>NC_133392.1:65517500-75517500 GCF_047511655.1 Castor canadensis
ACCTAGAAAACAAACCTAATGCTGCTTATGTGGCTATTGAGTTTGCTAAATTTGTAATCATTGCGTACAGGTTTTTATTTCTGTTTTCAACGGAAATGCTTTAAGCCCTCATTCCTTCATTAAAAATAACTATAAAACAATATAAAGAGCTCAAACATGGGTAATAATTGTAATAAGCCCAGGGTTTCAAAGACCAGAGGCCTTCCTAAGCCACATTGTCAGCCATGGTTGGCTGTGTCAGTGAAGAACTAATGTTCTCTGACTTTTCTTTCTGCCTCTTGGGAAACTCTGGTACTTTCTTATATGGCTGACTGCATTGCCTTAATATCTTTAAGAAAAAGAATAAAACCACAAAGATATTCAGAGAATCATCCTGTGGTCATTTGGCTTTTGGTTCCTCTTCACATCTATGTAAAGTCTATTTTCTTCGCTTTCTTCTCAACTGAGCAACTTCTGATGTTGCTAGTCCAGGAATAACCTTACAGCAATGCACATTCTTTACATACAGGATTCAGCGTTTTCTGTTCTTAAAAAGTTTTCACATGTTTAATCATGTTAATAACTTATCTTTGTCTCCCTTTACTGCTAAGCAAGGAGACAGTTTCAGCCAAAAATTCTCTCCCACCAAGCACATACCCCTCCAGTATGATGGGAAAGATGTGTTTCAGCTCAGTATTGCAGAGCTGGTGAAGTTTTTGGCTTACGTCAGTTTATGTTCACAAGCTCACGCTTATTATGATAATTTTTCTGTGTTTACTTTTTCCTGTTGGTTCTTTTCATCAGCTTCTACACCTTCAGAAGCATCAGCCCAATGCTTTAATTTTCTCTTCCTGAAAGAAGGCAATTCTTTTAGTGGCATCTTAAAATTATATGTCAAATGAGTCTTCCTGGACTAGCCTCAGAAACTTACCATCATTGATAATTCGAATTCTCAGGGAATTTGAACTCTGAGTCCCCAGATCCAACAATTAAATATAATACCTTCCAAATGTTAGCTTGTAAGCTGTGTGTGTGTGGGGGGGGGGGGATGGGGTGCCCCATACGCTGGCACCTTGTTCAAATACTGAGGCCATGGTTGGTGTTTGGGCTATTTACTATGCTTGCCAAGGATTCTCTACAATTGGATCTGCCTGAAAAAGACCCTGAAGACAGTGCATGGAACATGAGATTCAGGTTAGAATAAAGCTGGATAACTTGTCAATGAGCTTAGGAAGGGGTTGGATATAAGCAAGAAGTTGTATTATGTCTTCTTATCCTCATCTATCCTAACTACAGGTGAATGACAAGCCTAAGAAACTCTCAACTTACAACTTCCATGGTGTCTAAAGAAGTAATAAAACCTTATATTTGTTGAACATTTTGAAATCTCAAAAACACCTTTGTCTTATTGCATGTTCTGTTGCACTAACAAAATACCTGAGACTTGGCAATTTATAAAGAAAGAAGTTAATTTTGACTCATGGTTCTGGAAGCCAGGAAGTCTAAGAGCATGGTGCCAGCCTCCAGTGAGTGCCTCATAATGCTTCCTGTCATGGCAGAAAGCAGATGGTAAGTGGGTACATGTAAAACCAGGGGCAAGGGAAGTTGAGCCCACTTCCTAATAATCTACTCTAGCAGTAACTAACCCACTCTAGACAGAAGGGTATGAATCACTCTGAATGATTAAATCATCTCTTAAGGGCCCTACCTCCTGATACCACACAACAGCAGCCGTATTCAAATGGGAGTTTCAGAGGAGATAAACTGTGTTCTAACCATAAAAACTTCCATAGTTGTTGTTATGTTGAGTTTTTGAAAGAATTTGAAAAGGTAGGATGGGCAGTGGTTATTGTTCTAAGTCTAGAGTTGAGAATGTGTGACCCCAAGGTGGGAGTGAATGATGTTTTAACATGTCATAGATACTAAGTGCCAAAAACAGGACCTAGTTTTTCATTCCTATCTGCCATTGTGAATGGGTCCACAGTGGTCTCTGAGTCAGTTCTGCTAAGTAGAGATGCTGCTGACAAGACGAAAAAATTCTATTCTGTTTTCTTTCTCCCTTAGACATTTTCCTCTTCTCTTTCTCTTTTCTTGGAGTGGCTTTAGAGAGCCTCGTCATCTACCAGCTTGCCTTCTCTCTTCTCCCAGCTGGAAAGCAGGGTGATGATTATGGGGTCTCCTCTCAGCGAGATGTTAAGGGTTTATGCTGCACTCTCTGATGGATGGCTAATGGACTCAGTTGGGTTGTTTCAATGAGAGGTTCTCACAGTCTGATACTAAATTGGGAGCCTTGAGTGAAACTTTTATCACTCTTTCACCAGGCTCATCAAGAACTTCCTCTTCCTTTCTGGAAACTGTATTTCATGCCATGTATTTCTAATCCAAATGTTCCATCAATCAGCAATCCAGTGAAGGCTTGTCGTTCTCCTGGAGCATTTTATAAGCAGGGATGGGTTTCTTATTCTGGCCTTCTCAGCCCTTCTGGACTCTTGGAAAAATACTCAATGCAATTTCCTCCCATCTATTATGATCTGTACTTTTGGTTGCTATTTAGAATTACTGGGTTTTCCAAGGCATTATGTTTTTTTTTTTATTATTCATATGTGCATACAAGGCTTGGGTCATTTCTCCCCCCTGCCCCCACCCCCTCCCTTACCACCCACTCTGCCCCCTCCCTCTCCCCCTTACCCCCTCAATACCAAGGCATTATCTTAATAAAAGCATTTCTTTCTGGGATGTGCTTGACCTGGGGGTAAGTTTGGGGAATCTGTTTCTTCTCATGATTATTGTAAAGTTAGGGCTCAGTAGAAAACATAGCAAAATGGGGGCCTTTGAAATGTGATCTCCTTGGCCAAGGACTTCCCTGTTGTTAAAGTAGAATCTGCCTGAACATTTCTGGCAGATTTAGGAGATGTTTTTCAGAGAATCTCCCAAATGGTCAGTTTTCCATATTTTAGATGTCAAAGAAAGAAACAAGACATTTAAAACTACCAGTAGTGGAGGAAGTATCAACTGGCAGGGAAAGGGGAGTTGAGATCTGGCTTTTGGACATATTCCTGGGCTGTTTTCTGAATGTTTGACAAATCTGTGACTTCCACGGGCTGGAATCCTAGCAGCGCAATATGGTATTAGTTGGCTAAAAGTCAACATAAGTGTAAGAACTTAAGATTATAAGCTGGTCCAAATGAAAGGAAGGAGACTTTGAAATACGATTTTTGGAGTTTGATGGGTTTTGGTTTTAAACAAATAGTTTTTAAAGGGTGAGGGGAAAAAAATCTTTTTCCCAAATAAAACTATCTAGCTGACACTTTCTTCTGTTGTGTCTAAAGGATAGAATATGTCCCCAAATTCTATCTTACTCCTATAATGACTGATATTGAAATTTGGGGTGACTCTTTTCTCCTTCTCATTGCTTAAGTCTACCCACAGCTTTTTTGGAAAACAAAACACAAACCTGTCCCAGCAACTGTGATGGCATTGCAGCTGTCTGAGGATTTTTTTTTTTTAACTGCTATCTTTCCTTTCTTTAAGAAAAGAGTCATTTCAGAGGCAGTCATGACAGCTCTGTCATTTCACTCACACCTCTAAATTTCTCATTCTGTTGTCAGTTAGTAGACAGCAGTCTCAGGATCTGATGGGTCTGAGTGATGTCCAAATACATGAGAAATTGGAGAGAGGCCTGAAGCAGTGCGTCAGAAGCCGTCATCTTCTGCCTTTATTCTTAGAGGAACTGTCAGGACTTTCAGAAGTTCCTCTGTGCCAGGATCTCCTCTCCCCTGCCACCATATGCAGCCCATGCAAATAAGCACATGAAGGGAGGGGCTGGGCTTTCTTGAGCATAGTTTCCAGAAATTCCAGTTAAGGAGTTGTATTGAATTTCTCTGGCCTGTGTGCTACAGTGGGGAATTGAATACTTTATTGGGAGTAAGTCTTTTTAGGATAAACTACTGTGACAACAATAACAGTGGTGGTATCAACAGCAACTAACATGTATAAGTTCTTCGGTTCCAGGCATCGGGCCAAGTATTTTGCATCCACTATCCATTCATTTTTCTAACAACTCAGTGTAGGCACCATTTTTCATCCCATTTCAATGATGAAACACCAGAGGCTCAGATCCATTAAGTAACTTAAATAACTTGCCTAAGGCCAGGAAGCAAGGAAATGACAGATCTGGATTCCCATGCAGAGTTGGGCAACACTATTGCTCCAAGGCCTTAAGCCATGTGCTATATCACTGTGCAGGATGGCCTAAAATGCATAATGACTTGCGAGGTAGGTGAGGCACCTGAATGAACAAGATGAGTCATGGCAGCACCATGATTATGGGGAGACAAAAATAGCCTAGGAGGAGCAGTAGGATGTCCACCTGTGAGGCAGGGCTCTCCAGTTGAAAGTAACTTAGATTTTGAATCTACAAAGATTACCCAAGTGTGTGGTCATCTGTGCTTGAGATAGGTCTTAGGTCAGAGCCTAACTTAGCTGTTGCTTCTGAGCTGGACTGCTAGGCCTTGACACATGATTTGAGCAGTCCCAATGACTGCCTTTTAGTTTTTGGCAAGACGTTGGACACAGATTTAATTTTTAAGTTGAACCTATTTTGCAACTTCTTTTATCTGTAGCATACTATTGCCTACAGGTTTTTTTTTTTTTCCATTTGTCTTTGGATAATTTTTCTCGAAGATATCTAGCATCTTCTTTATCCACAAGTGTGTCATGGTCCCACCTACCTGTCTCTTGAGCCACCGTAAAGGGAAGCTGATAACATGATAACACACCTTGCCAAGCATGCCTCTGCCCTGCACTCACAGCTCCTCAGGCCCAGAGACTTCAGAGAATGTGTTGCCCAGCAAAGTGTGATGCTCAACATTGATGCCCCCAAAATGCAGGTGTAAGTTTTGTCTTCTAGAGTTAGATGTTTGGGTGTGAATCCTGGCTGTACCTCTTAGTAAGTGTGTCTGTTAGGGAGCCTGCTGAACCTCCGTGTGCCTTTGCTTTTTTGTCTGTAAAATGGGATGCAAGCAGCACCTAATTCCAAGGGTTGTTGTGGCTGGTAATCATAGTTATAGTTGGCACTTTTATAGTCTTTACTGAGAGTTCTCATTTATGAGCTCATTCAATTTTCACAAAAACTCAATGAGCTTAGTATTGCTTCTTCCCTATTTTTCAGATGAAAGAACATAGGTTATAGAAAGGTTAGATAATTTATCAAATGTCAAATAAGTGGTAAGCCATGGAGCAGATGTTTAAAATGAAGCATATCATGCTCCTAAACACCATCCTGTGGCCTTTAACCTGATACCGACAACATGCTCAGTAGAGTGCTATTAATGCATGGTCAGAATACAGAAAATTTTGATTGCCACAAATGATAGTAGTTGCAGTATCATCACTATGACAATAGTGATAATGATTGTGATGATTATGATGATGATGAATATAAGGTACCATGTTAGCTGCTGGTGGCAAAGATGAACAACCACCAAATAGTTCACTTGTATATTTGAAAACCAGTGAGGAAGACAGATGCTTAAATGTGCAATAACTATCAAAGATGTACAAGCTATGACAGAAGATCTACAGGAGGCTGTGGAAGGAACCATCATTTCTTTTAATAGAAATTACTAAGAAATTTTATCCTAGTCAGAAATTGTACTTTAGTCCCTTTTAGGGGTGTTATTTCCCTTAATTCTATCTAGTAGAGACCATTACTATACCACTTGATAGAAGTTGATGACTGGAGGAGGAAGTAACTTGTCCAGTGTTAAACATCCAGTGACTGTTCAAGCATGAGTTTGAACTCTGGGAAAGCCTTGGCTCTCAGCCACTTTCCTACATGCCTGAGTATCTCTACACTGACGCTTGTTTCCAAGAACTTCCCGATCCTTTCATAAAGGATGAGAACAAGGATACCAGTAGGAACAAGGTTATCACCTCCCTCCCACTCTCCCTTCAGCTCCAGGCCTCTAAGAGTATGGTTGATAGAACATTACTGAACTGGATCAGACCCATTGTCTGGGTCAAGTGATTTGCCTTGATTCTCTAGAGTGGCCCAAACTGGGATTTTCTCCTCACATGTGCTCATTTGACCCTGTCTTTGTGCAGTACTATATTGGAAAATCTGTTGTCTGTCACAGTCCATGAAAGCTCCTGTTCATGGTTTCCTCTCCTTGCATTGAATGTTGGACTCTGAACCATGCACTTAAGCATTTCATTCACATCTGTGGATTCTGTTTCATGTGTCCTGTGTTAGGCTTCTCTGACCTGCTGTCTTTAGAGCTCTTTTAGAATACAGTCCATGTCTGCTGCCTGTTGTACAGTGTCTGTCATAGGCTGATGATGTAGTTAGGTCTCCCCAGTTACAAGATGTTCTTGATTTCTCCCTTTACCCCCCACATTCAGTCCATCAGAAAGTCCTGTCAGCTCTACTTCTGAAATATTTCCTAAACCTCCTCTACTATGGTCCTTGGGAATGTATTAGCACACCTTACAGGGACCATGATAGTATCTTATGAACTGTTCTCTTGCTTTCCTTCCTTTCTCCCTGCAAGCCATCCACTAAATAGCAACCAGAGTGAGCTTCTAATTTGTCATTTGGATCATGTCAGTCTATCATTTAAATCCTTGCAACATTTACCTGTTGTACTTGGGTAAAACTCAAAGTTCTTCCAGGGCCTGAAACATCCAGTATGACCTTGCACTGCTAACCTCCACCAGCTCATCTTGTGGATTCCTCCTTATTGTATACACTCCAGTCTCTTGGCCTCTCACTCAAAGAGAGCAAATATATTTCTTTTATTTATTTGTCATAGTATTTTTAATGAGGCATTCCTTTTGTGTAGAACATTCTTGGTTAAGTTGGTTCCTTGCTGTCATTTAGGTCTTAGTTCAAATGTTACCTTCTCAAAGAGACTTTCTTTGCTAATGGTAACTAATTAAGTAGCCACACCTAACTGGCCCTCTGTCTCTGTTCCATTATTATTTTTATTTCTTTGGAGTGCTTATTATCTTAAAGGTGTTGCTTATTCATGTGTCTATATATGCATTGTGTATCCTAGGAGAAGCCCATGAGACAGGCCTTCACCAACTTTGTTTGATCCTGTAACGTATGCACCTAGCAAAGTGCCTGGACCACAATGCCAGCTAATAAACTACAAGCAATTAGTAATTATTAAAGAATTACTATTTGCTAGGCATCTCTCTAAGCACTTCACAAACACTAACCTATTCAGTTTTCATAATGGCCCTAGAAGGTAGATATTATTGTGATTCCTATTTTATAGGTTAAGAAACTGAGGCACAGAGGGATTATGCAATAGCCCAAGGACATAAAGTCAGTAAGTGACAAAGCCTGGATTCAATACCAGGCATTACAGTTTCCGAGCATGTGTTCTTAAACACCACAGTACAGTGCCTCTCTGGTAGATGCTGAATAAATGCTTGTTGGATGGATAAATGAACAGAAGATGGCCTGTAGAGCATTGTTGGGCAAGCACAGTCATAGGTTACTGTGACAACGCTTATACCTGAACATTGCCTCATACCTCACAGAGAAGAAGGTGTGGCACCGCCTTGTGGGTATTAAATGCCCCACAACTCCAAGTGGATTTTGCTTACAACCACAGCTGCTATTTATACTTCATACTTCATAGAGCCCCTGGCTTGATGATCTTTTTCTAGTTGTTTCTTTTCTATTTTTTTTAAGAGGAGAGAATTGTGGGAAATATTTTGTTTTCCCTGGGAGCCAGGCTATGTATTTACTTCAAGTTTTATTAAATGAGTTATAAATTTTCCCAGCAATTTACTCATACTCAAGAGGTTTAATTTGCATGTGTTGCCTTTTACAATATGCTTTTCGTAATGTTGCAGATGCTTCCTCCCTAGCTTCAGTAAACAACAGGCACTCAGCCAGGTTTTTGACTGAACACGTGCCAGGCCTGGGAAATACATGTTAACTCTGTGGTGGCCAGGGGTGCGGCCACATGTCCTACTCTATCCAGGGCATTTGGAGATTCCAGTGGAGTTCCTGTGGGGCAGGAGCAAAAATGTTTATGGATATTCTTTTTTGGATATCTTTTAAAGTATCTTTTACTCACAAAATGAACCAGCAAACAGACATTTATGCCTAAACACCCAATTTGCATTTGGTCTTATTTAAAAAGTAATGTTAATACAGTGACAAAAAAGAGTTTCTTGGGACCCTCAGGATAATGACCAGAGTAATTTTAGCCTTCAAAGAGCAGGGATCTGTGATGGAGAGACCATAGATGCCTGTTTGATTCCAGAGAGGGAGAGAGAGAGAGAGAGACACACACACACAGACAGACAGACATAGTAAATTGGGGTTGAGAACTTATCTTTTGAGTCACATGGGTCATACCACGAGAATGAATTCTAGCTCTACTGTTTATTAGTTGTATGATATTAGATAAGGTACTTAAGCTCTCTGCGCCTCAGCTTCTGTGGTTGTATGGACCCATTCAGGTAGGTGTGTTGGCAGGAGTCAATAGAATACTGTATCTAAAGCATTTGGTGCAAAGATTAATGAGCACATAAATGGCAGAACTTCTTATCCCAAGACCTGCCTAGGTCATTGAGCACTGTTTAAGGGACAGTTCTCTGGGTGAGGTGTCTTCTGATGATGTTTTCCCTGTTGGTTCATGAATAGTTCTCATGAGAATGAGGTTCAACTGCTTGCAGAAGAAAATCTCAACATCTCTAGTTAACTGTGCCTTAACATTGTAGACACTTATTTCTCTCTCCTATAAAAGAAATATGGAGTGGGTAGTACAGGGTTGGTGTGGTAGTTTCCTGGTGTCATGAGGGACCTTGATTCGCTTTTCGTGGTTTTGATGTTCTCAGCAAATTTCCTCATGATTCAAAATGGTAGTTTGCATCTGTCATCATATACTCATTCTTCATAAGAAGGAGGAAGGAAGAACAGGCATTCCATTATAAGGACACTTCCACTGAGTTCCATTTAAGACATCCCTTTGTATCTCTGGCCAGAGCTTATTCACAAAGCCACAGCTGAAAGGAAGATGTTCTTGTCAGCTTGGCAACCATGTTTCATATGAAAGTCCAGGTTCTGTTAAGGAGGAGGAGGTTGAGACTGGGATGCTGAAGTGGACATTACCAGGGAGTTGTTAGTATTTTCCAATGATTTCATGGCTTGAGATAGAAGGAATTACCAAGTTTCATTGATGATTTTAGGTGGCACAAAGACATATTTTTATTTAGATAATCTTGTAGTTATTTTTTTACATACACCAAAATTATAGCTATCATATGAGACCCAGGATGTCACAGATATATAGTGATAATGTTTTTCTTTAAGTCTAAATTTCAGCAAATCAATTAAAAAATTAAGTAAGCAGAAGCATACAAAGATGAGAGAGGCATTATGAGTGGTGGCTAAGTGTGTTTGGGATCAGACTGTGAGTTTGAATCTCCAGTCAGTGGTCTATTGGCCAAAGGATCACAATCTTTTTATACCTCAGTTTTTAAATCTGTACAATGGCAGAGTTGCTGTAAGGATTGAAAAGTTTGTAGTTACAGAGCTCTTAGAGCTGTGGCAAGCATGTGATCAGTAACCCATGAATTTTAGTGATTTTATTGTTGCTGTTGTTATTACTATTGTGTTTGATGCTAGTACTATTTATAATAATAATTATAAGAGATGGGATTTTGAGAAAGTGGAAACTATGAAGGTGGTATATATATATGGCTGAAAGTAGGGGAAAACTGACTTAGAGGAATAAGGTTGGAAGTTCACCAGATCAATCTTAGGCATAGCAATAAATAATAGTTTTATTAACAGTTAAAACTAGTACTTTGTAATTTCAAGTGGTTCCATATATGATAATAGCATCAATTCTGGTTTATTGACCTTTTACTGTATGCCAAGTACTGTGAGGTTTGCTTTGAATATATCACAGTTAATTCTACCAACACTATAAGCTAAGTATTCTTTCCATTCTATAGATGCAGAATTTAGTCGGATAGGTTAAGTAAATTATCCAATGTTCCAGGTCAGTGTGGGACCAATATCAAAACCCCTTCTGATGAATGCCTCTCTCCATCTTCATCTGGTGCTTTTTCATTCCTTTTCCCTATCTCTATTTGCATGTCCAGCTCGCTATTACCTCCCCACCCCCAGGACTCTCTGATTCTACTTTTCTGTCCACGTTCCATCCCAAATGTGCAAATGTGCCAGCCATTTCCTAAGCCTCTCCCTGCTGTCAAACTGATCTAAACAGCATCCATGTTCCTGCAGGACACAGCAGGTGACAGCTTCTAGTCTAATGAACTAATCTATGAAAATGGACATTAATGGACTGATTCTTATCTCTCTCTGGGTCATTCATTTCAGAAGGTGCTAGCTGACTTGAAATTTTGTTTTGTTTTCTCAATAATTTACTTCTCTCTCACTTTCTTTTTTTAAATAGACTTTATTTTTTAAGAACAGTTTTGAGTTCACAGCAAAATGGATTAGAATGTAGTGAGATTTCCCAGATAACCCCTGAGTTCACCCACACATAGCCTATCACTATCAGCAAGGACTTGAGGTTTTCACTCAAGGGAATTATTAGTGGCAGAGATTAAAGGCAAGGAAACAGCTCAGCAGCCTGTGGGCCTGTCCTAGGACATCTGCTAGGTCATTGTGTAGGGTTTTTAAATTGCTCTATCATAGGTTCCTGACAAAAATGGAACGCAGATATGATGGAAGGAACCCAGCACACTGCTGAGTGATCACTCAGGGGCTCTGCTGCTCCCCCTTCAGCCCCATGTCTGACACATGGTATGCACTTAGTCATATTGTTGAAAATATGAATCACTTACAAGAGGCCTTTCAGATGGGAAGGGAACAAAAGGCCCCTTAAGGAATGGGACAGTGAATTACAGTGGGTAAGGTTTGGTTGGGCCTCATGGACTTGATAGATTTTTTTTATTATTATTATTCGGGCTATAATGGTCTGTCATGCAGGTCAGCTTGTTGTCATCCAGGGACCCTGTGTGTCTCTGGCTAAGTGTGAATTGAACATGAGCAGCATGGTGCTGGGATGAGGGGACATTTGTCTTCCAGTCTCTATCTTTGGAGCTGGAGGCTCAATGTTGTGATGTCATAAAGCAACTGATGTCTTAGTATATCCTGTAAGAATTATTTCCTCTTTTACTCTTCCTACAAATTGTACCTTATGATCCATTGAATTTCACTTTCCTATTTTTCCAACATTTCTCATTTTCTGCCCTTATTTTATCCTCTCTCAGACCACTGAGGGAAGGAAGAAATGTTGCTTAGCAACCACTATGGAACTAGTCAATACCTTCTCTAATATTAACCCTTTGACAACAAAGAAGTAACTTAGTTGCTATTCCACATCATTTGCCCCTACTGTGTTTTAGACTATGAGTTCACAAAAGTTGGCAGCCCAACTTAATGTTCTAATAATCACAAACATCAAAGATGTTTATGAGTAGTTACAAATGTTAGTGAGTTTCAATGCTGCAAATCATAGTAGTTGTCTATTTATTAAAGTGGTTCACTGTTAGATTCTTAATTTAGAAATTTGGTATGATTATTTTAGTTTTCACTTTCATTTATTGAACACAATGGTTTCTTGTCTCAGCAGGTCTTTATAGTTTATATGATGATTTGCTTTTGAGACATTTAAAGTAATTTATCTCACAAACAGAAGATAGACTTTCAGGGTTTTATTATTCACTTACCTACTGTGTGCCAAGTGCAATGTAAGGTACAAGGGTGGAGACTTGGTCCTTTGTGTGCATTATTTTGTCACTTGAGTCTTTTTCCCTTTAGCTTCATCTGTAGAATGACAACATTGCTGAGTTTTAGGTGCAGCAGTTACTGTTCTATTAGAATAGTTTCTTTGGCTTTGACTGGACAATATTTTCCTAAGGGTTGCTAGCCTTTTAGGAAATGATATAAATCAGCAAGAATATAAATGCTGACCTGGTCTGTTTCACACACAGGGAGTGTGAATGGTACACACACACACACGCACACACACAGTTAAAAGTTGGGGAGTATCAATTCACTCTACACAAAAGTATGATGTTTATGAAGTTGGTTGTGTCTCTTCTTTTTTGCAACAGATGAGCCATCAAATCTCTCCCTATATCTTGCATCTATGTCAGTCAGTGTCACTTCCAGTTGAGGAGTAAGGAATCGATCTCTTCCTCCTTAAGGTGTTATTGACCTTACTGAAGGCTCTCTGTAAGCAGAGTGTGTCTGGGGTAGCTTAGAATTTATTGTGGCACTCTTGACAGATAGTAGGCTGAGTGAGTTTTGAGCCAGTTGGGAGTTTTTAGATTACCTTTTCTCGCTTACTGTGAAGGGTGAGTTCCCTCTGACATGGTCTTGCTTGGGTTGCCTGGAAAGCCATGTGGATGACCATCCTCAGATCTGCATTGCCTTGCAGGGTGCCTCCAGTTGGGTTCCTCCCATTGCCTGGGTCCTCAGAGGTCCCGTGTGCTAAGTCATTGTTGAGTTGTGGGGTTATGTGGACTCCCCTTGTTAGCTTGCTAACTCACTAATTCAGAAAGTCTGTCTGTCTCTCATTTATTGCTTTGCTATATATCTTCTCGAATCTCATCATGAATTGTGAAACAGTGATCCCAATTCACTTTTCAGGGGCTGGGTGTGGCTGGAGTTCAGTGAATCATTGGTGACTCTGAGGATGACGTATCATCAGATACTTTGCTTGGCTTGCCTCAAGACTGAGCATTTAAAAAGTATTGTTTCCTTGTCTTCTCCTGACAACCCTATAAAATCAGTGATGTGGTACCCCTATTCAGCTCACAAAATAGAGACTCAGAGAGGTTAACAAACTCACCCCAAATTACACAGCTGGATGATGGCATGCTGGATTTGGATCCTAGATGTTTCAGATTTCAAAGCCATTCTTTTTTTTTTTTTTTATTCATGTACGTACAATGTTTGGGTCATTTCTCCTCCCTTCCCCCCGCCCCCTCCCTTAACCACCCCACTCCCTCCCTCTTCCCCCTACCCCCTCACTTCCAGGCAGAAACTATTTTGCCCTTATCTCTAATTTTGTTGAAGAGAGAGTATAAGCAATAATAGGAAGGACCAAGGGTTTTTGCTAGTTGAGATAAGGGTAGCTATACAGGGAGTTGACTCACATTCATTTCCTGTGCATGTGTGTTACCCTCTAAGTTAATTCTTCTCGAATTAACCTTTTCTCTAGTTCCTGGTCCCCTTCTCCTATTGGCCTTTGTTCCTTTAAAGTATCTGCATTAGTTTCTCTGTGTTGAGGGCAACAAATTCTATCTAGTTTTTTGGTTTCTTACCTATCCTCATACCTTCCTTGTGTGCTCTCGCTTTATCATGTGATTAAAGTCCAATCCCCTTGTTGTGTTTGCCCTTGATCTAATGTCCGCATATGAGGGAGAACATACGATTTTTGGTCTTTTGGGCCAGGCTAACCTCACTCAGAATAATGTTCTCCAGTTCCATCCATTTACCTGCAAATGATAACATTTCATTCTTCTTCAGGGCTGCATAAAATTCCATTGTGTATAAATACCACATTTTCTTACCCATTCGACAGTAGTGGGGCATCTTGGCTGTTTCCATAACTTGGCTATTGTGACTAGTGCCGCAATAAACATGGGTGTGCAGGTGCCTCTGGAGTAACCTGTGTCACAGTCTTTTGGGTATATCCCCAAGAGTGGTATTGCTGGATCATATGGTAGATCAACGTTTAGCTTTTTAAGTAGCCTCCAAATTTTCTTCCAGAGTGGTTGTACTAGTTTACATTCCCACCAGCAGTGTAAGAGGGTTCCTTTTTCCCCACATCCTTGCCAACACCTGTTGTTAGTGGTGTTGCTAATGATGGCTATTCTAACAGGGGTGAGGTGGAATCTTAGTGTGGTTTTAATTTGCATTTTCTTTATTGCTAGGGATAGTGAGCATTTTTTCATGTGTTTTTTGGCCATTTGAATTACTTCTCAAAGCCATTCTTCCTCTGCTGATGAGAGGGCTCATTGGTCTCTGTGTTTTGGGCTCCTGAAATGGATAGAGATGGTGATGTGGACTAGAGCATGAATTTTACCTGTGTTGCCTTTCATGTGTGTTAATTTGTGTAGTTAAAAATACACATCTCTGGAGGGAGGGACTGTGATTCTGATTTCTGATGGAATGTATACCACAAGTTTGGACACTTGGAATTACTCAGCAAACACTGAAGCAACCCATTGTCTTTCTTCTCCTGGCCAGATATTTGGTTTTCTCTCATCTGCTATTGATAGAGAGCTCTTGTGTCCTAACAGATTGGAGGGAATGCTGTCAGCAGCTGGGCTCCTTATGAAAAGTAGTTAAGTATTGTTTTGTCCTCAGCCCACTTTGGATTTTTTAATATCCTGTAGAGCATACAGGCTAGAACCTGCCACTTACTGTTGTTTTGAGAACCAAAGGAAGTGACACATTTGAAGTCCTTGGTATAGAATAGCTCAATGAAATGGAGGTCTTTGTGTTTTGTTTTGGCTTTATATTTTATTCACCAAGTATTTCAGTTCTGATTTTTTTTCATGGGCAGTGATGAGTATAAAGTATCAATTTGATAACTTTGTAGGACACGTTTGGTTGGACCTTTATGGCAGGATGAAAGGTTGGAGGTTGGGGACAGTAAAAGACATTCTTGCCCTTGAAAATTAGGAATTCTCTTCTCATCCATTTTAGTAAGATTTTGGGAGGTGGATATGGAGGTTGAGAGTCCTTGTGTGTTGCACGACCTGACCCTAAAGTGACCTGTGTTGAAAATAGCTCATCACATGAGCTACCCAATCTGACTGGGAATGTGGCCCTTTTTACTTCTTCATGTGAGCTGCCATATAATTTTAGCAGCAAGAAACTAAACCTGTTTGTTGGTAAGAAGCACTTCCTCCCTTGTTTATAGTTTGCTCATTACATATAATGAGAAAGTAGCTCTCTAGTACCATTTGCAAAGGTTTCCCAGTGCTGGTGGCAGGCAGAAGCCATGGCAGCCAGGGTCTGGACCTAGGACCCAGTATGGAGAAAGGAATGGGAGATGACTATAGGAAGAAGAAGCAGAGAGGCCTTCCACCCCCTGATCAGGTTGTGGGGGCTGGTCCCTGTGCCTGATCTAGATTGGGGGTGGAGAGAGTGTATGTCTGTGATACCTCTAGCCCAACTTTTCTCTCTCCTACAAATGAAATCTCTGCTGCTTCTCTTCCATGGAGCCTGGACTTTTTCTCAAGGATTGTACAATTCGTGCTGGGTCTATGGCTGAACTTAGAGCTAAGTTGTGCATTTCCAAACCTTTACACTCTTCTCTGCTCAAACGGTGAAGCTTAGAATCAGTTGCTACAGAGAATATAGTTGGGTTAGCTTCTGAACTATTTGGCCTCATATTTAGTCATCCTTTAAAAGTAATAAAAGTATGAAAATATAGTTGAGTGCAGTTAGAGATGTGGCATTGCTGGATTTAAAAAATATTACTTATATTTGTTTAACTATTTATATTATGTGTGCATGACAAAAACATTTTTATTATTCCCAAATTAGCTTACATTTAGAAGTGAAATATATTAGAACATAGTGTTTATACATATGTATATAGTTATGTGTGTATATGTCTACATACACCCACACACACAGTCATGCACCATGTATTATTTAGCTTTCTGTCACTATAACAAAGTAACTGAGATAAGTTACTTATGAAGAGAAAAGGTTTATTTGGGCATATGGCTTTTGAGCCTCTACTCCAGGTGTACCTGTTGTTTTTAAGCCTCTAGTTAGGGTGCTAAGTGGTAATGGTAGGGAGCGCTTGGTGGCGCAAACTGCTTACCTCATGGCCAGGAAGCCAAAGAGAAAGGAAGGGACCAGGGCCCCACGTCCCCTTTGGGGACATGAGCTAAGGACTCCTCATTAGGGCCTTGCTCCTAAAGGTCCATAGCATCTCCTGTAAGTGCCACCCTGGGGACCAAGCCTCTGGTACATGGAGCTGTAGGGAACAGTTCACATCCTTACTAAGCGTGCTTCATAAAGACATTTCCATCAACAGCAGACAGCATGTGGAACCGCAGTCTTGTTAGCTTACGCCAGCTGGTAATGCTCTTGCTGTCTTACTTTGTGTAAGTATGCTGTGTGGTCACACAATGACAAAATTACCTAACGATGCAGTTCTCAGAATGTATCCTCATTGTTTGCAGTGCAAGTCTGTATGTGTGTGCATGTGTGTGCATATATGTACACACATGCATGCATACATATCTCCAAGTCAGTTTTAATTTTCCTGAATTAGCTCTCACTTATATTTAGAAGTTATGCATTTTTAAACATATTGTGTATATATGTGTATACATATGTACAAGCCTATGTATATTATGTGTACATGCGTGTATACCAGGGTATACATTTTAATTTATCTTGAATTTTCTCTCATCCTCAATACATTACTCCTCATGCAGGGAGTGTGCCAGGCAGTCCTGGAGAAGGAGGTACCAGGGAGTAGGGTACTTTGTTTGGCTCTGGCTATGCACCATCAGGTCATGTGAGTATAACAGCATCTGGGCACGTTACATGGTGGACCTTCCCTTTCTCAGTGACACTGTTTGGCTGATATAGCTGGGTTTTTGCTAAGCTCATCTCTTGCATCAAGAGAACATTGCTGGCTGTGTGGCTGGAGAAAGCTGTATGGTCCTGCCAGGAGAGGCTGCCTTGATTTCCTGAGGGATCTGTGCCCTGCAGGGAGGAGATCCAAGTCAGCAGCTGGAAGAGGAGAAAGAGACAAGAGCTCAGGCCTAGGTAGAGCTTCCCTAATGGTTTGTAGAGGTGAATGAACTAGGTGAGCCAGGTTTGTAGAGTGGAATGAACAGTTAAAACCATGGAGCTGTCAACTTTTTAGTCCTGTGTTCTCCCAGTAGGGGCGGAGAAGGCCTGCCAGGCCTGCTGAGAGAAGGAGCCATGGGCTAGTCATGGTCTGAGAGAACATGTCTCACACGCAGGGTGTAGAGCACAAAGGACACCTCCTTCATGTAGTCTGAGAAGTAGTGGACTGTTACCCCTTTTGTCCCTGGCCCTGTTTGGGGGATCAAGGGAATGTACCATCATATATAGGATGAGTACATTTCCATAGTCAGGTAAAGGGCTCATGTGGCATACCAGTTAAATTGCCCCTTCACAGGCAGAGTTGAAAGTGAAGGCCATGATTCTTAGTTCCTGAGGATGCGTTTTACATTTTGAAACTTGACTTTATCAGAAACTGCCACATTTTGCTTTTTCAAGCCCCAATTTGAGAGGAGAGGGCTTAAGGGCAAAGGATTATAGACTCTTCTTTACCCTCTGCCCCAAAACCATTTGCAATGAAACTCAATTCATAAAATTAAATGTTTAAGTCTTGAGAACTCTAATGTGTTATAATAGTGAGAATGAAGTTTTTTTTTCCAGTTATTTGTATTAATATAAGTAACCTGTGCAAATGGGCTGAACTATTTGTCCCCCCCACCCAAATGGGGAGAAGTTAGGTAGTGGTCTTATGGAAAGGGATGTCTTGTTGGAGAAAGGCAGATTTGAAAGGTTAGCAGAACCTTTCTTATATATTTTTTTCCTGATATTGAGGGAGAATTCTGAGGAAGAATGGAAAATGGGAATAGGAAAACTAACTTTAGACAATGAAGGAGAGAAAATAAACAGGAAAGTGTTAGAGATACCAAACATGGCAGCCAGCATATTACATGCTTTATTAATCAGAACCTCAGCTTAAGTTAATATAAGCAAAGTGAAATGTGTTAGTTCACATATCTCAAGAGTCAAGAGTGAATAAGACTTTAGGCATGGCTAAGCCACACTCTAGTCATCCCTTGCCAGCTTCCTCAGCATTGCTTCCTGCTCTTGACTTGTAGGCAAGTTTCCTCCTTAGGGAGGCAAGATGGCACCAATCCCACCAAGCTCACGTGTTCTCTAGTGAAAAAAGAGAGATTTCCTCTTACGAATGGTTTCACAAAATCCCAAACTGGGTTTTACGTGTCCTAATTGGATGATATACCCACCAGCCTCAGAAGTCTGTGAGATCTGGTTGTCAGTCTGTAATATGTCTGTCTGGAGCCTGGGATGGAGTTGACTCTACAGAACTCCTGGGTTGGGTGGTGGGGATGAATGGTGTTCCTCCCACTCATTTCAAAAGAAATGTGAATGCATGCTTGGCAGGCACAGATCTGCCAAAGAAGGATGAGTTGCACCTGGAAGAGATCCCAGGAGAGTTATTGACATGATAGATTGATGATGGAAAACCAAGCCTGTCCTTTGCTTTGGGTGTCCAGACTGAAGGATGACACTAACTTGATAGAAGGGCTTCTGTAGAAAAAGATGTTGGTCAATATGCTTTTTTAGACAGCATTTTCAATTTAGAACATTCCTTTTGTTCTAGGTTCTAGGTCAGAGAATTAAAGAATATCATTACTTGGATCTTAACCATTTATAATACCTATCATTCTGGAGAACCTGAGTGGTAGTGAAGAGAGACTGAGTCATGAGTTAGAATGAACATTTTATGAGTAACCTATTTAGCAGACGCCAGTGATGAAAAAAACCACTAAGCTCTGGTTTCTACAGAGGTATTTATAATATAACAACTGCAATCTCTTGACACTCTTGTCTTCTCTAATGAAAAGGAAATATATTCTTCTTATAAGACCAAAATACTCAAGCTGTGCCCCCTGCAATACCAGAACTGACTGGTTATTTCACAAGAAAAGAAAATGGTGTGTCTTGATTAACTTTTGGGAAGTTGCATTTCCTTTTCCCTGGGGGACAGAAGGATTGGTGTTTGCAACCCACATTGTTGTATGAGGAGCCCTGGGAAGTTTGGCAACAAGAAAACTCTTAGATACTATTAAAACTAGCAGCTTCTGTGACCATGGACTACTTTGCACATGGCACTGATATAGTGTGCAATGTGCTCCATAAAGTGATGTGTACAGAATCAGCAGGATTCGTTGACTGGCACAAGCAAAACCATATGGAAAGATCTTCATCACTCAGTCTAGTCTCAGATGTTGGAAGGGACCTCCCTCTATTGCTGAGTCTCTAATTAGGGTTTCTCCATGCCTCTCATCACAACCATCTTATTCTGAGCATCTAACCGAAATGAGCTTCCTGAGAGATTTAGAATGAGGTAATACCCACTTCTTACTGCTTTTGCCTGTATTGGCCTCCTGGTCATAAAGTAGCCACAAACCATAAGGGCCTTTGGAGTCTGAGATGACTTACTAAGTTTCACTTCATCAAGTTCACCTTCTGCTGGTAGGCCCCAAGAGAATTTGGGAGTTGCATGGGTACATCAATAATCACACGAAGAAAAGTGATCCCTTTTTCAATTCTCTTTCTGTCCTTTATGCTACAGAAAGGAAAAAAAATCTCAGTTTGGAGCTGATATGTCTTTAATATTTCTATTACACATGAACTTAAAAAAACAACAACAAAAAATAAAAAACAAAGAGAACTGCCCTCAGGCTCCAAGCCTTCCATAGGCTACTATAGCTAAATAAAACAGTATTATTTTGTTTTCATTGTACATATGTCTCTGAATACATTTCACTTACGACAGATGATTCTGTTTTTTTCTTGATAGTTACATAGAATTCCCTGTTAAAATAAGCCTAAGGAGAAATGAGTCAACTTAGTGGAGGGTTTTTAACCTTGGCACTAATGATATTTTCAACCAGGTAATTCTTTGTTGTGGGAGGCAGTCCTGTGTACTGTAGGTTATTTAGCACCATTTGTGGCCTCCACTCACTGAAAACGACACTCTCTCACCGAAGTTGTAGGTTCCAGACATTGTCAAATGCATGATTGCCCCCAGGCAGTATGAGCTACTGGTTTAAAGAAAAAAAAAAATAAGTAAGAATAGTAATGGTACAGAAGTATAGAAGTTGTGTGGGTGGTATGAATGACTGTGTGGGGACCTGTGTTGCCACTGACTGGGCACCTTCAATCCACTCCCTCAATGTCTCTTCTTTAAAGCCTTTCCAAATGGCTCTGTATGTGCAGATCAGTGGAAATCTGTGCTGGCTGAATGAGCTTTGTCCATGTTGCACGTGGCCTTGCTCACTCCTTGCATGCATAGCAGAAATCCAAGGAGGAGCTCTGCATAGCACAGCCCCATTCAGTACCATGACAAATGCCAAGTCACCGGAAATCAAAAAAAGGAATGCTGAGTCATTCAGGAATTAGCATGTGCTTTTGAGATTTTAAACTATATTGCAACAAGCAGCTGGTGAATGAACAAGGCTTAAACATTCATTCAGGATTAGCATTGGTGAGAAATGCAGGATACTTTCATTAATTGGATTCAGGTTATATATGTTTCATTTCAAGGCAGCTATGATCACTAATGGAATGACCTCCTTGTCATTTTCCACTCAGAATCACGAGGTGGGATGGCTCCTCTTAGGATTTGCCACTTGTGCTGACACCAAACGCTGATAAAATATGGTCTGTGGCTTTCAACCAAGCAGTCCCTTTTTAAAAGAAAATTTTGTTTTCATTTTTAATAAAGAGACAGGCCCCAGGCTTAAAAAGCACAGGGCTTCGTGTTGCTTCAGTGGCTACCATGAAGGCATGGGGTTTAGAAGTCGGTTTTCTTTTTCTACCCAGTGCCTTTTCTCCTCCCTTAGGCTCATCAGCCTTGTGGGCTGCAAGTTCATACAGGAGACACAGAGGCAGCTGTGGGTGTCCAGGTTGCTTCCCACTCTCCATTCTTGTCTCCCTATGCCCCACTCCAACACACAGAGTCCCCCACTTAACCCTTCATGATTCTCCCGTGCCTCCAGGATCCACATTGGCACAGAAGTCTAACGGTGACAATTATACTAGTGCAATGATAAAATAATACTTATTTGTTACTATTCCTAGTACAGCAGTCACAGAGTACACCACTGAAATATTAAGTTAGACCTGATTACTCCTCTGCTAAAATCTTTCTTCAAGGCCAAGTCCTCCCAAAGTCCAGGCAGTTGGCTCCCTTCCAACCTGGCCCTCCTGCTGCCTCCTGCCCCCATTCCCTCCCTGCTAGCAGCCTCCAGCTTGTCCTTGCAGCAAATCTAGCCTATCTGGATATCTCTGCCCTTGATGTTTCTCCTTTTGTCCCAGTATCTATGGGCTCATTATCTGCTTCTTCAGGTCTTTGTTTAAAAGCTGTGTCCTCCATGAGGTTTTCTTTGACCTCCCTGTTGAAAGTGACCCTCTCTTTCCTGCTCTGGTCTCCTCATCTGCTTTAGCTTTCTCCACAGTCTTGCCTTCCTTTGGTGTACCCAGAAGCCCACATTTCATAAGCATTTTGCTTTCCCACAGTCCCAGTCCACGATGCTGGGGTCTTGTCTGCTCTACTCACACCTGACCTCCAGGGGTACTCAGTAAACATTGGTGAATTGGTGAATAAATGCCTGAATGTTATTGCTGCTACTAACAGAATTGGGGTCTGGGTGCGCCTGCTTCTTATTCCCCATCCCAGCCCCCTGAGGTATGCTGTGTAGGTAGGTATTGCTATCCCCCACTTCACAGATAGGGAAGTGGGGCCCCAAATTTCCAAAGATGTGCCCAAATTTGAGTGGGCAGACAAAATGAAACTTGGGCTCACTTCTTCTGTCCTCTTGGCTGTTTACCTTTGATATCTGAAATCTCTGAGACTCAGGCTCCTAGAATGCTAGACTGATTGCACATGAAATCAGTAGACTTGGGTTATTTACCTGGGTGATGAGTATCCCAGTGAAATCCCCCTTACTGCTGAGCCCCCACGCCTTGCCCATGGCCTCTTCCCCAACCAGCTGGTTTCCTCAGGCCTTCAGTATAATTAGCCTGGAGGCCTTTGGCCCTGCCACAGTGACTGGTAAAGCACTATCTGTTACTGCCGTTCATTAAGACAGGCGACACAAGATGAAATATTTTAGGTGAATCATCTGACCTAATTTAGAAAGGCTCTGTAGGGCTAAGGCCTTTGATTTATCAGGCAGAGGTATCTGTTATCAGAGTGATCCACACACGGACTTATTTATTATCTAGAATCTGTTTTTAATTTCAGAGATTGTTTACCTAAACTGCTGTATGTCAGATTCCAGGACGGATTTCTGCTTAGCATTTAATTTTAGACACTTGCCATGGCAGACAGTAAAAAATGGGTCTCCAGAATTTGTCATTTCATTATGTATCTTACCTCCTGGCAGCCACTACCAGTAGTTTGTCTTTGAAATCTCCTTGGTACTTGTTAACCCTGCTCTGCTGTGAAAGAGATATAGTTTATTTATTGGATTTTGCCCATTTCTGAAAAAGTACAGAAATTATTAATGGTTTAGTGTCTATTAATGCATTACTTGGGTGGAATTCAAATTCGAATATTTATAGTAAACCCCTTTATAATGAAATGGGCAGAGAATCAGCTTTCCTGCTTCTTAAATTTGGAAGGCTCTAGACACCTTTGGAATGGCTCCCTGTGAAATATGAGTCCTGCCGGCTTTATATTTACACCCATAAATAAGAAATAAGTACTTTGGTTTAGAGGAGAAATAATTAAGAATATTTGTGTAGATAATAAAGAGGAAATGGTCTAGTTTGGTGAACTGTGTGCTTGGAAATGCCAGAGGCTGCTGGGCCCTAGATGAGAGATGTGGGAAAGTTAGGACTGGAGGTTTGTGGGTGGGTAGGACTTCCCAGGACAGCAGGAAGGGAGACCCTGTGGGGAAATGTATGCTCAGAGCTTAGGTCTAGGAACCTAGCTGGGATTCTAGCACTTCCCCAAGACAGCGTAGTTTTGATGGTAGTTGAACTTTTCTGGACATCAGGCTCTTCATCTGTAAAATGGAGCCAGTCTCATAGAATCATCACAAGGAAAAATAGTCTTAGAATTGCCAAAGTAATACACAGATCTGAGTACATGAAACCTAAAAGGAGAATCTGATTAGGGCAGAAGTGTCAGAGTAGAGTTGGAAACATATATACACATATGTATATATATCACACACATATATATACATATACATACATACATAGCATATATACATATATTCACACATACATATAAGTATATAAACCCACATCACATATATATATATATATATATATATATATATATATATATATATATATATATATATATACATCTAGGTATGTGTGTGATTGCTGGTTGTTGAGCAGGAGACAGAATTATTAGATAGCTGCAGATAAGTAGCTTAAGATGGACTTTTTTAAAAACAAGGGTCTCAGAGCACCTCTTACCCACCTCTGCCATTGGAAGGCAATTGATATTCTCTGAGCTTTTCTTGTCCAACTAAAGCTCCTGCCTGACCTTTTCCTAGTATAAGCTGAAGAGGTTGGTTGAATATATACATCTCCAAGCATAATATTGGATTATAAAGTCATATCATGTAATAACAGACAGGAATTTCAGAGGTCATCTTGTTTAGGGATGGCGAGTAAGTCTTACTGCATATAATAACTGCATAGTGGTAGCTTCTAGAAGTGCAGAATTAAAAAGTAATTGAGTCACAGCCATGCCAGCAGGAAGGAGTTCCATGACTGATGAATGATGCCTATCCAAGTTGATGAATGAGAAGTAATTAGGCTATGGTTCATCAAGCATCTTCTTAGTTTTTTGTTTGTTTGTTTGTTTGTTTGTTTAAGGAAATCAAAGTCTATCACAGTCAAGCTAAGTGGTTGAACCCACATAGCTAGAGGTGATCCATGAATAGAGTTAAGTCTCTGGCTACTAATCCAAGTCATACCATACTGCCCCTGTTCCCTTGTGTATACTCAGTATCCATGAACACTCTGGTGTACAATAGTCCTGACTGGACAAAGCATTGTTGTCTCTTGGATATGTCTGGTGGCCTGCATAAAGAGCAAATGTCAAGAATCTACTGTATGGATGATGATGTTAATGATGGTGATGATAACTCACTGATGTAGCATTCTATGACCCAGACCCTGGGTAATACTTTTGATGTCTATTGTTTCATTAAATTCCATGTCTTATCAGTGAGTGAGACAGCCTCTTCATTATGCACACGAAGAAACTGGGAACCAGATAAATTGAGAAACTCTTTAGAATCATAAGCTAGCAAGTCTCACAGATTCCAAAGAATATGTTTTTGATCACTGAACATATTTTAATACATCACCTCTGGTTTGCAAATGGTACCAGTGTGTAGGGGTGGTCCAGAGGCATGTGGTTATCATGAATTAAAAACCTAAATTTAAAGTCACAAGGGAAGTTTAGGAAAGCGATAGTGCTTGGACAATCAACATTTAGATAGTAGGGAAGAATATTCTTTCCATCTAATACAATGTCTGCCTGTCTATTCCTGTATGTGCCACCATGACTTGGATGGAATTAGGTTCATCAGTCCCCCATTCTTTATTTATGTGCATTGTAGGCAAGAATAGTTCCCATAATGATTTGTAAAATGAAATTTCAGGTGAGCATACCTATCATACTAATCTGCAGCAGGGTGTATATGTTTCCTGATTTCAGAGGAAAATGATCCCTAATAGTAGAGAAAGGGACCACCTTCTTTCCAACTGACTTTGGCTCCTTCCTAAGGTTTTGGGAAATGTAAGTGAGCAGACTCATTCTAGAAGTACTGGGTACTGCCTCATGATGACCCCAGGGACTCATTTGTAATGAGCCTCTGCTGTGTGGTGAAGGGAGAAGACCTAATTTTACCCTAACGGTAGCCTGAGAGCACAGCTCCTGGAGTCAGCTCCAAGTTCATTCACCATCAGTCATATTCTCTGGCTTCATACTGGCTTCTAAGTATTCAGGTTATGGGGTATTATCTTAACATTTATATTAAATGTCAAAAAATAAAAATAATGTTAAAAAAGAGAGAATCTTTATTTACAACTGTATTGGAGCTAGTGAGAGGACATCTCAGCCCAAGAGATTCCTGCCTAGGCACTGGGCTTGCTTTTCTGCAAGGCTGCTGAGTGCTGGCCTCTTTCTGGGCTGAGTGTGGACTGTACCTCTACCTGGGATCACATAGACTGGAGCTTAGGAGTTCTTGAATTTAAAGCTACTTAGATATCTGGGGAAAGGGCTCCAGGGAAATTCCACTTCTCTTCTAGCAATGATGATGATGATGACGGTAAAGGCAGAGGGGCTATGTTGACATTTGAGTAGAATTCTCATCACCTGGCAGGCACTGCTCTACGCAGTTCACACATATAATCTTTCCATAGCAATTTGAGGTGGTTGTTATTGTCTTCCCCAATCTTGTAGTTGAGGGAAGTGGTTAATTAATTTTATCAGGGTCATATTATTGGTACATGGTAGAGTGGCTTCAGGAAAGGGTCTATGCTTAGTGGTCACTTAGACTAAGCAAGAAAACAATGATGCTCATCTCTGGGGGGTCCAAATTGTTAATGTCCTGTCCCCCCTCTCCTCTTTGGGGCTCTTCTACCTGTGAGGTCATCTCCTCTTAGGAGAGGAATACTGTCCTTGCCCTACAACTTCCCAGATCCTCCTCTTATCTTCACTGGGATTAGTTTCCTTTTGATCAAAATTAAATCCTGTGGAGAGAGGGAAAAATCTGCACAGAGCATGTCTTTAGATACCTTTATCAGAGCTTTTTTGCAGGCTTTTTCTACCTGCCTACCCTTTATGCCCCCTCCCTCATCCAGATCCCTAACACCTACTTGTTTTTGCCCTATTAAAAGCAGCTATCCAAACTTCTATTCACCCTAAGTGATAGATGACTAATAGAAACCAAATGTGCTTCTTGTCCTAGTAATATTTGCATTTCAATTGTAGTCAAAGCATTGAAGACATAATTTTAGGTACAACCAACACGTCCTCCTTCCTACTCCATGGCCTTTATATATTGAGGCTAATCTGAAAGCCAAAACTAGGAATTCCCTTAAAATGATTTCCATCCATTCATAGTTGTTTAAAGGTATGGAGAAATGTACATGAAGCTGACCCTCAGTGGCTCATGCTTGTAACCTAGCTACTTGGGAGGCTGATGTCAGCAGGATCACTGTTGAAGGCCAGCCTAGGAAAATAGTTTGCAAGATCCCATCTCCAGAATAACGAGAAAGGATGGACTGGAGGAGTGGCTCAAACAGAAGAGAGCCTGCTTCACAAGTACAAAGTTTTGAGTTCAAACCTTCGTCCCACCAAAAAGAAAAATCTTAAAAAAAGAAACGTACATGAAAGATTAACTTGCAGAGAACAGAAGCTGCACTGTAGCTCCATCTGCACCCTGGATTTGTACAGTGCCTTGGTCTCCAGTAACATTGCTGAAGGTGACCGCCATATTGCTCTTCCAAGATAAGAAATGATCCTGCAATAGTGGACTTCACCTGGCACAGCTCAGGCCACAGTCAGGTATTTGAATTGTAGAGGATTTCCTTAGGTGCCAGGAGCAGAAGAGAAGCTGAGTGCGCTATGTTTCCTGGGACCACTGCCACTTAGACTAAGCAAGGAAAAAATGGTGTTCGTCTCTGGGGAGTCCAAGTTGTTAATGTCCTGCCTCCCCTGTTCGGGGCTGTTCTACCTGTGAGGCCATCTCCTGAAGGCACCATGTTTTTTATATAACATTTGTCCCTTTAGAAATTATCATGACACATGTCAAGAGCTTTCACACCAAAAAAATATGTCACATTAGCTTCCAAGTTTCTGATTGTCTAAATAACGCAGCAACTCAACATACAGCTGTCTGGCATTTTGACAGTACAATAACCCATAATTCTTCCTGCCACTCAACACTTCAAGGTTAGCATTTTGTAGTTTGCTCTCAAGGAGTATTCATTTAAATTTTCAAGAGCAAAGAGTTGAATGCAGCTGCCTCATACCTCTTTTTTGATCTTCCCTTTATTTTCTTGGACGCTCTTCCCATTTATTACACATATTTTATGGAATGATCATGCTCATATGTCAACTTTTGTAAGAGGTGAAATGTTTTCAGGTTACTGTTCTCCATTTTCTGTATAGTTGGGGATAAGAATGGAAAATACTGTCTAAGTTTCAGAGGTCAGCTGCCCTGCCTGCAGTTACCACACACTTGCCCTTGGGGGAAGCAAGAAAGAATTGGTTGGAGCTTGAAGTAGTTTATAACTCTTGCCTCCTTTCAGAAGGCTGGTGAAATACTTGAAGCTGCCTTCTGGTGATGAGAAAGTTTCCAGTTCTTACCTTCTCTTAAGTGAAACCTATTTGCTTGGTCCCACCTTGATCTTTGAGCTCAGAGGATACTCTTGGATAGTCAGTTAACTTCTTTAACTTAGCTGCTAGTTTCAAGGTTGTCCTTACTATCTATGCTGCAGCCAGTCATTCTTGTAGGCAAGTTAACATCCCAAGGTAGGAGACTGGGCTGTGATTTCTGGCTTCTGAATAATCTTGGCCAAGTCACCAATGTACCTCTTTGAATGTCTTTCTTTATTTCTAAGGTTACTAAGCCCTTGTCATATCAGCCTCTATATAGCTAGGCCAAGATTGAACAATAGAAATGAATGTGCTTTGAATTATCAAGAATTTTATTATATTATTAACATAAAATGCAATTTCAATATTAGACATGATTGTGGGTTGTAGGTTTTTGCCTTGAATTTGCTACCAGCTTACATGCCTGATGTACATTCCTTCCTATAGAAGTTGGGTGGCTTATTGTGGTAGTTTTCTGAGGCAGAGAGCCAATTTAATGCCTGCTGCCATGAAAAGGGTTCATTTAGTAGCCTTTCTTAAACTATGTTCAAGAATAAACTCTTGGATCTTGGGCACCCTTAGGATATGTCAGGATTTAAAATTCCTGAAATGAAATGATTAGGTTTTTAGTCACTGACTGACTAACTCCACGAATGTGCTTTGCCTGGAAAAACTCTAACCTATTCCAGTTTACCAACCTACTTTTAAGCCCACAAAGTTAAGCACAATTTAAAAGACTGAATGTGTGTATAAAAAGAATCACAGTGTGTATATGCAATCTGCTTATGCTTTCAAAGCCATAAGAGTGATAAACATTTTGTTGGCATTGGACCCTAAAGTCTTTATAACATAATTTGCTTGCTGAGGCCTATAGAACTGATGCAAATTGACAGTAGAATTAACTCTCTTTCAAAAATCTTTGGGAGTCACTGACACATTTGGGGCACAATGCTGATTGGGAATTACAGAGTGTTGGAATCCAAGTTGATGGAAATTCTAACATGTTGAATTTCCCCAGCTGGTTGGTTTGGGTGGGGAGGATTCAGGGTTGACTTACCCCAGTTTATTATGATTTCATGAGGTTTTTTTGGTCAGAATTGGTGATCATATTTGCCATGCATTTGCTACTCCTAAAAGAGGAGTTAGAAGTCTTATGCAGTCTCCTTGTATAACATGATATGGAATCACAGATCCATGCTTAAAATAGCTTGGCCTAAGAGAAGGGTAGCTTGATGGGGTTTGCCTGTTTAGGTATTGGTGTCAATTCTGTCACTTCAATTGCATTTCATTATGTACTCTGTAGAATATTTTGCATCCATGCCTGTAGCTGATCTCAGAATAGTGCTATGAAGTGGAGAGGACCGAGAGGACTAATTATGTTTTCCAGAATTTTTTTCTGATGATGAAAAAAGTGTATATTCATTCTAGATTTTTTGACCATAACAGAAATCATCCAGATGGAAATTATAGTTGTTTGTAATTCTCTACTTCCCAGAAATAACCTTGTAAACCTCCTGGCATTTATTTTCTCTCCCATACTCCTTTTTGGATGTATTTGCGTATATACTTGTACATTATGTTTTTAAAGTTGGATCATTCTATCATGATACTTTATTGTTTCAGGCCTTTACTCATAAATATTTACCCATGTTTTAAATAGTCCTTGAGACTCCAATGTTTAGTTACCAAATAGTTTTGTTATAAAGTGTGTATCATAATATTGTTGAATAACTAGATCTTTTTCACTTATTTCCTATCCTATTTAGTATTGTAAGTTATGTTCTAGAACATACATCTTTTTTCCCCATTAGAAATATAGCTCTGACTATATCCTTAAGATTAACTGTTAATAGAATGGTTAGGATATTTATAGTCACTTTTTGAAGGTTTATTATTTAAAATGGCAGATAGAAAGGTAGGGATTTATGCTAGTCATGATGATGCACTCCTGTAATCCCAGTTCCTCCGGAGGCAGAGGTTGGAGGATTGCAGTCTGAGGTCAGCCAGGGCAAAATGCAAGACCTTATATGAAAAACAACAACAACAAAAAAATCTCAAAAGCACTGGAGGCACACCTCAACTGGTAGAGCTCTTGCCTAGCAAGCATGAGGCCCTGAGTTCAATCTTCAGTATTGCAAAACTCTAGAAAGGTAGGGATTTTATTCTCACTTTTTGGTGGTAAAACTGGAGAAGGGAAACTTACGCTGATTTGCCCAAAGGCACACAATGGAAGAACCAGGTGCCCTCCAAGATGGCATATGCCACTACCAGCAGTGCTGTTTGCAAGGATCAGTCATGTTACATGGTGGCAGTTGAGGCTGTCTTCGCAACCATTTTTCAATATGAATGTGGTCTTGACGCCCCTCTGTAGTTTAAGCAATGGCGATGAAATAAATTGCTAGCCCAGTTCACCTACCACTTCTTCCCTCCCTGACTATGAGTCAGTATCCAGGCACCTTCCAGCCTGTTACCTGACTCCCTTTTTATTGCAAACACTTCTGAGGAATACTTGTCAAATTCCAGGCTCTGTATTAGGTACAGGGAGTACAAAGGTGTCTAAAGGTCCACGTTCACCTGCATTAAAGTCCAAAATGCAGACAGATGTCTATAATGAAGTATGATGAAGACAAAGTCCTGAGGCTAAAGAAGAATCAGTGTTCCATTTGGTGAATGTCATAGTGATGTTCCTGGGGTGTGTCACATTTCCATGCCGCAGCCACATAGACCCTTTTGGGCTCCTGTTATTTGTTTCTATTCAGACCTGTCCCCAAGAGTCTTGCCACTTTTCCTTCATTTTGCTCCTGCTGTGGACTTGCTGCCCATAGTTTTTGTACACAGCAGACATCTAATAAGTAACCAATGGAATCGCCTGGCCACCTGACTTCTGGATACCTACCTGATAGGCCTATTCTTGTCACTAATAAAGACTCAGTTCCTGAGTCTTGTCTTTCTTATTTATAAAGATGAGGAAGAAAAACCAGATGATAGCAATAAAAAATAATAGCTAGTGTTTATTGAGCACTTATTATGTTCTAAACATTGTATAAGAACTTTACACACATTAAGTCATTAAGGCTCACAGCTTTGTGGGGTAAAGGTTACTGTGATGCCATTTGTCAAGTGAAGATCCCTGGTCTAAGGCCACAAAGCCAGATGGTGGGACCAGGAGACTAGCAGGCTGTCTTCATGCTATCCTCCCCTTTGTAAGGACCCTGATCTTGTACCATTGCTTCTTATCCTTTTGGCTAAGATCAAGTATAGGTCCCTTGTCTTACCCTGTATCTGGAATGGGACAATACTTGTGATGTGATTTGGGAGTTTAAGGTCACTAAGGGGAGAGTAGAAACTCCTTTGAGTTCTGGCCAGGGTGCTCAGGACCTTGGCCTTTCCCCTTCAGAGCTTCAGAACATCACAGAACCAGAGACTACAGTGGAGAAGAAAAGCTCCTCTCGACCATTCGCTTACTTGCCCATCTTTAGCATCCATTCCCAAAGGTCATTGCCCTACAGGCTGCTTGCATTGGTGACTAAAACAGCCATGACATTTGATCCTGGGAAAGTCACAATCCAGAAGGCTGGGAAATACCATGCTACACAGCTGTCAGGACTGTTGAGGAAAAGCAGTAAGAGTGAAAATATGCCCAGCTTGAAATGCCTAATCCCTCCTGACTTCTAGGGGTCGGGTGGTCCTGGCACAAGGAGTCTCTTCTCGCTCTGGAAAGCTCATGTTCCCGGGTCTTGGCAGTCTAGAATTAGTAGTTCAGAGCTCTTGTCTAAAGCATTTATCTGGGAGCTGCTATTTAGTATCATCACAGTACATGGCTTATAAAAATAAGCTTTGTCATAATGAAAGAAGAGAGTAAAATAAAGGCAGGTTTTAGATCAGTTGTGGATTTTTTTCTCTTCCCTTTTGAGATTTATAGTAAGCTAAAATGCCTGTTTCTCAGATTGATTTGAATGAAAAAATATATATACGTAGATATGCATGCGAGAACAATGTCAGACTTCCAGTGTGTCTCTAGTTCCTCTGTAAGTTCCCAGTCTAGGGACTTCTGTAGCTTGATTCCAGCAAGAACAGGCATAGCTTCAGTATTCATTTCAGTGGCATTGACAATACTGACAATATAATTGACCTAAAAAGTTCTGGATTTCCTGTTAATGCACTTTAGAAATGTACATCAACTACAAAAAAATCATTTCTATCTACATTTCACTTGATTTCCATTTTCAAGAGAGAGGTTTCATCATTATTATTCTATTTGAATAGCACTGATATCTTGAAGGATGGAAGGAGATTTCTATTGTATGCAGGAGTACTTTATTTCGATATTTTCTTTGTCTGATTATACATGATAAACACACATTAGTGACATTTCGTGCATGTTTGGAAGATAAATGGGGATATCTCTTTAAACCATTCCTGACACTTGCTAACCTGTGAGCTTAATGGCGTTTTCTCTTTGATTCAATAATTTGTCTGTCAAAAAAAAGCTGGGCTGACATTCTCCTTGTTGTGGGATTGAAATGGAAAGAAATCTCTTCTCTTGAAGATAATTTTTTTTTAAATTGAAGGGAACATTTTAGGATAAAAATGTTTTTGAAATTATTTAGGGTTTTGGTGGTGGAGGTGGGGGTGGGGGCTGAGAGGGTGGCGCTAATGAATGCTAGGCCCTGACATTATATGTGTGGCAAGTGATAAAAGGGAGCCCATTACCTCCTTCTGAAAGTCCTCTTGAAATAATTAGGAGATGTGAAATCTTACAAATGAAGATGGCTTCTACAGTCTTGGAGGAGGCCAGTCAGCTGCCTTTCCATGGAAGTGGTTGGGTTGAGGTGTGTATCTATCTGCATGCACAGGGAACTTAGAGAACAGATAGCTGTGACGCCATATGCCTGCCTTGGCTCCCTCCAGCTTTGTTCTGGGTCAAGGGGTTGGAGGGAACATTTCCCCAGCATTGTCCTAGAGAGGCTCTGAATCCAGGTAGCCATTTTTTCTTTGGAGAGTTTGGAGATGAATCCTGAAGGGAATTTTAGTGACTTTAAGGAGACACATGGTAGACACATGGCAGGCTAGGAGTGGGACTTAGAGCTCCTGAGGGAGCCCTTTGTGTTGGGGATGAAGGTCATCAAGCTAGTTATGCAGGATGGGCATTTCAGGGCCATATCATGGGACCCATGATGCCCTGCTGGGCCTGTCTCCTCTGACCCCTCTTGCACCTGCAACAGAGGGCTTCTTGGGGGTCTGATTACAGAAAGTCAGTGAAAATGGGGGCTGCTGTGACAAGGAGCATGGTGGGAGAGGATGCCCAGTGGTGAGAATCTTCTGGTTTCCTTGCCCTCTTATCCACCCTAAGGTTCTTCAGATGCATTGTTAAAAACCACTGAGTCAGGGTATTTAGGATGTAGGTTTGAGATTCTTAAAAAATGGTCTTGGCTAGGTTTGGTGGTATCTATCTATAATCCCAGCTATTTGGGAAGGCAGAGATTGGGAGGATTATGGTTTCAGGTCAGTCTGAGGAAAAAGTTAGAGACCCTACCTGAAAAATAATTGAGGCCAAAAAAAGGGCTGGGGCTTTGACTCAAGTGGCAGAGCACCTGCCTAGCAAGCATGAGCCCCTGAGTTCAAATTCCAGTACCAGCAAAAAAAATTCCTGATACATGTGCTGGGGAGAGAGACAGACAGACAGACAGATAGAGACAGACAGAGAAAATGCTGTACATAGCATGGGTGCATGTTTGGGTATGTGCAAGTACCCGTGTGAATGTGTGTGTGTGTGTGTGCATTAGAGAGGGGGTACCTGCCCTGGAGCCCACTTCAGAGTTTGTAAACCTGGGCATAGCATTGCTGAGGAGCAGGAGATGCAGACTTGGGGACAGTCAGCAGATGCTGCCTTACCCCTTTCTTTACTTCTCCACTTTGTCTGCTGTCTGGTTCCACATGGGGAGGGTGATGAAACCACTCTCAGACATGTCCTGATTCTCTGCCAGGGTCATGTGCACCTGAGCTGCTGCTGGTGCCTACTGTCCAGTAAGAAGGGCAGAAGACAGTGTCAGTCTTAAAGTTTTTTATTTACTGGAAAATGTCTCTTGACTCATTCAAAGTGCCAGCTCTAGCCACCCTGGGCTTCAAGAAATTAGTTGGGCTGGGCGTGGTGACACATACCTGTAATCTCATCACTTGGGAGAATGAGGCAGGAGGATCTCAAGTTTGAGAGCATCCTGGGCTACATAGTGAAGCCCCTGTCCCCACAAAATGAAAGGAATAGTTCAGAAGGGAAGGCAAAGGCAAAGTAATTAATCAGGAGCACTTCCTACACATCCCTCCTCTCCTGCCTTCCCGCATATCCTCTGACTGCCCCCATTTCCCTTGACTCTTCAGGTCTGCTCCCACTGCCCTCTTTCCCCCAGCTATAAATCTGGGGAAGGCGCTGGAAAAAGCTGCCTTTTGCAGATGACCCTCTAATCTTTTCTAGCCATCCTGAATTTTTTGGTAGCCCTATTCCTTGACTCTTAATAGGCTACCTTATCTTGACTAAATTTGAGGGATTATTTTTTACAGTTTTATCAGGCAACTATGTAATTAGGGTTTTGTGCTTTCTTCCCCCTCTGAATGAAATCCAAGTATGGGGGAAGAAAAGGAACTCCACTGAGGAGGTAGGAAAGAGGCTGCGGACCCCTTTCCCAAGGAAGGCAGAGCCCAACTCTGCTTTGCCTGACCCACAGTGCTGGGGTGGGGAGACCCAGTACTGGACACACCCCATTTCCACTCTCTGACTTCTGTCCTGATTCTAGAATTAGGCACAGGGGTTTATAGGTTCTGTTTCTTCCCAAGCATCCCTGAACAGAACCCCATTTCCTTATAAAGATGCCCCTGAGCTATTGTGTTTTAGTGATATGTATTTTCATTTCAAACAACTTTGAATGGACTGCTAATTTTTCTACCTGTTTTGAAAATTGAAAAATTCTTACAGTAGGAATAGTGCTATGAGGATATGGGTGCCAGTTGGACAGATCATTCGGAGTGCACTTTGGACCTGGATGGTGAGCCGTGGGTGGGAGGATCAGCATTCCATTCCCTTTTTCTCCCTAATATTTAAAGTGTGTTTTGAAGTCTCAATAATAACCACAACTTGAAGATGTATCATGGAGTGCGAAGGAGTGGCTAAGGGGTGTCTGCCTAAGCTTAAGGCCAACTGTGGATGTTTTGTTTTCCCTTTTATTGTGTAATAAATTGGAACATGGAGTTTTGAAAAATAAAGAGAACACTGACTCCTCAGCTTCCCCCGTGTTTACATATTCAGCAGATTTTACTGAGGGCCCATTGGGTGCCAGGCACAGTTCTAGGCACTTGGAGCTGCATCCCAAGTCTTTGTAGCTTGACAGTAGTGAAGTTCAGAATACAACCTAGGTTTCTAGACTCCTGATAGTTTTCTGCCTCCCTGAAGACCCTGTCTCCTGTAGGAACTGGATGATCTGAAATGCCTTCCCATGATTTGGCTGTTCCTCCTGATAGCTTTCTGTGCCCCTGCCTGGTCAAAAACTTCCCCTGTCTGGGAACCTGGATAAGTCATTTCACACTGAGTCATGCTAGCAAAGCACAATGAACAAATAGAAAGGATGTCACTAGCCATCACATATGCTTTCCCAGCTTGGACTCCCCATGCAGGGTGATGTTGGACCTGTGACTTCCTGAGTACTATTACATTGGAGGCCTCATTGCTTTACACATCAAACAAGTTAAAAAATGAATCCCTAGCTCACATTAAATGCGATTTATAAGGTTTCGGTGTGAAATTTTTGGAAGACTTTAAAAAATCATTTCTACAGTTTTGAGGTTTCAGAGCGTACTTATTATGATTTAGACTTTAATATATTTATATGAAGCTAGAATTCATTTGCACTTGGCTGACCAATGAACATAATGTTTTTTGTGTTGAGATAAAATGAAGTATTTATTAATCTCAGTTTTGCGATTTTTGTTTTACCTTTGGGAGCTATTTTCCCCCCAGATCTCAAACATTTTGTTGCTTCTAAACAGTTTAAAGGAGAGCCCTTGATGCTATGCCTATGCTGCTATGAATGAAGGGTTCTGAAAATAGGTGGCCTTGTACCCACCACACAAAGCCAGATCCTGTACCTCAGCATAGAATGCCCCTTGGAGACCCCAAATGGGCTAGGCTTGTTTGATCATCTTCTTTAAAATATCTGGGCTGGCCTGTGTATCATGGAAGTGACTCCTGTTTCTACTTGCTATGGTGTATTAGTCCGCTTGAGTTGCCATAGCAAAATACCATAGACTGGGTGGTGTAAGCATGGCTCTGGAGGCTGGAAGTCTAAGATCAAGGCACCAGCCAATTCAGTTCCTGGTAGGGCTCTCTCCTTGGCTTATAGACAGCTACTTCCTATGGTGGAGAGAAAATGAGTGAGTTCTGGTCTTTTTTTCTCTTCTTCTAAGAACACTAATCATATTGTGAGGCTCCCACTCTTATGACCTCTTCTAACCCTAGTTACTGCCAAATATTCCATCTCCAGATATTATTATATAAAGGGTCTATCTCCTAATACCATCACGTTGGGGATGAAGGATTCTGTATATGAATTTAGGCCACAAACACTCTGTCCTTAATGCACAGTGTGGTGGGAAAACATGGGTCTCAGAGTCTATGGCTGAGTTTCCAGTCTTGTGCCACCATGTTTTAGCAGTGTGACTTAGGATAAGCTGGCTATACACTGAGCTTCTGTGTGCACTCTATAAAATGGGGAGATGATTCATTTGCGGATTTGTTACTTGCATTAGAAGTAATACTGGTTTAAAAGCAGAGCAGCCATTAGGTAGCTCTTCCCATTATAACTTCTCCGATCATCTGGGGGATTTTTAAAATTAACTGAGTTCAGTAGCTAATTTTTGAATAACTTGCGTCTGTGTTTGTGTGATTGTGACAGAGAGAGCAGGGACGCAGGACCAGGAGCATGGCAGGAGGGAGGACATAGGTGAAGTCTCTTGCACAGAGGCAAGACTGGACTCCTGGAAAGAAGCTTGTTTTTATGTTTCTGGAAAGTTTCAGGCTTATTCAGAGGTACTCAGGGTGTCCCTGAGGACACAGGGCCTACAGAGGGTCGGTGATTTAGGGCTGAAAGGTCCCCAAGCTGGGAAGATTCACTTTGGTTTCTTTCTTTTCTTTTCTTTGCCTTCCTTCCTCTTCCTTCCCCTTCCTTCCTTCCTCTTCCTTCCTTCCTTCCATCCTTCTTTCCACCTCCCCCTTCTCCCTCCCTTCCCCTACTCCTTTCCTAAAAAGGATCTGTCACTTTACCTCATGAGGCCTCACATGTACCATTTCCAGAATGGGAAACTCAAACCAAAATTACTTGTCTGGTGGGGGTGGGTATTTATGTGCAAATGGCTCTGGATTTTGCAAGTCTAGTATCTGCGAAGGAACCAGTGGTCATCAATTAGTGTCAGAACAGGAGAGCCACCCCTGGTTGTGGGGATGAATCAGGATTGGAGGGGATTGGCAGGTGGAACATGGCAGGCAACTGATAATCTCCCAAATCCTTCCTTTTGACTGTGGCTGCCCACAGCAGATTGACTTTCCTGACTGAGTCAAGGCAAGCCTGGCCTTTGATTAGAGGAGTTGCCAGCTCCTCCCCTTCCTTCCCTTTTCCTCCACTAAGTGCTCAGTGTGTGCCAGGCACTATCCCAGGTGAATTCCACGTCTGCGAAAACCCAACAAGCATCTTCATAAACCTTAAAATTTACATTAGTCAATAAACTTGATGCATAAGTACATTATCAGATATGGTGGAAGGGGACAAATGCTATGGGGAAATGAGAAGAGGGGAGTAGGTACTGAATCTAGTAGCCCTGGGTAGAGGTGTCAGAACAGGTTGCAACATTGAACAGGGTAGTGGGGGGGAGAGCTTCATTAGGAGGTTGGGGAGCAAGTTGAGGAAGGGAGTTGGAGGAGAAAAGCACTATCCATATGAGTTTGCCATCTAAGCTTATGCTGTCTGATATGGGGAAGAAGAAGCCAGACCATATTGGAAGGCCTGGAATATGGCACAACCAAGCAGTGCCTGGTATCAGAGGGGGACTGGGAAGTGGGGTATAAGGCCAGAATTCTGTAGCCCAGGTGGGTTTGGTGGGTTTCTACTGGCTCACATTTTTGTTGAATAATTGACTTGAATGGGTGAATGAGGTACTAAGCTAGTACTGAGTAAATGAGTGCACAGTAAATAAGTAAAGACTGACTAAAACTCTTACTGTGGGTAATTTACCGGTTCACAACTTAAGTTACTAGTTGTACATCTAGTATCAGTGGCGATTAGTATGAGGTACTTTACTTTAAATGTAGGTATTTGGGGTTGGGTGTGGTAGTTCATGTCAGTAATCTCAGCAACTTGGGAGGTGGAGATAGGATGATTTTGGTTCAAGTCCAGCCTGGGCAGAAAGTTAGTGAGGCTCTGTCTCAATAACAAGCCAGGCATGATAGTACACATCTGTAATCCCAGCTACATGAAAGCAGAGATAAGAGGATGGCAGTCCAAGGCTAGACTGGGGAAAAAGTGTGAGACCCTATCTGAAAAATAAAGCCAACAAGGGATGGTATAGTGGCTCAATTGGAAGAGCACCTGCCTAGCAAGTATGAGGCCTTGAGTTCAGACCCCAGTATCAATACTGGCATTTGTACCCTTGAGTAAATTTTCAAATAATATAATAACAAACAAATGATCCAACTTGAAGTTTGTTGGGTATTAAGGTATAATATTAACTTAGCTTTTTACCTATTAAATGAGTAATCCAGGTAGAAGATATCTTTTTTTGGTGATACTGGGATTTGAACTCAGGGCCTCATACTTTCTACCACTTGAGCCACTCTGTCAGCCCTTTTTATGTGTGTGTGTGTGTGTGTGTGTGTGTTTGTGTGTGTGTGTTTGTGTGAGAGAGAGAGAGAGAGTGTGTGTGTGTGTGTGTGTGTGTGTGTTGGGTATTTTCAAGGTAGAATCTCACAAACTATTTGCCTGGGCTAACCTTAAACTGCAAATCTTCCTGATGTCTACCTCCAGGGTAGCTAGGATTACAGGCATAAGGCACCAGCACCCGTTTTAGAAGGTATCTTTTGACAGAGCAGGCAACTTCCTCTGCTGTTTAAAGTGAAAGCAGACTCTGGCTGATAAACTCACTGATCATCATTCCATGCTGATGGGGATGGAAACAGAGGATCAGGTATTTGTCAGGCACATCCACTGGTGTACCACTTACTAAACTTTGCAGATTATCTGAAAGACCTTGGGGAAACAGAGAGAGAGAGAGAAACAGTGCCGGTCAGGCCCCATTCAGGCCACATGCCAGGTCTACCATATAAAAAGTTCCAGCTGTGCTTCCCAACATCTGTATTTTAAAATTGTTTCTCAGATGTAGGGATTTGGGAATCAATGCACAAAATTTTTTGAGGGCTAGGTCCTTTTCTTTTAAAATCTTTTACTGGTATCTACTTTCGTCCTGGAAAAGTAGTCAGTCCTTATTACTGAAAGCCAAAGGAGGGAGATCCACCCCACCTCTCATCAAGTCCTTTATCTCTGTTTTTTTGTTCTATAAATTATTTTGCTTTGTGAACTATTCTGTAAACATTGTGTACTTGGCTTGGTTTTTAAAATAGTACATTGTGCATGTCTCTGAATATGTCTTAAAGCTACATTATATACTAGAGTGTAGAAGTGAGCAAGTCTTTCCACCTTGTTGGAATCCATTTATTTGCTCTATGTTTTTCACATAGAAAAATCTGTAAAATCCTGTTGCTGACCACAGAAGACTCAGCTGTCTTCCACCACCACCCCATGTCCTTGCTCCTTGATTTAGAATAGAGTAGCCCTTGTTCAAGCTCTTTCTACCCTCCATAGGAACTGACATAAAAAGTAGTTGACTTAGTTCTCTTTAGAGAAGATTCTGGGCTATAACAAGAACTCTTCTAATGCAGAGGTCCAGGCTGATTTGAAATGGAGTTATTTCACAAAGTAAAGGAGAACCAGTGAGTCAGTCTGCAGTGTAGATACTGCAGAATCATCAGGTGAGATTCAGGCTTTAGTAAGTCTCGAAACCATTTACAGATATAGAATTTTTTTTCCCAGAGAGCTCACATGATGGGGTCTGCAGAAGACCAGACAGCCCTGAAGTGCCCTGCTGTGGTCAACAGTGATGCTCACAGGAACAAGGGCTTAAACCCAGAGTAGAAGTCTTTAGGAGCTCAGCTGAGAGAAGGCTCTGGATGACTCCATCACTTGCAGTAATGGTTCTGCAGTGTGAAGAGCAACTAGTTAGTGTGGGAGGGGGATATTGGAAAGCAGGTGGTTTAAGGAGCCAAATAAAGTCTCCATTCTCCAGGTCCTGTGAGAGAAGAGACAACAGCAACAAAAAGCCCAACCCTCTGCCAGCCGAGCTCCAAAAGCCCCTTTCACAGACACATAAATATTTAATAATCATCTGTCTACAACCAATCTAGGGGAAAAAAAATCTTTAAATAGACTGCTCAAAAGGCCAAAACCTGAATTTTAATTGAGGTACTTTGAATTACTCCCATTAGTCAGTCGTTCTGACTTTTTCTTAGTGAGGGGTGGATTGTTTTTGAAAGGGGAATCAGAATTATTAGCAGTCCTTTACAAAAAAAAAAAAACCTACTGTTCCTACTAAATAATAAACTAGGCTTCTTTTTTAAAACATGTGGCTTTTTCAGGGCACAAAGCAAGAAGGCAAAGTATGATGAGCCCCTCACCTCAGAGATGCAATTTGAAAAGTGTTATGGGTATCCTGGTGCCTTGCTAACCATTTCTCTCCCAAATTACCTCAGTGAGGCTCCCTGGTCCCGCTGAAGTTTGCAGGATGGAGGAGGCACGTGCGTGAGTGCGTGTGTATTTATATATTTATTTTCCCTTTCTCTGCCCCCTGGGCCTACAGTCTCCCACAACTGATCTAACAATCCTCTTGGATGAACCCCTTGTATCTCACACTAGCCAATTTCGACAGTCTAAAGTGCTCAAATTGAGCCATTTTGTTCTCTGTAAAATAAACCTCAGGCCATTATGCGTGGTTTTTTATTCACCCGCCTCCTTGTCTCCCTCCCCATGCCCCATCTCTGCCCACCCTCTTCTCCTTTCCTATTCTCTCCTTTCCTCCCCCTGACTCAGAGGACTAGGAGGGGAGGCAGAGAGCCTTTAGGAGAGCCCTGGGTTCCATCTGGCCATGTCAGCTCCACTCTGGCAAAATTTGCTTTGAGATCTGTGTCATGGAGCAGGGCTGCAGGGTCAACCTACCATAATTGATCTTGCTTATTCATCTGCTTCCCGTGTATCACCCTCTCCCCATGCTGGCCTTTGTTTGGATAAATTGAAGATTTACCGTGGTGCTGAAAGCTGCCTGCCCTAGTGTTCCCACCACCTCTTTCAGGGTGAGCCGATGGAGTGGCGCTTGGGGAGGAAAGTTCTCCCACCTTTCCCTATCCCAAACCTGGAGGACAATTAAGGCAATTTCCAGATTAATTTACTATGGAATCATTTTGCATGGTCCCCGTGCACTGATATGAGGAATGCTAATTGGTGTGTAAGGCTGAGATGCGCCTCAGAAGGATTTATGGTAGTAAGCAAAGAAGGAGTCTGTCTTTGTGATGGCTCAGAGTCCACTCTCACTCGCTTCTGATGATTTTTAAAACCAATGGTCGTGATGGATCTGAATCTAGTAATTTATTCGATTTTGGGTCATTAACCCTTGTTCTGCTTATGGCAGCAAATGACTTCATCGTCAGAGATGATGAGTGTTCCAAACTGTGGGGATACTTGGCTCTCTCTAGCTCTCGTCGAGAATCAATTTTAACAAGTGGCAGGCATTAGAAATCCTCTCTGCGTTGCCCCTAGGATGTGGAGAAGTGTGGACGGTGGTGGGTAGGGGAGGGAGGAGAGCCCCCTGGAAAACTTTTATTGCCAAAGAGTGTTTGTGTTGGGGTGGCTAATGTCCTGAGAAGGCTGTACAATAGACTCTGTCAAAATGCTTCTTAGGAGTGGGGAATAGATTGCAGTTTGGAAATGGGGTGGGGTGGGGAGAATGCAGTCAGCCTCTGTCTAGCAATCCTGTCTGTAGACTGAATAAACTAGCTTGAAATCATTGTTTTCATTCCCATTGACCGAAGGCTGGAGGGGCTTTACTGGTTAAGCTTTTAAAGCTGCAGCAGTTTAAACACTTTTTTTCCCCTTGTTTTTGCCGGGTCTACTCTTTCTCAAATTGACCTTGAACACATGAACTCATCTTTGGAAAGAAAACAAAACCAAAAAACACCTTTGCTTTCAAAGCTGAGGCTGGCTTCTGTCTCACTCAAGGTACTACATGAATAGGTAGCACTGACCTGGGAGGCCTCCTCGCTGGGCAAGTGACCAAACACTTTGCTCCCACACTGTGTCCCTCTGTCACGTTGGGCAAATTGACCAGCAGTACTCAGGGTCAAGAGAATTCCTTCATTGCCTTTGTGAAGTCAACCAATGTGTGACCAGGGTTAGAAAACTCTGGAAATAACCCCACCATGAAGCAAGGCTTGCACGGAGCCTATGCCTTCCTTAAACTAGTTATGTGAAATAACCCACTGTTGAACTTCCATGACATATTTAGGGAGAGAATATGGATTTTTAGCAACTTTTAAATGGAAGAGACTTAGTAATTATTTAACAAATTCCCTTAATTTTTTCCATGAAGAACCAAGGGCTCAGACATATCGAGAACCTCGGCCAAGGTCACTCAGACTGCAGGGAGCAATAGTGGGCTGAACCCAGGTCTCCTGAGCAGTGGCAGAGCTGGGATTGGGAGCCTTGAAGAGGGCTGCTCCAGCCGGGGGCCTTAGGGCCTTTGTTGTCTGTGGAGAGTTTATAAACAGTAACAAAATCCGTCCCTCTGCTTTAAAGTACTACTAAGAATTGACAGTATCTAGCAATGTCAGTGCCAAAATACCTCTCCCTGCCAGGGTGGGTACTCCCAGCTGCCCCCTTCCTGCCTCTTTGGTACACCACTGCTCCTGACCCTAGTTCTGTGTTTTCCACTAAACTAAGACACACCCCTCTGACAAACAACAAACCAACGAAACTGATCTTGCATCAGAAGTATTCCCTACTTTTTTTAGATTAAGGAAGGAAGACGACCCTTGCATGAGTCACTTAAGGGAGATGCGATGCAGAAGAGATTCAGTGTTTTATGATCAAAATGTAGGGGTCCAAATGAGAAAGTGATAGGATTTTCTGGGACTTGCCTCACTGGCATGCCACTGACACGTGAGTGTGGGGTGCTGGGTGTTTGGCTGTAGCCCCTGGTCTGTCTTAGATTCAGTAGGGTTTGGAGACTCTGTGGATTATCTTCTAGGTCTGATTCTTTCCTAAATCACTAGCTCCTCCAAGAAACCTCTTGGTGGTCTGAGGGCCTGACCAGCTTTTGTGTCTCTCTTTGTGGTCACCTTGGTCAGACTGGTAGCTGGCTGGGCTTTTCTTCTCTCAAGCTGCTCCCTGAAATGGGTGGGTAAATATCCCAGTCTGACTTCAGCTGCCGAGTCATCAGTTCTGACAGATGGCTGACTTGGAGCTGAGCGCCCCCTCCTCCCCCAGCCCCTCATTTCATCTTCCCCCTGTCAGAACTCACCCTTTGGCAGAAATCTTTTTCAAGAGCTAACTGTGAGCCTCAAAGAGATGCCGTCAAGGTATTTTTCATAATTTTCAAAGGTAATTTCCTTCCTTCCCGGCTCCCCCTTCGCTCCATTGTAATTATGTCTTAGAAGCTACCCAAATCCTCACAGCAGCGAAGTTCCCTCCCCTGAGAGTGGCAGCCTTTTCCCACACAGCATGCCTGGGAGAAGGGCAGTTGGACAGGAAGGCCAGAGAAGCCACACTCCGGCAAGCTAGTCAGGTCATTTTCCTATGAAGAAGGAAAATTTAAAATGCTTTCTTATCATCTTTGCTCCAGTAAAGCTCCCAGAGGAACTTCCCCACATGCCACATACATGAAGGTATTTGAGGAACTCTTAATATGGTTTGTATTCAAATTTTTCAGAGTAGGTGACGTTCATCCCCGATCTTTCTGTGCAGTTTCTTTATCTCCTCCCCACGCTCTTCCCTCTCTTGCCTACTCACGCTTTCAGAAGGGAGTCAAGAAAAGAAGTCCTCTCTCCTCCCTCAATTCCACCTCCACCAACCCCTGAATCCCTCCTGGGATTAGTTGTCAACAGGTAGCCTGGCTACAGACCAGGAAGAGGACCTGCATTTGTCTTGGGTCCTCTGCAGAGAATTGGGTAGGGTCAGCCCCAGCTGAACTAAAGTCCTGGGGGGTAAATTATCCTCTACTAGGAATCCTGGGACTTGACATTCAAAAATTCTATTCATTGAAAACAGACTAGCCCTGAAAACCTGGTTTAGTAGATAAAATCTGTAACCACCAGAGTATAAATCTAGTTTGGCTTGTTTGTACTGGTCTAATTTAATATGATCTCCCTTGGAGTTTCCAGCATCTAGATTTTCTAGATCATTAAATCCATTACTTTTCACTGCTAGCTTTTTTCTTTTTTCTTAGAAGGATGGGGTATGGAGTAGATATATATTTTTAGTGGCATCCTACACTAATCATGAGAGCCTCATCAAAGCCCATTTGGCTGTGAAGTGACTAATTTCTGGGCCCAGGGGCTCTGAAGGTAGATTTCCATCCATTTAACATGAAAGACACCAGCAGCTGAGTCAGAAAAGGGGTCTGCTTGCTGCAGCCACCGTTGTTTTAGGACCCACAGAAAGGATATGTAGGGGCCACTTTCATCCTCTTAAAAGTGCTGAATGCCAAGATAAGGGGTGTGGGATGTGGTCATTTATTCTCCTGCATCAAGAATGGTCTGAAGAAACTTGTAGCCATTCCCTAGAGCTCCTGTGTGACCATAAGCAAAGGGCCTCTTCTCTAATCCTCAGTCCCCTCATGTCACCAGTGGAGCGTGTCTCACACCTGTGTCCCAGACCAGTGGATGAGATGACTGAGAGCTGTGTACAAGTCACTGCATGCTCGTGAAAGTAACCCTCACTCTTTCTTTGAGATCAGTCCTCTGAGTCTCAATTTTCCCACCCTTGACAGAGGGAATGTGTGGGAGTAAATGAGATTTTAATATCACCTCCCTTCCCATATTTCCTTTGCTAGGTAGAAGATGAATAAACAGAATCTCATGGAGCTATGGCATCTTGAAGAATCAGTGTTTTGTCCCAGCTCTGTCCTTCAGGGACCAGCTTTGGGCAGGTAGAGAGTAGCTAGGGAGGAAAGAAATACAGGATCTAGACTCTGAGGAGAAATGCAGAGGTATGTCCCCATCTTCCAGCTGTCTCCTGATGAGTGAGTTGAGGAGGAGGAGTCTAGAGCTGTGTGGGTGAGGGCAAGGCATGCTGGGTAGGAAACTTCCACTTACTTTCTGAAGCCAGAGTGAAAGGAGTGAGGGATGCTGGCCAAGAAAATACAGGCCTGCAGGGGAAGATTGTGACTCTAATGTTAGGAACAGAGTCTGAGTCCAACTGTGGTTTCCCAAGTTGACCAAATGACTTGGAGAGGAGCAGCCAGCCTTGCCCAAAGCTGGTCCCTGGGGCAGTTGAGCAAAGGCCCACTGTCAACACTGACCTTCCATTTGTAGGTCGCTATAGGCCTTTGTCTGCACCAGGCTCTCTTTACCATGGATGAAGTGTTTGGCTGATCAGAGTTCTTTGCTCTGCTTGCAGCCACAGCACCTTCTGCCATCAGACATGGTTGTAGGCCATGGAACATCTCAGAAGTTCATATAAGGACTATATTCACTCCAGAACAGAGCTCATGACCCAGATGGCACACAAGAACTTACATGCTCCACTCCCATGGCAAAGAGCCAATGGATGACTACAGAAATTGTTTTTTTGATTGTGAATTTGCACACATAGGGAGCTCTGTTTATATGTGTTTGGGTCCAAGTTGGTTTTTTTTTTTAAATAAACTTTGTTCCTTTTCTTGATTTGGGGGGCATTTTCCCTAGAATAGTCCCTTTGGATTTCTCCCATCCTGTAACTCCAAAGCAGAAAGCAAGCATGTGGACAGAGCAAGCTGGGAGGTAATGTGTAACTAGTCACTTGGAGCAATGAGGCAATACGTACCAGCAAGTGTGTGCACATATGCTTAGGACAGACTCCAGTGTCAGGCACTTCATTAGATGAATGAAGATGCTGCACAGTGTCTTTTTTGTATAATTGGACTGTGTTTTCATATAAGCTTATAAGCCGGGTTGCTTGTTTCTGAATATAAGCCCATGCACTCTCAACAGGTCAGGTGCGATAGTAAAAACGTGTTGTCTGGCTTTGTATTTGGAATAATGGAGTCACTAATCTACTTGATCTGGCCAAGTCAGATAAAAAAAAGAAAGTGAGGGATGCCTGTGTTTCAGAGATGGAAGGTACTTGTAAAAGCAATTTCTTTTGGGGAGGGGGAGAAAGGAAAGACACACAAGGGGGAAAAAAACAACGAAGCAAAGACTGTTGGAAACCTTTTAATTAGTACTAATTACCTCAGCAGAAAATGTTGGAGGCTTAAAAGGATTTGTGTCAGCAAGTGAAAGATCAAAGATTGCTAGGTTCGAATTTTAATCTGTTGGCTATAAAAAGGAATGAGGGGGGTGGTAATGGGACCCAAGAGAATGGCTGCCCAGGTGGCTCTGCCCTTAATCCCGTCTTTACTGCTGCAGCCTGAGGCCTAGTCCCAATTACATAATAAGATGATTTAATCTAATTTAATTTTTTATCTTTGACTTTAATGGGATATAGAGGAGAGGAAGAGTCATTTTATCTCCTTCAGTGAGGATGGTGTGGGCTAAGGATGGGGACTTGGTAACTGTCCAATCTCTTATTTTTTGTCCCAGTCTTTTTCTCATCCACCAAAATATTTAATTTCAATTTTGAAATCATCACAACAACAACAGAAACCCATACACAGAAAAGAGTTTCTTGAGGATGAAGTAGATTGAGTGCACAAAGAGGAGGGGCTTTAGTGTGGTTGAGCTGTGGTTGTGACTTTCGTGGGGCAGCAGGAAAACTATGCTACTGGAAAACTCTACCTGCTGGAATTGTGGCCATGGTGGTTCCTTAGGGCGGAGGAAGAGGGACGGAGGAAAGCAGTTGACAAAGCACATCCCCCAGCATAGAAGGCCTGTGCTTTTGCTCCTGTCTTAATTTCTCTGTCCTTCCTTTTTAAGAATGGATTAGACTAGAGTGGAGTCTATTAACAGACCCTGTTCGTGTTCTCCATGTGCTGTTGGCATTCACCATGTGCACACCATCTGATGGCTTTCAACTGCAAGCACCAACAAGTTTTTCTGGACAGTTGAATCTGCTTAGCTCTCAAACAATGACTAATGGGGGAAGGTATATAAGTACCCCAATTCCCTCACCCCTCATTTGAGATATTGCTGAAAAGTGATCCATAAGGCATCCCAAGCTACCCTAGAGCAGAGGTTAGCAGATGACCCCTGGTGGACCCAACTAACCTGCTGTTTTTATGAGAAAAAGTTTTATCAGAGCACAGTTATGCCCCTTCATTTATGTTTTGTCAATGGCCTAGATCTCATGCTTGGCTTGTGTCTCTTCAGTGATACATATAAAGTGCCTGCTACCCAAAATCTGATGTCAAACTGCAACTTCTGAATGAGTACTTTCTGTTCTCCTGTAGCTCCTAATCGCAGTTAAGTTCAATACCCGTTTATCATGCAGATGGAGAGGGTCATAGCTGACAGATTAGAGAAATAGATGCATCAGCGTCTTGCCATTCGGACTAGTTACATATTGCAGAGTAACAAATTATCCCAAAATTTAACCACTTACAACAACAAACATTTATCATGCGGTTTCTGTGGGTTGAGAATCTGAATGTGGCTTTACCCTGAATCTCTCACAAGGCTACAGTGAAGGTACCAAATAGGCCTGTCATCATTTCAAGGCTTGGCTAGAATGGATCCATTTTTCAACATGATTGTTAGTAGGATTCAGTTCCCTGAAAGATGTCAGACTAAACCTTGTTTTCTTGCTGGTTGGCCAGAGGCCTCCATCAGTTCCTTGCCGTGTGGCCTCATTATAGGGCAGCGCAAGGCATGCTAATGAGCAAATGAGAGAGAAAAAAGTTCAAAAAGCAAAAGCCTCAGTCTTTTTTGTAACCTTAGCTTAGAAGTGACATCTATCGCCTTTCAGTATTCACTGGAAACAAGTATTAAGGTTCACCACAGTCAACTGAAGGGGATTATGCAAGGGCAAGACTACCATGAGGATGGGATCTTTGCAGCCATCTTGGGAGCTACCTACCACACCACTGACTGTCAATCATGGTAGCCCTTTTGCTGGTATTGAGTAAGGATGAGGTGTCCACTTATACACATTTGACTGATTGTTTTTAATCATTAAATAATATTAACTGCTTTATAATGAAATCTTCCTAAAACTTCTATTACCAACTGGACCTGTTTTCTTAAAGAAGCTATATAGAGTATACTTTTATAATTTTAAATTCTCAGCTCAGAATTCACTCCTTTGAAAGTGTTGTTCCTGGACTTTCAGCCTAAAGTAATCACTCTGAATTCTTGTTACACTTATTTTCTATATTGTTTATATGGCATATAATCATATATTGCTTTGTGACAGTTCTATTGTTATCTGGAATTACTCCTTGAATCTCATATTGTTTAATTTCCACACGTCAACATCTTGTCTCTCCATGAGAATTATAAACAATTTGAATGCAGTGGTTGTCTAATACTTCAGATAAAAACAACTGTAGTGGAAGCTCTCTCTAAATATATGTTGGTTTTTTTTTTTTCCTTTGAGGATGTTCATTTATGACTCATGACCGTGATTTTTTGATAGCTACTGATGGGCGTAGTACTGATTGCCACTATGTTGTGTGGCCCCAATCTTCTCTTTTGTTTTTTGCTAGCTTTGGATTATTTATTTTGGTAGGTGGTCCTATTGTAGTTTTAATCTGTTTTTCCTTTGATGCCAGTATAGTTGCATTGTTTCCCTGCCTTTTTCTAATTTTGAACAAGGATTGGGAGTCAAATTGTGGAAATTCTTCTTTAACTGAGAATCATAGTTTTCTGAGTGAGTTCTTTGGATCCTCTTCCATAGTATCCTGGTTTTGTGACATTGTGGTTGGGGCATTGTGGTTGGGGCCGACGGGGGACAAGCAAGAAACAAACCTTTATTGAATATTGACTTCATGCCAGGCATTGTTTACTTACCCATAGGTTCATGGCTGTGTTTCAGAGAATGAAGATGGATGCAGGTATGAACTTTAGGTAAATAGTGTGCTATATTTTTATATTCAGAGTGATGGTTGCATTACACCAGGTATAGGAAGTTAGGTTTAGGGAGAGGAGAATAAAAATGAATATGGCTTAAGGATGTTGGATTTGACTACTCCATAAGGGCTTATGATTCTTGCCTGGCTTACAGAGATGCTTATGGAATCATCTCCTTAGGCACCAAAGAGAACCTTGGCATTCCTTACAGAAATAGTATTCACTTAGGAGGAGAAAGTGGACTGAATTTTGACCCCCTCAAAATTCATATGTTACAGTCCTAAACCTCTGTACTTAAGAAATAGGGTGGTTGTAGATATCATTAGTTAAGACAAGACCATACTGGAGTGTTGCAGGTCCCTAATTCATTATCACTGATGTTCTTATAAAAATAATACCATGGGAAGAGGCACATATATGCAAACACCATGTATTTGGCAAATGCCATTGGAGTTATGCTGTAAACTACAGTAGCTAGGAGAGGGGCCTGAAGCAGACCCTTGCCAGTGCTTTCAAAAGAGCACAGACCTACCAAGACTGTTATTTCAGACCTCTAGCCTCAAGGAGTGAGGCACATTTCTGTTGTTCTAAGCTACCCAGTTTATGGTTCTTTGTTATGTACTCCTTAGAAGGTATTTCCTAAGAAGGGGGTCTAGGACCCCCTTCACCTCACTTCTGCCCTTGGTCCTGCATTGGTCCCCTTGTTTTTGACCCCATGCTTTGCTTTGGTCTAACATCACCTGCAGAATTCCCCATTCTCTAAAAGGCATTGAGTGGACAAGTGTCTTCCTGCAGTGCTTCCAGCCCAGGTGACTGCTTCTCCATGCATAGGAAAAGGAGCCCATCAAGAGTGATGAAGGTGACTTTTCTGCCCACACTGTGCTGGGGCAGATCTGAAATGTCTAAGGGGACTTGTCTTAATCCTAGGACAAACCCATTCTATAGAGGGTGTTCCTGTGGCTTCCAGTAGGCACTCATCTTTAGAGGTTTAGGGCCTCTGAGTGCTAACGAGAGTTGCAGCTTCAACTTACTTGATATGTTTGCTGTCACTTTCTTTCTCAGTAATGTTGGAGAAGGGAAAAGTCACACAGTCTGTCAATCTTGTCTGCTCTCATGAAACCAGGAAAGTTCTGTGGAGGCTGAGAGCAGTGCTCTCTTTTCCATGGCTGTGGAGGCTCCTTCCTAGATCACAACTTAGGCCAGTAAAATTCAACTGTACCTCTCAGCAGCTGTGGAGAAGAGCTCACCAAGAGAGTTGTCAGGATGAAAGGAGAGTGGCTCACCCCACAACAGAGGGATCAAAATTTCCATCCTTCATCTAAGCCAGGCCTTTTCAACCTTGGTACTAACAACACTCTGGTGCAGGTAATTCTTTGTGGAGGGGACTGTCCTGTGTATTGTAGAATGTAGTATCCCTAGCCTTGTTCACTAAATGTCAGTAGCATCACTCAGTTGTGACAAAAATGTCTTCAGATGTTGACAAATGTCCTTTGGTGGGGGAGGGCCTCTCCCTACTAAAGAATCAGTAACTTAATGCCTTCAGGTGATGGTAGGGATATCTGTCCTCACAGACAAGGTCTCTCAGACATCTCATATTATGAAGGGGGAGTTGTGGGTAATTACTATGCAGTAGAGGACATTTAGGAAAACTATATGTGGCATAAAGATGTCATATTGCCAGGGATTTTAAAGACCGGAGTGAAAAAGTACAAATGAATGCATAAAGTTTCAGATTCCAAATATTCAAATTGATCAGTTGTAGCAAACACAGTACTCAGGGTTGCTGTCTGGGAGAAAAGGGTAGGATGAGTTCCATCCTGGTTTGCCCAGGGTAGCTTTAGTTAATACCTGCTTTCTGGGGGTAATTAGTAAATAGTGCTCCCTCTGCCCTAGGAAGGATCCTAGTTCACACAACAAATTATATGGCCATCACATCTTACCTGCAGGCCAAGCAAATCTGACCTTACATTGTTTGAGGACACTCTAATACTAATGGAGATGTCAGGAGGCAGAGTGGATACTCTCTGATTTACTCCAATCCTCACACTCCCTATTGTCTTACTTATACCTTCAGCATTTCTAAGATGTACATTTCATTCGCTTTTTTATATCCCTGAATCCATCCGCAAATTGGTAGTGTCTTGCAGCTGTCCTTGACCAGGAGACAGGCGGATGTGGTTATTGTCCGTGCATAGCTGTGGTCATTCTCATTATTTTTGCTTCAGCTGATAATTTTGGTACTTCATGTGTCATTTAAGAATCCAGTGTGATTTGGTATTGAAAGACAACATTATTGTGTATACAAAAAGGGTATAAACTTGATATTATAATGCAGTATTTATTGTTGCTGGAGTAATGACCTTGATTCATACTATCTTGCAAAACAATAAGCAGGATATAAAAAAGGAAGGACATTTTTGTGGTGTTTTAAGGTTACCAAGCATTTGGTCACTGATTTTCACTTCTAGTACATAAAATTATGGTGTATCTATAATCAATGCAGTGTTTTACCTTACTGAACTCTGAATAGGTCCTTCAGTTTGGGACCCCAGTGGGTCTCCCACTTGGTAAACATAGAAAATGACTCCATGAGATTAAAATGGATATCTTGGCCCACCCACAAAGAGCCTAATTTGTAAGTCAGGGTTGCTTCTTGGCATCGGAATTTTAAATGAATGGGTTAGGAGTTTCTGACAGGTGTCAGAACCCTTTATACAAAGTGATATAGTTATCCCCTCTTTATTCCACTGAGGAGGACACAGGCCCAGTGAGGGGTCGGCTCTAGTTGCACTGACTCCCAGCCTCACACGCCATACTTGACTTTCTTTTTTTTTTTTTTTTTTTTTTTTAGCATTTTATTTTTTTATTTATTTTTTTTTCTTTTATTATTCATATGTGCATACAAGGCTTGGTTCATTTCTCCCCCCTGCCCCCACCCCCTCCCTTACCACCCACTCCACCCCCTCTCGCTCCCCCCCCTCAATACCCAGCAGAAACTATTTTGCCCTTATCTCTAATTTTGTTGTAGAGAGAGTATAAGCATTAATAGGAAGGAACAAGGGGTTTTGCTGGTTGAGATAAGGATAGCTATACAGGGCATTGACTCACATTGATTTCCTGTGCATGGGTGTTACCTTCTAGGTTAATTCTTTTTGATCTAACCTTTTCTCTAGTACCTGTTCCCCTTTTCCTATTGGCCTCAGTTGCTTTTAAGGTATCTGCTTTAGTTTCTCTGCATTAAGGGCAACAAATGCTAGCTAGTTTTTTAGGTGTCTTACCTATCCTCACCCCTCCCTTGTGTGCTCTCGCGTTTATCATGTGCTCATAGTCCAATCCCCTTGTTGTGTTTGCCCTTGATCTAATGTCCACATATGAGGGAGAACATACGATTTTTGGTCTTTTGGGCCAGGCTAACCTCACTCAGAATGATGTTCTCCAGTTCCATCCATTTACCAGCGAATGATAACATTTCGTTCTTCTTCATGGCTGCATAGAATTCCATTGTGTATAGATACCACATTTTCTTAATCCATTCGTCAGTGCTGGGGCATCTTGGCTGTTTCCATAACTTGGCTATTGTGAATAGTGCCGCAATAAACATGGATGTGCAGGTGCCTCTGGAGTAACAGTCTTTTGGGTATATCCCCAAGAGTGGTATTGCTGAATCAAATGGTAGATTGATGTCCAGCTTTTTAAGTAGCCTCCAAATTTTTTTCCAGAGTGGTTGTACTAGTTTACATTCCCACCAACAGTGTAAGAGGGTTCCTTTTTCCCCGCATCCTTGCCAACACCTGTTGTTGGTGGTGTTGCTGATGATGGCTATTCTAACAGGGGTGAGGTGGAATCTTAGTGTGGTTTTAATTTGCATTTCCTTTATTGCTAGAGATGGTGAGCATTTTTTCATGTGTTTTCTGGCCATTTGAATTTCTTCTTTTGAGAAAGTTCTGTTGACTTTCCTTGATGCTGCTCCGAACACAGTAGAACCTTGGTGTCTGTGGGTGTATGATTCCAAAGAGACCCCTGTGAGGAAAACCCACAAATGCTCAGGATGCACTGAGTTCAGTGTTGGATTGTGGGTGCTTGATTCATTTTCCCCATAACACTGCCCAACTTTCGCTAACAACTTGCCACCTTTCAACAAATCTCAAAATTTAACATTACCACTAAGGTTAAGCACAATAGGTTCCCTTTTTGACTTGGGATTACTTTAACTTTTACCATGCTTTTGGAGGCACCATTTGCTTTTTTGGGAGGCAGATTTTCACAAAATTAAAGACAGGGAAATACTCAGCAGATAACACAAAGATTTAAATATAACCGACGATAACATGAGCTATGTTAATGCACACACACAGAAGTTTAATATTTTTGTTTTTGAAATTACTTTTTATTTTATTTATTATTTTTTGACTGTGCTTGCTCAAAACCATGTGTAATAAATCTACAAATAAGGCAGGCTTACTGTACTGAGTGAGCCCTTGGAGCACTGTTTAGCTGTGGCAGTTCAAGGGGCTTTGTTTTTGGGCCTGACCCAGGCTGGAGTGGGTGGAGGCTGACTTCCTGGCCTCTTAGCTGTCTGTACTGAGTGGATGAAAATTCTTGGTACATGGGTATGTCTGTGTGTGTTTGCTTTTCCCATATGTGTTTTAGTAAATAGACTGTAGAAAAAGGTATTTTCAAGAAAAGGGAGAGAGGTTCCTAAGGAAAATGGCAAGGAGGGGATTGGACCTGAAAAATTATTTTCAAGTGAGCTGGACAGGAGAAGACAGGCTTGGAACAGAAAGGACCACCCCTTCAAGACCTTTCTGTTTGCCAAGTTCTCCCCCAAACTTCCATTTGTATTTCCTTTGGGCAATGAAGGCCAGCCTGAAGCTAGTCCTGTTTTTGTCCTTGGTGCAGGCACTTGAAAGGGAGAAGACACTTGGGAGTCCAGTCTAACTCATCTGCAGCCACTGGACAGGAAGTCATGGGTCTTAGCACAAGCTGTTCGCTCAGGCTGCCCTTCACATGGGGCCTAGAGACAGCCTCTCAGCAGGGTCTCTTCTGGGTTACCCTGGTCCTTTCTCCCATGGGACAACCTCGCAGATGGTGCTGAATATCTTGGTGAAAGCCTTCCTGCTCTTTATAAAACTAAGAACAGAAAAGAATAACATGCAGCCTGTGGTGGACTTTTGCACTAAATACTGATGTAGCGATCCTGGGCCTGAGGAAGGTAGAACCTTGCCTTTTTTCAGACTTCCTCGAGTATTTTATGCTCTTCACCACTCTTCCTTCAGCTAGTGTGATCTTTTCTAGAAGAGATATTTTCTAGGCTATTTTCAAGTAAATGTTTTAATGAACCTATGTTTCTGGGTCTTTCCTTTGCTTTGCTCTGGAATGAGACAAGTTTGGGACTTGGGTCTGCATTCAGGGCATGTAGATTTTTCCCTTCTTCCTCCTTAGCCATGCTACAAAAGATGCAAAGGGCTATAATCCATTGTACTTGTGGTTATGTGGCTTAATTGTCAAGGAGATAAGAGTAAGATACCTGGGTCAATAAGAGAGCAGACTAAACCCTCAGATCATTGATAGAAGGAACATATAAATAGAAGTCCTTTGGGAGTTCAGTCTAGACAGGGTCAGCTGGATTTGGGACAGGCTGAGAAGTCTTTTCCAAAGGAATAGGGTTGAAGCTCCACCTTGAGTTGTGGGTGGGATGTATGTTAGCAGAAAGCAGGTGGAGGTATTTCAAGTGAAGATAAAATGACCAGACAGGTTACTCAATCTTCCTACAGGTCTCGGCAGGCCCTTAGAAGGTGATAGAAATAAAACCTGAAAGTCTGACTGGCTTGAAAGCTGGGTCAAGACTGATCAAAAAGTTAGCTTTGTCAAAAGCTTCAGTCCTCTTCTTGCCTACAGACAACCCCTGGTGATCCTAAGTCATTAATCCACCCGAGGGCCTGTCCTGACCTGAGTTCCCTCACTTTGAAGTGTGCTGTCCTCGGCAGCATGAGGAAATAATTTGCTGCCTGCTTCAATGAACCATCAGGAGAGTCAGCAGACCTAATGACATGTGAGAATATTAACCTCCTACTATGAAGAGCTGTGAATCTTGAGCGGCAGTCTATAATTCACCCTGGACTAAAGCAAGGCCTCTCTGGCTATCTCTCTCACTTACTTTCTCACTTCAGCCCTGAGAGAAAGAGAGACCTGCTCGTAAAACTTTATATTCTCCACTAGTGTGAACCTTGCTGAGCTCTTTAGTAATAAGTGACTTTACTATCGCAACCATAAAAAAATGCAGATTTGCAGAACAGGAGTTGGGGGAAAGAATTATTTTTAATGTTTTTTTGCATGGGCTCCTTTTTCCTCAATAGAGGGGCATGCATATCAGGGAAGGTGGCTACTTCAATGCTTGGATAACCAAACTTTTTGCAATCCTGTACTTTGTCTTCTAAGTCAAAGAAGAGTGGATGTTAGGACACTAATGTGAAGATATTTTGATATTAGACAAGACTGGAGATTTTTTAAGGTCTCTTGGAGGCACTTTACTGAGCTGTGATGGCTATGTTTCTGTCCTTGCTTCATGAGATTTTGGACTCCTTGAGGAAAAGATTGTATCTTAGCCACCTTTGTACTCTCACTATTTAGATGAGGGTTTGATCCATAGAAGGCCTCAAATAAAAATTAGTCAAAAGATGGAGCAAACTGGGTTCGGGTGGCTCATGCCTATAATCCTAGCTACTCAGGAGGCAGAGATCAGGAGGATCATGGTTTGAAGCCAGCAGGGCAAATAGTTCATGAGAACCTATCTCAAAAAAAACCTTCACAAAAAAGGGCTGGTGGAGTAGCTCAAGGTGGGCCCTGAATTCAAGCCCCAGTACCGCAAAAAAAAAAAAAAAAAAAAAAAAAAGATGGAGCAAATCATTTGCATCAACCTCAGATTTTGCAAATGGAGGAAAACAAAGTCCACAAGGTAATTTACTCATGGACACAGCTAGAATTTTTCCTAGGGCTAAACCAAGGCTCCTTTCTATTGACTGTCTCTCTAGTTATTTGGTTGTTGCCCTTGATATTGTCATGTCTTCATAAGCACTGTATTGTTCTGATGGAGAATATGTTATCTACCAAATGAAGCCAAATACAAATATAGAGCCAGGGACAAAAATCAGGGAATAAACATGGAAATGGGCAGTTAGCTGCTGCAGGGCCCAGTATTCAAGAATGTGCAGGCAAGGCTGCCTGGCAGAGAGCGTCTAGCATGAGAGGAATCCTGAGACCAGGAGAACCTTTCTTCCTTTGCTACAAAAGCTAGTCCACAAGGCCTCCAGGCTATTTAGGTCCACCTGGGCTGGGAGAAAGCCCTTTCTGTTCCTCCAGACCTGGGTAAGACATGCTCAGTAAATATTCACAGAAGGAGGAATAAATAGACAAAAGACTTGTCCATTCTGTGTTGGTTAGGGATCCTTTCCATTTAACAATGGCCATATCCCAAGTGTCTGCATGCACATATAGGGTACCCATATAGGCATTTTAATGATTTACAGATGCAATGAACTCAATCTTTCTTCTGCTTACTTGACTGGTGCACTGAATGGAAAATCTGGGTAATGTCTGCCTGTGTCCACATAATTCTCAGCCTTTCTGATCTCTTCAAATTGCCATCTCTTCCCTTCTGCCATCTTCTCTTTGTAAGAATTAATTTTATTAAAACCAGTCAAATTAAAGCTGCCTCTGTCCAGGGCATCTCAAGGTCCATTCATTATGACTCCTTATCTTGGCAGTGTTCAGCATGGAAAGGCAGCTCAGCCATTATGCACATACAAAGCCCATCACTTTTCAACCAATGGTCAATTCATCACACATTTATCCTTTGCCCTCTGAGCAGTGTGTCACTTTGTCTGTCACTTCCTAGTTTGAGTTGCTATGAAAGATGAAAAAAAGTGGGAGGGGTGACTTTGTCTCCCCCAATTTCCCACTCCCCGGATCTTTTTATTAATTAGATTTGATACTTGAGGTTTGACCCTGCCCTCTGATCCCCAGTGTTTTGGCCATATGAGGAATGGAGATGTCCTTTCACTGTCCTGATGAACTTTTTACTGAATTGTGTAATGGTTAAAGCTGTATTAAACTTTTATTTGAGTTTTTTCTCCTACAACCCATCTTGGAGTACGGGATGCTTAAAATGGAAGAGACCTTTAAAGTAGTATACCCTTCCAAAATGACAGAAGAGTGAAGTGAAGTCCAGAGGAGAAAGGATTTGACTGAAGCATTACAGCAAGGTAATGACCATGACTATAGCAGGACGACAATCAGGTTCTGGATGGTTCTTTAGGCAGAGGTGCTTCAAAGCTGCCCCATGCAGTCAGATGATTCTGAATACCTATTAGTATTTCTTTTGGAGGTTAGTTTCTTGTTTTTCTGAGGTAACTATTTTCTTTTATTGAAAATAAAATATTTCCATTTATTTTTCAAAAATAATCTTTCTGTTAACAAACCAACCTCATATTTATCTAGGTTTCTTTTCATATTCTGTGTCTCATGTGATCCTTATATCAATATCTGCAAAGTGTATAGGTCTGGGACTTTCCTGTTAATGTGATAGATTAAAAATTAAACTTTACAAGTGTTATTTTCTCAAGGTCTTATATCATATCAGGACTTGAAAATGGGGCTTATGCCCCTGCATTTAGAAGTCTTACTTTGTGTGTTTACATACTGAACTTATTTGGCTTCTTTGAGTTCACAAGATTCTTCATACCATTCTGATGGTTCTCCATCAGAACCACATCTTGCTATGAAAATGCCACCATAGCACTCCATTGCCACAAGTAGCTGTCAGATAACCCGTGAGGCAACAAGGTAAGAACCTCATTTTAGCCATAGGAAAATTGTATTTATCACACTACACACCTGTAAATGTTTGATGTCTCCTCTTTGTTCCCAGCTTTAAGTGTTGATACTCAGGAGTCAGGAGTGTGTCATTATATAAAATGGGAAGCAAACTGTACCATGTTGGTCTTTGAGAGGTTTTGCAAAGCACAGAGCTAGTACTGTTTTGGAAGAAAGAAAATGGCTCCAATACAAGCCACTTTTGGAAGAACCATATCTCCTAGGACCTTCTTTCCTACAGGAGATATAAAGCTATCTTGTAGTCTGGGATAGAAAACATGTTTTCACCTTTTTCAGCCAATTTAGACCTCACAGAATCAGCAGTTGGCACGTTTTTGCTGGCTTTCCTGGCCTGATTCCGTTCCAGGGGCCCTGCCCATGGGGAGCTGGTCTTTGGGCAAGTATTTGATTAGGGCCCCTCTGGGATCTTTGGGTCTTGAGGCCCAGCCATGTAAATGTCTCCTTTTCTGGTTGGCTTGCAGTGAGTAGACACCATCTGTTGAATTAAAAATTCCCTTTCTGGAGGGTGGTGAAAAGCTTATATGGAAGAGACACTGTTATCTTTCAAGCAAACAGCTCATGAGGTTGAAGAACAGTGTTCTTGGCCCAAGATGTGTTTGCCCAATGGCTGTGGGAGCCTCCCCCACCAAGCGCTGCTTTCTACCCCATGGCGACGTGCACACATACCGCGGGTTCGGCACACCGTGTCCACTCCCTCACATCTCCCAGGCAAAGAAAACCTTCCTTTATAGGACCCACCACACAAACTCACTCTTTGGACTCTTAAAAACAAACAAGATCCTGAGGCCACAGGCTTCATGTGTGCATGTGTGGTTTTGTAAAATCTCAAGCCGTGAATCAAAATAATTTTAGAGACGCAATCAAAGCCTGGGCCCAAATGCTGTCACCGTGGTGGGGACGATTCTGAGAAGGCCCCCTGAGAGGAAGGAGGACAGCCCAGATGGGGAGGATGATGGAGACAAGACACAAGGGCTTTCATTCATCTAGGAAGGGTACCTGACTCCTCAACTCTGTTCTTAATGCCTTACTATAATAATTTCAGGACAATGGAACAGGGGTGGGTCAGCTGTCCTATCTTCCCTCTCAACTTCCAGAGCCCATCCTGCCTGTATTGCTTAACTGTCTGCTCTCCTGTCTGGATCTCCTTATTTCCAGCCCAATTTGTCTCTTTCTTTCACACATGATAAATTCATTGGGAGCCGCTTCTGTATCTCCCAATGTAAGTGTCTGTGGATACCATGCTCATGCTTTTTGGTGTTAGATAGGCTTTTCAGGCTATAGAATACTTGAGTGAAAGGTTCAAGCTACATCTTTTTCTTTTGGAGTAAAGTTCAAGTAGATGCTCAAAAATTAGAATTCAACTGAATTGAGATTTAGCTCAAGAACATGTACTCCTGAAAGCCTTGGCTAGCCTCACCCTCCTCCTCAAAATAGTGCTTGTCTTCCCAGCCTAACTTTACAACCTGTGCATTCTTCTTACTACTTACAGCAGAGTATCATGCTACAGTTATCTGTGTTGCCTCAGAGACTAGCAAAGTACTGGGCAAAGAGGTGATACTCCATACATTTTTGTGAATGAATGGATGAATGAGCTGTAGAGGTATATCTATATCAAGGGACCACTAGCAGATAAATCTCAACCTAGCTTGACCTTAATGTGCCCTTAGTCTCAAGAGGATCACATGAATCTAAAAGAACTAATTTTTCCTAAGGGTTGTTCTAGGAGGATTGGGGAGTACAGAATAAAAAGCAAAAGAACTTGAAAAAAATGTAAATTCATCATTATAATTGAAGACATACAACAATTGGATTATAATCTAATATTTAAATTGGGTATAAACATAAATCCAAATATTAGATTTATATTTTAGATAAAGGTTATTTATTTGGATAAAGGTTGTGGCAATGGTGAATTTCCATTTCCAAATCACAACTAGAAACTATGCACAGATATTCAAGCATAGTTGGGGGAATCCTACACTATACAAAGATTCTGGATGTAGTTTGATTACTGCGTATGGTTTCAGGTAAGCTATTTTACCTCTTTGGACATTAGCCATGTTTGTGAAGTCAGAGGGAAAGAAACACCCTATAATTCCTCTAGTATTCAAAATCTATGAGTTCATAAGAAGACCATGACAAGACTATATCTTGCACAAAGCTGTGCAACTGTTAGGTAGGCTACAGGCTATAAGAGGCCAGTGTTTTAAGAAATGCTTTTTTTATTATGAGGATATCCTTCTTGTTAGGAAAATGTTAAAGAGTCCCTGCACAGTCCCAGATGGAAGATAAGAATGAGGTAAAAGACTTTAGTGTCATGGGGCATGGCAGAGCTAGACCCTGCTACTCTCTTCCCACCAGGCTGACTCACAAGGGACCCTTTGGTAGGGTAGAAGTGACTCTAGGCAGCTGTTGTAAACTGTGGTTATAGAGAAAAAACCTCCAGTTGGATAACCACAGTACCTGGATAGAATACTGTAGGTTGCTGAATCTAATCTCTATACAGAATTTCCCTGTAAACATTCTCCATTACTGTCTTTGATTAAATACAAATAGTGACTTGCCAGGCCGTCACTCCTTTGGTGAATAATTCCTCTCTTTTTAGTTTAAAAAATTGATTCAAAACATCTCCCCACATACATAATTTTCTCTCTCTTTTTTTAAATTATTGTACTGGGGGTACATTGTGGCATTTATAAAAGTTCTTACAATATATCAAATATATCCTACTTGAATTCACCCCCTCCATTTTTCTCCTTTATCTCCCCTCCCCCATTCCTGGAGTAGTTTCAGCAGGTCTCAATTTTCCCATTTGCACACATGTGTGCACAGTATTTGCACTGTATTCACCCTCCTACATTCTTTCCCCACATCGTCCCCTTCTACTGGTATCAATCCTCCCCCCTCTGCCCAGAGCACCTGTCCGTCCTGTTCTCTGATTGTGTACAAGAAACAAAAATGATGTTTTTGTTTTCTTAAGATAGCTATACAGAGAGTTTTCTTGTGACATTTCCATGTATTTATGTATTACAACCCAAATTGGCTCATCTCCTGTATCTTTCTTCTTTCTGTCTTACTCCCCCTCTTATGCTGATTTCAATATGTAAAAATTCTATATTCATTCTTGTATAGAGAATACATGACCTATACTCACTTTCTGAACTTCCTTCTTCTACCCTCCATCTCTTGTATGTGATCTCCCCTTAGCATGACCTGTTTTTCATAATATTACTTTATTTATTTGTATTAGGTCTATATAAAACATGCTGCTTTTGGGACCCCATAGACTTAGTACTATGACACAACTAAACATCTGCTCCTAAGCAGCCCTGAGCAGCTCAATCACTGCCTCACCTCCTTTTGCCTCCTGGATACTCTCCTCAGGTGGTATTTCTGAGTGCTGATACCCCTTTAAGTCTGGCACTCAGAATGAAACAGCTCCAGGAAGTTACTCAGGGGCCAGTGAAGAAATAAAATAGATTAGGACCAGGTGAGTGTCTTTGGTGGTAGACCCACTCTAAGGATTCATACTAAGCCCTCTTCACACACACTGCTCTGTATCTCAGTATCTTCCATCTTAGGCGTGGGGAGTTGTCTTATTTTATTTGAAAATAATGTGTATTAGAGTTATTATAAAGTGCTTTTCATAATAGAAAGTTAATAACTTGAGGAAACTACCAAAGATTACTTACAGGTTTGAGGTATGATCCGGGGATATAGTCATAGATATGTATGCATTTAATTGTGTTTGTGTATGTACAGTTACCATAAAGTCTCTGTGTAAGATTATATACTGATTGTGGTTTATAAACAAGAAACATTAACAAAGACTACTATGATGACTCTTAGCCATCAACATGGAAGAAAATACCCAGGGAAACAAGGTACAAATTAAAAATTGTGTGAAGAATGGAAGGGAATGAATAACTTTTAATTTCCATGTATGAGATATTAGTGTGTGAATCAGTGTGTTATAATTTAATTTTAGGCATTAAATATATAGCATGAAATTCTACTGGTTCATTAGATATCTGTCTGTAATATTTTTAATTGCACCATGATATTTCATTACACAGATATAGTGTGCTTTATTTAATCATTCCTTTATGGCTGAGCCTTTAGTTTTATTTACAGCATTACTATAAATAATGCTGTAAAGCCAGGCATGGTGGTACATGCTTGTAACCCAGCACTCAAGAGGCTGAGGCAGAAGAATCATGAGTTTGAGGCTAACCTGAGCTACATAGTGAGAACCTGTCTCCAATAATATTACTAATAATAACAAAAGTTCTGTAGTGAACTTATTTGTACTTACACCACATACACATTTTAGATGGTTACTGAATAAACTATTGGAATTGGAATTATGGATGAAAACACAACTTTTAAGGCTTTTCATATAAATCACCATCTGAAAAGTTACAATAATTTCACAATTTAAAAAACTTCATTAGCTTGTTATTTTGAACTTTTGACAAAAACATGTTATAATTTAAGAAAACATCATAAATACCTTGTTCACTTTGAATAGTCAAGATTTCTTTTTCTTTATTTTGCGGTACTGGGGCTTGAACTCAGGGCCTTCACCTTCAGCCACTCCACCAGCCCAACTTTTTATGAAGGGTTATTTGAGATAGGGTCTCATGAACTATTTGCCCAGGCTGGCTTTGAACTGTGATCCTCCTGATCACTGCTCCTGAGTTGCTAGGATTACAAGTGTGAGCCACTGGCGCCAGCTAGATTTCTAAAGTAGCTAAAGATTTCTCCCACATTTCCACTATTGACCAGTTTCCTTGTGAAGTTTCTGTCCAAGTATTTTTTTCAAATCATTTTTCTTTTAGAGTTTTTAGCATTTCCTTAATGATTTACAAAAGCTCTTTGTAAAGGACGTTAAGACTTGGGTTGTTAGAAAGGTTGTAAATACTTTCCCAATTTTTATTTGCCTTTTGCTTTTTTTTTAAGTGTCTATTTTTAGTTAGTTGAAACTTAAATCTACATTTAGGCCTTTATATAAGATATTGTGAAATTTCATCCTATTGGGCTGATACAATGACTGATTCTAACAGGATTATTTTGGATCCTAACGTACCTTTCTTAACACTTTTTATTTTTTATTTGCATATATTAAATTATACATAGTAAGGAGTTTCATTATGACATTTCAATACATGCATATACTGTACTTTGATCATACTCACCCCTCTATTACTCTTTTTTTTTTTTTGTAGTATTGGGGATTGGACTCAGGGCCTCATGAATGCTAGACAAGTGCTTTCTCACTTGAGGCACATCCCCAGCCCTTTAGCTGTCATCTTGCCTTGAAATTGGGTCTCACTAACTTTTGCCTAGGCTGGCCTCAAACACCTTATTCTCCTGCCTCTGCCTCTGGAGTAGCTAGTCTTTTTAATCTGCCCCTTCACTCCCCTTTTCCCTTTCTCTTTAATACTTTTCTCAGGTCCTGGCTTTCATAAATGTGATAAACATGTCCTTAACCAAGACGTTGGCAAAAGAAAAAAGCAATAGCAGCAGCAACAATAAAACAGGGCCAGAATCTCTAGAATCTTCCCCTGGAGCAATTTGAGCCATTAATCAGTGTTCTTCAGGTACATTTGCTTCCCTTTGCAAGTAACAGGAACTGCAAGTAGCTATTTCTGAGTTTCTAGCTCCTTACACATTCTCCATAATTCTTCAGGTGTCATATTTGAAAGATTTCTCAGTATTCTTAGATATGGTACATGAAGGCTTCAGATGTATTTAACAATGTTGGTAGTTTTTTTTTTTTTTTTTCACTGATCCTGGATTCAGATCTTTCATACCAGCATTGAATTTTATTCTCTGCATCTCAGGAATTGTCTACCATGAAGACAGGATTAATAGAACTTTGGGATTCACTTTGACCCATGTGGTACACTGTTTTTTGGTGTCAGTATATACTCTGTCATACATAGCCCAGAGCCTTTTCACCTTCTTCTAGCTCTTAAAGACATTTCTACTCACTGTTGATTTGCTTACAGTGTGGACTAGTTGATTTATAATATTACTTGTATGTATATTTCTAGTTATGTGACCCGATGGCAGAAAAACACAGAAAATATATATATCCAACTATATATAGTAATAAACTATATATACAAAGTGCTCTATAGGTACTATGTATAGTCACCTATCTCTCCATCCAACCATCAAACCATTTACATAGTATGTAAAAAGTTGTATGACAGAAAGAAAGAATATCTTTCATGAGGCTAGGTGAACAGAGGTTTTGAAAATATCCTTGCTGATACTGGGCCACTTACTGGGACACAAAAAGTCACATCCCCACTCACCAGTTCTCTTCTTTCTCCCATTTCCATCAGTTAGCTTGTCCAGTCTTTGTAGCTTTGGTCATGGATGCTATGGGAAGTTAATTTGTAGACATTTCTCTAGTATCTGTTTGTGGGCCAGGTGAGAGAATAGGAAGGAGACAAACCAGTATAAATGACTATTTCTGCTCTCAGAGGAGATGTTTAAACTATTTAACTGCACACTGACCAATCAGAACAGATACTGGTCAGTACAGGGTCCATGCTGGCCCTGTGATATGATGGTTGGGCATTGACTACTTAGTTGCTAGATTATGAAGAGATATCAGGGGCTCCATGGAGTGGCCAAATGATAAGGGAGGGTCCTTAGACCTTAAGTTATTTATCAACATAAAAGAAATGTTTAAATATTTTAACCACTGTCCTGGAATACAGGTAGAGACTTTGATTGTCATTCTTCCTGATCTCAGAGACACATCCCCAGGTATAGTTGGGACAGTGCCTGGCCTCTGAAAGGAGAGAAGTATAGGGATTGCCCTCCTGGCTGCTGGCCAGTTCCCTCTGCTCACTCTTGTCCTGCCCTTCGGATTCTCTTGGCTGATTTTCTGTTAGTCTCATAGCTTCTAGCTGAGCCGTTGTCAGAAGGTGAGGACACATGGAATCTCTGGTGCATCTGATAGCTTTCCAAGTGTGTGGAGGTCACATTGAGATCCCCATTTGTTGGTGGCTGGGAAGACAGAGAAACAATGACCAGGCTGGTCATTGTGCAGGTCAAGGGGACTGATCAGTGTAGCAGGTGTCAGACCTCAGCTGCCATCCTGAGGTTTGGTGCCCTAGAGTTTCCATGTTTAAAATGTGAGCGTGGATATGTAGATGGACATAGTTGAGGAAGTAGCTAAAAATGTTAGGTGGAGATCGCCTTTCTATGCTTGATCTAGTCCTAGGCTTGAGGCCAGATATGGTTCCAAAGAGAAAGAGGCTTCTCTCATAAGATTGGTGGTGAACTGTTCCCACCACTCAGTCCCCATCCCATGAAAGGCACAGGTGTTAACTACTGGTGAAGGTTGGCAACTAAGGGACTCAAGATCTGGTGTTGACACAGTTTATATTCCTGGGATTGGCCCAGGGCTTCTGAAAGTGACTTCTATAGCACAGTGTTCTGGCTGGCTGTGTGCTGGCTAAGGGACAGGGAGGGGCACCACAAATCAGATGCTCTGACACCTCCACCTTCCAAACCTGATCCCAGCCTTTCTCCTTCCCAGTTTTCATGAGTGGCCAATTTTCAGGCACAGGATGAAGGAGGCTTAATTTACATCCACCCAGGAGCAGAAGGGGCTCAGGGGGCCCTCTTTGGGACCCACTGCCCTGCCCTACCCACAGCCCTTCTATCCCAGCTCTCAGATACTGGCCTCGTCTGGGCAGGGCAGCGGTTGCCTGTTTAGCACCGCTGTTTTTATAAGCTAATGAGGGCAGAGTGTAAGCCACAGGCGATGATGCTGGAATATTAACTGTGACAGGAAGCTTGATCATAATTATCTTAACAAGGATAGGGTTAATTACAGCGGAAACTTAAAAGTTCTCTCTGTTTGAATCCAGTGGAGCTGAATGCATTGTGATGTTTTGTCATTTTGATGTGACTTTGGAAAAGCTACTTGACTCTCCCAGCAGCCACTGCTGCACCTATGGGAGCCCAGCCTGAGCCTAGCAAATGAGGTGACCAAGATGGTACCTGTGGGTGAGATCATAAGAGTTCTCCTGCTGGTGGAGTGGGAGGCAGGCAGCCTGCGAGGAGCCTCAGAGGCTCTGATGAGGTTTCCAGAGTAAACCACCTGCCACTGAGCCCCACCTCTGTCTCCCTCCCTGCTCTTGGAAGCTCTTTACCAGGCTGGGAAGAGTTCTTTCCAGCTGGCCTTGCCAGTAGTGAGTGCATCCTTGCCAGCTCCCTCCAGCTCCCTAGCCCATGCTCAGAAGCCACAGTCATTGCCAGGGAAGCTGATGAATAACCCTGATTACCAGTCACCCTTTTTACTAGGTCTCTTCTTTTAGGGCACATTTTGCCATCCACACAAAGGGGACATGCAAGGTTATAATAGAGAAATTGCAGTCCCTTGTCATTTCCCTGTGAGCTAACCAACAGTGTCCCATTAAACAATACAGACCTGAGTAGATCTTTAAAGCCTTTTTTTTTTTTCCTTGCTGTTTTATTTAACAGTGCATATCTATTTGCAGGCATCTGGTATATAGGAATATGAACTCAAAGATTGCAAATAATTTCTTTCTCCTATTCCTTCCTGATGAACAATGATATTAATGCCCCCAAAATTTAAAAGTCAAAAATAAAGGTGTATGTTCATTGACCTCCACCTGCCAGCTAAGCCCACAAATGCTTTCCCCTATGTGTCTTGTTTTCACCTCTTTGCCTCTTGTTTATAGCTGCTTAAATGACCAAAATCATAGTACCCGGAGGACATGAAAACAGCAATTGGTTAATTAGCAGCCCCCATGTGACTGTCCCTTTTTACTGAGCAGCTAATAACATTATGTAGCAGAAAGAATCTCAAAACCAGACCGGTGATGGGATTTGAGAAACCACCTCTCTGAGGCTCACTCTGCTATGGAGCTGTGCCCCAGAGCCTACACTGCAGGGAGAGAGAGCTTTCCTGGTGGGGGCGGGACGCCCTTCTAGTGTGCTGGGCTTTGTCCCTCTTCATGCTGTGTCATTTTGTTTTATGCTTCCCCTGAAGCAGTCTTGGAAGGCACTTTCTTCTGCTTGCCAGTTGCCAACCATTTGCCGATTCTCATGATAACAGTATAATATTTGCATAACATAACTCGGGAACAATGTGTGTTTGGATGCTGCCTTTGACCAGAGCCCAGCTGATGTTTGTGCACAAAGAAGGTATTAGCTGCCCATAAGACTGCCTGACAGGAGGTGACCTCCTCTTCCCTTGTGGCAAGCAAAGGCCTGGGCCTGAGAAGTACCTTTGGTTAATGAGCATCACTCATTGACCCCCATGGAGAAAGGGACTTCAGGAGAACCCAAAGGTCCCTGCATCTCTCTCTGCGTTTGTTCATCTGCCCACCTCCTGCTTCCCAAACACCCACCGAAGGTCAGGGCCTTGGGGAAAAATCAATGAATGAAAGAAGGAAGGAAAAGAAAGGAACCAGCATCTGCTTGTCACTTGTTAGTCCTCTTTGCCTCTGTAAGATCCTATGAGCTGGAAGGAACACAGAACAAGAGAGCTCAGATCTGCTCTCAGTGTGCCTGAATTCACACTGCAAAGAAATGGTGGCGCTGAGGTAAAACCCCAGACTCTCCTGCCTAGATGTGGATAAGTTGTGTCTTGCTTCCCAGAACATGAGGAAGAAGAGAAAGGGGGAGGAAGAGATGAAATAGGGTGACCCTTAACCCAAATTGTGTGCAGCCTTGGCCTTCCACATTGGGCCAGGCAGTGCTGGTCAAGGCTGTTGGAACAGGCGTGTTCTGGATGTTGGAGCCAGGGTTGGTGCCATACCCTTAGGTATGGCAGAAACAGGGCTTGCAGGTGGAACTCTGGGGCCAGTGGAATCCACGGATTTAATCACTTACTGGCAATGCATCTTACTCATCACATAGATGGACTCCTTATTTTGGAGGCCTTTTGGCAGAGTCTCACCAGGGAGCTATGTGTGTTAAAGTTGTGCACACATTGCCCACGCAAGCACACAGGGCTGTAATGTAGGTGCTATCAGTAAACGAATAAATAGCGTGGATGACATCTTCCTGATTCGTCACATTTTATGAAATAGCCAGGGATCCCAGGCGAGTCCTCCCTCTGGTAGACGTCGTAGCTCAGCTGTCAGCCTGTGCAAGCTCAGCACATCTCCTGGGTCTGGCAGGTGAGCAGGCTGGCGGTGTACGTGTCTGCGCAAGCCCCTGAAACTGCGGCTTGCTTTAATTAATGTCGTGTGTGCTCCAGCAAGCACTTGTGCACCACTACCCCATGTCTCCTGCACCCCAAACACCCACAAAAGCCCATGGAATGGAGAGTTAACTCCTAGCTATGCGTGTCGACAAGGCTGTTTTCCCCCTCTCTGATAAAGTGCTTTTTTTCCTCTGAGCCAGGTACTTAATCCTTTCAGATGTCTTTTTATTTACTGCCTCCACATCTACATTGTTACAATCCACACTTCAAAAAATAAATAAATAAATAAAGTGAGAAATCTATGTTCCATAAATTGAAACAGTAACTTCAGGCCAGCAGCGTTGAAACAGAAAGTCTCACACACACCCCCCTTCCTTCAAACAAAACCAAAAACAAATAAAAGAAATAATGAAAGAAGAAAAGGCCCTCCTCGGCTGGAGCGATTATGCAATTCTGCAGATGTCTTGCCTGTTGGGCAGCCAGGGGGCCATTGGGCAGAAGTAAATTAAGTGATTAGTAAGGAAAAAAAGACAGGGGGGACATCCAAGGATGTGAAGGGAGAGAAAAGAAGCCTTCCTCACCATTTCCCCTATGACTGTACAGAGGAGAACCGCAAATAAATGATACTTGAAGTTATATTTATTATTGTAAGAGGAGTATGATATTTCTAGGCAGGAATGATGGATGACAACTTAAATTTGTGTCCAGGGAATGAAGGTGAACTGTGACAGAGTTATTTATCTTGGGAATGGAGGTTAGGGTCAGCCGAGGCTGGGTGCCTGAAGGCACAAGACATTGACAAATTTATCCTGCAGGCCGTATCTGAAGCCCTTTGTTTTGGATCCTGGCTACTCACTAAGTGACCCTCATCCTTCATGTTGGCAATGCGTGAAGGATGCGGTGAGTGCCAGCGGCCCCTTCTCCCCCTAGCGCCCCCACCCCGGCTCCTGCTACTAATTCTTGTCATTCACTTTGCTGACAGGCACCAAGCCCAAACTATTCCCAGTCCTGAAAGGGAAGGTTAAAATATTTATTTCAGCTCATAATGGCCTCCTGATTTAGTGCAGGATCATTTTTCCTCTTGCCTTTGTCATTACAGGTCACTGGAAGGACTGAGCGCATTCAGGAGCCTGGAGGAGCTCATCTTGGACAACAATCTGCTTGGGGACGACCTTGTGTTGCCTGGGTTACCCCAGCTGCACACCTTAACCCTCAACAAGAACCAAATATCCTTTCCTCTGCCTGCTGTGCCAGCTCCCAACAGCCCCCACTTGCCTCCCAGCCCCTCCCACCCACCCACCCCACCCCACCCCACCCCACCCCACCCCACACAAATACCTGCAAAATGTCAAATGAGTTTTATGTGTCAGCTAAATTAAAGTATGTGAAATACAGTCCGTGGGCAGACAAAGCGTTCTGTCTTCTGGCACTCGGGACACTTCAGAGTAATTTATTATAGGTCATTCATAAATGAAATGCACCATTATATCTTCCTGTTGCTCCATTTTAGTGCAGAGATCTAAGTTATGGCTGTGAAGAAATCTTTTTAATAGATAAAAATAGAGAGAGAAAATAATGTCACTGCTGCCAAGGAGGCAAAGCCGCTTCTGTTTGCTTGGGCTTGTGTGGGAGGGCGACCTCTGGTGGGAAGTAGGGGGTAATGCTGCTGAGCAAACTGCCTTCTTGTTGGTTTCTGGAAGGCTCTGGTGCAAGGTGGGGAACAGTTCTGGAAAGGAGAGACAGGAGGATAGAGCTGAGGTGGAAAGAGAGTGGTCAGGCCAGGCCTGGTTCTGCCCTCTGTGTGCATACATTACTTGGGCTGTGAGGAGAGGCCTATGAGAGGCATTATAGGTTATGGCTTCCTCTAAGAAGGTGTGCACCTATCCAGCCCAAGAAGAGCCTTCTGGGGACTAAAGACAATATTCTGTAAAATATTATCTCAGTTAGCTCTTGCTGCTATGACAGAATACCATAGCCTGGGAAACAACATAGTCTGGAAGCTGGCAATCTGAAAGCAACAGACAAGGGTTCTTGGTGCTGACTCCTGTATGGCAGAGTCAGAGACAAGAGAGAGAGAGAAAGAGAAGAGAGCTCTTTCCTGTCTCTTCTTAAAGTTGCAGTAATCCCAGCATGGGGGAGGGGGCTCTACATTTTTGACCTAGTAGCCTTCCAGATGATTAGGGTTTCAATATGTGAAATTAAAGTCTCAACATGTGAATTTAGGGGGCACAAACATTAACACCTTGGCAAATACGTTTCTGGTGGGCATTATTAATGGACACTTTAATAGAAGTAAAGCAGGAGGCCTGGAAGTAAATTCAATCAGTAACATAGTAGAATTCTGGTGGAGTTCCTCTTCTATCCTCTGGCCAACCAAGTTTCCTAGATGTTCTTTGAAAACCTACTGAAGTCAGTATGTCTTACGGCTTCCTTGGGGTCTTAGCTTATCAATTAGATAAAATTCCCAAATTAACCAAAGACAGAAGGATTATTAAATTAGAATTTAGATGACATAGTTCTTCCCTTTGGCCCCAGTTCTCATGACCCATATCCCATGTCATAGTAGAATATTAGAGTTCACAGACATGGGTTCACAGTCAGCTTATTTGTCTTGGATAAGTCATATTCTGAAAACCTCTCTTCCTCATTTTTAAAGAAATAAATTGGGCTGGATGATGGTTTTATTCTTAATATTTCTGACAGGAGAGATTAATGGATCTCTTGGTCCCAGAGTGCCAAAAGACTGCCTTTGTCTTTGGTTGAGTCCCTTCCCTACTCCAGACTTCAGCTTCCTCAAGACGTAGTGGTATTGCTGAAGGAGTACTGAGAATAGGTGGGGAGGGCTGACGCAGAAGGCACTGTGTAGTTATAAACCTAACTGATTATATCATTGTGATCTTACAGAGCACTTTATTATCAATAGGTCCCAATGCCAACTATTGGTTCCCTCAGGATGGAATATGACTTCTTTCCATTTTTTCTTCTGGTATATTGGTATTATCATGAAAATCTGCTTCCCCATCCACTTGGTGTAGAAATCACAGACTGAAAGGTAGTGCACAGTTGCATGTCGTCCTCTCAGCCTAACACTCTGACTCTGCCTTATAGCTCTCTGACTCTCCTGCTTACTTATAAAATTGCCTCAGGCTCTTGAACAATTAGTAGGTTCCATATTGCTGTTGCTAGCCCATTAAATGCCTTAGACACAGACTCTTTATCAGTTACCTTTTACTACATAAACATTTAACCCACCTTAAAATTCACTGGCTTAAAGCAACAAATATTTTACATGTTTACAATTCTGTAGGTCAACTAATTGGCTAGGGCTCAGTTGGCTGGTTCTTCTGGTCTTTCCTTGGGTCACTCATGCAGCCATAGTTTTCTGAGCCTTGGCTGAAGCTGAAAGGTCTAAGACAGCCTCATCCATATGCTTGGAGGTTGATGCTGATTGATGGCTGAATGACATGTCTTTAAGAGGCTGCATAACCCACATCACATGAGAATAGTGTTCTAGGGGCCTAAGTCCCAGTGTACAAGTAGTTGGCAAGTCCCACTTATATTGTGAAAGCAAGTCACATACCAAACATAGAACAAATGTGGAAGAGGACCACACGAGGTATAGATACAAAGAACAATAGCTCATTCCTCTAGCAATCTACTTCACAGGCCTTAGCACCTTTCTCCTTAAGATTTGACTTCATTTCTGTGTTGAAGGGAGCTCTAGAATCAACTTTTGGCCTCCTCAAAGGGCAAATATTAAGATCTTTTTTGTAAATGAAATCTTTCAACATATTAAGAATCTTGCTTTCAAATGGGATGTTTTTGTATAAAATTCTTTTGTGAAGTTTGTTTCATTTATAATTTTTTGCCTAATTTATCTGCCATGTAACTCTAGGTTTTTCCTTTTTGGTTTTACTTACAGTTGAATATGTCTATAACAATGTTTTATGTTTCTAGACCTTTAAAACTTAGGTAATTGGTTTCTTTTATCCTTTAACAAGAGTAACCATCACCTAGTGGATAAGAGCAATAGGCTCTGAGGCCAGACTTCCTGAACTTGTACCCTGAGTTTGCCACTTGTTGCATGACCCTGAGCAAGTTACAAGAGATCTCTATCCTTTGGTTTCCATGGCAAAGTGGGGACAGTAATATTAACTACCTCATAGGTTACTGTGAGGGATATTCTAGGTGTCTCACCAATATTAAGTTCCAATCACATAGTAAGTGCAATGTAAGGATAAGTGAATTGTTGTTATTGCTATCTCAGAAAATTATGTGAACTTATCTGACTAACATGGAACATTATAAGCAAGGCCAGAGTATATTTCTTTGGCTCTTTTAGTTTAATATTACCTGAATATCATTCTGGGAGTTAGGTAGCACTGTTGAATAATTCTTGTTATTTTTATGGAAAAACTAGGAGAGCGTGAGCTTTTAGAAGTCTCTGAGATTTTCAATGGGGGTCAATCTAGAACCCAGGTATGCTGATTTTCAGCCTCATACTCTGAAACTCAAAGAAAAGGCAATCACTGTGTAAGAAGAGGAACTCAAATGCAGGAGGACACAGCTGCCTATGCCTGCCATGGCAAAGCCCTGCATCCAGCTGGGGCTGCTGGGAATCTGCTCATGAAAGAGATTCCAGAGTCCAAACTCAGTGCCATCTGGAAAATTTCTTCTCAGTTCACCAATCAGTGCCTCCATTCCCATCTGTATACCTTCTGCTTGACCTCCTATCTTTGTTTTACCAACCCTTTGTTCCACTTGTACTCTGGTATCCTTCCTTGAAATATCTGAAAGCCTGGTTGTCTCAGATAACCTCTTCATCTCTTGATTTGTAGCCATCTCACCCTTCTTCCTTTGGTTCATTTAGACTGGCCAGGTAGTCAATGGACATGCATGAATTCTCCACCCCCCATCCCATTCTCATTCTCTCTCACTCACTGTGAGCATGCACGTACGATTCCTAGCTCTTCCACTAGTAGAGGTGAGGTCTTTGATTATGGTCTCTACCATATCATATCTGAATACTCAACCCCAAGTAAGGGACTATTTGAAAATCCTAGAAAATGTAGATATTTAATCTTTGACAATCAACTGATTGTCTTCCACCTTCCCTTTTGGGAATAAGCTGATGTCATTTGAAATCACACTTAAGCACAAGTATTGAAGAGACTTCAATACTTGAAATATTGAGTTTGAATTGTACTGCCAACAGGAAGGAAGAACAAAGCTACATCTTACACAGCTGGGATGTGATGAGACTGGTGCACTGAGTCAGAAAGCTGTCAGTCGTGACAGCGATTTACTATCATCTTGGAAAAGTCTCTGTACGTCATCAGAGGACTTGGATTCTTTATAAAATGAGTAATAGAATACATAACATCAGAGTATTGTTGAGAGACTTAAATAGTGTATAATATATGAGACATAATTTTGTTAATACCTGAAGACTTTATAACTTTCTTATACATTTTACTAAAATTTCTTAGTACATTTTGATAGAGCCTCAGTGCTTTAAAAAAAAAAAACCAAAAAACCTAAACTGGAAGTACCTGAGGTAGAGAGCACAGCTAGATGACAGTGCATATGGTCCCCCAAAACATAGAAGACTCCTCATTTTTCAGTATTTATTTCCCCCTTTGGTGTTAAGAAATTTACTCATTTTCCTCTGAGAAATGCAATTTCTTTGAAACCTGGATTTTATGATAGACTCTTCCACTTACTTGCTGTGAGATCTTTAAACCCAGTTTCCTTAATTGTTATTTGGATATGATAATATTTTTGATGTGTGTATGAATCATTATACTATATATTTAGCATTCAAAAATCTAGTATTAGGATTAGCCCCAGTTAAAATCTCCCCAGTGGTTTATCAAGTATGCCCTTTGACTTGAAGCTGAGCCCAGAGGCGTGGATGCACTCATTCCCACCTGGGAAATGGCTTCAGACCCATGCAACTAGACATGAACACTGGGAGGCTCCCCTCCTCCTTCTTGCTCCAAACTTCCAAGCAAGATGCTGCTTTGATCTTGGACCCTCCACAGAAAATCTCCCTTGGCAAGCCCAGCCATGACAGCTGGGCTCTGTGATGGCAACTTTATGTAGACAACACTGAAAAAAATTTAAATGCCAAGTCCTCTCGAGAAGACTTGATGAGGGAAACCAGGTGTGTGCTGAGAATCCAGCTGGAGTGAATTGAAACTGTGCCAGGTAGCTTCAAATTTTTAAAAAAGGAAGAAAAGTCACCCTTAGGAGCATCCCTGAATCCATCTCCACTGCCTTGGCCTGGTGAACCAGAGACACCAAGTTTCCTCCACTGATTGCCGCTGCTTAATTTTCCATGCAACTTGACAAAAAGAAATGTGACAAGTTCTATCTTGACTTGAAATCAGGCAAGACAAGACTGTGTTTGTCCTCGCTGACCCAGGAGAGTAAGGAGCCAATTAAAACTCCTTCTCCTATTTCATGCTCTGGTGGTGGAATCAACACAGGAATGAGGGCTGGTTCAGAGTATTCAAAGAGGAGGTAATGGGAGTTCCTGTCTGGTGTGGATTTGGAGGAGACCACTACCTCAGTCTGATTTATCATTTGATAGGTTGTTGAAAGACCTAAAATAATGGAGCTTCTACTACACAAAATATCCTAAATGAGGCAAGATTCTTGGAAATCCCTTGGATTTATTGGCACAGATAGCTAAAGGTTCTTGGAGCCTGAAGCTCCTTTGCCCAAGAAATTCCCACAACCAAGACATTTATAAGATCTATCTTTGCATGGCCTCCACTCAGGGGCAGATCCAGGTATTGTGGAGTACGAAATTTTCTTAAAGACAAAGAATATAAAATTATTGCTGCAAAATGAGGTATAAAAAGAATTTTTATCTGGAATAAAAATATACCAAGGGAAATTTTTTTTAAAATTAAGTTGATAAGTACAAATGTTAAAATATCTAGAAAAGACAATGATCTTTTTATATTAGATATGAATGTGTCAGAACTGTTTTCCCTACTTTTTTGCCTTGCAAATTCTCATGCAACATCATTAGATAGTGAAATTTTGTAATGTTTTCTGTGGAGAAAATAGACCTGGTTATCTTTTAGCATGATTGCTGAAAATTGATTTTTATTTTTATTGGTTGGAAGTTTCTTTCTGTTTTACCACTGCTATGGTTTGGATAAGTGTCCCACAAAGGGACAGGTGCTAAAGGCTTAGCCCCCATGGTGGTACTTTTTGCACTTCCTGGAACCAGTAGGAGGTGGGACCTAATGAGAGGTTCTTAGGTTATTGGGGGGTATGCTTCTGAAGGGAATTGTGGGACCGTAGCCTTTTCCTTTCTGTTTCTTTGCTTCCTGGCTCATGAGATGAGCAATTTGTTGTACTATATGCTCTCCACCATTGCCATCTGGCATGCCCACTAAAGCCCCAAAGTAATGGTTCTACCCAATTTCGGACTGGAACCTCCAGAATTATGAGCCAAAATATAACTGTTCTCTTTACAAGTTAATTATCTCAAGTATTTCATTGTAGTGATGGAAAGATAACACAGCCACTTCTTATTGGTAATCTCACCAAAAGATTTTTGGTAAATCTTTTAGGATTGTTAAATTTTGGATAAACTCTTACACTTTTTTTTTTGTATATGAACTGTGTAAGATTTCAGAACATATCAAGTTAGGGATATATGGGTGAATAGGTGTGTGTGCATATACTCAACACTTTAAATGTCCTTTGAATTAATGAGTTTATTATCCATCATATCATCAGTTTTGTGCTGGGCCCTGCATGCTAGTGTCAGTGTGGTGGGTGATGGAATAATTATTGGAAGTCAATCTTACTGGTACTGTTATAATATTTAACCAGACACAGAAATGACTGCAAACCATACAAATGTACTCCACCGAATCATAATTAATTGTCACTCCTACAAAAGTTCTCTTAGCCATATCCCCAGTATTCCTGTAGCCAGTCCTGTTATCTCCAAACTCAAGGGGAAATATGATGGAAAGTCAGTGAACTTAATGGTTTAAGATTTAAATAACCTACTTGAGCATATTTTACAAAAAATATATAATCATGCGACTATGGTAGTAGGGCCTTTCCCAACGTCTTGAAAGGGCCCTATACAAACAAGGATTCCTCGTATAAAGCCTTACTAGCTTTATGTAAATCTACATATAAAGATGTGATTAAAATAGTCCTCAGTCCCTAGATAATGGCATGCTACACTTCCCTTACTCATCACTATTAAGAAATTACAGGAATTTCATTGGAACCCAGTTGTCCAATGTTCCCTCAACTCGAACATCTTGCCAGTTTTGAGTTATGTTCCTGCATAGTCCCCTCGTCATTCAATAGATGAAAAGACCCAAACATTGAGGAGTTTGCCCAAAGGAGAGAATAGGTTTTAGTCTAATTTTCCCATCCATAGTAAAGAGGGCTTCCCCTAGGTCATCTACATCTCCTATATACATAAATAGTTTGAGTCACTCCAAGTCAAGGTGTGAACATCATTTTGACAGCCAAATCTCTTGTAATCCCACAAGATAAACACCTTTCTGGCCAGTAGAAGTAATAGGCTTGTCTAGCTGTCCTCCCATGAATTAGGGCTTGGCCTTGAGGTTTTATGACAACCCAATAGGCATGTGTCCTGGTCTTCCTTGGTGCACATGATGGGTCCCATGTGTGGGGTTAGAGTTGGAATAAACTCTGAAGTGGAAAACTGAGACCTTTGTAGGTCTAGGTCCAGGCATAGTATACTCCACTTGAATGACACTGTTGGGCCCTGACCAGTTATGGGTACCAGATGAGGAGTTAAAAAATTTTGAGGAAGGCATGCCAAAGTACTCTTGTTTAGGTCTAAGGACGATACTGATAGAATAATAGAGCCCTCTTTTGTTGCCCTTATTCTTTATTTTCATTTTATATAGCAATGACTGTGAAGTATGTAAAGATAGAACCTCTTGGAAAAGTTGAATTTTCTCTGAGATTGCTCACTGTCATTTTAATTGGCTAAATTAATTGGTTTTCTTAAAGAGTATGATGATTGAACTTTAATTCGAAAAGCAGTTATTTTGTTTTTTCTTCAGTGATGAAATATGCTCATGTTTTGATTCCTGGCTATCCACCCCCAGTACTTCCAACATTACCTTCCTGGTGGGACTTTCTTTCACTCTTCTCTATGAATTCCTATTCCCATCATTCTTTTTGTGGTCATCTCTAGATGTTATTTGTGAAAGCTTTGAAAGATAAAAACTTCTACATTTTTCTTTGTTTATGAAATGGATAGATTTTGGGAAATTGAAGCCAATAGTGAATGAGCATTTTCCATTACTCTTTTGCTTATCTCTTTCCTTTTCTCTGCTTCTCATTGTCTCCTTCTTCCCCCACAGGGTATAGCATTTGTTCTTGCATATGATGAGGTAGAGCATATTGTATGAAAAATTCTTGTGAACTTAGCTTGGAGAAGCTTTAAGGAAGTCATAAGGTTCAAATATCTAAAGGCTTATTATGTGGAAGATAAAAAGGCCCTTTTCTCTGTGACTCCAAGAAACTAAGTTGGGTCTGTGGATAGAAGTTAGAGGAAGAGGCCAAGAAGCGTGGATCAGTGGTAGAGCACCTGCCTGGCAAACTCAAGGCCATGTATTCAAAACCCAGTACCACTAAACAAACAAACAAAACACCTCACTCCTGGAAACTGCTCTAAGTCCCTCCCTGACTTTGTATATGCCATCTGCCTGTATGTATAGGCTACTCTGCATTCCCTGGCAAGGACTGTGTCCTGTCTGCTGGTGTTGGCCAACATCTCTCTTCATATGCTCTGGTAGTCATGGTTTCGACTTGTGGTCTGTACAATCACCCAACCTAAGGCTGCGCTCATGTGTCTGTAGATTAAGCCAGGAGTTAATATGTGAATTATATGATTATAAAATCATTTCCATTACCAGTGATTCCATGAATCTATGATTCTTGCGTATTTGGCCTGGGAATCTCAGTGTTTGCCTTGATTCAACAGTGGACTCATAGAATAATCTCTTCATAATGTGCTTCCTCTGTCTTTTGATTTTTCTCCTTCAGAGGCTACAAAGTCTCAACAATCTTAGAAAATACATTTTATCTTGTCTGATTGGTTTGACAAAACCTAACCTATCCCATCTTACTCTGGTTGCTTTTTCTTTTAGCTGTGTTTTTCTTTTCTCCCCAACCCAATGTTGTATGGCTTGGGCTAAGGCCATTGAACAATGCTTAGCTCCCCTTTAAGGCCCTCAAATAGGAAGTGGGTAGGGGGCCAATCCCTGTTTTCATCCATACCATTTCCATTTGTTTCAATGATAAGTTCCTCCTGCTCAGGGAGAGGAGGAAGCCTCTCTTAATTATTTGAAATAATTTCTGGTTTTCATTACTAGAAAGGAATTAATCTTTATGTATTTGCATATCACAAAATGTCTTCCTATGTAGAATCTATCCTTTTATCATAAAAAATAAAACTATAGAAGAAAGAAATGCATGATTAAACAATTAAGTTTGTCCACTGTCCCTCAAGTGATCTGGACTTAGCTTTGCTTGTCTAGAGAAAAGTTGGGCTGCATGTCCAGCTATGGTAGTGAAAAACTAGTGATGTCCTGGACCCACAGTGAAGTGGGGTTTAATCCTCACTCAGTCATCACATATGAGCAGACTGGATGCTTTAGCTGCTAGCATGGTGTTATGGTTTGGATAGAAAGCGTGCCCCAAAGGTTCATGTATCGAAGGGTTGGTTGCCAGTTGGTGGCACCATTTGGGAAATTCTGAAAACATTGGAAGATGGGGCCCAGCTGAAGGAAGTAGATCACTGGTAGCACATCCTTGGGGTTATGTCTTATCATCCCCCTCACCCCTGCCACTTCTTCACGTCCACAATGAAGTGAGTAACCCCTGTCACATGTTCCTGCCACCATGATGCTCTACCTCACCCTGGGCCCGGAATCAATGGAACCAAGGACTGTGGACTGAAACCATGATCCCCAATAATCTTTCATCTTTTTAAGTTATTCTGTTAGGTATTTTGTCACAGTGATCAAGAACTGACTAATATAGGTAAAAGCCTGTCACTTATGTCCTCCTCTCCTTACTAAGCCTTTTGTATTCTTAGATCAAGATCCTTAACCTTTCTTACATTACTGATTTGGAGTGTTTGCTTGATCATCTGGCAGAAGTGACCCCAGCTTTGGAGTACCTCAGTCTGCTAGGCAATGTGGCATGTCCCAATGAACTGGTCAGCTTGGAAAAGGATGAGGAAGACTATAAGAGATATAGGTGAGTATTTATATGATGGGAGAAAGGAAAAAATAGTGTATTTGGGGATACAGAGCAGATATTTGGTAAATATCAATTGACTTCCCCTAACAATGTTAAACTTTCACCTTTTGGAAATCTAGAGCCATTGTCTACCTTTGCTGAGTCACAGGAGCCAAGAAAGATGAACAGCTGTTGGATAATCTAGGCCAGGGGTTGACAAACATTTCTTCGGTAATAGTTCAAATTATAAGTATTTTAGTTTTACAAGTTATATAAACTCCAGCACAACTATTGAACCCTGCTATTTAGTGCACAAATAGCCCTAAATAATTTGTAAATTAATGGACTTCTCCCTGTTAAAATAAAACTTTATTTATAGAATAGATGAGCCAGATTTGACCCATGTTGTAGTTTGCTAATCCCTGCTCCATACTGTAAGATCTTTCTGTGTTCAATCTCAGGGTCACTTTTTGGAGACAAACCCCTTCCCACTAAAGTTTAGGGAGCTCATATTCAGTCCCAAGAGGAAGTCCTAAAGCACATACAGCTCTTTCATGAAGTTATACTTGTGTCTTCCATCCAAGTGGTTTGATGGTCTCCAAGTAGAAATGAACTTAATTTACTTCTGGGCACTCCATTCAAATTTGAAGCATTTAAAAGCTTAATTTCAGGTACAAAATGAGGGGACATGTAACACATTTTACCTTCTTGCAGCAATATTTTAGGATCTAAATTTTTAAAATTATATTTATTAATGCTTATTAATTGTACATATTTGTGGGTTTCACTGTGATATTCCCATGCATGTATGTATTATGCTTTAGTGTCTACTCTCCCAACTACCCTCTCTTACCTCTCATCTTCTCCCTCTGATCCCCTTACCCTTTAGTAGTCCCTCTATTACTAGTAGTCTCTACTTTCAGGTTGTCTTTTTTTTTTTTAAATTCTAGTTACCAGATATGAGACAAAACATGCTATACTTGTCATTCAGTGTCTGACTTATTTTGTTGAACATGATGACTGCTAGTTCTATTGATTTTCCTGAAAAAGGTGTGACTTTGTTATTCTTTATGGCTAAATATTGCTCCATTGTGTGTGTTGTGTGTGTATACACCATATTTTCTCTATCCACGCATCTATTGATGGGCACTAGGTTGATTCCATAGCTTGGCTATTGGAACAACTTATTTTAAGATGTATTGGGAGAGCAAATTAATTCAAAAAAGCTTTCTTTAGAGATATTTGCTTAATTAATAAAATAAATTAATACAGTAGATATGTATATAGATGTATGTGCATATACATGTGTACATGTGTCTGTGTAGACACATGCTTTCACACATGTTCATTCATTTACTCATGGAGCCAAGAAGTTATATGCAAATACCACTGTAGGAAAGTTTTTCTTGTTTTTTTCTAGAATGAGAGGGATACAGTGAGGGAAATTTCCAGTTCTGTACTATTTTGTTTAGTCCCAAATAGAGGGATGGATTGTAATAGGAAAAGAAAAGCTAATGCTATTTTTTTGTTGTTACTTGTCATGTTGACAGAAATTCTAAGACACAGAAGGGTCAGATCAGAAGAACTGATGTGGAGTTCAGTTTTGGCAGGGGACCATCAAAATGGGGGAGAGCTGTCTAGATTAATGGTCCTAAATGGCTTCTGAGTCATCTAAGTCATTCTGATTCATTTGATAGCAAATCCAACAAAATCATCTTTGGGGATTCTGATGTTCATTTGGCTCTGGCACTCTGAGACCCTCTGCCCCCAAGCAGTTACAATTCTCCCTTTGCTATCTTTCACCATTTTGGGCATCCCATCTTTATATTTATCACACTACTGCATACATTCCACATTTTGAGAATGGCTTCCAGTGAGTAAGGCCTGGGTCTCCTTGCTCTCAAAGCCTCATCAATAACTAAAGTAATGCTAGATATGGAAAAACATCTTGGTAACTGTTTGTTGGAGGTGGTTTGGAATCACCTTTCCTGTCAGAGCCAAGTACTTATAGGCAGATGCAGGGACTTTGGGCACCTCAGATGCCCTCTGCTTCTTGGAATCATGTCCATTCAGAGGCTAACAATGCAGTTAGCAAGCAAAGTCTGAATAGACTTAATCCAATTCCTGGTTGATTCTTTAAGGGAGGGCTTGATTCGATAAGAGTAATCCATCCATGGTCTAACCTGGGCATTCCCCAAGCCTGTCCTCCCCATTCTAGGTCTCTTGTTGAAAGGATGTGAGGGATAGGCCTGGGAGGCTGCTTGTGAGTGCTCATGCTGTGAAACTTGCATGCTGCCAAAGATAACATCCAGTCAAATTTACCTTAGATAAATCTGTAAGTCACTTACAACAACAGCAAGATGCTTACACTCTGAGAGAAGCAGCAGAGAGAGCATTAAATGTGTGCCAAGCAGTTATACATTTGCTATATGGCATCTGATTGTGGAGGAGAATGGTAGGTTGATTCTCTAACACATTTAAATTTGTAATCATTTATTTATTTTCATTTTAATTGTTGATTTGATAAGCACTCACCCTTGTATTTAGAAGAGATAAATGTATTCATGATGCAGTTCCATTCTGTGGTCTGTAAGTCGCTTTGCTTTGTTTATCCTGAGTTGTGCTTCATTTACCCTTGAGAAATTTTAGGGTTTCACAATATGGCTTTTGAATTCAGAGTTCCTGTGGCATTTGCATTTTTACAAAGCAAGACAGTTGCCTTTTTGTTTTTTCTTTTGGTAAAATATTTTCTGAGTCTTTCATCCACAAAGTATGAGGTCTACTTTCTTTCTAGCTGTTACCCAGAGCCTAATAGTGGAGCCTCTATGTAAATTTATGTGACATTTTCACTAGAAAATTGCTTAAAGAATGAATGATATTTCTACAGTTTACTGTTTTTCACTTTAAGTACATTTTCTGACAATATGTCTTCTATTAATCATTTAAGCAATAGTAGGAGTCTTAAAGGAGTGTATTCAGAAGCAAAAACCCATGGCTCATTTAGTGCTGTCTAAAAAAATTTCTTATTGATTGGCATCCTTTGTGGTTATGTGATGTAATATTTATAATATGTCACCCAGCCATACATCAAAACAAGTGTGTCTGTTTTTTCATTTTCATGGGAGATGTTGATTTCAAAGAGGTCAGCCCAGTTTTAGGTCACGTTGTGGCCAACCACTGGACCAGAAATGGCAAGTGACTGAATTTATGTAGTTACTAGTTTCTGTCAAGTCTTTCTTCCCCCTCCCCTGCCACACCCCTTTGGCTTCCTCACTTACCCCCTGTGCACCTAGTTGGATTTTCTTGGCACACATCCTCACGGTAAAACGGGCTCATTAAATTTCTATGCGAGCATGAACATGTTACTTAGTTGTTGAGCAGAGCCCTGGCCCTGCCAGGGCAGGAGTGAAGCCTTGCCTGGGGTTCCCTTTGTCATTCATCATAGCTCATAGCTAAGAAATGTTGTCATAGGAGCCTAAACCTGCCTGTGTTTTGGACACAGCACTGCTATTCTGGGATAAATGTTGAATGGAAGCAAATGTGCTAACAGTGGTCTTTGGGATTTGGGCAGGAAAAAAGTGGGCAGGCAAGGCTTGGCCAGAGGCACTACCATCATGTTAACCATTTGGGCCTGCCTCTGACATACTTTGACGTTGGGCAAAAGAATCAAGTATGAGAAACTCGAGTGCGCAGAGTGGTCTGTTGTTCATCTTTTCTTGTCGTCCTTTTCCATCCTCTTTTTCTATAGAAAGAATAATGTCAGAAGGTCAACAATGGACAGGTGCTGGACTTCACCTTTCAAACAAGGAACTTGGGCTCATGGGTGCCTAGCTCTCCCTGTGTCACTAATACCTTTGTCCTGCATTCTGTCCTGACCCTCCAGTGTCTGATTGTCCTGTCCTTCCTTCACCCTCCTCCTCACTAGGCCCTTCTGTATTCCTTACAACTTTAAATTATTTAAATGTGGTGCCCTTTCTTTGTTCCCTGGTAGGGAGCAGCCCTGGGGCCTGCCCAGTGTCTGTATCACTCAGGCAAAGGGAAGGCAGTGGGAGGGACCCTCCATGTCTGGGCTGTCCTGAGCTGCCACCATTTCCCACTGAATAGGAGCTGTAAAACTTGTGGTTTACATAACCCAGCTAGCATTCCCCAGCTAATCTACAATCTGGGCTTTGAAGATCACAAGAAAGCAAAGGTCACGACCCAGAGATCAAAGTGACAGAAGCCCACAGAGTAATTGCCGGTTACCCTCCATAGAGGGCCTAGGACTGTCCTGTGGGTGTATTGTTTGCACAGAAACTTCAAACATGCTGCTGTGAACTGTGAGGAAAATCAGCTGGCCTTTGCCAGTTGTCAGGCATTCATTAATACTGTAGGTGAGCTCACCTCGGCTCATTAGAGTGAGATCATTGTCATCTCTCTGAGCATCTGGAGCTATTCCATTCACAGTGTTTGTTCATTACTCCTTGCTCTTTATTGGCTTTTTCTCATCACCTTTCTTTACCTGGAGGTGTGGGGAGTGGTTATGCAAAGGAAATTAGTGAAATTGGTGTAACAAGAAAGGACAATATGGATGTATTTATTATAAACCAACTTGGAGGCACATAGAATTCTAGCATGGTAGAGTTTGAAGGAGGCTTAGAAATTATTTGGGCCATCTCCTTTATTGAACACATAGAAAAACTGATGCTCGGAAAGGCAGCAGAGACTGAACCAAGATTACCTAGAAGGGTAAGCTCAAAGCCTGGGCTCTTTCCTTTGCCCTGTTAGTCCTCAAGTTTTTTTTTTTTTTTTTTTTTTTTTATGAAGACCTCCCCACCTTTTAATTTTTCTCCCCATTCCTGAAAAGCTTCAGTCTCTCAAACAAGATGCATGTAAACCATTGTTATTTTTTCTTGTATTAATCAGATACATCTAGCAGTTGATCAGTGGTTTTGGTCAGCACAAGGTAAACCACTGCTACTAAATGGAGTTGATGTAATCCAGTCAACAACAAAGAAGCATGTTTTGTTGGCATCTTTGCCCTGTTCTGTTAAGATTTGTGGAGAATTGAAAACAGTTCACAGATCGTCAATGGCTGTCTTCTGGGGCCCCAGGTAGTGCATCAGTAGCTTGTATCTTGTGTCCTCACTTTCCATGCATGGGAGAAAGAAGGCAGCAAGAAATAGCATGAAGAAGCATAGAAAGTCATAGATGGAAAGAAGTAGAAGAAGCTCCAGTGACCCACAGCCTGAGTCTCTTAGGAACTCAAAACTTAACATTTCTTTCTTTTCCCTTTTTTTGGGGTTTGTTTTGGAACTGTACCTCACTGTGTAATTCAGGCTGGCCTTGAACTCACTATATAGCCCAGGCCAGCCTCAAACTCATGACTCTTCTGCCTTGCCTCCCAAGTACTGGGATGATAAGCATGTACCACCACAGCTGGTCAAACTTGGTATTTCTTGAATTGACTCTTGGAGAAAGAAACATGGTAGCCAGTCAACTAGCAGATAGATACTGGAGACCCAAGGGAAATTTTTCTGTGGTTGTACACTGTTACTGGGGAGCAGCCAGTTCTTCTGGGGTAACAGTTTTGTGCAGGAGGACAGAACATTCTCTTTCTTTGAGGTCTAGATGAAAAAATGCCAGAACAATGATATTGGAGCAAAAAAAAAAAAAGACTTTGGGCTGTTCTTTTTAGTTCTGTCCTTAGAAGAGTCCTTTCAGAAAATGGAACATTCTATATGAAAAGAGAGAGAGCCTGGAAAACTCTGGTTACTGTTCTTTCACTTTTGAGAAATCTGTTTCCCGAGAGACAAATGAGTATTTAAACACCTTCCCAGGATCCCTGCTCTCCTTTTGATAGCCTCTCCCTCCATATCACAGCCAAAAGTGGTTCTGACTCCCACCACCCCCAGTCCTGGGGGCTTCCCCCCCAGCCACCTTGAGAAGGTCAGGAAAATTGGAGTTGCCCTCTGGAGCTAGGGACATGACACTTAGAACTTAGACAGATCTCTTTTCATTAAGCAGTGCCCTGGCTTAACAAGCAGTTTTATAAATCTGAAGCCGTCTCTGGGTGTCGCAGGATTTATGGATGGGGGTTTCTGCCATAAAGTGGTTTATGATGGCTGCCTTCTGTGTTATTAGTAGCTGTCTCTTCCTTCAACCATTGCTGTTTGATAATAGCCTTAAAACACCCAGAATTACTTACCTGCAAGCCCCATTCCCGATAGCCCCTGTTGACAGTCTGAATAAGTTTACTGCCCTTTTGTTGTACTTTACCTTCAAAACAAACTGATTGAACCATCAATAGCTCGTGGAAGCTGACAGAGGGATGTCATCTGGACTAGCCCTTGTGATTGCAGGTTATCTGGGGGAGTTAACCTTCCTGCATTGTTAACTGAAATGTTTTATGTACTATGCAACTTTAGGATATGGCTGTGATAACCCCAGTAACTAAGTAATACATCACAGTAAAGAGATTTTGGTGCAACAAATAACCCTGGATTAAATTTACAAGGGTTGAATTGATATTGTAAAAATCTTCATTCTGTGGCTTTGGGAATCCGCTCTTGTATTTTTATGGCAAACTTGTATTACACTCAGGATTGAAGCTGCAGCTTTTGACACCCTGACATGACCTAGAAAAAAAGAAAATAGATCTCTCAAGACCAGGATGGGACAGGCCAGCAGGAAGCCTACTGACTTATCACTTGGCAATACAGTTGGAGCCAGTTCCAAGTCACCAAGGGCTAGGGAGATCTGGTAGATGGAGCTGCTGTCTGGGCTCTGTGTTCCACAGACTTTGGAGCAGGGCAGACTGTTGGCAGAACAGGAAGGAGTCTCCTGGCTGCCTCACCATGTTCATAATCCCAAAACTATTATTCCTCATGGAATTATTTTCACCAGGACATTAGTTCTCAGCTGGACAGCAGTACAGCATCACCTGAGAACTTACTAGAAACATAAATTCCAGGCCCCACTCAAAGACTCCTGAATCAGAAACTCAGGAGATGGGTATCAATGATCTGTTTTAATAAGCCTGGTGGGCAGATGCTGATGCCTGCTTAAATGTAAGAACCACCATGCTACAATATAAGCTCATTGAGAGCAGAGGCCTTCCATTTTCTTCATCACCTTATTCTTAGCACCTTGCACAGTTACTGGCAGAAGTAGCTGTTCAATACTTACTTGCTGAAAGTGTGAACAAGTAAATAAAAGAAAAGGTCTCTAAGGAGGACCTTTGGACCCTGGGCTGAATGTCCAAGTAGATTTTTAGGGATAAGTCTTCTAGTCTCTGAAAACTCTCTCGACAGCAGCCACCTGGAAACCCCTTCTGGCCCTCAGGATGGAAGTCAAGTCACCCCCAGTCCCAGGGGTGACTGGCAGCTTGTGTCACAGGCTGTCTCTTTGATTGTATAAGAAGAGTGCTCTGAAAAAGCAGCTCTTTGTCATCTAAAATTTTTTAACTATCTTAAAAGCCAGCACCTCTCTCTGTCTTTCTCCTTTGATTTCAGGGCTGTGATCCAAAGTGAGGCAAAATGACAATGTGCGGTCTGTTGTCATCATGGTTCCTGCCAGCCCTGTGAAGGCATCTTTCACTCCATCATTAAACATTGGCTGATTTTCTAATACTGATGTTGTCTTCACCTGAATATTCATCTTTCCCCACCCTACACTTAGTGGGTGTCTTTACTCCTTTGAGCGTCACTCCTGACATATTGTTTCTGTCTGTACATGTCTTTATTTGAAAGAATCTGTTGTCATCCAGACTTTGCTGCTACTAGCAGAAGATGGAAGTTTTCTCTGACAATCTGAGGCCGGTGGGAATTCTACTAAAGGGTAGAAAGAACATTTGGGCCCTTTGTAGCTCTTTCCTGGTTGTGAATAAGGTTGGTAGCCTTTAGAGAGGTGAGGGGCATTTGACTGAGGCTGGGGTGGAAGAAAGAAAGAGGGAGAGTCAAATTTCAGGATCTCAGGCTTCAGGGTGGACTGTACTAGGAAGGAAAAGTATGCCTCGAAGGAATTTCAGAGCATTTTAGCAACCACTAAATGTTGTCTCTGGCTTTTGAGTGATCAACCAAATCTTTTACCTAGATAAGCATATGAAGGCCACTTGGTGAGATGACATGACCTATGAATGTGAGAGGAAGCTCCTGGGAGGAGTGAAGCACACTGCATACCTAGGTCATCAGTACTGAGACATAGCTAAGTGCTTGGGGTTGCTTCTGGATTTGGTTCTTTGAAACCTATTGAAATCTTTTCTATTAATATACATTAACAGTACAAGGGGGTTTCATTGTGGTCATTCCACAGATGCATATGGTATATTTTGAATAAATTCACCCCCTCTATGATATTCCCTTAACCTCCCCTCATCCTCCCTGCCTTTTCTGTTTGAGATATTAGTTCCTCCTTTTCCCCTTAGTTTTCAGTTATTCCATGAGTAATGCAGGCCATTGCTTCTCCTATAACCACTCTGGACATAATCTCTGCTTCTTACCTACACTGGTTCCTAACTTCTCTGTGCGAATGTATCTTTCCCATTACACTAAGAACCCCTTTGGGAACAAGGACCATGTCATAATCATCCCTTTGTCCCTAGAGTCTGGCACATATAGGTGCTCAAGAAATATATGCAGATGAAATGAATAGTGACGTTATTGAGTCCATTCTAATGCAAGGTTCTAAGATGTAATGAGAGTAAACAAGGAAATTTGTCCTTGCCATCAAGAAGCTAATAGTTTAGGTAAGGACATCAAGAAAATAACTAGAAAACTAGCTGTTAGACTGTATGGTGCTAAGAATATATTCTAGAAATGTTGAGAAGAAAGAAAACAATGTGGACTATAAGCATAGAAGAAATTTTCATGGGGGTTGGGACTTGAAATGTGAAAGAATACTAAGGTTGGTACAGGAAGAAAGTGACTGAACCCTTGGAGAGCATCCATCTTGACACTGGATCCTGATGACCTCTTCTCCTGAGCTGGGTAGGGTCTAAACAGTTGCTTATGTGATTGATGGAATATTGGGCCTTAAAGGGAAGCATCTGTATTGGTGACTGTCACTGATGAGGGAGTAGAAGAGACAGGTGCCTATTACTTTTATATGTGTATTTATATATTTATAAACCTCTGGTCCTGATGAAGGTAAAATCCATATACTCCATATACTGCTTCTTGAGGACAGCTCATCATAGGTAGGCCTAGTCATAATGAATACCAAAGAGTCTTTTGAAGGGAATGAAGACCACCTAACAATTATTGGACTATTAACATCCCCTAGAAACAACTTCCCTTGTTTCTCCTTAATGAAAATTATCTTCTTAGTGCCAATGTGGAAGTAACCCAATGATTATGAGAAAAAGTCCTCAAGATCCTGGCTTGAATCTTCAAGGAAGCATATCTTAGCTACATGTGTTGTCTACTTCTATCCCAGAGCCATCCAGCTTATTGCAACCTAGTTTATTGTCCTACTCTGGCAAGTCACACTCTATTATCTCAACTTCAGATTGAAGATCTGTTGTGATATCAGAGATGAGAGTGATACATATGACCACAGGAATGACAGTGACATAAGTTATATAGTCAAGGTGTAGGTTAGTCTTAACTGAGAATTTCCAGTATAGCAAAGAAACCAAGCCCATTTTCCAGAATGGAAGAAGGGACTCATACACTGACAGGGTCCTATTGGCTAATCTAGGTAGGATATCCATATGTCTTCTACCTTTGAGTCAAGTGCAACCATTACTGTATGTTTCTAAAGTTTATTCTTGTATCTTTATAAAATATAACCTCTCCAACCCCAAAGAATGAATGTTCACTTTTTGTAAAAAAAGAGAGGTGAAGCAGTGGCCAATATTTGGTCACCTGAAGACTTAATGGTGTGGATTCCTAAGGATCAGACAAATTGCCTGGATCTTTGAGGCTGATCCCAACCTTCCTGAGTTATTTCTGACTCTTTTCTTCCAGATGTTTTGTTCTGTACAAACTTCCCAACTTGAAGTTCCTGGATGCCCGGAAAGTAACCAGACAAGAACGAGAGGAGGCATTGGTCAGAGGGGCCTTCATGAAGGTGGTGAAGCCCAAGGTGAGGCTTCATGAGGGATTTATATCTCATACCAATGTTTACTCTTCAGAACATGGGGGATGTCCTTGCATTTAGAATGGAGGTAGAATCTTATGCTAGGGTTTCATGAATAGATATAATCTTGGCCAAACATGAAACAGGATTGGATATTAATGAGGTCTTCCTAGAGGTCTAGTTTGTCCTCACTCAGTGACTTATAGCCCTCTGTACATGCATTGGCAGTGATTAAGGGGAGAAAAGACAAAAAAAAAAAAAAAAACCCAAGCAAATCCAAAGCAGAGTGGAGTAATAAAACCTCTTCCATCAGGTTGCTCAGTTGGCAACAGACCTCAGGCCACTTTCTTTCCCTGAATCCATGAGGTGTAACTGATTTCTGTTATGCTGAATAAAATTGCTAACAGTTGTAGAAATATATATATGGAGGGTATTATGTTGGCAGATAAATGTATTGTTACCTATTTTAGCATATGAGAAATTGAGTGACTCATTGAGTAGCTATTAAAGTGTTAACAGTTCTCCTTATTGGGACACAGATTTGACATACTACACATGACTGCCTTTAGTTATTTCAGCTTTTGTAATTTTGTTCAAATGGAAGAATTTATTTATTGTCCTTTTTTTCTTTTCATTTCATTTCTTTCTTTGTGAAAGGATTCCAGAGACCGCTGACACCTCCCAAACTCAGAAAAATAACTACAAATGAACTCTTTGTAATCTCTTGGCTTAGAACCTGCTCATCCTACATTTCCCACCTTCATGTATATATGATGCAGATAGATTAGTATTTATCCTGCTCTCATTTGCTTTTGTTACGGGAAGCTCCATATTGTCATTGAAATCTGAAGGAGTAATAAGTACAATGTCCATTCTATGTGGACTGGATACTCAGTACGTGCCTACCACTGTCCCAAATGTTCTTAGCCTATAGATTAGTGAATCCTCTCATAACGCTATAAGGCAGAGGGAAGGGATTATTGTCTCATTGTACAAATGAGGTAAGTCAGCACAGAGAAGTTCATTGTACTGCCTGAGTATATGTGGCTGGGAATACTCAGAACTGGAGTTCTTCCCTTGTGCCTGTCTAACCATGGAGTTTATGTTCTTCTCACTCTGCTTTCTTAACTCTGGAGCAGTGAGCTAAATGTTTTCCTCATGAATGTCATCATTCAAATAAAGTCTCACCAAAAAACAGGTGAAAGTAGAATTGCTCTGATGACTAGAGATGGAGGAAATTGGAACGCTCACTTGCCTTTGAAAGTGACCGGAAATAGCTCCTTCAGCCCCCCACCCCCCACCCCCCACACACCATTAGCTGTTTGTCTAAGTTATTAGCAACATCAGCAGAAGTGTTCTTCAGAGTTTCCAATTAGCTTCCAATCAATTATAGAATTAGCTTGTGTTTGTGTGATTGACTCTAATATCCTTACTAACTGTATTAAGCTTTAAAATGTCCATTAATTATTTGAGGAGAGAGAAAAAAATACTCCAACAAAACATAGGGAGCTTTGGTTCTCTCTTTGTGGAGTCACCTGATTCTCAAACTAGAGAAGACTTCAGAAATCATTTGCTCTTGTTTTGTGGATGAGAGAACTGGGGGAGGGCACAGTTGCCTAAGGCCCTTATCAGTTCTGATGAGGGACAATTGGGACCAGAACCAAAGGTCTTGGGTCTCTGGTTAGGTGTTTTATTTATGCTATGAACTTGTAAGAACACAGGAGAATTCTAGAGTGTTATTGGTTTTGTATCAAACTATTTGTCTTTTGAATGGCAGGCAATTCCCATTTATGTCTGTTGTTTTCAGAGACATAGTATTTTTCTTGCAGAAAGAGGCTAAATGAGCTCTTTGCTGAATTAAGAAACTGGTATTCAAAAGGCTGGTTCTCACCTGTTCACAGTGTATACAGACTTATGTTTGTTCCCATGCAGGTGTGTATATATGCTTTCTGTCTCTGTGTATACATATGTATGTGTGTTCTGGGAGGTATGTGTATACCTGGACTCGGCTTCTAAGTGGAGAGCATTTCCTTCCCGTGCATTGCCGATGCTTTGCCACATACAGTTGGTGAAGACCTATTTTTCATAACAGAACCAGAGTCTCAAGTTGGCTTCTGTCCTTTCCAAGGTGGCAGTGGCCTGTTGTGCTTATTCAGCAGAATGCTCTGATGGATGATCAAGGAGGCTGTGATTTGGGGAGCTGTTTTCATTTTATTCCTGACATAAAGTATTTGGGAGAATGGAAAATACCTCTCCAATCACAGCCCTTGCCTTGGAGGTGGGGAACCAGCAGTTTGGGTGTTCTCGGCTGATGCAAATGCAAAATCAGCCAGGAACTAATCAACCCTCATGTCACAGAGGTTTGATTTGGTACCTGGGAGGCCCTGGCACTCAAGTGTGAGTTCTCTCTCATGATGACACATTTTCCCTCTGTTTTTGTCTTTTGGCTTCTGTTGTTTCAATGCTGCCTTCTGTCTGAGCTCTGATTATCCCTCAGAAAGATGCTGTCATTCGTTAGGAGGTGATAGCTAATGTTACAATGGGCTCTTCCAATCTGTGTGTATGTATGTGTTTGTGTGTGAGCATGTGTGTGTTAACAGTTAATGGATCTGCAACAGCTAGGATTGCTCATTTCCCAGAATTTCAAAGAAAATACATATTGTTGTCAAATTTGGCCATTGAATCATTCCATTGTCAGTACAGAGAGCATCAAGCTGGATACAGAGAAGGTTGAGTCCACCAATGAAAAACTTCTATAATAACCAGACTGTGAACCCCCTCACTGCACTTGGAAATGTAGATCAAAGGAGTCCAGGAGGGTGTGTGTGGTGGCACACCAGCCTCACACATCAGAGAGACAGCTGGAAATCCCAGCAGTCAGAATTGCTTAATTATGTCCTGGCTTTGTAATTATTCATCCCTGTTCTGGCAAAGAGCACAATTGTCATTTCTTTGACATAATTATTTAAAGTCAAGGCCTGTTGTTTATAGGCACGTATACAAATTTGGCTACCAACTGTTTAATCTTCAGAACCTTAGAGAAACCATGGGGAAAGCAGCCATTGGGGCACTGCACTGAGCAGCACAACCTATATTAGAAAGTGTTTTGACATGTGTGACCATTCCCTTGGAGTTAAGGTGTGTTAATAGATATGTTCTTTAACAGAGTATTGATAAGTCCTTGAAACTATGTCATGCATTCCTTCAAGTGGGCATACGTCATTCCCCATAATGTGTGGCTTATATATTTGTGAAATTTTGCATAGCTTGTGTATTTGTGTGAATATAAATTTAGGTATTTGGAAGGGTGAGCTATAGTGTGGTAAGAGAGAGAGAGGGAGGAGATGAAAGGAGAGGAGGGGAGAGAGGGAGAGTAGGAGGGAAGGAGAGAAGGAGAGAAGGAGAAAGGAAGATATGATGTGTTAATGGAATAAACTTCAGAGTACATGCCCCTATTGGAAATCTTTTTCATTCCCATCCTTTAATTGAAAGTTGACAGTGTCTTGGGTCCTTGGATCACCTTCTCCCATGACCATACTGCACAGTCCTGCTCCTGACATTTGTAGTTAGATCCTAACCTCTGTGAACACCTTTAGTTTCTTCCATCTGAATCTGTGTTGGGGTTTCCATGAAAAAGGCAATGTAGGATGAAGACAGGAAGTGGAATTACAGGGAATACAGCTTCTTGTCGGGATGAGGAAATTGCCCATTCACTGGGATTTCAGCTGCACAGGGTGGGAACTTGGCCTGTATGGTTTGTTCTCACATAACTGGCCTATAGCAGAAGTTATAGACCTATAGCATAATACTAAAAGAAGCTTGTCCGTTTTTTAATCGGTTCAACATGATCATCTGTAAAAGCAGGAAACAGACCATCACCTTCAGAAAATGTGACAAGCTGAACTTGTGCAGTGGCAGAAAACATAGATTCTGGGTTACATGTTCATTTTCCAAAAGGATTTGCCTGGGGATTATTTTTAATGGGAAGACCTATGGCTGCCATGATCCCTGTACCTTGGCTTTTCCATTGGGTAGCGCTTATGGGGGAACAAGGGTGTGATATAAAGCTACTGTTCCCTATCACTGAGGGTGTTCCCTGAGTCCTCCTCTTCTCAGTACCAACCTACCATATAGTAGAACTTTTAAAAATTAAGAAGTAGCTTTTCTCCAAAAACATGTTAGGGCCACTACAGGTCTGTGTGTAGCTAAAATGAGATTTTTCTCTTTTAGCTGCTATTGTGTTTTTTTTATCTGCACCCTAAAGGAGCATTGCCTAGGAACTAGCTTGGTTCACTTAATTTTTAGTTCACTTTTTATACCTAACCTAGTGCTTTACCAACTGCTACCTTGTTCTAAAACAAGTCATGTCTTTGATATTTTCTGTTACCCTACATAGCCCAAGTGCAAATATATAAAAGGTTATCAGAAACAACTTCTAGATTTATAACAATTACTAACGTTTACTCTCTATTTTATATAAAGCTAAGGCCTACCTGTAAATAAGTATTATAAATCATAAGTACATGCAGTTATATAGGCAATTAGCCAATATATGTTCAGAGTTCTCTCTGTAGTGCCAAACATTCAGAAAACTGGGAATGTTGGTTGATTTTCTGGATATTTCTAACTACCTGAATATTTTAGTGTTCTGTGGGTCTTTTCTGTTTGTGTACAGATTTTTTTTTTTTTGGTCTATTTTCAGTTATTTTATAGTAAGTTTTGAAAAGGAAAAAAAATTTTAATTTCTTTTTTGGAAAATGCTTAGGCGATATGTTTAGAAACAGCTCTGGAAGCCAAACATTTACAGTTTGTTTATTTTTCATCCTTACTCCTGACTTCACAGTTTGTCACATTTATTTGAGGAGGAGTCATTGAAGGATTTTATATTTCTCTGTTTTTTCACATTATGGCATCTCTTGTCTTGAGTAAATGCTTTCAAAGTATTGTTCTTTGGAAGCAATTTCTGTAGCCTTGCATTTGGGTAGCAATTCTGAAATCAAAATAGACTGTGACAGGAATATCGTGTTTCTAGAGTCCTGTGAATGGAGAGTCGAAATCCACAACAGACAGAAAGGAAGTGACGCAGAATGCAGGTGCTGCTGGAAGCCTCTGAGAGACACTCCCAGAAGCCCCTGGGGCCTCACCAGGTGCTGAGCACATAGTAGAGGCCATTCTTCATGAAGCCCAATGGCCATGGAGCTATCATGTTTCTGATGGTGCCATTGGCTTTCACAGCACCTCAGCAGCCTGCCTCATACTTTCCCTCTTTCTGGCCTCCCAAATACAGACTTTTATCCAAAGGTATTTGAACAAACCTTTATCAAGAGCATCATGGAAGTAAGTAGCACTTTTTAAGGATGGGAAATAAAATGGAGAGCCCTATGAAACTTTGTCCAGCTTCTGAAACCCAACAATTGGAGAAGAATGGCAGATTGCATTATTTGTTCAAAATTGGATCTTTCCCTCTGTCCTTCCAATGACTCCTCCTGTAAGAGAGGAATATACTTCCCCATCCTACAGACCTTGGCCTTGGCTACATAATGCTTTGACCAATGGGATGTGAGTGGAAGTGACAGCATACCAATTCTAGGCCAGGACCTTATGAAGTACCATGTGTTTCTACTCACTGCTCTCACATATCTGCCATTTGCTATGAAAACATGAGAGGTACATTGAGAAGGCTTGAACCTGACCTAAAACCTGAAGCCAAACTACTCTAGTCAACCACGGACCTCTGCACAATAAAGAAATCCTTGTTGTAAGTTACCAGGACTTTGAGAAGTTGCATGGCTGCAGAAACCTGACTGTTATGTGGGCAGACCTTCCCTTCCATACACCTACCCTCTGATGCTTCCCTGGCCACCTAAACCTGAGTTCTGCACTAGGATACAACTTGGGTCCACTAAGGTTGATGGCAGCTGTTGGTGTCACAGCACTAACTCCTATATGCTTTGTGGATGCTCAGTTAGGATAGCAAGACCAGCTAACGGTCAGTTGGCTGCCTAGTTACACTGGTATATGCATAGAAACTTCTCTGGTTTTAAATAAAAGAACACCTAGCATGCATGAAGTTTTCACTGTCTACTGGATATTATGCCACCTACTCAATGATTTTTTTTGTAGTGCTGGGACCTTGCACATTCTAGACAAGTGCTCTACCACTAACTTACATCCCCAGCCTGCTACTTAATAATTTTACCTCTAATTCTCTCCCTGGCTTTGAATTTACAAATGAGGAGAGAGAAATTATATACACTGCCTAAAATCATAGAGCAAGGTAGAATCATGGTCTGCCCAGGCCCCAAAGCTCATGCCTTTTTTCCTTATATACCTTACTTTAGGGAAAACAGCCAACTTCAAACCTTGTGCTCTATCTATTATGTAACTTAAATTTCATTAACAAAGCATGGATAGGAGGTGGGGCAATAGAACAGGAAGACCAAGAAAGCCAAAGGGAGCTTTGTAATTGCCAATTTTTGACCTTTGGCTTCTTTCCTTAAGTCATGTTAGTGACATGTATGAATTAGGTAGAGACTCAGGAGCCAGGCTGTGGAGTTCTCTGTATGTTAGGCCATGTTTGTAATTTTCCGTGACAGTGAGGAGGACTCTCAGGGTTTGAAGTGGGGAGAGAGTCTGGACAGTTCTGTGTTTGGATCCCTGGGTATTTGGGAGAGAGAACAGTAGTACTCTGTGTGGAGAGGGTGCCCTGCTGCTTTAAAAATCTATAGAACTATAGCTGCTGGCCTGAGGCAACCCTGGCATTCAGAGCACTTGGTCTGGTATTGGTGTTCAGGTTGCCACTGTGGTCAAAAAGCTGTGTCTGAGATCCCTCTCTCTGGGACTGTAGTGAAGGAGTCTGGTGGTAATGATGGTCCAGATGCCAGTGGCATCAGAAATCCTGTAGTGACTCTCCTAGCAGTGACCCCACAATGCTCCCAAATGTCATTTGATATCTCTTATGGGATCAGTTATTGTTTGAAGGAGTAAATTTAAGGCATTTTTACTGGGCCATGGAAAGTTCTCATTCATGTGATTGCTGGTAATGTCTGAGCTGAAGGCTAAAGAGCTGATTTTGTCTGTAATCTGCATAGTACCAGCTTGGTGTTTCCTTGATCCACTTCAGAAAAGGGTTTTGGGTATTTTGCTTTTGCAATCTATGTTCTTTTTATTATTTCTAAAAGTTAAGCTTGAAAGGAAAAAGAAGAGGAAGAAGGGAATTTCTTAAGAAATTCATCGAGAATCAAGTCGAGGAACTGATTTAAAGTTTACTCATACTTAAAACTAACATCACTCCAGGTTCTGTTGCAGCTTTGGGACACGTAGGGAATTTCTCTTCAGCAACAGGTACACCAGTGAACTTGAGCAATACCTCTTCCATAACATTCTTTTCTCCAGCACCCACCCTATCCACACGATTCCATCAAGAGTTGAGGAAGACTAGGGTGGAAATGCAGGGGCAACTTGTGTACTAACAGAGAAAAAAGGACAGTGACTTCTGTATGAGTGATGGGAAGATCATGATGGCATTGTACCAGTGTTTTGCTGTTTCTCTTTCTGGATTCTCAGCTCCATGGAGCTTTGCCTTGCTTGGAAAATCCCTTTGAGTCCATGGAAACATTATATTGTGGGAACTGAAAATATGGCCAGTCAGACATCCAATATGGCAGGGAAGCCTACAGAATACATGGGCCAGTGGTCAACCACACAGATGCCAGGCCACTAGAGGAAAAGCATATCATTCTGAATGTGGCCAGTGTGTGATTTTTCAGGATATTATGTTTGTCTAAATGTGGCAAATTTGTGACTTTTCAGGGTATCATTTGAGAGAGTATCAAAAAGGTATGTGCCAGGTAAATACCAGTATGCCATAAGAGCTCAGGTGATGGCTGTTCCTTTTTTAAACAGTAGGCTCATTGTGGGGGCAGATACTCAGAAGAAAGCTTTTTCTCATTTAAAAAAATTACCTCTATCCCTGGAGATGCCCTTCATCCCAGAGTACCTGGAGGAGTAACAAGAACCTGTTTCATGTCTGTTTCTCCTTGTAAAACATCCTGTGACATCCAAGTTCATGAACAGCCGTTGGATCTGGCTTGCAAGTTTGTCACAACTCTCTAGGAAGTGATTTTTGTCTCTCCATTGTTTTGCTTACCTGTGGTCACTGCAACTTACCTTGGGGGCCCATGTATACTCCCCAACTGCAAATTCATCCCCTTTATCACTCTGACCAGGACAAGTGGCATTTCACAAGTCTGATAGGGCAGATCTGCCCTTGGGATCCCCAAAGGCTGGTGGTACAATTATCTCTTTTATTTGCTTTTCTGCTCTTTACAGTAGAGTGTCTTAGATGAACAGACAGGGCACCATCAATAATGCACAGATGCTCTGTAATTGGGACTCCCTTTGATGTTAATTTAGCTAAGTTCAGTGCCATTGTCAGTGATAGCAATTATGCTCAGCCTTTTCACCAAGGACATTTTAGGATAATTTTATTTTTCATATGCATTTTAAAATATGGCAGTAAATTTTGAGCTACATTACCTGAATTAGAACTCATTATTTCTTTTCAACAGTGAACTAATGTTGTCTAGGCTCCAAAGCTGTTTTTTTTTTTGAAGTGGAGAATTTTAAGTGGAGCCTCCACTTAATGAAGCTTTTAACTCATGAGTGAAATTTCCAAGTGAGTCACCTCTTGCTTTTTTGTTCGGCATTTTGGATTGTCTCAGAAGCTATCTGGCTGGGTGACCTGTCCCATGTTTTATTTGGCCCATTTTTATTCATTCTTCCCCTCTGCCCAAACTTTATTTTTGTTCTTGACATGATTCAAACAGTTGCTTCCAGCTGTTCTTTTTGGAAGGTTTAAAATATGAATTTATTGTGGCAGTTGTACATCATGTAAAACCTACCACTCTTAATTTGTTCATTGGTCACTGTTGGATTTGCTGTTCTATATGGGGGCTGGGCCCACGCTGAGTTTCAGGATTACATTTAGATTTGGATACAGGTTGAACTTGTACCTTCTGTCATCCATTTTCCAGGGACAACAGTGCTTCTTTCCAAGTCTATCATGAGGATTACATGAGATAATGTGTGGAAGGAGCTGACACTATCTTTGATATGTGGGATGGGCAGCTAACACTGTTAGCCATGCAGTTTTGAAACAGCCCTGTCTTTGTGGCATTGTTGTGTCATCAGTTTGAGTGAACACAGGGAAGGCTTGGGGTGGAAGGTGGAGTGTGTATTAGTCAGATCAGGCTGCTATAACAAAATGCCGTAGACCAAAGAGACTTAAACAATATGAATTTATTTTCTCACAGTGCTAGAATTCTAGCCAAAGTGGCAGCATGGCTAGGTTCTGGTGCTTGCCCACTTCCTGGTCTATACCTTCTTGCTATGTCCTGTTCTTATAGTGGAGAAAGGAGAGAGAGGTGGAAGGAAAGAAATACGAATCTTTCTGGATCAGGGCCCCATTTAACCTTAATTACTCCCTAAAGGCTCTGTCTCCAGATAGTCACACAAGATGGGGATGGGGGTAAGGGCTCTACGGCTTTTACATATGAATTTGGGAGGACACAGTTCTGTCATTAACAAAGGGAATTACCCCACATTCCTGATGTCTTCACTGAATTTTCTGAGATTTACACTTCAATGAACTCTAAGGCTTTTGCTGAGCATCTACTTCCTGTGTACAACATTTGAAGGAATATGAGAGGAGATATGAGGCCATGTGTACATCCTAGAGAGTCATGGTCCCCTGAATTTGGGGGTCTCCTGACATAGTACGAGGCCTTTTGTTCGGTTGTAATAGTGGAGGGAGGGATACAGAGCCAAAGGAGGCACAAGAGGGGTCAGTGAAATGTGGATGACAGAGGAGGCTCCATGGTCACTGACGCGAACAGGACAGTGGGGCACAGCTCTGAGCACACACAGGACAGCTGTGGGGAAGTCTCTGCATAGGTCCCAGCTTGGGAGAAAGATAGCTGATGCAAAAATAAACCCTTCAGCTCTTTCATTTGGGTGACCTCAGACTCAACTTTCTTAATCCTCCTCCAACTCCCTTGGTGACTCTGGAAGGCAAGGCTGATGTTTAGATCCTGGAATTTGTCATTGGGATCAGCCCTTCTGTCACAAAGTAGAGTGGAAGGAGCTGAGGAGTGAGGTCTGGGGGCTTGTTACATATGTCCAGAGAATATTATCTCATCATTAGAAGGGCTTTGAAACCCAAGGTTGAGATATTAGATCTCAGGGTAATTAGAAAATAACCAAAGCTACATTAGAAAAAAAAAATCCATTCAATATACTGTGTAAAAAGAAGTCTAACTTTTGCACAGTCTAATTTTTAGTCATGGGCTGTTTTGGAAAAAAAATGAATTAAAAATGATTAATTTCTTGTGTTCAGAAAACCTTCCACACTAACTTGCAGCTTGTATACTCTTAGATGAGAGAGGCCAATGCTGAACACTGTGAATTGTGTTTGGTGAGGAAAAAATGCACACGGGGGTAAAACAGTCCCGAGAATGAAAAGGGTTTCCTTCTTTGCTTTTCCTCCCTCTTCCTTTACACATTATGTGACTAAATGTGCAACTTTGTTCACATAACTGCTACAAACAGTTCACTGTGTAGGCCAAACGCTCTCTAATGCAGTAAAATTAAGAAATAATATGCTTTGAAAGTGATTTATGAGTGTGGTTAAACTGCCAGATTTACAAAGAAATAGTTCAGATCTTGGGAAGCCTCAGGAGTCACGTCAAAAATGAATTTGACCATGATTTAAACTGCTACTTTTCTTACATGACATTTAATATGTGTACTTTGGAGGCCCATATGTCTTTAATAAAATAGCATTAAGTTTTAAATATGATATGAATGCAGCCAGTTTCTAAATTCATAACCTTTTCCACAACTCCAAAATGCTAACCAATAAGGGAGTCATACATGCAATAAAACATAAACCTTAGAAAATAGCTTTTTATTAAAATGGTTAGACAGTTGGCAGCTGGGTTGCAATGTAATAAATACTTACAGCATTGTGGGTTTATCAGACGTTGTTTACCCTGCAAGCAACTGGGACCAGACAACTAATTATAGCCCCTGCGCAAAAACTGTTCATGCTTGGTTCCCCTGACTGTGTGCAAGAGGCAGAAAAGTTGTGTTGAGAGCCCTGGACAAGGAGTGCAAAGATTTGTATTCTAATCCCTTTCTACTACTTGAAGGTGACCTTGGGCAAGTCATTCCACGTCTCTAACTTCTCCCAGCTGTGTCATGAAGATAGCAACAACTGCCAGGTAGATTTGGGTAATAATAATAATAATAATAAAACTATCTGACACAGAGCCTGGCACATAATAGGTGCTCAGGAAAGAAAATCAATTCTTTAAAAACATTTTTTGAATGAAAAAGTAATTTAGGGTAGGTCTTCAGGTTCTTTGGCAGCAATTGGCTGTTACGAGTCTAGGAGTGCCCCACAGCTCTTTTCAAACATCAGTGTCAGCTTCATGGAGAGTGAGTTAGAAGCTACGTGCCTTATTCATCTCTCAATGGCATGACAGAAACTAGCAAAAATCCCTGGTCCTCCTTATTAATATTTATACTCTCTCTTCAACAAAATTAGAGATAAGGGCAAAACAGTATCTGCCTGGTAGCGAGGGGATGGCGGGGAGAAGGAGGGGGCCAGGGGAAAGGAAGGGGGTGGGGGGAAGAGGGGAGTAATGACCCAATCATTGTATGCACATATGAATAAAGGAATTTAAAAAAAATAAGTAAATAAAAATAAAATTATCTATGGACGGAAAAAAAATGGCATGACAGAAATGGCAGAAGGACTTGGTTCAGGGAATGGGTGTGCCCTGGTGACTGTTGTCACCTTGCTTTTTCCAGAGATGGAAGTGAAGTGTACAGCACTGCTGCTTCTTGCCTTTAAATTTCCAGTTCATAGCAAATGGGAACCATGTTTGTAAGCTGCAATGCCTTACCACAAAAGAGACTTTAGTGCTTCTGCTGCTGCGTGAGTGTGTCAGCTGCTCTCTCTGTGGAGCTTCTCTGATGCAGGGCTTCCCAAGCCTCATATTTCTACATGTAACCTGCTTCTTCACCCGCTCATATGAAACGGTTGGCCTCAGTGGCCAGTTGTGTTTGTCCATGCAGCTACCATCACCGCCCTCCACACACTTCCACAGGGAGGAATTCCTGAACCTCCTAAAATGGGAATTGTGAGTTATATTTGAGCTTGCCTTTGAATCTCAGATATATCTGTGGTAATCAAAGATGAAAAGGCCAAAGGATCATTTCATTTTATTTTATTTTTATATGTTTTTAAATAATGTTATTATCCCATTTAGTCAAATTAACCAAGAAAATTATTCACTTATACTCCCTACATGATAACTCTATGACTTTTCATTTTACTGTGTTCTGGTACAAACTTTATGCCTTTTACCTATTTGGCACTCTACTTTTTTTACCTAATTTTTTTAAGTGTTTATTTTGTATTCCTCAAATTTAGTCTTTTTGTGCACTGTGCAATTCTCCATCAAAGTAAATTTAAGTTCCATCAATTACCACACCATTTCTGGATTTTAACCATATGTATGAAATACTGTTAGTTGTGTGTCAGTGTTTGTGTTTGTGTGTGACTCCATTACTTTTCTTGGATAATTTTCCATGGCTGGGCTTGCTGGATCACAAGGTATGCCATGTGAACCGTTTTAGGCTCTATACAAGAATTCTAAGGTGCCATTTTTCAAGTTGGAAATAGATTCTGGGTGAGACATTGTATCTACCCAGGCCAGACAAAATGTGGGATGTAAGGGACATTGAACATTTCCAAGACAGTCTTTGGAAGGAGTTTCCTGGAATCTTATTGGTTGGGATAGTTCTGGAAGAAAGACTTAGAATCTGTAGGAACTCCTACAAAGCATGCATTGACCTGCTAAGTTGTAGTCCTAGGGAATTACGGGTTCCCTAGAGCATCCCGAAAATTATTAACAGCATGCAGTCCTGATCAGTGTGAATGTGCCTTTAGACTGTTAGCCAAATCTTTGCATAATACCAATCATTCTACCTATAAAAGCACAAATATGTTATTGTTCTCAATAGGCAATTTAATGCAGCTTTGGGGAGGAAAAAAGAGAAAAGAAGATTATAAGCTGGCTGATCTTGCTTTTATTTCTCTTAAATCTATCCACACTTCTCAGGGGTTGTACTTGTTTAAAGACTGTATGCAACTGTGCAGTCTGTGTGATTTGGAAAGCAAATCAAACTAAATATGAAGTTTTCAGTGTGTGCTGTTTTTAAAGGATTTCATGCATTTATTTCAAATATACATTTCTTCCCGAGTGGCTGTAAGCCTATAATCTTTTTCTTGTTACATTTCTTTTGGGGGGGAAGGGGGCCAAGAGGGTGACTTAGTTTTGGAGTGGAAGGTTCCTATTAACATCTACCTCCTTCTTGTGCAGCATTATTCACAGCAGAGCTATTAAGGCTAATTATTTTCAGGTTTCTATCAAAGGGGGATATTTGAGCTGATAAAAAAAATGTATTTGTTGGGAAGAAAAATAGCCTGTTTAAATAAGAAAGGGATCATTACCATTTATACCTTCCCTCTCTCTCCCAGTCATTAGTCTTTGTAAGGAAGAGGGGCCAGCATACCACACGGGACTCTAAAAGTCAGAGGAGACTCTAGGGAGCTTGTGTATTGAGAAGTCTGGCACCCTACGATGTAAAAGTTACATTTTCTCCTCATTTTTCTGCAGGGCATCTGGATTTTTCATTGACTTGAGTTGATGTCAATCTATCATTGTGTTTCTCCTCGTAGGTAAAATTTGCTTACCCTTGATGTGTGATGGAAAGACTATTGGTTGATGAGCTGGGCGTATTATGATCAGGATAGACTACCAGCCATACCAAACATCCCCCAGATCTTGGCAGCTTGGTCTGTCCCCATGTATTGAAGGATCCTGGATGGAGAGTTAGGAGTCTGCAGTAAGTCAGGGACCCAGGTTCCTTCCAGTCAGTGGCCCTGCAGTTTTCTTGGGTCTTGGAGTCATTCACTGGGCTCAGACAGCGGGTGACAGAGCATGGAGGATGGTGCAGGACAATTCCCAGGCTTGGTCTCAAGGAGGCACATACCACTTCTGCCCCCTCCCATGGGCTGGGATTCAGGCATGTGAACATTCTTAACTGCAAGTCTGAGAAATGCAGTTGTTGAGCTGTGTCCTCCACAAACTCGAAGGCTGAAGCTCTCATTCTCAGCATGGGACAGTGTTTGGAGATGAGGCCTTTAAAGAGATGAGTGAGTTAAAATAAGCTATAAGGGTGACCTTAATCCAATCTGACTTGTGTCCTTATAAGAAGAGGAAATTAAGACACGTAAAAAGACAGCAAAGGTGCTTGTGCACAAAGGGACAACCATGTGAAGGGCAGAAACACGGCAGCCAACTGTCAGCCAAGGAGGGAGCCTCAAGACAGTCAGCCTTGCAGGTACCTTGAACTTGGACTCCTTGGCCGCAGAACTGTGAGAATATAAATTTGTCTTATTTAAGTCACTCGATCTGTGGTATTTTGTTATGGTCGCCCTCAAAAACTAATACAACACCTTAGCTGAGTGCCCCAGAAGAAAGTAAATGTATTTGATGAGTACAGGGCCTGCCTCTGCTACTTTGAGCACTTGGGTTTTAGCTCAACTCCAACAGCCACTTTAGTGGGAACTCTGATGGCATTTTAATCATGAGATGGCAGTGACAGCTCCTCTGAGGCAGCCACCGTGGGACTTACCTCCCCTCGGAGCAATCTTCCATTACTCAAGGGTCAGTGGTGGAGCTTTGCGATTTATTTCACAAATGTACTGTATGCACACCCAGGATTAGAAGGTAAATGCTTAGTTTACAAATGTTCCTGAATCAGTCTGAAGGAAACTATTTTGTCTTAACCTAGTTTGGGACCAAGGTTGAGTCTCCTTTGTGCTCCGTATCACCTGGACTTCCTCCCTACTTATGGCAGGCAGTGTCATGGCCTAACATAATGCTTGTTCTTACGTGTCTGGACTGCAGCCACTCTTATCTTCAAACCATTAGTTTGTTTTTATGTACTAATGAAGAATGTGGGACCAGAAGCTCCCACCAAGAAACATGGACTGACAATGAAGGGTCAGGGCCAGAATGGAAGGGAGGAGTAGAGGTGAGCGTTTTCCTGTTCTGGTTCTGTTGAGTTTGAGAGGCAGACACTATCCTTTACTTAGAACTCATGGCAACCAGAAGATTTTTAAAGAGAAAAATGATATTTTACTTCACTTTATTCAAAACAAGCTTTCTATCAGGATGAAATTTTGAGATGCATTATAGACAGCTGGAGATCTTCAAGCTGTAGGAAAATGACAGTGAGTTCAGACTTTCTGCTATCTCTCTCCTGTAGGGCAGGTTATCTGTCTTTGTCATGGCTAATAGCAATTTATGCTATCCATGACCACTGGGAGGAAAAAATTCATATTTTAAAAATGAACTGAGACAGATCTCTTCTCTACTGGGGACAAGATCATGCTAGAAGGAAGGAAGTAGAATATCCAAGGTCATAGTTTCCCAGTCTTTAGTGGGAGGTTGCCATTTATTTATGATCTTATCATTTGAGTTTCAAAATTAGGAGACATTCTTCTGGAGTTTAAAAAAAGAATTTGGAGTTTCAAGGGCAAAAGAAGCTTCTTAGGATCCTCAGCTTTTCAGGAAAATAAATGATACCTTTTAGCTTTGTTAAGCTTCAGTGACATTGTTACCCAGAGGACTAGATGGAAAAGAGACATGGATGAATCCTAAAGAATGGGAATATTTTCAAGCCAGCTATGAAAAGTATGCAAAATCCAAAATAAGTACTACCATGCTATAAAAGATGATGGTTTTGGTTATTTCTCAGTCCATACCTTCTGGTAGTCTTAGTTCAGGTGAATGGAACTTGTCCTCTCACTTCTACCCTACTTTAATCCTAACTCTTTGGTGGGCTATTTAAGCTACATTCCATAATGGAAGCATGGCTCCTGAGGATCTTATTGAGGCTGTTATTCATTGGAAGGAAGAAAACTAGCACTAGATAATTTAGAATATTTGTTAAGAATGTGAGAGAGCACATAAAATTATCTCCCTCTCTCCTTGTTCCACGAAAGATCCCAAAAGGGATCTCAGATGCATCCTTTCGGAAGGTCTTTGTTTTGTAGCCACTTTTAAATTTCTACCAACCTAATGACAACCTGCAGTTTTTCAGATCTTCTCATTCAGCCCACCCACCCATCCATCTAGTCCATTCATCCATTACATTATTTACTCATCCATCTCCTCATCTAAGCATCCATCCATTGGTCATATATTTATTAAGTGTATCAGTTGTCTTAGAAGGATTTAGACAGAAACTAAAACAGAGTCTCAGCTTTCATAGCAGCACTTTCTAGAGAAGATGGACTCAATCTTTCTTTTATTTTGTTACATTGTCTTTGTAGCTTGTGTGTTACAAATTTTTCCTTCTGTGTATGATGCATTATGGAAATACATTGGTATTATAGATTGAGTATTTTTTTTTCTAAGTCACATTAGTGTTAACTTTATTTATTTATTTATTTTTGTTTCTTACTGATTCTTTTTTTTTTTCATTTTTCTTTTATTATTCATATGTGTATACAAGGCTTGGTTCATTTCTCCCCCCTGCCCCCACCCCCTCCCTTACCACCCACTCCGCCCTCTCCCTCCCCTCCCCAATACCCAGCAGAGACTATTTTGCCCTTATTTCTAATTTTGTTGTAGAGAGAGTATAAGCAATAACAGGAAGGACCAAGGGTTTTTGCTGGTTGAGATAAGGATGGCTATACAGGGCATTGACTCACATTGATTTCCTGTGCGTGGGTGTCACCTTCTAGGTTAATTCTTTTTGATCTAACCTTTTCTCTAGTACCTGTTCCCCTTTTCCTATTGGCCTCAGTTGCTTTAAGGTATCTGCTTTAGTTTCTCTGCGTTAAGGGCAACAAATGCTAGCTAGTTTTTTAGGTGTCTTCCCTATCCTCACCCCTTCCTTGTGTGCTCTCGCTTTTATCATGTGCTCATAGTCCAATCCCCTTGTTGTGTTTGCCCTTGATCTAATGTCCACATATGAGGGAGAACATACGATTTTTGGTCTTTTGGGCCAGGCTAACCTCACTCAGAATGATGTTCTCCAATTCCATCCATTTACCAGCGAATGATAACATTTCGTTCTTCTTCATGGCTGCATAAAATTCCATTGTGTATAGATACCACATTTTCTTAATCCATTCGTCAGTGGTGGGGCATCTTGGCTGTTTCCATAACTTGGCTATTGTGAATAGTGCCACAATAAACATGGATGTGCAGGTGCCTCTGGAGTAACAGTCTTTTGGGTATATCCCCAAGAGTGGTATTGCTGGATCAAATGGTAGATCGATGTCCAGCTTTTTAAGTAGCCTCCAAATTTTTTTCCAGAGTGGTTGTACTAGTCTGCATTCCCACCAACAGTGTAAGAAGGTTCCTTTTTCCCCGCATCCTCACCAACACCTGTTGTTGGTGATGTTGCTGATGATGGCTATTCTAACAGGGGTGAGGTGGAATCTTAGCGTGGTTTTAATTTGCATTTCCTTTATTGCTAGAGATGGGGAGCATTTTTTTCATGTGTTTTCTGGCCATTTGAATTTCTTCTTTTGAGAAAGTTCTGTTTAGTTCACGTGCCCATTTCTTTATTGGTTCATTAGTTTTGGGAGAATTTAGTTTTTTAAGTTCCCTATATATTCTGGTTATCAGTCCTTTGTCTGATGTATAGTTGGCAAATATTTTCTCCCACTCTGTGGTGTTCTCTTCAGTTTAGAGACCATTTCTTTTGATGAACAGAAGCTTTTTAGTTTTATGAGGTCCCATTTATCTATGCTATCTCTTAGTTGCTGTGCTGCTGGGGTTTCATTGAGAAAGTTCTTACCTATACCTACTAACTCCAGAGTATTTCCTACTCTTTCTTGTATCAACTTAAGAGTTTGGGGTCTGATATTAAGATCCTTGATCCATTTTGAGTTAATCTTGGTATAGGGTGATATACATGGATCTAGTTTCAGTTTTTTGCAGACTGCTAACCAGTTTTCCCAGCAGTTTTTGTTGAAGAGGCTGCTATTTCTCCATCGTATATTTTTAGCTCCTTTGTCAAAGATAAGTTGGTTATAGTTGTGTGGCTTCATATCTGGGTCCTCTATTCTGTTCCACTGGTCTTCATGTCTGTTTTTGTGCCAGTACCATGCTGTTTTTATTGTTATTGCTTTGTAATATAGTTTGAAGTCAGGTATTGTGATACCTCCTGCATTGTTCTTTTGACTGAGTATTGCCTTGGCTATTCGTGGCCTCTTGTGTTTCCATATAAATTTAATAGTAGATTTTTAGATTGAATATTTTAAATAAGTTGACCCATAAATCTTATATTCTTATTCCTTTTTTGTTAACATTCTATTAGAATCAGATGGACAGAATTTTTCAAAGAGATTTTTTATATTGCTTTTCTATTTTAGATTGGGCTCTGGAAGGAAGAATTATAGAGAATTGGACTTGAAGTAGCATGCACTTCTGGGAGGGTGGGTAGGATGTATGATGTTTGCTTCCCTCCAGGTTGACCATATAGGCAGCCTGGCCTAGGGAAGAGGACAGCCCAGCTCAGAACAGTGGGTCTTATCAGATGTATGGAAGTTCTTTTGTGAAGAGCCCCAAGTGGCTTGCAATAATGAAGTCCCCATGGAGTTGAGGGATTTGGATAAAGGCTTGGAACCCCTCATTGAATGCATTCCAGAATAACATTATCTGTTTGTTATGGTTTGGATATGAAATATCCCCAAAAGGCTCACATGCTAAAGGCTTGGTCTCCAATTGGTGAATCCAGTCATTGAGTGGTGATTGGATCATGAGGGCTCTGACCCAATGAATAGATCTTTTAATACATTGATAAAATCATAATTGAATGGATTATTGGGAGGTGATAGAAACTGTAGAAGATGAGAACTGATTGGAGGAAATGGGTCACTGGAGTTGTATATTGGAGGCAGGGATAGGGTTATATCTTGCCCTGGCCCTTTCCTTTATTTTTGCTTCCCAGCTACTATGACGTGAGCAGCTCTATTCTACTATGCCCTCTCCTCCAGGATGCTGTGTCTCACCATACACCCACAGATGTGGAACCAGGCAACCATGGACTAAAAGCTCTAAAACTATGAGCTCAAATAAATCATTTTTAAACTTCAGTTGTTTTACCTCAAGCATTTTGTCATAGAAATGCAAAACTAACACATTGTTACAAAAAGAAAATCTTGACGGCCAAATATTTAGACCAAAGAGAAGGGCCTGAGAACTATGGGAAGGAAGGAAGAAAATAAGCAAAGTAAATAAAAGTATTTTCTCCTAGGACATCAGATTACATAGAGCCCAGACCAGGACTCAAGTCAATCAGCTAGTAAAGATGGAGGATGGTTATTTATTTATTTTCAAATGTTCTGGACAAGTCACCTTATATCAATTTTTGTGACAGTAAGTAGTGAGGGAAAGTGTCCAATTTCATTGTGTTGCTCTCTTTGAGTTGAGTTGGTCTTACCTGGCAGGAATATCATGAATTTCACTGAACTACACAGCACAGAACTTTATGTCTGGGATACTTGTGGTAATTTGATGCCAGCTCTGAGTTTTGCTTTGTGATTTCTGACCTCATTTCCCATTGTTCTTCAGTGTAGTTTTTTAGTTCAGCTAAGTCAATATATGTCTGAAGTAGTTCTTCCTCCTCTTTCCTTTCTTTTAAAATAGATATGCCACCATTATTATTGACCCACTATCTTTTACCTACTCATTCCCTTTCTAAGGAATATACTTCCTAACCTCTTCTTCCTATAAATCCTTTAGGAGCCAACTCAGATCCTTTTACTTTGAAGCCTCCTAACAAAATTGGGGCCTCAGTAATTCCCAGACCCCAGAGCTTCCCTCCAGTTACTCCCTTATAAGTCACATTTTGCTTTCTAACATCCATGTGTATTCATCTTGCTTTTCCAACTGGGAGGGCAGGGAATATGTCTAATCTACTACATACCCCATGCAGCTAGGCTTAAGGATGCTCCTACACTAACCATAGTATTTATTGTCTTTCACTACAGTTAGCTATATTGAGGTGATCTCTTTTCTCTTCATGGCCTGTCACCACGAAAGACCCACATGCACTGGTTTTTAGTTCTCCCACCAACTGGTGTTCTGAAAATATGTGTATGAGACAGTGGCCAGCCTTGGGCCAGAGGAAAATTCTACAATTTATTTGGATGCTTGCTAGAGGTCACACCACAAGGCCACTGTCCACATCTCAGCTTTGTCTCGGGAGCTGACTCATGTTTTTCGTATAAATCATAGTGAGTTGCCCATTATAAACACCTTGTAAAACTCAAAAGGCTTTATGGCTGTTATTAGCTACTGCTGTTGTGATTTACTGGCTAATTCAGGCTGATGTGTGGATGAGTGTGCCCAGGGCACCATTTGTCCCATCTACATAAGTCAGAGCTGAGAGTAGGCTGTGCTTTCTAAAGCAAATGCTTCTTCCAAAGGCCCATGACCTGTCAGGGTTTGCTCATGTTGTCAATTATCAGATTAGCAATCTCTCCTCACAAGGTGGGCAGTGTCTTCACTCTGTGATGCCCCATCCAAGAACCCTCGGTAGGAAGCCTGGCCAGAGCAGCCAGTTTACTTTTAATGGTTCCACTAAAGTTTTCCTTATTGGGAGTAGAGAAAAAAAAATTAAGCTGAGAGAGAAATGTCTGGAAAGGCCTTGGTGACACTCTATATTTACCAATGTTTGCATTGGCCTCTGGTTCGTAGTATTCTCATTTACTGCTTGTCTTTTGTTTAAGCGAAAGTAAGATTGCTGATGGTGTGAGTTTATATAAAATCACATAGCTACATATATGCATAGGATGATATATGCTTTGCATGACAGATGTGTTTTTATTAAGGTTTTAGGTTTTCACTTTCTTTTTAATTCTACTGATTGCCTTAAGGTGGGGCCAATGAAAATTCATCTATACAAGTGGTGTTCTGCTATTTTGGATTTGAGAGAAGGAACGAGACTGGGTACAGCTAAGAAATAAAGTTTGTAGTTTATTTGAAGGGGAGAATAATTTTCTCAGAAACACATCTGTATTTGAAGCATGTATGTGTATATGCATAAATGCTTACAGATGAGTGCATTAAAGTTTATTTATATATAATTTATATATATGGCTATATACACATGTTATATAATAGAAATCTTATCACTTACTCCATTGTATAGATTTCTGCTTTGATTAGGTCATACTTGATAGACTATATTTCCTCTTATTTTAAGATTTGGGCGACTTCACACTGTAGAATCACACAGTATGCAAATGAGATGGCTTGCACTTCCAAATCCTAGTTCTTCAGCCTCCAACTACAAATTGCCTAGAAGATATTTGAATTGTGTCCTTTCCTTAGCATGGGATTCCAGGGCTGTCATTTGGGTGCAAACTATTCAATATGACAAGGTTTGTCTTTTAAATGGCTGCATGAGTCTCTGGTCTTGGCTATCAGAGCAAGAAACAAAGGTTTGTGCTTATTGTAGTTAGTGATGTTGCCCGTGAACTTATGATAGGTTGAACAAGAGCTAGGAAGCTTTTGTACCTGTGACTCAAAGAAAATCTTTGCCTAGCATTTTCCATTAGGTGTTTATTGCTTACCTAGAATTGACTTAGCCAACATGTATTGGGTTGTTAATGAAAAATGCTGAAGGAGATCAAAGTTAGTAGAAATCAAAGAGCTATGAATTAGTATAAGAATATAAATAACCACTTTGTACCTGTTAGATGAGAATAATTATAAAACTGGATCACAGCAAATGTTATAGGGGCCGTAGGGACCATCATGCTCCTACTCCTATTGTAGGAGTGCAACAATTTTGGAGTGTAGCCTGGCTTTGTTGAGATGGATTAATATACCCATACCCTCTGAGCAATTCCACTCTAAGATATATAGCCCAATGAAATTCTTGCATAGGTCCATAAGGAGATGTGTATGAAGATTTTCATTACAGTATTATTTGTAGTGGTGGAGACCGAAGGCAACTGTGAGTTGAAGGAAACACTGAGAGACTGGAGATAAGATGTGGTGGAGGCCTTGGAGTACTGTGCAGCAGTTAGGAGCAAGGGTTAATTGGAAGTATGACAACATAGGATAGAGTGTACTGACTATATTTTCTATATTTTGGATACTCTGGCATCTAAGACTTTGCTGACCAGGAAAAGACCACCGGTCCCAGGACTAGCCAATTCTTGGAGATTGCAAATAATTCACTCAGGAGTGTGCCTTTCAGTTGCAAACTAACCAATCCAGAGCCAATTCTCTGGTTCTTACTCTCCAGGAGGCATATTCCTCTACCATAATCATCTCTGGGTGAGATACCAGACAGCTGTGACACTCCCTATACTCCAGAGCCTGCTGAAATTATTCAAGCTACCCAACCCCAGGCCTGCTTATCTTGCCTATCCATTCCTTCTTGCAAACACAGCAACAACTTTGCCCAAGCTTCTTCCCTCTTTAGCTTCCTCACCTACCATGATGCTTCTTTAAGTGGCCCTCTGTTGATCTTACCTTACCTGAATAATAAAACCTTTATTTTGTAGCATAGATGTAAAAAAAAAAGAAAACATAAAACCTGAGACACAAAATGCATACACAATGGCATTTATCTACCTTCAAACACATGGAAACAAGCACAGACATACTTTGCAGGGACTCATTTTTAACATCAGAGTGGTTCATACCTGTAATCCTAGCTACTTGGGAAACTGGGAACAGGAGGATCACTGTGTATGAGGCCAGCCTGGGCATACAGTTCACAAGATCCCATCTCCAAAATGGCCGGTGGTATGGCTCAAGCAGTAGAGCACCTGCTTTGCGAGTGCAAAGCCCTGAGTTCAAAACCCACTCCTACCAATGAAATGAAAAACAGAGTAGGGAGTATGTGAAGAGTATGAGGGTGAAAAGAAATGAGAAAACAAATGAATAAATGAAACAGAAGTCCTGTGGTCAGGGAAGTTGAATCAAATTCTGTCTCTGACTTCTTCAAACTTATTCCTGAGGCCGTAAACATGGAGAATTACCTAATAATACTCAACCACATAGTTCCTGGCCTAGGGCCTCCTCTGGATGGTCCTTGTGTTAGGAATTCTGAGGTGGGCAAGAGCTCGCTGGGGGTTGAGTTCTTTGGTGGATACCTGTGCTCCTCATGTCCGTTATTTCAGCATTTCCTGAAGTCTCATCCAGGGAGCATGGGTTTTGTGAGAAACTTACCTAATAGGCTGGTACAATTAAATAAGGTGGGAAGTGTTGCGTCCCCTGCACCTCTTTGGGAGCTGTCTGGTGTACATTAGGAAAATAGACTCTAAAGAGCCTTGTGGGAAAGAAGTTGGTCAAATCTTATTTCACCCATGTTTCTCATGCTCATTGAACCAAAAATCCTTCCCAGTACTACCCACTTATCTGGATACTTTGAGAAAAATGAGGTGTGGTGGTAAACCTCTCAAATAAGTTATAACTGAAGCCATTCTTTTGGGCAGAGAACTTGGACATAGTAGACTGCTAAGCAGTGTTAACGATCTGAGGAAGATCATGTGGAAAAGCAGCCAGAGAAAGGAGAAACTTGGTAGGGGATCACCCTTCTACTTACACACCACTTCTTTCGTAGCATCCAGAGGACTCAGCTCAACAAGAATGTTATGTTTTGTCAAATCAGAAGGTATCAAGTCAGTTTTTTAACTCCTTTGACTTTTGGAAAGTCCTTTGAACTCTTTCAGTTTGATTTTCTCATCAACCAAATGGAAGTTGTAAAACTTAGCCTGATAGGTTTATGGTGAAAATTAGAAATAATATATGTAAGGTATCGGACACATAGCAGCAACTTAGTAAAAAGTAGCCCTTGTTAGTATCAGAGTTACTAATATCTTCCTTAAATTTTTATGAGGACCAATACTGGATATATTTGCTAACTAAATGAAAATAGAAGTAGCTTAGTCAAGGTCACATATGTTATTAATAGCAGTGCTGGAACTGGAATCCACTTGACTTAGGTCTTGGCTCAATGTCATTTTCATTATACTGGACCAAGGATCCTTTTGCCTATTTCATGATTAAAGGAACTCACCCAAGCTCTTTCAGTGTTCTGAGTGGATCACTTCATTGTGACCTTGGAGGGAGATATGTGACATGATTCAGAAGCTACAGGGTGCCACAAGGATTGTTGTGTCAGTTGTGTTCTGCATCCTTGTTAATAACCTAGAAAGGATTGTAAAGAATATGCTAAGTAAATCTGTATATTGCCCTAAATGGAGAGGTATTACAAACCCCACCAATGACAGAGATGTGACATAAAGGGACCTGGAGCTGTCAGGCATATGGACAGGAAATCACTAGATGAGGTTCAGCTGCAGTAAATGCATCCTAATACATCTGGGGACAAATAATCTGAAACACAGATATTCAATGGGAGGAAGATATTTGGAAAGCAGTAAATGCTGAAGGGGACCTGGGGGATAGTGGACAGCAAATTAGATATGGGTTTTCATTGTGTTAGGCCAACAGAAATTGGTAATGCAATCTTGTGCTGTGTTTCTAGCAGTCCCCTGGAGCAGTTGGGAGGAGAAAGCCCCTTTCCCTAGCCAAGATCAAGTCTGCTCACCCCACGCACTGCTGAAAAATGGCCTTGCTGGGGCTGGGGCAGAGGTGTGGTCACTTCACAGTCCCATGGCCCCTTCCCCACAGGGATGATGAAATTTTCTATTCTCTAAGAACCCTTCTACCCTGTGACCTTGAAGAGCAGCCCTCTGTTCTGCTTCCCACTGCCATGGTGAGGAGTACTCTGAGATGTTGACTGTCTGGAGACAGAAGGGAAGATCATCGTGCAAGGAAATCTCACTGGTCTGTGGGAGAGACATGGCTCCAGGTGTTCATTTCCCTGAAACCCAAGTATCTGCCATCTTTCCTAGCAATCCTGGCTTACCTTGTAAAGGATTTCACCTGCAGACAGCATGTCTTTGGACAAAGGAATGTTTGAGGAACATAAGTGCCTGCCCTCAGCAGTTTTACCACCTATGGGGGCAGTCACTGACTCCTTTCTCTCTTTCGGCCTTCTCCTCTGTACCCTTCTCATACCCCCTCCATTTGTTTTTAGTCCTCAAGTTTAAAAACATCACAAATGTCCTTACTGGGGGCCAATAAACACACATTCTAATTTTCTTCTAGTCCCTAGCCTTACTCCATTCTCTCAAGAAAGCCCCCTCCCTTCCTGAGTTCAGGGCATTTCAGTGCAGGAGGGGCCAGCCATCAAGGCTAAGTTTAATAGGGGCACCCCTTGAAACTTTTAGAAAGGAGACTCGCTCTTACTAACCTACAGTTTTTCCCTTTCTCTTCTTGTGAGTGCCTTACCTTTTAGGATCTCCTTCAGGGGATTTTTGGGAATGGTTACGTTAATGGGGCCAGCAAAAGTCAGAAGCTGGGGAAACTTTTCTTCTGGTTTCTTCAACAGGCCATGGCTGCCTCCACTCAGCATGTGCCTCATTGTGCTTATCATTGCAACTTATATGCAGGTTTATTTAGCACAGACTTGCCATTGTGGTTGGATGCGCATAAATAAGTGCTAGAGTTTAGTTACTCCTTAGATACTAGATCCTTTTAAGCCTTCATGTCCTATCTCTGGGCCTACCACAAGGCTAAGTACTTGTGTACTTGTGTGCTTATGTGGAAGAGAGGGGAAGGTGTCTGCTCCTGAGGAGGGGCCTGAATGGAAAGGCAGAACTGGAAGAACTTGAGCTTGCGGTCCTGCTAGGTCATGGATATAAATGGATGGCAGCTGCCAGCACAGTGATTTATGAGTGATGCTCCCAGCCAAAGGAAGCCAGGCATATTCTGGAACTGCAGACCACTGCGTACAGGGCATCTTAGTGTATTTAGCAAATGAGATTGCAAACCACAGGAAAAAAAGGCTGAGTGGGCGGAGAGGAAGAACATTCTCTGGTCAGAAACTTGCTGAACCTTGAGGCCAGGGACTGGAGGCTTTGCAGAGGTTGGGAGAGACGTTCCTTGGCTTGTCATAGACAAATAAATCACCACTGAGGAGATATTCCAAAGGCCAATTATATGGAGTGTTTTCTTGGAAAAATCCTCTCATAGGCCATGTAAATCATCCCTGGCATTGGCAGGCATTCAGATCTGCCTGGGGTGTGGCATGCCAGTGCACCCCAGTGTCAGGTGGAGGAATTACATGGGGGTGCACTGGTTAAAGCAGAACTCTTAGGGGTCAAATACTACCTGTCTAATCCAGGAGAGCAGGGTAAAGCAGAACTATTTACTCTGGTGTTGGAATTGGAGGACTGGGGCTATGGACCAGGTTTTGCCATTTGTTTTCTCTGTGATGTGAGATTGTTTACAAATAGAGTAACTCTGTGTTATCTCTAAGGTTCAAAGGGTAAATATGGTTGATGTATTTCCTATACAAGAATGAATACAGAATTTTTTCTTTTTTTTTTTTGGTGGTACTGGGGTTTGAACTCAGGGACACTCCACCAGCCCTTTTTTGCGATTCTTTTGGAGATAAGGCTGGCTTTGAACTGTGAGCCTCCTGATCTCTGACTCCTGAGTAGCTAGGATTATAGGCATGAGCCACCAGTGCTTGGCTTGAATATTGAATTTTAAAACCTGTTGAAATCACCATAAGAAGGGTACTAAGGTAGAAAGGAGGAAAATAGAGGGGATGAAACAATTGGGGTTATAACACATACATATATGGAAATGTCACAATGAAACACCCTGTACTGCTATCTTAAACAAATAAAATGTCATTTTTTTTTCACCAAAATGGAGAACAGGAAGGCAAAACAGGTCCTGTTTTGGCAGGGTTAGTATCCATGGGAAGGGGGAAGGATATAAGGAAAGGGTGTAGGAGGGTGAATATGACAGAAATATCATGTACTCATGTATGTAAATGGAAAAATGAGACCTGTTGAAACTATTGCAGGAATGGGGGAGGAGGAAAGATGAAGAATGATGGGAAGGGGGTGAATTCAACTATGATATATTGTAAGAACTTTGGTGAATATCTCAATGTACCCCGAGTACAACAATGATAAAAAAACAAAAAACAAAGGGTTCTGATACTCAGTTTATGTTTTCTTGTTCTCTGTAACTTCTGACTAGAATAAGCTTTTGCATTCCATGTGCCATGCTGATAATCAATTGTCCCAAGGGAAAAAAAATTCCCATCTTCTCTACAAGGTCAGTCAAACAGGATCATCTTGGGAGGACGACTAGGGTCTCTCAAAGCCGCTGTAGAGAGAGGTGAAGACTTTTAGCCTGGAGAGAAAAGAAGTTAGGGGAATGGCAGAAGGGCTGGCTTCAATATCTGAAGGGCTTCCTGTGAAAGAGGGTATCAGTGGATGCTACCCTACTCTTCAGGCCAGAAACAGGACCAGTGGGCTGGAACACAGGGGCCCCCCAAAAAGGAATTATGCTATTGTTTAGTGACACAAACTTTGATTTCCCCAATGTTCAAAAATATAGCAAGAACTCTATAATCATCAGAACTGACCCATAGTGGCAGCTACGCCTGGTGGAGAAGAAAGTGGTCTATTCCTGCTGTATTCTAGCAGAGGTTGGGTGATGGGGTGTCAATAGAGAGGACATGCACTCCATTCTTTTCCTTCTTTGGCCATCTTCTGTCTCTGGAATAGGAGGTGACCACTGTGGGACCTGAATAAGGAATGCTCCCTCCAAAAGTAGCTTTCCTGTTCCCTGTAAAGCTTTGTATTCTGATTCAAGAGGGCTTCTCATAAAACTTGTCTGCCCTTTGGGAGAATTGTGTCCTGAGACTTAGGAGCTGGGATCTAATAAGCAGGAATGCCCCAGTGGAAAAGTCGTGAATTAGGAGCTGATACAGGATATCTGAATGAGAAGCCACGCTAGTAGGCACCCAGCTTACTTCCTCATTATTTGTTCTATAAATAGCCAATCATTTCTTTGTGAGTCTATTCTTGGTGAGTTTACAAAAGTCCTTTTGGGATATGTTGGTCATTTCAGCTTGTACCAGCTCCAGGGGCAGTGAATTTACAAGGTCAATGTAACAATTCTTCCACCATCTTAAAATTCATTCCTTTATTCAAACTTCAAGATTCTCTTCTTTCCATATTCTAGGACAGAATAAACAAACATTTTCTTTTTATTTACCTCTTTATGATTCTATTAATCTTTTCTCCATCTTTGACTTTCTTTCTAGACAAAAGCCTTTGCTTATTCTTGAGTATGAGTGCAGCAACTCTTCTGTCCCTGTGACTAATTCAACAGATACCAAATGTTTATTAAATTCTATCAAAGTCATTGAGCAAGACATTGAGACTAGAGGTGAAAAAGACATTTTCTTTGCCATTCTTTATACAGGATTGCAACAGAACTAAATGAGATGTAGTGAACAGAGTGCTATGTGCTGGCACCTAGAATATGAGTCTCAAATACTGGCCATTCTTCACAAGATCACTTCCATCTGCCTCCTGTTACAGATGAAATCATTAAGACTGGGAATTTCAGTGAATCACCCAAGTTCTTAGAGCTGCTGAACTCAAGTGTCTCTAACTCCACAGACTGCATTCTTCTTACTACATGATACTTCTTTCCTCTGATTGTCCATGGAAATACTACAGAAAACATTATATGATTTAAGAATGAGTTGGAGAAGTTAAATGTGGTAGTAAAAAATAAAGACATTTTATACTAAAACAAGTATGAAGATGAGGTAAGAAGTTTAGCAGAGTCCTGGGATCCCTGGCAACCATGTTGGTGGGAATAGCAGATGTTGGCATGCAGTCAGAGTCATGGCTGTGTCTGGTCCCAAACATAGAATGGTAGAGTTGATGCAAGTCTCCAGCTCAGTCACCCTTCTCTGTTATGTTTGGAGGCAACAGATCTGCATGAACCCATTAACTCAGAGATTTCAGCCAGAACCTTTTCCTTCCTGACCACTGGGCGGGGATGCTCCACTCTGCTTTGAGCTGATGGGCTTTCCTTCTGCATGAAACCACCACAGCTTGCCTCCCCATCTTTCATCACCTAAATGAGGGCAGTTAATGAGTAAGAGTAGAGAATAGGGAACATAATGATGGATAAATTATAAGTTTGGGGATATAAAAGTCAAACTGTATAAATATGTATTTTAAACCACAAACAGAATGTTAATGCGTCTTTCCCATTAACTCACTAACTGAAATTACAGAGTGTAATATGAGCCAACGCCCACGGGTTGCTTATGATGTTTTCAGATTTAGAGCAGTGAATGATAAATGTCCTTCTTTCAGACAAAGCAGTGACACAGCTTTTCAGTGTAGTCCCTGACAGTGTTGATGACAAGATAAACTTTAGACATTGTGGGAGGAGGGAGGTCACCTGTTTCTTGGGGAGAACAGAACATGGGTTTCTCTTCATTTTGCAGACCTCTGCATATTGCAGATGTCTCAGGACTCAGGGCGCCCCTCCAAGCATGGGACCCAGGCATGATAGCCTGGCACGTCTTCCTGGGTTACAGGGTGGGCTTGTTTTCTTAAGCATTAGTTCCATCCTGCTTGGGTTGGTGGACAGCTGATGTGAAACCAGTCTCACTTTGGCTAGGTTTGGTTTGGAGTTCTATGATTTACTTAGCAGCCCATGTCATTATGAGGTTGACTATGGATAGCAGCATAAAAGAGACGTTAAGAGGGATGTGGAGAAATTGGAACCCTTGTGCACTGTTGGTGGGAATACAAGATGCTATGGAAAACAGTATAGTTCCTCAGAGAATTAAAAATAGAATAACTATATGATCTGGTTATTCCACTTCTGGATACTCCAAAGAATTGAAATCATGCATCCATGTTCATAGCAGCATTACTCACAATAGCCAAAAGGTAGAAACATCTTAAGTGTCCATCAACAGGTGAGAAGATGAATAAAATGTGGTGTATACACACCATGGAAAATTATTCAGCCTTTAAAAGAGAGGGAATTCTGACACATGCTACAATATGGATGAACCTTGAAGACATGTTTGTGCCTCAAAGACATGCCAAGTGCAATAAGACAGTCACAAAATGACAAATAATAATATGATTCTACTTTAGAGGTACCTACAATAGTAAAATTCATAGAAAGGAAGTAGATAAGTGGTTGCCAGGGCCTGGGGAGAGGGAAATGGGCAGTTGTATAACAGGTATAGCATTTCAGTTTGGGAAGAGAAAAGTTCTGAAGATGTAGAATAATGTGAATGCACTTAACACTACTAAATCATGTAGTTAAAATGGTTACAGTGGTAAATTTTATGTTATATATATTGCTACAATTTAAAGAAAATGTAAAGGTGGGGAGGAGGGTTGAGAACATGGCCTTGGGAGGGAAAGGCAATTACATCTTGGCATTGCTACTTACTAACTGGGGACTCCTGAGTAATCCACTTAGACTAATCTCAGAGCTTTCAGAGTAGAGATAATAGTACTTCTTTCTTAGAGTGATTGTGAGGATTAAATGAAATTATACGTGTCACATTCATCGTGTACCTGGCATGTAGCAAAGCCTTAAAAAGATTTTGGCTTTTGCTCCTCCTCTTTCCTTTCTACCCTCAAGAGAGGGGCTTTGTCTGTGTATGCTCCAGAGGATGTTGCCCCATGTGACCAACCTTCCGAAGCTCTTCTCCCCTTGCCCTGGTTCCCCTCATTCCGAATATCCCCATCTTTCATTCCGCAAGGCCAAGCCTCACCCCCCGATCCCCATCATGAGTCTACTGTCATAAAACCCACTGCCACTCATAGTTCATCGTCTTTGAATGGCTCCAACAGTTTTTCATTTGTGCATCTAGGAGACCTTTGCTGAGGCTTGAATGTTGGAAATTTGTGGGAATAAAACCTAGTTCTTGTCCTCAAACAGATTATACTCCAGTTGTTATCTACAGTGTTTCTTTGGCACTTTGTAATTTGTTGTTTACACGTCCACGAGTGAAGACCTTTTGTTTTTCGCCATAATACTGTTGGTTCTTTGAAAGTAAAGATCTTGTTTTATTCTTTTTGTCAAAATTGAAGTGTTCAGCCTGATCTTACATATGAAGGAAACCAGCACTATAGACTTCTTTGTGTCAGGCAGCACACAATGTTGTAGGAGTCCCACTGCTGTGAAAGAATGGGTAGAGCGAGGCCCTTTACCCCTCCCAAGCTGGGTACCATCACCATTGGATGCTGGTTATGAGTCTTCTCCCTGAAGAAATATAGTGAAGACTCAACCTCACCATTATTTGGGAGAATACAAAAAAAAAAAACTATGCAAAATACCATGTCATACCTATCAATTGAGAAAAAGTTAATAGTAACAACTCTAGGCTTTGGCAAAGATACAGAGAGGAGCACTTGTATGGTGGAATTGTGATATGGGGGTTAGTCTTTCATTTTGTATCACAGAGTAGGAGAAACTGGCTTACCAGCAATTTCACTTCTACATGTCAGCCCTAGTAACTGTTAGTTGGTTGCTCAAGTGTTTGTTCAAGACACTTGAAAAAAAAAAAAAAGAGAGAGTAGAAATAGCTTGTGACGGCTTGAAAGTGACCCCACAAATATTCTTGTCCATCCAGAACCTTAAAATATGAACTTTTTGGAATAAAGACTTTCATAGGTGTAATTGAGTTAAAGAATAGAGATGAGATCACCTTGGATTATGGTGGACTATAAATCTAATTCACTGTGTCATTATAAGAGAAAGAAGTAAAGAGATTTGGATACAGAGAAGAAAGAAATGTGGAAATGTAGGCAGAGATTGGAGCTGTTCTGTTACAAGCTAAGGAAGGCCTAGGCCACCAGAAGCTGAAGAGGTGAGATAGGGCTGTACTTTAGCCTTTAGGAGGGAGTACAGCCTTGCCAGAACCTTGATTTCAGTTCTAGAAGTTCTAGCTTCTAGAACTGTTAGACAATAAGATTCTGTTCTTTATACCACCTTGTTTGTGGTACTTTGTTATAGTTGCCCTAGGTACTAATACACAGGTCAAAGCCCCTCACTAAAGGAACAGGAAAATGAAATGTGATTTATTCATCTAACAGTATACTACTATACGTCGCAACTATAGTTGAAATAAATGAGCAAGTTTCCAATTCCAAAACATGCCGAATTCAAGTCAGTTGCCAAAATATATTTCTGATATACTACTAAGTGTAAATATATTCTATGGTGTTTTAAATAGATACATTTTATGGTATATTGTCTATGAACACATTCTAATGAAGTGATGTTATTAAAAAAAAAACATGAATTGTTGTATACTAATCCCACAATAGTGATAAACTCTCTCAGCAAGAGAGGTAGATGGTATGAACCATAGGATTTTAGCTATATTGAAAGTATTTTTACAGAGTGAATGTTTGAAGCAAGGCAGGTAATATATTAACATTTGTTTAATACAGAGTACAAAAACATCTGCTGTTTTTAAAATTTGAATTGTTTTGTATGTTAAATTTGTAAAAGAATCACAAATTCAGTACCTATGTAACAGATACAATGTTAAATACATACAAGATGCTGAGAAGTATGAATTCTTTATGTTTTAAGAACATCAGAGACTTGGGTGTAGCTCAGAGGTCGAGTGCTTGCTCAGTATACATGAGGCTCTGGATTCAAAAAAGAGAGAGACAAGGAAAAGAAAAGGATGGGAAAAGGGAAGGGGAGGGTAAAAGAAAGGGCAAAGGAAAGAAAGGGAAAGGGAAGGGAAGGAGAGGAGGGAAAAGGGAAGGGAAAAGAAAGAAAAGGAAAACCAACCTGATGGTTTTGAGACCCCAAACTCACCAGGAGGCTGTTGGGAGTTTTATTCTGGAGAGGGGGAAGTGAAATAGGGAGTTAGTGGGAGCAAGTTAGAGTTTAGATTTACTTACTGTGTGACTTTGAACAAATTGGGAAACTCCATGAGTTTATTTCCTCATTCGTAAAATAATATACAGTCTAAGGGTTGTAAAATGCTTAATAAATGTTCATATCCTTTTCTTTAGTGTTTCAGAAACTCCTCTTTTTTTCCTTTTTTGAGATAGGTCTCACTGTATAGCCCAGGCTGGCCTTGAGTTCGCAATCCCCCTGCCTCATCCTTCCGAGTGCTGGGTTTACAGCCATGTAACACCATGCCTGGTTAGGAGTTCTTTTTTATGCCCACTCATACTGTTCCCCTGAAAACCACATAGTGTGTGTATGTGTATGTGTGTGCATGTGTGCTCATGTGCACAAATCTCATATTCATAGTAAGCTACACATAGACTTCTTTCTGGGCTGAAGTTATTCTTTAATTACCTTTCTCCACAAAGATTGGCTTCCTTCCCTTTGACAGTGTCTCTATACTTTGGTCATTTCCCCTGCATGTTAATGGAATCAGCAGAGAGCAGATGATGTGTTCTGGAGAGGGTGAGGTATGAGCTGAGAGGAAGTGCCATATTGTCAGGGTATTGTGACTGAACTTCCCTTGTTACCTGGTTGGCCTTCTGGGCATTGGAGGGCTCACTCACACTCACCTATGATGCTTGGCCCTGCTCATCCTCCCCTAGTAGCTACCTCCCTGAAGCTCCTCTTTGCCACTGTTTGCCCCTCCCAAATCCCTTTGACCCCAACTCTCTCTCTCACCAGCTTTAGACACTTCTTGACCTGTCTAGGCCCAGAGCCAAGCAATCTTAGGACATACTTCAGACCTGGGACATTGGCATTTCCGGGACCTGTGGCACAGTGTGGCTGGATGCAGGCTGCCAAGGGTCACTTTCCCTGAAGGTTAAAGGGTGACCTTGGTCAATGTTTAGCTACTGTTCATTTCAATGATTTCCCCTGGTTAATGAATTATGGGGCAAATTAGCAGAGGACATTCACACCCTGCAGGTAAACTGGGGTGGTAAGAACAGGAAATCCTGAAATTGCTTTTCAGTTATAGAGGCTATGCAGTAAGGATTCTACTTAGCACAGCTTTCTGGTTCTGGTTCTTAGATTCTAATTTCCAATGTAAATCAGTCTCTCTCTCTCTCTCTCTCTCTCTCTCTCTCTCTCTCTCTCTCTCTCTCTCCCCCTCTCTCCCTCCCTCCCTCCCTCTCCCCCTGTCATTCCCCATCTGTGTGCCCAGTCTGCCCAGAGTACTGCAGCAAACTCAGAGGAAGCAATAGGAGATACTAATTTTTTTGATGGTACTAGGGATTGAACGCAGGGCCTTGCACTTACTAGACAAGCGCTCCACCACTTGAGCCACATCCCAGTCCGTTGGTTTATAGTTTGCTTTTGCACAGTTCAACCTCAAACTGCAATCCTCTTACCTCTGCTTCCCAAGTAGCTAGGACCACGGGCATGTGGCACCATGCCTAGTTAGATTTTAAATGTTTGAAGACAACATGCTGTATTTCAAAGATACCTTGTGAATTACCAGCTCAGGTAGTTCACACTTTCACCCTATGATAATGCTACATTTCTTTCAGTAATATCATGTCTTTGCAAAGTTGCATTTTTGGTTGCTGCTGTGATCTAAAGCCAGTATAATATGAAATCAATATGGAACAACAAAGCAGGTGTTGGTGCCTACTATGAATGATTGGAAGGCTTAGGAAATTGTGCAGGATCCAGCAATTATAAACATCCCCATAGTAAGTATGAGCCATGGAGAACAAAATAAAAATGTTTTCTTTCAATTTATGCATTTTTTATATCAAATAGCTATCAAGTTGTTAGGATATAAGTGCTTACTCAGTTTTTCCTTAAAATGAACTGTTAGGTCTTTTGGTCTCTGATCTCTCCATGGTGTCCCATATGTTAGGGAATCATTTGGGACACCTTGAACTGAGAAAGTTTATGAACTGAACCTTCGTTACAGCCCAAACAAGACCTTCCCCTCATCACGTCCATCAGCCCTCTTGCCAACAGCATTTCCTACTAGACAAACTCATGCTGGCCCTTGATCTTTACAATTCTTGTCCCTTACATCCTTCTCCTGCTAGGAAAATCAAGTTTCATTCATTCCCCCTTTTTTAAAAGCCTCACCTAAATTATTACTGCTCCCTACCACCACCACTGCAAATTCCTTCACCTACCTCCTTCTCTTCCTCCTCTTTTTTCTTCCCCTTCCTCCCCCATGTCCCTTCTGCATCCTATCCTCTCTCCCTTTCCTCCATTGCCTTATTTAAAAACAGTCTCACCCCAGTCCTTTATTGCTCATATCATGCCACACTCCTGAAACCTAGATTGGCTTCTTCCCCTGATGTATTCATGTGCCCCATACATAGGGGCCCTGATAACTCAAAGCACCAACCCAGCTCCAAGCTGTGGGTGTATCATAGTCACAATGGACTGAAGGCGGTCATTTCTCACCCAGTAGTTTCACTCCTGCTGGTCCCTGTTCTGAGAACATCTTCACTCTCTCATCCACTCATTAATGGCATCAATGTGACAGCTTATCTGGAGTTCCGTTCTCCTCTAGAGCCATTGGGAATCTCGATCCTTCCTTGCCACACTACCCCCAAAATGCAGAGGTCCTTGAGGCCAAAGGCATTCTCTAGAGTACCTGGTACATGGTAGGAATGAAGTAAACATGGATTTGAGATGAGAAGTACTTTCCAGAAGAAGCAGCCCGGAATTTGGTTCCCCAGGAAACCCTACTGACATATCGTGATGACCTATAGATCTTTGATGAGTCTTGAACTCTCAAAGCACACCAAATCTTCCTTTCCACTTAACTAGAGACCTTTTTTCTCCAAGTCATATTTATGTTTTGTAAATAAACTAAAAAATAAATACCAAGGAAATAAATAGAAATTAAATATAATAAACCTGCCTAGAAATAACTCATATTTTGATATATTAACTGCTAGAATTTTATTTCTATATATATGTGAAAATGTGTATTTATAAAATAAAAATAGGATTATACTTTACACATTACTTTTTAAACTCCTCTAATAGCTTAGGGGCACTACATATACTGAAAGGGAATAGATGAATTTAATAAAAATTACATATTTTGTAATATGCATTATGCTATTGCTCATTATTGTTTGCTTTTAATTTTTAAGATACATATTATATCATTATTCCAGGAAATTGTCTCTATTAGTACTACCCAGAGTTGTTCATGGACTGGTGCCAGTCTGAAAATTAATACAAGTCCATGAGATAAGTACAGGAATTATGATTAAGCCTTCAGAAACTTTTAAAGGAATGCAACACTCCTATATCTAGCAATTCATTTCAGAAGTTATTTTAATACAAAAATATTACATAGTCATTTTAACAGAAATAACTACTGCTAAAATCATTCCATATTTTATGCCTATTGTACTTCTACCCTGCTGAGCTTCTCATGTAACTGGTGGACACAATCCGTAGTAATCTTCCTTCCATTGACTTTTTTGCTTGGTGGATTTCTTTCTGAGGCAGTAGAGGACAAAACTAGAAATCTGCTTAATTAAAGTCAGGTTTATTGAGGAATAACTTATATGTAGTAAAATTCACCCTCTATACATAGAGTTCCATGAGTCTGGACAACCATATGAGGTCTGATAATTACCATAGCAATCAAATTATCTTCCCAGCAAATGACCTCCTGTCCCTTTGCTGTTAGTCATCTCCCACCATACTCATACCCTGGCAACACTGATTCAATTTCTGTTTCTAAAATTTTGCCTTTTTGAGAAATAAACATCATCATATAATGTATTTTGGGGAGTCTGTCCTCTTTAACCTACCATAACACAGATTACATAGGTTGCACTTACCAATAGTTTATTCCTTTGTGTTGCTCAGTAGTATTCCATTGGATCAATGTTCCACTGTTTATCCATTGACAAGCTCAGGGTATCTAGGTTGTTTTCAGATATGCATGATTATAAATAAACCTGCTATTAGTAGCTGTGTAGAGTGTTTGTGTGAACATGAAATTTATGTGTGGACATGTTTTCATTTCCACCTGGAAGTGGGATTGTCGTTTCCTAAGGGTGTGTTTACCTGTGGGAGAAATGGTCAAGCTTTTCTGAAGTGGTTTTCTATACCATTTTGCATTGCTTCCAGCAATAGATGAAAGCAGCTTCACCTGTTCTACTTGTCTGCTGTAACGTGACATTGTCAGCTTCTTACTGTTTTCATTAACGTTTTTGCCATTCCATTAGGCATGTGGTGGTATCTTATTGTGCTTATAATGTGCATTTCCTTAATAAGCAATTGTGTCGAGGATGAAGACCCTTTCTGTGCTTATTTGAAGTTCACAGTTTTTTGGTCAGTCTGCTTAATTTTTTTGTCAATTTTAAAAATTGAGTTATTTGATTGAGATTTCTTTATATAATCTAGATATGTCATTTATCAAACACATGTTTTAAAAATATTTTATCCCCATCTGTATCTTTCCTTTTCTATATATTAACAATGTCTTGTGAAGAGCAAAAGTTTTAAATTTTGATGAAGTCTAATGTGTCAACTTTTTCTTTTCTAGATCACAGTGCTGCGACCATATCTAAGAAATTTTGGCTAATACAATATCACAAAAATTTCCTCTTTGTTTGTTATCAAGGCTTTACAGCTTTAGGTTTTACAATTAAGTCTATAATCCATTTGGCATTATTGCTTGTCTGTGGTGCCTGGTGTAGGCCAACCTATCCTGGTATGGGCTTTTCTTTTTCACATATGGATATTAAATTATATCAAATTGTTTCAGCCTCATTTATTATTATTTCTCCACTTACTTTTGCATCTGTGTCATAAATCAGTTGGCCACACATGTGTGGGGTCTATTTCTGGACTCTATTCCATCTCATCCTGTTAGCCCTTCTTCAGAATCACATTGCCTTAATCACTGCATGATGTATTTTGTCATCAGATACTATACATCTTCTGGTTTAGTACGTCTTTGAACAAAATTGTTTGACTCTTCTAAGTCCTTTGCCCTTCCCTATAAAATTTAGTATCAGATTGTTGGTTTCTATAAACATTTTTGCTGGGACTTTAATTGGGACTATGTTGAATGCATGGGGTATTTTGGAGAGAATTAACATCTTAACAGTATTAAGTCCATGAACATAGCATCTTTCCTCTATTTGTTTCGATCTTTTTAAAATTTCATTCATCTATGTTTTGTAGTTTTCAGCATATAAATCTTGCTCATATTTTGTTAGGTTTGTATATAACTATTTTACGTGTATTGTACTACTATAAATGGTATGGTTTGTAATTTTGATTTTTGATTATCTGTTGCTAATTTATAGAAAACAATGTCTACAAACAGTTTGTTGTAGCTTTGCCAAGCTAACATATTATTCCCAGGAGTGTTTTTATAAATTGAGATTTTTCACAAATAGACAATCATGTTTCCTCTAAATATAGACAGTTTTATTTCCTCCTTTCTAATCTGCATGTCTTTTACCTCTTTTTAGTGCTTTATTCTATAGCTTAGAACCACAGTACCTTGGTACCACAATTTCATGTTGCTCTTTAAAATAGGAATATGAAAGCAGGCAACTTTGCCTTGCTACTCGTCTTAGAGGGAAAACAGTCTATCACCACTTAGTATGAAGTTAGCTATCAAATTTTTAGATAGTCTCTATCAGACTGAGGAAGTTCTCAGTCTCTAGTTTGCTGAGAATTTTGTTTTGTTTTTATCGTGCATGATCTTGAATTTTGTCAAATGTTTTTCTGTATCTATTCAGGTAAATTTAGAGGTTATCTTCCTTAGTCTGAATATATGGTAAAGTTCATTGATTGATTTTTGAATGTTGAACCAGCCTCGCATTCTCTGGATGAACCCTACTTGGTAGTGATGTGTTATAATTTTAATATGTTGTTGGATTTGATTTGCTAATATTTTGTTGAGGATTTCTTCATCTGTGTTCGGGATGAATACTGGTCTATAGTTTTCGTTACTTGTAATTTTTTTAACTGGATTTTGTCAGTAAAATGCCTTAAAAGTGTTTCCTCTTCTATGTTCAGTAAAGATTTGTATAAAATTCGTATTATTCTCACTTTTATGATAGGCAGAATTCACCAATAAATATGTCTGGGCCTGTGGCTTTTTGCTGATATTGTTGCTTTAGATGATTAGAAGATTTTAAACTGCAAATAAGTTTCTTTGTTGACTATGGTAGGACCATCCAGGTTATCTGTTTCATTTTGAAGTGAGCTTTGGTTGTTTGTGTCTTTTTTTTTTAAGTTTGTGTCTTTGAAGAGGTTTTTCAATTTTTTTTGGGGGGCCCAACTTTTCTAGTATTCTTTCATTATCATTTTTCTAGTATTCTTTCATTATCATTTGTGTGCAATATGTCCCCTTTCATTGTTGATGTTGATAATTTGTGTTGTATTTCTTTTTTGTTTATTCAATCTGGCAGAAAGTTTATTAGCTGTATTAGGATTTTTTAAAGAATCATATTTTGTTAGTAATGATTTTTTCATGATTGTCTTTTTTATTTTATTGCTTTCTGCCTTATTACTAATTAGAATCTTTCTTTTTCGGGCTTCAAATTTACTTTGCTTTTCTTTTTTCTAGATTTTTAAGTTGTAAATCTGGATGATTGGTTTGACACCATCTTTTCTTGAACATAAGCATTTTAATGCCATAGATTTCCCTCTGAGCACTGCATTAGCTGCATCCTGCAATGTCTGTTATATTTTGTTTAATTCAGTTAAAATATGTTTTCTACATTTCCCTGTCATTCCCTCTTTAACCCTGGTGTTTTTTAGAACTATGTTATTTAATATAGTTAAATAACTGGGGAATATTCAAGATATTTTTCTGCATTCATTATGAGTTAAATTTTGCACTGTTAGATTGCATACTTTGTGCAACTTAAATTCTGTTAAATTTGTTGAGGCTTGTTTTATTGCCTAGAATATAGTATATGTTAGCAAATGTTCCATACATACTTGAAAAGGACATGTATTTCTGCCTTTGTCTTATGTGATGTTTCATAATGCAGCTTAGTTCAGGTTGGTTGATTGTATTGCTCAGGAGATATATATGGGTTTTGTTCATTACTTAGAAAAGAATGATGAATTCTCTAACTACAGTTGTAGTTTGTCTACTTTTTCTTTTAGTTTTATAGCATTTTATTTCATGTATCTTAAAGCTCTGTCATTAAGTATGTACACATTTAAGATGATGTGTTCTTGATGAATGACTTCTATATCATTATGTAATGTCCCTTTTTACTCCTGCTAAGCTTCTTTGCTGTAAGTGGGTTGATCTTTCTCAGCGATTACTCCCCCTTCCCTGGTTGTACGGGATCTCCATTAGTCCAGGTCCAAGATCATTTCCTATTCCTTCCCTGGGGGTTGAGGTGTTTATTGTTTCATCCTTTCCCCAGGGAGAGTCTATACCCACCCAGCATGACAAGACAAGAGCATGTTGCCTCTTTTCCAGTAATTTAAGTCTTGATTGTTTCAGAGGAGAAGTACTTGGGAGAAGCTCTGTGCCTTTTCAGTGGCAGCACCTGCTCTCTCCTTCAGGCCTGCCTCTAGTCGTTCCCATGAGCACCGATAGGTGCTTGGAAAGAGTGGGTATGAATGCTGTATGTCCACACTAGCCCATACTGGATCATTAGCTATCTACTGAAAATTTTAGTTGACTTCTTCAATTAATGGGGTCTCCATCTTCCTTCTCTCACTGTCTCAATTCTCTGGTGGGATAAAGATAAGTAATGATTTTGTAAATCATCTAGTTTTTGTTTTGTTGTTGTTGACGTATGAGCTTTTTATATTCTAGGAGGAACCTAGAAGTCTTTTGATTTGTTTTGTTTTATAAAAATGTCAGTTTATGATGGATTGTAAATTTAATACTAAACAATAACTACTGATTTTTTATGAGGTATTTGTCCATACCTTTCTGAACTGATTTATATTTTTATTCCACACCACCTCATGGAGTAATTAGATCCTTGGGTTTCTTACTTGTTTTTATTCTAAATTTACATCTTTCCAACCCAAAGTACTAATATGGCAGAATTTGTTGCCTTTATTTATATACATCCCATTATTCTCCCTTGCTTTTGAAAATAATTTACTGAAGTGAAATTTACATAAAGCTACCATTTTAAAGTGAAAACTTAGTGACATTTAGTAAATTTGCTGGGCTTTGCAACACCCACCTGATCCAACTGCAACATTTCTGTTGTTTTGAAGCAAAGCCCTGCTTCCGTTAGCACTGTCTCCTCATTCCCTTTCTCTCTGTCTTTGGCAAGTACCAATCTGCATTGTCTCTCTGGATTTATGTACTTCTTATGCACGTTATAAATATTAACATCAAAGTAATGTATTCCTTGTAAATGGAGTTTTATGGTATGTGTCTGGCTTCTCTCTCTTATCATAATTTTTCAAGGTTCATCTAATTGTAACTCATATCAGTATTTCATTCCTTTTTATAGTTGAATAATATTCCCCTGTATGGAGATGCCATATTTTGTTTATCCAGTCATCCTCTGATGGACATTTGAAATGTTTCTCCCTTTGGCTATTATGCTTAGTGTTGCTATGTGTGTGCATGTACACGTACCTCTTTCCCATTCTTCTAGGTATAGATGTAGGAGTGGAATTGGGTTGTATAATAATTTTATGTTTAACTTCCTAAGGAACCTACTGTCACTTTTTTTACTCTTATTTATTTATTTATTTTTTTGTGGTACTGGGGATTGAATTCAGGGCCTTGCACTTAGGGAAGCAATCTAGCACTTGAGTTATACCCTCAGCCCTTTGGTTTTTATTTTGCTTTTCTGAAATAGGGTCTTGCTATCTTTGCCTGGACTAGCCTCAGATTCCTGAGTAGTTGGGGCTACAGGCATGTATTACCACACCAGGCTTGACTATAATTTTTGATCATATCCCTTTTTAGTTTCATTCTTCCTAGAAGGCCCTAACTTATCATTATTGAAACAAGACAGGCAAGGAGGCTATCTTTTGTCTATTTTCATACAGTAGTCTTCATAACTTCTCTCAGGATAATATTTTGGGTCTCCTGTAGGATTTTTCTAACAATTTCACAACTTTCTTAGATGGAAGATGTAACATGGCAAAACACGTTGAATATAAAGTAGTCGCTTGAAACAGCCCGAGCTCTCTCGAAAGGCAGTGGCTTTCCCATTAGAGCTGCTCTGTGAGGCTCCTTGTCAGGGTTGTTGCTGCCTGGCCTGTGCTGGTCCTCTGAGCTTGAGAGCTTGTGGCCGTGGGCTGCTTAGTGTTTTCAGTGTGGGTCTGTGCTCAGGTATCGAGCAAGTGCAAGTCATACTCTTCCTGTTGTTGATGGCCATGTTTCAGCTTTTTTGGTTGTGGTAGGTCATGGGAGTGACATCTTAACAAATTTACATCCTTTTTCCAGGTTGTAGTGGATAATTTGTGTCTGTGTTCTGATTAGTCAAGCTAGAATGATCATGTGTCTTGTATCAGAATTTTAGCTGTCTCAACAATGTTCAAACTGATATCTGCACTAACATTTAATGCTGTGTATTAATTCCTTTCTTCAAGTTCAGATGGAATTTCTTCCAGGATGTGCCTTAAAATTCTTTTTTTACTGTGTTTGTTTAAATGTCTGTCTGTTACCATAATGCAAGCCCTGTGTGGGCAAGGACCATGGCTCCCCTCCTGTTCCTTCCACAGAACATCCAGGCACAGCTTTCCTGTGTTGTCTGTTCCCTGTTCATCATCTGGGCCTGTGTTTTACTCTTCTTTACCTTGCTTTGAGTTCTGGCAGGCTGGTGCTGGAATGAACTACCCAGGCCTCATTGTCCTCTGGATTCTGATTGGATTGGACAATGAGAAGTACGGTTATTTCCCCCTTCCCATACCCAGCAGGGTTCTGGTTGTGGTTCAGTCCATGTCCATGCAAGACTATGGTCATGTCAGACAGCTGCTTCTTCTCCTTCCCCAGCTCAGGATCTGAGCATGTGCACATGTCTCTAGAGTAGATTTCTGCAGTTACTGCCTGGTGTATCAGTACCCCTCTTGGCTTCCTTTGTCTTGACCACACCCCTGTGACTAGAAACTAATTTCTGCTTTCCAAATCTGAGGACAATGGTCTTCCTTTTCCTGCTAGGTGTTCACTCAGGTCAGGAAAACGGGCTGAAGTTTGGGATAGATGAGTGGGTGGATGGAAAGATGACAAACTATGTTTGAGGGTTACCCCTCTATTTGGAATTCCTCACTGGTATCCTGGTTCACTGGAAGCTTTGCCCTGTCTCATGTTTCTAGCTTCCTTAATCCTCCACTTCCCCTTCTTAATCTGTTCCCATCACTGCTTCATTACTGTTTGTAGAATATGCCAAACAAGCTCCTGCCCTGGGTCTTTGCCCTTAGCCATTTTCTCTGCCTGGATTTCTGTTCTCTCAGATACCTACTTGGCCAATAACCTTACTTTTGCTAGGTCTTTGCTAAAACCTTACCTTTCAATGTGGTTTGTCTCACCCACTTTGTACTGTAAAGCGTCCTTACCAGTATCACCCAGGTTGTCAAGGGCCTCCTTTTACCTTGTTCTGCATTTTTCTGTTTCCAGAACATTTAACCTTCTTAATAAATTACACTTAACTTATTTGCTATGGTTAGTATCTATTATATATCTCCTCCTGCTAGAATTTAAAGCCCACAAAGGCAGGGTTTTGTTACATTTTCTTCCAGTGATGTACCCCAAACTCCTAGAACAATGTCAAGTTCATTGGTAAGTGCTGGTAGTAGACTAAATAGTATCCCCTCCCAAAGATATGCCTACTCAGAACCTATGAATGTGATTTTATTTGGAAAAAAGGTCTTTCCATACAGGAGGACGATTAGGAGTCCAGATTGAAATCCTCCTGGATTACGGTGGCCCCAAATTCAATGACAAGTCTTTACATGAGAAGGGGAAATAGATCTTAGAAACATGGGGGACACAGCCATGAGAAGACAGGCAGAGATTAGAGTCATGTAACCTTAAGTGCAAGAATGCCTAGAACTACCAAAAGCTGCAGAAGGCAAGGAAAGGTTTTCTCCTAGAGCCCTTGGCCCCTCCACTTCCTTGATGCCAGACCTCTGCCTCCAGAACTCTGAGAGAATATTTTCTGTGGTTTGAAGCTACCAGGTTTGTGGTAATTTGTTACGGCCACCCCAAGAAACTAACACCGTGCCCAATAAGCATATGTGGAGTGGATATGTGAAAGCCTTATTGATGTTCATACAACTCCCACTTGAAATAATTCTTCTATTTTGAGTGGTTATCAGGGCCTGTTAGTAAATGTGAACCTGGCTGACAATGAAGAGGTATTCCAATTGTGCATAGGATACACTTGTACAGGAGAAATCTAAGCATCCTTAGTTCCCCACCCCCCCACACAACCCTTAAAAGCTTAAGGTCTTACTTAACTCTGAAATAATTGCTTCCACTGTAAGTCTGTCAATAGCAAAGAGAGAGTGAATTCACCAATAATTTGTTCTTCAGGCAGTAGTTGGGATCCTCTATTGGTTTCTAGCCATAAAACATCACAGTGTCATTTCCCCATTTGCAGCCTCAGTCCCTCCTGCTGAACTTAAGCTAATTCTCAGTTATTGTGTCTTTGGAGGAGCCAATCCCAAGCATCCATGCGATCACCTTTCGTACACTTGACAAGGGTTATTTAGCCTCCCCCAGGCCCACTCTGGGTGCGTGCTGGGCTCATGATGCAGTGTGGTACTAACTATCAGTTCCTTGCAGGAGATGGAAGGTAAATCAAATTGCAAACACCCTTCCTGTGCAGTGCATCTTCCAAATGTCCTCAGGTCTCTCTTACATCTTCTGGGGGCTGCCAGATTCTCGGCGGGACAAGAGGAAGTTGGAGTAGCTTCTCAGTAGCGACAGAAGGTGCCATTAGCAGAAATACATCATCTCCCAGTAGTATTAGCAATAGCAGAGTTCTGATCATGTCCATTCTTCTGCCAGAGTGAAGAGAGAGTCCTCAGAGGCCAGGGCTGCTGGTAACAGAGCTTCCATCATTCTAAAATATCCCCCCTGAAGTCCCAGAGCAGCCATTTATGCCCGGACACAGCAAGAGCTTCAGAGAGCTTATTTCAAACATTGATCTTTCACAAAAGCTTCCCGACTTCCCAGCTGTACTGTAGCAGGGGAGGGTGGGGCACAGGCCAGCACCTGGCTAATCAGTTGCCTTGGCTGGGCTGGTTCACTGGTGTGGCTCCTTAGCTCTCTTTTTGAGGGCAACACATTGGCTTAGGGCAGAGGCTCTCTCAAACTGCAGCAACCAGGGCTTGTTCAAACAGGTTTCTGTGCCCCACCTCCACACTCAGTGGATCTAGGGTGGGGCCTGAAAATTTGCATTTCTCTCAAGTTACCAGGTGATGCTGAACTGTGGGCCCAGGGACCACAGTTAAGAGCCCCTGAAGGGGATGAACTTGTTCAAAGTACATTGTACACATGTATGGAATTATCATAATGAAATCCCCTCACAATATTAATGTATACCAATTTTAAATCAAATAATAAAAAAAGACCCACTGGCTTAGATGCAGAGAGCTGATGTTCTCAGGTATTGCCTCACCTAGTGTGGTCCTTTTCGGAATTGGACCAAGGTCTATGTATCTTATATTGTTTCTAGAATGCAGTGAAATGATCTCTTGGTTTTGTACAGTCCCTTTGTGCTAGTTATCTCTGTCTCCAGGAGGAGGGAGCTATGGACTGTTGACTCCCTATGGCCCTTCAGCACTAGGGGTGCTAATGACCTCCCCCTTTTGCTAGTGTGTGGGTGCCTCAATATGCCTGTTTGGTTCCTTTCACCCTGCCTTTTACACAGAACTTTCTTTAAAAGTTTCTTCATTCGAACTGTTCTGTTGATTTCTGGTTCCCATTTTTTCCCTGTCTTTGGATAATTCTTCCTTCAGGGGAAAAGAATCTTTTTTTTTCCTTCTAGAGGTGGAGCCAAAATCATTAAGTCTTTATCTTAAAAGCAACATTGTCACTTGCAGTAGAAGGTCGAATTATTGTGGTTCTCAAGGGGAAATGGAGAAGTAAGTTTATACCAAAGGGCAAGATGGCTGTTGTATCCTTGCTTTTCTCAGTCTTGGGAGGTTCTGTCCTCTGACTCCTATCATTAGGGCTCCTGGAGGAAGAAGTCCTGCTTGCAAACTTGGATAGCATTCTTTGGTTATAGGCCTGTGATGCAACTGATCAGTCAACATAATTGTCATCAGAGAGTCGTCAGGACACCTACGCTAGGCTCTACCCATGCCCTGAGTAGTTGTCTCTGGTAATGGGGATGTAGAGAAGTTTTATTTCTAATTATGAATGTGGGTGATGTAACACAACCATCAGTATTCAAATGAGAGAAACAGAATGCCATCTAGAAAACAAGAGACTTGGGCACACAGATCCATGTTTCATTTATGTGAACATGTGTATATGTGTGTATACGTACATACAGTCCTGTCCCTACATGCATAATTAGAGAAAATAAGGGAAAGAAAGTCAGCCAAATGTTAATCACATTTATCTCTGTGTACTGCAACTACAGATGATTCTTATTTTCTTTATGTTGCTTTGTGTTTTCTGTTTTTGTCAATGAAATATTGTTATTATTAGGAAAAATCATTCAGTGTGCTATGGGAAATAGAACTACATGGCCTGCCATCTTCTCAGTACCTACTCAGATCCTTCTTAACCTAACACACAGCTCAGGTTCTACCTCCTCCAAGAAGTAGTCCCTGACTAGGCCCTTGCCTCTAAATCTTGCTGAGTGACTTTTTTTTTTAAATTAAGTATGTTTGGCTTATTTCTCCACATGCATTAAGATAACAGTTATTTATTTATTTATTTATTTATTTTACATTCTTCTCACAAGGCCAAGTATAGCTGAACACAATGAAATACTTATTGGTCAGTGGGTGACACAGACCTGAAAAGATGTGGAGATGTGACAAGCAGCCCAAATGCCATCTCCTTATCCCTATACTGCACAGTTGCCACTTACTTTGGTTATGGCCCTCCCTCATTGAAAGATCACAAGCTCCAGTGTAATGTCAGTGTGTTGGGTATCCTGAGATCCACCTCCTGAACTCCAGCAGGCTGGTGTGTGCTGTCTGTTTTGCCCACCTTCTGAAGTGCTGAGAACTGCATTAAGCTCAAGAAAGACTTTTTGATGACCTTAGCAGCATTGGTGACAAGCCCTCCATTCTTGTTGGGCACCTTTTGGTCAGCTGATAAAAGAAATGTTCATTCCATCCCCAAGAGAAATCTTCTCTTCCAGAAATACACAGCCAAATCAATCAAGTTTTCCTCCTATCTAAGGCAAGCTCCTCCACCCGTGAGATGGATGCCATCAATTTCTTTCTCCTCGGGGAGAAGCAGAGTCATTTTTTCCTTTTTTATCTTGCAAGTCTGCCTTTCTCACAACACAGTCTTTCCCATCAGATTCTGAGAACTCTGTCTTCTCACTTTAAATAACCAACCAACCACTATACTCAAAGCCCTTGTTAGCCTTTTCTCCCCTCTCCTCAGTGTCAAACTTTTCAAAAGATTTGTCTATTCTCAAGGTCTCCATTTCTTTACGTTTAGTTTATTTAGCATCTTACTGCAGTCTGGATCAGTATGGATTTTGGCCCTATTATTCCACCATTAGCTTAATTCTCCTGTGACCTCCATGTTGCCAAGTCCAGTGAGCCTTTCAGTGCATATTTTATTTGGCTTTAAGCAGTGCTAGAAACTGTTGTTTGCCCCTTCATTGTGAAACACTGTCTTTACTTGGCTTTTGTGAACTGTATGATTTTCCAACCTCCTCTCTGGCTGCTGTTCCACCGTTCCAAGCAAGATCACTGTTTCCTCAGCCCTTACATGTTGAAGGTTCTCAAGCATAAGCCTAATGACTTCTCTTCTTCTCAGTCTATGCTGTCCTCATTGGTTTCACTCACATCCCATATTTTTAACTTACTCTCATGTGTATTCAAGAAGGTGTCCTCTGAACTCCAGAGAGGTACTTGCCTCTGCTTTCTTCATGACTCAGCTGCCTCCCTGGCCTCTCATGTTCCTCATGTACACAGCTGGTCCTCCTTCAAAGACCCTGAGCTCTCAGGGAAAAGTTCTGCCTCTCCACAACAACTCAGGCAAGAAGCCTGAGTTGGCCAGTCTATCCCAACATTTCACCAACTTTCCTCTCTTACCATTTCTAAAAAACATCCACTGCCATTCTTTATCATCATCACCCTGGTTCATACCACATCATGGGTGTTTTTCTTTTAAAATTCTGGATTAATAGCCTCTGAACCAGCCTATCTCCATCAACTTTTGATGTGGTCTTTTTCTGTTCAACAGATCTTTGCAAAATACAAATAAATCAGGTCATCCTCTTGTTTAATCTTGCTTTTAGGATAAAGACCACATTCCCTAATGTGACCTCCCCTTACCATCCAGCTGCATCTCATGGGTTAGGACCCCTCCTTGGAAATCACTTCCCTTTTCAGTCCCTCCTGAGTGCTCTTCTTCATCCTACCATGGATCTTTTCTCTGCCCAGAATACTTGAAATCCCTTCTCTTAGCAACCTAGTTAACCTTGTTCTTATGCACTGGTATTCTGCTCAGGTTACCCCTTCCCCTGGGCAACCTTTCTCCAAGACAAGAACAGACCCTAGTGTTTTATGGATCCTCAAAGCAGCATGTGCCTCTCCTTTCAAGCCCCTGTTGCCTTTGCAGTTTAACATGTGTTGTTTAACTTCTCTGTTTCCTTAAATAATCTTTAAACTTCTTAGGACAGGGACCATATCTCTTCTTGCATGTCTTTACAGCCTCAGCATCATCTTGGACCACAGTCGATACTCAATACACATTTACTGAATAAAATATCTGGTGAGAGGAAAATGAAACCGATTAAAATTAGCCACAAAACCTGGGTCAAGCAACCCACCACACCTAAATGTTCAATTCCCAGTCCACCAAATTAGAACCAAGAAAGTTCACGTGAAAGTCATGCTTGGGGCTTGTAGCATAAATTATATGCAGTTGTGCAAACATGTCAAAGTTTAGTAAATTGAATTTGTTTAATGTAAACAACTTTTGACCAAAATAATAACACAGCTTTAGAGAAAGACATTAGGCACCCACTTTTGAAGAGTTTGTATAATTTAACACACAAGAAAACTTTACTCTAATTATATGCAGACATACACAAAGGATAAATGTTATTTACTTGCTCCAACCTCCATAAAATAAACTTGCAACCATGCCTCAGCTTGCTGCATTAATCCTAATTTAGCAATCCCTCCCCCCACCACCAAAGTGGTGGGGGCTCCGTGGGCTCTCATGTTTTCCTCACGTCAAAATTAGCCATTTAAATTAGAACCACGTTGGGAGCATAGGTGACGCCAACATTGTGGCTCCAGTCCGGGGAACACTTAAAAGTGGCCACCTGAAGTTGATTAAAACCTTACCTGTCAAACTCAGTATGGCTACATTTGAAAATCTTTAATGTAATTAAGAGAAGCACATTATGGGAGGTCAAGTGACTTTCTTTTTGAATTCCACTTTTAATCTGTCGTCAAATGGATGGAAATTGCTGGCCAAGGGAGTTAATGAAAGCTGCATGAGCAAGCACGGAAAAGGGGGAGGAGGGTGCTGGAAGGCTTGGCTTGGAGGAGCTGGCGTCAGGAGGGCCGGATGGGGGCTCTGCCTCCTTGCAGTGGTAAGGAGCCTGGGTCCCACGAAGCACCCGGGCTTCTGCCAGGAGGCTGAGGGTGGACGGTTCTTGTATCCTCTCTCTCTGAGCACATCAGGGCCTGTAGGATAAGGGTAGAGGGGCCACTGCACAGCTCCCTGCTTATCGCCAAGCGAGATCTGTGGCCAGGAAGGCGGCCTGGACAGGCAGAGTGGAGCCGGCGCCGGCCCTTGTCACCCTTCACTCAGAGCTGCCTGATTAGCATCAGGGTTCAGTTCACCTCTTGCACAGATCCCCCAAAGAGCTGTGGAAGGGGGGGGCATGTCCTCCCAGAGCTTCCAAGTAGCCCGCCACTGACCCAAGGCCTGTCCAGGGAAAATGTCTCCCAGGTTGGCAGCCTTCAGCACCTTGGATCTGGGAAGGCCCACAAGGTCTGGGTATTGCCATGGGTTTCCTTTTGAGCTTGTGAGTTCCTGCCCCCCTAAACCCATCTGTCATTGCACTGGGTGTGTCCCAGCTCCTGAGACCCTGATGCAGTTTTAATGCCAGGGCGCTGTCTTTCGGAGATTAAATTACTTAATGCTTTGCTGTGTGTTCTAGCCTGAGGGTGCTGTTGACAGAAGGCAGTTTTTCTCCTCTGGTTGCTGTTTCCCTTTTTTTTTTGCATTGCATTTGTCTACATTAGCAGAGGTATGTGTTTGAAAAAGGATTACATCTGTCAGAATGTTGCCATTTAAGATTTGCCCCCTGCCTTGGAAACTGACATGAGAATAAGCAACACATTACATCTTGGCAGGGCACTGGTCTGAAGGAGTTTCCAAACCAGAGGACTTAACCTCAACTCAGGCCTTTCCTCTTTGACTTCCTCCTGCTTGCTCCTAAGTATGGGTGAATGCAACAGTAGTGTAAGAAGATTTGAATCTTCTAGTTGGAAATTTTTTTTTGATATTCATGGAAAGATTGAGCATTTCCTGTGGGGTGGTACCTTTGAGGTCTTTGGAATGAAGTGAACAGTCTAGGTCAAGTTGAAATGTTGTAGTGCCTTAGAAGATCTAGGATTTGGGGCCAGAGGCATGGCTCAAATGGAAGACTGTTTGCCTAGCAAGTGTGAGGCCCTGAGTTCAAACTCCAGGACCACCAAAGAATTTTTTAAAAGATTCGGTATTCACCCCAAAGGATTTTCTCTGTTGCTAGAATTGTGAGAATGAGTGGCAGCTGTATTTGAGGGGATGGGCTACAAAAAGCCACACATTTCTTACAAAGGCCTCTGGAGCCTTCTTCTCTAGGCTTGAATTTCTTTGGGCTTGGAGAAATATTTAGTAATTGTCCCCTATAAAAACTGGAAGAGATTGGGTGAGAAGAAAGATCAGGGAGAGAGAAACTGGAGAGTACTTTAAAATAAGAACAGAACTTTGGAGGAAGTCACTTTCCAAGGGTTCTCTCTTGCTGCCATGCTGCTCTTTCTTGACCACTGCTTCCTGTCTTTCTCCCTATTTCTTACAGCAGAAAGGGCAGTGCTTCTAGAAATTGACCCATGTCTACTGGTGAAAGCCAGCCCAAGGCAGTGTCAGGGGAAGCAGCTTTCCACAGACCTTTAGATGCTGAGCTGCAAGTTCACAGGTAAAAGTGAAAAGTTACTGTGGGCTTGTCTTCCAAAGAAAGCTGCTCGCCATGGTAACCTTTTCTTGGGATCTCTGGCTGTCAGAATGAGGTACAAGGTTCATAGAACTCGGCATTGTGCCCTCCTCCCTTCGTGTCCTTCCCCCCCACCCCCCATGAAGGATCGAGGCTGGTTTGCAGCTCTATTTAAAGCGAAGATGGCAAATGAAAAGTTCCTCGTTTTAAGTTGGTGCTTATACAAAGCTGCTTTGTGGGTTTTTTCGGCCTGTCAGACTTGTCAGGCCTAGTAAGAAAAAGTATATTGTTTCCAGCACTTGGGTTCCTTTCTCCCTGACATCTGCCACTCTGTAAAGATGATAAATTCCTGCCTCATTAGCCAAGGGTGTGGGATTACAGGCTGACAACACATTAATCACCAGCCTCTGTGGCAGGCTGACTAGCAATAGGCATTGTTAACAAAACTTTTCTAATATGTCACTCTTCTCTATGACAGCCTGTAATCAATCATTGTGATTGACGGCGCTGATAGATTACACTATTTATACTTTGTGTAATGAAAGATAGTGTTTCCATCTACTGTCATTTCTGGGCTAGTGGTGGAGGATCAGTGCATGGAAACAAACATAACAACAGGGCAAGCCCTCATCACCCCAAAAATATCCACAGAAATACCCCACCTTCCCAAGCCATAGGCCAGGCTTCTATCTTTGGAATGTACAAAGCACCATGATAGAACTTTGATACTTATTGCGGGGTGTGGTGTGGTGCTGGGGCACCTGACAGGAGAGGGGTACCTTGGATTTTCTCAGAGAGAGCTCTCTGCGGTGGCTATGGGCCCAGGTTCTGATAGGTCAAGTTTACACAGGTAGAAGTTTCCCCAAGCAGCCCCTCTCCTGCCCCTCATCAGCTTACATGTGTGCAGCTGAGTGTTAAGCACCTCCTCCCCTGCCAGATGAGAGATGATTTAGATGTTGATAAAATATTTGTTCTTTCCTGGCTCTGAGGGCAAATATTATCCTTGTTTCCCATAATCATACAGCACCAAAGTCAACAGCACCCGGAGCAAGTACAAAACCAATAGGCAGAGAGGCCCTTTGCTGAAGGCCTTTGCTGGGACTTGCTTCTCCCCTTTGAAGCTCAGAGAACTGCAAGCAGGATGAGAACGAATCAGTTGAGCTGAAATGCATTCTGGCTCTCACATACTGGGTATTTCTGGAGGGTCCTTCTCGTCATTTTTATTTTGGTCTGGAAAGAATTTGTAAAGGATACAGGCTATTTTTGACTTGCTTGAAGCTATCATTTCAGTAGAGTGGCAAGTGAGGATGATCCGGGGTTGGCATCCTCAGAGGGCACAGCCTTTCCCTGCCAGGGAGCTACTTCTCAGCCAATTGAACCACTAATGCCTATTTTACTGAATCATTTAAAAATATTTTAGTTAATTTTCCTTGCTTTTACTGATTAAACACAAGACAATACTGTCTTCTTCATTCCTTAAGGTGGTTAGAGAGATCGTGTGCACTAATTTCCATTCCACTAGTCTAGCACAGGCATAGACCTGTGATTCCCAGCCTTCTATTGAGTGCGTAGTAGAGCTTTGTGTCTCTGAGTTGTGTGGGGGCTGGTGAGGTGGAGAGGGAAGAGGAGAAAGGAAGCAGAGTCCTCGTTCTCTACAGCAGTGTGGCATTGGTAGGCATCAGACATTTCATGTCGCCCTGCCAGTTGGCAAAGGAGGAGGAACAGGAGACCTCCCCACTGGTGAAACTGCTTTGGAGAAGGGTGAGGTGGGAGGAGGTGCAGGGAGCCAGCGAAGCTAAACTTTAATCTCTCTGTGAAGTTTGAGTGAGCCCGGGATGATTAATGAGAGAGCAGACCATCTGATTAAGCCCCTTGGTGTCATAGGACATGATTAGTAGGTGACAGAGATGGTAACAGTATCCAGCCAAACCCTTGTTTCTTTCACGGCTCCGGCTGTTATATGATTAATGTCCCCAAGGGCTATCTTGGGGTCAGGCAGGGGAACCTGTCAGAACAGGTGGAAGTGACAAAATGGGCAGAAACTCCTCAGGGGAGCTGAGAGTGGTAAGGGAGAGAACGGAGGGGGGCAGGATAGCCAGATGGAGCCTGCGACCTTTCTCTGATCCAAGCAGGCACAGGGAGCATCGTGGGAATGGAAACGAGGAAGAATCACAAAACTGCAGATGTTTCCCAGGTCCTCATTGCATCAAAGACTGCCAGCTTTGGACTTGCAGAAAGCACCATGTGAGGTGGCGAGTTATCACTCATGGTTTATGTTCTGAGATGGGGTGGGATGGGGCCACTGTGAACCCTGCAGGATTAATGGGGGACACCCACACCTGTGCTGGTGTAAGCATGTGTGTTCCTGCAGATACACTAGAACAAATGCTGCTCTGCTTCGGGGATTAAGTACACATCAAGTATGCAGAGCTGATATTTCAGCCTGCTGCTTTCTGAGGCCAATACCTCTAAACTATCTTGAATGCTCTACTTAGAAAAGATTATATGGGGATGGAGGTGTAGCTCAGTGGTAGAGCATATGCTTAGTGTGCATGAGGACCTGGGTTTGGTCCCCGGCACTACAAAAATAATACCTAGGAAAAAGATAATATGAAAAGTTAACATGGCTTTACAGAATTAAAATTTCTTAGATTTAGACAGTAACCTGTAGATACCAACAATTCAGGAAATTCAGATTATAGGTGATAAGACTGATGCCCAGAGAAGTCAAGACTAGAACTCCAGGTTTCCTATTTCTAGTTTCTTATAACAAACCCTGATGAATCTGTTAATAAGAAGTCTCAGAACTTTTTATTAGATGTGGATTTCCCCACAAGACTTTGGTCTTTACTTTCCTTAATCATAGTCTCTCTTTCCCTTTCTGGAAGTACTTTAACCTCCAGGTCAAAAGTTCAAACCTCAGTTGAAATGATGTCTCACTGAGTTCCCTTGGGCAAGCAGTCTTCACAGATGTCATCTTTGCAAGAAGACTCTGCTGTTATGGCAGCCATGTAAGATTGACAAGGTTGGCGAGGGTGGCTATTTTGACATTAAAGGGAAAATGGGCTGTGCTTTGTTTCATCTGATAAGTCTGGCTTCTTTTCTTCCACATGTGATGTCCTGTGTATCTATTATCAACATTCAAGAGCCATTTCATGGCTGTCATGGATCTGGTAGAATCTTCAGGAATTTTCCAGGAGGTTCTTGAGATCTCAGGTAACCTCTGTTAGACACATCTATCAGATAACTGTTGTTGTGTTCACATGGTAATGATAGTAACTGTGTTAGCATTTGGGCTGGGGAGTGACCAGCTCCTTCCATTTGCTTTATCTCCCGTGCAGGAGTTTACAAATTGGAAATCTATGCGAGGTAGGAAAAAGATCACCTAGCAGTGTAGTTTTGTCCATGTACATAATGGACATGTGTCAATGAGTTGTGACTGTGAACTTAATAGCAAAGCCACACTCAGTGTCATGATCACAGAGGAGGGAAAAGAAAGAGTGGAGATAAGAGGCACAGGCAGGGCGTATTAATACTTCTTTCTCCCCAAAGTGGTTGACTATGTAGGTTAATGTAGGTTGTCCTTAAATAATTCTTCTCACTGTGAGATACATCCTACAGGAAGTCTACTCCATGTGAGGGTAAAAACAAAGGACAGTAAAACCTTTGCAGAGTTTAAATCAGAGTCTTCAGGATAGTATCAGAGCCTGTGGCTAATAAGGTAATCCCCTCAGACCCTGCCATGTTTCTACCCAGGATATATTTCTGGGCTTCTTTTTTTTTTGGGGGGGGGTTATCAATTATGGATAAATAGATGTTTAATTGTTTCAGAGTTGGTGTTTGATTTCTGCCATGGATTGCATCCTAACAGTACATGCCCTGAGTAGGCCAAGGAGAGTGACGCAGAGCTCCAAGAACATTCACTTACAGATTGGCTTTGTGGTCTTTGGGGGAAACTATACAAAATACCAAGATGAAATTATACAAAATACAAAGATGAGTCCCTTCCACAATCAGAGGGAATCAGTCAGAGCCAAATCCTTTTATAAATTGATAGAAAAAATTGAGCAAACCTTGGTATAATGACATAAGAAAATTCTTAATTTTTTACTGAGGTATGCAGTGTTATTATCAGAAGTTCTGTTGTGGCAGTGTTGGTGGTAGGGTAGCAATGTGTTTTAGTATAGAGTTAGTGTGTTTGAAGGATCATGAAGTCCTTGTGCCTTTCCCAGACTGTTATATAGGTTAAGATACCTGTCATACCCTTCTAATAACCCACCTATTCCAAATTGTTGATCCCTTCCTCTGTGTGGACTGTTTTTTGGTAGAGACTTTATGGCAGACCCATGGTGTTGTGGAGGGGACTCCAGGTTTTGCCTTCAACAAGCCCTAACTTAGATATTTGGGGGTCTCACCATGACCCACCACAAGCAAATGGTGACTCATGATAAAGTGCTGAAGGTTGTGGATAATACACATTTAAGTAAATTAGTGCAGAGTCACATTGACTTTCTTCTATAGTTTCTTGAGAAGAGAGAAAGAAGTTAATTACATCTCATCTGAAGGGAACTCTTGGGAATGGGTTGAGCTTGATAAAATCAACTACCAATACTCAGAGAAATATTTGAGAATGCCTATATTCAGAAGTAGCATACAAACATTACTACCCAACCAGAGCATGTGACAAATTGTTTAATTCTTAAAGGCAAAGATGAGCTATATTTAAAATTCAGGATACACAAACTTTGTTCATTTGAGGCTAACACAAAATTCTGTACTTTTACAAAGGATGAAAACATAAGAAAATTTTAGAGGAGACATTCATTCACCTTGCAGGAGAGGACCATTCTGTGGCCCTTAAGCCTGGATACCAAACCCTCTTACTTCCTTGAGGTTGAAAATCATCATATCTTTTCTTTCCTATTATTTTTTGGAGAGTTTCTGAAAATGGATTTGTTGTGTATGTGTTGTTTAAGGAAACTAGCCCAGAAATACCAGCCTATGTAAGTACACTTTTTTTTTTTTTGAGCAGTGATTTTCTTTCTGCAGTTTGGAACTTGAGGCGAATGAAGGTCCCCATGGTGCCCTGGTAGCTGCATCCCCTCTTTTAGCAGTTTTTCAAAGGGCACAGGCCAATCTGCCCATAATGAGCTTGGAAAGTGAGGATGAAGTTCCTGATAATATGACACAAATTTCTTTACTTTTGCTCCTTATTTCATCTTAATTAGTCCCTGTAGAAAGGATTGATTTTTGAGAGGCTTGTAGTGAACATCTGTTGGTATTCCTGGGGTCATTCTTAGCCTGTCCTGTGTTTGACATTTCTTGTAAAAGAGAAGGCATTTGTTCATATTGACATTAGCTGCCTCTGTATCTTTCGATGGTACAGATGGTCTGTGAATAAAGACATCAAGCTAATAGGCAAGATGACAAGCTTCAATAGAGCTGGGGCTCCTCGTGCTTAAATGGCAGGGCAGCATAGATTACTTCTGCTGCTGAGGCTGGGGTCTGTGGGTTGGAAGGCATATGGAATAAGTTAAAGATGAAGAGGCATTCTGGAAAATGACTAGAAATCTCTCCCTGAAACTGTAAGGACTTTGATTATTATTATTATTATTGGTCCATACAGTATCTCCGGCTCCTAAGACATGCAGCGTCAGGGAGGGAAGACAAAACTGAGTTTTCTGGTCGGTCCCATACATTTCTCTCCTCTGAGTTAACCATGCAAATCCCAGAAGGGAGCTATTGTTCTCACTTTCTGGGTAGGTAAAGTGTGTTCTGGCTCCTGCTTCCATTAGAAGATCACCACTTTCAAGACCAAAAGCTGTTTTCCTGCCTCCATGGAACCATATTTTCTCAGAGGGAAATAAAGCGGCCGTCTGGAACCTTGTAATTCTGTTTGTTCTGAGATTCTGGGTTTCCTCCCAAATGCACACCCAGTTTGTTATAATTGATCTCAATTTAAATCCAGTTATATTTTAATCATGAGCCACCTATTAAGACACCTATTACATATTTTTAGATTTACTCTTTCCAACATGAAATGCCACATCTTTCTGTAACCTAGTTCAAGTGTGAAGGAGAGTCTACTAGTTCTGGGGTTGGTTGGATAAAAGCCCCATTTGTTCAGGTCTCTTTATCAGTTATATCCTTTCAACTTCTGTATTCCCAGCTGACGGAATCCTAATATTTCCTGTCTACTCTCATTAGAGTAGCCCTCCCTTGACTTAATTACATTAGTAGCTTTTCTTGTCTTCCCCTGGACTGTCTTTAGCTCTACTACACATTCTTATTTTCCACATGTACTTTGGTGACATGTCTGTAGTTTTAATTTTTATACCCTACCTAGATCAATGGCTGATTTGAGGAGGCTTATAGAATACAAACTATAAGTCAATCACAAAATAGGACCTTCCCCGTATAATGGGGAAATTTAAATAGAATGGTAGTAGAGGAAGTGCTCTTCTACATTACAAAGATCAAAACTGTACATGCTGTTCCTTGTAGGTTGTAAAACAGGATTATTTTGAGTTCATATATGCCAGGACTTGAATGGAGACCAATACCTTTACATGAAGGGGAATTAACTATGGGACTGGGTAGATAAATAAAAATCTAATTTATTGCTTGTCTGATGGTTCTTTCTTTGTCTTAGACACTAGGTGTTTTTGAGAATTTAGTTTATGTCGCTCGGTTTATGTCACAGAATCTCGACTTGGCAGCTCAAGTAAATGAGCATGGTCTGGGGGAGTCTACACACAGGAGGAATATGGAGGAAAAGCAAGTAGGAGAGAACAGATACGAGTGGAAAGAGGCAGGAGAAGAGAGCCTCTAACTAGCCAGGATAATGGTAAGATGAGTGCGGCTCTGTAGTTAACAAGGCAGTTATCTGGCCGAGGTAGTGGTTCAGTATTTCAAGCCCACTTCTTGTGGGCTTGAGGTGACCTTATATTAGAAGCAGAATTAGATACTTAAGAAGGAGAGAGAATTGGATTTCCAAAAGGCAGAGTCAAGAAAACCGTGGATACAAAATTACAGGTCAGATGGGGACGTGGCCCTGCTTTGGTTTCTTTGTCAGGACTCTGTTTGGCCTCATGTTTCAAGTCTCCTAACTCCAGAATGTGTTGTCAGGAAATAATAGGGGCCTTTTCTCCTACCTTCCTTCTTCCAGTGCCTGTGAGGAGTCATTGATCCTACTTCCCCTGTGAGGTGGATTCTTTAAGAATGGGGACCAAATGTCTTTCGTTATTAGGCTCAGCTCTCCTCTGTGTGAAGTCTATGTCCTTCTTACAGACTGGGAGCTCCCCAGTCATGAAAATTAGTGTCATTTATAGTATTTTAGGAGCATCTAGAGGAAACAATGCTGCTTTTCCTTTTTTTCTCCCTCTGAATCTTACTGTGGGTCCCATTGACAATCTTGAATCTCTTCAACCCACAAATATTTACAAGGAACTTGTATGTGCCGGGTGCCATTCTAGACTAGAGATACACTAGTGAACAGAGGCAAGTTCCTGCCTGAGGAACTTATATTCTGGGGTAGGGGTGATAAGAGAGACAGGTAATAATTAGATAAACAAGTGTGTATTGAGAAGGAGACCATGGGCTGAAGATGAGTACGGTCATATTCATGCAGGGTGACCAGAGGTGGCCTTTCTGAGAAGGTGATTTCTGATGCTAAGAACCTGGACATAAAATCATTTGAGCAGGGGACAAGGGCTCTAGGCAGAGAGAGCTGCAGGTACATCTTTTCTAGTCTCTGGCGTCTCCAAGGGAGTGTGAGTGGCCAAGAACAGTGTTTCAGGGGACCCAGAGACATCTGATTATCTTACGTCTCAGAATCAGATGCTCCAACATCTGGTGTGGCAGATTGTCTCTTGCTGGGGCTGTGCCCAAACTCACTTGGTACCAGTAGCCCTTCAAACCCATCAGCACCTTCAGGTATCTTCTTTCTTGCCTGTCTGTGGGGTCTTTTCATACTCTGAAACTAGGCATTATGGGCTCAAGTCCTGTCCTTGTCACTTGATAGTTGTGTGATGTTAGGCAAATTATTTCACATCTTCGTGACTCTGTATGTCCTCATCTGTAAAAGAAACATAATTGTCCCTAGCACAGAGGATTAAATGAATTCACAAGTGAAAATGCTTAGAATCAACCTGCACATTCTAAGTGCTATACAAATGTTAACTGCTATTACTATTGCTATAGTTTGTTAACTTACGGGAACAAATACAAAATCTTTCCTATACTTGTAAGGCCAGCCTCCTCCTGGAAGCCGCTCATCCTCTGGTTCTCTTACAAAATGAGGGATGAAGTTGAACATGAACATAAATGCTAAGAGTTTTGTCAGGCTTGTTTTTCTGAATTCTACTCTGAGCCACATTAAGCACAACTCAATCCAGGCTTCAAGCCAACTTTAAACTTCAAGTTCATTTTCTTCCTCATGGTTCATGGGGAAGAATCTTTTCTACTGAACTCCAAGTTCCTTCAGGGATTGGATAAAGGATCACCTCTTTTTTGTCTCCTAAATCATGGAAAGCAATCCAAAAGATGCCCAAATCTGAATGTTTTACTCTGTGTTGAAGTTTCCAGAAAATTACTGTCTATTCATGCAATCTTTTCATGTTGTTTAAACTTCTCAGTACTAATCTGCATTTTCCATGCTGTCCTCTATGGAGAAGCATAGTGAGGAGGCTAACAGACCTCAGATTCTAGGTCCATACTCTCTAGGTTTGAATTCAATTGACTTTGTGACTTTAGAGTCCATACTGATCCCTACCAAAAGAACAGTTAATGAGTTAGTACACATAAAACACTTGAAAAAGAGTCTGATAAGTGGTTTGTGTATATTAGCCACTGATACTATCATTACTAATATTCCTTTAGAATATTCTATACCTGTAAGTGTTAAAAAACTAGGCAGGACAGGGCAGCCCTAGCTTCTCTGAAGAAAGAACTTAGAAGGAATAATTTCACTAGAAAGTGGACATGTAGTAGCATTCTGTGGTGCCTATAGCTAGTGCTTGTTGAAGTGCAGGATCCTGGCCTAGGAAGCTGACAATGCCTCGTGGTCCTACTAATTGTTTCAATTTTCTGTTACCTATGTGGCTTGTAACATTATTGAAAACATGCCATTTTCCTGTGTACCTCAGACTCTGTGCTAGATTAGAGAATCCAACAAATATTTACAGAATTAATTAATGAGGTGTTGCTTGGATAGATGGACAGGTGTCAGTGAGTGGGTGCATGGATGGTTAACATAGACCATCATGAATGAATGAGAGATGAGCCATTTAATCTTATCAGAACTACACAAATGAGAGTCTTTTAGCTTTTTTCTTCCATCTACTCCATCTTTTTCTTTTCTTTTTTCTTTCTTGTGGTGCTACAGATTGAACTCAGGGCTTCACACTTGCTAGGCAAGTGCTTTGTCATGGAACTAGATCCCTAGTCCTCCTTCAGTCTTTTCAACCTTCCCATAATGTTTGCTTTCTTCTTTTCCTTTGCTTTCCTTTCCTTCCTCACTTCCTCTTTGCTTTCTTCTTTTCCTTTGCTTCTTCTCCCATTGTCTCTGGGCCCAACCACATCCTTCCATGTCTATTATTGTCTATGTTAATTCAAGATTAAGAACTAAGTATACGGAAGGTCCAAATCTAGAGCATTCATAGCGACTGCACTTTCAGCCCAGGTGAAAGGGGTTGAGATTTCACTCTTTCTCTTGGTTTTCATTGCTCAGGGTGACCTGGAGTCACTTGCTGAGGAAACGAGATGATGTGATCTCCCTCTCATTTCTACACCCTCTGTGTCAGTGTTTTGATAGCGGTAATTGCCAAGTGTATCATGGCTGAAATGGATGCCATCAGCACACATGAAACTCACACCTTTTCTCAGCTGCCTCTCTCTGCTCTACACTTACTGCCGTTTAAGTGTCACTGCTATTGAGCAAACAGTGGAGCAATGTATCGGGCAGACAGCTAATGCTATATTTTGGTAAGTTCTTATCAAAATACCTCTGGCAAGCTATTTGCTCTTGATAAAAAGAGTCCTGGTCTTGCTGGCAAAACTCAATAGTAATTGTACCAGGCTAGACATTTGGGACTCCAGCCCCTGTGGGAGTCCTGAACCCAACCCCTTTGACCCAGAATAAGTGGAGGCTGGGCCAGTATTCTCAGCACCAGCAAGGCTGAGTAGTTGACATCCTCTTCAGCTGGTGACCACTCCCTAGGAATCTGGGAAGGACTTGCTTTTGGAACCTCAGTCTCACCATCTGGGGAGTGAACTTCTAGGCCTTGCCAGTCTGCTCCTTAAATAATCTTACCTACCATCTGTGGATAACAGCATTGTGAGTATCTGGTGACCAGCGACTGGGGGCTGCCTAGTTTCCATTACTTTTATTAGAAAGCAGATTTGGGGCCACATTGTCAATAGAAAAGTGAGAAGCATAATCACTATTTCTTGAGATATTCCTACTTAGCCAAGAACACATTTCTTGGAAGTATCTCTTAAACCAGTAACTTTAAGAAGCTGAAACTCAAAAGCAATATGGAATCTGAATTATTTTTTGATTCAAATTATCTTTTTTTTAAGTTTTGATTTTGAAGAGGAAAAAACATAGTATTTATTTATCTTCTTGCTTCCTCTGCAAAACTCAATTGATTTTACTCATTTCAGTTGGTCAATGAATAATTATTTATGACACTTTTTTTTTGTACTAGAGTATGGGAGCTACCAGGAAGCTTTGACAGGTGAATGTCTTCCTGTGTTCAGCGGTGTTGTGCATGGAGAACATCTGGAGAATTTTGAGTCTTCAGAGGCCTTTCTCTTTAGTGTCACAACACTCTGTAATGAGGCTACCGATAGCTAACAGCCTATAAACAGGGTTTGGGGGAAAGGTTGTTCTGTTTGAATAATGTATATTTGGAAGTTATATGTACCACTTAGAGTTTGAATATCTATTTTCTTATTGTGTCATATCTGAAATAATGAAAGAGTATTTAATAAAAAATATAAATCCATAGGTGACTCAATGGCTACCCAGAGTACAGTTGATGCCATCTGTCAAGGCAGGAAACTAAAGCAAAGTGAAGGTAGGGTAAAGGATCCAAACAGGTATATGTCTCTTGCATGGGTGGGAAGGTATGAGGGCTGGCTGTACTCTACTTCATGACTGCATCTAGCTAGAGGGATAGAGCCTGAAGCATGTCATCCTAAGGTGGAGCAGTCTCAATGACCACAGGGACCTCCTCAGTTTCTGTGAAGATTATATCTCTGTACATTTAGGCCATAAACCCAGAACATTCTTTTGTTCTACTTCTGTAGGTAATCTTGTCCCTATCCATTGTTGAGTAAGCCAGTATATAGTTCTGACTAGATGATCTCACATTTTCCCTGAGAGCTTAAGAAAGATGGGACAGTAATAAAGCCCCTGCTTTGAGAAGCTACCCCCCTTTCCCACATGAGAGCTATGGAATGCAGTGATGTCAAACAGAGGAGCGCTGAGACTTTTTGCTGGGCTTTGACAGTCAAACCCCACCCAGGCAGGTCAACGGGGAGAGACTATATCTAAATTCACAAATGGCTCTGAGAGGAAGCTTCGTGAGAAAAGCCAGCCCTGTGATTCATGGTAGAGCTGGCTTTTCCATTCCTGTCAGAACCAGTAGGATTAATTCATTCTCTGTGTCTGTCTTTGTCTCTGTCTCTCTCTCTGTCTCTCTCTCTCTCTCTCTCTCACACACACACACACACCTTATAATAAATACCATTCTCATGTAATAATTTGGTTTTCTTCTCACAGTTGCATATAAAACATAGCCATTCTGCATGTATCAACCTCTTTTTATTCATTTGTTTTTTCATGAAAACATTTCTTTGCTCAGTGCTCTGAGGCATACATAACTTATGGAATTATAGAGCTGCTGGTAGGGCTTGTTTAGGTAGCAAAGGAACTATTGCAAAGAGTGTGGAAGAGAAGAGTCCACTCATGATGTAGGTTGTTCATCCCTCCCTCTACCTGCTAGTTGTCTCATTGCTTTCCTTCCTGTCCTCGACATCCCAGCTTCTCTTTTTTGTCTTCTTTGTAGCTCTCCATGTCTGTCCTCATACAGTTGTCTTCCCATTTTGTGGTATATTTTTTCTTTTTGTTATATTCATCCAAGGAGCCCCTTATGCTGCTGACTAGCCTGTTGGAAAGGTTGCTGTTATCTGAGGTTTTTTTTCCTGAGTCATTTAACCATGAGCAGAATTATGGAGTTAAATGTTAAAAATCACAAGAGATCTGTGCTTATGACAGGCTATCTGTGTGGAGTAAGAAAAGCACAATCTTGGACAAAAGGCTCTCAGGATCCCCTTGAAACCACTGCCAACGCAAAACCACCCTATATAGCTTGTGCTGGAGACTGGATCCTTCTTAGACCAGGTACCTGGCTGAAAGTTTCCCTGAAATCAGCCCAAGAAGATTCTGACTTTTTAGGCTACCGATTCACAAAGCCAACTATTGTGGATACAAATGGTTTGGTCACATGGGAAGTGCCACCTGGAGGCTCACTGTGCAGCTATCACGACCACTGACATTTGTGGAGAGGGATGGCAGGATCTGCAGCTGTGCCTCCCCACTGTGGTTTGTGCAAGTAGAAATAACTTTTTCATACTGGTGTGGCCAGACAGTAAACACATTGCCTTGTTCTGTCAAACTCAATACCATCTCAAAAATGTGCATGCAGGTTGTTTATCCCTTACCCAAAATGTTTGTGATGAGAGTGCTTCAGATTTCAGAATATTTGCATATACCTTGTGAGATACCTTGGGGATGGAACCCAAGTCTATACTTGAAGTTAGCTGATGTTTCATATACACCTTATAGTCTGAAGGTAATTTTTTACAGTATTTCTAAGAATTGTGTCCACGATAGAACATTGAATGATGGGAAATTTATCATATTGGCAGTTTTAAAAGTTTGGAGTTTGGGAGTATTTCAGATTTTGGATTTTTGTTAGTGATTCTCAACATGTATATGTATGTGTATTTGTACACACCTACACGCATGCATACATACACACACATGGTGATGTATTCATCAACACCTGCTATCCTTTTATGAAAAATATAGGCTGGGCACACCTTCCCGTGTATGCACAGCTGGTCACTTCTTCCACCAGGTGAACTGTGTGTTTATGAAGAGTTTGTGCCCAAACCTACTTATGCTGGTTGTGTTTGTATTATCATAATGTTTTATAACATTAATTAAATGTTATAAAACCAATGAAATATGAGATTGCAGAGAATGTTTTTCCATGAAAGCTAAGTGGGAAAGAATCAATGAGTTTTTTTTTTTTAATTATATGTGGACAAGGCAGCTGTAAAAGTTTGGAAAGAAGAAAAATAAAATTCTAGAAGGCACCTGCACTCAGATTGCTTTGAAAGAGTTTGTAAGTCCTATTTCCCATTTAAAAAAAGAAAATATGACTTGTACAGGGAAGCAAAACTAGGAATCTCCCTGTATAGCTATCCTTACCTCAACCAGCAAAAACCCCTGGTCCTCCTTATTAATGTTTATACTTTCTCTTCAACAAAATTAGAGATAAGGGCAAAACAATATCTGCTTGGAAGCGAGGAGGTGGGGGCGAGAGGGAGCAATGACCCAATCATTGTATGCACATATGAATAAAGGGACTAAAATAAATAAATAAATAAAGTAAAAAAAAAAAGCTACATAATAAGAATGGTTTGTAGAATATAGTCTCTGTTAAACTCCATTCCATAAGCCCATGTGCAAAAGAAAAGGGCAAGGCCTGCCTCAAAAGACCAGCAAATTAACTTGATTCACATGAGTTAAATTAAAATGTTCAAGTGCAAGTGTAGCATTTTGACAAACTTAAAAAAAAAAACAAAAACCTAGCTAGATTGTGTTGTATAAAATAGTTCTGTCCTAAAACTTGCCCATAAAAATCCATGTCTGGTAGTTGTGCTAGGAGGAGAAAGGAGAGAATTGACAGAAATATTAATTAATTCTCCAGAAACTTGTCAGCATTGCTTTTGTCTTTTGCCATGGAGCTCTGGTTCTAGATGGTAACCAGAAAAGCAGATGTTTTCATGGAGGTGTGTGTGGAGGGGCCCAGGATGGCTAGCTCTGAAGTCTGTCTCTGTGTTCCTGCTGCAGAGCTTTCCACCAGCCTCCAGTCAGCACAGATGGAAGACACCATGTGCCCAGTGTGGATGGAGACAATAAGGAGCAGGAGGTTGAAGTTCTGTCAACACTTTCTAGGTCAGGAAAGTTGGAGGTGGGTGTGAGGCAGCTGGAGAATCTGGTCAATGACGTCAGCCCATGCAGCTCTCTTGTCAGTAAAGAAAAGCTCCCAGTTGCCGAAATTAAAAGCAAACTTTGCTTTTTACTCAGAATGTATGGCAAGTGGTGACTCAGTGAGAGAGGCTAGGTACCAAATGGGCTCACAGGAGAGCCATTTACTTGGCTTTAATGATGGAGATGATTGATGTTTGTGATATCCAACAGTGAAAAAAACTTGCAGTAAAGCCCATCCTTGAAATCTGTGGTGATGCCCGAAGGCTGTAGAGTGGCCTTTGAAGCTGCCCTTGCTGGTAGGTTGCTTTGAGTACAAGCAGGCCAGGTGCTTTGTGCTGTCTGATGTGATTCCCCTGTCTCTAGCCCAGAGCCCATCAAGGAGGTACTTGCTAAAGACATGCAAGTGGAGAGCAGGACATACTCTATACAATGCAAACCCTCTACTACAGGACCTCCTGTCTATGTTCCAAGGAACAGCTATTATATTCTAACATCTGTGATGGATGCCCAGTGGAATTTAGTTGGAGACTAATTTGTTCTCCAACAAAAGGTAAAATAAATCTTTTATTGCGAATATGAAAGTGACCAAAAATTAAATACATTTTTTAACATGTGGTGATTCTCAGTATTTACCTTTTGTTTTTTCCCCTTTTAACACCTCCAAGTAACATGTAGGGGGTGGGCTACTCTATTCTTAGGAATGAGTATGCTCCCTAACTATATTAGTTTGTCTTCTGTTGCAGCAACAAAATTCTTGAGGCTATATTCTTTATAAAGAAAAAAGGCTTACCTTGCTCAGAGTGTTTAAGGCTGAAAGTCCAGGATTAAGTGGTCAAATTAATTTGGCCTCTGTAAGGGCCTCCTCCCAGACATATTGGTGAGAGTACCTGTGAGAGAGATCACATGTTTAGTTTTAATTCTTGTAAACTAACTGGAGTACACCAGAACCACCTTAATCACTTCCAAAGACAATACCATCAATGATCTCCCCTATGCCCCATCTTTTTATAGTTTTTATAGTTTAACTTAAGTATTTTAAAGCATACATTAATTGTATAAAATAATTGGTTTCATTGTGACATTCTCATACATGTATATAAAATACTTTGATTGCATTCATCCCTCCTGCTATCCTCCCTTATCCCTCCCTCCCCTCTGCCTCATCAGTCCTCTTGCTACTTTCATTTTTCCCACCCCCACAGACTCCACACATGAAAGAAAGCATGGCATACTTCTCTTTCTGAGTCTTGACTTATTTTGCTTAACGCGGTGACCTCCAGTTCTATCCATTTTCTTGCAAACAACATAATTTCATTCTTCTTTACAGCTGAATGCTATCCGTTGCATACATATGCCACATCTTCGTCATGAATCTGTTGATGGGCACCTCGGCCAATTCTATAACTTGGATATTGTGAATGGTACTGTGATAAACATGGGTGAGCAGGTATCTCTACTGTATGCAGACTTTGATTCCCTTGGGTATGTGCCTGGGAGTTATAGCAGGAGCCTGTGATATAGCAGTTTCATTTTTCTGAGGACCCTTCATACTGATTTGCTTAGTATTTTGACTAGTTTACACTCCCATCAACAGTGTATAAGGGTTGCTTTTGCCCCACATCCTTGTCAGCATTTGCTGGTGTTTGTTTTATTGGTGGTTGCTAATCTGTCTGGGATGAGTTGAAATTTCAGCATCGTTTTGATTTGCAATTCCCTGGTGGCTAAAGATGTTGAATATTTTTTCATGTGTTTATTGGCCATTTGTACTTCTTTTGAAAAGTGTCCGTTCAACTCATTTGCCCATTTTTTATTGGATTACTTGTTCTTTTGGTGTTCAGTTTTTTGAGTTCTTTATATATTATGGATGTTAATCCTCTGTTGGATGAATAACTGGCAAAGATTTTCTCTTCTCTGTAGACTCTTTATCTATTGTTTACTTTGATGTACAGAAGCTTTTTGATGTGACTCAATCTCATTTGTCGATTCTTCTCTAATTTCCTGAGCTATTTGGGTCCTATTTAGAAAGTCATTGCCTATGTCTGTGTATTGAAGTGTTTTTTGTATGTTTTCCTTTGGTAATTTCAGAGTTTAAGGTCTTTGATCCAGTTTTTAATTGATTCTAGTACAGAGTGAAAGACAGGAATCTAGTTTCAGTCTCCTTCATGTGTATATCCTGTTTCCCAGCACCATTTGTTAAAGAGGCTGTTTTTCCTCTGACATTTGTTGTCCTTTGTTCCATGGGTCTACGTGTCTGCTTTTCTATGCCAATACCATGTTGTTATTGTTACTATGGCTCGGTAGTATAATTTGAAATTGGGTATTATGATACCTTCATAATTGTTCTTTGGCTACTTGGAGTCTTTTATGCTTCCATATGAATTTTAGGATTGTTTCTTCAAGCTCTATGAAGAGTATCATTGATTTTTTTTGATGCAGATTAGATTGAATCTATAGATCAATCACTTTTGGCAAGATGTAGGCCCCACTTCTTCAAGATTGCACCACCTCAGCATTACCACCCTGGGACCCAATCTTCCAACACATGAACTTTTTCCCCAACCATGGCACTAACCATCATCAGAGCTATGTCACTCAATCACAAATGAACCCTGGGCCAGGTTAGCAAGCCCATTGCTGTCAGTCATCTCTAGCTGACCTCCCTTCACTTTGCTTGAACTCCTAGTTTTGCCATTGGTGCTCCTCCTTCCTGGCAGTTTGGCCCCTCAGCATGCCAGGGCCTTGTCTTTGCAAGCCTGCATTCTCCCACTTGTCAGGCTGCAGTGCACATTACCATTTCCAGTGAGTGGAATACTATCAGCAGCTCCCATTGCAAATTGTTTTAGAGATTTAATGCTGGTCTCCTTAGGTTGCAGGGATCTCACAGCAGGGCTGCTTGGGCATGTGATCAATCCTCAGCACTGTCACTGTCTCCCTAGAGGGGTGCATGCCTGTATGCTGGATGAGTGAGGGTGAGATCTAAGAACTACCCAGAATCACTATGCTCTCCTACCCTCAGGACATGTGGCCAAACCAGGCTTCCTTGCTGATTTTCCTTCCCTAGAGGTGAGCTTCTTCCCCCTATAAGTTCCCACCATGAGACTCCACTTCACACTGTTTAAGTCTATTTCTGGCCCTTCCCAGCTTCCACACCTGTATCTACACACACACCCTTCCATTGCTGAGCCTGAAAATTAGTCTAACGGTGATCTGGATTTGATTCCTGGCTCTTCCACTTACCAGCTTTGCTACTCGGGGTAAATTACGTACTTTTCTGATTTCTGTTTCTTCACATTTAAAATGGGGTGGCAATAGTAGCTGCCTCATAAGTACTTTCCTGGCAGGCATGAGGCACTTGAGAAATGTTACTTATTATTATCACTATCACTAATTACTTTTGAACACTGTTCACTGAGGCTACTCAAATTCTTTTTTTTTTTTTTCAGAATACTTAGAACTAGTATAAATCAGTAGATTTAAAAGGCACTGGGTTCGGGAATTTAGCAGCTTCATACCAGTCTCTGCTTTTATGCATCCAGAATATTTATTTTTAATTCACCTTTAGCCATAAAAATTCATAAATGACTGCATGTTCAAGTCTATCAAGTTACTAGTACCTGACCCCATTTGGGCAGGCTGTTAGTAGAACCTCACCTCTGTTACTCTCAGCTACCCTGTGTATTTAAAATGTCTTTGCCTTGTATCTTGAAATTTTAATTAGGGATAGCAGGTTCTGATAACTTGTAAATGGAGACTGATCATTTGTTAGCTTGTGTTTTTGATAAGCAGAGTCAAAAAACAATTCTTTGGTAGGAAGCTGTTGTTTTGTGAAGGGAAGCCTGCCTGAGTTTTCCCTGCTATGAGTGGGGAGTGGATTGTTTTGGTGAACAGCTTGTGTGACTATTGTGATATCCCGTTTCCCTGCCTTCCACCTCCACCCAACTTCGCCAGTCTTATACATCTCAATGTGGTAATCTTCTAAGGGTATGAATTTTGCTCACATACTTTTTCATGCAGAAAAGCAGCCAGGGTCACCCCCTTGCCTACCAAAAATCTCTGTTCATGCGTCAGCACCACCTGGCATGGTTTAGTGTGTCGGGGGGTTAAGTTTTCCACTGCTTCTTCACAGTTGTTGTGCTTCCACCAAACCCAACACTCCTTATTGCTTATGCCCTTTGCTTTCCTCTCTGTGCCCTTCTTGTTCTTCTCTACTCACCTTCCTAGTTTATCCTTCTGCTCGCCATGGTCCTTTGCATTTTTCAGGACTCATTGTAAAGGCTCTTACCCCAAGAATCCGTTCCTGCTTCTTCTCAGCCAGATGGAGTCACCCCCCAAATGCCATAACCCTTGATCTCCTATCACTTTGATGTCATACACCATTTGCCGTGCAAAATGGAGATATCTGCAATGGGCTTTTTATGGCTTTTTATGTGTAAATCTTGCACCTATCTCTAATGATCACTTTAGGAAAAATTCTTAGACATATTTAAGGTCTTTGATGCATATTGCCAAATTGTCTGAAAAGGCAATAATAACCTATTCATTCTCTATGGTCAGTGCCCATTTTCCCATACTCCCTATAACCTGAGTGTTATTTGCCCCCAACAGAGGCTATTTTGATTGGGTTTTTTAAATGGCCCTTTCATCTTAATTCATGTTCGATTACTCTAATTTCTAGTGTAGCTGAACATTTCAAAAATGTGTTTATTAGCTATTCACATTCTCTCTGAATTGCCTATTGACAGGGCACTTGACATATGATATCACAGTATCTTTGTGAACTTGTCAGCTCTCAAGGACCCATATGATAAATAGCTATACTTTCAGCTTACGTGTGATAGGTACATGCTAAATATTTGTTGAAAGATTAAGTGAATGACTATTTATGGCTGATGGTTGTCAGTGTACCTTAATATTTAAAAATATCTAGGGCTGGGGCTCAGTTGTAGAGTGCTTGCCCAGAATACACAAGGCCCTGGGTTCAATCCTGAGCACCACAATAAAAAAATACATAAAAATAAAACATCTGGACACAAACTTATCTCCTGTCCATTTCAAGAAAGGAATCTTGAATGCAACATTCAAGTTTCAATGCCAACAGTACTGCTCCATTTGTGAGATTGGTTGAGAGGCCCAAGGTTATATTTGCAAATGTAAGAACTGGAGTAGGGGGATCCTTTGGGGGCAGCCATGATGCTGAACCTCATAGGCTCTGTTATTTATATTTCTACATGTCATCAGAATAAAGATAGTAGTTTTTGAGCTTGAGATGCAAGAAGGCTTATCTTTGAAAGATGGCTGCTTTTGAGCTGTGATGGCATAGTGACAACTTCAGGGACTGATGCCTGGCTATTAGGATTGAGTTTTCTTAGATGTCAGCCCCATTTCCTTATAGAAAATGAAATCCAATAAAAGCTGGTTTATCTGGCATTCTATCAAGTAGAATGTCATATTTATATGAACCTAAGGCACTGCAGGATGATGGTCAGGGTTGCTTTGGAGTTAGGGTTTATGGATGATATTGTTATCCTTTTGAAAATTGGTGACTGTGGCAGACATGGTAATTTCCCATTTGCCAGACTGCCTGAGTCACTGAAAGCAAAGATTTCTGCAGACTGAGAGAGTTTTGTGTGGGGTGTGGGGGTGTGTCTGTAGGCAAGTACATAGTGTGTGTTGGAGGCTGCCCTGGGGATAGAACAATGAGTTGGAGTCAACTTGGAGAATGAAACTTACCAGTCATCTCAACTATTCATCAAGATTCTCAGATTTCCCCAGCTAACTAGCACCTTCTAAGGTTGACTTCACTTTGGAATTGTTTGGTGGAAGGCACAGGAAGTAAGGAAACCAAAACCTGTTTAACTTCAAGCTAAAACACTTCCTCAGCCTCATTTCATTAAGGGAAATGGACATTGGATTATTGTGATTGTGGATGTGGTTTTTTTTCCTTAAAAAGCAGTAAGTGTTTTTTTTTTTTTCTTTTTCTTTGTGCTGTGTATAGGTAGCACCTGCCAACCTGACCTGTTGACAGATAATTGCTTGACAGCTGAGCCTTTGATGTTAAGCCTCACTTAGGCAGAAAGTTTCCCTATACCTCCCTAACAGTCCTGGGTGGTCTTGTCTGCCCTTCTTCCCCAGAGCCTTGCCTAGGAAACCCACAGTTTTAGGAGTAAGGGGGATTTTGGGGTGGGGTCAGCAAATGCCAGGCCACTCCCCTAAGTATGGAGTGCATGGAAGAATCCACTAGCAAACTCAGCTTAAACAAACAAGTGCTAAATTAAAAAGAATGTTAAATACAGATCAGCTGCCTGGCTCCTGACAGCAGATTTAATTCTTCCCTCCTCTCACCTGATGGAGCTTTGCCTGCAGGGTTTGCATCAATTATCTGTCGACATGTGGAAAATGATTGATGAGCTGCCTGCGGCACTGGAGTACACTTTGTCAACCACTCATCATTTATACATCTTATCTCTGCCAGAACAAAAGCTAGGACAGCCCCACACTGAAGTTGGAAGTGGAAAGGAGATGAAACTAGAGGTGAAAGAAGCAACGCAGCAGAGCTATGGGTCCTATGGAGATCCTCTGGATGATGAGGCCTGTGTGAGCCTTCTGGCCAGTCAGTTCATCCCTTGCCACATACCTTGGTTTTTGTCAAAGCTTTTTTGGCTGGCCCCTCCAGAAGGGCCTGAGACACAGGGAAATGCATGCCATTTTAATGATAGCACCATCTTGGAGGGTTTTCAAAGCACTGTGGCTACTTCTGCAGTTGGTCATATGCTTGAATCAACCATTCTTAGGACAGGGTTTGGAACCACCCCTGGCAGAAAGGAATCAGAGCCTGGTGGTTCCAACTTTTGAGAAAATGCTAAGAGAGTTGTCCAGGGCAAGCTTTGGGGGAAATTGGCATTGTCTGATGATGGTGAGCCTGAGTAGTAAAAATTACGGAGTTTTTTTTTTTCAAGCTTTGTTCCAAATGCTGAAGTGAAACCCAAAGGTTTTCTCATGGATAGGGAAGAAAGGTGGATGATGGTGTTGGCTCCTATTTGTTACCTAGTGTGTACTTACTTTTATTAATAAGACCTTGGCTGAGATGAGAATAGAAAAAAAAAATCAGCTCTCAAAGATCTTCTAGCCCATGCCTGTCTTCTGTCCTCTGGCAATGCCATTAGAGCAAGAAACCCAGGTGTGTGGTGACCTGACCATCATTTCTAGGTCATCACTTTTGAAAATAGCTGTTCTATTATGAACCAATCTCTATTAATTTGCTCTTTGTTAAAGGCATCCCATTTATTGATTTTTTCTTTCTTTGAAAGAAAAGGTACTGACAAATATAAAGTCAAGTGACCTAGTTATATAATTTGACTGATAAGTCCAACAGATTCCTAGGTAATTGGTTGGGGGGTAGAGAGGAATTAAGGCAGAAAACTTGGCCTTTATAATGTAACAGGATTTTCTTCCAATAAAAATGGACACACTACTTAAAAATGTTAAATAATAAGAATGAAGAATGAACATAGTTATCAAATGAACTCTAAAAGCAAGTGAGAGAACTATGTGGTAAGATTGTGGCAAAAGAAGCAATTCTGTGTAAGAGAATTAGAAAATGGAGAAAATCCCATCAGGACACCAGTAGCTCCAGCACCTTTAGGAGAAAAATCCAATGGCCTTTGAAAGTTGTAAAGCACTATTTCAAACTCTTGTGTATGTTTTGTTGCTGTTGGTGGGTGGAGGGTGATCTCAAGCTATGCTCAAGTGTTAGTTGAGGTAAATGACTGCTAAACAATCATGACATCAAGTGTTTTCACAGAAAATTCATGGAGCATGAATTTGCCTATACTGGGTGCCCTTTTGTATCGGTGGAGAAAGGTGGCCACTGAGAACCCATGACTCATGCAATGTTCCAATGTTGGTGGACCATCCCCAGTAAGAGGCCAAGTTGTGAGAGGCTTCTGTCCTGGGTGAGAAAACCCTGGATTTATAGATTAAAAAGTAGATACTCATAAAATCCTATAGTCAAGGATAGGCATATTCACTTTGACATCAGTAGATGAACTGTAGAGTAACAAAACCAAATTGGACACATGTGAGATAGATTATATTCTAGATTTAGCTGGTGGCTTCATGCACAACTAGGGGTGGGATTTCATGGGTTTTTGTGTGTGTGTGGTTTTGACAGTCCTTCAAAGCTTTCATCTAGGGAGATAGTCACTTATTTGGCATTGGTCTTGAAAGCTTATAAGACGTTTGTATTAGTTTCCTAGTCTACTCTAACAAAGTGCCACAACCTGGCTGGCTTAAACAGCAGAAATTTATTATCTCACAATTCTGAAGCCCAGAAGTCCAAAATCAAGATGTTACCAGGACTGGTTCATTCTAAGAGCTTGAGGGAGAATCTGATCCCTTCTTTTCTTACCTCCTGGTAGCCTATGTTTTCTTTGGTTATAGGCAGCATTTTCCCTAGGTCTTCATTTCATCTTCCCTCTGTGTATGTCTGTTTCTGTGTCCCCATTTTTCCCTTTTCATAAGGACATCAGTAATACTGGATTTTGGCCTATCCTAATGATCTTAACTTGCTCATGTTCAAAGACCCTATTTTCATATAAAGTCACATCATAGATCCTAAATGTTAGGAAGTCAACACACAACACAATTCAACCCTTAACAATATTAACCAGGGACAACTTTTTTTTTTAAACAGGGTCTCAAAATGTAGCCCAGCTTAGCCTTGAACTCACGATCCTCCTCCCTCAGCCTCCCGAGTGGTGGGATTACAGGTATGTTCCACCACAGCTGACACTCATGTACTTTATACAAGAAATTTCACCCTCTGTGTTTCTCCTAGTTTAAGGCTTAACTTTCTATCTTAAAGGGGGAACTATATCATGTGTCTAAGAGTGGGCACATAATAGCCTCTTGATATATATTTATTAAATTAATGAACAGACAAGACTTTAACTCTGAACTTTCTTGAGGAAGAAAAGCATTTTAAATGTGAAATTTATATTTGTACTGGGAAAATGCATTTACAGTTCATGAAGTCAATGAATTAACTCCAGAGGCATAAGAAACTTACAAAAATAGTTTCCTTTGAACACCAGTCATATGAAGTTATAAGTTTGGCTATTTGTAGGAATTTTTTTTCTCTGAATGCCACATTGGAGAGAAGAATCCCCCTGCTAATTCTATTTCTGCAGAAGTCAGTGCTTTGGCCTAGAAGTTTATTTTCTTGCCAATACTTTGTCACTTGAGGGGAAAAAAGTTCCCCATGGGAACTTTATATTGCAAATTTGTGGAAAAAGTGGCTCAATATTATTTGAGCTACCTGGTGCAAATGGGTGATATAGAAGGGATGTCTAGTTTGTGCACATGTTTGAATCTTGAGTTAGCAAGGAAAGAGTCTTTGTGTTTTACCCTCCAGATTTGTCGTTTATGTACAAACAGGTGTATTTTTGGCATATTTTATAAAAACTTGTCCAAAAATGTCGATAGAGAAAGTTTAGAAATAAAAATGTTTATTGGTGTGAAATTAAGGATGTGATCAATACTTTTGTCCTTAAATTTTTTGTATCTATATTTTGAGCAAATTTTCATATCAAATAGTCACTTTGTTTGTTGAAACTGAATGATGTCTATAATAGTCTAAGAAGAACCAAGAATATCAAAAGCCCAAGGTTGTACCCCTGTGTGGTTAGTGCAAAGGACACCTTTACATCAGCATTGTGAGTTGTTATGCAAAGGGGGTTGGTGGAATTTGATGAATATCAGGAGACAAATCTAAAAAGCTGCACTCAAGAGTGACTGCCTAGCCAGCCTGCACAGCCACCTCTCTTCTCACTCTGCTTTCTTGGGTCCTTCCTGCCTCACGTGGGTGCTTCCTATGGGCAGGTCTGTCATCTACTGCTCTGCTGACTTCAATCCTACTGATCCTGCCCTGAATTCCTGTGCAAACCCTAAACCTTCTGCCAAGCCTTCCTGGACATTTCCATTTCCATCCTATGACAGCTGCTCCTGAAGCTAAAACCCTCCGACTTAATGTAATACACTCGGGGACTTAATTGGTGCCACTCTAGTCTCTGGCTACAATCAGCTCAGCTGGGGAAGATATCTTTCTATTTGAGAATTTCTCCAGTTTGGGCTGTAAATAATGTTGAATAATTGATCTTACTTGAGCTGTTACTTAATGATAGCCTCCAATTACTCACCAAGATGAAGGCAAACAATATTTTTCCTTTGTCCACATAGGTGGACAAAGGGCCTTGGGGAGGAATTTAAAGGTCATGGAATTTGCTGACAGGATGTTACTTACCTGGTCAGAATTTCCACTGGTGTCGGTACATACTTCCCTGAAGAGGATTAAAACCAAGAAAGATTCTCCTGGGAGTCAGGAGAAGTGAGGAGATGTGCTGTAGCTTCCTCTGAGATGGAGTTTATGCCATAGGCAAATGCATGATGAGATGTTCCACAGATGACTGAGGCTCATCATGACAGCAACAAAAACAACAGAATGCATTTATTTCAAAACTACTATTTTGAACAACAGATTCAGTCCCTATGGCAAACAGAATTCAACTTTCAATTGGGATAAGGATATGCCAGGCTCCTGACAAGATTGAAGGTCCTTTTAAGAGATTTTGGTCAGGAAGAGCGTGGCCAGCATCCCTGGGGATTGTGATTCTGAAGTTAGGAGCAGGAGGAAGGATTGGAGAGTAGCGAAAACTAAATGAGAATGTTTTGGGAAGATTAGAATTCGAAGAAGAATAACCCATGAGAGCTGTATATTGCCCTATTGCAACTGTAGACATTTTTCACTTTATAATTCCTTGTTTAAACCTGGACAACTTTAATTTGGGATTAAAAAATGATTGCAGAAACACAGAGCTATGTTGTAATGATGAAGGGCTGCAATTTACACACCAATTAGAATGGCATTTGTTTTCATTCTGTAGCAACTTTCCCTCCTCCCCACCCCACCCAGTGAACCCCTCAGTACCAGGAAAATAGATTTCTGGGTCCAAGGGTGGTTTTTTCGGAGTTGACAGCTGCCATATGCCATGGGCTGGGAGGTAGGGACATGTTCCCAACAGTTTGCAGAGAGCCACTCCTCAGATCTTGCCTGTTTTGTAGAGCCTCTTTCCCTGCAAAACAATGCCATTTAACTTCCAGCTCTGACACCTTGCCTATTTCTATTTCACATAAATAAACCCAACTCCCCCCTTCGCTAACCTCCCCCAGGTCAGGCGTTCCTCAATTATAGTCTTAAACCTGACCAAGCAAGAACAAATTGTGACCTTAAGTTATATCTTAAAGTCCTGCCTCATATTGGGACGCAGAGAGAGTTTTTTTGGCATTCTCTTTGACAGGCTGCTTGTAGATAGAACAGTTTTCCATAAGGAATTGGAATCATACATCAAATGTATTGTTTTATATGTAAGCCACTGGAGACCAATGAAAGCAGTTGGTAGAGCCCAAATACCATTACAAATAGATTTATTAGAGTGTGTTTTCTCCCACCTTTTTCTAGAAGTTATTACTTTAATCTTAAGAATTTATGTAACTGTGCTTGTGGCTTTTATATGGTTTATGCATTCACTTTGGAGAGTTTTAGCTATTTAGTGGCGAGGTGTTTAAAACAAGTGTTATCAAGGAAATAATTTTGGCTTTACATCATTTTTTTATATTTGCCTCTGAATGCTACATATAGAATAGCCAGTTGGCAATATAAAAGAGTTATTGTAGGTGTCAAGGAAACTTATCTTTCTCGTGCCCTTTCATTGGGTGTATTCATCTACACCTCCAAAAAGCAAGCTGAGATAAACATGCCATATTCCTTTGCTGCCAAATTAGAAAAAGCTTTGTGCCTTCCTTCTTGGATAATTTCAAAGACAGACAGCATTAGACTTCAGAGCAATTAAACTCACTCTGGTGTACATTTGCTAAAAGGACTGGAAAACATGTTTTTTTTTTTTTTTTTTGGCCAGCACAGTAACAGAGCTGTTTGGAAATTTAAAAAGAAAAATTCTGAATGATCTCGGAAGAGGAATCAAATGATCTTGCAAGACCCATCTAATTTATCATATTAATATTTCAACTAGAGCATAGTTAGTTTTAAAAGATTTTGTTTTTATACATTGCTTTACTAGTTAGCCTATTTAATAATTTCTTTTCACAAATCCCTCTTTAACTTAACGTCTTCCTCTTTACACACTCACACACACAGGCTCACATACTGTGGTTGCAAATATTCTGTATAAACCAACTTTAATTTGTTAGCCAGATTTTTTAAGTCTGTTGGTAGAAACTTGTCAATCATTCCCAACTCAATATGTTCCAATCTAACTGTGTCGATGGTGTAAAAGCCGTGGTGTCTCTAGTTCTTAAAAGAACATTTTATCCCTTTTGGCCTTTACTGCATTTAAAATTTTTTTTCATGCTCTCATTGTGGTTCAGTTCCACACCCATGCTTCCAAAAGTTCCTGCTGATGGGGAGCTTGACTGTCTAGTTTCTTTTGAACTTGTTTAGAATTATAACAGTATTTTGGGGGTTTTGTTTTAGTTCATAGAAGCTGGCACACACCTAGAGTACCCAATGAGACATGACTTATGTCAAACCAAGAAAGCAAGTGTTACCCTCTTACAGTTACTGAGATGCAAAAGCAAGTTAGTGGTTTCCTTAGACTACATCAGATCCTGGAGAAGAGACTGACCAAGGCTTTGAAATCTCTCCACAGGGAGTGCTGGAGAGGGACAGTGTCTCTCTTGGGGTAGAATTCTCTTCCTATTCAAGTGTTGTTTGGAAAGTGAGATGATTAAAATTAATTTTCTGATTGTGTGATCTTCCAGAAAACACAGGACTCTTCATGGATTTGGAGTTTGTATTTAAGATCTGTTCTAATCTGAGCCAATCCATCTTGTAGGTGACTAGAATATGCCATCTCCCCCATATATGCCTCTAGCTTAAGGAATATTTTGAGCTGATTATTTTGAGAGACTTCAGCCACAGGAGAAGCTCTGAAAACAGTAGAAGTTACCTTTGGCTAAAGAAATTTACATCTATAAAGGAAATCTCCATTTACAAGGTATCTTCTTTCTGTACCAGAAAGAGAAGCCTAACTCTGAATCATTAAGACACTTATCAGTGGGAAAGGCACCAACCTAAGTCCTCTGCACAAACCTTCCTCTTCTTTTTTTCTGGGTTGGGGGAGGAAGGGCCAATAGGAGGGTTTGAACTCAGAGCCTCGCTCTTGCTAGGCAGGGACTCTATCCTTGAGCCATGTCCCCAGCCCACCCTCACCCCCCCCCTTTTTTTGCCATAGTTATATTTTTTAATAGGGTCTTGCTCTTTTGGTTGGGTGATGGCTAACTGAGATCCTCTTACTTACACCTTACTTACAAGATGGCATTCCAGGCATGTTCCACCATGTATGAAACAAACCTTGCTCTTGATTACCATACTTTACCTCCCCATTTATTTATCTCCCTGCCTCTAACACCCATCTTTCTTTGCTTCACTTGAAGATGGTATTTAAGCCTGACCTCCAAGTTATCTGTTTGAGATTTATTCACGTTTCCCTGGCTATCTCCCATTCATACATGAGGCATACTTATTAATAAACTTGTTTGTTTTGGTCTTGTTGTTTTTTTGTTGCAGGGATCCATCCCAACTAAGAACTATGGAGGGTAGAGACAAAATTATTTTTCCTTTTGGCAGTAATGAATTAGTAAAAAGATTATTTTCAAAGCACAGTTTTACTACTTTGAGGTATGCCTATTAATATACACTAGTGCTTAATGTAGTGCCCCAGGTTGAGGACCTCTTTTACTGACTAAAGATCATCCGTAATTAACATACAGATTGTTACAGAGTAAATGAATGTAGATACGTATGTCAAGTTTGTACTCCTAAATAGGTTAAGTATTCCCCACCTGATGTGTCTCATGCTATTAATTTGCTGAGTAAACACTCTTTTTATAGTTGAAAGATCAGTTTCATTTCAGCCTGATTATTCCAGCCATTCCAAATTAGGTTTGTTCAAATTAATGAGACTTTATTAAATTAGAAAGGTGACCTGGGTTGGAGATTATAGTCTTGTCACAAATCTCTCTGACACTGGATCTGTATCCAGTTTGTGAGCCTCTTTGTCACCCAGTGGCAATGCACAATTCTTTTGAAGATGCGCAAACCCAAGTTTTACTTGCCCCTTTGGTTTTTGCTTTTGGCCATCAACTTAACTTTAGTGCATCTGTCCCCTAATTCTTTCTTGCCTTGTTTCTGTCTCCTTAATCTTTATTGGTTCTGACTTCCACTGAATCTCTGCATGAATAATCACTACACCTACTCTTAACTCACCCACTTCCCCCATTGGGTGAGTTTTGGGGAAAGCAGTACCTCAGCTTTTTACCCCCTCTCTATCCTTGGCTTCTCTTTGGTCCTAGGCTGGCAGAAATTTTTTATTTAAAGGTCATTCCTGGGAAAAATCCTTTTCTGTTTCAGGACTTGGTTTTCTCCCAATATGGATGATTTTTTTTTTAATTCCAGTAGATTTCAGGTAGGTAAATTGAATTAATCTCAATTTTTAGTTTATATTATGTCATCATCGATTGATGCATAGCGTCTTTTGTGTGCATTTATATATTTTCAATAATGTAACAAATGAACCAACCCAAGAACTAGAATATAGATAATAATATATTTTTCTATGTGATTTTCTTTAGTATGGTCAATACGTTCAATTTTGTGTTCAATATGCCATTCCATTTAAAAAATATTTTAGCACACACACATAACATTTATAAGCCTGAATAATAAACTGCTTAATTTGGGCTATTTTAAATTTTCATAAAAGGAAGGGTTGTATTTCTGGATGTTTTCTTTTTTTCCTCAGTATTATGTTACTAAACTTCATCTATGTTTTTTCAAAACTTCAGTTCATTTATTTTTAGGGCTATCTATTCTGTCCTATTAAGCTGCAATGATTTATTCTCCAGAAGATGGACATTTTGTTCCCTGTGCTGCTGCTGCTTTTGAGGTGGCTGCAAGTGTCTCTTGAAGCACATGAGCTAGAATGTAATTGCTGGATTTTTTCATATGGGGCTTTGCACATGCTGGGCAAGTGCTCTTCATCCCCAACTCCGGACTTCTTATTTTCTAACAATGAAGTGCTTGTCCAGTGGTATACCCTAGAGTCTTGATTTGAATCACTTCTCCAGAACTGGAATTATATATTTCCTTTGCACTAACAAAGCAACACCTCTCATTAAAGCTATAAAACATGAGTTAAAAACATATGACCATCTGCAATTTAGCAGTCAGGAAGTCTTAAGAATGTGCTCCGAGGACAGAAGCAAAGTCGTTCTTGGAATGCAGCAGGAGAACCAGGCAGCACTGTCCCCAGCTCTGTCCAGTGACTGTCTCTGTGACTCCCATGGAAGCGTTGGTTTTCAGTGTTTCCATTTCCTCCTCTGTGAAGTGAGAGTGTTGATCACTAAGGGTATGTTCTGGCCTAAGTTTTTTTTTCATCATTCGGTAAGTAGTAATTATCACATTGATTCAAGTGTTTACTTTTAAAACATTCCTCATCCATTTTCTCATGTGTTATTTCCAATGCTAGAGTAATACAGGTAGAGAAAGATGAAATAAGTGCCTGCAGATTTTGACAGGAGTCTACATGGTGTGACTGTGGGAAGAAGTATCTCCCTTCTGGCTTTCCTGGGCCTCAGTGGTCACAATCCCTGTTTCGTTGCTGGTTCTCGGAGGTCTTGGGTCTGTCAGAGTCCTCCATTAAAATGCAAATGTCCTTGGAGTGGGTGGGCAGTACCTTTAAACTCATTATCACTAAATCTTCCACAGGGATTAATTTATTCTTTCCCATTAGACACCTGGCTGTAAACAGAGCCTGTGAGAATGGGCACCTGGTTGATGGAGAATAGCCCTGGAAGGGTGAGACAGGTTGTAAAGAGGGAGGTAGGGGGTGTGCTCAGGAAGACGACAGGGACTCCCTAAGGTTTGGCTGCTTGCTACTCCCACTGACTCATCTCTACCAAGACTTAAAATCCTACTGGGCAAATACACGAGGTTCCTGCTGGACCCTCGGGGAAAAGTTTCTTTAGAACTAACTTGAAGAGAAAGGCTACCAACCAACTGCACGTCTCCTGAGCCTGCAAATGGCTGCTACAAGTCCCTCAGCCCTCCTCACTTGATGGCAGTTGCCTTTGAGTAAAGTTCTTTATTCTACAGCCCTGAGTCCTGGCCCTGTCTACAATGTGGCTGTTTTGAGGAGTGGACAGGCCTTGTCACACAGCTTTCAGCAGGGCCATTTGTGTGTTGCCTCATCTGCTTTGTCTGACATCCAAACAACTCTTTAAAAATGTTGGGCTCACAAAGGGGCCTCAAGAGTGTTGTCAAAAGGGTTTGGGCCTCTCTGTCACCCCCACAAAAAAATGCCCTTCCCACCAGGGCTAGGCAACTCCCACCACAGTATGTGATTTTGCCTCAGCTGACCTCAGTCCCTTAACATGTCACAATGTTCATAAAACACTATGGCTGTCATAACACAAGGTTAAACGTAGTCTTCACAACCTGCCCATTCATCAGAGTTTTGGGGGTATTGCTTTCTGCCACCTTGTTCTGGATGCAGCCTGTCTCGGTTTGTGGGCAGCTGAGCTGTGGGCCTTTGTCTTTGTTCACAGTTGTGTTTAATTCCCCCTCATTCATTAATCATCCCTTTGCCTATTTATTCCAGTGGCAAGTGTAGTGAGCACACTTAACGTCTGCTTTTGTTTTGGTGGCACCCTTTGTGAGGACCAAGGCAGAGCTAATCATTAACTGTGAAATGACAAGAAAAGTCTCAGATAAGTGCCAAATGCTGCAGCCACTGAGACAGTTTTGTTTTAACCTTCAAGAGCTTGTGGCCAAGCAACTGAGGTAGCTTTATTTAACCATGAGTTCAAGGAAGCCATGCCAGCACTCATGCTCTGTTAAAACCCACCAGGCAGCAGGTTTAGGTGCCCTGTGTGTATTCCTGCACGGTCCAGCTGGGGTCTCTGGACTTTGACCAGGTACAAACAGGGTTGGCAGCTTCAGAGGTGAGGTCCAAGCTGGCCCCCCAACCTCTACATTTCCTGTGGTTTGGAGATCAGTGTTATAAGTGCTTGGTAACATTTATATACTCCAATTGGACTCGGGCTTTTCCTTTGCCATAAGACTTTTTTGTGGCACTAGCTTGTTAAAATGATGCAGGGTTTGTGACTCTCACCTGCTCAGAGAGGTTTGCCCTGACCACAGTTTCTAAAGCAATTGCCTAAGCCCACAGGCACTCCTAGTCATCTATATCATGTTACCCACTTTTCTCTTCAATATTTGTCACTATTGGAAATAATTTTGTGTTTATGTTTCTATGTTTGACTACTAAAATACAAGTCCCTGTATCCTTAGTCCCTCAACTACTGCCTGGCATGAACCAGAAGCTCAATACATGTTTCTTATGCGTGTGGAGGAGGAATTCTAGTTCTCTGTACCCCATAAAGTGACTAGGCAAAAGATGGGTAACAAGTTTATTAGCACGAGCCTGGTACACACACATGGAAGCCCTCAGTGGTAAGATCTCAAAGGGGTTATGAACTTAGACTTATAGGACATCTTTTTAAAAGAACATAAAATTTTAGAGAAGTGACGAAACAAAGAAAAAGTACTTTAAGTTTCTCTTTATTATATAAATATATGGCAAACTAACAGAGGACAGGGCTGAAACCTTTTATGTAGGTTCCTTTGGGGCTGTCTCCAGGCTAGTGAGGGTATAGATTTCACTGTAGTGATTAACTTCTGTCCCTCCTGGTAGAGAGGATGAAGGGGACATCTTTACAAATTTATGCCCTGCTTTTAGGCAAATAGGATGGGGCAGACTTACTTTTCTTTTTGGTGGTACTGGGGTTTGAACCCAGACTTTCTGCTTGCTAGGTAGGTGCTCCCCTTGAGTCACATCCTCATTCATTTTTGTTTTAGTCATTTTTCAGATAGGGTCTCTCAATTCTGCTCACACTAGCCCCAGTCCACGATCCTCCCACGTTTTACCTCCTAGTAGCTGGATGACAGGCATGCACTGCCACACACCCTGCTTGAGACTTTTTCTTATATCTGCTTTTTCTCAGTAGTCTTTAGCTCAACATTATCAATATGCCCAAAGTGGCATATTTTGAGAAGCATATCCTGCTACTCTTCAAGTGAATTAATTAATAAATAAATGAGTGGGAGGGAAGACTTTTTCCCCCGAAAGTTAGCCATCAGCTTTTCCTTAACCATGGGTACAAGTTTCCAACATTGACTTGTAATTCATCACGTGAATATCTGCTGTCATCCTGGGACTAGTATTCTGTGTTCTGTCCTCTGTCATTATTCTGGAGGATTCATGAATCTTTACTTGACTTTTGGATAAAATGACTCAAAACCTGTGGTTTTGTTTCTAGAATGTCTACCCACCCACCCACACCTGACTGGCCCCTTACCTGTACATTACTCTTCCCTGTGGGTAATTCCTTGTTGCTGTAGCACGTATTAGATGGTCCTGCCTTCCTCACTGAGCTGTAGTGCTGCCTTTGAGGTATCTGAGGCCTTCATTCTTAAGTGGCTCTGTTTCTGACTTAATATCTTTTGTTGGCCTATTCTCTACTGCTAAGCCCAAACACTACATTTTTCATTACAAACTTCTCAATTACAATGTAATTGTAGTTATTTCTTAATTACATATGATACGTATTTAATGTATTAGGATCAGTTCTTTCACTTTATTCTAGAGTGACTTGTATTTCTTGGCCCTTTGGTCCCTCATGTAAAAATTTAGAATCAACTTATATTTCATTAAAAGTCCTGTTGAGCTTTTCATTGAAAGTATAGTAAATGTGTAGATCAAACTTGGATGACTGAATCTTCCTGCCCATGAATATGCTATTTACCCTTATTTAGTCAAATGTACTATTTGATGATTTTAGTATACTCATACATTGTATAACCATTATCACTGTCTAATTTTAGAACATTTTTATCACCCTCCCCAAAGAAACCCTGTACCCATTAGCAGTCACTCCCCATTCCTCCCTCCTGCCAGCACCTAACAAACACTAATTTACTTTCTATCTCTCTGCATTTGCCTATGCTAGACATTTTGTATAAACAGGATAATACACTATGTGATATTTTATGATTGGTATGTTCACTTAGCACAATATTTTCATGGTTCCTGCATATCATAGACTGTATCAGTACCTCATTCCCTAAATAATATTCCATTGTATGGATATATTATACCATACCTTATTTATTTTGGTTTTTGTAATTTGTTTTTATTCTGCATAAGACTCTTGTATTTCTTTCACTAGCTTTATCACTATGTACTTATTTTTTTGTTGATGCTGTAAATTGTATACAGATGCCCCTTGTGGGGTTATGTATTGACAAATTCATTATAAGCGTAAAATTTCCTTCCTTCCTTCGTTGCTTTGTTCCTTCCTCCCTCCCTTCCCCTATCCTCTCCCCCTCCCTCATCCCCCTCCCTTTCTTCCTGCCTGGTGTTTATTAGGCAGGTACTCTACTGCTTGAGTCATGCTCTCAGTCTTGAAAATGCATTTCGCACACCTCACCTGTGGAACATCATAGCTTAGCAACACAGTGCACTATATAGCATCACACACTTACCCTTGTGATTGCATGGCTGACTGGGAGCTGCAGCTTGCTGCTTCTGCCCAGCATCTCAAGAAAATACTGTTCTGCATATTGCTAACCCTGGAAAAGGTAAAAATTGAAAGTTTCTACCATCTCTCAATACTGCTAAGCTGGGGACAAAGCCCTTAACACATGGGCCTTTAGGGAACATTCCAGGTCCAAACTATAGCAGGAACCATGTGTACTTTGAATTGTATTTCTTGTTTCTTGCTAATGTTTGGAAAAGCAGTTGAATTTTGTGTTTAGTATTACACATAACATCATAACTTTACTTTTATTTATTAAAAAATTTGCTTTTCTTTTGTTGGTGGTCATATTTCCTACAAACTAAAGGTTTGTTTCTTCCTTTCAAATCCTTATATTCTTAGTTTCTTTTTCTTATTTTATCACACTGTATAGGACCTCCAATTTAATGTAGACTAAAAGTGTTGAGAATGGGCGTTCTTTATTTATTTTTTAAATATTTTGGGAATAACTCACATAAAACTTTTAAAACAAAATTTCCCACTTTAAAATATCCAATTAATTTGTTTTTAATATATTCACAAGGTTCAACTATCGCTATCCAATTCCAGAATATTTTTACCATACACAAAAGAAACTATTTGCATTTACTCTCAATCTACCCCTTTTTTTGATCCCTGACTATCCCTAATCTACTCTCTGTCTCTATGGTTTTGCCTGTTCTGGACATTTCACATAAATAAAATATATGTGGCTGGCTTCTTTCACTTAGCAAATGTTTTCAAATTTCAATGAACTTCATTCTTTTTATAGCTAAATAATATTTATTTATATGGACATACCATATTTTGTGTATCCTGTCATCAGTTGATAGACATTTTGGTTATTTCTACTTTTAGCTATTGTGAGTAATGCTCTTATGAGTATTTTTGTATGTGTTTTTGTGTGAACATGTTTTCAGTTCTCTTGGGTACATATTTAAGAGTGGAAGTTTTGAGTCATGTGGTAACAATATGTTTAATGTTTTGAGGAACTACATAGAGTTCACACTTGCCAGGTAGTCAGTCTGGTGATCAGGTTTTTTATTTTAGATGGATTGCATGTTGTTAGTTTTTTTTTAACCTAACATTTATTGAGTAACTTTAGTTCCTATGTAATTATAAGAATACAAACCAAGTGATAGGCTCTTCATTGGAATGTAAAGACCAGTGCTGTTCTCTTCCTCAGGAATGTGGTCCTAGGATGGAATTCTGGCGACAGAGATTAGAACCAAACTAGATGCTGGGTAGACGCTGGTCATCATATATTCACTAGAGTCACTGTTCCTAGATTTGGCTAGTTCATAGGTCTCCAGTGGTATACAACCTGAGGTATGGGAAGTGCTTATGTGGATCATTGCATTTAGGAGTAATGGGTTTTTCTGATGTCAGTGTGACATCATGGGAGCTAGCCATCACAGATATGACTTATGTTCCATTCTTGCCATGGACCTTCTCTCTGTCAGGTTTGTTTTACCTGATCCTTTTTGTATTAACTTACTCTCTGAACATGTCCCCTTGCCTCTCCTAACCTTTACTTTATTTATTTATTTTTCTTTTATTATTCATATGTGCATACAAGGCTTGGGTCATTTCTCCCCCCTGCCCCCACCCCCTCCCTTACCACCCACTCCGCCCCCTCCCTCTACCCCCCACCCCCTCAATACCCAGCAGAAACTATTTTGCCCTTATTTCTAATTTTGTTGAAGAGAGAGTATTAGCAATAATAGGAAGGAACAAGGATTTTTGCTGGTTGAGATAAAGATAGCTATACAGTGAGTTGACTCACATTAATTTCCTGTGGGTGTGTGTTACCTTCTAGGTTAATTCTTTTTGATCTAACTTTTTCTCTAGTTCCTGGTCCCCTTTTCCTGTTGGCCTCAGTTGCTTTTAAGGTATCTGTTTTAGTTTCTCTGCGTTAAGGACAACAAATGCTAGCTACTTTTTTAGGTGTCTTACCTATCCTCACCCCTCCCTTGTGTGCTCTCGCTTTTATCATGTGCTCAAAGTCCAATCCCATTGTTGTGTTTGCCCTTGATCTAATGTCCACATATGAGGGAGAACATACGATTTTGGTCTTTTGGGCCAGGCTAACCTCACTCAGAATGATGTTCTCCAATTCCATCCATTTACCAGCGAATGATAACATTTCGTTCTTCTTCATGGCTGCATAAAATTCCATTGTGTATAGATACCACATTTTCTTAATCCATTCGTCAGTGGTGGGGCATCTTGGCTGTTTCCATAACTTGGCTATTGTGAATAGTGCCGCAATAAACATGGGTGTGCAGGTGCCTCTGGAGTAACCTGTGCACAGTCTTTTGGGTATATCCCCAAGAGTTCTTCTAACCTTTAGATTTGGCCACTTTTCTCTTGCCCTGCTCACTGCTGGGCCTGGCTCCTCCTGGATATATCCTGTTTAATACTTACATGTTCGGAAATAAACTGACAGCTTGGCTAAGGTAAATGCTTGTCTTTAAAATTCCTGGTCCCAAGTATGCTGTTCTGTTGTCAGAGTACCTGTCAGTCTGTGTGTCAGAGAAGCATGTCTCCATTTGGAATTGGAAAATAAGATCAAGATCTTGATCATTCAAGATTCAGAGTGGCCTCTAGAGCCTGAAGACCAAACACTGTCATCACTAACCTCTGCGTCCTCAGGAAAAGCAGCATAAAGAAATGACTTTCAGTGAGGGAAATAGTGCCATTTTCTTGCCCCAAAGTTTCTATTGAATCCACTCTATGAAGTGGATCTCATCTTACATCATCTGGAGGAATTCCTAGGAATACAGTCCCTCGTACCAACATTGCCCTTTTGAAGGCTTTAGGGATTTGCCTTTATGGTCAGGTTTTAATCTGTACTACAGGTCCTGGCACCTGAAAGCTGCTATTATATTGAATTAAGTAGGATATATATTCGTAATCACTATGATAGAACTTTACTCTTTCATTGAATAGTCCAGACATAAGTGATGGAGCATGCTCGTTGTTTGTTCGTGTGCTGTGCTTATGGTCTTGTGGTACAGAAGACACATCCCCATGGTCGTTCTACATTAAGTGAAAATGAGCAAAGGACCGAGCATTCTGATGCCCTTTAAGAACACTGCCTGGAAGCTGTATAAATCACTTCTACTCTCCTTCCACTTGCAGAAGTTAGTCACACGACCACAACCGTGCATATGCCCATCAGTTCTTTTACTAACAAAGAACGAGAGAATAAATATTAGGAAACAACAAGCAGTTTCTGCAGAATAACAGTATTTTGTTAAGTAAATGAGAAAAGCTAAAACAAAATAGAACAATATGGAAATTGGTTATACTTAATCAGGATCACCAGATCCATGTGTTTGAGGATCTTAAAGGGAAAGAACATAGACCTAGCATTCCAGAGACTCCTGAATTCACATCAGGAATGTATCACTGTGGAATACCCTTTGTTTGCCAGCAGTGAGCTGAAACCTAGGCTGGAGTAGCCATGTCTGAAGTCTCTCCTTTCCCTAAAGGTCACAGAGGAAATGTTCCTGAAGCCTAAGAAGGGAGATAATTGAGTGTTTATTCTACCTCAAGGAAGAGTGCCACTTATCTGGAAGATGAATTGTGGAGGGACTCTATTAATATGCCACTATTACTTACCAATATCTTCTTTTCCTTCCTATCTTGGGTGAAGCTTAAAAACCCCGTATACCTTTCCACTCACCCTCATGACAGCCACAGTTATCCTGGAGGACGCCTTGTGTTCGGGGAAGTAGAGACACAGCATCAGAGTAGCTAGATTATTGGACACCTGTCCTGGAAGTCACTCAGACCCACAGATAATATTGTTTAAGGCAACTTTTATTATGTTGGGATACTCAGATTTGGGATTTTTGTGACTGTAGCATGACCAAGTCTATGCTATTACATTTTGTAAGTTTTAATCAGCCTTCGGGTGTGAACAGAGTTGTTGGATTTTATGGAGTCCTGGAATAGACTAGAAATAGGAAGTGTCTCCAGTCTCAAATACCTGATCATGTTGCTAAATTGTCCAATTATACCAACTCAGGGATATTGTAAGACAGGTCTCGAACTATGTACTTAAAAGAGTGATTGGTGTTGGATGTTGTTCATCTGGAAAGATGTTTAAGAGAGATAAAGCCTTTTGCCCATCTTCACTGTAAGTAAGAAACCTCAGACACAATCAGAAACAGGTTTTATGTCATGTGAATTATTCCATTGAACAGCCTGTGCCCACTTGGAAGGGTTGGTGTTACTGTGCTAAGTCACTGGGGTCCTCTGGCTCACTGAGCTCCTTCTGCCAGGAAGCTCTGCAAGCTATCTCCCACCCCCAGGGCTCAGAAACCCTGCAGGTCACCTTATTGGGCTCCTAGAATGCACAACAAGCTCTGGGTGATAGGAACTCAGTTGAGCATTGCATTTCTCTTCTATGGCTGAAATAGACTGTTTCCTTCATGAATTAGACATTCCATCATTTCCCTCATTGTCCTTTCCAAAATGTGTCAGCCAAGACAGACAATAGGGTGGACTAAGGATCTCTGAGTTCTGACCCTTCCTCCTTCAGCAGCCTGGTCCACTCTGCATGCTGTACCTGTGATGGCTATGATGAGGGGAAGAGTTTTAAAAACATTCAGAAATCACCTCCAACCCTGGAGTTCCCCAGCTGGGTCTTCACTTACAGAATAAGAAGTTCTGGCAACTGGCTCAGCTTTGTCACAGTGCAGTGACATGACATGGAATGTGAGCTGGGAACAGGTGAAAGAGAGTTCTCTCCATGGAGCCCTCAGAGCCCTCCTGACTACACACAGCTTCATCTCTTAGCACTCTTCCATGTGACTTATTTCCCTAGGACTTTGTACTTGTCATTGTACTTTAACAAGCCACTTAACCTGTCTTTCTTCTCTTTGCCTTTTCCTGTCCATCTTCTGTTTCTTCAGCTACACTCCATCCTTGTCTCCCTGTAAAATCCCTCTCAACCAGGCCTCAGTGTTCTCCTCTTTCCTATACACTAATGGCATGTCTACACTCTCCCAATAATTTGGCATTTTAGGCATGTATTCTGTTTCTCAGAATTTAAGACTAAGGAGTATATGTTACTTTGTAATTTAGTTTGATTATGAAGTTCAGAGCCTTGAAAAATGGAAACTGATACTTAAAAATTTTTTTTAAAGAGATAGTGTCACTAGGAGCAATAAAAAAATTATTAGAAATGTTGAAATTGGTAACTTAGGTCACCAGCTTACTAAAGATGTAAGCATTTAAAACATTAACTCAGTGGATTGATTTATTGAATATCAGAGCTGTAAGACACCTTCAAGACAATTATACTGAATTTTTATCTATTGGTGGTAGAGGTACAACCCTGGGATAATCAATTTAGTGATAGAGTTAAAAATACTATTTTCTTCCAATACCTACAGTTACCCTTATATGAGTATACATCCTAAAGAAGCTTGTGATATGTGTAATGTAACATTTAAAGATGTCCACTATAACGTTGGTTTGAATAGTGAAAAATTCAAAATGGAATTAATGTCTCACAATGGAAATTAGATTTTAAAAATTAGGTAGACTTATTCATGAATAGGAATTCTAGACAGAAATTAAAATAGATCAAAAGGAATAGAACTCAAAAAAAGCCACATGTTAGATAGAAGAATATGTATAATATCATACCATTATCAAAATGGTAATCTTACTTCTGGATAGACAATACATGTCATCCATTATCAAAATGGTAATCTTATTTTTGGATAAATAATACATGTCATAAACATTAAAAGTGCATTTGGGACTTTATTTTTTATTTGGGAAAACATAATTTAAGGTGATTATACTGAAATAAAGCAACCATCTATCATTTATATTTTCAAATGAAGAAACTTTTATCAAGAGTTGGGCTTGGTGTATGATGCTGTTTGGATCTTATTTTGAAAAAAACGGATAATAAAGACTGTAAATTTTACATTTTATGTCATCAGGAAAATGCAAATTAAAACAATGAGATACTATTACACACCAATTAGGATGGCCAAAATCCAGAACAATGACAACTCCAAATGCTGGCGAGGATGTGGAGCAACAGGGACTTTCCTTCACTGGGAGTGGGAAAGCAAAATGAAATATCATCTAGGAAGACACTTTGATGGTTTCTTGGAAAACTAAACAGAACTCTTACCAGAGGATCCAGCATTATGATTTCTTGGCACTTACCCAAATGAGCTGTCCACACAGAAACCTGTGCAAGGATGTTTATTGCAACTTTATTCTTAACTGCCCAGACTTGGTAGCAGTCAAGGTGTCCTTCAGTAGGTGAATGGAAAAATGCATTCTTGTATATCCAGACAATTAATATTATTCAGCACAGTACTGCCAAATCATAAAACACACGGGAGAACCTTAAGTACACATTATTATGTGCAAAAAACAATCTGAAAGGTTATATACTACATGATTGCAGCTATGCATTCCATGCTGGAAAAGGCAGAACTAGGTAGTAAAAAGATCAGTGGTTGCCAAGGGTTAAGAGGAAGGAAAGGCTGAATAGGTAGAGCACAGGATTTTTAGAATGGTGAAAATATGTATGGTGCTGTACTGATTGATACATGTTATACATTTGTCCTAAGTCATAGGACGTGCCATATCAAACACTCACCCTAATGGAAACTGAAGGATTCAGGTGGTGATAATGTGTCACAATAGGCTTAGCAATTGTAACAAATGTATTTAAGTTGGGTTTATTGATAATAGAGGAAAGGTAGGCAGGTGTAAGTTTAGGGGGTATTTTGGAAACCTCTGGTCCTCTAGATTTTGCTGTGAAACTGCTTGTAGAAAGTCTTTTAAAAAAGAGAAATCTGAAACAAATATTTGGAAATGTTAGGGTGGTAGATTCACATGTGCAATTTTGTCTTGTGTACTCTGAGATTTAAGTATTTCATAAATGAGAATAAAAATCTTAATGAAAAATTTAAAAAGACATAAGAAAATCAGGGAAATTTGAATGCTGACTATTTGATTGTATTTTTTAAATACCTAAGTGTCTGTATGAAGGAACGTATATGATATCTCAGATTTGTTTAAAAAAATTTGATTAGAAAAAAGATGGTGCTAGATATGGATGGGTATAGTTACAGTTAATGAGATTAACTGTGTTTTGCTTTATGGATATATGACGCTTCATTATAGTGTAGTCTGTAACTATGAATATGCATTTTTTAAATGTCCTCCAAATAGGTTTTAAATTTTGTATTAAAAAATAAAGTTCTAGAACCAATCCTCTTGTCCAACCCTCCTTTTGTTTGTCTGTTTGAGACAGGGTCTCACTGTTTAGTCCAGACTGGTTTCAAACTCAAGTCTTCCTGCCTCAGCCTCCCCAGTGCTGGGATTAAAGCTATGAATCACCATGCCTGGCAATCCAGTATTCTTTGCAGTACATCACATAGACCATGATTGGTTGGACTCCATCTACTGTTCAGAATAGCCATGGGTAAACAAGCAGATTTTGCTTGAAATTATTTTTTTCTACTGGAAAAAAATTTCATAGAGCAATTTTTATATTGTTAGATATAATTAATGTAAAAAGTAGAAAGATTCATCTTACTAATTTTCTGGTATATTAGCTATGGTATAAATGGTAACCAATAGCTTTTTTTGAAAACTGTATCATTGTGGAGAATAGTAACTGCTTGTATACTTCACTTTTGCTGAAATAAGTAAAATAATTTGTACGGAAAAAAAAAAAAAAAAAAGTAGTCCACAACTTAGCCATCAGTTCTAATGGAAGTGTATCCAGGATTTCTTTTTCTTTCCAAACAAAGCAAAGCACCAGAACCGTGTGATTGAGAGCGTAGGGCCCAAAACATTTGTGAGCAACCACAAAAGGTGGGAGGTGACTCATTCCAACTTTATGATGTCCCAAGAAACTGTTATGATAAGAGCAAAGACTAAAATAAATGAGAGATAACCAAGATAATGGGAAAAACAGAGGGAACCAGACAACTCTCTTCACTCCTTGGCTTGAGAAATTTATTATGCCAAGGAAGATAAATCGGAGGAACATGAAAAGGGAGAGAGATCTTGTCTCTGACTCATGTATTTCTCTTTAAGTGAATGAGCAATAACACAGAAATAAAAGAGTTCCAAACAGAGCTGAGCGCTCAGCCAAAATCATGCTTCCTAATAATTTCCAAGTTTGGCAGAAGCCTCACACGTTGTACTTGAGCAGTTTTCTTGAGTTTGAATTATACATGTAATTCATCCTGATCAGAATGTTAGCTGGGGAGCCAAGATCCTTTTGCTACTCGGAAATGAGAACGTTGGTCACATGCCGAAGTCAGGCTTCCTTTGCCACATGGGGAAATCTGCTCGACCATCCGCTTGGAAGGCTCTGAGAAGCAAACAAGCAAAACTTGTGAAATCCATAGTTTGGCGCCTGAGTTGTCGTAGGACATATTTTCCTTTCCTACTAGGCTGCTGTGTGGTAGAAATACACAGTCCAGGAGAGTCACAGTCACACTAAACAGCATGAAGCAAAAGCACAGAGGAGACTGTGTATAAGTGACCAGCTGGCCTTCCTGCCCTGTCCTTCAGAAGAACAGCAGGACAGAAGTGGAAGAAGGTAGACAGGACTGGAGGTGATGCCTAAGAAAATGGAATCCAAAGACAGTCATTTGTTTTTCCTGATTCTATCAGTGAGGACAGCAGGAAGAAATCCAGATTCCAGCATGTTCTGTTTTTAAATAGCAGTGGTGCTTTTATTCAGTTTCATAGAGCTAATTTCTTCAGGGTATAAAACAATATTCTTCAATAACTAAATCTTCAGTCTTTGCTCACTGTCACTTATGCTTCATTTCTGAATAACCCCAAGCGACGGGTGGTTCCTGCCAATTACACACAGTTTTCCTTGCTTTCGAGGTAATAACCCAAAGGCAAGTCACTCTGCACAAGATATTTGATTGTCCTTTGAGTTTGATAGTCTTTGGTGTTGTGGTGTTTACTTTGGAATCAAATCAAATTGTTGTAGGAAGCTGCTTTGGAGAAACTCATTGTTTTTTTATCTGTTGTGCTGTGGTTTCACCCATACTAGGCAAGCACCCTACCACTAAGCCACATTCCCAGCCAAGTAACTGCTTTGGGAAGTTTTTGAAATAGGGTCTTGCTGTGTAGCCCTGCTGGCCTGGAACTTTTCATCCTCCTACCTTCACCTTCCAAGTGCTAGGATTAAAGGCACACCTCACAATGCCCCCCCAAAAAACTGCTTTTTTATAAGAACAAAGCTTTTGTTTGTTTAGAAGGGCAGATACATGGCTATGTAGGTACATAGACAGGTAGAGAGAAGGGGCAAGTTTGCTGAGCAGTCAGAAAAAACCCCAGCATTTTGTAGTCCTGAATGTACCATTTCCCAATTATGTTATTTGGGGCAATTTAACAGATACCTTTGATTTTCAGGTCATTTATATAGAAAATGCAGGTGATAATAGCTGCCTGTTGGATTACTATGAGTGTTCTAGACAGCAGCCTTAATTGTTAAAAATAAGAGAATGAAAGGGAGAAAGATGCATTTTTAAAAAATGAGAATTCCCCTCCAAAGTGAATTGTGATCATAGTTCTTTTGTCATAATTCCCAGTTTTAGTTTTATATGAAGTTCAGAAAAGAACAAAATACAGGTCTCCACCAGATACATGAGAAATTATGTGCGTGTCATTAAAACGTGAACTTCTTGTGACAATAGTGACATTATTGGAACATAAATGGCAGCTCAGTCAGGATTCCTTGTAACTATATCAAAGAAAGACAGTCGTAGCTTTGTTCTCAGCGTGACTGACTTGGGGCTTGGCTGCTTCTTGTTGGATATTATCATTTTTAATGTCAGTAAATAATGCGATGTCAGATAAATGACCTGTTTCCTTTCTGTGGTATAAAGCTCATTTATCTTCAAGGAGCTTGAGCGAGTGGAGAAGTCAGCAGGAGCAAATATTTCCGACTGCAGGATGGGAGGTGTTTTATGAATCCAACTTAATGTGAGTTCTAGGCAGTTGGGTTCAATTCTAAATGTACTTCTGGTAAATCAATGAAAGTATATACATTTACCATTGACTCTGTTCTACTGAGTGAAGAGAAATACAAAGCAAATACTTTTTTTCATCTTGAAGAAAATGATGCTCCCATAAAGCATTACTGTGCTAGTAGTGTACAGAAGACATTCTACTACATAATTTTGATTTGGCATAGCCCAAATTTTTGTTGCCTTGAATTGCAAAGATTTAAAAAATATGGTGGCTTCAAAAAAGTTCTAGAATGACACTCTTTGATTTCTGGAATATAGTTTCTGATCTTTCCAAAGAAAACCACTGAAAAGCCCTCACCTGCCACGTCTATGCATAAGTCTCACGAACCCGTGTTCTCTTTTGTGATGGGAGATTTAGTCAAGGCAAAAAATGACAATTTGCTTTTCTGGGAAACTGCAGGTACAGTAACGATTATCCCATTGAATTTATCCAAATACAGTGAGGATCATGTGGGGACATTGCCTTGAATAGTACTTTGGAGTTTTCTAGAGCCATTCACCGAATCTTAGAGAACTTATACTGTAAGCTTCTTTAGAGATAACTTAATATAAATGTGTGATTTTAAAAACATGTCATTGACAACTCAAAGGTAAGGAATATGTTCTAGGTCACAAAGTGAATTTGCAGTGTAAGAGACTAAACACAAATAGTTTGGGTCTTTACTAAGAAAACTCTGCTTGTAAATTTTGTAGATTATCTTTCTGAATTCCTTCAAATTTTAGAGCTAGAAGGAAGCATAGGGTGGGTGTTTATTTTATTCCAATGAGCAATATCCAGAAAGGCTGTCTATCTACCTGTTTTTCTAGAAGAAGTTTCAGCCCATTACTGTCCATGGTCCAATTGTGACTAGTGGCCTGTCACAGGATTGGTTTTTACATTTTTAAAAGGTTGTAAAGAAAATTGAGTCAAAGAAGAATAGATAATGTAAGTGATGAGGGCTTATATGGGTCTTGCAAAGTCTAAAATACTAACTGCTGTCCCTTTATAGAAAGTTTGCTGATCCATGTTCTAGAATATTCAGACAAGGGGATTCTGTGACTTCTTTGTAGCTCCTACAATACTTTTGTGTGTTATTTTATATTTCTTTAATTAGTGTTATAGATAAGAAAGATAAGATCAGAAAGATATGATCCTATTTGGGGCCAACTTTAAGAAGAGCTTTTGTTCTCTAGAGGGATATATCTGCTTTATAAAATATATGCTATGCTTTGAGCTGAAAGATAGGCACATCTATTTCCATAGAAGTTTTGCTGACTTTTTAGTCACAGGATTTTGAATTACATAATTTCTCATCTATTTTCTGAACCACCTCAAAATAGCCTTGAACTCCAGGCAAGTCTGGTGAAGGAGTTCATACGCCACATTACTGGCGTATGAATTTTGGAATTTCATGTTATCAAAAGCATGGGTTTTCATGTTGATAGGGAAGCCATGCTCCATGTTGGTGCAGATAAGATGCCTCGTGGGTTGAGTTGTGCCCTGTGATCCGCATGAATTCAGTATCCACAGTTACAATTTCGCACAACTTTGCTTGAATATAAGCACCATTCTAGAACTTGGTATTTGATACTTGGCAGTTTGTTTGAATTTGATACTGAGTTTAAGATTAGGGGGTTTGAGAGTGAAGATGGCAAGGAAAAGGAAAGAGAATCATAGGTGGATTAAAACATACCATAAGAGTATTTCTCAGTGACAACTTGTCCTTTTAAAATTAAGGACTTTTAAACACTTAATTGGATTGAAAATTAAAGCACAACACTGTGATTTTCTTAAGAGATAACAAACAAGATTAAGGAGCAGGAAAATATGTACATAGGTATGTCTTATTGTATTCTTATTTCACTAAAAATTCCATACAAGTTATCAGATCTATTTTCACATTCTTCTTCTACATACTCTTTTGCTTCATAGTCTTAAATAAAACCTCATGTATCATTAATTGGAATTCTAAAATACAGATGCATTTCATGAAACTTGCTGTTTCTGCCTACAGTCAATAAATAAGAACAGAAGAGACTGAAATTAGAAAGGCATGCAGATGCTTTATAAATGGTGGATAATATGGTAGGGAGGAATGGAAGAAGTCCAAGGGGGAAAAAGTTAGCATGAATCATGGAAACCATATTATTGGGAATTAAGAACTATTGATAACCAGTCTCCTTTTCCTTAGGATAATTCCTTCTAGACTGCCCCATAGTGATTCTAAAATGATTGGTAGGAGAATATGGTACAAGTAGTGTAATTGGATCATATCTGTTGCTGATATGATTCCTTTACATAAAACTGGATCTTGTTGCTAAAACTAACCATTCCTCACTGTTTTCAGTTCTCAGAATAATTTAGCTTGGGGAAATATTGACATTTCTGTCTAAGTCTATTCTGATCTATATTTTATGAGGAAGACTTTCCTAAATACTCTTTTAGTCAGTCTTTGGAACCTCTGAAATATTCTTTGTCTCAGAGATGGCAATATCTTTTCCTGCTGCTTCTCCTGTCAGGTCTTCTCATCTCTATCCCATTATCGGAGTAGCCCTTCTGTTAGAGCTGATGGGAAGGTAGTGTCTAGGACAGTGGCTAAGTGACTGAAGTCCTACATTATCATGTCTGAGAAAGAATGCTGTGAGGCTGTCTTCCTAAGCATTTTTCTTAGTAGTCACCTGGGAAGACACAAAAGCAAAGCCTGGCTGGTCTCTGTGGTAGGACTGTGGTGGGGGTCTAGTTGTAGCCAGAAGGTTCTCGTGGATCACGGGACTCCAAAGAAAGGTAGCTCAAGATTCTATCAAGTTTAAGATTCTCAAGGGTTTAGAAGTTGGTGAAAAAATTATTGTGGCTCAGTTTGTTTAGTAGAACTGATAGACTACAACAAATGTTATGTGATAAGAGAAGGACTTTTTATTGTCATTTAGGGTAGGACAATACCCTGTGTGAGGCCACCCCCTACATTCTTAGCCTACCAGTTCCATCCACTAAGTATTACTAGTACTCTTTAGTCACTGGGAACACACACACACACACACACACACACACACACACACACACAATTTTACAATTTTCTAGTTACCTCAAGAAAAAAAACAGATGCCTATAAGTGTCTGTGGTTGAATGCCACTGTTAGCTCACTTCTAGGTGATGGCCATTTTTCCAATGAAGTTTCTATATTTTGTGCCCTAGGAATATCCAAAGGAAGCTGAAAGATAAAATAATCAGGGTGTTGGGCTACAGACTTTTTTTTTGGTGCTGGCTGTCAAACCCAGGGCCTTGTACATGTTAGGTAAGTGCTCGTTGTATCACTGAGCAACATTCCCAGTCCTAAACTTTGAACCATGTGTTTAAGAGTCTTGTTCCTACACAAGTCACAGGTCATTTTCTTACTATGCAGAGCTCAGTAGATAGTGGGGCTAGACAGATAAGAACAGCACCTCTACCAAGGAGTCCACAAAGGTACAGACTAACCTGGTTAATGTGCTTAAACTTGGGAATCTCAGAATACAAAGAAAACTAATTCACTTAATTTTCCACATGGAAGGATGCCTTTGCCAAATAGGCACATTCTTAAGATGCAGCTATAGGTCTACCTTCAAGTCTAGGCCAGGAATTTAGGATAATTTCCTATAGATTCTTGTCCTGGGCCTCTGGGGATGGTATCTAGGAGATATGATAAATTTGTTTGCAAAAAGACATTGGTTAGTTGATTATGAGTCAGATTGCTAGAGTTTAGTTACTGCTTTTACCATGAACTATATGACCTTGAGCAAGATCCTTTACTTCTTTTGGGTCTGCCTCAATTTCCCATGTGTAAAGCAGAGATAATATTGCTACCTGTCACAGAAGATATTTGTAGCATTCATTAAATTAGTACATACAAAGTGCTTAGAAGAATACTTAGCATCTGATAGTTATTAGCTCTTATTAGTTTAGGTATAAATCTATGAGTAGATGGAGTCTCCATCCTACTTTCTGAAAGTGCTTAGGCAGAAGCTCATTAGAAGTTTACCAAGCTCGTTGACATGGCCAGCTCCCTCCACTGCTCACTGTTCTGGCCTTTATTTCCATACTGGTCATGAGTAGAAAAGGGGAAAAAGTGAGTCCTGGAGCCAGTGGATAACCTTTCTAGAAGTCTCTTCCCTACCAAGATGTGGAGCCAAAGTCTCCTTGGTCAGAATATCATAAAAAGTAGACAGGGGATTTGTGCTCCAGGCCATGACATAGTAATAAGAACGGGATTTATCCTCCTGCCTTAAAATCCAGACAGTATGAAGCCAGATTTCAAATATGGGACAACAGTCAGGACAAAGCATTAATCCCCAAGAGGAGAGAAAACAGGGTGAGCTCTACCACTGCCTAGACTACTGTCCAGAGACTATATCCAAGCTAGTTCAGGGAAGGCAAACCCAAAGAGAATTGCTAGTCTCCCTGAATTGAGAAGACAGAATTGAGAATTAGGGAAGGCTAATGTGATTAGAATCCTCAGCAAAGAAAAGAGAGAGTTGATGGGGAAGGGAGAACTGCATTGGGAGACAGTTCCGGAGATTTCTATAAAGGTTCTCTTGTGTCCTCAGATGATCGAAATGTGAGAAATTGCTAGAAGTCAGGCAAAGAACCACTCCAAAGGAAGAGGTGGAATAACCCTTGGATCTCACACAGGGCCAGAAGTAGTGCTGTGCCCATCAGCTAGAGTAGAAAAATCAGGATAAATTACATCTGGTAGAGTAATCAGAGGATTGCCTCACTAACGGGACAAAATCTAAGACAACTCTCCTCATGCCCAACAAAACTTAAAGACAAACCTGAAAAGTACCACACTATTTATAAGTACTTTAAATGTGTCCCAGAAAGAAACCCTCAAAAATATTGAAATGAAAAAAAAAAATCCAGCCTCCAGCAAGATCAAATTTATAATATCCGGCATCCAAAGAAATATGTCCCATTATGGGGAGAAAAAATTTGATCAGTAGAAACAGGCACAGATGATACAATTAGTACACAAATATATTAAAATACTTGTTATATATAACTATTCTGTGTGCTTAAGAAGGCTAAGGAACACATGAGGTTACAATATTGAAAAGATATAAGTAGCCAGACCCAAAGCAAACTTCTAAAGATGAAAATTATAATGTCAAGAGGGAAAATAAACCGAATGGAATTTGCAGCTAATTAGACACTAGTAGAAGGGAAAATTAGTGAACATGATGTTTGAACAATAGAAACTATACAAAATGACTCAGGAGAAAATTACTGAAGAAAATGAACAGAGAAACTGTGAACTATAGGACAATTTTAAGCAGACTAATATGCTTGTAATTAGAGCTCCAAAGTTATCAGAAGAAAGTAAATAATAAAAAGTACAAGCAGAAATCAATGAAATAGAAAAGAGGAAAGCAAAAGAGAAAAATCAATGAAAAGGAAACCTTGTTCTTTGAGAAGATTAATAGAATCAGTAAACCCCTTGCCAGACTGATGAGGAAACTAAGGAGGAAGTTACAAATCACCCATACCAGGAATGAAAGAGGAAGCATCCCAGATGTTAAGAAGTGGTTAGGAAACATCAGGAACAACGTTATGCCAATAAACTCAGCAATTTGGATGAAATGAATAAACTCCTTCAAAAACACAAACTATCAAAACACTATGAAGAAGATATTGATAACCCCAGTGGCACACATCATTTTTCAAATGGAATTTATAGTTAAGATCCTTCTCATAAAGAAAACTCCAGATGTAAGATGGCTTCATGGTGCATTCTACCAAATATTTAATGAAGAGCTAATCCCAATGCCTCATGAACTTTCATAGAAAAGTAAAAAGGAGTGGACCCTTTCTTATCCATGCCATGGTGTCAGCATTGTATATCCATATCTCTCATGAGCAAAGATGCAGAAATTCTTTGAAGATTATTTTTTACAAATCAAATCTATTATTAGAAGTAATAATAATTCACCTAACATGATGTCTTCCAGTTGCATCCATTTACCTTCAAACCATGTCATTATTCCTCATGGCTAAGTAAAACTCCATTGTGTAAATATATCACATTTTCTTGATCCATTCTCAGTTGAAGGCCACCTGAATTGTTTCCAAAGCTTAGCTATTGTGAATAGTGCTGCGATGAACATGGGTGTACAGGTGTTTCTATTGTATCCTGACTTACGTTCGTTTGGGTAGATGCCCAACAGCAGTATCACTGGATCATATGGCAGTTCTGTCTTTAGCTTTTTGAGGAATCTCCATACTGCTTTCCATGGTGGTTGTACTAATTTGCATTCCCACCAACAGTGTATTAGGGTTCCTGTTTCACTAAATCCTCACCAGAGGATTTAGAGTTATTGCTCTTGAATATGGCCATTCTAACCAGGGTGAGATGAAATCTGTTTTGATTTGCATCTCTTTTATAACCAGGGAAGTTGATCACTTCTTCATGTATTTACTGGTCACTTGTACCTCTTCCTTTGAGAATTCCCTGTTTAATTCATGTGCTCATTTCTTCATTGGGATGTTGATTCTTTGGTGTTGAGTTTTTGAGTTCCCTGTAGGTTCTGGATATAAGTCTCTTATCAGATGAGTAGCTGGCAAAGATTTTCTCCCATTTTGTGGACTATCTCTTGAGTCTCAGTGACTGTGCAGAAGCTTTTGAACTTAATACAGTCCCAGTGTTAATTCTTTCTCTTAGATGCTGAGCCTTTCGAGTTCTACTTAGGAAGTTGTCCCCTATACCTGTCTGTTCCAGTGTATTTCCTACTACTTCCTAGAGTTGTTTCAAAGTTTCAGGCCTTATATTAAGGTCTTTGACCCACTTTGAGTTGATTTTGGTACAGGGTGAAAGACAGGGGTCTAGTGTCAGTCTTCTACATGTGGATATCCAGTTTTCCCAGCAACATTTGTTGAAGAGGTTGTCTTTTGTCCATCATGTGTTTTGGGCTCCTTTGTTGATGATCAGTTGGCTCTAGATGCATGGGTTTATGTCTGGATCTTCTATTGTGATCCATTGGTTTTCCTGTCTTCATGTGCAAATGCCATGCTGCTTTTATTGTTGTGGCTGTGTAGTATAGTTAGAACTCAGGTATTGTGATGCCTCCAGCAATGGACTTTTTGCTCAGAATTGCTTCGGTTATTCAAGATCTTTTATGTTTCCATACATATTTCAGGATTAATTTTTCTATTTCTGTGTAGAATGTCATTGGAAGGCCAGATGTTTTCTCTCATACTTGGGAGATAGATCCAAAAGATAAACATCCACACACAAACAAGCATGATCATATACAAACTCATTTGTGGAACATGTTTGGAATAGGGGAACTACTCTATGGAACTTGGGGAAAGAGGGAAAGAAAAAGAGAATAATAGAGCATCAGTAATATTGTAAGACATAACATCTGTGAAGGAAGAGGATACAAGGTTATGTATTGAAAGCTATTGAAAATGGGCAGTAGGAGGTAAAGGGATAAGGGAGAGTAATGGAAGGGGTTCAACAGACCAAAGTAAAGTATACCCACAGTGGGGATACATTGAGAAACCCCATCATATATCAACTTAAATATTAATAATGAAAGACAGGACTGTAAATTAGGTACAGTGTGTGTGGGGTGTACTAGTGGGAGGGGGAAGGGTGAATGAAGGAGATTAAGGTGAGGGTATATGGTTGATGGACTTCATATACATATATGAGATAGAACAAAGAAACCTCTTGCAATTGCTTTAAGTGGGATGGGAGGGGGCTAAGGGAGAGAGACGATGGGGGTGATGTAACTAATGTGTGATATAAGCCTAATCAGAATTGTCACTATGAATCTTCCCCCCCCATATAATGAATATATCCTAATAAAAATTTTAAAAGAAAAAAGAAGTAATAATACTACATCATGACCAGGTGGGGTTCATTCTGGGGATGCAAAGTTATTTTAACCTTATAAATGTGGGCAGGAACCCTTGGGCAAAAGAACATTGTTCTACACCATCTTATCCGCATTCTCACAGAGCTCTGAGCTTCCCTTCTGACAGTGATGGACAAGGAAGGCCTCAGGCCCTTGGGGATCTGCTAATGATCTAAGCAGAACCACCTGTTCTTATGGCCACATGCTTCTCATCTACAGGGTAGCAACAGTCTAGGGCTCTTCAGTCCTCAGCAAGTATCTGAGACTTGGGGCTGGTGAAAAGAGCATAGGTTTGGGAGTCCTAGGTTCAAATCCAGGCTTCACCTTTTATTGAATAAATTATTTAATATTTCTAGGCCTTAGAGGATTCCAGGTGTTCTGAGGCTTTCAGGTAAAATGTAAAGCACTCAGCATGGAGCAAGCAGACTGTATGTGGGGGTGGGGTCGTAGTGCCTGGTGTTGAGACTTTAGAGGATGATGATTAAGAGTTGAGGCTCCAGATAAAAGCTGCTTGGATCACCATCTCTGTTTTATTTGTGGGACCTTGTCTAGTTACCTCGTCTGTGAAATAAGAATGGTAATGCCTACTCCCAAAGAGTTGTTATGAGGTCTCTTTGAGTTAAGAGTTGCATAGCTCTTAAGACAGTGGCTAACATACTTCCAAGTAAGTGCTCAATATGCATTAGCTATTATTATTAAGGCTATTGTTGTTGCTTTGCCTCTAGTGTTGTCCCTATTTTGTTGACAGGCCAACTAAGGCTCTAATATCCTAGAAAGAAATGATTCTAAGAAGAAAGCTCACAAACCTAAGTGAGGATGCCAGGTAACGGTAACTTACACTTTGAGTTTGCTCAGCTTTTGAGTTTTTATCTGATGCCTTTGAACATGACCTGTGTGGCCCTGACTGAATAGGAAGAGGTGAACAGGCACACCTGAGAGAAGTGAAGCTTGGTAGGGGAGGCCCAGGGCAGCCACTGACAATAATCTATCTTGGAGGCTGGAATATTTGGACAGAGACGTGTCCGGTGACAGATCTTCCTGAACAAAATTGTGATGCAGTGTGAAGGGAGGTCTGGGGTATAATTGAGAACCATGTGGCCCTGTCAGTAGGTGATGGTCCCTGAATGACAGTGTGACAGGGAGCAGAAACAGGGCCACAGTCAGTCTCTCTGACTGCTACTAAGATGTGCACTGTGTAGATTTCTACCTAGCCAGGCCTGAGCTGGGCCTGGGGAGACCTGCAAGACTACAGGCTGTGAGCTACCAATTTCTTTCAGCACAGCCTATTTCGCCATTCATAGCCTTTCGCTATTAAGCAGACCAAACAGCTCATATCCTGTGGACAGATGATAGATATGTCATATCTCTGAAAAATTGTTTGTCTTCCACAGGTGTATAGGCTTGTTTCTAAAGCAGACAGGTCACATGACACTTTTCAACACTCTCTTCTTTCCCAGCTTGGCATCCAGCGTCTATCAAAAGGGAAATCTTTCACATGCAATTATAGCAGAAAATAAAGGTGATGAAGTGTTGTGTACCAAGAAGGGAGGAGATCAAAGGGCTGTAATGAAAACTGATTACGTGGTAAGGGAGGCTTCGAGTCCAGAAGTTGGGTGGGACTGGTTAGGGCCTGACAGTGCTCAGAGACATATTTGTGGGCACACACTGGGGTCCATGCAGAAGGCCTGACTGCAGATCCACGATAGGCTCTGCTTTCTCAACATAGTGAATTGCTGGGGTTGTGTGTAACCTAAGAAGGGCTATAGCTAATATGTAATTGTATCAGCGTGGGCTAAGGCACCTCTTTCCCAGTACTTAACACACACCTGTTTCTTCCAGTATCATCCAGATAGTGGTACCATTTCTAACCTCCAAGAGTTTGGTTTTCACCCATTGAGCCTGGTTGCCTTGCTCTTGTGAATGTTTGTCATCAGCTGACTGTTTCCAACCACAGGCTGCTGCTCTTGTATACCCCGATGCTAATGTACACGTCTTCTGTTAGCACTGGTAATTGGGATTTCTAAAGGAAAATCAGTGTGACCCCAGGAAATGGGATTGTAAAGCAAGTGATCCCTGCAGATCTATGTGTTCACAGCCCTCAGGGCCGTATGCTGGAAATTTAAGCAAACATTGGTTGAAGAGTACTTAGTGGGTCTAAGAAAGTGATGCGTCTTGCAGAAGACTTAATGGGATGCATGGACCACAATGAGGACTGCCTGGCCAGCTCTAAGTGGGCTGAGATATGGGGGGGGTCACAACAATTTTCTGGTCTAAATTGTTACCCTCACTGGTGACTGTGAACCTTACATTGCCACCAATATCCTTACTGTGTCTTTACAAGCACTGTATGTGGCTGTAATTGGATAAATGAACCTGGGAGCATTTTCACTCACTGGCCCTTAGGCATGAGATAGGTCATTATAACAGAGCAGTATCTGGAAAAAACAGACTCAGGGAAGACACATTCTAAAAGGAGAAGGAAAGGAGAGCTCTTAGCAGCCAGGGGCAATTTTAGAGGGTGCTGGATAGTGATGGGAAAGGGGGGGCCTGGGAACTCAGTTGGGCAGTGCAGTAGGGGTACAGTAGGGAAACTGCCCTCACTTGATAATTTTGCCTAAGGCCAGCTCTACTTAGCAAACCTCCTGGGATCAGCTTGCTCACTTTAAAGGATCTAGTCCACCGGAAGAGCAAAACAATATTTCCCTCTGTGGCAACTTGGCATTACAGCTGTCATCACAGTTGTATCCAGAAAAGCAACTTATTCAAGTCACAGCTTTTTCCTCAAGGCTTGTCTCATCTTTAAGAATTGCCCAGTGATGCTTCCCAGAGGAAGTCCCTCACTCCAGATCTGGAATGGGTACCATTTTCTATAGACAAGTGATTTAGGAACCCATACCTGGGAATGATGAACGCTCAGATGGTGGTCATCCATGTTTGTTCACAGAAGAACCCAGCTTGGTTTTGTCAGAGCCAGACAAAACTTCCCGAGCACAGACACAGGAGGTCCCAAACGATTTCTGGTTATTGTGTTAGACTTTTAAGAGCTGTTGATTGAGGACTTCATTGAAGCCAGACTGTATATCCCCACCCTTTCCATTTCCTTTTCTATTTAATCCAAAGACTGTTGTTTACTACCATCCATTGAAGTCCATGAGTGAATGTGAAAAATCGCTTCTGCAACCTTAGGTTACGTGAAGAGAATAGGCTGCTGTCAGGGAGGAAAGCTGGGACATGGAAGAACATTTCCCTGCTCTCTCTGCTCCTAGACCTTAGACTTGGAGAATCTCAGATCTGGAAGGAGCTTTAATTAAACAGGTAGCTGAAGTAATTCTTGAACTGAGAAGATAAGGAAACAGATATGGAGGGTGGAGGTGTCACCTCAAACCCCATACCGGGCTGATGAGTAATTACACAACTGGAATACTTAGCTAGGATCTGTAGAAAATGGTTTTGAAAAGGCAGAGATACTGGGGAGCAGGGAGACTGGATAATTGGGAGTCAAACAGGGCTGTTTTGTCAACAAGGAAGAAGTTTCAAGGTGTCGTAAAGGCCATCTTCAGATATCTGAAGGGTGTAGAGTTGTATTCTTTGTAATCTCAGCACAGCTAGGATCCACAGTCATATGTTACATGGAGAATGAAGTTGTCTCAGGGTAAGGAAGATGTTGCTCTATCTTCTTGAGGACCTGGGATACCTGACAGAATGGTGAGTCTAGTGCCTTGGAGGAAGCCACTGTCTGTTGAAAAGTATGTCCAAGGAGGTTTCTGCACAGGGAATTTCCTTTTCAAAAGCAGAGGGTAATAGAACTAATGTGGGCTTTAAGACACCAACTCATCGTCTCCTGAGTCTGCCACTGGCCCTGTGGGCCTTGGCCTTAACTGCTGCATGGTCCAGATCAGAGAGAGCTTCAACAGGAGGGACTGCTGTTCAGTGGATACTTTTTTGGGGGAAAATAGAGATGTGTTAGTTTTGCTCCAGAGTAAACATGATACCAGGAAAATAAATAAAACAGAGGTGGTGGCAGCCATGTCTGGGATTCCCATTGTTTGTGCAAAGGTGGTCAGTTGGTGTCAGAATGGAAAGACTCCTGTGAACCCAACAGAGACCAGGCCTCAGAGGAAGGCAAGGCCAGACTTTGGAAGGAACCCTTTAAAGTGAACTTATTAGGTACCTCTGTATTTAAAGACCACTCAGAAGAGGACAGAAGGTACCAGAAGGTCTAATCCCCAGACTAGGCTGAAGAAATAAGTCCCATCCTTTGACTTCTCTCACATGCATTGTTCCACAACACAGGCATGCTCTTTGCCTATCTCTTGGCCTCACTCACCTGGCTGTACTTTAAGGTCCAGATTCTTGACTCTAACTTGTCAAGTCTAAGTATCTTATTTGCAATCTCTATGCTTGAATCTGCTTCCAGAAAGATTTTTTAGCTTTAGCCATTCACCCTGGAGTCTCCTGCCTCAGAAAATCCTCAGGGTGGAGGACAGGCGAGGGCATGTATCAGGATAGCAGGTGGGTCTCCGGAATGACCCTGTCACACTGGATCAATGCTTTGGGCTCTGTCCTGGAAGCGTTCCTCTTTGAGTTTGAATGGCATTTTGAGTCCAGTTTGACCCCTCTCTGTTCCTGTAATGTTCCCTTCTTTCCAAGTTTAGGTCAGCATGGCTCTAATGGCCTCTTCTCCCTTCTCATATACATTTCCTCCTGTGCATTCCTCAAGGACCCACTGATCTACTCCAGGCTGGTAAGGTGCAGACTAATGCCTTGTGCTCATTTTCACTAAGTCATTCATCCCCCAGAGGATTGACTTTGTCGATTGCATTGTTTATGCCTTATCCCAGAATCTCAGTTGACTTTGAGGAGTTTGATTCACCCAGTTTCCTCCTGAAGGCACCAACCATTTGTCTACCTGAACTATCAAACATCCCATCTGCGTTGCTCAGGGGAGTGAGAAAACATGAACATATTTCTCCCCTCAAGTGTTATTTGTTGCCTTGTAAATCTGATTGGGAGAATATTTGGAAAAACTATGAAATGCCTTCCTTTAATAATGTTGATGTCGGGGTTTGGTGGGGAATCGCTCTACTCATAGTACCAGAATCCAGGACCTGAATTTAGACCTTCTTCCTAATCTTTTATATAAATTGAAATAGTAAGTCAGAAATATTTATTGAGTCCCTACCATGTTCAGACTGCAAGTCAGTGGGAAGTTCAAGAACAGACAAGCTAGCTTGACTGAAAATTTAACCTACCAGCTTCTTCTCACGGGTTAATGACCTTTGTGAAAGCCACACAGTGGCACTGCTTATCTAGAATTTAAGAATTCTTGCTTGGGGCTAGAGGCTGCTTTGTCACATTAGATGGTTCTGCATCTTAGAATGGCAGAAATGAAACCTTAACCTACTGTGCATAACCTTGTATGTCCTTTGCAGAATGTGGATAACAGCCTCTCTGTGCCCTTCTTCCCATCTGTAAAGTGGATCTGGCAATACCTACTTCAGGCCATTGTTTGGATAAATATAGGAAATGCCATATGTCAAATGCTAAGCATGGGACTTGACACCCAGTAGGCATCAGTGAGTGACAGCTAATGTTGCAGCTGGACTGTTGTCACTGGTGCCTCACACGAAGCAGCAAGACCACATATTATTCATGTTGTGTTCTATCTTGTCCCATGGAAAATCCTGACTTCTAGCTCTCTTGTGCCTGCCAGCCTTTGTAGTATTAAGCTGGCACACTGTATACAGGGTACTTGAAAAAATGTCTGATGTGCCAGGAGGGAAAAGGACAAGTCTCTCTTAGGCAGCCATGTGGGCTTTGTATTGACTAAAATAGGAAAGAACTGTGAAGTAAAGCAAAGCTAAGTGTCCAACAGACTGTATCACATACTTTCTTAAGAGTGACGCCTGGTTATGAGAGACTGGCAGAAGGAGAGGAGGTGGAGTAGGGTAGTTCTAGAAGAGAATGCTGACTGGAATCAAGCAAAATCCAAATAGAACATATTTAAGGACAAACCAATTGAGAAATGAATCAATTAGGCAGTGAGGCTCCACCTTCTCCAGTCAGGCAAAAGAACTGGCCTGGAGTCTGTATGGAGTCAAAGGGACCAGTAAGACAACATGAACGTGAACGAGGACACCCTGCCTATCTTATTTTTCTTGGAGGTACTCTCTATGAAAACAGCCCCTAGCTTCCTTCCAAAGCAAACTTACTTTCCTCTCACTTGTATGTGTCACACTTACATCAGCTCAAATAGTGTCAATTCTTCAAAATTACAGAAATTGTTATTGCTATAGCAGTTTGTTTCCAAGGAACGGAGGCCACAGCAGATTGGTATTATCTTAATTTTTTTCTATGGCCCTTTCATCAGAAATAATGGTAATATTTCAAATGGATTTCAGTGTCATTAATGGGATATTTGCAATGGTATATTTCAATTCAGAAAACTGAAATTAGCCACATGCACAGGACCCAGGTCATCACTGGGGAGAGGATGAGATAGGTTTATAAATGTCCAAGGTAGGTACAGAAGGAGAGCTAAATAAGCTATACTTATGAACAAGGAATCAACTTACATCTTTCTAATATTGTGTCAATTATTCTTAGGACTGAAGCACTACCAGATCTTGCCTTCCTGGTGCATTGAATAGACCTTGAGGCAGGAAATTATCATTTCCATTCAACAGATGAAGAGAAAAAAATGCATTGGCCACAGCAGTTTGTTTCTATTAAAACAAAGTGCCATCTTATAACCTGTTCTGAAGCTTTCATGAAAGTGCAGTTGGGAAGTCTGGGAAAACTGGCAAGAAAAATGTAAAATTCTGGGGAAAGTTGTGTAAGAAGAGAGTAAGGATGGTGGGATTGTGGATCTGGGCATAAAGATCACACTATGTAGAACAAAATTTATCAAGTTCCCCCAGTGGGGGAAACTTGTGTATATGTCGTGTTTAACAATTCTCAAAAAACATATGAATTTATCCACCCATTTGCCTTCTCAGTAAATGTCTCCTTTTCAGCCTCCCACTATATATATTACTGACCCAAATGAGAAAGACTTAATGATAGATGGTGCTTGTTTAATTGGCTGAAATGGAATGATGTGCCCTTTCTGAATCCCGTTACTTCTTGGGACTAATCTACATATTGGCAACTTGTCATAAGAGATGGGTTGCAAATGCTGAATCAAAACTTTTCAGAGCTTGGCAGCAGTACAATGGCAATGTGTTAAATGCTCTCTTAGGAGACTGGAGAGATCCTTGGTAAGAGTGTAATGCAATCATGGTAAGATAATGGATTAAATAGCCTTCTTTAAGATACTGGCTTTGTATATCTTTGAATTAAAAATCAGCCTTTCAGATAGTAGTATGATTCTTTAGGTACACACAAAATGGGCAGTAGTTAGTGATGACTTAATGTGTTAGTACAAAGGAGAGTTGCATTTGTTCTACATTTTTAGGTTGACTGTTGGAATTTCCAGGACTTCATAGTTAAACTTCCCAGTAGGGATAGGATGGAACTTTTCCCAGGACATCATCACACAAAGATTTGGAAGCAGAAAAGCCGGAGTACTGTATGATCTTTTCCATGTACCAGTGGGAGATTATGGGAAAGTCACAGAACTTTGTCTCGAAAAATGTAGATCATAATACTTTGTGTTTCCCTCAAAGAGATCCTGAGGACCAGACAAAATAGAGGCATGAAAATATTTTATTAATGCAAAACCATGGACAAATAATTGTTATTATGACTGGCCTATAAGGAAACATCTTCCCAAGTCTCCTTGCCTTCTATCAGCCATAGTGAATCCTGTCAATTCTTAACATATTTATGCCATGGAGATGTGAAAGATTCAGTGTCCTCTTCCCCTCTGTCAGGGATCTAGACAGGATGCTAGCCACAGTTTTATCCAGGCATCCTTCAGATGTTTTGAAATGGCTCTGGTAAGAACCAAATCTATGTTTCCAATTCATTTTCTAAATACACAATTTGTTCAAAGTCCATTTTTTAAAAAGAATTCAACAATAAAGTATGACTTACTGCTGTTTAGCTGCCAGAAATTTGGGATCTCTATGAGTTTCACTAAAATCAAAGGCTTCTGTTTAATGTGGGTGTGTGTTAAAGTGAGCCGTACTGTCAGCTTACCAAAAGCTCTTGTTTAATCTCAAGTTTGTGTAGTTTTTATTAATCCAGTGTGCATCTGTTAAAAATAACTCTTGATATTGTAACATTTGATTAAATGGAACTTCCATTAGCTGGTGGGGTTTTTTTTTTCCATTTACACATTCCAAACTGAGTCTGATAACATGGCACTAACATTTAGCCTGAGGTGTGGAATGTTAATAGTGAGATTTTGGACAGTTTGTTTATTTTTTATTTATTTCCTGAATGTGCCATTCACAGCACTATACCAGATGGGTGTCCTGGAAGGCAGAAGTTTTCTGTTTAGCCTTGGAGCTCCGAGAAACTGGCAGATTAGTCCCTACCCCAAGGGTAGCACCAGCCTAGTGGAAAAAAAGGCAGAGGAGCCACATTCAGTCAGCGCTGTAGAATATTTTTGTTCTTTGTTCAAAGGAGGATGTAAGTCATGTGCTGTTCAGAGCTGAGTAAGTAATGTGTCTAGTAAAACCTCATCTACCACTTTTCACTCCAGCTGTAGAGAAGGAAGGCCAAGAAAATAGGCTGGCCCTCCTGGACACTGTGAGCCCATGCTGTCCTGGGGGCAGTGGCTATCCTCAGCCCAGAGGTCTGGAGTTCTTAAGGCACAGGACCACTGATGTCTGGCCCAGAATAGGCACTCAGTCACTTTCTTGAGCTGTCAGGCTGAACAGTAGCCAGGGATCCGAAGGCCCCATATATTTCCTCAGTGTACATCTGATGGTCCCCTGCTGTGTGCCAGGCAGCATGCTAAGCCTTGGGAATGGGGATGTGAGCAGGACAGACTTGGTTCCTGATCTCGTGGAACTTTCACTCCACTAATACCTAACTGCCAGTTGAGGATTCTGTGTATCTGTCTGTTGGTTTGTATGTTTATATTCTATTCTGTTGAATTCCAGCTCACTGAATTGGGTTTATGCCCTGCTGACCACCATTTGGTCCCTATATTCATTCTTGTAATGGCATGTTTAGTGATTATATATTAGTTTTAATTACTTTAAGATAGAAATTTATGTTCAATTGGTTCAACACTTATTTACTAATTGCTTATCATGGAGAAATTCTATATTTTGCATTGCTTCTCCAGTCTTATTGGGCATAGATTATTTCCTTCCCTCTTGACTTGCCCATCCAGGAAGGCCACCAGAAAAGGTGGAACTGATTATGCACCACTCAATGGTGCCACAAGTAAAAAGGAACTACCAGTCCATTAGTGTTACTATAATGAAATACCTGAGACTAGGTGTTTCATTAAGTCAAGATGTTGATTTAGCTCATAGTTCTGGAGGTTCAAGGATCTGCATTGTGATAGCTTTCTTGCTGGCAGAAGGCATTGAGCATCATGACAAGAGCACACACACATGTATCTGTGTGTTCAGGCTTCGCTCTTATTCTAAAGCCGTCAATATTTAGTATTTAGTCATGGGGGCTCCACCATGATGACCTTATCTAACTGTAATCACCTCCTGAAGGCCCTATCTTTAAATGGATTTCAACACAGGAAGCCCTGGGGGACATACTCAAATCATTATCCAAGTCACAGAGGACACTACCCATGTGATACAGACTGCAGATTTATAATGATATCATTCGTAATGATAATTCCCTGGTGGATGACATCATTTTAACAGAATCATTTTATATTAAATATATTAAGAGAATTTCCCCCACATAGCTGAGGAATCTTGAATCAGAGGCACCGTCCTTTTTTTTTCAAAAATACACATAAAAACAGTTCATAAGTGGGCCCATTGCTCCTTTCTTTGTCATGTGGCTGACCAGACAATTCCTCTGCTTCATTTGGGCAGTAGCAGGGAAAGTACTGGAGTCGGACTGGCTTCTGAGTCTAACCATGCAGGTCAACCAGCTGTGCAGCTTCAAGCACTACCAGAGCCATGCTGAGTTTCAGTTTCCTCATCAGTAAAATGGGGGTTAGCTTCATAATTCATGGAGTTGTTAAGAAGTTCAAATGCAGTAATTCTGGGAATATTTTGTCATGTGCTTGGCTCAGTAAATGTTATTTCAATCTGGTTGCTAATGTGGGGGCCAGGGATATGATCTGCTAAAAAGACCTGAGGGAGGCAGAACTTCTGTGTCCTCTGAGTGACTGTGCGGTGAGGTCAGGGGACCATTTTGTCCTGGGAAGGACCATCACTGAAAACTTGAAAACTACCTTCATTTTTAGCAAACCAGAGAAAGGCATTCAATTTTCCTTGTTTCCATCCTGGGAATTGCAATCTACATTTGCAAGAAAATGAGAGTGTCATTTTCCTACTTTCCAGGCACCTAGGGTGATTCATTGCAGTGAGTGGTTAATGGCGATTGAAGGAGCAGCAGTTTTTGGTGACCAGCAGGACCCCAGCAGGGACCTGGGGTAACTCCCAGGTGTTATTGGAACCTGTCTGACTTTCTACGAGAGTGCTGGTTTTTCAATCAAGTTATCTGCCAGTCTCCTGCTTTCATTTCCTGGGCAGGGATTCAGAGGTCACCGGAAACCCTTTTGCCTTGCTGTAGAAGGACTGATGCATCCATTGATTCTCATATGTAGCTCTGATCACAGATTGAAATGAGATTACTTCCTCTCTTGGCTTGGGTTATGATAGCACTCTGTAGTTTAAGAAAATTTATTTGCTGTGTATTTTGTTTCTTGAAAAGTCTGATCATTTGTTTTTGTCCTCTACTCAAAGAAACCTAGTTCAGGACTGGCCAGAGTCCAGGAATAATGAGGTGTTGGTGAGAAAAACACCACCCAAAGAAATGGATCTTTATTAGACCCTTCCTGAGGTGGTGGTGGCAATATTGCAGTGTGCGAGGTGATGGGTCTCTATTTCCTTTTGGCTTGACTGGGGCTGGCCAGTTCCCTCTTGCAGGGCCTCTGCGTCCCAGATGGTGAAATGTGTCTAAGTCTGGGAACCCATATTCACCTGATGGAATAACACTTCCAAAGTGTGTGTGCAACTGAGAAGATGGAAGGCGGTTAACACTCAGTTTTGGGCCATGTGTGGATTTGTGTTTTCATTTTCAAGTTGTCTTCAAGCTCCTCTGGGGAGGATGAGTGGATGGAAACAAATGTTTTATCTGTACTTATCAGGAGCTTCTTCCTGCTCCTAAGGCCAGAGTCTTGCCACTGAAGCTTGTTATGAAGAATAGAGAAACACAGGAGAGGTGTTCAAACCCAAGAAAAGATAATGGTTCCCAAACTTTCTCTGCTCATGGCACCATTTTTGTTTTCATAATATTTTTACTCTGCCTCTAGGTCCGCAAGGGTGCGCACACACACACACACACACATATGCACATACATACACACAGACAGAACTGTTTATTAAGTAGATAGGTCCAAGTAAGTTCATATATCCCAACAACGTAGTAGCCATTTTAAAGAATAACCATACACGAATCAAAAGAAAGTATATTTTTTTATTCTTAACCACAATTACTTACCAATGAGGGGATGTATGTCCTTGTTTGATACTGCACAACTTCTCAAGCCTTGGAATCAAAACGAATGCCACCACCCTCATCTGACAATCTATACTGATTTTCGTGCAGTACTTGCTTTTTATTATTGAAATCACAGCAAACTAAGTTTCAAAAATGTATGACATAGTCAAAACACGTTCTAATGTTGAAACAGGGCTACCAAGAGCTGGGATTGGTTGGGTATCATTTACCTCAAAGGCTTGGAACTAGAAGTGTTTCAGATTTCAGAATATTCACATAGACTTTACAGGATGAGCTTTCCTGATCCAAAAGTCAGAAATCCAAAACGCTTTGCCATCTGAATTTTAGATTTCAGATTTTTGAATTAGAGATACGCAGTAAATAGTTTGCAGTGTCTGATGGGTGTTGTATATTGTTATTTATATTGAAAACTTAAAATATTTAAAAATTTAACTGTAAATGTATTTTAATTTAAATATCTCACCCTAGCTCTGTGAATTTGATGTGAGGACCCAGGACACTCCAGCACATGGTTTGAGAGCCCAAGTCTTGGGTCCATGATGCTCTCAGATGCTGCACAGCCAGGAAAGAGGGAGCTAGGGCTTGTCCTGTCTGCTGTCCTCATAGTGCATTCCACCTCACCTCTGACCCTGGCCAAAGGCAAGTGCAGCACTCCATCCTGCACAGAGTGCATGGATTTTAGGACTTCCGAGGCTGAGGCTGCTGCAGTGAACTCTGGCTGCTCTTCACAGCTAATGGCCCTACCATGACTTCCTCCTTGGCAGCCAGCTCTAACAGGGACTTTTCTCTTTTCATAGCATCGCTTCACCTTCAAGGAAAATGCAGTCTTGTTGAGCCTCTCAGAAGCTCAAGGGAAGATTCTAAGGGCCAAATGCTCACAATTTGAACTTGACATTTTGCTGGAGAATGTTTCTCTTTCCTTGGTGCAAATGAGAGGAATTAAGCTGAATTAAATAATTAAATCCTGATTAAGTTTAATTAAATGATTGGGTATTTTTTTTCAATTTCTACTTAGATTTTTTTGTGGAGTAGCACCATTTTCAAGCTGAGCAAAAACACACACTAGAAGTGTAGAAAAGGCCTTCTGTGCAAATGAGCAATAGAATCTCTAAATGCAAGTGCTCTGTTCTGGGGGTTTAGGGATTAAGTGGGAATAATTTATATAGAAAAAAGCCTCTTTGCATCCAGTGGAATGAAATCCTCTTTCAAGATTTGCATCTCTGGCAATTTCAGTCCATCTTCATGTTACCATTCGGCTGCCCACCCGGACATCTTCCTGGGGAAGCCTAGGGCCTGAACACATTCTGTCAAGTTTAGAGGAAGAGACTCCTTTCAGCCCCGATGGGTGTGTGGTAGCAGGTGGAGATTGCCATTGAAGAATTGGGAGACCCTACATCTCTTTTCATCAGATCTGAAAGTTGGTGGTAATATAGAAAGGCATTCAGGCGTCTCTAACAAAACTGCCCTCCCTGCCTGGCATTCGGGAGTTGGGGGGGAAGAGGGTATTTTGCACCATGACAACAGGTGACCTCTATTTGGAATTGTCAACAAACATTAATAGGCCTTCCAAAACACATACGCTGTAATGGGTGGGGGGGAGGAGAAATTGGCCGCCTGAAGGGAGAGCCGGGTATTCAGCAGCACTGGGGCAGCTCTTACAGGATGTCAGCAGACGTGGTTAATTGGTAATGATTAGACTGTCTGCAAGCCGATTCCCTGAGTTTGGTGAACACGTAATTGTTGTGTGTAACCCAGAGCGGTTTTACTCTTTCATCTATATGAAGAGATCAGAAAAGAGATTTACGGCTTAGGTCGCCCCAAGCCACACATAGCAGGCTTAATTTTTCTTTCCAAGGGAATCTGAAGACTGCTGTTGTGACTAGTTCTCTGTGGCTTAGATGGTATGTTGAGGTCACTTGTGAGTTTTTGTTAAATGATTGATTGACTGAAATTAATTATTCTGTCAGAGCTGTAATGGAGGCAAGATGGAGGGCACTGATAAATACAAACATGAAAGTGATTCTTATAAATGCACTGATGTCTCTTTCTATTTAAATAAATCAAACAGAACCCATATATCCTAGATGGTGTTGGGTGTCCCCTCCCCATTTTCCTCTATAGCCCCGACCTGTTTTCTTTCAAAATCTGAAGTGTTAAAATGAGCGGCTACTTACTCAATTTTAACTGCAGAATGTTTGAATCCTTTGTCCCTTCATTCCTTCTAACTTTTTCCCAAACACCTCAGCCCCTGATAAAAGACTGATTCCACAGACTGCCTTAGATCAAATCAACTGAATTCGGAGCCTGTGTTTGAACTAATGGCTGGACAGCTTGGGGAATGTGACTGGTGACTTGGAGAGTGGGTGGAAGGCAGGTGTTTGCTTCTAAATGTCAAGAGTCCTGAGGTGTGGAAACCACCCTGGAAGGCCTTTTTAGGGAGGCACTGAGAGCAGCTGTTAGTGACAGACTGTCTGAAGTTTGGGTTCTTAAATCCCATGAAGGGAATACAGTGGTCAGTTAAGGAAATGCCAGTGTGTCTCTTGATTACCTTTCAAAGGGCATGAAATGGTTCATAAGTGATTTAGCTGACTTACTTCCAAGCTGCTAGAAACAAAGGCCAGCAGAGCTATTTCCCCCCTGAGCTCTGAGCACAACCCAGGCTACAGGACTTCTTCCTGAAGTGGCATCAGGTGCAAAATGGGCAAGAACACATGGGAAGGGCAGAAGAGGACATACAGACAGGTTGGCCACCATATCAGTTCCAAGACGATCCTGTTGCAGTTTGTACCAATTGTCCCATTCCCTTAGGTGACTCATGATCAGACTAAGGGCTCAGAGAAGAAACCACCACTGCTCCATTTGACGAACTAACCCCCTGGAAGGCCTGTATATAGGAAGGGATTGTAGGTGCCACTCCTTTTAGTTTGAGTATTTTTGTTCAATGTAAAACAAGCCCTGCTTATTTTAGTAATTTATCTTGAGGTGCCCCCGTTGCTGAATGCATGGCCCTCCTGATATCTTAGGGAAAAAATGGTTGAAAAATGAGGGGTCTTGAAAATTGATGGTAAGGGTTTTGTTGGCTGAGCTAGGCTCAGCTTGTGAGCCTAGATATTCTGGAAGTGGAGATTGGGAGAGTCACAGCTCGAGGCCTTACCAGGTAAAAGTTCATGAGACCCCCCCCATCTCAACTTATAAAAGCTGGGTATAGTGGTTTACATCTTTCAGCCCAACTACCTGAGAAGCATAAATAGGAAGATTAAGGTCCAGACCAGCCCCAGCATAAACATGAGACCATATCTCAAAAATAACTAAAGCAAAAACAACAAGAGGCATGACTCAAATAGTAGAGCACCTTCCTAGTGAGTGCAAGACCCTGGGTTCAAACCCTAGCATGCACAAAAAGAAAATTCACTGGCTGGGTGTAATTAAAGCAGCAACACAATATTCATTTAAACTCGTAAATTGAGTTGAGGCATCTAATATAAAAAAAGAAATTTTTAAAATTTCTTTCATAGCAATTTTTGTAGGGTTAAACCTAAGGCCTGAAATATATCCATATCACATCACTTTGTGACTTCTATGACCATTAGTGTCTTACAGTATATTAAAGCAAATTACAGTATGAAAAAAAGTCTTTTTCTCAATTACCCTCTTCCTCTTTTAAAGCATTTATAGTTTCTACATATGCCCTGCAAAATGTTTTGGACATTGGTCATCACTGAACTCTCAACTAAGGCCAGGTTGCATAAATATTTAGTTCCAGATATGAGCGTGTATCTTGAAGTTGTACATATGTCAGAGTTTCCTTAGCTGTTTTTACAGAGTCAGCCTATTAGCTGTGTCATGGGAGATAAAGGCAACAGTGAGCCAAGATAGAAGGGTGTGCATGTCATTGTAAGGGATAGTGCTACATTAAATCATTACTGTTTAGTTTCAATTCTTACCAAAAGTAAGCAAGTCTTTGATTGGAGATTGTTTGAGGTTGTCATTTTAAATAATAATTAGGCTCCCTCTAAAAAGAGACAGTCTCTTTTAAGGTGGTTTTTAAATTCCATGACTAGAAAGATATTATTTTTAAAGGAGAGGCACATGCTAGTTTGACAACTGGTTTGTTTCATGTGACCCAGAAGATTTGTCCCAGAAATTCAATGGGGATCCTTCGGTTCTTTCAGAATATTGAATTTTGTTTTGTTGTTGTCATTAACTCCTAATATACCATGTGGTTCTATTGCATATTGTCCCTGGGAAGTTGGGGAACTAGGATAAACCCTTGTTTTTTTAAATGTGCTTTTAGTGGCTATGCAAGATTATGTGACAGTGAATGGAATATGACCACAAAACTATTTAGAGAAAAAGGGGAATATGCAATTATTGAACGAAAAATCTGTGGAGATCCACAATGTGCCAGGCATCATGGTAGGCACTGAGCTTTACAAATGAGTAAATCATGGCCCTAGGGAGTCAGAATTCTAAACAAGTTCCGTGAATCATGACACAATATGTGTACAAAAGGAGTCCTGATGCAGGAGCCAAGTTCTAACTGAGGCTTACAGGAGAAATAATGACTCTTCACTGAGTGGGGAGAATCTGTTACTAACTGGAAAGCTCTAACTTCTATTAACCCATACGTGGTATTTTGACACAAGACAAATGGAGATACTCATTGAGAAAGAAAGTAGAAGAACCTGTGCAAAAGTACAGAGACTTGAAGGGACAAGGCTTTTCGGAAGAGTGGACGTAGGCAGGACTGAAAGAACATCATGCTGAAGACACTGGGCTAAGAGACCTGAAAGATATACAGTGACAAGAACAAGAAGCATTTATGTTTATTGCATAAGAGTTTACATTTCAGTCTGTTTGCCGTGAGGAAACACTGAATAATTTTGAATAGAACGAGAACAGGATCAGATTTCTGTTTTAGAAGGAAGTCTTCAAAATTAAGTGTCTCATTTATTTTATCCCAAGCCATTGAAAAGTGGAAGGAGAAATCTGTTGCTTCCTATTGCTTCTTCTTGCCATGTGTTCTATTAACTTGCAATCATGGGGTAGTCAGGGATGTCTGGCCTCTGACATTGTTTGCATATCTGCTAGGTAGGATACAGAAGGAAAGGATGAAGAATAGGAAATGTAGGGTCATAAATAGGATGATGCGCTTGGCTTTCACATTGACTTACATGCCCAAGTATTATGGAGGTCATACCTCTTTGAGAGTTTGGTAACACTTGTGATGAACAGGAAGAACCTGAAAGGTGCAAGTTCTCATGGTGGGTGTCTAAGATGTGACTTCTTAGCTTGTGAGGCAGTGGGCAAGCAAACATTACCCCTTGTTCACTCCCATGCTTAACTTATTCATGGGAGATGAGGTAGCTTTCCTATCAACCTGAATATACATTGAACAAACACTTGATAAAAAGTCTAACATGTGTTCCATGATCCAGAAAATTTGACTCTAGGTCCTAATATATGTTATGATAAAAAGAGCTTCTCAGTAAAAGATCATGAAATAGTCCAATAAACCAAGTCATTTAGACATCCTTTCTTTTGACTTTCCAAACCTTCCACATGCCAAAGTAGAAAAAGTTATGCCTACTTTGTCCTTAAACTATCAGTGAGGAAGGAGTGAAAACAAGTCCATTGGCAAAAACAAAATGTGCTACTGATTTGTCATCATGTTCGTAAGACAAAGCATGATCATTCTAATTGGTCACCTTTGCAGAGACACAGCCTCAGGTTCTGGTGGCCATCATCTGGGCTGCTGGGTAGGTTCCAATAAAAAAAACCCCAACTTTTCTTGACCTTGTAACTTTTAAAGTCACAGAGCTATTAAAGCAGCAATCAGGGCACTCAAAGAGATGTGACTTGGCATAATGTGCCTTTTGAGGGTGACCATTCATTTGTCTGTCTAATTAGCACCTTTGATTTCCATATACATTTTTTTAAAACACGAAGCATAGCCAGACACTGGTGGCTCAGAGCTGTAATCCTAGCTATTCAAGAGGTAGAGATCAGGGGGATTGTGGTTCAAAGCCAGCCTGGGCAAATAGTTTGTGAGACCATATCTTGAAAAAACCCTTCACACACGCATAAAAACAAAAGGCTGGTAGAGTGACTCAAGTTGTAGCCCTGAGTTCAAACCCAAGTACCAGAAAGAAAAAAAAAAATGAAGCATGTAGTGTTTTAATGCTTGGATTGCAGTGCTCAGATGAAAATTAAAGCCTGGTCTTGTATTTATGGAGGTTTCTTCTTTCCAGTCCGTCTTACCTATTTTCTCAGTCCTGTTCTCAGTAATGTCTGCCACAAAGAACCCCATAAATTTAGCATTTGCAGCTATAAGTTTGTCATTCTTTTCTTGAAATAAGATCAGGGCACTATTATAAAACAGCAGAAGGCTGAATGTGAAAGCAGCCAACATATTGTTGACTGATTCATCTGGGGCATTTAGTTCTTCAGAATGGAAAAACAAAATAGGGTCTAAAAAGCAAACACAGTAAATTAAAAGAATGTTATTCTATGCATAGAACAGCTGTTTTAATACTTGCTTGGTAGGGTCATGTGACTGACCCACTTCTTTTAGGATAAAATATGTCTTCCTTTATGGTTATTATTAAAGACACATGGAGGCATTCACTTTGGTCTTCTTGTCAGCATTGTGCCACATTAAAAAAAAAAAAAACACTGAATTTATTTTAGATCCATTGTTTGCATGAGAATGATGGGTAATTGTGTCCATGTGATAATAATTGGTGTTTAGCCCAGAGGATTTAGCCATTGTTGGCCCAAGGTGAGGCATGAGTTACAAAAATTGTACTGGAGGTAGCTGTTGTTTAAGTAACTACACAGCTCTGTCTGTTTTGCTAGCTAGAAAAATGAGTTTTAACAGGAAGTGAAAGATTTAGTGTCCATCTGACCTAGGACATAGCTAGTCACTGTGGGAAGAAAACTCCGTATTGCACTCTTTGCATGTTGGATGTTCATTGTCTCATTTCATCAGCAAATGTTAGTACCTGAGATGTATGTGACAGAATTTAAAATTCCCAGAGGGCAAGGAGCCCATAGTAGTCAACCAAAATCTCTATTAGCTTTAACCCTGAACCAAAAAATGTCTAACTCATGTGAGGCTTGTCAATAGTTTTAGAGTTGCAAGGGACAGAATAGGAATCCACATGTTCTCCTTCTCCAGAGTTCTCTTTCTGGGCTGCTTCCTTAATTTGCTTTCCTTATACCAACCACTCAGCAAGATTTATTGAAACTAGTTAGAATGGGGTAGATGCCTCTCCTGTCCCACTTAACTGTGCCCTAATCATTGTGAGTTCTCTGTGAACTCCTTTAATACCAAGATCATTTCTACTGCATCTTAGAACATGTATGTAATTTTATCACATCAAACATCTGCTGAATGCATGCATGATAGAATTAATGATCTTACCAAAATCCAGTACAACCCAAGGCCCATTCTACATCTTACATTGTTTCCTGGTGATGGGGCCCTGGTTGCCTCATTGCACTTACCATTTCTCTATGGGCAGTTCTGACCATAAAACAGTATTTCCTCTTTTTAATGGTTAATCTGTAACTCCTGAACCCATACAGAAGTTGATGTGATTCTTCTTTCATATGGTCCTTCAGATATTAAAGAACATCTGGCATTTGTTTTTCATGTCTAGAGTTAATATAATTTCATAATGTCCTCATGTGATACAATTTCATCTTTAATGCTTTCATATCAACAGAATTAATTTAGTTAGTATTTTTGTTGTGGTTTTGTTTTGTTTTAATAAGTCCAGGGCCAGAGTGAGCATAGGATATAGGAAGGAAAGAATGACCAGGTAGAGTCGGAACATTGCCTTCCTTAATCTGAACTTCTACTGTTTTTATAATTGATATTATAATAATAGATATAGATAATAATATTATCTGTTATTTTATTGTATTTTCAGCAGTCATGCCATCCTACTGAATTGATTCATTTCAGTTGTTGGTTATCTAAACCAGAGTCTCAAGTGAGGTAATTTTTTTCTTGGGGGGGTTGGGGGGATGGACAATGTCTACAGAACTTACTGATTTTCCCTATTTGGGTGAAGGTGCTACTAACATCTTGTGGATAGAAGCCAGGGATGCTGCTAAATATCCTGCAAGGCACAGGGCTGTCCCTCTCTCAAGAATTATCCAGTTGAAGATGTCATTGGCACTCCTGTTCAAAAACTCTGATCTAAGCTGCCCTGTCCTCTCCTTGGCACTTCATGAAGCTGACCTTGTTCCTCTACTTTAAAGGTGATCAGTAAGCCACATCTCTCCTGGTGAATCCTTTCCAGGTCCTCTGTCAACCATTTCTTCCAAGATGTGATCACTTATCACTTTGTAATTAGACCATTGCTTCCAGATCTGAACAGTGCTTTGGTTAGCCTCTGAGACCTAGGACAGTTCTTTTTAGACTTTACAATGCATAGAAATCAACTGGAGATTTTGTTAAAATCAAATATACTTCAGTAGATCTGGGCTGTGGCCAAGACCCTGCCTTTCTAATAATTTTCTAGGTGGTAAGAATGTAGAAGGCCAATGGGCCACACTTTGAGGAGCAAGAGTGTCAGTATGTTTTGGATAAGACTTTCTTGGAGCAAAGCACAGTTATCAGAGGCTAGTAGCCTTTAGCTGTCACATTCAGCCCTTGCCAAGTGATAGGGCAGAGCCAACTGAGTACCAAGATGCTGAAACAACTAGTGGTTTGCTTAATTGCTGAGCAGTTTATAACATATGGGTCCTGGCTGCACCCTGTTCCAGGATGAGAAGAAACAAGAGAACAATTATTACTCTTCCAGTTCAAAGCGGAAGGTTGGAGTGAGGGGGGAGCTGCCTCCCATCACATACTTGGAGGAATGAAATATCCAGTTGTGAGTTGGTTTCTCCAGATTAGGCATATGTTTATAAATTATCTTAGGTGTTCCTTTTCCTCATTCACTTTATTGTGGAGTGTATTTCTTTAAAGTGACAGGTTTAATTTTTTCCCCACTCTGTGCAGATTTCATGGATGATGTAGCTTAATAAATCAAGCCAATTTCTACCATTGTATCAAGACTCTTTAATCAGTTCTTTGAATTAATGTAATCAAACGGTTGAATTCTTACATTCATCTCTATATTTACAGCTCTGTTGTGCATTTTTATTGAATTGGAAGAGAAATATCTTCATTCACAGCCAAAATAAAATAAATCTAGGCAGGTTATCTAGTAAACTGACTAGAGGGCATGTGGAGTGTTTGTTTAGGCATATGTGTGTATATGTGCATAAAATGTACATATTATCAGAGTATTTCTAATGATTAATTTTGTATTGGTACTTCACATTTGGGAAGCAAGACTAGCATTCTACCAGGTTATAAGATAATTGTCCTATTTTTACCAAGTCATTAACTCTTGGGTTCTCAAACATGCTCAAAGAGCATTTAGAAATCTGATGCTCCTTGAGGAACAACCTGGATTTCATATGTCCTCCAGAAAAGAGCACAGGTTCTGGAGTCAGGTTTCTCAGAGAATATCCTTGTTCCTTCATGGACTTGCTGTTTGACGTTGTTCATGTTGCTTAATGTCTCTATAACTCCTTTAATTCATCCTTAAAATAAGTATAGCATTAGCTTCTATCTTGTGGAATTATTCTGAAGACTAGAACCACAGGCATCTGGACTCGTGACAGGTTTGTGGCAAGTATGTACCAAATGGAGACTTACAAGTACTTAAATCAGCTAAATATGGCTGTATCTTAGTCCATTTTGCTGCTCTGACAGGAAACTGGGGGTATGTAATTTATAAAGCGCAGACTGATTTGACTCACAATTCTGGAGGCTTCTGGGAAGTTCAAAAGCATGGTGCTAGCATCTGGCCAGAACCTTCATATGTCACCATCCTATGGTGGAAGGGGAAGCAAGTACATGAGATGAACTTCATCCTGTTACCAAGAACTTCCACAGTAACCAACCCACTCCTGAGATATCAGCATCAGCACATTCATGAAGGCAGAGCCCTCATGACCTAATCACCTCTTCAAGGTTCTACTTCATACCATCACAATGGCAAAACCAGAACAATAGCAATTTTTGCTAGATCATATATGCTATTGTATGGTACATTCTCTCAAATTCAAATATCACACCACCAAGGATGTGGGGAAAATGATAAGAGAAAATTATAAAATTAAAGAAATACCCTTTAATGTGACCACTTTCCTCCCATACATTTGGAACCTGTCTCCATTCCTGAATTTTATCCCAGGATCTTGGGAAACACACAAGTTCTACAGAGAAAGATTTTGTGCTTTACTATTCACGATAGCCAAGTTATGGAAACAGCCAAGATGCCCCACTACTGATGAATGGATTAAGAAAATGTGGTTTTTATACACCATGGAATTTTATGCAGCCATGAAGAAGAATGAAATGTTATCATTCGTAGGTAAGTGGATGGAATTGGAGAACATCATTCTGAGTGAGGTTAGCCTGGCCCAAAAGACCAAAAATCATATGTTCTCCCTCATATGTGGACATTAGATCAAGGGCAAACACAACAAGGGGATTGGACTTTGAGCACATGATAACAGCTAGAGCACACAAGGGAGGTGTGAGGATAGGTAAGACACCTAAAAAACTAGCTAGCATTTGTTGACCTCAACGCAGAGAAACTAAAGCAGATACTTTAAAGCAACTGAGGCCAATAGGAGAAGGGGACCAGGAACTATAGAAAAGGTTAGTTCAAGAAGAATTAACCTAGAAGGTAACACACACGCACAGGAAATCAATGCGAGTCAACTCCCTGTATAGCTATCCTTATCTCAACCAGCAAAAACCTTTCGTCCTTCCTATATTGCTCATACTCTCTCTTCAACAAAATTAGAGATAAGGTCAGAATAGTTTCTGCCGGGTAGCGAGGGGTAAAGGGGAGTAAGGGGGGGGGGGCGGAAGGGAGGGGGTAGGGGGAAGGAGGGGAGAAGTGACCCAAACATTGTATGCACATATGAATAAAATAAAAATTAAAAAAAAGTCTCTGTATAGTTTAGCACCAAAAAAATAAATAAATAAAAAAAAGAATTTGTGCTTTAGCTTTGCCCTGCTCATATGCTTTGAAGTGTCTCCAGTCCACAAGGTATGACACACATTGAAACCTTTTCTTCTGAATTTCCATTGATACAATACACGTGTCAATTGAAAATATTTTGTAAATATATGTGGATTAAGACTCTATCTTTTGTTTTGATTTGTTTTTTGAGGCAGGGTCTTGCAATGTGGCCCAGGCTGTCTTTGGTTTTTTTTTTTTTTTTAATGCAATTTTATTTATTTATTTATTTTTATTGTTTTATTATTCCTATGTGCATACAATGCTTGGGTCATTTCACCCCCTGCCCCCACCCCCTCCCTCACCACCCACTCCGCCCCCTCCCTCTCCCCCCACCCCCTCCATACCCTGCAGAAATTATTTTGCCCTTATCTCTAATTTTGTTGTAGAGAGAGTATAAGCAATAATAGGAAGGAACAAGGGTTTTTGCTGGTTGAGATAAGGATAGCTATACAGGGAGTTGACTCAAATTACTTTCCTGTGCGTGTGTGTTACCTTCTAGGTTAATTCTTTTTGATCTAACCTTTTCTCTAGTTTCTGGTCCCCTTCTCCTATTGGCCTCAGTTGCTTTTAAGGTATCTGCTTTAGTTTCTCTGCATGGAGTGCAACAAATGCTAGCTACTTTTTTAGGTGTCTTACCTATCCTCACCCCTCCCTTGTGTGCTCTCGCTTTTATCATGTGCTCAAAGTCCAATCCCATTGTTGTGTTTGCCCTTGATCTAATGTCCGCATATGAGGGAGAACATATGATTTTTTGGTCTTTTGGGCCAGGCTAACCTCACTCAGAATGATGTTCTCCAATTCCATCCATTTACCAGCAAATGATAATATTTCATTCTTTTTTATGGCTGCATAAAATTCCATTGTGTATAGATACCACATTTTCTTGATCCATTCATCAGTGGTGGGGCATCTTGGCTGTTTCCATAACTTGGCTATTGTGAATAGTGCTGCAATAAACATAGGTGTGCAGTGCCTCTGGAGTAACCTGTAACACAGTCTTTTGGGTATATCCCCAAGAGTGGTACTGGTAGATCAAATGGTAGATCAATGTTTAGCTTTTCAAGTAGCATCCAAATTTTTTTTCAGAGTGGTTGTACTAGTCTACATTCCCACCAACAGTGTAAGAGGGTTCCTTTTTCCTCATATCCTCGCCAACACCTGTTGGTGGTGGTGTTGCTAATGATGGCTATTCTAGCAGGGGTGAGGTGGAATCTTAGTATGGTTTTAATTTGCATTTCCTTTATTGCTAGAGATGGTGAGCATTTTTTTCATGTGTTTTTTGGCCATTTGAATTTCTTCTTTTGAGAAAGTTCTGTTTAGTTCACTTGCCCATTTCTTTATTGGTTCATTAGTTTTGGGAGAATTTAGTTTTTTGAGTTCCCTGTATATTCTGGTTATCAGTCCTTTGTCTGATGTGTAGCTGGCAAATATTTTCTCCCACTCTGTGGGTGTTCTCTTCAGTTTAGAGACCATTTCCTTTGATGAACAGAAGTTTTTTAGTTTTATGAAGTCCCATTTGTCTATGCTATCTCTTAGTTGCTGTGCTGCTGGGGTTCCATTGAGAAAGTTCTTACCTATACCTACTAACTCCAGAGTATTTCCTACTCTTTCCTGTATCAACTTTAGAGTTTGTGGTCTGATATTATGATCCTTGATCCATTTTGAGTTAATATTGGTATATGGTGATATACATGGATCTAGTTTCAGTTTTTTGCAGACTGCTAACCAGTCTGCAAAAATAGGCTGCTATTTCTCCATCGTATATTTTTAGCTCCTTTGTCAAAGACAAGTTGGTTATAGTTTTGTGGCTTCATATCTGGGTCCTCTATTCTGTTCCACTGGTCTTCATGTCTGTTTTTGTGCCAGAACCATGCTGTTTTTATCATTATTGCTTTGTAATATAGTTTGAAGTCAGGTATTGTGATACCTCCAGCATTGTTCTTTTGACTGAATATTGCCTTGGCTATTCATGGCCTCTTGTGTTTCCACATAAATTTCATGGTAGATTTTTCAATCTCTTTAATGAATGTCATTGGAATTTTGATTGGAATTGCATTAAACATGTAGATTACTTTTGGGAGTATAGACATTTTTTCTATGTTGATTCTACCAATCCATGAGCATGGGAGACCTCTCCACTTTCTATAGTCTTCCTCAATCTCTTTCTTCAGAAGTGTATAGTTTTCCTTGTAGAGGTGTTTCACATCTTTTGTTAGGTTTACACCTAGGTGTTTGATTTTTTTTTTTGAGGCTATTGTAAATGGAATTGTTTCATATATTCTTTTTCAGTTTGTTCATTATTAGTGTATAGAAATGCTAATGATTTTTCTATGTTGATTTTATACCCTGCTACCTTGCTGTAGCTATTGATGGTGTCTAGAAGCTTCTGAGTAGAGTTTTTTTGGGTCTTTAAGGTATAAGATCATGTCGTCTGGAAATAGGGATATTTTGACAGTTTCTTTACCTATTTGTATTCCTTTTATTCCTTCTTCTTGCCTAATGCTCTGGCTAGGAATTCCAGTACTATGTTGAATAGGAGTGGAGATAGTGGGCATCCTTGTCTGGTTCCTGATTTTAGAGGGAATGGTTTCAGTTTTTCACCATTAAGTATAATGCTGGCTGTAGGTTTGTCATATATAGCTTTTATAATTTTGAGTTACTTTCCTTCTATTCCTAGTTTTCTTAGAGCTTTTATCATGAAATGGTGTTGGATCTTATCAAAGGCTTTTTCTGCATCTATTGAGATGATCAAGTGGTTTTTGTCTTTGCTTCTGTTAATGTGGTTTATTACGTTTACTGATTTTCATATGTTGAACCACCCCTGCATTCCTGGGATGAAGCCTACTTGGTCTTGGTGAATGATCTTTTTGATGTGTTGTTGAATTCGGTTTGCCATTATTTTATTGAGGATTTTTGCATCAGTGTTCATTAAGGAGATTGGCCTTTTTGGAGGTGTCTTTGCCCAGGCTGTCTTTGAACTCGCTGTCTTCCTGCCTCAGCCTCCTGAGTGCTGGGCCTATAATTATGCCCCACTCTAACCAGCTAAAACCCTATCTTATAAAACATGACTCATGCTCATGGATGTGAATGTGTGTGTATTTAATGAAAGTAACGATAGATACATTAGGGAGTGATATAAATAATTCACAGTAGTGTTCATACAATAGCAGATACTTTCTGTTTCTATTCTTTTGTCAGTTTAGGATATGGATCATAAACATAGAGGCTCCATGTCTTAGAATTCTGGTGGCATACATTGATGTAGTTGGATAACTTTTTGTTATTCCTACATGACAGAATTAGGGTGGGATGATCAGATTGTATGTGGGGCATATGGAAATAATGTAGTATAAAATCTTATTTCCTGAGTTTGGGCCAGTAGCAACCATCTTCCTACTAATCAATTTTGTCATAAAAATTATACTCAATGTTGTATGGCACTCTACTTACTATAAACCACTTTCACAGTAGGCTCCTCATTTATTCCTCGCAAGACTTTCGTGTGAGAACCATTAGTGGCCCCATGTTATTACTGAAGAAACAGATGAGTGAAATGACTTCAGAGGTCACATGACTTGTAGACGCCAGCCCTAGCCTCCAGTCACGTTCTGCTCCCTCCAAATCCAAAGTAGGCCTTGTTTGAATCTGTGTTAGCCGCAATGCCTTGGTCCCCTATCTGTTCTTGGAATAGTGCTAAGTACCTGCTACATTGTTTTCATATCGAATCCTCCTCTCTTCCACGTGGCTGCATTTTTCATGATGTGCTAAGAATGCTGTGGACATTAGGTCAAATATCTCTTCAGGTCAGAACCCTCCTGGCCCTTGGATATCAGCTAATGACCCACATAAAGACAGTGGATTTTTTCTTGTTGAGAGCTTCAGGACTGCTGTGTCAATTATCTTTTGCTGGGTATCAACCCCCTCTCCAAAAAGCATAAAACACCATTATTGGTTTAGTTTACAGTTGTGAAGATTGCCAGTTTGGGCTAGACTTGGTTTTTCAGTTCCAGAGTGATCTCAGCTCTTCTTTCTCATGGTCTTTGGTCTCAGCAGGGGCCCCTGGGATAGCCTGTGTGACTGAGGCCGCTCTTCATGTGGTCTGTCATCTTTCAGTATGTTCATCTCAATCTAGTTTAAGTGGTGGGCACAGAGTCCCAAGAGCAGCAAACAGCAGCCCCCGATGCAAAAGCACTTTTCAAATCTCTGCTTGCAACTTTTTACTACTGTCCTATTGGTCAGGGTAAGTCACACAGACAGCCTAGGGTTAATGTGAGAAGGAACTACAAAGGGACACAGACATGGGGAGGCCTCAGCGACTGGAAGCCATTACCACAACAGTCTACCGTACTGCCACATAGAGTTTCTCTTTCCTTCCAAACTTTTTCATGCCGTTATGATGCTCTGAAGCCCCAAGAGGTGCTTCCTCTTCATGAAGGTGGTTCCTTATCGTTATTCCCTCAAAAGTATGTCAACTCAGTAAACTTGGCCCTTGACAAAGCCCTGGGTTCTCTCAGTGTTGCTGTCCTCCCTCCGTCCTGTGGGACCAGTTGGTATTGATGAACGGAAAGATTGTCCTTCATAAAGGCTTTTCTGGCTTTTTTCGACGGCGTGTGTAACTTCTTGGCAGCTTTCCTTTTAGAAACGCACGAGTTTATTTGGAACCCAGATGCTGGAGTTTTCTGTTTGGGAATGAATTTTAATGAAGCTTTCTCAGGTGTGGTCACCAAAATGAAGAGGAGTCTCTTTGTACTGAAGGAAAGCTATCTGGCAGTCAGGAACTCCTTAGAAAGAGGACTGAAGAATGAATAAAAACGAAACCCTTCTTCAATGACTTTTCTCTTTTTAATACATATTACTGTGCATGAAAGTTTGTGTCCATGAGCTTCGCTCACGGAAGGGGAACTTAACGATGTGCAATGTGGAGGAAGGAGCAGACACTGGAGGATAATTCCCAAACAGATGAAAGAGAATACCTCTCATTGCTGAAGTACGTGTAACTGCTTTGGATGCAAACAACAGAAAGGATAGTGACAGTGATACCAGTTCCCTGCTTTGGGGAGAAATCACCAGCGTAGCAGCACTAAATGGCAAGGCATTTGTGGCTGAGTTCCTTCCCTAGCTAATTGGAAACACATCTCTGTATTTTCCTGTTGTTGTGAAAGAGTCACTTTTTGGTAAATAACATTTTTTTCTAAAAACTCAGCTTTGTGCTGGGCTCTTAGTCGGAAGCAAATGGAAGTGCTTTCTAATGCCAGCAAGCATGGGTAGTTTTGTGGAAACAGTGGGATATATCAGAAAGTGACTGGTAAGTTTAGAGTCCTACCAGGTAGAATTCATTCGCTCCGAGTCTAGAGAGCTTACCAGCTTGGACAAGTCCTTTCCCCTTTTTGGCCTCAGTTTCCTCACATCTAAAATGAGAAGAATGGAGCAAGTGGTTCCCAAGTTTTTTGCACTGTCAGAAAAGCCTATAATTTGGAAAGACAGATGTTTACTTTTTGGTTATAAGCATGGGATTCAGTGATTCAGAGAAAGCAGTGTAAAATACTTGCTGGATTATGAATTGTGATAGCAGACACTTTGTAAAACAAAACATAACAAATACCTGTCTGACAGAGATTGTACTATCTACCCATGTACCATCCACCTACCTACCCATGTACCATCTACCCACTCATCCACGTATCCATCCACTCATATATCCATGTTCCATCTCTTCACTTATCCATGAACCCATCTGCTCATCTATCCAGATGCCTGTCCACCCATCTACCCACAAGTCTCTTACTTTCTTCACTTGCTTGCATTCTTTAGTCATTCTATCTCTTGTGAAGGATCAAGACACAGTTTATAAAAAACAAATGAGGAAATTCAGGCCAAAAGGGTTATGCCATATACTCAATGTCACTGAGCTAGTAGGACTACTTAATAGGCAAAAGAAGGATTTAATCTCTCGTGCTAAGCCCATGGTACTTTCCCCTGTTGCACACCACCTCTTTTGTTCCTCTTCTAAAATGCCTAGAAAACCTAGAACCTGGCATCTCTTTCCTAAAATTATGGTAGGACAAGGGCCCAATGTAGAACTTAATTGTTAAATGAGAACAAATAAAAGTCCTTTACTCTTCAGAAAAATCTTCTTTGAGCTATCATCTTTCAAGGTAGATTTTTGAAGGCTCTGTGGCTTATAGAGTGATGAACATTATGGAGGAACCCCCCAAATAGGAAATGTTGCTATTTTCTGGAGTTCACTGGCAGAATCTAACACATTTTAGTTGCCTATGACTGAGATGTAGTGACAAATGAGGGTCCCGCGTAGTAAGTCATCATCAACCCTAGCATTTTCTAACATAGATCTCAAGAGAACAACTATAAAGGAGAGGAAGAACCACCTGTTCCTGGGCACATTCTCTGGAAAGCTGTGGTGTCCCTTCTTGGGGACTTAGAGAGGAGGTCATTGGATATGGAAGAACACATTTCATGTAAATCTTGGTTGGGGTGAGAAGGCAGACCAGAATGGGTGTCTCTCTTCACATAAAAAAGATATGTCCTGTGTTCTGTGGTAGATTCAGTTCTTTAAACAAACCCCCTCATCTACCTCAGGCAATTTTGTTTGATCCTAAGTTCAGTAATACAGAGTACAGTTTCCCAGACTTTAATGGCTTAGAATAAAAGAGAATCATTTTTTCTGTCTGAAACTGGAAATCCAAAAACTTGCTCAACGAGAATGTTGAGACTTTTACCTTGTGGCTCAGCTGCAGGAAATGGGAAAATTTGGGTCAGATGTTTCATTCACGTTCCAAATTGATAAAGGGTGGGAAAGTTTGAAGATGTGTCTGAATCATAGCGCTACTGAGAAGGTTAGACAACATAAGATTATTTTTCCTAAATTATTTTTCTCAGGGTGGTGGGAGAAGAAATGCAGGAGAGATTGTCAATATGCTGTAGATAGTCTAGTTTGGCTATTTTATTTTAAACATTCTAGTAAGTAGATTACTCAAGGCTGGAGAGGCTAGGTCTCATTCTTGGAGGAAATTTGTTGGTGTTAAGACTTCTGGATCTTTGTTACTCAAAAATGGGTCCAAAGACCAGGAGCACTGGCACCACCTGGGTGTGTTAGAAATTCATTCTCAGAGGCCCACATCCCAGACCTGAATCCAAAGCCATGGGTTAACAAGACCTTCAATGACTCATACGCACATTAAAGTTTGAGAAGATAATAAATTCAGTGGGATATATTACAAGGCGTATGTCTTCACCTTCCTCTAGTTTATTTAAAGACACATCTAGATTGATTCTTGATTGTGTTGATGATGGCAGCCTAGGAAAAAAGGAACTTACCCTCTAGGAACTGAACCCAACCAGCAAACTCTGCGGCCTACCCCTTCATCCTCATCTCTGATTGCCAACCATTCCAGCCACCCTGACTCACTCACTGTCCCCCAACTGAGTGAAAATACAGGTAAGCTGGATAAAAATGATCTTTTAAAGTATTCTGGGAAGTTCTTAGTGTTCCAGGCACCACCTAAGCTGTTTGTGTAACACTGGATCCTGGGGCTGCTGAGCTCAGACTAATCAATACTAAGCAAAATTTTCAAGTGAGTTACAACTATCCTAGGGCCTGCCTCTCTGTGCTTGCTTTCTCGTCTCATGTCCAACACCCTTATGATGCTCCCTGATTGGTCCCGATTCCATTTAGTGCCTGCACTGAGGTTTGAACAACACCTCATATCACCAAATCTCTCCCACCCAAAGCAAAAACTGTCCATCTCCTTACAGAACCAGTGGCCATTTCTTGAGGGCTTGCCATGTGCCAAGTGCTCCACAAAATTACTGTACATACCTCATCATATTTAGTTGCCACAACAGTTCTGTAAACGGAAATTGTTAGAGGGAGGAATATACAGCTCATGATGGTTAAGTAATTTGCTCACAGCAAGATGGTCAGGCTGAGCTGGGATTCAAACTCAAGCCTGTCTGACTTTCTAATTGGTGCTTTGAAATGCTGCTCTGTGCCGCAACAGGGGTAATGAATCAGCCAAGGAAACCCATGAAGGTGCTAACCTACCATTGTACATAATTGATCAAAACAGTGGCTCTGAATTGTACAATGTTTTAGATACGCTTTACCAAGGGTACGAGAATAATTACAAGTGACCACGGTAGATTCTTCTGTCTGGTCGATTTTAACTTTCTCAAGCTCAAACCAGCCTTTAAGGCACTCTGTTTCTAAGATTGAGGGCTGCTGCCACCAGATTCAGCTCAGGAAACCTACATCTTTGCAGCCCTGGGAAGAGGTGGGGGTGGGGAGTACCATTTTGCCTTTAACCGTGTCCTATTAATTGAGAGCCATACCACGCTTTTATTGATTGAAGTATTTATTCTCTGTCGCTGGGCAGGGGTAGTACTTTAAACAATGCCAACGGTGTGTGTTATTCCCTCACATGGGCACATGAGTCATTTCATGTTCAGTGGAAACCTTCTTTACCCACTCCCACCCAGTCACCTTCCTGGATCACCTCACCTTCTCCACCTTCTCCATAAGATATATTGACTGGTATCCTTGCTCCCAGCAAGGAGGCCTTCCCTCTAACCTGTCCATACACTCTCACCAGAGCTAAAAGAAAAACGAGACAAATTAAATTTAGCAGGCTGAAGTTAATCAAAGAATGACCCACGAATCAGGCAGACCCTTGGAAACAGAACAGGTTCAAAGGACTCCTATCTGCCCCATAGTCAGAAAGCGTTTTTGGACAGAAAACAGAGGTACAGAGGCAACCCATTGGTTACACCTTAGCTGTTGCCTTATTTGAACCAAGTTTAAGCATTTGGCTGCCTGTGGCGGTCTGAAGCTTGGATGCTGTGATTGGCTGTGACTTAGCAATTATTAGATGAGTATGTTTCCAAGGTAGGCTTTCAGTTCCTTCGCATGGTAAGTTAGGTTGCAGTTCATTAACTGAGAGCCCAGTATGGAGGCCTCCTCAGGCCAAATTTAGTTTAACACCAGAATGCAGTTCCGTCTATTCCCAAACTTGTTTACGACTGTTTGTCTTGTAAACTATTTGCAAACAGCTTAATTAAATCCATAAACTAGTAAACTAGAGTTGTCATTTTTGTGAATGTCAAGTTAAGTGCTTTGGAAAGATTTCATAAAGAAAATGTTACTTCGTGAAGAAGACAGTGGAGGAGGGGAAGAAGAAGAAAAGAAGAAGAGGAGGAAAACATGATGTTGACATCTGCAACTTATATAAGGGCAGATAAGCAACGTAGTTTTTAAAAAAGGCAAAACTTCAAATCTAAAGGGGTCTGTGCTCTGTTAACATTTAAGGGTTGTAAAACTCTACTTTTTTTTTTTTTTACTTTATTTTTATTATTTTATTGTTGTACTGGGGGTACATTGTGACGTTTATAGAAGTTCTTACAACATACCATAGTTGAATTCACCCCATCCATCATTCTCCTCTATCCTCCCTATGCCTGGAATAGTTTCAACACGTCTCATTTTTCCATTTACATACATGTATATACAGTATTTGTACCGTATTCACCCTCCTACACCCTCTCCACACATCCCCCCTCACTTAACCTGCATTGGTTCATCCCTTCTACTTTTCTCCTTTCTACCGTAGTCCCCTTCTTCTGGTGATTTGCAAGTTTAAAAATTCTATTTTCTTTCTTGTATAGAAAATAATCAACCATATTCACCTTCTTAACCTCCTCCTTTTACCATCCCTCTTCCATTAGTGATGTCCCCTTAGTGTGAAATGTTTTTCGTAATATTGCTTGTACTTGTGGCCTGTATTCCATATATGAGAGAAAACATTTTAAAGAAACCTAAACTGGCAATGTTGGATGACCTTTTATGAGTATTTGGGGGCAAGAAAGTTGAAGTGGGATTCTAGTTGGATGGCAGGAAGCAAGGAGACAGAGACTTCAGTCTTAGAGCCCAGTAGAACTGAATTCTGCCAACAACCTGGATGAGCCTGAGAACAGATTCTCCCCTACAGCTTCCAGGTGGGAACCCAGCCTAGCCAGCACCTTGAATTTGGCTTTATGAGACTCAGGGTAAGAAAACAGCTGAGCCCACTGAACTTTTGATTTAAAGAAATGAGATCATAAAAATGTGTTCTTTTAAGCTCCTAAGACCCTGGGAATTTGTTAGGGCCTCAATGGAAAGCAAACACAGCAGTCACGTCTTCTGTCTCATTTTGTGTAAGTTAGTCTTACCCTTCCCGTTTTCCTAAGACCTTCACTACACAGCCCTTAGTCTAGATAGAATCTGAGACCTTCTGCATTGGTGTTTTCTCTGCTTTCCTTTCAAAATTTATGTCCCACACAAACCTCTGCCCTAGGAAAGTGGAGAGTCACTCTCGCCTAACAACAGACTGTGCTTTGGGCCTTTAAGTGTCTTCTTGCTCCTTACACAGATGGGCTTGTGTAAGTCTGACTCACCTTTCAAGGCCAATCTCAGATCGATTATTACTACAATTTTCAGAGGCTTCATAGTCTGTGTTGTCCTTTGGGCCCTCATCTTCTTCCTGGTAGTCCTTGTGTTTACTTCTCCCTTCAAATTGACAGCTCACTTTACAATGGCAGGGTGTGCATAGAATGTGTATACTGGTGCATGTTGCTTCCTCATTGGGTCGAACACACGAATGAGCACACTAGGCATGATTGTGTGTGGCTGGATTTTACCCAAGAGAGTCATGTAAACTCCATGAACTCCTGTGGAGCTCTTCTGTGGATAGCAGCTAATCCTGAAACCTACACGTCTGGGTGATACCTCCTTCAGCTTTAAGATGATCATTTGATATCTTCTTTAAATGTCTCTTAAGTGATTTCTTCACGTGGTTTTGCTGCCCATGCAATTCTGGATCCAAAGGTGGGTCCCTCCCCGAACATGGAGCCCACCCCCTTGTGTTGGTGGCTGCTTCCAATGCGGCATACCATCTGCCATGCTCTGTGAGTACCAACATGTGTTCATTGAGAGGGAGTGCCCCTCAGTGCCAGAACACAAGGATGCCATCCAGGCAGAGGTGACAGACTGCTGCTGTAGGTGGTGGTAGCTAGGGAATGTACTGAAAGCATTTGAGTTTTTTCCGCTATAGCTATCTATTCTTCATTCCATGCTAATGGGATAATTTGATCGATGAATGCACTGGGAAAAGGCAAGAGATGCATAAAAAGTGTGAAAGCACACAGCTACAAATGAGTGGGCAGATTTACCACCTTCTCCCCAGAATCAAATCTGTCTGCCATCCGCACTGGGTAGGATGAGACAGGCAGATCCGAGCTTTGGCTTAATTACACATAATTTGGGTGACAGCTGAAATGCAAACCTAAACATTCAATCAGTTAAAGATACACAAAATTAAGCATTTCACACAGTGTCCAACCCCTTCAATCTTTATTAATACTTTAATTATGTTAATTATACCATGGTTTCAAGCCCTGCAACTACAACAAGCAGGGGGTGGAGGTGGGGGAAGAGGCAGGCCTCTCAGCAATACAGCTAAGTAATGATTGCATTTGAATTAAAAGTATGAATAGAATGCAAAGTAGGGAAAAATCTCAAATACATAATTCAGCAGTTTACTCACTCCCTCTCTTCCCACAATTTTGCTCCCTGACTGGCAGTGTTCTTGGAGGCTGGACCCAAGTCTGACTCACTGTCTGCATGCAATATACATAGTAAGTGCTCAGTAAACATCTGCTGAATTAGTGTTTGATTAAAGATGGTGAAATTGTATTCCGAGAGGTATAAGAAAGTGGGCAGATATTTCGGATGTTTTTTGAGGTGGCAATGACCAAAATTACTGCTCACTGTTGTTTGTGGGATGAGGTATGAGGGTGGCAGGGGGTAGGGTGGGACCTGAAAGAAGATAGAAAAGAATAGAAAATGCAGAGGCTCACAATTTTTCCTTGAAGTCATTTTAGTTCTCTAGGCTCATTTTCCCCCTATTGTCCCTAACAAAGGAGAAAGAGAAGTTTAGATCTTAATGGTCCTCAAATTCCGTTCTTGATTCCTCAAAAATATGTCAGGTACTTAATATATTTTATGAGTTTGGTAGGGACATAAGGCAGAATAGCTTTGTTTTTCTTTGTACGTTATATGTATTGGATATCTAAGGTGTTCTTTCTAAAAGTTGCTAAGAATCAGTTTGAATACTCTCAATGTGGTAGTTTTCCAAACTCCAGTCTACCTACTCACAGTCTCCTCTGTTCTGCATTGGGGTTTTCCACCATTGGTCCAACACTGCACCTGGTTTTCCCTCTGTTCTTAGGTGTGTGCGCGTCTCCCATACTCATCTGATTTTCTTGACCACATGAATTTACTCCTCATCTTTCATGCTTCTTCTTCATTTGTACTAAAATGTCCTTCTACTTTTCTGAACCATCCTTCCAGACTGTACTAGCAACTAGCCAATGGTAATTTGTACTTTTTTCTGACTCCTATGGATCTCAGCATCTGAACCACATTTTCTCTTTTTTTCCATATGTGTGAGTTGGTCTTCCTGACTCAATCATCACTTTCTCAAGTGAGGAATCATTTGGACTTCTCTTGAGGTGTTTCTTCCACTCTGCCTCAGACTGGATATGTAGGCTACTACTCAAAAAAGCTCACTTACCTGGACACATCTAAAAGTATTTGACAGGGAATTAACCACATTAAATCATCTGGTCCTATAGTCTGAGAGAATTCAGTCTCCCAAACTACAATAGTAACTGTACTTTTGATTTTTTTACTTAATAGTTTGCTGAGCAGAAACAAAAATGTCATTGGAGTGATTTGTGCATGATAGGATTTTAGGCTTTGCTGGACTGGCATGGATGGAATCGACATTTGTTGGGAGTATCTTTTTATTATCACCAGGGGAAACCTCGGAGATCCATAAATCTGAAATAGAAATGCAGTGTTTACTTCAGAGAGCAATTTGCTTAGTTTTGGTGTTGATAATGGACTGGCTGGGGGACTGGTCCTTTGGCCCAGGTATCCTTAGCTAAGCCAAGTATTTTCAGAGCCTTGTAAATAATTCTTATGTTTTTAAATCATTACCACATTGATTCTTTCTGGTCTGCAGAATTGGCCTTGGAGTTTTCCATGCAGGTCTTGGAGGCCAACCCATGTTGAATGTTATCCTTCCTTGATTGTGACTCTCACATAATACAAATGTGGGAGCTGATGTTCCGAAAAAATGCTACCTCACTAGCTTTTTGGTTTTGTAGCAAAAAAAGAAAACTCATAACGTCACAGGGCTTCACCAATTATCAAAAGTAAACGTGGCTCAAATCCATTAATCAACACATACTGGCTATTATTTCAAGCTAAACTTGGTTAGAATGAAAAGTATAGACGTAACATTTGGTACAGTTTCTGCCCTACAGATGTTCAGATTTTTCTTTTTGTGTGGCACAGAAGTTATAGACATAGACAAAGAACATGTAGAACAATATAATAAAACACCAACTACTAACTATGGTTCTTAAGTACTACAGGACTTTGGCAAAAGGGAAATTCACTATGGAAAATTAGAAAGGGCTAATCTGTTATGTCTATTTTTCACACCCAAATCTCCTTTTTATTATTTATCCAACTCATGGGCTCTTTTATCTTTTTCTTTTTGGGGGGGAAATATCTACCAAAGTATATTTACTAGACAATAATTGATATATACCCAGTAAAAGTATGACTATTACTAATCAGTCCTTCTAACAAGGAAGAGATACCAGCATGTTCACACTAAGCTAATGACGATTTCAGTCAAATAGCAAAGAAGCTTCTTGTGTATCTTACTACAAGTGAATGAATGATCTGTTGGTCATTTTTAGATATTGAAGTTAGCATTGAGAAAACCTGTTTGTTATACTTTGGGGAACTACTAGAAATCTTCAACCCGTTTGAGGATGTTGTTGCAGGGAGTGGGCTCATATCACATCAGCACCAGTGTGCATGGAATTAATATGCGCCTTGTAATAATTAGGACTCGGTCAAGTGATGAGAGGGGTGGGGCGGGTATAGAGGTAGTGAGGCAATGTCCATAAATTCAGTCCCTTCGGTGCTGAGTGTTCTCGGGCCAGCTATCTGACTCCTCCTCTCATCTTGTGAGCTCTTTGTCACCTTCATGAGTGGGTCAAGATGGATCACCATTTTTTAAGTTCTCTGTTTTGCATCTCAACCCCAAATGCACCCCAAACTAAGCATGTGTATATCTTAGCAACATTTAAGAATTCCCCATCCCTTGAATGTCTTTAGTTACAGTGATAGCTATTTAAAAGCAAAAATGGATGAGTTTGAGGATATCACTGGCTCATTGCAAGACCTAGTTTGCATCTCTACTCCCATCTGTCACTGGAGATACATCTCTCTGCCGGTCATTATCCAGGCAGTATGTGACATCAGGGAGCCTACCTTTACTACACTGAGCTGGCAATGGAAGATACTGCCTTTGGGAATTTGTCCAAGACCTTGGTTGTATTCATTTAATAAAATCAGAACATGTATCACTTGAGAAGGAAAAGTAATTATCTCCATTAGTTGTAATCTCCTCAAATTCAAACACATGACATCAAGATTTCTGCTCAATGGCAAAGTTATAGACTTCGTGGTTAATTAAACATCTTTTCTAATCAAATTAGCTTTCATTTCCTAAGTAGAGGTTTTTAACCTGGAAGTGGCTCTGAAACATTGTTTCTTTAAGCCATCACCTATGAAAGGAAAGATAATGTCCCTTCAAAGGCCTCCTCTAACAGTGAATAATTATTCTTTGTTTGACTGCAAATGTACATTCCTGAAATAATATATTCGTAAAGTTTCATAAATTATTTCAAGATGTATTAAAGAGAATTGGAAATACTTCTCCCTTCAGGAGGTTGCCAAGAATAAGTTTTGTCCTTTAAAATTTGAAACAAATTATTATTCACTAGGGGAACATCATTGGAGCTTCCCCTAGCTCCAGCTGACAGGGACAATGTGAAGTAACCTGTTAATGGTAATGCTTTTAAAATTTAGAGATACTCTAAGTGGAGCAATTTTTAAAAATTAAAACCATACTAGGGGGACTTGCCTTTGGAGGTCATGCAAAGTTAGGGGCACTACACATTTACCTGGATGGAGGCCTGGATTCCAGCTGCCCAGGTTACATGTTACATCATTGCCTGGTGGAGGTAAGAGGGACAGGTGTATCTCTGGTTAAATTTCACCTAAATGCTCCCAGGCATAATTCTCCTGAGTCTTCCAACCTGGGTATAAAATTCAGCATAATGTAGCACAAAGGCTACTATGCAATGGGTTAGAAAAATGGAATTCTTGTCCCAAAAGTCATATCACATTTCTAAAAAACACTATTTCCTCATCTGTACAATGAAGGGGTTGGTATAAATAACCCCCCATATCCCTTCTAACACTGACATTTTGTACTTCTACTGTCAGTTGTTGCTTGAACCAAGTATTTATGGAGCATTTGTTTAATGTTAACCTTTAACTCCATGTAACCTCCCTCAATCAAGGGCCACAGTGGTCTACTTGCGACATCAGATCTTAATGGCTCACTTGATGTTTCACCTGGTAAGTTCTACCTAAATTTCTGTGGAATTGGGTAAAATAGTTGTGGCATGAGGTAAGCTTCATCTCCCCATCTCCAGTAAAATCTCTCTGAGGGAAGCAAAAGAAGCCACATGCTTGCTTGGGCAATCATATGTGCCAGGAGCTGTACTCAGTGGTGGTGTTATCTTTTGTTTTCTCTGGAGTTGAGTGTAGTGCTGGGAACAGCAGAGCTCTCAGCAAATTCTGCGTGGATTAAATGGAACCACCTGCTGCATAACGAATGGGGTCAGAATTTAGAAAGCAAATCAGTTTCTTTGTAGCTGAGCTGTCTTTATAACCTGCATGTTCTATGGTATCATCTGACAGCCAGTTAAAAAAGTAAAGGAGAAGCAGTTGCTGAGAATGGTGTATGTAAAATGATGGGTGGGAGGTGTCTGTAATTAATACTCAAAGATGTGGGCCTGAGCAGTCTCTCTCACGAGTCTACTGCTTTTCACATCTGCTTGAGCATGGACCAGAGTGCCCAGGAGCAAATGTCGTTGTTTCAGGGAGTGGACTGAGCATGTGTGACTTGGCTCTTCTTGGGCCCCTGGGAAGCCTGAAGGTTTGCGTGGAGGGGTGGAAGAAGGTGAGTCACGCTTGGCCTGAGATGGTGAATGCCAGGCCTTTATGCTGCCATTCCCAAACCCCTGGCAGACATTACTAATTGATCACAGCTTTCTTTCTGAGCTCAAACGCATCCAAATCCTTTCAACGGAGCTCTCTAGACAGCCATTATCAAGTGACAGGTGTTGGCACAGAAGATGTAATCTATTTGTCAAGATTGGGACTAAGTCATAGATTCTATCTTCAAAAACTATGTGCATCTGCCACACTTTTTAAGTGTATGTGACTGGACTTGGCTTTCTAAAAGGGCACAGTGGTAATTATTTATCTTTTACCTCCAAAGTTATCCACATCCCAATTTATTTAACTACTTTTTGCTTGAGAAAAGGGAAGTTGGAAGAAAGGTTTTGTGAATTAATCCTCAGTTGCCTGATTTATTAAATGGGTATAGGTGGGAATAGATTGATTAAAATCAAGTGTATACATGTGATGAAGTATCCACAGCAATTACAAGCAGCAGAGTATGTATATGTATCATAGCACAGTGTATATTAGAAACCTAGGACTTGAAGTAAAAAAATGAGAGAGATGACATATATTACATAAATTAAAAATGTATGGTCACAAAGCAACCAGATTTCTTTAAAAAGATATATAAAATGTTAACTATAAAAGAAAAGATCACTAATATTGACCTATTAAAATGAAGAAATTTGTTTATCAAAAGACACCTTAGAAAACTAAAAAGATAAGTTAATGAACTAGGAGAAGATAGTGTGCTAATGGCTCAATACTAAGAATACATAAAGAACTCCTATAAACCAATTAATACACTCCAGACAACTTAGTAGATAAGCCAACAAAATAAACACTTTGCAGAGAAGGAAATATTTATGGGAAGTTAATTTGTGAAGGAATGCACTCAACATTACTAACAATGAGGGAATAATATGCTTTAAAATACAAGGCTGTCAAATGTTTCTCTTTTTAAAAAAATCAAATCAAAGAGAGTAGAGATTTACAGAAAGCCTTCTTTATTGTTGATGGGAGTATGAGTTGGTACAACCATTTGTAAAGTTGTCCTGAAGTTGGATATGAAAATACCTTATCACTCCAGAAATTCAGCTGTACCAGAGAAGACAGGTAAATGTAAAAAAGGAAATTTTAAGTCATTATTTTTCATATGGAAAAGTTAAAAACAACCCAAAGGTCTCTCAATTATTGGAAGAATTATTGCATATACTTTCAATAGAGTAGTGTACAGCAACTGGAAAAATGAAATGGTATATACCAACATCATGTACCTTGCAATATTACAAATATATTTTGCAATAATTCACATAATGGATCCACACCAAATATATTAAAATCATTGCACATGAGAGTGGAAATGAGAATAAAAGGAAAATTTAAAACATGAATTGATGTTAATGTATATATGCATGTATATGTACGGTTTAAGAATATTTTTTCAGCCTTCCTCATGGCTTAATTGGGATATAGAAGCATCTTTGTGACATGATTGAAAAGATTTCACAGCTAGCCTTCATGCCCCCCAAACTGCATCCTATTAATTTATGAGCTATACATTCAAATTCAACATTAACAACTAATTTTTGAAGCCAAGGCATTATATCTCCAGGGGCAACTTCTGGGTTTGCTATTAAAGCAGACCATCACCAAGACTTCTGTCATGACTTGGCTTATTTGCTGAGAAAGAAGAACCCACAGGGCATGGGGATGAAGGTGATGCATTTTGTGTGAGACAAATTCAGTGCTGCTTGTAGATAGATGACTGTGGGAGCAGGGAAGGCAGTACCACATGGAGACCCTTGAGCATGTGGGTCAAGGAGGATAGGACCACTGTGGATGGGGAGGAAGAAAGGAATGCTATTTTCTGTTACTTTTGTATTGCTTTACCACGCGTTGAGGAACAGAGATATCACTGTATTTAAAGACACACAACTCATTACCCCTCTTCTATCACTTTCATTACCTGTTCCTATAGGATATGCTATGTCTAGAGTTTTAGGGGAGTATTTTGGTGCTCCCAACATTGCTATTTCCAAATACAAGAATTTCGAGCTTCTACCAGAGTCCCTAAGAACTGTTGTCCAGGCATAATAGATAGAAGGATGATCCAAAACCATGGATCCACTTCCATCTTTGTGACCTTCTCTTCTCCCTGCTTAACCCATAGTTTTTCATCCTGACATGATCCAATCCAGGAACATTCAGTGACAATTGCTTCTGGAGTGGAGGGCCTGGCAGGCGCTTACAACGGCTGTATCTGGAGTGGAGTTGGCTATTGTAATACTTAGTGAATGGAATTTCATTAGTTCCTTATCTGTGTGCAGTGAGGAAAAGAGGTCCTTTTATACAGTGCTTGTAATGGAGTGGAAAATTGCATTTCCCCCTTGCCCGAACAGTGCCATTAGTGGAGAAGCAGACGGTCTGCAGAGAGCGAGAAGCCACCTCAGGCGGTGAAGGGCTGACAGCCCAAATGATGGCAGCGCCAAGGGACCCGGAAGATATTAAAATAAAAACAGGTTGTGTTGTTCTTTTTGTCCTGTAGCAGTTCTGCCCTGCAATGCAGGGAGTGATTGGATTTGAAGCACTGAGAAAAACATGTTAAGTAAGAAATTGTTTAAATAAAGTTGTTTGAGGTTGAAACTCTGCCCCAGGCATGGAGGGGAATGTAGTTAGCTGCCTACAACTTATAGATATCCAAGAGGCACTATGCTTTTGAGTCAGGCAGGTATGTAGGAAACTTTGAAAGTGAAATGTTTGCTTGAGGTCTCTTCTTTGGTCATGCAGGTGGATTCTAGCCCCATTAACTGGCTGTGGGCATTCAGGCAGCCAGTCAGTGGATTTTCCTGGGTTCTGAGAATAGCAAGAGAGAAGAGCTGTGGGCCATGGTGCAAACCAAAACAAAACAGAAATCCACTGAACTCTAGGAAAGTTCTTGTTCTGAATCGGGTAGAGAGAGGGTTTCCTTTCTTTAGGAACAATGTTAGATGCAGTCCCAAGGGAAGCTGCCAGTGTGATGGTAGAAGAGGTGAACAGTCTGGCCTGGAACAGTCTCAGGCCGAAGAGAAGCCAAAGTCATACAGCTCCTGGGCTCAGGTAAACACCAAATAAAATGTGTGTATCAGGAGTGTTCATTGGAACTGTGAGGGCAAAAGCCTTTTTGTGATTGCAAAGGCACTGGGAAAATAGAAGTCTCTTAAAAATTGAACAGAGGGACCAATGGGAGGCCCATTTTTGAGTTACACAAGACCTTCAGTCCAACTATTTCTTACACACAAGGAATTTCTTTCTCCTGAGGTATAAATATCAAAGTAGAGTCTCCTGAGTCCCTTTTTACCACCCTCTACTGCATGCATCTGTTATGGATGGAATGTTTGTATATCTCTAAATTTTATACGTTGAAATCTTAATCCCCAGTGTAATGATATAAAGAGGTGAGAGGTCGTTAGGTCATGAGCATAGAGCGATCATGAATAGGATTGATGCCCTTGTGTAAAGGCCTTCATCAGGCTTTCCAGTTCTCCTCACCATGTGAGTGTACAATGAGAAGTTGGCAACCTGCAACCCACAGGCAGCCTTCCCCAGCACTCCACTATGCTGACTCCCTGATCTTGTTCTTCTGTCTCCTTGAATTATGAGAGAATTTTCCATTTTTTAAGTCACACGGTCTGTGATATTTTGTTACAGCAGTCCAATTTGGCTAATACAACATCTCTTCCATGTCTTTTCTCTATTGACTTGTCCACTCTTTACTCTAGCCTTCTTCTTTCATTTCTTCTTTTAGGGAAGTTTCTTTTTCCTTGATCTATAACTTTAGCCTCATACTTTTGCCTGCCAGACATTGAAGATTTATTGGGATCAACTACCTGTCACCTGTTCTGTCCTCTCGTGTGTCCCCTGGTATTTCTTTTGCATATCTGAGTCAGGGTTGGAAAAATGTAGTCCTAGCATTAACAGGGCCCCTCAGCATTACAGTGCTGGCTGAGCCCTGTCCTAGGACATGGCCAAGCATGATTTTCAAATAATTTCAAATAGAACTTTCAAACAAATACTATATGAACACATAAATCATAATTCTGAAGTTATTAATATGTTTAAGTCATTAATGAAGAAACCAGTAATAGCACAAAACTGTATCCAAGCACATTGGAGAACCTGGTGTTTATAGGTACTTTAAAAATATCATTGTTTTTCTCTCATAGGAGAAATCTAGATTTAAAAAAAGACATGGAAATAGAAGAGGCACTGCTTAAGAAGAGGAAGGAGACTAGCTGGTGGAGCAAGAGAGGGTAATGGGGGTGAATATGATCAAAGTATGTTATATACATGTGTTAAAATGTCATAATGAAACCATTTTATACAATTAATATGCACTAACTTTTAAAAGAATGTTAGATTAGGATTATCAGGTTATACACAAAACTGGCCAGCATCCCACGGAGCAATAAAATCATAAATGCTTTAAAAACACTGGACCCAAATCTGTAATTTCACATGCAGTTTTGCTATGTCTGGGCTGTAATCAGAAGTGAGCACTGAAGTCAAACACAGGTCTGCTCTCCTGAAGAATTAAGCAATCATTGGGAAGACCTGTCAGACAGTGTCACAGTGTGCCATTGAGAGGATTTTCTGTCCTTCCCCATTCCTCCTGCCTGCTTACATCCAAATTTTAGGTACTTTTTCCTAATACCATAATCCCAGCATTTGGATATTTATTTCTTTGTAATGAAACACATTTGGAGTATCTGGTTTCTGTAAGAGTCCACCTTAGATCCAAATCCCAACTAGTAAGTTACCTATCCACTTTTACCACGTTTATTGAGTTTTCTGTAGGTGCTAGGCACTGTGCCAGATTTTAATATACATGGGTAACTAAAACAAACAAGAATGTGAGATCCAAGATAAGAGAAATAAGAAGAAAAATATTATAGCAAGCTTGTCAAATTGCCTCTACCTGTTATTGGAATTGCTTGATGGATGGCTTGGAGCTCCCATTCCTCTTTGCCTGGATTAGTTCAGATAAGCAAGAGTTAGTTAAGTTCTGGCAGATTCTGTGAGGTGAGAATAACAATAGTGAGCAAGTAGGCTAGGCAGTAAGATGAAATTAGACAGTATAGCTAGGACAGAAGGGCTCCTGGAAACCTCCATTATGACCTCCCTGTGGCCTTAAAGGATGGAAAGAGGGAAGAGCAAGGTAGACCAGAAATAAGGACACGACTAATCAAAACATTACAGACTTAGCCAACCAGAATGCTGCTTTCTACACACTTAATTAGCATAGAGATTGAGCAACACCCTGAAAAAAACTTATAAAAAACTCAGACCATATCACTTCTCTGGCACTGCCTCTTGGGCCCCCTCCCAAGTCTGGGAGCTGAAATTTTTGCTACTTTTCTATCTTAATAAAGTCTCCTGCTTTATTCACTCTCATTGTCCATGAAGTTCATTCTTTGGCTTCATGAGACAAGAACATGGAACTCCTACCCTCCCTCTGACTGTACACCTAAACCAGCAAGGTTGAGTGGAGGTTTTTCAATCCTACACAAATCTTCTGTTTCACATTTGAATCTTCTGTAACAGTAGGGTGGTTGCGCTAAAAGCCATCCTTGAAATCAGTTGAATTTTTTCTTTGAGGTTATCTCCAGCAGAAGAGTGGCTAAATTAGACTTCAAGCCAGCAAATCACACAGCACATCTTCCAGTCTTTCATAGTGTGTGCTAGGAATGTTTCCTGAGAAGGGAGGGTTTGAATATCTAATCAGTGTTTTGGTTAAATAATTGCCAAGTATCAGACACTATTAAGCTACAAAAGGGATGTAGAGATGTGTTTGGTTGAGGAGGCAGAAGATACCTGTAGAACACACAGCTACCTTTATGACGTGTGTGCAATTTCAAGGACTCTGCAGCCTCCTCCGGTTTAGTGGCTGGCAGGAAAGGTATTTAATGGAAATTGTTGGCCACAATTTGATCTAGGATGGCTAAATACACTTCATACCGCTGTAGAAAGTGGTGTTGACCATTCTAAGGAGGATGGAGATGGGACACTGGGAAGCAAAGCTTTAGACTACAATGACTTACGCATGTCTCTGTGCTGGAAGGGAGAGTGGGGAGTGTCCAAGCTGGACTCAGGATTTTGTGGCCCTCCTCTTTGAAAGCCGCCCCTAACCTGGAATGCCCTGTGTTGCTGACATGACTTGGATGTCTGTCAATAGCCAGTTCTGTGACTCCCAGTCTGCTCTAATCGAAAGACTTATTTCTCCTGAAATGCAGCCCCACAAGCACAGCAGGGAGGGAAACCTGCCCTGCAAATGTTCCCCATTAATAATTCAGTTGCTCCCACACAGACTAAAGCTTGTGTCAGAAATTAAGCTGTTCAGCAGAATCACATCTTAAATACAGCACTGTTCATGTCTGAGGTAATTGTGGATCTAAATGTAAATACTGAGAGGATATACTTCTTTGGGTATAATTTCAACCATAGTTTCAAAAAAAGGATAAAAATCTGGAAAAATGAGTAAACACGATTAATTAGATGAGATATTTATCTTTGGCTGAAATTGGAAAAATTACTTAGAGAAATGGAAAATCTCAATTAAAACCTCTACCCTCATTTTATTTTTCACTGTTAAGAGGAGGGGAAAGCCTGAGTAAAATAAATATATATTTAGGGATGACACCATCTTGGCATTTCCAGGCATTCTCTTCTAAATATATTCTTTATCTGAGCTGTCTTGCAATACTTTTAATATAATTAAAAGCACATAATGAGTGCCAGTCTTGTCAATTTCAACAACAAAGTGCTGAAATTTGCAGTGAAACTGAGAGATCCATCTCCCACACATTGTAATGAATAGGTTCATAAAAGGAAAATAGTTTAATTACATTTTAGTTCATGGATTGTTAATAGGCTGGAGTATCTAAATTGAATAATGTGATTCTGGTAATAATTATGTGTAAATGAACTTGTTTAAATGATATTTTACAGCTTCTTTATAAAATTACAGCTAGAGGCAATCCAGTGATAGACAGACAAAGGCCATGCAAAAATTATCATAAACTATTAGCTTGTTTGCAAAGGGTTTTATGTTAATCTTTTAGTACTTAGAGCAATCTGCAATTAACATATCACGGGGAGCTACCTCCCAGCAAAGGCATGCAAATTGAAGTGCTTAGATAAAAAGCCATTCACTATGGGGGGAAAAAAAAGAAAGAAAGAGAAAAGAAGATGGAAAAAAAAATCAAAGAAAGGGTGGCAAAGTACTCAGAGGGTGCTGGTTTTATATTTGAGATTAAGGAGGTGTAATGATTGTGTTATCTAACTATGGCTGTAATTAAAGCTTTTCTCCTGCAGACATGACAATAGATACCGCATTGATTTCGGTGTTTTAATTGTGAAAGTCATTTTATTTCAGGGCAGAAGATATGAATAGCCTGAATCAAAGGGCTAGAAGATTGCTTTGTTGATAGTACTTGTTCAACAGCTGCCTGGCTGCTTAATACACAAGTGGGGAGAATGCAGAGAGACCCAGGGAGGCCTGAGTATGGTAATTCTCATGCTGGCTTCCTTTCCTTTTGTGAAAAAGGCAGGGATCTGGGTAGGGATTGTAAACAAACAGCCTTTTCATACTTCACTGATGTTTTTCCTCCCCAACTTGGAAGAACAAAAGCAGTCATAAAGGGCCTTGAACTAACTTCACTATGGCCCTTTTAAGCTACAGAAGTTTATGCAAAGTAATGAAAGCATCCTTGCTAGTGGCAGTAGCACCTCTCTAATGGAGAACAAAAGTCTCTAAGTGGCTGCCTCCTGACAGACACAGTTTGCAGGAGAGATATTGGATTATTTACATTAAGGGCATATCCACAAAATCTCACACACAATTAATTTGAGATTAGGGTTTCCTTATCAGTTTCTATATACAAACTGCAGGCGAGAAATTAAGTGAGGGGAAAACTGTACACAATCCCAGAGCAAAGGGAATGCTAGGAATTGAACTAGTATGGGCTCTTAAAATACAACTTGCTTGGATATTTCTTTTGTAACAGTTCAGAGTAGGTAGGGTGAAACCAGTGATTTCTAGTGATTGCCATTACTCTTGATTTAGCTCTCCTTTGTTTCTAGAAATATTGAATGGTATATTTCAAAGAGTCTGAATAATAGTAGACTTGGTTTGGAGAGAAATTTATCTAAGTGATATGGCATAAAATAACAAGACACCAAGGTGTTGAAAGCCCACAGTAATAACATCAGGAATCATTTACTGAGTGTTCCACTGACCACTTTTAGGTACATTATATGAGTTCTTATAATAAACACAAAGAAGGTGATGGAATGTTTTCCACTTTAAGAAAAAGAAATTTAGGTTCAGAAAAACCAAGTAAATTGTTCAAGGTTACATAACTATCAAATGGGAAGAGGTAGGTTAGAACCCAGGCAGTCTAGCTGGATCCTCCAACAGTCTGACAAAGGTCTGGGACTCTTACTCAAAGCAATGTTTTTTTTTTGTTTTTTGGTGTGTGTGTGTGTGTGTGTTATATTCGTTTGTTTGTTTTTGTTTGTACAGCACTGAGGCTCGAACTCAGGGCCTCAGATGCTCTACCTTCTGAGCCATGCTCCCAGTCTTTTCTTGCTTAGTAATTTTTGGATAGGGTTTTTGCATTTTTGCCCACGGCCAGCCTCAGACTCTGTCCCCAATCTTTCTACCTACGACTTCAAGGTAGCTTGGATTATAGGATTATATGACCATGCTTGGCATGTAGCAATGATTTTTTAAACACACGAAGTAAAACACGTTGGATTACAAAGCAAACTAGGTATATTATATGGAAATACTGTTATCAAGATATTTAAAAATCAAATTTATGACTTAGTAATTAATGTGGTTCTTCATTAACATAAATAGCAGGTGTGAAAGCAAGTTTAACAAGTACTGCAATTTCAAAGTATTGGTAAGCATAAATAGTATTTCAGATTTCTGCAATAACATAACACGAAAACATCAGGTTTTTATCAATGATAAATTCAGAGATACTCCTAAAACTCTGGTCATTTTATTGCCTACATTTATGATAAAAGAAAATGTTAAGTATCCATTAGAAGTTAAGTGAAAAGATAAATAGCTTTATCTTTTATATTATGCAAATTGTATACCATATACAAATATATGTATAGATTATATATCAGAGATTACATAAATAGCTGTGTATTTCTAGATAAAATAATTTTTCCCTCAAAGTTCATCCTGAATTCTATAGGTGTGCAAGTCCTATAGCAAGCACAAGGCCCCGAGTCCAAACTCCAGTGTCACAAATCGAAATTGCTCTTGGAGAAATCATTATGCACTCTTGGCGGGAATGTAAATTAGTACCACGACTCTGGAAATCAGTCTAGAACCTCTTCAAGAGTCTAAAAACAGAACTACCATATCATCTATCTATATCACTCTGAAGTCTATTCCTGAAGGAATCAGTCAGCTTACTACAGAGACACTTGCATACTCATGTTTATCATGGCACTGTTCACAGTGGCCAAGCCTACATTCCCATCAACACCATTTCTTTAATCATTCTTTATACAGCATAAAGAAAATGTGGCATATATGTTCACACACACACACATACACACATACACACACAATGGAGTATTATTCAGTCATAAAGAATCACAAAATCATGTCATTTGCAGGAAACTGGATGGAACTAGAGATCATCATGTTAAGTCAAATAAGCCAGACTCAGAAAGACAAATACCTTATGTTTTCTCTCATATGCAGAATCTATATTTTTAAAAAAGACATGAAAGTAGAAAGAGTTATGTTAGGAAGAGGAAGGAGATGCGGGGGAGGGAGAATAAGAGAGGGTTATGGTGTAAATATGATCAAAATATATATGTATGAAATTTTCATAAAGAAACCCATTGTTTTGTATAATTGATATAAACTAATAAAAGGGGAAATAGAAATACATAAATATAAGAAAAGAACACTTTTGGTTTTACAGATGAGAAAACTGAAGCCCAGAGAAGGAAATGACTCCAGCTTATCAGTCATTAGCAAGAAGATACAGATTAGAACTGATCACACTAAGAGTGCTTAAGGGAAGCTTAAAATACCATGTATTGATTTTTTCCCCCTCCCTTTTATGACTTTGGTGGCTTTTGAGGAGATTCTTTCAGAGTGTGAGCCAGGGGATGAGGTAGAGTTCAGCTGTGTCTCTGAAGCTTTATGGGGCAGGCACTTTGGTGGCCATTTTATTCCTTAGGAATACAATGAGATGGTCAAGTTTGCTCTTTATTAAGTGACAGCCAGGAGTTTAACTCAAGTCTGTTGCCTTGGCCCATTTTGTTTTCCAGACCCTGTAGATTCCAGATTTCTGAGGGAATGTGTACCCCTAACCCCGCCCCCCCCCTCCAACCACCCAGGGACCTTTCTAGCAGGTATTGATTCCAAATCTGTTGTATGCAGAGCACTGTCTCAGTAAGGTGTCAGGAGGGAAGGAAGGCTAGTGGGTAGAGAAAGATAGATGAGGATATCCTTGCTCTTGGGTTGACATTCCTACTTTCCCTTCCCTCATTAGATGACTGAAGCTGGTACAAAGAGAACACAGAACATGGTCAATGCTGAGCAAGTGCAATATAAACAGTATAATAATTGCAATCAGAAGACTGATGATAGCAGCTAATATTTATTGAATGCATACCATCTTAAACATTTGCCATAAGTTTTTTTCATTTGATCAGGCATTCCAATAAGAAGTGAGTTCCAACATGTCACACACACAGAAACAGCAAGCGCACGCGCAAGAAATGTAGGTGTACCCCTAACTGTCATCTCAACAAGGAATTCAGAGAGCAGGTATTATGGAGAACAGGCAGGAGCTGGACCAACCAAGTCAACTCCCTAGGAGCTGAGGGAAACAAGCTTCCCTCCCTCACACTTCACTTTACTGACACAAGCTTTCTAGGCATTTCTAAGCAATTTCCAGAACTATAAGCCCAGTGCTCAAAGAGCATAGTCTATTCCCTAGGTAGTCATTAGGTAAAATGGAGCCAAACAGCAAAAAAAGCAACAAACTGGGTTTCCAGGGGGAGACTGTGGTGGTATTTCCAATTTCCTTCTCCATCTTCCTGATATCGTGCCATTTTTCATTATATGTGTGTATGTATAGTACATGTACACTACAAACTTAAGTTCTCTAACCAATGAAGACCATTTCCTACTTAAAAACTATTGCTATGTCATTATCACAACTAAAACAATGAACAATAATTCTCTTACGTTTTCTAATACCCAGACCACAATCTAACCTTCTGAGTTGCCTCAGAAATATCTTTTTGTATTAGATTTGTTAGGTTCAGGATTTTAACAAGGTCCATGCATTTTCTTTAGCTGCTATGACTCTTGAATCTCTTTTATTCCCTAATAGACTCCTTCCCTTTTTCTGTTCATTTTCTCTGTCTCCTCTTCCACCCAGACTCCCCTCTCATTTTGGGAGGCACCGAACAGAATGATTTGTCCAGTGGAAAGACCCACAATTCTGATTTCGCTTAGTTGCTTCATCACCATTATCATTTAACATTTAATTTGTTCTTCTATCTCATTAACTTTCTATAACTTGGTGTTAGATCAAGAACTTGTTTACATTCAAATTCATGTTTTGGATGGGGTGCTATATACTTTATTGTATTACATCATGACACACGTAATACCTCATAATTATAACCATGTGAGCTGTGTTTACTAACTTGACTGAGATAATGAATTTGCCATATACACACACATATCTCAACTCTTTACATGTACACCTAACTACATATGACTTTATTAGTTATACATCAATATATCTGGAAAAAAATTAACAAAAGCAACACAAAAATATGTGATTAGTAGGCTCCGATAGTGCCAACCTGATTTTTTCCATTATAAATTTCCCAGCCAACCTTTCGCCTCATGTTTGAGTATCTTTGGATTATGGTCATCTAAGACCATTATTTTGTAACAGGTTGCAAAGTGGTAATTTTCTGGTTTCATCATCTTATTTCTGTGATCTGAAATTCCTCCACAAAAAAACTTTGCTTTATGCAGCAATAGTTTTGACATTTTTCTCTAGCAGCAGAAAGCTTGGTTTAAAGCCTATATTATGTGAGAATTGGATATAGGGAACACGAAAGTGAAGTGGAGCTGGCTGAAGTACATGTGAAAGGTAGAGGGCCCCTGCAGTTGTAAGCTTTCCTTTGTCTTCTCAAGGCAGAGGGGCCTTGAACTCTGGCGTTGCAATTGGGGAGTACCTTGGCGAATAACACTGGCGCCGTGTGCCCTGTCTGCATTGGACTTCCGGTGTATTGCTGTGGAGAATGAAGAATGAGCCTCTAGTACTGGAGAGGCTTCCCACCCACCAGCTCTGTGACTTTGGATGTTGTTGGTCCCAGTCAACCTGTTTCCTCATCTGTAAAGTAGAAATAACAGCACTAACCTCAGAAATGTTTGGGAAGATCCAATGTGCTAATGCCTACAAAATGCTTAATATGACAGTGCTAACTGCTAGCTTTTTCACAACAAATCATGCTATTAGTTTCCTAAAACCACCATGACAGAATACTTTAAGTGGCTTCAAACAGAAGAAATTTATTTTTTGATAGTTCTGGAGGCTAGAAATTCAAAAGCAAGTATCAGCAGGGTCATGCAATGAGACTTAGGTAAAATTCTTCCTGGCTTCTGAAGGCAGCCTGCAACCCTTTGTGTTCCTTTGTTTATACATGCACCATGCCAACATCTGCTTCTGCCATCACATCATCACCTTCTCTGCTGTGTCTCTTCACATGAAGCTGTCCTCTCTGTCTTCATATCATCATCCTATAAGGCCATCAGTCACATTGGGTTAAGGGACCTTCCTACTCCAGTATGACCGTATTTCCAAAGAAGCTTACATCCTGACATACTAGAGTTTAGGATGTCAACCTACCTTTTAGGGACACAAAATTCAACCCATAACAATCACATACCCTTGCGACACCACGTTCTGCTTATTAACTTGTACACGGTTTCTTTCTCTTTACTGTTGCTTGCATTTGACTATTTTCCTACAGATATGTGATGTTATGCCATGCAGAGGGAGGGTAAGATGAGCAATTCTCCCATATTTAAGCCCAGAGAGAACAAGCAGATGCTAAGTCCTTCACCTCTGCAGACAGTATGAGAGCAGGAAACCATAGCCAGAACACCTCCTCTAAACAGCAGCAAGCTAGCAGCTTTGAGAGCCCTTCCTATTCTGTCCGCATTTTGAATTGCTCTAGCCAAGCTTGCTCTGGCAGGCGCCCAGAGATACTCCCATCCACATCAGGATGAGCCTTGGAGTGAACTGTTTATTTATCAATTCTTAATTGAGTTGATGTTTACTCATGATTGTGAGCAGATGATTAATTTATTGTAGAGTTCGAGGAGTCAGATTGTGAGGAGATCATTATAAAGAGAAATTATAATAGAGTTCTCTGCACTCATGGATCTGGTAATAAAAGATTGACTGATATAATTAGATGGGGCTTGGTAACAAATACTATTAGATTATGTCTGAATCTTATTTAAATGTATTGGCCTTTTATCTTAAACTTATTAGTGGGTGGCTATAGGTTAAGTTGACACTCCTGCAAAAGGAGGGCTGAGCTGTAGGAAAGGAGTGAACCATTTTAATGTTTAGAGACAGTGCGAGATATCAGTCAGAGGCATTTCTCCCTCTTGGTTCTTAAAGCAAGAGTAGGGTGTAAGGGGAGCCTAAATTTCAACTCTGTCACAAACTTTCTGATGGCTCCTGGAAATTCACAAGCTCTGTCTCTCTAAACCGTGGTTGTGGCTACATGGAAACTTTTCTCTTGGCCTTTATTGAGAAAACAGACTAAAGAAAAGGCAGGAAATAACATGACAATGTGGTGAGAAAATTCAGTATGGGGTAAGACAGTGATGAGTTTAAAACCCAGTGTGATGGGTTGAGTGGTTTCCCCCCCACCCTGAAAAAAAAGATATGTCCTATCCTTACCCTGGGACCTATGAATATGACTATTTTGGAAAATAGGTTTTTGCAGATGTAATGATGGATCTCAAGATAAGCTCATCTTGGACTACTCAGGGTGATCCTATATTCAATGACGGATATCCTAGTAGGAGACATGCAGAGGAGAGAGAGAGAGATGGAGAAGAAGAGATCATGTGAAGACAGAGGAAGAGGTTAGTGTGATGCACCTGTTAAGCTGCTGGGTGCCCCCGACCACCAGAAGCTGGAGGAGGCAAGAAACAAGTATCATCTAGAGACTCTGGAGGGAGCACCCCTCTGCCCATGCTTCGATTTCAGATTTCTGCTCTCCTGAGCTGTGGGAGAAGACTGTTTCTGTTGTTTTAAGCTACCAAGTTATAGGGCTGGGGAGAGAGCTCCGTGGCGGAGCTCATGCTGAGCATGTGTGAGGCTCTAAGTTCAATCCCCAGCAATACAAAAAAGCAAAACAGAATAAAAATAAACATAAAATCAACAACAAAAAAGATTAAAAAAAAAACAAACCAGTGATACAAAAAAATTTCCTTAGATCACTATAAGCCTCAGTTTTCTCATCTGTACAATTTTGGTTATTATACTCACCTTTCAGCATTGTGAGGATCAAATGTCTTAAATCATGAGAACTTACACAGCCCAGTGCCTGGTACGTGTAGGCATTCAATACACATAGATTCTTTCTCCTGTCATCACCTCCCACCCTTTTCCTACATGATGTTTCAACTTGAAATCTCTTTCATCTTCTACGCCTCCTAAAATGTCTTCAAAACCAACAGCCCTTCCCTGAAGAATATTCTGTTCTTCAGGGGCTGTTCTTCCAACTGTCAAATTAGAGGAGAAAGCATGGTGCAGCTGGTGTTTTTAGGGGAGTTGGGCAACAGCCATGTAGATGTTTAAAAAAATTAATGCATTTCATAGAATGCAGCCCTACAGTGAAGCAGTTGAAGTCTACATTGTTGCCACAGCACGGCTGGCCGGCTGGGGTCTGTTTCCTTCACACAAGTAGGTCTCAGGGGTACATTCCCAGCCATGGAGAATGACAGCACATGAGAGAGGAGTACAAATAATATTCTGGGCTGTACAAAGAAGGTGACATAAATGGCTTTTTGTTGGATGTCTCCAGCTCATTGATTTTTAGTCCTTAAAGGTCATAACTATTTACATCCCACCAAACACAGGCTGGGGATGTCGGTATTAGAATTTACAGCACGATCAACTTAAATGTTTTCAGAAGCATGTATTCTTTGGAGGTATCAGAAAGATGAGAAATTAAAAAACTCCAGCCTAGGAGTCAGCAGAACTGTGTTGGTTTCATCTGTGTCCTTGCTTAGCTGTATGACCTTGGGTCAGCCATTCACGTTCTCTGAAGCTACATCTTTATAGGGAGGTTGTTGAATAGCCTCAATGCTAAGATTCCATGGAAACTCTAGATGATCCCTGTGAGATTGGGCATGTCTTTTGTCTGTCATGTTTCTTGAGGATAGGTGAATTATACGAAGGCAACAACAGAAGGAAAATTGAGAAAAATATAGGGTATCCTCTTATATGTACCATCTAGGGTTTTAACAATCATCAAGGGATAGCCGGAGTCTTTAAAGACTCTGAGACCTCCAGTGCCCGATTCTGTTCAGATGCCTGTGTGGATGATGGTACTGCCATCTTTAAATGGCATTGAGAAGCCTAATCCTGGGTGCCAGTGGGTGGAGAAGCCCCTGGTTACATGATCTTTCTATGAAGTCTTAGCTTTCTGTCATTGTAATGAAATAATCTGCAATAACTAACTTATAAAGACAAAAGATTTTTTTGCTCATAGTTTTGGGCATTCTAGTCTATGATTCATTGGCCCTGTTGCTTTGTGCCTATGGTGAGGAGCATATCATGGTAGGAGAATGCAGTAGATCAAAACTGCTTGTCTCATGAGCCAGGAAGAAAAGATAAGGATACTAACATCCCATGATGCCCTTTGAAAACATAGTACCAATGACCCAAGGGCCTTCTAGTAGGCCCCAACTCCTAAATAGTGCTACCCTAGAAGCTAGGCCTTTAGCATATAGACCTTTGGGGGACAGTTAACATCCAAACTACAGCATGGTATTTGTCTTTAGAACATTTGACTCCTTCCCTTTTCTTGTTTTGTTTGGACCAGTTTCTGTATAATCCACAATCTCTCCTGGCAACAATCTGATTGATTCATTAGCAGGGAGAGGAAAGAGAAAGAAATAAGCATTTATTGAGTGCCTAGGAGGACCTCTTGCTCCACCTGTGGAGGCTATCTTTACAGCCAACTTTGGAGCATTCACTTTATCTCCATTTTATACATCTTAAGTCTTGAAGATGCTGGGTAAATTGGCCAGTCACTAATTATTAAGGGATAGAGCCAGGAATTGACCATGTGTCTGTCTTAGAGCCTCTGCTTTCCTCAATGTGGCATCCTATCCTTATACTACTACCTCTGGGTATTCATTGAAAACATGGCCCTGGGATAATGGGGAGTGGAGGTGGGAGACAACTGAATAAAGAGAAATAAATAAGTATCATCCTTACTCTTTAGCTTATTATCTAATGACACAAATAAAGCTAATATAAAGGGAACACCTGAGACAATTTAACAGTTTTTATCAACAACATAATTAGATATATGATAATGGCTAACATTTATCAAACAGTTAACATATGCTACATAGCAAAGACTCTAAAATCTTTTTTGCAATTGTCACCATGTCCCTGTGTTCATATTTTATAGACGACAAAACTGTTCACAGCATTTGGATTTCCAAAGGTGGAACAAATATTCAAATCCAGGCCATTTGGCTCCCATGCTTTGCTGCTAATGTCACCAAACAAAGGAGTTTTAGTCCCACTTTAGGCTCACAGGAAAGGGACATAAGTTAGTCTGAAGTGGTTCTGGTGGGCTGCATCAAGAAGTAAAATCTGAAAGCCTTGTATAGAAACAGCCTGGTGTCACACCAAAGAACACGTTTCTCATGATGTCATTTCCTGCCAGTGTAGAGTAGGCCTTCTCTAATCTCCTTTCTCACAGCTAACAACCAGTTTTATTTTTTCTGCATTTAACCTCCTGAGAATTCCCTCTGAATTGATGGAGCTGTTAGACGGAGATATTTTTGGAAAGTGTCTTCTCTGGAGGATTCAGTGCTTGGAACCTGGGGTACATTTTAATCCATAGTTGACTGTGGAGCAGTGATGTGATCTCAGGGTGTTGGGCCCTGCAGCCTTTCCCAGATAGGAATGAGCAGAGCTGAATTATGGTCTTGGATCAGTCCAACTGGAGTTGTTTATAGAAAAGCAAGAGCCTTGTCAACTGCACCACCCCCACCCCTGCTGAAAGGGGCATGTGGGATTGAAACAAGATGGCTTGAAGAAAGAGGTCAGTGCCTTGACTGCTCTTTGCATTTGCACACAGATAGTCTTTGTCCTGAAAAATCAGGTGGACTTGGTAATGCCACAGCAAAGATGGCTATAGCTGAGGTATGAAGGAGAGGGAAAGGGGAGAGGCCATAAGCTGCAGGTGAGATCTTGGAGGGTGTCTAATAACAGATTGGAATCAGATCAGGTGCCAATGTAGTTTAAGCAAAACAATGAACGTCAATGTCATTAACAGGGCATGCAGTCTCTAGGTTACCTGTTTTACGCCGGCCAACTTTACTCAGTCCGGTTACCGTCTTGTCTCATCTCCTCTCTCCTCTATTCCTCACTCCTTCGCTCGTACCTCAATTATCCTGAAATTGTTTAACCTCCCAGTTTTGCAGATAAGAAAATTGTGAGTTGGGGAGAATGGGCTTACCCAGGAGACTTATTGTGGATGATTGCTTTCAGAATCCCAAAACAAATTTTCTGATATCTAGTTTGATGCTTCCTCCAAAACACTGTACTGGAAGTTGACTTTCCCTTTCTTTAAGGGAAGTAAAGGAATTAAAAGAAAGAAAAGGAAGGGAGTGTTGGGACTTACCTGAATTTGAGTTTGAATTCAAGGCAACATCCTTGACAGTGGGTGAGGTGTCATGAAGCCCTTATGGAGTAGGCGATTAATCATGAAGCCCTTATGGAGCAGGCGATTAATCATGAAGCCCTTATGGAGCAGGTTGGGTTGAAGCTGATTGAGGGAGGTATTTCAAAGCCCATTGCTTCTCTGACAACCCAGAACATTTGCTGTTTGTAAAATAATTTTGTATCCTTTTAGAATATTTAGGTGTGGATAAAACTGGAATACTCTCATTAGGAAATAACTTTTCTTAGGAAATCCATTCACTAGTATGATAGAGTCTTAAAAATGGCCACCGTTTTCCTCCTGTATGTGTGCCTCTTTGCAATGTAACATTGGTCACATCAAAAGTGGAATTTTTCTATCTACCCCTTGACTTTGGGTTTGACCATGTGACTTGTTTTGGTCAATAGGGCATTAGCAAGCATGATGTAGTAGAGATTTAGGGAGCATTTTCACCATGGGCCTTGCTTTCCCTGTAACACTCTGAGGTTGCCATGTAAAAAAGCTGGATGCCTACTGGAAGTTGAGAACTCTTGTGGCAGAAAGAGGATCTCTTTAGATCAACTGGCTCATAGCCACCTAGCCACCTAACTATAGACACTTGAATAATCTGAGGCAAGTCTTGAGAACTGCCCAGCTGAACTGAGCCCAGCCCAAATTTCTGATCAAAAGAATCAAGAGAAAATACAATGGTAGTTGTTTTCAGCCACTAGATTTATTACACAGTAGTAGGTAACTAGTATTCCTTGCATTTCTTCTAGTATTTTTCTTATTATATATTAAATCAGTTTTACAAGGACTATTCAACTATAGTCTCAATCTAGATTTTCCCCCCAAGGTTAATTTGGTCTTGGAGAGAAAGAGTAGGGAACTTTTTGAGGATTTTTGGTTAACTTTTCCCCTCAACTTAATCTTTGTCTTAGATTAATCCTAATTTCTTTCCCATCCTGATTGTTAAGTCTGTACTACATTCAGTTGAACTTGGTAGTTTTTAAAAAATATATATTTATTTATTTAGGCAGCACTTGGGTTTGGTCTCAGGGCCTTGTGAACTTGGTAGTTATATTATTTGTCCATTTACTTTCAGATCCTTTCTCAAACCCTTCTCCTGCTTGGTTCTGTATGTGTTACTAGGAGCTGCCTCCATGAATTGCATTTCTCAGATTCCTTCACAGCTGGAATCTAGTGAGGTTTATTCAGTTGGAGTCACTAGAGAGAAAAAAAGGTGGGCAGAAGGGAGAAAGGAGTGAGGGCCTTTCTTTCCCTGTCTTTCTACCTCAGATGACTTTCTCTGACAGTAGCTATGTCTATTCCATGGATACATCTCTTATGGGAAGATCATGCTACCTCACTGTGGTCCAGCTTCTGTCAGGGATTGTGGATACCAGGTTGCAGTAGCATTGCCTCTTTTCTTGGTTGCTTGAGAGCAGAGGTGGTAGTGGTTTCCTGAAGTTACTTTTCTCAGGACAGCTTCTTGGGATAGCCTTTCTTTCTACTGATTGCTATTTCAACAGTTCTAACACCTTTGAATTAATACTCTTTGTTGCATTCCTTCTGCTGGGTTTCTTGTTCTGCAGCTTTACTTTTGACTGAATCTTTGCTACAGTAGGATTCAAGGACTTTAGAATAGAAAGAGTAAGGAGTGTAACTAAATTCACCTTATGGAGAAATATTTAATTTCTATTATAATTATATTTTTACCTTCAAGGTCATTGATTTAACTTTTACCTTACAGTAAAGAAACCTTCATTTCTGCTAAGAAGTCCAAGTGGAAGGACACTGTTATATACACAACTATCACATTTTCTCAAGTCATGGGAAAAGAAAATGTGGTAACATGTTCAGGAGTCCAGCCATCCTCATTGGATACTGGGGCCCACTGCGATTCACTGGAATGACCTTGTTGAATACACTGTAGGACAGTGGTTCTCAACTTGTGGCAAATTTTGACACCTTCTCAACTCATTTAATGACATCTGAAGATATTTTTTATTTTTATTCCCTCTCCTCCCAGGTGTGTGGTACTGGCATGCATTGGGTACAGACTAGGGATACTGTTACACGTTCTACCATGCACAAGGTAATCTCCATGCAAAATGTTATCAGTGTTGATGCTGAAATATCATGGTCTAGGAAATTGCTATTTCATGTCAGTTTTTTTTAAGAGTTTCTTGACATATAGGTACAATACCTTACCCAATCCAGCCTTATCCTCATCTTCAAGAGCAAGTTCGCTTCTTAGAGTTCCCAAAATACCTCTGTACTCTAAATGATGTTTTTTTTGGATCCAGACAAAGATTAACCTTTAATTTGAAAATGCTTTTCTAGCCCAATTTCTTATGCTCATATTGCAGAGAAATAAATTGAATCCCTGGGGGAATGACCTGGGTCAAGAGGCGAAGTCAGACCTAATGGGACTGAATTTGCAGAAAGTGAAGGCTCAGTTTAGTTTTTGTTCATGCACCAAAAAGATGGCCATCACTTCCCCAAATGTTTGAAAATTCTATTTTCTGAAGTTATCTTGGGAAAGGGACATCTCTACCACATCTACCACAGCTGACAGCTTTGCACAAGATAGTGTTATCATTGGCTTGAGAACACAGTGAGCATGTGTGGATGGGCCTGTGATTTTTAATGTGACATTGGCCATAATTTTTCATGTCATACCACCCACTCACAACAGCCCCATCAAATGAAATGCTAAATGCCTTTCTTATCAACATCTGATGGGAAAATGCTGTTCTGGCATCTTCCTCTAAGCAAAACAGAAATCTAACCATGTTCCTTGCAGCCTAGAGCTCTGTACACAAGATTAGATTTGTTTTTCTCCCCTAGAATTTATAGGCATTTACAAGGAAGCACATCCTGTTTGCAATTTAGAGGGGTAGTAGAGTGAGAGAATTATTTAGCAAGTTTCTTTTTTCTTGAGACTTGCTCAAGTTGCTTTATGGCTTTAAAAAAAACTCATATATTACTCCCCAATTTTATGAGCAACTCATTCTTTTTTATTCTTATTTTCCCCACTGACTTCCTTGACTAATCCATGGACTAATTGTTAGAACTCCTGGGCCTGGTTAGATTCTTTATAAGATGGATATAGCCATAAAAATATTGACTCCTGGAAAATAAGGCTCAATTCTGTGGACCAGGGTAAAGCCTTCATGTTGTGATCTTATAAATTAAAGAACCAATTTTTACTAAGAGTGCCAAGATGAATCCTTTCTTCTCTGTTATTAGAAACTCTCAGCAGGGCAAAGCTGATGCCAGACTCTGCTGGTACCCACATACCCAAGGCTTGGCAGGGTGATAGGATTGAAGGAGGAATCCACTCTTAATGGCATGAGAGTTTTTGGACCCTTTCCTAAAGCTAAAATGGAACCCTATCACCAAGAGAAAACTGTTCTTCATATTCATGGGAGGTAGACAATTAAAAGGTAAATACTCCATAGCTTCTGAAAAGTATTAGGGAAGTGGAGAGTGTTTTCCCTTTTTAGTTATTTGCCAGGGTTGAAGCATATAGTAATTTTTAATAGTTCATAATCTTGTATTTCAGGTAACATCAGCTAATGCTGGGAGAATGGGTTCTGATTAATTTCATTTCCTCATTAATTTATAGCAAATCATAAATTCTTTCTTCACCTCAGTTGAGTCTGATTTCTATGAGAAGGTAGTGTTCATTGCTGTGTTATCTTTCTTCAGTCGGAGAAGTGGGGAGTATACAATGATTCCCAAAGATTCCCTGATAGTCCATGAAGAAAGATGAAAACACGAAGGCTGAAAATATTCATTTCTTGGACTTTCTTTTGAATTGCATTGCTGCTCATTGAGGCTTTGCTCACTTAAGGTGGTGGTGAGAATCTAGTGGACCTAATAAGTTACACAGGAAGCCACATTGCAAGCTCTCAGTAAATTATAGACATTAGCATATCTATGTACTTTTATTTTTAAGCAGTGGTTTTTATGGAACATTGTGGTATGTTTCAAGGCTGTCCTTGAAGTAAAATACTAACATAACTTTGGTGAACAAAAATATGAATGAAATAGGAGGACTAATTTCTCACCCTGGAAAGGTTTCAGATCTCTTACCTGGAGGATTTAAATTTAAGTTTGAAGAAGTAAGACTAGGGCCTCATCATTCTCTGTTGGCCATTCTTTCTGATGAATAAGTATGAAAACTGTTTTAAATTTTGTTTCCCCCTCAGATAAGGATTTATTTTTTCCATGCAGTCTTTTCTTTGCACCTGAAGGAGCATTGAGGGTGAAAAATAGGGGCCTGTTTCCTGTTCCTAACTGGAGCTCTCGGAAGGTTGTCAAGCGAGAGCAGCAACTTTGTGGGATTTATGTCTGGGACCTGTCAGAGTAAAATTATCCTAGCAAACCCTCTCTGCTATCAATCAAAGGGGTATTGGGGATGGCAAGGGCAGGCATTTTTCAAATTTCTTTACTGTGCATATTTAGTTTTGTGCCTGGGGGAGGAAGAGCTCCTTTGAAAGTTCTTGTAGATCTTCTCTTTTCTATCAGATGGCAGCTCTGAGAACTACTTCATCTTCCCCAGAGGGCTCCTCTCCTTGGCCTGCTGAGAAAAACAGCCAGGGAGGAGAAGCGGGGTGTGGGGGGGAAGCCAGAGACAATCAGCAAGTCCAGGAAAAGAAGACATCCTCTTTACAGCACACACATGTGAATCTGGTGGCTCCAGTATCACAACTTAGAAAGTACATTGTCTGCTTAAAGTTACCTTCCTCCACTTCTTGAAGTATCATGGTGTGCGCTGAGCAACACCACAAGCTGATGCTGCCCTTGTAGCATTACGAATATTATTCTGTCACACACAGCCATTTCCCACATTTGTCAAGGCAGAAGCTGCAGGGAAGTGGGTCACCCATTCATCCCTGTCTGTCAGAGGTCTGCTTTGTCGTGATAACATTCAAGGAGCATATTTATCCATCCTGCTACTGGAGGTGAAGGCAGGGGTAACAGAGGAAAAAGGCGAGAAGAAATCCTGTTGGAAAAGTTTACAAATCTTACCACAGGGGCTGTAAGCAAGAGTTCAGCCAGTGGCAGGATGTGTACAATACTGCCACATTGACAGGGACCTGATTCTCCAGCACTAGAAATCCACTCATGTAAACAGAGAAGTGTTGCTGCAAATCGCGTCTGTTTTGGCTTAAAGTCTGAGGAATACATTGCCTTCAAAGTGAATTCTTAGGTGTCACTTCCCATAAGTTATGGCAGAAGATTACAAAGCTACTGATATAACATATTAGTTTGATGGACAGAATTATACCCCCAACACTTCCTGCTCTCCCCAATGACGCACACTAACTTAGTGTGCTGTGACAGCTGCCTTGATTTACCACCAGTCCGGGAGGCTAACCGGGAGAGGGAACGTTCACATGGACGCAGGGCCTGAGACTGGCCTGGAGCCTAGTTTATAAAGCTGCCCTGTAATTCACCACAAATGTGTCACCATTAAAAGAGGAAAAAAGGATTGCAGATAATAAATACTCTCTAATTTATTAGCTAACAACAAAGAGATCAGAGCCAGTTGTAATGTGATTGTTTGACATAATATTGTCAAGGAAAAAAAAGCTAAGTTGACCAGAGAGGTAAATTACACATTCAAGCAGATGCATCAACTCTTGGCTTGTCACAAGCCCAGCTAAACAAAACACCAAACAGCAGAGAGAACTGGCAGAGCGCAGAGTCATTTATCTCTGAAAGAGACATATTCAAGAGCAAGTGAAATAAGACATAGTTCTTTTGGACTTGGTCAGAGGCCAGGTTTTAACTGTTATAAATTAAATGTTTTGTGAATCGAATTTGGCAATTCTCATTGCTTTTGTTATGGTAGGGAAATGTGAGATTTCTCTGCCTGTCTGAAACTTGTGGTTTGGTTAGCCTGAGTATGTGTCTGTACAGCTAGGTGTTGGGGGATCTGTGCCTTCTGGTAATTACAGCAAACAGCAGAAAGCTTCTTGAATGTGGCTTTTTATAAAATCAGTGGCTTTAGAAGAGGTTTTAATTGTCCTCATTTTCTGTGACTTCCTTCTTTGCACTTAGTTAGTTGTAATCACACAGGACACTAGTCAGGGATTCAGCTTCATAATAGAGTCATGGGACCTTAGCGTTGGAAGGAACATTTGTCCCTTGTTCTACTCAGGATATGCTGACAGTCATGTATTAGCTGGAAGCATTCCAGGGCCTCTGAGCATCTGTTGTGAGTTATTATAATGGAGCTCAGAGTCAAGGAGAGCCTGTCAGGCTTTGATTTGACATAAGCCACTACCCAAAATGACTCTCCCATCCCTTACTTGGGGACTGGAGCAGTTGGACCTAAGTGAATACTTTCACTTTTCTCCACATTTTATTTGTCCTTGGGTTTAGCCTGTTGGAAGAACTTGAGTTTCTTGGGTTTATTCAGCAAGCAAGAATACCATCCTGTAGGAAGGCTCAAAGAACCTCCTTTCACAGTGACATTGACTTAGGGACCAACATTTATTTTTCGATATAGTTAATTGATCTGCTGTGAATTGATCTCTCTCTCTCTCTCTCAGCTATATCTTGCTGAACTCAATGTATTTAGGTTTATGGTCACACTGATCTACCGACTTCATAACTTTCTAAGGGACAAAGAGAGCCAGGTGCAGTGGCTCATACCTATAATCCCAGCTACTCAGGAGGCAGAGGTCAGAGAGTGTCAAGGTTTGAGGTCATCCTAGGCAAAAAGTTCATGAGACCTTATCTCAATGAGTATGAAAAGCTGGGCATGTTGGTGTACACCTGTCAAATCAGCTACCTGGGAAGCATATTCGTGGTCCAGACTGCCTGGGTATAAAGTGAGACGTTATCTCAAAAATAACCAAAGCAAAACATCTCGTAGTACAGTTCAAGTGGCAGAGTGCCTGCCTAGCAAGTAAAAGGCCTTGAGTTTAAACCCCTACTGCCAAACACAAAAACAACAACAAAAATGAGAGAGATGAGAGAGAGAATGAGAGTGGGCACACGCCCCTGGGAGACTTGATAGAAAGGCACTGGCTTTTAGAAGTCAATGCTATCTTTCAAAGTACTTATACACTGTGCATTTAATGCAGTCTTTTATGATTTGGGTAGGAAATTATATCTTATGGTTTTTTGAATCTTCATTCCTCCTTTAAAGAAGCAAAAATGAGATATTTGCCAGAATCTACTTTTCGCTCCAACTTTTCATATATTAGTTACATTAGCTCCTTGACCGGATTTAACATTAATGAAAACACTGTTTACATGGATCTAGAATCCAGACTTCCCCCATGTCTCAGAAGCTTTCTAAAACTGTATACTTTTATTTCTTTTCCACTCATCATTCTAGCTTGAATTTCATCATGGAGAAAATTACCACCAAAGAAAAGTTCAGTGATTCTGCCTTCTTTCTGTCATGAGACTTTTTTCCACACTTTTCCAACTGTAAGTTCATTTTCTTTCTCTGAGAATTGTTCTTATAAGTTACTTCTTGGACCCTGAGTTCATCAGAATGTTTCCTGTGCAGTTGTACTGGTTTGATGTCATTCATTGGTTCCTCATCCTCAAGATTCTCTAACCTTCCTTGTCAATTTTAATAATTATATATTTCACTTTTAATGCTGTCTTTCCTTCTTGAATGTCATGCCTTATTAGAGAAAATATGTATGGAAATATTATTTTATTATCTCTGATTTTTTACAAAACTAATTAAATCAAGGGCATGTTTACATTTCAGAATTTCTCTGCAGTTAGCTCTATGTAGGCAAATCACTTTCTCCTAGGTGTTTTGTATCTTCCACGTCACCAATTTTGTCATTTGGTATGAATGATCATGTTGCCATTTGTTTTGCTCTACAATCTGTATTCTGTAATGTTAATGAACACATTTCTGCTTGCTTTTCCCTGGTTTCTGAGAGGATTTTCTCTCCTCTGTTTATAATCTCCTCCCTGTATTGGGAATACCTTTCTTTGGAGCATGGTGTTCTCTACTAATGTCACATTCTGGGCTTGCTTACTGACCACCATGAGTTTATTTCAAGTTCATTTTATTTTAGGAAGTTATGACTTGTTTTATAGGAACAATGTGCTTTTATCATGTCAACTCTCCCTTTTCAAAAACTTTCAGGGGCTCCTCCTTACATTTGGAATAGAGCCATAAACCCTTAGACAGGCTTCTAAGGTTCTCTTAACCTTAACCTCAATGTACTTCTCAAAACTAGTGTACTAGACTTTCCCTATTTAAGTTCAGATTTTCAAACCAATGGTTTTGCTCACAGCCACTGGAATGGTTTGCTGTCTCAAACTTTAACCTCTGTGTTTCTCCTCCACTTTTTCAAGTTGTCTTCGAATGAGAATCACCAAAAAAAGACTATTAAAATGGTATGCCTTTAACTGCATTTTGTTTTTCTTCTATGAAGAGTAAAATAATTTTGTTGTGCAGAATGAAATTTTGAAGTCTTAGAAAGACCATAAAATCTATGGTCAACCCAAATCAAAAGTGACACAAATACTACCAAAGAAGGCAATCTACAACCATTCTTTACATCAACAGTTCACAAAAGAGTGCTTGGTTATTGTGTACTGCTTTCTATCCATCGGCAATGATACCTAGAATTTCAGAAGCATTGATTCAGGGAAACGATGTCTCCCTGAAGATGAAGCTTAGTAGCCTTCAGTTACCCATCTTGACATTGAGTACCTGAAATCCACTGACGTTCCTACATATGGCTGCATGTCACTCTTACTGTTCAGTCCACAACCATTGCAGGATAGATCAAAAGCAAGCATCATTTCACATCAGACCGAGCAGGGAAAGTACATCTTTCCTCAACCAAGAAGATGGAATATGCATCAGGCCACATGGCTCAGTGGATAGGAATAGATGGTGCATTCAGTAGCTTTAAAGCAGCATCGAGCAAAATAGATTTAAATCATTCTGAAAGAAATAAATCCTAACAGTGGATACATTGTGGAGAATGAAATGAAGCTCACAAAAGAATTGATTAGGAAGTATACCAAATGGAATAGAATATAGCAGAAAGGTACATATTGGAGAGAATAAAGTATGTTTCAGTTTGAAGGGTATTGAATTTAATAAGATACAACTGACCAGCTATAAAGTAAATGAATAAAATACGTAGCCAGGTCAGATGGACAGTAGCTGGGAACAGGTTAATATAGATCTATGGTATGATGTGATCTACTCCATCAGTACATTTCTGTGACTCATTGTGTAATTGCTTTAGATTTCCCGAGGAAACGCTGAACTCTACCTGATGCCTGATGGAGGGAACTCATCTTACAGGGGTGTATGATCATTGGAAATTAATTGGAAATATAATATTGTTTGTTGGCTTGTGCTGGTCTGGAGAACCACAGTGATCTTCTGAAACTGGAGCAAGTTTTTTGCATTAAATTGTAATAGACTATCACAGTGCAAGCTATTTAATCACCTTTGCTTTCAGTGAAAAGTTATTTCTATTCTGCTTCTGAACTGAAGAACTTAGCACCATCAGGAATCTTAATTTCTCTTTCTAGAAAATTTGGAACTTTAGGTTAATATTGAAATCATTTTTATTAGAGTTTTCTACTGTGTAAAAAACTATTCGTTTGGCACCTCTGAAGTACGTTCGTCAGGATCTTTTGGAAATTGTAATTTTACAGAAGTTCTCATCACTCGTGCAGTTTGTTTCCAGTGTTAGTTGAAGTGGTATAGTAAGGGGAGAGGAAAGGGAGCAGTCTGCTTGAAGGACAGGCAATAAGGGGAGGCACTGTCTAGAAGAAGTTTGAAAATAATAATAAAACTAACTGAAATTCAGTCTATATTGTATTATCAGCTTGTATTGGCAAGGCAAATAAGAAAAGTGGTAAAAATACTACTCTCTGGGGAAAGCATTTAGTCAGCCTAAGTTTTAAATGGTGGGACAATTTCTTTTGTATTTTAATAATTACATACATACATATATATATATATATTTTTTTTTTTTTTTTGCAGTACTTTGCCTGGGCTGGCTTTGAACTGTGATCCTCCTGCTCTCCTGAGTAGCTAGGATTACAGGCATGAGCCACCAGCACCCAGCAAGTAATATTTCTTAATCATTGTTAATACACTTTTAAAGTGTACCTTTTAATACACAGTGTATAATACATGGATGCTAGTTTGGAGAATTCCCAGCTCTGTAAGAAGGGTCAGCACACATGAACTCAGCTGCATGCATTTGAGAGTAAGTTACAGTGATTTAGACTTACAGATGTTCCTCAACTTATGATTGGGTTACATCCTAATAAAACCACATTATAAGTTGAAAATATCCTAAGTAGAAAAATGCATTTGATACTTGGTACTGAACACCATAGCTTTGTCTACTTTAAAACTCCTCAGAGCACTTCTATTTTCCTACAATTGGGCAAAATCATCTAATGCAAATCCTATTCCATAGTGGAGTATTGAATATCTCATGTAATTTATTGAAAAGATAAAAAACTTAAAGTGGGGTTTCTACTAAATGGATACTGCTTTCACACCACTGTAAAGTTGAGAAATTCTAATTCAAGCCATCATAAATCAGGCACTGTCTTTATTAGACATTATACAAGACACAAGTGGGTCTTGGTTGTGTGTAATCTTGCATTTAACCAATAGATTTGAAATAGGCAAGCATAGCCTATAAAACAATAAAATGCAGAGGCCAAGTGTGTGGCCCACTGGTAGATCACTTGTGTAATGTGTGAAGCCCTGAATAATATATTTAAATTTTAATTTCTCTTTCATTTTAAAACAAAAATAAATTAAGATAAATAATTATTCCTGGCTATGATGTGATTATAACTGAAGAGGGTTTTATTTTAGGGGGATGGGGGCTATTCACAGTGCTCAGGGTGTCAGAGGTATGCTAGGTATGGTACTGGGTATTTGAATTCTTCTTGTCACCATGAGTTATTGTTTGGTGGCTGAATCTCAGAGGAGAATGGAGTAGAGAGAATCATTTATTTGATGTTCAGGTTTAAGTTCTGACTCTACCACTGGGTTAAGTTGTAAGTCTCCCAATGGACCCCAGTGTCATTATCCTGCTAGTGAAATGTTAGGATAACTGATCTCAACCAGTTCTCTTGGTATATATACATTGTGCCCTCTGCATCTTCTGTGATTGCTATTGGGTCTTTCATTATCTTTCCTCTGTATAAATTATTTAGGTCTTTGCTTGGAGAATGTGAGTTAACATTAGTGTTCTCTCCTAAGTTTCCAAATCCATGGCTTTTGATTCTTTCATTCTATTGGCCCCTAGTTCCCCCCAAGAGAATCTTCTTGACAAATTCATGCTTTTCAGCAAGTTCATCAGAAATAGTGTTGGTCAGTGCAATTTTGACCTTTTGGGCACAGTTGAATACAGCCTGTGCCTTATTGCTGCCCACCTTTTGCTTTTCCTTAAATCCTTGACACCTAGTTTTCTCTACTAAATATGTATTTATTCTTTGGTATCTTTGGGCAATTGGTGATTTGGGTGAGGATTCCCCACTCCATGGATACCCAAATCTTCCAGTGTGTAAGTCCTTTATATAAAATGGCACAGTATTTGCATATAACCTCTGCACATTTTCCTATATATTTTAAATAATTTCTAGATTGCATATAATCCCTAATAGATGTAAATGCTATGTAAGTAGAAACTGTACTGTATTGGTCAGAGAATAAAGACAAAAAGAAGTTGGTACATGAACAGTATAGGTAATTTTTCCCCAAATACTTTTAATCTATAGTTGGTTGAAGCTGTGAATATGAGAACCACAGATATGAGGAAATGACTGTATAAATGTGTCCTACCAAAATTTTCCTCATAATGAAATAGAATCATTTTCATGGAATTTTATGATGATGTTAGTATTCTATTTTTAGAAAAGATTTCTTCATGGTTATTTGTAAAGTCAAATATTAATCTTTTGAAGGGTACCTCTCAAATTTCATATGATTGATATTTACTTTGGAATATGCCTTTGAGGTCATCATTTCCCCTCTAGGGAGTTGATTCCAAGACAAAGTTGTTTCTAACAAAATGCTTCAATTTGTTTTTTATTATAATGTGGGATCACAAAAGGAATTTCTAAAAGATACAGGTTTCTTTATGGCCATCAGATTATTTCATTTTCTCTTTTTTTATACATTTGCAAAAAAAAAACCAGTAGTACAGAACGCAAAGCAAAATCAAAACAAAACTTTTCAGCTTGGGAAATGTAGTTGATCTATTATTTGAATTCAGCCATGATTCTGCACAGGCATTGTTCCCCCAGGTTTGTGTGATGGTCACTTTATCTATTTGCCTTTTAGATACCAATAAAATGTTTTTCTGTAGCACATTGCTCAAGCTTCTGCATAACTCATCTCACATATTTACAGTTTTCTTCTCTCCCACTGGGCCGTAAACCCAGGCATAGCTTGTTCATTTTGAAGTTTTGTTCATTCTTGGATGGCCACCACATAGCACAGCACTTCCTAGGTGGTCAACACTCATTGTGTGCTCAAAAGAAAGACTAGGATGTAGGGGTGAGATGTTGTGTTAGTCAGAATTTTCATCACTGTGATAAATACCTTTAGTGAGGAAAGATTTATTTTGGCTCTTATTTTAATTTCAGAGGTTTCAGTATGTGGTTGGCTGGCTCCACTGTTTCTGTGCCATGGTGAGACAAAACATTATGGTGGAAGGATGTGGGGGGAGCATAGTTGCTCACCTTATGGTGGCCAGGAAGCACAGAGAAGAAAGACAGGAAGGGGCCAGGGCAAGATACAGTTCCCAAGGCCAGGCCCACCCTCTAAAATTTCTAATACCTCCTCAAACAGTTCCACTCCCTGGGGACCAAGCCTTCAACACGTGAACCTTTGGGGACGTGAACCTTTGGGGATCTTTTCTTATTCAAACCATAACAGATGTATCAGTTGAAGAGCATAAATGTTGAAAGAAGTAAGTTAATTTTGGTCAGAAGTGCTCTTAAGGTAGCTCAGATTATAATTTGGAGGCCCACCTTCATTAGAGTGGCAGAACTTCTGTTAACTCTGATGCCTCCTATAGTTTAAAAAGAATGGAAAGTTCTATCCAGGCATCTCAAACTCCACCCTCACCGTCATTATTGACGTGCTTTCATCATGATACCCACATAGGTAACCTAGCAAGGGCTGGACATCCTATTGCCACATGGTAAGGTCTCTTCACTCTGAAGGAGAGCTAAGAATCTGAGTTCCTTGCCTTTGTTTCCCCCTTTAGCAGTAATGAGCACACCTACCTTTAATGCTGAAAGGCAGCAGGTTACAATGTATTTTCCATTTGCAAGTAGAATAGAAGTTTTAGTTAGGGGAGCAACTTGGTTGGTATCATGATGTCTGCCCGAATGGCAATTTAACATATTATATTTTGCTCCACTAAATTCCAGAATCTTTGCCTCGTAGGAAAGGGGCAAATTTCCATTCTTTATATCTGGTCTGTTTTTATTCCTTGGGAGGGGTCCTAAGTACCAAAGAGAAAGGTACACACTGATAAACATACATATATTTTTCAGATACTTCAGAGAGGGGAAAATTTAATGGGAAAATATCATAATATAGGAAATGGAGAGAGATAAGAATTGTGTCCCATGCTTAACCTTTTGGGCTGGTCCTTGCCAATTTCTGTGTGAGATTCAGTAAATTAAATAAGCTTTCCTTAGCCCAGAACTGTCTGTGACAGCGGAGAGCTTCATCCTGGTATCATAGATAGACATTCAGCTTCCAAGATGGGAGCCTGACACCTTTCAAAAGAGAAGAGACCTGTGGCAATTTTAAGCATTCCAACCATATTAATTCTAGTGACAGTTATCCTTTAAGTCATTTGGAATGGCTTCCCCCTTTTCAACTTACAAAATTTATATTTGATCCTCATGACCTCTGGGACCCACGCAGGGGCACTGCTGTGTATGTGGGTGTGTGGATAGCAGGAGGCAGGAGTGGGAAAATTGTTGATATGGTCCTATTTATGTCTTTCCCTAACTCTTAGCTGTTCCTGTGCTTTATTCATTTCTCTAGGGAGAAACCTCACATTTTCAAAAGAAAGGTTGAATGGCTTCAAGTTCCTTCTTTGAGGGCAATGTTTCTATTATTGCTCCTCTACCCAGGCTAAAAGTTGATACATCGGTCAACCATCAGCAACTAGGAAGTCTGCATCTGTCCTGGCTCTGTGGGTCCCAAGCACGAGCAAGCACTGTGAATAAAGCTGCCTCTCCTCACATGCTCACACCAAGGTCACTACTTCCCTGTTCTGGAAGCACTCAGGACATGAGCCCTTCTCTAGCTGTGGTCCCCGCCCGGGAAGTGCTCCTCACTTTCTACATGGGCAGGAAGCCCATGTAGTAGAAATAAGCATGTGCATGGGGTAGAGAGGAGCCTCATGTTTATACTTAAGAGTGGGATGAAGTGACCAGTCACAATTGGGAGATCTGTCCTGAGTCTCATGGTGACAGCATATAGTTTAGTGCTTTTATTTTTAATTCTTTGGGAGAGGAGTACCCAAAAGAAAGGCACACACTGATAAATGTGTGGATGTGGTCATATTTTAAACTTTCCATGTATGTGGTTGGTTTGATGTTATTAATTAGTTCATCTACAAGCTAGAAATGATCTTGTTAGATCATCCATGATAACTTGATTTATAAACCAAAATACTTCTTTGTTATTTGCTTTGGGGTGAAGAATGATAGTTAGGGACCTACCATATTGTTCATGTCTTCTTCCTAGGGGCCTCCTGGTTTAGGGTGACTGGCAAAGGAAATTAACCTGCAAGATTCCTAAGTGGGCGTGTTTGATAATAATTGTTAAGGTTACAGGCCAGACTGCCTGAATTTTTGAATCCTGACCTCAGCCCTTTATCTCTGTATGTTCTCTACCCAGTTTCTTACCCAAGTCTTAATGAGCCCATCTAGAAAATGAGATGCTAAGAGTACTTACCTCATCAATTTTTGGGAGGATTCAACAGGATCATACAAAATATTGTGTATCAAAGTGCCTGGTAAATAATAGGTGTATATGAATATTTATGCTCGCATTGTGTGGTGTACCCATAATCACCGTTGCTGTTTTGTAACCAAGGTAATTGGATGTTTACAGGCTGATTCACCCTATAATGATGGAATCTGGAGACTTACACCTGCTTCTCTATGGAATATTCCTTTTCAGGCACAGGGTTACCTGTTAACTGGGGAAGTCATACTACTAAGTTGTAATTCAGCAACTCTTTCTAATTCTAGGATTTTTCAATTGCATTTGTAAGTGTATTTATAGGACATTTGCTTTCTGTTACATTGTGTTCTTCATTATGTTACCTAGTTTAGTTCTCCCACTGCCTGTTTGAAGGTAGAGTTGCTATCTCCAGATCAGGAGACCAAGTAGAGGAAAGTAATTGGCGTTTGTAAGCCGTAGAGCTGGGGCTGAAACAGAGACCTATCTATGAAATTCATGTCTGTGCTGTGCTACGCACCTCTTCATTTATCACTCAGCACACAGGACCTTGAATAGTGAGATCATCACTAACTCTTTGCTTGTGATGAAGTGGCATTTTGGGCGAGTTTTGAGAAATGCCCAGGTAACTGCTCATAACTTGAATGTATGACAATTTGAAACTTGATATCCCGATCCCACACATTAGTAGTTGGAAACTAGAGTTATCACAAGAGAAAAGTTTGCTTGGATTCTAGAGAACATTTCAGCTGTGGGTGTTGAGTCTCCTTAACTTTATCTAAAACTTCCCAGAGACTCTAACAGGGTAATGGCCCAGGAGGGACACCCATCCAAAGTCTAGATGAAGATAGATTTCAACTGACCTCCTGGAGGTGGAGCCAAGATGACCATGCTCTTCCATTAGTGGCTCCTGGGGGACATGATGAGCAGGTGATGGGTTAAAGAATGATGTTCCCACTGTAAACAAGAATGTCCTACATCACATGTATAGCCTTTTCTCTCTTGGCAAGAATGTTCTTACCTTCATGCACATAATAGTCTCAGTTTTGTGTATCAAAGTGCCTTCAAAGCTTTATTGAAATGTAATTTACCTACCACAAAATTGACCTGTTTAAAGTATACAGTTCAGTGAGTTTGGCATATTATCTTTTAAATTTTTTAAGTTGCGATATTATAGGCAACATAAAATTTGCCATTTTTACCATTTTAAGTATATTATTCAGTATCATTAATTGTATTCTGATGTGTGCAACCATTACCACCATCCATTTCCAAACATTTTTCATGACTCCAATAGAAACTGTTCTTATTAAGCAGTAACTCCCTAATAATTCACCCACCCACTCCTGGTAGTCTCTCTACTACTTTCTACCTCCATGAATTTGCCTATTCTAGATGACTTATAGATAGGCATTTGTCCTTTTGTGTTTGCCTTACTTCAGTTAACATAATGTCTTCAAGGCTTATCTGTGTTGTTTATCCATGTGTCAGAATTCCCTTTCTCTTTATGGTTGAATAATATTCCATTTTAATATAATATTTTTGAGTAAATGTATGGATTCCATCTATGGCTATAGATATTGTATATAAAATAACCAGTTTTTTGTCAAATGTTTCATTTTACAACAAGTGACTTGGAAAAACTTGACAGTATTTGTAAACATAGTATTTTCTAATCTACAGATACCTGTATTATTACTTAATGTCTTTCTTAAAATCAGTTCACTTTTTAAAAGTCTTAAATACCTACCTAATCTTGTCCTAAGCAATCTTCATGAAATTAATTAATTGATATAAATAGCACACATAATTATTAAAATGATTTATACATATTTGTCCTACCTCAGCCTTATATAGATATAAATCAGTTCTTGTCCTCCAACTTAGAGGGGTGGTTTTTCTGCAAGCTCTAGAATAAATAGGGAATACAGAGAGAGGAGCTGTAACAAATGAACCCTGGTGGGAAGGCCCAGGAGATAGACTAGGGGTCAATGAATAGGGTTGGAAGCTGGGCTAAAATTGCTTCTGATAGGCTATGTGATCTTGACATCATCTCATTCTCTCTGGCTTAACCAGATTTAAATAGATCATTGCTTTCTGTTCCCTCATTCCTGGCCATTCTGCTGCCTTCCTCTCCCATGTGTAGGCTTAATTGGACCTGTGCATCCTTCTGTAGTTTCCTTCTGGGGGACTACATGGAAAGGACTTCCATTTATTTGGTTTTGTAGCATTTCCATCTCTCTTTGCTTTCCTTGCCCTTATTCTGTTAACACAACCTCAGTCTGATGAAACTTAATGATTTCACGTTTAAAGAGGACATTAGGAGAGACTGCATCAAGGACATCACTTACCTTCCCATAGAACTGCAGCACCTGCGCTGTGTCCATTTCCAGCAGTGATAAAATGGCAGTAAATCAGAGAGCATGCCGTGCTCCTTAGAGCTTTGCAATTGAGCTTTGGTGCATTCTGCTTACAGGGATACCAGCGTGTCAGTGAGTAAATCAGCTCTGTCCTTCCACCCCCACTGCATCAGGGAAGTCTCTGACTTTGTGGGGTGGGCTTGATTAGTCAGTCAATCTCTCTCTCTGCTTTGAGGTTGAGAGGGTGTCTCTCTCTCTCCCTTGTTTTCTCCTAGCATGTTTAGAGAGCTTATTGGCCTCTAGGTTTTATTGCCAACCAGGGCTTAGCTCTTGTCAGAGAGATTATTATATGAACCCTGGGTGACTTCTGACTGCACAAGGGCTCTGAATTTACATTTTTGCATTCCAATGTCAAGAATATAAATGACTAATGGAACACTGGGCCACCGAATATTTATATATCTATTTTGAAATTTACATTTCTCCCTTTCTTATGATGGGGTTTGCTGCTCTCAGGGTTATAGTTGATGGGCTGGTAGCATGGGTGGTGACATAAAGCAATCATCTAGGGAGAGTGCTTCCCAGCCCCATGGTGCATTGGGATGTGCTGCAGGTTATTATGCTGGCAATTCAGTGGTAATCGAACCCCCCATCTCCTTGGCCCTCTCCCTGCTTCCCTTTTATGATGTCCAATAAATTTTACATGCTCCAATTTGTCTTATCCACTAACGTAATACTGTTTGAATTAAGAGTCTCTTCTGTAGCTTTCAACAATGGAAACTTTGCTACCGCCAACCAAATTATTCATAAAAGCCACTGATAAGCATGCCAGTAAGGGGGGAGGACTAAGTATATATAGACAGTGCAAATTTGCTGGTCCTTACAGAAGACAGGCTTGCTCAGTTGTTGAACTTGTTGACTGCACGATGTTTTGAGATAGAAGAGAACATCTGTAAATATGCACCAAGTTGTCTTGGATGAATAGGCTGTGTTAGATCAGGAATTTTTAGAAAGTGATGCACACATTTGAGGGTTCCCTAGTCCCTGATACTTCCTGTGCTATATAATAAGAATTAATAATAGCAATAATGGCAATGATAGAAACATTTCTTATGCATTTATTACATGTACAATTATTCTATTATTTAAACTCTTTACATGCATTTTTAAAAAATGTCTAAGGACAACCCAACAAGATTTTTTTTTGTCTACTTACTTAGTAAATCTGCTAATAGAAGTGGAAACTGAGGTCCAGAGAATAAAGTAAATTTCTCAAGGTTACTCAGCCAGTAGTGTCAGGGCTAGGGTTAGATGTCATATTTTCTAATGCATGTTCTTAACACTATTCAGTACCACCACGTGGGGTGAACCAGAAGCAGTGACCTTGAGTAATTTTTCATTTACTTAAGCCACTCACTCACTGCCCTACCTTCTCTTCCCCTATTTGTGTTTATGGAGTTTCTGCTATGGGCAGACAGTATTCTGGATGCTTGGGATATAGCAGTGAGGAGAGCAGATGTCTCTTACTCTTCGCTACTTCGTACTTTGATTAATACAGTCAGATAATAAACATGAAAACAGGTACACTTGCTAGCAGTGACTATTGCCTCAAAGAAAATGGGCTGGAGCAATGCAATGGAAGTGTCCACACAGGAGTAGGGTTCCTTTGGCTAGGATGGTCACCTTAGGCTTCCCTGAGAAGAGGGCCTTTGAGTTGAGACCTGAGTGATGAAGGCGAGTTGGGATCAGGCAGCATATGGAGTAGGGCACAGGCAGAAGGAAAGCAAATGCAAAGACCTAAGGCAGGAAGTAGTGTCCTGCATTGGAAAGCCAGGAGAAGACCTGAGTGGCTGAAGTGAGATGAGCTATGGAGAGAAGGCAGAGCAGGAAGTCAGAAGGTTTGCAGACCTCAGATACTGCAGAGCAGGGCAAGGAATTTGAATGCTGTGCTGTTTACAGTTTCTTTCAATCAGTATTTTACTGCCTGAAGCCCATTCCCTTTAATGGCCTGTCTTCATTTCCTTCTGCCATGACTCCAGTCTTTCCTCATAATAGGCATTTTAATCCCATCTGTGATGTAACTCATTGCTTCTTGCTGGGCACCTTGCTTTGTTCTAGTGAGGGAAGCATTAAAAAAGAACAGAGGAAGTCTCCAGCAGAGAGTGGCCTAGGAAAGAGCACAGGTTGCGCTCTAAAAGCTCTAATTAAATCAATGCCACTGCCCATTCTGTCCACAAAGCAGGGAGAAGAGGGGAAGGGGGTTGTATGCTCCTTACCGACGCCATGATGTCATTTAAGAGTTGTGTGACTTCGCAGAAGCATTTAAACTGACCTATTTAATCAGTGATAAAGACACTATCAATAACAATTATTACTTTTATTGATTTGATAAGTGCAGAGGAAATAATCACAAAGAAGAGCTCTCTTTTCTCCCTGTCATTTGCCTAAAATGCTAAACTCTAGGCTATCCAGGCCAAATCTACAGTGAGCTCTTCAAAGGTCTTTTTGCAGATGTATATGCAATTAAAGATTCTTTCCTTATTAAATTTCCTTCCTAAAAAATAAATCCATGCTTTTCAGTGGAAACAGAAGTTTTCAGCTGTCCAGTGTTTTGCTTGATGGCAAAGGTGTGCTTCTTATGGTTCATAAGGTCAGATTGATCTCTCAGCACATGACTAAGCTCATGGCACTCTCTGAAGAAGTACAGATGTGAGCATAAAGTCATGGTGCTGAAATTCTTTCCAGAAATGGGGATGAGGCATCTGGAAATGAGGGGTGGAGGTAGGTTCCCTTGCTCTTAGCCATTTTCCCATCCCTGAATTGGGTGAATGGAGAAAGCATTAACTGATAGAGATATTCCATGCAGAGTGACTACCACACAGAAAACTTCAACAAGTCCTATTGTGATTTTTATTATTATTTTCAGATATCTTTATTATCTTTTATGGATTTTTGTCAACTGCCTTTACGCTATCCTAGACAAAGCAAGAGGTACACTTCTGGGCATTTGGAAATCTCTGTCACCACCATTTGGTATTTCAGTGCTACCAATAGCACGTGAATGCATACCAGTAGTGTGTGTATCGTGTGTGGTGTATCCTAAACTGTTTCATTATCACAAGTTTCAGGCATTAGAATAAGTCGTTAATGGACATCTTAAAGCACACCAGGAAGAGAAATTTATTTGCATGTTTTCTCTCAATTAAGCCTATCTAAACTTATTGCATATAAATTAGAAGAATTAAATAAATGGGTTGAGAAAATGGCATTTCTAACATCAAATTAGATATGGATCGTCTGGCTATAGTGAATCTGGGGCATGGTCTGTTATAGTCATTTCAAAATCAGTTGGGATATTTCTAAAGTGACCAGTTTTATAGGAGTACAACAATTTGGAGAGAGGGTAAAGCGTAGCCAGACATGAGAGGTGGGTATTATATACATTTCTCTCTGTGTGTGTGGAGAAGGGGTGTCTTTGCAAAGTTAAGTAGAATACGTTTTATGTTCCAAATGTGTTTGTGTTCTTGCTAGTCAGTTATCTTGTTTAGTTAGAACATAGCACTAGGGAGTTAAAAGTTATAGATTTTATCCCTGTGGGACCTACTTTACTTTATATAGGGGAAAAAAGGAATGAGGGAACACCCTTACTTTTTATAAAAATTGGGTCAACAATCACTTCAGTGTAGGAAAAGAGAGTATACATGGTTATTATTTTTCAGTTTTAGAAGGATCATTGATTCTCTGTTCTGAAAGAGGAAGATAACTTCTTTCCCTTCCCCATTTCTCAGTGTTTGTTGTATAGATATTGCCAGTGACAATTGTATCCTCTTATATAATGGTATATGTTCTGTAGTTGTTTAGGAGTGACTTGGTATGCAAGCGAACTCAGAACTCAGTTCTTCTGATCATAACTACTCCATTCCTAAATTCTTGTTCAAATCTTAGTTGGCTAGATTTTCTTCCCCAAGTATTGTCTTTTTCAAAAAGAGTTCATGAGTCTGGATTTCTTATGTTTTCTGTATTATATCTGAATGATGTTTTAGTTGGGTATAATATTTTTAGATATACAATGTTTGTATATATGTGTAACTCTTTTGAACTACAGAGTTTTTCTTCATTTTGAGACATTTTGTTTGAATATCTTTACTGTCCCACTAGTTGTACAAATACAAATATATTTTCTATATATTCTATGAATATTACCTCAAATAATTTGTCTTTTTCATATGCATTCACTATGATGATGTTAATCCGTTGCTCTGTCAGTAATTTGATTTTTAGTGTGATTCCTCTGTTCTTTGGGCTTTCCAAATTGGTTTTTGTCTTTGAATAATATTGTTTTGTTTTTATTTCCTTAGAGCTTTTTTTTTTTTTTTTTTTTTTTTTTTGCAGTACCAGGGCCTACACCTTGAGTCACTCCACTAGCCCCTTAGGTATTTTCGAGATAGGGTCTCTCTATTTGCTTGGGCTGACTTTGAACCGCGATCCTCCTAATCTCTGCCTCCTGAGTAGCTAGGATTACAGGTGTGAACCACAGCAACCAGCTACAATAATTTTTAAAACATCATATTTGCTTTTGGCTGATATTCTTGAATCTGTAAAAAAAAAAAAGTATATTTGGTGAATTTTTTGCACATTACCTCTCTCTGTGTTACACTTAATTACACATTAGATTTTTTGATATTGTCCCATGGTTCCCATGCACTCTGTTTATATTCTTTTTTTCATTCTTTTTTCTCTCAATTCTTCATCTTTGTAATTTATTTTTCATTTATCTTCAGGTTTTCTGATGTTTCCTCCATTGTCATTCTGCAATCAAGACCATCCAATGAATTTTTCCTTTCACATATTGTATTTTTCAGACCTAAAAATTCCAAATTTGTATAGCTTCTGTTCTTTCTTGAGAACTTAGAATTTTCCAGTGATTCAAGCATGTTTAATTTTATCTCCTGGAGCATGGCTATAATAGCTGTTTGAATTCTATTTGATAATTTCAATGTCTTGATCATCTTGGGGTTCATATCTGTTGATTTATTTTTCCCTTGAGCATTGGTCACATTTTCCTTACTCTCCATATATGGAATAATTTTTGGCTTAAATCCTGGGCATTTTGGGCATTATCAAAAGATCAAACATATGTCATGGAAGTATTTTATGTTTTACCCATATTTTGTAGTTTGAGAAAATGGTTGCTTTGATATTGGGTTTTATTATAATCCTATGAAGAATATCGGCTTCCCTTTGATTGAGCAGGGAAGTCAGCCTCATTACTTTCAGACAATGAGTTCTTTCTTTCCTTTTGTAAGTTCTAATTTCAGTTCAGTTTTCAAAGCCTTTGCTGTCCTCCTTTGGATCAGTCTTGTATATGTACTACTCTGAGTTAGTATGAAGGTCATGTGAGCCCTATCGAAGCTGCTTTGGACATGTCCTGCACATGCATGCTCAGCTCACAGATGAGCCAGAAACTTGTGCAGAAGACTCCCTTCTCCTGCTGTCTCACTCTGGGATTCCCTTTACTTCTTCCAGTCCTTAAGGGCCCCATTCTCAGATCTTCATCCCAGACATTTGAGACAGAACTAGAAAGCAGAGTTTTAGCTTTTTATGCTGCTTCTCTGTCACATAGCTCTGTGACTGGAGCCTGTAGTTGAGGGAAAGCTACATTAAAAAGAGAAATAAACCCAGAAACTCACCTGGTAGGAGATAGTGCTCCACTGTCTCCCTGCTTTTGTTGCTTTTCAGCATCCTCAAAATCCTTTTACATTGTGGAAGAATTTTTAGTTGTAATTAGTGGAAGAGATAGGATGTAGCAGGTTTACCTTATTGATGGGAGGTGGACACTCATTAATTGGATGGTTTTTAACTGAGTCTCTTTTTATTAAAGTCTTGTTCTTATTAACTTGTCTTATAGCATGAAGCTATTATGATTTTCCCCTATTACTTGAGTTAATGGGTTCTTTGTCTTTTGAATGATGTGCCTGTTGCCTTCCCTTTCCCAGTTTTGTTGTTGTTTTCTAGCAAGTTTGCCATGTCATTTCTTTTCTCTTTGATCATGTTTGAGTAACTCTGTGAGTATACGGTGTGAATGGGTTTTTAATTATCTTTCCATCTTTTATGAGACAAGCTTCTTTTATGCTCAGAGTTGCAGTTTGAGAAATAAATATTCCATGTTTTTTCCAGGTTTTTAGGTTCAGAAAATGGTGGAGGGAGGAGACTAGCTCAGCTAAGAAGGGATGTGATCTTCACCAGAATACCCAAATCCTGTTCTCTTACCTGACATTCTGTGAAACCATCAGGGTTTACTTTGAGGCCAATTCAGTGAGTGGAGAGTCTATTCCTGGTCAGTTTCCTGTGTTTCACTTTTTCCCAGGTGTTATTTAATGTTACTCAAGCAGAGACTGAAGAGGATTGAAGTACACTACATATATATGTATGAAGACAGCATAATCAAACCCACCAAACACTGTTTGAAAAGCAGGGAGAGGGAAAAGAGGTATGGGAGTAATAGATGGATGAACTTATTCAAAGTACATGTTGCACATGAATGGAGTTATCACAATGAAATCCCTCATACATTATTATATGCTATTTCAAAAATAAAACTGAATTTAAAGAGAATACCTACATAGGATTTACTTCTCTCTATATTTGAGGGCTTTCATGAGAATCTTTAGAATGTTGTAGGCTCCGTATATGATTACTGGTGACTTATGGTGTTTTCTGGACACAAGTTATGCTATACCCCTAGTCAGCCAAAGAATATTCTCTCTTTTATTGAATTCCAGTTTCTAAAATTTATTACATTTGCTTTTGTCCCTTACCTTGCTTGGTTCATATTGTTTTTTTTTTTTTTTATTTTGTTTTGTTCTGTTTTGTTTTTGAGGTGGGGGGGAAGGCTAGTTTTTACTACTTTTTTCTTATTTTCTTATATGTAAGTGAAGGAAATTCTATGGTAGAATCTCATTTAAGAGATTTAAGCATTATGTATGATGATTAATACACATGAGTTGGTATGTATGTTAACTATGAACCTCATTCCTTCCTCCCAACTATGCAAATCCTAAAGGTTCTTTAAGGCCCAACTCAAATTCTGATTCTCTGTAAAATTTCTTGAGAGTTCTACCCAGTGGTCATTTCTGCTAGTCTGAAATTCAGCAGCAATTGTGAGACCATTCATTTGACACTGTGTGCAGTAGCAATTGTGATCTTTGACTGTGGATGTGCCTTCTTCCCTCATCAAGACCAAATGCTCTTTGAATGGAGATACCCATGTATTTGTTTCCTCCAGATCACATCTGAGATATCTATTTAGTTAACAAATCAGCACATCCTCTGTTTATTTGCACTCATGTGAGTTACTAAACTCAAAGTAGGTACCTTTTCTCAAATCCTAGAAAGTGAAGTTCTCCTCTTAAGGTTCAGTCATTGCCAAATTTTCCACAGGAAATTCTTCGAAAACATAATATGAATATCATTGTGAAAGTGCTTTATAAACTACAAATTGCTCAATGCATGTCATCAGGCATATCACCCATGACACTAATAGTCAGTGGTAGGCTGAAAAGACCTGCTTTCCCCACTGCTGCTTTGTTCTCCATCTCATTCTGACCTTGACACTCTGGCAGCAGTGATCCTCAACAAGATAACCTGACAGTCAGCAGTGACTCACCCTCCATTCTTACCTGCTTTTGTTAGTAGAATTCATACAGCCCACAGGTAATTCCCCATGTTTCTTGTCCATTGTCTCTGTGATAAAACATTTCTATTATAGAACTCCTGAATCTAATTTCACAAAAAAGTTCTGCTATGGAGCCTCCTCTGGCTTATCCTTTCCTCCTGAAAGCCAGTAATGTCTGTTTCAGATTTGAACTCACAAGCTAATTAAACTTCCATGGAATATTTTTTCACATTTCCTAACATCTTTAAATTGTGATTTGATGCTATAGTTATATACACTCTCAAAAGCTTCTGTTGCTGAGTAAGCAACAGAAGACAAGTAAGCCTGACGGAACTAGATGGGTTGGAATAAGTATGAATATGTTTATTAGGATTGCGTTTCGTGTGTGTGTATTTATGTTGTTTCTTGATGTTAACTGTGAGGTCTTTGAGGATAGGAATAATCATTAAGGCTGTTTTAGAAAAATGGTAGGTGAAAGCAAGCATGAGCAATGCCACTAGTATAATAAATGGTAAAAGTATAGTGGTAAGGAATTGCTAACCAAATAAAGTAACACTAAATTACAATGACTAAGAGCATGAACTTGGAGTTTGACCAATTATAACTGAATGACCTTGGATAAGTTACTTAGCCTTTGTAGGTCACATCTGTAATTCAGAGATTATAAGAATATCTGCTTCCTAGGGCTGTTGATAATGAATGTAAGGTGTTTCTAGCAATGCCTGGAACATAATATAGGCAAAAAAACTTACGCACTATCATTATCATCATTGTTTTATTCTTCCTTGAAGTGTCAGCAAGGTAAATACAAGACAAAATAAAAGATATAAACATTATGTAGCATGAGGTAGAAATAGAGATTTACTATGCCAAAACTTGATACATTGTTTTAAAATGTAATAGTATGTGTTACCTAATTTAATACCCCTAACAACACTAAGAGATAGGTGCTAGTTAAGATGCATTTTGTAGGCAAGGAAACTGAGGCACCGAGAGATTAAATAACCAGCCCAAAGTTGCAAAAGTAAATGATTAAGATTTGACTCCAACAAACCTACAAATTTAACCTTTATTTGTGTACAGGGAGGGGAGAGTACATATCTAGATCCAGAGTAGGTTATTGGTGAAAGTAGATGTTTGAGCAATGTCTTCACATTTAAAATCATTGTCAAAGGGGAAATTTTGAAACACATTTTTTCAGAAAGAGAATTTAGGGACACATGGAACCAATGCGTGGAGCAGGGAACAGGTGCTTTTAATCAGATTCAAGGTACAAGGAATTAACTAAGAAAAATTAAAAAGTGATGTGGGATATGGTGGATGATGGATCTGAGGTGTGACAAAAGAACAGTGGGCAAGTATTTAGGACCACTTTTTGTGATTTTCTAGTTTAGTGACTTTGGGCAAGTGGGCTTAGCTTGGGGTGAGGGGCTTGGTTTCCATAGTAGTAGAATAAAGAATTAGGTAGATTTACTTCTGTGTACTCTTTATGTTCTGAAACTCAAACCTATTTGCATTATCTACCCTGATACTGGAAATTATTGATACCATTGATTTAACATTTATTTTCTGTTGTAATTTTATATGTGCACATTGATCATTAATTTAACCAGATTTTTTGTTATGCATGCAATGTGTGACTCATACCCTTAATTAATATTGGACTGGGAAGAGTATGTTTTCTACCTCTTGGAATTCTCCACAATCAGTGCTGTTCACATTGATGATAATGTTGCAGTATTGTGTCAAGTTCCGTCTAGAGTTGAATGCAGCGAGAGTGAGAAAAACTCCACAAAACAGTCTTCCATAACTGTTACAGAGTACTTGCCCTTTTTTTTTCCAGCATTGGGCTATGTACCAGGAAAACTATAAATATGAGTCAGATAATCCCTGCCTTCAAGAAGCTTATCCAAAGGCACAGGTAACTATCATAGAATTCAGGCTTCCAGAGCTAAGAAACTGCAACATGTTCAGTCCACCACTCAGCACATTGAATCCCCATCACAACATCCCCACCCAGTGGTTGTCTGGCATCTTCTTGAACACTTCAGTGACTGTGGACTCACTACTTTTCATTCTGCCCAGGGTAGCACTGTAACCTCTCAAGTTCTAGGTGGGAGGAAGTATCTTCATGAAGAGTCCAGGTCATTCTTAGGCAGAGGAAAACTCCAGGAGACTCATCTTGAAGGTAGGAATTTGACAGGCAGATATACATGGGAAAGGACCTCAGAGATCCTTTGTAGGATCAAAGTTACAAATGGCATGTTGTGAGCACCTCAAATGGTCCAGCAATAACATGGAGCAATGACAGGTTGAAGGTAGGGAAAAGAGAGATTACTAAAGACAGGGAGCTCTGATTTGATGGACCTTGAATGCCTTCTACATTTGGGGTAGATAATGGCCTGTGAAAACCATAATCCTATGTCATGTACATGGCTGGCTGAATAACTCTGTATTAGCAATCAAATCTGATGTGTTCCCCAAATCCATAGCCTCTTATGTCACCTGAAGAGGCAGCAGGTACACTTGCCCCACCACCATGTTTTTTCTCCAGTTCAAAGAGACATGGATAGAGCAGGAATTATGTAGGGCCCTCTGCTGGCTTTATTTCCATGTAGATCTGCTTTCTATGCATAATAACCCTAAGGGGAAGCCGTGTCAATCTACTCTACCTGATGGATCCTTAAATCCTCTTAATGCTACTGCCACTATGGGACATATGCCAAGTGGTTTACAACTTCAAAGAGAGAAAGCATCCTGATTTTGGGGGTGTGGAAGGTGGGGGGAGGGTCAGTGACAAACAGGTCTTTGCTGGTGATTGTCTTCCCCCATGATAATGAACCTATCACTAGCATAGGAATTAATGCAATACTTTTTCCAAAAGCCATCGGCCCCATTGCAGCCCAGCCCCAAAATATAAATACACTCTTCCCCGGGACAAATTTGCATTTTTTGGTGAAAGAAATTTCATATGTATGGCAAAGATGCCTCTGTAATTATAGAAAGTTTATTTCTGTCCCCAGATGTCAGCAATCAAATTCCCCATAAATATATTTTGTGTAAATCTGTCAGCAGCTGGTCTCCATTCAGGTTTCAGGAGATATTAGCCTGTCTTTGAGTTTATGACAAAGTTAAAAATTATTCATTAAACTGACCTGCAGTATATTCAGTAACTGGAAAATTGCCTTGCAGTTCTATTTGGTTTGTAGATGTGATCACAAGTAAATTTTTAACTTAATTAATTGGCCGTTTCTGTTGACAAGAAATTTATGTGGTAATAATTTGCTCGAAATAGATGCCGACTGTAGGAAATGAGATATCCATCATAGGCTTGTGTTCCACCAGCTGCACAGTGGCTATTATGAAAGTATTTCAGCCTGCGTCGACCCCAGTGTTTGTGCAGTCAAGATTATATATACCCACGATCCATAGCCTGCCAGAGAGGCGCTGGTGGAGGTCTATGATAACAAAGACTTTGTGATTTATGGCTTGCTGTGAAAGCAAAGCTTGATGAGATTAAACAATTTCATAGCACAAGTGTTTCTCAAGACCTGATTTGTAGTTGCAAGCTGATGGTAAATCACATTTATATATCTGCAAGCGTGCTCAGCAGAGGACTGCAATTACAGTTTAAGACAGCTACTTTTTATTTAATTTTTATCCTGGTTTTGTCTCTTTTATATCCCCTTCGTCTGCAAACCATTCACCTTCACAAGTCCTTTCCTGGTTAGAAGGCCAAAGATTGAAGTCAGTGATGTCCTTCTTGTCTTCAGGCCAGCTCAGGGAGGGAGGCGGGGAAGATTTCAAAGCAGCACAGACTGGTTTGAACTGGCTTTGACTGGACTGAGCTCTTTGTTTGATTCTGTGTCCAAAGAGAAGTCTGTTTCCTGTTTTCCTTCAGCTTGCAGCGGATACTCCTGCTTCTTGGTGTATGGATGGAGGGAGAGAGGCCTTCATCATCCTGGGATGTAGGATAGTGCTGAGTTCATGATGTAAAAGAGAGATGAGGATGAGATTCACTTCCAAAGCTCAGCTTCAAGGTTGCAGAGCACCTCAGGGGCGTACAGCTGGCTCCCCTTTAATGTGAGATTGGAATTGTGTTTCCCCTGCAGATCTGTGAGGAATAAACTCTGTAATCAGTTTATTTAACCAGTTTAGTGATTACCTACTGTGGCTGTATCTCTGCACTAAATACCAGTACAGCAGTCTCTGCCCTCAAGCAGTTTAAAATCTACATATGGTTCTAAAAAATGAAAAATAAAATCAGCAGTGGCACAATTAGTGATAGCCTTAAGTAGGTGGTGCACGTTTTGTTGGAGGTCAAGGGAAAGGTGAGAAAGCACTCCCAGCTGGAAAGGCACAGAAGAATGAATAAAACAAGGCCTGCAGAATAGATCAGAGTTCAGGTATGGGGAAGAAGCAGTTCTGGAAATTGCAATGGTCTGCACTCACAGAGGCTCCAAAATACCCAGCCATGGGTTCAAGTTCAGGCTGGCTGGCTAGTGATTGGATAATTGCAACAATATGATACCTTTTGCTGAATGCTTGCTATATGCCACAATAAGTGCTTTAATGTTTTATCTCTTTTTGTACATGTGCAGTAGTGGGGCTTGAACTCAGGGCCTACACCTTGAGCCACTCAGTGGAGTGGCTTTATACATTGGGTATTTTCGAGATTGGGGCTCATGAGCTGTTTGCCTAAGCTGGCCTTGAACTGTGGTCCTTCTGATCTCTGCCTCAGTAGCTAGGATTATAGGCATGAGCCACTGGTGCCCGGCCCTAATGTTTTGCCTAAATAGTTCTCATAAACCTAGAAAATAAGTTTTATGTGATCTTCATTGGGGAATGAGGAAACATGTTCTAAAAGATTAAATAACTTGGCATGTTCATCCAGGTGTTGTGTTGATATAGGTCTTAAACACTGGTAAAGCCAGGTGTGGTGCTATATGCCCGTAACTCCAGCTCTTGGGAGGTTAGGGCAGGATTGTGAGTTTGAGACCAGCCTGGGCTATTTAGTGAAACCCTGTCTCTCAGTGAATAAACAAACAAACAAACAAATAGAAACACTGGTATAGCTCACCCCAAGGCCTACATTCTTAACCACCATGTTTCACTGCTTTTAGGCAGAAAATGCAAATATTATCAGGGAGGCCTTCCCACTGCTAGGCCTGCTAGTCATGTCTCCAAGAGCTCAGATCATTTCTGCTTCCCTCAAAGCATCTAAGGTTTGATCTTTGTGGTAGGCTGAATAATGGTGACCCAACTGTGTTCACATCCTAATGCTTAGAACTTGTGACTGTTTCCTTGCATTGCAAAAGGGACTTTGTAGACATGGTTAAGGATCTTATATGGGGAGAATATTCTATACTACCCATGTGGGCCTGACCTAAGCACAGTTGTTCCAAAGAGGGACACAGAAGTTGAACTCAGAAGGGTGATGTGATGAAGGAAGCTGATGGAGGAGCAAGATGCTTGTGAAGATGGAAGAAGAGGGATGCAAGGCAAGGAACCCAGAGGACTATTGGAAGCTGGAAAAGGCTGTCTCCAAAAGGAACACCTCAGTTTTATCCCTAAGGACACAGTTCAGAACCTCCAGAAGTATAAGGCAATAAACTTGTGGATTTTTTTTTTTAATCTGCTAAATTCATGGGAATATGTTACAGCAGCCCATGGGAATCTGACACAGGCTCAGACAAATTTTAACCAGCTCTCCAGCAAATTTAACCCTGACGTTTTTTTTCTTTTTTTGTGGAACTGGGCTTTGAACTCAGGGTCTATAACTTGACTCACTCCACCAGCCCTTTTTTTTTTTGTGCTGGGTTTTTTTGAGATAGGATCTTGTGAACTGTTTTCCTGGGCTGGCTTAGAACTGTGATCCACCTGATCACTGCCTCCTGAATAACTAGGATTATAGATGTGAGCCACTGGTGCCAGGCTTAACCCTGATTTTAATGATACAGTTTTTTTTTTGTTTGTTTGTTTTATTGATAGGGGTGCTTTTTTCCCTACATTTTCCCCATGCTCTTTTCCTTTCAAGCTATAAGGGCAGTGATACTTGTTTCATTCACTTATTAATCTCTAGTGCCTAGTCACTTACACCATGTTGTAAGTGCTCATTAAATACTTGTTGAATGATTAAATGAGAATACTTTATTCTGTCTCCTGGGCACAGTTGGTCCATCTGTTCAAGATCCAGTTTTTTCCAGAAACCAACCTGCTGTTGTCTTAACTTTATGAAGTTGCAAAGGGAACAATGACTCCCCATTTCTTGTTGATGACAAACTTGTAATGTCTTAGTGTAGTAAGGTACCAGTAGAGCCTGAGGAAAGCCAAGACTTGGTCAAGAATCTGTAATAAGTCAATGTGAGTAGTTAATTGTGCTAAATATGTTTTTTTTTAAAAATAGATGACCCTTATCCTGGCAGCAGGAAGATAGGATTTAATAAAGAACATCTGGTCTCATATCCTTCATTCCTGCCTTTTAATAAATAGGTAATATTTTATACCTATTTATTATTCTAGGTTTTATGCATCTGGGGTCTTTTAGCTAGAGACTTAAAGGCATAGTCTTCTCCTCAGAGTATAGATATTAAACTGGCTGATGAAACGCTTTACAAGGGAGGGATCTAGTCCTTTATCTTGGCCTGAATTCCTGAGACCTGGTTTGAAAATCTTGGGAAAGCTGAGAGCTTCGTCTCTCCCTCTAGGGTACTCGCATATTAGCTTCCCAATAAAAGTTAATTGAATTTAATTTTATGTTTTAAGTGTGATGCATTTTAAAGTTCTCCCCAGCGCTAGAGTCCCTCTTGCAAAGGTAGTAAATTCATATTGTTAAACTACCAAGTGTAATTCAGCTCAAATAAGCATATTCGGCAGTCTTTGTTCTGGGTGTGTAGGACTGACCTTGCACTGAGACTGAATCATTTCATCCTAGACAAAGTCTGTTTGGAGTTAATTGAGGAGGCAGTGTAGCTGTGCAGCAGGTCACTCTGAGCTTTTTATTCTCCTTCTGGCCCTCATTCAAAGAGTTGCTGTAGCAGACACCTCCTGATGCCAGTTCCTCCATCATTTTATAAATACCAGTGTTTGACATAGTCTGGGAAGTGAAAAGGATAATATCAGTCTTCCCATTGTAGATTCATCATCAGAAGACTCTCTTATCACCATTTCATTTTGAGATGGTTGTCTTGTTACTGGAGCATTATAGGGTGGGGTAGGGTAGAGTGGGAGAAAGCACACTGGGCTGGGAATCTGACTGCCTGGATTCTGATCCTAGCCTGTCCTTAGTCAGCCCAGGACCTACGCATTGCATGCCATCAGGCCTCAGTTTTTTCACATTTTAAAAAATGAGAGTGTGAAAGAACAATACTTTTCAAAGTGCATTCTGACAGGTATAAACCGTCTGTGGTGGTTTCTCAGCCACTCTGAGGAGTGACCAGAGTGGGACTGGGGTGAATGGTGATTAAGAGAGAGACCAGCCAGAAGCTTGAGGCTCTCTGATGCCCACCTCTTGGTACAAAGTAAGTAATTGACTTCAGCAGTGGAGGCCTGGAGAGCTCAGAAGTTTCTACCCAGTATCTCAGGTGTCTGAGATAGCTGGAGCAATTCTCCCAGATTTGTCAGTGAAGATGGTAGAACAAATACCACCAGTAAAATCTTTCATTCTTATGGGACAGAAATGCCTTAAAGGATTTATCTTGATTTCTTCCTTTTATTGTTTTTCCAAATCCCAGGTTCATCAGCCCTTATTGTCTCAGCTGCATCTTGACTTGGGGAACTATAGTGCTAATGGTTGAGTGGACATTGGCTCCTCAAAAACCTCAAACTCTCCTTATTTGCCGTTGTTTTACATACATCACGTATTATATTGTGTATATTATTCCATTATTAATGCCAGAGACTATGAAGATACAGACGTCCCCCAACTTACAATGGGGTTTGTCCCGATAACTCCACTGCAAGTTTTAAATATTGTAAGTAAAAAAATGTGTTTAAACACTGAACCTACCGAGCATCATAGCTCATCCGGGCCTGTCTTAAGCATACAGGACACTTATGTTAGCCTGTATTTGTTAGGAAAGGCAACACATTCTTAGTAGAAATAAAGCGTATTTTGTTTGACCCACTTTTTAACTGTGTTCATAAACATTCGCTGGTGGCACCCTTGTTAATTCATTTTCAAGGAAAGAAAAATGTGCTTGCTAAAAACTAAAACTCTTCTCTATGGTCTACAAAAAGACCAGCAAATAAACAAGTCTCCCCTGGAGGAGCCCAACCACAAACTGACCTGCCAGATCTAAAATGAACCTTAATTCTATTTGAGTGTCCTCGCCATGGTAGAATAAGTAGTTTGGGATTAGTTTTGTATTAGAAAGGTGAGAAATGCCCAGAGAACAAGCCTTGACTCAGAAGTGGCTCACAGAGCTCAGCTTCCTGGTTTAATATCCAGTTCATTCATTTGATTAATAGTTAAAAAAAAAAAGACAAAATTTCAACAAACTTTTGTTGAAGATCTAGTTGACTTTATTAGTGATTCATGAGTTGGGCAGCACCCCATCTAAAAATCAAGAGGTGCTTCATTGGGCAGCAGAGCTGTCATTTTTTGTAAGACAGTTTGAGCGGGAACAAGGAACAGGTGCAATACAAAAAAGGGTCTTGGTTAACATCAAGTCACTTCAGGTTTCTTTCCTTTGTAAGGTTAAAACACAGGGGATTCCTTATTATGCCTGGCAAAACTGGCCTGTGTAGGAATTTGGCTATGGTCTCTTTCGTGATTTCCCAGAGGTCAGATTAACAACTTAGTTTCTGTTTGATGACATGGAACTTTGGCATGAGTGACTCCATTTTAGTTTGGTCTGTTTTTGGGGGGCCCAGTATAAGAGCTCAGTCCAATAGCGTGGACTCCCATAAATTATATATTTAATAGTAGAATTCAATACATTTTTTAAATACTGTGATCAAATTTGTAACTCCAACCCCCAATGTTACTCAAAAATAAGTAGAAAATGTTCAGAGAAAAGAATCTCAGTGCAAAAAATCTTTTCCCTGCTATACTTGCCACAGAGATTCTTGGAAAATCTCTTGTGATGTATTCAGCCAGAGCCAGTCAGTCAGGAAACATGATGGTGTTCCACCCAAGAACATTAAATTAATTCTTGCTCTCAGCCCATAATAATAATAAAGGTTCCCTTACAAGAGCATGTTTCCTCCAAAAAAGAGGCATTTATTAAATATATACAATTCTTAATAAGAACAGGATTCAACTCTTGTATGTTTAAGTAGTAACTGAATGAATAGTTTACTAACAGTCTGTACAAGACAAGGGCCAAGGCATATTTATGGTAGGAAGATGGAGGAGGCATGCTGGCTTTGCATGGGATTAGAGATATTCATGAGAACTTTCTCTAAAAAGGGTAGAACTTGGCTACTGTGGTACTGAATTGGAGGTTTCTGGAGCCTTTCCCAATGAATGTGTAATTTAGAGAATAGAAACAAAAGCTGGACACTAAACTGTTTTCCATTCCCAAGCTTTTAATACAGACAGACAGAAAAAGTAGTTTGTTTTTGAGGACCTAAGTTGTACCTGCCAGATCATCAGAGTGACAGAGAATGTGAGGTTGCATTCTTTGATGACTTTTTCCAATTTTTTTTTTTTTTGTTTTTCTTTATCAACAATTCCCCCTTCATCCCATAATGTAGACATGGAGCATTTGCTTTATCCCACATAGTATTATAAGCTGGTAGACTAGAAGGAGGCAGATACTAGAAGCATTCTCTAATAAGAGGAATTGTCTCAGATCCCTATATCAGAGACTATTTGAATAAACTACAGTTAACTGTGATCTAGCATTTGTAGAAAGACTTTTAAACATATGGTGAAGTGTTGGACTTATTATCTTCCAGTTCTATGATTCTAACAAAAACTTGCTATTTCTCAAAAGTGCCTCTTAACTGACCAGACAAAATGAATGAGTAGTTGTTTGGATAAAATGTCTTTTAATTACCCTCTTTTACACTATTTGGGGCATCTGTAATCTGTAATGCCAGGTTATCAATCTCATGTCCTAGATTTTGAACATTTTTTGGGGAAGGGTATTGCAAAGAACCAGGATCGTCTACAAAGGAACATGAGAAATCTCATGGATTGATGCTAACAGAAGAACCTTGAGGAGAGGTTTTTTTTTTTTTGTCTTTTCTTTTTTGGTGCTGGGATCGAACCCAGGGCCTCACGCATGCTAGGCAAGCACTGTACATCCCAGCCCACAGAAGAACCTTGAAAGGGAGTATTTATATCAGGCTCTCTGATGCCTGAAATCCTTCCACTTTTCTAGTCATGAAACCTTCTGGATAAAATTAAATTGCAACCATTGCTAACTTATGTCTAGGTCCATATTCATGTATACCTATCCTAGCCTACTCTGGCAGAATGAATTACTGACATAAAAAGCATAATCATGTATATACCAACATGGTATCCTAAATACTCCCAAACTTGCCAATTACATAGCATAATCTCCTTAATGGGCCTAATCCTTCAGATGTCTTTAAGTACATTCGCCTGTAAACACATTTCCTTAAATGCTTAACTGAAATCCTAAAAGGAATTTACTTCTTTGGTAAGGCCGAGTTGAAAGTTGCAGGTTTGCAAGATTGTATTATTATTGTTACAATTGTTATCATTTACTATTATTATTCCTTTTTAAACCACTTTGATCTTTAATATATTCATCTGCTGAGTAAATGTGATAATATCAGGTATCAAGTTATGTCATATAGATAACCAAGGAGAACATTTATCAAATACTTTGCTCAGAATAGGTGTCTCTATTGAATGTGAGTTCTTTTCATATCTGTGATATCACATGGCTTTTATTTATTTTTTTTATTTAAATGTTTTTATTAGTATATGATAGTTTTTCAGAGGGTTTTGTTGTAATATTTTCATATATACATGTTATACTCCAATTTGGTTCATCCCCTCCATTATTTTCTCTCCTACCCCATTCCCCTTTTAAAATAATTTCAACAGATTTCAAAGTTCTATACTCATACATGTATAGAAAGTACATCAACCATATTCACCCTTCTTTACCCTCTTCATTTATCTTTCCCCTCCCACTAATGCCCATCCTGAAATATGTATGATGTTTTATGTTCTTGTCCTGTCCTTCATTGTCTAGTGTCTGTTTATGGGGATTTTGCCTTGGTATTTTACCTGTAGAAATATTGTACTTTAACCAGGCTAACTCCCTCCAGTACTCGTTTTTTTTTTTTTATTCACATGTGCATACGTTGTTTGGGTCATTTCTCCACCCTGCCCCCCTCTTCTCCCCTTTCCCTCCTTTCCCCCCTTCCCCACTCAGTTCCAGGCAGGTCCTGTTCTGCCCTTATCACTAATTTTGTTGAAGAAATGACATAAGCATAATAAGGAAGACAAAGCGTTTTTGCTAGTTAAGGATAGCTATACAGAGAGATTCCTACTATTGCTTTCATGTACCCATGTTTTATGACCCATGTCGATTCAACTCTAACTGATCTTTACATTGGTTCCTGATCCCCTGCTCATGATAACCTCTGTCATTTTAAGGTTTCTGTATTAGTTCCTCTGGAGTGGGGACATCAAACGCTTTTATGTTTTGGGTTTTCTACCTATTTCCATAACCCCCATATGTGCTCTCCCTATGTCATGTGAACCAAGTCCAACCACATTGCTGCATTTGCCCTAGATCTAATGTCCGCATGTGAGGGAGAACATACGATTTTTGGTTTTCTGAGCCTGGCTGACCTCGCTCAGAATGATGTTCTCCAGTTCCATCCATTTACCTTCAAATGATAAGATTTCATTCTTCTTCATGGCTGAGTAAAATTCCATTGTGTACAAGTACCACATTTTCTTGATCCATTCATCAGTGGTGGGGCATGTTGGTTGTTTCCATAACTTGGCTATTGTGAATAGCACTGCAATGAACATGGGTGTGCAGGTGCCTCTGGACTAACCTGTGTTGCATTCCTTTGGGTATATCCCCAGGAGTGGTATTGCTGGATCATATGGCAGGTCTATGTTTAGATTTTTAAGAAGTCTCCAATTTTTTTCCAGAGTGGTTGCACCAGCTTGCATTCCCACCAGCAGTGGATTAGGGTTCCTTTTTCCCCATATCCTTGCCAATACCTGTTGTTAGTGGTGTTTTTGATAATGGCTATTCTAACAGGGGTGAGGTGGAATCTTAGTGTGGTTTTGATTTACATTTCCTTTATGGCCAGAGATGGTAAGCATTTTTTCATGTGTTTTTTTGGCCATTTGAATTTTTTCTCTTGAAAAAGTTCTATTTAGTTCAGTTGCCCATTTCTTAATTGGTTCATTGATTTTAGGAGAGTTTAGTTTCTTAAGTTCCCCATATATTCTGGTTATCAGTCCCTTGTCTGATGTATAGCTGGCAAGTATTTTCTCCCACTCTGTGGGTGGTCTTTTCAGTTTAGAGACCATTTCTTTTGTTGTGCAGAAGCTTTTTAATTTTATGAAGTCCAATTTATTCATCTTTTCTCTTAGTTGCTGGGCTGCTGGGGTTCTATTGAGGAAGTCTTTGCCTATACCTATTAGTTCCAGAGTGTTTCCTGCTCCTTCCTGTACTAACTTCAGAGTTTCAGGTCTGATATTTAGGTCCTTGATCCATTTTGAGTTGATACTAGTACAGGGTGATAGACATGGATCTAGTTTCAGTTTCTTGCAGATGGGTAACCACTTTTCCCAACAATATTTGTTGAAGAGGGTGTCTTTTATTATTGTTTTGAGACAGGGTCTTACTATGTAGTTCAGGTAGATCTCAAACTCATGCCTCCTGCCTCAGCCTCCTGAGTGCTAGGATTACAGGCACAGTGAGGCACCACATAAGACTGAATTATTTTTATCACTTTTTTCTTGTAAGTAATTGTAAATTTTAAGTTTCTTTTATTTGAGAGGCTCACTGGAGACTCTATCATCTGTTATGATGACAGTAGCTTAGGTGTCCATCTCTTCTTTAGAAAAATCTTCCATACTTTCTGGAAGGGGTACTATGCCTTCAATGTGGAGACATGCTCATATAGTATGGAGTGGAGATGTCGGAGACCAGTTGACTTTGAGAAGTAGTTGTGGGGACGTGTGACATGCAAAAGAGTCATGAGCTTCTCTTCTAGCTTTGTATCTACGTTAATATTGAACTCTAATTAAGACCTTTCAACTCTCAGAAGAGTGAGTAAGAAAAATATTTTTGATGATAGTTTCAAAATTGTGGATTTTTTTGGAGGCCGTTTTCTTTTAGATTTCAGCCTGATCCTCCAAACATGAATCAAGGATTTATTTTTGCTCAAGGAGTGGCAAATGAGTGTTATTGCAAAATGACTCTAAAGTCTTTCTGTGCCTCAGGAGAGATGCAACATCCTGTATTTCCACTTATGAGTTTGCTTTTTTCACCTTCTTCCCTCCTTATCTTTCACTGTTGGATCTCAAAATAAATAACACATGCACTTCATCTTTAACTTCAGATAATCAGAGTCATAGTCATCTGGGATATTGTGATGAACAATGTACATTTTATACACACGGTGTCATAATAATTTAAAATGTCATCTTAATCTATTTATGATCTTCTAATGACTGAAATGTTTTACAATTGTGGGGGATATTTTATCACTGAAGTTTTAATGGCTGAATCACTAACACCTGGCTGTCTGGAATGCTTTTTCTTCCTCCCTGTTAGGTATTTAAATGCATTTCTGGAAGGCCCAAGGGGTGGGATGTGACATATAAGCTCTTAAAAGAAGGAAAATTAGTTCTTGATACCTTAATGATCAGTCAGGTGAACGTTTTCATACTTAGCTTTAATGTTCTTAAGTGGAATTAGCTTGATTAAGACCCTTGGTAGTTTTTTTCTTTCTTTAAACATCCTTCTATGTGAGATCACAGAGGGAAATGCTGATATTATCCCTTTAAAAAAAAAAACCTTAAATAATCTTATTGTTTGCCTTGCTTTTGCATTTCCTACCTTTGATTAGCTTTCAAGCAATCAAGTTACCTCTCTATTGAGAATTTTCAATGTACTCTTTCTTTTGCTGGGCTAAATGTCTGTAAAGACACATACCTGTATGTATATAGGTTCTGGTCTCTGGATAAGTATATAGTTGCTTAAAGAAGACCAGACACATACACATGAAAATGTCAGTGAACCATGCAAGCCAAAGTGTAATTAAGCCTATAGCAGGGCCTCAGTAGATGTTTACTAATGATGATAGCTGCACTAAATTATCTGGTACTGGCCAGGAGAGGTCAATACAAGGTTGCGTAGTAGCCTGCGTTAAACAATCAGAGAGATAAGATGGTATTTCATACTCCTCTTGTACATTCAGCACATATACAGCCTATCCATGTGGTGTCCCACTTCATCTTCATAGAAATCCACTGAAGGAGTTTCAAGGTGATATTGACATCCACAATTTTTCAGAAGGGAAAACGAGGACTCAGAGCCAGGCTCCCATAGCTGGAGAGGTGGTAGAGCAAGGAGCTGGGATCTTTAGGATGCTGGTCTTCTTTTTTCTCTTACCGTGTGGACTGTAGTCACAGGGTTCCTAGCTGAGTGTCTTATGGCCAAATTGTTGCCTTATAATGGGCAATTGGCATGAAATGTGGCTGTATGTGTAGCATCTGTGCTTATGTTGTGCCTGGAACTACAACAGCAAATCTCTGTATATTTGTTTCCAATGAAGATTGACTAGACTGATAAAATAATGATAGGCTTGACTTCCATCTTTATCAACTAATGGTGTTCCTGGTGACAAGTCCCGGTAATATTACTTTATGATTCCTAACACATACACTTGTGTTGCTCCTGCTTTCTAGGTAGATCGGGCTGATGTTGCCACACAAGCCAGCTTTACTGACACTAGGAAGCCCTGTGTGACAATTGACTTATAGAGTCATCATTAGACAATTAATAGAGGGAAGTTTCACACTCTGTGTCCCAACAGGACATTAAGGAGCCACATACATAACTAGATACCTTTTTTAATGAATGTCTATCTTGCAGTTTTGGGAACCAAAGAATTGGGGATGCTGTGCTTGCAAATTTGAGAAAAAAAGGAAAACAGGCTGTATATTTTTATCCCTGTACATATTTAGGCCTATATGCATTTATCTCTTGTACTCCATATCTATAAATGGAGAGTATAATGTCTGCCTCATGATGCTCAAGGGATTGATGATGCTACCAAAAAAAGGTAATTTTGTTGAAACATTTAGGAAACTGTGAAGAATTATGCAGTGGAGTGACCTATTTATGTTGATGGCATTTCAGATTTTTGCTCCTAAATGTTTTCCTAGTGGTATTATATAGATGATTGTAGGTGTTTTGGCCTAAGTCAGTGGTATTATAATTTAGCTTTTACAAGATATCCTTAGAGTTTCAACAAATATATGGTTTGGTTCTTCATGTTTAAGCCTTAGAGAGATAACTATTAGGAGTTAGGAGTTTCTGTAATTAGTCAAATTAATGAGGCAAAGGCCACATGTGGCAGGGTCATCTACGATTTCTGCAAACACTGTAAGTTCCCATGTTACCTTATCTTTTATATACGTGATTCTAGCTGGGGTATGAAAAACTGATGAAGCATCCATCCATCCCTCACATTTATCTCTGAGAAATAACACAGGACCCTTAAATCTGTTCACTATCTGCCTTCTTGTAATGCTGTAATATTTAGCTTCATGTCACTCACTCATAATTAAGAAGTTCACGTTCATATTCTCTGTTACTGGGTATGGTAGACATTCTTCAGTCAAGTATGACATTTGGGGATTGTTTTGGTTCTTGTTCCTTTTTTTATATCATATTGTTGCACTGGGGGTACATTGTGACATTTACAAAAGTTCTCACAATATATCATACTTGAATTCACCCCCTCCATGGTTCTTGTTCTTAATAATACTGTTTGAGCTTCACAATAAACATACCTTCCCTCTCATTGGTAGGAGAAGAGCTCATAACATGTTGTTCCAGTATTGGTTTGGTAATAAATCCCTCCAGCAACCTTTTAGAGGGAAAATGTATTCTAAACTTAGTAGTATGTTCTCAGGCCAGTGACCAAGGCAGACTGTTTCTTTCAACTTTAGCTTGTGCCTGTGTTCATCTTTCTCAGAGCAGTGGGTTCACTGGATAGTTTTCAGTTTCTCTTTTTAAATTTTTTAATTAAGTTGGGAGAGATCACAATAGATATTCTCTGCTTTGCTAATTGCTCCAGACCTAGTAACTGTAGGTCTTAGAGGAAAGAAAGTAGCAGGGCTCATCTAAGTATTTACTTTTATGCTGCTAAAGTCATCTCTTGGTATCTGTCTTCACACTTCTCAAGGAACGCATGAAATACATCCTATCTCCTTTCCTAAGCCTTAGTCCTTATTCACACATCTTAGCTTCGAAATTGAATCTATCCTCATCCCTGTCCTTGTTAGGAGCTGGAAAGGGTGGGAGGAGCTTGTTTTATTAAATTTCAGACTACAAAATTTGGGAGGGCATGACATACCAGAGGTTTTAGGACACGGTTCCAAGTGGTCTCAGCAAGCTGAAACATTGCCTGACACCCACCAGACACCATTTAATAGGACTGTAAGTTTGAAGTCCTAGCTCTATATTTAAAAAAATCAATTATAGGAGTATGTGCTAGAGAGTTCTGCCTTGGCAATATCTCCTGTCAGAAGCACTGGAATGTTTTATTTGAGCTTTGATGTATACCATCATAGGCCACAGCTTGGAAAGGTATTGCTGATTTGGGTGCAATTGAGGGTTTGGGTCAAGCTGAGTATCTCTTTGAGATCCACACAGTTCACACATCACCTAGAAAACTAGTTCAGTTAATGGTTTCACGTTTTAAGGAAAAAATAGAAAAATTAATGAGCACATTCAGGAGAGGGACCAGGTTGTTGAGTGTCTTAGAAATAGTTGGCCTAGAATAGAGCTCAAAATGATACCTAGAATTTTCTTTCAAATATTGAAGCAATATCGTGTTGATGAGGACATTGAGTTCTCCTGGAGGACAAACCTAGGTCTATGGGTTAATAGTAATAGGCAGGGAAATTTTGGCACAACATAAGAAGGAAATATTATGAAGGGTTCTTATTAAACAGAATGATGTGTCAAAAATTGTACCAAAAAAAGTAAAGACCAGAGTTGGAAGACCATTTTTGTAAGGTGCTGTACAACTACATGAGAGACTAGGTAGGTCAACCCTACAGAATGCAAGACCAGTTTTGTAAGGTGCCATACAACCACATGAGAGGCTGGTTAGGTCAAACCCCACAGAATGCAAGGATCCTTTCTAATGCAAATTCACTGTTACACTGAAATTGTCACATTTTACCTACATGTTTTCAGTCATTTCCTTATTTATATTTAGGTTATCACATGAAAATAAGCATATTGCGTCAGATGATCACTAAGTATCATTCATGTATGTACATGCAAATGGATTAATACACAAGAAAAGCTGTTGGATGCTAGCAACCTCTGTTGAACCAAAATAATACTTTCTTTTTGACTTTTGAGATAGGATCTCACTATGTAGCCCAGGCTGGCTGCAAACTCACCATCCTCCTGTCTCAGTTTTCTAAGTGTAAGATTTTAGGCATTTGACACCACACCTGGCTGCAAAATAATCTTTAAATGACCAGAAGTACATGGTCACTAACCTGGATACCAATCAAAGTCTCATTTTCTAAAAGTTGGGCTATCTTTCATTATTGACATTGTCACTGCCACCTCTTAGGATGTGCACTCTGCTTTGCTTTTATGATGGATTTACAGTGGTAAATTCCTGCTTTCTTCCTTGTAACTCTTATAACCAATAAATAATAAAAGAACTAACAGTGTCCTTATCTCCTACTCTATCCTTCAGCTGTCTTAGATGCACCTCACCTAGCCTTACTCCTTATCCTTTCATCCATGGAAACCTTACTCTCTTTCAACAGATAATTCAATTCCATCTTCTTCCTAAAGTCTTCTCTTTGTTAATTTTCTCATCTTTTCTTTGAGGCTAACATATCCTTAGAACTATATAGTATACTGCTCAATTGTTCTCAGGGTTTCATGTTTCTTAATTGTATCTCCCTATCTCTACAATATATAATTTGGGATTAGGGACTTTGTCTTACTTAGTCTTCAATGAATACTTGTTATCGATTTACTGATTGGATTATAGATATGAACACCAAATAGAACTAATGGACTGAAAGGATTGTGCCCTGATCCTGGCCCCCTTGACCCTGGTTGAAATTAAGCAATTTATTTAAGTGCCTAAAGTATAGGATGCCATACAAATTATATCAATTATAAAACAAGCCTGCTTTACTTATTATTAAGACATGCTTCTAAACACTAGCATCTAGTTGTCACCTCTGCCTGAGGCCAAGTTTGCACATTTCCAAGAGGATCCTAGAAGGCTGAATAGCAAAGCCATAGGCTCGTGTTCATTCACAAAGTGAAGAGAAATTCATTTCCAAGTCCCTGGCTTCCCATTGCAAAGTAAAATTGATCTCTTGCATAGGGACTCCTTTACCAAACCCAACCATTTCGAGTTTTTAATGGTACAATGTGTTAATAGCCACACAGCTGTTATTTCTCAGCCTCTTCTGTTATCGAGTTAGACACCATTTAGTAGGTTGAGTTCAAATTGTAAACAAATTATTTTTGCATATGGATCAATGGAAATTTAATAAAGTTTATTAAAACCGTATATTGCACCAGTGAGTGCTGTTTTCTCTCGTGGATATAAACCAATCTCATTAGGTCAACCTATGAATTGCAGGAAAGAATGTATTTGTGGTTGGGTGAAGATGATTTTCATTCAGCAGATGGTGACTAGCCTTATAGTGCAGCTTTTCTTGTTTATCACTTTGTTGATTGTGCATGCATGAATGACAACTCGCAATTGTCTAACTCAGTCTGTTTGTTTTCAGGGCCCAGTGTGGCTTGTGACTCCTAGTAGGAGCATTGTGGAAGAAAGGACTGTGATCTCAGAATAAAGCAGCAGGGTGATGTGATGAGAGTCACAGCTCACAAGAGGCAGAGCTGAAGGTTGTCAGCCCTCAGTTCCAGGGCTCTTCTCACCTTACTAAACAGCCTGCTATTGATTCATTGCCTGTGAAATGTCTTAAATGTTCCATAGCTATCTTCTGTCTGTTCTCATGGCAATCTCAGTTTATGTTACAATAAATGTTATCTTAATCTCAACTGATTGACGAGTTCCTAAAATAACAGCATTACCAAAGTTCCTGCTCACGTTGTAAATCACAAATATTCCACTCTTTGGGAAGCATTTGGAGTGGTTTGCCACAATTTCAGAGATGACTGCAGTTCAGCTGTAGTTGGAGTATCTGAAGGCCTCCTGACCAGACTTCAGTGGTTGTCAGCTATCCCAGAGCAGGATGCAGGGAACGTGTGGTAGAAGACCTAGACTCCAGGACATCAGTCCTACCCTGCACATTGGCAGGTAGAGGAGAAGAGAGCAAAGATCAGCCTCAAGTGACAGCAGTTGAGAGGCATAACCCTTCTGGGCAATGGAACCAGCTTGGAGATAGGATTCACTGACGAGTGGGAGACAATTCTGATCAGCTCTTGGGAGCTGTTGCTTTGTCAGTCTTCCTGGAAAGTAGAATCCTCAATATAAGCAGCTGGTTAGGACTGGAACCTTGGTGACTTTTGAAAGTTATAACAAATGGAAGTCATTATCACTATTGCCCCCCTTTACCTTGGTGCTAGTTGAGGCAGAAAATGATTGTTCCCCCCCACCCCCAGTTTGTTTTGAAGTCTTTCATCCGGAGAGAAAGGGATTAGCCTATGGCTATAGTAGTGCTTTCAGCACCTTTTGGCATGCTGCAAATGTTTACTTATCCAGGTACAAATAGGTAAAAGCACATGGTTAAAGCTCCCAGCTGCAAGGTCATTTACCTTTTTAAAATTCAGCCGCATGTGCCGACTGAAGTCGAGGGCTTGCTGGTATGAGCCATTAACTGCCTGTTGTACGTAACCTCTCCTTGTCTTACACACAGCTGCGTGCGAGCTGCTGGTACGCGCGGCCAGCCCACCATGCATGCCTTTCGAGCAACAAAAGCAGTTTAACTGTGATCGCTGATCATATGATCCACTTACAGGGTGCAGGCTCAGTCAAGTAGAACTGGTAAATCATTAAAAATGTGCCTCAGTGCTGTGCCTGCTGAGTAAAACATCATGCTAACATCTCTACCCTCCACCCCCACCTAGTCAGCAGCATGGCAAAGAAGCTGGTACCTGCTGTGCGATGGAGAATCCCATGTCTCTTTACCCGAATGTGGTAAGAGATTGTCAATTGCTTTCAAGCTGCATGGGAGAGCAAGGCAAGAAGTCGGAAATCTGTGATGGCTGCCACCCTCTCCCCTTGTCCTTTACTTACTCATTAACTAAACCTGGGCTAAAAAGCCTCCCTGACTTAAGAGACTGTCACAATCTGTCCCAAACTTGGCTCACTGCTATTTCCCTTACCACCAGTACCTGCCAAGTGCCATGCAACCCAAAGAGGCCTATGGTAGCCAAAGAGAAGACCACTCTTAAGTTGAACCTTGAGGGAGGAATAAAAATTCATTAAGTAGTCCAGAAAATAATTTGAGCTGTGCCTTAAAATCTTACTTTTAAGAATTCCTTCTTCTATGAAGCAGACCTTTCTGCTTAGTTTCTGACAGGCCTTAGAAAGTTGTTCTGTGACTCCGTGATGGAGGAGTCAATGAAAGCTCTCATCTTTTCTCAAGTTCTTCTTTCTTGCTCCTTTCTTTTTGCATCATGCTGCCCAACTATACCATAAACTCTTCTGAGAAAGGGACATATATATGTCCATAATGTTTTCAGTTTTCCTCATAGCACCAAAAAATTGTGGATATACTATTGGATTATTTTCTAATCGATCAGTTAAAAGTTGTCATAGACTAAGCAATAGGACCTGGAATGGGGCCAGATAGATGTTCCTCCTGCATATACACCAGGGACTTCTGCTGGTAGAGAAAGGCGATCTACATGGGCTTGTGCTCATGTGTGCAATATACATTGTGTGCATTGTGCACGTCCATATGTTCTGATACATTTGGGTCTCAAGAGCCCTACGGTTCACATGACTGATAACCACCTTTAAAAACTGCTTGTACCTCAAGAAGCCCCAGAGAGAAAATTTATTAATGCATTCCTTCCTTTAGAAGTGAGGCTGTGCCATTTTAGTTCATCCAGGTACTCTACACATTGTAATTAGAGCCCTCAAATACTTTAGCTTTGTATCTCAAAGGGTTTTACCTAGGCATTGAGGCCCATACCCAGAGGCGCTGGGATGAGGACGTATATGGGGGTCTGTGCTCCCTTCCTTTTTCTTACTACTTCTGTTTGAATAATGAGTGGTCAGTTACAATACTTTTGATCCATCCTTTCCTTTGGTAGGAATCATCCCTGTAAAGACCTTACATTACTGCAGAACCACTTCCTGATGCCTCTCAGGACCATTGCCTACAGGCTAAAACTTGGTGTTTAGAGGGTTGGAAGCATTTGTCTGATCTCTCTGCATTCTGCTGTCTTCATTCTAAAACACCAGGAACAACGACTTTTTGGCCAGTTGTGAGAACGAATGCCTTTGTCCTCTAGAAAACTGTCCATCTCCATAGTACAAAGAAATGGAAGCCTGGAATTCAAGCTTTGTAGGATTCAGATTCAGATAAAATGGATCAACTTTCTCAGCTTCCTCTATTCCTCCTAACCCCCCACTCTTAACCCAATCTCCAGAGAAATGAGAGAAACTCTAAATTCATTGGGACAGGTATAGTTAGTAGTTATGGCACCTGTTACAATCCCTTCCTTTTATTTATTTGAGAATAAATAAAACAAATGAGTGTTTTCATTAGAAACCAATATACAACTAACCATGGTGGTATTTAAAGAATAATCAATATTTAAAATTAAAAATGAGTTGTAAGATTTGTGATCAACACATATGGGTTTGCCACCTATAGAGACAGCTTCATTTTGAAATCTAGAGAAATTGTGTGACTACTTTAGGTACTCGGGATTTATGGCTCAACATTTAAACCCAGGCTATTTGTACAGAAAAATAGGGAAGGAGTTCCTCAGTGGGAAGGCTTTTCACAAAGTCAAGGTATTTTCATCCATTGATGGTGGTGAGAAAACAGTATTTTACCCTGGGTGAGTCATCAGTTCTTGGGAAAGGCACTTTTTTTCCTTAAGTTCCATTGTCTCATATAATAGGACTGTTAATACCTTTCTAATATAATCCACACATGAGAGTCAGCTAAGGAAACTTCTCTGCCTTTGTCAACTGGAACAGACATAAACTCTTCCATCATTCAGTCCCTGGGCTGTTTAGTTTGGACCTTCTTCTTAGAGCACTGGTTTCAATTTCTCCATGTACTGTAGTTGCTGATTTCCCTTATCCCTCCTACTAGAGTGTAACATGCCTTGATAGCACAGTTTCTTCCTCTCACTGTGGAGCAGAGAGCATGGCTCTTGAGTCAGGAAGATGTGGGAATTCAGAATCTGAATGAGATTCTGTGCTGGAATCCAGGCACCTGGTTTCCTCCAGGATACCACTGTTGAATGTTCTAACTGTATCATCATAGTGTTGTTGCAGAAATTAAGCAAGATGACGTGCATGGCTTGCCAAGTGCACACTGGATACGTATTAAGTGTTAGGCTTCTTCCTCTTTATCCTTTGCACCTACTGGCAACTGCATATATGCTTCAGGACCGAATTATAATTTAAAGATGAGGCGGAAATCATACTCCTCCTGCCCTGTTCGGGAGAAAGATGGCTCTGCCTTCAGAGTTACATTGAATTTTAAAAAATTACAGTGTCAAATGTTGATAGGAAGTCTGTTTGAAGATTACAGAAGACATACTGTAGATTTTTTTAAGTTACCATTGTCCTTGTCAGTGAAATTAGTGCCTTTTTCTGATCAGTATCTTCTTGCCATTGTAAACAACAAGGAAATAACTGACACTGCTATATGAAGCAGCTTATAAATTTTTACATATATGTGAGAGGAGTCACTTGAAATCCAAGGCTGCCAAGAGGAATAACGAGGAGCCACAGAACTGATCTGGGTAATGTGACAGCAGCTTCTAAAACATCCCATAGGACAGAGACACACAAGCTGGCTTGACCTGTACGTTTAATAATACAGACCATTGCCCTTGGATTGAAGTTAAAGGGTAGGACCAAGTGCTTGCTTCATCATGTTTTAGCAAAAATTGCCAAAGTTCATTTTTGAGTCCACCACACAGTGGCCTCTTGCTTGCTTTGGTTATGAATGGACAGAGCTTTCCCAGCAGCAACTCAGCATGCAAAATTAAAAACAAAAAGACAAAACCACCACCAAGCCTAATTTCTTATATTCTGTCAAGCTTGGCAAAAAGTATTATGTAAGACCCAACTTAGACAAATGGCTATGTTAGGAGTAGAAATAACCTTTTGTTTAATTAGAAAATAGGAGCTATATGGGACAATAAAAATGGTTACTGCTGCCCTCCATCACTGTTTAATAAATATGATCGTGCTGGAGATAATGGTAAATGTTATTTATTTGTGCAATATCACACACTTGGTAATTGTTCATGTTGTTGAGAGTTATCCTGTGTGGAGATCATAGTAGTTTCAGAATTTGTTTCCTTTGGTCCAAGAAAAGAAAACAGCAAGTTGTTTAATTATCATATCATGGCCTTCTTAAGCCAGAACACTGTATCTCTGTGTGTGTCTTTTAGTCCCTCTGCTCCAAGGGCAAAGTTGGCCTGGCGTTGTGTGGTGTGTGTTGAGAACTGGCAGGTTGTTTTGAACTGGCTCATTTTTTTTTTTTCAGAGTGCCCTCCAGTGCTTATGGAGCATCATCCTTTGCAGCTGTGCCATTTCATGTGTAGTCAGATTCCCCAGCACAACTGTATTTCATGGCCTTGCTGGAGGGAAGAAATGAGGCAAAGTCTCCCACCTGAGGGAAAAGAAAAGTCTCCTTGATGGTCCCTCGTGAAAACTAGCCCATGGGATGACCGGACTAAATTTTACAGCATCTCTTTCAGTCTTTTCCTGGGGGAAGGGTGAGGAAAAAGCTGAAGGTGCTGCCAGATTTCAGGGTCCATTCCATCTGTGTTTTATATAAACACTTGAGTTGTGAGACTGCATGTGTACTTTGGGTCAGCTGGCTGGATTTATTTCCTTGCATTGCACATAGAAATTCACACTTGGTTTCTTTTTTTGTGTGTGGGGGGGTATTCTGTTTTCATGTTTGTGTTATGTTCATTGGGGTAGATAGTCCATTTCCTGTCTTCTAGGAAAAACATGTTTGTGATTTGTGATGTTGGTTGATTTATTTTTTTATTTTGGTGACTTCAGGGTTTTTCACTTTTGACTTTGTTAAATGTGAGATATTTCTTGAGACCCTGAGCCAGTATTAGGCTCTTCTCATTCAGAGAAATCCAAAGAAATGACATACAGCAAAAATTTGTATACATGTGTTTTACGTGATCACCCACTTTTGCTAGTCCTAAGTAGCTCCATCTAGAAGGTTATCACATGCTACCTTTATAAAAATATAGACAGTATGTCAAAAGGAAAACACAACCCAACAAAACCCCTTTTCTTCACACAATTCATTTTAAGCTTCAAAATCCCTGAAAATCCCCAATCTCCTTTTGCAGGCTGGTTCCCACTCTAACTTTCCTCATCTCCCCCTGAAAAAAAGAAAAAGGCATTTCTCCCAAGGACTGATAAGTTGTAGGCCGATGCTTAGCAACAGCGTTCCTGTGCTTTAAGTAGCTGCAAGCCCCTTGCTGAACTCTTTGATGTGACTGTCAGGGCAGATTTATTTTGTTTTAACACATTGTCTACTTGTCCAGATGTATCAGGAGATAAAAAGGAGTCATGTTTACACTCCTCCCTTTTTCTCTTTTTTCAGAGATGTAATTAAATCGTGTTTTTGATGAGTCTTGGGGAGCTCTAGTTGAAGAAAACAGGAATTGGCTGGAATAGAGGGAAAAGAAAACTCGCCTGGCAGGATGAACACCTGACTAAGTTGGAAAATAAAGCCCAAATACCCGCTGGCTTGGTTCTGGGAAGCTGGGCAGTTTTGTTTTGAATCCTTTGTACCTCTTCTATGGAAGTTCACCTAAGAGGTACCCTGTGTGTCTGTAAATTCCTTTTCGCTGGCGGTAGTTAGTGATTTCTTTTTTCCTTGTACACAGGCACATACAGAAATCCTTTCCTCTATTCCTGCCTCCTTCTCCCTTCTCTTTCTGTCCTCCCCCCCCCCAACACTCCCTGTCTCTTCCTTTCCTGGCTTATCTCTCCGTCCCTCATTTCTTCAATCACATTGTCTCTCTTTCTATCATTATCTGTGCAGTAGTTGGTGAGAGTTGTCAATCTGAAGCTGATAAAATTGTCGATTTTGAATAAGCAAATTTCATGGAGCAGAGCAAGTTGAATTCCCTTGAAGTATAATTGCCACCCCTTTGGTTTTTTTGGTGATCCTTCTTTTAATGTTCATATTTAGTAACACCATTCTGAGTTCTATTAATGACCTGCAGTGAGCAGTGACAAGCAGGAATCCAACATTTAATACTGCTGAGGACCCTCCAGGCAGCCACTACCATGCCAGCTTTAATCTGAATCTCTGGAAGCACTCTATTTGCATCCTAAATAGGTTACACTACAGCGCCCCCTTCTGCCAACTGAGTCTTGTGACAAGAAGGCCAGGTTGCAAACCAGTTTCTCCCCAAGTGACAGCCCGCAAGTCCCTTCCGAAGTCTTCTCCAGTGTGCCCAGCCCTTCCCCTTGGTTCTTGGAGGATCAGGACAGTGACTAAAATGCTCCCCTGCTCTCCTGGGATCTTCATGTGGATTAAGCTTTTCATTATTCATCCATCAAAAGGAAAGCTGAGCTAAGTGGGCACTTACTACACTGCCTTGAGTCCTTCAGGGCTGGGCCCCCTCTTGCCCGTTCCACATCCAGGTTGAAAATTATAGACTGGGGTTTTGTGTTTCCTAATTGTGGACCAGTCTAAAGTACAGGAAGGAAGTTTTCCTTTGTTTGTTTTAAGCAGCCTCTGGATGATTCCTTCTGGCAAAGTGTAGCTTGTAATTTAAGCCCTCTGGCATATGAAGAATAAATGGGGCTCTGCTTGAAATGAACATGCATGTGGGGAATTGTGGAGTTAGGGGGTCCATGTGTACCCCCTGTTCAACATTTAGGGACCCTGGTTATGGAGGAGAAAGTCCCTTCAGAAGGCAGTGTAGAAAGTGACAGTGTAGAAAGGCAGTGTAGAAGGCTGGAAAGATGTGGACTTTTGGTTACCCTCAACCCATGAAGGTTAAGGAATGCTATTCGTTCAATGTTTTAAATTTGTTTATTTCACCATTTTGACAAGAATTTATTGAGAAGTCAGTATATGCCAGCTTTTAGGAGGTGTGGGATGGGTGCCTTCAAGGAGTGAACTGTCTAGTAGGGGAACATTGCTCAGGCAAAACATGTTGGAAGAAGGGTTCAGGAAGAAAGAGCAGGCTGTGCTATGGGGTACAGCACTTGAGGGAGCAGAAAGAAGACTGTCCGCCCTGGCTCATGGGGTGAGGAGAATGACGGAAAGAGACAGGAGAAGAAGCAAGGGTCAGGGAAGATGGCCTTCTTGGCCACATTTGGGGCTTTTGACTTAGGCCAAAACATTTCATGTTGGTTTAAGCAGAGGAGAAGCATAATCAAATTTTTGTTTGTAATGGACATTCTAAGGAAGACCACTTTGTGTAGGACCTTATGGAACCTGGACAAGAATGGAGCCTTCCCTAAACAAATTCATTCAGTTGACTGAAATCAAGTCATTTTCTGGTAAAGGAGGGCCGGGGAGAAGGAGGGCTAATTGCAGAAAATGCAGTGAAATTTGGTTCACAGAGCCAAAGCAAGGGTTCATATTCCCCAGTGAATCTTTGTAGAGTCTTTTAGCACTTGGCCCTTTGTCACCATCCAGCTTGTTCATCCTCAGTGTGTTTTTGTCATAGTGCCATTGACCCCACTGTGTACTATATGGGCAGCTGTGGGATAAACCCAGAAGCTATTAAAGGTGGACTTGAGTTTCTATGGCCATGTTTGTCTTTCAAAATCCTGGGCATGGGTAAAAGAGAAATGAGGTTTTTTAGAACATATGGTGCCTTTCTGTTTTACAACTGGGACAAAATATAGTTGACATAGTAGAAGGGAGTCAGGAAAATGTTGAAAAATAGTTTTATGAATGGAAAGTCATGTTAGAAATTACTGAGATATCTTTTTCTCTCCTCTCTACCCTTCCCCTCCCCTCTCCTTCCTTTCCTCTCCCTCTCCCTTTTCCATTATTAATATTTGGAATGGGGACTGACCTAATCAATGCATACCCAGAGATGGGAAGGTTCATGTCTAACAGACTGAGTTCTGCTAGACAGCAATGTATTTGAAGAGTTGAGGATTTCAGAGGCATGTGGTATGTCTCTTTAGGAAATAAAGCTTTAAATCAAATTTGCATATTCTTTTGGACACAGAAAGATAGGTTGCTGGAAATAATTAGAAATCTTACATAGGACACAAGACTAAGTGCTGATGAACCTTGGTCATTTCTCATGTAGTACTCATCTATTTGGATCTGGAATCTTTCAAGGAAATAGCTTTACACATATATGTTTAGATGAATGAAATGTTTGATGTCAACAATTATTAATTGTATAAGACAAAAAAAGCCTTTTTCAAGAGCATTTCTGTGAGTGATTATTCGATAATTTTGAAAAAGAACAAAATAAAGGAAAAAAGATGTTTTGGAGAATACATCTCAATTTTTCATCCATGAAGCCATTTCCTACCAGTTTTTTGATTTCATTCTATGATATCAACTGTACTTTGTAATAATAAAAGCATTAGTATTGTGAAAATTAATATTTAATAATGACGAGTCATTAACTAGAAAAGTAAAACACTTATCTGGAAAAGTTCCCTAGCTAGGGATTAATGTTAATTTTATAAGGAAAGGCTGTGTTGGAACTTGGTATCTTTTATATCCCTATTCTCCTCTACAATTAACACATGTGTACAGACTCTTGCATGCTGGGGCCCTTTCAGAATTCCAGGTGTCAGTGTCCACATTGAAGCTAAATCTTTGGAGTTTAGCTGTCCCAATGTAGACAGAGCTTGTGAGCAGCTCCATGATGGGTGCTGTTGAATTGCTCAAGAGAATCTTGCTTGCTTTCTTTGGATCTCTAGGTAGATATAAAACTCAAGTGTCACTGCCAGTCCTGTGTCTACTAGGATCCAGTTTCATGTCCTAGCTCACACATGACCCAGATCTTAGGGAATTACCTAAGTGGCCAGGATACATTGACCTCTTCTACCATGATGCAACAAACCTGGGTATTCGGTTGTATTCAGGACAAGCATGCTTGACATTTCTTTTAGATATGGGTTTGAGAGGTTAAAAGGGGACTGATTGGTAGTGTGACAGGGAAGTGTCTTAGGAAAATAAGAGGGGTACATAAAAATTTGTTTCTCAAATGTTTGAAGTTTATGTAGCTCATGATGAAGATGTTTTAGAATGTTGTTCCTGGAGGACTTTCTTGTGCTGTTCTTTCAAATGGTCACATGTTCCTTGTGGTGTTACCTGTTCCATGTTCCATGTGTGGAGAAAATGACAATGCTGTCTCATTCCAAGGATGGATGCCAGAAACTGCTTAATGCCTGCTAATTAGTAATTAAGCATTCTGTGTAGTTCCTGGTTATATAGGAAATACTGAAGTGAGTCTCACTTTGTTCCACTCACCTGTGCGTGTAGGGGGTTGGGTGCCATCCCACCAAAGGTCTATTGTTATGCCCAGTGATTCACTCTGTGTTGCACTGTGATCTCAGCACTGTGTTGCTCCCTTTAGACTCCTGCTCAAGTGGGCAGAGTGTTTCTTCTCCTAGGCAGAGTCATCTTTCATGGACAGTCCTGCAGTTCCCAGATTTTGCTTGGTAAAATATTTTGATGATAAAATATAGATCTGGAGTGCCAATCTATAGTTTTACCACATGGAAAAACTAGTGTAGAAACAAAGCTAAGAGAAAGAAAGCCTGATAACTTTGAACACCTGGATCCAACCATACATGAAACTATATACTGTTGGGCTCATTGAAGCCCCTCCTTCCCCATTTATTTCCCTAATGCACTCGAATTGGATTTCATCAAGTACAATAAGAAAAAATCTTTTTTCCTCATGGATTGTTCCACAAAGGAGATTCTGCACCCTACCCTGGAAATGTAAATGGTCCCCATAGCATCCTATCAGCCAACATTTTTTAATTGTGTATGACTTTAATTCCATTTTTAATAGTCCCTCTATAATGTGAATAACAAAATAACCTAACCACCAAACACCCTCAAAATCCTCTCAAGCCCCTAAACAAAGACCTGATTAATTGAACTCTTCTTTATAAAGACACATCATAGTCATGAATGTTGATCTTCAATGGCTCCTTCAACATTCATGTTCACTATTGCTGTGAGTCAGTCCTAGCATCTGATCCTGATAGACAGCAATGGGTGGCAAGGGACTGAGCACAAAGTCACATGACAGCTGTTCATTAGCCCTCAGGAAATGCCCTGCTGGTCTCTTCTCCTAAAACCCCTTCCATAGACAGAGATGAGTAAATGCAGTTACTAAGCGACTGGAGAAGATTCCAGTAGAATTGGCAATGTAAACACAGGTCTCTGTGAGGTCACCTTTGCTCCACACCAGGGACAATGTTGCTACTACCTTCTCACCTCTCTGTCCCAGGATGAAACAGCATGGTGAGACCCTTGCTCCTCACATCCTGTTTTCCCTGTACCGTCTCCCCACCACTGCGTCAGAATTCCCAAGTGACTGCTCCAATTGAGACATAGGAAAAAAAATATATATAATTTCTAAGTCACTTGTCCTGGTGATACATACATGGGGACTTAGGAACCTAAGTGTGCAGCATCTCTGCCCACCCCAAGCTCTGCAGTCCAACAAATCAATTCTGCCTTCAGAGCGGCATCCATTGCCTTGTGATTATGTTTGTGTAAAGTCTTGGGGTCTTTGATCAAAGAATGGCATTTCAGGCCAGGCCCTAATCCACACTGCTTTAAGATGTTTAAATGGGTTAAAAAAAAAAGTTGATAACAGCTGGGATTTAAATTTGCCTTTGCCCAGCTTTTGTTTTGAAAGGGCTTCTATTATCCGTGGCTTCCCTTTTGGAGGCCAAGATGGATCATTGGGTAAACCAAAAAGGGAAAGAGGATATGGGAGGAAATGGGCGGAGACTCTGAATTAATCTTCCGAGGAAGAATGTTTGATCAGCGGGGAGGATGGGAGCCTCTGATGCTGACAGCAGGCACCTTTCGGACGCGGGTGTGATTGGCACCTTTGAAGCCTCGTCGGGAGCCAGTGTCCAGTGGGTCAGAGCTTCCTCTGTCTGTGGGTGGTGGCGGTAATAATGTGGCAACTGGGAGGATTAATTGCGGACAAGCAGCAGGATTATGAGGAGGGCTCCTGAGCTCTAAAGGAACGGTTCGAAGCAAGCCTCTGATCTGTCAGCCCTAGAGGAAATTAGTGGGAGCAGGCTTTAAAAAAAAAAGGCATTTAGGATATTAAAGTGAAATGGGAAGAGGATATTGAAATCGGGCAAAAGGGCAAGGAGCGCTGCTCCTTCTTCTTACTGGGAACGTGCGAGGTTTGTCCAGATTTCACGGACACCTCCTTTTTTTTAATGGTCCCAGCCGCAGGGTTTTATTTGCCTCACAACAAGTTAGGGAAGGAGTTAGAGTAGATTCACAGTGGCCACATGTTCCCCAACTCAGACTGCCCTGAAACTAAGGCTTCTGGTGTAATTCTGAAACAAGTCAGAGCATCACCAACACCTTATCTGCATTAGCTATCTGTTGTGTATTTTACTTCTTACCCTTCTGGTTCCAGTCGCGATGTTGCCAGTGAATCCTGCGTTACTCTTAAAGAGGCCATTCATCATGTTAATCAAGACACACCGCAGTACCCTCAAAATGAGATCATCGTGATAAATCACGTATGACACGAAGAGACTTTATTCCTTTTAAGTGCAATTTAGACTGTGACTTTTTTCCTCATTTATGATTCATGGGAGAAACATGGATAAAATTCTCTTGCACAGTTACACCTTATCTACAGCAATAACTCAAAACTGCTTTTAGATGAAAATTCAGGGTCTTATTCACCAAAGCTGAATGCCAGCTCATTATTTTCTGGCGTTCAGTAGTCCAAAAATAATGTCTGCACATTAAGCAGCATTCTCAAAAAGTTGGAATTGGCCAGGCACCAGGCACATCAATTACACTCCATCATCCTTAATAAGGAAGAAATATCAGATGTCCTCTTGGAGTTTTTTTGACTCAGTAATGCTCAGCCTTCACCTCCCCAATTTAGAATGATTTGGAAACAAAAATGGTAGTAACATAAAAGTATGGGGATTTCAGCTGCTATACTGACTCCTGTTGCATAAGGCTGGGAAGAAGTATTTTTTTTTTCTTTTCCATATGGCTCCTGCTTTCTTTTCCATTCTCCTTTTCTCATTTCACAAATGAAACTCCCATTTCATTAGGTCTCAGTTTTGTTTCTAAGCTGCTGTGTCTGTGATGAGGGCTTTCCCCTCACAGCTGTCACAATAATTTGGGAAATGATATTCATAACCTCCAATAGAAAAATAATTTGAAAATGTGCCTTCTGGTGAGATTCATCAAGTTTAAGGTCACATTTTTTGGTTAAAAGGCAGACACTGATGCTATTCATTAAACTGAAAAATGGCTTGTTTTCCACTAATAGTGAAATAAACTCTGGATGAATGTTAAGCCATGCTGGCATGCACTTACATAGAAAGCAGAAGAAAAACACAGATATATTTAATTTGGACATGGAAAGTCAACACAGTTTCAGGTCTTACTTGAGTCAGGGAATCAGGAAGATTGGCTGAAACAAATGTGAACAATTAGAAGTTCGTTTGCCTTTTTTGGAGACTGAGAGCATTTGAAGAAGGATTCAGTGTCTAAGAATTATAGACCCACTTGTGTTTTCTCAAACACTAGTACCTATGAATAAGGACTTCACCAACAATGGAATTTACTTCCCTGCTCTTCTTGGTGATGTATCTTGGGGAGTGAAGCAGAACCCAAAAATGTACACATCCCATTCATATCCATACAACACAACAGAATGTAAGTTTATTTAGGTTATATTTATGTTGATGGTCACTCTACCTTAGTCAGAAAATGACATCAAAGAAAGATTCCTTGCACATTATTTTCATTAAAATGGAATTTCAAAACTCTTATTTCTTCTAATATAAAGGGGGAACTACGAATATAAGGCTATTAAGGCTGCCTTGTCATGTGTAGGTTTCCGTTTTACCTTTATAACTTTCTGTTTTCATGGGGAAAGATCTGTAAATTTGAAAGGTTTGTATGTATCTCATTAAAAAAGTTTCTTAGCTAGCAACACTCAGGAAACCTCTGAAGAATGCGAGTTTGGAACATAAATATTTTAAGGACCCATAACATTGGCAGTGAATATTTTTTTCTCCTTTAAGACCATGTTTGCTTCAACCCAATTTATTACCACGATTACATTTTCTAAAACAACTTTTAATACAATACACAATTATTTCATACAACGTTGGGCAGGTTGTCTCATTAAGACTGCAAAGATCAGGCCCCTTGTGATTCTTGCCTTTATTCCTAGTTAAAATGGCTCTCCTAAATTGCCTCCAGCTCATCAATACAAAAATAAGCTAAGCAGAAGAAGCATTGCAAGATGACCTGGTCCCCAACCTCAAGCAGAGCCAGCTGCGGGTGTGTATGCTGTAGTGTTCTGCCACCTGTTGGCTTTGCTTACACATAACAGGGTATTACTGTCCCTCACAGCAGTAAGGTAACCCTCTTTGACCTCCGTCCCAGTTCATCACCCTTGAGAGAAAAGAAGAGGCCTTTGAGAATTCCAGGCCTCCTGACGTCTCTCATCATCCATTGCCTTGGCCACATGGTTGTTCTGCTAATGCTAAAAATTTATGACCAAGCACATTAAGGGCAGCACATGCCCTTCCCTTCCTCTGGATTATTTCAGAGTTTCCTGTCATGAGGAAATCCAAGAAGACATGTCCTCAGCGGGTTGCATGTGACAGTGTCTGCTTGTATCTGAGAAATCTGAGGCATGATGGATAAACTGTCAGTTTTGAGGGACGATGTTTTCTCCATATTTCCATTATGAACCAGGCTGTCATCTCCTAATAAATTTCTTGCATTGGTATCAATTTATTTTTACAAGCAGAGGGTCTGATGTATTTGGGGAAGGCACTGACAGCAGATCTGGCCCAGCTTGACAAAGCTGGCTTCACCTCATTTTGGAAAACTATTTTAGTTCCAAGGACAGAACTTGACCTGCAACCATTGAGAATAAAAAACCCTGTGAGAGGAAGAGAAACACCTGAGGCAAGTTCCTTCTTTTAAGGCAAAATAAATCAAGCCTGTAGGACTACTATGACTTAATATTATTTTTAAGACAGTCCTACAAACCCAGATGAGAAATGCCATATGTAGTGACTTACTAAAGATTGTTAGACCATTACAGAAATGCAGAACATCCACAGATGAATTCTGATTATTCTGAGGTTAGGGATCTTGCTACTTTTGCTCTCAAAAGGGTCTCATTAGTGCTTTTTTGCTCAAAAGGTAAATAAAATTCATTCATGTCATAAACATGTAATCACAAAGAATATGCATGTCCTTGTTGCAGCTACTACAAAGGATAGGGAAATCTACACAATATTGGTTTACCTCTTCAGAAATTTAAGATCTAGATGAAGAAGGCTGGGCATGGTGGTACTTACCTATAATCCCAGCTATATGGGATGCATAGGTAGAAGGATCATGGTCTAAGGCTGGCCCCTGGAAAAATGTGAGACCCTGTCTGAAAAATAACTAAAGCAAGAGAGGGCTGGAGGTGTGGCTCAAGTGGTAGAGCACCTGCCTTAAACTCAAACTCCAGTATGCCAAAACCAAAAAAACCAAACCTAGTTGAAGAGATAAGATGTTATACAAAATTAAAGTGAGGTAAAAATAAACATAGCTAATGTTTAATAAGCAGTGACTACAATCATTATTTCTTTATTTAATACTGTATGTAAACTTCCTAAATTTGTGACCTTGCTCTGCCACATACCAGTGACCCAAGAACCCAAGTGAGGTCTTGGTCACATTTCTTAATTTTGCTGGTTCTTGGTTTCTTAACCTATAGAACTGAATGAAAAGTTGTAATTTTTTTCATTGTATTGTTGTGAAGATTGGAAAGTGTTTCGCACAGGCTTAGACACAAAGTAAAACACTCAAAAGTGTTAGCTCTACTTAGCTGTTCTCTTCTTCCTCGTGAAGGCAAGGGTGGCTTAAGCAGTTTAAGTACAAAGCCCCAGATCATGTAGTCAGATGGACCCTGTCTTAAATGTCAATCAGTAAGGCACCACAGCAGATCATGTAGTCAGGTGGACCCTGGCTTAAATGTGAATCTGTAAGGCATCACAGCAGATCGTGTAGTCAGGTGGACCCTGGCTTAAATGTGAATCTGTAAGGCACCACAGCAGATCATGTAGTCAGGTGGACCCTGCCTCTAAATGTGAATCTGTAAGGCACCACAGCAGATCGTGTAGTCAGGTGGACCCTGGCTTAAATGTGAATCTGTAAGGCACCACAGCAGATCATGTAGTCAGGTGGACCCTGGCTTAAATGTGAATCTGTAAGGCACCACAGCAGATCGTGTAGTCAGGTGGACCCTGGCTTAAATGTGAATCTGTAAGGCATCACAGCAGATCGTGTAGTCAGGTGGACCCTGGCTTAAATGTGAATCTGTAAGGCACCACAGCAGATCATGTAGTCAGGTGGACCCTGCCTCTAAATGTGAATCTGTAAGGCATCACAGCAGATCGTGTAGTCAGGTGGACCCTGGCTTAAATGTGAATCTGTAAGGCACCACAGCAGATCGTGTAGTCAGGTGGACCCTGGCTTAAATGTGAATCTGTAAGGCATCACAGCAGATCGTGTAGTCAGGTGGACCCTGGCTTAAATGTGAATCTGTAAGGCACCACAGCAGAGAAAAGGGAAAAGTGATCAACAAGTTGTGGAGAAGCCAAGGACAGGTCCTTGAGGTTTATTTAGTTTTCTTCTAACTATTTTCTCACTCCTAGACCATACAATAGCCCTTTTCTCCATAACTCCAAACCAACTTTAGATATTAATTGACAAATGTTCTATGTTATGGTGTGCTGATAAACATTTAAAAACCAAAAATCTGGGAAAATGTATGTATATATGTACATGAACTTATTAAAATTTTTACTCGTATAAAGGATGAGGAGAGCACATATAAAAACTAAAAATATAACACTATCATAAATTCTATATAACCACTTGATTCTTTCAGATACTTTTAATCACTTTGGCCAAATTCTTGTGTCTTGCATCTGTATCTATGGGCAAATAAGTGTAGCCCAAAAGGGAATACAGTAGATATTTTTTCTTTACCTTAATGACTGTGTCAGAACTTCACTCATTCATCAATGCCCTGAGCAACAGCTTTACTGAATCAGATAATAGCTTTTGAATATTGGATATTTCTTCAATTTTTTTGTGCTATTCATAATTAATGGCTACAGACACATTCTATTAAGCTTAATCTGCATCATTAATATTTTCTCCATCGTTTTCCTAAGTTTAGAAAATCAACAAGCCAATAAATCAAGTCCTAATTTATAGCATCTGACAATTTCTGCTGCAAATACTCCCACCATGGTTGGTGTCAAACTACCAAAGTGACATCATTGAAAAGTTGGGAAGAGATAACACATCATTACATAGCTTACAGTAGGCCCAAATAATAGTAAAATTTTGTAAAAATAATTATGCAGTAATGATTTTTCACATATATTACCTTTGCTTTCAAGATAACTTACTCAATTTTAATCACATATCATTTAATTTTAAGTAATACACATTTTAAAGAACTGATTCACAAAATTCCTAAAAACTTATCCATTGGTTCTTGTGAATGGATACAGGTTGATTCTCTTACATAACTGGTTATATGAACTCCAAAGGCCAAACATATCTCAAGTACTCATTTGTCTACTTCATATAGCTAATTATTAATAAGTAAGCTGACAATTATATAGATATCTATATCAGGCCACAAAACATGTTGCATCTTAACACAGATTGAATCAAATCTCACTGCAAATATATTACCTGCCTTCATATGATACCAAACAAAGCCAGGAGGTTTTCTTTGCCAAGTACCTTTGAACATTAAGTCCATTGTACAGTGGTTGAGATTCAGGCTACGCAATCAATCAAAAATCCAGTTTCTCCACATACTAACTAGATGTTATTGGACAACCTATGTAACATTTCTCTAAATCTAAGTTGCCTTATGTATAAAATAGTAATAACAATGGTACTTGCATTATAAGGTTGTTGAGAAGGATACATGAAACAATGTATATAAAATGACTTGTGTATAATTAGTGCTCAAGAAATATGACATATTTATATTACTTGGAGGTTATATTCTAATTATGTTCTAGTTTTTGAATGCTACACAAGCTAGAATTAATAAGCAAAAATTAATAAGCAGCAATATTGACTTGTGTTCCATCATATTACTTTTTTTTTTTTGTGGTGCTGGGGTTTGAACTCAGGGTCTCATGCTTGCTAGCCAGGTGTTCTACCACTTGAGTCACTCTGCCAGCCCTTTTTTGTGCTGAGTATTTTCAAGATAGGATCTTGCGAACTCTTTGCCCAGGCTGGCTTCGAACTGTGATCCTCCTGATCTCTGCCTCCTGAGTGGCTAGGATTACAGGCATGAGCCACTGGCGCTCAGACCATCATACTTACTTGGACAAAGGTGATTGTTTCTAAACAGGATGTTCTGCCTTTATTAAAAATACCCACGCAATTAGTAAGTTCCTTTTTCCTTGAGATTTTTTTTCCTTGATGCTTTGAAAAGTTGCATTTTAGGAGCTACAAAGTATTCGCTGTCCAGTTAGGACTTGGCTCCTAAAATCTTGAGGTCTACAGTTCTGCACAAAGGACCAAACAGGTGTCCAGTTGACAATGATGGAGGTGAAGTGGAGTAATGGCTGAGAGAAGTGGATCATATAACCCTGGGAACTCCTCTGCAGAGACAGTGTGACACTGGGGAAGCAACTTGGGCTTTGGAGATATGCTGACTTGGTTTCTGATTACATGCTGGACTTGAACTTGGACATGTTACCTATCTTTCCGATGTCTCCATTTTCTCATTTTTCAAGTGAAGGTAATAAGAGGACATGTTTTATACATTGAAAAACCAGTAGCACTTAGTATATAATCAAGAAATACTAATTCTTATTTTAAACATTGTCTCTTCTTTTTCCTCAACTCCTAATGTTCCTTCATTCTCTTCTTTCGCCTCTCCATCTTTATGGGAGAAATTGGACAGATATTTGAGGATGTGTTAGTTGGTGGAGTGGTTCAAGTGGTAGAGCACCTGCTTAGCAAGCACAAGGTCCTGAATTCAAACCCCAGTACTGCTAAAAATAAAATAAAATAAAGCCTAGAGGATGTGTTGTTTCATACCATTCCTGATACACAAGTAGGGTTTTAATTTTTAAATATTTTAAATTGTAATTGGTAACATATTAAAGTTAAAAAGCAAACCACCACTAATCACATTTCTAACAAGATCTTTGTTCTTTAAGTACTATTGATTGCAAATCTTATACAGTTGAAAGTCACAGCATTTGTGATTTTAATATTTACTACATTTGCTTAATATGTAAGAAACACTGCATATTTCTTTCTTAAAACTACTTATTTTATTTGGTAGCCGTGGAAAATTCAGTAATTTCTATATTACCCGATATTTAGGTTTTTTCATTTCTTCTTTTATTTGAGTGTCTGCTACATATATTTTGGAAGTCACCACTCTGGATGACTTGGAAGGTTTTTATGACTCTCCTAGTATATGGTTTGATTATTTAAGCAATGGCCCACAAGAGGCCCAAGCCATAGACGTTCCTTCCTTTTCTCTTCCTTGGTTCTTTTCCATCTTTACTGTCTCCTTCCATAAGTATTTGTGAACTGTGCTCTGAGCCAGATGCCCTTTGGGTCACTAGCAGAACTGGGCCCCTGGTGTATCAGATAAAAGCAAATGGAAAGCTTGAGGCTATTGGCTTCAAAGGGCTTCCCCCCCACCCACCCAAGGAAAGGCCTTTGACACAATCCTCCCCTCCCAACCTACTTCTTCTCTAACCAGCTTCTGACCAGTCACCGTTTCCCTTCCTCCCTTCAGTTTAAGTGCTCAGCTTTTGCCAGAGTCTTACCTCTACCCCACTTGGGTCTTTCTGGGTCTCTTGATTACAATTCACTCATAATCCCTACCTTGCCATTTTTTCCCCTCCCAATTTCTTTTTTTTTTTAATTTTTATTTTATTCATATGTGCATACAATGTGTGGGTCATTTCTCCCCCCTTCCCCCCCGCCCCCTCCCTTACCTCCCTTTACCCCTCACTACTAGGCAGAAACTATTCTGCCCTTATCTCTAATTTTGTTGAAGAGAGAGTATAAGCAATAATAGGAAGGACCAAGGGTTTTTGCTACTTGAGATAAGGATAGCTATACAGGAAGTTGACTTGCATTGATTTCCTGTGCATGTGTGTTACCTTCTAAGTTAATTCTTCTTGATCTAACCTTTTCTCTAGTTCCTGGTCCCCTTCTCCTATTGGCCTCAGTTACTTTTAAGGTATCTGCTTTAGTTTCTCTGCGTTGAGGGCAACAAATGCTATCTAGTTTTTTAGGTGTCTTACCTATCCTCATACCTTCCTTGTGTGTTCTTGCTTTATTATGTGATCAAAGTCCAATTCCATTGTTGTGTTTGCCCTTGATCTAATGTCCACATATGAGGGAGAACATACGATTTTTCATCTTTTGGGCCAGGCTAACCTCACTCAGAATGATGTTCTCTGGTTCCATCCATTTGCCAGTGAATGATAACATTTCATTCTTCTTCATGCCTGCATAAAATTCCATTGTGTGTAAATACCACATTTTCTTGATCCATTCGTCAGTAGTGGGGCATCTTGGCTGTTTCCATAACTTGGCTATTGTGAATAGTGCTGCAGTAAACATGGGTGTGCAGGTGCCTCTGGAGTAACCTGTGTCACAGTCTTTTGGGTATATCCCCAAGAGTGGTATTGCTGGATCATATGGTAGATCAATGTTTAGCTTTTTAAGTAGCCTCCAAATTTTTTTCCAGAGTGGTTGTACTAGTTTACATTCCCACCAGCAGTGTAAGAGGGGTCCTTTTTCCCCCGCATCCTCGCCAACACCTGTTGTTAGTGGTGTTGCTAATGATGGCTATTCTAACAGGGGTGAGGTGGAATCTTAGTGTGGTTTTAATTTTCATTTCCTTTATTGCTAGAGATGGTGAGCATTTTTTCATGTGTTTTTTGGCCATTTGAATTTCTTCTTTTGAGAAAGTTCTGTTTAATTAACTTGCCCATTTCTTTATTGGTTCATTAATTTTGGGAGAATTTAGTTTTTTGAGTTCCCTATATATTCTGGTTATCAGTCCTTTGTCTGATGTATAGCTGGCAAATATTTTCTCCCACTCTGTGGGTGTTCTCTTCAGTTTAGAGACCATTTCTTTTGTTGAGCAGAAGCTTTTTAGTTTTATGAAGTCCCATTTATCAATGCTATCTCTTAGTTGCTGAGCTGCTGGGGTTCCTTTGAGAAAGTTCTTGCCTATACCTATTAATTCCAGAGTATTTCCTACTCTTTCCTGTACCAACTTTAGAGTTTGTGGTCTGATATTAGATCCATTTTGAGTTAATATTGGTATAGGCTGATAAACATGGATCTAGTTTCAGTTTTTTGCAGACTGCTTACCAGTTTTCCCAGCAGTTTTTGTTGAAGAGGCTGTCTTTTCTCCATTGTATATTTTTAGCGCCTTTGTCAAAGACAAGTTGGTTATAGTTGTGTGGTTTCATATCTAGGTCCTCTATTCTGTTCCACTGGTCTTCATGTCTGTTTTTCTGCCACTACCATGCTGTTTTTATCGTTATTGCTTTGTAATATAGTTTGAAGTCAGGTATCATGATACCTTCAGCGTTGTTCTTTTGACTGAGTATTGCCTTGGCTATTCGTGGCCTCTTCTGTTTCCATATAAATTTAACAGAAGATTTTTCAATCTCTTTGATGAATGTCATTGGGATTTTGGTGGGAATTGCATTAAACATGTAGATTACTTTTGGGAGTATAGACATTTTTACTATGTTGATTCTACCAATCGATGAGCATGGGAGATCTCTCCACTTTCTATAGTCTTCCTCAATCTCTTTCTTCAGAAGTGTATAGTTTTCCTTGTAGAGGTCTTTCACATCTTTTCTTAGGTTTACACCTAGGTATTTGATTTTTTTTGAGGCTATTGTAAATGGAATTGTTTTCATATGTTCTTTCTCAGTTTGTTCATTATTAGTGTATAGAAATGCTAATGATTTTTCTATGTTGATTTTATATCCTGCTACCTTGCTGTACAAATTGATGGTGTCTAGGAGCTTTTGAGTAGAGTTTTTTTGAGTCTTTAAGGTGTAGGATCATATTGTCTGCAAATAGGGATATTTTGACAGTTTCTTTACCTATTTGTATTCCTTTTATTCCTTCTTCTTGCCTAATTGCTCTGGCTAGGAATTCCATTACTATGTTGAATAGGAGTGGAGATAGTGGGGATCCTTGTCTGATTCCTGATTTTAGAGGGAATGGTTTCAGTTTTTCTCTGTTAAGTATAATGCTGGCTGTAGGTTTGTCATATATAGCTTTTATAATGTTGAAGTACTTTCCTTCTATTCCTAGTTTTCTTAGAGCTTTTATCATGAAATGGTGTTGGATCTTATCAAAGGCTTTTTCTGCATCTATTGAGATGATCAAGTGGTTTTTGTCTTTGCTTCTGTTAATGTGGTTTATTACATTTATTGATTTTTGTATGTTGAACCACCCCTGCATTCCTTGGATGAAGCCTACTTGGTCGTGGTGAATGATCTTTTTGATGTGTTATTGAATTTGATTTGCCATTATTTTATTGAGGAGTTTTGCATCAATGTTCATTAAGGAGATTGGCCTATAGTTCTCCTTTTTGGAGGTGTCTTTGCCTGGTTTTGGGATAAGAGTAATACTGGCTTCATAAAATGTGTTAGGCAGTTTCCCTCCCAATTTCTTGATTTCTCTCTCTAGACACAAAATGGTTGTTCCTGCTCCCAAATCTGTCTATCATCTTCAACTTGATCCATCTATCATTGACAGTTTCCAACCTGTTTCACACTGAAAGGCATGGTGGCCTGACCTGTATGTAAACAGGGGAGGAAGCCTCAGCCTTCAGGATTGTTCTTAGCTTCTCTAGTCAAATCTTCAGGCAATTAGCAATTATGGCAAATCATTATTTTCTGATTCTGCAAAGTTGGCTCACATTTGTAGGTTAAATTGCAATGATGGTATATATAGCTGTATCTTTTAAAACATTTTATTCATTCCACCAACATGCATGGACTTCCTCTTGCTTTTCTGGCAGTAAGTGGGGTATAAGGGCTAACTATAGTTAATTTCGAAAACTCTAAGTATGAGTGAGGAATGAGTAAGGGCATAATTACTGTTACATGTGCTCAAATGTCATAATAAAGTATGGGAACAATGTCCTGAGTTAATTCAGAGTTTGAGGGTCATGCTATGAGTTGGTGACCCTTTATAATCAGTGTTAGTCATTGTATGATTTTTCTTTTTTTCTAATGTGTCACAAAGGCTACTCAGGTCCTTAATTTCACTTTTCTTAATATTTTCAGCATACAGCCTAGCATATGATAGGTGATTACTAAATACTTGATCACTAAATGAGTGATGCTTTTTCTTATGAGAAAAATAAATGTTTTTAAGAGAGTCAGCTTTCTACCATGGTTTCAGGGAGTGAATTGTGATGAAAACTGAAGATTACTTTTACTTGAAAAAGGCTGACAAGTTTCCCAGACCTGGGATCACTTTTTGTGGCGTATGATTTAAGGGTGAGTGAGCATGCCAAAGCTCTCCACTTGAGCAGACTGATGGGAAATACATAGTGGAGCTTTGGTCTTATGTGGTATTTTGTGAAAAATCATGGGAGATTTATGGCTATTAAACAACTTTGTAGCTGCCCCCTTGTTTTGAAGTCTGCCAAATCTCTGTGCCTGTGGTCTGTATCATGTTCCTCCATGCATCCATGATATTCAGATATCCACTGGACTGCAGTTTTCATTACATGTACCCATTGGGAAGGGCTTTGGATTTTGTGTACATGCAGACATTCATTTTCTATAATTGCAAAATGAGGTTCTCACTCTGCAAGTAACTCATAGAGTGCACTATACTTTCATTGAATCTTTTCCAAAAAGGTTGCCAAAGTTCTACCTTCCTTCCTGCAATATGGAAATTGCAAAGTATAGTATATTAGTGACCATTATTTACTGTTATTGATGTGAGTTAAAAAATTATTAGCAATGCTCCAGTTGTGAATAGGCGAAGAATCAAGAAACCCTCAGTATGCTTTGGCAGATCTTCAGCAGAAAGACTTACAAGGCTGGAATGAAAACGTCAAGCCTTGGCGTCAAGGGTATACATATTTACCATTAGCAGCTTTTCCCATTCTGTGGGTCACATTCAGTAGCTTTAAAAGAAATAGAAATGGGATATTTCATCATAATGATCCAGCCAAAGATGGCATCCGTCCATATTAGGCAAGTACAAGAGAATCCTTAGAGGAAATTTCCTCTCATTATGGGTTCATGTCAGTACAAGACTGCATGGATCAGTGTAGAAACGGGAGTCTCTTTTGTTTCATGTTTAATTTCAAAAGGTGAAGAAAAGTTAAGAAATGAGCCTCTGAACCTTTCAAAATTTGTAATTTCTAGTATTTTTACATATTTGCTTCAGATCTTTTCTTTAAATGAAAGAAATAATCATCATGTCTAAAGTTGAATCTCCTTCGTATCTTATTAGCTCCATCCATGTGGCCCTTTCTTCTTGGCAGAGACAAACGTTTTCATAAATTTAGTGCACATCTTTTATAATTTTTAGATGTTTTCATACTGGTAAGAAGTCAAAGAACAATGTATTTATGTAAACAATATTATATTACATTTGTCATTTGACAACTTGCACTTTCACTTTGTATATTTTTTAGACCCATTCAAATTGAGATATACAAATCAGGTTTATTGCTTTAGATGCTAAGTATTATTCTGTCATATGACTCTACATTTATCCATTTTCCTCATTGACAGACATTTATTCAGTTTTTTTCTATTATAAATAATGCTCTAATAAACATTGTTTTATGTTCAATTTGCAGACCTGTGCAAAATTTTCCATAGTGTAAATATTTTAAATGAAATTGCTGTACCAATTTTCAATTTTATTAGATATGCTGCTAAATTGCTCTCCAAAGTAGGTTCACCAATGCACATTCCCACCGGCAAGGGATTTGCCTTCATTCTCACTCGTACTTGTCATTATGAAACTTAAAATTTCGCCAGTATGATGGATGGAAAAACTGTATCCTGTTTCAATTTGCAATGCCTTTAGTACTGGCACATTTGACCAACTTCTCTTATATTTGTTGACCGTTCAGGTTTTCTCTTCTTTGAAATCCCTAACATTTCATTTGCCCATTTTTTCTATTATATTTTTATTAACTTAGAGACATTCTTTTTGTATCCTGGATAATAGTATTTTATTGCTGATGTGGCAAATATCTTCTTATAGGAGATGAAAGTAAAATGAAAAGTACAAGTCTTTGCCATGGGCAGTTAGGAAAATTGGCAAGGTTTTAAAGATTTGAGAATCTTTATAGTCCTGAAGACTTAGATTTACCCAGACTTCCTTATTCTCATTTTAGTCATCTCTTAATCTGGGTAAAACAAAACATTATGTAATTGTTTTAAATTTATGCTTGTATTATCTTATCCTCAATATATTATGAGTCTACTGCTTCAGGTTCAAGATGAGTTCTTTCTTTGTCAGATGGTGTACAAATTTAAGGCCTTTCCTTGTCCACAATTTTCATATGATAATTGTGATTTTTCTTTAACCATTTTTCTAAGCATAGAATTCAGAGACCAAGTATGAACATAACTACTGGGACGATCCTTTGGGCTTCATTTTGATAAAAGTTAAGTCAAAGAACTGGAAGTTGAAATCTTGATTTGTAGTCAGTTTCCTAACCATTGAAGAATGAAAGTTCCACCAAAAGGCATAGTTTACAAGAGTGTTCTTATCCTAGCTTCTTTTATTTGAGTTGAGGCTATAAATAGATACTGAGCAGAAAGTTTGGCATAGAATCATGAGTGCAATACAAGTCAAGCCACACCATTTTGGTTCTGTCTACAAGTGGAAATAAAACTAAACAGCTATTTTATTCTTGGTTACAGATCTCTATGTTTTGCATAGTCAGAGGTATTTGCTAAAAGGTGTCGGTTCTTCTAGCAATTTTAGGAAAAGTTGACATCAAATTGTCAACAGCCCAAATCGAGATTAAAAGTACAAAGAAGTGCCACAGTATAGCAGCCTAAAACTCATATGAGACTTTAGGTCTATCTTTTATTTTTTTAATAATGAGCTTCAGTAGAAACATTAATGAAGAGAAAACGTGTGACCTCTTTGGAGGAAGTGTGGAAGATTAGTGTAAGGACAGCCCTCATCCCTCTACTGCGTATGTCCTTCCTCAAGAACTGAATGGGTGCCATGTTTAGAATACTGTCACTGTGTTTCATTCATCATGTAGAGATTACAGCAGATCTTGAGTGCTGAACAGAGAGACAACTAGTGACTATCGTATTTGAATTTTAATCCAATTTCTGCCTCCTCATTCTGACAGCTTCAAATGTCTAATGATGTAGCATATAGCAAGTCTTACCTACTTTTGGAAACCTTTTTCTTGGTGACTGAACTTTTATCTTGCTAGATCCAATACATTTGGATCAAGCTTTAAGCACCACATATTTGCCTTATGTTTGCCTTTGAGCTGGAGTGAAGAAATGCTCCCCAAATCTGTTTCTCCCTAGGGATAGAGGTTCTGATTTTGCTCCTTTCAGACCTCTTTCTATAAGTCTCTACTGAAAGCTGCTTAATCAAATATCTCAAATGTCAGAAACTAAGTTTAAAGGGTTTTCCTAGCAAGTATGTCTAATCTCCTGCTTAGTTTTGATTCCCATAATGTAGGTAATCTCTTTGGAGAAAAGGCATGCTTCTGGCAGGGTAAATATATCCCATACAGTGCATTTCCTATTCCGGAAAGAAAAATGCAGCATTAATGAAATTTGCTTTTTTTCATGGAACTTGGAAAGGTTGTAAGCTTAGGATTTTGATCCTAGCAGATGTTCTTTTTGGGTATTAAAAAAAGTTGCATTTGATTTAGAAATCTCAGTTAAGAGTTATAATGGTGATACTCCTTATTAAAGCAGCCATACTCTGAGTATGATCTCCTGGTCATCAGTACTATGTGACATTAAAGCCCACAGCTGTTGCACTTTCTTTCTGCTTTAGCCCACAAGGACATTGAGTTCAGAGTGTTAATAGCCACATACAGGCTGTTCTAAACACATTTCCTGACACAATGTCTATACACAGTTATATAGTTAAAGAGTTGTTTGGGTACAATAAAAAGAATCATTCTAGTTACAATTCATGCCATTTTTTTTAGGTCTTGGAATAACAATGTTTTGGCGATAACTGAGCATTCTTAATCTGAAAATCTGAAATCCAGCATGCTCTAAAATCTGAAACTTTTCAACATGATACCACAAATGGGAAAATTCCATACCTAACTTTGAGTAACAAGTTGTAGTCAAAATGGAGGAGCAAAAATGTTTAAAATTACCTTTAGGCTATGTATATAAGATGTATGAGAAACATAAATAAATGTCATGTTCAAACCTGGGTTCTGTCCTATCCCTGGTGTATTTTATTGTATATCTGAAAAATTATCAGAAATCCAAAATACTCTGGACCCAAGCTTTTGGATAAGGATACTGAACCTCTACTCCAAATGAAATTTCAGATGGATTTCTTAGTACTGTTGTTAAACTTAAGCTAGAAGACCAGGTGCACAGCCTGTGACAATTTATGTCTTTCTCTACGGTTACTTCATGCTGCTGAGTTTTGTATCTTTGACTTCCCTCTGCCTCTATACCACTGGGCCCACATAAGCCAGCCATTTTTCCTCATCCACCCTGAGGGCAAAGCTGAGTCTCTTCACTAGTTTTGATAGAAATATGCTCACAGCCATCATTTGCTTTGTGGAAATTACTGGGAGAAGGCCTATGATAGAGATCTAAGTCTACACTGTTTCCTGCCTCTCTTTTTTTTCCTCCCTCCTCTTCTTCTTCTTTTTTTTTTTCCTTTTTGAGGTACTGGGGCTTAAACTCAGGGCCTTCCCCTTGAGCCACTCCACCAGCCCTATTTTTGCAAAGGGTGTTTCGAGATAGGGTCTCATGGAACTGTTTGCCTGGGCTGGCTTCAAACTGTGATCCTCCTGATCTTTGCCTCCTGAGTAGCTAGGACTACAGGCATGAACAACCAGTGGCTAGCTCTTCCTCTCTTCTTTCAGCTCAGCAAAACAAACCATCCCATTGTCTCAGAGCCATTCCACCTAGGCTGAGGCCTCTCAAAGTTTTGTACCCTGTCCAACAGTAGCTAGAATTTTATCTCAGTAAAGAGAACTCTTGCTTTCTAAGAAGTCTTTGTAGATCATGTTTTCCCTAAACAAGGGTATTGAGCATTTGATGTTGCTCCATGGTGACATTTTCTTTTATAACACAGGCTTCCAGTGAGGATGTTGCTGCCTCTCCAGAGCGCTGCCACTACACACCCTTGCCTTCTGCTTCTAGAGAACTCACCAGTCACCGAGGTGGGAACTTGCTTTTTATTACTCTCAGTGGTTGTGGGGAGGGGCACGTGGTCATGCAGAGTTCTGGGCTTCTTAATGCTGCCTTGGCACTTTGGAAGGAACACAGTGCTTTTTTAAGTCCTTGATGAGAAAACCATGCCTGTCAAACCTACTGATTTTATCCCATATTAACCAGAATTTAGTGGCAGTCTACTGGGACTGCATACAAATCCATAGTATAATATACTTTTGTGATTTTCTTTTCTTTAAATAAAGAGTATATACTTAAAAATTATGAAAGAGATCATTACCTCCAGCAATAGTAATGCAGAGAAATTGGGAAATGCAATAATATTTGCAAAAGTACTATTGTTTGAGAATATAATAGTTGAAATCTATAATTTCAAAATGAATGAACTCTACATTACCACTTGAAGCTATTTTGATTTGCCTGGCAGCATTGGAGAGAATCCATGTGTAGTTTTGGCTGAATTTTCTGATCCTGAAAACATTAATTTGGCTTATGTAGTTCTTCCAAAGCCTTGGATTCCTATTGTCATCTCTAGAGTCTTGGGTTTCACGAGCATTCAGTGTACTGACATGGAATACCACTTGCAAGCAAGTGCCTTATTCCTAAACTGGTGGCTTGAGCCAAGAAATATGTCATTGCCTGGGTTGGAATTGTTGAGGGCAAGAAGAGGCCATGCAGTGTAACTTGTTTGCCATGTTTTCTCCTGGCAATGATTAGATCCATGTTTCCAAACTGTAAATCTGTCTTCCAAGGTTAATAAGAACAGGCTTAGATAGAGGGCATCACAAACTATAGGTATTATTTCCTTAAGGGGGAAATTCCCCCTTGTACATGTAGAGGACACTGAGTAAGGATGGTCCCAGCTTTGTTATTCCAACTACATCGCATGGCTGGGTGGGGGAAAGGCCGTGGAGATGCTTAGAAAGTGATGGAACTGGCTCTCAGAGATGACTTATGGTCTCTGTGTAAATAAGACAATAATATTCTATAGGAAACCAGGAAGAGAATAATATAAATTTCCAAGGCCTGTGACTTGGACCTGTGTTACCTATTTGATATCTGGGTATCAATAGAACTTTTTTTACATTTAAATATACTTTGGCTTAATTAGAGTTCAGTTGTGATGCCTTTCATTAAGTGTCAATTTTATGAAAATAAATTTTACTCAAAATGAGGTGGAATAGGTAGCTACCAGTATCAGTTCCAAAGGGTCTGAACAGGTCTTTTCACTAGATGGTCTTACGAAGGTCTTGAACATATTCCTTCAAGACTGTTTGGTGGGAGCTTCCCTATGTAAAAAATACTACTAGAAGGGATATTATGTTAACTCTTAAATTAGCATCCTGTCATTATGTGTTTATTTATTTTCTGGTATTGGGATAGAAAAATTTTACTCGATAGCCTGTTGAATAACTTGAGTGGAAACTGAGGTCTCAGATACCTAAAACCACTTGTGAATGTTCATCTAGCCATGAAATAGAGATTTCACAGTGGGAAGATGTGATCAGATCAATTTTATCATCAGGAATAGATCAAACATCACCTGCCATTTTAATAGTAATATAACACATACAAATCTGGAAGGAATAGATAGAAGACAATAAGTTTTATTTATTTTTATTCATTTTGTGTGTGTGTGTGTGTGTGTGTGTGTGTGTGTGTGTGTGGTGCTGGAAATCAAACCCAGAATCTCAGCTGATGAGGTAAGAGCTCTACCACTGAGCTACATTTCCAGCCCAAGTTTTGAAGGTATTTTGAGTAATATTTGTAATGTTAAAAATGGCTAAAGGAGTTAGAAGTCAAATAGATGTTCTTGGGTGACATTCAAGTCCAACATAAATGGGAAAATGTAAACATGTTATTTAAAAGGAGCCAACAAGAGACACCTTAACTTTGCTGAGGAATATCTTTACATATGTAACACACAGTTTGCCTGGCAGTGCTGAGGATATGCATGTTGAAAAAGTAAGTCTGAGTCATGAAACAATGTTCTTTGAGCCCATGGTTATGAGAGTACAAAGAGACAGCCAAAGTAGTTCATTAAGACTGGATTATGAGTGAGCTCATCTATCTAGAGAAAAGGTGAGACTCATGTACAATCTTGGCCTAAATCCTACACCAACAAATGAAAGTACTGAATGCCATGTTGTTTTTTTATATTTGAGGAAATTATTCAAATATGTAAATCACTACACTATTTGGGTGCCATCATTGATACTTTCATTGAAATAGCTTTCAAGCATTCATGTGAATGGGGCCCTCCACAGTATAAAGACAAATGGCATCAATTTTCCTGAGTGAAATCCTTTGTGATCTTTAAAACTTGATCGATAAGATCCTAACTGGAATTATCTTGATCGATAAGACCCTAACTGAAATTATTTGAAAATAATTTTTGATTCACCTAGTTCCCAATCTCTTTTCCTTCTGCATCAACAACTACAAAAACTGGTGGGCAGTAGTTCATGGGCAAATTGCTACTTTCCTATACACATAGCATTTTCCCTTGTCCTTTTATTTGACTTCCAGTGTCAAGAATGATGGGCCCAAGATTCATGTCCTAAGGACTGGAGAGTCTAATGCAAAAGAAGACTTGAATAATGATCAGGAGATAGGGGACTCAATTTTTCCATTTGAAACTTACAGATACACTGTACATCATAGGTATAGAAATATGCAGGGCTTTCTACTTCCTGCATGAAACTTTTCCTTATCTGAGCTGTATTGCTTTTTCTACTTCTTGAGAGTACTTAGAATATTTGTTTCTACCTCCTAATGCAATGTTCATATTCTGCTTTGTACAATGGAGGTCAGGTTTGCATACTGTAAACTCTTCATAAATGGAAGCTCTGTGAGAGACAGTACAAAGTCTAACTCCTTTCCCATCACTGGCTTCTGTCATTCTTCAGATACAAGCTTAAATATTACAGCTCCAACAGGGACTTCTCTGATCCCACCTTACACATTTGTATCAGGTCAGTTTGCCCTATTCAAAGACTATCTTCCTATAGACTTTAAGCTATTATGGGGAGTTTAAAACAGTTTTTCTATTTGTTCACAACTGTATCAGCAATGCCTGGCATAGGGATGCCTGCTTATTCAGAGCTCAGTATATATTTGTTATGGCTTGGGTAAGTATCTCCCAAAGACCCATGTGTTAGAAGCTTGATCACCAGCCTGTGACACTGTTGGGAGGTGATAGAACCTGTCAGAAGTAGGCCAAGTAATGGAATGAAGTTAGGTCATTTTGGGTATATTCCTCTTGAGGGACATCTTGAGAGCCTAGTCACTCCTCTTCCTCCTTTTGCTTTCCGCCATGAGGTGAGGGCTTCCTCCACCACATTTTCTCCATGATGGGTTGCTTCGCCTTGGGCTCAGAAACAATGGGCAAGCCAACATACTATTGACCTCTATGGAAAGCCAACTAACACAATATTTGTTCAGTAAGTTATCAGCCATAGAAACCCAGGGAAGAGTCAGTGTCTTTGATAGGCCTGCAAGATAACTTGATTATCTGTGAGAACGGAGCCCCATCTTCCTTTAAGAGTGAGCACACTGAATGGAAGGACTAGCCTTGTGCATCTCAGACCACTAGACTTATGCATCGCAGACCACATCTCTGTTCTCAGAAACTCAAACCATCAAAGATGGTTTGATTCAGTGCAGAAGAGCATTTAGCCACAAAACATAACTTCCAAGTAAATGATTGTTTTAATGTAGTTTTCCAACTTTGGTGTTTTAATGGTAGGGAAGGGAATATGATGAATTGAAAGAACTGATCATTATGACACTCTCAAAGAAGGAGTTGGACTTCCCCAAAAGATGCACGTATAGAATATACATGGATTTAGAATGGTTCACCTTAAATCTCTCTGAGCCCTGCCCTCAGCTTAAATATATCTTTGGAGTATGGGGAACATGGTTCTGTGTAACTGACCTCTGCTGTTACCTAGTGGCAATCTATATACCATGTCCCCGATGGGTGTAATGTTGTGAAGAATGTTGACATATTCATTGGATAATTATCTCCTTAGGTATGTCATGTGAACAGGACATACTCTAGCATACCAGTCATTGCCACCCTGTCCAGTAGCTGTTAGAAGAAGAATTCACATTTATGTAAATCATTGTGTCTTTGGTGAAAACCATTTCTATTTCGAGCACAGGCCATATTACTCTCAAGGCACCCTTGTAAGGTGGGGAGGGAAATACAACTATTCCCATTGTGCAGAGGAATGGGAGTTCACCAAGAATGTCTGGGGGTGATCAGAGAAGTGGTGACAGAGACAAAGGAAAAGATCCAAAGCCCTTGATTCCTAGATCACCCCTGACATTTGTCCTTCACACAGCAAGTATGAAGGAAGTACAGGTAGGGCTAAGTATGACACTGATGGGGGGAAGAGGAGAGAAAGTACAGGGAAAGTCAGACTTGGCAATGTTCAATGCCAGGGGTAAATTCCTAGAGTCTATGCTAAGGCTACCAGGAGGCACAGAATCCTCACCAGCAAGGAGGCTGGTGATTCTCAAGAGCTTGCCGGAAAGTCTCACAAGATATCAGGATCTCAGAATCAGGTGGGTTTATCCACTATCTTTCTCAAGCTGAAGCTCCCTAGGCAGGTTGGTGACTCAAGCTCACATGGAAATGGCTTCACACATTGTGACTGTCCATACATTGTCTTGCCCCTTCTTATATCCAGATTTCCAAGTCATACTTTAGTGCCTGTTTTTTGTTTGTTTGTTTTTTGGAGGATTCTAACCTAGATTGATGCACTGGAAGGGATTCTGGGAAATATAAGTTCTAGTTCTCTTCTGGGCTGCAGAGAAGACCTTAGAAGAGGGATGGTGGTGATAGCATAACAGATAGTCTGGCACATCTACAATAATCTTACCTCATCAATAGCTATTGTATTGAACATACCATTCCAATTTTTCTGCATATACATTTTGTAAAATATTTGAAAGGTCAGTGAATATTCAGGAATTTTTTCCTGGTGCTTAGTCTTAAAGATGTGCTATAGTTAGTTTGCCATATTAAGCATTAGATTTTAAATATATAATATATATAAGATACAATAATAAAAAAGAAAGCAAAAAAACAAAGAGGAAGTCTGTGAAAACTTGCTTGGAGATAGTAGCCATTACACTTTGACCATCATTGGCAATCTTGCCATTATTTTTACTGACACAATTGTTAGATGCTCATATTTTTCTCTAACCAAGGGCTTGATCTATTTGTGTTTGAAATTGATTTCTGGGACTGTCACAGAGTAATTTACATGGTAACTTATCATAATTAGTTATCATTTGCAAATTCCTTAACGTGAGTTGCATTTTATGCTTAGCAATTGATTTTTCTGTATATCTCCATGAAGCAACTCAATGTGTGCCATCCAAAACAGAAGAAAAAGACAGAAAGAAAAACTGTGTTTTTAATTTTAAGTTGAAAATATTTTTGGACTGAGATACCATACATTTTCAGACAAACCATAAATACAAAATATTTTGCTTCAACTGATCAAATAAATCAGTCCAAGTAAAATGAATAAGAGAAAAATTAACTGGATGCTTGTGAAGAGGTGGTATTTGTGTAGACAAAGGGTTCTGGGATGGGGGTGATATTGATCAGGAAAACTTCATGCCAATAAGCAGAATATTTTCAGAAACACTCAAGAGGGCATTGCTTGATGACTAAATGGTTCATCACAGTTTGGAGCTTAGGATTTGGAGGCAATATGTCTCTTTCAGCCACGAAATTATTTTTTTGTTTTTATATTTCTACCATCAACCCACAGGAAATGTGAAAAATAAAGATTTGATCGTTATAAACTGTATCTACACAGACCTATAGCAAGGACTCAAGGAAAATTTATTAGGCTATCTTAATAGCTTCATACCAAGGACTCTACTACCTGTTAGTTCTCACTGAGCATTTAAAAAGGTAGGATAAACAATCTCATGGTTCTGATGACTATGCCAGGTAGATCTCACCTAAGATCAGACTTGATGACTGAGACAGCCTGCTTATTTATTGCCTGTGTTGTGGAATATTTTGATTAGTCTTTCTCTGGAACTAAGTACTGGATGATTTCTCAAAAAAATTGGCAAGGAGGCCTAACATGTGTGAGGCCCCGGGTTCCATCCTTAGCACCAAAACAAACAAATAAGCAACAACAAATGCACAAATTCATACAAGCATGACAAATCAGTTACCTCCATGCAACATGTGGTACTGAAAACTGAACAAACAGCAAGAACAAAATCAAACAAAAAACAAGCAAAAATAATAAACAGAAAAGAAAAAAAAAAAAACCCACTGCCACACAGACATGTTTTATGGGAGGGAGAGTGGGTTCTTGTCAAATAAGAGCCTGACCTTGGCTCCTCTTTCAGGCTCCTTGCCACCATTTTGCCCTGGCTGTGTGTTGGTTTCTTGTGCAGAACTATTATTAGTATTTTCTATTTATGCAAAATGATTTCCTCTGATGACCTTTCCAACAGAACCCATTACTTTAGTTTTCTTTCCTTCAGAATGCTTTTATGGGCTTATCATCTTGGTGGGATTGATGCTGAGAGTTGCTAAAGTTTCCTTTATTTAATCGAGGTGACTGGTGATTTGACAGTAGTGGTTGACAGGTTTATTTTATCTGCGTGGCAGTGGGAGTTCATTTTCAGTGTGTGTGCCCTGTTCCCAAGTAAAAGGACTTTACTAAGTGCTGAATAAATTGTACTTTCCTTTGATTCTAGATCTTGCTGAAATGGTTTAAAAACTCTAGTCTGGGTCATCAAATTCATCTTCCTGCTACTTTGCAGGGTCAATAGCTTCTCTGTGTACCAGGCTGGACTGGGTGGATTGGAATGTAGGGTGGTGTAGATTAAACTTCCGCATGTATATAGATGGATGTGCATGTGTGCACTGGCTGTCCAGGAGGGTGGCAGTGATGGAAGAGCAAGCCAAGTGGAAACTGAAGATGGATGAATCTGTTAGACTATTACCAAGACTGGCGTGGACTTTAGTCAGGAACTTTAAGCAACCTCTTTTAAGCATTTGAAACCCACAGGGGTCCATTTCCTATCTTTTTTCTCCAAGGATGATTTTTCATTTGCAGTCTCTGGGATTGTTTCATTTCTAGTCTTTGGGCAGAATATGTGCTGTACTAAGACATGGAGGGGCTACAAATCTGGTTCTTTTATCCCAAAAACAAAACAAGGAGGGAAAAATGCATTCCACCCCATGCCTGCTGACCCCATAAGTAGTAACCTTACCTCTGTAAAATGAGAAGTTGGAAAAGTAACCTTTTCCACAACAGACAGTACAAACAACAACAAAAAAATGGTGATAAAAACAGGTTCCCTCTGTGTTGAAAAACTGAGGCCTAGAATTACAGAGTGGGAGATTCTAAATGTGCTAATGTTTAGGGCTGATTCTTGTCCCTTTCACTAAAAGAAAAGAACTAGATATGGTCAAATATGACTCCTGGAATGACAAGGATGCCTAGAGGAAAGTCATTTAGGGCTGGTTCTAGCATGCCTGTGGTTAGTGTCTACTGCGTACAACATGTATGTTAGGATTGGAGAAGAATTCAGAAATAGTGTTGTCTCTATGAGCCAGGCATTTATAGTTTTACTGAGGAGATCCCACAAATGAAATAGTGCCAATCAAACAAGATATACATTATCTAATTAGAGTCACATTACTTGGTAAAAGGCACCCATGCAATAAATATTTTAGAGAATTTGAGTCAGTGAAGATGAGAATAGTTTGGTTTGGCTGTTTGGAAGATGTTGGCCTTGAGCTTTGAAGAACACACAGGGCAGGGGTAGGTAGAGGGCAAAAGAAGAGCAGTCCAATAAGGGGACCCAGATAAAGAAATAGAAGGTTAAGACTAGACAGAACTGATGATAGAGACACAGTTTTGAAAAAGACCTACATGAAATCCCTTATGTAGGAGGTTCCATATTGTGGTAGGCCTTGAACAGACAGAGGGGCCTATATTTGATTTTAAATGGTACTGTAAGATTATTAATCTGTGGAAAGGGTGCAGGGATATTGGAAAGAAAAGAGCCCAGATTCTTAAAGGTCACTGGAGGATGGTATTGACAAGAATTTGTTCCAGTGTTAGAATCTGTAGATTTCTTGACACCAGGTTATGTGTCTGTAGAGTGTGATGAGCAGGTTTCTAGCAAAGGTAATTTAGGTAACAACTTGGTAACAGATGGAGCAGACAGCTGGGGCCAGAATACTGCCAGTGGAGCAGGAGTGGGGCCATGTAGAGGGAACCTAATGGCCACTGTGGAATTGCTGTTTGAGGTCACGGATAGTTTTGCTTACCAGGGCTCAGGCATTAGAGAAAATGGACAGTCAGTGCTTTCCCATCTCTATTACTCAGTGTATTTCTTTTGCTGGCTTGTGAAACCAAAAGTTAGAACCTGGCATCAGTCTGGATAAAGTTGAAATAATCCAGCTTTCAATGATCAAGGCCTGGAGTGGCTGGCTGGCTGACTGGAGGCACAGAATAAGAGGAAGAATCTGAGATACATTATAGCAAACAGAAAGAAACAGAGAACCAGAAGCTGTGAGGATGCCAGCGTGGTGTGTGGGAAGCTGTGGTCTCTGCCTGTTCCCTCTCTCACGATTCCTCCGGGTTGCAGTATTCTCTCCTGCCACTCATGCGTAAACTGTAATCTGGCCTGTTAAATGGAAGACTGGTGGAGTTAATGTAGTGGAGCTTGTGGCAAAAGGGACAAACGTACAATATACAGGCAAAGCAGCCACAAAAATTTGTTCTCATTCTGGTCTTTGGCTTAAAGTTGAGCTACATTCTTTTAAAAACTATGAAGTACCCTGTATGTTTTATTGCTGAATCTTGGGCTTCTGGAAGGAGAGCTACTGGAAACCAGTGCTTTTTTGTCTAGACTGTTCTTCTGAGAGTTCTACCCTGTAGTAACTTCCCAGTTCCAGTTCTTCCAACTCATTTTGTTTCTATCTCTTATAGAAAAGCTTACCCCTTGCCCCAGGTTTATCCTCATGTAGTGATTTTACAACCTTTTTTTTTTTTTTTGGAACAAATAAACAAACATCTGGAATCAGGTGGTATATTTAATTAAAAAGTTTGCATTTGGCCAGAAATGGTAAAATCATGAAAAATGGCCTGTCGGTAAGCTCAAGAAGGCCAAACAATGACATCATTGGCTACAAATAGGTTGAAATTGAGGGAGGTGAACACCTGTTCAGTGCAGCCTGCTGTATTCCAGCATCCCTCTCCCAGCCATTAGTATTTACTGCTTTGTTTTTTTATCCATTCTAATGAAATTTTTTTAGTTGGGGCAGGTTGAGGGAGAGGTCTATTAGTTTTTCAATAACCTTGGATTTGTTGAGATGTGAGTGTTTTATAAAGGGTGTGGTGTTGGGATTTTTGGGCTTTTCATTTCCTTTACTCAGAATTCCATATGCTCCAGGTCACTACTGGGGCCTGTTTCTGCTTCTTCAGTCAGTCAGTCATCCATGGATTTCATGAGAGCTGCTAACACGTGGAACCTGTACCAGGAGACATGGGAAGTACAGGAGAGGCTGGAGGCTCTGCCTTCAGGAATCCTACAGTCTAACTGGAGATAAGGGTTACATGTAGAAAGCAGAGGCCAAGCTAAATGCAAGAATATACAGGAGTGTTACAGACAAAATTACAACAAATTTAGTTAAAGGATTTCAGTTGGCTTCACTTGGAATTCTAGAATTGGACAACCCTTCATTCCATGAAATAGATAAAAGTTCCAGTGGACTGAGCAGAAGAGGTTGGTTTTATAGACAGAGAAGGACTAAAGAAAGCAGAATGGAAAGCAGAAAGAGCAAAAAGTTACTGATCCTTGTAAAGTTACTTTCCTTGTAAGATGGGGACAAAACAATAGGAAAACAATGGATTGGTTAATATCAGGTTACTTCCAGTTATTTTTTTGGTAAAGATTAATGCTGAAGGAAATTCATTATCATGTCCATTAAAACCAGTTTGTTTAGGAAATTTGGCTATTCTACAATTTCTGGAAGGTTGCAGAACAGTTTTATTTTGGCCTAAGTGACTCCACTTTGATTTTTTACCTTCGTCTGTTGGGGCCCAATGCAGAAGCTCAGTCTGAAACAATGGCTTTCTGTTGGTGTTTATTTAATAGGAAAGATGAAAAGGTGAGTAAAGATAGATTTGAAAGTGGTTGTGGATGAAGGTGAGAACTGTGCTTTGTAAGAACTTTGGGTAGTTTCAGACTTTGAAAGAAAATTTGGGGAAAGGCCAAGTGGAGTTTTTAGTCTAATTTTAGACCATAATCTTGGTAGGAGTAGGGATGGATAACCTTACAACAGAGTTAGATATGATTATTCCACATTTCTGATTAGCTCTTTTCTGCAAGATGTGTCTCAGCTAAAGTAAAATTGAAGTTTTGTGTGTACATTACAAGAATATTGAGCAATTTGGCTTTGCAGGGTGTAGTTTTCTGATGTGTGGCTGAGGTTATTCTAAGGACAAAATGAGAAGGCTCTTCTTGTTGAACAGACTACATGGGAAGTGGCCAGGGGCTGAAAATATGGTGAAAGCCATTTAGGTTAGATACAAGGACAGGACTCAGGTGGGGATTGACAGAGGAGACTGGGAAATCACCATTCCCCATGGCCCTTTCTCAAAGGATGCACTCATCTGCCTTTGAGGTAGCCTGAAGGAAGTAAAATGAAACTTCCGCAACTTTTAAATTCTGACTGGATCAGATCAGGGGTTCTCTTATGTCAAGTCTAGTTCAGCTTTTTCATAAAATGAAACTAGGGTTTCAGCTTGACCCCTCTGGACTTCTGTAAGCAGAGAGAGATGTATGATCATGCTGGAACAATGTTGCAGTGTTGCCAAAGGAGTTCTTAGTCCTCAGCTCTTTATTATTCTTGTGCATCTGTTTCCTTAAATACTCTCTGCAGAAGCATTAGCATGAAAATAAAAGAGTACAGCAACTTGGAATTTTCCATTTGTAGCTTCCTCAGTCTATTAGGTCAAAGGTCTGTCTTCAGGGATGCTAATGCAAACTGTGTGCTGTTCCAGGGCAAACGTTTCTCAACTAAGTGACAAAGGGGGTGGGGAGCCAAGGAAATAATGCAGTGCTAATTCCCAAACACAGATTGCCCAGAGGAGGTCCCAACTTGTGTTGCTGCTCCCTGACTTCGTTTCCCACCCTCCCCCAAAGGGAAGAAAATCCTATATTTTTAGGAGTGACATCTGTGGGAGAGCAATAAAATATCTTCTCCCTGGTGGATTAGGTTTTTATTCCTTTATTTATCTTGCTATAGCTCATCAGTTTCTCCCAAATCAAGGAAAATCCAAAAGGATAAGATGCAGTCCCTTTTTTGTTTTTGATTAAGGAAAACCATACAACCATCCTACTCCACAAATTTTCTTTTCTCAAGAGAGAGCTTTCCTTCTTATGTCTAATTTTTTCCCTTTCTTCATCTACTCCCTTGGAATCTCTCTGGAATTTTTACTTCACACAGTGTGGAAATCAAATAATTAACATCCCCTGGAGAAGTTAAGAAGGGCAGTGAATGCTGGCAAGTCTGGGCAATTGTAAAATACACAAAGAGAGCAGAAGGAGCATATTCTGCTCCTCCTTTCTTCCTATCCCCAGAAATTTACTATATCACCCAGGAGGCATCTCCTCAGCAGGCACTATGTTTTAAGGCCCATTCAAAACATTAGAGGTACAACAATGCATAAAGCAGTATTAGGGCTCAGAAACAAGAGTCCCAAATATGGTGCTTTGGCATGCTGAGTACTTTGAATTGAAGGACACTGGTAGGCCTCAGAAGCAGCTCAGAACAAAGGTCTCTCTGACCTCCTGTCTTCTTGTCTTCTGTTCCACTTTCTCCCTACCTCCCACCTTCCAAAGCAAGCCATAGAAACTAGAATTTTTCTTCCCTAAGGCAGGTCACAGAAACCAGAATCCCACTTCTCTAAAACCAGCCATGAAGCCTAAAAATGTTACTTTCCCCTGAACTTCTGTATCAGAATATAAAGAGATTCTCTGCGCTACATTTTCTATTAGTAGACTATAAGATTTGCATTTAAGAAAGGGTCCTGCCTAAATCCAGTTAGGAAAGAATGCTACAGAGAGAAGTCAAGAAAGATCCAGACAGATCTTGCTGGGTTTCCATCCTGCAACCCTATATATTAGGTCATCCCTGTTTTGTTGTGTCACATTTCTACAGGGCTGTCCATTCATTACTGAATCTGTGCATAAAATGGAAGTAGGCCTTGGGTCTTCATGCCAATGCCTTCCATGTGACATAAAACTTTGATTAAATACATTTGTTGTACTCTTGTTAACTTGTTTTTGTGATAAGCATGATCCTTATGATAAGCAAGGAAGGGTATTACATCTTTCTTTCCCTATAGAAGCCAAACTTTTCTTCCTTCAAGGAGTTTACTTTCTAGTGAGAGAGACAGAATTAAAGACTAAGCTAAAAATAAAAACACCATGTAATATATTAGACATGTGTATTAGGTTGAAAGTGAAAGTGGGCACAGGATGTGAGGAAGTGAGAGTTATGCTAAAAAACCCCACCAAGTAGAAGGTGGTACTGGAGCGAGGACCTGAAGGAGTAAGAGATGGAACCTTGAGAGTATCTGAGAGAAAAGAGGCCCAGGTAGAGACCTTGCAAGTGGGAGGCCTTGAGGTTGGAATGTTCCTGGCCTACACAAAGTACCAGCTAGAGGCCAGTGTGGCTGGAGTAAGTAATCTGGTTTTTAGATGAAGTCAGGACAGTATTAAGAGTGAGAACTTATAGACCATTGTTGAAGATGGAACTTAGGCATATAAAAACTTTAAAGAGTTTATTTGAGCTGATAGAGAGTCATAAATTGTATGGCACTAGAACCCAAGTGGTTTCGGGCTCCACTGACAGGGTACAAGGGGAAACGTGAATAGGGTGTTTAGAGAAGCGAGATGAACAAATTACTTCACTGGCTAAAGTGGAAAGTGCTTAGTTAGTGGTTAACTGGAGGTTTATGATTTTTTATGCTTAATTTTCATCTTACTGTTTGCATTGAGTTGGGTTTTAGTTTGCTGAAGTAGGAACCCAGATGCTGGAGCCATCTCAGCATAATGTTCTTTTGATTATCTTAGCCCAGTTATTGTCACTAAGACACAGAATCCATTTCAAAGCATTATCAGAAGTGCTACAAATAATATGACCCTTCTCTATTAGAAACAACAATCCCCAAACTAATAACTAACTGGAAAAGAAAGAAGGGATACTGTTGTTGATCAGAATCTAAGGCAAAATCCAATTTTTGTGTTAATGAAAAAAAACAGAAAAAAAATTGACTCAGAAAGTTGAAATAAAAGGATGAATGAGCTGGGTGTGGCGGTACATACTTGGACTCCAAATTACCTGGAAGGTTGAGGCAGGGTATTCATTACTTTGTGGCCAGGCTTTGAGACCCAAGAAGGAAAAGGAAGAAGAGGAGGAGAAAAAGGAGGATGGGAAGGAAGAGGAGGAAGAATGAGAACAAAAAGAGAGCAAGGCTTGTACTCTGTATTTCACAAGGTAGGAATCAAGCAGAAAAATATTAAAGGAGACAAAGATAGATACTTTATAATGCCAAAGGGTAAAATTCATATTAGATATAACAGTTATGAATATTCATGTAAAAAAGCAAAGTATCAACACTTATGAAGGAAAAATCATAGCCTGTAAAAGGAGAAATAGAAAACCCTGCTAGTTCTATTTCATCTGTCTCATTAACTGATAGATCAAATGGGGAAAAATAAGCATACATAAGACTTAAATAAGAAAGTTCTTAAGGTAGATTTGATTAAAGCATATCAAACTCTGTACTTTAGTAATACAGGCTATATCTCTTTTCAAGAACATATACATAAAACTTTACTGCTGTTCCAGTTACAGTGGTTGCATAACAAATTTTTTCCAAATTATTAATTTTATAATAATGCAGTGTGAAGAAGTGGTTCTCGTCACAGATTCTGAGGGTCAGGAATCCAAGACAGGACAGTAGGAGTGACTTATTTCTGCTCTATCATATCTGGGGCCTCAATAGAAGACTGGGAGCTAGAGTCCTTTGAAAACTCATATGTTCAAATGCTTGCTGGTTGATGATGGCTGCTGGATAGGGGACCTTCTTCCTCCTCTCCATCTAGAGTTCCCCATGAGCTTTGTGGCTTACTCATAGCATAGTGGCAGAGTTCCAAGGGTAAGAATCCTAAGAGAGAGGAAGAGCCAGGTGAAGTCATATTATCTTTTATGACCTTTATCTTACAACTCATATGGCATTATTTTAGCCATAATATAGGCTAAAGGTAGTCACAGAAGTCTTGCCTTGGTTTGGAAGAAAAAACAGCTTTTGCCCCTTAGTGGAGAGCGGCAGAGTTTGGAGGAACATATGGGACCCTTAAATGCTGTTCTGACCATTTTTGGCAAACACAATCTTACACAATAACACACTTGGTCATAGACAAAATTTCAAAAATTTTAATAAGTAGAGGTTGCACAAAACTCTCAGGTCACAGTGTAATAATTCCAGAAATAACAAAATCAGATTGCAAAAAAATCCAGAAATTGTCTAGTACTCTTCAATCTCAAGTAAGAGATGACATAAAAACCCAAACTGTAGAACAGCTGGAGAAGTATAATAATGAAGCCATTTCTTATCAGCTCCTATATCAACAGATCAAAGGAAAACAGCTTTAAGTACACACGTTAATTTCAAGTAAATAAATAAATAAGTAAATAATATAACAAAAGCAAAAACAACCAAAGTTTTATTTTTTTGATATTTTTTTTTTGTTTGTTTCATGACACTGGAGTTTGAACTCAGGGCTCCATACTTGCAATGCAGGTGCTGTACTGCCTCAGCCACACCTCTAACCTTTTTGATTTTTAAACAAGAAAAACTGAATCTGTAGCTCATGTAGGAAATAAGCTAAAACAATATCTGAGATATTATGATAAAGAGTTATGATGAGGGATAATTAGTCATACTGTATAGCAAATAGAAAGTTTCAAGAATTAAAGCAATGTGGTGTTGGTATACAAATCCCCAAATTAATGGAAAAGAATATGAAGCCCAGAACTAGAATAGTATATGATAAAGTAGTAACTATATTAAGCATCTGACTAAATATATAAACAAGAAAAGTAGGAGAAAAGTTTAAAGCTAAAAATGATCTTAATAAGGTAGAAAACAAAAAAGTGTAATAAATAATCCAAAGGTGAATTTTTAATAAAATTAAATCATTATCTTAATCAAGAAAAAGTAAACAGAGTGTAAGCATTCAAAATAAAAACATGAAAAGCCACAAACAAGACAAAGGTAAAAGAATCCTAAGAACTAGCTTTGTTTATATTATACAAATATTTGAAAATCCAGATCAAGTTGATTTTCTAGGAAAATATAATTCCCCATACTAACTCCAGGAAAGATAGAAAATTAAAACAAATTGATTTCCACAGGCAAAATAAAGTTCATACATACAGATCATACCTATAAAACCACCAAGTCCACATGGTTTTACAGGGAAAGTTTACCAAACATTAGAAGGTTATTCAGTAGTATTGTATCAGTTGTTTAACAACCGGATTGGGGGGGAGTTTCCATTGGTTCTATCTGTGCTTTCTGGTTTCTGTCACATAAATACTCCCCCAGAACTGGTTTGAAGCTGCCTTTGTGACATCACTTAGTATGGAGTTAGAAGTACGAATTGACTCTTGTGAGTCAATGAAAGCTGGTTCTTGTATACCACAGAGAGGATCCCAGTGCTGTTTAGACTGCTCCAAGAAGATAGACAAAGACGTGCTTCTAACACAGAAACACTGATAGGTATTACAGGGAAAATAACTACATACTTAAACATGATAATGAATATAAATGGAAATATCCTGAATAAAATAATTAACAGAGTTTAGCAGCATAAGCTGCAAAGTAAAACATCAAGAATGAGTGATATTTATCCCCAATATGTAAGGAAACTTCAGTATTTTGGATATCCATTTATTTATTTATTTATTTATTTTTTCATTTTTCTTTTATTATTCATATGTGCATACAAGGCTTGGTTCATTTCTCCCCCCTGCCCCCACCCCCTCCCTTACCACCCACTCCACCCCCTCCCGCTCCCCCCCTCAATACCCAGCAGAAACTATTTTGCCCTTATCTCTAATTTTGTTGTAGAGAGAGTATAAGCAATAATAGGAAGGAACAAGGGGTTTTGCTGGTTGAGATAAAGATAGCTATACAGGGCATTGACTCACATTGATTTCCTGTGCATGGGTGTTACCTTCTAGGTTAATTCTTTTTGATCTAAACTTTTCTCTAGTTCCTGGTCCCCTTTTCCTATTGGCCTCAGTTGCTTTAAGGTATCTGCTTTAGTTTCTCTGCATTAAGGGCAACAAATGCTAGCTAGTTTTTTAGGTGTCTTACCTATCCTCACCCCTCCCTTGTGTGCTTTCGCTTTTATCATGTGCTCATAGTCCAATCCCCTTGTTGTGTTTGCCCTTGATCTAATGTCCACATATGAGGGAGAACATACGATTTTTGGTTTTTTGAGCCAGGCTAACCTCACTCAGAATGATGTTCTCCAATTCCATCCATTTACCAGCGAATGATAACATTTCGTTCTTCTTCATGGCTGCATAAAATTCCATTGTGTATAGATACCACATTTTCTTAATCCATTCGTCAGTGCTGGGGCATCTTGGCTGTTTCCATAACTTGGCTATTGTGAATAGTGCCGCAATAAACATGGATGTGCAGGTGCCTCTGGAGTAACAGTCTTTTGGGTATATCCCCAAGAGTGGTATTGCTGGATCAAATGGTAGATCGATGTCCAGCTTTTTAAGTAGCCTCCAAATTTTTTTCCAGAGTGGTTGTACTAGTCTACATTCCCACCAACAGTGTAAGAGGGTTCCTTTTTCCCCGCATCCTCGCCAACACCTGTTGTTGGTGGTGTTGCTGATGATGGCTATTCTAACAGGGGTGAGGTGGAATCTTAGTGTGGTTTTAATTTGCATTTCCTTTATTGCTAGAGATGGTGAGCATTTTTTCATGTGTTTTCTGGCCATTTGAATTTCTTCTTTTGAGAAAGTTCTGTTTAGTTCACATGCCCATTTCTTTATTGGTTCATTAGTTTTGGGAGAATTTAGTTTTTTAAGTTCCCTGTATATTCTGGTTATCAGTCCTTTGTCTGATGTATAATTGGCAAATATTTTCTCCCACTCTGTGGGTGTTCTCTTCAGTTTAGAGACCATTTCTTTTGATGAACAGAAGCTTTTTAGTTTTATGAGGTCCCATTTATCTATGCTATCTCTTAGTTGCTGTGCTGCTGGGGTTTCATTGAGAAAGTTCTTACCTATACCTACTAACTCCAGAGTATTTCCTACTCTTTCTTGTATCAACTTAAGAGTTTGGGGTCTGATATTAAGATCCTTGATCCATTTTGAGTTAATCTTGGTATAGGGTGATATACATGGATCTAGTTTCAGTTTTTTGCAGACTGCTAACCAGTTTTCCCAGCAGTTTTTGTTGAAGAGGCTGCTATTTCTCCATCGTATATTTTTAGCTCCTTTGTCAAAGATAAGTTGCTCATAGTTGTGTGGCTTCATATCTGGATCCTCTATTCTGTTCCACTGGTCTTCATGTCTGTTTTTGTGCCAGTACCATGCTGTTTTTATTGTTATTGCTTTGTAATATAGTTTGAAGTCAGGTATTGTAATACCTCCTGCATTGTTCTTTTGACTGAGTATTGCCTTGGCTATTCGTGGCCTCTTGTTTTTCCATATAAATTTAACAGTAGATTTTTCAATCTCTTTGATGAATGTCATTGGAATTTTGATGGGAATTGCATTAAACATGTAGATTACTTTTGGGAGTATAGACATTTTTACTATGTTGATTCTACCAATCCATGAGCATGGGAGATCTCTCCACTTTCTATAGTCTTCCTCAATCTCTTTCTTCAGAAGTGTATAGTTTTCCTTGTAGAGGTCTTTCACATCTTTTGTTAGGTTTACACCTAGGTATTTGATTTTTTTTGAGGCTATTGTAAATGGAATTGTTTTCATACATTCTTTTTCCGTTTGCTCATTGTTAGTGTATAGAAATGCTAATGATTTTTCTATGTTGATTTTATATCCTGCTACTTTGCTATAGCTATTGATGATGTCTAGAAGCTTCTGAGTAGAGTTTTTTGGGTCTTTAAGGTATAGGATCATGTCGTCTGCAAATAGGGATATTTTGACAGTTTCTTTACCTGTTTGTATTCCTTTTATTCCTTCTTCTTGCCTAATTGCTCTGGCTAGGAATTCCAGTACTATGTTGAATAGGAGTGGAGATAGTGGGCATCCTTGTCTGGTTCCTGATTTTAGAGGGAATGGTTTTAATTTTTCTCCGTTAAGTATAATGCTGGCTGTAGGTTTGTCATATATAGCTTTTATAATGTTGAGGAACTTTCCTTCTATTCCTAGTTTTCTTAGAGCTTTTATCATGAAATGATGTTGGATCTTATCAAAGGCTTTTTCTGCATCTATTGAGATGATCAAGTGGTTTTTGTCTTTGCTTCTGTTAATGTGGTTTATTACGTTTATTGATTTTCGTATGTTGAACCACCCCTGCATCCCTGGGATGAAGCCTACCTGGTCATGGTGAATAATCTTTTTGATGTGTTGCTGAATTCGGTTTGCCATTATTTTGTTGAGGATTTTTGCATCAATGTTCATTAAGGAGATTGGCCTATAGTTCTCCTTTTTGGAGGTGTCTTTGCCTGGTTTTGGGATAAGTGTAATACTGGCTTCATAAAATGTGTTTGGCAGTTTTCCTTCCCTTTCTATTTCGTGGAACAGTTTAAGGAGGGTTGGTATCAGTTCTTCTTTAAAGGTCTGATAGAATTCAGCAGAGAATCCATCAGGTCCTGGACTTTTCTTTTTGGGGAGACTCTTGATTGCTGCTTCAATTTCATTTTGTGTTATAGGTCTATTCAGGTGATTAATTTCCTCTTGGTTCAGTTTTGGATGATCATATGTATCTAGAAATCTGTCCATTTCTTTTAGATTTTCAAATTTATTTGAATATAGGTTCTCAAAGTAGTCTCTGATGATTTCCTGGACTTCCGTGGTGTTTGTTGTTATCTCCCCTTTAGCATTCCTGATTCTACTAATTTGGGTTTTTTCTCTCCTCATTTTAGTCAGGTTTGCCAGGGGTCTATCGATCTTGTTTATTTTTTCAAAGAACCAACTTTTTGTTTCATTAATTCTTTGTATGGTTTTTTTGGTTTCTATTTCGTTGATTTCAGCTCTTATTTTTATTATTTCTCTCCTTCTATTTGTTTTGGGATTTGCTTGTTCTTGTTTTTCTAGAAGTTTGAGATGTATCATTAGGTCATTGATTTGGGATCTTTCAATCTTTTTAATATATGCACTCATGGCTATAAACTTTCCTCTCAAGACTGCCTTAGCTGTGTCCCATAGTTTCCGGTAGGTTGTGTTTTCATTTTCATTGACTTCCAGGAACATTTTAATTTCCTCTTTTATTGCATCGATGATCCATTCTTCATTAAGTAATGAGTTATTTAGTTTCCAGCTGTTTGCATGTTTTTTTGTCTTTACTTTTGTTGTTGAGTTCTACTTTTACTGCATTGTGGTCAGATAGTATGCATGGTATTATTTCTATTTTCTTATATTTGCTGAGACTTGCTTTGTGCCCTAGGATATGATCTATTTTGGAGAAGGTTCCATGGGCTGCTGAGAAGAATGTATATTGTGTAGAGGTTGGATGAAATGTTCTGTAGACATCTACTAGGTCCACTTGATCTATTGCATATTTTAGATCTTGGATTTCTTTATTGAGTTTTTGTTTGGATGACCTATCTATTGATGCTAATGGAGTGTTAAAGTCTCCCACAACCACTGTGTTGGCGTTTATATATGCTTTTAGGTCTTTCAGGGTATGTTTGATGAAATTGGGTGCGTTGGCATTGGGTGCGTACAGATTGATGATTATTATTTCCTTTTGGTCTATTTCCCCTTTTATTAGTATGGAATGTCCTTCTTTATCTCGTTTGATCAATGTAGGTTTGAAGTCTACTTTGTCAGAGATAAGTATTGCTACTCCTGCTTGTTTTCGGGGGCCATTGGCTTGGTAAATCTTCTTCCAGCCTTTCATCCTAAGCATATGCTTATTTCTGTCGGTGAGATGAGTCTCCTGTAAGCAACAAATTGTTGGATCTTCTTTTTTAATCCATTTTGTCAAACGGTGTCTTTTGATGGGTGAATTAAGTCCATTAACATTAAGCGTTAGTACTGATAGGTATGTGGTGATTCCTGCCATTTAGTTATCTTAGTTGTTTGAAGGTTTGATTGTGTGTACCTAACTTGATGTTACTCTCTACTGTCTTGCTTTTTCTTATCCTGTGGTTTGGTGCTGCCTGCCTTTTCATGGTTAAGTTGGGTGTCACTTTCTGTGTGCAGGATCCCTTGCAGAATCTTTTGTAATGGTGGCTTTGTGGTCACATATTGTTTTAGTTTCTGCTTATCATGGAAGACTTTTATTGCTCCATCTATTTTGAATGATAGCTTTGCTGGGTAGAGTATCCTGGGGTTGAAGTTATTTTCATTCAGTGCCCGGAAGATCTCACCCCACGCTCTTCTTGCTTTTAATGTTTCTGTTGAGAAGTCTGCTGTGATTTTGATGGGTTTACCTTTGTATGTTACTTGTTTTTTCTCTCTTGCAGCCTTCAATATTCTTTCCTTAGTTTCTGAACTTGTTGTTTTAATGATGATATGTCGTGGAGTAGTTCTATTTTGATCTGGTCTGTTTGGTGTCCTGGAGGCCTCTTGCATCTGTATGGGAATATCTTTCTCTAGATTTGGGAAATTTTCTGTTATTATTTTGTTGAATATATTACGCATTCCCTTCGCTTGCACCTCTTCTCCTTCTTCGATGCCCATGATTCTCAAGTTTGGTCTTTTGATGGAGTCAGTGAGTTCTTGCATTTTCTTTTCACAGGTCTTGAGTTGTTTAATTAATAGTTCTTCAGTTTTTCCTTTAATTACCATTTCATCTTCAAGTTCTGAGATTCTGTCTTCTGTTTGTTCTATTCTGCTGGATTGGCCTTCCGTTTTGTTTTGCAGTTCTGTTTCGTTCTTTTTTCTGAGGTTTTCCATATCCTGGCTGTTTTCTTCTTTATTGTTGTCTATTTTTGTCCTGAGTTCATTTATCCATTTATTCATTGTGCTCTCTCTTTCATTTTGGTGTTTATACAGTGCTTCTATGGTTTCCTTTATTTCTTCTTTTGCTTTTTCAAATTCTCTATTTTTATTGTCTTGGAATTTCTTGAGTGTCTCCTGTACATTTTGGTTGACCCTATCCAGTATCATCTCTATAAAATTCTCATTGAGTACTTGTAGTATGTCTTCTTTTAAATTATTCTTGTAGGCTTCATTGGGTCCTTTGGCATAGTTTATCTTCATTTTGTTGGAGTCTGGCTCTGAGTTTCTGTTCTCTTCATTCCCCTCTGGTTCCTGTACTAATTTTTTGCTGTGGGGAAACTGGTTTCCTTGTTTTTTCTGTCTTCCTGTCATTGTCCTTGGTGTTGTTACTGTCCCTGTACTGTGTGTAATTAAGTATTTTCTAGCTTGTAATAATAACAATGGTAATATTGAGAATGGAAGAGTGAGCTGAGATGGAAAGCAAGAAGTTAAAGAAAAGGGGAAAACAAATATACAGACAAGAGGGAGAAAGCAGAACAAGGTATCAGACAAGAGAGTTTCAAAGGTATAAACAGGGAGTGTTAGTGTACTAATCGACAGTAAACTGGTCCGCGTCTTCCCAAGCCGTATGGGCGCCGGCCCCTGGCGGCCCCGGGGGCCCTCCTCGGTTCTCCGTTTAACGTGAAGTGGAGATTCTCTGCGCCGGCTGGAGGTGTGGAGGGGTCAAAGTTATGCCTTTTCTCGGTGATTATGCCTGCAAAGTGTGTCTCCAGCGTCTCTCCAAGATTTCACTATAGGAGGCTCGCTTTCTGCTTCCTCCCTCTAGCCGCCATCTTCTTCATCCATCCATTTATTTATTTAATCTTTAATAGATCTAAGGATGAGAACTATAACTCCATATGCTGAAAAGGCTTTGGTCAAAAAGTCAATAACATTGAAAATTTGATAACATTTGTATGGATAAAAGCATACAAAATAGTTGTATACTTTCTTTTTGTATTTTGTGATACCAGGATTTGAACTCAGGGCCTTCACCTTAAGCCACTCCACCAGTCCTTTTTTTGTGATGGGTTTTTTCAAGATAGGATCTCACAAACTATTTGCCCAGTCTGGCTTTGAACTGAGGTCATCCTGATCTCTGCCTCTTAAGTAGCTAGGACTACAGGCATGAGCCACTGGTGGTTTAATATGATAAAACACTTCAGTCTCAGTCTGAGAAACTTCTATGAAAGTGAAGGAAAAACAAGGTATCTGTTATAAGCACTATTTAATGTTTTACTGGAAATGCTACCCAATGCAATTGGATGGGAAAAAGAAATTATAGGCGTGAACATGGAATGTATATGGTAAAATTATGACATTTACAGATGATTTGATTTGACACTTAGGAACTCAAGAGAAATAATTAAAAAGCTACCAAAAGAATTCAGTGAGAAGGCAAGGTATAAAATTATTGCACTGAAATCACTAGTCTTTTTATGTTAAAAGAAAAACTAATCCAAAAATATTTTGAATGAAAGATCACATTTACAAAAGCAACATACAAGATAAGAGCAATATTTATAACCATACTTCAACAAATATATATTATATTCTGGAATGCTTGAGGATATGAGTAGGAATACCACATTCTTTTACAGGAAAATGCAAGATCATAAATATGTAAATTAATTTTTGTTAACTTTTAAATTTATTATGAAATCATGTAACAACCAAAGTTTTTTAAATTTTTAAAGTAGAAAAACAGAATCTAAAGATCACATGGAAAATAAAACAAAAATAATAGCTGGGATATTTAGGAAAATAATTATGAAGGGAAATTAATCCTCTGTGTATCAAATTAATTTTGTGGTGTGGAGGATTGAATGCAGTGCCTTGCACATACCAGGCAAGCATTGTACCACTAAGCTATACCCCCCCAGCCCTGAAATATATAACAAGGTTTTGATAATGAAAACAATGCAGTATTGGCACCCAAATCACCAGACTAATGGAATAGAATGGTAAATTCGGAACTAGACTAAATTGCCTGTGGGAATATGATAACAAAGTAGTATCTTAAACTGGTAGGGGGGAGATGAACTATTTGATAGATGTTCTTAGGGCAAATGGATAGCTATTTGGAAAAAAATTGGATCCACATCTCATACCTTATATTAAGATAGATTATGAATGGATTATGATCTTAAATGCAAAAGAAAAAAAACCCATGAAAATGCTATAAGAAAATATGAGAAATCAGAATTCAGAAGCCCTGAAGTAAAAATAAAAAAATTGACACATTTGACTTTACCACAAGTATTCTTTTGGTATATTTGGTTAGAAAACAAGATTTTTTACAGAGGAAAATATAAAACCATTTAAGCAAAGTGACCTTAGACATTATTTGAAAATCATTTCACAGATAATTGTGGAGTATATCTATTTTTAATATGTGAAGAGTACCTTGAAATAATGATCAATAACCAAATATAAAAAATAGGTCAGAAACTGCACTTCTAGGGCTGGGGGTGTAGCTCAGCAGTAAAACTCTTGCCTAGCATGCAAGAGGCCCTGGGTTTGATTCCTAGAACCGCAAGAAATGATACTCTTAGAAATACTTGCATGTGTTCAAAATGATAAATATGTACAATGATACTTACTGTAGATTAGATGTACTAGCTAAACATTGAAAACAGCCAAATATGTATTCATTGAGAAAAGTTAAATAAACTATGTTATGTCCAATGTCTGGAATATTCCCTTTACTATATATAGTTATTTATATATATAAATATATGTATATATATATTTATGTGTGTGCACACACATATATAGCTATATGCTTAAAAAGTACACTGATAGGAATTCACATTTATGAAATAAAGCTCTGAAAGATACATGACAATAGTGACTTCCTCTGAATGAGAAAAGCTAGGCAAAGGTAAAGACTGGAGTGAAAGAAAAACTGTTGTATACCTATATTTACTTTTAAATTTTGGACAGTATTCTAAAATAAATTGAATTTTAAAAAGAGTGAGACAAAATTAATGTAACCTATAATCTCACAATTATGTGCATTGAAAAGGAAGGATGTTCACTGCAGCATTTTTCTAGTGGTAAATATATGCCTCTCAGGAAAGAATATGATTAAAATATGTTAAATTGTGATATTAAAAACTATGCACCAGTTTTTTAAAAAGGTTGAGGCAAGTAACATACTAAGAAAGATCTCTGAGAAATATTTTTCTTAACAAAAACTTAACTGAATTCAAAAGAACTTGTATTAGAAAGAATTTGTTAGAATTTATGCACTTAAGGCTAGAACATTATATACATACTATTATGTATTGAAAAATACAAAATTACAAACACACGTGCACATGTTTGTGATTCCATAGATACATAGGAGCTGTTGTGGAAGGATTGTTACAAAACCTCTAACAATTGTTACTTTAGGGGAAGACCAAAATTAGAGTGAAGAAGATTAAGAAAAACTCCATAAAGAAATTCAGCTTTTTCTGTTTTTAATTTTTTATAAAAATATGCTTATATGCTACTACTACTACTACCACTAATAACAATAATAATAATACCAGAGAGAGTGATTTATGACTATTTTGGAGACTTTTCAGGTTTGTTTCTCCAAGGCCAAGTGATTAAGAAATTCTTTCTGTGAAAACATTCCTTTTCTTCTTCAAGCTTATATCTTCCAGTGTTGACAATCCCCAGGAAACTTTCTGTGCTCTGTCATTGTTGAAAGTATTCACATGATTCAAATATTCTGGAAAAAAAAGAGAGAGAGTGATAAACAATAGAGGTCCATGCATATATCGCATGGCTTACTGTTTTACCAATCATGGGAAGGAAGATTACTATTTATTGAATGATTCTTTAAAACCATGTACTCTGCTGGTATTTTACATATGTCCATGATCTCATTTAATCCTGGAAACATCTCCTACAGTTGGATATTATCCCTTTTTTAAATATGAGGAAATCGAAGCTTAGAAAGATGTTTTGTAGTTCACCCAAGGTCCCAGTGCTAATAAGTGTCCTGCATGGGAGCCAAAGCCAAAACTAATACTGATCCCTGTGTTCCTTCCTCTGTTCCATGTGTTTCCCAACCCCAATCAAACACACTGAACAATATAACTACTCTGTTTCTTAATGACTCGAGAAAGCACTTCTGGCATTTTCAGTGTTTTAGGAATCCTGTTATGAACATCAATTATCAGAGTAATAGTAGAGCATGAAAACGATTGTTAATTGGGATATCCAGTTAAAAGAAAGCAATCAAGCTGCATTGACAGAGTTACTGCTTTTATTACAGATAAGTAAATACACAGCAAAGTCACTTGTGTGATTTTGCTTAGCCCTTTGTTAATTGTTCTTTATAAATTGGTCAAATATTCTGAAGGTTTTATACTGATTTTTAAATGCTCTGTCTTTATCAGCACCTATATAAAATTTTGAACCCCTAGTAGTAGTCCTAAAAGTGTTTAGATACACGATGCAATTTCCCCTCACACTAAAATCTCATAGCAAAAGGTCTCATCTCTATAACCTAAATGAACATGTGCAGAATGTAGGTGTATTACACCAAGGGCTTATTAGATGACCACTTTGGTTATAGATCATAAATGCCATTTAAAGAAAGCACAAGATGGCTCCTGAGTGTCTAGTAAACTTCAACAACCACCTGAGAGATACCTCCTTGTGACTGCATAAAATGGAAATAAAGAATGGCAAATAACCCATTGACTATGCACTTTCTCACCCGCTGAGAGCAAAACGTAATCCAATGCAATTTTAGTACTTACATGCCTCTGGGGAAAATAGACCCCTAAAAATCACCGAGTGCAACACTGGAAAAATTCCTTAAATTTGTGTTATGCTTGGTGTTATAAAACCCAAGGAATCTTGGATGTTCTCCTTGAGTAAAATGGATTGGTAATTTTGTTTTGTTATATTATCTGCCAAGTGTAATGATAATGGGTCACATGCAATTTAGGAAAAAATTAAGTCTAATAAGAAAAATCTCTAATAAATACTAACAGCATCTTACTTGTATTGTCATTGGTCTAACTCTTCTATTAGCATTTTTTACATATTAAATGATCTGTAATATATTGAAAATGAAGAGGGCAGTAAAAATTAAAACAAGCATTCTGGCAATACATGCTTGTACAAATGTTTGCATGCCTCTTCCCTGAGGCAAGTTCCAGAAGGTATGGCATATGTGGGTGATGTGGCAAGAGATTTTTGATTTAGCTATGCCACAGTATGTTCAGTGTAGGGGGTAAACCCCACCATTAACTAAAAACACAACCAATTCAATGAAAAAAAGAGATTGAAAATCAAAATGCAGTTCTGAGAAAAAATACACAATTTTTCCCTCAAATCAGGCTTTTTTGGTGACTGGAGAGGGATGAACTAGCTTACGGAAGATCTGTACCCAAGCAAAGCTTTTGGGGAAGTCCTGGGTGATGTTAATTGTCTATCCAGAATGATGTGGTAGGGTGGGATAGAACTGGAGAGACGTCCCTCAAAAGCTGTCACTTTAGATATGCACTTTTCAAGCCTACAAAGGAACCTATTAGGAAATATCTACAAAGTAAAAGTGCTTAAGCATCTCTTTCCAGGGATTCTGATTCAATGAGTGAGGGCTGAGACCCTGACACTATTATTTTTAATGATCTCTTCTGGTGATTCCTCTACACACAGAAATTTGAAAGGCACCGCCTTGAGTGGTATTAACAAGGGCCTTTTCTCTAGTCCTCTTGGCCATGAAATTTAGGAGAGTGGCAGCTGTTTCTAGATCCTACTAAGTAATGGCATGCTAGCCACAGATGTCCTGCCAAATCAGGCTCTCAGTGGTTTATCAGAGGGACTGATTAGCCTTTAGTAAACTAAGTTATTATTAAACATTTGCTGTGCAAGGCATTGTACTGTGTGCAGAGATGGCAAACGCTCCTGAGGGAATTTGGAAGTTGAGGAAGAGATGGCAGACAGCAACTCAAACAAACAAATGCAACACAGTGATCCAAATGGTATGAAACATCATTTGTATGGGAGAGTGGGGAAGATGGGACTTGGTCATTAGATGGAGAGTTGCCTACATCAGTGCAAGGCTTGAACAAAGGGATGGTAGTGGGTGTAGCGAAGAGGACTGAGAAGGTTATATACTTGGAGGGCATCCATGGATTGGTGGTAAGTGGTGAATAACAGGGAAGAGCAGGAGCTGACTCCTAGTTTTCAGCCTGAGAACCTCTGTGAAAGATAGAGTCATTTTATGATGAATGGTGGCTGGAGTGTGGAGTATCCATCTCTAAGGCATGGCTCAATTAACTTTTACTATAAAGGGCCAGACAGTAAGCATTTTCAGCTTTGCAGGCCAGATGGTCTTTGCTAAGACTACTCAACATCTCTGTCAGATAGGGTGGAAGTATTCACAGGCAGTAGGTAAGCGAATGGGTGGCTGTGTTCCAATAAAACTTTATTTAGAAAAACAGGTGGTGATCTAGATTTTGCTCATGGGATCTAACTTGCTAGTCCCACTGTATGTGTAAAGACGGATGGCGGATGTAGATATAAATATAGGTGTATTGGCTCCTGTATATCTCTATACCTAGTATGCATGTAGACATAGAATCTTTCTTACTCTATACAAGCAAAGCATTTTATTGTTATTTTGAATAAAGAATGTCATTTCAAACTATCTAAAAGTCACTAAATTTTCTGGAAATGTAGATTAAAACAATAAAATATATTTTTAATTCACTGGTTCAGGAAAATTTTTTAAAATATGGCCATACAAAAGAGCGGAGAAAGTGTGGTGCAAGAGAATGTCAGAAAGTTACTTTGGTAGATGTGTGAACTAGTATATCTATGTTGGAAAACAATTTATTATTTTCTAGTCAATTTGAATATAAGCCAACTCTAAAATCCAGACATTCCACTCCTAGAACTTGAAGCCATAAAAAGTAACTGAACATCCTCAGGTAAGTATGAACTATATAGCCATAGCTTAGTTTTTAACACCTAAACAAACAAAAAAAAATGCAAAAAAGAAACTGGAAACAATGCAGATGAATGGACTGACATTCAACATGGATGAATCTATAAAATCTAGAGAAAAGGAAACTCACTAAATGATACTGCATGATATCATTTAAAGTTCAAAATGCAAAATAAAACACTATTTTAAAGAGTTCTAATCTATATGATAAAACTATGAAAAAAACCAAGGGAATGTAAAGTTCAAAATTCAGAGGAGCATTTATCACTCAGGGTAGGTGGAGGCAAAAAAAAAAAAATCTGATCTGATAGGAGCAGCCAAAGGGATTTATTTATTTCTAAGCTTGGTAATGGGTATACAGATATGTTAAAAGTTATTTTTCTGTGTACTTTATGCCATACCTATTCCTTTGTAATGAAGCAAGGTTTGCATGATGGCCAAAATCAAAGTCTTACTGAGTTACCAATTTTAGACTCTCAAGAAATAATTAACTGAAGGTCATTTGTCTTTTAACAAGAAATGTTCATTTGGGGGATTGACTCTTTGTCTGATTCAGTTTCTTCTAGTCATATCACCTCTCCCAGGGACTGAGGGCCAGCTGGCTTCGGTGTATTTTTGGGCAGGAGGAAGTGGAGACCACAGGCAACATAGAGGAGAGAATATCAGCAGGAGAGGCCAACGTGGCCAGGATAGGGTCATTTAAGTTCCCAGTCTTCTGGAAAACAAGCCTTATCCCTGTCACTCAACAAGTAATCCCTCTGCTGTTTTTATATTATCCCAGTCATCTGGGAGTGTAGGGACACTGTGTAGTGGTTTTGTGGGATGGAAGCTATTGCTACATGATTTTTTATTTCTGGACAATCACTTGGTAGTGTCACAATTACAAGGTTTGGAAGAAGATAACTCTGTCCATTCCCAGTATAAATGAGCACTTGAGATGAAACCACCTAGTTAATTTCCCCCTGTTGGTGGAGTAGAATCTGAATCCAAACCACAGTACAACCTAGCCCCTAAATCTCTATTAAAAACCACCTATGGTAGTCTGGTAAAGCACTCTTTAAATTCAGCAGAGAATTATAAAGTCAAAAGTGAAAAATGCTACAACAAGAAAGAATCATAAAAAAATACTAGATCAGTTAAATGTAGTCAAAGGCAATTTAGTGTGATCTGGCATCAGCCTTTATTGATGCAAAGAATGTGATGTGTCAGGGGTTGGCAAAAGCGTGAGGGGGATGCAGAAGGAAGGATGCAGCTCCTCGGTTCTCTCTGGAGCAGCCACACGGGGCAGGATGGGCCTATCACTGCTTTGCTTTTGGTTCAGGAGTTTCAGGAAGATTATTCTAATTCCTCCAGTCTGGACATCTGGTCTCTCTTTTTCTTGATGTAGTATATTTTGAAAATTAGAAATGTTTATTTCATGGAGGAAAAGTAACCCAGAGGTTTCATACATTGGGTCAGACTCACAAGATTCAGGTTACTGGGTCCAGGAAACTTCAAGGTCTTTGTCTGAAAAAGAATTCAAGGATGGACACACAGGGACTTAAGCAGGAGCAGGTTTATTAATGCAAAGCAGAGTGAGAGCAAGGCAGAAATGAACGCTCAGATTGGAGAATGAGAAGGTTCATGAAGAAATGATGCCTGGAGCTCTCAAGACCTCAAGCTTTTATTGGGGTCTGGGGACAATTAGGGTGGCTAGTCCTGGAACACTGGGTTAATGCATCATCAGCTTCTGGAGACTGGGTTATACGCATCAATTCTGCTCACACATCAGGTGGGGGAGTTCTGGGCCTTGGAAGTCAGACCGTTTTTCTTTTCTGTTTGTGTGGACTACAGGGGCTTTGGGTTGACAAGACCCTGTTGAGTCATTCCTTTAAGTCAGCAGGCCATCATGTGACTTTTATCAACATCCAACTCGTCATTCTCAGCCATCGGGTTTTGTAACTCCTTGCCTAGCCCCTATCTCAAGACCAGGAAGGTAGGTGGCCCTCACCAGTACATATTAATAGCCTAGTAGTTTAGTTTCTCTGGGGTTGCCACACAGATTTGCCAGCTGCTTCGGCCTCATCTTCTCCAATCCTTTAGTGTCCACTTACCCAATATTAGTGGATGTGAGCAGTAATAACCACAGCTGATATTATGACATTCCTTCCCTTTGTAGGCACTGTGCTAGGGTCCTATTCATTACTTCATTAATCTTCACAAAACCCTAAAGGTAAGTCTTATTATTATACTGATACTACAGATGAGGACAACTAAGGATTAGACACTTGAGCTTATTTGAGGCTATGCATTGAGTAGAAACAGGATTCAGCAGCTGGACTCCCCCAGAAGGTACTGTGATAGAAGAGCTGTTTCTATAACTTCATCAGTAGCAGAGGCTGGGTGCTAATACCTCCAGAAAATAAGGTATCCATTTGGTATAGTATTAAGCACGTAAGACAGACGTGTTAAGCACTGGTTTGCTACCCAGTGACTTTGTGACTCTGGACAAATTACTTAACTACTCTGTTTCTCCTTGTCTCTTCCTATCTCTTAAATGGAAGAGTAATAGCTCTTCCATTAATTAATAGGGATGTTGTGAGCATTGTGTAGGTTGATAAGCTTTTCAAAGAATTCTTGCTTAAAGGAAGTGCTATTCATGTTGTAATTACCCTGCTGCTTCTGTGATTACTGTTACCAGTGTTGTTGCCTGTACTATATCTCTGAAAGGCAGATACCTTTTCTGAGAAAAGCGGTTGTGGATAGAATTGGGAGGTGGCAGCACCAACCCCCATGGCAGGTCAGTGGGGCAGATGTTGGGCACGCTGCTCAGAACTCTTCAGATCCTACCATGGTGCAGGCCATCGCCACTTTTGGTAGACCCATTTACCACAAATAAAGCAACACTAGAAGACCAAACAAGGAAACTAGATTCCTTGGGTATTTCCTCCCTGGTGGAAACCATTTTTAGTATCTGGTTCTGGGATCCCTGCTTTTGTTTCCCGTCTATAAATCCACCAACAAGAAAAAGGGAAAGCAGTTTAAGACTGACTTTGGTTCTAGCAGGTCTTCTCAGAGTCTCAGCTGTAGATCCAAGAGGGGTGATTGGTTTAATGTAAATGCTTTAGAAGATCTGAAAGAGATTAGAGAAACCTATTCCAGAGGATAAAGGCAGGACAGGAGGGAATCATTAATCTCACGGATGTTCAATTCCCTCAGAACTGTTTTGGGAATGACCAGAAACAAGCCAGGCCATATGCTGTCCATTTGCAATCCTCTGAGATGCGGACTTTTTTCCCCCTGACAGATCGAGGCCAATGCTCTTGCCTCATTTAAGATGGTTCTTGAACTTGAAAAGGAACTGAAAGGTTGAGCCATGCATGCAGAGTGAACACAGATGATTTGACTGAAGTAGTCCTGATGAATGCCAGGGCCCTCCTGATTGTCAGAAACAGTTTGATGATGACACGTTCGAGGCTCCCCAGGTGGCTTGCATTTTGGTAAATATGTACAATCAGAGAAGACATAGTTAGGCTGCGGAGAGTTCTGGGATGTGGAGAGGACAAGTTAATTGTTCAGCCCCAACTGAGACCTTTCGCTCAAGTCATTAATCACAGCACACAGTCTGGAGCCTTGGCCCAAAGTTCGATTCTTTAAGCTGCTCTCCTGCTCCAGATGAACACTTGGTCCAGGTGCTGGCCATTTGTGCTTTCCTCCAACTGGGCTGATTTATGGACCCAGAGATGTTTCCTGGTTTTTCCAAATTCTGTTCCATTACTTTGTAATAAAGGGGACATGTGATTTCTGGCTTTTTGCAGATCCTCAGTTTTAACATCCCTAATACCAAAGATTTTTAAAATTAGTCTGTGGTCTGCTTTCTGTGATCTGGAGGGTGGAAATGCTGTTCTGTGTTTTGAGTATCAAAAGCTAAGACTTTAGAGAGTCCTATTTCTTTTCCCTCTGGTTCCAGTTGAAGTTGCAGAAGTCAGACAGGAGACTTTGTTCCCACATTCAATATCCCCATGAAAATTGAGGCTTGGGAAACCTTGGTGGCAACAACTTGCTACAGGTGTTGGATTTATCCCTGCCCCACCCTGACACACGTTGTTCAGGATATAATATTAAAAGGCCTTTCACACTTTGGCCATGTCTCCAGGGACAGTGTAAGCCAATACTGAAGAGTTCAAAAGAGAATCTGAGTGTCAAAGGAGGACACTGTCACATTGAGGCTGAATAGGATGCTGTTGAGTGTTACCTGTTTCACTGAAAGGTAAGCTGGATCTGAGCTGATAAGGGGCAATGAATCCCTTGGGAGTTTTCCCAAGTGGCAGAAATGAGTTGCAGGAAAGTAATTGGAAATTGATATTTGGCGTATCTCTGGGTTGCCTTTTATTCCAGATAACACCAAAGGGTTTGACCAAGAATCACAAGTGAATAATCTATCAACTCCCGCTCCTCATTGCTGAAATACAATCTGCTCTTTGTTGGAAGTAACCAGCTGCTTTCTGATCCTCTGATTTCTAACTAGCACTTCAAGTGTAGAGGCCTACGGGCTTAATTTGGGCATGAGGGAGTGTGTAGGGGAAACAGCCAATTCTGATTTTTGGTAATTTCTCTAAAATAAAATCATCACTGGCAATGGAGGCTGTCCTTAAAATTCAACTCAATTCAACAGGTACATGTCCAGAGCCTGCTCTGGTAACATGGTCTTTGCCCTTGAGGAGCTTATGGGCTCTTGGGAAGGATGATGTTTATGAAACACATTTTACAGGGCAAGATAAAGTATCATGTATGTGCCAAAGTGAGTGGATCTGGGAATGAGTACAGAAGAGAGCCAGAAAAATGAGAGCAGAGTGGACTGGAGATATCAGGGAAGATGTTATAGATGAGGTGGGACAAAGACACCTATATCCTAAACCAAGAATTTCCTTTAAAGAAATTGTAAGGAGCATAGCATCAGGTAGCCAAGAGGTTATGGATCCCTTTAAGTGAACACAAATTTGTTAGGAGAATGGATTGACTTAGTTGAATAAATATCAAGTACATGCTATATACTAACAACTGTGTCTTATGATGTACAAGAAGAATAACATGAAAGGTCCATATAAGTAGTTCTCTGATGCTGACTTTTCTTGCATAGGTATTTAAAGCTATTCCTGGTCAGTGTAATTCCAAAAACAATGATTTTTCTACTTACTGTTCTACCTCTCAAAAGATCTTCTCACCTAGGCTATTTGAGCTGAGGAACTGAGTCTATTGTTTTGTGTAGTGGAAGAATGGCATGTTCACCTTCATAAGTTGTATTCATTATAAAGAGTTTCATGCAGGCTGACTATACAAAGCAGTGATGTTGAATTAACACTGGATGCTGGCCTAAGTTATTTGTTCAGAGAGTATCTGAAATAGCATTTGGAAAGTCTGAACCTGGCCCAAATTCAAGGATATAAGTGAAGACCAAGTTCTTTGAAGATCAAACTTTTCTTGGAATTCCCATCATTTGGACTTTGATAACTGTTTTAGAAGCCCAGTGAGAAGGGTGTCCCATTGTTAGAGGTAAGACAATCATACACTGAGCTTTGGTGCTTGCAAAGTTTAAAATTGGCACTACCCAGATGCATTAAGTCACAAAAATCTAAATAATCTGTGTTTGTCCTTACAAAATTAGGAAAGCTACTCTTTGTTTGCTTCTTAAGGTATAGGCATAACTCAGCCATTGAAAATTGTTCTAGAAAGAGAAGAGGTCAGGATGATTAAGGTAGTGGTGATGGCCCTAATGGACATGGTAGTCATTATTCCAAATGTCCACATATTTTTTTAAAATAATATAACCACAGAACACTAGTAAGCCCTGGGAAGAATCTAAGTTATCAAGCACTGAAGCACTGAGGTGTCAGAATTTATTTAGCTAAGCAATACCAGGAAAGAACTAGAAAATCCCCCTTTCTAGCTGGCAATCATTTTCATACCACAATGAGACCCCTGCTTAGTAACCTCTGCATTTTTGCCACTCCTGTGACTGCTTTTTGAAACTAATTTAGGTATCAAATTCAAGTAGAATTTTGAGAAAACTTTTAATTTTTTTAATCTGGAGGAAAAGGGAGAAAGAAAACCTTAAAAAAAATTGATATTCACTCTGGATTCCTGACATTTTCCTTAGTTTTCTGTTGCTCTCCTCATCAGAGAGGTTCATATTGGTTTCTATGGGTGACACATACATGTGGTCGCTCACTCATATGCATGCATGTGTGTGTGTATTGATATGCATTCCTCTTCATCATCTGTAGGCATTTTACAAATAATGGCTTGTGTGTGTGCTTTTTATCATCTTGTTTCTTAAATGAAAATGACAACTTGAAAATTTTTTTCAGAAATAGTTCTTCTATTGTAAAGAAATCCCAGCATGTATTCCAGGGTCATCTTTGGGTCACATAATTCCATGGAAGAGTTGGAGTAGGGAGGAACAAATAGTGGTTTGAGAAATTTTGTCTTTCTATCATGTGACAGGTCATCACATAGAAGGGGGTTGGTGAATAAAAAGTCGAATGAGAAAGGTACAACAAAGTTGAGAGTGTAAGCAAAAGGACTCACCAAGATATAAAAAAGCAGAGAAGAGATTGATATACTCTACTCTCTTCCTGCCTCTTCACTGTGAGGCCATAGCTGGGATCAACAGCTTAGACATTTGGGTTGACACTTTTGTTTTTGATGAAGCTATATTGAAACCTTTTTTTCTTTTTCTTCTTCTTTTTCTTTTTGGAGGTAGTGGGGTTTGAACTCAGGACCTTATGCTTGCTAGGCTGGTGCTACTACCACTTGAGCCATTCCACCCACTCAAAATCTTTCTTCTTGAGTAGAGCCAGGGGAATCAGAGTAGGGGGTCAGAAGAGAAGAAAGAAATGTTTTCAGGCTTGATCTGGGCTCTGTCTGGGGTTAGGGTTGAGAAAGTCTTACAGAATTTTCACAAACATGGTTCAAGACAGCAGAATGAAAACCTGGTCCATGCTCTACATCTGCCCAGAGGGATAGCTTTTTCGTCTAGAACAGTGTTACCCCTGGACATTTTAAGCTGCCTCTGGCTTATCCAAGACTATTCACATACCCAGGAAAGGAAGAAGAGGTTCAGACTGAAGTTCCTGAGCCAATTCCCATACAGTGCTTTCTCCTGGAGGTGAGGGGCATGCACAAACAGCCACAAGACCTGGTGGCCCCTAGAGTGAGTGTTAGCAGAGCACCTCTCCAATGTGTAAAGTATAAAAGGAATCTTATCCAAAGATCCTTGCCTTCATACTCTTGAGGATGAAACCAAAACACCATTGGTCTGGAGACCCAACTGACTGAGTGTTCTCACCTGAGTCTTCCTTTAGGGAGCTCCTTAAAAGCTTGGTCTTTGTAGTTTCTTCCTTCCCGCTCTGTAAACTTCTCATAATCATCACACACAACTTTTTGCCAGGTCCTGAGGGGTGTGAGGCCCCTGGAAGAGCCTCTTGATTTTGGAGAGTTTAGAACCATTGTGAAAACAGGAAAGATAAGTGCAATCACAGCAGCTGCTATGCATACAGAGCCTTGTGACAACAGCCAGGGGACCTTGAACAATCAGAGACATCATCATAGCTAGTCCATCTGACTAGTTGTTTGTTCTTACTAAAGTATGAAAACAGTAAATGGCCTCAAGCAAGCTACAAGCACATCCTTTGGCTTTATTCACTTCATGACTGCAATACCTGGTAGTGCGATTACTACAGGCCCCAGCAGCCCTCCATAGGAGAGACACCAGTAAAGAGGCAACTGAATATTGACTCACTTGCTTTATGTTCTTTCAGCAATAACGTGATTTATAAAAGAATACAGAATCCTAATTGCCAGCCAAGTTGTCATTTTAACTTTAGGATATCCAGAAACAAAGGGACATTCTACCCTTTGTTCTTGGAGTACCACAGGTGCTAGTTTGTGCACAGGGCTCCCTCTTGGCCTTGAGTCCTTGTGAGCCTAGGGGCAACCGAACACTGGCTTCAGAAAGTTGGTGGTCTGGTGGTGTGCTCACCTGAACCTTTCTCTGGAGCCATGGGAGAGAATGTTGGCCTCCCAGCAGCCTGCATTCCAATAGAGCAGGAGCCAGGAGGCGTGGCCATCCATTTCTTTTAGAAATGGATTGCAGCTTGGGGAAAGCTGTCCTCAGCCTCTATCAGGGGAGTAGAAAAAAGAGTACCATGAAAATGCTGGTGAAATAATTCATAACTTTGGTTTTTTTCTATGCATCAACATATGCCAACAGATGCTCAGTTCAAAAATGAATATCTGATTAATGTAACATTAGGCATCTGGCATGAAGAGTGGTAGAATGTGTGTGGGGGCGCTGAGTTGGACTTAAATGTTATCTGTTTAACCATAGCTAGCTAGATGCACATAGTAGGTATTAAAAATATCTGTTTATTGGATTTTCTTTGATTTGAATAATTTTGCTGCTTGATTTTGACTCCAGATGTTTGGCATCCAGCCAAACTCTGTGCTCTGCCTCCTGTCATCAACCATATCACCATGGAGATGTCCAGCTAGGGACAGCATTGCTGTGGGCCACATTTTGAAATCTCTTCTTACCTCTTTCAACCTTCCTCATGCTGGCTTTTATGCGCATAGGTCACAGAACACACTGCAGGTGGCCCATAGGGCTAGCTAGCAAGGTAGAGAAACTATCTTCAACATTCCCATTTTGTCACTGTGACTGTATCTGAAGGCAGAGAACATTGAAATCTCAGATAACAGACCATATGAGTGCTAGTGTCAGTGCTTAGCAGCCCTTTATTCATTCCACCGGTTATTCATTGGAAAAGGTTGAATAGGACCTGCCTTGAAACCTGAGGACTCCTCTGCTCAGGAATTAAACAGATCCTTATTTTTCTCCTAGTTTAGTTTACCTCCACAGACCTAGAACTGAGCATTTTCAAATTGAGTAGACTTCTAATAATGAAAGGATCTTAGGAGTCAAAAGTCATAAAAGAAGACATAGTCTGATGCCTTAGTATCTTGGTTAGAAGAAATAGACATTTCAAAGTATGCAAAACCCCATGTTAGATTTGGTAAGGTTGTGAGTATAGCTCTGGTTCAAAGTAATACAGCAGCAATTTTTATCTTTCCTAATGTATGGTCATTCCCTTTCAATTCAGTTATTTGTCTCAGGACTAAGAGCATTTTGTTGCCCTTGAATTGGTTCTGTGTCATCCCTGACTTCCTCGGGTCACAGTATTGTTATGGCAACCTGTGAGTAAGAACTTTGGTTTCTCATTAGTTCATCAAAGAAACAGGTACTGTATTTTTCGGAGTAGTTGAAAAGTACTGCTTTCAATGTGTAGTTAGGCAGATTGGATATAGCACCCTATCTCTTCAGGCCTCATGTAGTTAGATCAAGTTACCTATATAAGCAGATAAGTTTACCTATGTAAAAAGCAAAGGACATGACTCTTTAAAAATTCTCACTTCTGTGCAATGCCATATAACTGGCTAAAAGATTAATAACTAGTCAACTTGTTTCCTCACAATTGTGTGAGGTCAGTATTATATCCATATATTGCAAGTAAGGAGGTGGAGGTATAATGTATTGGTAGATGTTTCTTATAGGGCAAATTTGATGGATGCTGGGAAGAGCTTCTACCCTGAAGCTCTACAATGCTCTCCTTCCCTCACTTGATACAACTGAAGTTATTCTCTAAGTTAAGGCATTCCTGATCCTGGGTCCTCCTTTATAAAATAAAGATACCCTTGAGAGAAAAGTCAGATTAAGCTTACTATTGCTTAAATAATTGACTGAATGGTTTTGTTGTTGTTGTTGTTGTTGTTTTGGTACTGGGCTTTGAATTCAGGGCTTTGAGCTTTCAAGGTCGGTGCTATATCACTTGACCCATAACAAAAGCCCTTTTGCTCTGGTTATTTTGGAGATAGGGTCGCATTTTTTTCCTAGGCCATCCTGGACCACAATCATCCTATAATAGGCTTTCTGCTATAGCTAGGATGACTGGTGCCTGCCACCATGCTCAGCTTTTTCTCCACTGAGATGGGGTCTTGTAAATTTTTTTTGGCTTGGGCTGATCTGGAACTGCAATCTTCCCCAATCTGAGCCTTCCAAGTTGCTCAGATTGTAGGCATGAGCAAATAGTGTCCATACACCTGATTTATTTTCAAAAATTCCTTTTGTCTGAGGGAGTTGAGCACAGAATGCTAACTAACATGTTAAAATTAAGATAAAGTAATAAAAGATTGGGATAGATTTGGGTTTAGGAAGCCTGTTTAAGACTAGCCATTCTGATGGGATATGATAATGGAGAACTCAGGACTCTAATTCTGAATGAAGGGAATCCCAGGTAGATCAGGTGCAGGACATGGAGCAAGAAGGGAATGGAGACAGAATCACTGTTCATTCTTATTTCAGACTTGGTTAGCTATCTCTGCTGGACCCACCCCTGGTGAATAGGCAGGATGTGATGGATGAGGCTAAATGTATCTACCATTACTTACAAAGTACCTGGCTTAGGGGATTGATCCATTTCAAATAATCTCTTATTTTGCTAACTACTTAACCCAGAAAAAATCATTCCCCTATTCACCTCTAAGATGTGTCAGTTGAAAGTGAAATCCTCATACTCAGCAAATGTACCAAAGAACACTCCATAAACTTAATGAGGGAGATGAAGAGATATGTGCCAGAAACTTAGAAAATTTAACACTGATGAGGTTATGACTATTATATGTTTAGTTAAATTGTTGACACTGACAGGATGTGGCTAAGGAAATCTATCATCCGTTTTCTGCTGTACCAGTGATAATGGCTCCTTAGTGAGCTCTTCTCAGTTAACAAAAATATTCCTGAAAGTTAAATGCAGGAAAAAGAAGTGACATAGAAATACTTTCATTATTTCCTCTCTTCTGGGAGCACCCTCCAGGAACGTTATTTAAATCAAGAGTTTGAAGGCACAGGCTGAAAGGTTCCGAGGTGAGTGTGAAGGCTCCTAACTCCTGTGCCTGCTGACTTTCCCCAAGTAACTCCACACAGTACAACCCTGTCCTATCCTCCTCACAACACCTCTTTCCTTCACATTTTTCCTCCTGTCAAACATGACAAAGGTTTTCCTTTCTCTAGTGAATAAAAGCTCAGTTCCTTTAAACATTTGAGACACAAGTGTGATCGTGAGTTTTTTTAAACTGTGAAGTTGGTACTTTATTTGTATTATAAATATTAGCTATTTGAAAAGGCATGTGGGTAGTAGAAAGAATATTAAGTTTGAAGTCCTCACACCTTGGTTTGAATATTGTGTATTAAGTTTCTCTTAATTTCTCTGAACCTCAGTTCCTTTATTTGTGAAAGGATTATTGTAATAATTAAATTAATTGAAAGTGACAGTATTTAGCAAAGAGTGGATATCCAGTACCTTTTAAAGAAGAGAAGGAATGGAAGGCAATTTAATGTAGCATTTAAGAGCATTGGCTATGGAGATACATGTTACTTTTGTCTCTGATTTCTCCCCTATAAAATGAGAGGCTGGAAGAGTCAAATGAATTAATATATATGAGGGACGATTCACTGGAGCCCAGTTCATATTAATCCTTCCATAAGTATTAGGTATCCTAATGTTGTTGTTTTTAATATTCAACCATCCATCTGGCCTTATTGTTCTAGACTTATGGAACTGTCTTACCAGTAGGCAGACCTGTTCCTTCAGGAGATGATATCAGTAGAGGAGGACTGATTCTTACTTGCTGAGGGTTCTTTAGCTTTGTAGATATTTTACCTGATGCCTACAAAATACCCAATCATTCTTCTTGTTAAAAAGTGTAGTACGTACTGGGCATGGTGCTTCATAACTATAATCTCAGCTACTCAGGAGGCTGAGGTAGGATTGTAAGTTTGAGGCCAGAGTAGTAAAAACACCCCCCGAAAGCACAAATTATGTGCTTGTTTATTCTACTTAGCATTGTACTAGAGGTTTCAGCCAGTGGAGTAAGGTAATAAAAAAAATAAATGAAAGTTATCCAGATTGGAAAGGAAGACGCACAACTGTTTTTATTCACAGGTGAAATGATCATCCATATAAAAAATATGATAGAATCTATAAAAGTTGCTAGAAGTACTAAGTGAATTAAGCAAGTTGCAGGATACAAATCACTTTTTAAAGTTTCTTATTCATAGTAAAGGCATAACTAGACCAGTTCCAGGAATGCAGGGTGAATGAGGGGTAATAGTGATAGGTAAAATTGAAAGGCAAGTCTTAATGACATAGAATGTTTTTGCTTACATCTTTAAACTCTCTAACATTCTCTTTCTTTGCTCTCTCTCTTTCACCCTTTCTTTGTTCTCTCTCATTCACACACACAGACTTTTTTTTTTTTTTTGGCGTAGCATCCTTTTTCATAAAAGAAAGGTAGTATTCATTTCCTCAAAAAGGCTTTTTATTCATTGATAAATAAAGCTAAATGGCCATACCTATGGTTTTGGGGGCCTATAGAGAATATTCTACATAAGATGTTACCAAAAATGGGCGATAATATCAATATCCCACACTGGAATTTAAGGGTGGTCTGAGTTTCTCTTAACTGGCTCTGACTTTGGAAATGTTGTTTCAATTTTTTGAGGTTGTTCACTTTGTCTTTAAAAGTGGGTAATGATAACATGATCTTCTTCTTTATAAGGTTGTTGATGGCTCAATTCAACAATACATTTTTAGTTCCTGGGAATGCAACCATGGAAGTGGAAAACTTTTAGTAAAGATACATGCAGAACTTACTTCAATGGCATAGGATAGGCTATTTAGAATAGTATAAACATGGACCTGGGGGAGTGCAAAGAAGGGGTTAATTAACTCATGGAGTTGAAGACAATTTCACTGAATTGCTATCTGACCCTAACCTTACACTTTAGTGGATTTTCTTGGTCAGAGAAAGGGATGACTTTAAAATTACAATGGAAACAGCATCTTACAACCATTTAGCCCTTTGTCATTTTACTTGACATAAGTTAGAGTGCCCTAAAACCTATAATTTGTGCATGTAAATTATTGCTATTCTAAGGGTAGTTATTGATACTTTAAGCTGCTTTTTTGATAAGGCTACAACACTTATGGCCCCAAATTCCAACACCTAGAAAATTATTTATGCAAATATCTCTAGGAAACTCTCCCATGTTGGAGAGACCAGGAGTCATATACTTGGCTCTCACTGGGGCAAATGCAAAAGTAAGGTGACAAAAATGGTATTAAGCTATACCATTTTTAGCAAAAAGGCAGCCTGTTTTTATACTTATGGTATAATAACTCATTAGGTAAAAATGTGAGAATATGGAAATCTGGACATTTAAATGCTGGTCCAACATGGAACAGAGGATTCGATCTTTGTGAAATGTCACAAGTCTGGGAATTTCTCCTCATTATTTTGACAGACATATGCTAGTTTTCCTGAGTAAAAATGATACTCATAGCTATTACTTAAACTACTTGACTCCTAGGATCCTTGACTTGACTCAACACATCAAGTACAAGATATAGAATGTTTGATTGATGAAGTATTGAAGATTATTTGGAAATATAGAAAATAACAGTATCTGGAGTTTATAGCACGGTGGGCAATGGAGCCAAGAATGTACCTATAATTTAGGGTAAAGAGCAATAATGAGGTCCCATAAAAATAAATAACCATGACGTTAAATAGACTGCAGATCATTTGCACCTTGAGGCTTTTCTTAGATTTTGTGCCAGTAAAAAAAAAAAAAAAAAAATGTGGTAATAGGCCTTGTGCTTTATGCCGAAAGAATTCTTTGTACACAAAATTTTATTTGTTTTCATGTAATCAAAGAGAACTCCTCTCCTAAAATTATTTAAGGGGAGAAAAACAAAATTCACCCAGCTATAAAGAGCAGCCGGCATGGGTTTAGAACATAGCTTTCTTCCACTGTGCCTGGGGTCCTACTGTTTTATGCTGTTCTTGACTTCATTTCAAAGCTGATGTTGTTATCTAAAAACCCTGCCTAACAGCTGTAATTATTTCAGCTTTATTTACTGAGAAGTCATTTCCAATCATGTTAGAGAAATAGATTCTAGGGTTTACAAGGGGCCTCTCATCCTGCCTTATGGAAAAAAGCAATGTATGTTGAGAGAAGCACTGACCAAGACTTTGGAGGATAGGAATTCTGAAACTTGGATCTTCCAGTGACTGAGTTTTTAGACTTATTGGTAAGTCAAGGCATATTTGATCCTTACTTTTTCTTCTGTAAGACGGGAACCGTCTACCTACCCAACTACTTTGTAGGGTTGAGATACTAGACATGAAAGTACCATGGACATTCAAGATACTGATGGGTGTCCTCCTCCTTATGATAGGCTTCTGGGTCACAAAATGACAGGATTGTCTTTGCTACTTTTATAGGAAGTCTTGGTGATTTTTACAAAACAGTAGTTTAGTGCTAAATTCTGGGTTGTAACATTTTTTTCCTTTAACTATTTCTGTGAATCCAGCCTAGAGGGCTAATGTTTTTCTGCCAATAAATAAAGTCCTAGCCAGTGCCCAGAGCTTGCTTCTTCCTTTTAGATGACTGGCCACTTCCAACTGGTTGTTGGAGTCTCAAAAAAGTCTTGGTTTGGTTATAAATATCTACAGTCTACAGTAAGAATCAAAACTCTGAAACTCATCCTTGGGTAACATATCTGGCACCATCTGGATCTTGCTGTTGATTGATAAGTGGGCCGAGTAATATCTTCCCTTTCATCTTCTTCCCAATTGCCTATAGTAGGTGAGTTGGGTGGCCAAGGAAAGAAAAGCAGTAGTAGTTTTATAAGTGATTGGATCCAATATGGCCCTGATTTTGTTCTTCTAGTGGCAGGAGTTTAAGCCTGGCCTTTATTTTCTGCAGACTATTTCATGCATACTTTGGAAATTCCCATCACTGGGATTGTCTTAATGATGTAAAATTAATCTCTTGATGCTATCCTCTTGTTTCCTCCTTAAAATCCTGGACACCTTGAGACTTCTCTCTGCTGAGCTCTCCTTGTCACTGACAGAGCAGGTTTCAAGACTAAGTCATGTTGGAGTGTCATACACATGACCCGCACCTCCTCCTTGGACATGTGGATCTTTGGTCCAATAGTCACATTCTCCAATTAAACCTCTTTTATTTAGCCACCTAGAAAGCAGCTTCAGCCATAATCTCCTACCTGTTAACTTTCTGAAGCATAAATCAGACTTCAGTTTACTCTTACCCTCAAAGTGTAGGGAGCACTTGCCAAGTGCAATAGTTTGATATGGTTGAATGCCCCCCCCCCAGGTTTCATGTATTGAAAAATTTTACAGGTGAGGAATTAAAAGAGTAAAATCTTAATTTAGCTATAGTAGTTAGAGGTGGGACCTGTGGGAAATATTAGGATTATAGGAGGTTATTAGGCTAGAGCCCCATGATTGAAGGCAATTCATTCTCATTAATTGCCTCTTGCCTGATACAAGCAACCCTTCCATTGGTCACTGTGACAAAAATTGCCTTTAAATCATTCTTACTGATTATAGAGCAGAGTAGAATCAATTCTTCTCAAGCCATTTGTATATCATTTAGGAGTCTTTTTAAGTCATTTTAAAATTTATTTGAAATTAAGTATCTTAATTTTTGTTGGTCCTAACTGAAAATGGAAAACTCCAAGCTTTCCATACTTTAACAAGACGCTGAAGTAGAATTAATAATTGTCCCTTGTATATATATTAATATGTATATATAAATAATCACCAATATGATGACCATCACCTATCTGTCCCTATCTGTCCATATTCAGAAGTTGACCAGAAACTGAAAGGTTTTTTCAAATCTATTTCAAGTAGTTTGAAAATGAAACAACTTATTTTCATCATTCTGTCATTCATTCACCCTCTCTCAATAACTCACAAAGGTTTTGTGGTATTCAAAGACCTTACTTCTTCTTACTTGGAAGCCCATATCTTCCTTCTCCCCCCTCGTATCCCACAAACATCTTTGTGCTTATGACAGACTATCCCCTTACTATAGCTCTTTGGATCAGTTCTTACTCCTACATAGACTTCAGATCCCAATGAAAATGTCCTTTTTTTCACATAACCTTCTTTAAAACATTTTCTAACTACACACTTCTTTGTTCCAGTTTGCCTTATTACTCAGCTATCACTTTGTGGTATTCTTTGAAGTTTCATGTTATGAAGTACCAATCAGGCCTTGTGACTTCCCTTGTATCCTCTCCAAGATACCCATAACAAGGCTAGGCAGACTGTGATTGTTAGGCAAGATGATTGATTGGCTCACATAAATGATGGTTCACGTAAAATATGAAGTATAAGGGTAAGTGAGTAATAATTTGTCATCTCATAAACGTGCATAATGCTTAGCAGGACATGAAAGCACAAGGCTTTGATGAGATGGGAAAATAAGAGAAAGCAGAAAAACAGCATCATAACCCCAAACTCTGGTTCCTGAGCTCAGGTTTTAGCACCATACTACTTCTGGGTAGGAACTCCAGACTGTGTAAAATACAAGGACATACACACATGCACACACTCATGTGTACTATACACACAGACTTGTGCATGCACACGCACACATGTGTGCATAAACACCCACAAATCTGCACACAAATGGGGTTTGGCTTTGACATACTTTTTAAATTTGATGCCAGTACTTTTTAAGTGCCTCGTCTAAAGTTGGAAAAATAGACACTGAGTGTCTAGTTGAATTATGAGTTGAGAGCGAATTTCACAACAAACCTCAATGATTTTCCACCCACTACACCAATCCAAAGACAATTTCTAATCACTTGGTGGCCATCGTATTGCAAAAGAAGCAGAGCACAGACATGCTGTCTGTTTTGCTTAAATTTATGAAAAGCCGCTGAAAGGGAATGTAAAAAGGAAACGAGCCGTGGTGAAGCATTGTGAATGAAGGGAGAGGTGCTGTGGTTAGCCGGGTTTCTCAATCCCTCAGATTCTCAAAGCCAAAAGAAAATGTATCCTCTTCCACTGAGACATAAACTAAACTCCTTCTGGTCATTAATCTGCAGAGTTGATGCCTGCCATAGTAATTCATCAAACATTTTTGTGGGGTGAGTCTGGTGGAGCCTGTGGGGCATCTGTCTTTGAAATTCAAAGCACACTTTTGTCCCCTGGGATACAGAGTGACTTTCTTGCTTGCTGCACATCTGGAAGAGGAGTTTCTTCTCCTGTCCTTGCCTGCATGGAGTCAGGCCTAGAAGGAGCAGCCATCTTTATGAAGCATGTGCTTTCTGGTACCTAGTAGATCTCATACCCTTACCCAAGTTGTCTGGGAGGGGAGTGGCCAAGCCACTGTTCCTAAGGGATGTCTTTCCTGTCTTGCAGTTCAGTACAGAAAAAGGACAGTTACTGTTTTCAGTGATTTTTATTGTGGCAAGAGTCACTGCATTGACCATTGTGAAGACTGAGTAGAATACTCAATGTCTCCATCATCTGCAGATCAATTTGAGAATAGTTCTGGAATTGTGGGGTCTGATCTGAATTTATAACTGAGTTTCCAGTCCCAGAGACAAGTACACATCTGAGGGGAATGCGCATTGCTATAGACAGCTGACCCTTCAGCTGGGCTCCTCTGTACCCCTCCAGTAAAAGCACATTGTCCTGAAGCAGCCCTGCTCCCTCTGCAGGCCCTGGTCCTTTATTCCCCAGCTCTGCACCCCATTCCATACACAGCAGCAGAACACAAATGTCTTTCCCACATAGGACTATTGACCCTGACTGGATGAAAATCTTTGTCAGTGAAATGAGGTATGAGACAACTCTTTTAAGGGAGCCAAACCCACCTACCCATGAGTCACTTTCCATCATTTGTCAGTGTGTCACTCTTCAATAACATTATTACTCTCTGACATTTTGTCTTTTTCATTCTCCCTTCCTTAAATCATTCTTCCTTCCTTCTCTGCCTCCTTCCTTTCCTTCCTTCTTCTCTGTCTTTCTCCCCCTCCTCTCTCTCCCTCCCTTACCTCTGCCTCTTTCTCTTTCTCTGTTCCTCCTTTCCTTCCTTCTCATTCATGTCTACTTCCACTAAATTGTAAATTCCAAAAGAGCAATTTCATCATTCATCCTATTTACTGTGATATGTCTACAATTTGTGTTTGGTACTTTTTATTGAATGAATGGTTGCCTTGTCCTTTGGGTGTTTGGCTGAGAGTAGCATGAAATTTGCAGTAAAATTTATATTATTTTCATATTAAAATATACTTAGATCTATGTATTTTAGGTATAATTTACTCTTAGACATTTACTTATTAACCAACTTATTCATTCAACTGTTATTTCTTAGGTAGCTACTACATATAAAATACCTTGGCAAGACATTACAGATGTCAGAGAAGTCTCAGCCATGTGAATGATATAATTAACTGGAGAGACATATTTGAAAACAAATTTTTCATATGTTGTATGAAAGGTCTGTCTAACTTCCAATTTCCTTTGTCTAGCCAAACTGATTTCTTTCTGCTGTAACTGTATGCCTTCCAGCAAGGCTTTCATTAGCTCACAGTTGTGCCTCATCTTTTCTTATATTCTTTATTCTGGAACTCTTTCCTCTCTGCTCTTTTCTTGTTTGCATTTTGTGCATCCTATGATGCTAGCTCAAGTGTTACCTCCCCACTAAGCATTCCAGAACCTCACCTGTCTCCTGAGCTCTTTCTTTTAGCCTGTAGAGTGTCAGCCCTTTGAACTTGATAGTTTTCTACTAATTTGTTTTGTTTGGGTTTGGATTTCTTCCATGTATATTACTATTGAAAACTCCACTCAGTTCTAACTTCTCTGAGAAAGAGAACATGTTTTATAATTCTTCTCAGTCTCTGCCAGTATCACAGGTAGAGTGGGGAACATAATAGCAGTCAATAAATTTTTACTGATTGATTGGTGTCGAAATCAGGTTGTCAGTTCCAGACAGTACGCCGAGTGAGAGCAGGTCTGGTAAAAGACTCTTCAGCGTTTAACCTCCCTGATGATCAAGTACAGGCAAAGCTTATGAAGAGAGGTGGTGAAAGGCAAAACTCCAATAGCAAGAGTATTATTAATCTACTTAAGCCATTAAGTGTTGTCCAGTATTTGATTGGACCGGAAATCCTGGTTTTCAACTCTTTCCCATTTGAATACCCAAGAGACTGTCAGCAAGTAAGAGGAAATGTAGAACTGGCTTTCAGTTGCCTGAGGAGAGGAGTTTAAATTCCTAGATTTATGGCTTTGCTTTACCTGAAACTTTTATTTTGCTTTTACTTTTATGTAGCAATCGAGTATACTGTGTTTTAGTTGGTACTTCTTAAGCTGTCTAAGGGAGCTGTAACAATAACTACCAACCACTTTATACAGGAAAGTTCACAGTAGTCTTTATTGAGTACCTCATCACAGGCCAATGTCCTAGGAGACCTCAAAAGGTATGATCCTTTCAGAAGGGACCTTAGGGTAAAGGAGGTATGGTTTGTAGGTGAGTAGTCTGCCTATAATCTTTGAACTCAGTTATTCTAATTTTTCAAGTTCTAGTAGTCAAGAAATTCTAGTAGTAGAAAGTGGCAGGAGGCCTGTGTGCTGAATCTCCTGCATTAGTATGCCATCTGTATTCCTTTTGGTCTAAGTTTCCTTGGCATGTTGCTTCTTCTTTTTGGCCTAGTGTCCTATCTTTAAAATAAATATAATGATTAAGCTAAATAGCTTAAGTACCACTTACTATGTCTAAATTCCTGTGTATTAGTGACTATGCAGATCATAAAAATAAACTTGGGTATCCAAAGATAACATGGGTGAAGAAGAAATTTTCTCCTCTCTGTCACTAAGCAGGACCTGTACTTCTGAAGTCCCCTCGGTCTCCTTTTCCTTGTGTGCTCCTTCACATTGCAACTTAGCTTCATCACCTGACATGAATTCATCCTCCTCTGACCTCTGCTTTATATACCTGCCTAAGTTATAAGTGTTTGATTTTATGCTAACGTCCCCTAAACTCAAGAAGGATATTCTTCTGCATAGAGTCTATATCTTACTCTCCTTTATGTCTTTTGGCTGTATTTGGGTTAGAAAGTGAGTCTAGTCAGTATTTATTGAAAGCATAAATGAATGAATTACCTTCGGGGGCAATTTTAGGAACTCTGTTAAAGAAAATATTCATACCCTCAACTCCCAAAGTTACAAGTTGCTAATGTTGCTTACCCATTGTGAGATAATACTAATGGGTCTATTTTCTATGCTGGGAAATTTGTTGGACTGAAATGTGTGATAACAGTGACCTATAAGCTAAATGGTTTTGCATGGGCTGGTTCAGGAATAGCTCCTAAGAAGATAAAATGTCACTTGTTTTCAGTTTTATTTGATCACCTTCATCTTAGTGATCAAATGTGTAGTTTTTATTATTACTAAGAAAATATGGTAGCTACTCTTTGGTTCAAAAAAAATGCAGCCAAAGATTGATGTCAAAGGCTAAAAGTAAATTTTCATAACAATGTTTATATTAAGGAAAATTAAAATCACTCCCCAAATAACAATAGGTAAAATAGTTAAAAGTGTGGTATATTTAGAAGATGGATTATTATTTAATCCACAAAAATTAAAAATTTAAAGAATAACATGAAATTATGCTTATGATATTACAAGTAGGGGAAAAGGTACTAAAAGATATGCAGACCATCTCAATTTTAAAGAACACCCAGAACTTGGCGGGAGCTCACTGCTATATCAGCAGTGGTTCTCATTGTAAGATAGTGTAATGGCTGTGACTGGGTCAAACCTCATTGCATTGTCATTTGACACTGATAGGCTAAGTGTCAGAGCACTGGCGACCCATCAATTTGAAGAACTTCGTTAGTTCTTTAAACAAAAATGTAGTGTTTATTATGAGTCTCATATTATATGAGACCCTGAAACAAGGAACATACGTATGGCTAGGTAAAGAGACATTTATGGCACAAATAAGATTATACTATATGTTATGGTAATGTAATGAGAATTAGGAGTGATGTTGAAGTCATAGAAATCACATGCACCTGTTGTAGAGTCCGTGGCTATAAAACAAATTACATGAAAACTTTAGAGACTGCCACAACCATTTTATGATGCATGTGAATCTGTCAGGGATTGAGAAAGGAAGAGGGTGACTTTTCTCAATGCCACAGTCTTCCCTTGGAAAGACATGAATGCAGTGATGACCTGAGTGGAAACTGGAATTATCTGAAGGCTTTTGACCATACATTCATATACTGGGGACTGGGAAGACCCACAGAGTGGGATTTCTGACTGAATTTCCTACACACCCCTTGGAGCATGGCTTCCTCCTGGTTTGACAGCCTCAGGGTACTTGGACTTCCATGGCAGTTCAGGGCTTCAAACCCAAAGACACAAGTCCCAATGCAGAATCCACATGAAATGTTTGCTGGCTTAGCCTTGGAAGCCACAGGTCTATCCATATCCAAGAGGAGGAGACACAGACCCCCCCACCCAACCTCTTGGTGGGAAGAGTGTCAAGGTCAGATGGTTGAAAATCAAATGGAATTGGAGATACTTTTTGTAACTATAGACATTGTATGTGTCTAGACGTTCAAATTGTTCTCTATCAACTAATTTGTTTAATCCTCATAATTCCTTAGGCAAGTAGTATTAGAATTATCACCTACCCCCATTTTGAACCTGAAATGCAAGTCAGGGAGCTAAGTAATAAGTAGCCAAGTTTGACTTCAAACTCTATGTGGTGGTCTAGCTCAGAGTCCATGCTCTTAATGAGCAAAAGTGGTCAATGAAAGTATGAGAAGATCCACTAACCTTGATCTGGAATAGAGAATAGGAAGCAAGTCAAGGAAAGCTTTCTGGAAGATGTGATATCTAAAGTGAGTCATGAAGGATTAACAGAATCTCATTGGAGGTTTGAAAGATGAATAGAATGAAGTTAGCTAGGCTGTGGGTGGAAGCCCGGACTGGGAAAATGCTCCATGAAGAGCAAACAGTGTGCACAAAGCCCTCAGGCAAGAAAGTACATGGCATATGCAAGCAACTGCAAGTTGTGTCTCAGGACTAGAATTTACTGTTCAGGTGCAGTGATGAAGCTCCAAAGGCAGGTGAGGATGAAGTCATAGTGCCCTGGGCAGTCTGATGATGTGTTAAAGCCTTTGATCCTCATGCTGAGGGATCATCAGGTTGGTAATATGACTGAATTTAGTCTCTGTGTTTCCCTCTCAGAAATTACCCACCCATTTATTTTAAATTTGCCTTTTTATTGCAGTTAAAAAACACCTAACTTAAAATTTACCATTGTAATCACTTTAAGTGTGCAGTTCCCTGAAACTGAATACATTTGTACTGTTGTGAAAGCACCACCACCATCCATGTCCAGAACTCTTTTCAGAAGCTCCATACCATTTAAATAATAATTTCTCATTTCACCTGCCCCTGAAAACCACCGTTCTATCTTTGTAAATTTGATTACTTTAAGTACTAGATGTAAGTAGAATCATATAGTATAGGTTATTTTATGACTGACATATCACTTTGCATAATGTCCTCAAGGTTCATCCATGTTGTATTATGTCACAATTTCCTTCCTTTTAAGGCTGAATAGTATTCCATTGTATGTGTGTGTCAAGCTTCATTTATCCATTTATCTATTGATGTCACTTGGGTTATTTCTATCTTTTTGCTACCATGTATGACGCTGCCATAATTGGGACTATACAAGTGCTGCTGCCATTTTGTTTTCAATTTGTTGAGTACATATCCAGAATTGGAACTGCTGGACTATATGGCAATTCTCTTTTAGAGTTTTTAAAATTCTCTTTAAAAATTTATTTTCCATAGTGACTGCACCATTTTATAACACTACCCATAACACGCAGGATTCCAATTTCTCCATAACCTCATCAACGTGTACTACTTTTTTTTTGCTTGTTGTTTCTAAATGATAGTCACCCTGATGGATTTTGATTTGTGTTTTCCTAATAATTAGTGATATCAAGCATGATTTCATATGTATGTTGGCCATTTGTATACCTTCTTCTGAGCAATGTCTATGAATTGACCCCTTAAAATGACCCCTCTGGGAACAGGGAGGCCAGATAGGGAGTTCACTAATCCAGCCATGAGATGACAAGGCTTCAGGAATATATATGTGATGGCATGGGACTGTGGTGATGGTGAGAAGCAGGAGGTAGCATTGGAAGCCTAGATTTCAGATGAAGTGAGCAAAAAGAGAAGGATACTCCCTGTTGGTGGCTGATTTCACCAGTGCAGCCATCCTGGTTGTTAAACATTGAAATACTTCTGGGGCAACTCCCCTTAGACTTCCCCAGCAACTATTTCATTGCTACTCCCATCTGGCTCTTCCTCTGGGTCCCCCAAACTGTCAGCATGTTCCTTAATCTTCTAATTAAGAATTAGTGCTAAGGACATTGGGGAGCAGTGGAACTCTTAGGCACTGCTCCATCTCAGTGGCCAGTGGGAAGAAGCTGAATGGACAGGCCCCTTCCTTCCCCACTGATGGTTAAGTCTTTTGTGTATTTCCACTGGACAAAAGTATCATTTATTGTCATGTATACCCATGTAGGAACTATTTTTTGGAGATATGGAAGGGGTTCACTAGATGTGACAGGTCTTCTTTTGGGTCTTTGTATATTAAAGTAGAGATTGCTAACATTCTCAGCTGCAAAGGAAGAGATTCAGGATTTTTCAATGGATGATAGTAATATAATCCAAGGAAACACTTTCTGTGGCAACTCCATTCTTTGATAAAGTTATGCACAATTTAACAACTGAGAAGAAGAATAAAACCTCTAACCAGTGTTCCATAGAGATTATCTGTGCTCTGGATGCACTTTGGCAGACTCTAATAACATTTCCAGATTTTAGGGAGCCTGGAAGGAGCCTTTTTCTTTCCTTAGAGCAACTTAAGCTAATTTCAAAGAATGTAGGTCACTTACTCCTAGAGGGCTGATACCTTCAGTCAAAACGACTAGATTCACTGACATCATTGGCACTCTTTCCATGATGGACAGCTTGCAATTGTACCAGACTATGATGAGGCAATTTTTGGCTTTTTTTCCCCCTAAGACCAGAAGGGATGTCAGTGCTGCTGCCTGCAGGATAAGTAAGGATATCCTACTATGTATTTTATTGGCAATCCTGATTCCATTTTCTCCATTGGTGGTTTATGTGTAATAGAGACCAAACTGCAATTTTCTGACCTGCCAAGATCCATTATGTCTGGTAAATATAGTTTATGCTTGACAGAATCCACACTTAGGGTGGAGAGCCATGCAAATTAAACTAAGGTTTAGGCTAATTTTTGGTAGTGAAAATTATTCTCCCTTGGTGACCTTTTTCAGCATGAAATAAAACAACCAGAAAGCTATTCATGTGGTCCATCCTTTCTTTAATCAAAATAATAAAAGCCTTTAGATCAGCCCAGCTCCTGAGTCTCATCACTTGTGTCTTTCATGGAGCCTAATCTTTTATAGTCATAAGAAGCTTTTTGTATTAATATATTGAAATCAGGTAACAAAATGCTTTTTGTAAAAAGGTAACTGCTCTGAGTCTGCCTTGATATACATGCAAAATATACCTGAATTTGGATTTATGGGGACTATATCACTACAGATTCTTGGTATTTTAGCACAAATGATATTTTAAAAAATATATACCCACTATCTGAGTTATCAAAGTTTGTCAGAGGGCAGAAGGAAGTCAGGCCAATGGAAAGCAAGAATCTGAATGTCATATAACTCTCTTCTTTCTGTGAATGACCACATTTCCATTTATCATTGGCAGTCTTATATTTTGTCAAGCAATGTTCTGCAAAGATAAAAATTGGTGTTATGCAGATTCCTCATAGCCATCATGGTGGAAAAGGATGTGTTTTAATCTGAGGATTAAGTATTTTGACTAGTTCAGCCAGAGGATTAAGTGTTTTGACTAGGTCTGTTCACTCTAGAGTTAGACAATGTTCAGTGATGGCTTCTTGGATGAAGACCTTGTATTAATTCTGAGAGTCAGCTCATTCAGCTTTCTGATGAATAGCTGATTTCATGAAAGGTACATGCCTTTGTTGACTAAGTGGGGTGGGAGGGATGTGTAGCTCTTCACAAAAAAACTTTAAGGAGAATACTGCTGCTGTTGCTGCTGCCACTACCACTACCACTATATCACTGTACTTCTGTACTTTCCTACAATTATTAATTATGGGAAAAGGGTGTCATTGCCCTGTCTTTATAACTGGTTGGGTGAAGTGTGCCCACACACATTTTAATCACCTAGGGACACAAAGGCTTAATTTTCCTGAGGGGGTTTCTTCCATTGTCGTTTTCTAAAGCATGTCAGGCATTACACACATGGCATACAAAATATCATTCAAATCAAACAACGAAAGAGATGTGATTTATTTCTTTTATGTGTTCTTTTGGGCTTTGTTCCTAGCAGTTGAGCAAATCTAAACTCTCCCCTTAAAGCTAACACATCCCCCTGTCTTTAAAAAGGTAAACAGGTACACATCCCTGAGATTACAGAAGGCACCATAGAAGAATATCAGGAGGAGCAAGTAAGGATGTTCTCCTCTGGTGTGAAGTGCAACCCTGAATGAATTAGACAGTATTTTTAGTTCATGATTAACTCCAAACTCTTCAGAGCTCCTGCTCAATTATGCCACCCCACTGTATCCTTGGCTGGCTCTTCTAATTGCCTCATTATTGCTGCCTTTCCATATATTATACATCTTTGGACTCAAGGCCCAACTATCTCAGCTGGAACTTCCCCTGCAGCTTGTTTAACAAACAAATGTAGTTATAGCCCCTCTGCCCACACAACATGGGTGATCTGGATGGGAATGAAATACAGACTTGGCTCTCAGAGGGCAGCTTTAGCTTTACTTATATTTCATAAACATTGTCACCTCATAACACTGACAATAGTTGCTGATGAGTATATTTGAAATCATTCCCAAAGTGCATTGTCTTCATACCACATGAATTAGAGCCATTTGTGTTATTTCACATATGTGTTCTTTTTCTTTCCTTTTCTCTCATGTGTGTTCTGATCAGAATTCTGTATAATTTTCCCTTGATCTAAGCCTTACATTAGATGATTCTAACCAGATTGTCAAATTCTTTGAGAGCTCTCTTTGTAGATCTAAATATTGTCTGCTGTCTGATAGTCAATGGTTACTTATCAAATGAATATTTTCCAACACTTACTGGCAATCAAGAAAAGAATAGCATTCCTAAAACAGTGAAAATCGAATGAAATGAACTGAATTGGTAGTAATAAAATATAAACTACATAACTGGGATAGTTCCATAGGAAAGTAGTATCAATAGTTTTTATTTTGGGGGATTCTCATTAAAAAAAAATTCTTATGAAAAGAGAAGATAGGAACCTAATGAGTAGATTGGGAAGGGTGAGTCAGTTGAGGTCTATTTTTTGCTCTGAAACTCTTTGGGATTTCTGACTAACGAGGAAGGCTGAAAGTAACTATATTTCTAGGGAAAGTGGGTAGTCCATGCTTCTGTGAGTTGATTAGCAGACCCTCCCATCAGTGTCTACCTTCCCCACTGATGGCTGGGCTTCTGATGGGAAGCCACTTGGAAAGTAATACGACTGTGAACGTATAATAGCATTGTTTAATACATGACCTGTGAGAAGTTTTTATTCAATCTACCTTCTTTTCTGGCAAAAAGAAGTTCAAGTTATCTTGCTTTAAAAATCAGACAAGAAAAGAGAAACAGCCTGAGTTTCCCATCCTAGATGACCACAACAAAACTAGAAACACTGCATGGTAGAGAAGGAATTGGGACAGAAAGAATGATGCCATTATTCTTTGTCCCTTCCTTTCCCTGGGGAAACTATTGGCACCCACATATTCAACAGTAGGAAGACATTTGGAAAGTGGCCTCGCCAAAGGATCTGTGATAATCAGGAGTCATCAATCAGCTATGAGATGTAGAGACCATGTGGTGGGGGAAGAGAATGACCATGCATTTCTTTCAGCTGTAGCTGTTTACATGTACTTTCTTACCCAGCAGAGTGAGGCACCCCATATCACTTGTTTCTGCTCCCCCACTGAACCTGCAGGAGTGTCAGATGAAATACCTTGCTTTTTTTCTACTTCTGAACCGGCAAGATGTCAGGGACCTGGAGGGGATTCAGGTGAGAGCCAGAGAAATGATTAAAGAGCTGAGATTGCCCATGATTCAGTGGGCGTTTCCTCTCTGTACCCTTAGCACTGACTTATAAGAGTCACATAACTAGATAAGTGTTATTTGGCCCAGGGCAGACAGGAAGGTATGTGGTAACGTGTCTCCAATCTAGTTGCCAACAGCCAATAAATTATTGTGTCTTTTCCCCTCCAAATGGACTGTCAGTATATATTTTTTTTAAGTTTTATTGAAAATAGTTACCTCAAATTTATTTACATTTATTTCCTTGAGACTTTGAGTAATTGCAGACTTGTTGCTGCAGGCCCCTGAGTTTTAAAACAGCCTCCATTGCTCTACCCAGTTCTATTTTACCCAGAGAAATGGCCTCCCTTCCTTTTTGCCAACTTGTCTGGAGACCAAGAGGATGGGATTGAAATGGCTTTCCTTGGACACAGGTCACCTACCACACTTGTTTCTGGCTCCTCTTTTGGGTGTGTGAGCAGAATCATTTTATTAAACCATTTATCAAGGGGGCAGATGGGAAATCTGTCTTTCCCATTAGTTACCAGAAAGTGACCCTGGCAGCTATGAAGGGAATTGGTCAAGCTAGTGCAACCAGCTAGACCAGAGTGGAAAAAGAGACTATGCTTTACATAGTTGTCACAAGGTCCCAGGCAGCCCCTAGAGCTGATGAGGCCCTGTTATTGTATGGCTGAGATCCTTCACCCAAAGCTCCAGGGCCAGGAAGGGTTGAGGAGCTGTTTGTCTGACCAGGGAAAAGGGACAGGGACCACTAGCTCCTTGCCCTTAACACTTCATATCCATGTTTAATTAATTTCCTTACTTTGTAGGGGAAAACATGAAATAAATAAGGCCAACTGACCACTCCATAATTTGTTTCTGAAGCTTGGCTGGACATAAAAGTCTACCTTCCAAACCACACTGCATAATTTATTTTTTGAGTCCCTCTCGGCACCAGGTCTAGGCTAACCTTGAGTTTAGAGGCTATGCCTTCACTTCCTGGTGCTGGTGGTCACAGTATGTCCTTTCTTGGCAGTGGCCGTGGGCCCAACAAAACAGACCTCTGAAAGGCGAGTGGATTAATCATTCTGAAAGCATGCTTGCTCAACAGTTCCCCTGCAGGATGCCTGAGAACCAGAGAGAGGCCACTATTGCGGTTCACAAGTGGTAGAGGGAGAGGCCTGAAGGCTCACACAAAAGAAGGGGGTGGGGTGGGGGGAAAGGGAAGAAGATTTTTAAATTGTAAATGCTGGAGTTTTCACTAAACTGAAAGGTTATTACCAAAAAATATATCGCCACTCCTATATCAGAAACTGTGATGAGTCCAACCTTCTTATTACAATCAGGTTTTCTCTAAATATATTATGCCCTGCAGGTCAAAATGATTTACTTCTCTATTTTGGGACATCTGAGTTCTATTCTGCTGTTGCCAGTATGTTTTCAGCTGTGCCAGAACTGAGCAGGTCTGCGGTTCCTTTGTAACATCAAAACGGAGACATTTATCACTGAGATTTATCATGGGACAGCCTGCCAGATGGTTTGGGTATTTTAAAGGTGAACTGTTTGGGCCTTGATTAGCTCATGCAGACTTCTAGCTAAAGACAACTCTATCAGCTGCTCAGTGGAAAGATGCTGGCTTCCCCCTCCTCTTGGTCCCCTCCCTCTGTTCTAGTAACACAGAAAATATTAATGTAATGGCAGATGTGGCATAGATTGTCATTTCAGGAAGAAAACCAAGCCATAACCAATTCCACTGATTGCATTCTAATTATAATGTGACCTCCTGTTGCTTTGCATAGAGGCCGTATTCATTTCAGTACACCACTGTGAAACTTGCCTAGTCAACGACCCTCAAAGGGGCAATTGTAAGATTTGAGCTTGGATTTTTTTTTTTTTTCTCATACCAAAGACCTTTCTTCTGCCAAGCCTCTGCTGATTGGACCAGAAAGAATGCATTTGATTATATAGACTGAAGTTATTGGGAACAGAACCTTTGTACTTTGAAATGCTTTTCATTCAAATTACATTCAGACATTCAATCAACATTGATTGTGATATGGATTGGCAATGGGGAATGCCTTGGGTTTTGGTCTGGCTGGAAAGTTTGCTTGGCTTTGCACTAGATAACTACAACTGGGAAGTCAGCTGTATTTCCTTAACCATAAGCTCAAGTATCCCACAAGAGAGGGAGTTTCTCTGGGGAGGCCAGAGGTCCCCATTTCCATCTAATCAATATCCCAAGACTATTTTTTACTTGGAAATTTTGAGTCTTTGGTATTCAAAATTTAATTAATCCTGGAGAGCTTTGGGATATATATGTATGATTGTATTTGTGTTAAATAAAGAGGCCCTTCACTTTGTGCATGAAAAACAAGGAGAATCCATCTCAGATTTCATGTGTAAGATTTTGTATGTTGGAAGGAGGTGAACACTGGGTACAGATTCAGAGAGCAAAGGTTCTAGTTATGGTTGCTGTCTGTGTCTGTTGGTGTTCCCAACGTTGAAGTCATAATATGGCTTATTTGAAAATATTAAGCAGCAACATAAAATTAAAGTATTATTATCCTCATCATTATAATTTATAAGTCATCACTGCCCAAAGCCAACCCCAGGTGAAAATGCAAGACCTTATCCAAAAAATAACTGAAGTGAAAAATAACTAAAAAAATAACTAAAGCTGGGGATGTGGCTGAAGTGGTAGAGCATTTGCTTAGCAAGCACAAGGCCTTGAATGCAAACCCCAGTACTGCCCCCTCCCCCCCCAAAAAAAACCCACTTTTCTTAAAGTTTCTCCTTTTTCTTTGTGTTTAATTATTTTCATCCTGGTTAGTGTAAGAGCCTTGTCAATGTTTTCTCCATAGTTGGTCTCTCCATTAATCCAATCTGTCCTGCCCTATTATGGCATGCGATTTTCAAGATGGTCCTCAGGATGCTTTGTAATCATACTCTGTGAAACCCTCTGTGTATGTGTGTGTGTGTGTGTGTGTGTGTGTGTGTGTGTGTGTGTGTGTGTGTGTTGGGAGAGAGAGAGAGAGAGAGAGAGAAAGAGAGAGAGAGACACCCATAACTTGGTGTAACCAGCAGAAAATAGAAAAGATGATGAGATGATAGTTCCACAATCAGGTGACATAAGATTGTGACTTCTACTTTGCTGTGCTAGCAGACTTCCACCCTGCTGGCCTGATGAAGTAAGATGCCAGGTTGGAGAGACAACACAGGGCAAGCAGCAGAGAGTAGGCTGTGGCCAACAGCCAGTGGGGAACTATGGCTATCCATCCAGCAGTGCATAAGGAAATGAATCCTGTCAACAACCACGTGATCTTGTTAGCTTCTTCCAGAGAGCCTTAGATGTGACCAGTCCTGCCCTATATTTTGATAGCAGCCTTGTGAGACACCTGAAACACTCAGAGATACCCAGAGGTCCAAGATACCCTCTAATTGGTCTTGAACTATCCATCCAAGCTGTTAACCAACTTCCTTTCTGATTGCCATCACCACTATACTGTTAATAATTCTAGCTTTCTGCCCTTTTGCCTTTTGCTGACACTGTTACCATTTCTTGGAGTCTCTTTATGGCCAGATCCCATATCTCTTTTAAAGGCCTACTTAAATGCCACCTCTTTCATAAAAACCTTCTGTGATCCCTGCAGCTGTATAGATCTCTGAGCTGCAATGGCTCTGTACCTTGGGTCACTTTTCATTTTTTACCTCATAGGAAAGTTGTTTAAGGGCATTGTCTGAGCTCTGTTACTAGACTGAAGATTTTATGGAGAAGGGAGCTGCTCCTAATTCATCTTCTGAAGCCCTCACAACTCCTAATAGGACAATTTATGAATGGTATGCTCTCAAGGGAGACATACTCATTTATGAAAAGCAGACTAGTTTGTAAATGCAAGTAATATGTGGGATTACTGGTTTACTTCCTTGCTTCATTCATTCTTATAATCCCTATCATAGGCATTGACCTAGGGACTGGGACAAAACTGGATTCATGGACACCATGCTTAGAAGGGGGTCCTGCACTTAGGGTTTAATGTTCTATAGTTCTACCATCTTGAGAGTTTTTTAATAATTTTATCTTTGGATCTTTGCTTTCTAAATTGCATAGGACAGTCAAGTTTGTGCTGGGAGCTTGGAGAATACTCCCATAGCTTCATGCCTGTCCTCACCTCCCAGAATGGTTCCTACCCTATCTACTCTCCCTACCCTCTGGACACTGGGAAGAGGTCAGGGGCAAGCACAAAGAGAGTTGGGGTTGGGTGCACATACCCTGTACACCTCTAGGCACATGTGTGGGTCTATATTTGCTTCACAGTCAGAAGATATTAAATAAAAAATACCATGAGAGGTTGACAGAGAAACCTCAGAAAGAAAGAAAAAGGCTTTTTTTGCTTTCTAAGTAAGGAATCCCATGTTTTCCTTTTTACCGGATCCTATTAATTCTGTAGTCCTGACCAGGGATGCAGGGGGAAAGCAGATAGGTGGGGGTGAGTTTCATACAGGGAGACACAACAAAAAGTAAACAGGGTGGTTTCAAAAAGTTCTAAATGCTATCAAGAGAAGAAAACGAAGTGATGTGCTAGTCTGTGCCTGCATGTAGGGAGCATGTCCCTCTGAGAAGATGGCATTAGAGCAAATGTCTAAAGGAAAGAAATGTGAGGGACATAGGGACCGTTTCCAGGCAGAGGAATGTACTAGATCAAAATCCTGGAGAGTAGAACAAGCTTGAGATGGTCAAGGGCTGCCCATGAAAGCCAGTGCAGGAGGAGCCTCTTGACAGGAAGAGAAGAGACAGAAGATTTTGGAACAGAAGATGCAGCTGGACTCTTCATGGCTGTTTGTGGTCAAGTCCCAGTTTATCTCTGTCCTGCTCAGGTCCGGGGTCCTGGATTTTCTCACATAAGAATTACCAAGAAGGAATTCTACTGCATTGAGCAAACTCTACATTTCTACCTCAATTAACTCCATTTTCTATATCAATTTAGCTATCTTACATGCTTTAAAATAGAAATATTTCATACAAAGATATGTAATTTACACAGAGGTAGATAATCATACATGAGCCAAAGAATTTGTAATGCCTAGGAAGAGCTTTGAGAATTGGATGCTTCCCTTTCCATTCCCATGGAACCTCAACAACTGCCAGATTTGTTCCAAAGATGAAGACATAGCTTTGCATGTTGCTCCCCACCAAACCTGAGTACTCTTTAAGAGACCTGAGGCCCCCAGATGCCTCCCTCTGCCCTCACATCCCCTGCAGTCTCCTGTTGGCACCTGCTCCTTTCATACCTAAGCCCATATTCTTAGTTGTTTCTCATTAAAAATAATATTGTGTAGTACAGTGAAGACCTAGAAATGGTAGCTCTTAGCATGACCAAATACCCAGCAGAAGAATCAGAATCTCTGGGCTATTTCTTCCTCATTCTGTATGCCAGGCACCTCTCTTCCCTAATCTTGGAAGTTAGAGGTGAGAAGAGGCAGGTAAGAAGATGCGGAGGGTGAGAGTCCTATTGCCTGATCCCCTAAGCCCCCCTGTTCACTGTGCCCATTCTGTGGGCTCCTCCTTATGAAAGCTGGTTCAGGATCCCCTCAGAGTCAGTGGTGCTTTGGCTTGCTCCCTGCCTGTAGGCAATTCCTTGAAAGATCTGAGGCTTTAGCTGAAAAAGAAATTAAGTAATTTTGTTATTTTTCCTTGATAATGCTAAAATTATTAATCTTCAAAGATAAGTACTGTTCAGCACATAATGAGTTTGAATTGTTGATAATTATAATTTTGAAGAGTTTCAACTTGCTGTCAGTCAAATAATTAAAGGGGTGGGACCAGGGTTCTATTTTCTTCATGATGGTTGTGCTTCTGGTAAGAATTCCCTGTGTGGCAAAAATGCCCTTGTTCTAGGCCTGAGGTCCAGTGAAAGGGTTAATTAAATCAAATTCAGTAATTCCCCAGGTGGTGTAAAGTTCATTTCTTTCATTTCTTTATTTTCCTGCTGGTCTTCAGTTTTGTACTATGATAGATATTCCCATTGTTCTTTTTTTTTTATTTTTTTTCATTTTTCTTTTATTATTCATATGTGCATACAAGGCTTGGTTTATTTCTCCCCCCTGCCCCCACCCCCTCCCTTACCACCCACTCCACCCCCTCCCGCTCCCCCCCTCAATACCCAGCAGAAACTATTTTGCCCTTATCTCTAATTTTGTTGTAGAGAGAGTATAAGCAATAATAGGAAGGAACAAGGGGTTTTGCTGGTTGAGATAAGGATAGCTATACAGGGCATTGACTCACATTGATTTCCTGTGCATGGGTGTTACCTTCTAGGTTAATTCTTTTTAATCTAACCTTTTCTCTAGTTCCTGGTCCCCTTTTCCTATTGGCCTCAGTTGCTTTAAGGTATCTGCTTTAGTTTCTCTGCATTAAGGGCAACAAATGCTAGCTAGTTTTTTAGGAAAAGCTGGGCCTCCTGACTAGACCCTGCTCCCCTGATTAAACAGATCCTGGTCCTGTCTGAATCCCAGAAAGAGCTCCTATTCCTTCCTCTTGTCTGTAACTGGCCCCTACACCCAATCGCCCATGAGCCACCATTATTTTTAAACTTCCTGCATATACTAGCATTGGATGAAAAAAATTGAGCCAAAAGAAAAGAGGAAGAGAAAATGGAAAACTAATGATTCAAGAAATCACATAGCACGAGATAATTCTATTTTGAAATCACAGCAGTGGCACCCAGAGGCGGACGCTCCCCAAATTACTAGTGAAAACCCTTTGATGTATCCAGTTGTAAGAAAGCCCAAGGCACTTTTTTATTATTATTATGAGAGCTCCACATTCCCTGAAAGAGGCATTTAGCAGCTATTTTTAAATGTCTGTGTGTGTGCAAGCTAAAAAAAATAAAAATCAAATAAAAAATCCTAAAAATCTCTAACCCTAAATGGACTTATTTGATTGCTGGCTTTTACTTATAATAAAAACCAAGTACAATGGCTTTGGAGGCCCTCTGAGACCTCTGACCTCATTCATCTCAGTCTCCCCCCCAGCTTACCCCCTGCTGTAATCATGCTGGTCTGGCTGTTCAGGATCACAGTGGGTATATTCCTTGCTGAGCCCTGGCCCTCCCTTATTCCCTGTCTGAAATATTCTTCCTCCGGTATCCTAGTAGATTCCTACCTCTCTCACTTACTTTAGGTATTTCTTCCCAAGTTACCTTATCACAGTGGCTCACCTTTGCCATGCTATATAAAACCACACCTCCCCAGTTTTGACACTGTAAATGGGACTTTGCAGAGGTGATTAAGGGTCTTGAGATGGGAAGATTATCCTGGATTATTTGAGTGGGCCAAGTGTAATCACAAAGGTCCTTCCAAAAGGGATGTAGTAGGGTCACAAATTAAAAAGTTGATGTCAGAACAGAAATAAGGATTAGAGTGATGGGGGAAAAGCAGGTAGGGAGGTGTGGGAGAAGATGGTAGACGTAGAGGCTTTCTCCTTCTGACTCTGTGAATGAGAAGAGTCAGGGTAACAAAGAAAGACTAGATGAGAGAAAGAGAAGAATGCTAGAAACTACAAAAAAGGAACAGGACAGAGAAAGGCACAGAGAAACAAAGGTAACACAGTAAATTAGGAAACAGTTGCAGCTTCAGACCTGAAGAGGGAGAAGTAACCTAGGTGGTCTTGGCCCACAGACCTACTGTTAGAGACTGAGCTACTTGGAGGATGTAAAAGCAAGAAACAATTGCAGTTTGGGGAGTCTTTGGATATCTGGCCATAGTGTCTTGAAGGGAGTGGGCCAAAAGAGGTGGTCATGGAAAGGAAAATGGTCTGACATGGTGAGCTGAGAAGTTTAAGCATCTGGGAACTTGGACAGTGCAGAACTCAGGGGTCAGTGGCCCTGCCCTCCCTGGCAAGAGCAAGTTTCAGTGCCTGAGGGTCCAAGTGGACACTGAGCACCAAGCCTGTAACTGTTGGAGTACACTAGCTCCAGGAGCTGCCTTCTGACTGCGAGTGTTTGATACCAGGCAGGGTTCCAGAATGAGTTATTCTAGGAACTTGAAAACTAAAGAACAATGGCTCAAGGAGTCTTGGGACATTCTGCACAGCGTCTTGGTGATAGATAGCCAGAAGAGGTGATGGTAGAGAGTAATAGGGTCTCATGTGGACCTACTGAGAAGTTAAAGAGGCTGAGAGCTCAGACAAGAAAGGGCACAGTGGATAATTACCCCACCCTTCTCAGTGAGAGCAAATTTCCTTGTCTGAGGATCACTGCAGAAATACCAAGCCCATGACTGGTGGAGTGCTCAGCATCCATGACCTACCTACCAGGTGGGGTTGACAGCTGAGCATAGGACTCAGGGATCATGAAATATCCCTCAGCCTCCTCCTTCTCACAAAGTGCTGAACTGCTGGGTGGGGTCCGAAAGTACTAAGACTTGCAGGCTGAGCACCTGAATCCCTCAGTTCTCTACCAGCAGTTCAGAATTCAATGCTCTGTTCTTCCCACTATCCAGTACATTTTGGGGACACCCTTGGGCTTACATGCATGCAGTGTTTGGGGGCACAAGCTGGGGGCCTGTGCAACAAATGGGAACCTGCCTTACCCACTGTTTACAAAGTTCCATGCAGACAGCAGCAGCTTCCAGGACAAAAAGAAGAGAAGCTTCTAAGATGAAAGCAGCAAAGAAGTGGACCATTGACACTTGAGGAGCCCCTCTGACCCCAACTCACAAATAATACCACCCCCCACACAAGGAACAACAAGAGACTCCAGCTAGTTTTCCTTGGTCTCAGATGTAGAAACACAAAAATATGAAAAAATAAGGCTACCTATCACCCCTAAAGTCAATAACACCACAGTAATAGAAGCTAAGGATAGGGAAGCAAATGAAAGCTCAAGGAACTTGAGAATGGTTCTAAAAAAGATGTATAAACATCTGAATGAAGTCCAAAAGAATACAAATAAATGGCTGACCACAATAAGGAAGACAATATAGGATATGAAAGAGGAATTCAATAAGGTACAGAAATCCTTAAAAAAAAAAATAAACCGACTGAGATTTAGAAAATGAAAATCTCAAAATGAAAAACTCAGTTGAAAGTCTCTCCAGTAGACTGGATAAAATTGAAGACAGAATGTCAGAGCTTGAAGATAAGAAAGATGTAGTAGAACGGCAATATAAAGACTAAGGAAAAAAGAATATTGAACAGAACATGTAAGACCTTTGGGACACTACTAAAAGGCCAAATTTACAAATCATGGGCATAGAAGGAGAAGTACAAACTAAAGGGATAGAGATAGTCAATAAAATAATAGAAGAAAATTCCACAAGAATATAAATACAATCAGGAAAATATGGAAAAGAATAAATCTCACTAGATGAGTCAATAGGCAAATGAGGATTACAAAACCACAGCTGATAGGAATTACTTCATACTTTTCAGTAATGACTCAGCATGTTAATGGTCTCAGTTCTCCATTCAAAAGACAGACTGACAGATTGTATTAAAAAAGAAGACCCAACCATTTGTTGCCTATAGAAAATGGACCCCACTGACATAAAGACAAGCACAGGCTAAAAGTGAAAGGATGGAAAAAGAACTCCTAAGCATATGGAATGTGAAATCAAGCAGGAGTGGCTATGCTCATACCTGACAAAGCAGACTTCTAAACAAAATTAGAAGAGACAATGAAGTTGATAAAGGGAATGATCCACCAGAAAAATATAACAGTCATATACATGCACCAAATGTCCCTAAACTCAATTTCAAAAAACAAACACTACTGGATGTCAAACCACAAATAGATTCAAACACAATAATAGTAGATGACTGCAATGCCCCGTTCTCACAAATAGATGGGTTATCCAACAAAAAAAATCAACACAGAAACTTTAGAAGTAGAAACATTTTAGCTCAAATGGACTTAATAACATTTACAGAATATTCCGCCCAACAGATGCAGAATACATACTCTTCTCAGCATCATAAAAAAACTTTCTCCAAAATAGATCATATTATAGGGCATTAGATAAGTCTCAACAAATATAAAACAGCATGCCCTATTTTATCAGAGCACAGTGGAATAAAACCTAAATCAACAGCAAAAGAAACCACAGAAGATATTCAGACAAATAGAAATTGAACAATATACTGCTGACTGACCAGTGGCTTGTTGAAGACATAAGGGAGAAATAAAAAAAAAATCCCTGGAATCAAACAAAAATGAAAGTACAACCTACTAGAACCTTTGTGACACAGCAAAGGGAAGCACTAAGAGGAAAGTTTATACTTTGAATGCCTTAATTAAAAACATTAGAGAGATCCCAAATAATAACCTATTGATGTACCTCAAGCTCTTAAAAAATAAGAATAAGTCAAATCAAAAAGCAGTAGATAGAAGAAGTAAAGATCAAGGCAGATGTTAACAAAATAGAGACTAAAAAGAACAATACAAAGAATCAATAAAATAAAAAGTTGGTTCTTTAAAAGTATCAACAAGATTGGTAAACCCAAGAGGGAGGAGACCCAAATTAATAAAAGTAGAGGTGAGAAAGGGAATAACACAACAGTGAAATTCAGAGGATTATTAGAGAATATTTCAAAAACTTTTATTTTAATAAGCTGGAAAATCTAGATGACATGGATAGATTTTTCACATGTATGACCTACTAAAATTGAACCAAGAGGTGATCAACCACTTAAATAGATCTATAGGGAGCAATGAAATTAAAGCAGTGATAAAGAGTCTCCCAGCAAAGAAAAGACCAGGACCAGACAGATTCATTGCTGAATTCCAGACATTTAAAGGAGAGCTAACACCTGTGGTCCTCAAACTATTCTTAAATGAAAAGGAAGGAACACTACCAGACTCAACTTATGAAGCCAGTATTACCCAGATACCAAGACCAGGCAAGAACACAACAAAAAACCCCAACATTTCTTGATGAACATAAATGCAAAAATCCTCAATCAACTCCTTTCAACCTAAATTTGGCAACACATTTAAGAGATCCTACACCATGATCAAGTTGGTTTCACTCCAGAAATGCAAGGATGACTCAATGTAATTGATATAATACAGTACATGAACAGAATAAGGGACAAAAATCATGTGATCATCTCAAACAATGCAGAAAAAGCCTTTGACAGAATTCAACATCTCTTCATGATAAAAGCTCTGAAGAAACTAGGAACAGAGGAATGTACCTCAATATAATAAAGGTTTTGTGTGACAGGCAACATCACACTAAGTGGGGAAAAAGCTGAAACCATTTTCTCTAAAGTTAGAGATGAGAAAAGGTGTCTACTCTCTACTTTCATTCAAAATAATGCTTGAATTCTTTACCAGAGACAATAAGGCAAAAGAGAAATAAAAGGGAGAAATGGGGAAGGAAGAAGTCAAGTTAGCTCTATTTGCAGATGAAATGATCCTTTACTTAAAAGACCCCAAAGACTCCATCATAAAAACTGTTAGGTCTGATAAACACTTTCAGCAAAATAGCAGGCTACAAATTCAACATACAAAAATCAGCTTTTTTATATACTGATAATGAACAGGCTGAGAAAGAAATTAGGAAAACAATCCCATTCATAGTAGTCTTAACAATTAAATACTTAGGAATAAACCTTAAAGAAAATGTAGTAGACACTAGAAGATAAATATACCTCCCATAGTCCTGGATTGGCAGAGTCAATACTGTGAAATGGCTACACTATCAAATTTATACACATGTACGAATTCAATGCAATCCTTATCAAAATACCTATGTCATTTTTCACAGAAATAGAGAACTAAAAAAAAAATCATATAGAAGCATAAAAGACCCTGAATAGCCAAAGAAATTCTGAGGAAAAAGAGCAATGCTAGAGGATTTCACAATACCTGACTTCAAATTATACTTTAGAGCTAGAGTAACAAAACCAACATAATACTAGCACAAAAACAGACATGAAGACCAATAGAAGAGAATAGAGTAGAGTAGAATACCCAGAAAAAAAAATCACATGGCTGTAGTCATATGATTTTTGACAAAGGAGACAAAAATATACACTTGAAAGAAGACAGCTTCTTTAACAGTTGGTGTTGAGGAAATTGAATATCTACATGTAGAAAACCAAACCTATATCCCTCTCACCCTGTATAAAAGTCAATTCCAAATGGATCAAAGATCTTAACGCAAGACCTGAAACTTTAGCCCTAATATAGGGAAACACTGAAGATGTAGGAATAGGTAAAGACTTTCTGAACAGGAAGAAAGTGTAAAAAATGACAAATGGGATTGCAAGAAATTAAAGAGCTTCTACACATCAAAGGAAGCCATTACCAGAATGAAGAGAAAACCTACAGGACAAGAGAAAATTTTTGCAAGCTATTCATCAGACAAAGAATTAGTATCCAGAATATAATGAGCTCATCAAATCAAACGCAAAAAAAAGCAAATAATCCAATTAATATATAGGCAAATTGAACAGACAGTTCTCAAAAGAAGTACAATGGCCAATAAATATATGAAGAAATGTTCAACCACTTTAGCCATGAAGGAAATGCAAATCAAAATGACACTGAGATTCTTTCCGACTCCAGTCAGAATGGCAATCATCGAGAAAATAAACAACAGCGAATGCAGATGAGGATGTGTGGGAAAAGGAACCCAACTACACTGTTGGTAGGAATGTAAGTTAATGCAGCCACTATGGAAATCAGTATGGAGATTTCTCAAGAAATTAAAATAGAATTACCATGTGATCATGTTGTACTACCCATGTGTACAATTAATTTATGCTAATAATTTTTTTACTAATAGGATTGGAGTGGTGCATTTTAAAGATGGATAGAATAAGCCACAAGCAAAGAGATGTACCCAGCTTCTTTGAATTCGAAAAGTCAAAAGAAAAAATGATTCTCCCTGTGGTTTCCAGGAGGAACCAGTCCTAATAACACCTCCATTTTCTTTAGCCCAGTAAAACCCATTTGCTACAGCAAGCCATCAGAAACTAAAATAACAGGCAAGGACCCCAGACTTCTAAGAGCCAACAATTTCCTTCAATTTAACAGTGTGATTGGCTGGTGGGTTTTGAAAGCAATGTCTTCTCATGGTCATTCAGAAGAGTAGACATTAGAAGTCAGAGGTCACAGCTGATGGGAACACTTAATTGTACCTAGTAAGAATTATATCCTATGGTGAAAAGAATAGTGGAGCATGCTGTGACCTATTCCTGTTTAATCCTTCATGGAATCCTCTCTAGTTTAATTTTGGAGGATTAAAGCATTTAAAATTTATTTATACAATGTCCCCAACCTCTATGCCTGCTTCTCCTTTCTCTTACTTTAACCTTGCCTGAGCTTCTCCCCAACTTTGTCACACTTTTCCCTGACCCTTTGTCTCCTGAAATTGTCTGTATTTGTGAGGATACCCTTATTTCTTTTTCAGCTTCATTTTAAAACAATGATCATTTCATTAAGTGATCATAAAATCCAAAAGTACTCTCCCTCTTAAATGTCCTTCTATTTAACTGACCAGGGAGGAAAGCATACAAATTACCAAACCAGAGAAACAATAGAGCTCATTTGCAGCTACATATGTTCTTTATTTAAAAACTGGAGGAATGTTGAGTGGATAGGTCTTGGCAATATGGACACCTTCTGGGAAGGATGGATGTACACAACTCCACACATTCTGTGGTATTAACTTGATCTGTGGAAAAAGAACATGCTGGTATTTATGTTGCAGCATGGTTTTTTACTGCATATTCTGTGGCCAGGAGAGAGAAAAAAGTGGCATCTTCATTAGATCCCACCATGATCCACATCATTAAATCCTGCTGTGAGTTTGGTCATTAGATCTTGCCATCTGCATCACCAGATCCTTACCAGGAGCAGAAAGAGACAGGTGTCAGTATTGTAAATGGGGTTTTGGTGAATTCTTATATTTTCTTATACTCTAAGTACCTGACATAGAGACATTGAGATGACTAGACAAACCCAAATCCTTTGGAGTGTATTAACAAAATAGGAATGAGATGTATAGCCAGTTAGAGATAATTGTGAGCATCTTATGTTCTAATGTAGAATGTTCCAGTCCTTTACAGTCTTGTGGTTGTAGGTTGTTTTTCCCTGGAGGGGTTACAAAGTGGTAACAGTGGTTCTTCTCACCTTGATGCTTCTCTGGTTGTCCAGTTAGTGGAGTTAAGCTATGACATTTGCCTTCCGTTGATGCATGAGTACAACTCAGGTTGCATTGTGACCTTGGGTGTGTCCTTTTTAAAAGGACACATACTTGGTGAAAGAGGGGTGTTCTAGAGGGAAGATTTGTAAAGCGCAAAGAGAAACCTTTCTTATTGGTTTCATAAAGCCTGCTCAAAATTCTGGGTGTTTGTTTTTGAGTTTACCTATTTTTAAGACAGGAAAACTTAAAAGTTGAGCTATAATTCACTCAGTCATCTTTCCTCCTTTATCACCTACCCTTTTATCTATCCTTTTCTTCTTCTATCCATCTTAAAACATGTATTAGATGCCCATAAATAAAATTCAATCCAAGCCTTAAAAAGCTCATATATAAATATAAAGTACAGGATTCAGGGCCATAAACTGGGTGGTACCATAGGCATGTGGCAGGTGTAGGGCACATAGAAGAGATGGTGTGCACCCCACCAAGGCTCAGCAAAGAAGACCCTTGGGGATTATAAGGGAGGAAGTTATTTGTCACCTGTTCAAGGAATGGGAACACTCATTCCTATCTTGTTTCTATTTGCTTTTAAGTAATGTAACAAACTTAAAATTACTGTTTATTTGTTGATTCTCCCAATCTATCCAAATTTCAGAGTTTAGGATGCCCAGAGAAGCACTGCTTGCAGATGAACTTGGTAGAGTAATGAATGAATGGATGTCCTAGATGATATTAAGTCCAGTTTTCATCTAGTGTAACTCCTCTTCAGCCTTAAGATTTGGTTAATTAAAATAACTAACCTTTATCTCATTATCTCATTCAACTCAACAACAACCTTGTAAAATGGATTTTATGATCATTCTCATTTTGGGAGATGAATAAACAGTGATGTGAAAGAAACAAAGATGTGTGCAAGCTCTTACAAGGAGAAGATGACCAAGTGAGAAGTAAAGCTAGCTGTCGTTAATCCTGGATTGTTTCCATCACATCACTCTATCATGCTTATAGATAATTGAACTCAGTAAATGACTTCATATGGGCCAGGAAAATCTCTCCGGTTAACCACAGGCCTATATTAGAACATTTGTTTTGAATTAAAATGTGGTCTTTTAGGCATTTCTATCAAGGGCAATATGTTGAACACAGAATTTTAGGCAATCAAAGCTAGATCTGATATAATTAAATTATAATTCTAGATAAAATTAATCAGTCATCCTCTGTCATGTTACAAACAAAAGGAAAAACAGTTTCAAAATCATAGCAAAAATACAAGTGTACTTATCCTACCAGTGTTATCTCAACTAACCCTGGTTTTTGTTATAACCAGAACCTGTACAGATAGTCCCAAGTGAGAAAGATGTGGAACTGGTTTTGATGGGTCTGGGCTAGTGGAGGACTTGAAGTATAGAATGAAATCCTGCATTCTGTGGGCATTCAGTATTGAAAGAGTGCACCATGCACAACCATGGTGATGTCTATGTTCAACACAGCCATGCTGTGAGAATCCTGGGTACTAGCTGGATTTGGTGAGCACTTTGTAGCACTAAACACAGGCACCCCTTTTAATGGTAGCCCAACTATTTAAAATACTTACCTTTACCCAGCCCTAACCAGACCACTGTATTTATTTAAAACCAGAATTCTTACTGATTATGCTCCAAATGTCTCTAAGGAAATGTTCTATGATTCTAGAGATATAAATTATTCCTGTCACTAGCTGAAAGATAGACTTGGTTCTTCAGACACCAAGCAGAGATTGCTTGTTCCAATGATATTAGTGTTGACTAAGAGCTAGAATGTTTGAGGACTGATCTGCCCAATGTCTTATCTGCTCTTTAAAAGTTCATCTGAAGTTTGGCTTTTTGCTTTCCTTCCCCCAGCCCTTTTTTTCTGCTGGGTTTTTCTTCTTCTGTAAGGCTCCAGGACTCCCACTGAATTCTTCAGATCTCTGGGTGTCTCCACTGTCCGGCCTTTCATTCCTTCCTTACTCCTTATAGGAAGACAAAGCCCTCTTCACTGCTTTCCTTGGGTGGGTTACATATTCTCTGAGTCTCTGAGAATAGTATCATTTTAGGAATGGATGGATGGATGGATGGATGATAGAAGCAAACGAATGAATATTTTCCTTTGGATAGTGCTATCTGGAGACTCCAAGAGAGACCCTAGAGTTTATAGCCTAGTTTCACTCAGTCTGCTACTTTGCGTCATTTATCCAGGTGTTTTTTAGGTATATATTAACACACACACTCATACATGCACACACATGCACACTCTGTCACACTCAAGATGGGCAGTTATCATACTCTTATTCATGGTGAAGTTATAGGTGACTTTCATATTTTTTTCCTTGAGCTTTTTGGTGGCTTTATACTTTTCTGCAATAAGAGTATTTTAGTTTATACTTCGAAATTATTATTATTTTTGCTATATTAGGGTTTGATCCCATGGCCTGACTCATGTTAGGTGAGCCACTCTACCATCCCTTTTTAAAATATTTTATTTTTAGGGTAATGTCTTGTTACTTTTGCCAAGGACATGATCACTTGAGTAGCTGGGATTACAGATGTACACTACCATACATGGCTTTAGTTATTATTAACATTTTATATTTTTTAAATTACAACTTCTAAAATATTTATATTTTAAAATTTAGGAAGTTAATATAGTATTGTGAGAAAAATGTTACTTAGTCTTCTAGCAATTCTATTGACCTTATTTCCAGACTCTTATTTCTCAGTGCAAGTGTTTTGGAATGTAGTTGCAATTATTTTGAAAATGTACATTTCTATTTTGCTTCTTGAATAAACATGAGTACAGTAATTTTATATTATATGGTCTTCATGAATTGCACTTTCATTGACTGTATACTAGTCTATTTAAATATCAATACCAAGTACATGGTTGACTTTTGCATTTCCAAATGTGTCCTAGCCACACTAAAACGCATCTTTACAATGTCCTTACTATGTACTGGGAACAGTGCTAAAAATAAACTGGTTAGCAAAATGGACTTCAGCTGTCATAGAGGGTAGAGTCTACAATAAGGATTTACATGAGGAACTCAAATGCTAAGAACTTTGTTGTGAACATGCAATTAAGGGAGTTTTGGGGGGAATGTGGAATCCAGTTTTAAGCAAGGAGTTTGGAGCATTTCCTGAAAGAACTGTCATTGAAGCTGAGACCTCACAAATGTGTCAACTGCAGGTAAGGGAGATGTGTGGAAAGAGTGTTCAAATTAGGAGGAACAGTATTGTGATGAAGTATGGTTTATTGAAGGCATTGAACTTTAGTTTGGCTAGAGATTTTGGGAGAGAGATTAGAGAAAGAAAGAAGAATAAGAAGGTAGCAAAGCAGGTGACCAGAGAGATGACTAGCATACAAGATCAAGAATGAACTCTGCATGCCAACTTAAAGTGTGGGAACTACGTCATAGTGACTTAAAAAAACTCACCAAGGAGTTTTAATAAACTGGTGTAGCTAAAGAACCAGACTGTCTTGTTGGAGAGATCATTCTGGCTCCAGAAAGGGAGCTGAAGGAAGAAATGCAATCCGTGAAAGTGTTATTGGTCATTAATCTGGTTTTCCCTTCTCACAATCTTGATAGACCTGAGATGAAATTTTCATGCATAGACACATTACTGTATTGAATATGCTACCTGATCTCAGTATTACAATAATTCAAGGTGTCTTGAAGGCTGAGTTTGTCTTGCTGGCTCTCCTCCATCACGCCAATAATTTCAGTGGCACGTGGCGGAGAAGGTGAAGGGTACCCTCTGGAGCATGGCAGTCCATGGTCTACGTGGTTCAGAGCAGATTTCATCCAGATGTATATATCCCGCAAAGCTGCTCATTTGCTGAAATCCCAACTGTCTCACTCAGCCCAGTGCCAGGACAAGTGATTTTAAAAAAAAAAAATCTAACATAATTTAGGATGCATAGACACATATTACATCTATGTTTTGTGGACTCCTTAGGTTGAATGTGCTTGCACAACTACATCACACTCCTAAAGAAACATTCCCATTTTACTTTTAATAACTCTTTCACTATTTTTGAAACATTTCAGGTTGTAAGGTTCCATTTTCCTGGCCAAAGTCTATTAATGGGTTAATGTTGTCCATGATGTGATCTCAAAGCACATTTGGTATCGTGTTGTGAATGGCCATTTTCCACGAGTAGAAAGTGAATATAGAGAGAAGAAAGAGCCACACCTCATGCAGGATGCTCACTCTCTGGAACTCAGCCCCAGGCTAAGAAGCTTTGCATGGGTGTCCTGTGCTCTATTGGGGTGGGCCACTTTGGAGGCATGACAAATGTAACATGGAAGAGCTCCGCCCAAGAGCAACAACGGGGACAATGATAGAAAGCAGATGGAGGCTCTGGCCTTCACTTGGTGAGAAATCCATGGAGGGAATGGAGAATGTTTGTAAAATTCTTGGGCACCATTGGGACGTCTCCTGGTACCAATGGTCACGTTTGGTTTTGATGAGACCAAATTACTGTTTGAGTTCTCTTGAAATGTTTGACTTACCAGCCGGAGGTCTGGAATTTAAAATGAAGCATGAATTATAAAAAAAAATTCTTGCTTGACTTTGGAGTAGCAGTTCCGAAAAGGTGCTTGTTCAGAGACTTTTGATTGTGGTTTGCTTCCCAAATTGTGCAATCATTGGACTGGAGCAAATCTTGGGTTGTCATTTTATCTTTTCTTCTACTTCTAATTAGAAAGGAGAACTCTATATCACCAAAGTACTTCAGCAATATGGTGGTATATTCTTATAGAAGATTTCTGGAAGGAAGGACCACAGCTCCTTCCGTGGTTTTGGTTCATGGTTATTAAAAAAAAAAAAAAAAGCCTGCCAGACTTGGGCTTTTGGAGCACCTACAGTTTGAACCTAGTATAATGTGTCCATATTCAACATTTTGTGCTGTTCAGGGAGGACACACAAAATTAAAAGGGTTCATGTCTCTTTGCTGGGGGACTCTGCTGTTTTTAGGTGAGAAGATGGTCTATGACTATAAATACAGATCAGTGGGTGCTAACATGGACACAAAGCAGTAGATGAGCTGTTTTGCCAGAAAGGTGGTGGGGAATTGGATGCAGAATGATTGTGCATCCTAAGTCAATCTCAGGGTAATGGTTTCCACTCTTCTGTGATGCCTCTGTGCTCACAAGCATCCTCCCATCTCCTCAGTCCACAAACATCTTTCCACAGACATTCTCTCCAGCATGATACTTTTGTTTAGCTGCCACATGTTAAAAAACAATTTAGATTTGTTGCTTCTCTCTTGCTCTGCCTCCTCCTCCCCCAGTCTTTACTCCTTGTACCCTTCTTTCCTTCCCTATCTCTCCATTACACCTACTGCTCTGGTTGGTGACCCAGCATCCTCTTTCTAGCCTACGTCTTCTTTCTTCTTTGTGAATAAATCCTGATGATAACCCTGAACCCTGTCACCCTGAGTGCCCATATCCCCATCTGCTCCATTTCTCTTCTCCTCACATATTTAAATTGGTCTTTTTTCAAGATTGCAGAAATTTTGGAGTCTTTACTTGTTCTACCCAGGTAACTTGTCTTTTATTTTTTTAGCTCTTACTTTCCCATGAGCTCCAGACCCACTTCAACACCTGATTCTCAAACTTAGAAATATTACAAATTTGATCGGTTTTATCCACCGAGTGTCTTCCCTTGCTAGAAAGTAATCTCCCCAGGGTCATGGGTTCATGTCTCTGCTACTGTTCTATCCCAGTGCCTGAAACTAGAGTCTAGCAGATAGTAGCAGTCAATACATATGTGTTGAACCAATGAGTATTAGCTACATTTACTGAGCATTTATCTTAGGAAGAGTTTATAAGCACTTTAAGTTGATTACCTCACATAAATAGAATGAGACCTTATGAGGTCTCATGTTACATGGTATATTGTTAACTGAATTTTACAAACGAGGACTTTGAAGCACAATGATGACAACTCCCCTGTGACCACATGACTAGGGAGGGGCAGAATGGGCTTCAAACCCAGGCAGAATGACCTGAGCCTAAGCTTTCAAGTACTGGGATATACTTGCAGGTCTGTATCTCATCTCTGCCATGTACTGGCCATATGAACATGGACTTACTGACTTACTTTTTAAGTTGTCTGATTTTCATCTTCCTCTTTCATTAAAAGGTTTTCACCCCTGACTTTACTGTGTTATACCTGCAAGCTTTGCAAACATTATGATATAACATCAGTGTTATTCCTCAAATAAAGTATGAATAGTTAAGGGATTAAAAAAAAGGCACAGAGGGTTTCTTAGGAGTTACAGAACTGCAAAACAAAACAAAAACACAGAAAATACAAAGCCGCAAACCACAAGTTAAGAAGTCATGGTGCTATGCTTCAAGGAACTCCATCCTCTCTTCCTTCCTTCCATCAAACATTTGCTACAATTCTTCCAAGTGCTAGGCCTGGGCTAGAGACAAAAAGAGAAAGGTTAATATGCTTGGTGGTGTAGAGGAGATAAGATGTCTGCTGAGGTTAATATAGTGGTTCAGTGTGGCATACAAGTGTGACCTTAGGCCTTTGGGAACTCTGAATTGCTGAGAATTCCCTGGTGGTGGGGTCAGAAAGGCTTTGCAGAGGCCATGACACTAGATCTACATTCTGAAGTAATGTGTTGAAGATCTCAGAACTTCAGGAATAATGTGTGTGAAAATAAGGAAAGCCAGGTTACCAACCTGTGCCTTTTGTAAAACAAAATTAAGACAGATTCATAGTTCAGATAAGGGGAGAATAATGTTCACTGGAACTCTTGAGAAAGGCTATCATGAGAGGGCCTTGAAGAGGGACTCCAAGGACTTTTTTTTCTCTATGTTCTCCCCTTCTATGTTGAAGATGAAGAGCTCTGGGAAAACTGGTTGAGCCATAGCTCAACTGGCAGCCTCATCCTTAAAGATAGAGGCAGAGAAGGCTTTGACAGTTGAGGTTAAATAAGAAACAGCGCCTGGATAAGACTCAGAGGAAAGATTTTGTTCAGCATTATGGGAAGTGGCTAAGAAAGGGGTGTCATACTTGGTTTGGAGACTTCAGGATATTGAGGTGAAGGCAGCCATCTACAGTCATGGGAAGAGTAGAAGGATGGGCTCTGAAAGCCTTTAGTTCTTTGACAGAAGGTCTGAAAGATTCCAACATGACATGGAATCCACCAGCTCTCTTTGCCCCAACCCAGGCCTTTCTCTCCTGGATCCTGTCAGAAGGGAAGTACCAATGTCTCCATATGTCCTGGCTTTGTAGTAACCTTGTTTCTTTGTTGAAGGGAGCAGCTGTGCATGTTTTTAAGAAGTTGGCCTGGGAACCTTCTGGTTTTCCAAGCTGACAGCTTTCTGCTCTTTTTGGACTACTTAAGGCTCCATGTGAGTATTAGAGCCAAATGTGGACATAAAGACAGTCCCTTGTCTGAACCTTTCTCATGCCCACTTCAAGATTTAACATAGAGGTTTCCTGTCCATACATGCTTTAGATCTGTTTTGGGAAAGGGGAATAAAGCTAGGTGCTGCTGGTTTTTTTAAGAAGTAGATTATTATGTATGCGAGAGTCCTCAATTGGGAATAAGAAGTCTTAGGTTCTAGTTCATGGGTATCTATATGACCTACAATATGTTCCATTCCATATATTCTGGGCTTCAGTTTCTTCCACAAAATGGAGTGTGGGTCAGACTGAGCCATATGTTAATTTCCATATTAACATTCTCTGATATTGGGTGAGATGTGTATGTGTATACAAATTTTTTTCTAAGAAAGAAAGATTAAGGATAATATCCTGGGCACATTATTGCCGCCATATGTGCGTACATTCCTGACACTGCTATGGGCCCCACCCCTGCCATATGCATCCCATGCTTTGTCACCCTGATTGTCCTTTTTTGCACATCACTTCTCGGCATGCCACATGTTCCTATGTGCATGAGATGTGCTGACACAGGGTTCATGAAGACTGACTCCATGTCTTGTTCTCCTGGTGGTTTCTTGAGCAATCCTAAATCCAGCTGCAACACCCACAGCAGTCTGGCTTTATATAAGAGGAAATGTAAGTCTAACTAGCTCACATATATTTGGTGATCCAGACTCCAAGAGGGGTTTGTGAGGCTTCTCTTCTATATCACATTGTGCTATCAAGCCCATACTTGTGCCTCAGATGCAAATTCTCACAGCAGAGTAGTGTCTTCAAACCTGAGGATCAGGGAGAAGCATTCCATCCCTTATTATCCAAAAGGTGGCATGACCAGAGGGCAAAACATTAAACTAACACTGCTGCGCAACTAGGATGGACGTTTCAAAGGGTAAGGTTTGTGATTCTCTGAAGGTATTCAGATGGCCCTTGAGCTGAAGTGAAATGGAGTACAACAGGGATATGTATCAAGTGTTTTCAGAGATTTAAAGGGAGGAATAGATTTGATTCAAGTCTCAGCTCTACCACTTATAATGTAGCCATGGGCAATTTATTTAACTTCTTTAAGCTTTTTTGTCCTGAACTTTAAAAGATGATGTTGCCTACCATTTTTCCTTTTTCAGAGAATAGTTATGAAATTCAGAGACCATGCTTAAGAAAGTAATTGTAAGCAATAAGTTGTTAACCAGTGTATTTGTGGAGAGTCTAGAACCCCTTGGAGGAGAGGTTTAACACTGTGGAGCCCCTCAATGAAAAATAAAGAGAAACACAAAACTAAGTGTAAAATAACTCCTTGTGTACAGACAACTTTGACATGTGGCTTCAAGGGATCCACTTAGCAGGTTTGTATGTCAGAGATAAATGGTCCCTGAGATAGAAATCAAATAGTCACAATACTACTTCTGCCTTACAGTGAAGGCTATATTTATCTCTTCTTTTTTCTTCCATGTCTGTTGTATTTAGATATACAATCCACTGGATAGTAGTTAGAGAAAGACTGATTAAGGGAATGTGCATTGGTGTGTGTGTGTGTACGTGTGTGTACGTGTATGTTTGTACCATTCATCCTTGCATTTCTCTCTTTTAGCTGTAACAATATAGTAAATGGAAACTATGATGGGAGAAATATACTGCATCTTGTGGGTCGTAAGTGTTTCACTCACTAATAATCCGGATAATCCCAGTGTGTAGTCTACTTGCCCAATTCCCTTATGCAGGTTAATTTTGGTAACAAATCGTATTTTTCTCTAGCTCAGTGGGATTAGCTAGGAAATTACAGAATCCATCAACAATTTGATCTCCCTGGATACAATTTGGTAGCTCTACTTCAATTCCAGCTCAGGTCACAACTGCTTGATATATACTTTTAAACCAATTTCTCTCTAGATCATTGTCTCTGATCAGTACAAGAAAAGAGGGAGAAATTTCTTTTTCATATTTGTTTTATTTCATAGCTTTCAGATGCTTCTATTAAAAGGGAAGTATTCTTAGCATCGTGCTATATGCTTTGTATTTAATTGATAATTGTCCATTGATATTTAAAGAAACTTTTAAATTTAACTATTACGTACATACAGAAAATGTACAAATTAGTGTACAACAATGAATTTTTATAAGCTACTACCATCTAAGATATATAATATTACTGGCACTTCCTCAAACTATTTTATATCCCATCCTGAGCACTACTTCTATTTCCTCCCCAAGGATAGTCAATATTTAGACTTCTAAAACTATAGATTGGTTTTGCTTGCATTATTTGGTTTTTTTCCTTATTTGACATTATGTGGTAATTTATAATATTGGAGTCTAATGTATTCATCTTTTTCTTTATGGTAAATATTTTTGAAGTCCTATTTTAGCAATGTTTGTCTGCTTGAAGGTCATGAAGTTATACCCTTATATATTGTACTTCAGAAGGCTTAAATTTTACTTTCATATTTGTAACTCTAATACCCTTCTTGGCACGTATTTTCATGGGTGCAATAAAGGATCAAGAATCATTTATTCATGAGAATATCTGAAAAGACCTTCCATTCCTTACTGCCTTCATCATAAGTCAGTTGAGTGTATATGTGAGATTGTCTTGGATTCTATTCTATTTTATTTGTATACTTACCTCTTTTTTGTCAATGCCACAATTTCTTAACAATTACGGACTCATAAAGTCTAATATTTGTTCACACATCGAGATTATGTTGACTATCGTTGGCTATTTGTATCTCCATACCAATTTTACAATTACTTTATGTTTTAATAACAGCAATAGTAATGATAAATGATAGGATTTTGATTGTGATTACATTGAATGTATGGGCCAATTTGAGAAGAATGGTGTGTTTCCAATATGATGTCTTCCAGTTCTATGATGTCCTTCCTCTTATTTTATTTTAATAATATTTTATAGTCTGTGTATGTGTGTTTGTGTAGAGGTTTTGTGCATATTGCATATTTCTTTTGATTCATTCTTAGGTACATGCTTTTTTAAAATGCCATTGTAATTCATTTTACTTATTTTTGGCATTATTATATAAAGATAGAAATAATTTCCATAGACTGTTCTTGAGGACAGAATTCTTGATAAGTTCACTTATTCACTCTTAAGACTATTTCAAAAATTCTATATACAAAAATCTCATCTACTATCAGTGATTCTTTTTTTTCTACTCCTTATACCTTTTATTTTTTTCTTACCATATAGCATTGGCTAGTACTTCCAGTAAAATATTGAAAAGAATGCTCTTGAAAACATTCTTTCAATTTGTCTTTCAGTTTTTAATTGCAGTATTAACATTGATTCTAATAGACTTTATTTTGGGGTGGGCAAGTTTTAGGTTCATAACAAAACTTTCAAGCAGAAAGTACAGTTTCCAGAAACCACTGTCTTCCTACTTGCATAGCTTTCTGCTATCATCATCCTATATCACAGTGGTACATTTGTTACAACTGATGAGTGTACATTTACACATTATTATCACTCAAATTCCACAGTCGTGTTAGGGTTCCCCCTTGGTGCTGTACATTTTATGGGTTTTGGCAAATTTATAATGATCTGAATCTATTATTATAGTCTCAAAAGTACAATTGTCCTGAAATCCTCTTTGCTATGCCTTCCTCCCTCCAAACTCTGGCAACCACTAATTTTTATGCTTTTTACTTTTTCAGAATGACATTTACCTGAAATCACATACTATGTAGCCTTTTCAAATTGGCTTCTTTCACTTAGTCATGTGCATTTAGTAAATATGTGTTTGCTTGTTCTTTCACTTAGTAATATCCAGGTCTTAACTACTTGTCAGAAAATTTCTTTTAAGTTCTGAATAATGTTTATTGTCTGAATATAACAAAGTGTCCTTATCCATCTTAGTTGCTTCCAAGTTTTGGGACTTACGGAGAAAGCTTCAACAAACATTTTGTGCAGGCTTTTATGAGGACCAAAGCTCTCATTTTCTTTTGATAAATACTAAGGGGAGCAGTTGCTGGATCATATAAATGTGTTTTGTGAGAAACTGCCAGACTGTCTTCCAACATGGCTGTACCAGTTTGCATTCCCACCAACAGTGAATGAGAGTTCCTGTTGCTCCATGTACTCAGCAACATCTAGTGTTGTCAGTGTTCTGGATTTTGGCCATTGCAATATGACTATAGTAGAATCACATTGTTTTAATTTGCAGTTCCCTAAGGGCATATTGTCATCTTTTCATATGCTTATTTGCCATCTGTATATCTTATTTAGTGATGTCTCTGCCTATTTTTCTAAAATGGGGTTGTTCTTTTTTATTGTTCAGCTTTGTATGTTTTTTGTATATTTTTGATAGCAGTCTTTTCTCTTATATATATATATATGTTGTCCATATGTTTTCTCAGTCTGCTACTTTTTATTTATTTTTTTGAAGATTGAATTTTATATTTTTCCCTTTTTAAAAATTATTGTTGTACTGAGGGTACATTGTGACATTTACCAAAATTTTTACAATATATCATAGTTTAATTCACCCCCTCCATTTCAGACTTTCAATGTAACTAGCATTCCTAGAATTTACCCAAATTGGCTGTGTTGTATTTTTACACATATGTACATATATAAATACAGAATTAACTTGCTAACATTTTATTGTGAGTTTTTGAGGAAGATTTTCCTGAGAATTTTCTTTCTGGTTGTACTCTTGTCAAATATCAGTGTCAAATTTTACTAGCGACATAATAGAAGTAAAAGTTTTCTTTATCCCTTTTCCTAGTCTTTGGAAGACTCTATTTAAAATTAGTGTTGTTTCTTAAGCACTTGGAAATTCTAATGTCTAAAACCATGTAGGCCTGGTTTCTTCTTTGTGGGAAGGCTTTTAACTATATATTTAATTACTTTTAAATATAAGGCTATTTTTATTATATCTGTTTTAAGTTGTGATTTTCAGGGAATTTTAAAATTAGATTGAAATGTCCAACTCATTTGCATACACATTTTTATAATACCCTCTTATCTGTTCTTCAGGCACTATACTGATATCCTCCTTTTTATTTCTGACACTATGATTTAGTACTTTTTCTAATTTTCTCCTGAGCTCTATCCCTACCTCACAATTTATCATATTGCATGTCCTCTCAAAAATGTTTTTGATGAATATTCTAATGTATATTTCATTACTTTTTGCTATTTTTACTAAGTTCTTCATTCTGTTTTATTAGGTTTTATTTGCTGTTCTTTTATTTCTTAAGATGGATAATTAGATTACCAATTTTATTCTTTTTCTCTTTTCTGACACATGTACTCAAGGGTATATATTTCCCTCTAAGTTTTGTCATATTTTCATAATCATTTAATTCAGTATGTTTTCTTTCTATTTGATATTTTTGATTGTTGAATTATTTAGAAGTTTACTGCTTTATCTCCAACCACTTCAGAATTCCCCAGTTATCATTTGTTATTAAATGAAGGCACTTCAACCCTGGTCAAGGAGTATACTCTACATAATTTGCATCTTTTCAAATATGTTTACACCCACTTGATAGCCAGGTCTATATTTAATTTGAATGAATATCCTGTGTTGTACAAAGTCTGCAGTCTTCTGTACAACATTCTTCATTTGTTTGTGTGTGTGTATGGTCAGATTTGTTATTCATATTGTTCACATGTTTATATTATTTTTATTTTTATCATCTTTCACTTACAGAGAGGTGTGTTTAAACTTTTCACTGCAGTTAAGAAATTGTCTTATTTTTGCCCTATAATTCTGTTAATTTCTTTCATACCTTTCTGAGGCTAATCTATTTGATTAATGTAAGTAGAATTTTTATGTATTTCACAACACCTGACTTTTTTTTAATCATTGTACTGCCCTTGTTTGTTTTTAGTAATGTTCCTTGCCTTAAAGTATAATTTACTTGGTTTCAGTAAACATACACCCTCTGTTATTCTTAATATTTGCATTATGTACTTTTCCCATTTCTTTACTTCCAAATTCTCTGAATACTTATGTTTAATATATTTCTTGTTTTTACATTTTTAATTCATGAAATCCTTCCTTTTAATGGTGATATGCAGATTATTTGACATTTATTATGTGATCTCTTCTAACATTTAATAAAGGTTTCTTCTGATTTATCTTGTTTTCTTAATCATCTCTTCAGTTGTTTCTAGACTTCTGTTACAATATCAATTGATTCTTTAATTTAAGCTATTGCATATTTCAGCCTTGAATTTTTTATAACCCTTGTGTATACTTTATTTTTCTCTCCTCTACTATTCTTTGTTATCTTCCCTTAGCCTTGAATTTTCATTTGATTCTGTTTTACAGTTCTCAATTCTTTGCTAAAATCCTTCATTTTCTCTTTAACACTTTATAATACATATGATTAGTATAATCAAATCCATAGCTGATAACGCTAATATCTAGGTCTCTTGTAGCTTTGTATCTGATTGGTTGATTGATTGACTGGACTCTTTTTGGGAGGGGAATTTGGTCTTCTCTCTTGCTAACTACATGGTTTTTCAAAATTGACCATAAGTACAAAAATTATAGAAAAAGTTGATGCTCTGAATAGTGTTATTTTCCTGGAGAGACAATTAATTTTGTTTCTGGGAGGTAGATAGGGTAGAAAAACACTAGCTCAAAGCAGCTAGGAATTAAGCCCATGAGAAACTGGACTACAAACTTTGTGAGGGAAGATCTATTTCTGTTTGCCCTTCTACCTATAATAAAATTCTTTGGGGTCCCAACTAAAATTCTGGGATGCCTCTGTGGTCCCCTTCTCCTTGTATTGTAAGTCTAGTTTTGACCCCAAGACTTACAAGACTGTGTGAAGTTGGCCTCAGCTACTCATCCTCCTAACTTCAGCTTGGGCATTAAGAATTGTGTTATGGGAAAAAGTAGCCCTAGATATTGGGCTCAGATCTCTGCCATTCCATTCTCTCCAGGATCATATTGTCTCAGTCTTCACTGACTTAATAGATCTCTGAGGCCTGCAAATAATGTTTTTCCATACATATTCTGGTTAAAGTTTCTGATTTTTCTCAGTGGGAGCATTGATCTATAACCAACTTGTCTACTTCACTCTCAGGGGCATCAAATTATTTTATTCACACTTCTCATTTCCACAACTTGAATTCAACTGACGAATCTAAATAATTAGGATAATAAAGGCACTCAGCTTATCACTTTTTCTCCTCAGAGTGTCTAATCATAAGACATGAGAAAGCTGAGCCTCTTTCTACCTGGGCCCTTATTTCATGTGTTGTTCTAGGGTAATTGTCAAAGAAATCTTGATAAGAAAGTATTAATTCTTAAAGTGAAGCTCTTCGTAAGGGACAGATGCATTTTATTAGTAAAGCTATTTTGAACGCAACCAGCTTTTGACAGAAATAGCTATTTTAGAAGAATAAAAGTAGAAAGTTTGCTTGGTTCTCAGTAATACAGTTAGGCATCTACTCATATTCATAGAACCCACTTTGTCTCTGAATTGCCCCTTTCCATTTGCATTTAGAGCAGCTAGTTGTTTCCTCATAAGAAAAGAGACACACTATTAAATCTACCATGAGTTAAATTTAGCCATATAACTGCATCATGCTCACAAGCTGGGCCTATCCAAAGCCCTTTGGGAAAGTGATACCCATTTTATCTAATAATGGTCAAGAGGCCAAAGAGGTAAATTCCCTCTTACAGCATGTACAAAAATCTCCATGAAGAGATAGGGAATTTAATAAATAAAATGAAGCCACTTATTTGCTGTTTGATCTGGAAAATTCATTTGACTTCTCTGCCTTGATTTCTTATTCGATAAAATGAGAATGACAATCATCCTTATTTTGTAAGCTTATTGGGTAGAATGTATATAGTAGCACATGTGATTACTGATTGATTTTTCAGATTCCACAGGAGGATTGAAGTAAAATGATCACTTAAAATTGAGTAAATATGTTCATTCTAAAAGTAAAGGCACTGTTTAAAAGATAGTTCTATTGCTGTGTGATCGTGGATTGTAATCCCTTCTTTAATCTAAAGCTCATGTTCTAACTTGACTAGAATGGAGTTTCTCCTTGATCCAGTATCTGTTCTTGTTCAACAGTGGACACTAATCAACTGAGGAAGTGTTAAAAGTAGTCAAAAACTGCGAGTCACTTCCCCAGATTCAGAATAGATGACCTAAGTGGTGATGGGATGTGTTCAGGATTCCTAGACCTTGGGTCTCTTGACTTCTAGGCTGGAGGAAGAATGCCTCAGAGCATTTTCTGGTCTCTAGATAGTTGAAGGGGCTCCTTTGTGACCCCAGGTCCTGGCATACCTTCAACATGGACTTGTCTTCTGGGCTTTAGAGACTTTCTTCTTCATCACATCACTATCTGTCATCATAGGTTTCCTTTTTGTTTTCTCAGGCAATGCAGTGACTTTGGATGACTAGAAGTGAGTTTTAATATTGAAAATATCAGGATCTCTCCTGTTAGAGATTCTAATCTGATGACCTGCAAGAATAACAGTCACATCTTATATTGGTGTGGTGATTTACCTTTCTCACTTTACCTGTGTCATTGACCTGTGAAATGGTGCTAAACAGGCAGCACTATGACTGAAACTCACCACTTACCACATGCATTTTGTTTACAAAATGTCTTCCCTTTCTTTTCTTATAATTCAATTTGTATGCTAATCTCTTAAAGTTGATGATATTATCTATTATTAAAAAAGGACATGTGAGGCCCAGAATTTGCTTAAGATTATAAAGCCTATAAGTTATGTAGCCATATTCTCTACTTGGTTTGCTTATTAGACAATGCTGTAGTTTTCTCACAAGACCTTACTGTCTTTCCTAAGTATGATGAGTAGTTGAGTCCAGAGTGGGTTTTTAATATGAATCTTAGTCCAGTTTTCTTTCTACTGACCTTACAATTTTATCTCAGCATCTTGGCTCTTGGCAAAGGGTACTGTATAAACCTCCCATTCCAAAAGATACTTTAGATGTTAGATGTGGACATGTAATGCAGGAACCTCAGTAAAGATAGTCAATCCAAAATTCTCATCTGTAAAGAATTACCATTTTTCTATACATGGATTACCACTTAATGTCAACATTACATTATACAAAATTTTGTTTCCAATTCAGAAGAAAAGTCTAGATCTCTTTATGGCTGTGTTACCAATACCACTCTTATTTTGGACCTTTTAGTCTAAGAGGTCCAGATGTTTGTGTTACTAGAGTATTAAATGAGAGAGAATTTAGATAACCTCAATTTCTTGTATTGCTTTGTGCTTCTTGTTGTTGAGCCAAAATACTCACGTTGCAAGACTCAGGCAGTTTCTGGAGCTTAGTAGGCTTCATCTGTTTTTTCATCTTTATTGAATTAAATCTTGAGATGGGGGTAGTAGGATATGAGACTATTTGATCCAGCCTATCCTGAACTGTTGTGATTCTTTTCAGTGGATCCTTTATTCATCTTTGAAAGCTCATAAATCCCTCCTAAAGTAGACCATGGGTCTAGGTCTTAAGCTTTGGTTCTGGCTCATACGTACCTGCAGAGGCTGACTTGATTTTTGATTTCCTGGTAACTCATCATAGACCCACTCTGGTTTCCCTCCCAAGCCTCACAGAATTCTTCTAAAGCTGGAAAACACTGCAACTTTGCTGAGATTTCTTTCTTTGATGTTCCTTTCTTGCAAAATTGCCACTAGAGAACCTCATCCTAGCCTTTCGATAGGAGATGCACCTGGAGTGTGGATACAAAGAAGATAATGATGATGGGGAAAGCTCAAATAACCTAGTGTGACTGAACCATGAAACCACATTTAAGAGTGCCAAATCTGGGCTGGCAGAGTGGCTCAAGTGGTAAAAGTGCCTGCCTAGCAAGTATAAAGCCATGAGTTCAAACCCCAGTGCCACCTAAGAAACAAAAAGAGTGCCAAATCCTAGCAAGATTAAGCACTGCCAGTGAGGCCAAGAGAAAGAAAAGGACAAGGATCTGAGAAGGGGTTAATTGAGGGTGAGGGGAGGTTTTACTCTAGTATCCAATTGACCTATTTGTATCCCTTTACCTTTCTCCCTTGAGTCCTTCTCATTTCAGTTGCTGGGAAGTAGACTGAAACCTTGGTGTTTGATGGGGGGAAAATAGCCATGTCAGTTACACACACACACACACACACACACACACACACACACACACAGGCATGCCATCTCTCTTCCTCAAGATCTGAAAACCTGTTAACTAGTTCTTTCATCATCCATGAAAACCCAGAAGTAAAAATGTTAGAGAGTTAAAAAAAAAAAAAAAAGGTTATAGCTGCTGAGCCAAAGTTGTATTATTTTCTCAAAAAAACATGATGTCATGGACTTACCTCACCTTTAGTGCAGCCAAGCGAATAATGTGTACTGAGCTTTCTATCATGTACCATTATAATTAGCTCTGTCAGGTCTTAGCCCTGCAACCCTCATGCAGATAATATGATAATATGTCTTCATAACCAAGTGACCTTACATGCACAATATTTCTCCCCTTATGAAGATTGCATGTCAATAAAGTAATTGAGTCTCAGAGGCTGCAGCGAGGGAAGATTTAGATGATTGGACATTGAGAGCAGTGATGTATGACCATTATTATTCCTCTTGTCAGGGAGGCGCGTACAAGCGAGGATGGCCAGAAGATGACAGGGATGACGGCTTGCGTTTCATTAAAAAAAATATTGCTGTTAATCACCACTCTATTCTTTTCAAAGTCACTGAGGAAAGAAACTCTTTTTTCATTTTTAGCTCACATCCAAAATGAGAGCACATTATAAGATTTCTAGCCTCAGCTTCTTTGCACAGTGATTTTCTTCGATTGCAAAGAGCCTAAATTTAAGATTTTAATTAATAGATCAGCAACAGAGAAATGGGCAGGGGCCGCCTGACTTCTCTGCTTTAGGCTTCTTGGGTTTCCACATGCAGAAGAGGCCTCTGCCTGCTGAGATGGAAGCAGCTTCCTCTCTTCTCGCAGCAGTGCAAGATATGTGCTCATGAGCTCTATAAAAAGAAGGCAACGTGAGAGAACTAAATCGGAGGCGGCTATTTTTACTTGAATTAATTTGTTTGGACAGTTTTAACACTTGGAACATTTATATTTCCATACTTTATAAAAGCAAACATGCTGTTTCTCCAGTTGTAAATTTATCTTATGATATCATAACAGCTGGAAACTTGTAGCCTGGTAGGATTTTGTTTCATATTTAAACAGCTTGAGAAATATGTCGGAAACAAGGTGTATTTTCCCCCTATCTCTGTGTGTTTTCTCCTCTTGTTTTAGACTACCCAAGGAGTGTTGGCAGTCTTGTTCGAAAGATAGTGAGACTAGGATTTCTATTAGCCTGGCATTGTTAATTGCTTCTCTCTTGCAAACACACTTCCTACAGATGCTGAGAACACACTGGAGCCCCTTCTGGGAGAATTGAAGAATCTTTCCAATGGGAAAGCAAGCTAATAGCAAAAGCATCTTCTGTTGGCAAAGGGGTTCCTGAGTCTTTAAATCTATGTTCCTAAGTAATTGACTAAGATCTAACCGCCTTGAAGAAAAAGGAGCTAGATAGTATGACTTTTTAGTCATGATTTATGGTGCAAAATTAGCCACCGCATCCTCTCATTATGGGTGCTGAGTGATTTCTCCAGGCAGCAGGAGAGAGGATAGTGTGGAAGTAGAAGCTGGGTTTGTGGTCCTCCAGTTTGATCATTTCCTCCTAGGGAGCTCCAGTGAATGCCTTTGTGGTAAGGATGCTGTTTCCTTTCCGTTTTCTCTATTCTATAAAAGGAAAAAACCAAACATGAACAAATAACTTGATGGTGCTTGAATGTTCAGAGGAAATGTTAACTCAGGATGACACACACATGGCAGTATAGAATTTAGAGTTTCAAACCGGGTCCTTAAGTGATGCCAACCTCCTAATTGCCCTCCAACCCCTCTGTGCCCCACAAATACAAGGTCAAAGCTTTCTTTCTTTCTTTTTTCCTCTCATTTTGTAATATCTGGAGTTGAGATTATATCCATTTGCCCATGTGAATAGTTTTTCCATAATGAATTAAAAAATCACCTAATAGATTTCAGGGGCACAAGGAAGACTCTGCTGACTTCAAGAGGCCATAATCCCTATTTATATGCTAACAATGAACTTTTACAAGGAGAGCTTTATCTGTCTCTTTCTAGGCTTTGGTTTCTGGTTAACAAACACAACTTTCTCTGGGAGGAGGAAGCAGATTAACCTGTCTTCAGTTATTTACATCTGTGTGTGAGAAAAAAAAAATCTAAATATTTTCTGAATACTTGAAGAAGAGAATAAGCAAGAAAGTAAGATTGTGGTTTGGGGAGTGAATGTGCACATTAAAGGAAAAATGATTTAGTGAAGTTCGTAGATGAAAAACGGTCTATTAGCATCCTTAAACTAACATATGTTGGAGTGTTGTTCATGTTACCTGCTAGTATTTTTTTGTCCTCAGTTGATGATTGGTGACCCATGTCTGATGTTTGTTGTCATTGGTGATGCTGATAGTGATGATGATTATAGAGAAGTAACAGATCCTAAATACATCAAATACATTGGGAAATATTCCTAATACTTAATTTTCTATTGTAAATCTTGAGTTTAGTTTATTTTTATTTATTTTTTGTTTGATTATTTTTAAATGTCCGCTGCTTCCCCTATAGTTTGGATCTAATATATGTAGAAATAAAAGGTGTACCTCCTGTACTTCAGTAGGTATGGGTCTGGGGCCCTGTTTCTGTGCATCTCTGTTATTGGTTTGTCTTCCCTGAGCTCAATGGTCATTGATTGAAAAAACCAAGATGGCAGAGATGAAAAAGGCTCTATATTCCTAATAGGGTACCAATTTCTAACTCTCCCTCCAGGTTTCTAGTCTCTTATGCTTTATTGAAAACAACTCCCAGGCTAGAAGGGAACTTAGAAATTGCCTCCATGGCTTTCACACAGAGCTATGTGTGAACATTCCAAAGAGATGTGTCAGATGTGTAAGGAGAGCAAGTAGGTAGCCCAATAGTGCAGAGCTAGCAGGGCCCCTAATCCTTGCTTTTGAGTCGATTTTTATGTATTCTACATACTGAGGGCTAATGGAAAATATCCTTTAACTCAAAACTGTTTATAATTTTTTTTTTTGGTGGTACTGGAACTCAGAGCCTCACAATCATTAGGTAGGTGTTCTACCACTTCAGCTACTTCAGCAGTCCTCAAAACTGTTTATATATTGCTAATATAACAATAACAAAAGGTTTGAAGAACCTGGTGTAGGCCATCTTGTTCATTTTCTAAAGTAGCTGGTCACTTGCTCATAGACCCTACCCTTGAAATTGCTCATGAATCCTCACTGTTTGCACTATTGTGCCTATATTGGAACCTCCAGGGGCTGGGGGCCCTTGCCTAATTTCCCCTTTTTCTTTTCCCCATACCCTATATGGTTTCTTGAATGATTATAGCACTAACAAATGGTGGCCATGGCAGTAGCACCCATGCCTATCCACCTGAACAACAACTCAGTATAATCACAGAGATCCAGGAAGAGAAACAAAAAGACAAATGAGCTCATGGGGTAATAGCAGTGGGAGTTGAGAGACACAAGTTGAGCCATATTGAACTCAATAGTTTAGTGAATAACCCACTGTAGTTCTGCTGAGGGCCTTGACTGGTAAAGGAAGATTGGTATCTCCAGGTCTGGTGTGACTGATCTGACCATTACATTAGTAGGACCTGAGCACCTGCTCACAGGTATCTGTGTTGATGGACACCTCTGCCTGGAGCTGCAAGCACAGCAGCTGGGACCCCTTGTTCTTTTATTTCAGCCCCTCTCCCTGTTTTCTGTCACCATGTCATGTCAAATCATTGTCAGATGGCAGACAAGGCACCCCCCAAATATAAAGGTATCAGGTTTCAGGACACAGGCTAAAAGGGATATAACGATGGGAGCCAGAACTGAGTACATGCCACTTAGCAGGCAAGCAAACAGCTAATAAGTGTTGTTAGTGGTTTCCATGGGGGAGGACATGGAGTACATTTCCTGGACAGGCAGGTGTAGAACAGCCTGTTCTGGGGTCCAGTTACAGACAGGCTTGTGCGATTAGTATTGATGCCTGTCACTTTGTAGCTGCCAAGCTGTTGATTCTGTGAAACACCAAAGGCTCTGATTATCTGGTAATCAACCCTGCTCTCAAGAATAGGACTGGGGGAACAAAAATAGACTTTCCTAGGCATTGACTGAGGTCATGGATCATGTTCCTGGTTTGTATTTTCCTTTTGCTCTGACCCTTAGATTTCTCTAGCCTATTCTTTACCTGTATCACCAGGTAACTGTTCTCTTTGTCATGGAATCAAATTCTCACCCTCTTGGTATGAGCCAGTTCAAATTATCTGTCCTGGGTAGATGAAACTGGGGTGACTTGGGTAACAGCATAGGAAATAGGAGTGTTTGCATGTCAAGGCAGAAATTTGATTCCTCGTCTGACAAATTCTCATATCCAAATGCATGACTGATGATTAAGCTTATTATTATCATCCCACTCTACCTCACCTTTGCTGAGAACTTTTTAAGTCTTTTTAAAAACATAAAAATTAAAATCCTAGTGGATTAGTAATAGAATAAAAATGTAATTCATTTCCTGGCATAATTCATTTTCTTGGTAACTGTTGCCTTCTCATCTCCTTTCCTTTTTCCGCATTCCAGAATTTTAATATCTTATTTCTGTAAAGCATCGGTATCCTAATTAGAGTGAGCCCTGAACAGGCAATCCCCACCCACTGAAAATGAGTTTTACCTTTTCTTGTGTTTTGTCTCAATTTTAATCTCAATTGATTTCTCTCTCTCTTTCTCTCCCTTTTCCTTTCCCTCCTTCTCTGTTTGTGTATCTGTGCCTCTCTCTCTTTCCACTTTTTCTATCTCTTTACTCACCCTTTCTCCCTACTACCCCCAAAAGCTATAAAAAGCGGTGTCATGATTGCTTCTTTCTATTTTATTTGAAGAAAAACTGAGCATTGAAGTTCCACAGACTATTTTACAAACTGCAGATCATCAGTTGGTTAACTCCCTGAATCCATTTATCCATCTACTCACTCATCCATCTACCCACCTATCCATTCAATCAACTCCACAAGCATTTTCCAATGGCCAGGCTTTGGCTAGATCCCCAGAACAAAACAATTAATATGATGAGATCAGCATCCTCAACGAGGTCACCATGTAGTGAAAGAAAGAGACAACCAGTACTGGCTGCTAAGTGATATGTGATAAGCAGTATGGATACATGTTTGTGTGTGTACATATGTGTATGCCTATACATGCAAATATACCTGCCACATAGCCTTAGGTATCTTCTTGGCTTTTGAATTTTTCATTCAATTTTTGGGATAAACAAATCTTTATTGCTTCCAATAACTGTTTTGACACTGAGTTTATGAAGAAAAATAAGATGTAGATCCTTCTTGTTCTTAATCTTCTCATGAAACACAGCCTATTTTGTGCCCTTCCAATCATTATGCTTCATGAATGGGATACTCTCTTTTATTCAGTTTAAGTTTATACATTAATTAAAAGCCATCTATGTTACACATTCATTCCCAGTTCTCAAGGAAGGAAGGAAGGACATCATTGGACATTCACTTCCAAAGAAATTTAGGGATTTTCTGGCCTAAGCCTCTCACTTTGCAAATGAGAACCTCAAGACTCTGGAGAAGGTTATGTTGCTTTTCCAGACCATACAGGAAGAACTACCACTTGACCCTGGGTTCCCATGTGTCTTCACCCTAAGTCTCTCATGAGGCCTGAGAATAGCATGAAATCCCTTGGGCCACAAGAGGCTCATGCAGTGAGCTGGGACTCCTGTGGTCCTTCTCAGAGCAAAAGGGAGAGCCTTCCCTGCAGGGAAGGAGCTAGAAAGGCAACCTCTTAGTCTAAGTCAAAAGCTGTTTCATACCTGAAGTACTTTACCTTTGTGTTCTTCATAGACACTAAAAATGAGAAAGCACTAAAAGGAAATTTAATGTCCAGGTCAGCCACTGAGTATGTTTTACACATCACAAGTCCTTCTATTGGGAGAGTGTAGATGTCATCTATTTATCTTGTTTTTAGTGAGTGTTTTTCACACAAACACTAGAGTGCCATCCTCACAAAGAGGTTGGTCCTTGAGTCTTTCGTTAATTGGCCATATCTGTTCTCAGAAGTGAGCATCCAGAAGCAGAATTTAGGAGTGATTTCTCTTTTAGGTCCTTCTAACACTCATCTTTCTGACACCAACCACAATGATAAAAAGACAAAAGAGATGATGAGAAGAAAGATTATTCTACAGATGGATTGTTAGGTTTGGAGGAAACTGGGTGGGCAAAGCAAAATGCTTCTACTGCAAGGTATTAGTTATTTCCTGATTTTTACAGTAATCCCATCTATAGTCCTAGAAATAAGAGAATGTGCTAGGCTTTAGTTATATTAAAACACCTATCAGTCTGTGTGGTCAAGAGAGCCTTCTATGTGCTGAGTGCCTACCTCCATGCTGATAGGCCACCCATCAGTGTGCCTGCTTTTGTTTAAGTGAAAAATAAGCTTGGGAAGAAAGGGCTCTGTGGCTGCTGGCTGTGAAGGTTGAAAGTGAGTATAGTAAAGCCAGGTTCGTGGTCCCCTCTCATTATGACTCTGAAGACCCAGGCCATATGAAGTGTCAGGGGAGGACCTGCAGAATGCAGGGAGGCCCACTGCAGAGCCACTTTCTCCTCCTCTGCAGTTCACAGTGGAACCCTCCTGCAGCGAGTGGGGCAGGCAAAGTATATGCACATTGCTTCTCAAGACACAAGAGACACAAGTGTCTGAGTGACAGTGACAGGCTGCTGGCTCTTGAGCAGGCATCTCAGGTCCCTATGTAGAGAGTGTGTGCTCAGGGAGGGGACATTACCCCTTTGCTCTTTGTGCCCAGACAGACACTCACAGTTTCCAGGGATAAATAGGGACATTTCTAAATCTGTCTTGGATATTCACTCACTTTATCTTTGGCCATGGAATGCTGACAAATATTCAATACGGTTGAGTGACCTTCTGTAGGTCAGAGCAGTCTCCGTTCTGATTGAGTTTAGAAAACCCATAAATCTGGCCAAGCCTTCAATTTGTCAGATGGATGGGACTTCTTAGGGGAGGCTGAAGCCAGAGCCAGCGGGGCCTGTGCTCATTCTCTCTCCACCTGCCTGAGCTGCTGGTTTTTCTCCATTCTTCAAACAGGCATTCACTGGTTTGTGAATACATTTTCTCCTCTTTGTGGCCCAAGCTTTTGGTTCCAGTCCTGTAGGATAATAGATCCAGTGGTGTTTTAGTCTTAGCAATGGGTTCATCACTTTGAATTTGCACAGATTAAATAAATTAATTAAAAAATAAGGACAAGTAAGAACAGCTGAATAAACCAGGAAATTGGACTGTGTGGCTGATCCAGGCTCAGCTGACCTCATTCCTCTGCTCTCACAGCTTAGCAGACCAGATAATAAAGAATACTTTTGCAGCTGTTTTTCCTCAAGTTATAGAATTTTAGAACAACAGAGGAAATTGGAGATTATCTTTACAGATGAGGAAACTGATGTCCAAAGAAATTAAGTGACTTCCAAGGTTAAAGAGATATTTGTTGTCAGAGCCAAGATAAGAGGAAAGCTGCCCCAGTACCTTAGTTTTGTTTCTATGTTTGTTTTCTTTTCAGCTCTCCCCCAACCTCCAGGAAGTGTTTGCTGAGGTCCTACTCTGGTCGAAGTTCAGGGAAGGTTTCTTTGTGGCCAAGGCCCTGAGTAAGTCATGGTCTATGACCTCAGATGATGGGAAGCTGGTGAGAAAAACAGTTTACATAAACAAAACAAGATGGAAAGTCAAGTGTAGAAGATGCACAGGATCCAGGGACATTAACACCAAGCCCTAAAGTGTGGCAGTGTGTCATAGCTGAGCAAGCAGAAAATCTTTTTTAGAAGGAGCTGTTGAGAAAGCAGAGTAGAACTGCCTAGCAGGCAAGAGGCCCTGGATTTGATCCCCAGCACCCAAAAAACGAAAAGGAAAAGCAAAGTGGTTGCATTTGCCTCCTCCAATCCATTTACCTACGTGTAGGTGCTTGTTTGACTGAATTCTAACAGACAAGACCTGTGAGTCAAATCACTTCTACTGCCAGCGTAAGGGATGGCGATGATTGCTAACACTGACTCTGGGCCAGTCCTCTGCTAAGGAGAGTTCCCTGCTGTTTTTGCAATTCCCAACAACTGTAGTAGGCTTTATCACTCATGTTCAATGAGGACACTGAGCATTTGCAGTTGAGGATTTGTTCAAAGTTGTACAACCAGTCAGAGGCAATTCTTTGTTGCTAACAGGGCATCTCTTTTCCTTAGTGCAAAACAGTGTCCTTGAGATCACGTGTATTCAAAGCCATAGTCAAGATGCAGAAGCAGAAGCATGGTGATGTGGCTGACCTGGGAAGCATTTCGCTACTCTGTACCCTGCACAGTTAGATGGAAGCATTCCATGGCTTTCACATGCATGGAAGAGCACTGGGCAGAGACAGGTTTGGGACTTTCACTGTCAAACTGAATAGAGGCTCCAGAAGGCTCAGAGGTCCCTTGTAGGAGGCTCTTTGTGTGTTTTATGGTTGGTCAAACTTCATGACCCAAAAGAACCCATTATTGTTTTTTATTTATTGCAGGCCTCGAACAGTAGGCTTTGCTTTTTCTTCAAACTTAGAATGCTTATTGCATGACAGAATTACTTTTCGTTTTTCATTCTTTCAGAGCCTTGGAATCCTGTTAGGAAATTTCTCGTACAAGCATTCAGGGGAGATACCAGTGCTTTGGCTGGGCATCTGGGAAAGATAGACAAGCTCTCATTACTGCATGGAGGATGGGGAGATTACCTGGCCAAGTATCATTTCAGGTTGTGGCAGAAAGAGATTAGCTCCAATTTATCGCCGCTCACATTTTCCTCTTTTCCCCCAGTTTTCTGAGTGTCATGGAAATGATATTTGTGAATCCCAGGGGCCTCTCACAGTGATGTCATTTTTGAGATCTTCCCAGATACATCTAAATGTGGACATAAAATGTAATGGGAAGAAATTGAAAAAATATCTGTTTCTTGATTCTTTATTACTGGGGAGTTAAGAAAGCAATTTCTCAAGCTGTTTCATAAATTTGAATCCAAATGTATATATTAATGTGTATTCAGATGGCTTTTGGATGATTCAAACTTGTAGATTTTTTTATAAACTCTGTCAATTTTCTAGCAATTTATGAATATATATATTTAGACAATGTACATAAATACCTTCCATAGACTGTTGTCAGAATTGAGCCTAAGTGAACTATGATGAAAAGTGGAAATAAGTAAGAGCGTGATGCATACTTGATATTTGAGCTCAGTATTTGATTTTGAAAATATAAATATTGAGTGAAATTAAGTCTGGGCTACTTATTCAATTAATGTTTTGTCTAAATTAAATTCGAGTCTGGCAAAGACAAACACACAAATTTTTCTCCATTCTAATACTATCTCAGGGACACAAAAGCACACAGGTAAATTTCAGACTCTGAAAAAATGACTGTAAGCTTCAAAGAGAATTTTTAAATTTCACGGAAGGTTTTAGTCAGGAATGCTCAAAGAAAGACATGTGGCAGTTAAATATGTGGCATTAATTTGCTTTCTCATTTCATCATTTCTTTTACTAATTGGGGCCAATTACATACATTTGCCTGGGCTACGGTTAGGTTCAGGGTGCATGGTATTCTTCTCATTCAGCAACACTGTTCTTTCCTTGTACTCTCAGTCCTTAGCAAAGAGAAAGTCCAGCTGGAAGATGTGACCTCAGCCAATGCAAAGGAAAGATACTGCCTCTGGAGCTCAGAAAGAATTCACTGAGCTTCCTAATCTCATTCAAGTGAGTGTAAACCACAGTCTCAAGCCCCCCGAACAACCTCAGGATTAGACAAGAGAGTCAGAAGTGTTCTTTGAGCCACCCTGCTGAATGCAGGCTCCCAAAGCATCATGGTCTTGCTCAGTACATCTGAGAGGTGCCAGCTGAGATGGACAGTGGCAGTGACATAACCCTGAAGTTGATGCAGAGGTATGGGTGGAAGTGCCTCCAAATATCATGATAACTAAATAGGCAGAAAAGAAGCTAGCATCGTGTCTTTTGAATGATCACTGGCTAAAGACAGATTCTTTAGGGGAGAGGTCTTCAAACTGTAAGGAGCAGAAGAGCCCTCTTGGGAAGATCTTTAAAAATGTTACTCATACCCACCAGAATTTCTAATTCTCCAAATTTGGAGTAAAGAATCTGCATTCACCTCAATCTTTGGAACTTCTTCTGATTTTCATTGCTCAAAGAGAGAGAGAGCACCATAGTTCTAGAAAGGCCTCTTGGAAGAATTGAAAGTTTGAGCCAGGTGTAGTGGTGCACACTTGTAATCCCCCCTACTTGGGAGGCAGAGATAGGAAGTGGTTCGAGGCCAGTCTCAGGCAAAAGTGCAAGACCATATCTGAAAGGAAAAAAAAAAAAAAACAAAAAGCAAAAGGACTTGGGCTGTGACTCAAGTGGTACAGTACTTGCCTACAGGATGCCCTGAGTTCAATTCTCAGTACCGTTAATAAAACAAAAAAAGAAGTTGGGCAAAGTTCAACTAAGATGTCTAAGATTTACATGATATCAGCCAATACTAAATGGGATGACTCTTATCATTTGGGGACAGATTGGCCACAATACATATCACTTCCAATTGCTGAATAATCTGCTATACTCATATTTCAAGATGGTTCAAGGTAGCTAAGAATTGAGGGTATTACCTCTTACCCCAAAATAGTCTTCTTTCCCTACTACTTCCTCTGTAAAGGAAATAGGTCAGATCCATCTTAGTTTTGCTGAGCTCAGTAGAACTGTCTTTACCTGGCTTCATAACTGATCTTGGACAAGGCAATTAACTTCACTTAGTCTGATTTTGCTCATTTCTACAATGGGAGTGTAGTGTGGAAGATTTCAGATCCCTTTTAGCTCCAACATTCCATTTGACCCAGTTAAGTGCTTCTCATTTTTACATGACTGGAAATAGGCCAGGTCAAATGATGTCCCTTCAAGCACAACCATCAGATACAGCTGTGCACTGTGAAGATGGATATTAGACTGCTCAACTTATCATCATTAGTCCCATGGTCTTAGAATGGGAATGTGCCGTAGTTCATATCTGTCATAGTTAGTATTTGGAAGTCTCAAAGCCTGGGAGATTATTCACATATTTATTCCTGTGTACTGCATATGCCACCCAACGTCTCCCCTTCATCATGTATCTATGACAATATATTGAACAGAAAATCTCCATCAGCTGACTCCTGACAGAGTGTATTATTTACAGTAGTGTCAAAATGCTCTGCTTATAATTGACTGGGCTGATAATAAACCAACCCAAGAATCTTTTCTTCTCAGATTCCTTCTCACTGGTAAATCCTCCACTTGTGTTTCTTCCTTCCCTCAACAGCTTCTTCATTATTTACAGAGGAGGGGAGCACATACCAGATGGTTCATGACTTAAATTGTCGGGTAATTCTTTCATCTTGTGAATGTGTCTCTCTCTCTTTCCCTTCCTCCCTTCCCCCTTCTTCCCCCCATTTCTCTTTCCCTAACTTAGGATTTTGCTATGGCAATTAAGAGTGAGGGAAATGAAAACGAACTGGACTCGGTTTCTAAACCAAAACAATACCTTGCTCAGGGAGACAATACGGAATCACGATTAATGGCTGCATGGCCAATTACATTTTTTTATCCTCATTTTCCCACTTACTATCTGTGAGACCCTGAGAAAATGATCAATTCCCTGTGTGTTATAGTTTTGTCATCTGTTAAATGTGGGTCCTAATACTATTTAACTCACAGGAGGGTGGGAACTATTAATGAAATAATGCATACAAAAAACAAAGTCCAAACTGAAAACATTGAGCAACCCAGGCCAAAACAAAGCACCATCTTTCCTATATTAACCAGATATCACTAAAGTGCCCTCTGAAATCTTGGTGTACCAGAAAGCCTTCAGAATTGAAGGACAGAGGGTTGTGGGGTTTCCCAGGTCCCCTCCAACAGCGTGTGCCCTGCCGGGCTATGCCTTCCACTCCTCTTTCCACTTACACACTTCCTCTTGTTCACTTTCCAAGACTCCCTCAGCTCTACATCCATGCCATGCCTAGTTCTGGCCTAACCTGAATTAAATCTTCCACTATGAATTAGGTCTTACTGGTTGCATTTCCTAGACTCTAAACTGCAAAAGCCAGTGATGGTTCTGCATGGTGCCATACTTGCTCAAACAGTGTTTTCACGAACACTCAGAAACATTGGAGTGTTATTCTCAAATTTCTATAGACAAAATTTGTTCATGATAAATGCTGATTTAGCAAGTATTTTGTTGCAATTTGGTTGCTCTGATGAAAGCCCCATGTCCATGTAAAAAAAAATAATGCCTGAACCTGGGGACCGGGGACTGATGAGCTATTGAATGTAGTAAAGTCATGTGGCTTTAGTACCAGGCATTTTATATCTTTCTCACAGTGCTGCTTCCCCTCTCAGAGGGTAAAGCTTTAAAAGGAAAAGGTAGAGCTAAAACCTGTCTATGGTCTCTCGTCTTCTTTTTTTTATACGATCAGTTATTTCTCCTTTCAAGGATTCTTAAAAATATTTGTAGATCTTACTTGCTGAGTGTCTGAGGCAAGTCTCATGGAATGAGTAAACTCTTTGTTTGGTGTTCCTTTCCCTTCTAGTGCAGACATTGTACTTCCTGAAGGATAATGCAACCATTCCTCCTGCCTTACAGTTTCCCTCTCTTTAGATGAGCGCAAGTAAAGATTTACACACTCTTAGGTCTCATAAAATTGTTCAGTTTTAGAGTATGCAGAAACAGTAATGGCGAACTGATCAGGCATCATGATTTAACAGGCGAAGAAACTGAGGCACTAGGCAGGGCCCAGAACTAGTGAACAGTGACATCGGGAATAGGACTATGCTGCCTAGTCTAGCATTCTGCCTCAGCGCCATGCCATCTTCTACTTGCTAGAACTATGAAAGCCCCAAGTTTCCTTACACCTAAACTTAGCCCATCCAAGACACACAGAAGTAATTTCAAGTGCTAAACCTGAGATGCACGTATTTGTTTGCTTAAGGGTCTTTTTGTTTTGCGTTCTTTTATAAATTCTATTTTTCAAAATCCTTCCAGATCAAGCTGGCCAATGCTCATCCTTCCATTGACCATCCATTGCTTGCCCCCAGTCCCTGCATCCCATCTTTGAGTGATGCCCAGAGTTTACCTGAATGAGAATTTGGCTTTTTTTGTCGAACTTGTGTAGTACTTTGAGACTGGGTTATATTCGCTTGCTCTCTGAGATTCAGAGATGGAAAACTCAGGCCAGGATATTTGCAATAGCTAGTATTATATTGAGAAACATTAAGGAGACTTACCTGATGAAACCATCTTCAATATCACTTTGGTAGTTGTCAGTGCAGTGTAGTATAGAGTTCAAGTGTTTTATCCACATTTATGTTACAAACACAGCTTTGCCTTTTCTGGACATGGCAGGAGTAGTTTTCCACACACTTACCACAATTAGCTTTCTTGATTTTTAACTTGCCATGGGTTCATAGGACAATATTTTAGCAAGTCAGAGGCTGTCTTCATTGGATGCCAGAATATTTGAAGTCTTTTAGAGGAAACAAGTATTTGCTACTATGAGAATTTGGAAATTAAATTTAACTAATGTTACTCATTTATTGATTTCTTTTGCTTTTTATTTAACTAAGCATCTTTTAAAGTCATGGCTGCTAATAACCTGTAAAGCACAGGAAAATAAATGACTTTGAGTTAGTTAAGCCTGACTTTGCGGAAGGCAGTCTAAATCTTACTGCTGGTTGGAAAATCCCTTTTCTGTAATAAGCCTTAACTGGGTGACTTAAATCAGAGGGATAGAGGAGATCCTGTTGAGGTTGGGTTTATATGGACAATGAAGTCTTCTACTTGGATGATAGAAAGGCCGCAATGGGCAGCTGAGTGAGTGAGCCCCAAACCCTCGTTGGCACTTAACATGACTACACATTGGAAGGTTCTTTACTTATCATGCTTCTGCTTTCTTTTCCACAAAACTCAAAGTTTTGCTCAGCTCCGTTCTGGACATAGTGTTTCCCTTTGTCTTTCTTTCCTGTGTTAAAAAAAGAAAGAAAGAGAGAGAGAGAGAAAGAGAGAAAGAAGGAAGGAAGGAAGGAAGAAAGAAAGAAAAATAATAAATGCTGGTATTACAGAAGAGAGAGTTGAGGATGAGGTTTTTCCCTGGCAGAGATTACATTGGTCTAATCTGAGCCCCACAGAAAGCCCCTGCTGTCACTTTATTTCAAAGTCTCTTTCTACCTCAGTCCTCACAAATGTATGAAGGGCTTGCTCAGAACAAATCAGAAAGTGGAGGTGTTGTTTCCTAGGAATCATGAAAAAACTATGGTGGAAGTGAGAAGGGAGAACTGGCTTGCTCCCTGGTCTGAGTGGAGAGGTAACAGTTCTCTAGTGGCAGGAGAATTTGATTCTACACCAAATGTCTTTGTTGTTGTTATAGTGGAGCAATGTCTTATAGCTCACTTTGATTAGAAATCTCTGTTCCCTCTGCCAGCAGAGAATCTGATGGCATGGTTACACACCTAGTCAAACATGAGCTTTGGTTGCTCTCAAATCAGAACTCACCTCAGCACATGTTGAAGGAGAATGTACGAGTGTGTTAAGACCCAAGCATTGGAATACAGGGTGGTGAAAAACCATCTTAAGCAATCAAATGCTTAGCCCAGGAAGAAGGAGAAAGGAAAATATGAGTAGAGGTCAGTGTGTATACAATATGCGTATGTGTTTCTATGTACATACATACTAATCTATACTACTATGTTTACAATTAAAATGTCCATATATATATTCCCACTGTCTATGTTGATGTATCTAGTGTGCCTAGGAATGACGAAGCACATTGCAATGATTGGTGGAATAAGACACTGGTCCTCTTCTCAAGGAATCTAAGAGGACATGTGGTGATCTAAAGGTATTATCCCATTAATGCCTCCCTTTTTCCATGACTTGGTAGTTGATCTAGGATAATTTAACCCTGGATTAGTGAACAATCCAGAACAGAAGGCTGGCATTTCAACAGTTGTTGCTATCAGTTTCTCTCCTTTCTCCTGCAAGGCGGTGATACTACTTCCTAAGCAGTTCTGTCAGTTTTTAGAAGAGGTCTCTGCTGGTATCTAGCAGCACACACCTCTTTGTCTTGGGATATTGGTAAGAGCAGGTTTTGATCTTGAAGCAGTAATGTTCTTTAAGACTCCGCCTTACCTCAGGGGTCTGTTTGCTTCCCACCCTGCAGAGGCCAGTCATTGAGGATGTTTATTTGCCTGTTCCCCCAACTCAGGGCACATGTACAGCAGTAACTTCTTCATTTGCCAAAGTTAATCACAGCTGTGCTGTATCTTCTATCATTCCAACTACTCATTGGAAAAACCTTGAAAATATAGATGGGATTTGATCTTCAGAAAGTAAGTTCAAGGAACCAGATTAGTGAGATGACACAGGGAGTGAGGATTGAGGCTGGGTTCCTCCTTGGATAATATTTTATTCCATTCTTGCTAAGGATCAAATTTAAAACTTGCTACATCTCAAGGACAGACTAGCTTAGAGCAGAGGGTAGCAAATGAAAGCTTGTGTGTGTTTGCTTTTTCATCGAACAATTAAAAAAAAAGTTCAGAGGAAAATGTAATGAATAGGACTCATGTTCCAGCCAGGAATATGAAAAAGTGCTAACATTTTAACTTCATATCAACTTCAGATAACCTTTATTAAGAAAGTAAATATTTAGAAAAAAAAAATTAAGTTCCTCCATTCCTCTCCCTAATCCCATTCCCTCATGTTGCTGTCCCAAAGCCAATATTGTCATGTATGTGGTGTGTACCCAGACCATTTTCGTCCTCTTGCTGCCTAAATGTTTCTACAGGCATCAATAGTATAGACATGGTTTTAGTACCTTTATAAATTATTACAATATTTGACAATTACTGGCAATTAAAGATACTGTCATTATCTTTGGACAACTTTTTCAGCTTGGGCAGCATTATATTCTTGAGAACTTTCCATGTTGATGTAGGAACACAGAGTTCACTCATTTTAACTGTAATGCAGTATTGTGTGTATATAATGTAGTTTATTTAGTGATTCCTGAACAGTAATATGTTTGAAATTTTTGCTGTTATGAGGAAAGCTATATTATTTATATATGTGTGTGTGTGTGTGTGTGTGTGTGTGTGTGTGTGTGTGTGTGTGTATGTATCCATCCTGGGGCACAGACATTTGAGTTGTTTTTTGTTTTATATTTTTGTGATTATATATTTAAAATTGGTCTGCTTAGAGATTTATTATATATTTCCAAATTATTTCCCAAAGCTATAGCAACAATTTCTAATAGAGAGGGCTTTGAGAATCCTTATTTTCCTGCCATCCTTTCCAATGATCCTCTCTTAATCATTCGTGTGGAAAGTTTGTGAATTTCACTACTATATTGGAAGAATTTTCTTTTATGGATTTATTTTAATGTTTTCTAATTTATTCATTTAGGTTCTTTTCTATTTCGTTTCTTCTGCTTTCTGTGAGTTTACTCAGTTCTTCACCTATGTGTGGTTTGCCTTATGCACTCAATATTTTAAATTAGTTCCCTTATGTCTCTGTATTTCCTTGTAAGATCTGCTTTAACTGCATCACAACACTTTTGCAGCCAGTCTTTGATATATCCTAGTCTAAGTATTTTGTAATTTTAATTAAAATTTCCTCTGTCATAATTCATTTAGGGGTTTGCTTTTTGGTCCTTCAGTTGTGTTATTTTTCTTGTCTCTCTATTATTGCTTCCTGATTTATGGTATGTGGTCACAGGCATGATATGTTTGGTGTTGATTCTTTGAACGTTTTTGAAGCTTCATGTATACTCCAGCACATGGCAAACTTTCCAAGCACGTGATGTGTGCTTAAGAGTAATGTATGTTCTTTGGTTTCCTTCAGCTCCCAAGTTTTCTTCTTCCATAGTTTTCCTCATTTTCTAAAATGGAAAAACTTGTTTTTATTTTTGTTCACTTAGGCAAAAAAAAAAAAAAATCAAAACCATTTTTAATTCCTTTTTCTTATATAAATGTACAATTTATCAATATAGTCACTTTGGCCTACCTTCAAAATGGAACCTGAGTCTGACTACAGGATCCACTTCCATTGCTAATACCAGAACTTATCTGACATAGTTTTTGTTATAGCACTCTTTCTTCCCTTGCTAGAGTACAAATTCCATAAAAAAAGGAATTTTCCTCTTTGACTCACTATTATACCTCAGAATCTAGAACAAGTAGTGACTCAATAAGCATCGGGGGGGAAATTCTATTACTTCGAATTCTATTTCATGTTCTTCTATGATTCCTTAAAATTCTAAAGGTATCTTTTATGTCAAGATTAATGATTGCATTGCTTAATTCTGAATTTAAGTTTTTCCTGTTTTGTAATCATATCTCTGTTTGTCTCAATGCTACACTCAGAATTATTTCCTCAACATTATCTTCCAGTTCATCAGTTTTCTCTTTAACAATGGGAAATTTCCATTTATAGTTCTGATTACTTTTATTAACTATTTTAAAATGTATATCAGCATCATTTTGTTAATTTTTTTCTTACGTAAAAAGAATGTTATCTCTTTACATCTTTAAGGTTATTCAGAGACTATTATATGCATTTTTTTGGGTGGGGGGAGTCATATCATCCTCTGTTGTTAATTTTGTTGCCTGTCTTCTTAGTTCTATTTCCATTATTGATTTTGAATTTTGGGTTACTGGCTCATTTGGGTGAAAGTTATCTTTGAAAACCCTTAGAGTATTTGTCATGTTTTGAAGGTTTACAGTAGCCTCTGTGTGGCTCCCTGAGAATCTTGGGATAGAAACAAGTTCTGTGTTAGTAGGCTGGGACTTCTGTCTCAGTGATGTTGGGGATATTGCAGGTCTGGTGCTCAGGAGCTTCTCACACACCTGGTCTGTTGGCTTGCTCTGGTCCTTTCTGTCTCACATGTACATGGTGTTACAATCCACAGTCCTATCTTTTCTCAATCCCCCACCCCCCAACAGACTGAGAGACCCTGCTGGCTCCCAGTTTCACCATGTGCATGTAGCTAGCTTGTGACCCTGACTCAGCCCTCAGTCCTTGATGACCTTCTCATTGCATTTGCCTATTTCTAATCCAGAGTTCAATAATACCATAGTTTCAGCATTTTCTTCCTGCTGTCTGTTTTGATACTTTCTTAGTATACAGAAGTATTTGTCTTGTATTGGATATGGATATGGCTTTTAATTTTTGATTGCGAACTTTAGGGCAAATGCAGCAATGCTGTTGGACTTGGATCACATGACAAGGGGAGAGCACATATGGGAGATATAGGAATAGGTAGAAAACTCATAACATGAAAGCGTTTGATGTCCCCACTCCAGAGGAACTAATACAGAAACCTTAAAACGACAGGTTATCATGAGCAGGAGATCAGGAACCAGGGTAAAAATCACTTAGAGTTAAATCAACATGGGTCATAACACATGGGTACATGAAAGCAATAGTAGGAATCTTTCTGTATAGCTATCCTTAACCCAACTAGCAAAAACGCTTTGTCTTTCTTATTATGCATATGTCCTTTCTTCAACAAAATCAGTGATAAGGGCAGAAAGGGACCTACGTGAAACTGAGGAGGGGAGGAGGGGAAGGGTGAGAGAGAGGGGCAGGGTGGAGAAATGACCCAAACAATGTATGTGCATGTAAATAAATAGACAACAACAACAACAAAATTTCACCTAGAATGACTTTTTGTGGAATCCAGAAAGAGGTGTTGAATACATCAATTCAATTGGTCAGAAGTCTCTTAAATTTAAAGAATTTATTTAGATTGTGAAAGAATACATGCTAATTTTTACAGACTTGGAAGCCATTGAAAATCATATAGGCAATATTTAAATAACAAAAATATAAATATGCAAAAATAATTTCACTTAACATATCAGTGTGCTGTTGTCAATGTTTTACTTTTCACTAAATGGTATGCATGGTATGTATTTAGTTTTATATCTTTCTCTTTTATACCAGACATTATAGGGTGGATTTATCATGCCATTAAATAATCTTCAAAAGCAATTTTTTTAACAGCTCCTTAATGTCCCACCATATGGAGGTGCTATAAAAACATAAATCATTCAAAATTTTAAATATCTCTTAGCATAAATTAACATGTAATTACTGAGCAAAAGAGTATGAATGTTTTTAAGGCTCTTGATACTTAGTGAGACATTTCTATCTAAGTGTGATACTTCTAATTTGCATTTCAATAGTAACGTAACCATTCTCCAGCCAGTACTAAGTATTATTTTCCACCTTTGCCTGTTGGATAGATGAGAAATGCTGTTTATATTTGTGCTTTGAAAAATTCTTATAGCTGTTCCTGATATTTCTTAATTCCTGTATTTTAAATTTTATTTTCTTTAAATAAAACTCTAGGTTCCTCTCCTTTTCTGGATTGTCTAGAGAACAAGTTTTAATATTTTCTGTTTTTCCTAATTTTTGCTTGCATACATTTTTCTCTTCTGCAGCCTTTTGTTGTAAATGTTCTTTTATTTTATGATTCTTTAATCTGACTACATAATTATTTCTAGCTATCTCTTGTTATTCTCAGCCTTACATGCTTCATAACTACACGCCTATATTCTGTAGCTTTGATGTGAATGCACTTATTTTCATTATTTCCCAAGTAGGTTGCTAGTGACTTTTATTTATTCTCTGATCCAATATTTATTTAGGAATTCTCAGATTTATTTTAATTTTTGCTTAAATGTTTGGTGTTCTAGTTTATTATGTTAGGTTTTGAGAATACAAGTTTTTTTCTTTTCAGAACTTTATCAAAAATACTGAATGAATTGACAAATTTAAAGATGCCTATTGGATGTTTGGAAAGTATCTGTATCTTATTTTTGAAGAGTATAAGGACATATATGTATATGTAAGTTCATATATCTATTCACATTGTTCAAAGTTTTCATTCTTATTAGTATTTATTTAATCTGTCCTGGATTGACAATCATATATTTCCCAGCTCATTATTTCTGATAGTTTTTGCTGTATATATCTTGGTGTTTGATAATTATATCTTCTATGGCATAAGTTCTATGCCTTTTATTGGGGTTTCTTTCTTTCTTTCTTTCTTTTTTTGGCATACTGGGATTTGAACTCATGGCTTCCCAGTTGCTAGGCAGGCACTCTACTGCTTGAGCCATGCCATAAGTAGTTCTATGCCTTTTAGATATTCATTGCAGAGGTTTCCTTTTATCAGTTCAACATATTATCTCCTTTTCACAGCTTATTGCTTGCATATTGTTGCTATTATTACTTTTTGCAAGATTTTCTCATACATTATTATTTCCATTTTTAAATCATTTAGATTTTGTTAATGTCTTTGGTGATCTGGATATATTTGATTTTGTAACACACATTGTTAGGAAAATTTACAGATTTGCATCTGTTGCTATAGCGTATGTTTGGGCTTAATTTAATCATCTAGTGTGATGTTTCCTTTCTTTTTTTTCTGTTTATTCTAGGTTTCTGTCTGTTTTTATTTTATGCAGAAGTTTGAAAGATTGAAATCTTTTCACCATTTTAACTAGTGGTAATTTTATTAGTGGTAATCCTTTTGTTAATCAGCTGCATATTAAAAACCTATATTCTATCAAATTTCAGAACAAGTTCCTAATGGGGAATTTAAATTATCTGTGCTCATCCTAATTTTCCACTATTTTGTATCTACCACTTTTCATTCCTTCCATCTGACATTATGATATGAAATTTTAACAGATTATTTAATCTTATTTTTAATTGAAAAGAATTGTATATATTTATGTAATGCTTTGATACAATGTTTACAATGTAGAATGATTAAATCAGACTGATTAACAAATCTATCACCTCCAATACTTAATTTTTGTTATGAAACATTTAAAATCTACGGTGTTAGCAATTTTGAAATATATATATATATATAATGTATTAAAATATTCTGTGCAATAACTTACTAAATCTTACTCCTCCTGTTTAATTGAAACTTTGTACCCTTTGGACAACAGCTCCCCTGTACTATCCACCCAGTCACTTTTTTGATAAAATTCCAATTTGTTAATCATATACAGCATCTCTTCAACCTTTAAATTTAATTTTGTACGCATTATGCAATTACTCGCATATCCTAAACAGTTACCTGGTTTCAAAGGTCTTTGCTGTTGCCTTTCTGTTTTAACTGTTGCTCTTTTGAGCCGTTGATTTTCCTTATTCTTTATAAGGTTGGCATGTACTCATTTGTGTGCTTTCTTAGGAAGGGAATAAGAATGATTGATCTTTCATGAGTTTGAGCTTAGCACAATGTCTTCTAACTATCTTTTCACATGAACAACTTGTGTATAAATCTTTCAGGTTAACTTCTCCAATCACTGCTCTCTACAAATTGTTTCATTATGTTCTGACATTAGATTTTCCAAAGAAGGGCCATAGCCAGCCTTCCTTTTGTTTATTTTAGAAAGCTTTTTATAAGATTTTACATTTATGTTTAGGAGTTGAAGCAAAATGAAATTACCTTACTACTTCTAACCATTTAAAACAATGTTTTGTTTGACTCTGACGAAGTTCTTTTCCTGATAAGTCTTTTAAGTATATAAAACTTATAAGGTCTTTTTTCTCTGTGAATATTCCTATTTTATTAAATGTTTGATGATATCGGGCTGGTAGAGTGGCTTAAGTGGTAGGAGCACCTGCCTAACAAGCTCGAGGCCCTGAATTCAAACCCCAGTGCCAGCAAAGAAAAAAAGTTCTAAATGTTTGATGATAAATTTTAACACTTCTCTTTAGTTAGGTCTAAATTGTTTTTCATGTCTGTTATCTTTTCTATTTCTTTTTATCCTTTAACTTTTGGAAAATATTCTTTTAAAATTTTTATACATCATTCCTTTAATTTTTTTGCAGTGCCGCTTGTTTGTGTTGCCTCCAGTATGGATTTTTATTTTACCATTGTGCTTTGGGTTTCCTTATCTGTTTCCTTAATTCAGCCAGTTTCATTCTCAGAATCGTTTCTCTGGTCCTGTTTCACAGTCAATATTTTCTTACATATTTTGGGACATAACAAATAGATGTGTTTTAAATCTTTCTTCTGGCCCACGTAAGTACATTCTACAAATCTGAACCAACAGGGAAGAGTTCCGTTCCAGACTGTAGGATCCGTTTTCATAGAGTCTATACTGGCAATATGTACATGTCTTTTTGTGTGCTCATCTTTGAGTACAACTAATTCTGCTGCAGTACCACCAGGCTTACTCTGAGATTTTTCTTTAGTTCTACCCCACTCTGGATTTGGAGGGAATCTCCTTTTAAAGTTTGAAGTTTGAAGTGATACAACTTAATTTGGGTTATCTAGGAAGTATTCTGCTGTGTGGATTTTCTAAAGTGAGTTTTGATATACTTTTACTGTACAGGTATCTCAAATAAGCCAGGAAGTCAGGTGAACTTCAGTTTGCTGTGAACAGTGCTGTGCATAAGGACTGTGTTCTGAGCAGGTGTTCATGTTCAATAAAAGTTCTTTAGGAAAATAACCTGTTCCTGAAATACACCTCTGATTTCTTCGTTGTTTAATTGTGGAGGTATTTTGTGAATGGATGTATAATACAGAGGGAACATAATGAGATTAGAAATAAAGATTAGGATTTTTAGCTCCAAAATGCTTTGTAGTGACTTATATGGATCATTGGAGTGACCAGAAATTGGGTATGAATGATGTCATATGATATGGATCAAGTCAACTAGCTTGCCTATGTTCTCTGCTTTTATTCTGTTTCAACTATACATAAGTGTTGGGGAACATTCCATCCCAATGTAGAATACAGGTTAGGAGAAACCACGGGGTTCTGGGTCAGAACCTGAGTGCAGTGGGTCAGTGGGAAGGCCATGGGGACTGCAGACCATAACTCTCTTTCAACAAAAGAGGTTGTCATTTAACAATTTCTGCTTCTCCCAAATGTTTGTAAGTGACTGGTATAAAGTTAGAACTCACCTGTTCCAACTCCTTTAACAGGCAGAGGATGTATAAGATGAGCATGGAATGACAAGAAGGTATCAGTCAGGCAAAGACCAGAATCTCTATTCGTAAGAGGAAGGAGAGCTAGCACAAAGAGGTTAAGTAGATCTAAAAGAAACCCAGCAGAGCTGGAGCATGGTAGGACAACAGGGAACTTTTATGAAACCAGAATGGAGAAGGAATCAGAGCCCAGAAGAAAAAAAAATTAATCTAGGGTTAGGAGTTTGGACTTGATTCAAGTTTTGTGGAAAGGACATGGGAGAAGGTTTTTTTTTAAGTAAATAATATAATTTGAGTAGTTAATGACAAAGATTTCATACATTTGTTCCATTCATTCATACATTTTCTTTCATCACATAAACACATATTTATCAAATAATCCCTACATTTCAGGCACTGTGATGGGATTCTGTTTTAGGACTCCAAGTTCCTTGTGTGGCAAGTATTTTTATTATGCCCTGTAATTTATGTACTAGAAGTAAGCGCTGTGCGAACAGGGACTGTGCTTCTGTATACTCAAATCTCCTCTCCTTATATGGTACCTGACCAAATGTATTTGTGAGATAAATGATAGGTAATATTCCTTATGTACTCAAAGGTATTTGGAATTAAGAAATATTTCTAAAGAATAGTTAAGATTGTCACTATCAGTGGTGACCAGGATTCCCCACAATACAGAGACCCACAGTGTTCTTGCAAGGACTATCAGTGGGGTACTGAATAGTTTATCAGGCTAACTCTGCTGTCCCTTCTATGCATAGACTTATTGGGATTCTACCATGCAAGTAACAGTTTGATCTGATAGGAATGGAAAACAGCTGTCAACCAAGGTTTAGTGAAATCCCATGGCTAGAGTGTGTCTGAACTCAGAGGTCTCCACCTCTTCTGTGCATTCTGCTACACACATAGTCTTCTCTTAACTTGTATTCCCAACATTTTCAACAGTAGAACATCTGTTTTATTTTGAAAGAGCTATGATAAGCATCTGCTTGGAGGAATGATCTGAACAAAACCAGGGCACGTTTGTTTGCCATGTTATAGATTATCTCGTTTTACATTGTTTATGAATAAATCATGCAGGATGGATAAACCAGGAACCACAACAGCATGTTTCATACAAGGTTTAAAACATAAATTTATGCATTTGTAATTTTTTCTTTCCTGTAGACACTGAAAAATTTATGCTTCAATGGAAGATAGTGTGGATTTTGACTGTAGCTCAGCACTTGGGTACACAGATTTGAGAAATGTCTTTAATAAATTAGAAGCCAATCAACTGATTGAAGACCCTAATGTTCACAACACACTATTCAATGCATTGAGTATACATGAGTCAAAGATAAAAATATAGTGTTTTGTAAGAAGAAAATAACAAATATGTATGTATATACTCATATTTCATATTTGCAAACAATTTACATTTGATCCTCCAAATTCATTTAAAAAATAAACATAATGAAAGTACATAAAGGCTCCAAAACTTCTTAAAGTCATACAGGCAATTAGTAGCAGAAGCCAAATTGAGAACCACGTCTTCCCATTCATGTGCTAGAGTACTTAGTGTACACAACTGTTTCATTGATAAATTATTTCAAATACACATTTGCAGACTATCCATGACATTTAATGTGAAGGTAAATTTAAAAGAGCATCTATTTTGAGTTCTTTGATTTGGTGTACACAAACAGTTCTTAAGATAAATCAGGCAAGAGATGGAGAAGAAATACAAAGGACTGATCTTCAGGTGGCATTTTAAGAACTCTGATATCCATTGTTTTATGAAAGGCCCAAATCAAACAAAAGTCTGTTCATCAGATGACTTCCATTATTAAAGCAGCAACCAGCATCTGCATTGCACACACCCCTGTTGTTTAATGCAGAGTCCCCCAAAAGGCAAATTTAGGTCACTCTGATTCTTCACTATTCTTTGTCCCATTGACTTATCCTAAAACAAGCAAACAGAAAGTACAGGATAATGAATAATCATTCTTAAAATAGATGTGTTCCTTTACATAAAGAATAAAAATTGACCAAATGAAAATTCAGGGTGATTTTGGTCTGCATTCACTCAGCTAGATGCAAGCTATTCCCTTCTCCCATGACTTTGCTTCCTTTCATTTGTATTTTCCATTTCCTTTCCCTGGGCCAGATGTGTGGATTTTCCTTTTGTGCCCAGTGACAGAGTAGGCTTTTTTGGAAACTGCTGGGACTATTTGTAATCTCCTAGCTTTGCAGAGGTCTCACATGCTGAGAAGAACAAATTTTGATGTTTCACAGCAACAGGAAGAGGACTGGGGTTGTTGAGAGAAGGACAATGTGGGTAGAGTTTTCACATATGTTTCTCCTTGATGGAGAATCCAGGGTGGGGATATGGGATGACTGGGGCCAAATTGTGTTCCTGCCATCTTTTTTCCTTGTGACTTGGGAGAACAACCACACTGAGTACGAAAGAGTAGCATGACTGACTTCCTCATTCTAGAGTGCTGGAGTTGGAAAGGTTAAAGGTCTGTTATCCAGCCTCCCATCAAAATCAATTTTAGATGAAGTCTGCAAGAGAGAGTAAGAGAGATTTTGATGAAGGAAGAAATTATGTCCTGGGATATAAAACTATTTTCTGGCCTTTGAAACAACATCCATGGCCATCTAGAATTGGGGAACCTTGCAGAAATGAAGTGAGGAGTTATGTTGAAGCACCTTGCCTACTCCACACCCAATGCCCAAACCCATTGTATAGAAACGGAAAACATAAATATACTGATGATATTGGGTTGGTGTGACATTCTGAAGACTGTTTATCCCCAAGACAATAATAGGTGAATTCTATACCCTGCTAATAACCTTTCCTGCAAGGTCTGCAGGTCATGTGAGCATAGAAAATGGTACAGATGGCATAGGACTTCCATACTAGCCAAGTGCTGTAGGAATGCACTCTAATTCAAATGCTGATGGCTAGGATGAAATCTATTGAAGATTCCTTCCCCATTATCAGCTTAGCTATCTTTAGGATCTGGACTAGAACTAGAGCAGGCTGAAAGATCTTTTCTCTGTGTATCCACTCCCAAATCCAAATTCGTGTTGCAGATTGTACCACTTTGCCATGAAACAGGGCCTCACACCCCAAATAGTAGTAGGTGAAAGCACAAGAATGGGAATGTGTGGCCCATTGTCTGGTGTGGGTGTGGAAGGGCAGGCATATCTTCTGGGACCATTCTACCTCATAAGTAAGGGAGGAGAAGTCCTCAAAGGGTAGGACATACCCCCAAGGGATGTGCCCTGTTATTCTGACTATGTGGAGAAAAGGGTGGAAGAAAATCTAAAAGGCACCACTTCATCTTGTATAGGCCCAGTGATTTCAGCTGTATGCACTACAGTGAAGGGTATTCTAACCTGACCAGTCTATTGGCATTTCTCTGCATACACCATTGGAGAGGAGTTGAAGGAGTTGAGATCAGTATATGTGTCCCTCAGAAGGTCTCCCTTTGCACAGCATCCTACCCAGAAATGTCACCTGGTCTTTGCTTTGTTTCTGATGCAGGGACATCAGAAATAAAAGAATACCAAAATAAGAAATAATAACCAGATTCAGGTCCAACACTATCACTGAACCATGGTCCTATCTTCTAGAGTGGGATGGATGGAGGTAATCTTTCCATTATTTGTATTTAAAGCACCAAGTATGTTCTATAACCAAGCATTTTCCAGCATACTGCACTGTTCTAAAATTTTATCATAGCAGCCAAAGAGCATGTACAATGTCTACCATGTTCTTAGAGGAAATAGAAAGTAGTGGGAGGGAAGTCAGACTCTGAGCTGACCCTACCTCAGCTACCACAAAAGCAATTACAAAGGAGCCCATGATGTAGCAGCTGGGAAGCCTGGTCAGATGCCAGTTGAAGAGATAATCTGTGTAGGCCAATGGCTAGACAGCATATCTTAAACCCTGTAAGAGGAGCATCTTATTTGGGGTGATGTGGTCCTTCCGTTTCATAAGGTAGCTACTTAAAAGAAATGTTCATTTTGTCTGTGTACAGTAAAGACTAAGGAGTAGACTTTTTCAAAAGGATAGTACCTATTTCAAATGAGAGCCTGAGATGAGAATTTGAGATCCTGAAACTCTACCATAAAAACCATTGATCTGATGTGCCTTTGCCACCTTCACATTCTTAATAGACGCTTTTCTGTTGAAGGAAGATTTTAATTTGTGCCACTTCACCTCTTTCTTTCCTTTATATTTTTATTTTTTAGGGTTCTGATATGTTCATCATGTGAAACAGCACTTGAGTGAAATTCATGTTTGTTGCTGTTGTTTTTGAGATGGAGTCTCACTATGTAATCAATTTGGCCTTAAACTCAAGATACTCCTGCTTTAGTCTCCCAAGTGCTGAGGTTTCACGGGTGTACCGCTATACCTGGCTTTGAAATTCTTCCTGTTTTGCTCCTTGCCTTACTGAGGTACACAAAGGTTACATTGAAGATACAAAGTTGAGTGTTTTTGTTGTTGTTTTACTTGTGATCTTAGCTATAACTCAGAAGTTGAATATTTTCTTGCAAGTACTTGGATGTCTGGAGATAGAGTCTCTAAGAACTGCAATGGCCTGTCCTTAGCATTTCTACAGGTTTCTCTTTATAACAGATGAAGAAAGGAGTTTGTACCAATCTCTCTTCAGGAGAGAGAATTCACGGTTTCAGTTTTAACTTTTCAATGTTTAATGCTTTTCCATCTTCTTTTCTATGCCAGCTTCAGTTCAAGTCATATGCAGTGGACCTTCATTATTCTTGGATTTCATATTTGCAAATTTGCTTACTCACTAAAGTTTGTAACTTCAAAGTCACCACTCCTGGAAGGTTTTCTCTGCATTCATGGACATGCACAGAACAGTGAAAAACTGGAGTTTCCCAATGTGCATGTTCCCAGCTAATTGAACAAGGTGATGCTCTGCCCCCTTGTTTATATATGCTCTTATATATAAATATCTTTTCCATAGGTTCTATTTAGTACTGTGATTTTTACACTTTTGTTAGTGATTTTTCTATTTAATGTTGCCTCCTAGTATCAAATTGTTATCTGGTGTTTTTAAACAGAGGTAGTTGTGATGTGCCTTACAGAATATATACATCTTAGGTAAGTGCTGTTCAGGAATGAGTTGTCACGCTATTGACTGTGAGTCAATTTTAATGAATCGACAGAATATATTAAGCTGTCTTAAACAGAAACACATATAAAAAACAAGATTTGTGTCTTGGTTAATTGACAAAAATATTGTGATCAGAGGCTTTCAGGAACCTAACCCTGTATTTCCCCTAGGAGCAATGATTCAACATTTGCTAATTCACCATTTACAATGACTTTATAGACCATAACTACCACAAATAAGAAAATCAACAGTAATTGTTTGCATTAGCCATGATAATGTAGATAAATGTTTTAGCCCTTATATCCCAGGGAAGGATGTGAGTACATTACATACCGTATAGGCAGCATGTTACCTGAGGAAAATGGGTAGGTTCTCTCTCAGCCTGGAACTTCTCTAACAAGCCAGATAGAAATGCATCATTTTCTAGACCATTTCACTTGGATCGAAGTTTGTTTTCTTTCACACCTCTAGTGCTTTCCAAAAAAAAAAAGAAAAAGACTGTTTAATTAAAAAAAATGGGCATCACTGTTACGTGTATATTTGCAGTCTGAATCCTCATGGAGGGGAGCCACCCCTCTCTTCTAGACAAGAGTGGGTTGTTGGATTTGTAAGTTAAAGCTTGACATTGCTATAAATCTCTAGAACTGCAGCAGCCTACATTGGATATTTAATACTGTTTTCATTTCTAATAGTAATCAATCTTAGAAGAATGTGCTGTTATTTTTAGTTACATGTAAACATTTAGATGAACATAAAATAACTTAATGATAATTTATTCTCAGACAAGTGTATTGATACTTTTGTCAACTTCCTTTCGTCAACTGATTTGGTCCTCATACTGTTATGGATGCAAGATAGAACCAACAGGACATTTTATTTCCTGGCATTTGTGTCTGGGGATGGTAGGATTGGGGGGAAGCTTGAGCTCTTTTCTCTTAGACTGGAGTTTTATCAGTGCCTGATCAGCCGAGTACTATCTTTAAGGAATGACCTATACTCTACATCAGACACTGTTTGGAAGACTGCCTCTGACCACTGTACTGTTGAATTGTTCAAGTCAGGCACTCAGCTGCACCCGGGACACAGATGTCTTGACTGTGAAACACCTATGTCTACAGTGTTTTTATTTTTTAAATTTAAAATGGGGTTCTTATTAAGCATCTTAAGACACTTTGAAAATATGTCAATAACACTTGACACTTATTGCACAGATGTTAATAAGGCCATTTTTCTCTGCCTGTAAATGCAGTCTGAGGTTCTGCAGCCCTCCCCTCTTCTGATGGTGAATTCCAAGTGTCAAGAAAAAATAGCAGCAAGTCAGTAAAATGCAAGGGCTTTCTCAGGCCCCTACTAAGAGCCTAGCCAGATGCACATTTCTTATTCCTTTTGGTAAATAGATTCAGATTTGGTATGATTCAACGGACTAAAAAATATCCCCTGCTCAGAGCTCGTCTCTGCCTGCTAATTGCATGAAGTTTAACAGATCCTCCACACACAGCACCAAATAAGGGCTGGCTGGAAATCAAAACCTCCTTGCCAAGCCCTTTGGATTTTCCAAAGGAACTGTAATGTTCCTGGAGATGTTTATTAATGGAAATGGGGAACTTTGTGGACCAGGGTGAAATCCTACAGATTGATAGCCTGTTACTAGTGTTTATTATTTTTGACTCTGGGTTTGAAAACTCTTCCTCCTGCCCTCCCTGAAAGGAACTTTCTCCATCACTTAGGACTGAAAATGGGGGTTGGGTTCAATACCTTGTGGAGAAATCCAAAATAGATGCATAGAATGTTAATAAACCCAGAATTTTGCCCTCCATTCTGTATTGCTCTGTCCCAAAATACAAAACCTAATTAGTGCATCCAGAGAAGCGTTAAATGGATTTCATGCTGTTTAATAAATGCTTTACGTGCTTTGGTGCCATTGCAAAACATGTGGTTGAGCAAGGGTGAGGATCAGAAGAGGCAATGGTTGCTGTTTAGAGTGAGCTTTAGAGATGTGTGTTTATAACTCAGGCACTTCTTATTTTCACCTGTTTTCCGCTCTGGCCATCCCATCATTTTCATGGGCTTTATTCTCACAGGCCTAGTCTCCAAAGGCTTAACCAACAATTGCCTACACTCTGAGCAATTAGAAACTGCAAGTGATTAATGTTCTCTGAGCTCACTATGTGATGAGCCCAGAATGGGCATGGCAATTAGAAGGTGTGGCCTTTTCTTCTAGAGAGTTTGTGCCTTTTGTAGGGGGATAGAACACACAGTATCTGATTTGCAAGGTAGCACCTCAGTCTGACATTCAACCCCCCATAACTTGTTCCTAATTTAATTAGTCTGTGACATCTGGCTTAGAGGCTGGTCTTTATTACCTTCTACATCAGTGGTTGTCAAACTTTACTGCACAGTGCATTACCAAGAGAGATTTAAAAAACAAGCAAACAACAAAAAGAACCCTAATGTTCAAGTTGACCCCTCTAGTATTTTTGAGAACTTATCATATATCAGAATCTCAAAGGATTTGTCCACATGGGGCTCCACACCCAGAGTTTCTGAGTCAGTAGGTTCAGGGCTCAAAACATTGTATTTTTTTGTTATTAGTTATTGCTAATGCTACCAATCCAAAATCACACTTGAGGAGAACTGCCTCTTATTAATTCAATCAGAACTTCTATGTGGCTTCAGAATGTTCAAAAATTCTTCTGGTGATTCCAATGTGCAACCAAGATTGAAATCTGTGTTCCACATATTCCTTGCTAATTAATACACTGTAGAGATAGACTGTCATCCTTCATGAATTCCTCTCATTGTTTCCTGTGTTTTGGGTCTTTTTCTCCTTAAACAGTATAGCCTTGATGGTAGGACCTATGTGTCTTTACCCTTTCTAGAATCTCTTAGAGTTTCTAGCACAGGGTGGATGTGCAATACAATTTAAAGGGCATTAGTCAAGGAAACTTGGAAGGGTATATAGGGAGAGTTGTAGACACCCCGGCACTTTCAGTATCCCCATTTTCCACAACCCCAGAGGAGAGCTCTTTCCCTGTAATGCATTGTATAGCTACCTCCTCTTTTCTTCATTTCCCTCCCATAGGGAAAGACACATTTTTAATGTTTACTTTTAAATATTCACCTGCAGAGTACTATGTTCAGAGTAGGAAAACCTGAATTTGCATTCTGGCTCTGATGTTTTCAGTGTTATAATCTTGGGGCCCTTCCTTAATTCTTTCAAGCTTCCATTTATTCATTAATAGACAAGAACATCTTCTTCACAGATGTCTGGGGGTTCAATGAGTTTGTGCTTAAGACAATTCTGAGCATAATGGAAAACACAAAAAGCACAGTAGGTCACTTGTTTACAACACTGTTGTTCACAACACTTTTGTTTATAGCAACATTGTAGCTAATACACTTTATCCTGGAGAGTGTTGGGTTGCTCTTGGATTGTGTGGAACAGCAAAGAGAGATGAGCAGGTGGTTTTGCTTCATCCTTTCTTCACAATGTGTAGGTGGGAAGTATATAGGTCTGTCCCTCAAGAACCAAAGCAATCCCTGGTTGACCTTCACTGCTGGTCAATTCTGCTGAAATATCAGCCCTGTTTTGCATAGCTTATTTTGTAGGAAGGAGGCTGTCAGTGCCTAGATTTCCACAGCAGCCTGCTGGTGACTTCAGTACATTGTTACCAGAACGTTTCACATGAAACCAAGAAGCCTAGTATCATAATCAGTGGTTTTCAGCAAATGTTCTTCCCCATAGGTGGGGTGCTTAACTCTAGAATCATAAGTGTGATTTGAAAACGCAATGGGATTGTCTAGTTGTGAAATAAAGCTTCCAATAGACAGGTAAAGAGAGAGAGAGAGAGATGAACTAGAAGAGCCGGGAATCGTCATCAAACTATGACAGGAAGCTCTGTTCTCTCAGAAGTGCTGCCTATTAAGAACTTTTTCACACACTCAAGGGTGGTACACACACACACACACCTACTTGGGCTCTGGTAATACAGACAACTCCTGAGCCCTCTTGCATGAGAATCTGCATTTTTAAGAGTCCCATGTGGTTCATGTACCTACATGGTTTGAAAAGAAGGAAAGAAAAATCTTTTAGGATCAGACTGGAAGTTGTGCAACTTTGTTTCTCCACAAGGATAAAAGGGGGTAGAATAAACCCTCTCCCTTTAGTAGATGGGACTCAGTAGTAAATGGATACCAACAGAAGAAAATCTATAAAAGAAAAGCCATCCTCTTCTTCCTTACCCAACATCTTTTTGACAGCTTTCTCAGATGCCCATCCCACTTCAAGCTGCTTCAGCGTTTGGCAAGAAAGCTAGAGGTCTCAGTTCTCTTTACTTCCAATGGTGATAATTTGAAATTCTCCCATACACACAGAATATTCCTGACATTCCACACCATTTCTGATCAAGCAGAGTAGAGTGGCACTCCTCTGTCAGTACTGCCTTCAAGGCAAGCCCAGTTCCTGTAGTACAAGTCTTTTGGCCACCAGGAAGTGCTCAGCCAGGTCACATCCCTCTCCAGTTATTCAGAGCATCCTGCCATGGACAAGTAGAAGAGCACATGGGAACAGTGGGGGTTAGAGCTCAGCGAGCGTTCCCTATAGTGCATAATTAAAGAAAACACCTGTGTGGCTGCTAAATCACTTCCTGCTGTTCCCCTGTGCAAATGCTGTGCTCAATAACCCTACAAGTGCCTCATTCCTTCCACCCAACCGAGGCAGCACACAGCCGCAATGCACAAAGCTGGCAAGTTACTAGTTCAGAACCTCTGAAAAGATGTCTTAAGATTGATTTGTTACTAGTACAACAGGCCCTTGTTTGGCCTGGCTGCAGTTTGCTTGACTGCAGTCTTGGGAAGGCTCACAAATGTGAAGTAGGCCTTCTTTCTCCAAACTGCCCTTCTCTGATCATCACTTATCTGTACTAAAGGTAGCCCCATGGAAGAGCTATAGAGAGGCAGGAGCCAGAAAATCTTAAACCACAACTTAAATACTGTAATTGTGGGCCAGATGTGGCCCCAGGGGAAAACAGCCAACAGTGAAATGAGATGCAAGTGGGACCTATGGATTTTGTCGGAAAGGCAGGAAAGGGAAATGACAGTAAATCAAGAGACAAGGCTATCGTTCTGAAGGGGCCTCTTCCTGCTGCTGAAGTTTATGGGGTGCTTTGGTTACTAGGATCTTGTGGGGCCCTGGCTGCCCAAGAGCAGAGGAGAAAGACTTCCCTATACCAGCAGGTGGATAGGTAACAGGATTGGTGTGGTGACAGGTTTGCTGTGTAATTTACTTCTTCCAGGGCAAAGAATCACCCTTTTTCACTGGGAGCTTTAGAGTATTTGAGCAGATGAGTAAATGAGCCTAAGAGACCCAGTAAAGAGGATTGCTGGATATTAGAGGGGGTAGGCTTCAAAGGAGCAGAGCTAAAGAAGGGACAGCTGCATACCCACCCCACTGTCTCTGCTACACAGCTGCTTTGTCCTCTTCATAGGCCTTGTCACTAACTGAAAGTACACTGTTTATGTGCTTGTCTTTGTATTATTTATCTCTCCAACTAGAATTGAAGCTCCATTAGAGCCAGACTCTTGCTTAACTGGCTCATAGCTATATCTTCCAAACTAGTCCAAGGCCTGGAGTATGGTAAGTATGCAGTAAATGTACTGAAATGAAGAAGTGAATCTACTATTTAAGGACTGTTATTCTGAGTGCTTCTGTTTTGGTAATCTTCAGAGCTGGTATAGATTGGTTTTATATTTTGGTAAAAGGTAGGTAGGAGAATTCCTTTCCTTTCTGGGAAAAAGAGCACATAAAACAATGTAAGTCCATCTTTTGCCTCTTTAGAAAAGCTGTATAGATCCTTTCTTTCTCTTAGCCTATAGGGACCCTTGGAAAAGGAACATTGGGTGTTCTGATAGAGAGTCTAAGGCAACATTTATTAATCACAGTGTGCTGTGCTCTTTTAAATTGAAAGCGGAAAGTGGATACAAGATGACTAGGACCATTTCCTGCTCTTGGGTTATCCACAGTGCTGGAAGTCAAAGGCATGAAGTGCATAAAGATATGACAGAGATGAACATAAGCCACAACTGGGGAAACACCTTGGACTTTGGAAAGGAATAGAGGAAAGGTAGTAGTATTTCCAGGGAAAATTATGTTTATTCTGAGTCCTGAAGGAAGAATTGGAATTGACTATGGGTTAAATGGCACGCAACAGTATTCCAGTAGGAGAGATGAGCACTAGGATGCTATGCAGACCAAATAACATGGAGGACTGGGAACTGCAAATGGAAGGTTTCAGTGGAAAAGTGGTGAGATGTTAGAATGACTTGGTGCCACTCAGCATGGCTACAGCAGATGAAGGACTTAGGGAAAACATTTCATGACGTCAGAGGCAGATTTCCAGATGGGAGAATGGCTAGGGGAGTGGTTGAATTTTGGTATTGATGCACTCATTGGTCAGTTTAGCCAAGGATTACTTGTTTGCCTTTAAAATTTTGCTCTTTCCAGCTACTACTTTTTATTATTGTTGTACTGGAGGTACATTGTGACATTTATATAAGTTCTTACAATATATCATAGTTTTATTCACCCTCTCTGTCATTCTTCCTTATCTCCCTTCCCCCATTCCTGGAATAGTTCCAACATGTCTCATATTTCTATTTTCATACATGAATACATAATATTTCCACTATATTCAACCTTCTACACCCTTTCCTTATTGAAATTCATTTGTTGACTATCCCTTTGAGCAAAAAGGAGGACAGGGTAGAAAAATGAGCTGAACTCAAGCACCTCTGTAATTTCTTAATGAGCAGCCCTGTGTAAACATTTACTGAATTAGAAATATGAGACAAGATAAGACTTACAAAGGATCCATGGGTTTCTTTTATACATTTCCCTATATCTTCATTACCATCATAGGGCATGAATCTGAATCTTCATGTGTCTGTATACATCTGTCTCTCTTGGAGGGCATACATCACAGAAAGACAAAGGACACGTGATATGCACTTTGACCTCAAGTATAGGGTAGATCTTCTTCCTGTTTCAATATGGATTAGTAAACATGTGAGCACACAAGAGAGAGACATTAGTGCAGAGGCCATCTATATAGAACCACATATCAAGATCAAACATAATAGGATAGACAGGATTGAAGTAAATCAGTATTTTGGCAGATAAGACTCTTGGTGACCTGTACATCACTTCTAGGATATTCCCACTATTACACTAATTAATTTACCAACTTATCTTATATAAAAGGATATACATAACCGGTGTAGGAGGGTGAATATAGTGGAAATATTGTGTCCTTATGTATGAATGGAAAAATGAGACATGTTGAAACTATTTCAGAAATGGGGAGAAAGGGAAATAAAGGAGAGTGATGGAGGGGGTGAATTCAACTATGATATATTGTAAGGACTTTTGTAAATGTCACCCTATACCCCCATACAACAACAATATGGTAATAAAAAAATTTTTTTAATTATTATCTTGTGTTACCATTTCTCAGAAACATATATAGGAAATGAACCCAGGCGTATATCATATTGGTGATCTTGAGTCTAAGAGTCCCCGACCACAAACAACATTGACCCATGAGCATCTTTCCATGGCTGCACCTCTTCTGACCTCCTACTTTGATTTTTGTCTACAGTTAGCAATTTGAATTCAGTATAATTTCTGCTGCTGGGTGAAAGGCAATGTCTCTGTCTCTATTGTGTTTCTGTGATCTCAGGTACACAAATGATCATTACTCTGATATTACTGCTATGAGGCTAAGGCTTTGGAATCACCAGGAACATTTTGCAGTTATTGGGCATATGAACCCCAAGACCTAAAAGATTCATGAAAGACTGCCTTCAGGCTTCTTGGTTCTCTCATGACTTGAGCTGATTTTTTTTTCTTATTGTTGGATGGGATTGGGGTTTGAACTCAGAGCTTTGTGCTTGCAAAGTATACACGCTACTGCTTGCACTAACCTCCAATCCATTTTGCTCTGGCTACTTTTGGAGATAGGGTCTCTCAAACTATTTGCCTAGGCTGGCCTCCAACTACAATCCTCCCAATCTCAGCCTCTTAGGTAGCTAGGATTACAAGTGTGAGCTACTGACACCTGGCTTGAGCTGAATTATTAAGTCTTGACAGTCATTCCCTCTGTAAGTATGCCAGTGAACCCAGGTAAGGTCTCTTGCTCTACCATCCTTCCAGCTATGATTGCTGTCCTGATGACTAAGAGCAAAAGAGCTTAGTTGTCCTGAGACAGTTGGTGCCGGAGGCACAGTGAACCACAGAATCTGATGGAGCTTCATGCAATTGACCATGATAAAGGCAAGTCAAGGACATGTCCAAAACAACCCAGGAACACATCTCTGAAGATATGTCTCCAAGGACCATTCTGGACACTCTAATGTAAGTTATTAATAACCAGCACAAATTCCTTCAGCTTCTTTAAAAAGTCATATCCTGCTCCATAACCTTGCTTTTATTACTTAGCAACACATCAAAGGAAAAATTCCAGTGTCCACACTTTTCTAGAGCATGTATTCTAATGGCTGCATAATATATTCTGTCATAAGAATGTACCAAAATTTATTTAACTGATTTCCTATTCTTAGCCATTCGGTGTTTTAAAAGTTTGTTACTCTTAAACACAGTACTACAACCCACCAAATCCAAGCACACATCCTCAAATAATCCCTGATGATCAATTTCAGCAGTAGGATTACTAAATTAAAGAGTATGAGTATTTTTAAGTTTAAAATTCACTTAAGCTACAGAAAACATGACTTATGTATGGTTTCTTCTGTTATTTAATACAATAGAATAAGATAGTGCCTTAGAACACTGGGTTAAAGGGAAGGGTGAAATAGTGTCCTATGATTGTGAATAATAGAACACTGGGTTAAAGGGAAGGTTGAAATAGTGTCCTATGATTGTGAATAATAGGAATGAGATACAATTATTTCAGAGTGAAACTAAACCTTCCCTTTGAGAAAGCATTTAACGATGAGGGACTATGAGCAGTGGTGTCTGCCACAGCTGATGAAGAAGCCATGCTGTTTATGACTTTAATGCAGTTGCATTCTTAGCAGAACTAATTTTGTAAAGCATTTCTCTAAATAATCCAATTTTGCTTGGTGTGTATGGTTGGACAAAGGAGCAGGTGGGGTTTGTATCACTATTTATGGAGTGTAGCCTTGTAGGAATTACTCTGACCAGAGAACATTGCTATAAATCTGTAATGACAGCTGTGTTTTTGATTCCATATTTAGTTCTGAATTTCAGCCTTTGTAATTAAAAATCTATATCATAAAATATTGGCTCAGGACAATGTTATTTTTCTCCAGGGATACTGGGATTTGCTGAGGTATGCCTTGTTTGGTTCTCTGTGCAGGATGAAGTGAAGATCTGAAGGTTCTGAGTTGGGTGTTTGAAGCCCATTTCTATGACAGAATTTTGGTGTGTTGGAATAGGTGCTACCTTTGGAAAATTTGAGTCCAAGCTTTTTTTGGCTCCCTGGGAACAATTCTGAGAAAGCCACTACCTTGCACATGTTGGTTTCTGGTGCTGAGTATAGATACTTGGTTTTATAAGACTAAATAAATTGATAAATTCAGCTGATTCAGAGCGTTTACATAATCTCTCCAACGTCAACAGTCATTTAAATTATTCTAACTTTATACTGAATCTCCAAAATCCAATTACCAGCTAATAATAATTGTCAGTTTTACTTTAAGCCTTTAATGATAGGTCACAAGGGATGTGTAGCAGTAGGATTAAGTCGCTGTAGGCCGTAGCTGTGCCCAGTCTTAAATTACTCTCCTCTTATCTCTGGCTAACAGAGTCACTATATGTTTTGTCACCATTTTTGCTAAATAGAATAAATGTCACCAAAATTAATTTCATCTCCCTTAAATTAGCTTCTTAGTGTGATTTCTCACTTCAGTCAAAATTTATTTCTTCAGGAATTTAATTTCCTTCCTCATCTCTTTTATTTGAGAGTGCAAGACTGTTCTGGAGCAAATGTCTTTTAATCAACTTTTGAGGCTTGCTTTTCATTAATAATTGCTGACCCCTTCTTGGGAAGCATAGGAGGATATTTTTGTTTTATTTAAGTTATTGTATGCTCTTAGCAGAGTAGAGTGAGTTCTTTCTGAATAGTCTCAGAGAAATCTGTGAACCTCACACAGACCAAGAAAACATTTTTTTCACATGAGGGGTGATTCAGCAGGGAGTTTGTAATTAGGCAGTTTAGTTGCTTTTACCTCTTTTTAATCATTTTCAGGTATACTTTCCTGATAGTAGCTATCTTTTAAGTAGAGCACGTGTTTGGGAAAAACTACAGGGATTTTCAAATTAAACTTCTTCTCATAGAACACTAGAAACACAGAAGGGCTACCTAATTCTGAAATGTATCACAAAGATAGGATGATAGTATTGCTAAGCAACAGAAATTACAAGGCATAAAAACATTGGGAGGAGTGTGTGTGTGTGTGAGAGAGAGAGAGAGAGAGAGAGAGAAAGAGAGAGAGAGGTATGAATTTCCACAATGTCAATGTATTAGTGTGAGGAACTCTGTGACCTGTTCCCAGTGAAACAAGTGTAATGAGTGAAGATTATGAAAAAAAATAAACTCAACCATTTCATGTGTCTGGTTATTGTCTTAGGGAAATTACAGAAAATGAGGAAATATTTACTTAAGGTCCACTAAAACTCAAATGGAGCAATGAGATTCTGTTGTACTTGAACCCTGACTCCTTCCTTTCCCAGTCTAGTTTAATGGACTCTCTTCTCTAGATATGACAAAGAAGATAGGGCTCCCTGTTCCTTCAGTAGCCAATCAAAGATTGCTGCTAGCATTCTTTATTCTCTCCAGCTCTGACTTGTACATGTTATTTCCTTGTGAGAGCAGCCAAGAGATCAGGGAATCCTTTTATCTACTCAACCTCCACTCATAGGGTAAGGCTCTACCACAGGTGAAAAAGCTGAGATCAGCAGGGCTCTGATCACTCTTGCCCAGTTTGAACATAGGACTGAGGTTCCACACTGGGAGAGGCACACTGAGAAGAGCAGAGGCCATCACTCCATGGCAGTGTCTAGAAGAGAGACTCAGGCTTTTCCCAGGGAGAAGACAAAACATAAGAGAGAACTCTCAAAGTCCCCTTAAAGGGGAGTCTCTTTTCTGAAACAGTGTGTGGACATTCAAGCTAAGGTCTTTGGTTTCCTTCATTAAGTTTATTCCTAGGTACTTTATTGTTTTTGAGGCTATTGTAAATGGGATTGTTTTCCTGATTTCTTTTTTAGTTTGTTCATCATTGGTATATAGAAAGGCTACTCATTTCTGTATGTTAATTTTGTATCCTGCTACTTTGCCTAAAAAGTTTATAATTCCTGATAGTTTCTTGGTAGCATTTTTAGGATTCTTTAGGTATAGGATTATGTCATCTGCAAATGGGGATAATTTGACTTCTTCCTTCCCTATTTGAATCCCTTTTGTTTCTTGCTCTTGTTTTATTGCTCTGGGTAGGAATTCCAAAACTATATTGAATGGGAGTGGGGAAATTGGGCATCCCTGTCTCATTCCTGATTTCAGCTGGAATGGTTTCAGTTGTTCTCCATTTAGTATGATTTGGCTCTAGGTTTGTGGTATAAAGCCTTTATTACATTGAGGAACTTTCCTTCTATTCATAGTTTCTTCAGAGCTTTTATCATGAATGGGTGTTGAATTTTGTCAAAGGCTTTTTCTGCATTTACTGAGAAGATCATGTGGTTTTCGTCCTTGTTTCTGTTTATATGCTGTATTACATTTATAGATGTATGTATGTGGAACCATCCTTGCATCCCTGGAATTAAATTGAGTTGGTCATGGTGTATGATCTTCTTGATGTGTTGTTGAATTCTGTTTGCCAGTATTTTGTTGAGAATCTTTGCATCTCTATTCACTAATGATGTTGGTCTATAATTCTCTTTTTTTATTGGGCTTTGGAATGAATGTAATTCTGGCTTCATAAAATGAGTTTGTAGTGTTCCTTCCCTTCCTATTTCCTGGAAAAGTTCTCTCATCCATGGAAGATAGATCCAAAAGATAAACACAAAAACAAGCATGATCATATACAAACTCATATATAGAACACATTTGTAATAGTGGGACTACTCTATGGAACTCAGAGAAAGAGGGAAAGGAAAAGAGAATGATAGAGCATCAGTAATATTGTAAAAACATTCCATCTGTGAACAAAGAGGATATAAGGATGTGTAATGAAAATTGTTGAATAATGGGAGGTGGGAGGTAAAGGGGTAAGGGAGAGCAATGGAAAGGGTCGAACAGACCAAAGAAAAGTATATCCACAGCAGGGAGACATTGATAAAACTCACTGAACATCAATTTAAATATTAAGAATGAAGATGGAACTATAAAATAAGTACGGTGTTGTGGGGGGGTGTACTAGCAGGAGGGGGAGAGTGAATGAAGGAGATTAAGGTGAGCGTGTATGGTAGATGGACTTCATATACCTATATGAAACAGAATGAAAAAGCCTCTTGTAATTGCTTTAAGTGGGGTGAGGAGGGGATTGAGGGGGAGAGATGATGGGGGCGATATAACTAGCATACAATGTAAGCCTAATTGGAATTGTCACTATGAATCCCCCCTCTATAACAAATATATTCTAATAAAAAGTTTTTTAAAAAAAGAAAATTGGAAATGGCAAATAGGAAGTTAAATATATACATCTTTAATAGACACTAAATTCCATAAGATAAGATTTGGAAGTATTGTTTGGCTTGTAATATATTTGGATATAATATGCATAGAAGTAACAGCCCACATGATGGAAGGTGGAGTGGAATTATGTAGGTGCAATTTTTGTTTATCCTAGTACACTTAGGTTAGTATAAATATGAAAGAGACTCTGCTAAGTGTACCACTAATAAAATAGCTCAAATATTGAGCAAAAATCATAATTCCATAATATGGAATTATAATGTAACACTAGAAAATATTATTTTAAACAGTAAAAAAAGAATCAGAAAAAGTACATGGGGCATTTAGAAAGCAGTGAAATGGCAGACGTAAACCCTAATGTATCAAAAATAACATCAAATATGACTAGATTAAGAAATCCAGTCAGTTAGCAGTCTGCAAAAAACTGAAACTAGATCCATGTATATCACCCTATACCAAGATTATCTCAAAATGGATCAAGGATCTTAATATCAGACCACAAACGCTAAAGCTGATACAGGAAAGAGTAGGAAATACTCTGGAGTTAGTAGGTATAGGTAAGAACTTTCTCAATGGAACCCCAGCAGCACAGCAACTAAGAGATAGCATAGATAAATGGGACCTCATAAAGCTAAAAAGCTTCTGTTCATCAAAAGAAATGGTCTCTAAACTGAAGAGAACACCCACAGAGTGGGAGAAAATATTTGCCAACTATACATCAGACAAAGGACTGATAACCAGAATATATAGGGAACTTAAAAATCTAAATTCTCCCAAAACTAATGAACCAATAAAGAAATGGGCAAGTGAACTAAACAGAACCTTCTCAAAAGAAGAAATTCAAATGGCCAAAAAACACATGAAAAAATGCTCACCATCTCTATAGCAATAAAGGAAATGCAAATTAAAACTATGCTAAGATTCCACCTCACCCCTGTTAGAATAGCCATCATTAGCAACACCACCAACAACAGGTGTTGGTGAGGATGTGGGGAAAAAGGAACCCTCTTACACTGTTGGTGGGAATGTAAACTAGTACAATCACTCTGGAAAAAAATTTGGAGGCTACTTAAAAAGCTAGACATCGATCTACCATTTGATCCAGCAATACCACTCTTGGGGATATACCCAAAAGACTGTGACACAAGTTACTCCAGAGGCACCTGCACACCCATGTTTATCACGGCACTATTCACAATAGCCAAGTTATGGAAACAGCCAAGATGCCCCACCACTGATGAACGGATTAAGAAAATGTGGTATCTCTACACAATGGAATTTTATGCAGCCATGAACAAGAACGAAATGTTATCATTTGCTGGTAAATGGATGGAATTGGAGAACATCATTCTGAGTGAGGTTAGCCTGGCCCAAAAGACCAAAAATCGTATGTTCTCCCTCATATGTGGACATTAGATCAAGGGCAAACACAACAATGGGATTGGACTATGAGCACATGATAAAAGCGAGAGCACACAAGGGAGGGGTGAGGATAGGTAAGACACCTAAAAAATTAGCTACCATTTGTTGCCCTTAATGCAGAGAAACTAAAGCAGATACCTTAAAAGCAACTGAGGCCCATAGGAAAAGGGGACCAGGAACTAGAGAAAAGGTTAGATCAAAAAGAATTAACCTAGAGGGTAACACACACGCACAGGAAATCAATGTGAGTCAATGCCCTGTATAGCTATCCTTATCTCAACCAGCAAAAACCCTTGTTCCTTCCTATTATTGCTTATACTCTCTCTATAACAAAATTAGAAATAAGGGCAAGATAGTTTCTGCTGGGTATTGGGGGGGGGAGAGAGAGGGGGCAGAGTGGGTGGTAAGGGAGGGGGTGGGGGCAGGGGGGAGAAATGACCCAAGCCTTGTATGCACATATGAATAATAAAAGAAAAAAAAATAAATAAAAAATAATTAAAAAAAAAAAGAAATCCAGTCAGCAGGAAGAGATTATCAGACTATATCAATAAAAATAAGATCCAATTGTGGTTTACAAAACAAACACTTTAGATTCAAAGTCACAAATAGTTTGTGAGTAAAAGCACTTAGAAGATATGAAAACAGAAACCACAAGAATGTTAGATTAGTTGTATAAATTTCAGAAAAATAGACTTTAAAACAGCAAAAGTTATGAGAGACATTTTATATAATGATAAAATTGTAAATCTATCAAGAATATGTAACTATTATAAACAAAGGTATCTAAAGACAGAACCCCAAAATGCATAAAAGAAAGACTGACATTCTAGAGGGAAAAAAACTATTCAAAAACAATTGTTGACAACTTCAATAATCTGCTTTCCATAAAATATAGATAACTAGGCAGAATATCAAGAAGGAAATGGAAGATCTGACAACTCTATGAACCAACTTGACCTAATCGGTATTTGACTTTCTACTCCACAACAGTGTAATGCATAATTTTCTTGAATCATATCAAATATTCTCTAGAATAGGCCACAAAATAAGTCATAGTTTAACCAGATTAAAACTGTTTCAGTGAGCATTATTTGAAAAAAAAAAAAAAAGAATGAAAACAAAAAAATAGTAACAGGGAGAAATTTGGGAAATTCTGTAATTATGTAGAAAATGAACAACCCATTGCTGAATTACAATTGGTCAAAGAAGAAACTATGAAGAAAATTAGGAAATATATTGAGATAAATGAAAAAGAAGACACACAGCATACCAAAATTATTGATTGCAGCTAAGGCTAAACTAAATAGAGGGAAATTTATAGCCTACATTAAAAATACCTACATCTTAAAAATCCTATCTTTAACAAGAGTTCTCAATTCAATAACCTAATCTTAAGCCCCATATGCACTGAAAATCAAGAGCAAGCTATAATCATAGCAAGCATTTGAAATAAAATAGTAAAAAGCAGACATTAATGAAATAAGAGAAAACAATGTAAAAAAATCAATGAACCCAAAAGTTTGTTCTTTAAAAAGATCAGCAAAATTCATAAAACAGTGAGCTAGATGTCTGAGAAAAGATGATACTGGACTGACTTAAACTAAGAACGACAGAGGGAACTTTATTACCAACCTTATAGTAAACAAAAGGATATAAGGAAATACAATTGTATATCAACAAATTAGATAACTTTGATGAAATGGACAAATTCCTAGAAAAACAAAAATTACCAAAACAAACTCAAGAAGAGAGGGGATATTTGAATGGACTGATAGAAAGTAAGCAGATTGATTTAGCAAACAAAAAACTATCCATGAAGAAAAGCCCAGGTTCAGATGGCTTCACTAGTGAATTCTACCAAAAATCCAAGCAAAAATTATCAGCTTTTTACAAACTCTTCCCAAAAGAGAAAAGAAGGAAATACTTCCCAATTCATTCTCTGTGCAGCAACGCATAAAAATGATGATAATACAATAACCAAGTGGGATTTATTCCAGCAAAGTAAGATTGGTTTAATATTAGAAAAATATATAATATAACTTATCAATAGAATAAAGGACAAAACTTATTCAGATAATCATCTGAATACCATAAAAAAAGCATTCAACAAAATGTAATTCACTTTCATAATAAAAATACTCAGTAAACTGGAAAGAAATCCATCAATACAATAAAAGACATTTATAAAAACCACAGCTACCATTGTACTTATTGGGAAAGACTAAATGTTTTGCCTCGAAGATTGTTAGACCAGGATATCCCCTATCACCCCTTCTACTCAGCATTGTCTTTGAAGTCATAGCCCAGTCTACGGCCATACCACCCTGAACGCGCCCGATCTCGTCTGAAGTCATAGCCCAGCATTAGGCAAGAAAACAAAGTAAAATGTGTCCAGAATGGAAAGGAAAAAATAAAACTGTTTCTATTTGCAAATGATATGATCTTATAAAATAGAAAAAAATAAGGATTCCTGTAAACATAAAAACCTACTAGAGCTAATAAATGAGTTCAATAGTGTTTCATGGTACAAGAACAAAGTAGGAAAATCAATTCATTTCTATATACTCGCAATGGACAATTTTAAAGTGAAATTAAGAAAATGTTTCTGTTTATGAAAGCATCAAAGGAATAAATATTTTTCATCAAAATAAAATAACTCACAGAATGTTAAAAGACTAATAGAATGGGGGATGTTTTTGTAAAACATATATCTGATAAAGTAAAGTATATAAATAACACACAACTCAACAATTCAAAGGCAATTGTCCTATTTTTTTAAATGGGCAAAGGATCTAAATAGCCATTTCTCCAAAGAAGATATACAAATGGCTAATAAACACACTACCAGATGCTCAACATCATTGCCATCAGGGAAATGCAAATCAAAACCAGAGATACTGTTTCATATCCACTAGAATGACTGTAATCCCAAAGAGAGACATAACCCAGATATTTCTCTCCTCAGTGTATACGCAGGAGAATTGAAAACGTATGTCCACATACACAAAACCCTTGCACGTGAATGTTCATAACACTATTATTTGTAATAGCCAGAAGTAGAAATGATTGTGTGCCTATCAGTCGATGGATAGATAAAATATAATATAACTGTACAGCAGAGTATTTGTCAATTGAAAGAAATGGTGATGTTACAATGTGGATGAACCTTGAAAACATCATGCTAAGTAAAAGAGCCCAGTTACAAAAGATCATCTATAGTGTAAGGCAAATTCGTAAAGACAAAAAGATTAGCGGTTTCTTAGGATTAAGAGGTTGGGGGTGGAGAATGAGAAGGAACTGATAGTGAACATGGGTTTAGTTCTTGGATTGATGAGAAGTTCTTAGATTGTAAATGATTGCATATATCTGTGAATATACCTCAGGACTACCATATATACTTCAACATAGTGAATTTTATGTTGTGTTTGCTGTACCTCAATAAGACTTCAAAAAAATGAAAGACTAAAATGAAAGTCAGAAAATATGAATAGAATCCTAAATTTGCTTTTTTTTCTACCAATAACTGGATAATTTGCTTACTTGTGGGCTCTAGTTTTCTTCTCATAATAATTGAACTAATAAGCTGTTGTTCTTATTCTGGGTGGAGGTTGAAACAGGGTTTCACTATGTAGCTGAGGTTAGCCTTGAATTTAAATCTTCCTGCCTCCACCTATCTAGTTCTGGTATTATAGATATATACTATCTTGCCTGGCAACTGACAAGTTTTTAAAGGAGGTATTTGGCAATGTGAGATAGGGCATCTCCCTCTAAGAGCCAGCTTCGTGGGTGTGGTACCTGATAGTCACACTGGGCCCCATGCCATGCTCAGACTGACCTATGTCTCGTTTAATCGTCTGTGGTTGCCATCTTGAAATTCTTTATAGGTTTTGAACAGTAATCCTGCATTTTCATTGTGCATTGGGTTCAATAAAGTATGTAAAATTCTGACCCAGGGATAGTGGGACGGGACTAAGGATCTTTTATAATATCCTACAGTGCACACAGTAGCCTGGCACAGTGAATAACTAGCCTGTACAGAATGCCCTGATGGGAAATACTGACTGCTAAGTAATGGTTGGACTCAGACGGGCTACAGTTTCTAACTAGCCTTGGAGAACCTAATATGAAAATTTCAAGAGTAGTGTATGTTCTTGAGGAAAGTTTCTTTGATTTGCTTCATGTAAATAAGAGTATGGGGGGGCTAAGGCAGTTGGGGGTTTGTTCTTCATTATGTTTCCTGAGAATGATAATACCCTGTGGGAACCTTATACACCTTAGCTTTGACTCTCTTCTATTAGCTGTCTGGTTGAAACTTAGATGACTATGGCTATGAATTATTTTATTTCTGGCTATTAGGAGATTCATTAAGAAACTGCTGATTCAGTACACTCTGTGGCAAAACAGGATTCCTGGAGTGTTACTGATAAACAATAAAACAGTAAGCTATATACTTACATTGTTTCATTTAAATTTTCTATCAGTCTTTTAGGCTGATTATGATAATCCTGACTTTACAGATGAGGAAAAAAATCTCTGAGAGGTTAAGGTAGAAAGATTTGAAGAAAATGATATACCTTCTTTTTTGACTTCTCAACTAATACAGGTGAAACCTGAGATCCACAGGTACTTTTCTTCTTCATTGACTTTTTCCCAAAACTTGGTATGTTTTACAAGAATTATTGTTAGAAACTACTGTTCTGTGCTATTGCTATACACATATGCTTTTAAAGTGGTGTTATTTCCATATTGCACTAGATTTATATACCTAGGCTGGGAATTTAATACTCTACATGAGACAAAAGTAATGAATTAGGAAATAGAAGATTCAATTATTTCTACAATCACAGAATGTTAGAACTGGAAGAAATTTTAAAGCACTCCTGTGCCAACCCACATATTGTATTGATTGTGAGACCAAAGTTTAGATAGGTATAATATCTTCCCTATGTTCACATAATTGATATATAACATTAGTGATAAAGCCAGAAATGTTATTTATGGGCTAAAGTGAATTCTTGGCTCATTAGTCTTTCCAAACATCACCTTGTCTCCCCTTGATTAATTTTGTCCAGGTAAAATAAAACAAGCAATTCAATGGTCTGATAGATTTCTTCCTAAACGGAAATAACTTGCATGAGATTAAGTCAGTCTGTGGGATAATCTGTATGTGCCAATTATAGGCTTTTGGATCTTCTTTAACTAAACATACTTGTCCTCTTCATGCAGTAAGAAATAATTTCTCAGTAAGTTAAAATAACACATTACAAATAATTCTTGTTTTGAGGAACAAGAAGTTCCATCACTGAGGCAGTAACTCAATGATATAAATATAAGAATGAATTTGAAAATGAAGCTTTGTAATTCATATTTTTGGCCAATTTATAATTGAGAAACACTTATTTTTTATTTATTGGTCTCTAGTTTGGATGGCTCCATCAGATGTAAAGGTAGATAATTTCATAAACTAATATGAATCATGAGAACTTCTTTTTTCTACAAATGACATGAAAATCAGGGAGTCAAAGCTTTATTCAATTGTACCCTTAAAAACAAAAACCCCAAACAAAAGTCTCTACAAGACATGTCTTTGCCCTGTGTTTGGTCCTGACTATAGATGTGATTCTGCCCTAGGGCCAGCTCCTCCTTAGGCTTTAGCAAAGGGCCTTAAATGCCCTTTCCTTGGCTTTGTTCCTCCACTGAGTGAACTCAGCACATTTTTGACAGAGATAAAGTTTGGCTTTCTTAAGGCCTTCTTTAGGGAGGCATAAATCTCTGATGTTTTGGAATTACTAACTGCTTATAAGCCAAACTATGCTCCTGCAACTAGAAAACTTTCCTCACTCTAGTGTTACAGCATCTCACAGAGATCACTGGATTTGTCTACAAGCATCAAAGAAAAAGGCAAATTATAGGGAATGTCTTATTAAGTGGTCAATGGTCTCAGGTATAAGTTTGGGCTCTTTATTGAAATCCCTAACTTTCTTTGTACAATAGAAATAAAAATGAGTCCTAGTTCATAGGTATTTTTAAAAACCCTAGATTTTTCTAGTAATTCCTAAGGTGCTGACCATCAGACACCCTTTCTTCTTACAGCCTTGGGTAATATAAGGAGCCTGAATATCACCACTGTATACCACTTCAGTTCACAAATGTACCCCACGACCTGTATTTATTGATGTCCAAGTTTGTATTTCCAACTGACTGATAAAATTTCCACCTGGATTTCACTTAGGATAATACAAGTTAAACAAAAATCCTTATCTACTCCTAAAAATGCCCTCCTCTGCCTCTCTGACCCACCTTTTCTTTTCATATATTTCCTTTCTTGGTTTGTAACATGACAATCTTATCCGATTGAGGCTACTGAAATACCTTAGATCAATTATCAGCTCCTCTCTCTTGCTATATGTACAAAAGGGCATTAAGTATTTTGAGGTGCTTTTTATTAAAGCATTATCGTATATTAATAAATGTGCACAAATTATAATTGTGCAGTTCTCACAAAGTGAATAGAGCTGTAACTAGCAACCAAATTATTAGCCCCCTGAGAACTCCTTTTTACCCACCCATCCTCAATCCTGGCCTCCAATGTGTACCTAACATTTAACACAGTAGAGTAGTGTCATGGTTTTGAACTTAACATGAATGGAACCATTACTGATGTGAGTTCTTTTGTGTGTAGATTCTTTTGCCCAAAATTATGTCTGTGAAGTTTTTCCATGTTATTTTTTATTCAATACTTATTCATTCTTATTGGTTAGGATTATATTTGGTGGATATATCACAGTTTACCGATTCATTCTGCTGACAAACATTTGAATTTTTCCAGTTTGAGGCCATAGTAATACTGTAATGAATGAACTTCATCTTTTTTTATTATTTTATTTTTTGCAGTAGTGTGTATCAAACCCATCATATCTTTCATACACACATTTATACATTACCACTGGGCAACACTTAAGAGTAATTTTGCACGTGCATAGGATATGCACTTGTTCAGTCTTTATAAATACTGTTAGCCAGTTGTATCAATTTATATTACTATCAGTGATGTATGAGAATTTCCAGTTGGTCTTCTGAGCCTTGTTCATTTTAGCCATAGTGGTCCAGACGAAGTGGCAACTCATTAGGATTCTAATTTGTATTTCTGTCTGTTGACTGATGTGGAACAGTTTCATACTTTTCTTGACGATTTGAACATCCACGATCATGAATGGATTTTTGGTGTATATTTATTTGTTTCAGTGTATATTCATTTGTTTTGTCCTATTTTTTGCTAGATTCAAGTTCTGCTCCAGATTTTTTTTTACCTCCCACATAGTAACTTGCATTTCATTCTCTTAATGGTGTATTTTGATGAACAGAAGTTCTTAATTTTAAAGTGGTTTGATTTATCATTACTTTCTTAATGTTGAGTGCTTTAAATGTTCTGTTTGAGAAATCCTGACTGTTTTATAAGTTTTAAAGGAAATTTGGTACACAGCACAATGACACTTGGATAGATAAAAAGATGGAACTTTTGGTTACTTACAGCTCCAAATGAGAGAAGGCAGCCAGGCAGGGCCACACAGGAATTTTCACCACATGTGAGGTCAAGGTAACAGCAAGCTGAAACTGCCTGGGGTGCTTACGTATGACAAGCAGGATGGACTTAGCTAGATTTCCCAGACTCCTGTGAATTGTCTGATACATGTTATTTCAGAGCTGTAGGCTGTAAAGGTTTCTGGAATTATCTGGGCAGGTGCTTATTAGCCTTGGTATGTGAAGGCCCAATAGGGGAAGTAGTTGAGGTGTAGCCTTAATCAGCTGCCCAGAAAGAACTAACTGCCATACCCTGAGCTTGAATACTGGGTCAAGAAAGCATTAAAAAATGTGTTACAGACTGCCATAAGAATCATGCTTTTCCCTTTCATATTTAAGTCTAGAGTTCATCTGATGCTAACTTTTTTTGTGTGGACTGGGTTCAGAATCCATTATGGTTCACTTAGATATCCAATTGACTCAGCACTATTTATTGGAAAAAAATTACCTTTATAATCAGAATAGATCTGCCTATTGACCTCTCCTTCTAACCAAGTTACCCAGTACTAATTACTATAGCTTGGTAGCTACAACTCCCTCTTCTCCTGCTATTAATTTTTGCCAAAACCAACTTTGACTTCATAGGTTTTTTCTTCTTTCTATTTTTTGTTCTCAATTTTATTGATTTTATTCTTTATTATTATTTCTCTGCTGCTTTTTTGTGCTTAATTTTCTCCCTCCTCTTTTTCATGTTTTTAGAGGGGACAGCAGAGGTCATTGATCTGAGACCTTTCTTCTTTTCCAAAACAGACTTTTAATTCTATCAATTTCATTTTAACTAATGCTTTAGTTGTATCCTTCAAATTTTGGTACATTGTATTTTAATTTTCATTTGGCTTAAAATATTTCCTGATTTGCCCTTTTGACTGAAGTATGTATTTAATATTTTGCTTCCAAATACTTTTGGATTTTACAGTTACTGCCTGTTATTTATTTCTAGTTTAATTTCATTTTCAGCAGAAAATATGCTCTGTCTTCATACTTTTTAAACCAGGTCTTTCATAGAGTAAATATTTTTAGTTATGATGAGGCTCATATTAAATTTTCCTTTTAGGGATTGTGTTTTTTATGTCAACTCTAAGAATGCTTTTGTCTAGTCCAAGATCACAAAGATTTTTTCCTATGCTCTTTTCTAGAATTTTTGGGGTTTTATATTTTACACTTAAGTGCATGATATTCTTTGAGTTAAAATTATATAAAGTATGAGGTTTGGGTTCAGGTTCTTTTCCTTTTCTGGGAGAGGGAATGATGAATGTCCTATTCCCCAGTACCATTTATTGTAAAGACTCATATCCTCCATTGAATTGCTTGCTCCTTTGTGGGAAATTAATTGATCATATTTGTGTGGAACTTTTCCTAGATTCTGTATATTGTTCCATTGGTCAATGTGTATAACTCTCCATCAGGACTACACTATCTTGACTACTGCACTTACATAATAAATCTTAACATTGGGAAGAGTGATTAATCCCACATTATTCTTCATTTCCTCTCCCATATAAATCCAAAAATATGTTTATCTTGTCTATAAAGAAACTTGACAGATTTTGATACACATTGCATTAAACCCATATATCATTTTCAGAAAATTTGACATCTTTATTACATTGAGGCTTCTAATCCATGAACATAGTATGCTTCTACAAGAGTTTAGGTCTTTAAAAACTGACTTGCATCAATATTTTCTAATTTTAATCATATAAATCCTATAAATGTTCCATTAAATTTATAGGTAAATACTTTGTATCCTTTGAGCAATTGTAAATGGTATTACATTAATGTCAGTTTCCACTTGTCCATTGTCAGAATATAGAAAATTCAATTGATTTTTATGTGTTGGTCTTGCTTTACCATTTATTGAATTCACTTATTAACTCTGGTAGTTCTTTAGTATATTCCTTGAGAATTGGGCAAGTACTTGGGGTTTTCTAGGTAGATGATCATGTTGCTTACTAATAGAGACAGGCTTTTTTCTTTCTTTTTCAATGGTTATACCTTTTCTTTCTGTCTGTCTTTTCCCTTGACATGTGGCATTTTAAGGCTCGTTCACTGGGGCAGAAACAGCCTAAATCTATAGTTAATTTTGCCCCATTCTTGAGCCAGTATCTCCTAAGTACTCTACTCAGTGCCGCCTGGTTTACTTGATTTTCCATTCTAGCTGGTAGGAACCTGAACTATACCTGTGAGTGATGTCCGGAAATGTTCCTGCTGCTTCTTTTAGGTAGTTCTTTTCTAGTTGTCATGGAAAGACTTACAAAGTTGCCTCACTAGCATGTGCTAATTAGTATTCAGATGGATTCTTAAGGGGGAATTCTTCATAGCTTTCTAGAATGTTTTTGCTACAGCTCTATTCTCGTCAGTAGTTTTCCTTTGAACTCTAGCCACTTTACCTTCTTTTTGGTCCTAGATCTAACTCACAAATTCAGAGAAATTCTGGGCTCTACCTGAGCAATAAACTGGCCATTTTGGAGAACATCTCATTTTCTCCACTCAGGGCACACTGTCCTGTGCTGCCCTATATCTAATGTCTGAAAACCATTCTTTCATATATTTTGTCAAGTTTTTTACTTTTTCAGGTGAGTGGAGGGTAAATCTGTTCCCTGTTATACTGTCTTGGTTGGGATTGAAAATATCACAAAACTCTTACTTTGATTCAGTGTCTTTTGAACCTGTTCATCCTTGATTGTTGCATTTCAAACTTTACTACATGCTTGTAAGCAAAAGAGATATGTAGGTCAAGCCATACTTGCAAGGATTTTATAAGAATTTCCTGAGTTATCTGACCTTGATGCTTCTTTGGGGGACAGTGTTTTTAGGATCTAATTATGGGTATTTGTTACACTGAGCAGAATCTTCTTACCATCTGTGGTAAGAAGCCAATGTTTAAAAAGGCCTAGATGTACTCTGCTAAGTATAGAAGTGGGAGAAGTGGGGGAGCAATGCTTTGGTAGGCATAATGGAAAGAAAGAGGCACTGATATTGCAATGGTGATGATTTTTAATGTTCTAAAATGATATTCACAGTATTCTTGAATTATGTGTCAGTGGTAGGGTGCTGTGTAGGCTTCTTGTCTTCAAACACATGGGAAAGATTCTTTATGGCCAAATTATATGGATTATAATCCACATTATGTGGATTAAAATGTAGAGACTTCTTATTTATAAGAAAATAACCACTTAATGAGGATAGTGCTTTAAATGTCTTTTCTCATTGCCTGTTTTCTTGACATGGGGAATGCACTTCCATGGCCCTTTATTTTCCTTTAAAGTTTTTTCAACTTTATTACTTATACATTTCTTATATATATTTTAAGCAGATAGAGTGAACCTGCTGTGGCTCAATTTAATTTTACTTATTTGTCTAGCTAGGCCTGTATGACCAGCAGTTATGACTCATAGACTACTGATTAGACTTAACATTTCAAAATTATGGAGGAGAGGAAGTTGACACTCTTTATACCATTGTTTACTTGTGGGACCCACAGACTGTGCCTCAAAAAAAAGTGGTAAAAAGATGAAACTTGGCTAAAAGGAAACTGTTCAAAACAATAAAAACTTAAAACTATCAGGTGTCTTTCCTGTACCTCAATAGGAAAAGAGCCTGTGATTAATAGTAAGTGAACTAATGAAAAAAAAAAAAAAGATAAAATTTGAAACAAATTACATGTAAAATTTTAAAGTTGTTTTAGGAATAATTCAAGCTGCCTTACAAATGTGTTTTATTAAACATGAAAATATATTTTAACATCAACGACAAAATTAATATGGAAAATTTTGCCCTTCTTAAGACAATTCAACCCCTTCTCTCCATATATAACCGTGTTTTCTGACACTGTCCCCACTCCAATGCATGTATCCCCCTTACTGATCCCATTCAGTACAGCAGTGGGAAGGTGTCCATCTGCTTATTTTCACTTTTTCCTACTTTAATTCCATTTTTTTGTAAAGGAGACAAATAAACCAACACATTTTCATCTTGAACTGGCCCCAAATAGAATATCTGTACTTGGAACTAAATCTTAGGACTTTTTTTTTAATGAAAAACATGCAGGGAAATAGAGGCAGCTCTTGGGCTTACATTGCATTTGAGTTAAAACCTGGCATCTTGACTCCACTGACAAGTCTGACAGCTGGAGCAGAAATCACCTCATCACATCTCTCAGTCATGTCTCTCCTGGTTTTTGGCATCCTTCCTGCCTAAATTTTTGTCAGATGAGCACTTTTCCTTGGCAAGTACTTTAAATACCTTCAACTTGTTTTATCTCTGAACTGTAGTCCTTTGCCCTCCAGTGTCATTTCTCACGTGTATGACTGGAGGGTACTTGGAACAAATTATTTAAGAATGTGGTATTGGAGAGCAATTACTTTTGGCCTTCTCCCCTCTTTTTCCTCTCCCAAAATATCAGTGCCTTTCTCCCAAAGAGACCTCTGTGGGCATTTATTCAGTTCATAGAAGTTTCTTAATGGTCTTGCAAATTGAAACAGTTGTTGTGAGTTTGAGTTGTGATACCACATGGCTAACGATACCTGTGCTCAAACTTCAGCATTGTTTACTTTGGCTTTGCTTCATTCACGATAATCAAGGATTTGGGGTTGTGACCAACATTCGGAAGCCTCAAAGGCCTCTCATAAATCCCAGCTAAATACTGTGTGTGGAGGCTCCTCAAGATAAATGGCAACCCTTGGTTCACTGAGGCTGTGCTGAGAGCTGAGAGAAGGTTGTGTTCACTTCAGCATTTCCACTTTCATTCCAAATCTGGAGATAGAAGATGGTCTGCAAAGACTGAGAGATGGAATGTGGTGCCATTCCAGATACCACCTGTAAATGTGATAAGATCCTTCTCCCTGGCATGTAAAAAAAGCCTTCAGAGTTTGCCTCCAGCACTTTGCTGCAGAAATTCTTAGCTTTTGCCCTCCTGGCAAGTATTTCCCCCTTTAGTGTACCCAGAGCACTTCTTACTGGATGCATTGAGGGCTAAACAAGAATACAGGGCAGTTGTGCAACCCTTCAAAAAGGAAAATAAAGGGGAAAGATGGCAGATTAGAAGTTTCCTCCATTTGACTCCAAGAATGAGAGGATTCAAGGCAGCAAAGAAAAAACTGTATTTTGATGGAGGGCAGGTAGAGCATTGGAAATCACAAAATAGGCAATAAGACAGCTGCAAAGCATGGAGAAACAGAATGGTGACCTAGAAACATGGGAAACAGTCTATAGCTCCAGCCTTGGCTGCCGTTGGTACTGGGCAGACCACAACCACAACCACAAGGTAAGGTAGGCAGCCCTGGCAGCAGACTGGGAGCCCTAACCATAGTAAAAGCCTATACTTCCCAAAAGCCTTAAATACAGTGTGACAGTAACTAGTCTGGTGTGGCAGGATAGCAGTGGAGAAGAATGACATTTTATCATTCCCATATCTCTGAGTACTATAGCCATGCACCATTTGAGAGGGAGCCAAATGTTTGAGACAGCTATTTACTCTGAGGACCTGAAAACAAGGAACAATTATGGCTCAGGGAGCCTAAGGCAACATGCCACAGAGTCTGGGTTGTAGAGAGGGAGAGAGTCTGACGTGGACCTGCTGAGAAGTTTAAGCAGCAGGAAGCTCAGGTGAAGACAAGCACTGTGGGCATATTCTCTGGTTAAAGAGCAGGCCCCATAGCCCAAGGATCAGTGAAGAGAGCTCCATGCCCATGACTGGCAGAGGGCTTGGCCTCTGCCTCCCAGTTGCATGGGAGTTTTGCTGGGCTGTGCTGAGAGCTCTGAGCTCAGGTCCCACAGATCATGTGATTTCTCTAACTTCCTCCCTCCCATAGGATGATTATCTGCTGAGCACAGTCACAAAGCGCTGAGACCCACAGGAAGAGTGCCTAATTCCCTCAGTTCTCCCCCTCCAGTCCAGAACTCAATGCTCCATTTGTGCTGATGCACTCAAAAGATACCACTAAGCTTGGACACTTGCTGTCCCTGGGGCAAGAGCTGAAGGGGCACCACAGGACAAGTGGGAACCTGCCCAGTCCACAGGCTGTAAAACTCTTTGTAGCCAGCAGCAGCTCCCAGTAGCCAAGGAGGAGAAGCTTCTAACGTGAAAGCAGCTCTGAAGAGGACAACCAGCCATTGACTAGTGATGCCCAAATAAAGTACCAACCTGTACGCTAGGAGATACAAGAGACTCCAGGTAGTTTTCTTTTCTCTGAGTGGTGCTGGGGGTCAGGCCTGGAACCTTGAGCGTGTAGGTGAATGTTTGGTTACTAAGCTACTCCCACTGCAGTGGTGAGAAACTGCATGTCAATCCTGCCACTAACCCGTCCTTCTTGAATATTGACAATACTTCAAGTAAAGGACTAGTTTCCAAATGTTGGTGTACACAATTTCATCAAAAAAGCATGACTAGACATCAAAAACACAGACCACCACAAAATAATAATGTTTAACTTCAGAATTCAGAAAGTTTATAGCCATGAGTGCATATATTAAAAAGACTGAAAGATCCCAAATCAATGACCTAATGATACATCTCAAACCCCTAGAAAAACAAGAACAAGCAAATCCCAAAACAAATAGAAGGAGAGAAATAATAAAAATAAGAGCTGAAATCAATGAATAGAAACCAAAAAAACCATACAAAGAATTAATGAAACAAAAAGTTGGTTCTTTGAAAAAATAAACAAGATCGATAGACCCCTGGCAAACCTGACTAAAATGAGGAGAGAAAAAACCCAAATTAGTAGAATCAGGAATGCAAAAGGGGAGATAACAACAAACACCATGCAAGTCCAGGAAATCATCAGTGACTACTTTCAGAACCTATATTCAAATAAATTTGAAAATCTTAAAGAAATGGACAGATTTCTAGATAAATAAGACCATCCAAAAGTGAACCAAGAGGAAATTAATCACCTGAACAGATCTATAACACAAAACAAAACTGAAGCAGCAATCAAGAGTCTCCCCAAAAAGAAAAGTCCAGGACCTGATGGATTCTCTGCTGAATTCTATCAGACCTTTAAAGAAGAACTGATACCAACCCTCCTTAAACTGTTCCATGAAATAGAAAGGGAAGGAAAACTGCCAAACACATTTTATGAGGCCAGTATTACACTTATCCCAAAACCAGGCAAAGAACCTCCAAAAAAGAGAACTATAGGCCAATCTCCTTAATGAACATTGATGCAAAAATCCTCAACAAAATAATGGCAAACCGAATTCAACAACACATCAAAAAGATTATTCACCACGACCAAGTAGGCTACATCCCAGGGATGCAGGGGTAGTTCAACGTATGAAAATCAATAAACGTAATAAACCACATTAACAGAAGCAAAGACAAAAACCGCTTGATCATCTCAATAGATGCAGAAAAAGCCTTTGATAAGATCCAACACCACTTCATGATAAAAGCTCTAAGAAAACTAGGAATAGAAGGAAAGTTCCTCAACATTATAAAAGCTATATATGACAAACCTACAGCTAGCATTATACTTAATGGAGAAAAACTGAAACCATTCCCTCTAAAATCAGGAACCAGACAAGGATGCCCACTATCTCCACTCCTATTCAACATAGTACTGGAATTCCTAGCCAGAGCAATTAGGCAAGAAGAAGGAATAAAAGGAATACAAATAGGTAAAGAAACTGTCAAAATATCCCTATTTGCAGACGACATGATCCTATACCTTAAAGACCCAAAAAACTCTACTCAGAAGCTTCTAGACATCATCAATAGCTATAGCAAAGTAGCAGGATATAAAATCAACATAGAAAAATCATTAGCATTTCTATACACTAACAATGAGCAAACTGAAAAAGAATATATGAAAACAATTCCATTTACAATAGCCTCAAAAAAAAAATCAAATACCTAGGTGTAAACCTAACAAAAGATGTGAAAGACCTCTGCAAGGAAAACTATACACTTCTGAAGAAAGAGATTGAGGAAGACTATAGAAAGTGGAGAGATCTCCCATGCTCATGGATTGGTAGAATCAACATAGTAAAAATGTCGATACTCCCAAAAGTAATCTACATGTTTAATACAATTCCCATCAAAATTCCAATGTCATTCATTAAAGAGATCGAAAAATCTACCATGAAATTTATATGGAAACACAGGAAGCCACGAATAGCCAAGGCAATACTCAGTCAAAAGAACAATGCAGGAGGTATCACAATACATGACTTCAAACTATACTACAAAGCAATCACAATAAAAACAGCATGGTACTGGCACAAAAACAGACATGAAGACCAGTGGAACAGAATAGAGGACCCAGATATGAAGCCACACAACTATAACCAACTTGTCTTTGACAAAGGAGCTAAAAATATACGATGGAGAAATAGCAGCCTCTTCAACAAAAATTGCTGGGAAAACTGGTTAGCAGTCTGCAAAAAACTGAAACTAAATCCATGTATATCACCCTATACCAAGATTAACTCAAAATGGATCAAGGATCTTCATATCAGACCACAAACTCTAAAGTTGATACAGGAAAGAGGAGGAAATACTCTGGAGTTAGTAGGTATAGGTAAAAACTTTCTCAATGAAACCCCAGCAGCACAGCAACTAAGAGATAGCATAGATAAATGGGACCTCATAAAACTAAAAAGCTTCTGTTCATCAAAAGAAATTGTCTCTATGTCTCTAAACTGAAGAGAATACCCACAGAGTGGGAGAAAATATTTGCCAGCTATACATCAGACAAAGGACTGATAACCAGAATATATAGGGAACTTAAAAAACTAAATTCTCCCAAAACTAATGAACCAATAAAGAAATGGGCAAGTGAACTAAACAGAACTTTCTCAAAAGAAGAAATTCAAATGGCCAAAAAATACATGAAAAATTGCTCACCATCTCTAGCAATAAAGGAAATGCAAATTAAAACCATACTAAGATTCCACCTCACCCCTGTTAGAATAGCCATCATCAGCAACACCACCAACAACAGGTGTTGGCGAGGATGCGTGGGAAAAAGGAACCCTCTTACACTGTTGGTGGGAATGTAGACTAGTACAACCACTCTGGAAAACAATTTGGAGGCTACTTAAAAAGCAAGACATCGATCTACCATTTGATCCATCAATACCACTCTTGGGGATATACCCAAAAGACTGTGACACAGGTTACTCCAGAGGCACCTGCACACCCATGTTTATTGCGGCACTATTCACAATAACCAAGTTATAGAAACAGCCAAGATGCCCCACCACTGATGAATGGATCAAAAAAATGTGGTATCTATACACAATGGAATTTTATGCAGCCATGAAGAAGAACAAAATGTTATCATTTGCTGGTAAATGGATGGAATTGGAGAACATCATTCTGAGTGAGGTTAGCCTGGCCCAAAAGACCAAAAATCGTATGTTCTCCCTCATATGTGGACATTGGATCAAGGGCAAACACAACAATGGGATTGGACTTTGAGCACATGATAAAAGCGAGAACACACAAGGGAGGGGTGAGGATAGGTAAGACACCTAAAAAACTAGCTAGCATTTGTTGCCCTTAACACAGAGAAACTAAAGCAGATACCTTAAAAGCAACTGAGGCCAATAGGAAAAGGGGACCAGGAACTAGAGAAAAGGTGAGATCAAAAAGAATTAACCTAGAAGGTAACACACATGCACAGGAAATCAATGTGAGTCAATGCCCTGTATAGCTATCCTTATCTCAACCAGCAAAAACCCTTGTTCCTTCCTATTATAACTTATACTCTCTCTACAACAAAATTAGAAATAAGGGCAAAATAGTTTCTGCTGGGTATTGAGTGTGGAGGGGGGAGGGAGGAGGCGGAGTGGGTGGTAAGGGATGGGGTGGGGACAGGGGGGAGAAATGAACCAAGCCTTGTATGCACATATGAATAATAAAAGAAAAAAAAAGCATGACTAGACATCAAAAACACAGATAGACCACCACAAAATAATAATGTGTAACTTCAGAATTCCATCCCACTAAAAGTATAATTACCATATGGTCCTGCTATACACAACTGAGCATATATCCAAACGAATGTAAATTATCACGTAATAATGATAAATTCTACACCAATGCTTACTGCAGCACTATCCACAATGGCTAAACTATGGAATCAGTCTACATGCCCACCAACTGATAAATGCATGAAGAAAATGGGCTACATATACACAGTGGAGTATTATTCAGCCATAAAAATTAATTGTCATTTGCAGGAAAGTAGATAGGACTGGAGATCATCCCGTGAAGCAAAATAAGCCAGACTTAAAAAGACAAACACTGCATGTTTTCTCTCAAGTGCACCCTTTTAAAGTGTAACACTTCTGTAGTTTTCAGTATACTTCCAGTCATCCACTTGTCATCACTATCTAATCTTAGAACATTTTTATCATCTCTGTAAGAAAGCCATCTCCATTAGCAGTCCCCTTATCCCTCAATCCCCTAACTCCTGTCAACTACTAATCTATATTCTCTATAGATACATATTTGCCTAATCTGAACATTTCATATAAATGCGATCATACAGTGTGATTGTTGGTGACTGGCTTCTTTTACTTAGCAGGGTGTTTTCAACATTCATCCACATTGTAGCATGAGTCAATACTTCAACTCTTTTGGGGGTTTAAAAATAGTCCATTGATAGATATATCACATTTTGTTAATCCCTTCATCAACTGATAAACATTTGAGTTTCTGTGTATTAGAGTTTTGCTAGTCAGGTGCTATAATTTTATTTTGAATTAATTTTAACGTTGAAAAATAAGAATTGTACATCTTTCCCCCAGATTCTCCAAATATTAACATCTTATTCAACCACTGGGTAATTATCACATATTGATGTGATAATATTGTATTATCTACTTTATTCAACTTTTTCTGTTTGGTGCACACTAATAGTCTTTTTCTGGTCAAGGATCCAACCTAGGACCATACATTGCATATAGGTGTCCTGTGTCCTTAGTCTTCTTTAATCTGAAATATTTCCACATTCTTTCTTTGTCTTTAAGACTTACATTTTTTAGAGTACTGATCAGTTATTTTATGGGATATCCTCAGTTTGTGTTATATTGGTCCTTCTTCATTGGTAAATTCAGATGATGTATATTTGGCAAGAATAGTGTGTTGTGTACTCAGTACAATGTATCAGGGGTTGCAGAGTATTAATTTATTCCATCATTGGTGAAACTAACATTGATCACTTGGTTAAGGTGGTGTCCATCTGATTCTGGAAAAGTTGCTTTTTTACTCTTGTGGTTAAAAAGCATCACATGAGGGAACACTTTGTGACCATGTAAGTATCCTTGTCTACATCATACTCTCGTCCACCAGTTTTCGCATCCATTTGGTACTTATCTGCAGGAGTTATTACGATGCTGTTGGCCAAATGGTTATTTTTCTACTTTCATCATATTTATTAGTTAAAATTCTACAGTGGGGAAGAGTACTATGCTCTCCTCTTCATTTATTTAAGTGCTTATTTATAACATATGGTCTCATGCATTCTTATTTTATCATATGGGTTATAATCTATTACTGTCATTATTTTGTTGATTGACTTGTTTAAGATTCATCCATTGGGAGACTCTTTCATTTGACGCATTTTTTTTTACATAGCCCCATTATTTTCTAGGGTTATCGTATACTTTTCTTTTTGAGGAGGTGCAGTACTGGGGTTTGAACTCAAGACAGGTGCTCTGCCACTTAACCAACACTTCTAGCCCTTTTTGCTCTGGTTACCCTGGTCTCGCTTTTGCCCTGGCTGGCCTGGACTACAATTCTATGTTTAGTTCCCACCTTTCTTGGGATGACAGGCACAAGCCACTATGCCCAGCTTTTTTCGATTGAGATAGGGGGTCTCACAGTTGACCTCAAACCATAATCCTCCTGATTTCAGCCTCCAGAATAGCTAGGATTACACGCATGAGCCACTTATCTTATATTTTTCTTGATGCCCTCAAAACAGCCATTTTTCCAAGGAAATCTGGAAACTTTTACTGGAGAAAGTCATTAGAAACCATAATCTGCATACTATTCCTAACACTAATATTTTATTTTCTTCCTATGAGTTAGGTGTAATCAAAAACCCCATTTTTTTTAAATGAAAGAGCTGAAGCTTCCAGGGGTTAAAACATTTGTCACACAGCTGAAGGTGATAGAACTCTCTTGAAACCCTGTTTACTTAACTCCAATGCCTGTACTTAAATTTAATTTCACTCTAGAGTCAGAAAATATGTCCAGTGTCTCTTAGCCTTTTATCCTTATCATCAAGATGAATCTAATTGCTTGTTAAGGTTGTGATGAGTGACTGAAAGGATGCATGGGAAATTGTCTAGAACAGTATTTGGTCTTTAGTGGGCACTCAGATAGTGGTTGAATCTGAGTTAGGTTATTCACTAAGTGTTTTCCAAACACCTGCTTTGTTCTTAGCACTAAGGTAGAAAATATCCAGATTTAAAAAGTTGTAGGAAACTTGTAATTGGGAAGATGAAATTATAATGCATGAAATCTCAAAGGAATGTTAACAATTCTGAATTTTTTTATTTTGGTGGTACTAGGGATTGACCTCAGAGCTTTGAACTTGCTGAGAAAGCACTCAACCACTTGAGTCACATCTTGCTTTTTACTTTGTTTTTTAGTCATGATCTCATGCTTTTGCTGGGGCTGGTCTCAAATTGTGATCCTCCTATCGCCACCTCTTGAATAACTGAGATTAAAGACATGTACCACCATGCGAGCTCTCAAGTGTTGAATTTTTTTTCTTCTTTTGGATGCATGGTTTAAGATTTTGGAGAATGGAACTTTTAGCATTCTATGGAAGAGGTATTTGAGCTGAACATTCAAAGATGATGTGTTTTTCAAGTGTCACAGAAGAATGCAGGCCTAGCATATAGAATATCATCACAGCCACCTTTTCATGCATCAGAAGTAATTAGGATAGAGACTGTGATGGTTAATATTGATTGTCAACTTGATCAGACATAGAGATGTATAGGAGATTAGTAAAGGACATGTCTATAGATTATTAACTAAACAAAAGACCTGCCCTGAATGTAGGTGTCACTATCCAATAGGATAGGAGTCTGAATAAAATAAAAGGGGAAAGAGGAATTCAGCTAGCATAGGCATGCCCTCTCTGTTTCCTGGCTGCCATGAGGTGAGCAGCTTTGCTCCACCACAGTCTTCTGCATTAATATTCTGCCTCACCACAGGCCCACAGCAATGGGGCAAGAGGACCATGGACTACAACCTCTGAGCAGTCCATGAGCCAAAATGAGTCCTTCCTCTAAATTGCTTTTTGTAGACTTTTTACATAGCAATGGAAATTATGACTAACAGAGACAGAATTTGATTTCCACATGCAAATCATTCTTTATACAAAAGAATAGTCTCCCATGGGAAGGGAACCTCCATCCTAGCTGATATCCAAGAATGTCACAACTCTGTAGTAGGTCATCTTCCTTACTGGTCTGATAAATTTTATAAACATTCCACTGGCAGCAATTGAGATATATATTATGGGGCCAAATAAAATTAAATATAATTATAATTAGGCCAGTTATAAACCAAGAATAAAAGGCCTTCTAGAGTTCTTCCTTCTAATGGGAAAATGTGTATTTTAAAGTGGTTTCTGTCTTATTTAGAATCTGAGAGCTACTCAGCCCTCAGATTTATTTTTTAAAAAAGGAAATGGTGTCACTTCTGGTATGTGGCAAGAGGGAAAGTGAATCAGGACAGGGACAGTTATATATTGGGTGGCCAGGTTTGATCTCCAGGGAAGACTACTCCACAGAATGAGTGTGCCCATCCTCCTCCTCCCACTCAAGTTGCTTTCTCGTTGATCTATGAATATCAGCAATGAAACTCACTCAGGACCAAGCCATGGTATATTACCAATCTGTATATCACTCCTTCCCTTTGAGCTCTAACAGGACCCCAAAATCCTTTCTAAGACAGGACTTAGGAAGTCAGTACCAATCAGATGAAACATTGTGCTACCCTGGAGATAGGTGATGAAGGGTTCATAGAGCAGGAATTGTCTAATAAAACAGCAGAAAATACTGACCCATATCTCGTAACCTTGGTTTCTAGTCACTTTCCAGCATTTTTTGGAATTATGCTAATATGGAGACTTCCCGGCAATATAGACAGCTGACTGTGCACACTAATACACAAAGGACATGAAGGTCCCAATTTCTTAAAATATGTTATGGGATGAGAAGCACAGCTACTACAAAATACTAGCTTTTCTTAGTGTGGGAAAATGAGGATGAGTTTGTTCTTCTATGGATGGTACTGAATGATGATTTGCAGACTCACTAAATGCAGAAGATCCCAGGGTGGTGCATGAAACACTGAGGGTGCTGCATGAAAGCAGAATTCCAAGAACCATCTTATTCTGAGCACGGTCCTTTTTGGCTTTCTGGTGGGCTCAAGGTAGATGTACTTAAGCCACAATGAGTGATATTGAAAGTATAGGTATGTTGGGATCGGGAAGTATCTAGCCTGAATTATCTCAAACTCAGACCCCAAGCTGAGCATGTGCACCCTAAGCAGGGATCTAAAGGAGAACTCTGAGCTGAGGTTAGGTTATGCATGCTCCAACAAGGCTGTGAAAGTAGCCAAGTGTTCAAGATCTCTTGAAGTTTACAAGTTTCAGGCACACACTTGTGGTGTATCTTCTTCTGAGAGTTGATGGTGAAATAATTTTCTTCCTTATCAGAGTCCTGATGATTGGAATCCTTCAGCTGATAACTGCAGTTTTCAGGGAATGGCAGAGATGGCTGACATTACATGCAGACTGAGTCAGTGTAGTTGTAAGAGCACAAGAAGGAGTCCAGAAGGACAAAAGTCCAGTCCTAGGACTTCCGTGACATTGTGGTATTCTCTGGGGATCCACTCTTTATGGATACGATGGGGAAGGTTGATTAGGTCATTGTATAGTTCCTTTCTGGCTCTGAAATCCCACTGCACAAAGGGATTCTTCATGATCCATGATGAGGCGAGGTCCTCCAGAGCCTGTGAGCCCAGATGTGATTATGCACCTTGCCAGGGCTTTAGCCACTACGCCATCTGTGACACAAATACTGTTCCTGTGTCCCTACTGGGTCTAGCTTTCATGATTCACACGTTCCACCTGTCAGTTCTTCTTCAGTTTAAACCAGGTAGAGCTCAAGATTTTTAACTACTAAACTTGTCCCTCCAAGAGATTACTTTTCTGAAGATCAGGTTGTAAAGTAGATAAAAATGGAACTACTTTTGAGAAATCAGGAATGGGGAGTCTATTTGCCTGTGAGGGGTATTGAATTATCTCTGTATTTGCCATTTGACTTGTGGTTGCCCCACAGAGGGTAGGTTTCCCACCCTCCCCCACCTCCCCATCATTGATTCATAGTCAAAATTAATGGTGCCACACAAGCAGCAAGAGAGTATGGAAACATTTATTGTTTACATCATAAAGCTTTTGGGGAGAACAGGGGAAGCACTGCAGCTGCCTCAGTTTCAGAAAGGAAGGGTCAAGTGTCTTTGTTTCCTATTGTGGTTAGGGGTGGGCTGTCATGAGGGTTCCCACACACAGGCTGGGGTTTCTATGGTTTGAACTTCCCTGCCAATACCAAGGCAGAATGGCTGGGATTTTTTTCTTATGGATTGCCCAAATGTGTGGGGTCTGAAAGATACAGCAGCCAGATAATGAAGTCAGGTTATCTTACATATTAGAAAATGCCAAGGCATCTACTAAAGCCTGTTAGAACTAATAAATGAGTTGGCAAGATCAGAATCAAGATCAAAATACCAAAACCAATTGTCTTTCTAACATTGGCAATGAAAATTCTGAAAACAAAATTAAAGAAATAACTTCACAATAGTTCATAAGTATACAAAATAAATAGAAATAAGTTTAACAAAAGAAATGTAAAACTTTTATCATGAAAACTCAATGTTATTAAAACATTAAAGAAAACCTAAAAAATAGAAAGACATCCCATATTCACGGATTGTAAGTCTTAAAATTATCAAAATGACAATATTTCCCAAATTGATCTACAAAGATAGCATAATCCCTATCAATATTTCAGTTAGTGAACTCGGGGTGTGGCTCAAGTGGTAGAGCACCTGCCTAGCAAGTACGAGCCTGAGTTCAAACTTTAGCACTGTCCCCTGGGGAAAAAAAAGGTCTGTTTGCATTTTTGCAGAAAATCTGCTTTTGACAAGCTGATTTCAAAATTCATATAGAAATTCAAAGAATCTAGAATAGCAAAAAACAATCTTGCAAAATAAGATAAAGTTTATAGATACATTTCTCAGTCAAAAGTTACTAAAAAACTAGTATGGTGCTAGCATAAGGATAAGCACACAGATCAGTGTAATAGTTAGAAGTCCAGAAATAAACTCTATGTTTAAATGTCAATTGATTTTTGCCAAAGTTGCCAAGATATTTCAATGGGGAAAGTAATCTTTTCAATAAATTGTTGAAAAAAGATAAAATATGCTTATATAATGGAATAAAGTTTAACCCCTTCCTTACACCACACGGAAAAATTAAGTCAAAATGTATGTATTGTAGACCTTCATGGCAACACTAACTTAGAGAACTCTTAGAAGAAAATGTAGGAGTAAGTCTTCATGATACTGGTTTAAGTAAAGCCTTCTAGCTACAACACCAAAGGCAAAGCCACACACAAAAAAACCTATGTAAGTCACTCAATGTCATCATTAAATGGGAAGATAGCAGAAACAATGACCCCTTCCTGTTCTGGTTGGTCTTAATTTCAGTAGGCCATGTTTTAGCCTACATTAGGACAGATTATTTTAACAAGGAGGGATGTCCCATTTTGGTCACATGGGACTCCATTTTTTCAAGTTGATTTTAAATATCAAAGATTTGACTTTATTTCAATTTATTGTTGTTCAGTCTATGAGGTATGTTAAGACAGTATGCACTATAAACTAAGACTATGGAGAATTTAGACAAGACACTAGTTCCAATCACTAAGGTGAGGTATATGGTTTGCTCTCTATTTTATATTTGTTAACCCCCTTGAGAGAATGGGGTACCTTTAAGTTTAATGAGATCCCCCAGATATAACCATAGCTTGAACTCCATGAAGTTGTGCTATCTCCTTAGCAGATGTTATAGTTAGTTCAGAAAGTTTTAAAGAACAAAAGCTAATTGGCATCCTCTTTAGTTTTTTTTAATCATTAATTTTTAAAGAAAATTTTAGATTTCTAATAGGCTCAAATTATTGACTTCTGTTGCAATTAACCCTACCCCCTAACTTCCATTCATTTATTTTTTACTTTGGTGATTGCTGAATATACTTGCAGGGATGTTCTGCAATCTCTGCTTTGCTCAGATTTACATGGTTTTCCCCCTAGAGAGAACCAATTGAGTATTACCAGGGTTAGGAAACTCCCCAATGGCAGTGTTTCGCCCTTGGTATATAGGAATGTTGGCTTCAGTAGGATTTGAGTTAACCATTTGTCATGGTGATATTCCACATCATTCGAGAGAATGAATGCCTTTGTCTGTTACTTTTACAGTTGTCAGATAGGGTGAGGCCCACTTGTTCTCTAAGAGAATGTATTCAAAGCCACTTTTTAATTTATTTTTATAGTACAAAATAGTAGATTTCATTAGGACATTTTCATACTTGTATATAATGTACTTTGATCATATTCACCCCTAGGCCACTTATCACAAGAGTTTGTGCTATGGGGTACATGATGTTCTTTTCCTATAACTAAGGATCAGCTTTGTTTTTGGTGACAGAGGCATAGGCAGGTGGGGTCTTTGTGAGTCATCAGCTCAAGGAGTGTACACCTTAGCACGTCCACATTATGGACAGTGGGTCCATGTAGTGCCCAGGGTATCAGTATCAGTTATTCCCCTCATTATAGAACTGGGTCAATGCCTGGTTAAGACAAAGCCAATGGTGTCAAGGTAAGAATTACCTCCTGAACTTCTCTCATAAGTTATAACTTAAATTAGAATTGAGATAAATCGTCTACGGCCATACCACGCTGGACACGCCCAATCTCGTCTGATCTCGGAAGCTAAGCAGGCTCTGGCCTGGTTAGTACTTGGATGGGAGAATTGAGATAAATCATTTAATCTGAGGCATAGGAGGTCCAGGCTGAGACACATGACCTAGGAGTTCCTTAAGTACAGCCCTAATCCCACACTTCATTCCTTAATTGCCAATAGAGAATCTTCCATTTAGGTTGGCTAAATCTTTAAGAGAGGCTCAGTAAAACTCAGCAATTGCAGTTCAAATTGCACACAAGCCTAAGGCTTCAAAGTACATTACTTACCAGCAGGCAGCAAAGCCAAAAACCAAAAATGTTCACGTTGGTGATGGTGGTTACTACCTAGACTATCCTTCTCACACAGCCAATTGTCTTATGATTACTCAATAGAGGGATAGACTTAACCGTCCCCTCCCAAAATTGGTTCCAATGACAAGACTTATGATGCCACCTATGCCCCAGAGGTATGACAGCATTCATTTCTCACATCATGAGACGAGAGAGGACAAGGCAGGTATCCAAGCTGGCTCACTTGGCCTGAGTGAAGGAAAGGACAAGTGGCTTTTGTATTTTTGTGTGTGTTCGGGGATAGTGCTGAAAAGAGGGTTCCCACATGTGGAGCAAGATTTGATGATTTGAATTTCCCCACCAGTACCAAGGAGTGAGCATCCCGGATTTCTAAGCAGCTTGCCCAGGTATGGGGCAGAGAGGAAAGTGAAGAAAGGGCAACTGAAATATGTCAGAGGTCAAATATCAAAACTGGAATCTAATCCCTTATTACATTATTATAAATAAAGCTGTAGTAACCATTGTGGTGCACAGGTCTTCGTGAGAATCTGTGATAAAGGCTCATTCTAGAAAGAGATAGAGCTTTTGCTCAGGTACGGATGGATTCTGATCACTCCCTCTACCTGTGCAAGAATGAGTAGAGTTCTTGTCTAATAAAACTTTTCATGAAACTAAGTGTGCACATTGTTGTTATACATCCTTCTGGACTAATTGTGTAAGCTTTGAGTACAAAATAGCAGGGGCATATGGAGAAAAACTGAATTCAAATACCTTGCAAAGACTTAACCCAACCTACTGAATTTGCCTTTTAGGGACTCAGAACTAGGAATACTGTGCTGTGATATGCTTTACCTGTTTCTATTCTGTGTATAATACCACTTCTGGCAGAATATTTGTTGTTAAGGCAGGGACTTAATCCAATTTTAAAAATCTGAAGTTAAAGGAAGTATTTTTTCATTCAATTCAGTCATCTACCTGAACGTAAGTCTGAAGCATCTCTGAACATCTCCTAAAGCTGCAGTTTTAGAACATACAATTAAAAGCCAAACAGTATATCAATCAAAAATTATTTAGGGTTAGGTATGGTGGCATACACCTATAACCCCTGCTACTCAGGAGGCAGAAATCGGGAAGGTCGCAGTTACAGACCAGTCCAAACAAAACGTTAGCTAGACCCCATCTCAACCAACAAGTTGGGTGTGGTCGTGTGTATCTATAGCCCTAGCTACACAGGAGGCATAAGTAAGAGGATCATGGTCTAAGGCTGCCATGGGCAAAAATGCAAAGTAACTAAAAAAAAGTAATTAAAGCAAAAAGGGGCTGGGGGGGGGGTGGCTTAAGTGCTACAGCACCTGCTTAGCAAGTGTGAGGCCCTGAGTTCAAACACCTGTACTACAAAAAGATAAATTTGGTAAACTATCACAAGTTAAGTGTGATTATTTGAGACAAATGTAACCTTGAATTTTGTGGCATATTTCACACCAAATTAAATATGTAGATTATTTTTTTAAAATACTGGATGCATATTACAAAGTATGGCAGATTATATGCCCAGAATATTCATCATCCAAACTATATTTTATTTCTAAGTAAATAATTATTGTTAATACATTTATGGGTCGGCTGGAAATAAATCATCAAAGATTAAGAAAAAACACTGGACTAAAGTCAGAGAGGAAGGTGGTATTTCCTCCAAATCCAAACATAAGAATATGGAAATAAAGCATTGAATGTAGCAGAAGATAGGGATGTGAACCAAAAATTCTTTTATTACCTTTGGATCCCTAAAGTTTAGCCACGTGGTCTGAGGTCTGTAACATAGGTCCTTTCTGTAACAACCCTCATCAGTTCAGGTTGCCAAAATTTCCACAGGTGAAGAAAAGGAAAATAGGAAGTCATGTTCAGATTGTCCCACACACTCAAGGAAATCTCACAAGAGATGATGAAAGAATAGAGTCAAATCCTCAACAGCATCAGATAATGGAATGATCCCATTTACATGAGTGATAAGAGACAAAAATTAGAAAAACAGAGAAAGGAGCAAGACTTATAAAAGTAAGTAGTCATTTTGAAAAATATCCAAATAAAACTTACAGCACAAAAATATTATGTATTTCTAAATGCTCACAGTTAAATGGATTTGATCATTGAAGAGATGATATTAGTAAATTAAGTAGATCTAAAGGAAGTTCTCCTATAGAGAATGCAACACAAATACCACAAGATGGAAAGTTGGAGGTATTAGATGATGCAGAGACTGAAGTGAAGAGATTTTCCACCCAGCAAGTGAAGGTTCCAGACAGAATAGAGAAAGTTTATGGCAGGCCATACTTAAAGTGAGGGTAACTGAGAATCCTTCAAAATTATAAAAAATATGAAAAATACAGGAATAATATTGTAGAGCAAGCAGGATTCATTTTTAAAACTTCAGGTAAACAAAATTATTAAAACTGCAGAGCACCAAAGAAAAGGAGAAGGTTTCGTAAGTAGCTAGTCAGAAAACAAAGTTCAAAGACATGACAATTATATAAAGGCTAAAGGCAGATTTCTCAGCATTATAATGAAAGCCCAAGAATTATATGATCAATGTACTAAGAGGAAGTGAACAACCTAGAATTGTCTTAGAAGTCATACTTATCTTTTAAGGTTGAGTACAAAATAAAGAGATATTAGAATGGAAAGAATTTACCAGTATATTCAACTAAAAGGACTTCTAGAACATGTACTGAGAAGAAATAGAAATAATTCTGGAAGGAAAGTGTGAAGTGATTTAAAGGAATGATAAGTGGAATTGAAACTTGAAAGTAGATCAAAACAGATGATTTCTTCATGAAAAAAAAAAAATCTGTCAAACCTATCATCTAAATCAGGAGGAACTGACCAGAGTTAAAATGTTCGGCCAAAGAGTGATTGATTAATTGATTCACATATGTATTTAGTTATTTGTTTATTATTTAGCAGTGCTGGGGATGGACCCAGGGCCTTTCACATACTGGGCACACAATCTATTGCTGAGCTACTTAGGTTTTTAAAGTCAGCAATGTGTTATGTATTTTAGAAAACCATCACCACCACCATAAAAAAAAAGTATGTAAATGAGTGGAGGAGGAACAATAGAAGGGGAAAAAGTCAATTTTTAAAAAAATCACAAAAGGAGAAAAAGTTTAATGTACAAGTAATGCAAATCTCAAAATCATATGTTAAAAACATGTCTAAATGGATTAGTAGTCACAGCCCATGTAAATGTACTAAACTAGGGGAGTGAACTACTGACATTGTCCTACTGAATTAAAACACAAACGAACCCAGCATTACATTGTTTATTCTGCATACACCAACACACATATGGATGCCCAGTGGGTGAAGTTATTCTAGACAGTGGCAACCAAAGGAGGCAGGATAGCCATATGTGTCTCATACAGCATATTTATTTCACATATAGAATTCAAGACAAAATTATTAGTGGGGCAAAGTGGACCCCACGTAATGATAAACCCATTGAATGACCAGGAAGACTTTTGAAAATCTATATTTGTAGGTACCTGTTAAAATATCACATTTCATTGAATATACTGTATCAACAATTATAAGGCATACCATTATTCTGTCTACCACCATAAACAACAAAACTTCTGCAAAGTATGATATACTGCTTCCACATTATATCAATTGTACGATATCTTCATCTCAGAGACATTTAATGTGAAAAAAGCACATCTTGGAAATGATAATTTCTTTGCTTTATAAAAAGCAAGTATTCTAGAAAAGGCATATTAAAATCTACATGATAGATTTCAAAACATTTCTCTCAATTTGTAATAAGTCAAACTGATTAAAATAGCAAAGATATAGAAGATGAACACAATCGACAAATTGCTTTAACGGACATATATAAAACTGTATAATTAGAGAATACACCTTCCCAAGCATTTATTAAAACTTTAATAAATTGACTTTACTTTAAGCTATTCAAACAAGTTTTAACACATTTCAAAAAGTGGATATTACACACATTGTCTGACCGCAGTACAATCTTAATTTAGATATTACTAAAAAGTTAGCTATCCAAACCTCATTCATTTGAATATTTCAAAAAAAAGGTACAACCCGTGGCTCATAAAAACAATGTAAATTAAAACTCCTAGAGATGAATATTAATGACAATGCTATATATAACAATCATGGCATGCATCTATTTATAATGAAAATCTCTTATGGGATCAGGAACTGAAGTGAAGACTATGTGCTCAAAACAGCAAAACTTAGAGCATACTTTGCTTTTAATAGTCAGAAATTAGAAACTTTTCTTTTAAAAGCAAAAGCATTAAATGAAAAGTGAATTGTCCTTTTGGCAGACCGTCTATTAGAGGTAAAAATCCTTTCGTGTATGTTTGGTAGGATGTAGAGTAGGAAGAGAAATTTTTGGTTTTAGTTTTCCTTGTCTTATATAATTTTTCAAGTGCTTGAAACATATTGACAGACAGCTGTGCCACAGAGCTGTCAATTTAAAACATTTACTAACAGTGTGATTTCACTATAGCCTGTATCACTAACATCTGTATGACTATTAAAAACACCAGTTTAAAAAATTCTTTGATGACTTGTGAAGCTGAATACACTAAGTTTATTGAATATTTTTAAACAACTCCTCTTACTGTTTAATCCTTTCCCTATGGAGATGCTAATAACTTTCATCTTGATTTGTAGATTATCTCTACATTAGAGATAATGCTTTTGACTGTTTTAGTGGTAAAACGTATATATATATTTAGGTTTGTAATTCAGGTTTTATTTTTTATGATGTTTCCCATGTAGCAGTTTTAAACTTTTTACATGGGGTGATTTGAAAATATATTCCTATATATTTCTTCCTTTGTTTTTATGAATGTCCCTAGTGACTAGAGTTTTTAATCATTCCAATGCTTTTGTACATTTGATTATCTGATTAGGATCAAGTTCATGTTTTCTCTTTAACATTTATCACAGAGCCCTTTACTTATTCACTAATATAAAAATCAACTTTATTATAGTGTAAATACTTTTATAATAGAATCTACTTTTCTTTCCTATTTTATACCATTAACTCCCCTTCAATTTTCATAAGCTGTATGTTGTCTAATTATTATAGCATTGATATTTATGTCGCAAAAATAATACTCATTGCCAACCTCAATTCTTCATTTTCTTCTTACCCTCCAGTTTATTGGATACTTAAAAAAAATTTAAAACCTTATGAATACTCTTCTATTTCAATATGATCTTAGCTGTTTTTTCTAATTCATTAACTAAGATGAAATGTGGAATCATTTCCCAAAGTTGAAAACTACAACCTTAATCTCTTTGATGTTTCATTTTTTACTTTATTTTAACCACAAACTTGAATAGAGCTGAAGTGAAAATACACCTGTTAGTTTGGAGAGGGGAAGGTGGAAAGGAAATAGTTACACTCTGACATAAACAAAGTTTTAAAATTTTTATTCACTGTTATTTATCTGACATTATTCCTCCCAAATGCCTCATCTATTGCAGCCAACAAATCTCTTCACTATTCCTGCTTCAGGCCATTCACATTTTAAATTCTCAGCCTTTGCTGAGACTATTCGTTGCCAGAGATAGTCTTTCTCTTCCTTTCTGTTTATTAAAATCTGCTTTTCTAAAAAAAGGGATTCTGTAAGGCCAAACTCTAACTCCTCTAGCAAGAAGCTTCTTTCAATATTTGTAGCATTTATAATCTCTTCTACACAGTTTAAGCATTTTTGAACTTTTCCAATTATGAAAACAAAAAATTCCCTTCTACAACATTTGATAAATACAGAAGGTATATGTTACATAGTTAACTCCCTTTTGTGAAATATATATATATATATATATATACTATATTATATGCATATATATTCTCTTATAGTATTTTGAATATGAATCCATGGAGGTAGCCCTGGTGAAGTTATAGTTTTATGCTATTTTTAGTAGTTTCAGGCTTTTCTATATTCTTCATTATATTTATTATTACCATTGCAATGGCCACCCAATGTTACACAGAGTTAGCATACTATTATTTAACTTAGTCTTTGCTTTACTGTCACTTATTACAAAAAACCTCTGCAATGAAAATCTTTGTTATCTAGTTTTCCACTGACAGTAGAATAATTTCCTTAGAACAAACATCGAGCATTTGACTTAAAGAGAGAAAAGATAAGTATTTTCAGGCTCTCAATATATGTTACTAGATGAATTTCTTCCACCACTTGTGAATCTGAGAACTCTGGTACCCAATGAGCCTTGACTTCACGGGTATAAATATTCTTCATTGATTATTTAACCAGCATGTTGAACACTTATGCCCCTAATTCTCTGTGTCATGTGTGTAAGCTCTCATGTGTTAATTTTGGTCTCTCCAAAGACCTGGGAAGGGCTTTGTGTGAGGCTAGAGGCAATGATTTATATTAATTCTTTGTGCCCCACAATGTCCTCCCCAAGGGTATGGGAAGGCATAATCATCTTCAGTATTTACTTCTTGAGTGACTCAAACCTTTACAAAATTCCTTTTTGTTTCTGAAGCCCAAGGTCAGTTATGAGCGATGCATTTGGCATGAAGCACATTGGTGGATTCCCATCTCCAAATCACCGGTAGGGGTTACACTTAACTTTGGGATCAATGTTATCTGAAACTCTCAGTAGGCATTTATATATTTACTTTTTATAGGATTTTTAGATTCATTGTACTCTACATCTTATCCAACTAATTCTCAAGACATTAAGTGTTTAACTACTGTCATTTTCAAAGTTTGTCCAGAGAAGGACCTGACAAAGTACATGGCCCTTGTCCCCTACAACAATATGTCATGAGATTCTACAGAGTTCCTTACCTCAGTAGGAAAGTAAAAGAAACTATACTAGAAATGCAAGAGTCTGCAGCTACCCTCTCCTCCCAGTATATCCTTGGTCTAGAATAATGCCAGTATGGTATGATGATAGAGTCAATGGATAGCTCTGGTCGAATGAATGAATTTGTGTGCTCTGATTGCATGAAGCAATCACTCTACAAATATTTATTGAGCACCTCTCAGGCCAATATACTAATAAGTATTAAACAAAACAGTGGATAGTCTTGATGGATCCTGTACATAGCAGGGGACTGACTCTAAGGGTCTTGAAATTCTGTCTAGTGCATTTCTCTTCCACTTGTGCAATTCCTTTTGATTCCTACATGCCACATCCATGAGCCAGAAAAGCTTCTCAAGCTACATATCTATGGTGACTCCCACACTGTCTCCTCAAAGGGCCTGAAAGGAGTTGCGTGCTGCTGCTCTTGGAGCCTGTGGCTCCTGGTGCCGGCTGGGACAAGGCTGGCTCCAGATGGATGCTTTTGTGGAGGACTCCCTTTTATCCTTGGTTGTAAGCAGCCTGAGCAGTTAGAGGATAAATGGGTGATTTACCACCTCCTCCCCAAAGCTTCCTCTGCCGACTCTTTCACAGACATCGTCACCAAAGGTTACCAGTGTGCTGGTGCCTTTGATTTTTGTGGGCACTGTAGACTAGAGAAAAAGAGTCATCGCCTTGAGCATCTGCACGCTGGCTCTCACATGCCCTGCAAGTGGGTACCTGCCAGCCAGCTCCCCCAGATGTGGTCCTGACCATTGATTTCTTTGCTGCTCACTGTTGCAATCATTAGCCACAGTGAGGCCTGGGCGCCGAGCTCTCCACTTTAATTATTCATCCTTATGAAGAAAAATTTCCCTCGTGTGCTTTATTCTCCTCCAGCCCCCAACCTGAGCACATGCAGACGCCTCCTTCCTTCTCTCCCCAAAGTGCCTGGTGTGTGGAAGGGCCCCTCACCTGGTGCTCATCCATTTATGCCTTTAATATGCATTTTGTGTTCCGCCAAGGGGGTCAGGGGGGCATGTGGAGAAGCCAGATGGCTACCCCTTCCCTCCGGAAATGTGCTGCTATTTAGCTGGGCACCTTCCCAACTCAAGGCAGGGTAAGATTCCATTGTTTTAGGGAGAGGTGATTCAAATGCCACCGTCCCTGAGTTTCCAGCTCCAAATTCCTCTAGGCTATGAACTTTTCTATTTCACTGCCACTCACTGGAGTTTTCTGCCAGAAACAGCATTTTAGGACACATTAGAAAGAGAGTGGGGAAGGAAGAGATGGGAAAAAGCAACCCGCGTTATTTATGTCCTTTGGTCAGACACAAGTTTCCGTTATTTTAATCGGACTGAAATAAGAAACCATGATCCACCCGTGAGAAGGCAGTGAACAAACTCAGTTAAACGGTGAGCACCCTGTGGATGCTTGCTTTCCCCAATTTCTTCTGGTCTTTTACATCTCTCCCTGCTGCCATTTTCCAAGTTCAACTTTTGAAAAGCCAAGCAGTTTAACTGGCCAGGCCCCGGGAACTTATTTGTATGCAGCACAAATTTCAGAATCTGTTCTCAGCCTGTGCCGAGTGAAAAATGGCCTGCATTTTCTTGATAGCCCATGTGGTTGTAAAGAATAAATGGCTAATGAATTACAGATGAACATTGACGCAAATTAATCTTCCCGCTGTCCCTGGGTTATATGGCAGCCATTTAAAAGTTTAATCAATACACTAAAGTTGAAAACATGCAGGCACTGCAGTTGTTTGCCTGTAATAAACATCAGAGGGAACCGGGAGGTTTGCACCCAGTCCATGTATCATAATGACAGGTATTTATGTTTAATGGACTAAATATTTTTTATTGGAAGGGAGCAAATGTCAGCTTAACTTTGTGAGCCCCGCATTCAACTTTCCTTTGAGGTTGCTGAAAGACGGCTGACGTGTCATTGGAAATGAAATGTTAAGGGGGGAAAGGCACCGTGGAGACAAAGCCAGGCTCGGGAGCCAGTGGGAGACGAGGTGCAGCCCTAATGCTCGGCGGCAATTCATTAACGAAAACGTAAACTCTGATATTTCTAATGCTGCTGTAAAATGCTTTACTAGGAACAACTTTAATGGTTATTAGCAAAAACAAGTGCCCAGATCTGCCAGATATCCTGTTTGGTGCAGGCTTTTGTTTGAAAACGCTTTACCAGGTCATATTTGCTGGAGATTTATAATTAGTCTCTTTTTCTTAATGTGGCAAGGGTAGGGGGGAGGAAGAAACAGCTTGATGGTGCTCAGCCCTTGGATTCCATAGATCTTTCCTTTTGAATGCTGTCCAATGACTTTAAATAACCATGTGTTCTTCTCTTTTGGAATACTTATATCTTAATTACTTTTCAAGTCGATATTTTGTAACACTGCTGTGAGTCTGGTAGGACCTTGGTGGCTGGGAAAGGAGGACTTTGCCAGGATCAGTGCCATCTCGCTGGACCGAATCAGACTGCAGTGAAAGGAGGGATAAGACTTCATCTGAACAGCAACAACAAAAAACAAAACAAAACACAGACAGGGGTCAGCTTTCTAGTTTCCCTTTTTTCTTCCCAAAATAAAACAGACCAAATCTGTTCTCCCTGTGAAGCAGGAGGTCTTGGAAAGTGGCATACACTGTATAGAAATAATTAGAAATGTTTCAGACAGTACAGAGCTTGTTTCAAAGTTCCTTCTGCAACCAGTTGTCTCAGGTCCTCTTCGGTGTTGGGGACACACTTGATGGAGAGCGCCGTCAATACTGGTGTGCAGCTACAGGATGAGGTAAAGAGGGCAAGAGGTTCAGATGACTTACCTATCCAGTATTCAGAGTTTTAAAGATCTAGGAATCCTATCACCTTTTGTAGACAATAGTTTATTTCTTTAATGACAAGAATTTGTGTTGTAATGGGCCTAAAACCCAGAAGAAAGCAGTGTTATGTCACATTGTTAGTCAACCAAAATAATGGATTTACTGGCCCTTCATCTTCCCGTAAACAAAAGGGGAAGAACTTCTGGAATTGAAGCATGGCTTATTGTTACCCACGATGTCATCCCATTGGCTACTCCCCTCTGCTCCTGCAGTTCCTGAACTGGCTCGGTTGTTCCTCTGGCTCTTCTCATTGCCTTAGAGGACTGGCTTGCCTCTTTTTTCAGTGTGTGTTTCTTTTTGTTTTTCTTTTCTTCTTTTCTGTGGTGCTGGGAATGGAACCCAGGGCTTTATGAATTCTAGGCAAGTGCTCTGCTACTGACCTACCTTCTCAGTCTTTTGCTTTCGTGATAGAGTCTCATCACTGTCTTTGCCCAGACTGGCCTCAAGCTCCTGATCTTCCTTCCTCTACCTCTGGAATAGCTGAGATTATAGGCATATCATATGCCACCATGCTTTAGCTAGTTTTTCTATCAGGAGAAAAAGGCAAGAGGCAGAAATATGATTTTTCTCCTAGAATCCCAGGGTCTGGTGCATAGAATTTCTTATAGGCAGCAGTTAAGTAAATGGAGGACTATTATTTCATGTTGCCTTTTAAAGCATAACTACAACTATATTTGATCACCTATTGATCTCTAGGTACTGTGGTAGCCATTTTACATATGCTAACTGATCTTAATCATTAACTCTAGATGGTAAAAATTATTATCCCCATTTACAGAGTTGAAAACCAAGGTCTACAAGGTATAAGCTAATTGTTCACAGTCACCATTAATATATTGCGATCCCAGAATGTGTAAGTGGTCTGTTTGCCTCTATGTCATCTCTATAACAATCCCTCATGTTTCTGTCCCCTTTCTTGTCACTGGTTATAATATTTTGCTAAGTGACCCCGACTTTTTATTCTAGCCCAGGATGAGCCAGCCCTGGCTGCTAATGGACATAAGGACCATGTTCACATTCATATCTTCTTGGCTGGATCTAGTGTGCTGAGAATAGTCAGTACCTTTATAAAAGCAGGTGTTGGTTATTTAGTGAAGGATGGGAGGATGTTGTGACCCTCAGATCTGTGTTTTCATGGTCTAGGGAAACATAAGGACCCCTGAAAATGGTAAAGAATGTATATCAGATAAATATACATATTCAGCTGTGTGAAATCCAACAAATAGTAATGTAAACATGGAGGCTTTGTACTCTTCACACAGAAGGAAGTATATAACCAATCCAGAACTGATACAGCACTGAAAAAGCAACTCCATATCACCCAGATTCTTTTTGCCCCCCTATGCTTAGTATGTGAGTTTCATCTTCATGTTCCCAAAATGGCTACTACTACTCCTGGTGTCATTTCATCATCCTGGGCAGGATAAAGATGCCAAACTTACATTATTTTTCCAGCCTCCTCCTCACACAGAAGTGTTTATCTCCATTGCACTATGAAGTAGTAGAGCTGGATTTGAACTTACCTCTGGCTGATTCTACCCAGGTCTTTTGTACACTTCCCCCAGTTGCCATTCTGGTTCCATAGTGAAGGTTGATGGGGCCATTCCCAACTCTTGCAGCTCACAGTGTTCGCGCTATTGTCTGGAACTCCTGAAAAGTTCAGGTGTACATCTTTGGTAGTTAAGTATGTACTATTGTGTGCTGTCTTTTATTATTTTGTATTCACCCTTCAAAATTCTGCACAAAGTGATTATGAAAGTGGGTTCTAGAGCCTATCAAGATTCAAATCTTGGTTCCTTCAGTTACTATCTGTGTAAATTCAAAGTGCATAGTCTTTGTGCCTTAGTTTCCTCATTGATAAAATGGGAATGGCACATGTATTTTTCTTATAATAAGCATGTATATATACAAGAAAACAAATTAAAAATCCACCAAACAACAATACAGTCTTTCTGAAAATAGTAACTAGTGGAAAAGTAGGGACAGAAGCAGGGTGTTGTAATTTTCAGCTACCACTAACAGGTCAAAGAATAGTGATTTTAACAAGACACTGTCCTATAACATGAATTCCAGATGGAGGTAGTCCAGATCTCGTGTGCTATCACCAGAAACACAAGCCTCTTTTTGTCCTACCTTCCTGAAGACAGGCTCCCATCTCCATGTTGATTTGTAGTTACAACATTATTGCTGTTGCACCAGCCTTTATTTCCAGTGCCAAGTAGCAAGAAGGAACAAAGGCAAGGTCAGCATTGCTGTGCTCAAGAGGACAGGAATTCTGCGTGTAAGAGAAAAGGGAAATCTGGATACTGGATAGCAGTGTCCATATCCAAATCTGCCACTCAATACCAGGTTGACTTTAACAAAGGCTGGAGCATTAATGGCACCGAGGACATCTCATGATCTTCTCAACGCAGCACCAAATACAACCATTACCATCACCAGCGAGGTGCACCAGGACGAGTCCCATTTTCCATCCCAAGCCTTTGGTACCTCTTATGCTTCTACTTCCTCCTCTTTAAAAAAGCCATAGCTAACTCTTCCCTGCCTTTTAGGAGTATAGTGAGGATAATGTGATTTTATAGTCGTGAAAGTCTTTTGGAAAGGCTAACTGTATCGACCAAATGTAATATTTAGCAGACTGACCAGTGCTATGGGAATCTCACTACATGTTAGTCACTACTGAGGTCTTTAGTTGCAACATCTCACTTAATCTTGGGAATTAGATTTTATGGACATCCACAATTTACACGTGTGAATACTGAGGTACAAAGAGATTTGCACCAAGCTCTTGACTCCTTAGTCTATGTCACTGGTTCTCTAATGTTAGTGTGCTTAAGAACCATGACACACTTGCTAAAACTACAGCTATCCAGCCTCAGAAATCAGATTCTACTGCAGGTGGTTTGCAAGAGCTGTAAACCCTCAGTTAACCAGCAATGTGACAGAGTAGCTGGTTCCTCAGAGTTTGAGATGCCCTGGATTCTGAATTCTGCTTTAGCCTTCCTTGATCCCTAGCAAGGCACCTTTGCCCATGTGAATGGGTATTTTTTTGGTTCATTGCTTGGGAGCCTTTGCCATCTCAAATGGAAAGAAACCATTCATTTTTTGAGGCTACCTATTGCATGGTAATGTCAGGGTTCAGATGTGGAATGATTGGCTTGACTTTGTTGGTTGGATTTTCACAGTTTTCTGAAGAGAAGATCTTTGAAGACCAAGTACCAGGGCTGACCAGCTAAGGGGAGGTAAAGTTATTTTCATGGAAAATCAAGAGCATCTACCACAATCCTTACTTTTGTCCTTTCTTCCTGGCCCACTAACACCAGAGGTGTGCTCTATTTGGCCATGGATAGGTTCTCCAGCAAAAAGCTGGAGAAGACACCTAAAAAACTAGCTAGCATTTGTTGCCCTTAACGCAGAGAAACTAAAGCAGATACCTTAAAAGCAACTGAGGCCAATAGGAAAAGGGGAACAGGTACTAGAGAAAAGGTTAGATCAAAAAGAATTAACCTAGAAGGTAACACCCATGCACAGGAAATCAATGTGAGTCAATGCCCTGTATAGCTATCCTTATCTCAACCAGCAAAAACCCTTGTTCCTTCCTTTTATTGCTTATACTCTCTCTACAACAAAATTAGAAATAAGGGCAAAATAGTTTCTGCTGGGTATTGAGGGGGGGGAGAGGGAGGGGAGGAGTGGGTAGTAAGGGAGGGGGTGGGGGCAGGGGGGAGAAATGAACCAAGCCTTGTATGCACATATGAATAATAAAAGAAAAATGAAAAAAAAAAAAGCATGGACTATACCATTAAATCTCGCAGGAGACTCATTTCCACTTGCACACAAGGAGACTCTGAGTAACTGAATTTTGGAAACGTTGGTCCTTTTAAAACTCTTCTTTTTTGCAATGGATCAGAACCAATATGATAAACCCAAGCTTGTAATAGATTTATGCACTGAGGGCTGTTGGAAGAGGGAATGAATGCTATGGGCAAGGATTTTCATGAACTGCATCATAAGCTGATTTTGTGGGCCCCCAGGAGAATGTAAACACTACCCAAAGGATTCATGGATTTGTATTTTGTTTAGATCCATCCATTTTATAAGCAATCTGTAAAAAGTAAGGACAAAAATAATACCAGTTACCTCATAAGGTTGTTTAAAGGATCAAGTGATGAGATGATCCATATAAAATATTTATCATAGTGCTTACACATAGGAAACTCAATAAAGTTAGCTATGGTGATGGAGAGAAGGAAAAGAAGGATACTGCTAAGATTTTTGCTGCATAAAATGCCTTTAACTTGGACATTCACATTGAAAAGAAGCTTTGTCTTTATGACTGGAAAATGCATTTTGAACATTTCATCATGAAATGAAACATAACACTCTCTTAAAAAGTCAGAAGTCACAGAAATACTGCTCTTTGCATTTTTCTCTGGCTCATAGACCCCTAAAATGATATTTGCTATAAAGGAAGGAACAGTGAATTTGTAGGCAGAATAGCTGAAAGCTAACCAGAGTTTTTCATTATAACACATTAATTCAAGTCTCACTTTTTTCATCTGTGGACTAGGGGATAAAGAAACCTACCTAGTGGTTCTGGAGATTAAATGAGATGATATATCTTAAGAGTTCTCACTAGAGCATCTTGCACACTGAAGATGATCAAATAACTAGCTGTTGTCGTGGAGGGCTGTGCAGCCAACAGAGCTCCAGGGAATTTGCCATATTTCTGGGAGATAGTCTTCCTTCTGCCTTATTCTTCAGGGACATGCCTGATGCAGAAGAGAATTCTGCATAAAGAACACTCAGAATTGAGAAATTCTTTTGTATATGAATGTTTGGATGACCCACAAATCTATTATTTCATATTTGGGGTAGAGATTTTGCCTTTCCTTTAGTGTTAGAAAATCGAAGTCCCTCGACCTACCCACTCACCTGCCACCATAATGCACAGTTGCCAAATGTGTCCCCAGGTATTCCTGCCTTGAGGAATCTGCCAGGTGCTCCTCTAGTATGAGAGGGACCGGTCTCCACACTGGATAGGTCAGCCACTGCAGCTGCCTTTCTAAGAGTAGATGGCTACATGTCATGCCACACAGTCCCAAAAGCACATGGGAATGGATAGTTCATTATGGGATGCTGGGAATATGTGAGTTGAATAGCAAGGGTTAAAAGTGGCCCCATATGGCTTAGGGTAGAAGGAAAGCTTTCAGTATTAATGTTCTAGTTATGTTGCTGAGACTTTTATATGAATGGATAGACCAATTTCATCAGTCTTTTTTCTATATCAATTGAGATGGCTATATTTTTTTCAATCTGTTGATGTGGCAAGTTTTATTTCTCTTTGATTATTGAACCAACCTTGCATCACTAGAATAAATTCTACTTGGTTGTGATATATTATATCTTTAAATATTGCAGGATCCCTATATGCTAATATTTGTTATAGATTTTGCATGGAGATTCATGAGGGATATTCTATAGCTTTGTTTTCTTATAATACATTTGTCTAGATTTGGTACCAGTATAGTTGCTGGGATCATAAACTGCTGTTTCTACCTCTTCAATTTCCTGGGAAAGTTTCCTAGAATTAATATTATTATTTGTTAAATCTCTCAGTGAATATGTCCTTAGAGCCATTTGGCCTGGAGAGATCTTTTTTTTTCTTCTTTTATTCACATGTGCATACATTGTTTGGCTCATTTTTCCCCCTGCCCCCGTACCCCTCCTTCCTCCCTCAGTTCCAGGCAGGTCCTGTTCTGCCTTTATCACTAGTTTTGTTGAAGAAAAGAGACAAGCCTAATAAGGAAGACAAAGCGTTTTTGCTAGTTGAGTTGAGGATAGCTATACAGAAATATTCCTAGCATTGCTTTCATGTACATGTGTTATGACCCATGTTGATTCATCTCTAACTGATCTTTACCCTGGTTACTGATCCCTTTCTCATGATAGCCTCGGTTGCTTTAAGGTTTCTTTATTAGCTCCTTTGGAGTGGGGAAATCAAACGCTTTCATGTTTTGGGTTTTCTGCCTATTTCTATATCACCCAAATGTGCTCTCTCCTTATCATGTGATCCAAGTCCAACCACATTGCTGCATTTGCCCTAGATCTAAAGTCTGCATATGAGGGAGAACATACGGTTTTTGGTCTTCTGAGTTTGGCCTGACCTCACTCAGAATGATGTTCTCTAGTTCCATCCATTTACCTGCAAATGATAAGATTTCATTCTTCTTCCTGGCTGAGTAAAATTCCATTGTGTACAAGTACCACATTCTCTTGATCCATTTATCAAGAGTGGGGCATCTTGATTGTTTCCATCACTTGGCTATTGTGAATAGCACCGCAATAAACATGGGTGTGCAGGTGCCTCTGGAATAATCTGTGTTGTATTTCTTTGGGTATATCCCCAGGAGTGGAATTACTGGATCAAATGGCAAATCTATGTTTAGATTTTTAAGAAGTCTCCAAATTTTTTTCCAGAGTGGTTGCACCAGTTTACATTCCCACCAGCAGTGGATTAGGGTTCCTTTTTCCCCACATCCTCGCCAACACATGTTGTTGGTGGTGTTTTTGATGATGGCTATTCTAACAGGGGTGAGGTGGAATCTTAGTGTGGTTTTGATTTGCATTTCCTTTATAGCTCGAGATGGTGAGCATTTTTTCATGTGTTTTTTGGCCATTTGAATTGACCTGGAGATATCTTCAGGGGCTGACTATTATGATATGAATTCAGTTTCTTTAATAGATACAAAGTTCTTCAGGCTATTCATTTGTTCTTCTTCAGGGCCTAAGCTTTTATTTAAAAAGGTAAACTTCTACTCCCAATCATCATGGCTTTTATTTAACCATTTGGTTTTTCATGACTTCATGAGAAGGTCATTCTTCTAATGACCTTCTAGGACTTCTGGTGAATAAACAGGAAAAGAATACAGTCATTTCTTTGCTCATTCGGTGAGTATTTTGAATTCAAAGATGAGTAGGAAAATATCCCAAATTTCAAGGAAATTATAATTTAGAATAATAATAAAATGCTTGACTATGCTGCAGTGAGTGAAAGGGTTGTGCGAGGATTAATACACAGGGAGAGAATTAGTGCCTAGGGGAAATCAGGCAAAGCTTCTGAGAAGAAGTTTGAATTTGACCTTGAAAGGTAAGAATTCTGTTGGACAGTACAGAGTCTTGTTACCTTAACTGCTATGGATATATAGGGTAAGAAACCATTCCAGTTTCTCCTAAAGTAAGAACATTTACTTCAGGAATTCATTATTTTGATCAGAGGCCCCAAAATCTAAATGGCAAACTAAGAAGTTATGTTGCCTCAGTTATCACAATTCTTGTGTTTATGTGTATTCTCAAAAGCAGTTGACATACCTGTTACAGTCTTAGTGGAGGGCGGAATAAGACTGGATTACAGCTTCATGGTGAGCCTCAGATTATTCAATCCTATTTTCATTTAAATTATTTTCATAGTTGTAATAATAAATGAACATCTTCTCCAAAGAAGATGTGGCCTTCGAAATGGATCTGGAGTACTAACTCTCCAGTAACAATCAAGAGCAATCATTTGTAGAGGGAGGGAGAAAGAGAACAAGACAAAAGGGAAAGGAACAGAGAGAATAAGAAATAAACACCTGCAAGCATGAAATCATTCCAGTAAAATTTCTCCCAGTCAATTGGTCATGATTATTCACAGTCTGCCCTTAAGCATGTTGATCATGTCAGAACATCTTAATCTGATTCCCTACCCTCTGCCCATGTCATGAGAAACAGTGTCTTTGTGCAAGTCTGTCAACTCCTCTTCCTTACCTAGCTTACCAAAGTTTACATCTTTGTCGTATTAAGACCTGATTTTGTGCTTGTCATTCTTACAGAAGCTTCTGAGTCCATCTCTTTGACATGTCCATGTGGGCCTCTAAGAACATCTGTTGCCATCTACCAGCTTGCAAATTCATTGCTTTAATTAATTAATGGAGGCTCTTTAGAAGTTAGGTTCCCATGTTTTTAATTTTCAGGTAAAGACACCTACTGACTTCCATTTTAAAAGTAGATACTATCTAATTGATTTGCTTATTACTCTTTGATCCTAAAATATAGTTACTCTGGCTCAGTGTCATTGCTAGTGAATTAAATATTCTTGAATATTTAGTTAAAGCCTGTATAGTTTACAATTATTCTAAAATACCAAATTTGTCATCAAGGTTTTTGGCTCCAAGTGGATGCCATAAATACACATGCTCAATTTAAGGAATGAAATGTAATTTTAGGTTTCAAAATATAAATTCTTAACATACACATATGGTTTGCTATATGCTGGGCACAGGGCTAGGCCCTTTAGAAACTGTAATAGACAAATTATGACTTCCTACTCTCATGGAACTTGGAATTACTGGGGTGTTCACTTCTTTACCTATTAATCCAGAGTACTGACTTCTGAGCCAGGCACTGTGTTAAATGCTATACAGATTAAATCATTTGAATAATATTGTACCTGGTACATAGAGAACAACAAGTTCTTACCTAGATGTAAAATTAATATTTGTGTTCTTGTTAACATATTACATTGTTTCATAGTAAGGAAGAATGAGAGAGGAAAAAGCATAGTCATAGTAGCAGAGATAGTTTTTGCTCACTAAAATGCACATTTGCTTTCTTATTTAGGGTACCAAACTAGACTTCACTTAGTTTCCTGTGTAGTTAGACGTGGTCATGTGAGTATGTTTTAACCTAAAATGTTAGTGGAATGTTAGTTCATGACCAAGGCTTTTGAGGAGTGGTTGTGCTTCCTTCATACTCTTTTTATCCTTTATAGTTGTGCTGGGTGGGGGTACATTGTGGCATTTACAAAGGTTCTTACAATGTATCAACTATATCATACTTGAATTCACCCTCTCCCCTTCCACTTACCTGATGCCCTTGAGAGGACTTGATAAGAGATAGTAGAACCATAGAAGTCACATACTGAGGAAGCTGTCTGCATTGGATTTTTGAATGAGGAAGATGTAAATGTCTATTGTATTAGGCTGTTCAAATTGTGGGGCTTTTTTATTATAGCAACATGTATAATCCTTATTAATACAGTAATATTAATACTGTATTAATACTGTATAAATACTGTATTTGAGGACAGCTCAAAGATAGCATATTATTCTAAAAATTGTGACAAATTGTCGTTATCTCCCCATATATGTCATCATTTAGTAATCTTTATACACATTATCCATTAGCTGAGGTTTCTTATAGCTACCATGGTGGGGGGCTTCAGAGGCAAGGATTATTATTCCCATTTTAGATATGAAAATTGAGGTTCACATATATCATGTGATCTGCCCAAACTAATAAGTCTGGACTACAATGGAATCAGTACTTGCATCAAGGTATTCTGAATATCTCTTAGTTTCATCCTCTTGTCCTGTTTTACCACCTTCATTATAGTTATATCTAAAATTATAACATTATTTACTTGCTCATTTCCTTTCTTCTACTACTAGGCTATTGTGTCCATGAGCTAAGACCTATCCCTGGTTGTATCTATCTACTAGGATATTGCCGGGTATAGTAAGACCTCAGTAAATAGTTGTGTAATATAAAAAGGCATGAATCAAGGAATACATAATACCTTTTCAGGTTGGGGATTTTGTGGTACAAATTAAACATGGGTCTTATACGGTTTTGTAGGGGAGGAAGGGAGGAACCAGGATGGGTTATATATGTGGGGTGACAGTATTGGTGTGAGAAAGGACTAATAGTTTTTTTTACTTTAATTATTTTTTTTGAACAATCTATTACTGCTTGAGAGAGACATGGTGGCCTGAAAAGATGGCAGTCATTGCTAGCTTGAGATGCTTATATAGGTCATCTGCTGAATCAGGAAAGAAGGCAAAGAAATAAGCACTGGTTTAACAACTGTTCCTGGGGTCATTACAGTGGTGAGCACCATATGCCAAGAAAAAGAAGAAATGCCTTTCATCCAAAATTATTACTGTGAAAATTTTCAAACCCACACAAAAGTCAAAGAATGGCACATTAAACATATACAGATCTTTATCTAAGTTCACTTTAATATTTTGTAAATTTGTTCTTGCTGTATGTCTGAGTTTACATGTATATACATATTTTTAAAATTTTATTTTTGGAGGTACTAGGGTTTGAACACAGGGTCCTGCACTTGCTAGGCAGGCACTCTACCACTTGAACCCACCCTCAGCCCTTTCAGCTTTAGTTATTTTTCACATAGAGTCTTGCATCTTTACCTGGAGCCAACCAAGTTTGTGACCTTCTGCCGCCTAAGTAACTGGGATTACTGGCATGTGTCATCATGCTGGCTATGCACACATTTATTTATTTTTTTTTTCATTTTTCTTTTATTATTCATATGTGCATACAAGGCTTGGTTCATTTCTCCCCCCTGCCCCCACCCCCTCCCTTACCACCCACTCCGCCCTCTCTCTCCCCCCACCCAATACCCAGCAGAAACTATTTTGCCCTTATTTCTAATTTTGTTGTAGAGAGAGTATAAGCAATAATAGGAAGGAACAAGGGTTTTTGCTGGTTGAGATAAGGATAGCTATACAGGGCATTGACTCACATTGATTTCCTGTGCATGGGTGTTACCTTCTAGGTTAATTCTTTTTGATCTGACCTTTTCTGTAGTTCCTGGTCCCCTTTTCCTATTGGCCTCAGTTGCTTTTAAGGTATCTGTTTTAGTTTCTCTGTGATAAGGGCAACAAAAGCTAGCTAATTTTTTAGGTGTCTTACCTATCCTCACCCCTCCCTTGTGTGCTCTCGCTTTTATCATGTGCTCATAGTCCAATCCCATTGTTGTGTTTGCCCTTGATCTAATGTCCACATATGAGGGAGAACATACGATTTTTGGTCTTTTGGGCCAGGCTAACCTAACTCAGAATGATGTTCTCCAATTCCATCCATTTACCAGCGAATGATAACATTTCGTTCTTGTTCATGGCTGCATAAAATTCCATTGTGTATAGATACTACATTTTCTTAATCCATTCGTCAGTGCTGGGGCATCTTGGGTGTTTCCATAACTTGGCTATTGTGAATAGTGCCGCAATAAACATGGATGACATTTTAATGAGATATTTAAATGAATTGCAGACATCATGACCTTCAGTCCTAAATAAAAACATCTTTCTCTGAAACAGTGATGCCATTATCAGACTTCAGAAAATTAGCAGTAATTCACAAGTTTTACATAATAGGCAGTGCACAGTAAAACTTTCTTAGCCTTCCCAATAATGTCTCTTACAACTATTTTTATTTTTAAGCTAGTGTCCAATCAAGATTTATACAATGCATTTGATGGTTAGGTCTTTTAAATCCAGGGCAGTTGCTCTCAAGGGTGACCCCAGAATAGTAGCATCAGGACTGGTAGGGAACTTGGCAAAGATGCAAATGCTGGAGCCCTGCCCCAGACCCACTAAGTGAAAAGCTCTGGGGCCAGACCCAGCGTCTGTGTTGTAACAAGCCCTCCTGTGATTCTGAGGAAACTCAAGAGCCACTCACAGAATACACCTCCCACCTTTCTGCTTGTCATGACTTTAGTCCCCACCAAATCTCAGGTCAATTTTGTTGTAGAATGGACTGCATTGTGGATTTCTCTGGTTGCTCCCCGATAGTTTGATATGCATAGGCGACGCTGGGTATATTTTTCGGCATTATGTTCGGAGGTGTAAGCTGCTTAATCATACATTTTTAGAAATGCCAAATTTGATAATTTGGCTAATGTGATTAGCACCATATGGATCTACTCAAAAGGTGTGCATTCCCTTTATAACTAGTAATTAACCTAGACAGTGACAATCTAAGGCAGGATGACTATTCTCTTTTTGTCCAATAATTGTAACATCCATTGATAATAAATAATTGCCTGAAGTTTTGCATTGGAGTATGGTGATTTTTCTGATTTTGTTATTCCTTCTATTACCTGTCAGTCTTTAAATGAGGACTTTCTCTCTCTGCATTTGTTTTGTTTAGGAATCATGGAGTCAGTGGTTTTTATTCATTATGTCAAGGGATTACTAACATTCTCTTTGAGATTCAAATTGTCTATACAAGCCACCTTTTGCCTTCTTTTCCTGCTTTCTGGCACAAGATGCTCTAGGCTCCCTTTGTATACTTCCTGTGCCATGCCCTGCATTCGGCATTTCTTCAAGGAGCCCTGATATTTTGAGAAGAAAGTGTCATTCAGAAGTCAGTATCTGATGCTCAGAGTCCTCCACATACGCATTTTTCAAAAGCGTAATTTCTTACAGATCCGTTCAGTTTTCTAGGGCCTCCATTATGAAGTCCTGCAGACTGAGTAACATAAAGCAACACAACTTAATTTTCTTACTGCTGTGGTCAAAAGTGTTAGAAGCACTGTATTCCTTTATGGAAGCCCAGTGGGAAAATCTGGGTTCTTTCCTTTTCCAGTTCCTGGAGGCTACACACATTTCTTGGCTCTTGGCCCTTGGCCCCCTCCTCGAACAACAAAGCCAGTGAAACCTCTCCCTCTCTGATCATAGTCTTATAAGCTTCTCCCCTTTTAAGAGTTCATGGGATTAGATAGGGCCTATTCAGATAGTCTAGAGTAATGTCCCCATCCAAAGGTCCATACCCTTAATCTATTGGCAGAGTCCCTTTGGCCATGTCAGGTAACATTTCCAGGTTGTAGAGACAAAGTGTATGGACATCTTCCCTCATTCTTTGTTTTATTTCCCTTTTCTCACAGTCAATACTCTAACTTTCGAGAACTTTAGTGCATTTACACTTTCTCTGTTCTGCAGTATGCATAAATATCTTGAGGATGACTGCCATGACACCAACAATAATAAGCCCATTATTTGCAGCTCTAGATTTCTTTGTGGTTCTCTTAGCACTCAGAATATATGTCACACAGATTATGTAGCTACAGAATTGTGTTCCAAAATTAATTTTTGTGATGTTTTTGATTTAACTAAAATAAGGTATTTTATCTTCAAATAAAGTTTGGGAGTTTGTTTTTTCATCACTTTTGATTATTTTTGAATATGTAAAATGACTAACTATAAAAAGAGGCATTCGGAGTGTCTTGGTCACTTTATGCTACTCCTTCCCACCTACTGCACAGTCAATGGTCTATGGTTTATTCTTGTGAAATAAAATGTGTTTCTTATTTTTACTTCTTTCTTACCCCAAAATAGTTGAATTTTACACGCTTTTTTTGCTCCTCTCATTTTCCTTATCAGTATCCTTATATATTTATATCACCAGATAGGAACACATACACAGTAAAGCAGACCCTTGGTATCTGCTGGTATCTGGTTCCAAGGGGCCCACCCTTCAGGAAAACCCATGAGTATTCAGGATGCACAGTGTTCAATGCTGATTCCTTCTCCCATAACACCATCCAACTTCTGCTAAAGACGTGCTGCCTTTCAACAAATCTCAGATTTTCACTTTATTACTTAACTTAAGCACATTAGTGTTTACCTTGTTTGAGTAACACTTGCTGTTGGGGAGGCAGTTTTTCACAAAATGAAAGGCCGAGAAACACTCAGCACATCACACAACGATTTAAACACAACCAGTGGTAACATGAGACTGAGAGCTTCTCCACATCGATTCAGCTACATGATGTATGTGTGCAAATTAAAAATTTATCTTGGAAATTTCTTTTGACTGCACTTGATCAGAACTGAGTGTAATAAATCTGGGAATAAGGCAAGTTTATTGTACATCCTAGGAGTCCCTCTGTATCAGTTGGTCATGGGAATGCTGAAAATAGTAATTATTATTAAGCATTGTTGATATGCCTTATACACTGTTTCACTTGTTGCAGGAAATACACATATTTGTGATTTTACATAACCAAAAAGAGAAATACATTGAAAACAAAAGTTGTGTTAGTATGTCTTCCTCTAGCCCCTGCACTACCCTTTTTTCCATGTTTTATAACACTTCGTGCTTCACAGTATTTTCACCATGTTTATCATGGTTGTTTATATTTGACAAGTCATCTCCCCTTCTGACCTGTTAGTTCTTCAAATTTAGTCTTTTCTCTCTCTTTCGGTATCATTGATTGTGCGTGGCACTTGGTATTTCCTCACTTGTTTTGCTTAAAATTCCAGTAGAGTTTTTCAGTTGGTCTATTTTATAATAAGTGTCTATTTTTAAAAAGAAAAAACATCCTAACATGCATGAGGGAAACTTGACTGGTCAGGTGGTAAAAGGAACAGTAACATTTTGATTCTAAAATTGAAACTCCAAGAAGGCAAGAAGGACTATGAGGGCCATGGATGTTGTAGAAGGAAAGGAGGGACACAGCAAACGGCTACATCACTGTGTCAACCACATGAGCTGGCACAGCAAAGGACACCTGCTGAGAGGACAGCAGGGCAGATGCCTCCAGGTCCTAAGAAACTGAGGCCTAGAGAGATGGGACAAGTTTCATAAGCTAGTCACTAACAGACCAGGGGCCAAATCACAGTCTCTTGACTGAGTGGATGTGATCTTCTTGTGGTCCCAAAGGGGCCCTTGGAGATCCAGCAGGTGCTGCTGACCACTGCCATGAAATGGGCAGAGGGCCAAAGTGCTCTCCTCTCAGAGCATTTCCAAGCTGGGCCACTAATGTCAAGGCTGGAATGTACATCTGTCTTTCCTGACCTCCTTCAGTCACATCAGCTGTCTTTGTGGAGGTACACTGTTCAGCCTCAGAGCATTGTTTAAATTTAAAATCAATAACGAAAAGTGAGCCAGAGAGAGGCACAGACTGATTAAGTGCCGTCTGTGTGAAGAGGTTTATCCTCTGCCACATTTCTGTTGAAATCCTGAGAAATGTGAAGAGGATGGAGCAAAGTGAAAACAGATTAAAATTTATGTCAGATACCAAGATGCAGTAAAGAAACCGCATCTTTGACAGGTAATCAAGAACTGGGTGACTTTGAGTTTTTATTTGGTGAAATGATGTCAATATATTCATACACACACAAACACACACAAGTGCACACATACAACATGTAGAGTACAATTTACTGTAAGACACAGAGTACAAGTGCCCACTTGCTCACATGCAATCCTATATGTATCTGCACACACACCCTGAAGTTTTTCCTCAGTGTTGCTATAAAGATTGAACTTTTACATGTGCCAATTTATCCTACACTTGTATTTTGATGAAAAGATATTAGAGGGGAAATCACTTCATCAGAAAATTAAGTTTAAAAAATTCCCAAGACATTGTCATGTATTACTGGTTATTTATGGTGGTTAAGAGAATTATTTGAAAACAAAGAAGTCTTTCACAAAGCCTCTAACATACAAAAGATTTAATAACATTTACATCTGTGTATCAGCCATGTCTGTAATACAAGTCATGAATAACACATAAACCAGAGCAGGGAAAGAACCAGAAGTGCTCACACGTCATTTAAAATGCAACCCACCCCATCGTCAGCAGAATCAGATCCACAGCAGGAGTGGTTCCAGTTGATACACACACAATATAGTCATTGGAAATGAAAACATATTAATTATGTTCCATAAGGTTGGGAGATGGATGGCAAGATTCACTAAACCTGTCCAACTTCTTTGGTGAAAATATGTACCAAAAATACAAGGTGAGCTGCTTATTTTTCTTAAGAAATTGCAGAGTGAGTGTTCCTGTTTATTTATCTTGTTTCACTGTGCATTTAAATCTGCTCTTGGGGCTCAGCCTTGCCTCCATGCTGTGTAGAAAATGGAAGAAAGTTGGCTTGAAAAGATGGATCCTTGTTACAAGTGAGTAACTTAAAAAGAATATTTAAAACAACAGTAACACCTGCATGACTCCCAGTAGCTCATACATGTGGAAATCCACACTGCGCTGAGAATAGCTATGTAGTTCCAAAATGTAGAGTTGATATCTCAGTGTCTGACTAAGAAGGAAATCCTGATTTGGATAATCATTATTTGGAATTATAAATTCCAGGGTCAGTTTTGCTTCTGGCTTTTGCAGGGATCTCCACAATATTCTTATGCTGTTCAATTGGCCACAGGAGGACAAGTTGGGGGAGAGATGAACTGGTATGGTTTTTCTAAGGGCATTTGCACTTGACGTTTGTTCATACTTATGCTTCAAGTCAGTATTGTTTACATTTCCAGGAGTTAAGGGATATTCAAATAATGTTAATCTGAGACCATCACTTTTTGTTTGCTTGTTTGTTTAACTTTCTTCTATCTCCTGGCCTTCCTCTGTGGATGTCAGACCATGGCACATGGTCATTTAGAATGTGCTCTGTAAATGTCATGGAACCCCTTCCTCTTCCTCCCTTACATATCTCATTTCAGTGTGAAATTTCAAGCACTTTCCAGCATTCACTCCAGCACAAGGTGGTTAATAGTCATCTCTTTTTTTTATGTACTACATATAAATGCTCAGTTCCTAAGGATAGCATTTCTGGGCAAGTTGAATATGATTGCTAAACAATGTAGTCATTTTCATTTCAAATAAGTAATACTTCCATTGTTCCTGATGATTCTGTGTGTGTGTGCCTGTGTTTCTGTGTGGACATGGGTAGGCATGAGTGAGACAGCCTCCACTTGGGGGAAGCCACAATCAGCCCCTAAGAGTTTGCACATTTACACATTTGGGTTTTAAATGTTGTACTGCATCCTGGGCCTTGTAGGCATTGCAGATTATGTATAATAGATGACCTGCATTTACAGAGATGTGTGCTATACAGATGTAAATGTTATTATAGCTTTTATATTTTATGTTCTTGTTGAAAGATCATTTTGTCTTTGAATAATATGGCCATTCAATTTTTTTGGAGGGGAGGGGGTTATCTTTAAAAGAGAATATGAAATGGATATTGCACATCATATATTTCTTAAAAGTAATTTGGAATTTTAGGGTCTGGGATTGGGGCTGACTGATACACGGTCGTGATGAGATATAACCCCTGGAAAATAACAGCACCAGCACATGCCTGCATCTGTCTAACCTCATAATTCACTTTCACATTGGATTATGGATGTCTGCGTTCAGTGAGTCTATCTTCCCTTTAGGTATTATTTCAGCCCTTTGAGATAATAAGGAAAGTTTAATTGCGTTGTTAATTGATTTTTTGCACAACATTATTACCTTGATTGATTGCAGAGTTGATGAAAATGTTAGACACAGGCAGCGTGGAGTATCAGCCGGGCAAGGAGTGGGAGCCTTGTGGAGAATAGATAACCTTGATGTTAAGAGCTATATCCTTCAGATATGTCTTCCCTTGACATATTGATGGCCCTTGAAAAGGGAAAAGCTGATTGTATGCAGAATGCAATCATTAAATCCACTTCAGCTCGCTGTTGATTAATTTGTTTTTTCCTGAAGGATCTAGTTATAGGGAAGGCCTCACTTGTACCAACTGCAGCCATTTTCTAGGCCCAAGACTGTGCTTAACCCTGTAGGTGAAGAGAAAGAATGAGGCTGGCTTGGCTGAGATAAGATGACTAAATTTGGTTGTGCTCACAAAACATCCTCACCCACACAGACACTGTTTCATCTACCATAGTGCTCATTTCCCCCCATAATAGCAGTTCTTTAAAATACCAATGCCAAGGAACCCTTCATTGAGACCTCAGATAGATGAAACAGGAACTTCAGGATGCCTAGGAAGGTTTACGCACCAGGCTTCCACTGGTGTTTGGAGAAGACACAGCATCAGCAGCTTTATTATACATTAGGCAACACCTTGCATAAGGTTGCACATGATTGGAGGACTGGGCTGTCATTGGTATATTTGTGCGCATAGAGGGGAGTGTTAGCTTTCTGTCACTGTGACAAAATAGCTGAGATAATCAACTTAGGAGGAAATGTTTGTGTTATTTTTGGTGGGGATTGGTTTCTTTTGTTTTAATTTTATTAGCAAAAATTAGTTAGACAAGGGGGTTTCTTTTTGATAGTTACAACATGCATACAATGTACTTTGATCAAATTCACCCATCTATATTACTCTTTCTTAAGCCCCCCTCCTCCTAACAGTTTTTGGTGGTTTCATTGATATTTTTGTGTACACACATATATGTATAATGTACTTCTATAATATTCACCTTCTCCAACATCCCCAAACATAAGGAGGAAAAGTTTGTTTTGGCTCACAGTTTTGGAGGTATTGGTCTATAATCAGTTGATTCTGTCGCTTTTGGATCTGAGCAAGGTGGTACATCATGATGGGAACATGTGGCCAGCAAGACATTTACTTGATGACTAGTGTATAAAAGAGACAAACACAGAAGGACCAAGATCTCCAATGACCTAGCATGCTAATTTTCATCACCGTGACAGAATACCTTGGTGAAACAAGGGAGGAAAGATTTATTTTGACTCACATTTTCAGAGATTTCAATCCATCATGGTAAGGAGAATATGGCAGAGCAGTTTACTTCATCACAGTCAGGAAGCAGAAGAGGGAATGGCTATGCTAATGGGATTTCCCCTTTCTCCCCTTTTATTCTATCCAGGCTTAGGGAATACATTGCCCACATTCAGGACAGGTCCTCCCCCCTGTAGCTAATCCTCTCTGGAAATATCCTCACACATAGTTCCTAAAATGTGCTTTACTAATCTTCAAGCATCTCTCAACCCAGTCAAGTGGACAACCAGGATTAACCACTGTACATTCCTTCTACTAAGCCTCACCTCCTAAAGGTTTCACCATCTTCCAATGGTGCCACAGGCTGGGGACCAAGTCCTGAACACACAGACCATTGGAGGACATTTAGGATCCAAAATATAGCAAGAAGGATAATAAGAAGGGATTTCTGGAGACAGCTTATATTTTCAATTGTTATTCTCCCTTGCCCTGAGTGACAAAAAAGCTTATTAAAAGGTATCATTAGTACACTGTCAGGGTCATCTTTATGGTACCTGAAATCAGGTTAATTGATCAGCTGGCTTACTGGTTGATTGATAGGACTTCTGCCCTGTCTCTTTCCCCTCTTCACATCACTGCATTCATCACTGTCCAACCCTGGAGAGAGTTACAGGGCTTGCTTTCTGGGAAAACCACCTCCAGAAGAATAGAAGCCCATACACATGTACTAATTCTAGAGAGCTTCTACCTTCTCAGGAGAGTGGGTGGCTTCCCTTTTCCCCTCGCCAATGTCGATGCTTATTACTCAGAAAGCATTCTGACTTACTTTGCCCTCTTCTTCCCTTAGTGGCTGTCCTCAATATTCTTGAAAACCATTTTTTAATTGTATGGGTTTGTTGGGAGGCCTACCAAGAGTTACATCGTCTTCCTGGAGTCCTGAGCTACCTAAGAGGGGTCTTAAGGCCTTCAGGACTGAGGACAAAACAGTTCACAAATCCTCCAGCACAACAGAACTCCATGTGGACAATATTCACTTTATGATCCAATGCAGTTTCTCCTGTCTGCCCCACCCCCTCTATTGTGAATCTTTCTCCTCCTGAACTAACTACTGGTGTTCACAGAGAGTAGTACCCATACTCTTGGCCCTCAATTACTGTAATGGCTTATAATGAGATTTTGGCCAAGTAGCAGGTAGCGGGTTATTACTTCCTGCTCAGCATGGGCAATGTCTATGCTGTTAATTTGTGTTGCAGAATGTGGTTCAGAGCTGGGCATCAAACTGTCAGAGCCAGATGTATTCTATTAGGTGTGAGGCTCACATTGGCCCATGGGCAATTTTTTTTCCAATATGGAGGCATGTTAACTCACCACAGGGTGAATCCTGACAAATCCAAGCCAGCCAAATAAAAGGGATAATATCCCAAGCCATCAAAGTAGCATGTTCCAGGGACAGATAACACCTGGTGCCCCCCTCTATCAGTAATGTCTCTGACTGGGGCTGTTCCATAGGCAGGCAAAAAATATACCCCTTTTTAATATTGCTGGGGAGACTTTATTGAGTTTTAATGAGCTCAAGCCTAATGAAGTCCTTTCTAATATGCTCTTCTACTATTTACTATGTCTTTATCTTGGGTAAAAAAGTACAGAAAGTTCATGTTGCTCTTATAAACTACTTTCTGCTAAGCAATTCTTGACCTATAACTTCTTGTATTGTATATATATGTTAATACATACCCTCTTTTCCTCAAAAGCAGGTTATAGGATGGGTAGTTGGAAAACAGAAAATAATGAAAGTATCTTTAGCATTTGGTAGTAGAATTTGCTATTGCTCAAGAATTATGTTGTGCTTTCTGCAATGATAGACTTTTGAATACTCTTTTTGTAATACAAACTTCTTTCAGTTAGATCATATATCAGCAGTTTCCTTTTGTTTTCCTTTTGGAGAAAGCAATTTAGAGTGTCCCGAATTAGGAAAGATTATGGTAATATCACTACAGGAAAAGTTCATTTGGATTCTAATGAAGGGCAGATGGAGGGTGGGCCAATGCCCCCCAAAGAAAGCTCTTTCCCCCAGTCCTTGCAGAGCCTGAATTATGACAAATCCAGTTGTTACTGAGTCTGCTTAATTTTATTTGAGGGGGTCTTATTTTCTGCAGAAGAATTTTTTTTTAAGGCAACTTGTCTTTATTTTCAATGACTCTCTTGAGAAATTTCAGCCTGTGGAACCAGACAGAACTGTGGATGTTTCCCCCTTTTGATGTGAGCTTTCTAATAGGAACAGATCTGAAACCCAAAAGCAAATTTCTGCATGAGAGCAAAGCCAAATTCCCATTCAAACTCTGCAGGAGGATCCCTGCTGACCAGATTTATTCATATAAGATTCTGTCAGGTTAGAGGGAGTCCAAAGACTTTCTGGGAAACTTTTTCTGCAAGTGTTTTGTTCTTCATAAATCATGGTTTGTAGGTTCAGTTCTATTCTACTTAACCCTCAAACTTTTCTTCTGTTAATGTAATCTATACATCATTTAAAGTTTTTTGTTTTGTTTTGTGTTTGGTGGTGGGGATGAAATCCAGGGCCTTGTTCATGCTAAGCAAGAGCTCTACCACTGAGCCACTGAGCAACATTGCCAGCCCTTTGTTGGTATTTTGTTAATTTTAGGTACTATTTGTTTTCTAACTGCTCTTGAGAAAAAAACCCCTCCACTTACTAAACCTCACCACAATAAGAGCCTCTGATTAACCAGCTTCTTTTTTTAATCTCTGAATTTGAATAGCCTTAATTTCATGAGAATAAAAACTAATGTCAAAGGATTTACTTTTGACAAAGGGAAAAAGGGTCCCTTTTAAGGTGGCCTAGAACAGTGCTTTTTTAAAAGTGATTCAGCATCACCTGGGAACTTGAAAAAAATGTGAATTTTTGGCCTCAACTCAGACCCAATAAATAAAAAACTCCAGGGAAGGGACACATCAATCTGAATTTCAGTCTTCTAGGGAACCATCCATAGAAAACCATCATCCTGGGGCCAACTCATGCAGTTTTTTGACCTGTAAGTGTCCATAGGGGCATGGCAAATAATGGAGTCCAAGAAGAAGTAGCCCAAGCTCATTTCATTTGCTCAACAAAAACAACAACAAAAACCTAACATACTGAGTGCCCACTAAGTCCTAGGCTTCACAATGAGTGTGTGAAAAGCTGAACTCTCTTTTGGAGTTCATATGAATAGAAACTCCTAACCCCTTGGGAAATGTTCAATTCAGTCTTTCCAGCTCAGCTAAGCTTCCTAACTACATCATCCTCACTATGTTCACTTGTGGTCACCATCATGCACCTAGCAAGACAATGAAATTGACATTAATTTTAGATAGTGTTTTGAGGGTAAGAAGAAACTAAAAGTTTCTAGTTAACCATTATTTAATGAGAGAATTAACCAGGTGTCTAGTCAGTCATGTGACTGTCATGCTGAGGAAATATAAAGAAAGCAGTGAGGTCCCACAAATTCAGTAACTCTGGCTTTTGTTTACCTCCTTGCTGAGTTGAATCCACTCATTTATTTAATCCTGATTCAAAATGATATTTTCTAGAATGTCATAATTTTTTCTGCTGTTTTAAAAAAATGATGTTTGAAGGGTGTAGAAGCCATGAATACCTCTTTCCTTAAGAGAGGTGGTTATTTGTTGTTCTAGGTATGAAAATAGTCACTTCAGCCTCGCCACTTGGCCCATGTGCTGGAGAACGATGGGGGCCAAATCAGGAGTAAAAACAGTCGGAATTATTATTATGTTTTTATTTGAGTATTTTCTGCCTCTCTCCTGATGAATCTGGATAGTGTACTCTAAGAGGGAAGACAATGGCGGGGTGGGTTTTAGGCAGGAGCCTAAAAGGGGAGAGAGTAGTTGCGATTTGTGTGTATTGCTCCAATTTTTATTATATTATTTTTATTGTTTTTTGCTTTTTTGACTATCAAATAAGGGCCACTCCAATGCCATTGGAAGACATTTTTCTTTTAGAACCTCCATTGTAAAAGTGACCTTTTTTCCCTAAGAAATGGGGGATATCTATCTTCATTAGTTTGCATGCTTCTTTTCATTTATGCAGGTGATACTCAAAACTCCCCAAACCCTTGAGCCTAGAAGGTTAATTAGGGCATTTGATGGTAAAGAAAATCAGTCCCTGAAATTGAGGCAGAAAGAATCCAAAAGTGTGTGTGAGGGAAGTGTCTGCTAGCCTCATTCCCAGCTAGCCTTCAGCTCAGATTGAGTACAGGACATATTGATCATCACAGAACCTATAATTGGTGACCAAAAGCACAGTGTGGCTTTAATGGCCCTCCCTGAATAGTTGCCATTATTTATTTATTTATTTAAAAGAAAGCTGCTGTTTTTTCCTAAATTCATGCTGCCCTCTAGTGGCCCCACTTCCAACTTCAGAAGTTGAACTGGAAAAGGAATGCAGAAAGGGTGGAGGGATGGGTTTTTTTCTTTCTTTTTTTGTCTTCTGTCTGAAAGATCTCTGAGTTCCTCAGTCGAGAACTGAAGAAGGAAACATGAAGTCATTCCACATGACCACTGTCAGTTTTGAGTGACAGCCCAGTTATGGTACATCCTTCAGTGAGCTGCACTTCACGAATCTTAGCTGATTTACATCCCATTTCTGCATGTACTTTGGAATCCAGCCCATCTCAAATCCATTATGGTCCCTTAAACATAATCAGTCCATACTGACTTTGCAGCTCACGTTTTCCTCCATGAAAAAGTAGGTAAGAATGAGCCTAAGTCATCGTGCTAGTGATCTAAGTTCTCAGGAGACTTGCTGGTATCTGTGAACAGAACTGAACAAATAAATAACACATTTGAAAAAAAGCCTATAAAAGCAAAACTTCCATTCCTGTCCCAAAGGCAGTGTCCTATAATTCAAAGATATTTCTGGACTAGAAACGTAAAGTCATATGGGTACTTGATATTGTCACCTTAGGGAAACCAATTGGAACTTCATTTTCCTCCGCAGTAAATAAAGGACTTTACCTAAAATGAAGATCTTTCAATTTTATCCCAGTTTGAGAATTCCCCATTACTTTCAAAGGAAAATTTAGCATTCTGTGTATAAGCTTACTGGAAAGTATGGGAAATAATGTATCCTTATAGCACAGTATAAGTTAATCACTGTTTAGGATGTCAAGAGCAAAGATTATTTCTGCTTTCATTTTAGTTGGGACAAAAACTATAAACAGAATAAAAAATATTTGGATTACAAGATTTAGAAACTTATTTTTTGAGAGGAGGAGAGGACTTGTCAGAGAAGGAAATGTTTACAATGGAGTTTGCTCTCTGTATTTATAATGCGTTCCCATTTGATTAAAGTACAATGTATCTAGGAGGCAAGAATCAATCATATTAGTGATCCTCCAACCAGGGATCTACTGAGCCCTTTCACTACCTTTTTAAGAAAGGAAATTAAAAAACATTGACATCAGAACAAAAACATGTTGACTGTTTCCTCTCCAGTATTCATATAATGAAAACATCTGCTGCCAGATAACTTTAACTGGCCAGCCTGATGCTTCTTGGATGTGGAGGGGACTTTGCATGGCCCTGTTACATCTGGCTAGGGCCACAGCATCTGCCATATGGGTGTGGGATCTAGGGGTCTAGAATGACAGAGCTTGTGACTGAAGATCCATCCAAAGGTGCAAGGATTTCTTGGACTCATATTTCCATTTTCCACTAGCAGATTACGTGAGGAGAAATCTTGCCCTGCATTCTTTCTCCTCTCCTTCCTTCCCCACCTCCTTTTCATCTTGTGAAATGACAAGCCTCATTTCAGATGCCCTGGGAGCCCAGAGCGTATTTTCCACAGGCTCTGGTTTATCACACATCAGCTTGTCTGCCCACTCTCATCACCATTTGTCCAGCCTCCCTGGCCTGGGAGGCGAGCTTACTTGCTCTGGCTGCCTGTCACCTCTGGACTTTGCCAAGATCCTTTCTCTGCTGCCTGGTTTCCTTCCTTGCAAACCCAGGGTGAGACCTGACGATGCCCAGCATCTGAAGAGCAGGCCAATAATCTGCCTTCAACCTCCCCTCAGGCAGTAAGCTACAAAGGTTCTGTGCATGGGGCCAGATGCCCTGTTCTCAGCAGGATCTTGGCCTTTTTGTCAGTATTCTTTCATGACACAGATGCATCCTAACCTTTGGATAGGTGGCCATATTATGGGGTTTAATTTTTGCTTTGGGGGAAGACTTTTTTTGGTCTGGAAGAAAATATATCATAACCCTACAATTTGGATCCTATCATGTACCCAAAGCATTCACCTTTGGGCTATATGCTCTGTGCTAAGAAACAAGTAAAAACTATCCTTAAATTCATGATAAACATTGCTGGTAGAATGAATCAACCTGAAAGAAAACTGACAGCAACTAAACTTGAACATAATATAATTGATTAGGGATTTTAAAAAAAAAAGAACTCACCCAAGATTTATATTTTGTATTGAAACCCACACAAACTCATGGGGAGGAATTAGCTTTTGTTGAAATAAAATAAAATTAAATAAATAAAATAAAATTTTATTTAACTAACTAAATAAAATAAAATTAACTAAAACCACACAATAAAATGTGTTGACTAAACAGAAGACTCAAGCCCTCCTCTCACAATTTTGAGCTGCACAATTTTCCTCCAGGAAATGGGATTCTCAGAAACTAAATGACTGCAAAAGAGATTCAGAAGATATTATGGGGAAAAGTTGGTATTTAGGAAAAGCTGATTGAGCACTTTAAATGTAAAAATTACATGAAAAGAATTGATCCCACTGAAAATAGGAATGCAAATGTTAAAAACAGAAATAGTTTTGACTTTGCATTTAAAAATTAATTGAGGAGTTAAGCTGTCTAAATGGAGTTTGCAGTGAATAATTAATGTTTTCTCAAAGCAGACTCTCCAGACCAGTTTGCATGTTTATATTGATAAGCTGAAGTAGTAATGGTAGAATTCAAATATCCACCAGTGTAGAGGATCAGAGTGGCAGGGTAGGAATTCCCCCTTGTTCCCATGGGACCATTTTGTATAATAACCGAGACACAGTAACCCTAAGAGACATTTTAGGGGTTAGCAAGCACTGTCACAAAATGGCACCCTTTTCCAACCCAAGTTACTGATGATAAACTGAGACACTTGCCAGATGTCATGCTCTGCTAGTTTGGGAAGGAAGTTTCACTTTTTCTTTGCCTTCTCTACCAGCTCCTGGTCGAAGTGGAGAGCCAGGTTCCCCTCCAACCTGAGTCTTCACAGCGTGTAGATGGAGGCAAATGTATGTGACATAGAAGGAGGACTTTGTTCTTCTTCCACAAAAACTGCTCCCAGGCAATCCCTTCCCTTAAGACTTCTAAGTCTCTCTTCAGTTGGCCAGTGTACTTAAGGAGCTTACATTCAAAGAGAATCTTATGCTGGGGTCCTGTAATTCTGCAGGCTATGCTAAATCCTGAGTGGTATCCATGACAGAGCTGATAGCACATCACAAAGCCGACCTCGGGGTATTGTTCCAGCCCCTTGTTAAGATCATAAAACATGGGCATTTACTCCTTCCTGGTTTACTTCAGGGCTGCACATGACAAAGTTTACTGAGGGCTGTGCTTTCTGGGCAATGTCCGCTTCTAATGCATAATGTTTATAGCTGTTGAGGAGGATGATCACTTCTCTTTCTGCAGTCGTCACTGCGATGGTGTTGCTTTGGTGGGAGAAAAGTGTTCGGCAAGAAAACACTGAGGCAATTACCCTCTGTCACTCAATAAAGCAAATCTTTTAATCTGTATATATTTTTAAGATGTTCCAAATGTCTGAAGTCATGTCAGAGGTTTAAAGTATAAGTGTAAAATAATGGACATTCTCGACTTTGTGGATTCTAATTAAATGTTATCATTTTGATGGTATTAACTTATTCAACAGATATTTATTAGGTATCTGTTTTTAGCACTGAGTATTAGAAGTGGGTCAGGAGAGAGACAGAGGAGGGGACGTGTTTATGAATTCGCACAGTGTTGTATGGAAACACTGTTCTGGAATCTTTCATAATGGCCCAGAAGGACCCTACTGATGTTCTTTCCTTTTCACTGGGTGCATCTACCTCTTCACAACACTAGACTCATTTTCTCCCAGGGCCAAGGGAATCTACTTTCTTCCTTTCCTTCTACAGCTTAGAGAGTACTCTGAGGAACTCTCTGTCCCTTGCTCTGCATATGGTGCTGCCTAACTGTAAGCTCCTAGTGATCACAATCAGATGGGGATCTGTTTGTCATTACACTTAAACATTCATGATAATAGCATTTAAAATGATGATTACCAAAACTAATGGTATAGAACTGAAAATTTCTCTACTTTGCAAATATGAATCTATTGGTCCAACCAGCACTCACTCATTAAATGCATTTTCATATTTGTGCAGATTTTGTTTCCACTTTTAAAATATGAACCACTTATCAGACTTTTGTTGAGTATGGAGAAGTGAGACTCAGTCTTGTGTCAAAGCTAGAGAGAGGCAGGACAGTTAGTGGTCATACTTCCTGCTGTGAGTATGGAATACAGGTTACTCTAGAGTCAGTGAAAACCCTTTCTTTGGGAATTCCTAAAGAGCTCAGCTTGTATTCTACATTATATCGTGGGGGAATGGGCTGAGAGGGTTCACAGTACAAATTGTGGATTAACTAGCCATTGGATTTGCATCTTCCTTCAGACAAGACCAGACCTCTATATTCCAAAGGAAAGCAACTTAAAAACACTAACTCATCTGCTTCCCAACTGAAATGGACCTATGTGATTGGCTTTGTTCCCATTTTACAAATGGGGAAAGCAGCTCAGCAGAGGGAAAGGATGTGTACCTTGTCACACAACCATCAAGGGCAGGGCTGGATTTAAATATAGATTTCCCCTGTTGCTAAATTCAGTGGAAGTGCAAGTGGTAGGGCAAGGTCAGGACCTCCTGGAGGCCATGCTGCCCTCATAGGTGGTATTCAAGAACTCCCTTCTCTGGACACTGAGGAATCCGCTCACTCATGTCCTAGAACTGTCTCTGCTGTCACATCCTTGCATCCAAGAAAAGAAGCCAATACCCACCCCGTTAGGCAGCCCCAAGGTCATAACTTAACCTGCATAATTAGAACATCCATTCCAGAGGGGGGAAGCATTGAAAAGATAAAGGGCCTCTTTAAAACAGATTCTTCCCAATACATTTTTTTCATAATTATAGTTTTAAGAGCTTACGGTGATGGGAAAGCTGGCTACTTAAGAAAAATTAGGAGTCTCATTTGGCAGGAGACGATTCCCCAGGGGACAGCGCACTGTCATTTTTCAGGGCCCCTGAAAAGAAACCCCCGCACAGACATCTGTGCATTGGCCTGATACATGGCAAGCCTGCTTCACTTATTATGGCCAAAGCCAGATATTTTAATTAAAAACACTACATATGCCATTAAATGTGTTGTTCCCCTTGCAGTTCTGAGACGTTAGAGTTTGAAGAGATACAAACAAGTGAATACATTACAGATGTGCACAGAAATCAGGGCCTACACAACCAGTGGATTCCCAAATTCCAGCCCCAGAGCCCCTCCCTGAAAAAATGGTCCTTGCAAGCAAACTCTTCTCTCTCTAATTTTCACAGCGTCTGGTGGTTGCCATGGAGGACGAGCAGGGCTGCAGGGAGAGCGTCATGTAATGGCACCTCCCTTAATTTACGAGCAGATCCTATCATTTCACAAATAACCTGCCTAATAAATAAAAGTCTGTCAGCACACATTGGACTGCACCAAGTTGTTTCTTTTTCCCCTTGTTAATGCTTTTATTTATTTATTTACTTATTTTTGAGCACAAAAGTCACATATTGGGGGTAATCACATCCCCACTGTGAGTTTGGGTAGGAAACTCATGAGAGGCAATGCTAGCTCAATTTAAACCTCTGTAGATGGCTCCAGTGCAAAAATTGCAGCTGATTTCAACTAGCCAGAACACCTTTCTCCCCAGGCCAATAGCTGGGTTTCATTTTTGGCTGCCAGGCCATTCTCCTGCCTTCCTGGAGCAGCCCAGGACTGAGTGCCTTCCCTTTAAGGATTTTATTTAAGGTGACAGTGCCTCACACGATGGCCCTCTGATCACCTCAAGTGGCTGAACTATCAGTGGGCCTCCTGCAAAGTCTAAATTTAGATTGACTAAGGTTATCCTTAGGCCCCAACCCCACTGCTCCAACAGGCCAGGGCTGCCAGGAACTTCACGGCCGCAATGGGTTTTGGAATGATGTCTGGGAGAAACAAGGTACTGTTTCTGCAGGAGCAGGAGGAGAAGGCCCAAGTGACAGGGAGTGATGTCAGCTTGCGTTAGAGTGGCAGACAGTGCTAGAGTGTCCTTGGCATAATATGGAGCGGGTATCTCTGTCAGTATCTCTGTTTTCTGTCACTGCACACAATCCTAGGCCTGTCTCTAGTCCTGACAGTGTCTTTTCAGATCAGGTTATTGCCAGCCCAGAGACCAACTCTGCTCCCCAGCACACAGCCCCTTTGTTTGAAGTCTGCCCTTTTGTCATTAATGTACTTGATGTCTATTTAAATCTGACAGTGAGTGCGATATCTCTTTTCCCGTCAAGAGATCATTGACAATATTAATTCCTCATGTCCTTGCCTCATTTTCCAAGCACTGACACCTGCTGAAGTTTCCTGCATCCATCAAACAGCCCTCTCTCACCAGGACGTCTATAAACATTCTTGCTTGTGGGCCCAAAGAAGCAGGCAGGCCGTATAAAGGACTTTTATCAGTGCCAACCAGAAAGAAGGTCTGGGAATGTGGCTCAGACCCATCCCAGCCCACATTCCAGGAGCACTGTTTTCATCAGGTTGCATCTAGGTGAAATAACTCTAGAGTACAAGTTCACCGTGGAGAGAATGTAGAAGAAAGAAATTGAGTCCCTGGATGTATGAGAGTATTTACTGGAGAGAGTATACCCATGTGCGAGTGTACCACGCAACCTGCTTTTCATGTTTTTTGCTCAAGAGAAAGACTGTGTTCTTTACAATATCTGATAGCTCCATCCATTTCTTTTTATAGAAATCCATGCTGTCCTTGTGCCACAGAAAGAAATTAATACCCTTCAGCTCCATCCTTCCAGATTCTTGAGTGTTTATTTGAATCAGTTATGTTTAAGGCACCCCCTTCTGGGTTTTCCCATACATCTGAGGCACTCCTGCCCAGGCCTGTAGGGGAGGCTGTTTCTGGGGCAGAGCTTGCCTGGCCCAGATCATTGGATTTGTGGCATTAGTGACAATATTAGCACAAACCTGGGCACTACGTAATCCAGCACAATAAAGTGAGCAGCACGGTGCCAATAGCTAAAAGGATAATTTAGGCTCCAAGAAGGGTCTCAGTGAAGTTTTATCCAAGCTCAGTATTTCCAGGCACCAGACCAATACTGAAAACCAGAAATTGGGGATTGGGGGCCAAGCAGAAAGCAAGGCCAAGTGGGAAGACTGATCCATCCACAGTGAAGTTGCTCATGGGAACATGGCAGGAAGTAATGAGAGCCAGCCATGGAACAAGGTTACTGTGTCTCTCTTCCAACTCTAAGAGATACCGGGACCCTGGCAATTTCTATCTTTGTCCAGATTTATCTAAACCAGGGAACTTCTATCCTGTCCTTAAAATTTTTTACAAGTCAGGACTGGTGGAGTGGCTCAAGTGGTAGAGTGCCTGCCTAGCAAGTGTGAGACCCTGAGTTTAAACCCTAGTACTGCCAAAAAAAAATTTTTTTTACAAGTCATTTTAATCGTATTTAACAACAAAATTAAAATTTCTATAGTAGAGAAACATCTTTTTTACAGTCATAAAAATATTTACTACTTAATATGTCTGATGTGAAGAACCTAGCTAATTTCAAGCGCTAATTTATCCCAAATTCACAAAAAATGGTGTTTGTTGATTTCACACTATCAAACTGATGAAAGAAAGAAAAAGGTATGCATGTAGGGAGTTATTTTCCCAGTTAGGTTTGTGGCTCATGATTTAATGTTTTAGGGACATCTCCTTTGTTTTTTTCTAGTTGTATACACTTCAGAGATTCAAGTCCCATAAGTGTAAAGACAACTATGTGTGACTGAATTTTTAAGTTAGTTCTTCTAAAACTGGAAGAAAAAGAAGTAGCAAAAAGCAAAATGAAGTTCTTAATATTTCCTTGGAAAAACAGGTTTTTTTCTTTAATAATACTGCAAGGCTTTCATAATAACCACTCCAGGAGATTTCTTATGAGTATTTAGAAATATTGAGTTGATTTAAAAGTTTGGCCCTATTCTTGGTGCGCTCTTCATGGTTAAGAACCTTACAGTCTCCTTGAATAAGAAGAAGTTTTATACAGAGTGACAAATTACATAAAATAAAACTAAAGATGAAAGTCAGATGCATTTGAACCCAAGAAGAGAGTTCAGGATGCCTAACGAAGGGGACATTTAATGTCAGAAGCTCTTGCTACTTTTCAGGTGACATTTTCAACACACTTCTCTCCTTTAATCACCTGGTATGTGCTTGATACTTCCTAGGCTTTGGAATATTATTTCTGGAAGTTAACAATATTGATTCACAATAAACAACTTCAAAGTAGTCACACACTTGGAAGATTATTCTACATCTTTTGCTTAGGCACAAGTTAATTTTTTAACCTTAATTTTTCTGTTCTTAGAAAATTTGGAGAGAGAAGAGGGTTGTGCTACATTTTGGGGAGTCATTTTCCAAATTGAAAAGTTCCTAAAATGGGGAAATCATGCAGAAAGCATGTTATTCTTAGAAACCTATACTTACTACTGACATTTTATTTGCATGTCAACCCTGAGGACAAGAAGGTAGTCTTTGTCTTCCAAGGCTTAATCCATTTTCTGCCACCCACTGGATTTGCAATCACATTACATGTCTGGTTTGCAACACCTGCATCTCTAGGCTACACTAATTGTTCCACCTGAAATGATGTGTTTTCTTTCTATTTTCAGGTATTCTGGGGAAGACTCGCTATGTTTACTATGGGAAAAATTCAGAGGGCAACAGGTTTATCCGAGATGACCAGCTCTGAAGCTACATTCTGCATGCCTTAGTCTATTGCATGAAAATAAAGAAAAAGGGAAAGCAAAAATAAAGAAAATCAAGTCCACGTTGCATTTCTATGTGACTGCTACGACTTCTGCTCTCTGCACCTTGTACTGACTTTGCCAGGCCTATCAAGATCATCCTGCTGCTGTAGACTGAGTGGTCACAGAGAGATTGACATGATTGCCCTTAAGCAGGTCTCATCCACCAGGGTGACAGACAGCGGAGGCAAAGCACCAGGGCTGACAGCATGAACACCATGATAGATTGCCTGGAGCCTTCACTGCCTACAGGAGAGCAGAGGTCACACCTGGGGCCTCCATGGGCATGCTCAGTGGTTGCAGCCTAGTGAGGGAGGCTGGCTTCATTTTGCCTGCTGAGTCAAGATTCCTGTGCTACTGCTGTGCTGTGGGTTTGTTTTTAGTGGCATGGTCACAGTGTAGGGGAAGAACACTTCCCTTACTCTGTTTAGCCCTGAACTTCTGCTTATGCACAGCTCTCCTAATCTTTTCCCATCATCTTTATCACAAGGCAATTCATTTCTATTCACAGATTTTTCAGAAACAGAGGGATAATTTCTCAACTAGGTCATACATTATGGCTGGCTTCATATTGTTTTAATTCCTTCATTAAATAGCTTTCCCTACATCTCTCACTACAAATGCAAAATTCTTTCATTCATTTCCAAATCTACTTCTTGCCCTGAATATGCAGGATAAGCCATCTTTTCTAGCATGATGGTTTGGTTCCACCGGGCACTTTTTCTTATTTTTGAACAACACACTTCCAACTATGCCTTATAGCCGTATTTGTGCCTGGGACTGGCTTGCTCCTCTGGGTGCTGTTTAAAAGCAAGGAGGTGATGAGAAATAGAGTGATGGGTCAGGAGATTGAAAAACAAAATGAAGACTGAAGAAAATACCCAGAAGACCAAACAGTTTTTATAGAAGGCAGAAACCTTTGAACTTCCTATTTTTCTCAGGACCACTCAGAAATTAGATCCATAGCTTATGAGACATTGCTTCATCATCGTGCATCCTTGGCTGTGTTCTAGCACTAATGTCACAAGGAAAATACACACAGTCATGCCGGTAAGTGACTCTCATTTCACTTACCTCATTGCACAAGTCAAATCACTCTTGAAGATATTTGAAAGGCTGCTGATTGTCCTTAACACAATAGCCTTTATTTTTGCTTCTTTTACTTAGACAGCAAAGCCCGAAAGAGAATCCCTCCAAGTTCTGGATACTAGGTGACAAAAGAGTTGCTATTGCAAAAGTCTTTAGGGACTCAGAATCCCTGAGCTGCCCAGGAAGAACCTTTTTTTTTACCTCAGCTCCAGTCAGTTTACATAGCCTCTGGCCTACAGAGTCAACAGAGTCCTGGAGTGACATGTATTGAGGCTGGCAGGAGTTCCACCTGTAGATTATACGACCTGTGTTAATCAGCTGTTCAGACCAGGCAACATTAAATCCTTGAGACCATTAATAATTACAGATTATTCAATGTTCGCCTTCATCTCTATGATCCATTCATAACCAGAGTTGAGTATCTCTGTTCTGTTTGATCTCCTAAATGGCTGTGGGATAATGCTTTAAACGGGCAGCAGCAGGTCCCACCCTGATTCATTGTTTAGAAGCGTCAGCACGTGTTTTCTCCATGGCATGTTACAGACAGCAGAACTCTGCAAGGGCAGCTAGACTAGTCTGATGTCATATCCCATCTAGCGACACATATATCCTTGTCTTTATAAAAGGCTTTAACCCTGTCTCAAACAATAAAAAAGCACTTGTGAACTGACCACAGAATTTTTCCATCTTTATTTTTCTTACTTGTTTACTTTTCTTAATGTCAGAACCATTTGTATCATGCACAGGAATGTCTCCCTCAATGTGAACTTTGGAGGCAAAAAATATTTTTGGAGTGAGTTATTGACCACACTGTTTGCCTCTCTTTGGGTTGTTTATTTTCTTCCAGAATGGTATAATAACTTTAATTAAGATTAGCTTTAATTATAATTTACGTAAAGGCCATCACTGTGGTATATTCATCTTATTGATAGAATTATGGTGAGCTTTGTTTCTCTTAAGCAGGGATAATGATAATGAATTAGTGTTGGGTTGTTTACAATTCCATTGTTTGTTAAGCAAGAGCTGCTGTGCTAGACTTTGGTCTGAATTGGCAGGGGAGGAAGTTGTGTTATATATTTATCCTCAATCTGTAGAAATTTCCCAAACCTGGTTTTTCAAAGTAGGAAATTAGAAGGTAATAAATTCAGTTAAGGCTCCAACATGTTTCATACCTCTTTACACCTTGTTCTTTCTTCCTTTTGCCATGTTCCACTGAGCTTGGTCTTTGGAAATCATGGTGCCTGACATCACCTCTGTCTCCTCCCCGTGAGTGAGAGACCCTGAAATACAGTGTTCTCATGTTCTCTGTTGCCTCAGCAATGTTAGGGAGACACTCGCTCTCCCAAGTAACATAATTTTATAGAACAATTTGTTCCTTGGGGAATAATGTTTTAGATTGTGGGGAATCCTATTAAAAGTACAACTATTGCAATCATTTGCTTTTACTTTTACCAGCCTTGCTCATAAACCCTCCATCTGTTTGTTACTTTAAATAGAAGCACATTATAAGAGATTATCACTTGATCAGGCTGCATGTCTCACTGTTGTGTGTTTTCACATATTTATGTATACTAAGAAATAAAGCAAACTACAGATTCTGGATGAAAGGATGTGGGGGGGGGTTGGAGGAGAGAGAGAATGAGAGAGAGAGAGAGAGAGAGAGAGAGAGAGATTGATTCCAGCAGAGATGTATCTTGCACATTTTCAAGAGAAAATATCTTTATTGCTGCTTCTAAGAAATAACCTGTCTTTCTCTTCTTTGTTAATATGCAGATCAAAAACAATCCACAGGGCTATTTTCATCAAAACAGTAACAATGTTCAGAACTTGCTAGTCACCAGGGCAACTGAAATCAGATCTGTGTCACTTTCTAATGTCCAGAGAGGACACAGCAGAGCCCACTGAGACACTTCTGTGTCGTCTGTCCATTGTAGTTGACCCAATGTGACTTTTCACTACCAGCTTATTCCACTTTTGTTTCTAAGAAGCAACTGTCACCAAAAAAGAGTGTTACTATTCCTTGATTCTGGTCTCTAACTTGTTCAATACCATGGCATAACCTACTCTCAGTAAAAAAGGGAAATAGACCCAGCAGAGCACAAAGCATGCTATTCACTTGCTTGTGTAATAACCAGGACATCAGCCCTTGGTGCATCAGTCCCCACTTTTGGGTATCGAAGAACCTTGGAATACAGAAACCTGTCCAAAAATATTGTCTTTCTACATGTTTATCTGAAATTTCCCAGCATTGATAGTACTCTTGAGTAATTATAATCTAAATGTAAATTTGTCACATTGCCTACTTTGTGGCAGGGTAGGCAATAAACTATGTTATATATACATATTCACATGTTAGTATGTGCTAATTCTTCCAAAGCAGCTGGACTGTACCCCAGAAAACAAGCAACCTAGGATAAGGGAGTTATGCTAAGAAAGAAAGGGGGATTCTAGGTATGGGATGTGTATGATGAAGAAATGCTAGAAAAGGACTGATATAAATGGCAATGAATAGAATTGTGCCAAAGAAGAACATGAAGAAGTGTTAAAATGTGGAATCTTACTGAGTAAGTTAGGAGCTGAGAGAATAATCAGAAAGCAAGAGAAAAGACAATTTTCTGGCAGTCAAAAGTTTTCTGATATTCAGCACAAGGTTATGTTAGGAATATTTTTCTCTTCAACATGGAATAATCTTTGATATAAGTGAGTATCGTCACTTGTTAATGTTTTACATGTTTCCCTGGTCAGGGCAATGGAACAATGTGAACACATCGATCATAAGGCACTGTGGGAATACCTGTGTGTGATCCTATGTGTGACGGCTATATATGGGCACAAGTGAATATGGTTTGTGCCTAATATGCCACAGAAACCAGCATCCTAAAGTAACTTCTCCTTAAACTGGACTAGCTAAAATATAGGAAGACTTACTGTTGGGGCAGTAAGATCAAAGAGAAAGAACAGACTCATGTTCACACCAAGTTTTCATAAATTCATTAAGTTCAGAAGTAGATGGTAATCTTGACAAGATGGCATAAAAGAACAAAGATATTTAAGAAGATGACCTCTACATGGGGCTGAAGATGCTGACAGTGGACCTTGGCCATCTCTATTTCTGAGGCAGAACGTTTTAACACATGGGAGGTATGGATAATATCTGAGATCAAGTAGATAACCTAAATTAACCTGCAGAATATTCTGGCTGTTATGTTTGTCACACTGACTACTCTAAATCAGCTTTTCCTTCTTTACACTGGAATGCTTCTTGCGACCTCAATAATAGGAATGCATTTGCACAGCCCTGAGGATTATTTCCTTTAGATACTATTTTCATTCTGGGTGTTTGTGATGAGAGGGGGGAAGCCCTAGTAGTGGACTTAATCACAATCTTTATTTATTCACCAGGGTTAGTTTTATTATATCATATCATTCAATAAAAAGTGCTACTATAAAATAAATTCAACATGAAGCCATATGTAAATGAGTTTAACAACTCAGTACAGTGTGGTATTTTGCTTTTTATTATCATTATTCTCTTAATTTTTTTTATAAAAAAAGTCCTTTGACTTCTGCCCCACATTTACAGATTTTTAGACTATGACTATGATAGAAATAGCTTTCCTGGACATAATATAACTTAGTTAAAACAGTGTCAGCTACAAAGTCTTCTAAAAATGTTTAATTACTTGGATTATCAGAAAAAGTTACCAAGTCCTCCTAAAAGTACAGAGAGTATTCTACTATTACTGACATTGTATAATTTCCCAACTTTTCCATGGACTCCAGAATAAGTTATCATTTATTGCTGTCACCATTTTACATAGTAAACTGAACCTATTTTCATATCTAACAAATTAGTATCTAATTTGCACCTCTGTTTCAAAAGAATTGATGATCTTTCATTTTATGACTTGCTCACACACTGGTAATAAGTGTTATGATGAATGCTTTTCTCTTTCTAGAATTTTTAAACCTAACACACAGGATCATTGTTCAAATATAAGAAAGGTCTATTGTTTCAATTAAGACATATCTTTGATATTGCACTGCCGAAAATATACATACATGAGTTATTTCTGAAAATTACTATATAAATGTAAGTTTAATTTACAAACTATACCTGTTTCCCTATATATGTTAATTCCCAACGTCCATATTTCCCTGTTGGCATGCAAATGCTGTCTTCCCCAAATGATTCCATTTTCTGCAGAAAAATAGCATAGCATCCATATTGGCTCTATTGCTCAAACCAATGAATGAAAAAATCCCTCTAAATGGAATTTTTGTTCCCCTTCTGCATCTTAAAAACTGTATTTGTTATGTACACTTGGGAATGACCCATTTTTAGAGGATCACATTAGAGTGTAAAAGGATTTTACTTAATGACCAACATGTAACTTGAAGGTCTAAGAATACATGATTATGACTAAGACTGCTATCACCAGGAGAGAATCAGTGTAGATTTTTCGACAAATTAGGTTTAACCATTGCTTAGAAAATGGAACATTTAAGATTTAAGTTCAATTTTTTAGGCAAGCCTTATAGATATAGACCTATGAATATTTGTATGTATAATATAGATACAAGCCATTACCTTATTATATATTAAAATGATTTGGGGGGAAACTTTTTTTGTCTAGTTTTGGTCTATGGATTAATTTAGTGGGCAATTTTATTACAGGCTTCTTGCTCTGGTTCCTTCATGCACACAAGGGCACATCTGCATACACATAATACATAGTTTTTACTAAAACTGTTTTGTGCTCCCACCATAAGTCAAGCACCAACTGTTATTTTATTAACATGTAGTGGCCAAGATTGACTCACAGCAGAGGTATACACTTGTAGTACATACTAGAAGTTTTTTCTATCCTATATACTACTAGTACATATATGGAAGACTCTAAGAATGAAAAGTACCTCTAAATAATTTCAAACTCTAGACTTGTATTTACTTATGATTCATTACCATCTCTACTATAAGATATTTGCCAAATAATCCCATGGTCTACGTTGTCCTTTCTGGTTTTCAAATGTTCTTAGAAGCTATGCTAATCTATTTCTGTAAGGCTGTATGCCCACGCACTCACTCCACAAGTACTTATTAGATGCCTCAAAATTAGAAAACAAAGAGAATAAGAGGATGCTCTACTGTTGGACTTCTGTCTGAAGGAGACTAATATAAACATAAATAATTATTACATGTTGTGTTAAACATTAAGTTAAAGAACTAAGGCACCAGAAATGAAAATGAGAAATTAATTAAAAATGTAAGAATAAGCCAACCATATCTGTGCTTAGGATCTTGATCCAAGATGCTATCATTTCTAAACCTGGAATACTGATTATAACTATATCCTTACCAATTTCCTAATTCTACTCTTTCTTTATTACAGCTTATTTCTTTATAGGGAAAGTAAATGTGAGCCTCCAAAAATATAACCAAAAATAACCACCCTATATGTTTCTTCTATCCAATTCCCACCATGATTTCTCATCTCACTTGGGAGAAAAAAATCAGAGTCCTTATGAGATCCTACGTGAACCTACATAATTTATTCTAGAAAAATCAGTGATCCAATAACTATGAGAGCAAGACAGAAATAGATGCAAATAGCACCCCTTCGTAGCCAACCCTTGCCCTGTTTTCTCCAGCCACACTGGCCTATAAAAAGCACATTGTGTGCCTGCAATAGCACTGCAATGTTCTCCCACTAGACAACTTCATCAAGTGATGCTTCAATTTAATCAGGTCTTTCCTTAAATGCAATGTCATTAGAAAGACCATCTCAGACCATCCTATTTAGAGTAGAGTCCTACTCACCAACCCATCACATTCTATTTACTTTGTTTTGTTTTCCTCATTCGCATTTATCACAACATGACATGTTATATCTTTATTTTCTTTTTCATTTGTCAGCAAAACAGTGAAGAAACCTGTTCTGAGTCTCAAGGGTCACAGGCACTTAGTAAATACTCATTTTATAAATGAATCAAAGAATGGTTCCAGCCATTGACCCCCACACTGCCACTGGGTATAAGGATGCAAGTACCACTTGCTGAAGCACACACACACTCTGCACTCATAACTGCTACTGCTGAGGAACCACTATAGTGCATGAACCTGGTGCCACCACTTCAATTGCCAGAGTGGGTACACACCGGGTGCCCTACCCCTGCTGCTGTGTGCTCCTCACCCACCTGGGCTACTACAGTATCCCCTCCAATATGGCTCCGGTGTTAGGAAGGCTCTCTAACCTGGTTCTCACATGCAATGTGCCCAAAACCATTGATTTGATTACAGGCAGGCAAAGTAGTTATGAGGACTACATACACTAGGGGACTCCACAAGAACCAAAGCCAATGTAGACTACCAAACTGACATCCTAAGACATGTTTCAAGGAAAGCCATTTACTACAAAAACCAACATATTCAGACAAAGAAAAAACTGTCATCCAAGAATACTATACACAGTAAAACTATCCTTAAGAAATAAGAACCATCCAAGATAAGCAAAAACTGAAGGAACTCACCAGCCAGACTTACAAAAGATGCTTAATGGAGTCCTAAATCTAGAAGCAAAGAGAAGAGAACTACAACCGTAAAAATACAAGAAAGTATAAAACCAACCCACATGAAAAGTAGATACATAAACAGAAAAAAATATCAACATAGTAAACCACCAAAACACAAAGATGAACATGAAGAAAGGAAGTAAAAATAATATTCAAAACAAATGGAAACAATTAACAAAATTACCAAAACAAATCATTAAATATCAAAAATAACCTTTAATTCCAAGAAAGATACAGGCTGGCTAAATGAATTTAAAAAAAAAAACAAGACCCAATGACTCACTTCAGACAAACTGAAAATGAAAGAATCAAAAAAGATACTCAACACAAATGGAAACCGTAAATGATCAGGAGCTAAACTTAAACAAAATAGATTTTTAAGACAAAAACTGCATGAAAAGAAAAAGAAGGTCAATAAATAACGATCAAGGGATTAATTCAACAAGAAGATACAATGTGTTGTAAACACAATACATTTTCCAACTAATGCTAAAGCACTTAATTTTATAAACCATCATTAGGTTTAAGGGAGAGATAGGCTCCAATTTAAATATAGTGGGGGACTTTACCACCCCACTGTCATCTATGGACAGATCTAACATTGACAGAACATTTCATTTAACGTGCATAATATGCATTCTTTTTCATCATGCATAGAACTTTTTCTAGAATAGACTGTATATTAGGCCAAAAAAGTCTCAACAGATTCAAAAAATAAAAATCATACAAAGTATCTTTTCTCTCCACAATGGAATAAAACTAGAAGTCAAAAAAAGAAACTTCAGAAGTTATACAGACATACTCAGAGACTGGATAATATGCCATTGAATGAAAATGGGTCATTGAGGAAATCAAAAGTAAATTTTAAAACATTACTCAAAGCAAATGCAAATGAAAGCACAACATAGCAACACATATGAAATATAGCAAAAGTAATACAAAGCAGGAAATTTATAGCAATAAGCACATACATAAAAAATTAGAAAACTTTCAAATAAACAACCTAACAGTGCATCTCAAAACTCTAGAAAAGCAATAAAGAAACAAACCTCAAATTAGGGGAAGGAAGGAAATAACAAATATCAGAACCAAAATAAATGAAAATTCTAAAGACCAATGAAACAAAGAGCAGTTTCTTTTAAAGCATAAACAAAATGCACACTTTTAGCTAGACTAAGAAAAAAAGAATACATGAGCAAAATCAGAGACAAAAGGAGACATTACAATTGACACTACAGAAATATAAAGGTCAACTTGGGGCTATTATCAATAACTACATGCCAGTAAATTCGAAAACCCAGAAAATAGATAAAATCTGGACAAATATAACTTATCAAAATTGAAAACAATGTAAAAAAAAAAAACCCTCAACAGACCAATAGTGAGGAATGAGATTGAATCAGTAATCAAATGTCTATGTAAGAAAATCCCAGGATCAGATGGCTTCATTGCTAACTTCTACTCAACGTTTAAGAAAGAACTAACACCAATTCTCAACCTATTCCAAAAACCTGAAAGGGAGGAAACTCTTCCAAATTCTGATTATGATTATCCTGACACTAAAACCAGACATGAACACAACAAAAAGCTGTAGATCAATAATCCTTGGTGAACATAGATACAAATATTATCAGCAAAATACAAACAAACTGAATCCAAAAGAACATCAAAAATACCATTCATCATGATCAAGTGGGGTTTATCCCAGGGATGCAAGGATGGTTCAACATAGGTAAATCAAATGCACTATGGCACCTCCAGAATGAAGGATAAAATCTCAATTTATGAAGAGAAAAAATTCAGCATCCCTTTGTGATGATCGCTCTCTATAAAGGAATTGTACACCAACATAATGAAGGCTATCTATGACAAGCACAAAGCCAACGTCACAATGAGTAGGGGAAAACTAAAAGCATTTCCTTTAAGATTTGGAGCAGGATAATTATGTTTATGCCTCACACTGTGTTTATTCAGTTTAGAACTGGAAGTTTTAGCCAGAGCAATGAGGCAAGAGAAGGAAAAAAAGACATACAAATAGTAGGGGAGGAAGTCAAAGTATTTCTTTTTGTGGATGATATCATTCTCTATATAACCAAAGACTCCATCAAAACACAATTAGAACTGATAACCCCACCATTAAAAAAGGAAAGGAGAGAAAAATAACTGATAAATGTAGTTTCAGGGTACAAAATCACCATACAGAAATCAGTAGCATTTTTATATGCCAATAATGAATTCTCTGAGAAAGAAAGCATGAAAGCAAGTCCCACTCACACAATCTACCCCCCCACACAAATAAAAACCTTGGTATAAATTTAACCCAGGAAGTGATGTGAAAATTATAAAACACTGATGAAAGAAATTGAAGAAGACAGAAAGAAATGGAAGATCCTGTGATTATGGATTAGAAAATTAATGATAAAATGTTCCTACTACTCCCAATGTAATCCCCGTGAATAAACCAATAACTTCTTCACAGAACTAGACAACAAAATGAAGATTTAATGGAAACAACAAAGACCCTAAATAGCCAAAGTAATCCTAAAAACCCCCCGAACCAAATCTGGAGGTACCATATCTCTGATTTGAAGACATAGTATGAAGCTATAGCAAAAGCATAAAACAAACAAATAAACCCTAGCATGGTACTGGCATAAAACCAGACACATGAACTGATAGAACTGACTACTACCTCCATAAATAAACCCATGCATCTACAGCTAGCTGACCCTTGACAAAGGAACCAAAAACACACAATGGAGAAAGGACAGCTTATTCAATTAATAGTGCAAGAAAAATTGGATATGGATATACAGAGGGTTGAAACTAGATCCCTCTCACTCTATACAAACATCAACTTATAGACCAAAGACCATAATGTAAGACATGAAATTAGTAGTAAATGTAGAGGAAATATTATGTACTCATGTATGAAAATGGAAAAAAATGAGACCTGTTGAAATTATTCCAGGAATGTGGAGAGGGGGGTAAAGGAGAATGATCAAGGAGGTGACCTCAACTATGATATAAGACCATTGTGAATGCTACAACATTAATATGATAACAAAGAGGGAAACAACTTTGAGAAAGGGGTCAGTTTTATGATTTTTTTATAAGACCCCAAAATCACAGGCAGAAAAAGCAAAAATAGACAAATAAGGTACGCCAAACTAAAAACTTCTTTACAGCAATGGAAACTTTCAATAGAGTGAAGCAATAACCTACAGAATGAGAAAAATACTTGCAAATAATTCTTTGATAAAGAACTAATATTCAGAATATATAGAACTGAAAACAAAACCCAAAAATAATCTAATTTTTTAAAAGAGCAAGTAACCTGAATAGGTATTTCTCAAAAGAGGAACAAATGGTCAACATAAATATTAAAAGCTGCTCAGTATTTTTAGTCATCAAGGAAATGCAAACCCAAACCACATTGAGATATTATGTCACCCCAGTTAGAATGGCTATTATCAAAGATAATAACAAAGATACCCACAGATGGATAAAGAAAATATAGCATATATACACAATGGAATATTATTCATCCATAATGAAGAAATAATTCCTGTTATTTTTAACAAAATGGATGGAACTGGAGGATATAGTTTTTTCAGAAAAATATTTTCTCATTTTTTATTTTTTTTTCATTTTTCTTTTATTATTCATATGTGCATACAAGGCTTGGTTTATTTCTCCCCCCTGCCCCCACCCCCTCCCTTACCACCCACTCCACCCCCTCCCACTCCCCCCCTCAATACCCAGCAGAAACTATTTTGCCCTTATCTCTAATTTTGTTGTAGAGAGAGTATAAGCAATAATAGGAAGGAACAAGGGGTTTTGCTGGTTGAGATAAAGATAGCTATACAGGGCATTGACTCACATTGATTTCCTGTGCGTGGGTGTTACCTTCTAGGTTAATTCTTTTTGATCTAAACTTTTCTCTAGTTCCTGGTCCCCTTTTCCTATTGGCCTCAGTTGCTTTAAGGTATCTGCTTTAGTTTCTCTGCATTAAGGGCAACAAATGCTAGCTAGTTTTTTAGGTGTCTTACCTATCCTCACCCCTCCCTTGTGTGCTCTCGCTTTTATCATGTGCTCATAGTCCAATCCCCTTGTTGTGTTTGCCCTTGATCTAATGTCCACATATGAGGGAGAACATACGATTTTTGGTTTTTTGAGCCAGGCTAACCTCACTCAGAATGATGTTCTCCAATTCCATCCATTTACCAGCGAATGATAACATTTTGTTCTTCTTCATGGCTGCATAAAATTCCATTGTGTATAGATACCACATTTTCTTAATCCATTCGTCAGTGGTGGGGCATCTTGGCTGTTTCCATAACTTGGCTATTGTGAATAGTGCCGCAATAAACATGGATGTGCAGGTGCCTCTGGAGTAACAGTCTTTTGGGTATATCCCCAAGAGTGGTATTGCTGGATCAAATGGTAGATCGATGTCCAGCTTTTTAAGTAGCCTCCAAATTTTTTTCCAGAGTGGTTGTACTAGTCTACATTCCCACCAACAGTGTAAGAGGGTTCCTTTTTCCCCGCATCCTCGCCAACACCTGTTGTTGGTGGTGTTGCTGATGATGGCTATTCTAACAGGGGTGAGGTGGAATCTTAGTGTGGTTTTAATTTGCATTTCCTTTATTGCTAGAGATGGTGAGCATTTTTTCATGTGTTTTCTGGCCATTTGAATTTCTTCTTTTGAGAAAGTTCTGTTTAGTTCACATGCCCATTTCTTTATTGGTTCATTAGTTTTGGGAGAATTTAGTTTTTTAAGTTCCCTGTATATTCTGGTTATCAGTCCTTTGTCTGATGTATAATTGGCAAATATTTTCTCCCACTCTGTGGGTGTTCTCTTCAGTTTAGAGACCATTTCTTTTGATGAACAGAAGCTTTTTAGTTTTATGAGGTCCCATTTATCTATGCTATCTCTTAGTTGCTGTGCTGCTGGGGTTTCATTGAGAAAGTTCTTACCTATACCTACTAACTCCAGAGTATTTCCTACTCTTTCTTGTATCAACTTAAGAGTTTGGGGTCTGATATTAAGATCCTTGATCCATTTTGAGTTAATCTTGGTATAGGGTGATATACATGGATCTAGTTTCAGTTTTTTGCAGACTGCTAACCAGTTTTCCCAGCAGTTTTTGTTGAAGAGGCTGCTATTTCTCCATCGTATATTTTTAGCTCCTTTGTCAAAGATAAGTTGCTCATAGTTGTGTGGCTTCATATCTGGATCCTCTATTCTGTTCCACTGGTCTTCATGTCTGTTTTTGTGCCAGTACCATGCTGTTTTTATTGTTATTGCTTTGTAATATAGTTTGAAGTCAGGTATTGTGATACCTCCTGCATTGTTCTTTTGACTGAGTATTGTCTTGGCTATTCGTGGCCTCTTGTTTTTCCATATAAATTTAACAGTAGATTTTTCAATCTCTTTGATGAATGTCATTGGAATTTTGATGGGAATTGCATTAAACATGTAGATTACTTTTGGGAGTATAGACATTTTTACTATGTTGATTCTACCAATCCATGAGCATGGGAGATCTCTCCACTTTCTATAGTCTTCCTCAATCTCTTTCTTCAGAAGTGTATAGTTTTCCTTGTAGAGGTCTTTCACATCTTTTGTTAGGTTTACACCTAGGTATTTGATTTTTTTTGAGGCTATTGTAAATGGAATTGTTTTCATACATTCTTTTTCCGTTTGCTCATTGTTAGTGTATAGACTCATTTTTTAAAATAATTTTTTTGTTGGTATATATTCATCATACAGGGGGATTCATAGTGACAATTCTGATTAGATTTATATTGTACATTATTTACATTGCCCCCATTGTCTCTCCACCTCAACCCCCTCCCCACCCCACTTAAAGCAATTGCAAGAGGTCTCTTAGTTCTGTTTCATATAGGCATATTAAGTCCACCTACCATATACTGTCACCTTAATCTCCTTCTTCACCCTCTCCCCTCCTACTGGTACTCCCCAACACACACTATACCTATTTTACAGTCCTGGTTTTCATTATTAATATTTAAGTTGATATTCAAAGGGATGTCTCAATGCATGCCCACTGTGGGTGTGCTTTTCTTTGGCCCATTCAACCCCTGCCATTTCTCTCCTTTACCCCTTTACCTCCCACCCCTGCATTTCAACATCTTTCAGTACACATCCTTATATCCTCTGGCTTCACATCTTATGTTATGTGATGTTACTGATGCTCTATCATTCTCACTTCCTTTCTCTCTTTCCCTGAGTTCCATAGAGTAGTTTCACTATTACAAACATGTTCTGCTTCTTATGATTGTGCTTATTTTTGTGTATATATTTATCTTTGGATCTATCTGCCAAGTATGAGAGAAGCCATACAGCTGTTGTGTTTCTGATCCTGGCTTACTTCACTTAACATGATGTCCTCTAATTGCATCCATTTACCTTCAAGCCACATGTCATTATTCCTTATGGCTGAGTAATACTCAGAGCTTGGCTATTGTGAGTAGTGCTGTGATGAACATCAGTGTACAGGTGTCTCTACTGTATCCTGTCTTACATTTTATTGGGTAGATGCACAGGAGTGGTATCATTGGATCATATGGCAGTTCTATCTCCAGGTTTTTTGAGGCATCTCCATACTGTTTTCCATAGTGATTGTAATAATTGGCATTTCCACCAGCATTTGTTGTTGTTACAACCCTTGATTATGGCCATAGGGGTGAGATAAAATCTAAGTGTTGTTTTGATTTGCATCTCTTTCATAACCAGGGAAGTTGAACACTTCATGTATTTACTGGCTATTTGTACCTCTTCCTTTGAGAATTCCCTGTTTAATTTAAGTGCCCATTTCTTTATTGGGTTGTTGATTCTTTGGGGGCTGAATTTTTTGTGTTCCCTATAGATTCTGGATATTAGTCTCTTATCGGATAAGTAGCTGGCAAAGATTTTCTCCCATTCTGTGGGCTCTCTCTTGAGTCTAGTGACTTTCCTTTGCTGTCAGATGCTCTTTAGTTTGATGCAGTCCCATTTGTTCATTGTTTCTCTTAGATGGTGAGCCTTTTGGGTTCTGTTTAGGAAGTTGTTCCCTATACCTATCTGTTTCAGTGTATTTCCTACTGCTTCCTGGGGGTTGTTTCAAAGTTTCAGGCCTTATATTAAGGTCTTTGATCCACTTTGAGTTGATTTTGGTACAGAGTGAAAGACAGAGATCTAGTTTCAGTCTTTTACATGTGAATATCCAGTTTTTCCAGCAGCATTTGTTGAAGAGGCTGTCTTTTCTCCACCATGTGTTTTGGGCTCCTTTATCAAAGATCACTTGGATATAGATGCATGGGTTTATGCCTCATTGTTCTTTTCTGATCTGTTGGTCTTCCTGTCTGTTTTTTTTTTAACAATATCATTCTGTTTTTATTGTTATATCTCTGTACTATAGTTTGAAGTTGGGTATAGTGATACCTACAGCATTAGATTTTTTTTTTTTTTTTGCTTAGAATTGCTTTGGCTATTCGAGGTAATTTGTGTTTCCATATGTATTTCACAATTGCTTTTTCTATTTCTGTGCAGAATGTCATTGGAATTTTGATAGGGATTACATTGACCATGTACACTGCTTTTGGTAGTATGGTCATTTTCACAGTGCTGATTCTACTGATTCATGAGCACAGAAAGTCTTTCCATCTTCTGATGTCTTCTTCAGTTTCTCTCTTCAGGGGTTTATAGTTTTCATTAAAAAGGTCTTTAATTTCTTTCATTAAATTTATTTCAAGGTACTTTATTGTACCTTACTGTTTTTGAGGCTATTATAAGTAGGATTGTTTCCTGATTTCCTTCTCAGTCTGTTTGTTGTTGGTATATAGAAAAGCTACTGATTTCTGTGTATTAATTTTTTATCCTGCTACTTTGCTGAAAGAGTTTATGATTTCTAATAGATTTTTAGGTAGAGTTGTTGGGGTTTCTTAGGTATAGGATCATATCATCTGCAAGTAGGGATAGTTTGACTTCTTTCTTCCCTATTTGAATCTTTTATTTCTTGCTCTTGTCTTATTGCTCTGGCTAGGAATTCCAAAACTATATTGAAAAGGAGTGGAGAAAATTGACAGCCCTGTCTCATTCCAGACTTTAAAGAGAATGCTTTCAGTTTTTCTCTATTTAGTATGATGTTGGCTCTAGGTTTGTCACATATAGCCTTTATTATGTTAAGGCACATTCCTTCTATTCCTAGTTTTTTCAGAGCTTTTATTATGAAAAGGTGTTGGGTTTTGTCAAAGGCTTTTTCTGTGTCTGTTAAGAAGATCATTTTTTTTTTGTCTTTGCTTCTGTTTACATGCTGTATTACATTTAGGGATTTATGTATATTAAACCATCCTTGCATCCCTTGAATGAAACCAACTCAGTCACGGTGTTGAATTCTGTTTGCCAGTATTTTGTTGAGAATCTTTGTATCTATATTTATTAAAGGTATTGGTCTATAATTCTCTTTTCTGGTTATGTCTTTATTGGGTTTCAGAATGAGTGTAATGCTGGTTTCATAGAATGAGTTTGGTAATTTTCCTTCCTTTTCTATTTCCTGAAAAAGCTTGAGGATTATTGGTGTTAGTTCTTTAAAGGTTTGGCAAAAATTGGCCTTGAATCCATCAGATCCTGGGCTCTTCTTTGTAGGTAGACTCCTTATTACTGTTTCAACTTCATTGGATGGACTAGGACTATTTTTGGTGTTTAATTCTTCTTGGTTCAATTTTAGTTGATTATATGCATCTAGGAATTTATACATTTCATCTAGATTTTCCAGTTTACATGAATACCAGTTTTCAAAGTACGCTTTAATGATTCTCTGGATTTTGTCAGTATTTGTAGTTATGTCCCCTTTTTCATCTCTGATTTTATTAATTTGGGTCTTTTCCCTCCTCTGTTTTGTCCTGTTGGCTAAGGGTTTGTCAATATTGTTAATATTTTCAAATAACCAACTTTTTGTTTCATTGATTCTTTGTATAGTTTGTTTGGTTTCAATCTCATTGATTTCACCTGATCTTTATTTTTTTCTCTCCATCTGCTAGTTTTGAGTTTGGTTTGTTCTTGTTTTTCTGGGAGCTTAAGGTGCATCATTAGGTTGTTTATCTGAGAGGTCTGGGTTTTTTTTAGTGTAGGCACTTATAGCTATAAACTTTCTCCTTAACACGTCTCACATCCCACACGAGCTTGTCCTGGACACCTAACTAGGGTGATGGAAGATGCAGAAAAGACAACAGACAGAAGAAGTTGGGGCCAGGTAGGCTGGGTACTTGGATGGAGACACACCAGCCCCCCCCCCCCCGACCTCCAGTGAGTTTATTATTCACAGTGGCCAAATGAGGTGGAGAGGCAGTTCTCAGGGGAGGGGGCTTGACATTGTAATTCTCCAGAACAGGAGGAACCTGTGAGTGCTTCTGTCTGAACATAAACATCTTAGGAAAAAACAGCTGTACTGCATCTTGCCTACTTCTGCAGCTGAGGCTGTGCCAACTCCAGTGTGCAATTTATTGTGCTAACTATGCTTGCTCCCTTCTGTGGTTTGGGGCTGTGCCAAACTCAAACCCACAGCTTGATACACTTGTGCTTATGTAGTCTGCTCTCCACAAGCATGGCTTTTGCTGTGTCCCACAGATTCTGGTAGGCTGTATTTTCATTTTCATTGGATTCTAGGAACTTTTTGATTTCTTCAGTCACCCATTGGTCTTTCAGCAGTGTGTTGTTCAGTCTCCATATATTTGAATATTTTCTGTGGTTTTGTTTATTGCTGAAATCTAGTTTATTACATTGTGATCTGATATGATCTTGAATTTGTTGAGACTTTCTTTGTCTCATATTTGTTAAATATGATCTATTTTGGAGAAGAGAATGTGCCTGGTTTTTGGATGAAATACTCTGTAGATATCATCCCTTTCTACTTGGTCTAATGTGGGAGTAGTCTGAAGTTTCTTTGCTGATCTTTTGCCTCAAGGACCTATCTATTGGTGACAGTGGAGTATTCAGATCTCCCACTATTACTGGGTCTATAATAGTGGGGTCTATCTGTGCTCTTAGGTCCATCAGAGTTTTTTTAAAATGTAGACAGATGCCCCTGTGTTTGGTGCATATATATTAAGGATTGATATTTCCCCTTGATGAATTGTTCTTTTAATTAATATGAGGTGACCTTGTCTCTTCTAAATTATTTTAGTCTGAAATCTATTTTGTCAGGTAAGAGTATAGCTACCCCTGCTTGTTTATGGGGTGCATTTGCTTGGAAAACTTTTTTCCACCTTTTAACTCTAAGCCAGTGTTTATTTTTTTCAGTGAGCTGAGTCTCTTATAAGCAACATGTATGGTTGGGTCTTGTTTTTTAACCCAGTTTGCTATTCTATGTGTCTTGATTGGGGCATTGAGGCTATTTACATTCAGTGTTAATATTGAGAGGTGCCTGCTGTTTCTAGTCATTTTTATTCCCCTGTTGTTTAGTTTTTACCTATTCCTTGTTTACTGGTCTTCTTCTCAAAAAGGGTTTATTCTCTCTTGAGTCTTCCTATCTCACTTCAGTTTCTTCTACATGTAGAAGTCCTTTAAGTATCTTCTGTTGTGCTGGCTTGGTAGTTGCAAATTCCTTTAGTTTTTCCTTGTTGTGAAGGTTTTAATTTCTCCTTCAGTTAGGATGGATAATTTTGCTGGACTAGTCTAGGTTGAGAGTTTCTTTTTTTCCGGGCCTGAATTATGACTTTCCATGACCTTCTTGAATTTAGACTTTGAGCTGAGAAATCTGCTGTTATTCTAATGGGTTTGCCTTTATATGTGACTTGTCTTCTTTCTTTTGCAGCTTTCAGAATTCTTTCTCTGTTCTGTATGCCGAGCTTGATGGTTTGGTATTTTATAAGCTTCCTGAACCTCTAACTCTCTCTTTCTTGAAGTTAGGAAAGTTTTCAGCTATTAGTCTATTGAATAGGTTGTCAGTGCCTTTAGTTTATATCTCCTCTCCTTCTATACCCATGATTCACTGCTTTGGTCATTTCATGGTGTCCCAGATATCTTGCATGTTCCATTCATATTTCCTTATCATTCTTTCATGGTCTTTTACTGTTTGGTCTAATTCCTCTACTTTGTCTTCCATTCTTGATACTATATTTTCAACTTGTTCCACTCTGTTTGCCAAGCTTTTTTTTTTTTTAATTTTTTTTATTATTCATATGTGCATACAGTGCTTGGGTCATTTATCCCCCTCCCCCCTGTCTCCACTCCCTCCCTTACCACCCACTCCACCCTCTCCCTCTCCCCCCCACCCCCTTGCTACCTGGCAGAAACTATTTTGCCCTTATCTCTAATTTTGTTGAAGAGAGAGTATAAGCAATAATAGGAAGGAACAAGGGTTTTTGCTAGTTGAGATAAGGATAGCTATACAGGGCATTGACTCACATTGATTTCCTGTGCAGGTGTGTTACCTTCTAGGTTAATTCTTTTTGATCTAACCTTTTCTCTAGTTCCTGGTACCTTTCTCTTATTGGCCTCAGTTGCTTTTAAGGTATCTGCTTTAGTTTCTCTGCGTTGAGGGCAACAAATGCTAGCTAATGTTTTAGGTGTCTTACCTATCCTCATATCTCCCTTGTGTGCACTCCCTTTTATCTTGTGATCAAAGTTCAATCCCCTTGTTGTGTTTGCCCTTGATCTAATGTCCGCATATGAGGAAAAACATATGATTTTTGGTTTTTTGGGCCAGGCTAACCTCACTCAGAATGATGTGCTCCAATTCCATCCATTTACCAGCGAATGACAACATTTCATTCTTCTTCATGGTTGCATAAAATTCCATTGTGTATAGATACCACATTTTCTTGATCCATTCATCAGCGGTGGGGCATCTTGGCTGTTTCCATAACTTGGCTATTGTGAATAGTGCTGCAATAAACATGGGTGTGCAGGTGCTCTGGAGTAAACTGTGTCACAGTCTTTTGGGTATATTCCCAAGAGTGGTATTGCTGGATCAAATGGTAGATCAATGTTTAGCTTTTTAAGTAGCCTCCAAATTTTTTCCAGAGTGGTTGTAGTAGTTTACATTCCCACCAACAGTGTAAGAGCGTTCTTTTTTCCCTGCATCCTCGCCAACACCTATTGGTGGTGGTGTTGCTAATGATTTTGCCAAGCTTTTGATTGAGATTTTTATCTGGGATATTGAGTTGTTTATTTTGCATTAGTTATTTTCCAAGGTTTCTATATCTTTATTGATTTCCTCTTTCATATTCTGGATAGTCTTCTTAATTTCATTCATCTGTTTGTATTCTCTTTGAGCTCATTTGTTTATTCATGTCCTCTTTGAGGTCTAATACTAGCTTTTGTGTTTCTTCTTCGAGTTTCTAGATCATTCTTACTATTGTTTTTGAAATTCATTATTTGATATCTCTTTTTCTACACAGGTGTTTAGATCCTTAGTGGTGGCATTGGCTTTTGAGAGAGAGTAGTTATCTTGCTGTTTCATTCTGCATTGAGATTTATACATCTAGAGTTGTTTTTGGTTAGGGTTTTGATCCACTGTGCTCCTGTAGTTGGGGGTTTTAGTTTTTTTTTCTGGAGCTCCAGGAGTTTTCCTAAGAGAGGGGTGTGCTGAAAATGTTACCCCTTGCAGGGTTCTTGTTGTGGTGCAGACTACCTCTTTTCTCCCCTCAGTGAGCGGGCTGGAGTTCCCGCTCTTTGATGGGGACTCGAGGATATAATATTAAGTGAAATAAGCCAGACACAAAAAGACAAATACTGAATGTTCTCTCTCATTGTGGAAACTTACAAATGTTGTTCTGAATATAGAACAATGATTATTACAGATTGGGGTTAGGTGGAGGAAAGGAAGATAGAGGGATATTAATATATAGGTACCACAACAAGTTTGTTAGAGTAAGTTCTAGAGTTCCACAGCATGGGGTGGAGGGTGATGGCTTTAGTTCACAATAACTTACTACATATTTTATAAAAAACTAGAAGAGATGCACTCAATTGCACACTCTCAACATAAAGAAATGATAAAGAGATGAAACTGCTGTCTACACTATTATGATTGGTACTTGCTATATACATGTGTTGAAACATTATACCATACCCCATGGATATGTACAATTATTATGATGATAAAAATTAAAATATAAACAAATGGTTCTAGTTCAGAGAAATCTATTATGTTTACAACTGTTGTACATTAAACAAAATGAGTGTCTTTCATGGAAAAATTTCTATACTTTTTCTTTGACTTTGATCAAGTAAAGAAGTACTTCATTCAGTTTCAGAATAATGTACAATGATGAAGCATGAGGCAAGAAAAATTGGTGAAGAATGAATGAACAGGACAGGAAAATGAATGGCAAGAAGCAGAATTACTGGATGATAGATAGGGAACTTGACAATGGATGGTGTGATGAGGTCCAGTACAGAAGCTGTTCAGCCAGTTATTTGCTGTGCCACCAGCAGGCAGTATGGTTTGCCTTTAGCACATGTAGACATTGAGATCAGAGACTCTATGTGTTGAAATGGAAGTTTTCTTTCATTCAATTAAAGAATCAAAAGTCAAGTTCTTTATCATAATTCTTAAATGCCATTATAAAATATGCATAATTGAAGCAAGATTTAAGGATAAATTAAAAGGCAAAGTAGTATTTATAAAATGAACTCTCTTAAGACATTATTAAAGTGTGGTTTTATCCCAAGGTATGAATAGAACCAACTCATTTTAACTTGGCAACTTAGTACCTGAACCTTCTAAAATCATCTGATCGGTACTTATAAAAGAATTATATCTATTTCCTGGCAGAGAATGGGACAGGATTTATAAATCTAGCTACATAATGATTATTAACACATAAGCAGGTGCTATTATAAACTTTTCATGCACAAATTAATCATCCAAAAATTTGATGAAATAGGTGCTATTATCCCCATTTGTGTTACTGTCCCATTGCTGTGACAGAAAACCTGAGAGAAATTATTTTAAAGGAGGAAGGACTTGTTTTTGCTCACAGTTTCAGAGGTTACAGTCCATGGTTAGCTGGATCTTTTTTGTTTCTGGGCCTGTGGTGAGGCAGAACATCATGGCTGATGGACATGGAGGAACACAGCTACTAACTTTTTCTTTTTTTTCATCTCAGAATGTTTTCTTTGTTTCAATTTCACACCTACAGAATCTTTGTTGGGTATAAAATTTTGAGTTAACAATCTTCCAAATTGTTTATCCTCTGTCTTTTGGCTTACATGGTTTCTCTTTTTTTTTTTTCATTTATTCACATGTGCATACATTGTTACAGTTTGGGTCATTTCTGCACCCTGCCCTCCTCCTCCACCCTTCCCCCCCCCTCAGTTCCAGGCAGGTCCTGTTCTGTCCTTATCACTAATTTTGTTGAGAAATGACATAAGCATAATAAGGAAGACAAAACACTTTTGCTACTTAAGGATAACTATACAGAGAGATTCCTACTATTGCTTTCATGTACTCATGTTGATTCAACTCTAGCTTAATGATCTTTAGATTGGTTCCTGATCCCCTGCTCATGATAACCTCTGTCATTTTAAGTTTTCTGTATTAGTTCCTCTGGAGTGGGGACATCAAATGCTTTCATGTTTTGGGTTTTCTACTATTCCTATATCTCCCATGTGTGCTCTCCCCTTGTCATGTGATCCAAGTCCAACCACATTGCTGCATTTGCCCTAGATCTAATGTCCGCATATGAGGGAGAACATATGACTTTTGGTCTTCTGAATTTGGCTGACTTTGCTCAGAATGATGTTCTCCAGTTCCATCCATTTACCTGCAAATGATAACATTTCATTCTTTTTCATGGCTAAGTAAAATTCCACTGTGTACAAGTACCACATTTTCTTGATCCATTCATCAGTAGTGGGGCATCTTGGTTGTTTTCATAAGTTGGCTATTGTGAATAGCACTGCAATAAACATGCATGTGCAGGTGCCTCTGGAGTAATCTGTGTTGCATTCCTTTGGGTATATCCCCAGGAGTGCAATTGTTGGATCATATGGCAGATCTATGTTTAGATTTTTAAGAAGTCTCCAAATTTTTTTCCAAAGTGGTTACTCCAGCTTGCATTCCCACCAGCAGTGGATTAGGGTTCCTTTTTCCCCACATCTTTGCCAACACCTGTTGGTGGTGGTGTTTTTGGTGATGGCTGTTCTAACAGGGGTGAGGTGAAATCTTAGTGTGGTTTTGATTTGCATTTCCTTTATGGCCAGAGATGGTGAGCATTTTTTCATGTGTTTTTTTGGCCATTTGAATTTCTTCTTTTGAAAAAGTTCTATTTAGTTCAGTTGCCCATTTCTTAATTGGTTCATTGATTTTAGGAGAGTTTAGTTTAAGTTCCCTGTATATTCTGGTTATCAGTCCCTTGTCTGATGTATAGCTGGCGAATATTTTCTCCCACTCTTTGGGTGGTCTTTTCAATTTAGAGACCATTTCTTTTGTTGTGCAGAAGATTTTTAATTTTATGAAGTCCCATTTATTCATCCTTTCTCTTAGTTGCTGGGCTGCTGGGGTTCTGTTGAGGAAGTCGTTGCCTATACCTCTTAGTTCCAGAGTGTTTCCTGCTCCTTCCTGTAGTAACTTCAGAGTTTCAGGTCTGATATTAAGGTCCTTGATCCATTTTGCGCTGATACTAGTACAGGGTTATAGACATGGATCTAGTTTCAGTTTCTTGTAGATGGGTAACCACTTTTCCCAGCACCATTTTTTGAAGAGGCTGTCTTTTCTCCATTGTATATTTTTGGCACCTTTGTCAAAAATGAGGTGGGTATAGTTGTGTGGCTTCATATCTGGGTCCTCTATTCTGTTCCACTGGTCTTCATGTCTGTTTTTGTGCCAGTACCATGCTGTTTTTATTGCTATTGCTTTGTAATATAGTTTGAAGTCAGGTATTGTAATACCTCCAGCATTGCCTGCACAGACCTCCATGGTCTGTGCTGGGCTGTGCCCCTCACACCTGCTACTCACTTTCTGACATCTGGAAAGCAGAGAGAGCCAGCCATTCAGAGCAGGCTTCCTTCGTTTTCTACTTTTGTACCACTTGGGCCCTGAGCCTATTGGATTGTGTCACACACTTTCAGGACTGGTATCACACCCTTAGTTTCTATCCCTTATGCCAATTATCTCTGGAAACATCCTCACAGACACACCCAGAAGTATGCTTTACTAATCTCCTAGGCATTTCTCAGTCCAGTATGGATTAACCACCACACCATTTTAAAGACAGGAAAACTAAGGCTCTGAAAGCCTGGGTGGACTGTGTCACACACAGGTAGTAGGTATGGAAACCAGGACTTTAGGTCAGGATGTCTATGTCCAGAGTCAAAGTCCTTAGTCATGACAGTATCTCTGTGACAAACATCCCTCACTTTATAAAGTCACATATTCTTCTGGTGACAGAGATGTTGCTGAAAATATTTTTGGGAGTTTCCTTCTGAAAAATAACTAGAATTCTTTTGCAAATCATTCATAAGATGATTTTCAATGTGAAGAAAAGTGAAAAACATGGCATGACTGTGACCTAATTCCTTCCCTGGAATAAGTTCCCAAGACAAACAAACCCCACACTCTTTATATGAATCCAAGCTACCCTCAAATGAAAAGTGTTTTCTGGCTTAAGGTTTTTGAAGACTTTATTTGAACACTTAGCAGAGTGTAATGAGAGAATCAACAGCCTGGAAATCCCACATCCTGATTTCTGCCATTCAGTCAATGTGCAATCGTTAGTTATGTTGAAAATTTGGAAAAACTTCATGTTCATGGATGGTTATGAATGGTGCATCAGAGCCAACAGACCTGGGTTCTCTTTCTGCTGTTCTCCACACTGACTTTACTCATTGCTCTGGTTTTGTTTCTGTGCCCTGTGAGGGAGAAATGGCAAAGGCAGCTATGGCTAACACTCCTGAAGACAGAGGGGATGTCAGTACCTCTCTCAAGTTGGAATTTAGTGACCCTATCAGATATGATGTATATGAAAGTGCTTTGCAAAATAAAGTGTTACTTGAGTTTAAGCAATTACAGGACAAACTGAAAACTCTGAAGGGATTTTCAAAAAGGAAATTTTGGAAATATTTTAGGCTTATTCTTGGAATCACAGTCTCTCAAGATGGCTACTTTGAATCAGACCAAACCACAACATTTGCATCATTACCTAAGTGGAGATTCTAAAATTAGTTGTCATTCTATAGCACTCAGTTTTGTATATTTTAGTGGTATTTAGACTTTATATGTGGGTTGTTTTCATATGCCATGTTTTCATTCATGGCTTTTCTCCTGCTTTATGTATTCATAATTAGAAAGTATGAGTTTAGTGTTTCTCGTGATTCTTTTTAATTCATCAGGTCCAGGGTAAAGTGAGTGAGGGACTCACCTTGGAAGCAATAAAATTTCAGTAATCAAGAGCTAGTGGAGTGGCTCAAGTGGTAGAGTGCCTATCAAGTGTAAAGCCCTCTGTTTAAACCCTAGTGCCACCAAAAATAAAACACCTTCACACTTCTCTTAGAATACTCCAAAGAACACAATGCTACATTACCTATGATAACAACCCTTTGGTCTTGTGGATTGCCTCAAGCAATAACAGCAGCAGCCAAGCAAGCATGAGGCCCTGAGTTCAAACCCCAGTGCCCTCCCCCCCCAAATCTCAGTAATCAAGGTAAAAAGTATCTTAATATACTACTTTTCAAAGAAACAAAATTAATGCAAAACTCATGATAAACAAAACATCAAATGTTCAATGAACACTTCCCTTTTGTTCCAAGCTCCATCTGCTGTGGCTTAGTACAGCACCATACTCACTGCTCTGGTTCTACACTTTAAAAAAATCCAAGCCAACAAATCCAGTTCTGGACTTATAACCCCCCAATTAACCCCATACTTGCATGCTAAAATATATCAGCATGCTTTCTTGGTAACCACTCAGATGTCCCCCTTTTCCTTTTTGCTTTTAACTTCTTTTATCTGTTCTTTCTTCTTTGTTCCTACCCTCTATTCCTTACTTTATGTCTGGCCTTAATGCTACTTCCAGTTTGGGCTGTTCATTTTCACTAAGCCATCCCTCCCAGCTTATTGGACCTTGTTACTTCTACCTAGTCCTTGACTTTTCTAATCTTTTGATGTTCCCATTTGCCTTGAGTAATTAATTCCATGTCAGACCACTGTACACCCAACCCTGACTAGATCACACCTCTTGAGGAAGCAGGGGCCAGGGGACTTAAACAACACTTATTTCATGTATTTTAGATTTCTTGGGCCTGTTAACACTCAATGCTCATTTAATTTGCAGCATTTATAAATATCTAACCTGTGGTGTGTAACTAGCTTTGTTACTGAAGAGCAAGCCTTATTTGTGATGGTCTCTCTTATCTTTGCATTCCTCATTTAGCTATTAAAGCAATTCCCAATGGGTTTCAGTTCTTCTCTTGATCCTGTTTTCTTCTTCTGTAGAGTTGGGCAGAAACCAAGAAAGACTATTGCCCTCTGCTCTTCAATGCCTGTATAGAAGAATAAACATTTATAATTGCCTTGCTCTCCTAATTTTAATAAATTTGTCTCTTCACCTGAGGATAACTTGGAACTGATGTGCATATATACATGCATATGTGCTTGCATGTTTCTCTCTCTCTCTCTTTCTCTCTCTCTCAAGTGTGTATTTTAAAGACACTATAAGGCAGTTTTAAGTTCACAACAGAACTGAATAGAAGGCAAACATTTCCATGTCTGTTCTTTTTATACAAATGGATGCCTGTGCCCTGCCTTGCACCTTCTTCTATTCACTAATCTCCTAAAGAATGAACAAGGATGGTATTAATGTTACAAACGGAAATACTAGGCAGGGCATGATACCTCATGCCTGTGACCCCAGCTACTTGGGAGGCAGAGGAAGGAAGATCACTAGCTCAAGGCCAGCCTGAGAAAGTAAGAGGGACCTTATCTCAAAAACAAACTTCTTACAAAAGGGCTGAGGATGTGAATCATGTGGGAGAATATTTCCTAGCATGCACAAGGTCCTGGGTTCAATACCCAGTACTGAAAAACAAACAAGCAATGACAACAAAAACATCACTAAATCAAAAACATTAGCGTTCATTAGTAGAGTACTTGTCTAGCATGCTTTAGGCCCTGGTGCAATTCCCAGCACCACAAAAAGAAAAGATATTATTATTATGAATGCATACACATTTATCAATGTAGGCCCAAAGAGAGAGAGAGAGAGAGAGAGAGAGAGAGAGATGGATCAGCAGTATGAAGAATATGAACTTTTAGTTGGAAATTTGTAGACATTCATTATGCCGATTGTCTCAAAGTCCTAGTGAAGTTTTGAACATTTAAGTTTTGGCCCTTAAATGTTACAAAATTATAAAAATTTGACCATATAATTATTATCTCTGTGTGGGGGGAGGGTGGGATGTGGGACTGGGGATCAAGCCCAGGGCTAAGCAGGTGCTCTACCCCTGAGCTCCATTCCCAACCCACCTAAATACTTAACGTTGCTGTTCCACCAATTTACTTTTTGTAGACTGTGAATGGTAGATGTTGATTTTTTTGGGGACAGTATTGGGGTTTGAACTCAGGGTCTTGGGGTGGGTAGGCAGGAGCTCTACCACACGAGTCATGCTTCCAGCACTTTTCTGTATTCAGTTATTTTTTGGATAGGGTCTCATCCCAGGTTTTTACCTGGGCCCAGTCTCAGATTGTGATTCTCCTATCTATGCCTCCTGCACAGCTGGGATTATAGATGTATACCACCATACCTGGCTTTTTGGTTGAGATGGGTCTCACTAACTTTTTGCCTGAGGTTGTCCTTGAACCACAGTACTCCGAATCTCTACCTTTTGAGTTGCTGGGATTACAGTCATATACATTTTTAGTTATGTGGGTGCCATGGACTCTGAATGACACTCAGAGGAGGCTCAGTTGAGGACAGCCTCCTGTTGGTCCATCTCTGTCCCCTCATCGCCCTTTAGCTTTTCCTCATGTGATCATGTCCAAACTGCCTGTCATATTTCACAAATCTCATTCTTTATAGGACCATGGGGGCCAGGATTGTAAGTGCTGTTCTTTCTACCACTGTGCAACAGCTGAGGAAAGTTTTTATGGAGCTTGAAAATTGACTAGAAGGATGTATAGTGCAAGCTAGTGTTTATGTGGAATTTTAGTAAGAACTATCAACAGTTTCAAATCGAGTTAAAACATCGGATATTGTTAATGCAGAGTGGTAGTACTGAAACTTTGGAAAGGATTAAAGCTTAAAACTGCACTTGGACTCTTGGGACTTCCTGGATAATCTGAGTACTAAGGCTCGGATTTAGTGTGGAATAAATACCTTCTGAGACTCTTTCTTTACACTTTTTTTGGGGGTGGGTATTTGTAATTCTGATGTCATCAAATTTCTTAATGATATGTGGATGGAGAAAATGCAAGGACTGATGTATCTTATGAAATTCTTCAATATCTTGGGTTCATAGTTCCTCCACATTTCCTTCTTCAGAGTTATAAAATTTTGTTTGCATGCTTGGGTCTTTGATCCATCTACAAGTTACTGTGTGGTAGGGATAAGTAAGTTTCTTGACCACAAGGCCACCTGTTCCTCTGCCTTTTCACTCCTTTTTGATAGATGTGGAATTATTTCTAGGTTCTCTGTTTTATTCAGTTTGCATAATTGTTTTTTTAATATTACACTGGTTTAATTTATACTACTGTATAATCTTCATTCTTCCTTTTCTCCCTCCTTTCCTTCAACTTGCATGATTGATGATTTACATGCAGTAAAACAATAAATGCCCTTATTATAAATTTGGAGCCTAATGAATGGTACCAAATACACACACCTGTATAGCCACAGCCTGATCAAGATGTTGAAGACTTTCCTAACACCCATGAAAGTTTCTTTAGGCTATTTTATAGACAAGCCTCCATCCTAGTGAACAACACTCATCCTAGTGAGCAATTGCACTAGAGTTTATTTTTGCTTTTTCATGAAATTCATATAAATGGAGTCATATAGCATATAGTTTTTCTTTTGCATCTGGTTTCATTTACTCAGTATTATATTTCTCAGATTTATGTAGATTATTGCTCTTTTTTATTGTTATGCTGGGGGTACATTGTGGCATTTATGAAAGTTCTTGTATCAAATATATCATACTTGAATTTATCTCCTCCACCATTCTCCTTTATCCCCCTTTATCCCATCCCTGGAATAGTTTTAACAGATATCATTTTTCCATTTACATACATGTGTACACAGTATTTACACTATGTTCACCCTTCCACACCCTGTCCCTATCTCCTCCCCCTTCCACTGGTACCAACACCCCCTCCTGTTCTCCCATTTTGTAAAAGAAAAAAAATTTTTGTTTGTTTAAGATAGCTACACAGGGAGTTTCCTCATGACATTTTCATGTATATATGTATTATAATCTGAATTGGTTTATCTCCTCTAGTTTTCTTCTTTCTACTTTATAGTCCCCTTCTTATATGCACTTTAAAAAAATACCACAATTTACTTATCCATTTTCCTTTGTAGACATTTGCCTTTTTGAAGGTACATTTTCTCTTCTTTGCCTTGGTTATACATAAAATTTAAACATTTTAAGCGTACAATCCAGTGATATTAAGTACATGCACAGTGTTTGTAGCAATAACCACCATCCATCTCCAGAACTTTTACATCTTTCACAGCTTGGATCCACTTCTGTCTTCACCTAGCCTCTGGAAGCCCTGATTATCCATCTGTCTATGAATCTGCCCATTCTAGACACCTCATTTAAATAGAATTATGTACTATTTGTCCTTAGCATGATGTTTTCAAGATTCATCCATGGTATAATGTGTATCAGAATCTCATTCCTTTTAAAAGGTGAGTGACATTTCCTTGTGTATACATACCACATTCTGTTTTTCCATCTTGTTGGTTATTTGGGTTCTCTTAACCTTTTGGCAATTATGAATAATGCTGCCATGAGTCCTTGCTTTCAATTGTGTGCATATATCTAAAAGTGGAATTGCTGGATCATGTGGTGATTTTGTTTAAATTTATTGTACTGCATCTCACAGCATCTACACCACTCCACACTAAAATATATAAGGGTTACAATTTCTGTTTTGTTTTTAGAATAGATATCCTTCTGAGTATAATGTTGTATCTCATTGTGGATTTGATTTCCATTTCCTTAGTGAGTAGTGATAGTGAACATTTTTCCATTTATATATCTTTTTTGGAAAAAAATGTCTATTCATGTCACTCACTCATTTTTAAATTGGCCACACCATCATATTTTTCTGAATTGAGGGAGTTCTTTATATACTCAGGATAGTAATCCCTTACATATATGATTGAAAATATTTTCTACCATTCTGTGTACTACCATTGCACAGTCCTCATGGAGCTCTTTGGGTCACAAAAATTATTTTGATAAAGTCCAGTCTAACTTTTGTTAATGTTATTGCCTGTGCTTTTGGTGTCATATCCTAGAAATCATTAACAAATCCAATGTTATGATGATCTGCTCCTAATGTTTCTATCCAAGAGTTTTATATAGTTTGAACTCTTCAGTCTTTGTTCCATTTTGAGCTAGATTTTACATATCATTGTTTCTCATGTGGAATCCACTTTTCCCAGCACCAACAAATGAACAGACTGTTCTTTCTGTATAAAATTATTTTTATTACCATTATCAAAAATTACTTAACCACATTTAAAAGTGAAGTTTTTCTGAGCTCTCCATTATATTTCATGAATATTTGTCTGTCCTCAGGTCAGTACCACACTGTGAGTTGAGATCTTTTGAATAAAGCTGCCTTGAGCATTCTTGCTCATATCTTTGTGTGAGCATGCATGTCTATTAGGTGCTTAGCTGTTAAACATACTAGTGTATGCTAAGCTACATTCAAAACTTAACAGATTATTTACAAAGATCTACTATCATTTCCTACTCCCAATAGAAATGTGCAAAGTTCTAGTTGTCCCACATCAACCAACACTTGGTATTACCACTCTTCTTAGATTTCATCCATGACACCATGTGTCATGCATTGTGATTTTTATTTTCATTTGCTTGATAAGTAATTTCAAGCATATTTCCACATGCTTATTGGAATTCATTCATCTCATTTTGTGAACTGTCTGTCCAAATCTTTTACCCATTTTAACTGGTGTGGGTGTTTTCTTGCAATTGAGTTTAATAATTCTTATATTTTCTTAATATAAGCCTTTGTCAGATACTGATATTGTAAATATTTTCTTCCATTCACTAGTAGCTTGCCATTTTAGTTTCTTAATAGTCTTTCAAAGAGTAGAGTTTCTTTTCCCATTTAAGGAATTTGTCTTCTTTTAAAACAAAGTTCTGCTTGAAATAATTTCAGGCTTACAAAAAATTGTAAAAGAGTTTCTATATACCTTTCATTCATTTTTCTAAAGTTTAACATCTTAAGTGTTCATAATTCAGTGATCAAAACCATAAAATGAATGTTGGATAATGTTCATCTACAGACCTTACTCAAATATCCTTGGCTTTCCTAGTAATGTTCTTTTGCTAATCCACAATTTAGGAATTCATTAGACATTCACTAATTTTTCTCATTTTTTTTCTAGGAACAAGTTTTGGTGTCACCAAGTTTTGTCTTAAGTGTATTTTTTTCCTTCATTAATTTTTATTTTTATTTTATTGTTTTCTTCCTTTTCACCTTCTTTGAGTTACTCTTCTTTTCCTAGTTAGCTAATAGGGAAACTTATATAATTGACTTTCTTCTACTATAAGCATTTAAAACAGTAAATTCTTTCTAAATATTGCCCTATATATATGTGGTGATTTTTAGATATGTAGTGATTTTTATGCAACTGATTAAAATATTTAGTAATATTTGTAATGTCTACTTTGGCTTATGGGTTATTTAGCAGTAGCTTGTTTAATTTTCACATATTCAAAAATTCAAGAAATGTTGGTACTTATTTCTCATTAAATAATTATATGTGGTAAGAGAGCAAAGTCTATATGATTTTGATTGTTTTAAGTGGTTGAGCTTAGCTTTAGATTGGTGAATGTTTTATGTGCTCATGAAAATAATGTGTATTCTGCTTTTGTTGAATATATTGTACTGTATCAACTAACAAATTCATTTTCAATTTTCTTCAAATATTCTATATCCCTTATGTGTATAGTTTCATTAATTACTAAGAGATGAGTGTTGAAATCTTTAATCTGAATTTTTACTTTTCTATTATCCATGTAGTTTGCAAGATGTTGCATTAGGTATTTTAAAACTCTTGTTGTTAGATGCCATTTACACATTTAGAATTACTATATATTCTTAATGCATTTTTTATTTATAAATATAAACTGTCCTTCCATATTCCAGACAGTTTTCATCCTGAAATTTACTTTGTGATTAGTATAGCTAATTCAATGATTGTATGACTTATCTTTATACTCAAAATTGTTTAATCATAGAATATAGTTGGGCCTTACTTATAAAAGTTCAGCTAAACAATCTCTAGCTTCGAATGGAATATTAGACCATTTGATTTTAATTCTACCATCTAGTTATTTGTTTTTCATTTGTCCTTTATGTTCCCAATTCCTGCTTTCTTTCCATGACTCTTTATGAATTAATTTAGGAGTTTTATTACAGCTTATCATTTATTTATTTGTTGATTTACCTAGGGTTAATATATACATATTCAATTTACCAAGGTAGACTTCTTTTTTAATCATATGTGCATACAATGTTTGGGTCATTTCTCCCCCCTTCCCCCAGCAACCTCCCTTACCCCCCCATCCCGCTCCCTCCCATAGCACCCAAACCCTCGCTTCCAGGCAGAAGTTATTTTGCCCTTATCTCTAATTTTATTGAAGAGAGAGTATCAGCAATAATAAGAAGGAACAAGGGTTTTTGCTAGTTGACATAAGGATAGCTATACAGGAAGTTGACTCGCATTGCTTTCCTATACATGTGTGTTACCTTCTAAGTTAATTCTTCTTGAAAAACCTTTTCTCTAGTTCCTGGTCCCCTTCTCCTATTGGCCTCAGTTGCTTTAAAGTATCTGCTTTAGTTTCTCTGCATTGAGGGCAACAAATACAATCTAGTCTTTTAGGTGTCTTACCTATCCCCATACCTTCCTTGTGTGTTCTTGCTTTATCATATGATCAAAGTCCAATCCCCTTGTTGTGTTTGCCTTTGACCTAATGTCCACATATGAGGGAGAACATACGATTTTTGGTCTTTTGGGCCAGACCAACCTCACTCAGAATGATGTTCTCTAATTCCATCCATTTACCAGCGAATGATAACATTTCATTCTTCTTCATGGCTGCATAAAATTCTATTGTGTATAAATACCACATTTTCTTAATCCATTCATCAGTAGTGGGGCATCTTGGCTGTTTCCATAACTTGGCTATTGTGAATAGTGCTGCAATAAACATGGGTGTGCAAGTGCCTCTGGAGTAACCTGCGTCACATTCTTTTGGGTATATCCCCAAGAGTGTGGTATTGCTGGATCATAGGGTAGATCAATGTTTAGATTTTTAAGTAGCCTCCAAATATTTTTCCAGAGTGGTTGTACTAGTTTACATTCCCACCAGCAGTGTAAGAGGGTTCCTTTTTCCCCACATCCTCACCAACACCTGTTGTTAGTGGTGTTGCTAATGATGGCTATTCTAACAGGGGTGAGGTGGAATCTTAGTGTGGTTTTAATTTGCATTTCCTTTATTGCTAGGGATGGTGAACATTTTTTCATGTGGTTTTTGGCCATTTGAATTTCTTCTTTTGAGAAAGTTCTGTTTAGTTCACTTGCTCATTTCTTTATTGGTTCATTAATTTTGGGAGAATTTAGTTTTTTGAGTTCTCTATATATTCTGGTTATCAGTCCTTTGTCTGATGTGTAGCTGGCAAATATTTTCTCCCACTCTGTGGGTGTTCTCTTCAGTTTAGAGACCATTTCTTTTGTTGAGCAGAAGCTTTTTAGTTTTATGAAGTGCCATTTATCTATGCCATCTCTTAGTTGCTGAGCTGCTGGGGTTCCATTGAGAAAGTTCTTGTTTATACCTATTAATTCCAAAGTATTTCCTACTCTTTCCTGTACCAACTTTAGAGTTTGGGGTCTGATATTAAGCTACTTGATCCATTTTGAGTTAATATTGGTATAGGGTGATAAACATGGATCTAGTTTCAGTTTTTTTGCAGACTGCTAACCAGTTTTCCCAGCAGTTTTTGTTGAAGAGGCTGTCTTTTCTCCATCATATATTTTTAGCACCTTTGTCAAAGATAAGTTGGTTATAGTTGTGTGGCTTCATATCTGGGTCCTCTATTCTGTTCCACTGGTCTTCATGTCTGTTTTTGTGCCAGTACCATGCTGTTTTTATTGCTATTGCTTTGTAATATTGTTTGAAGTCAGGTATTGTGATACCTCCAGCTTTGTTCTTTTTACTGAGTATTGCCTTGGCTATTCGTGGTCTCTTGCGTTTCCAAATAAATTTAATGGTAGATTTTTCAATCTCTTTGATGAATGTCATTGGGATTTTGATGGGAACTGAATTAAACATGTAGACTACTTTTGGGAGTATAGGTATTTTTACTTTGTTGATTCTACCAATCCATGAGCATGGGAGATCTCTCCACTTTCTATAGTCTTCCTCAATCTCTTTCTTCAGAAGTGTATAGTTTTCCTTGTAGAGGTCGTTCGCATCCTTTGTTAAGTTTACACCTAGGTATTTGATTTTTTTTGAGGCTATTGTAAATGGAATTGTTTTCATATATTCTTTTTCTGTTTGTTCATTATTAGTGTATAGAAATGCTAATGATTTTTCTATGTTGATTTTATATCCTGCTACCTTGCTATAGCTGTTGATGGTGTCTAGAAGCTTCTGAGTAGAGTTTTTTGCATCTTTAAGGCATAGGATCATATTGTCTGCAAATAGGGATATTTTGACAGTTTCTTTACCTATTTGTATTCCTTTTATTCCTTCTTTTGCCTAATTGCTCTGGCTAGGAATTCCAGTACTATGTTGAATAGGAGTGGAGATAGTGGGCATCCTTGTCTGGTTCCTGATTTTAGAGGGAATGGTTTCTGTTTTTCACTGTTAAGTATAATGCTGGCTGTAGGTTTGCCATACATAGCTTTTATAATGTTGAGGTACTTTCCTTCTATTCCTAGTTTTCTTAGAGTTTTTATCATGAAATGGTGTTGGAGCTTACCAAAGGCTTTTTCTGCATTTATTGAGATGATCAAGTGGTTTTTGTCTTTGCTCCTGTTAATGTGGTTTATTACGTTTATTGATTTTCATATGTTGAACCACCCCTGCCTTCCTGGGATGAAGTGTACTTGGTCATGGTGAATGATCTTTTTGATGTGTTGTTGAATTCGGTTTGCCATTATTTTATTGAGGATCAATAAAATGATCATTTTTTTGCATCAATGTTCATTAAGGAGATTGGCCTATAGATCTCCTTTTTGGAGGTGTCTTTGCCTGGTTTGGGTTTGTGTTAGGCAGTTTTCCTTCCCTTTCTATTTCATTGAACAATTTAAGGAGGGTTGGTATCAGTTCTTCTTTAAAGGTCATATAGAATTCAGCAGAGAATCCATCAGGTCCTGGACTTTTCTTTTTAGGGAGACTCTTGATTGCTGCTTCAATTTCATTTTGTGTTATAGGTCTATTCAGGTGATTAATTTCCTCTTGGTTCAGTTTTGGATGCTCATTAGTATCTAGAAATCTGTCCATTTCTTTAAGATTTTAAAATTTATTTGAATATAAGTTCTCAAAGTAGTCTCTGATGATTTCCTGGACTTCCATGGTGTTTGTTGTTATCTCCCCTTTTGCGTTCCTGATTTTACTAATTTGGCTTTTTTCTCTCCTCATTTTTTTTAGTCAGGTTTGTCAGGGGTATATCTATCTTGTTTATTTTTTCAAAGAATCAACTATTTGTTTCATTAATTCTTTGTATGGTTTTTTTTGGTTTCTATTTCATTGATATCAGCTCTTATTTTTATTATCTCTCTCCTTCTATTTGTTTTGGTATTTGCTTATTCTTGTTTTTCTAGGAGTTTGAGATGTATCATTTGGTCATTTATTTGAGACCTTTCAGTCTTTTTAATATATTCACTCATGGCTATAAACTTTCCTCTCAGGACTGCCTTTCCTCTCAGGACTACTGGAAGCATAGGTTCCAGTAGGGTGTGCTTTCATTTTCATTGACTTCCAGGAAATTTTTTATTTCCTCTTTTATTTCATCAATGACCCATTGTTCATTAAGTAATGAGTTATTCAGTTTCCAGCTGTTTCAATTTTTTTGTCTTCATTTTTGTTGTGGAGCTCTAGTTTTATTGCATTGTGATCAGACAGAATGCATGGTATAATTTCTATTTTCTTATATTTGCTGAGGTTTATTTTGTACCCTAGGATATGATTTATTTTGGAGAAGGTTCCATGGGCTGCTGAGAAGAATGTATATTGTGTAGAAGTTGGATGGAATGTTCTGTAGACATCAACTAGGTCCATTTGATCTATGGTATATTTTAGATCTAGGATTTCTTTATAGATTTTTTGTTTGGATGACCTATCTATTGATGATAATGGGGTGTTAAAGTCTCCCACGACCACTGTGTTGAAGTTTATATATGCTTTTAGGTCCTTCAGGGTATGTTTGATGAAATTGGATGTGTTGACATTGGGTGCATATAGGTTGATAATTGTTATTTCCTTTTGGTCTAGTTTCCCTTTTATTAGTATGGAATGTCCTTCTTTATCTCATTTGATCAATGTAGGTTTTAAGTCTACTTTGTTAGAGATAAGTTTTGCTACTCCTGCCTGTTTTCAGGGTCCATTGGCTTGGTAAATCTTCTTCCAGCCTTTCATCCTAAGCCTATGCTTATTTCTGTCAGTGAGATGGTTCTCCTGTAAGCAACAAATTGTTGGATCTTCCTTTTTAATCCAGTTCATCAAATGGTACCTTTTGATGGAGGAATTAAGTGTACTAACATTAAGTGTTAGTACTGATAGGTATGTGGTGATTCCTGTCATTTAGTTGTCTTAGTTGTTTGAAGGTTTGATGATTGTGTGTACCTAAGTTGAGGTTACTCTCTACTTTCTTGCTTTTTCTTTTCCTGTAGTTTGATGCTGCCTGCCCTTTCATGGTTATGTTGGGTTTCACTTTCTGTGTGCAGAATCCCTTGAAGAATCTCTTGTAGTGGTAGCTTTGTGGTCACATATTGTTTTAGTTTCTGCTTATCATGGAAGACTTTTATTGCTCCATCTATTTTGAATGATAGTTTTGCTGGGTAGAGTATCCTGGGGTTGAAGTTATTTTCATTCAGTGCCCGGAAGATCTCACCCCAAGCTCTTCTTGCTTTTAATGTTTCTGTTGAGAAGTGTGCTGTGATTTTGATGGGTTTACCTTTGTATGTTGTTTGTTTTTTCTCTCTTACAGCCTTCAGCATTCTTTCTCGAGTCTCTGAATTTGTTGTTTTAATGATAATATGCTGTGGGGTAGTTCTATTTTGGTCAGGTCTGTTTGGTGTTCTGGAGGCCTCTTGCTCCTGTATTGGCATAGATTTCTCTAGATTTGGGAAATTTTCTGTAATTATTTTGTTGAATTTACTACACATTCCCTTTGCTTGCACTTCTTCTCCTCTTCAATGCCCATGATTCTCAGGTTTGGTCTTTTGATGGAGTCAGTGATTTCTTGCATTTTCTTTTCACCGGTCTTGAGTTGTTTAACTAATAATTCTTTGGTTTGTCCATTAAATACCATTTCATCTTCGAGTTCTGAGATTCTGTCTTCTACTTGTTCTATTCTGCTTGATTGGCCTTCCGTTTTGTTTTGCTTTTCTCTTTCATTCTTTTTTCTGAGGTTTTTCCATATCCTGTGTCCCTTCCTCTTTAATATTGTCTATTTTCATCCTGAGTTCATTTATCTCATTATTAATCATGTTTTTTGTTTCACTTTGGTGTTTATACAGTGCTTCTATTGTTTCTTTTATTTGTTCTTTTTTTTTTCATTTTTCTTTTATTATTCATATGTGCATACAAGGCTTGGTTCATTTCTCCCTCCTGCCCCTACCCCCTCCCTTACCACCCACTCCGCCCCCTCCCTCTCCCCCCCCAATACCCAGCAGAAACTATTTTGCCCTTATTTCTAATTTTGTTGTAGAGAGAGTATAAGCAATAATAGGAAGGAACAAGGGTTTTTGCTGGTTGAGATAAGGATAGCTATACAGGGCATTGACTCACATTGATTTCCTGTGTGTGGGTGTTACCTTCTAGGTTAATTCTTTTTGATCTAACCTTTTCTCTAGTACCTGTTCCCCTTTTCCTATTGGCCTCAGTTGCTTTAAGGTATCTGCTTTAGTTTCTCTGCGTTAAGGGCAACAAATGCTAGCTAGTTTTTTAGGTGTCTTACCTATCCTCACCCCTCCCTTGTGTGCTCTCGCTTTTATCATGTGCTCATAGTCCAATCCCCTTGTTGTGTTTGCCCTTGATCTAATGTCCACATATGAGGGAGAACATACGATTTTTGGTCTTTTGGGCCAGGCTAACCTCACTGTTTTCTTAAGAAGGGTGAAAAGGAAACAGTGAAAGAAGATGCAATTGAAGAGGAAAGGAGAATACTGAGCACGTTTAATAGATATCCCTCCTCCAAAGCACTAAAGAAGCAGCAAGCATATCCTTGGAACATGTCTGATGATATTTTGGGCTCTCTTTTTACAGATCACCTTGCAGTCACAGGTCACAAGGTGGGAGCTGCCAGCAGTCCTTGTATTAAACCACTATACCAGCCTCAAGTCCTCCTTTAAGTGAGGTGGCTTGTGATGGACTAGCCTAGGGAACTGCGCCAACCCACAGCTGCCCTATCCTTGTCTTCCTGCCAAATAGACTCAGACTTCAAGTGAGTAGTTTCACAAGCCTGGGAGGAATAGATATTTATAAAGACAAGTTATATTGTGGTCATATTCACATATCATCATCATCAGCTTAGCATCCAGGCAAACCAGAGCTATCACTTCTGTGAACAATCATCTCTACTGAATCAAGAACTCAAGAAAGGGGGACATGTGGGTAAAAAAGGTATAGGTGAGTCTGACAAACTGGATCATATGGAAGTCCACAAAAACTTCTGCTTTCCATATAAGGTCTTTGTTAGAAGATCATGAAGCTTAGAATTAATGGACCTTGCCCTTAGTTCAGGCTCTGCTACTTACTGACTTTGTGTCCTTGAACATGTCCTTTTCTATCTCTGGGTCTTTGTTTCTTCATTATGAAAATGTCAACCTCAGAATTTTTTGAAAGATTATAAAGTGATAACAGCTATGAATGTCTTTTGTAAATTAAAATATATGACTCTTTTTTTCAAACTAGGAGATACCTCAAAATTTCTCAGTATATTTTGTTCAACCCTTACATAAAGATTACTAAAGAGAAATGTTTTCAAATCAGGAATAATTATGCCAATAAGCTGCATTTCTTTTAAAAAAAAACCCTAATTTTTCTAATACTTACTATCCTTTATTAATCCACTGGTCAATAATAATGTAATAATGATATAATATTGAGCATATCACTATATCAAAAATATTTTAGTGTCTAAACCTCACTTGTTCAGTAACACTTATCAAGTGCTCTGGCAAAGGCAGTAGGTTATCCCCCAATAATGAGCTAGTGAATAAAAAGGAAAAGGGAGAATTGGGAGCAAGATAGTGACTAAGTAAGATGCCCCAGTGCTATTGCACCATACAGACACTAACTTGAACAGCTTTTTAATCATCAATCTACCTTCAAGAGCTAATGAAGCCAGGTGAGAGACCACATCTCTGGTTCTAGCATTATAATAAGAAAACACACATTGAAGAAGGCAATGCAGCTTGGAAGAGAGACCTCCTGCTTGGGAGAGGAAGAGGGAAACAAATCCAGACTTTAAACATGAAACCTAGAACCAGGCCTGCCATGGTAAAACCCATTGCCAGGAAGAGGCCCCTGACCCCGAGCCAGTGCCTGCAGCTTAAGACTGTGCACCATGTTAATCAGATGACTAAGGAACTGCAACCACTAATCCTGCCACAACTTCAGGGAGCAGAGCAAGGACAGGCTTCAACCACTAGGGAGTAGGGTAGGAAAGTAAGTAGAGAAGCACAAGGTAGAGCCCAAAGGCCTCTATCCTATCTTCAGGACAGTGCTCAAAGATGGAGTCTCTAGAACTTCTTTGGCATCAGGAAGAAATCTGCACCCTGATGTTTTGGTTTGCTTTACCATCAGCTATACACAGGTCTGGAGTGTACTCCTAGACTACACAGGTCCCTATGCTATGAGACTCAGATGTGATTCAGTGCCTCTACCATTTCCCACCAATGTTGCAGATAGTGAGGTATAGGTGCAGGGGACTAGGGTATAGGAAAGTGAGCACAGCACTGTGTGTTGGAACTCAGTGCCAAACTGAGCAATCCTAATGGTCCCTGTCTCCAAGACCTGTGGATAGAGCCTCTGGAATTACCCTGGTGGCAGTGGAGACTCACAGCTCCTATTGCTTGGACTTGTATCCTGGCCAGCATCACATGAAGCTGGTGGTAGCAGATTCCAGCCATGAGTCCACCTCAGCAGTAGACACTCCATAGCAGCTTGGGGCTTTGTCCTATACTTGTGCTGTTCTGTCTCAGTAAGCTGTGGGCTTCAAGTATGATCTGGCTTTGTGGAATTGGTAGCCACAGGACTATTCACAACATTCTCTCTCAAACCAAGATAGCACAACATGGAGAGAGTAGTTGTTTGATTAGGAAAATGGAGGTAAGCACAAAGTCACTGTATAAGAGCCTAGGGCTTGTAACTCTATGATGAGGTTCAGAGCCAGGCAGAATCCTGTAGTGTCTGATCACATGCCAGTAACTATGAATGAGGCAGCTGGACTGTACCTATCCTAGCTCCAGGATACTCCCTTTGTTCATTATGAAAACACACCAACTAAACATTTGGGACAAACCTGTGCTCGGGTTGCCCAGAAGAAATACACCAACAGAGGATTTGCAGTGAAACTTAACTTAATTCACAATCTATTTCTGAAATAGTGGAAATGTCAATAGGCCCAGAGAAAATGAGCAGACTGCTTAGAGTTTCAGGAAGGGTAGGAACAAATAAAGCCAGGTTGTGAATACCAGAATAAGTAATCCTTCAACATGCAGATAATGTCATATGCCAACAAGCATGAAGAACTTTCAGAAACCATGGCCTCATCTAACAAACAAAATAAGGTTGCCAGAAATAGACTGTATGGAAACTTGCAAACTCCCAGTTGGAGAATTCAAAATAGCTGTTTTAAGGAAACGCAACAAGTTTTGAGAAAACTTCCAGAAACAATTCATACTCTAACAGAGAAATTTAACACAGAGATTGAAATTTAAAAAAAAACAAAAACCTCAAAAAAATCCTTGAGCTGGAAAGAATACTTAGTAAAAACTGTCCGTTGCTGTGAAAAATACCTAAGACAACTTAAAGGAAGAACAGTTTATTTTGGCTCATGCTTTCAGTCCATGGTCAACTGTCTCTGTTGTTTTGGGGCCAATGGCAAGGCAGTACATCATGGTGGGAGCTCAAGGTGGAGCAAAGATTCTTGCCTCATGATGGCCAGGAAGCAAAGAGAGAGTAGCAGAGGCTGGAGTCCCAATAATTCCTTCAAAAACATGCTTCCAATGACTTACCTCACCTTCTAAAGGTGGTCTTAACAGCACCACACCAGACAACCAAGCCTTTGGCATATGATCTTTTGTGGACATTTAAGATCCAAACCATAACTTAATAGAAGAATAAATTAAACTGAAGAAAGTGTGAGCTCAAAGAGGTGATGTGACAATACACATAGAAGAAAAAGTAAAGAGTAAAGAAGAAAGCTTACAAAAACTCTGAGACAACATTAAGAGAGAAAATATTTGTTTGATGAGGATTTAAGAGGATCTTGAGAAAGAGAAGAGGCAGAAAACTTATTCAAATAAATGATAATAGAAAACTTCCCAAACTGAGGGAGAGAGAGATACAAGAAGGTCAAAGGTCAAGAGTCAGGTTCAACTCAACCAAGTCTACTCAAGACATATGATCAAATCCTTCAAGGTTAAATATAAAGAGAAGACTCTTGAGGCCACAAGACAAAAGAGACAACATATAAAGGTGTCTTAATTCTCCTGAAACTTCTGACTTAGGAGAAACTTCACAGGCCAGCAGACTATAAGGTGACATTTTCATAATACTGAAGGAAAAATCCTGCCAATACGAATACAGTACTCAGAACAGCTATCCTTTATACATGAAGCAGACATAAAGACATTCTCAGACAAACAAAAGCTGGAAATGTGTCCTACAAGAACTCCTAAAGGGAGTTTTTAAATTGGAAGAAAGACATGCTAATAAGTAAGAAGAGACTATCAGAAGGTTTAAAACTTATTGGTAAGAGTAAGTAAACAGACACATTCAGAATGTTCTATTATTGTAAGCATAGTACATAACCATTCATATCTTTAGTATAAAGACTCAAAACAAAACAATTAAAATAATAACTACATTCCTTACTAAGTTAAGAGAGGCATAGAAAGATGTAAAGTAATACATTAAAAATTCAAAATGTGGGAAGGAATGAAATATAAGTTCCTTTCTAGTATTTTTAATCTTTCTTTTTAAATCTTTATGATCAGTATTAAATTGGTATCATTTCAATGCAGATTGTCACAGCCAAAAGATGTTTTTTGTAAGCCAACTGGTAACCACAAAGGAAAACTATAGTACACAAGTTTAAAATAAGAAAGAAATCAAGCACAGTACTAGAGAAAATCAATTAATTATGAAGGATTACTATAAAAAGAAGGTGAGATAATAAAAGAGCTATAATAAATCAGAAAACAAGTTACAAAATGGCTATATTAAGACTTTACTTACCAATAGTTTTCTGGAATGTAAATGAATTGAAATCTCCAATTAAAAGGCACATAGGGAATGAATGGAGAACAAACCAGGGTCCAAGTATATGCTACTTACAAGAAACTCACTTTATTTCCAAGAACTTGCAGAAAGTGAAAGTAAAGGGATATTTCATAAAAATAAATTCCAAAAGAAAGCAGGAGTAACCACACTTATATCACATAAAAAGAGTGGGAAAGACTCTAATATGATAATAGTAGAGTACTTATCCCACTTTCAGCAATGGGCAGATCATCTCATCAGAAAAATCAACAGAGTAGCAGAGTTAAACTCCATCTTTAACCCAGTGAACCTAACAGACATCTTCAAAACATTCACTCAAATAGCTTTGAAATACACATTCTTGTCAACAACACAGGGAACAATCTCTGGATCAGATCATATGACAGGCCACAAACAAATCTCACAAATCTTTTAAAAATGAAATCATATCAAGTATCTTTTCTGACCAAAATTTAACAAAAGTAGAAATAAGAACAAAAGCTTTGGAAATTATACAAATACATGGAAATTAAACAACTTACTCTTAAGAAACCAAAGACTTAAGGAAGAACTAAGCAGGAAATTAAAAGATGTCTTGAAACATATGAAAACAGATATACAACATACTAAAACCTATAGAATACAGCATAACAAATTCTAAGAAGGAAGTTTATAGCAATGAGTGCCTACTCAAAAAAAAAAAAAAAAAAGCAGAAAGAGCTCAAATAACCTATCACTATACATCAAAGAGCAAGAACTATAACAAATCAAACCCCAAATTAGAAGAAAAGGAATAAAGATCAGAGCCAAAATCAATGAAATGCAGACTTGAAAGAAAAAACAGTACAAAGGGGCAACAAAATGAAGACCTGGTTCACTGAAAGATGAATAAAATTTCCAAAGCATTAGTTAAACTTATGAAAAGAGAGGATTCAAAATCAGAGATGAAAAGATGGACATTACAACTGACACCACAGAAATACAAGGTACCATTACAGACGGTTATGAACAACTCTATGCCAACAAATTTGATAGCCTAAAAGAAATGGACAAATTCCAACATATACATTTCTAAGATTGAATTATAAAGAAAATAGAAAACCTGAACAGACCTATAATGAGAAACCACACAAAAAGTAATAAAAGACTACCCAACAAGAAAAGCTTAGGATCAGATGGCTTTACTGGTATGTTTTAAAGAAAAACTAGTATCAGTGCTTCTTAAATTCTAAAAACTCAAAGAGGAGAGAATTGTTCAAAACTTATTCTATGATACCAAAACCAGACACACACAAAAGAAAGCTATAAGCTAATATCCTTGATGAACTTAGATGTAAGAATCCTCAAGAAAATACTAGCAAACTGAACCTAACAACATATTAAAAAGATTATTCACTATGATCCAGCAGATCCAGAGATAAGATGGTACAACAGACACAAGTCAATAAATGTGATACAGTGCATCAGCAGGATGAAAGGCAAAAACCATATACTCATCTTGAAAAATACAGAAGAGACATTTGATAAAATTCAACATTCCTTCATGATAAAAATTCTCAATGAATTAAGTATAACAGGTATGTACCTCAATATAATAAAGCCATATATAATAAGCCAACAGCCAACAGCTAATATCATAGTGAATGGGGAAAAGATGAAAGCTTTCTAAGGTCAGGAACAAGATAAGGATACCTACTTTCACTTCTACTTAACATAGTACTGGAATCAGGCAGAGTAATCAGACAGAGGAAAGAAGCAAAGGGGATCCACTGAAAAAAGAGGACATCAAATTGTCACTGTTTGCAGATGATACAACCTTATATATAGAAAACTACAAAGGCTTTACCAGAAAACTTTTAGAACTGATAAATGCATTTAGCAAGGTTGCAGGATACAAAAATCAACATACAAAAATTGCAGCTTTACTTACACATACAGCCAATCATCTGAAATATAAATCAAGAAAGCAATCCTGTTTACAACTCTTACAAAAAATATCTAGGAATAAATTTATCCAAAGAAATATAATGAAAACTTATAAAGTACTCATGAAACACATGAAGAGAACACACACACGCACACACACACACACACACACACACAAAATGGAAAAACACTGTGTCTGTGGACTGAAGGAATCATTTTTAAAAAATTGTTTTATTATGGTATATTTGTTGTACGGGGGATTTATTGTGACAATTCCAAATAGGCTTATCTTGTACATTAGTTAGATCACCCCCATTCCTCCCTGCCCCACTTCAAGCAATTGCAAGAGGTTTCATTGTCCTATTTCATATAGGTGTATGAACTCCATCAACCATATTCCCTCACCTTCATCTCCTTCATTTACCCTACCCCCTACCAAAAGTACCCTTACATAATGTACGAATTTTACAGTCCTCTCTTTTGCTTTTATTTTCTAAGTCAATGTTCAAAGTGGTTTCTCAATGTATCCTCCTTGTGAGTATTCTTTACTTTGGTCCGTTCAACCCCTTCCATTACTCTCCCTTACCCCCCTTCCTTTCCACCCCCATTTTTCAACAGCTTTCAATACATATCATTATATCTTTTACCTTCACAGATGCTAATGTTTTATGATATTATAAATGCTCTATCATTTTCTTTTCCTTTCCTTCCTTCCCCAAGTTTTATAGAGAAGTTCCACTATTAAAAACATGTTCTACATATGAGTTTGTGTAGAATCATGTTTGTTTTTGTGAATATGTTTATCTTTTGGATCTATCTTCCACATATAAGAGAAAACATTCAGCCTTTGTCTTTCTGAACCTGGCTTACTTCACTTAACATGATTTCCTCCAATTGTATCTATTTACCTTCAAACCACATGGTGTCATTCTTCTTTATGGCTAAGTAAAACCCCATAATATTATCACACATTTCACATTTTCTTGATCCATTCATCAGATCTAGGTGTCTGGGTTGTTTCCATGGCCTGGCTGTCATGAATAGTGCTGCAATAAACATTGGCATGCAAATATCTCTATTGTATCCTGACTTATGTTCCTTTGTATATATGCCCAGGAATGGTATCACTCTATCATATGGAAGTTCTACCTTTATCTTTTTGAGGAATTTCCATATTGTTTTCCACAGTAGCAGTACTAATTTGCATTGCCACCAAAAGTGTATAAGGGTTCCTGTTTTGCCACATCTTTGCCAGCATTTGTTGTTGTTGTTGCCCTTGAATATGGCCATTCTAACTGGAGTGAAATGAAATCTTAGCACAGTTTTGATCTGCATCACTTTTATGGCCAGGGAAGTTGAATGCTTCTTCATGCATTTATTGGCCATTTGTACCTCTTCCTTTGAGAATTCCCTATTTAATTCATGTGTCCATTTCCTCATTGGGGTGTTGATTCTTTGGAGAGTTGAGTTTTTTGAGTTCCTTGTAGATCCTGGGTTTTTGTCCCTATCTGATGAATAGCTGGAAAAGATTTTCTCCCATTTTGTGGGCAGTCTCTTAAATCTGGTGACTGTTTCTTTTGTTGGGCAGGAACTTTTTAGTTTGAAAATTCATATTCAAGTAAACTGGAAAATCTAGAAGAAAAGGATAAATTTCGAGATGCATAAAACCAACCAAAATTGAAATGAGAAGATATTAACCATCTAAATAAATTTATAACAAGTAATGAAAATGAAGCAGTGACAGAGTCTTTCTTCAAAGAATAATTCAGGACCTAATGAATTCATGAGTGAATTTATCATGTCTTTAAAGAACTAATACCAATACCCCACAAATTTGTCCAGGAAATAGAAAGGGAAGGAGCACTACCAAACTCATTCTATGAAGTCAGTATTACACTCATTCCAAAACCCAATAAAGATGCAACAATAAAAGAGAATTACAGACCAAATCTTTAATGAACATAAACACAAAAATTCTCAAAAAAGTTCTGGCAAACTGAATTCAACAACCGATCAAAATGATCATACATCATGACCAAGTCAGTTCCATTCCAGGGATGCAAGGATGGTTCAACATACAAAAATCTACTAATGTAATTCAGCATATAAACAGAAACAAGGACAAAATTCACATGGCTTCAATAGAAGCAGAAAAACTCTTTGACAAAATTCAGTACCCTTTCATGCTAAAACTACTGAAGAAACTAGGAATAGAAAGAATGTTTCTCAACATAATAAAGGCTATATATGACAAATCTATAGCCAACATCATACTAAATGGAGAACATCTAAAAATCCCTGCTAAGGTCAGGAAAGAGACAGGGATGCCCACTTTCCCCACTCCTATTCAATATAGTTTTGGAATTCCTAGTCAGAGCAATGAAACCAGAGCAAGAAACAAGAGAGATTCAAATAGGGAAGGAGGAAGTCAAACTATCCCTATTTGCAGATGACATGATCCTATACCTAAAAGACCCTAAAAATTCTTACCAAAAATCTTTTAGAAATATAAAAGTTAAAAAAATTTAAGAGAATTAAAAATCAAGAGTTAAAAATTTAAACTCTTTTGGCAAAGTATCAGTAGCAGGACACAAAATTAATATACAGAAATCAGTAGCTTTCCTATGTACCAGTAATGAACAGTCTGAGAAAATCAGGGAAACAATTCCATTTACAATAGCCTCAAAAAATACCTGTGAATATATTTAATGAAGGAAATCAAAGACCTTTTTAATGAAAACTGTAAATCACTGAAGAGAGAAACTGAAGAAGACATCAGAAGCTGGAAAGAGCTCCCATGCTCATGGATTTAGTGGAATCAACATTGTGAAAATGGCCATACTACCAAAAGCAATCTACATGCTCAATGGAATTCCCATCAAAATCCAAATGGCATTCCTTGCAGAGATAGAAATACCAATCCTAACATTCATATGGAAGCACAAAAGACCTCCAATAGCCAAAGCAATTCTGAACAAAAATTCTAATGCTGGATATATCACAAGTCTGGACTTCAAGCTATACTACAGAGCCATAATTATAAAAACAGCATGGTATTGGCATAAAAACGTACATGAAGACCAATGGATGGGAATAGAAGACATAAACCCATGCATCTACAGCCAACAGATCTTTAACAATGGAGCCCAAAACACATGATGGAGAAAAGACAGCTCTTCAACAAATCTTGCTGGGAAAACTGGATATCCACATGTAGAAGACTGAAACTAGATCTCTGTCTCTCACCCTGTACCAATATCAACTCAAGGTGGATCAAAGACCTTACTACAAGGCCTGAAACTTTGAAGTAATTACAGGAAGTAGTAGGAAATACACTGGAACTAATAGGCACAAGACATGGCTTCCTAAGCAAAACTCAAATTGCTCAGCATCTAAGAGAAAGAATGAACAAATGCTACTGCAGCAAAGTAAGAAGAAGTTTCTAAACAGCAAAAGGAATTAATATTGTTAAAATGTGTATACTACATAGCGTTATCTACAAATTCAATGTGATCCCTATCAAAATACCAATGGCATGCTTCACAGAACTTGAACAAACAATCCAAAACTTCATACAGTACCACAAAAACCCCAAATAGATAAAGCCATCTCAAGCAAAGCCAAAAAGCCTGACTTCAGATATGCTACAAAATTACAGTAATTTAAACAGCATGCTATTGTCATAAAAAACAGGCACATAAATCAATGGAACAGGGTAAAGAGCCTGAATGTGAACCCACATATCCACAGCCTACTGATCTTTGGCAAAGGTGCTAAGAATAGGCAGTGGAAAAGGCACAATCTTGTATGAAATAATGGGTTATTCAGGTTAGTAATAATAATAAAGTTACCTCCTATTTCTAGTAAAATTTCCATATGCTATACAAATGTATTTCTTTACTTAAAGGGAAATTATTCTAAGTGATATTAAACACATTTGGAAAACTGCGAAAGTGGTACTGTTAAAGTCTATAATAGTAGTGACACAGGTTACTCCAGAGGCACCTGCACACCCATGTTTATTGCGGCACTATTCACAATAGCCAAGTTATGGAAACAGCCAAGATGCCCCACTACTAACAAATGGATCAAGAAAATGTGGTATTTATACACAATGGAATTTTATGCAGCCATGAAGAAGAACAAAATGTTATCATTCGCTGGTAAATGGATGGAATTGGAGAACATCATTCTGAGTGAGGTTAGCCTGGCCCAAAAGACCAAAAATTGTATGTTCTCCCTCATATGCGGACATTAGATCAAGTGCAAACACAAAAAGGGGATTGGACTTTGAGCACATGATAAAAGTGAGAGCACACAAGGGAGGGGTGAGGATAAGTAAGACACCTAAAAAACTAGCTAGCATTTGTTGCCCTTAATGCAAAGAAACTAAAGCAGATACCTTAAAAGCAACTGAGGCCAATAGGAAAAGGGGACCAGGAACTAGAGGAAAGGTGAGATCAAAAAGAATTAACCTAGAAGGTAACACACGCACACAGGAAATTAATGTGAGTCAACTCCCTGTATAGCTATCCTTATCTCAACCAGCAAAAACCCTTGTTCCTTCCTATTATTGCTTATACTCTCTCTTCAACAAAATTAGAGATAAGGGCAAAATAGTTTCTGCCGGGTATTGAGGGGGTGGGGAGGAGAGGGAGGAGTTGGAGTAGGTGGTAAGGGAGGGGTTGGGGGCAGGGGGAGAAATGACCCAAGCATTGTATGCACATATGAATAATAATAATAAAAAAGTCTATAGTAGTAATATTTTATTCCCTTTTATATTTAAACATTAGTAATATGTTTCAAGAAAAAAGAATAAAAAGGGCCTCTTAATGTGTAGATCAAAAAATGGTCAATCTTTTCAGTAAACGGGGCAGAGAAAATTGGACATCCACATGCAGCACAGGGAAATTAGAGCCCATCTCTCACCATATACAAAAAAACCCCTGCTGCTAAATGAATTAAAAAGTAACTAAAATCTGAAACTATGAGACTACTAGAAGAAAATATAAGTGCTTCAGGACATTGGAATGGGCATGGAATTTTTTTTGGATTGAACCCCAAAAGCACAGGAAACAAAAATAAATACAAATAAATGGGATTATATCAAACTAAAAACATTTTGCACAGCAAAAGCGGCAATTAACAGCATGGAGGAACAACTGACAGAATGGGAGAAAAAATTTGCAAACTATACAACTGGCAAGGGATAGTCAGGATATATGAACCCCCCCCTCTGAATAGTCCAGTTTCAAAAATGGGCAATCAAAATTGACATTTTGAAAAGGATGACACATACATGACTGGCGGGTACATGAAAATTTTCAACATCACTAATTGTCAGAGGAATACAAACTGAAACACAATGAGATACTGTCTCACTCCAGCTAGAATTACTAAAGAAAGAAACAAAAGATAAGTGTTGGCAAGGATGTGGAGAAAAGGGAATCTTTGTATGGTTGTAGAAATGTAAATTAGTATAGCCATTAAGGGAAACAGTATGGAGGTTTTAGCCAAAGGTAGTGAGTCAATCTGGTAAAAAGACATCTGACTCCTATATTTACTACAGCACTATTCATAAAAGCTAAGGAATGGAAACAACCCAAGCATCTGCCAACTTGTAAGTGAATAAATTGTGGTACATATGTGTAACGGAATACTATTTAACCACAAAAATGACGGAATCCTGTTGTTTGGTACAGCATGGGTAGAACTGGAATCCATTGTGTTAAATGAAATAATCGAGTCACAGAAAGACACACCTTGCACATCACTCATATGTGGAATCTAAAAAACTTGATCTCATAGAAGTTGAAAGTAGAATGGTGATTTAACAGAGGCTGGGGAGAATAGGGAGGAGGAATGTAGAAAAGTTGATTCATGGATACTAAATTACAGTTGGGAGAAAAAAGTTCTGGTGTTTTGTTATACAACTGCATGACTATAGGCAATAATTAAGTCCTTTCTATTTTCTTTAAAAATAGAGAAGAAAGCAATTTGAATGTTTTCACTAAAAGAAATTATCATTGTTTGAGGAGATAGTTATGTTTTAAACATACACATAAATTTAAATATTATACTACATATATACATTGAAAAATCACATGGTATATTGCAAATATGTTAAAATTTTAAGGCAAAGAAAAAATGTAGGAGAGAATCTGAAGTGTGACTGTGTTCATTTTCTGAGAAAGTACTGAGCAGAGGAGGAACCCGCTCCTCACTTCTTACACACACGCAGATGCTAAGTCCTGTTGCCCTTGTCAGTCTCAGGAGGAGGGGGCCTGAGTTCCTCTCCCCAGGTGACCTGCCCATCCATGCAGAAGTCCTTGAGACTGTGCTTCTCTTTCTGCGACCTTGTAAGTTTTTGTCAGAAGGGCTGATGGCCCACACTTCAGACTGGGCACTACTCAATCTTCCCCTGGGAGGTTGTGCCCTCTCCTTGGAATCTGGCACTCTGGAAGGGTCATGCTACTTGATGTCACACACCAGGATGTGGAGAGAGGAGTCATCTCTGAGGGTTTGTTTTCTCCCTTGCAAGCCCTGTCCTCAAAGATGATCTGCAAAGAAGTGAGTCAAGGATGGGGAAATGGCCAGAAAATGGAGACATTGCTCTTGTGGTGTTCCTTGATTCCACAACTTGTGGAAACTCCAGAGATAGATAGTTATTTCCCTTTCTGCTTCCTCTCAATTTCTTTTTCTACCTTTAAGTTGGAGTCTAGAGCGCCTCCCCTACTTTCACTATTATCTATGGGAACCATCTTATCTGTTCCTTTCCAGGTACAAGTAGCTCTCTTGCCTTGTACACGTTACCTGGAAGTTTTTGCAATCTCCTCTTCCAACCTAGAACCATGAAAGTATAGCAAATCTCTCTTAGACTTTCATTAGACTCCATTTCTCCATTGTCTATAGGTTAGCTGTCACCCCTGAGGACATTTGACACTCCTGGCTCCATTTGCTTCTTATGGGTGGTTGCTGAGGTGTCTCCAGGTCTCACGACTCAGTCGTCCCTTGGTAGCCACAGAAAATTGGTTCCAGAGCCCCAACACCACTAAAGTCTGCAGAAGCTCAAGTTCCTTAGATAAAATTATATAATGGTGTTTGTGTATAAATTATATGCATCCTCCCATACAATTTCAGTTGCCTCTAGATTACTTATAATACCTAATACAATGCAATGTTGAGTAAATTGTTATTATGTATGCTGCATTTTTTTAGGGAATAGTGACAAGAAAAAGGTCCAAATAATGTATACACATGTAAGAAAATGTAAAAACAATTAAAAAAAAAAGTCTTCCATAGGACGGAATTCTTTTCCTGAATATTTTTGATCTGAGGTTGGCTGAATCCATGATGCAAAATCCTTGGGTATCGAGGGCTGGCTGCATTTAGGAGATAGACTTTGCACTAATTATCCAAATTTGCCCTTTTTGCATTAATAATGTCCCTTATTTTCAAAGTAATTTTATACCTATTATCTTATTTGAGCCTCAAAACAATCCCAGGAATGAGACCAATTAAGGTTCTGTCTTTCGATTTTATGGGCAGGGAGAGAGGCACAAAATGGTAGTCATTCACCCAAGGTTTAGAAGACAGGAGGCAGTACTGGCCTCAGATACCATGTGTGATCCACAGCCAGCACATCTCTTGTTGCATCTTGCTGTACAGCCCTCCCAGGAAAGCTCAGCAACCAGGACCCTGCTGCAGCTGACAGATGCTGTCCCACGAGGAGCCAGACAACCCAGCTCAGCCCAGGGCCTTACTATGGTATAGCATCACAAGTAGGAACATGCTCTGAGTAAATGGAAAGAACTATGTGTATATTGTATTCCATATGATATAAATTATGTATCCTACATACTGTAGAATTATGTATATATAATAATTCTATATAATATATTATATATATATATATATATATATATATAATAAAAAGCAGCACAGAAGGGACTGGGTACATTTTGGAGCCAGAGTTTCAGCCCATTGGAAGATGGGAGATTAAACAGTTGAGTGACCAATCTAACTCTGTGAAACCTCTTTGGAAAATTATAGTAGCTCAGAGGAACTGAAGGAAACATGAAACACTTCGTTCTTGTAAAAGGCTGGTGACAGAACTATGCTACTATCCATTAGCACCACCAGGAAAAAACTGAGTGTGTGAGAAGCAGCACTTCATCTGCACATCTGTCTGAATCAAAAGGTAGAGGAAATTACAGACATATATCCATACAGAGCCCAGAACACTGGGAAGACTCAGCTTTAATTAACAAGCATATTTTTACCTCCAATTGTTTATTAAAATGAAAGCATTATTAAAAAGAAGAAAAAGACAATAGACAACTAAAAACCCCCACCAAGAAAACCTCTGTTGTGTGGGGTAACTCATATGTCACATTATTCCACTTTGCTAGAGCAAGGAATTGTGAAGGAATTCATGTGTACAGATGGGCTGAGTGCGTCCACCCATCTCCCACAGCAGCGATAGCCTTGTGCTGTGCCTCTTTTGTTTAATTTCCTCTCGATGCATCACTCTCTCAGGAGACTGCTCAAGTTCTCTCTCCCACATTGTTTTCAAACCTGGTTACCACTGCATGCATTTCTAAATGACAAGGCAACTGGGTCTAAATCTTGATATGTTGCGAGAAAACCCAAACTGACAGTTGGAGGAGGCAGAAGGAGGAAGGCACTGCCCACCCCTCCTTCTTCCCAAATGTCATCCCTTCTTTGCCAGGCTGTGCAGGCAATCCTGATAAAGAAACGAACAGACACTTGAAAGTTTCTGACAGGTGTCATGGGTGCAGACACTGAGTGGCCACAAAGGATGGTGCTTGACATGACAGTGGCAGAGCCGTCGAGGCTGGCTCCAGGACATGCAGAGTTTGGTGTATGTCAATTCCAATCGCTGTCACACCCAAACTCCAGAATGATGTCTGCAAATGGACAGAGCCCATGGAAAATGTTCAGAAAACTTTAAAACACCCATTCCTGACTAAGCAATGTTGCCAAGCCACAAAGTAGAATCGGCCGCCATAGTGGGAATTCTCTGTCTGCAACCAGTTAATGGGGAGAGGCAGGACTGGTCATACTGGTCTGCTCTCTATTTGCCTTCATTTTTCTCTCATTGTCCTCTGAGCCAATCATTTTATTTGTGAGTTCTTTTCCACATTTATGTATTTTTGTGTGTAAGTGTACTGCCAGCAATTTCCCCATCAATAACTTATGGTGATTTTTATTCTTTTAATATAATGGTCACTGCTGCAGATACTCCAGAATCTAAATAGTTGGCAAATCTCCTCTTCTGACCAGGCTGGGAATGATTTATAATATGAGAAGAGATCTAGCTTCTCAGTAACACTGTGCAAATAGTTTCATAAATATTGTTCTCTTGCATTATTTTGAAATATTACTTCTTTAACGATCTGCCAAAGTCAAATATTTTTCGCTAAATAAAAATCCATGGGCAGACCTCTCACCAAGCCAAAGTAACAGGTGGTAACCAAGTTCACCTGGTGGGAGAGCCTGGCTTAATTAGCTCTAGCACAGAAGTGATAGTTAACTGGAATTAAGAGATGATAGATGACAGATGTGTGTACAATCTTTAATCCAGCCTTCCAACCTACTCACAGGGGATATATTTATTTAATAGTTCTTAACTCAATATATTGGCTTGTAGTTAAGCATTTTCAAATAGCATGAGGACTTGATAAGTACATTCATTGAAAAAAGCTTGAAAAATTTTATTCGATAAAATAGTGGCACATATAGGCTGTAAGTCTTGTTTCAGCTGAAAATTCCATGGTGCTCTAGGCATGGTGATAAGTCAACTATGGTGTTGGTCTTACCCTCCGAATGCCATGAGTCAATGCTGAAGTGGAAAGAAAATTCTAGTTACATTGGGCCAAGTTGAAATTTGAGAACAGTGGGGTCCAGAGTAGATATTTTTATTATAACCTTCACTGTGGAATGTCAAAATAAGTTTACTGTTATATCATAACACACATGCTGTTATATCTATAACATGTGCTGTTACATCTTAACTTCATCTACTTCCTGCCCTGGCTTTGTGCTTGGTGACCAGAGATGGCTATTCCAACAGAATTTCTCTTTTTAGGGGGTCTGTCTAAAAGCAATGTTGGTGTTAGCTTATGTCAGAACTCAGAGGTTCTCCCATGCATGCACCACTCATGAAATCTCATCCTTTTCCATGATTCCAGCTGACATTTCTACTAACTCCTAAATATGTCTTTCTGCCCACTTTCATCTTCAAAGCTCTAACCTTGCATCTTCATCCTGATAGCCCCTGAAATGCCCACATCCTGAGCAGAACAAGCCTGCTTGTTCCCATCAATCTTGTTCTCTGCTGGGTTTCTGATTTTGTTCCTGACTCCACCATTCTCCTTGTGGCCCAGCCTCTAACCCTCAGCACAACCCTGAATTCTCCTTTTCCTTTGTTCTCATAACCAAGCAGTTGCCAAGGTTTATTGCTACATAAAGCCACCTATACCTGTCCCCTATTTGGTATTCACTCATTTATTTTTGGTGGTACTGGGGTTTGACCGAGGGCCTCATGCTTACTAGGCAGGCATGCTACCGCCTGAGCCACTCCATCAACCCTGTTATTTTGTGTTGGGTATTTTTAGAGCTGGAGTCTTGTGAACTAACTGCCTAGGCTGGCTTCAAACTGTGATCCTCCTGATCTCTGCCTTTTGAGAATCTAGGATTATAGATGTGAGCCACAATGTATTATGGTTTGTTTTTGAAATCTGCACATTTTCAAAATAGTATGGCATTGGCATAAACACAGGCAGAAAGGACTAATGAATAAAACAGGGAACACAGATATTAGTTTATGTACATACAACCAATTCATTTTTGACAAAGGCACCAAGAACATACATTGTAGAAAGAACAGTCTCTTCAATAAATGGTTCTAGAAAAACTGGATATCCACATGTAAAGGAAGAAAAAATTAGTCCCCTATCTCTCACTATATTCAAAACAACTAATGCAAACTGGAATAAAGACTTAAATATAAGACCTAACACTAATAAACTGTTAGATGAAGACACAGGGGAAACACTTCAAGACATTGATGTGCGGGTGGGGGCATGGCTCTAGCTGTAGAATGTTTGCCTAGCAAATGTGAGACAGGGTTCAAACTCCAGCACCAAAAAAATAAAAATAAAAAAGACACTGATGTGAGCAAAAGATCTTTTGGGATATAAACCCCCAAAGACCTGGCAATGAAAACAACTTTAGCAAATAGGATTACATCAAAGTAAAAAGCTTTTGCCCAGTTTAAAAAAAAAAACCTATAAAATGACAGAAAATATTTGCAAATTATTTAACCAATGAGGGATTAACATCCAGAATATATAAGAATATCCAACAATTTAACAGCAGAAAACCTAAAATTATCCAATTTAAAATAGGCAAATGACCCAAATAGATATTTCTCTCAAATGACAACACTACTGGGTATATAACCAAAAGAAAATGAAAATAGTCCCTTTCTTATTGCAGTACCATTCACAATAGTCAAGATATGGAATCAACCCAAGTGCTCATTGGAAGATGAAAGGATAAAGAAAATATACACAATGGACTATTATTCAGCTATCACAAAGAATGGAATCCTATTATTTGCATAGAATGGATGGCAAGAGAACATTATGTTGAAAAAATAAAGCAAAAACAGAGAAACAATGTTCTCATTCATTTGTGGAAACTAAAAACCAATCTATCTCATAGAAAAAGAGAATGGAATAGACTTTGCTGAAGAATGGAACGGGAAAAGAAGGGGTTGGGTGAGGTTGGAAAACATGTACCACAATACAGTTAGATAGCAGGAAGTAGTTCTATTATTCTATAGCCTCATAGGGTAACTATAGTATATACGAATCCCTGATATATTTCAAAATAGCTAGAAGGGTCCAAAGGTTCCCAACACATTGAAATAAATGATGAATGTTTAAGAAGATGGAAATGCTAATTACCCAATTTGATCATTATACATTGTATACCTGTATTGAATTATCAGACTATAGCTCTTAAGTATGTACAAATGTTATATGTTCATATCTTTTGATTTAAAAGACAGAATTTAGACTACCTTTTTTCAAAATTAATTCATACTATGGAGAAATAAACTTCTACTTTGTCTAGAAAAATAAGATAAAATTACACATACTCATAGTGAACTTTTCAAACAATATGTTAGAGCATAAAGAAGGAATAAAAATACAACTGAAACAAAAATTTAAAAATAATATCCAAAATAAAACCACATGTCCTTTTTTAGTACATAGTGCCATTCTTTTTAATTTGGCAGATTCCATCATTGGGTATTTTTATTCCCACCCATGCACTGCAAAAGAGGATGAAGGGGGCATATGCTGAAATTCTGTCACATTTGGAAATGTCTTCATGGTGGTCCTCCACTTGAATAATTTGGCTCATTGTTATTTTCTTATGTTTTTCCACAACGTCATAGATACAGTTCTCTGGTCTATTATAGAAATCAGAGATTCCTTTGTCTTTTTCTCCATCTTCAATCACTGTTTGTTTGTTGTATAACAAAATGTATCTCAAGAATAGAGAAAAATAACTAATAAGCATCAACTTTAACAAATTTATCACTGTGATTTATCTATTGCAAATTTCTTTGTTCCATAAAACATTCATACTCTGCAATCTGCACCAACTCCCAATATTTATCTACAGAAGAATCCACTGTCTTTAATTTGGTGTTTACAATTCCTATGTATGATTTTTTTTTTTGGGTGGAACTGGAGTTTGAACTCAGGGCTTCTCACTTGCAAAGCAGACACTCTACAATTGAACCACACCTCCAGTACCCTATATATGATTTTAGGACATTTTTATATATAAGCTGTACATAATTAATACATAGTATAATATTTTGCAGACTGTTTCAGGTTAAGTTCAATGTTACTATACTAAACTTAAATTCTATATCTAATTTTAAATCCCATTATCTTTCTAAGATCAGTACTCAAAAAATTTCATAGTCCTCCTTTTAATGGATATTTAGTTTATTTCCAATTTTTTAACTATAGAAAGTAATGTAGCATACAATCTTGATCATTTGTAGTCTTTAAAATGGCTGAGAGTTTCTTTGTGATATGATTCAGAGATGGATTTGAATTGTACATGGGCTGTGCCTGTCATTAATTTTATTTAACATTGCCAAATATCTAGGAATGTTCTTGGTCATCCCTAGGACTGCATACTTTGTAATACTTAACTTCCACAGGAGCATTCCATATTATCATACATTTTTATATCTACCCATCTAACAAATATTAAATGGAACCTTATTATTGGCCCATTTTACATTTTCCTGAGTACTGATTACCAGTGAGATTGGGCATCATTTCAAATGTTTGCTGATCCTCTGTATTTCTTTTATGGTTTTCTGATCAAATCCTTTCCCACTTTCAGTTGACTTTTTTCTTTTCCTTTTTTTTTTTTGGCAGTACTGGAGTTTGAACTCAGGGCCTCACACTTGCTAGGCAGGCACTCTACCACTTGAGCCATTCCCCCAGCCCTGTTCTTGTGTTAGATTTTCTCAAGATAGCGTCTCATGAATTATTTGGCCAGGCTGGCTTCAGACCATGATTCTCTTGATGTCTGTCTCCTGAGTGACTAAGATTATAAATGTGAGCCACTGATGCCCAGGTTCTTATTGATTCTTAAGGATAATTTATATATGCTAGGTTTGATTCATTATTAGATGTAAATGTTGAAGATATCTTTCCTAATATTATATCTAACTGTTATTATTGTGTGGTGTCTTTTGTAATTCAGAACATTTAAAAAATTTTATTATTATTATTATTCATATGTACATACGATGTTTGGGTCACTTCTCCTCCCTTCTCCCCACCCCCTCCCTTAGCCACCCAGCCTTTCCCTCTCCCCCCTACCTCCTCACTTCCAGGCAGAAACTATTTTGCCCTTATCTCTAATTTTGTTGAAGAGAGAGTATAAGCAATAATAAGAAGGAACAAGGGTTTTTGCTAGTTGAGATAAGGATCTCTATACAGGGAGTTGACTCGCATTGATTTCTGTACATGTGCGTTACCTTCTAAGTTAATTCTTCTCGAATTAACTTCTTCTTTTCTCTAGTTCCTGGTCCCTTTCTCCTATTGGTCTCAATTGCTTTAAAGTATCTGCTTTAGTTTCTCTGCGTTGAGGGCAACAAATGCTATCTAGTTTTTTGGGTGTTTTACCTATCCTTATACCTTCTTTGTGTGTTCTCACTTTATCATGTTATCAAAATCCAATCCCCTTGTTGTGCTTGCCCTTGATCTAATGTTCGCATATGAGGAAGAACATACAATTTTTGGTCTTTTGGGCCAGGCTAACCTCTCTCAGAATGATGTTCTCCAGTTCCATCCATTTACCTGTGAATGATAACATTTCATTCTTCTTCATGGCTGCATAAAATTCCATTGTGTATAAATACCACATTTTCTTAATCCATTCGTCAGTGGTGGGGCATCTTGGCTGTTTCCATAACTTGGCTATTGTGAATAGTGCTGCAATAAACATGGGTGTGTAGGTGCCTCTGGAGTAACCTGTGTCATATTCTTTTGGATATATTCCCAAGAATGGTATTGCTGGATCATATGGTAGATCAATGTTTAGCTTTTTAAGTAGCCTCCAAATATTTTTCCAGAGTGGTTGTACTAGTTTACATTCCCACCAGCAGTGTAAGAGGGTTCCTTTTTCCCCACATCCTCGCCAACACCTGTTGTTAGTGGTGTTGCTAATGATGGCTATTCTAACAGGGTGAGGTGGAATCTTAGTGTGGTTTTAACTTGCATTTCCTTTATTGCTAGGGATGGTGAACATTTTTTCATGTGTTTTTTGGCCATTTGAATTTCTTCTTTTGAGAAAGTTCTGTTTAGTTCACTTGCCCATTTCTTTATTGGTTCATTAATTTTGGGAGACTTTAGTTTTTTGAGCTCCCTATATATTCTGGTTATCAGTCCTTTGTCTGATGTGTAGCTGGCAAATATTTTCTCCCACTCTGTGGGTGGTCTCTTCAGTTTAGAGACCATTTCTTTTGTTGAGCAGAAGCTTTTTAGTTTCATGAAGTCCCATTTATCTATGCTATCTCTTAGTTGTTGAGCTGCTGGGGTTCCATTGAGAAAGTTCTTGCCTATATCTATTAGTTCCAAAGTATTTCCTACTCTTTCCTGTACTAACGTTAGAGTTTGGGGTCTTGTATTAAGATCCTTGATCCATTTTGAGTTAATATTGGTATATGGTGATATACATGGATCTAGTTTCAGTTTTTTGCAGATTGCTAACCAGTTTTCCCAGCAGTTTTTGTTGAAGAGGCTGTCTTTTCTCCATCGCGTATTTTTAGCGCTTTTGTCAAAGATAAGTTGGTTATAGTTGTGTGGCTTCATATCTGGGTCCAAAATTCTGTTCCACTGGTCTTCATGTCTGTTTTTGTGCCAGTACCATGCTGTTTTTACTGTTATTGCTTTGCAATATAGTTTGAAGTTGGGTATTGTGATATCTCCAGCATTGTTCTTTTGACTGAGTATTGCCTTGGCTATTCATGGCCTCTTGTGTTTTCAAATAAATTTAATGGTAGATTTTTAATCTCTTTGATGAATGTCATTGAGATTTTGCTGGGAATTGCATTAAACATGTAGATTACTTTTGGGAGTATAGACGTTTTTACTATATTGATTCTACCAATCCATGAGCATGGGAGATCTCTCCACTTTCTATAGTCTTCCTCAATCTCTTTCTTCAGAAGTTTATAGTTTTCCTTGTAGAGGTCATTCACATCCTTTGTTAAGTTTACACCTAGGTATTTGATTTTTTAAAGACTATTGTAAATGGAATTGTTTCCATATATTCTTTCTCTATTTGTTCATTATTAGTGTATAGAAATGCTAATGATTTTTCTATGTTGATTTTATATCCTGCTACCTTGCTATAGCTGTTGATGGTGTCTAGGAGCTTTTGAGTAGTTTTTTGGGTCTTTAAGGTATAGGATCATATCATCTGCAAATAGGGATATTTTGACAGTCTTTACCTATTTGTATTCCTTTTATTCCTTCTTCTTGCCTAATTGCTCTGGCTAGGAATTCCAGTACTATGTTGAATAGGAGTGGAGATAGTGGGCATCTTTGTCTAGTTCCTGATTTTAGAGGTCAGAACATTTTTAATATGCTCGAATTTATCTGTTTTCTTTGTGATCTGTGCTTTATGCATTTTAGGGAATTGTTTTGAAACACGAGATTATGAAGATAATCTCATATGCTCTTCTAACATTGGAAAATTATGCTTTTTACTCTTCTCTTTTATCTACTAAATGAATGAAATTATGACAAATCAACATGAGATACAAATTGAAATTATTTTAAAATGGAAAAATGGGGGATAACATCAGAGATGGCTGACTAAATGTGCCTGGCAGGCTTCCTTTCACAGCAAAGATCCAATACTAATAAGAAACAATAGTTACTTCAATGGATTGTTGAGGCAGAGTGACAGAGTGCAGTGGATACGTGGCAGAGATATTGCAGAGCACAAAGGTAGACAATGACTCTAAAGAAGAGAACTAAGCACACAGTATCTACTACTTTTCTCTAAAGATCAATTCTGAACCAAGCTATCACAGGGAAACAAAGCCCCCAGAAGTCCCCATTATTGCCATGGACACCTGAAGCAGTAGCTGCTTGCTATGGTTTGGATGTTGAATGTCCCCCAAAGGTCTAAGTGTTAAAGATTGTACCCAAAGTGGCACTATTAGGAGGTACTGTGGCCCTTTAGGAAGAAGAGCTGGAGGTCATTGGGGTGTATACTTGAAAAGGACTGTGGAACCCAGCCCCTCCCTGCTCCTTCCTGGCCATGTGGTAAGCAGTTGTTCTACCATATGCTCCTTGCCATTTCCCTAGCTACCAGAGGCCCAAATCAGTGAATCTACCCAAACTTGGACTGGAACCTTCAAAACTGAGCCAAAGTCACCCTTTTTACTTTATACATTAATTAGCTCAGACATTATGTTATGGTGGTTATAGTGATGTACAGCTGACTAATATGCTGCTGGAAAAGCTTGCAACTCTCATAGGCCTGAGCCTGGGTTAGGATGCAGGATTACTACACCACTATATTGCCTCAGAGAATGAGCCAAGAAATCACACTGTGTCCTCCCCCAACCAGGCTCCAGCTCTATAGGGCCCATGGCTTCCAGGGTCCTGTGAAGGAGATGAGTAACTGCTTCAGCCTTACAAACAAGATCGCTCCTCTGCCCATGCTCTCACAACCCCAGAAAGCACCTGGGCATCTTACCCTGAGATCAGTTTGTAGAGGACTGAGAACCAACCAGGTTGTAATCAGGATCACCCCCTAAGCTGTACCAGAAGCATATAGTCTACCCTGTTCCCCATCTTCAGCAACAGGAAGCAGCCAGTAGCCAGTCCTGAGCAGCACGGCACAGAAGTTGCAAAGACCTCATCTTTCTATGGCTCCAAGAAGCAGAGAATAAGCCCATTCTGAAAAGCTTGACTGACAAAAGCCCTAAAAGTCAGTTGGATAGACCCACCTACCCACCCATGGCCCTAGGAGGCAGTTAGGAAGCTTTCCCCAAGCAGATCAGCCCCGTTAACCTCACAACCTCACCTACACAGCTCTCAGACACTGACAGACACTCTTGCTACCAGATGTTCTGCACTACACCCATGTGAGCCTCTAAGCAAAATTCCTCTACCATCACATGCTCCTTGGAAACTGATGGGTGACATATCTCTGAAGCAGCAATAGCCATGCCTTGCGTGCATAAATCTCTACACCTGCCTAGGAAAAGTTCAACATAGATGGTGATAGAATCCTATAACTCACACAGGTTAGACCACTGAGAAATCCATAGACATCACTGCTGTTGACTACAGCGAAGAAGTTACACAGAGCACTACATTGGACAACCTGCTTAGAAACAAAGCCAGTACAGCCGATCAAACCAACATCCTAGGACATAATGTATCAAGAAAGACTTTCACTATGAAAGCCACCCTAGAGGAAACTGATTGTCAAATGCACTTATATCAGCATAAGGACACAAAAAAGCCTCCAGAGGAACATAATAATTTTCTAGCAAAAGACCCCCAAAGAAAAGGAAATTGATGAGCTGCCTGAAAAATAATTCAAAAGTATTATTTTTTTAAACATTTTTATTAGTATATGATAGTTATACAGGGGATCCATTGTGGCACTTCCATATATACATACATTGTACCCTGGTTGGGTTCATTACCTCAAAAGTATTATTTTAACAAAACTTAATGATAATGAGATATAAGAGAGTACAAACAGGTAACTGAACAAAATTAGGGAGATAATTCATAATATGAATGGGCCTAACAGATATTTACAGAACATTTCATTCAGCAACTTGTATAATACATATTCTTTTCATTACTATATGGAACATTCTCCAGGATAGATTATGTTAGGCCATAAAACAGGTCTCAACAATTTTTAAAAAATCAGAATTATAGCATGTATATTGTCTGACCACAATGAAATAAAGCTAGAAAACAAGAGAAATTTTAGAACTTGTACAAATATACGGAAATTGAACAACATTGTCTTGAACAACCAATTGATAAATGAAAACATCAAAAGGGAAATTAAAAATTTCTTTAAACAAATGAAAATAAAATCACAATTTACCTAGACCAATGGAATATGGAAAGGCAGTATTTAGAGGGAAGTCTATAGCAATAAAAGCTACATCAAAAAACAGAAATATTTCAAATAAATAACCATAGATGAAATTTAAGGAACTAGAATAGAAAAAACCAAACCCCAAGTTGCTATAAAAGAAGAAATATCAAAGATTGATGAAGATAAGAAAAATATGAAAGATTAGTGAAAAGAAGAGTTAGTTGCTTTTTTTGAAATGAGAAAAATCTTTATAGCTAGACTAAGAAAGGAATACAGAAGACCCAAGTAAAATAAAAAATGAAAAAGGAGACATCATAACTACCACCACAGAAATTGTAGGATCAATAGGGATTATTATTAATAACTATATGCCAACAAATTGAAAAACCCAGAAGAAAAACATTTATGTACACATATAACCTGCCAAAATTGAACCACGAGTGGATAGAAGGCTTATAAAAAATGGAGAAAAGTATGAAGATTGAATCAGTAATGAAGTCTGCCAACAGAGAACAACTCAAGACAATATGGTTTCCTTGCTGAATTTACCAAACCTTTAAGAAAGAATTAAAACCAGTTCTTCTCAAATTATTACAAAGAACTGAAAGGGATTCATTCTATTAGTCCATCATTACCAGACAAGGCCACAACAACAAAAAACTATAGCACAGCATCCCTGGTGAACACAGAGGCAAAAAAGTTTAAACAAAATGCTAGTAAATCAAATCCAACAACACATCAAAAGGATTATACATCATGATCAAGTGGGATTTATCCCAGGTATGCAAGGATAGTTCAACATACACAAGTCAATAAATGTAATACACCACATTAGCAAAATATAGGGGAAAAACTTATTATCATCTCAATACTTGTAGAAAAAACATTTGATAAAACCCAACATCGTTTCATGATAAAAAAAAACTTCCAAAAACTTATGTACGGAAAGAAAGTACCTCAACAAAGTAGTCTGAACATGACAAACCCATGAACAACATCATAATGAATGGGTAAAAGCTGAAATAATTTCTTCTAACATCAGGAAAAAGACAAGGATTCCACCTTTACCATCCTTATCCAATATAATATAAAAAGTCTTAGCCAGGGCTAAGAGAAAGAAATAAAGGGCATCCAAATAGGAAAGGAGGAGGTTAAATTATTCCCATAGAAAGATGACATGATTTAATACATGAAAAGTGAAAAGACTCCACCAAAAAAAAAAAAAAAAAAAGACAAACCTTGTTGCAGGGCACCTGTGGCTCATGCCTGTGATCCTAGCTACTTAGGAGGCAAAGATCAAGAGGATTGAGGTTTGAAGCCAGCCCAGGCAAACAGTTCACAAAATCCTATCTCAAAAAACCCCATCACAAAAAAAGTGGACTGGTGGAGTAGCTCAAGGTGAAGCCCCTAGTACCACAAATAATAAATAAATAAAATAAACCCTTTTATATCTGACACATAAATTCAGAAAGATTGCAGGATACAAAAATCAATATATAAAAACTGGTAATTTAAAAAATATGCACCAATAACAAAACTTCTCAGAAACAAATCAAGAAAGAAACCTTAATCATAATAGTTAACATATAATAAAATAAAATACTTGGCAATAAATCTAACCAAGGAAATGAATGATTGCTAGGATTAAATTATGTAATGCTGATGAAAGAAACTGAAGTGTTCAAAAACATTGGAAAGAATTCCCATTTTCATTGATTAGTGCATACAATCAATGTTGTTAAAATGCCCGTACTAAAAAATAGTCCTACAGATTTGCTGCAATTCCTATCAACATATCAATGACATTCTCCACAGAAATGGGAAAAACACTCCTAAATTTGTATGGAACTGCAAAAGAACCTGAATACCCAAGCTACTACTGAATAAAAATAAGCCTGGAAGTATTATAATATCTGGCTTCAAAACATACTATAAAGCTAAATAACCAGAGCAACATGGTACTGGCACAAAAATAGATCCCTGGACCCATGGAAGAAAACAGAGGACTGAGAAATAAACCCAAACATTTACAGTTAACTGATTTTAAACACAGTTAACAAAAACATACATTTGAGAGCGAAGAGACTCTTCAGTAAGTGATGATGGGAAAACTGGATATCCATATGCAGAGGAAAGAAACTACATGCTTGTCCCTCATTATAATAAAAAAAAATCTCAAAATGGATCAAAGATTTAAATATAAGACCCAAACCTATGAAACTACTAGAAGAGAACAGTAGAAATGCTTTGGGACATTGGTCTTGGCAAAAGTTTGGGGATATAACCTCCAAAAAGCACCAGGAACAAAAGCAACACTGACAAATAGGATTACAAACTAAAAAGTGCTGTTTAGCAAAACAGAGACAATCAAAACTACACTGAGACTCCATTTCACCCCAGTCAGATTGGTAATCATCAAGAAAACAAACAATAACAAATGCTGGTGAGTGGAGGGGAAGAGGAACCCTCATATACTGCTGGTGAGAATGTAAACAAAAGTGCAACTACTATGGAAACCAGTATGGAGTTCCTCAAAAAAACTAAAAATAGACTTACCTTATGACCACACCATACCACTCTTGGGCATATATCTGAAGGAGTGTAACCAATATGCAAGAGAGATACCTGCATATGCATGTTTACTGCAGCTCTGATCACAAAAGCTAAACTTGGAATCAGATACCCAACAACCAATGAATGTATAAAGAAAACATTGCATTCCATGGGAATGTTACTCAGCTATAAAGAAAAATGAAATTATGTCATCTGCAGGAAAATGTTTGGAACCGGAGATCATCATGCTGAATAAGATAAATCAAGCTCAAAAAACCAAATACCATATGATCTCGCTCATTTGTGGAACCTAGACCTAAAATGATGATGATAATGGGACATGAATATGAAAAGGGGATGGTCTGGGGATAATCAACAGGAAGTGGGAGGGGAAGAGGGAAGAACACTGAGGAGTGAAGAGGATCAAAGAAAGCTACATATACATATTTGAAGACAGCATAATGAAACCCACCAAACACTGAAAAAGAGGGGATAAGGGGGAGGGAATATAATGCAGAGAGTGAACTTGCTCAAAGTATGCTGTGTGCATGTAAAGAATTACCACAATGACACCTCCTCATATTATTAATGTATGCTAATTCAAACATATAATAAAACTATTAAAAGCAGAGTAGAGATTAACAAACAAAAAAACCAGAAGCAACCTAAAGAATGGGAGAAAATATGTTCAAGTTCTTCATCCAAAAAGGGATAAATATTCATGAGTAAGGAACACAAACAACTTATCAAACGAACAAAAATCAGTCCAATTTAAAAGTGGGATGATGACCTGAGGAGACATTTCTATCTATTAATATCTAATAGATTTTCTATCTATTGTTTCATTTGTAAACAATATACAAATGGCCAAAAACATGGGAAAATGTTCAATATCACTAATCAGCAGGGAAATGCAAATCAAAGCCACAGGAAAATATCATGTCACGCCAGTTTGAACGGTTATTATCAAAAAGACAAAAAATGTTGATAAAGATGTGGATGAAGGGAACTCTCATACACTGTGGAAATGTAATTTAGTACAGCATGGAGGTTCTCAAAAAACTAAGAATAGCTGTACCGTTTGACTCGGCAATCTCACTACTGCATATAGATACATGCATGTGTATACTACTGTGTGTGGCACTTATACACAATGCAATATTATTCAGCCATAAAAACAATGGAATTCTATCATTTGCAGTAACATGGATGGAACTCTAGGACATTAAAAGTGAATAAATTAGACACAGGAAGACAATACACAATCTCTTCATATGTGGAAGTCAAAAATTTTTATCTCATAAAAAATAGAGAAAAAACAGTGATTACCAGAGCCTGGGAATGGTATTAGAGAAAGAGGATAGAAAAAGGATAGTTAATGGGTACAGGGGCACAGGTGGATGGGAGAAATAGCTTCTGATGTTCTAAGTACAGTAGTATAACTTTAGTTAAATTAAATTGAGTATTAATAACTCAAATATTTCAAAATAGCTAGTAGAGAGGATTTTGAACATCTCAACAAAAGAAATGATAAATGTCTGAGGTACAAGACATGCTGATAACAGCCTGATCATTTCTCATTGCATGTATTTGTTGGAATTTCACACCATATCCCCAATTATATACAATTGTATGTGACAATTAAAAATGAAAATATATCTTAGGGTTGAGAATGTAGCTCAGAAGTAGAGCATGTGCCTTGCTTATGCAAGATCCTGGGTTCAATCTCCAGCACTGCAAGAAAAAATAAAAATAAGCAAAATAAAATAAAATATTTTATGCAAGGAAAATGAGGATATTGCTAAGCACTGTGCAGATATTAAAATACGAAAATACTGTGGACAAATTTATTCCAAATAGTTGTACAACATAGCTGAAATGGATTAATACTTCAAAAGCCAAAAACTAGCCAGTCTCTCTCATGAAGAAATAATAACTTTAATAATCCAGTAGCTTCTAAAGTTCAGCCATTGCATACCTTTCTGTGGGTTGTATCTTGACCAAGCCATCGTGAGATGGGAATGTCTTCTGTGTGCATTTATACACATACCTACCAAACACCCTGCCTTAGCCATACAAAACACTGCAGAGTGTCGGCTGTTCACTCTCCTGACCAAGTGGCTGTCTGCGATTCTGGCTTACTGCCTTATCCAGCATTGTGACATAGTATCTTAATGCATATCACTCACTAGCTGGGCGTAAGATCCAAATTCAAAATCTGAAGTATGATTTCTACTTGAAGCATAGCACTTTTGCACCAAACTTGAAAAACAGTAAGTCAAACCATTGTAAGTTAGTAACTACTTGCAGTTGAATTCTTAGTTAAAACCTTGTTGGGGAAAGAAAATGAGTAGAAGAAAGAAAAGGAGAAACAATTTCTCTGGTGAGTTCTACCAACATTTTGAACATAACTGAAACCAATCATACACAATACACATATCGAGCCAAGACATCCAAATCCCTTCCATACACTTTGAATACAGGGTAAATTAGTACAATCACTTGAAAACATCACTCAGCAGATCTACGGAAACTATATATATTCTAATCCATTTATGAAGAGCCTGTATTCCCACAAAATGTACACATGCATGTGCACCATAAGATATGTACACGGGTGCATACAGTGAAATACAACTTGTGATGACAAAATCTGAAAACAACCAAAACTGTCTACCAAGAGCAAAATGGCTAAAATGGGGTATGCTCAATGACTTCCAAGGGAATAGGCTGAACATCAGTGAGCAAAAGAAACCTGGCATAAAGAAGTACATACTGTATGGTTTTATTCATATAAATTTCATTTTTTTTCTCTTTTCATTTATTAGTTTTAAATACTTTTTAAAAACATTTTATTGTTGTGCTGGACAGGGTGCATGGTAGCATTTACAAAAGTTCTTGCAATGTAGCAAATATATTATACTTGAAAAATAGTGAAGACTGATCAATGTGATTGTCATTACCAGTATTACCTTTGGAGGAGCATTGGCTGGAAGGGTCATAACAGATTTTATGAACAAGAGTTGTGTTGTATTTCTGAATCTGGGTGGTGACTATATGGCTGTGTATACTTTGTGGAAAACTCTTATGTAGTTTTCTGCATGTGTGTTACATTTCAGTACAAATTTAACTTAAAAATTCTAAGGTAAAGAAATAATATGCCTGTTGTCACCATGTGTACCTCATATAGTCCTTTTGGAGTGATTAATGTACAAATTTAGAACCAATTTTGGCTTCCCATAGTGTGGTCCAAATAAAGACATATAGATGGTGATGGATAGATAAGATAGGTGGGATGATAACAAATATAAATACATCATAGAGATACAGATAATAAGCATAGAAGATAGATAATTAGATAGAAAGCTACAAGCAGCTATATACTTGGAGCTCCTTGCTCTATTCTTAACATGTTGGAGGTGGGAGAGAATATTTTGATGTGTCAAAGCAAGAATATCTTGGGCAGTTATGGGAATACTGTTAAAAATAATAAGGCTGGATAAGGGAAATGCAAATCAAAACCACACTAAGATTCCACTTCACCCCTGTTATAACAGCTATCATCAAAAACACCACCAACATGTGTTGGCGAGGATGTAGGGCAAAAGGAACCTTCGTACACTGCTTTGGGAATGCAAGCAAGGGCAACCACTCTGGAAAAAAATTTGGAGGCTTCTTAAAAATCTAAACAGACCTGCCATCTGATCCAGCAATCCCACTCCTGGGGATTACCTAAAGGAATGCGACTCAGGTTACTCCAGAGGCACCTGCACACCCATGTTTATTGCAGCACTATTCATAATAGCCAAGTTATGGAAACAGCCAAGATGCCCCACTACTGACGAACGGATTAAGAAAATGTGGTATTTATACACAATGGAATTTTACTCAGCCATGAAGAAACATGAAATCTTATCATTTGCAAGTAAATGGATGGAACTGGAGAACATCATTCTGAGCAAGGTTAGCCAGACTCAGAAGACCAAAAATCATATGTTTTCCCTCATATGCAGTCTTTAGATCAAGGGCAAATACAGCAATATTGTAGGACTTGGGTTACATGACAAGGGGAGAATATATATGGGAGGTACGGGGTTAGATAGAAAACCCAAAACATGAAAGCATTTGATGTCCCCACTCCAGAGGAACTAATACAGAAACCTTAAAGTGACAGAGGTCAACATGAGAAGGGGATCAGGAACGAGCGTAAAGGTCAGTTAGAGACGAATCAACCTGGGTTGTAACACATTTGTACATGGAAGCAATGCTAGGAATCTCTCTGTACAGCTGTCCTTATCTCAACTAGAAAAAATGCTATGTCTTTATTATTATTGCTTATTTCTACTCTTCAACGGAACTGGAAAAAAGCGCAGAACAGGTTCTGCCTGGAAGGTAGGGGGGAGGGAGGGAGAGGGTGGAGGCCGAGGCAGAAGGGAGAAATGACCCAAACAATGTACACACATGTGAATAAATGAATAATAAAAAATAATAATAAGGCTGGGAGTTTGGGGAAGTGACTTAAGTGGTAGAATACTTACCTTGCAAGTATGAGGCCCTGAGTTCAAGCCCCAGTACTGCAAAATAATAATAATAATAATAATAGAGCTGGTGGCATGTCTCAAGTGGTAGAGGGGTTGCCTAACAAGCACAACACCCTGAGTTAAAACCCTGATACTGCCAAAAAAAATTAAAATTATCAACCTGAAAAGAAGGTTGCCTAATTGTCCTATAGTAATAATTGGAGGCTTTAAATTTCTTTTCTTTATTGTTTTTACATTTGCTCATGTGTGCATACATTGTTTGGGTCACAATTCCCCCCGTCCCCTAAATTTCTTTTTTATAAAAAAAATGAAACTGGGCATGGTAGCTCATGCCTGTAATCTCAGCTACTCAGAGAAGAGATCAGGAGGATTGCAGTTCCAGGCCAGCCAGGAAAAATGTTAGTGAGACCCCATTGCAATCAATAGGCTAGGTGTGATGTCATGCACCTGTCATCCCAGCTACATGGAAAGCATAAATAATAGGATCATGGTCCATCCCAGCCCAGGCAAAACTATGAGACCTTTCTTGAAAATAACTAAAGCAAAAAGGACCAGGGATATGACTCAGTGGTAGAATACTTGCTTACCAAGTGTGAGGTCCTGAGTTCAAATTCCAGTACCACCAAAATAAATAAAAATAAAAAAGATTTCACAATTAGAATTTTTTAACCTGTCAGACTGAGTGTTTGTGTCTCCTTCAAATTAATGTTAAAATCCTGTCTTCAGTATGATGGTATGAGAAGGTGGAGCCTTTTGGGGAGATAATTAGGTCACGAGAGTAGTGCCCTCATGAATGGTATTGGTGCCTTTTTAAAAAGGATCATAGAAAGCTTGCTCACCACATCAGGATACAGTAAGGTGACTGTCATGCAACCTGGAAGAAGGCCTTCACCAGAACCCAATCATGTTTTATACCCTGATCTCAGACTTCTAGCCACCACAACTGTGAGACGTGTGCTGTTTAAACCACCCAGTCTAAGTCAACATTTAACCACACAGTCTATGTTGTATTGAAGCACCCTTGACTTAGACATCTGTGAAATATTGCAAATCTGTTAATGATCCTAAAAATGGCCAAAAAAAGAAGTATATCAAGGAAAACCTCACAAAATAGGCAAGTTATTCAACTGATAAGATAATTCATTGATACTTTACTTTCCCCTCAATATGTAGTTCAAGTGGTAATCATAGATTACCCATTGCTTTAATAAGCTAATGTAGAAAGACAAAATGAGATTAGAAAAAACAAAAAACCTAAGCCAGCCAAGGAAAGGAATGACCAAGCTAAATCTGCTGAAATGACACAGAGAGAACATTTAACCTTAGCTTAGATGCTACATTTCAGCAGTGGACTTTCTGTGTGGCCGAAGCACGGGTATGCTGGAGTGCAGTATGACTAGAAAATCAACCCTTTATGTTTTGATTCCTGCATTGAAGCCCATGTGGTGAGATGTAAAGCATTCTTCTTTTGTACCTGATGAGCAAGCAGGACAGGGAATTTATATGAGATGGGTTGAGGGAGTGGTGGGAAGGTATTAGAGACACCACAATAGCGTAGACAGGCTTCCTGCAGCTGGCTGAATCCTCATCCTATGTGAGAGTGATCCACAGCAGCTGTTTGCTCTGAGAGAGTTTGGGACTAGGAGCACCTTCTATATCTAGGAGTGGCCACTTGCCTCATGCCTGGTCAGAACTTCAAGAAACATCACATCCCCTAACCATGTCTTTTGGGGTCTTTTTCTCAATAGTATTGTCCCACTCACTGGACAATTGTGCATGTTAAAGTTTTCATAGTCTTCTTGCTTGCTATAAGGAGAGTATTCTCTCTACATTAAGTATAAGAGGGTTTATGGAATGATTATGTTTTGTAATATACACTTTGGTTAAAGTATGACATATGAATGTAGAAGCTGGTAAGAAATGCGGGATTCTTTAGGAAACTCTAGTCCAGTAAGACATGGTAGTGGCTTAGACTAGGATGAGATCAGCAAACATTTTCTGTAAAGGAAATAATTTAGCCTTTGTTACCAAAGATCTTTAGCAAAACTACTGAATTACTCTGTTGTGGTATAAATATAGCCATGACAACATGTCAGGAGTGTGGGCATGGATGTGCTCTGATAAATTTGTATTTGCAAAAGCGAGGCCTGGGCTGGCCTGTGGTTGCTGCCCCCTCCTATAGGAGGACAGAAATGGGGAAAGAAGGTTTTAGGAGATCATTAAGTAATAAATCAGCAGGTATTCCTCAGGGATTGGATATGAGGAGTGAGAAAGGGGTTGGTAATTACTCCTAGGTTTTGGTTACTCCAAGTTGATATGAGAGGTCCTCAAATCCCCCATCTCTAGCTCCTTTTTCATGTCTAGTGGACATTAGTCTTATTTGGGGGTGTTAATCACTTCTGAATGCCTATCCCAAGCTTCCCATCTTTCCACTTGTGAATCTGTACAACTCTGGAGTCGAAGCCAGATACAGTTTCTCTCTCAGCACAGCCACCTGACATAGGCTCCGCTGAGCAGATGCCCTGTGGGTCACTGACTCTGCTCTGGAGGACTATGGTAGATGTGTTCAGAGACAGCAGTGACTGAGACTCCACTCTACACCGGGATTGTGTGTGAGGTACAGTCTGGGCCAAGTGGCAGTGATGTCTCTACTGCTGTAATCCATGAAGGAAGCTATCTTCCTTAATAGTCTCCAAACATGCCTCTCTCATTCTCCACAATACTGGGGCAATATACTATCTTCTACTAAATTTATTTCCTCCTTAAATTATCCAGACTGGTTCTACTGCCCATAACCCCGAACCATCACTGGTACCCTATTTCATCGCTCCCTTGGCCCTATATCCAGTCCAAAGAGAATTCTGTGGAAGCTGACAAACAATTCCTTCCATGAAGTATCTTCCACTCCAGGGCTACAAGGGCTATATAAGCACAACATATTTTTAATACAAGTGATCAAGGCACAGTATGATACAGAATGATTAGTACTTATGCCCTCATTGCAGGATAATAATTAGCTTCCGATCAAGATTTAAAAAAAAAATTAGTGAAGGTGGCAACTGACAAAGGAAGAGGAAGTCAGGACAGGCTGAGAGAAGCCCACAGTCAGAGCCTTAGAGGTAGAGGAGAGATTGGTCTGGGCTGGCCTGTGAAGTTTGTGTGGAGAGATAGATCAGGAGGCATGCAGATGGGAAAGGTCGATTCGTGTGAGGAGGACCTGGAACAGCAGGATGAGAGGGAAGGTCGTCAGAACAGCCCTTCCAGCCTATGGTCACTTCCTAGCATTTTATCTTTCTAGACTTTCATAGCTATTGTTCCTTTCATTTGGGATGTCTTCCCATTCTTCCCACTGCTGGCATTAGCTCACTTCTGCTCCTTGCTATGAGCTGTGTTTTAGGTCCAGTACTCAGGGAACCGAGCACTGAGATTTACATGTGGGTTTATTATAGAGTATGCTCTGGAACATGACCTATAAGCAGAAGAGAGAAGTAGGACTAGGCAGAGGGAGATTGGACTGTTATGCATCTGCACCAGAGGCTGGGCTGAACCCAGAGGAAGCTCTGGGGCTGAGATGATCTTCAGAATTGTCCTGCCTTGAAGTAAGAGGTTCAGGCCACTGTGTCCCATAAGAAGCAGTCACTGGATAAAAGAGCCCTAAGAAGAGTGAGTTTACTCACATGGCCAGCTCTCTTCAGAGTGGTTTCCCCAGGAAGGACGAAGGATAATTAGCTGTTTAACCATGAAGTCAAGAACTGGAAAACTGACTACCATAAGTCCATCTCAAGTAGGTCTCATGTTATTCTTTTTTTATAGCATGCTATTGCTCTCCTTTTTGGCAATTAAGGTGATTTATAAGGACATTTTTATTTTTATGTGCATGATTACTATTTATCTCTCCTAATAAACTCTTAGGCTCATGAACGTAAGTAGCATGACAATCATAATCATCACTTACTTTATCTTTAGCATCTAACACAGAATAGGTACTTAGCCAATATTTGAACACATGAATAAAATACAAAAATAAGAATCAATGCAAGAAAGGAGATATGATTGTCATTGACCATTGGATCAGAGCATCAAGTTGAGTGTGGCCTGGACTAGGTAGGGATGGAGGGGCTGCTAGTATAGTCATCTGAAGTCCTCAGGGAACTATAAAGGAAGAGACAACACTGTGAATGTGATACTAAAAGAGAGTGTAAGACAAAGACATACCTGACTGTATTTTGTGGAAGACCTGCCTTTGACTTTGCTAACTAACACTGAATTTAAAAATTTAAATTCAGAAGGACTGATGAGTGGCTCAAGTGGTAGAGCACCTACCTAGCAAGCATAAGGCCTTGAGTTCAAAACCCATTACTGCCAAAAAAAATAAAATAAAAATTTAAATTCAGAGTCAGTGAGCTCTGAATTTAAAAACTGATCATGAGGTATCCAATAGAGTTGTTGTATAACCAATAAATCTCTAGGAGAATTTAAAACACTTCCTGTCAAAAGATGGCTTGCATTTCATATCATGGCACAGAGAAGTGGAAAAATTTAAATGTCAGACAAACAACTTCCTGTGTAGATGAGTGCTTTCCCAATCCATAAAACTTGTTTATATGGCACCACATTAAGGGTAAGATCAGACATCAAGGCTAAGACACCAGGTAACCAATTGAAACTGAATTATTTCCTCCAGTGCATTGGACTGGACATTGTGACTGATGTAAGACTTTCTATTCTAAAGGACAGATGTTATTGTTCAAAACAATATGAAGTTGGAGTATAAAAATAATGTCACTAAAAGGGAAATGCTGGGAATTCTCGTCCTCATCTTAGTAAGAGTCTTCTCCAGATCCCAGGTTACCTACAACTCATCATATTTTCAAGAGTCTTGCTCAAGTTAGTTGAAACCTCAGAGTAATGACACTTAGGGCAGCCTCGTAGAGAGCACTATGATGCGTGTCTTGGGCGACATGAGAGAGCTATGAGGAGGGGCCATGGGAGAGTAATCTGTTTTGCAGCTCTCCCTGGTTTGCCAGTGTCTCTGTGCTCGGCCAACAGCAGAAACATAGCATGCACTCAGTGCTGTAACTCCAGATCAGGAAGAAGCAGCAGGCTGCCTCAAGGAGAAAGTCCTCAGCCTGTAATGGAGCCCTTGATTTGGTGGTTTCTGCTCAAAGAACCCTCACAGTGACTTGGGCAGGTGTCACAGGCAAATTCTTCAGAAATTCATTTTCCTCCCAGCTAGACTGCATAGATCCAGCATGTTACTTCCAGAGAGGGACCTCACTTTCCTTCTTTCCTCCTTTTTCTTCCCATACTCTCACCCTCACTTGGAGAGCAGGGCTTTAGAATAGACAGGTGACTAAGCACTCTAGTCAAGGCTTTCAATCGATGGAAGGAGCATTTGACACCCACATTGCTTATGGTTGTTGTCATAACTTTTTACCTAAGATCTGCGCTTTTCCTAAGTTTCTTACATCCTGGGATTCTGGTGTCAATGATGATGAGTGAGTGGTTTCATGCCAGTCAAAATCTGGGAAATGAATCCTAAACCCCATTTTGGGATATGGGTGATAATGGGCCAGGGTTGGGGATATAGTAGAAATCCCAGTACCTGTTCCAGGCACAGAAAACCCCCTTTCTCCACATTCTCAACATGATCACACTGTTCACATATTATAAAATGATAAAGTACAACATGGTTAAATACATCACTGATTTGCCAATAATAGGCATTGGTGTATAAGTCTAACTGGCGGAGCAGCTGCCTGTGGTATTGATTTTACTGTCTAATGGTTGAGAGAGATGTTATCTTGATTAATTAGAACTCAAAAACAAATGCATCTCTTGTGGCATTCACCTGAAAAAAAAAACTACATGTGTCTTAAAACTATTGGAAACCTAAAAGGACAGGGTAAGCAGGGAACAAACCACTCCTTCCGCCACCTGTCCAGAGAGAAGATAATGTCTGTGAATATTGGGCAAGTTGATGTAAGCTTATCGACAAAAAGGGGGCTCCTGTCTATTTCTTCCTTTCAACTGCAGCTTTAAAGTCAGAAATTACAAAGAGAAAGCACCATCATTCGAGCACCACTTTCCCTGGAGTTCAGGAGTGCAGCCTTTCTGCTCTTGGCTGCATATAAAGATCCATTCAGTCCACCATCCCAAAGACTGCTAAAGTGGTTGAGTATGAATTTCCTCTGCAAGAGGTAGTACAGAAACATCCAGAAGATAATTTCCATAATCCAAGGGTAGAATGTGAAGTAATATTACTCTTAAAGATGAAATATATCATCTGAATAATTGCTAAAGTTTAGTCAAAGGATGTTTGAAAAATTCTAGCGTTTAGGCAAGAGATATTATTTCAGTATTTCAATGAAGTTCCACAAATAATTGACCTCAAAATACCATCTAACACTGCATAATAAACTATAATAAAAAAGATATGATACCTAATATTCTTTTGGCTTTGTGGGCTAATTTCTATAAAATGGATTACATTGGGCTGTTATTTTTCTAAATCTTTTATGATCTAAAATCTTGTCCAGTTCTTCATTTTCAACACTGCCTATATAAAAGAAGCTAAAGGTAAGGATCCCTGGCCTTGTGGCATGGTAAGTTACTGTGTTATGAGCATACCCAGAAAATATTCTGTGCTGATAAGTAAGTAACTGCTCTGCTGTTTATGAACGATTTGACATTGGGAAAATTGCATGGCATTGTTAAGCCTCAAAATCCTATTAGCTGTCATTGATTTATTCAATATATATTTATTGAAGTGAGAAGACTAGTGATAAGTAAAAAAAGAAAACTGGTCCTTGTTCATATTGAAGCAGAAGCTGTAGTCCTGCCATTCTAAGTGGACTTTGAAGTCTATGACTATGATGATGCTAACTAAGATACTAATGATGGTGATATTTTCATTGTAATTGCTACATGTTTTCTATCTTCATCAGGACTAAGCTTAAGCCATCCTATGTCATGTTACAAAATATTTATTTGAAAAGTCTCAGCTATATAATTGAAAGACTGTTTGCTAAATTCATTTTCTATACAGGATATTTTCCAGTTAGGGAAAAAGTTTTAACTGCAGAGTTCACAGAAGAGAACAGTCACTGGGTCAAGTTCACCTTGCTGAGGGCCCTAAAAGGCAGCCTTTTTCTACAGTTTGACCCACCAAGAGTCTAGTCTTCTTGCCAAGACTCAGGACGCTACTTTTTTCCTAACTGCTTTTCCCACTCTTGCCATTCCTCAGCTTTCACATTAGGTGGATAAAATCAGACCAGATCTTGGCTTGAAGTTAATTAATTCATCCACTCAAATAACAATTACAAATTCCTATTTGGGGTTAAGCTTTGGGCCACAAGTCTAGGACATGACAGGGGACTTCTCCCTCCTGGGAGGCTTATGGTTTTCCTGAAGGTCCTCAGAGGTTTCCTAATTTCCTCCTCTTGTGGCAATTTTCAGAGGAATGAACCTTTGCCTGCCTAGGGTGAGGTGGGGAGTTACGTAACATTGTTCTCCTGACCCACCTGTTTCAGTGGCCCTGCACACTTAGGAAAAAGAATAGCCTAGGAAAGCTGCCCTCAGTACCACACAATTTATAGGCAGAGAAGAGGTTAAAGGAGCCAATTTTTAAAGCTTCATGTTAAATTTATGTGAGTTTTTCCAAGGAGTTTACTAGGTGAAAATATATATATAGTGTAAAATGTCCATGGTTTAGCTATTCAATTATCCTCTTCCTTCTAGTGAGAAAGGGACTTCATAAAAGGAAACTCCTTTTCTCTGACCCACTAAAATCATTCACCGAAAGTAAGAAGCAGAAATTTCTCCTAAAGAGACCATCCTATGCATCAGATATGTTCATAGCGAGGCCTAATTGGCAACCCCATGACTATTCAAATCTTCATGACATCTTACTTAGCCCACTAAATAAATGGCAGTGACTTAGCAACCACAGTAAGCTGGTATTTTCCTCCAGTTCAGACAGGATACTTTCTGTTTAATGGCAAGTGGCTTTTGATTCATATGTGTTCACCTTCTTTGGTATTCAATCATATCAACACAATTCCTCCATCTGCATTATTTGGTTGGACCTATTTATTTCACAGAAAAGGAATCTGAGTCCTGAAGATGAAAAGAATTCTCCCACTCAAGTCTAGCAACCCTAATCCCCTAATCCAAGATGCTCCAAAATCTGAATTTTTGAGCATTGATCTGACATTACAAGTGGCAAATCCCACAGCACGAAACTTTGTTGCAAGCACAAAGATTTTAAAAATATTGTTTAGTACTACCTTCAGGCCATGTGTATAAAGTATATAAGAAATATAGATGGAGTTCATTTTACACTTGGGTCTAATCCCTAACACATCTTATTATGAATATGCAAATGTTTCAAAATCTGAAAAAATATAAAATCTGAAACACTTCTGGTCCCAAGCATATGGATAAAGGATTCTCTTAATCTGTATGAGTAAGAAAGAAGAAGTTCCCATGATATGCATTAATTCTGTGTCTACTGAAAGATCACCAAATTCTTTAAAATCCAACTCCAATCCATCCTAACTCTGAATCTTGTTCTTCCCTCTATGTGGGCTCCTCGTTCCCCCACCTGTTGTCTGGTTGGCTCCTTCTCATCTGTCCAGAGTAATTTTTAATGGCACTTCATCAGAGCTCTCCTCCATGATTGCGCCATCTAAGTTAGATTCCTCCCAAATTTTCTCCAGGGCATGCAGTTATTTTGTCTCACAATATTCATATTTTTTGTGTTTTGTTTTATGTCTGACTCTCCAAGTAGATTGAAAGTACTATGAAGGTCGGAACCAATGTCTTCTAGATTCACAAAACTAAACCACATGATCTTGTGTGGAATCTAAAAAAAAAAAAATTGATCTCATAGAAGCTGAGAATAGAATGGTGGTTACCAGAGGCTGGGGAAAGGAAAGGAGGGATGAGGAAAAACTGATCAATGAATACTAAGTCACATACATGAGTAAGAAGTTCTGGTGTGCCACTGTACAATAGAGTGGCTATAGATAATGACAATGTGCTGTGCATTTTAAAAAACTGGAAGTATTCTGAATTTTTTTTTACCATAAAGAAATGATAAATGTTGGGGGAGACAGATTTATTTAACCTGATTTAAACAATACACAATGTACATACACATGCATCAAAGCATCACACGGACATGATTAATATGAATAATTTTATATTTCAGTTAAAATACATTTAATTAAAAAAGAACCTTGGCACTTAGCCTGGTGCCTGTCACAGAGTAGGTACTCTTGTTGAATAAATGAATACAAGAACCTCTTGCTCGTTATGTGGTCTGTCCCCCTCACTCTGGCAGCACATGTGTTCAGCATTACTTGACATCATCCTTCCTTCACATACAGATTTTTTGGTATATTTTTGTATACCCATGTGTTACCTTTCCTGATAATATCATTTACTAATTAACAATAACTATATTTACTTTTAGCTATTTGCCAAGAACCAGGGGAAATGTCTCATGCATACTTAAACAATATACCTTCTGAAAAACTGTTAGCATTAAGGAAACATGACTAAGAGATGCTAAAAGTGTTATAATGCTGGGCTTGCTAACTCTTTCATAGCAGGAAACTTGCTCTGAGGATAGCCAACCCTTCCAGTGTGCTGAGGACTGTCCTAGTGTTGGACCCAAAGATCCCATGTTCCACTAAATCTGATTCTTGAGAAAACCCTGAGGGTTGTCCACCCTGCTTATACTCCTTTGTAAGACAAGTTTCGCTGTACTCTGCGCTGGACCAGCAACTCTCATTTGTAGACTATCAGTCATCTACATGAAAACAAAATTCACTGTCTAGCTACACAAGTGTTCAGTGTTACGGAGAAATAATCAGGTTTAGAGTTATAGAACTCAAATTTCATTCAATTTCTCTTCTTTTACTTGCCTTACACAACATGAATACCAGATCTTGTGAGGCACATAATATTTGTGTTTTGGGGCACAATGCTTGACTCTCCACATGCTGAGGCAAAGATCTCTTTTCTGGAATCTTTCTCCTCTAGAGTTCTTGCACCAGCTGGACAATGAGTAATTCCAAGACATCTAGTACTTCCCAAGGGATCAGATTTAGTCAGTGCTCAATGAAGCAGAACCACTAGAAGATTATATAAATACAGGACCCCTTGGAAGTTTTGTATTACATATAAATACAGTTATTTCTCAGAATTCATGGGGTGTTGTTTTCTGGACCCCTGCAAATCTAGCAGATGCTCAAGTCCCTTCTATAAATTGGCACAGTATTGCATATAATATAAGTATATTCTCCCATATACTTTAAATCCCCTCTAAAGACTTGTAATACCCAACACAATGGCAATGTTATAGAAATAGCTGCTACACTGTATTGTTTAGGGAATGAAAATCTGGACCTGTTCAACACAAATGTTACCCTTCCCCAATATTTTCAATCCTCCATTGGTTGAATCTGTGAATGTGAAACCCACAGATACAAACTGTACAAATTAGTGCTGGGGCCGGAAGTTCCAGGGCATATAGCACGAAAGTAGGGAAAGCAAAGACAAACTAGAACTTTGAAGGTTGAGCTAGAGCTAAGAAGGATAGTGTGGAACCTGTGTTGATCTCGTATCTCACATGGGCCTCCAACTGGGAGGAGAAGCTGGCCCCATTTGTCCTACAGGCACCTGGGCCAGGCACTGTAAACATTGAGGCAGAATACCAGACCGGAGCTGGGAGAGCTGGGAGAGCTGGGAGCATGAATGCAGCCATATTTATCAGAGGATCCAGCAGATAAGGGACTATGGAGGAGGTGCATCCACTTAACTCAAAAGAGTAAAGGGATATGGCCATAGCCACAGCTCTCCTTCTTCTTGCCCAGTCTCTTATAAAATATCTCTACTGAGAGAGGGGATTGTGGGAAATGTAGTTCCAGTGAAGCTAAGCTCATACAATGCAAATTCACCACAGTCCACCCACCTTTCCTCTACTTGCCTCCATCAAAAATAAAGACAATGGCAAAATTTTGTGAAGGATCTCGATGCCCTAATACTAACCCAGGGATCACACTTTCTCGAAGGCCTTTTAAGAGTGTTCTTAAGGCAGTTGTATCCAATGACTTTTCTGATCCAAAGCTTGCATTTCCATCCTCATTCTCATTACTATATTTTGAAGTTAGGTGGCAGATGTCTTCTTTATTCAATGTACTTATAATTTTGAAATGTATTCCCACCAAACCTTGTCTGGGAGGCAGGATGTTACAAAATTCATATTATGGGGTTGGGTTTTAAGAGTTTGTCTTACCCAAGGCCCATAGAGAGAGACTTGAATTTAAGTATCTGACATTATTCCTGAGTAACAAGGCAGAGGTGAGACTTTCTTTTCTTACATACCTTTATCATTTAAAAAGAGAATAAATATTGACTCATCACTTCTTGGCTTTTTGACTAAGATCAAGTGTAAATGTTGTTGACTTATTTTGGATAGCACAAAACAGAAAAAGCAACAACAAATCCACAGTGGGTAATAAACCAGGTAGTATTTCCACCATTCTTGTATACCTGCCTGTTTATGTGCATACTTGTCTTCCAAACTAGCCTATATGCTTCTAAATCAAGAGAATTACCTCATTTCTTCTCTTGTGCTTCACCCTCCTCCCCACCATGACTCACATATGGGTTGCCCACTTTTCAAGGCAATAACTGATAGATTAAATATCGTGTCTCCAAAATGGCCTACTAAAATTGCATGCTAGATAAACCTTAAACACAAGAAACAATTGCATAATTCAGTCACAAAGGAGCTTTTGGATAAAGCCACAGGACAGAGGAATTCCCCAGGTGGCCTCTCTGAAGTGGGCTCCTGGATTGAGTGTCCCCAAATTGTCTATAGCCACAGCTGTGCAAAATACAGAGGGCATTTTCCCAGCCTCCTTTTCATCACCTGAAATGGATGCAGGGGATGGTTAAGAAGAGTTGGCTAATTCAGTCAGCTTGGCTCTCTGTGCCCTGATATGACTGCCAGGCTAGGCCCCTACTCATCCCTGAAAACTAGCATCAAGGGATGACATACAGTTTGATAACATAAGATGCTTAGGTTTTTTGGCTCAAGTGAGATGTTCTGAGCTAATAGCCCTGTGAGCTGAGTTTTAGCTGTGATCTGCACCTTGAGATATCCGTTATGTCTGGCTCAGGAAAAAGGGGAAAGAATGAGAGCTTATTTCTAGAAAGGTTTCCGATGAGCACATTTGTCATTGAAGGGGAAGATGGGTATAATTAGCTTGTCAGTCTAGTTTGGGCTGAGCAGGCTGTCTCTGCTAAGAAAGATGGACTAACTGCCAGAGCCACTGACAGGCAGTCGATAGCGCAGCAATTAATGTCATAAATAATTCCAGAACCAATTACATCAAAATGGACTCAGTGCTTTAAAAAGGTACAGAATTCTCTTATTCTTCCTGCTAACAGCAAGAAACAGCTTTCATTTTTCTCTGTAATTACTTTTCATTGTATATAGCAATACAGCTGAGCTTTTCTGTCCATATTTAAGCCTTGTCTTTCTCCAAGCCTCTTCCCCCACCACCAGCCTCCCTCCTTCACCCCACAGGACAAGGCTGTTAAAGTCGATCTTCCCTGCCAGAGAAACGGGGTGAATGTATAATCTTTTAACTTGGCTGTTGCAGGAGAACTCTGGCTACACCTAAATGATTAAGAGCCAAGTTTTCGAAAATGTCATGGACAATGACAGCAGAGTGCCCCAAACAATGGCATTTGGAAATGAAGACATTTGTGAAATAAATGGATTTGTCTTATTATTTTAAAGGTTGCTGTGTCTTTGCTTACACTGAATTTATTGATTTTTTCCCCCTCTTCTTCTTCTCCTTCTCCTCCTTCTTCTTCTTCCCTCCTCCTTTGTACAGCTGTAAGTATAGAAGGCTAGCTAAACTATTCCCTCTACACAGCAAACACAATTCAATACTACCCATGTGTGCTAATGGGCATTTTTTTTTTCAGAGGGAAGATCACTCTTTAACATCGTGTTTTGCTTAAAAGCTATTCTCTTGGGCTGTCTCAACTCTTCAGCTAGCTCTCTGTGCATCACAGTACATATGTAGATAACACAAAGGCTATTATACCCATAATAGCAAAGACATACCAGATATCACTGGGGCTAATCGTCTTTTTTTTTTTTCCTGCTTCAGCCCCATCAGTTGCCTCAGTGGCTGGTTTAAAGAAAGGAGGGATTGTGGGAAAGCAAATTACTGTAGTATTCACTCACAGCTTTGTTTCCGGGCCTGACAAACATTTCCAACTTTTCAACCATGGTGGCATTTATTCTGGAGGGACTGAGGAAAATGGCTCATGAAGCTCCCACTGTTTCAAAACCAGAAACAGCTGCTGGTGTCGCTTGCAGTTTGCTGAGTGTGCTCTGGCTTTGCACTCCTGCCGCTGATGGCTCTCCCTTTAGCAGTAGGTGTCACTGCAGTGAGTGGTAATTACAGCAGAAGATTTCAGAGGACATGGGATAATTAGGCCAGCCGCGCAGGCATAAACACTGACATTTACCATATTAAAAATTGGAGATGTCGGCATTTTCCTCCCTCCCAAGACCACAACAATAGCAACCTCGCCAACAAAGGCAAGTTTTCAAGAGAACAAAGGGCCTTTGCCTTTGGGGAGGTTTGCCTGGGTGTCTGTCCTTGGCAGTTGGTCCTGAATGGAGTCTCATGACCATTTGGGAAAAGATTAGTTGAGGTTACGTGGCTCGTGTTCAGTGTTCACGCTCCTTCCTCCACTTGGATCCAGCAGAACTTCTCACCCTAGTTATGAATGGTGGTGCAGTGGTAGAGCATGGTAATCCGCACCATTCAGACAGCGCCTCCATCTTTCCCTCTGGGATAGACACAGGTAGACTCTCCGAATACCACCTTCACCTGGGCTACGGTGATCCCATGACAATAACACCAGGTGTATTTCCCGCATCTTTAGCAAGAGACAGACAATGAGAAGAAAGGAAACCCAAACACTGGTCCTCTAATCCCAAATATGCCTCTAAGAGTAAGACTGTGGTCACATCCCCTTACCCTCCATCCCGAACAGAAATTGAACAATGTTTGCAGAAAAGCTGGGAAATAACAAGGCTGCAGCTGCAACTCAGCAAGGGGGCTGTGAACCATGTGTTGTGTTAGCACTTCCCTACAGAGCCTGCAGGACCTAGGTTTGGATTCAACCTGGCTTTACTATTTAGGGACTCTGGGTAACTTCAATCTTGTTTTCCTTTCTAGAAAATGTAGATGCTTATGAAGTTGTGAAGATGACTAAATACATACACTTAAGGCATTGAGCACACAGGAAGAACTTGATAAAAAATGACAGGAAAAATGTAATAAAATGGTCAAGGTCTTTATGATTGTGGAAGGTCATTTGCCCCAAATAGAAGACTGTGTATGAGGTTGATTTTCTCCAATGATGACAGAGGGCTCAAGCCTCAGTTTTCTTTGCTTATGAGGAGATGGAAATGATTGAAGGAGAAACCCCCGCTAGTCCCTGAAATGCTAGAGAGTTGGCTGTGCTGGATATGAAGATGGTGTGGATTTGCTCCCACCTTTGCCACTCACCAGATGCTGCAGAGCCATAGGGCAGGACTCTCATCTGTAGTCTTTGGGATGGGCACACTTCAGTACAGGATGGGTTAAAAGTCTACCAAAACATTTTGCTTCTTTATAATGAGGGCCCTGGGCCTGAATTTCTTGAAGTGGGCTGCAGGGAATGGGATCAGAAAGTCAGTGTGGACCCCTGGAAAGAGATAAAAGCCTTTGGTGGCTATGGGCTAACTGTATGAGCTTGTTCAAATGACCACACCTTTCTGAACATGGGTTTTCTCACTGTTTTTTTTTTTTTTTTGGGCCTATTATATCTTGAGCCACTCCACCAGCCCTTTTCTTTGATGGGTTTTTTCCTGATTGGGTCTCACAAACTATTTACCTGGGCTGGCTTCAAACCAGGATCCTCCTGATCTCTGCCTCCTGAGTAGCTAGGATTACAGGCACCAGTGCAGGGCTTGTTTGTTTTTTTTAAAGATAGGGTCTCTCTATGTAGTTCAGGCCATCTGGCAATCCTCCCACCTCAGCCACCAAAGTGCTAAGATTACAGGTGTGCAACATTACATCCTGCCTCCAACACCACATTCTGCATTTTATGCTTTAGTTATTGAACCACACTGGACACAATACCTATGAATGTTTCTAATTCGTTTGGTTGGAGAACAAGGCTTATCCTTTCTCTGCAAAATAGCAGTATCATTTTAAGTTGGGGGGTTTCCTCACTTATAAATGAGAGAAAACAACTTACTTGTGTCTGCTAGTGCTGAGGGAGGATTAAAGAAGCCGGCTCCCAAAACACCAGCCAACAAAATACTAAGTCCCTTCCCCATGCTTTGTGCATTCCCTTTGTATGAGGCACTGATTGTCTCCCCCAAGGAGCATGTGAGGATATATAAATAGGAAGTACTCCACTGTTGTACTCACAGTAACTTTCCATCCTCAGGATCCTGAGTTCTTGTTCTTCCTAAGGTAGCCATACAACCTTTGTGTGAGGTCAGCATCAAGAGGCGCTAGCAAGCTGTACAGGAAATGGACCTTGCTCCAGCAGCCATATTTCTAAATTAAATACAAGCCCAGTAATTTTTCAATTAGTTCTAGGCATAAGAGTCAGCCTAAGACATGTTTGGATACATAAACATCAGAAGTTCTAGAATATTTCCAGAACCTGTAAAAGAGTAGGATCACATATTTTAAATGGTAACCATCCTGAACCATTTGGCTTCATTGGATATTCACATCTCCTTCGAATTGGAAAGACAGTCCAACAGTGACTGCTACAAGTAAAAGTTTGCTTGCACAGGGAGGGCCAGGCAAAATTTCTGTTTAATCCAACAATAAGAATGAGTTCCTTACAAGCAGCCTTCTGGGCTGGGTGGTGTTTGTGGATGGTGTCTGGTATGATACCAGAATCGTGTTCCCTGTGGTCTTTTATTGAGAGTTTTTTTCTGTTATTTAGTGTCTTAGAAAGCCATTCTCCTGTTTCTCTTTTCTTTGGCCCTAAAAGAGATAGATTCTTGTTCATCCTGTAGGTACTATGAATTATTGGATAAACACAAAGGTTTTGGAGTTAAACAATATTTGATTCAATTCTACTCCTTCTACTTTCTTGCTATATACCCTTTAATACAACTATTTAATAGTTGTTAGGTTCAGTTTTGCTACTTATTTACAATTTTGTATATGTTGTAATTGATGTAATAATACCTATTTTATAAGATTTTAGAAGAATTCTGTAATATCCAGGGAAGCAGTTGCTATAGAAGCTACAGTAGTAGTGAAAGTATTGGTTATAGAATAGCTGGAATCATAATACTGGTAGAAGGTACTATGCCTTACACGCTTACTCAAGTCAGAACTAAAAATGATCACAGTTGGGGTTCCAACCTACTTTTGACATGAAACCTCATCATGTTTAAAATACTATATAATCTGGCACATTGTAATTTGTGGGTTTAGGTTTCCTTATTGCTTGAGTTGGATGACAATCCTAAAACCTTGGATTGGGTTTTGGATATATTTGAGATATCTGAATCCTCTGTTGGGCGTCTTGTTCTTTCTAGAGTCGTTCCAGTAGGAAGAGGTGGGCTCTTAAGACCACTGCTGATTTTACTCTGTCTGCTTGGAAGATTATGAACAAGGTTTTGTGGTGATGTTTGCTATGGAATTTCTGTATAGAGCCCTCTAGATGGGAAAACTCCATCTTTTGTCATAGTAGCCAAAGATGGTACAGAGTTGGACATTTACTAAATTCCTCATTTTGTTTTTTCTGTTTAATTCTGCAGATCCCCAGAGTTCACTCTCACCCTCACCCTAGCCAGCATCTCTCATTCTTCTCTCTTCCAGGAGTAGATGTGAACATATCAAAGCTCCTCTTGGTACATTTCAGTCACATGCTTCCACCTGCTTGTAAGGCTGAGAAGAGTAAAACTTTTATCAATTTTGTTTGTCAATGTTCCTTTATCTTCTAGAACAGTGAGTGGAACATGGGAGCCACTCAGTAAATATTTGTTGAGCAAACTAATAAATTTGGTTTAACTTGAGCTCTTAGAAACTCCAAGTTCCCAAGACAAAACAAACTCTCACCTCCAAAATTTGAGGGTACATCTACTTTTAAATCATCAAGCTTTATCTTTATCAGAAGAAATACCACTGTTAGTCTTGCTACAGGCTGAGGCTTCTGGTGGCTGACTTAAAGCTACTATTTGGAGCAGAAGAAAGTAGTGGCAAAAAAGAATGAACTTAATATTTCATTTCCTTTTCATTGTTTTGAAACTCATTTCTGTATACTGCATGCCATATACATTCTAAATTTTGAGGGCTAATGAGAATATATCTCAGGTATCTCTTTGAGTGTCAATTCCTTCATCAAAGCTTTGTGTCATCTAACAATTTGATAAGAATGTCTTCATTGTGATTATTCAAGTCTTTGTACAAGAAAAATAGTATCAATAAAAACATTTTGAAAAGTAATTTTTCTACGATCTTAGATATTTTATATATATATACATTAAATTTAAATTTGAATCGTAATTATACCGAATTTCTTTACTTACTGATTAGGCAAAAATCCAATTTTGTGGGATTATTATTTTAGATATTAACTTCCCCTTTCTCACCTGTACTATCCATAAATAATGTCAGACCAGATAAGAAGTAATAAACTTCTTTTAAATTTTTCTTTCCATAACCGATACAATAAAAACATAAAATATTGATATGTGAATGGGGTACTGTGTGATGTCTTGATACATGCATGTATTGCATAATGTTTAAAGCAGGTCAAACATATCTATCTTCTTAAATACATATGATTTCTTTGTGTTTAAAGTATTGAGAATTCTTTCTCCTAGTTTTTTGAAATGTACAGTACAAGATTATTGTCTGTAGTCACCTTACTATACAACAGCACATCAGAATTTCTTATTCCTGTCTAACTTCAAGTTAGTAACTATTGATCAACTTTTTCCCATCTCTCCCTCTCCCCTAAAATAAAAAAGAAGTAAATTTATCTCTTTCCTCACAGAGACAGTTCTCCTAATGAACATCTGAGAGTATTAATTGAGTTTATTAACAAATAAAAATGTTATTAGGATCAGTATCCAAGACCAAGGACATAACTAAGCAATGCATCCTATAAATGTGTGCACAGTAAAGAAGGGAGACAACCCCATTTGGTCCATCCAATATGGTAAACAAAATGCAAAGGTGAATTCTCTGTTTTCAATTCATTTATCTACCTTCTTCTTACTTCACTTGGCTCTGATGCTACTCTGAGTTCTAGCCTGAGTTGAACATGTATTTTCCACAGTTAGAAGCTGTCTCAGGCTAGACGTGTGGCTCAAATGGTAGAACATCTCCCTAGCAAAGGTGGAAGCCCCAAGTTCAAATCCCAGTACCACAAAGAAGATGTCTCATTTTAAAAGAAAATTTAGAAATTTTCTGTTTCTTACATTGAATAAGCCATGTCCAGAATCAAACAGTAATGAAGAATTTAATTGGAAACTCCATAAAAAGGAGCACAGATGTAGGGTAGGATAGAATGTTTATTTCTTTAGTCTTGTGATGACACGCATTTTAGGTTCCTATGATGTCATATTGCTCTTAACCCATCAGTGTCTGAGCTAGTCACCTGAGCCAATAAATTAACTTGGATTGGGTTTCTGTCTCCTGTAGCTGAAAAAGATCTAATGCAGAATCAAATGGCTCCCTTTTCCACTTAACTTATCCTTCCCACAGTTTTCTTGCCTTCCCCAACTCAAGGAAATATCTCACTCTTTTACATCCTTAGGGAATTTGTATCCTCACTTATTACTCAGTATAATCTATCTTAGACTTCTTAATAATGACTTTTAATTTACATACTTGGTTTTTGTCAATAAATTTCAAGTTTGTGGGAAGTGCAATCACATACTTCTTTGAATATTCCTACACCTAGCACAATTTTCTTGCACTACTGTAGGTGCTTCATTAGCATTTAGAAATGAGGATTGATGGCAGATTTGTGGAAAAGTCCACATACCAAAGAGTTCACAACATCTTCATTAATTCACAATCAAATATTTGTACATTAAATGCATGTATGAAAATGTTGCAGTGAACATTATTTTATACAATTAATATATGCTAATAAAATAAATATTCTGTATTTACTGTGCATTTGTAGTGTGATAACAAAAGCAAACTGAAGATACATGTGTTCTTTTTCAGAGCTGTCATAGATTCCTGGCACGGTTGCATGGAGGGAGTCAGAGAAGGAGACTTTGTTTGGAAGGTGCAATTCCTAGGATCATTTCATGTTCAGATGCAGCACACAGCTAAGCTTGTTGAGAAAATACAGATGAGAATTCTCTGTGTTTAATATCTGTCATTAAAATGACAGCAATAAAGCCCAAAACCCAAAAAGAGAAAATCAGCTGGGTCCTTATAGATTGTCGCAGCCAAGAGCAATAAAAACTAAATCAATCACACATCATGGCAATAGCTAATTTAGCTAGTACTGGAAAGTAAATGGAAGGACATTTCTAGCACTCAGCCCCCATTGTGGGAGAGTGAACAACATGCCCTCAGCATTCAGATGGGCAAAGACAGAGGAAGCAGGGAAAATTATTTAAATGAGATTTAAATTGCTTTGTTTCCTTATTTCTCAAAAAGTTGCCTTTGTTATTACATTGAAGTATTTTACCATCAACATTTCTGACACACCATGGGTTTTTTGGCATTTCCACCCTTGTTCAAGGGGAGAAAAGGTAGCTCTCCCAAGAATAGGCCTATAGCCTGGGCAGAGGGAAGCCAGTAATCAGCTCATCATGAAGGGCAGCTCGGGAACTGAGGCAAACAGAGAGGTGAAGGACACTTTCAGGAGCCAGGAGATCTCTGTTCCAGATCTGTCTCTGCCACTATCAGCACAAATCAACAAATCTTGGCTTCAGAATTCTCACTGGCAAAGGAAAAAGATTAGACTCAATGACCTCTCAGATTTTGTCTAGTGCTAAGACTCCGTAATTCAGTTATGAATGATAAATATGGCCAGGTATGATGGTGAATGCCTACAATCCAGGTACTTGGGAGGCTGATGCAGAAGAATCGTGAGTTTGAGGCCAGCCTGTGCTACATAGTGAGACTCCATCCAAAACAAATAAACAAAAAGATAAGTATGACGATCACAGCCCAGAATCTGGCCTTGACCCTGAGGAGCCCAGCTATTAGACTGAGAGAATGCTTTGCATGTAGGGACTTTCTCTCCTCCCACAGTAAACCTAGTGTCTAAGATTGATGGGTAACTGTATAAGAGTGTTTATGGGAAGTCTTCCATCAAAATTGCCTCCTCCTTTGTGGGATATATAAGAAATCTCTGGACCTATTTCCAATGTTTGCTTTCTGTGAAGATGACTGCTTTGTGTTTAGTTCCTGCTTAGAGGACTTCTGCTGGCTGTTAAGAATGACTAGTACAGGTTGTCCTTTTAGTATTAACTACAGATGGAAAAGAGAGGTCCTTCCACTTTCAGAAGTAGATGCGGTTTGGAGTATTAAATCTAAGCCAGTACCAAACTTAAAAACTTAAGGAACAATACCTGTCCTTCTATTGGCATGAGTCACTGAAGTAGACCTATTTATTTCAACCCAGGTGAATGAATTAGACATAGCTTGTTGCTTGTACAGGTGGAAATCCAGCTGTCAGTGTACTGTGCCCACAGCAAGGAGGGGAATGCACAGATTGTGCACTGGTTGGGAAAACTCCTTGAGAATGTCAGTTGGTGATTGGGTTTTAAAACTATCACTGAGGCAATTCTAAAGACCTAAAGAAATTTCTTTTGGCTGGAAAGTATACATATTTAGTGAACTATTGATAAGGACATTGATGGCATCTTTGCAGAATTTCAGGGAAGGAACTCAGTTTAGGAGTAGAAAACAGTAAGTTGGACTCTTAAACATTCTACCATTCTAGCCTCAGAATGTGACATGTTCCTGGCATCAAACAGACTTTCTGTTCATTCAGGACCCACTTTTCTCTACCAACTGACTCTTCACTCCCAGAACGTGTTCCATCTAAAACATTGGGGTTTTCCAGCTGTTGTCAGCAAACTCCTCACCATCCATTCATAGAACTCATACTAATGATAGGCATGTGGAGAATACACCAGCCTACGCTAGGTTCACTACATGCATTACATGTAGTCACATTATTGTCACGTACATGATCTCAATCAACCTTCTCAACAGCCTCAAGGAGATGGCGCAAATATTTATCCTCATTGCATTAAAGAAAATGAGGCTTAATGAAATGAAGTCAACTCGCTCAGGGTGGAGCTGGGACTTCAATTCGTGCATCCTAAATCTGTGCTTGTGACTCAAATACATGGCTTGGTGACAGTGTATTACTTCTACAGTATGGGTCACAGCTGGCCCTTTATAAAGTAATTATCCACTCTTTGTTTTTAGCATAGTTTTTATGTTACAGCACAGTAAAGCCGTTCAGGTCTCCTCTGCCAACCTGACTCCAACCCTCTAGCGACCAAGGCTCATGTCTGTTCCTTGTTAGCCATCTCCTTCCTCTGGCATCCCCAACCTGCAATCATAGCACAGTGACACCAGTATGGTGGGTCCCCCCAAAGCTTTCTCTCCCTTTGGGGCCCTTACTAATTGTCCACTCCAGCCCAGTTTTCTTTAGAGTTGTCCTTTTGTCTGCATCCTTCTCTCTACTGAGCTGCAAGAAGCCTGGGAGGCAACGTGAAGTGATTAGTCCCTGTGTGTACACAGCTTCAGTGCAGCTGGCCTGCAAAGCCAGTTTATTATCTTAAGAAGTGGGTCTGGTTTAGCCTGAGTTTACATCTCATCTGCCTCCCATTCATTAGATGGGCTCCAGAGCTCAGCTTACACCACATAAACTCAGCTGGTATGTATACAATGCCCAAAATATGGAGGAGTCTAACATGTGTTGAATACATCTACAGCGTCTTAGGGCTCTGAAGGTCACTCACTAAAGTAATATATGGTGCTAGTGTTGGTGGCTGAAGGTCAAGTCATCTTGCTTTTCATAATGCATAAACCTGAAACTCACTCAGACACCAATCATATGACCTAAACCTTGGAACAAATATTTTACTAAGTAAATCAGTGAGCATGCTGGCATTTCTATTAACCTTCAATGCACTGCTGACAGAGAATGAATAATGATAAATAATAACTCAAGCCTGTAAATCATGCTTAGCATCGGAAGAAAAAAATTGCTCGTGTATGCTACCATCTGTTAGGAGGAGAGCAGGGACTTGAGGGGAGAGGTGGGGGAAGGGAGGGCAGCTGGCCTTGGCTGAGCTAAGCACCCTTTGGATTCAATAAACTGACCAAGACAGGGCAAGCCACTTCTGAACAGGATTGATAGAGTGAGGAAAATCCCTTTTCCTCCTGTCTCTTGTTTGATGGGCATTAGTTTTTGACTTTCGTCTGCCACTCTGGGGTGTTTCCTCTTTTCCTCATCTCTTGCCTCCCTAAATCTATTTCTGCTCTATCCATTGGGGTTCTGGGTCATTTGAAAAATTGTCTGCTAACTAAGAAAAACTCCCTGGGTTCGATCTTCTCTGCCCCCCACCTCCCACTTGGAGCACTTGGTTCTCATTGCCTTGGGGACCAGGGATGGGAACTGGAACCCGCCCAAAAGTTGCTACCCCTCCTCATAAACATCCTTGCAGAGTAGCAACCTAGGCACAAGGTCCCCCCAGCCTTCCTGTACAAAACAATACACTGGGATTCCAAATCATCTCGCAAAACAGAAATGACTCCCAGCTCCCTAAGATGTGTGACATATAGGTCTCCATTGAAAAATTCCCCTTATAGGGAAACCCTCAGTGTACTTGGGTGGGGAAAGTTCTAGAATTCTATGCTTGGAATTTAGGAGCACCTCTTCCTGGGGTGCTTTTTTCTCATCTCCTTCACCTTTCTTTCACTAGGGCCAGCATTGCTCATTCTCTAATCACTCCAAGTGCGACCTTGGCACCCAAATTCACTGGGTCACATTGACCCTCCTTCCCTTTTCCAGTTGACCTCAAGGTGACCTGACAATAGACTGTGCGAGAGGAAGCGAAGGCTGTGAATAGTCTTTTCCACCTCAGACCCCTGTACTCATTTCTCCAGGAGAAGTGGAGATGTGCAAGGGTGCCAGCAGAATATTACAGATGTGGCCCATGTAGCTCAGAACATGCAGGCTGCTTTTTATGAGTTAAATTACTCTTCTCCTTGTGAATTGCGTAACCAAAGAGAATATGCGTTCTTTTATTGTTTGCAACATGAGTAGTTTTGGAATGCCAGAAATTTAAAGTCACTGCGTGAGATCAGAGTTATGCTAAGTGGTGATAAACCAGATGACCAGTATAAATGGAAGAAAAACAGTTCTAGGCTCAAAAAAGTTTTAGCCTTTTCCTTTCTTTATTTGCTATTGATTCATTTCCCCATTGGAATTTAGGTTTTCATCAAAAAATTGTCAGGAAATAGAACACTGAGTTTACACTGGGAAACATACGTTAATGTCAACACCACACTGAGGAACTTTGTGCAAACTGCATGCCCCCTGGGCCTCAGTTTCCCTTCCCATAAGGTTGTCTAATATTCTGAATTCCTTTGGTAAATTCCCTCTTTATCCATTTCCTCTCTGTATTTCTTTACTGTCTCCACTCTTTTTTAATTAGAAAGGGAAATAGAAGAAAGGAAAAAAAAATGTAAGGAAAAGCAGAAAATTAGCATTTTCTTGGCTGTACATTTCATTTATTAATATTACAATTTGAGGTAATGAAATTCACAAAATGCAAAAGGTTTAAGGTTTGCCTGGTGGGGTGAACTCAGCCGCATGGTATATGGCTTGAATTTCAAGGTAAGGTTCATTATGCAGCATGTACAATGTGGGCAAGCTAACAATGCCATAAACCCTTCGCTTTTGCATTTCTTGACTTTAATGTTGCATTACTGTAGGTTTTGGGTTTTAATATGCTGTATAAATACAGAATATATATTTGTAAGTACAGACGTTGTGAAAGGGAGGATTTTTCTATTTTAAATCATAGACCCAACTCTGTTTGCTCTTTGGTTGACTTTGTTAGAAAGCAGGTGGGAGAAAGTAGGGCAGGGTGAGTTACCTGGGAACAATCCTCATTTATGCCCAAATCCATTATGAAAGGCAGAGGCTGGCTTTTCGCCCTCACTGCAGTTTGCTGAGGATTTAGTAATGGAGACCAAGGGCTCCTGGGAGGCGAGGCACCAGGATAAAGGAAAGATTCCGCTTGGCTCATCCCTGGCACCTGCCCAACCGGCCCTGCTCAGTTGCATCAGCATGGCCCTTCCTCTGCCTCTATGGATGGTCAAAGCCAGCAATTTCCCTCACACTGAACAGTGGGTGCAAGTTTCTTGGCAGCAGAAAAGATGAGAGAAGGGCACAATGCATAGAGGAGGATTCTCTGCATCCAATATGGATGGTCAGTGAACTGTTGGTTCCTCACTGCCATGGACTTTCCAGGTAGCTAGCCTGTGTGATCAGTTTCTCTCCATTGTCAGAGGCAGTAAAAGGTTCCCTTTTCCTTGACGTAGGAATCATCATTGTCAGCCTTAGCACTCGTAATTGTCTGGTGGGAAGCCCTTTACCCATTAGCTAAGTTCTTAAAGGTCTTCTCACTGGGCATAGACAAGGATAAGATGGGGAGAGGTTTTTTGACATTACAGGGAGACTAATACCAAAGAGGTTGGTTTGTGGATCAAAGTAAAAAGTCAACTGTTAGAATTCAAAGAGAATATGCCCTGTACTTAGAATTTCATCTGTGAGCCTTGACGCAGGGCTCAATGACCTACACCCAACACCACCCTGACCCAGGTCATGTCCTATACTGAGACCATCTCTGCATATCAGGGTCATGAATGCTCAGAGGAGAGAGAGGCACTCCAGTGAACACAGAATTTCTCAGATTCAGCCTCCACTAAGCTGCCATAACCTTTGAGACATGTATGGGAACTTGGTGCTTTCTGCCTTGCCTTGGAAGGGGTCATTTAATCTCATCTCTTCTACTTTCCTTTAAGGGAATAGTTGATAGATTCTGGCATCCTCAATTCATTCAGTATTTATCAAGGACCAGACCAAATGATGTCTACAATACCCATCCCATCATGTGCAAGACAACAGTCCCTACTCTCAAGGTGCACAGCCTGGTAAGGACAGATATCATATAATTAAGCAGTGCCCATTCATTGGGATGGGTGCATGATAAAAGAAGCACACACTCAGGGAAGGGTGAATTCACTCTGCCTTAGAAGCAGAAGGCTTCACACGAACAAAAGTACATGGAACATTCAAGAAACACCAAATACTTTGATGTAACTATGACTGAGAATGAAACTGTGGCCAGAGTAGAAGCGAGAGTACAAAGTAGGCTGAGGCCAGGAAGTCAAGGGCACTTTTAAATCTTTGCCCATAATTGCACATTGATCTCTGATGATCCCAGGATTGGATCTAAAATGACTTACTTCTTCTGCTGGGTATTGAGGGGGTGTGGGGGAGAGGGAGGGGGCAGAGTGGGTGGTAAGGGAGGGGGTGGGGGCAGGGGGGAGAAATGACCCAAGCCTTGTATGCACATATGAATAATAAAATAAAAAAATTTTAAAAATTATCCAAAAAAATAAATAAATAAAATGACTTACTTCTGAACAAAGGTCTTCATGAAGCCTAACTTGGATCTCAAAGCATTTGGCACATCCAAACATAATTAGTAGAGTTTGGGGTGGGGATGGGGCAAGTATTCTGTGGTATACATGCTGTGTTTTGAAGAGCACATGCATAGTTTCCTTTCCTGATAACTGTCTATGATCTTGTCTTAAAATCCAACATTTCCACCATTGGTGTTATTCACATGGGTTCAGGCATGGTGTCCTAAAGGCATATGTTTTCCTGGCATATAGAGTCAATTTTGTGTTACTGTAATTAAACATCTGAGGCTGAGGAACTTATAAAGAGGTTATTTGGCTGACAATTCTGGCAACTGGAGGATCCAAACAGCATGGTACCTACCTCCTGGCAAGGATCTCCTGGTTACCTCATAACATGGCTGAAGAACAGAAAGGAAACTGGCAGTGTGCAGAAGACAGAGATCACATAATGAGACAGGAAACAAGAGGGAGAGCAGATGCAGTCAAACTTTCTTTACAACCCATTCAAGACCAGCTGTAATCCCATCAGAGAGTTGCATCCACATGACCTATTTACTTAACACTCACCCCTGGCCCTGAGGGGTTCCACCCCCCCCACACTGCCACAGTGGTGACCTAGCTTTCAGCATATGGAACTTTGTGGGATAAACTCAAACCACAGGACATGGTAGAGACAATGCATTCCAATATTAACTGTCCTGAAAGCTTAAGACTTCTTCAAGACAACTGCCAGTCTACCAGATCACACACAAGCATATGACTCAGGGCTTCCAGGGCAACTAGAAGATGCAAAAAGACTTCTCAAGGGGAACATAAAGTGTGGTTCTAGAAGCAAAGACTGACATTCACCCTGGCTGAGAACATTCCAGGCTCTCTTGAGAGCTCTTCCCTTCCCAAGTCCACACTAGGGAACTTCATTAAATCACTCTGGGTGGTATGTTGTTTGAGTATGTGTACTAATAGGAAGGAAATTATATTCTCAATACTGCTATAGAGGAGTTAGCTGATACACTAGAATCCTGAGCTGACACGGCTGTCAGAAAAATTATCCATGACCCAGACAGGGCCACACTAAAGGTGATTTATCCTCTTACTTGGCTTAGCCTGAGCTCTCCCCAGAGAAGGCCATGCCAATTAAGCAAAAAAAAAAAAAAAAGGCAAATAGCATGTGTTGTGGGCCTGGTGTTGACTGTTCCTCCAGAGAGAGCTACAAATTAATTTTCTCATCGTAGCTTGCTCTGCAACCAGATTCAAAATGGAAACCTCAGCAGTTTATCTCCTTAATCTTTTATTCCCTTTTTCATCCACTTTTTTCCAAACAAAATTAAATCATTTAACAAAACGATTTTAATAAGCAGCAAAAAGTGTAATGAACCAGATAATGAAGAACTCATATTATTTTCTTTATCTACGTTGCACTTAATTTATTTTGTATGTTTCCTTTGCATGCCTCATCCCTGAGAATTTTTCCGACATTGGGGTTTTAGATAAACGTTTCACTTAGTTCTATTGAAACGTGGTAAACATATTAATTTGAAAAATCTGAGCAGAATCTTGTCCAGACTAATAATGACAGGGTTGCAAAGCTCACGTCCAGGACATGGTATCACTTAGGGTCCAATGAATCCCCTTTCAACCCTTAAGTCAAATGGGTCTCTGCTGAGGTTAAGGAAGCCATGCTGGTTTCCACTTTGAGTCTGGAATACAGTTGAATAGGGAGTGTGGTAATGTTGAATTGGAGCCCCTCCAGTATGTGGTTATGAATCTTTCATGAGAGGGCCTAGATTCATGGGGATATGGCAGAAGTAAGAGAATCCTAAGTCCAGCCCCTGAGGCTCCTAAGAGTTCTACTATGTTTCTGAGCACTATTTCCCTATTCTAAGATGTTCATAACAGGTCCATGACCTACAATGTGTGTTTATTGGATAAGAGAATTTATCCAAGTATTACTTCTTAATACCCTTCAGTGGCCCCCATAGCAATCATCCAGATCATGATAAAATAAGGAAAGCAGACATAACTGAGAGGGGAATGCTCTCACAAACACTATGTCCACAGTGGACTACATACCTGAGGAATTTAGACAGGATAACTTAAAAGTCATGTTACTTTTTATCAAGTATGTGTTATCTCTGTTTCAGGAAAAGAAAATATAAGCATGTTTTAAAAATCCAATCCCCAAGTTGGAAAAAATAAAGATGAGAAGGTGTTATGGTTTGAAGATGAAATGTCCCCCACAAGGTCATGTGTTCAATTCTTGTCCCCCAGCTGGTGGCTCTATTTTTGGAAGGTTCTGTAAATTTTAGGAGTGGGAAGCTAGGTGGAGGAAGTAGGTCATGGAGGAGGCGGACCTTTGAGGTTATCTTGTCCCTGGCCCCATCCTGTTTCTCTGCTTCTTCTCTGTGCACGCTCCCACTGCCATGATGTTCTGACCAAGCTCACAGGACAAGCAACAATAGACTGAACCTCTGAAACCAAGAGCCAAAATAAATCTCTCCTCCCTTAAATTGTTTCTGTCAGGTTTTTGGTCATAGGATGATAAAACTAACTAATAAAGAAAGTAATTAATTTATTTAGTTATATATTAGTACATCTTTTTCAACAGAAGCCATTATGACCCTATTTAGAAAATCCTTGTAGTTGAGGTCAAGGGTGAGGTTCTTGGAGACTGTTTAGTGTACAGGACCAATAGTGCCTCTGGAATATGTACAAAACCATAGCAGATGAGTAGTAGCATATATTTGTCCCCACAGAGGCAATCTGTAGTATGTGTGCAAGGAGAAACAAATTGTGCAGCAGGACCCCTGAGCTCCAGGATCCTAATGAGCGTGAACTGGATCCCAGAGAAATATTGCCTTTCTCTGAGCCCCCATGGAATCTCTGGGTGGAGCACAATGAATCTTAGGACCTAACTGGGAATCCTGACTTGGAGTGCTTTGCACTGGAAATTCATGGCCATCTCTCCTAGGCTCAGTTTCCTCATTTACACAATAGGTGTGCTAAAAATTAGTACTTTCCACTCAGGGCCATTATGAGGATTGCATGAGATTAAACCCATAGCTCACACTTGGAAAAGCAGCTCAGAGCCAATGTGGACGTTGGGTGCTCTCTTTACTCCTGAGTCTGTCCCTGTCACCCAGCCCTCCTCCATTTCTAAATCCTCTCCAGCAAATGTCCAATGTCCTCATCTCTGTGTTAACAAGGGATTTTCTTCAGCAGGAATTGATTAAAATGTAGCGGCATATCCTCATTTTGCGTCACTGAGTGTGTGACTAATAGCCACAGAATTCGTGCCACAGATAAATAATTGGCTCTTCAGCCATCCTGCATGTCTTCGGAGATGCACAACCATGATCCATCATAGCTGCAGACATCTCAATGAGCATCATCTCTACATCATCATAGATCATGTTACATTTGTATATGCTCAGGAACGTAATTTACTATTAAACGAGGCCAAGATCAGCACCAAAGAAATTATCCTTCCACAGAGACGGACTCTTCGGTTGCATTATTTGCACGCTGTGGATTTTAAAATATTAATTATATTGTAAACTAAAGGTTTACTTTATGTGCCATAAATCTGGGTGTCTCTTCTTTCTGGGTGCCCAATAAATATACTTCTCATCAACTTTTAATTATGCTGTTTGCATTATTCTGTCCTGAAGATGAGAGTGCATGCTAAATCATGGCCTTCTAATGTGGATTACAGCATAAGTTTAGTTAATTAAACCATATATTTTATTAGTTCTTGCACCTCCATCTTGTAAAACCATGCATTATTATGTTGAAGGGGGCATTAAATAATATAGCGAGTGTATTTTTATTGTTACTGTTATTATTTATTCTGGAAATTCTGATGATTTAAGAAGTTAAATTGTTTTATTTCTGTGTGGTTCTGCTGTCCTCTGGGCTCTGGACACACTCTGTGGTATCAGGGAAGGATGGACATGTTGTCAAAAGGCCAGATCACAGGTTGGACACCACTTCCAGAACTGATGTTAGACATGTAAGCATGTCTTGGACCCCCAAGCCATCATCCAAGCAAAGAGCAACTACCCAAGCAGACCCATTCACTTGGCTCTGCTGTTCCATTACTTTGTACCTTTGGGTAAGTGGCCTCTCCTGTTTAGAACCATTCATTTATTATTTAATTCATGCAAAATTCCTCTGTATGTGAGGATGACTGGTTTCAGAACCCCTGATGGATACCGAGTTCCATGGACATTTTATTTCAGTTCCTTATTTTGAAAGGGTGTAGTATTTGCATATAACCTACACACACCTTCCTGTGCACTTTAAATCACCTCTAAATCAGATTTAAATGCTTATAATGCTTAATGCAATATAGATGTGATTCTGTATTGTTTAGGGAATAAAGACAAGAAAAGTCTGTACATACTCAGTACAGATAATTGTTTTCCAAGTATTTTCAATCCATGGTTGTTTGAATTGGTGGATACAAAACCTGTGGATACAGAAGATTGACTATTATATGGACTTTCAGATAAAATAATTCTTGTTCCAAGTTTTAGAAAATAGGACATGGATTCTAAAATGGAAGTCTGAGCTATCCCTGAAGGCAAGCAGCTTGAGAAGGGGATGAAGCAATGGAGAGGTTCAAAGCTTGCTTGGGCCCCAATGCAGGCCACATGGTGCCAAAATGTAGAGCTGCAGTTCAAGAACATTGGATCAAAACCTGCCCTGCCCTTCTTTAGCCATCATGTTACAACAGAACAGATATGCAACATGCTAGCCTTGACTTCTTCATGTAAAAGGAGAGTGAATAAAACTACCCCTTTGAGGTATTGTGAAGAGTGAATGAGAAATACAACTGATATGTAATAATTCTGGTATCTGTTGCCAATATGGCTATACCTTCTCTTGTTGACATTCACGGCCTGTGGCAGGTCTGACAAGTTAAGCACACAGCTGTCACCTGAGCAGCAGATTCAGTGGGCTAAATCTTCAAGGTCTTTCAGTGGTTGGACCACCACACAGCTTGAGCCAAGACATTTTTAAATGAAGCTGACCAGCACGAGTAGCTAAAGCTACAGTTGGAGCAAAAATCCCTGTGTTTTTTCTTTTCGTAATGTTGACCATAGGGTTCTATTCTTTCATCGATCCCAACTAGTCCTTCACTATACCACCTGGCTTTACCATCTGATCATGCACCCATGGTACCCAATGCCCCAGACCTCACAACTCTGCACTGCACAAACACAGAGAGGCCTTGCAGACATAGGTGACAGTCCCAAGGCATTATGGGACCTCTTTCAGTGCCTGTCATTTATAAACAATTCCCAAGGAATGTGCTGGCTTTATCAGCTCCTTCAATTCTCCTTCTTTGCCTCCCACCAAAAAAATAAATAAAGAGCAGAGCCAAGATCTGTTTTGTTTCAACTTTTAAAAGTCTTTGAAGGCACAACTATTTGAGAACAATAAAAAAAAACATTTTGTTCTCTTAACTGCTGCTCAGGTGGTGAAGCCCCCCTTTGCATCCCCACAGGGAGAAGAGGAGGAGCTATTGTGTTTTATGGTTGGCTTAGGCCCTTCTCCTGAACCCCCCTAGAAGAGCCCTCCAATTGTGCTGTTCTCCAGGACAGAGTCCACTGCAGAGCTTGCAATAAACAAAGGCAATGAGTCACAGCAACCAGGGCTGACTGGAAGAGCCTTTGTTGGCTGCCCCCTCCCTTTCCTAGTGTGGGTGGGGACCAGGGGAAGAACCCCCAGAGGAAGACTTCTTGCTCATAATGAATCCCATATGCCAAAGGCTGAGTTCTGATATTCTCCAGTCCCGAAGCACCTAGGCTTTGATTTTTATTTTATTTTGCATGGGTGGAGGGATGGAATCAGTATGTTTGGACTCAGATCTCAAGCTGACAGCTCAGCATTAAATAACATATTAAACACAAAAGTTAATTTTTTTTCCCCAGTGTGCCTGCGTGTGGTCTTGCCTTCGCATCTGTCCTATGGCTCTCAACTCCCTTTTCTTACGGTTTTCTTTATCTACTACTTTAAAATGTTACAAAGAGGTTTATGCTCTTGACATTGAAAATGCCACACACACACCCAGTCAGAAGATACAGAAGGAAGGGAGTCTGAAAATTTTCCATAACTAATCTCCCTGTGGTTGGAATAAAACTGGGAAAGGTAGAATGTCAGAATGATAGGTAATTCAGTGGAGGTCCCATAGCTAAGTGTTAGTATTTCTCATCCAGTTGAAGAGCTAGCATCATAAAAGTTTAATTGGGGAGGGTCTGTGTTTTTAAATTAAATGTTACAAGGACTCTCCCTCACCTTTCTATTGCTATGTTGAAAAAAGAAAAGCAAGAAAAGTTTCACCAAGATCTATCCAGCTGACAAATGGAAGTCCTCAACGATGTTTTAAGAGTTTCTAAGTCCTAGGGCTAAGTAAGGGCTCCTCTGGCTTGATTGTTACAATTTAATGTCAAATTCTCACTCCTTTGTGAGTCAAAGGAATTTCAGGAACTCTTGAGAACTTCTGAAGGAACACAAGCTTGAACCATCACAGTCTGAAAAGCACCTACAATCCACTGGATGGATAATGGATCCAAGAAGACCCGGATGGAGTACAGACCTGGAGCATTTTCCTTTTGATCTGACAGAGTCTGCATCTCCATCAGGACAAGGAAGCCTTGCAGGCAAGCAGAAGCCAAACAGAATTCCAGATGGAAAGGAAATCCAAATGTCACCGGGGGATGCCGATGGTCTGGTTTAGTCATTAAGAAAGCTACAGCTAACAGAAAGCTTCCATCAGAGCCGTTAAGAATTTACTAGTTTTGTCTCTCAACCCCTACTGCGGGAGACCCCTGAACCTTTATTTTCCTTCCGAGGCTGTCCTGGGTTTTCTTCTTTAACATTGTCCTGATTTATGGTATGTCCACATTTCCCTGGATAGTACCATCTTTTGAGTTATACATCATCAGAGTGACTCATTCTGATGATGTATGGCCCCAATACATCATCAAAGCTCCTTGCTCTGCCGTTGCACTAATGATATGTTAGTGTAATACATCACCAGGCTGAGCTGCAGCTGTGATGGATGGAGCTGAGGGTGATGGGAGTCCATGGAGAGGAGGCTGAGGAGCAGGTTACCAGTAGGCACAGGAGGAAAATTCGTCAAATCCAAGTCAACCTCCCTTCCTGGTACCAATGCCCATACTAAATTAGCACTATGTGGTGCATCCTTAAAGAAACACAAAACCATGCATTATCTCCCAAAGCCATCTACACCTGGGGCTCCTGCATAAATGATAGGCATGTTAGAGTTTATATAATTTCACCATAATTAAGAGATTGGAGGAGTCAGTGGGATTGACCTGGGGCAAGGAGGAGCAAAAAGAGAAGGGCTGTGGAGTGAGTACTTACCCGGTTTGTGGGAAACAAGTGAGAACAGAAGACTGCAGGGACCAGAAATCTACTTCCTGTACTCATAAGTCCCTGACAGAGCTCACATGGAAACTATCTGGGGCTTTTCAGCTGCCTTTCTCTCAGATATCGTTCTGTCAGTGCTTATGCCTGCCAGGGCTTCTGACTGACTGTGAACATTCACCGTAAGGGAAGTTCAATGTGTCAGTATTTGTTGGTGGACAGATCCAAGTGTTACACTGAAGGCATGTGGACTAATATCTGGGACTCAGTTTCCTTGTCAGTTGTGGAGATAATAATGCAACCTACTTCATAGCTGTGAGTTGACAGCTGTAATGTAACTAAAACAAAGTAAGCACTCAAGGTTAACCATTACCACAGCAGCTACCCTTATGGCTGTTACCATCACTGCCACCACCTCTGTTGCCACTACACCCAGGTGCTCATTAAAACCACATTCCCGTACTTGCACCCCATGCTCCAAGGCTTCATATTTTCCCCCTTATTTAGAAGGTGTCAATTCACTGTTGTATAAACAATCCTACAGTTAAAAAAAAAAAAAACAAACCCAAAATGCTACTTCTAATTCTAGTAGCCTTTGGGCTAAGTTCTCTGACAACTTCATCTGCTAGAATACATCTAGAACTGAGAAAATAATGACAAATGTTTTTATTGAGGTGATATTTGTGTCACATGAAATTAACCATTTTATAGTATACAACATAGTGGCATTTCATACATTTTCAAAACCCTACAACTACCCCATCTGTATAATTCCAAATTTTCATCACTCTGAAGCAAAACCCAGTACTCATGAGGCAGTCAGTCTCCCATTGTCCACATCCCTCAACCAACCTTTAGCAAGTAGCAATCTGCTCTCCTGCAGACAACTATTCTAGTGTTTTATATAAATGCAATCATGTAATATGTGGCCTTTAGTGTCTACCTTCTTTTACTTAGCATAACACTGTTGAGATTCAACTACGCTGTTGTGTGCATTGGGTCTCCATTCCTTTTTATGGCCAGAATATTCTACTGTGCATATGGATAATATGACATTTTGCTTTTCCATTCATCTAGTGATGGACACAGATAAGTAATACTGCTGTGTACAAGTATCTGTTAGAGTATGTTTTTAATTCTTTGAATTTCTGAGTCACATGGTAAATCTGTGTTTAACTGTGGAAGAACTGCTGAAACTGTTTTCCACATAAGCTGATACATTTTGTACTTCCACCAGTAATTTATAAGGGCTTCCATTTCTCCACATCAGCATGGACACTTTTTTACTGTCCTTTTAATATTTAGTATTTAATAATGATATGTCTTCTCTGGAGATATGTTGTCTAGTCAAGTTCTTTGTCCATTTTTAAATGGATTTTTTGTCTTGTTATTGTTGATTGTAAAAAGACTTTACATATTGTAAATAATAGAGCTTTATCAGATAGATGCTATTCTGATGTGTTCTCCCGTTGTGTAGTTTCTTTCACTTTCTTTTTTTTTAATCCAACATTTATTTATTCCTTTTTTAATTTTGTTGAACTTAACCACTCTGGAAAAAAATGTGGAAGCTTCTTAAAAATCTAAACATAGATCTACCATATGATCCAGCAATACCACTCTTGGGGATATACCCAAAAGAATGTGAGAGGTTACTCCAGAGGCACTTGCACACCCATGTTTATTGCAGCACTATTCACAATAGCCAAGTTATGGAAACAGCCAAGATGCCCCACTACTGACGAATGGATTAAGAAAATGTGATATTTATACACAATGGAATTTTATGCAGCCATGAAGAAGAATGAAATGTTATCATTCACAAGTAAATGGATGGAACTGGAGAACATCATTCTGAGCGAGGTTAGCCTGGCCCAAAAGACCAAAAATCGTATGTTCTCCCTCACATGCAGACATTAGATCAAGGGCAAACACAACAAGGGGATTGGACTTTGATCACATGATAAAGTGAGAGCACACTAGGGAGGTATGAGGATAGGTAAGACACCCACAAAACTAGATAGCATTTGTTGCTCTCAACACAGAGAAACTAATGCAGATACTTTAAAATGACAGAGGTCAATAGGAGAAGGGGACCAGGAACTAGAGAAAAGGTTAGCTCGACAAGAATTAATTCAGAAGGTAACACACAGCAACAGGAAATAAATGCAAGTCAACTCCCTGTATAGCTATCCTTATCTCAACTAGCAGAACCCTTGGTCCTTCCTATTATTGCTTATACTCTCTCTTCAACAAAATTAGAGATAAGGGCAAAATAATTTCTGACTGGTAGCGAGGGGTGGGGGGAGAGGGAGGGGATGGGGGATGTAAGGGTGGGGGCAGGGAGAAAGGGGGAGAAATGACCCAAACATTGTATGCACATATGAATAAAAGAAAAAAAATTTAAAAAAAGGAATTTCAAAAAAATTTTTTATTGTACTTGGGGGACATTTTGTGACATGTACAAAAGTTCTTACAATATATCATAGTTGAATTCACCCCTTCCATCACTCCGCTTTATCCTCCCTCCTCCCATTTCTGGAATAGTTTTCAACAAGTGTTTTTTGATGTACAAAGGAAAGGAGGGGGAGGAAGAAAGAGAGGGAAGGAGAGAAGAAGGGAGAGAGAGAGATAGAGAGAGGTTCTCTTATAAGGATACAAATCTCATCAAGGGTGCAACACCCTCATGACCTCATCTAAACCTAATTATGTCACAAACATCCTACCTCCAAATCCCATTGGGAGTTAGGGCTTTGACATATGAACCTTGGGAATGAAAATAACCATTCAGTTCATAATATTATTCTTTCTGTGTTAACTGCCAAACTGTTTTCCATACAACCCAATACATTTTGCTCTTCCACCGGTAATTTATAAGGGCTTCATTTTCTCTACGTCAGCATGGAGAGTAAAAAGTATTGCCAAATTCAAGATCATGAATATTTACCCCTATATTTTCTTTTAAGAATTTTTAATTTTAGCTCTTGGTCTGTAGGTCATTTGTGCATTTTGAAATATTATATATATAATATATATTTGTGATGTGAGATAGGGCGTCCAATTTCATTCTTTTCCTAAACCAGTTATCACAGCACATGTATTGATGAGATTGTTTTTCCCACATTCAACAGTTTTTGTACTCTTGTTAAAAAAATCAATTATCCATATATGTATCACAAATAAAAATTAAATGCATGCATAAGAAAAGTAAGTTAAATCTTCAGGAGGGAAAGGGAAACTGACTCCGGAATAGGGAAGAGTGAGTAGAAAGCAAAGTGCTCATAGCAGTGCTGTGTCTGGGCCAGCAGTAAGAATGGGGAACTCAGTCTAAAACATTTTCTCTTTAGACTAAGTTAGAGTCCTCACCAGAGCCACACCAAGCCCCAAGTCTTCATGTATTACTTTTTCCTCAGATTCCCTCAGATTAAGTACAGCAAAATGTGAATTCACTATTTGAGCCTCCCAAACATGGAAGAGGTTAGGAAATAAGTCACTAGCAGGAAAAAAATGCCACACAGATTTAAATTATCAAGGACTGAAGATACTGGAAATTTCCCATATAGAATATAAAATTGTGATGTAAGATGTTTACATAATTGAAATTCCAAAGTTTTTAAATGAAGGGATTAACAATTTAGAGATGAAAACATAGTTATTGAAATGAAAAAAATAGGGGATTGATTAAAAAGCAGATTATACAAAGCAGATAAAAGAATTAGTGAGCTTGCAATTAGATTTGGGAAAATTATTCAAAATGTAGTGCAGAAAAACAAGGAGATGAAAAAAGTAAAAGAGATACTGAGACATAAAAAAATAAAATAACAAGGTCTAGAATGCAAACTATAAAAGTCCTAGAGCAGAAGATTAGTAATAATAAAGGGATAGAAAAAAAATGAAGATATATTGGATGAGAATTTTGCAAATCTCATCAGAATAATAAATCTACAATATAGGAACATAGAGGCTACTTAATGACTGGAAGTTCACACAATAATAACAGCAATAATAAATAATATAATAAAACTGCATCACACCAAAGATGAGAAATATTAAAAGCAGCAAGAAAGAAAAATTAGATACTTCAAGATTATAATGAGATGAAAGCAATAGCAATAATTGAAGCCTAAATATGATGGTTAATGCATATATAATGCTGAGTTGTGTGCCTAGAAAAACATCTTTTCAGAATAAAAATGAGAGATCTGCACACAATTTCCATCAATAGACATTTACTTCTAAAAGTTCTTTGACAAATAAGTATGTAGACACAATTGTTCATAAGTTGGTAAATATACACATAATTCTAAACAAACTATCTATAAAATATTCAATTTAATAATGGTAATAATGGAAATTTTATGGGTTTTTTTAAAGTGAGGGTAGAAATAAAGTGGTAGAAACTAATAGTATGTAAATTGTAAAAGGTATATTCTCAGGATATAACCAAAGGAATGTGAGTCAGGTTACAACAAAGGCACCTGCACACCCGTGTTTATTGCAGCGCTATTCACAATAGTCAAGCTATGGAAGCAGCCACGATACCCCACTACTGACAAGTGGATTAAGAAAATGTGGTATTTATACACAATGGAATTTTACTCAGCCACAAAAAAGAATGAAATTTTATCATTCACAGGTAAATGGTTGGAACTTAACATCATCTGAAGTTAGTCAGGCTAATGCCAAAAGTTGCATGTTCTTTCCCATATGTGGAATATAGACCTAAAACAAATGCAGCAATATTGTGGGATGCAGATCACATTGATCCAGGAGGGATAGGGCAAGGGAAGGAAACTAAAAACTTAAATGTGGTTGATGTGCTCACTGTACAGAAATGAATATAGGAATCTTAAACCAGCCGAGGCCATCATGGGAAGGAGACTATGGAGGAGTGAAGAAGACTGATAGAAATGAACCAATTGGGGTTGAAATACATATATGCATGGAAACAACACAAGGAAACTCCCTGTGTAGCCATCTTTATCTCAAACTAGCAAAAATGCCATGTTTTTCTTTTTATCTTTTACCTTTTTTCTTCTACAAAATCAGAGAACAGTAGGGCAGAACAGGTTCTGGGGAAAGAGGTTGGGGGGAGGGTGGCACTGGTAGAAAGGGGGAGGTGGCAGGGAAAGGAGGTAGTAGGATGAATAAGAGAAAATAATGTATACACATGTATGTAAATGCAAAAATGATACCTCTTAAAACTGTTCCAGGAATTGGAGAGAAGGGATGAAGATCAGTGGAGGGGATAAATTCATTGATACATTGTGTGAACCACAATTGTAAATGCCACAATGTATCCCCATCCAGCACAACAATAAAGGAAAAAAATTAAATAAAAATAGGCTGTTTAATGGTAAAAATAAATAAATAATTTGTAGGAGGTCTGATGTCTTAACATAGAAATGTTTAGGGCAAAAGTGTTCTAAATTTTGCATATTATTTGAAAAGAGTTAAGATATTAATTTTAAAGTCAAATCAAATTTAAAAGGTGGTCATAATTATATTAAAATTGTATGAAAAATGAATTCAGGATAAAATTATACTTATAAAGACAAGAAAGAGGACTAAAAATCATAGAAAATACAAGATACATAAAAAGTACAAATTAAGAATTTGAAGTAATTCTAGAACTATCAATACTCCTAGCAAACATGAATAGTGTAAATTCAACATGTAAAATACAGAAAAGATCAAATTGACCTTTAAAGATAACAAAGTCTAGGTATGTACTACTTAAAAATAAATAAACATAAAATGCACACAAAGTACAAAAATGTAGAAAAATTAAAGGCAAAATGCTGGAAATTTATTTTAAAAATTTCAAATATTTGTAACTGTTGAAACTGAGTAATAGGTTTACAGTAAATGATTATAGTATTTTGTCTACCTTGGTATATATTAACTTTTCATAATAAAAAATTTTAGAAAGATATATAGAATGCCTTGAAAACATTATTTGAAGAAAATTTGGGTAGTTATTAAATTATTATACAATGTTGATTTTAGGATAAAGTAGTGTTTAGCGTAAAGAATTTCTATATAATTTTTTAAAATATCACTTATCGGGAAGATATAACAACTACAATGTATGAAGCCCCCAAAAAACAGATTATCATTATCAAAGCCTCCAGTAAACAAATATCAGAAGGGTATAAAAACAATTTTCAAGAATGAAAATATGCATGTTTTCCGAGTATCATGTAATTATAGTTGAAATCAGTTACAAATTGTTTAAATGTTCATGTTTCCAAAAATTGAAAGTGCGTGTGTCTAACTAATACCTGGGGAAAAAGAAGAAAACACAATGGAAAATTTAGAACACTTAGAACTGAATATTATCTGAAAACTTGTGACATGATAGCCAAATGTCATTGTGCATGTCTGTTGTTCCAGCTCTTTAGGTGATTGAAGCAGAATCACCTGAGCACAAGAGTTCCCAAACAGCCTCAGTAACATATCAAGATTCCATCTCAAAACAATAAAATAAAATAAAAAACAATTAATACTTGTGGGATATAGCATAAGTGGAACTTTAAAGAAACTTTATAGCTTGAATGAATTTGAATTTTTATGTCATAAAAGAAAGGTATATATTTGGTGATATAAGCATTCTAGTTAAAATTTAGAAAATTAAAGTTGTAATAATTCAATTTAAACATTTGAAAACAAGCTCAATGATAGACATGAAGACAATAAAACTTTAAAAATTAATGAAGTAGAAAAAAATGTGATAAAAAGATCAATAAAGTCAAAAGTTGGTGCTTTGAAAATAGTTTTACAACAATTTCTAATAAAACATAAAACATATGAACAAGCATATATCAAATTGAAAAACTGAAACATATAAATTCTTTGAAAATGTAGTGCATGGAAATTGAATAAAAAACAAAGGAAATACATCTGTAACCATTATGATGTTTAATCAATAATCAGAAGAAAACAAGACTCAAGTAAATACTACTAAAATATCAAAATAGTTTATTGCATCACAGAGTACCTTCTTGAAAATAGAAAAAGTTCTCATTATAAACTTGGTAGCAAAACCAGCTAAGGATCTTAAAGGAAGAAACTTATAGGCAATTATGGCAACTATCTAAAAATCTCAAACAAAATATTCCAATTTGGATCCAGCAATATGTTTTTAAAAAGTATACATCTTTATAAGCTTGGGTTTTTGGAAAGAAAAGTTCAAGATGGTGGATAGCTGAGGGATACAGAAACGCTGAGTTCTGTTACATCAGAAAAATACTTCAGAGTCCTGATAGCTAGACTTGGGTAACTCTGGCTTTTTAACCAACTAAATATAGGTTACACATAAAGTTCAACAATCGACCCTTAAAACAGCTTTTAATTGCACATAACAACTGGGGAAGTCCCAGTGTGGTCTGGGACTGGCACAGTCACCAGTCTGCCTGGGGGAAAAAATCACTGATTATTCCCCCCATCCTTTTTTCCTTAGTAAAAGCAGAGCACCACAGAACAAATCGAGCTAGATTCTGTGACATACTGGACTGGTATCATACAGACACAGCCTACCTGCATCCCACTGGCCCTGACCAAACTCTGCTGGAGTGAATCTGCAACCCTTCCAGGTGACTGTCATTGATCACCTGCCTTCAAAAGAACCAGAGTCCAGCATAGCTGGTTGGCAGATTGTACTTCCTCCAGTCCCTCGCCAACAAAACTAGTTGCCATTGATGGAGAGCATAATTCATATCTGCCTGGTGTGGGTGGTACAAAATCCTGAGCTGAGTTCCTGGAGCAGAAGCATAGTGGAACACTGAGCTTAACTCAAGGGACTGGGAGTAGTATAAAACACTAAATTGCCCTAGCTTGTTGGGGGAGAGGCTGACCTGCCAGAGCCAAAGCAGTGATGGAGTGCTGCCTGGTAAAATCAGAAACATATTTGACCAGCTCAGATAATCTGGTAGTGAGCTGAAAAGTGAGTGATCATAGAACTCAATTGCAACTTGCCCTGTGGGCAGATGAGACCAATAACTGCCTTGTAGTGGGACCACTTCAGAGATCCTGCCTGCACCAGAGAGCCCATCACACCAAGGAAAGCACTGGGCTCAATCACCTTGAGCCAACTCCCTTCAAATCTGTCTGACAAGGAGGAGCAACATTCATTGCTACACAGCCCAGCATACCACCTTTGAGAAGAGACAGAGATAGTGAGAAAGCCCCGATCAAAAGTACCAGCACCTGGATTTGAAGTCAGAGAAATAAGTCCAAAGCTTTCAGCAAACTGATTTTTCCTCTTTTTTATTTAGTACTTTTATTTTTATTACCCTTATTTTCTGATCTTTATTCTTATTTTCTTTCCATTTTTGTGCTATAATCCATTGTTACCTATCTCTTTCTTCCATTTGATCCAAATATCATTCTGCTTAGGCATCTCTTGCCCCACTTTCCTTTCTCCCCCCCATTCTGCTCTTTTCTTCAATTATCTCTTCCTTTCACCTTGCTGCCCCTACCTACTCCACAACTACCACTTGACAAATAGTCTATTATACCAAATATGCACAGTACCCCCATCCTTTCTATCATCTGCAATCCCCGGCAAAAGCATTCTCCCCAAAACTGAACTACACTTAAGCACATGTTAGGACCTTATTACCCTATAGCTGCCATACCTCACACCCCTTCCCACCCTCACTCCATTCCCCCTTTCTGCCCCCCTTCTAGTGCCATCTTTTTAATTACCTAAGTATCTATCTTTATCCAAACTACTGTTATCCCCCAATACCCACTGTTTATAGATAATATCACCAAAGGGGTCTCCATTTTATGTAAATAACTGGTCTAGCATTGAATCTATTAATTTGTTATTGCTAAATTATAACTCCAGTTCAGTGATCAGAATAGCACAACAATCTAGCTAATGACTAAGCCAGTCACAGAATAGTAATTAAGTCAAGGGAAAGATAACAAGTGATTAAAATTCCAACTAGCCAATCAATAACACAGGAGCAAGGCACAAAATAGAAACATGGGGAGAAGAAGAATACAACCCCTCAAAAGACTAACAGTAATTCAAAATGATGATTTAGTGGAAAGTGAAGGAAATGAATACCTGGTTGCTGACCCCAGTAGAATAATATGTATGTCCAATGAGCTAAATGGGGACCTTAAAGAGATGCTCAAAGAGGAACTTATAGTGGAGCTTAAAGAGATGTTTAAAGAGTACAAAAACAACTCAAAGAACATCAACGGAACACAGATTAAAAAAAAAAACTTGAGAAGACACAGAAACAACTAAATGAATTCAGAGAGGACTTCAACAAACTCCAAAATAAAACTAAGGAGTTCTGAGAGAGAGAGAGAGAGAGAGAGAGAGAGAGAGAGAGAGAGAGAGAGATGAAATAAAGAAGACTGCACAAGGTATGAAAGAGGAATTTAACAAAGATATGGAAAATCTCAGAAAAAAAGAATCGAACAGAAGTCCTGGAAATAAAAATTTCTTTAAATCAAATAAAAAATACAGTTGAAATCCACTCCAGCAGACAAGAACAAGTGGAAGACAGAATTTTGGGGCTTGGAGACAAAGTAGATATTAAAGACAAAACAGAAGAATTCTTAGACAAAAGACTCAAGATCTGCAAAAGGAAGATGCAAAAACCCAGAGATTCCATCAAAAGACCAAACCTGCAAATAATGGGCACTGAAAAAGAAGAAGAGGTACAACCCTCTTCAACAACTAATATTCAACAAAGTGATAGCAGAGAATTTCCCAAATATTGAGAAAGAGATGACCATTAAGGTATAGAAAGCTTCCAGGACACCAAAGAGATATGACCAAAATAGACTCTCTCCATGGCATTTTATCATTTAAAAAAACTAGCACAGAAAACAAGGAAAGAATATTGAAGGCTGTAAGAGAAAAATCAAATAACACATAAAGGTAAACCCATCAAAATGACAGCAGATTTCTCAACAGACACCTTAAAAGGAAAAAGGGCAAGAAGTGAGACATTTTGAGTACTGAAAGAGAACAATTTCAGTCCTAGGATACTCTACCCAGACAAGCTATCATTCAAAATTGAAGGAGGAATAAAAGTCTTCTATAATAAAAAGAATCTAAAACAATATGTGACCACTAAACCACAACTACAGAAGATTCTAAGGGAATCCTACATTCAGAAGATGAAAACAAACACAACCACAAAAGCACAGGAAATATTAAACATCAAGAGAAGAACAGACAACTAATCAGAGAGTAGCATAGAAGTAGCTGCACTTATATAATTCCTTAAACAACAAAAACAACTAAATGGCAGGAATCACCACATACCTCTCAATATTAACAGTGAATTTTAATGGACTCAACTCCCCCATCAAAAGACACTGACTGTAAAACTGGATTAAAAAGGAAGATCCAACAATCTGTTGTTTACAAGAAACCCACCTTTACTGACAGAAACAAACACTGTCTTAAGGTGATAAGATAGAAGATTTACCAAGCTAATGACCCCTCAAAATAGGCAGGATTAGCAATACTTATAACAGATAAAGTGGACTTCAAACCTAAATTAGTCAGAAGAGATAAAGAAGTACATTTCATACTAATAAAAAGAGCAACAAGAGGAAAAAAATTACCAATGTATATGTACCCAATGTCAGTGCACCCAAGTTCAATAAACATACACTAATGGACTTAAAACAAAGATAGATCCCAAACAGTGGTAGTGGAAGATTTAATGCTCCTCTATTACCAATAGATAGCTCACCTAGACAAAAAAACCAACAAAGAAATTCAAGAATTGAAGGACATGATAGATTTAATGAACCTGATTGAAAGCTAAAGAGTATTCCATCCTGCAACAGCACAATATACATTCTTCTCAGCAGCCTATGGAACTTTCTCCAAAAAAGACCATACTCTAGATCACAAAGCAAGTCTCAACAAATATAAGAAAATTGAAATAATCCCCTACATTCTATCTGATCACAATGCATTAAAACTAGAACTCAACAACAAAAGCAGCAGAAGAAAATATGCAATCAGAGGTTGAACAACACATTGTTCAACAGTTAATGGGTCATAGAAGAAATTAGAGAGGAAATAAAAAATTCCTGGAATTTAACAAAAATGAAAACACAACCTATCATACCTCTGGGACAAAGCAAAGGTAGTTGTAAAAGGAAAGTTTATAGCCATGAGTGCATATATTAAAAACAGAAAGATCTCAAACAAATGACCTAATGCTACATCTCAAACTCCTAGAAAAACAAGACAAGCTAAATCCAAAACAAGCAGGAGAGAAATAATAAGAATAAGGACCAAAATCAATGAAATACAGGCCAAAAAAAAAATCATACAAAGAATCAATGAAACAAAAAGTGGATTGTTTGAAAAATAAACAAGATTGACAAATCCTTGGCAAAACTGACTAAAATGAGGATGGAAAACACCCAAATTAATAAAATCAGAAATGAAAAGGGGGAGATAACAACAAACATCAAGGAAATCCAGGGAATAATCCGAGACTACTTTGAGAACCTATATTAAAATAAATTGGAAAACCTTGGAGAAATGGACAAATTTCTGGATACATATGACCATCCGAACTGAACCAAGACAATATTAATCACCTAACAGATCTATAACACATAATGAAATTGAAGCAGCAACCAAGAGTCTCCCCAAAAAGAAAAGTCCAGGACCTGATGGATTCTCTGCTGAATTCTACCAGACCTTTAAAGAAGACCTAATACCAACACTACTTAAACTTTTACACAAAATAGAAAGGGAAGGAACATTGCCAAACTTATTTTATGAAGCCAGTATTGCACTCATTCTAAAACTGGACAAGGACACAACAAAAAAAGAGAATTATAGGTCAATATCTTTGATGAACATACATGCAAATATCCTCAATAAAATAATGGCAAACTGAATTAAACAGCATATCAACAAGATCATACACCATTGCCATGTCAGCCCTATCCCAGAGATGCAGGGATGGTTCAACCTTCACAAATCATCAATTGTAATACAGCATATTAACAGAAGCAAAGACAACAATCACTTGATCATCTCAAGTGATGCAGAAAAAGCTTTTGATAAAATACAACATCCTTTCATGACAAAGGCTCTAATGAAACCATGAAGGAATGTCCCTCCACATAATACAGGTTATATATGACAGGTCTATAGCCATCATCATAATAAATGGGGAAAAACTGAAACCATTTCTTCTAAAGTCAGTAGTGAGACAAGAGTGTCCACTCTCTCTACTCCTATTCAACATAGTCTTGAAATTCCTAGCCAGAAAAATAAGACAGGAAGATGAAATAAAAGGAACACAAATATGAAAGGAAGAAATAAAACTATCTTTTTTCACAGACGACATGATCCTATACCTAAAAGACTAACAAAAACTCCACTAAAAACTCCTAGACACCAAAAACAGCTTCAGTGAAATAGCAGGAAACAAAGTCAGTTTACAAAGATCAGTAACCTTTCTATACATCAACAATAAACAGGTTGAGAAAGAATATAGGAAAACAATTCCATTTATAATAGCCTTAAAAAATCAAATACCTAGGAATAAACTTAACAAAGAATGTGAAAGACCTCTACAAGGAAAATTACAGACCATTGAAGAAAGAAATCAAAGACTACAGAAGATAGAAAGATCTCCTATGCTCATGGATTAGTAGAATCAACATAGTGAATATGGATATATTACCAAAAGCAATCTACATGTTCAACACAATTCCCATCAAAATCCCAATGACATTCATCACAGAGATTGAAAAATCAACTCTAAAGTTCATTCGGAAGCACAAAAGACTGCAAGTAGCCAACACAATGCTGAGCAAAAAGAGCAATGCTGGAGGTATCACAATACCCAACTTCAAACTGTACTACAGAACCATAGTAATAAAAACAGCATGGTACTGGCACAAAAACAGGTATGAAGACCAGCGGAACAGAACAGAAGACCTGGATATGAATCCACATGGCTATGCCCACCTAATTTCTGACAAAGGCACCAAAAACATATGATGGAGAAAAGACAGCCTCTTCAACAAATGTTGCTGGGAAAACTGGGTATCTGCCTGCAGAAAACTGAAACTAGATCCATGTCTTTCACCCAAGTATCAACTCAAAGTAGATTAAGGACCTTAATGTAAGACCTGAAACTTTAATGCTAATGCAGGAAAGAACAGGGAATACACTGGAAATGATAGGTGTAGGCAATGACTTCCTCAGTAGAAATCAAATGACTCAGCAACTAAGAGAAATGATCAACAAATGGGACTACATGAAATTTAAAAACTTCTGTACAGCAAAAGAAATGGTTTCTAAATTGAGAAACCACCCACAGAATGGGAGAAAATCTTTGGCAGCTATACATTAGACAAGGGACTGCTAACCAGAATACACAGGGAGCTCATAACACTAAACTCCCCCCAAAAATCAATGACTCAATGAAGAAATTGGCAAATGAACTGAACAGAGCCTTTTCAAAGGAAGAAGCCCAACTGGCTAAAACAACAACAACAACAAAAGAACAAAAATTAAAAAAAAAACACATGAGAAAATGCTCACCATCCTTGGCCATAAAGGAAATGCAAATAAGATCCCACCTCACTCCTGTTAGAATGGCTACTATCAAGGACACAAACAAAACAACAAGTGTTGGTAAGGATGCAGGGAGAAAAGGAACACTCATACACTGCTGGTGGGAATGTGAATTAGTACAACCACTATGGAAATCAGTATGGAGGCTTCTCAAAAATTAGAAATAGAACTGTCATACAATCCACCAATTCCACTCCTAGGGATATATCCCCAAGGAATGTAAGTCAGGTTACAACAAAGGCACCTGCATATCCATGCTTATTGCTAAGCTATAGCTAAGTTATGGAAACAGCCAAGATGCCCCACTACTGACGAGTGGATTAAGAAAATGTAGTATTTATATACAATGGAATTTTACTCAGCCATACAGAAGAATGAAATTTTGTCATTCGTGAGTAAATGGATGAAACTGAAGAACATCATCTTAAGTGAAGTTAGTCAGATTCTGAAGACCAAAAGCCACGTGTTCTCTCTCATATGTGGAATATAGACCTAACACAAATACAGAAATATTATGAAAATCTGGTCACACTAAAGGGAGATCACTTATGAAAGGAGTAAACAAAGGAAACTAAGAAGATGAACATGGTTGATATACTCTTTATACAAGAAGGAATATAGAATTCTTAAACTGGCTAAAACCACCATAAGAAAGGGACTAAGGTAGAAAGAAGAAAAATATAGACATGAACCAATTGGGGTTATAATACATATATACATGGAAATATCACAAGGAAACTTCCTTCACAGTTACTTTTATCTCAAACAAGTAAAAATATCATTTTTTTCTCTTTTCTTCTACAAAATCAGAGAACAGGAGGGTGGAACAGGTTCTGCCCTGGGCAGGGTTGAGGGTGGGTGACAGGTGTACAACAGGAAGGGGGCAGGTGGTAGGGAAAAAGAGTAAAAGGGTGAATATGGTATAAATACTGTGTACACACGTATGTAAATGCAAAAATGATAGCTGTTGATACTATTCCAGGATGGGGGGAGAGCAGGATAAAGCAGAGCAGTGGAGGGGGTGAATTCAAATATGATATATTTGATACATTGTAAGAACTTTTGTAAATGCCACAATGTACCCTCACCCAGCACAACAATAAAAAAATAAATAAAAGAAAATAATTTTAATTTGCTCCTCTCTAAAAATACATGTCATATTATATTGCTGTTATATCCACAGAATTAAAGAATGTACAATTATAAAATTAAAGAAAGAAATATTTATAATGCAAAAATTAAAGAAGATTAAATATACAGTTATTAAAAAGAAAAACACTTGATTATCTCAAGAGTTACATAAAAATCACTTGATTAAATTTGACAACTATTTATAAAATGAAAACAAAGATATAACAAAATGAACAAATGAAACTATCTTAAAAATAGAAATATCCTTCTGTAACTTTATAAACATTATTTCACAAAATACTATGTCAAATATCATACTGAACAGTGAAGTTATAATTATTCTCTAAGAAATCAGGGGGAAAAAGAAGCACCAATACCACTATCTTTATTAAACATCATAATGGAATTTCTAGCCAATGTAGCCACAATGGGTAAGAAGAGGTATAATGATGGAACAGAAGAAATAATACAGACACAAATGTTACAAGGGTATATGCTAAAACTCAAATGAATCTAAAGATAAATTATGAAAATTAAGACTTTTCCAAAGTGGTTGGATATAACATCAACATAACACAAAAATCAATTACATTAGTTGAAAGAACAAAATAAAATATATGCAAATTTGAAAGGAGGAAGTCAAATTATTGTTTGCAGATGACATAATTTTATATGTAGGAAAACCTAAACACTCCATCAAGACCTATTAGAATTGATGTATTCAGTAAAGTTGAAGGACATGAAATCGACATAAATATCAGTAATATTTTTATAAACCAATAACTGACTGGAGGAAAGTGAAAGTGAGAAACAAATTTCATTCACAACAGCTACAAGAAACAAAACAGGAGTAAATTTTAACAATGAAATGAAAGATCTTTACAAGATGATGATGGAATTGAAGAGCACACACACAAAGTAGAAAGACATCCCACATTTATGGATTAGAAAATCAGTATCACTATAATTTCCATACTAACCACCAGAAGCATTCTACAGATTCAATGTAGTCTCTGACAAAATGCCAATGACATTCATTGGCATAGAAAAACAAATCTAACATTCATAAAGAGCCATGAAAGAATGAGAGCTAAAGCAATCCCAAGCAAAAAGAAAAAAAGTGGAGGTAACGTAAGACTTGAATTCAAAACATACTATAAGGCTGTAGTGACCAAAACAACATGGTACTGGCATAAAAACAGAAACAGACTAATGGAACAGAATGGAGACCCCACACTTATAGACAACTGATTTGCAATGAAGTTGCCAAGAATATACATTAGAAAAAGGACAATTTCATCAATAAATGATACTGGGGAAACTGAATATCCATATGTAGAGGAATGAAACTATCTCTGTCTCACACCACATACAAAAATAAACTCCAAATGGATCATAAATTTACATGGAAGACTGAAACTGTGAAGCTACTAGAACAAAACATAGAGGAAAAACTGCAAAACATTGGTAGAGGCAAAGGCTTTTTGTTCAACTCTCCAAAATTAATCAACAAAAGCAAAAATAGACAAATGATAAAACCTTCCATTTGGAAAAGAAACAATCAACAGAGTGAAGACAAATAGCAAAATGGGAAAAACATTTGCAAACTATTCATGCAGCAAGAGATTGACATCCAGAATATACAAAGAACTTGGACAACTCAGCAGCAATGAAACAAATAATCTACTTAAAAAATAAGTAAATTATCTCAATAGATACTTCAAAAAATCAACAATAACAACATACAAATGGCCAAAAAATACATGAAAAAATGCTCAACATCAGTAATCATCAGGAAATCCAAGTCAAAACCACAATGAGGTATTATTTCACCTCTGTCAGAATGGCTATTACTAACAAGACAAAAACTGAGAAATGCAGTTGAGGATGTGGAGAAAGGGAATTCTAATGCACTGATGGTAGAAATGTAAATTAGTATAGTCATAGTGGAAAACAATATGGAGGTTCATCCAAAGTCTAATAACAGAGCCACTCATATGATTCAGCAATGCCACTCTGGGGATATAACAAAGGAAATAAAATCAGCATATCAAAGATATGCATTTTCATGTTTATTGTAGTACTGTTTACAATATTGAAGATATGGAATCAACCAGGTTGTCAATCAGTGGAGGGCTGAATAAAGAAAGATGTGGCATAAATTCAAAAGTGTATATTATTCAGTCATAAAAAGAATGATGTCCTATCATTTGCCACAACATTGATGGAAGTGGAGGATACAATGCTAAGTGAAATTAGCCAGGAATAGAAAGAAAGATATGCATGTTCTTACTCATTTTCAGAACCTAAAAAAGTTTATCTCATAGAAAAATAGAGTGAGACAGTGGACTTTAGAGAGACAAGGAGAGATTAGATAAGGGTCTCTGAAATACAGTTAGGAGGAATTAGTTCTAGTGTTCTATAACAAAATAGATTATAGTCTATAAGAATTTATGGTATGTTCTCAAATAAGTGGAAAAATTGTTTTTAGTTTCTCACCACATAGAAATGATAAATGTATAAGGAAACACGAAATGGTAATTATACTGTTTTATGATTATAAATTGTCTACACGTATTGATTTGATTATACTGCAACCCATGACTATGTACAATACTGCATGCAAGTTAGGAAATAAGAAACCAATTGCATTGCCTTATATCAATAATAAATAAGCTATAAATCAAAGTGTACCATCTACAATAACAGTAAAAACAAATACCTAGGAATGTATTTTACAAACAGAGTGCAATTCTTGACGGAGAAGTGTTAAAAATATATACTAAAGCCTTAGAAAGACTTAAATAAATGGAGAACATTTCCTGTTAATGAGTTAAAAGACTCACAGTTGTAAAGATACACTTTTCCCCAAATTACAGAATCAATGCAATTTCAATAAAAATTTCAATTGAGTTTTTTAGGGAAACTTAATAAGCTTATTCTAAAATTTACATAAAAGAGCAAATGCCCCCAATTAGCCAAGATGCTCCTAAATAAGATGAATGTAGGAGAGAACATTCCCAACCAGATAGAAGAACTTATTTTAAGGCAAAATAATTAAGGTAATACTGCTATTATGCAGACAAAGCTAATTTGGAAAAAAAAAAGAGAGTTTAGACAGAATTCCATGCATAAATGATGGGTTGGTATATGGCAGAGATGTAATACTAAGCCACTGGAGGGGCTAGGGAGTAAATGGGAGAGTGGAGCTGTGGTTTCACTCATGAATAAATAAATAGAAATAGAAATATTTGCACATCCATGTTTATCTCATCATTATTCACCTAGTCAAAAGGTGAAAGCAACCTGACTGAAATGGCTAAATAGACAAGCAAAATGCATTATATACATATAATCTAGTCTTGCAAAGGAAGGAAATTCTGACACTTGCTACAGGTACAAAACTTGAGAACATTATGCTGAGTGAAGTAAGCCAGACACAAAAGACAAACAATATATGATTTCTTTTATTTGAGTTAATCATCTAGAATAGTGAAATTCATAGAGACAAAGTAGTGTGGAAGGTTCCAAGATTTGAAGGAAGGAAAAAATAGGGAGTTATTGCTTACTGAGTACTGAGTTTTCAGTTTTGCTAGAGATCAGTTGTACATGAATGTACTTACCTCTCCTGAACTGAAAAATAGCAAATTTCATGTTATGTATATTTTCCCATATTTTTTTAAAAAAATGGTTCAGCATTCAGAAAGGTATTTCATAGAAGAGTTATTACAATGTCCTATAATAGAAAAGATAATAAAATTAAATAGTAATCAGAAACATTTAAGTTTTACCACATAAGATATGATTTCATACCCACTAGATTCCAAAAATTAAGTTTGGTAGTACTAAGTGGTGATGAGATTGTGTAATACTGGGAACTCTCACACATGACTACCCTATGGATAATGTGTGGCTTCTTAGCAAATATATTTTTCAGGGACTCTGTCCATAGAAATAATTAGAGTCACTCCAAATCAACTTATCAGCACTGTAATGGCAACCCAGTATCATGAGATCCTGAAAAAAGGAATTCTAATTTGGCCAATAAAAGCAATGTGCTATCCAGGCTTACTTTGGGAATAAGTAAGCCTGGGTGCCCCAGGACAGTCCAATAGGTGGGAGTATGATGGGGACCCTTCTTGGGGCATTTGGTAAATTCTATGTGTGTGGCAAAGAGATAAGGGGACAGTAGAGGATTAGAAGATAGATAACACTGGAAAGATGAGAATTAGGTATAGGTCACCCTGCCTAGACAGCACTCCTGGGTCTAAGAACAGTACTTGTTGTGCTAGTAAAGATGCATCCTTATGACCTTTATCATGTAAATTTAACCGTGTACATTACCTATGAGCCAGGTTTTCTATTCTTAGATGTACATATTAGAGAATCTCTTGCATATTTGTCATAAGAGACTATTCATTTCAGTATTACCCACAATAGAAAAAGCTAAACGTCACTTGCAATAGTACAGATAAATAAGTCATAGGATATTCACATCATGGAACACTAAAAGTTCGATGATCTACAGTTAAACATACTAATATAGATTAATATTAAATATATAATAGTGAGTGAAAAAAACCAAGCCATTGAATACTATGTTTAATATGATTCAGTCTCTAAAACTGTAAAAAGCTAAATTAAATTAAATAATGTCTAATAGATATCCATACACAAATATACATACATACACGGGAGGCAGTTGAGGAAAGTACAGAAGAGTTTGCAAGTAGATCCTGAGATTACTGCAATGTTCTCATTTTTAAGTTGGTTAGAGTTCATAGATGTTTATTTTACCATTAAGGTTCATAACCATGTATGCCATATATTCTTTTTTACATCAAATTGTACCTACTTTTAAACATAATTTTAAGAGGAAATAAACTTAAAAAAAAAAACCTTTCAACTGAGAATTTCCCAAACATATTTGAGGACATTTTTTTCTCCAATAACTTTATTAACCAGCAGAACTAGCACCTTTGGAAGCTGAAGGGTGGGACTGAGAAGTAAGGTGAGCTTCATTCATATGGGTTTCCCAAAGTGAAGGCGGAGATGATGTGTGATCCTCTGTCTTTTCATTTCAACAGCAATGCCACCCAGGAGGAAAGCACATTTAACCATTCACTTCTCTAAAAAGGGGAGCATCTGAGAATATTTGGGACCATGATAAATAATAATCCAAGCCTGACTGTCCTCAATAGTTTATGGCCTTGCTTTACCTTCTTGGTGGGTACACGTTATTTTATGTTCAGAGGAAGTTTAGCTCCTTCTGAAACAACACCCACATTTTAGTGGCTGTCTGCCTAAATAAAATCCATCATTTCCTTGTCCGCAGCCCATCTCATCTCTCAAAGACTAAACTGTGAGTGAGAAATTATGTGTAAATTGCCCACCATGGCTTTATAGTGATCAACGCTGGCATTTGAAGACCCAGCGATGTCAACCCAATGCTGGATAAGGAGCTGCTATGGCTCTTTGATCAAAATTGTAACTTAAGAAACTAAAAGTTCTGCATGATCATACTTGCCCACACATGCAGGAAGAAGACCTCCAGAGATTGTGGCAGTCATGTTCTCTTGGCTGAAAAACTCTGGAATTTGGATCTTGGCTGGGTAACCAATGCTTACTCACTCCCAATTCAAGTCAACAAATGTTTATGGAGATTTATTGAGTGTCAGTTGCAATTCTGGGACTGTGTGGTTAAAGACACAAAAGAGGAATCTAAAATTACTCCCTATCCCCAAGGAAGTTGAATGAGAGACAATATTGAAAAGAAAGAGGCCCAGGCTCCCATCTCAGCCCTGCTGTTAACTTGCTGGGTGGGCCCGGCAAGTTTCTTTGTTTAAGACTCTGTTTTCTCTTTTGTAAGTGTTGGACTTAGATAGGTTTGAATGTGTCTTCCAAAATTAAAAATTGATGTTTCTGTGAATCTGGATGAGCAGATAAGACTTCTTAGAGAATTTGTGACTGTAAGTCATAAAAGCCACCAATGATCTAGTTCCTTAGTAATGAAAAATTAGAAACTGAAGCCACAAAAATGATGAGACTTAACTCAGGTCATAAAGACACAATACAGGCTAGTACTGGGAACTGGGAATCATTGCGGAGAAGGCATACGTGAGTGTTTTGGGTACAATAATGTCTTTTGTTTACATAGGACTGAAGATGTTGTCTATATAATAAGGCCCGTAGACAATGGGAAACTGACCTGATCCATCTCATGCAAGTATTTCTGCAAAAGTGAGGTAATACTTACCCTATGGTGAAGGAATTATTTAATGAAATGTATCCCAAGGAGACTTTGCTTTTAATATAATGTAAGGTATTAAGAAGAATTGAAAGAGGAAATTGATAGATATCAAAGCAACTACTTACCCATTAATGAAAGCTGGGTTCTTGTTTCTATTTTTGGCCTTAGTAACTCGGTAGCACTTGTGCTCTATTACTGGCTCACTTTTATTCTGTAATGCCCTCTCCCAAGTTAATAGAAAGCTTTATGTTGCATGAGTTCTGTTTATAATAATTTATGAAAAGTAGTTGCTGCATGCATGAAAAGTATGTATGGTGAGTTCACCAGAGGATACTGACCATAAATTCTGGAGGATTTGTTGCATTATCCTCAACATTTGAACACAGGGGACAAACAGAGAGAAAAGTTATCAAAGATTGAACTAGAAGATATGTCTACACTGATAGAAATACCAGATCCTAAGGAATTTCCAGGAATCTTACCTCACATGTTGGAAGTTGGGTTAATTAACTATTGCTGTGTAATGAATTATTCCAAATTCAATGGTTTAAGATAACCATCATTTTATTATCCTGCCTCACATATCTGTGGGTCACCTGGGTGTTCCTGATCCATACCAGGCTTGTTTCACCTCAATAAGGCTTGCTTCTGCCTGGGGGTTGTATTGGGATTGGGTTCATCAGTGGCAGCTCAGGATTCTTGCATCCTCTTCTTAGGATCATCAGGCTAGGTCAGGGACATTGTCCTCTGATGTCTATAGAAGAAACTGTAGAAACCAAGCAGGAACATGTCTCTTGAGGCCTATACTTAGAACTGATGTACCAAGTTCTTCATTTGGTTGGTCAAAATCACAGAGCCCAATCCCAAATTGGTGGAGTAGAAACAGACTCTTGCTTCTTTCTCTGCAAAATCACACAATGGCAGTGTGGACAAAAGGAAAAATGATTAATTTAACCATCGATGTAATGTATCACAGGCTTCTAGAAGGAGCAATGTTTTGAAATATTTTTTTCAAAAATCAAGTGATTGCTTTGAGAGACAAGTAAAAAAAGAATACAAAGTCTTCCAAGACAAATCTTTGATTTTCAAATACTATATTTATGTTTTTGTAGTTTATTAATCCTTTGAAGTTTATTCATGAAACTCAAATTAAAAATTTTTGGTCAAGAGGGTGAAGTTGGCAGACAACAGGGTGGCACTCTATTTCCACAGAGAGAGAAACACACCTCCCTGCTATTGAGTCAGACAGGTCTTCCAAGCTTCAGATGTGGTAGAACCTTGGGAGCAAGGTTCTATCATAGGTTTAAAAGAATCAAGACTAAAAAGTATAAGATCCAGGGCCAAAGTATATGCAGAAAGAAGAACTCTCTGTGGGTGGATTTTCTAGAATGAACCACACTTAAATCCTTTCTTGGCAGTATTTTCATTAAATACAATACTTCATGAATTCTAACTTTATTGCCTCATTAGCATAGTGACAGGAAATTATCTTTCACTTTTTAAAATAAGATTATTTGTTTCTTCTTTAATGGCCCACTGCTTCAGGAGAGGACCTAACAGTGAGGAGCCTGCTGCATAGATGGCAGAAACTGGTTCATAAGAAACAGAATTTATATAGAGCAGAAGTCACCCATTTTCCTACTCCTCCAGATTCTCCTTTTATCCCTCCCACCCCAGTTAGCCAAGGAAAAGATGGGCAGCCCAGTGACCTGCCAAACATGACTGTTTGGTACAACTGATTAAGGAAGTCTGATCAAGATGAATAAACTTGTAAGAACACCTAATGAATGACTAGTTATCCCAAATCACACATTGAGTGGTCTGTTTTTAGTACCATGACCTGCTAAGTCAAGTAAGTAAAATAATACTCATTGAATTTAGTCATCTTAGTTAATTAAGCCAAAGTGGATGGATCATTATGGAAATTATTCTTAAAATGCAGGGGACCTCAATAAACACACTAAAAAAACAAAGTAAGGAAAGTTAAGTGACAACATTCAGTAATTTACCATCTGATATGGTAAATGTTTATCTGTTAAAACAGAGCTCAGGGTAGGAACATTTGCTGCTTTTGGTATTCATTATGTTTACAATTCTTGACACTGTCCATACCCTTCCCTAGGTGGTGGACGCCACAGAGGGTTGGAACACCCAAGCAGTTTTTAATCCCTGTTGTATCTGGTATCTAGCACAGTGTGCAGCACCTAATGGGCCCTCCACAAGATTTGTCAGACAAACAAAAAGGATTCTTCCAAAGTGCTTAAGATAGTCTGTCCTGTCTCCATATTAGGCACCTTTTTGCATATTAGCCATTTAAAACACTAACGAACCTACACTGATAACTAAGATCACTCTGGATTTTGCTGTATTTCAGAATTCCTTAGGGAGGAACAGAAATTTTAAAATGTTAGTATTATAATGATATAATTCATTCTATGTCAAAATTTTTATAATGAAACTGAATCCAACCAAGGATTTAAAATGAGAAATTTGAAGGCTGTTTTCCCACAGAGGCTTTATATGACAAAAATATTTTTAAGGAACTTTTTTCTTTTGACTTGGTATTTAACCAGGAAATTTTAACATATTCTATTTTACATGAAAAGTTGAGCTTATTCATAACAATAGGAATATTAATTGATCATCATTGTGAACTATCATCCTGTCTAGCTTTTGGGAATGTACAATTAATTATTATCACTTTTTGTTTTTATTTTAATTAAGCACTTACTGAAACACTTTACAAATTTGATGCATTTCATAACCATTAATTACAGAATTAATGCACAAATGCAGCTTATACATATTTAGAAAAAAAAAGAATTAGCTGTAAGTTACCAAACAAAGCAGCTACTAAGTTTGTGTATTTTTCTCTTTGGGGAGAAAATTCTGTGCATATGTACTAGGAGGTTCAGAAAGCACTTCCCTATTAAGAATGGCAGTACAAGTAAATGTTAACCAATAGTCTATAAAAAGATTTGCCATAGATATTAAAGAATAGGTATGGTATGACTTTTAAAAATGGTCCACTGCTTTAAGGAGCACGCATTTTCAAGAGCTCAATGGTTCATACGGATGCCCAAATCCCCTTGTTATGCTGTAGTATTGCAAGATTAATATTTTTCACTTTCCTTTTGTTTTTTTGGTAGTAATAAAATTTGAACTCAGCACAGGCACTCTACCACTTGAGCCATGTCCACAGCCCTTTTTTCTCTTCAGTTATTTTTTTAAGCATGGTCTTGTAGTTTTTCCCAGGACCAGCCTGGATCATGGTCATTCTGTCTCTAGCCTCCCACGTGGCTGGGACCACATGTGTGTGCCACTAGGCACAGATTATTGACTGAAGTGGACTCTTTCTTAGTTTTTGCCTTGATTGGTCTTGAACCATGATTCTCTAGATCTCCTCCTTGTGAGAATCTAGGATTACAGACATGAGCCACAACATCTGGCTGTGTTTTTTCTTCTAAATAGAGAATTTGGGAGAGGAATGGAGACATCCTTTTAGAAAAGAAGCACTGTGCTTTCAGAAACAGAAAAACACAGATGGCTTTTGGAAGGGCTTTGAGTTGCTGAGCTGGGAAGTATAGGATCTCCAGGAAGTAGTTGGTTCAGGATGCCCTACAAATATTAGAATTATTCAGGCTCACATCCTTTATATACAATGGTGTAGTATTTGCACATAACCCATGCATATCCTGTTGTTCACTTTATTTTTTATTGTTTGATTTTTTTTTTTGGTGGTACTGGGGTTTGAACTCAGGGTCTTATACTTGCTAGACTGGTGCTCTACCATTTGAGCCACTCCACCAGGTTCCTACTGTACACTTTTATCATCTCTACTATAAGTTTGTAAATAGTTGTCACATAGTATGCTTGAAGAATAATTCCAAGAAGAAAAAGTGTACATGTTCAGTGTGGGCATGATTCTTTTCCTTCATATTTTCAATCTCAGGTTGATTGAATCTATCACTGCAGACCTCATAGACACAGAGGGCCAACTGTGTGTCTTGACCCTTGGAAAGTGGCCTCTGAAAGAAAAATCATGTTGCCAGAGGTCCTGTTCTGAGGCAGGACTGGCTGTGGCAGACTGACAGTAGTTCTTGGAACTACCTTTTCTGAGCTTAAAAAAAAAAAAACCTACTGTGAGAGATAAAATGTGGCCTCTGGAAAGAGATTGCCTGCATTCGGTTCTGTGAATGACAGGGCAAGTTCTTTGACTTCTTAGAAGCTCAGTTTTCTAACCTTGAATTGGTAACAGTAATTGTCTATAAGGTTGGTATGAAGATGCAATGCATTGATTTATATGAAGCACTTAAGAAAGTAATTGGTACGTAGCAAATTATAAAAGATATTCTTATTCATTACTATTTCTTGCCAAACTAGGACATCACTTGGAAATTATAAAAGATATTCTTATTCATTACTATTTCTTGCCAAACTAGGACATCACTTGGAAATGATTACACCAGAGGCCCCTGTCATTAGAACACCACCTTGCAGAAGATAAGACTTTGCTAAGTTGGTATGCTGAGAAAAATGTAGCATACATGGAAGGGAGGAATCCATAAGAGGAAAGTGCTAAGAACTATCCTAACTGAGGAACTTGGAAGGAATTGGAGAGATTTTGATTGAAGAAACGGTTCCAAGAGTTCACCCACACTACCTCCAGATAGCTGAAGGAAATAGAGGTGCCATATGACCACAGGCATCAGATCTGGAAGACCTCTGTGTGTGGAATCATCCAACCCAGTACTTGGTACAGTGTCACCAATATATTTTTGTTGAATGGAGGAATGAATATTTGAATAAATAAATTTGGGTTCAAAGAACTTTCTCACAGTCTGCAACATTGAAAGAGAGTGAACCCTGTCATTGAGATGGGTACAAAATAAATAAATAAATAAAAGTAATGTAGGAGAGACAAACATGGTGGCATAAGCCTGTAATTCCAACACTGGGAAGGCTGAGGCAGCAGAATTGCAAATTCCAAGTCAGTAGGCGAGAATAGGAACTAAAATGTGAACTCAGTGGAGTCAGGTAGACCTGAGTTAAAACTTTTTTTTTTTGTAGTGCTGGAGGTAGAACTCAGGGCCTCATGCATGCTAGGTAAGTGTTCTACCTACTGACCTGCATCCCTAGCCCTTTTGGAGCTGGATTAAAACTTAGCCACTTCCACATAAAAGCCATATGACTTTGGGAACTTCACCTAACCTTTCTTAACTACAGCTTCTTTATGTCTAAAATGTTTACATTACCTGTGTCAATTTCCTAGGACGGTTATAAAGATTAAATGCAATAATGCATGTATACGAGTCAATAAATCATAATTGCAAGAGCGTGAGAGTCATGATTGCTATCATCAGGCTGAGTAAACACAGGTCAAAGACATTATAGATGGGCTGCAGGAATCCTACAGGAGATGGAATTGGAAGGACTTCTAGGGCTTCCTTCCAAAAGTAAAATCTTATGCTTCTATTCATGACAGCTCTATACTTTTTCTAAGAAACTTTTGCGAGGGGTGTGTGCGTGTGTGTGTGTGTGTGGGTGGGTGTTAAAGATGGGGGATATTTTTGGTAATAGTAATTGATGAGCCCCTGACTAGGTAAAGGAATGACAATAAAAGGTGCACTGAAGGAGGGATTACATCTGAGCTCTTGGTTTTATTGGCCCTGTACTCTAATTACCCACCTAACCAAACACAGGCCCAGACACTAGAGACCGGAGGTACAAAGATGTGAACTAAGAATGTGTTCCCAGCAACAAGGAACTTACCCAGCAAGCTCTGAGATTCTCTGATTCTGGTCATTCTCTGGAGTTTCTCTATTTCTAGCATAGGTTCAATTAGAAGCTTCTTCATTCTCTTATTGATTTGCTCCCTCATTTCTTACTATGCTAGGTTCATAGTACTTCTACAATGAACCTTCTACTAGGAAGAATACCTTCACAGAAATATCCAATTTATTCTAGGTTGTTCCAAAAGGCAGAGGAGAGGTCCAGATTGTCAGGATACAGTGAGGTGATGAAAGGAAGAACTTTCTTATAGTTATAACTGGGCCACTACATTACATAACTCCAGATCGTGTCATCAACATTGGTTATGGGTTGCAGCATCCCACCCAGAAATAATGTCTCCCAAGTTTCTATGTGTCTTGTCACCAGAAATGGCCCAGGAAAAGCCAGGAGACCAGGCCTTATTATTCATCCCACTCAGCTATGATGATTAGATGGAATGTTGGCTCTCTTAAATCCAGAGAGGTTTGGATGCTAAACCATTTAAGACATAACTCTTCCCCTTCTGAGAACTTACAATCTCTTTAGGAAGAAGAATCAGTTAAGACACAGTCATATTATGATCCAGTGTCATTACAGTCATGTAGGGAGTAAATGTCACTTCACTAACCTGTCCAAGCCAGGAAAGAGGGAGTTTACCAAAGATACTGCAGCTCATTTGCAGAGAGAGACTCATTAACAAAATCCTCTCCAAAAAGAGAGAATTCATTTTTCCACACTTAATTTATGCCTTTTAACACAAATATTAATAAGACTTGAGCAAGTACCAGCTGGTCCACACAATCTCCTCTCAGAATCCAAAGTGACAAAGATGAGAAGGCAGACAAGATGGCCATTGTCCATTTTGGGCTGCTTTAGCTCAGAGTGGCAGATTTAGGAGCAAAGTCCAATATTCAAGAGCTAAGTTAGTTCTAACACAGTAGAGCCCTTTAACGATCTCAGTAAATTGTGGATTCTTCTGCGCAGAAAAAGGTGTGTGTGTGTGTGTGTGTGTGTGTGTGTGTGTGTGTGTTTCTACACAAGTAAAAATCTCATATGTATATTGTACATACAAGCTGTATTACACAGACTCCTGTAGATTGAACTTGCAACCACAAGGATTTAACAAGAAGAACTCATGTGTAGAGTATCCTTCACTGTTTGGAAATTATATTTTCCTGCTGCTTTTGGGAAATATTTTGCATCTGCAACTTGTCTGGAAGCTCCCCAAGAATAGGAAATTTATCTTGCTTCCTAGCACATTGGTATCTTGTGCAATGCCAAATGTGGGGTAAGTATTTAATAACTTCAAGTCAAATGAATAAATATTGAAATACTGATTCCCAAGTCAGATGCAGAGCTAGTACAAAGAAGAATCATGTTTTGATATGCTTTTCTCCTCTCATAGGACATACACACTGTATGAGCCAGACCTTTCAGCAACTAGAATGGCAGAAATTTCTTCACTCAAAAACAACACATAAAGTCTGGCTTCAAAAGGACTTTTCAACCCAGGGAGGGATCGTCTCAAACATGCAGACAGACATCACATAACATCCAGATAGTATGACTTTTAAGGCTACAAATGCCAGGAATGCTAAGAAGTCAGGGGGAGCCACCTTGAGAAGGCCTTGAAGAGAGGCCTCACACTGAGGTCCCTTGCAGTGCCTGTGACGTGGACTGCACATGAGAAATATGTCTGCCTCCTTGTTCTTCGACAACCATTCCCTCAGTCAAAACTAATTAAGACAGAGGAATGTGTTCTGAGGGAGTCTGAGTGTTACAACCTGTCCCTTTATGAGCCTTCCTGGAAGCACAGGAGTGCTCCAGCTCCACTGCTGGGATACACAGGTTGGGACAAGACTTGGACATGAACCTGGAGGCTCTTCCACGCCATACCTCATGTCCAGGAAAGTGGAAAATGCCACTGAGGTAGTTGCGAGCAGTTCAGAGGACACAGGGTGGGGTTGTTGCTATGTGGCAAACCTCTTATGAGGAAAGACAAATACAGAGCCAGGGTAAGAGAAAACATGCCTAGTACCCAGTTTAACCAAACAAAACCAGGTTTCTTGTGGAAAAGAAAAATGAAAAGTATCCAAATTCTAGGATGCCCAGATCTGCCCTTTTGGAGATGTCCTGAGTAGGCCTCAACCACCCAGGCAGAGGAGCCAACTGAATTGACAACATTTCTGCCAATGCTAGACTCTCCATCAACCCCTTGCTAAGCATATTCGTGATTATTTGACTTCTCCAAGACTGAAAGACCAGGTTTTTGTTGCTCATCATAAGTGTAAGGCCTTGGGCAAAGAAATAATTTTAGCAATATGGTTTATTCCCCATTTGTGGATTCAATCATCATTTATTGAACATTGGCTTTGAACAAAAATGAATAAAATTCAATTCTCTCCTTTTATGCATGTGCAGTCTGGAAGAGGCATCTGGATATAGAGCCAAGCAAGTGCAATGCCAGAACACGATGATACACTCGGAAGTCATTCTGGAAGACACAGAGGAAAAGGTGAGGATTGCAATTACAAAAATCAAGAAGTCTTCATGAAAGCAGAGGTATCAAACAAAAGTGCAAACACAAAAATGGCAGAAGATAATAGATAGCCCATGTTCCACCAATCTCCAAAGGCTCTAAGAATGATTATGTATGTGATTATCTAGCTATAGCACTTGGAAAAAAATGTGTACATTTAAGACCCTTGTCTTGGATAATCATCAAATGTGAAAGCAACACACTAGCTAATATCATTGTCTCACACATCTCAATAGTCCTGTGCTGGCTACACAACGAACCAAATGAGACCTGACAAACACTTGTTCTCTAGAAAGGAAGATATGAAGGGGAGAATAAGGTGGTGAAGTTTCTCAGATAGAAAGCTTCTGCAGTTTTGAATCAAATCAAAGCTTTTCATGTCATCAAGGCATGGTAAGTATTTCATAGTGACTGACTTGAGTTTGACTCCTGCTTCTGCTACGTGGGTGATCTGGGGCAGACTACTTAAATTCTCTGGATCTGAATTTGCTCGGGTGGGAAATGGTAGCAATTGTACAACACAGGGCTACTGCAAAGAGTAAGAACAATGATGCTGATGGAACCCATAGACCCTGTCAGGTTCTCGGTACAGGTCAGCTCCCCTCCTAATGTGTTCCAGGACCAGGCCTGTTGACAGTCCTAATTCAAACTACTCTTCTCTACCTCTAATCTCCAGTGATGCTCTACTTCCTGTCTCAAATTCCATCTGTCTGGAGTACAACTAAACTTTATGGGCTTGTGTAAGTTTCACACGCACCACAGATTTTCAGTTAAGTAAGATACAAATGGTCATGTGAAGGTTAGAAACACTGGAGCCACCAGCTTACAACCCCTTTCTTGTTTAGCCTGCCAGTTTCCCACTAGGGTCTCTCTCAGTTCTTCTCTCCTAAAAAGGCTCACTCTACTCAATATTATACATTTCTTTTTATAACTTCTATTCAGAGAGACGGTGGTAGCCAAAGCTCCTGATTTTTGTAGGCCTAGATCCAGGTATGGGAAAGACCAGAATGTTTATGGTAACTGAGAAAGTTTCTTCTCAGAGAGCAGATCTGAGATCAGAAATGGCTGCATTTACCCACATCACCTGTCATAAGCTTGTTATTACAGACACTGCTGCCAAGGGACAGGGACCTGCTAATGATGACCTTATAAGAGATAACCTTGATCCTTTACGTGTGCACCATGAACTTTCTATCAAGCATGAAGAATCCCTCATGTTTTTTCATATAAAGCAGATTCATTGGAGTTCATGTGGATCTAATGGATAAGTGGTGAGTAGACATAGTTGGAGTGTTTTCCAGACTATGCTGACTCCTACCATGCTTTGGTATTTACCATTTAAAGCTGACCATCAGATCACATGAAAGCCATCAATAAGGCTCATACATTTCCAGAATGAAGAAATGGCTGAGAGAACTTGGCTAGAGGGGAAGGTGAGGTCATGTATAAGGTGGAGCCAGGCTTCTGGAAGAGGTAAGCAGTCTGGAAAGTATTACATTTAGAATGGAAGCAATGGTAAGTGGCTAAGGTCAAAACAAGACAAAATATCAATATCATGTTGAGTAGACACAGCAAGTAAACAGAGGGCCTGAGAAAGCAGTGGAAAGAAGGTAGGTAGACAGACAGAAGGAAGAAGCTACTCAGATTCTCAAGAGAACTTGCCGTGGCTATTAGAGGAGAGGACAGTGAGATATAAGATGCATAGTCAGAGAGGAGAGGAATAAGACCAACCTTAGTTAGCACTTGTTTACAAAACTCTCCAATCAGTCCTGAATCCTACTGTCCTGTTTCTGTCTGTTACTTAGCTCTGATCATGGCATGTTAAACTCCAGGCACCCATCACAAGGGTGCAAGAGGCAGAGCCATGCATCAGACAGAGTGTCCTGCACATTTTGGATATTAATCCTGACAGAAAAGTCTTTAGCGTGGTATGGATTAGTCAATGTAAATTCATTAACTACTTGTCATGACTGTAATATAATCTGCCCTGACCGTAAAGACTCGACAGCACAGTGTTAATCAAATCTACAGAGAAAACAACACATTTCTGTTTAGATTCAACAGACTTGCCAGATTAGAGGCTGGGGCTTTAAGGGGGAAAAAATAAGTGTTCCTTTGAGCATCCCTGGGAGGGGCCATCCTGTCTGCAGAAGAGCGTCACATCTCCAGCAGTGACAATTTGAAAGTATCTTCCATTTCCGGCAAGACACACACCCTCCACATAATGGAAGTCCGTCAATCTCCAGTCTCCATCAGCAAGAAGTTCACAGATAATAAAGCAGAATGTATTCTGCAGGATTGAACACTTTCTCCCAGGATGAGTCATTACCAGGCTTTAATCATGCTCATTAGCCAGCCATTAGACTCCTGTCCAGCTTTCCACCGCCAGAGACAAGACCAGAGAATGACTGTAGTGAGGGGCTGCACCCGACCTCGTTTAAGACTCAGCCATCTGTTCCAAGTTGTCACCCCTTGTATGGAGTACTTTGGTTTATGGCTATAGCAGTCTTAGACCCTGAGCATTGAATCTACCTATTTTTATTTAGGTTTATCCATGCCTGAGCCCTCCAGAACCTGAAACAGGAAGCACTCAGCAGTCACTAAAACCAGAGGTAAGCCTGACCAACTTAGGGGTCACGAGGTCCCCATTGCCTTGGTAAGGTGCATTCTAATTTCCATACCTTGGTGCATTAAGGGGCCAGTAAAAATGTGACTTTGAAGCAAAGAGTAAAATGGGAATGACTCTGAGTCACTCCCATTTCTTTCTTTTCCGTTCTCAAAGCAGCTACTGCTAAGTAAAGCTACACAGGCCTTACAAATGCAGAAAGGCTGGATGTTTCCTATTCCTTACATCTTGCTGTTGGTTACCATTTTCTAGCTCTTCCAAAGCTGTACTTTGGCTGTCTCCAATGGGGCTGTTCTGTGATCTTTAATTTTATACAAATCTATATTATTTGGGTATAGTACCTGACTGAGGGCTTCATATACAGTTTTATGAGGGTTTGCTGGATAATGGAATGCTACACATGTGGTTTCTTGGGTAAGAATGAAATAAGAAGCAAAGTGATTTCATTTATTTCCAACTTTTAAGGTGTGTGTGTGTTTGTGTGTATCACACATGTGCTTATGTCTAATACCTCAAAACATTTTGCCTCTAAGAAACTTTACCTTAGCCTCTTCATTTATAATGTGCCCATATAGAATTTTGTGTGTCCTGCAGAATAGTTAAATAAATAAATAAATAAAAAAGCTTTCTTTCTTTGTTGTAGTAGATATAAAGTCTCTCATCCCTCTTTTTTCTCCTCCCTAGACCCAGGTTCTAGTTCATTCCCTTTCAATGGTAAATTTTTCTACTGTTCTTTCTACTTAAAGAGTCCCATGGAATGCCCCATGCAGCAGGATGGGGCAGTTGGTTAAGCTGTTGACCTCTAATTTGATGCCTCCCCTTCCAGAGTGAGAAGTCCAACAGGAAGAGAGCATCACAAATTCCACAGTGCCATCAGCAGGAGTGGTCCAGGGGAAGGTTTGTGTAGTGTGCTATTGGAAAGTAAAGAGAGAGCTAAATAATGAGCAAGGAAAATCAACAACCATAGTGCACAGTAGCCACAAGAATCAGCATCCTACATTCATCCCAAGAAAATTTAGGATATAGCCATTGCTATGGTCTTAGTTGTGGCCCCCAAATTTATACATTGAAGTCCTGATACTCCCACGTGACTGTATTTTTAGAGATGGAGCTTTTAGGAAATAATTAAGGTTAATGGGGTTATTAGGGTGGGGACACAATCTGATAGAATTGATGGCCCTATAAGAGGAGGAAGAAAGGTGATTCTCCCCTACCCTCGACTCCTTCCCAAGCATACCTAGGCCATTGAGAACACAATGAGAAGGTGCTGTCTTCAAGCCAAGAAGGAAGCCTTCACCAGCACCAGACCAAACTGGCAAATCCACTTCTGCTGTTTAAGCTAAGCCCATGATATATATATATATATCTCAGCATGAACTGACTAATTTAGCTCTACTACAGTTCCAAAAGTGCACCATATTAAGGCAACACCCAGTCATTGGAACTAAACATGTGGTGTCAGGACAGAAGCAACTAGAATCAAAGCCCACACACATAGCCAGCATGTTCTCTGACCATATCATCTGAGCAGTCACCTCCTGACCTAGGATAGGAGAGGGCTTGAGAGCTCAAAGAGATCATAGGCAAGTGACTCACTTGAAAGTACCTGTGCCTAAGGAGGTTATTCTGTAGAGACAAATAGCACACAGGTCAGGATGGCCCTGGCTGGTCAGGACACACTAACTGACTTACAGTGAATTCAAAGGGAAGAGCCAGGAGGTTTACCAGTCCCTGTAAATGTGGGCTGCCTGGCTCTGGTTTGACACTTCCCCAGAGAATCATGTCAGTGTTAAGATTAGAAATTAGATTGCAAACAGCACTGGATTGTGAGAGAAAAGCAATAACATGTTATAAATCACCATTTAACTTCTATCCTTCAAGGAAATGTCAATTATGAAGGACATTAAATGTGATTTACTTGAAGAATGCTGTTGGCTAACTGTGAGTCCCATGTGATTTAAGTATTTCTCACCGAGGCCATCCCTGCTAATAGAGGACTCAGATAGAAGAAAGATGATGATGGGACCTTCTACTAGAACCACCCTGCCCCACCCATCTATCAGCCAATATGCTCTTTCTGCCCATTCCTACCCTCCTACCTCTTACCCCCACTGATGATTGCTGGATGTCTGCAAGAAGACCAGAGGAGGAGGCATGGTCTGTATGGAGCTATAATGTTTCCATTAGCACTTACCAACCCTGAGTTATCACCAAGGCATGAACGTGGACTGAATCCTTTGCATTTCTCACAATCCTTCAGTCCTGCCAGCTGTGGTTCCTTTGGCCTCTATATTTGATCTTAATGTTTAGTACAGGGCCAGGAAAGCACAGGAAAGGCACCAATGAGGAGATTCTACTCTGTGCTAGAGAATTTATACCATCCTCAACATTTCATTTTCTCATAAATCCTATGATGTTTTATTAAGCACAATCTAGAAACTAGAAGACTGAGGCTTTCGGATGTTACACCTGCTGTGACATGTTTGATAAATGGTTAATATGGAATTTGAACTGAGCCCTCTGTGGCTCCAAAACAAATTTTATTCATTTTTAGAACAAGCTGCATTCCAAAAACAATATGCCAGGATGTAAATATTGCAAGACAGGTTGTACTGATACCCCATACAGCTGTGATTGCTGAATTCAGCGGGGTCACTTATTATTGGCACAGAAGTGCCCCAGTCCTATTCTTAACCTTGGTTAAAAAATATTATTATCATTAAAATATGTTCTTACCAAGAGCAAAGTTCTTCCATATCTACTCTCTTTCTAATGATTAAGGACTTGTAGAATTTTTTAAGTGGCAAAATGTTTTGCTTTGCATGAAAGATGGTGCCATCTTTAATTTCCTTGAGAGCATTGAGTTCTCCATGAGAACAAAGGACAAATAATTCTTTAAACAAGAGAAGGAAGAGTCAAACTCTTCATCCCTACTTTTACTCTCTCTTTGACTCAGATTCCAGTATGATTAAGGGAGAGAAGCAAGAGCTGGGTAAGGAGTTTTCAAACCACTGGGCATGGTGGGCAAAGTATAAGACAGGATGTTCTAGCAGCTCCACATGACACCTCTAAAAGGTAGGGTTTGGAGAACTCTCAAGTCAGACTGTGATGGATTGAAATCTCACCTTTTTACTCACTGAGAGCATAGCCTTGACAGCTTCATCCACTGTTGTAGATCTCAGTTTTCTTTTCTCTTAAATGGGGACAGTAAAGGTAGTGTTCTTATGAGGATTAATTAATGAATGAATATAATTCATTCTGCACAAAACCAGAACACAGTTAGCTCTTGATCATTGTTGGTTCTCTTTATGATTATTACTGCAGTTTCTCATGAAAATCATTTAATCATTTACTTCATTGTTTCTTTGGTGGCAGGGAAGAATATGATATGACATATATGATATGAAGTCTCTACAGTTGGAATTCCCCCTTGTGTCCTCATCCCCACACCAGCCCCTGCTGCTCAGGGCCCCTCCTCATCTCAGCAATGTGGCTTCCATTAAAGAAAAATCCTTGCTGCTGGAACAGACCTGGCTTCCTTTGGGGGTGACTGCTTTCCTGTAAGCTTGCCATCTACCCTTCACTTGCTTCTCGTGGATAGACAGGATCAGGTGGTGGCTAAGAGCTTGGGCTTCAGAATTAAGCTGACCTAGATTCAAATTCCATGTTGCAACTCTGAGAACACAAGCAAGTTATGACACTTCATGTGGCTTTGATTTCTTCATCTGTAAAAGGTGACAATCATAACTATGTGTTCATGGGGACTGACAGATGAAGTATTAGATTAGATTGGATTAACTAATGCATGAGGAGCATCTGGCTGATAGTAAGTGCTGAAAATTCAGCTATAGTTTTCAAGTGTATCTATGTCGTAGATGGAGATGGTAGCTGGCAGGATTCAGTGCTAAGATGCTGTATTTTAAGACTTCTCTTCCTATTTCCTGATACCTCATCTTTCATATTTTCTATCATGTATTCTCAGATCATCTTGAGCTCAGAGATGGAAACTCAGTACTATTTTTCATTAAATATGCTTTTATTGAGCACCTGTGGTGTCTGTCAAGCTGACAGAAAGTGGATACCCTGCCTTCAGTCCTGTGTCCATTGCAAAGCTGCCTTTGCTGAATTGAGGGTCATCCACTGACTCTGTGGCCTGAGGATTTTAGGGGTGAGATGTGATATTTGTCAATTGTATGTATGTAAGTGCAGCCTTCAGGGAGGGACTGCATATACAGGCCTGACCCCAACTGACCTCTTAGGGGAATCTCAGTCCAAACAGGGAAGTAGTTGTACTTCTTCAGATATAAAGACCCTGTGCTTTTATCAGGGGTGAAGGAGAGGGATTTTTCTGTGGCAAAAAGAGGAAAGCTTTCCAGCTGCTCATGCTGTGTTGCCATGGCAACATCCCTGCCCTCACCATTGGTCATGCCCTAACCCCTTAAAAGTCATGCCCATTTTCTGGTTAGGCCCTGGGCTGGGGCCTCTGCCTGCTGAGAAGCCAGGTGACCATGTGCCCTAATCAAAATAGTGAAGAAGCATCAACTGGAAGATAACCCCACAGGAAACAAACCCACTTCAAATAATGGTGGCTTTTGCTCTGTCTGTAATTGTGCATTTTCACTAGAGCTCTCCAAAAACAAGAATCACCTCTGCCTCTTTGCATTTGTATCCACAGAGAATATTTTACCATTGCCTAGATGTGATCTTCCAAAAATAAAGATCTTACTATATGCAAGGTACTGCATAATCTCCTACGCCTCCATTTCTTCACCTGTGAAATGGACATCAATAGAAATAAATGTTTTGAGTGAAGTAAATTGTCCAAAGTCACATAGCTAACAAGTGATGAAGACAAGGTTTGATTCAGACAGTCTGGATCTTAAGTCTAGGATCTCAGTTTAGGTTGTAGAGCCATCTTCATGATGCTTGACACCTACTGTCCCATTGGTGCTCAAGTCTTCCAACTACTATACAGTGCGATCAGATAAAGTCACATTAAAGCGATTATTTTTGGTAGCCTGATGGGAAGAAAATGCATACCAAATTGCAAGTTTAGGGGAAGGAGTTAATACTAAACTATGCCATGTGCTTGTCCTGTTGAAAATTCTGCATTTAAAGCACTCCAGGCTCTTTTCTCCATCCCCCACCACCCCCCATGAGTCCCCTGCACAGCAGATACAAGGTATAAGCCAGACTGTGAGTTCTCTGCAGACAGAGCTAAGTATGTCCCATTCATCGGGTATCCTCATTGCCTAAGCACAGAGCCTGACAATGGCAAGTGCTAAAATCCAAGTTCCTGAGCAAATGAAATAAGAAATTACTATGTGATGAGTGTAACTGTTCAAGATTCTGGAAGAAACAGTCAATAGACATAGTTTTCTTTTTTGGAGAGTCAAGTTTTAAATTAAATCCCAGAACTCAGACTCCAGAACAGATGACAAGAACAATTATATTTAAAATTCATTTTGTGTGATGTGGCTTTTCTTTGGAAAATTTCAGAACTTGATTTTGAGGATACCAGTGAGGAAGAAGATTTTTTTTTCTAACAAAACAGTACAGACCACTTCAATTATCCCTGGGAAAGGATATTTGCTTGTCTCTTTTCCCATCTTTCTGAACTCTGACTGCCTTGTGAAGAACTATGGGAAACAATGGGTTGCACCTGCTTCTTTCTTCTTCTCTAAGACAGTTTGTCATCTACTGACAACAGAGATACTGTCCTCTTCCCTGCAAGATTAATACCTGGCCAGCCTCTCCAAAGTTTGAGCCCCTGATGATTTTAACTTCTTGTCTTCCCACCCATGGGGCTGACCATACACAGCACTTGTGCAATCAGTCACACACAATGCACATATATACAGATGCTCACATGTACACATATGCACACACACCAATCTGCACTAGGTTTATGTCAGCCTAGCCTAACATGCTTAGCTAAGGGATGAGGGTTTTCATTTATTTGCCTCTTAAAGGACCTTTGAGTGGTTTTCTTGCTCTCTGCAGATAGCAACAGCTGAGATCAAAGAACCTTTCTCTTCTTTGAGGAATCTAGTGAAATATAGACATCAGAGCCAGCTGTCTTAGCTGAAGGGGCATCATGACACAAAAAGATTGTTGCTCCATCTCCTTACTGAAACATGGGCTGTATCTCTGGTGTGATAATGAGCACATAGTTTCCACAAGGACAGGCAACATTTATGGGCCCTAAATCCCTACAAGTGTGTCTGGTATACATTATGTGTTCAATAATATATTTTGAAAGAATGAATAACTCTGCCTGGAAAGGAACCATCTTTCCTTACATACACTGCCTGTAATATCTTTCCTTCTCTTATCCCTTCCCAAGGAGAAAGTCTCGTTTGTATTTCAAAGACTGGCCCAGCAGTATCACCTCCTCTTTGGTGCTTTGCTGTAGTCTCCACTGCAGGCACGGGTAATCACTCCCTATCCACAGCCCTCATAGCACCGATGAGTTCTACTCTTCTTAGAGGAATGCACACATTGAATTACATTTATTTGGTTGCAAATTAATCTGTTTCATGAGTTAAGAAGGTTTTGCTAAGGCAGATCACCATGTATTCATTTCTGGGTCCCTCACATTTACTAAAATGGTTAGAAAGAAGATTCTAGCAGTTGCTATAACTGTTGTGAAAATTTAACACAGGCTAAAATGTTGCTTCTGGAGCTGGCCTGCTGTGGTTTGAATCCGAGCTCTGATACTTGCTTGGTCCATCTATGTAACTTCTGTATCTTCCTTTTCCTTTTCTCTAAAATGAAACTATCAATAGTCTCTACCCCATAGCAGCTGTGGAGGAGGGGTTAATGGATTAATTCATATAAAACAAGTAGAACTCTGCTTAATACAAATTAAGCACTCACTACATATGCATTTTTATGTTTTTATTTATAATGAATAGACATTTGTTTTCTTTTTAATTTCTCTGTATTATTTTCTTTTTTAATTTAATTTTATTTTTATTATCATGTTATTGTTGTACTGGGGGTACATTGTGACATTTCCAAAAGTGCTTACAATATATCTTAGTTAAATCACCCCCTCCATCATTCTCTTTTATATCCCCTCACCCCTTTCCTTTTAAAAAATTTTTATTTTATCGTTTTTACCTTTACTTACATGTATATACATTATTTGTGCCACCTCTCCTTTCCCCTCCTCCTCCTGGCAGAACCTGTCCCACCCTCTTCTTCTCTGAAATAAAAACATAGAGTTTTTGTTAGTTTGAGATGAAGATAGCTATACAGGCAGATTCCTTGTGGGGCATCTTGACTATTTCCATAGTTGGCTATTATGAATAGTGCTGCAGTAAACATGGGTGGGCAGGTGCCTTTGGAGTAACCTTACTCACATTCCTTCAGGTATATCCCTAGGAGTGGGATTGCTGGATCATATGGCAGATCTATTTTTGGTTTCTTTAGAAGCCTCCATGTTGTTTTCCAGAATGGTCATGCTAGCTTACATTTCTACCAGCAGTTTGTGAGGGTTCCTTTTTCTATGCATCCTTGCCAACATTTGTTGTTGTTAGTATTGTTGATGGTAGCAGTTCTAACAGGAGTGATGAGGAATCTTAGTGTGGTTTTGATTTGAATTTCCTTTATGGCCAGGGATGGTGAGCATTTTTCATGTGTTTTTTGAATTAACATTCAGTTGCCCACTTCATTTTGGGGGAGTTTAGTTTTTTGAGTTCCCTATACATTTTTGTTATCAGTCCTTTGCTGATGTATAGGTAGCAAAGATTGTCTCACATTCTATGGGTGGTCTCTTCAATTTAGAGACCATTTCTTTTGTTGTGCAGAAGCTTTTTAATTTCACATAGTCCCATTTATCCATCCTTTCTCTTAGTTCCTGAGCTGCTTGAGTTCTACTGAAGAAGTCCTTGCCTATATCTATTGCTTCCAGGGAAGTCCCTACTCTTTCCTACATTAACTTTAAGGTTTAAGGTCCTTAATCCACTTTGAGTTGATACTAGTATGGGATGACAGGTATGGATCTAGTTTCAGTTTTCTGAAGACAGATAACCACTTTTTCCACCATTTATTGAAGAGGCTGTCTTTTCTCCATCTTATATTTTGGGCACTTTTGTCAAAAATTAGGTGGGCATATCCATGTGGATTCATATCCAGGTCTATTCTGTTCCACTGGTCTTCATATCTGGTTTTTGTGCCAGTACCATGCTGTTTTTATTGCTATAGCTCTGTAGAATAGTTAGAAGTCAGGTATTGTGATACCTCCAGCATTGCTCTTTTTGCTTAGTATTTCCTTGGCTATTAGCAGTCTTTTGTGTTTCCAAATAAACTTTAGGGTAGATTTTTCAATCTCTTTGATGAATATCATTGGGATTTTGAGTGGAATTATGTTGAACATGTAGATTGCTTTTGGTAGTATAGCCATTTTTACTATATTGATTGTGCCAATCTATGAGCATGGGAGATCTTTCCACCTTTTGTAGTCTATTTTGATCTCTTTCTTCAATAGTTTGTTCCTTATAGAGGTCATTTACATCCTTGTTGAGTTTATTCCTAGGTATTTGATTTTATTTTTGAGGCTATTGTAAATGGAATTGTTTTCCTATAGTCTTTTTCAATCTGCTCATTGTTGGTGTAAAACTACTTCTTTACTTATTTGTATTCCTTTTATTTCTTCTTCTTGCCTTATTGCTCTGGCAAGGAATTCCAGGACTATGTTGAATAGGAGTGAGGAGAGTGGGCACCCATGTCTCCTTCCTGACTTTAGGGGAAATGGTTTCATTTTTTCCCCATTAAATATGTGTTGGCTATAGATTTGTCATATACAACCTTTATAAAGTTGAGGTACATTCCTTCTGTTCCTAGTTTTCTGAGAGCTTTTATCATGAATGTTATCAAAGGCTTTTTCTGCATCTATTGAGATGATCGAATGGTTTTTGTCTTTGTTTCTATTAATATGCTGTATTGCATTTATTGATTTGTGTATGTTGAACCATCCCTCCAACGCTGGGATGAAACCAACTTGGTCACAGTGAGTGATCTTTCTGATATGTTGTTGGATTCAGTTTGCGTTATTTTATTGAGGAATTTTGCATCAATGTTCATTAAGGAGATTGGCCTGTAGTTCTTTTTGATGTGTCCTTGTCTGCTTTTAAGATGAGTTTAATACTGGCTTCATAAAATGAGTTTGGCAGTGTTCCTTCCCTTTCTATTTCATGGAAAAGTTTAAGGAGTGTTTGTATTAGTTCTTTAAAGGTCTGGTGGAATTCAGCATAGTATATATCAGGTCCTGGACTTTACTTTTTTTGGAGACTTTTTATTGCTGTTTCAATTTCATTGTATTTTATAGATCTGTTTAAGTGATTAATATCCTCTTGTTTCAATTTTGGATAGTCATAAGTATCCAAGAAGAAATTTGTCCATTTCTTCAAGACTTTCCAATTTATTTTAATATAGGTTCTCAAAGTAGTCCATGATAGCCTCTGGACTTCCTTAGTGTTTGCTGTTATCTCCCAATTTTGTTTCTGATTTTACTAGTTTGGGTCCTTTCCCTCCTCATTTCAGTCAGATTTGCCAGGAGCTTGTCAATCTTGTTTATTTTTTCAAATAACCTGCTTTTTGTTTCATTGATTCTTTATATATATTATGCTCTATTTCATTGATTTGGGCCCTTATTTTTATTATTTCTCTCCTTCTGCTTGTTTTGGGTTTTGCTTGTTTTTGTTTTTCTAGAAGTTTGTGATGTAGCATTAGGTCATTTATTTGAGATCTTTCTGCCCTTTTAATATATGCACTCATGGCTATAAACTTTCCATTTAGGACCGCCTTTGCTGTATTGCATAGGTTCTGATAGATTGTATTTTCATTTTCATTGAATTCCAGGAATTTTTTGATTTCCTCTCTAATTTCTTCTATGACCCACTGATTATTGAGCAATGTGTAGTTCAACCTCTGATTGCATATTTTCTGCTGCTGCTTTTGTTGTTGACTTCTAGTTTTAATGCATTGTGATCAGATAGAATGCAGGGGATTATTTCTATTTTCTTATATTTCTCTTATTTTAATTTTAATTTTATTCATATGTGTATACAATGTTTGGGTCCTTTCTTCCCCCTTCCCCCTCAGTCCCCCCCGCTCCCTCCCTTACTCCCCTTACCCTTCGCTACCAGGCAGAAATTATTCTGCCCTTATCTCTAGTTTTGTTGAAGAGAGAGTACAAGCAATAATAGGAAGGACTAAGGGTTTTTGCTAGTTGAGATAAGGATAGCTATACAGGGAGTTGACTCACATTGATTTCCTGTACATGTGTGTTACCTTCTAAGTTAATTCTTCTTGAACTAACCTTTTCTCTAGTTCCTGGTCCCCTTCTCCTATTGCCTCAGTTACTTTAAAGTATCTGCTATAGTTTCTCTGCATTGAGGGCAACAAATGCTATCTAGTTTTTTGGGTGTCTTACTTATCCTTATACCTTCCTTGTGTGTTCTCACTTTATCACGTGATCAAAGTCCAGTCCCCTTGTTGTGTTTGCCCTTGATCTAATGTCCGCATATGAAGGAGAACATATGATTTTTGGTCTTTGGGCCAGGCTAACCTCTCTCAGAATGATGTTCTCCAGTTCCATCCATTTACCTGCGAATGATAACATTTCATTCTTCTTCGTGGTTGCATAAAATTCCATTGTGTATAAATACCACATTTTCTTAATCCATTCATCAGTAGTGGGCATCTTGGCTGTTTCCATAACTTGGCTATTGTGAATAGTGCTGCAATAAACATGGGTGTGCAGGTGCCTCTGGAGTAACCTGTGTCATATTCTTTTGGGTATATCCCCAAGAGTGGTGTTGCTGGATCATATGGTAGATCAATGTTTATATTTTTAAGGAGCCTCCAAGTATTTTTTCAGAGTGGTTGTACTAGTTTACATTCCCACCAGCAGTGTAAGAGGGGTCCTTTTTCCCCACATCCTCACCAACACCTGTTGTTAGTGGTGTTGCTAATGATGGCTATTCTAACAGGGGTGAGGTGGAATCTTAGAGTGGTTTTAATTTGCATTTCCTTTATTGCTAGAGATGGTGAGCATTTTTTCATGCTCCTTTTTGGCCATTTGAATTTCTTCTTTTGAGAAAGTTCTGTTTAGTTCACTTGCCCATTTCTTTATCAGTTCATTAATTTTGGAAGAATTTAGTTTTTTGAGTTCCCTATATATTCTGGTTAACAGTCCTTTGTCTGATGTGTAGCTGGCAAATATTTTCTCCCACTCTGTGGGTGTTCTCTTCAGTTTAGAGACCATTTCTTTTGTTGCACAGAAGCTTTTTAGTTTTATGAAGTCCCATTTATCTCTGCTATCTCTTAGTTGCTGAGCTGCTGGGGTTCCACTGAGAAAGTTCTTGCCTATACCTATTAATTCCAGAATATTTCCTACTCTTGCCTGTACCAGCTTTAGAGTTTGGGGTCTGATATTAAGATCCTTGATCCATTTTCAGTTAATACTGGTATAGGGTGATAAACATGGATCTAGTTTCAGTTTTTTACAGACTGCTAACCAGTTTTCCCAGCAGTTTTTGTTGAAGAGGCTGTCTTTTCTCCATCGCGTATTTTTAGCGCTTTTGTCAAAGATAAGTTGGTTACAGTTGTGTGGCTTCATATCCGGGTCCTCTATTCTGTTCCACTGGTCTTCATGTCTGTTTTTGTGCCAGTACCATGCTGTTTTTATTGTTATTGTTCTGTAATATAGTTTGAAGTCTGGTATCATGATACCTTCAGCATTGTTCTTTTGACTGAGTATTGCCTTGGCTATTCATGTCCTCTTGTGTTTCCATGTAAATTTAATGGTAGATTTTTTGATCTCTTTGATGAATGTTATTGGGATTTTGGTGGGAATTGCATTAAACATGTAGATTACTTTTGGGAGTTTAGACATTTTTACTATGTTAATTCTACCAATCCATGAGCATGGGCGCTCTCTTCACTTTCTATAGTCTTCCTCAATCTCTTTCTTCATAAGTGTATAGTTTTCCTTGTAGAGGTCATTCACATCCTTTGTTAAGTTTACACCTAGGTATTTAATTTTTTTTGAGGCTATTGTAAATGGAATTGTTTCCATATATTCTTTCTCTATTTGTTCATTATTAGTGTATAGAAATGCTAATGATTTTTCTATATTGATTTTATATCCTGCTACCTTGCTATAGCTATTGATGGTATCTACGAGCTTTTGAGTAGAGTTTTTTGGGTCTTTAAGTTATAGGATCATATCATCTGCAAATAGGGATATTTTGACTGTCTTTACCTATTTGTATTCCTTTTATTCCTTCTTGTTGCCTAATTGCTCTGGCTAAGAATTCCAGTACTATGTTGAATAGGAGTGGAGATAGTGGGTATCCTTGTCTAGTTCCTGATTTTAGAGGGAATAGTTTCAGTTTTTCACCATTAAGTATAATGCTGGCTGTAGGTTTGTCATACATAGCTTTTATGATGTTGTGGTACTTTCCTTCTATTCCTAGTTTTCTTAGAGCTTTCATCATGGTGTTGGATCTTATCAAAGGCTTTTTCTTTGTGCCCTAGGATATGATCTATTTTGGAGAAGGTTCAGTGGGCTGCTGAGAAGAATGTATATTGTGTAGAAGTTGGATGAAATGTTCTGTAGACATCAAGTAGGTCCATTTGAACTATGGTATATTTTAGATCTAGGATTTCTTTATTGATTTTTTGTTTGGATGACCTATCTATTGATGATAATGGGGTTTATATATACTTTTAGGTCCTTCAGGGTATGTTTGATGAAATTGGGTGTGTTGATATTGGGTGCATATAGGTTGATAATTGTTATTTCCTTTTGGTCTATTTACCCTTTTATTAGTATGGAATGTCCTTCTTTATCTCATTTGATCAATGTAGGTTTGAAGTCTACTTTGTCAGAGATAAGTATTGCTATTCCTGCCTGTTTTCAGGGGCCATTGGCTTGGTAAATCTTCTTCCAGCCTTTCATCCTAAGACTATGCTTATTTCTGTGGATGAGATGGGTCTCTTATAAGCAACAAATTGTTGGACTTCCTTTTTAATCCAGTTTATTCAATGGTGCCTTTTGATGGGGGATTAAGTCCATTAACATTAAGTGTTAGTACTGATAGGTATATGGTGATTCCTGTCATTTAGTTGTCTTAGTTGTTTGAAGCCTTGATTGCATGTATCTAAATCGATGTTACTCTCTACTTTCTTGCTTTTTCTTTTCTTGTAGTTTGGTACTGCCTGCCTTTTCATGGTTATGTTGGGTTTCACTTTCTGTGTGCAGAATCCCTTGAAGAATACCACAAAGTGGTAGCTTTGTGGTCACATATTGTTTTAGTTTCTGCTTATCATGGAAGACTTTTATTGCTCCATCTATTTTGAATGATAGTTTTGCTGAAGGGTTGAAGATATTTTCATTCAGTGCCCGGAAGATCTCATCCCATGCTCTTCTTGCTTTTAATGTTTCTGTTGAGAAGTCTGCTGTGATTTTGATGGGTTTACCTTTGTATGTTATTTGTTTTTCTCTCTTACAGCCTTCAATATTCTTTTTCAAGTCTCTGTATTTGTTGTTTTAATGATAATATGATGTGGGGTAGTTCTATTTTGATCTGGTCTGTTTGGTGTTCTGGAGGCCTCTTGCATCTATATGGGCATTGATTTATCTAGATTTGGGAAATTTTCTGTAATTATTTTGTTGAATATATTATGCATTCCCTCTGCTTGCACCTCTTCTTCTTCTTCAATGCCTATGATTCTCAGGTTTGGTCTTTTGATGGAGTCAGTGAGTTCTTGCATTTTCTTTTCACAAGTCTTGAGTTGTTTAACTAATAGTTCTTCAGTTTTTCCTTTAATTACCATTTCATCTTGGAGTTCTGAGATTCTGTCTTCTGCTTGTTCTATTCTTCTGGATTGACCTTCTGTTTTGTTTTGCATTTCTGTTTCATTCTTTTTTCTGAGATTTTCCATATCTTGAGTTTTTTCCTCTTTAATGGTGTTTATTTTCACCCTGAGTTCATTTATCTCTTTATTAATCATGTACTTTGCTTCACTTTGGTGTTTATACAGTGTTTCTATGGTTTCTTTTATTTCTTCTTGTGCTTTCTCAAATTCTCTATTTTTGTTGTCTTGGAATTTCTTGAGTGTCTCTTGTACATTTTGGTTGACCATATTCAGTATCATCTCTATAAAATTCTCATTGTTTACTTGCAGCATTTCATCTTTCAGATTATTCTTGTGGGCTTCTTTCTGTTCTTTGGCATAGTTTATCTTCGTTTTGTTGGAGACTTGATCTGAGTATCTGTTTTCCTCATTTCCCTCTGGTTCCTGTACTAATTTTTTGCTGTGGGGAAACCAGTTTCCCTGTTTTTTCTGTCTTCCCATCATTGCCCTTGGTGTTGTTACTGTCCCTGTACTGTGTGCAATGAAGTATTTTCTAGCTTGTAATAATAACAATGGTGATATTTAGAATGGAAGAGTGAGAGGAGAGGGAAAGCAAAGAAAAAGGGAAAAACAAATAAACAAACAAGTAAAAGAAAAACAAAACAAAAAAACCGTGTCAAAGATATAAACAGGGAGAGATAGTGTACTAATCAACAGTAAGCTAAGCAGACATTGGAGAGACAGAGAGAGGATAAAAGAAAGAATAAAATAAATAAATAAAATAAAAATTAAAAATAAATAAATAAAAATAAAAAATAATACAATAAAGTAAAATAATTTTTAAAAATCTCCAAGTTCAAATACAATAAGGTTTCAGTCTTAATAATTTTGGTGTTAGTCCCTCAGCCTCCAATCCTGGAGATGGTGTCTTAGAAGTAGTTCTGGCATTGTCTCATCAAAAGGAAAAAAAGCAAAAAAAAGAACAAAACACAACAAAGTGTCCCAAGTGCAATACAATACAGTTTCAGTAAGTTTTTCAGCATGCAGGTGTAGTTTAGTTGTTTTCTCATCAAAGGTAGGGAGAGTGAAAAAAAAGAGTCTGGAGACAGGTCTGTGAATGGTTATCTGTGGCTGTGGCTTGCCTGCCTGCTGCTGTCAGCCTGCTGTTTCTGGAGGTGTTATTTATGCAGATCTCAGGAGTGAGCTTAACACTCACCTGGCCCCACAGGCTTTGTTTACTCAGAGTTCTCCTGTGTGCAAGCTGCTGCTACAGGCTTTCCCCTTTCCAAGCACTAGGAAAGGTGACACTGCACCTGCTTTCTCAGGCCTGTGTGATTATTTACAGTTCACGTGGGAAGTGGGTCTTCCCCCCTTCTCCTGTGGAGTTTTCCTCTCACTGCTGCTTTTACAAGCTTTCCCACTCCTGATTGCTGGGCATGTGCTGATGTGTGTTTGTTTATAGCTCACATGGGAGGTGGGTCTTCCCCCCTCTCCTGTGGAGGTTTCCTCCCTCCACCACTCTCACAAGCTTTCCTGCTCCTGGTTGCAGGGCACGGTGCCCCCGCTCCTGCCGGAGCCTCTCCAGCCAGGCCTGGCTTGTTTATTCTGGGAAGGATTCCCCTCCCCCCCTCTTCGGAGCTCAGGGCACCCCACCCTCTTTGCCACGTGTCTTTATTGTTCTTATTGCTTATTACTCAGTTTCTCTTTTTTCCCCACTTGGGGGTTGGTCTGTCCAGGGGGCTATGCTGATCTGGCCCAGGGTTGTCTGTGGAAGTACCATGTACCACTTAGCTCACCTGGTCCACATCTTCCCAAGCCGTCTGGGCACGGGCGACTGGCGACCCGGGGGCCCTCCTGATTTCTCCGTTTAATGTGAAGTGGAGATGCTCTGCACCGGCTGGAGGTGTGGAGGGGTCAAAGTTTTGCCTCTTCTCAGTGGCCTTGCCTGTAAAGTGTGTCTCCAGCGTCTCTCCAAGATTTCACTGTAGGAGGCTCGCTTTCTGCTTCCTCCCTCTAGCTGCCATCTTGGAATCCTCTGAACTACACTTCAATAGAATATTTTTATGAACAGGTATTTTTGTTTCTGAATTTTGTTTCTTCTGTTTTAAAGATTTAAAGATTGAATGTCTCTGGGAGGGTCAAGAGTCAAATTTGCAAAAATTAAGGAATTCAGAACTTATACTTAATGAAGCCTTAACTCTCCACAATGACCCAGGATTCACACAACTCAAGATGACAGGTGTATAATTGAGTGTTCCAGGTCAGCAGGAAGCTCTCCCTTCATCCAGGTACCTTCTTTCTTGTGGCTCTGCCAACCTCAGGGGCTTGTCATCTGCATAATCAAAGCAGAGGCTGCATGTCCAGGGTCCATCATGGTCTCTCCAGCTGGCCCGACCTCCATGCCTTTCTTGCTTTTAATGTTTCTGTTGAGAAATCTGCTGTTATTTTGATAGGTTTACTTTTATATGTCATTTATTTTTTCTGTTGTACTGCCTTCAATATTCTTTCTCTGTTCTCTGTGCTAGTTGTTTTAATGACAATATGCCATGGAGAGGCTCTATTTTGGTCATGTCTGTTTGATGTCCTGGAAGTTTCCTGTACCTGAAGGGGCAAATCTTTCTCAAGGTTTGGGAATTTTTCTGTTATTATTTTATTGAATATATTATGTATCCCTTTGGCTTGAACCTCTTTTCCTTCTTCAGTGACCATGATTCTCAGGTTTAGTCTTTTGATGGAGTTGCTGAGTTCTTACATATTCCTTTCACAGTTCTTGAGTTGTGTGATTAAGAGTTCTTCTGTTTTTTCTTTAATTTCTATTTTATCTTTGAGCTCTGAGACTCTGTCTTCCCCTTTTTCTGCTGGAGTGAACTTCCACTTTGCTTGACTAAAGGGACTTTTTATTTCCCGGATTTCTGTTTGAGGACTTTTTTCTGAGGTTTTCCATGTCTTTGTTCAACACCTCTTTTATATTTTGTGTTCTTTATTTCATATGTCTCTCTTTTTACAGTGTCCTTTGTTTTAGTTTGGTGTTTGTTGAAGTCCTCTCTGAGTTCATTTAGTTGTTTCTGTGTATTCTCAAGTTCTTTATTTGTGGTATCTTAAAATTTCTTGAGTGCATTTTGTACTTTCTGGTTAACCATGGCTAGTATCTTCTCCTTGAGTTTCTCAGGGATCTCTTCCATGATTTCTCTTTAAGGGATTTTTTTTTTTTTGTGGGTGTCATTGGGCTCATTAGTGACATTTATCATTGTTATGTTGGAGCCAGGAACTGATAATCCTCTATTAAATTGTTTTTTTTTTTTTTTGAGGAGTATAGTTTCCTTCCATTCCTCTCCCTATCGCTCAAATTGGTGCTGTGCAACTATGCTCTTGATTGGCTAGTTGGTGGCTTTAATTGTCTGTTTTCTTTTCCTTGATTTAATATTCATGTTGTTATTGACTTAGTTGTTAAATAGGTTGATGTGCTATTTTTGTTCCTGATTTGGAGCTGTATATTAGCAATACCAAATTCACAGGTTTAATGCCAGACCAGTTGTTTACCTATTATATATAAAACCTGTTGATGATAATATCTATATACAGTGGGAGTTGGGGGGGGTAATGGTTCTTTGGCTAGAGATAGAAACTTGGGTAATTGGTAAAGATGGCACTAAAAAGGAGGCCAAAAGGAGGATTGAGTGGGGCAAGAGAAATGGGGGCTGCTGAGTTTTGTGGTCATTGTGTGTGTTGGGTGTCTTTCTGCTGTTGTAGTGGAGGGTGCTTGTGTCAGGGACTGCAGGGTGCTGGGGGTATGTATCATTGGTACATTAGGCTAGTCAGTGGTGGTGAGTGTGTAGGAGCGAAGGGTAGTATGGTGACAGATTGGGGAAGGATAATAGGGGAGATGAAAACAGGGAGAAAGTGGATGAGAAGGGGCAGAAAGAATAGTTGGGAGGGAGAACAATGGATTGTAGCACAAGAAAAGGAGGGAAAGTGAAGGGGATAAGAATAGGGATAAGAAAATAGTGATGGTAAAGTTAATAATACAGAAAAAAAAACAGGTACAGAAACAACAAAAAGTTCAGTTGTTCAGTGAAAGTTCTGGGCTTATTCCTTTGGCATGCAATCCTTGTATTAGTGTTTGGTATTCTGGGCTTTATGGGGAAGGGTGCTGCCCCTCTTTTTGAACAGCTTGGAGTAGAGACAGTTGGAGGGTTTTTTCCATTCCTTGGTCTTATTTGCCATCAGATGAAAGCAGGAGCCCTGAAGTGGTCTCACCAAGTGACTTGTAAGCAGTATTTGGTTCCTTCTGTCCACAAGGCAGGTTGCAATTGGGACATGGGGTAACTCACTGCTAGTTCATGCAAGGTGGTCAGATCTTTTGTGTTCACCAGAAGGCAGTGGCATTGCCCTACAACTACAAAACGGTCTGGTCAGCTCCTCCCTTAGCAAGGTACAGCAATTCAGTTTTGAATACAGCCCTCAGTCCCACAGGACTAGCTCAGTGATCCACCACAGCCCCACTTTGGGAGGTTGGCTTGTCCCTCTCCCTCCTAGCCTTTGTTACTTCATTCACTGAGAATTTGTCTCCTTGCTCCACCCCCATTCCCCAGTTAGGTTCAGCATTCCATCCCACCCCTGCTGTGGGTGTTAGATTACAATTTGCTGTTTATGCTTTTCAGTTTTGTTGGAGGGGGATTCAATCTGTGCAGGGGCTGTACTGGATTATGTTCCTGGGGGGAGGGGTGTAGAGGAGTTGCATGTTGTTTGTGTTGCTCACTTGTTGGGTCTGCAGGTTTACACAGGCAGCTTTGAAACTAGCCAGCAGGGAGAAATGGTGTGCCACTTTTCTCAAGGCAGACACTTCCTGGGACTAGGTTCAGCATGGTGGGGCAGAGGGAGGCTTTCCACGGGTTAGGAGTCCAGAATAATGCAGAGTTCAGTTCTCAGCAGGTCAGGTCTCATTTTTCCATTTTCATAGATGAGTACATTAATATTTCTACCATAGTCATAGTCACCCTATTTTACCCTTTCCTCATATCCTCCCTTGTTTTCTTTCTTTCTTTCTTTCCTTTTTTTACTGTTGGTATTCAAACTCTTCCACCCATTGTAACCCCTGATTTTTGTTTGAGGACTCAGCTTACCCTAAATCTCAGTTTCTATGGTTTCCCCAGAGCTACCATTCTTCTATCCCATTTCTAGAGGGCTTGAGAATCAGGCTTGATCAATTAACATTATGAATTTTTCTGGTCCTATGATTGGGTCAGAGATGAATTTATGACCTTGCCATATCCTGCAAAAAAGTAAGAATCTCTTGTGGGGAGTCCTGGGACAGAAGAGGATGTACTTCATAGGAGAGACTGCATCAGTACTCTCATGGTATCTCCTCCCCAACATGGAGGATCTCTCCTGACATAGTCTGAGACCCTAGTCAGTGTACCCCAGGAACCAGCAATGTGTCTAGATCTTCCTCTTCTGAGTCCTGTTCTAGTGATGATACCTGCATGACCATTACTCCAAAATTTAGTGGCTTAAGACATGTACATTGCTCATGAATCTGCAACTTAGGCAGTGTTCAGCAGGAATAGCTTGTATCTACTAGGTGTCTATGACACTGGTCCAAGGCTGGATGTTGGGGTAATCTGAAGGCTTGGTGGTTTATGCTGGCAGTCAGCTAGAAGCTGCACTTCTTGTCCACATGGACCTATTTATGTACTTTTTCTTCATGGGCCAGTCTGGGCTTCTTCACCTCAAGGGGTTAGGTCTTCCTCTAAAGAGCATTCCACCCCACACCCCCACAAAACAGACACCCAGGTGGAAAACAGGTCCCTTTTATGACCCAGCTTAGAAAGTCACAGCACCCATTCTGCCAGCCTCCATTGGTTGGAACAGAGATAAAATCAAGGGATGCGGACAAAGCTCAAGTGGTAGGGAATTTCTCTAGCAAGCATGAGGTCATGATTTCAAACCCCAGTACCACCAAAACAAAAAGTTACAAATAAAATAACTATATGCCCATATAAATATGAGGAAAGTTGGAGTAGACTAAAACAATTTTGTTTTTTGTTTTTCGTTTTTTTTTACATTCTAGGGCTTTCAAAGACCTTAACTTTCCAGTGGGAATGTAAAGCACAGATTATTCTGAACTGATTTTGAGCTAACAGTTTCTTCTAAGACCTTCTTGCTCAGTTCTGGTGTTCTAAGGAATGTGGTTTGAGAAATAATGGCATTCCTAAGAGAGATCATAGAGGCAACTATAAACCTGTTGTACTTTTTTTCATACTTGCCCTTTTAAAACATTTTTGTTTGCTTTATTATTTCCTCCAGCCTATTAAGTTAAATTTCATAGTTTTCATATAAACCCTCTGCAAATGGTGTCCATATGAGTTTGCCCTTCTCTAATTCATGTGGGGGAGTAAGTAGTATCTTCCTGGGTGGGATAATGACTTTCATCTGTAGAATGTGAGACTCTGTGGTGTGTGGTCACACTGACATGGTATTGAGCAAGATAAGTGCCTGCCACTTAGAGAAGTGCCTTTTCCTGACTCAGAGGACCTTTAATTCTTTCTGACAGCCTAACGGGCATGCTGTGTCTGGCACATATTTCCTAGCTCCTTCAGACCAGGACCTCCTTTTAAAGGCAACCAATCCCACGGGCCCCAAAATAAATGGTGGATATTGCCTGTTCTTTGGTAATGACATTGCTTCGCTAATAATCACTTGTTTTATTTCTTTAGTTATAGTATGCTTGGAACTTGGCCATTTTGTGATGGGCTATTCTAAGCAGAAAGTATAGTGAACCAACTCTACAAGTGCTAGATTTCTCTCATCTTTATTCACTTTCCTTTTAATTGTCCTTGGACTTGTGCCCCCTAAGCATTCTTACCAAAAAGTTCTTCTATAGTTTCATAGGGTTTTTGGTACCAGTTATTGTAGAATACTTTCTTCCAGCATTCAATATATGACCCAGAGCAGGCCCACACTGGCCTGAGAGCCCAGCAACTTACAGAATTTTTTTCTTTTTTGATGATAGGTTTCTGGTATACACAATATTGCAAACAGTAACAGGAAACTTTATCTATGAAAGGGTTAGCACACAAGGGTCACTCTCTTCTAAATCTCTCTATTTTCAAGAGAAAATTCTGCCCAATCATGCACAGCCATTGCAAAAAGACTGGGATTCTTTCTTAGAGCATATAGGCAATGTTAAGAGAAGAGGCCAAGAAAGTAGGCAGGGGCGTGGAGCAGGTTGATGTTTGGAGTCCAGCATTCCTCAAAGTATTTCTACAATTGAAGATTGTATTTCTACAATTGAAGATATTAATAGTTATTCATTGAAAAAATGTAGATTGTTTGGTCAAATGAATTTAGAAAACCTGTGGTTAAGAACTTTTTTTTATTTTAAAACTTACTAGAGGTTTAAATATACACATTTTTTGTACATCTTCAAAATGGCATGGAGTTTGCCAGATAGTTTGACCATGTATTGCTCTTTCCAAGAAGATCTTAGGACTATTAATTCAAATAGTAAATGTGAAATTCCTGAAGAACATTTCTCAAAGTGCTTTCTGAGATCTTGGTTGTGAACCTGAAGAATATCATATGAAAAGAAGTGCAAGAAGATAGCTTGGCAAGGCTGTCAGGTCATCATGAGAAGGTCATATATACTGATTCCTAATGACATTTGGGCAACAGAAAGAGTTCAATGGCATGTTCCAGGTAATGTGATAAACACTTAATATCAGATTATTTATTTGATCATTACGACTTCATGAAGAAGTTCCATATTACCCCCATTTTACAAATGACAAAGTCAAGGCAAAGGACAAGTCCAGGATCACTGAGCAAGTAAATGGTAGAGTCAGAAATAAACTAAGGTCATGTGACTGCAGGCCTTTCCTCTTAGCAACTCTTATTTACTATACTGACTTCATAAATATTATGAAAAATGTGAATATGCAATGGAATTAATTTCAGGGAAGTAGAATGACATTGTCCATGAAGTGGTTTTACAGCACATTTACCATAGAGAATCTCCAATGGAAAGATTTCAGTGCCACTTCATATCATAATCTTGTTCTTGATTCTTTCAAGTGACACTAGCTTCCCTCATTTGTATCACCCACATAGCCATGCAGTGAATGGCACAATGGACGGGCACTGGGAGTCATGGAGATGTGTCTGATGGCCGCCCCTTGAGCTTGGAAATATGTATATCAGAAGGAAAAAGATCAAGATAAAAAGAAGAGCAAGTTAAATCTAAAGTAATCACAAGAAAATGAAAATTGCAGCAGAAATTAATGAAATTAGTAGGGGGAAAAAAAGTCAATGAAAACCAAAGCTGTTTCTCTTGAAAGGTCAACAAAATAAAAAGATATTCTTCTAACCAGGCTTAATAAAAAGGGATACAAAAAGAGATGAACCAAATTACTAATAGAAATGAAAGAAGGTCCATCACTACTGATCCCAGGGCCATTAAAAGGGCAAAATAGATTATTAACAATTCTATGACCATGTGTGGAATAAACTAGATGAAGTGGACCAACTTTTCAAATGACACAAATCTACCAAAACTCACACAAGTTAAAATGTATAACACTATATGCCTAAATCTACTGAAGAAATTAAATAATAATAATAAATATCCTTCTAAACCAGAAAGCTCCTGGCCCCCATGGTCTTACAGGTGACCATAACAAACATTTCAAGAAAGAAATAATGCCAATTATACACACTGTTGTCCAGAAAATAGAATCACAGAGAAAAGTTCCTGTCATATCCTATAAAGCCAATGTTACTCTACTACAAAAACCAGACAAAGATAATACAAGAAAGAAACATGAAAGAAAAATCTTTTTTCATGAATATAAATACAAAACCTTCAGTAAAACATTAGTAAACTGAATCCAATCTATAAATAGAATTATATACCATGAGCAGGTGATATTTATCCCAAGTATTCTGCAAGGATGGTTCAGTATTTCTAAATCAAGTAATGAAACTCATCATATGAGCAAGCTGAAGAAGAAAGTTGTATAAGCATATCAATAGACTCAGGAAAAGTATTTGATAAAACCTAATACCTATTCATGATAGTTCAAAACACTTGTACATTTCTCTTAAGATTTATCATTTGATTCATGTGCTATTTGGAAATGTGATATTTAATTTTCAGGTAGTTTAGAATTTCTCCGTATTAGTAAGTAAGCTTCTCTTCACTACTGGCAATTTTTCTTGCTGCAAAGTCTTCTTTGTCTGAAATTAGTATAGCCTCTCCAGCTTTCTTTTAATTAGTGTTAGTTAGCATGGTATATCTTTCTCCATCCTGTTACTTCTAATCTTTTCTCATCTTTATATTTAAAGTGCATTTCTTATAGGCAAAATATAGTTAGATATTTTTCCCTAATACATTCTAACAATCTCTTTCTTTTAATTGCTATATTTAGACAATTCAAGTTAAGGTGATTATTGATGATTTGCTTAATATCTACTTTGTAACTATTTTTGATTAATTTATCTTGTTCTTTGTTACTGTCTTCTGCTTTTTTTGCCTTCTGTGCTTTTAACTGTACATTTTATTATCACATTTTCTCTCCTCTCTTAGCAGGTCAATCACATTTCTTCTTAAATAATTTAGTGTTTTCATTATGATTGAATATACATTTATAACTAATCTAGCAACACTATGTCATTTTAGTGTTATATAGTTCCAAATAATACTATATAATTTCTCAGGTAGAAAGGTACCTTATAAATAAATCTTTCCTTTTCCTTCCTGTCATTCTTTATAACATTGTTATTTATTTCAATTATTCATAAATAATAATTACTAAATATATTGAACCTATTATTATGTGGAACCTTTTTCAACATGTTATATCAGTTACAATAAGAAAAATGAAATATTGTATTAGTTACTTCTGTGTAGCTTTGACCAAAGTACCCTAGAGAACAACTTAAAGGAGGAGAGATTTGTTTTTGGCTCACAGTTACAGAGGGTTCAGTTCATGGTTGTTTGACCCCAACCACTTGGGCAGAACATTATGGCAGCATGAGTGTGTGGCAGAGGAGTTTCCTTACCTTATGGTGGACAGGAAGCAGAACCAGAGCCTTCAAAGGCACACCCCCTGCCACAGTTACCAACTTCCTCCAGCTCTTTCTCTACCTCCTAAAGTCTCCACAATCTCCCCAGTATAATGCCACCAGCTTGGAAACATGTGTTCAACACATGAGCCTGTGGGGGACATTTTGTATTCAAGCTACAACAAACATTTAATTTTACCATCACTTATTCCTTCCTAATGCTCTTCTTTTCTTCAATGTATCTTTTAGTTTCTGATTTATATCATTACATTTTTAAACATTTCTTTCAAAGCAGATTTACTGAAGAGAAGTTCCCTAAATTTCTGTTTGTCTGAGGAAATCTTTATGTCTCCTTCACTTTGAAGGATAATTTTACAGGATGCAGAATTTTAGAGTGGTGGGATTTTTTTTCCAGCACTTTAAATATTTCACTCCACTCCTTTCTTATTTATATGGTACCTGAAGAAAAGTGTCAGGTAACTCTTAATATTGATCCTCTATACATAGGGTATTCTTCTAATCCCCAACTTTTTTTAAAATTTTCCTTTTGTCTTTTATTATCTGCAATTTGAATATGAGATGCCTAGATCTAGGTTTCTTAGAACTTATCCTACTTGCTTTTCTCTGGGCTTTCTGGATCGAAGGATTGTTGTCATTAATTTTGGAAATTTTCTTGGTCATTGTTACTTAATTAAAATATTTCAGCAGCTTCTTTTTCACTTACTTCTCTAATATGCATATTATATGCATGCTTACAACTTTTGTAATTGTTCCATGGTTCTTAATTATTTTCATTTGTTTTCTTTTAATTCTTTTTTCTCTTTGCTTTTCAGTTTGGTAAATTTCAATGGACATATGTTCAAGTTCACTAATTTCTTCCTCAGCTGTGTCCAGCAAACTACTGACTTTAAAGTGTTGATGGAGTAATCTGTACTTAAACCAATTAAAATTTGTATAGAGAAAGAGATGTTAGTCCAAAGAAAATGGAGAAGCTATAACCTAAAGGGGGAATGAATGCAAGGCAGATAACAAGAAAAGGAAACAATTGCAGGTGACTTAAAAAATCATGCAGAGGACAGCTTACAAGGTAGACATCAGAAAACCACAGCTAGAATTTGGTGGAAACAATTTAAAGACAACGTGGAGAAGCCCAGGCCAGACAGGAGGGCACAGGAGACTTTGAGGCATGGAGTTAGGCAGCCCTTCCAGCAAGGTGGGCCCAGCACCAAACCTCTGAGAGAATGACAAATTCAGTGGATGTGGCTTTATCTTATGTGCTGCTCGCCGTGATTTCCAGCCATAGTGATTCATTTATATTAAATTAAGAACTCCGTTCTAGCCACAGGTCAAGTGCTCAATATCCTCATGTGGCTAGTGGTTACATTATTGCATAGTACAGAACAGGACATTTTCTCACTGTAGAAGTTTACATCTCAGGTGGCGCTGTATTAAACCATTGATTCAATCCTTCAGTTATTTTTCCCAAGAAACATGTGTTTGGAATTACACTTCTCTTTTTCTGGCCAATTTAAAACATTGAGAAAAACAGCACAGAAGTATTCTTCTAATGATAGATCCAATAGAGAATTTCCAGTAAGTGGCTTAAGCTCAAACCTGAAGTTCAATTTAAAATGTTGATTATCCATTGCTACACCTGTCCCCCTGTGTGCTCCCTTTCTCCTGTTCCTGTCAAATTGGAAAATAAGTTGTGATTATTGGAAGCTGGTCAGGTTGATTAACAGACACCAATTAAGTATCAACTAAAAGAAGATGACGCTGGCTCATTCTTGCTGTTGATCTCCACGCCCCCCCACCTGGCATAACCTAGACCTCTAGCAGGGATTTAGGAAACTTCTCTCCAGTTGCTCTGGCAGCCACCCACTGGGCTCCCTGGATAGTCCTGAGAGCATCAGAGAAGCCTGGAGTTTCAGGACTGCATCCTCTTGTAACTGATGAAAAATATTTACAACTGTCACATCCCCAAATTGTAGTAGATATTTCCCATATTTGGGGAAATGTCATGCTACACTGAAGATGTCCTGTGGTTTTAAAATGTAGTAGAGATGAATTTGGAGTGTGTTCAAACATCAGTCATCAGAAAAAAAGAGCAGAAAGGGATGGCAACCAATAGTCTCTGAGCCTCTGCTATAGCCAGACTGTATACCATGAAATGACAACAAAGGCATTTTGTGTTCATATCACAAAAACTCCATGGGATGCGGGGATTATGCCCACTCTTGGTGATGAGAAAACTGAGACTGAGTGAGATCAGGCCAGTTTCTGATCACTTCAAACACTGCTGGGAAGTAGCAAAACGGGATATAAATCCAGCTTCTCTGGTACCCATTTTAAGTTCTTTCCCACCTTGCACTGCTGCAATATTTGCTGAAAAACAAGGAAATACTTTTGAATTGGGACTATCTCATCTACTTCCCTGGAGTTTGCACAGACTCTAGTTGAGAGTCCTGAGACTTTGGGCAGTTTCAAAGTTGAGGTTTTGTACCTTCGCCAGGGGTATTTATGTAGGCATCTTACCAAGTTCTTAGATGCACATATTCATTGAAACATTCTTTCAGCAAAAAATTCTGAGAATCTATTGTGCGTGCAGTATTAGGGCTAAAGAGATAAATCAATAAAGCATCATCTCTGCTTTCAAATAGATCACAATATTCTAGAAGAAACAGATGTATCAGTGAACTATTATAAAGCAGGAGGTTAGACATAATGAGAGAAGGGTGCTTGGGATACCATGCAGAGGGGGCCCATAAGTAGGCAGGTAGGAAAAGCAACCAGGTGCTAGGAAAGAGAGGGCATATTGTGGAGAAATTAAGAATAATAAAGGAATCAACTAAAAGGCAGAGTTTGTTTTATTATCACCATGTGAAGCAGTTCTTAATAATGTCAGTGATAAATTCTCCTTCCTCCTAAAATTATTTGTTGGTCTAAGTTCTAAATAATTGCAGTGGTTATCACTGATTTTGAGCAGTATACACATAAGGAGAAAATTAACACACTTTCATTGGTCACTCCTTAAAAAATACTGTTTTCTGCATAGGTTAATTCAGAGAATGCCCAGTTAAAAATCAGCCCCCTCCTTCCTGTTCCCCACCATAGGACAAAGGACAGGACAAGAGTTGCTGCACACTTGGACCACAGGAATTGTGATCCAAGGCCTGCACAGGTAAAAACACAGGACTCTATCTGAAAAATAACTAAAGCAAAAAGGGTTGGAGGCATGGCTTATATGGTAGGGTGCTTGCCTAGAAAGTGTGGGGCCTTGAGTTCAGCTCAAACCCCAGTACAAGAAAGAAGAGGAGGAGGACGAGGAGGAGGACAAAGAGGAGGAGAGGAGGAGGACGAGGAGGAGAGGAAGAGGACGAAGAGGAGGAGGAGGAGGAAGGAGAAGGGAGAAGGAGACAAATAAAAGGAGGAGATGAAGGTCTTCTGCTGCTCTGAATGTACAATAAACTAGACCAACACTGGTGCCATGGATGCAAAGAAAGGGCTTCTGAACCCATGAGTTTAAGAGCTGAGGGCATGAGGCATTCAAAGAGCTCAGGATGTCAGGGATGTAGGGCAGATATTACTAAGCAGAAGACTTGAGTCTCATAAGGTGGTAAGGAAGGCAGGGACTTAGAGGATTTTAAACAGTGGAAACATGTCTATTTACTGGAACTACATTGGCAAGAAATATGATCACGGCAGCAGACTATTGTACTAGGTCACATTTTTAAACAACTTATTACTAACATAATTTCAGGCTTACAAAAATAGTGCAAACATAGTACAAAGATTTTTCTATGCCTTTCAGATTTCCCAGGAGTTAAATCTTAGCATAATCGAGCCAATACTATTGATATGATACAATACTATTTTATTAACATATTATTGTTGTACTGAGAGTACATTGTGACATTTATAAAAGTGTTTATAATATATCTTAGTTAGATTCATACCTTCAATACAATACTATTATGTAATCTACCTAATTGTATTCAAATTTCACCAGCTGTCTACTAATGCACCATCTTTGGTTCAGGATTCAACACAAGATATCATGATGCTGCATTTAGTTACTATGAATTTAATTAGTATCTCTTCCAGTATGGGTGAGTCCCTTAGAATTTTTCTGTTTTTCATGACCTCAGCATTTGTGAAAAGCACCAGATATTTATTTAGTAGACTGACTCTCATTTTGAGTTCATTTGATGTTCCCCAATGATTAAATTCTGATATAAATTCTTAGTAATAAAAGCGTAAAATTATTGCATGTCCCTCTCAGAGTACATATCAATAGACACATGTTTAATTGTGCTATTGCTGATGATATCAAAATCACTGGATTAAGGGATATATGCTCAGCATCTTCATTGTGGTTATTATTTTTTGACTTATAATTAAGGAATATATTCGAGATATTTTGAAACCATATATACACATTTTATGTATGTATTTATATACTTATGTATATATATATATATATATAAACCTCCACTCACTAATTTTAGCATCCACTAATCATTCTCCTCTGAAACAGTCATTACTGGGATTTTCCTCAAATGGTGATTTTTCTACTTCCACTATTTCTTCTCTATGCATTAATTGGAGTTCTGCTGAAAGGAAAGGCTGTCTTCTTCACTCATTCATTCATTTATGTCAGTATTTTTAATCTATGAAATATAATTAATTTTTCCTAAGTTTTCCAAGTTTTCTTTCAGTCAATTGAACACTTCCCTCAAATAGATTTCAGAAGAGTGGTAATGGTTGCAGAATTCACTAAATTCTGGTATGTTTAAAATTTTTTCCTTGGAGTCATTTACCTGAAGGAAAGCTTGATTAGAAACAAAAATACTTACTTCATACTTCCTTTCATTGAATTCTTTTAAAAATGTACATCCATTATTGCATTACTTCATATGTTGTTTTGACAAGTCTGAGTCCAGTCAATAATTTTACCATTATAAGTTATTCAATTTGTTTTGCACAGAAGCCTAGAGGATTTTTCTTTTATCTTTGATCTCTAATCATTTTATGATATATGTCACAATATTGATCATCTGTATATGGCCCTTTCAATATATGGATTTAAGTTTCCTTTCATTTATGGAAAATAGTATTGAATTACAGTTTGAAATATTAGATATATTCCATTATTTTACTTTCCTTGGTCAAGGTCCCCAATTATATGTATGCTATTTATTCTTTGCCTATCTTCATTACTAACACTTTTTCTCTGACTTTTTCCTTCTTTACTTCATTTTGATTCTCTTTGTTTTTTAAACCTTTACTCAATGCACCTTATGAAATTTTTTAGATTCTACTTTCCTCTGAGCACCTCATAATTTTGTCTTCATTTTTAGAGATAATTTTGATTTTCCCCTTTTCTTTTCCAGGCTCCATCAACTCCCTTGATTTCTTTTATGCCTTTTTTCTATTTCTTTTTTTCAAATTCTTTGAATTCCAGATTCAAGTTCATTTTTTCATATTCCCAAATGCTTACTGAAATATTGTGCCAAGTTATTATTTTCTTGAGGGGGAATTTCCATGATCTAGAAAGCATTGACTCTTGTTTCTTGGCTTAAATGACTTCCATTCATTTTTAAAGATTTATTGATATTTAGACTTTTCTAATTTACTGCTGCCTCTGCCAATGTACAAAGTCCAATTTCTTTAGTGATTTTAAGTATGTGTCTGTGTGCACATGTGATATGAGAATGTTTCATGCATTTTTAGTTTTTCTTTTTCATTTCTTTGTTTTGTTATGTCTTGAAAGACCCTAAATATTCCCTTTTCACTTTTTTCCCCTTCATCACTCAATTGTCAAAGAGCTCTTCTCTGCTTCCTGAGAAGTCATGCCTTTCCAAGATCACCATTTCAAATCAAGTGTACTTTTAAGAACCTTTCTTGTAGTCAGTATTTTCACACTTGCAGTATACTTTCTCTTTCTGGCTATGGATTTGGACAAATTTGTCTCCATCTTTAGCTTCTATCTTTTTTTTTTTCAGGTAGTCTTTTTCAAAATGCCTATCATCTGAAAAAGCTTTCTATGGGATCCTAAGTGACAACTCACTGATATTTGGCATTTTTTTCTTTTTATAAACCATTATTTTGAAGTTTGGTAACTCTCTGTTATGTGAAAATGGGGGTTTTATGTAGCTTCATTAGGTCTTCTTGCTGTTCTCTGTTATTTTTACAGGGTATTTGAGGAGATAGAGACCTATGTTGCTGCTAAGTTCCCATGTATCATTTTAGAATAACACTCTCCTGTTGTATAAGCAAAGATAAAATATTTGAGACTATATGAGTACTATACCTCATATTGGGTAGTCAGTCATCAAGAGATGCTGAGAACAATATGATTAAGAGCCCACACTATAGGGCAAAATAAATCTGGCTTCAAATATTGACTTTGTAGCTGTGTGGTCATGATGGCTTTCCTGACTAAACTAACTCCTCATTATCTTCATGCAACAAAAAGGGATTATAATACTCCATTAATCTGTAGTAAAAATTAAATGCGAAAACTATCAAAAGTCTATAGTGTATCTGCTAAAATGCTTATCCCAATCAACATAAGTGAGAGCCCCTCTTCTCCAAAAATGTCTCTTCACAAACTTTTCCCAGAGTTCTTCCCATAATGTCCTGCTACCTATGAAGTCAAAAAGAACTTCAACCCACCCAATTTTGACTTACTATAATGAAGAGGTAAGTTTATACTGGCATGTGAGTATTATATGCAGCCCTAATTTTTCAAAACATCAAAAGTAGAGTCAGAGTCAGAAAAAAACTCAAGTCTAATATCCCATTGGGTGTTTTAAACTCCTTTACACATTTCCTAGCAATTGACCATTCATCTTATCTAGTGGGTCTTCAATTATAAACAAGAAATCTATTTTTCTTTGCTATCTGTGGCTGTACAAGTGCCTTTCTTGTGTTGACCTGGCATCTCCCTCCTTTCAACTTTCATCCACTAGGTCCAGTCCTGCCCACTAAAAGCAACAATAGTAACCCTATGTCTGATGGCCTTACTGCAGTTATTTATCAACAAGTGTTCCACAAAGACTGTCTTGGAAGACTATGCAGCCTTCATTGTTTTGGAAGTTGTTTCTGCTTGAGTGTCCCAAAGACAGGGATTAAGATGCTTTTCCCTGATTGCTCAGTATAGCAAACCTCTCTCAGCAATGCTCTGCTCTGGATCTTATCTAGAATCCAGCCCTTCTATAGAGCAGAATATCTGTGACAGTGATCTCTCTTTCTGGATGTTTAAGTCCATTATGTAATTATTTATAAGACATGGATGTGTGCCCATCAGGGCTCTGAGCCAGTAATGAAAGTTATAATTTTGATTTTCTCTCATCCTTTCTCTTATTCAGTCTTTTTGGAATGGATTCTCTCACACTTCTTCTTCCCACCCCCATACCTGCCAGCAATTTCTTCTATTTGATTGAGTAGGTCAGTAATACAAACTGATATGCTTCGTAGAAACAGGATGTAGATGTAAAGGCTTTCATCAAGCAAGTTTAGAATGGCCCCAAGTTACAAAAATACATATAAATAAACTTGTCATGGACCTCCATTTTATCAGCAAGCCTGATAACAAAATACTCAGAGCATTGTTAGCTTGTCTACATGACTACTATATCCATCATGCCCTGATTTTAAATATAGTACTCATCTCCATTTCAGGCCAATACTATAGATTTTTCATTTTTTGACACCATCACCTCTTCCTTAAATTAAAATCTTCTTTTGCCAAACCAATACTTATCTTTACGAAATTGTGATATATATATATATATATTTTTTTTGTGGTACTGGGTGTGAATTCAGGGCCTATACCTTGAGTCACTCCACCAGCCACCACCCCCCTTTCATGATGAGGTTTTTTTGGAGATAGGGTCTCACAAACTATTTGCCCAGGCTGGCTTTGAACCATAATTCTCCTAATCTCTGCCTCTTGAGTAGCTAGGATTACAGGCGTGAACTACTGGCACCCGGCTCGTGATATTATTAATAGTGGTACTACTAGTATTAATATTCCTTCTACTACCACTAATAATAATAAAAATAAATAGATGGCTTTTATTGGGTACTAATGTGCCCACCAGGATGAATGAGTTACGCATATTATTTAACTTAGTCATCATAACAATTCTGTATCCCTCCATGGGCAATACACTTGCCTAAATTTACCATATAACATCTCTTTCTATTCACTAAACTTGTTGGGAAAGTCTCTTCTTTATAACAATTTTCCTTTATAGTGCATTGGCACTTGGCTCCTGCCTTTACTGTTATATTTATACCTATCACACCAATAGTCATCTTATTGACCAACTTAAAAGCCTCTTTTTATTGCTTAGCCTGATGGATCTTTTCTCAAGCCTTTGACATTGTTGACTATTCACTTATTCATAAAGTTTTCTAATAGCAGTTATGATTCCTATTTTATAAATGAGAAGTTGAGGCTTCAATGGGTTGAGTAACATCCCCAAAGTTACACAGCTAGTAAGTAAAAGAGCCAGGTTTAATAAATCTAGATTTCAAATGCTTTACCCCATAAAAGGACTCTTACACAAAAAATAGTGAAAGGACTCACAAATAATTTACCCCACTAAGCAATCCTACATCCTAAACTCAACTCTAGTTCAAAAATATTCACCCCCCACTCCACTGAGCAAGCTGTCCCTGAGGCCATAGTTTGGAACTTGAGGTTCCACGATCATAAACTCAATTATGACTTACTAATCACACAGCTCCCCTGTAGCCATGTCTGCTTTCCATTATTTACTTTTATTACATGCATTTAAGAGATACAACATGATGCCTGGATATTCTTACAGGTAGTGAGATGATTACTACACTTACCATCTTACAGTTATGTCTTTTTAGTTTTTATGGTAAGAGCATCTATAATCTACTCTCAGCAAATTTCCAATATATAATACCATATTATACACTACAGTTTCAATGTTCTACATCATATCTCTAGACTTATTCATTCTACCTAATTATAAGTTTATCCCCTTTGGCATACACCACCCTATTCTGCCCCCTGTGTCCCATTTCTGATAACCACCACTCTAGGCATTAGCTTCTTTTTGGAGTCTACATATGAGATCATGCTGTGTTTTTCTTTCTTGTCTGTCTTATTTTATTTGGCATGATGTCCTCCAGGTTCATTTATATTACCATGAATGGCAGAATTTCCTTCTTTTTTTAGGTTCAATATTACTCCATTGTGTATTTATGCCAATTTTTCTTTTATCAATTTAGCCATTGGTGAACACTTAGATTGTTATCATATCTTGGCTATTGTGAATAATGCCGCCATGCCACCATGAACACAGGAGTGCAGATATCTCTGTGAGGTGATAACTTCATGTCTTTTGGATATGTACCTAGAAGAGGTATTGCTCGATCACATGGTAGTTCTGTTAAATTTTTGAGGAAACTCCACACTGTCTTCATACCAGTTTACATTCCCACCAGGTATTCTTATTAAAGGATGTTAATACAACTCCCATTTCTACAATTCCCTTTTCAAAAATCCTGCGTTTACTCTGCCAACCCTAGCACCAGATCCACTCAGCTGCTCTGTTTCTAAATAGTTGGTTCTGCTGAAAAAGGATATTACTCCAATGGCCTCACATTCCTGTCTACTCCTTTTGTCCTCTTCCCTACACACGTGCCCCTCACTCTCCAATGTAACAGAGGCCATGGAAGCATGAAACCACCAAGTTTCCTTCCTCCTTCCCTTAAACTGATATTCACTCATCCTCATCTTCCCTTATCTATGCCTCAAATTTGGCTGTACCTTACAATCCTATGAGGAAAAAGTTAAGATCCCTGACACTCAGGCATAACCCCAGACCAACTAAATCAGCATCTGTTGGAATGTGATCTGGGCATTGATTTTTAAACTTCTCAGTTTATTTCAATAAGAGGTTAAGTTTGTAGATCACTGTTCAAATCTCAAGTCCTATACAATATTCCAAGAGCAATCTTCCAATCCAGCCTGATATAAAGACTCACCTGGGATGGTTACCAACTGCTCAGTTCCCCATTCCCCTCTGGTGGAAACACTAATTTAGACAGTCTGGATTGGAGCCCAGAGCTGTAGTTCACAAGTATTCGCAGGAAATTGTTGCTTACGGGCTAATTTAGGAAACACTACTCTAGACTTTTTATACCTCCTCTCTAATATTTTCACACTGTGCTATCCTCTCTTCTGACTTAATATATTTTTAAATATATGAAGATGATTCTTAAATCATCCTCTCTGTGCTATAAATCTTCCTAAAGTTACCACAGTATCTCTCTTCTTTTTGTCATAAAGAATCTTGACTGAGCCTGTCATTCATTCCTTGACCCAGAATAGTCCAAGTTTTATCCACATTACTTTTGTAACCCAGGGATGCCAAAAATTACCCCAAAGTCTTTTCTGTTCTTTTTGTTTTCATTCTGAATTCAATTCCTTATAGCATTTGACCTTAGCCATCCATCCTCTCTGGACACTTACGCTCCGTTTCCTCCTCCTTCTCTGACCAGCCTTCCTCTCTTTCTTTTAGTGAGTTAGCTCTGTCTACCACATTCTCCTCAAGTGTTATTCAGAGATTTCTATTTTTTCTCTCTGTTTTCAGAAACATTTTTTTTGTGTGTTTTCCTCCATTCTCATGACTTTTAATATAGCTACATATTGACTACTCTCAAAATAATATCTCCAGTTCTAAGCTGTACATCATTATACTCAACAAGTCACCTGTTTACCTATAGGTGTTTCCAATTCATCATGCCTAATAGTAATTTTAATATTGTTCAACTTATATAATCTTTTGTCCTTGCTACCTCTGTTAGGATCACCCAGCTTTGAATTGTCCAACTAGAAATATTGGAATAATTATTGGTGCTATCAATATTTTCTGAGTTTTTATGGGTCTATATTGTATATCATCAGATCTCTCCACACCAGCATCAAATCAGAGACTATCGCTTGCTCAGGTTAGTACTGAATAATCTGCTCCAACTATGCTTCCTGCTGTTCTGACCTCCTCTAAATCTCATGAGTTTCTCACCTCAGTGATCTGTGACCTCACTTTTACCTTTGGATCATCTTCCATCCTTGGCTCTTAGAAATTGTTTCCATGGCGATATTCTTGGCTATCCTCTAAGACTACATTTCTCCCTTGGCTGTGTTGCCTTGGTTTGCATTGTGCAAATCCTTCTCAAGGTCCTACATTCCCCTAAGACTAGATTTCTTGAAACAGATGCCATGGCAACCCTCCAGCCATATTTGCCCTGTACCTAAGAGCAGGCACTTGACAGATTCTATTTATAAAACACTACTTATATCTTTGTCCTTCTCCTTATTCCCTGACCAGTACTAATTCATAATTTTATTTTATTTTATTGCCTGGAACTATTATAATAGTCTCTGCCTACTCTTTCTTTGTCTCCATACAGCCAAATGATTGTATTATTCCCCTTCTTAAAGCCCTGTGTTTAATTGCTCTTTATTGTCAATGTACCAACATATCTAAAATTATTGCCTTGCCATACAAATCCCTTCATCTGGCTATAATGTACTTTTCTAGTCTCTCTAGTCTTTTCTTCAATCACTTTTTCCCCCATAATCTTTCACCCTTCTCTTTACCTATTTAATTTCACCTGTCTTGTCTGGTTTTTTCCCTTCTGTGTTTCTCTTCTCTTCTCTTCACTTTTTTCTTCCCTTCCCTTCTCTCTCTCCCACTCTCTTTCTAAAATCTGGCTAATCAACTCTCTAATGTCCTTAATTACCTAGAAATTCTTGAATACGTAGTTCCCAGGTGTCCTGCTTTCTGGCATATTCTCTGGCCTCTCTCTTTGCCCTAGATGGAAAGTAATACTTTCTTACAGCACCTAATGCATTATGCATACTATGCATTACAATTACGTGCATTACTATAGTCATACACCACAAATTTGTCTTCTCCATTACACTGAAAGTTCTTCACGTGCAGGGACAGCTAGTCCCAAGCCTGGCAAACAAAAAGCACTCCATGACTGTTGGTTGGCTGCCTGGAATTGCTCTATGCTTTTTAATCATGGATCTACAAACTGCAGTCCACAGCCCAAACCCAGACCACCTCCTGTTTTTGAAATAAAAGTTTTCCTAAAACATAATCACTCCCATTCATTTTCATACTAGCTGTTGTCTTTCTTCATGCTAGAATGTCAGAGTAGTTGCAACAGAGTTTGATAAGGTCCACAAAACCTAAAATTTTTACTATCTGGCCCTTCACAAAAACAGTTTTGAAGACCCCTACTTTGGATCTGAAATGTTCTCAGTAAATGTTTAAATGTAATTCTTTATATAAAAGTAAAATTTTCATCCTTGATATCATTGCTCTAAATTTGTTCTAATTGAAAAAGACACGCTGATTCCCATGCCTTTAATGGCATCAAGAATCGAAAGTTCCAGTAAATAAGGGAAAAAAAAAATCACCATTTCGGTCCAAGAAGCTCTCAAACTTCTCATTTCCTTTCCAGGAGCTCTGTTCTCTGCCATGAGGCACATTTTTTTATTTTTTTTTCATCCAAGCCATTGGATGGTTTGGATGAAAAAAAAAAAAAAAAAAACCTAGTGTGGAATCATGGGTTTAGAAGATTTAAAATAAGGCAAGATATTTCTCCAGGGAAATATATTAAAAGCCTTGTGTTTTTATGACTTTCCCCAGCCCAGATTCATAAGTCTAAAATAATCAGCCTTTGCCACTGGAAAAAGCAGACTTCCGGGCTTGTACAGGAAGAGATAAGTTCAGTAAGAGCCTTGCGTCCTTCCATGTTGCTTTGGCAGGGTGTTAATGGAATTACCCACGCTTCATTTGGGGAAGGCTTGGCCCAGAATATATATCTGGATGGTACCTGAGTGCCCAAAGAGTGTTTCCTACATCATAAATATCCCTGAGCCCTTGCATAGATATTAAAACCTTGGGTGCCTTTGTTGTGGTCCTTAATTCTGTTAATAGCCCTAGGTAAAGATTAGCTGCTCCTGTCAATTTAATTCAGCTTCAAACAAAGCAAGAAGGTCACTATTTTTCCCCCTTCTCTCTGTCTCTCCCTCTCCCTCTTTGCCAGCAAGCAGGATTGAGTTGTCATGTAGCTCTAATAGGCAGCACGGGGAATCGTTAGTCCACCTCAACGCCCTGACTGATGGGCACTTCACTTCAATCATCTGCCTGAGCAGTGGTGGCCCAGTACTATTGACACTGTGTCAGCTGCGACAGAAGATGCCTTAATCGGCCCCGACACCCTCTGCATTGATTTGACAAGTTGCTGTAATGACCTTCTTGTTTTTCTGAAGGATTACTGTTTACTCTGGAGGTGCTGCTGACTAAATGTACGGCATTGTCATGGAAACACTGCCTCCCCACCAGGCCTGGTGGCGGATGACATTGATAGGAGATCCTGAATATTTCAATGAACTGATCTGTCCCAATAGTCCTAATTCCAGCACATTAATCAGACCCACTCTGAAGAGCCAACCAGAATTAGAGACCAGCCTTGTCAAGTCCCTAGTAAAAGATATCCTAGCTATCAAACTCATTGTTTCCAAATTTCATGTTTGGGTTTTCCTTATGTTTAAAAGAGCTGTTCCTTGTGGCCATCACATGGAACTCATGGCATTTGTTATTGAAAGAGGCTGCCTCTTGGGGTTGCACAACACACACCTTGGGCTCTAGCATTAGAAGAAGACAGGGCCATCTACTTGGGAGGCAAAGGTTAGAGGATCCCTGTCTGAGACCAGCCAGCTGGGCAAAATCAAAAGACCTTATCTAAAAACTAAACAAAAAGCAAAAGAGCCAGAATGTGGCTCAAGTGGTAGAGCTCTGAAAAGTGGAAGGAAAGAACACCACACGTGGAGCACCTGGCAATGTGATAGGCCCTGTTACATATATGGAAAGAATTGCTCCACGAATATGAGCTGCTATTATAATCCTGGTTCATGGATTCTACAAAAAACACTCTTCCCATTCTAACATCTCAGAAATTGGGTACCATTTGTTGTCAGCCAGGTGGCACTTGTGACTGCTAGGAGAAAATCTTCCATTGACATCTTCTATGAACAAAACAGCACCAACGTGTGTTATTAAGTTCAGTGCCACAGATTTTGCATTGAGTGATTTATATGGATCACTTTTTTGCATCGTTGCTAAATCTTACATAATTACATTTTTCATTATTTGCCCACATAACAAAAAGTCCAGAAGCCACAGTTTGCTGGCATTTTGTCAGCAGCTGAAGGATATCAGAGCCAAAAATCTCAGTCATTTTCTTTGTCTTTTCTTCATGGACCCAAGATTGCTGCTGAGGCTCAAGGTGTCATATCCTAGTTACAAACAGAAAAAGGAATAAAGGCAAATAGTATGGTTCTCAGTTGCATTAGTCCCTGCTGCGATTTGGGTATGGTTTGAGTATGTCTAGAAGGATTCATGTATTGACATTTTTAATCCCCATTGTGAAATATTAAGAGGGTAAAACTTGAATCCAACTATGGTGTTTGGAGGAGGCACCTTTGGGAGGTGATAGGATTAGATTAAGGTCATTTGGGCAGAGCCTGCATCATTGAAACCTGGTGGCTTTATATGAAAAGAGAGATGAGAAGAGACACACAGGTGTGCTCGGGTCCTGTCTTGGGACTCTGTCAGCAAGAAGCCCATCACTAGATGCAGGGCCTTGAACATCCAGAACCATGAGCTAAACAACTTTTTTTATTTTATAAGTACTTTTGTTATAGTTACACCAACTCGAGTACCTTTTTAAAAGATTCCTTTAGTTTATTCTTAACAATTTCCACTTAAAACTCATTAAGCACAACTATCTTCAAGGAAGGCTGGGTCTTTAAAAATTTACGGGATACCCCTACTAAAACTAGGATTATCTTAATAAAGAAAAAAGAGCATGGTAGGTATTGAGAGACTCCAAGCTCCCCCTATCATCATACATGCTCAGAAATCTGCATTTAAGGAGGTTAAACATTTGATCCTCACAACTGTCCACAAAACAAATATGGGCATGGGAATGACCATATCACAGAAAAAGGATAACTCACCTTACAGAGATTGGGTAACTTGCCCTCATTGTCACAGTCTTTCTTACCAAGAATTCAAGTACCCTGCATTCTGCCACATACCACTTTAGGAAAGGCTTATATTCAGTGGCTGTGGATGAGATAATTTAGGGCTGAAAGCAGGAACTGGGTTAGGAAACACTACTGAGGGTCTGTTTCTCTTCTCCCAGGAATCCAGTCAGTGGTCATGAGCAGAACCAGTCTTTGTGGTTGACTGTTACTTGTCTGATGTTGACTAAGCGTGCGCAGGATGTCTGGCTGCTTTTTGAAGACTCTTGGATGAGACCATCTGTCTATCTTTATTGCTTATTTTAAGGTTTATTGGCCATGCAAGTGTTTTATCTCTTGGGGCCTTTATTGACTCATGATTTCCATGGGAAAGTCCTGAACAACTTCAGCTATGATTTAAGAAATACATAGAGAAAAATGTAGTGAGGCCTGAGTAAGGGATGGGGGTGGTAAAATCGGGAGAGATGATTACCTGAGTTAAGTCATCTGGATAGGTAAGTTGAAATAGTGCTGATATCTACTACTAGGCTCTGCCTTCTGCGGGAGATTCTCTGCTTCTCAGTACATATGCATGTACACACACGTACACACATGTACACACATGCAGGCCATTCCATATGTTTTTGATGGGGCTGTTAGTTATGAAGCCCCATTTAATCCCCTTGCCCTAAACTGGGGTCAAGCCACCATGGTAGGCCTAAAGTATCAAAAGGTCCAGTGCAGACTCAGCTATGGAGAGTTTGACCCAAGCAGGGCCCATCAGAAAACCTCCCGTGAGATTCCACACTATGGACACTGAAAGAAGGAATAATTCTCTTTCTTTTAGGTCATGAGCCATTAGGATGAAACCTGGGGATGCCAGAAGCCATCTTCCCCACCCAGAGAGAACAGATACATTAGACACAGATGGGGAAGGAGAATCCCAAGACTACAAGCTAGCCAGAGCCCCCAGCCCATCCTTTTGAATACCTGGATCCAGAACTGTTTTCAGCCTAACTTAAACCAACAACAAAGAAAAAATGTCTGATACAACGTCATTACTTTTGATAAAAACGACCTTATGATGGACCTTCATTAAATAAAGCCCAAACGCAGCCAATTAAAAAGCTTTCAGGAATGTAAACAAGGCTATTATTTAAGACTGTTTAAGGGCAAGGAGGAAATGAGTTGAAAAGAGTAGTTTAAAAATAAGGCTGATTACATGCCTGTAATCCCAGCTACACAGGAGATGGTGATGATTTGGAAGATTGCAGTTTGAGGCTAGCCAGGGAGAAAAGTTAGTGAGATTCCACCTCAACAAACAGCCAGGTGTGGTGGCATGCACCTGTAATCCCAGCTACACAGGAAACATTGGTAGGAAGAAGTAATCCCAGGTCAGACCAGGCAAAAAGTGAACCTTATCTGAAAAACAACCTAAAAGCAAAAAGTGCTGGAAACTAGCCATGGTTCAGGGGTAGCATGCCTGCCTAGGAAGTTTGAGGTCCTGAGTTCAAATCCCAGTACTGCCCAAAATAAATAAATACATAGTTGAGAACATGTAGGGTGAGATCTATCTTTCTTTCACATCTATCTATCTAGAATTGACAGTATGTATAGATGGTCTTAGGAGGGTATAGATAACAATCTTGGAGATACATAGCTTTTTCCACATGAATGTGTGAGCATGTGTATGTGTCATTTTGGAAGTATGTAAATGCTATTGTGATTGAATTCCTAGTGCTTTTAGACAAATTTCAATTTTCTCAAGGGTCCTTTTTGTCATTTAGTCAAATGCCAAATTAACAGGAAAGATACCACCACTATTAATCACAGAAGGTCAATGAGGCTTTTCTTTGTTATGGTTTGGTGTACAACTGCAGGCCAACTCTCTCCCAGACACACCTTCAGAACCACAAAGGCAATGCACTGTTCTTGCTCTTAATTTCACTCCTCCAGGCTGTGTCTTGTAATGGGTTTAACATGTCCTAACTAAGCACATCAGAGCAGAATCATTTGGGTCACCCTTGCTTAATTTTTCAACTATGAACATCACACATTTATAAATATTTTCATGCCTATGCCATGCTAGATGTGCTTGCTACACACAGTGTCAGCAAGCCAAGTCCAGGTACACAGGCACTGTTCAACTAGACCACTGGAGACTCCAATAAAGAAATGCTAAGCTGTCAGGCTCTAACAGTGATTTACTGGAAAATGCTAAGAGATTATGCATTGTCTGTTATTCCTATACGGCATTACCACTGAGCCAAATTAAAGGATGACAAAAGTTAGATTTGTGTGTCACTTTAAATTGAAACATGCTTCAACGTGCTACTTGAGTATAATAGAAGAATACCGATATACCATCATTTGTTGGCACAGTGATGTATTAAGCCAAGATAAATGGGGCAGTCAGCCGAAGCAGGGACTAATGATGGCCAAATCAGCAGTTAACAAGCTGGGGGCCTGTCATATACATCAGGTAGAGGGGCGAGGAGGAGGAGGAGGAGAGAGGGAGAGAAAGAGAGAGAAAGAGAGAGAGAGAGAGAGAGACTTTGTCCTGTCAACATCTGACGAGGTTAAGAAGGGCACTGGGTTCTGCTAACCCAAACTTTCATGAGGAGACCCGTTTTATACCAGCAATGGTTGCAGTGGTCAGTAGCATGAGGATGCTTTGTCCCATCCCTCCTCAAGTTCCAGGTCCACTACCATCTCAGATTAATTGCAGGATATCTTAACACATGCTTCTGGGCAGAAGAAAAGTCAAGTGGTTATTCATGTTTCAGAGCTTTAAAAATTTATTTCCTTTCTTCTTGTTTGCTCTGGTTTGAACATGGTTTGTTCCCTCTAAAAGGCTTGTTGAGGTTTGTCATTATGGAGTTGTTGGGAGGTGGGACCTAATGATGGTAGATCATTAGGAGGGTTAATGCCTTTCTCCAAGGGTGAGCTCCTCTTGCACATGACGACCTGCTCTTCTGCTTCCTGCTGTGATTTGAAAGCAGCATCAGAAGCCAAGCAGAGACTAGCACATGGTGTTAGCCTTCTCAGCCTTCAGAATTATGAATCAAAGCAACCTTCTTTTATTTATAAATCACCCAGTTTGGGGCATTCTGTTATAGCAAAAGAAATGGACTAAGAACATGTCTAAAAGTTACTTTTGTTTCTTTTTGCCTAGATGAAAGATTTTTGCTACATTATCATTCCAGAATAGAATACTAGCTCATTTAGAAAGCAGAATAGTAATATTAACCTCTGCCAGGCCTCCAGTGAAGCTTGCTGATTGATGCAAATCCAGCTCTCTACTTCCCTAACAGAATTTTTACCAATGAACCTCACAGGAACAAATTTTGCATTTGCTACCCTGTGACTGCCCTGTCATCCTGTGCTCTGTTCCTTTCTCTTCCATTATACTTTGAGGATACTTCACTCCTCTCTTTTTCCTCATTCTTTCCATATTTTTACTGACCATTCACTTAGATATCAACTCTCACATTTTATACCTGATATGGTTCCCAAAAATTTATGCTCTACACATGATTGGAGTCATCAAACAATTATGGAGAGAATGTGACCCCAGACAACTATCACAAGGACTAAAATGGTCAGTGAATATCAAATCAGAAGTGTGTATAGATGACCTTGGACACAGCTATGTATCTATGTCTGTCATAGTCTAGTGACCAAAAAAGCCAGTGGTCTCCATGTGAATGGAACCATCCATCAGAACATACTGAGACAGACCCTTCTATTCCCTGACTCCCCAGCCCAGACCCTGAATCCTCCCTAAAACCATAATGTGAGGATTTCAGAAGTAATAAATGACCTATCCTCTATATACATTTGCATATTAATAGGAGTCCTATAGCTTCACATAAATGAATGCTATCAAAATTGGAATCTCTTGGGTAGACAGGGAAGCCTTCCAATTCCTTTCAAAATACTCTGCTAAAACAGAAACCTCTCTAGTCTCCAAAAGGAGCTAACTTTATCATAGACAAGCCACATCATCAACTTGTTTGTATTTATTAGTCTCAATTTAGAATCATGTAGCAAGAGAAACTCAAAGTCAGGCTAGTCTAGAGCCTGACTTCCAAGAGAAGATGGGGGACGGAGATAATAATTTGAAATCTGACTCGACTTTCAGATCAGAAGATGACTCTACTTTTTAGAAACACTGAACCTTGCTTAGTACTCCAGTGGGAATTTGACAAGAGTGACCATCTCCAAGACCAGAGGAAATTCTGGGAGGTTTGTCCCTGAATTGCCTCTCTTCTGCACCACCCCTTTTCACTCACTAGTTTTAAACTTCATGCCCAAGCCACTCAACTCAGCATTAGTTAAATTTCCCAGCTTCACATCTGCCTTTTAACTACAGACCTGGAGACATTCTCTCCTCCTGTCTCTTTACCAGGAAACCTTTGGTTCATATTATAAATCTTCCTTGCTGCTCTTTTAGAACAAAACCCCAATGTATGGCCCTCAGACCAAGAATATGGAGCTTCTTAGAAAGGTAAATCCTTGTGCCTCTGTCTTGCTTACCCCTTTCAGATCTGGAAACCACTGGGAAAGCCATGACCATTCACTGTGAGGTGTCACCCACCAGAACAGTTGTCCTTCAAATCAGACAGTGTACCTGTTCTCAGTTGTGTCCTTTGTGGCAGATGATGGCACTGGGGGAAACCCTGATTCACAGCTAGTAGGTGCTTAGTGAGAATCTGTTGGATGAATGAATGGTTGCAAAGGAATAAGAAGCAGACTAATATGGAAAAGGACTTTAATTCTGACATGGAAGTTTCACTGGATTTCCCCAGAGGATACATGGAATCAGAATCTGGATGTGTGTGTGTGTGTGTGTGTGTGTGTGTGTGTGTCCTGATTCTGATTTTTGGCATTTTTCAACACACTGTCTAAAGAAGAGCTTTTGATGATGTTGTTTTCCATGCAATTACCAGTGTTTATAAATTTGAAACACAACTGAGGTGAGAGCAGGGATTTTCTGAACAGTCTCTCACTCCTCCCCCTTCCACCTTCTGTACTTTTCTTTCTCTGATCTTTCTCTCTCTCTCTCTCTTTCTCCTTCATCTTTCCTATTTGTCTTTCTATCTTCTCTCCCTCTCTCTCTCTGTCCACCATTATTCCATTATTCTCTACTCCTACCCTAATGACTTTCTTGCTTCTCTTCCCCTCTCTTTCCAAATGCCTCTTGGAACTATTGCAGTTGGGTTCTGCCCTAACTTTTAAATGCCACAAAGACTCTGAGATATACAAAAGTTATAAATCACTCTCAACCACCCATGGCTTTTAGCCCAAACACACTAGTAAAATGTCAGAGAAAAAGTAAAATTAATGCAAATGAAGCCCTCAAAGTTATTCTGTTCACAAAACTTAGAACTGAGTTTCTTTCCTGGGATTTCATCTGAAGCTTGTTACATAGCTGTCCACAAAGCAAAGTCACACGGGGCTGCCTTGGTACTGTGGATGTCTCAGTGTCACAGAGCATGTCATGTAGAGACAGACTGCAGCTAGCAGGGTTCCTGCCTTGTCCCACCTGCTTCAGCCACACAGGCAGCCTCGAGGGGCCTCTAACAGGAAGAGCTGCTCCTGGAAGTAGTGAAGTCTCTGTGCCTGGAGGCAGGGGGACCTTTTATCCACCTGCTACAGAGACGCATGTTCTCCTCAGAGAATTCTTTAAAGTGGAAATTCTGTGACTGTACTACTTCTGGACTGCAAACTCTTGTTGGAGTAGCAAGAATTCTGTTATGCTCTAGATCATTTACCATCCCCCATCCTCTTAACCTCTGTGACTTGGAGGTTTTTCTTAACAGTCAGTGTCTTCTCAGCCATCTAGCAAACAAACATACCTCCTTTGGGTTCCAGCTGAACTCTGGACACTTCTTAACATATAAATGATAAGCAATTATCTTCCTCTAAGTGACCAAGAAGATGAGGGCATTGCCCACCTGGGCCCAGGGGCAGCTTATAGGCTCAGATGGGGGTGTTGCTATCTAAAGGAGGGAAGTTTTGGTGACAAAGGATTATCCTTTCTTTGTCTCTTCTTTCAACAGAGGACCTCTCTTCTTGGGATGTATCCTCCTCCTACCTTAAAAGCCAAATGAAATTTATGCCTCCATTTCTTGCCAGCCAAACAGGTGACTCTGCCAGGGCAGGAAGAGTAAAAGGGGTGTTAGCTGCTTCTGCTTCTGCCTCTGGCTCCCCTTCATTTCACTGAGCACACGCTTTCCTTCTTCATGTCAATGAAATGTTATTTATCGATCCTGCTGACAGCAGCAGTAAATAGAGCCAGGGCTGTTTTACATCGCTGATGAGAAGGCAGGCTCCATAACTCATCGGGCCCAATCAGTCTTCTTCTTCTTTTTCTCTCCTGTATCTCATTACTGAAACAGGAATTAGTATACATGGACAGAAGAGAAATGAGTTCAGCTGCTCTTAGGACTTTTGTGGGGGAGCAAGCATCTTCAATGGCTCCTTAAGAAAAATTGACGGATGGGTCAGTGAGTTACCATCTAGCACACTCTGTCTCAGGCCAATTTGTTGTGCCATGTGTTAATAGACCAGGTTGATCATCATACACTTGGACTTGATGTGAAATTTGGAGACTCGTGTAGGAAAAGAGAACCCTCCAACCATTCTTCCCAGTCTAAGTTGTATAACCGTGGGCTATGGTTATCCTGAACTGTAGGATAAACTGGATACATTTTTGGAAGGTCTATTTTACTATCATTTAAGAGGTAAGTATGTATTAAATAAATATGTATGTACCTGCAAGTTGACTGTAAATGGATGTAACTTTTAACGGAAAATGTCAAAGAAGTTTCATTCTTTCTCAGTGTGAGCTTTTTTGGCTCTGCTTCACAGCCTCAGTTACAGGCAATTGCTTTACTCCTGCTTTGGGGCCTTCCCAAATGAAATACTCAGAAACTAGCTACCCTAGTCAGCCTGCTACTCTGAAAGCACCATCCTCACTGGAGTTCAACCCAAAACAATGAGCAGTGAGTCTATTTGGGAGGAAAGGGGCTACATGGAATATCTGCTAGAAAGATCTAGGATGGGTACTTGAGATTCCTTCTAGATCCAATCCTCATTAGCTGGATTTCAGGCCCATCACTCCATTCCCCCAAATGTTCCTCTTCTATTAAATGTGAGCAGCAACTAAATAAAGAAGGGAACTTAGCTTGTCAATACATCATCATCAGTAAGGGGGCATGTGGAAAGAATGTATGTTATTAATGGTTCCATTGTGGAAAACCATAATTTATACCACTACTGAGCACCTACTGGTTGAATTAGGGTTGGGAAATATAACATAGAACTAAAGGTTGACTCTGATCTATGGAACTCAGAGTTTAATGAGTAAAGGTTAGCCAAATGTCTCCTATGTACAGCAACTAGCAAGCAATAAGAAGAATATCCAGGTGGGGTGTGTGTTCACACTATATAATAAAAAACTACATAATCACAGCAAATTTTTATGGAGGTCTAGTGTATGCCAGGCACTGTTCTAAGATAACCTGAAGTTATTTCTTCTAAACCTTGTAACAAAAGTATAAGGTTTGCTTTCATTTTATAATTTAAAAAATAAATTATTTTCATATTTTAATTGAAGAATTAAGGCTTAACAAGATGAAGAAAGTTGCTCATGATCCTATAATGTTTGGACTCAGATTTGTTTGACTTCAAAGTCAGTGGCTACAAGATTTTCCCCCTGATCCCTGGCCATGTAGTCAGGGAAGAAAATGAACATTTTCTCACCTTGCCCGGTGTTCTCTGTCTCCCATTCACTGACACACTAGGGATTCCATACTCTTCCTTGTGCCTCAGTTTCCTTACTTCCAAAATAAGGGACTGATTTAGATCATCTCCGTTCAGCATTTATGAGAAGGGAAACAAGGTGTGATTCAACCTAAAGTCTACAAAAGATCTTGGTAGGTTTGAAGCTACCGTAAGGTCCTAAACAAGGTGCCCTTACCTCCCAGACAGGAATGGCTTTTATTTTGGAAAAATTGGGGGTAGGATGAAAAATATCACAACTCAGTTCATCAAAATAAATTTTGAGGAGCAATATATTTATTTATAAAATATATAATCACATATATAATCTACATTCTTATGTAATATATTCTCATATAGTATGAGAAGTATATACAAGTATATATATTCATATAAATGCATATCATTATTATTATTAATCTGTTTGAATTTTAGTATGACTCTCTTATACTCAGGACTTGGAAATCTCTCTTTTTTCTCCTTTCTTCTTCTTTAAAGTTGCTGCTTCTTGTTTCCCTGCTATTTCATAGTTCCTAACTTTTCTTAAAAGCATTTCTAATTTCTCACATTGAAACGTGGATTGCAAATGAAGTTTAATATGGAATGTTTTGTACCAAGAAAACTAATGCCCCGGTTTTCCCCCCTAATGAATGCCAAAATCATCACAGACTCAAGGCTCATGAATAATGTATATCATCCAATTAAGTGCAAATGCTGTTCAGTTCTTGCAACTGGTATGTGATGCCAGTTCTGGCCTTAGCATGGGCACCGAAGCTGGGGATAGATGGAGGACTTGGGGAGGCTTGTGTGGTTGGGCAATATGTGTGTGTGTGTGTGTGTGTGTGTGTGTGTGTCTGACAGCTAAACCCCACAACTTGTAGCCTACTCGTTATGTCCTGGGAGTTAAACTTCCCACACTTGTATTCACAGAGAGATGTAAGAATTTTTCTAACCATAAATAGAATAGAACTCATTTTAAATTTCTAAGTCCCCAAACCTGTTCTTTAATAGCCTAGAAGCTCTTGTCGATTGGTCACCCAGTCCTGCGCTTGCCAAACAGTCAAGTCTAATTGGCCAGCAGACACCCCATTCCCCTCATCTCCCTGCCCTACCCAAAGCTGGATTGCTTCAGATGGGCAGTCTCTGGGGGCCTCCAACTCTAAGGATGGGTGACTTTGTGGGTAGTTCATTTTCTTCTTTTGCCTCCTGATTAGGGGTGCCCTTTTTAACCATAAGACCCTAGCAGGACTTTTGAGGCTGCTCAATGTAGTGCATTCTTGATCTTCCACTATCAAAACCATAAAGCCAAGGGAGATCCAAGAGACAGCTTCTATGTACTCAGGGGAGAGGGTCGGGGGTCATGTCACATGACCTCATCAGAAATAAAAGATGGAAAACAATTGTTGAACCCAGCATCATTTCATAACTAAAAAGAATATTTTCCATATGTGGTGAAACCCCATGCAAATATTGGTAATTACCCTCTTTTCTCTGAGTATATAGACATCCTAACTTACAGCTTCATGACTGGACAAGACAAATTCCCAGGGCTTGGTCAGGCCCGATCCTGATTAACGTTATTCATAAAAATATTCATCCATCAGGGTTTCCATTTGCAGCATTTAGTGTGCCAAATAACAGAGTGAGCCAGTGGTTTCTTAAAATTATGCCATCTAATAATGAATGCTGGAGACAGAATATTTTTTTCAGGCTGAAATCTCTTCTTATAACTCAAGGCTGATGAGTGCTGCCCTACATTTCTCGATGGATCCAATTTAACACCAGACGAAGCAGTGACTCAGACTAACTTAAATATCTCAAGACGAGTTTCACCTTTTCCTCTGAGGCCGTATCAGTTCAATTGCATAAGTGCAAATTTATTGAAAGTGGTTTGGTGCTTAGCTTTTCTCTATTGGCAGTAATGGAGTTTAAATTTATAGCAGGCTGATGAATTTCAGATAAGAGAACCATTACCTTACAACAACATTAAGGAAAAATATATAACTCCGATTGCTGAACCTCGAATGCATATTGTTTGAATGAGGGGAGATGGATGAGGTAGGCTGACATTTGCAAATGCAATTCCTTTCCATCCTCACCGTGCTAGCCCAGGAATTTGAAAGCATGGCATATTCCAGAAAGGGCTTGGGATAGCGATGCATTACAAGTGCTTGATAACAAAATAGCAGGGGTAGGATATGATCTACAGGAGAGGGATTTTTCTTTCTCTTTAGTAATATAATTGGAGGTGTCTTTTGGCAATGCACCAAGGCTGTTACAGGCCTTAGGTCATTCATTTGGTACTTGTAATGTACCTCTCCCATACGTTATTTTCCTTTTACTACAAGGCTTTGTCTTCCTACAGGGCGGGACGCTGGCACTGTAGAGATTAAAATAAAGGATGCACAGTATAAATGTGCAAGGCCTCAGAGAGGTCCAGAGAGGCCTGGGCTTCTCCATTATCTTGAGGCTATATAAAAATCAAAAAGAAGAAATAGGGAAACAGGGTTATGAAAGTCCTGTTAGGTTTTCAAATGGTTACACTGAACAAATGAACTCTTTATGTTAAAAAACACAATATCATTTTGCCATGCATAAGATAATTGCAGAATTGCTACAATAGGGGGATTCCATATTCCATAATGGAACACAAGTTTCTGACTATGAGATGAACTTTATTTTTCTTCCCCAATTCTTCCATGCATTATGGGAATAATCTCATTTGGAGATAAAGTATAAATGTGAGGACCTTTGTGAGTCTGTGTGTCTAGTACCCTTTTGGCTTTCCCATTTCTACTCTGTCCCCTAATGGGCCAAAACTATGTAGATAAGTTTTTTTTTATTCTTAAAAATGCTAAGTATGTGAAGTGATGGATATGTTATTTAGTTTGATTTAATCATTCCATATATATCAAAACATCACACCCACCCCACAAATATATGCAATTATTTTTTGTCAATTAAAATATTTTTAAAAAAAGAATAAGAATTTTAAAAAGAGTTTTGTTCTTAGGCAAGTTACCTTCTCCTGCATCTTATTCTCTTTGTCTATGCAATGCCTATGTATGGTAGCTGGCACAGAGGTGTGGGATTCTCTGAGCTGCAGTTGTTCAAGGTGAGGCCCCCAAAGGTCAGAGTGTTTCCTTAGCACAAGAGGGGTCCTTCTTTCTACTTCCTAACAGAAGAGTAGCTACAAACAGGCTTCCCAAGAAACTGCTTTGGGGGTGGTTTTTCTGTACTCCTCTCTCAATCTAAGCAGTATCTTTTCTCTGTGGAGTGTGCTGTGCAGGCTAAACCAGCCACAGCCTTCCCTGAGGATGAGAAGAAATGGGACCAAGGAACAGTTCATTTCTATCTGCTTCCCTGAGTCCCCTGAGAAGGAACTGACTGAGGGAACGAAGCCATGACACTTTCTCTCCCATTTTCCACCCTGGTATTTTGGGTACTTCCCCAACACTGCAGGCAGTGGGTAGAAGATGAAGATTGACTCCACATGTGAGGTCACTTCTGTGTGGCTCAAACTCTTTGTTCTAGGACACCAGAGGAAACCCAGCACTTAAAATGCAGTTAACTTTAAGAGAGAAACCTCAGTTTGCCGTAAATAACAAAAAAGGAATTTGCATTGAATGAGACATTCATTTTGCGGTTATACATGCAGCAATTTTCAAGGAAAAGGGCTGAATGTGGTTGGCTAACCATTTATTTGGAAAAGAACTAGCTATTAATTGAGCTCAGCAAAAATCTGAGTGAAATTAAATAAGCAAATGACTTGATGTTTTGCCAGCTGTTTTCTCAGCTAACAAATGGTTTTCAGTGTGGCCCAAACTTGGAAAGGTTGATACAGTCATTCTGGGCTGAAGCAATCAACTGCAGGCCCTTGTTATAATAGCTCAGTAGAAGAGACCCAGACAACATGCCCTTTAATGGAAAATGGTATTTCAAAGCCAAATTGCAGAACAGTGGTCAATGTGGCTCCAAGGACGTCAGTTACAATTGTAATTTGGAGTTGTGAAGCCCTATCAATGAGTTTGCTTGTTTTTTAATATAAAGACAATGAGCACACACTAACCTAAATAAAAATTAAAGTAACAATTTCACGGACTATCATAATTTTCAAGGTGAGAGAAAAGTGAGAGATTATTTCATTCAATTATTAATTCAATTTCCTTATTTTACAGATAAAGAAACAGAGAAATAACTGTACTGTTATCCCTGGGTTTCGAAATTCCAGTCCCATGTCTTTTCTGTGTCTTGACTTCCAGACACCAGCATCATGGAGTATCTGAGTTAGGAAGACAGGTTACTTTTTCTGGTTCCATTTTAATTTTTCTCAAAACTCATAAAATATCATTAGAGGGCTTTTTAATTTTTTCTGAAAAGCAGGAAATCGTAAGATTGATAAATAGTTTAATGTGAACCTGATGGCTTGATTAATTAATCACCAAGCTGAGGAACCACTACAATTCATATGTCAATTCAGACTATTTTCGGGAAATGATTTGAATCAATTGCTAATGAAATTGAGAAATTTAGGAGCTGCTTTCTGACTTCCAAATGACAGGGCTCATATTTAACTCAAGAGATGTGACAGTTAATGGCAACATAAAAGTGCCATGAATTATTTTCCAGATCATGAGGAAATTACAGCATCTCCCCATTGAAACAGCTCTCAGCTCATCAGCATGAAAATAAACAGCCTTAATCACATGCTAAGAAATCTATGATGCTGTTTAAAACCTCAGTTCTTTTTGAAATAAACAAAGACCATAATCCTTGTAATTGTAATATTTCATAACCGCTTCCTTACTATACTGTGATAAATGAACATAGTGTGACTGATTATACAACTGAAAGCCTATTGGGAAAATTATTGTGGATTGTCATTCTTCTATCTAGTTACTTTAAACCTTTAAAATAGGTAGCATTTAATTTTTCTTCTCTGCTTTAATTTATAGGCTGAGTTTTCCAGTTCTTATGTTCAAAAGGGGTTGCTTTGTATATGTATCCATAACTTTTCATTTCAAGCCAGAATTTTAAGTTAATTTAAAGTTACATCTAGATATAACAAGACAGTTATTGTGTGTTAGTGAAGTATCAATACAAAGTGCACTGATCAATATTTAATCTAATTAAGGTGTATACAAGGCAATATTACTGTGTAATTAACTCAAAACAGCATAAGTGATCCATGCATGTTTAAATTTTTATTAATATATTTGTTAAGAATTTTTAGATCATGCTGTTTTATGGGCCTACTTGAGAGATATAAAATTAAAATGTTTGTCAAGATGCTCCTGGAGCAACTATTAAATGTGGCTCTTAATCATCTTAACAGTTTCTGTGCAGTTCTAATCGTCTCACTAAGGATGAAAAATGCTTTTGCCACAGATAGGAGTCCACAAGTAAAACCTTCCTAGAATGGTCTTTGGGTTTTTTTTCAAGTTCCCATGCTGCACTATAAGAATGATGCATGGCAGGACTGATACATGCAAGAAAATGTGAATTCTCTTCAATATTTGTTAAGAATAGTCTTTAAAGAGCTGCATGTGCCTGTAGGAAAAATATTGAACAGTAAATACCACTGGATCTCTCTAACGTGCATGGCATAGCATTTTAATATATAGCTTCACAATTCCTGTGAATTACAACTTTGGGTATGAACTTTGGTAGAATAGTTCTTACCTTAATTAAGGACCACATTTGATTGTTATGATTCTCGGAGCCCCAAATATGCAAATTATGGGGTATAAGCTCAAACCTAGGAAGAGACAATATTCCTGGATTGCATAGACAATAACATGGATGGTGCTACAGAACGTAAGTGAAGGTGAATGAATAACAAGCTCATATTTACAAAGTCAAAACTCTTGTAGAGTTGTTATCTAGAAAGTTTGCAACGTCTAACAGTTCCCTAAATTCTCTCAAGTAAATCCAACCCTTGAACCACACTACTTACAGCTGCCCATCCCAAATGCAAATAGATATAAAAAGAGACTCTCTGTGGTCCCTGTATGTATTGGAACACCCAAACAATGGGAGAATTTTTATAATTAAAATAATTATGAAGACTGAACTTGGTGAAATAGTGATTTTATTCCAAAGACTCCCTCCATCCTACCACTTTACTGTGGCAAGAATATAGGAGTTACTAGGATAACTTATTGCTCTCTGCCATGCTTAGTATGTATATCTTACCTAAATGTTGGGATGGCATTTCTGTTTTTATCTCTGTGAATGAGGAGGTGAGGGATAACTCATATTCTGATACCCCATCTTGCCTGTGAATTATGACAACAGAGTTCAGTCATCATAGATTATATACACCACAAATTTTTCCCTCTCTCTTAAGAAAAGCTGAAAATGCTGAAGATGACAGTTATGGAAGATGAAAAAGCTATAAAAGATGTGAAATAAAGATGCTCCAAATAGAAGTAAACTTTTAAATACTTCTGTGTGGCTGTGCTGGTAATGAAGCCAATGAAACCACTATGTGAGCAAGCTAACAAGGATAGCTTCACTTCTGCTTTGCCATTGCAACACTCTGATAGTTAGAAATATCTCGAGTCCACAATTTCTCTGTGTTACAAATCCTTTATAGCTAGACAGCTTTTAGGCCCAAGGAGCTGTTAAGGCAAGTAAGGGGAAGATTCAGGAAGCCTTTTGTTCATTAAGCTCTTGTCTGAACTCAGTGTGACCGCCAGGGGGATGGTCAGGGCAATCAGTGTCAGCCATCATGCAGCATGCACCTGAGGAGTAGGAGAGGGCACTCGCCAGCTTAACCCCAAACCCCCTACCCTGCCCACTCATACACATGGGAAAATAGATAGCACTGGGATTTGCTTATCCTTTCCATATTAAGCTGGAACACTAAAGCTCCTTTGCCAATAAATGAAAAATTAATTTTTAACCTTAAGAAAAAGAGAAAATATGAGAAGTTTGGTCTGGAGCAAAGACCATAGGTAGAGATATTTAGAAGAGTCTTCTAAGAGAGTGACTTCTGATTGCGTTATAATAAAACTATTCTAATTGGTCTGTTATCTTACTCTCAGTTTCTTCCTTCAAAAGAAAAGTGACTTTTCTCTATTATTTCTGAGCCTTTCATTTTTATTACCAGCTTTATTGAGGCATATTTTATGTACAAAACATTAATTTTAAATTATAATTTTAAGATCTTGGCATATACATGTGTGGAGAGAATGGGTGGGGGTGAGAGAGAGAGAGAAAGAAAGAGCCCTATAACAACAACAATCAGGATGTAGCACAATTCTATTAACCCCCAAATGTCCTTCTTGCTCCTCTGCTATCAATCCCTTTCTTCTGTTCTCCCAGACAAAGGTAGCTATGGAAGTAACTGCTGTCATTGTAGTTTCACCTTTTCTGGAATTTACAACAATGGAATACTACAATAAGTAGACTTTTGTATGGGGCTTCTTTTACCTTGCATAATGCTTTTAAGATTTATCATGCTATTGTTTGTTTCAATAAACTTGCACTTTCATACTTTTAATTAGGATTCCTTAAGTTGATAATGAATATCCAGTGTACATTATACACTAACAAGTCCATATGCTTTGGGTTTTCCAGGTTTTAGCTATTATAATAAAGTGGATATGAATATTTGAGTATATATTTTCATGTTCCTTCAATAAATACTCAGATATAGGAGTGCTGGGTTGAATGTTAACAGTGTGTTTAATTGTATCAAAAACTGCCAAGTTATCTAAAATGGTTGTATAATTTTGTGTTCACACCAGCAATGTGTGAGAGGTCTGCACACTTCACATGCTTGCCAATACAGATTGTTGGTCTTTTTAATTTAGCTTGTTCCACTGGATGTATGATACCTTATTCTGGTTTTAATTTCTATTTTCATTTTGTAGAGATGTTTACTATCTCTTCATGTGCTTATCTAGCTAAATACCCTTAAGTGAAGAATCTGTTCAAAGCATTTGCCATTCCCCACCCGCATTTTTTTTAAAAAGCAAGTTTACTTAGTATTTCATAGTAAGAGTTCTTTATTCTAAATACATGAGTTTATTCTATTGTTTTTACAATACAATGACAATACTTGTCTTTTCCTTTTCAAAATTTTGTTATTCTTGTTTCTTATTAAGTCTATTTTACCATGTTTTCATTTTATAATTCATGCTTTTGTGTCTTATCAAAAACAAGTCATAAGGATTTCTCCATTACCTTTTTCTAGAAATTATATAATTTTAGTTCTTCATTTTCTTCTTTTTCCTTGGTTTGTTTTTTTTCTTTTTCTTTCAATGGGCTCTTCTTAGGTGGCTCAGGCTGGCCCCAAACTCATGATTCTCCTGTCTCAGCCTCTTGAATGCTAAGATTACAGCTGTGCACCACTACACCTAGCTTCTGTGATCCATGATAATTTATGTATTATATACAGTGTGAGATGGGGATTGAGGTCATTTTTTATTATATGTAGGTTCAGTTGTTTCAATACCTTTTTTTGAAAGGAATTTTCTCTCCCTGCCCCTTGAATTATCTTGGAAAACAATTAACAATAAGGGTGTAAGACTATTTCTGGACTATTCCATTCCACTAAACAATATGCCTTTCCTACTACTTTAATTACAGTAGTTTAATAGTAGGTCTTTCTAGCATGTTATGTACTTCTATCATATTCAACTAGAACTAGTCTTGACTGTTCTACCATTTTCCTTTCCATAAAATTTAGAGTCAATTTGTCAATTTAAAAAAACTCCTGCTGTGGTTTTGATTGGGAAAGAGACTTCATTGAATCTATAGATTTGTTTTTGAAAAGTTGACACAACACTATTCAGTCTGCAGATGTGTGGACACTGAACAATTGTCTCAGAGCATTTGTAGTTTTCAATATATACCTCTTGTACTGCTTGCCTTTTATTTATCTGTAAATGGTTCCTATTGATGATATTGCAAATGGTATTATTTTTACTTACAATTTCCATTTTTTGAGTGTGAGTATAAAGAAATACAACTGATTTTTTATGTCCACAATGTATTCTCCCATCTTGCCAAAAATCACTAATTAGTTCACTTAGCTCTTTATAGATTACTTGGATTTTCTGCTTAGTTGATTATGTTGTCTGCAAATAAATACTATTTCCTGTTCCTTTTAAACCTATGCACTTTTGCTTCTCCTTTCTGACCATGTATATTGCTAAGCTCTCCCATGCAATATTAAATAAAAATGGTTAGGGCAGGCATTCCTGTTTGTTTCTGACCTTAAGGAGAAAGCATCTAGTCTTTCTTCATTATAGATGATGTCAACAGTAGGGTTTTTATCATGTTGAGGTATTTTTCTTCCTATAGCTAAGAGACAAGCAGAGACATAAGTAACTGGAAAGATATACTATATTCATAGAACTGAAGACTCAGTGTTATCTGGCTGTCAGTTCTCCCCAGGTTAAAGTACAGATTCAGTGCAATTCTAGAAGAATTTTCTAGAAGAATTCTTGGTAGAAATTAGAACGGTTTCTCTAAAATTCCTATGGACATGCAAAGCTCCTAGAATTGCTAAAAAAAACTCTGAAGAATTACAAAGTTATAGGAACTATATTACCTGTCTTGAAAATAAATTATAAAGCAGTAGAAACTTTAAAAAGATTGACATTAGAGTCAAGATACATGAACAATGAGATAGGGCAGAGAAACAAGAAATACACTACCAGGTATAAAATTAGTTGACTTTCTGAGATAAGCCTAGCTCACAAAGACAAATATACAGCATGTTTTCACTGATATGTGAAATCTAGACCTAAAAAAGATATTATTACATGACTGGAAAAGTGGAGACTCTTTTTTTTTTGGTGGGGGTATGGGGAATCAGCAGGTGGGAAGGGAAAAGAAGAGTGTGATAGGGTATGAATATTATAGAAGTCCATTTTATATATATTTATGAAAATCACACAATGAAATTTACCAAAAAGTGTTTAAAAGGAGTGGGAAGGAGGACTGGTGGTTAACAAAGAGTAACAGAGATAGGTAAATGCAATCAAAGTTCATTATATGCATGTTGTAAATATCACAGTGAAACCCCTTTATACAATTAATTTATGCTAATAAAAAACTTTTTAAAAAGAATTCATTGGCTTTCAGAAAAGGGAAGAACTATTTAGTGCAGAAGAAATGGTAATTTCAATTAATGGTACAGGAAAACTTTGATATCAATATGTTAAAAAATAAACTTTAACTTATATCTTTCAATACTTATAAAAATTAATTAAAAGTGAATTATATACCTAAATACAATAACCCCAAAACTTTAAAATTTCCAGAAGAAAATATAAGAAAAAGGTTTCTTAGATTTGCTACTAAAAGAAGAAACCTTTTAAAAGTTGCTAATCTGAATTTCATAAAAATGAAAAACTTCTGCACTTTGAATAATCTAATCTCTAAAGAGAATAAAGAGACAAGCCACATACTGGCAGGTTATATTTATAAAGAACATATCTAATAAACTACTTGTGTCTGGAATATATTAAGACCGCCACATTAAGAAAACAAGAAACCCAATTTTGAGCAAGCTATTATAAGGATATTTATAATAAAAGTTTTGGATAAAGAGGCAATGAAGGGACACCAAAAAAAAAAAAAGATGGATAATGACTAAGAACTGAAAAATGTCATGCATCTTTAAATTGCAAGAACAGGAATAAAATACACACACCACCACCAATCCTACATTGATATAGTATAGACACATGTCAGGGCACTGACAGCAAAGAGAAAATTAGAACACCTACTAAGAAGAAAAGGAGCTCCCTGCTTTCTTTTGTAGTCTTAAATACTATTAAAACAAGAATTAATTCCTCACAAAAGGCAACCCCAAACCAGTGGTTAGATTTACTTGGGCTCTCTTACCTTTAGAATGAGATAATTCTGAGATGACATTCTATCCTGTTTCCCCAACCTATTCAGGGGAATTAAGACCCATTTGCCCACAGTAGTGACCAGCTTCATAATTCATACTTTTAGGTGTCTCATTCCCTTGCCTGTCTCACTTATCACCAGTATTTCCTGGAGTCGACTCCCAAAGAAACTATTTCTTTTTGCATCTTTGCCTCAAACCTCCTTCAAGAATTGAGATACCACTAGATTTTCTTCAGTGTCACTGGATACAATGAGATAATGGATTAATGTCTTGAAAGTACTGAAGACAGTACTTTGACTCTAGAATTCTATACCCACATGTATTATATTTAAAGGTGACACTGGACTCAGAGGTCTACAAATTATAGATTGTGTCTATAACACAATCTATAACTACTTATTACAGGGTAAACTACATCAGGAAAAAAAGAAATGAATCCAGAAAGAAGCAGGAATATGTGTGAAGAAATAGTAAAGACGTGAAAATCAGTTGTGGTTAGGTCTAAATAAGTATTTATTATGAAAAGGCAAAAGTTTTAAGAATAATGTGAACCAAAACTCCAGGCAGTTCCACATGGGCATTGGTGGAGGCTAGGGGCAAAGTGGAAAAAAATTAAAGTGTGCTATGACTTTAACATTCCTCTGTGGGAAATATTGTAACTAATTAACTGGTTCAAGACTTTAAAGAAATCAAAACTGTAACTAATGACAGAATTACTTTACAGAGGGATTGCTTAGTTAATGATATTTTGCCATAATTGCTCTTGAAAAATATGCCATTTTCTGGACATAACTCTTTTCCTTTTTGTATAATGACTTTTTCACCAAAAAAAGACCACATTAAGTAAATACGCTCTAAGATGTGGTATTGCAACATAGCAGTCTCAAGCGAAAAACATATTTGCCAATTTACTAGACACACTTTCTAGTCCACAACTATCATATGGAACAAATTGAAACTGCAGGTTATAATTCAGTGAACCAAAACATTTTATTTGTGAATATTTGCCAAGGATTCAGAAGAGCTGTGGCTTCAACTCAACATCCCACTGAGTTTGGGTGCTGGTTCTAATGTCATTCAATGAGCCTTTATTCCCTTAAATAGATGTGTTACTATTATTTGATTTGATTTGATTTATAAGAGTTTGAATTAAAAATGTTACCTAAATGCATTATTATGAATACAACTTCTTAAGAATTACATTTTTCTCCACCAGCTCCACTCTCATATCTTCTTTTCATCCCTTGGCTAGTAAAACAAACTTATATTATGTTATGTGTTTATTATTTTTTAAACTATTGCTTGTGTGTTATGTAAAGTTGCTCATTTGCTCAATTAATTCAACTTTCTATTTGTGCCACATGTGTGGGTCTCTAGGGTTGAAATAAACATCATCTAATTTTTCCCATTAAAATTGACAGACTGACATTCCCCATTCTAGATCTAACATATAAGGATCTCATAAATCATCACTCCGGTTATTACAAGAAAAATTTTGGAAAACTGAAAATCAACAGCCCTTCTTGAGCTTATCTGAGAACTGAGCCACAGGATAAATTGACACCCCAAAATCCAGAGAGATGGATGCAACCCAGAGACACAGAACTAGAGATTTGCTTACCTGGAGCAAAAGCCAATGGAAGCCATAAGTAATTTTGACACATTTCTGAAGGCTGCAGGCTAAGGAGCTTGATCATGACACATTCCTGGGTACTGCTATGAGAGGAGACAGACTCAAAACTCGCTTTGATCCTCTAATCCTACCAGGTGCATATAGAGAGGATGCAGGAAAAGCTCCTGAGGCTCTGATAAGAGGAAAAGAAAAGCACCAAGTATAAGTGTGCCCTATCTTCACCCTCTATCTCAAAGACTAATTGTCCAAGGAGAAACCCTTATACCTTATAGCAATACTGAAAGCTTATTGAAACTAGAGAAAGGGAGTTCCTCCTCATGTAGCTAAATTTCTGGCCCTGTATTTTACCTAAGTGAAAAAGCAAACAAACAACAAGAAGGAAATCAAGTTAACATCAAACAGAACTTCAGAGAACTTGGTGATAAGGGATTCTGGGAGAAAAACATTTGTGAAGACCATACCCTGACAGAGGTCCCCGAGAAGACAGAATTTCTCTCTTCTTCACACTCACCACCATGCCAACAAACCTTCAATACAGCAATAGAAGATAAGAAAAAAAGAAAAAGATGTTAATCTTTTGTTGTAAGGTCAACAACACAGTGGCAGAAATAAAGGATACCTTGTGTGAACTCATTAGTTCACACAACATAATAGAAGGGAAAAAAGATCAGTGAACTTTCCAAAATAAAACACAACAGAAAAAAATAACAGAACTTAATATTTAAATACTGTAGAGAGATATGATAGAACACCAGAAAGAGAAGAAGAGACAATGGGGCAAAAGAAGAAATGTTTGAAGTAACATTGGCTAAGATGTTGACAGTTACCAACACACAGGTACCAAAAGTTCAGAGAAGCTGAGCTTTCCGCAAACAAAAGAAAAACAAAAAATGAACTAACAAAAACCCTTAGACATACCATATTCAACTGCAGGAAAACAAAGATAGAGAAGAATTTTGAAACAAACAGAAGAGGGAGAAAAACTTCACTATATAAGAACAGAGATGAGAACACAACAGACTGCTCATCAGAATCCATGCATACAAGAAGAGGAGGCGCAAAAAGCTTAACATGCTGGAGGGAATTCTATACCCACTAAAAATTATCCTTTAAAAGTAAAGGACAGCTGGGAGTTGGTGCCTCACACCTGTAATCCTAGCTACTCAGGAGGCAGAGATCAGGAGGAATGCAGCTTGCAGCCTGGGCAAGTAGCCCGTGAGACCCTATCTTGAAAATACCTAACACAAAAAGGGCTGGTGGAGTAGCTCAAGGTGTATGCCCTGAGTTCAAGCCCCAGTAAAGAAAAAAAAAAAAAAAGTAAGGGAGAAATAGACTTTCCCAGTCAACAAGAAGTGAGGAAATATGTTGTCAGCAGAATAGCCTCACACAAATTGCATAAATATTAGAAGTTTTTCGAGAAGATTATACATATATATAAATATATATATATATATTCTAAATAACAACTGGATCAAAAGAGAAGCTTAAAAGAAATTTTAAAATACTTTAAGCTAATATATATATATATTATAGGTCAAAATATGAATCTTTTATTATTCTTAATTCATTACAAGTAAACTGTTTTTGAAATAATATGAACAATGCATTGTATAATTATATCATACAAATAAATGAAATATATTACTATAATTTTAAAAAGAATGGGTAGAGGAATTAGGAATACTTTGTTATAAAGTTCCTGTACTACACAGTAAATAGTATAGGGTTATTTTAAAGTGGACTTAGATTATTGGGAAATGTATATTGTGAATCTCAAGATAGTCACTAAGGAAATTTTAAGGGAATTATGAACAATGTGTTAAGAAAAACAATAAAGGAGAATTATGTGAAGTGCTTACAAAAAGCCAGAGAACACTGAGAGATGGGGTATGAAAAAGAAAAAACATGTAATGATTAGAAAACATTATGAAGATAGCATATTTTAATCTAAATACACCAACAATCACTTTAAATGTAAACGGTCTAAATACATCAATTAAAAATCAGAGATTGTCACATTGTCAGTATAAAAACAATTATATGCCAAATCTACTTTGTTTTTTATTAGCATATAATAGTTGTACAGGGGGATACATTGTGATTTTACATAAGTGCTTACAACATGTCTTAGCTAGATTTACCCACTCTGTTGTTCTCCCTCTTCTCTCTTTCCCCTTTCTTAGAACAATTTCAACAGGTTTCATTCTTTTTTTTTCATATAGGCACACAAAATACAGCCAACCACATTCATCCTCATTCACCCTTTCTTTATGCCTACCCCCTCCCACTGGTATCCACCCCCAGAAAAGACCTGCTCTACCCTCCTGTCCTTCATTTGTCAAATGTACTTTAAATATAAAGATTTACTTAAAAGTAAAGAGAAGATAAAGTATTTAATATACTAACAGTAATCAAAATAAAGTTGAAATTTCTGTATTAATTTTAGATAAAGCAGGATGCAAAATAGGAATGATTACCAAAAATAAAGAGAGACTGTACATAATATTAAAGGGAGGTCAGTTCTCTAAGAAGACATATACCCATAGTCAAGGAAGTACCTAAGAGTTCCAGACTACATGAGGCAGTAGTCATGGAACAGAAAGAAAATCTAGGCAAACCTACCATTATAAATGGAGACTGTGACACACCTCTGTCAGTAATTGACAGATGAAGAAGAATGAAAATCAGTAAAGCATCCTGAACAGAAAAACAATCAATTTGTTCAAATTGGTATTATATAGACTACTACATCAAAAGATAATATAACAAACATTCTTCTCAAATATACACGGAACATGCCCAACACAAATGATTAGTTGGGTATGAAAGTATTCCTTACATTTTTAGAAATCACCTAAGTATACTCTCAGACTACCACAGATTTAACAATGAATCAATAACAAAAAGGTAGCTGAAAAATGCCCAAACATTTAGAGATGAAACAACATACTTCTAAATAACAACTGGATCAAAAGAGAAGCTTCAAAAGAAAGTTTAAAATACTTTGCACTAAATGACAATATAAATTTGCTAATGTGAGGTATAACAAAAGCAGTGATTAGAGGAAAATTTATGGCATAAAATAGAAAAGAAAATAGATTTAAAGTCAATAACTTGAATATCCATGTAAGAAAATATGAGGAAGAACAAACTACAAGCTAGGTGTGGTAGTACATGCCTGTACTCCCAGTGACTTCAGAGGTAGAGACAGGAGAATCTTAAGTTGGAGGCCAGCCCAGGCAAAGTTTAGCAAGACCCTAAAAGTTTAACTAATTTAATTTAATAAAAAGGGTTAGAGGAATCACTCAAGTAGAAGAGCACTTGCCTAGCAAGCGTGAGGCCCTGAGTTCAATTCCCAGCTCTAAAAAAGAGAGAGGAAGGAAGGAAGGAAGGAAGATGAAAATTAAATATAAAGAAAATTCTGCATCCATTAAAGAATATCTTCCCATTTCTCCTTTCCTCTAGCTCTTGACAACCGCAATTCTATTTTCTGTCTCTATGAATGTCTAGGTACCTCATATAAGTGGAATTATATATTATTTTTCCGTTTGTGACTGGCTTATTCACCTAGCACAATATCTTCAAGTTTCATTCATATGGAGGCATGTTTTAGAATATTCTTTTTTAATGCTAGATAATATTCTATTGAATGCATATGGCACACTTTGTTTATTCATCTGTTGATGGACATTTGAGTTGCTTCAGCTTTTTGGCTATTGTGAATAATTCTACTATGAATATTGGTATACAAATTTCTGTTCAAGTCCTTACTGTCAGTTTTGTCTCTTTTGCTTTTTTTTCACATAGCTAATCATAGTCTTACTCTAAAATTCATCAATTGTTCTCCTAGGTATTTACCCAAATGATCTGAAAATTTACATCCACACAAAACCCAGCACATATCCTCATAGCAATTTTACTTTTAATTACTAAAAACTGGAAATAACCAGGATATCTTTCAAAAACTGAATGGATAAGGAAACTGAGGAATACATATACAATGGAACACTACTTGGCAATAAAAGGGAATGAGTTGTGAGTTCACACATCTACAGGATGAATCTTAAATACATATCACTAAATGAAAGAACCAAACTAAAACACCACACACTACATGATTCCGTTTATATGACATACTGGAAAAGGCAAGAATAGATAAATACCATCCTGCATTAAAGAAACCAGGGCTCCTGGGAGAAATAGCAGATTATAGGATTGAGATAAAGAATATACAGGATGATTCTGGAGCATACTGTAATTGTGCTGAAAAGAAAGCAAAATGATGGGGTTATGTCAACAAAATATAGGAGCCAACTGAAAGAATTCCCACTGGCCAAAGCTAAGGAATTTTGAGAAGCAAAGTAAATAGCACTATTAGAATATGACCCAATGTATGAAGTAAATGCTTGTGTCAATTTTGATATAAGTGATTGATTAGATACATAAATAAATGGGATCAATTCTACCATAAAGAATACTTCCATTTTATGTAGTTACTTCCTCCTCAAGGAGCGTAACTCCTTGCTCCCTTAAGTGTGTGCCCATAATGCTTTCCTTCCACATAGTACAGAAAGTGGGCAATGGAAAAGGTAGAAGAAAGGCAGTCTTACCGTGGAGGAACTTGACAGACACTATCTCAGTCATGTGATCAAGTTCAACATCATCAGTGATAACTCACGGTGATAACCTGTATAATTAACATGATAAAAAATGGCACCTCACAAAATCTGTGGTCTTCCAAGGCTCCACAGTTACAGTCTAATTATAAGAAAAAAATACTGGAAAAACCCAATTAAGAAACATGTTACTTAATTCCACTAATCTTCTAAAGTGTCAAGGTCATCATAAAATAAGGAATATCTAAGAAATTATCACAGTCAAGAGAGCTCTGAGAAAGTATGATGACCAAATGTAGTACTCTATTATAGATGAAATTCTGGAACAGAAAAAAGATATTAGGTTAAAAAATAAGTAAATTTGAATGAAGTTTGGACTTTAGTTAGTAATAATGAATCAATATTGGTTAAGTAGTCTTAATAAATACATCATACTATTATAAGATAGCTTTGTTTTTCTCTTTTCTAGAACAAACATTGCTTATTAAGGTATATAAAATCTATTAACATAGGGCCCATGTAATTAGTCCCTGATGTTTAATAAATACAGTGAGCTATCAAAAATATATGTGATCTTGTCATTCTTTCAGAGTCCCTTCCCTCATTTCTTTAAGAACATTTAAGAACAGTCCAAACCCCTGGTCATTTATTTTGTGACCCAGTTTTCTGATTAAGCAGAACTATTAGTTTTCAGAAAAATTTTCCTTCTGTAGCTCTTCGTAAAAGCTTGCACATGCTTTGTGATATATCTCTGATCCTTCACTATCTCTATACACTGCTCAATGAAGGAGGTGAAGTCTAGGAGGGAACAGAAAGGAAGAACAACTCTAAGCAAAATTTCTTCTGAATTTCTCAAAGCAAACACCCTGAAGAGGGGAAGAAAAGCATATACCTAGAGTATGTTTTTATCAAAAGAAGGAATCATAAGTTATTGGAGTTTAGGAAGCCATGGACAAGATCCTTGGGCAAGATGACTTTACCACCATCATAGTTTGTTAGAATCTGAGAGGAAATAATACATCTTCCAAAAAGAGATTGCGTCTCACATTTTAGTTCTCTACCTCCTTAGCAAATTTAACTTTTTTCATACAGCTGTTGAGATAACCTACTGATCATATAAGCTAAATCAACAGCAGGAACATATCTCCGGAAATGCTCCCAAACTGCCTCCCTTTTCATTATTGAAAACCACAGGATGAAAGTCTTTCATAACTCACAGCACAAGAGGACCATTACTGTCAGCATATACCACTCAGCCATATATTACAGCTTTTTACTTCTCTACACAAAATTGCTTTGAAATTTACATTTGCTATAAAGGATTCAAGTCCATCACTATTAATTTTCTTCTATAAATTATGTTTAATTATTACCTCTTTCCATCTTGGAAGAACCCCCTCTTGTACACCTGTCTCTGTAGAGCTCTCAGGAAGAGTTTCCTCAGCATGAATCTTAGACATGATTTTATATCCCTTACTTGTTCTTCCTTGTCAAACTCACAGAGTCTACTTAGAGACATGGAAATGAACAGTTTGCTTGGTTCCACATTTCCTGCACACATATGAAATTGGGCCTCTCTAAGCAAGTGTGGGAAGGAACACTTTCTAGTGTTAGCCTATGGACAATTTGGCTAACACATTCCATTTTCAGATTCCAAGCCACTTTCAAATGTTATGTGGTATGTCTAGGAAAAAATCTTCCTGGAGATTCAACTGTCATGATGCTTCAAGAATCATCTTTATGCTCTCCATCAGTTTTGGAACCCTGGGCAAAATAATTGAAAATCTGAAAATTATATCCATTATTTTAAAATTTAGTTTGTATACTTCCTGGTATACTATAAATAACATGGTTTTGGAGTCCGACACATCAATGGCCAAATAATAACTCTACCAAAAACAACTTCAGGCTAGTCACTTCTCTGAGCCTCAGTTCTCTGACTTGAAGCATAAAGTAATTTTAAGGAAGACTGACATACATGTGCTATGCTTGGCACCTTCAAGGAATTCAAATGTTAATGTTTTGTTCTTCCAGATTCAATGAAACAATTCTTTTGTCTATAATCTTTTGTTTCCAACTAATCAAAACCAATTCAAACTAGCTTAAACAAACAGGGAGTTTATTGACTCTCATAACTGAAAGATCAGACATGACTCTTTTTTTAGACACAGTTACATTAAACTTCTTAAGCAATGCCATCCCAGCTCTTGACTCTGATTATCACTGGTTGGAGTTGCTCTGAACATAAGTACTGTCCAAAAGCCTGGCAGAATAGCTAATGTAGATTGTTTATCCTTAACTTTGTAAGTGTTTTAACACATATTAAAGAGTACCAGCATTCACTAGACACTAGCTGCAAAAGGCTTCTTTGGTTCCTACTATTCACCATGCTCAGTGTTACTTTAGGACTTTTCCTTTCTTCCTTCTACCTGTGTTATCCTGTACCTAACTGATTTAGCCTGATGATTCAGGGATCAATCCAGAGTTCATCTCTTCATTGGGCCACCAAAATAAAAGTATTCCCTTACTGCCACCACCTCATCTCTCTCCCACACATCACTCTGCTTTATTACACTTATTGAATCTATTGTTCCCCTGTATTTTCTTTATTTTAGGTATCATTTCTTCACTATATCTCTGGTACCTAGAAGAATGTTGGCCCTAGAGAAAATATATAAATACTTGCTAAATAAGTAATTATAAATAATATTTCCCATATTTTTGGAGAATTTTGTGGTACTAAAAGTTACACCAAATGCATTATGAGACTTGTTCTATTTATAAATACAAAGTAACTGATACCCATAGCCTTATTATCTATGAGTTATCATTGACTTATTGATCTTCTTAACATGGTCCAGGTGGTGGTTGGAGTGATATGATATACTAAGTGAATGACTCTTTTCATGAGATGCAACAATATAGTATTCATACCTTTCTTTTTTCAGACTTTGACTAATTGTTTAGTAATTAGCTCTAGTTCATCTACTTCCTTCAGTTACTAAGAGTTCTTTGACCTTGAACCTTGATTTTCCACTGGTTGAAGTTAGTAATCACTGGCTAATGTAGATTTGACACTGATACTAGGAGAATAAGAAACTCTACAATCTGTTTAAATAACTCAGTGTAGCCATATATTTTGACTTAGGAGCAGTTAAATTCAGGTAACATAGACAAAAATAACCTTATTATCATCAAAACATCAAATCTCAGGAATTTTGAAAAGATTGTGAGATAGGAGACACTTATTTTTATTTTTCTGTTGCAGAAAATACAAAGTTTAAATTGGTCCTGAACATAAGCTTGGTCCATTGCAGTGTTGCCATTACGTGACATAAGCCTTTATTCCACTATGCCTGACCCTTGTTAGTTCAGACTCATTTTAAATATGCATATGTAGAAATTTTACGCAGAAGCTAATCTATTAATCCACACCTTCAAGTCTAATCCTTCAATCACATACTAGACACTTTACTATTCCTACTCCATATTTATCCACAGTTATTTTGAAGACTGGTCAAATGCCATAGGAAAACCTACACTCAATATCTACACATACTTGATCTACAAATAATATAAAAATGTTTTTGTCTATCATAATTTCTTCTAAATTACCTTATCTTGGATCCTGATGGGAACTGATTTTTATCTATATTACTCAAAAACAAGCTTGTATTATTCCATAGTATAATACGAATCCCAAAAAACACAACTGATGTATGTCAGATATATAGAGAGAATGCTACTTCTCTCTATTATCCAGCATTTTTAATACTAGGAATTGTATTTGAATGCAGTTTTCACATCTTAGGATATTAGACTGGACATTAAGGATGCACTCAGAATCACAACTCACCCTCTTACAACTTGTTCAACATATGGTCTTACTGCCACACCCTCAATGTAGAGATTTTGGTACAAAAAATATTACCTTTCATAAACAAGACCAAAAGCAATGAGTTGAACCTACACATTCCATGCATAGTTATATGATAAGAAGAGTTACAGCCCATGAGCTCTTGATATTCAAAAAAACCTAAATCATGTCAACACGTGGAATTTATAGTACTTCTTGCACTAGGATGTCTCATCAGTGATTGCTAGTCTGACAGAAACTGAGATCTACATGTCTACAAGTCACTGAATGATAGGACTTCATGGAGCTTGAGTCATCTGTATATGTTTCTTAGAAACAAGTGACCAGCTTTGGACAGAGAAGAGGAGAATCTCTCAACAGATATTGAACATGGTTTCCATAAATCAATCAAGAGCCACATTGAGATCTCTATGGAAGTTTTTCCAACTCATTGCTACTTCTCCCTCATTAAGGTCTAGGTCTTCTTTTCTCCCAAACATTGGATCATCTCGCCTCTTAATATTTGCCCCAATTTCCCAAGAGACAATTCCAAAGCCTGTACATAAAACTTTGTATGTCTTATTTTTTTAATATAGAGTCTTAAAGAACCATTATGAAATATAAAAACATTTTAAGGACTTTAATGCATATTGCCAAAGTGAAATTCCATCTATTCAACCTGCATCAACATTGCTGAACTCCCAGGACTGAGAAGTGAGACAAGCTTTGTCAATATGTATTTATTCTTTCTACTAGGAAATTTTGCACCATTAATATAAGGCTATAAACCAACAAGTAAGTTCACTGGCTACTTCAGAAAGTTTCTGAAAGCTAAGTTGTATGAATTAGTAGCTTGCACATCTAGACAAACTGACCCCTTCTCAGAACAGTAGATTGCTTCTGGATAGAAATAACTTAAGCATTTTACTACTTTTACTTGCCAAGGCTTGTTTAAAGATGCCTATGTCTCTGCTTTATTTATTATTGTCACCTATCTTAAACTATTACATCACCAACTTTTGCCATTGTAGTAGTTAGACTTTTCATTGCTGTGACAAAATGCCTGGCATAAAGAAGTCAAGGGAGGAAGGATTTATTCTGGCTCATAACTTCAGAGTTCAGCTCTTTTGATTCTGGGTCCAGAATAAGGAAGAACATCATGGCAATGAGAGCATGTAGCAGAGGCTACTCACCTCACAATGAATAGAAAGGAGAAAGATTGACAGAGGAAAGATTGAGAACTAGGTGTAGCCATCAAAGGCACACTCAGTGACTGACTTCCTCAAGCTAGGCCTCATCTCCCAAAATAGGGCTACTAGCTGGGGACATGAGCCTATAGGGGATGTTTCATATTCAAACCATAACAATCAGTCCCAATGAAATCCTCACATTGAAAGTCCTGCTTTAGAGCACTTGAACCCAAATCTCCAAATCCCACATATTTCTACTCATGACCATCCTTTTCCGAGACATGACTAGGACTTTGTAAAGTGGATGTTTTCTGTCACTACAGTTGGTTTAACAAACTTAGCTTTGTTCTGACAATAGGTTGTTCTAGTGGCCTTTTGGGAAGTCAGTGGTCAAGACATCCAATAAAACGTGTCTACTGTCTTACTTTCTGGCAACTTGCTAGACGATAAGTATTGTATAGTGATTAAAAGGTGACATAATCCATGTAATCCTATGATCAAGAAAGATATTAATCAAATAATATAAACATATAAGTTCTAATTATGATCAGTGTTATCATGAAAAGTTAAAAACCATGAGAACAAATGGGCAAGATAATGTGGTTCTTTGGGGGAGAATAAGGGAGTTATATCAAGTTCATATTGTTTGGTCTGAGAATTCAAGGGTGAATGAGTCTCAACTAGGTGGCAGGGAGAGGATGAAGATGGAGGGCTTTAAGAGGAAGAAGAATGGAGGGGAGAAGCTATATAAACATGGAAGAAGGGAAGGGACAAGAAAAATGGAGGAGGAAGATAAAGAAGGGAACAATTAGGATCTGAAAAAGAGGAGGAACAGGAAGTGAAAGAGGTGAAGTCAGGGAGTCTTCTAGGTATATGGAAAATGTATGTAATTGCACACACACAAAAAAATCCCTATACATGCAACACAGAACAAGGAAGGAAGCAATTTGAGATAAGCCTGGAGAAATCACTAGAGGCAACAAGACATGTAGGGCCAGAAAATTATACAATTTAACCTTCATCTACAATGAGCTTCTATTTTATCAGATCATTTCTAACGCTAAGTATTATTGTATTTATATCTTTGCTAATTTGATAGATGAAAAATTTCATCCTAGTATCTCAATCTTTAATTATTTGTTTACTGGTGAACTTACACAGAAGGTAATTTACCATTTTTATTTCCTCTATTATAAATAACTTAATTTTCCATATCCTTAGCCTCAATTTATCTATAAGGTTCCTATTTTTCTTATCTATTTGAATAAGATTTTATATAATAAGTGATACTAAACAGTCATTGCTGTAAATATCCTTTCCAGTTGGTTGTTGACTTTTAATCTTTGTACTATTTTTGTCAGAACAATAAAAATATAAAACAATAAAAATGGTGTTTTTATACACTAAGTTCATTGATATTTTCATTTGTATTTTTTCTTTACCTTTATGCTTAAAGAGGATTTCCTAATTCAAAGACACAATTACATAAATGTTTTAAAGATTTATCATATGGATTTATACACTGAAATATTGAAAAATTTGACATTTATTTTAGAACAACATTGCACTGTGAAGGATCTACATATACTTTTCTTAATTACTGTACAATTGCTCCAGAGACATTTGTTCTATAATCTTTTCCATCTCTTTTCTATAAATTTTTTGCTGCCTCCTTTATCATGTTTTGCTTTTTCAAATACTATATAGTTGGCAACAAAGCCACGCTTTTTACTTCATTCATCTCAGAGATAAGCATCTCTTGAAATCATACTGGCTTAATCATTGTAGCTTAACACTAAGTTTTAATACCTGGATATAGCCTATCCTATCGCTCACCTGCTTATTCCTTCAAAAGCACTTTAGATTAATAGTAGCAAATTCCAAAGAAATAAATCCATTCAGAGTGTAACAGATTCACCTTCTAATACTGAAATGCCATCTCAGATAAGTGATAGAATATACCTATCACTTGGATGACTCTGGACAGTCTTCCAGAGCTGTCCTTGGAGATGCTAAAATCCTAAGACCAGCATTTGAGGTCCTATCTTATCACTTTCAGAATCTACTTGGCTGTGTCATTTAATTTCTACTTTCTAACATATTAAATGGCTGTCTCATGCAACTCACTGAGCGATGGTAAGGACAATCAAAGTAATTGTGGATTAGGAAGTAATCAGTCAATACAATCGGCCAGGATTTGTTCTGGAGTCCACCGCCTGGTTGTGACTAGGCCATGGCCACATCAACCCCTTCTTTTCTCCACATTTTACCTGGCCATTTTAGTCACAGCCTTATAATTTTCAAGACAATTTTGAATTTAATATTATAAAACCAAAGACTTAAATGGATGGAATTGGAGAACATCATTCTGAGTGAGGTTAGCCTGGCCCAAAAGACCAAAAATCGTATGTTCTCCCTCATATGTGGACATTAGATCAAGGGCAAACACAACAATGGGATTAGGCTATGAGCACATGATAAAAGCGAGAGCACACAAGGGAGGGGTGAGGATAGGTAAGACACCTAAAAAATTAGCTAGCATTTGTTGCCCTTAACGCAGAGAAACTAAAGCAGATACCTTAAATGCAACTGAGGCCAATAGGAAAAGGGGAACAGGTACTAGAGAAAAGGTTAGATCAAAAAGAATTAACCTAGAAGGTAACACCCACTCACAGGAAATCAATGTGAGTCAATACCCTGTATAGCTATCCTTATCTCAACCAGCAAAAACCCTTGTCCCTTCCTGTTATTGCTTATACTCTCTCTACAACAAAATTAGAAATAAGGGCAAAATAGTTTCTGCTGGGTATTGAGGGGGTGGGGGGGAGAGGGAGGGGGTGGAGTGGGTGGTAAGGGAGGGGGTGGGGGCAGGGGGGAGAAATGAACCAAGCCTTGTATGCACATATGAATAATAAAAGAAAAATAAATAAATAAATAAAACCGAAGACTTGCATGCTGATAAGAGTATCACAATTTAATCCTACTATAAAGAGAAGTCATTTAAAAAAGAACAAAACAAACTAATAATAACCCTCTTCATATCAATGGCTTTTGGATATGGAGGTATTGAATTTTCTTCAAAAGCAGAGGTTGGCTTCCTCTGTGTTCATCCTGTGTAGAGAAAGGAAGAGGAGGGGAAGAGAGATGGGCTTGCAACAGGTCAAAGACATAGAAGTAAAAAGAAGAGAGGAACAGAGGAGTAAACCTTTTAAAATCCAGCTGGCCCCATCACTTACGGGGAGGGATTTCAAGAGGAAAAAATCCATGTCTTCCATGGTGAGATCTTTTTATTCCATACAGAGTGCTGTGTGCCCAAGTGCAGTTTTATGGGAAAGACAGATCTCAAGGAGGCCTCCATGAAGCCACAACTGCCTTGCCTTCCCCTCCTCTGGAGGTCAGTCCAAGTTGTCACACACTCCAGCACACCCGAACAAGTTAATTTGTAATCTTAGGGGGAAAATGATGGTCGCGCCTGTCACTGAGCGTTCTCCCTGCCAGTTTAAACAGCTGATTAGTTAGCGCCCCTGGAATCGATCCGCATCAGTTCCACCTGCATGCACCCACCAGGAACCACTTTATTGTAAATCAATCATCCTGAAAACATCTCACAAAGGGGCCAGGCTTTACTAACAAGCCGTCAATTCCTGCTGCCTGTTGGCAGCGCCCAGCAAATGAGGAGTGCAACCAACATTTATTCAAAAATTATCTCTTCGGGTTCTCCTGAGACTGGACAGGAGGTGAAGATGCGGGGGTAAATGGGGCCTCCATATGCGTGCACTTGAGCATCTGAATTGTGAAGCTGTCTCCCTAGGAAGTAAGCCAAAGTTGTTCCAGGCCCTTACTTAGGAAAAAATAAATTAGCAAAGGATTTGAATAAATACGTCACTAAAGAAGATATTTGGATGGACATGAGCACAGGAAAAAGTGCTCAACTCTATTAGCCTGCTTGGAAATGTAAATGAACACCTCAGGAAGGTACCTAGACCACCATCAAAAATGACTAAAACTGAAAAGATCAAAAAAATTGACAATATCCAATGATGGTAAGGAGAGAAAACAAACTGAACTTTCATACATTGCTAGCAAGAACGAAAAGTGTTATCACCATGTTGTATAGGAGGCCTAACAATTTTTTATAATAAACCTATAGCTACCCTACCACTGGTAATTCTGCTTTTATGTATTTATCTAAGGGAAATGAGAACATAGGCCCCACGAAGACTTGTATACAGATATTTGTAGCACCTTTACTCATGATAGTCAAAATCTGGAACCAGCCCAGGTGTTCATCAATTGCGTAAACAAATTGTGATACATCTGTAAAAAGGGATACCACTGAGCAATGAAAAGGATGGATTATGGCCTTGTAAAACAACACAAATGGATCTCAAAAACATTATACTGGGGAAGAAACCTTACACTATGATTCCATTTATATGACACTCTAGCAAACAAAACTTATCTACGGCGGGGGAAAATCAGACCAGCGATTGCCTCTAGGGAGGTGGTGCTCGGGATTGAGTAGGCTGAGGCATGAGGCAACTTTCTGGAATGGAGGTCATGTTCTGTATCGTAGCAGGGTTTTGGTTACACAGATGTATGCATATATCAAAACCCAGTGAAAGGCCCATTTGAGATTCCTACATTATATTGTATGTAAATTTTACCTCAAAACTAAAAAGTGAAACAGAAGCATCAGTTAATATTGAATTTAGTTAATGATAGGTGTTTCTGGTCTGCAACTTTAAAGTGCATTTAAAAATGAGATGGATTGATAGTCAGACATAGGGATGGCCGATGGATGGATATGGCAGAAAGTGAATTCATAATAAAACCTAAGTGGGGACAAGGGGTAGAATACAAATGCTCATTGTAAAATCCATTCAACGTTTATATATGTTGGATTTTTTTTTCCTAATATGATGTAGGGGAAATTTTTTTATCATACAATCAGATGGAGTCTTCCTTAATCAGCAGTAATAGCACATAGGGGCTCTGTCCCCTGTCTGAGTATCCCAGTGGTCTCTAAGTCAATCTTTTTCCTTATCCCTTGACTACATAAAATGACAAGTTTTTGGCTATCGGAAGACAAACATGCCAGATAACACTAGGAGCACACTCCTCAGGAGAAAGATGTGCAGAGACTATTATAATTGGTTTCCAAGAGCCTTCTGCAAACATGTTCAACTCTTTTTAGCTAAAGATATGGAACAAAGGCATTTTGTCTTGAGCTCCTTCCCCCATCCTTTGCAGCTTCCATTTGAATCTCAGTATGTGGGCAGGAAAGTCAGAATTCTGGGTAACACAGAGTGCTATTGTTCTTCTTTGGTTAGAAGGCATCCTGGTAACAACCTGGTTTTGCTGTGGAGTCCAGACAGCCCCATGCAGGAGCTGCTTAGGTCATTTGCTGACAGCTGATTGCATTGTCAGCGCTGCATGGTTGAGGGTAATTGTGTGATATGGCTCCCTTGTAAACCTTGTATCAGAAGGCAAAACTCCAGGAGTAGTTTGAGCAGTGGGGAGGAGTAAAATTGGACTGCAAGGGAGAGCAGCTGAATGCCTGTGGCCCATCAGCTTCAGTGGGGGTTTGTGGAGGCACAGATGGGAAAGCCAGCTTAGAGCCACTTGGGAGACAGTTACGGTAATGAAACAACACAAGGTAATGGTTACAGCACATAACATGGTTAGAAGAAACGCGATTTATTGACACTTGGCAACTGTAGAAAGGCAGGATTTAAGGAGACAGTAGGTGTGTTGAAACCACTGGTACCCATGGAGGAGTTATGAACTCAGCTGCTGAATCTGGTTTTGACTCGGGTCAAGTCCCCCAACTGGCCACTTCCTAATTCTTTGACCTTGGGCAAATTCCTTCCATTTGCTCTCTGGTCCTGTTTTACCTTATCTGTAAAATGACTTAAATAACTGCAGTCCTCACGTGGATGCTGTGAGGACTGATTGAGAGAATTACAAGCTGACAATAATACTGGGCATATGATCAGCATCGCGGAAATGTTCGTCGTGACTTTAGGCAAACTGCCCTTCTGGGCCTTGGCTGGTTTCAAGTTATAGCAATACGGTGTTAGGCTCCAAGTATTACCCTCTGTTGCTTGGCTGCTATCTGCCTTCCCTTCAGGTTGGATATCCTTGTTCTGGGCATCAGCCATGGCTCATCACAGAAAGCAACATAAACACAAGGTATAAGCAAGTTTGTTCTAAGCAGAGCAATCTTGAAACTGAAAGAATCTTGAAGAATTAAAGGTTCAGGGTCTCTAGACTTCTAGGTGGTGATTTAACATCTCTCTGGCCTTAGTTTCTTCTTTTTAGAATGGAGATAATAAAGCCAGTTTTGCAGGACTAGTGTAAGGGTGAAAATACCATATGGATGAGCCAGTCACCATACTTGGTCCACAGTAGCTGTTCAATAAATGATACACGCTCTTACTATATGTGTGAATGCACACATATACACATGTGTACACAATAAACATATTTATCATATAAGTTATATTAAGAAAAAATATAATTCCAAAAACTATAACCAGATGAATGAAGCTTGCAGGTGAGTGCTTGGAAATATAGATACCTTTTTCTCAGATTGATGCAACTTAGAAAACAAGGATTCAGCAAATGAGTTACTCATATTCACCTGTATTTTCTCTTATTTGACATTAGAAGTATATGTGATATAATAATAAAACCTAGGAGCTATATAATACTCCTTTTATAGCAAAGGTTAAAAGAAATAATTTTCCATGAACAACTTGTTAATTTGATAACAACAGAATGATAGTGATTGTAGTGATATTGATGGTAACACAAACTATATCAAGTATTTTTCAGTTCAACATTTTATGTTCATTCAAATACTTATCAATACTTTAAAGCTACCAATCAAAATGATATGCAATATCAGCAAGGTATGTGTGCATCCTACATGGAAAATCTTTAATAGAAGGGGGTGGGTAGGCAATCACAGTGTGGGCCTGTGATCAGGGCTGAGATAACCTGGAAGCAAAAAGGGCAAAACAGTCTAAAATGCCTCTGCATTAACCAAGGGGAGAATAAGATTTACCAACTATAAGCCAAAGACATGTAGCCAAAGGGTAGAAGAACTGGGATCATCCCACAGCACCTTGAGCTAGACCTCAGTGCTTCTAATAAGAAAAGACAGACTACATGTTTACTTTTCCCACCCAGTAGAGGTGCTCCAAGAAGTGTAATATCTTTATGGTTTTGTTCTCTTCGGGATGTTTGGAATTGGTTTCTCAAACCATAAAACAAAGATGCTGAACTTGGTCATTTCTAACTGCTTACTGATGAAACATGATTCTTAATTCTAAACATAGAGTCTGCATGGCTCAGTTAAGGACCAGTGAGCCCTTACACAGTTCAGCAAAATAGCATGCCTATTGGGTCCCCAGTCCAAATGCAAAGCCCAAAGTCTGCATCCTAGTTGATGCTAGAAGAAAGAAGTTTCTAGGTTAGATTTGTTTGGAACACAGAAAAACATAGAAAAGTTGTTATGAAACCTCCACTCTTGACATAATGGGCTTCCTTAGACCATCAATTACTCCAGATTCTCTGTCCAACAGAAAAACAAAAAGAGCTGATGTGTGAACGAGTACCTTGTAGCCCCACTTCTATAAGCAATGATTGTGTTCTTAGTGATTAAAAGCCTACTTAGGAGATCACATTACTCAAATTAAGGACCCAAGGGTCTGAATATGTATATTCACATATTTGAAAAGAGAAATTTTATTGTGGGAAAATTTAGATAAATCAAAATTTACCATTTTAATTGTGCTTAAATGTAGGATTCAGTAGCATTAAGTACTCACATTGTTGTTTAGCCATCACCACCCTCCATCTCCACAACTTTCTTATGTCACCTACCCGAAACTCCATATCCACTGAATAGCTCCTCATCCTTCTTCCTCCCCAGCCCCAGAAACCACCATTCTTCTTTTTCTTTCTGTAATTCCATCTACTCTAGGTACCTCATATGAGTGGAATCATACAATATTTTTTGTAACTGGCTTACTTCACTTTGCATGATGTTCTCAAGATTTATCCATATTGTACTAGAGAGCAAATTTTTTAACATTCTCATATATATATATATATATATATATATGTGTGTGTGTGTGTGTGTGTGAATATATATTCACACACATGCACATAAACACATACATATGTGTATATGTATGTATATGAGTACACATATGTATGTATGTGTATATATATAAACCACTGACTTTCAGGTCATATAAAGCTTTCTGTTTAGGATAATTTCAGGAAGCTGAAGAGAAAATGTATCATAGTATACCTGTGGACTGAAGGTTTTGTAGTCATTGAAAAGAAAATAAAGCTGTAAGAGTTATCACCAAAACCTGTTACCTTACATGATGAAATGACTTCACAGGTATGATCTTAGCTACAGACCTTGCAATAGAGAGATTATCCTGGATCTATCACAGTACACCCAATCTGATCATATGAGTTCTGAAGAGCTCAGAATCACTGGCGATGGTCAGCAAGAAAACAAGGGTGAGGACACAATGTGAGAAGGACTCAACTCAGTGTTGCTGACTTTGAAGCTGGAGAGGTGGAGCCATAATCTAAGGATCAGGAACCATCTCTAGGAAGTAGGGTAGGCAAGGAAACGGATTCTTCCAGGCCTTGGTGCCATCTTGATTTTAGCTCAGCGAGATCCATGTCAGACTTACAGCCTAACAGAACTATAAGAGGATAAATCTGTGCTGTTTGAAGCTACTAAATTTGTGGTAATTTGAAACAGCAGTCATAAGAAAAGAATACAATATGTCAAAAGCAAAGGAACTGGCAACAAATGCTGTGTTCACTTTTCAAGATGTATTACCTTGACCCTGTCTTCATATGGACCAACTTGAAGTACATTTTGGAGTTAATGTAGTCATAAATATATGAGGAAGAATTCTTCTGATCTGAATCCCATCAATAATGGATTTAGATTAAACATTTATTCCTCAAATACTTTTAAGTGTCTACCATGTGTCACATAGCATGCTGAGTACTCATACATATTAGACCTGATGCCTGCCCTCAGGTAGCTGACACTCTTGCATAAGTGATAAGAAATAAATAAGCAAATAAATAAATATGTCAATGATTGTGAGTTGTGACAAATGCTATGAAAGAAATAGACAATATAGAAAGACAGAGGTCATAAATGAGCTTAGGAGGGAGGAACAAGATTATTAGAGTGCTCTTCAAGTCTTCACTGATACTGGTACGGCTAGGAGTACTGTGTAAGGAGGATGGCTTCAAGAGAGGTGGGAAAGATGGGACATTCCCAATAAGGCTGGGCCCTTTAGGGGTGTGTGTGTGTGTGTGTGTGTGTGTGTGTGTGTTTAAACAATTCTGTTGATATTCAATCATATACCACACAATTCACAAATCCAAAATGTACAATTCAAAGATTCTTAGTGTGTTCACAGAGTTGTACAGCCATCATCACAATCAATTGTAAAGTTTACTTTAACTTTTGTAAGAAAAAACTTGAGATTGGGTGTAGTGACTCATGCATATAATTGCCGCTAGGCAGAAGGTGTAGGTAGAAGGATAGTAGTCTAAGCTGGCCCGGACATAAACATGAGAACTATCTGAAAAGAAACTAAAGCAAAAAGGGCAGAAAGCACAGCTCACATGGCTGCCAACTAAACACAAGGCTCTGAGTTCAAGCCTGGTACCTGCAGGGAGGGAAGTGAGGCCTGGAATTTGGAACCAAGCAAGTGAAGAGAGAATAGTTAGCAGGCTGAGCAGAAATCCAGAGAAAAGTAGATGGTTGCTTGACCTTGAGGGACAAAGCAGTTAAAACAACAGTAGAATCAGAAAATATTTCAAAGGCAAACTTGTTAGGATTAGTTCAATTCAAGGATGGAAATAAAGAGGTTGAAATTACAAATGGTCCCCAGATTTCTGACTTGAGAAATTTGATGATTTAAAGGATATTTTCATGCAGTTCTCACTAATAATATAAGGATGATATTAGCTTTAATTAAAATTGGCATTCCAGATCACTCGCTCACTAGGGGAAGTGCTGAGAAAGAATGAGATCTGATTGCTCTGAATTAGCAAAATCTTGAATGTATTGAGAGCATTCTGAAAAGCTACCTGATACACACAGACTTCTGTGTTAGTAGTATTAAAGTGAGAGATACAGAAGCAAATTCAAGGTAGGACTAGGTCTGAGACTAAATATTTATATAATTAATGACAGTTCTGACTTAGTTTCAACAAAAACAGTATTATTTATCACATTGAGTTAACATAAATTCTCCAGTTATTTTGCTTTATAGCTAAGTATATTTTAAATTGACTTTTATCATTGAATAAGACTTTTTTCATTGTTTTATGTTTATACATTCATAGAAAATTTTAAACAAATACAGCACCCACTGTAGATCAGAACCCATTTTACATACTTTGCAAATATTGACTTAACTAGTAATATCCATAATAATATACAAATACAATTATTATTATTTTTTCCCCATTTCACAGTTGAGGAGACTGAGATAAAGTGAGATTTAGCAATTTGGCCAAGGTCACAAAACCAATTAGTGGCAAATCTGAGATTCTAACCCAGGTTGTGTGGCTCCTAAACCTATGCTATTAAATAACATTAATTAATAATTAAAGCTAACATGGAGAAGACCTGTGAAGTTTTTTTCCTTTGAGAATATTAATATTAAACTCAAGAAAACTATCATAGTCTGTTTGATCCTTGAGCTGAACTTACAGATTTAGTCTAACATTCTTCTGTTTATCCAGGAGCAAACATGACTGGAAGGCGAAGAATTTAGTATTTTTTGGAACTATCCATTTGAGGCTTTGTAATGTAATGCCAGTTATTTCAAGTGTGTCTGACCTTCCTATCAACAGACCCTATGAGGAGACGGGATCAGTGGTATCATGAAAAGTGATGCACTGGCCTAAAACAGGCCACTGGGTTGACCTAACTATGCCTTTCCATATCCTTATCCTTTTCCTTTACATACTCAGTCTTTCCCTAGAAAACTCCTGCACAGACTGCAAGACTTAGGGGAAAAAAAAATGTCCTCTTACTGATACTTTCTATGATGATGTTAAGTTGACTTGCTGATTTTGCTGAAGGCCCTCACTGTACTCAGTATCGGCCTGTATGGCTATACTTCTTACACTGAAGTATCATTAACTTTATTTCTATCTCATTACATGGACCCTTCAGGGGCAGTGACTATTCTACATTTAATATGTAGCCCTAGAACTCTGCAGTATGAGCCAAGTTGTTTTCCCTCTAAATTCATATGATAAGTTCTAGCCCCCAGTAGTTCAGAATATAACTGTATTTAGAGATAAGTTCTTCAAAGAGATGATTAAGTAAAAACAAGGTCCTTATAAGAAGATATACACTTGCCACATGTACATAGAGAAAAGACACGTGAGAACACAGTGAGAAGGTGGCCACTGACAAGCCAAAGAGGAAGGTCTCAGAAGTCAAAGCCACAGACAACTTGATCTTGGACTTCTATTCTCTAGAACTGTAAGGAAATAAGTTTCTGTTATTTAAGCAACCCACTTTGTGTCATTTTGTTATGGCATCTTTAGCAAACTAATACATTCAAGATGAAGCATAAATACTTTGATAGCAAAATTAGGGATAAATACATGTTTGTATTTACAATTTTATTTGTGTTTATATCTGTCTATATTCACAATCATATACATTATACACACACACGCACACACCCACACTCACATATATATACATACTGCAGCTCTAACTCTGAACCTTAAGCATACTAGCCAAGTGCCCCACCACTGAGCAGTATCCCCAGCTATGTCTATGTTTTAAAGGAAAACTGATTATTCCCAAGCCACAGGGAAAATTAGTGAAAGACAGAATAGAAAAACAGGCCTCTACTTCTGAAGCCCTCAATGCTGCTCTCAACCTTAAATTTCTGTGCTTCAATTTTCAGTTTATATGATGACTGCCCCCTCATCCCACACAGAAGTTCTTATCCTTTAGATGACGGTGCTGATGGCTTTGATTGCATTGGGATCAAGCGAAGTAATGAATGAAACAACAGGAGTGGAATATCAGTGTGTGAGAATACATGCAGATACACAATCACATGATTTTTTTAGGAACAATGATCTCATCCATTCTTTAAGCACACTCAGACTACTTACTTTACTGCCAATTCTCTCAGCAGCAATTGTAGGTAGAAGGCTGGGAACAACATAGTAATCCTTTCAGGATGGAATGAGAGATGGAGAGAAAGAAAATCAGCAAAGACAGGTGTCTGGATTCCTGGCTGGAGGCTAAAATGAGGCAAACCAAACAACTGAGACTGGACTCCTCTGGCAAACAGGAAGAAAAGGGTTCAAAGAGTGATGGTGGGAGTCAAAGCATGTTTAGGAATATTTTCCTGTAAGCTCCTGTGGATAAGTTGTATGTGGCCCTTTCTCAGACTTTGAATGCATTCAAAGTCCTACTCTGCAAATAGTTGAGGCTCAATGAGTATTTGTTGAATGGATGAATGAATCAAAGGAGTTGATTTAACTGGGAACACACTTGAATGTTGAACACAGAAAAGGGAGGTAAGTTCACATACCAGCTCACAGGAGAGAAAGCAATTCAATTACCAACAGTAAGAGACAATAAACTCAGACTAAAACATAGCAATTTTGTAAGACACTTGGCTGTGGAACTTTGCCTCTCTTTTCTTGGTTTCTCCTTTTCCTTTCCACCCCCTGTTGACTATCTGTAAGCATCACAGCATGATATCCCAGCTTTTTATATCTCCTTATCACTATGTGGGTTATGGGAACCCCAAGTTGACTGTTTATTCATTTGTTTTTCCCTTTTTCTTCCCATGCAGTTGAATAACTCATATGCTTTAAAGGCTGAAGAATTTGGCATGTGCAAACACCACACACACACATACACACACACACACACACTGAATAGGAAACTTATTTGTTTCAAACTGGGAAATAGAGTTAGGAAGAGGCTTAAAATACTGAAAGGACCAGAATTTTGCCCTAATTCCCTGGTGGTTAACTAGGTCTGAGAATAAACATAACCTTGAGATTTCTGGGTCCCTGCAAACAGGGAAAGGTATTCAGACCAGGGGATTAACTAGTCTGTGAGTTAACACATGAAAATGCCTTCACAATTTTCCCTGCAGGAGGTTGCACATGGGGTAAGCAAGAGGGATTAGTTGGGAAGAAAAAGAATCATGAGGAAGCATGACAGATGATGATTTTTAAGAAGCAGAGAAGACAAAGTCAGACTCCGTTGCAAGCTATTTCTCGGGTGACTGAGGGTAATGTGGGGCTCTGTTAGGTAGTTCCCAATATTCCTAGCAACACACCCACCTTTGTTAGTTGGACACCAGAGCAAGGGCAATAGAGGACAGTGGGGCAGAAGAGGAGTGAGGGCATGCAGGAGGTGTGCTGTTGGGGGAAGGGCAGCACCTCTTCCCCTCCTTTGTGAACATACAGGCAAGTCCATCAAACCCGTGGCAGGCTGTGGTGATGAGAAAGATACATAATATGATAAAGCTTGGTAGCAGGCATGTGTGATGGAACAGACCAATGAAGAGATAACATTTGAAAGCTTTACTGCTTGGAAAGCTGTTAGCAAGCTGCTGTCCTCTTCATCATGTTTAATTTTACTTTTACTACCCTTCATTTGCTTTGACGGGTTGATGTTGCCATGGTGCAGTTGGAATTCTCATAAAAGTGCTGTTACCCTTTCAAGATGGCCATTTTTTTCTAGGGTTTATACCACATTTTATAGTTATGTCAGAAGGTTTACTTGGTTTATGAATTCTCCAAGCTCTAAGATTGCTCTCAAAAAACTCCAAGTTGCCTTTGATTCTTGGTGTTTAATTTGTGATCTTTTAACAATAGTCAGATCATTGGGTGATAGCCTGACATAATCAGAAATGCATCTTTTGGTTCATGTAAGTAAACAAAGGGCATGAAGAGAAATTGAGCTAATTTTTTCTAAGTTATAAGCCTCTGACTATGTGTGACTATCTGTATGGCCCTGAATATTGTACTTTATGCATGAAATGATAATAAATAAAATAACTATAATCAACTATGAAATCTAGTGATTAATATACAACCATGTAATTTGATGACTCCTTTATTTTCTCTCTAACATTTCAAGGCTTGTAGGCTGGTAAACTATGCAGTCTTTACTGAGAATGTCTGGGCTGTAGGTTACTAACAAGCATTTAAATAGGTCTTCAATTTTATCAATTACTACAATCTGTTCTGTTGACCTAAAAATTTAATGAATTCTTTGCATAAGGTTTTTTAAGAAGCCAGAGGAACTCAAGACACTATGTACCTCTGCATTTGAGAGGGTACCCAAACTTAGCCAGCTAAAGCAGAACACAGTTGCAAAATAATGTGGTTATATCATATCATAACATTTAAATGGATTGAAATATGTTTTTTCATTAATAGTTGAGATGAGAAAGTCCATCTTTCAGGTTTATTTTTATCAATAAATGCTTAGTCTGCTATTCCACATTGCTTGGCAAGTTCTAGAATACAAAGGCCATATTGGGAAGTGGAGAGCCTCTTATCTGTATTAGTTTCCTGTGGATCCTCTAGCAAATTTCCAGAAATTTAGTGGCTTGATGTAAATTTATCATCTTACAGTTCTGGAGGACAGAAGTCCAAAATGAGTCTCATGATGCTAAAATCACATGTTAACTATGTTCATCTGAAAGCTCTGAGGGAGAGTCTTGTTTCCTCACTTTCTCCGACCTCTATAGAGTACCTGCATTCCTTGGCTCATGGCCTCCTTTCCTCCATCTTCAAAGGCAGCATTGTTGCATGTCTCTAATCGTTGTCCCGTAATCGTCACATCTCTCTCTGAACTTCTGCTTTCCTCTTTCACTGTTTTGGTTTGGCTTTTGGTTTTGGTTTTGGTTTTTCTTTCTTTTTTTTTTGAAAGTCTCACTATTTAATCCAGGCTGGCCTAACTCATAATCCTCCCAAGCGCTGAGATTGCAAGTGTGTCCCACTACTCCTGACACCCTCTTTCACTTTTAAGGACCCTTGTAATTATATTGAGTCCATCAGAGAATTCAGGAAAAGCTCCTTACTTTAAGGTCAGCTGATCAGCAACCTTTATCCTATCTACAAACTTAATTCGTCTTTCTCATTTAAAGCAACATATTTATAGCCACCTAGGACTAGAATGTGGATTTTGGGGAATTCCATTATTCTGTATATACCATACAGTGGAGGTAGAAAACATGGAGGGCCACTTGGAGCACTAGGAAGAAGGCTCTTCCATAAATCAGAGTTGCATTAAATGACCAGAGGTCAATTTTCTAGTTTAAAGATTGTGAAGCCTTACCGTTGTACACGGAACTGAATTCCACTGCTGTTAGTTTCCTCACCAATGAAATGGGAATGACAACATTTTATTACCAGTCAGCTTAAAACAAAAACATCTGCACACCCATGTTTATTGCAGCACTACTCACAATAGCTAAGCTACGGACATAGTCAAGATGCCCCACTACTGAAGAATGGGTTAAGAAAATGTGGTATTTATACACAATGGAATTTTACTCAGTCACAAAGAAGAATGAAATTTTGTCATTCACAGGTAAATGGATGAAACTGGAGAAAATCATTTTAAGTGAAGTTAGCCAGTCTCAGAAGGCCAAAAGCCTCATGTTCCCCCTTAGATGTAGAATATAGACCCAAAACAAATGCAGCAATGTTATGAAACATTGATCATGGTAAGGGGAGGTCATGTAGGGAAACTAAGAACTTGAATTGGGTTGATATACCCTCTAAAGAAGAATGAATACAGAAATCTTAAACCAACAGAAACTACCATAAGAAAGTGTCTAAGGCAGAATGAATAAAATTAGAGGAGGTAAACCAAGTGGGGTTATCATACATATATACATGGAAATATCACAAGGAAACTCCCTGTGTAGCTACCTTTATCTCAAACAAACTAAAATGTCATATTTTTTATTCTATGTTTTCTCTTTTTTTCTTCTACAAAATCACAGCACAGGAGGGTGGAACAAGTCCTGGCCAGGAGGAAGGGCTGAGACCAGTGTAAGGAGAGGAGGTGTTGGGGAAAGGGGGTAGGAGGGTAAATATGGTGCAAAAAATGTGTACATATGTATGCAAATTAAAAAATGATATCTGTTGAAACTACTCCAGGAATCAGGGGTGTGGGGGTGGGGGGAATGAAGGAGAATGGTAGGGGAAGAGAATTCATGTATGATATATTTGATACATTGTAAGAACTTGTGTAAATGCTACAATTTACCCCCATGCATCACAATAAAAAAGGAAAAAAATAATAAAGCTGCAGGGCATTAATTATATACATGCAATTTATATGTACACATAAAATTAATAATATATATACATGTATTTAATTATAATGTATGGTACTTACTTAATCTCCAATTATTTTACATTTTAACTGCTTTGAATTTTGCTTAAAAATAACACAGCAATGTACATTCCCGAATCTCTGGTTATTTTTAATGATAATTTGCAAGTGGCAAGTTGTTCCACATATCTAAGGATCTTGATATTTTCCAAAAAGTTAGCAGCTTGGACCTGAGTGTGAATCTGTTCATGCCCATTCTTTCATAGCTCCTGGGGCCCCTCATGAAATGATACATACTTTCATACACTTTAACAACTAAATGCAAGTGAAACACATTTTATGGTGCTCAACCAAAGAAACTTTAGAAAGAGCCCTGTTGGAATCACTATAAACAAAATGGTCTGAAATGGCAGATTTCAGGATGGCTTACAAATTCCCCATGATTTCATGGGTTGATTTTTGCAACACACAGCTCCTTCCTACAAATTAACTTTAGAGATATTTGACCAAAATATGGTTCACTGGTGCTGATGTACATTTGTATGACCAACGTACATTTGCTGTAATCATTCGACCAATATTTATCGAGTTAACTACGTGCCAGGCCCTATGCTAGCACTTGTGATGCATCAATAAATCAGAGATTCCTACCCTCAGGGGGCTTATGCCTCAATGGAATTGCTGTGGCTATTAAGTACTACTAATTGATGAAGGTATTTTTAGAATAAAGCTAATTTGGCTAAAACTTAATGTTTTCTGTGGCTTCACTTGACCCATAAATAAGGCTAGAGAACCTTAGTGAATATTATATTCCTAAATTATCCTTCAAAAATGCCCACTGTCCTTGCCTTCTTTTTACTGAAAGTTGTAATGCTCATTGTTTTAGTCTACTGGCTCTTCCCTATCATATGTGATTCTGCTGGACCTTCATATGACTTTCTTCTTGAGTAGAGACTAGAATGATAATCTAACTGAAGTGAATCAGAATCTCTTTCCTATGAATTTAAACACTGATATAGCCAGAACAGAAATACAGGACTGTAAGGTACTTTGAGATGAACATCAATGTGGAGGGACCCAAGAGAAGAGATCCCACAGTTGCAAGCCCTGAAAAGACCTTGCTTCCTTCCCTTATTGAGTGGCCTAGTCATTCATTCCTCTCTTCTTTTTAGTCTATGAGCTTCTTTCAGCAAATTCTTTTTTCCTTCAAACTATCACTTTGTGCTTGGGCTAGTCAGAGTCATTCTCTGTAGCTTAGAACAGAAAACCCTGACAGACACTGGATACTGACCATATTCACCATCAGAAATCTAGCCAGCTTTTCAATAATATTAATTTTTCAAAAATAAAGCAAAAATAATGGCAAATCCATAAGAACCTTAGTCACTATAAGGAAATTTAAGTACAAGTAGGGAAGTGTTTTACCCAAGTTGCCACAGGGCTTTATTGATAGACTTAGAACAGTTTTATATACTGAGTCTCAACTGAATCTCAATAGTAACTAAACTAAAAGAGATAATATCATAAATCCTGGAAGGAATAATACCATAGCATAATTTTAGTTACTATAAAGGAAAAATCTATTTTAAGTAGTAGCTATGACTATCACACGTGTAGACAGTAATGACAGTGGGGAGGTACCTATGATTGTAATTATTCCTAGAATGATAATTTTGCATGAATAACTGGGAAAGCAGCTAATTGATTAGACTCTAGTGTCTAATTATCATCTGGGAATGGTCAAGAATTAGAAACACATTTGTTCTTGTGGTAGATGTATCCTAACATGATTCCAAATGATTTCCAATGATTCCCCTCCTCCTGGTACTCACATTTTTGAGTAATCTTCTCCCTTGGAGGATGGACTGACTGTGAAAAATCACTAGTGAGTGATTTTTTTAACCAGAGAACATGGCAAAATAATGTAACATCAATCATATGATTAGGTTACAGAAGATTGCCAGTAGACTCTCTCTTTTGCTGGCCTTCATAAAACAAGCTTCCATGTTGGAGAGGACCTCTGGCAAAGAAGAATTATGACCACCAACCAACAGCCAGCCAGGATCTGAGGCCCACTCAAGGAACTGAAATCTGACAATAGCCACTAAGTGAGCTTGAAAGCAAATCTACTTCAATTAAAACTTCATTGCAGCCTTGTAAGAGCGGGACCACCTAAGCCTGGCCCTGATTTCTGATCCCAAGAAACTGTGAGATAATAATACTGTATTTTTAATCCAAGTTTTGTGGTACATGCAACAATAGACTGGCAGTATAGGTTTTGGTAGAGTATAATGTTTTGCTGTCTTGGGAAGCTAAAGATTTCTTACCATGGTTATAGAAGAATGAAAGTTGGGCTATGAGTTTTGGATACTGTCAGACTAAAGTCTCCTGCACAAAGCAACAAGAAGTGCATTATAGCCTTCAAGGCTAACTAGCTCTCACACTGCAGGTCATAAAATGGGGACTTGAGATATGCCACGTTTACATTGCCCATATGCAGTTTGCTACAGCTTAGCAGAAATTTCTGCAAGAATCAAGTGGCACTAGGAGTAGAGAATGTTTCTTGAGATATAGTTGCTCTTAACCTGCATCACTTAATTACACATTTTTATTTATTTTTAGCCAACTGGCAGTTAAACACCATTTCAATTATGTTAAAAGTAGAAAAAGAAGAGTATTTAGTTTGAGTTTCTTGTTCCAGTTCCTTTCTTAATTGCCTTTTCATTCAAGCTGAAAACTTATTGTGGCAGCCATAGCCCTGGTGAAAAAACAATTCGTTGCATCTGTGGCTGGACCTCATAACAGAGCACCTTAATAAGACCAAGTTCTGTACCTCATGACTCTCCTGGATGGATTAGATTCATAGTCCATTATTTGAACAAGGGTATCTGACTTATGGCAAATCTATCTGAAACAGCATTGTAGAACTGTATCTTATCTTTAAGAAATATATTTTTATAAGAGTAAGATATTTACTTCTGTTTCAGGAAAGAATTTAAACAGAAAAATTTCTCTGTAATGTTTGTTGAATCATACAAGAATGGTGAGGCAGAACAGGGCAATACATCAGCCAACTAACTTGAAAAACTCAGTTGTATTTTTATTTCATGAAGAAGGCCTGAGCTAAAGGTGCTCTATGATATTGCATGAAATACTCTTCTTCCTTTTCCAAGACATGCATATCACCCCAGAATTCACAAGGGTCACATCTCTGTTCTCTACGACTTAAATTTATACAAGCATGTGATCAATTCTTCTTTCCTTTCCTTCCTCTATAGGGCTGCTGAAAGGTGTTGAAATTTATAGTTTTGAAGATGATAATCCTTGCTTGGAATAATAGACTATAAGAATCAGAAAGGACCACTGAGATTATCTAGCCCAACCCTCTCATTTTACAAGTGAAGGAACAGAGGCCCTTCAGTGAAAGATCTGGTCTATGATCCATGCTTTCAATGATACCTGGAGGCCCAAACCAGAAAAGGCCAGGTTCAGGATTCACAGGGAGTAAGAAAATCATGCATACACATTTTTGTTTATTTTCTTCTTAACTGAAGTTATGCATAAAGACTGGCATGGGCCAAAGTTACACAGCCTATGGTGGCTGAATAGTGTTTTCTCAGCATACCTCACTCTCTAACTCTATGAATTAGTCAGTTCTATTGATGCTCTAACAGAGTTCAGGAAGTAAACAATGTGAAGGAGGAGTAATTTGGTTATTGTTTCAGAGATTTTAGTTTATAGTTAATGATTCTGGGCCCATGGTGAAGCAGAAAATCATAGTGCTGGAAGCATGTTGACAAGAAGACTGCTAACACCATGGTGGATAAGAAGCTGAGTGGAACAGTAAAAGGAAGAGAACAGGGCAAGATCAATCCCCCCAAGGATAAGCTGCCAGTTACCTACTTCCTATACCCAGACCCCACCTTCCATTGTTATACCAAAATATAGTCTTCAAATTTTGAATTCATTAATACATGAGACCATTCATTAGGTCAGAGTTCTCGCAGACACACCCAGAGGTATGCTTCACTAATCTAAATGATCCTCTAACCAATTAAGTTGACAATCAAGATAAACTATTACACTCTGAACCTGGAAAAGCTACTTGATATCTTAATTTCCATATTTATAAGCCAGGAGAAAATAATTGGACAAACTTCTCGTGCTGTGGTGAAGATGCCATAAGAGATGGCACATAAAGTTCTAAGTACAGACCTGACTCTAGACAAGCACCCATGTAATATTTATGATCATTCTCGCCAACTCCAAATAGTATCACACCTTCCTGATAGCTGATCCTCACCAAAGGAGAATTATTTCACCTTTTGAGCCTCAAAGTGAAGGATTTCAGCATTAGGATTCTCTTGACCTTGGGTCCTACTCTTCTGCTGACCTCAGTTTGGAAGGTGTCTCTTCATTCTTGAATGGCTCCTTCTATCAGCTCCATTTTCATTGTATCTGCACTGCTGGAGCAGAAATGCCTTGCCAGTGAAGCTCACAGTTGACCCTTTCTGATTTTCTGTAGGACCTAGGGCAGCCTCTTTGACTAGTAGGTCCCCGTGTTAAGTCAACACTTTTTCATTGAGTTTCTGTTGCTTCTAGAGACAAGCTTGATGGGTTCATGAGAAGGTAGAAGACAAGATCCTAGCTAAGTAACAGCTGAAGACAATATATGATAAAGCTCTCCATAGAGCTTCAGATTAGTGCTCAGGGGATGATGGACTTTCAGTGTACTTGAGACACTGGGAAATTTAAAGCAAGAATTGACCAAACATCAGTTTAAGAGTTGGACTCAGATAGGGAGATCAGTTTTAATGGAAGGGTAGTCTAAAGTGGAAGGTAAAAGTCAGGGTCTAGCTGTGGAGAGGGGTCCACAAATATTTATGCGTTATTTTTAGTCATTTATCCCTGAGGCAAATAGAAGTAGAACTTTAGCTGATTTTTTTAAAGTACTTGAATGTCAGTTTTTAACTGAAAACTCTTTCGTTACCAAGCATAGCATGCTCTGGGGAGTGGCACTCGTGTTATTTTTCACCCCTCTTTTTTGCCTTCCACAGAGCTTCTATGACAGGCAATGGCTTCGGAGAAAACAAAGTGCAGTGTTGTGCTCTCTCAAATGGATTGTCCCCTGTTGTCAGGGCTTAAATTTTAAACTACTCTGGCCATTCAATGTGGATCACAGCAAAGAACTTTTGTCACAGAAAGGTCATGTGCAGTTATTAACACAGAGTGACAACTGTACTTCAGAAAACAATTGCCCTTTCCCGTCCCTGCCACCTTCACAGAGGTCTTTGCTGACAATCTCTTCATTTCCATTCATTGTCAGCAAGATATTTTAACAGCACCCTGTCGTCTATCTTGGCTCTCTCAGAAGTGTGGGCTGAGGGAGTGTAGTGTAACTTGGGAGAACAAAGGACAGAAAGAACATTTTAATCTCTGGCCAGGTCTATTGAATGCCACTTCAGTGAACATTTAACGTATAATGACTGGCTAGATTGAGACAATTTTGAGCCACAGTCACAGAGTTTTAGAGCTGGGAAGAGCTCCCTCCACTCCCCAGGAGCTTCACAGAACTCTGGGATTCCTCAACCCTGTGGAATGATCTCCAAAGGGGGCCCATTATCATTTGATCCGCCTAAGGTCTCCATCACCTGTCGCTGTTTCACCCTACCTGTAAGAATCTAGAAATAAGAGAGTGGTAATAATGCAAAATCTTGTAGCCTTCTATGATTATGATCTACATATCTTGACCTAGCTAAGCAGGGATTTCCAAATCAGGGTGGCAAACTGTATTGACGATTGCCTTCTATGTGAATGCTGTATCCATTTCATGTGTATATGCATGTGTGCACACTCATGCTTCCTAGGCCTGTCATAACTGCACATGTGGAAGGATGAAGCAGACAGCTAACACTATGAGGAGTAATGACATAGGGACAGTTGGAAGCCAGTATTGTTTTGCTTAAGTACTCAAGACAATCAACATAAATTGCCAATTGCTGGTCTACATGCTGGCATGAGTCAAAACCCCTGCTTCTGAGAGCCTCTGTATCTCTGTTGTCTTCATGCGCTGCTACCATGGCCCCTGTGCCAGGATAACCCTATACTTGGAAGATTTTATTAGAGAGTGCTCTCCCCAGAATGGCAGTGCCTGTGGATGGAAGGAGAGCTGACCTGGAGAGCATGTTGATGCAGAGAAGCTGTGACATGTGATAGAATGATGGGCTCCCTGGGGAAATCTCCACAGGCTTGGCACTGCTCTATGATTAGTCTTGTCCTCATTGGGGGATGCATGTCACCTTTTTTCCAGCCTCTTGGAACGAATAATATATGATTTGGATATTACTCTACTATTGACATGCTGGCATTTTTGCTTTAACAATTTTTAAAGAAACAAGTAGGAGTTTACAGGGCTGGGTACTTAATAATCTTGGAAGACAGCTGAGGGTGGTTGCATGAATACATATTACATCTCCCCTGGTCTTCCTTAGCTCTTTAAATATACCCCATTCACCCTCTCTATGCTCAGAAAATGGTTGCCAGTGATGTGACTCTTCAGTAGGCAGGGTCAAGAATTTCAAAATTCCTAAAGGCCTTCCTCTCCTGATTTTTCCCAAAGGTTAATTTTTTTTTTTATTTCTTCAGTGTTGTACACAGTGATTTGGTGTTAGGAACCATAATTTGATCTGGGTTTTCTCCAGATCTGTACAATATTAAGTCTTGGCAAAAGTGAGTCCCCATTTGCTTTCTCCATTTGAGTGTAGACACAGATACTAGAAGCAAAACAGATGGTTTTATAACCACGTTTTAGAGATGGTCTTAATCATTACCTCTAATAAAGTGCTCTGTCCCTAAAAGAGTTTGTACCACTTTAGGTCACATGTAAAGAAACAGATTATTATTTTTTGTTTGTTTTTGTTTTTTCCCAATAAGTGGGAGGAGGATTGCTCAATGAAAAAGCACTAAATTGAGGTAAAATAGGAAAATTTGAAGCCAGACAGAAATATTTTTTATTTAAATCATTTTGGTGTAGTGGAGTCATTTTTATTTTGACTTCTTTAAAAAATAAACTTGTTTAGCTGGGCACAATGGCTTACACCTGTAATCCCAGCTACTGAAGAGACAGAAATAGGGAGGATTGTGGTTGAAGGCAAGCCCAAGCAAAAAGTTGGTGACCCAATCTCAACAAAAAATGCTGTATGTGGTGGCATGTGCCTGTCATCCAGTGAGGCAGGAAGCCTAAGTAGAAGGAACATGGTCCAGACTGCCTTGGGTAAAAATATGAGACACTGTCTCAAAAATCACCAGAGCAAAAAGGGTGGAAGGCATGGCTCAAGTGGTAGAGTGCCTATTTAGCAGGTGTGAGGGCCTGAGTTCAAATCCCATTACTGCCAGTATGTAGTAGTAGTAATAGTAATAATAATAAAACATCTTCATATTCATGTTTATAAACCTGAGCCTCTTATTTTCTGTTTGCTTTTGTTAGGTGGAAACACTGTGACAACAAGCAAAACAAAACCTTTAAGAAGAACCACACAAGATAGAAAATATGGAGAAAACAGCACTGGGATCACTGTATGTAGCTGTTTTTCTAGAGTTCAATTTGAGGTTTCGTTAATTGATGTCTCAAGGAAAGAAACAAGGGTTCTCAAACTGCTCATAAGTACTGACTCAGGGATGGAGGGTGCAAGGTAGCTTCGGTGGGGAAAGAAATGTGGTTCTCTCAGAGGGTGCTCATGGCATATGATTTGACTTTCTAGGAGAAAGAGGCCGGACCAGCTTGAGCTGAACATTAACCTGTACAAGAGAAGAGCAGATGAGAAGATGGAAAAGTATTTTGTTTTGGAGCTGAATTGTGTCTTCCCCAAAATTTATATCCCCTGCCGAATTTAACATGACTATTAGGAGATATGACTTTAAGAGGTAATTAAGGTTAAATAAAGTCATTAGGGTGGACTCTAACCTATTGTTATGGTTTTCTTATCAAATTAAGAGATTAGGACACAGACATGCACAGGGGGAAGACAAATGAGGACACAGGGAGACCACTGACATCTATAAGCCAAGGAAAGCAGTCTCAGAAGAGGCAACTCTGCCAAAACTCTGATCTCAGTCTTCCAGCTTCAAGAACTGCAAGAAAATAAATTCCTGTCATTGAAGCCACACAATGTTTCATTTGTTGTGGAAGTAGTCACAAATTAACGCACACTACACATACTTATATCATTGTTTTATTATCATAAACAAAGTGGGTCAGAGTATAAAGTTTTGCAGTTAACTTTCATTTCCATATTTTTATTATGATGAATTTTTCCATATTTTTTAAACACACAAAAAACTAGAAAAAATAATATAATGATCTTTGTGTAGCTGCTAATAAAGTTTGGCAAATTTTAACATTTTTCTGTTTTTTTGCTTTATACCTTTTATAAAGGAATAAAAATATATATAAGTACAATTTAAACCCAACTGGAATCTGACCTGATCCCTTGACTCTCTCATTCCCTTCCTGGAGCTTACACTATCAGAAAGTTTTACATATATATGACTTATACATATTTTTGAAATTGTAATGCATTTACATACCCATAAAATTCATACTATTGTTTTATGTATTATAAAATTCTGTATTAAGGATTTCCTATTGTATGGAAAATGCTGTAACCTGCACTAGCTTTTACAATTTACCTACCTTGATACATTTGGCTGTTGATTCATTTTTTCTCCTGTGTAATGTTCTACTATAGGAATGCATAAAGTTCATCCTTACTTAGAATTTATAGGACATTTTTAAGTTGTTATTATAAACAATCCTTCAGTGATTATTGCTGGACATGTCTCCATGCATGCATTTGTAAGGGTATTTAATGAACATATATACAAGTAAATTTGTCAAAAATACTTTGCAAAGTCATTAAACTAATTTGACTCTCTCAGTGTGCATAACTTCCTTTACTTCGTGACAGTGTTACTTCTTGTCACACTTCTGCTGATGATTGTGAAATGTCTTGTTTTTAAACTTTGCACTTTCCTGATTGTTAACAGGATTACATAACTTTTCATATACATTGGTCACTTTGTTTCCTCCTTTTTAAATTGCCTATCTTTGTTCGACTGAGAGTTTTAATCATTTATTTTTCTCTCTTTTTCAGCTTTATTGAAGTGTAAATGACAGATATATTCAATGTATATAATGTGATGTTTGATACACATAAGACATAATTACTATAATCATGCTAAGTGATCAACATAGCCATCACCTTACATCTTCTTTCTTGTTTTTGTTGTTTTGGTGGAATGGATAAAGAAAATGTGGTGCATACATACACAACGGAATTATTTTTACACCTTGAATAAGAAGGAAATCCTGCCATTTGTGACATGAACAAAACTGGAGACATTTTACTACATGAAATTAGCCAGGCACAGAAAGATGACCACCACCATATAACCTCAGCTATATGTGGAATCTTGAAATGCTAACTCAGGATAGAAGGAAGAATACCAGGAGCTGGGGGCTGGGGGAATGGGAAGTTGTTAGTCGAAAGGTCAAAAAGTAAGAACTTGCAGTGGTACGAAAAGTGATTTCTGGAGGCCTAATGGGCAACACTGTGGCTATCATCAATACTACTGTGCTGTGTACTGGAACTTTGGGAAAAGTAGATATTCAGCTTTTTCTTATTAACTTACAGGAATCTTTATATTTGCAAGAATCTTCTTCCTGTTTGGTGCTTGCCTTTTTTCTTTATATGGAGAGTTTGGTTAAACAAAAGATTTTAATGAGTCAAATGTGTCAGTCTTTTTCTTTACGATTTGTGGTTTCAGTGTCTTACTTTTTGACTTTTATCTTTTTCATCCTCTGAAAAAAATTTTCAAAGTGTGATGTGAGCACTGAATTCCATTTGTTTCCAAGTGGCTAACCAGTTCCCTTAACTCGGTATGGCTGGTAGCGAGTCCTTTCCCCACTGGTTTATACGAGCACAATTGCGTACACTGAGCTCTTACATTTATGTGTGGGTCTGTTGCTAGCTACTCTGACTTACTGGTGAATTTGCTATCCATGTCCCTATGCTATAGTGTATTCACAACAGTCACCTTTAATATGTCAATACTTGATAAGTAACTTCCTCCTCCTTTAATAATTGACCGTTATTTCTGATTTGTTTGTTGTGTTTTCTCATGTGAATTTAGGAATTGTCTTAATTCCATGAAGGTCATTGTTATGGCTTTACACTATGTCAGATTGGTTACAGATTAAAGAAGGAAGTCTGCCCCCAGAATCTGTTAATTTCAGATTTGTTTACACAAACCTATTGAAATTGAATAGAAGTCAGGTAGCTACCAGAGTGTCACCAATGTGACTACCTGAGATAGTGCGCAGTGTGCTTGCATTGCCATTCCTTTTTACTTGAGAATGTCATCCCGTGTCATGAAAACTCAATGCTTCTATTCAGGGAAATATTTGTAGACAATGGTCTGCTTAGAATTTGAGAGCAGATTCTTAACAAGCACTCTACATCATTGGACTTGCTATCTACTTTCCAGTATTAATTGAAGTTGCTTTTTCTCACACATTTTGATGGAAATTGTATGTAATTTATGCAAATTTATAAATAAATTTAGAGAAAATGAACAATTTAGGTATATTCAATCTCACCAATGAACGTATTATGTATCTCCACTTATGCATTTAGCATGCCCATCACTAAAATTCACTTATTTCATTCTTTTTTTTGGAGGACTGGGGTTTGAACTCAGGTTTTGTTCTTGCAAACAGGTGCTCCTCCACTTCATTTTACTCTGACTATTTTGGAGAATGGGGTCTCATGAACTGCTTCCCTAGATGGCCTTGAACTGCAATCTTCCCAATCTCAGCTTCCCAAGTACACAAGCATGAACCAACAGTACCTAGATTCCATTTTGTTTGAAAACCTTTATATTTTCATGTAAGAAATTGTATTTTTAAGTTACATGATAATATAATTGCTATATTATAATAAAAATAGTTATAATCTACCTATTTTTTATGTATAGCTAGCATATAGAACCATCACAAATTTTTCTATACTGATCTACCAATCTTCTTATCTCCAATATTTTGAAGAGGTTTTTTTGAAATTTTTTGATGTAGAAATAATATTCTTGCAAAAAATGCTCATTTCTTTCTTATATGCATACTTTTTCTTATCTTATTACATTGGTTAAGAATCCCAACAAAATATTTAATAGAAACAATGATAGCAGAAATACTTGATTTGCATCTATGTTTAAAAGCTGTAATGATTTTATAAGTCTTACCCCATTATGTTATTTTCAGTAGGCTTTGAGAAATAATATTTTCTCTAATTAAGGAAGGGTTGGTTCCTTCATTTTGCATGTTGATAAGAGACTTTTGTAAACTCCACAGTGAGTATTATATTTCATTAAATTCCTTCTACACTCTTTAAAATGATATTCCCCTCTCTCTACTCTTTTAATCTCATGGTTTTTGAAGATAGATTTTCATATATTGAATCATCCTTGCTTATTTTAATACACATATTAATGTAGATAAAAATTAATCTAAATATGTAATAACTTATTTATAAATGTTATTGGTTATATATATAAATACATATCAGATATCTAATATCTAACTATAGTACTTATTTATTTATTTATTTTTAATTTTATTCATATGTGCATACAATGTTTGGGTCATTTCTCCTCCCCTTCCCCCCACCCCCTCCCTTACCTCCCCACCACCTCTCTTACTCCTCCTAATCCCTCACTACCAGGCACAAACTATTTCACCCTTATCTCGTTTGATCAATGTAGGTTTGAAGTCTACTTTGTCAGAGATAAGTGTTGCTACTCCTGCTTATTTTCAAGGGCCATTGGCTTGGTAAATCTTCTTCCAGCCTTTAATCCTAAGCCTATGCTTATTTCTATCAATGAGATGGGTCTCCTATAAGCAACAAATTGCTGGGTCTTCCTTTTTAATTCAGTTTGTCAAATAGTGCCTTTTGATGGAATTCAGTCCATTAACGTTAAGTGTTAGTACTGATAGATGTGTGTTGATTCCTGTCATTTAGTTGTCTTAGTTGTTTGAAGGTTTGATTGTGTGTACCTAAATCGATGTTACTCTCTACTTTCTTGCTTTTCCTTTTCCTGTAGTTTGGTAGTGCCTGCCCTTTCATGGTTATGTTGGATTTCACTTTCAGTGTGCAGAATCCCTTGAAGAATCTTTTGTAGTGGTGGCTTTGTGGTCATATATTGTTTTAGTTTCTGCTTATCATGGAAGACTTTTATTGTTCCATCTATTTTGAATGATAGTTTTGCTGGGTAGAGTATCTTAAGGTTGAAGTTAATTTCATTCAGTGCCCAGAGGACCTCACCCAAGCTCTTCTTGCTTTTAATATTTCTGTTGAGAAGTCTGTTGTGATTTTGATGGGTTTACCTTTGTATGTTATTTGTTTTTTCCCTCTTACAGCCTTCAATATTCTTCCTTGAGTCTCTGTACTTGTTGTTTTAATGATAATATGCCATGGGGTAGTTCTATTTTGGTCAGGTCTGTTTGGTGTACTGGAGGCCTCTTGCACCTGTATGGGCATAGATTTCTCTAGATTTGGGAAATTTTCTGTAATTATTTTGTTGAATATATTACGCATTCCCTTTGCTTGCACCTCTTCTTCTTCTTCAATGCCCATGATACTCAGGTTAGGTCTTTTGATGGAGTCAGTAAGTTCCTGCATTTTCTTTTCACAGGTCTTGAGTTATTTAACTAATAGTTCTTTGGTTTTTCCTTTAATTACCATTTCATCTTCAAGTTCTGAGATTCTGTCTTCTGCTTATTCTATTCTGCTGGATTGGCCTTCCATTTTGTTTTGCAATTCTGTTTCATTCTTTTTTCTGAGGTTTTCCATATCCTGAGTCTCTTCCTCTTTAATATTGTCTATTTTTGTCCTGAGTTCATTTATCTCTTTATTTAGTGTGTTCTTTGTTTCACTTTGGTGTTTATACAGTGCTTCTATAATTTCTTTTATTTGTTCTTGTGCCTTCTCAAATTCTCTATTTTTTGTCTAGGAATTTCTTGAGTGTCTCCTGTACATTTTGGTTGACCATATCCAGTATCATCTCTATAAAATTCTCATTGATTACTTGCAAGATTTCTTCTTTCAGATGGTTCTTATGGGCTTCATTCGGTTCTTTGGCATACTTTATCTTCGTTTTGGTGAAGTCTGGATCTGGGTATCTGTTTTTTTCATTTCCCTCTGGTTCCTGTACTAATTTATTACTGGGGGGAAACTGGTTTCCCTCTTTTTTCCATCTTCCCATCATTGCCCTTGCTATTGTAAAAATAGCATTGTAATAATAACAATGGTGATATCTAGAATGGAAGGGTGAGAGGAATGGGAAAGAAAAAGGGAAAAACAAACAAACAATGACAAAAAAAACCAGTGCCAAAGAAATAAACAGGGAGAGATACTGTACTAAGGAATAGTAAGCTAGACAGGCATTAGAGAAACACAGAGAGGAAAAAAAAATCCCCAAGTTCAAATGCAATAAAGTTTTAGTCTTTTTTTTTTTTATATCTGGCAAATATTTATTTGGAAAGTTTTTTTTTCTCTTTCAGACTGGGTTTTCTTTTTTTTTTTTCTTTTATTATTCATATGTGCATACAAGGCTTGGGTCATTTCTCCCCCCTGCCCCCACCCCCTCCCTTACCACCCACTCCGCTCCCTCCCTCTCCCCCCAACCCCCTCAATACCCAGCAGGAACAAGGGTTTTTGCTGGTTGAGATGAGGATAGCTATACAGGGCATTGACTCACATTGATTTCCTGTGCGTGGGTGTTACCTTCTAGGTTAATTCTTTTTGATCTAACCTTTTCTCTAGTTCCTGGTCCCCTTCTCCTATTGGCCTCAGTTGCTTTTAAGGTATCTGCTTTAGTTTCTCTGCTTTAAGGGCAACAAATGCTAGCTAATTTTTTAGGTGTCTTACCTATTCTCACCCCTTCCTTGTGTGCTCTCGCTTTTATCATGTGCTCAAAGTCCAATCCCATTGTTGTGTTTGCCCTTGATCTAATGTCCACATATGAGGGAGAACATACGATTTTTGGTCTTTTGGGCCAGGCTAACCTCACTCAGAATGATGTTCTCCAATTCCATCCATTTACCAGTGAATGAAAGTTTTAGTCTTAATAATTTTGGTGTTAGTACCTCAGCCTCCAGTCCTGGCAATGGTTTCTCAGAAGTAGTTCTGTCATTGTCTCATCAAAGGAGAAAAAAACAAAAAACAAAACAAACAAAAAAACAAAGACAAAACAAAACAAAATATCCCAAGTTCAAATGCAATACAGTTTCAGTTAGTCCTTCAGCATGCAGTTCCAGTTCAGTCATTGTCTCATCAAAGGAAGAGTAAGAAAAAAAAAGGGGCCTGGAGACAGTTCTGTTAATGTCTATCTGAGGCTGGGGCTCACCTGCCCACTACTGTCAGACAGCTGTTGGAGGCTTTATTGATTGCAGATCTCAGGAATGAGCTTAACCTTCACCTAGCCCCACAGGCTTTGTTTATTTACAGTTCTTCTGAGTGAGACAGCCACTGTTACAAGCTTTCCCCTCTCCAAGCACACTGGGTGATGTGGCGCTACACCCGCCTTCTCCGGCCGGCTTGCTTATTTACACTACATGTGGGAAGTGCCCCTTACCCACTTTCCAGTGGAGCTTTCCTCACGACAGCCACTTTTACAAACTTTCCCACTCCAAGGTTGTTGGGCAGGAGCCGCCACTCATACCTTCTCTGGCCAGCTTGTTTATTTAGAGTTCTGTGTGGGATTGCCCCTCTCCCCTACTTTGGTGCTCAGGGCGCCCCACCCTCTTTGCTATGTGTGTGGGGTTTTTTTTTGTTGTTGTTTATTCAGTTTGGTTTTTCACTCTTTTTTTCCCTGGGTGGGAGTCAGTCTGTCCAGGGGGCTATGTTGATCTGGCCCAGGGTTGTTTGTGGGAGTATCACGTGCCACTTAGCTCGCCTGGTGGCCTGCTTCTTTCCAGCCAGTAGGAGCTGGTGTCTGGCAGCACAGGAACCCTCCTGGTTTCTCTGTTTACTGTGGAGTGGGGATGCTACGCGTGGGCTGGGGGTGTGGAAGTGTCGGAGTTTTGCCTCTTCTTGGTGGTTTTTCCTGCAAGATGTTTCTCCAGCGTCTCTCCAAGATTTTACTTAAGGAAGCATGCTTTCTGCTTCCTCCCTCTAGTCGAATCTCTCCTATAGTACTTATTTAATATATTCAAAAAGAATATGGTAGAATGCACAGTATTTATCAATAATGAACTATACTAGCATAGTTTTCATAAATCAATAAGCATATAAATTACATAATATACATACATAGATTTTATATAGTCATATTACTAAATTTAAGATAAAAATTATATACTATATGTATTTAATATAGTACTGACCTATAATTAATAGTATTCTAAGTAGGTTTCTTATGTCTATATTCATAAGTAGAAACTGGTCTGAAATCTTATTTTCTTATCCATGTCTGAATATATCAAAGTTGTACTAATTTAAGATGTTGAGCTCGACAGTTTTCCATTTTCTTTCCTCTGAAACAATTTATAATGTATATTTCTTAAAGGTTAATAAACATTCTCATAAAACTATGTTTTTGTTGTTTAGCAGAGGCTTTAAAAATTGATTTTTTTTTGGTTTCTTTAATTTTATTTTATTTATTTATTTATTTATCTTATTCATATATTCATATGTGCATACATTATTAGGCTCATTTCTCCCTCCACCCCCACTTACCCCCCCCACCATCCCCCTCACTTTCAGGCAGAACCTGTTCTGCCCTTTTCTCCAATTTTGTTGAAGAGAAGACATAAGCATTAATAAGAAAGACAAAGCATTTTTGCTAGTTGAAATAAGGATAGCTATACAGAGACATTCCTAGCATTTCTTCCATGCACAAGTGTGTTACGACTAGAATTGATTCATCTGTACTTGACCCCTTTACTACTTCCTGGTCACCTTCCCATATTGACCTCTGTTGCTTTAAGGTTACTGTATTAGCTCCTCTGCAGGGGGGACATCAAACACTTTCAAGTTCTGGCTTTCCTACCTATCCCTATACCTCCCATATGTGCTCTCCCCTTAGCATTTCACCCAAGTCCAACCACATTGCTGTATTTGCCCCAGAGCTAATGTCCACATATGAGGGAGAACATACAGTTTTTGGTCTTCTGAGCCTGGCTAACCTCACTCAGAATGATGTTCTTCAGTTCCATCCATTTACTTGCAAATGATAAGATTTCATTCTTCTTCATGGCTGAATAAAATTCCATTGTGTATAAATACCACATTTTCTTAATCCATTCATCAGTAGTGGGGCCTCTTGGCTGTTTCCATAACTTGGCTATTGTGGATAGTGCTGCAATAAACATGGGTGTGCAGTTGCCTCTGGAGTAATCTGAGTCACATACCTTAGGGTATATCCGTAGGGGTGGGATTACTGGTTCATATGGCACATCTATGTTTAGTTTTTAAAAAAGCCTCCATAGTGTTTTCCAGAGTAGTTGCACTAGCTTACATTCCTGCCGGCAGTGTACAAGGGTTCCTTTTTCTCCACATCCTCACCAACACCTGTTGTTGGTGGTATTTTTGATGATAGCTATTCTAACAGAGGTGAGATTGAACCTTAGTGTGGTTTTGATTTGCATTTCCTTTATGGCCAGCTATGGTGAACATTTTTTCATGTGTTTTTTTTTTTTCTGGCTATTTGAATTTCATCTTTTGAAAAGTTCTGTTTAGTTCATTTTTCCACTTCTTTATTGATTCATTGATTTTGGGAGAGTGTAGTTTATTGAGCTCCCAGTATATTTGGGTTATTAGTCCTTTGTCTGATGTACAGCTGGCAAATGTTTTCTCCCACTCTGTGGGTGGTCTCTTCAGTTTAGAGACCATTTCTTTTGTTGTGCAGAAGCTTTTTAATTTTATGAAGTCCCATTTGTCCATCCTTTCTCTTAGTTGCTAAGCTGCTACAGTTCTATTGACGAAGTTCTTGCCTATACCTATGCTTCCAGAGTATTCCCTGCTCTTTCCTGTACTAACTTCAGAGTTTTGGGTCTGATATTAAGGTCCTTGATTCATTTTTAGTTGATACTAATACAGGGTGACAAACATAGATTGAGTTTCATTTTTTTGCAAAAGATAACTACTTTTTCCAGCAATATTTGTTGAAGAGGCTATCTTTTCTCCATTGTATGTCTTTGGTGCCTTTGACAAAAATAAGGTAGGCATAACTATGTGGATTCATATCCAGGTCCTATATTTTGTTCCCTTGGTTTTCTTATCTATTTTTGTGCCAGTACCATGCTGTTTTTATTGCTATTGCTTTGTAATATAGTTTGAAGTCAGTTATTGTGATACCTCCAGCATTGCTCTTTTTGCTGAGTATTGCCTTGGCTATTTGCAGTCTCTTGTGTTTCCAAATGAACTTTAGGGTAGATTTTTCAATCTCTGTGATGAATGTCATTGGGATTTTGATGGGAATTGCATTAAGAATGTAGATTGCTTTTGGTATTATAGCCATTTTTACTATGTTGATTCTACCAATCCATGAACATGGGAGTTGTTTCCATCTTCTGTAGTCATCCTCTATCTCTTTCTTCAGGGGTTTGTAGTGCTCCTTGTAGAGCTCATTCACATCATTTGTTAAGTTTACTCCCAGGTATTTGATTTTTTTGAGGCTATTGTAAATGGAATTGTTTCCATATATTCTTTCTCAGTTTCTTCATTGTTGGTGTATAGAAAAGTTAATGATTTTTTAAAGTTGATTTTGTATCCTGCCACCTTGCTGTAGCTGTTTATGGTGTCTAGAAATTTTTTGGTAGAGTTTTTTGGGACTTTAAGATATAGGATCATATTGTCTGCAAATAGGGATATTTTGTCAGTTTCTTTACCTATTTGTATTCCTTTTATTTCTTCTTCTTGCCTAATTGCCCTGGCTAGGAATTCAAGGACTATGTTGAGTAGGCGTGAGGATATTGGGCACCCTTGTCTCATTCTTGATTTTAGGGGAAATGCTTTCAGTTTTTCACCATTAAGTATGCTGTTGGCTATAGGTTTGTCATATATAGCCTTTACAATGTTGAGGTACGCTCCTTCTATTCCTAGTTTTCTTAGAGCTTTTATCATGAGGTGGTATTAGATCTTATCAAAGGCTTTTTCTGCATCTATTGAGATGATCGAGTTGTTTTTTTCTTTGCTTCTATTAATGTGCTGTATTACATTTATAGATTTGCATATGTTGAACCACCCCTGCATCCCTGGGATGAAGCCAACTTGGTCATGGTGAATGATCTTTCTGGTATGTGTTGGATTCAGATTGCCATTATTTTATTGAGGATTTTTGCATTGGTATTCATTAAGGAGATTTGCCTATAGTTCTTCTTTTTGGAGGTGTCCTTGTCTGTTTTGGGGATGAGTGCAATAATAGCTTCATAAAATGAGTTGGCAGTGTTCCTTCCTTTTCTATTTCATGGAAAAATTTAAAGAGAGTTGGCATTAGTTCTTCTCTAAAGGTCTGATAGAATTCAGCAGAGAATCCATCAGGTCCTGGACTTTTCTTTTTTGGGAGTCTTTTTATTGCTGCTTCAATTTCATTTTTTGTTATAGATTTATTCAGGTGATTAATATCCTCTTGGCTCAATTTTGAGTGGTCATATATGTAGAAATTTCTCCATTTCTTCTGTAAACAACAGATTGTTGGATCTTCCTTTTTAATGCAATTTGCCAGATGGTGTCTTTTGATGGGGGAGTTAAGTTTTTAACATTCAGTGTTAGTATTGATAGATATGTGGTGATTCCTGCCATTTAGTTGTTTTAGTTGTTTAAGCGTTTGATTGTGTACAGCTGAATCAATGTTACTCTCTACTTTCTTGTCTTTTCTTTTCCTGTGGTTTGGTTTGCTTTCATTTTCTGTGTGCAGAATTCCCTGAAGAATCTTTTGTGGTGGTGGCTTGGTGATCATATATTGTTTTAGTTTCTGTTTATTGTAGAAGACTTTTATTGCTCCATCTATTTTGAATGATAGTTTTGCTGGTTAGAGTAGCCTAGGGTTCAAGTTGTTTTCATTCAGTGCCCAGAATACCTCAATCCATGCCCTTCTTGATTTTAAGGTTTCTGTTGAGAAATCTGCTGTGATTTTGATGCATTTACCTTTGTATGTTATTTCAATATTACTTCAATATTCTTTCTCTTTTCTCTGTACTTGTTATTTTAATGATAATATGTCATGAGGTAGTTCTATTTTGGTCAAGTCTGTTTGGTGTCCTGGAGGCTTTCTGTACCTGAATGGGCATAGCTTTCTCTAGGTTTGGGAAATTGTCTGTTATTATTTTGTTGAATATATTATGAATTCTTTTTGCTTTCACCGCTTCTTCAATGCCCATGAATCTCTGCTTTGGTCTTTGATGGAGTTGGTGAGTTCTTGCATATTTCTTTCACAGATGTTGAGTTGTCAGTCGCTCTTATTTTTTTTCCCTTAATTTCCATTTTATCTTCAACTTCTGATATTCTGTCTTCTACTTGCTCTAGTCTGCTGGAGCAGCCTTCCATTGTGTTTTGTATTTCTGTTTCATTCTTTTTTCTGAGGTTTTCCATATCATGGATCACCTCCCTTTAATATTATCAATTTTCATCTTTTATTCATCTCTCTGTTTATAGTGTTCTCTGTTTCACTTTGGCATTTATTTAGGGCACCTATGAATTCATTTATTTGTTTCTGTGTCTTCTTGTATTCCTTATTTTTGGTGTCTTGAAATTTCTTGAGTGCCTCTTGTATATTTTGGTTAACCATGTTTAGTAACATCTCCATGAAATTCTCAGTGATTACTTGCAGGATTTCTTCTTTGTGGATGTTCTTGTGGGCCTCGTGGGGTTCCTTGGCATCATTTGTCTTTGTGTTTTTGGAGTCTGGAACTGGATATCCATTCCCCTCTGAATCCTGTATTAAATTATTTTGGGAGGGGAGAATGGTTTCCATCCATTTTTCATCTTCCCATCACTCCACTTTGTACTGTGCAACTATGTTCTTGATAGGCTAGTTGGTGGTTTCAGTCACCTGTTTTCTTTCCCTTGGTTTAATTTTGTTTTGTGGCTGTATTGGGTTTGTAGCTAAGTGTGTGTGTGTTATTTCTGTCCCTGGTCTGGGTGTAATTTAGTATTTGCTAATTTGCAATAGTAAAACTAACAACAACTAAAAAATAAAAAACCTAAAGTAATCAATGTGGAGAGATGAACAAACAAACACAAACAAACAAGAAACAGAATAAACAAACAAACAAAAATTCCAGGTTCAGGAACAATAGAATTTCAGTCTTATTTTAAGTTCTGGTGTTACGCCTCTGGCAACCAGTTCTGGTGTTGGTATTTAAGCAGAACCTCTGTGGTAGTCTTGCCAGGTGGTTGGGTAGTATTTGTTTGTTTGTTTGTTTTTTCTTCTGTCTTTCAATGGCAGCTGCTTGGTCAGCTACTCCCTCAGTGGGATGTGGCAGTTTAAGTTTGTATGTTGTCCTCAGGTTCCGTAATCAGCTCTGTAGGTCACCAGCTGTCCTGCTTTGCAGTTGGGTTTTCACTGTGCTTGTTTACTGGGGGCTTGTTTCTTTGCTTCACCCCCTTTCTCTGGGGCAAGGTCAGTGATCCATCAGCTGGCCCCCTGCTGTCAGTGTGTTCCAATGGTTTGCTGATTGTTTTTCAATTTTGCACTGTCATTTGAGTTTGGATGCTGCTCCTGCCTGCTGTTGGCCCTTCTGCCTTTCCAGCCTTTGTTTACTGAAAGTTTGTATGGAGATCAGCTTCTCGCTTCTCCCCTTCTCTCAGGTGTGCTTCCAGCAACTCCACCCCTCTGCTGTGTGTTAGCTTTCAGTTCCTTGTTTATTGTTCAGGTTTTTTGTTTGTTTGTTTTGGAGGGAGTGTCAGTCTGCCAGGGTGTATGCTGGTTTATCCTAGGGGTGGCTGGGGAATACCACATGACACTTGGTGCTTACCTGTTTGTCTGCCAGATATCTCCCAGGCAGGTTTGGAGCCAGCATCTGGTGGCGCAGCAGCCCTCCTGTTTTCTCAGTGTAACATGGCATGGAGAAACTTTCCATGGGGTTCAGGGTGTCGAAGTTTTGATTCTCCTTGCTGCTTTATTTCCGCCATTTGTGGCTCCAGTGTCTCAGTGGGTTTTGGAGTCATGGAGCTCATGCTGTCTGCTTCTGTGCCCTAGTCACCATCTTGGATCTGGTCCCCATTTGTTGAGGGATGCAGTCAGGTCAGGCTTCAGCCAGGGGTGTGGAGAGCCACAGGGTCTGAGCAGTTGGACGATCCCTGCACCAGCACAGCTGCTGCAGTGGATGAGCAGGAAAGTTTTTCCACACCTATGAGACCTGGACTCAGGACCCTCAGGCTCTGCTCCCCTCCCTCTTGTGCTGCCTGCTCCCTCCCTCCCTCCTCTTCCTAATCAGCTGAAGTCAGAACTCAATTGCTTTTTAATAGTTACTTATCGAGATCTTAAGTTTTCTTTAGACCTTTGTAGAAATTAGTAACTTTCTACACTGTTATCCACTTTATCTACTTTCATCAAATTGATTATCATAGCTATTCATAACATTTTAAATAATTTCCACTTCCTAAGTATCTATATTTCAGCTTGCTTTTTCATTGTAAATATTGTTTATTTTACTTTTGTCAGCCTGACCTATGTAGCCTAATTTTCAAATCTATTTTATTGCTTTTTTTTTTTTAAAAAAAAGCTTTTCAGTTTATTGTCACTCCTCTTTTTTCTGCTCTATCTTTACTTTGCCCTTCTAACTTCATTTTACTTTGTTATACACTTCTATTTGTTTTGCTTTTACATTGTTGGATGGTTAACTATTATTTTCAGTTATCCTTTTATTTTAAAATATCTATATAAAAGGTAAATTAGACATTAATTTATTTCAAGGTAACACTTTTGCCATATAACATAAGCTTTTACTATATTCTCATTAGAATCAGCTAGGATTCAGCTCTAAATGTGTCATAAATTTCATTGGAGTTTCTTCTCTAATCAAAATATTGAAAGCATGAATGTTCATTTTCAACCTTATGTTTGTTCTCTTTTTTTTTAGTTTCTAATTTTAATTATTGTGGCTAATAAAGTTAGTCTATGTAGTAGAAATAAATTAAATGTGTTGAATGTTGAGTTTTTCTTTTCTTTTTTTTCTTACTTTTTTTTGAGACAGGGTCTTGCTATGTATCCCAGGATGGCCTTGAACTCACTATGTAGTTCATGCTGGCCTTGAACTATCAACCCTCCTGCCTTAACCTCTGAGCACTGGGATTACATATGTGTACCACCACACCTGGCTGAGGTGTTCTTTTGTGTTGGGAGTTCTGTTAGATCAAACTTAGAGTCTAAGAGGGGGAGGGTAGGTGGACATACTAATAGGTAGTGAAAACATAGTCATTTGTTTCCATATTGAGGAGATAGGCATAAAAGTAATTTTCTATCTGTAACTCAACTAGCAAAAATGCTTTGTCTTCCTTATTATTCTTATGTCTTCTCTTCAACAAAATTAGAGATAAGGGCAGACCAGATTCTGCCTGGAAGTGAGGGGGGAGGGGGGAAAGGGTGGGGAAAGGGGAGAAGGGGAAGAAATGAGCCAAACAATGTACACACATGTGAATAAATGAATAATAAAAAAACTTTTTAAAGTAATTTTAGCATTATATTTCCATTCTTCAAATAGTAACAACAAATCCATTCAAGCAGAATTTTCAATACACACAGGTGTGGAAAATATGTCCAGTACCTAAAATATTAATATGTTACCTTCCATGGTGTGGTAGTTAATCTTCATTATCAACTTGAGTGGATTGAGAGATGCCTAGAAGATGAGGCTGGTGGCATTTCCAGAGACGATTATGTCATAAAAGCTTTGACCTAATGAATGGTCTAATGCATGATGGCATTATTGGGAGGTGGAGAAAAATGGGAGATGGGGCCTACTTGGAGGAAGTAGGTCCTTGACGGGGTATCCTTGTGGGCTATATCTTGTCTTAGCCTTTCCTCTAGTCTTCTTTCTCTGCTTCCTGGATGCATGATACAAACTTCTCTGTTCCCACCAACCCTCCCCACCATGAGCCAATAAATAAATGTTTCCTTTAAGTTGTTTCTTAACAACTTAAGGTATTTGGTCACAGCTATGAGAAAAGTTACTAATACACATTGTAAGAGGGTCTTGACTAACATGATTAAATTAAGGACTTGAAATGGGAAGGCTATCCTGGACCTTAACAAAAAAGAGGGAAGAGTGTCAGAGTCAGTAGTAGCAGATGTGACAACAGAAACAAGAAATTGGAGAGACATCAGGAAGTGACCATGAGCCAAGGAATGCCAGTGACCTGTAGAAACTGAAAATTGCAAGCAAACAGGTTTTCCCTGTTTCCTCTGGGCCTCCAGAGGAGTCAACCTGCCAACACTGTTAACACAGTAGGCGGAATTCAGACCTCTGATCTTCAGAACTGTATGATAATAAATTTGTGTTGTTTGTAGCAATTTGTTACCATAATGATAGGAAACTGATATAGGCATCATGGTGAGTCAGGCAAAATTTCCAATTTTATATCTAGGATCTGGCACAAACTGCCCTGCGATGTCTGAGTTATTTGAATAGTTGAATTTATAGCACAGAATGTTCCTAACTACAGGATAGATTTGAAATAGCTAGCAGGGTTACAAAGATCCAAGCTCTGTTTGCTTGTGGGTTGTGGTGAGCAAACACCACACATAATATAATATTATGCAATAATATATATTGCATAATGATTGGCAATCAAATTCATATTAGATATAGTTGCAATGTCTGGTTTTCTGCTTTATATTAACTAAGTGACTTCAGGGAAGTAGCTCTAGCTATCCTTATTTCTTTAAAAGAAGGGATAAACATCTACCTTTCCAAATTTTTCTGAAATTAAAATTTTGAAACCTTTTAGTACCTGTCATATACCTAGTGATTTTAAAAGTACAGCTACAAAGAACTTAAATAACATTTAGATTCATGGTGTAGTTGGTTTACAAATGTTCATTGAGCATTTATTTACTAGGTGTTCAGGACAATTTTAGGTGCTGTCATGCATTAAAAGCATTTGCCCTTGAAAAGGTCACAGAGGAGCTGCTTTGAAGCTCCAGTGGATCAGTATTGGGCTGGTAAGTTTCAACCTAGTCAGGTGAGATGTGTTCCTGATTCCAGAGGAAGAGTGCCTTGATGGAAGGTAGTTAGCTTTGAAATGGCAGTTTCTCTGCCTCATAAAAATAAGTGCTTGCAGCATATAGAACATATTTAGGAATGCTATTGATGGCTAAATCATGAAAGATGCACACTTGAAAGGTTAATATCGACATCCTGTAAGACATAACTTTATATGCAGCACAACTATTGATCCAACTGTGGTGACGGGCTGGAAGTGCTAGTGTGGATCATTTTCAGAAGGAGCAAAGTGAATGCTCCAAAGGGCTCAGGCATTGTACAAGGAGGAGATTTTCTTTAAAAGTATTTTGGAATTTCTAGTTCAGCAATGAGTTGATATCGGTTTGTCCCTTGCAACAATAGCAGCAACACTTGGCATCCAAGAGGAAACATTTGCTGACCATTTACATTTAGTTAATTATGACCTAATTTTGCTATTTACCCAGATATCAGAGCCCACAGGAAGCTCCCACGTGCCTGAAATGCTTTTGTAGGGAAATGTGCATTTGCATTGTTCAACTCACAAAAAATGGAGAAAAGATTTTTGGCGATGTCTTCAGGCCTTACTTTTTTCTGGCTAATGGGCAACAATTGGTTTTCTACTAAAAGAAAATTCTCCAATTAAGAAAAATGTTTATTTCATTATTACAGTGGGAGAAATTTTAGCCAATGGCCAGGAATTATCCTGGATAAAGGGTAAGATGAATATAGTCAGCTCAGAAACTGAATGTCCAAATGGTAACTTTCACTTATTTTTCCTAAATGCTACACATTTAGAATATACTGCAGAAACCAGAGATGAGATGTGGCAGTTTCTTGCATAATTACATAGAGAAAAAGAAAGAAAGATCTATTGTGTACATACTTCAGCTTGTATTATTAAACATAAGAGAAAATTTGGACTCTTAGATTTGTCTGGTTCTTTAATTATACATTGTGAAGTAGTTTCAAACTTAATAAGAATTTGCAAAAGTATACAAAGAATTCCTGTGTGGACTTCATTCAGATTCCACTAATATCAACAGTGTAATTATCAAATTCAGTAAATTAGTATTGATTCAAAAGAATTAAGAAAATTTCATCAAATTGTCCACTAATGTCCATTTCCTGGACTGGGGTCTATCCAGTATAGCACATTACACTAAATTGTTTGGTCACCTGAGTAGCCATTAAAATCTGAAACCAGCTATCAGTCTATATCTTTCCTGGCTTGATATGTTTAATGCAAACTGACCAATTATTTTATAGAACATCCCTCAATTAAAATTATCTGATATTTGTTCAACATTAAATTGAAATTATACATTTTAACAAGAATATAACAAAAGAGATGTTGTATCCTCAGTGCCTAACTCAGTAGTTTTTTAATTTTTAACTTTATTTTTTATTTAGTATGTATTAACTGAACAAAGGAGTTTCATCATGATATTTCCATACAAGCATATAAGGCACATTGATTACATTCACCTTCTCTATTACTTTCTTATTCTCCCTCTACCCTCCCACAGCTTATTTTTTACAAATTTTGATGAGTTTCCTATGCTATTTTTATACATGCATATGATGTACTTTGATCCCATTCATCCCCATCACCCTCAGAAGCTTTAAATCTTTACAAGTTCTTACTGGTGAGAATGACTGGGAATGCTAACTTTGATTATTATGTTAAAGTGATGGTACCGTTACCTTAGTTTTTTCCCTTTACATCTTATGAGAAGTTACTTTGAGGCTAAATGAAAATCCTGCTTGTCATCACTCTTTTGTCCCAATTCCCAGTTCTAGCATTCTCTGATGACACTTACCGAAAATGATTGTTACAGTGGTGTTTTCCTATTTCTGTCCTTTGTCAATTTTTATTTCTTGGAATGTAACTATAAGACATAGCATTCTTTTCTCCCCCATTTTAATGTATTCAATTAATTATATAAAATTGTATGATTTAGTGAATTCTTATGTCATTCTCTAAGTTATAAACCAGTTTCTGGTCTATCCTGAGACTACTGTGCTTTTATTTTTCTCTTATGCAAAAGATAGCATAAAATCAAAACTCTTTGGATACAAAGTTTTGATATAAATAAACTCTTTAGAGTTGATTCTTCTGATCTAGAGTGATTTGTTTTGAATTGGCTACTCAGTTGTCCCAGAACCATTTATTAAGAAGTCTACCTTGGGCTGGAGGCATGACTTAAATGGTAGAGTACTTCCCTAGCAAGAGTGAAGCACTGAGTTCAATCCCCAGTATTGCCAAAAAGAAGAAAAGAAAGAAAGATCATTTTGATTTGAGATACAGTGCATCAATTTACTTTTACCAGATTTCATATAGTCTTGGGTCTATTTTTGGATTTCTTTTTTTTTTTTTTCATTTTTCTTTTATTATTCATATGTGCATACAAGGCTTGGTTTATTTCTCCCCCCTGCCCCCACCCCCTCCCTTACCACCCACTCCACCCCCTCCCGCTCCCCCCCTCAATACCCAGCAGAAACTATTTTGCCCTTATCTCTAATTTTGTTGTAGAGAGAGTATAAGCAATAATAGGAAGGAACAAGGGGTTTTGCTGGTTGAGATAAGGATAGCTATACAGGGCATTGACTCACATTGATTTCCTGTGCATGGGTGTTCCCTTCTAGGTTAATTCTTTTTAATCTAACCTTTTCTCTAGTTCCTGGTCCCCTTTTCCTATTGGCCTCAGTTGCTTAAAGGTATCTGCTTTAGTTTCTCTGCATTAAGGGCAACAAATGCTAGCTAGTTTTTTAGGTGTCTTACCTATCCTCACCCCTCCCTGTGTGCTCTCGCTTTTATCATGTGCTCATAGTCCAATCCCCTTGTTGTGTTTGCCCTTGATCTAATGTCCACATATGAGGGAGAACATACGATTTTTGGTCTTTTGAGCCAGGCTAACCTCACTCAGAATGATGTTCTCCAATTCCATCCATTTACCAGCGAATGATAACATTTCGTTCTTCTTCATGGCTGCATAAAATTCCATTGTGTATAGATACCACATTTTCTTAATCCATTCGTCAGTGCTGGGGCATCTTGGCTGTTTCCATAACTTGGCTATTGTGAATAGTGCCGCAATAAACATGGATGTGCAGGTGCCTCTGGAGTAACAGTCTTTTGGGTATATCCCCAAGAGTGGTATTGCTGGATCAAATGGTAGATTGATGTCCAGCTTTTTAAGTAGCCTCCAAATTTTTTTCCAGAGTGATTGTACTAGTTTACATTCCCACCAACAGTGTAAGAGGGTTCCTTTTTCCCCGCATCCTCGCCAACACCTGTTGTTGGTGGTGTTGCTGATGATGGCTATTCTAACAGGGGTGAGGTGGAATCTTAGTGTGGTTTTAATTTGCATTTCCTTTATTGCTAGAGATGGTGAGCATTTTTTCATGTGTTTTCTGGCCATTTGAATTTCTTCTTTTGAGAAAGTTCTGTTTAGTTCACATGCCCATTTCTTTATTGGTTCATTAGTTTTGGGAGAATTTAGTTTTTTAAGTTCCCTGTATATTCTGGTTATCAGTCCTTTGTCTGATGTATAATTGGCAAATATTTTCTCCCACTCTGTGGGTGTTCTCTTCAGTTTAGAGACCATTTCTTTTGATGAACAGAAGCTTTTTAGTTTTATGAGGTCCCATTTATCTATGCTATCTCTTAGTTGCTGTGCTGCTGGGGTTTCATTGAGAAAGTTCTTACCTATACCTACTAACTCCAGAGTATTTCCTACTCTTTCTTGTATCAACTTAAGAGTTTGGGGTCTGATATTAAGATCCTTGATCCATTTTGAGTTAATCTTGGTATAGGGTGATATACATGGATCTAGTTTCAGTTTTTTGCAGACTGCTAACCAGTTTTCCCAGCAGTTTTTGTTGAAGAGGCTGCTATTTCTCCATCGTATATTTTTAGCTCCTTTGTCAAAGATAAGTTGCTTATAGTTGTGTGGCTTCATATCTGGATCCTCTATTCTGTTCCACTGGTCTTCATGTCTGTTTTTGTGCCAGTACCATGCTGTTTTTATTATTATTGCTTTGTAATATAGTTTGAAGTCAGGTATTGTGATACCTCCTGCATTGTTCTTTTGACTGAGTATTGCCTTGGCTATTCGTGGCCTCTTGTGTTTCCATATAAATTTAACAGTAGATTTTTCAATCTCTTTGATGAATGTCATTGGAATTTTGATGGGAATTGCATTAAACATGTAGATTACTTTTGGGAGTATCGACATTTTTACTATGTTGATTCTACCAATCCATGAGCATGGGAGATCTCTCCACTTTCTATAGTCTTCCTCAATCTCTTTCTTCAGAAGTGTATAGTTTTCCTTGTAGAGGTCTTTCACATCTTTTGTTAGGTTTACACCTAGGTATTTGATTTTTTTTGAGGCTATTGTAAATGGAATTGTTTTCATACATTCTTTTTCCGTTTGCTCATTGTTAGTGTATAGAAATGCTAATGATTTTTCTATGTTGATTTTATATCCTGCTACCTTGCTATAGCTATTGATGATGTCTAGAAGCTTCTGAGTAGAGTTTTTTGGGTCTTTAAGGTATAGGATCATGTCGTCTGCAAATAGGGATATTTTGACAGTTTCTTTACCTATTTGTATTCCTTTTATTCCTTCTTCTTGCCTAATTGCTCTGGCTAGGAATTCCAGTACTATGTTGAATAGGAGTGGAGATAGTGGGCATCCTTGTCTGGTTCCTGATTTTAGAGGGAATGGTTTTAATTTTTCTCCGTTAAGTATAATGCTGGCTGTAGGTTTGTCATATATAGCTTTTATAATGTTGAGGAACTTTCCTTCTATTCCTAGTTTTCTTAGAGCTTTTATCATGAAATGATGTTGGATCTTATCAAAGGCTTTTTCTGCATCTATTGAGATGATCAAGTGGTTTTTGTCTTTGCTTCTGTTAATGTGGTTTATTACGTTTATTGATTTTCATATGTTGAACCACCCCTGCATCCCTGGGATGAAGCCTACCTGGTCGTGGTGAATAATCTTTTTGATGTGTTGCTGAATTCGGTTTGCCATTATTTTGTTGAGGATTTTTGCATCAATGTTCATTAAGGAGATTGGCCTATAGTTCTCCTTTTTGGAGGTGTCTTTGCCTGGTTTTGGGATAAGTGTAATACTGGCTTCATAAAATGTGTTTGGCAGTTTTCCTTCCCTTTCTATTTCATGGAACAGTTTAAGGAGGGTTGGTATCAGTTCTTCTTTAAAGGTCTGATAGAATTCAGCAGAGAATCCATCAGGTCCTGGACTTTTCTTTTTGGGGAGACTCTTGATTGCTGCTTCAATTTCATTTTGTGTTATAGGTCTATTCAGGTGATTAATTTCCTCTTGGTTCAGTTTTGGATGATCATATGTATCTAGAAATCTGTCCATTTCTTTTAGATTTTCAAATTTATTTGAATATAGGTTCTCAAAGTAGTCTCTGATGATTTCCTGGACTTCCATGGTGTTTGTTGTTATCTCCCCTTTTGCATTCCTGATTCTACTAATTTGGGTTTTTTCTCTCCTCATTTTAGTCAGGTTTGCCAGGGGTCTATCGATCTTGTTTATTTTTTCAAAGAACCAACTTTTTGTTTCATTAATTCTTTGTATGGTTTTTTTGGTTTCTATTTCGTTGATTTCAGCTCTTATTTTTATTATTTCTCTCCTTCTATTTGTTTTGGGATTTGCTTGTTCTTGTTTTTCTAGGAGTTTGAGATGTATCATTAGGTCATTGATTTGGGATCTTTCAATCTTTTTAATATATGCACTCATGGCTATAAACTTTCCTCTCAAGACTGCCTTAGCTGTGTCCCATAGGTTCCGGTAGGTTGTGTTTTCATTTTCATTGACTTCTAGGAACTTTTTAATTTCCTCTTTTATTGCATCGATGATCCATTCTTCATTAAGTAATGAGTTATTTAGTTTCCAGCTGTTTGCATGTTTTTTGTCTTTACTTTTGTTGTTGAGTTCTACTTTTACTGCATTGTGGTCAGATAGTATGCATGGTATTATTTCTATTTTCTTATATTTGCTGAGGCTTGCTTTGTGCCCTAGGATATGATCTATTTTGGAGAAGGTTCCATGGGCTGCTGAGAAGAATGTATATTGTGTAGAGGTTGGATGAAATGTTCTGTAGACATCTACTAGGTCCACTTGATCTATTGCATATTTTAGATCTTGGATTTCTTTATTGAGTTTTTGTTTGGATGACCTATCTATTGATGCTAATGGAGTGTTAAAGTCTCCCACAACCACTGTGTTGGCGTTTATATATGCTTTTAGGTCTTTCAGGGTATGTTTGATGAAATTGGGTGCGTTGACATTGGGTGCGTACAGATTGATGATTATTATTTCCTTTTGGTCTATTTCCCCTTTTATTAGTATGGACTGTCCTTCTTTATCTCGTTTGATCAATGTAGGTTTGAAGTCTACTTTGTCAGAGATAAGTATTGCTACTCCTGCTTGTTTTCGGGGGCCATTGGCTTGGTAAATCTTCTTCCAGCCTTTCATCGTAAGCATATGCTTATTTCTGTCGGTGAGATGAGTCTCCTGTAAGCAACAAATTGTTGGATCTTCTTTTTTAATCCATTTTGTCAAACGGTGTCTTTTGATGGGTGAATTAAGTCCATTAACATTAAGTGTTAGTACTGATAGGTATGTGGTGATTCCTGCCATTTAGTTATCTTAGTTGTTTGAAGGTTTGATTGTGTGTACCTAACTTGATGTTACTCTCTACTGTCTTGCTTTTTCTTATCCTGTGGTTTGGTGCTGCCTGCCTTTTCATGGTTAAGTTGGGTGTCACTTTCTGTGTGCAGGATCCCTTGCAGAATCTTTTGTAATGGTGGCTTTGTGGTCACATATTGTTTTAGTTTCTGCTTATCATGGAAGACTTTTATTGCTCCATCTATTTTGAATGATAGCTTTGCTGGGTAGAGTATCCTGGGGTTGAAGTTATTTTCATTCAGTGCCCGGAAGATCTCACCCCACGCTCTTCTTGCTTTTAATGTTTCTGTTGAGAAGTCTGCTGTGATTTTGATGGGTTTACCTTTGTATGTTACTTGTTTTTTCTCTCTTGCAGCCTTCAATATTCTTTCCTTAGTTTCTGAACTTGTTGTTTTAATGATGATATGTCGTGGAGTAGTTCTATTTTGATCTGGTCTGTTTGGTGTCCTGGAGGCCTCTTGCATTTGTATGGGAATATCTTTCTCTAGATTTGGGAAATTTTCCGTTATTATTTTGTTGAATATATTACGCATTCCCTTCGCTTGCACCTCTTCTCCTTCTTCGATGCCCATGATTCTCAAGTTTGGTCTTTTGATGGAGTCAGTGAGTTCTTGCATTTTCTTTTCACAGGTCTTGAGTTGTTTAATTAGTAGTTCTTCAGTTTTTCCTTTAATTACCATTTCATCTTCAAGTTCTGAGATTCTGTCTTCTGTTTGTTCTATTCTGCTGGATTGGCCTTCCGTTTTGTTTTGCAGTTCTGTTTCGTTCTTTTTTCTGAGGTTTTCCATATCCTGGCTGTTTTCTTCTTTATTGTTGTCTATTTTTGTCCTGAGTTCATTTATCCATTTATTCATTGTGTTCTCTCTTTCACTTTGGTGTTTATACAGTGCTTCTATGGTTTCCTTTATTTCTTCTTTTGCTTTTTCAAATTCTCTATTTTTATTGTCTTGGAATTTCTTGAGTGTCTCCTGTACATTTTGGTTGACCCTATCCAGTATCATCTCTATAAAATTCTCATTGAGTACTTGTAGTATGTCTTCTTTTAAATTATTCTTGTAGGCTTCATTGGGTCCTTTGGCATAGTTTATCTTCATTTTGTTGGAGTCTGGCTCTGAGTTTCTGTTCTCTTCATTCCCCTCTGGTTCCTGTACTAATTTTTTGCTGTGGGGAAACTGGTTTCCTTGTTTTTTCTGTCTTCCTGTCATTGTCCTTGGTGTTGTTACTGTCCCTGTACTGTGTGTAATTAAGTATTTTCTAGCTTGTAATAATAACAATGGTAATATTGAGAATGGAAGAGTGAGCTGAGATGGAAAGCAAGAAGTTAAAGAAAAGGGGAAAACAAATATACAGACAAGAGGGAGAAAGCAGAACAAGGTATGAGACAAGAGAGTTTCAAAGGTATAAACAGGGAGTGTTAGTGTACTAATCGACAGTAAGCTGAACAGACAATAGAGTGACAGAGAGAGGATTGAAAATCAAAGATAAAAAAAATAAAAAATAAGTATATGAAAGTAATATCTATTTATAAAATGAATTAAAATAAAATGGAAAATAGAAAATTAAAAAAAACAAAAAAAACCAAAAAACCAAAAAACTTCCAAGTTTATATGCAATGCAATTTCAGTCTTAATAATTTGGATGTCCGTCTCAATCTCCAGTCCTGGAGTTGGTGCCTCAGATGTTGTTCTGTAGTTGTCTCATCAAAGGGGATGCATAAAGTAGAACAAAACTACACTCACACACACACAGAAGAAAAAAAAAAAAAAAAAAAAGCCCCACCAAGTGTCCCCAGTTCAAATGCAATACAGTTTCAGTAAGTTTTTCGGCTTGCAGGTGTAATTCGGTTGTTCTCTCATCAAAGGTAGGGAGAAAAAGAAAAAAAAGCGTCTGGAGGCAGTTCTGAGAGTGGTATCTGCAACTGTGGCTTGCCTGCCTGCTGCTCTCCGCCTGTAGCTGGCGGCGTTATTTATGCAGATCTCTGGGGTGAGCTTAGCACTCACCTGGTCCCACAGGCTTTGTTTGCTCAGAGTTCTCCTGTGCGGGGGAGGGGGGCCTCTGCTACAGGCTTTTCCCTTTCCAAGCACTGGGAAAGGTGACACTGCCCCGCGTTGTCAGGCCTGCGTGTTTATTTACAGTTCACGTGGGAAGTGGGTCTTCCCTCCTCTCACAGGCTTCCCCGCTCCTGGTTGCTGGCGCGCCCCGCTCCCGCCAGAGCCTCTCCGGCCCGCCCAGCTCGTTTATTTACAGTCCCGGGAAGGATTCCCTTCCCCCAATCTTCAGCGCTCAGGGCGCCCCACCCTCTTTCCAGCGTGTCTTAACTGTTCTTATTGCTTAGTACTCAGTTTCTCTTTTTTTCCCGGGTGGAGGTCAGTCTGTCCAGGGGGCTATGCTGCTCTGGCCAGGCTTGTCTGTGGGGCTACCGCGGTACCGCGAAGCTCACCTGGTCCGCGTCTTCCCAAGCCGTATGGGCGCCGGCCACTGGCGGCCCGGGGGCCTCCTCGGTTCTCCGTTTAACGTGAAGTGGAGATTCTCTGCGCCGGCTGGAGATGTGGAGGAGTCAAAGTTATGCCTTTTCTCGGTGATTATGCCTGCAAAGTGTGTCTCCAGCGTCTCTCCAAGATTTCACTATAGTAGGGTCGCTTTCTGCTTCCTACCTCTAGCCGCCATCTTGGAATTCACTATATTTTTGGATTTCTATGCTAGTCTACTGGTCTGATTGCCTATTTATGAGACTGCCTGGCACTAATTATAAAGGCTTTACAGTAGTTTTTAATGTTTAGTACAGTGATTTACCTCTTTTACCCCCACCCCATATCTTTTCTTTATGTTTGTTTTCCTGACTATTCTATCATGTCTGGCTTTCAACATAACTTTAAGAAGAACATGTAAACTTGTGCTATTTTAATTGCAGTTGTTAGAAATGTATAAATTACTCATATAAATTTAGGGTTACTTGCATCTATATAAAACTCAATCTTTTTATCCAAGAACAAGGGATGTCTTTCCATTTGTTCAAGTGTGCTTTTTGTTTTTCACAAGTTTTTTAACCTTTCCTCATAAAGCAATTCGTGTTTCAGTTTATCTTAGCTATTTAATTTTCTTTGTTGCTATTATAAATGGAATTTCTGTACCCTTATGTCTTTTATCTGGTTACTGTTTGTATATATAAGGGTTATCGATTTCTGTATATTAATTTTATATCCTGGTACTGTGATGATTTTTTTTATTGTGTAAGTTTTAGCATTGATTCCCTGGGGATTTCCTCATATATTATCACACCATCAGCAAGCTGAGAATTTTTATTCCTTCTTTACCATTATTATACCTCTAATTGATTTTTCTTATTGTACTGGCTGATACCAATGTTGTAGTGATGCTACAGGGATTCCTTGCTTTATTCCTGATACTATAAATGCCCCTAGTGTTTTCCCAAGAAAGATGCTGGCTTTATGATGAGTTTACATATTTTTGTTATATGTTGTATTTCTACATTCTAAGATTATTTAATCAAGAATAACTGATGTGTTTTGTCAAAGGATTCTTCAGCATCTGTGAAGATATATTTTTTTTCTCTGACTTCTCAATATAGGAAGGTAATTTAATGGGTTTTCTAATATTGAGTCAACTTTGCATTCCTGGAATAAATGTCATTCAGCCATGATGGGTTTTGTTTCATCTCTTTTGTTTGGTTTTGGGGGGGGATGCATGATATTTTATTTACACAATATAATAAAGTATTGAAAGGGTCTTGGTAATATTTAGTTCCTTTACATTAATATTTTAAGTGGTGTTGATCATTAATATTTTAAGTGGTATTACTTGTAGGTTTTTATTGTGTTTAAGAATGAATGTTACATAGTATAATAAAAATAAGTTTTCCTTCATTTTCCATGCTCTGGAACAATATATGGAACATTGGAATTATCTGGTGTTTGAAGGTTTTGAGAATTTGCCCATGATACTGTCATACCATCTATGGTATGACATCAGACCCTCTGGGTCTAATTCTTTTTTGTGGGATAATTTTTGAGAAACTTCTTCTATTTCTTCTATAGAAATAATTCTTTACAAGGGCTTCATTGCTAATGGTGTTAATTTTATTAGCTCTATTTCCCTGATAAATTTTTCATTTTATCTAATCTTTGAATTTGTTTACAGATTGATCTTTCTTCCTTTTCCCTCTTAAGAAGTAGGTTGTACACTTGTCAATTTTTTAGAAAAAAAGATTTTGATCAATTAATTAGATCTACTATATTTTGATTCTCAACCACTTGACAGAATGCTTGCCTAGGAAGCACAAGGCTTGAATTCAATCCCTAGTATCACACACACACACACACACACACACACACACACACACACACACACACACACACAAAATAGATCAAGGACTCACCCTATTGTGGTAGTACCTAATCTGAACTAATAATTGTTAGAATGAAAGAGGCACAGAATGGATAGGCAGGGAGATGACTCAAATGCCAGCACAGTGTTTATTGTGGAGATGTGGACCTGTGAAGGGGCCCAGCAAGAGAGCTAGTGTCCACAGGCACTTACAGACTAGGGGTAGATAAAAGGAGGTGGGTGGGATAATCCCCAATGTCCCTCTGACCCTCCTGAGATAATGCTTTAAGGGCAGGTCATTCCTTCTATACCAGGTGGGGAGTTTCTAGTAAATAGCTAAAGATGGATTTTTTTTTTTTTTAGGGCAAGATAGAGTGTTTTCAGTAGGTCACCTTCAAGGGGGAGAGGGTCCAGTTCTAACATGGCTTCCTTTTGTTCACCCTAACATTCTTGTCTTTTGAGATTTTATATATATATGGGAATGCAGCACCAAAGTTCCTCTGTCTACTTCCTGCTGAATGGAAGGGGAGGTCTCTTAAGGGGAGGAGGTGTCAGCAGGGTCTTACTGCTTTAGGCAACTCTAAAGGGCCTGTTAGGGGAACCAAACTGAGTTGATCTATCTTGGAGGAATGCCTAGAGCCTCTGGGAAACAAAGTGAGAAAGGGTTTGAAAGGCAAGGTCACAATGAGGAAAAAACAAGTGGTCCCAGCAGAGGGAGGACCCATGGCATCCACTTAGCCCAGAAGGACCACTATTCCCAACTGTCTGTTGTTCATTGTTGGAGATTGGCAGGATGTTCCTGAAGCATGTTCCCGGAGTCTCACAATGGCATCAGGAATGATACTGGATGGTTGACATAAAAGCAGCATTGACATAAAAACAGCATTTTTTGCACAGGGTTTTGAGTGGTAACAAGTGTGAAGGAAAGTAGGCTTAGGGAGATAAAATAAGACATGCTGTTCAGCATAAGAAGGAAAACCAAGGGTTCTTGGGGTATAGACATTGGCTATAGGTTTAAGTAGACTAAAGAACCCAGGGCAGGGGACAAAGGTATGTAAACAGTCCCAACCACAGGTGTGGCCTGGTTGGTCATTATCTCAGTTTTTGTTTGGGGAAAGGTTCCAGAGTTGTTATCTGGAGGGCAGTTCATCCATCCTTCAGCAAAAGCAGTGTAAGTCTAAGTCAAAAGTGCTTGTTACTTACATCCAAAAATAGAAATACCTTTAAAAAGTAGAATACAGAGTAAGTAAAAGTCAGATGGTCTATTTTACCAGTTAAATAGACTGCGTAGGGGAAAATGACTCCATGAGTATGGATTACTGAAAAGGTAAGTTTGTAGCCAGCAAAAATAATTTGTCTTTATTTAAATAGAATGCCTTGGACAAAAATATGAGTTTGCCTTCTGTAAGAGGTACCTGCAAGGGCTTGGATGTTTAGTAGCCATGCATAAGATCACTTCTTTAAAACCTATTGGCTTTAGTAACTTTTGTGTGTCTGGCACAGGTGACTCTACCTGGATTGTAACAGCTTTTCCCTCTTGTCTCTAAACTGTCTCTAAATGGCCACCTCTGAAGATTTTGCTAATTAACCATTCTGGTTAATGAAAGTCCCTCACCGAGCTTTTCTAAGATGTCCCATAATGGAGGGGAAGCATAAGGAAGGTCAGGTGGGAGTCAGTGGCAATTAGGACCTGTTTGGCCAAATTAAAAGCAACAAAAGAGGTTTAGAAGAAGTAGGCTTACCTAGCATCCAGTTTTAGTTCTGTCTGGATGATAGATGATATCCTGACAACTAAAAATGCAGCACAATGTCAACAGACAACAGGCAAAACTAATAATAACCTCTACAGCTCTCCTATTTACAAGTAAGGTCACATTCTAAGGTACAAGGCATTAAGGCTATTTAGCATGGCTTTTGAGGAGACACAATTTAGCCCATACCAGGGTGTAAAATTCAATATACATGATTAAAATCTACGTTATTTATGTATTTTTAGTTCTTTATATTCTTACGCATTTCCACTTGATAGTTCCTGTACTGAAATTGGTATGTTAAAATGTACTGTTATTGGAATATAAACTTGTACCTCCTATAGATTTTGTTTCCTGAAGGTGTTTGCTATATTATTTGGATCATACATATCTATAGCATATCTTTACTGTGAATTGCAATTTGTAGCCTTTAAAACTTCCTATTATTTAAAGTGTTTTTTGGGTTTTTTTTATTTGAAATCTTTTTCTGCTATATGGACGCTTACCTTTTCCTTACTTTCTTTCTAATTCCAATTACCTTGAATTGCCCAGTGTACCTTTGCTTATCAATATCTTTTAAAAATTCATTTAAAATAATTTTAATTTAAATATTCCTCTTGTATACAACATATACTTGGGTCTTATTTTATGCAAATTTAAAATATTTTTACTTTATTAAGTAAAAATATTTTATTTTTATTTATTTAACATTACTACATGTTTACTTCCAACTCTGTCTTAATATATACTTGTTCACACTTTTTTTCATATTCCTTTATTTGATGTTTATTTTTAGATGTTTTTATTTTGTTTCTTTCTCATCATTTTTTCTCAATCTTAAGTAATACATATATTATTGTTCTGATAAATTTCTTTTGTACTTTTACCTTTTCAAATATCATTCATTCATGTTTTCCCATTTTAGCTTTTACAATCAACTTGTCAATTTTTTTACTCTTTAACCTCTAACAATTGTCTATACCTAAGGTTATTTGTTCCTTCAGGTTTTTTAGACTGCTGTACTGATGGCAAATGCTGGTAGAAATCTGGAAAGATTGCTCACTAAGATTTGATATTTTGTCTTTTTAAAACTTTAATTGCTTTGAAATTTGGCCATTCTCTGTGTTCTATTTATGCTGAGGAGATAGCTTTTAAATAAATATAAATGTATAAAATATAAAAGAGAATTGTTTCATGACCTAGAAGAGTTCCTTATTTACTAGCCTAGTCTTGCCCTTGACTGCTTTTTGACTCTTTCCTAATGACTCTTTGGATCACATATCTAGAAAATCTTTTACAAGTGCATTTTATTGTATGAATGAATCTTCTTAAATTTGAGTGCCAGATAGCTTCTTCAAGTCACTCCCAATGTGTGTGTTTGTGTGTGTGTATACATGTGCTTAAGCTTTTATATCTGTTCATATATATGTTATACACATTGTATTTCATACATAGATACAGTTAGATATAAGTAAAACATTTAGTTTTACTTACCCTACCTCAGCTACCCACATCCAGAGTTACTCTGCTACCAAAGGTTGAACCTTCAAAATCTTGACTTCTAATATTCTATTGTGAAGAAACCTTGCTGTCATTTCCAGGTCTTGCTTTAATAGCTCCTTAATCCTCATCTGACCCCATCAAAATTTTAGCTCAATTAATCCCACCACCATCATAATCATTGATTTCTGTCTGTTCTCTCCTCACTCAGACAAAAAATCATCCTCCATTACAACTCAAAGTTTGCTATATCTGAAAAGCTCACAGAGTCAGGCAGGAAACATAAATGAGTAAGATGGACAAGGTAAAACACAAATAGAAATTGGTCGGATGATAAGAACCAAATTGCACCATCTAAAGGCATCAAAATGAATAGTTTCAATGCAACTAGTGAGCCAAACTAAATCCATCCCCAGAATAATATGTTTTTATACCTCTCACCTTATTCTGTTTGTTGTTATCTTTAAAAGTCAACTTTTGATGAGCTCACTTTCCAGTTTCCTTGTGTCTACATCCAAGTTTCCTCACATTGCAGAAGAAAGCAATCATTCAATCAGGCTGACCAGCTTTACCTTCACCTCACATGTGAGCATTCTCAATGACTGCTGTTCCTCTACACTTCCTAGCATGCTTTCTACTCCTGTCTCACAGAAGATGATTTCAGATGTTCTCTCCACATGCCTCCTGATCAGAATGGTTTTAGCTGCAATGATAGAATTTCCAACTCAAATGGCTTCTATTTATATGAAATCCACTCTTTACCCTCAGCTGCTTGTAATCTTATTTATTTATTTCAAAGCCATCATTACAATTTATAATCATTCTAGGCTTACTATTTCCTTCACTGAGAAAAGACTGTATGTCTCTTATTCACCGAGTAGCAGTTCAGACTATGACTGGTTTACATTAGATACACAATAAACACATGTGTTTCATTAGTATGTAGTAACTGTACCAAGGGGTTTCATTGTGGTATTTCTATACATAAATACAATGTACTTTGACCAAATTCACACCCTATATTACTTTTTGTCCCCTGCCCCCTTTAAATAATTTTAATGAATTTCATTATTCTATTTTCAAGCACCCCCATTTTCATCCTCTCCTTTCATCTTCTTGCTGGTTCCCACCCCCAAACAGACATCCAGGTTTATCAACTTCTAATTTTTTTTAGGTCTACATTCCTCATATGAGAGAGAAAATACAATATTTGCCTTTCTCATTCTGGCTTATTTCACTTAACATGATGATTTCCAATTCCATCCATTTTCTTGCAAATGACATAATTTCATTCTTATTTTTCGATCCATTGTTAAGTATACCATATGTTCTTTATACATTCATTTGTCAATGTCTACCTGGGTGATTCCATGGTTTGGCTATTTTTTAAAAATTTTTTTATTCATTTATTCACATGTGCATACATTGTTTGGGCCATTATTCCCCCATACCCTCGCCCCCTCTCTCTCCCCACCACCCCTCTCACTTCCAAGCAGAACCTGTTCTGCCCTTATCTCTAATTTAGTTGAAGAGAAGACATAAGCAATAATAAGAAAGATAAAACATTTTTGCTAGTTGAGGTAAGCATAGCTATACAGAGAGATTCCTAGCATTGCTTCCATGCACAAGTGTGTTACAATCCAAATTGATTCATGTCTACCTGACCTTTTCACTAGTTCCTCATCCCCTTCCCATATTGACCTCTGTCACGTTAAGGTTTCTGTAATTAGCTCCTCTGCAGGGGGGACATCAAACACTTTCAAGTTCTGGGTTTCCTACCTATCCTTATACCTCCCATATGTGCTCTCCTCTTAGCATGTGACCCAGGTCCAACCACATTGCTGTATTTGCCCTAGAACTAATGTCCACATATGAGGGAGAACATACAATTTTTGGTCTTCTGAGCCTGGCTAACCTTGCTCAGGATGATGTTCTCCAGTTCCATCCATTTACTTGCAAATAATAAGATTTCATTCTTCTTCATGGCTGAGTAAAATTCCATTGTGTATAGATACCACATTTTCTTAATCCATTCATCAATAGTGGGGCATCTTGGCTGTTTCCATAACTTGGCTATTGTGAATAGTGCTGCAATAAACATGGGTGTGTGGGTGCCTCTGGAGTAACCTGTGCTGCATCCCTTTGGGTATATCTGCAGGAGTGGGATTACTGGATCATATGGCAGATCTATGTTTAGATTTTTAAGAAGCCTCCATATTTTTTTCCAGAGTGGTTGCACTGTCTTGCATTCCTACCAGCAGTGTATGAGGGTTCCTTTTTCTCCACATCCTCACCAACACCTGTTGTTGCTGGTGTTTTTGATGATGGCTGTTCTAACAGTGGTGAGGTAGAATTTTAGTAGGGTTTTGATTTGCATTTCCTTATGGTTAGAGATGGTAAACATTTTTTCAAGTGTTTTTTAGCCATTTGAATTTTGTCTTTTGAGAAAGTTCTGTTTAGTTCAGTTGCCCATTTCTTTATTGGTTCATTGATTTTGGGAGAGTTTAGTTTTTTAAGTTCCCTATATATTCTGATTATCAGTCCATTGTCTGAAGTATAGCTGGCAAATATTTTCTCCCACTCTGTGAGTGGTCTCTTCAGTTTAGAGACCATTTCTTTTGTTGTGCAGAAGCTTTTTAATTTTATGAAGTCTTATTTGTCCATCCTTTCTCTTAGTTGCTGAGCTGCTAGGGTTCTATTGAGGAAGTCCTTGCCTAAACCTATTATTTCCAGAGTATTCCATGCTTTTTCCTGTACTAACTTCAGAGTTTCAGGTCTGATATTAAAGTATTTGATCCATTTTGAGTTGAAACTAATACAGGGTGATAAACATGGATCGAATTTCAGTTTTTTGCAAAAGATAACCACTTTTCCCAGCAGCATTTGTTGAAGAGGCTATCTTTTCTCCATTGTACATTTTTGGTGCTTTTGTCAAAAATAAGGCGGGTATAGCTATGTGGATTCATATCTGGGTCCTCTATTCTGTTCCACTGGTCTTCATGTCTGTTCTTGTGCCAGTACCATGCTGTTTTAATTGCTATTGCTTTGTACTATAACTTAAAGTCAGGTATTGTGATACCTCCAGCGTTGCTCTTTTTGCTGAGTATTGCCTTGGCTATTTGTAGTCTCTTGTGTTTCCAAATGAACTTTAGGGTAGATTTTTCAATCTCTGTGATGAATGTCATTGGGGTTTTGATGGGAATTGCATTAAACATGTAGACTGCTTTTGGAAGTATGCCATTTTTACTACGTTATTCTACCAATCCATGAGCACAGGAGATCTTTCCATCTTCTGTAGTCTTCCTTGATCTCTTTCTTCAGGGGTTTGTAGTTCTTGTAGAGATCATTCACATCCTTTGTTAAGTTTACTCCTAGGTATTTGATTTTTTTTTTTTGATGCTACTGTAAATGGAATTGTTTCCATATACTTTTTCTCAGTTTGTTCATTACCGGTATATAGAAAAGCTAATGATTTTTGTAAGTTGATTTTGTATCCTGCCACCTTGCTATACCTGTTTATGGTGTCTAAGAGTTTTTGGGTAGAGTTTTTTGGATCATATTGTATTAAATAGGGATATTTTGACCATTTCTTTATCTATTTGTATTCCTTTCTCTATTCTCTGTGCTTGTTGTTTTAATGATAATATGTCATGGGATAGTTCTATTTTGGTCAAGTCTGTTTGGTGTCCTGGATGCTTCCTGTACCTGAATGGGTGTAGTTTTCTCTGTATTTGGGAAATTTTCTCTTATTGTTTTATTGAATATATTACAAATTCCTTTTGCTTGCACCTCTTCTCCTTCTTCAATGCCCATGATTCTCTGGTTTGGTCTTTTGATGGAGTTGGTGAGTTCTTGCATATTTCTTTCACAGGTCTTGAGTTGTTTGACTAATAGCTCTTCAGTTATTCCTTGAATTTCCATTTTATCTTCAAGTTCTGAGATTCTGTCTTCCACTTGTTGTAGTCTACTGGAGTGGGCTTCCATTGTGTTTTATGTTTCTGTTTTGTTCTTTTTTCTGAGGTTTTCCTTGTCATGGGTCACTTCTTCTTTAATATTGTCTGTTTTTGTCTTTAATTCATTTATCTCCCTAGTTATAGTGATCTCTATTTTACTTTGGTGTTTATTTAGGGCTCCCATGCTTTCATTTATTTGTTCCTGTGTCTTCTCGTATTCTTTATTTTTGGTGTCTTGAAATTTCTTGAGTGCCTCTTGTACATTTTGGTTAAGATGTCTAGTAACATCTCTATGAAATTCTCAGTGATTACTTGCAGGATATCTTCTTTAAGATTGTTCTTGTGGACATCGTTGGGTTCCTTGGTGTCATTTTTCTTTGTTTTGTTGGAGTCTGGAACTGGGTATCCATTTTCTTCATTTCCCTCTGAATCCTGTTTGGTCTGCCAAAGGTCTCCCAAGCACATTCAGAGCCAGTGGGGGTGGTGGTGTGGGGGTGGCGGCCTGACTATTCTCAGTGTATCATGGCATGTTTCAACTCTCCCTGGTGGTTCACCTCTGCCAAGCATGGCTCCAGTGTGTCAGCAAGGTCCCTGATTCACGGAGCTCACACTGTCTGCGTCTGTCCCAGTCACCATTTTTGATCTCACTCATGGTTTGGCTATTGCGAACAGTGCAGGAATCTCTACTATCATGATGACTTACATTCCTTTGGCTATATGCTCAAGAGTAGTACAGCAGGATCATATGGTAGTTCTAGTTTTACTTTTTTGAGGACCTTCCACAATGACTTTCATAATGACTGCACGAATTTACATTCCCACCAACAGTGTATAAGGATTTCTTTGTCTCTCCCTCCTCAACAATATTTGTTGTCTTTTGTTTTCTTGATGATTGTTCTTCTGGTTGGGGTGAGCTAGAAACTCAGTGTGGTTTAGAGTCACATTTCTTTTGTGACTAAGGATATAGAACATTTCTTCATGTATTTATTAGCCATTTTTATTTCTTTTGAGAACTGTGTGTTAAATTCATTTGTCCATTTATTAATTTGGTTGTTCTTTTGGTATTTAATGTGGGGAGCTGATTAAATGCTCTAGATATTAATATTTCATCCAGTGAATGGCTGGTAAAGATTTTCTTCCCATTTTGCATGTTCTGTCTTGATTCTGCTAATTGCTTCCTTTGCTATGCAGAAGCTTTTTAATTTGGTGCAATCCCATTTGTAAATTCTTTCTCTTATTTCCTGAACAAATTGGACTCTTACTCAGAAAGATATTGCTTTTGCTTATATCTCCAATGATTTTCCCTGTTTTCCACTATTAGTTCAAAGTTTCAGATCTTACTTACAGATCTTTGATCCATTTTGAATTAATTTTTGTGCTGGGTGAAATACAGGGGCCTAGTTTCAGCCTTCTATATGTAGATATCCAGTTTTCCCCAACACCATTTGAGGAAAAGATTATCTTTATTCTAATGTAAGTTTTTAATGTCTTTGTCAAAATTCAGATGGCTGAAGCTGTATGGGCTAATTTATGGATCTGCAATTCTATTACATGGTTTATGTGTCTGTTTTTTCAAGTATCATACTGTTTTCCTTAATATGACTGTGTATTATAATTTGAAGTCAAGTATTGTTATACATCCAGAATTGCTTTTTTTACTCAGGATTGCTTTGAATATTGTCAAATGAATTTTAGAACTGATTTTTCTCTTTAGGAAAAGAATGGCATTGGGATTTTTGTAGGGATTGCATTGAATCTGTAGACTTCTTTTGATAGTATAGCCATTTTCACAATGTTAATTCTACTGATCCATGAACATGGGAGTTCTTTCCATCTTCTAGGGTCTTCCTCATTTTCTTTCTTCATGGTTTTACAGTTTAATTCTAGAAATCTCTCATCTCCTTTATTAGTTTTTCTCTTAGGCATTTAATTTTTGAGGATATTGTGAATAGCATTGGTTTCCTGACTTCTTTCTAGCCTCTTCCTTATTGAGAAATAGAAAAGCTACTGATTTTTGTAGTTAATTTTGTACCCTCATTTATTTCTGAAAGCGTTTATCAGATATAAGAATTTTTGTGGAGTCTCCAGGGTCTTTTAAGTATAGGATTGTATCATCTACAAATAGGGATAATTTGAATTTTTCCTTCCCTATTTCTATTCCTTTTCTTTTTTTTTTTTTTTTTGCCTTATTGCTCTAACTAAGAATTTGAACACTATTTGAATAATGTAGTAGAAAGAGTGGATTCCTTTGTCTTATTCTTGACTTTAGAGGAAATGGTTTCATTTTTTCACCTTTTAGTATGATGTTGGCTATAAGATTGTTTTATATATCATTTATTATGTAGAAATAAATTCCTCGTTTCTTCAGAATTTTTATAATTGAGGGATTTTTCAAAGGCTTTTTCTACATCTGTTGAGATGATAATATGATTTTTTCCCTTTATTCTGTCAGTGTGCTCTGTTACATTGACTGAATTTTCTTATGTTGAACCATCCTTGTATCCCTGGAATGAAACCAAGTTGATCATGGTGTATGACATTTTTAATGTGTTACTGAATTTTTGCAAATATTTTATTGAAAACTTTTGCATCAATGTTAATCAATGAAATTGCTCTTTAATTTTCTTTTTTGTTGTTGTGTCCTTACCCGGTTCTTCCATCAGGGTAATGTTAGCTTCATAGAAGGAGTTTGGTACTGATCCTTCAATTTCTATTTTATAGAATAGATTGAGGAACTTTGGTGTTAGATGTTCTTTAAAAGTCTGGTAGACATCTCTAGCAATAAAGGAAATGCAAATTAAAACCACACTAAGATTCCACATCACCCCTGTTAGAATTGCCATCATTAGCAACACCACCAACAGCAGGTGTTGGCAAGGATACAGGGAAAAAGGAACCCTCTTACACTGTTGGTGGGAATGTAAACTAATTCAACCACTCTGGAAAAAAATTTGGAGGCTACTTAAAAAGCTAAACATTGATCTACCATTTGATCCAGCAATACCACTCTTGGGGGTATACTCAAAAGACTGTGACACAGGTTACTCCAGAGGCACCTGCACATCCATGTTTATTGCGGCACTATTCACAATAGCCAAGTTATGGAAACAGCCAAGATGCCCCACCACTGACGAATGGATTAAGAAAATGTGGTATCTATACACAATGGAATTTTATGCAGCCATGAAAAAGAATGAAATGTTATCATTCGCTGGTAAATGGATGGAATTGGAGAATATCATTCTGAGTGAGGTTAGTCTGGCCCAAAAGACCAAAAATCGTATGTTCTGTCTCATATGTGGACATTAGATCAAGGGCAAACACAACAAGGGGATTGGACTTTGAGCACATGATAAAAGCAAGAGCACACAAGGGAGGGGTGAGGATAGGTAAGACACCTAAAAAATTAGCTAGCTTTTGTTGCCCTTATCACAGAGAAACTAAAACAGATACCTTAAAAGCAACTGAGGCCAATAGGAAAAGGGGACCAGGAACTAGAGAAAAGGTTAGATCAAAAAGAATTAACCTAGAAGGTAACACACATGCACAGGAAATTAATGTGAGTCAACTCCCTGTATAGCTATCCTTATCTCAACCAGCAAAAACACTTGTTCCTTCCTATTATTGCTTATACTCTGTCTTCAAAAAAATTAGAGATAAGGGCAAAATAGTTTCTGCCGGGTATTGAGGGGATGAGGGGGAGAGGGAGGGGGCAGAATGGGTGGTAAGAGAGGAGGTGGGGGCAGGGAGGAGAAATTACCCAAGCCTTGTTTGCACATATGAATAATAAAACTATAAAAAAAAATCTGGTAGAGTTCAACAGTAATCTATGCAATCCTGGACTTTTCTATGTTGGGAGATTCATTTAAATTTTTCTTTAAATTATCATTGTTGTACTGCAGATATATTATGACATTTGTAAAGTGCTTACAATGTATCTTAGTTAAATTCTTCCCTCCATCATTCTCCCTTGTCCCTCCCTAACCCTTCCCCTATTCTTAGATAGTTTCCAAATGTCTCATTTTTTCATGTTTTTTAAAATATTAGGGTTTGAATTCAGGACGTTCACCTTGAGCCACCCCACCACCTCTATTTTTTATGATGGGTTTTTCAAGATAGGTTCTCACAAACTATTTGCCTGGGCCTGGCTTCAAACTGCAATCCTCCTGATCTGTGCCTACTGAGTAGCTAGGATTATGGGCATGAGCCACCAATGCCTGGCTCATTTTTTCATTTTCATACATGGATACATAATATTTCTACCATATTCACCCTCTTACATACTTTCCTTATATCCTCCCCCTTTCACTGGTACCAGTCCTCAGACAGGAACTGTTTTACCTTCCTGTCTTCTATTTTTGAAAATAAAAAGACATTTTTATTTATTTATGATATCTATACAGAGAATTTCATTATGACATTTCCATGGATGTATGTATTGTATTCCAAATTGGTTCATTCCCTCCATTTTTCTCCTTTTTACCTTAGTTCTCTTATGGTGATTTAAAAATATTTTAAAATTAAATATTCATTCTTGTATAGAAAACATATCACCCATATCCACATTCTTTACTTCTTTTTTTTATCTTCTTCCTCCCATTAGAGCTCTCCCCCTAGCATAACCTATTTCATTTTTGTCCTTCGTTGTTTAGGTGTATGCTTGTTGGTCAGTGGGATTTTTGCCTTGGTATTATACTTGTACATCCATTGTGCTTATGTCAGTGAAAGCCCCCGGAACAGTACTTCCTTGCCCATTTCCCCCATTCTGTATTATTTAACAGTTTTCACCATGTTTCTTTGTGTCTTGTTCCTATACAGTTGTGATGTATTTCATTATTATTTACTGTACTTCCTTCCTTCTTTTCCTCTTCCCTTGTTCTCCTCTACCAGCCAAACTTTGGATACATGCTCAGTGTATATTGCTTTGTATATGTGATATTGTTTGCATTTGTTTGGGACTATATTCCACATATGAGAGAAAACATGTGACCTTCAACTTTCTGCACCTGGCTAACTTCACTTAAGATGATGTTCTCCAGTATCATCCATTTACCTGCAAACAACAAAATTTCATTCTTTATGTCTGAATAAAATTCCATTGTATATAAATACCTCATTTTCTTAATCCATTCATCAGTTGTGGGACATCTTGGCTGTTTCCATAGTTTGGCTATTTTGAATAATTCTGCAATAAACATGGGAGTGCAGGTGTTTTTATTGTAACCTAAGATTCCTCTGGGTATATCCCTAGAAATGGTATTGCTGGATCACCTGTAGTTTTAATTTTAATTTTTTGAGGAGCCTCCTTATAGTTTTTCATAGTGGTTGTACTAATTTACATTCCCACCATTCTTGATGATAACCTTTCCAACAGAAGAGAGCAGGAATCCTAATGTGGTTTTGATTTGCATTTCCTTTATGGCCAGGGATGTTGAACATTTTTTCATGTGTTTTTTTTTTTTTTTGACTATTTTGGACTTCTTCCCTTGAAAAAACTCTGTTCATTTCATTTGCCCATTTCTTCACTAGGTCATTGAATTTTGGGGAGTTTAGATTTTTGAGTATATTCTGGTTGTTAATTCCTTGTCAGATGTATAGCTGGAAAAGTTTTTCTCCCGTTCCATGAGTTTCTCCTTCAATCTGGTGACCATTTTTTTTTTTTGCTGAGCAGATGCTGTTTAGTTTCATGTAGTCTCAGTTGTCAATCCTTTCTCATAGTTGCTGAGCTATTGGAGTTCTATTTAATGGAGATTATTATTAGTGCTTCAATTTTATTATTTGTGATAGATCTGTTTAGGTGGTTTATATTCTGTTGGTTAATTTTGTTAGGTCACATGCATCTAGAAATTTACCTATTTCTTCTAGATTTTCCAATCTATTGGAGCATACGTTTTTAAAGTATTCACTAAGATGCTCTGAATTTCATTGTGATTGATGTGATACTTCCTTTCTCATGCTTAATTTTTTAAAATTTGGGTCTTCTCCCTCTTTCTTTTAGTTAGCTTGGTTAAGAGTTTGTCAATCTTATTTATCTTTTCACAGACCTAACTTTTTGTTTCATTCATTCTCTGTATTATTCTTTTAGTCTCCATTTCTGTATTTTCTTCCCTGATTCTTATTATTTCTTTCTGTCTACTGCTTTGGGTTTGACTTGTTATTTTTCTAAGAGTCTGAGTTACATTGTTAGGGTATTTTAAGGGGATGTGTCTGGTTTTGTATTGATGGCAATTATAACTATAAATTGTTCTTTTAGTGCTGTCTTTTCTGTCCCAAAAGTTCTAGTAAGTTGTGTTCTCAATTTCATTTGATTTTAGGAATTTTTTTCCCCTTCCTCATTTCTCCAATAATCTATTGATAATTCAAGAATGAATAGTTTGGTCTCCATTTGTGTGTGTATTTTCTATTACTGTTGATTCCATTGAGGTCTGATAAAACATAGGAAATTATTTTAATTATCTTGTGTTGGTGAAAACTTATTTATTTCTTAAGTTGTGATCTATTTTGGAGAAAGTTCCATGGGATTCTGAGAAGAATGGGTATTCTGCAGCTGTTGGATAGAATATTATGTAAATGTCTGTTATGCCTATTTAATCTATAGTGTTGTATAATTCTGAAGTTTCTTAGTTGATTTTTTTTTTGTCAGTATGACTTGTCTATTGGTGAGAGTAGTGTTGAAGTCAACCACTATTATTGGGTTAGGGTTTATCTGTGCTTTAATGTTCAGTAGTGTTTGCTTTATGTAATTGTGCACAACACATTTCAGTGAGTATATGTTTACAATTGTTACATCCTCCTACTGGATTTATCTCTTTGTCAAAATGAAGTGACCTTTGTCTCTTCTGATTGCTTTGTCAGATATGAATGTAACTACTCCTGCTTGCTTTCCTGCTCCATTTGCTTAGAAAAATCTCTTTTCATACTTTCATTCTAAGCCTATGTTTGCCTTTTCCAATGAGGTACATTTATTGTAGGCAGCAAATGGTCTTGTTGGATTTTATTTTATTATTATTTTTTTTTTGTATTTTGTGTGTGGGGGTGGGTTTGGTGAGATTGGGGTTTGAATTCAAGACTTTGTGTTTGCAAACAGGTACTTGCAAAGCAGGCAATGCACTGCTTGAGCCATACCTCCAGTCCATTTTTCTCTGTTTATTTTGGAGATGGGATCTCATAAACTATTTGCCTGGACTGGCCTCAAACCAGTGATCCTCCTGATCACAGCCTCCCAAGAAGCTAGGATTATGGGACTGAGCCATCAGTCCCTGATGGGTCTCATTTATTTAATCTAATCTGAAAGTCTGTGTCTTTTATTTGCAAATTGAGATTGTTAGCATCCAGAATTATTAGAAGAAATATATTAATTCTTGTCATTTTATTGGTTTTGTAGTGCTTGATGCTTCCTTTTCCTTCATTTGCTTATCTACTCATGTAGTGAGACTTATTCTTTCCATATTTTCCTGTTTGCATTTATATTTTTCTTTTGTGTACGATTTCTTCAACTTCTGCTGTGGTGATTTAGTGGTCATGACTTACTTTAGTTTTGGTTTATTGTGGAAGGTTTTTTTTCTCTTTCAGTTATAAAGGATAGCTTTGCTGGCTACAGTGATCTAGGTTGGCAGTGATTTCCTTTCAGGACTTGATTATATAATTTCATGTCTTCCTTGCTTTTAAAGTTTCTGCTGAGAAATCTGCTGTTGTTTTGATGTATTTGCCTTTATGAGTGACTTAGCATTTCTTTCTTTCAGCTTTAAATATTCTTTTCTTGTTCTGTATGCCTAATGCTTTTATTATAATGTGACATGGGGGCGGGATTCTTTCCTGGTGTTGTCTGTTTGGAGTCTTAAAATTCTTCCACACCTGAATGACAATCTCTCAATATTAGGAAATTTTTCTGCTATTATTTTATTGAATATGTTTTCTGTGGCTGCAACTTGCACCTCTTCTTCATCTATATCCATGATTCATACATTTATTCTTTTAATGGTGTCCCAGAGGTCTTGCATGCTCCATTTGTACTTATTTTGGGTTTTTTTTTTCTGTATTTTCATCTGTATGCTCGAATACATCTAACTTGTCTTCAAGCATTGACAGTCTTTCTTCAATTTGATCCAGTCTATGGAAGAGACTTTCCAATGAGGTTTTTATTTGATTTATTGAGCTTTTCCAGAATTTCAATTTTATTTTTTTCAGAATTTCTATATCTTATTGTATTCCTCTTTCATGTCCTGCTTTGTTTTGTTTATTTCATTCAGCTATTTATTTCAGTTTTCTTAGAATTCATTCAAATGTTTATTTGTGTTCTTTTTAATTTCATTGATCATTTTCTCATTTTCATTCTTTGAGATTTTATTCACTTGACTATCCTGTTTGTTATTATGAAGTTGAGTTTTGGAGATATCATGTTGACTTTTTTTTCTCAATTTCATTATGTTTCTGTATTGGGATTTGCATGTCTGAACATAAGTCGTTGGTTTTAAGTTTTAATAACCTTGAGTATTTCTGTTGAAATACTCTGTTTTTAGGCTAGACAATCTAATGGCTTGGTTGAGGTGCTATATTATTTTGCCACTGCTCTGAGAGTATGGCTCAGTAGCCAACCATTTACCCATAAATTCATGGTACCAGGTCTGATCCCCAGCACTACTCAGATTAAGGAAAACCAGTTGGAGCCTCTTATAGAAAGGTTGGCTATTGGCTTCTGGTCTCCTTTCACTTATAGAAGCTTCTATAGTGCTCTGGGATCTGATTCTTGTCACTGGGAATTTTATAGTGGTCTAGGCAGGTTCCCAATTGATCCATGAGACTCCCAGTTTATGTCCCCAGAAGCAGCCTCAGGGTAATCCCCAAATGCAGTAGCAAGTATGGGGTGCAAATAGAGCAGAGTTCTGCCCTGACTATTGGAAAACTGAGGGACTTAGGTGTTCTACCTATGATATAAAAGCATTTAGAGATTTGAAAAGAAAGTATACAACATTTCTTCTAACCAATATCAATAAAAAATAAGGTAACCATCATTGACAGCCTCTGCACTGATTTCAAAACATGGCTGAAAATTCTTTGACATTAATCCCATTAAGAGGAGTCCCCTTCTCTTGAATCAAGTGGATTTTAAACTGCTTCAAACATTACAGTATGATGAAGGAGACACTATGTGACTTCCAAGACTAGACCATAAAGTTTCACTCAGCTTTTTCCTTGCTTACTGGAATATGTTCTCTTAGAATTCAGTGCCATCATATAAAAAGTCCAGTTATCCTGAGGTTGTCATGCTGTAAGGAATCCTAAGTCACATAGAGAGGTCAGGCCTTTGGGTTTTAGGCAATGAGCCCGTCTGAACCAAGTCTTGCCCAGGACCCAGGCATGTGAATGGAAGTATTCAGATGATTCTAACCCTAACCATGGAGGAACCACAGCCATTTAACTCTCCCCAGATGAGGCCTAGACATTATGGGAAACAGACAAACCATAATCCTCACTGTGCTCTAAGATCCTGAACCACAGGCTCCATGAGCCTGATAAAATAGCTGATGTTTTAAACAACTAAATTTTTGGATGATTCTTTTCACCAATGAACAGAACAGAGCTTCTTTCCAGATCTTCCTGCTCTGCAATTACAACTAAGCTCACCAATGCTGGCCTTCTTGCATTTTTCAGTGCTCTTGCTTTGTTGTTCCTTGGAAGTCTTTTGAATCATCCAGCATTAGAACAGCTTCAATTTGAACCCAGAAAGTGCTGCTAACCCCCACTTTCTACTAGATCATTTTAAACAATCATTTCATTTCTTTGGGTCAGTTTCCTCTTCTAAACTAGTGAACAAATCCTTCTCTGCAGGATTTCTATGAGAATCAAATGATGCCACAGGCAAAAATTAATGGAATTTAGACTGCAGCCCTTTGCCAAGAAATTCAGGGCAGAGAGCGCTTTTAATCTCCCTTGAGTTCCAGTCTTGTAAAGAAGTGTATTTGCCCAAACAAATCAATAGAGTTGATGCTGCAGCCATCAGATATGCAAGCATGTATCTCACCATACACTGGGGGCTTCTAAAGGGTCTGTGTGTTTGTGTGTGTGTGCACCTGTATGTAATTTAATAGTGGGCCAGCTTGGTGATTTTGAAACAACTGAAGTGTCTGACATGAAAGCAAGTGACAGTACTTGGAACGAGGGCCATGAAAAGCAAGTACATTGCAAATCACTCAGTCCTGCTGTGAAGGGAATCACAGTCACTGTATATTTTCTTAAATGTAGTTTCCCAGCAAACCTTTCATAAAATTCATGACTGTGGCTGACCTTTGCTATATCCTTGCTTCCATAGCTTCTCCCTCCTCCTTAAATATCAGCAGGGTTGCAAGGCACTTGTGGCAAACATTTTTGATTGGCTGTTGGATAGCCATTCAGAACCCCTTCTACCTTTCTACCTCCTTCTATAGAGCCCAGAAAAACAATTCTCACCACTCCAGCTTCCCATACAGCTACAGGTAGTCAGTGTCCATGAAGAATAAGCAGACGCCCCTGAGGGTCTTTTGTAAAATCTCTCTCTCCTAATGTAAGGAAACATAACAGTGGCACAGCCTTGCCCACTTGTGCCTTCCACTGCCTTGAATGCATAGTTGGTATGTCCACACGCAGCAATCTTGTGACAATAATGAGGGAACTTCAGGGTGGCATCCACTCTGATGTTGCTGACATAATTTCCTGGGTTTTTTTTGTGGGGATAGGTAAGTCTCTGTTGGTGTATGTCCCTGAAGGTGCATTTTCTCCTGCAGGTGAGGAAAATCCTAACTGATATCTCATTGCAGGAAATGGTGTGCACTACAGGCAAGGGAACTTTTCTTCTAAGAGAACATTTGAGTTTTACTTCCTTGACTCTTCTGAGGATGGCAGAAGCAAAAATCCTTGAGTACAAAGTCACTTAGAACACATCCATCTCTCCCTGGAGATGAATTGTCTGTGACTTCATAGACATTACCTCCACTTCTCTCCACAGCCTTGCCCTTTTGTCAGTTCAAGGCAGATATTCTTCTGCCTAGACCTCTGCCACAGACTCCTAATTATCTTCCTTTCCATTGCACTGACCTCTCACCCATTCTTACTGACACCAGAGAGAGTCAAACATCCACCCATGTTTTCCTGCCAGAAGCAGAACACCAGTACTGGTTGATGAAACTCTGACCTTCCTCACTCTGGTGAGAAGGCTTTACATAACTGGGCCTCTGCATCCTTCCCCAGGATCTCTCCAGCCAGTTCTTTTTTTTTGACACCTCTCTACAGTTTTTCTCAAGATCTGAAAACCCTCAGGTTCAGCCCACAATGGATTTTAATCCTCTGATCTCTCTTTCCCTTCCACTTAGTTCAGACTTCTATGATATATGTACCACATACCTATACCATTCCAGGTTTGTTGCTTCTGACTTGTGTTGGCCAACAGCACTCTATCCCAGTACTGGAAGAAGCAAACTCACAATGGATGGTAAGCCAGCAGACAGCAAGGCCTGAGTGTGTGTTGTTCACTATTGTAATGTCAGGGCCTAGAGAAGTGCTTGGCATGGAGTATTAGATGGAAGGAAGAGCAGATGGGGCTGGGGTGTGGCTCAGTGATGGCAAACTTGTCTAGCATGGTGAGGCCCTGAGTTCAACCTCCACCAGTACAGCTTTATAAATAAATAGGAAGAAGGGAAGACAGGAAAATATTCTTATCTCCTATTCACTGCATTGTTGTGGAAGAGAGGGAGGGAGCCTCTGCCTCAAACAGTATGAGATGTCAGAATGCACAATACCTGGCCCCAGACAGAAGCAATAAAGGTTAGTTGGTTAGTCCTATAAACTCACAGTCCAGAGATCAATACCACAGGCCATGCAGGATCACACAAGGCTCACTTGGGAGCAGAGAGAGTGAGAAGGGACAGTGGGAGGCAGATGACGCAGTGATATGCTGGTGAGGTGGCCCTTAGCTCACCTGGGAGGTTGTGTTTCACTCAAATAATATTTTGAACAATTTGCAATATGGCAGAGAGGCGAAATCTTTCAGGTTGAAGACCAGACAGGGTGCAACTGGTAAGTCTTCTAAAGGATATATCCAGGTGGAGAGACTTTCCCATCGGGTAGGGAACATATCTGGCAAATACAGGACCCTTTGAGGTTCAGAGATGTTGAGGCAGATTTTGAAAGGAGGGAGAAAAGGAGGAAGGAAAGTGAAGTGAAGAGGTAGGGAGGGAGGAAGGAAGAAAGGGAAGGAGGGAAAGAGGAAAGAAGGAAGGAAGGGAGGGAGGAAGGGAGGAAGAGGAAAGAAGGAAGGGAGGGAGGAAGGAAAGGAGGGAGGGAGGGAGGGATGAAGGGAGGAAGAAGGGGAGGAAAAAAGGGAGGAAAAAAAGGAAGGAAGGAAGGGAGGGAGGAAGGAAGAAAGGAAGGAAGGAAAGATATTTCTCTTTTTGTTCTGGCCTATTCATTGATTACCATGGGAGACTGGCTCAAGTTCAGAAGTTAAGTGAATTTTCAATTATCATCTGGGGTACACACTGTTGATTGGCTGACCCAATCTCACTTCCAATCTCCTTTTCCTTATCTACTTTCCAGCTAGGCCTGCTAATGTGTCATAAGTTGATCAATGGGCATAAGCAGAACTGATTTGGGTGGAAGCTTCTGCTTTCTGCATTTAGTTAATTGTCCACATTGCCTTGAATATATATACCATATTTGACCATTTTCCTATTGTTGTGTATATTTGTTTTTCATCTGCATTTTCAAATTGATGTTGTTGTGAATTAGAAATAGCTTTGCCCTACAATGGGCTGCAATTAGAGGCTGGTGTTTATATGGACACTAATTTGACTGCCTTCTTAGTTTCAAAAGACATGATGGATGGGTGTGGAGGTTGAATTCTTATGTCTGTGCTGCAGTCACGTTTTCTAAAGCATGGTAGCTACCCAAGTCTTGCTTATAGGACCAAGGGGCCCGATTGAGTTCAGTGGGCAGTTTATCTATATGAAAGGACTCATGCCTAGAGAAAGATCAGAGCTCAACTGAAATGGAAAAGTGGTACTTAAAGAGATCTTGGGCATCAAAACTAGGGCCAAGAAACAGAATCACCCTTGAAGAGTAAGGTGACTGTCAGAAATTAATGAAATTAAATAGTCATGATAAGAACAGCGAGAGAAAAATGAGAAATAGATTTATTACTTGGAAATCAAGAAAATATGAAATATGTCATGTGGTTGCAGTCCAAAGCTGAGGCCATGGACACCAAGTGGACACCAGACACCATGTCAGATGCCTAGCTACTATGGTAGAGGTGGATAAAAGAGCTAATGGACCCACACTGACAGATAATTCCAGCTTTATATGTTCTCAATTATTTCCCCAAATTTTAATAGAAAATGTGTCTTAAAAGAATTTCTATTGACTGAAGTAGATGGAAGCCCTACTCCTATATTCTCTGTCCCTCTCTTCTACTGTCCCTGTGGATACCCCTGAGAATGTTCAGTGGAGCTCAAGCAAAGAAAGAGCATCAGACGTCATTCCTTTAAACAAATTAGGACAGCAACAGCTCCAGTATCTTAGGAATATTATGAAATCTACGGGTAGCCATTTTGTTTGATTGTTTCTGAAGCACATTTTATTTATTTTATGTTTTTCTTTTGTTTATTTATTAGCATATTATAGTTATAGTGGGATACATTATGAAATTTACAAAAGGCTCATATCTTTGTTAAATTCACTTTCTCCATCTTTATTCTTTATCCCCCCTCCCTTCTTAGAACAGTTTCAACAGGTTTCATTGTCCCATTTTCATACATGAATACATGTATGTATGTACTTCCTCCATATTTACCTTCCTTCTCCCTTTCTTATGTCCTCCCTCCTCCCACTGGTACCAGCCCCTGGGCAGGACTTGTTATATCTTCCTGTCCTTAATTTTTGTTTTAAAAAAGACATTTTTGTTTGTTTATGATGGTTATACAGGGAGTTTCACTGCAATATTTCCATATATATAATATATGTATTATATCCCGAGTTGGTTCATCCCCTCCATTCATCTCCTTTCTAGCTTAGTCCTCTTACAGTGATTTCAACACATACCATACACACACATTCATAAAACTTAGCTTACAATTTCAGATTGTTAGCCTCATTTTATAAACAGAAATACTGAAATTCTGGGAGCCATAACTGCCTCTTTCTCACCTCTGTGCTTCTCATCAATCCATTCTTCAGAACCATGTTTTGGATCCCCATCTGGGGCTATACATGCAGATGTGCCAAGGACTCAGGAATTGCAGAGGGAAAATCACCTTGGTACATTCTTTTCTGTGGGACCAAAGTTACTTTTGGTCAATAAGAGTTAAAGATTAGAGAAGAAGATGTAGGGTAAACATAATTGCTGGTGGCTCCCATCTCATGTTGAGTGCCTGGTGAGTCACATGGGCAACTTTCTGTATCTCAGACCATGTGTTGTGATATAATGTCCTCAAGTCAACCCCTCACTGAATCCCTGTGCTCTAGGAGGCTTTTATACTGCAGAATTTTCCTCATTCTGTTTAGGATAACCATCAGTTACTGTCTAGTTCTAGTTTTCCCTATGATTCTATTCAACTTCCTTCAAGTCTCACTCTACTGTTATGAAGATGGGTTTTTTCCTACATTGGTCCTCATCTGAACTCAATCTCCAGTTCACACTTTGCTCCTAACTTGGGTTTCTTTACAATTCTTCAAGGACAAACCAAAGGTGGGGATTTGAAGAATAACAGGCATGGGAAGAAAGCCTATCAAGCAAATTTTAAAAGCTAAGAAAAAAATTTAAAAACATATAATAGATATCACTTGAGCTCAAGGGAAGACAAAATTCACAAGGGCTGTGATACCTGAATTGAGGCTGAACCTTGAGGATACCACATTTATGGAGTGCACAGCTCTGTGCTAAATATATCACTGGGTAAATTCTCTTAATCCTCACAGTAACCCAAAGTAGGCATTATTACTATCCTCATTTTGCAGAATAGAAACTGAAGCTTAGAGACCTTATGGAACTTACTCAAAATCAGAATTTGAACCCAGATCCATTTGATGCCAAAGCTTTTTACCAGACTCCAGACCACTGATTTGCAGCATCTGGCACATAGTGACTTCCCAGTCAGTATTTGTTAAATAACTGAATGAAGCGGTGCTGGGAGAATGAAAAAATTCAGGTATCTTGGAATGTGGATTATACACTCAGGATGGAGGAGAGAAAGTTAAATGGTGGAGATGATAGTGCAATTACTGAATTACTGATACTTGTTGAATACCTACTCATGCTAGACTATGTGTTATGTAACACTTTAAGACAAGGTTTTTGAAGTTGATAGAAACACACTGAGCACTAGACATTCTGGCTGGCCCTGTATTGGGCCCTCAGGAAGGCAAATTATCCTTAAGCATTCATGGCTCAAATGCAGGAGAAAGGCCCAGAATGTACTTCACATCTTGGACAAGGCTATCTGGGGGTTTGATTTACTTACTCTCCACTCGCCTCTACAGCTATGAGCCATCCATCAACAGTTAGATTTCTCTGGCTCTGAGGAGTTTGGAATGATCAATGGACTCTGGATATGGTAGGAATTCACACTCCTCCCCCCTTCCCAGTTCTCACAAACTCCCCATAATAGACTCCCATATTGTGTGAACAATTTATAGTATAATGAATTTGTTTTATTCTGGTTCAGTCTGGGCACTGCAGCCCTTGCCTGCCTTCCTGTTCTTTTATTTACTCCTAAGCCATTCTCATTTTTGTAGCCATTCCCTTTAGCTCTCCTTTTCTATAAGGTCATTCTAAGGACAGGATGTTGCTGTGGCTGAGATGAGTTGTGAACACGTGCAAGCCAGGTGTGTGTTGGTGATTCTCTCTCTTCTTTTCAGCTCTCTGAAATCCGGCCCATAAAGGAAAAAGTCACACACTCAAGATTTAGAGTCCAAATTCTGATTTTGAGGTTGGTGTCATTCAGATGAATGCCCCTGAGCCAGGCACAACGGAGCAGTTACTGGGCAGGATAAGGTGATACAGTGTCAGACCTCCATGAACTGTAACTCACCAGGAGTCAGGGGGTGGGGAGACATTTCTGTAACCAGTAAAATGTGTAAGGCAAGTCTCAGCCCTATATATTGCTGTTCTCCACAACGCCTATTTCTTGGAAAATTCATCTCCTTCACTATGCGGTACTTAGGGGCATTGAAAATTAGTCAGTTTGCTATACTAGTCTTGTTAACACTTGTGGCAGAACATTAATACAGGATCATAGTAATCACATTGGTGTTAAATATTTGCAGTGTTAGGGCAATAGCTTTGAATCTCAACCTACTATATTTGATTAATAGTGATGCTAATGGTGGCATAAGGGAAGATGGACTCTCCAGCCTTCTTCTCCAGATAGTACAAACACTCCAGTGCTAAGTGCTTCATTTATATGTGAATACAATTAAGATTAGCTTCTAATTATTTCTGACACATGCTCTTTAATATCAGAGACTTCAAGTCACAGTGGTCAAAGGGTAATGCATCATAACAGGTTACAACATCCCCAAGGATTTCCTGATGGACATAAAAATGGTTTTTTCCTCCAATTGACTGACAGTATGGCAGGTGCAAAGTGATTGCCAGGTTTCTAGCTGTCCATTAAAAAATCTTAAATTGGGAGGACATGGCTTTTGCAATTAGCTTCCACATTAGGAGGTTGTGACCAGCTGGACTGTGGTTATTGTTCTTCTGGGGCTAATGTACCTTGGGGATGATGCAACAACTTTTCAGCTGAGTCCTTCAAGACAAATATCTTGATTTCCAAAATTTAGAGCGTATTTTCCCCCAGAAGGACATAATGGAAAATAAAGGTTTACAGTGAAGCAACAGGATAAACACTAGCTAGAATGTGGAAATTTGCCAGTGAGAAGTGTTTATTTTTGTCTTTGTAGAAGACAGGTGAGAAAATTTATTTACCTTCAAAAACTGGACTATATAGTTCAACCTTTAATTGGAAAAGGAAGCAGGTGGTGTGCACCATGAACTATAACATACTTCCAAAGCTCTGTGTTTAGGAGGACAAGATTTCCTTGACCTTCTATGACTAATCTCCCATACTCCTGCTACTATCTCTATGCACAGCTTGTTTGGACAGAGGTTCTTCAAAAGAATGTTTTCTTGAGTGTTGAAAGTTTGGGAAACAGCAAACCCATTGCATTCTGCTGTCTGCAGAGAAACTCCTGGAAGAAAGGACCTGGGTTCTCCCTGAGTCTAGGATAGAGGAACAAAGAGGAGAAAGTATCTACAGGTCAAGATGATTCTACCATCCTGGAAGTGCCAACAATCATATTTTTATTAAAATTAAAACTCAAGCATATCTATGCACTGTGTGTGATTGGGTTAGCAACTCTTAGGGTTCTTAACCTTTAACTTCCCCACCCAATTAAAGCAAACAAATATTTGCTATGACTGCTGTAAAAAAAAGGACAGGACAAATTTTTCAAGGAGCTCACTTTATATTGGAAGAAAAAGATTCAATACATGTAACAATTAACAAACCCATAACAACAACACTTCTGGAAACAGCATTCATGAAGTGATGTGAAAAAGCAAACAATATTTTGGGGAAGGAAAAATGACCTACAGTGTCAATGAAGGCTTAACAGAGGAGTTGATGATTCATCTGGGTCTGAAACAATTAATATGATCATAGTAGGCAGAAAACATAAAGGACTGGGTGACAAAAGCTATTCCCAATAGCAGTGTGCCCAAGAGAGTGGGATATGCTATTGTCACTCAATGGAAGTATCCCAGCAAATTGGAAAGGACACAGCAGCAAAGCCTCTGAGTATACGTCGTTTAGTCAAAGAACTTTTTTTTTGACATTCCTATTTTCTAAGCACTGAGCCATGCAATAGACTGACTCCATAATGATGTGACTAGGATATTAACATTTTAACTTTTGTTTTCCCTTCTTTTTCTTTCTTTTTCTCTTCTATGAATGTGATATTACTTAAGGAGCTCACTCTCTCTTTATATTCCATTGAGCTACACCAGCGGTTGTGAGAATAGACAGGAGGAGTCAGATAGAGAAAGACTGATAACTGAGAACTGACTTTTGTGGAAGGAAAATACCAGGATTGGTGCTTAGGTCTTAAGCAAAGTTGTGAATGTTGTGCTTTTACTGACATAGGAAATTCAGGAGGAGGGATAAATTTGGGGAATAATATGAGTGTGATTTTTGACATGAGAGTGTTAGATATCTGAGGAGTGTTCAGGAGAATCGTTAAAATGTTTCAGAGATGAACATATCTAATGGTAAGGAACCATTAGATTTAAAGAAAAGAGAAGGAAAGAAAAGTTAGGAGGAAAAGAAAAGTAGGAGAAACTAAGGGAAAGGGACTTATATTCATCTAATTTCTATTTTAAACTAAACACTGCTAGGAACTTAACCCGTCTTACGGCATTCAGTCCTTGGTGTATGACTAAAAATAATTTTATCCCAATATGCATTTGATTGTGAGGTTTTGAAATAACAAGTGGTATTTCCCAGCAATTTCCTTGTACCCACTGACCTATTCCCAAGTAGCATCCATTGACTCATAGAACAGACACTGTAAGAAAAAGTAGGAGAAACAGCTTTTGATTTTACAGTACTTAGACTTTCAATTTTATTTTTTATATTATTTTACTTATTTCTTTTTCTTTATTATTATTGTTGTACTGGGGGTACATTGTGGCATTTGCAAAAGTTCTTATATCATATTTGAATTCATACCCTAATCATTCTCCTTTATCCCTCATCCCCCCATTCCTGGAATAGTTTCAACAATCTCATTTTTCTATTTGAATGTATGTGTACATAGTATTTGTACATATTCACCCTCCTACACCTTCTCCCCACATCCTCCCCACCTCCTACTGGTACCAAGCCCCCAGACAGGACATTTTCTGCCCTCCTGTTCTCTGTTTTTGTAAAAAAATAAAAAAGACATTTGTGTTTGTTCAAGATAGCTATTAGACTTTTAATTTTAAAAAATAAATGCCTTTAATAAATTTGAAAGTAGTTTGTGTTTCTGGTCCTTAGAAATCTGAGAGGCAGGAAGAACTGGGATAGAAATGGCATCATTGTGTGTCCTACGTGATGAGACACAGACAGTTCAAGAGCCCTTCCTGTCCCAGCAAAGTGCAAGAGAAGAAGGGTATAAGTGGAGAGTGTATGGAAGTCAGGAAATTCTTAAAGATCCACACCAAGCTTCTTATAGCCCTATACAGTCAGGGAATAGCAGATTGGCTCTTGTTTACTCAAAAAAGGCATGGGCCTAGCTTAGATAGGGGAAAGTTGAGGAAGCCTTGGTTTCAAGAACAAGGGGTGGCTCAGAAGCACTTAAAGGAAATGACAACAAAAGACAAGAGGGAATGTGCCTCTCAGCAGGTATCGATCGCTATGGATGGATCAGAGATCCTCAACTGAAACCTTAGAGCTGTAAGAGTGCCTCAGAACAAAGGAACAGCCTTGGGACAACAGAAAGGAACCCTTGAAAAGGTCAACATATTTGCCTGCCTATAGAATGCAAGCTTTTAACATTTGAAGAAAATAAAGGAGGTTATATGTCTTGCATTGCTAAATTTGTAGTCAAAGAGTTGTACCTATAATAATAAGTAAAACTTCATGTAGCTGAAGGAGTTGAAGTACTTTATACACATATATGAAAACAGAACAATGAAACATATTGAAATTGTTTTTAAAAGGGGGTGTTAAAGGGATGAATGAGAGTGAGAGAGGGAGTGAATCTGATCTGGGGCATTGTACACATATATGCAGACATCACAATGAAACCTCTTTGTACAACGAATATGTGCTAATAAAAATGGAAGAAAACAAAAATAAATAAAAATAATTATTGGATAAAATTTTATTGTGTTTCTGGAACTCAATATTCATACCACTGAAAGTGTGACTCATTGTCCAAAATCATTATTGTCATCTGAGAGCTCATTACAAATTCTTGTCTACAAATTTGTAGATTCTACCTCATACCAATCTCTTGAAATGGAGCCCTGAGAGAAATATGGGTTTTAGTACACTGTTCAATTGACTATTATACATACTAAATTCAATGAAGTGATGGTGTAGAAATATGAAAAGCAATTGACCAGAGCAAGGAAATGGATTATGGAGAAATGTGTATCCAAGTGGAGTTGGAAGGAAATCATAGCATATAAGGTAGCTCATCATAGATATGAGGTTCTCAATGCAGACTCTTGGTAGTGATCTTGGAAAGGCAATCAAACAGGAGAGGTGTATTGACCATTGACCTAGGAGGATGCATGAAATTAGTAGAACAAATGAGCAAAAGGTCAAAAAGAAGATATAGCTTAGGAGTTTAAGAGAGTGTTGGTGATTGGATTAAACCACATTAGCCTTACAGATAGGGTGGAAATGATCACAGGACAGAGCAGATTGATAAGTTCCATGGTTGGAGGACTTAAGGATGCAGTGTCAACTAAGTTCAGTTTCTCATTATGAATGACAGAAAAGGCGGAAATCTGGATAATCGGATAAAGGTGTGATGATACAAGCATGTTTCTAAAGTGGAACAAAGGCAAAATCAGCTCTCTTATTCACAACTGAGTCTATGATTTACCTAATTTCACAAAGAGACCTGGCTATTCCCATTATGGGGAAAAATTACTGAGAAACTGGAGAAATAATCCCCTTTCTGTAACCTTTTAATTAATTTTATTCCTCCATGTCCCACCTGAGATTCTTCTCTTCCAGCAGGTGACTAAATCTGCAATCTAGTTCCTTTTCCCCACTTGTGAATTAAAATGGAATGCTAGGATATGCATTTAAACCTCACTTCTGCATGATTTTTTTCCTTTGCTTATCTAGAAAAATCATTTAGCTTCTATGTGTTGCATTAGGCCACTGTAATTAACAGTGGTGGTATCATTTTGATGTGCTCTGTGAGGCAGTGAGCACATTAAAGTTGAAAGCTACAATGGATGAATAGTGTTCTAAGCAGGCTGCTATTGCACCATTATTGCCAGCAATTATTTCTCAGATTGACACATCTAGTAAAAAGTCAGCCACCTTCCTCTAGGCATCATCTCAGTAGATACAACTAGGAACTTCTGTTTGATTCCTTCTTTTTTAAATGGATGGATGTTTGTTATTTCTCTGGAAACTTCTCCTTCTCCTATGTGGCTGTGTCTCCAATTTTTTGAGTGGCGACATGGTTTCAGATTCGGGCTTTATGGTAGCACTATGGACTTCTTCCTGGGATGAATTATGGAACCGCCATTTTACTGGTCCTTTCCAGGTTTCTGTTTTGCTCAATTCCTCCTCACCTTGTCATCATCTTTAGCATTCTTATTCTGGTTTGGGGGATGGAGATGTAAAGTCTTAGAAACTGAACAGCTACATCTAAAAGAGACTTAGCATTTACCACACACAACGCTGTGTGTAAGGCATTGTCTTAAGCAAAGCAACCAGTACTAACTCACTCAATCTTCATCATAATGATTGTACACCCACTATTGTCATTATTTTCAAGCAGGAAAATTAGGATACAGGTGAAGCAGAAGCTGCATAGCTAGTGGTTAGCACAGTAGGATTTAAATCCAGGCAGTTTGTCTTTTTAGCTGTGTGGTGTTATAGAGAGAAATATGACTAGGCATCAGTCATGGAAGCCAGGACTGGACCATTAGCTTCTGCTTAGAAAATTGCAAAAAGGAAGAGCTAGATGCAAACATTGATGGGAATGACAGGATACTAACCTACATCGAAATGAGATGCTCTGGATATGGGAACCCATGGAGTGAGAAGTGGGATAGAGTGAAGTGAGTTAGGGACCCAAGGTCCTGTATCAGAAGCTGGACAGAATTAATGGCAGGTAGTTTTGCTGGGAAAACTGGTTAGCAGTCTGCAAAAAACTGAAACTAGATCCATGTTTATCACCCTATACCAATATTAACTTAAAATGGATCAAAGATCTTAATATCAGACCCCAAACTCTAAAGTTGGTACAGGAAAGAGTAGGAAATACCTTGGAATTAATAGATATAGGCAAAAACTTTCTCAGTGGAACCCCAGCAGCTCAGCAACTAAGAGATAGCATAGATAAACGGGACTTCATGAAACTGAAAAGCTTCTGCTCAACAAAAGAAATGGTCTCTAAACTGAAGAGACCACCCACAGGGTGGGAGAAAATATTTGCCAGCTACACATCAGACAAAGGACTGATAACCAGAATATATAGGGAACTTAAAAAACTAAATTCTCCCAAAATTAATGAACCAATAAAGAAATGGGCAAGTGAACTAAACAGAACTTACTCAAAAGAAGAAATTCAAATGGCCAAAAAACACATGAAAAAATGCTCACCATCTCCAGCAATAAAGGAAATGCTAATTAAAACCACACTAAGATTCCACCTCACCCCTGATAGAATAGCCATCATTAGCAATACCACTAACAACAGGTGTTGGCGAGGATGTGGGGAAAAAGGAACCCTCTTACACTGCTGGTGGGAATGTAAACTAGTACAACCACTCTGGAAAAAAATTTGGAGGCTCCTTAAAAATGTAAACATTGATCTACCATACGATCCAGCAATACCACTCTTGGGGATATACCCAAAAGACTGTGACACAGGTTACTCCAGAGGCACCTGCACACCCATGTTTATTGCAGCACTATTCACAATAGCCAAGTTATGGAAACAGCCAAGATGCCCCACCACTGATGAATGGATTAAGAAAATGTGGTATCTATACACAATGGAATTTTATGCAGCCATGAAGAAGAATGAAATGTTATCATTCGCTGGTAAATGGATGGAATTGGAGAACATCACTCTGAGTGAGGTTAGCCTGGCACAAAAGACCAAAAATAGTATGTTCTTCCTCATATGTGGACATTAGATCAAGGGCAAACACAACAATGGGATTGGACTATGAGCACATGATAAAAGCGAGAGCACACAAGGGAGGGGTGAGGATAGGTAAGACACCTAAAAAACTAGCTAGCATTTGTTGCCCTTAACGCAGAGAAACTAAAGCAGATACCTTAAAAGCAACTGAGGCCAATAGGAAAAGGGGAACAGGAACTAGAGAAAAGGTTAGATCAAAAAGAATTAACCTAGAAGGTAACACCCACGCACAGGAAATCAATGTGAGTCAATGCCCTGTATAACTATCCTTATCTCAACCAGCAAAAACCCTTGTTCCTTCCTATTATTGCTTATACTCTCTCTTCAACAAAATTAGAAATAAGGGCAAAATAGTTTCTGCTGGGTATTGAGGGGTTGGGGGGGAGTGGGAGGGGGCGGAGTGGGTGGTAAGAGAGGGGGTGGGGGCAGGGGGGAGAAATGACCCAAGCCTTGTATGCAGGTATGAATAATAAAAGAAAAAAAAAGAAAATGTGGTATTTATACACAATAGAATTTTATGCAGCCATGAAGAAGAATGAAATGTTATCATTCGCAGGTAAATGGATGGAACTGGAGAGCATAATTCTGAGTGAGGTTAGCCTGGCCCAAAAGACCAAAAATCGTATGTTCTCCCTCATATGCCGACATTAGATCAAGGGCAAACACAACAAGGGGATTGGACTTTGATCACATGATAAAGCGAGAACACACAAGGAAGGTATGAGTATAGGTAAAACACCCAAAAAACTGGATAGCATTTGTTGTCCTCAACACAGAGAAACTAAAGCAGATACTTTAAAGCAGCTGAGGCCAATAGGAGAAGGGGACCAGGAACTAGAGAAAAGATTAGCTCGAGAAGAATTAACTTAGAAGGTAACACACATGTACAGGAAAGCAATGTGAGTCAACTCCCTGTATAGCTATCCTTATCTCAACTAGCAAAAGCCCTTGGTCCTTCCTATTATTGCTTATACTCTCTCTTCAACAAAATTAAAGATAAGGGCAAAATAGTTTCTGCCTGGTAGCGAGGAGTTGGGGGAGTAAGGGAGGGGTGGGGGGAGTGGGGGAAAGAGGGGAGAAATGACCCAAACATTGTATGCATATATGAATATAAATAAAAAAGAAAAAATTGGCAGGTAGTTTTTGGACTTGGCTGCCAAATGGATGCTCATGTTGCCATAACATAAGACTGGCTAAGTCTACAGGGGAACATTTTTCTGAAATCCATACATCTTTGTCTCCAAAGATGATGTCATGAGAACTACTTGTCTGGGTAGCCCATACCTGTGTGCATTTTCTTTGTTTGTTTGTGCCTATTAAAAATAGTGCCTTAGGTAGACTTCTTGTTAGCAGCAGGGGACTGGGCTTGAGAACTTTGCTCTTGCGTGGTATGGTATTCTATTACAATTTAGGGACTATGGTTTAATTGGATGATGGTGACCCCAGCTGAGGCTGGAAATTCTGAATATGGCTATCTACACCATTTCCTGTCCTTTCCCAATTCCCTCTAGTGGTTGGGAATTGTGCTTTGGTAAAACTGACTAAAGAGATAGATTACCAAGCAAAGACAGTTTCATTGTTTTGAAAATATGATAAGGCAATATGTTTGTCTTGTGGGTGTTTCAAATGCCTAATTGTTGGATTTCTGCATCCCACTAAACTGTTTTTTTTTACTTCTAAGATTTTTAAGGTGAAAGTATATGGAAATAGTGTTCTAATAATTCTCATGTAACATTAAATTTTAGATTCTTCTTTGGAGCAAAAGATTCTCTTCAGTGTTTGCAAAATTCTTTCTTTCTTTTTTTTTGGCAGTACTAGGGATTGAAACTCAGCCTCACCTTTACTGCCTGAATTCAGCCTGCCAGCCACACCACAAGGTGCTGTATCTTACTTTGAACTTTCTATTTATATTAGAAGAAAATATTCTCATTTTTATCTTGTAAGAATCAGCCCAAATTTCTGCTTACCATGGAGATCCTTATAACTGCTTAGGCTGGCCTTGATCCTTCTTTTGACTTGTTAGTATGCCTGCTTATAACCTTCACATTGTTCCTTCACTCCAACGTTTTAAAAACATGAAACTTCATGCATATAAAATGTTAAAACAAATACTTGTATAGTATGTGTGTAATGGAACTTAGCAATTAATGTATTATTGATCCTTTTGAAGCCCTTCCCAAACACATTTCCTCTCAGCCAGGTATGCACTACCTATGATTTGGTACCTGTCATTCCCTTGCATATCATTAGAATTTTACAGCATCTGCAATGATTCATACATGTGCAAGTATAACATTGTTAAATATGTTTAAAGCATTATATAAAATATATGGATCCCTCTTAAATTTCTTTTTTTCCCACCTCATACTTGTGCTGTGAGAATCATCAAAGTTGATTTATGTAGCTATAGTTCATTAACTTTTACTGCTCTATTGAAATGCATTTGATGAATAGAACACAATCTGTCTATTCTCCTGCTGATGGACATCAAAGTTGCTTCCAGTTTTTGGGACACATAAATATATGCTTCTCTGAAAATGTTTCACCTGCTTTCTGGGCACGTCTGTGTGAGTGCCTCTGTAGACATCATATATGCAGAAGCAGAATAGCCTGGTTATAGATTATGTACATTTTCAAATATACTACAAATTGCTATTTCTACCCCCAAAGTGAATCCATTTCTCTTCTTCCCAAAAGTCAACATGTACTAGTTGCTCCAAATCCTTACTATTAGTTAGTACTCCCAAAAACCTTTAACCTTTTTAATAGAAAATTTCAAAGATAAAAATAGATAGAGGTAGCATGGACCCTCTGTGTCCATCACCCAACTACAAGATTGATCTCAGAGTCAATATTGCTTCATTTGCACTTCTATACACTTCCCCCAGCATGTATCATTTTAATCAATCCTCAGCATAGTTATCATTATCATTTAATCTGCAAATATTTTATTGTATTAAGCTGGGAAGTGTCTTTTAAAATAACCATCATATCATCACCACACTTAAAAAGTAATTTTTTAATAAACATCTAATATTGTCATTATCATCACAGACATTTTAGTAGTGTATTCTAACCAGTATCAAGATGTACATATGCCTTTTTTAGTGTACGCATGCTCCTTCCATTTTTCTTCCCTTCCTTTACTTGCTATAAAATTAGATGTTTTGTCCTGTAGAATTCACCACAGACTGGGTTTTGCTAATTGCATCTCCATGATATTATTTTATATGTTCCTATAAATTGCTGCTTAGGTCTGTAGACTACGGGGTTGATATTGTGTTTTTTCATCATAATGTCTCCTTGTGACTGACTCCTTGTGATTTTAGCAGTTGGTGCTCAATCTTTAAATTCACAATTCAAATGGTGCTACAAAATGCTACATTCTAATTCTCTCATTCCTCCTTGATTAAGTAACTGGAATGTTCTGTAATGATAAACTTTTCTTCCTCTATTATTGGATAACTTAGTTGTAGCATACACATAGCAAAGACGAGATAATTCCACTTATTTTTCAGTTTTTGATCTTTCAATTATGACTAATAAACTTATTGTTTATATTATTTTGAATTCATGATGATAAAATATTTATAAAAACTCATAAATTTAGATGTAGTAGGTGAGTTTCAATTCATCTCAGTTCTTGCTCTTTCTGATGCTCAGGTTTCTCAGTTTTGGCTGATGGAACTTTCTAAAGTTGGACCTTGAGTCCCTTTGTGAGCTGTGACAGTCTTTGATATCTACTATGACTGAAAATTTCCTGTTTGTCGCATATTTCTCCTGCCCAGACCTGAGGTTATCATCTTCAAGAAATCCTGCATCCTTTCAGTGAGGAATGGCATGTACCGTTTACAGTCTGGGAACAGAGGGTTATTTGAAAAATACTTCAATTTTTGGTAACCTGATGGGTGCACATATCACTGGAACTTCAGATTGCCTCCCCTAGATAATTACTTAGGCTGAGTGTTTGTAGAACTGTCTTGCGTATAATCAGTTTCTGCCCCCAAAATTGTCTATTCACATATATTATTAATTTTACACATTGAATTCTTGTTTTTATTTTTTATTTTGGAGAATTCTACATATCTATTCTTTGGTGACTATGTTTGTTTCAAAAAAGTTCTTCCAATCTGTGATTTATCTTTTTACTATTGCTATATTTTTAAGCAAGTGAATTTCTTAATTTTAAGGCAGCTAAGTGTGTTTTTCTTTTTATTTATGGCTTGTACTTTTTTCCATTAGAAAAGATGAAGCAAGAATATAAGTCTATATCAATAATATATCTATAGTTCATTGGAGCCAAAAGACAACCAACTAAGAAAACAACACAAAACTACAATGAAAAATACCAAATAAGAGATTAAGGTGACGGTATATGGCAGATGGGCTTCATATACCTATATGAAACAGAACTAAGAAACCACTTGCAATTGCTTTAAGTGGTGTGGGGAAAGGGTTGAGGGGGAGAGACAATGGGGTCGATGTAAGTAATGTGCAATATAAGTCTAATTAGAATTGTCACTATGAATCCCCCCTGTATAATGGATATATCCAAATAAAAATTTATTATAAAAAAAGAAAAATACTAAATTATGGTCAAGCCTCTAATTCCAACTACTTGGGAGGCAGAGATCAGGAGGATCACAGTTTAAGGCCGGCACTGGCACAAAGTTAGCAAGACCCCCATCTCAACCAATAAGCTGGATATGGTGGCATGTCTCTTTCATCCCAGCTACACGGGAGGTATAAATAACAGCATCATGGTCCAGTACAGCTCAGGCAAAAACGCAAGACCCTATTTGAAAAATACAGCCAAAAGAGCTGGAGGCATGCCTTGAGTGCTAGAGTGCCTACCTCGAAAGCACAAGGCCCCAAGTTCAAACCCCAGGTTTTGTCCTCCACCAAAACCACCAAAATTAAATAACTAAATTGTCATAATAAAAGTAATCAGTTAATACAAAGGAGAGCAGTAAAGGAGATATAAAGGAATAAAAAGGATGTGAGGAGAACAAAAAGTAAAAAGTAGAAAATGAAATATATCAAGACAAACTCAAATAGACTAAGGACCCAAATGTAAGCACTAAAACTATAAAGCTCTTAGAAGAAATTAAGGGATAAGTCCTCATTAGTCAAATTCTTGGGAATGATATCAAAAAACCAAGCAACCAAAGATAGAACAGATAAGCTGACTTTGTCAACATTGGAAACTTTTGTATTGTAGAACACTATGAAGAGAATGAAAAGACAGCCATGGTGTGGGATAAACATGTTTGCAATTCATACATTTGGCAATGCATTTGTATCTATAATATAGAGAATCATTATAATTTAAGAAATAAAAATCCAATTTAAATGAACAAAAACCCTAAATATATATTTCCACAATGTAGATGAACAAATGGCCAATAAGTATATGAAAAAACATTCCACATCAAAAATGTAAATAAAAACCAGAAGGTGAGATCACTTCACATCTATTAACATGGCTATAATTAGAAACAAATAAAAACAAGTATTAGCAGTATATGGAGAATTTAGAACCTTCATACATGGAAGGTCCAGTAGCGCAACTCCTAGGGGAAACAGCCTGGCAGTTCCTCAACAGGGTGAAAACAGAATTGCCATATGACCTAGCAAGTCCACTCCTAGGCATTTACCCAAAAGTAATGAAGATAACTGTCCACACAGAAACTTGTGCATAAATGTTCACAATGACATGACTCATAATGGCTAAAAAGTGTGAACAACCAAAACTGGTGCTTGTAAGTAAGATGTAGTTTATCTGTGTAATGGAATACTATTCAACCATAGAAAGGAATGATGTACTAATTTCTACTACAACATAGGAGAACCTCTAAAAACATGGCATAAGCAACAGAGTGAAAAGACACCCTGTGGAACAGGAGAAAATATTTGAAAATCATACATCCGATAAGAGATTAGTATTCTCTCAGCTTCCCTCCGTCCTTCCCCACCTCCCTCCTTTCTTTCCTGTACTGCTGAAGACTTTCAGAATAATACTAAATATTAGTAGAAGTGCAAATTCTTCTCTTATTCTGATCTTAAAGTAGATAATTTCAAATTTCTACCATGAAGAGACATGTTTACATCTAAAAAAGAATATTTAGATGCCCTTAGTCCGTTTATATTTCTATTGGCCCTAGTTTGTGAACTCTTTTTTAAAACATAAGCAAATAGTGACTTTTTCAAAGATTTTGTTTACATCTTTTTTCTCTTTTTAAAAAAATTTTATTTTATCATTTTTATATGCTTTTTTGGTTTATTTGTTTGCAGTTAAGGGGTTTGAACTCAGCACCTCGTGCTTGCTAGAGAGGTGCTCTACCATTTGAGCCACTCCACCAGCTCCCCCCCCCCACTTTTTTGGTGATGGGTTTTTCTGAGCTAGGGTCTCTCAAACATTTTTTTCAGGGCTGGCTTCGAACCGTGATTCTCCTGATCTCTGCCTCCTGAGTAACTAGGATGACAGGTGTGAGCCACCAAGTACACCTGGCTGCATTTTCTTTTCTTAAAAAATAATGCATTAAATTTTGCGATAGATTTTCCACAAAGATGAAACCAAATGTGCGTGCTTGTATCAAATCCAACTTGGATTTTACACATCATCCTTTTTATAACGCATTATTAAATTGAGCCTGTATTGTTCTATATAGGACATTTGCATTATAAATTAATGTTACCCCTATGTAATTTTCTTCTTTGATTTTGGAAAACTGTTCTTTTCTATAGTCTGAAATAAGTTGCAATATAGTGAAATAATTTATTCCTCAAATGTATACCCTCCCACAAAAAAATCTCTAAGACCTGATTGACTCACTAGAGAGTCTACCAATTTTTAACTGTGTTATATTTATTTAATTTTTCTCTTGTTTCTTAAAACAACTTTGAAAAGTTTTAGTTTTTATTAAAATTTTAAACTACACTTAAAAAAATTTAATTATATGGTTTATACTGTTCAGATATTTTTTCAATTTTATATATATTTCTAGCTGTGATTTAGTATTATTTATTTTAGATATGTTTCTACCTTATCAAAGAAATCAAATTTTTAAAAATCCAATTGATTAAATATTTGCACTGGCTTTTACTCTCTAAGACTTGTTTTGATAATATTTTTATGCAGTATAATTTTGGGTTTTAATTTTCTGCCACAGGTTTTTTAAAATAAAGTGAGCTTTATGCTTCCATGCTGGGGGTGTTGAACCTAGGGCCTAGGTTCACAAGCAAGCACTCTGCTACTGAGCTATAGCCCCAGTCTCAGAGCAGGCAATATGTTTGCTTTCATATTCTCCAGCATATGTTCTGTCCTTTCTATTTTTATGGCCTCTTTTGATTGCTACTCTTTTACTATATGGCTATGTTTTCTTTGTTTTGTATAGTTCTGAAATTTCCGAATATAGATATTCCTTTACCAGTGCCACTAGCCCCTCTCCCCCTAATAGGGGTTTTCCTTCTGATAAGAGTGGTTTGGGGTTTGGTCCTTAAAGCTCTTAGTTTGGCCTTACTCTCAAATCTACCCACCTGTCACTTATGTGTTCTCAGGGGAGCAGTGGCCTTGTCTACCAGAAAGAAAGTAAACTCCAGAAGGTGGGAAAGAATGGGAAACAACCTGAATGTCATGAAGTGTGGTGGTTTTTTAGATTTGGTATATATACATATGTATGTATGTTCATATATGTATGTTTATATATGTATAAATGTACATATGGATATTAATTACTTGTCTTCTATCATTGTAATTTGTTTTCAAGAAGTACGTTAATTAAAATGCTAAGTTAAACTTGTATCTGCTAATTTGGAGGAAATACACCTACATATTTTTAATTAAGAAAAGCAAGTTGCAAATTCATATTTCTAGTATGAGCTTTTTTTTGGCCAAAAATGTTGTTAAAATTACCCCCTCACAATTTTACATATTTGTTAATATTAGTTTCAAAATTTATAGGGTGGGGAATATTGATGATGTAGAGGTTACTTCTTTATCTTGCCAGGTACTGAGTGAAGGACAGTGGAATTCTGATCGAAGGCATCCTCTTTGGGGAATAATTTGGCAATGTCAAATATACTTGAAATACACTTGAAATATTTTAAAAGTAACAACAACTTCAATTCTTGGAATTAATCCTGTTGCCCACATCTGCACACAAAGGTATGTGTATAGGATGTTCATTGAAGCTGTGGGTAAAATAGAAGGTTGAAAGTGACTAATTTGGGGCAGTAGGGGAAAGTTAAAAAGTTAATTTTATAGGGAATTCTATGAATTCCTAGAGAGATCGATGGATAGACAATAATAATCTGTATATTATATGGTTTTTAACTGCTACATAGGTTGCATATAAAGTATGCAGCCTGCTATACTTGGGTTTTGCTTATATGCGAATATAGATAGATTGATAGGTAGATAGATTAAAGAGATAGATGAAGAAATAATTAACTATGGTTGTCTCTAAGGAAGGGAGGTGAATATGTATCTAAGAAATTAAAGATGAGATTTGCTTTTCCTGTTTACTTATTTAAAAATGTAGGCTACTAGAATTCATGATCTATTGTAATGAACCAATTAATTATTGTTTTAATTGGTAGGTAAAAGGTCTTGGGAGTGCATATCCTTTCTTGGGAACATGACTTGATTTTTAAAAGATCATGCAAAATAGAATGAGGCCAGGCCTTACACTGAGGAGAGAATCAGAGACTAGAGCTCAGCCCTGCAGTATCCATGTGTAGATGTTCTTATAGTGGTGTGGTAGTGTTGGGGATGCCAGTACAAGACGGACAATCTACTGTACAATGAGACATATGCCTACCAGCCTGGCAGGTCCAGACCTCAATGATTGTGGCAAACTCAGAGTCATAGAGAAACTGTCACTGTGTCTCACATTTACCTACTGCAGCTATGAAATGCAAAGCCCTATAATGGTCTGTGGAGTCAGAAAAACTGGGTTTCCATCATGGCAAAGTCACTTATTAAAAGTGAAGCATTAGAATGTTATTAATTTTTCCTAAAACGAAATATCTTTAGCATTTTTCCCAATGATAAAAATTATCATGATACTAAACAAAGCAAACAAAAAAATGAAAAGCAAAAGTCCCTTATATGTTTCTTAATTTCTCCCCTCTGCTTCCTCCCTACCCTGATAACTACTGTTTATGACTTAATATTATTTCCTTCCAAATTTTAGTGAAGACATAAATATACATAACAGTAACACAAATGGGAACTTACTATATACTTTATTTTCTCTCCATATGCAATATAGACCAGGAGTCAGCAAACTGTCTTTGGTAAAATATAAAATAGTAAATATTTTAGGCCTTATAGGTCATGAAATCTCTGTCAATTCAATTCTGCTATTGCAGCAAGAAGTCAGCCTTAAGGAGAAGTAAATGAATGGGCATAGCTGGGTTTCAATAAAACATTATTTAGAAAACAGGTTTCATTTGGCCTTTGAGACAAAGTTTGTCAACCCCTAACATGCTTAAGTCTACCTCATCTTTTTTTACTGGCCGCCCAGAACAGATAAAAAAAAAATTAATTTCACTAATTCCCCACCCATAAATATTGAAAGTCATTTCCATTAGGGTCTCTGTTTACCAAACACTACTGGTCAATTAGCTGGATTAGCTGGTGTCTTTCTTCTTCCCCCTGTGTGTAAAAACTCACTGCTGCTTGTGGTCCACTGAAGTCATGTATCATGCAGTCCATGTCACTTGCTCTGCCCTAACTTGTGCTTCCACCAGCTGAGCTAACCAGCCAACCCAAGCTGGTCTAAACATTTATACTTGGATTATACTATCCGGTTGAATTATATAGTATCTTAACCAAGAAAGAGAAGTACAAAGAAGAGATTGGTGATTCTACAAAAACTGAATTGATTTGGAAAAGACTTTATTAAGGTAATTTTTTTTAAGGCTGTCAAACTAGGTATGGGTTAGAAACTTTTGGTGGGCAGTTGGGGTGAAGCCACACAGCTCTCTGGAAAGAGCCATACATGAAACCCAGCTAGGTCTGGGCTCAGGCCCTGCCCTGTTTCCTCTGTGATAATTCTGAAGCTGGGCTGGGCTGGGGAACTGGCTTCTACCCTATGCCCCATGCTCCCGCCTTTCTGAAACATTTTTTGTAGGTCTTGGGTTCCTTTTATTTTTTATGTTTTAGCTTACATATTCAGAATGTGAAAGATTAGTAAGGAGGCTATCCTGTTTCTCATCACAAAGGTGCAGTTCCTGTAACATTTAAAATAATTCTAAATTCATATTTACATTTTAATCTCATTCTTGCTTTATTCTTTTAGCAAACTGTCTTTTCTGTTCATCCCATGTTTTACTCCTAGGCAGAATCTATCTTACCTGGCATTCTGAAGCAGTTGACATTGATTTTGGTAAATAGTCTACTTTGATTTTTGCTACAGAGAGATTTTAGTACAAATTCTCATATTGTTTTTCTCAACAAATAGAAAAATATGTTCCACAGTCATTGTACTGGGTTTGCCCAGCCTGCTAGTTTGTAACTCACTGTCTCATCTCTTTTATTTACCTTCTGTGTCACTGTTGATCTTTTCCTAATACTTCATCTCTTATTCAGATTCCATCTTTGAAGCTGAATTTGGCAGTGGAGTTTGCCTAACTAATGGAGACCATATGCTGCACAATTACCTTCCCCAACAACATCCAGATTTGTTAGCAAATACTGGAGAAGGCAAGTTGGGAATTTGGAGCTGAAAGGACTGTCAGGAATTGGCAGGTGAGCTGCATCTCTTGACCCCTGTGAATGAGTTCTGGTTCAGGCTGTTACTGTCTTAGGGAGAAGGAGAATTTTTTTTTAAACTATCAATCAACTGGTGAATTGTTCTTCAAATAGTTAAGCACCCCTCTTATGTCTTCCCAATGGCATACTGTACTTACTCTTGTAAATGAATTTTAATAAGTGACCATTATCTGCTTATCAGTTGGTCCCATCCCTCCCTAGACTGGAGAACTGAAATCAAGTCATAATCATGTTATATTATATATATATATATATGCATATATGCATATATATATGCATATATATATATATACATGTGAGTATGTATATACATATATAATATATTTACATAAATATATATATACATGTGAGTATGTATATACATATATAATATATTTACATAAATATATATATATACATGTGAGTATGTATATACATATATAATATATTTACATAAATATATATATATATATATATATATATATATATATATATACATAAAATCTAGATGACTTTTCCTACTCTCCAGCTTCTTCCCTAACATGAAGCCAGATCAACCTCAGTCTAAGAAATCTAGTGTTCTGAAAAGAATTCAAATTCACAGCTTTTGAAGATCTGACACACTGACCTAAACCTCAACATTTTTAAAGAGGTATTTTTTGCTTAGAGATGATGTTACGTCCCTGGACCTATTGGAATAAAATGGCTCACACCTTTAGTTGGCTACCCTGGATTTTGATAAGCTAAAGTCAGGGGAAACACACATTGCTTCTCCGTGCATATGGCAAGAAAGAGTAACAAGTTTGAGGCAGGTAGCTGAAATTAGGCCATTTTTGCTTCTCAGAGGTTTGTCGAGTGCCTCCCATTTCTTTGGAGCCTTCTGTTGTAGCATGTGATCCTGACACAGCGTGGCCCTGTGGGGCTCTCAGGCATCACTTCCTTCCCTGCTGCTTATTGCAGTCTTGGGCAGCACCCAGACTTTGAGGAGATACAGGGTCTGTTTGCACTTGCAGCTGAAAAAGGCAAGTTCATGGGTGCTACCAGTCTACAACTTTGCCCTGATCAGAGAGAGGGAGAGAGAGAGAAACAGAGAGCGAGAGACCAAAAGGCATCTAAGGACTTTGCTCCCACCATTGCCCCCCACAGCCAGGTGATTGCTATAAAGACACAAGAAACACTCCTTGTTTTAGAACACAAATACATAAATTTTTAATCTGCGAAAAATACAAAATGAAACCATGTACAAGTTATGTACAAACCCTTTTTACAAGACAAGAGAGTTATCACTGGTTGTTATAGATGACAGAGTTGGATAGGTCATTTCAAAGCACCAGCATTTATTCTCTTCTCCAGTTCCTGTCCAATCATATAATCCATCATAACCACGATCGCCGTACTAACAATCAAAGTGAAAGGTGAACAAACCACGCTCTTTTTCCTTAATGAACATGTAGACTGACTTTCTGCATAAGTGTATTTTGTTGTTTTTTTCCTTTGTCCCCTGAAGCAATCCCAAGTGCAGGTGTTGGTGTTAAGAAGGGAAGTTTCTTTTTCAGCATCTGGGTGGTGGGCTAAGGGCCAAAAGTTTTAGGCAGGATGTGACTGTACCACCTGGGAATAGAGCGTTTTTAATTAGGATTTCCAGGTAGATCTTGGTTTATGTTTGAAATGTTGCAGTTCTGGTCAAATGTGTTTTCAGCGGAAGGAAGGGAAGGGGAAGAAGCCACTCTAGGGCAAGCAGGGCTCTGGTTTAGTGAAGAAGTGGGATTTGGCTCACCTTGTTGGCGGAGCTCCCTTCCCTGCTGATTTCCTTCTCACATTGATCCTGAATCCCAAGGAGGGAAGCTCTGGGTTACTCTGGCAGGCAGATGTGATGTGTGTGTACATTTTCCATCAAAGACTCTAAACAGTGGGGTCTACAAGTGCTTCCTAAGGCAGGCCCTGGAGAGTCTTGGTGTCACATTCATGCCTGTTCTGCTGAACAGCAAGGTGGAGGAGAAGAAGAAACACAGAAGTCCTCAAGAGGATAAAGAGACCAGGATGAAGCTTTATTTAATTTAAAATTATACTTAGAAATAAGGTCATTTTTCATCTGGCCAAAGCAGCTCTCCTCACACTGCTGGTTCAGAGAAGCCGTTAAAGCAAGGTGATTGTGGCATTTGTTTTGAGAATCTTAAAACCAAAACCTTCAGTGTGTGCTGTAGAGTGAGGGATAAGGAACAATGCAGTGATGTGAGCAGATGAAAGGAGAGGCCACTCAAGATGCCGCTCATTGGGATCCCCCAGAAAGTGTGCTAATGACCTCTAATGATTGTCCATCCAGGCCAGGCCTCCTGGCAAGCTCAGGAGATAAAGAGAAAGAATCAAATCCCTGCCCTTATAAGTGAGTGCTTTTCCTTCTGAGTCACCATCTCCAACTTCATACATGACCCATACTCCTTTTCTTAGAACTCCTTTCTCTTGTTTCCTATTTTCCTAGGTATTAGAGTACCTTAAATTTCCTATCCCAAGAGTATCTATTTAGTTTTATCCTTTTAGCCCCTAAAAACATAGTCGTAGCCCCAAGTTACAGATCTGCTAAATGATCTTCTAAGTCTAGACTTTGTCCTTTGGAGAATTCATCCAGGTCTTTCACACTAGGAGCACCTATGTGAGTCTGGCTTCCACATCTCAGGGCCTGGCCTAACCTCTCCCAACTCCACTGTCACTCTTCAGCCTGGGCCACCTTCCCTTTTGGATAGTTCTCTGCTTCTGCCACTCAGAATGGACACAGCACATTTCTCAGCTGCATCAGAATTCGCTGCCTCCTGTCCCTGTCTTTTCCCTATTCCCCTGCATGGTCCTGCCCTTGAGGTCTGGGTAAGCATTCCCTTCCCAAAGAACCTTTTCCAGACCCACAACCATTGCACCAAGACCCAGACCTACAACCCCAGTCAAGTTTCTGTAACTATTATGATCCATAATGCTTTTTTTGCTATGCACTGTTCCCATGTGTTCAAGAATAATCGATTGAGCACCTGTTTTGTGCAATATGCTCTTTCTAAATAATGTGTATCTTGTGTTCCCCATTAGGTAGGTGAGCTATCTTCCTTTAAAAGTGTTAACCAGGGATGAGCGCACAATGGTTACTCAATAAATAACCATTGGTCATTACTGATTCATATCGCCTGCCCTGCCACATACCAGATGATCCTACCATCAGACCTAAGATGCTGTCCCTTCTATTTACCTAACTAGTAAATCCCCTTTTCTGTAGCAAGGCTGTCTTGCAGAACCACTTCAAACCATAGCATTGCTCCCTTGTTTTAAACCCTGCCACATTGGAAGGTGATACTATGTCATGAGTACTTACTGGTTTCCTAATGACTCTGTGGGTGTGTTGCTCTTTACAGTTGAATTTTAAACTTACTGATACCAAACTATATCATGTTCATTCCTTTGCCCCATTCCATTTCCCTTACAGATATTTACTAAGTGCTAACTGGTTATAAAGCCCTGCTACCCAGTAGCTTGGCAGGAGTTTTAACAATGGTAATTCATATTTGGCAGTTCTGGACATTGATTATACTCTATAATTTGCTGACAGACTGCCTGGTGGTTTTATTATATTAATGGTCAGAAAATGGTATAATTGGTGGGTTCTTTAATAAAAGTCAGAAAAATCTATTCCTTCCCTGTAATCTACTTGGTGAAACTGTGCCTGACATCCTAGTAATTAAGTCATAGAGGGATGTCCTATGTCTGGCAGGGAACAAACCATGTGAAGAAGGCAGGTGCTGCACATGGTGAATTTTTAACATGAAGTGCACACCTCTAGACTTCATGATGCTGAGAAAATGTTCAGCTACAAAGTCTAACTTTCATGACTTCCAGGAAGAACTGATACCTCTAACTTTCATCCTAAAAAATGCATTGGCATTGTTGCCTATCACTCTTTGTTTAAAACTTTGAGTGGCTCCCTATGACTTTCAAAATCAGCTCTTAACTTCTTAACTTGGCCTTCAGACTATCTGATTTTCTAGCCTCTTCTATGAAGTCTCAACTTAGTTTTCTTCAGCTTCTCTACATAAAATTATCACCAAAGACAAAATGGTCTTTCTATAGAAATCACATTCCTATCAATGTATCCATAGACCATTAAGATGCCTCTCCTTAGAAAACCCTCAAAGTTCACATCTCTCCAGCCTACCTACTTATTTCCTATGGAAATGCCTCCAAAGCACACAAGTGTTGTATTCCTCTACATTCTTCCCAAGCTATGGTTCAATATAACATCTTCCTCCTTCTAACCCCAAGCACTAGGTCTTGGCAGAACACATGTGCCTCTGGCTCATGGTATTTTTAAATGCTGCTCATATCTTTCTTTTTGTTCTTTCTTCTCAGTTCCATGATGTATGTCATGAGTTTCTCTTTTAGATAAAGAGTCTCAGGCTCATTGTATACTAAAACAAAAACAAAAAACACAGTAAAAGGACAAATTCTGGTACGGGTAGTCTAATTCAGAATTTTTTCTCCCAGCTAGTGATGTAGGGCTATACTAAAGGAACTTGATAATTCCATGGGCTAAGAGGGCTGCTGCCTTTGAGCACAGAAGCTCCTGAATATGTGTTAAGTAATCTTACCAAAGCAATGACCAATTAGACTCTGTAATCTCTTAAGAAATAAAATTAAAAATATGTTCTGTATTGTCTTATTTTTATGGCAATATGGAAATTATTAACAGTTATTATTGGAGCAATAACCAATCAGGAAAGACCTCACTTAAACAATCAATCTGGCCACACTAGTACAAATTGGCAGGAAATCGTTTCTAACTACTTCTCTCTCATAAATAAATTCAAAGAGCCTCATGACTTCCTCAAATGATCATGGGATTTAAATGTTAAGTTATCTCTGCTAGATAGAAGAAAAGTGCCCTTTGGGAGCATGGGGTAAATAGAAGAGAGACAGAAAGGTAATTTACCAGGAAAGTTGAAAGTGAATTTTTAGTTCCTTTGGCTTTTTAAGAGGGTGGGTCCTTCCAAGGCCACAGAGCTTGGCAATTTTACCACCATTCCAAAAGCAGCAAAAAGGAACAGAAAAAAAAATGGACTGGTTCTGCAGTGAAACTCAATGTCCAAGGTTGGACTACTGAGAGTCCAAGTGGCTTATGGTTAATTTTATTTACATTTTTTTCTCTATTCCTTTATCCCTTTCTTTCTTCATTTTGAGCTTCCTTCATTCTTACAAGGTTCTTTGTGCTGATAAAAATAATCAATCAAAATTGAATGAATGTAACTAGCAGAGATAGTGCATTAATGAGAGTAAAAAATCAAGTAAACAGGAAATAAAGTGAGAAGAGTTAGACTGATTACTGATCCCCAGGTCAATGGGGATAATGTCAGAAATTTTGAAGTATCTAGATCCTTGCTACATACTAGGAATTAGAGATGTGGGCTGACATGAGTGTTGAACCAAGAGAAAGGGAAGACAGGGATGAGATTGAGAAGGCAAACCTAGAAAAATGCAGAAATATCTGATCCATGTGATTTGCATACATTTGAATTTAGGAATTTGCATCTTGAATCTAAGGCGCTTCCAATGTGAAAAGCAAAGGAATGACCCTGGCTACTCTATGTCCAGAGCAGCAAATGTACACTACGTTGAAGTCAATGTGTGGGTGATGCAACCGGGTGGACTCCTGTCACAATCTTGGACATAATTGTTTCCTAGGGCTTGGCCAAGGAGAGGCAGCCACGCCCATATTCACACCCCAAATTTAGATCATGAAAGGAACCTTAGAGCCATCTCATTTTAAGGTCAATGAGACTTGGTGAATTTAAAGAACATCTTCAAAGTTCTTAACTAGTTGTTTGCAAATGTTCTCAAGCCCTTGTATTAGGGCATAGTCAGGCACTTTCTGCTTTCTGTATGAAAATAGCCCTAATTTTATATGTTTTATCATCCTCTTCTTCCAACCTAAACCAAACAGTTCTGATTTCTTGTTTATTTAACGTCTTAAATCTTTTTCTTTAACTAAGGATATCAAAGATGCCACAACTCCTAGAAGGAAGGAGCTTCTGAGTATTTCCAACATGCTTTAGTCACAATCACTTTCTAAATATAAAATGTCTTACATGTGTGTTTTATACTGGTTTGAAGTGATATACTAAAATATAAAATTGCTTGGACAGAAGTAAGTTTTCTCAATGAGAAAGTTGGTGAATGTGCTGATACACTTTTATAAGTAGGTACTTTCAACTTCGACACTTTTCAAAAAAATTCCTTTGTTAGTACTGGGGTTTGAACTCAGGACCTCATGCTTGCTAGGCAGTTGTTCTATCATTCGAGCCACACTCCAGCCCCTAGTACTTTCTTCTTTGTAAACAACCTGTTGGTGAGTCTGAATCCCAAAACACCCAAGAACCATTAGTTTGGGAAACTGACTTTTCTGAAACTCTAAAACTAGAATCAGAAATCAGAACTTTATAATCTTCAATATGCCAAAAATGACCACCACTTGTCTAAGGTGGATACAGGTTGAAAGATAATCTTTCACAACAGATGGGTGAGGACTCAAGATTCAATAAATAAAACAAATAAGAAAGCTCTGGCACCCCCTTGAAACTTCCAGTGGTCCACAAATCTTGTTTCTGTTTGCATTTCTCTTTCAACTTATCAGGCCAAAGGGATCACCACCTAGTATTTTGTGTTCCTCCTAAATAATGCCTGATTTTGTTTTCTGGCTCTGAACAAGGCATTATTACAAAGGCAAAACAGCATGAGCTTACTGCTCTTCCTTAGAAGAAAATTTCTACCATGTTGGTTTTTGTAAGATGATTGGTGAACTGAGGAGCCCTTGGCTATAGAAAACTATCTTAGCCATTATGCTTTTTTTAAGTTTAGATTAAGATCTGTAGCCACAAATGCACTTGGAATGGGGATGGAGTTTGAAATTTACATGCTGTTTGCACTCTGCCTTGTATGGAAGGATAGGGGGAAGAGGGTTGCATGAGGAAATGTGCCCTGCATTATTATAATGGAAGATTCTTTATGTGGTCACCATTGCCTGCCGTAAGAGACCAAAGAGTTACAACAAATTCAGAGGTGGTTAACGGGAACAAGAGTGAAGAAGAGCCCACTGTGGTTCATGAAGGATAGAGAGTGTGGATTGATGTGAATATAATTAGGTGACCCCAATGCAAAATCACTATGTAAATAAAAAGGCCTAACTTTTAGAAAAACTGTCAATATTCTAATAGGGGCTTCTCCCCACAAGCACATTTGACTTCTGTTGGAAACCAAGAAATGTTTATAAGCCTGAATAGAGACTGTTGACGTCATTTCAGTCTGCTGAGTAGACTAGTGATTGATTATAAGTATTTTTTTAACAATCCAATTGGATGTACATTGTATTTCACAATACTTTTATAGAACTAATTCTACAAAATGTGACAACAGAATAACCACAGTCCGACAAGTCACTGCAGGACAATGCCTACGAGGTGGAAGCACAACTACATTGGCTCTGCAGGGAGTGGACAGAGGTGGAAGCTCGTTTGGTCTACATTGGTAATTGGAGCACTTCGTGGACACATGTTTTCATGGTGATCTCATTGCTTTGCTCTGATCTGATTTGCACTATTGTTACTAGGTATCACAGGGTTATGGCCTGAGGAGTTAATGGAATAGATAGCATGAAATTTTGGGGAATATTTTGTTTGGTTTGGGTAAGTGTCCACAGTTTACATTTTTAAGAAAATAAAAAATCACTATCACATCCATGCTTCTCCAGAGACCCTGATGATCAGAGTTTAAGATTGACAATTTTGTAGTTGAAAGACTTGTTAAGTTGTTGGAACAAAACAGTTGTTGGGGTGACTGTACACTGAGCATGCAAGCAACAGCAGAGCACTAAGACATCTCAATTGTATCTGATGGCTAGAAAAATCTATTGGCCACACTTGGAAGTGTCTGATACATTTTATTTCATTGCTGGTAATTTTCAAAGGCCTTTTCTAACAGTCTATATTAAGTGCATTTGTTGCTTTTCTTTTTGTTATTATTATTTTTAAATTTTTTTCAGCAAGTTTGTGTGTTTTGTCCCAGCAACTGGATCAAGGAAAGCCAGCAAATTAAAATCTGGGCAAAAGTCATCTCCTTGATCTTGGACATTCCCCGACTTTTAAACAAAAACTCAGTGAAATGAGTGCAACTCAGATCCTAAGTAAAACTGTTCATTGGTGTTCATAAACTTTCAGGCTAAAAGTTCTGAGACTTAGGGAAAGGGGTGAGAGGAGAGTTCATCATATTTTCTCAAAGTTGAGATTACTTGGTTAGGTGGTTTGGAAATATGAAATGAGAGTCGTAACAGCATTTAGGAGTCACCACCATTATAACAACAAACAGAGCCATGTCTTGTGTGTATCTGGTCCTCAACTTCCACATCCCAGGTGTGCCTACAACCTTCCTGGTATCATTAGTTGGCTGGGTAAAACTGATCTGGCAGTTGTAGAAAAGCTGCAAGCAAGTCTTCCATTTAAATATATGAACAAAGGAATGTGCAATATAGAATGAAAATTAAATTACAAAAATCTGACTTTCAACTGTGAAAATAAATAAGTTTCCATTTATTAAGAGCTGGTATCAACGCAGACCAAAATAGACACCCATCCAAGGAGGAGCAGGTACTCACCTGCCTCCTTTGTCTTCTTTTTTTGGATTTACTAAAATATATGTATACATTGTTAACCACTTTAAAATTGTTTTACTATTCCATTTCCCTTAATTACAATTGTGGTGGTGACCATCATTCTCCTCAAAAAAAAGAAAAAAAAAGGAGAGAGAAATGAGAAAGAGGAGAAATATGCATTAAGGAGTCTGGCCACTTATTCATGTTGATTTTGCCTTGTTTAGATATAGGGAAGATATTTGACAATGAAAAAAAGAAAAATATATTTCTTTCTAATAAATAAAAATAATTTAAAATGCTAGAGGCTATACATGACTATTTTAGTATGTTCATTTATAAATGAAATCATTTTCTTTTCCAAAATTCATGGAAGCAATTTTCAAGGCAGACAAAGAGAAAGATCTGTCTATTTTATTTTCTTGTAATTCTTGCTTATCCTAATGTCCCCACCACTGATTCAGCATGTAAGAGGAAGAAAAGTCACATCACCATTTATGAAGTTTGTCAGACTTTAAAAAAATAGTTCTGGTCTCCTGGGAGTCAACATTCATCTTCAACTTCTCGGATTGGAGAAATCAAGCTGCTTGTGGATTTATACTGGTTGATCTGGTTAGCCATGTGGGTACTCATCGGCTTGATGTGAATGTTTCTGGGACAGGCATTATCCGGTTCATCTGTAAACCATTTCTTTTCTGCTAAAGGGCAAAATGGATAGAGAACAAGAAGGAGAAATGAGAAGCTCAATTAGTCCTAGGGTAAAGCTTTTGGAAAAGTTCATCGAAAAATGCAAAAAAGATAATCGATAGAAGCTGACAGTGAGTAATTGCTAAGAGAAACAGTGCAGTGTAGGGAGGACCCCCAGAACCTGAAACACATACCTCTACTTCATGTAGCAAGTGAGGAACAAAATGTGTGCCACTGGGATTTGGAGGCACTAGGGGTAGACCGCAGAAAGTAAGGAAGGATTGATTGGAAGATGAACTCTGGCAATGTTCTCTGGAGGGACTTTCCTGGCCTGAAAAGTGTTGGTGGGAGGAAGAACTACATATATCAGATATTGCCTCATCTGAGGAAAGATTTGGGCATCCATCAGTTGGAATGGAGGGACACCATCCCTGTTGCAGAGCAAGCAATCTAGAATCTTCTGTACATCTCCTCTTCCCAGCCTTTACCAGCTTTGCTTATATCAAGCCAACTTAAAGGCTTATGTCTATTCATACACTTCTACTTCTTTTGCAGCCAGCACTGGGGGTCTTAAATAAAACCCAGAGAATTTTCTGGCCAACTGAGAGTAAAAATCAGAATAGCAACCAATGTTTTAAAAGAGAACTTTGAGATGGCTTTTATTTTAAGAAGAATTCGTATTGGTATAAAGTCATGAAGAGTTCCAAGTGGCAATATCTTAGCTCACTATAATAACCCAAGCTGTCTACAGGGAGCTTGATGGAGTCTTGGCATTTAGTTTCCACCCTACATACAGAAATGGCTGAGAAAGACTACAGAATCAGGCACTTCAGAGCTGGGGGTGGAGGAGGGGAGCAGGTGAGAATGGGGGTAAGTGAAAATGAACTGCATCCTCTCAGAAGTGCAGTGCTATTTTACAAAATCTATCCTCATCATCATCTCTTTCTAGAATTGAAATTTTCTGGGAAATTGGTCATGGGTATAGATCTGAAAGGACTGAGAATATAGGACAATCTAACTTGGGAATCACCCATTTCATTTTAGTGGCTTAGGGGACAAAAATAAAAAGGAGAAAAGCTTTCAAGCACAATTCCAGCTATAGAAACAATGGTCTCTCCAGGTTCCTTTTCTGCCTACAAGAGCAATTCACAACTGCCTTGTTGGCAATCCTAGAGTAATATGTTAGTTAAGATGGCTCACCTGGCTGATGCATGCTTGTGTGCATGTGTGTGAGTGTGTGTGTGTGTGTGTGTGTGTGTGTGTGTTTAGTTAATGGTTTATAAATTAAGCATTTATGATCAGCTTCTGACCACCCTGCTTGTTTCTTCTTGGTACATATTGCTGTTTCTGGTACTTGCATCCGTCCTCCATGTTGCTGTTAAGGGTTGGTCACTGGAGCTAGAGTGTGCCTGGGAAAAAGCCTCACTGCTCTTTGTCAATAGCTCAGTTTAGCCCTCAGGACACTTGCTACCCCTTGCCTCATTCTCCCCACTCCCCTCCTACTCTGGCTCTCTCACCTATTATAATTAAGTTCACTTTGATTTGAACAGATTGGACGATAGGAATTCATAATGCTACATCCTCACAGTGAAGCTAACTGATTAAGTGCTTTAAATTATTCCCCCTGACAGAATGATAAAGTTACAATCTGTTCTGAGACGATCTACAGCTTGCCAGACTCCTACAGCTTCTTTCTACGTTCATTTATCTTTTTGTCAAGCAGAGGTTTTTTTTTTTCCCTAAGCTTCAATTCCATAGATCTTTTAAAGTCATCAGCACATCTGAATTATTAATGAGGCTTTAGAGGCAAGACTCCTGATGGGCTGGTTAAAAAAGGTTGTATAGAAATCCGGGACTGTGTACACATCAAAATAATTTCAGCTCCATTTAAAAAACCATTTAGTTCAAGTGTGACATAGATGAACCATTATGCATTTGTGGAAACCAATTTTTTGTGATCTACGATTAAACTAACCTTTCAGAGAAGAATAAAGTGTGATGTTATCATGTTTTAAAAGCATTGCCAGGCCTCCAAAACAATTTCAAACTATGACTTTTTCAAACGGTTTATGTGTAAAGATGATGTTCCAAGTCAAGCCTGATGTTTGTGCTCTGTTTGCCTGAGCTGCCCTTAGCTTTGGCCGTGCTGTTATGTGGAATGATTTTGCAAAGGGATTTAGTGCTAGGTTGGACATGCCAGGTTGGAAGAGTAACTCTGCTGATGGAAGTGAGGAAGCCTTTTGGGTGAAAGACCTAACAGCTGCAATTTGCTGAAATTTTTACAACTGCTGCAGAGAATAATTGTTCAGAATTTAGTCTTTACAGTTCAATTCAAAGCTGGCATTTTGACCTTTCACCACAGAGAGAATATCAATTTCCTTCCTCTGTCTGTAAGAAAGAGAGTATTTCCCCATTTAAGCTTCTCTCTTTTGCTTTAAATTTCTTGCCTAAAAATAAAATAAAATCTAAGCAGAGTAATCCCTGTGTTTTGGGCCAGGTAGGTTCAGTACAAGAAAGGGGTTGTATGAAAGCCCCTTCCATTCAGGAGCTGAGGTTCTCCTGATAGCTGAGAAACAGTTGTTCAATTCTGGTGGCTCCTAAGATACCAATGTGTATATGGGTTGTTGGAGACTTGGTTAGGTAAGATGCTGAGGAAATGGAAATATATGAATGCTCTGGACATTTTACTAAAATATCTGATGGCAAAGGCATTTTATGAAGCTCCCCCAAAAAGCTTCAGAGAAACACGTTTTAATGGTCTCCAGCTGCTGGGTTTCCATGAAGAGTGCTTCAGGTATGACATTGACAATTTGGCTTATTAAATCTTGCCTTTCAAAGAAGAACCTGTGCCAGTATGTGGCTAGAAAATTGGCCACAAGGAAGAGGACTCAGATAAGTGCTTATATGGTTGAGGATAAATCCAACCCTCTGAATTTTTCTCCACTTTCTACCTTGTTTCCCAGGCCAGAAAGATTTCTAGGTACTTCATTTTCATCCCTAAGATGAGGACAATTGATCTTGCTGTGAGGGTCTCCTTACAATGAGAGTAAAATAGCCCCACTTCCTCATAAGCTTCTTGAGGAAGCAATGCATGAAGCCATCGCTCCCAATACAGCATGGAACCTGCCAGGAGTTTCTGTCACAACACAGCTAGTGGAGAAAGGGAGGGAATGAAATGTCTTAGTCTGTGGCAATTGGGCTAGTGGAACAAAATAAAATTGAGGAAATAACTGCTGGAAAAGAAACTGACACTACCATAGGGCATATGTGACCTCTCAAGACCAGCTATGTCACAAGCGGACACCCCATGAGGAGCTGGCCAAGGAAATGGTGCCAGGTAATAGATTAAAGTCAAATGGACATGGCTCTCTCACATAATAACTGCATGGCTCTGAGCAAGTTATTACATCATTTATCTTAATGTCATTTATTTTCTGTAGAATAGGGCTGGGGATGTGACTTTCCTAATATTGTCTTTTAGATCAATGGAGCTTTTGCCCACAAAGCACTTACCACAGATCCAACCACATGGTAAGCAAATGTGAGTTAAGATTATTAATATTACTAAAAATGTTACAGTCATTATGTCACAGTGGCTAACTACATGACTGTAGTGTGTCTCAGATTCCACAACTACCACATGGATTCTGACAGCACCTATATTTAGGATGATCATGAGGATTGAAGGTGGTAATATATGCAATGTACTGAGAAGAATGTTTGGTCCATGGTGATTGGTGAGGTGTTAGCTTTTAGTGTAAGATTAGAATTGATTTGAGTACTGTTAGTACTGAAGGATGATATAAGGATGGGTAGTACCTTGTGGATATGGTTACAAATGAAGCTTTTCAACAGAAAAGTTGGGGGATAGAGAACTAGGGTGTCTAAATTAGGGGCTGGTTTGAAGAATGTAGATTGCAGCTGTAGAGATGACACAAGAGGTTATGATGGTTGGTTTTCACTTGGAAGATGAAGGAGAAGGGATGATGTGGGGGCTCAGGACTGTGACCCTCCTGGAGTGCCTCTCCGTCTCTGAAGTACCAGGTTTCACTAGTACCAGATTTCTCCAAGAGCCATCTGTTCCTTCCATTGCTAGTGCTCATACCAAGGGTTCAGAATCAGGGTCAGGGCTGCCTCCAGCCACGTGGCTGCAGGTCGTGGGGTTGCTGGAGGACAGCACTCTGGTGAGGAAGAGTGAAACTACATGGGGTGTGACAAGTGGAGAAGAGCCAGGCTGCACTGTGAACATGGAGCTTTTGCTGGCTCTGTAGGTTATCAGTGCTGAGGGAATTTGCCTTTTCACATATCTACTCCCCAGAGAAGACTGCAGAAAAGAGGAGACAATGACACAGCAAAGGCATTTGGAATGACTGGCCATCTTCTCACTGTACAAGCTGAGGTTTAGAGCAAAAGGCTTGGAAGAAAAAGATTCCATTTGGATACAGAGGACAGTGAAGGCTAACAAGGAACTCCAACCTTTGGGGGCAATGCTGTGTGCTTTCCAAGTTCACATTTCTGATAGGCAGTTTAGCATTCTTCCTCTGCCCACCAAACCTCACCCACATGCACACCTGCCTCCTCTCCTCTCCCTGGGCAGAATATGGCTATTCAATAGGGATGAAAATTGTTTATACCAGAACCAGAGAGGTTTCTGCTGATCTTCCTTCTCTGCAGTTTACCATCATGACTCTGAATTTTTTTTAACTTATCCGCTGAGCAGAGCAAACTGTCCCTCTCTACCCTCTTCTGTGGCCCTCTGTCCAGTCAAAACCCTGAGAGCAGACTTTTCACTCTTCTCTCCCTGGTGGCAAGGAATGATCCCTCTCACCTCTGATGGTTGCAGTGAATGTGCAACCTCTACGGTCAACCAGTTTAGTGACAGGTGCCCACAGCTACTTCTTTATCATGTTATGACAAAGTAGGGATGGGCTGAAAGAAGCTGATGGAGAAATTGATTTTTACCCTGTCTTGACTTCCATAGCTCCTGAAGTTTCTGCACTCTCCTGTTTCTCCTCCAGGAGCCTGTTGCTATAGGGACCTGGCAGGTTGATTTAATTGTCTCTTTTGGGATACAGACACCTTCAGGCTTTTCCCATGATGAAGAAGAACCAGTCAAAAGGTTTTTCTGGTCATCTGGGATCTTGACAGTTCTGCTAACAGGTACAGTCTCCCTCCTCACTGAGCCACACCCAGCTCCTGAAACTGATACCAGTAAACAGCATCGTGGAGCTCCTAGAGGTATTCATTGTAATTTTATTCAAAATAAGCCAAGAGAATGAGGATAATCATAAAATAGAATTATAAAATGCTTAAGGTCCAATTATTTTCAAATACTTATTGAGCATCTATTATAAGGTTCTGGGTCATAACCCTTAATATTCAGAAAGGAATCTGAAACCTTTCCCAATTGTGACAGAAATTTGTAAGTATAGGATTGGTTTGAACTAGCTTTGGGAAGGACCTCAGGAGCAGTCCTTAGGGACACTGATGCTACCATGATCATCAGATTGTTGAGGGTGAGAAGGTGTCCCTGTAACCTCCTGGTCTACCTACTCACTTATGTTTACCCTGTTCAATGCCTGAGTAAATTGGACTGAATGGCTTACAAACTGCTTCTCTTCTAGAATTGGGCAGATCACCGAATTCCTAGCTGTTCTTCTTTTTAAGTGCAGTTACTTTCTTCTCAAAACAGTCTCTTACTTTCTACCCCTACCTATTTTCTTCTGCTTTTGGTGAGGAGGGAGTAGGGAAGGGACATAATATCAGAAACTTCATGCCCTCTTTCTAAGAGAACTGATGTTCTCTTGAAAGAGAAAGGGAAGTTTGGAGTAGAGATGGAAAACAGTAGAGGAGAGTAGTCAATCTTGCAAGTATAATATAGAAGTGTCAGCTAGTAAAATAGAAGCAATCATCAACTATGTCACTACCCAGCTACGATCACCTCTCCATTATCTGCCAGTGGAGACTGTGTGCTCAAAGTCCATGGAAAACCCCCAAATTGCATCTCATGTAATAGTGTGTTCCCATTCCAGTCCCATCACAATATCATTACAGCTGCTAAACAACCTTGGATTTACTTCCATCTGCCCAATCTCTAGTGGGGATTTAACAAATATCCAAAAAGCAGGAGACACTTGGGTAATGTTGAGTGAGTCATCAGCCCCCAGATCACTAGGCATGAGCTCTCAAGTGATCCATACAGATGAATAATTTTAACTTTGCATCATACTGATCAAACATAGAGGAGACCAATGCTTTTGCCATTAATAACTCTCCTGATTTAAATAAAAGGAGGACAAAATATTAATTGAGAAGCAGGATTGCCAAATGGAAAGCTGCAAATGTCTTTTCAGAAAAGTTTATCAGCTAGCATTATCATTTGCTTTGATAGGTCTTGCCAAGATAAACACAGAGATGTGAACAGACCAATGGAGGCTAGGTTAGGGGGGTGGTAATGGGGCAAGGTGGGGGGAGTGGAGGAAGCTGGGTTTCTCAATGGGAAAATGCTTTTGGACTTGGAGCAAGGTACCAAGGTGGGCAGGGAGGCCACGTGCAGATTGAAGGCAAGCCAGATGGAGAGAAGTTCCACCCAAATTACCCAACCCCAAACCCAAGAACACCAAAACAAACTCTAAGGAATCTAGCCATAGCAGCAGCACAGCCTCATTGCGCTGAGCAATTGAGAAAGTGGAGGAAGAAAGAGAAGGAAGGGAAAAAGAGATGGAAAGGGGAAGGGGGGGAAAAAGCAAAACAAAATAAAACCACAAACAGAACAATATAAATAAAAATAAACAAACCAATAACAGAATAAAATTTGTAACTCCTTTTTTTTAATGTCACAAAAGTTTTCACAAGGACAATGTTATAGAAGAAAACCCCCAGCAGTGGCTAGGTCATGCAGAACCATTAATTGTCATACCTTGGCCCATTCTATTCATCCTTGTTGCACTTTAGAGAGAGAAGTAAGCTATGTGAGTTTTACAATGCTTTTAAACTGTCATATTTCCTGTTGAGCACTTTAACTGGCACATTCTTATAGTTATAAATGTTCTGAGGGCATAACTTTCTAACCTCCTTTGCAAAGAATGCATAAAGAGCTTCATGATCCAAAATGAGGGGATACGTATATATAGTTTTATATATATATATATATATATGGTTTTATATATATAGTTATATATAAAGAGACAGATAGTTATACATAATACATAAATCAAAATATATAGGGACAAAAATAATTTGAAAAAAATTCTTCCACTCATAGGGCTTTTTAATATGCAAGTATATAGTTATTCCCCACCCCATTACTGGTTAGAAAACTGCACTACCTTTGTCTTTGGTTTGGGGGAGGTGGAGGTTCTGACTGAGCCTCATTTTGTCAGTAAAAGTGCTTGTCAATTCACACAGCAAGCAAATCTCCAAAACTATCATGCTGGAGGGAACAGGGGATCCAAAATCTAAATCCAAAACATTCACCATAAAAACACCTTTTTAGAGATGGTACAGCTGTGACACTTTTTTTTCCTCCTCCTTTCCACTCCTAATCTATTCAATGACTTTTTAAAAAGTAAACATCTCAAATAGGTTTAAACCCTGGTTTAAACCAGGTTTAGCCCAGGGCTAGTTCACCCATACAAGAATTTGATTATGATAGAATTGGCCAATTTTTAAGTACTATTGTATCCCTAAAGCTGTTTTGCATGCATAAAATATCTGACAACTGTATGCTGAAAAAAAGGGGTATTTTCTAACTTCCCTCCCATGCTTACTTACTGTTTACAAAAAAAGAAAGAAAACAAAAGAAAAAATAACTATACCAAAATGTGTTTGGCTCACTGTTGTACCCTTCTTATTCCTTATCATGTAATGACAAGGAGCAGTTCTCTATTTCTGTCATTCACCTGCCTAAGTGAATTGGCTATGGCAAAGAAATGGAGGATGAAGAACTTTTCCCTACCAGCTTTCTGCTTTGGGACAGAGCATCATGCAGCAATGCCAACCATTTTTAAGGTGGTCACTGGTTTTTGTCTTTATGAGTCAACTGTAGATTGATCCTCCTGTATCCTGATTTATTTAGCATGTCATCTCCTACAAAAAAACATATCTATTGCTGGGTTTATCTCCCTCTCACTCCACCATCACCCCAGCCCTTGCTTCTGCCTGGCATTGGGGCCTTTGCTAATCAAACAAAGGGGAGTAAAATGTTCCCCTGAGAGTACATGAAAAAATACTTGCTCTTTCCTGAGCATTATTTATTCTGTACATAAGATAAGTAATTCACCTTTTAAAAGATGTAAAAGTCCCAGGAAGGCAGTTTTTAATGACTTACATCTGATATTTATGATACATATGGCTTTTTATCCCAAATGTCAAAAGTGAAAGAAAAAAATAGCTATTCATATGGCAGCATAAGAGACAGAATAACAACTTAATATGCAATCAAACCTCTTTTAACTTAAAATAAATGACTAGAATTTGATACATTCACAAATGGAAAATTGTATTAAGGTTAGAAATGTTCATATGAACTCCCAAAGGAAGCTAGCTCTGGGACAAAAGGCCTTGGTGAGTCACTGAAAAAAAAGTCTTTGATGCTCTCTTGCAACAAGTAGGTACTTAATAATCATCCCCACAAACTGTGAAAGCTTTTCAAATGCTTTGTGATACTTCAGCCCAGAGTGGAAACGATCAATACGTTTTCATTGCTTTTTGGTTGCTTGTTTCAAATAAATGTGTGCTAACTTATGGTGTGTGTATTTTAAAAAGAGAGAGAGAGAGAGAGAGAGAATGAAAAACAAACAAAAAATCAAAACCCAAAGCACCCTGATAATCCTTATAACTCAGAATCCACTTTTCTTGTACATTAAATAAACTTGCTTTTCCTAACTGACATAGATCATGAGTGCTCCTTTCTAATCTGTGAACTCATTCCTGCAGTGAGCTATTCATGTCTGCAACATGCCTTTGGGTTATTTTTCCCCTAGAATCATAAATAACTTTTGGTCCGTCTGCTTATTTGCTGTTGTGCTCAAGGGTTTTATGGTGGTGAAATAAAAATGACAACCACATGCACACTATCATACATATGCAAATATGTGTAAAAAAAAGAGGGGAGGACTACAGGGAAAACAGGGAAAGTTACTTTGTTGGAAACACCAACTGGGGAAATGAGTGGCAGATACAGTTTCACACACGGTGGCGGTGGATACACATATCAAAGCCGCTCTTCCTGCACGTACTTCTGTTTGTCCCGGGATTCCCTGGATTTGGGCCGGTTCTGCCGGTTTGCTGTAGATGGGATGGAGTGGACAGAGGAGCTCTTCTTGCTGGAGGACTGCGATGAGTGGGAGGAATGGGACAGGCTGGCCCGGGACTGGCCTGCATTGTGGTCAAATTGCATTAGGCAGAAGATCAGGTCCGTCGGCACAAGTTCAAACTCGTAGGGGGGGTTGGTGATGACATACCTAAGCAGGAAAAGCAAAGAAGTAATAGCCTGAGGTGACCAGGTGGAAAACTCAAATCTCCTTGAATCAAAAGAAACTGGTTGCTCAAGTCAACCAGAGGATTTGAAAGTTGTACTTCTAGCTAGTCCAATGCCCTCCAATTCTCTTTCAAGTTCAATGAATCGTCTCCTCTGTAACTCAACAGAAGCAGCTGAATTATTGCTGGTAACAGCAGAACTAAACTGTACTTTCCATGGTCTACGTGCATCTTTCTGCACAAGGTCAAATTAACTTCCAATCCTGAGTAACCAGTTGGGTTATTCAATGTAACTTTCATTCTAGAACATCTTGACGATCCCAGGCACACTCAGTGGAACTTTATCATTAACCAAGCTCCTCCTCAGTTCAGGTTTCTCTGGTTAGCACCAGACAAGACTGCAAAAATCACCACGTTCCTCTAAAACAATGGGTCTCCAAGCATAGTCCCAGGCCAGACGGATCAGCACCATCTGGGAACCTCAGAAAAATGCAAATTTTTAGGCATGCCAGCCCAATACATTGAATCCAAAGCCCAAAGGAAGTTTTCAGCAATTTGTTCTTTTATTTTCTTTCGTGGGCACTACAGGGATTGAGCTTAGGGCCTTGCACTTGCTAGGCAAGCCCTCTACAACTTAAGTCATGTCCCCAGACCTTTTGTTTTAGTTTGTTTTTAATAGTATTTCATGCTGTGGTCTCCCAAAGTTTAGCAAGCATGACAATCATCTACTTTTAAACAATTTAGGGCAAATTACTAGTGCATGTCTATAATCCCCAGCTAACCTGGAGACAGGGGTAGGAGGATCAAGATCCAAAGTCTGGGCACTAAATATATAACAATTTATATATTTTTAAATATGTATGTATATATATATATTTTTTTCCTTACATACCAGTTAAATCAGAATAATGAGGTTTTTTTTGTTTGTTTTTTTTTTTAAAAAGCTCCCCAGTTGATTCTAACATACAGACCAGAGAAACACACACCTTTATAGCATTGCTTCCTGGGGCAAATTATGCAAACTCATTGATTTGGGTAATTTGACAATGAACTCTTAATTTTTGCCTGCTATGAATTTATTTTAATACACATTAGAAAAAAATATAACTAGCACATTTACAGTGTTATTTTTTGGTTAAGATGAGAATACACAATTTTCTTTAAAATAAATGTGTAAAAGTTAAAAAGTGAGTCAATTAAAACACATATGAAATAAAAATATAGGATTCTAAGATATGACAAATGAACCATATATCTTGAGTAGCAGCAATGTAAAATATCACCATAATAGGTACCAGTGACATGAGTCCAGTAATAGGAGTATGGGGTTCTGACTTTTGTAATTAGGCAATGGTACTATTTTACAAAACTTGTATTCCTCCCACTGTCTTCACATCCAGACATTTTCCATTAACTTCCAAGATCAGTGTCAGGTTTAATGCAAGCAAAATAATTTTTGTGTTGAGAGCATGTATGTAGTCCATTGTCTGTAGGAGAGAGGAGAGGGTCTCGTGTTGGAGTGGAAAGAGACACTCACCGCTTTGTGCATTGGCTGGGGGTGCTGAGGTGGGCATCTCTCAGCCGGTAAATTCCAAAACAAAGCATATTATATGTTTTCAGAGCTTTGCAGAACAGATCACCATAACAACCACCATCCTGGGAGATAACAAAAGAGCAGAAAGAAACATTTTTATTTGCCTGGAAGTCAAGGTCCATGGGGAAAGGAGCCTTTTCATAAAAGTCTGTTTTGTTGTCTCCTGAATTACAGGGTCTGTGCCATGGGGCTGCAGCTAAAGGAGTCAACATGGTTAACAGCCTATACCGAGTACAGGCGATTTTTAGGGATCTGATGACAATGGGGGTCTCCTTGTGTCCCTCCAGTTTTTTACCTGTAGCAATAAGAGCTCGAGGGAGAGTATGCCTTTTCCTCACGTGAAGTGAAAATGTAACACTTGGTGGTCTCAGCTGTGTGTTCAGCTGAGAAGCATCTGGCTCACAACAGCGATTATGTTTCACCCTAGCTCAGGTGTGGCCACTACGGTCAGTCGTGCTGTCAAAACTGCCCAAGTGATAATGAAAATCATGGCAAGGAGAAAAGACCCCACCAGGTCTAATGGTGACAGACTCTTTTAGGCAAGGACTGTGTGAAAAGCACAATTTGCAAAGCTCAGAGACAGGAAGGGGGAAGAGAATATGTTTTCCCAGGAGGTCTGGGTCTGCAGGCAGAACTGCGTTCACAGTTCTAATCAGTTCACAACTACTTTCCCAGACATTGGAGCCTGACTAGAAGGTAAAAGCAAATGAATTCACTTGGAGATACACTCACTTAGCTTTAGGTAGCAAGGTGGCTCCAGGTGGGTGTTATCATAAGAGAGACACTGCAGAATGACTTCACTGGGAATAAAGGGACTGTATGTGTCCTTTCTATCACTGGAATTTCCAAACGGGTGTCATACTAGAAAACCCAGATGGGGCCAGATCACTTAAAGTATTTATCCTATTTGAGTGCATCAGTAAGTAAATGATAGCTAAAGAGCGATTGGTTATGGAAGTTGCCTTTGGAAAAGCCCAGTCTAATGCAGGTCTCAGCCCACAAACAAACTGGAATATGGAGTAGGTAGGCATCAGCATGTTAGAAAACACAGAGAAAGACTTTCCTACTATTAGACTTTCTGGATAACACTATTGTTTGTGTAACAGGTTTATAGGTTCCTAAGACCCATGGCTCCACTTATTGACCACATCCAGGATGGGTTTGGAATAAACATCAAGACTGAATGCAAATGACTGTCAAAGTGCCTGATCTAGGCTAGTATACAGAGCTCAAAAGGAGGTGTTGGTCACCTCTGTCACAAAGAGTGCAGGAGGAATGTGACAGGGTTTAGCCTCAGATAATAAGACCTAGGTTTTGAATTGAGGCATTCAATGATCCACTTGAGCCCATCTGTTTGACCAGTGGCTCTGGATGCACACACCTGCCTTAGTACTTTGAAAGTCACTCGTGCCTATGTTGTACTCAGATGCAAAAACTCAGATCCTCAGGTACCAAAGCTGAGCATCCCATGTGCTATTAATTACAATCAGAGATGAGCATCTCTGAGCTACACTCCTTCCCTCTGGAGATGTTTCCCAGCCTTAGCTGCCTGTTGGCATCACTTGCTCCTTTCATCTCAGGAAAAAGATCCCTGAGAAAGGCAAGAAATAAGAAGGCCCACAGCTCTAAAGCAAGGGGGCCTTGGCACAAATTCCTGGAAGCTCCAGCTTGCTCCTTTCATCTCAGGAAAAAGATCCCTGAGAAGGGCAAGAAATAAGAAGGCCCACAGCTCTAAAGCAAGGGGGCCTTGGTGCAAATTCCTGGAAGCTCCAGTCCTTACCCTTTCTGTGCCTAAGTTCCTTCAGAGCATGTGGTATAGAACCTACATCAAAGGATTTCCATGAGGAGCCAAATGAATCACTGTTCATAAAGTACAGTGTCCAGTACACAGTAAATCATAACACCCACCTCTTTATGTCTAGCTTGTCATCATCTGACCCCAGGTTCATTTGGATCAAGTTTTGCCTGTACCCCGGGCTCAGGCAGCCTAAGGGCTGTGGACTCACCCCTAAATCTGCAAAGGGCCCATCCAGCAGAGCTAACTGGGCCACGCGACAGCGGTCCCTATTGGCTAGTGTCTGGGGAGTGCTATAGCCCCCTCGAAGTGCATTCTCCTCAGCAATCAGAGCCTCGAGCTCCGGTGTGGCTCCTCCAGTCACCAGGGTCCGAATCAGGGTGAGGATGTTGTCATTAAAATATGTCTGGAGAGAGAGGGGGAGAAACATCTTTAAGCAAACATCCTAAAGTCATGACAGCCAACATCCAAATTACAAGTCTTCTTAGTATCTCCAGTACAAAGTTCTGCCCTGTCTCTTCAAATAATTTTATGTGGGAAGTGAAAAGACAGAAACCTCCAATTATTCCATTCTTTTCTCTCCTGCTTGGCTCTACCACAAGAGCCTGACTTTAAAAAACCAATTCAGAGGATTTTTATTAAAGGGCTAAAGTCTGAACAATTGGTGTTTGTCATAATTGGTATTGGTAGGGATGCAAATCTTGCCTTGTTTCTACAAGTCTCCATGTCAACCCTGGGACTTTGGACACAAGTAATACAATGCAGACTCCCTAGTCTGCTACCTCAACCACGACTGCCTTTGAGGACCTGTCACCTATGTGCCAGGAGGTTGCCTTCCTACAAATTGGTGAAACCTCTTTCTGTGTAGGAATGAGATGCCAAGAGAATCACTAATGACACACACTCAACAATTTATCATATGCTTTGATCAGTCTAACCGAGCCTCTCCATCAATAAATAAGCCAGATAAATTTATGATGAGGTTAGTGTCCTGGGGTGTATACTTTGGTTTGTGATTTTAAAATAACCTCAGTAGTCTGAAGCAAATAGAGCTTATTAAAGAACTTTCCCTCTAAGTGTACATTTGTCTCACATTTGAAACATAACAGGTCTGTTGGGAAGAAAACAATGAGAGTATTAAAAAATTAATAGGATGTCATATGAAAGATCTTAAAAAGACACTTGTCACACAGCCTAATTTGAGAAAATCTCAGTTAAAGGTGTCTGTTCCATTTTCCTGGATAAGGAGAAATCAAACAAGCTTTTAAAAAAATTCAAACCAAATCTTGCCTGTGGCTTCTGAGGATCTATGCACCTCTGGGAGAAGGTTATAAAAGATAAGTGCATTTTTACTTCATCAGCTTGTTTGAGAGTCTACCTGGTAAAGTGTAGTAGGGCACAAGCCAGGTAAGAATGAGGTGTCTTCCCTGCCTTGCCATTACTAGCTGTGTTTCAGGGAAGGTTCCCAATTGTCCTGGGCTTCAGTGTTCTCAGCCAATACAATCAACATGGTCATTAAGGCCAAATTTATAAACAGAGTTTTCTGAGTTAAGATGATATTGCTAGTGGGGTTGCATTTTACTTTCCTCATTGAAACACCAAAATTCCAGCTACAAAGGAAACAAGGAGAGGCCCTGACGGAATTTATGCTCACAGTTCATTTGTGCCTTGGGATGAACAAGTAGAATAGAATATCTAGAAAGAAGACACGCAGCTGCAGTGGTTAAGGGATTTGGGGTTGGACTGTGGGTTTCATGTTGACTTCTCCTCTCAGAAGCTGTGGTGCCTTGGAAAGACATTTAATACTTGTGTGCTTTAATGTCATGATCTGTAATGTAGTATGCTAGATAAACTATGGAGAGTATATGATTTAATGCCTGGGACACAGGAAACACTGGAAAATATTTCTGTCCTAAAATCATAGACATGGAGCACTTGCTGAGAAGGACAGTCACCCTCATTCCCAACCTTCCCTTGATTGTCCAGTCTCTTCTCTTTTGGTTTTCATTCCAAGGGGCTTGGGAGACAAACCAAGGCCATTTTGTTTTACCCTTGAGCCTGTACTTCTCAGTCTGCTTCTCCTTTCAGAGTCCCTCTATACTCAGGAACAGCTCAGTGACACTCTGGGAGCTGGGAATCTTGTCCTGGATGAGGTACCAATAGAAGGTGTCACCAGAGTGACATTTGAGTCTACCTATATAGATATGTTCTGAAATAGTCTATATCTACTTATATAGATTAGTTCCAGGGGAAAACAACCTTCCCTGCAATCAGATAAGCCATCATTACAAATAGGATACCATTCTTCCCCCTATACCACATTATATAATTGAGAGTTGGACACAGAATTTTGATGAAGGCCTTTACTACAATTACCATCCTTAGATCAAGACTGAGGGGAGAATTCTAACAGCATATAATGAATGGCAGAACACTCACAACCTGTATATTAAAAAAACTGACCACCCCTTGCTCAACATAAAGAGAGATAAAAATGAACCCAAATATGTATTTTTTAAAAGAAAGCCATAGGCCGGGCACCAGTGGCTATAATTCTAGCTACTCAGGGGGCAGAGGTCAGGAAGAGTGCATTTCAAAGCCAGCCCTGGAATATTATTCATGAGACCCTATCTTGAAAAAAACCCATCACAACAAAAAGGAGGCTGGTGAAGTGGCTCAAGGTGTAGGCTGAATTCAAACCCCAGTACCACAAAAAAAAAGTCAGAGTGTTCAAGATACAAAGGTAATAGATCCTTTTAACTAACTAAACAGCTACTGGAAGAAAAAAAAGGCAAACTTAGGAAGCATTTACATTGAAATCAAAATGGAAACTTGAAAAAATATAGAGGACATACAACAAAAATTAAAAGATAAAATGATAAGAGAGCTGACTTTATACATTTTATCCAGTTCTTTTTAATATAAGAAGCTGAAATTAAAATGGATGTAAGAAGTAATTATAAAATAATCCAGTACCTTTTCATGATAAACACACTCAACATACTGGAAACAGAAGGGAATTTCTTCAACCTCATAAAGGGCATGAGTGAAAAACCCACAGTTAACACATCACATTTAACGATGAAAGACTTGATACTTCCCTGAAAGGATCAGAAACAAGACAAGGATCTGTTCTTAAGGGTTCAATTCAATATTATGGAAGAGGTGCTAACCAGGACTTGAAAGAACTAAAATATATTCATATTGAAAAATAAGAAGTAAAACTATCTCCATTCATAGATGACATGATATTGTATGCAAAAAATTCCTAAGAAATCCACTAAAAGTTATAGGTAATAAAAGAGTTTAGCAAGATTTCTGGATACAAAACCAATATCCAAAGATCAATTTCATTTCAATACATTCACAATGAATAATGTGGGAATGACATTAAGAAAACAATTCAACTTAAAACAGCATCAAAAAGAACAAGGTATTTAGGAATAAATTTACCCAAGGAGATACAACACTGGTACTGAAAACTATAAAATATTGCTGAAAGAAATTAGAGGAGATCTAAATGGATGAAAAGATAGCCCATATTTATGGATTGGAAGGCAATACTATTAAGATGGTAATAATCTCACAATGTACAGATTCAATGTAATCTCTGTCAAAATCCCAGAAATACTTTTTTTTGGCAGAAATGGAAGAGCTGATTCTATACTTCTTATGGAATTGCAAGGGATTTTAAAAAAATCCCAGCAACTTATAATAAACAAACAAAAAATAAAATTAGGGGACTCACACTTCCTGATTTCAAAATATACTACAAAACAATAGTAATCAAGATAGCATAGCACCAATATGAGCACAGATCTACATATGAATGTAATCAAATTGAAAGTCCATAAACAAACTCATACAGTTATAGTCAACTGATCTTTAATGAGAATGCCAAGACCCTTTAACAAAGAAAGAGTATACTCTCTTAAACAAGGAGTGTTACAATAACTGAGTATTGACATGCAGATGAAGTTGAGTCTATAACTCACACCATATGCAAAACTAATATTAAGATGGATCAAATACCTAAATGTAACAGCTGAAACTATCAGATGCTTTGAAGAAATCATAATGGTAAATCTTCATAATCTCTGATTTGATAAGTTTCTTAGATAATGATAGCAACATCATAATCTACAAAAGAACAATAGATAAAGCTACTGTCTAGAAAGGGACAATTCTCTACAGAACAGAAGAAAAACTTGCAAGTAATATATCTAATGAGTATATCGTACTTAAAATCTTCTCATAACTCAACAACAAAAAGACAACTTAATTTTAAAAATGGGAAAGACCTCAATAAGTATTTCTCAAAAAAAGATACATGGAAGGTTCAACAAATATAAGAGGTTCAACATTGCTAGTTATGAGGGAAATGTAAATCAAGACCAAAAGAGAGGAAGGCTGTAATAAAAAGACAAATAATAGCAAGATTTGATGAGAATGCAAAGAAACTGGAACCCTCATACATTGCCGGTAAGAATATAAAATGGTGCAACAGTTGGAAAACAGCTTGGCAGTTTCTTCTATTGTGAAACATTGAGTTATGATGTTACCCAGCAATTCCATTCCTATGCATATACCCAAGAGAAATAAAAATAAATGTTCACACAAAAGCTTCTGTAAGGATGTTTTAGAAGCATTATTCATGATAAACAAAAGGTGAAAATAAACAAAATGTCTGTCTGCCAAGGAATACATAAAATGTGTTTTATCCCTGCAATGTACATTATTGGGCCTTAAAAAGAAATGAAGTAATACATGTTACAACTCAGATGAACCTTGAAAACATATTAAGTGAGATTCCATTTATGTGAAATGTCCAGAAGAAACAAATCAATAGAGATAGGTAGTAGTTCACTGGCTGTTTAGGATTAAGTAGGTGGAGTAAAGTGGAAGGGCAGGGAAGAGTAGGTTTCTTTTTGAATTTATTTATGAACATGTTTTAAAATTTATATGGCTATATATATTTGTGAATACACTAAAAATCATTGAGTCATATAAAATCTTTGGGTCAATTGCATGGTCTGATAATATCTCAGTAAGGATGTTTTTTAAAAAGAAATGGTTAAAAGGTAACTAAATTTGCAATGGCTAAATTTTTATCTATGAAGTAGCAAAAAATTGTAGATCTGAAAAGTACACACACACACACACACACACACACACACACTCAATCAGTGATGTGAAAATAAACTAAAAAGTTCCAAATTATATAAAGAAAAGCACAGGATTTTCATTTCTTTTTTTATCTTTAAAGAAAATCTTGTAGGTATTGAAGAACAACAATAGAGGTTGACCTAGTAAATAGTAAGTGTTCACAATTTAAAGGTTGTAAGCAAAATTTAAGAAAGTAAAACAAGCAAACAAAAACAATCTTTCCTGCAGTAGAAAATAAGCCTAGAAAACAGATCAAAAGAATGCCCCAGGCAAATGTGATGGACACCAAGTCCTGTACCAGATGAATATTTGAATCTAAAATATTAAAAGAAGAAAAGTGACCTAAATAAATGCTGTGAGAGAAAAAAAGTACCTGAGGCTGCTATAGAAAACACAAGAGGAATATCAACTGAATTTGAAAGGATGCCTTCATTCTAAGAATTCTATAAGAAGCAAGATTACCAGTCATTTATAAAAGCAACAGACAATTTTTTTGAGTCTTTGAGTATTTAAGAATTTATTTAATGTATATACTTAATATATACATCATTAAAAATATTCAGAAACAAATCTAGCTTCTTTATGCATAACTTAATTATTAAATTAAAAATGAGCTCACTTGGCTTAAAAATACTGGTGAAATATATTAAAATGTATAATTTGAAAAGTGTTCTATATATCATTAAAAATTGAATGCAATGGACTAGAGGTGTAGCTCAAGTGGTAGACCATGGGCTTTGCAGGGGCAAAGACCTGAGTTCAAACCCAAATCCTACCAAAAAAAAAAAAAGAATGCCAGCATCACAATTAATCCTTGAAAGAAAAAAATGTATAATAAAATTATTTATTAGTATAGTATTATTCAAATTATATTTTGAAGTCATAAAAATTATATAGGAGGGAGAAGAATGGAAATAAAGGCATGAAAACTGCATGATCTCATATGGGACGAATAAAGAGCTTCCTTATTTTTCTAAATAACAACACTTGGAAAATATGGTCTTGAGTATATTTATAGGAGGACTGATAACCACCAACTAGAGTTAAAAATAGAATGGAAAGTTTAAACATCACTAGAGAAAACAAGCATACATAATATAATCAATATGCTGATAGATAGACAATAAAAAAAATATTATAGAAGCAAGTGAAAAGTGTAATCATGATGTAAGGTTATAGATAGTATTATATATAATATAACTAAACATAAATGAGCCAAATAATTCTTTAAAATGCCAAAGACTCACAGATGTACCCCCAAACCAAAATCAAAACAAAACTCTGATATCTTTGTATGAGACAGAGAAAAAGCATAGCAAAATATATTTCAAGCAAAAATGTAAAATACTTTTTAAGTGAGTTAACTTTAAACTGATTACAACTAACATTTACAATAAAGCTACAACATTTTATGAATAAAATATAGTAGAAAAATAGTAAATATCCAATATTTCAATGTTTCATAAAAAGTATCCTAAATATCTAGAAAGTTGAGATGGAAATCAGTTAGAATAGAGACTATTTAAAAATTAAAGAATATTTGAATATGACGCATAAAATGTCATGGACTGAGACTAAAACTATAGAGACAGATATAGTACTGTTACTACTAAATATAAAAGAATTATAATAAGTAAACCTAAGGATTAAAGTTGTCTTCTACGTTCATTTTTCTTAAGAAAAGCAGGAAAGTAAAATATGAAAGCGTCAATTAATAAAATAGCAAGAGGATATATTTAATGATGACAAAAGTAAGGAGAATATAGTGTCAGATGTGTAAGACAATACCACTATTCTGGAAACTTTAATTCCATAGTCACTGGAAATGAATAAGAAGAATGGGCTTTGTTTTAAAGCATAAACCAAAGTAATAATCATCTACAAAGAGACAGAAGATGATTAGAAAGAGTGAGATTCTGTTTCTTATAATATGTAAACTATATATTATAATGTTATTTTTTTCTAGGAAACTTTTAAAGCTTGATCTATATCTAATTACAGGTTCAAAGGGATTTTTTAAAACTGAACATAGCTATATTAAATGTCTTTTTTTTAAAGTGCCTTATGGTATTTTCCTCTTAGGTATTATGGCAAAATGTGAAGACTTCCTACAAGAAAATAGAGCAATCCACATGAATGGATTTTCAAGAACCATAGACTAGTACGAAGCCTAACCATAGTCTGTGTTAAGATAAAGGACTAGAAAAATGTGGCTGTTAGGCCAGATTAGGTCCTGCCACTTTTTTAAAAAATAAAGCTTTACTGGTATCTAGACATGTCTATTCATGTACATCTATGCCTTTGGCTGCTTTGGTGCTTTGGTGAGTAATTGTGAAAGAGACACTGTGGCTCTCAAGAGCCAAAAATGTTTGCTCTTTGGTCCTTTACAGAAAGAATTACTGTTTCATTCAATATGATAAAGAAAGCATAACAAAGTATGCAACTGAGGGAAACTGGCTATTTGGAAAAAAATTTCAGCAACATGGTAATGATTAAACAAATAATGATGTACTCATATGACTTACATTGTACAGACATTAACATAATATTTCCAGGGAATAATAGCATGGTAACAATTACATAATTTTAAAATATTAAAAAAAGAATAGAATCCAAAAAACACCATGATTCAAAATTCATGTTAAAATGCATAACTGAACTGATATATTTATATTTACATAAAGTTAAATGTAAGTAGTATTCAAATACTCTACTTAGTATTTAACTCTTGGTGTCAGAATTTTGATGGATTTTTACTTTTTCCTATGATTTTATTTATTTTAGATATTTTCTCCTGTGAAACTGTATATTTCAAATTTTTTAAAAAAGGAAGGAAGTATTATAAAATAGTTAGAGATAAAAAAAAATGTGGCCACATACAACCTCATGAAAATACAGATAAATGTTTATAGTTCTCTTGTGTAGCAAGTAGCCTTTAAGGATAAAAACTGTAGAAGAATTTGAAAAAGAAAATATACATTCATAATTACATGTAGTACATGATTACATACAAAATGAAGATACATATTTATATATAATGTATATAAGCATGCATATATGCATATATATACAGTTTACAACTGTCATAAACACATTTAAAGGTCCTCCCAAGGAAAATGACAATCAGCACTATTGGAGTACATAAGATGACGTTTGCACACTAGTGGTGCGAGTGAATGGATGAAATTGTTTCTGGGAGATAATAGGGCAACATGAATACGGACATTTTATGGATATTTTTTAAATGTCCATATTTGCTAAAACCCACTATGTGTACCTTAAAGTAATAAGTTGTTACTTGTTCAAAACTGTAAATACAATATTATTAATCTCAGGGTGTTATAGTTTGGACATGAAATGTCTCCCAAAGGCTCATGTGTGAAAGGCATGGTCCCCAGCTTGAGGCTATTGACAGGTGGTGGAGTCTTTAGGAGGTAGGACTTAGCAGGAGGTCTTTAGGTATGTCCTTGAAAGTGTGCTGCCTCAACAAAGCCCAAAACAACCAGGTCAACCAATCATGACTGAAAGCTCTAAAAATATGAGTCAAAATACACCTTTTCTCTTTACAAGCTGATTATTTCAGATATTTGTTATAGTTGACAAGGAGCCAAGGCATAGGGTTAATTATTATTATAACAAAAATGGTTTAAAAAACACATACTCAATAGAGTAATAGATTCTGGTATATCCATAAAATGGAGTCTCATAGAGTCCTATAGAGGCTCTGCATCTAAGAATATGACATGATAAAAAGTTCTGGACAAAATTTTAGCTGGAAAGGAAAAAAATGACTAACATATAAAAGTAGAAGATTTCACGTTTATCCACTTGGAAGGAAATATACCAAAAAATCAGGCTTTGGTGCTGGAAATATGGATCACTTAAATTTTTTCTTTTAATGTTCTCATGCTTCCCAAATTTTTCAAAAGGAGTATGAGTAACTTTTCTAATAAGAGTGAAGTCCATGATTTTAAACAAAGAACACTGGAGTCTCTATTGACAGAAGTCTAAAAGGTCAACCTGGAAGGTTGTGTTTTATCAAATCTTTAGGATTTGACCTCAACATGTTTCCTTTTCTGTGTTGATATGAGTTATACTGAAATGTTATAATCTTTTTGATCAATTGATCATTGGCATTTATTGAGCACCTACTAATCCCAGGGCCTTGGTTTGACCTGAAATTGTGGACAACTAAAAGGGTGCATCACTTTCAAAATTGCGCACCAACAAATACAGTTTGAAAATTGGTCACTGAGTTTCTGGGACTATACATAACAGCCCAATTATCTGCCAGATGGCTCTCATTGTTTTTTTCATGTGGGCATCAAGGAGCAGGGCTATGGGCAACACAATCTTTGATTTTAGGGAATAATGATGTATTTCTGTTGGAAAAATCCTCTTGCTTCTGCTTTGATGCCCTAACTTTCAGATGCAGAATTCTTTGAGCATTGACGTGGTTGTTTTCTGATATGTATCAAGGTCTCTGTGTGATCTGAATAATTTGGTGGAAAGACAATGCCTTTCTGAAAAAGAGTATTGAGTTGGTCACATGCAGGACACAAATGTTTTAATGTAACCAGGGGTGGGGAGGACACTACAAGGCATTCAGCAATCTGTGGTTAAGTAACGCTCCAGGGGTTTCTACATAGGAGGTGGCTGTTTCAGTATCATGGGCCAATGAGGTGTTAGGACTTCACGTGCTAATTGTCAGAGACTATCTCTGTGGAAGGTGTGCCAGCCAGCACAAACCTCTTTAGAACTCAGCTGAGTCTGAATGCATAATTCTTTGCTAGATTGGAGCAAATACCAAATTCTAGAGGGAGGACTGTAATGCGTAGGTGTGCTCCTTTGTCTCCTCGGTTTTGGTACCTCTGGACTTTCCCATGTCAGATGTGGACCATCCCATGACAGATGTGCTAAAAGCCTTATGAGGGAGTCTGGCCTAGAACCTCCAAGATTAGTCTTCAGAGATTCTTCCCAATGGAAGAATATTCCTGTATCATATAGATGGTGGGAAGCAAAAGGGACCTGAGTTAGAATCCTATGCAGTGCCTACAATCAGGAACACCCATGCAGCCTAAGGAATATAGGAGTCCCTCTTCCTACCACTGAGGTCAGGGTTACACACCTGACCAGGAAAGGCTTTCTTGGAATAGGCCAATATGGTACCTTGGTTATGAACACAGATTTCAGAATCCATCTGGCATGGTGTTTAACCTCTCCTTTGCCACTCAAAAGCTATGACAATGGAAAAGCTGCTTAACTTTTCTGTGCTTCAGATTCTTCTTCCCTATAACAAGGATAAAAAAAAATCCCATAACAATAGCTTACAGATTAGTGTTAAGTGGAAGAATTTGTGTAGCATCTTATACACAACTAGTGCTCAATGAATGGTTGCTAAGAAAAGACCAATCAACTAGCAATGCAACCAGTTTAGAAAATGCCCTCTCGTGTGCCTCTGTGCTCTCATCTCTAACACGGAAAGCTGGTTCAGATCATATGTGGCCCCCTTGATCTCTAAAGTTGGGCCATTCTCAGGTTCTATAAGGAAACACTGGAAACCAGGAAGGCCTGGACAAGGACCAAGGAAATGCCACAGGGAAACTTGAGCCCACAGCGCCATCTAGCCTGCCCTATGCCATCCTTCTGCATGTGTATTTCCACCACACTTGAGCATCTTCCTCTTTATATTTTTTTTAAAGTATAATTACTGGAGCTTATGTTTCACAGTTAATGCTGTCAAGCCTTTTAAACTAATTGGTCTTTTATAGAAAATTTAACTGAAAATTAACACATCTTTTAATAACATTGCCTTAACTTTAATGGCACTCTGCCTTTCGTTTATAATTGCTCTAAAATTGTCATTTTCCATGTCATAGCTGCCATTTTTTATATTTGCTACTTTTCGTGGTGTGGATTTTTTATTTTTAGTATTTTTCTTTCGTGAGGGATGAGAACTATTGGATTTTTTTTTCTTATCCTGGGTCTGCCTAGCCTGATGTGACAACAGGGGTATGTTTTTGGGTCCAGAAAAATATTCCACTGTTTGCCGCTGGGATACAACACTGTTGCCAGCTCATCTGCCTTGGCTCAACCCATGGTCTGTCTGTCTCCCTGTGAGCAGAAGAAAAGGAATGTACCATGGAGCAGTAATTCACTTATGTCTCTGAAATCACATAGTCCTGGGTTAGCTTGGGATAGCAGAGAACTCAGTGTTCTCCATAACACCCATCCAGGATTTGGCCCTTGAGGAAAGTACAATGAAGATAGTAAGGCATGCAGACTTACTGTCCAGATGGCCACATCCCCTAGTCTTACTAACATAAATTCAGTTTCTTCTGACAGAGGTCAAATCTGTGACATTAGAGATGAGAACATAGAAATATTTCTTCATCAGATTCCTTAATCATTTACATGCATCACTCCCAAGTCTTATCACTCAAAGTGAGTGTGTGTATGTGCACGTATGTGTGTGTATGTGTGGGGGGAACAGAAAGGATATGCATGCATATATATATGCACATCCATGTAAATAACAAACCTGCATCTTTGTACTTCCATCTATCTTCTCACTGAGATACTTTTATATACTTTGTGCTTACCTGATTGCCCTAAAGTCATAAGGGGTTGTAAAGTTAATACTTGGACCCAACTGAGTCCCAGATAATGGAAAAGACAGAACAAAGCCTAACTCATGACCCAGTGTCACACTGTTCTAACTATTTCATGTTCTTCAAATCTATTTTCCTTACGTGACATTATTCACTTATTCCTTACATAGTTACTATCTCTTGCTTTACCCACTAGAAGGGAAGTTAAAACAGGAGGGAAGGGTCTGTGTCCTTCTTTATGTTGCATTGCCAGCATGGGGAACAATGCCTGACATTCACTAAGTGCCCAATAGAGCCTGTGTGTTCTAAATATTGCACTAATCACTTTACAACCTTAACCACTGACTCATCTGGACAGCCCACGGGATAGACACCATTGTTATCCCCATTATAAAGATGAGAAAACTGAAGCATAGCGAGCTTCAGGTCGCATAGTTATAAACATAGTGCAGGGTTCTGCATCCAAGTATTTTGTCTTTTGAGGTCATGTCTGATCTTCTCTTTCCAGGGTGTCCCGGTGGAATTTAAATTAGGATTGAGTATAGGAGGAAGTGGTCTTTAAGGGCAAAAAATATCTGAATACTCATATGCCACACACACACCTCTGTGTGTGTGTGTGTGTGTACATGTGAGAAAGAGAGAGACAGAGACAGACAAAGAGACTGAAAAAAGAGGGAAGGGAAGGTAGACGGAGCGGCAAATTGAGATCATTCTGAAAAATGCATTTCCAAGTTGTGTTCTTCCTCTCAGAGGCATATACTCATAAGAACAATTATTCCCTCTCATCCTGAGTTTCTGCCATTGGTTTGTAGGACAAAGCAACAAGGCCACATCTGTGACATACCTATATGTTCCAGGAATGACTGTGATGAATCAAAACGTTATTCTTTTAACAAACGGAGTAGCAAGCAGCAGGAGTTGAGTTATGAAGGACAATAATCAGGGAATGTTTAGACGCATGATTAAATGGCAATTTAGGGAGGAGTGCAAGAAAAAGGAGAGCACAGACATCTGAAGAGATCTGTGCAGCTGTTGCAAAGGTGCTTGTGAGGGAATGCCTGAGATGGAAGCTTGCCTCTGGCTCCTGCTGTTTGGAGGAGTCTCACTTTCTCAATTTATATTAATTCCTGCCAAGCCTTTTAATTATTTCTAGTTACTGCCTTGGTATTTGACTGATCTACTTTTTCATAAGTTAGGGTTGGGATACACTGCAAAGAAGTCACAGGTAATACCTTACCAAAGGATCTAGATCCTGTTGAACTAGGCCCAATTCAAGACCTCAACCTGGATTTTGTTTATCCTAGATAATGAAAACAAGGTGTGGAATAATTTATAAGAATTTTGATTGATGATTTGAAAAGTCATTATCAGTGGGCCAGTTAATATGTCTTGCTTCAAAATTTAAGCCTGGTTTATTCACATTACTGTCCAAAAGATCAGACCATGTAACTAAAATACTTCACACAGTTCATCTCAATAAATGATGCTGATGAAATATACAACAGCTACTAGATTCCTGAAATTCCTCTTCCCAGGCTGGAATGCAAAAGAATTGCTGCTCTCAAATTATTACATCCATACATACCCAAGCCACCCTCTCCCAAACATTTTAATTTGCATTTCAAAGGAGATTGGAGATGGCTTTTTAAAACTGTTATTTCAAACCAATTCACTTTGATTTTTCATCTGAGTTTCTAGGAATTAACTCCCTAGTGATGCTATAGAGAGATAGCTATGCAACTCAAATCCAGATATGCCCCTTTGGTTGTGTACAAGTTCAATGCTGCTTAAACCAATGGTATTTCTTGGAACGAGGGTTGACTTCATGGGTGTTCAGCCAGTGCAGTTGCACAGGGTCCATGCTCAGAAGGCGCCCCAGTTTGGTTTAATATTCTGTTGTCATCATTTTGAAATGCTTAATCATTTATGAAAAACTAGCTTTGCCAATTATGTAGCTGGTCCTACTTGGAATACATTGAATGTCTGATATGTACAAACATACCCCATTTTGTAAATTTGGATTTTTAAAAATTCTAACAGTATTTTGTTCTGAAAGAAGAAAGATCACTACAAACCACTTAGTCATCTCTTTTTGAGAAGACTCTTCTGAAATCTCTCTAATCAGTACCAGAATTAAGCTCACATTTCTAAAGAGATGAATTAAAGCCTGATTTGGAGACAATAAGGCCTATTACAGAGACTCTGGTGCTCTATTGAATGCATTGTGTAGCTTCTATTGTTCCTTCCAGCCTGCACAAGGACTTTGTCCAAACCAAGCCCAACATCACTAGCAGGTAGAAACGTCAGTCTCAGTGACATCAGGCTGGATCCTGAGCCCCAGAAAACCAGAAGTGCCCCTCCCTAGGGCCCATTGTTTTCTCCTTGTTGGCTTGGAAAACAAGAGCATGGCATGAAGCCCAGTCAACCTTAATGTCATTTCATAATTATTTTTAAATCTATAATTCTGATTTTTAACTAAGATATGTTTGCCGTTGGACCACATTCAGGAATATAGAATAACTTAAATTAGTCTTAAAGAGCAGTATGTTTTTTCTTTCCTCAGATAGAGGTCCTTTTGGGATTAACTTTAATGAATAGATGAGAATAATGCATAATTAGCCTATCAGTTGTTTAACACATTCAAGAGAATAACCTTCTTAAGCAGTTTAAGAAATGTATGTGTGTAAAAAAATCTCTGAGTTATGTTTATAGTTTTAATGTGTTCAATAAAACTCTGTTTCATAGATTCTCCAAAAGGTCAGTTCTTAATCCAGCCTGTGTATGCATTTTCACAAATTGTGAATTTGAGAACTCCAAAATATAGAGGATTTTCTGTATAGTAAATAAAGATACTGATTGGGAACGCTTCACAATACTCAGGCTATGACCCATTCTAAATGTCTGCTTTTGCCTTTTGCAGTGAAAGATGGCTCCATTAAGCTAGAATCCATTCCTTTAATTGTTGTTTGTTTTAGGTTGCAAAAATGAGAAAACAAATGCCTTGATCATTTGATACACATCAAGCTATTTAAAACAGAAAGAGAGCTGTTTTTGATCTCTCAGCCAGCCTGCCCCCTTTTCTTTGCTATCACTCTGTCCCTTCTCTGTACCAGAAAATTGGCCAGGCCTTGCTGTGTGCTTGTTCCTTACTCAGGGACTGCTCCTTCAATGACAGGGACTAAGAAGTCCCCCTTGACACACTGTCCTGTCTACTTTCTGTTCATGTTCAATCTATTCCCAGATAGTCTCAATTTTATCAACAAATATTATTCAAATCTACCCTTCCTCTTCTATCTTTACCAGCTCTCCCACAGTTCAAGCAACAACAGCCACTTAGACTTGTTGCTGCCTTCTTGCCCTTTCAAGCATTCGCTACACAACAACCAAAATGATTCCCTAAACCCATGGCCTCATTACGTCATTCTCCAACTTTAAACCTTTCAGTGACTCCTATTGCGCTGGAGAAAAACACCAAAACTATGAAAATGGATTTCTAGATCCTACAGTTCTAACCTCAGTTCCTCTTCCCTGTTTGTTCTCACTGTGGCCAGTCTTTGCCTTTTTTGAGAGAGCCTGTTGTCCCCTCCCTCTGCTCCCCTCCCCAGCCAGATCTTTCTGTTTATTTCCCTTCTCCTTTGAGGAATACTTTCGCTCACAAAAATCTCCCTTTTATGGCTCAGATCTTAATATTTCATATATATGTATTTCCTTGAGGAATCTTTCTAATCCCCAAGACCAGTTCATAGTCTTCCTTGCACTTTGAGGAATTTATAACCACTTGTTTACTTGTGTGATTATTTGACTAATGTTGGTATTCCATCCTAGATTGAAACCTCATTAAGTTTTGTTTTCTGCAAATCATCGCCTCCTATATTGGAGATGGTCCTTGGGTACATCCTCTACCCACCGAGTAGGGAGGAAGTAGCTGGACAACTCACCGCACTCATGAGCGAGTCTAGGACGCTGACAGCAAATGCTGTCCCACATGCAAAGGGCTGTGTGAGGTACAGTTCTGTGTCAGGGTCATCGTCATCATCTTGGTCCAAAAACTGAACATTAGTATCATTCACTAGAAAAAGCATAAAATAAGAATTAGCACCTAAGACAATGCACAGGCGACAAAACCAGAGATTGACCAGGTGACTGGTTTAGATACACTGAAGTCACTGCCAAGGAAACAAAAGCATGGGGAAGCCACTGATGGAACTTTTGGTTGGGGGCAGTGCTCCTATGGGACTGCTTAAATTTTTAAGACCTCCAGAGTAATGAGGTCAAGCTGACTTGTTCTATGGCAAGCTGGTAGAGTGCTAGTAGACAGTGCTGGCCAGTCCTTTGGTATAGTTTTAGAATTATGACCGAAAAACACCTGGAGTGTTTTTTGGTAGCCAAGTCCTTTAAGAGATGGATCTATTTCAATGGTGAGTAGCCATGCTAGGATGGTAAGACACAGAGAAAAGAAAGCAACTTATTCAGAAGAAAGAGCAATGGACTAGGAGCACAACAAAGGCAAATAGCGAGAAATTTGCCCTCAGGCATGAGCCACAGCCTGCCCTGGGGATTGGCCTGGGTCGTGCCTGGTGTCACCAGCCCCAGAATTCAGGTGTACACCCAACAGGTACTGTTGAATACTCAGGAACCCCCAGGCAGCTGGATCCTGGCTGCCTCCTGCTGCTTCCTAACAAGGATTGTCTCTGCATTCTGAATTGTAAGGCTTCACCTACGTTCTCCCTTTCCCCTTCTAACCAGCTCAGTCTTTTCTGTGCTTCTTCAGCAGATATAGAACTGGATGCTGTATTTCATTTCCATCTGAGGATCCCTCAAGGACTCCTCCTGCACACAGTGCAGACTGATTAGTTGTGTCACTCAGATGTCTTTAACTCATTAAAAATTAAATGACAAATTAATTTCCATTCTCATCTTGGCTTCAGAAATTATCACTTTTGCAGAGCACGTAATAGGAGGAAGTGTGGGGAGGCGGGGAGAGGGGCACTCATGATTTCTGGAATAATTATGGTGCTTTTAGGAAGAGAACAGACAAGATTTCCTTCCTCTGATTCCTTCTTTTATGTATCAGCAGCTAATTCTCTTTCCCAGAGTTATTGTTTTAATTTTTAAAGTAACTTTCCTGATAACTTTTCTTTAAAAATGAAAGTTTTGCTTGTTCATTGCATGAAGCAGAATAAATAACAATAGCATAAAGTTAGGCATGCAATTATTTTTAAATGACACCATCTTTTTTCCCTAAGTGGGGGGAAATCTTTGCTCTGTTTTTCCAAAGTTGGTCACATTTGGACCCCCATTGCTTCAGCAGCAGCATGTGGACTGCTGGCTAGTGGGTAAAAGTCCAAAATTCAGGTTCTGACAGCTGGACCTTTGTCCAGTTTACCCAACTTTCTGGGGTAAAGCATTTCATGACCATATAACTTAGTTGTTCTCTCTGTAAAATGGGAAATTATGAGGTTGTCAAAAGGCTGGATGAGACCATGTCTTGTGAGCCTGACCCAGCACCTGGCTCATGCCATGCGCTAGATAAACAGAGGGTATAATCATGATTGTCCTTCTGATTTCAAACGTCTATCAATCCTTTAAATTGTGAAAATGCCAAGCTTCCCTCTGCCTCTCTCAGAAACATTAATAGTCTGCTTATGGATCCTTCAAATGCTAGCTTTTCCTCACCTTCTTCCTATAAAACTGAATTAATTCTGGCTGCCTCCATTCATATTTAAGTTTGGCTTAAAAGTGTCTCTGGATATAATGAGCTGAAACCTAACTTTACATGTGAACAGACTGTAACCTACTCTTGTAACAAGTAGCTGAGTCTCAGCCAATCATAAGCAGCCCATAAGCAGCTCTAACTACGTCCAGATACAACCTATAACCAATCAGGCTATCTCTGTACCTCACTTCCCTTTTTCTCTATGTCACTGCTTTTTCTCTGGCTATCAGTATATACACATGGTAGGCCAAGCATTCTGAACCATTTTGGCTTGGGCTACTGCCCCATTCTAGAATTTCAAGTAAAGTCAATTCAGACTTCAAAACTATATTTGTTGTAATTTTGTCTTCTAACAGTCAAAAAATTGGGTCAAAGTTTAGTGTTTCTGCTTTGGATATCAGAAAATGTAAGCTAGAGCCTACATGCAGAAGAGTGTGGTTTTAGTTACTCATAATAGCTGCTGCTGGCATGTACATCAGTACCCTGAAAGGGGTAGCATATGTTACCTCTTTTCAATGGGATGGGGAAAGGGAAAGTACCATATGGGAGGTGAAGTAGCTCAAAGTAGGACAGAAGACTGCAGATTTTCAGTCATCTAGGGATATAGTCATTGGGAAAGAACTCTGAAGCACTACACAGGGTTCAGTGAAGGTCTTGAACATTGTTCTGGGATGCCCAGTCTCTGGAGAATTGCCAGCACCACCCAAAGTTGATTTCCCAGAATAGTAATTAAGTAGACATTAAGAAATGACAAAAACATCACCCTAAAATACATGTGGCCAAATACAATTGGGAAACAGTGGGTTAAACAACTTCAAAAAAGGTTTTTTCTTATGGATCTTTTAGGAAGCTTTGCCATGCTACTACCACTGATTGAGATTCCAGGTGGATGAAGACTACAACATCTTGCAGTTATAAAACTTCTTCCTTGGTTACTCCCATGTTTTTTAAAGGGCAATTTCCTAGCCCAGTGTAATGCAGCACAAATCTCAGAACATGTAGTTAAATGGTAAATATTTGTGTGGGTGATATAGGAGGAGAAGAGGTCAGAGGACAGTGGTGTGGCTACCACAGAAACGGGGCTTACAGAAGAAGGAAAGGGTAGTGTGATCACATGGAAGCCTCTTTGAAAGCCAATAGGAAATTCAGTGAGGAAGAGCTTCAGGAGAGTTAATTATGTTATCAAATAACCAAATTGTTGCCTCACATCTGGGCATGTAGGTTTTTTTTTTTTTCTTTTTTCTTTTTCCACTAATCACAAGTCAAGGTATCCTAGTCAGTTCATGGCACATGAAATCCAAATAGAGAAAGAAACTCCTGGCACCTATGCTTTTAAAATACTGCCGTATGTTTCTAAGATGGAGCTGTTTGGATGAATTTTCCAACCACAAGTCTAGGCTCTATAAGCTCCCTGGGTCTCTTATTGCTCTATAGTTCTGAGTCAAGCAATCTAGAAACCTAGGCTTTTAGCCAGCTACACTAAACATGAAAAAGATACCTCTTCTATGGTTGGAAACAGAAAATATACTGTGTGATACTCTTGACCTGAGTGAATTTGTCCTGATAAATAGTTACGTCTACAATAATGCAGTGCTGAATGGTGGACAATTTATTTCTTAGCTTCTAGACACATCACAAGTAAGATTACTGTGTTAAAAGCCTGCTCTTTCTATTTTGAAATATATTTTGGGGCCAAGAAAATGGAGTGCTCATTTCATTTATGAGTTATTTGAAGGCAGGTGCTCCCCACCTCTCCATCTACTTCTCTGCCCAGAGCCCTTTAAGCAGTCTATATTTAGATCATTCTGCAGTTCTGAGGCCTGCTGCTGAGGGGTGTCCTTCATGGAGTTATTAACTAAGTCATAGGGAACTGTAGAAGAGTCTGATGGATGCAGTTATGACTAGAGGCCTTTATCTTCCAGACAAATCTACTATGAACCTCCTAGAGAGGGCTCTGGGCCAGAGGGGTGGAGGAGTCAGAGTGCAGGGCTGCTAACCTCATCGGCACCCTTCTTGACCTCTGGCTTTAGTAAGAAAGGGTCCCCTAGGAACCAGCTGCTTTTATGGCTTCAGAACCAGAGCTTCTGAGAAAGGGCCTTACTAGGAAAAAAAAGGCAAATAAAGTCAGAATAAAGGCAAATAAACAGCTGGAGGGAAAGCACCATCTTAGGTTTCTTATCTTAAAATTTTTATATTTCTCCTTTGACTTCCTCTGAGAGCTGTGAAGACGTGTCAGTCAAACTGACAGTGTGTTGGAAGAGGAATGCAGGGAGAAGGTGGGAGAGCGAGACACACGTGGAAAAAGAAGGCTCAGGCCACAGAAAATGAATTAGAAGCAAAGATGCTTTGGAAACAACTGCCAGGTCAGATGGGTGTGATCAAAGGTTTACTGATGCTGTGTGGGAAAAAAAAATCATTAAGAAAGGCCGGAACAAGACAGTCGATTCCAACCAGAGCCACAAATAAAACACATTCAAAGCAGTGCCATGGGGTAGTGCTTTCTGTTACAGCCCAGTGAAATAAAAAAACAAGCCAATGATAGTTGGAAACACCAAGAACAGAACAAAAGGAGATACTGATGTCAAGGAAAACAGTGCTTCTTACCCAGTTCAGTTATCATTAGAATGTGTGTTCCACTGTTTTTTTCCTGATTGACTGATACCAAAGGCAACTTGCCTGGTTTAGCTAATTGGATAGGGCATTTAAGGGTTAGGGAAAGGGAGTGGAGGAAAGTACAGAAAAAAAGAGAGTGAGGGAACAACAAAGGAAACATTCTAAAGGAAAGGGACCCAAGCCTATAAGCAGTTTGTACTTGTCTTGGGGGAAGAGCCACTCAGCTGTTTTGCAAATTTATACACGTTAGCTGGAAGTGCCATAAGTAGGGTAGAAGTTGAATTCCATTGGCCAAAATTCCATTGTTTTTTGCACCAGAGTGGCTATTTGTTGAAAATCCTTTTGGCTGAGAAGTTCAACTAGGATATATTAAATGTAGAGTTGAAATACATCAGCCCAGTGCTCTACCTAGGTCTGGCTTAGACCTGAGGTTTTGTATAACAGCGGAGGGTTCAATTGTTGGAGTTATCCAGACAGAATGCTTCAGAAAGTAACCATGGAATAAGCATTTCCTCCTTTCTTCCCCCTTCCCAAATATATGCCCTGATTTCAAAGCTTTGTCTCATGCTCCTTTGAAAACAGTGGCCAGAATGAAGGAAACTGTCTATTCATCTCAGAGGAAAGATAGAACAGTTTTTCTTCAGATAATCTGCCATGTTTCTGCCATACCTCTCTTCAATCTCCCCCCAAACAAACCCCACTGTAGCAGATGAAGCTGAAAGGGCTAAGAAACGGGCCAACTTCCTCATATCCTGCATGGTCTGAAAGAGAGGACAAAAGAAATCACCTCAGAGTTAACAATGACCCCTACCTAGTTCAGTGATGATGGGGATGTTAACCCCAGTTGTGATGGATGGCTGGCGTAACATCCCATGCACGGGGCTGTTATCTGGAGAGGATCTGTCCATTCCAGGAGGTGTGAATCCTAGTGGGAAGGAAAAAAAGGAAGGAGAAAATCAGAGAAGTAGAAAATTTGGAAATAATGTGAATGTGGTATATATATTCAACCCCAAAAATGTAGCTTCTACATTATTTAGAGGTCAACAATTGGCATTCTCAGGAGAAACTTTGAGTTATTTTTTTAGAAGAACAAGGTAGAAAACCACTGTAAATAATTTTAAATCACTATAATGATTTCCTAAAAATCTACACTACACCAATTATTTATTCTGCATAAAAATTTTGGTTCCCTCCCCTTCCCTGGCACATAGGAAGATAAGATTTACCTCTGTGTCCCCTTGGAGTCAGATAGAACCATGTGACACATGAAATGTTCTGGTCCTTGAAAACTAAGCAGAACAATGTAAATCATTTCTGAAACAAGTATTTGACTTGCTGTCTTTCTCTTCCCAAAGCATGACAATTGTCAGGACACAGGTAATTTTGGAGATGAAGGCTGGACAGCAGCCTTGGAGAGTTTCCCAGACCCACAAAACATTTTATCTGAGTGAAAAAGAAAGCCATGTTGCCTTGAACCACTGATATTTGTTTGTTGTTGTCATTACCATAGCAAAACCTAACCCATCCTGACTGTTATCTTAAACCAATTGATTGCTTATCCTCCTGCCTAAGAGTGACTTATGCCTGGGGCTTGACACAGTTCTGGCTGATGGGATGAGGTGGAAAATCTGAAAGCAACACTTAGGAAGAGATTCTCTTTGACCTAATGGATATTGTTTTTTGTTTCAGACGAGTGGCTGCCATCTTGCTATGAAGATGAACACCAGTCAGTAGAGTACAAAAATAACTGAATGATACTGGCCGAATTGAGTATTAGAATTGTCTTTGAATTCCTGATGTAACCACCCTAGAACCACATTTGTTGGGATTTCTTTTATGTGAGATTTTATACAGATTGATGATTTTAGTGAGAGTGAGAAACTTTCCCAGCCATACCCAGTGATGGCGTCTTTAAGGATAAACACAGAGACACATAAACATGAAAAATGTATCTGCCTCATACATTCATTGGGTGGAAATTAATTTTTCCAACCAAGGCATATGGCAAGTGGAGCCGTCAGCTCCATGTTTGTTGCAAGGCTAAATTTACCCTCCTCTCCCCAGAGGAGAGGCAGGTGTTCACATTCACGTTGGTTTCTCTTCTTTGCCCTTGGTGGATTGCTACATGGGTTTATCAATGAATTAGGAATTTATAGGTATAAAGTCACTTGCTAAGTTTCTAGGGAAGAAACTCCGAATAGATTTTGTGACCAGATTTCTGATTTACTCCCCAGTAATGTGACAAGATTGGGTTGAATCTGGCATTTTGGGTATGGGTGAATTGGGAAAGAAATGGCAGGGGCTTAATAATTGCTTGTTGTTTGGGAGGCACATAATGCAAAAAAAAATGCCAGAAAAACATGAAAGGGCTTTGTCATTTTCTGCTCTCCTATGTATAAATTTCATATCAAGTGCCATAGTTTCAGGAAGGAAAAAAGTTTTACTTAGTATACCTTTCCTGATTGCACTTAACTTTTTTCTTTATGTTAATACATTCTGAACAAGGTAAGTTAATGTGAATGACATTACAGTGTCCATCTATCTTCCTCAACTTTGGAATGTGTGTGTTTTCAAGCCAACCACATAACCATAAACATGCATTTTAAATGCTAGATGTTTCCTTCCCCTAGAATAGTGAAGGGGAAAACTAAACTGTTTTCATCAGAAGTTTCATTCAAAGGCATGAAAAACTGCAAGTGACAGCTGTGCAGATTCAGTGGATGTGACGTTTTTGAATTTCTTCAACTTGACAAGTAAACACCTTAAGTCGGTAATGCTATATGCATAATACATGGACTGTATTTTGACATCCATCATCAAATGCTGACTTGAGAAAATACGGGTTTGTACGTCAAGTCATAGCACCCATAAAGCAGGGAGAAATGCAGGTCATACAGTATTAGGAAAACTGTATTTCATTATAGAACCAAGAACAAGCCAAAGCATTCTTTTATTTTATCTTATTTAAAGATTCCATTTTCAGCTGTGAAAAGACTCAATTCCTTTGCATGAAACCTTCATTTAGAAATGACATGCTTGCTTCATAGGCCTCTTTCATTTTGCTTTCATATCCCATTTTCCCCTTCAGTCACCAAGCCTGGTTCCATTAGCATTTGCAACTGACAAACTATGGTGGGTGTCCAAAGACGTTCTTCCCTTGAAAGTGTCTCTCCCTCACGTGTGACCCCCACAGTGTGCTTGTGTTGGCAAGAAAACTTCAGCAATGATACTGCCTCTTCTTATTTTGCTACTTTTCTGGTCAAACATTTTAAAACACAAAAGGCAGCATCACAAAAATAAAGAGTTCCTTTTGTCCCTCCTATAGAGTTCTGTTAAAAATGAACAGAACTGATTAGTGTTGTTGTTTTCTTAGGGGTCCTAACATGGGAAAATTATGGTGTGAAATGTCAGGCTGACCAGGGTTCCCTAAATGGCCTTGGAGAGATGAGAAACTCAGGTACCTTCTATCTAAACAGATGCATCAATCTGGCCTTTGATGATGAGTGATGGTGTCTTTGCCATTCATCAGAGGTATGGTTGATGAGGGGGAGGTCTCAGTTGTGCCCAGGTCTTACTCTCCTCCCCTTTGTTGTTGGCAGCACTCTGAGGCTCTACATAAAGCAAAGCTCAAGTTCTGTATGTAGGAGCATCAGCACATAGAAGGTGCTGCATGTATCTGCAGCTAGTGAACAAGGAAACTTGAAAACACTGCCTTCAGTAATTAAGCTAGCAAGAGGGAAATTAATTTTAGAAACAACCCCTTATTTCACCAAAGGAAGTGACTAAGAGTATCAGAATTAAAGACCAAGAACAAGAAGTCTTCAGTTAGCTCAAGCTCTCATTGAGATGGACTCCTCATTCTTTAGATGTATCCCCATTGCTCTCCATTGAACATGGTCATGGAAGGCAAGTTTTGTGCCAAAAATGAATTTCAAAGACCACCTTCTCTCCTTCAAGTAAATCCCTTCCCCACCTCAATCTTCAGTGGCAGTGTGACAAGCATTTATTCAATGGCATCATGCACGATACTTGTCTGGCACTCTCTCATGACAAGCATTCTTATTCCATATGCTGTGTAAGAACTTTAGGCCAAAGGCTTGGTTTCCTGTTATTTGAAATTCCAAACTGAGTACAAAATACCTGACATGTAGAAAGGAAATAGAATGGAATGGTTAAGAGTACGAGCTTGAAGTCAGATGTCTCAGGTTCAAATTCTGGCCCATCCACTTCTTAGCCATGTAATTATAAGCACTTCACAGACTCTCTCCAAGCCTCTGGTTTTTCATCTATAAACCACAAGCATATCCTACGTAGGGAAGTTGTAAGGCTAAATTGAAATGTATAATGCCAGTATGAAGCAAGAATTCAGGGGGACTTGCAATTCTTTAAGGTATACAGAGCACTGGTGGCCAGTGTTCACATAGAAAAGGTTCTTAATTCTTTATAGCAACTACAGAGTCACTCTAGAGCCTTCTAGACTTAACCCCCTCTCCTTTAATTATCACATGGAACTAAACAAAACCTTCACTGTCACATGCTCTTTTCATGATATTGGTCATTCCATAGACTGGGCCAGGAAGGTTAGGGGAAGGGACAAAAAGTTCAGACAATGGTGCTTCGGTTAGGATGGCTTTGAACTAAAGAATTTAACACAAACATTTGACCTATTCCTGAGAAATACCAAGAGAAAAGACATGGGAATAACAAGGAGATGACCAAGGCTTTGTTTTTTTATAAGCAGTTGTTTTGCATTCCTGCTATATGCATGCACACATGCACATGGGGAATCCAAGACACACCGTATAGTCATAAGTGAAGGAGGGCTATGGCTCAGCCAAGCTCTACCAGAGACAATGACTGGAAAAGGGTTCCTAGGCAATGCAGACAGGAGTGTGTTAGAAAATGAGGACAGCTCAATGTCATAGTGCTTATGGAACTCAAAGCAAAGTCAGTAATCATGTAGAGCTAGACTGATTAAGATAATCAATAATGAAGAATTAGGAGCTCACATAGACCCTCAATGGCAAAAACAACAGTCAACATTTATTAAGTGCTTGCTATGTCCTAAATTCTGCTCATATAATAACTTCTGCTTGCAAAACAGATACTACTTTTTTGCTGATGAGAAAACTGATGCACAGATAAGCAACTTGCCCACAGGTATACATCTAGTTAGCAGATCTCAACTTTGAACCCTGCCAATCCAGCAGAAGTCTCCTCTAAACTACAATGCCATGTTGCTTCTTATTCTGTGCCAATCTGAGCTAAAGGTTTTGTTCATGGGTCACCTCATTTGTTCCTCAGCCATTTCATAGAGAAGGAAGATACGACTCAGAACTGTTAGGTAACTTGATAAATCTCACCCAGTTGGTAGGAGACAGATCTGGAAGCAGCAGCCAGGCAATCAGGCTGGTGAATCCACTGCACACAACACTTTACCACCTACTTGGGTGATGGTCTTTCCTTCCCAGGTACAAAGCCGGGCAGGCCAGTTTGAGTCCTGTACCAGTCTTACTTTTTTATTGTTTTCACTTTTAAACAATAGAAGACAACAACCAGACCCACTGTAGTTAGGCTTAACTTCCTTTGGTACGGCCCTATGCACAACTCAGAATGTATTATAGATGCTTTATTACAGTACTTTTCCATGGGGGAAATGCAAAGTACTTTCTAAATCTTCCCTAGTTAAATCCCCAAGCCTTTCTAGGGAGGGAGGAGATGAAAATCCTTATCCATCACCTCCCCTAGAATAGATAGAGAAATGAAGGTAAGTGCTTCCTCTACCCCCCAGATTTAACATAAAGGAATTGGTTCAAATGGCGAGCCAAATTATCTTTTATTGTGTGCATAGAAATGATGGTTAGAAATCCATATGCTACGTTAAACTAGGGAAATAAATTAGGCCCAGTCATCTAGGTTTGCTGAGACAGGTATTCAATATGAAGTTGTAAAAGGGAAAGATCACCGTTAAAAATGATCTATAAAGACATGTTAAAGTCAAGAGAAACATCTCATATTACATCATCTAGGAAATGAATTAAATTTCCTGTTAATGCCAGGAAAAAAATTCCCAAAGCCAAATGTCAGATGAAGTGAAGATCAATAAAAATATTTTGATAAGTAAATGCAACAATGCTATTTAACACATGATTGGCAACTGCTGAAACATAAATTATCCAAATTTTCCATTGCTGCTTATGGGAAAATTATGCAGATTAGAACTTGATTAGGCTTATATCATGAGACTCAATTTGGACTTTTAATCTATTAAGCTCCAATAAATGAGGCATCTGAATAGCTCCCCTGAGCAACTACAGTAATAGCCACAGCAGTCATTTTTGCACTATGTATTCCAACAAATTCTTCAGCAGCTCAAGTAAAGAAAATTCCATGTATAGAAGCACGGTTGCTTTCTGACTTGGAGGGGGAGAGAACTACGTACACAGGGATGATCTGGTAGAGAGATTTTTAGAAAAGACTCTAAGAAAATTTCTAGTCAAGGGAGAGCATCTCAGGTTAACCCTGTATTTTTTCACAGTAGTGTTCAGTGGCTTCCACAATGTTAGAGTCCAAGTTAGGAAAGCCAGGTAGCTGGCCATATTTATTCAATAAAAAATGACCATTTGCAATGGTACTTTAACTGACTAACTTCTACTTTGAAGCTTGATTTGGCTACAGCCCCCAACAGAATGCTAGAGGCCAATGTCAAGGAGGGAAGTGGGGAACTCCCTGCCAAGTTTGACTATGTGGTTATCTGACTTAAACCAGATAACCCGTTACAGAGGCTGGAGGTGGTAACTTGTCCTCTTCCCAGAGAATAAGGATAGAGCTTGCAAACCATATAATAGACAATTTGTGAAACCTAAGCCACACATTACCCAATGGTGACACTTTGTCAGTCATTGTGTGTTAGAGATACAGAGCTTTGGAAATCCTCTAATCAATCCACATTTCACAGATAAAGAAACTGAGGCTCAGAACAGAGCAGTTAGTATTTCTAAGATCAAAAAAGCAGTCAATGGCAGAAATAGGGTAGTTGGTATCTGTTGTTTTCTGCTCTCCTTTAACTTTTTCTCCATATGAGGAACCCATTCTTCTGAGATTGGTGTGGGTGGATGGGGCCTTGTCCCCACTGTGGACACAGAAGTCTGACTTCACAGAGCCAGAAGGATGGGCTTCCTTTTTGGCCTCATTGTTGATGGGCCTGTCCTCCTCAAACTTGGGCCATCAAGCTTCCCCAGGACCTTACATAAAAGATGTCAGATATGCTGTGGTTGCAAGGTCAGTCCATTTAGTCCACCCTGGGGCAAATGAATTAAGAGGTGAAAAAAACGAGGCAGAATTCTGACATCCTAAACCAGCGATGTGTATTACTATTTAAGCCTTTTTGAGTTGTGTTTGTTACCTGCGACCAAAGCTCCCAACTAGTACAGTCACTGGAAAAAACAAACAAAACCTGTTCTTTTTGTGGTCAAATGGTTCATGTGTGTCTAATTTTCTATTGAAACTCATACGGCTACTTCATTCAAAGTTTGCCACATGTGATTAATGGCCAGTGATAAGATCTGGGTTAATACTGGTTGTATTTGATAAGCACCTTGGAGAGTTGGCCACACTCATGGCATATAATGCCTCATCATTTTTAGAGTTTGCATTTTGAGACTGACCCAAACCAAAGCAAATGAAACCAATTAACCAAACAAAAATTCTCTATAGTTATTTGTCCATTAAGTTTTGTAAGGTATATTAAGCATTTAGACAAGTCTCACCTACATGAAACAAATGTATTTTCAAGAATCAACTTTTCAAGCAGTCTCTTAAAATCAATTAAAAAAATTTATGGTCTAAGGCTGGGGGTTATGGCTCAAGCAAGGCATGAGGCCCTGAGTTCAAAGCCTAGTACCACCAGTAAATAGAGAGAGAGAGAGAGAGAGAGAGAGAGAGAGAGAGAGAGAGAGAGAGAAGGAAGGACAGAAGGAATGAAAGAAAGAAACTTGTCATCTATCTAATATTTGTCTCTCAGAGGGATTGGTTAATGGAAAGAAGGAATAAAAGAAGGGGAAAAGCCAGACACCAGAGGCTCACATCTGTAATCCTAGCTATTTGGAGGCAGAGATCAGGAATATCGAAGTTCAAAGTCAGCCTAGGCAAAAAGTTCATGAGACCCTATCTCAACCAATAGCTGGGGTTGTGGCCCACACCTGTCATCCCAACTATGGCAGGAAATATAAAATAGGAGGATTTTGGTTCAGGCTGGCCAGGGCAAAAAGCAAGACCCTATCTCAAAAACTAGAGCGAAAAGGTTTAGAGGCATGGTTAAAGTAGCAGAGCACCTGCCTAGCAAGTGCGAATCCCTGAATTCAAACCCCAGTTTGAAAAAAACAAAAAAAAGCTAGTCCCAACTCAAACACTACTAAGACCACAGGTTTGGAAAGAAACCTAATATTCATGGGAGTTTAGTGTCTTCATTTGCCAAACTCATGGCATCATAGTACATTTTCCACAATTTCTCAATTGAGTTTTATTTCCTCCTAATTCATCTTAAAACTTAAAAATATAACATACTTTGTCAATATGAATCAAATGACTTAAAATTTTACCTACCCTTTGGCTTAAGATATTTCATGTCTAAAACTATGTACATAGTCCCAATTTCCTTATATTAATGATTTGGCTACAATATTTTTCATTCATAGTTATTAAGTGACAATATTCAATTGAAAACAACATGAATGTTCAACTTTAGAAAATCAATTATGTTAAGTATGCATTCACTAAAAACAATGCAGAGTAATATTTAATGACATAGAAAAATGATGGATGACCCATTTTCAAAGGTAAAACTATTTATATCTATGGAAACAAGACTAATGTCATTTCTTTGTCTGAGTAAAATATAAAGAATATGTATTTTCTTCTTTTTGCCTACATGAGCTCCACTTTTCTAAACTGAGTATTCTCTGTGCAACAAGAAACAATTTAAAATTATAAATTAATAGAAGAAAAAAATCCTGAAATATGAAAGCCTTGTGTGGTCTCTTTGGGCAGACTGTAGCTGGCTGACATGGTAAGAGGTTGGCCTTGTTGATCTGTAGGAGTTGAAAGATTATTTTGAGGGACTGAGTCTCTAGGAAGGAACTGTCCAGTCCAAGGTTACAGAGTAAAGGGGCTTTAGATGAAACATGGCTCCCAAGCCTCCACTGCTTCAATCTCCCATCATTTTATAAGAACCACTCAATCTCAGAGCAGAGATCACAAGTACTTACATCAAGACTTTCGTGGCTGTAAGGAGCCCCTGTGAAAAGCCACATGCCCCATGCGTACTGTTGAAGGGGGGAGGGAGGAGCAGCCAGAGCTAGTTTCCAACACAGATGAAGAGTAGCACCTATTCATTCTCATCCCTGCTCCCACCCAGTCTACCCCCTTCAGACATGCTTTTGTCCCTCCATTACCCTCTCCAGGAAGCCTGCCTTGCCTACCTTCTCTCCTGCATTTAGTTACTTGAAAAGACTGTCTTCCTCTACACACTTCCATTCCCTTTATTCACTAGGTTAAAATGCATGAGTTACTACTAATTACTACATGCTAATGTTTAAATATTTTTAAGCATCTTTCATTTTCTGTTCTTGATTTTCATAGACCTATTAAATTCCTTATTTCAATACAGTATATACTATGTCAGATTTTTATTATTATTTATTCTTAATTCCCATTCCAGGATCCTCCCTCTTGCTGCCACCACAAAAGGACAAAGGACATTTGGTCACTAACATAGAATCTCCTCTTTCATGTTGGATCACATTGCCAGTAAACTAGAAGTTTGCTATGCCAGGGAATGTGCAGACATATACACTGCAAGACGGGGATATGATGGACACTAATAAAACACACAGAAACCCCCTCGTACTGCCAAGTCCATACACCATTCTGTTTCCATTACATCAATTTTTACTTCCCGTTTTATGAACATTAATCACAGAATGCAAAGAGCTCATTAAAGTGATAGATTGACTGAAAATGTAACCACCTTTTCATTATAAACAATTCCTTTATATCCTCAATGCCATGGCTTTGTTTTTTAGCATTTGTCATGTAGTTCAAATGTCCTTTTACATTTAAAACACCAAATACCAAATGGGTCCCAGTTGTTTGGCTTCATATGAGCCAATGGCCAACTTAGCAAAACCCAGAGCCACAAAATCATGAGGAAAGCAAAACATCCATATCTTAAGCTACAGAAAATTAAGTAGCTGCGAAAGATAGATTTGCCAAGTGACCCAAGGCGTTGCTGTGCAATTCAAGAAAGCAGAATCCTATCCCTGACAACTTTTCTGCAGCTGTCTTGGGACTGCCAAGGTTCCAAGAATTTGATTTGAAAAGAAAGCATTTAATTTTTATTTTTTGCACTGTTAAAGAATTTTATGCATATACATTTAAGCTAGTGGATGTATATATAATTGGGACATTGAATTTTGGGATCAGACACACACACATACACCACCCCCACCATCATCAGTAAAGGAGGGTATGGTTGGTGCTGGTTTGATTTTGTGAAACCCTGTTCATACTATACTCACTAAATACCCTTTGACCATAACCTGCAATGAGTCATAACATCTTGGTCAAGAGCTCAGACTCTAGATCTAAACTTACTAAGTCAGTCCTCTTGAGCCCTGTCTCTTTTAGCTTCTAGTTTTATGATGGACAATTTACTTAAACACTGTATCTCAGTTTCTTTATCTGTAAAATGGAAGAGTAATGTCATGAAGATTAAATGAGTTAATAATACAAGCAATCTGCTTTTAGCAATGCTGGGCACACCTTGTAAGTATTCACTTCTTAATATTCATCAACAATAGGGATGTAGAGCTGACAGAAAACCAAAGACATGGGTTTTAGCCCCATGCCAACCCTAACTTTCTTTGAGCATACATGGGGTATTCAACCTGCAATCCATGCTTGGTTTTCCCATCATCCATATAATTTGAGTCAAGGCAATGGCCCAAATCCTTCCTGATTATTTGTGTCATACATAATATCGGAACCATAATAATTCTGGGTTTGGTGGTTCAATATTTAGGAATGACGGCACAGTCCTTCATGAGGTTGTTCTTTAAAGGAAGTATCCATCATTCTATCAATGAACACACTAATATATGCATACAAAAGACACACATTAAATACAATGTACCATGACAGATGGGTAGTATGCACATCACAACTCTGGGCATGACATCACCCTCTCTCTGGATTAGACCTTAAGGCCTGATCCTCTCTCCCTCCACAAGGTCTCTATCCACTCTATGAATGGACAAATTGTGTTCATTTGCAGCTATGGAATTGTAGTCATGGCAACTGCTCTGGTCCTCAGTTTCCTCATCTGTGAAATGGGGATGACTCTAATGCCCCTTTAAGCACTGAAGTGTATGTCTCTTTCTATACCTCACACATGAAAAGTTAGCTCCCACAGAATAAGCTAGGCAAGGTGAATCAAAAGTCTCCATTTAGATCCTTCGCAAGCTCCAATGCAGAGCCTGCCATTCAAGTCAGTTTTCTCCCTTTGCCTGGAGAATGCAACTTCAGTGCCCAAATCAATGAGAAGAATTCACTCTCTCTGAAGTTGCAATAATGGCCAAAAAGGCCATAAATAACCATTTATTAAACAAACAGTACAGGCTAAAGGAAGAGAAACCACTACAATTAGGCCCCCGAGGCTTGCAAGCACAGGGCATAACAGTAGAACTCTCGTAATCCTGGTCATGTATTACCAGTTGTTTTCATTTTTGTGAAGTTATCTTCATAATCAAGATGCTAGCCCAGCCATTGTGGGCTTTAGAACTATTTTTAATTTTAATTTAAAGAGCAATTAAAGAAAGACAATGGATCCGCAGGATAATAAAGTAAGTGATTAGCAGCATGCAAATGACAGAGGCTTAATGACAATATGGTTCTAGTCTCCAAAGGCCTTGTTGAGAGAAAGCCCTTTCTACGTGTGGTTGTTCAGCTAATGTGTCTCAACCCACAATTACAACATTGCTGACACCATTAACCAGTGAAACAACATCACTTTGCGAAATCCTTGTTGTCTCATTAAAATGAAAAGGGTCAGGTAATTTACCAGCATTGTATGTCTAGTTTTGTTGTTGGTAATTAGCAAACATTACCCAGCATGGACTCCCACTGGGAGCTGGAGAAACTTTGTGAAATATTAAAGAGGAAAGTCTTTATATTTCACTGGAAAATTGAAAAGAGGTGCAGTAATATTAGTAATATAGGAAAAGGAAAATGCAACTTAGAACTCTTTCATTTAGGGAGAATCATTCAGAATGTGCTGGGAAGCCATGTCCAAATCAAGACCCTGCTCATCATGGTATGCTGCTGATAGTGCCCTCATCCCTGTTTACAAAAGGGAGATGGAGGATGGAAGACAGGAAAATTGCAAACTTCATTTTTATTGTTCTTACATACTTTTTTTTTAATTTATCTCTTGGAAATAGAGGAAAAGGGCTGTAAAAAGTTTCTGTTTGCAATGCTATAAGCACAAGGATTGCTTATTGAAAAAATTTCTTGAATGAATATTTTTAAGCCTATAGAAGGAGGAAACTGATCCAAGGGACCTGACTTCCAGCCTCCCTGCTTCCTAATAAGAGGATGCTGGAACTAAGACCCTCCCTGCAAGACCAGTCAAGGCTTGGTGGTTGTCAGAGAAGAGAATGGTATCTTATTCTTTAAATGGAACTTTCAGAACATAAAACACATTCCAATAAATGTGAACAGAAAATTATGAATTCATTAAACTACTTTGGTATCTTGTGCTATATATAATATTTATATTCTGACTACTGTAAAATATGCTTTAATATCTTTAGGCAACTATAAGGACTTAAATATTTATAAAATGGCTAAAGATAAAGTATGGCCCTCTTATTCCTACATACAGATGATGTAAGGCATGCAATCAGAGACAATAACACTCTCTGCCCATTTGTCATCTTAAAGGAGCCGATCAACTCGCCATCCCTCGTGTGCCATCTACATAAGAGTTGTTGTCGACACAGGCGACTCCAGAGGAGTTTGTGCCTTAAAAACTACCTAGAGTGCTATACTTCACAGAAAACAGGGCTTTCTGAAAATGGAGACAAAACAATAAATTTGCAGGCAAAACAGCTCCAAGAGGGGCTTCAAAATACTGCTGTATTTCTCTCTGGGACATGTGGGAACAGGACGCATTTTGATTTAATATTTCATAACATAAAGTCAATTGCTGCCTTGCATGGTATATAATTAATGCTCATTGAAAACTGTCTCTTCTTTAAATTCCTGAGTATCCTAAATATACAAATAAATAAATAAATGAGACATACCTGCATAATAGTAAAGGCTTCACTTAGAAATGTGGAATAGCCCCTCTGTAATCCCAATAAAAAGAAAGCCACCATGAATTTATAATCACCTGGGGGCCTATTAAAAGAAGGTTTATAGATTAAGTGTGAAACCTCAACCCTGACATTCTCATTATTTACCTTTCTTGTTTGCCTTTAGACCTATGGTATCACTGATTTTCAGAATACTTCCATTTCCTATGCCAATTAAGTATTCAAAGAACTACTTGTGCCCACCTGACTTGGTATCTCAAGTGGACAATGCCCTAGCTGATTTTCCCTGCTTTCTTTGAATCAGGATGGGAACCATGTGGCAATTTGTGAATCAATGTTTATTTCTCATTATACCTACATTTTCATGATGTCTATTATATGCCATCCAAACATCCCAGAAATCACCCTGACAAGGCTGGCAGTTCTATGGAGGGGTAAACTTTAGTGAAACAGCAGCCCTAAGACAAGGATTAGAGATGGTTACCTTGAGAATAGAAGACCCCAGACCTGTACTCCACTTGGGCTGTATGTTGGAATTACTGATGTTTGAATCCTACCCCATGGTCTGATTTAGTTGTTCTGGGGTATGGTCCTAGCATCTTGAAAATTTAAAAAATTTCTCAATGAGATTACAATGCTCAGCTAGGGTTGAATACCAGTGGGTTAATTCTGAAAGAAATCCATCCATTTATGGCCAACTAATCTTTGACAAGAGCACCAGGAACATACAGTGGAGGAAAGGATAGTCTCTTCAATAAATGGTTTTGAAAAAAATGGATGTCCACTTACAAAAGAATGAAATTGGACCTTCTCATATACCATATACGAAAATCACCTCAAAATGGATTAAACACTTGACTATGACACTAAACCATAAAACTTCTAGAAGAACACATAAGGAGAAAAACTCTTTGACATTGGTCTTGGCAATGATGATGATGGTAATGATGACTGGCTATGACACCAAAAGCATAAGTAACAAAGCATAAATAAACAAGTGAAAATATTTCAAACTTAAGCTTCACCACAGCAAGGAAAACAATCAACAAAATAAGAAGGACCTTTAAAATGAGAGAAAATACTTGTTAACCATATAGCTGGCAATGGATCCAAAATATATAAGGAACTTATTACAGCTCAATAGCAAAAATAAAGTTACCTGGTTAAAAAGTGGCCAGAGGACCTAAGTAGACCTTTTTTCCAAAGAATTCACACAAGTGGTTGACAATATGAGAAAAGATGTTGAACATAAATAATCAGAGAAATGCAAATCAAAAAACCACAATGAGATATCACCTCACATCTGTTAGAACAGCTGTTATCAAAAAGACAAGAGATAAAAAGATAAACAAAAGGATGTGGACAAAGGGGAATGTAAGTTGGGATTATAAAAAACAGTATGGAGGGTTCTCAAAAAAAATTGAAGAATAGAACTACCATAGAATTCAGCAATATAATATATCTAAAGGCAATGAAATCAGTATTTCAAAGAGGTGGCTGCATTTCCATGTTCTTTGTGACGTTATTCATAATAACCAAGATATGGAAACAACTTAAGTGTCCAGTGATAGATGAATGAATAGAAAAATATCATTTGGCCATAAAAAATAAAAGAAATCCTGCTATTTGCAACATGGATGGACCTGGAAGAAGTCATGCCAAGTGAAATACACCAGTTATAGGTTGAAAAATACTGTATGATCTCACTTAAATGTGGAATCTAAAAAAGTCAAATTCTTAGAAGCAGAGAGCAGAACAGTGGTTGCCAGGGGCTGAGGGGGGATAGGGAGATGTAGATTCAAGGATACAAACTTTCAGTTATAAGATGAATAAATTCTGGGATCTAATGTATAGCATGGTGACTATAATTAATATTACTGTGTAGGATACTTGAAATTTGCTAAGACAATAGATCTTAAGTGCATTTATTCCCACCCCATCCCACAACACACACACTAGTAACTAAGTGTGGTAATGGATATGTTAATTAATCATATGTTTGTAATCATTTTACAAAGTTTATGTATATCACATCATTGTGTTGTATACCTTAAATATTTACAATTTTTATTTGTCCATTATACCTCAATAGAGCTGAAGGTGAGGAGAGGTAAACATCTTGAATTGCACACATTTCTTCATATGTCTATGAGGAGGTAGGGAAAGGGGCAGAGAGAAAATTCATTATTTATTTGAGGGGTTCAAGATTTTTTCCCCAATTAAATACTAATATGCTCTACTGAAGGGACAAATTTCTATTTGAGAACAAAAAGAGCTAAGAAAGGGAACTTGTCTGGCTGGAGTAGTATGGGTCCTACCCTGACAGTAGCAACTCAGAATAGTATAACTCAGAACATTAGGGCTCCTACCATAACCTATCATCTAAGAATGGCGGTGTTTGCCATCTTTTGTCACTGAGCTACCACAGGCCTCACCTCTGCTTCATGGAGAAGCTCCACTGTGTGGTGCCATCCTAACCTGTCTATTAAAAGAAAATCCCAGAGGTCAAAGTCAGTGTTTACCATTCTTCATCAACTCTAAAGGCCTTTGTAGGTCTGCTTTACTTGAACTACTCACCTCCCAAAGATATGTTGCTTTCTTCCATCATTTATTTTCTATGAATATTCACAATGATATTGAGTGGCAGTAATTCTTGTTGCTAGGTACAAATGGTTAGCCCTAGCTTAGTAACTGTTTTGGAGAGACAAATGAAATAAAATGGTAACATTTTCCATTAATAATTATAACAAACATGACTGACATCACTTGACCTTTAAGTACACCCTAAATACTAAGTGTTTCATATCTATTCACTCAGAGTTGCCATGTATGGTATAAAGATTGAACACTGCACAATGACTAGTCAACATGAGCATCACTCATAAAACAAATATCATATATTTGCTTACTTATTGCAGTATTTTTCCTAGTAGATGGCTTTAAAGTATATTGTTCAAACAATCAGTACATGACAATTTTTCTTCAACAATGGAAATAAAGTGTTTTGATTTTGTTTTACAGTACTGTGGACTACACTTTGGGCCTTGTGCATACTAGGCAAAGACCCTACCTCTTGAGCCATGCCCCTAGCCCTTTTGCTTTTATTTTATTTTTGAGATAGGCTCTTGGCTGTTACCTTTGTCTAGGCTGGCCTTGAACTCATAGCTCTCCTACCTCCACTTCCCAAGTAGTGGAGATTATAGATATGTTCCACCATACTGACTTATAAAGTATCTTAATTAAGGAGCAACTTTTTTTGGACTTAAAGGTACCACATGGACAGTAGAAATCCCTGTACCTCATTTAATTCTGACAGCAACTCAATGATCCAAGTCCAACTAGTATTCTCAGTTAGAAAAAAGGAGACACAGGTTACATAGTTTGTTCAGGCCTAGTAAGTGTCAGGGCTAGGATTCAAGTAAACCCTATTTATCCAAAGACTACACATGCCATGATTAAATTTGAATGCAAATAACTGTTTTCATAATCCTTGGTTGTTTTAGGTTTTTTTTTTAATTTTAATACAAAACTTTCTCTAGTTATCAGCTTTTTTTAATTCACACGATAATACTTCAGGATTGTTGGGTGGGGCCACTTTAACAAACCATATGTATGGATGAAGAAATGAAATCATATAGTGTTTATCCAAAGTCAGATGACACATGATTGACAGAAGAAGGATATAAAGCTTGGTTCCTTGACCCTGTATCACTGTGAACTATGACAGTATTGCAGTCATCTTTGTGATTTGCCATCAGAAACCAGAACAGCCAGAAAATCAAGATGGCAGATTGCTGGCAGACCCTGGGACCTTGATCTGCATGATTTCAAACAATTACTCCAGATTTTCGTGGCAGCAAGGATTGGGTAATACTGCTTTTTCTGCCAACCAAGATTCTGCCAACACAGGGGGCACATAATATTCAGTGACCAGACCCTTAAACTAGCTTTTTACAGTGTATAACAGCCCGGGGCAGGGTCAGGCAGTTGTTGCTGGCCTGCCTGGCTCTTTGCTGGCTGGGAACAGCTGGGAGCAGGGTCAGACAGCCTGGGCCTATCTGTTTTGTTTTGTTTTTCCTTTTCTTTTTCTCTCTCTTAACTCCCTCCTGCCTGGATTGGTTAAGCAAAAACACAATGCAGAGAACGGCAGAGATCTGCAAACATTTGCGAGTACCTGGACCCTCTATAAAACATGCAGACACAGAAACTCAGACTGCTACCACCCTTCTGCACAGCTCTCTCTCAGCCTTAGTATGTCTGCAATCTTGCCAACAATAACACAACACAAGAGAACTGCAGAAAGAGAGCTGCTGCAAGCATCTGGAAAGACCAGGACTGCCAAACACAACGGACACAAAACTTCTGTCTTCTGCCTGCCTGCCCTACTCTGTAGCTGATCTGTTTTTAACCAAGCAAATCTGCTAACCCACCAGGTGAGCAAAACACACTTTTTGGGAGGGAACCACATATTCTAGCACAGCTGGGGAGCTGATTACACCCCCTCTGAACAAAACTAGTGGCCAAATACACAGAGGAACTATTTCCCCTCTGCCTGGGGGGTGGGGGTGCAGAATATGGAGCTGAAAAAGCCTGTATGGGGGTGGAGCAACTCAGCAACCCCTGTGGGAAAAGCCAGGCACTGCACTGCTTTGCAGAAACTGGGGGCAAGCTGAAACTGACAGTCTCACCATGAGAAAAGCTCATTTCTAACTCATAGGCTTCCCCTGTGAATAGAAGGGGCTGGTGACTGTTCATTCACTAACCCCTCACAGGACCACTTCCGAGAACCTGCCTGCTCCAGAGACCACACTCCAGTAAGGAAATCCAGGCTCAGACACCCAAAGCTGAGCCCTCCCACCCTGCCCACCAAAACTGTCTGATAGGGAAGAGCAACACTCATTGCCACACAATCCAACCTGAAATCAGAGGAAAGAGTCCAGAATATTCTGTCCTAACACTAACTTGCCTGGCCCTCCATTGCCCCACTTCCCTTTCTCTATACCAATTTTTTTCCTTCTCATCTCTTTCCATCTTTCCCCTCTCCTCCCTTTCTTTTCCCCCCTCTTCCTCCCCCCCACTACCCTGACCTCCTCAAAATGCACCACACACTGAATGTCTATTATATCAACTATTATACCAACACATTATCCTATCCTTCCTATCCCTTGGCAATCCCTGACAATAGCACCCTCTCCCACAACAACTGAACTACACTTCAACACACACTAGGGACTTAGTACCCTAAAACCCCTCACTTCACACCCCTACCCCCTTCCTGTCCCTTCCTTCAGCACCAGCACTTTCACTACATACATATCCACCTCTACCCAAATCATCATTATCCTCCCAATCTCCATGGCTTACAGATAATATCACCAAGGGGCTCACTACATATTTTGTAAATAACTGGTCCAACACTGAATCAGTGAATGTGTTATTGCTAATTTATACCTCCTAGTCAGGGAACAGAAATAGCACAAAAACCTAGCTAACAACTTAAGTCAGTCATAGCACAGTAATTGAGTCAAGGGGGAGATAACAGGTGATTAAAATCCCCAATTAGCCACTCAGCAACATAGAAGCACACCACATCATAGAAGCATGGGGAGAAGGAGGTCAGGAAATCCTACCCCCAAAAAGACCAACCATTCAGTAAAGGATTTAGTGGGAAATAAATAAAATGAGTACCCAGTTCCTGACACCAACACAACAATGATAAATATCACCAATGAGCTCAGTGACACCCACAAAAATATCTCTTAAAAAGGAAATTATGGACAAGATCACTGAAAAGCTCATGGAGAAGCTATAAGACATGATTAACCAGAAAGTACAAGATGCAGTCAAGAAATATAAAGATGCCACAAATAAAAACTTGAGAAGACATAGAAACAACTAAATGAACTCAGAGAAGATTTCAACAATCTCCAAAGTAAAACAAAGGAGATTATAAAAAAGAGAGATATGAAATAAGGAAGACAACACAAGATATGAAAAAGGAATTTAACAAAGATGTGGAAAACCTCAGAAAAAAGAATCAAACAGAAACCCTGGAAATAAAATTTCCTTAAATCAAATTAAAAATACAGGGGAAAGACACTCCAGCAGACCAGAACAAGTGGAAGACAGAATCCCAGGATTGAAGACAAAATAGATACTAAAGAAAAAACAGAAGCACTCTTAGACAAAAGACTCAAAAGCTAAAGAAGGAATACGCAAGAACTCAACAACTCCATCAAAAGACCAAACCTGCGAATCATGGGCATCAAAGAAGGAGAAGAGGTGCAAGCCAAGGAAATACATAAACAAAATATGTATCTAAGAGCAGAAAATTTCCCAAATCTTGAGAAAGAATTGTCCATTCAGTTACAGGGAGCCTCCAGGATACCAAACAGGCTTGACCAAAATAGAACCTCTCCATGGCATATTATCATTAAAACAGCTAGCACAGAGAACAGAGAAAGAATACTGAAGGCTGTAAGAGAGAAAAAAATATATAAAGTATAAAGGTAAACCCAACAAAATAACAGCATACTTCTCAAATGAAACCTTAAAAATAAGAGGGGCATGAAAAGCAAGGAATTTTGAGCACTGAAAGAAAACAATTTCAGTCCTAGGATGCTTTATCCAGTAAAAGTATCATTCAAAATTGATGGAGGAATGAAAATCTTCTATGATAAACAGAAACTAAAACAATATATGGCCATCAAGACACCACTACACAAGATTCTGAAAGGAATCCCACACACAGAAGATGAAAACAAAGATAACCACGAGAGTACAGGAGTATTAAACTTCATGAGAACAGACAGTCAGAGAGTAGCACTGAATGGGTGCACACACTCAAATCTTTAAACAACAAAAAACAACTAAATGGCAGGAATCACCACATATATCTCACTATTGACACTGAATGTTACTGGACTCAACTCCCCAAACAAAATACACCAGATGGCAAACTGGATTAAAAAGGAAGACCTGACAATCTATTGTTTACAAGAGACCCACCTCATTGACAGAAACAAACACTGGCTTAGGGTTAAAGGCTGGAAGACAATCTACCAAGCTAATGGCCCCTGAAAACAGGCAGGAATAGCAATACTTACATGAGATGAAGTAGACATCAAACTTGAATTACTCAAAAGAGATAAAGAAGGTCACTTCATACTAATAAAAGGAGCAATACATCAAGAGGAAATAACAATTATCAATTTATATGTGCCCAATGTCAGTGCATCCAACTTTATTAAACATATACCAAATGACTTAAAACCAAATATAGACTCCAACACAGTGTTAGTGGGAGAATTTAATACTCCTCTATCAATAATAGATAGAAAAAAATCTATTTAATTTAGACAAAAAAATCAACAAAGAAATCCTAGACCTAAATGACACCATAGATCTAATGGATCTGACAGATGGCTACAGAGTATTCCATCCTGCAACTGCACAATATACATTCTTCTCAGCAGCCTATGGAACTTTCTCCAAAATAGATCATATCTTAGGGCATAAAGCAAGTCTCAACAAATATAAGAAAATTGAAATAATCCCCTGCATACTATCTGATCACAATGCAATAAAACTAGAACTCAACAACAAAAGCAGCTACAGAAAAGACTCAAACAATTGGTGGCTAAATGACACATTGCTGCTCAATGTGTCATAATGAAAATGAAAACACAAACTATCAGAAACTATGGGATACAGCAAACGCAGTCCTATGGGGAAAGTTTATAGCCATGAGTGCATATATTAAAAATATAGAAAGATCTCAAATAAACAACCTAATGCTTATATCTCAAACTCCTAGAAAACAAGAACAAGCAAAACCTAAAACAAATAGAAGGAGAAAAATAATAAAAATAAGGGCCAAAATCAACAAAATAGAGGCCAAATAATAAACCAAAATAAGCAATGAAAGAAAAAGCTGGTTCTTTGAAAAAATAAAGAAGATTGACAAACCCCTGGCAAATCTGACTAAAATGGGGAGGGAAAAGACCCTAGTAAAATTAGAAATGAAAAAGGGGAGATAACAACAAACAATAAGGAAATCCAAGGAATCATTAGGGACTACTTTGAGATGCTATATTCAAATACATTGGAAAATCCAAAAGAAATGGACAAATTTCTAGATATATATAACCATCCAAAACTGAACCAAAAGGGTATTAGTCACCTAAATGGATCTACAAAATGCAATGAAATTGAAGCAGAAATAGAGTCTCCCCAAAAAGAAAAATCCAGAACCTGATGAATTCTCCACTGAATTTTGCTAGACCTTTAAAGAAGAACTAATACAAATACTCCTCACACTTCTCCATGAAATAGAAAGGGATGGAACACTACCTAACTCAGTCTATGAAGCCAGTATTACACTCATCCCAAAACTGGACAAGGACACATCCAAAAAAGAGAACTACAGGCCAATCTCCTTCATGAACATTGATGCAAAAATCCTCAATAAAATAATGGCAAAACAAATCCAACAACATATCAAAAAGATCATTTGCTATGACAAAGTTGGCTTCATCCCAGGGATGCAGGGATGGTTCAACACATGCAAATCATTAAATGTAAAACAGCACATTAACAGAAGCAAAGACAAAAACCACCCGATCATCTCAATAGATGCAGAAAAACTCAACACCATTTCATGATAAAAGCTCTAATGAAACCAGGAATAGAAGCAACGTACTTCAATATAATAAAGGCTATAGATGACAAACCTACAGCTAACATCTTACTTAATAGGGAAAAACTGAAACCATTTCCCCTAAAATCAGGAACGAGACAAGGGTGCCCACTCTCTCCACTCTTATTCAAGTCCTATTGAAGTCCTATGCATTCATTCATTCATTCATTCACTCCCTCTACAAACATTTGCTAAGTTTGTCTCCTAGATGTGAGACCCTGCTCTAAGCATTTAAATATATTTCTGAGAGTTGGGGGGTGGGAAGATCAGGAAAACAGACCATTCTTTGAAAATCTATTCACATTACTGTTGGACTCATCTACGACTTTTTCTTTTGACATGATAAGCTCTATACATCTCTTAGTAACACCATTAGTAGACACATAGCCAAGCTACCTTGTATGAAGTACACTTGGCCTTTCCTGCTTATGTGCTTTCTCTCACTCAGCTATAGATCTTTTCAAATGCCTGTCAGTTCCTTTAGTTATGATAATCAAACCTATCTGTGAGTTCAAGTCCAGTGACTGTGGAGACTCCTTTGACTACTATAGCCCAAGGCAACTTCTGCTGTCTTTTGACACACCTCATGGCATAATCCATGTGGTACCTAAAATATCTGGTAAAAAATCTTCACTAGAGATATGTAACAAGATGCTCAATGACTAATATACTGCTCTTCTAGAATTTGAGGAATAAGAACATTCCATAAAATATAATTGAAGTATTTAGGGATCATTTATATCTTCCAATACTCTATAAATCTAGAACTAGTCATTTATAAATCAGTTGTCTTCTTTGCATGGCCACTTAGAAAGAACCAAATAAGGGTCTGAGGACTTTGCACAAGTTTTTGCCTATAATGGGTAGAGGCAAAAATGCATTGGATGGTTATTCAGGATCATTTGCTAATGTGAGGCATGCATGCTATGTGGATTAAATCTATGTCTCATAAAACTGCAAATGGCTCACATTGTGAACTTTATGAAGCGCTCTGGAATCTACCAAACCCTATATTATTAAAGATTTGCATTCAAATTTTATCATACAACTTATTTTATATGCCTTTGTCACTTCTGCCTATAGATCCCATTACCTCCATGCATCAGAGACATTAGCCTTAGCCATCAAGTATAAACCAAACTGATGCCTAGTAAAAAAATTGTTTCTTGATCCATCCTTACCCAGAATGTCAGGAACTACAGAGAGTCCATGGGATGATAGGACTTCCTTCACCTTCCTTTGATTATACAACTGTGCATGAATCCCTCTAGATCATTCTCTAAGCCTGATATATTGCCTGAAATCCTAGGTGTTGGGGGAAAGGTGTTCAGGAGTCTGTTCACTTTCACCTTCTGCTTTTGACAGAAACTCACTTGGAGAGTAGACAAACCTGGAAATATTTTGTATGTCTCTTGACAAAAATAAAGCGATGGCTGGACCTCAAATGTTGCACCCTTTTCCTGACATCTCCAATCCATATTAACAGCATAAAGAAAGAACTCAAACAATTATACTGTTCACAGGTACAGACTGAGGATAACGCTTTGTATTTCCCCCAACTCTACTTCTGGCTGCATAGTCATTGTATAAGAAAGACTTAACCCCAAAGAATCCTTGTCTGTCATTGTTGGGAGGGACAGGGCTAGGGACCCCCCCCTGCAAAATGCAGATTCCTGAAGGCAAGAAGGATTCAAAACAAACTTCAGCTGCTAAGGAGCAACGACTGTTGAGGGGTGAGGCAGATACATCATGAGTGTTTTCCTTCCCTTGAATGCGTCCCCAGAGATACTTCCACAAAAAGCAGATATATACAGGCAGAATACAGTAACATTTGTCTTTCCTGGAGAAGGATGATGTGGTGAGAAAAACATAGGTTTGGAATCAGCATTTGGGGATAAACTCTATGTGCTCTTGAGTAGCTATGAGACTTTGAAAAAGAAGCTTAACTTTGAGTAAATGAGCTGGAGATAGTACCTTTGCATTAGCAGGTTGTTGGGGAGAGTCAGTGGGATCTTATGTATGAATGTGCCTGGTGTATGGCTCTCCTAAAATAACAAAACAAAATTATATATATATATATTTTAAAGGGATGAACCAGGCACACACCTTTCTAGGAGAAAACCAACATGAGAGAGCCTGACGTTAAGGTGATGAGCTTGGTCCATCCCAACATTTACTCCACTTCTGTTTTTTTGTCTCTGAGGCTATGTTTTCTCTCCCTGTAGTTGTCTCAAGCTGGACACAGACTAAATGGTCAAATGAATCTGCTCTATATGCAGTTGGAAGGAAAAGATGATCCCATCCACGATTAGTTTCCCCACTTTTACTCCCCAGGAAGGAACTTCACGTATGCAGGCACAAAGCCCACTGAGAATTCTCAGCCTCTTGTTACAGCGGCTGTTGTTGTTCCTTGCTTCTTTCACTAGGAGTATGTTACCAGAATGGTAGATGGCAGTGCTAGGAGGATCTCTCATGTGACAAAATTTGCTGTGCTAGGAAAAATTCTCCTAAGTTGAAGTCATTTAGAAAACAGCTACAAGTGCTGTGTGCTGAAATACATCTGCACTAGTGTGCTGAGATTCATCTTGGGATGTCCACACAAGAAATTTAACAGGGCAGGCCCCTTTCTATACTTGAGACCCACTCAGAGCCCTAAGCCAGATTTTCTTTATTGTTTAGTAAGCTCTTTTAATGAAATGTACTACTCTTATTATAGAGGACTCAAAATAAGAGCTAAATCACAAACCAATAAAAGAAAATTATTGGGCTGGGTATCTGAAGTTACTACCTAGAGGCTACTCCAGTGTGGTATTTATAAATCTCTGAACAGTTAAGTATAATTGTCTTTCTGGTTTTTGGGATGAAAGCCAACAGCTGTTTCAGTTACAATGGAAGGAAAATATTTTAGCTCTGAGCTTTGTTCATTCAGTGGGCATAAAGAGAAATGTCTTCTCCCCCACTGCCATTTCAGAATTGAGAGAGAATATTGTGGTAATGAAATGTTATATGGAAGCAGTTGAAAAATGCTTCTCCAATTTCAGGGAGGGGGATTGTGTGGGAGGAGATGTGTATGGGTGTGTTTGCAAGGGAGAAGGGCAGTCTGGCAGTGTGGGAAGCTAGGACTGGAGAAATGGAAAAGGGGAGAAAAGTGGGAAGGGCAGGTGTTGAAGAATGGTGTGGGAATTAGGGATGTGGTAGTCTGTCACTTTAATGGAAAAGCCAGATGTACAGTTGCTCATACAGCACTGGCCACTCTGCATCTTTAGACATAAAGACAGTACCATTCAGGAAGGATGTGAATGCTTCCACTAAAAGACCCCATGGCCCCCATCCTGCCAAACACCAGAGCACTCCCTCTGGAGAAAGAATGCAAATTTTAAAGTGATAAAAATCACGGAACTAGTGGAAGCCTCCATGATAAAGGACCACAGAGCTCATCTCCTCCAATCTCCCTCCCATTATACAGATCCTGACAGTAACTTTCCTTTGAAAAATTGACATGTGGTGATAGGACATGTCAATTCACTAGATTTTTAGGCAGTCCATTTTCTTCTGCAAATGTCTTCCTTATGCTAGGCTAAAACCTGGTTCTCTTTCATCAGTAGCCACGGTCCTGTTTTTGTCCACAGAGCAGAAGATAAAATCTGTTCATCTTAACCATTTGGTAAGTGACCCATTGTTCAGGCACTGCCCCATTATGGCTGCCTCCTTTCACTACATTCTTTGGTCAATTTTTTTCTTCAAATCTTCATAGCATTTGATATACTACTTTTCACACTGACCAGGATGAGATGATGATCAAGATTTGTGCAGTCTGACTTTTGTGATTATTTGAAAATTAGCACCCAAGAGGCCCTCACTATATCCCATCCTGGTTGAGGAAAGTCCAATAATTTAGAGATTTTAATCTACATTGTCTCACTCAAAGATAAAACAGAAGTCACATTTTCTTCTCTGGAACAGTAAAAGATATCTCAGACTTTAGGATGGGGAGGGTGTACCCTATGCCCCCAATTAATGCTATCTCTCCAAAAATTGCTGCCATACTTCTAAAGAAAAATGTCATTCCCTGCTGGAGGCTTTTAACCTGCAATGAAATGCAGGCAAAGCATAGCACCTGCTTATTTCTGGACATTCATTTAGTGTAACTATGGCTTCAGGTAATGGAGGGCTGGAGAAACCACACTGTGTGTATGTGTGTGTGTGTTTCTGTATGTGAGCATGTGTGTAAGTAGCTGTAATTATTTTAAGTTGGTGGCTATAAAGAGGAATAGAATATAGAAAAATTAACTTAGAGGAGGCAAGGGAAACCAGACAGTAGACAGGTATCCTGGGTTTGATGTCTCTGTTCCTGTCCCGGGATGTTGGGGACCTGGCCTCAGCTGCAGTTTCTAACCTCTACCAGCAGTCTCCTCTGCTTCTTCATTCTAAAATGGTTCTCAGACTCTGCCCTTGTCTGTTCTCACTAACTCTCTATCCTTTCTATACACGACCATGAGCATGTATCTCTGGCTGTGACCTCCTGGATTTGAGGCTTTATCTCCACCCCCCTGCTTTCAGGCCCTGGGGAGTCCACCAATCCCCATGGAAATGAACACTTAAAACCCAACCCTCCCAACAGTGAGGGGTCCTCCCCACTGCCTCCCTCTCCACTCCTTGCAGGTGGCACTGCTATCCTCACTAGGAAGGAAGCTCATGTCCTCATGGTGTGTTTTACCCCTACAGTGTCTCCTGCAACAACCTCTCCGTTTTTTTGAATCAAGGTTCCTGTCTTCCTTCTGGATAACCACAGATGTCCCTGCATCCTCTCCTTTTTTATTCCATACAATGATACCCGGGCTGCCAGATCAATCGCCCTAAAGTGCATGCCCAATGCCTTCGTTCTCTTATTCAAACCTTCTGTAGCAACCCAGTGCTTACTGAATTATCTACAGCTTCCTAACTTGTAAACTCACAATAATTATTTAGTTTCCTAACTCAAAAGAGAAAAAAACTTCCTTAATGCCTGACCCACATTTCACCCTCATCTCTTCCTGCTGTCATGCATAACCTGTATTGAGTCAAACTGTACCTGTTCCCATCCCTCTAACACATCCCTGCTTACCTCCTCCTCCTCACTTCTATTCTTCTGACTCCAGTCAGATCTCTTTGTCTCCATCTGCTGAAATCCCATGCACTGTTTTTCAAAATGTTCCCTCAAATTCATCATCTTCTTTCTACCCTTGTTACCCGCCCCCCCTTATCAGCTACAATTCTCTTGGAGAAATAATGCAACATTGTGGAGCAGAATTACACATTTATAGAGGAGGTTTGCAGGACCAGGATTTATGCTCTCTGTCTCCCCAGCAATGACTACAATGCATGTCTGGGCATACAGTAGGTGCTTGATAAATGTTTGTGGAGTTGGGTTAGCACCTATGGGACAGGTAGCACAAATTAGATGAATGCAGAGAATGGAACAGGAAAGGGAAAAGAGGAACCTTAAGACCAACATTCATATTTAGCCCAGACATTGAGACACCCAGGAAATACTGGATCTTAAAGAAATCCAGGATTCCTTAAGGGGAGCACCCTGCTGACTTTGAGGTGAGCAACACTGCTGCTGGATAGCAGAATCTCAGCTATGTGACCTCCCAAAAGTTGTAGTCAGGAAGAAGATCTGTCTACAGGGAAACTAACATCCTCTTTGTGTCACCTTGAGACATGATACAAAGAAGGTTAACAAATACAGCTAGCTAGGCAGAAAACATGGACTGATACTTCCATTCAATCATCTCCCTCCCTTTTTCCCATTTAAGGCTTTTCAATTCATGGGAAAGCTGATAATAACCCTAAAAATATGGAAACAGAATTGAATCAAGTTGAGCTAATAGAATTGTCCTAAAGAAGAAAAAAATGGATTAATGATAAGGACCCCCAGTTGCTGAGGCTAGGAGAGTCCTGTTAAAATCATGCCTCAGTTTCCTTATCTTAACAATGGAAATAGTAACCTCACGCCTTCTCTCAGGACCACCTGGGACAGCCATCGCAACTCAACCTGCATGTGAGAATCACCTGGGAGCTACAAAACTCTGGATGCCAGGTGTACCCCAGATTAACTAAATCACAACTGCTCAGGTGCAACCCAGGCATCAATGGTTTTGAAAGTATCTCAAATGAGCACTAAGTACAGCCAGAGATAAAAGCCATGATTGAGGAGATGCATATTCCTTGGTTGGCAAATGCATACCACATAGTCTTGTGAACGCTGACATTATTATTACAAGGGGTATTGTTCTTGATGATGGTGGTGGATGGTGCTTATGGAGAAGAACTGTTTCAGAGTACTACCATGGAGCTCTGGCTGACTGGGAGTATTTCTTTCTCTGATACCATCACATAGCCCTCTTTCTGATCACACCTCCCACCTTTTGACTCTCTTCTACACTAATCCATAACCCAACTCTTGGCCCTGACAGGGATTTACTTGTTGCTTCTTCTCCTAGGTCTACAAGTTGCACTTTGTAGTGCAACTTCTCCACTTCTCCACTTGCCAACTCTGACCCAGTGACAACCCATTTTAATACAAATGGATGGTCCCTGACTTAACAATGGTTCAACTTTATGATGGTGCAAAGTGATACGCATTTAGTAGAGTCACACTTTGTGTTTGGATCTTTTCTTGTGCTAGTAATCTACAGTATGATTTTCTTCCTTGATGATGGGCAGCAGCAGTGAGCCACAGCTCCCAAGTCATCCAGGTGATCATGACGAGACACAACTGACACTCTACAATGAGCTGTGTTGCTGAGCTGTGATGTTCAGCAGGTTAGGTGTATTAAGTGCATGTTTGACTTCCGATATTTTCAATTTATGATGGGTTTAAGGAGATAGAATCCCATCAAAGGTTGAGGAGAATCTGTATTCTGTCAGCAGCACCACTTTGCCTCTTATGAATCCCTACCCACAAGCTAAAGCCACATTGCTTCTGTCCTCCCTGTCAAGTACTGCAAGGAAAACTGCAAGGCTGGCCTGACCCGCTACCTAGCTCCAACTTCAGGTGGGCTTCACAAGCTCAAAGGTACCAGGCCTGAATTCTTTACCTCCTTCCCAATCCTCTTTTCCCTCTTTGGTCCTCTGATGACATAACTGCTTCTACATCCACTCAGTAGACAATCTCAAAAGTCATTTGCAACTCCTTCCACATCAACAACTCATTCATACCTCCTTTCTAAGCACTTAGATTTTGATACCTATTTTGTCTGTATTTCAAATGCATCTCTATTTCTGTTTCACTTTTCCTACTGACATTACAGAGACTGCATAGTCATTCCCCATCCTGCCCCCTTCGTTCCACTGAGTTAGTCTTTTACAAAGTTTATGCTTCCCACCTTTAGCTGTGCTCATATTTTTTGCTTCTTGTCTTTTTCAAAGATGGATTTAATCACCTTCTTCCTAGAAATCTTTGATGACTCTCCCAGATGCAAAACCTTAACAAGGCATCAAGTCTAGGCTCTAGGCCTAAGCTGTCCAGTATGGTAGCTACTAGCCACATGTAACTATTTAGATTTGTAGCTGTTTTAAACATAAATAAAAGGAAACATGAGTTCCTCAGTCACATCAAAGACACTTGACATTCACATGCTCAACAGCCACATGCATTCAACTCATCCGCAGCTGTTATCTCTCCTTGGAAGCCTTCTAAAGGCCTCAAAAGATTAAAATGAGGACCCCTCTGTGCTCCTCTATGCTAGCCTGGTCCTTACCTTCTCGCCCTGTGATTGTTTATGGGGATGCCTCCGCCCCTCTATGATAGTGAGAAGCTTTAATGCAAGTTGTTTTTGAGTCCTGGGCTTTGATAGTGACTGATGCATGGGGTACATCCATTTATACCTTTCTTTTGCTTAAGAGTTACCCTTACTGGGAAGAGGCAGGAGTAAGCTGTAAGATGGTCATTTTACATTTTGATATAAGAATAAGAGACTCCATCATAAGCTCTCTCTTTTCAGGTACTGACCCCTGTGGCTCTCTGACATGGGTCCTTCCTCTGCTCACTCTTCCATCCAAGATCAGACTCATTTCTGGTCTTTTAGAACCACAGGGAAACAGTCTGGCAGGAGCCACTGTTGTACCAGCTGATTTAAATTGAAATGTTTTCCCCAGATAAATGCGTGCTAAATAATACACCAGCTCTCCAGCCAAAGGGAAGTGACAGGTACTCTGTAAATAAAGGCACTTAGTTGCTGGTAAAGAGCTGTAAAGTGGTTCTGAGCTGATGTTTGCTGACCAGCAAGAACCAGCGTCACCTGCTTTATATAATTGTCACTGCAGTTCTGCCTGCTGTATATTAAAACTGCATCTCATAGACCCAAATGTCACAGTGTATATACTATCCAGCATGGGGCACGCCACTTTTTTCTATAATTGTTTTTAACAACCAGCCATCACATCTCCTATCTTTTCAGAAAGTGTCTGATCCAGAATCCCAAAGCTGGGTCAGTTTGACACCATGTGGGCTGGAAAAGTGACACCAGAAGGAGATGTGAACAGAGAAGTGAAAAGAGAAGACCCAATAAAATACAGAGGCAAGTGCCTGGACAGAAATCCCAATGGAAGCCTTACTGTCTTGATGTTAATAAATGTTTTTCATGTTTAATTACATCACGTTAGAAAAACTTTCCATAGGGTTGCATGAATACTCGGGACCAAGAGCACAACATTTTTCCTGAGTCCATATTTCTATCCAGCCGGGTTCTGAAGAAATGATAACATAGTTCTCTGGACAAAGTAGAGGATGGGGCTTCAAACAGCAATATTATGAAACATGGGTCACACTAAGGGGAGATCACATACAAGAAAGTGAGGGTAAAGAAGGAAGTTCAGAAGGTGAATATGCCTATTGTGCTCTCTGTACAAGAATGCATTTAGGATTTTAAATCTATTGAACTCACCATAAGAAGGGGGACTAAGGTAGAAAGAAGAAAAATAGAGGGGATGAACCAATTTGGGTTATAATACCTATATACATGAAAATGTCACAAGGAAACTATGCATAACTGTCTTTTTAAATTTTATTTTATCGTTTTTACATTTACATACATGTATCTACATTATTTGGGCCTCCTCCCCCCCCACCTCACCACGTCCAGGCAGAACCTGTTCCACCTTCTATTCTCCGATTTTGTTGAAGAGAAAACATAAAAGATAATAAGAAAAACACAGCGTTTTTGCTAGCTTGAGATAAAGATAGCTATCCAGAGAGATTCCTAGTGTTGCTACCATGCACATGTGTATTACAACCCACACTGGTTCATCTCTACCAGACCTCTTATCCTCTTATCTTAAACAAAAAATGATATTTTTTTTCTTTTTTTTTTTTACAAAATCGGAGGAGGACTGAACAGGTCCTGCCTGGGTGGAGGGGAAGGGGGGGTGGCTGGTATCAGTGGGAGTGGGAGGAGTGGGGAAAGAGGGTGGGAGGGTGAATATAGTGCAAATACTGTATATACAAGTATATAAATGGAAAAATGGTATCTATTGAAACTATTCCAGGATTGGAGGGAAGGGGATAAAGGAGAATGATGGAGGGAGTGAATTCAAGTATGATGTATTTGTTATATTGTAAGAACTTTTTTGAGTACCACAATGTGCCACCACTCAGCACAACAATTTTTTTAAAAAGAAGCACAGAATATATAATAATGAAGGCTGGGATGGTAGCTCCAAGAAATCTATGTGGTATCACTCAGAGAAGTTATATTTGTTTCTCAAAATGAAAATAAGTAACATGAAACTCTGTTTGTTCCCTATAATTTGAGTCCCTGTGGAACTCTGACATGCTGAATAGTCACATGAACAACCAAGTATCTGAAGCCACTGGGCCCTTCAGTTGGCCAAAAGGGTCTCAGAAAGGGAGAGCAGGAGAGACACTCAACTTATTCATCTGGCTGAAAGGGACACACAGAGCCAGATGCAGGGTGAGCTCTAGACATGAGCACTGTTGAGGTGTTGACTTCTCAGTGTTGATGGCCATCACAGAACCCACTGCCTTTGGAAGGTCAGAGTGTCACCAGAGGACGGTGTAGAAACCAAGGACATCCTAGGAACAGACTCGGTGAGAAAGCAAGGGGAATTATGGGCTTGGCTGCTGACAGCTTCAGCATTCTGTCATTAAGAGCAGATCAGACTGCCAGCTCCTGGGGAACATACACTCCACTCCTCTGCTGACCAAGAGACCAGAAGAACTGCTACTAGGCATGGGTACCCAACCCTCTGCCTTCTTTGGCTATGTGTGTTTCTTAGTCCAGAAATTTACTTCTCATGGTTCTGGAAGCTGAGAAGGCCAAGACCAACGCACCAGCGGATGTGGTGACTGGTGAGAGCCCGCTTTCTGGTTCATAAATGGTATCTTTTGGTTTTGTTCTCACATGGCAGAGGATCTCTTGGGCCTCTTTTATAAGTGCTCTAATTCTATTCATGAGGGCTCCATCCTTGTGACCTAACCACCTCCCAACCTTCCCTTCCTCCTAATACCGTCACATTGAGGATTAGGATTTCAATGAACCAATTAATTTTGAGGCACATGCCCATACAAAAGAAAGAAGGCCCTTGCTTTCTTTCTGAGGAAATAGGAGCCCTCTCTTTTCTCTTTCCTTAATATCTCTTGCCAAAAACCTATCTTGTTCCTGTGCTAAAAAGAATAAGCAAGCCTTTATAAGCATAAGGAAGGGGAAGCATTTTGTGGTTTTTTTTTTTTTTTGCCAGTTTGGCCATTATACTGGACTTGAGAAGCAGGATAAGGTTCAAGAGAGCAGGAAAGAGCACCTATATTGGATGCATATGCAATTAAATTATATATTGAGATATTCATCTGTGGACCTTGAAAATCGAGGAGAATTCAGGAATACTATGGAAAGGGGGTGCTTTCCTGCCCCTCCTGCTTCTTCCATCTCTACTCAAAGGGAGAACTGCTGTTCCACTTCTTTCCATCCCCACTGCTGGTCCCTCTCCAGGAATGGAGACACTTCTGACCATGTTGGTTAACCTGTTCATTGCACTGGGTTTGGATATTTGTTGTGCCTTAGACCAACACATCCAAGTCACCTGGGGATCTTGTTAGAATGCAGATCTGACAGGTTGGTCTGGGTGGTCCATGAGACTATAGATCTCCAACAATCTCCCCCAGGTGATGCTTGTGCTAGGGTGAGAGTGGGGAGGACACACTGAAGAGCATGGGCTTAAAGGCAGGGACCAAATGCTTTCCTCTGTCACCTCCTGGAAGGTCAGCTTCCTCTATTCTCACATCCTTTCTCCCTGGTTTTGCTTCCATACAGGAGCACATTCTCCCTACTCCATGTGAAGACCATCAGAGCTCAGAGCCTCTCTTAGGGCCATGGTATGTTGCTGTCTTGCAAAGCTGAGCAAGTGGACACTAAGATTTAGATTGGGAGATAGTAGGAGGATGATTGATTGAAGAAGTCAAAATCAGTTAGCCAGGGTAATGTCAGAAGAATGGAAACCACATGATTTCAAGTACAAGGAAAACTAGAGGTTGATACAACCCCATTAGAAGGGCTGGAGAAGTCAAAATCAAAGAGGCCACCACTCTCCATTTCACAGGCAGCACCAAACTGCAAGTTTCTTAGCTTGACCAGAAAGGCTATGAATCTCAGACCCTCAGAGGAACCCTGACCTTCTCAATCAGTCCCCAGCATCAAAGCCATTGAATCTCAGGAAATCCCCAAGAACTGCTTTGAACCTTGCTCAGGGTCTGTCTGCAACTATCCAAAGAACAAGGCCTCTCTTTCACCTCCAGTTTCCCAATCTCACCCCATGCTCTCCTTTCACTAGCCAGCTCTCCTCACCCAGAACCAGTGCAAGGGAGGGAATTTGTAAAAAAGAGGTTTCCAGGAACTACTGGTCCTGGCTTCACTGCAATTCTGAGTGGATGTGAGAAGGAGGCAGTGATGCTGAGATGTAAAAAGATAATGGAGCACACAGATCTGGGTGGCATGATCTGCTTGAGTTTCCAAAAGCCTTGAATGAGGAGTTTTACCCAGTAGCCATTGATAAGGTGCTTCCTACTCCAGCAGCTACAGTTCTCATGGGGTGCGTTCCTCCTATTTTCCTTCCAGGATTATGGGATTCAGGTCCCTGTCAGGCAACCAATGACACCCCTCTAGTAGGCCACATATGACAACCATTCTATAGTTCATGGCAGGCCAACACAGTGGTGTCACTCAGAGGGAATGCTTTGCATCCTATCCTTCCAAATCCTGATTTCTGAGGTCGTTTGTCATGGCTGTTTTGCTGTGCTGCCTCTGAGACTCAGATGACATCTTTACTGGTAACCACCTGCCCAGGATCCCAAAGCAAATGACAGGGAAGATTGGGGCCAGAGCAGAAGGCAGCTATGTGTCATTTAATGCAGTTGTGTCTCCTATAGGAAATGCGTGGGCTGACAAGTGTCACCTCTTGCTAAATGACTTTTCATGTCTGTATAGTCCCCACTCTCCTGAGATCACCATACCTTGGTCAGCAGAACCTTATATACAGCCCTAACAATGGCAAAGCTTGACACTCCTATCCTCAGCTCAATGGCAAAAACATACACTGGGAGGAAACACAGGGAACTGTGCATCCAGCATCTTTTCACTGCTCTGACACTAAGCCTGTGACCCTGGCCATAAAGCCACTGTTTAGAGAGGCTGAGGGGGTGACCATTTAAAGACTGGTTTATTGTCTGGGAAGGCAACTTAGTGTGTGGGAGAGAGGCATGGACCAGGGCTTAGGCTTGCATTCTGGGATGGTAAGGAGAGGAGCAGATGCTCCTCTGAAAGCCATCATGGCCACCACCGGTTTCACTGGCAGGCAGGCTGATGTGAGCCTCTTTGAATTACTGAGTGAAGGATATCCCTCTTGCCAGCCCCTGTCCCCCATAGGCACAGCAGAGAAGTATTACAGGCTGTCCTTACCTTGGGAATTAGCCTGCAAGACCCCAATGCTGTCATCAAACTGCATAGATTTGATGTTGAGTGACGCCAAGATGCATTCCTTGTCCTGCAGCGAAGTATCATCAATATTATTCTGATTGGCTGACAGGATAACGCACATGTCACAGAGGTTGATGTTGACAGCCCTTAAATCAGCCCGACTTAATGGCGTACCCTTTGGCATAGAGGAAAGAAAAAAAGGGAGGGAGAGACAGAGAGAGAAACAAAAGTGAGTCAGAGGGAGAAGAGGGAAGGAGCAAAAAAATAAAAACAAATTAAAAATGGAGCTGGTGCTTTGGGAAATTATTTAACAAGTGTCTTTTTTATGCCTTGACATTAAGCTGGCCTAACTACATTTCAGGGAATAGGGGCTGCGTGCTAATCTAAAGGGTAGTCAGTGCTGATGGCAGCATTTCAGGCTGGCTCTCAATACTCAATCAAGCTATTACTAACAAACAGGAGAGGAATAATTCCAGGGTCTACATCTTCTTCTTGCCTGGAAATTGTCTTGATTTAAGTAACTGTCCTGTGGCAACCTCTGCCTTTCAGAATGTAACAAGGGGGTGGGCTTCCAATGCCTGTTTATCTAATAGCAGGTTACTTCTGTCTCAGGCAAAACACAGCAGTGCCAACTAGAATTCCCAGTGCTGCCAAGGGGATATCAGGGAGCAGGGTGTAATGAGGTGGGGCTCAGAGAGCCCCAATTTGGAGGTTGTGGGAGTGAGTGGAATTAGTGTATGTCCTGCAAAGGGGTGTAAGGAGTAAGCTTCTGGTTATACAATGCTATTGCTTATTTTCAGTAAGAAATAAAGACAAGGTAGTCATATAATTACCCAACAACATAGAAATGGTTAAATACTATTGGTCGTGAATATAATGGAAGAGTATAAAGCAGGTAAACAGAGTTAGCTCTCATTGACTTGGAAAAATCTGTAAAACAGAGAAGTAAGTGAAAAAAAGAAAGTTCTAGCATAACTTGAAGAGTATAGCTTCGCTTATGTAAAAATCAAAGTAAAATTATATATTTATAAACGTATTTATAAATATATGTAATTTCAAAGAGAAAAACTCAAGAAAAATACACACTAAACTAATAATGGTAATTACCTCTGGGGAGGGGAAAAGGATGGAGGGGATAAAGGGGAAAGTTTGCTTCTGACTTTATATACTTATATATTGTTTGAATATTTTATAACAAGAACATATTTGTATATTACTAGTGTAATTAAAAATATATAAGCCAGTAAACAGATTTTTTAAACAACCCAATAACAACATAAAACAGTGGGAAAAACTCAGATCCAGGGGTAATGACAGCATCTGGGACTGCAACTGTAGGTATAATGGAAGGATAAGGTCGTGGTCCTCACGTGCTCTGTATCCTCAGGAGGGGTACCAGCAAAACTAACAGATCCATCCCATGTCAGACTTGCCCACTGCCACATAGCATCATTTGGTGGTTCTCATCCAGCACTAGCCTCCTTAGTCCTCAGCCTAAACTTAACTTCTCCAGGCCTGTGTACAGACCCCAGCTGCCTTCAACTCACACCCTGTGAAGGGAAAGGGCTTGCTAACTGCTGACTGTATTTTCTGGATGTTACTTTCCTGGAAAAGTGACTGAAAAGGTCGGATCTGGCTGAGGATATATATGTACATATATATACATATAGATATCTATATATATCTATATATATACATATATATGATATATATCTATATCTATATCTATATATATCACCCTTTATGACTCAGTGGCAGTCATGATTTTACCCTAAAATTTCCCAAATATTGCTTCAAAGTGGAACCATGAAGGAAAGGCATCTAGCGCTGTGGGTGCTGAGAAGGTACTGGCTCGGGGTTCTGGAGCAGTACCTCTTGGGAGAAAGAGAAAAAAAATATCTTTGCTAAGATGTGTTGATACAAAGTAACTCTGACCAACTCCCTGCATCCTATTGCCAGTGCTTCAATTGCCTCCATCCATATTCTTTTAATTTTCACTTTATAAGGAATCTAGCTATAATTGTGATATAAGACAAACCCTGTACAGCTGGAGACACACAATTTCAAACGCATTGTGTTTCTCTGAGCTGGCCGTATGTGTAGGGTACTGTGTAGGTATGTGAAGACATAGCCAAGGCCCATTTTGTGCAAGTCTGTTGTGCTTGAGAATGCTAAGTTTTGGAGGGTTTGTAAAGGATCTAAAGCAATGAGAGCTCATTTACATCTTTGGAGGCAGGTGGGTGAATGTGTACAGGGGCACACAGAAGGAAACACACACACACAACATGCCCACACAAATACCAAATGTCACACACCCACCCTCTACACACTCACATAGACTCATGTCTCAACAAATAATTAACTTTTTACAAAGGTAATTTTAGAGATCAAGGAACTTTGTGGTATAGCAAATACAGGAAAATAATCATAAAAATATAAAATCAAATCTATTATATTTCTGAAATTAGCAAAGTAAACACAGCATATGTTGGGGCTAATCCAACTATCTGATATTTTTCATTTGTCTGTAAGTGACTATCATTAACTACATGTGTTCACTAAGGCATTTGTTTTTTGGCTGTACATCCCAAAGAATGAATACCTAAATGTGAGAATCTATTGTGCTAGGCAGTAAGAAAGACAAATGGTAGCTATTTATTTGTACTGCTGTGGATAATAATTTTAATTGAATAAAATTATTTGGTTTCTCTTTTTCCATTTCTATGATTTTCAAATAGAAATAATGGCTTTTGCTTCATGAGTAGAGGAAAACACAGACCTCTTGATAGGTAGAGAAATACACAATCCTCTATTTTAGGGATATGAACTTAAATGAAAAATGTTTGTGTAATAAGTAATAATTGCATGAATCTGTGACAAATGTTGCAAAGCACAATACTCTATCACTGTTTGAAAGTACATGGATAATACATTGATTATGATTAGGCAGTAGTTACCCGACTCTTAAGTCATGTATCCTATACCCTCACACTAAATTTTCAGGCACCAAATTGTTCCTTACAGATTGAGGTCCTATCATTTTGTAATCAAGAATATCACAGGCATACATGTGCATGCATGTGTACACAGAGATAGACAGACATACACACACACAACCATGAAAACATTGCTGGGCTTCTAAATAAATGGTGGATGGGCCCACAGAAGGGGTTGGCCTTGTGTACAGGAGAATTTTTTTTAAAAACCTGTTATTTACATTTATTTAGAAAAAACAGAAGGTGGTATAGATTAAGGTTCCTTTAAGTATTATTGTCATAAGTAAAATACCATCAGGAGTCCTATAAGTAAATTCTTAGTGTAAGCATCATGATATTGCAATACTAAATTTTGGGTAGGAGAGAGAGAGAGAGAAAGGGAGAGAGAGAGAGAATAAGGATGCTGATATGGTTAATACATGTGATACCAGCTCAACTTTGTCCCCAATGAGACTGCACTTGGCTGCAAATGCCTTTTAATAAGGTCTCCAAGGGTTTGGATTTTCCTAGACAGAGCATAGGGGAAGGGCTGCATCCTCAGGCCCATACCCAGATGAAGAAACAGACGTGATCAAAGCTTCGGCGATTCCATCCATCTGGGATTTTCTTTTGTGAATGAAAAGAACAAGAGGAAAAGCATCAATAATGTGACCTTGGACTTACAGGCAATATGGACACCTTGGGGAAGTTGTGAAGAGTTTCCCATTCCCGTTTGAGGTACTCAATGGAGCCCACGAACACAATGTGCTTGAGCTCGTGGTAGTGGAAGTTGCTGGCACGGAGTGGCATCACCAGGTTCCGGAGGCCAATCAGGGCTGAACTGACATCCCCAAAGATGCAGACCACAACGTGGCCACTCAAGACGGTCATGGCTGCTTCGCTTCGAGTCTGCAATAGGGAGAGATGCAGGAGTATTGGAGAGGAGAACTCAGCGCTGTTGCAAGGAGAAAAAACATCATTTGTGCAAATAATCAAGTAAACACTAGCTAAGTACTTAATGTGATATTGCTATGGTTTAGGGGTTGTCCAAGGGACCGTTAAGGGTTATTCTGATTAAAGGTTTACTACCCAGGATGCACTGTTCTGCAGTGGAATTTTTAGCTGTTGGGGCCCAGTGGGAGATACTTAGGTCACTGGAGGTGTGAAGTCATTCATGCGTGACCTCTTGAGTTCCCCCAAGAGGATCAGCCTTGACCTTCACGTTCTTTTTCTCTCTGCTTTTGTTCCAAATGTGATTGTTTGCTTCTACAAACTCCTGCCAAAATATGGTACCACCCACTGCCCAAACAAATGGAGCTGCCTAATCTTGGACTTTGAACCTCTAAAGCTATGAGCTAACCTTTTCTCTTTATAAGTTAGCGGCCTCAGCTATTTCATTGTAGTGCCACAAAACTGCCTAATGAAACAAAAATTTTTATCGGTGTTATACACAGGCCGTATGTATTTATAATTTGAGTATGTGTGTATATCTTGTATTTGTGTAACAAGTATGTTACATATATATGAACATTATGTTTATATGTACCATACCATTACCTTCTTGGACAATGAATTTAAGATATGCCATACATATATGTGAGCAGGAGATTATACCATAATGATATTTGGGGGGAGAAAAGAGGGAAGATGAATATTTATGTCATTTGGAAAAGGAACTCTTCGTTTCCATGAAATTATTGATAAAATAGATGAATTTTCAGGCCCTTTTGCTAAGATGTTGATAAAATGGTCAGTTCCTTTTGTCGGTTCCAGCTTAAGAAATCTAAGTTTTTAGTTTTAGATTTATTGTAAGGTATATAGTAAATGACTACATCGGTGGGCATGATACCCAAAGCCCTGGCTGGCCACTGTGGCGTTCAGATTTGGCCTGATAAACCACATGCTTTTGCATATCCACTAAGCTAAAAATGTCTTTTTGTACTTCAAAATGGTAGAAAAGATCAAATCCAGAATATGTCATCATATGTGAGGATAATATGAAATTCAAACTCCTGTAAACTCAGCCAAGCTCATACATTTAAGTATTTTCTATGGTCGCTTCAATGGCAGAGTTAATCAGTGGTATCAGAGATCATATGGCCTTTAAGACTTAAATCATTCATTATATATAAAGTTTTACAGAAAAAGGATGCTGACCCCTGTCCAATGCTGTCTTGACCCTTCCAAGGTCATTCCTGGATGGGAATCATCTTATATAAGAAAGAACCCCCAAATAATCATCCAAAGGGCCTAAAGACAGATCAGTAAGCCCAAAAGGCCAGTCTTCCCTGGCCTATTTCCATGAAGGACACAAATTAAGGAAAACCCTCAAGTAGAGGAGAACCCCAGCTTACCAGGAAATGCAAATGTTAGCAAATGGCAACCTTTTTGTTTGCCGTGTTTATGAATACGAGGCCAGTTATGAGCCTTTCTCTGTGCTCCTTCTAGCTCAATACCTCCCATATTGCTTGACTTCCTCCCTGTCCACCCACTGCATGCCTGGATGGTCCCATGTGGCTTGCAATGCTTTGGGGGAGGCATATTAATGTCCACTGCACATATCAAACTCTGCTTGATTTAATCCCTAGCATTGACTAGTGTATTGATTGTTTAAATGCCAATATTGCAATTCATGACAATGTCAGGGTTATTATAGTAACCTCTAAGGAGAGGAGGAAGCTAGCTTTCATTCCCTGATCGTTAGAATAAAGCAGGAGCTGTCACCATTATGGGTTTCCCTCTGCAACAGTGCAGGGAAATCTGAGACACAGGCTGTAAGAAATGCCTATAAATTGTGACCAAGGAAGACCATCTGGGGAGCTCATCACCCATCTTTGCTTCATGGAGAAGACTTGGAGTTAGTGATAAAGGCTCCATGGAAGTGCCGGTATCTGGCACCACAGGCAGAGAGTCAACCAGTCTGTGATGTGCTATGATGGGGCTCCTAATTACTTTTAATTGGCCTGATCACCTGGAAGGCTAGCTCTCTTCAATAAGCCAGAGGGATACAGATGGGTCCAGGATAGAAGCTGGGAATCTAGTATGCAGATGTGGAATAGGCACCAGTTAGGACAGTGGCCCAGGCACAGATGTTGGCCCTAAGAGTTTAGATCTGGGATAAAAATATTAGTTCTCAAAGGTGCCATGGCAACATCACCTGGAGAACTCTGTAAAAATTCACATTACTACTTCTTGGTCCCGGAGAGTGATTCTGCCAGGTTTAAGACCCACTAGAGAAACCATTTATGTGCTTCTCTGTTCATTTCATGTTCACTACACAACCTTCATGGCCTAGCCCAAGTTGGACCTTCGTGGCCTTAAAAGCATTCCAACCACAACCTGTTAGCAATCACAACCTGTTTGTATTTGATGGGACTTCCTTGGCCACTTAAACACATACTAGCATTTCTCACTGAGATTTGAATAGCACTTTGTGCCTCATATCACTTACCTCATATCACTTACATGTTATATCTTCTCTCCAATTAAATGATCATTTCCTCAAGACTTAAACCATCTCCTTTATATACTAATACCCAAAGTCATTAGTGTCCTGAATAGAGTGAGTAAATACAATCTAAATTATCTTCACACAGCTGGCCCTTCCTGTCATTCTTACCTACTCCAGTGTTACTGTAGATGGGTCTTCTTGGATCACAATGCCTAAACAGCACCATCCAGTCCCTTCCTAACCCAAGATCTGCTTTCTTTTCTTCTTTCTTAATAGCACTTTAGTAATATCTGAACTATTCTCCTGTACTCATTTGCCTACATGGAGGTCTTCTCTTTGCCCCACAAGAATACAAGCTCTGTGTATTAGGCCTCCGGAACAAGAACAGTGCCTAATACATAGTAAGCTTGTTACAAACATTTTCTTAAGTGATGTCATTTTCAGATGAACTTATCTCCCTCAATTCTTTCTTCCCAAGTGGGGATGCTGTTAGGATTTCAGTTAGCATGCACTCCCAGGAATATCTAGGCAAGATATTAAAACCCTGGATCCCAGATCTAGTACCTAGTCTATTACCTGTCTCAGGTTAGTAACATGAGGTTAAGTTTAAACCAGTAAGGTGGGGAAGGGGCAACATCAGAGAACAAATGCACAGAGCAACTTTTTTACTCCTGGTAAGTTACACAATGGCTGTTGGCTAAGAATTTTGACTTCTTGTGCTTTTGTCTGAAATATTCACACCTCTAAGACAGCCTCCAGCATGATGCTCTGCCAGTTTGCAATGCTCGTTTATAATTAAGTACAGAAAACACACACTAGACAAAACACAGTGAAAAATCTACTGGATCAGAGTACAAGGCCATTCTGAGGACCTGGAAAATTCCTTATTGGGGAAGGGTGACCCTATCAGAAATGATAGGATTTTCCTGGCTGACAAAGAAGCAGGCCCACAGCAATCTGAGGCTTAGAGGCACAAGGGAGAAAGAGCCCTTCTGTCTGAATGTCCTGATTATTAATCTATTTTTCATGGATTAGCAAGACAATAAACTTGGGAAAACCGATATAAGCATTAAAACCTAAATCTGTTAATAGGGCAAACACAGAGAGTAGAATGGATTGTTATCTAAGCTGACATTCTTGAAACAGAAGAAATCCACTGCTGCTGTGGAGATGTTTCATGGGCCACCCATGAAATAAGGCTCAGAGTGCCATCCTCCCAACGGTGGGCCACAGTTATGCAGTGTCATCGACAGCCAATGGTACTCATCTGTCTACACTGTGTGCTAAGAAGGATCACAAATACACAATACTATTATCTATAAGGATTAAAAAACATAAACAAGTAACAATACAGGCAGCATTCAGATTTCTTCAAGATGTTTAAGAATAATAGTGATAACAATAGCAATAGGTAAAATAACAGGCAATTCTATGGAGTTATATTTTGGGTTTTAATTTCACTATAATTCTATGAGTTAGAGTCCTTCCTATCTCATCTTCTTACACATTGAAGAGTTGAACTGCAGAGTCAAGACACTTGCCTAAGATCATGTAGCTACTAGATAGCACAGGTAGGCACTGCCCTCAGAGCCAGGTGAAAAGAGATGACACATAGTCTGTCTTCCACGATGCCTTACCCACAGCACCTGATCACCACTGTTGCAAATGAGCTGATAAATATTCAGAGGTTGAAAATTCTGCTCGTGGCTCATGTTCTGATCAGAGTTATAGCTGCTTCAATCTCTGTTCAGAATTTCAATCATCAAAAATAATTAGGGCTGGGGACTATATTCTCTACTATTCGATCAGGCAAACCTCACTCTTAGTAAATGTCGTGCTGGGCAGAAGTGGATGACATTAGTTCTGCAGTCCTTCACTCACCAGGATGACTTTCTCGATCTCCTTGGGTGCACACCAGTGAAACATCCCAGTAGAATCATACTTCTTCACGTTAGAATCCATGTTGTCAATCTGATCATTGCCAGGAATTAACAAGGGGTCATGCCTGGGGAGAAAAGGACAGGCAAACATAAGTGGAAAATGTGATAAATTATAAATGGAAAGTGCCTCCTGAGATACATCTCAGAGAAGATGAAAGATGCAGAGGAAGGGTTGTCAGTGATGGCCATCTCTGGCTTGCAGAACCCACCCCTTGAAAGACAACTGCCCCAAGCCACTGCCACCCATTTGAAAGTGCACTTGACCTTTGCCAGGTAATAATTCTGCCTTTCTCTTCCTCCCTTTTTCTGAAATGGACTTCATGCCATTTTGTGGGTTCAGCTTTCCTTTTTACAGCTATCACACTCTGTGTTCTGTCATTTTACCAGCTATCCAATTTCCCTAGCACACACACACCCCACACATACCCCAAAGGGTTGCTATTAGCATCAGCAATGAAGAGGAAGGAATAGGAATAGAGCCTCATGCTGGCTGACTGGCATCAGGATGGAAAGCCAATTACTCGTTCTTTCTGACTACAACTTCTGACGTGATGCTCTTCGCAGTAAAAGCTTTAACAGGCTGCACTTTAAATATTTTAGCAATTTGCCCAATCAGATTTTGCTCTCCCTGGCTGAAGCCCTTTAAAGATTCAGCAGCATGTCACTTCAGAACAGATTGACTACCAAATGCCCACATCTGGAATACATGATTTCAATACTAAACAACACCCTCGCTCCTCGCCTTGACAACTGTGTTTGCACTAACCATCCAATGATGGTCCCCCCTCTCCCTCCCCCACCTTCACTTCCCAATGCAACATTCCTTGGATGAGAGCCTCAAGCTCAGAGGCACCTTAATAAACTTGTCTTGAATTCTCAGTGCTACATTCATCCCCCTCTTGCCTTGTTTGCAGGTAGAAAAGAAAATGGTTCTTAGAAGCCTCCCCTCCAGTGAGCTGGCAGAGCCTTGTGGACAACCGCAAGAATTACTATAAAATCAGGCAGATCTAACACACCTGCAGCATAATACATACCTCCCTGTATCTTGGGTCATATTCACTATCCATGATTCTCTCTCTAATAGTGGTATGGGCTCAGTTTTGGGGGAAACCAATGTTGATTCTACAATATTGATCATGTATAATTAAGACACTGTCCCAGGCAGACCTAACTATCCTTGCAATGAAGTTATCGTCCCTGAATAATGGTGTCAACTCTAGATAAAAAACAATAGGTTCAAATTTCAAAAAACATCATTTTACCTTTAAGGCAACCTATTTAAAGTATCAAAGCCTAACTTTTATTTAAGTTTCAGTACTTCTCCCCTGTGAATATATCCATGATAAAAAGGTGGAACAATAATCTCTTTTATCTGGTTCAAAAGCCTAGAAATAAGCTCTCAGATATCAATGATGACTCTTCTATTATGCCTCTCACCCCCACATAAGATAGGAAAACTCTCTCATTGCATGTATTTATTCCTGAGAATTTGCTTTTAGGCTATACTAAATGACAAATACTATGTAAGGCAATTCTGCAGCTACCTTCGGGCTAAATAGCAACTGTCATAACTGATCCTAAAAAGAGCAGAAAAGCCCAACTCAGAGTATGTCTCAGAAGCCATGTTTTTGGAAGGTCTTAAGGTGTTATAAACCACTAGGCCACCTTTCAAATACTGAGCTGAGTCAAGAATGATAAAATAAAAAGGCAGTTGCTGGTAAGAACTGGCCACAGATCATGGCAAGATCAAATTTTAAGGATTTTCCTTTTGTCCCTGAAGAATCTTTCATAGCATCTGTGATAAGTACGCAGACAAAAGCTGCCATAGAGAAGAGGTTTGAGAAAGTGAACAAAAAGAACTCTTTTCAGATCTTGAAGAACAGATTTTGATTGCAAGAAGATCTTAATAAACTTGTCCTAAAGATAAATAGCTAAGTTCAAATTCTCTTGTCCTTGTTTATTGGTGGGAGAGAAAGTGTTATCTTAGGAAGGTCTGAGACCTACCCCGCAGTGCATTAGGGGCTTAAAACATATCCAAGATCAACTCCAAATAATATTAACAAGCAAAAAAACAGCACAGCAAGATGGCAAAAATTCCCTTTAGAAAAATATATGTCTTGGGAGAGAGAAGATGTGTTTTGGTTTGGTACATTTGGTTCTTCCTGAGAAGGATTCATTCCTTGGTAACTGACCTGTAACCTTCATCCTAGAAAAGTAAAGAAGAATGCCTGATAATCAATATTCCTTCAATAAGAATGAAAAGACAGTGAGTGTTAAGCTCCCTTAACTGGGGTGTGGGCTTGGAGAAACCAGATATAATTTGACACTGGGACTACAAACCATGATTTGTGCTGGAACACCTAGAAGCATCCAGAAAGTCTTGGAGGTATAGCATATGCTACACCCTCTCTTCCCCCACGAATCTCTTAGGCTGGCTTGGATAATTTAAATAAACATCATCCAGTATTTCTCCCAAAGGATTTAGCCTGAGAAATATAACAAAGTCTCCCTCAATAGAGGGAGATATCTGAACACAGATATTTCTCTTTCAGACCCACCATGAATTCTAATTTTGGCTTTTTTAATCAGCACGGCAATCAACAAACACGAGTCTCCTATTCTGAGGCAGAAAAGGAGGATTTTAGCAATGATTAAAACAGAGTCTCTAGGCAAAGGAAGATTCACAGGGTAGCAGGCAAAGGAAAATATACATCACTGTGGTATTTGTTATAGAAAGTACCATATAAGGTGACATGAAGGCACAAAGAAAGAAGCTGCCTGGCATTTGAGTAGTATCAAGGAAGGCTGTGCAAAGACAGCAGCATCCAATCTGAACCATGAAAGGTGAGGAAGGAGCTCCACATACTTTTAGCATTGATCTACCAGTAGGTATTAGAAACTACTCAGAGAAGTGAGGCCCAAATTAAGGTGGCAAAAAGAAAAAAAAGGTACCCAAGCCATGGCTAGAGACGTTGGACGTACCTAACCTAAGGCATAGAAGACTCAGGCTGGTTGTATCTGAGGTCTTCAGATGTGTACTGGTGGTAAAACAGAAGATGAGGTCAACTGATAGAGAACATGACTGATTGAGAGCTGACAAGGACCAATGCATCAAACGTAGATAGAACAAAGATCATGCTTCCAAAAAAGAAGAATGGTATAAAAATTAGAAACCTTTCAAAACTGAGATGAGTTGCTTCCCAAGACACTGGGTTTCCTATCATTTGAGAGATTCCAGATGATCTAGAGATACCGGAGGAATTAATTGCAAATGTTGGGTGAACCTAGAATAACTTCAACGTTTGAAGCAGTGTGCTTTCCTTGGGGAGAGAAGTAGCTAAAAGGATTTTGGAAGGATTGGACCACTGTTGAGATAGTAAAAGGTCAAAAGGCACTAAGGAGGTTGAGAAAGGTTGCTGAAGGAAAGATGGGAAACAAGAATCATTGAGGACTGGTTGTTTTATAGTTCCATGAAAGGCCACTGTTTCACATTCATTGGATTCCTCTGTCTGGGAGGGTGCTCAGAATGTGACTCATTCCAGCAACACGAGGATCTGTGATTACTTTTAGTCAGATTTAGTGGATAAATTTCTTTACCACATCTGTCCCTGTAGTAATTTTAAGTGTATTAGATTGCCTTATGTTGTCAAGAGATCCCTGGTTTAGGTGGACAGTGAAGAGTCAACTGTCCCTGAGGACTCGTGGTTCTAAATCAAGAATTTGGGGAGTTTGCGTCACTAGAAGATGGTCTGAGCATTTACCATTATGCACACCAACTAACATTGCTGTGGTGTGGGGAGACCAGAAGGAATTGGGCAGGTGGCTACAAGAATGAGGGAGGACTATGAGAACTTTCTCTCACCAAAGCACCCCAACATCTGTAGTTTGCAGGGTGATGAGAAGGACCACTTCCAAAGGCTCCCGCTCGACTCCTTAAAGAACTGAGGACCTCACTAGATACTGCCCTTCACATTGCAATGATTGTATGTATTTCTTCCACTCACAGAGTGATTCCCAACTCTGCTATGATGCATCATAATTAATTCAATGCTCATTTGTCACTTATGACTTAGCTGAAGTACATGCCTTATTTTAGAGTAATAGAAATTCTGAGTGAGTTATAGCTGCTTTATCATTGTTATGGGCTTAGTTGTATTTTGAGGTCCTATTCCTCAGTCCTGGGGAATGTGGATATATTTTGAGATGCAGTCTTTAAAAGGGTAAGGTTTTGGGGGCTAGCCTTAGCCCAATACAAGTGGTAGCCTTACAAAAACTGGAAATCTACATATAGACATGTACAGAGGGAAGATCATATAAAGTCAGAGGGAGAAGACAGAGATATAGCAAGGCATGGTGGCATATTCCTATAATCCTAGCTACTTGGAAGGTGGAGGCAGGAAGATTTTGAGTTTGAGGTCAGCCAGGCAAAGTTAATAAGATTTTAAACAAACAAATAAGCAAATAAACAAACAAAAGGGCTGTAGGAATGGCTCTAGTGGGAGAACACTGTCTCAAGGGTGAGACACTGGGTTCAATCCTCAGTGGAAAGAAGTAGAAGTTATAGAAATGACCTGATCTATTATTGGCCTTCTCTTCTTTGCTGGTCCCCTTTCACCATAACTAGAGCTATGAATGGAACCTAAGCCAAGTATACAGAATGACAATGAAGATGGCTCTGTCAAGTCTGATTCTGCATGTGAGACATGTATTTACTCAGATAATTCCCAAATGAACTCAATGAGTAATGATGAAATTGACTTTCCCATTTTACAGATAAGAAACTGAGAAAGGACACAACTTGGCAAGTCGTGAATGAACCAAGACTCTAAGATGGGCATATTGGATCTGAAGCCATCATTCTTAACCACTATACTATATTGTCAATAAGAAAAATAGGTGCTTTCCTGACCTTGATGGATCAACTCCCAAACACACCTCCTTTGGAGAGCAACCATCTTAGTTCAGCTCACCATCTAGGCTAGTGTTTAGATTTCCTCTAGCACTGATTGTCAAATATAGGTGTATGTTTAAGACATGGCAAAGGTCTGGGAAGGGCAGGAACACTCCCTGAGGAAGACATTATGTACTTTTAGTATATTTCCATGCATGCCTAAAATGATAGTACTAAGTGTCTCTCTAATACATGAACAGGTAAGAGGAGAGGGTTCAAGGACAACCAGAGAAGTCAGCTGAGGACTATCTGGCATACAGTGACTGTTTGTCTTCAAGGTAGACTTTTGTATTAATTTTCTAGGTATGCTGTAACAAAGTATCACAAACCTGGTATCATAGACAAGGAATTTACTTTCTCACAGTTCTGGAAGGTAGAAGTCCAAGATCAAGGCCTTAGCAGGGTTGATGAAAGGATCTGCTCCAGGCCTCTTTTGTTCTCTCTCTCTCCCCACTGTAGCTGCTCTGATGTACAACTACCATGAGTTTAACCCTGATAAAAGTTGCTGGCTGAAACTTTTTCCTGTATTTTATGATTTGCCCATCATAATAAACTTGGTAATTTTGGTTATTAGCAACCCATGTGAACAGATGGGAAACAGTAGGGGTGTAGCCTGGCTCAGGTGGCACAGCAAGTGAGGGACAGACTTTGAAGAGAAAGTTCTGACTGATAGGAAGTCAGTGCTGCTAGGCCATACCTGCCACCCTCCTATTTTCAGGAGAGGGCTATATTTATTCCTTCTCAGTTGCAGCCCAAGGTTTGGGTCTCTAAGCTGTAAAGAGAGGGCAACCAGCATTGCTGAAGTACATGGCTTGTGTGAATACTCAGGAGAAAATTACACCAAGTCCTTGTCAGGACAATGTGCTAAGGAGAGGATCAAAAGTCATTTAAGGCTGGGCGAGTGTTTGCCATGATCCTGAAGGCTGCTTCAGGAATGCCAACCTTTTTATAACAACAGAGACACCCCCAGTGAGTTACATTTTTTAATATCTGTGTTCCTTGCTTCTCAGCTCATTCCCCCAATGTCCACAGCTAGAAATTAAGCATGCTTGAGTTCAAGTAAAGAATAGAAAGATATTTGTTTTGAGGTCTGCAGAGCAAGGAATGCCACTTGCCATCAATTAATCTCAGGAAGTGAACTAAATGCCCTGCTACAGCAGAAACACAAAAAGCTTACCTTGAATACAACAGCTTAAAGTTAGCCCACAAATGCCTTTTCTAGCAAACCTGTTGTGAGGAAGCCAGTTTTATATTTCAAAGAGCACAGTTCCCTTTACAGGCAAATACAACAAATCCCAGTTCTTTGTGTGGCACTAAGTTCAACCTTGGACTTCAGAAATTTACATTAAAATATATGTAACTAAACAAACAAAGTTAGGAAAGAAGGAAGTTACAAAATGATTTCAGAATTGCATCCTTTGGTGTTCTCAAATTTCTTCACTTGAGGTGCCTTTTCTGTCTTTGGAAACATCCCACCCAGATGGAGGCTGACCCTGTGATGGTCTCCCTGGGAAATGGAAAGCTTCATAAAATGTAGGCAAAATTCTTCATCCTTCTACAAACCCGTCGTCTAAGTAGCAAACACTGATTCTCCTGAACATCTCTCATATTAGGTATAATGGTGGAGATATCAGGATGTCTCTTAGACCTTACAGTTTGGCTCAAATGGTCCTCATGAAGCTATCATCCTCAATGAACACAGAGACAAGTTGATTCTTTCCCATGAGCTCCTTTAGATAAGTGATGCCCTTCTGGATAAAATGATTGGTGTGTGTCTGTCTCATCCATTAGATGGAGTTTTTTAGGGCAAAAAAACTCCTGTTTTTCTTCCCTATTGATCTCCAAAATCATGTATCTCCACTGGAGATATAACCAAACTAACAAAAGGAGCTGTTCAAAGATCCTAGTCTCTGAATACTCTTGAGTCAGTCAACAGAGGCCCATCAGATCTATTATGTAGTCTAGAATATGTACCCAGTGGGAGCCCATTTACTTTTGATAGGTTATGATAATTTATTTTGGGTTCTTGCACTATTTTTCATACTACAGCGACTGTATTTGAGTTAGGCTACAGAGTATTCACCATAAAAAGGGGTATCATGACAGGAAGAGAGACTGTAAAATATGTCTCTAACCAGTCAAGACTGCCTGGAGTTTGCCTGGAGCCAACTGCCCTAACTAATCAACAGGGAGGAATCATGTGTGATGGCACAATGGTCCAGACAGATGTTCTTAATGAAGCAACTGCTTAGTTCTCCACTTAAAAGACTGGATACTTCTGAGAGGTGGACCCCATTATTTCAAACCTGTCTCACTGCTGTGATTCCTAAAAAATGTAACCACAGACCAGTGGTCTCTGAGAGGCTAATAGAAATGCAAACTCTGGAGCCTCAGGCCAGCCCAGACCTACAAAATCAGTCTCCGTGGAAAAGGGGCAGGAGACAGCAAGCAGTGTTATAACAAAGCCCTCCAGGTGATCCTGACACCTGCTAAAGTTTGAAAGCAACCACCTCTACAAAGTTGTGCCCAGAGCAAGCATCTAGTGGCTTGTAAATCCTAGCAAAGTTAGCAACTGTCAGCAGCACCCAGACTGGAAGGGTATAGTTCCATTCAGCAAAGTGAGGACTGGAGTGATGCAAGTTAGGTGCCTAGAATGCAAAATTTAAGGGGTGCTCACATGCCTCACCATAGTCTGCCCCTACTATTCAAATGGAGAGCTACAGAGCTGGTGACAAAGACATATTCAAGTCACCTGTTTAGACTCTAGGTGAGTTTTTGGACATTGAGGGGTTGTGTCAACACTTGACCTGGGATCTTAACCTGAATCTGCACTAATGACTCTTGCTGACCTGGATTTCAATAAGCAAAACAGCAAAAAAGCATAAGTAAGCAAATGAAATATTAGTTCTTGCACAGTGCAGCACTTGCAGTCATAATGCAATGCTCTACACCTTTTTTGCCACCTCTCCTTCCAGTCCATATGAGAGAACCTGGCAGCTGGCCCCTACATCCCTGAGTACAATGTTCAAGAGTGTCAGGCCACCCAGGCAGCACTCTGCCTATTTCAGACACAGGAGACTGGATTAGGTCTCACATAGTCTCCTCAGAAGGACTCATATTTGGGTGCTCAGCATCATAAATGGCTCCAGTAGCTCCAACTGGATCTGCCTCATTCTTGGCTGCTTTTTAGTTCTGGGAAAATACTATTTCCTACTACTCTGCAAGGATCTTGCCTGACTTTTGGATTCAGCCTCCTGTCTTAACCCATCCTTCAAAAGTGCATCCACCTAGGAATCTCCCTGTACAGCTATCCTTACCTCAACCAGCAAAAACCCCTGGTCCTCCTTATAAATGCTTATACTCTCTCTTCAACAAAATTAGAGATAAGGGCAAAACAGTTTCTGCTTGGAAGCGAGGGGGTGGGGGAGAGAGGGAGGAGGTGGGGATAAAGGGATGGGGTGGGGGGAAGGGGAGAGTAATGACCCAATCATTGTATGCACATATGAATACAGGAAATTTTTTTTAAAATGCATCCGCCCAACTGATAACAATCATTGCCCCTGAGACAGGACTGCTCACCATGCTGTCCTCATCTCCCAAAAGCTGGGCATCCTTGGAGCTACTCTGGCAAAACTTTCAGGCCAGGCTCTAGCTGCCCTGCAAAACCTGGGTCCTCTTCAGCTTCTCTGGGTCTAATTGTATTTCTGTTTCCTACTACTTTTAGGTTGGGGAGACAGGCTGGGAGAACTGACAAGATGCTCAGTCCTAGAAAAAAATTGTGCAAGATGCTTTTGAAGCAAGAGTAGAGGATAAGGATAAGGATGCTCTGCTGGGAATGAACTTGTCTGAGGACCTGTGTCAAGTCCACCCAAACCTTGGTATCATGATACTCATGATTTCTTTCTTCTCTGGTCCCACAGGAGACTGTCATATACTATTAGTTTGTGCATTAGGAGGTGAATTTACTTAGCTAAGCTGTCCCTGCCTTCCTCCTTTTTCTGCCCTGTAGAAGGAATTATAAGGGTGGCACTCTGTCCCTAACTCTGAGTTGGCTCCAAGCCATTTTGCCATTTTCTATTACTATAATCTGTCACACAGGCAGCCTCTGATGTGGGAAGTCCTAACAAAAAGTCTCCGTGAAAGGTATTGAGTCAAAAGAGAGGGAATGAGACTTAACAAACAGATGGGTTTATTTTACCTAATGACCAGTCACTGCCCAAGAGGATAATATATTTTCCTCAAATCATATTTCCCCTCCCATCCAGGAAACTAAGTCTAATATTTCCTGGGTCCTAAGACATGAAACTCTTTTCAAAGTGCTCAATTTCTCTGTTTTAGGCATCGTCAATCATCCTTGCTGGCCTGACTGTGGGTTATCTCTTTGTATAAATTGTCTACCTGACACATCCTACATAAATTCTCATGGTCTATGTTTCTGTACCATACTCCAAGTCTCAAGACTAATATAAGAAATGCTATGCTATGTGTCCTTCCTGGGAAAACTGTCTAGCCCAGGCCTGGCCCACACACCTACAACAAACCCCGAGTGGTTTCGTACCCTTTAAAGGGCTTTGGGAGAGGCTGTGGTTGAGTGGACCCCCTCTTTCCTGTGTGTTTATGGTCTCAGGAATACCCTGGTTGGGGTGGGGCTTCTAAACCCATCCTTATACTACCATCAATGATCCTGCTCAGTTAGGGTACCATGTTCTCAAAAACCTGCAAGGGTTACCCAATGCCTATGACAGGGGAGAGGCTCAATGATTGGGGGCTAGAATACTCTCACATTTTCAATTCCAGTGATGTCACTCCAAGGACCCCTTACTTCAACCACATTAAGCCATTTACTGTGATCTGAGCACTTTTGTTATTTCTTCCATCTTCCTAATTAAGTATGACTTGAGTAGATTTACTGGAATTTACCTTCCTATGCTTCAACTTCCTCATCTGTAAAATGGAGAAGAAAGAAATACCTACCCACAGAGTTGTAGTGAGGCTTCAGCGAGCTCACAGGCATAGCACTCTGAATGATGCTTGCCACTTGGTAAACCATTTGTCAGAGAGGATACTAGTATTAGTAGAGAATTCTCCCCCTCGTATCTCGTAAGGAGGTCTCTAGAGTAGCTGAGACCTCCTTCACAAACCAGGCTCAGCTATACAGAGGTAATGCCAACTCCTTCTATTCTCACAGTACATACTAATAAAATCTCCAAGTCACTCTTACTTTATTTTGCTGTATGCTTTCATTTTGAAGACAGGGTTCTCTTCTAATCCATCTTTAAATTCCTAAAAGACCTTCCACAACCCCTTGAACACAGCAGGCTCTTGCAAACCATTTTCTGGAATTAGTCTGAGTAAAGAAACAGAAGCAGGAAGCTGAGATTCACAGCCTTTTGGGGTCCCATTTGAGGACAAAGCGTGAGGGCCCAGGCATGTACTCTATACCATGTATGCTCTGAAGAAATAATCTCATCAACCAAGAAGAACTTGTGAATACAACTGCTTGAAGGTGGCTGTGAGATGAACTGAGTGTGATTGTGGTCAGGGATCCTGAATGAGGATTTCAGAAACCTAAAGGTTTGCTTTATCTGTAGTCCAAATGGTTTTCGGTGTACTTTTTTCTTTTCCCCTAAAGAGATTTTCTAGACAACTTTCATTAAATGGGATCTGTGAGGCTCCAAGTTAAGAACCTTGAGTTAGCTATTTAGAGACAAAGTTCTTACCCTATTGGCCTTTACAACTGAGAAAAGACATGGCTGTTCTTGCAAAGTACCAATTTGGGCAATGGGTATTTGGGGATTTGGGTGGAAAACCAGGAGAAGCTTCTCAAAGATTCCATGCTAAGTAACCACCAAAGAAGGGAGATAACAGGCAGAACTCCATGATCACTCCTGGGTGTGTAAACCCAAGGTTATTCATTATTACACATGTCCTGGGTCTGACACACAAACACTTGCCATTAGGCTCTATGGCAGGAAGGGCTGTTTTCTGCCATCATGTACTGCTGAAAAACACTACCTCCAGATTCAGACACAAAGGTTGTTCACCTAATGACCATGCAGAGAATTAAGTGACACTAAAACAAAAGGAAGACAAGGACTATTGTTGAAAAGCCCCTTAGCATTTCCTGTTGGCAGAGTGAGCAGGAGTGAGCAGCGTGATTTGGAAGGAACCCTAACATCAGAGCATGTTTTATTTGTGGAAGCCACAGTGGTAAATTAAAGCCCATGTTGGACTATTCTGGGCTTTCTGGTTTCTCTTGGAGCTGTTCCTATCACTGCCCATAGGCCACTAAAACCTGCCCACACTCAAAATGATTGATTCTTCTCAAACAGTAAGCTGCAAACTCATGTTGAAAACCTCACCTCAAATAAGTCATTAGCTTCCTTTATGGATTTTTTAGGTCATAAGGAATAGGGCCTATGAGTCCTATCTTTTGAAGAGTAGAAAGGAGTATTGGGGGGGATGAAAAAGAAGAATCTGGGTGTGCCCCTCTGTTTTCTGCCAATCAGTAGGAGGGATCTAGCAAAAATATCTGTTCCCCCAACCACCACCTCACACACACAACCTGATGGCCAGTGCTAGATATCAAAGGCAAGTGAAAAGGCCCTTAAGTTCCATTCTTTATAGGCTGGAAGTGAAAGAAAATGGAGAGGGCTCAGCAGAGGCCCTCTTCTTTCTCCTCTGACATTAGAGAATGTAGAGTGCCTCAGAGAGAGAAAGTTCAGGTCTGAAGAGTGTCTAAGACTTCTGAATGTCATGGGATAGCCCCATCCAGCTGAGCTGTGATGGAGACTATTGTGGGCAGGTGGCATAAAGCATCCCAGTGACTGTGGCTGTGGTGGTAGCAGCAGCCTACAGGCACCAACATGAGAAGCCTGAGTTCTGTAGCTTGGTAAGTTTCAGCTCACCACCTGACCCCCGTTTAGCAATTCTGATGTACCACGGAGCAGACAGCTCTGGCCTGGGATGACTGCCTCCCTCAGCCCCTCTCCGGCAGGCAATGAAAGCAAGATCTACTTTGAAAATTCTCCCCCATCATGCAAACTGACATAGGCATGCTTTTCAAAAACCCACAGCCAATCTGTTGATCATTACTTATTTACAAAGGCCTTCGGGCAGAAAGTCCTGTAAAAACCATACTTGATACGGTATACACTTGCTTTTTCTGCTTGTGGAAAAAAAAGTCCCCCCAAGGCTATCTCAAACCATCACTTTCTATTGCACATAAAATGTAGCGTGTAACACTAAAGTATTTAATATATATGGTATAATGTATCTACAGGAAAGGCATTTGTATAGAAGTAAGTTACCCTGGATTTGGTAATTTGATGTTTTGCTGAAGGCTACGACTTAAAAAAGCCTCCACCTCATACAGGAGACCTGTCATCTTGGTACCCAAGAGCCAACAGAATAAAGAAGTACCCTTAAGCAGCAAAACTTTGACACAGCTTTGAAGCATATGAAAACAGTATAACTCCTCAGAATTATTATTACTCAAGATCAAAGCAATGAGCCATACTTTACATAGCAAACAGGGACAGGGAATTTGGATCCAAAGGTTTCAGATTTTTCAGACTTCTCTTTATTTATTTATTTGCTTCTCTAAATTTAGGCAAAAGAAAGCATCTGGGCTTTTCTCTCCTTTAATGGAGAAAACTATTAGCATTAGATAGGCTGATTACCTACAGGTGAGTAAATAGGAAACTAATGCTAGCATGACAACTGTCGTAATAAAAATGAGCAGCTTGGCAGTTGGTGCATTTTATTTTATTCCTCCTCGTAAACTGTAAACAAGCATGTAAATCAGCAGTGTCCCAGCCATGCTGAGTAAGGGGAAGGCAGAGAACTCTTAGGGAGACATTAAACAGGAGTAATAAGACGGTCATAATGGCAAAGGACATAGGGCTGGGATCTGCCACCAAGAACACTTGTCCCCCACTGCTGAAGAAGAATAGCCTTCACCTATGTCCCAAAAAAGGTGGACATGGAGGGCTCGGGAGATGCAAATGCCTTGGAGAACTGGGGAATGGAGACCACCATTATTGCATTTCGATAATCAAACGGAGGGGAGGGCGCAATGGCAATGAAAATAACGTCAAGGTGGCAGGTATTTGTTGGTAGGGACCACTGAGGGAGAGTAGTGCAAATCTGAAATCACTCCTATTTCACTGCGGTTAAAGGGTTAGGAGGTCAGAAGAAATAAATCTGGGATTAGTAGATGAATCAAAGACACAAAGAGGAGATGAGAGAGGAATAGGTGGAGATAGGTACTTGCAGAACTCTATTGAAATTTGGTTTCACTTGTTATTTCTTAAGAGGAAGTCACAGTCCAGAAAAAAGGGAGAAAAGAAGGAAAAAGGAAGGGAGAAGGGGTGGAGGGATGGAAGGAAGAACAACGAAGAAAGGGGGGAAGGAAGGGAGGAAGGAAGGAAGGAGTAAACACGCTATATTTCATAATTCATATTGCTTTTAGCCTGAGCAGAACTGACTACTTTTGAACTTTGCTTTGGCAAGTCCACAGAATATTAGACTTTTTTTATCAGTCAAAATCAATTAACAGAAATTTGATTTCAATCGACAGGATAAAAGAAAGGTAATCTTCAGGTTCGTTTTTGATTGTGATGATACATCTCACATATGGCCTTAAGTACAGAAAACAGTCCTCAGAGGGACTCCAGCAGAAAGAGACTTGCCGCAGGCAAACTAACCACAGCGTTCCTCTGATTGGTTCCCAGCGTCATTAGTGCCACTGCTGTTTAGGAACTACACACAGACAGGACATGGTGACAGCTAAGACTTTAAAGCCTATGTATTTTTCAAACAGCTTTTCAAACTGTTTTTCATGACAGAATTTTTTCAGCTCTATCATTAACTGCTGACAAGCTGACAGAATAAATACTCCAGCCTTTAAGAAGCCATCTAACGATCTCACTCCCCTCCCCCGGGCTTGCTCAGGGTGGGGGTTGCTGGGGCCTGGGCAGGCTGGGAGGGGGCCAGGCCAGGAAAGAGGGAGATGTAGAGGGGAAGTTGTGGAGGGCCTTGCTTACCTCATCAGCTTCGGGGAGGAGTTGGGTGAGTTCCTCATGCCCCCGTTGCGTTGTTTTTTTTTTGGTGACAGCGTTGACGGCTGCTCATCTTCAACTAGAAATACAGGCAGCTCATGAGATTATGAACAGTTTGAGGGCAGACTGTGAAATACAGGCAAGATATCAAAGGACACACACTCAAGGCTCAGTCACTCACTAGGAATTCAGGACTGTCCTTTAAGGCCCAATGACAAAGACCAAATGCGTTAGTCAAAGAGGCCAGCTAAAGAAGGTTGAAGCAACAGATCTTTAGGCTCCAGCCTGAGAGCATGCACTTTAAATAGACTAAAACAGCTTACAAATGCCCTGCACTAAGGAAAAAAAAAAGTCAGGATTTATCTGCATACAAAAATACATGTAAACAACAATCGTTACCCGTAGAATTAATTTTGGTAACTTTGCTTTGCTGGGTAATTGAATGAATTTCCTCGCAACCAAAATCAGAAATAAAGTTGTATTTCCAATAGAGGCTTAACTGCCAGCCTGCTGCTTCTCCAGATGAACCAACTTAACTGGTTCCTAATCCCCGCACGCCACAGAGTGAGCCTTGAAGGGAGGCAAGGATTCAAGGCCTTAACTGTCAATGTTTCAATCAGTCAGGACTGGGAACATTGGTGCATATGGGCTCAAGAATCCCCAGCCCAACTCAGCTTTCATCCCTCTATCTGCCAAGAGGGAGGGCACTTGGGGCCGTGCAAATGGGGTCTAACTTGTTAAGACAGGAAGACTGAGGCTGGAGAGCCGGCTGAAGAGCACTGTGATGGAGGAGAAGGCTGGCACTGAATGATCCCTCTCGATGATGTGGTGGTGGGGAGGAATGGAGAGCAGCAGAGGGGATTGGAAACCAAAGGTTGTTTTCCAAATGTCTAAACCACAGATAGCTAAGCAATGTGAAGCTTCACTCACAAACACAGCACGCTCTATTGCTCTTGCCCAAAGACACCCACTAATAAGCTTTGTAGATGGCACCATCCATGCTTCTTTTTTTTTTTTTAAGAGAGCTGCTGGATAATTAGCAGATGCATACCAGCGTGTCACCCAAGGGCATCAGCAGCAAAATTCTAGTCCTGTTCTCCCAACCCCCCACAATCCAGGCTAAAGCTGTAATGTCAAGAAGGAAAAATAGGATCCTCAGATTCTTATAGTTGACTGCCACACAGACTAGGAGGAAGCACCCCTGAAACTTAGAATACACGTAGATCACCATAATAAGAAGAGAAATATTAGCAGTGACAACGTCAAAAGAGCTTGATATATGTTAATAGTGTATGAGTCTTAGATGGGGGACAAAATACCATCTCAGCTACTTGGTATTATCCAGGAAGACCCACACCAGAGCGTGCATTACATGGTACTTCCCTGGACACCCTAAATAAATTTAATAGCTTATGAGACATTGTTTTGAAGGGATTATAATAATCCAACAACCCACCAAGCTTGCTTCAGACTATCACACTTTTTCATATACCCTTATTCTACTGTCCAACTGGGGTTGCCTCAATCTGGCTAACACAGGGAAAGGAAACAAGAATGTGGTGGGAGGAGAAAGGGACACCAGAAGAAATAAAGATAAGAAAGTACCTGCAAATGCCCACAGCCCCTTTCCTCCACCACCTGCTCCCCCCCTTCCCCAGAGGTCCCAATCAAGCTGCAACCATATCAGTCACTTAGTGCTCCAGGCAGGGACGATGTGGCTGGGAGGATAGCACATCTTATCAGAAATGAGTATCCACAGAAAATCACACAGAGACTAAACAGCACTTAAAAGATTAAAGGATATAAATAAATACAAGCCACATAAATGGTATTGAAAAAAATCACTTAAAGTTGATATGCATCTCTCAGCAAGCAAACAGGCACTCTGAGCTTGACCTAAATTCATCTTCCTTTCACAAGATAGGCTGGGCATCAGAGGCAATAATGGGGTAGAAGTGGGAGCGTGCATGGGAGCATGCGTGCATGTGCGTGCATATGTGTGTGTGTGTGTGTGTGTGTGTACTTTTACACTTTCCTGTCTTAGGATGAAGTAGAAAGAATTATACTTACTCTACCTATGCACATATGAATAAAAAAAAAAAAGAATGGAGTAGATGTGTAGACTGGAACTAATCCACAACTGACTTACAACTTACCTATAACAAAGGAAAAATAAATGTTTAATCTTATAAAAAAATAATAAAAAAATAAAATGGGCTACTTGTATTCATATTATGTTCAGTTGTATCTTGCTAGACTACACATATGTAATTGTGTGAATCTAATGAGGGTGCAAGTTCTGTTCTTCTCTTCCACAAAAATCTTCTTAAGATTACAATGCAATATCTAAATAGGTCTTTTATCCAATCTAGTGTTACTTGTGACCACTTGGCATTACTAAGGTTGTGTCTGGGGAGAAGTCACCTTCACTGGCATCTCTGTTGGATTCATTTGCTTAAATTTTGCTTTCCCATTTGCACTGGGTCTACAATAGATCAGCCACTTTGGTTAAGTGCCCATTATCCTTAAACCTTGTTGCTGGCTGTTTGCTGGCATGGATCTTCAGATGGGAGACCTACAAGTTAATATGCGTCAGCCGGCTCCAGGGAGACACCTCATTTTGTTAGTAAAGTTATGCTCCTTCTATGCGAAGGAAACTATTTATTTTCATTACAACTCAGAGAGATCATTCATCATAATCATACTGCATTTAAACTGGGGTTTGTTCTTGTCAATGAAACTGTTCAAAGCTTTCCTCCTGCACTCAGGGCCTGGAAGTCTGTTCCCTGAAGAGAAGAGGAAAATGTCTTCAGCTTAAATACATGAATGCTGCGTAATGGAGAACATTACATATGACTTAGGTCTCAGAAAAGAGGCAAGGATAACTTCTTTTTCATAAGTAGGATATCAGCCATATTTAATTATTACCCTTTATATGGATTCTACCAACTTCTGCATATTTAAAGAAAGCAGATCTAGGAAAACTTTTAGTTAAGCTATAAAATATAATTTTCATTTCATAGCTTCTGTGCCTACATGAGAGGAATAGAAATGGAATTAAAAGGAAGACTTAAATTTACTCAGTTTCATGAAAGACAAATGTGTTGAAGTAATGGACCACTGGCTCATGACAACGTACATTTACAGGATCATATTTAACCTACTTTGGGGCTAATTGCAGTGCACCTCTGTTTCTAGCATTTTTACCTCCTCTGTGCAGAGGGAGTCACATGAAGAAACCTGACTTACCAGCTTCTTTAACACACAAACAAGTTCAGGAATCTAATGCGGAATTTTTATAGGAGCTGAACTCCATGCAGTCTCCAAGTACTCATAAAATTCAAGGGCTTGTTTTTGCACATCCCTAAGTATAACACTTAATGTTCTGTTGTAACTTCCCTGCGCTCCCTTGTCTAATAGGCACTGAATCTAACAGTTTTACAGTTTGGGAAGACTCGACGCTAGAAAAATGTCAGGCAAGCCTAATGAGGCTTCAGATCCCCCGGTTTGCGCTGGAGTTTAATTTAAAGTTACAATGATGTTTTAACATGTTTGCTTATACTTGACTAAAGAGGATTCATTATTTCAATGACATAACCTCCAGACAATGTTCTGGGAATTGATTTAAGATGTGGTGGTAATTCCAACAGCCTTAATGCAGAGTTGAACATCTGTAACAACATTTCACTTGACTTTTCATCAGCATTCTGTTTTCAAGCAAGAGCAAGGCAACGAACGTCTTCCAGAAACATTGGCCAGAGTTCTAGGCTTACTTCAAAATGATCACATATTTTACTAGATTTTTTAAAAAAGAAATATCTTCCTTTGTCTGCCTCGCCAAGTTACAAACACTGTGCCAGGGCTCAGCAATGCCTCTTTATGGGTCCTTGAAGTGGAATGGGACCACAATGGCAACTTTCAGCTTTCCCAAATGCCTGCATGGGACAGAGCACTCAGTCCTACCCCGGGCACATTCCCTCTACACTGTTTCCCCCATGAGATTAAGGGGAGGATGAAGCCCTTTGGGACTTAAAGGTGAGTTTGTTGGCTGGACTTAAAAAACAGTTCAAAGCAAATAAACTCAGAAAAGCAATAAAAGGCAAACAACCCATAAACATGAGTCAACCAGCTATCTCCATTACGTTATTAATCACCACATCTGGAGAAACCTACATCTGTACACACTTAGCAGATCATTAGTAATGTCATATCCACACTGGAATCACTCAAAGTAAGACCCATGCAAAGTGGTTTGAACACAAGGCATCTAGCTAACAGGGCTTCCGACTGAAGTCTGGAGCAAGCTGCTAGTTTGAGAGCGGGGTCATTTTAGTGATTATTTATTGGGTTTTATGGTTTTTCTGTTGGGCATTTTGCTGCCCAACAAGCTAAATGCATGCCGACATCCACAGTAGTACAGCTCGCTTCTTCACTGAGCTTAGCAGGTTAAAATGAAACACTGAGGGGTGCAGGCAATTATTAAACAGTGGCATGGGCCCAGCACTCCTTCACCTGGCTTGGTCACAAGCTGAGAATGGGGAGTGGCCTTCTTGGACTCAAATGGACCTTTGTGATAGCGTGATCTAGCTTCAGCCTTGACTGCCAAACAAAAGAAAATGGAAATTAATCTTTAGTGAAATTTTTCATTACAGAAGTTTCAACCCAGTTTTAACATTGAAGAAAATCACTGCTTTGGATTAAAATGGAGGTTTCTCCCTCACAGCTGAATTTCAGGGTTTTCTTTTTTTAATCCTGATGATTTCCTGAAATACTTTTGTGCTGTGTCATTACCATTGATATCAGGAGGCATAATATCTGTGAAAACTGAGAAGACACTCTGCTTCATGTTAAAAATTTCCCAAAATAAGCAGTTTTTCTTCTCCCCCACAATATACACAGACACAGAAAACTCAAGTTTAGCAGCAAGATCAGACCTATGATTTTCTGAAAACTGCTCAAAGGAATTCTACTGAATAGTTATTATCTTTCAAGTTGTTATCCCTCAGTGTTAAACTATTGCTTTTCATCTCAGACAACTGGCCTGGTCGGCCCCCTTTGTTGTGATATTCCTGCTTAGCTTTCATTAAATACCATGAGTTTGCCACTCCTCAAAGAGTAGAGTTGGGGGTGTGGCTCAGCAGTAGACCACTTGTTTAGCATGGTATGAAGCTCTGGGTTCCATTCCTAGAACCCAGCAGAGAAAAATAAAAAAGGAAAGAGTGATGTATAGTGTCTCGTTGCATCATCATTGACATTGGTAGAAAGGTGAGGGGTTCAGGCTATGAATGTTGTTTTACTAAAAGTGAGGAGGGAGCAAGGGTATAACTGCTGGAAGAGCTAACTGTGCTTCCTGTCTTCTGTGACTTTGTTGAGCTCTTCTCCAAGAAAAAACATGGAAGTCATAGTAACATGGTCATTTTGCAATATGTAACTCACCATAGACAAAGTTCCCTGACTGACCTAACTTCTCACTAACAAGACTGTATAACTTCCAGCAAAATGTCAAGGCTAGTTGACGCTCAAGGTTTCACAATGAGGCCACAAGAGGCTGGTCCTTGGGACATGGAATGGTGCCCACTTTCTTTAGAGGGATGTTACCTGGGCTGTAATTATAGACTATCAGGACCTAGGCTGCCTGAACTGGTGAGAGGGTAAGGATTTTTCCTTAAGCATTTATGGAAAAAACAGTAATAACAAATACCAGGTAAATAACACCTTCTGTGAGTTGGGTGCCATAATTGTCCTAAAGGAACTTGTGACTATGTTTTCAGAATAAATCCCTTAATTGGAAATGCCATGTGCCCATCAGTGATGTTGAGCTGCTAAGCATGGCCAGGATAAGGCAAGCAGAGTCGAGTTCTATTCTGAGAGGGGCAGTGGGTAACTCAGTATCAGAGAACAGGGAACTTAAAGCGGGTGATATATTTGCAATGAGAGTTTCCGATCTGACAATCTTGGGAAATTATATGTTAGGAAGAACATTTGGCAAATATCCTTAACAAATTCAATCTACAAATGCATTTTTGAAAGATCATGGCAAATAGTGATGCCCAGGTAATGAAAGATGAATGCTGCCCCTCAAATGGAACCACAACAATCATAGCATCTCAAACATAGAAGACTCTCCAAAATTATACAGTTGCATCTTCATATACATTATCTGGTAAGATAATTTCAAAACCCATACCTAAAAATAGGAAACATATTTATCTGGAAAATCCAGAGGGTGCAGATTTTAAAAAGAATCTGTCATTATATAAAATGAGAATGGAAAAAGACTTGAAATGGCCCTTCTTGAGTTATCAGGGGCACAGGGAGCACCCGCCCCATGGTGTGCTGATGGGGCAGGGAAGGGGGGCTTGTTGCTGCTTTTCCATCTCTGGCTTTTGTGGAGCTAATAGGAGAATGGGAAGGGAGACTTTAAGGAACAATAGGTTATGAAGAAGTTAATCACAGGGTATGTTTCTGGCTCTATTCACTGCTTAGGAAACCTGAATTGTGTAAGTTTCAGTCCATCAACACAGAGTATTGAAAGAATTCAGCTCCTACATGGGAGAGAAAGAAAAATACTATATAAATATATTAACAGAATCCAGCCTGGGGTGCAATGTTCTCGACATAAATATGGTGTGCCTAATGCGTCCTCTGGAAGAAAAGCAGACAAATTGGAAGAACCTATAGTACTCACCCCAATCTTGAACTACAGCCTTATGCTTCATACAGATCCTGGTAAGAGTCCAGCAACCATCAAAGGGCCCTGTGAGTGGAATCTCAGCTCGTACATCTTCACTAAAAACTGGACCTGCTATGATCACTTGCCCAACATGCTGTCCTGCTTAGTATTCTGTAGATAATTCCTTTTGGAGAGCTGGTTTCCTTGACCCTTTTCTTTCTTTCTTTTTACCCTTTGGAACAGACTATCTCTATTCCCTCACGGGCAAAGAAAAGTCTCAAGCAAAGATCACTAGGTATTAGCTTACTGGGGAGGAGATGCAGATGGAACTCTAAGAGCAAAGACACAATTTAAATGAGAAATGCAAGAATGTCTCCAGAGTTTGGAGACTGGGAAGACAGTAGGAGATGAAGCTAATTTTCACTTACTTGAGTGTGGCATGCACAGAATCCAATAAAAATTGCCTATCCAATCTTTCTTTCCCTCCCTCCTTGTTTCTCATTCCCTACACTAACCAGCTGATAAAAGCTCTCAGGAGGAAGTGGACTTGATCCTACTTTCAGCCCCAGTATGTGCAGTACATGTTTATGGGAGACAGTGAAGTAGGGATGAAACCTATCACATCCTTGGTACTAACAGCCACCTTCTTCTTGCCTTTCTTATGGTCAGAGGACAATAAACTGTAACCTAGCAGGTTTCTGTACAGCTCACAATCTGCATTACATTTTTAAATAGTTGGGAGTTGAGAATCTAAGAAGGATAATATTTTCTAACACATTAAAATGATATGAGAGCCAGGCATGGTGGTGCATGCCTGTAATCCCAGCACTGGGAAGCTAAAACAAGTGAATCGGGAGTTAGAGGTTAGCCTGGGTTAAATAGTGAGACTCTGTCTCAAGCAAACAAATAAAAAAGAAATTCAAATTTCAATGGCTATGAATAAAGCGGTATCTGACCACATCCACAATCAATTGCTTATGTATTGTCCATAGCTGTTCTCGCTCTATGACAACAGGGAGAAGCTGCCACAAAACCTCTCAGATTAACTGCCTGGCCCTTGACCGAGAAACAGTGCTGACCCCTTCAATAGTGTCTCTGCATGTTTCCCTAGCTTTCCAGTTTTCCAAAAGAACAGCGTCCTTCCCCACCTGCCAGGGCAGGCAAACACTAAAAGAGATGCAGAGTCCACTTGAAGTGCAGAGATCTGTGGAAGTGAGAACCAACAGAAGTGATTGAGTGATGCTAATGTCCCTACCACCCAACCTGCTTTGAACCCTTCCTGTCCCCTTGTTTTTGAGGACTTGCGTCAGGTGAGTTTCACATTTTCCAACTTCAGCTAAGTGAGATCCATCCACCCGGTACTTTGAAAGTCAACATGAACCACATCTACTGTGAGCAATTTCTCGAAGCTGTCAGTGTGTGCTGCCGGTCCACCCTGTGAGAGCCCCGTACAAGACAACAGATTAACCATTAGACTAGATATGCTGAAAATATACAGCTTCAACCTTTCCCCGGCTAGCTCAGAGCGATATATAGATGATTATTTCAACCGTCAGCTGCCGCACAGACTTAAACCCCTGCACAATAACTCCTGGATTCATCTGCCCCTTGTCAAACTAGCACGGCTTTAGTTGGAGGATACGTGGTGTGGCAGTTTCACTGTGAATCCAGAATGATCCAGACGGCTGCTGTCTCTTTGTTAACAGGAAGCCAAACTGATGAGTTTGTAATGCATTTCTTATCAAAGGTAGTTTCAGAAAAGAAAATGTGCCCATCAGTTGGGCTAGAATTTCATATAGACTAGATTATAAGCTTAATCAGAACATCTCTGTTATTTTCTTGAGGAAGCAGACAATTCTGCATCCATCCCATTAAAATCATTTTATGCCAATGAATTATATATTTATCAGTTTATAATAACCTTTGATTTCTCCCTCCTGCAGTATACTTAATAAAAGCATCGGCTGGAGCATACAAAGCAATGCTACTTAATGGATACAAGCATGCTAATAATTTTTTTAACTTAATGTTGATCTTTTTGAGTCTTGTGCCTAACACAATCATTGATAATAAAGAGATTGCAATTTTTAACCAACGTCTTTAACAAAGACAAAATGAACTGTAATGAGATATGTGGAGACCTGGAAAAGAATTTTTTTGAATACAGTTTAGTATTACATAGATTCTTGGGAAAAATCAGGTTCCTCTGATAGGTATCAAGAGTAAATAACCTATAAGATGCAAACATTGGTCCTGGTATACTGGGAGGGCTCCTATCAAGCTCCACGGCTGCTAGTTTTCACCCCTACTGAACTCAGTGTTTAAATACTATTAAAGATTCTATTTACTCTGTCGCCATTTAGAATTATGACATTTTCTTCATCATGGATGTTTTCCCATTTTGATATTTTAAAGATATTACATGAGACTCTTAGGTATCTTTACTCCTGAGGCTTGAGGTATCCTCTTAAATTTGATACCCAAAGTGAGTGTCTCTGTGCCTTGCCCTAGATACATCATAGCACTGTCCATATCCCAGAGGCATCTGGGGTTCTGGTTTTACAACCCCACAGAACTGGACAAGGTGAATATGAAACACAAATTATTTGTCTGGATTGCTTCATGCTGTTTGCATGAGATTGTTAAGGACAGCCCTTGCAACAAATGCTTCCTCCTGGATTTACAAATTGTCAGATATCCAAAGGAGTGGAGAAAAGATCTTGCTGTCTCGGAAATCTGAGATTTGCCACCTGCCCAGGGTGAGAAACAGAAAAGAGAGATGAGGTCAGGTCTCTCATAGACTTTATATCAAGTCCATATCAAATTCTTCTGGTTAACACAATACTGGTTTAATTTTCACTTTGGGTGAAAGTTTTTATTTGCTTACATATTTTTAGTCTTACCTTTTTTCTCTGTTTTTTTTTTTGTCTTTACCCCAAAGAGCTTCAAATAAAAATGACTGACAGATGACGTCAATCATATTTTCATTTTCACTTTGCTATTTACATTTTTAAAATTAATGCTTGCCCCATTGAAGACTAGTCTAGAATCCAATCGTGTGCATGTGGAATTGTTTTCCATGCGGTAAGATGTGGTATGGATAAGAACCATTACTGTCAACGTCATGACCATCATCAGCTCATCCATAAACACTGTAGCTGCCATTGAGCCCAATGTGTCAGGAGCCCCCTGGAATTCTAATATGCGTTCCAGAGGATTGCACTGATACTTTCTCTGAAACTAAGATAAAGGTAAAATGCATGGATTTTTAGTGCAACTCAGGTGCCTGATGAAGAATGTTCTGCCAGAACACTTTAGAAATACAGTATGTTTTTAACCTTGGGAGCTAAGGACCAGTCTGGATTGTGATTTTACACTAAATACAGCATTTAGTGTATTTCTTAAGGGCATAGTCACTTCCTAAAGATGCTCTTGAACTATAAAATCATTATCTATTTCTACCATAATTTATCATTGGACACATCGTGTGCGGCATGCTCGTGTGTGGTGGGTCCCTTCCTGGTCAATGTACTAGAGAACAAGGCTGAAAGGGGGTCTGACCTCACCTTCCTTGGGCTTGAGGTTACCCTAATATGCAAACCCAGAATAAGAGCCCAGGGATGCTGGCTTTAATCTAGATCATTTGCCACCAGAATTCCACCCATGATAACGGCATGAGGATATGAGCTTCTGGAACCAGGCCACCTGCCCAACCCCAGCTCTGACCCTCTGTTCTCAGACAAGTTGCTCAAGATCCCCATGTTGAAAAGATCCATCTATCCTGGCTGGACAGATGAGGACAACAGGTTTCACAGATTCCAAGATTAAATGAGACAATCAGAGGCCACAGGAGAACAGCGTAAGGACCAAATACTGTCACTGGTGTGCTCTGCTGGCCTAACCCTGCTGGTCTACAGAGTTCTGTGCGGGGAATGATTTTCAAGTCCGAAGTTTGTCCATAAAAACAAGGATTTCTTCAGATGCCAGTGGCACATGCCTGAATTCCTAGATACTCAGGAAACAGTGAATCAGTAGGATCACGGTTTGAAGCCAGGGTAAAAAGTTTGGGAGACCCTATCTCGAAAAAAATCCTTCAAAAAAAAGGGCTGGTGGAGCATCTCAAGGTGTAGGCCCTGAGTTCAAACACCAGTACTGGGTAGAAAAAAGGGATTTCTAACTTCTCTTTTAAAATCTTACAGAAAACTGGATCCCCATTCTAAGAAGGTACCTGTTTAATGGGGTACAGGCTGCCCACCTAGCTGGGTAAGTACCCCATTGCCTAGTGTATCCCAGGCGTGTGACAGGCACTCTTCGTTGACATTTCTGTAAGTGTACATCCCTTAAGCATGGGACATCCCTTTTAAAAATGTGAGAGGAAAGAAGGGTAGGAGTTAAGCACAAAGGCCTTGAAGTCACGCTTCTGAGTCAAAATGTAGGTATTTGGCAAATTATCAAGCTTCAGTTTTCTCACCTATAAAATTGGAATGACTGAAGTATCTAGCACGTAGGGTTTACCATGAAAACAGACAGAAAACATGAAAAGTGCTTAGAAGAGTTCCCATAAGTGCTGACTAAACACCACCCATTATTATTTTCTTGGCCTGGAAGATTCCAAGCCCTTGGAACTTTGTGCTGTAGGGTCCTTCTCCACAATGCCAGCCTGCTACCTTTCAATAGTGTTCTATTTAAATGGTTCACATTCTCTCCCTGTCCACAGCAACTGATCCCCTAGCTAGGCATGAGAAAAGTCTATCAAAAAATGCCTAGTTCAGCCCACTTTCTTTCAAGCTGTTTAAAAGTTACAAGGGTCCAACATAAGACACATATGTGAGCAAACAGAACTAAAACAAGGAGATCCCCTGCAATGGTCCAGTTCCACAATGGAGGGTTCATTTGTATCCTGGAGAGTGGATTTGACAGGAGAAAAAAAAGTTATTTAATGCCTTGGAAAATGGTCCTGTGAAATTCAGAAGGCTGACTCCTTAGAGACCAGCCAGGTAGACCTAACCTTGACTCCAGGATAGTTATTTCCTGTCTTCAACTATGAGTTGATCCCTTTCTCTAAACAGAGAACTGGAAGAAAGGTCATCAGGGTGATGACCTACATGAAAACTGACTGCAATCCTTATTTTTAGAAAGCATTGTCAACAAAACCGGTGTTTGAAAGTGGATTGACCAAGAAGGAATGTTTCCCCAACTCTCTGCAGTTTGGCTTTGTCTGCTCAGTAACATTTCAGGATGTTCTCAGTCACAGGAGCAGCAAATAAGAATGTATACTAGATTATGCAGATCTTTCACTGGTACCCCATATGCTCAAGAAAAAAGATTTTTAAAAAGCTCAAAATACAAAACTCCCAATGGATTTCTCAAAATTAATGCTTCAAATGATTAAATTACAAAAAGAATAAACTATATACATTCAAGGTTCCGTATGGCCTGATAGGTTGTATTTAATAATTAAGAAAATAAATGAATGTATCATCCTGGGATCTGTTGAATTCTCCCCATCCATAACCTCAATAAACCCACTGTCTCCTATATAGGTCAGTGTTTACACCCAAACATCCTATACAAAAGGTCTGCTGTACATTTTTTAAAGTGTTTTTTTTAAAAAGTTGAAAAATAGATTATGTATGGACAAAGAATGGAAAAAGTTATTGCTTGTGTGCTTGAGTTTTTAGCTCACTGATGATGCCCAAATCAATGAGTTGATCAGGTTTTTTTTTTTTTTAAAAAAACATTAAAAAACAAAACAAAACAAAACACAAAAACTCTTAACCTGTTTGTCAGAATTTAGTTCTGGCTCCAGAAAGAAAAATAACATTCTTTGGTGAACTTGGATTCTAAATTAGTAATTCCTGATGGAAGAGCACCATGCTCAAATTATTTTTATGTAGATCACTGTCCTGTTGTGGACTGATGCCCTGGGAATCCATTTGTATAAATAGATAAAAACAGAAACTTGCCACACCACAATAATCAGACAAAGGAGGTAAGCCAATGTTAGGGTAAGAATCTTGTTTTGTGTAGTTACCTTTTAAAAACATGCTAATATTTATTTAACTAGGACTTGTTCCAAGTGTGTTTTACACTATACAAGTTGGACTTAAAAGAAATATTGGAAATTGAGAGATGTTGTTTTAAGGAAGTATATTTCTTAAAAAAAAAAAACCCAAAAAACAATAAACCAGTTTTAGATATTCATTTTAGAGAAGAGAGAAAAAAGGGAGAAAAGTGAGGGGGGATAGATAGTAAGAGTGCTCATTCTAGGCAGAGGGTTTCATTTATAGAGAATCAGCACCACCTGCTGGTCTACTTGCATTTCAAACCTCTTGGCAATTTAAGACCATCTATCTTGCAATCTATGCATAAATATACAGCAGTATTTCTTAGCTGTTGTTATACATAAGAATTTTATTACCAGTCGGCAGATTTCTAACACACTGGTTGCAGTTTAATAATCCTCTATTACCTGAAGTATGGGTTATATAAAAACCTAGAATGTTAATTGTTGACAAACCAATTCTAATATGTAAAGCACTGTAAGTCACCCAGTAAATATTCAAATAAATCAAAAGGGATAGTTCCTTTTGTTCTAACAACGTGTTATTAAACACTGCAACTTGATCACTTACATAAAAATAATGCTCATGTATTTCGATGTACTAAGAAATCGGGGAAAGGCATTATAATCTTATTAACTGAAAGCTTTTCCTTCATTTACAATTGAGAGAAAATATTTTGCAAAGAATATTTTTCCTTTTCTTTAAAAAAATGTACCTAGACTATGGTGTCATTTAGGAAATTTGCTCATATAACAAAGCTTGAGTTATAAATAACTAAGATTACATCTATAAAATGTTATATTTTAAAAATGGCAATAGGAAGTTGTAGAGAATACAAGTCACTGGTACAGTGAGCAGAGAAACACTACCTGTCATTTTTCAGAAAAAGATCACACAAATGCGATAGTAGAGGAACACAATAAAAAGAAGAAACAGAAATGTGATAGTGTCTCTGGTTATATCTGCAAAGGAAACTGAAATAAATTAACACCCAAGTAAGCCACAAAAAGCATATTGTAGCTTTGTTGCAAGTGTTCTGTATGCGACAGAGGAGGCTGATGATTTTTTTAAGAATAGAACTTAAGCGTAGGCTATGAAATCTGGTGTTTATACCTAATGACCACACTTAGACTCCAATTTTATTGTTAATAGAAAAAAAAGAATAAAAGAACCCTTAGAGGATAGACTAATGCAATGGGGCTCATATTTTTCACTTGGAACAAATAAACCCCAAATGGGATCAAAGAGCCCCAGGAAATAAAAGATGACAGTTCCTATGTTGCCCTGATTTGATCTTAAGCAAAACTACCATGCTGCTAACACTGCAGGGATTAGAAGGATGGTGGAGGGGTTTTGGGGTCGCTCTGGAAGGAGGGAATGGCATGGCCCATTCAGCTTATGGAGAGCACACTCTAATTTCCAAGAGTTATTGAGATTTAATCTCTAACAACAACAAAAATAGCTCCTGCAGCAACAAGAGTATCCCCTAAGACATACAGATACAACTATGTTATTTCCAACTGGAAATGTGCAATCCCTTTACATTCGGCTCCTTCATTTGTCTGAGCTGCGAAGGCACACGTGTGAAGAGAATCAGACCACAGAATGCTGTCTGTCTTCCAGTCCAAGCCTCCCCAATAGTTACACTGACAGCTTGAGCAGGAGGGTCTTCTCTCCCATCTCAACTGGCTACCATTTGCTATGGTGATCAGGCAGTGTGAAAGATGTGGGGAATCTGGTGGGGTTCAGGTCTGTCAAAATTTAAGCTGGGGTTTTTCTCTGCTTAGGCAGTATACTAGGTCAGCAAGGTAAAACTGAGGTAACTATCTTTGGGCTTGAGTGATTAGAAGTGCAAGGTTTGCCCTCAGAGAACTTGGGATGAGTCCAAATCCATGAGGAATCATAGGCAGAGAAAAAGAGTTGGGTGGTTAGATTGGAAATGTGTATTATGCATTCAAAGGGTACAGCGAGGTCACCGAGGGAGTAGTGAAACCATGAGTGTGCTTTGCCTTTCTGACATACATCGTTACCCACCGCGACTCAAATATTCAATGATGTATGGAAGAGAATACATCAGTGTCCCCAGATCCCCTAAGGAGTCCAAACACCATGTGCCTGTCAGCAGAAGCAGTGGAAGAAATGTGTCACCTTGAGAAGAAGCAGTCATCAGTTCTAGACCAATCTATTCAGGAGTTGCCCAGCAGTCAAAGGAGTTGTATATGTAGAATCAAATATTTTGTTCAAGATGACATAAGGAAACAAGAAGGAAGATTTTTAGCCTCAAGATCCTCTTCTCTCTTGAGACACAAGCCAAAAAAGCTATGAAAACTCATTCCTGACAGAGTCAACATATTGTTCAGCAGGTATCTGTTGAAATTCCACTCTGTCCTACTGCATACAATATGCTGAGAATTCAAAGATCAATGAGATGTCTGGGTTGTTGTTATTGTTTACTTCTTTAAAAACAACATGAAAGCTGCAGGTCTGTGCTTTAAAATAATAAATGTGGCAGTTGGGGCTATAGCTCAGAGGTAGAGCACTTGCTTAGTATGGCAGGGCCTTGTCTTCAATCTCCAGCACTACAAATAGCAACAACAGCAAAAATAGTAAACTCAGTAGTGGATTAGTGGCAAGGAAGTCTAATTGGAAGAAAAAAGAGTAGGTCAGGCAAGAAAAATTTAGCCTCTGATGTTGGCAGAGCCCCTGGCAATAGTGAAAGAGACTTTAAATGTGGTCTGGAGGCCAAACCAATCATTGCAAGAATGGGTGAGAGAACAGCACAGTTGAATGCTCAGAACTTCAAATTGTGTATGGGTACTCACACAATCCCTAGCCTTGTCCTCACATCAGGTCTGCTCAATGAAAGGGGCAGTGGCAAGACAGAAGTGAAGGATACTCTTAGCACTAATCTCTTTAAGGACAAAATAAACAAGAAGCAAAGTTCACATACTCAGAAAACTGATAAAAAGTAAAGGTGTGAAGTCTTTACACCAACCAGATCTCAAAAATGAATGGACATCCAGACTGACAAGAAAATTAATTTTGATAGAATTTCAAAGAACTGCTCCCCTCCCAGTTCCCCTCTTGTTTGTTCTCCAATCTTCCCTCCATCTTCTAAAATCACATTAAATTCGCTCACCCTCTCCAAGTCCAGTTTAGAGATAGACATGTCATGAAGGTACAATTTCAATAGGATGAGAGATGAGTCACAGTCTTATAAAGATAGTGGTGCCTAAGAAGACCCTAGCAAGATTTGGCAGCAGGGCCAAGATGTACATTTTTCATCCATCAAATTGTACTATGTACTTTAGGAAGACCCTTGGCCTAGAGATGAGTATCTCTGTTTTGTCCTCTACCCTTCCACAGGTTATTTCCCCATCTACCTGTCAATAACAAAATGAGGCAGAACAAGCATAGCTAGGGAAGCTCTTTGGAGCACTTGAGGGTACAATGATTACCTGAGAGTTGGGGGACATTTTAGAGAAACCAAAAATGAACTGGTCTTTGATATCTTCAATGGATGACAGTGTTCAGTTCACAGAATCGTGGAGATAGAGGATACTTTTTTCTGTCAACCTCCCCTGGCCCTACTTCAAGGAAAAACAGAGAGAGATGTTAAAAGAAAATAATCTGATAATATAGACAACCTGTAAGGATCTTTTGGACTCTATATCTCCAGCCCCTGACCTAGAAGCTGAGAATTCATAAGCAGACAACTAACACTGATATACTATAAGATTTCTGCACTCAAAGAAGAATTTCATTATATTTTCCTCACAGGACTTACTAGAATGTCAGTAAGTAGATGTCAGCATTTTGGAAGGATTTATACGAGCTAGGGTTGAAAAAAATAAAGGAATTTAAGATTTTGTTTCAATCAGAAAAATGAAGAGAATTTGAATCTCAGAGTTTAAAGAACTTAGAGATACCATCTTTCAATTCTCTTATTTCACACACAAATATTGCAAAGCTTTCTGGGTAGTCAAGATGGAAACCAACATCCCAGAGAGATATTAACCAATCTCTTGGCATTTTTGTTGGCTTTTCTGTTGTTGTTGTTGTTGAGGTTGTGATTCCCTGATCTAGAAATTAAGTAAATTGATTAGATTTAAATTTTGTAGTCTGTTATACTAAACTGTTCAATTGTCGGCCACCTTCCATGGGTTTCTCTCTTGTAATTGCTATGGCCTTTTATGAAGCTAGCTGGACAAGACTCCATCATTTGAAAAAAATGCATTAGCTCTAAACTGGTTATTCATTAGGATTCCCATCAATATCATGGGAGACCACAGTCCTCTGATCTAGTGGCCACTATGTGGGCCAAGATCACTCTGTGATCTTGGTCAAGTTCATCTCTTTCTATTATTTCATATGTAGGTGAAGGATGATAATAACAATAAATCATAGCATTCAACATGTGCCTGGCAGTTTTGTAACACCTTTAAATATTTTTTCACTCATTTAATCTTATGACTTCTGTGAAAGAGACCCCATTATTATCTGCATTTTATAGATGGGGAAGCTAAGGAATAGCTAAGAATAGCTGGGGTTGCTCAGCGCAGAAATGAGATGATGTCAATGCCCTGAGAAGCGCAGAATCTCGACATATGTAAGACATTACTTTAACACAGAAGCCAGCATCCACTGAGCATCCACCATGAACACATCGAAACATGACCATAGCAGGACTTATTTCAAAGTCCCCAGAAAACGCACAAGTCTCTCTCTTTCCCTCCTCTGAGGCCCTCTAGAATTTCAGGGTTTAATTGCCAGTAAGATCACTTCAGCTCATGGCACAGTGAAGGGAATGGCTTGGGAAGCCCCAGATTTAGACAGAGAAAAAAGACAAAATATGTCTGCTTAACTGATTCCCATCTTCATATCATTAGCAGAAATCTGTGAAGGAGCAAGCTTCCAGCAACAAGCTCCTTGAAAATTTCATATTTATGTCCCAAGACTTCCAGAGCCTGGTGACTTGAACTCCTTTGTCCCTGTCTGCACTCCTAGCATATTTCACGCTTTCATTTTCACCTCCTGTCTTTTCTCTGCAGGTTACTGAACCTCCTTTTTTCAGTAACACCTACTCAGAGCTTTGGCTTTGACACATCCCTACTGGATGTGTGCTCTCAGCTGGATGTGTTAGAGGCCATAGATAAAAATGTACACATCTGCACTGACAGAAAAGCCAGCTCAACCTTGGCCAAGTGCAGAGAGCTACTCAGAGACATTTGAAGGTGAGGGGGTGTTTGGTGAGGGCTGAGACAGATCTAAGAACTGTCAAGAAAGTGCATGACCTCTTCCTTGTCTTAGCAGAATAAACAGAATGACACAGAAAATAGCTGTGAGATTTCAGCCTTTAGATATCCCGAGGTGGGAAGAAGTGTCACCTGGGTGCTGCTGTTGGATTCAATCTACATACCTCAAGACAAAGTCAATGGTCCTAATGGTCATGGGGGACATTGAACCCTTCTCCCTTTTGGGCAAGCTGATGCAGCAATCTGGGCCTCACATGGGCCCTAGCCAATGCATTATTTTTGTGCCACCCGAACTTACAGGAAAATCACTAGGTTCTCTTAAATAAAACTAAATGCAAACATAACAAGTCCTTAATTTTCTAGAACAAATGGTTTACAAGTGGTAGAATCCCTACCTCTCCTGATTCGAAAACTCAGTGGATCTTTGTCTGTGTGACTTTTTCTGTGCATTATTTGTTTACCTTCTTTCCTATTATTTGTTATTTTCAAACAATACTGACTGTACCGACTACTTGATGATTTTCAAGTTATGACCTTGTTTCTTAGCATGTCTCCCCTATTAATCTTCTAGTGTATCTTGGTTCATTATGTTTACATATGTGTGCTCTATTGTAAGCTACTTGGAAAACTTCAGGAAACTTCGTGGATCTGCAGCCAGCCTGCTTTCTGGCATGTTACCTACTCCTTTAATGGTTGAGAATCCCTTCATTTATTCAATTTTCTACTTATCAAATATTTACTGAACTGGAAACCTTCAGGCCATTTCCTATGCAAGTATTTTTGCCAATACATGGAACCCAGCCAAGGATGCCAACATGCCATATTTCTGACCTTGGAAAAAAGGAAGTCCCTAGGTCCATTCTTGACTCAGTACAGTTCAGTGGGTTCCAGTCCAGAAAGTTGATGTTGATCAAAATGGAGGTCTTGTGAGCAGGTAGCTCCACTTTCAGAAGAAAGCCTATGTGCTATGGCCCACCCATCTGGTACAACTCTAACTCTGAAGCTGGAGTCTTCTAGCTTCATATAATAGTGCAGCTAATAATCCTTGAGGCAGATCTGCCTCAAAGAATTCTACTTTGTGTTTGCCTAAGGTCTCCTCTACAGACCTAGGCATGGTTGGTGGTACCCACTTTGCCCTGGTGAAGGGAACAGGACAGGGGCTCCCTACTTGGCTAGAAGAATCCAAAGAAGTTTTTTCTTGCTATTTCTCTTGAATATAGAGGATAGCTCCTCCTTAGGATGTACAAATGAGATGGTCATAGAAGAAAGGAAACTTTTGTTAGCCCAATCTGGGTAGGACATCAGAAATATGTCTGTTAAGAAAAAGTATATATGGGCACATCTAACAATGTCCATCTAAACCAGGCACTATCTAGCTACTTTCAGAAAGATATTTTCAATCCTTCTAAGATTTCTAATATGTGAGTCTGGTCTGACAGTGCTGGATTTGGCTTTGTCTAATTCCATTCCCTGTAGGGGAAAGGTCAGTTGAGTGAGAACTCTTATAAGCAAATGTGAGGATGGAGGATTCCTTGGTTAGCTAAGTAAATCAACATGTTGGCTGAAGAGAAAGCCCTCAAGAGAGGGGGACAATGCACAGCTGATTGGTTGGTTGCATTTTGTCACATTTCACTTTTAGAAGTTGGCATTCTCAGCATGCACAGCCTACCACTATGGGGAAATACAGGACTCAAGCACTTTTCCATGCTGTTTTAGTGACTCTTTGAGGTTGATGGTGAGCACAAACGCCACAATCATGGATGCCGACATAGAGACACAATGAACAGAGACAAAGGTCTTATGCACAAAGAAACAGAACGGAAAAGAAAATTGTTCCTTGGTACTTAGAAATGCCACATGACTTCCTAAGGTTTTGTGTGGCAGTACTTCACAGGAAATGTGTTTTGTATTTCCACTGGAGTAGGATAAGTGGTTGAAAAGTGAATTTTCAGTGGACTTTCAGTGAATGGGATGTGAAGCACTTATTATTTTTTTCCCTCCATAGATATAAAGAGACATGCTGTCTCCCTGAGAAAGATGGGAGGAGAAAAGTCTCATTGCCATACACAGGGATTTAAAAAAAAATTCCCATGAGTTGTAACTGAAGCTACCACATTCAGCAGGAGCCAAGACACTCAGGGTTGGTCACATATCCCAACTGGTGGCTGCATTTTTTTGTCTGCTGCTCAGTCTAGGCCAATACTATCACAGGCAGTGGTTGAAGTTGCCTGTCTCTGTCACTCAAGAGGCAAGGCTTGTTTAACTAGAGAGGATATTGTAAGAGGAAAAAGAAACACTGGGGAGGAAAAGAAAATAGGTGGAGTAAATTCTCAAGACAAGTAGTAATGGATGCAGTTAGGGAGGTGTCCAGTTCTGATCCAGAGATAAGTAAATCTTCCTTCAATAAGAAGAATATTCTACTGAGCCCAAGTAGGAGCCACAATGGCTACTGGTCAGTTGGATAGAATTAGGTTCGTGAAATTTAACTAATGGAATTCAACTGCTTCAGCACCATGAATTAAACTTTTAAAGAAGACTGTAACTTCTTGGACTTGGGTTTGAATAATGCACTTCAGTTATATGAATCCTGTAGGCCCTTCTCAAGGTTCCTCTGAGCAAATCAGTCTTGCCTCTCCCTGTCACAGCCTCACACTTCTTTGTCTTCTCCTTCCTTAGAGGGAGTCTTCCAAGAGACTCCTCATTGCTGGTCCCTTCTTTATGGCCTCCACTGTCAGTGTTCCCAAAACAAGCCTCTGTTGGCTCATTTCCCTGATCTAATATCTTAAATGCTTTCTATTGTACTACAGATTAAGAATAAAACCCTTGATCTAACTTCTGCCAAGGATGGGTCCCTGTTTTACCCTTTGGGGGCTCCTTTCCTTCTCCTGAATGAGTCCTAAGCTTCAGCCTCACTGGGTGACCAGCTACTCTATGGGGGACTCTAACACACCCGAGATTACTTCCAGTTTTCATCACAAGAATTCTCTTTTTTTCCTCCTTTCATGGAGACTAGCTTACCTATCAATTTTATTCAACCATACAAGTAACTAAGTGCTTCAACTTACCCTTCAGAAGGTAGAGCTACACTGCCTGGTTTCAAATCTTTAGCTCCACCACTTATGCCTTGGCAAGTCGTTCAACCTCTTGGGCCTTAGTTGCCTCAACTGGAAATAATAGGCACCACCTCATCATAGGTGATTGAATTAATTAGGATCTTTCAGAGACGCAGAGTAGCATCTGCAAAGTAGCAAACACTATAAATGTGTTAAATTTAACAACACAACAGGAGCACATGTAGCCTTGCTGTGCTGGCAGAATGCCTTGAACATAGCAAAGTAGAATCAACTCTAAGTCTAATCTTAACATAGACCCAGGTTAACCCACTGGCCACTTCCTAGTACCACCATATTAGTAAACCTCCATTCTTCAATAATGGAGTACATATGTGATAATTAAGAGATCTGTTTTGGCTGTGGCCCTGTGCTTAGACAAATTAAAAACATCACCCTTGCCTCAAAAAGAGAAAGAAATTTTTTGGCAAATCTGAGTATGCCTCCCTCTTTGTCATCCTCATCAATGAGCATGATCTGTTTAGAATTTCTGCATCTACTCTATCTCAAAAATGCTATCCATTTGACTGCCTGTGCTTCTAGGCTTAAGTGGGACTCAAAGATCCCAAATGTGAAGATCTTTTCTATGAGTATACCGGCAAATGTCCCAAATTTACTGGGCCAGATGACAAGGGTCCACCTCAGATAAAGGAAGTTTCCAAGTGAAATGATGGGTACCATATGAGGAGGGAGAGTCCCAAGGCGTGATAGAGACCAGAGGTGCCACACATGGACTGCTGGTTCCCATCTGGATGGGATTTGAAGGCAAGGTGCAGCAAAGCCTGTTCTGAAGCCACACCAGCCTCTCCCCAGTGGCTTTACACCATTATTGGTCTGATACTAATTTGAGACAATGCCCAATCACATCACAACAAATTAGCCACAGACACGCAATAGCAATCAACTCAGGGGGCTATCCTGAATGGGGGCTGGGGGATTCCCTGCTCCATGAGCTGCATGCTCCCACAGATGTTTTTAAAAGCCTCTTCCCAGAGGCCCATTTAGAGAGAAATTAAATGCAACTTTGACTTAATTAACGTTTTAAATGATAATGAATACAATGTAGATTCATAGGAGGCATTTACATTGTGTTGTAAAATTGATAAAAATTTAATAACTCTTTGTTAATAAGTTATGTCTCCCTAGACCCATAAAGCCTAAGGCACTACAACTCCAGACTGGGTCTAATCCAGGCTTCTGGTGCAGGTGGAGGAGGGAGGCAGAGATGGACTTGACATTTGCTCCAAGCCTGCTCTAATTCAAACCTCTGCTTGTTCATCAGTGCTTTATTTCATACAGTAAAGGTCAGGATTTGGGCTCAAGGCAGAGCCTTGACAAGCAAGCTCAAGTGGAAGGCAGGCTGGCCCTGGCATATGTCACCTGAGATAGTGGAGGAGGAGGGGAGATGGAGTGCTAACTGGTCATATCTGTCCTCCACCATGGAGGTAAGAGGAAGAATCCACTGCCTGGTGGTAGGAGCTGTCAGAGTGAGTATCCTGACAACTGGCCAATGTCCTGAAATAAAAATGCAAACATAATTTCTATGTCACCTTGCATAAAGACATCTGCTTGGTGTGCATGTGGCATGCCAACGTCTTTTCTAGTTCATCTTTGAAGAACCAAGTCATTTGTTACAGCATTGTGCCCCTGGAAAGGTGTCTAAGTGACTGCATACACACAAAGCACCCTTTTTTCTTCCTCATTTTGACCTCTGTACTTCTTGTCTCTCAATTCTGTTTCAAAGAATTTCTTCTGAAAACTTGGCTGCCTTTCACCTCCTGTTCCTTTCATCTTTTATCTATATGTGGTATATTGTTGTAGTGTATTATGTGGTACATTGTTATAATATATTTATCTTAAGGGATTCAACAATACTTTTTGGGGAGGGAGGGATGGTACAACAAGGTCCCCAGATGCAAACCAAATATTTCTCCTGACACTAAACTGCAGAAAACAGCTCTTTGTTCTGAATGAAAATTGGGTTTGTTTGGAGTTCTTTAGGGACCATCAATTTAAGGGATTCTTCTCAAAAGAAATTTTGCCTAAGCACAATTTTTTGCCTGGAACAATGCTGGTTTAGGAAGCTAACCATTGCATAGGTAGGGGCCCACTGCCCATAGGAAGGCATATTTCCAGCCAACCCATTGCTCAGTGTTCCTACCAGAAATCAAATGAGAGGCATCAGTTCTGTAGCCTTGCCCGTGATCTTGCCTTAAGAGGTTCCTCCTGAGAATATTATTAGTCTTAGTCACATGCTGTAGCTAAATGGTAGCCAGGCCCATCTGCCTTCCTACTTTTACTTCCTGCAATGGAATAAAAATGGGTAAATCAGGATGCGTGGGCCAAAGTTGGCTAAAGATCCAAAGGAGAGTCTAAAGTTACCTTTAATGTTTGATGCAAACTTATGTGAAGGGTATTGAGAGAGACAGACAGAAAGACAGAAAGAGACAGACAGAGATGCAGAGAGAGAGAGAGAGAGAGAGAGAGAGAGAGAGAGAGAATCATATTAACATGGCTAGAATGAGAATATGGGAAAAGCTGGAAAGCCAAATGCATGGGCTTAAAAAAAAACACATGGAGAGTGGAAGAGGTTTGACAATGGATTCAAAGTTTCAGTTAGATAGAAGGAATAAATTCTGATGTTCTATTGCATAGTAGAATGACTACAGTTGAAAGTAATGTAATGTATATTTCAAAATAACTATAAGAGAGGATTTTGAACATTTCACCACAAAGAAATGATTAATGTTTGAGGCAATGCCTATGCTAATTAGCCTGATTTGATCATTACACAATGTATCCATGTATGGAAAACTCACATCAAACCCCATATATTTGTGATATTATTTTATGTCAATTTCAAAAATACATGGAAAAATAAGATTAAATTGATCTCTGCTGAGTATCCTTTCTCTCCTTTTCCTATCTTTCTCTCCATGGTTGTGGTAGTGGAAAGACAGAGTCATTGGTTTTCAGGACTCAGAAGTAAAATAAACAAAATTTAGAATTGGGGAGTTTAAGGATGTTCTCAAAACTATATATAAAAGAAATGAGATAATTATAGGCTGTTGATCTTTAAGTGCAGCTTATGAAATCTCATCTCCCCTTCACAGGCACTGGGGATTGTCAGCATAGGTGGGTCCTGTGATGGAGTTTTTTCTAAAGCCGTTTCTACCCCCTGCCCTAGTATCTGATTTTACGTTCTTCAAAATGCCATTAGTTCACTGCAGTGACTTTAGTTCTATTGGCAATGTTAATTCTTTGGCCTGTACAAACCAAAGGACACTGCGGATAAGCTGATTTTTGTTTATTATCTGACAAGACTCAAGATTACTCTAAACCGATTTTGGTATGTCTCCCTTCAACCTAATCGTATTGGACTTCTCTCAGCTTAACCATCTGAGTTGAATGCCTCCATGTGTTATACTTAAACCTGATTTAAAAGTCATGTACAATTTAAAATTAGCTACAGTAGTTTGCAAAAGTGTGTATGTAATCATGCAGATTTAAACTATTAGTAAACTGACAGGTTGGTGTGAGTGATCACATGTGTACTTGAGCTAAAAGTTCCAAGTGCAAGTGCAAAGGCCTGTATCCTTTCCACCCCATCACTAATTTGTTCATGCCAACATTACTGACAACCTGTGACTAGAATCACATCAGGCAGGTCTCAGCAGGTCTGAATCAATACAGTCCTAAGTTGTCACTGAATCATAATTTTAATTGTCCCTTTTTATTACACTTAACACTTAGATATCAGGCAAGAGCAAAATCACAAGAATAAACTTCCAAAGAGAAGGTTCATTTCACAAAATGATACTGGGAAGATGGAAGTGAAGAGAATCTACCTCTATACTGATGTATTGATGTGCGCTTATGTTGCTAGCCATGTATCTTACATCGGGTAGTACTTGAATACAGCTACTCAAGAAAAAGCTACTACTTGTGGAAAATCTGAGATGCACACCATTGTGGTGTCTTTTAAGAGAGCTGGCACTCTTGCCTGAGGCCTTCTGAAGTGGAAATAAAACCAAGATGGGCAGAAAATGATATTATGTACACTGATTCTGACCTCTAATATTGAACAATTCAGTCCTGCTCAAATTAAGTCTTGCAGTTCATCCTGATTGGTCACTACCTGCCTTACTTTTCTGACATTTTTTTGTGTGTGTTTTCTAAATTAGTCCTTCCTCTCTGAAGGTCTTTATGTCCACACAGTGTGGCCTTCCATGTCCTCATGAGTTCAATAGAAGGAGACAAGGAGTCCCCTAGCATGGGACTTAACAAGGTCTAGTCTTAGGTTATGGACCACACCTCCAAAGCGAGGTATGTGGAGAAGGGGTGGAGCAGCCCCTGCTGTTAAAAGGCAGGTTTTTTAAATTGTGTAAACACTTTTAATATATTACCACTCCTCTGGGAACCAGCTACTTCTCTTCCTACTAGTAATGGGACTTTGTGTTTCAATTTAATGTCCATTAAAAACAGAAATTCTTCCCCTTATATGAAAAAAAAAAGTAGTAGAGAGGGAGAGGAAAAGCAAGAGAGAAACGAATTAGGCTGCCTCCAAAGCTCACTGGCTCAACTGGGAACCAGGGACTAAAGCAAGCTCTGTAATAGTATAATGACCTTTAATGAGTGTCTTGGGAAACAATACAGCCCTGGCATAAAAGACAAAGGGCAAAACCCATCATGGCTCCGCTGACACTAATTCAAAATGATTTTCAGAACAACTAAAGAATGTAAGAGAAGTAATCTGATCCACCCATCTGACCTCACTTTGATTCCAGGGCCCTTCTCCTGCCATTTCTAATTGTCAAACCCTCTATGTTTCACATCTGCTCATATTTAATGAAAAGCCCACTCTCACCACTGTTCTTTGAGTCAACTCACTCTGTCAAATGGGTACCACCCAACCCCACCACCAGCGAGAGACGCCCAGGGATTTCTATGGCGCTCTGCCAGTGGGATTCGGCAAAGAGAGAGGCATTTTTTAATTGGAGAAGAAGGGCTTATGTGGGCGCATGAAGGGGTCAAATTGAAATGGATTTTTCTAACTTATTATTAGTGGTCAAAGGTGAGTGGTCTCACACAGAGATGCATGAAATCTGCTTTTGTTTGATGGAGTGACGACGGCTGCAAGAGGATGAAACAGAGAAGGCAAACCACTCCCTGAGCTGTCAATACCATTTAAGGCTTCACACACAGCCTGAAACCCATGTTTGCCAAGGTGGGGGATGATGACAGAGGTACAGGAAGTACAACAATATCATGCACAGAATGTTTCTGAGAGGACTGGGCAATCCTACCTCAAGTTTTTCTTCTCCTGGCCCCCATCGATGCTTGGATTTCAATTGCAGAGCTAAGAAATCCCTCTAATTATGATTTCTCTTGGATAAAATGGAAATTACACATACTGGGTATCATGGGCCTCGAACGGGGACACAGACCTTGTAGTGATTGGCATGGTTGGCCAGTGCCAAGACATGACCATGGAGCCCTAGCTCAGAGCCAGAGTGGATCCTTTCTTTTTTCCATTAAATCTGGGGCTAAGGTTTGGGAGAACAGAGGAAGTTGTGCCTTAGGCAAAGGAGGCTAGCAGTTACATCCACTACTGCCAATCAAAGAGATGTGGCCCAATGCTGCCAACGTAGCTCACCTCATTGTCTTCCTCTCCAGCTCCTGTCTTTGAACCTGATGCCTTGCCATGCATTTGTGCAGCTGTGACCTGGGTCATTTGCTTAGTGGCATATGAAAGAATTATTGCAGGAAAAATAAAAGGATAAGGATTCATACTGTTGCATCTGTAAGAAAGATTTTAAAGGAAGTTTCCTTTCCAATATTTTAGGCCAATGTGGTTGGCTCAGTACATAATCCCTCTCAGTGCAACCTCAATTTGATATCACTTTTAAGTCCATCTTGTCCCTTGGCACTGTTCTGGAAAAACAGTGAATCACAAATCAGAGGATGGTTCTCTAGTCCTAGATCAAATTTTCCCAAATGCCTCCAATATAGGTCAACACACAGATCACGACTCAGACTCGAACTGCAGGTTTGAACATCAGCATGTGACACAGCCCACCACTCTGGTTATACAGGGATGTTAGGGCTCCCTGGCCCTACAAATCCCTAAGGATTGCCATTATATAAGCACACTGTGATGGGCACAGGTGAGTCAAGCATGTTCATTTTCGTGGTAATCAATGCTAAAGAGCTGAGTGTTCTTCTTCCTCCTTGTGGTGGGTATGAACTAACCCTCCACTAGCAAAGCTTAGTTCAGCCAACTCTGGGCACTTAGGTAGAGAGAGAATGAATGGCAATATGGTCAGCAATAAATGTGTTGGGTCCTCACATGAGGAAGGGATGAAGCACAGAAAGAAGAATTATCTCCTACATCTTATGCTATCAAAAATGTGAAATCAAGTCACGGTCATACTTTAAGTGCATCCAAGTCCTCAAGCAGAACACAACCTATTTATTCTGCATGTGGATGAGGCTACACGTCCCTGTATATCAAACTGGAGCCTAGCAGTTCAAACTATGAGCTGTGTCAGCAAAACAGTAAAAGCTATGATGAATATAGGGATGGGGACCATCTAAGGACCTTGACTCATCTCAGTCTCACCAGCTACCAGCTGCATGACTATGCCAGGTTTGGTTTCTTAACATCTCTGAGTTTGTGGGCAGCAAAGGTCTGTGCTATCAACTCAAGGAAATCACGGAGACTCATGACTTACATTTTTTTGCTATTTAGACTCAGGATTGCTACAAGATACCTTAAATGTTGAAAGACCCTCTATCTATATTGTTGGAAAAATAAGCCATATTAATGGAACAATCCTTTGAATTAGTTATCTTTCTAAGGGAAAGCCCTAGAATCTTCTAGCCTGTGGAGGTTGTTGGATTGAAAGTATTCTTTTCTAGAACATAAGACAAAATCTGGCACTGGAAGAATGAGATTTAGGTTAGAGAGAGACACAGAAAAGTATATATAGGTATATACTTTATACACACACACATCTGCATCTGATCTCTGTTATACTTTGGAATGCTAGAGCTGGTGTTTTCTGTATTCCCTTTTCCTTTTTCCCTTCAATCCAATCCAATTTATAGCATTTCCAAAATATGAAGATATACATTTTCACATACCTCTGTGTTAACATTGTATTTTCTATGCTGTTGCTTTAATTTCCATTTATACATATTTAAGCAAGAAAGTGGAAGAATATCAGCAGACCGTTCTATCCCAGTTTGTCCACTATTGCAGGAAGCACAGTAATTCAACAAAATCAGAAGGGAGGCCCTCCTCAGCACGTACACAGAGACACAGGCAGCCGGGGCAACATGTCACCACACAAGAGATCACATGGGGAAGGGAACATCAGCCCGACCAACTCACAGAACCACATGACACAACACAAGACAGGGCTGAGACTACAGACAGCACAGACATGGAACTGCAGGTGTCAAGGTTAAACTTACAGGCACGGAAAGTGGTGGAGCAATCATTAACAGAGACAGAAGAAAGTGGGAAGGCTCTCTCAAGGGTGTCCACGTTACCACGCACACGGCCTGACATGCACGAGCAGTCACGCTCAGAACGTCCGCAATCAAAACAACATGCCCGTCTCATTCTCTTGTAGATGGACATCTTGGCTATAACCATGTGGTTGGATGGGAGGAGAGGAAGAGCGGCAGTTAATGGCAAGGTCACACACAGCAAGGCAGCTGGAAGGGTGCTGAAGGGATTTAACACAGGTCTTAGTTCACATTAACAGTCTTGACCCAGAAGAAAATGCAGAGTGATTGTTGGTAACAGTTTGGTTGTACATCAAAAAAAGCAGTGAAAATATAAATTGCCTTTATCATCCCCCCAAGGCTATTGCATATTATTTTTCTCCCCTCGGTGGAGCAGTGACCACAGGAAGAGGGCATGGCTGAATACATTCGGGTTCTTGGGTGAGAAGAAGAACAAATTATACACAGCAAAAAAAGTAACCAACATTTCCCCCCGGCACAATTAATGCAGGAGGACAAAGAAGACACACGGCTAATCAATTAAATTTATTGCTTATTTGTTTTTTGCAAGATGCAAACATATCTAATATGTAGATTTTCTGATTTCTATCCATTTCTGGGCGTTAGGCAGAGCCTGGGACAAGCTTCCATCAAATTAAATGTGAAACGATTACGTGTTAACATAGAATCTGAGGATGTCTTTGCCAAACTTCCCGGGAGTGAGTTTACATGATAGCTACAGGAATTTAAATTTACTCTTGACAGAACAAATATCCAAATCTGTCCATATAATAAATGCAGCTACTCAAGGCTAACGCTGCGTATTTGACATTAAAGGAAGTTCACGAATAAGAAATCACCACAGCATATGAGATGTTGGTCTACTGCAATGCATTTAGCTACTCATGGGTGTATTTTCTGCTTAAAGCTGAATCTGAAAATCGCATCTGCTTTTCTCTCCCCACCCACCAGATATTCAGAAAGTAATTGGTCTCTTGGTTAGTCATATTTTTTTTCTTTATCTACAAAATGTTGGTCAAAATAGATTAAAAAAGACAAAACATGAAATAAGAAAATATGTCCCATGTGAAGTATCTGATTGACATTTGCATGTTCCCTTGATTGTTCTCTAAAGTTAGCATGGTACAAAGGTTCTGTACTGCCTGGGGATCTACCCCAAGTGCTGGCCTGCAAAAGGAGCCGCGTGTCACCGTAGTAGTTTCCAATGTCCTTCACTTTTACCCTTCAAGCCAATTTATATTTCAGTACAAGAGAAGCTTTTTGTACCTCATTTTGATGCTACAACAGGCAAACATGTTTGCTTATCACTTAGCATGAACCGGCCTGCTTCTTTCATAGGGTAGGGGAAGAATTTGTACTCATTCCAAGCATCACGGTCAAACAGTGAACTTGAACCTGAGAAGTGTTATTGCCTGCACCCACACCTACCATTTGGAAACTCATGTCTCCCCTCCCCCCTTTCTTTTTCTTTGTAGAGAATACTTGCTCTCTTATTTTAAAATATGGCTTGTGGTTTTGCCCTCTTTGAATGTTACAGTCACCAGGAAAGGGGCTTAAATCTCTCAAACGGGTCAAGTCCTGTTCTAAGACCTTTATGACTTGCCATACAGTATATGTGTCAAGCCAGGGTAGCGCTATGACTGTGAAGAGCAGGCACTGGGGGAGATGAATGAGAGATCTCTTCAGCAGCATCTCCATTCCTGGACACTTAGCTCACATTTTAAGGGCCATGTTCTTTTACATCCTAGCTAGTCTATTGTCCAGATCATCATGCAGCCCCAGCCCTGTGCAATGCACAGTATATCATTCCTTTGAGCTTAGCTGTTACCAAAGAAAACAAGAAGAAGAAGAAGAGGAAGAAATCCACTATAGCATTTGAACCAGAGGAATTTGGGATTTAGATGACCTCAACTGAAGACATAAAAATAAAATCATTTTAAACGCATCTGGATATCTGTATCTCCTGTACAACTTGGAGAACCAATCTCTTGTTTTTCTTTTCTTACATCTTTTACTGGAAACACTGATTTCTTATTTATACAGAGAAGAATGAGGATGATTTTTTATTTCACTTTAGATAAATTGTTTTGAAAAAAATTTTAATCAAATGCTGTAGCAGAGGAGAAGCCCATCAAACTCAGAAACGCTATGCTTCTCATTAGCAACAGTCCCTGGTTTTCATTTCCATACTGCCATTTTGGGTTCATGCACAATAATAGAATCTGACACATTAATGGGGAAAGAAAGTTCATATATATACATATATATATGCATATATATATACACATACTGTCTTTAAGAACAAGGCTGGGATGATGGGAATGGAGTAACTTTTGAAACTATTGTCAGAGGTAAGCCCATCACAATGAGTGATTTAAAACTGTTCCTTCATAAGAGTTCAGGAGAAAACATAACAACAAGCCAGTGGCTCTCAGGGACTGTTTGCAACTGTCATCATTTGCTGTTCTGGAAACCATGCATTGTTCTAAAATTTCATATTGTTAGCATGCAGGAACAGGCTGGAACTGGTAATCGAAGCAGCAAAATACTATTTGCTATAAGAAGATTAACTGTTAATTATAAGCAGTCACATTCCAAAGCAGCATATGCATAAAAAGGAAAACATGCTATTACTCGTCATTCCTTCCCAGTCATTTTTACACTCACATCAAATGCAAAATAGAAATCTCAAAAGACAAACAAGTACACACACATACATACACACACAAATAAAATCAGCAAGGATGATCAATGAGAGGCTCAAAGACAAGACAGAAACAGTTAAAAATGATTGAGCCCCACATGTTAACAAATCTTCATGAATCATAATGGTTATACCAAGGGCCACCAGCTGGGTATAGCCACTTTCAATGTGCCTATCTTCCCTGCCCCTGCTGTCACCTCTGTATTTCTGGGTCCACTTTCTAAAAAGGGGAGGCCAATTCTGACCTAACATCTATGGAGTGATCCATCAGGCTTGAAAGACAAGCATACCAGCCAGAAAGAGATTTCCTCTGGGCCATTATTCAAGTCATGGACAAGCTGTTTAACTAAAAACCGATGAGCATTTGCCTCCTTGGTGGTAGATATTTCAGAAGATTTGGATACTCAGTGTGTAAAATTATACTCTCAAATTGTAAAGTGAAATTTATCACCATTATGTGACAGATCGCCTAATTTAGAGATTGTCATGATTTCCCTCAACTCTCTCTAGCTTTCTGCTCCTTCAGGAAGTGAACCGTGGATATTCAGAACGATGCTATTTCCATTTCTTGGTGATTGTTTCCTTTTCTAGAACTGACTTAGGTTAGAAGATTGATCTAAGGTATCAGAGAGCTACTTAAAAATTCCAAAGTTAGGTTCCAAAGAGCCACTTGGAAAGTTTCAGTAAGTATTTACTTAAAACGTAAGTTTCTCATCTACTCCCTGGTCAGACAAGGTATCCTCTTTCCATTGATGTTTGCTGAATTTCTTTCTTGGTAGTCATTTATCACTCTCTTCCCAAATCCCAATCCTTAGAGAAAAGATTTTCCAGGTCTCAGTGGCAATACAAAGTAGATCGATGAGGACATCTAGTGGATAGGTGTGGAAGAGCAGATGTTAACAGAGTGTTAACCTGACTTGCTGTCTTTTCTCAAAAGGAGCAGATAGTGGACCCTGTTGTCTCTAAGAATTGACATGTGTCGTGTCATTTCAATTCCATGGGTGCTGTGACCTACAGCAGATGTTTAGGAGCAGTGGGGACAAAGGGATGAAGGGTCCCAGGAGATGATCCTAGGGTGGTCAAGAGTGGCAATTTGTAAGCACATGGGTTCTGCTGCACCAGCTGAGTTTCCACAAGGCCCTGCTGCAGCTTCCTGAGACAGGGAGCAGACAAGAGTGTGTCTCTGCAAGTGTAAATACTGTAGCTACTTGTCATTCCATCTTAGGGCTCTTGGAGCTTTATGCTCAGTTGATTGCCCCATAGGCCAATTTAACTCTGGGAAAGCAGAAATATAAGCCTCTAGGGACTGTACTTTCTCTTTAGCCCACATCTTAAGGTTCTAGTTCTTGGATCAGTGCCACAGATTCAAAGAGGTTATCTGGTTTGCCAAGAATTTGATTCTGGGTCTCACCTTTCTCCAAAAAACTATGCTTGAGTGGTTTCTCAATTTGAGAATAAGATTTCATGTGCTTTTCTTCACCACAATAAAGTGAATATTCATCCAATATTTCCATTATGACTTCCTCATAGTATTTATAGAGACAAAATAGAAGTATATCCCTAATGAGCACCATCAAATATATCTGTTTACTCTTGAGTGTTTAAAATGGAAAGATTTCTCAGTCATGAGCTTGGACAACTTTTTTTCTATTTTCAAAGGTCCTGATCATGAAAAATGAAACCTGCTGCAGATGTAACATAGTTATTGCTCTTTCCTTGGGACAAACTGACAGTCAGCTGTCAAGCTTAGGTTCTGTGCTGGTTAGCCCTTCTGAGCCAAGCCTGGAATGGAAGGGAGTTGGAAGCCATCCTGTCCTCAGCACCATCTGCCTCCTGCAAGCAGCAACCAAATGGCCAGCCAATTTGCAATTGCAGAATCTTAATTTCCTGGGTGGATAAGAGGGGGCAGGAAAAGCAGTCCTTGACAGAGTGGCCGAGGTGGAGTTTTCCAGCTGCTGGGGGTGGGATAATATTTTAGGTTTCAAATAGAGCAAATTCAAAGGAAGACTGGTGCGGAAGAAAAAAAAATCTGTCGTTCAATTAATATAGACACTTTACAGATCACAACCTCTCTTTTAAAATCAATCTAATGAGGGAAGTATTATTTCTAAGCATGAAACCTAAAGCTACTCTTCATGTGCTTGGCAGCAACCAAAATTATAAACAAAAATCTCCATAGGATAAAAAAAAAAACCCACTGAGGTTTAAGTTTGAGGTGGTACTGGAATCGGAGAACCTTCTTTCAAGTCCTATCAATGAGGAATGATATCTTCACTTAGCAAAATTCCTCTTATTATCTTCTGGAGAAGGAACAAAAGTCTTCCAGGTCATTTTCCAAGAACAGGAAAAAAGAAAAGCTAATGCTAGTTGCTAAAGGGATAAGGAGCATGCCAAGCTAGTAGAATTAGCCTTCAACAATCACTCTGTAGCTGGGAAAGGTGGGAGAATTTGGCACTAGAGTTATTTGTTAATTGACATCGTATTTCCCTGTAATTCTGAAGAAGTGTTAGAGAATGCAAACTGTGGGTCTGGAGTGGCTCATGCCCTTCAGCCATCCTTAAAAGTATTGTGGGATGGAGGGAGCCACAGTCAGTTTGGGCAGGCTTCTCTGGGTTGGGTTGAAGAAGATCGTTGTTTTGGTTTGGTTTTACATGGGGCATTCTGTACCCTCCAAACACTGAAGAGTGGCCAAAATCAGATAGCTAACTTTCTTCTGCTGCTGCAAGGATATATAAGAGGACTGGGTACCGGAGCATCTTCTTCAAGTTCCAAGCCATCGGACTAAATGAGTGATGGTTTGGGTCTCATTTTGGCTTCAGTGGAGTCCTATGTTCATGAGCAAAGACCCAGTGCTGATGGCTGGTGCCACTGAGAGCAACATTGATGAGTCCCACATGGAAATGCTGGCCTTAAAAGCTCCTCTTCACCTGCCACATCTGGGTGTGTGAGAGAGGGTGTTTTGCCGCAAATAAGTTAGAGACCTGGGGATCTGTAGTAACTTGTTCAGATTCCTACATAGCTTGTTAACAAAACGGAACACTCTCCTTGAGTCAGCTTTTCTTTCTGCTATAAGAACATGGATCCTCCAAAATGTCTGACTAACACTCATAAAGAAATGGGGTAGGTCCTACTAGGCACTGATTAAAAGAGAAACTTTACTTTAAAATAGTGGAACTTCATAGACTGTAAGAAATAATTACCACTGTGGAAATACTTGTCTCCAAGAAGGCAATTCAGATACTTACAGTCCCAGAGGCAGGTATCCAATTAATTTTCTAGCAAGCACTTTCTTGTATAGAGAGGTACATACACTGTAATAAATGCATCCCTCTCTCAATGGAATATCTCTATGCTTATATATAAAAATATACATTTTTACATATAAAGTACCGGTGCATGTCATATATATATCACAATGCAGGAATATATATGTAGCCTGTGTGTTTCCTTTCAGAGCAGAAATACAAGCTCCATAGCAGGGGAGACCAAGTATAACTTATCAAGGGCAAGCATGACAATGGCTCTCAATGGATGAGACATTTAGTGCTAGAGTGGTAATTACCACAGCCTAATCAGTGTCCCTTAAAAATCCTGAGACAAGGCCTTCAAGAGAAACACACTGTTGTCAAGGTCTTATTTTCAAATGGAAAAATAAGACAGCATCAGAAGCTGGTCAGAGGCTGGAGGTGGGTGGATGTGTGGAGGGTGAGATCAGGGAAATCTCCAGCTCTAGGCTACTCTGCACACTGTGTTAGGGCATGAGCAAGTTGGGGCATGATGTCACTGCTACATGCAACATGAATACCAAAAGTAAAATGAAACTGAAACTGTACAGAAAATAAAAGAAGTATCTCATCTAGAGAAAGACAGGGGGAACTAGACTCCGGGCTGCTGGGAACCCGTTTTACTCACAATAGATCACTACCAGTGTGCAGTAAAAATAGAGTAGGGGCCGTATTCCGAGGCAGCAAAGAGAAAAAAATAAATCAAAGATATGTCAACGATTAGAAGTTAAAGAAAATTCCTTCAAACACATCAATCTAGACATGACTTGTCCCTTTGGAGTCTACCTTTGGCAAATTCTCACAGGCTGGGAGAGAAAATGTAAATCATTAGACCAAATTTGTTATACAGAAAAGAGAATGGGTAAATGGTAGACTCTGAGAGTTTGCTCCTTGGCCAGACAGCTGAATTGGACTCACATCCTGGATGGAGAGCTATGAAAAAATGGAAAGAAATGCAAAAGTTAAACTATACTACCATAGGATTTCCAGAAATGGAATGTCCACACTCCATATTTCTCTTGGATAACATGACACAAAACACTGAAGGTTACTGAATGAAAGGGAAGAGGGAGGGTAGGATGGGGATGAAAGGGGAGGAACTGGGTTGGGGGAGGAGGGCTAAGAAACTGAGGATAAAGATCAGGGTCTGTCCTCATGGAAACATACCATTTTAGGATTAATTTTTAATACCTGGGATAACAGATTTAGGTAAATGAATAGGTAGGTCATCATCCTCTCTAACTTAGAACACCAGGCCATGCCCACCCAATGGCATGGGGTCCTCCTATTGTGCTATTAATAATCTTAGCTATTTCTAATGAAAGTTTCTTTGCAACCAAAGCATATCATCTACTTCCTCACTTTCTTGGCTATGGAGGGATGTTTACATTCAATAATTCATTTTATTCTACCCATCCCCCATACACATCTGCATCCTGCCCTCTGGGCTATGGCTTTTTAATTAGGAAGAACATTTGGACTGGTCTGGTTGCTATCAAATATAAGCCTCACAGCTGAGGTCTCTGTCACACTGGCATGACTTGATGGAGGCAATACTTTTGTAGCAACTGTGCTGTGCACAATGGGACTTAATAATTTCACTAGCTCGACCAGCTTTAAGGGAAATGAAGACTATAAAGTTGTTTTAAATAATTATGTGCCTCTCTCCTCAGAAAGATGTTAAAGTTCACTACTGTTTGCTTGCCTGGAACCAAGACAGAAAAATACCCTGGAGGTCAAATCCTTACTTGTAAGGACTTTAAAAAGGGTTTGCCATGACACGCTGTGGTGTTCTATGAGAGATATTCTAGTTTCAAAGTGAGTCAGAGAAGCTCTCTCTTCATCTTTTCTCTTCTACTCTTGTTTCCTAGTCTTTCCTCTATTCAAACAAAAAGGAGATCTTTTATACTGCGAACTGATGATGTCATTTCCTTGCTTAAAATCTTCTAATGACTTCCTAGGATAGGGCTGAATCCTGGTTTTTTTTCTTTCTTTCTTTTTTGTGGGTCTGGGATTTGAGTTCAGGTCTTTGCACTTGCAAAGCAGGCACTCTACCGCTTGAGCCATACCTCCAGTTCCCTTTGTTCTGGTAATTTTGGAGATGGTGTCTCTTGAACTACTTGCCTGGGCTGGCCTCAAACTGTAAACCTTCTGATCTCTGTCTCACAAGTAGCTAGAGTTACAGGCAGGACCCACTGGTGCCCAGAGAAATCCCAGCTTCTTGCCACTTCCCCTGCCTTCCTCTCCAATCTAATTTCATCCCACTGTTCCCCAATGCTGTCCACCTCAGCAGCCTTCTGTCCATTCTTCAAAAAGTATGGACTGATTTCTGTCATTGGGCCTATTCTTTGCCTATGTGGATTGGGTCTCAGCTTCAATGTCACCTCCCAATGGAGGCCTTGCTGACTTTTCACTCTATGAAGTAGTAGTATTCCTACAAGATTCCCCACATCCCCACGTAGTCATATCTTTCTTTTTTGCACTTTCCTGCCTTTGAATTTTTCAGTTGTTTACACAATGAAATTCTATCTCTCTGTTCACTGGAATAAAGGTTTAATAGGGCAGGGACTTCCTTGTCACTTATCACTCCAACTCTGGTACCAAGAGTAGGCCTTGTATAAAGAGGGTACTCAAAAATATGTCAGCAAATCATAGTCTTGCTGCTCACCAATGTCCCTGTGTGATGAGGTTCTCTGAAAATATATCCTATCATGGATTATTGGCCTCAACACTCTCCTACCTTTTGCAATCCATCACTACAGGAACTCTTTTAAAAAAGAGTTCACCCTTTTCTATTTGTTACTTTCTCTTGTTTACCTCTACTCTCAAGATGTCCTGTTTCTTCTGATGGAAATGACCAGGGAGATGCCTGGTCAACTGGGCTGTGCATCTGCGTTCAGAGTCAACAAAGCACGACAGGATTGATGCCTGGTGAGAAAGCAAGTGAGTCATGGAGCCTAGGGGGATTGGAGGAGGGTGAACTTTCTTCTGTACTTTACACTTACTTGCTCAGGTACTCTTCCTGGTAGGTTGTCAGAATCGGGAAATCTTATGTCCCAAGAGGTCAGAGGCTCTTGTTCTGAGACATCAGTGAATATTCATCTGGTATGGTGACAAGTTCAGGGAAGAGGGACTGTGCATATTAAGTCACTAGAGAAGATGGGAGGCAAGCAGTGGGCCTAAGATAGTTTGGCCAGCCTGGGAGAATTACTACAGAAACTTCTTCAGCCCAAGAGTAACCTGTAGGTACTTGCCCAAGAGGTTTCTTCATGCTCTGGCAGTGCCATCTTTATGTCTTACTGGTTTTACATGTGCCCCCCTTTGGTGTGCAGTGAAAAGGTTTTGGTTTCAGCTGGCATATCCCAACTGAGGTAATCTTTCATCACAGTGTTCCTACTCATCTGATCCAAGGTCACCTACCTCTTTCTTCCCTCCTACAAAATAAAAAAAATCAGGGCACGCAGAGAACAACCCCAAGAGAGAGTTTTAGTGAACCTGAACTCCTGTATGTTGGTTGTGTGACTACCAGCAATCTCATCTACTCAATAAACTTAGATTTGTTGTCTTCTTTTCTAAAATGGGATTAACAATATCCCCTGCCAATCACACAGGGTTATAGAAAGGATCAAAGCCACCACCACAAGGAAATTTTAAAACACTAAATCACCAGTAGAGGGAAGGAAAATTTTCATTTTCTCTAGGGTTCAGTACAATTTCTGTTAGGCAATGTGGCCTAATTGATGCAAAAAGTATGGTCTTCCCAAGATAATGCCCACTTTAAGTCATGGAATCAGTGCAGCTCACAAACCAATGTTCTACATTTGCCACTGAGCCCCCATGAGAAAGATGCTGTAGAAGACACTTGAGATAGGTTATGCTAGGAGCCACTAAATCCAGTCTGGTCCATCCCCAAAGAGCAATATGCTTGAGGCTGGCCTTTGGGACAATGGTGATTGATGTCTTCAGTGACAATAGCATTCTTTTCTCGAAACAGTCCACTGGAGTCACAGTTTAAAACTCTGACCTTTGGTTCTAAACCCTACAGGAATCCCAAATGAAAAGAGATTCAACTTCCATTCTGGAGACTGAGTCCTCAGACTCAGTTTCCCTCTCAGCCTTAAGGTAGTCATTTTATAGTTGGTGGCCTCCTATCCACTGGAAATCACTATTCCAAAACACTGCTTCCTCTATGGCTTTGGCTATTCTATTTTCTACTTATGGTGCTTCACTGTGCTAGCTGGTGCCCACCCAGACACTCCTCTAGAGTCAAGAAGTGGAGAGGTGGTACTCAGTTCACACCTGGGGGATTGCAGGGGTGACTTTTCATCTTCTACACTAACAAATTGAGGATGAGTATTCATTTCATGTCTCTTTAAGCTGGGTGAAACATAAACATATTCAAGAAAACTCTTTATGTTTAATGTTTCTCTAATAGGAAAAGGAAATGGGGAACTAGGGAGGAGAATGGGAGGGGAGGGGGAAAGAAACACTACTTACGCCGTTTGCAGCCACATTTTTTAATTCTTTTGGGATCTGTGATGTCATCATGACAGGCCTTGCAGTAAAAAAATGCCCTGGAGAAAGAGAATGGAAAAACTGACACGTTTCATAATCCACTCAAATGAAATGAGTACCACATTTGCTCCATGGTGGTGCCAAATTAATGAAACATGCCAGCACTAATTTCCTTTAATCTTTTGAAAAGTTTAGACATTTGCAGACGGAAATGTTTGTTGCAAGACCATTTATTTCAAACACAGGATTCTGTGATTTGAGTTAGTGCTTCTTTTCATAAACTTCCATTTGCAAAGGAACAGGGAGAAAGGTTGCTGATGTGACATGCTGCGCCTGCTCCCTCGTCTTTCATTTTTCAGATCAACATTCAATAATGGTCCTTGGGACATATGAGGTATCAGCCCTGGGCCTTAGGTCGGGAAGTTAAATACAACTCTGAAATCCCCAGGGTCTGGCCAAATATATGTTAAAGGGGGCATGAGTATGACATTCCTTAGTCAAATACAAACATTAACCTCACCACTTTGAAAGCACCTTTTCTAAGTTAGTCAAAGTGAGAGAGGGTTGAAAAGGATGGAGGAGAGGGAACAACAAAAGTAATGAGTCTGGCGGTCCCTCTGTCAAACTCCCTCTGGTGAGTCACAGCCCATTTCACTCCAAAACAAGCTGGACCCACTCCCACTCTCTTGAGCCCTGAGCACATGTAATAAATGAAGGGTTTCTCCTTGGTGTGGAGGAAAATTCAGCTGAATGGGATGAATAAAGGAATGGGAGTGGGTAGAAGCAGTCAACAATTAAAAAAATATGCTAATCTGACTTTAATGCCAATATGGAATTACAAAATGGATTAGCTGTGATAAAGATACTTTGAATCAGACAAAATAAAATCCTTCAACATGGTTGAAAATTAGTACAGCATGGGAGGCCTGTGACCTTGTGGTATAGATGGTCCTCAACTTGGTATGGTGTGAACATGGATCCACACAAAAATTCTATTGTTCCATTTCAGTATGGAATTCAAGAAATTACATGAGATACTCAACTTTTAAAATACATATGAGATGGGATTTGTGTTAGATGATTTTTGCTTAACTGAAGACTAATGTAAGTGTTCTGAGCACATTTGAGGCAGGTTGGGCTAAGCTATGATGTTTTGGTAATTTATATGTATTAAATGCATTTTTGACTTATGATATTTTTCAAATTGTGATGGGCTTATTGTGATATAGCATCTGTACTGCAGAGGTGACAAAATTCATTGGAACAACCTTACAACCTTCTGGATCCAGGAACTAACAAAATTGTTGCCCTAGTACCTTCAGCCCAACATGAAACAGAATGCCAGGGATAACATGGTCTTTTCTCAACTGGGGCTAAAGAAACAAACATAATTCTTGACCATTTGATTCCTTTTTATGTTGGTTCATAGGATTTGCATCTCTGACCAGGACTGACTAGAAACTAACATTAAGATTTTTTAATCTGGAAGGCAGCATAGAATCGTAAAGCCAAATCTCAGTGCTCCCTTGGGTAAATTGAGAAGGTCATCATGAGCTTCATCAGAGCTTGGCTGGCCCTGGTACTCCTACATCCAAGTCCAGTGCTTTTTCTACCCAAGCAGTTCTTCCACCATTTCTTTAAATGCCAGCTGTCATCCACCTTGCAAGAAAGGAAAAGGTAGATGTCGGTTTGTCCTGTGTGGCATTGTAGCTAAGAACCCAATGATGGTGGTATACCTTGAAACAGGAAGGACAGTAAAGAAGACAGCATCAAAGTTGGGGCAAGTTACTTTGCATCCATTTCCTTTGGCCATTTTCTTCTCCAATTAACGTTCGTATAGTTAACAATAAAGCCAATACTTTTAAAGTGAAGATAGACCAGGTGCTATTCTAAGCATTTTACAGACATTAACATATTTCATCTTCAGACAACTTTTTGAAGGAGATATGATTTTTACCTTTGTTTTACAGAAAAGGAAACTGAAGTATGAAACTGAAGTGACCTGTCCAAAGCCGCACAGCTAAGATTGGCAGAGCCAGGATTCAAATCCAGGAGCTTAAAGTCTTAAACATACCTCTACTAAAGAGATGATGAGATGATGAGTCTGAATAAATTAAAGCTGGATTCTTTTTAATTACCTTTTTATTTTTAACTGACAAATAAAAATTATATATGCATGTGAGTTATGATATGTTTTGAAATGTGTATGCATTGTGGAATGGCTAAATCAAGTTAATTAATATGTATTACTTCACATATTTTTGATTTTTTTCTAGTGATATTCCTCAGCCAAATCCTCTCTTTTAGCAATTATCAAGAATTCAATGTATTTCTATAAACTGTGGTCACCATACTATACAACAGATATCCTGAACTTATCCCTACAGTCTAACTGAAATTTTATGTGCTTTGAACAACATTTCCCTGTTTCCTCACCCCCACCCAGCCCCTGCTAACTACCATTCTACTCTCTCCTTCTGTGGGGTTAATATTTTTAGAGTCCACATATAAGTGAGATCATGCAGTATTTGTCTTTCTGTGTCTGGCTTCTTTCACTTAGCATGATATATTCCAGGCTCAGAAAAGTAAAATTAATGAGTGAAATGAGATGAGGGCCAGGGGTGTCACATCTCCTCCTCCATCCTCTGATGGGAGGAGGCATCCAAGGCTTGAGATGATTTCTACCAAGTGACACTTCTTTAAAAGCACCAAGCTCTTCTCCATCCATTGCTGCCTTTCCCTTGCTATGTCTACCTGTACCTGAGCAGATGAGCACTACTGGGCACCAAAATGCACTGGTCTCCATTTAAATCCATGGCCATGGATTCCAGGGGCTTTTTCATACACCTGGAGTCTTCTCCATTCTCTTGCTGCTTGCTTTCTTACTCTCAGAAAGCAGCTCTCCCTTCTGTCCCTTCCACTTCTTCTCTCCAGCTCACCACACCCCTTTCTTAAGTAGCCTTCAGCTAACTGGTGACCTTGCTTCATATATCATCAAGAAGATCAGTTCTGTGTCCTGCAAGGCAGAACTTTAGGGTCTCCTTGTCCTATGGTTTCCTGTTGTATTTTGCCAAAGGCAGGAGCCAGCAGCAGACTGGAGGGTAGAAAGAGATGAGTTCCTTCCCTGCTTTACTGAAGGAAAAAGTTCCTGCTGGACAGTCATTTTATACCATAACCTCCTCCTCCAGCTTCAAACAGACCTTCTTCCCCTTGTCCCTGAAATTCTAGTGCTGGAAGAATCTCCCCTCTGTGGATGGTTCTGGGGTGCTTTGCCATCTCTTACTGGTTTTCATCTACTTGCTAACCACAACTTTAGATACTCCCTTGATAAAACTGCCCTCCCTTTCTGTCTGTTTCTTTCCATGAACCCACTGATATGGACCCCACATTTCTATCTCTAGCCCTCACCTTTCCTTAGAATTCCAGACTCTCAGATCCACCAGTCTTTATAATAATTCTGTGTGTATATTTCTTACACATTTCTTACTTACCATGGCCCATACAGACTTCTTCACATCCTACCACCCAAACCCTGCTCCTCTACCTTTTTCCCCACCTCAGTAAGATGGAGCCATCATCCACTCAATGCTTATGCCACAAATCTAGGCACTAACCTTGATTCTTATTTTTCCCTCACTTCTTCTATCTAGTTCACCAGTAGATCCTCCAAATATAGTCCAAATAGGACACACATCCCTCCACCTCCACAAATTGACAGCGTCTCTCCCATAAGCTATGCAACAGTCTCTGAGTTTCTTGCCTCCTCTCCTGAACGATTACATCCTGTTCTCTACAATGCTGCTAGAATGGCCTTTAAATGCTATAAGTCAGACCATATTACCCAAGGTTAAAGTCATCAATAACTTTCCTTTTATGACACATCCAACCTTTTTATAAAGGGTTAGGGCAAGCAGCATCTGCCTTTCTTTATTAACTCATCTCATTTCATCTTCTCCACCTTTCCTGCCTTAGCCATACTTGCTGTTTTGTGTACCCCAAACACAATGAACCTTCTTCTACCATATCCCCTGCTCCTGTCTGATCTTTACACAGTAGATTCTTTCCTTTCATTTCTATCTGTGTACAAACGTCACCTCCTTAGAGCAGCCTTCACTTATACCCAACTTAAATCATTCATTCTTTCACTATAAATTTTTAAAAAAACAACAAGTAATTCTATCATCCCTAGAATGTGTGCCTCATGAGAGCAGGGACTTCTGTCCATTATTCATCCCTATTTCCCTGACACCTAGTATGGTGTCTCTAAAACATTAATGACTTGTAGACATTTGATGAATGAGTGAATGAGTATGAGAATGCTTCCTGTTATGTAGTAGGTCAATTTTTCAGAAGAAACCAGTAATAAGGACTTCTATATAAAAGCAAATAGCTTTTTTCAATTTGGCAGCTAATGTATTTTTTAAAATTATGACTCAAACAAAAATCCTATCTTCAAGTCAGTTCAGTCAATGAGCCACTAGACTATGTTCCAAGGCTATGTAAAAAGAAAAGTATTTAGCAGCAAGGATTAAAGGATAAGTGCCCAAACATCCATCCCAAAGTGACCTTTTAAAGACTGGAAGTAGATGGGCTCACTTCTTTTCTAAAGCCTTCCATCTGGAAGTTTCTATAAGCTAGAATTCATTAAATTATTTTGTTGCTTTTTTTGCAGCAGAGGGTACAAAACTCAACACTAGATCATCATAATCTACTTTTCCATTTTTACAAAACTTATTTAGTTTCATTCAAATCTCCAATGTCCTTTCCGTGGTTTTCTGAAGTCTTCATCTATTTGAAATCCCCTAACTGACAGCATTTGCTCTGACACATCACATACCATGGCAAATTATAGGCTGGAGTTGTAGCTGATTGTGTCAGCATGTATTTGTGAATACCATAAAGCACTAAAATGAGACATATTGCACTCCCTAATATAGGAGGTAATTTGTTTCTTGGTCTGCCTGGTATTTGTGACATTCATTAGTGAGAGATGCAATAGGAAATAGAATTACACAAATGGGAGCTTCATGTTGTATTTGCTGTCTGGGAGGTGCACATGATGTACAGCACCGCTGTGCTTCCAGCCTCCCGTGCTGGGAGCTGAGACACTGCTTCAAGCTTTTGTGTCCCACATCTGGGCGAGAACACAACCTTCTCTTCCAGGGCACCCTACTTTCCCTTCTCATGTGAACTTCAGTCTCAGGATATTCTTGAGGAGCAGCAAAGTTCCAGGAACTAGATAGGAAAGATTCCTCGCCCACAACTGAATAATGGAAATCTTCCCAATTTGCAAAGTAATTAAAAAAAAATTATGCCCCTCTATCCCAAATGTTACTAGTGCAGCTTGCTCACTAGAGGTGAAGAAAGAAAATCATGGCATTGGTTGTCAAATACTATTGTTCTGTGCTTAGCCTGTCAGGTGCATCTCCTGGCACAGAATGAAGAGGACAGGCCCTGCGACTGGACTTCTTGGGTTTAAATCCTGGCTTTATGACTTGCTACTAATGTAACTTTGAGCAAGTTAGGTAACCATTCTACTTCTCAGTTTCCTCATATGTAAAGCGGGGTATTGCAATGCCACCTCTCTCAGAGGGCTGTGTGAGGACTGGGTGAGTTCATAAACACAGAGAATATTAATTAGTACCCAGGACATGCTGGAGCAAAGTAAGCCCCCTGCAAGGATGTGTGAGCATCATCACATTCGATAGAAGGAGACTGGGTTTAAGAAAAACAAAGGCTAGTTCCAATCTGGATTCTGCCATTTGCTGATGTGCAGAATTGCACTGGGCCAACCATCGATCTTAGTTTTACAGAAGAGGAAACCAAAGCCCTGATGTTTAACAAGACTTTTACCTTCCACAGTTATTCTGAGGAGTAGCACATCTTGCACAGGCTTGGCTTTGAGTAGGAACTCATTAAATGAAGACAGTAGGTTTCAATAATAAATACATATCTCAATAATCAATAATTTGTTAAAAATATGCAACATTATGTTTGAACTACGTAAACTGTCCAGCCATTTGCAACATTTCCTTTTGCTACGGAAAATATCCACGTTGATGGAATAGAATGAAATACAACAATATTCCATGTTGTTGGGCAAAGCCCTGTGATTCCCAAGCTGCTTAAACAGGTATAAGGACCCAAATAAAAATGTCATGAAACACTGAAGGCAATGAAATCCTCAGTTGGACATTCCAATTAAAGCTGACAACTTTAGCCACTTACCTAGAAAAACACAACTAGAAATACAAGCAATTCAATTGTTCACCTGAAATTAATCCAAACTTTTTTGAAATTTCATATGGCACTTATAATAGAAAATTGATAATTCTCAAGGATATTTGCCCAGATAATATTAAGAAAAGAGGACTATACAAGTGTTTGGTTGTCCTGTTGTGTTGTTTTGCGTCAGTAAGAATCAGGATGACCTGGAGCAGTTACTTCAGCTCCTTGGGCCTTAGTTTCCTCCCTTATAAGATGAAGGTAGGTAGGATATCTAGTTTCACATTTTTATTATTCTAATTCAAAACAGGGAATTGGCTACATGAAAAGGAGTCCATAGAAGCAATTGAAAGCACAATCTCTTTTTCCTAAAACTTTGCACCATCTGATATGTGAAGGAATTTTGGAGCTAGAGCCCTGTACATATGGAAGCATGCCCACCTTAGTAGATCAAGATGTCTATAGCTGGACCAGAAAGGAAGGCAAATGAAAACACACTCTTACCTTTTAACTTCTTTGGCATCACTTGCGATGAAAAATCCTAAAGTACCTTCTTGGATCTTAAGATGATTTCCAGGATTAATTAATATACTGCTCAGTGAACAAAAACAAACAAAGAAAACACATGTGTGAGCTCATGTTCTGAATAAAACCTTGAAGGCAATACTGTACTGCTGTATTTATAGGGGCCCCACTAGTCTAAAGCTTTCCCCAGAGATTTTTCTCTAGAGCCTGATGTTCACAGGCCCACACATTTAGTTGGATAATGTCATCATTAAGCTCTTCTGGTTAATTCTCAGGTTGGCATACTAGCAGTTGAAGAAATCAAAGTAAATATCAGTTTTACAGCTGGCATTTTCATAGTAGGGGAGTCAATCTGCCATCACAGGAAGCTGACTGGAAGCAAAGTTCCTCACGAAACTCCTATTGGTGGTCAATGCTAAAACATTACTGGTCTAAAGAAGTTCTAGCTATACCAGTTTTCCATTAGATGACAGAGCTTTAATGGGACCCCTATATTTATGAGGAAACATACATATACACATATCACGTGTTACTGAGGGGAATGGTACAAGACACCCACAATCAATGCAGAAGCAAACTGAACATATTCATGCTGAATATAACTTTGATGTACAGCTCAGCCCAAACAGTGAAAAAGAAAAATATCAGTGGTTGTATATGCTTAATGATTCCAATCTGCTATTTATGAAAATGTATGAGGTGTTTGAATAAGATATACGGCTAGTATGTACTAATTGGGGCAAACTGTAGTTAGAAAACAAAAATTATTCCCAAACAAAAAACAAAAGCCTTGCCCTCCAGGCAAGTATTAACCTAAATACACACTGTCCTGTTTCAAAGTAGTATAAATAGATTAGCTGACCAAGTTGTGTTTGGACTGACAGTAAAGATAAATGTACTGTAATCTAATAAATGGATGAAACAAACAAGTTTAATTTTCTGCAGATCAAACGCAGAATACGAGACTGTCTTACCCAGAGACAGAGATGAGGCTTTGGATTTAATAGATGCTGAATGTAGGGGCGTGAAAGGAAGCACTAGACAACAGAAGTATTCTTTGATCTGAAAAGCTGGTGATTAAGGTAACCTATTTGGAATCAGCTAACGGAAGTCCTTGGCTGCTCAAAACAATCAAAATGGAGGCTAAAAATTAACATTTAATCTTTTTCTGTGGTAAAACCATTCCAAAAAAGTGTTGTGACGAACAGTGATACGTCTATAGTAATACAGCAAGGACCCAGGTGAACTTTTGTTCTATTGGGAGAACTCTGAGCAGATCATTACTGCAAAAATAATTGTTTGTGGCTACAAAAATATCCACCATTACCTGTAACAAGACTTGACAGAAGAAAAGTAAGCTTGTGTTGTCGCTGTTATTAACACTAAATAATAGCAAGACTCTGTGAAGATTTGACTGCTCTGCCCCAGAACCACAGGCAACAAATGAGATTCCTTCGAATCAGAAAGCAGCAGTCCACACCGATAGCACAGCTTGCCACAGGTAGCAACTTCATACAGCCACCTCCTAATTACCCCTCTGCAGCTCCAAACTGATATCACAAGCCCTCTGATGTAGCATGATCATGAAAGGCGGAGGTCAGAACTTTCACAGTTTCAGTAGCTTTCTTTTCAAAATCAATTAAATACAATGTTTTAGAATGACAGAGCTCTGGATTTTTACATATTTTCTTAACCTTCTTTCTTACAAGGCAGGAATTGTAGTGCCCTGGCTCTATAATTGGAAATTGGGTCCAAATTTTGACACTGCCATGACATAGTGACTTGGGCAAGTTAAAAAACCTCCCTAGAACTCAACTTTCCCCCCTACAAGGAGTTAATGATAACAAAATTCTTTCCTCAGAGAATTAAGTGAAATAATGCATAAATGGCTCAATGCACACTGGTTATTGTTATTTACTTCATTATTGCACAAAATGCCTAAGTATGTTTTATTCTCAACAGAGAGATAAACAGAGTGATCTTTAACGAGTTCCATAGAATGGAACATGGTGAATCATATCAAAATACCCTACCATAAGCTGGGAGTGTGGCTGCAGTGGTAGAGGATTTGCCTAGCAAGCATGAAGTCCTGAGTTCAAACCCCAGTACTACCCCAAATACCTAGCCTATAATAGGATGAAGTTACAGGTTAAAGTATGCCACAAAGTAATGCATAAGGCCATCCATAAAATATTCCATACACTTCTGGAGCCTTAAGAACTAGTTCTTTAAAGCTGGAAGTTCTGCATTTTGATTGGTATTCACATAAAAAGCTTCTGAGCAGAAGAAAACAAAAGTCCTATCATGATTTGAAGAACAGAATTGAAATGGTGAAATTTGACACGTGGTCTTGGTGACATACACGCAAAGAACAAGCCTCATGGAGACCCGTTTCCTTTTCTCATACTGTGTGCCTCACTAATTGTTTTCCAGGGATTGAGGCCACCGTGTCATTGTGAAATACAGTGACAGCAAGGCTCTTATCATAGAGAAGCTTCTTTTCATTTTCTCTGTTCTTGATCTGCACTAAACAAGAATTGGACTACAATGAAATTTGGGATTTGACATTCTAGAGAGGACAGGTTGAGAGGCTTCAAGCTTCTTCTAGTCAAACTAATGTGGTGGAGAGGAAAGACTTTGGATGCTGATGTAGGCTGCATTGATGTTCAAACTTCAGGTTTGCCACCAATGTTGGCTAAGTACATAGGTGCATGAGTCAGACCTCAGTAGGTTGGGTCCTGGCTTTGGGCATGTGGACACAGCTAAACCTCGCTTTCCTCATCGGTAAAATAGAGTGCATAATCCTCAGTTTACGGTGTCTCTAAGAGACTTAAAGTAAGTACTACGTGCAGTGTGACTGGCACATAGTAGGTCCTTAATTCATTGTTGCTATGAATAGTAAGGGGGTTATAAAATGAGAGTAAATAAACTCTCACAGCACAACAACTCTGCTGTCTGTATTAATAAATTCCCCCAAAAGTTAACCTTTTGACATAGAAAGACCCCTTTTCTGACTGCAGCATACAAAACATTTGGTTGCTGGCAACATCTAGCAATGGGCTAATTCACCTTGACTTCTGGCTACACGTGGAGTAGCTCCTGGTCCTTAAATCTTATGATTGACATGCAAGGAACAGAAAACATCTCCAATGACCCCACAGATTGTGTGGTCCCAAGATGCCCTTGTGCTCTCTGTTGATAGGGTAAAAGGGTTTATATCATCTCTGTGTGAAATGTAAGGCAGCACCATTTGCAGATATACAGATAAGGCTAAGGCAGCCATCTGGACAAGATTCAAAAGAATGAGCCTATTCCTTGAGAAAAATCAAAGAAATAAGACTAAACATATAAAGAAGCTCCTGGGCTGGATTTGGCTTGTATACTTAAGGGTTAGTGAAGAAATGTCCCTAATTCCAGGGGCCCATGATATGTAACACTGCCTGTGTAAGAGTACTCAAGTTCACAGACTAAAGAAGTACATTGCTGTTTTGGTATTTCAGACTTTAAGTCTTCGATCCACATTCTAAATCTAGAAAGTTTAAATAAAGTACTAATCTTCCTCTTCTTGAAAATGTAAAAAGATAAGAATTCTGAAGAGAAGCAACTTTTTTCTTTTTCCAGCAAAATGCCTACTACTGCCTTAAAAGTAGTTATTGAATTCGTGATGGGAAGACATAAATTTTTTTTCCAAAGATCTCTGATCTTCTTAGGAGAATATTCAATGTCAAGCTTGCTTTGTTCTCAAGATTGCCCAATGATCCCTCCCTGTACACCACTTTAAATCAGATCTGTGGCTCCAACTTTGTCTAATTCACTAGCTTATCAGAGATAAATTTCAAGATGTGTCATGTGAAGAATCAAGAAAATCTCCAAGAGAAAAGAAGCCATATATCTATTAGCAGAATTCCAATAAGGACATCTTCTTGGCAGGGTGGACATTCCCTCATTTCAAGGAGCATATAAATTATGCTCTTTTGTATATGACCTTGTTGATTTCACTGAAAACTCCCAGTGACAGCTGGCAGCACAAGGTCTGTGTGGTCTTTTCCCCAAGGATACTCACTCTCTCCTTTCCTCTTGCTCTCAGGCTACTTCTATAACTAAACTTACTCTTTATCTACCATTATCCAGAGAAAATACATATTTTCTATAAGGAATAACTAATTGAATAGTGGAGTGAAAAACACAATCAGGTTCTATTTACCTATGAGTTTCTCATAGTAACAAGTAATAGAGATCTGCATGCAATAGGCACTTCTCAACTTTTTACTGAATGAAATGAAAAACATAAGTCATTTATATCTCAGTTCTAAAAGTTTTCCTCTTCTTCTCTAATAAGAGGAAAGGGCACTGCTTCTGTTCTTTCAAAAACCAAGCTGTAATTCTCATCAGCCAGGCTGATCAAAGGCTGACCATGTGTATTCTAGTAGATTAGCCCCTGAGTTAACAATGTCTCAGAGGCATTAAGTATAAATATAAAAATATGCAAATATATAAACAGTGAATCACTTGGGAAGTTGGAGCAATTGATTTCAATATTGAAAGCACAACTCAATTAGTATTGAAATCTGTGTTCCTAAACATAGAACACATCCACATAGGACAGAGGAGCAGGGCTCAATGCAACAGGGAGATGTCTGTATCAGGGCCCTTTGAGACGTATTAAAATGCATCACACTTCATTGGGTATCTCTTGCTGAACTCTGGACAGGCTGGAGTACCAGGAATTGTTGTAGGAGAAATGGTATTTTTACTTTTCCTCCAACATTTATACATAACAACTGGGAAACTTTTAATGATCCCTTCTTCAATTATCACAAATCTTACCTGCTTACTTTTTGGGGAGACAAGCAATGGCTGATAATGCAACTGAAACAGATATTGTTTTAAAATAACACCTTTATAACTATGGACAAATAAGACAGGTATGTATTTCTCTCCTCCCCTTCCATTTTTGGAAGGTGTCATGTACCATTCCCCAAACAATTGAGAAAATATCACAACCCATATGAGAATATAGTTTATTACAGATAACATGGTAATTATAGTTGTGACTAGCAGTCTACTGGGACTTTATTAACTAAGCAAGCAAATCAGAACCATTGAGGACTTCAGGTCATGCTACATCCCGATGAATCATGCCATTGGGAAGTTTATATACAATCGCTATTAGTTGGAACTATAAACCAACTGTGTCCCTTCTTAGGGAGTACAAATAAACTGTAGTTTGTGGTTATATTAGAGTAAAGCCCAGAAAAAGCCCCAGATCTCAAATATTATCACCTTTCTGGAACTTTTCATTTCTTCTGGGTTTTAAAGTATGTGTATGTGCTGCTGGAGTCCCACACAACTAGACACACACTTTTACTTTAGGATATGTGTAGGAGACACAGTTGTGTATTCCATGCTTCAATGTACTTAAGCCCAGTTCACTTACACAGAGACAGCAAAATAAAGGTTGCTCCCAGTTGGTCAGACTCAAATGGGACCATCACTGTGGTCCACCAATGATATTGGCAAGGATTTATTTAGCCTGAACTTACGTCAAGGATTTTAAAAGTAGAATCTTAAAATATATTTTGCACATTATAGAAAAGAATAGTCACATGGGATAAGGTAGAAAAAGCTGGTCTAGGAAGGACAATGCTGGGCATTTTGTTCTGGGAGCAAGCCATGTCACTTTCTAATACACTTTAGGGCAAGTCATGCCTACATCACAACATGCCTTCACCACAAGATAAAAGGACTCAAAGGCCAAAAGCCAACAGCAGAGGTGCAACCACTGTGGACCTTTGAAGATGCAAAGTGTTGCAGTAACTTCTTGCAGTTGGATCATATCAATAATACCAAACTGACAGGAAGCCACCTCCATTTATACACATCTACTCAGAAACTCACAGAATATCTGACTTTGGAAGGAGTTCCAGACAAATACACACACACACACACACACACACACACACACACACACACAATTATAAACACAAACATGTGACAGTGACTACAACCACAGAGAAAAGCAAACACTTGGAATGTGAACAAAACAGCATCTCAATAGTTTGTTTTCAACAACACTGTCTTACAGAACACATTATTGAAAAACTACACTGGAAATTTTAACCCAAAAAACCACCTTTTAAAAAATACCATTGATGATGATTTAGTCATGCTTCATGCAACATAAAACAGCACCAAAACACAGTGAAGTCACATGGTGAAAGTTGAGATACTTCATATTAAGAAATATGCCCAAACACTAGGGGGGAAAAGCCATGAGTTCATTCCAATAAACAGTATTCAGTCAATAAGTAGAGTGTGATAATCTGGCAATTTAATAGCAGCATTCTAAGTCTTTAGTGAGCACTGCCGAGAAATTAAATAATGAAAATGAGATCGCCACAATAAGTATGAGGAAAAATAGAAGTGTAAGGGCTTGGTCTCTGTTTTGTGGATAAAGAAAGTCTGTTCTACAAGGTGGAAATGACACAGAGAGGAGGAGGTCACTGGGAATGTGGATGTGGGATACAGACAAAATGGCACCCATGTCTGGTGGACACCAAAACACATCAGGACAATACAGAAACAGACACAAAGAGCAGGAGAGAAGCATCTCCTTTTTACTTTAATGGTACATGTTCCCATCATTGGTGCCATGACTAAAAACAGGATTATGCCTTTCCATTTTTTAGGTTTCCTGCAAAGAAGTTAGTGCATTATCCAAAAGAATCAACAAATCAAACAAAGACGAAATAGGCTACTTTTGATTTTCATGTACTTTAGTTGGAGAAGGGTGTGTGTGTGTGTATATATATATATATATATATATATATATATATATATATACATTAGACAAGGGAATGAGATTATATATGCATATATATAATCTCTCTCTTCTTGAATTCTTGGCAAATGGTTAGTCCTGTGGTTAGGAGTGAAGACAGAGGGTGGAGGTTGGAAGGAAAGTTAACGAAGAGTGCATACCGCTTTCGGCTTCTGCAAAACGACAAGAAAAGAATTTAAAATCAAACAATTTGATAATAAATTGACTGACACCAGAAGGAAAGAAGGAATAAAACCTTTGTTTCAAATCATTTGAAGTATGCATGTGAAAACAAGGTTTTTCAGCAAAGCATGAAAACAATATTGGGGCAAAGCCAACAACAGAGGAGGTAGCTAAACACGGGTTGAAGGCAAGAGGGTGGGAAGGAGAAGCAGGCTTCTCTGAATTTTAACACCTGGTCAGTTATAAAATGTGAGAGGAAAAGAAATGGGAACTTTGTAAATGAAGAAAAGTCAAGTTGTTTTTTCACGAAGGATCAAAACCTCGTTTATTTTGGACACAGACACAATGTTGGATAAGTCCTGTGTTTTCCCAGGGGGGGCATGATCCACATTCCCTCAAACATGCCTATTTCCACAAGCACCAATGTGCTTCCACACTGAGACCAAGCCACATTGAGGACTAACGCTGGCAATTGCACACAGAAAGCCAAACAAAGCTAAGCAAGTTCTTGTCCTTTTCTGAAAAAAGATCTAAAAACTATATAAATACAGCTTTGTGGAAAACATTTCAGATTTGTGAATCAAAGGGCCCTCAAAGAAAAGATTTGTACTTCAGGGAGTGTGCTGAGGTCATTTTCTCAGAATGGCAACAGCAGAGTCACTTTGAACCATTAACTGTCTTTCCCTCTTTTCCTGTGACCAAAGTTGCGCAGGTGGGAGGTGACAGGTCAAGGTTCAGGGTACAGTTCTCTCCTGCCATGAAATTATTCCAGAATGGTCAAAAAAACACTACTTAGCATCAGCATCACTTATATCATGACGCTTTTTTTTAAGAGATGCACAAAAGTGATAAAGAGAGAACACTCAGTTACACAGATTAACTGACTTGCCAACATGAAGAATACCATTTGCAAAAACCTCAGATACACAGTCCCCACACTCAGGTACAGTGAGGACTGGCAAACCGTAACCCCAGACAATTCCATACTATTTGCTGAAGAACAAATAGCCAGGACTCTCTCAACTTTTTGCAAATAATATTCTTCACTTTGCCAACACAGAAAAGAAAAATGTATCCCTATATACATATTTGAAACTGCTCCAGCCATGTTCTACACGTGGCCACCAAATCTACCATTTTATCTTCCTCTTGGTTGATTTGGATTTTCAAAATAACTTAGCGTTTGATCAGATTGACTTTGTGCACAATCTGATCTGGTGGCTAAGATAAGAGAAAACAGTGGATTGACTTGCTTACAATCCAGTGTTTCAGTACATGTTTTGTTTTGTTTTCTGTGATAGACATAGACTGTACGCTGGAAGTCAGGAGTTATTGGTCATTCATTCAGATAATGAAAACTCCTTAAATGATGATAGCAGGGACCCTCTACTCTTGCCCTGAACTCTGCTCAGTTACAAAGGCATGTGTCAGGGGTGTCTGCACCCTACACTTGTGCATCTTTAGGAACAAATGATTTATTACAGCAGGAACAGACTCTGGATATATCACTTCAGAGAACAAAAGCTGGAGCATCCTTCAACCAGCTCTCTTTTTTCCAAAATTGTTGATAAGAATTATGGCACAAAAATCATCTCTATTTCATCTTTAATAAATACAGTATTTATTAACAACAAAATTCCTTGTTACCATGACACTGTCCCCTTCAAGCAGTGAGGCCATATATTGACTGGGGTGTTATCTGTTTCACCCAGACCCCATCTCTCATCAGTCTGATTTGCACATAATTAAGTGTAAAATAAATAAATAAAGAGAGCTCCTGCCTCTGAGCTCTGCTCTCTTCGCTAATTTACATGAAGCTGATATTCTGCCACCTGGATTTCGGCTGCACCGGGAGAAGCACATATGGTACACAATAGACTGCTTGTAATTTGGCTGTCGAGAGAGCTGGTGTCTCCCATCATGGCTCTTCCCCAAGCCTGCTGTGACAGAGACCAGAGTCTGCCTGCTTTTTGCTCACAGCAGTTAAACAGGGTTTCAAGGGTCTATCCCTCGTTTTAAGCTTAGAGAGTGAACCGTGCAAGTTGGCATGAGCAGGTGGAATTATTTGAGAGTGATTCTCCCTCTCCTCCAGGGAAATCCTCTCTGGATGCCCAGTGGGGTTTGAGGTGCCAGACTGGTCCAGGATAGAAGCTGCGTGTCTTGAAATGTACCCTAGGGTCAGAGAGGTGTTGCATTTGGGTTCCAGGCAAATAACTCATGTGTAAGAAAGAGGAAGTGGACCGACCATTCCCAGAATGCACTCTCAAGCCATAAACGTCAATCGGTGGCTGGGTTGTAGCAAACTTACCGGCTCTCTCGGTTGGCAGACTTGTACTCAATGGCTATCATTAGGAGCTTTAGCTTCACAAAACACAGCCTGCAATGAGATGGAGAAGCCTCCCAGTCAGTGCTTCTGTTTGAGCAGAGTCACATAACTGTTATGCCCTTTCAGTCTCTAATGTGGTCATTAGCAAGGGGAACCTCAATCCATTGCCTGATGCCAAAGGGAGGTGGTGGAAATGACACCTCCCCATCTTCCCCCATTAAACCCGATTTCTTGCAAGTGATAAGGTGCTGGATGTTTAGAGTGCAAATTGCACTTAGGTCTGGATGTCTAGACACAAAGCCCAAGCAGGGATTTGTGCCTGGGGATTTACACCGGGCCAGATTCATTAGTTACTCAGGCGGGTAGTAAAATGTTAACTACAGGGGGAGGGAGAAATTTGGAGCAGCTGGACCTGTTATTTGGATTCAATTTTGGTCTTCTGTACAAATGGCTCATATTGTTGTTCTGAGCAGACCCCTGTGTGCTTGGAATGATGCTAATAATACCTAACCTCTCTGTAAGTGCCCGCATATGACTACGGCTTTGTCATTCCTGGCTCCATTCAAGCTGTCTCACCTTGTCTGCCTAGGGCTCTGGACTGCAGACCAGCCTGCCCTGAGGCTGGCTTGCCTCTGCCCCCCTGCCTTCACCTCTGCACTCCTCTACCCCAGTACCTTCTCCTCTCCTCCACCATCCTCCTATGCCATGCTCCACCTGATCTTCTAAGCACAGGGTCTTCTCTAGCTACTGCTCCCCTCGGATTATTTTATTCTCAGAATTCCTCCAACACCTTGGCTGACACCACAGCATTTATCCCTTAGCCAATTTTATCCTGGTCTTTGTTGTTCCTTAATATGTCATGTGTCTGAACGTTCCCTCCTCCACCAGAGCAATGCCTTTAAGAGTCTTGAACTTGTTCGGAATTCCCCACAGTGCCTAGTGAATGGACCCACAATTACAGAGAAGCTCGATAAACAAATGATTTCCACTCACCAGGTTTAAAGTCTAAGAAAATAATAAGAGGTGCCATAAAGTATTTGTGCATAAAAATGTTCAGAGTAGTGCTATTTATATGGTGTCAAAAATCTGAAGCAACCCAAGTGCCCAATGGTGTAGCAGCTAGCATTCAAAATGACTTTTGGAGGAATACTTCAAGATACGAGATGAACAATTAATATTATATAACAAGATGCAAACATTTACATAAACAAAATGCAATTAGGTGAAAATATATATTTACATACTCATAGAAATAAAACCTCACAAATACAAAACAAAAAGAACTGGGTGCCAGTGGCTCATGCCTATAATCTTAGCTACTCAGGAGGCAGAGATCAAGAGGATCACAGTTCAAAGCCAGCCCTGTGCAAATTGTCCATGAGACCCTATCTTGAAAAAAGCCTTCACAAAAATAGGGCTGGTGGAGTAACTCAAGGTGAAGGCCGAGTTCAAGCCCCAGTACCACAAAAAAAAAAAAAAAAGAATCCTACTACAAGTTTTTACAGTAAATATTATTGGTTACTTTTATTTGAAGGACTTTATGAATAATAAAACATTGTTTGACTGATGGATTGAAAAATGAGTAGTGGTTATTTAGTTCCAGGATTGTAAGGGGGTGACATACTGGTTTAAAGGGTAGGGGTTCCTTGATAGCCCCATTTATTCCTCACAATTAGTTATTCAGGCTTCTATTGATAACTGTATTTTATAAGTGGCAAAACTAAGACTCATAAAAACCCATGTAACTTTCCCAATGGATAGGGATTAGGTCTCTAGCTAATATGTGGCATGACATACAACATCTTCATACCATATGAAACCTATTTTGCATTGGGAGCGATAAGCAATAAACAAATAGCCAATAAATGAATAAACTGTAAATCTCCAGATGACTTGAAGTCCTGTGAAGAAAACAAAACTACCTATAAAGACAAAGAGTAAATGAAAAATGGGTGTGTCATCTGTGATGGTCCAGGAGGACCATTCTGAGGACACCAGGAGCAGTACAGCATGAGGACCAGGCAAAAAGAAGGTATGGGGAAAGGGTTTTCCATGGAGTAGAAACAGCAAGTGCAAAGGCCCTGAAGCAAAACAGAGCTCTGGGTGCTTGAGAACCAACAATAAAGCCTGCAGAGATGGAGCTGAGGGAGCAAAGTTGAGAGAGCTAGTGAGTAGATCAGAGTGTAAGGTGAGAGCAAGGTCATGAGGTTTTTGCTTGCCACAGCAAGGGGTCTGCAGCTTATTCTAAGTGAATGGGGGGGCCTGTAGTTGATTTTAAGTGGAGAAGTGACAGAATCAGACAGGTAGGACGTGGGGATGCTCTGCTTGCAAGGAAGGTGCTGGTGAAGACCTCATCCTCTCTACAGGGAATGAGACCAACTGCTCATTCCTACGTGTGAGGTCGTGGTTCCCTGGCACCGCCTTCAACAGACTGTCAGATTTCAAAGGACAACTTCCCTCTAGGCATATCTGGGCTCTTCCAGTGATTTGCAGGTTTTTGATTCCTGGCAGCAAATTCTAATGGCCTGGGCTTTGTGCTGATTATGCAGCTCAGTGAAACACCAACATACAGATCCAACTACGGCAGGGAAAATGCCCTTGTTAATTTATGTCCCATAGGGCTCCACTAACATGCACCCTTTATAGGGCTACTCCTTCTGGAGCTCAAATTGTTTAAGAAATCATGTGGCTTATGCAATGTTTATTGAACCAAATTACCAGATTAAGTAACCACTATCTAATGTAAATAGTAGTTAAAAGCCAAAAAATCAACAAGAAAGCTGATCTTAGTTTAGCATGGCTCATGCAGAAGTTAATTTGTTGCTATCCTATGAGTAACAAACATTCCAATTTGGGGTTCTGGTAGCTCATGGAATCAAAGATCTTAATTGCTTTTATGGACCTCGTTCTACTAGTGAAAAGTGAAGAACAGTTCAGAGTAATTCTTTCTTCCTAACTACTACCATGCCATTTACCAACTAGATATAAAAAGAAAGAAACTTCCTGACACAGGCAAGTCAAAAACTACACAGCCTGGCACACATTCCTCAGCCTTATAGAGAATGGACCAGCAGATCTCTGAGTCCTCTTCCTATTATAAATCCATAACTTCCTAACTCTCAAATCCATACCTAAGATGGTGCTACATTGCCTTACAGAAGCTTCTTTCTAAGAAGCCCTTTGACCCAAAGCAAGCTGATCTCACTGGCCAGAGAAGAAACAGGAGAGGAAAGGGACAGAGTGATGTAAGAAGAGAGAATATGTGCAAACACAGTTACACCATACATTTATTTGTAAATTGGCTGATCCCATCTTTCTTACACAGAAGGCAAGCTGAAGTCCAAAGAGGCCACAGCTATTAGCTAAGGGTCAAACGGCTTTTACCTGGAAAAATCAAAGTGGACATTAAGTCTTTATGCTGTGTTCTGTACAGATGCTTCTCACAAGAACAGAGAATGTGAAATGAAGTCTAACACGTGAACACTTCCTGTTTGGTCAGCACAGTGTGTTAAAAAAACTAGACATAGACACCTTCAGATGATTTCATATAAATACTAATTTTTTTGGGGGGGGGACTTTCCTTTAAAAGTCAGACGTGGCCACACTGGAACCATAGACCATATGGCTACAGGGGACTGGAGCTATCCAGTCCTCACCCCACTAGAGGGGACATGTATTCTCAAATGTGCCAAAGTCCCCACCACTCCCTATTGTTCATACCTCCTCACTCCTCTTTGTGGCTGTCCGTCTCTGATAGGCATCTAAGTTTTAATCCTTGCTACAAGTATCCTCTGGATATGGATAAATACCATTGAACAATAAACTATAATTTAGATTGGAAGTCAGACTATGACTCCACATGTGAGTGGTTTGTTTTTTTTTTTTTTTAGATACTACCAAGAGAGTTGGCCAGTGACAGAGTCCTGGGCTTAAGGATGTAGCAGAGGTGAAGGGACAGTGAGGGAGGAGACAGAAGCAAATAAAAAAAAAATGGGAGCTGATGGGGTAATCACTTGTTTCCTTAGCTCTTTCCCTTGTATGAGCTCCTCTAGTATGGGATGCATGCTTTGCCTCCCTGGCATTTTGCAAAGTGCAAAGAGTATGCTTTCAATGAAGGCTGAATAAATAACTGGATGGATGAACAGCAGCAACCTTGCATGAATTTCTGGGGTACTGAAGAAGAGACAAGGTAGAAAACTAGGAAAGTCTAGACAGAGTACAGGGAGTAAGCAGAGGATCCTAAAACAACATGTTCCATAACTTGTCATGATTATTAGAAGCTGACAGAGTGAACAAAGAAGGTCATAAAATGAGCAGGGTGCTGATGGCTCACACCTGTAATCCTAGCTGCTCAGGAGGCAGAGATTAGGAGGATAGCAGTTCAAAGCCAGCCTGGGCAAATAGTTCACAAGACCCTATCTCAAAAAAAAAAATCACAAAAAAGAATTGGAGGAGCGGCTCAAGATGTAGGCCTTGAGTTCAAATCCCAATACCACAAAAAAAAAGTTGCAAAATGAAGTAACTGTGGTGATATGCTCTAGAAATCTAATTTTTGCATAAGATTCATCATGAAAATCCAGTTCTAAGGTACAGATTCTTGGGATCTTCTAGAGATCATGTTACAAAGGACTCAGACCTAAGAATATACTTTCAGACTACCCAAAATTGATCACCTGTGGTTAAATATTTATTTGCACTATTTTGGGGGGATGGAGTAAGGGAGAAAGGGTATTAGCTATCTAATCTTTAGAGTCATTCTTCTGGCTTTACTCAACCTGTGGTGTGTCAACATCTATCGGGCTAATTAGTGCAAGGTAAAGTACCAGAAAAGGGCAAGAAAGGCTTCACAGTGTGATAAGCAGGATAAAATCAGCCATAAGTTTGTAAGAATTTAATTCTTGGTTTCTAAAATAAAATGTACTAATGCGTCCAATGCAGAAAGTTGTCACTGGTTGCAAAAATAATTACAGGGGAATAGAATAACTTCTTTTTTTCAAGAAAAAAAATGAACTTGTCACAAAAAAGGTCTTAAACCAGCAATCTGCAATAAAACTGTTGTAATAACAAGTTAGATTGCTTTCCTGATAATTATTAAGTAGAGGTCTACCAAATTTGACAATGACATTATACAAAGCCTTTTTTTTTTATTGCCAGCATCATCTGTTAACTATAGTAATTTCAACCCAGATGTTCCTGAACAAAGGCCCCTAAGAATTTGAGTCCAACTGTTTCTACCTACCCAGAGGGAAATAAATTGTTCTCGCCATTAAATCAGCCCCCTTGACTGGAAAGATTACTTGCTGGTGTGAATTAAGCCTAGAAACCTGTCATAGGGTTTGCACCTTCTAATGTGCTCAGAAACAGTATGCAAAGAAGGGTTGTGGAGCTGTTGAAGATGACTCACTCCACCAGGAAGGTGACAGAGGACAGAAACAGCAGCTCCCATCATGCCCTCTAACCCCAGCATCTCCAGGAAGCACCAGCCCCTGTGCAGCTACCCAGAGGTCCCAGGACTGTCAAGCTGACTTGGTAATCAGAGTAGATATGATGTAAACACTGCGCATTGAGAAAATAGGTCTGTAGAATCAGGGGCTAGAATGGAAAATATTCACATTTGGGAGCTTTGATTTGAAATGATAGCTTCTTGAGATGCAAACATCTAGTTAAAAACTTGGTTTGAAACATCAGGATTTGTAAGACTCAGCACCAAGGAAATGGAAGTGATTTAAAATGTTTATGGAGATGTTGTTAAACTCCATTTTTTCATTGCTTAGCATTTCCTTCATAAGTATAGCAATGGAAGGCTTTAGAATATCCCTACTGTTAAACACACACACACATGTGCACATGCACACACATACACACAATATCTCCCCAAGTATACCCAAGACATTTGAACTTAAAAACAATTACACTTTATATGGACAATTAGCTTGGCCTAAGAGCATGCATTTCATAGAACTTTGCTATTAGTATTAATCAAAACATACAGTGTATGGAAAAACTGTGTTTGCTTTGCATACTCAACATTTGCCCCCAGTCCACTGGACTCCCTCACTGGTCCCCTTGTTAAGAATTCTGGACCTTCCTCTGTAGTCTGCTATTAAGGATTTCAGAGGATTTTATGGTCACTCTGGTTAGCTTGCTAACACAGAGAAGGATTACTGACCAACTTTTTGTTTCCTATAGTAGAAATAAAAGTTGATATTATACGCACATCTGTGTTCATAAAATGCTCAGCCCTAATTACAAAACTCCCAAAATAAGTAGATGGAGTGGGCTAGTTCTGTGAAAAGATAATATTTTTGTAAAAAGATGAGATCTGAACCTCTTCATAAAGTCTCTTAAAAATGCTTATTTCTGCAGCCAAGCTAAAGAAACTTATCATGCAGCAATTTGGTTTGCCTGGCTTCTTTTTGCTCCACACTCAGGTTTGGATGTCTTTCTCTTAAAAAAAAAAGAAACCTAATGATTTTACAGAACTCAAGTTAAATTAGCTATGGTTTTCATTGGGCAAGAGGCAGTCTTAAATTTAAGTTTTCTCAAGTGGCTTCTTTTGAAAGATCTGCCAGTTTGAAACAACACAGAATGGCAGCATGATTTTCTGAAATCTAGGGGCACTGGATGCATGTAGGTAGGTAAGGGGATGGAGGAACCCCGCCTCCACTGTGAGCTGTACTGGTTTAAGCAACACAGGACACAGGAGCATCCTCTCTTGTAGTTGGGCTGGGGACAGAACTCCTGCCCTTCAGCACTGCCTAGGAACAGCTAATGGAGTTCCCCAAGTTACCCGAGCATTAAATACTCCACATCAAATCTGAATTTTAACTGCTCCATCAGCTGCAAAGGGACAGAGAGACACATCATATTTTAAATACATCTTTTGTCCTACTCCCCTCTGAGCTGTAAAACCTGATACAATTAAGCTTTTATACTTTGCAAGTGATGAATGACTGACTAATAGGCTCGCTGTGAGACTCAGAACCTGGAACACCGCGTTCTTGCCACAGCCCAACTGCTGAACCCATGTTTTCCTCCAGCTCCTCCCACTCACCTCCCTCCTCCCCACTCTGCCTACTTGGGGCCAGGGGAGTGCATCCTCACTGTTTGGAGCTCTTAGGATGAAAATACTGGCACTCCTTACCCCGAACGCACCTCATGTCAAAATATACCTGATGTGTTTCTTTCTCTCATCGGAAAACCGCAGAGACCTGACTGTTGAAAAAGTTCTGTGTGGCCCAGCCTCCCTACTCCTAATATCCTGCTGCTTAAACCCTCATTAAGCCCTCTTTGAAACTAGCCTCCTTACAAGGCACAGCTCAAAAGCTGACACATCTTCTAGGAAGCCTCCCCTGGTCACTTTTAGCCTACAGGGAGCTTCCCCTATGGTCCTCAGCATCTGCGCTCCAGGTGCTTGCCTCCACCAAGCAAATGTGGGGTGCTGTGTCTCCCTGAGGATGGGTATAATTTCCCTCAGTCAGACTTCAAACTCTGAAGGCAGCACTAAATGGAAACCAAATCCTTTATTTGACATTTGTAATCATTGCTATTAATCTTTTCGTGTGCATAAATTTGATCAAATATAATTGTAAGTTTCTCTAGAAGTTTTACCAGGTTCCACACAATGGTGACAATATCCCATATGCATTAAGTCTCTGGCCCATTGACTGGTGACTGATTGACAGGACAATTTACTAAACACTAAAAGTGAAGAGAAATTGGAAACGCCACAATGTATTTCTTTCTTTCTAAGTGCTTCTATTTTATGGGGATAGAGCAGGAAGGAAAAAAGGAGAGGGGGAAAGGACATCAGTTAGTACTGAGAGATACATGCTGCCATTCCTATTTCACAGATGAGGAAACTGGGGGCATGCACCAAGTCCAAGGTCAGGTAGCTGCTGCTGTCTGAGGAAAGAGGTGCACAGGAAACAAGTACCTTGCTCCAAATCACATATCCAGCAAGTGGCTGATGTGGGGACTTGACCCCAGTCCTTTGTGATTCACACTGTGTGCATCATATAGTGACTTGTTGTGGGAACTGCTCAAAAAACAGGAGCTTTTAGAAACAAGCATGGCATCCTAGCCCTGCCCTCCTTCCTGCAGACTGGGTGCTGGCCATCTGCGCCTTCACAGTTGCCTGCTGAGGAAGGTGGGGGGCACAAGAGAAAGGGAGCAGGTAGCTGCTGTGTCAGATACCAATGGGTGGCACTCTCTCTTTCAGATCTCAAAGCTCCCTTGCCACACAGACCACAGGGTCAAGCCAGCTAGGCAAAACCAAGTAGACATGTTCAGGAGCTACTGGTTCTTTTTAAGAAAAAAGGACATTCTTAGGGCATGCTGGGAAGGTAAAGACTCTGATCACCAGGATCTCCAAATTTGGGGTCATCTGAACTGTCCTGCTTCCTCTGGCCTTATCAGAAGCTGCTTTACTTATCCAAGTGGAGACTTGACTCTAGGCATTAAAGGGCTTGGCACTCCATCTTTTTTCTCTGCACTGGGTAAGGTTACGCATGAGGTGTGGAAATAGTGGTCCAGGGTTAGAATGGCATGGCAGAGTGCAGACTCACTCCCCTGTCTCTAGAGATTGCAGAATGCCCCCAGGTGACGAAGGAATGGGGGGGCAAAGGTCATTGACAAAGGTCAATGGTAGTGTGAGGTTTCAAAATGTGGCCGACCTCTGATTCTAAGCTTACCTGAAACATTCAATAACTGGGCCCACAGCAGGGAACAAGAGGACATTACTCCAGAGTGTGCTATGGAGGACTGAGATGAGACAGGAGTTTCCAGTTCTAGACTTTGCATCAGAATCACATGGCTTGCTTACAAAAATTTTCAGACCTTAATCCAGATATTAACCTCTGGAGATGAAGCCTGCCTGCTACTCCATTTAATAAGCTCCCCCAAAGAGTCTTCGAGAACCAGACTTCAACTAGCACCTACTCCAAGTGACTTCCAATGCATGAGACCCCAGCCTTGGAATCCTGGTTCTGTAACTTGTTTTCCAAGTGGCTTTGGAAGGGGCACCTAGGTCCTCTGAGCCTCAGTACCCTTGCTTATAAAATGGGGATAGCTACATTAATGGAAACATGAGAGGACTGTTACAGGGATAAATGAGAAAATGTAGGTGAAAGATCATGTAAGATTTTGCATTTCATCCAAATTAATTTCTGGTTTTGGAAGAAAGACACATCTTTTAATCATACACACAGTGCGGCCAAAAAGCTGAAACAGAGAAGTCAAAAGTATACAGTTCGGGTGAGTCTCACTCTGGACATGAGGGATTATCTCTTGGCTTGAAATTTTTAAGAAGCTAGCTTTGAGGGCATCTGCCCCTCCTCTCTCTCAAGCTCCTTCCTATTCTCTTGGGAGATGACCTTGAATTTCACCTACACATCTGCCCCCTTATCTTTTCATAGAATGACTCTCCCAGCCTTTGAGAAAACCCCAAGCTCTCCCACACAGTGATCCCACCCTGCAGGGTGGCACTCTGCCAGCTCAGGGGAAGAGCAAATTTATTTCTTTTCATGCTTTAAGACATTATTGGCTGCATATTGTTTTAGAGCAGTGCATAATTACAGAAACTGCTCTGAAAATCTGTATATTTTATCTATGCTTTATTATACCCAGAATATCCCCCAATTCGTTTTCTTCTCCATGAACCAGCTTAAAATATATTTTGGCATCCTTTATGTCATCTTGAAATTGAATAGCCAATTCTTACTGTAATGAAAATACTTATGTGCCAGCCCGGTGATATACAACACTACACTCTAATTACAGCTGTGCTTTAATTAACCTGAATTGAAGAGTGTTATCATTAAACTGCTGGTAACTTTGAGTTATGGCTTTTCTTTAATTTAAAGTAGAAAACACAGATAATTAAGCCTCCAGATAATCAAATGCTTGAGGAGAGCTTCAATGTTTTGGGATGTTCCTAAATCTCATTAAATGTCCTTTCTTTATTGATTAGTTCCACCTCTGCCGAATCATTGCATTAAACGAATAATAGCACTAAGTTGAACACAGTCTCATTCACATCAGAAATCGGCTTTTCTTTTCTTTCTTTTTTTTGTATTCCAGAAGTTTTACTAAACGAATACTAAATTCTCTGGCAACAAGGTAGGTCTGAGGGATCTTCTCCTTGAGACATATTCTAAATAGGAGAATCAATCAAGGGAAGTATTGGAACAGTCACTATGTTTTCTAGTACCAGGCCGGTGAGTTGGCGCGGAGGCCAGTCAAGCATCACCCCACTCACAGGGTCCAGGGAGGCAAAATCATCTGTCCATACCACCAGGCCCAGGATGTTAATGCAAATCCGCCTTATTTAAGATACCAGGGTGGGGCAAGGCTAGACAGTCCCTTGGCCATAGCGAATAGGAGGCAATTAGCATTTGGTAGAAATGTAGGTCCTATGTGCCACCTCAGACTTTCAAGAGAGGCTAGAAAGCTAGTTTTTATGTGAAATACCATTATTTTGAAATGTTGGAAACTAACCTTTAAGAAATTAAACAGCAAAAAAAAGAAGAAGAAGAAGAAGAAAAAGAAGAAATCAAACACCATAAGGCAACTACAGAAGTCCAATGCACCCTGTGGCTATCCCAGTTATAGCCTCTTAGTGACAGCAGTCCTGCCGCCTCCCCCTTAAGATGAACTGACTCAGTTTCCAGGGATGGAAGAAGAGGGTGGTGGCAAAACGGAGCTCTGGAGGGAATAGCCACTTATGTGCGTGTTGGTCAAGTCAAGGAAACCCAATGGCCAAGGAAGGGGCTTCCTGGCTTCCCTGCTAATACCCCCAAGTGTTGGCAGCTCTGCCGTGTTGCTCAGGCCTTTTCCACATTAGACATTTGAGGCTTCCATAGTGTTTTTAAAGCACGAGTTTCTGTTGTAAGTCCTGACTTCTCTGGACTTTCCATCCAAGGCAGTTTGAGCTTCAAGGAGGAGACAGAACCCTGGGACAGCCTTGGTATTCCAGGCCCTATTGCCTCTGAAAGGTTAACTTCTTCCCATAGCAAAACAGAAATTGCTCTCCAAGAAAGGAACACACAGGAGTTACAATAGCGCATCCATTTTCAGAAAATAACTCCTTCCGAATCAATTACCTATTCACTTTTCCAGTCCATTTAGCATTTAAACTTTCACTTAGGGACAGGGTAAGAAATTTCAGTAAACAGCCAAACTATTTTGGAGTGCTTAGGATCTGGGCCCAGGGACTGGAAGAGCGCCTGCTGTGTTCACTAACAGGAGTATCCAGGTAAACAGAAGTGACCAAGCATCTGTCCCCTCTCTGCGGCCTACTGAACAAGACAGGATGACACAGAGGAGCCCAGAGATTCCACCTTTCCCTTATTGTAAAGGGTGTTTAATATTGACTCCGAACCTTCAGCTATCCCATTCTGAAGATGGCTTGGTTAGTCAGTAGAGAGCCTAAGGAAATGGGTTTCTTTTCCCCCTCAGCCCAATGGGTTCTCAGATCCCCCTGTTTGTTCCCAGTTTTTATAAGAGAGACGATTTATCAAACCTTTTGCTAAGTTATCAGTGGGTCAGCCTCAAGGTTCCACCATTCTCAGGGAGTTTGTATTTCCGCAGGAAACCAGTCCTTGTCCAACTTAAACTCAACTCCTGAGATTCTAAGTGAAGAATCTGAGGGTCAGGCCTCATGGTACACACCTGGAGCTCCTGGAGCCAGGTCATTCCATAGGTGACTACCTGTTCCGCCCAAGGCTGTGGCATGGCAGGCTGCAGCTGACCATGCTCTGATCTATCCTGTGAGCCAGTACAAGAAGCTAAGCTTTGGCATTACTGTAACACAGCAGCTGGTGATGGTGATGTGAGGGCTACATGACAGAGGCCTTTTCCAAGGCCTCCTTCTGAACACTTAGTTACAGATTTCCTCAGTAAATGGTAGAAACACTATCAATGTCTTTAAGTCAGTAGCTTCACCAATGTCTTCATAATCTGGCTTGATAAGGAAGCAATTAAAATTCCTTTATCCAGGGGCTGGCAAGATTTGGGGTTTGTCCTGTTAAAATCAGAGAGAGGCTGAGGGTGTAGCTCAAGGGTAGAGTGCATACTTAGCAGGTACTAGGCCCTGGGTTCAGTCCCAAAAACAAAGAATGAGCTAAAATAAAAGTAGAGAGACATGGGTTCATACATGTGTCTATGTCATAGGAGCATAATTCAAGATATGCATGCTAATTACAATTCTTAAGTTAGTACAAATGAGAAATCCAAACTCAAGATTCTCAGGCCTGGAAGAAAAATTGTGGCTAGCAGCAACCCTCAAGGTAAGACCATGTCATGACCCCCTTTTTTGTTCATCAATACACAGGGCTAAGCACACAGGACACCCCCAGTGATTATCAAGTGCCATGCCTGGCAGGGGTGTGTGGCTTTCTGCAAGGGGGCACATTAAATATCCCTGAAATCTAAGGAGCATCCAGTTAACAGTCACTTACTCACAAACAGTAGGGAAAGACAGACCCACGAAGGCACTGGAGAGATATTCTGTGTACATTTCATTGGAGACTCCTTCCAAATAGTATTTCTGCCACGTGTCTTCCTCAATCTAAGGGAGAATAACACAGGAAGATGATAAGAGGGGAACTTGAGTTACAGATCTGGCAAACAAATGGATTCACTGGTTAGACAATGTCCTTCCTGGCTGATGACCTCTCAGCAGCCAGAAACACACAGATGCACCCATATAAGTCTTTCAGTGACCCTGAGCTCATAAGCTTGAGGTGCCTCCCCTATAAACAGGTGTGTGCTCTTTTTTAAGCTGTATGATTTCTAAGGTTGTAGATACATGGGCAATTACCCACAATAATGGTGGACACATCAATCGATACAACTTTTTGGAGAGCAATTTCACAATTGTTTTCAAAGTTTGTGAACAAATTTATACAGTAATCCTATTTTAAGTACTCATAAGAAAGAAACAAGCATATAAATACATGAATATATGTATAAGACTATCCTTCTTATTCATGAGAAATTAGAAATAATCACAGATGGCACACCTATAAAATGGAATACTGAGAACGGATGTAAAATTATGATGAATATACATATATTTGTTTATCAGTTCACAGAAATTGTATAAAAAGGTACATTAAAAAATAATGGTATAGTCTCATCCTATTTTTTAAAAACACTCTAGTTACTGCCTGTTTCTGAAACCAGCAAAAAATTAGTAAGTTTATACCAGAACACTAACAATTATTTCCGAGTGAGAGAATAATACTGTTTTGCTACAGATTTCTCTATTATCTGAAGGCTTTTACAATGAGCATGTGTACATTACAAGGAAACAGTGCAATTTTACTTAGAGAAAAGAGAGTGTTTAGACCCCCTGGCATATCAGGATAAGGAGAATGTAGTTCCAGAGAGGTCTTGTCACAAATTTCACTGAAATGAGTATTTTTTTTCTAACTGTATATACCAGTTAAACTGATTTTCCCAACAATCCTCTTCATGCTAGGCATTTCTGGAAGGATTTTACACTAGACTCAATCTTTGAAAACTATCTAGTAAAAATGAGAAAACAAAGAAAACTATGTAGTGAGTTACCACAGAATGCTCGGTCACTCTGGGGGCTGAGGGACCTCAAGGCTATCTTGAAGGAATGCAGGCTGTGTGTCCTTGGGTGTCTCTGAACTGCAGCCTCCCAGCCTTTGCTTCCTGGGAAGATGACAGGAAGCTGTCTGGCCTCAGGAAGTGACTCCTTATGATTTTAGTTTCTTTTTTTCCTTCCTCCCTTCCTCCCTTCCTCCCTCCCTCCCTTCCTTCCTTCCTCCTCCCTCCTTCTTTCCTTTTCTTCCTTCCTTCCTTTCTTGCTTTATTTTGTTTTTGAAACAGAGCCTCTCTATATAGCCCAATCTGGACTAGAACTCATTATATTGCCCAGACCGGCCTTAGAGTCTTGATCTTCCTGCCTCAGCCTCCCAAGTGCTAGGATTACAGGTGTGCACCACCACACCCTGCTTCTTACAATTGTTTGTTCCGTTCTTGTGTTAAAAAGCATCTTGCCTATGGCTGGTTGGTCAATTATCTGGGAGAGGTGCGACATTTGGATTTGAAGGAAACATGGAAAGCACAGGAAAGGTCACAGCAGTCATCTACTTGGTGACACTGTGGTATACAAAAGCCAGAATTTTGTTTTTAAATGCAGAAATAAACTGAATGCTGCCTGCTGCCGTGCTATTTGTCTAATCTCCTGTACTCGGCTGGGTGATTGTATCAGGTAGGTTAACCTCACGAGACTGAGCTGCTTCTCACAGCTACACCTACACGGTAGACATGAGCTGTGTAATGCTGCTGGGCAGGGGCTGGTAACTGCAAACCGTCTTCCCTAGAGTGGGGTCTTTAAAAAATAGTCACTCAACCATTTCTGTGACTAAATGGTAGGATTTTAAAAGTTAACTGCAGTGTGGGTTAGCTAAGCATGACCTTTTAAATTTTTCCAAATCTAAGACCTTAACAATTTTCTTCAAGTAAGATATTCATTAATAATAACTAATTTGAAGAAAGTTTAGTGTGCATTAGTAGAAATTTTACAATAGAGAATATTTTGGGGAGCAATATTATCATAATTTGTTTTGTTGGTAAATAGGATACTGTGTGAACTGTTGCTAAAAAGCAGAGCTTTGTGGGGAAATAGTATTCCTAAATTATAAGAATTCAGCTTATTGCTCTAACAGACACATTTCTTTTATAATGTGTTGTTTATGTGTTAAATAAATATTACAAGTAATTTTCTTAAAATAATGAAAATATAATTATTAATTATTGATTATTGGCGGTATTACTATAGTTCTGTTGAATATGGCCAGTATTTTATTGCCTCTGTCTTAATAGCTACTGTTCAGATCAAATTTTATTGTAAGTTAATTGACAAATTTTTAAATAAACAGAAACAGAATTCTTTATAGGATAACAGTTTGTTTTAACTTAACAGAAAATAGTTTCATTGATACATTCATTCAGAAAATATTTATTCACCATAATGTGTTGGCAGTATTGGGGTTTGAACTGGGCTCTACCACATAAGCCATGCCTCTAGCTCTTTTTGCTCTGGTTGTCTTGGAAATAAGGTCTCACTTTTTGCTCAGGGCAGCCTGGACCTCAAGCCTCCTATTTTATACTTCCTCTACAGTTAAGATGACAGGTATATACCACCACATCCAGCTTTTTCTATTGAGACAGGGTCTCAAAAACTGTTTTCCCGGGCTGGCCTTAAACCACAACCTTCCTGATTTCAGTCTCTTAAGTAGCTAAGATTACAGCATGAGCCACTGGCACCTTTCTGAGCATATTCTGTCTTGTAGGACTTGTGTTTCTGATTTTAAGTTGGTATTTATTTTCTCATATTTTTCCTTTGCTGAGAAAAGTACTATACATATGTAAGTGCATATATATAGCTAAGATATGTCAGACTATCTGAGTAGATATCTGACTTTTGTTGACTCTCCACATCTTTTTTCCTACAATTTTGCCTTTGTGGCTGATCTGAAAGGCTTGAGGGATGAAATTCAAATAACTGGGAAAATGTACAGAACATTCTGTAAAGCAAAATGTCTTCTACATCCATATGTAGATTCTCAGATGTTGCCCACAAGGCTAGGTATAGCAACATCCAATCAGTTGTGTGAATGCTGAGGGTTTAAATCCATTATCATAACACTAAGATTTCCACATCTTTACCTCCACTTCCATCTGTACAGTCAATATGTTTTTGAGGTTTCTGATGAAGGCATTCCACAAACACATACAAGGTGTAAAACTGCTAATTGAAACACACTAACATCTTTTCAAAAGACATGCATCTGCTATGGGCAACAGTATGGTGGTTCCTCAAAAAATTAAAAATAGAATTTCCTTATGATCAACAATTTCACTCCTAGGTATATAACTAAAGAAATGAAGGCAGTGCCTTAAAGAGCTATTTGTATGCCTGTGCTCACAGCATCATTTGTAACAGATAAAAGTTTGAAGCCACCTAAGTGTCCATAAAAGGATGAACTGATAGCAAAAAATGCAGTACATATAATTCAATAGAATATTATTCATCTTTCAAACAGAAGGAAATTCTGACACATGCTACAACATGGATAAACCCTGAAAGCATTATGCTAAGTGAAATAACACAATCATGAATAGATAAATATTTCATGATTCTGATTATTTGAGGTACATGCCTGGAGTGGTAGAAGCAGAAAGTAGAAAGGTGGTTGGTGACATTGGGGGAAGGGGGAAGGGGGAAGGAAGAGTCATTGTGTAACTGGTACAGAGTGTTGACTTTGCAAGATAAAATAAGTTCTAGAGATGGACGGTATTAGTGTTCACATAACTATGTGAATGTACTTAATGGTGACAGACTATATCCTTAGGAAAGATTAAAATGCTTAATTTTATATGTTGTATATTTTATGACAACTGAAAATAATTAAAATCCAGAGCAGAACAATTAGTAATTGTAATTAATACTAAGATCTTTTGGTCCTTAAGGTTAAAGATGACAAGTTGTGTGAGAACAAGGATAGAAACAGGTCAATCACATCAGCAGAGTCAGGAAAGAAAACCAGCCCTATGACATGGTAGAGCACTCCAAACCAGAGAAACAGAACTTGAATCTTCATAACCTGCATAGGCACTTACATTGTTACATGAGATGAATGTCCATCTCCCTAAGTCTCAAGCATGGTATCTTTGGTTTACCTTGAAGAGCAAAACCAAAAGCGGTCATCCCTCTTGCCTTGTCAATGCATTCTTAGGATAGGACTACTTAGTGTGAAATAAGTTGAATTTCAAAACCTTGTGTTTAATGCTAAGAAAGTGACAATGAAGAAAGAAATCGGGAGAGAGAGTAAAGAGTTACTGTCATTGTGATTCCCGTTTTACAGATGATGAAACTAGACTAGAATCTCATCAAGTAGCCCAAAGCTCAAACTCTGAAGCCCATGACTATGAGGGGTCAGCAATAAGTACAAGTGATTTTGAGTTCATCTGGAAGGTGAGTTCAGGCTTCTCTCAACGCATAAAAGCATCATTGCTACTATATAAAATGGAACCACCGCAGCCTACAACTTCTTTCTGAAAATAGGACATGCTATTACCCACATTTGTGTTGTCAATGTATTTTTAACTGTAATGTGAAGACACACTTCCCAGCAGAAAAAATGAAGGAATGGGACCAAAATGACTTAGGGAAAGGTGCCAGAATTAATTTGCCAGCCATTCAGCAATCAGTCAAAGGCAAAGCATTTCCTGAGGCCGCAATTTATCCTCTGGGCTGTCACATCAAACCCCAGCTGTTTAAGAAGAGCACCTAGCTAAGATGAGCAGGTGATGTGCTGTGGGTCGTTATTCATCAAACACACACAGAATTATCAGTGAGCAAATGGAGTGAGCCACTGGGCTAGCTTGCCTACACCGCTCATGGTTTTATTTATCTACCCTTCATTATCTAATTTTTTAACCATTCTAGTTTAACCTCCCAAGCAAAGGATTTTATACAAATCCATGGGCAGACAGCTCCATCGTCAGATGGACCTTCTAACTGGAAACACTGGCCTTGGCTCCCTGGAAAGTCACACCTTCCTGAGCCTAGGCTCTGCATGTGTTACCAATGATGGCTTGGTAATGATGCCTTTTACTTTTATGCTTCCTCTGATTAGAGAGAAACTGTGTTTCTCTAATGCTAACAGCCCGATGAATGTGAAAAATTTAACTCTTCTGGCTGGGGTCTGTTATAGCCACTGTGACTTCTGTTCCTATTAAAAGGTCTGAATAACTGCATTGGTTGTAGCCAAACACATCCATCCCTATCTCTGGAGCCATACAAATCATTCCAAGAATTAGCATATACCAATCCTTATTTAATTAAAAGCAAGTGTATTGTTTTAAGCCAAATATATGTTATATTGTGCACATCAAAAATAAAGAACTAAAACAAAATCATAAAAAGCAATGATCATTACGTTAATAGCTGTAATAAGAAGAAATGAGTCATGACATCTGCTTATTAACACTGCCCAAAATGAGCAGTAGGAGTTTAGTGGAGAGTAAGTATTTATTTCACTTACTATTTTTTTAAAATCTATCTGAATTCACAGTGAATAGTCTTCCTCTAAAGGACATAGTCTTGTTTTTAAATTTTTTTTTGGCAGTACTGGGCTTTGAACTCAGGGTCTCATGCTTTGCAAAGCAGGTACTCTACAACTTGAGCCACTCCACCAGCCTAAAGGATATAGTTTTATATCATAGATGTGCTTAATAAGAATTACCCACATATAAATGGATATTTATACATATAAATTATATAATACATTGTCACAGTCCTTTATAATGGGACAGTCTAAAACGGAGTGCAGTGACATGAACTAACTGATGTTATCTTAGGTCCCATAAAAATATATCCATTCTGACAAACAAGAGACAGCACCCACCGAACATGTTGAGCCCTTGGCTCCAATAATAAACATGGAATCAGAATTTATTGGCTCTCGGTTGACAAGTATGTGAGCTTGTTACTAAAATGAGTGGGGTCATTTATACCCCTTCCTCAGCAGCATACTCATGGGAGTGCCTGATGGGATGTCACATCCTCTCATTTTTCATGGAAGGAACGATGTTCAGGAAGATAGGGTGCTAATAGGATTTCATCATTGAGCTTCTCCGATTTTCACCTCCTCTATTTCCCTCTATGTCCAATGCCCACAAAGTTGCCACAGAAATGATCAGTGAGCATGTGCTTATTTCTTTTCCATCTCTTCGTAGCCTCTGAGTTCTTCAGTACAATCACAAATCCTAAAAGCAACTCACAGAATTAAAGAAAATCAAGCATGTGAATTGTGCTTGCTGAGGTCCGTACAGTGCCAGCTCAGAGAATGGCTCCCTGCACAGCTTTCTGGGGTGGAGAGAACCAGGGATAAAGTGGGAGTCAGAGGAAGAAAACAGGGGGGAATGGTGATTTGCCTTTCCAGAATGCACTTCATCTCTCTGCCAACTGGCACAGTAATGCTACTTCTTGGATATGGACCCAGGTCAGCAGCCTTTCTCAGAATAGCACTGGATTTCAGGGGCTCCATAACAATTTGGCATCCATGATAATGGCCTATTTCAGGTCACATTTTCCAGAATGCGTGCATAGGATGAAAGGTTCTCAGATTTTTCCAAAGGCTTCAGAATAATGTCAATTAAAACAAATTATTGGAGAGTTGATGCAAGGCAGATTACTGGTTGCTTCGGCACTGAATGAGTAAATAAACAACTCCAAAGATTAATTTGGGGGTGGACTTGAGCCAAATCTCTTATTCCCAGACAAGTGGGCTGTGAACTATCAAATGAGATTTCTTCCATCAGGCATTATGAAAAAAAATCAGCCCACATAAGGTGTTCAGAGAGAAATTAACAGGCCACACCACATGCAAAGGCACTCGAATACATGGCTTTTTCCACACTATATTACCCTAGCCTAGATTATTTCTAAAGAAAAAGGAAGTCCAGACAGACTGAAGATAAAGGAAAGGTTGGCAGAGAGAATGACATGCAAACTTTTAAAAAGAATAGCTACTTAACTGAGAGTGTTACCTATTTGGCAGGAAACTGGCACTATTTTCATACATACAGGTTTTTTTCTATACTCTCATTTTTCTCTCCAACATAGAAAGGGTGTTTTTATTTAAGAGATGTCAAATCTTTTTAAAGATTGGCCTATTTGCTATCTGCCCAAGTAGGAATTTGGTTTTGCAATCTTGCTAACAGTTAAGAACATTCTCACTCCTGCTTTAAAAAATAAAGTTTTTAAAGTGGGACTCAGAATCATTTTAATCAGAGTACAGTGAGCAGGAAGTAAATGTTTTCAGCCAGCTGTCAACCACTGCCATTCTCAGGACAGTTCAGCCTGGCATCAAGGACTTTCCAGGGAGCCCTCTCAACCCACATGACATGACAGACCAGGGCTTTTACTTCTTTTTTTTTTTTTTCCTTTTTTGTGGAACTGGTGTTTGAACTCAGGGCTTTGTGCTTGAAAGCAGGTGCTCCACCACTTGAACTACACCTCTGGTCCACTTTGATCTGGTTATTTTGGAGATAAGGTCTCGAGAGCTATTTCCCCAGGGTGGCCTCAAACTGTGATCCTCCCACGCTTAGCCTCCCAAGCAGCTGGACTACAGGTGAGCCACTAGCACCCAGCTGCTTTTAATTTTAATAGCCATTATTTTGCAGACTTGAATATTTTCAAAACCTAATAAAATTAATTACAAAAAGGAAATAAAAGACTGCAAAGTATAAGTACAAAATTTTTATCATTAGGTTCAATCAGCACAAAATTAATCTATCAAATTGCTTTAGGTTTCGAAGCAGTTACTCTTGTTTTTTGCTCTCGTCTCCTCTTAGGTGGGTCACAAACAGCTCACTGCACCCATCTGTGGACCGTGGACTACACGTACAGTTGTGTAGCCTACAATACAGCACCACCCTATCTTACAAACCTTACTTTCTACATTTTCCCCTAAGTTTCATAAAGGTAACTAAGATTTCACAACATAATCTTGACAAAATTTGCCAACAGGTGTTACCTGAAACAAATGAGAAAGGAGACGAGAGTCTGAAGTGTCCCTTATTAAGATGTAGGATATTGGGAAGGCAGAATTTTATCTGAATCTTTACTTCCTGGAACAGTGTGTGGTATACAGTAACAGTTTGATAATTTTTTGAGTGAATGAAACAAATTTGAGAAGCAATTTTACAAAGCAAACTGTGTTTTAATTTAAATTTTTAAAATTAATTTAAATTTTTATCTTATTTATTTTACTTTTAGTGCAATGCTCCTTAGAATATTTAATACGGCACTATGAGTTATAAATATCCAAGTAGCATTTAGTCATAGACTCTCTTATCTCAAGGAGCACCTCATAGAGACGGGAAATACTAACCAAAAAATTTCCTCTCCCTGTTTTTTTCCTATGTTGGTATTTTCGTTTCCTTTGACCTTCTGTCAGAAATACATCTCTCTATGGACATTTTCATTTGTCAAAATCAAACCTTTTCTCTCAAGTTCAAATCGCATGCTACCTCGCTTCCTCCTTTCTCCAATCTGATGTGTTCCACCATGCTTTCATGGAGGCTGTGACAGCTAAATGCAGCGATCCACATAGAATGCTCAGGACAGTGTGTGACACACAGCAAGTGCTCAGTGCATGCTAGTTGCCATTAGCTACCCTCACAGCATTTGATTCTCCTGACATCCGACAATAGCTACAGTGAAGCAGTCGTCAGAGCATAAGCCATCACTTCTTAAGACTGAAAGTTCCTCAGTGAAACTCAACTCTGTCTTCTCAAACAGGAAGCACAACACCTTGCAAATGAGAGATGGTCAATTAAAATTTGCTCAGTGCAAGTAAGCAAGAGAAAACTAGAGAAAGGGACACAAGTAAGCACAAATAACTTCATAGCATTTAGTGTCAAGAGCATGAAATGAATCAGTTTTTGCCTCTGGATGCTGGAAATTCTGCATTCCAGCAGGGAATGTGTATAAGTAAGTCATTTTTAAACTTCCCAGAAAATGTTTCACTATGGGAAATATTTCCTAAGAAATGTTGTTATCACAGAACATCTTAGCAAGTGGCTTATGGTTTTTCTGAACTCTTAGTCCAATAACTTGGAGACTTCAGTTTGAAAGGAGAAACTCTGAAGAACTAGTGTTTCCACCACTTCTTGCATAGGAGACCTACTCCATCTCTTTGGAGAAGAGCCTTTTTTTCCCTGTCTCAATCTGTGTTGCCTTCCCCAAGTGACTAAGCTTCTTTTCGTCTTCTCCTTGGCTTTACTTTTTGGATTCCAATGTCAAATCAGCAACCATTCAGCAGCAAATAGACTGAGTCCAGAAAGGCTATCTTTCACAATTTCATTACTCAGATATTCTAAAACTGAGGCCAAAAACAACTGTGAATCTTTAAAAAGAAACTGAGAGAAGAGGGAAGGAGTTAGAAAGAACAAAACATTTGAGTCAGCATAGGAAATATGAGCTTACTTCTGATGACACACTAGAGAGTTACCTATGGACTGTGGGGGAGCTTCAGAATTTTAGACAGTTTGGTGAGAATCCCATCTCATTCACTGCTGTGAACAAACAACAATTTCTCACCAATGGATGTGTCTGAGGTTTTAATGAGACCCTGAGTCATTAATGTGCACCAAAGTGGACTTAGTAAAATGTAGTTCTAAGGCCACAGTCCAGGGCTGGGGTCTAAGATCAGCTAACAAGTTCCCAGATGATGATGATACTGTCCACATAAGGACCCCACTTTGAATAGTAAACAGTTATTCCCATAGACAGTGAAGAATAGGGAACAAGAATTCTCCATTATGTCTTTGAGGACCAGAGACTGGAGAGAATCCATTGTGGCCTATAGGATTTTAGTTAAAAGATGAAAAATATATATATACTTTCCATGAAGTACCACCAAATACTGAACCAGTTATGGAGAAAATTTATGGTAATTAGGCACAAGATGAATATCCAAGTGTTTGGGTGGTGTGGTCATTAGTCTAAACAGTATTTCAGGAGTCCAGATTTATCTACTTAGTCTCTTTCCATTGATCCAAAGACCTCAATAGTAGCTCCCTCTCCATTTGAATGTGTGCTTTGTAGATACAGTAGCAGTGTAGCATGCCTATATTTGATTCAATTAAAAATAAAGTTTCAGAAAATGGCCCTGATTTGCATCTGTAATTCCTATTCAACTTTCCCATTTAGGACACAGTATTGAGTGTGAGGACAAAAGTGCTCACCAACCCAGTCCCATTTTAGTGACAGCAGATTCTGGATACTTATGTCTCCTATCGCTGTACAATATGGCCTAATAAAGTCGAGCCAAAGAGACTAGATTTCATTTCGAAGCAAAGGGTTTGGCCATAAACTTTTGCTTTCTGGCTGAACAGAGCCATTTCAGCTTTGAGCATAAATTCTGCTCGTTTGAGGCATCAGGGTGATGAGGAAGCCAAATGGATTATTTGTGAGCCAGGTGTCAAAGGCAGAGACACCAGGTTTATTGTGTATTCATTGTTTTCTGGACAATCTCTTGCTAGTTAGAGAAAATTTTCACAGGAAGTTAGAAATGACTTCAAAAATTCCCCTCTGTGGCTTCACAGAGTGGATTTTCAGCAAGACAAAAAAGACATTTGGTTCAGAGATTGGAAATGGGCAGCCTATAAATTGCTGAGGTATTTAGCTCTGGGATTAGCAGTTTTCTTTTTGGGGAAGGGGGCCACAATACTGATTGCTCACAGAGTATAACAGTAGTGTAGGGAAGTGCCTTGCCACAGGTAGTCTGGGTTCAAATCCCAGCCTCATCATGAGTCTGTGGGCCTACTGCACCACCTCTCTAAGCCTTAATCCCCTCACCTGCAAAATGAGAGCAACAATAGCATCTACCTCTAGGAAGGCAGTTGAAATGAGGCGGTAGATGTAAAGTGCTAAGCATAGGACATGGCAAAAGGATAACAGCTGTAAAGTGCTTCCATGTGTCAGGTGCATGTGGTCTAATCATCCTAAGAACTGATATTCATTGCATGTGCACCTTGTAGGTATTCCATAAATGACAGTTATCATCAAGAGTAACAGTGATAGTCATGGTGACAGCAATGGTGATGATGAAGATATCTCTACTGTTCAGACAAAGGAACATGAACCAATTATAAAATATTGGGCCTCTGTTTCATGGCAACCCATTGAATAGCTGTTGCTTAGATCATCAAAAGATCCTCTAGTGGAGAGACACTAATAAGTTTGTCCTTGGAAGACAGCAGTATTCTATGGGAGCCCTCCCTACACACTACAGACTTTCCTAATGACCAATAAGTTAACCCCAAGTAGATACAATCATAAGAGAGGAATTAAGTACGGGAGAACATGATAGTCTCCCAAAATAGGAAGTAGGTCATTTATGGGCAACCATTAAACTGAGGTAGGATGACCCAACCTAGCTTTCTAAAAGGAGCCAGGAGCTAGCAAGGTCCTGATGGCCAGAATGAACTAGTTACTGCTAGTTCTGTACCTGATGGTGCTCTCTACACACCATTCCCTTTCTCATCTCTACCTATCAAATGACCATGCTGTTTACTTCTAGCTTCACTCCCAGGTTAATTTTCAACTAATAGCATATCCTTGGTCCACAGGATTGGTTAATAAACTAATATTTGTTTAATAAATTATTTTGAAAAATACTTGTTCAATGTGTATTTAGAAAAGAGGCTGAGTATGAGGTGGGCTGATAAGACAAGATAAATGATTCCTGGTCAGAGCCCTCAGCCTCTACCTCCCCAGTAATTCAGTCCTGGCCCAATTTAGCACTCTTCCCTTAGCTAAAGAAAAGATTTGCAGGCAAGACCCAAGACTTTTAGAAAGCAAGGTAGAAATTACCTGTTATTACTTAAACATACCTCTTAGAAGAAGAATTGCTCCCACCCCAAATAACTTACCAAAGTATTGCACCTAACCACAAACTATATCTCCTGAGAAGAATTCTGGGAGACACATTTTCCCTCTCTTACTACATTTCTAGAAAGATTTTAGCACTCATTATAGTTCAATATACCCAGAAGACTGTCAGACTGGACCTCATCCTGCAGCCAGCATTCAGTTAGATGAGAAGAGGAACTTAGAATGATCTTATTTGGCAAGGAGTCTCTGTGGCCCAGGCTCACTTGACCCGTGAGCAAGTTCAACTTGATAATACATTTCAAGCACTAGGCAGGACCTCAGAGGCTGCTACCCTCTTTGAGTTCTCTGCAGGTGATTCACTCCAACATATAGCTATTCTCTCTCCAGTCACTACAGGGCTATGTTCTGAGCACAGCCCAACTGATGGGCAGGCTCTCATTAACACAGAAGAAAGAACAGTCAGCAAAACTCCACTGGTGCAGAGCTCTGGGGAAAAGCTAAGCCGATGTTCCTAGTTCTTACTTATTTGTGCAGATCATCTGGTCTTGAGGGGATGGGGGACAGAAAGGCTGAGGGAGCTGGGGAGCCTGTGTCATTTAGGCTGATGAACAAGACTGCTGCCCTAGAAAATGTATTCAGTCAGAAAATTCTGCTTATTCCATATCTTACCACAAAGAATTCGAGGGATCTCCCCAACAGCAGTCACCTACAAAAATGTTTGCAACACAAAATTATAAGCAATATAGGTAGGGATGCCTTTATGACACACTAGAGGATAGTTTTATATCAGTCTTATTCCTTTATCCTCTCCCATCAGTGACTCAATTCTAACCCAGTCTCAAGGCTCATCCTAAGTACAAATTCAAATATACCTACCACCCACTCCTAAGAAGGAAGAAGGAAAGAATTTATATATCAAGGGTTAGATGCTTTCATACACTGTTACTCTTTCTACTGATCCCTTAAGATCTTTCTTTTTTTTTTCTTTATTACAGGTAAATCTCAGAGAAGTACAGTAACCTGCCCATCGTCTTCCACAAAATCATGTCATAAATTAGTCTTACAGTCTTCTTACCCCATCCTCCTGGTGACTGCACAACCATAACCTCCCCGCTCATACTTCGCAAGTGCAGGTGAACAGGCAGAGTGAGGGCTGTGGTAGTGAATTTGGATAACACTATGGCCCATAAGCGTTTATAGGTAGGGAAACACCAACTAAGATCTGTGGATGATCAAGTCTAATTGCAGTTAGACCAGGAATTCAAATATTCCTCTTTCACTGGTTCATTCCTTACCAGTCAATTCAAGGAGAAGGAAAAATACCAAAAATTGAAGAAAACAGTAGTTTTCTTCTCTTTGCTAAAACAAGAAAGCAATGAAAATTCTTTAAAAATGGTATCTATTTTGTCATAGTCTAGAAAAAGAAGAAACCAATTGAATCCATTGTTTTAAAACCAATGCTATAAATATAGAGGGTAGGAATAAACTCAAGGCTTTCTATAGGCCAAACTGCCAACAAAAAGCTTTTGTACACCAAGATCAGTGAGCACAGAGATATGTTACAGAGATATGTTATTTCTTAGTGGACAGAAACATCCTCCCTTCAGACAGGGTGTGGAAAAATGGAGGAAGCAATAACTCATTCATATATGTTAACTAATTCCATCTAATTCCATTCTCCAGTGCACACAGACTATAGCCATCAAAACAGGACACCTGTACTTCTCTGAACCTCAAACCCTAACCAACAGGACTGCATCACTCTTGTTACCATGAAATACATGTGACAATTAATGGTAAAAACTACAAAAAAATTTTATGTGATTCCTTTTTTTAACATGGCAGATGGATGCTCAAAATGATGTCATACTATTTTACTAATATCCCAAAGTTTCTCCATTGGCCAAGTGAGTTTGAAGTTGAAACAGTGACCTTGCATTATTCACCAGGAGATATCTTGTATGAGACTCTATAACAGCTTGCCATATTTTATTATTCACAGCCTCTGTTAGAAAGATGGGTTATCGATAATGATAGAATGACGTGTTGAAGATGATGATACAGAAAAGACACAGTGTTCTCCCTGGTCCAGCTGTAGAGGTCAAACATAGAACATGGCTTCTAAAGACATCTGGGTTTCTAGTTCTGGATAAGGTGAAGTAAGCACAGTCCACCCTGCTTCTTCCACTAATGCAGCTGGGGGCCCTGGACAAACTGTTTGGAGGAGCGAGTTGAAGGCTGCAGACAATAAAAATCAGTAGGTGGGTAAAAGAAGAAGAAAAGAACGGAAGTACCACCAAACCAGTAGTGCATTCACCATTGTTTTCCTCTGGTATCCTCTGGCCTGACCTCAAGGCAGTTCAAACCTGGGAGTGATCACAGAATGTGGACAAGAATGCTCTAGGAGAAGCTCTTTTCTGGCTCAGGGAACAGAGAAGGGAATTCCAAATGCTCAGACAGAATAGGGAAATCATAGTTTTTCTTTTTCTTTTATTTCAACTCTTCTCTTGTGCCTCACCCCCAAGTGACAGCAGCAGTGCTAACAATGAAATCCAGAAGGAGAAGAAAGGACAACAAAGTGAGGATGAAGCTATGTTACTTTTTGTCTCTCCACCCTTCCACCACCAGTTGATCCCACATGCAGGCACAATTGTAGAAAATATGCAGCCAAGCAGTGTAACTAAAGCCCAGGAGGTTTGGTGGTCAAAGAAACAAAAAAAAAGGAAGGGATCATGGAACCTAAAAGTATTGGCGAGACCAAAGAAAGAGGTCTTAAAAATGTAGCCCCTTAGAACTGTTTATGAACGCTTGGGCTCACCCCAAGTTGTTCATGGACAGAACTGGACCTATATAGCATAGGTGGAATTAGAGAACTAAATTACAATATAGACCACCACACAGTCTGAGTTTGATATGGGACAGATCCAAACAGCACACAGCTAATGCTTTGAAAACTCAACTAACACTGGCATCACAGCCTATGAAAGCCTGGTAGGAGCTTGCAGCCTAAAATCAAACGTCAATTATATCCTAAAATAAAATTATCAACATTCTGATAAGATTTAAACAAGACTCACAGTTTCATAATAAAATAATCAAAATATCCAGAATACAATAAAGAATAAAATAACCATGAAAACTTCAACTTGCATAGAAAAAGATAGTCAGCAGATACTAATAGCTAGTGACACAAATATTGGAATTACCTGACAAGGATATTATGCAGCCGTCACAAAACTTTCCCAATAATTAAAGGGAGAACACTTTTGTAAAGAATTAAAAGACAACAATCTTTAATGAAGAAACAAAATAAAAAGAAGAATCAAGCAGAAATTTCAGAATTATAAAATACCAGTAACTAAAACATCATTGCGTGGGCCCAATAGCACAAAGAAGATGATACAGGAGTGAACTGATTTAAATGCAGGGCAATATAAATTTTGCGATTTGAACAACAGAGAGAAAAAATACTTAAAAATATTGGATAGGGATTTTGAGTCCTGTGGAACATTAGAAAAAGATCATGGGATTCCCAGGACAGCAGAAAGAGTATGGTACAGAAAAATATCTGAACAAACAATGAATAAAATTTCCCCAAATTTTACCAGAAGAAAAACCTAAAGGTTCAATATCTCAGTGAATCTCAAAAGGAAAACCCCAAAGGAATTATGCTCAAACATAGCATAACCAGGTAACAAAACATGAAAGACAAAGAGAATATCTTCTCTTTATTTTTTTGTAGTAAAACTAATAACCTTGAAAGGAACCAGAGAAAACTTACCCTTTATTTATAAGTGACCAACAGTTCAGATGACTTCGGATTTCTCAGCAGAAACAAAGGAGACCAAAAAGAAGTTTGTTTAAGTATTGGAAGTAAAGAACCGTCAATCCAGAATTCTGTATCTACCAAAAATGTTCTTTAGGAATGAAACTAAAATAAAGACATTCTTAGATAAAGGAAAACAGTATTTATTGCCAAAAGACTGCTCTAAAGGAACTCATTGTGAAAACAGACACTGTCTGAGGGGTGGGTACCTGTGGCAGGGGGAACGGTAAGCAGAGAGAGTGAAGGAGGTCAAATATGGTGGATGTACTTTATATTCCTGTATGAAAATAAAATTAAAAAATTGTTCCAAGAGGAGGGGGGAAAAGGGAGAATGATGGAGGGGTGAATCTAATTAAGATACATTATAAACACATTTGTAAATGTCACAATGTATACCCCTGCAGAACTATTAGATGCAAATTAAAAAATCTTTTTAAAAAAAAAAAGAAACTCATTGTTATAAGAAGTTGTACAGGTACAAGGGAAATAATAGCAAAAAAAAAGGTGGATATTAAGAACAAAGTGAGAACAAAAGAAATGATAAATATCAGGATAAGAAGAAAAGACTATATTTCTCTTTGAGTTCTTTAAAATGTGTTTGATATTGGAAAAACTACTAACATTGATGTGGATTTCAAGTTACATAAATGTAATACATGACACAACTATATGTAAGATGGAAAAGGTAAAGTGCTATATATAAGATTTCTACATTATGAAAAGGTAAGTCTAAGTAGCCTTGAAAAGTTAAATGGCTATATTACAAACTTAATAGAAATTAGTAAAGAAAAAACTATCTAGAAAAATGTAAGAGCAACTGTAGATAAAATAGAGCTCTAAAAAGTTCAAATAACCCTAAAGAAGAAATAAAAGAGAAGATCAAAAGAAGGGATCAAACAGAAAGCAAATTACAAATTTTAGGTCCAAATCCAAATATACCAATAATTGCCTTATAATTAAGTAGTCTAAGACAACCAATTATCAAAGATTTGCAGAATGGAATTTTTTAAATGACCCAAACTATAAACTGTCTACAGGGAAATCTTTAAAATTTAAAGATAAAGTTCAGTTAAAATAAAGTTAGAAAACTATACATTTCTCAGGGCTGGGTATGTAACTCAGTGGTACACAAAAAATGAATTTTGTGTTCAGATTTGGGTTTTATCCCCAAGATATCTCATTTTCTCTATGCAAATATTCCAGAATCTGAAATCTGGCACACTTTCCATCCCAAGCATTTTGGATATGGGATACTCGACCTGTGTACACTTAACAACAGAGCTTCAAAATACACAAAGCAAAACCTAACAGAACTAAAATAGACAAATCCACAATTCCAGTCAGAGTCTTCAGCACTCCTGTGCCAGTAATAGGTAAAGCTCACAGACAGAAAATCAGCAAGGGCTGATTTAGAAGGACTTCACAACACCATTAACCAACTGGCTGCAATTCACATTTACAGAACATTCTGCCCAGCAAAAGGAAAGCACCTGTTCTCCTTAAGTTCAGCTGGAACATTTACCGAGATAGATTACATTCTGGTTCATAAAATATAAATTTAATACAGTTAAAAGAATTGAAGGCTGGGCATGGTGGCACACAGCTGTAATCTCAACACTCAAGAGGCTGAGGTAGGAAGACCAAAAGTTGGAGACCAGCCTGGGCTACTTAGCAAGACTCTGTCTCACCCCCCCTCCAAAAAAACTGAAAAGATGTAAAACAGGTTCTAGTTCAACTGCAGTGAGATCAGACTGCAAGTCAATAATAGAAAGATAAGGGAACTATCTCGAGATACTTGGAAATGAAACAACATGCTTCTAAATAATCCATGGATCAAAGAACAGGTATCGAGTAAAATTAGAAAATATTTTAACAGTATGAAAATGAAAATATGGCATATTAAAGTTTGTGGAATTCAGCTAAATCAATGCTTAGGAAATATATAGCATTAAATGGCTTCATTAAAAAGAGTAAGCACACAGGGCATGGTGGATTATGCCTGTAATACCAGCTACTCCAGGGCAGAAATTGGGAAAATTGAGATTCAAGGCCAGCCCAGGCAAAAAGTTATGGAGACTCCATCTCAATTAATAACTTGTGTGTGTGTGTGGTGATTAAACCTATAATCTCGGGTAAAATGGAGGCATAAATAGGAGGATTATGGTCCAGGCTGGGGGAAAAAAACCAAAAACCGAAAACCACATGAGATCCTGCCTGAAAAATAACTACAGCAAAAAGGACTGCATGTGTGGCTCAAGTGGCAGAGCACAGGCCTAGCAAGAGCAAAGCCCTGATTCCAAACCCCAGTACCTCTAAACCAAAAGAAAAAAAAGAAGTCTCAAATCAATAATTTTAGCTTCATCTTAAGAAGCTCCAAAAGAAGGACAAAATAAACCCAAAGAAAATAGAAAGCAAAGAAAAATATTGAAACTAACACTGATTATTTGAATAGATAAGCAAAATTTATATCTAATGAAAGTGACAAATAAAAAGAGAGAGAAGACACAAGTACAAAATCAGGAATGAAGAAAGGTTATCACTACAGACCCTGCAGACATCAGAAAAGACAATAATGGAATTGAATACTATGAACAACTCTAGATTCACAGATGGACTGAATAACTTCAAACTGCCACAACTCCTCAAGGTTCAATGTGTTGCCTGAGTAGTCTTAAAACCATTTAAGAAGTTAAATTTGTATTTAAAATCCTTCAGAAAAGCTGGGTGCTGGTGGCTCAAATCTGTAATCCTAATTACCTGGGAGGCTGAGATCAGGAGGATAGTGGTTCAAGGTCGGCCTGAACAAAGAGTTAGCAAGAACCTATTTTAACAACAGCTTGGGGATGTGATGTTTGCCTTTCATCCCAGCAATGGTGGGAAGCATAAAATAGGAGGATGGTAATTCAGGCAAATCTGGGCAAAAAGCAAGACCCTATTCCAAAGTAACAAGAGCAAAAATGGTTGGAGGTGTGACTCAAGTATAGAGCACCTGCCTAGCAAGTGTGAGGCCCTGAGTCCAAACCCCAGTATTGCCAAAGAAAAACCAGACAACAACAGCAGCCTTTAAAATCCAGGCCCCAATGGTGAATTCTACCAAATGTTTAAAGAAAAAAATAGCACCAGTCAACACAAAATTTCTTTCAGAAAATAAAAGGGGATATTTTTTGCAACTCGCCTTATGAAGTTAACATTACAATGGGAAACCAGCCAAAGAAAGGATAAGATTTCTGTAGATCAATACTCCTTCACAAACATACACTAATTACAAAAGAAATTCATAAAGATATTAGCAAATCAAATCCACCAATATATTTTCTTACCACCAATATATTTTCTTAAAAAAATCACACTCTGACCAGGAAAACTTAGTGTCTGATTCACTATTCTAACATCACTCAGTGCACTCTACCATATTTATGGTCTAAAGAAAAATATGATCATATCAAATGATGCAAGCAAAGCACTTGCCAAAATTCAAGATCAATTCATGATTTAAATAAAACTCTCTCACCAAACTAGAAAAAGAAGAAACTTCAACTTACAAAACACCTACAGCAAATATGCTTAATGAAAGATTGAATATCTACCTCCCCAAGACTGAGAACAGCAATCTTTTACATTGTTAGTACTCATGATCAAACCCAGGCTCAATGCATGCCACACAAGTGCTCTACCACTGAGCTATACCCCTAAACTCACATTCTCCATCTTCTTATTTAGCACCCTGCAAGAAATGCTAGCTAGTACTATGTGATTGCAGAACACAAAGTCAACATAGAAAAATAATGTATATTTCTACATACCATCAATGATCAACTAGAAAACAAACGTTTTAAAGAGTTTGTTTATAATAACTCCAAAAACTGTAATGCCTAAATATAAATCTAAAAAAATCGTGTACAGAATCTTCATACTAAAAATGAAAGAAGTTGAAGATAACCTAATGACCTAAGTGACCTAAACAACTAGAGATACCATATTCATGGATCGGCAGATTCAACACAAAAGATGTCAGTGCTCCCCCAAGTGAGCCTATACGTTTAATATAATTCCAACCAAAATGCCAGCAAGAAGTTTGTAGGTACAGACATGCTGATTCCAAAATGTACATGGAAAAACAAAGACTTGAGAATAGACAGAGCAATTTAGAAAAAGCAGACACTGGGAGGAATCATAGTACTTAATGCCAATTTTAAGCCACAGAAGATTATTTCCAGAGCTTGAAAATTAAGTTTGTCTGATTGAATTTTGAAATTGCCTGAAGCTAGTATCTCTTTTTTCCTTCCATTTTCTCCCTTTCGGGATGGGAATGCCTAAAACTGTTATCCTATGCTTCTCCCACGTTGGATGTGCCAAGCGCTTCACAACACGGGTACGTTATGAGACACGGGTCATTAGGTGATTCCATCACTGTGCAAACGCCATGGCGTGTACTGATACACACCTATGAGGCACAGGTCAATTAGTGGACATGACTTCTTGATGAGATCAGAAGATGCAGACGATGTAAGATGTACTAGGCTACTGCAGGGGTAACCCAGCATACCATTTTGTAGCAAAATTTTTGTAAATAGAAGATAACTCTTAGAATAACAAAAAAGGCGTATAGAATAGTAAATAGTGTATATAAAGCATTAATGACATTTATTACTATGATCAAGTATCTGAACTGAATGTAGCTATATGCACTGTACTTTAGTCTGGCAGCACAGTGGGTCTGCTTACACCAGCATCAAAACAAACACGTGAGGAAGGATATTTGCTATAATGTCACTAAAAGATAGGAATTTTTCACCCCTTTATAATACTATGGGGACCTGTAAGACACATGCAGAGATGAGCACGTGAATGAGAAGAAAGGTGATCTTTCAGTGTCAGAGACTCAGTAATGGCCCTCAAAGATGTTCACACCTTAATCCTTGAAGCCTGTGAAGGTGACCTCACATGGCAAAAAAGCACATTGCAGATGTGATCAAGGATCTGAGATGTGGAATTATCTTGGATGATCCAAGTGGGCCCTAAATATGACCCCAAATGTCCTTGTAGGAGGGAGATGGTGGGAGATTTGACTAAAGAGAAAACAGGAGATGTGACTAAGGAAGCAAAATGCTGGAGTGATGTGAGGAACAGGTCATGAACTAAAGAAGTTAGAAAATACAAGTAGGCAGATTCTCCTCTGGAGCTGCCAGAAGGAACCAGAGTGTCAGCACCTTGACTGTAGCTCAGTGAAATTCATCTTCAGAGTTCTGGTTTTCAGAAAAAGAAGAGAATAAATCTGTGCTGCCTTAAGCAAGTAGGATTGAGGTAATCTGTTAGAGCAGTCATAGGAAATTAACACGTATTGCATTTCTCCTGAGTAGATACCTATGAGTGGAATTGTTGTATCATATGGTAACTCCATATTTAATATTTTGAGAAAAAACTCCAGTTTTTCAAAATTGAAATTTTTCTCCAGGAAAGATAGTAACAAAAAATAAAAATAAAAGATAAGCTGCAGACTGAGAGAAAAGATTTAAAACCCATGTCTAACAAGATAACCAGAATATACAAATAACACTTCAACTCCACAGTAAGAAAAAAAAGAAAAAAATTAAAATGGGCCAAACACTTCACCAAAAAGGATAGCAGATGACAAATAAGCACATAAAGAGATGTTTAACAACAGCAGTCACTAAGGAAAGACAAATTAAAACCATATGAGGTATCATTACACACCTGCTAGAGTGGTTAAAATAAAAAGTGCTGACAGTATCAAGTGCTGACAAGGTTGTGGAGCAACACGACCATCCATCGTTGATGGGGGGGATGAATGGTAGAGCCACTCTGAAAAATACTTGCCAGTTTCTTTTAAAGTTAAACATAAACTTACTCTATACACAACCAATCTTATTTCTAGGCATTTACTCACACAAACTTCTACACAAATGTTTATGCACTTCTATTTATGATCCCCTCAACACTAGAGGAACCTAAAAGCTGTCCAATGGACAAATGGATAAACAAATTTTGGCAGGTCCACAAAATGTTATAGTCTTCAGTAACAACAAGGAATAAAGTATTAATACATGCAGTGACCTGGATGGGACTCAAGGGAATGACACTGAATGAAAAAAGCTGATCTCAAAAGGTTATGTGCTGCATGACCAATTCAAAAACACAGACCCCGAGTGACAGAGAACAGATCAGTAGTTGCCAGAGGCTGAGGGCTTGGGCAGTCTCACTTTGTGACTGAAAGTGAGAGTGGGAATTTTGGGAGCTAAAACTACTCTGCAGGAGTAGCTAAATCAGTAGAGCACATGCCTCGCAAATGCAAAGCCCTGAATTCAAACACCAATACTGCCCAAAAATAATCCCTATTCTGTACCCTATAGTGATGTGTCATATGGCCCTTCATATATGTGTTTAAAAACACAAAAAAAATCCACTTCCCTTAATGTTAATTTTAAAATTTAAACTAAAGGAGAAGATACCCAGGCAATTCTAATCTTCTCTGAGTTTTAGTGGGATGACCACATAACCTAAACATTTTTCTATAATGGAGAAAAGCCAAACAATGCTGGGCAACTGACCCTGTGTTTTTCCACTAACCTGCACCTGAATTATCTGAGTGACTTGAATACTTTTATTATGATCAGAAGGAGCCAGTGAGGATTAGGCATAGCCATACTTTTTCTCCTAGAAATTTTCCTTTTTTTTTTTGGTGGTGCTAGGATTTGAACTCAGGGCCTTATACTTACTAGGCAGGTGCTCTACCACTTGAGTCATACTCCCAACCCTTTTTGATCTAATTATCTTTTCGAGTAAGGTCTCAAATTGATGCTCAGCCCAGCCTAGACCTCCTATTAATACTTCAGACATAGCTGGGATGACAGGGATGTGTCACCATGCCCAGCTTCTATTGATTGAGATAGGGTTTTGTGAACTTTTTGCCAAGGACGGCCCTCAAACCATGATCCTCCTGATCTCCACCTCCCAAGTTGTAGGATTACAGGTATGAGCCACTGTGCACAGTCCCTTTCTTCCTTTTGTTGACTCTACTGGATCTGGCTTATTCTTTACTAATACCATCCCCATGCTGGAAGTCTACCATACAGCACTCCATCCCACACATTCCTACCTTCAGGTGGTCAGTACTGAGCTTTTCAGCTTTCTTATATCCCCTGTAGGAAATACATCACCTATCCCCCTGCTTTCCCATTGTAGCATTGACTTATGCATCTGATCCTCCCTGGATACCATCACAGTCCAGGAAGACAGAACTGCCTGGGTCTTTTTCAGACTAAGTTACCACAGAGGGAGTGGGGCTGAATATGTGTTTCCTACCTTTGAAAAATATCATAATTTTTATATCATGCAGCTTGGCATGGTTGGCAGCAAATCTAGGATACTACTTTGGTTACAAATATTGCAAAGAGGTTTCTAGTCTTAGAAGCCATTGATCCGTTATAAAAACAAGCAGTGCTTACAGTTGACACATTTCTCTAGTGGATGTGACATGTAACAGTAGGAAATGCTAAGCTATGAACCTAAAGCTTCAGTGCAGAGCTGGCCCCACTTTCCTCTTCCAACCAGCTGTGCAGCCAGAAGTGAGTCATATTGTGACTTCTCTTCGCAAGAGTTAGTGACATGTGTCTTATTTCTCCTACTCCACAGTTGGGTAAGGGTCAGAGACACCAGTTACTTTGCATTTGTCATATTTTCCATATGATATTCAATCAAATGCCCATACAGCTGACCAAATAAAAACTGATTGCATAAAAACATGGGCCTTGTAAACTGAACAATGCTATGCAAACCCAGGGTACTCTTATCCTTCCAAAGTTCTTGACAAAAAAAACCCAAAAACACTGTATGAAATCAATGGTGGGTACTTGGTTTGGAAGGCACACAAGTAGTTAAAGACCAATAATCTCTGAAAGTGTTCAGTTTGATGTCTAGCAGCAGGCCTGTTTGAGAAGATGGTCCTTGTTTCACATCAGTGACAATATCTTGGCAGCTGATAAGGGCCAGGGTGAGCCACAGCTTCTTCTGGGTTGTCATGCTGAGCCCTGACTGTTGTGGGTTTCATGGTTCATCCTCACTGGCACTGGGCTCTGTTTGTATGTTATGTAATCTTTCTGTGCTGCCTTCCCCTTTGTTCAGCCCATGCCAAGAGCCAAATAAAAGAATCCATATGTGATTACAACTATAAAACCAAAAGGAAAATATTAGACCAAAATATAACATTTTGGGGTTTCTAAGTTTGTTTTACCTTTAATGCTAGGCAGACAGTTTACACAAATCATTTTGCTGCAAAGTAAAGAATAATGAGTTAAATGTGTTCCCTGTCACCATCAATCATGTACGTTTGCCTTTGACTGACCAAACATATAAGACACATGAAATGACTTTCTAATCATGTTAGGGAGAAGGAGGGAGAGAAGGGGAGAAGATGGGGGAGGAAGACGTTTCAGCTTCTTTTAATTTATTCAGAAGTCCCATTGACATTTTCTGGCAATCTTCTAACATGGCGCATGAGCGTCTCTTTGCTAATAATGTTTGCCTTGAGAATTTGTAAAGGTCTGAAAAGTCTTTAATTCAATGTTCTAGACATTACCAGGGCCGTAAGGGAATGCAATTCCTGTTAATAGCCCATGGATTAGTTCTTTCTTTATTTGAAATAGTTTTCAAGGAAGCTGCCTGACTTCCAGGTGGGTATGAGTGATGTTGGGTAGAGACATTGGTGCTGGAGGAGGTGGTAGGTAACTTCAAAGCCTCTGATCTAAAGATTTTCATGTAAGAAGAACAGAGGATGCATGACAGTGGGGGCCCAAATGGGATATTGAGGTTTAGCAAATTCATTTCAATTCATGGGTGTTTATTTTGATTTGTGAATTTAAACAACACACTGACTGGATTTTCTGGCAGTCAGAATGGTTTATAACCAAATATAACTAGGTTTCATTGCAATCCTCGCCAAGGAGTATAAAGCTTTGCATTTCAAGTTTCTACACTGAGTCAAAGCTCTTTAATTTGGCAATGGAACCCCAGACAGTAGCAAATGAAGAAGTTTCAAGTACCAAAATTATACCAAATTATAAGTCCCTGCTGGTCTTGGCCCCACCCAAGCTGTGCGTAAGACAGGCTGGCCAGGCTAAGTTGAAGCCAATTCATTCATTCATATATTCAACACTCACTGAGAAACTACTAAGAGTCAGCTGCTGCCCTGGCTTCCCAATGACTCCATTTTTCCCAGTGAAAAGAAGCCACATAAACAACAATGCTACAGGGAGAACAAAGCCAGGGTGTAGATAAGGACTGCGTACATGGGGTATGAAGGGGAGGGTGATGCCAATACTTAAAGTTATATTCAGATGTTTTCTTTCCACATGGAAACTTTATCACTTCTAGAAAATGTGGAGCGATAGATACTTACTTCTAAGAGATCCTAGGCAGCCCAGAGAACTTTATACACTTCGTTATTTTCTTCTTGATTTTCCTACATTTGCCAGGGAAGCTGTTGAATCATAAAATTTCCCTTAATAATTGGTCTGCCATCTCTCCAGATTGGGGAACTCGATATTGGGTAAATGCCAATTCAACCTAAGTGGATCCAGAAGCAGACCCCACCACCCGACATGTAAAAGCAACAGCAACAGAAGGTTCCCGAGGCACTGATATCTTTCTTAATCTGGGTCCTACATACATGGGAATGTTGGGTTTGCAAATATTTAGCCAATTACATATTTATTGTATATACCTTTTATGTTTATATATTACTGTTCAATTGAAAGTTTGTTTTTAATCCCCTTAAAATGTGATTCTAATGTTTTTTAGGGTAGTCTCACTGAGAAATTAATATTAAGCAAAACCAAGAAGGGATGACAGAGGGAAGCCTAACATCTACTTAAGGGAAGCACGTCACAGCCAAAAGGAACCACAGCAAGTTCAAACCCTAGACCAGCCAAAGGGGATGTTACTGCCATGAGGTACAGCACGGCACTCAGAATATAGCCAGCAAGGTCACAGGAACCTGACCACCTTCTGCCACTACAAGGACTTCATTTTGGTAAGAGGAGACACCATGGAAAGACTTACACAAGAAGGGTAACAGGATCTGATTCAGGCCTGACAAGATTGTTCTAGATGCTACGTTGAGGATAGACTGGAGGGAGGGCTGTGGACAGAGCAGTTAGAAGGCTGGTGTCATCTTGGGGAGAGATGATAGTGGTTTGGATCTAGCAGGAAGAGAGAAGTGGGTAAACTGCTCAGATTCTGGGCATATTTTGAAAGTTGAACCAAGATTTTCCACCAGGTTGAATGTGGTGTTTGAGGGAACAGCAAAAGAGAAGTCATGGGTAACTAAAGCTTTTAGACTGAGCAATGGGAAGGATGACATTTCCCATTTCCAAGTGGAGTAGTAACAACGTGCACCTCACTATCGACCTCTATCACGTGGGTTTACTTTGCCAGAAAAACTCTCTACTCTGGTGCCATTAGTGTTCCCTCCTGGAAATGGACAGCCACCTTCACCTCAGCACTATCAGGCAGAGCTCTGGCCTCCCTGCAGAGATCCCATCCACACAGGGTGGAGCTCTGCTTTTGGAAGGCCACCTTCAGCAGGATATTCAGCGCTTCCATCTACCAGGTAGTAAGAGTTGCTTGCTGTGGTGGTAAATTTTATGTGCTACCTAGACTAGATCATGAGATGCCCAGATATTAAACTAAGCATTATTCTGGGTGTGCCTGGGAGGGTATTTCTGAGTGAGATTAACATTTGAATTGGGAGAATGAGTAAAGCACATTTACCTGCCCATTGTGGGTGGGCTTTATCCAACCATTAGAGGCCATAATGGAAAACAAAGTAGGAGTAGGGGGATTTTGTTCTTTCTGCCTGACAGACTTTTTTGTTTAGTAGTACTGGGGTGTGCCTCACAGTTGCTAGGCAGGTACTCTACCACTTGAGCCATGCTCCAAGCCCTTTTTTGCTATGGTTATTTGTCAGAGAGGGTCTTGCACTTTCTGCCTGGGGCCAGCCTTAGATTGCAGTCCTTCCTGTCTATACTACCTGTATAGCTGGGATTCACAGACACGCACCATCGCACCTGGCTCTTTTGCTGGTATCGGGTCTCATTAACTTTTTGCCTGGGCTGGCCTTGAATTGTGATCCTCCCCATCTCTACCTCCCAAGTAGCTTGAATTACAGGCTTCTTGACAGTCTTGAAGTAGGATATGAATCGCTTTCTGCCTTCAGATCTGTACTGAAACTTATACCATCAATTCTCCTGATTTCTCAGGTCTTCAGACTCAGACTGAAACTCGACCGGCAGTTCTCCAGGAGCTTGTAACTCAACCTTCATACCAAGTACGTCAATTCATTAAATCAGCATCTCCATCTCTTAATTATAGACAGACAGACAGACAGAGATAGTCATGTATCTCTTAATGATGGGGACACATTCTGAGGGATGCATTATTAGGTGATTTCATTATGGGTGAACATCATAGTATGCATTTACACAAACCAAGATGGCTATGACATCACTAGGCACTATAATCTTATGGGACCACTGTTATACATGCAGTAGGTAAGTGAATGAAATGTTACGTGGTGCAGGAGCATGCGTGTGAACACACACACACACACACACACGCATGGGTGGTTTAGCTACAGAATCCTAATGTGCTTACTTTCTCCCTGGAACACCTACCTAAGCCACCCTTCTTAGGAACATAACTCAGTCCTTATCCTTCAGCCTAGCCTTAGCTAGCTCATCACCTCTTGTCAGGCAGTCCTTACAAAGCTGGCCCAAAAAGTGAACAAGACCCATAGGATGGGGCTGTGCACATGTGTGCCCATACATCCCAGTCAAAGCAGAAGCTTCTCATACCTCATCAGTGACTCCTAGCCATGCATATATTGGTCTGAGCAACAGTCTGTCTGGAATCCAGTTGGTGCCCATGGGAGCTCAATTGAATCAATGGACTCCATAAAGTGAACTCTAGAAACCTAAGACTCACATTGCAATGATGGCACTTGCTAAGGATTCCTCTCATCATTTATACTGTCTTAGAATGCTCCTGGACAAACCTGGAACCACTTTGCTTGGATGTGAGCACCTTGATTTGTCAATTCTAAGCTAAATGCCCTCATAAAGTTTGTTGCTCTTTATTGAATTTACAGTGTCTACCATTGTAACATGAGGGTAAAAATGGTGCCAAGTTTGGGTAGGGTAAGATCATAATGGGAAATAAATGAGATAATGTATACACAGTATTAAGTACATGGCTTTGCACATAGTTAGAATTCAGTATATTCTGGCAATTATTAAAAGTTATTTATTTATAGTTTCAGCTCATAGAGCAGGTTATTTTTATAAATGCATATGCACAAATACACATATATGCACATATGTAACCCAAATTAAAGGTAGTAAAAGAATTCCTTTTAGCCAAGCACAGTGGCACACACCTCTAGTCCCAGCTGCTCAAGAGGCTTGAGGCAGAGGATCACTTGAGTCTAGGAGTTCAAGACCAGCCTGGGTAACAGTGAAACCTGGCTCAAAAAAGTAAAAATTTAATGAAGTGATTCTCTTGGCTCAATTAGCGTTAGGACGATGCATTGTTGAAAGTTTACCTCAATACAAAAGCCATAATAAACAAATGGTTTATATCTAGCCATGACCACTTCAGCTAACATACAGTCTGAATAATATAGGTCACATTTCTCTGTGTTTCTTCATTCAGAATTAATTCAGAAAAAAAATGATATAAACTATGCTGTGATTGATAATAAGTAACATTTCACCTACAAATTCCAAATGTTGTAGAACAGGGGAAAGTGCAGAAAAACACATTACATATTTTCTCCATCCTCCATATATCACTTATTTAAGAGAGAAATAATCATGGAGTACCTACCACGTTCCAGGTTGTGCATGTGCACAGATGTGTTTACGTGTGTATAAAATGATAGATTAACAGAGAAATATTTAAATGTGCTACATAGGGAATCTCAATGTAGAATGAAAAACAATTGCAAGAGTTAATCTCTCCCAGCTGGATGTGATGGCACACAACTGTGATCCCAGCACTTGGGAGGCAGAGATAGGAGGAATGTCAGTTCAAGGTCAGCCTGGACTACACAGAAGACCCTGTTCCAATTAAAAAAAATGCTTTCAAAAAAATCACACCCAAGCACACATATATACAACTTATCATGTCCAAGGATGGCTAATCCTAATAAAAATAATAGTTACAGTTCATAAAAATGGCAGGTCAGGTCTCAACTGGAAACTCCCCACACACGGAAGAGAAATTTAAGTACACATAGTAAAACTGACAAACAATAACAATGGATCTTAAATTACATCCAAGTGAGGAAGTCAAATTGAAAGTAAATGTAGCCACTTATTCGGGGAGGAGGTGATGATAGACAGACCAAACAAGTTCATTGTCTTAGTCGCCCCAGAAAAGATTCAGGAGACTCACAGAAACCTTACAGAGCAGTGGAAGGAGATAGGATGGTGATGAGGAAACAGGCTGTCCAAGGCTGCTTAATACTGTAAATGCAGATAAGTCACAGGCACCAGAACATTCACCTGCTCTCCTTAAGGGACCTCAGCAGTGAAAACAGGACCCTCCAACACATTAACAATAGCTACTGAGCAGCAGGACCTCTGGGTGCCAACCTGGGCCTCTTTCCTAAAGGTATTGCACATAAGGCTAGCTAGCATGGGTTTATAAATTCCAGCACATCACAGTGGTAGAGGGCACAGCTTGAAGTTTAAATAAAGATGAAGACCCAGAAAAAAAAATCGTTTTACAGGATTTAAGAAACTTAAAGAATTCATTACCTCTGAAAAGATGGGTGAAAAATATAAACCAGTTCCCAAAAGGTTTACATAAATCTAGAGATAACGTATTCAATTGAGAACAAAGTTTGAGGGGGCAATGACTTGGGGGCCCTAAGGTTAGAATCGTTAAGAGTGAGATTAGTGAGCAATAAATAAGTATTCCCCCATGTTTCTTGACACCTCTGGCTGGGCCGGTTTTGTAATTCCAGAATACACCAGGAATCCCTCTCTTTCGTTAAAGTTTATCATCTTGGATGTTGGCTTTCAGGTTCCACACATAATAGAAGGCTCAATGGATGACCACTGTGAATCTGCTTGTGACATACATACAGTGTTAGTCTTGCTTCTCTTTCTTCTTTGAATGGAGGAAAACTACAATATGTTCTACAGAACCAAGAAACAGATACTGCCTACCCAGGGCAAGGGAGAAGGTAAGCTCACACATTACCTTTGACTTCCAGAAACACTAAGTGTTCCCAAAGGGTCAAATGCTGCCAAAGCCTCCTCCCTTCTAACTCTGTCCTAATAGCCTGCCTGACCCATGGACCAAGTGATGGATTCTCCACCATAGCATATAGGGTTAGGGGGAAGGAAACAATTTCTATAAACAATAATCCATTTACAGATTTCCTTTTCTATCTGTGTCCATCCCCAAGCAAAAATGAGGGCTTTGTGATTTCTAGAATGGGAGTTAATACATAAAATTCCTGTGCCAAGGTGAATATTGGGGTGTTCACCATGTCCTAAAAGATACAAAGCTCTGGCACTTGGAGGTTAAGTATACAAAAGACAATATAGAATAGGAAGTACACGAATAAGGCTGTCCTTATTCTAAATGAAAAATATAGGAAGGGGAGACTTGTTATTTGCAGGTCATGCCCCTTAGCAAATTCCAACACAAAGACCACCTCAATGTCAAAAGGCAATGTTCAGACAGCTACTTCCAAACAAGGGGAAGTTAGTCCTGGACAGAAATAATGCAGTAACATAACCCTGGGAGGGAAATGTGTTTTCAGTTACACCAAGGTCTAGTCCTGCCTTTCCCACAGGCTCTTCCTAAATAGGAACTTGGCAATGGGATTAGCAGAGCTCAAGGGGACATCCTTGGCTTTAAAGGTGAGGCCTGTCAGGGTTCTGAGGAACGTTGGGCAGAAGTTCTCCTTGCTGCTAATAACACTGAAGAATCAGCATCATATCCATTTTATTAATTTTCTTGACAGGCAGCTCTAGTTACCATGCAGGCACCACAAAATCAAAACATACGCATGTCAAGTGGCCCCATCTGTGGTGGGGCCCTGCCAAGGCCCATGTCACATCAACACCAGGAAGCAGAGCCTAGCTCCTCAGATCACATGCTGGGTCCTGTGAGCAATCCCCTGTTGGAGGAAAACCACAGGAGTTTGGTGGAAAAAGCCAGAGGAGTTCCCTTGGTGACGGTCCTTTTTCCTGGGTCTGGACTCCTCATATTGAACAGAAGAGTCCCCGGAGACACAGGCTACATCTGGCTTTGAGGCCTGTCTCTAAACACAGCCACAAAGACCTCCCTGCTGCTTCCATTTTGCCTGCATTCAGTTTTATCCATGCAGGACAACAGCATCCTGGATTACAGGAGATATGTGAAGGAATGCAATGTCCTTGTGTGCAAGTGGAGCTGAGCTTCGAGTTCTGTTGAGCTGAGGTCTTCGGGAACACAATAAGCAGAGGAGAAAAAGGTTTTAAATCAAGGTATGAGTGTTGCTAAAGTGATTGCAGGGGCTCCAACATAAATTATTGTTTTTGTAGACCAATGTTAAATATTAGGTAAATAATATCAATTAGATTTGTGCAAAGGGCAAGGATCCAGCAAAACTCCTGCTCTCAGTTGCACAACTCATAGATGAGTGCCCAGGGTGAGCACTCATCCACATGCTACCCAAGGCCATTTGCTGGCATACAGCAGCCATGACCACAAAAAGCCAGAAGTCTCAAGCCTTCAATTTCAGAGTTTCTGATCATTTTTCAAGACTTCCTGGTGGCTCATTAATTTCCCACGTTGACCACTTCTAATTTTGCTGCTTACATAACAGGCAAGACAATGTAATCCCAGATCTGGAGCTAATAGCAACCAGTGCCAAATAAGAAAGTCTCAGAGTAGGTGGAGTTGACCGCACTGGTTTGCCACATTGACTGCTTAAGCTAAGAGCAACCCAGAGACAAGGATAGGAATTACTGTTATCCAATGCCCCAAAAACCTTCTTAGTAGGGAGCCTGGATCCTCTGTTCAATGCCCTGGAAACACTCTTAATCAGACTGGCTTGACCTGTGAGAAGAGAGTTGGTCCATTTTCTTCTTGCTTTAGTTCACCCACCAGGTAGTGGCCACTTTGGGGAATGGAGAGTGGCTACCCAGTTAGCTTTGCCAAGGAGATGAATGCATCCAGACTGCCTATCTCATGGGGTAAATGACTCAGTTCATCGTTTCATTCTCCATTCAAATAGCCATGGCATGTCAGCCTCACTGGCCTCCTTGATTGTGCAGAAATAAATAAATGAATTATGTTGTTGGGTTTGGGCTTCAGTACAAACACATGGTCTGCATTTATCCACACAGTGAGAGGTCCACCAGCCACTTGATATAAAAGAGCAAAATGATAATTCTTTTCTTTAGGCGCTCTGGTGCCATATGGAATGTATATAAATCATATTTTTGTTTTAACAGCGGAGGCTTTGTTGATAGATAAACATGTGGTTTATCTAAAAAAAGAGAGCTTTGTGCTTTTGAACAATCATTTAATGGCCATGGATGTGCCAAATAAAAATAAAAACATAATTTTGAAAGGAGCTGGCCTCATGCCCAAATCTGCAACAAGGAATTTCTCCTTAACCAAAGTGGTTAAAGCCCGTCGATCTGTTTTGAGTTTAAGCTGTGCTCTACTCAACCTCACGACAAATGGAATCGTGGGCTAATGTGCTCTAATAAGACAAGACATTACCTTTATGAATGACCTCATGGAGAAGAGGTTGGCGAGCATTGTGGAGAGGCCTTGAGCCAGGCAGCTCTGGGCTATGAAACCCAACTTTAGCTCTGCGAGGCATATTGCATCATCACCCTCTTTCCAATTCCAGCTTGGGATGTTTAGCAGATGGGCCTGTGGAAACAAACACAGGTATGAGACCTTGCTTTGTTACATGTTCAAGTGTTTAAAATCTCTTCTGGAAAATGCAGCATTGCCCAACTACTTAGGATCATGGAGATTTGTCCGTTCTTTCCCCTGCATGGGTCTGGTGTTGGGTGTTTTGTTCTATACTTCTCCTCATTAGACTTCAGTCTCTTTGCAATACTGCTTCTGCACCTACAAAGCCCAAGTCCAACTCTCAGGTGTGTTACTTAGCCAAATACAGCCCAGAGACAATTTTCTCATATGGCAGACACATCAGCCCTCACTGTGAGGATGTCTGGCTATCTTGTTCATAAATTGACTCCTCAAATACAGAAGACTAAGACTGCTGGGTGCCTGTGTATTCTTGATTTTTTTTTTGCCTGCCTTCCCATTACTCTAGATCAGTGACTCCCAATGTTGAGTGGGCATCAGAATCACTTGTAGGGTTTATGAAACAACTGGTTGCTGGCCCCGCTCCCCTAGGTTTCTAATTTAGTAGATATGGAGTGGAGCTAGATAATTTGCATTTCTAACATGTGGGAGGTCCTGATGGTTTATCTTAATTGTCAACTCGATTGGATTGAGAAATACCTAAGAGATTAGTAAAGTACACCTCTGAGGAGGTCTTACATGGCATTTCTAGAGAAGAGTAAAGAACATATGACTTAATGAATGGATTAATCCCTTGATGGGTTCATAACAGTATGGCATTACTTGGGGGTCATCACCCCTAAAACAGGAGGTGGGGCCTAGTTGGAGGAAGTAAGTCACTAGGGCTGTGTCCAATTTTTTGCCCTGACCTCTTCCTATATTCCCCTTTCTCTGCTTCCTGGCTGCCATGATGTGAACTGCTCTGCTCCACCATGCCCTTCCTACCATGATGGACCAACACCTCTGAAATAAATCTTTTTTCCCTTTTAAACTGTTCTCTCACAGCTGCATAAGAGGAAGTAAAACAAAGATGATGCTGATGCTGCTGGTCTGGACCACATTTTGAGAACCACTGCTCTAAGTTATCAGCATAACCTTATAGTCTTTTGCTGATGGACTGGTCCTATTTAACAATTAGGTCAGATCCCAAGGCAAGCACCCAGATGCATTCTTGTGCAATTATTTTTAAGTGGCAAGAAGCAAAGAATGATAGATAATATAGTGAATGCAAAACTTGAAATTTAAAATGTTCTCCAGAGTTGTAAAAAAAGGGAAAAAAAGAAAGAAAAAGAAAAGACAGAAAAAAACCAAAATAGTTCAGCATTTAGGTTAAAAAAAAAAACTCCAATTATATTAGTACTTGAGGAGGCATGGCTCAAATGGTAGACTACTTGCCTAGCAAGCAAAAAGTTCTGAGTTCAAACTCCAATATCACCCTACAAAAATCTATTAAATAAATGTGACATAAGAAGACTTAACTTGGCAGAAGACATGAGACAAATTCACACACACACATATTCAAAGCAAAATTTAAGTATGTGGGTAACTAAAACCTCAAATAGAGGCCACGTGACACATTACAGAGAGAGCCAGTGTTTGCTTATTAGAAATGGTCCCCAGAGAAAAGGAAATGGACATCTCTTTCTGTGTGAACAGGTCAAACTAGGTTCCAGAGAACTTGACCCAGTTTAAATAGTCATATTTAAAGAGTGAAAATTATTAATCGAATAACTTCCAGAGAAAAACAACAGAGAAGGAGGTCAGTGTTCTGAAAAAGGTCTTTTGAGGAAGAGTAAAGAAAGCCCGAAAAGCAGAAACAGCTGGCCTACAGAAGAGCCACGTCCTCGTGGAGACAGGATGGTTGTATCTGAATACCTCAGGTGCTGCTGTGTCAAGACTAGTTTTGTCCTGCTCTGTTCTAGGCTCCAGAATTAGGACTGACTTATATGTTTTATAAAAAAGCAATTTTTGGCTTATTTGATAAAAGAACTTTCTAAGGATATAATTTGTCTAATAAATAGAGAAATCTACTTCAAAAAAACAAGGTCTTTGTCTCTAAGAGTTATGTTTTTCCAAGTTGCTACAGAAAGAACTCTTGATTTGCACAAGAAGTTGAATTAGGGAGCCCTTCTAAGTCCCTGCATGTGTCAAGGTTCCATGGTGCTGAAGTTATTTCTCTCCAGCACCAGCAGACAAAGAGCATTAAAGGGGGCTTCCATTCCCTTTCAAAACAATATGCGGTAGTTGTACTAGAAAGATTAAAGTCTACATTGCAGAAACTAAAGGGAAGGATTCTCTGCTCTGCTTGCAGAAACACCACTCTTGTGAAATTCATTTTGCAAAATCTACTTCTGTGACAATCTTGTGAGTCCTAAGGCAGCAGTGGTTATTCCTGGGAGGGACAACTGCTTCCTCTCTGTTGAGAGCATGGTTAAAATAGTCCTGTTTGTGGGCCACAGCAGTTGGTGATTTCTGTAGAGCTAAGTACCAGAGGACCTTCCCCACCTCCTACAGTCAATTCCAACAACTAGACCTACCATATTTCCCCACTCTTCACTGGCTTAAGAAGGCAACTTTTTCCCTTTAATTCCCTGGCATTGTAGAGAAAACATTAACTGGAGTGGAGGAATATTCATTTTTAGTAACATCATCTGAGAAGAATGAGAAGTTATATCCAATAATGAACTTGTGTGTGACAGGAGATTTGAGTGGTCCAAGCTACAGAGAGACACCACATAACCTTTATGCCAACTTGAAACACACAAGCAAGTAAAACATTTTTCTAGAAAGTCTCTCAAATTCCCATGTGCCATCCATCCAGGGTATGAAGCCCAGGTGTTTCAGCCTTGGATCCCTCATGTCACCATCTGGTTTGAGTTCTTTAGACTTATTTTTCATGTTATTGGGCAAGAAAGTAATGTTTGCTTCAGGCTTCCATAACTTCTCTTGCCATCCTCTTTTCTCCAATCATGGGTCAGGAAATGAGGCTAGTGTGCCAAAGCCTGGGAGAGAAGTCTGTGTGCATGAAACCACGAGAAGAGATTGACCTAGCAACTCAAATTCTTTGTTTCTGGCCACATTGTCCTCTTTCATTTGAGGGAAGTTGGTCTAGTGGAAAATGCCAGCTATATCATATAGGAGTCTACCAGTAATTCTTCTCTAATTTGGAGAAGAGAAAGGGTAGTTCCAGCAGGACCAGGATCTCCCTCCATTTCTGCTACTGGATCACCCCTCATCTCATGGAAAAGGAATGTGAGAACGGACTGTCCTGAGAAACCAGGAAAGATTATTTCAAGTTCCAGTACCAGCTCCAGCTCTTACTACATATACAACCTTGGGGAAGCACTATGAGAAACAAAAAAGGCCAATAAAGAGGAAACACTGCTATAGTTTGGATCTTTAAATGTCTCCTAATAGCTAGCCCGTGTGTTAAAAGCTTGGTCTCTAGGGTGGCATTATTGGGAAGTGATGGAACTTTTGGGAGGTGAGACCTAGTGGGAGGTCCTAAGGTCACTGGGGGCACGCCTTTGGAGGGGATAGTGGGACCCTAGTCTCTCTTCTCTTTTTTATTTACTGGATATGAGGTAAGTAATTTTGCTGTACCACACTCTTTCATCACATGTGCTGCCTTATCATAGACCCAATAGAACACGGCCACTTGACCATGGACTAAAATCTACAAAAATGTGAGCTAAAATAAACCTTTCCTCATTATAAGTTGATTATCTCAGATTTTCATTACAGTAACAGAAACCTGACTAACACAACTACTGCCCACATGTAAGTGTTGATAGTGAGAAAGCTCAAAGAACTAGTATCTGGTTGAGCCTAGGGCTTGGCTTCCAAGTCAGAGACAATGGCCTCTCTCACTACAGTCTTCTGGGAAAATAAGAAACCAAGTATACAGTAGATCAGTAGGACTGACACTTTTCTAAGCTGGCATAAATTATCCTTTGCTTAAATAGCTTCAAAGTATTCACACACAAATCAGCAGATGTGCCCTCTTTCTTTTTGTTCAGAGGTGACCAGACTAAAATTGCTTCTATCCATAAAATCTAGAAATATTAAAGAGATCTACTTTGGAGAGCACCAGCTCTTCTCTGAGTCTGATCTCAGGAGCTACAGTTTGATTCAATAGGATAAAACAGGCAATGTCATCATCTCTTTTAAAACTAGCTCACTGCCCAGTGACTGGGATTTGTACTCACAAGAATTGCTCTGTTTATAACACAGCTTAGACCCCTGGTCTGAAGTTATTCTGGGATGCTAAAATGCACAGATGGCCCAGTGAGGACAAAATGAGATAATGGATGTCAAAGCTCTTTTAAAGCCATAAAATAGGACACAAATGTCTGCAATTATTATGATGACAAGCTCAAGGCCAGTTTATATGGAAAGAGAGTGGGCAGTTTTCATACATCCCTTTAGGCTCTAGAATATCACCTTCATTAGATCATATGGAATTGACATTGTTTATATTGCAAGCCTGGTGTCCAATTATGGGATCAACTATCATTTGAAATATGTTCTTAATAACATAAGTTTTCATACATACATCAGTTCTTTCCTGAAACCAAGTTTAAATGGGTGATCTATGGACATCTAGGATGGGTGCAGAAAAAAGGCCAAGAGAGGAAGAAAAAAAGTATTGAATGAAAAGAGGAACAAAAACATGTGGGAAGGGTAGGTGGAAGCATGTTAGTAAACAGAGTAAAATTGTGAAGCAGAATGAAGAATGTCTACTTGGTATTCTACAAGGAATGATATAACAAACAATTCTTCCTCTAGAACAGAGAGGTAAAATAATAGAGAAAAGTGCCTTTTGCCAAATTCCTGCTGTCCTTACTAATCCAACCCTGAAATCCAAATAGATTGGGACGGTTCTAAACAAAATACATTTTAGGCAAATATTCATGGGTCTGTTGATGTCTTCATCATTGTTTCTGAATAACCGCAATAAGGAGGTTTGGCCGAGACACTCAGGTTGTTACAATCCTGTGATTACTGACCAGGTACCATCTGGATCTTAGGCCTGCTGTGCTGCTTTGAGTTTGACAAGACCTACATAGCTAAAATCATCCTTAATTTCTTGAAGATGCTACATCAGCACCCATTGGAAAGAGAAAAAAAAGAACTGACATCTCTTTCTAAACATACAACATTAATTTTCCTATTCAATCTAAATTCAGCCAAGAATCTAAACAACAGCTTAAAGCACTCCCACACTAAATGAAATTTCAAATCACAAATGAAAGAAGAAGCATTCCTTGCAGCAGAAGCTGTCACCAGTCACAGCCTTGCTAATAAAATTCACCTCCACCTACAGGAGCTGCCGTCAAAAACCTTCTCTAGACTGACACCTGCGAGTTACTGATATCCTTGGTTTATCTCTTCGGTGTCCTTGAGATTTCCAGAGACAAACAGGGTAATGCAAACTTGGGTACCCACCACCAAACCGACTGGCTGGAGAGACACACATTCTGCAGTGGAGTCACCTGCTGTGGGTTGGGCAAGGGTTGGCAGTGGGCAGCAGTCTGAAGCAGTGGGCCAGTCACTGACAGCAGGCTCCATTCAACAATGGCCTCTGATGGGCCTCTATACAGAAAAATGGACCAGCACTTGCCAGCAATTAAGAAATAATGGCATGGTGCTGGTGCATTTGGCAGAATGGGGTCTGCCATTCTGGGTCACCTGACTGCCTATTTTGTAGGAAATACAGCCTGTAAGGTCGGGCACACTCTCACTCATAACCCAGCAGGGAGTTATTCTGTTCAGACAGGACACCTGGACCCAGGCGCTGGGCAGCCTCCAGCTTCCAAGCTTCATTAAAGAGATAACTGATATCCCATCAAATAGAAGAGGGTGACACTCCCTCCCCGAAAGCTGTCTTCTAGGAGTTACTGACATGCTGAGAGAAGGAACACGGGGTTTGGATGAGAGACTTTCAACTGGTTTACTGAGTAGTAATCCCGGGGAGACATCATGGGCTCTGATGTTAATTTTCTTTCTGATCAACCCCTATTATAAGCTATAACACTAAGAACATTTCTTTGTGTTTAATTTTTGGATAACTGGTTATTTTCCTGAATTCATCTCTGTAAATTATCATACTGAATTTGTGAACTTCATGTTTTCCACTTTCTTCACCCAACTTGCATTTTGCTCCTTCAAGTTGACCCGGTCTCAGATAAGTCCTATCCATTTCCGGGAACACTCTACACTTTACCTGCTAAATCTCTGAGGTCACAAAATAGGATTTCTGCATTGCTGTGCCTCTGGGTATCAGGTCGGGCACTAATTGCAGAGTAGGTATTCAACAGATATTGCCTAAGAAATGGCAGCTGCTCATAGAAATGGAAGTTGTTGGAATTTAATGGATAGGATCTAAGAATATTTCAATATTTGAACTGAGGAGATCCACAGATACTTCCTGAGTGAATGAACCAGTTCATGAAGGAGCTTCCTTCCAGTAACCCACTGAAAACAGTGCCTGGCCTAAAGAAATGCCCAAGGAAATTTTTAACTGCTACATGTCTTTATCAGCCTTTGCATGGCACTGGTGTATTTGTGTACCCATGTGCACACCTGAGTGTGTGTGTGTGTGTGTGTGTGTATGTGAGGCCAGGCTTATGGAAAGGGAGAAGAAACTGGAGCCAGAGCTTGTATGTGGCCTCAGGCCTGGCACAGTCTCACCATCCTACCTTGTTGTGATATTGCAGCATCTGCGTGATGATTCTGATCTTCGGGTGGTAGTTCTTTATGGAGATTACTCTGAAGAAGAGAGAACCAGAGCTGAGGCAGGCTTTTCTTACCATGGAGTAAATGGCCCCATTTACAGGTGGGGCCAACGTCAGGGTCATCTAGAGGGCTTGCAATCACTGTGCCAGGTTAAACTGTACTATCACCACCATGCCTCTTGATAATGTAATAAATCACAAAATAGCCGCCATGTGTGTCCTAGGCATAAAAATATGTAAGGGGTCCCTGTGATCCCTGAGTCATAGAATATGAACCTGGGTGGACTGACATTGACAGCTTCTGGAGCAGAGTCATTGCCTATATTGACATCTGAAGCAAGCTCCAATCCTGGGGCCTTTGGAGGTTTGCAATCTGCACTCCAGGGACCAACCTGGAAACAATGTGCTCTGAGTTCATTTCTCTGAGACAACAACTTGAGACAATAATGATAAACCAAACAAGCCTCCTGACAAATGCTTCTAGTTGTCACAAATGCTTGGCCATTCTCATGAACATGATTTCTAAGCAGGGCTCTTTGAATAAGAACAAGGACTCAGCCTTCCAAAGCTAAATGATGATTTGAATGCCAGTTAAAGATAAGGGCCAATGCCTTGTGGAGGTCATGATCTAGTGGAAAATTCCTGTCCATCACCTTCGTCCATACTGGCCATTAGCCCCCCTATCACCTGCCCCCACTCCACTCCTCACTGGCAATCCTGCTGCCAATCACAGTGCTAAAAGGGGAGGAACAGGGAGATGAAGGGAAACACCTGGCTTCCAGTACAGCTATTGTGCTAATGAATGCAGTGACCTTCAGGAAATCCCTGGGCTCTCGGTTCCTTCTTCCTCATCTGGACATTGGGGGCAAAAATACCTGCTTTATTTACTTCACAGGCTTGGTATGAAGAGCAAATGAGAGACCAGATGTGAAAATGCTTTGAAATCATTAAAAGCTCTCTCCACGTGTAAGTTATGGTTTTTGTCATTACCGACCCTGTCAGAGGTGACATTGTACATTTCCTTCTGTGACAAGGAAAGCTGAAGAATGCAATTCCACAGAAAGGCCCACCTCCTACGCCTAATCAGAAATGCACGTGCATTTATCACCACTGCCCCCACAAACTTCCTACTGAGCTGTGCTCCCCACTTTACCCCTTTCTGTGCAAAGATGGAGGGAAGGCAGCCCAGGAGCAGCTTTACCTGAAAAGCTGCAACTTGTGAATCTAGGAAATAAATCACAAGAAAGCCTCTCCCTACAAAAATCTACCCTGGGCTTTTGCACTTGAAGGATTTCTTTTTTTTTTTTTTTGAAAAAGTGTTGTGTTGGCCCTGCTTATAACTCAAGGGATTTGAGCCTCTGTCAGCCTCTCAATGCAGTTCACAGCATCAGCCAGTTTTCTGCATTAGCTCATTTCAAATGGCTCTTTGACATTTTAATTTCAAAAGGGGCAGATTGGTCTCATTAAACTAAGGAGGAAGGAGGATTATACAAATAAAGAGAAAAACAGGGCCCATTTTTAACCTTGAGCTCCCCAATGCTTTCTGAGCCTTAGTTCTGACTCTAGTTGGCTGAATTATGTTTCTGATACCACCTGTGCCCAGTAATTTATACATCTTGTGTTCTGCCAATCACCCTGGTACCTATTTGTATTTATATTAGCCCATCATAGTCAAAATTAAAATAAAATATTGAAATTAAGAAAAATGACATTTTAAAGCTATTATTCATTTCTCTTATTCACCTTTGGGGAAGAAAAGTGTGCAGGCCCAAACTTCTCTGTAAGCTCAAATCATAAACTCAGCTTCTGAGGTATTGTTTATTTGTTTGAAATTTCAAAGATAATGAAGTCTATCTAGCTCCTTAGAGACTACATTTTTATCACTTCAAATGATAGCAAAAAAACTGTGTCAAAGGATGGAAATGCACTTAATTTAAAAAGGGACAAGTGACACTCTAAACTGAGGTTGGCCAATGTAGTCACCTTCCATCTGTGTTTGGAGCTAGGGGATTGGGCCAGATGTGAAGCCAATTCCTATTCCACCTTCTCTGTCACCTGGCAGGCCCAAGGCTTACAAGAGTTCATGCATTGACTTCCTTAAAATACTGCTCTAAGCCTACTGCCAAAGTGAGGATTGTGCCAGATGTTGCCTGCTAGACACAAGGACCAGATGCTGTTAGGAGGACTTGCTCATCCCAAAGGCATCAGGGGAATTCCTTTCTCCACATCATGGGTGGATGGGAAAGCACATGTCACTTGGGGCCACTGATGAAAAGCAAAAACAAAGGAGATGCAAGCATTGTAATGACACAGAGGAAACTTCCCAACCTTCAGGTAAATTTCCAGGACACAGGGAAGCAGGCCTCAGGGAGAGGGAAATCGTTTGTCTGGACCAAAGGATAAGTGTTCACAATTAAACAAGAGTTCCTGGGAATTCAGTGGGAGTGAGACAGCTTCTGTTAGCTCATCCCCTGTCTAGCAGATTCTCTTTATTATTCCCTCCCAGCTTAAATATCTATTCTACAACTAACGCTAGAGAAAAGACAAATTCCAACAGGGCTTTAACTACCTGGATCAAAACGTGTGAACTCCTTAGTTATTTCATAGTCAGAGGGTGTGACTATAGGTCTATGGAATTGGGACCGAGTTAGAGTTAGAGAGGCCCAACCCATGGGCAGAAAAGGCACTGGGTGGTATTCCCAGAGTGTCCACCTCCGGAAGATGTTGCGTAAAACAAACAAGGGGGACTTATGGCCAAATAGACTTAAAAAATACTCTGTAGTACATTATCTCCAGAATTCCTATTAGTATTAAAATCACTGAAAATGATTTCAGTGAAGAACACATACTTTGGGAAACAATTGAAACAAACTAATTGGTCAGCAGCTGTCTCTTTGGGGCAATAGGAGTCAACCTGCTGTAAACTCACTGGGTAGGCTCTAACAGGCGGCTTCTTGCCTCAGCACTATGGACACTTAAGCAAGATAATTCTCTATGTAGGGCTGTCCTGTGCACTGTAGGATGTTTAACAGCATCCCTGGCCTCTACCCACCAGAGACCAGCAAGACGGTCCCCTAGTAATACCAACTAAACATGTCTTCTAGGGTCAAAACCATCCCCGGCAATGATATCATCAGTCTATTTCCCCTTAAGGAATATAGTATTTTAATTCAGGCCAGCACCCATCTAAATCTATCTTTCCTTTTCTAATTCTGTCTCCAGGAATCTCAAACCCAAGAGCAACTATGAGTCCCTGAGATGCCATCTGCTAAGGCTGAGCTTCCTGTTGGTGGTGCCCTGTGTGATTTTACCTTCCTCACTACCACAGTGTCAGCTCCACCAGGCTTATGTAGGGAATCGTTGTGGAGTGGGTTATGGGGGAAAGAATGTCCCACAGCGGTAATCCTCTGCAGACCCGAAAGAGCTGCAAGTAGGCTAAGCCCGGAGCCTTCCTGGGCCCCTGCACCCCAGAGTTACCTCATGATGTTGGAGGCATCTTCAGCATCTGGATCAGCGCAGTACTTATTGGCAAGGATCAGACATGCATCTGCTGACTCTATCTGAGACACCAAAAGGAAAAGTCACAGAACACAAACATATAAATAGCCACACTCAATTGCAGTCACTCTCTGTTGACAGCTCTTAGGGAACCTGGTGTTTTGCAAGAAAAGAAAAAAACAATCCTGAAAGATTATAGTTTTTGTCAAAAGTGTAAGCTGCAGGTTCTTGTTAGGGGATAAGCAGTTCATCTTGCTGTGGCTGAAGAGTTCAGCATGTACCTGGGTAATTATACTTTCTATGACGTAACTGCTGACATGCCAGATTCCTTTAAATGCAATTAATCAAGTCTTTCAGTCCCCTCCTCACTTCTCAACTCTCTGTGCGATTATTCTAATAGTTCAACCAGGAAATAGAGGTTGGTTGAGGTAAGCCTCTTCCCTTGGTTAGCAAGTTAACTAAGTAGTTGGGGATTCAGAAGTTTAGACTCCAAATTCCATTTCATCTAATCTTTTTCACATCTTCATTATCTGTGTACTAAGAGATTGGCGTCCTAAAGTGATAGCATCTCTATATTTGTTAGTATTCAGATGTTCAAAGGACAACAAATCTACATATATGAAATGATGTATTTCAAATGAACTCGAAATATGACCTACTGACTTATCTAAACATGAGCCAAAAGGAGTTTATTCCTTAGAGGGGACCATGAGCCTGATGTGCTAATAATTGTTTGCATTTAAAGTAGGTCCATGAACAAAAACTATTTTCTCTGTTCTCACAAGATATCATATTAGCCATAACTTGGGTAATGTGTGGATATGAAGATTAACCAGCCTATAAAAACATGAGAATTCTCATGCTGGCCCAGGTTTGCAATCTGTCTACTTGGTATGTTGTACTTACGAGAAACATTCCTGCATTTGGTGAAAGGGCATAGCTTCCTCCACAGTATGTCACAAATTGTCTCTAGACTTCTTTAATAATGCAAAGAATTTGCACAAATTCTTTTGGATATTCATGTTTGCCAATTAAAATATTTACAGAAGTATGAAATGACCATCATTAGCATTTAGACCTCAGTGTCTTTACAATATTAACATATACCCACTGGCATGCAAATATTGAACAAGCTTACAAAGTCTATGTTAAATAAATAAGATGCCATTTTGCTCTATCCTTTTCTCTTCTAAGCTTTGGGTGTGCTTTATGAGAAGATGACTATTTAGCAGATTCTGTAAAAAAAATGATTAGCTCATGACCAAGTGATGTCAGATACCTGAAAGTTTAGTTTTGTACCTAGAGTCTTTGGTGGGGAAAAGGAAGCCCAAAATGTTTGATGGCTTAGTAAGATTTTATTTTACAGTTTACCCTAATGTCTTTTTCAGATGTAATTATTAAATATGGGAGCTATATTGAGTTCAACTTAAGTAATCAAGATTGGAATTACTTGATTGTTATGTTGTATGTAAGACTCTTGAGTTCATATAGGGACCAGAAAAATCAACCTTAGGTTAAGACTTGTCCAAGTGTGGATCGCTTACAGGTGGTCTAGCATGTTCCAGCAGAGCAAGATCCTGGGGTCAGTGGAAGGCTGACGCCAAGGTTGGTGGTATCACAGTTATCTTATTAAGGTTTTAGGAGATGGCTCTTGGCCATCCTGGGAAGCATGTCCCCTGACCACAAAGTCAGACTCTACAGCTGCCCCCACAAGATGGAATAAAAGAACAGCAACGTCTTCCTCCTTACCTTGACTCTTGCAAGGTCATGTGGATTGAGGACTGAACCCTGATAAAATTCCACCTGAGTAAAATGTCGTTTGAACAGAGCCTCAAGCTCCAGATTAGGAGATATGCTGCACAGGGAGAGAAGAAATATCCATTAACATAATGAACTCAGGAGTCCATCCTCCTTTTTCTCTAATTCCCACAGGGAGATCTGGCAAAAAGCACTGACTATCAAGGATTTCGCCTTTCTTGCCATAAATGAAAGACTCACATTTTAGAGAAGTGGAACCCCAGCCCAAGTGAAAATCAAATTGAGGCTGTGAGGCCCATGGCCTTTACAAAAGCAAAGGCATATGGCACACAATGTCATCCACTTTGTTTTCAATGGAGAGGTTAGAGCTGTGGCATCAATGTGAAATGTCTACTTGACTGGGCCACCACAAGATGCCCAGATAAAGCATTATTTCTGAGCGTATCTGTCAGATTGGGTGAGATTAGTATTGGAATCAGTTAACTCAGGAAAGTACACTTCCCTCCTCAGTGAGAACGGGCATTATCCAGTCCATTGAAGGCCTAAACAGAGCAAAAAGACAGAGGAAGGAGGAAGCTGTTCTTTTGTTTCTTCCTCCTAACTGTACACTGGGATTTGTGTCACTGGCTCTCCTGGTACTCAGACCTTTGGAGTCAGACTCAGCTATACTACCAACTGCATCTCCAGTTCACAGTATGCAGACAGTGGGACTTCTCAGCCTCCTTAACCAAGTCAGCTAATGTGTCATTATAGGTCTCTGTGTACAGGTAGCTAGGTATTTATGGATACAGGTAGATATATCTATACTGAGATACCTATATCTATCTTCTATTGACTTTATCTGGAGATCTCTGACTAATACAATGAGGGATTAAATCACTAAATGTTCCTCTAGCCAAGTCGTCCTGCTGCTCCTTGCATTGGAAGTCCTTCTCCTCATGGAATTTTAATAGCTCAAAACCTGCATCCATAAAAACAATCACCTTCACTGTGTGTGGTAATGCACACCTATAATCCCAGCACTGGGGAGGCTGAGGCAAGAGATTCTATAGTATGAAGCCAGCCTGGGCTGCATAGTGAGACCCTGTATCAAAATAAAAGTAAATAAAAGAGGGAGAGGGAAAAAAGAGAAGAAAAAAGAAGTCACCTGCAAGCAGCCATAGACAGAATTGATTTACTGGATACTATTCTTGATTCACAGATTTATATACTATTAATCACACTCCTAGGCTGTACAGACACCTTTCTGGTTGAAGACAAAGATAAATCAAGGGGTTCAGCTACTTATTCATTTATGAAGTCAGCAGAGATGAAAATTACCTACTCTTTATAGGGTATTATTATGTACCAGCAACTGTGCTGAACCAACACTCACCTAACATTCAATAGTATTTAGTAATAATAACAATCATTATTAACTCTTTAAGTGTTGCCTACGTGTCAGCATCCCAAACACTTGACAACAATTAACTCACTTAACCCTCAAAACGACCCAATGGGAAGGTATATTATTAACCCAGAGCATTGAGAGGTTAATTAACGTGGCAGTCTACTGTGAGTGTGACACTGACAGATGCCAGAGGCATGAAGATGTAGCCTAGCAATGGAAGCAATAGAAACCAGCCTGTTCAATCCAACTGAAGCAGTGAGGGAGAGAAGAGCAGCTGTCTGTGCATATACCAGCCAGTCTTTTAAATCCCACACTGACAATGCAGGCAGCACTGGTCTCTCTCTGATAGAGATGCCCCTTGTGGTTCAGCTGCTTGACTACGCTGACCTCGGCAGTCAATGGCTAATGCAGAATCGATGTTATCCTCCACTTTTTGTACATATGCTCATCTTGAAATGTTCAACCCAAGTAGGGCAGAACTTACACAGTATATACTTCTCTGGAACCTTCCCTCAGCAGAAGACTGGCCCCATAGCTGGTCATCAACACTTAGGCACCGAATCAATCCTATAGGTTCCTGCTCCTGTGCTGCTAGAGTCTGGTCTATCTGTTCAGAATTTAGAGAAGAAAAATGCTACTACTCCAACACAGTGGCAAGTCAGAAGTGTGCCATTTTGTGAACAAATGCCAGAGGAAGGGAATATACCAAACTGGGAGCTAGTGAGAAGTCGAACCTCAGGAGGCTCTTACAGTAGGACTGAGCCTTGGACAGTCAACATCATGTTAAGCCAACACCAATATGTGAGTCTGCCCTGGCCCTTTGCAAATTGGTGCCAGGAGTAGCCTCATCTCCATAAAAGAATACAGAGATGCCACCACACCACCCATGTCAATAGAGTGAAGCCTCCAAATTATCTCCATTCTTGCAGAATACTGCCTTTTACCTAAAAGGGGATCAGGTAAAGCTTAACACCTCAATCACATTGGGTGGAGGAGAGATCTCTTGCTTTCCTCCCCATGAAACACACAAGAGACCTACCTCTCAAATTAAGCACCTATTCTATTTTCCCTTTTATAATAATAGCTAACATTTATTGAGCACCTCCTGCATGTCTAACTGGGCTCTTCATACTATACACAGATTGCTTCGTTTTGTTCTCACAATAGTCCAAAGGAGGTAGAAATATTATCCCCTTGATTTATAGCTGTGAAAACCAAGGCACAAAAAAATTAAGTAACTTGCTCAGTCAGAAGCTGGCTGAGACTGGATTCCGACTGACGATGCACTTCCATTCTGTCTGTAGATTGCATGAGAGACTGCACAGTGCCAGCAAGGATCACACACAGAGACTCACCCTCTCCTTCTGAACCATCAGCTAATTATCCCACACTAGGTGCTGCAGACACACATGGACTGCACTGGCTCATGCTGCCGATGGGACAATAATGATGAGTTGGACCCACAGTGAAACCACTGTTGTTTTTTCCTGAGAGAAACTGAGATGTGGTCCAAGAACTGCCCCCACAGAGGCAGGCTCTGCTTTCATCATTGGACTAGTGAATTGATTCCCTTTCCAATGGTTGTGTAACATCCTCTCTAAGGAGGTCAGCAGGGTTCATGGCTTACTCAATTCTGCCTCTTTCCCCAACCACTTCCACCCCTACAACTACTATGGGAGCCCAGGGGGGACTGTGTGGTTGGATGGAGGGTCTGCTATCAGCAGCAGGCTCTTACTTGTGAAGAAAGACAATCTCCACGTTGACATCGTCTCGGTCCTTGTGCAGAAAGTCCTTTAGGAAGTTGGAAACACTCTCCAGAGTGATGTGTCCACAGACCACAATGTGCCTGAACAGGAAAGGACAGTCAGATAAGGCCAGGCCTGGTGACATGACCCCACATTCCCCATCCCTTGCAAGGCAGAGGAAGCGCGCAGCTGCTGGGGAACATCCATCTCCTCCCTCCACCTCAGTAAAGCCCAGCGCCCATCCCCAGAGGGCTGTGAGGCAAAGCAGCAGTGCTAGCAGGTGCTCAGAGACTCCCAGACAGAAAAGGCATATGGCTGCTCACCTGATGCTGCACAAAATCCTATTAAAAGCCTAACCGTTTGGCCAAGTGGTTTTATGCATTTAACAATAAGTGACATTATGCTTGCGCTTAAATGCTGCATTATCAAGTCCCTTGCAGATTCATATCTCTCCCTTTCTGCCCACAAAGCGTCCTCCTGGGAGATTTACCGTATGAGTCTTGGTTTATGACATAGAGCTTATCAGGTAATGAGATAACAAATCTTGCTGAAACGATGATTTTGTGTGTAAGAAAGCGGACTTTTATCAGGGTAGCTAATGTGTGGCTTGACACGTTATAGGCTCGGCTGGCCATAAGCAGTAAAAAGGAAATTTTGCATTTTTCCACCATAACTTCTCCCCCAATGGGGGCACGTAACACTTTACAGTAAGTGAGCATTACTCAGGACTAAATGGGGATGGGACGCCTTTAGAATTTAAGATCATGCTGCTGGCTGTGTGTCCCCAGAGAGCTGCTGTGTTAGGGTGCTTGGAATGTCCAGGAAAGCCAAATGGATTTACCTAAAGAGTGGGAGAAGCCAGAAGACAGCAGACTGGAAAGGCTTGCTTTGTTCCAGGGTGGTTTGGACTTCTATTTCTAGAAATAGTAGCTCACCCTGAAGAGATGAACCACTTTTCTAGAACTATTGTGTCTCTGAACAAAGTGACCTTAGCACCTCACTATCCTGTGCCCACTTATATTTGTCTCATGGTACCTAATCAGGAGTAAGCACTTTGGTACAAGAATTAACGCCAAGACCAAAAGCTGGGAGTTGGGTATGGAGCTACAACTCTGGCTTCTAGCAAAGATATTGTATGTAGCCAGGGGCTCAACTCCTATCCCTGTGCCCCTCGGGCCGACAGTGACAGAGTGTGGATTTCTAGCTGTGCTTAGGGACTGGGGCAGGTGGTGAACATGCAGGGAGGCAATCGCCTGGGCAAGATTTAGAATGACCAGATCCCTTGCACTTCATAATTGCTCTGTGCACACTGCAATAAAGCAGAAAGCTCATTGGCTGGAGGCAGCTCATACTAGAAGGCAGTGATGATGGCTTATGTGACATTGCATTAGATGCCATTACCAGAGCCTGCCCTTTCATGGTAATTTGGTGCTTGACTAAGTATGTGAGAATAATGCAGTAAACTCATTGGTGGAAGGATAATGATGCAGAACAAAGAGCAAATCAATAATACGCTCGATGCAGTTAATAATATTGCTATTATGGACTGTTATTGTTACGGAGGTGGACTTAGTGAGCGGGCAAGAAGCGGTTGTCATGAGGGGGAGAGAAGAGTATCTGTCAACAGGCTACTTTGGAAGAGATGTCATATCCTGATCATTTTGCTCTCAGCCAGTACCTGCTAGATTGGGGTGGGTCCTTGGACCACTCATCCAAATTTCATGCTGAAAACCGTAACACTGACCCTTTCTTTAGCTATAAGGCTATAAGGCTGTGAAATACAGGTTATCACGATATAATTTGAACACTGGATTGGATACATTTTTATTATATCATATCTTAAAATGTTTCTTGTGGCATATATGTGGGTTTATGGACAAAACAGGCCAGATGTGAATTTGCACATTCTGAATAGGATTTCTAATGCTGAATTGCCAAGAATGTTCAGAAAGTGAGTAAGAAATGGTATTCCTCTAACTTCATCACAAATGACAGCAGGGTTGCCTGCTGTGTCATTCTAGTGCTTTCTGCTGTAGACTTCCAAGATGAAGAGCAAGGCCAACACGAATCCAGCATATAGCTATCCCCACAGTGGAGGCAGTCGTGTAAATGAAAAAGTAAGCCAGACAGGATCCCTTGCTCTGCTACCAAAATTGTGGGGCATCCCAGGCATGCTACTTATTTCCATTCAAGGCATGAGGATGTTGAGAGGTTAGTACCACCCAGTCAGCTTCCTGAACTAGGCATTGGAAAGCCCAAAGTTCTACACTAGTATAGCTCTGGTTATTATTCAAAGCCAGGCTCAAATCAATGATAGGTCTGAGGAAATGCCAGAAAATTCATCCTTCCTATTTTGTACAAAGAAGTGAATGAACATCTGCCAGCAACCCCTCTTGCTCTTCGGAAATCATTCATCCTAGGAGAGATATGTGTGAAGTGGAAGGGGAGGAGATGGGCTCCCCCCCGCACCTCACCCTTGAATCAAAGGCTCAGCCAGCTGATTTATTCAGCCTTAGAAAAAGTCAGGGTTCTCTTACTTGAAAATGTGCCGGGTACATATAAAATATATTCCAATGCAATCAATATTATCCCTTAGGCCTTTAATTAGCTTTCACTTCTCTTAAGAAGTAGACAAATGCTGGCAGGAGAGGGGAGGAAAAAAAGATTGACTTTTTTTCATTTGGTGCTAGCTGTCCAATACCATTCTAGACAATTGAAAATATATATCTTTTAGCTATAGCATGATTTCTGGAGTGAAGAGCAGTTCTTATCAAAAAGGAAGCAAAAAAATCTTCCTTCAACATAATTGGTATTTTTGCTCTGAAAAAAAAAGCAAGATTGATTGAAAGCAGATTGCCTTTTTGTCCAGGGAGAGTTATTAGGACATTATCATGGCAACCTTGAAGAACCCATATTGTTCCAATCTGTCCTGTATCTGATTGAAGATTTACGGCCTCCCCCTTTTGTGCCAATAATCATTTCCCTCCATTTTCTTTTCCATACAATGGAAGTTATCAAGAAGCCCACATATTGAAAATATTTGAATACAGTCAGAATTGATGGATGGGGAGAGGTCTAATCCAGCATCAGCACTGGAAGATCTGCCTCGCCAGCCTGTGTCTCAGGAAATGCCAAAGGCCCAGCAGGAGTGTGAGGAATGGGTGGCAAGTGGGAGAAAATTTATTTTCCAGAAATATTTTCAGGACTTTTGCAAATTCCAGGGGCAGTAGTTTCGGAAGGATATTATTGCAAAGAGAAGAGAATTTATTGAATTCTCAATTATTGAAAATATGATGGAAATATTCTTCTAAGATTAGGAGCAGGTAACAGTGATGATTGTTCACCTGGCCTGACTTGAAGAGGCCAAAAAAGAACCCTATCCACAGTTATCAAGCAAGGTTCATACTCTGACATCAGGCACTAAATAACTAAATAATCTTGAACAAAGTACCAATTTCAGATTTTACAAGTAACAAGTCAGAGCCTTTGAGGGGCTGGAACTGGTGTCTGATTCATGAGGTTGTCCTGAAAGTGTATTTAAAAGGATAATACAAGTAATGGCTAAGAAAAGGGGTTGCCCATTCTAAGCATTATAAAAAATGACATCTATACCTTAGCATATAGTAGATACACAGTGCTCTGTGTTCCATATAATCTCACAACCTCAAACAATTGTGTGTTCTATCTTTCCAAATAGCCTCTCTGAGTTAAGTTGCATGCCTGACATCCCACAGAAAGTGAACATGACTTGCCCAGGATGCAGCCTAGGTTTCTAACTCTAATTTTCACTGAGATAAAGGTGACAGGCAAAAGGTTTTTCAGCTTCTGCTCCCCCAGAGCAGGCAGGCCTGGGCTGGCACGTGGTGGAGGGGGAGCTGGAAGGGACTTCACTGGTCCAAGGAAGACTCTTGTTTGTTCTCTGGATTGGAGTTGGCAGAGATGACCCTCACTTAGAACATCATGGTGTGCAATGTCACTTGGTTCTGGTTGCATCTGGCTAGCTTATCCAGAGGGCTCAGAACAGAAAATTTTGAATGGCATAGAATTCAACAACCCCACTGGTCAGGAATTCTAAGCTGAATTTTGTCTTCAGGCACATAATTTGGTAAGCCAAGGGGCTTCAAAGTAACGTAAATATCTTTTTAAGACATGATATGTCCTGTCTAGCTCAGGAATCCAAAGGATAATTCAAAAATCCACATGATCCATTTACCATGAGGAGCATTTAGGAAAGTTTAGCTCTGAAGGTATCTAAAGCCATGCCCATCATAGCTCTGGATGTGAAGTTTTCAGCCCCCAGGCAATCTTCATGCCTGATTTCTATAGGGCTTAATCACCTGGTTTGTGAACATGGCCAAGAGAACTAAATGAATAATTGTTTCTGATCTGATGGGCTTTGGGGGAATTTTTGTTTGCTTGCGTGTGTGTGTGTGTGTGTGTGTGTGTGTGTGTGTGTGTGTGTGTGTATGTGTGTGTGTGTATTAGGGTCTTTCTTTCTATTCAGCCCAGGTGAACCTGGAAGTCATAACCCCCTGCCTCAGCCTCTTGATTTCTGGGCCTCACAGGTGTGCACCATCAGACACTGCTAAAGAGACATTACTTTCAAAGGAACCACAGTGACATTGACAGATGACTTTTTCTTTTTTCTTTTCCTTTTGCAATGCTGGGCATGAAACATAGGGCCTTACACATTCTAGGCAAGTGCTACCACTGTGCTATACCTCTAGTCCCTGATTTTTAAAGCTTTGTTGAGTTCTGTGAACAAACATTTCTTGGGCAAAGGTAATGTAAGCTTAATATAAATAATGTGAATGACTTAGATTATTAAAAGATCCCTCTCAACAGCACAAAGAAGTATCTTAAATACCAAATGGCATTTTCCGGAAAGGAGTTATTCATCCAGTATAAGAAGTGCCTGGTGCAAGGCATGGGTGACTCATGCCTGTAATCCCAGCTACTCAGAAGGTGGAGATTAATCAGCTGGACTTGTGGTTTGAGTTCAGCCCAGGAAGAAAGTTAGCAAGACCCCATCTCAATCAATTAGCTAGGCATGGTGGCGTGCCTGTGGTTCCAGCTATGGGAGAGGCCATAGGTAGAAGAATTATGGCCTGAGGCCAGTCCAGATCAAAAATAGGTGGTCTTACCTGAGAAATACTAAAGCAGAAAAAGGCTTGGGTTTGGCTCAAGTGGTAAAGTGCCTGCCTAGTAAGCATGAAACCCTGAGTTCAAAACCCCAAAAGCACCAAAAAGACGAAAAGCAGAAGGAGGATGCAATGGTGGTGGAACCTAGCACTGAGGAAGAGCCTCCCAGACGGAGTGCATTAGTGAGTAGCATACGGGGTTGTGGAGCAGCCATGGTGTCATGTGTTTGAGTGTGACTTCATAACATAAGAACAGTGCTTAACTTTTATGACTCTCTCAGGGGTCCACAGGAAATTGCCACTTGCTTATCTCACAGGTTCATCTTCACTAAATGTTTATTGAGGTACTTCTCCCACCTTTGACTCTTCTCCATCTGTCAAGTGCAATCCTGCACATTCTCCTCCGTCACTTTACTCCCATCTCAGTGGCAGGCTAGGAAAGCCCAAGGTGAGATGGAACCTTAGTTTCAGAACTCAGTTCCACGGATGCCTTTAGGATGTACTTATAGTGGAAAGCATAACAGGTGGACAAGAGGGGCAGCCACCAGAAAGGGCTTTAGAAGGCTCCAGTGATTATGGAGGATGAGTTTAGTTCAATGAGAATGAAAATCTATATGCTGGTGCAAATTATAAGGTCCTTAGAGCTACTAGCTTTTAAAAAAGGCAACTGTGACAGTGTGGTCATGATAAGCCTCTTTCACATTATCAGGTATATCTTAATGTCAGAATCCCCTTAGCAAATGTTTAGTCTAGTGCTTACATTTATTTGATGGGGAAACTGAGGCCCAGCAATTTGGTGCAAGGTGAGTGTCACACCAAGGACAGAATAACTCCCTCTGTTTGCTGCCTTCTAAAGAGAGTACTTGGTGCCAGAAAAAAGACCTTGGGCTGGGAATCAGGAGGCTGGGGGATGTGTGACCTGGGGCCAGTCACCATAATTAAGGAGGCTGGTGGGGCTGCACCCACTATCCACTGGTGAATACTCACACAGGGCTCCAGTTCTCTGTCCCCATTCTAGTTCATGCCATCATTTTATCTTGTCTAGACATCTGCAATTGCCTCCTAACTGATTTCTCTGTTTATAGTCCCCACCACCCCCAGTCCCCTCAAGAAGCAGAAAGGAGAGGACTGAAGCAAATCTTCCCACAATCAGGTCCCGCAAGGATGGAAAGGTCTTATAGCTCTCTTTACCAGAGCCTTACTCCAGGAAGACAATGTAAAATGCACAGCTCTGGGCTGTTTATTTTTAAAGATACTATATCCATTTTTACTGGAACAAGTATAAAGAACTTAAAAAACCCATAGCTATCCTGTCACAATAAATCATACAGAGTAAATTGAAAATCCTATACAGCTTTCTCTGAATACATTGTGCTCACTTTGTCAAAGAGGTAGATGAAATGTGGCATATATTGATCTAGATGTCTCTGTAAAACTATAATATTTATATCAAATACATATGCTAGACTCTATTCTGTCTTTCTGCTGGCCTTCTAATCATCCCTTCCTCATCCCACCTCTCTGCAGCGCCTCCCATACACTTAGTAGCCCCTGACATGGGGGGAATGGATTTAAAGAAGTGCTTGTCAAGGAGAACAGGCAGCATTTTATCATACAGAGTGGTTAAGATCCAGTGACCCAACCACACAGAGGTCTAAGTTTATGATTTCCATCCTAAGTTGGACAAGAGCCTTTCAGGGTCTGTACCTCCATGACTCTCAAGCTGGGCTTTACATTCCATCTCACTGGCTGGGCCTTTCTGGCCATGCCTTTCTAGCTGCTTTATCTTAATGCAACTTTCCCTTTCGTGCCTTCAGGGTCACATAGTCACTGTTCCTCAGCTTTCCCCTTCAGGATTATTATCCCACTACAGAAAAGGCAGCAAGCTAATCAGACTCAACCTCTCCACTTTCTCCCTTACTGAGAGCCTCCTTTCAAGGGAGGGACATCCATGTGGCGGAGACTGATGCCAGAAAACAGACTAACTCCAGCTTGTTGGCCTCACCCTTTCACTCTACTCCAGCACCTAGTTCAGGGGCCCCCAGATCTGCTGGACTTTCAAGACTATTGACTGATGGAAGGTTAACAAAGTATGCTTGGATACCCATGCCATGGTCAACATAGAAGAAATTTAATAGTTAGTTAACTGCAAGAATCACTGGCTATTTCTACCACCTCAAATCTACACCCGTATTTCAGGCTTTTGTATATGGAAGCAAAATTTGAAAACAAAACAATGGAGAGTATGTCTCATGCCCACAATCCCAAACCCTGACTCTAACCATTTCCTGTTAAAGGAAAGGAAGAAAGGAGAAAAACAAACAAACAAAAAAACCCGAGGATGTTCAGTGATAAGGTAATTTCTTACCCTTGGCCACCTCTAGTACTTTGCTAATCACAAAGGAAGGAAATGCATTCTCCCTCCTAGTGAGGAAGAGAATAAAGTAATCATCTTATCCAGCTGTCAGTAGAGCTATTCTGGAGGAGGCAGGCTGTTTTGCTGCTTCCCTAAATGGGGGCAGAAGGCTGAGCAAATAGATCCCAACAGTGCAGCAAAGGCACCCCTGTAAAATAGTCTCAAGGTCAGATAGCAGATAGATCCGCGAGAGCATACTGGGAGGTAGTAACCAAACCAGAACTTTCTGCACAAAGGTGATACATTTTTATCATTGATAGTTGGGACCTAAGCCACCCTAGAGGATCCATGTGTGCATCTCCACCATCGCAAATCATAATTAGGCCTCCATAATTTAGACCGTATGTATGGTTATCATGATAACCATAAGTGAGGAATGACCACACATCTTCTGTAGCTCATAGCTCACAATGAGTCTCAGTTTAACTCTTAATAAATTCTGAGAACTTCTGCATAGGGGACCTTGGGTTGGTTTTGCCTGTCTAGCATACACACTTCCTTCTGTCAACAGCACCTCACTTTTAATTACATATAGTCTTGGGATCTTTAATCAGAGCTCCATGCCCAAGTGAGGCTAATGAGGGCTTTTAAACTTTGAAGGGACTGACACTAAGGCCACAGTGGGAGATGCATCAACTTAATGGCAAAATCCCCTAAAGACTGTCCTTGAGTTTGGGATCCTGGGGTCCATAGCTGCATCTCTGGCTCTTTTCAGCCCTTTTATGGATCTTGCCATTCAGTTGTCCCCTGGATTCTATGAGGTACTCCAACCTTCAAAGAAAAAAATGACTTTTTTTCCTAAGTCAACAAAAATCAATTTCTATTGCCTGTGACCAAAGAACTTTCAGTGGTAGATTTGTTTACTGTTGCTTTAGCTTCTCATTTCATTTGCACAGTTACCCAGTATGCAAGTATTTTCACCAACTTTGGTGTCTTTCTTGCTCCACCTCCTTTTCTTCCTTCCTCCCAGAGAGAAAAAGTAGACAGTCTTCTTAAGTATACAATTCTGTAATTGTCAAACTCTCACAGATTATGTGGATTCTTCCCTCAGTCTCTTCTTAGTATCTTTTCACTCTGCATTGTACTCTCTTATTTTGAGGTCAGTGGATTGTGGCCATTTCAAAAAAAAGCCAGGCTACCCTTGACCTGACCTCTTCCATCTTGCTCTTACAGAGAAACTTGGGCCTTAAATGAATAGCACTTTCTTAGCTCTAGATCAAAAATTTGTCTGTTCCTACCAGATAATACTGCATTCAAACAAGTAGGGAGTAAGAGGCAAGAAAACAAGCCAGACAAAGCTCTGCCTTACCTGTTAGGGATTAAAGTAGAATAGAGAGAGAATGAGTCCAAGCAAAAAAAGTTCTTATTTTTCTGTGGAGAGGGTTTTGATTTGAAAAGTGAATGCCACCCCTCTCCCTAGCAACCATAGTAAGTGATACATCATGGCCCTAGAGCACAAGACATTGGGATTGAACCTTACACAGTTACAATCAAGTTGACACATCACCCCTTGTTCTCCAGCCATGGCCAAGGTAAATTCAACATACCTACAGATGATACCCAATTTAGTATGGTTCCACTTAAAATTTTTCTACTTGATAATGGTACATAAGTGTACCCATACAACCATTCTGTTGTTCACTTTCAGTATAGTATGACATAAATTACCTGAGATAATCCAAACGTTATTAGAAAAAAGGCTTTGTGTGACTAGGCACAGTGGCTCATGCCTATAATCCCAGCTACATAGGAGGCAAAGATCAAGAGGATTGTAGTTCAAGGCCAGCTCAGCCAAAAAGTGAGATCCCATCTCAATAAGTAAGCTAGATGCGGAGGTGCTCACCAGTGGCCCCAGCTATTTGGGAGGCACAGGTAAGAATATCACAGTCTAAAAAAATCTGGCCTGGGCAAATATAAGACTCATACCTGAAAAATAACTAAAAAGCAAAAAGTGGTTCAAGTGGTAAAAACCTTTTCTTAGCAGGCAAAAGGCTCTGAATTCAAATTCAAATGTGGTCAAAAAAAGGCTTTGTGTTAGATGATTTTGCCCAACTACTGGATGATGTAAATGTTCTGAGCACGTTCAGGATAGGCTGGACTGAGCTATAACATTCAGTAGGCTTATTGTCTTAGATTCATTTTCTACCTACAGTACTTTTTTTTTATGATGAGCTTATTGGGATATAACTCCATCATAAATTGGGGAGCATCTGTATTTGCATCAGCCTCAACAGTTTCCACTAGAATTCTGTTACACACACAGAACTGAGGGGAGTCACAGGTTCAAGGGCTTGCTGAGGCTTGAGATGCCACAGCAGGACATTTGTGGGGTCTAGAAAGAAGCAGTCTTCAGGAAAGCATCAACAGCTTCCCCACCCTCTCAAATTCTTCTGCACCCCTCTTTTCCTGGGTCTATCATTAGCTCCATAGGTTTTTAAGTGCACAAGGCACTCTGCTTTTACATCTGTCCTAAACTGCTCCAATGGGCATATTCAGCAATGTGAATTATCGCATGTCTTTAGGAGCATCCCCCAATGTGTATCCTACCTTCATGATTATTTCACACCTTCATGGTTTTATTGAACAAAATTCCTGCCAAAAGAGCATTTCAATGGGATGATGCTCCTATAAAACCAGGTTTCTGTTTAGCTCACTGGTTCCTTGGATAGTTCTGATTCGCAGAAGTCTTGGGTACTCTCCAGGAGAGCAAGAATCACATTTTCTTGTTCATCCTTTTAACTATAAAGCCCAGCACATGATAAGGGTTCAAATAATTGTTTATCAAGCAAAAGTGTTTAAATGAGTATTTTCCTAAATCTGTTCTGTAGACTGGCTGGCAAATGCATTTAGGATCAGTGACTAAGGTCATAAAACCTCCCAGAGATGGGCGTGCATCTCTCTGATTTGTCCCCACGTCTCCTTATCAGAAATGTACAGGGAGAAGAAATGGAGATTATTTTTACTAACAAGTGGTTCTCACATTCAGAGCAATCCCTATGGTTCTGGGGGTGAGAGCGGGCTTCATCATGCAACACCACAACCAGACATGGCGGCTTAACCCTGACAGCAACAGAATCAGATTTCCACGACTTTCATGCTGTATCGGCTTCTATAATATTTTAATAAAAAGAGACACTGGACTTGGCTGGTAAGGAAGTTTCCTGGTTTATTTTCAGAGTACGATGACAGCAACAGTGGGATGGACCCCAAATCTAAGAGGAACTGCTTGTCACAGTGCTGGAAAGACTTCTATCAGAATGAATGACAGAGCAGGAAGACAGAAAACACGGTGCAACTTAGTCTCGGATGCTTGCATTTTTTTCCTGAGATTCTAAATCTACCCAGCAAGGACTCAATCCGTCAAATATAAGGCTGAGCAGAAACAATCTCAGGGATTATAACTAGAAAAGTCATAATCAGAAATTTTTTTTGTAATGGAAGAAAGAATATTTGAGAGCAAACGTCTAGGCTTAAATATGACTTTTTTTTTTTTTTTAGGTACACAGTTCATCTCCCACCTACATTTCTATTCTTGTTTTCAGAACAATAGCTGGAACATTTTGATAAGTGTGTGGAAGGGAAGAGAGACAGCAGGAATGTGGGGCGGAGGGGCAAGTCTTCATTCCATCAGCGTGATCAAGAAATTGATTTAATATGCATCCAAGTCTCTTTTAATAGAGCTTCAAGTTTGAAAGGGACTGAAGATGTGGCTTAGAAGAATCCAGAGATGCCAAGAAATAAATACCCACATCCACACCCACCAAGACCCCTGTCGTTGGAAAAGAATACCCCATCTAACGACAAGTGCTTTTTGGTATCTGCCTCACAGTACTGAATTTCAGAAGTAGTCAAGGGGTCATTTTCCCAAAGTATTAGGGCAATCTCATTTTTTAGCAGTTCCCAAAAAGTTTAATGGTAATCAAAGCAGAATGGCTAATCAGTCCAAGATGGTCTGTCAACTTGAATTATCTATTTGTCTTTCTATTTACTGTATCTGTCTGTCCACAGTTCTTCATATCTTTGTGAAGATCAGTTATTGGGGCCCATGTTTCCTTCTGACTAGAATCGCTACCAGATGATCTTTCCTGGTGATATGTTGATGATTTGCTAATTTATGGCTTTTAAAATCTAGGAATCCGAAGACATTGCTGGGGAGTCACGTGGACCACGAGACAAGGGAACTGAATGGCGTTACTTGACAAGGGATCAAAGATTGTGTAAAATGCAAAGCTTCGGTCACATTTCAACCAGAGTGATGTCTGAGATAGAGAAATTGTAAATGACATCTTATAGGAAACATCCTTCACAAGAGCAGTCCTCCTTGCAGCCGGCGGAGAAATGGGAGTGAGTGTTGCCGGAGATACACGTAAACAGGAAGGAAAAGGAGGCCCAAGCTATCAGGCCAAGTCAACACCCCATGAATCACCCCAAATAATTTCAGTGCTGGAGGCCAGGCCTTCTCAGAAAGAGCAGACATAGAAATGGCGTTGGAAGAAGACTCTCGCCTCTGAGAACCAGGAGAGGTTTAAATAAGCTCTGAGACTGAACTCTCCAAACACTTAGGTGGCCAAATAACATGGAGAGAGAGAGACAGAGAGAGAGAGAGAGGGAGCTGTGGCATATTTGGAGGTTTGTATGAGTGTTTAGGAATCCATCTGTCCCCAGTACCTGGCATGGAGCAAGCACTCAATAAACACATGTGGAACGGATGAACATGACGGCATGACTCACGTTAATTCTCTTTAAGGCAGGGATGGACTGTGGGGGGATAGATTAAATGGGTCTTTGTAAAGAAATAATCATGTCTGGCACAGCAGAGCCTTTATAATTCCAAATCATTTAAAAATTGGTCTAGAACCACAGTGGAGAAAACAAGGAGTGGAATTTCATGTTCATGCAAGATATCCAGCAAGAGGAAACAGAACATGATCTCAGAAAGATAGAAAGGAGGTGAGTGAGATGAACAGCTTATTTCTGATCAGAGGAAATGCACAGCTAAGTAAGGACCCAATAATAAGAAACTAGGAGGATATGCTGGAGGTGCTGTCCTCATGGGACAGTTAGCACTGCTCAGTGCATTAGTCATCCCTTTGCATCCCCAGGGGATTGGATCCAGTACCCCCACAGATACCAAACTCTGCTGATGTTCAACTCCCTTACATAAAATATAGTATTTGCATATGGTCAACACATAACATTTAAGCTTCACAGATGGCTATCTTGAATTGGGTTGGTCTTGATAACTGTTCCCCAAACCTGATTGAAGATGTGACATCCTCATCCTGGTGCCCTTTCCTCCATGTTAACTACATTCACTTCCCTGTCCTTGTATGTCCTCCTATGACTATTTCTTGTTTTTTATTCTCATTCCTTTCTGGGAATCCTCTCAGCATTTGGCTACCAAAAATCAGTAGACCACTCCATACTCATCTCATTTTCTCTATCCCAAATACCTGGCCTAGGACTGCCACAGTTTGGGGCTTGCAAAGCCCCATCATGGGAAACACAAGTCCTGGATGGCTCCACAGCTGGGCCAGCTCTATCCAGGGGGGTTACAGCTGATGGATTCCTCTCTGTGGCCAATTATTTTCCATGGCTTTTGGCCATGTGAACTCAGATCACGATCTTGTCAGTTCTCATAAACTAACCAGGAGTGGAATGAATCACACTCAGAGAGGAAACCCCTGGGGAAACTGTGAGGGGCTGTGAGAGGAAGGAGAGTGAACTGGGGATCTAAAGGCCATGGGAGCCTCAGCACCCCCTGTGCTTCCCCCACCTCTGAGAAGCTTTGGCCTTATATGAAGGAAAGGGGAAGAGACAGAGGGATGGGCTGCAGGAGGGTTGCTCCCAAGGATGGTCTCAGCTCAAGAGCCTAATTGTCTTCAGTAAGCCTGACATGGAGAAATTGCCTGCTTTGGACATTTACTGAACCATTCATTGTTGACATCCAACTTCCTACTCTTAGAAGCCCTAATACATCATAGTAGGATAGAATACATGACAGCTCACACACATCCACGCATGCATGTGTGCTCCCACCGACAGTTGTGTATGGATGTCCTATAACAGGTAATGAAAATGCTAGAGTAAGCCACACTAGGCCCTTGATTCTGTGTGGATGGTGAGGATGTTTTAGAGATGCTACATGAAGTATTTACATTATACCAAACACATTTGATTAAAAGTGGAAATGAAGTGCCAATGAAATCTTCATATTCTCCAATATCCTGAATGTGGGTGTTGTATAAACAAGCTCTGAGTTTCTCCGCCTTTTTTTTTTTTTTTTAACTTTATATAATCTTTGAATTTCAAAGTTTTTTGTCTCTATAGTTCTGGATCATGAGTTACCTTGAGTTCTCTAACAAGCTAATGTATTGTTACTTTTGAATTAAAATATGTACGCATAAACAAATCCTTTAACTATGTATATGTTTTAATTGCTTTCTGGGTATTCATTTGACTCAATCCTGGAGAGTAAAGTGTATGTATGTGTGCCCATGGATATAGCATATACGTTTTTGCATACATAAATCTTGGAGTGCTGCATGCTATTTTAAGAGTCTGAACTCTATCTTTCAATAAAGTTTAGCTGCTTTCCTTTTGCAAATGCATTTAATTTTATCTGGAAACTTTTTGACATTAGAAATAGAACAACTGTAGTTTCTCATTATGTTTGCTGCCAGAATCCATGCTTGGTTGCTCAACTAAAGACCTTATATTGCTAATTACTACCACATGCCCATATCCCAAGCGAAAGAAAACTTATTGATTCTGACAGCCCATTCTCTCAACACTGAATTCCAAATGAAAACTCAAATTTTGGCCAAACATAACATTTCATCAATCTTGTTCTACTGACTGGAAAAACAACATCAAACAAAGGGTGCTAATGGCCCTTTATTACCATTCCTTTCCCAAGCTTATATTTTCTGATGAAAGATCTAAGTGACCAAAGGGCTTCTTTAAACTACTTAGTAATTAGCTTTTGAACCAGGAAACAATGCGTAAAGTAAAGTGAACAGTCCTGGCTTGATGACAGGAGGGACTCTGTCCCTAAGGTCGGGGGACATTGGAGACCCAAAGAGAACATTAAAAGCAAAGTGCATTTTCATAAAGGAAGAAGGGAAAAAAAGAGAGGGAGAAAGAAACCAGGCTAAAAGTGGTGATAAAAGATTACAGAGCCAGAACAAAGCTACAGGAAGTCTGTGATGTGAAGTCAGCAGGTGGGGGTTTGAGTGGAAATGCCAGGGAAAGAGACTAATGGTATCAGACCAGGGGCAAGCCAGTGTCGGTCGCAAGGCCTCATTTGGGCCACCCATCAACAAAAGCTGCCAGCCACCAGCCCACCCACATTGGACCAGGAAAGGAACACCATTTTGGAGGTTTTCACCTGGAATGAGAGTTAAGAAATATTTTCAACCTAGATTTCAGAGCAATTTGATTTTATTGACTTCTTGGGGGCAGTGATAAGGAAATGCTGGCTGCGACAAAGGGATGGGGAGGTCATAAAGAGAGCCCCGACCCTCGGATTCTCTGCTTTATGGAGACCTGTCCACATCTTAAAGGCAAACTGAATTGAGAAGCTGTTTTCCTCTTGGCATGAGATAAATGACCAAGGGGAATCTCTGGACTTATTTGGCCTTTTGGATCCAACCAATGGCCCAGAAATCAGAACAGCTTGATTCTAACCTCATCCAGGGCTGTTAAGATAATAGGGAGAGGAGGGGTCCATTAGAGAGAAGATGGAGGGATGTGCTGTCCCTACTGAGAGATGCCAACTGGCCTCCTCTCCCCCTTGTCCTTTGTGCCTTTGAAGGAAACTGGTGTCCTGTGGGTAGTTCAAGGAAATGAGCCCTTTTTTCCACCTCCTCATTTTCTGAACAGAGGACTGGACACCTGAGCTCAGGATACATTGGAATCATGAACAGAAAGGGGATTTCACTCCATCCAACATGGCCAACTGTCAACAGAGGAGGGGCTGCCATGGAAGGAAATATGATCTACTGGACGGATTTTAGTTTTTGTAAACATGAAATAAGCTAATAATTCGACAACAAATGAGAAGGAAACAAAACAAAACAATTCCATGATAAGAACCTCCATGACTGGGAAGAGGCATGAGCGATGGAAATTTTCCCTCTTGTGACCTGGAGGCTAGGATGCTAGTCTCTGGTGTTTATCTACAAGCTAGTGTCTGGTGTGTATGCACATTGGTGCAAATTCCTTGAGCTGTGGACTAAGAATGTGCACGTTATTCAGTATATGTTATATCCTGACATAAGAAACAAAGCTAAGTACTCCCCAAAAGCCTTAAAAAAAAAAATCAAAGATGGTTGCTGCCAGCCTCACCTCCCCTCAACATTGTTCTGTTGAAATGAGGCAGGAGATGGAGATGGTACAGTCCTGCCATTAGCACAAGAGCAGAACTTCCAGTTGACCTTGGACCTATGCATTGACATTGATATTGATAAAGTGACCTGAGTACAAATTGAGGTACTCCTGCCTCAAAAGTCAAAGAAAAGTCATCAGGAGTCACTTGTAGTGGCCCAACACCAAAAATATATTTCCTGCCGAGAAGGAATCTCCACAGAGCAATGTGTCCTCTGAAGACAAGGCTGGGACTTCCTGGCTGCAGAGGAGAACTAGTTTCTGGTGGCCACCAGATTTGTAAATGGGCAAGGTGACCTGTTCTTGCCTTTTGTATTGTAATTTCATCTCCCATTACTGCTACAAATAAACAACCGCAGGACGATGGCATCACCGTAGTTGGAGGAACCAAATTTAATCACACAGACGGGTAATGCAAAGAATGAATGGACTTGGTCCATGTATTAGGCTCAAGTTATATAGAGACCCCTTCAAGATAAATCTACTCTTGAACCTGTGAGTGGCAACAAGGCCTAGGGAGTTTGGTGCAAGAGTTACAACTTCCTAGGTTAACACCTCTGACACCCCTTGCAGAATATGGGCCTTTCCTCACAGAGGCACTCGGGTGGACTGGGGAGGGGCAGGATTCAATGTCATTGCCCCAGGGACTCTTGAAAGCCACTCAACCACATCTTCTCTGGTGCAACTGACTTACTTTCTGCCTCCATGTTTGTTAAAAGTCCCGCCGAATTTATTCCGGTTCAGGATGAGAGCAGCAATTTCGGGCACGTAGCGGGCAAACATTGCCTACATGCATGAAACAAAGAAACAAGAGCCAAAAAAAAAAAAAAAAAAGCATGCAGAGAGGACTGTACCACAGTGGAGGCAGCAAAACCTCTTGGCATACTTACTTTCTTCCACTAACCGCACTATAGGAGCCCCCGTATTTCTTGCGGTTTCCTATTAACTCTATGATTTCAGGGACGTAGCTTGCAAACATGGCCTGAGGAGAAGAGGGGAGACAGAAGAAGAGACTAAAAAGACAGGCCAAAGAAAGGGGTGACCTTTTCAGAAGGGGGAACTAAGATCTGAAAACACAAAAGGATTAGACCTGTGAAGGTATTTATTAATTCGCTGAATAATAAAATATAAAAAGGACAAAAAGGGCAAGTTCCTGAAGATACACAGGACAAAACAAACATTAGCCAACCTAGACAGCTGGAAGAAAAATCACAGTGGAGAAAAATACAAAAAAGACAAGAATAAATAAGCTGTCATCTATCTCTTCCTCTTGGAGAAAAATAGGTAAAAGGGTTGTGTGAAATGACACACATACACACACAGAAACACATACATTGTGAGAGAAGACCTTTCTTTCTAATTAGCATTCAGAGAAGAATCAATACTTTTATGAGTGATTGAAGACCATATACACTAAAAGTAGATTAAAAAATAAATAAACTTTTCCACTTAAAAAATTACTAAAAAGCACAAAAGGTAAATTTAGGAAATTATATAAGGGGAAAAGAATAGCAAAGAGAAACACAAATCTGCCATGTTTTGTCCAACAAACAGCTTCCTGTGGCTGGATAAACAGCTCTCTTCATCTCCTGGGACCAAATAAATGCTACAGAAGTGCTTCAGTTAATGTACACACACGCACATTTATATACATTTTTGGAAATGCATACGTCCTATGCATACAAGACAGAGAGATGTGTATGCATGACTTCATATAAATGTGTGTGCAGTACACATGCATGAAAGCTGTGTGTGAATTAGGATTTTAAGGCCTCACCTCATACACAGCAAGGAATGACATCAAAATGGAAAGATGCTTGAGTGCCACATAAGGAGTTGCATAGATTCTACAGCACACTCTGAAGCTTTCTGACTTTAAAAGGGAAGGGAAAATATCCCGTGTGTCAATGCAGAACAGAATGGGCTACTGACAAAACCACCCTCTCCTCATGGTGGTGTTTGGACAAGTCCAATGCACTCTCCGTCCTCTGAATGGAGACCCTTCTCTTTGGGGTGGGCACCAGCCACAGTGTTTGTTGGAAGTTTGGGGAGGAGCATAAGGCAACAGGGAGCTCTTGAAACCGCAAACTGTCTACAGACTATGGACAGCAGCTACCAGGGTCAGGTGACACAACACAACTGTCCCTGTAGAATATCAGATGTTGAACTCCATCACTATTGGACAGACACTCCTACTTATTAGTGGAATCCCTTTCTTAAGGCAGTTAGGTTTGCTCCTGGCTACATGGATGTCCCCAGGATAATATGCCTGGGTGTAAGGCATAAGGGTAACACTAAGGAAATATGCATAGCAGTCTTCGTCATGTTTGGATTTACTTAGCCTGATCACAGCACTAAGACAATCATTTGCTTCTAGTGCAGAAACACACTATAAAAATACAGAGCCTTAAGGAAATGCATACTAGAAATATTAATGACCATAATTATGAGCATGATAATAAAGAGTTTTTACCAGTCCCCCGAGGATGAAGAAGACCATGAAGAGGCGCCCAAGTGTGGTTTTTGCATAAACATCTCCGTAACCAACAGTGGACATTGTGACCATGAGTAAGTAGACACATTCCCAGTATGTAAGAGCCTGGTTGTTTTGGAAATTTTCCCATGGGTCCCCTGAATTCTCCACCTAAAGTAAGAGGAGAGAAAAGAAACACATCACACACATATACACTGCAGATACAATGGCGTACTGGCAGGCTGCTTGCTGAGTCTTGTTACTCTCAGCACAGGATGCTCAGTTCCCTGGGCTGACTTCTGTGCACAGTAGCTCAGAACCCCTGAGCAGGCATGAGAAGAGGAGGCACAGCAACAGGAAGTGCCCATGGGGCTGACTTGAGCATAGAGAGGAAGAAACAAAACTAGAAAGTCTGACACCAGCTGAAACAGGACTTTGCCTCTGGCCTCACCTCAGCACTCTGTTCAAGGAAGGAGCTAGTGAGTCCTTCCCTGACCTTCTTTCCCTATGGGTTCTTGCTAAGTCTCTAGGGGACTGGCTCTTACTCTCCTGCAGAAATCCTACACCCTCCACAAAGGGCACCTCCTTTCATCATTTTGATCAACAAGACACCCAGTGGGCCCTACTGATCTTCTGCCTGAATACCAAACCCTATCTTTGAATTTGATCCTACTCTGTCTCCTCTGTAGAATGTCAAGCTTGGTTCTGCCTTTCAGAACTCTTGGGAATTTTCCCTGGAGGAAAAAGAGTGAATTTATGGGAACAAATTGCATTCATACAAGCCTTTAGACCAAAGGCCTGCAAACATTTTCTGTGCAGGGACAGAGAGTAAATTCTTTCAGTTTTTTGAGCCATACAGTTCCTTGTGTGCCGTACAGTTCTACCAACTATTCATTAGTACCTGGAAATCAGTAAGGGGCAAAGAGTTGACATGGTAGGGGAGCTTGGGTCCAGTGCTACAGATTGTCCACCACTGCTGCAAACATTATAGAACACTGTCCTGTCTCCCATCAAATTTCATCTACCTGAGAGGTACTTTAGCTACTCTAAGAAGATAGTGAATGATGACGAGACCATTTCTACCCCGATCTCAGCCTCATAGTACCAGAAGCCAATACTTGTGGCCCCCTGCATGGCCTACAGGGACAGCCAGTTTGCTGTTCTGCCTCTGCAGAATATTCCCAGGACCTGGCTTTTTTCAGAAACCAGTTTGTCCTCTACATGCAGTTTTCAAGGAGGCTTCCTGGTGAACCAGAAAGCACCTCACATAACAGTAAGATGGGTCACTGTCTTCTTGAACACAGTATCTTCTGTGATGAAGAGTCAGTATGGACAAGATTCCTGTCAGCATAAAGAGTTGGGTGACGTCCGCATATCTGGGGAGAGGCTCCTGGGAGGAAGGTCATCTTTATTCAAAGTTTCAGAGTTTGATGAGGCCCCTTCCAATTCTAGCAGACTATGTTTGTATAAAACCATGCTTCCAATAATAGCTATGCCCTCTAAAAGCAGGGGGGGAACATGCCTTGGGGAGGTGAGAAGAGCTTGACTTAAAAATAGAAGGCTTTCAAAGAGTCATTAATATAAAAGAATTAACATTTTTTTGAGGTACGAAATAACTTGACAAGTAATCAGGCAAAAAAAAAAATCAAAGGCAGCTTTTTGTAAGAGGGAAGTGGAGAGAAATTGAGGGATTTGAATTTGTTGTTTACAAAGAGATGTGGGTCGAACTTTCAGCCTTGTACCCAGACCTTTTCTGGGCGTTTGCTGTGGAAGCACTGCCATCTTGTGGCTTTCGGCAGTTACTGCAGACCAAATGAAACCTCCCAAGCAATACTGGTGAACTGAAAAATGCAGGCGAACAATACAAACATTACTCACCATTTGGAGATATTCTGGGGTAAAAGGGTTTGAAATCCAGATAACTGTGCGTTTGCTTCCCCCTTTCCTGTCTACAACTAAGCTGAAGTTTCTCTCCAGCGAGAACAATTTCAGGTAATAAAGTGATTCAGCAAGGGCTTGTTCCAGCCAGAGCTGAGCAGTCTTCAAGAGTACTTACCAAGTGGATGAACCCAGCTGCGGTCAGCCATGTGCTGATAAATATGGACAGCAGATTCACCAGCTTGATGGAATTGCTGTGCAAAAGAGACAACAAGCAGAGTCCCCAAGTTACAAAGGGAAGACCCTGTAGGAGCCACCTGTCAGTGTCACAGCGCCCTCCTTGGGGAGAGGCAGGCTGTGTTCACCATCAAGGAAAGAACTCCTTGATGGAGACATATAAGGGTCACACATGACCTGTAGGAAAATTACAGCTCGAGTGCTCAGTGGTCCCTCAACGAACCTCCTTGAATTTTGTTAAAACTTACATGTTTATTTAAAAAACTCTTCAAATCTACAGAGAAATGGGAAGAACAGGGTAATTAACACTTGAATGTCCTTCACTTAAATTGACCAAATATTAGAATTTTGCCATATCTGTTTTATCTCTACATATTCTTCTTCTCTTTTTTTCTCTCCTTTCATTTTTTAGCTGAACCATTTACACTAAGTTGTAGACATCACAACACAACCTCTAAACAACTAAAAAGAAGTATAAAGTGTAATGTAAGAATACCAGTGCCACATCTAAGAAAGTTAACATGAATTCAGTAACCTAATCTAACATGCAATCCTTATTTAAATGTCTCCAGTTGCCCTAAAATTATGTTTATTGATACTTTCCTCATTTTCCCCTGATCCAGGAACTAATCAAGGTTCCTGCACTGCATTTGGCTGCTATGTGACTTTAATCCAGAGGTGAGGAAACTTGTTCTGTATAGGGAGTTAGTAAGCATTTTAAGGCTCAGAGCCAATGCAGTCTTTGCTGCAACTGCTCAGCTCTGCAATCGTAATTTGAAAACAGCTGTAGACAATCTATGATAGAATAGAAATACCTATGTTTCAATAAAACTTCACAAAGACAGGCAGCAGGCTGGATTAGCCCATGAACTATAGTATTCCAATCCCTACTTTAGCCTTTTCAATCAACAAGTAACATCCACCCGTACTCTTTTCTTTTTGCTTTTAATGACATTTAATTTTGTGTGAACCCAGGCTGTCTTAAAGAATGTCCCAGATTCTGGACTTGTCTGGTTGTTTTTTCAAGATTAGATCTTGTCTAAATATTTCCGTTAAGAGTCTCTGATGGGGTGGTTTCACATCCAGAAATCCTAACTCAATGATGCTAGGTACACTCACTTGGATAAGATGAGAACACTAGAGTTCTCCAACATAGGGCACCCATTTCCTTTTATAGTTAATACAGCATCTTAAGGTGAGACTCTAGATCACATGAAGAGCCTGCTTCCCAACAATCTTCCAATAGTTTTAGTATCCACTTGTGTTTCCAGAATGATTCACCTAGAATTCACTGAATTTCAAGCTCCATGAGATCAAGGGCCTTTTCTCTTTGGATCCCAGAAGCAATGGATCCTTGGCACACAGTAGGGCCTCTGTGAATTTGTGCTGAGTAAGCTTATGTCTTCTGTTTCATCCTGCTCATCCCCACTAGGGGATAGCTCCTGAACGCTGCTCTCAGCAGGTCACTTCATTGTCCAAAGGCTTCTGGTGGACTAACATGTGATGTCTAAATGCCACCATTCCATTCTCAATACTCCATGAAGTTCCAAACTCTTTGACCACAACTCTTCCAATAAACTTCTGACACTGTAATCACAAACCTACTTAAGACTTCTACACTGACTCCAATACTGAACTAGAAAGCTTTGCCCATCTATCTATGTATTTTCCAATCCTCAACACCTAATTCAGTCCCCACCTCCGCCTTAAATAAAGGCAGAGTGACTTCTTCTCCAGGCTCATACCTCCAGCCATTCACTGGTAATTAATCCTATGGTTGTAAAGAATTCTGCAAATTTAGATCATTATTTGGCACTTGCGTTCCTTGATGTATCTTGCAGAAAAGAACTCTATTTTCTAACTCTTTCTTTCTCCCAGTAGGAACCTAATACTGCCTCTAGGGATGCTAGCCCATTAGTCAATCCATTCCTGTTATGGCTGCCCTCTCCCTGCCCACCTCTTTTTCATGGAGAACCAATTATCTGCATTCTAAGAGTTTAAGATCACAGTGACCTTAACAGCTGACACTTTTACAGTTTGGATGCAATGCTCACCAGATCCACCACTGCTCTAGTGCTTTATGTATACTAACTCAATCCCTGAAACAACCCTGCTCATCCTTGAATCTACAGAATTGGAATGTGAACTCAGTTTGGTTCCAGAGTCTGAATTCTCAGCCACTACACTCTCACACCACAGTCACAGACTGGCATCATTGAGACCACATTTCTTGATGGCTATTGTAGTCTGGATCTTGAATGTCTCCCAAAGGCCTGGGTGCTAAATGACTGGTGTCTAGGTTGTGCTATTGGAGGTAGTAGAGTCCTTAAGAGATAGGGCCTTGTAGGATTTTAAGTCACTAGGGACATGTGCCCTTGAAGGGGACTGTGAGACTCCAGCCCCCTCTCCTTTCTTCTTTTGCTTCTTGGCTATGACGTGAGCAGTCTTGCTCTGCCACAGGCTCCTACTGTGATGTCCTGCCTTGCCACAAATCCAAAAGCAATGGGGCTAACTAATTATGGAATGAAACTTCCCAAACTGTGAGCAAAAATAATCCATTTCTCTTTATAGACTGATTATCTCAGATATTTAGTTGTAGTGATGGAAAGTTGACTGACACAATCACTAAAGCAAAGCTGCGCCTCACTCCACTCTCAATTCATAAGACATTAAAAAGATCAGGAAATATCACCCCATGGAAGAGAAAGACTGTGTAGACATATTGACTAGCATCTTAAACTGCCACACAAAAGAAGAGAAAGAAGCTCTGATCCTTTGCACTGGGGACTACCACGCGACAAGGAATTCAGGATGGGCCATGAGGCTCCCTCAGAGGATAAGAAGGGAGCCTCTCCATGGAGGGCAAGGTCTTTGGTCCTAGGATAGGCATGATTCCAGAGTCCAGCTTTTCTTTTTCTTTTTCTTTTTATGTAACTGATGAAAAGAATCCCCATCTCAGTTTTCCTAGAGGTGATTCTGATAGTTCAGGACAAGAATAAGCAAGTATTTTCAGTTTTGTAGGTAAAGCTGACCTTTTCAGATGTGTGGAAGGACTTCCTTTTGGTTCAGAACATAGGCTAGGGAAACAATAGAATGCCCTTTCTGTGTTTCTTGGTCATTTCTAGAGCAGTAAGATTTTAATGATTGCCAATATTTTTTGAGCCCGTATTATGTACTTGGCACTGTCTTGAGTTCTTCACTTTCTTCAGATTTTTTTTCATTTATCTTTTGATGCAAGTACCGTCATTGTCCTTACTCACCAGATAAGGAAACTGAGTCAGTGGGAGCATAAGTAGTTTGTCTGGGGAAACATGGTTGGTGAGTGGTGGGGTTCCCATTTGAACCTAGACCTTTGATCCAAAGCCTACTCACCTAAATCATTTGGAAAGCCAGCCCAGGCAAGCCACAGGGACCTTTCTTGTTGCCACCCTACAGTTTCCACTGCAGCTTTTCCTTAAGAACAGCCCCTGCCCCCCAATACACACATGGCCTCTGACCTCAGAAAGCAAAGTGCCAACCAAGTCCCCCCATAGTGGCCCAAGAAACACTGGGCAATGAAGGAACACCATCTGATGGCAGGACCTATCAGAGACACTTTTCAAGAACTGAGTGGGAGAGAGTCTTTCTCCTTCTCAGATACAGAAGCAAAAAATATAAATCTCAAGTTCTAGTAGACCATCTGCTCTGGAAGAAAACCTGTCTGAGAATGAAATCCGAAGGAGATGGAGAGAGAGGCAGATTCCCAAGGAAAGAATCTGAAGGCCTGGCTGCAGATATGCCTGAAGTCAGCCACTGCCTCTTGGACCCTGTTGTTACCAAGGTGGATCCTATTATTTGCAATTAAAACCCACTAGTCTACAAGAGAAATGGCTGATATCCAAAATATTCCCAGAGAACATAAGAATTGGCCAGGTCTCCAATGGAGAGCTGAAGCTGTCTCTACCTGGGAGAAGAAGGCAGCCTCCTGCACTGCCCGCTTTGTTGCCTGATTTTACAATTAGTTCCATGGCTCCAGAAGCCCCGGTGGGAAGTTGGAACTCCCAAGTCAAGCACAGATTTGCTAGATCTTGACCTTCAACCATTTTCCCATATACTATTGTCACACCTTGCCTCTCCTTTAAGTGATTCAGGTGGCTATGAATGGAATCATCACCTAACAAAAACAGTGTTCAGGGCCTTCCATGCAGGTGTCTCCTTGGAGCAAAGAGATATTGTAACTCTTGACTTTCTGCTCCCTGGAGCAGACCTCTTCACAGCCTTACAGAGTCTTCTTTCTCTGGAAGGGCAGCCCTGTTAACCAGAGTTTGAGGCACACAGATATTAGGGATCTACCCAATGAACCCTATCAAATGAGTAGACCCTAGCAATCAAGAAGCTACCCTGTGCCAGCTGGGTCACCACCATGTGCTGCTTCAATCGAGTTTCTCGATGGAAAACCAAAACAGAATCCTCCCGACTGTACCTTGTAGGCCTCACCAATGTGTACCCTGACACTGATGAAGAACAGGGAGCCAGTGACAAAGGGAGAGGTCTTAGGGAGGTATGTACTTTCCTTTCTCAGGGGAGAATTCAATAGCACATTGATGCACTTACATAGTCCCAAATCCTTGGGGCCTGAACAGCACAGCGTGCCATCAACAACCATGTGGAGTCCTTTCAAGCTATTAAATCTATTCACAAGGTATTAAATCTATTGGCGTCTCTGAGTCTCTTGGTGCTTTAAAAAAATGACCTAAGTGTGGTGATTATTAATCTCTAAATGGTTGTCACAATGATATTGATGATGCTTAAGGGAGCTCTCTCTGTGTACTGAGCATTTAATCACTGTTGCTGAGAGTCCATGTTCAGCACTGAAATCTGATTATTTGTATGACATCAGCATTATCACAGATCTCTAGTATTAGGAATTTGCTTTCCAAATTAAACTCTGTGACCAAGCAATCATCTGAAAGCTATGTGCAGAAGATGCAAGATTAACTCTTGGTAGCCCTTCCCTATCCTCTGAGACATGGGCCTTGCCAGCTTGAGTAGGGTTCCTTGGAAGGAAGGAGGGGTTGTCAAGAGTAGAGCTGTATTCTCGTAGCAAAAGAGCCACTGGAGATAGCCACAGACTTCATGGCCAAGCCCAAGGGTCTGGAACAGATGTGAAGTCACCAAGGGTTAGAACAATTAGAACCACTCAGAATGTAGCCTCCTTCCTATGCCTTGAGTGATGGATTGTGATCTTACTGTGAAAACCTGACCCATCTAAAGAAAGACATTATAACTTCTGAGTAGTCATCCCCAGAGTTTCCACCAGCTATTAGAATCAGTGGGCCCAGGTCATCCAGCTAGCACGTACAGGAGTCCTGTAGATCAGAGAACTTTTCTAGGACTCTGAATATGGGGAAAGTGTGACTCATGAGATCATACATTTAAACCCGGAGCGCTAAGGGCCAGCTTCGTCCTCAGAGTACTTAACAAGGTATGTTTTGCTTAACTCAGAAAATGTCATCTACTTTACATAGGAAGCACAGATTTGTCCCTGTCTCCAATTTTCCTCCTTGTTTCTGGCTGAGGGTATAGCCAGGTGCCAGTGATCTTATTTTGTTTTATTGCTACCTTTGCCAGAGAGATGTAAAACAGCCCAACTCTGAAAAACCAACTAGACTATATGTCACTGAGTTGAATGGGATGAAATAGAAGCTAAGAGAGAGAGGAAAATCAAATTCTGTCAATTCTCCCCATTAGTCATTCCTAGAACTCTTCTCCCTCCCCAGTATTTTGTCCCTTGTCTGGTCCTACAGTCTTCAAGGCCTTAGACACTCCAAACCTACTCTCTATACAAATGGTAGAACAGATCTTTCTAGAATATAAATCTGAACATGTTTCCTCTCCTGATTAAAGTCTTTCAATCCTATCTTGCTCTCAGCAAAACCCATAAATTTAAGAGCCTTCAGGATTTGGTCTCCACTTGATTTGGTCTCTATTTCAAGTATTCTTAAAAACTTTGCCTTGGAGCTAAGGTAACATACGTAATAAAGTTTTAATTTCCAAAATGCCCACCCAAATGCATTGGCTAGGTAAACGATAGTATACACATATACTATGCAGGAAATAAAAGTGGCCAATGGTTACCTCAAAACAGGATGGTATGGGGACAATTTGACTTTACCCTTTATACTATTCCATATTGTTGAAATGTTTCCAGTGAGCATGTTTTACTTTAGAGGAAACAATAACGCAATTTTCATTTTGAAAAAAAATTACTAGGTTATCTTTGTTTCAGTCAGCACTACTGACCACATTCAGTGAGTTGTGGGGTACAGCCTGGAAGTGGAGTTGCATACTTTTCTCTGACTGTTCACTACATGGTCCAACACCTGAACATTAGTTCACCAGTTTGTAGGGTGACCAAGGAGCTTCCAAACGCTGAGAGAATAACCCAGAGTCACCCAGTCTCTCTTAAATAGGCCACTTCAGGATATGGATTATTCTAGGCCCTCTCTCAGCTTGAACTTTTGGGGATCTGTCCTGATGCTGGTCATATAAGTGAGACTTACTGCTGTTATTCTGTTCACTCTGATTTCCTTTCTGCTGTTCTCTTAATTCTTCATCACCCCTGTCTATAATTCTCTGCCCTGCTGCTTTCAGCTCTCAGCTGAACCAAGCAGCTAAAGACAGAAAATGAAACAGCAATCTTAAATCATATTTCAAATCACATTTGCAAAGCCTCTGTCTCCACTGAATGCTACAGACGGGTAGGATCTGCCACCAAAGAAAGGCAGACAAAATCTCCCTAAAGATTACATGGCTTCTGAGCAAATATAAGAAAATAGAAATTATACCATGCATTCTATCTGATCACAATGCAATAAAACTAGAACTCAACAACAAAAATAAAGACAAAAAACATGCAAACAGCTGGAAACTGAATAACTCATTGCTTAATGAACAATGGGTCATTGATGAAATAAAAGAGGAAATTAAAAAGTTCCTGGAAGTCAATGAAAATGAAAACACAACCTACCAGAACCTCTGGGACACAGCAAAGGCAGTCCTGAGAGGAAAGTTTATAGCCATGAGTGCATATATTAAAAAGACCGAACGATCCCAAATAAATGACCTAATGATACATCTCAAACTCCTAGAAAAATAAGAACAAGCAAATCCCAAAACAAATAGAAGGAGAGAAATAATAAAAATAAGAGCTAAAATCAATGAAATAGAAACCAAAAAAACCATACAAAGAATTAATGAAACAAAAAGTTGGTTCTTTGAAAAAAATAAACAAGATCGACACACCCCTGGCAAACCTGACTAAAATGAGGAGAGAAAAAACCCCAATTAGTAGAATCAGGAATGCAAAAGGGGAGATAACAACAAACACCATGGAAGTCCAGGAATCATCAGAGACTACTTCGAGAACCTATATTCAAATAAATTCGAAATTCTTAAAGAAATGGACAGATTTCTAGATATATATGGTCATCCAAAACTGAACCAAGAAGATATTAATAAATTGAATAGATCTATAACACAAAATGAAATTGAAGCAGCAACCAAGAGTCTCCCTAAGAAGAAAAGTCCAGGACCTGATGGATTCTCTGCTGAATTCTATCAGACCTTTAAAGAAGAACTGATACCAACCCTCCTTAAACTGTTCCATGAAATAGAAAGGGAAGGAAAACTGCCTAACACATTTTATGAAGACAGTATTACAATTATCCCAAAACCAGGCAAAGACACCTCCAAAAAGAAGAACTATAGGCCAAACTCCTTAATGAACAATGATGCAAAAATCCTCAATAAAATAATGGCAAACCGAATTCAGCAACACATCAAAAAGATCATTCACCACAACCAAGTAGGCTTCATCCCAGGAATGCAGGGGTGGTTCAACATACAAAAATCAATAAACATAATAAACCACATTAACAGAAGCAAAGACAAAAACCACTTGATCATCTCAATAGATGCAGAAAAAGCCTGCATCATTTCATGATAAAAGCTCTAAGAAAACTAGGAATAGAAAGAAAGTACCTCAACATCATAAAAGCTATATATGACAAACCTACAGCCAGCATTATACTTAACACAGAAAAACTGAAACCATTCCCTCTAAAATCAGGACCTAGACAAGGATGCCCACTATCTCCACTCCTATTCAACATAGTACTGGAATTCCTAGCCAGAGCAACTAGGCAAGAAGAAGGAATAAAAGGAATACAAATAGGTAAAGAAACTGTCAAAATATCCCTATTTGCAGACGACATGATCCTATACCTTAAAGACCCAAAACACTCAGAAGCTCCTAGACACCATCAATAGCTACAGCAAGGTAGCAGGATATAAAATCAACATAGAAAAATCATTAGCATTTCTATACACTAATAATGAACAAACTGAGATAGAATATATGAAAACAATTCCATTTACAATAGCCTCAAAAAAATCAAATACCTAGGTGTAAACCTAACAAAGGATGTGAACGACCTCTACAAGGAAAACTATACACTTCTGAAGAAAGAGATTGAGGAAGACTATAGAAAGTGGAGAGATCTCCCATGCTCATGGATTGGTAGAATCAACAGAGTAAAAATGTCTATACTCCCAAAAGTAATCTACATGTTTAATGCAATTCCCATCAAAATTCTAATGACATTCATTAAAGAGATTGAAAAATCTACAGTTAAATTTATATGGAAACACAAGAGGCCACGAATAGCCAAGGCAATACTCAGTCAAAAGAACAACGCTGGAGGTATCACAATACCCGACTTCAAACTGTATTACAAAACAATAACAATAAAAACAGCACGGTACTGGCACAAAAACGGACATGAAGACCAGTGGAACAGAATAGAGGACCCAGATATGAAGCCACACAACTATGATCAACTTGTCTTTGACAAAGGTGCTAAAAATATACAATGGAGAAAAGACAGCCTCTTCAACAAAAACTGCTGGGAAAACTGGTTAGCAGTCTGCAAAAAACTGAAACTAGATCCAAGTATATCACCCTATACCAATATTAACTCAAAATGGATCAAGGATCTTATATCAGACCCCAAACTCTAAAGTTGATAGAGGAAAGAGTAGGAAATACTCTGGAATTAATAAGTATAGGTAAGAACTTTCTCAATGAAACCCCAGCAGCACAGCAACTAAGAGATAGCATAGATAAATGGGACTTCATAAAACTAAAAAGCTTCTGCTCAACAAAAGAAATGGTCTCTAAACTGAAGAGAATACCCACAGAGTGGGAGAAAATATTTGCCAGCTATACATCAGACAAAGGGCTAATAACTAGAATATATAGGGAACTTAAAAAACTAAATTCTCCCAAAATTAATGAACCAATAAAGAAGTGGGCAAGGGAACTAAACAGAACTTTCTCAAAAGAAGAAATTCAAATGGCCAAAAAACACATGAAAAAATGCTCACCATCTCTAGCAATAAAGGAAATGCATATTAAAACCACACTAAGATTCCACCTCACCCCTGTTAGAATAGCCATCATCAGCAACACCACCAACAACAGGTGTTGGCGAGGGTGCGGGAAAAAGGAACCCTCTTACACTGTTGGTGGGAATGTAAACTAGTACAACCACTCTGGAAAAAAATTTGGAGACTACTTAAAAAGCTAAATATGGCTCTACCATATGATCCAGCAATACCACTCTTGGGGATATACCCAAAAGACTGTGACACAGGTTACTCCAGAGGCACCTGCACACCCATGTTTATTGCGGCACTATTCACAATAGCCAAGTTATGGAAACAGCCAAGTTATGGAAACAGCCAAGATGCCCCACCACCGACAAATGGATTAAGAAAATGTGGTATCTATACACAATGGAATTTTATGCAGCCATGAAGAATGAAATTTTATCATTCGCTGGTAAATGGATGGAACTGGAGAACATCATTCTGAGCAAGGTTAGCCTGGCCCAAAAAACCAAAAATCTTATGTTCTCCCTCATATGTGGACATTAGATCAAGGGCAAACACAACAATGGGATTGGACTTTGAGCACATGATAAAAGCGAGAACACACAATGGAGGAGTGAGGATAGGTAAGACACCTAAAAAACTAGCTAGCATTTGTTGCCCTCAATGCAGAGAAACTAAAGCAGATAGCTTAAAAGCAACTGAGGCCAATAGGAGAAGGGGACCAGGAACTAGAGAAAAGGTTAGATCAAGAAGAATTAACCTAGAAGGTAACACCCACACACAGGAAATCAATGTGAGTCAATGCCCTGTATAGCTATCCTTATCTCAACCAGCAAAAACCCTTAGTCCTTCCTATTACTGCTTATACTCTCTCTACAACAATATTAGAGATAAGGGCAAAATAGTTTCTGCTGGGTAGCGAGGGGGCGAGGGGGGTAAGGGTGGGGGTGGGGAAGGGGGAGAAATGACCCAAGCATTGTATGCACATAGGAATAAAATTAAAAGATTACATGGCTTCCCCCACACTTGCAGAAGGTGACTGAGAAAGCAGCAGAGAATAGCAAGGTCACAAGAAAATCAATCCCTCCAAGGCCAAGGTCCTAAAAAAAAAAAAAACACTCTTATTTCTCAGCACCAGGACTTTGGGATCTGTGCTTGGAGTATGAAAGGAGCCAGGATTAGCTGGGCACCTGGAGGGGGAAGGGCTCTGAGAGTTGTCCTAAGACATCTGGAGTTCTTACAACTCAAGGAAGTTTTCACCAGTACCTGGTGATCTGGCCTTTGTCTACCCCAACTTCATGCTCTTTTCTCCAGCACAGAACTCCGATGTCCAGGAGCACAGAACTGCTCATCAATAGTACTGCAATGCTTCTTCTCTCACCTATTCTCTCCTCAGCTTCCCTGACTGAAGTCAGCCCCAGTCTCCATACTCCTCACATGCCTAACCCAACTGTAATGAGAAAACTTAGTTTTCTCAAGATTTTCCTTAGACACCTCCTTCACGTTGCAAAGATCCTTGCCTGCCCCCCCAACTCCTGCCAATCCTGGCTCAGTGCCTCTCCTCTGTGTACCCCACACCTGGGTATGTGCCTACTTTAGCACCTGCCACACTGGTGGGCATCCTGGCTCTAGGCTTCCTCACCCATGAGCCCTCTGGCAGCAGGACTCATCTCCACACTCATCTTGCTGCTGGTACAAATGGCACGCACTTCAGGCATCTGGGATTAACACAATCATGACTATAAATGACAGGAACTTGGGACACCCAAGTTCTGGTGTGTGATGAAAAACATTGTCTGATAATAAAGATTTAGTTTAGTGGAAAGTGGGATTCTGGGAAATGTTGTGTGGAAGATGGGATGGAAGATGCCTGGCCAGCTGCCATCCTCCAAGCACTGCTGTCTCCACTGCACAGTTCCCTCTCCCCCCTGCTGGCGCTGCTTCTGCTTTTTGCCCTTCTGCAGTAAGAAAATGAAGCATCATAACTCCACAACTATAGGGTCACTGTTCTCCAGGGGTGCCAGAGCTATTTCTTCATTCAAAGGAAAGAAGGGAACCTTTATCAAGGAGTGGGAAATGGGTGGACACCCTGGAAAAAGCTCTGTAAAAGATAGCCAGATGATCTTCACTCTGTGTAATTCAAAAAGGATCCACAGAGAACATGAGGAAGGTGAGAACACAGTTCCTCTTCACATGGTTTCTCAAGGCACTGGAATCTTCCTAGAATAAAAATACCCTAACATACGAGGAAAATGTTAAATAAGGAGAAAGAGAGAGAGCAAGAGAGAGAGAGAAGATAAGACACCATAAGACACCATTCCCACTGGAAAAAAATGTGTCCCTCAAAACAAGGCGTTATGTTTGGTGATGTGTACTCACGAGTTCTATCTTTAAAAATACAGTCTAGTAGACTAAGTACAATATGGGTAAATATGGATGATGCTAGGTTTGTTGATCAGTTACAGATTTTCAAGGGGAAGATGAATATACTACATAAAAGACCGAAAAGAGGTAGAAATGAAGGCTATTGTGGCTCAGAGGAAAAGATGTGAAAAAACAGTATGAGTAATATTACATGCAGTAAATAACCAACAATTCTTACCTGAGGATAATGAAATGGAAAGGGGGGTAGGCTTTAAAAGACTTCAATCACTGCTTTCCCTTTTAACTTAGCTAAGAGAAAATTCAAAGTGAATTTATCCCATGCTTGCATAGATGAATAGTTGGAGAGGGGACAATAATTTGGATTTAAAATAAAACAAAATAAACAAAAACTCTAACACCCAAAGAAGAAAGTCAATAGTTGGATGGATTTGTTGGATGTATGAGATTCAGGAAGCTGGATCCCAGTCTTCATTATTGAGAAAATGATGCTAAATCCAAGCCCTCAAAAAGACAGGCATATTAATTATAAATCACTAAATACAGAGGTGTCCTGTTTGCAATCATCTATCAAGCACATTAAGCCCAACGAAAGAGGAAATGGAACATTAGAGGCAAGCTTCTTAAAGCACAATTTCCTAGAAGAGAAATTTATGACCTGTACTTATTCTCCATTAGAGGACGTCTAACCCCTTTTATTAGTTTATTCATCAACACAGTCCTGGTTTCAGGCCAGCTCTGCAAACTAGCAGGTCATCAGGCAGGGGATCCTCTGGGGAATTTTGCTCCTGGTCCAGTTGTGTTTTCCAGATCATAACACGGTTAACAGAAGTAGTCATGGAGCATTCGACTGAAGGTTTTTAGGGTTTCCCCAAAAGGCAATTCACAGAGCAAGCCCCAAGGGCTCTATGGATATAAAGTGAACATCTAAAATGTGCTTAGAAATGAAATGATTTTCTGTTTGCCGTATGAGGTTTGTGATTGCCTCTCAAACAGCATTGCTTCTCTTGCCTTTATGACCAAGTTCAATTTCTTATTTAGTGGTGCAATAAAGGGGCAATTTAGGAGCTGGCAGCAAGGACTTCCCAATCAATGAGCAAATCCATCCTTCATCCACTGTGCACCACTCACACGATGCCAAGGCTCATCTCTGGGCAACCCCACTGGATACCTGGATGTCAGTCATGTGTCCCCCAAAATTGTCCTTATGTCCCCACATACATAGTGTGTCTCTCTTTTTCCCATACAATCCTCTGGCCTTGCAAAAGAAAGCTACACAAGCCCTACTCTGGGTTTCTTTGGCTCTGTGTTAGATCATGCTTTCTGTGAATAGCATGACACTATAATTACACTGTGATGTAAGCAAACTCATATGATATTTACAACTTGACAATGGGGACCAGAATGGGGAAAAAAAGGAGAAAGAACATCTTACCTTGTTTTAAGGATATTCAGAAACTGCAAAATTTCTGAAAACTGTATCAGTCTGAGAGCTCTTAAAAATCTCAAACCTGGAAAGAGAAATGAAACAGAAATGCATTATTTTCAATATGTGTTTTTTAATGTTCTCAGTCTGCCAGTTGAATTACAATTGAAGGATTGAAGGAATTAGAAGTCCTTGCAAAGATAAAGGACCCCAGTACCTTGGACACATTCCTTCATTCTGATTCTTGACTGGTTTATGCTCAGTCAGTAAGCTGACTTTCTTATTCCAAGTGATCTGTTTGGAACCATTTAAGGGGAAGTGCTGGGGGGGAGACCCAGGTTAAGGAGGCTTGCCTCCCCTTTAGTGAGCTCTGATTTAAGCACTGTTTCTCAGTTATCCTGTGGTCTGGCAGAATTTTATCTCTGAAGAATCCTGGGCATTATGACCGCTCAGGTTGGCCCTTGTGCTAAGAGCAGATTAACAATAAATCGGATAACCTTATCCGATGTCTTTGGTGGAATTTTTTAATCTTTATTTTCAGCCCTATAAAATGAAGAACGCCCATAATGTTAGCTGTTTTGTGCAATATTTTATATTTTTCTCCGAGTCAAAAAAGAAAAAAATAAACCCAGAGCAGTAATCTATCACACTCTATAAGTAAAGGATTTAAAACTTAAATAATTCCATTTTTACTAATGTCAGAATGAATGTTTGTCCTTCCTAAATCCACAGCCTCTCTTGAATGGAACAGTTTGTGTTTCTAGGTGGTAGAAGAGAGCAAGGCAGGTAAGGAAAACACAATCAAGGAGTTTTTAAAAGTACAAAGTATTGCTGTGTTTTAATATCCAAGAGTAAACTCATTTTCTGTTTATGTCAGTCATTAATCAAAAACATTCTGAGTCAATGACAGGTCTTAACGCCTTGAACACCATGCAGGAGAATTACTTACAAAATGCTGACTACCCCAACTTTGAGTCACACTGAATACCATACTCACTCCCAACAGGACATCCTTTTCGAAAGCATTTTATGAACCGCCCCATGGACTGAGTTACACACCTGGGGGTAAACTATTCTGTCCTGTCATGGGAGGTGGTGGCAGAGTCTGCTAGTAGAAAGAAGTGGTGAGAATTAACTACAGACCCCAGGTGAAAGCCGGGTTACCCTCTGCTGAAATGAAGAGAACTCTAACTGGACCAGAGTGGAAGTATTTTGGTAATAAGGAAATATTAACTTAAAGCCCGAGGTAGGGCATCTGACAGTATAAAGGAAGAGGAAAGGGTTGGGGGCGTAGCTCAAGAAGTAGAGCACCTGCCTAGCAAGTGCAAGGCCCTGCATTCCACTCCCAGTACCACTCCCGAAAAACAAAAGTTGTTAGGAAGAAGGAGAAAATGATGGTTACTTAAAAGGATCAGAAAAGGATTCACCTTCACTAACAGAAGATTTCTTTTTCAGAAAACAATTGTCTTTTAGGATAAATAATATTTGTATAATTTTATTACAACCAGAAAATGCAGAGATGAGAAGGGATGCTGATGAAATGGAAAAGGCTCAGAAGCCAAAGACATATCATAGCCAAACTGATGAAAGGCTGATTAACTCTCCTGAAAACTGAAAGTGAGCAGAGTACAAAATTGAGAAGTAATCTCAGAAAGCAGAGAAAATAAGGAAAAGAAAATAAAAAGAGATGAAATTTAAGAAAACAGAGATAGAGCTGAGATCACAGAGCTCCAACCTTTGTAAAAAACATGTTCCAAAGGAACTTACAAACAACAGCTAGCTCATCCACAGAGGCCAGAACATAACAGAAAAGCCCTTTCCCGAAATGAAAAAAATGACTCAAGATAAAAGGTAGAATGAATGACTAGTTCTTAAAGACCAGTGCCAAGAAGTATCTGGCTTTTTTCCCCCAAAATTTCAAATATTAAATTCAGTTAAACAGTAAAAATAAGCATCCATGTTAGGGGCAGTATTTACCAGTAAGGCAACTAAAACCATTTTATTTGGTTTTACATAATAAACTAACACTTATTTTACACAATAAGTGTTAAATAACATTAGGGTTTGGATCTTAACCATCCCCCAAAGTTCATGTAGTAAGGTTTGGTTGTCAGTTTGTGACACTATTGGGAGTTGGTGAACCTTTAAGATGAGGAGCCTAGTGGAAGACAGTCAGGTCATTGGAGGTGCGCCCTTGAAGGGGATGTTGGGACTTCAGCATCTATCTTCTCTCTCTCTCTCTCTCTCTCTCTCTCTCTCTCTCTCTCTCTCTCTCTGTATCCATTCCCAACCACCATGAAGTGAACAGCTTTCTTCCACCACACACTCCCTACCATAATACTCAGTCTTGCCACAGGCCCAAAGCAACAGGGCCAAATAGCCACAAATAGTCATGAATTGAGATTTCTGTGTGAGCCAAAATTCATTTTTATCCCTTATAAGTTTTTGTCACAGGTCACAGTGATATTTGTGAATCATTTATTTTGTCAGAGCCATGAAAAGCTGACCAATACAAATACAATTTAGGAAATAGAGTTTTCAGACAGAATCTGACCTAAGATTTTTTTTCTCTGCACAGCTGGGGATCAAACAATGGCCATTCCTCCCACACACGGTGAGGCCCCTGGCACTGCAGCCAGTAACTCCAGGTTATAAAGAGGCCAAGAAAAGGGAGAGGTGGGTAGGGAAACTCCTAAATGACAGGCTACTCATCTTCTATGCTTTATAATACTTTTTTTCTTATTGTTTGTTCCATAAAATCTGACATAGGATTGTTTTCTTGGGAAATATAGTTATAACAGTTGTGAAGAAGGAAATACGTATGTTCCAATGCCATGAATTACAAAAAGATACAGGGCAAAGATGATTTTATAAGTGAGTTCCTTCGGCAGGTTGTCCAGGTCCAGAGGATTCCACCTACCTTTACTTTTACTGAGGCTTCACGTGAGAAGGTTCGCCAAGTAGGCTATTCCATGAAATGTACGGATTTCAAGATCAAAGGCCAAAGACCAGATAGGACAGAATAAGAGAATTCACTGGCAGCACATTTGCACTATGAGAAGGATTAAAGGAACTTCATCAGGGAGGAGGAAAATGACACCGGATGGCAATTCAGATCTGCACAGGAACAAAGCAGGCTATCCAGAGTAAAGTATAGAAGACTTTCCCTCCATGCTTTAAATTTCTTTAATGATGATTGATTAAAGGAAAAGCAATATATTATAGAATATATGACAAAAATAGGATAAAGAATGGAAAATGAAAGTGATAGAAATATACAATTGTAGCATCTCTAAGCTGTATGTGAGATGATTTAATGTTATTTGAAGATACACAATGAGTTTATGGTGTACATTGTAACCTACAGACCAAGCAGAAAAAAGGCAGAGGAGCATACGTAAATAAGCCAAAATGAATATAAAATGGATGATTAAAAATACTGAATCCAAAAATGGCAAAGAGAATATATAACAGGTGGATAAGACAAAAAACAGATGAAAAGATGGAATATTTAAATGTGATGACACAGCAAAGATATGAATGATCTAAACACAATAGTTAAAAAGCAAATATTTTCATACTGAAAAAACAAGTTAGAGAGCTACAGCCTCGCTTCAAGAACCCGTTTCATGTATAAAGTCACAGATAGGTTAAATGTGAAAGGCTAGAAACGATGTCCCATGCAAAGGTAACATGGAATGGCTTTATTATTATCACACAGAGTAAATGGCAGAGGAAAAAACAGTCAGATTATATGAGATAAAGAGGACACTTGATAACACTGAAAAGATCAATTTGTCAAGTGACTGCAACAAACTAAATGCAAATGGACCCATTTTCAGGGCTTCACAGCACACAAACTAAAAACTAGTAGAAGTGAAAGGAAAAATAGACAAATTCACAATTGCAGTTGGAGATTTTCATACTCCTTTCTCAGAATTGTTAAGTAGAAATTGGTAATTCTCTAAATACTTGACAATGCCATTTAACCAACTTAGAGAACAGTCCACCCAATGGTGGGGTGGAAAATTCTTTTAAAGGTCACAGAGATCATTCATGATGATTGTTAATCTAGAGTCAAATTCTGGATCATAAAACAAGTCTCAATACATTTGGAAGGAAAGAAACCATACAGACTGGGTTGAATTGAACAAAGTAAAGTATACTCACAGCTGGGTACATCAGGAAACCCCTTTGAACATTGACTTTGGAATTCAATATTAAAGATAGGATTGTAAAATAGATACAGTGTGGGGTAGATACTTGTGGGATAGGGGAGAGTGAATGAAGGATGTGAAGGTGAGGGAATATGGTTGATGGGCTTCATTACATACATGAAATAGAACGATGAAACCTCTTGCAAGTGATTTGAGTAGGGAGAGAGGGTGGGGGAGATGGTGAGAGCGGTCTAAGCAATGTACAATGTAAGGCTGTTAGGAATTAACACAATGATTCCCCTCTGTACAATGATATATCCTAATAAAGTGAAAACAAGAAGAACATATGAAAGGTAGAATAATGAAAAGGAAAGTCTCTCTTCAGCATTTCAAGGAAGTACCAATGGAACCAGTCTGATGGCAGCAGAGCAATTGTGTTGTGGTGCAAGGGGAATTAACACTGGTGTGATAGGTGTGAATAAACTGACTTGTCTGCAATGAAATCTACGTGCAGATTCAGTAATAAAAAATGGTAACTTCATCGCCCCCCCCAATAGTATTTTTCTTAGGCTCTATCTGTGAGGGTTCCTAGGTGAGCTTTAGGACATCTGAGATGTCCCTGTCCATTTTATGAAAGACAATGCCTACTCCTGGCCAAGGTCTGGCCAGTACCATATAAATCTCCCCTGTGGGCGGGGTAAACTGCACATTAACCAACACCCCCCTCCCCAGCTCCGCAGTGGTCTGCTCTGGTATCAGTGTTCTAGGCAGAACTTTGAGTGTTTGTTGTCTTTCGAGGCTCAGCCTGGCCTTGGCAACCGCCAAAGCAGCCTTGAAGCTATGGATGTGCCCAAAGCTGTCCCTCTAATACACTTGGGGCTGGTCCTGCAGGAATTTGGCAGGGTTATGACAACAGACCCTGCAGAACTGAGGCAAAAGCCCCATGATTTTCCATGGGAACTAGTGATATGTGTAAGTATTATTGGATTTTTCTCTATCCCATTGTTTTTGTGGAGAAGTTTTCAATCGGTTAGAAGCCGGCTTTACGCTCGAAGAGAAAAACAGCTTGCTCTAAAGCTTTCTAAACTGATTAAAGAAAAATGTGAGCTACTTGAAAAACAGCCTTGTTGAGAAACAGCGAGAAGCAGCCTGTGGAAAGCTGGATATCTCCAAGCATAAACTGGAGGAAGTACTCCTGCTGGAAACAGAGCTGACAGAAGAAAACATCAGCCACAAGACTGCAGAGCTGCAGACCTATAAAAAGGTAGCATTATACACAAGTTGAATTGAATGTGGAAATGTCAAAAACCATACAGTCCCTAGAAGATGAACTAAAATCTCTCAAACCCAAAGTAGCTGCAGCCAAAACAACCTTAAGAACACTTCGAGTCAGTGAAGCGAATCTTAAGGACTCAACAGCACAGGCTCGGAGTGAAAATTTCCAGCTTCAGGAAAGCTGCAAACAGCTGCTCCAAGAAGCTGCAGTGTGGAAGGAACAAGTGAGTCAACTTAATAAACACAAAGTAACACTTGAGGAGCCTGGGACATCTGCAGCACGAATTCTAAAAGACAAAGATGATCACCTCAGGTAGCTAACTGAAGGCATTCGAAAGCTGAAAGTCTGGGCCTTTGTTCTGGAAGAACACGGAACACATGACAGTGACTAGGACACAGAGATGAACCTTGGCCCAGAAAATCCTGCTCACTTAGATACTCAGACCAAAGGAGCTCTGCAGCACCTGATGAACGCTGTGAAGTTAAATGCTTCTTTAAAATCCTTGGAACGAGAAAGAGACCAAGTTTACACTGAGCTGCGTGAAGTCGAGAGAGTAAGCAAAGACCTGACAGAACATATTAAAAATGTCCAGAGCGAACAAGTCATTTTACAGTCTCAACATGCACAGTTCGAAATTGAGAAGGAGAAGCTTCAGCAGAAAGTTAAAATAATTCCTGAACTGTTCGAAGAGGGAATGAAATTCTACAGGAAATTAATGGTCGAGGATCACCGCCAGTGAGACACAGAGGAGAAACTTCCCAAAGTAAAAGAAAACATCAACCACAAGACTGCAGAGCTGCAGACCTATAAAAAGGTAGCCAGAGAGCTAGAAGAAAAACTGGAGAGAACCAAACTTAATCACCAAAGGGAGATTATTTCCTATGAGAAGAAAGCTCACTTTAATTGGTTCGAGGCCCAGGATGCTGAAGAACAGCTGCAGTATCTTAGGCAAGTCAACGCCAACAGCAGACAAAAGTTAATGGAAATGGAGTTGGAATTGAAACTTTTAGAAGAAGATCCAAATGCATTTGGGGTTTCAAATGCAGCATGCGGCAGGGAGCATTTTCCACGTGGTCCCTCACCAGTGGCTCAACCTTCATGTGAAAGGAGAGCGTTCCTCTCTCCTATTGAGTTGGAAGGTCCACTCAGACCTCCACCTTTGCTTCAGCAGGGAGGAGGAAAAGACTCAAGAAGCCCCGATAATCCACTGGAGCATCACACTGGCAAGGAAAGAGGGGACTCGAGCTGTGATGGGCTGACTGGCCACCACGGAGCACCTCCTGAGAAAGGGTCGCTGTGTCCTCCATGCAAACAGGAGGGAAGGGTGACAATCCCCCCATCAGGACAACCACTTACTGACCCAGCTCCTCCTCCACACAATTCAAATGTGCCTGTTGAAAGCAAGGTAGTGGGCCCTGGTTTTGTTCCTCTGGTCAGAGGTCCCTTGTACCCAATGAGAAATGTCTGTTGACTGAGTGGTTTCCCCAGTCATCTTCCCCCCAACAGCTGGATGTCCCCCCACTGTATCCACATTACCAAAGTGGAAGTGAGTATTCTGCAGGTTGATTCCACCTTCAAATGATCCTGCTACTGAACTTCTAAAACCAGGAGAAGAAACCTGGCAACATTAGGATCTTCTTCCAAAGTACATCGGACTGCTCTCTCGTTTTCAATTTAAATTCCTGCTATTATCTACTTGTTATTCTTCACCTTAAATTGAAGATTAATAGAATTATAATTCTCAAAATAGTATTGTGTAGATGATTTAACTATGAATCCTATTATATTATTTCCGTTATATTTTATTTAGATGGTATATTTTATTTTCATTTAAATCTAGATAGTATAAATATTTTAATTTGATTATTTAATCCTCTATTACATAAACATTAATTGCAGTCTTATGTATGTAACTTGCAGTGGGGATATTTTAAACCCCAGCAGCTTTGCCTTCTTGCCAAGAATTATATTTACAATAATTGTAGACCAGAGAAAAAGGAAGATCTCTTTTGAAAATATTTTTGACTTCTGTCTCAGTTTCAGTTTAAATTACTACTGTTTTTAGTCATTACATTTTACCTCAAAAAATAAAAAAACCCTTCACCTCAAACTGAAGGTTAATAGAATTATAATTGTCAAAATGGTATTTTACAAATTTATGATTTAAATACAAATCTTTTTGCATATGATGAAGGAAATCAGTATGAATAAAGTCATGATACTGTATACGCTTTCTAAAATATGTAAGAATCTTTTCATTTCAATTCTACTTTATTTTCATTTAATTCGGACAGTATAACTATTTTAACTTGCTTATTTAATCCACTGTTGCAGAAAAAATAATTGGAGTTTTATGGATGTAGTCTTGTAGTGGGGATAGTTTAAACTCCAAAGTCTGTGTCTTTATGCCAAAAAATCTGTTTACTGTATTGTAGACCAATGTGAAAGTGATATCTCTTTTTAAGGTATTTTGACTCTCTTTCATTTTCAGTTTAAATTAACTACTATTATTTAGTCATTATACTTTATGTGAAATTGAAGCTTAATTGAATTATAACACAAAAGATACTATTTTATACATATATATAATTTAAATATGAATTTTTTAATTTATGTGATACATTTTATTATCATTTATAATAGATTGTGTAACTATTCTAATTTGATTATTTAATCCACTATGCAAAAAAAATTGGAGTTTTTTGTATGTAATCTTATAGTGGGGTATTTTAAATCCAAAGGCTCTGTCTTTATTCTAGGAAATGCATTTATTCTAATTGTAGACAAATGTGAAAATAAAATCTTCTTTCAAAGTAAAAAAAAAATGAGTGAGTTCCTTCATATCGTTAAGAAATATAAACTTCTCTATATATCCTCTGTTATGTGATCAAGTAATAAAACTCAGACATCTTTCTTTTTCTATGTTCTATATGGGTTTTGAAAGCTCACATTACCTGGACTCAGGTACCCCATATGTATAAAAAAATAAAAAATGTAGGCTCATCACGCTAGTGATTAAGGACAATAATCCTAAAAAAAAAAAATACTAGCATATCAAATCCAGGACTGCATTATTTAAAACACATGAACTGCTATGTTGGATGGTGTGCAGCCAGCCCAATTCCCAATTCAGGGTTCTTATTTGTCCCAGACTCCTGAAGAGTGGCCTGCAGAAAATTCATAGCTGATCCCTCTACAGGCATTGCTGTCTGCTCTAAAGAGATGCCTTACCCAAGCTTATGCCTCCTGCTGAAAGTGTCCTTCCTGTGACTAGCTGATGTGGGAACAAAGGCCAACTACCTTGCCTGGATTTGAGGTGACTCTGAAAAGTCATCCAGTTACAGAACTCCCTGTGGGATGGGCTGAGGCTTCAGGCTTCAGTGAAACTGCTTCCAGCCCAAATTCTCTGCCCAGTCCAACAACCTTTATTCCCTGGCAGGTGGGGCATTAAAACCTACCTAAAAGTACTCAATAAATGGTCATTTCATCATATCAACCTATAGAATTAAAATAGTATAGGACTGTACACAACTCTACAGAAAAGTCAACAAAACGGTCTGGAGTGCTCAGAAAGACACATACATGCTTACTTGTACACAGTGTTACTATTGTTTTTAATTGATGAAATGATGTTCACTATGATGTAAATCTATCATTATTGATCTACTATTTTAATTATTATCCATCAAAACATTTATCCTTTAAATCCACACAACAGAAGAAATCACCAAGGATAAATAAACTAGATAACATATCTGGCACACAGTTTTTAAGCAACAGAGTCAGTTTTACCCCAAATGTGAACTCCACAAAGCTCAAGCTTGTAGCCACCACTCTTGTTGGGCAGTCTTTTTCAGTTCCAAACACTGGACTCAAGGGAGCTGTGTTAGTCAGATTTCTGTCACTATAACAAAATACCTCAGATAACCAAATTAATAAAGGAAAAGGTTTATTTTGGATCACCATTACACAGGTTTCAGTCCATGATTCCTTGGCTCTGCTTGGGCCAATGGAGGCACAGTGCATCCTGGCAGGAAGCACGTGGTGGAGGAGGACTCATGCTTGACAGGAAGCAGACAAAGAGACAAGAAGGGACCAGGGTCCCAACACTAGGGTCAAGGACACATCACAAATGACCCAACTTCCTTCCACTAGGTCCTACCTCTTAAGGGCTCCACTACCTCCCAATACCACAAGCTGAGGACCAAGTTTTTAACACATGAGAGACATTCCAGATCCAATCTATAGTGCAAGCAGTTTTAAGATGCATGATGCAGCTCATCAAACTGTCCTAGCAATCTGCATTGCTGTCAGCACATAAATGCCTTTTCCCCACATCCCCACTGGGTTGAGCACTGTGATAAAGGAAGGGAGGGAGATTAACAATCCCAACTTAATAGGCCCCAAGTAAGAGCTCATTGTTGTTGTGGTTTGCTTTTTTATGTTAACAAATGTAGTTATTTTTTATGCAATTATGAATCATTTTATTTTCTTCTTTAAAGGGCTTTACGGTGGCATTTGCCAGTTTACCAGTGTGTTCATCTTATTCTTAGTAATATGCTCCAGCTCATTTATAAAGATATTTTATAAGGACATTTGATATTATGTATTATCCCCCCACTTGGTCATTCTTTTAACTTTGCCTAAGGTGTTTTTTCTAAGTCTAAAATTTTTTTCCCTCTGAGTTCTAAAATATTTTATATGATCAAATATATCAGTTTTTCTATTATTATTTCTTTTTTTTTAATATTCAAAAAAGCCATCCCCATCATTGTGATTGTTTTAACTGCATCTACATTTTCTCTTTGTCCTCTCAGGGCAGAGGCTCTACACCTCAGCTGCAGGTTTGGTCACCCAGGAAGCTTTCAGAATTGCTGACACTTGCATCTCAGCCCCCTCCCCTCTGCTTGACTTAATGGGCATGGGGTACAGGCAGGCACAGAGAGTTTCAAAACTCTAAGGGCATCAAAGTGGAGAAGAATTGCACATATTTTGTAAATGGGCAAATAGTAAATACTTTAGATTCTGGCACAAGACCTCAGTTTTCTGTAAGCAATATGTACACAAATAGTTGTGGCTGTATTCTAGTGAAATTTTATCCATAGAAACAGGCCATGGGGCCTAACTGGCACCTCTCTTGGTGACCTGCCAGTCCAATTCATTGTGCACAGAATGCCCTGGACTCTGTAAACATTCAGATTCTGACTGAGTGTTTCTGAACTGGGACCTGCTACTCTCCATTTCAAACAACCTCTAAGTTGTGTCTGGGCTGTTGCTGAGAAGACCACACTCTGAGAAAACAAGTGAGGGCTGTGATGCTCAACCTACGCTACAACACAACTGCAGATAGCTGGGGATTTTAAACCCATGCCAACGCCAGCCTCCCAGCCCCAGGTATCCTGATTTAATGAGTCAAGTAAAACTTGTGCTTTGGAATTTTTTTTAAAATCCTGATTCCAATGTGAAACCATGTTTGGGAATGTCTGGTTTAGGGTTTCTTTTCTTTTTTCCAACCTTCAATTTATCAGTCCATATAGATGCACTGATTTACTTTGGTTAATAGTGTGCCTAAAAGACCAAGCTATATTTTGTCCACCAAAATAAATTTTCCTATATCTGAGTAATCCCTAGTAACATAAAATCAATACTTTCCACTAAACATGCTGTCGATCTACTTAATTTTAAGGAATGTGCAAGCAAACTATAAGTTAAAAGAAATCAAGGCATAATGAGATTTTTAATAGAATAATATATTCATCTGAACATTTGGGGGGGGAGTAGTCTTAACAACAGTAGGCAAAGGATTAGCCTTTATAATGAAATAATCAGAAAATCAATAAAGATTAGAAGTGATTGGGAAATTCTGAATCTTTATTTATTTTTGTTCATTTCCTTCTTTTTTCAGTATCAGGGATTGAACTCAGGTTCTTGTGCATGGTAGGTAAGAATTCTACCTCTTGATCTACAACCCCAGCCCTTCTGGATCATTTTATGAGGGCAAATAATAGCAATAAGAAAACAAAATAAAATAAAGTCCTGGCTGATCCAATAGAAAAAAGTTATGTGCAATCATGTACTAATAAAATTGTGCAGACTTCAGTCAGAGCTATGACTCTGAAAAATGTTAACTTTGAAACTTGATATATACAAAAAAAGAAAATCATTATAGGACAAATAAGACATAAATTGAAAAATATACTAATAGCTTCATCTCAAAATTACTGTTTTTGTTTAATTTATTATTAAATTTTTAAACATTTATATTTATTAAAATTCTAAACTTTTCCACAAAATACAAAAAGAGATGGAAAGCAGTTAAACTTATTTTATAAAGTCAACATAAAACTGGTACCAAAAACTGACTCTTACAGACCCAAAATAAAATATTCTAATATTACAAAGATCAAAGATGATAAAATTCAATGTAAAATACTAATGCATATAATTCATCAATGCATTAAAACTGTAATTCAGGCCATTCTGATTAATCCTGGGAGACTGAACACAATGGTTTTTCTCTAAACCTCACTAACGTAATCCTCAAGTGTGGGGAAAACTACACAAAGAAAAAAGAAGAGTAGACTATTGCACGTAAAGAAAATGACAAAATGTTAGTGTACAAAATGGTGAACTTGTTTAAAGTATACCATATGCATATATGCAATTGTCAGAGTGAAATCCCGTTATTGTATGATAATTCAAAATAAAAATTAAATTAAATTTTAAAAAGTGCCCATTCTGTTGAAAAAGTAACTTGGCAGAGCTGAGAAACCTAGCCTCCCAAGAGTATGACATATGATAAGGAAAAAATACATATATACAGCTGACCTTCCACATCCATGGGTTGCACAATCCTCAGATTCAACCAGCCTTGGACTGAAGATATCCAGAAAAAATGCATTCATACTGAGCAGTGTAAACGTTTTTTGCGTTATTTTCTAAACAACACAGTTTAACAACTATTTCCATGGCATTTACACTGTACTAGGTATTATAAGTGATCTCCAAGTGATTGAAAGCATAAAGGAGGGTGTGTTATATTAAAATTCTATGCCGTTTTACAGCATCTCAAGATCTACAATCAGCTTCCTGCAGATCCTGAGGGACAACTGTATGTAAATATCTCCATAATGATTACAGAATACAAAAGGTGTGTTTTGACAATAAATATGACTAATTCTGGGCAGAGGGAGGTTGTGACCATAACACCTACTGGGGTGTCAAAGAGGAGCATCCAGTACATAGCAGGTAGTGCTGGCATATGACTTACTGAAATAGGGCAACTTCTGTAGGACACTGGTAACTCCTAAAAGGAGCACATCATCTCCACAAATATCAAATGATATGACATCAGTACTCCCCAGACATGCAGCCATAAACAGAGACAGCATTCACATAGAGATTAACAGAAAATCTCAAATCCCAAGATGAGCACAAAACCAAAAAATCACCAAGAGTTTCAGGAAAGGCAAGCTTTCTTCAAGAAAGGCCCACACTCTAGCAAACTTCAAAGCAATTTAGAAAAACGGCTTTACAAAAAGTCTAACTGAAAACATAAAAAAGATGCGAGAACCAAATATCTTATAAATTAAAATGTTGAACATCAAAACTTGAAAAGGCCAGTTGAATAGAAGAATGGCCGTCACTATCTAGAAAACTAGGGGGCTATACTATCAAAGAGAGGCTTCTTCATACAAAGTGTCAAAGGAATGAAAGGTATGAAAGAAAAGTTAACAGACGCGGAAAACAGGTATAGAATTTTCAACATCCATGTAGAAAAAAGAAGGACATGTAGAGAGCAAGAAACATTCAAAACAATGTTAAAGTTTCCTCAATGAAAAAATGTCCTGCACCTTCAGATTGTGATAGTCATTAAGTGTCCAGAAGATTATATTTTAAAAGACATAAATACAGGCCTATCATGGTGAAATTTCACACCATCCATGGGAAGAAAAAAAAAATCCCTTCATAGCAAAAAGAGTAAAATTATTGTCACAAGTCTCTGGACTGCAGTGGGTTCAAGAAAACAAAATATGAATCTCTTCACGGTTCTCAGGGGAAAAGATTTTGAACCAAGTAACATATATTTAGCTGGCTAGAAGAAGAACAATCCAAAAGAAGTAAGATTAAAAATGAAAGTGGGAGAAGATAAAAATAACTGATTAGTCTATGTGTTGGATGAGTATTTTTAAAATAATAAATAGTAACAATGATCTAAAATTAAAATCTCATGGACTACATGGAGAATGGACAGATGAAGGATGGAAGAATGAAGAAAAGTATGCTTACATTCTTGTCTCACCTCAAGAAAGGATGCTATTAATTATGTATCTTGACACAAAATTAATTTTAAGTATGGGTATCAAAAACTTAAAAATAGTGCTCGCAGCAGGGCAACAGTGGCTCACACCTGGAATACTAGTTACTTGGGAGGCTGAGATGGGGAGGATCATGGCTGGAGGCCAGCCTGGGCAAAACGTTCACAAGACTCCATCTCAGTCAACAGCTGGGCACAGTAGTTCACCTGTGTCATCCCAAGCTACACAGGAGGCTGAGATAGGGAGGACTGTAGTCCTAGGCCAGCTGGGGCAAAAAGGTCTGCAGGACACCATCTCAATGGGAAAAAAAAAGATGCATGTGGTGTCTCGTGCCATCATCCCAGATACTGTGGGAAGTATAATATAGGAGGACTGTGGTCCAGGTCAACCTGGGCAAAAATGCAAGACCCCCATCTCCAAAATAACCAGAGCAAAGAAAGCTAGAGATGTGGCTCATGCCATAGAACACCTTCTTAACCCCTGGGTTCAAAACCCAGTACTGCTAAGAATAAACACATGTGTACATACATGCATACACACAAATAAACACACACAATAAAAATAAAGAATAGTGCTAACTTTGGCAGCATATATACCAAAAACCTAAGAATATGTTTTGGAATCAACAATTCCAAATCTTAACAGGGAAGAAAAAGAACAAAGGAGTTGAATCAAAGTGGAGTAGAAGAATAAAGGAAATTAATTTAACTAGAAGAACTAAACAAAAAGCGTATTAATTAGAAAATAGCTACAACAAGAAAAAAAACCCAAATATATACAAATATATTTGTAACCACAATAAAATTACTAGTTAAATTTCGTTCTATTAAAAGACAGAGATCAGAATTATGAAATGGAAAAGCAACAGTAACAAATTCCAGAGGTGTGCTGTGTGTGAGTGACCTTGAAAACAAAACACGAAGCAAAGTCAGCAGTAAAAAGACAGCAATTATGTACTAGACAAATGCTAACCAAAAAAAGGAGCAAACAGAGCAACGATATCACACAAAATAGCAATAACTGTGAAATAGTATAAAAGAAATAAAACATACCTTGCATTGATAAAAGGAAGAATCCATCACAAATAGTAATGGAATAATCTCTACATAGCCAAGAATATACCTTTGAGGTAAGTAAGCAAAATCCAATGAGTGCCCCGAATAACAACAACAACAACAAAAAACTGTGCCACATTAGCGGGAAATTCAAATGTTCATTTTTCAGAAATAATGAGAGTAATTAACCTGAAATAAGCACAAATACAGGATACTCACATAACATTTGATTTCCTGGGATAAGTTCCTATCTTTATTCATCTGAGTGGGTGGGGTTGGACACACATCCTACGCAGTTATCTAGGAGCACACATTTCATAATGACAATCGTTGAGCTGTCCCCAAAACTGACTACATATTAAAATGCAAGGAAATCTCACTAAATTCTAAACATCAGAAATTGCTGAAGTGATATTGACTCCAAAGCAACAGAATAAGAAAATAACAAAAGGATAGCAAAAAGTGAGTACCAGAGAATCAGAGTCTATTAAAGAATTTAATATATGATAAAGAAATCATCACAAGTCAAAGGGGAAACAGCACCACACAGTGATGGTGGAGAATCTGCTACCAGTGGGGATTAATCTGAGCAGTTTCCACACACCACAATTGAAATCAACTCTAGAGGAACTAAAATTTAACGATAAATAAAAACAGAAAACTGAATAAAATGCAGGTATATATTTATTAACCCTCTGAAGACAAGAAGACTGTCTAAACTCAGATGTGAAAGAAATAATAAAAAAAATTGGAGGTACTGAGAATTGAACTCAGGGCCTTGCACTTGCTAGGCAAGCACTCTCCCACTTGAGCCACACTCCCAGTCCTTTTGTTTTTTAGTTTATTTTCAGATAGGGTCTAGAGTTTTGCCCTGGACCACGATCCTACTTCTGCCTCCTGGGTAGCTGGGGATACAAGCCTGTGCCACCACAGCCACCTTTGTTTTTGAGATAACGTCTCACTAACGTTTTGCCTAGATTGTTCTTCAACCACAATTCTCCACGAGCCTCCCAAGTAGCTGGGATTACAGGCATGAGCCACCACATCCAACCCAGAAATCATAAAACTTTTGAACTTCCACATTAGCTACCATAAAAATGTCAAAATTCTGTAAATTTGAAAAATAATGTCCAGTTGAAAATAATAAAATATACAAAACGGATAAATTTTTGCATGAAGAAAGCATTATGTAAATACTATATCATTAGTGGGTAAGTAAGCAAAAATCATGATCAGGTAGGTCACCACATAGGCAATGTAACTACTAAATGACCAATAGTCAGGTGTGGTGGTGCACACCTGTCCTAGCACTCAGGAGGCTCAGAGGCAAGAGAGTCATGAATTCAAGGCTGGCCTACACTGCATAACGAGACCCGGTCACAAAAAAAAAAAAAAAATGAAAAACTAAGGCTGGGGTATGGTGCTTGCCTGGCATGCCTAAAGCCCTGCATCCAATCCCCAGCACTGCCAAAAAACAATTCCAAAAACAAAAGAAATGATAACACTTAGTTGAGTAAAAGAAAGTTCATCATGTACAAAATAGATTAAAGACTTAAATGGAAGCCTTGAAACTATGAAATTGCTAGGAGAAAACATAAGGGCAAAAATATTTCATGATATAGCCTAGGCAAAGATACCTTGGTCATGACCCTAAAAGCAAAGGCAATGAAAGCAAAACAGGCACATGGGATTACATCAAGGTAAAAAGCTTCTTCACAGCAATGGAAACAGCCCAGTGAAAAGACGACCTGCAGAATGGGAGAATATACTTCCAAAGTATGTATCTGGAAAGGGTTAATATCCAAAACATGTAAGGAGCTCAAGTAGCTCAATGCCAAAATTTTTAAAAGAGCAAATAAGTCTATGTAAAAAAAATAGGCAAAGGATCTGAATAGGCATTTTTCAAAAGACGTACAAATGGCCCACAGTTATTTGAAAAGACTCTCCACCTTACTAATCATCAGGAAAATGCAAATTAAAACCACAATGAGAGAGCCAGGAATGGTGGTGCACACCTGTAATCTTTGCTCAAGAAGCAAAGGCAGGAAGATCTCGAGTTTGGAGTCAGCCTGTATTATAGACATTGTCTCAAAGGGAGAAAAGGGTTAAAAAAAAGAAAAAAGAAGGAGAACCACAATGCAGTATCACCTGACACTTGTTAGAATGTCTATTATGAAAAAGACAAAAGAAAAAGGGTTGGTAAGGACGTGGGAAAGAGGGAGCCCTCGCACACTGTTGGTGGACTGTAAATGAGTACAGTCATTATGGAAGACAGTATTGAAGTGCCACAGAAAGTTAAAAATACAACTGCCATGACTAGATGTACATTCAATGGAAATTAAGTCTGTTGTGTTGAAGACACATCTGCTCTCTCATGTTTATTGCTGAATTATTCACAGTCATGGAATCAGCCTAAGTGTCCACCAATGGGTGAATGAGTTTTTGATGTGGTGTATATACACAATGGAAGACTATTCAGACATAAAAGAGAGAAGGAAATCCTGATGTTTGTAACAACACGGATGAACTAGGAGGACATTCTGTTGAGATAACCCTGACCCAGAGAGACAAACACTGCATGATCTCCCTCATGGATTGAATCCGAGAAGAGTCACTCTCACAGAACTAGAGCATAGAATGACTACTGAGGGCTGGACAGTGGGTGGGAGGCAGTTGGTGTGATGTTGGTTTACAATGTAAAGTTCAGTTAGAAGGAATAAGTTCAAGAGACATATACAACATAGTGACACAGCTAATATATTGTATTCTGAAAGTGCTTTAAAAAGATTAAAAATAAATGTAAACTAAACGAATACAATGAGCATTGTATCTATTACACATAACTAACAATATATTTGAGTTTGGCTTTAGAGAGACGACTCTGCAATGAGATAGTCTTATAATTAGATGGTGGAATTATAAACTGATTTAAAAAACCCTTTTGGAAAGTAATTCAGCATTGTGAATCAAAATTTCTGCTAATATAGCCTAAGAAAATACAACAAAATATGTAAAATGAACAAAGATGTTCATTGCAAAATTATTCACTAAGAAGAGCAGCTTAATATCTAAAAATAGATTTTCTTAAGTATAGTCTATCTTCTTTCTCTTCAAAAATATAAGGAAAGTGCTTATTATATGATTTTAAGTTAAAAAAGTATGATACAGAAATTAGAATGGTGGTTATCAGGAGCTGGAGGAGGGCAAAAAGAGAAGCTGTTGAATTGAGGACAGAAGATCGGATTTGAAAGGTGAAAATGTTCTGATGATCCATTTGCTACCATGCAAACATCCTTAGTATCACTGAATTGTACATTTCAAATGATGAAGATGGTGAATTTTATGCTATATATTCTTTACTCCAAAATGTATTTGAAATAGAAAACTGGAAACATTGAAAAAAACAAAAAAGTGAATATAAAGTGTGTGTTCCCTAGGATAAAGCTATAAAAACTACAGGCGTATGAAAAATTAAAAGTTGCCCAAAGTGATAATAGTGGTTGCATTATTACAGGATTTTAAGTGTTTTCCCTATTTTTTTATGTTTTTCTGTAGTATCTACGTGACCATTCTTATTCATAATTACTTTTTGAAGTTGTGCTAGGTCAGTGGCAAGTCAGGAGTGGAGCCCAAGTTTTCTGGCTCTGAGACTTGTGCTCACATCCAAAATTTGGTCACCTGAGGCCTTTGGCTCCCGAGCCAGTGTGTCCCCTCAGAGGGACCAACTTGGTGCCCAGGGCCTGAACACCAGGTAAGGGTTGCCTGAGAAGTACAGCTATGGGATGTCAGCAATGACCAACTGGACAGTTAGGAGATTTAAGACTTCTTTCTCAGATGGATGAGAAATTGATCTACTGCCCAGGATAAAAGCATAAACAAGTAAATGAGAAATCATTCACTGTCCTGGTTCAAGAGATCCATGCAAAGTTCCAAGTGAGTACAGGAAGAAAACACAGACACAGGCACATCTTGGCCCATGGCGGAAAGCCTGTCTGGACTCTCCAATTTGCCACTTTCCTTTCCCTTTCGCTCCTTAATCTTTAAATACAAAAGCTGAAAGGTGCCAAAAAACCTCTGTCATTTCCGATCCCTTCAGTCCCCATGCAAATCCTGAAGAGCAATTATTTTTGTGGAATCTGACAAGGTCACCATCGTCTAGGCTTGCAGCTGAAGGGGTTAAATCAAAGACAGTAGCATCAGGGAGAAGGGAGGTGCACACAGCACCAGGAGGCTCCTTCAGGGTAGTCCCATGCCCTGCTGCCATCACCAGACCCACTTTGTATCCCAGCATGGGCATTGCTGGGGCCATCTGCTTTTCCGTCTCGGCACAGAAAAAAACCTGAGCCTCTCCTTCCCAGCTGGAGGAGAGAGGACTGGCTTTCTTGCTCTCAAATGCCACTTGGGCTTTCATTCCTCTAGTCAGAGTGCCTGTGCTATAAACAGTTCTAGCTTATCTGATCTTGTCACCATCTTTTCCCTGGGTAATTGTTCAGGCTGTTTTGTTTCCTACTGTCTCCCAATCCTGGTCCCTGTTCTGACATATACTAAACACCAGTTGATAATCAAACTGAGATTGCCACCTATTCATGATTCGTTCACTGACTCTGGTTTATGTACCATGTGCACTGAGCTCCTTCCTGCTTTGGGCCAGGCACTTTGCTGTAGACACAAAAGGCTCAGGGATGAAGCCCCTTGCTTCCAAGGTCTTCTATTTGAATTTATGAGACAGAATATGAAGTAATCATTTTTAAAATGGAAGTAGTCTTGCTGACTTTACCTCTTAAATACATCTGAAAAAACCTATCTTTTCCTCTCCATTGCCAGAACCATGGTCCAAACTGCCATTACCTATTACCTGGGCCAAGAGCCCCCAGGCTCATCTTCCTGATTCACTTTGTCCTCCAGTCTACCAGGCCCCATTGCTGCCTTTCAGAAAGTAGCCGAGGCTTTTCTCACATCGATCAGAGCACATCTCTCCCTGGTAAAAGCCATCTTGTGGTTTGTGGCTTCCATCTTGCTAAAACTCCATTTCCTGCTCCTCACCTTGATCCAGAAGGCTTTCTGTGATCTGCTTTCGTTCATGTCACTACCACTCAATCCCTCCACATTGTGTTCTTGCTCCCAGAACATTCCCCAGGTCATTCTCAGCTCAAGACCTCCCCTACTATTTCTTCTGTCTGGAATGTTCTTCCCCAAGATCACTGCAAGCCTGGATCATGGAGGTCTGCTCTGGCCAACCCATGCAGAGTTCCCTTCCTCCATCTCCATTATCCTGTTCTTCTTCAAAGTATTTGTGGCAATCTAAATTTATTTTTCTGCTCATTGAGGCATTTCCTCCCTGCTCCCAAGAACAATGTCTGCACACTCCCCTGTTCACCCCTAAGCCCATCATCTTCCAGAACAGTGGTGACTGACACATAGCAAGCACTGAAACAAACACAGAATTAATTCAATAACAAGAAATTCTTTCAACAGAAAAGTAAAGAGCGTAGGATACTGAGTTAGACCCCCAATTTTATTCAATTGCTAACTTGGCCTCAGAAAATAGTCTCTCTTCCCTTAGCTTAAGCATATTGTCCTTCATGCTTTTCTCCTTAGCTGCTCTAACACTGGCCCTCATCATTGCTGGATGTTACAAAACACAGAGCAACTCTACTTTACAATGTGAAAGGGAGAGGGACTAGGGCTTATAAACATGGTCACATGAATATTTAGACTCTAGATATTTCAATGAAAGAAGTCTTTTTTGCCACTACTAATGAAAAGGATTGACTAGACTCACCTACCACTTGCTTGCTAATTGGAATTTTGCTATCCCTAATTATATCTGGTAGAGGTATTTGAGCATTGCCTATCTACATCAGAATCCTAAGTTGAATTTCAAAGGGAATATACTTCATTTTAAAAAGCTTGCAGTACTGCTAGTTCTTCTGGAAATAAAGCTATCCTTCCCCAAGACAGGGATTTTTAGGTCTGAAAATGTAAATTTAAGCCATTTATTTGAAACTCCTATGCATTATGCATACACAAATAAAACCTAATCCCTATTATTGGATGGCAGTTGAGAAAAGAAAATCTGCCTAGAAGATTCTTCTTATGATTTCTGCTGGGTAGGAATAATGAAGCGCTACCCAAGACAGGCAAGACCATAGCTCCACAGCTCCAAGCAAGGATGCAACTTCCATTATTTACTGAAAAAAATAATTGATAGCTCAAAATGCCTCTTCAGAAAAGGCTGACTCACTGGAAAATATTACCACTTAATAACAGGAAGAAGGCTTCTCCAGTCATTTGCCAAACCATCCCCAGTGCTTCCGCAATGCATTTTTTAAAAGCTCAATAACATTCAGGAGCACTAGAGGCCAGTGAAATTTATCTAGAAAGAAAAAACAAGATTTCTGCCTTACCCAGCACATCCGAGTTCCATGGGCATGCCAAAGAAACAGAAGAGAAAGTGCTACCATCTCTCCACTGCACACTTCCCCAAATCCAGCCCTGGGAACAGCCCTTCTTTCCCAGGCAACCTCTGGGAATATAGAACACTTTGAGAAGAAGCTGTGGTTAGGAGGGATCTTACCCCAAGAGGCACAAACCCTGCAGCAAGGCACCAGTGACTGCCACAAGTTCTCCGGTTCCTCCTTCTCGGGAACAGCTGGCCCAGACTTCACCCTGTAGCCTTTGTGGAACAAATCTCCCAGAGACTTCCTGCGGCGCCTGCTTGGTGCATGAGCCTCAGTGTTGGTGTTGCTGAGTGGGTGATGGTACACCAGAATCTTACTGGGGATCATGGCAGACGTGAGAGATGGGGAGGGCTTTAGGCACCCCTCAGTTTACTTCATGCACAGGCTGATGTTCTGCAAAAGTCTGGAGGAGCCTGTGCTCCCCCGACCCATGCTGTAGACCCTACAGCATGTGGCTCACCAGCAGCTATGTCCTGATGGAGCAGATAGACAGCCTTTTCCTCCTTCAACCACCTCCCCACTTATGAGAACCCAGCATTCTGTGGGCATCAGATGCACAGCCACGTCAGAAAAGCTGAAAAGGGAGGGAGAAACACTCTGATCTGTTATGTGCTACAGCTGATCCATCGGCTTCATTCTGGAAATTACTGTGTAAGCTCCTTTGGACATGGTTTAGAGGGATGGAAAGAAAACAGGTTATAATCCCTCCAATCAGCTGCTACCAATCAGGGTGTGAGACAGTCACTTTTTTTATTTTAGTGATCCTGCTTGACAATTAATGACTTACTCCCTCATAAGATGTGATGCCCAACTACAAAGAAAAACTGAGTGCTCCAATTCCTCCTGCCATTCTTCTTACCACCAAGATAATCCATATATGAAAATCTTCTACTAATCCTTTAAGTAGGACTTAGATGGATGAGGGGCTCATGCTTTCCTGTCATCAGAGCTCTGTCCCCCACTCCCTTGTCCTCTCACCCCCAGCATTTCCCTTTGTTACACCCCTCACCCCCTTTTTTGGTCTCTGCCACAGATTGAATTGTCCTCACTCCTTAACTTTGTATGTTTAAGTTCTAACCCTCATGGAATTGTATTTGCAGTTGGGACATTTGAGAAGTCATTAAGGTCAGATGAGGTCATGAGGATGAACCCTCAGGATGGAATTCATGTCCTTCTAAGAAGAGACACAAAAAGTTTGTTCTTTTCTTTGTTCTGCCATGCAACCATGTGTCAGGAGGTGGTCCCCACAAGCCATGCTGGTACCTGCTCTCAGATTCCAGCCTTTAGAGCTGTTTGGGCTGGCTTGTCTGTGGTATTCTGTTATGGACGCCCAGGCAGACTAAGGCAGTCTCCATCCCTAGCACACTGCATTTATTTATTTTTTTTTCATTTTTCTTTTATTATTCATATGTGCATACAAGGCTTGGTTCATTTCTCCCCCCTGCCCCCACCCCCTCCCTTACCACCCACTCCCCCCCTCCCTCTCCCCCCTCAATACCCAGCAGAAACTATTTTGCCCTTATTTCTAATTTTGTTGTAGAGAGAGTGTAAGCAATAATAGGAAGGAACAAGGGTTTTTGCTGGTTGAGATAAGGATAGCTATACAGGGCATTGACTCACATTGATTTCCTATGCGTGGGTGTTACCTTCTAGGTTAATTCTTTTTGATCTAACCTTTTCTCTAGTTCCTGGTCCCCTTTTCCTATTGGCCTCAGTTGCTTTAAGGTATCTGATTTAGTTTCTCTGCGTTAAGGGGAACAAATGCTAGCTAGTTTTTGAGGTGTCTTACCTATCCTCACCCCTTCCTTGTGTGCTCTCGCTTTTATCATGTGATCATAGTCCAATCCCCTTGTTGTGTTTGCCCTTGATCTAATGTCCACATATGAGGGAGAACATAAGATTTTTGGTCTTTTGGGCCAGGCTAACCTCACTCAGAATGATGTTCTGCAATTCCATCCATTTACCAGCGAATGATAACATTTCGTTCTTCTTCATGGCTGCATAAAATTCCATTGTGTATAGATACCACATTTTCTTAATCCATTCGTCAGTGCTGGGGCATCTTGGCTGTTTCCATAACTTGGCTATTGTGAATAGTGCTGCAATAAACATGGATGTGCAGGTACCTCTGGAGTAACAGTCTTTTGGGTATATCCCCAAGAGTGGTATTGCTGGATCAAATGGTAGATCGATGTCCAGCTTTTTAAGTAGCCTCCAAATTTTTTTCCAGAGTGGTTGTACTAGTCTACATTCCCACCAACAGTGTAAGAGGGTTCCTTTTTCCCCACATCCTCGCCAACACCTGTTGTTGGCGGTGTTGCTGATGATGGCTATTCTAACAGGGGTGAGGTGGAATCTTAGCATGGTTTTAATTTGCATTTCCTTTATTGCTAGAGATGGTGAGCATTTTTTCATGTGTTTTCTGGCCATTTGAATTTCTTCTTTTGAGAAACTTCTGTTTAGTTCACGTGCCCATTTCTTTATTGGTTCATTAGTTTTGGGAGAATTTAGTTTTTTAAGTTCCCTGTATATTCTGGTTATCAGTCCTTTGTCTGATGTATAGTTGGCAAATATTTTCTCCCACTCTGTGGGTGTTCTCTTCAGTTTAGAGACCATTTCTTTTGATGAACAGAAGCTTTTTAGTTTTATGAGGTCCCATTTATCTATGCTATCTCTTAGTTGCTGTGCTGCTGGGGTTTCATTGAGAAAGTTCTTACCTATACCTACTAACTCCAGAGTATTTCCTACTCTTTCTTGTATCAACTTAAGAGTTTGGGGTTTGATATTAAGATCCTTGATCCATTTTGAGTTAATCTTGGTGTAGGGTGATATACATGGATCTAGTTTCAGTTTTTTGCAGACTGCTAACCAGTTTTCCCAGCAGTTTTTGTTGAAGAGGCTGCTATTTCTCCATCGTATATTTTTAGCTCCTTTGTCAAAGATAAGTTGCTTATAGTTGTATGGCTTCATATCTGGGTCCTCTATTCTGTTCCACTGGTCTTCATGTCTGTTTTTGTGCCAGTACCATGCTGTTTTTATTGTTATTGCTTTGTAATATAGTTTGAAGTCAGGTATTGTGATACATCCTGCATTGTTCTTTTGACTGAGTATTGCCTTGGCTATTCGTGGCCTCTTGTGTTTCCATATAAATTTAACGGTAGATTTTTCAATCTCTTTAATGAATGTCATTGGAATTTTGATGGGAATTGCATTAAACATGTAGATTACTTTTGGGAGTATCGACATTTTTTACTATGTTGATTCTACCAATCCATGAGCATGGGAGATCTCTCCACTTTCTATAGTCTTCCTTAATCTCTTTCTTCAGAAGTGTATAGTTTTCCTTGTAGAGGTCTTTCACATCTTTTGTTAGGTTTACACCTAGGTATTTGATTTTGTTTGAGGCTATTGTAAATGGAATTGTTTTCATACATTCTTTTTCAGTTTGCTCATTGTTAGTGTATAGAAATGCTAATGATTTTTCTATGTTGATTTTATATCCTGCTACCTTGCTATAGCTATTGATGATGTCTAGAAGCTTCTGAGTAGAGTTTTTTGGGTCTTTAAGGTATAGGATCATGTCGTCTGCAAATAGGGATATTTTGACAGTTTCTTTACCTATTTGTATTCCTTTTATTCCTTCTTCTTGCCTAATTGCTCTGGCTAGGAATTCCAGTACTAGGTTGAATAGGAGTGGAGATAGTGGGCATCCTTGTCTGGTTCCTGATTTTAGAGGGAATGGTTTCAGTTTTTCTCCGTTAAGTATAATGCTGGCTGTAGGTTTGTCATATATAGCTTTTATAATGTTGAGGAACTTTCCTTCTATTCCTAGTTTTCTTAGAGCTTTTATCATGAAATGATGTTGGATCTTATCAAAGGCTTTTTCTGCATCTATTGAGATGATCAAGTGGTTTTTGTCTTTGCTTCTGTTAATGTGGTTTATTACGTTTATTGATTTTCGTATGTTGAACCACCCCTGCATCCCTGGGATGAAGCCTACTTGGTCGTGGTGAATAATCTTTTTGATGTGTTGCTGAATTCAGTTTGCCATTATTTTGTTGAGGATTTTTGCATCAGTGTTCATTAAAGAGATTGGCCTATAGTTCTCCTTTTTGGAGGTGTCTTTGCCTGGTTTTGGGATAAGTGTAATACTGGCTTCATAAAATGAGCACACTGCATTTAAATTAAAACATCAGGGGCAAAAGAGGGAAAACATTAAAAACAGGAACAGAAAAATATCTAGATTCTGTAAGTTATTAGTCAAGGTGCTCCATAATTGGGTCCCTATCTTTTTTCCATCCCTTTAGCAAAGTTAAAATTATTAGGTAAAATTATCAGAAAATAGCTTATTTCTTTCCATATTAGTTCTGTCACCCATCCAGGATGTGTACAGCATCCATTACGGGCTGAGCGTTGTGCTGGCTAAGGATGATTCAGTGACTAATAGGAATTGTACAAGTCCCCCCATGATGGAGTTTGTAGTTAATGGAAGAGAGGTACAATAGAAAATTCTATCATACTGTAGTTACTTAATATCTTAGGTAAAGTTCTGCAAAGGAAAAGCATAAGAAGCTGTCTTATGACTCCCTGTGCATCTCAGAGTATGCATATGTTACATAACTGTATACCTTGAGGACCATGTGTGTGGAATACTGTGTGATGTGCATATCAGAGAGGACTTCACATTAGTTCTGAATCCTGACAACTGAGCAGCAGGCAGCCTGAGAAAAGATAAGGGTATGTGATGGCAATTTTTGAGGTTGAGGGAACAGCAAGGCAAATACCCTGAAGTGGAAAGAAAATGGCCTGATCCTTGCTTGGAAAAACTCAGCGTTTAACCTGAAAAAACTGAAGGGAAGCTAATTTTTTCAAGACCTAATGTCATCAGACATGATGGCCATAACTACAGGACCTGTGGACACAAAGATGATAATATGAAAATATTATGAACCACATCTTATGAAATAACATATAATTGTTATATAATATTATGAAATATTATACCCACAAATTTGACAATCAAATGAAATGAAAAAATTCCTTCAAAAATATAAATGTCTCAAGCTGACAAAAGAAGATACAGAAAATCTAAATAGCCATATATGTGTTAAATAAATTGAAACTTCAAATAAAAACATTCCCCATAAATAAAATTTCAGGTTCTGACGGTTTCTACTGGAGAATTCTACCAAACATTTGTGGAGGAAATGACACCATTCTTACATAAACTTGTGCAGAGAACACAGGAAAAGCAAACACTTCACAGCTTGCTTTATGATGCCACCACAGTCATGATATCAAAATTTGCTAAGGGCATTATAAAAAAAATTGCAGACCAAAATACCTTATCAACACAGACACAACATCTTAAAATGCATACTAGTAAAATGAATCCAGCAGTCTATAAAAAGAATACAAAATTATTTTAACAAAAGAAAACCAATTACAGTTACCACATCAACAAATAAGGAAAAAAGCCAGACATTTTAATAAGCATCAAAAAAATTGACAAATGCAGCTTCCATTTTATGATAAAAAATTATAAAGCTACATTATGTTAAGCTGTCTACTATGTTCCCTCAAAAGACAAGTTGATTAATGGAACAGAGAGATCTACACATAGACAATCAATGGATTTACAACAAAAGCAGCAATATAATGCAATGAGAAAAAGAAACACTTCTCAACAAGTGAGGCTGGAAACACTGGGTATCTTCAAAGGGAAAGAAACGAACCTCAATGCTTACCTAATACTATATGCAAAATGAGTTAAGATGGATCTCAGACTCATTCCATCTAAAGCCTTTAAAAAGGTGGGGTTTTTGTTGTTGTTTTTCTGATGCCGGGCTTAAACTCAAGGCCTTACACTTGCTCTACCACTTGAGCCAAAACACCAGGTCTTTTTGCTTCAGTTATTTTTCAAATAGGGTCTCACTTTCATGGCTGTGCCAGCCTGGACCACGATCCTTCTATTATGTTTTCCCCAAAGCCGAGATGACAACACTCTCCCAACTCTGAGTGGGCAGTAGAGACAATGAAACCCCACCAAATCAGAGATGGACAGCATACCTGAAGGAGCAAAGGATTTATATGTAGGCTCTGCCATCAGCAGCCCCGTGGCTGAACAAATTATAGAACCCCTACTTTCAATGTCTTCATCTCTAAAATAGATTGTAACATCTACTTCACAGATAACTATCCAGATTAAATAAAAGGAGAATTTCTAACTCTCTGTCCAGAGACTAATGACCCTTAGCACATTCTTCTCCATCCATCTACCAAAGTTCCAGTTCCCAGCCAAACTGCTCACAGAAGCCCATCATTACTGAGCAATCTGGTCTTCTATTGTAAATAACCCAAAGCTCATCCCATCTACATGGGGTAGGTCTTCCAGCTTCTTCCTGAGACCTATTGGTGTGGTAATGAGAGTCAGCTAATGAATCCTGAAGTCTCCATTTAGGAACCATGTGCTCTAGTCCAAATGACTTAGAAAAGTTATTCAAACCCAGCCTCCGGTCTCTGACTCCTAAAATGAGGAAAACTCCTCATTTATAGATAAATCTATACACCACAAGAAAGGGTTTCTTATAAATTTAAAGAACTTAAAAAACAGCCTTTTGCAAACATGTGCACACACAAACACAAGTGGACTCATTTCCCTGGACACAAATCTGCAGAAAAAAGCCTGCCTTACACTGTGTTCACATTTTATGCCCCTGTTCCTTAGCATGTTCCAAGTGAAATCCTATGTCATCTGTCCTGAAGAATCCACAAGGCTTTGTCTCTGAAGACAAGGAGTTGTCAAAGTGGAGTGTGACCTTTCTCCACAGTCACTGTGCTTTTTGAAAACCCCTGCTCCTTCTCCTCCATGTTAGGCTTGTTTCTCTTAGGAGGCAGCCAGGACAGAGGAACATGAGAACATCTATTCACTCATTGAAAAATATTGACCAAGTAATGAACTCAGGCACATCTGACCTCTTCAATGGAGTCACACCTAATTCCCCAGACACTAATTATTCAACCACAGATTTTTATTATGTGATGAAACATGAGTAACACAGATGGGGTAGGAAGGATGACTGCCTATATAGTTAAATCTGCCCCTTACCCTTCTTTCCTTGCTTACTCATTTATGTCTGACATTGCCCATAAGAGGCAGTAGTACACAGTAAGAAAGACTTGTGTTGCTGGAGTCAGACACATGTGCATATGAATCCTGGCTCTGCTCCTTAGTCACTGTGAGAACATGGGCTGGTTATATGACACCTGCAAGCCTGTTACTGCATGTAAAAAAATAAAGATAATATTATGCCTCTAAGGATAAGGTTAGGACAATAAATCAATCTCACATGGGTTTCCAAGTGCCTGTTATACAGAATGTGCTAATACACACTATTTTCTGGTCTCCTCCAAGGCACCTACAAGTGGCCCCCTTTCCTTGGGTTTAATAGACTAATTGGTCCCTATTAAAACACACATCTCCCTGAGAGTCATTTATTCCTCAGTTTGAGAGAAATGTGGATGGGGAGGCAAATTATGAAGACCCCTGGGCAAGGGGAGGTGGCAGGCACAGAGGAAGGAGCAGGAAGGGGCCCAATGTGAGGTCAACATTGGACAAATACCTAAGTCCACTTGCTGGCAAGTGTGGGCCCTATTTTTAGCTGACAAGAGAATCATACAATGTCTGTGATTTGGAATAGAAAATACAAGTGTTAAGACTAAATCTATGATCAGTCACCTACTACTTGTACTATAATTTATTCTCAGAGTCCCAGGCTGTTTGAATTAAGTGCTCTGGGCCAGTGCTCCACACTACTGTAATTGAGACCCAAAAGCCTGTGATGTTTGCACAGACCTCAAGGTACAAGGGAAGAGGACCTTGCTTTGGTCTCTGGTTGGACCACTCAAGAGTCCTTTCCAATCTCCAGTTATTCTGTTTCTGCCACCCCACCAGCCTCTTCCCTCTCTTTCCCCTTTCTCCTGAGAATTAACCAATTGAGGGGAAGGTAGTGAATAATTTGGCTCATTCCTCTCTTCTCATCCTCCCCTCATCACCAGCTGGTGTTGAACGTCACCAACTTCTTGATCACTATAGTTTCTTCAGAAACGGCCTCTGAGGCACTATCTGTCCTGGCTCACCAAGTGTAATGTTGAGGACAAATGAATCCAACCTCATCAAATCTCCCCTCCTCTTCTCCAAGAAGAAAACCTGAGCTCAAAGACTAGAGTTGGAATAATCCTCTCTAATCTCACTTCCTACGGGGAGCCCCAGCTGGAAGCTGACACATGGCCCCACACTTCTGTCCTGCCTGACATTTGGACCCATATGAGACAGATGGCCATCCCAGGTCCCTGAAAGTACCCATAGATTTGGTTTTTGAGATCTGTACCCGTATCTACTGCAAAGGATAACCTGAATCCATTTACATGGTTAAAACAAAAAAGTAAAAACCCATATATGGGGATATATGAGAATAGGGCCCCCACCTTCTGAAAGTAGCAGGGTGAGATGTTACCAGGCACCTGACAGCACCAAGAGGAGAGTGAGAGAGAGAAACTTCAGGCACAAAATTTAAGGACCCACTACTTATGGGGGCTGAATCTGCCTTTGCATATATCTAAGAGTGAGTATCTCCTTAAGATTTGCATCTAGTCCTTCTTTGGTTTCACCCTGGTCTTCAGCCCAGTTGCCTGCAATGAGTCTACTGCAAAGTTCATTTCTGAAATTGTCTCTGCACTTTGTATTACCTGTGGCAAGAAAGAAGCAGGCCAGGTTATGATGATGGTGAACTGGGAAGACCTATAAAGCAAATTCAAAAATCAATTTTATCCTAAAATTAAATTCAAACAGTATTTTTGTGCCAGCGGCTTTGAATAAAGACTGAGGAACACAGTGAATTATGTCTTCAATTACAGTTTACAAAGGACAGAGGACTCCTTCCAAATGGGGATTCTTGATTTAGCTCTCTATAAAGGCAGAAAGCATAACACTGAATCTTGGGTCAGGAAAAAACACTTTCACAAGGGCCTCAGGTATCACAGGATTCAGTTCTGTTTAATTTTGATGCTCAAAATTAATTTAAGGTCAATTGGAACATGGAGCAGGAATGTTTGTTTTGGGGAGGGAGATTAATTTGCTCTTAGGTGCACCTCACCTGCTTTGTTCAAATTCTCTATAGTAACACCAAGATCTACCTGGATAAGCAAAATCGGCAGAGGCAAATGTTTTTCTACAAAGGGCCAGATAATAAATATTTCAGACTTTGCAAGCTACATGATCTCTACTGCAACTATTCAACTTGACCCTTGTAATGCAAAAACTGGAAGCAGACAATATGTAAACAAATGAGCTTTGCTATATTACAATAACCATTTATTTCCAAAAAGCGGTGGTGGTCTTGGTTTGGCCTTCCATAGCTTACCAACCATTGATCTAGGTCACATTATGAAGGGAAGAAGGAATGTTTAATTTGCTAATAGTTGCTTTGACATTTTCTAAGGTAGATGTCTATAATCAGTAGTTCCTTCAGCTCCCTGTAACACTCACTATAGCACCTAATGTCCATCTGCTTTTATTTCCCTACCTTAATTCAGGTACATATAAATAACTTCTAGCTGAGGAAACTATGAACTCTTTGAGATCAAGGTCTTTGTCCCTGTCCTTTGCATATAATCTGTAGCAGCTAGCATAGCCAGGAACTTTGCATTTGCTTAAAATGACTTTTTCCCTTGCTGAATTAGTGATTCACATTTCTGATTTTGACAGGTGAGGACTTGAAGATCTATTTAACCTTACAGAAGAATGAATTACATTCAGGCTGAAGGATTGATTGTTATCCCTTCTCCCTCTGGGCACCATGCTTCTAATTGGGCTTGAATAAAGGTATGTTAAAGGCATGCTTTAATTTGTTCCAACGCAAAGCAAGTTAGAAGTGCAATTTTCTAACTCTAAAGTCTTTGACCAATATGCTTATTTCAGCATATTTTTCCTATAAATAAATGGCTGCATAATTCTATCTCTTTATTTGTGTTCATATCACCAATGTCTAGCTTATGCATTGAGTATATATGTGTTGAAAGCAGGTATAGTGGGGCATACTATAATCCCAGCACATGGAAGGCTAAGGCAGGAAAATCTCAAGTTCAAGGCCAGCCTGGGTACCTACTGAACTCCAGGCCAGCCTGGGCTACATCATGAAACCCTGTCTCAAATAAACAAACAAACATAGTGTTGCAGGAATAAGAAAATGAGTACAGATTGGGCTTAGCGCATAAACCCTTTGTTATGCCAAAGGTCCTTACCCATTGGTTCTGACAGTTATAACATTCTGATAGTCAAGATCTCGTGCTGCCTGATTCAAACCCACATTTAGCACTGCTTCAACTGCAGCCTGTATCCTGAACCCCAATTTACCCCTGAGTATGAGAAAGTCACTGATCTGAATTTAAAGACAGGCTTTGTTGACCTACCAGTTCTGTCTGCCTCCATTTCTGTGTAGGATTCAGCAGGTGATGGAGACTGAAATCCCTATCCTTTCACAGAACCAGTGAGAGAGGCCCAAGAGCATCTGCTTAATGGTCACATAGCCACAGACAATGTCTTGGAAGTCCTCATGGCATGCTACTTCACTGATGAAGATGAATCACACTTAAGCAGTAATCTCTAGAGAACAGCTCATACACAATAGGAATAATCTCCAAGATGAGCAAATCTCCAGCTAGTTGGACTCAGACTATGAAAATGCCTAAGACATGATTTGTTTGAAAATAAATAAGATAGGTTGCCTACTCTGGCAGTAAGTGGGTTCTCCCTCCTGCCACACTCACCTTCCAGCTTACACTGTTTTCCTTTATCAAAAGCCTGAGATGCTGGTTTGCAAATCAAATCAAGCCACCATTATTCTGGGCTGATTATCCAATTAGGGGGTGAAATAGGCCAGCACTTTCTTTTTCTTACATCAAATGCCTTTCTGGTAGCCATTGCACTGACTACATAAAGGGCCAACAAAGAAATTAATAAACATACCATTCAAACCCAGGGAGCAAAGGGGAAGAATACGGATATAAGAAATTAATCAGCAATTAAGTAGCTGCATCTCTATTGCACATTAAAGTCTTTTCTGGGAGCTGTTAGAGCCATAAGCAGTGTAAGAGATGGTCCCTCCTCTAAAGAAACATAAACAATAACAAAAAATAATAAAAACTGAAAAATAGTAAATAATCACAATTAATTATTGAAACAGACTATGTATATTTTAAGAGTGCTGAGAGCCAACAAACTGCAAAACCCTGCATTGGTTGGCAACTTAAGTTTCTTTCCATGATAATTCTTATACCAAGACTGCTGAGAGAGATAAAGAAGACAATAAAAAATAAATTTAAGGGTTGGGGGTGGCTCAAGTGGTAGAGCATCTGCCTGGAAAGTACAGGTCCTGAGTTCCAAACCCAGTACTGAAGAAAGAAAGGGAGGGAAGGAAGGAAGAAAAGAAGGAAGGAAGGAAGGAAGGAAGGAAGGAAGGAAGGAAGGAAGGAAGGAAGGAAGGGAAAGAAAGAGAAAGAAAGAAAGAAAGAGAAAGGAAGAAAGAAAGAAAGAGAGAGAGAAAGAAAAAAGATAAATGTAAGGTTCCTAGTGGTTATGGCAAGAATTTATAGGAGCATCTGAAGAACAAAATGGGTTCTACTTTCTGGAGTGTTTCAACTCATTGTGTCATTTTAGATAAGTCCTATTCCATATTTGGTTTTTTTAATTGTTTTATTATTCATATGTGCATACAAGGCTTGGGTCATTTCTCCCCCCTGCCCCCCCTTACCACCTACTCCGCCCCTCCCTCTCCCCCCTCCCTCTCCCTCCCATTCCCTCAATACCCAGCAGAAACTATTTTGCCCTTATGTCTAATTTTGTTGAAGAGAGAGTATAAGCAATAATAGGAAGGAACAAGGGTTTTTGCTGGTTGAGATAAGGATAGCTATATAGGGAGTTGAATCGCATTAATTTCCTGTGCGTGTGTGTTACCTTCTAGGTTAATTCTTTTTGATCTAACCTTTTCTCTAGTTCCTGGTCCCCTTTTCCTATTGGCCTCAGTTGCTTTTAAGGTATCTGCTTTAGTTTCTCTGCGTTAAGGGGAACAAATGCTAGCTAATTTTTTAGGTGTCTTACCTATCCTCACCCCTCCCTTGTGTGCTCTCGCTTTTATCATGTGATCAAAGTCCAATCCCCTTGTTGTGTTTGCCCTTGATCTAATGTCCACATATGAGGGAGAACATACGATTTTTGGTCTTTTGGGCCAGGCTAACCTCACTCAGAATGATGTTCTCCAATTCCATCCATTTACCAGCGAATGATAACATTTCGTTCTTCTTCATGGCTGCATAAAATTCCATTGTGTATAGATACCACATTTTCTTAATCCATTCATCAGTGCTGGGGCATCTTGGCTGTTTCCATAACTTGGCTATTGTGAATAGTGCTGCAGTAAACATGGGTGTGCAGGTGCCTCTGGAGTAACCTGTGTCACAGTCTTTTGGGTATATCCCCAAGAGTGGTACTGCTGGATCAAATGGTAGATCAATGTTTAGCTTTTTAAGTAGCCTCCAAATTTTTTTCCAGAGTGATTGTACTAGTTTACATTCCCACCAACAGTGTAAGAGGTTTCCTTTTTCCCCGCATCCTCGCCAACACCTGTTGTTCGTGGTGTTGCTAATGATGGCTATTCTAACAGGGGTGAGGTGGCCTATTCCATATTTGTGATTGGGTTCTAAAAGGAACCAAAGAAGACAGGGAGGAAAGGAGAACCTCAGAGTGTTGGGAGCAGATAATCTCAAATATAACTTTCAGATCTGCTATATGTTGGATCTGGAATGTTCCCTTAAAGCTCATGTGCTCAAGGCTTAGTTGCCAGCCTGTGACACTACTGGGAGGTGGTGGAACCTTTAGGAAGTGAGACTTAGTAGAAGGAAGTTAAGTTATTAGGGTTGTGCTCTTGAAGGGCATATTGGACCCCAATCCCTTTCCTTCTTTCTCTTTGCTTCCTAGTCAGTATGAGGTGAGCAGCTTTGCTCTACCATGTCTCCTGCCATAATGTTCTGCCTCACCACAGACCCAAAAGCAACAGAACAGCAGACCACAACCTGAAACCTCTAAAGCCTTTAGCCAAATAAAGCATTCTTCCTTTATGTTGTCTATGCTAGGTATTTTGTCCAGCACAGAAAACTGACTAATTAAGACAAACTCAAATGTCTATAATTATGTGGCTTTTTGCTTCTGAAGGTCACTCACCAACAAAGAAACATTACTCATTAAAAACAGCCAAGGAAGGAAAAATAAACATCATTCCCACAAAACTGCAATTTCTGTAGTTCCTTTGAAACTATGCACAAATGCTACCCATACATGGAGCACTGAATCACTACTGTAGGCTTCCTATGTCTGCTGAAGACTGCACTCCCAGCTGGACCAGATGCACTTGAATATGGAGACCTAGGCTTATTAGGATGCCCACTCACACCAGGGGGACAGCATATGGAACAAGATGTTACATCTCAGTAGACTCACCTTGTGGAATGATTTCTTTTTATAAATGCTAATTGCACTTGCTAATTAAGAGAGATTTTATTATACCAGGCAGCAAAATCATTGAATCAGCGAATCTTGCAATTTCCCCCAGCACATTTCATGAACCAAAAGCCTTGATCAGATGCATTGTATTCTGTGGCCTTTAGAGCGATATTGGAGCTGAACACCACATTCAGCCATCATTATGGGTCTGATACAGAAAGGGTCTTTCAGTTTAAAAGGGGATCCACTCTCCATACCTGGAGAATTAATGGAATTCTGTGATTAAGGGCAGAAAATCTGAAGACAGGTCCGGACTCATTTCTCTCATTTGTCTATTGTTCAAATCATAGGGTTCAATATGGTCCTTTCCATCTTGTCATTTCAGCACACAGGATAGTAAGAGGTACATAGTAGGTCCTCAATAAATATGCTGGTTAAATTAAAATCCTGGCTTTACCATTAATATGCTGTGACCTGGAGTACCTCTGTAATCTCTTGGAAACTCTGTGGTCTTTTGTGTGCGTGTGTGTGTGTTTCTTGTTGTGGTGTTTATTGTTCTGTAAAATGTAAGATCCTAGTTTGGGCTCCCCTCAAAGCAGAATCTGAGAAATGGATTTAATTATAAATGGTTTATTTGGGAGGCGATGTCAGGAAACACCAGTAAGGGCATGGGGAATTGAGAAAGAGATGGTAATGCAGAAATAGTTTGTTACCAAGCAAGCTTCACTGTGGGCAGCTATAGCCAACTTCCCCTGGGAACCCTAGCAGCCAGTGTCCACATATGACTACACATATACACGACAGAACTTTCCCACCAAGTGTGAGGAAGCTGAGGCATCGATCCTTCCATCTTTGCTTGAGTGGAGCATTACCTACCTAACCCTCAAGACCAGAAGGCAGGCCCACAGGCAGCCTTCAGACTACGTAAAGCCTGTTGGCAAAGAAATGCAGGTGCAGTCAATTCCAAATCCAGCCACCTGCTAGAGATAAGGGCAAAGGGTTCCTGACGGGGCACCAACAAGCTTGTGGGAATAATAAGACCTGCCTCTCGGATTGTGAGGTCTAAAATGAAACAGTGCCTCAGGAAGGACTTTTTTATTATTACACTCAGCACTGCACCTCCATCTGCTGCTCAGAGATAGCATGGGAAGGGTGAAGCTCCTCCCTAATGTTCTCATAAGCCATGTCTCAGGGAGAATAGGGTCCCGAGGGTGTCTGAGGACATTATAAGTCCAGAGAGATGCCATGTGCTGTCCTTGGAAACTGACAATACATTCTAGCATCCTAAAGTATGTTCTGAGAGCCTTACAGTTAAGAAACTCTTCAATTAAATGAACATTTCCCATACATATTTGGTCAGAGAGTCCTCTTTCCAAATGATTCCTCTACCAACTTTCAGTGCAGCCAAAAATCCCACGAAGCACATTTTGTGAAAAGGCCTGAGATTGGTGAATTTTATCCAGGAATGCATTCCACAATTTCCATCTCACCTCCAAATCTACTGGCATGTTGATTTTTCCTCCTTTTTTAATGGAAGCAAACCCACCCTGATGGTCCCTTCCCTTTTCATTTTTCAGGTTCATGCTGGTTTTAGCTTGAATTTGAAATGACTCCTTTTGGGACCCACATGTGCTGCTCATCTCTTCAAAGCAAGGCCTCTTGCCACCTGCTGAGGTGGCTTGGTGGTGACCATGTCATACTTTTTTAGCAGGCAGCATTACCTAATGTCTGGGTATTTCTAGTCCCAGCTCTGCTGCTGATTTACTTTCCTAGCATCATTTGTAAAATGGGAAAATGACTCTAGTTTACAGGCTGCTAGAAAGATTGAGTAAAACACATTACAAAGCATCCAGCCCACTGCAGCTACCAAATGACACTTGATAAATGTCACCTGCCTTTCAAATCTCCTACTCTACGCCCTGACTCCAGTCCTGATTCAAATTCTTACTTACCTAGATGTTCATGTGAAGAGAAAACTGAAAGATGAAAGGGTAGGATGTCGCCTCAGTAAGTCAGAGCACGAAGTGAACATGGATATCTATATCCCTACAGATAGCCATATAACTACCTTCCCATACACATATGTATCGAATTCGATCATCAATGTCCATCTATTTCTGCATACAGAGTGGTAGGGATATAAACGGAGATACATGGCACTATTTTATTCAATAAATATTTAGAGGGTACCTGCTGGTGCCAGGCGTTGTGTTGCTCCGGAACATGACAATGGAGAAGACAGACATGTCCCAGCCCTCAAGGAGGTTATAGCCTGGTAGGGCAGAGTGACCACACAAATAACCAACCAACCAACCAAACAGTTACAAATTGCTATAAGCAGTTACAAAGCAAAGTTTGGCAGAAGACATTTTGCACGTCTAATGAGGTGATAGGCCAGCTGAGAACCAAAGGGTGAACATGAGCCTTCCATAGGGGAAGCAGGGGCAAGTGCCATCCAACAGTGGGGTGACACATCCAAGGGAGGGAAGCTTCTGCCATGAAGTTCTAGGGCCAGGAAACCAGAGGGTGTTGGCCTTGATAACTGGCAGGGTACGGCCTGGGTGAGGGTGGTCTTGAGGATAGGTCCTGGCCTTGGTAAGCCTTCTGGGTACAGGAGGACTGGCTTTTAGTCTAAGAACAAGGAAAGCCACGAAAGAATTTAAAGAAATCAGTGGCACAACCAGATTAATTAAAAAGGAGTTGACATTTTAAAGGATCCCCACGAAGGACTAGAGAAGGGAGGTTAAGTGTGAGGTCCTTGGAATATTTTCTCCTGCCTGCTACTGATCTTTGAAAAGTGTGATCCTATAATAACAGGCAATACTTAGAGTGAATTGGATACCTTTCTATTCACTTAAAGTAGTTTGTTTAATCCCCATATCTTATATGGGGTGGCTGTGGTTGTCCCCCTTTTGCAAATACAGCAACTGAAGCACAGAGAGGGCTAATAGCTTGCCCACAGTCACCCAGCAATCTAGGGATACAATAGGAGTTCAAGGCTATGCTGTCAGGTTCCAGAGGCCACTAGCCCACCTTCACCCATTCTGAGTATGCTCAGTCACTGCTTGTGCTGCATCTTCCATGCTGTCCCAGAGACTTCATGGTTCCATGATTCTGAGTGTCAACCCAAGCATCTTTTTTCCCACTCTCATGCAGACTGGTTCTCCACCATTAGAATCTGGGTTGAAAAGTAAAAGACACTACGCAAAAACAGACCTGGGGTGAGTGCTGGACACTTGAAAATACTTACTTAATATAAAAAATGGAAGGAGAGTCCCAGAAGAGAATGTTATAAAACGTTGATAAAGTAAAAGAGTAACACAACAAATAAGTGAGCAGGAAGGATGTGGGGAAAAGGTGACTATATCATGTTTCTTCTTTCATGGAGGAAAATCCATCTGCATTTAAGCACACTAAAAACTAGAGCTAAACCAAAGTGTGGCTCTACGCTCATGATTTTTCTTAATTGCTTTCTTGCGATCATACTAGCCATGTCTTAGAAATAAAAAGTGCTGTATTTCATAGTTCTCTAAACTTAAACTCGATGTTTTTATTTTTAAAAACAGGTTGGGTTATAAGCTCATTTTATATAACTGTCTATTTGTCTAACTTCTTTATCTAGTGCATAGAAAGATAACTGGAATGATTTTCACCTAATAGGATCAAACATTGTTGTTTGCTTTGTTTGATGCATTCTTCTTTGTGTTGTCTGAATTGCTTCCATTTCTTTTAAATGAGTCTTTAAAACAGAAAAAGTAGAAAGATTACTTTGAAAATACATTTTGAGAATGTCCAGACTTTTTTTTTTATCCTAGGCTATAAAATAAAGCCCTCCTCATCTTGGAACAAAATAAGAGCTTTCTTAACTTGGGGAAATTGGAAGCATTTTTATGGTTTCTAGGACGCAATGTATCAAGCAAAATATCAAGCCCTTGTCCTTTCTTGAGCAAGGCCAAGCTCCACAGCTCAGGCCACAACCTGGGTGCTCTTGAGGGTGCGAGGCTGCAGTGTCTCCAAGCTCCACTGCCTTTAATGAGAACAGTGTCCTGGTACCTGCTCCAGGACCACAGCAGTGAGCTCTGGCCCCTGGTTACCTGCATCATAGCACCCTAGCTAGCTCCTTCTGTCTGTGCTGACCTGCCTCTCTTCTCAGAGCTTCTGGTGCACAGGGATTAGAGGAAGGAAAGGAGTGATGGGAAAGAATTAAAAATCAGATTGAGAAAACAATGCGGTCATATCACAGATGGCATACAAACAGGGAAGGGATCAAGTTTCTAAAAGCCTCAGAAAACAACTGAGCATAACTGTAAAGACAGAAATGAGATCCAACAAAAGAAAATAGGTTTAGGGAGACAGAAGTCTGAGTCCCATCATTAAGAATCTTCTTTGAGGTAAAAGGGCAGCAGGCAGTTAGGGAAAACTAAGACAGGTGAAGTAAGAGAATAATGACCCTGGTCATTGGCTCAGGATTAAAAGATCTAACACTTCCTTTGATAGTCACAATATTCCCTTAGGTACCGAAAGCCAGAGCACAACTCTTTATTATAGGTGAGTGTGGCAGGATCCAGAAACCATACTTTGTTGCTCAAGGTCAACCAGATGCACAATGCTGCAGCCTGAAGCTCAAGGAGGTCTCTGGCCATAGGTCCAGGGCTTTTCTCACCTGATCCCTGAAGGGTCTTTTCTCTTGCCCCCTCTACCTTGTTACCGAAGCGAGACTTCCCCATGGTTCCACTGCCTTGCTCCTAGCGCCCTTCCTTTCCCACTCCATAGCTCAGATCAATGCCATGCTGACCTGAGAAGCGTGGTGAAAATCCCATTCAAGATTTCCTAACAAGTTGTCCTGCATAGCCCCTTTGTTTCCTGGGGAGGAAAGTTTCCCAGGGGTGGTCAAGTTTCTCGCCTGGGTTTAAGTCATGAGCCAAGGTCAAGCTTAAATAATTGCCCAAGTTTTGTGTCAAGAGAAGACAGAGTTTAAGGTGACAGCTCTCTTTAGGAGAGGAAGAGAGGATATGGTAACTTGGCTAGCATATGTGAAAGAGTAATAAGCAATCCTCACTCCTCCTCAACCCCATCTTGCAAGAACTGTGGTAATGACATCGACCAACAGCAATCCCCTCTCCTAACAGCACAGGTTTAGGCTAAAAACATTCATTAAAAATAGCAACACTTTATAAACTTTGTATTGTGTGACGTTTTCCCCTATTCCTTTTCAAAGCAACTGGCTAGGTACATAAATTACACTGTGGTCTAGAAAATATATGACACAGCTGTGAATTACAAGGTCATAATTTTACCAGCAATTTTAGATGCTGCCATAAACCATCTAAAGTCTGAGAACACTCTAATACATTTTAATTTTTTTCCTAAGCCCCTGGAATGGCATTGTAGGCCAGCTATTAAAAGATACTTCATTTCTTGCTTTTGTTTTTAGAAAATAATAGTTGAGGGATATCATCTGCTCATTTCTTTCTTTTTGTCTATGCTATATCACTGCCTGTTCTCTTTCTTCTTAAATTACTGGGGCATCTAGGTTTGGATAGATGTTCTCTCAGCCAGTCTTCTTTTGAGAAAGATGGGCTTCAAGTTGGAAAACTTCCCAGAGCTACACTGTTTCTGCCCAGGGCTTGCCTAAGGGGATGCAGAAATGACCTTGGACCAGATGGTCCTGTTCTGTCTGACTTGGAAACATTTTTCTTGCATCTTCTACCTCATCCCCATCTAAGTTGCACATACTTTCTTGCTTTTCCCCCAATTTTTTGGACTTGTTAATTAGCAAATACTAACCCTCAGTTCAACCTACCTATTCTTCCCCTCTCTAGTGAGCAAAGTTCTACTTCAGAATCCATGATCCCACCAAAATGCCGGCTTTTTTTGTAAAGACTTCCCTGGAGACCCTGGGTTGTGTCTTCTCTGCTTGCTCCTGCAGCACTGCCCTGCCATACATAGCCACTGCTGTGGAATTATTTCTTTACATCGCTCTCTCTCATGAATGAGTCTTAGGTCTCCTTTTGTCCCTTCATTCCTGTATGAATTCACCAAACATTAATTGAGTTTTCCTGTTAGAAACTTTACTGAGACTTAGCACAGTGCCTGTACCATATGGACATATCAAAGACCTTTAAATGAACCAAAATGACATGAAAGGAAGGCTAGGTAGGTGGACAGGTTGAAGAATTCCATCCGCTGTGCATCACAAAAGTGGGTCCCAGAGAAGGTCATAGCAGGGTCACGAGGAAGGCTTACCTCCAGTTCCCCTAGTCTTTCTTTCCCAAGGGTTTCCATGGGCCAGTTACTGTCAGCACCCACTCCAGACCCATCAGCTACTCCCTACACATGCACTAGACTACCTACTACTTCTCCCAAGCAGCATGCAATTTCTCCCATGCATCCTTTTTCCTCTTGTCTGGAATTCCCTTGCCCAAACTTTCCATTTGGTCAAACTGCACCCATACTTTAAGGTTCAACTCAAGTTCAATTCTTCCAGAAATCCTCATGGCCTCAGGCACATCTACCTGCTTCCAACTTAACAGCATGCAGTACATGTGGCTCCATCAGAAGATAATTTCTCCCATCCAAATATAAACCTAAACTGATTGGTCTGTACCAAAAGAACAGGGGTATGCTGAAGCTCTCATATCATGCTGGGAATGCTGCATATTACAGGCTCTAATTCTGGGTTCATTGTTGTTGTTTGTGGTACTAGGGTTTGAACTCAGGGCCTCATGCTTGCTAAGCAAGCACTCTACCACTTGAGCTATTCCACCAGCCCAATAGGCTGTAATTCTGGGCCTCACTGTACAACTTACTTATTGTGCAATACTGGGCCACTCACAGGTCTCTTATAATATCTGTCTATATCTGCCAAACCGGGATAACAAGAACACTGACTTCAGAAAGAGGATCAAATGCAGCAGCATCTGTAAAATGTTTTCACGACGGAATGACTGAACAGCTCTATAAATGCTGCGTGTCTTACAAAACACATAAGTAAACTCAAGAAGTCCTGTCCTGATAGATCCTGATTCTGAGGCCACTTCTTTGCTAACCTATACTCCCTTGACGCTGAGCCTCCTTTCATATTAAGCATTGCAGAGATCCAAGCAGGAGACTCAACAACCCATAATTTAGGTCTGCTTGCACTCTCACCATGAAATACACACAGGCAGCTAACACCCTGCTCTTGACATATGAGCCTATTTTTCTACGAGGTCCCATCCCTCCAAGGCTGTTTTATCCACTCAATATGGTCAGCCACAGGCTCGGTTTGCAATGGCCGTTGATGGAAACACTGTCTACCCACTCCATGGTCCTTGCCTATGTGATGGCCTTCAAGAGCTGATGTAGAATAAGGAAATAAATAACAGCTGTTTTATTGATGCCTATATTCATTCATTTAGGGCAAGGTGAGCTGGACAGGCAGGTTTTCCAACTGGTTTTAATATTAGTTATGGCATCATGCCAGCCAGATACCTGATCTGAGGAAAGTCGGGCACACAAAATTCCATCATTCAATTACTAACCTACTAAGCTGGGCTCAATTACACGTGTTTATAGATAGGCACATGTAGTACATACTCAACACATGGATGACATCCAAAGGTACAAAGCATATGCATACATTTCAACACGTATCATGTCATGTTTCCTCGTTAGAGTCATTTAGCTGTTTATTCATTCCTCTGTTATATTTACTACCAAAGACTTAAACTTCTATTGTAAGCAAGGTGCTTTGAATTCCTATATTCACAACTAGACTAATCTACTCTAGACTGTTCTGCGTCTTACGTTTCACAGTATACCATACATAACAAGCACAGCGCTATGATTAATACCTATCTGTTGAATGAATCATTTTTCAATCCAACATGACACCTCCAAATTCTGCTCTTTCTTCCCTCTGTCTTTCTCAGATCTCAAGAGGTACACTGATTCTACTTAAACTGTTATTACTGTGCACCCAGTTAGAGGCGCTCAAAATTAGCACTCTGGGTAGCCCTTTTCCAAGCATCCTTTTATGTAAGAACTATAATCCTATGAGCAAGGGACTATAAAGCTGACTGCAGCTAGGGGAATTATTCCCCCTTACAGATAATGCTGCAGGCCAAACTATTCTAATAAACAAATAAAATCTCTTAGACTATTAAGTTCCTGTTTAAGGCCATTTGCCCTGGAATTCCCAAAAGAATTCTGGAGGATTGAAAAATTGGTGGTGATGGAGAAAGAAATTGCTGGCTGGAGTAGAATAGATTTTTGAGTTAAGACAGGCCAGAATCAAGCAAATAAGAAAAGTATTCTGCAAAACCTTTTAAAGTTCTAATCTACCTTGCTTCTATTTTAATTAACATTTTCCTGAACCACTTTCCTCTCTGGGAAGGAAAACAAACAGAAGTTTTACTGTCTTGTGACTATAGTACATAGACAGCATCTAATTTTGATCAAGATGAAGATTGAAAAGACCCAAGCCAAACGAGAGAATCTGATTTTTTTTTTCTAAATCTTCATCTTTGACCTCCAAGGGAATAATCTGAAAATCTACTGATACTCTCCTATGGACAAAGAAGGAGCTAGAATGAGCAGGAAGTTGTTGGGCACTAGACAGACAACCCAACTTAGAGGTAGTAGAAAGGTCATTCATCTCCACTGATTTTCCAGTCTCTTAAAAAGGAATGATGGAAAGATGCTTGTGACGTGTAGAAGGTGTTATATAGAAATCCTTAGTTTTAGAGCACTTCATTGACATTAAAGAGACCATAAGTTTCTTATTTACTACATGGTTATAACTCATCCTTTGAGATTTGATCTGCTAAGATAATGATCTTGTCTTTATACTGGTGACTAATCCTAACTCTGTACATCCAGTGCCCAGGACAGAGTGTGGCATACAGCAAGTACGCAACAAATGCTTGAGTAGATGAATGAGTGAACCAACTAAAAGTCTCATAAAACTTTTTCCCTAACCATTTATAGAAACTCTCTTATGGCAGGACTGGAAAACTATGGCCTGTAAACCTTGTCTGGATCAAGCTAATAATGTGTTTTTCCACATTTTTAAACACTTGAACAATAGCAGAACAATATTTAAGGAATATGAAAGTTGTACAAAATTCATAGCTCAGTGTCCATGTGTTAAGTTTTATTGACACACAGTATTATCTATAGCTGATTTCATCTACAATGGCAGAGTCAAATAGTGGCAACAACAATCGAATACCTAATTTACTATCTGTCAAGCCCAGGAAGAATTTTGCCAATCCCTATTGATGGAATGGAATCTGGGTACCCTGGACATTTTGACATTTATTTCACTGTTAACTCAGTGAATGCTACCCACTGTCTCTGAGAAAGATGCCTGCCATGATGAACCCACAATCTGGTCTGGAGGATCTTAAGCAAACAATCCCACAAGTCCCTTTGTAAATGCAACCGTGATGAATGCTGAGAAATGCTATGTAGGGCAGCCTTGCATTATACATTGAAAGTCATTATCACTACTAGAGTGTTAAACCAGTCCACATCGCACAGTGCTAAGGTGAATTCATTGCCCTTCTCTTTTCTGTCCTGAGACTCTTTTCATTCTCAGTTGGGCTTCTCTTTTTGTTTAACTTATGATGCCTTTCTTCAGCTCTTGATATCACATCCTTCTTCTTTATAACTCCAGCACCTAGAACAAAGGCTGGCACTGGAAGACACTCAAATCACTTTTTTGAAAAAATAACAGAATTGATTCATCAGTGGATGAAACTTGGAGGAATTCCTTAGGATTCTTGGGTGCCAGTTTTTGCATAAGTAAAATAAGAGGGGAGCGTGATGTTCCCATGCCCTTTCAGTTTAGTACTCTGTAATCCCTTTTGTCCCAAGAGCTGGCCCCATCTGGCTTTCTGATTTGTTCATCTCCATGGATGTAAGGCGGCCTCCCTCTGACTTGGCAGTCTGAGCCATCATCTCTGAGTGACACATGAACCCTGCCCAAGGCAAGGTATCCATACCAATCCATCCCACAGATCAGTGCTGACAGTGGTCAGGGAGTATACCTTGGGGTTTTAGCCAATGTCTGTTCAAAGTCTTTGGACAAATGGTGGCCAGCCTGAACACATAACATCAGGCAAGAGAGAGGACATTGATTTCATAAATTGGCCCATTAGAGCTAAGAATCATGAAGATTTTCTTTCCACACATATTTCTAAATTGCTATTTCAAGATGGGTGACTATTTTAAAACACACTTGCATACTCAGAAATCTGTCTTTCCATTTTCCACCACACATGCTACTGATCATTTTTAAAGATTCTGGAACATAAGGAGCCCTGAAAACCTGATTCCAGGGTTACTTCATAGCTCCTGTCCCCTCTGGAAGCAGTTGTGTTTCTTTGCTATCTAGACCCCATGGAAGTGGTTTGGACAAAGGTATATTTGCACCACTAGGGCATTTGTGTTTCCTGCCCTGGTAACTGCTTGGTCCCACTGCAGCCTAGCCCCACCGTCAACATACTCCTTGATCAACCACACCTATGGTCACAATTCCTATTACTCCTAGAAGAATAAAGCCAACTGCTTGAATAGGTTTTCTCCTGGAAAATCTTAAACTTTGAACATAGCAATAAGATATCCATAGTTTTGCTATTCTTTGTACCATGGTCCTTACCCCCTCCCCAATCCAATATCTTCTTATCTATTTTTTTTTGTCTAAAATATACTTTTTTCCACTTTACACCAGCCCAGGAGTCAAACAAAATGACAGAAATGACATATTAGAAAAAACCCTTCCTTTTCTCTATAAATGAGTTGATACAAGCAATGACAATTCAGGATAAAAATATCCACTCCTTTTTTTGGCCTCTTGTATTATGTAGCATCTGCTAGCAGCTGAAAGGATATCATATGAAAAGCCCTATTATCTTCCACAGAAATGACCTCTGGGACCTACCCAATGGTAGTCAATGGTAATATTGTACTAATTCGCCTCCTAGGGATAAAGAATGAAATAATAACACTTATCAAATGAACACAGTGTAGTGTTGATTCAAGTGCCATAGTTCTGGCTCATAAAACAGTTCCGTTGCATATTATGACTAGATTCAAGTTTATTAATAAGGCTCCTGTTTCTGTGTAGGTTTGATAAACATATCTATTCAAAATCTGTGGCTTCTTTCATTTTTTGAAGCCAACAATTTGACATGCAAAAAGTAGTGACAGATTACATCAATGAGTCTTTTATATTCAAAACCAATTCAGTCAAAAGCTGGAAGGAAAATATCTTACCACGCTTAGTAGGTTTTCACAAACTACAGACAATTCTTTCTGTTACTGAAAATGGCTAGCATTTTTACTCTGGCATCAGGCTAGAATTCTGACCCTTGATCTGCCCTGGAAGTCCATTTATGGTTTGCGTGGCAGGAACACATATTCCAACTTTCCAAAATTCAGCTATTTACCTGACATTTGTCTTTTTCAGGTTTCTCCACAAAAACTGGGGACTCTTTGAAGGATGTGTTATCATCTAAAAGTCAAAAACTTAGGCCCTATTTCAGCTGAGGTTGACTAACCAGGGTTCAAGGAGACAGAATCAAGGTCAACAGCAACCACATTCTACATTCCTGCTTTCTCTCACTAGGTGGCAGAGCTGCACAACAAATCTTTTCAGAACGACATCCTGAAAAATTCAGTGGAGCTCAAGTGTGAGACTGGACACAGCCTTGGGCTTCAGAAGACACACACCTTGAGCAGGTAAGTGCATGGGAAAGCTGCAGGTCCTTTGAGTCTCCCAGTGGAGACTGACTGCATCCTCCCCAACAAAGGAGAGCACAACAGAGGATCCTAATGTAAGGGAGGCTATTGGGCTATTTTCATTGCAGAAAATGAATAAAAACAACTTTTTAAAATGGGAATAAAAGTCCCTTATGTACAAGCTCATAGCATTTGAAAAAGGATTTCTGATTCAGTCCTCAAATTCAAGCTTTAAGTTTGCTAAAATATTCACCCACCCCAGTAAGAATTTTTGTTGATTTATCTGATATGAGCTGATTGGTGGTGTCAGCAGGTGCCAAATTATAGGCTTTATGATGGATTCTAGATAATAGATGTAGAAGAAGAAAAATAGCCTAAAACTAGAATATCCTACAGATTTCTATATGTCTCAAGCAGAAAAATAATGCTGCAACCTATACCAGTTCTAAAGGCAATTCACTGTGGCAAAAGGTAATTGATGATGAGAATAATGATGAGGAGAGAAAGGAGGAGGAGAAGGACCAGAAGCTACTGGAAGGTGCCAATATGGCAAGAATAAGTCAAAGAGCTTATAAGAATAAGCCCTTTCACTCCTGCTAGAGACAGCCTCCACTTGTCATGTTTCATCTATTTGTTTGTAATCTCTCTTTCCCTGTAAATATGTGGGTTTGCTACCTGGAGTTTACAAATTTGTCTCTCCCACAGTAGGAGAAAGATACCTTATTCAGAGCTAAACTCAAGCCCAGCACATCAAGTAACATATTACAGTTACAGTTGTTTTAAGGTTTGTTGAGTGAATGAATTCATGAAGATAATTATGATAATGCCATAGTTACAGAGAATTTTTAAACTAGGGCCAAGACTGGTGTGATGTGTGTTAGTTTTTCATCCTTGTGACAAATACCTAAGAGAAACAACTTAAAAAGAGGAAGGGTACATTTTGGCTTATGGTTGTAGAGGTTTCAGTCCATGGTCACTTGATCTCACCACTATGGCCTGTGATGAGACAGAGCATCACTGTAGTGATGGTGGCCAGGAAGGAGTGGGGGAAGGGAGGGAAGGAGGAAGAGGGAAGGAGAGGGAGAGACAGAGAGATGGAGAGAAATGAGAGGAAGGGATCAGAGCTAAGACATACCCTTCAAAGGCACACCCCCCAGCAACCCACTTTCCCTAATGAGGTCCTAGCTTCCACAGTTCCACCATCTGCCAGTAGTCTATTCAAATTTTGAACCTATCGACGGATTAAACCATGGATTGGTTCAGAGTCCTCATGATTGCTTGTCTCTGGAAATGCCCTCACAGACACACAGGTGAGCTTTACTAATTTCCTAAGTGTCTTGTAATTCAATCAAGTTGACAAGACAAAAGAGGTCCTTACTTTCAGGGTCACTTTCTTCATCCTATCTCAGCTCTTTTATAACATACCAGTTTGGCTTATGTGCCTTATCTCATTGAAAGGGCTTTTGAAGACTTCTGTCTCTCAACCATACCAAATCTAGAATTCAACAATGAGTAACTAGCAGTAATTAAAAGCTTAGGCTCTGAGATTATAAGACCTGAGTTTAAAGTCTTGCTATATTATTTGCTAAAGATGCATAACTAATAAGACAATTCATCTTTTTAAGCTCCAAGTTTTTCTGCCTATTCTTTTAGGGCTTTTAGGTTGATTAAATGAAATAGACAGGTGAAGACTTGAGTCCAATACCTGCTACATAATACCTTGTAGCTATAATAACAACAGCCAAAATAAGGTGTTATTACTATTACATTTCCAATTATCTCAGTGGAAAGTTCATGCCCCATCTACCAAACCGATTAGTAGCTATTATATGCAAAACACTGTGCCACACTTTAGAGGAATGTAAAAGAATACAGAACACAGATGCTATCAATAGGCTTGTAGGAAGGAGCAAGGTTGCAAATATTTTAGGTCTTGTGGGCCCTAGGTCTGCATCTCATTGCCATAGACAATATGTAAATAGATGAGTATGGACATGTTCTAACAAAACTATTTACAAAAAAAAAGCAGTGGGCGAGATTAACCAACTCTAGTTCTAGTTACTTATTAAAATACAGCCACATCAGAAGACCCCACATTCCACAGTTTTCTTATAATTGAAGAAGTAATTCAGATGATAACGATTTTGGAAGAGGCAAGACTATGAGGGGTTGAGTTCAAGTAAGCAGAGGGGTGGGTGAACTCCAAAGCAGATAGAATTTATCTGTGATTGGGCTGAGGGTAGCTGGTAGTTACTCTTGCAAGCAGGACTTAGGGCAGACACAGACATTTCTAGGTAAGAGGATAGGGAGAGGTTTGTTAAGACAAATTATCCTGGGACAGGAGAGGGAGATTAGGCCCTCAGAAAGTCCTTCCCTGAAGAGCCAGCTGAAGGCTGGGGTAGGAGTGGAAGGCAGGCTCCAAGAGAGGAATAGGACTTATACCTGTGACATCCCTCATCCCTTTTCTTCCCAAATCTCCAATACACTCTCTTCCTATTTTCCTTAATGAGCTGATTGATTCCATCCCAATTCCAGGAGCTTAGGAAGAGATATCAACAAATCTGGCTCTGGAAGAGATACCAGTGAATAGTAAACACAAGCAAATGTGTCCCCTCTTACTAGTGACCAAGAACTTGGAATACCTTGGAAGAGGGTTGCATGGGAGACCAGAAGTCTTTCTAAAGAAAGCTCTTCTGTTCTAGTTGAAACTCTAATGTTCTGAGAATATCTCAATATGTAAATGCTTCATCTTTTAATTTCAAAAGTATCCTGAAATAAGGAATTACACCAGTAAAAATACTGGTGTTTTTAAGCATAAAATTAGCAAGGTTTACCGGAGCACCAGAATTCTGGAAAGGGTCACAATAGCCACTACAAGAATTCAAGGTTGACCTCACACTAGGCTGGGCCAGTGTATGGTTCCCAGACCATACTCTGAACTGGTTGGGAACTGGTTGGGAAATTGTTAGGCTCCATCCTTAAGGTACTGAATGCTGAGCTCTGGGGATGGCACCCCAAAATCTGTGTTTTAAGAAGACTTCTAAGTAATTCTGATGTACACTACAGTCTGAGAAACACTGATCTAAAATATAAGGCAACTGTGCTCTTCAGAAACTCTACTCAATCATGTCCAGAGGGGCTAACTCAATAGATTTTGGACAGGGCTTGTATTTTGGGTCTTTTTCTTTTTAAATAAGCAACTTCTCAGATATTCAAGTATGCTCCTCTGGTTTAAGAACTGCCACTGTGCAGGGTTTCTCACTCCTGGCTGCACAGTAAAGTTATTCAAAGAACTTGAAACCATTTTGATGGCTGAGTTACACACCAGCAGTTATGATCTACTCATACTGAGGTACAGTTGGGCCTAGACAACAAGAGGTATCCAAGCTCTCCAGGTAATTCTAAAATACTGCCAAGATCACTTTAGCCTAAGAGCCACCTGAAGGGTTTGCTAAAACAGACTTACTCAACCCCTCTCCCATGAGAGCTGGGTTCTGTAGGTTTGGAGTTGAGTTGAGAATTTCCATTTCTAATAAGCATTCAGGTCACATGCTGGCCTACAGACCACACTTTGAGTACAAATGTTCTGGGGGGTACATTTACTTTTAGATAACTGAGGTCTATGTTGGACTAAGATGGGATGATCAACTTTTCCCCATCACTTCTCCCCGCAAAATCCTAACTTACTGCTCTTCCTTATACAGTACCTACTCAATTAAATTGTCAACATCTCATAAAAGAAAGATCTATGTTTTCCCCATCTGTAAATCATTTGTATACAAATGTTCAATTGAATAAGCACAGTTGTGCCTCAGTTGTTTCTGGTCTTCATTGCTCCCTATCCAATCTGCTAGCCAGGTCAATCCATCATGGCCTTGATCTCATGGAAAAGAATCAAGGCATCTATTTTTTGAAGAAGATACAAAGGTAAATACGTCCAGTCCTAAAGATTTAGGTTGCTTGAGGAGGCTGTTCCAATAACACCCCAGATGAAGTACAGCCATCTGGAGAAGCTTTGGCATCTGTAAAAACCTACTGCTGAATTCATTCCTTGAAGACATTCATTTTAGGAAGTTATTTCCAATTTGGCATATAACGGAGCCCGCAAGTCAATGAGGATTTAGAATCTCTGCTACCTACAGAGGGCATCTTATTTAAAGCATGCCCCTGAGAAAGCAATATCAAGGGAACACAATTGGAAATCTTAGAGAGGTGTAATTTCTCGAGAAGCTGTTTTAGCTAGTACAGCAGCTACTGGAACGGCAATCAGCTCCCTGAAATCCATCCAAACTTGGAGCATTCTGCTTTGCCAAGGCCACCTTCTTTAAAGCACAGTCACAGGGACAGAACTTAACAATGAGTTTGCTTCTCTTGCTACACTACAGTAATTCAGTCTCGATGTTAGTCCTAAGGTACATGGTGCACTTTTGAAAGGGGAGTTTTTCCTCTTCAAAAACTAAAAAGGCCAAGCAAAGGATAGAGCTCCATGTCTTAGTCTGAGATGCTGCAACAAAATATTTTAGGCTGGGTAATTTATAATAACAGAAATTTATTGCTCCTTGGGAAGTCCAAGATCAAGGTGTGAGCAGATAAGGTACCTGGTAAGGGCTTCTTCTGCTTCATAAATGACACCTTCCTGTGTCCTCACATGAGGGGAGGAACAAACAAGTTCTGTCAAGCCTCTCTTATAAGGTCACTAATACCATTTTGAAGGCTCCACTGTCACAGTCTAATTACCTCTCAGGCACCCTACCTCCCAACACTGCTACGATGGGATTTCAACATAAGAATTTTGAAAAGCACAAACATTTACTTCACAGCAGCTCATGATATCTAAAATTATACTATGTCAAGATGGACTAATAGTAATAACATGGATTTTTTTTATTAATTTGGCTACTTGAATAGAATAGGCCAAGATGCTCAGATGAGGGAAATGGTGAAAAGGGAAGAGACCAGTTAAGTTACAGAAATTATGTTGACTCTATTTTTTAAGAGTTAATATACTCTCACCTGGGAGTACCAGTGAACTGTCAAGGAGTCTCTCTGCCTTTTGTTAGGGAATTAGAACAAGGAGAAAGCTGAATTTAGTATTTGATCTGGTTGGATGAGGCTGTTTTTTAAACGTAAATATAATGGGGAGGGTAAGTTTATAGTTTGAGGGACAGCATAGTATCATATCGAGGAGCCTTGACCTTGGAGATAGACTGGCTGCATTTAAAGCCTGGCTTGGCCACTTGTTTTGTGACACTCAGCAGTTACTTAATATACCCAAGCCTCAGTTTCTTCATCTGTAAAAGTGGGCCCAAAATTATAAGAGCACTTTTTCTTTAGGATCTCTCTCTCTCTCTAATAAAGATGCCTGACCTGGAGAAGGAAACCCACATGTGTCCTTTTTCATTTTTCTTTACTTCACTGCTATTATTTCACATAAAACTATAGACTAGGGGCTGGGGGGTATAGCTCAAGTGATAGACTGCCTGCCTAGCAAGCTTGAAGCCCTGAATTCAAACCCCAGTACCAAGAAAAAAGAAAAAGAAAAACTACAGGGAGGGGGTCTACTTAGATTTGGGCAGAGAGATTCTAGGTATCAAAGCTGGAGATTGGGCCACCTTGAGATGTGGAGCCCATGATCTCTGTGGGCTTTCTGAGGCCTGTCCTTCCATACCTTGGACACTTTCAGGGAAGGGAGTTTATGGTCACAGTGGTTGAATCAAGTGCAGTTATTAAATGCCAGATTGCTTGTGCACGTCTAGGGTGAGCCTGTCCCTGCACTAACCACAAATGGTCCCTTTTCATGATCATCCTGTAGAGGGCATCAGAGACCTTTCCTTTTAGCACTCAAAAAGCCATTTTTGCAGCAGAAAGTAGGGAGAAGAAGCTGGAGCTGCGGCCAGGCCCAATTCTTCTTATATATATATATTTTTTTTTTGTTAGTTTGTCAAGGTCTTAAATATACTTAATTTAGTTTGGGTAAGGTGGCAGAGGGTTTCTTTTTAACAGTGATTTTTAACTAATGCTTTCTCTATTGTCCATTCCAGAAAGTTATTTATTTTAAATATAGACTTTTAACCAGCGGTCCTTTCACTGAAAAATCACTTCAGAAAACTTCTGCTAAACCTCCACTATGTGCAAAAGAATCCTAGGGATACAAAAAATGAAAAAAATGAAATACTATGTGGTATTTACTACCACATACTCACCTTCTAGAGAAGCATGGTCCAACAGAACTTTCTAGAATGGTGAAATGCACTATACTTGTGCTCTGCTACACAGTAAACACAAGCCACATGGGCTATTGAGCATTTGGAATGTAGGTAGTTTGACTCAGGCACTGAATTTTTAAACTTTTATTGATTTTAATTCACCTATATTAAAACGGCAAAATGTAGCTAGTAGCTACCATATCAGACAGCATGATCTAGTCTGGAAAGCCCAGTTATTTTGTAAGTATGGTTCTCAATCAAAATGCAGATCTCCCATCCCACTCCAAATTTCCTGAATAGGAAACTTCATGCTAGCAAGGTCTCCTGTGCTTCAAATACACAAGGAATCATAACACTCTAGAAGGAATTAACCCAAAATTCATAAGAAGATATACACAATGGCTGTCATCCTTTCTGCACTTTAGATGCAACTAGAGAGCATAAAAAGTACTGAGCCTAGGTCATCCCACCTCCACCCAGAAATTCTGATATAATCGGTGTGATCTGAGCATAGAGTTTTAAAAGCTCTCTGCAGCATTCTAATGGTCAAATTTGAAAAGCATCCCAGCCTAGGATGGTGACTCCCAAAAGTGAGCTTCAAGATCCCCTGAATGATTGTCAAGATGCAGATTGCTGAATCCATCTCACATGGTTTCCGATTCGTGGGGTCTGGGTTGGGTTTTAAGAATCTTCATATCTCACAAATTCTGTGGGATGCCAATGCTGCTGGTCTGGGAAGCACGCCTGGAGAAGCACTGGCCCAGTACTTTAAATGCATGGGCTCCAGAATCAGACTGCCCTTGGGGTCAGTCCTGGATCCACCACTGAGCACCCGGGAAGATTTGTTCACTCCTGAACCTCAGCTTCCTTGACTGTGAAGTGGGGCTAAGTGTCTTTACCACATGAGTTGTTACAAATATTCACTCAAATAGTGCCTGCTCTTGATGAGCAATCAATGACTGTGAGTTACTAACATTAATCTAAGAAGACTCACTGATTCATTCATTCAATAAGCAAGAACTCTGTGCCAGGTACTGTTCCAGGTACAAAGGACACAGACAAAAACCAAGGCAGCCAAGGTCCTTGCCACATGGCCACAAGGGAACTGGTATTCCATCTGATAGTATAGTATACTATCTCTCTGATAGCATAGAGCAGGCAGTCTTTGCTGTGCTTAGAGCACTCGTTAGAGGGAAAGGTCAGAGAGGAATGCATTCCTACTAAAACATGGACAAGAGATGGAGCAGAGCTGTGCCTTAGTGGGGAGAAGCAGTAACAGGGAATGGGAAACAGAAGCTTCCTCACAAGGAGCAGGGGAGGAAGTAGAGGACAGATTGAGTGAGCAGTCTAGCAGCCAAGGGCAGGGAGTACAGGAAAACATAGGCTTGGAGTCAGGTCTGTGTGCCTGGGGCTGCCTGGATAGGTACCAGGGACCCTACAAAAGCAGGTTACAACAGGGAGATGCGTGAGACTTCAGCAGAGCACCTGGGAGGGCAGCCACTAAAGGGAGGAAGTAGTGTCCTGACCCCATACACGCTTGCCTCAGCAAAATGATAGCATGCCATCGTGACTTTTCCCAATTTGGGGAAAACTCTGCTCTTCGGTAAACCCCGAAGAAGCAAGAAAGCATTCCTGAAGAAAGAGAGCTTTGATGTAGGGACACACAGGCCAAGATGTTCCCCTCAGTTAGGGGAGCCCTACAGGAGGTGCCCCTTAGGGAATAATAGGAAAGTCTGTCTAGTAACAACAACAACAACAACAACAACAAAATCACTACACTAGAGGTGGAGGAGGGTCTCAGGCTCCAATGAGGATCTCCACAAGTGTTTCCTCTCAAAACAAGCTGAATAACCTGAGCTTGGTGGCATCTGCCTGTGATCTCCCACCACTTCCCTGTGATCAGGAAGCTAAGTCAGGAGGATCACGACGAGTTCAAGGCCAGCCTGGGCTACACAGAAAGACCCTGTATCAAAAACAAAACAAAACAAAAACAAGCAAATGACAACATAAAGACCACCCTGGCTAGACTATTACAAAGAAGGAAGGCCTTGGAGGGCCCTGAGTGCCTGCTGAGCCCTGAACGACCTCTGGCAAAACTGAACAGCAATACAGATCCCAGCTTGAACTGTCCCAGGATCTGGGACTTTGGGCAAATGCTTTAACCTCTCCAAGCCTCAGGTTCACATTTGGTAGAATGGAAATAATAATACCACTACTGCCAGGCAGAACAATGGTCTCCCAGTGATGTCCATGTTAACCTCCAGAATCTGTGAATATGACAAGTTACATGGCAAGGGACAACCAAGCCAGCAGACACATCTTCAGGTTGCCAATTAGCTGACCCTGAGTTAGGGAAGTTATTCTGGTATCCAGGTGGGACACTGTAATCATAAGGGTCCTTAAAAGTAGAAAAGGAAGGCAAAAGGAGAGACAGAGAGGGGAGACAACAGAAAGCGAGATCAGATGATGCCAGGTGAAGACTTGTCCACTGTCCTGGCAAGACAGTGGAGATGATGGAGAAAGGTGCCATGAGCCAGGACTGCAGTGGCCTCTAGAAAATGGAAAAAGGCAAGGAAATGGCATCTTCCCTACAGCCTCCAGAAAGGAGCCCAGCCCTGGAGAGATCTTTATCCTAGCCTTCCAACGTGCAGATCTGTGTTGTGTTAAGGTGCAGTGTTGTGGGCAGTTACTGCAGCCTAGAAAACGAATACAGGCATCTTCCAGGGTGGTAAGTGGAATGTTGGGCATGAGAAAGGCTAACTTCTTATCTAAGATGACATTATCACCTGTGGGTATCAGCCACCTGGCACGCGTGGCAGCCATCTCTCCACTAAGAAACTTTCGCTTCCATCCCTCTGCTGTCTTCTCCCTGCACTGCAAACCTCAGCTGCACCTTGTCCTCCCGTAGGGGCCTCTCCAGTGCCTCCACCCACGTGAGCTCTCTCTCCTCTGAACTCCCACGGCCTTTCTGCCAGTACCTCACAATTTCAGACTTAATTATATGGCGGGTAGTTTTACCTGCTGTCACTGCATGTGTGTTTATTTCGGTTCGAAAACAAGATTGAAACCATAGTCTCAAACAGGAACTATGTTTTGTCATTTTGTTGTTGTTTTTAAGGACCTGTACTCTTTTTTTTTTTTTTTTTACAATCTTGTTTTTATCACCTTGTGACACAAAAAAAGTACCGCTGGGGCATATATTTATAAGCAGATACCCTAAATCATTTTAATTGCCTTATGACTGGGCACTAACTCATTTTTCTATTTTTTTAGCAGAGTTTTCTATTTTCTGACAGAGTTTGCTGAAGGTTTTAAGGTCTAAGACCAGATCTGATATAGACAGAATCAGCCTTATAATTTCCCACATATGGTTCTGGGGACTGTGACCCTGACCCTATCTGGATTTCATCAGTTAGACAGAAGAGATGAAATCTGTTAGAAATCTTGTACGGCTCGGAAACAGGGTGACCAAGTCTATTTAACCTTTTATCTCAGGACTAAGTACACTTAGTCCTCCATAAAATGGGTGCTCCATAAAAATGGGTTACACAGGGCTGAAGGTATAGCTTAGCGGTAGGGCACGTGTCTAGCATGGGTTCAAGCCCCAGATCCAAAACAATAAAAAACAATTAAGAAATGGTTAGGTAACTGGCCAGCAAGTGGCAGTTTTCCTTGCTTTATTCATCTCACCATACAAGACAGACCTTAACAATAACGTTCAAACAAACAATGGGTTGCCTCCTCTGAGGATAGAGTTCCCAAAAGACCAAGACAGACAGACGAGTTCTCTCCCAGAGCATGTTATTCAAGTCTCAAAATAAGACCCATCTCTCATTTCAAGGCGCATTTATTTTAGTAGGGTAGGATGAGGATTTTGTAAGGGAAACAGCAATGAATAAGCCAGTGTGTGGGAACAAGAAGTAAAATAAGCAGTGACTTGCTGCCTGTGATGCGGATGGCCTCACATCCCACTGTCTTATTTTTGGTTCCATTCTGGTTTGTCTTCTCTGGTGCTTTAAACTATGTAGGCAAGTTAGGAAGGGGGCCGGGGCTAGTTGTGTCCTGCGCCTGCTAAGCTCGTGCTATGCATGGGCTGCATTCATTACTGGTATTGCCTTATTACAGCCCCACAGTGACCCTATGAGGTGGCTGCTAGCAATATCCCCATTTTTCAAGGGATGACACTGAGAACAAATTGAGCCTGAGACAGGTAAAGTGATTTTGCTCAAAGGGACCCAATGGCAAGTGGGTGAGGCAAAGTGAATTGAGTTGGACCAGCCCAGAACTCAACTCTCATCCATTTCTCTCTGTTAATGGAGAGCAAATGGAAGCCCCTGGTCTCTCTCAGGTGCAGCAAGCCTGGTCCCTAAGCTGCAAATGTTACTGGGACTTGGTGGTTACTATACTAGCTCTTCTCTCGTTCTGTGACATTTCTGGAAATGGCAAAGACATTGGAATGTTTGCTTATTTGTTTGTTTGAGATAGGATTATACTATCCCAGGCTGGCCTAGAACTATCTCCCTGCCTCAGCCTTCCAAGTACTGGGATTATAGGCACGAGCCACCATTCCTGGAGAGAATGTTTGTTCTTAAATAGGATCTCTTCTCCTCCTGTAGTGCCTTAAGTGAAGCCCTCTGTAAGTAAGAAGACACAGAAGGATGCCACACTAAGTAGCAAAACTGACTCAGTCATTCCCAACCCAGTCCTCAACATTCCAAATCCTCCAATGGTAAAAACAGAGGCCAAAGAGCAGAATAAGGGTATGGACATAAAGTCAGACCATATCTTGGGTAAACTGGTCTTCCACAACTCCCAGGCTGTGTGACCTTGGACCAAGAGCTCACCTTTCTGAGCCCCAGTTGCCTCATCTGGGAATGGGCTAAATAACAATTCCTACCTCAGAGGTTTGCTCTGAAGATTGAGGTGATGTAGCTGGGGTGCTCAGGAGAGTGCCCAACACCAAGTGAAACTGAATGCAAATACATCATCAAATGTGTTAATATGATACATGCAACTAATTACATGTATTCTGTACCTCATAACACGCAGCCCTACTTGATGACAAGAAATCAAATACAGTGTGGATTGTGTACCAGGAAAGGTCAGGGCCAGCTTTGACTCTGATCTTTATTCCCCATGGTGCCTCAAAAGTTTCTAGGAGAGCAGGAATACCCAAAATGTGCCCATTTAGTGGGATTATTCCTTCTCCTTTGTAAGCCAGATCTCCTGGGAATGTTCATTTGTTCTCTGACAGATCATTGGTATAACAATCATTTCACAATGTAATAACCCATGTACTACATCTGACAGAGAAACCTGGAAATACCATTGTACAGAACCATCTTTGTAACAGGAAGATCAGTTTGGTATCCCACCCAACGTTAGTTATCAAAGAACCAAACACATTTCATGAAAGGCATTTTCTCCCACAAGAACAGAGAGGCTGTTTTTATTGCTGTTGTTATTTCATGGCCCAGAAAGGTCATTGGTATATGTTTTGGTTTCAATAGCACTGATACTTCCTAACATACTACATTTACTTATTTATTAGGTCTGTAGTTTCCGGTCCCTCCCTCTGCTTCATTGTAAGAAGGCAGGACTCTGTTTTCTTCACTATTGCTTCCCAATCACCTAGAATAATGCCTGGCACATAGTAGGTTCTCAGTAAATATTGTTCAACAAATTGAAGCACATTTTAGAGCATCTTTCTTTTGAAGAGCAACCACAGTTGATGCAAAGATGTATGTCATTAGAAATGCAGTTGAACCTGATAAATTTCCTTTTCTATTCTTTTCTCCCCCCCTCATTTTTTATTTGCACCAACAGATTTTTCACTAGATCAGAACATGCCTCCCCAAATCAGGATTAAACCGCTCACAAAAAGGCCATGGATTCAAAACCATCCAAGTAGTCCTGACACCAAGACACCGTGGGAAACACTTATCTAGCAACAAGAAAACTCAGTTCCACACTTTACTTGGGGTGAAATCTACTCACTTTGGCAGAGAATGTTTCTACTACAGTCACAAGCATGGGCCTCCTTGACCATCCAGAGCACAGGGGACCAAGAGAGAATGGACATCCACCACAAAAATCAGAGTTATGAAGTGAGCATCATGGATGGAAATTTAGTCCTAAATCCCCCTTTATCAGATGGGAAAACTGAGGTTCCAGAAAAGCAAAGAGGCTGTTCAAGTACACAGAATACTTAAGAGTGCAGCCATTAAAAAAAGCAGATTCCTTCCTTTCTACTGCTTTCCCTGTCTATCTAGTGTGTGTGTATGTGTGTGTGTGTGTGTGTGTTTAAGTGTGTATATATACATATGTGTAGATAAAGGTGTATGTTTGAATTTTGAGCAACAGTTTATTTTTTAAATGCCCCAGTTAAAAACTCATCCATAACTGACTCAGTTAATCCCACTAACTTCCTAGTCCTCTTCAACAACCTAGATCCCAAACCTCTCACTAACGACTCTAGTTTTAAAGACTTTCTGAGCTGAAAGTACCTTAGTGATGACTGAAACCACATTTTATTTTTCTTCTGAACAATCCAAGGCTGAGTGAAGAAAATGAAGTTCTCCAAGTCACAAAACCAGTTAACATCCAAGCTGAATCAGCTGGCACCCTTGGCCCCCAGGCATATGTAGGTGACACTGAGGACATATCTTGGATTTGTATGTGGCCCTTATCACATTGACTAGAAAACCCAATCCAAGTGGGTGCACCTAGACCGTGGATGAAAACTTCTCCATTCAGCAAGCGAATATAATTCTAGTGAGAAACCAAACAGAAAACGAGATCCTTATAGAGTTATGGGCACACATATATGCGCACAAGTACATGTGATTACCACTTACACTATATATTTAAGATGTTTTTAATACTAAATGATATGCAATGAATTCACAGTGCTACCACAAACATCAAAATGTATTGCTAATAGAAGTACATTGTGACACATTTTTGGAAGGTTATCCACCACTATCTACAAAATAAAATACACATATTCTTTGACTTAGTAATTTATTCTCTAGGAATGTGGAACTATATGTAGAAATAGAATTGTACACGGATGAGGGTGCTTATTAAAACATTGCTTATAATGACAAAAAAGAAAAAGAAAACATTCAGGTGGATCACCATTAAGTTTATGGCTATGTATACTGTGATACAAATAATGAAATTTTACACAACTTTCATAACATTTTATAAAGTGAATTACTACAGAGCTGAAGGGATGTGCATATCATGTATTTGGAAGAAAAGCCAAACTGCAGCGTAATGTGAGTACCTGATACAATTTTGTATGCAAGCACCACCGTCTCTAAAATGCTATTACATGTGCTAATCCATGTGTAGGTGAGTGTGTGTGTGTGTGTGTGTGTGTGTGTGTGTGTGTATGTGTGTGTGCTGGAATGAGCATGAAAGAGAGATGTGGAAGTCTTTTAACATTGGGCATCTCAGGACAAAATCCATAAGGAATGAAAAGAGGAAATGGTTGTTACTTTATTTATCTAACAGTTTCACTAATTACAATACATATATGTTGCTTTGGAGAAAAATTCAGCCAAAAAAAAGATCCTAAAAGTAAAGAGAGAATGAATCCAAAATAGCTCTCAAGTCCTATTTCAGCCTCTCTTCTTCCTTAGTAGACACCATGAAAGTAGAAACACTTCCACTCTAATTAAAAACTTAAGCAATGCAGCAAGTGAAATCTGAAGCAGTCACTCGAAGCTTGTGGCTGCCATGACCATCCTGTCAGCAAGTTACTTTTCCCGACTAATTGTCCTAGTTCTGACATGGGAAGTGACTTCTTGAGCAGATACGGGAAGTGACCTCTTAAACAGAGATAGAAAGTGACTGACCAGCTGAGCATAGCACCAGTAAAGTCTCTCCCCTACCCAGGGAGCTCAGTCTCCTGTAGTGAGAGAGGTGACTTGGGAAGGTTCACCTTGTCTTGCCTCACAAAGGAACTTGTAACTATAAATAGACCATGCATAAAACTAATAGGGAGACAGAAGCTAACTCTGGCAGACAGGCCTTCTGGGGCATCTAAACCAGTCACTCTGAAAGTTGGCCTTCCTCCCACCAGCCTCTTTAACCAACCCTGACTCTGAGCTCCTAAATGAAAAGTGACAAAATCATGAACATAGAAGTCCTGGCTGTGACAGTGATGATCCTAGGGCTTCAGCAACGATAAAACTGCAATACCTGAAGCAGTATGGTAGGTCTTTCTGGGCTGCTGCCCCAAAGAGAACCCTTACCACTAACTTCTAAAACTCGAAGGCTAGCCACTCAAACTTAATACACAAAATTTTCTTTGTATGGGGACAGTCCAGTCCCCTGATCTACTCTAGTCTGTATCTCAGCCACAGCTCAGGAATCAGTTAAGAAGAAAGTAAGGGGATGACTTACCAAGCCAACTTCTGTTTAAGTACACAGACACAAACACAGGAGGGACCGTGAAGAAATCTACTACAGAGTTCACTTCCAGCCAGAACCACAGCTTGTCATTGGCTGCAATAAACTGGGGAAAAGAAAAAATAAGAAAAAGAAAAAAAATGAGAAGCATGGTGCTGGCATTCAATCTACATTCTTTTGCCAAAGGGTAAATTTGGGGTTTCTGTGGAGACCTGGAAAAAGATGTTCTGATCTTCTCATATGTTCTTCTATACCGATCATGTACTTATTTTGTGATTACATTGTCTTTTTGTGAGCATTATTATATGCTATGTTAGCCTTGGAAAAAGACCAGACAATGTATTTTTCTGTGGTTTCCAACCAAAGAACCTCAAGGAGAAGGTTAAGTAATCTTACCTTCATTAGCCTCTTTAATATAATTGTAAATAAAGCACATACATATGCATCACACACACACCCATCTCTGTAACTCAGATTTTATACAATACCCTTGTACAGCAAGGTCTAGTATAAATCCTCCTAGCCCCAAATTCTACCAGTCCAATGTTCTGATACACCCTCACAACTGCTCTCCAAGTTGAGTGAGCCCTGCTGAAAATGATTTTCACAACTAAAGAGATTTTTTAATTTTATTTTTAAGGAAACAACATTTGAACAGAGGAATGAGAAACAGTTGGGCCAATGGAAGTATCATCATCATTGCAATCTCTGTTTGTCTCTCTTGAAACAAAATTAATTAACATGTATTCCAAAAAATGCTTAGCTAAAGAAGGAGCTCTCTCACAGACTGAAAATCAGAATGCAGGTATGTTAAACCTATCATGGAAAGGTTGGCCTTCACCTCACCTGTGAGAGCAGATGTGCATGGGGTATTCTTTATTCTTGGGTTTAAGATTTGCACATTCCATTGCGGTACTAAAGTGACGTTGCCAAACTTACCCGCAAGCCAAAGTAGAGAAGGAAGAACACGTTGAAAGCCATGTCGATCTGTAATGTGAAATCTTTGTAGAAATTCTGGCAGGATTCTATTGGGCTATTAGACAGGAAGAAGAAAAAGCAAGAGGTAAATGAAAAACATCATCACAATTTCCACAATGGTGAGAAATGTTGGTATATGGGTAGAGGATGAAATGAATGTTCATCAAATAAAACATTTGGTCTTTCTATAACCTCTATGATCATCAAGCAAGCATTGCCAAGGGGCTTTCCATTCAACCATTCAGTGTTTTGTTCTTTTACTTGCTTTTGGAGTTTTGGGGGGTGTAATTACATATGTACATTTATTTTCTCATCATTCAACAGTTGAACCAAGAATCTAAAGAGGATCATGCAGACACCTTGAAGGAAGGACAAGCAGGAGAGACCATCAAATTCCTTGATTTCATATTAACCCTTAAAGAACTGACTTCCTTCTCTAAGAGGACACATACCAAGGCTAAAAAGCAGTCCCTTGTGACCTCCAGTATATTGGAAGTGGAGCCCATTTTACATTGAACAAAATGGCATGTTTGGATCTTATAAAAACTATTAGTGGATTAATAAATAGAGGAACCAGGAGCCTCTCAAGAAAGCCATGGAGGAGAGGATCCTGGCTGATGTTCTGGCTAGACTAGGTATGGACTTTCTGTGTGACACTCTGATCTAGGGAGGGAAGCACTGCCCAACTGATAGAATTCAAGACCATTAAGCCAAAGTGTTGAAGCCGTACTCTAAGGGTTAATTTTTTTTTTTGGCATGCAAGTTAATTGGCTTTGTGTGTGTGTCAAGCAGCCAATGCACACCCCCAGCACACTCTACTTTGTTCAGGAGTAGGCAGCTCCAAAGGGTACGACTATACAAACTGGTACATGGCTTCTCTGTGCTTTCTGGTAGCAAACTGATCAGAGAATCTGTATGTGAAAAGTCCCAAGGACTGGGCTGGGTAGGAAGTAGGAAAGCCTCATAAACATCTCAAAGCTGCGAATGAAAATTCATAGTGTACTGTTATCAGCAAGCGAATGGTAGGTAGCACCCAGGCCAGGAACAGAAAGAAGGTGAGGTTACAGAAAGGCAGGGAATATGGGGAAAATAAAATGCTTTCCCCAGATGGGAAGCAACATGGACCTCTCTCTCCAGCTGAAAGCTAGCTTGAGAAGTATAAGATGAGGAATTCCCAGTAACACGTCTTTGGAAATCGTTGTATGCAATACCAGTTAGTATAGTTGTACTTCTGTAAGGACAATGCTTGGCTGTTCAACAGGCAAGAATCTCTGCAGTCCAAGAATGCGGGGCCCACTTAGAGGCATGGTAAGTCAGTCTGTGGGATCCTCCGATCATGTTACATGCACTGGCTTTCTCCATTCTTCATCTCGATTACAAGTCAAACATACCCCTTGTCATCACCCAAACCACCAATATGTGGTAAAAACTCCAGACAAGCATGAAGAGTAACCTACACTTGCATTTACAAAATAAGCAGACTGAACAAACAATACTGAAAACAGTTCTTTTCTGGGTTCTCACTAAGGTAAGGAAAATGGGAGCAAGGACAGTATGGAATTGGGTTAGTCCAATGGAAAAGGGAAACAGGAGCAAAAGAAGCTAGCTATCACAGCCTCCCACTGCTCTCTGCCTGAGAGCATCAAAATGAAAAAGGGAAAATTCAGGCCCAGAGTTAATGTCTGCAATTCTCAGGCCATGGTATCTATCCACAGGGTAGACAGATATCAGAGTTCCTAGTCACTTACAGTTACAAGGGAAAGACCTTGACAAAACAATGCATCTCTGTATTATGGGAGCCACTGAAGAATAAAAGAGTGTGTGTTTGTGTGTGTAAAAGAACAAGTAAGCGAGGACAGAGAGGTCTGTAGGTAAATATCACACTCACATGCTCACTTGTGCTAGCAGGGACTTAGCTTCTACATTATAAATTTGTATTCATTCAAATTGATTTCCACACTGTCAAGGGGACAGAGAGAAAACTTCGGTTCCCAGTCAATCATGGAAAACCCACTATCAGTTCACCAAGGCCAAGCAGAAATTTTACTACTGCCCTCACAGTAGATACTCATGGAGTTATTGGTGGCATTTGGAGGATTTCATGAGTTCTCAGCCGCTTTAATTTCATGCCTCTGTAGGTTAATTTGGTGGTATCCTTGGACTGTATCTGATTGAAGGGTTTTGGGTGGGCTGTGGTAGAGAATGGAATAGTGGGGAGAAAGATGATAGCTCAATGTCACTGAGAAATATTTTGGACCAACATGAATGGAAAGAGATATTTAAAAAAGCAATCAGGCTGTAGCAACTTCTTCTCATTGTTCCCGGTCTTCCCAGTCATTTCTGCTGTCCCTCTATATTGTCCATACCCAAAGGCAGCACTGAAAGGGCACAGAGCCAGAGGACACTGTGTTGAAACACTCCTACTTTGCAGAAAACAACATGGAAAACATAATAGAACTTTACTCCTGCAGTTTTCTCAAAAATTTAGAACTGACTTAATCATCATCTCATTTTCATTCCTTGAGTCCTAGACATTGAACTGAAAGAAAAAAAAAGAAGAAGTAAATTATGCTGCCAGGTTGGGTGGCTGTTCCCGTGGCTGAAGCTCACAGGCAATGTGAGCTTACCCTGATATATGATCAGCGCTGGGGGTGGAGGAAGGTAGGAAGTGAGAAAATCTGGGACAAAACAGAGCAAGGCCTGTGGACTCAGATAGGACCAGATAGATCAGGGAAGGTATTTTATTTCCCTCTTACCTACTTACCACAGAAGCCCCAGGAACAATGCCCTGCCTAGTTTTACAAATGGCAACAGAAATGTTTACCAGGATCCCCTGTGAGATAAATCTTCCAAGTGCCTATAGTACGTGCACTCACACATCAGAGACCCACAGTGGAGCTTCCAAAGTCCCATTATTTCACTCACAAATGGAAATAACCCATGGAGAAATTCATTGATCTTTTAAAAAGAGAATACATAAGTCAACAACCTAAAGGTTGGCCAATCAGGATTTATTTTTCTCCCCAAGAATTTATCATAATGGTTAATGTTCATTGCAGAAGGAGAATGAAATGTAAACTCTTCTTTCTTCTTGAATAAAGCAGGCGAGTTTCCTTGTGTAGATACACACAAGTTTGAAGAGCTAGTAAGGAAATGGTACTTTTAGTTCAAACTACAAAAGAAAATGACTCTGGTTATTCACTTAAATTTTGATTACATTCTAATACAGCCTGCCCACACCAGAAAAGGCTTTATTAAGGTGAGTGCATGCTACCAAAAGGGAAGAAAAAGTGGTTTTTTAAGAATGAAAAGAAAGACTAGTTCTGACTTTGGTAGTAGCAAACTACTAATTTATCCTTGGTTAATTAATGACCTAATAATTAGAGGATATATGATACCTGGTAGCTGATAGACTATTCATCCGAGGCTTCCATAATCCACAAATCAGGTGTGATGCTAAAACCTCAGGCAAATTTAGTGTTTTGACCAAGATTCTAAGATTGAGGACCTTCAAAAGAACCTCAATGAAGAGTTCCATATTATGGGGTAAATGGTCAGTGTAGGATAGAGGTTGAAATACAGATTCCTTTTTTCCCTTTGACCATCAAGAAACTATATCCTCAGTATAAAGACATCTCTATAGAGGAAAATGAGACTCATCTAATGTGGAAAATGCAACTCTCTCTTCATCTATGTAATAATATAATTTCCAGTAGAGGACCTTGAGCAGGAAGAGCTAACAGAGGGACCTTCCTGAAGACTTTGAAACTCGTCTTTCCAAAACACAAGGCAAGTCAGGGCTGACCCAGGTTTTCTTTCAAAGGGCAAACCTCCCTGCTAGCAAGTACTTCCTCTGGATGTCTACATCATCTCCAAGAGGGAGGTACTGGTCCATCTCAGCCTCTCCACTTCCCTGGTATCCCTGGGATACCTGGTATCCTCCCTACATCTGGCTGCCCAACCCTGTACAGATATTTCTCCAGGACAGTAGTTGTCAAACTTTGTCATGCACTTGAAGGGCTTGTTAAAAACTTTTTAGGCTCCTCACCCCCAGAATTTCTGACTTAGTAGGTCTGGAGTGGAATTTGTTTTCTTAACAATTTCCCAAATGATGCCTATGCTGTTTATCTGGGGACCTCACTTTGAGAATCACTACTTCTGAAGAATTTTCTTGCAACTCTGCACTAATTGCAGGTGTCACTGTTTAAGAAGATTCTCATCCAGACCTGAACAGAGATGATTAATAATTTGAGTGTGCCCCAGGTAACCAGCTGCATACCACTTAACTAATTGCTGAGATTAAGGGGTTGAATAGATATTTTCAGTTTCAGATATGAACAAGGGGGGAAAAACTAAAAAGCTACAGGGAAGTAATTACAATGCCACTGTGCAAGCTTTCGCCAGTGGACGTTCCAATTAACAATCAGAGAGTACCTGGTGAGCACATTTTCACTTCTAGATTAAAAGGAAAAAGGATGGAGTCTAGATGGGGAGGGGTTCTAGGGATGGTGATTTCTAACAGATAAAGAAATGTTAAGCAACTTAGGAACACAACGACAACAACAAACACTCAAGATGGTGTAAGAGGGAAGGTACTGGCTGAGGACCAAAATAGCACTTTGTGAAATAAAGTCCAACATTCAAATTCTCCTCATTCTTGTGGATTGTCCCTTTTTAAATTGAATGGAGCCCTCTCAATTCCCACCAGGATTTTGGACCACTAGAGTTCAGGCCCACGGCAGCACTGCAGACATGAATCAATTCAATAACCTTAGTGGTTGCAGGCTTTTCTCCTCATCTCGCTTCTGCAGTGTTGCCAGATTAATTTAATTAAAAGATGTCATTCGTGCAGCATCATGGCTCCTCTTGCCTCAGCATCAACTCTGAGCCTGGCTGTGAAGAACCTCCAAAACTTAACACCGCCCACTTTATCTGCTACTGTGCTTCAATGCAAATCTTTTGCTGCCATGAGTTGGTGCCTTCATTACTTCATGAATGGGACCCACATATTCCCAGTTTTAAATCTATAATTTTGTTGTACCCTCTTCAAGTGCTCTTCTCACCATTGTTCCAACCTCAGGCAGACTTCAAGGCCAACCTAAAGGTCTGACTTAGTAAAAGACTTGTGCCCTTACTGATCATTCCTGTCTGAATTTCTATAGCATTGGAATTCAAAATTGCCTCATTCAGTTGTCTACTACCTACAGAGCTTCCCAAGTAGTTCATGCAAAAACCAGGTGATCTGATGGATAGAGAGGGTCATATTTCCCCAAATAAAACATGCATTTGTGGGGTTGTCTGAGAAAGTTCAGAGGGAGTTGAACTATGCACACTGTGTCTAACCTTGCTCTGTAAAAATGGTCATATGGGGGATTAATCTCCCCACAAGTCCTCCCTGAGACTCTGTTCCAGCGCAATCACTGAGAAGGGGCGGTTCTCCCACTTACATAGGAATAGCTCCTAGTTATCCAACTGCTGATTGATGGATAAACCTCAAAGTGTTCCAATTTTTCCTCACATTCTTATTCTACAACAAGGATGAACATAGTGAAAGCTGGTCATATTTATATCATTTGAACACTCTTAATTATGGACTAGACAGGTAGTAAGATTTGTACCCCATTCCACCCAATCAAAATAGAGAAAAGGTGACATCATATAGACATGAATTCTGTGGAACTTACCTACATCCAAGAAGGATTAGATAGATCTAAGTGACTTGAAGTATTCCTGGTAATATCTGGTTGTATTGGGTAGACTAACAGTCTCAGTTTACCTGCTTACTGAATAGAATTAAAAGCACCTAGCTAACCAATATATTGATACAAACTTTGAAAGGGAGATAAGTCTTTGCAATGGACCCCAAACTAAAAGTCAATGCTATTATTATTTGTATGACTTTAGGTCTCTGAAAAATACCTTGCAAGCTGATAACAATAATGGACTCGATGTGAATTACATCAATGAGATAGCAACAATCTTTATATAGAACATTGTCTCATTGTCTCCTAAACTGGACAGCACCCTGGAACTTGCTCAGGTCCTAAATGGGTCCAAGTTTAAAGCTTTGCATCTTTTTGCTTTTCTCAGAAACGCCATCTTAAACATATCAGCTGTGTAATTAAGAGTTTATTTTTCAAATGTTGGTTCTTTTAATGTTTACATGGGGTGGAACATACAGTCAATAAGTTGTATAGTTTTTATTACTGCTACCAAACAGAATTAAGTCTCTTCTGTTGACAAACATGACTTTGTCCCAGAACATCTTGGGGTAGATGTCTTCTAAATTGCTATCCTTGACAGGTAGGTTTGTGTTCAATGATTAATTGATACTAATGATAATTACATCAAAATAGGCTCCTTGTTTAATCTTAAAATGCTTTTCTTAGACATTGCAATGGTTCTAGTGTGAACAGAAAATACTTTGTACTACTTTATGGTATAGATCTATCATGATCCCAAGCTTACTGGTTAAATAGCTTTGTCGGGAAGTCCTCAGTTATGGTTTGTATCAATAGGTCTATTAATCTTTCTGACAGCAGCTTCTAATTAAGCCTCTGCTCAGACGATGAGATGGGATCCAATAGTCATAAACATATGCATCATTATAACTGTGTTCAAATGAATTGGAGTACTAGTGAGCATATAAACCTTCACTGCTCTTTGGAATCTGTATTGCTCTATAGTCTTGAACCTGGAGAAATACGGTGAATAATGGAATAATGATCGCAATAGACTTCAGAGTCATTGTGTGGCATGGGATGTCTACCTGAGTAATTAGTCCTAACAATGAGGCATTCTTCTAGGAAACAAAGAAAATGACAAAGATTGCTGAGGAAGAGAACAAAACACATCACTTCCTCACCCACTGGACTTCTCAATGAAACACACAGGTAATTTGTTTTCACAAAACTCAGGTGGTGAAATACCTGCCATTTTCTTATGAAACTCTTCTAAGTTTTCTTTCAAGAAGATTTTACTATCTTATCTGTGCTTAGATTCCCCCCTTTCATCTTCATTCTCTATCTTTTTGCTTAATCCACTAATGTACCCAAATCAAAAGCAAAATGTGGGCATTACAAGTAAACCTCAACAACAACCAGCAGTTGGGTAATTTGGGATTCCAGTGGATGAATTAAAATTCCATGTGTATCACACTAATTAGCTGTATTATCTTGAGCAAACAATTTGACTCTCCAAGGCTTGGTTTTTCTTACATGTAAACTGAAGATACAGATATAAATTTAAGAGACTTCTGTAAAGATGAAATCAGATGACTAAATACTCAATTAGTAATAGCTGTGTTTAAAACCAACCAGTAGTGATGATAGTGATAACTATTTTTAGAAAATGCCCCCAAAAGGTAATGATCCAAATGAATGAAAACTGATAGATTTATTAGTTTCTATACTTGATTTTTTTCATTTATAGCTGCTTCATTACATCCTCATCAGGTATTCTAATGTAATTCAAATGCCCAATAGGAAGTATAGTAAGCTCTTGATTGGAGATTTCACTAACATCTGGTATGAGTCTGTGTATTAGAGTGTTAATTTTGGGTAATATTAAAGAAACACAGAGAAAACTATATTTTCCCTGTATCATAAATGATAAATAGTTAACCAAAATTTCTTCACAAAGAAAGCCATGAGTCACTTTACTGAGTGGCCACGGCAGGATGAGCATTCTATCTCCCAGGTCTTTAGCAGAGAGGAGAGCTTCATTTGCCCTAGTGCTTACAGTTGGTCTGAAGAAGAGGAGGAGGGGTGAACCAGTGACACATCTTCTAAACACATCTTCCAATTCTACTTCTATATGTATTTCTTCACTGTTGGAATCTTGGAGTAATGTCCAAGACAACTTACCCACTAATACTGATTTTCTCTGGCTTGTCTACAGACTACAATTATTTCAATCACAGTTGTTACCAGAGTAGAATTAATGCTCGTATTTGCCAACAACTTTTATGTAATAAATCAGAGTTAAGCTGTTACATAAAACAGAGCCTTGCCAAACAAGTGCTGCTTGATTTAGTTTTCACCAAATTGTCTGAGGAATAACAATGAATCCATTCTTACTCACCCCTTCCCCTAGTTCCACCAGTGCTTGCCATCTCCCCTTTATTAAAGTCACCTATATCTAGTGGAGTGAAGGGAGTAGATGATTCAAATAATACTAAATGTATATGCACTCATACATATACCAGAGAACAAATGGAAACGCCTCAAAGTCAGGTCAATGAGCCACGTATAAGTGCAGAGTGTGTCTTGCAGGTGGGCATGTACATGCATGTACACATGTATGTCCAAACCCTGCAGCACAAATATGTGCTTTCCTCCCACCCCCACCACCTCAACCTAGGCCCATACATACTATGGAGTGGCCTGGGTGAAGTGACTGGAAATGCAGAAAGGGACCAGAGAAAAAGTCTCAGGATGGAATGGAGAGTTGGGGACTCATATTCAAAGCCCAGCACGTGGTGGGGTGTTATCCTGAGCCCTGGGACCATTCTCCTCTCACTTCTGCAGAGACTTGGACCTGGGCAAAAATAGAGGATTCAGCCAATCGCTGCCTTCTGCCTCTGATGGCTCTTTTCTAGATACACATGTATTAAGAGACCCATAAACAATCATCTCTAACCAGTAATAACCAATTGTCAGCTCATAGGCATTTGGGGGGGGCAATGGCCTGGTGTCACCATTTATGAAGGAAGCAATGTGGGGCACAGTTTCAAGGAACTTAGGCACCAAGTCTTCCCAAATGAGAGGCTCTTGTAATTGCACACAGAATAGCAGGGGCTGCGAAGGAAAAGCATGAGCCTCAGTTTCCTAGAGGCTGGCCATCAGGGCGAGGCTGAGCAAGTGGTTTGGAATTCATTCTTCATAACAGTCTCATGTCATTGTGGGACTTCTTTGAGCTATTATTGTGTGCAGAATCAAAGTTCTTCTGTGTACACCTTCTTCTCCAGATATTGATCTTTGACTTTTGGAGCATTTCCTGGTTCCCTTCTTAGCTATCCCTATGTTCTCTTCCCTTGTCTGCCTTCCTGCCCTTGACAAAATTCTCATATACCTGGGTAGACCGACTCTGGCAATGCCACCTTGCTATTGTCATACTTGCAAGGATTTAGAATGGAGAAGCCAAAAGTACCAACTCCACACCCAGGCTGGGTTCTGGCCCAGGTCCAGACTGCCCATCTCATTAGATAGGGATATTGAGAAGTATGTGGCACACATTTCTTTCCTATTCTCTTTGATAAGCTCCAACATTCAGTCACCAGCATAAGAAACTCATGTAAGCTTCAACCCTGAATCAAGCAATCTGTTCAAGGTCCATTAACAAAGAGGGCCAATGCTGAGACCTGCTTGTCAGGAAGCCTGAGAGTATGGTGTGTGTGTGTGTGTGTGTGTGTGTGTGTGTGTGTGTGTGTGTGTGATAATTACTTAAAGAAACAGTTGTTCCCTTTATCTGCTGCTTTGCTTTGAAGAATGAGGAAACAATGTTACACAACATATAGCACAAAGACACTGATTTGCTAAAAGTCACACATGATTTATATGTGATGCTAACAGGTAATTATGATAGCTTTGTTTCTGACATCCTGAGGTTGCTTTTTGTTTTTGTTGAGGATATTTTTTAAAAACCCAGGGTAGAGACCTGGTACAAGTCTTTCTGACATCTAGCACAGAAAACAATTATACCCTCATTGCACAAGGAAATAAAGTAGCTGTGTCTTAGCTCTGTCTTTGGCTTTCAGCTGAGGCATGGACAGTTGGTAAGTATTCCTATTTAGGAGTTTTCATGAGAGCCCAGAAGCCTCACAGCCAAAAAGGACAGTATGAGATGTTGCTGATTAGTAGTCATGAATCTACTGACCACAAGGCAGGAGTCATTTCTTAGGAATGTCATAAAGCAACCTGCGCAGCAGAGACTAACACCACCATGGGAAGTCAGATGTGACAAGTTATCTTCAGAAACAAATCATCCTCACTACTGGGGGGTATGGTAATGACTTGCTAAACCCTATGACCATACAATTAGATCTCCAAGTGTATATTCTTTTAATTTCCTTTTAACTACTTTATGAAAATAACTTCTTAGCTCCTGGAGTATTTTTTCTCTTCATTGTTTTTCTTTCCCTTTTGCTTCTGTCTAGCATTGGAAATCATCTACTTATCTAAATTCATTTTGTCCTGTTCATCCCACAGAAATAGTAACTCTTGCCACCATATCAATGGTGTTCACCTGACTTTCAGGTCCAAATTTAGAAAAGGATTTTGTGAATCATATGCTTGCCAGGGCAAAGTTTCTTTTTCCTTGCTTCCTCCTGCAGATTGTCTTTTTACTTCTATTGCCACATCTTTGCTTTCTCTCTAAGGTTGTTTTCCCCATCATTGTAAAAACATGTCTGTAAGGACCTAGGATACCCTTAGGAAGCTAATTTCTTAGGATTTCCTCCTTTGTCTTTATGAATGGATCCACTTATCCTCATTCTCTGTTGCCCTTCAGAAATCCTCACACTGTATCAGAATGCTCTGTATTTTTCTGAGAAGGAGGAATCAGTCTCTTTTCTGAAGAACCTCACAAAGAGAATCAGATGTTTCCTTTAGCAAAGCACCAGATGAAAGCTCTTGTAAGGCAGAGCATTTCAACATGCCGGTCAGAATCACCTGCCTGCACAGGTCTGTACTCTAATTTCATCTAAGCTCCTTTCAGAAAGGAAAATGTTCCCACTCAAAGGATCTCTTTACTGGTTACCAAAAGAACATGTTAGGAAATTCTAAGCAAAGTCCACTTCAATAGGGTGAGCAGGATATGTTTAATAGAACATATCCTATCTTTAGGATAAAGAGAGCTTAAATTGACTAAGCCCCTAAGATGTGAGAAAATCACAATTCTCAAGGAAAAATAAGATAAGAAGCCTTGAGTCTTGTTTTACCCTGTCTGCTTAAGTGCACAGTTTTAGTCTAAAAGGCTCTGACAAGCCAGTATCATCAGGAATTTTCACTCCTATGCTACGATTGTCAGAGCCCCATCTTTCCACTTTCTCAATTTACAGCCAATAGGTCCAAAATGAAAAGTGTCTATTTATTTGAAATATAAGGAGATCAAGTAAGAGAACAGATCATGACAATTAGGTTTTACAAAAGTACATTCTGGGACCAAGGAAGAAAGAAAAAAATACACCTGTTTAATAAAAAAAAAAAAAAAAAAGGAAGAAAGAAAAGCACACTTACAGAAAGTCATTAGACAGTCTTGTGGCCAGAAATATATTTCAACGATGGAAGAAAATAATCACAATTACTAATCAAAGTAATGCATTCAGCATTATTGATTAGTAATTGTGATTATTCAACATAATTCAATGACTATAATACTCCTGTATAGTGCTATCATCTTTTATATCTTTGACAGTTGAACTAATGGCATTCCTGAACACAATAAACTGTGAGAAAGATAAATTATTGTGTTTCCCAGGTCATTTAGCTTAAGAGGTCTACATATTTATTAGATCTAAGGAAAATCAAACTAGAAAACATTGTTCAGAAAGGTGAGAGATGATGGGAAAACTGGTTACTTTAGGCATCCACACCAATTTGGGAAGGCTATAGGATGGTCATTGGGTAAGTTACTGCTTGGTAAAGAGATAACTAACTTATAAATTTCTTGTCATTAGTCTTTGCTAGCACAACCCTAACAAGAGATTTATTTCTCTCTTTCCCAACATTCCAGTGCCAAATTTTAAAGGGGGCAGAATGGCTTTTGTGGTACATCAGCAAATTGGGGACCTGCAAGGATGTCTAAGGAGAATCCTATATTCCAGTGCTTGCTGCTTTAATTCCATGCATGCATCCAGTGCTTGCTACATTCAGGGCCACCAGGGAAAGCACGTCGCATGCATGGGCAGTGCAGGGAAAGGTCTAGTTAACCTGGAAGCAACAACCAAAAGGGTGAGGTTGCATCATGCAATGAAAACCACACTTGGCCTTGGCTGCCATGCAGAAAAGACCTACATCAAAGAGTCTGCTGTGCGGCTCCTGGGTAAGAGTCGATATGAGAGAGGTGAGTTACTTTAGCAATGATAGACAGGCAAGAAAAAAGGTCAAACCACTGTAAACAGAACACTGTACAGAGCGCTGGCATTACACACAAGAAAAGGCAGCTTTGGGGCAGAGGAGGGGAGAGACGAGGGGGCAGAGGGGAGCAAGGGAGGACAGAACTGGTTGTTACTCTAATGAAATGGTTTTCCTGGCCATTGGTCCTTTCGTATGCATATATATCCTTTTGCATTCTTATGTAGTGTATCTTGCTTTGACAAATAACCTCATAAGAGTTTTTAACATCCAGCACAATTGTTAAGATGATTTGAAAATTCAAGAGGAGCAAGGCATCAGTTATGTGAAGATACACTCCATGGTTTCTTGTAGTGACCATTCATTACAGAAGCAGAGCTGAGGCTGGGCAGATAAATAAGAGAGAGTTAAGCACCAACACCCTTCACACTGTTACAAAGCTCATGAGGACTCTCAAGGCAGAACATGGTGTTGAGGGAACCCAAAAGTTGTGAAAGCTTTGGTATGCAATGTAACCCCCGAAGCTACCCATGCCCTGAACTGAAACCCTCTAGCAACAAAGCCATTTTTTCTTCATTTCAGCATGTATGACAGACCAAACAGTGACTTCACCCCATAAACATCCAGCATTTATTTAATGGAACCTTAGATACAGGTGAGATTCCTGAATGTATGTGTGTGTGTGTTATGTTTTATATCAAAATCGATCAGAAAAACATTAATAAATTGAAAGCTTAAAGTTCTTCTTAAAAGAATAAAAATACCACTGGTTTGGAAGGGGCCGTCAAGCTCCCTGGTGAGTACATTAGCTGTCTCAAGAGTGCTTTCCTTTAAGCTGCCTGCTTCACATAATGCCTGCTTTCTTTTTCCCACCTGTTCTGCCTTTTGTGACCTCAGACACATTGAACACAACTCAAAGAGCCTTGTGGTCTAATCCAAGCTTGCAATTCCTCCCTTTAGGCTCTGTTGTAAATAGTGGGGGAAAGTAAGTCTCATGCTTATAATTTACTCCTTTAAACATGTTCTCCTGGAGCACAGGCTTCTTATCCCTTATGCATTCAATGGAGACAGCCTTGACAGTGAACCTGGGCCCAGTGTGAATAAGCAATACATCATCTCCACCCTTCAAGTTCAGTGAGTGCTGAGCGCCCACCAGGACCTGGGCTCCATCAAGACATGCAGATAGACACAGACAGAAAGGAAGGACAGGATTCCTCCCAACACAGCCTCCCTCATTCCTCAGCATGCCGCTGCTTCATAACGTCTTCCCTCTTACAGATTAAAAATTTACAGGCTTAAATTGAATGGCTTATTTTCATAAGGATTATATTTTTAATACAAATATAATAGTCTATATTAGTGTTCATTCAACAACAAATATCTCCAGGATCCTTCTTTGGTTTGAGGAACATAAAATTTAATAAAACAGAGTTCCTACTCTTTAGCAGTTTTCCATTTAGCAGAGAAGTCTAGCAAGATTTTAATTTCTGGCAACATGTATGCAAAAATGGCTTGCTTCAAACTTCTGCTGACTTTGTGTGACCTCAGGCAGGTTACTTATCTCTCTGGACTCTCAGTCTCCTCACCCACAAAATACAAATAATACCAACCTCCAGGAGTTGTCCAGAGAAATAATAAGTTAGTAAATGTTAATTGCTTAGTTAGTGACAAGCATATGGTAGATGTTATGTCAGTAATAATTATTATGATCATGAATACTCAAATCTAGGTTTAAAAAAAGGAAGGCGGGGCACAGGAAGCAAAAGGTGGCCTCTGCCTAGTTTTTGAGGTAGGTTTTGTGTGATGAGTATACACCATCAGGGAGAGAAGGCAGAATCAGTTACTAAAGTGAAGGGGTAAGCGTGGGCACAGATACGGAGGCACAAGAGGACACAGTGCACTCTGGAGCGTCATAGATAGTGGGATTGGCAAGAACGGAGGCCAGGAAGGAGCTTTTAAAGCACTTGTATGATCTGGAAGTGCAAATGGTCCTCACCCTATAGGAAGCGGGAGGCTGAGAGAAGTGCATATGTAGGGAATGATGCCATTAGCCCTGTTTTGCTGCAAATCAACTCTGGGGACAACATGGAGAAGGAATTAGAAGCAGGAAAATGTGGAGGCTGGGAGGTCAATTTGTCAAGTTAAATTCCAAAGGGAAAAAAGTCACCTATGCAAATACTAAGATGAAAAGCATTGTTGCAGTACAATTAAAGTATTTTTAACAGTCTAGGGAATGTCCTTACTTGAGGCCTGATGCTATCAGTGGTTCTTTAAGGATGAGGATTAGGCTCACAATTTTACCTGAACCCCAAAGTCTCCAACCACATCTACTGCAGGGGTCTTTATGTCACAAATAATTTAAAGCATGTGGTTCTTTACCTTTTGAATGACTGTATTATTTTTACTTGGAAAACAGTCTCCAAGTGATAGTAGGTATCCATATATTGTGGACATGTTTCAGTACCTTGAACAAGGGCACCTGTGCTTACTAGACACAAACCAACAATCATAGACGGAGCATATGTGATCACACTTAGGCATATAGAAGAGTCATAGCTAGCACATTCTCTGCCTCCATGGCTCATTTCCTGAAAAAACTTAGTCATATCAGCAAGCCATTAGGCTCTACTGCTTTGTAAGTATTCACCCAAGCCTGCACACAGTTAGGCTCTGATGAGCAGGATAGACTGGTTTTCCTTCATGGAATCCTGTCCTTTAGGAGTTTTGATATCTTGATACCCAGAAGGTTGCCTAAGATAATAAATCATTGGGGTAAAGCTTGCTTTTTGGTTAGAGTTAGGAGAATAAGAGAGAAGATGCCATTTTTTGAGTATGTGCTTTCTCTTTAAAAAGTGACCAAGTATGTTGGTTGTCCACTTAGCTCAACTTTCAAGTGCAAGCATGGTGGGAAGTCTATACTCTCAGCTCATGAAGCAGAAACAAGAAAGTGTCATCTGGCTACTGCTGTGACCTTGTGATCACGCTTGCTCTGTGGATTTCCAACTTGATCCAAGTCCATTCTGGTTTGGAGTTTCCAAACCAGAAACACAAGGAAAACCCTCTGCACATGGCTTTATGGAGAAGAAGAAAAACAATGCACTGAGCTCACCACAGGAACTCAGGAAGACCCCCTACTGCCACACCCATTTTGCTGCTTAGCAGATGCTCAAGGCAGGGACTGCTCAGCAGGAACTGATGGTCACTACAGCATGGCTTTTTTTCAGAGGACAGTGTAAGAAGTCTTAACTAAGATTCAATCCAGGTGGCTGTCACTATAACAGATACTTAGAAACTGCTTTTGCTAAAAAGTACTAGCCGCTTGCTTGGACCCAAAAGTTAGACTAAAACCAGGATAAAAGCTTGGCATCCCTGCCTCCATTTTGCATCTGCCTCTGTTGCTCTGAGTCATTCTCTTCCATAGTCACCTTGCATTCCCTGAATGACAGGACTAATCAATAACATCTTAATGACAAGGAACACAAACTATCCCCAGCCAATAGAAAGCCTTACAAATGAGGGCAGTTACTTATGATGATGAGGCTGCACCCTGAAGCAGAAGAATTCATCTCATGGGGACAAGACTGCTCCTTTCAAGCAGTAAGAACTTCTTCCCTTTGCCTTGCACAACCAAAACTGAGACAATAATCAACCAGGCCACACTTCTATAGAACTGCTTAATTATATATACCTCTCACCTCCAGCCCCAATTCTTCCCCTATTTAAATCTAAAGTTCATGTTAGCACCCCAAAGATGGGCTTACTCTCCCTCTTCCTGAGGCCGCAGGCCCCTGTGTTAACAAACTTTCTCTGCTTTTCAGCACTATTCATCTTTTTAATTAGGGTATTGGGACAAGAGGCTGGATTAGACATGTTAGAAACACCAAAACTGGGGCTCTGGCCTAGGACTCTGGTCACATCACCTCTGAAGAACAGAGGAAAGGGTGAAGCTGTCTGGGCCTGACAAAAGTGTGAATTATTCTCAGCTGCCTAATACTTCCCCTTTCTTTTCTAACTGGGTAAAAAGATAAAGACCAGACAAAAGAAGTTTCTTCCTCACAGCTGGCTTTGGAAGACAAATGCACACACAATCACCAAGCAGGGAATAGTTTAAGTAGTATCAGAGTCACCTTTCCCAGGTTACCCTCCTGGCACTTATGGGATGGAAACCAACTGGGAGCCAGCAGGGCTAATAGCTCCCAGCAATTCCTTCAGTACAAATAGGTTCACTTCACCCTCTCCGGGGGTCTTGCTGAGAAGCCATGAGGACCACGGGGACCTCTATACATTGTGAGGGATTTCAGATGAACACATCAAACCTTTTCAGTAGACAGCAGGTTTATATTAGGATAACAGAACAGACCAAGGTTCAAGGATACTTTTATTGAGTGGGGAAGGTAGATAATGAAACCCATAGTTCTATATTGAAAGTAATGAGATGAATACAATTTTTTTGGTTGATTTTAAACCTCAATCTGTCATTTTGGAATTAGCATGATTTTACAATTCATTAATGTGACGCTATAAAAATTTTGATGTTTCTATTTTGAGTTATTTCTCTTTTTTTAAATACAGTTTTTCATGAGAGAGTTACTTTGTGCTGTTAGAAGAGTTCTGAATGCTGATTGGGGAGATGATAACACAAATTCACATGGGATAAAATATCATAGAAGTATACAGCCAATGGGTGAAGCTTATAAAGCTGGCAGCACATGAAAGAGGTCCATAGCTGAGTTAACAGCATGGAGCCTGCCTCAGTTTCCTTCTGGGTCAAAGGATAACACACTATGGTTATGTAACATACAGTAGTATCACTGGGGGAAATGGGGGTAAAGGAGGAACCCTGTATTGTTTTTCCATCTTCTGGTGAATCTTAAACTATTGCAATATAAAATTATCATAAAAATCAGTTATTCAACTGTTTGGTTTTATAGGAGGTTAGTGGTCTGTTTGTGGTGATATGGGCCTCAAGAAGTCTGCAAATTGATTTCTTTAAAAAGCATTTATTTGGCACCTGTTATAAGTATAATACTGTGCTCCATTCCAAAAATACAAAACAGGCATAAGAAACGACAGAGATGCATATCAATGTTAGCTATCTTCTTCCCTTTCTCAGAGGAACACTAATTGAAGCAACGACATCATTTTCTACATATTAGAACTCTCTGAGACAATCCTTGAAGACATAATCAACTATCAATAAATAGAAATTGTTAACACAATGTGATAAGGAAGCTCCTAGTATGAAACTACAGTAATCTCACAGAAGCAGACGCAGGTAACCAGCTGTGCAGAACAATGCTGCTGAAGCCATAATGATTTTACTTCACATAGAGCTGGTCCTGGACTAAGCTACCCTTTTGTTTGCTTTTTCTTTCCCCATCTCTAGCTCTTCCCCCCACCAGAGCTCAGTGCTCCCCTCACTAGGGAGCCAGTAACTGATGCCGGCTTAATTCAGGGGCAAGGTGATACTAAGATCTACTTAGATGTTAAGAAACAACTCACAAGGTGTCCAGAATGAACATCTAATCATGAAAATTTCAGGTAAGTTGTGAGGTAGAAGGGGAGATGTTTTAGAGTATAGGTATGATTACAGCACTATCCCCATAATCACCCATGGGTAGCCATCCACTCTACCTACTAAAATAGTACTTGTTCTAGACAATCTGTTGGAAGAAGAGTCAAGGCCAAAATGAGGCTGCAAGGATGAATCCCTAGAATAGCAAAAACTTTACAAACAATGTGGCAATAGCTTTTTATCTTTCTGAGAAAAACAAAAGAAAAATGGAGAAAGAAATTTTGCAAAGAACAAAATCTTCTAGAACTGAATCCCCAGCAAGTGAATACACAGGAAGAGAAAATGCAATCCTTCCTGAAATAGAAGATGTGTCATTGCTGTTAACCTGTCTGCTTTTACCTGCAGGTGGCTTTGGTATATGAGTCTGAAACTTCCTCCTCTCAGTTTAAAGGATAAACAACTAGAGCAGCTTGACCTGGAAACAAATGAGTTATTCAAACATCCTGGAAGAGCTGGGAACCACTACTTTGAAGAAACCAATTCTAATTACAATAATTTTTTAAAAAAGAATTTCTTAACCAGTAGAAGACAGAAGACTCCCAGAAAGATCTGGCAGCTACAAGAATAAGCACCAGCTAAGAATAAATGGGTTGCTGCACTCACCACTCTGCCTCACCCCCTTGTTGGTACCTTGCAAACTCTTCCTCATTAATCTTGAAAAACCCAGTTCAGTGGTTATGTCATCCAGGAAGACTTCTCCCAATCAGATTCTCCCCTCACCCAGCCCTTTTCTGGGCTTTCCATATAGCCATGGGCTCTTCAATTCCAACACTCACCACTCATGCAGAGGTAATTTTTTCTTCTCTCTCTCCCTGTATTCCTCCCTCCCACCCATCCTTCCTTCCTTCCTTCATTTCTTTTCTGAGACAGGGTATCACCTAACTCACATAGGCAAATATCATATGCTTTATCTTATATGTGGAATCTAGATTTAAAAAAACCATGAAAGTGGAAGAGGGACTATTTGGGAAGAGGGAACGGATCAGTGAGAGGGTGGAGGAGAGACAACAGAGGGTAATGAGGGGTTGAATATGATCAAAAAACATTATACACATGAATGAAAATGTCATGATAAAACCCAACAAAAATGTACAAAAGGAAAAAAAATCACAGTAAATGTAGAATGCTTTTCTTCAGTTTTAAAACTTCTATATTAGGACTAAGAATTAAATTAGTACAGCACCATCACTATTTAAAACTGAAAATAAGATATTTTATTTTATTTTATCTTCACAACTCAATGCTCACTCAATAAAGAGGTCTTAAAATTATCAATGTGACATGAAATTCATTGTTTTTCAACCTACTAGAGATATTTTAATATTTATTGAGTGGAGTTGTGAAGTTTAAATGAGCTGAAATATGACAAGTCTTACAGAGTCTCTGGCACCTCAGAAGGGCTCATTAGCTGCTACCTATGATCATTGTTAAATGAAAAGCTTCCATCTGCTCTTAGAATGGTCTGGCTACACAGCGAACCTCTTTATAAATTTCCCTCTCTACCTCCCTCTTTCCCACTAGGCTCCAACCTCACTAACTTTAATTTTTCTCTGAATCCGCAAGGTTTTGCCCATCTCCACTGGAATGGAAGCAGAAAACCTACTGTTTTGGTTCATTACTTCACCAAAGTCTAGACTTGTGCCTGGCAAGAATACTTAGACTTTCTAAGCACATAAATGGAGGAGCAAAGGAAACAAAGAAGGAAGGAGAAAAAAAGGAGAAGGAGGGAGAAGGGGAAGTGTGAGAGAACAGGGAGGGAGGGAACATTAACATCCTAGTCCAATTTCAGTAAGATTTAGTCTAGTGTGTCCCTTGTCAAATCTTGCTTGTTTCTAACTTGAGGTTATTTCCACATTGGTTCCTATGTATATGTGACTTTTGTATCCACTTGAAATGACTTTCTCTCTTATGCCCACATAAGGGTCTTTTAATTTTTTAAAAATTTTTTTATTAGTATATGATAGTTATACAGTGGGTTTTGATGTGACATTTCCATATATACATTATTATACCCCAGACTGGTTCATCCCCTCCATTATTCTCCCTCTTCCCCTACTCCTCTTCTTAAAATGACTTCAACAGGTTCCAATGTTCCTTATTCATACATGAACCGAAAGTACCTCAACCACATTCACCCTCCTTTACCCTCTTCATTTACCCTCTCCCTCCCACTCTCACCCTCCCCTTAGCATGACTTGTTTTACATGCCTGTCCTTCCTTGTTTAAGTGTCTGTTCATTGCTCAGTGGGATTTTGTCTTGGTATTTTACCTGTAAATATATTGTATTTTAAACAGCCAAACTCTTCTATTACTCTTCCTTACCCTTTCTAACCAACCTGTATTGCTCAGTAGTTTTCAGTGTGTTTTGTTGTGTCTTATTCCTACCTAGTTGTGATGTATTTCAAGATTATGAATAAACTATAATACATGTACCCAGGAAGATATCTGACATTGAAATCTTGACTTACTTAACTACATATTTCCAATCTCACTGGAAAGCAAAACAGAAAATGTCCTCTTGATTACTTTTCCAGGAAAAGTAATTGAAGAATTACTTTTAATTCTTCAAGTATCAGAAGAAATTGATAGCCCGTCTCACATTAATCCAAATCTCTGCTTATTGCATAGATTTAATTGAGAAGTGTCCTTACATAAGTTTTAGTCCCACACTTAAAGTTGCTTGCAATGAGGGAACAGGCCCAAGTTCCACAGATACTGCAATATAGCAAAATGTATAATTTAGGGATTAAGAAGGACGCTGGATTCAGATCAAGGGTTCAATTCTAGTCTCAATCACTAACCACGTGACCTTGGCAACTTATTTAGCCTTCTGAAGTTCCCCTTTCTTCATCAAACAGAGAACATCACAGTGGTGCTACTGAATGGAGTGATGTTTATAAGAGGCTTACCATAGCACTCTGCACATAGTAAGTTCAATAAATAGAGAAACTGCTTGGAGGCCTAGAAAGCACAAATTAGAAGTAAGGCCAGAGTCCCCAGTGACAGCCAGCTAAGCCAGTGGCTGACATGGTGACCATTTGGTAAAAACCTGCTGAGTGAATGCCTGCCCCCTGGTGATAGCCATGTGGCAGTTCTCCCCCATCCCTCCCTTTTTTTTTTTAAAGTACAACATTTAAAAAATTTTTATTATCATATTATTCTACTGGGAGTACACTATGACATTTACAAAAGTTCTTACAATATATCATAGTTGAATTTACCGCCCATTCTCCTTTCTCCTCCTTCCCCCCATTCCTGGAAGAGTTTCAACAGGTCTCATTTTTCCATTTTCATACCTGAGTGTATAATATTTTTCACTACATTCCTCCACCCACGCTCTTCTTCTATTACTGCTGCCTGTTCAGGGTGTGCTGATTTCCTACATGGACACAATGCATCTTGTAAGATCTCTTTCCTTGAGCCTATGAGAGCCAGAACTGCAGGCATACCATGAACATTTAATTAGGGAAAGGCCCCTGTGAGACACAGGTGCTTCTGTCTACACCACCATAAATCAATGAATTATGCTTTAATCCTTGCATCTGCATTTCTGTTGTGAAGAGCCAACCAGGAATGACCAGCTTCTAGCTGAGAGTCTGGAATTCAGATCACATCCATACGGCAGTGTCACTTGCTTTGTAAACTGCCGATGTTGCTTTGCTCTACTTTAGAAGTGACCTTGGCTGCTTCCAGTCACAGCATCTTCGGCTTGCTATACACCTTCCCGGTTCCTGACAGGGAAAGTGGAGAGTGAGACACCAGGCCATTGCAAATCCCAGCTTCGCCTTATGTTCTGGTGTGTTTTTTGGGGATGAGGGAAGATATCTGGGCTACACAATTCCACCCTGATTCCCCTCTCTTAGTTCCAGTATCCCAGGATTTGTTTTCTTGAATTTCTACCATCGCTGGGTGCCACCTTCCACAGCTGTGGATTGGCCTCTCTAGGCATGAACTGTGTGCAGGAATGGAGCTCCACTGTAGAAAAGCAAAGCAATGATGCACCATCCCTGAACTCCGCAGAAACCAAAAGACAGATGGAAGTATATCGAGTAAGCTTCCTTGGCATCCGCCATCCGCTTTGGGGGCTTCCGTGGACAAATATACAGTGTAAGACAATGGGCTCAAATACCTTTAGTTCAGATTGAGAGAACATTTTTTTCTCACTGTTACATGACAAATTTTGTTAATGTGTCATGTGCAGGCAAGAGCTAAACAAGTACACTGAACCCCCAGTGACCCTCAATAACACCAAGGCTTATTTTTGTAACAGTTTTAAGTACACACACCAGCCATTATGTGTACTTTGGAGTAATCCTCATCCTGCCAACTGCTGTAGGATCTTGGGGCAGGTGCTGAGGAATCCTAATGCCTGGGGGCTATCAGTACTGGGCCAAGCTCAGCGGGTAATTTTCCTTAAGTATATGTGTACTTAAGCAGCACCTACCAATTACATCTCTGGAACAGCACAAAGGCAGCATGCCCACTCTCCCAGATGTGCACACATTCCCACCTACTACACCGAAGGCTCTTTCCTCTCCTCTTTAGCAGCTTCAGGGCTCAGAGGCGTCTGAGCATGGACTCTGTATCAAGTGTAGCTGTCTCTGTTCTCTACTGCTTACTTGTTTTATTAACATTTATTAATTGTATATTTTAATAGGGTCAGAGTGCTATTGCAACACATGCATACAGTTGCATAAATCAAATCAAGGTAATTAGTATTTCCCTGTCTTTATACTGGAGGACATACTTCTTCCTGCTCTTCTCTTCTGGATCTATAAAATCTGCAGTAGGTTACTGTGAATTACAGTCATCCACTGTGCTGTAGAACACATCCTATCTGATTGTGTTTTGGTACCTGCCATCCATTCTCCCTTTACTCCCCCTTCTCTCCTTACCCTTTTTGCCCTCTAGTAATACATATTCCACATTCACAACTTTTTTTAAGATTCCATATATGAAAGAACATTGTCTCTCATGTGGCACCTGTCTTTCTGTGTCTGGCTTCTTTCATTTAACATAATATCCTCTAGTTCCACCTATGTTGCTGTAAATGATAAGCCTTCATTCTTCTTTATGATCAAATAATATTCCATTGTTTATAGACACCATGGTTCTCCATTCTGGTTCTGAGAGTAAAGCAAGAGAAAAACCTATTCTTCAGAAATACCACCCTTCTGGGAACTCTCTATAGGAAAAAAGGACTTAGCTATGACATGACTTTAAAGCTATGACTTTAAAGCCCTAAGTTTTAAAGTTTTTATAGGCACCCTAGTTCAAATTACCCAACAACTCAAGATAATGCAAAAGAAGAACAATAATGAGTGTGATATATATTCTGCTGCCAAATACTGAATTTCTCACCTACAAATTTTTGGTCTCAAAAATTATGCTTGCTAAGGACATGATGGGCCACTGGTCCTGCAGTTCCAGCCTCAAATATAACCTAAAAAGGGATTTGGGGGAACCAAACCAAGGGTGAAAGAAGGAAAAAATCAAAAATACCGCAATGAATAGGTTATGACTAAGGGTCAAATAACAAATTTGAACGGTCATACTAACTACCCTGTGCGCCATTAAAATGTTCTGTGCAATTTTAATTAGTAAAAGTCAAAGCTGCTAGTCCCTCCTCCTCCTCCTCTTTCCTTTCTCTCTCTCTCTCACTTCCTCTCGCCTCATCCCTGCTGTTTTCTTTCCATCTTTCTCTGCATGGGTAGAGAAGTTTGTCCCAGCAAAGTGGAAGCAGCATTCCTGACCTGGCATCCACAATTCTTACTACCACACTTTCTTAGAGGAAAATACAATAGAAAACTTCCTTATAAAATGGTTTCCTGCCATTATCCTTAAAGACCTACCCGTATCACATACTCCTTTCACTTGCTCATTGGTTTTCTAAGCCGTCTTCCTTTTCTTGCTTTCTATTCTTGTTTTCAGGGCAATTGCCAACACACCACACACACACACACACACACACACACACACACAGAGTTCTGGATTTTATTTTAAGTAATTTGTAGTTGCCTATCGTTTATTTGTGCAATTGGTATAATTAAATATAATTACATAATTGGTGAAAGACTGAGTAATCACATAATTAGAATGTGCAATAATAACTGCTGCAGTCCCATTGTTATGACGTGTAATGATACAATTATGATGTGGAATAACGTGGTAATGTTCACAGGACACTCTGCAAGGAACGAAACCCCTATCCTGCCTGCGAGGAACTCAGTAAAGGCTGAGTGCCTGCCTGGTCAGCAGCTGTCAGTGTCTGTACTTGGACTTCCTATTCACGTCGGTCTCGCTGATCTAACCCTGGCTACTTATGCTCTGTGCAAATCGAAGGCAGCTGCAGAGGCCTCTAGAAGGTTCTTGTGAGAGCAGAAGCACGCATATCGCCAAGATCTCCAAGTACCAAATAACCAAACTGCTGTTCCTAAATCATAAAGTGAGAGCTGCAAGGGATGGACTTCCGCTTCTGTAACTGTCATTTCTGCATGTTGATTTTAAATTTGCAAGGGTCACAGTGCACAAGAAACAAGGTACTGAAGTGCCTGGTGGTCACGAGCACACACCATCATAGGGAGCCTAGGATGATGACTAAGGACATAGTTCCAGGCTCACTCCTTGGCCACGTGATGCCTATCATCTTCTCAATAATGGGTACACACACAGACTGCCAGAAAGACTGGCCTCTCAGTTCCACAATCTTCTAACTGGCAGTGACCTTTAACTTTACTCCATGCCATCCGCCCCATCCATGACCTCATACTGGAACAGCAGCAGCTGCAAAGTTTCTGAGAGCTCAGCCTCAGACACCCCCTTCAGCAGCCTCTGTACAACCCTAATCTCATCTGCTCAAGTGCCCCCCACTGATTCATCCTCAGAGGCACCTCCAAGTCTCAGCCCCCTGGCTCACCATCTGCTCCTGGCACTCCTCACAACCTTTTTGTCCAGTCTAATTCCCATAGCCTGCAGTTGCCATTAGTCCAAAGATCCCTAACAGAAATCTTCTGGCCTCCTTCACACCAGCACCAGGACAGCTGAAAAAACCACATGAGCCAAATGACTGGTTTCACTTCTAATTCATGATCTCAAACTATAAAATGACACTCAACACTAAGGGGCAAAGTGTTATTTTTCTCAAATTGGTTTGCTTTTTAATCTTCCAAGGCCACTATTCAGTTTTTCTTCTCCTTGTATTAGTCAGTGTTCTGTTACTATAATTGAAATACCTGAGGCTGGTACTTTATAAAGAACAGAGGTTTATTTAGCTTAACAGTTCTGGAGCCTCAAGGACATGGCACTGGCATCATCCTGTCTCTGGAGAGGAACTTGTGGAACAGCATCACAGTAGTGGAAGCACATGTTAAAGGGAGAGGTCACAGGGCTAGACAAGAAACCACCGTATGGGGAAGGGTCAGTCTATGACCTCACTATTGGCCTCATCTCTTAAAGATCGCACCACTGCTCAACATCACCATACTGAGGACCAAGCTCCCAACACAGGAACCCTTGGCGAATAAACCATACCTGAACCATAATAATTACATGAACTTTTCTGTACCATCACACTCAGCCAATGGCCTCAGCTTACAATTTCATTAAAAGTCATACGAAATGTCATGTAAAATGTACTGAACAGGCAAATCCAGAGACAAAAAGTAGATTAATGGTTGCCAGGGGCTGGGAAGATTGGGGGAGGAGGGACAGAGAGTGACTGCTAATGGATGCATATTTTCTCCCAAAGGCACTGAAGTTTTGAACTACAAGGTAGCTAGCAGTGGTGGTTGCACAACTCTGAATAAAAAATAAAAGATTAAAAAACCCACCAAACTACTTCAGATGGGTAGATTTTATGGTATATTAACTATATCACAATAAAGCTGTGAAGGAGGAGGACTAAGGGGAGGAGGAGGGGGAAAAGGAGGAGGAAGGAGGAGATGGAGAGGGAGGAGGGGAGGAGGAGATGGAGAGGGAGGAGGGGAGGAGGAGATGGAGAGGGAGGAGGGGAGGAGGAGATGGAGAGGGAGGAGGGGAGGAGGAGATGGAGAGGGAGGAGGGGAGGAGAGGGGAAAAGAGAGGAGGGGAGGAGGAGGGGGAGAGGGAGGAGGGGAGGAGGAGGGGGAAAAGGAGGAGGAGAGGAGATGGAGAGACAGGAGGGGAGGACGAGGAGGAGAGACAGGAGGGGAAGAAAAAGGGGAGAGGGAGGAGGTGAGGAGGAGGGGGAGAAGGAGGAGGCAAGGAGGAGGGGGAGAGGGAGGAAGGGAGGAGGAAGAGAACAGCAGCAGCTGAAGCTGACTTCCCAGTGAATGGGTTTATGGAACCACTCACTGGCTTTTCAGCACTCAAACTTCTGTGGAGAATGTGGACGGGTCTGCCTTGGGTGGACAGAGAAAAGGAAGAGAACTGGGTAGGAGGAGATGAAGATTACAGTGCAGACTCAAAGGTCCATTTGAGCAATCTTCAGGATGCTTTACAACCCTCTAAGAAAGCTGCTATTACTGAAATTTCATAGCAGTGAAAACTGAGCAGTTTCTTACTGGGGAGTTCAGTGATAAGGTTACAGGGCTAAAAAAACAATGTGCGTCCTTGTGCTGCCCAGATCACATGTACTGGTTTCAGACTGTGTTTCGTGATGTATAAAAATATCATACACAGGTGGCATATAACTATGTTCACTTTAAAAACTGTAAATACTCAATATTCAAATGTAAATCAACATTAATTAAAAGATGGACAACTATTTTAATGCAACCCCCAAACAGAAAAAATTTACAAGCGTAACTGGAAGAAGCCATCAATTGTAAGAGATTTCTTTCACATATTTATTGATTATTGACTTGAGCTGGTGTCACTCTATGCCACTTAGGCTGGTCTGGAACTAGGCTCATGAGATCCCCTTGCCCCAGCTTCCAGAGTCGCTGGGATTACAGGTATGTGCCACCATGCCTGGTTTATTTTTCCCAATTTATTTTTATTTTTGCAAAAGTATTTTTGGCCACCTTTGAATTCCCTACCTACAATATGTGAGTTTTGCTTTCTGAGAGCTGCAAGAATGAAAACATGGAAATACTAAATGATGACACTGACAGAACCAATTGGAAAAGGAAAACACAGTGAGAGGAGTGGTGTGAAGTGCAGGCACACCTCAGTTTACACTGCAGGTGTTTTCCTGAAAATTCTGTTCAGGACAAATTGATTCAAAAACTAGCCCTATCATAAATTCAGCGAGAACGTTGTGATAGAGCCTTGTGATGGAAACTAGAAAAACTCATTCATGCTGAGAATAGTCCATTGTCAATCTGTTTTGAACTTAGTTCTCTTCTTCTTTTTTCAAGTGGTGCCTACCTATATGTACATATTCCATAACCCCCAGTACTCTTGATATGTAGAAAATGGCATGGCGCTGATATGTTTTAGAAAGGCTTACCAATTTTCCTTATCTACCCTGTTAAGAATACTCAATTCTATAATACTTTAAATATACATCTTGACACAATGGGGGTGTACAGGGGCTACTTCCTAGAAGGGGTTGAGGAAGTGTGACCCCAGAATGGAATTCCAAGACTACCATTGGAAGAGGTCATATGTTGCTGGGTGTGTCCTCCAAGTCACCAAAAGCCCTGAGCCTTTCTCTCTTCACAGTGGAGGGGTGGCTAAGGTCAAAGTCTAGCACCATGTCCCCATACTTGTCCTTGCAAGTATGAAGTCTCTAGCTTCTTGGTCATCTCCTACAGTCAAACAGTGACAAATGGCCACCCACACACCACACAGTTTAAAAAAATCAGAAGTGTACTTTAAAAAGAAACAAACAAAAAACCATTTTCAGAACCACTTGGAAAAGTGGAAGAACTAAACATGTGCTCCATGCTTCCCCTAGGGGTAGCTCCAAGAAGTCTCTCAATGGCACCAATGGAGCACTTGCAAGTGGGTCTCCCACAATTGCCCCATGGAACTCAATGAAATCATTGATCACTCCCCTCGCTGATCTAATAGGATAGGTAGAAGGTTTATAAATCAGGATGAGTCAATGAGTTTACCAAGAGAAAAGGTAAATAAACCAACACTCCAATTAGTTTTAACCTGAAAAGAAAATGCTTGCAAATGGTGCTTCAGACAAGTGTGTTGAACCAACTTAATTACTCACAGTGCAAACAGCTTTTACTGCTTGCTAGATAATTCCTTAACCTTGCCATCCATCTTCCTTGCTCTTCCTCTTACCATCCTCAGCCATGCCTAGGTCTTTATTCCTGAAGAGCCAAATGGCCTTCAAATCTCTCTCTCTCTCTCTCTCTCTCTCTCTCTCTCTCGGCAGTACTAGGGTGGTTTGAACTCAGGGTCTTGTGCTTGCTAGGCAGGCACTTTAATGCTTGAGCCATATCTCCAGCCCTTTCTTACTCTGGTTATTTTGGGGATAGGGTATCACTTTTTGCCCAGGCAGGCCTGGATTGCAATCCTGCAATCCAACAGCTTCCTGCTGTTGCTGGGATGACAGGTGCACCACCATCAGGCCCAGCTTTTTTCCACTGAGATGAGGACTCACAAATTTTTTTATTGCCCAGGTTGTCTTGGAAACATGATCCTCCCAATCTCAGCCTCCTAAGTAGCTAGGGATGACAGGTGCTCGCCCCACTATGCCCAGCTATTAGTTGAGATGGGGTCCTTGCTGACTTTTTGCCCAGCCTGGCCTCAAGCCTTGATCCTTCTAATTGCAGCCTCCCAAGTAATTAGTACTACAGGTATGAGCCATTGACACCTAGCATCAATCTTTTTCTCTAACAAGTTTTAATGAATCTTCCCAGGACTGTAATTAGCTTAATCTGTGATTCAGGACAATCTTTAGCCTAATGATCCATAGACAGGCTTCAGAAGCCCCAAGAACTCCCTGAGATGGTATGTAAAAGTGTGGGGTGGGGGTACTTCCCATCTGCATGCCCAAATAGAGGTCTATATTTTACATCAAATTCTCAAGGAATACTTTGTTCTCCTCATTCCCCCCTCCAAGAAAAGGGCACTAATTTTTAAAGGACTAATTCATTCCTACCTAAACACTGCACCAAAGGAACATGCAGAGTAGGGGAGCCAGACAGCCACAACATTCAAATTCCAGTTCTGTCTTACAAGCTGTGTGAGTTTAGACAAGTGTCTTAACTTTTCTGAGTCACAGATTTGTAATATGTATAATAGTAATTGTAATGACTATTTCTTCATAGGATTATTAGGTAATTACAGAAAGTAATACAAGAAAGCACACAACATTCATATATGGAAGGCAAAAAATGACAACCATCTCTACAAGAGAAAGAAAAAGGCAGATCCAGACTCAGTGGCAGAGAAACTGCTCTGCTGACCTTGGGAAGTACATCTCGGGCTTTCACAGTGATGAAGGTCATTATGCTACAAAGACAATCAGATTGGGAAAGGCACTGGGAAATCCACAAGGACCAGGCAGGAGGAGTACTCTTTTGAGCTTCATCTCCAATTATAACTCCTTTTATAGATCTTACAGTGAAATGCCCAATCTAAATTAAAATATGCTTTCAACCCTCAATTCTCCCACTTTCCCCCACCAACTTCTCCGACCATCATGAGACAAGTGAGGTCTAAGCATGTCAATCATGTAAACTGTGACATGGCATTGCTAAGGCACTGGAATGGCCTGGCAGAGCCAACACAGTCAACTGCTACACGATCTGAATCTTCCCATCCCAGCAGCAGCCTGTCTGGGTGAGCTGGTTGGCTACTCTGAGGTCAATGACAATGGGATGATCCTTGAGCTGCTGGGACTCCCATGATAGTCTCATTGATTACAGGAACATTCTGATTAGTCAGCTCTTGTTTTATTGGCCAGGTTCCAATTCAGAGAGACTAGATTGGGTGAGCACTGGGGACAAGAGGACCCCTTCATCTGCTTTTCTATTTCCCATGTACAATGGTTGTAGTTTTCCTCATCAGGACCTGTTGTGACACAGAATGTGTTCACTTTTCAGATGACATTGACCCACTCACTTGCTTATACTGGTGCTGTTCGGATGAGCCCTGCCATCTGTATTTTAGTTGTTAAAGTCCTTGTTATCAGTCTCACTCCCCAGCTAGAGAAGCTGTCTGTCCTCCAAAACAAATTGAAAAGGAAGTGCAGAAGCCTGGGAGTGTATCTTGAATAAATCAGGAGTGAGAATCTCCGAGGAGTGATGGCCTTTTGGGATACTTTCTTGATGGACATACAGCCTGGGAACTGGAAACTCAGAAGTCAGGAAGGTCAGGGTGAAGTCTCAGGGAGCCATTCTCAGGACAAACACATCTCACAAGGCTACCAGGTCATTTTCCCAAGTGAGCGTTTTGCCCTCCCTCCTAACTCTGACTGGTCATCATGCCTCCTTTTCTGGAAGAACATCTCCTAATCAAGAGTAGGACAATTTAAGGAGGATACACTGAGATCTGGCAGAGGTCATGGGCAAAAAGAAGAGAAGGCAGAAAGTCTTTGTGATGCTGGTTTGCTTATGGAGATCTGTAAGTAGGCGTGTGGGAGTCATCACCACCTGGCATATTCGCCTGCCAACAAAGAAGTTCCAGAAGAGAGGATCCCTGGAGCAAGTCATCCAGCATGAGCCTGGTGACCCCAAAGGCCTGAGGCTTTAGAGTGCCTGACTCTGACATGCCTCTGCTATGCACCTGCTGTTGAAGTTAAGGCAAAAGGAAAGGTCTCTCTCTCTCTCTCTCCCCTATACCTAGATTTGGTATATCTGGATATTACCATTCTATGGGCCCGGATATACCTCAGGTTCAGTTGATCTGCTCCCAAAATTCAAAGTCAATTATTCTAGTTTCTGCCCTGACCAGCAAGGCATGGTCGGGAATCATGGCTCTTAGCCCGGGATTGGGAGAGGAACCACATTCCTTCTGAATAGTACCTAAAAGGCTTTCAATCTCACATGACTGACTCTCAAAGTGGTGCTTGGAAGATGGAGCCGAGCACATGGGTTTACACATTTTATCTTCTGTAGTATAGCTTCCAAGTCCCTTGATCCTTCCCATCCAAATGGAAAACATCTGTGAACTTGCCTCTTTGTAAAGATCCTTACACAACAATAAAAAAAGGGGTTTTGGAGAAGTCCCAGCACTGAAAGACCAAGGATCAGGACAGCATCCTGCTAACTAACAACACTGAGAACTAGGACACCTTGGGAAGACTCAGGACCAGTTCACTCTAGCTCCCTCCAGCAGCTGCTCCCTATCCCTCTGAGGTACTGACTATCCCTCCCCAGGCTCACTTCTACCATAGCACCAACTTAGAGCATGTGTCCTTGAAGCAGGACTTCCCAGGATGCAGGTCTTGGAGATGTCACACATTACCTGTGTGACTCCAGTCAGCTTCTCTGAGCCCGTTTATGTTGATGAGGACAGCACCACCTCCAGGCTTATGGTGAGGCTTAGCTAAGTTAATAAGAAATAGTATGTGGATTACAACATAGTACACATGCAATGTACTTTCTACTATCGTTGTCTCACTAGACCATTTACAAGGCTCCAGTACTGAGGTTTGACAGTACTGGGCTTTGAACTCAGAGCCTCACACTTGCTAAGGAGGCACTCTACCACTTGAGCCACACAACTTTCACCACTCCATGTGAGACCTTGAACATAGGAAACATTGTACCCCAGCACCCAGCACAGAGCCTAGTAAAAGTGAGGCTCAGCAAATGTGTGATAGATAAATGAATGAATTAATGAATGAGTGAATGAAGTGATTCCATTAGGCAGCACTGGACTATTTGCACTTAGCTTGACTAGGTGATGGCTGCTGTCTTACAGAGTCCTCCCCTGCAGTGTGTGAGGAAAGGGGAAGATGTCATTAGGCAGACAAACAGGGCAGAGAGGAACTGAACAATCTGAGGATGGACAAGAGGGAATGGACGTTGCAGAAGAAGAAGTTGCCACTGAGTTGACCAAAAGGATGGGGTTGCCACACACATTTCCTCGTAAGCCTCCGTCAGTCCATTTGCTCATCTAAACCAACACTGAATCTATTGAAGATGGGACACCATCAGGGAAGGACAAGGAGGACCTTGTCCTTCAAGGTCAAGGACAAGGACAAGCATGACCCATCTTCCTCCTCCTGCTGCAGGACACTTCCTTCCCACAGGGAAAACCCAGCAGTCTCAACAGACCCTGCTTCTGAAGTCACAACAAAAACCACTTCTGCTGTCCCCAGGAATTCTCCAGGGTGGGCTGGTGGGAGCCCGGGGCTCCCCAGACCAGGCCCACAAAGAGCAGTAGAGCACCCTGACTTTCTCCAAACCCAGGCAGCAGAGGACACTTCTGTAGTTTCCTCTGACAGCTCACAGGTTGGCTTGGGTAGTGGTGTCACTACCACAGCAATTGTGTCCATCTTCCTGAGACCTCTGGAGGAGGCAAGGACTGGGACCCAGCAGCACCAAGGGGCCATGGCAGCCCCATGCCAAAATGGAGGAAGGAAACAATACTCTTTGAAACTAGAAGTGCTGACGTCTGCTCTGACAGCTCTGCAGGCCCCTCTTACAGAGTGGTTGTCTCATCTGGGTCCTGATAGTAAAATGACCAGCTGAGACCCCAGGGCCTAGGTGTAGAAGAATCTCCTGTCAGGGCCCTGGGGCTTCTGTTGCCAAGCGATATGTGAGCATCACTGCAGGAGGCCCCTTCTGTCCCCAGATTTAAGGGAGAAAGAGGGAACTCTGTGCAGCTGGAAAAGGCAAATTCTAACAGTCCTTTGTGATTTTAGACATGGCATCTAATCTCTTTTGAAATGCCAAATAATATTAAAGGAGGGCATGCTATTTTTATGATTTTTCAGAAAGGGTCATGGACTAATAACAGGTTGAGAACATTGCCTGGAGGTTCTTGCCCTTGCTGTGTGTACATGTCCCTGTTCTATTTATAACCGACGTTAGTCACCTCATTCCTAACAGTTATACATGGAAACATCACAAACCAGAACTGAGAGGTGCATACATCCCTGTAGCCTGCCTACTTCTCCTGGATCTCAAGTATTCTGGGCTTTGCTTGTTAGTTTTAGCAACAGCTGATAGAAGCTGACCAAATGCACATCCCAGAAACAAAATTCCCTGTCTCTTTTTGTTTTCACTCAGGAGACACCCTATTTTACCCATCCTGACTTGAGATCCCAGCCTCCTGCTGCTCCAAGCTTGAGGCTGCAGTGGGCAGGCTCCCTGCAGCCAGACATTTGTCAGAGTGATTTGGTGAGGTTCAGCACTGAAAGCATTTTCTTACTCGGAAAATCATTTATCATGGACAGTCTGTCGAAAACAATCTCATTCCAAACCTTTCTGAGGGAGAAAAGAACTGACAACTGGCACTAAGTATGCTACAACACGACCACCAGGAGTCATTTATCTTTCCTTTGCCTAACCCCAGACTGGGCGTGTTGAGCGGGCAAGAGGAATAAGTCATAACTGCTCTGAGGGGCTTCGGGTAAAAGGAGAGGGGCTCCGGTGACAACCACCCACTCCTGAGTGTACAGTGGGAGACTACTGATAGTTGCCATTTTATTAACAGCCTAAGACCAGAAGAGGGGTGGCAGAAGACACTGAGCGAGGTGTGCCTCCTCTGTTGCAAAATATGCTCCTTTTGTACTTTCAGTTCATCTTAAAAGCCAGAGATCCCCTTCTTAGAGAGTTATGAAGGAAAAGCTTATTGCTTTTCCTTCCCTTTTGCCTGGGGCATTACTTCCCTTGCCAGACCATGGCATGGGGTTTATGGCATAGTAGATAATTGTTCTGTGCATGCTGTTTTCACTGACGTCAACATCCTGGAAACAGAATATTAAGCAATTTGAGGTCCAGGGAGAAAAGCAGAAAAGAGAAAATTCTCTATTTTTTAAACAATTAGTTACAAATATTCTAGTGATAGATCCTTTTCTTTACTGAACATCTGATTAAACCCAGGCTCTGGTTTGGAGGTTCAAAGGGCCCCAGATGATCTTGTGAGTTTCGGGGTTCCATCATCTTGACGTTGGGGTGTCTGCCCAGGACTTGGAAGGTACTTACTGCCTGATGAAAATTATGACAGAAATGCTATCCTTCTTAGGAACCAGATTAAAATGGAATCTCCTTTAGAGATGGGTAGTTCCCTCTAGTTCTCAAGAAGATTCCCATTGCAGGTATCTGTACTTCATTATTCTACTTATCTGGATTCAGAAATAAATCACCAGGTTGGACACACGTAATGTTTTAGGATGAAATTGTCCTTAAACTGCTTTCATCTTGTTGTCATTATCAGGAGACTAAAATCCTGACTTTGAAAAACACACTGTATGATTTTGCCTGAGCCAAAAATTAAAGGTAAAAGTTTGGGATCGGCCAGGTGACAGAGGCTCATGCCTGTCATCCCAGCTACAGCAGGAAGCCTAAAATAGTAGGATTATGGTCAAGGCTGGCTTGGGCAGAAAAGCAAGACTTTCACTCCAAAATAAGCAGAGCAAAATGAGCTGGAGGTATGGCTCAAGCAGTAGAACACCTGCCTAACCAGTATAAAGCCCTGAGTTCAAAACCCGGTACCACAAAAAAAAGTTTGGGTTCCCTTCCTACTTTTGCCACTTCCTAGCTATCACTGAAAGCCACCCACTCTAACCTCTCTGTACCTTGGTTGAGGTCCTCCTCTATAAAATGGGGGAAGGAGAAGTGTGCTAGCATTTACCTTCTCAGCTGTTTGAGGATTAAGTTAGATAATATTTGCAAAGGACTTTTAGCACAATATCTGCCATAAAGAAGTCATTTAATTAAAAATTATTTTAGAAAACTCTGCCAGAGTTGAATTAGTGGCATGCTATTTTTGCCAACTGGCTAGTATCTATAAGATGCCAAAGAGATCTCTGGCAAAGGAGCAGGATGGAAAAATTAGATTTTCAGATGGAGTGCTTACTATATGTGCTCAGGAAGAATACTCGGGAAAGCCACTTATGAGGGCAAAGACCCCCAGAAGGACAAATTCGATGAGAAACCACATGGTCTCTGAATTGCTGCTGGGAGTCTGGCCACGGTCCCAAAGTGCCTCTAAGATAGTTTTCTTCTTCCTCCTCCCCCTCCTCCTCTTTCTCTTTCTCCCACACTAAGCTTAGTCACTGCTAAATAAATATTTAATAAACATAGAAAGAATACCACATGGTGGCTCATACCTGGAATCTCAGTTACATGGGAGCCAGAGATGGGAGAATCTCAGTTCAGGGTCAGCCAGGCAAAAAACGTTAGTGAGAGCCTATCTCAAAGACAAGCCAGATGTTTTATCCTAGTTATCTGGGAGGCAGAGTAGGATAATTGTGGTCCAAGGGTGGCCTTAGGCAAAAACATGAGACCCTATCTGAAAAATAACTAAAGCAAAAAGAGGGAGGGTGGGAGAGGGACTGGGGGCATGACTCAGGTAGTAGAGCACTTGAGGTCCTGAGTTTAACTCCCAGTACCATAAAAAATTAATAGCAATTTGTAGGCATGCAAACTTATTATCTTGTTCATTCACTGTCCTGCTCTATCATGCCCAATACTAAGTGAGTGTCGGTCTAAAACACTCTTATTGCTTTTTTATTTCTCTTCCATTTTTTGACCACCTCCAGGGATCACGAATTCCACCTTGAGCCAGCTGTAGTCCCACATACCAGCCTCTCTCATGGCACTAGACCTCCACTACCATCCACACAACCCTGAGAGAAGAGTGGCTCTCAGCCCTGGCTGTGTGGGGAGCCATCATGCTTGGACCAAGAGACGAATAATTGACTATGAAAAATGACATGACTGGATTTAGTGGATATTATTAGGGAGATGTGACTTAAAATTTTATGTAGGGATGAAAGTGTCCACCACAAGCAACATCCATACCATTGACTCTTCCAGGGTAAGTAGTTTGTGGCCAAGAATTTTTTTGTGTGTGGTTGTTTTAGATTGAGTAAGGAGGCCATGTTCTGGAAGGGATGGAAGGAGCAATAACCACTTTAAGTCCATCCATCCTGAAACATGGACATGATGGAGAGGAAACAAAGGTGGGTTGTCTACTAAGGATGTCAAGGTTAACAGTTAGCTCAGTTTATTTTCCCAAGTTGTCACACAAACCTACCTCCCTCACCTCTATCAACTGGTCTAGAGAAAAAAATATTAAAATATTAATATTAAATAATTGTTGGTAACTAAGTTATTAAGTATGATTTGGTAGGGAAGCCCACAGCAAAGAATACATTCTATGGTAAGGCCCAATATCAAAGGTAGTAATAAGAATAGCTCAAATGAAGATTGTTTGAAACCTATGTCTTCCTCTCTACTGCTGTCCATAATTCAGGAGGAAGAACATTTGTCCAAATTGTCACCAAGTATAGAAGACAATGTTTCAGAGGTTCTCTATTGTACTATAATTCCTTTGCAGGTGAGGAAAATGAGTCATGTATCTCTGTCTGGCCTGGAATTACCCAGCTAACATTTTGTTGGCACAGTTAGGGTTAGAAATCAACCCTCTGTCAATTAATTCAAAGGAGCTGGCACCCAGGCTCCCCGCAGGCACTGGAGGAAAAGAACAATGCTGAAGGAAATTAATCACACTTAAGCATAAGTGAGAGCCACCCAGCTCCTGCCTATTTGGCTGTAGACTCAGGGTTCTCTGAATTCTGTCCCTACTGGAAAATGGCTGCCCCATTTCTTTGTGAGAAGGATTCGGTGTTGTGGAACACCCTTGACTGCTTAGCAGTGCACTTTCTGTCTTCAGGGAGAATACATTTGATTTGTTTCTACTTAAGGTAAATCAGATAACCTCAGTTAACAATGGGACCACTTCTTTATTTCCAGAGCTTGTCATTACTGAAGTCATATTAGCTCTTGAAGGACCCCAAGTAACTCAGATTTCAATACATTTGGACCAGTGAGTTACTGAGTTTGGGTTTTTCTTGAAACCAACAGATGGCGAAATCATGGCTAATTTTTCCCATTATTTTGCTGTCATTATCAAAATGCTGTACTATCTAAGGTCCTGAAATGACATGGTCTTCTTCACTATTTACATGTGAGACTAAGAAAACGTATGCTTGATGGACATGTTTAAGAAACAAAAGTTCTTAAAGTGATCTGTACCTACTTGTTCTAATCAGAGATCTGTTTCCACTGAACAAATCTGAGTATCTACGTGAGCAGTCACGAGGCTGGGGATTTATTCTTCCCCTGCCCCCCAACCCAGTGTGGCTTTCTGAAGTATGTGGTTTTTATGTTGTTGTTTTGTGTACATGTGTGTGCATAGGAAGATGTATATGAATGCATGTGCGTAAGTGTGTGATGATTACTTTTCCCTGTTAAAAGATACAATGAAATTGATGATCATACTACCTTGCAACCCAACTCTCCCAAGAGTTTGTAGTGTTAAGTCCGCCTTGAGACCTCCTGTGTTAAGTCAGCTTTCCATCACTGTACCAAAACACTTGGGATAAACAACTTTAAAGAAGGAAAAGTTTATTCTGGCTAATGGCTTCAGATTTTAGTTCATGGTCACTGGCCCTGTCACTTTAGACCTATCACCTGGTAGAGGAGATGTGTTTACCCCATGGCAGTGGTGAAGCAAAGAGAGAAGAAGGTGCCAAGGTTTCCAATATTCCCTTCAAGAGCTCACCCCAATGATCCAACTTCCTTTCACTAGGCTCCACTTCCTAAAGGGTCCATCACCTCCCATTAGCAACACAGGTTGTGGATCAAGACTTAATGTAAGGCTATTGAGGACATATCAGATTAAAACTATAGCACTTCTTAATACTTCTACAGATTGTAACTATGTCTCAGGCCTTTTAGGAGGAAAATACTGCTACTGAAATCAACAATCCAGGAGTCACTCTTGATTCCTTTCTGTTTTCAACTAAACAGGCATTTTGCCCATGAACTTCTCAGCTGAGACTGAGACAGTCTTCCAATTATAACTCTTGCTTTTTTTTGTCTTGCTTTACACTCTATTTTTCACATTCCAATCAGAATGACTTTATTTTGCAACAGCCTTATTAAGTTATAATTTATATATAACCCATACAATTCACCCATTTAAAGCAGATGCTTTTATTGTTTTTAGTATATTCAAAAAGCTGCATGACAATTTCTACAATCAGTTTTAGAACATTCCAATCCTTGTAAGCCCTAAGCAACCTCTAATCTACTCTTTGTCCCTATATTTTTACCTCTTGTTGACACTTGAGAAAAATGATGTGTTATAGGTACTATAACATAGGTACTGACCAGTTTCTTTCATTTAGTACAATGTTTTCAAGGTTCATCCATGCTGTGGCATGTAGCAATCCTTGTATTTTGATATAAGGAAAAGGTGTAGGAGGGTGAATATGATGGAAATATTGTATACTCATGTGTGAAAATGGAAACATGAGATTCATTGAAACTATCCCAGGAATGGGGGGAGGATAAAGAAGAATAATGGAGGGGGTGAATTCAACTATGATACATTGTAAGCACTTTTGTAAATGGCATAATGTACCCCCAGTACAGGATAATAAAAATTTTTTAAAATACTTCCTTTTTATGGATAAATGATACTCCAGTGCATGGATGTATGGCAGTTTGTTAATCCAACCATTCATTGATGGGCATTCGAACTGTTTCCACCTTTTACTGAATATGAATACAGCTATGAACTTTTGGGCATAAGTTTTCATTTCTCTTGGGTAAATACCTGAGTGGAATGGTTATGTCACATGGTAACTCTGCATTTAGACTTTTGAGGAATTGCCAGACTGATTTCAAAAGCTTTTCACCATCACAGAAAAGCTGTATTTGCCTGTGCAAGGGTAGCAATTTGTCCACATCCTTGCCAATACTTGCTATGATCTGTCTTTCTTATTGCAGACATCCTAGGGAGTATGAAGTGATAACCTCATTGTACCTTAATTTGCACTAACTTGTTTACTAATACGCTGAACATTATTTCATGATTTTTTTTGGTAATTTTTAATGTATTTATTATAGAAAGATCTATTCATTACCTTTGCCCATTTTTAAACTGGGCTATCTTTTTATTAATAAATTCTTTACATAGTCCAGATATAAGTCATTTATCAGAAAATAATATGCAAGTATTTCTCCAATTTGTGGGTTATGTTTTCACTCTTTGTAATGCTCTTAGAAACATAAAAGTTTTTAATTTTAATAAGATCTAATTTATCTATTTTTTTCTTCTGTTGCCTGTACTTTGGTATTATGTTCAAGAATTCATTGCCAAATCCAGTACTACAAAGGTTAACCTCTATGTTTTCTCCTAAAAGTTTAACAGTTTTGCTCTTTTCAGTAGGTCTTTGATCCATTTTAATTTTGCATATGGTGTGAAGTAAGGTTCTACTTTATTCTATTACATGTGGCTGTCCAGTTGTCCAAGCACTATTATTTTTTAGAAAGACTATTCTTTTGGCATTGCATGATCTTGGCACTGTTGTCAAAAATTAATCAACTATAGATTTATAGGTTTATTTCTGGTCTTTTAATTCTATTCCATTGATCTAGATGTCTAGAATGACTTTTAAAAAGCAGAAATCTTTTTATCATCTCTGAAGTCACAGCTCAAAGCACAGCACAAGTCACTCTGTATTCTAAGAGTTCTTAACCTGGGGCCACAATCTCCTGAGAAGAACTTAGGGAGCCCATGAACATGGATGATAAAAAATACTTATTTGTTTTCATTAATCTTTAATTCAAATTTGCCATTTCCTTTAATTACAAATGTAGGCAACACACTGAATACTGTTAATGATATCTGTGATGTTTCTAACAGTAGAGATGCCAGATATTTACATATCAGATTACAGTCACTGCAGATTTCTCTAAATACATTAAAATTATAGTGGTATAGTAGCACTGATGCTATATCTTAATAAAAATGTCCTAATCAAAAAGCAAGCAAATAGTATCAAAATTTTTTTCTTATAGTCTAATAACTGTAGGTCAATATAATTCGTGTTCTTATAATCCAATATTTAAGTTATGCATTTATAAATAATAATATTCTGAGAAGTGTCCACAGACTTCATTAGGCCACCAAAGGAGTCCTGAGCACAAAAAAAGCAATGAAAACCTGCTTGCCCCATTACCACTTTTATTTTCTTCCTAGCATTTATCATCAACTGAAATTATCTCATTTATTTATTTTCAACTTGTTTATGCCTCTCTCTGACACTGGAATGTAAGGGCCTAGAGGTTAAATTGTGCTGGGCACTTCATAGCCATTCAATAAACACTGAGTTAATTACAGCATCAGCAGTAATTTTCTAAACAAGAGCTAAGTCATCAGCTTCATGAAAATAAAGACTACTGATACCAACAAACGATGTGTAATTCATACCAAGAATGACTTCATGCATGTGCCACCACCACCACTACCATCAAGTTTAACAAATTCCAATGTATCCTATGTCCTGTATTAAGTATTTTGGGGGCAGTATGTCATTCACTGTTCTCAGTACAAAGGGACAGGAAATATTTCTCATACATACAGTTGAGGAAACTAAGACTCAGAGAAGTTTATTTTTTACTCCTGGTCACACAGCTAGTAAATGACAAAGTCAGGATTTGTAACCAGTCTACCTGGCTCCAGAATATTGGCTTTTAACCACAATAAAAAAAAAACAGGAATTTTGAAAAAGAATTTCCTTATTGGCCAACTGAGAAAGTTAAGATTGTGTGAGTTAAAAATGTGCCCCAGAACTCAGAGTTCAGCAGACATTTCCAATAAAATGTTCTTTCCACTATCCTGTTTATAAGCCACAGCAGAAAACCCTCTCAGCAAAAATACAGCAGCACTGGGTGCTAATGGGTTGTCTCCTGTGAGATGATAAGTTTCAGAAAAGGCTGACTCTATAAGTGCAATTAATACTAACAGTCATTAGCCAAAGCCTGTCCATTCCTTCCGGGGGTTCAGTTTGCTTATCTAAATATTAGGGCTCAGCCTCGTTCAGGGCATTGAGCACTTCATTAAGCTGAAATTCAAGTTAATTTGATAGCACAATTATGATTGTCCCTGACTGGAGGTTGTCTCATTTGTTAGCTTGCAAGGAAGGGGGGAATGGCCTGATGATACACGGAATCTGCTTCTCATCCCCAGCTGGAGGTCTCAGTGTTTTTCAGCTTTGATCTCATCCAGTCTTACAGTAGGGAAGTTCAACTGGAACAGGAAGACAGATGTTCTCATCAGTAGAGCTGCTGAGGGTACCTAGAGAACCATCTATTGGATGGATCAGGTCTGCAAAGGAACAGGCTTAGGAAAAGTCCTCGTCATCTCTCCTGTCTCCTGCTTCAGGATCACCTGACAGGTTATTCAGTCTGGGAGTGAGTGCATGGAGCTTGAGGGCTGGATAAATCGTTTTCATCAGTAATGTGGCTGACACTGGGACAATCTTGAAACACCTAAGTTGGTAACGTAGCATTTCTGGCTCCTCTGCTTTTCACATAGGTGATTGAAGGACCCACTCTCCACCTTCCCCAGGAAAGGCCTGTCCTCCAGCCAAAACAGTCTCCTCACTGGTTGTAGTCCAAAGATCTTAACTTTTCCCCAAAGAAGTTCCGTCTTTGTTCTCAGCTTCTGGAAGGCAACCTCTAACCTTTGGGATGTCATGCTTGATAAAAGGTCATAGCCTAAGGTCTTGGGCCAGTGGTCACAATGTGATTTCTGGTATGTGACTGCACATACCAGAAAGCCTAGCAATGTGATTTATAGTTTTTAATAATGTGACTTTGGGTCAGATGGATCAGTCAGCCTCTAGAGCAGGTGGAGACAAAGATTGGCCATGAGTGCAGACACCCAGCTTTACATGATCAAGCCCAGCAAAAACTCTGAACTCTGAGGCTCAGGTGAGCTCCCATGATGGGCAAGGATCCTGGCTTGTAGTCACCCATTGATGCTGGAAAAGGAGCACTGCTTCCATAGGGAGGCTAATAATGGAAGCTCCATGTTTGAAACCTTTCTGGATGCTTCCCTGTGCATCTTGTCCCTTGGCTGGTTTTAATCTGAGTCCGTTCCCATCAATAAATTTTAAGTATGAGTATAATCACTTTTGTGAGTTCTGTGGTCTTCCTAGTGAATTATTGGCTCCTCTCCCCAAACTTGAAGTTGATGTCAGATGTGAGAATATTCTTGGGGCTACTCACCTCATCCTTTGCTTCTGCATTATCCAACTCCACCTGTGCCATGGGACCGAACATTAGTCTGCCTTCCTCCCTAATTACTGCACCAGGGAGCACACTCTCTACTGGTCTCAAAACCGGTGTTCCCCAAGCTACTTGTTAGCAATTCCCACAGACAGAAATGTATTTTATATCAGAAATCAGTACACATATACATCTATACAGTGTATATGGACCTATACACATATCTTAAATTACAGGTTCATAAAGTCATCTTGACCTTCCTAGCTGAATGTTTGTCTCAGGCTGCTTAGTCCCATCTTTTGAACATGCCACTGAGGCTCAGTCTACTGCTTTCACAGACCATTCATGACTTGAGATTTGCAGTTCTCAGAAGCACTGATCTTCGCTACCCCAATAACTAACCACATCGCTATCTTGCAGTACATCTTGCTTTATTTCATAGTCTTGCTGGGTTCTAAGACCTGATTAAAGCTTCAAAAGACATCTCAACTGGACAATACTAACAACGTTTAACTTTCAAGGCTACATTCACATGAGCACTGTATTAAGAGCTTCTCTGAGCATTATCTAATTTTTTACATATACTACCTTACGATAAGGTATTATTTCTGTCCCTCATCATCAGTTTGACCCAGTTTTACAAGGGAAAGAGCTTGCAGCTTGGAAATTAATTAGCTTGCCCAACCACACAGCTGTAGAGCAGGCGAGCAGAATTAAGCCAGGTTTGGGTTCTGAACCCTGCTGCTAACCAATAGGCATCTTCCCACCAATCTTCCTTTCTGGCCACAGCCTCCCAGCAGATTATTTTGTCCTTCAGCAGAGAGGGCACCACCAACTAATATGAATGCGCGACACTGTCTGACCAGCCCAACGAGAAAGAAGCTGGGAATGCTTCCTCTTCAGCCAGAGAGAGGCTCCTTCACCTTCTGTCCAAATGCAGCACTCACAGGCCTGTCTGTCATGGTTCTCCTCCCTCATCTCAGGGGAATCTCCTTCTTCCAGAACACTGGTCATCCCTGCCTGCTTCCTACTGCCTCGCCTTCACTGCACCAATTAAACTGTCACAGTTGGCTAGCGTGGAGACAGGTGAGGGCAGGAAGAGAATCTGGAGGAAACAAGGAATTCAGAAGAGCGGGGGCCTCTCATTGCCCAAACTGCTCTTCTGCTTTCAGTCAGAATGGACTGAAGACTGCTGGATGTGTGGGCAGGTGTCCCTAGCCAATCTCTTTCTGAATAGAAGATATACAGGTAGGTGGGGGATACAATTGTATGGAGAAGTGGCAGCTGTTCATGTCTAGGGACCCTAATGGTACCTGGTATCTGGAGCAGTATTATGGGTCTCTGGTGGAGTGACCAGCTGCAGATTGCTTGCATCTCTGTATACCCTTAGGAAGAACCTGTCCTCTAAGAACAGGTGACAATTCACAACCTTAAGAGAAGAAGAAAACAAAGCGTCCTCAGCTCTGCTCCATACCATCACCTCATCTCCTTTCTGAGCTGCCTGGTATGTGAGGAAGAACTAAGAAGCTGAACATTGCCTCTTCATGCCAAGATTTAGTGCATTGGACAATGAGAGAACACCTGCACAGGAGAAAACACTCTTCAGAACATGTCTGTTTGCAGCTGGACACATTCTGCAGGCAGATGGGACAGGGTTCCCAACTGATGTCTCTCTGCTCAACCTGTGAGCATGAAGAACCCAGGGTCTTCACGGCTGAAGAAACAGGGGTGAATGAGCAGGTGAACCAGGCTTTCAGAGCAGAAATCTTCAGTGGGGTCCCAAGGACCACAGTTAGAGTTCCTGACAAACAAAATTTTCTATAGCTTTTATCCAGTCCCCAAAGGGAGGTGCTTGACCCACAAAAGAACCACCCCCTGTTTACATGGTAAGCTGTGCACACTGCCTTCTGCAATTTCACTTGCTGTAGCTGCCAACTCTTACTCATCCCTGCTTCCTCCAAGCATGTGCACATGCGTGCATGCAGACGCACAGCCACCAAATCGCCCTCCCTCTCTACTCCCCAGCCTCATCCTTGCCTGATAACAGATTGTGCTCAAAGGCTTTGGAAGGCTGCACGGCTGTCTGGAGCACATCTCAATTATTAATGCCGCTCTTTACAGACCTTGCCTTATTATTCCTGTTCATCCTATTATGAAGAGGGTGTAGTCCTTAATGCACTCCTTGCTCGCTTCCTCCTGCTGCTAAAGGAAAAGCACATGCAGGTGGAGTCCCCTAATTGTATCCATGTTCTTTCACCTTTTTCTACATCCTGTCCTTGCAGTTCCCTCTAGGACATCAAGATCAAGTATGTCTCAAACTGAGCTGTAGGTTCAACCTCTGCATTTTCTGGCATGGGGTGAGGGTAAAGGGTGTAGGAAAATAACAGCTTCTGGAAGCAGAGTTCCTATTCTGCTGGGGCATGAAGAGGAACACAAGGCAGAGTACCCTTGTGAAGAAAGGCTCCTTGAATTCCAGCATGTGCCCTATCTACTATTTCTTCCTGAGTGTCCTGATAAGTGAAAGGTGGTCTGAATATTGTCCATATAGAAGCCAGTCTGTTCAAGCAGTTCTACTGGAATTGTGTTGAGGTCATCTGGCCATTCTTTTCCTCTTTCTGAAAATATCTGAGATCTAAGTTTCATGTTCAAACAGTGCCTAATGCTACCCTTGCATGAACTGCCAAGTTTCCATGCAAAAAGTGAAAGGTCAGGGATGGAGCTCATGCCCAGACTTGGAACCATATCTGGTGAGAAAGGTCCAGATGTTATTTTTGAAGGGACTATAGCATAAGAATGTCATCAGTAAATGTTACACACAATACTCAGGAAACTGATGAAAACTATGGCCAGAATTCATCCATGCCGAATAATGCTTTCTATCTACATATGCTTGAAATTAAACCAAGTTTTGTACAGTGTGCCCATTTAGCTAAGTAAGTCAGATTGTCTCCAAAAATCATCAGCACTTACACATTTAGTATAATCAACTCTGTTTTGGTCAAGTTAATCCACCAGCAGAGTGGGCCTCTCTTCTTACAAAGTATCTGACAATTTAAGGGCGATATGTTCACTTCCATTTATGTCCTGGAAAATACAACCTTGTGACTTAGCAACCATGTTTGAAAAGCTCTTTCAGTTCTTAAACAAACAGAGTGTATGTTTATGAGGCTCTAACGACGTTATTTTCAGAGATGATGTAGAATTAGTGATATGTAGCTTTGGGGCTTTACAGTATGTTGTGGCTGATTTATTGCTGCAGTATACAGTATATGCCTAGAGAAAAGTGGAAATTCAATTAAGCAGTGTTAAAAATGTGTTAGATGGGGAACAACCCCAAGTACCCTGAGACCAAGAATTTTCTACCTTGGGGAAAGAAAGAGTCCTTTTTAGGGGACAGAAGAGCCAAAGTTAAGAACATTTTCTGGCACTCATGGAGCAGAGCTAATTCAAGACCAAAAAGAAAGACAGTTTAAAACAGAGGTTGAAAACAGGAGACCCAAATCTGGCCCACAGAGGTGTTTTGCTTGGCCTACAGAGTACTTTGAAAGTTTTGGATTAGTGGCCAATATTTTTAAATTGGAGATGAAATTTACAAGCCCTGTTTTCTCTCTTCTGTTTGAAACACAAGAACTGGTCATCCTAGTCTACATTTCTGCTTAGGAACAATGGGTGGGGGCTGGGTCCACTTTAGGGGAAGCCCAAGCTCTCAGCTAATCAGGGTCCTTAACAGATCTGCTTCTCTCTCTTCTAACATTCACCTTCCCTGTCTACATGAGTTTGCAAACCTATGATGAAGAAAATGATGTTTTTGACTATGACACAGACCTCTTAAACCAGTAAGACCCATTTTTAGACATAAAGATAGAATAAGCCATGCTTTCCCCAAGCTCAGCAGAAAGGTAAGATTACTAGGTTTTCTTAAAATTTTTGATATAGCCTCTACTTAAGATATATTGTAAACACATATGTAAATATCATAATGTATTCCCATGTACAACCATTATATGCTAATAAAGTAATAATAAAAAAAGAAAAAAAATTGATACATCCGCAGGTGCCATTTGCTTTAATGCTGGGTTGCTGAAGTTAACACTTCCTAAAGCCAAGTTACAAGACAAGGTTTCAATTAAAAAAATTTTTTTATTTTCTCACCTGCAACAGTTAGATGACATTGGGATGAGTAATCTTTCTCCAAGGGTGTTTTCTTATCTGTTCTTCCAGAAGGATGGGATGGATAGAGTATAGGAAACAAAGTCATCCATCATGGCAGGCACACAGCTTAGGGGCAACCATACTTATAGAGACCCACAAAAATGCCTTAATGTTAATTTCTTTAAAATATGGAGAAAAAATTAATAGCAATGAGTAGTAAATAATTAAAATGCTAGTAATGAAGTCAGTCTGGATTGCACTTGTTTTTATATCAATACAGCTACAAAATATAACTTTTAATATTCTTTGTGGAAGAAGGGATCCAAGAAGAGCAAAGTACCCACAGCCTAGGAAAATCACAGTGTGATCCCGGGCCCATGCATGGCTTGGGTGTCAGGAGTGTAGCCTCATTTTGCTGCCTACCTTCCTCCCTTCCTCATCCCTGCAATGCTCTGCATGTGGAATTCCATAAACAAGAGTCCTTTATAGCTCACCGACCTCGGTTTCTAAAAGATGGAGTGGATGCCTTTTGGCCACTTCTATAACTCTCCAAATAGAATTTTCCAAAGGTTTTAATCACATGCACTTGGAGGCTAGGTATCACTGACACTGGAAACAGTGTTTTTCTGACTCTGTTCCACTCCACAAAGCTTTCTCAATCCTTATTCTCGGTGGCTGATTTCAAGGCAGGGCTTCACTTGACTTACTGAAGATAAAAGCACAAGAATGTGCAGGCCATAATGAAAGTCCTTCTCGTGGATGCCTACGGTCAGGTAGAGACCAAGTTTTCTCTCCTCAGCTCAAAATCTTCCCCAAAGCCAAAACATTACAAAGCATCTAGCTGCCTTTCAGATCCTCAGCCTTCAATGCTTAGTGGTAGCAATGCAAACGTTAATGGCTAAAAATATATTGCCTACTGATATGATATCTCACTTGTTATCTTGTTTTGTTACCTCGATTTTCTTGTGTTTATAGCCGGACTTCTTGACACTTGTAAAAACAGAAATAATTTAAACATCTCAGTGGAAAAGATCTAGTCTTATATGTAGTATTCAAAATCCCCAATACTAAACTAAATGTTTGGCACACAGTTAGTACTCAATAGAGACCTGATTGACAGATGTAATTGACAAGTTTAAGGCCATAGTTACACAGATCCCAGCCTGTCTGTTACTACCATAGGCCTGGTGGAAATAGCCTTACCCAATTTATAGGTAGGACAGGATTTTCCCCTACACACACACACACACACACACACACACATACCCTTTTCTTAAATTCTTTGTACAATGACATATGCATCAGAAGTCCCAAGGGCATCCTCACTGCAAAGGATTCTATTTTTAAGCCACAAATGACTCATCACTGGCCAGGGTCTCCCCAAAGCTACAATTTGTCAGGCTGTCAGAACAAAGGACAAAGGGTAAAAGACAAGAAAGCTGGTCACATCTCCTCCAGGCCAAAACCCCAAGATGAAGATGTGACAGCTGCCACTACCTAGAGCCACCAAGGCTATGTTAGGCACGAGCTCTGCCCTTGTATTTGGATTACACTGTACTGAATTTGTCCCGTTTCCCTCCAGTTGGTTCCTACCCTGACCTTCAACAGTCTCCGAATTCACTTCTGCTGTGACTTTAGGGACAGCACCAGGGCCAAGCCATGACACAGCAGAAGATCCAACCTTCTTGTGGCATAAGCTCATGCTAATTGCAGAGGACAAGAAACTACTGGGCCTGAAAAAGAATGCATTTTCTTCATTTGCCCTGAAATGACCATTCTTTTCAAAGAAGCAAGAGAGCTAATAGAGTGTCAGGTCATCCAAAACATTCCTTTTAAATTCTGGAGAGTGGTGAGAAGGGCAGAAATAATTCATCCTCATTTTGGAGGGCAGAGTAAATATGGATTTAGAGACATAGTTATCAGATAGTGTTTTCACAGGCAAAACAAATGAGCAACTGGGAAAAGTGTTCTCAAAATTAATGCATGTCAAATTCCAAACAGACAGGGCCAAAGTATTCAGTCTTGTTAACCTTTCACAACAGAACTGAACTCTAACTCACCCCCACCCTGAAGTAGTACAGAGTGAGAAAGAAACAGACAGACAGAGGCAGACAGACAGAAAGAAGCAGAGTCATAAATATCAAAGAATTCAAGGCTCTTGCCAGTGGAGAAGAAATAAACTAATTCCAAGAACCCAACTGTCTGGATTTGATCTTTTCATCCAAGGAGTATCTTTGTTCTTTCCCCAGGCTCTAAAGTTTACTCTATGATAAAGGCCCAAGGGTTCAAAATTAGAATTAAAAGTCAATATATGGCTTGCTATTCAGTGGGTAGGCTACTATATCTTTGTTCATTTTTTGGGAGGGGGCAGTACTGGAGTTTGAATTCAGGGCTTCATGCTTGCTAGGCAGGTCCTCTACTACTAGAACCATACCTCTAGTCCTTTTTGCTCTGGTTATTTTGGAGATAGGGTCTTGCTTTTTGCTCAGACCAGGTTGGACCATGATCCTCTTATTTTACACTTCCCACTGTTGCTGGGATAATAGGCATGCATCACCTCTCTCAGCTTTTTGCCATTATCTTTCGAACATCTTGCCCAGCCTAGCCTTAAACTCCCATCTCAGCCTCCCAAGTAGCTGGGATTACAAGCCTGAGCCACCATTGCCTATTTAAAAATTTAGTAGAAAGGATTCAGGATGTCAAGTAGAAAAGGGCCTGGATTAGAAGAGCTCTGGCTTCTGGTTGTAGCTCTTCCCCTAGGAGACTGGGTAACGTTGAACATGCCACCTCACTTTTATTCCTCAGAGAAGATACCAAGGTGTGGGAAACAGTGGCACCATGTGGCCTCTGAAGTCTTTAAGCTCTGACATTATTGATTCATCCTTTGTATGGGGAATTGGTTCCAGGACTCCCTGTAGATACCAAAAATCCATGGATGTTCATGTTTCTTATTTAAAATGGTATAGCATTTGTATAAATCCTCTCATATGCTTTTTATCATCTCTAGATTGCTTGTAATACTTAATGCAATGTAAGTGGTATGTAAACAGTTGTTATATTGTAGTGTTTAGGGACTAATGGCAAACAAAAATCCCTATGCACAGATGCATTTTTCCCTCAATATTGTCCATGCACAATTGATTGACTCTGGATGCAATGGGCTAACTCAATTCTAAAGTTTTCTTTCATAGCAGACCTGGAGGGTCTACCTCAGACCTTTCTTCTACTCTTAACACAGTCCTTGTTTTTTCCTAAGGAAATGGCCAAGGCAAGTACAGTCATTCCCTTGACACTTTTGGATGCTTCTGCACGTGATACCTGAGTATTCCTCATGCAGTGAGAAGTAAGTGAGGAAGTAGAAATTGCCTCACCAGTGTGGAAGGTAAAAAGGGGAAAGGCAAATAAAGTCAACCTGTTAGACGACCACAGAACAGATTTTATCCCCAAATCTACCCACACAGAATCAAAGACAAAGAGTTGATTCTATTCCTCAGTGTACCCTCCCATCTTCTCTACTAGATTTATACCCAATGAGTGCAGAATGGCAACTGGAGAAACTAGAAGAGAAACAAAACTTGAGTTTGGGCTCCTCCCATGTAGAGAACTGAGTGGTTCCATGAAAAGTTAAATTCTGAAAGAGGATGAGAACTTCCCATTGGGAGTTATTTATTGCCTCTCAGCCCTGAAGGTGTCTCCTCTTCCTCACTGCTTAGGGGCTCGGCTCTTCCACCATCTGACATTCTATTCTTTCAACAGATGCTGGCTCTCCTGTTGTGCTCCCCTCACAGATGTGCAGTGTTGTTCTGAACATCCTGCCCTTGAACTTTACCTACCCATAATTTTCCAAACCAAAGCCTGGCAATAAAAATGTCAGTGAGGATGGAGAAAACTGGGGGGAGTATTTTAAAATGGGAAGAAGAAAAGGATTAGAGAGATGCTTTGCACGCACAGTGATTTGTGTTGACTTCTTCAACAAAGGTTAAGTTCATGCCGTGACTTCTTAAACAGCATGAAGGCGGAGTGCTGGAGCTAATTATTCAGAACAGCACCTAGAAAGGCCATGATCCATTAAAGGAACTAGGATCTAATAGCAAGTGGAGGCGCTTCCTTCCCTTTCCAGCCCTGGCTTCCCAGCTGGTCATGCTATGGGGCTGTTCTAACACTGAGAGTGGAAGGTATCACTCATAGCACCTTGCACTTGACAATGCACTCATGGGCGTGGACTGTCCTCATAGATCTGCAAGGTGCCAGCCAAGAGGTTGGGCACATAGGAGGCACTGGGTCAGCACCTATGTCCCGTCAGATAAAAGCTGAAGAAGGAAGCCAGCTATCTCACATCAGTTCAAAGGGCCCCTTAGATGCCTCTTTGGGGCCAGATTGTCCTAAAGTCTAGTAGTTTGATAATGCTACCTTTATAAGCATATAAATATCCTATAACAAAATGCTAAACCATAAGAAATTAATTAAGTCCTGAACTCTCTAAAGAGATAAAAGAATGTATTGAATCAAAGAAGCAAGGCATCTGTCATTATCTACTACAGTGTGCCAAATAACAAGCATAGACATCTAGATAAGGGTAGGAAAACTAAAGGCCCTCCACTTGGAAGGAATCCCCTTCTAAGCACTGTCTACTGCAGACTTAGCATCCAGGGCAAGAATGGGGACATGGAGAGCAATGACAAGAACAACAAAAAGAGAAAAGACTCAGCAGGACAAGGTGAAGGCACTTCCCATTCTTGCAATATCACACTAACCCCCTTCTGTTACGGCCACAATCTGGAATGGCACTTCTTTTTTTTTTTTTTTTTTTGATTTATTTATTTTTTTTTTTATTATTCATATATGCATACAATGTTTGGATCATTTCTCCCCCCTTCCCCCACCCCCTCCCAACCCCCCCACCCCCTCCCTCTACCCCCCATCCTCTCGCTACCCAGCAGAAACTATTTTGCTCTTATCTCTAATTTTGTTGAAGAGAGAGTATAAGCAATAATAGGAAGGACAAAGGGCTTTTGCTAGTTGAGATAAGGATAGCTATACAGGGAGTTGAATCGCATTGATTTCCTGTGCATGTGTGTTACCTTCTAGGTTAATTCTTTTTGATCTAACCTTTTCTCTAGTTCCTGGTCCCCTTCTCCTATTGGCCTCAGCTGCTTTAAAGTATCTGCTTTAGTTTCTCTGCGTTAAGGGCAACAAATGCTATCTAGTTTTTTGGGTGTCTTACCTATCCTCATACCTCCCTTGTGTGCTCTCGCTTTACCATGTGATCAAAGTCCAATCCCCTTGTTGTGTTTGCCCTTGTTCTAATGTCTGCATATGAGGGAGAACATATGATTTTTGGTCTTTTGGGCCAGGTTAACCTCACTCAGAATGATGTTCTCCAATTCCATCCATCTACCAGCGAATGATAACATTTCATTCTTCTTCATGGCTGCATAAAATTCCACTGTGTATAAATACCACATTTTCTTAATCCATTCGTCAGTAGTGGGGCATCTTGGCTGCTTCCATAGCTTGGCTATTGTGAATGGTGCTGCAATAAACATGGGTATGCAGGTGCCTCTGGAGTAACCTGTGTCACATTCTTTTGGGTATATCCCCAAGAGTTGTTACTGCTGGATCATATGGTAGATCAATGTTTAGCTTTTTAAGTAGCCTCCAAATTTTTTTCCAGAGTGGTTGTACTAGTTTACATTCCCACCAGCAGTGTAAGAAGGTTCCTTTTTCCCCCGCATCCTCGCCAACACCTGTTGTTCCTGGTGTTGCTAATGATAGCTATTCTAACAGGGGTGAGGTGGAATCTTAGTGTGGTTTTAATTTGCATTTCCTTTATTGCTAGAGATGGTGAGGAGCATTTTTTCATGTGTTTTTTGGCCATTTGAATTTCTTCTTTTGAGAAAGTTCTGTTTAGTTCATTTGCCCATTTCTTTATTGGTTCATTAATTTTGGGAGAATTTAGTTTTTTAAGTTCCCTATATATTCTGGTTATCGATCCTTTGTCTGACATGTAGGTGGCAAGTATTTTCTCCCACTCTGTGGGTGTTCTCTTCAATTTAAAGACCATTTCTTTTGTTGAGCAGAAGCTTTTTAGTTTTATGAAGTCCCATTTATCTATGCTATCTCTTAGTTGCTGTGCTGCTGGGGTTCCATTGAGAAAGTTCTTACCTATACCTACTAACTCCAGAGCAGTTCCTACTCTTTCCTGTACCAACTTTAGAGTTTGGGGTCTGATATAAGATCCTTGATCCATTTTGAGTTAATCTTGGTATAGGGTGATATACTTGGATCTAGTTTCAGTTTTTTGCAGACTGCTAACCAGTTTTCCCAGCAGTTTTTGTTGAAGACGCTGTCTTTTCTCCATCTTATATTTTTAGTGCCTTTGTCAAAGACAAGTTGGTTATAGTTGTGTGGCTTCATATCTGGGTCCTCTATTCTGTTCCACTGGTCTTCATGTCTGTTTTTGTGCCAGTACCATGCTGTTTTTATTGTTATTGCTTTGTAATACAGTTTGAAGTCAGGTATTGTGATACCTCCTGCATTGTTCTTTTGACTGAGTATTGCCTTGGCTATTCGTAGCCTCTTGTGTTTCCAAATAAATTTAACGGTAGATTTTTCAATCTCTTTAATGAATGTCATTGGAATTTTGATGGGAATTGCATTAAACATGTAGATTACTTTTGGGAGTATAGATATTTTTACTATGTTGATTCTACCAATCCATGAGCATGGGAGATCTCTCCACTTTCTATAGTCTTTCTCAATCTCTTTCTTCAGAAGTTTATAGTTTTCCTTGTAGAGGTCTTTCACATCTTTTGTTAGGTTTACACCTAGGTATTTGATTTTTTTGAGGCTATTGTAAATGGAATTGTTTTCATACATTCTTTCTCAGTTTGTTCATTATTAGTGTATAGAAATGCTAATGATTTTCTATGTTGATTTTATATCCTGCTACCTTGCTGTAGCTATTCATGGTGTCTAGGAGCTTTTGAGTAGAGTTTTTTAGGTCTTTAAGGTATAGGATCATGTCATCTGCAAATAGGGATATTTTGACAATTTCTTTACCTATTTATATTCCTTTTATTCCTTCTTCTTGCCTAGTTGCTCTGGCTAGGAATTCCAGTACTATGTTGAATAGGAGTGGAGATAGTGGGCATCCTTGTCTAGTTCCTGATTTTAGAGGGAATGGTTTCAGTTTTTCTGTGTTAAGTATAATGCTGGCTGTAGGTTTGTCATATATAGCTTTTTATGATATTGAGGAACTTTCCTTCTATTCCTAGTTTTCTTAGAGCTTTTATCATGAAATGGTGTTGGATCTTATCAAAAGCTTTTTCTGCATCTATTGAGATGATCAAGTGGTTTTTGTCTTTGCTTCTGTTAGTGTGATTTATTACGCTTATTGATTTTCGTATGTTGAACCACCCCTGCATGGAATGGCACTTCTTGACCTTGGAAGAGATACGGTTTTAGAAAGAGAAGCTGAATCACAGCCTAGCTTTGCCACTTATTAGCTACCTAGTTGGAAGTGTATTTTGCAGCTTTGGCCTCCCCATCTGTAAAGTGGGATGGTATTATCCTAGCAGGCTGTCAGGGGAATCCAATGAATTCCACGTTATTCATTTGAAAGTGCCTAGCACTATAGCTCACAGACAGCTCTATAGCTAACATATCAGCAGTAAATGCTAGCTCTTCCAGCTATCTACCTTTCCTCCGTTTTGAAAGAGAATTTTTCATTCAAGAGATGAGAGACCAGTCTATGTGGTGACAGATGGATAAAACCGTGGAGTGACTCCTGGTTCCACTAAAGTTCTGGGCATCCCCGTCAGAACAATGGTATCCATTTTATTTTAGAGACTGAAAACATTCTGGTCAATTTCTACTGCAACCTTAATTAGAGTTTTCCTTAACCATCCCTAGCTAGCCATAAGCAATTTTACCACCTAGAAAATATTCAACACTATCACAATGAAGATGTTTCAAACGAATGAATAAATATAACATGAATGAACTAAACAAATGAATGAATAAAGAGGAGTGGCCACTTTCCAGTAGTAATGGCACTGTCATCCTAGCAATCAAGTGCTTATATTAGATGATCTACAAAATTTGTGCCCGGTTCTTTTCTCCTTCCTAATGTCCAAATTCCCAAACAGCAGTGCAGAAACCAGAAGCCGAGAGCAAAGACTGGCAAAAGCAGCAGGTGCTCCACTGTGTACCAGCCATTTCGGAGCAGATAAAGTCATTAAGGAAATTTTTAACAATAACCTTTCAGCTAACTACCTGCTAACAGCAGGTAGCGTGGCTTTCAGAGACAAGAGCCTGCCTTGAAGTCACCAGTGAGCAGGACTTGACCTTCATTTTCAGTATATGAGTATTAAATATTCATAATCCACGTAACTGTAGCATAAGAAGTAGCTGCAACTCAACATGAATCAAAGGAATAAATATCTTCACACGTGAGTCATCTTTTCCTAGAATGCCCCTGGAAAAAATGCAAATGCACAGAGCTCCAGCCCCTGTCTCTTCCAACTTTCTCTTGAAATTCTGGAAGCAGTGGGGACTACTGTGTTATGCAATCCATGAACACTGCCCTCAAGCTGATATTGCCAGGTCTTTTTCTTTTCTTCCCACCCCCCCCCATCTGTTAGATAAGAATTACTGTTCTTGTGTCAAGGGGAGGAGTGACACATGTGACATTACCAGAAATAGTGATATTAGCACTCACGGGGCATAGAAGGTCACTTCTGACCTGGTTGTACATTAAAAAAAAAAAAAAACAAAAAACTGCTTCACAGGGACCAGAGTGTGTGGGAGAAAAGATGCCTGCGGAGACATCGGGGCATCAGAATTAGTTGCTGCAGTGACATGTAACAGGAAGCCTTCTTAAAAGAGTGAAAGAGAACTCCTTTAGACAATATGTGTTTGGGGTGACTAACTGGAGAAGATATTTTGGGGGGTTGGGATTGCTGCACATGGCTGGTGTCATGTGTCTCTGTGTATGTGAAGGCACTGATATTTATGTCTATCAAAGCCTTGCTAGAATATCTCCCTCTGCATGGATCTTTCTAGAAGGCTTACCATTGGGATGATGAAGCATTGTTTTTACACACTTTAATGCAATTCTCTTTGGTTCTCAACTCCCCAGTGGCCCTGAGGACAATCTGTCTACGCTAGATAGTAATCACTTGAGGCTAAACCAATGATTCTTCTGTAGCGATCCCTACAGGAAAATAAAGACCCAAAGGAGGGTTTCTCAAACACTTCAATAAAAAAGACCTACTCAGAAATCTATCTGTATTGGCCTAAGAATTCAAAAGAAAGATATACAGGAGAAGATGGCTTTGGAAATGACTTATCCTCCATATCTTCATCATGAAATGAACTTTGAAAGATGAAAAAAGACCATAAATCCACAAATTAGGACATTTATCTGAACTTCCCTACCCATCTGGCACCCAGAAGTAGAACCACCACCAAGCCTTCTATCTACTTGCACAACCTGAATGACCCTGCCTTAAGATAAGATGACAAAGCCAGAAAGCCAGCCACTAGAGCCTGTTTTAGACACTATTCTGCATTCCTGGCACTTTTCAAAGGACTTGGTGCAGAGAACCTCTAATCTTGAGCCTTGTGTGATTGGAATATTCCCTACCATTTTGGTGAGGCCAGCTCTGGTTAAAGTGCACTGAGACAAGTCATTTCAGGCACAATGTCAGCCCAATTAGGTTTGCTTCTGATTAATTTATTTGGAGGGAGGAAATGCTAATTAAAATTCATGTCAAGAATACTAGGAACTTTTTCCCCAAGGTGATGAGTTAGTACAATTTCTAAGAGAAGTTTAAATCTACCTTTGAAGATGTCCAAATGGCCAGACAACTTGTGTCACTTAAACTGGTATAGTTTTGAATGAAAAAAGATGAATTCAAGAATTTACAATCTACTTTCTTACCCTCTTGCCATTCACATCTTGTATGTGGATAAAATTTCATTTTATCTTGCTCAGTAAGCTTGATTAAAATTAGTTCAATAAGCCTAATTTGGTTTTGGGGAATGTGTGGATTTATCATAAAGGTGACTTCATAGATTTTACTTTAATTCTTCCCTTTACTTAAACTAAGCATGCTTGCTGGCTTTCCTGGGGAAGATGGAACACTCTCATGTGCTGACTGCTGATTGGGCCTTCCATGGGTCAGAATCTTGGGAGATAGTCTCAGAACTAAATGAAGTAATACAAATGAAAGTAGACAGGGCTACTTAAATAGCCATGAGTTCTTCTTATAACCAAAGTCTTGCTATCATAAACCACATGGTTTGGTAACATAGAATAAAGGGGAAGACAGAGATAGGACTCAGTCCCCAGGAAGAATGAGAAAATCCCACTTTTAAGATTATTGGCATTTTGGGGGAGGGCGTAGGGGGAGTTAAAAACAGGACTAAAGTCAGTTTTGATATAGACTTCTTGCAAGTTCATTAAAGAAACCAGAATTGGAGAGAATTTCCAATGACAACTTCCACAGGCTTAGCAGAGTCAGACTTAGATACAAAGGACATGGGGATAGGTGGGACGCTGGGAAAGCACATCTACCTTGGGGATTGTCACGCCTTCCTATCCTTTCCCATGGAGGCAAGAATGCCAGAATCCACAGAGCCAAAGACCATTATAGTACACACTATAACAAAGGACACCATTCAAACCCATCTAACAATAGTATTTTATTTCCAAGAAATACAGTGGGGCAAAAAGGGAGGTAAAGAGAAGGAAGGTAAGGTCGAGGCAGCTGTCCTTCTAAAGTTTCATCACACTCTCCACATACAGGTGTGCTCTCTGTGGAGCACACAGAATACATGTCCAAACCTCTTTCCTGAGCCCCAGCATGGGCGCTGGCAACCCACAACATGGTAGAACACCCCTGGAGAGAAATTGGAGAAATAAGACCAAAAGCTTGAGAAGAGCTCCTTTTCAATTCAAATATGGTCCAGAATCTTAAGAGTAAATATTAAAACAGGGCTTACCTTCTCTACTATGCCACTTGGAGTCTTCCAAACTTATCAGTGCTCTTCTCTTTCTTGGCTAAGAAATTCTGATGAAAGAAGCATGCATGCGGAGTCTCAGGGATGTTTAAAGTATCCTACATTTAAGCTGGGTGAAGGCTGCCCAGCCTTATACATGGAGCTTGAAGGACCTCTGATAGTCTCAGACTTGGTTGATTCCCAGAGACAGGTGATTAGAGTTGATATTTTCTTTATTTTCCCTGAGATGACATTCTGGCCTCTGCACCCAAATGCACACAATCCTCTGGATGACTGAGCAGATGGCTCTGAGAAATTCAGAGTTTAGATGTGCGTGAAATTGCTACCATCCTGATTCCCAGAAAAAAAGCACTAAGCACAGAATTCAGGCACACAGGAGTCCAAGCCAACAGCAACACTTGGTAGGTTTCTTAGTATCCCACCATCCTAGAGATAGAGTTATCTCAGAGTGAGAGGGCAACAGCTGAGGGCCACTGTCTGTGACCAGAGTTGTTCAGTTGACATCACAACAGAAAATCGAGTCAGACTTTGGCTCTACTCGATTCCCAGATGCTGTCAAACTCAAGATTATGATAGGATAACTGGAGCAAATGATGCACCCAGGGGTGGCACCTGCAGGAGCCAGGACAGAGTGGTGCCATCTAGCAGCCCTAGTGGGCCATAGGCACTCTCTTCAGGCTCCTGTGAGGTCTTCACTTTCTGTGATCCAGGCTCAAGCCAGGGCACCAGTTCACTTAGCTGCACCCTAGGGGCCTGTCCTAGCATCCACGCTAGGGGTTCTCACATGGTCATGGCCTCCACCTCTGGGAGTCCTCATGGATGACTTGTCCCATCACTGAAGCACCAGTGAATGTGTGTCAGCTGAATATTCAGTTGGCAGGTGAAATAATAGCACCATCATTTCTAATTTGTCCTCCAATAAGATCAAAGTATGGAAAACCCGAATGAGAAAAGGATCCTACAACCATGGCCAAAATAGCTCAGACTCTCATCTGCCACCCTCCCAGAGGTGGCAAATTTCCATCAAGTCCTCTTAGCTTCTTGACATCTTCAGTGCAAATGCTTCATCAGGAAGCAGTTATTTGAAAATAAACAATACCCAATAGAAGGCTTGACCCCAAATGCCTCTCCCTCCTACACCAGCAGAACCAAAGCAGCCTTCCTTCTGAGAGCTTGCTTTCCCACTCAGAAAATCAACACAGAACAGCCCTGCCTTCATCCCAAAGTCTTCTGCCCTTAGGAGGATATTGCAAAAGTTGGTATTAAGGTAATAAAATCACCAATGTAAAGGATCATGATTTTAGAAAGAAGGAGCAAGACAACATATTTGAATACTCACTTTGATGAATCTATGAAGTATATTACAAGTGCACCAATGCTGAGAGCAAAGACTAAGACAACCTGAAAAAGAAGAGAGAAATGCCATTACTCACAAGCTGAGTATCAGGATGTTTATATATATATATATATATATATATATATATATATATATATATATATATTTATTTATATGTATGTATGTATATGTATATATATTGCAATACTGGGGTTTGAACTCAAGGCCTTGTGTTTGCTCAGCAGTTGCTCTACCACTTGAGCCACTCTGCTAGCCCTCTCTTGAAGTACTTGCTGATGCTGGCCTCAAGCCATGGTCTCCTGATCTCTACCTCCAGGGTAGCTAGGATTATGGGCGTGAGCCGATGCCTGACTGGGGAATTCATATTCTTGACACCCAGCAGCAGCTCTGAGACTCAGTGCCTGTTGCTTTCAGGAATCTGCTTGGAAGTCTCATGCCCTTGCTGTCCCACAGACTACTTTGGTGATGGCCCCTTATAAGGCAGTGGACAGCAACCTTGCTCCTTGGCAATAGGGGTCCAGGCAGACTCTTGCATCCTGTGACATTGGATTTTTATTTGGTCCTGTTATCTCAAGGTTCAGTTTCCCTCAACTGAAGTCAATAAACTTCAGGAGAGGAAAGCAGGTAAAAATTTGGAGTGATGTAGTTTCTCATATTATATGTAGCCTAGGAGCTAAGGGACTTAAATGCTAATTCTTAACAGCTTTCTTGAGGAATAATTAATGTACCATAAATTTCACCGAGTTTAAACATACAATTCCTCAATGACTTCAAGTAAGTTTAACAAATTGTGTGACCATCATCACAATCCAGTTTCAGAACATTTTCATCATCCCAATAAGAGCCCTTATGCCTATTAAATTAGTCCCTGCTCCCAACCTCCAGCCCCAGACAACCACTAACCAACCTTCTGTCTCCACACCTGAAATAGTCATTTGAAAAGTCATTTGTACAAACATCCATATGGATACATGTGTAAAGATAGACAGATAGATAGATAGATTAGATACAGATATGTTCTGAGAGAGAGAGAGTTATAATTCTTCTTAAGTATTTAGGAAAACAGTTTAGGTGCTGAATTAGATAATATATTCAGCCAGTTATATGGCAATCCTTATTCTTTGGTTTACTCCCCACTCAAAATTATCATTGCTATCAATGACAGTTTGGGCATCTCCTTCAATGGATGACTGTCAAGCAGGAGTCCACCAAATGAGTGTGTGGCAGCAGATTAGGTTGATACTGACATTTCTGTCCTCACTTAAAGGTTCTGATGTGTTTATTTAATCTTTCACAGAGGAGACTATCAATGCAAATAAAGGATGGTCCAGAAAAAAAAAAAAAGAAGCTAACAGTCAAGATGAAGGCTGAAAACAGAAAGTAAACATTACCACCACACACAATGTCTGCCTGCCAGTCAACAAATACCTTTTAGGTATGTTAATATCCTAAAGAGATTATGGGCTGAAGGACTTTAGAAGTGTCAGTCTCCCCAGTATCCATATACTGACATTCCATTGGCAGTGGATGATGGTTAGAGGTGAATCCCATTTTAGTTAAAGACTAGGTATGATCAAGCTCTCTCTCTCTCTCTCTCTCTCTCTCTCTCTCTCTCTGTGTGTGTGTGTGTGTGTGTGTGTGTGTGTGTGTGTGTGTGTGTAAAATGAAATCAGCTGGATATAAACATTTAAAACATTACAGAATTCCACAGAATGACTAGAGAGGGATGGTGGACTACACAGTACAGAAAAAAGACAGTCCAAATGACTGGGCCCAGTACAGGGAATATGCAGCTTCATAGCAACTGCTAAAATCTCCTTTTGAAGAGGGGTGTTAAAACAATATACCACTGGGGTTTATTTTGTTCCTCCATTTTGTTTTAAGAACTAAAGCATGCTCCAGTTGACTCCAAAGCAACTTGCGCCGTCTGTTAGTAGTTACCAGTTACCCAGTGGAATCCCTCTTGATGGGCTCACTTCCATCTCCTCCCTCACACAAGTTCATTCATATATTTCTTGCAAAGGTACACACAAAAGCAGGCCTCTGTTTTTTTTTTTTTTCCTGTATTATCTGAAGAAGGCAGCAAAGCAAATAGCTTGAGATTAATTTGGAGCTATGCTGCTATTTCTGAGACATAAGCAGTTAGATCCTGGCATTGACCTCATTCTCAGCTGCAGGGAGAAGAGGTGTGGCCAGAATGGAGGGGAGGGGCCTCTTCATTCATAAACAGCAAATCCAGGACTAATCCCTATTCATTTGGCTCCTTATGTGTCTGTGAATGCTGAGCTTCTGTCAGAGCTGGCTACAAAGTCCTATGCCACTAAAACCCACAACTGCAGCAAAGGAAAATCAAAGTCCTTGCAAATGGCATCTCTGTCATTAGGTAAAGAATTACTACCTCAGCACCCCTACAAAGGTGATAGCTTCCCTGTATCAGGATGCCAAAGTAACTGACACTAATTTGTCAGCTGCCTCCACTTGATGTAACTTATTTAAGCAAATCAACTAGTGAAGTGACAAGAGGAAGGATGAAATCCTGCTGTTGTCATACAAAGCAAACTCAAATAACATCTTCTCCCAGATAAGATAAGAGCAGAAAGAAACGCAGGAGAGAAATGACCTGTATAGCTCCTCTGTTGAATGACTCTATGCCTAGGTCCACATGTTCTGGAAGAAGGCTTTCTCTTGGGAGGCACAGGGAATCCACACTGTCCCACTCACCACTCATCACCATCACCTTCCTCCATGCACAAAAGGAACAGTGGTTCTCAGTGTGAAGGTAACTGGGCATACAGCTGTTACACTTGCTAAATGCCTCTTCATCATGTCAGCCTTGATGACACTGTCAACCTAGACCCATGTGTCATGGAAACACATTAACCCTTTGGACTTGGCCATGAAAATGGGGACTCAACAGAGTCTCAACTTCCATGTGGCCCTAGCAAAGCCACCCAGAAGAACTAGTTTTTTCTCTTTCTGTATTTCTATTTTTCTAACAAATCCCCATTGTGTGAGAATTCTACTCTAAATACAAAAATAAAACCAGTCTGAGAACACAAAATGATTAAATTTTAGTCTATACAGTAATAGTTATGTTGTAGAGCATCTCCATCTAAATATTTATTTAATATACACTGTGCATTAGGCTTAAGAAAATAAAGGATTGAAATCCACTTGGAGTCTTGAAAGACTCTTTTACAGAATAGTCCTTCAATAGATTTATACTGTACTATTGTGTAATCAGTGATCAATTACACAATGTAGTTATACCGAATGTATACTAAGCTACTGATGAGGTGGATCATTAATTAATAACTGGAGTAGAAGTTAGAGAGGGGAAGGGATGACAGGGGCTCTTGCCTCAGAATCTCTTCATTCTCAAAGTTCCTTCCTTATTCTAGTTATGGCTACCCTCATGTCCTTTCAGGAAGGTATAGGGCCAGTGGAGATCCTTCTCCGCTTCTACAGTCCTAGGGATAAGAAGGATTGAAATTCAAGGGAAATGGTAAGATAAGACCAAGCAAGACGCAATTCACAATTCTAGAGACAGAAAAACGCATGTGCCCTCCTGCAGCTGAGTCACAGAATAACCCATAGTGATCAAGTCCTTCCCCAAGCATGTCCCATACAGCAGCCTGTGGACAGTAACCTGACCTAGGAAATGGCTTGCCTCTCAGAACAAAGCCTCTACTAGCTTTTGCCAGAATCTGCCCAACTCGTCTAACTTTTCATGGACTGAACTCACCCCATCACCTTGGCCACCTTGGAGGGTACTTGCTGCCATATTCCGAGATTTACTGAAAACACCCATATGTTATGTGGGGTCAGATTCCCAAAAACAAAGCAATTTGATAAATGTCATTGGAACAATGGGGCTGTGGCTCATTTATTTTCCTGACTCAAGATAAAGTATGTCAAGTGTTTGCACAGAAGAATGCCAGGAACATCACACACACACACACACACACACACAGTGTGTGTGTGTCAAAACAAAAGCTTGTCCCCTTATTACAGGAGTCTAGTGCTGAACAGAGTATAGAGGAGGTCATCTTTCCAGATGGCAATTGCAGCAGGTCATGAAGATCCTCACATGCTAGAAAAAGTTCATAAAAATGGAAAGCAGTATGGCCAAATACAGAATATTCCCCCTCAGTTACCAGAGCTCCTAGGGAAAGGCAGCTTCAGTGATGTAAACACAAAGGTGGTGAATCAGGAGAGGAGGCTCTGCAGAGATGTTGCTTGCTCTACAACCTGGATTCCAGTTACCTGGTTGAGGCCCAAATGCTTTCAAATCGCACCTGAAGTCATCTGGCCCTTCAGAGGTGGACTGGAGCCTATACTCTCTCCTGGGGTGGGCTTTTCTTAAAAAGCAGAGACACCCTGGTCCCAACTTGGGACTAAGGCATTGTGAGCAGGGCAAAGGAAGCTAAGCACCTCTATTTTTAACAGGCTTTTCCAGGGAATCTGGCATGTGGCTAAGAGTAGGAGCTGCTGAATTAAAGCCATTAGGGGAAGTCACTTAGCTCAAGTCAGAGATTAATTTACAAATGTCGCCTTAACAATTAGCCCATTAGAACATATGTATGCGGCCTGCAGGCTTGGAGAATCTGCTAGGAGTACCCGAAAAAGTACAGAGAGGAGAATGAATTAATTCACTTTAGAGCAGGCTTTCCATACTCTCCTCAGCTCACAGCTGAACAAATGACCTTAATTAATGAGTCTCCATGTCTGTAGAATCCGGCTACTGGCAGCAGAAACTTTTCTCAGAAAATGGACAGTTTTCTCCATATGATCCCAAAGGCACATGACTTTTTATTAAGCTATAACTTATATACAATAAAAATTACTATGTACAGAAATAATAGACAGGATAACTCCCAAGGCAAAACAAGCTAGAGACATTTTGCTTCTGAGAGATAACATTATTCCAACATCTAAATTATAATGTTTGGTTCAGTGAATTTAATGATTCCAACACACGTTTATTGAACTGTGATGCACAAGGCCCAGAGAGAGACTGGAAAATATGAAGCTAAAACAGCAAAGTCAGGCCAGGAGTTTGCCCTCCCTGAGCCTGGAATTCAGAAGTTTCAGTTACTTATGAGTCTCTTGTGGAATTAAGCAATGCTACTCACAGACCGACAGATGCTTCCTGGATGTCAAGGGAAGGATCACACTTAGAAAGTAACATCAGCTTCATCCCAAACTCCCAAAGTGGAAAGGGGAGAGAAAGAGCAGAGTGGGAAATCTAGGAAAAGGTAAAAATTCCTGACACTCAAGTCCCTTCAAATGCACAGACACCAGGCACAGATATATGAGAGGGTGGGAGGAGAACAGGAGCCGGTAAAGCAATATGCACTTAGTGTCTCTGGGACTCAGTTTACCAATCTGTGAAATGATGAGATTGAAACAGATGATTATTGGGTGAGGACCTTGAAGGTAATCCTACAGTGAGAAAACAAAGACGTTTAGGCTTAAAAAGGCAGTGCGTACCCTTTTTTTGCCATACTTGGTGTATAATTATATTTTGGCATGATAATAATAATGCCTGTCATGAAAACTGCATCCAAAAGGTTGCTTTCATAAAATTTCATGCGCAAACTCCACAGACACTTGAATTCCAGCAGCAAAATCAATTGTTCATGCAACATGTCATCCACAGAACTTACACACAATAGAACACAGCAGGACTGAGGGCCTCTCACCACCTCTTTACTAGGTCTGGCTCTCAGCTCTGCCATCACTATAAGGAATTGAGTGGCAGTCTGCACCCTTCCGTCCTGCCTCCAGGAGTCTGTGAAAAGCCCCTGTTTCTATAGATTTTACCCCTAGAAGCTCACAGCTCTGAATCTCAATGTTTTAAGGAAGAAAGGGAAGAATGTTTTTCTTCATAACCTGCCAAGTGTAGTAATATATTTTCTCAATTCTAAATCATTAATAGTTCTCAGTTGAAGAAGATATAACATTGCTACCAAAAAGGCACTTTTGTTATCATAAATTTAAAAAGATTTATAAAGCATAAAACATATTTTGATAGTACCCAATGGTTCCCTAAAAGTTCCCAGCTGGCTTTCTGGCACATTACATTTGACTTATGGAAGTGTATAAAACAAAAATGCTGTAAATTGATTCACTATAAACCAAGACTCCAAACAATGGTTTAAGGAGAAGTGTATTCATGAAAGAAAAGAGAAAGAAAGAAGGGCATTCAGTAGCTGGTGGGTAGAACGACAATATCCAAATAAAGTGCACGGGGCTTCCACAGAATAAAACTATGGTTTATTCACAGGTGAGGTGTGGAGTTTGGGGGTTTATTGCTGTGTTCAGTGCTGGGGATGAACCCCAGACCTGACACATTTATATACGCTAAGCACATACTCTACCCTGGAACCACGCCCCAACCCACGTATAGGAAGCCCAGCAAATATATCTACTATTTTACAGGCAGTCGGAGCTTGTGGTTCCAAACTGCAATACTATGAAGCTATATTCACTGTAAAACAGACTGGGTTCTTAGGACACACAGAAATTAAGAAAGCCCCTCCATAGGTAGCTTCAGGTGACTTTCATAGTTTTTGATATGGAGAAAAATCTCTGATGGAGTTTAATGAGGCCTGAAAACTCTAGCCCTTTTCCTCTTCTCTGGTCTACCTCACACTCCTTCCATCTCCAGATTCCAATTACACTGAATATTCAGTTTTTCTCATTCACATTAGCAGCCCTACCTACCACAGAGCCTTTGAACAAGCATGTCCCTCCTCTTAGAAGATTTACCTTGCCTTATAAGCTACCCATCCATCAGAAATCAGCTCTACTGTCATTTCCTACCCATCCCCTATGAGAAGTTACCCATAAACATAGTCTGGTTTGTGTAGCAGATGGCATAACAGGGATTTCATGTTTCTTGGTGTTATCATTTGATTTACTGCTCTCTCAGCTGGACTGCAAGTTCTATGAAGGCAGACTGCCTTTATAGTCCAATTTTAGTCAGGACTATATTTCATGCCTCAAAGCTATTTGTTAAATAGTCAAATATATCTGGAGAAAAGTTGGACGGTAAGTTTGGAGATTGGGTGTAGTGTAAGACAAAGGGGGTAGAAGGATATGGTTTACCCTCATTAAATGAGGCTCAAGCTTACAGCCTCAGATAGAGGTGAGAGGTGGTTTTGCGTGATGGCAAGACCCAGGACACACCTCACTGAAATGGAGTGCGGATGAAGTTCTTGGTAGTGGAAGGTGGAAGCCATCAGAGAAGAGTGGGAAGGCCCTGGAGGGAGGGAAGTGGCAGCAGAAGGAAAGGCAGACAGTAGGGGGATTTAGTTGGATAGCAGGAGCCTCAAAAGAAAAGGTTTTCAATAAGAATGAAGAGTTCCCTGGACTATAAAAAAAACAAAGCAGGATGCACAGAAAGACATGAGGGATATTTCAGCCCCAGGAAAAAGAGATTCGACCTTAGTGGTAGATGTAGGGAGCATTAAGTGAAAGGGTAGAGAATTTAGATTTGCATCAGGACTAGGAATTTGTAAAAGCAAAGTGAAACACATATTGTGAGGCAGTAAAACACAGAGATGCAAAATAATACAAGTATCAATGTATAAATAATAAACAAATATGCAAATACATCTGTCTATAAGTACACAGACACTTGCACACACTACAGAGACACAGAAATAAACTGAAGCATACCCATCACAGATGCTGGACCTCTATTACTACTTATTAACCAACTACATGTCCTGCAATGTTTCTCTGTCTATTTTTAAATCAGGTCATTTCGAAATGGCCATAGATAAAAATGAGGCCTTGGAAAGCAATTGAACAACCTGCTAGAGTAAGCTACAAAGAAGTTTTTTATAAATCACGTGTCTACTGGTGTACAGACAAAGTGAAGAGCCATAATGGGCTTTGGGGGAGGGCAGAGACAAATATGACTGATGTAGAAAGAGGTGAAGGGTCTAGATTCGTCTTGTTTTTTTTTTTCATGTTCTCTAAAAAAGAACTGAACATAAACTAAAAGTTAACTGCTTCGTCTCTTTCCTTCTAAGGGTTCGGGTTGACCCAACTCTAGAGCCAGGCATGCGTGAGCTTCTGTGTGTCAGTGTTCCCCAACTGTCACAGGACTGTCCTTACATCCTGGATTTTGCTGCCAATGCTCATCTCACTTTGTCCAAATTAAAAATACAGAAAAATCAAATGTGTTCCTTTGAGGTCCTGACTTATTATAACAAAAATGAGGAAGACAGTAAATTGGACACTTTCTCTAAAACATATGTCTCTCCTGAAGTCCAAGTTTAATGACACTGAAATCTTATATCACTGCATCATAAAACTTAAAAGGCTGTGTTTTGCATAATTTTACCAAAGACATTAAAACAGATGTATTGGCAAGCAAGATAAAAATCTTCCATTTGAGGTCTAAAGTTTATAAGACTTTTCTTGTCTAATTATTGAAGAAAGTGGGGGAGAAACTTCCATCTGCTAGTGGAGCTCTGAGTCTGCAGCTAACCAGCTTTGTGAGGAATTGTCTGTCTTATATGTGACTTTGGCCAACTGGATTTTTAATTTAATTAGGTTTATAAGATGAGAAATCTTCTATAGCATTGTCAGGTCACCAGTTGCCAATCACTGTCACTAAGGATTAAATTTATAGCCATCTTTGCCCTACTTCACAATTCTTGCCAGTTCTTAGATTATATTAAAGGCAAACAGGAACTGAGCAGACACTCATTTTAACACTTGCCCACCCAAATTCAGAGCAGCGTTATTCACAACACCCAAAAGGTAGAAGCCATTCAAGTGTCCACTGAGAGAATTGTGGACAAAATGGGTTGTATACACACAATGGGATGCTTTTCAGCATTACAAGAAGGAAATTCTGACACGTGCCACAATGTGGATGAACACTGATGACATTATGATAAGTGAAAGAGGCCAGTCACACAAGGACAAGCACTACAATTCCACCCACGTGAGGTCCCTGGTGTAGTCAAATCATGGAAACGGAAGGCAGAATGGTGGTTTCTAGGAGACGTGGGAAGGGGAGAATGCGGAGTTTATGTTTAATGAGTGTGGAATTTCAGTTTTGCAAGGTTAAGAGTTTTGGGGATAGATGATGGTGATGGTTGCACAGCAACGTGAAGGTACTTAATGCCATCAGTTGTACACTTGTACATTTACAAATGTCTGAAATGGTAAATCATATATGTATGATATATAAACTAAGTATGTACACACATACTACATATATACCTTAGCACAAATATTTTTCTTTTTTTTCCTTTATTCATATGCGCATACAATGTTTGGGTCATTTCTCCCCCCCACCCCCCACCCCCTCTCTCTCCTCCCCTACTCCCTCCCTTTCAGGCAGAATCCGTTCTGCCCTTATCTCTAATTTTGTTGAAGAGAGAGTATAAACAATAATATGAAGGACAAAGCGTTTTTGCTCATAAGGATAGCTATACAAGGAGATTCCTAGCATTGCTTCCATGTACAAATGTGTTACATTCTAAGTTGAATCTTCTTGAACTGACCTTTTCTCTAGTTCCTGATCCCCTTCTCCTACTGGCCTCTGTCACTTTAAAGTTTCCACATTAGTTCCTTTGCACTGAGGACATCAAACACTATCATGTTTTTTGGGTGTCTTACCTATCCTCATACCTCCCTTGTGTGCTCTTGCCTCATCATGTGACCTAAGTCCAAACACCTTGCTGTATTTGCCCTTGATCTAAAGTCCGCATATGAATGAGAACATACGATTTTTGGTCTTTTGGGCCAGGCTAACCTCGCTCAGGATGATGTTCTCCAGTGCCATCCATTTACCAGCGAATGATAACATTTCGTTCTTCTTCATGGCTGAGTAGTATTCCATTGTGTATAGATACCACATTTTCTTAATCCATTCATCAGTAGTGGGGCATCTTGGCTGTTTCCATAACTTGGCTATTGTGAATAGTGCTGCAATAAACATGAGTGTGCAGGTGCCTCTGGAGTAACCTGTGTCACAGTCTTTTGGGTATATCCCCAAGAGTGGTATTGCTGGATCAAATGGTAAATCTATGTTTAGATTTTTAAGATGCCTCCAAATTTTTTTCAGAGGTTGTACTAGTTTACATTCCCACCAGCAGCGTAAGAGGGTTCCTTTCTCCCCACATCCTTGCCAACACCTGTTGTTAGTGGTGTTGCTAATGATGGCTATTCTAACAGAGGTGAGGTGGAATCTTAGTGTGGTTTTAATTTGCATTTCCTTTATGGCTAGAGATGGTGAGCGTTTTTTTCATGCTTAGCACAAATTTTTTAAATGGAAAGAAAATTTTAAGCATCCAACCCAGAAGGATATTTACATTTCAAACTTCAAACATAACCACTTTCCCTAAAGAACACCAGTATTTCTCCTCTCAAAATCAACTTATTACATACGAGTGACTGTTGCCTCCCTAGATGTTTGGTCTTATCCCTTAATAAGCTGAACTTTCTCCTTTAGTCTCCAGAACCTGCCCCTATATGTCACAGAGACTTTATGCAGGTTCTTATCTTCCCCTACCACTCCTCTTCTTGTCTATTACTGGGCTCAAAGGTGGCCATGAATTTCTGAGGGAATCAGGATTCCGACTAGAGCCAGAATCTATTTTGTCTTTTGGTAACTGTAGCTAAAGTTCCAGACATGATTGAAGGTTTGAAAAGACTGTGCCCTTGATCCTGTAAGCACTTTACAAACAGATACCAATTCCTTCCGTAAGATAATGGAACAGACACAGGCATTTGGTCTCCAAGTCTAAGCCTTAAGGCCAATTTGCAGTAATGACTTGGTCACAGTCCCTTGGTGGGCTGTTAGTAGAATATCAAGGTATACCCAGAAATAACCTTAAATTTCTATCGTCTACAGTAATGATTTTCCCAGCAAAGGTCTTGCTTTTAAAAAGGATTATCAATGTACCCTAGAAAGCAATGCCACCTTAGCACCATAGTATCAAGGGCTTTGGCCAGAGATGATAAGCAACCATTCATCCCATAATACCACACTGATGTCAGCCTTCAAAATCCTCTCCTGCCCCATGCCAGACCTGACCATCAACCCACACATCCTCACACTCTGTACCATAAATGCCACACTCAACTTTCTCCTCTGCAGAGTCACCTGCTGACCATAGCAAATGAGTTGGCTTCAACAAATACTGTTAGGTGTGAGAATGACACCAGAGAACCATTTTGTTAAGGTTTACAGAGGGGTGAAATCAAGATCTTCCTAAAGAAGGCCCTACCTAGCTCATTAACTTCTAACATCTCTCCCTCCTTTAAAATGAATTTTGTTTTTCACTATTGAATTCAGACAAAGAAGCTATCCTGGCCCAAAAGAAGCAGAAAGCCTCATGAGACAATATCCCTCACACTCATGTATTCTGGTTCCCACAGCCTGGAAAATAAATTAAAAGGCAGGGCCAGTGGCACACAGTTTGACATGTACAATTATGGATGCCTGGAGTGAAGGCAGACACCCCACCCAACACTAGTGCTGCTAATTTAGAAAGGATAAGCCACCACCACCCAGCAGCCACCTTACTTCCTGAAGCATCTTACAAATCTCCCTGTCACCTAGCTATGATTAGATCATAGTAAGCAGCACAGGATAACCGGAGTTCTGACTTACTAGACACAAACAGTGAGAGAACCACACACTACTTGCATGCAGTAAGGGTTTGAGGTAACACAAGCTTCCCCTCTTTTGGTCTGAATTTCACACCACCTTTGCAAATGAAAGAGGAAAAAAGACTGTGACTTGTCACAGTCCTTTTCAAGGTCATTTAATAGAGGAAGAGCACATGTATGAGATTCTCATCTGTCATATGTCAGCATATTCAATAAGCAGACGAGTTACATGGTTAGGTCAACAGCAAGGCGGGGGACAGAAAATGTGTGAAGAATTTTCTTTTTCATATTTTTAAGAGCTTCAACATAGTTTTCAGGAAGGAATCAAAACTGAATTGGGCTTCCTTAAGCTTACTGCATAGCTTTTCTGTATTTCAAGTTTATAAGTGGGGAGAAAGTCATCTTGTCAAGGCTTAGGGGTTCTTACCGTCACAATCTGGTTATGCATTTCTGTCCAACCCAGACTGATCACCCAATTCTACCCCTCATTTGTTCTCTTTAGAGATTGCCAGGACTCATTTCTATGAATCTTTCCAGCATCCTACAGCTCTGCCTCTTTCATTCACTCACAAAGAGGCTGTATGCTCACTACAGGCTCAGGGCTGAGCAGTCAGGAGACACAGAACAGAAGAAGAATGCCCCTGCTATGGAACTCAAACTCCAATTTCCACTCTTATTGTACAGGATGGCAGATGCCGAGATGAGATTTGAGCATTGGCGCCTTTAGGGTGTTTATGTTTTAGGACAGTGGTTGACACACATAAGTCTCCATCAGAATGAGCTAGAGGGAGGGCCAGTGGTGACGTGCTTGCTGTCCTGTCTCCTCCAATTCAGTAAGTCTGGGTGGAGCAAGAACCTGTACTTCTACCAAGCATCACATCTGCTGCTGACTTGAACCATAACAAAAGAAAAAAATATGCATGGAGGAGAGCCTCTTTTCCTTTGAATATGGGTGTGAAAACACTTAAAGTTGGTTAGTTTTAGGTATGTGATACTTGGACAAAATGCCCTTAAAGTATCTATAAAAAGATTAGCTCCCCATTGGGTGAACAATTTGTAGCACCATCCTCAAGTGGTTCCCAAACACACCTTGGCATTGTTGTGGAAAAAAAAAACTATTGAAAGACACTGCATGGTGGTACACCTTGTAATTCCAGATACTTGGGAGGTAGAGATAGGAGAATCATGGTCCAAGCCTGGGCAAAAGCAAGAGACTGTATATGAAAAATAGCTAAAGCAAAAAGAGCTGGGGGCATGGCTTAACTGGAAGAGCACCTACTTAGCAAGTATGAGGCTGTGAGTTCAAACACCAGTACCACATACATATACCGAGAGAGAGAGAGACATTTCAAAGGCTTCTGAAAGGGAAAAAATGACTAGAAGTCTTTTTCTTGAAATATTATTTAGAATCATTTTTAGAGACTAGGTAGATGGGCTGGATAAGGCCAGTAAGGTCCATCTTCCCCAGACATGTCTAAGACATGGGAAGGACAGACAGTTCCCTTTAGTCAGGTCTCACCCCCTACAAGAACATTCTGGAAGTAATCTGGATTCTCTTGCATGCTGTGTGTGATTAGCCCTCATAAGAACACTGTGGTGTGCTCTCTCCAGCAGCAGCCCCATCTGTCATTCTAAAAGTTGCCCCTCTGGCATTGGTTTTAAATGGCATCTTTTGTGCCTATGGTGCTTTTTTTATTTATTATACCAGACACTAAGTGATTCTTGATAGCCTTTGAAGAAGGGGCTTCCTGACACTATATGGTGCCAAGTTTGTACGTCTAAGTTGACTCTAATTCTCAGTCTTCTCTTTGACCTGGAGTAATTATTAAGAACATCTCCTTTCTACTCAAATGTGCACTATGTGCACGGGAAGAGTATGGTCATCCAATATAAGCACATTGAGGCCCTTGGAGAGGCCTAATACCTTCTGATACACTGGTGGCTAATATTCAGAAGCTAGAAAAGTCAATTTCACATCTTTAAAGCTCTCCTAGCCTTACCAGAGAATGTTTCTTTCTCTGCTTAATCTCTGACACATCTCCATAGCAGCAGGTGAACAGGGTTGTCTGAAACCTCCATATTCCCCACCATGACACTTATGCCCCAGGGACCACCCAAGTGCACACCATCTCTTTTGCACACAGATGCTCATGCTGTTTGCACAGTACAGGAGGGGCTCTGAGAATCTGGTGACCTTTCCATGACACTTGTGGTCCCTTGATGAGTGAATGTTTTTATAAGGCCTATGTGGCACTGGACAGGATTCCTACATTGCTGGGGAGGGTGAAGAAAGGTGATCTCAGAAGTGGCTTTGGATGCTGGCAAGAAGGAAAGCAAGGACCTCAAAACTTCAGACCAAAAGCAGCCCATTAAACCCTATGTGTAGGGCCACATGGGGAAGCAGATCTGCAAGTATCAGGGAGGACCTGAACCCAGTGGGCTTTCAGCATCGTTTCCTGGGGGAAAAACCAATTCAGCCTTAGATCATGTATTATTAAAATAATAAATGGGTTTGGGTAGAGGGTGGTTTTGCACTTCTATGACTCACAGAATACAAGCCAGCCATCCCCAGGAAACAATACACCAACACAAAGAAACCCAATTCATGCATCTCTTGGCAAAAGCTCCCAGCAATCCACAGCTCAGGAGGAAAAGAAAGACCCAAGGTGGTTGGACCAAGCCGAGACACAAGAAGCTGCTCTCCCACTGCACAGAGCTGGTGACACCCACCCTGAGTAACTGAAATACTGCCTAGTTCTTACTTAAAGAATGGCTGGTCACTTCCATGTCATCATTTCAGGGGCTCTTGAAGAACCCTTATTCCCAAAATATCTCCCATCCTGACATTTAAACATTAGCTATGACTTCCTTTGAGTTTAGTATTCGTTGTTCTTCTTAGATTTTGTAAAAAGACAGGAATAATAAACTAATTTACACTAAGTTGTTAATGATTTGACACAGTGCTGATGAAATTGTAGTGTACTGAATATTCACTTAGGTTATTGATTAAAGGTGCATTTCCAGCTGTAAGCATACAAAAGAAATACCTGCACACCCATGTTTATTGCAATACTAATCACAATAGCCAAGTTTATAAAATCAGCCTAGGTTCTCAACAATACTTAGGTGTGTTGTACATATACACAATGGAGGAGTATTATTCAGCCATGAAGAAGAATAAAATTATGTCATTTGCAGAATTGGAGGGAAAAGAAGATCTTGATGTCAAGGAAAATAAGCCAGATTCAAGAAGACAACTATCACATGTTTTCTCTGATAGGCGGAATAAAGATCTAAAACGGGGTTATTAATATAAAAGAGGGACTATTTGAGAGAAACCAGCAAAAGAGGGGGAAGAGGGGAATTGGGGGGTTAATATGAACCAAGTACATTGTATGCACATATGAAAATGTCATAAAGAAATGTGTTTCAAAAATTATGAGAAAAGGGGAGAGGAAGGGATAGAAAGAGTAATAGAGGGGGTAAATATGACCAGAGTCCTTTGTACACATATATGGAAATGTCACAATGGAACCCCCTTATTTTGTATAATTATTAAAAGCTAAAATCTTTCAAAAGTGTATTTTAAGTATTCTTATTCCAAAGATCTGATAAAACAACCAGAAATCATTTTCCACAAGCATCCTGAGCCCCTAACCCTATAACTCTGACACAATTTGCCAAAAATCATTTCAATGTATCCAGTCCTCCCAGGGAATAACTTCATGGTTTTTACAACACAGGTTACACCCTGAGAAATTACTCCAGCATCTCTGTGGCCTGGACCAGGCATCGGTAGGTATTTTCCTTATCTAATAGAAAGGAAAGCTCCTCATGTAATTCTATTATTATTTGTGTTTGAAAACTGTGAATATCTATGCAGCAATGGCAGGATCAAGGACAATCAGGGGTCTGGGCTGCCCAGAAGAGTCAGGTCTGTGTTGCTAAAGTGGGGAATTCCCAGTTCTCCAGTGTCTCCACTTGCATGACCTCAGTGCAGTGTGCATTAGTCAAGTCAGCCACTGAGGAGCTGTGCCTCCACCCTCATACCACACTTCTCCTTGTCACCGCTGTGGTAGGAACTGGGAGCACAGATCAATGTGACAGCGAGCACTGAGCCTGAACCTTGCAATGAGTAGGCCATTTGCTGCCACCTGGATATCAGTAGCATGAGTTGTTTCAGCAGACTGTTCCCTAGCTCCACAGGATGCCTCCAGCAAGCATGGCCCTGTCACCTCTCCTGCTCCTGGCACCTCTGGGACCAGGTGCACAGTTTGTCCCTCAAGCATCAGAATGGGCACAAAGTTGCTTCCTGCCAGTGGCAATGCAGGTGTCAAACACTGCAAACAAGCTGTGAATCCAAGAAGGTAAGAGTGGGATCTGGCTGAGCAATGCCCCAAGTCTGATCAAGCCCACATCCTTCTGAGCAAAACACAGGTCATGTGCAATGTATGAGTTCTCACAAAGAACAATCACATCTGCTGGTCCTGGGAAATGAGAACTAGAGAGAGCACAGGGCGGCCCAAGAGCTCATAGAGGATTAGTCCTTAGGATGGTGGCTCAGTGCCCGCCACAGCACAGGAAGGAGGTCCTCAGTGTTCAAGCAATTTTGTCCAAGGACATAAGGGTGAACTTCAGGCCAAGACACCCGACACACACCAAGAGAAACAGCACTTAAGCCACATGTGTCACTTTAAATGTTCTAATTAGCCACATTAATAAAAGACATGATATTCATGTTTTAAATATGTTATATTTAATGCAATGTATCCAAAATATTTTATGTCACCATATAGTTAATATTAAAGATTATTAACGAGATACTAGAAATCATCCACACACCCAGCATCCTACTACAATCAATTTTCTAACAGCTGTTCAATCTCATGAAAACTAGTTTTACAAAAACAACAAACTTGTTTTTAACAGAAAAATATTTTATATTGCTTCCCTTTTAGGTTTATATTTGAGTTAATTAAAGTTAAATAAAAATGAAAACCTCAGTTTCACAGCTGCTCCAGCACATCTCAGGTACCTCCACAGGCCCATGTTGCTATGGCTACCGTGTGGGGCAGCCTCATGGCACACAATTTCTACCACGGCAGACGGTTCTCCAACCCAACAAATGAGTAGAAAACATCCCTATTATCTGCCAGTACAGGATAAGGAGCTCTTAGGTGTCCTGAGTGGCATGAATTCTCTATCCTCTCAGTGGTTGAGGGCAAGAACCAGGTAATCCAAGTTTCAATCAAGGTGACCTTGAGCAGATAGTTCTCTATGCCTCACTTCCCATATGTGACAGAGAGGAGGAAGACCTACGTCTACTTCAAAGAGTTGTAAGAATGAAATAAATTAATATGTTTGTAAAGCACTCTGTGTAATAGAGTCTGGCACATGGTAAGGGCTCTAGAAGTAAATGTTAAATAAATAAATTTCCTGAAAGATGGCAGTCAATTGGGTATTGAGTGCTCTGATATCTTTTATTCCAGAATGGACTTACTAGAAGATACCAAAAAGATCTCCTCAAATGTACCTGAGTTCCTACCTAATGCAAAGTATTGCATCCCCACAGCTTGGGGGAAAAAAGAGCTCAGGTCATTCTAGAATGTCTGCCCTTCCCATTCTTCCAACCACATCTTCCTAGTCCTCCAAGATGAGGAAGAGCGTGCCACCACTTCTACAGGTGACGTCTACTTACTCAGCCTGAGTGCAGGTCAGCTCTTCCTGCCTGTCCTTCCTGAAGCTATGCATGAGTTATGAGTAGAACAGAAACATGTCCTCAGGTACACACAAAGCAGGAATGAGGGTGAGGCTCACACTGATGCTGACCCTTCCCACTGACCCCACACACTCTCATCTCCTTCGTTGGCTTATCATTCTGACGTCTCTGCTTATTTACTTCTCTATTTGCTTAATATTTGTCTAACCTCAAGAGGAGATGAACTTGATCTGGTTAGTTCTTTCTGGATCCCCAGTGCTCTGGTCAGCACCTTGAACATGTTATTATGGGCTTTATGTAGAATTACTGAATGAATGAATGTGCTCTGTGACACACAGAGTCCTGTTTCTCCATGCTCATATTCCAAAGCACTCTCCATCTTTCACTTAGAGGGCGTGCAATTCCATACGAGGGCGTGCAATTCCATACTACCTGATATATACACTGAACTATTTTCCTGTGTGTGTCTTGTTTCCTCAACTAGACTATAAGCCCCCAATGCTGTGTCCTGAACTTCACCTCCCTCCTATGGTCCTCTTAATATCAAGGAAAGGCACATTCTCAATAAATACTTGATGAATGAATGGGAACGATAAATCAGAGACCCTCAATTAATTTTCTTGGTTATAATAGTGAACTGTTTCTACAAATAATTATTTTTTCAAATGAAGTAAATACATGTACACATACATCTATATGTATTTGTTGTTTTTCATCCTAATTAAATGAAGCTATTTCTGCAACTACTTTCCAGTTCAAGAGAAGGACAATGTTAAATGTTAGATCATTAAGTTGGTTGTCTTTAATTGCATGGCAGTGTTTCAGAAAAGCTTTGAGTCATCTTTAAGATTCCTTGCCAGGGGTACAGCACACTACATTTAAAATGGCACTTATCTTAGTAAACACATTTCTATTGCAGACGATGTGTACCAGTAAAGCAATCCGTTGGCAAAGATCTGCCATCTCTTCTAAACCCCCTGTGAAGAAAAAATACGTAAAAATATTATAGGCACCAGAGACAAGAAAGCCTGGAAAGTATCCTTTATCACAAGTTACCAGGACTTATTCCCTAAAGCAAGGGAAACATTAACCATCCACCCTTGTCTGATTTCAAATCCTAGAGCATTTACTTTTTCTAAGTATCTTTTCTAAGATAGCTGTAAATAAATCTTCAAAATTTACTGTAAATTAAGCTATGGCAGTGAATATACTTATTCTTTCTCTCTTTTCTCTCTTCCTGCCTCTCTCTCACTCTTCCTTTGTTTCTCTCATTCTAAAACAAAAAGCAGTAGCTTGGGCAATGCGAATATAAATTCAGTTTCTATCAGAAAGCTGAGTTCTTGAGCGATTAAGCATACAGACCAATCCTTTGAAGTGAAGTGGAAAAAAAATACAGTAAAAGCTGAATTATTTTCTGAAGCACTTATCACATTACATGAAGAGTCTATTATGGTAAGCTATTATACTTGCAAGATGAATTGAATTCACATTCATGCAACTCATCTAGTCCTACAGAAACAGATAAAAAATTTATAGCAAACTGAAAAGGTTTGTGGAATGGATATAAAAAAGATCAATACTATAAGATTTTAATGTCAAATTGAGACAATAGAAAATATGGTCCAAAGCAAGGCCTCCAATAAAAAAGAGGAGTTAGTCAGGTGAGCAGAGAGATGGCCATCACTCAAGCAGGAGTAGTCAGGGAAGGAGCTGGTGGGCGTGTGGCTAAGCTGTAAGGGGATAACGGGTGGAACGGGAGAGTGGAAAACAGCCCATTCATAATCGCATTTTTCAACACATGTCTATTGATCCATTACTATATGCTGGTCACCATCCCAGAGGAGGGGATCCTTCGGAGAGCCAGTGACAGAGCTCCCACGCAGCTGATACTCTAGCAGGGAAGGACCCATTCTAGTGCTCATCCAGGAAGGGGAGGGAGGGATGCATCTTTTCTTTTCAAAGGTCCTTCACAGGAGTCCTGAAGGTTTTCCTCTGTGGTGATGGCTACAATTTTTTTGGCTTTTGAGATTTACTTTGCAAAGGAGGAGCATCCTCTCAGCATCTCCTTCCCTCTTTGCCATTATTAAAACCATGGGGATGCAGCTAACGACCAACACCAATCATAAAACATTTCTCCTAACTCCTTCAAGTGTGACTGTCCTTATTATAGCCTGAAGGTATGACCACAGGCTATTTATAGGCTGAAAACCAAGGCAGAATTCATATCACAAATGCAAGCCCCTCGCCATACTTAGGCTGCTAAACAAATCTCCTCCTCTCGCCCATCCCAACTCTGGAGGCAGTGAGAATGCTCCACACTGTTCTTCCCTGTGATGTGTTTAATCGGGATCCCCTCTCTTCCCCAATCAAGGACCTGACACAATAACTGACCTAATCATTTAAATGATGCTACTGAGAAATAAAGCTATTTTTCTTGTTCAAAAAATGTGTTCACTGTCCTATCCACTTATTTGCTTCCTTGACAGTGCTCTGAATTAATTTATTGCCTAATAAAACATAGACAGTAGAGCTGCCATGTTTGGTGGAAGCCCACTATTTCATCAGAGAAAAGACAACTGCTAAGCCAAAAGCACAAACATGGGTTTGTTGGATGCTGCAACGCCTGGCTGATGAACCCCAGCTCCATTTGCTGTCCCAAAGACACAAAAAGAGGCAGTTTACAGGCTTTGAGAGAGTGTAGGTGACTAGCAATTATCGCTTGTCAGAGGAAATGGAGTAAATTTGTTTGGTTAGCCAACTACCACAGGGTTTCCTTTCTACTGGATGGTAAACCTCACTGCCACAGAAGCCATCTCATGATGAACTTTGGGTGAGAGAGGCTGAGAAGAGAAGATAAAGATCAAGATGGAGTGGGTCTGGCTTTTCATGGTATCCACCGTTCCTGGAGATACCCTCCGACTGTATCATTTGCAGGGGGTCTTCAGGTCCCTACTCAGATGCTGGCAATGGCCTCTCATCTGAGAGTCTCTTTCATGGATGATCACTGGTCAACCTCATAGAAGTCAGGTCCTTTCCTGAGTGCCAGTGCCAACTGCGAGCTCATGGGATGAGTTTGGGGAAGGGTCTGGGGCTTTGGGATTCCCTTTCTGACTAAGTCGCTAGCTCTAGACTAGCAGGAGGTTCAAAAGAGAAGGAACACAGAACACGAGAAATCTGGACTCTGAGTCCAAGACCTGTGAGAGGAGGAGGAGGAGGTTTTCTCAAAGCCAAGGGAACCCAACACCAAACACATCTCCAAAGACTGGGTTAAAATTTGTGGACTGTTTCTCTGAGAAGGAATCAAGATTGCCTAGGCCTTGACCTGATTTTTTGTGGGGAGAAAACTGGGACAAGTGAGGCACTGACTTATCTAAGACCCTACTATAAGTCAGAGACAGGGAAAACTAGGGGGGAGGTGGATGAAAAAGAAAGAAGTTCCAGCATGCCTTGCAATTGCCTTACTTCCAGGAGCTGCTCCCCCAGAGTGGCCATGCACATCTTAACCACTTGGTAGTAAAAGATATGCAGCCCTGCCCCCAACCTAACAAAACACACGGCATCACCTTTTCTCCCAGGAAGTCTCAGAAGGAGGCACTGGTCCACCATCATCCTTCAGCAGAAGAGCAAGTTGATGAGAGGAGCACAGGGCACCAACTCCAGGAAACGGAATGACAAGTGAGACCCAGGCATCGACCAGACCCAACTCATTTATGCAATCTGCCGGGGGAGATTACGTTATCTGCCTCTCTCCTATGAGGGTCCCCTCAGGAAAGCAAAGGGAGGAAGGTGACCTGAAAAAGCCACTGATTTGCTAGAATGGGTCTTCAGTTCACCAGGGAGAGTAAAGAAATGTCCCAAAGGGGACCTCCCTGGTCCCTCTCCATGCCAAGTACTTTTTGCCTCTGAGCCTTTCTTTAAATGGCGCCCAACACTTCCCTGCTCCCACCCCTTTTCTCCACTTTTATAACTCCTGCCAGTCTGTGGAGCTCTATTCTGGAAGCTTCTCCTGGCCACTCCAGTCCTCCAGCACATCCTTCTCTGAAAATGAGCAGCATGAGTACCACAGTCCTTGGCATCCTCCAGTTTCTCAGAGTATCACAGATGTGCACAGGATCAGCTCCCACTGTGCAGTAACACTCAGACCCCTTGTAAGCTGAGGCCAGCCTGAGCTGACTTTCCACCACTGTGCCTTGAGTATGGCTCTCAGGACATCTGCTCTGGAAGCTCCCCAGGTGTCAGTGAACACACAGAGGTAAGGCCCAAGTCTGGACTGGCAAACTCAGAGCCTGGACCACATTGAGAATAACTGCTCCTGAGGACCCCACATGGCAATGGGCAAACAGTAGACATCAGAAACACTTGCTGACCACTTCACAAACACTGATCTCAGAGATAGGATGGGGCTTGGAGTCAGGAGATTTGATTTGTACCCTTCCTGTGTGACCCTGCTGAAGTTACTTAACCCTCCAGTCTTCAGTTTCTTAACCTCTGTAACAGACACCTCCAGCTTGTGGATCATGAATGTGGTCTTTCAACACAGCTCCAGGCTTAGTGGGTAAAGCAGCTCCCCCTTATCCAAGGGAGATGTGTTATAAGACTCCCGGGAGATGCCCAAAACCTTGATAGTACTGAGCTCTCTGTATTCTATGTCTTTTCCTAGTGGCCCTGCAGCCAATCAGAGTCAATCAGGGTTTTATGCCCTGGTGCCTTTGCATTTCTACCCTTGGGCTTTGTGGCTATTATTATGCAAAACAAGGGTGACTTGAGCATAACCACTGTGAGGCAGTGACAGTTGATATGATAACCAGAACAGCTACTTACTATGTAGCATACACAGCGTGGAAACACTGGGGATGATCACATCTTGGGCAGGATGGAGAAAGAAGGTACAGTTCCTCATACTGTTCAGGAAGGACGTCTGTACTCAATTCAAGATGCCCTGTATTGTAAGTAAGATCTGTCTAAAATTCATACGGATGACCAGCTCCAGTAAAGACCCTGAGCCAAATCCACAGAAGGTAGATATCCAAAGGCTAGTGACTGGGCCTGGCTTGAGAATATACTAATAACATAATACATTCATAATAAGTAAATATAACAAATATGTAACATATCATAAATTAAGATACAATAAAATATTAATAGCAAGCAAAATATAGTACACATCTTGTACCTATCCTGACTATTTTACTTGCATGAACTCACTTAATCCCCACAAAGAATTTTAGGAGATGGGTCCTATTATTATTATCCCTACTCTATAGCTGAGGAAACTGAGGCCCAGTACTGTTAGATAATTTCCCCAACATCCTACAGCCAGCAACTGGCACATGGTTGGTATGTTTCAGAGCACCAACTCTTTCTGAGATGACAGTCATCTGCATGATCACCTCTTCTCTCTGTTGTCTCTGCCTGGGTCTGCTGAGATGTCCTCAGCCAGTCTCCCTTGCCTCTTAGAGAACCTGCTGGCTCTGGCAGAAAGCCCTCCCTCTGCCAGGGAACTAGAGGCAGAGGTGAGGAGCCACTGACAGGACCCCTTTGCAGTGTTTGCAGGACTCTGCTCTAAGTCAAACTTGAATGGGAAGCAGCGTCAGAATCTGGCCCCTCCCAGTAAGAGGTCAATAAGTGCAAAGTGCAGAGGGGCACCCTGATGGCTCTTTCATGATGCGAAGCAACTGTCCAGCCAGACAGATGATATATCTTTGAGGCTTCTGAATGATTGCTGTCACCTCCCCAGGGATAGGAATTAGTTGGGGAACCTCAGCTGGCAGTTTCTCCAATACATGGTCGGCAGACCAACTTGTCAGAGAAGCCAGGACTCATTCCCAACAACACATTCAAGCTCTGCCCCAAACAACTGCTTCCAGGAAACAGAGGGTGGCATTTCTCCTGGGACTCATTCTCTGAACTTTTGTTATTCACATGAACTGCTCTACCACTGGCATCAATCCTGCTGACCGCCATCTCGCTAGTACCACCGCACCAAAGCAGGTCCATGGCACCATCACCTTACACCAGGCAAATTCAGTGTCCTCCTAACTGCGCACCCTGCTTATACAATTGACCTGGAGCACCACAGGAGGAGAGTGCTGGTTCTGAAGGTTCCCTGAGGAGTTGACAGCTATCCATGGGCTGTTGAGACCTTTCTGTCTCTAAGATTCTGAGGAAAACAGAACACTAGTTTCTATCCAAACAATCATAGGCTTATATCTTTTCATTAATCAACATCGAAAGCTTCTCATCCAGCTAACCTCACACCACTCAAAAATGATCATGGTGAATTCCTCAAGTCTATCTTGTTGATGATATGCTGTAATCAGTATGCTCCCTTGTACACCTATGTAACTCAGCAGGTAATTGGAAAAGAATTTTCCCAGTACTTACTGTGACTCTCACACCTGCTAAGTGCTATAAAGGACAAAAATACATATAAAATCAAACAATATAACTCTATCTTTTAAGGAGTATATATTTGGCATGGAGACAAAACGAATACCCAACAAATGCATGGACAGCCTTATCAGATTGTATATGGCTAAGCAGGAACATCGGTAAGAAAGAGAGATTATAAGCGCTGCAGGAATCCAAAAGCAGATCGGAGTGTGCTAGAATGGCTTGGGAAATAATCTATCAAAACTAGGCAAAGCGATAAAGGTGTGAAGTATAAATGAGTCCTGGCACTGGGTCCCAAAAGGCAACAGATATCTAGTGCACAGAACCAAGCTGCTGCTGCTGCTGCACTTGGAAAAGAACAAAGCCGTATTCAATATCCAGCCTCAACCTGGGATTATGGAAATGCATAGTGACAGCAAAGACAAAAATTACTTGCTCAGTCACATTAGGTCATCCCAAGAAAACTCAGTAATTAAAGTGCAGTGTATAGGATTTGGTGCAATGGAAGTTAGGAAACACAAGAGTTAATTTGATAAAGAGTATTACCTCTGCCAGCCTAGGAGGCAAATGGAGGAATAGTAAAGTCATTAGCACATCACAGCTAAAAGGAGAAATGAGTGTTTCCACAATAGTTACCCATCCTCAGCTAGCCAGTTTTGTGAAGTGAACCAAATTGAGCAGATATACCACGTTACATCACAAATCCTTTATAGATGCTCCTATAAAAATGGCTTTTCTCATAGAGTGAAAATATACCCGCAGAGATCCTTGTGGTTAATAGAAACAGTCAGTTCTACAAGGAGATCACAGAAGTATCCCCACATCTGTAATTCTTTTCTTGCTTGCTTCATTCCTTTTTTCTTTTACAGTGCCAACATTTTCCTTCCTACCATCTTGCAGGACTGGACCGGTAGAGTCAAAGAATTCCATTTATACTTTGACAAGACTAGTTATGAATTTTTTGCAAGTCTTTGTAAGACAAAGACTACATTTAGAATAATTATTCCATCAACTGTTAGAGTTTAGAGAAAAGGAAAGAAAGTGGGGAGGATGTTTGAGGCTTTTTATAACAGATTTTTCTAGGGTAAACAGAAAAATCCCAGTGCTGCCTTTGAAAATTCTTAATCCCATGGCGGGGTGGGGGGGGGGCAGTCCTCACTCATTGCAGTTGAAATTAATGGTGGGGAAAGAAATGAGATATAAAATTTAGAAGACAAATCTACCCGAAGTGTCAAAATTCCCACAATGAGTCAAAGGGCAAGGCTGAGTAAATTAATAACACAATAGCCACCTGGCACTTTTCATCAGGGAACCCTAGCCTACTTCACAAATACTTATTTTCCTCTCTCAAAGAGGAGGAAGATAAATAGCAAGCCCCAAGGTCACATAGGAAGTGAGTGATGACTGTGAGAATAAATCCCACCATATTCCCCAGACTCTGGGTTACAGGGGCCACTCCCAGGCCCCTCTCATCCCTGCTCTTTAAACGGGCCACAGTGCCTTTGAACGCTTCCAGATCCTTCCTTCTCCCCTAGAGAACACCCACTACAAAGACCACTTGAAACCTGAAAGAAACCTTTTCTTAAGATTTTTCTCCCTTGATAAATATGTCGAGGTTTGCTGATGTGCTAAAAACACCATAAATCATCATGCAGGGGAAATATGTGCTTCCATAGGAAAGGAGGCCCTGTCAGACCCCAGGAACGCTCTGCCTTACCTGATTCTCACTTTATAGAAGTATTTTACAATCTGTGCACTGTACATAAATGGATAGCAGTACAAATAATTCTTGTCTACAGGCTTGCAAATCCTGCCCTGTCTAGGAGCCATTCCATTGACTTCTCCCTCCTCTGGTGGAGAAAACAGCTTTGCCTTCTTCCGGCATCCATTTTCATATTCCCGATCTATCAATGTGTCTGCTCTTTTCAGCTGATCAGAACATCTGCCTGTTCCCCCACTGATTAAGGAGTAGGGATAAAATCTTTCACACATACCCATTTTGGTATCTGAAAGTCATGATTTTACCCTTTAGTGAAAATTATCTTTTAACACCAGTGCAACCTCAGAAATGCTCTAATCCAAAGTTAGAAACACAGATGGGAGCAGCCAGAGATGTCAGAACTCAGAAGGGAACCAGTAGAGAAAATAGAGGTTGACACCCCTCTTTGCTGGGGTGGAGCTGTTGATCATTGAACACAGAGTAAGGAAGTTTTTCTTATGGGAATGATCCATAAATTAGAAAATATCTGTGATTTTATCCTCTATCTTGTCACCACCTCAATCGTTAGTCAAATAAAAGTCATGTTAACTGTGTTCCAAGCCTTGCTCTGGGCGTGCCAATGACACGGAAGCATGCCATCCAAGCACTACTAGAAGACTATAGAGCCTTGTATGATTTTAAAACAAATAAAAGGAACCCTACCCCACTGGATGGACACAGACCCATTCTGTGATCCACAGCTTGGCAAACAGAATGCAGATTGTATTTGAACCCTCTCTTGTGCCATCAGCTGGGCACCCTTGTTCAGTGCTCAACCTATATAACTATACATGGAGTCTCTGGATAGAAACCCTTAGGAATGCAGAACCAGACAGCAGCTGCTCTCAGCAGGGAAAGACAGAGAATAAGAGGCCTATATCCAGGCTGCCTTCACCTAGACCACTTGGATCCCACTGGATTGAAGATGATCACTGGCTCCGTGGCCCCTGCACCAGCCACTCCTGGGTTGTGAGACATGGTGACAGCCTGAGGACTGCATGCATTTTCCAGGGTGTCAAGAAGGAGCTGAGTGGACATAAAAATGAATGAAGTGCTGCTACCTGCTACAAGATGCACCTGGAAATCATTATGCTCCATGAAAAAAGCCAGATACAAGAGAGAGCACATTGCATGATTCCATTTATATTAATGTCCAGAAAAAGCAAATCTGAAGCAGATGACTGGTTGCTAAAGGCTAGATGGCTGGGGGAGGTGGGAAGGGACACCCCAACAGGTATAACTGGATATTAAACCACCACCAATGGTGAAAAGGGGCAGAGTCCTCAGCAAAGGTAAGCAGCATAGGTAAGCAATGACCTCACTGCTATGCTTTACTGGCAGGGTCTGCCGCTGTCCTTGGCAATCTTATTTTCCATTCCTGTCACTTGGCCTTAACCCCCAGCTTCTTCTCACTTTCCTTCCATCCCATCCCTCACTCCTTTGTTCTCTGCACAACAGGACAGCAGTAAAACCAAGTCTGGAAACAGGCTCTGTCCCTGTAGTGGGCCTAACAACTGGCCTCTGGCTTTCTCCCCTTTGCCAGCCCCAGCCACACTCGGCTCTCAACTCTGTGCCTCAGGTGTGCCCTCACCAGGCGTGGCAAGTGCTGTCTGTCCCCTCCCTTCCAGCCAGGCCCTTCATCAGATGACATCTCTTCTTTTTTTTAGTCCTGGTTCTCCTTTTGTTTTTATTCTAAAATTTTTTATCAGGATATATTTGTTGTATGGGGGGGACACTCATAGTGACAATTCCAATTAGCCTTATATTGTACATTATTTACATTGCTCCTATTGTCTCTCCCTCTCAGCCTCCTCCCCACCCCACTTAAAGCAATTGCAAGAGTTTTTTTAGTTCTGTTTCATATAGGTATATGAAGTCAGATGACCCCTCTTCTGATCTCATGGCAAGCATTCTTCTCAGAAGCCTTTGCTGACCTTTGACCCCTTGGCTCAGAGCAATGCATCTCACCTGTAACTAACTCAGTCAGTTGGATACCATTGCCTAGGTGGAGGCCAGGGAAACAGGACAGGTTCTTCTATGGAATATGTGTCTATTTGGCCCTTCCACCAAGGGTCCCCCAACTCTCAGGCCTCCACCTGCAACAACAAAGACTAGATGGCTGGGTAAGAAACACAGTCACTTCAGCTCCAGTCCCTGAGGCCCAACACAGTCCACCCTCTGGAAGAACAATGTTCCTTCTTCTAAGTCAGACCAGGGAAGGCCACAGAGCCTTTCTGGAAGAAGTCATAGCAGATAGCACTTTGGAGGTGCACAAGCCTTATGTAAATGCCAGCCCTTTGCTAGTTTTTGGTGCTCTTGTTTTCTAGCCAGTGAACAAGGATGGACTGAAGGAGATGAGAGGCATGTGTGCCAGCACAGAGCCTTCAGTACAGTGAGGAAATGCCCATTTTCTTTCTTTACCAATGACTTCATTCTTCATGGACAATTTCCATAAGATGTTTGTATTTCCGCTTGTCTCAGGCTGTCAATATAGAAAGGCAAACCACCCAGATGTGGCTGGAGGAGAGAATAAGAGGATACAGGGATTATTTCTAGATCAATCAGCCCCCTGAAGCAGGGCATGGCTGCTGGGAAGAAACCCAAAGGCCCCATTGCTAACCAAGATGGCACCTGCTGGCCCAACAGCTTGATGGGGATAGCAAGTCTAGCACAATGCCAGAAATTCTGTGGACCCTTTGTGTATAGATAGTATTGACACATCATGGCTCAAAATCAAGAATTCAAGGAAGGTGGTGGAGAACTGGATACCTCGGCATTGGGGAAGACTGGCGGATGTGGGCATGGATGAACACTTACCCCTTAGCACTCCATAAATGCTAAATTAAGTGCTTATTATGTGTTGGGTCAGTGGAGTTAGGTGCCAGGGATTGACCTATAGCAAAAGCCAGACAATAATTGCTTTCAAGGATCCATTCATCCAATCATCAGCCCAGTGAACCCAGACTGAGACAAGAACTCTTACGAAGGAGCAGAAGTCAATTCTAGGAGAGCTGCTAACAAAAGAACGAGGTGAAGAAAAGCACTTGAGGTGGCATTGGAAGAGAAAGAGGGAACTGTCCAGGCGAGAAATGTGTGCTATAGAACAGGGGAGGGAGAGAAGAGAAAGGAGAGGGAACAGCATGTGCAGTCAGGGAATACCATAAGCTGAGCCCGGAGGAGAGAAAGACTGGTGCATTGGAAACTGGGCAGAAGCAATGTGACCAGAGCCCACATAATGCAGGGGGAGAGGAAAGTGGGCAGTGAAACATGGATTGGGAAAGAGAAGAATGACTCCTAATGGTTCTGAAATGGTGACTAAGTTTCAGACATGAATAGAAGGAAGGAGGAAGAGCATTATAAACCCTACACTGGAATTACAGCAGCCATGTCAGGCACCTGGAACTAAGCTTCCTAGAGCAAAAGAATGGAGAGGCCTGGCACGGTTCTATAATCATTTTTCATTTTTCAAGGAAAACTGTTATGCTGCAAATATTGACTGACATTCCAGCATTATCCTCTGTAAATATACCTAATCTCCTTTCAACGAATGCTGTAGTTAAGGTTATAGTCACTAGTGATAAGCATTCATTAATTTCTCACAATATCAGAGAATGGGACCAGTATTAACAAACTGTTTTTTCCTGTTGTCTCATGAATCGGTCTTAAGTGGTCTCATTTATCCTGAGTTTCTGTAAGTATTAACTATTTGTAAAATGAGTTAATTATGTTCTCGGAGGTTTAATAAGATAAACCAATTTAAGTAATAGACTGATGGTCTTGAAAATTACTCAGAAAACTTTAAGAAAAATAAATGAGACATATATGTTTATATATATGAAAGCACACATTATCTTAAAATACACAAAGTAAATATGTAAGACTACCTCTTATGTACTCTAACTCAAGTTTAGTTATAAAGGGCTAGCTCCTTGAAAAAAACTTCATATCAGCATAAAAATATTGGCAAATACCTAAGCCAAGTATATTCTAAATCCTAAGGCTTTGGTGATCCAGACTGTGAGAAAGAAAAATAAAATCTAATCTTGAATGATTAAACTAGGCATTTCCAGAATGTGGATTGATTTTCAATAGGTGGTGACAGAAAGGAGACAAAAGGGACATTGACCTAGAAGTGAGAATTAAGATGTCACAAGAGGATTGCGGGTGGGTCTCAATCCTCCAAGTGTTTTGTCCTTAGTGATGTGTTTTTCTTTTCCCACTCTAGAAACTCAATTTGCCAACAGAAGTGAACTGTAATGAATAGGATTTTCTCATATTGCATTTTCCTGGGGCATTACTAGGTGTCACAGCAAGGTGGCATGGGTGAGGCACCAGGCTAGTAGCTCAAATTGCCTATGTCCACATGCTGGCTCTACCCCTTACTGGTTGTGTACCCCTGGAAAAGTCAGCTATCAGCTCTATGTTGAGGTTCCTCTTTTAAAAACAAAGCAGTTGTTAGGATACTCATCCCAGGGGGCTGCTCAAAGATTAAACAAGATATGTGGAAAGCACTTACTTGGCACTGTGCCTCTGCACAGGCCATGGTCAGAAACCCCTGCTAGAAACAGTGCCAGGGTTTACAGCACAAGGAAGGAACCAAGTGGTCATTATCCCCTATAGTCAGCTGTCAATGGTGTCCCGTCCACATGTTTATAATGGGGTTCCTCTTGCACAATTAACTGTGTCATATTTTTTCTTTAAATAGCATCCTTCTAAATTTGTCTTTTAATGGAACTTTATATTACTATCTGAAATGTGCATCCCATCTTGCTGGAATAGCTAGAAAAGTAACCCTAAATATAACTAGAAATTAACCCTAAATGTGCAGAAGAAAAAAAAAAACCCAGATCAGTTCAATTCTACCTTGATGCCATCACTCCCACCAAGACCCAGAACTTAATGTTAGATGATAAATTCCAAAGTCTAGAGAAGTGTTAAAGACTGGCAGAACTCAGGGGAGACTTTCTCCTTGTGGTCAACAGAGTGTAAAAGAAAAGACATTCTTTCGCCACATGAGTCTGTGTCATCGGGAGCTAAAATCACACTCTGTGCCCCTGGTGATGTCTGTCTTTAACAATGTCATTCAGAGTGTCTTCCACTGCAATTCATGGCACCTAAGAATAGTTCAGAAACTCTCTTACAAAGAAGGCTCCCAACTAATTTTAAGCCATTTCTTCCTGGAATTTCAGAGTGAGAATTTAGAGAACTATAAACCCCCCTAGCAAGCAGCAATATGGTTAGCTCCATAGTAAGTCTACAAATTTGACTAGGGATGGTATATGTGTGCAGGCATGGATACACATGCATGCCTGTGGTGGTGGGGTGTAGTGAACTTTCTCACACTCCTGGTTCCTCCTGACCTAACTGGGGGTGACTGGAGATGCAGAACGAACAAACAATAGAAGACAGACATGCATAAAGCTGGGGTCAGGTGTGCTGGGTGCTTGGATGGAGATGCATAGAAGCCTCATTGCTTCTTTCCTCTAATAACTCTTTTACTTTGCTTCTTTCCTCTTATTCTTTAAAACCTTACTTCTAAAATCTTTCTTTAAAACCTTTCTTCTTTTCTATTCTTTAAAGTCTCTTTCCTTAGACTTGCTCTGTCCCATGTTTTCTTTAATCTCTCCTAAAGTCTTTGCCTTCAGACTTGCACTGTCCCATGTTCCCTTTTAAAGTCTTGGTGCTCAGACTTACTGACAAACAACAGCAGTCACGTTTAAAAACTGCATTAGCATAACTCTTAAAGTCTCAGTCCTTAGACTTCCACTGTCCCATGCTATCTCTTTAGCTTTCTTAAAGTCTCGGTGCTCAGACTTGCACTGTCTCATGTTTCCTCTAATCTCTAGCATAACTCAGTAGCAGCAGCAGTCCCCCCACAAGCCGCCAATCCATCCCCCATCAAAACACTTTCCATCAAAAAACCTCGTGTCCTCCTTCAGCAAGTCTTTTATATCCAGTGGTAAACAAGGAGGTGAGCAACAGTTCTCAGGGAGGGGCATGACACTATAACAAGAGAAACCTGTGTTCCTACTTCTCTGAACATAAACAACTTAGGAAAATTAGTTGTGCTGTATTTTGCCTTCCCTCTCTTCAACTGGGGCCTTGCCAAACTCAGCCTGTAGATCATTGAGCACAACTGTGCTTATGTCAAGTTCTCACAGGCTTCTTATAATCCACTACCCACAGTGGGGGATTTACTGAAGCTTTATGTTTCCTTGCTCAGACCCCCATTTCTCCTGAGGTTAGGTTCTAGACTGATGGATCATTCCTTCCCTCTCTCTCTGTAAATGCCTTGTCTCAAATACTATGTGAGTCCAACAGTACGTGTGTCTTTTAAGACACCGTTAAGTGGAAAGCATCATTTGCTGAGTATTAAAGTAGACATGTAATATCAGGTTTCATCCTGAGCTACAGCCTTCATCCCATACAAGTGCCACATTCACTTAGGAAGGTTGTCCACATGGTGAGCAGCAGGGGAATCGAGGGTGGCTTCTGGAATCAGCTTACTCTGCAGATCTGAACTCATTCACCCCACACCCAGTCCATTTACACTTCAGGATTTGCACTGCTCTAATAAGATGAATGGAGATGCAAAGATGAACATATGGGTAAGTCCTCCTGTGCATCCAGACCTTTCCCTGCACATGTAAACAACTTCTGCATCTTCCCATTCAAAGAGATGAACACTGTGCACAGTCAGAAGTAGCACACGTACCCAACCAATGATCCTCATATTGATGGAGCCTGTACAGAGATAGCCAATGCTACACTTGCAGAGAGACAGGTGCCAGTCCATATTACCTCTTATACTTGTCACATCTACTTTAGCAATTAGAGGAGGCTGCCTAGTCTAGAAACTCTATTGGTGACAGGAGGAGCAAATTTGGGATCCCTAGTCAGACTACAGTTCATTCATTGTGGATAACTGGAAGCTAGTTATCTGGCTTGTAGACTAAGCAAAAGCCAAAACTCCAAACACTGTGCATATAAGAAAATCGCAAGTGCTTACTTATTAGATGGGAGTTGGCATGAGGATCCTGTATAAGGAGAGAGGTGGAGAGTGAGGGAGCAGGGACACATATGGAAACAGAAGTCACATCCACTGTTATCCTCCATGCCCAGTGCCAACTCAATGAACTGACAGGTCCCTGGATCACTCACCAGGCAGGCAGCCTTATCTTGAGCTCCTATTAACACCCTTGTCATCACTAAGCCAGGATGTTAGTCACTGGAACAATTGAATGAGGAGGGTGAATACCAGGAAGAAAGAAGTTGACACAGATGGGCTGGCCCAAGGGATAAAGTGGCAATGAACTCTGTTATCACTCTTGTTGGCAAAAGGAAAGTTCTTACTAAGCACACATTCCAGTTAACCATGAACTACTCCTTATACAGCTATGAGTGGTCATTATGCAGATAAACAAGCACAAGTAGAAATATGCTCAACACTAACCCTCCTCTCCCGTGATCTGCAATTACTACTGTCTTGATAAAACATGAGAGTACAAGCTAATAGAGATTTCCAGTCAACAAAGTGCCCAAGAGCAAATTGTTTGTACATATCATCAGCTTTCTGCTTTGTATAGTGAAGTAAGGAATGAAGAGACAAGGGACTCCTCCAGCCCTGGTCCTTCTGAGGGGCACATCACCAGCCTTTGTAGACCTTGACTTTTTTTTCCCTATAAAGTGAGATCTTCACTGATTGGCAATGACAACTAATTAGTGAAGGTGGCTAATATGGAGTCCTCAAAGCTAACTTACAGTGAGAGGCTATGTTTGTTAGTTGCCTGACATGTATCTACTGATTCCATCTTCACAACAATCTGATGAAAGACATACTGTAGTCATCCCCATTTTACAGATGGGGAAGTCAAAGCTCAAAAGGTTATCAGTTCACACAAGGATCCTCAGCCAGATGCTGAGGTTGGCAACCAGATGCTTTGTCTCCAGAGAACTGCTCCTAAATCTCACCTCTTAAAAACAGTTAATAACAGCTGTCCATTAGAGCTGATTGGCCAATTCAAGGAGATCTGGGCCTTGAAATACAGTCTACTCTTTCTTGTATTTCAACAGTCTTTTTTGAGAGACAAAAAAATAGGGTTTCATAATATCTGGAGCTTGTATATCAGAAGTGAATGCCAGCCCCTGGCTAGCCAGAGGAAGGCTGATTCACCCAGGATGGCATTAGAGGCTATGATTCCTCCACACTTTGAGAAAGAATATTCTAAATTGCCTGATCTTCTTTGGGAAGAACCAAAGCCCAGCCTGTTATCAGTGACAATCCTGGGCCTAATGCAGCAGGGAGTCTGTGACAGGTTTATCTCCTCCAGCTCCCTAGGAAGTCTCCTGGTGGCTGTCAGAAGGAGATCAACAAATCCATTCTCCCAATTACCTCTGTGGCAGGCGAACCCCTGGGAGCAGCTCTTTCCCACCCACAGTCTTCCTGACTCTTACCCCAGTGCAGACAGCCCTGTTCGCCCAGTAGCTGCCAGCCCCAAAGCTCAGGCCTCCACTGCAATATGGGCCGGTGAGAGACAGGACGCCAGGGCTCCAGCACGCTTCACTACATTGATAATGCTCTGATTATCAGCAAGCATCTGGAACTCCAGCTGGCCTCCTCCAAGCATACAACTGCCACCTGTACTTAGGTAAGGGATGGACAGCAACTGGAAGTTGCCAAGGTTCCACTAGGTGTCAGTATCTGGGACAGAAATGAAGGTCTCTTTATTCCCCATAACCAAGTTCCTGAAAGAGTTCTCTTTCAAGGAGCAGTCCAAACTCTCCCAAGTTGAACAATATCATGATACAGAAAGACCCCCCAAAGGGTGTCTACTTCCTTAAATGAAATAACACAGTACTTAACAAGTGCCTGGCCCATAGGATGTAAAATTTCATTGTGTTTTAATGGAAGTTATTCAACACAACACAAATTTAGTAGATATAGTTTGGGAGCATAAATACAAGGGACTTTTAATAGAACCTTCGAAATAAACATCACATAAAAGTTTTTCTTCACTATGAAAGACGGCTCAATATGATCATTCAAAGCCATTGTTGAAAATTCTACCTGTGGATACTAGCAGATAGGTGAGTTCAACTGGTTGTTTTGTTTTAGGGGTTCTGGGTATCAAACCCAGAGCCTTATACTTGCTACACAAGTTCTATACCATCTGAGCCTCACCCACAAGCCCTGATTGTTTATTTTCAGTAAAAGTTCTAATTCCAAAAAAAAAAAAAAAATGGCCCACAATTTCAAAAAGCTACAAACTGTGAATTCTACTTATTTGAATTTTCTGTTGTTGTTGAGACAGGATCTTGCTATGTAGTCCAGGCTGGCCTCAAGCTTGGGATCCTCCTGCCTCAGCCTCCCAAGTGCTGGAATGAAAGGCATGTAACACCACACCCAGTTTTATTTTACATTCTTGAAAAGACAAACCTATTGTAATGGAAACCAGACCTGTGGTTATCAGGGGCCAGGGTGGAGGACTTTGATAGATAAAGGGACAGTTCTGCACCCTGATGATGGTGGTAGTCTTTTTCTTCCATGCATGTGCTAAAAGCTAGAGACCAGCACACCAAAAGGGAAAAAAATCACATGGAATGTATAATTTTTAAAAAGGCCCTACGAATAGATCGCTCTTCATTTCTTTTTCTAAATTGGATCATATTTAGAACACTATTGCTTATCTAATCAGAATTTTAAATGGATATAGTTACACTGCAGGTTAAATGGAATAACATATTAAAGTGCTTTTAAAATATAAAGGGCGTGAAGCAGGCCAGAGGAGTGGCAGTACTACAAAACGAAGCCAAATTAGTCTTAACACCTCCGCCTAAGGAGGGTCCAAGGCCTGCATCTCACCCCTCCTGCCCTGCCATGAGCCACTGTCCTCCAACTTCACTGTCCTCATGTGTGGAGAGGGGACCTCGGAGGAGGAGTTGTGTCTTTCTGCACTTTGATCCCATTACGAAATTATCAAAGAACACAGACCTGCAATTACAAGTTAACTACTCTCCTTCAACACTCCAAACAGGACAAATTTATCCTTCAAAACTGCAAGGACTAAGGTCATGAATGAAGGCAGAGGAAATTCCAGTCTTGAGGGAAATTCCACTTTCTGACAGCTCTGTGGGTGCCCCTGAAAAAGCACAGCACAATGGCTCTGCCTTTGAAGAGCAAGGGACAAAGAGATTTAACCCGTCCTTTTCAAAAGGAGGAAAACTCCCTGCTTGTCATCCTAAGCTTCACTAAGCCCAGGGCCGTGAGTTCACAGGGGGAAGGTTAATTGTTTTAAAAGCTGCAGCGTGTTTGTCATCAGTGTCTCATGACACTGACGAGGAGGGGCAGTGGAAAGATCTGGGAATTCAATACACAAGGTGTCTGCCAGACACACAGTGTTCTTTCAAAGACTCCCTTTACCTACCATCACCTTAGCAATCGGACCAAAACCCAGGAAAATTAACACATACCCATGCGCCACCCCTCTCCTCCCAAGTCACACTTCCTCTGCATCATCTCTTTCCCCTGAATTTAGCACCAGCCCCCTGGGCTGTTACCTTCCATTCTACAACTCAATTGAAGTCACTTCCCAGAAATACCTTAATTACAGGCTGGTGTCACTGTTCCATTAGAGGTTTAAGTAAAAGTCCCTGGGTTTCTCACCTGCTGAGATTTCCTATAATAAAAGGTACTTACAGAGCTTTGATAAAGCCCCGGTCAGCCCTAACATTTAAATGGGAAAAAATATTGCCGCTCAAAATTCAACCCTTATGCAAAACTCCAGGGACAGGCAGCCAAGACACCAACCTCAGCAAAAGGAAAGAAGAAAGGAGAAAAAAAGAAAATCATGCTCTCCATAAATGACCCACATAAATCAGTGTAGGCAGATTACAAATTTTTTAATGCCAAAAACCCTTAAAGGAAAACTCATGGGAAACCCACAAATACCCTTTTAGAGGGGGTAGAATGGCACAAGGAGACAGGGACGTGTTAATAAATGGCCAACCATTTTCTTTGCTCCAAACAAATTCTTTCATAGAGGAAAATCAGCAAAAGTGGCCCAAATATCAGTGCTGAGGATGGGATGAGCTGCCACTAGGACCTGGGGCTGGGAACACTGAGCATTTCCCCAGTGTTTGGGGAAAAGGAATAGCATTTTCAAGTGCCTCTTATAGCTCCTGCTTTACTTGGCTCTTTTGTTTCATTCTTTCATGTCCCTGCCAAGCTGCTCTCAACTCCACCTTACAGACAAATTGAGGTTCCAGTATGCGAAATACATTCCCCAGGTCTGCAGGTAGGGATCAATGGAAATGTGGAATTCAGCTCCAAGTGCCCTCTTCCCTGAACACACTGGCTCCAGGAATAAATCCACAGCTCTGGGAAGGACCCCAAACGTTACAAATTTTAAAATTGAACCAAGGAACGAAAGTTTAAAATTATCTTCAAAGGAATTCCTCATGTAACACAACACTGCACACATAAAAGTGTCAGCAGGCTCAGATTAAAGGGCTTGTGAAAGAACGTTATTTCCAGAAATAAGAATCCTTCTCCCTCCTCAGGGCCAGGGCAACAGAGAGAGAAGGCACACCAAGCTAAGAGCCTGGGACAAGGGTGTGAGTGTGGAGCACTGGCACTCAGAGTTCCTCCCTCTCTGGCCCTGGCATTTAAATGTCAGGATGGGATAGGTCCCATTTGATTTGACAATTGGAACTGACATGTTCCATTGTTCATCCATTCAACAAGTACTTACTATGGACCTATGATGTGCCAAGGGCTATGAGAGATGCTGGGGATGAAGCTGTAGCCATTGTAGTATTCTCAGTTTGGTTCTCTGTCTTGCCCTGCTCTGTTCTTGATTTTTGGGGATAACCTCCAGGAATTATGTCTCGCTGGCACTTTTGGGTTCAGTCAATGGAAGTACTGAAAAGACCCCAAAGGCCAAAGGAAGAGAGGCGCTGGAGTCCGCCTACCCCTCTCTGACTCTTTCAGTAGTGATCTCCTGTATCCTCCCAGGCCCAGGCTTCTGCTCTTGCCAAACCCTGTGGTGGCCTATCTGGCCTTTCCACTCTTCCTAAGCCAGTATAGTTACTCCTCACATGACTTACTTTCTCTGTCTGGAACTGCCTTGTTTTCCTGATTTGACTGTGACCTCTAGAAGAACTGAATATGATCAACCAGATACCCTGCCCTCTGCTAGTGGGAAAAGCATGATAGGCAAGGAAGTAATCACATAAACAGGCAAACAGTAGTACAATGAGAACTATGAAGGAAACCAGCAGTGTGGTAGCAGGGGTGGGGGGTGGCTGGTTATTTCATATGGCAAGGAAACATCTCAGATGGCTGAGACTACAATGGGATTCACCTAGGCCAGGTAAAGAACATTCCAGGCAGAGGAAACTGCAGGAACAAAAACTACCTTGGTGTGATTAAAGGTTCCAAGCAGGCCAGTATGCTGGGGCATGTAAGCAAGAGGCTGAGCTGTATGTGCTGAAACTGTAGGCTATGGCAAGGAGTTGGGAATTTATAATTGATTTGACTGACATTTTAAAAGATCACTTTGGTCAATGAATGGGGAATTTTCCTCATTGTCCACAGAGAGAGATTCTCAACATCACTCTGCCAAATAGCTTCCCTATGCGGGAATACCACCCACCTGGAACGTGTAAGCATGAACTGGCCAATCTCCCGATGGGCATGCATGCTCAAAGAGGGACAGAGAGGACAGCCACAGGATCCGAATAGTTTTAGGAAAGATGCCTTGCTTCCCAGGATATCAGTTGATAACATGTTTTAAAGTCAAAGAAGAAAAGAAATAACCATGTTATTCATGATAGCTCTGTCATTCCTGGGGCCTTGGAGGTCCCATTCTCAACCACTCTAGAGGTTCTTGGTGGAAAGACCTATGGACACAAGCCAAGCCTTGCATTCCGAGGCAGTGCTCTGGACTGTCCAGACTTTATCTCAGGACTCTGGGAGCTGGAGATACTTGATTGTGCCCCAGCCTGCCCCTTGGGCTACTAGAGAGCTGAGTGTTTCCAGGCTTTGCTCTGTTTTCCAACTCCTTCTCTGCTACATCAGCTAGCTCCTTCCTCATTTCCTCAAAGTGACAAATGTATGCTGCCAAGCAAGGCTGAGGAAAAGGAGAAAACAGAAATGTGGTCCCCCTCGTGCATTCTTCCCGAAATGCTACTAATCTGGCATTTAGGTTGTTTGCTCCTTTAATCAGAAGGCCGTTAAGAAATCTCTGCCAGGTTTCTGTACACAGTTTTTCTCTAATGAAGCTTCAAATCTCTTTCACAAACAATAGCTGTGTCACATCTAAGCAGCCTGGCCCCAGCCAGTGCACTACAATCTCCCTGCAAATATGGTGCCTCTGTCATGTCTGTGCCTCCCAGAACAGGTGCTACCACAGGGCTCAAATCAAAGTCTCCATACTGTCTCCCTCTGTAGCTTGGAGAGACACAGAAATTAGTGATTCTCAAGGAGACATAGTATGGTGTTCCCAGCATGCGACAAAGTATCTTAGCATATGGTGCTTAATAATTTCCTATAGTGAACATGTCTATTCCAGTTGCAACTCTGGGTTAAAGTTTTCAGCAGCTTATCCAGGGGTGGGGGCACAGATAATCCTTGACTCCACCATAGAGTTGTGAGTAACTCTCTAGAGGGTGGGCATGTCAGACACAGGACTATGACAAAATGCCCAAGGGGCTCTCGGTGAGTAGCATGGCAAAGGCAAAGTCCAGACTCAGTTTCCAAGTGTATTTTCATATATCTATATATATCTTGGAAGTGAATGTGGCATCCACCATCAACATTTAAGATGCAACCCCCCTGAGACCCAACAAGGACACTCAAAGTTTATCCCATAGACACATGCATGCAAAGATGAGTATAAGAAGGTAGCCGGGTGCTGGTAGCTCATACCTGTAATCCTAGCTACTCAAGAGGCTGAGACTGGGAGAATCACAGTTCAAGGCCAGCCTGGCCAAAAAAAGTTTGTGATACCCCATCTCAATGGGGGAAAAAAACCTGAATGAGGTAGTGTGTGCACCTGTTATCCAGCAATGGAAGGAAGCTTAAAATAGGAGGGTCATGGTTCAGCCTGGGCAAAAAGAAAGACCCAGAGAAACCAGACATGGCTGGAAGCATGGCTCAAGCAGTCAGGCACCAGCCTAGTAAGTGTGAAGCCCTGAGTTAAAACCCTAGTACCACCAAAAGAAGAAAAGAAAAGAAAAAAAGAAGGCAAATGCTGCTGCGCTATTCGTTACAGAAAAACTTTAGAGATGATGTTAGGCTGGTTGCATACACAGACATTCCCAAAGTTACAGTGGCTCTGATAGGAATTCATGGTCCATTTGGTAGAAACCATATTGAATTTTGAATTTGGATCTTTTCCCAGGCAAGCAATATGTGGCACCATACTCTCTGCATGCTCGGCAGTGGCCCCAAACTGCAGCTTCCAGTTAGCCACAGGATCTTGAGGGGAACCAACTGAATTCTTGCAGTGTGCTAAGTTGCCCAAGGCATGATGTTTGGTCAGGTATTTTTTCCTTAAAATATTTTCAAGTTATGATGGGTTTGTCTGGATGCAACTCCATCATAAGCAGAGGAGCACCTATATTCTGTACTCATATTGATGCAGTGTAAAACCATGCAGCCGTTAGAAGCGGCAGGTATACTGATCCTGATGTGAACAGATCATTCAGAATTATAGCAATAGAAAATGAGCTATCATTTGTTTTTTAAATGAGAAAGTTGTATGCATACATGTATGGATATGTGTGTATAAGTTAAAACTAACAACAACCACAACCACCACCACAAAAACAAAACCCTAAGAGATTTACAACAACCACTCAGAAGAGGCCCAGCCTACAAGAACTCTTTTAACCCCACAGAAAAGCAGGTTTGGAAGTCCATCAGCTTTTTGTTCCTTTTCTGCTCTTCCAGCCCTTTTCTGCCTACGAAGCCCACTGTCTCTACTAAGCTCAGCAGCGAGCCTTTCTATTCCATAGATGGGAGTCTATCTGATTCATAAATTGCTAATAAAAGCCAATTCTGTCTTTAAATTTGCTGTAGAGATGTTCTTTGGCAGTAGAATAGTACTTGTGATCATGTTACCTTACCTGCCAAAAGGGGCTTTGCCAGTGTAATTAAGTTCTAAGACTATCCTGGATTATCAGGTGGGCCTGATGTCACCACAGTGTCCTTATAAGAGGGAGGCAGGAGGACCAGAGTTAGAAGCAGAGATCAGAGTGAAATGAAAAAGGAGCTGCAAACAAGTGCAGGCAGCTTTTAGAAGCTAGCAAAAGCAAGGAAACTCATCATCCTCCTTGCCTCCAGCTCCAGTCCTGCTGATACCTTGTGTCACCCAGGGAAATTGATATGGGACTTCTGACCTCCAAACTGTAAGGTAAGTTCATGTTATTTTAAGCCACCATGGTTTGTAGTGATTTGTTACAGCAGCAACAGGAAACTTGTACAGATGAACACTTTCAAAAATAGACTGATTTGTTTGTCAGTAGAGGGAAAGTCAACCAGGCCTGCCCCACTGGGCAGCTCACCAGGCCTAAGTGATCATACCGCTGAGACAGGACAGATGTCCTATCAAACCATCAGATACCATGGAACCCAGTGACTAACAAGCATCTCTTGGTTGTTCTAATGGCAGCAGGATCCCTGCCACTGGGGCCTAATCTCTTCTCTCTTAACAGAATGGCATCTCTACCTGAGAGTGCATCTGTCTCATTTGTCAAGCAGGTGACATGGCTCTGTGAAGGGAACAGAGGGAACAGATGAGAAACCTGAATGATAACCTGGTGAGTGGGGTTATAAAACATAAGAGGAATGTTTAGGGAGTTAACATGGAGAGGAACAAAGCTCATTCTGAACTTCTCCTGCCTCTGACTCACACACCCATTGCACACAAGACATTAAAAAGGTGTACAGCTGTCTCCCTGCTCCAGAAGTTTAGGCCACCTCCACTTGGGAGGACTGACAAACTTGTCCCTGGGAAGAAGGCCTTGCTGAGATCCAGAGGAAACTGTCAGGGGGAGGTGTACAATCTTGCTTCTAAAGAGCTACAAATGCAGGACACACTTCAATATTCTCTTCACGTAAGAACAGAGCCAAACCTCTTGGCCCTACCATAGCCAATGTGATGCAACCTGGAGCCTGATGGTTTCCATGCCCATTTCAGCTGCAGGAAGTTGTAGCCAACACTTTGGGGCATCTTTGACATGAACCACTAAAGCACTAAAGATACCTCAATAGAAACGTCACAGCAATCTCTTTCTACTTGGGCAACAGTCTTTATCATTTTCCTTTACTCAAGTGACAGGCTGGCCCAGCTCTGTGGTTGTCATTCGGGACACATGGTGCTGCTTTGGCGATTTATAACCAGTTGACTCCTCATCTCATTAAGTCAAAAGAGATTAGTATGTGATCCTAGTTTGTAAACTGCACGGTGCCACACTCACGTCTTGGGCGAGGCTAGTAAGGCTGTAACTACATTCGTCATTAACTTGGCAGCTATCTAATAGGCAGATTGTGTGGAAAGCCGACAACCTCTACCTATGAAAGGAAGGGGAAGAAACAAAACAAAACACACCTCTTTCTTCAGCCGGATTATGTCTGCTCTCCATTGCTCAGCTTCTTTATTTCCAAGATCTGAATATGTTAGAAGTAGAAAAAGGAAGATGCACTTGAATTGTCTAGTTCATGTTTCCTGCCTGTACTCCACAAGGAAGACCCAAATGAAGACATCTGTGTGTCAGCCAGCCCTCAAATTAAGTGCACACAGGGGTCCTAGGAGCAATACTAAGTAGCACGACAAACTTGAGGGCAGCGATTGGTACCTAAAGGCCTTTAGCCTGCCTCTTCCTCAAACAACAATGAATGGCACAATAACTATAACCAGCTAAACCAGACAGAGCTTGTCAATAAAGAAAATCAGTGGCCACAAATGCCCCTCTAAGCGTCCTTGCTGATCAGAGAGGTTCACTAATCTGACAGAAATAACCAAGGTGCTTACTAAAAATAGGGGTTTGGGCCCTAGTGCAACCTGCTATATCCAAGTGGAAGGGATGTACCCTAACTGGAAAATGCCTGGGTAAATCAAACATCCAGCTGAGTTTAGGCACTACCACCAGGTAACTGCCCTCAGGGACCCTCATTTGATATTCCCTTCTACTCTTTGCCTGAGGAAATACCCTCAGGGTCTAGTGGTATGCTTTCCTGCATTCACCTAAGTGATGGCCATAAACCCACAGTCAGACCAGGTGCCCACTGAGTGCAGAGTAGAAAGGAAAGTCTGTAAGATACCTCACTGTGCACAGCTGGCAAAGGGACTGGCCTGGGCAAAGATGGTACTGGACACTGGATCTGCACCCACAGCATCAGATGGGCCTCTCTGTTTACAGAATACTAAGTGAGTCTTTGGAACAACAACTGATCTTGTCATTGTCATGTTCCCACATACATGTTCACTCAGGCTGGCTCTGTAGTAGCTCTTACTGCACAGGGGAGCCGGAGGCTTTCTTTAGAGCTTGCTAAGTACTGTCATTTAGATTGCACGCTGAAATGGAGTGACTTTTGGAGTGTGATAAAGATGGAGAGAGCTAAGGGTCACACTCTACAACACCTCTTCCCTTCCTTCTCTTATGTGGGCTGCCACCCACATCTTTCTTTTAAAAAGCATATCATTGTAATGCCAGCTAAATGCTGCATTGATTAACCCTTCCTTCCCATCCCAAACTCTCCCCATGGCACAACATGTTAACATGTTAACATGTTAAAGCACATGGTCCCAAGGTGCTTTGACCACTAAAGTGAGCAGCAGAAAGGGCCTCACTCCCCAGCCAGCATCTGGATTTCCCATCTAGCCCATGCCTGCCACTGTGTCACCCTCACCCCGCCTCCAGCTAGCCTCAAAATGTTATTTCACTTTCTGGGTCTAAATGGACACTTTCTGAGAAGCTGATGTGACCAGTCAAGCTTTGAAAACAAATTTAAGTTGTTTTTGTTCTTTCCATTACTCACGTTTTCTGGAATGTGGCTCTTAAGAGGTTCCACTTGCCTTCCCGTCAGGGGGTGAAAAAGGAGAGGAAACCTGAGTGAGCAGGACTGGGCTCCAGAACACAGAAGCTGTGTGAACACAGTGGGTCCTGAGAGGCCCACCCTCCCCTGCTCCACTTGCACCCAGTTTGCAGGAGCCAAAATGTGGCTTCTTGTCACATTTCCTAAAAACCAAACTGCCAATTCCAGTCCCATTGCTGACCAACTATGGATTATCTGTGACCTTGGATGAAGTATCTAACCCTTTTCTGTGCCTCAACTCCCTCCCCTGTAAAATGGGGACAGTGCTAGCACCTGTTTCACAGGTAGAATTATTGTAAAGATTAAATGAGCTCATTTATGCCAAGCACCATATCCTTATGCTGTTAGATCAATTCCAAGAGTCACATTTCCCAACATACAATGATTGCGAAATTAAGCTCTAGGTCCCAATCAGTGCATATTTTAATACATATTTAATAGAGTTTCCTTCTGTCCTAATCCTGCAAAAAAGCTGGTGCACTTTACTAATCAATGCATTTTGGAATCAAGGAAACAAAACTTTTCAGTTGCCATTCCATGCATAGTAACAGACGCAATATTAAAGATGCCCTTCTTCCTAGAGGATTTTGCAACCTCATCTCTATTAACATCCCTACCATCCAAGCCCACATGTCCTTTCCACCGTGGCCCCTTTGGACCCCTTCCAGCTCTCTCAAACCTCCTAGGGTCCTTGCTGGAGAACCTTAGAGAACATTGGTTCAGTGGTTCTCAGCCCTGGCTGCTCACTGGAATCCTAGGGAACTCAGCCATCCTGGGGGTTCCAATTTAATTAGTAGGACTTGAGCATTGGAATTTTCTAAAGGTCCCTAGAGGAGTGTCCTGTGCTGTCAGCAGTGAGAACTCTGGCTCTGGTCAGTCCCCTTTCTTGTCAAGGTCTGAATTCTCTGCAATCTGCACAGCTAACACAGAGCTGGTAAGACACATCTTTAATTCCAGGAGAATCAAAGACCTCACTAACTTATATAAAAGGAAAGCTCTTTATCAGGCCATGCATTTCTTTGTTTTGAGGTGGGGATAAGTCTTCAAAGAATGAGAAGCTGGGAAATGAGGAAGCTTGCCTTAAAATGAGCCCTTCTTCCTAGCCAGCTAAGCTCAGATACCTGGACATTTGCATATTTTGAATTCTGTAGAAAGTTTTGACTTATAAGTGACCTAATTCTCTAAACCAACCATGCCGAGAATGCAAGGTACTTTTATGCAAGTCTGATTCCATAAGAAATGGTGAATGGTAAGGATAACAAATTTCTTCCAACATTTTAGGTGAATCAATTTCTAGGTAAGCCAGATCCACAACAAAGGAATTATTTTTGCCCCTTTTTTTTCCTCTTATGTCTACCCCAGGCTTTTCTCTTTTTGGCAGACCCTGTTTCCCCTCCATGTCCCACTTTCAGAGATACACTCCAGCAAATCACAAACACGAGTCATTTCACCAACCACAAAGACCTGGCACCAGAGAATTAGTGTAAGCTGTCTTCAACTGCACTTTAATTGACACTCTAGAGGAGTGTGCATACATGTATTTTTCATACATTTCTAAGTGTATTCAGCATGGGAAAATATTTGATTGGTCACTAAATGTTTAATTCCCTGAGAAATTGGCAATCTAGTAAGAAAGCTGCTAGATACAATACACTGGGCATTGAAATGCTTTTAAATCAAAACAATGGAGCATCTCAGGACAGCTTAATGTTTTTAGCCCATCCAAAAGCAGAATCCCAGTAAGCCTAGTGAGAGCAGGGGCAAATGAAAGCCAACTAAAACCAAGCTGAGAACCCCTCATTCTGACTCCAGACTTGGGTCAAGCGAAGAAGAGCTATCAAATTTCAAGGGTACACTCTGTGCTAGGTGTTGGCTGGGTCCTCTCCATGTGTCTTTCTTACAGGAGCAGCGATGGCATTCAGGCTCCCTCAAGGTCCACAAGGACAATAAAAACAGCCCTAAGATTCAGCTCTTCTTCCTCTTATTTCCAAACCACTTTTTACCAAAAGGTAGAGCAGCTTGCTCCCAGACCATGGATCCAGATTTAGGACTGCTGCTTTGAATTCCAAAAAAGTCTTGGTTAGGAATCTCTCTCTCTCTCTCTCTCTCTCTCTCTCTCTCACACACACACACACACACACACACACACACACACACACACACACACACATACACAGACACATACCGGCACCTCTTGAATCCCTGTATCACTTCCCTTCTACACACTCCTTTTTGCCCAATGAGTCCTGAGCTCAAGTCCTCATTCTATCACCAACAAGCTGTTTAGCCTCAAGCAAGTTACCTAACTATCCCCCTATCCTACCTCAGTTTCTCCATCTTTGAAATGGAAACAATAAAATCCACTCTGGTATGAATACTGAGTCAACTTCAGAGAGTGTTCAGAAGCACGAACAGAACAGATGTTCATTCTCCCACTGTTAATATGGACCCCAGGCCTGTCTGTTAGGGCTGCATTACCCACCTTTTCAAGGTGGCCTGTCTTCTAAAGCCATCCAGGATAGATTTTATTCTTTTCTCACTCTTCAGCATCCTGCTTCCCGGACAAATGTTGTCTCCTTATGAATACTGAAGCTTGTTGAGAGCATTTCCTAAACAGAAGGGGCCTCTGACAGATTTCTTCGTACTTAATGCATCCATCCACTTCCTCACCCTTAACCTCTAATCTAGGAAAACCCATATGTGATGGTGGGCAGTCTAAATCTCTGGTTTCCACTGTGGTCCACAGGTAGGCAACACAGGTCTCCCAACCTGTGGCCTAACCCTGGCCTCCAAGTGTGGCCTAAAAACCAGCAGCATCAGTGCCTTAGAAACACAGATTCTTGGACCCAAACCCATATGTGCAGAATTTGAACCCATGAAGTTTTATTGCAGTATCTGTGCCTTGAACTACTTCACTATTCAATTTGTCTTCAACAGCAATAAAATTGAGGATGAGACTCATTGCAACAAGCTCATTAGCAGCTCCAATCCTATATTGACTTTAAAGCATTATCACTTTCACATTACATTAGTTTTTCACCCTTCTCAGATACTATCTTCAATATCAGTGACAAGACTGGCATTTCACAGATGTCTTCATGGCTTGTTCCAAAGGAATAACAAACATGGACATTGCAGGGCGGCACTACAGAACCAATGAAGCATGTTGATGGGCCACAGGACCATAACAGGTCCCTTAAATTTTACCTCAACTGTCTGATTTCTTTGCAAGGGAAGGTGGTGGATCTATGTGAAAGGGAAAGTGGAAGGAGGGGATAATGGGAAGGAGAAAGAATAAGGCCATAGTCTTCACCCTGCAGGTATTTTCCTCAACTAGGGAGCTCTCTGAGAAATGAATGTCAACAGCAAAAGGATTGGAAAAATAGTATCTTGCCATCTGCTATAAATTAGGGATAGCAACATGCGTGTCTTAGAGGCTGTAAGGTTTCAGAGCATGATCCTTCTTAGGTCTCCGAACCCATTCTGAGTTACATACTTCTCTTCATCTCCACAGCAGGGCAGGGGAACCCCAGCATCAGCATCACCATACCTCTTCTAACTTGGTCCCTTAGGTCTCAATAGCAGTCAGGCCCCATTCCCCTCAATGATAGCTAAAGGGAGGAGGCCGCACTTCCTGTTTTCTGGATTCTGAAGGATTGAGTGTTCCAGGCAGAGCTCACACGTGCTCTGAGAGTAGACTAATGGGGACAACATTTGTTGCTAAATGAGCAAAAAACATTTGCTTCTGCCTGAAGCCCATCAAGAAGTAGATCCATGGTTGAAAGCTGCCTGATCCTGGTCATTCATGATCCCTGAGTGATTCAGTACCTAAATCCAGTATAGTCCTGAGCAACCAGTTAACATTTTCCTAAAGGGTAGAATTGACTTTGGCTGACTGAAGATGTTACACCTGCTCTTTTGGCCCTAATTGTGTGGTGGAATAATTCCAAGAAATATCAATTTACATTTTTCCTGCCTGTAGGTTGCTCATATCCAACCAGTAGTCTTACCGGGGGGATTTTTGCAGATGGGAGATTATAGATGGCTTCATTATGAGGGCTCTTTTTCTGGTTCATTTCATGAGGGTTCATGAAGGAGCGGGGTACCAGGAAAGGCCTTTGGGTGAGAGGGGAGAAATTATCTCCAGATATATTAGTTACTTTGTCGTGGCCAAAATACCTGAGAAAACAACTTAAAGGAAAAAAAGACTTATTTTGGCTTACAGTTTTAGAGGATTCAGTCCATCATGGCAAAGCAAAGCAGTTCAAATCATCCAGAAAGCAGAGAAAATGGGGATATAGGAAGAGGACAAGACAAGATATAGCTCCAAGGGCAACCCTCAATGATCTACTTCCTCCAAAGGCTCCACCTCCTACTTTTCATCACCTCCCAATAATGCTATCATATTATGATTCCATAAAAGAATTAATCATCTCTGGAAACTCCCTCACAGATATACCCAGAGGCGTGCTCTATTAATCTCCTAGGTGTTTATTAATCCAATCAAGTTACAATAAAGACACCAGACTAAAGAGAAATAGGAGGTTTGGGGGTTATGAGCAGCAGAGAAATGGCAAGAGCCTGGGGTGGATGGCTCTATTGTCTGTAGGGAGATGTCCTGGCTTCACGAGTATCTGTCTGCCCAGAAATTCCCTGCTCTGTGTGCAGCACAGGTACAGTACAACCCCAAACCCAAATGGACTCTGATATGTCCCAATAGGCACTTCACCAGACACCAGGTGGACATAAGGAGCTAGTTTGTAGCTGGAAGCTTTCTTAAACCCAGTATCTTTGCACAGCCCTGAGCACAGGCAATCACTCCAGTAGGCATGTAGATGAAAACCTGAAATCAGATTTCCAGTTGATTAAAAGATTTAAAAAGAAAGATGAGATTGTGGGTATCCTTTAGGTTGCAAGCTGTGCCACCCACTACAAGTACACAGTTATGGATTTAACCAGTCGCACCACAGCTGCCTTTGTGCATGTGTTTTTCTCCCTCAAAAAGCTCACCCATTCGTCTTTCCATCCTCCAAGGTCCAGTTACAATCCACAAATCCCTCCCTTATCCCAGCCTTCAAGGTTCCATCCTCTCATGTCTGCCTGTACCACTCAAACCCTAAATTCCACTCTGCCACCTGGAGTGGTGGCATTCTTCCCCTGAGACATAGTTTCATCTCACCACCTAGAAAGCAAACTCCTGGAAGGCAGAACCCATGACCTCATTTTTTTCTCTCTCCCTATACTTGGCAGAGATCTGGACCATGAACAGGTGTTTCTGAGGTCCAGGGTGCTCAGAGAGAACAAACCGCCTCTTTGAGGGCAGAATCCAAAAGGCACTCCAAGATGCTCTCTGCAGGTGAGCTGGGACAAGGCACTCCCCACTCCTTTCCCCAGAAGGAGCAGGGATCTGAGAGCCCTGGAAAGCTGTAGGACAATTGCCATCCACATGCAGACTGGGAGAAATGAAGATGCCTGCCCCCTCTGAATTGCCCAGAGTTAAAGGGCAGGTAGCCCTTCTCTGTATCCAGTCAAACCAACGGCACTGGCAAGTACAGCTCCCTATTAAGTGCTTAGAGCACTGTCTCAAAGACAGAACTGACCAGCACCACCCAAAAGGACCTGTTCTCTCTTCCCTTCCCTTCTGTTCCCCTTCCTTCTGCAGCTCTATTCTCCTGTTGATGCAGACACCTGATGCACCTGTTGATGTGGATGCCTGCTACACATAATGCATCCAGGCACTTCATGGAGACTCCAAAGCAACTCCATTGTAGCTAGAAACCAAAGACTTTAAGAAAGACTTGGAAAAACAGAGGCTGCAATGGACAAGGACACCTTGGATCACCTCTGCATCAGTTTTTCAGGACATCGCAATGTCAGCCCAAAACACTGTAGGAGCACTCCAGTTCAAAGGTAAGGCAGTTATCCACGTTGCAAGGAAGCAGGTTCTCCAGAGACTGTTAACAACCACGGTAGGTTTTCTGATGCATCATCTCATTAAATCCCACAGCAATCCCAGGGCTCAGAGGAAGTGGGTGGAATGGGGACAGGTCCCTCACCTGCCCTCCTCAGGCTGTATCTTCAGAGCCTGAACCAGTGTCAGCACTTGAAAGGCATTAAGTAAACACCAGTAGAACAATATCTATATTCCCCTATTAGAAAAGAAGCAGGATCATGAACTCTCTAAGCTTTTGTGCCTTGCCCAAGGTCGCAGAGCAAGTCAGGAAAGCTAAGTTCTCATTATTCATCTTCTTCCATTTCACTCCCAGTCCCAAGTAGCTGTACCATGGGGTCATTTGGAGGAACAGGATACTAAGGGCCAGACCAGCAGCTAAGACACACAGCAGCAGTTAAGAGCAAGCCCCTTGAACACTCTGCTCAGTAAACTCATGGGATCCTCACAACCCTACAACAGTATTCACTCAATATTTCAGATGAGGGAAATGGGGCCAGTGACCTTGAATAACTTGAACAAGGAAGGGACAGAGGTTCAACCACTAAGTGGTCACAGAGTAGTGGCCATACACACAGCCTCTGCACCAGGCTGCCTAAGCTCAAACCTTACTCTAGCTTGATTTAAGATTCTTCTCATTTTCTTACTCCCCTCTGTGGTCCAAGACCATAAGCAAGGCAATGCTGCTAGGGATGCCAACCTCAGACAAAGGCAGAAGAGCCGCATTTATCACAGAGTAATGCTTTCCGCACTTCACTGTGCCCACCAACCACTGGGAGAACTTGTAAAAATGCAGAGGGCTGGGCCCCACCCCAGGGGTCAGGGTAGAGCCTGGGATTCTGCATTTCTAACAAGTCTCCAGGTGATGCTGGTACACAGACCCTGCTTTGAGTAGCACCAACTTAGAGGTCATTGAGTCAAACCTTTCATTTTGTTAACACAGAATCTGGGACCAGAGAGGCTAACAATGGTACCCAAGGTCATCACAGTGACACATCAGTGACACATCACAGTGACACATCAGTGACAGAGTTGGGACCAGGTGTCTTGATTCTTAGTTTTTACTCTGTTCCTGATGTACCAGCAGTTATCACAATCACTTTATGAACTGTAATTCTTCTTGAGTACCAAGTGCTTTTTCTGCTTCATCTCCTTTATCTTTATAATCACTCTTTGAAGTTGGGGCACTGGTCTCAATTTATAGAGGAAAAAAAACGAGGTTTAAAGATTAACAACAATGACAAGATTGGCTCAAGGTCACAAACCAAGGAGTCGAGCTGGAATCTACCCAGTCCTGTCTGACCTGTGCTGCTCCTCCTTGGATCTCAGGAGACAAAACTCTCTCTACAAAGTGATGAAAGCAAAACTCCAGTCACCTGGCTCATAGGAAGGCAGCACTGAAGTCTCAGGTAAAATTAAGACAACAATTTGTCTTATTTTTAAAACCATGTCCAGGAGGAATGCTAGAAGAAAGACTTCTAACTCCCCCAAATGCTGCTTGTCAATCTCTTTCCAAACTTTTCAGGGTTTTAAGGCTTAATCCACCAGTGTGACACTACAGCCCTGTAATCTCTGTCCCAAAGAGTCCTTGGGCTCTCTGCTAACAAAATTAATAGCCTGAAAACTCTAAGTGGGTGATTATAATCTATAAAGTGGTCCATAAAATGACATCATGGGGAGTCATATTTATTCTCTACCACTGACTTCCACTATAAATTTGCTTGGTTTATGGGTAGAAATAGTTTCTTCTGCCACATACCTAGGCACAAAGCTCATCTAAAGATGGAAATATCTGGCTGTGCTGCCTGGAGCTTACTTCACCACCAGTGGTTCTCTGATCAATGGGCAGAAAACTGCCATGGAAGCTCTGAAACCCAAGAGGCCTATCACCTCTGCAAACATGTCTTGGGAACCTGCTGGGTTGTAGGCTTCTGTGTTGGGTCTTGAACAGTAGAAAACAGGATGAGGCGGTTCCTGCCCCCCAGGATCTTGTGAATGAATGGAAGGAGATTGTGTACTAGTGAGTTTTCCATTACTGTAACAAAATGCTTGAGGTAATCAAGCTATAGAAAGGGAAGATTTCATTTGGTTCATAGTTTTGGAGGTTTCAGTCCATGGTCAATTGGTTCTGGGGTAAGGCAAGGGAGCAATCTGCATACCTCATGATTGGTCAGGAAGTGAAAAGAAGAGAGCAAGAGACCAGTCCCACAATCCCCTGTGAGAGCACATCCCCTCCCCACAATGACCTAAGGCCCCCTACTAGGCTCCACTTCTTAAACAATCCATCACCTTCCAATACCAACATGAGCTGTGGACCAAGCCTTTAACTTATGGGCATTAGGAGGACATTCCAGATACAAACGGTGGCAGCTAGACACTAAACATTAAAAAAAAAAAAAAGACCAATACACAGAACACTTGGCAGTTTATTAAGTGCCACAAAAGAAAAGCCCAGCAAGCTGTGAGGTATGGAAAAAGAGCAGTCAACTTGGTCTGGTAAGGGTGGTGCAGAAAGAGGAGACATTCCAAGAAGAATGATCCCCACGGGCAGAGTCTGGCTACTTGTTGTTAAGTCACAGTATGAGCAAATAAACAATGACAAAAGTCTGGATCACACAGCCCATGGAGGACATTATAAGGAGCTTTTCTTCTAAGGATTTTCTTTTCTGAGGATTTTATGATAAGGATTTTCATCTAAGTACAATGGGACAACTGGAGTTTTAAGAAGGAAATTAACATGACCAGAAAAGCATTCTAGAAAGTGTTGCTGGCCACTGCTGGAAGACTGGTCTGGTGGGGAGGAGGTGTCTAGGAAGGGGCATTGGCATATGTTTAGGACATTATTGCAGCTGTCTACCCAAGCAGTGATGCTTGCCTGATCTAAGGAAGGATATGATGGACCTAGGGACACCTAGGAGGTTGGGCTGATGGGCTGTCAGGCTCAGATTATGCAAAAAGGATGGAGCACTTAAGGGGTATACAGTGGATCATCTGGTTAGTAGACTGGAACCCAATCTCATTGGCTAAGGTCATAACTAGACAGTACTGAGGAGGCAGGGTTGGCCAGGTGACCACCTACCCAGGCTATCATGGCATGTGCAGCCCCAAGGAGTCCCCAGACCAAATGGACCTCTCAGCCTGCAAAGGAACCCATAGGCAGGATGCTCCCTTCCATCTAACCCAAGGTCTACTGCTGCCACAGGCTCAAAGTTCATAAGCCACAGGGCATGTCTCTGAGTCTTGAGCACCTCCCAACAAGGCTATATTGGGCTCGTACAAGGCCAATGTCTTCTAGCCTTCCACAATTTCTTCTAAACTCCAAGGGCATTTACATCAGTCCTCTACATATATCTACCTTGATTGGATTCAATATATAACCATAATTATATGGTCTTCATTGTTGTCTAATAATTGCATGTTCATTAGTCATATTTCCTATGAAGATTTTAAGTCATCAGAAGACACTATTCCCATTGATGTGGGACCACAGGCAAGTACCTACTGAATACCAGGAAATGGAATCCTCTAGGCTCTATAAAGAGGGTGATAGCTATAGGGACTATTGTGAGGCAGATAAACAAGAAGATCAGTAGGGGAATGAGCTCAGCACTGTGCTGTCCAAAGTCACCTTCAAGGCTTGGCCAAGACAATTACTCCTCCCAGGTGCTTAGAGATGGTGGCCTCCTTGAGCATTTGGTCTGAAAATAGATCCGCCAACCAGATCTAGTCATTCCTTTCACACACACCCCAACTAGAGTCCCAAGCTAAGCACAATCAAGTTGAAACCATTGTTCCTATTTGGAGCAGCATCTCAGACAGTCCAGTCCTGTTTATGTCTCACCAATGGGGAAGGAAAGCCCCTGCTCTTACCCTCAAACATTAGCTTGGCTTATAGAAATGCATTCTCATTCCATAATCCTGCTGTGATTCCAGGTAATGCCTCTAAGTGCCCTTGTAAATCCCAGCAGCTGTTCCAGATCACAGCAAAGAAGACAGTGCCTGCTGCTGCTTGGCAGTTACCTAACACCAAGATGTGGCCAAAATGGCAGCCCAAAGGGTCACATCATGTGTGGATCTCTCCAGCACTCCATATACCTTCACCTACCCGGAATCCACTCTGATGTCTAAGCCTGGAAGGCTCAACACCTTATTCCCCCAGACAGCCAGTTACACTTATCCATGAAAGCTCCCTGAGAAGGGACCCTAAATGAACACTGAGCCCCTACACCATGAGAAAAGTTCAAGGTGTTTGAGAACTACCCAAGGCCACAGGCAAAAATGCAGCAAGGTCATGATATGAGCTCCAGTTCCATGAGTTCCTAAGCACCATGCTTCCCTATCCTCTGCTGTCCCCTATGACTCTGAAAGGCACTTCCTGTCCCTTACCCAAAGGAGCATCCCCATCTCAACAGTGTTTTTCCCATCTGGGCCAACCACGTGCCAGCCAAGTACATAAATACCATTTTTGTGATCAAAACTGTATTTCCTCAGTGGATCCAGCATCAGCATCTTTGCACCTGCTACTCTCTTCAGGCAGGATTTTTCCATAACACAATGAAAGAATTTGCAGCCACTAAAGGGGATCACAGACACACAGTCACACTCAAACCCACACAGGGCTATCTCCTACCCTCTAGCCTAAACAAAGCTCTCCAGATGTTCCTATAATCCAGATGCTTCAAGGCTGGCCTGCACCTTCCGGACAGCAGAACAAGTCTGTTTAAGGAATTTCCATTTTAAAACCAAGTCTTATAAAAGCAAAGTCAAGCAAGGCATATATATCAACAGTAAAACTGTCATTTTCCCAACATGCTGATTAAAGTTAGCCACCTCTCTCCCAAGGGGATAAGAAAGACACCAGTGCTTTTCATCACCCCCAAACACCCAACTCTGAAGTGAGTGCTGGGATGGGGTCTTGGACAGAGGACTGCCATGCACACTGACTGACTGCCTAGTTTCATTTTCCACACTGACGTGTTCTCCAATCCAATAGCTCCCCTACCCGCCTATTCTCTGTGTGACTTAGCACTGTGTGCAGGGTAGGAAGGAGGGTGCTGACAGAGACTGACTCGTCCAATTCCAGGATCCAGGAATAGCCTCAGTCCTCAGACAGTCATGGACTAGAAGCCTAAGGTTCTCAACTTGCTTCTGATAACCAGGATGGCTAGGGAAGGCTCTTACCCACTCTGGCCTCAGCTCCCATGTATCATCGATAGGCTGGATGGTCTTTGTGATTGCCTGAGTCAGCCAATTGAAGCTCCACCCATACAGGAGCAACTTCTCCTTTTCTTCCTGGATCAAGCATTTGGGTACATGGGTTTGATGAAGCTGAATCACATTCCTGAATGCGTATGGATTTGAAATGGGTCTTCATGACTAGGTGATTCCAGAGGCAGTGAAAGCATAGGGGAACGTGAGTAGGTGGCACAAAGATTAAAAGGCAGGGATTCGCTTGGTATTTTTGAAAGAGTCACTGGGGCTGGTCGCTTAAATGGTGTGCACCAGTACAGACAAACTATGCTGGTTGGTAAACAGCCAATGGCCAGGCCCCATGAATCCCCTTCAGTTATCCTTCTGCTCCCATTCCCACCATGACTCATTATCCAACAACCAAAGGGTTAATGCCTGAGACCTTGATCCAAAGGCACCCATACCATGGCACCCCAGGCCAACCCAGAGCAGCACCATATGCTTATTGAGATCTGTGTTAGGTGCCACATTAGGCCTGTGTGTGTATATGTGTGTGTGTAAAATCAACCTATTACCTTCACACTAACTTCTTTATGTTAAGAAACAGTGGTTTCTCCAATGCCACTTGGCCTGTAAATGGAAATGGAGGGCTTTGAATGAAGATGGTTAAGCCCAAATCTAATTCTCATTGCATAAACCCCAGTTGCCTCTGAGTAGTCTTGACCATAGACAGATGAGCTATGGACACAGGAGAAATTTGGCCCTGCTATGAGGAAGATGATTTTAAGATTAAACATTGTTAGACAGTGGAACAAATTATAGTGGGAGCTTATGAAATCACCTTCTCCAGAGTGTTTTCTAAATAAGAGGAGTTAAGATAGGCCTAGATACAGAGAGATTGATGAGATGACCTAATAAACCCCTTCCCAACCCTGAACTCTTCATCCTCAGTCCCCACGAACAGGGAAAACTATTCTATTCATTGTCAAAGCCCCAAATTAGCTTCTAGAGGGTTTAGGAAACTGAAATATGTCTGAAAGAAAAATAAGTTTCTTCCTGTTCCTTTCTCCCCTAGTTCAAACTCTTCATTTTAGATTTTCTTCTGGCAGTACTGACAAACAGAACCTTTTCAAACATAGCTACTGTCTATTGAAAAGTTTGGTTCTGGCGTATAAAAACCAAAGTTGGCTGAAGACTGACCTCCTTCTAAAAAGGATTCTTAAATCCTGTTTGGAGTATCTGGCAGAGAGAAATTGATTTGAGAAGGCAAAAAGAATCACATGGTTGATATGCCCTCAGTCCCACTTTGCTGAGCCTGTGCAATTTATGTTAGAAAACATCTATCATCCCTGCAACTTTCTCCTGTGACTGGTCTCAGGGTCCCCACCAACACCTCCATCAGGGAGCCACAGCTATGGAGAAAGCAGCCTGCTGGTGCTGTAAGTTGGTTTCCATGACAATGGGTGTTCCTTCTTCCTTGTCTTTTAGCTCCAGGGAAGGACAAGGACACGCAAGAGAAGATAGAGGAAAAGAACAGAAGTAGAAGTAATGGAGGGTCTTTTCCTCAAAGTCTAAGTAGCTACTGACCCCTATCTCGATGTTCACAATTTTCGGTGGCCTCAGACAAGTCCTTACCCAGCTCTGGACCTCTGTTCATCTGTAAACAGAGAGGAGTAGATCACAGATGATCTCACAAAACCATTCCTGGTGTCCTAGGTACCAATGACTTGTCTTATCAGGCCAGACACTCGGAATGGTCTTGCCTCATCATGCAGCCGTCCATATAAAAGACAGGTGAACAGGGCCTTCTGCAAGACTGGAGTCTATTTGCCTCACTCGGAGACCTGAGAACTCACTCATTCCCCTCGACAATGTTTTATCCTCATTTCAGATCATCTCAGTGGACCCATCAAACATGCCTAAGGATATGCAGGTTTCCTGGGGCTCACATGGTATAGCAGGTGAGCCAGACTGTCATGGTACTCCACCCAGCCACTTGCCTCCTCTATGGCTGATGTTACTGGGTTCAACCCCCAATTCATATGTGTACAGTAACCTAGGTGAGCAGCCAATTATGACTGCTCAAGGGAAGGAACTCAATGGAGATCACCCAAAGAGGTCACTCAGTTTGGGGTGGAGAATACTAGGATGAAGTGAGGGGCAGGCAGTGCAGGGAAGAGTCCCAGGCCAAGGACAAAGCATGTGCACAAATAGGGAGCTACAGACACCCATCACCCCTAGGGAAGAACTCATAATTATAGTTGATTGGCCAAATGTAGAAAAAAGGGTGCAGCATGAGATGAAGGTAGAGAGGAAGGACAGAAAAAGGATGCAGAATGGTAGGAAGTATGATATGGTAGTGCTTCCAGGGCACTTAGGAGGACTCTTGTGGCTGGTAAGCCTTAAGGAAGGTCCAGCCTCCTGGCCCAACTCACATTTAACCCATTTGGCTCTGTGTTAGTCTGCAACAGCTCTCCACTGGCTGGGAAATGGTTAAACGAGCTTTCCAGCTGCTTCAAGGGCTTCCTTTAACTCTAGAACAAAGCTGGTCTAAACACAAGAAATCTGATTGGCTTCCAGCACTAAGCAATCTCATTCTGAGGCCCTACAAGGTGGTCTGCAGAATTAATGGTTTACAGAGGAAATGAATCAATATACAACAAGTAATCAGGGCTCCTGACACCTGTGAGAGGAACACTTTTCTTCCCTCAAGCCACTTGCAGCACAGTCCAAGATGACAGGGCCTCCACATCACTGCCAGTCTTTGTTTTCTAGCCTATGTTCACTTTGAGTTTGGTTTTTATCAATGGCAGGATATGAAGTTCTCTGCTTCTGGAGCAGGACTTGAGGCTAAATATTTCACCCAAGAGCAATGAAGAAAGATGTACTGGATATGACGTTCAAGGGTTCTCTCTCCCAAGGGGAACTCAGGACAGACAGACACTGGGATCCTGGCAATGCCAGGAAACCTGTCCCTCTGACTAGGTACTCTTCAAGAGCAAGGGACATGCTTTTTTCATTCAACATAACCATGGCCTTGCACAGCACCTGGCTCATGGTAAGTAACAAATGGAATGAATGACCAACCAAATCTGTAAGTGAGTGAATTAATAACGTACTTTTTCAGTCAGCCAGCAACTTTATCTGGGAGCTTGCTGAATATAGAATTTCACACCCTGATGTGATAGTGATGCTCTACACTGGATTCACAGCATTTGGGGGATGAAAGGGAATTTTAATATAATCAAATCTGGTGTTTTCTAAACTGCAGGTTTCAATCCATTAGTGGATCATGAAATCAGTGGAGTGATCCTTGGCCATCATTTTATAAATGAAATGCAAATGGAACAGAGCAGAGTGGAAAGAATAAGAATGGATTAGAACAGTATAGAATATTCTAGAAGAAAAACTATCAAAGTGTACTGCAAGTTGTAAGAGTAAGTAAGCCAGATTTGTACCTGTAGGGTACAGGTATATGTGTACTGGGTGTACATGGCTTTAACAAACCCAGATCCTTTGATGAATCCAACCATTCATGGGGTGTCTTTACTCCTCTCAGTGGCCACACTCAGGATAAGTAAATTCCCAGCCTTTTGGGGCCCCTCCTGTTATAGGAAACATTTCATCTGGATATCTTGTATTATAGACTGCCTTCCTGTAAGAATCAGGATCAGAGATGCTATAGAAAGAAGAAATATTTCCTAAAATGAAACAAACATCATTATACTGGGGCCACAGAGATAAAATCTAATGACTTTCTATATGAAAGACCTTCAAAGATGAAACATGTCCATTGTGCCTGTGCTGAATGACTTGGAGAAGAGCAGGAACAGTCTCAGATCTTTCAAGAATGTTTCATAAGATGTTTCCTTCTGTCTTCTTGTTATCTAGCTCAGTGGTGTTGACATAAGTCCAGCTTGTCAGTTACCCATGAGTGAAGTATGGAGAGCCTGAAAACATCAGGTCTGACTATGGCTTACAGCTGGTGGAAGTAATAAACTTGATGAACCCACTTTGACTCCAGGTGACCCCCAACTCTTCCTAAATGTTCTTACACCATCTGTCCAAAAGCCTGAGAACATACCCTGCTACACATTATTTTAATTCCTTATCTAGGAACAAAGAACTTGAGCTAACTGTATTTTTTCAACTGTTTTAGACTACAGTCCTCAGAAAAAATATATTTATAATAGGGTTTAGAACACCACACACACACACACACAAATAACTCAATGAAACTAGGTATAATGAGATCTACTATGATATTGTGTTCTACTCTATTTAATAACCCATTAAACAGATTTCACAAGTCCCTGGTGCACCATGACCCATGATGATTGGACTAGACAATGTCTAGCACACTGAAAATGGCAGAGAAGGAGGTCTGGGAAGAATTTCGCATTGAGCCCATTTCTGCTCACAATGTGTGCCCACATTTGGTGGCATGTGAAAGAAGATAACAGCTTGGTGACCCGGAGCCCTGCTATTTTGAGGGCTCACAGAGGAATGGTCTTGGTTTCCTGCCTGTCTCTTATCACCTCCCCCCGGGCAAGTTCATCTAGAAAAGACAGTGTGAGTGTTACACACAGCACACTAACAGCTAGTACACATACATGATTGTTCTTGGTTCTCTTGTTGATAATAGCATAGCAGTCATTGTGTGCTTGCTTCCTCTGAAGACTTGAAAGCAAAAGCAAGTCAAGGATTAAAAGTTAGAAGTGAAATTTGAATGGTGATTTTTTTTACCCCTCACTCAATCTGGAAGAATTTGCCTTTGGAGAACCAAACTAATCAAATAAAGTAGAATCAATTTACTGGAGACATAATCCAACTTGCATAATTGTCCTGGCTGGGTTACACCACAGCTGTTCACAAAGACATGGTTCATTAAGTAATAAAGTCTTCATCAGACTCTCCTTCACTGGGCTGTAATTCTTCTACGCCACACCACCCAAGAAGTGCTGCCTTCATTAGTATGCAATGCCACTTGTGGCCAAGGGGATAATCGGAGGATTTATTTTTATGTGACACTCTATTAAGCAGATGTTGTAGACCACATCATTAAAAGCCACTGCATTTTCTTTGATGGAGAATCCCATCACCAGATAATCACAATAGACTGTGGGTTCCCTGTGGGCAGGGAACACATCGCTTCATCTTGATATTCCCAGTGCTAACAAAGTGGCTGGCATTTGGCAAGTTCAAAACAAATATCTACTGAATCAAGGAAAAAAGATCTTCAATGCAGGATTCCTCATGGCCTCATGCACGCAGTGCTTAGAATCCGAAGCACCCTTATTGCAACGAACATTTGGTGTCTCAAATCATGCCTCCTTCCTTTCTGGTTTGTTAATTTTCCACTTGACTGGATCAAATTGTCCAAGTCTGCATGAAAGCAGACAGGAGTCTCAAAACCCCTTCTGGTCAACAGAAGGCTCAACAACACCAATTTTGCTGCCTTCAAGCTCAGAGACCCCACTGGGTAGCAAAGAACCTGTGCCAATCTTCCTGAAGAAGCTGATGGTTAAAAGAAGCCACCAGAAACTGGGCTGCTAAAAGGCAGAAATGACCTTGGAAGTTTCCTCAGGGGTGAGAAGTCAGCAATTTCATGTAGAAAGCAGAGAAGGGAAGACTTACTGTAAAATTGGAAGATTTATTAGCCTATATATTTTAGACCAACTCAACCTTGAGGAAGCATCAGGATCTCCTGAAGGGCTTAATCAAACATACCTGGCTGGACCCACTCCCTAACTTCATGATTCAGGAATCTGCATCCCGAAAAGTTCTCGATGCTGCTGCTCCTCCAGGCACCCCACATTCAGAAGCCAATCACAAGTAAGGCTCAAGAATCAGTTGTCCAGGATGGAGCTCTGAATCCATCACTTAAGTCTATAATTTGAAACAAGTCCTTTCAACTCTTCCAGCCCCATAACACCAAGTATCACAACAAAGCATCAAGTGCATCTTTCTTACAAGGTTGTCATGAAGATCAAAGGAGAATGTGCAGTGCTCAAGAGAGTGCTTAGCAGGTGGAAGGGAGTGGATTAAAGGTAACTACATAGGAAAAAAGGCATGAGTATGGTTGGATGGAAAGACTGCTAGACAGGGTAGCCAGATATCTAGTTTTAGCTCTACCACCACTTACTTACTATGCAAGTGGCTTTCCCCCAGCAGTTTCCTGTCCCACTGAGAGCACTGGACATTTTATAATGGGCTGGAAGCTTCCAAAGCTCCCTGTTCCAACTCTATTACAGAGTGTCATATATCATGACAACCTCCCCCAACATCCCTACCACCCGGGACTTCCCACTGTCACAGTCCGGCTGGAAAACTCAAGTCTGCATCAGAAACACAGCCTGGTTCCTCTGCCCTGGGACCCTCTGTATAACTGCAGTAGTCTCCCAGCTCCCCAACCCTACTAATGTCATTGAAGGAGCACACTTTCTGGCAGCTCAGCATGGGAGCCTTCTTGCATTTGTAACCAGTTCAACTCACGCTTCTTTGCAGTTGCATTCCAGATGGACAGAAAAGTGGGGTTCATCTGAATGTCTAGAGGGGATAAGACAACACTCCATAAGGGGGGGTGTTGTGTTCAGATGGGCACTGCGGGGGGGACAGTAAGTAGGGAAAAGAATCCACACCCTCAGAGGAAGGTGAGGTTCTGACATTTATTTTAACTGCCCAGTTAGGTGAAGGAGGGGGGCTTCCAGAGGAAGTTTGAAGCCCAAATTCTGCACTGAGGATGCAAAACCCATTTTTTCTGTTATATTTTCATTAGCCCTGTTGCAGCTCACCACATAAGCTTTCTAACAACTGAATGACAGGGAAAGGGCTCTTGTTGGCACAAGGCCATTGTATGTTTCATTTTTTAAAGAAGCTGGTGAATTTCCCCAACAGCAAAGATAAATTTAAGGTGATATTAATATACCTCCAAATGCAGCAATAGAATCTGGCTGGCACCTTTAATGATCCCTTCAGCAGTGAGCCATTTCCAGCCAGAGAGCCCAGAAGATCACGGTTTCTGTGGAATGCACCCTGAAGGTGCAGAAACTCCTTGATCTGCTTCTTGGGGAACCTTGAGCTCAGACCTCCAACCTGGGAGCCCAAGGTGCCCTGAGGGAGGCTGGAGGGATAGAAAAGAGGCAGTGACAAGAGCCTTGATTAAATGTCACCCATTATTTTATATCCAGACAGTGCTAAGTGTTTTATTGTAATCATCTTATTACATTTCCTAAGCACAGAAGGGGCTATACTATCATAGTGTAAGGACACTCCAGCCTAGATAATCATCAATTATTTTAGCAGTATCATATTGGCTGATGCTCAGTGCTTTCCATGGGACTGAGCTTAGGATTTTACCACAGTTTCACTTTTAACTTTTACAACAAGCCTATTTATGGTTAAGCATTGTCAGCCCCATTTTACAGAGTTGGAAATTGAGGCTTAGAGAAATTTAAAATGTTGTTATAGGCAGGGTATAGTGGTATACACGTGCAATCCCAGCTACTCAGGAGGCAGAGGTAGGATCACAGTCTATGTCCAGCCTGGGGAAAGTTAGTTTGAGACCCTATCTGAAAAACAAACTAAAAACAAATGGGCTGGGGGCATGGCTCAAGTGATGGAATGCCTGCCTAGCAACTGGAGGCCCTGAGTTCAAATCTCAATGCCACAAAACAAGCAAACAAAAAAGTGTTGTTCAAAGACACACACAAAATGACAGCTGCCACTGGAATCCATGTCATTGGATTCCACAGCTTGGGTTCCCTGTGCTGCTCTTATTACAGGAATACTGTGGACTCCTGGTCCACAGCGAGGACTCCTGGTCCCTGTCATACCAGCCACTGTCCCACGATATGGAACATGGCTTCCCTATCATTCTGCTTCCTCTACAAAAGTTTCTCGCAGTCATAGGTCATGTCTTCCTGGAGGTTCCAGCCCAGCTCTTGACATCTGACCTAGCACCTTGCAGGCACTCTCTAAATATTTGACAAAGAAATGGATTGACGGGCAGTCCCTACTCACACCCCAGACATCTATATGAGAACACCTCACTCCTCCCTTGGGAGAGCCACAATTAGGCTCAGGGAAAAGTTAGTTGTAAAGTTAACTAACAGAGTAAACAGCCAGGCCATGCAGACACTAAAGAAAGAACAAATGGTTAGCCTTGTGGAGGGGAGGGTGGGCACAAGATAGCCTTCTCTGTGGGGCATGCCATAAGAGTAACAGCAAGTACTGCCTTATATAGTGGCGTATACTTTAAGTATATCTTCTCCAGATAGTAACACATTTAGTCTTCAGAACAATCCATTTAACAAACTGGAAATGTGAGGCATAGCAAGTGCCATGTGAGGAACTGCTGAGATCTGAATGCAAGCTATGGAGCACCAGGGCTCATGTTCTCTACCTGTCCACTTGCCAACTCCCAGGTATTACTGGATGTGTGCTCCTAGGCACCCAATTAGCAAGACAGTACAGAATTTGGGAATCAGGGAGGCTTTCGTGGGCCATAGAGCTCCTGAGAGTCCAGTGTGCCAGGCCTTAAGCTCTGGCCACAAGAAGAGAGCTCTGTGAAGGCAGCAGCTGGAGGTTAAATTCTGAGTAATTAACATGTTTATCCATCATGGTAGAATTGTTCCCCAGAGAATTCAAGTGTCATTTCACTGCGTCTTTAATTCCGGAACGCTTTTACTGTCTTGCCAGCAAATACTAACCGGTGAATGAGTTGGCAGATACTTGACAGAAAAGAAGAGAGGCAGTTTATGTCTGGACCAATCAGTGTTACTGCCTGGACTGTCCCCAAGGACACTGAGCTAGGGACATGTGGGAAATTTGGGTCAGCTCTCAGAGCCCAAAGACTTGGAGCAAAGAGCCTGTGGCACTTGAGTTTAAAAATCACACTCGGTGGGAAAGGACCAGGCTGGGGACCCAGGGTGGGGTCAGTCCTGGAGACACCAACTATAGCTTATGTCACTTTGGCAAGTGATAAAGTGGGAGGAATATTGATTTTGGCCATTTTCCCTTTAAAAGCAGACCTGCAGGCAAGGAGCTGATGCAGTCATTTACTTGGAAGACAATGCGGGGAAACACTGAGGGCAGGCGAAGCAAGACCAGGCAAGCAAGAAGACCGGAAGGATACCCTAGTGAATGAGTTGCTCCTGCTTTGGGTTCTGGGGCTCAGTCCTGCTGAAGACCCTCCAAAAGGGGTGTGGACCACTGAGAGATGTCCCCCCACCCCACCCAGCATAGGTACTGGAGGTGCAGGAAGCCCTCTGTGTGTACTGCATAAGTCCTCAAGTGACCTCTGAGGTTGGTCATGGAGATATGGATATGGCACTGGGATTATCTGTTTTAAAACAGATAAAGTCTTTGGTAACTAGGCGCACCAATCCTAAGTGTATTTGCTGTCACAATGATTAAGACAATTATGACACCGATGACGATGACGACAATGTTGACCATTACTATTACTGGCCTCAAAAGGGCAAGAAGGAAGGCTGGAACCATCATGAGGATGCTGAAGGCAATCACTGTTGGAACACATCCCTCCCAACAGCTCAGCCCCACCTCCCACTAGACTGCTGGTAGTGCCAAAGGGTAGTACTGCTAAAGAACCTGCCTTCCCTTTGTGTCCTGGAGGAGATTCAGAGGAAAGGCCAAAGGCAGCAGTCAGTGATGGGATGGCACTCAGTAGATTGGGACAATGAGGGGAAGGAGACAAAGGTTTCTAGGATGCTGGCCTCTTCTAGTCCTCAATTGACCTGGAAGTCAGTTTTTGAATAAAACTGGTGCAAGATCCAGTGAGATGTGCTGAAATAATACTGATCTGTTCTTCTACAGTATTTACACACACTCTCTTTCCTAGCATTGTGATGGGCATGAGGGAAAAAGAGAACCAGATACCATACATAGCCAAGGAAAAAGTAGAAGAGAGAAAATGAATGGAAAAAATGAAATGTCCCATATTGGAAGGGGATGCGAGCAGGCTCCTGGCTGCCCATAGTATTTCTATGCTGTCAGCACTCTCCTCCTACCTGGCTGGCACCCCTTATATGGATCCTCCCATCCACCTCTTCCATTCATGTGTTTATAATCAACCTGCATGTGTGGTTAATTGTATCAAGAGCTGCACAAAACAGCAACTCACACACCTTATGAAGTCTTACAGAGGTGGAAAAGAGGCACAGGAGGTGGGGTGACTTGCCCACACCTGCCAAGGTGGTGAAGGGTACAGCAGTCTTCAGTGGCAATTGTCACTTCATGAAGAGCCTTTGCTACCCCTCTGCCAAGTCAGGACCTGAAGCCTTCCATGGGCACTCTCTCCTTGGGGTCCAATAGTCCCAACCCCAGGGCCCTAGGGCTGATGCATAGGCTACCTCTTGTGTTTCATATTTCAAGTACACGTGTTTTATCTCCTACTAGAGAGTCACTCCGTGTGGGCTGAGACCATATTGTCTATTTCTTTAGATTCCCAGAACATCAGAAATACAGTCGTCCCCTCTTATCCATGGAAGACATGTTCCAAGACCCTCAGTGGATGCCTGAAGCCATGCCTAGTACCGAACCCTGCATAGTATGCTATTTTCTATACGTATGTGCCTATGATAAAGTTTAATTACTAAGCTAGGCACAGTGAGGGGTTAATGAAAATAATAAATGAAAATAGAAAAGTTGTAACAATATGCTGTAGTAAAAGTTATCTGAGCACAAACTATTTATTTCTGGAATTTTCCATGTAATAGTTTAGACCTGCAGTTGACTGAGGAAAGCGAAACCATGAGTAAGGGGTACTATGTCACTTCAGAGTAACAGCATTAACTCCTGCTGCTTCACCATGGCAGGGGTTTTGTCTGGTGCTTGTTCTCAGCTCTATTTCTAGACTGGAAGAATGCCTGGCAAAAAACCAGCGTGCCAAAACTCCTGCAGACAAAAGACCAAACAAGTGCATTTAAGTGGCCTTCATTGTGTCTTAGAAACCACATCCTCTTCTATCATAGTGAATGGTAGAGGGATGCATGAGGTAATACATACATGAATGCAGAGGCAGGTGAAGACAGAGATCCCGAGACCCTTGTCCTAACCATTCCCCACACACCCACTCCTCCTAATTCATCATGGCTGTTGCCAACCCCCCACAGCATACTGGTGAAGTCAGTCCTCTTGACAGGTGAGGAGAGTGGAGGAAGGTTTTTGTATCCTCTCTGAGCAACTGGGGCCCTCATTCCTTTAACAGGGTTGAAAGTCAGAATTGAATACAGAATGGAGATCACTGCTTTCTGAGCAGAGACTGCTGGCCCATTCCATATCCTACCTGGCCACCAGCCCCCAGCAGGACTCTGCACACAAGAGAATGAGGCAGAAGAGCATTTGCTCCATATTCATTCCCCTGCAAACATGCCTCAAGCAAGTAAGCACAGACTTTGTCCACAGCAGTTTTGGGGCTCTGCAAGGGGCACAGTCCTTGACCTTGAGGAATTTATGATCTTAGAGGAAAAAATCACAGGTACATTAACACAGATATCAGCTCTGTCTTGACTTATTCAGTGTCTGGGTAAATGAATAGCCTCTTATTTTGTCCTGAATGACTTACACTTAGAATGTGGCACATATTTGAAACACTCCCTCCTGTCCTCTCAGCCCCAGCCTGCACACCCCTCCCACCTACCCTCCATATAAAGATGTTTAGGAACCATGTTCCAATGGCTCACGCCTATAATCCTAACAACTCAGGAGACAAGATCAGGTAGACTTCGGTTCAAAGCCAGCCCTGGGCAAATAGTTCACAAGACCCTATCTCAGAAAATTCCATCACAAAAAAAGTACTGGCAGAGTGGCTCAAGCAGTAAGCATGAGGCCCTGAGTTCAAACCCCAGTGCCACAAAAATTAAAAATCAAAGTATTTAGGAGCAACATAGACTCAAAAAGATGGAAAGAAGTTGAATCTTTCACAGGAAAGATGAAGAAAAAAATGTAAATCACACATCTCATGGCAAATGACTCCAAAAGATTTGGAGTTCACCTTATTTCCTTCTAGACCAAGTATAACCAAGGCTTTCCTTCCCTGACCTTTCCCCTTATACCCCTTCCAGGTAGAAGTATGGCCTCAAGAAGCCCATTCACCCTCCAAAAGTCTTGTGACACTCTGTTTCCTTCCTTGTGACAGTCACCAGGGATGTTCACAAACATCCCTTCACTTTCCTCTCTTCACATTGGTAGAATTATGCTTTCTAGTCTCATGTGAAATTGAGTGTGGCCAGGTGGTTTTTCTGACCAATGTACTGTGAGCAAGGTGATGCATGTCACTTTTGGGTGGAAGCTCTTAGCCTCCTGCCAGGATGATATTGCAAGTAGATGGTAAGGGGAACTGGTTAGCTCAGTAGCTATAATGAATAGCCTTTACCCTTTCTCCTCACCCCTACCACCTTTATGACAGATATACCTGTATTGAAGAAGAAATAAACCTTTTTTTGTGTTATGCCACTTCTGGGGTTGTTACTGTAGCAGATCACGGCTGAACCTGACTGATAAGGCTCTCTCTGACACAGAACAATTCAGCTCTACTCCAATCTACAGGCAAATTTTCATACTGAACTGATTTGAGCAACTCACCAAACGAAAGATCCTCCAGGTAACAGAATCTACTCTCTGTAAAAGGCATTCTTTTAACAGTTGAGCATTCTCCTTGAGGTCTTGTTCCTCACTCCAAGAAACTCCTCAACATTTTTGCTAAATGAAATAGTGGAAACACCCCCACCCTTGCAAAGAATCCTGGAGAAGGTTTCTAACTGGCACAAAAGAAATCTGCACTGATAAGTGCCATGAGAAAGGTAGGCACAGCAATAACACAGAAGACAGTAGAGTTAACCTAAACATAGGGTACCTGCCAGGGGGAAGTAATGCCCCCCCAAACATTCATGCAGCTATTTATTTGAGAAAGAAGGGAATAATCCATGAAGAATCTGGTTTGAATGTGGCTCTGGATGCTAAAGCTGAGGCTGAGACCCCAGGCAGACTTGTAGGAGGAAGGAGCCCTGGTGACATCCAGGGTTTTACATCTCTGGGCCAAGTTCTTGTCATCCAAGTGTCACAGCCCAGGCAGGTCTGCCTATTCCTGCTTCCAACCACCCCACACCTTTGACTGGGGTGCACAAAGGGATGGATTTCCTGATCTGCACTCTGCTGCCCTTCTCTCTCCTTCTCACCTGCCAGCCTACCACACTTGCGAATGGCAGATCACTTGACCTATGTATGACATGACATAGCTCCAGCCTGAGAGTTACATGAAAAACCTGAACACTGTTCTAAACTAGTCAGGAATCCCATGTTTCATGTGAAAAAAATCAACCCTTTATGACACGCTGAGGCAGATGCTCATGGCTCACTCTAAACAAAATGAAATTTGTCATCACCCAAACCCACTGGCGTTGTCCACCTCCAGCAATCATTTCGCTGTTGGACTGAGCAACTTCTGGGTCATTCAGCTCATGCTACATCTGCAAGATTCAACTCCAAGAGCCTCCCCTCCTTATTTCACACCCCTCATCACATCATGTCTGATTTGTGTCCCATTCTCTCAGGAACTTTCCAAGGAAATTTCAAATTTATACCACTAATACCTTAATATTTTCCCTCCCTAAACAAAGTGCTTATATTTAACCAAACTACTTCTTGGGATGATATATCCTTAATGTAAAGACATGAATTACTCAGGGCAGAATGTTTCAATATGCAACGGGTAACCATAGAGTAGTAACCCCCCATGTGCCATTCTGCGTACCCTGCATGCCAAAAGGGTCTCCTAAACACAACTCCAAAAATAACACATATGCATCCATCCTCAAATAGGTGACTTTTGCCAGAGAAGGAAGGATCAGATGAGATAACTCTGCTAAATGGTACCATTTCTCTACAGAGGAAACCACTTCTCCCACAGACAGAAGCATGGCTCCAAGAAGCCCATCCTCAGGATATTGTCAGTGAAAACATACACAGCCACAGCTTGTTATTAATCAATTAATTCTCAGCTAGCTTTGTCCCGAGTCATCCAGCAGACAGAACAAGAAGAGATTTGCAAGCTGTGTGCATTTGAATTAATATTTTTAAATGGCACAAGCGTGTAATTAATACTTTCAAAGAACACGTCCACACAAGATCAGGCACAGTTGTTGGGTTTTTTCCCTTGTCGATATGCCTCTGTTTTTAATTCCTTTCTGGGGAGAAGACAACAATTCTAAGATTTTTTCTTCTGTGGCTCAAAATAACCATGTTCTTTCTGCTTCAGTAAATCATTACTGCAGATTGAGAGCATTCCTAGAAAGTTCTAATCCATTCAGTTTTTAGAAGAAGAAGCAACGAGCAAAAGCCAAGGAAGGTGGCTATAGGATAACACCAACTGCATTAATCAGAATAGGCAAGGTTAGGCTACAGTAACAAATGACCCCCAAAATTCCAAAGGCTTAACACTTAATCATTATTTCTCACTCATGCAAAATCACCTTTAGTCTGGTGGCTTTTCAAGGTAGCTTCTTTCAGAGATGACTTGGGGATCCAGGCTGGTGTTAGCTTACGGCTCCACCAATTCAACACATGGCCTCCAACATCACAAGTTGTGACGTATGAGAGAGCATGAAGAATCTGACAGAGGTGTGTCACTAACTCAGGTCAGAAGTGACACCATCATATCTGGTGATAAGCCACCCAACTGCAAAGGGCTTTGGAAGCAGGAAGAGTCGGTTATTCAATATCCCTCCACACTGGTTATCGCTTTGCAGTATTATGATATTATTATCCTACTTAGCAATTCTTGCCTTCCAGCCCCATGTTTATCATCAAATAATTACCAGAAGTAATGAGAGACACAGAGCACTGAACAACTCAACAGCTGTGTAGTACAGATGTGTTTATCAGAACCTGAAAGTTTCATCTCTTCCCTTTGTCCTATGAGTATTGAGAGACTGCCACATGGAACTACTTCATATGTTTTAGGAGAAAAGCATACCAGGGGAGAGTCACCTTGAGCTTTTGGTGAGAGTCTGGCTCCTTAGAAGCAGATTGAAAATTGTCAACATGAAGAAGGGAGTAAGGATTAGCTGAGAGTTCCCACATGGAGAGAATTTCATTGTAAATTTTCCTTTGCCTGAAAACTAGTAGATAAACCAGATCATTGTTCTCAAACACTGGAAGGAGGAGTTACTGTTAAAAATAAAATACTGACTATACAAACTTTAATTCAGTCAGCCTAGGCAAGAGTGCACCCAGGTACACTCACAACCATATGCACAACGATATTTTGCAACCTCTGCACTAGATGAATGAATGTCTAAGGTCCTCACTGGCACTGAGATTTCATAATGTAGGGCACCTTGAAAGGATTTACAATGAGAATTGATTACCATTAAAATGAGAACCTAGACCAAGTAATTGATTTGCATAAAACCAGATCAGAATTCATAACCTCAGAGTTGACCCTCAGTACAACTTATTCCAAAACACAGTTGTTCCCTTTAAAAGAGGGAGTGTGTCCTTGGCAATCCCATACACTACCTGATGCATCAACTCTTGTAGGGATAGATTCATTCCTTTAGCTCAGCAGACCACTGGGAAGATATGACTTCCTTCCCAGCTCTGCCACTCCCCAGATGAAAAAATTCTTAAACATTTAAAGACATTTCCCCTGTCTTTAAATGGGACAACCATTGTGTCCTGATATGAATTAAGTATATGCAATGGAAGTACCCAGTATCAAGCCTGGAGCATTGTAAATATCCTAGAGCTTTGCTTCCTCCCCTAGAATGGCACCTCTGCCGTCCATCTCAGTGGGCCACTATGAGATGACGATGGAAAAGAAACCCTGTAAATACTAAAATCCTATGTAGCTATGAGGAGATTTCTGTTAAATTCTCAGCATTCCTAATGTACATATCAAGGAGTTCAGTCCATGCTCCTTCCTGCCTATAAGAAGTTTTTGTTAGTAACTGGAAAGCCAGGCCAGGTGGAGACAGAAGAAAGAGTTCAAGGAATACCATTGAAATAAATGTATCCCACCAGGTGCTAGACGGTGATATACCTCTAGCACTCAGGCGGCTGAGATGGGAAGATATGGAATTCCAGAACGCCTGGGCTATACAGCAAGGCTGTCTAAAAAAAAACCCAAAACAAACAATAGCAATAAGAACAACAAAACTCAACAAGCATGTCCAAGTGTCCAAGCTGTCTGTGAACAATTAAGAGCCCTCCCTTCATTACTATGCTGATTTATACTGTCAAGACTGCATCCTGACCAGACTATTGAGGAGCAAAGACAACAGAAAAACAGAAGCTGACTCAGGAAGCAAATTGCTCATTGTTGCAGTGCAATAAATGGATTCATCCTTTTGCTAAATGTCAAGTTAATATTTCTCTTGGCTCCAGCTGTGTCTCCCCCTCCTTCCCTGCCATAGTGAACCAGGGCTCCAGGAGCTTGCCCGCCAGTAGCTGCCAGCTTCAGCACTCAGAACTGAGAACAGGCTTGGCTGGCACAGTAAATGCAAACACAGCCAGTCTGACCACAGAGAGGAAACAGCCTTTGAGTGGAGTGATAGCTCTCAACAGCTCTGCCTTTGGGGAGCTCCGGTCTTTAGGCTGCCCTTTGGCCTCCCATTCCCTTGCCTTTCTGCCTTTATGTATTGACGCCAACACTGCCTTTACTGGGCTTTGCTGTGTGTACCTGCACTGCCTCAACAGGTCTCCTTGTGCCCAGGCCACGCTCCACAGTACCAGCAGTGTCTCCCAAAATAAATGATTTGGCCAGTCCCCTCTGTAACTCAGAATCCTTCCATGACTTCCTCTGGCCTTTCATATAAAGCCAACACCTTGACAAACACTGAGGATTGAGTTTGACCCCATTCCTTTGAACTCACATGCTCCCTTGAGGTTGCCCTGTCCAGACCTTATCATCCAGGATGGGGGTTTTGTCTCTCACCTGCATGCTCAGAGCCTCGCACAGGGTCTGAAATAGGGAATGTGCTCAGTAGCAATTGGAAAGTCATTCACTCATCCCTGAGACCTCCCTCCACATTGCTCCCTAGTAAAAGCTTCTAACTTCCTTCAGGTATCTCCTTACTGTCCGGGCTGTCCTCTCCCTCCTGTCTGTTTTCACTGTCCTAATCACTCTGCAGCTTAGCTCAGGTTTCTTCACAAGTCTGACCATCTCCACAAAGCATCCACACTGTTCTGCCTTTTCTAAGCTTCTTTTGTGCCTGATTAACTCCATTTCCCATGTGGGGCTTCGTAATGGAGGGCTTTGAAATAATTACTTAACATTCTGAACCTAACCTGTAAGCATGGTTACTAATACACTGGCCATAAGTTTGAAATGAAGATACAATATAAATAAGGAATTAAGCACAAAGCCTGGCATAGGAAGTACTTATAATAAGTTTGTTTGATGATGGTGGTGATAATGGTAGAGATGATGTTGGTGATAGTGATGATGATGGTGGAGATGGTGTTGGTGATGGTGATGATGGTGGTAGAGGTAGTAACAGTGATAGTGAGGTGATGTTGATGGAGATGATGGTAGAAGCAGTGCTCGTTATGGTAATGGTAATGGTGGTAAAGGTGGTGTTGGTTATGGTGATGGTGTCTGCTTTGTACCTCAAATTCCAGAGTGTCAACCTCTTCTTTGAAGAAGGAACTCTGCTTACTTTATCCTGACAAACTTCAAAGCAGATACCTCAAAGTCTGATTTCTGGCAGAAGTTTATTGATGACATTAATAATATTGATACTATTGCCATGTCATTGACAGTAGTCATGTTTGTGTGGAAAGATCATTACATTAGGGGTCAAATACTTTCAGTCCTTCTTTTCCACATTGGGTCTCAGCTTCCTCAATAATAAATAAGTGAGTTCTCTAGAATGACCTGAGGTTCCCACCAAGTGGTACGATTACAATTCTGTGGTTGTCAGTGAGACTAGCCCACACCCATAATGGAGACTGCCCTCCACGAATACAGGTCAAATCTGAGTACACAAATGCCAGCTTCAGAGGAAAAAATGGCAGACACTGGGATTCATGGCAAAAGACAAGGAGCGCACCAGCCCTCATTGAAACAGGCACATGATTTTTTTCTTTTAAAGGCTCCCCTAGGCTGCATCTTGGTAGACATTCCTCTCCCAGTTGACAGTCACTGTTAGCAACAGATAGTGCAGTGAAGGGATCCAGGATGGAAGTGCTTATTAACCCTTCTGCACACCATACTTGAGTTTGCTTCTGGGCCCATGTTATATGATTCCCATAACAACTTCCAGCACCATCTTGGTTTCTAGAAGATCCCCACCCTCTTGTCTGGACAAACTTGAATCCTAAGTAATACAGAGGGCTGAGTAGCAAATCCTACCTAGTTCCAATCATGTCTTCCACAGCACCCTATAGAGTGAAGTAGAACTGCCTGTGACAGGGTGAAGAACAGTCTGGGAAGCAACACAATCCACTGCACAAAGATCTGAGACAGATGAACCTAGCTTCTCTATACTTTGTGTTATCATAGGCAAGTCAAGTCATTAGCTACTCTCTCAGTCTCTTCTAACTATAAAGGGACAATTCTAGTCTTAATACAGCCCTAGGAGATAGGTACCGAGTATAATGATATCACGAAGCACACATATGGGCAGGTGCTTGGGAGATATTAGCTCCCCCATTCAGGATCTTACCCTGAAGACCCTGCTGGATGCACATAGGATGACCTCAGGTTTAGAGGAGGGATGCTGCTCCACTGCTTACAATCTAACTGGGTCATCTTGCACAATTTACACAGTCTCTGTGTCTCATTTTCTTCATTTATAAAATTATCCATAGCTCCTCAGATTGCTATAAGAATTGAATCAAAAGGTACATGCAGAGCAGTCATCATGGCAGTGCCTGACTCACTGTAATCACCCAATAATTATGTACTGTCATCACCTATGTCATCATCATCATCATTTAATGATGCTGAAGAACAGGTAAATGCTAATTATTTCTGTTGATTTTTGTCATCAGGTACACTGATGGATCAACCTCTCAGACAGGCAGATCATATATAAGGCAAAGTGTTGGTAATGTTAGGTTCCAATAAAGACACAGGAAGCAAACCACCACCAACAAAAAAGGACAGTTACTATACTGCTGATTATCCTTGGAAAAGGTTTAAAAAATGTCAACAGGCACGTACCAAGACAATGCCATGCTAGTGGGACTACTTACAAAGATTACGAAAATATGCTAAGGAATATAAACTGAGCTAAGAACATTAGCATAGCTTAACTGAAATGTGTACAAAAACCCTGGGTTCTGTCCGTGGTCCTGAAAGAGACAGTGGTCAAAGGATGATGGGAGATCATGTTTTTTGTTTATTCTTTTCTTTTCTCTCTCTTTTTTTGTCCTTTGCAACCAGATGAAGACTCTTTATTAACTAAAAAAAAGTATCAAAAAAATAACAGAAGAAAATGAATACTTATAGACAGACATAAATAGAAGCCAGAGGTCATGACTTCTGAGAGATTCCCAAGGAGGAAAATGAGAGATTTGGTTTCATGTTCAAATAAATACAGCAAATGTTTTGTGGCTTAGGATCTGGGCTTCTGCATTCTTGTGCTTCTGGTTCTAAACTTATCAAAAAGAAAAGTCATTGAAATGCTACCAGAACTAATATGAATCACTTGGAAAACCACTGGTTTCCTGCTATGGGCAGAATGTTTACATCACCTCCAAATTCACATTTAGAAATTCTAACTCTCAATGTGATGGTATGAGGAGTGGAGCCTTTGGACTAAGAGAATTTACCTGAAGAGCTTAGAAAGTATCTGACACATGGTAGAGCCCAAGAAAGGCCTATGTTACTATTAATATTGCACAATCAGTCTTTAGAATCCAAGGCTTCTGTACCTGCAAATTCAACAACCACATATCAAAAAATGCTCAGAGGCTAGGGGCTATAGCTCTGGGGAAGAGGTAGGGTACCTGCCTCACAAGCACAAAGCCCTGAGTTCAGTACTGCCAAAAAAAGCTCAACAATGATCAGAAAAATTGTGTCTATGCTGAACATACACAGACATGATTCCTTATACAGTACAGTGTCATAGCTATTTACACACCATTACATTGTACTAGGTATTGTAAGTGACCTACACATGATTTAAAGTATATGAGAGGTTGTACGAAGGATGCTGTTTTGTATAAGGGACTTTAGCATCTGTGGATTTTGGCATCTGCAGGGGATCCTGAAACAAACTCCCATGGAAACAGACTGGTGACTATACTTGGTTTTGTTGGTGGTGTTGTTATTGTTCTGAATCAGACTTAACCACCACCACCATTTTGTTTTGCATGGAAACCCTCTATTCTCTTATTCTGTTATATATAACCTCTCCTATCCTTCTACTCAGTAAATTGTGGGCAGATCAAACAAGAGTTGAGGGAAGATTGTTTACTTACTTACCCACTCAGTTCAACATGAAAAGAATTTGGAAATTTCTTTAAATGGGAAAGAGTAAAAACCACACAGGCCACAGTCTCCCAGGTTTTAAGCTATGGCACACTTCCTTATGTGCCTTCCATCCATATCACAACAAAACTACTCTCCACCTCTTTCCTCAGCCATGCTCAGGGCCAACCCTATCTGCCTCCTTTACCCCTCTGTCAGCCTCTGGAGAAGTCTGGCCAACTCCAGGGCTTACCCAGGCTGTGCAGATCAACAGCACCAAGACCCTGATTGACTCACTCCTTTGAATGTTAGCTCAACGTTCCCAGCCATGATTGAGAAACTCCAGGAATCGACATGACAAACAAATAATAATGCCCTTCCATATCCTCATAAACCTTCCTAAATACTGATAAGCACCTTAATTCCTTTGTTCTTCTTAGCATCCTTCAAAAGTAAGGAGTTAACAGCATCCCCATTGTACAGAAAGGGTAGAAGAAGCCCAAAGATTGAGGGTACTTGATAAAAATCACACAGCCACCAGTGCATGGCAAATCTAGGACAGTCCAGGCTGGCTTTCAGCCAGTAGGATATTGTAGGAAAAGAAATCAAAGAGGACATTCTTGAATCCCAATTCTACCACTTAGCCTAGGAGGATTTATTTTTCTCATCTGTCAAATGAAATAGAACCTTCCTCTCAGGGTGCTTGTGGGTGAACAATAATGTCGGAAGTCCTGGCCCTACTGTTTGGCAGAGAGATGGGGCTATTCAGGAGGATGCTATAGACATTAGTACTGTCATTAAACCAACTCTGTTCTCTCATCCTATGAAGCCTAGACTAAAGGGAGCAGCAGCATACACTGGCTTCAATCACACTCCAGGGCCCTCTGTGCTCTATCTATGTACCTGCCAGCCCCATGCCTGAACCACAAAGATCTCAGTTACCATGTGTGGCTGATTTGGAGAACTTTTAAATCCCATGCTGGCCTGGTTCACCCTCCCTGGCTCTCTCCCAGGCTTCTAAAACTTACTGGCAGCAGGTTTGAGCATGAGAAATATAGTAGCTAACAACACCCTTATATTTAATTTATATAACATTGTTTTATGGTATATGGCATTGTGGAGATAGTGCGCCAGTGAAACCTGTCCATTTCCATGAACAACCATTCCTGTCTTGAGTAGGTAGGCCCATTAAGGATGAAATGATGCTGAAGAGGAATGTAGTGAAAGGCATTTTATAATTATGAATATTCAAATATCACTCAGTTGTTCACTTTTATTTAATAATGTGGCAATGATGAAGAAGACAGATAACATATCACCTCACCCAAATTTCCCTGGGGAGTGCTTCAAAGAATTAAAAAAATTTTTTTGGATTATCTGCTCATTTGTATTATCCAAACTGCTACTTCCTTTCACTTACTGGATAGATAATCAAGAGATATCTAGAATTAATTAAATGGTGGCATGCACATACATGGGATCCTCTTGATAGCACCAAGTACACCTTTCATGTTCCTAGAAATACAATGAGGAACAAGCCACAGACCTTGCTGTCAAGGAAAGAGAGCCCAGTGTGGCAGACAGATTATAGGAGCAAGTATGAAACCAGGTGATGTGCCAGGTACCTGGGTCTAGGCAAGCACAGATGAGGGGGCTTAAAGCTGAGCCCACAGGAATGCACAGGAGTTGCTACAGGAGGAGGGAGCAAATGAGAGGAAGTTGCTCTAGGGAAACACTTGAGTAAAATCCATTAGCAACAGAGCTTAGGGACCTCAGTGTTGCCACTGAATGATATGTCACAAGTGTATCCACTCCCAGCCATCCCCCCAACATTATTCTTTGCTTGGTCAAGAGCTGAAGCATTCCCACATGTTGTTATCTTCTCCCAGCAGTGCTGGGGCCAGGTGAGCTGTTCTGCCCAGGGGTCAGTGACAATTCTGTGTCCCTTGCAGACTTGGCTTAGAAATTCCACATTCCCACCTGCTGCTGTCACCCTTATTGCTCCACCTGCCTCCCCAAATAGCAGAATGGGCAGCTGTGCCATCTGTTTCCCTTTCCAAAGCACCAGGCATGGGACACAGAAGATTTGTGGGGTCAGTAGGCAGAGCTGGGAGAGTTTTGGAGTGACAGGAAACCAGTGGCATGTTTGCACACATCCGTGGGATGGCAGGAAGGAAGTCAGAATGGTTAAGAGAAGAGAAATGGAAACCAGAGAAGCATGGAGCTCTCAGAAGAAAGCCATTTAATCAGCTTGATTCTGGCTTCCAAATGCAGACAGACACTGGACTTGTGTAGCAATGAACTTGTGTATAGTACAGTAAGACAATTTTTCTAGTTTCAAATGTAAAATGAACAAAGAATAGGCTCTTTTTAACCAACGGACTTACACAGAGAGCACACACTCATCAGCTACATGTAAAATAAACACATTTTAATTCTGTTTCCTGTTTGGAACTCCAGCAGGCCACATCAGGTCAGGGAGGATCTCAATTCTGCCAGCCAGTTTCAGAAGGTGAGCAAGCAATGGTATAGATGTAATAAAGCAGGATGTGAGCCCTATTACCTTGAACTGTTTTGTACATAGGGCTGTTGGGTCCTCTCTTGATAAACTAAGCTTGTATCAATTACAGTTTGGCAAATAACCCTCTGTTCTCTCAAACTACATCAATATAAACCAGCCACAGGCTTATAATTCAAAAGTAATTTTTGTGCTTAAATTCAAACTACTGCATTACAAGGAAATTGCACTATTTCTAGGCCTCAACTCACTAAAGTCAAAATGATAACCAGAATATCACATTTGCTTAAGGATCCAGGCTCCTAAAGAGGCATCTCCCCCAGGCAACAGCTTCAGTACCTCCTGCATTTGAGAACAGTTCAGATGAGATGACTCATTCTGCCTTAGGATACTGTAGAGTGGATTCTGCAGCTGCTGGAGTGTTGACTAATTGAGGATGCTTTCGAGAAGAGGTGAGTGTGATGTATAATTGGTGCACTTTCAGGCTTCTGAAGTTAAGGAGGGAGCTCCTTGGATGGTGGAATGCAAGCCTTTATCTCACCATTTCCTGAGGTACAGTAGGATTTCAATGCATGCATATGTTAAGTGGACAAAAAAAGGGAAAGAAACACATTAGCTAAATTACTAAAACAGTAAGTTCAAGTGAACCCCAAAAGATCTGCTCACCTTCCTTAGAAAGTTGGTCAATTGTTACTCACAGGATGAGTCGCCTATGAAAGATACACAAGTCACTCATTGTCCACATCCATTCCCTTTATCCTTTGCCCTGTTTTGTTTTATTTTTCTCCAGAATGCTTATTTTTCCATCTGACATGTAAACATTTCACTTGGAATTGTGTTAATTTTCACATACTGTGAAAGAACATGGATTTTTGTCTCATTTATTCACTGATCCATCCTCTCCACTTAGTACTGGCCCACACCAGGAGTTCACTAAATATTTTAGGAGAATTTTCACTAAGAAGACTCTAAAAATTGTTCCATCTCTAAAAATAAAAATTATTGAAGATATTTATGTTCCCTATACCAAGGACCTTTATATATGCAAATCAATCAAAAATTAAGAAGTATTTGAAGATGCTCATTTAAAAAAATGTAACCACTTCATCTTACACATTTTAACAAAAATCTTAATAAACACCATCCCAGGATACCATTCAGACTTATCCCATTACCATCTTCATCACCACAATCATCACCACCATCCCAATCATCCACAACTACAGAAAATGCATGTCAACTCCATGCTGAGTACAATGCACTTCAATGACAGGTTTTCGGGGCATAAAATCAATGTAATGCTCAGGTCCCTGTCCTCAACTGCTCATCTAATGAAGCATTAAGACCTACTTCCATGTGGAATATATACTGAATGTTGAATAAGAAGTTAAATTAGTGCTACTGAGAGAAATGCAATAATGAGAGAGTATGGGTAATTTAAAATATGATAAAGCACATCTCAGCTCAAACCAGACATATTTCAAATGCTTAATAATCAGATGTGGCTAGTAGGCACATATTAGACCATGCTCAATGGCTCAGGGTTAGATCAAAGGGTTTCCAGAGTACAGAAAATGGGACCATCCCAGCGGGCTGAAGGTCCCATAAGGATAGTCCCTCTTCCTCCATCCATTCTTCCTCCTTTTCCTTCCCCATCATTCCCCTCCTCTCATCTTCACACCTGTGAAAGAAAGGGTAGTGGCAACAGGGCAATAGGTGTTCCAAGAAAAATGCAAAGAGAGTGCCTGGTTCCACCCCTTGTGCCTCTGTTCCAACCCATCTCTCCTCTTGATTCTCTTCAGCAATCAGGAAAGATAAAATCCCCTCTGAATGCCAAAAAGAGATCTGGATCTTTGCCCACAAGCACTAAAATAAGATTCCTCTGATCTCAAAATGAAAGCATACTCAGGCTTCAGGCACCCTGGGGAGTTAAGAGTCTTCTCTAGCCTTGAGTGCATCCAATTCACCTAGAGGGAATTTTAAAGGTAAAGATGTGCAAGCACACACCCAAGATTCAGACTGAATTGGTCTAGAGTGAGGCCTGGAGACATGGGCACTATTTAAAGGCTCCTGGATGATTCTAATATATGTCTAGGACTGAGAACTGTTGGGCTGGGGTGCAAAACTCCAGGGTAGAGGAGAGGAAAGAATGGCTAATTAGACACAGGTGCCATTAACCATAATGCATTGCATCTCATAAGCATGTTCTCATAGGATCTATACTGTAGTACTATATTATATTTATTATATTATATTATATTATAGTGTCAATCAGACTTCACACCACTATGAATTTTCCAATTACAATTAACGAAACAAGAAATTCAGTCCAGGTCACATCTGACTATAAGACCAGGCCCAGCCTTCCTTATCACCCATTGCTGCCTCATTATCAATCCTGCCCCCCTCTTTCAGCACTCCTAATCTTAGTTCAAGGCAAGAAACTGGGATAGGAATGAGCGAATGAAGATAACAAGACTGAACATGTACAGAAGGAAATTGGGAAAAATGGTTATGGCTACAGCAGTGAGAAAGGGGCATCCTTAGACAGACATCACCTGGGAGGCTTTGGCTAGTTCTGGAGAGATGAAGCCCAGAGAGAAAGACCACAGGGGGAGAGATACCCATAATGACCACTAAACTTGTGTGGCATTATTACATCACACAGTGATGAAAAAAGATGCTCTAGAAAAAAGAAAATAACCATTACCTAGCTTCCACAGAGGAGCCTTCTCTACTCATCAATGAATGGACTAGAAAGAAGGCTAGAGAGTAGAAAACAAGGACTAAAATGGTTGCATACGCCTGTAATACCAAGTACTCAGAAGACAGAGATAAGAGGACCATGGTTCAAGACTTGCCCTGGTCAAAACAAATAAGAAAGCTGGATATGATGGAGCATGCTATAATCCTAGCTATTAAGGAGGCAGAGGAATGAGGATCACAGTATGAGGCCAGCCTGGGCAAAAGCAAAAGACCCTACCCGCAAAACAAACTAAGGCAAGAAATTGCTGGGAGCATGACTTAAGTAGTAGAGGACTTGCCTTCCTTGTTTTACAAGTAGTGAAAAATAACTCATTTGTTTTTTTAAATATTTTTTAAGAAAGAAGAAAGCAAAGAAAGAAAGAAAATTTGGCAGTGCTGGGAGAAAAATCAGTCTTCCCTGACAGGATTTAAATTGAATGTCTGTGCACATAGCTCATAATTTTTAGTGAAAGTAGAAGCTATTAAAAAGCCAATGGACAAGATTAAAATTTAGAATGCTATTTTAATAATACTGAATTCTACTCAATTTCAAATGTCTGTCATTTTTAAGCTCCACCAATTTGAGAACACTTGATTGATGGCATTGACAGCTGGATGATGGGAAAGCTGAACTTGGCAGGTCCACCACAGCTGACACAAGAGAGGAGATGGATGCTCATTCTCAAGGAATGAAACAAACTCACTTAACGAATCACCTCTGACTCTATTTCCCCATCTGTTGAATGGGGCTAACCATATGTGCCCTACCAGGAAGAAATGGGACAGAGACTGAGTGAACCATTGTCAAAAACAAAGCACCATGATGATCAGGAATGCATCATGTACTGCTACCCACGGGCTTGTGCTAGGACTCTGGTTCACAGGTCATATCCTTCTGGAAGCTTCCTCCACTTTCTCTTCTAACTTAGGGAGTCAATCAACAGACAGTTGGAATAGTCAGTGCCAGGATGTAGGTATGCTTGGCATGTTCTGGAATCCAGAGGCAAGACATCGGTCTCGTTCACTAGGCAGATCACTCTGAGAGTCTGGAATTTTGCTCTGTGCCTGGTATATAGAGAATGGGACCTTAATAAATATTTGCAGTTTTCTCATTCAACATACTCTTTGCCCATAGAACTGTTGACTTAAGTTGGTGGACCAATAAATGTTTACCAAGCCAATGGAGAGATAATCAGAGTGCTTCAAGGAGAAAGAAAACAGGAAAAAAAAATCACTGCAACTTAAGCTTGAGAAATCAATTTAATATCTTTATTTATTATCAACATCATGGTCATTTTTAGTGCTGTAGACAAGTATTTCCTGCTTTTCACATCCTGGGCACATGGCAGGATCACACATTCTTGTGCCCTTTGAAGTTAGGAGAAGCCACGGGATCTATGTTAGCGAATGACATGTCAATGGAAGTGGCAGGAGCCACCCTTTGGCAGAAATGTCAGAAGCTCTGCACAATTCCCCATGTCCTCTTCCCCTGCTACAGTGACAGTGGAATCACATGCTAAAGCGATGTCTTGGGGAGGTTGAGAGATGATGGTGGAGGTTTCACTATAAGCTGAGCAGAGCACAAAGCACAAGTGAGGAACAGAGCTTTGTTCCAGGAACCTCCGAGATTGGGGACATTTATCATTGGAGCCAATCCTTACTGATACAATTGTGTTAGGAAGAGCTGCTGAACAATGTCTGTAAGGGAAGGTGAGGAAGCCAGAAGGGTACTGGGAATGAAAAAGAAATAGGTTTCTCACCCCTCTTTGGCTGCAGACTGTACTCTCTTTCAAAGACTTCCTTCACTGGGATACTCTGAAAAGATCACTCAATTTCTAGAAGCCCTTGAGTTAGAAGGCCCAGATTTCTGCCTTTTATATCTGTATCCCCTGTCCTAACCTGCTAAGAATGTTTTGTGCCTTGTGGAAATGATGCTAAATAGACTTGTGCTGGATCCTTAGTTTGACACTGCCTTGTAACCAAAGCCCACAGAACAAACAAGCTTATTCCAGGTTTCTGCTCTACCTGGGATGGTTCTGCCTGAGTCTCTCCTGCTCTGCAGTGAGAGGCAAAGTCCCTTGCAGGTCCTAAGCCTTTGCTCCTGCTATGTCCCCTGCTTGGACCACCTTCATTCTCATGTCTGGGCCTGTCCCTCCTTTGGGGCCCTTTTATATCCACCTGCTCCTCTGGGAAGCCCCCTGTGGACTCCAGCTCATTTGGTTTTCCTCCTGCCACTGGGCCTGAATCCATATTTCTAGGTTAGTCAGACTTTAATTGCTATGACAGAATGCCTAACAAAAACAACTGAAGGAACAAAAGATTTATCTTGGCTCACAGTTTCAGTCCATAGTCTTTGGCTCTGCTCATTCTGGGCCTATGGTAAGGCAGAATATTGTAGTGGCAGGAGTATGAGGCAGAGGCTACTCACCTCGTGGTGGACAGGAAGCAGAGAGAGCCGAGATACAGCCCCAAGGACTCACCCTCAGTGACCTACTTCCTCTAGCTAGGCCCCATCTCCTACAGTTTCCAGAACTTCCCAAAATAGCACTACCACCTGGGGACCAAGGTTTTGATACTAATATGTTAGCCTTTGTGGAGACATTTCATATCAAACCATGGGGACATTTTATATCAAACCATAACACTATCTGCCACCTAGCCACCCCATCATAGGAGTAGCATTAGCCTCTTCATCTGGGCAAGGTGGGTCTCTTCCAATAGGGGTGAGTCTCTGAATTTTAGCATCCTCATTTGGGAAAGTGGTCCCAGCTCTGACCAGTCAGAGGTGCCATAGGCAGCAGGTTTGTTGAAGACTCCAAAGCACCCATCTTTGTGGCTGGCACATAACAGATGCTCAAGAAATGTGTAACTCCTACCAGCTCTCCTCAGCAAGGGGTTTTGAGCCAAGACTGTGGGACCAGCTTGTCCTTCCCCAGAGATGTGTCTGATGCCTGCATTCTCCTAGGGAGGGAGCAATATCTTCTCTAAACAGACAAAATTTGATACGGGGGTGAAAAATAGCTTACTCCTTTTATATAGAAGCACAGATACAAATGCAGTATGTACACAGAATGTGGTATTAAAACCTCATTGGGGAGTTGATCAGAAAATGTGTTCACAAAGTATACGTATATAAGTGGGTAATAATGAAACAGCCATTGAGAAACAGTAGTCTATAGACACCTCTAATCAAAACAATAGGCAGGCTCTCTCAGCCCCCTCTCCACTGAACCTCTCCTCACCCCATCTCTTACGTTTCTTCTCTGATGTCTCTTCCAAATCAATAAAATGACATTTTGAAAAATTCTGTCAAATCCATATTCCTTCCTCCTCCACCCGCTTCCTGGCCTCTTTGCTCATTTGATGATCTAATCTGCTGTTCCCCTGGGATGGGAGCTGTGCAGTTGGCTTCAGGGAAAGCAGGCATCCGAGAGCTGAGAGACTCTAGTCTTGGTTTTCCAGACATGACAGATGGAACTGTGTTCATACCACTTCCAGCGACACTGAGGCAGACAGAGCTACCTCACTACCAACCTAGAATGGCACCTCCATTCAAGGACACATCTGCAACTTCCAAGAGCACCAAATGCTCCCTCCTCTAGGTGAAGGTTACAGGTGATTTGTTGGACTATGTCAGACACTGTAATTTGGCTCACCCAGGACAATCTCAAGCCTGCCTGACCTCATGGATGAATAGCCCAATAATCACCTCCCAGCCTCCCTTGCAGCTATGGAAATGGATGGCCATGCCACATACTCTGTGGGAGAAGTCTGATGAGAAGGAGGGGAAGCAGCTCATTTTGATGTTGCCCTTCCCCTTGTCTTTCAACCTTGAAAGAGACCCAAAGTCTGAAGCTGTACCTACATCAAAGAGTTGAGAAGATCCAGACTAGGGATGTTTACCTTGGCATATCAGCTGCACTCACACTGGCATCCTCCTACATCTAGACTTCTTGTGGGAAAAAGCACTCTTTCATTACTGGCAGTCTAAAGCCTCCTAACTGACTCAGGAGTTGAGTGAGAGGCTGCTCCTCAGCCACCTGCCTCCTTGAGTCTCTTTACAGACACATCAATATTGTAGTAGAGAATGCCCAAGCCAATATGTGGGTTGCAGGAGACCCAGAGATGCTTTTCTATGCTTCAGGTCCTAGGGTCATGGCCTATCTGCAGGGCGCTAGACACTAGGACTTTGCAAGTCAAGTTGACCTGGGTTCTAGTCTAACTTCCACAAAAGCTGAGGGGCCTTACATAAGAGACTTTACCTTTCTGAATGTCCAGTGTTGTTATTATAACATGAAATTGACAGTAGTACTTGCTTCACAGAATTGCTGTGAAGATCGAATGACATATGCCAAGTGCTTATGTCAAAGCCTGGCTCATACTTCACTCTCAATACTTATTATCTCTCAGGATGACTTTCTACTTGTCCTTTGCATGTCTGACTCCTTCTGTGAGTTTGTCTGACTCATTTCCTGACTTTTTTCTAAGAGTTTTATCATTTCCTCATCTCTCTAGCTTTCCTCTATTTCTCTGTTTCTTCATTTCTCTACATGTGTCTCTGTCTTTAACTGGCTCTTTCTCCCTCTCCACTCATCCCCGCTCATTTTCACTGTGGAAGGACACAGCAATTTGCCCAGTCTGCCCAAGGCTCTGGAGAACACATCTCTCATTGATATAGTACCAGGTTCCCAAATGTAATCGGCCTGGGCTTTTTTTGGAAACAAGGTATCTCTCTTTAGCTGCTGAGTTTGGCTGTCACTGGAATCAGAGGAACAGGAGAGATTCATCACCCATGAACCCCAAACCTTAAAGAGGCCACAGTGGGTTCCTTTGAAGCTGGAGCTTCCCAGATATGTTTTGTGTCTTCAAAGGCCCCAGAAGGACAAGAAAGGATCCAGAAGCTGTGCCTTGCTCAGCCTCTGAATCTGAAATCAGATCTAAGTGCCACAGCTTTCCCAAACCTCACTTCCCCCTTCTGCACAGGGGCTCTCCCAAGCAAGCTAACATTGCCACTGGGAATTAAATGGGAACAGGAAATGTGTTGACTTTAAAAATCAAACAACAAGGAACTGCAAGGAAATACTTGAGGGAAAATTGGCTTGTTTGATTTTCAGAAGAGGAACCACAGAATCCCATCTTCTCCTAGGTCAAGACACAGTCCTTTCAGACTTTTAGTCACAGTTCTTTGGACAGATGTCTCCAAGACCCTGGGTGAGAAAAAGTGACTATAATGGGAAGGGGAAGGAGGAGGGTGGTTTCCTGAGGGTAGAAGTTGCTGAAGGATGGGAGGAGGGTCTTAGAGGAGAGGGATAGATGGGCAAGACAGAGCTTGCTGCCCCTCACAGGATCATGGACCTTCTAGACTGGAATTACCAGCCAAGTCCAAGAGTGGTGGAAGGAGTCAGAGGATCCCCTTAATCATTCCTGCCTCCCTGCCTGTGCCAGAATTCCTTGGTCAAATACGGAATGTGGTATGGTCAGAGGCAACTCCCTGGAAGGGGCTCACTGTCCAAATGGAAAGCAAGACCTCCGGACTAATGCCAAGTCCCTGTGGACCATGGACAACCCCACCCAGTTTGCTTCTGTAGGCTCCACCCTGATTTCCCTGCTGGTGAAGAAGCTGCCATAACGCAGAGTGACTAACAGTCAGGCACACTTCCTTGGTGCTGAGGTATTTTACATGGCTTTCACGGGCTACCTCACTAAATCCTCACAGCTATCCTGAGGATGGCCACTCTTGTCTCATCTCACAAGTGGCACACAGGAGTCCAAGGACATACAGCTACTAAATGGCAAAGACATATTTGAACTCTAGGCTCTGTCCCTTTCATAACATAAGCAACAATAATAATAGCAAAAATATTTTTGAAATAATTTTAATGATAAAATATGCAGTTTGTACTAAATGCCGGGCATTATGCTAAGTGCCTTGTATAGATCAGCTCAATTACTCTCACCCCAAGCCTGTGAGATAAGGTACTATTATTACAAATGGCAAGGGAGGACCAGCGATTTTCCCAGGGCCTTAGTGATGTAAGACCTCAAGAGTGCAAGTCCAGGACTTGGCTCTCTAACTGCAGAGGCCTCCCATCCTTACAGGGTGATCCCTTCATCCTGCCACCCTCAGCCAGTTTGCTTTGAGCCCCCAGGGGCAACCATCACTGTGAGGAATCAACTCAGGTTTACCTCCAGGCCACCAGGACTGACCACCAACCACCATCAGAAGGTTTCCTCCTTGGAAAGACATGAATACATGAAAGATGCTATTATCAGAGTCTGCAGCTGCTTGCAAACTACAGAGGTGACACAAGGTAAATTCATTTCCTTCCTGTCAAGAGAGACGCAACAAGGCTATAATCAGAAGCTAATGTGTATGCCTGTAACTGGGCCCATAACAGAGGTGGCACATAATTGAACAAGTTCTCCATGCCCAGAGGAGCAGAGCAAAGCTCCATCACTGGGAAATGTCACTCATCTGGCCAGCACACATTGACTTTTAATAAATTTATGGAAATATTGCGGGAGAGCTGTGCTAAGGACAGAGGTGGGAGGGGAAGTGCATTGCCAGGCCTCAGAGAGCTCCAACCTTGAGAAAGGACCTTCTGTCTCACCTAGGGTAGCTATTTTCCTTAGGATACTTTAGGTTTGGTAGCTTATGTTAGAGCTGATGTGGTTATGCCTTCCTGCTGAATGGACCCCAGAGAACCCTACTTGAGCAACAAGGCTAGGTTACTAAAGACCAAGGTAAGGATAGGTCCTTTCCTTCCCAAAAGTTGGTAACAAAGCCTATTTGGCTCTTACTATGAGTCAGACACTTGCTGATCTACTTGAGCAATAGGTATTGTTCCTGTCCTGATTTTATAGATGAGGAAACTGAGGCACACAGATAAATTTATCACACAAACAGTAAGTCATACTCAATCCTGGATAGCCTGGCTCTGAAGTTCATCACCTAGCCACTTACCTGATTGCCTCAATGAGCTGACATAGTCCAGCCCTGAACAATGGAGGAAGGGAACGAGAGGCACCAAGTGCCATCTTGGTGATTTACTCACTCCTTCATTTTATCAACACCTTCTTGCCAGATACTGTTCCAGGCACTGAAGGTACAGCAGGGGAGACAAATCACACAGAAATACACAAATAAGACAATCACAGAGAATGGCAAATACATTCTAGAAAACAAAACCAAACTCAGAGTGACCAGGACACAAAGAGATATGGAAGCTATTTTGGAAAGGAGAAATGTTAACTTTAAAAAACTTTGAGAACTGTTTTGGAGCAGACCTGTCCAGAACTAAATAATTCATTTGTTAAGAGGTTTTTAATTGCCTGCAAAATAGAGGAGGAGTCAGTCACAAGGTCTTTGAGAAGTCAGGAAGTCTGAGACCCAAGAAGATACAGGAAACAGCTCCACTCCACTGTCCACTCCTGGGCTCAGGTAGGTGGAGGCTTCACCATCTTGCATTGCACCATCAGAGGACTGAAACAACCCCTGCTGGGTCCTCTTGCCTCAGCCCAGCAGGGATGCGTATCTCTTAGGTTACCATGTCCTGAATAGCCATAGGAACTGGGAAGTGTCCAGAGGCAACCAGAACATTTGCTGAGCCTTACTGCCCCAGTCACAGGCCCCAAAGGGACACTAATGGAGAGAACAGAGATACATGAGGACTCATGCCCAAAGAGGGGAACTTGGCCAGGCTGAGTGGAAAGTAAGCTGTCTACAAGCAGGGAACTAATAGGTGTTTCCAAATGAATGGCCCTTAATTTCAATTTGAGCAGAGGTGAGGGGGTCAGGTGAAGGAAGTGAGGTGCAAAAGAGGATTAATCCATCCACCGAGGACATTTGGTACTGAAAACATGAAATGATGAATTCATTTGTGAGCCATAATGATTTGCTCCCGGGAGAAATAATTATCTTGAAGCTTATTTGGCCCCAGAATCAATCTTCATTTAACTGTATTTATTTTGAGCTGCTCATCTCTCTCTTGGAAACTGAGGGATGCCTTTATTTCTGTGGTTTTTTTTTTTTTTTTTTTTGCAAATTACAAAGAGTTATTTGATATTTGTCAACAAAATGGTGTTTGTGTGGCATGCCCACTGTCCGTTTCATCCCTTGTCCTCTCTATTATTGGTCCTTACCTAGAATCACTTACTTCCCAACATCTTCTGTTACCTTTATACCATTAGCACTGTCTTAAAGTGTGTTATGTACTGACTCATTTTTTATAATCCAGCTCACTCTTCCAGTAAAATATAATGTGGGTAAAGGCAGGGTCCTTACCTGCCTTCACTGGCTGTCTGCCCAACACCAGATCAATGTTACTCAACACACTAAGGAAACGAAGGAGTGAACAAACAAAAAATCCTAATAACAAACACACATGGCTCTCTGTCACTTTTAGTGATACAACAACCTCTCTTTATTAGGACTAATTATTCCCATTTCTCAATGAGGAAGTGGGGGCATGGAGAATAATTCAGCAATTTGCTCAAGGCTGCACAAACAGTACATTAAACAGGATTTGAAACCAGGCAGTCTGACTCCAGAAACCATACCTTTTCTTTAAATTTAGGTATTGTTGATTGAATAAACAAGTGACTGAGTAATTGCCTTGGGTTTTGTGTTGCTTCTGGGGATTACTCATTTTCAGCTTTTGCTGATCCCCTTGGGCACAGGGCATAGCCCTAAATTCTTTACACAGTTGGCCCTAAATTCCTTACCCTGCTCTCTGAGGGACATATCTCAAGTCTAGCAATCAGAATTACACTCCATTGTCCAGCTTCACCTTTGCCAGGTGGTATCTCCATGACCTGAAATCATTAACAGTATCTTCAAAAGAAAGGCCAAAGTGGAATGTGCTGGTGCACGACTGTAATTATAGCAACTCAGAAGGTATAGGGAAGGGGATCATGGCAGAGTGGAAGAGAGTCAGTGGATAATTACAGAATTCTTGGCATCAACAGTCTTGACTCCCAATCAGACACCCCCTCCTCTGCACCATGCTGCTCCCACACTTCAGTGTCTGTGGTGTGACTGTCTGCAGCTACTTGACCTCACTGATCATGGCTCTAGGACCAAGCCTGGCACACAGTCAGTGTTCAGTAAATGATGACTGGATAAATGAATGAATGATGGATCCCTATTCTCCTCCCTACCTTGGCCCCACCTTCAACACCCATCCCCATGACTTCCAGGCGAATTCTGGCTACATCTCCATGGACCACCCAGATTTTGGACACATTCATATACTGGTGACCTTGAATATACACTCCACTCCCCTGCAGGTATGCCTCTCAGGATCCTGAGCCAAAGAAGTAAAACAGGGATATCATGGGGAAATGTACTTTAATTGAACAGTGGAACCCATTCTTCCTCCTTGAGGAACTTTGAAATGCAAAATGCTGTAGCACTTTTCTTCTGGAACTGCAGAGTTCACAGACTCTGGTGAGCACCAAGTGATGCTCCACTGAGCAATTTCTTTTTTTCTTTTTTTTTCCAGTGCTGGGGCCGAACTCAGGTCCTTGCACTTGCCAGGCAAGCGCTCTTCCACTGAGCTAAATCCCCAACCCCTCCACTGAGCAATTTCAAACCCAATCATGCAAAGTCAAGTGTGCTTTCATGACTAGGAAACAAAAACATCCGAACTGTTCAGCACATGTAAGTCAATACTCCCTTAATAGCCTACCTTCATTCTCCAAATCAGTTTGATTCTGAAAGTCAGTTTCACAAGGAAAGCATGCTAGCAATTCTTTTCCTTCTCTCCCTCTCTTCAAGTGACTTACAGCTGGTACCTCGGGTCATTTGTTTTGCTCTTGTCCCTCAGACTGAAGGGCATCCAGTTTTGAAACTGTTAACTAGAGCTTATCTGGAGAATTCAGATTAGGAATTTGTCAGACATGTTCTTGTACTATCCTGTAATGCATTGGGTTTCTTCAGCTGGAAGATTGACTGGTGTTTCCTCAGACTGTCTTGCAGAAAAGTGTCCCTACTGGTCACTTTGACAGTTAAAGAGGTGAACATACTCATCAGCGGTGCTGGGTCCTGGGTGTGGGTAGACTCCAGCCCCAGCCAGGCATGTACACAGGAATGGTCTACCATCTGTGATGGGGTTAGCACACCCAGTGGTGCAGGTACATCCCTCTCAGCACAGCAGCACTGGATTCTGCTATGTTCTCCTGGGTCAGGAACACTGTCCTTGAACCCAAATGACAGCACTGCCCAGCACAGATGGGATTAAAATGTCCACTGGCAGAGAGTCCTGCCAACTGTAGAAGGCAGCCATGTACAAATTCTACATGCATCCTAGCATATGACTCTAAAGAAGAAGGCAAAAGGTGTTTCCATGGTGTAAGGCTGCCAGGGTTCAAATCTCAATGTCGTAAACCACAATGTGGCTTTATGACCTTGAGCAAGTCTCTTGATCCTACAGAACCTCTGTTTCCCTCTCTGAAAAATGAAGAGCACCCATTTCCTTGTGATGGTATGAGGATTACATGAGATCATTCCTGGAAAACACCCCAGCACAAAGCCTGGCACACAGTGTGATGGTGAGTGAAGGCTTATGAAGCACTAATTATATGCCAGGACTTGCACTTGAACCTTGCAAATATTACATCATTAAACCTCACTGTACTCATGGGAAATGAGTATTACCATCCCTGTACAACAGAGGAAACTGAACATCAGAGATGTTAAGTAATCTGCACAAAGGCAAGGAGCTAGGGAGGGGTAGAATTAGGATTTGAACTCAGGTTTCCCATAACGATGTAAGGAGGATCCACATGGAAGGTGCCTCCTGCTAAGGCTGAGAGCAGCTTCATGTCTTTGTGTCTCCATCAGGAACTGGTTCATAGGCAGCTCTACAAACAGGGCTGGAAGCAGTGGGCTCAGAGCCAGCAGGCCTGGTGTGAGTGCTGTATGTGTTGAGTGACTTCTGGTCTCCTTATCACTCAGATATGCTTAGTCTTCCTCTGTAAATCAGAGACCATGGAATCTCCCTTGCAAGACTGTTGTTAGCATTAACTAAAGCAATGTGGCTTTGTGCTCTCTCAGCCAAGGCATTAGTCTTACACTATCACATGCTCTACAATATAAAGAGAAGACAGTACCAACACTTTCAGCATGCTGTTAAAAGCTTTCAGCAAATTGATGGAATTACTGCTAATTCCATCAATTAGTAAGTCCAATTAATGGAATTACTAGCCAGCACATTTAAAAGGTATTATATTTGAGAAACTGTGAATGGATATAATTAAAGAGTTCATCCTCATGGCAACCTTATAAAGTAGATAATTTTTGTTATCCCCTTTTATAGTTAAGGAAACTGAGGCATGTAACAGGTAACTTACTCAAGTCCACAAAACTAGAAACTGAAAATTTATAGGCTTATTATTCACCTGTGTGCAAACTTTTTGCTCAAAGTACTGGTCAACCCAGGTGAGCACCTGGATTGTACCATGCCCTATAGAACACTGATACTCTAGTTTCACTGGGAACACTGGGATACACAGGCAGGAGGGGCCTTAACTTTGGGATGTCATGGTCTTCAATATGTCAGTGTGAATGGAAAACATCAAAAGCATATGCAGTCCTCTTCAATTTGTGAGAGGACCAGGATGCCCTGCAATATGATTTGAGAAGTAGCATATCTGAGCACTTTATTCTAGCTAGAACAACTTCCCAGAGGTTCACAGAAACACTAAATACAAGGTAAAAGGGGGAGAAGGGAGAAGTGAACAGCCAGCATCCTTTATTCTCTCCTTTATCTTCTGGCCCAGATTAGTAGAGGTGTATATGCCCACACACCTGGACATCTACAAAACACACACTGAACAGACACCCATAGAGGTCCCAGCAAGGGATGAAACCAAGAAAGGAGGTTAGCCTGGCAGTCCTGGGAAGCAAGACTTTGGCAGAACCTGTTGGGAATCGATTATCCTTTTAACACAGGCATGGCATCCACTCAGGCTGATGGGACCTATCTGGTGAGAAAGAAAAATGTTTTTCTAATATATTTCTGTAATTCCTTTAGTTAAAAAATACGCAAAAAGGAGCACTGAATATTCCAAGAGGGTTCTGACAGAACAGGGCCATGTTCGTTAGCTGCTGAATTTCCCAATGACTCTTAGAAATTGCCACAATTAAGCAAAATTAAGTGCTTCTGTTCTGAGGATAGGCTGCCACTGCTCTTTGGGGGAACATCTTTGCATTGCTGGCTTTGCAAAGAAAGTACTAGAATTCCAGACCAAAGTATACTTTTTCCTCATGCACTCTCTCTGATAAAAATCTGAAATCTGTTGCTAAATTCTTTGCAGCTGATTCTAAAACCAGGAAAACTTTCAAAAGACTATTAAGATTGTACTGGCCTTTGAGGATGACTTACTTTGCTCTGAAATCACTCTCTTAGTGCACTATGGTCTGAATGTTTGTGTCCCCCAAATTCATATGTTGAAATCATGTTTTGAGCCAGGGATGGTGGTGCATGCCTATTTTCCCAGCTACTCAGGAGGTGAAGGTGAGAGAATCTCAGTCCACAGCTAGCCCAGGCAAAAGCACGAAAGCTTATCTGAAAAACAAACTAAAAGCAAAAGAACCAGGGGTATAGCTCAAGTGATAGAGCACTTGTCTAGCAAGCATAAGGTTCTGAGTATTACAGAAAAAAAGAAAGAAGGAAGTCACTAACATGATGGCATTGGTTGGTGAAGCCTTTGGGAGGTGATCAGGTCACAGATGCAGAGTCCCCATGTATGGGTGCCCATATAAAAGAGCCCCTACAGGACCAGACTGCTTCTTCACTCTGTGAGGACACAGCAAAAAGTCATCACCTATGAACCAGAAAGTGGAGCCCTCTTCAGACACCAAACCTGCCAGCACCTTGATCTTGGACTTCCAGCCTTCAGAACTGTGAGAAATAAGTTTCTGTTGTGGTAATTTGTTATAGAAGCTTGAGTGAAACAAAGACACTTCTCCTTCCTCTCACTGATGGGTATTATCACCCCCATCTTTATGGTAGACTTGGAGACTTCAGGACCCAGCAAGGTGCTCCCACCCCATTGAGGAAATCAAGGTTAGAAAATGAATCCAGTTCATTTCCTCCCCATATCCTGACTTTCTCCATAAGAAAATGATCAGCAGTTCTTTTGCATCTGGTCAGTTTGCAAATCATTAGCCAAAGTTTGACCAGAGGCTACAGCTTTGGTTTCCTTGTTCTTATTTCAAAATAAGAGCATAATGGCATTTTTATGAAACATGGTGATAATTGACTCTGAAATGGGAGGATACAGCTATTTCAACTCTTTGGTTCAAAGATCAACATTTATTTGGAAAAACTTACTACTGCCCAATTTTTTAGAAGCTTTAATCTTCCAGGGAGTCTTGCATAGATTGATTGATTTATATGCCCATTTCACAGGACTGAGTACTGGGGCACCTAGCACATGACACATTTAAAGAGACAAAAATAAATACACCTTCAAAAGGTGATTGCTGAAGAAACAATGTACCTGCTGATACCACAGCCTATCTACTTGTGACTATGGCAGGAAAGGGTGAACCTTGAGCTTGGGGTATAGACTGAAACAGAGACTTGTCAGCACTCACGCCTGGGTTTGCAAAGCAAGAGAAACTTAGAGTCCAGTGTAGTCTGAAAAATCTCCAAGGGTCTTTAGAAAAGCATCCCTGAGTAGCACATGCAGCCCCTTAAGAAACTGGATAGGAAAAGTGCTTGACCAGCCCTAGCATGTCAGGCTAGTAATCAGTAATTCTGATTTCGTCTAGGAAAACTTCATAGAACTTAATAGTTCTATTAAGAAATACACTCTGTTCTAAAGGAGATCCTACCAAGATTCCAACCCTTATCCCAATGGTGACCTTGGATGAGCCCCTCACACTGCATTCCTGTCATCACAGAGCCTCCTTCATTGGTGTAGGAGACACGCTCCCCTCTTTAGCAGCCCTCTTGCCCCAGAGGCAGCAACAAGTCACCATGATGATCTCACAGTAGTGGCTGATGATTAGGAGGATTTAGGGGGATGATGCTCTGGGGAATGCATGGATGGCTCATTGGTGACTCAGGGGCTGACTCAGCTGTTGGGGGAGGGTTGTAGGGGTGGGGACAGAAGTCGACCCTTTCCTCCCTTCAGTTACAGCTCCATTGTTATCTGTGTTATATGTTGAGACCTAGGCCAAGATGTCATCTGGACAAAGATTTTAAAGGACCAAAGAAAAGAGTTTGGTCTTTTAAACCACTAGAAAAATGCTTCTGGAAGATTTTAACCAAAAGACTGCAAAACTGCAAAAAGCTATTACATTTATTTCTGAGAATGTTGAGAGTATCATAAATCTTTGAAGAGTTTCATCAGTGACTATAGTGAAGAAATTCTCATCTCCACGGTACCAGTGGACTCTGGGAAGAGTAAACAGTCAAAGGGTACCAAAAGTATAACTCCCTAACATAGGTGGAAATTCCAAGGATGCCAAAATTAACTCAAGACCACCAGGATATTTGGTGAAGATTATCTTATTGTTCTGAGTTTCTTGTTTCTGGAAAAATCTATAGATGTGTGCTAGATTCCAGCCTATCTGGTAAGCCAGCCACAGATGATTTTAGAGCACAATGACCCTGACACTTGTCAGGGGCTCTGAAGCCCCATTCAGGCAGGCACGTCAGCCCTTGCCTGAATGCAGCTCTGTTAGATCTCAGATATCCAGGGCAGCTGTGGCACTTCCCTTGCTTTGTTAGGCCAGGCAGCCAGTGCTGTTCCCTGCTTTTGCAGCCCACCAAGAAGAGAAGAATTCAGAAGTCTTGTCTGAGATGTGAGTTAAACTCTGCAAACTGACTTAATGAGTCACTCTCAAACTAGGTCTGGAGGGTCCCCAAGAGATCAATGGGTTTCTTGCAATATTAATGTACTGTTATTCATCTCCTTGGATCTATTATAGCTGGGTAATCTACTGATATTTAACAACAAAACAGGAGCAAACGGCAGCCTGATATTATCCAAAGCAAGTCTCTTCTTCTGGTCATTTCTGGGGCATGTTTTTTGAAGTTGAATGAGTAGACTGAGTTGTCCACAACCAGCCATTTTAACGTTCAGTTTGGACAGGAACATTTAAAATGTTTGACCAGTGCCAACATTTTAGGCAATGTGCCTGAAGAATTCTCCTGAACTCTCTCTGACACAAATGATGTTCTTCCACACTGAATTTCTGGCCACAGCCCTGCCAGATACCAACAGGTGGAAACATAAATACTATGCTGTCCAAATGCAGAGTTCAAACTAGGCAACAAGATACACATTTACATTCTTGTATAAAATGGAAAAATCCTACTTTGATTGACTACTGATGCCAGATCAGGAAATAGCAGTCTCTCATTTTTCCTGGTATAAGGGCCCTTTGGAAATGGCAATGGATTTAAATAGGCGCAGAGTTAAGAAAGAGGTTGACTCAAGAGTTGTTGGTCTATGATACTACGTATCTATATGCTCTGAATGCTTAATACCCATGTGCCAGTTCCACTCCCCTTTTCTTCCTGCTAAATGCTGTCCAGAACACCTTTCTGCATTGATGGAAACACTATCTGTGCTGTTTCAAATGAGAGCCACTAACCTCACGTGACTATTGAGTACTTGAAATCTGGCTAGTCCAAATGAGGAATTGAACTTATTATTTCATTTGAATTTAAACAGCAATATGTGGCTAGCAGCTACTTATTGAACAGAAAGTACTAAGTAAAAATTCATGTGTGTGTATGTGTTGACAAAACAAACAGTACTCTTCCTGCATAAGCACAGCTCTGTGATCAGGGTCTCAGAAATATGAGGTATTTAGAAATACTAGGCTTTTTGCTGCTTTAAGGACTTATCAAAAGAAATTTCCTTACCACCCTCTCTGGCACTACCACAGAATATCCATTAGGAAGAAGAGGACATGTTGATAGAAAAGCAACAAAAGGTACAGACACATCATACACAAAATACAGATGCAACCTTATAAGCTGATTGGTAATTCAGAAAGTGACAGCTCTCCCAGTTAGTTGGAAAGTCAAATGGCAAACATCAGTCTCTACACATCCATGGAAAACAATCCCCTGAATGCAAAATTACAACTCAGTGACTACTTGTGATCCAGCCCTTTGTATTTTTCATGAAGCTTAAAGGAGATTAATGGGACAGTCAGGATATTACAGATGAGAACCACATGCATTTCAAATGAGGCTGTGACAAATGGCTGGGAAGCCTCCAGAACAGGGGAAGAGAAAGTGTGAAACAAGTCCTGGACTAGGGAGTTACTCACCATGATTCACACCTTAGTCCTGATAATGACCACCTGGCCATAAGACCAATGGCATCCAGTCTTTTCATTGCTACACTAGACAAGAGGAGGAGCCCTGTCATTGAGTAGTTACAAGGTTTGAGGAGAGGGGGACAGTCTTGTCAACAAGCACTCCAGAAGCCATAAAGCTCTATGCAAATGAATCTCATTATTATTAAGCAGTCCAATCAACATGATTATTATTATAATGGCTAGCATTTATCAATTGTCTACTATATGCCAGACAATATACGTAATATCTCTAAGGCTTATGGCAACCCTACAAAATGTATCCTATCCAGACCAGTGGTGCTTACTAAAAGCTTTTCCAAATGTTTTCCATACATTATATATGTATATAGGAAAATATATCTATTACAAATTAAATAACTATACCTGAACAGATATACTTATACATATAATTATAAAATGACTATTAATAGTTAAATAAGTATATTTTACAACTGTATATTATATGTATAAACATGTAAATAAGTTAAATGAGGGTTGACTCATTTAATTCTCACACTAACCCTATAATGTGGATATTACTTGTATCCATATTTTACAGAAGGAATACTGGAGGCCAAAAGTGACAGCCACCCTCCTCCCAGCTAGACTGGGAGGAAGGACAAGAAGAAACATTAGAAAACAATCCCTTGAATGAAATATTACAACTTAGTGACAAAGTCCTTATCCAGGCCCAGCACATAGTAGAGTGAGGACATGTACCCAGACCCCATTCCCAGACAGTCAAGTCAGCATTTAGACTCAGACAGTCTGGCTATAGACTATAGTCTTTGTCTGCCTGTCATAGTGTCTCTTAAAAAGTGACAATGCTTCAACTTGAATGTCAAGCCTGCCTACTACCTCCAACCACTCAGCCTTAAATTTGAGCCAACTTGCCTTGGTTACAACTCATACATGATTTGTCACCCCTAGTTAATACCTTCAGATATTTCTCCCATTTATCAGTGCAAGGCATCTTGGGAAGCTCCCTTTTTTGCTATTCTATGACTGAAAATAAATTTAGCTACCTTTGCAGGAAGAGAGATGGTCATTTTGGAGGATGGGTAAAGCTTAGAAATTGTTGCTTCAAATCTGCTGCCCTCTTTGAAAAAAGTAGCTGTGAATGAAGCCTAGGATATTAGTTGATATAAAGTTCTAGATCACTCTGTGTGGTTCTTATGCCATCATGCCCAGATCATTGTGTGTGTCCACAAAATTCCTCACAGACTAACAGAGAATGGGAATCCTTGGACAAAGCAAAAGACTACAGAGAAAATGAGGTGGTACAATGATTGAATTGCCCATGGTAAAGTCTAGACTTTGAAAGGCCACAGACTGAGCATCGGTGGTTATATGTAGGACGTATATGCTGTCTTTACTGCCCCAAAAAGGGTGAATGTAAAAACATAAATGCAGTGTTCAATTAAATACTACGTGTTGCCTTTCCTTCAATGGATGTCTTACTGGTATCCACAATTCATTTGATCTTGTCATCTCTCCCCAAAATTCCATTTGGGAATCCATGTGGTTTTAGGAAAATTGACCACATCATTATTCTTATCCTGCACTATGGACAGGATCCTCCTGCCATCTTGTTTCTAGATGTTGAAAGGGCATTAGAGCCTAATTTACCAGCATGAACTTCATCTTATGAAAGGCAAAGACGAGCTTTAAGTCCACAATTCTTCCTCAACCTCAGAGTTAAGGGATCATTTCCACCCTGTAGGCTTAACAGTAACTTTTAACCACCAACATTTAGCTGATAGTTGTTAAGGATTTTGAAAATTATTTATCTTTTGATTTAATGGTGGGTGTTATGTTGGGAATGCTGTGACAAAGACACCACTTGCTTCCTTTTGGGCAAGATAAAGGAAGTATGAAATATAATACACACATCCTGTTGACATCCAAGGGCCCTTAAAGGAGCAGCCTTTGATGAAGACACCATACCATAAAATAGAACACAATGATGGAAAGAAACCAGATTCTTGATGATATCATTGATCCAATGGATCAAGCTTCCCCTTAAGTTAGCCAAGTTCTATGCATTTCAATTAACAAAGGAATAAATTCTTTTTATCATTTAAGCCAGTTTGTTAGAGTTTCAATTCTTTGCAGATGAAAGCACCTCGAGGAATACAAATGTAGATCTCTTTGGCCATACATCTGACAAATGAGAAGAAGGAGCCCAGGTGATAGCACATTCCCTGGGTCTGGCAGCTCAATCTCATACAAAACTCAGGCATTACTTAGTCAGAGAACAGATTCCTTCTGTACTAAATCCACATGGGAAACTCCGACTCACTCATCAAAATCCAGCTCAAATGTCCTTTTTTGTTTTGTAGACTATACTCAGGCAAAATCAATCACTTCCTTCTGTTTTACTCCCACTGAAAAATATTACTCATTCTTTTGTGTAAATATAAGTACAAAATCATCACATACAGCTCAGGAGCAGATAACATGTCTTATTCATCCCCACATGTATCAAACTCAACACAAGCTCCATGTTGCATGGACTATGACAGTCACACACCACTCTGGCCATGTTTCCTCACCCACAAAATTGGGACAATTATACATCTCAAAGGATAGTTATTAAGAGATGACTTCCCACTTATAAAGCAATCAGTTGCCTGGCACACAGTAATCACCCAATAATAAGCAACTATAGAAATTTCATCACAATTTGTTTAATAAAAAGTAAAATTAAATCAAAAGATAAATAACTTTCAAAATCCTTAGCAGCTGTCAGCTAAATGTTGGTGGATAAAAGTTACTGTTAAGCCTACAGGGTGGAAATGATCCCTTAACTCTGAGGTTGAGGAAGAATTGTGGACTTAAAGCTCGTCTTTGCCTTTCATAAGATGAAGTTCATGCTGGTAAATTAGGCTCTACATGCCCTTTCAGCATCTAGAAACAAGATGGCAGGAGGATCCTGTCCATAACAAAAATATAAACAGAAAGCAAGCAGGAAGAAGTCATGATTAGCTAGCAAACATAGGTCCTAGGGCTGTCCCTCAAATCTACCTGATCATATAATGTCACAATGGATAGCTTACCTTTATCTGTCAAGCATTCATTGGCACTTTTAGAAACAAAGTTGACCCTGTCCCTTGCTCTTAATCCCTCTAGTTAGGAATGCCACCCCTTCTATCTAGCTCAAGAATTGGGTATCTGCCCAGTCATGCCCAACCCAGTAAGACCACTAGATTTTTCTTCCTGGACATGGATACTGGCTCAGGAACACACATACCAACCAACCTATACCAATGAGAGTCAGTTCTGAGACTTTTGCTGAAACTATTGTATGTGAAAGTGAAACTGTCTCTTCACTAAGAATTTTTCCACTAAGAATAAGAAACAAATATGATGCACACTTGATTCTGTGATGGAACCCCCACAGTTCAAACATAAAACCAGCACAGAAGAAGAGGTGTGAGATTAAAGGGGAACAGGAGCAAACCAATGATTGCAAGAGACTTCAGGACACCACTTGACTCATCTGCATCACAAGATAACTCCTGCTCATTATGCACAACCTTCCTCTATGACCTTCCAGAGCCCTATACCACCTCCTTCCCCTCAGAAGCCCAAGCTCTCCATTTCTTTAAGCTCCCATCATTCCCCTTTGGCTCTCATACTCCCTTGCCTTAGACATGTAATAAAATTTATATGTTCTTTTGCCTGTCACCTACTGTCGGTTTATTAGACTAAAATGATCAAATCTTCAGAGGGAAAAGAAATTTAAAACTTCCCTACATTAATTACCTGAGCCATTGAACCCTCCTATTTTGTTTAACTTAAGCAACTTCAACAATAGTTCTCTCACTTGCACACACAGATTCCCAGATGGTTCTCTGCATTCACTCTGATGAAACTTTCTATCTGTTAACAAGTCCTTGTACTTTGACACCCATGGACAGTGTAATCATTCTGGTGGCATCCTCTGGCAGATGACACAGCCAATAGCAAGGGTCTGAGGGTCTACGTGACTCTAATTAGAGCCCATGAAAAATTTAGCCTTGATGTCAGAATCCAGTCTGGTACATCACATCCTGCACTTTTTATCTTCTTCTATTCCCTTGGTTCCTCATAGCTGTATAAAGAACCATTTTGTAGGCAAACATCTTCACTGTTCATCTACCCGAGCTTTCTCTTTTATGGCAATATGTGATTTATTTTAAAAATTAATTTTCCCGAGCAGGGAATACTCTGGAAGCAATAGGTATAGGCAAGGATTTCCTCAACAGAACCCCAGCAGGTCAGCAACTAAGAGAAAAGATGGACAAAACTACATAAAATTAAAACCCTTCTGCACAACAAAAGAAATGGTCTCTAAACTGAAAAGACCACCCACAGAGTAGGAGAGAAAATATTTGCCAGCTACACATCAGACAAAGGACTGATAACCAGAATATACAGGGAGCTCAAAAAACTAAACTCTCCCAAAATCAATGAACCAATAAAGAAATGGGCAACTGAACTAAACAGACTTTTTCAAAAGAAGAAATTGAAATGGCAAAAAAACATGGGAAAAATGCTCACCATCTCTGGCCATAAAGGAAATGCAAATTAAAACCACACTAAGATTCCACCTCACCCCTGTTATAATAGCTATCATCAAAAATATCACCAACAACAGGTGGTGGGAATGCAAGCTAGTGCAACCACTCTGGAAAACAATATGGAGGCTTCTTAAAAAACTAAACAAAGATCTTCCATAGGATCCAGCAATCCCACTCCTGGGGGTATACCCAAAGGAATGCAACACAGATTACTCCAGAGGCACCTGCACACCCATGTTTATTGCAGCACTATTCACAATAGCCAAGTTATGGAAATAGCTAAGATGACCCACTACTGATGAATGGATTAAGAAAATGTGGTATTTATACACAATGGAATTTTACTCAGCCATGAAGAAGAATGAAATCTTATCAATTGCAAGTAAATGGACGGAGCTGGAGAACATCATCCTGAGCGAGGTTAGCCAGGCTCAGAAGACCAAAAATCATATGTTCTCCCTCATATGCAGATTTTAGATCTACGGCAAATGCAGCAATATGGTTGGACTTGGATCACACGCTAAGGGGAGAGCACATATGGGAGAAATGGGGATAGGTAGGAAACCCAAAACTTGAAAGTGTGTGATGTCCCCAGTGCAGAGATGCTAATACAGTAACCTTAAAACGACAGAGGTCAATATGGGAAGGTGACCTGGAAGTAGTGAAGACGTCAGGTAGGGAGGAATCAATTCGGGTTGTAATACACATGTGCATGGAAGCAATGCTAGGAATCTCTCTGTATAGCTATCCTTATCTCAACTAGCAAAAACGCTTCATCTTTCTTATTATTGCTTATGTCTTCTCTTCAACAAAATTGGAGAAAAGGTTATGCCTGGAAGCAAAAGAGTTTGGGAGAGGGGTGAAGGAGGGGGCAAGGGAAGGAGGCAGGGGGGAGAAATGACCCAAAATGTATGTACATATGAGTATATGAATAAAGAAAAAAATTAACTTTCCCATGATATGCAATAATTTAAATTAATGGAAAAGCTGGTCTTTTTTAAACTTCTGTTTCCTATATTCAAATTGATATTTTATAGATTTCAGAAACTTTAACTGCTATGACAACAGCTCTCAGTTACACTGATGGGTTCAGATTCTCTTCATGACTTAACCACAACACAAGGAGGATGAGTCACAAATACAATCTGGGGAAAGACAGAAAGAACAACCTAGGAACACAAATGTCAGCTTAAGAAAAAGAGTAGCTGAAAAAGAAGCAAGATGAGGTTTAAAAAAAGGCAAGATGATGGGCTGGGGGTTTCAGGATAGCAAGTCACAGAATCAATGGAGGGAGATGGCAGATTAACTGATTCAGGACATAGGCTAGTATCTCAGTTCCTGAAGTCTTCTCCTAAATAAAATATTTAAGCACAAACACCACATAGGAAAAAGGCAGAAGTAGAACAGCTCTTTGGAGAAATCAAGGAGGTACGGTGATGGTCAGCTGAAAATCCACCAGGACCCAGACAGCTCAGTTGAGAAGCATGGAACTTGCCCTCTCTCCATGATATTCCCCAACATCCCAGAGCTCTATGATGAATTTAAGTGGGCTGTGATAACAGAAGTCCTCCAAGGAAGTGTTCATTACCAGACCAGTCTTTCTCAGTAGTCCTTTATAAGTACACATGGTAAAAGTCGAGACCTATAATACTGGCTTGTTATATATATTCCATGGTCTCCTTCCCTACTTCCCCAGGTCCTAACCATCAGAGCAGGGTGTTATGTGCAGGCTGATATCTTCCCATCCTCCTTCTAGGTTTTGACACCAGGACACTGTCAGGACCTAACAAACGACTGGCCTCCTCTTCCCCAGGACACTGCTGGACTTATCTCTTTCTTTCCCGCCCCTCCCCCACTAGGTTCGAAGAACCTGACCCTCCAGCACCTTTCCCATGCCACACTCTCCCTCCAGGAGTCTATCAAGCAAGACGACAGGTCTACCACCCTAGCCTCCACCCAGCCTTCTCCAAAACAAGTCCATAAACACCATTTAGAATTATCCTGATGGGGTACATAGGGAGGAAGGGATAAAAGGTTAAAAGCAAGATGGTTTCCAAAGTAAGGGTAAATATTCTAAATTCATACAAACAATATCCAAGGTCTTCCTTCAAACCTAATTTGTACCTGGCTCTTTATCTTCTGACCCTGCAATATCCATCCTTATTTTCATCTCTCTAAGTTTTGCCAAAGAAGTCATCCCCAGTCAAGCTTCAGTACCAGGGCCTGAGCCCTTGATACCAATATCAGCCCTATTTTCTGCATGTGCTCACAATATTTCCTTAAGATAGCGAGGACCAGGAGAGCTATTTTCCAGATGAGAGGAAACTTGTTTCCATGTGCAAGGAGATGATGTCCTGCCTGCTATTCTCCATTGTGGTAAAGATCTAAACCTGTCACAGCCCAACAGGTATAGATGTGTACTGCTCAGTAGGTGTGACACCTTGCAATTGTGTTTTTTAGACCCTCCTTTGCATCTCATGGGTTCGCACCCCCTTGCTAAGTCTGCAGGGCATTGTACCACATGTCACCTGCCTTGGAAAGGTACAGGAAGGTTTGCTCCCCACCCCCAGCCAGTGTCTGAGCAACCATAGCCATGATGGCACTGTCACAGCCTCTCCATGTGTTCAAATGAGTGTGGGTTCTTTGAATGTGGCACCTGTTAAGGCTCAGTGAGGATGACAGATGTCTCTTTACTCCAGGAACAAACAACACAGCCCCATGGGGGTGACAACAGTCACAGCCAAATGAGAGCGGAGAGGTTCAGATCTCCGAGCATAATCAGAAGCGAGCAGTGTAGGAGTCCAGAGTCTACCACACACCTGCTCCCCTATAAAAAGCATGTTCTCATTATGAAACCTTAGAAGGTGGCCCCAACTCCAGGAACAAGTGTACGTGAGCCTGGGTGGCCTCATTCATCACCAGACACACTGCTCATTCAAGAAAGACTTGAGGTGTGTCCAGGAACCAGCTCTCCAAATTCTCAGTGAACCCACAGAGTGAGCTGTTGGGGGGATGTCAGTTCTGGGACTGATAATGTTGAGCCAATGCATCAAGCCTTGCCCTAAGTCTGCTCTAATCCTATTGTCTCTTGATTAAATGAGGCAATAATTTTATTGTTGTTGTTGACTTCTGGACCCCCAGCCTCTAGAACTGTACCTGAACAGATAATTTGTTGAATAAATAAATGAAGTCTAAGACAGTGGCAAAAAGGGGTGGGAAGCAAAGATGAAAAAAAAAGAAATTAAGTCAAGCCAAGTGATAAGAATAATTATTAATATCAACTATTACACAGGCGTGGAAAATCATCTGATCTAAATACACAAGAGTACAGCCTCATTATGTATGCTAAATTACATCAGCGATGTTTTAAATGTTTCTTGGAACTGACTATACATGGAAAAAGGGGCCAACTGAAGGCCACTCTAGACTTAAAGGGATGCAGAGAAAAAGAGATGTCTCAGAGAAAAAGGCTACAGTCAAGATGGTGAAACCATCCTAGCTTTTGTCTTTGAATCTCTCAGAGAAGCAGCAGAATCTTGCTCTGCCTTGACCTTTGCAGTGCCAGGGAAGTTACTCCCTCTGAGGCCACTCAGATGACAAACACCCTGTGGAACACCTGGGATATAAGGACTTTGTACACCCAAGGGCTTCAGTCTTCCTTCTTCAAAGTTGCTGTCTTCTCTCATCCTGCCATTAACTCTCCAGATGTGTTTCTGAGTCTCCACAGAGAAACTCAGGACAGAAACTTGAGTCTCTGTCACTAACTGTCACTTTTCAAAGCTCCTGGGAGAAGCATGGCAGCAGCCAAAATGTCTGCAGGTCATGCAGAGGGAGGGTGGAATGAAGAAGCCAGGGCACTGGCACAGTCAGAAGCCTGAGCTGTCAGCATGAGAATTGCTGGAATGATCTTAGGCCCTGCCAACTCTGGGAGCCTCTGAATGAGGGATTCTAGGATGTCACACATCCAGTTTCCCTGGTAACAGAGCTAGGCTTTGAAGTTTGGATGTGGGTACAAACTTCAGCTCAGTAACCTTGCAGCTGTTTGACTCTGGGCAAGTCACTTAACCTCTCTGAGCATTCATGTTCTCATATCTAGCATGACCATAATGCTTGTCCTACAGGGATGTTGCTAGAATTAAATATAACCAGGTCCAAATTGCTCTACTGCAAAACTGGCAGTTGGTAACTGGTAGCCATTTTAACTACTATCATTGTCATCATCATAGTCATCATAGATCTCAGGCCAGACTCCAGCTTCACTAGGAATTTTAAACCTTTCACTCTGGCAGCTAAGGATAAAAATGTAGACCCTTGCTTAGAAAAGAATGAAAGGAGTCCCCAAATAGGGGTGAGCTCCCAAATATGAGACCTTTCTCCCAGAAGGGTTGGAATCCAGTTGCCTGGAGTCCCATAGTCCTCCCAGAAAGAGGGTGTCCTCCTGGATTTGCTGTTAGTAAGATCAGAAAGTGGTGCGGGAGACCTGGGAGCTGAGATCCAAGAGAGCTCTGAGATTTGAAGCAGCGTGAAGGGTGTTTCCACCAAATTGCTCCAGCACCTCCCCCTCCCACTGCAGAGTGACTGCCAGAAGGAGGCAGAGCAGAAGCAAGAGAGGAGCTGGGGCCAGGGTTAGGTGGATCAGTTCATTGACTTTCACAAGGAACATTGGTTCCAGCTGGGAATAGACAAGGCACTTTCTGTGGTCAGTCAGGACAGGGCGGCAATTGCCCATATGGTCCATCTGCAGGGTCAAGTGCAGCCCAGGCAGATGCTGGGCTGTGAGAAGCCTGCACAACTGGCAGCACCAGACAGGCAACAGTGCAGTGTGCTCAGGAACCTCCTCAGTCATGCAAATGGGAGCTGGCAATGTGGGCTCAGGCAATTCCATTTCTTACCCAGCCCAGGTGAACTGTGGCCCGATTCTCTGTTCCCTTGGAGCTGAGCGTATTTGTAGCTGAGCCAGGCCCAGGGTCTTCCTCGGCAGGCCACTAGCAGTCAGGGCTGCCCATTAGCACCTCAGCCACCTCTCCTGCATGCTCTTTTCCCCAGGGACCTTTCAGCTCCATTATCTCACACAAGCTCCCAGCAGGCTGGCAGAGGGCAGGCCAGGCTGACCCTGAATCATGAAGGAGAGAATGACAGCCACTGACAGGCCAGAAGCAAATTGGGCTGTCCCTTCATTGCACCTCCCAAGGACAAGGCTCTAACACCAGAACATATACTTGGAAGGAAGGAATCAATGGACTTCTTATCCTCTCACTCACACACAGAGGAAGCAGGGTTAGGCTGGGAAACAACAGGGAAATAGCTAGAAAGATTTGCAAAGAAATCCAGGTTTTACCACACCCTGTCCAGGTGTCTTTAGACAGTTTATGAAACCACTCTGAGCCTCAGTTGTTCCATCTACATAATGAAGCATTATTAAAAGTGTACAGCAGATCTTAATGAATATGTGGGATGCTTTTGTAATGGGCTTTGCCTGATGACCCACCACAAACCTGGTCACCTAGTCCACCTAGGTGGACTGTGCCTTCTAATGATGCCAAAATTACTGTCTGTGCTTGGAGATGACTTTTCTCTGCATAGGCCCTCTTTATCCAGGAGCTCTCCCTGATGGTTAGCTTATAAAAAGGCATGCATCTGTCAAATGGGCTTAGGACAAACCTCTCCAGGAACCACTCACTTGTATTCAGAGGGGGCACAGTGAAAGAGTCAGTCCCTGCAGCACCTCCAGGCCAAGCCACTCCACACATCAAGCTGATGCAGCCAGGGGCCACACATGACCCCTTCCAAGTGTCCACACTCTTGTCAGTGAAAAGAGAGATGCAAGTCTGGTTTAGCTTGAACCAATTCTCAATGGAGACAGGTCCCCCAAAGCACCAAGATCCTCAGGCTGTAAGGCAAATAATCCAAATCCTTGGGGCAACAAGGTGGTTCACCACACTGAGAGTAGTTTGTTTCTTACGATTTTTTTTTCTGAAAATGACATGGTAAGCTTCTTCACCCCCACTTTATTCCACCTGACACTGCAGCTTCACCGTTCTTCTAATCCATCATGACATTAAATTATCAAGTTGGAATCCCTGATCAGGCCACACCATGGACATTTACTGGAGTCCTACTTCTGGGGATTCCCAGATCCAAAGGCGTAAGGGTGTGGGTCATGGGAAACTCTATAGCCTCAGATGAGCAGAACCCCCAAGCCCCAGAGGCTGCAGCATCCATGAGTCTGTTCCCAGCTCCACTGCAGGAACTGGAGCTAGGAAGAGCCAAAGACACTCATCACTGGCCACCCTGCCTTACTAGTTCTCAAGGGTAATACATAAGCTCTTCCCATAAAAATGGCATTTATATTCTTAGTAACCTTTTATTCAATTCAACTCCATGTGATCTTAATAAACAGAAATACCACATTACTTCCTTGTTTAAAACCCTTCCACCATGCCTCTGGCCCGCAGCCTTGTCCTCCTCCCCAGCATCCTTCTTGCCAGGTACTGGCTTCATCACCTAATGCAGCCTTTCTGGCCTTAATTTCTCTTCCCGGGCTCTGCACAACTCTTTCTTTACTCAGAGATAGACACGCTCTTCCTCCTCTCTTTCCAGCCAGTTTCCATTTTCTGGTTTAGCTCAAATGTTACCTCTCGGGCCAACTCCCCTGACCCTCGCCAAGGCAGGTTATTCCCACCCTTTCTCTCTGCTGGTTTCCTGTTTATTTAAAAAAAGACTTATCTGCATGCCTGAATGTCGAACTTCTATGTTGTTGTCCTCTCCCTTCCCACCAGGTAAGCTCTGTGAAGCCAGTGGCACTGCCTTCTTTTCTCCACCCAACAGCAACAATGACTGATGCTCAGAAGATGCTCAACAATCTTGGTTGAACGTAGGTGCTCATTGGCTCACTCAATTCTCCAATGCCTGGCTTCATTCAGTCACTTATTATTAAAATGCCAATTTTCATGGTTTCAATGAACCACAAATTCAGAAGCCACTGCCTACAGAGCATTGTTAACTTGTTGATATTGGTAGTTTATAAGATGACCACTTTTAAATGAGTGAATCCTGACCCTAAGGAGCCAATAACCTGCACAAGTCATGGAGTCAGTGAGTAGAAAAATCAGAATTGGAACCTTGGGCTCATAACTTCTTGCTTTTTCTACCCAGTGCCACAAATGACTATAACCTGAGTGTCTCAACTTGAATGGGGAACAAGTCTTCACCATGGTCCCCAGCACAGAGGGGCTGCCTAGGCCATGAGGCAGAATTGGCAAGTTTACCTGCCTCTGATTAAACAGTTTTTACTTGACAGCAGCTGCTGAAATCAGTTGGGCTATAAATAAATAGGAGCCAGGCTAGAATCTGAACCTACTTTCAGAGCTGACTTCTTTTCCAATGGAGCCATGACAAAATCCAATCTGCTCAAGGGAAGGAAAGGGAACAAGGGGGAAAGCCTTTTTAGTTTCTGTGACATTATAATGAAGGATTAATTGAGGTTTTATGCAGCAGGGAGGGCACCGTCAGGGAGTAATTGCCAAGAAAATTGAGGTGCAAGAGCCATCTGCATGGAAAAATCAGCTAAGGTTTCTATCCAACGCACCACTGAAGGCAGTGGGGATTGGACCAAATGAGAGAGGGGCCACAACCTCACAGCCCAGCACGCAACCTGGAAACACAGGTACCTCGTCACTGTCTCCCTCAAAGGCACCACAACCCACTCCAAGCAAGCAATGACAAATCTTCCACTCCCACACCTTGAGCAACCCAGAGATCCTTCCAGAAACCTTCCTGAGACAAGACTTTCATTGACTTGCATATGGTCAGTCAACAAGATAGCTGTCAGCTTAAGCAAGACTAAAAACCAGATGTTCTGAACCTAAAGAGCCTCTTATTCAACCGTAGAACTTTTACACACAGCCTCTTTTGGCTGGGGGTGAGAAGAGATAATTCAGAGTAGGTGATAATATGGCAGATTAGCTAACGGACAAAGATGTACAAGCTGTCCCTTCCCTGGTGTCTGAACCCCCATTCTATGGCCATATACTTGTTTCCTCACTTCTTTCTCTTCCCTTTATTCTTTAATGCACCTCTACCCATTCTTTAATACTCAACCTTTGTTGTTTTTTTTTTTTCATTTTTCTTTTATTATTCATATGTGCATACAAGGGTTGGTTCATTTCTCCCCCCTGCCCCCACCCCCTCCCTTACCACCCACTCCACCCCCTCCCACTCCCCCCCTCAATACCCAGCAGAAACTATTTTGCACGTGAGCTTGCAGCTAGCTTCCAGATGAGTCCTGAGAACCTATTCCCTGTGCTTTGTGTTCTGTGATGGCTCAGGCCACACATCTCACCTCTCATGGGAATCATGGTGGGCACTAATGAGAAACCAGCTTCTTCCTTGCTTTTTCATGACCAAGCTCCATAACCTTAACTTCCCATGGTCTTTGTTATATTACCTGCAAAATGGTGGGGAAGGCCAATATCCGTGCCTAAGTTCCACATAAATGTAGATTTTCCAAACAGAATAATACATTTAGGGTTTGAAAAAAAGAATAAACTAAGTCTGTAGTGAGGTGAATAGTTCAGTACATCCTCCTTATTCAGCCGGAGTTAGTTCCAAGGAAGCACTTTGCAAATTGTCAGTCATTGCGCATGTGTTGCTTTTTTTAATTATTAGTTTCCCATTGTTGTAGCCTTTGTTTATTATTTTTGTCACCTCACATACAAAGACTGCAATAATCCTAACAGATCAATATGATGATTTATGATTATGGTATGATGGTAGTGGTGGTGATGGTGAAGATGGTGAAGATAGTGATGCTGGTGGAGGCAGGGGTGATGGTGATGGTGGTGACAGAGATGACACTGATATAGATCTACGCACACATTCACATCCTTGCATATATAGGTGAGCCGATCTCCTGTATAGAGCAGGCCACAGCCTCTAAGCTGAGTCCAGAGCCCCTGGACTCAATTGGCTGAATTGGCTGGTCCACAGTAGGTCCTCAGAAAGGGTAGTATACCAGAATGTTTGGGTGACATTGACCAAGTTGTTGACCCCCCTATCTGCTAATGCAGGGGTCTCTTTTATATGTAAAGTGGGGGTTATACAGTACCCACCTGATAGGGCTGCGTGAAGATTACTTAAACTAAATCATGTGAAGGGCCCGACATTGAATAAGCACACACATATACATATGATCATTACTTATAAGACCTGGAAACGGATAGACAGGGCAAAACAGCACCATAGCAGGGAAGGAAGAGGCTGTGGCTATCACATGAGGCATTCAGTCAATATATGCAGAGCCTGCCTCTGGACCCCAGCATGCACTTGAGCCAAGTTGCCCTTGACCCATGGCAATCACAGCAGATAGCCAACCCACATCTGACCACAGTTAAGAATCTCAGTGTTCCTGTCTCACCTAATCAAAGTGAGGAAATCAAGAGCCCCAGAGAAGGGGTATGATATGCCCTTGTCTCAGCTGTCAAACATGGTGCTAGAAGGAACTGCAACCTCCTAAGAACTCTTCTCCATCCTTGTGGTTTTCAACCTCAGCAAATCTCAGCATCATGTCGGGCTAGACTTATTAAACACATTCCTAAGGCCACACTCTTGCACTATAATTGAGTGGGACTTGGGCAAGGGCCAAGAATTTGACTGTCTAGCAAGTTCTCATACTTTCAGAACCACTTCTGTTCACTAGCCAAAGACAAACCTGGAGCTAGCCAGAGAAAGAATAGGCAGCTACAAAGGAGTCAGTGGCACATCTGAAATTCCAATCAGCACTACCACCTGTGGGCAGTGGAGCATTTCTGAGTAGCCTTGTGGTCAGATCCAGAGCTGGTAGGCAGCTAGAGAGTGAGTAAAAAATATGCATCCATCTCCCTAAGGAATCACTGCTAGCATTTCATACCAGGGGCTAATTTCATCGGAGTGGGAAAAGGAGAACACTTTTCCTTCTCCAGCATAATTCTGACCTTGGGAAATTGACAAGTGTCCTTAATTCTATCCCCTATAAATCCTACCAGGATATTTTCTAGCTATTGGACCATCCACCATCTAAAGTCAGAGATGTCTTCATTTTCTAAGCTCCCTTAGTGACCCTCCCTGTGTGCCAGCCACAGTACTGGGCATGAGGCCTTCAAGATGAGTCCTATCCCCAAGCCACTGTGCTCTCAAGGAAGACCTAAAACAAAATAGACCTGAGCACATAATACTATCCATGCTGCAATGGAAGGGCTACACAAAGGGTACAGGGGAGGGGCACTGATTCTGATGGTGGCAGGGTCTGGAATCAGCAGTCAAGAGCAAGGGCAAGGACGCCTTCACTTGGCCTTTCAAGCTGGCCAGTGACTAAGGGTAACTCAACCCTGAGAGGATGAGTGGAAAGAGGGTACTCCAGTCTACAGACAAAGCAAAGCACACACACTACTGTGGTGTGTCATCTCTGGGACAGGACATTTGGGTGCAAAGAGCTTTTTTTTAGTTCATGAAGAGATAAGGTGTTTTTCTTTTTCACAGTAGTCAACTGTAATGACTTCTCCATTGTTTATTATCAGCCTTTTACATGAAATAATTTTTTTTGTGGTGCTGGGGGTTGAACCAGAGTTTCTACTTGAGCCACATCCCAGTGCTGTTTCGTTTTGTTTTTGAGATAGGGTCTCACTAACTTTGCCCAGGTTGAATTTGAATTCATGATCCTCCTGCCTCTGCCTCCAGAGTAGCTGGGATTACAGGTGTGCATCTCCACATGACTGGCCCTCTTAAAGCTTTTTAAAAAAATACACAGTACATTATCATTGTCTGTAGTCACCCTAGTATACAATACAACATCAGAACTTATTTGTAACTATGTCGCAGAAACTGTTAATCAATCAACCTTTCGCCCATCCCTCCTTTCCTCTCCATTCCATGTATTTTAATACATGTATAGATTTGGGTAGTCACCACCCAAACATGTGACAATCACGACAGCTCCATCTCCTCAGAAACCTATCTTGTGTTATGCTTTACCTTAACTCCTCCTCCCTCTCTTAACCCTTGATAATCACCAATCTCTTCTCCAGAACTACAATTTTGTATTTCCAAAAAAGTCACATAAATGGAATTATATAATATGCAGTCTTTGAAACTGGCATTTAACTTAGCAAATGTATCTGATTTATTGCACATTATCAATAGTTTGTACCTTTCTTGTTAGAGAGCATTATTCATTGTAGGTTGTACTACAAATGGTTTAACCATTTGCCCACTGAAGAATAGCTGAGTTGTTTGCAGTTTTGGTGATTATAAATAGAAATACTATAAGCATATATATAAATGTTTTTAAATAAACTTACGTCTTAATTTCCCTAGGACATATACCCAGGAATGGGATTCCTGATCATATTGTAGGTTTATAAGATAATTTCCAGACTGTTTTCCGGAATGGCTATACCGTTTTGCATTCCCACCAGAAATGTAGGACAGTTCTGCTGTTTTCCATTCTCACCACTACTTGGCATTGTTGGATATTTTTATTTCAGCCACTCTAATGATGCAGTAGTGTTTCATCATGGATTTAATTTGCATTTCCCTAATGACTAAAGAAGCTGGTGATCTTTTTCTGTGCTTATTTTGCTATCCATACATCCTGTGGGATGGTGTATCTGTTCACGTCTTTTGTCCATTTTCCAATTGGGTGGTTTGTTTTCTTGCTGTTGAATTTTGAGAGTTCATTATATATCCTGATTATATAGTCTTCTGTGATAGGTGTGGTTTTCTCTCAGTATGTAGCTTGTATTTTCATTCTCATAATAGTGTATTTTCACAGAGTAATTTTTAATTTTGATGAAATCCAATTGAGCCACTTTTTTCTTTCTGAAATTAGTGCACATTAATAGTACAAGAGGTTTTCATTGTGATAATTCTATATATGCACTCTGAATAAGTTTACCCCCTCTATTATATTCCCTTAACTCACCCTCTCTCTTCCATTTTACTTTTATGGATCATGTTTTTGGTATCATTCCTAAGAACTCTTTGCCTAACCTCAGGCCACAAGGATTGTTGTCTTATGTTTTCTTATAAAAGTTTTATAGTTTTAGATTTATATCTGTGATTTATTTTGAGTAAATTTTTATGTATGGTATAAAGTTTAGGTTGCAGTTTTCTTTTTCTCTTTGTTGGATGTCCAACTGTTTCAACACTGTTTATGGAAAACACTATTACAACAACTTTATAATGGGTCTTAAAATTAACTAGTGTAATCTCTCCAAATATATTCTTCTTGTTCAATATTTTAGCTATTCTAGTTACTTTGCCTTTCTAAATAAATTAGAATATTGGCTTGTTTATATCTTCAAAAAGCTGATTAGATTTTGATTGAAATTGTATTAAATCTATAGAGAAATTTAGGGAGAACTGGTATCTTTATTATGATGAGTCTTCCAGTCAATGAACATGGCTTGTCTTATAATTACTAGGTCTTTAGAATCTGCATCTTAACAAGATCCTCAGAAAACTCCCCTGCACATTAGAATCACTGATCCCCAGTAGAAATGACAATGAAGTCATTCAAGATTTACAAAATATGGGTGCCTAAGCCCCACCCAGATCTAGTGAATAAGTCCCCTTCAGACCAATTTCTGAAGATGGGTAGATACTGGAATTTTTTCTAAGTTCTCCTGGTGATTCTAACTGGCACCAGGTGTGAACCTATACTACAGATGAGGGCTTAGGAAAATCTAGGTTCCTGTGGCCGTGGTCCCATGCTCAGTCTAAGGCCATCAGTTCATTATTTCTGAACCCTATATGCACATTTGCATCCCCTGAGGATGGGAGTTAACTCACTGAGAACTATCAAGGAAGAATTCTGGTTGACATATTTAGCACACTCCCTCTGATGGGCTCACACATCTCCTATACTTGAGAATTCCCTTTCCCTGCCCAACCCAGGACCTGAAGCAATGCTCCAGAAAGCCATCTTCTGGTTGCCTCCTGTCTTCTTGGAAGTCTCTCTGGAAGTCACCGAGGCAGGAAGAGACAAAGGACAGACAGAACATGAAAAATATCTAATTGCATAACTCTAATCAATAAGATACGTGATCCAAAAACTTGCTTCATGGCAAGACAACATCTTTACTTTCACTTACATCTCCCTCACTTACTAAGCCAAAAAAACAACTACATATTTAAGAGGAAAACCCTCCCACGTCTCTAAGGGTAATTAAAGTTTTTCTTATCTTTTTCTGTGGCTCCTTGGAAATGTTAAATGCATGTCTCAGTTACATCAAGGTGGGACACGACATATTTGCCCCCAGAATATGAACCAGTTGAATGTTGTCTGAAGATAGCTCTGTTTCAGTTATCTTTTAATAGATTTTGGGAAAAGAGGAGCTGGTGTAGAGAAAATAGATATAAAACTTAATGCTTCTTTGGATGTGCACCAATCCCAGTAGGCTAAAAATAGACTTAGTTGCATCAATGATATTTCTCTTTGAAGCTGCAGGTCCCTCAGGGGATTTGGGAACACTCAGAGAGCACAGAACTGCAGAAAGACATGAAAACAGCAAAAGCTATGTTCTAGGGCTCAGGCCAGGGCCTCAGCCATAGTCATGCTGGAATGCCTGTTTTTCAGGCATTCATGTGCCTGTTTCCTACCTAAAGATGAAAACACATCCCTTCCTGTAGGGTTGCTAAATTCATTCTCAATACTGCAGTTACTGTCTATCTGGGACTGACACATTTCAGATTTCTAGTTCTTTGTTTGAAGCTAAACTTCCAAAGACCTTCCAAATCATAAAATCCCAACCTAAAAATGCCTCAACTGCAGTATGTTGAGGCTGGACCAAGGAAGCCCTATGGTTTCTTCTCTTTCTTTTCTAGTGACCTATCCAAGGTCACACAATAAACACTAGGCAGAGAGTGGACTCAGCATGGGCTGGTATCTGATTTTGCCTTGCTGCAATGTGGATCTCCAGTTCCTCAGCTGGAAGATTCACAAGTGCATCAATACCTGGCCCATTGCACTTAACTGGGAAACTTCGGAAAATCTCCAAGCTTCCAGGCTCTGCTAGGAGCCATGCTTCTGCACTGTAACCCCTCCCTGCTCTTTTGTCTACCCAACCCTGCCTACCCACACCATGAAGAGCTCTCCTGCCTGCTCCCTACACACATCACAGGACCAAACAAAGAAGCTGGTGGTGACAGAAGTTCAACATATACATGTTAAAGGAGAAGCACCTTACAATTTATTCCACACCTTTATATAGACAGCTTAACCAAGTCAGTATGCCCTTCCTTTTCACCAAACACACCTATAAGTCTTTGAAATTGAGCATTAATGTTCCTCCCTTGGTCCTTTCCACTTCTCTAACTGTGCCAAGCCACATCTCTCTTTGGGCTCCTGAAATACTTTGCTCTTGCTTGTTAATTGCCAAATGGCAGCGCAATTGTTTGCCCAAGTCTGTCTCTACCTTGAAGGTCAAGCTCTTCCACGTATACCTCTGTGTGACGTTTTTCCATGGGTCTGCCTAGTTTCTAGTCATAAATGGCATGACCAGTCTGGTGTGGGGTGTACATCATGATTCTCTAATAAGGAAATGGAAACAAGGTCATGACCTCCTGCATGCAGGGGGAAAGTGGAAAGTGGAAGGCAGAGGAACAGCTCCATGCTAATGGAACCGATGTAGGAAGACCTGATTCTACGAGCAGTTTAAGGCAAGAGAAGAGTACCATGTCCTGTCAGTGCTCTGCTTGAAGCACTGCTTAACCACTCACCAAAGGAACATTTGACTTGTTATTTATCATCAATCAATCTGCTCAGATGCTATGGGGTTACAGATCAGTGTGTAGGGTTTTGTATAATAGAAACACAAAAGATTTCTGTTTAGTAGAAAAGATAACCTCAAAGTGTATCCCCTATAAGACATCAGCCAGCCAGCTTTGTTTCTAATCAACATTTGTTCTCTGGTACCTACATAACCCCACTCTGCCAAACTGTTGCTTCCCTCATCAATAAGCTAAGAGCATTATTTGACATGTGCATATTCTTCTATATTTATAGAAATAACATTTCTACCTCTTTGAAAATTATACCTTGACACCCAGCCTGCCACCAACTCTAAGACCATGGGCAAGTCTCTCCCTTCCCTTGTTTTGAAAAATTTCCTCATCATGAACATAAGGAAGTGGGTTTAGAAAGAAAACTCTAACCCCTAGGAGTCTTTGAATTTAAGACAGAATCTAAAATAAATATCCTCATAGGACTGAACATCTAACAGACTTATTTTCAAAAACAAAAATAACAACAGCTAACACTTACCCAGCTTGGGAAATCAAGCACTATCCCATTTAATTCTCACAAGGTAGGCACTGTTGTTATTAGCCCCACTTACTGATAAGTTAAGGAAGCTGAACCTTAATGTTTTTAACCAGGGTACACTCCATTCATCCCTCCACCAATGTTTCTTCCATACAACTTTTCACCTGCCTACCCATCCATGTTTCTATTCAGTCAGCTAATTCAAAACAAAGATGGTTCCCACTTTCCCTTTGGATCTATCTGATGGACTGACGACATTTAGAAAAAGAAGACTTTGTGGGAGAAATGCCACTTTGATCTTGTCCTTGGAGTTTCAAGCAGGACCATTCAGAGGTGAGTCAACAATCATTCTCAGCAGAAGGAACCATAGCAGAAAGGTCACAGGGTAGGAGGAAGACAAGTACGGTGACTATTGGGCAGTGTGGCAGGCTACTGAGAAGGCTGTGGGAAGAGTGGACAATGGAAGAAGGAGATGGAAAGAGAGATTTATTGGGCTCTGAGTATGTCAGTAGTTAATAGAGAATCCTAAATTTCATTAACCTCCTACCTTCTCTACAATCACCCAGATCTTGAGAATCTTGTGTGGTGGGACATGGCAGAGACAAACCCTTCCCAAGTGCCTTGATCTTCCAACATCCTGTACTCTTGGAAGGTAGAGTTGCAAATGACTACAGAGGAATCTCCTCCAACCTCTAGCCTCTCTTTCTGAACACGTGGTCCTGAGCTAATTTAAGCCTGTCTGAGCTCACTCAGCAAGCAGTTGTCATGAGGCCCTACATCAAAGACTCCCAAGGTCCAAATATTTAACAACCAGAACACTCCCTCCATCCATCAGTTTGGTAATTCTATCCACCAAAAAAAAAAAAAAAAAAAGGCTATTGGGGTTTCATTTCTCAGCTACTCATTTTTTATAAACATGCCAGGGCCATTTACAGCTCCCAACTCACCACTCTCTAAACATTTACACATTTGTCCCTCTTAACACCTCCTTGGCCACCTGATTAAGTGGTAAGTTGCAGGGGCAGAACAGAGCAAAGCTTTAGGTCCAAAGCTATCTTTGGGGGTTTTCCAAACCTGCCTTTACATTGCCTCACAGTCCTTCTCCCCCTCAGTAAATTCAAGAGTTATTGGACTCCTAAGTCCTGGTCTACTGTATACTTCCCCTTGAAGATCTATGAGGTAGGGATAATACAGACCTCAAAAAGGTGCAAGTGTGAGGCCATGTTGCCAGTGGGTTTAATGGGAAGCTAGAGGGTTTCCGTGACCCTTAGGGCTTGATGGGTGAGTATCTCAACACCCAGAGAGGAGCCCTACAGCAGCGTCTATATTGGGAAGGAAGTTGTTCACACAGGACTTCCAGGACCATGAGCATAGAAATCTCAATTACCCAAGGCCTAAATTTACTGTGTGTACCATCCCCGCCCCTTGGGAGTGTGCAGTATCACAGGACCGGTGGAACTTAGGTGATGAAGCAATCACAGAACATAACCGTGGCCAACCCAGAAGTGCTGAGGAAAGCCAAGAAGAGGAGGAAGCCAAGTGGTTGAGGAAGTGGCTTTGTGAGGTGTGGAGATCCCCATCACAGCAGGGAGAGCTGAGCCTGGGCACAGAGATAACACTGGGGATGCACAGGGGTAGCAAAGCAGAGACTGCTGGGATCCCAGAATCACATCATTCCTGATGGCTCTGCCTCCAATGTCAAAGGCGATTCTGAATGCAGGAAAACACACAGCCTTCTGAAGAGGACCTGAGGGTGATTCCTGGGGTCTTCCCGACTGGCTATATGATGCATGAGCACTGCTCAACATTGCAGAGCCTCGCCTGCTTCTTCACCAAAGCACAGGTGCAGCATATACTTCCTTGGGGTTGCAAGGGACTTACAAGGGAGTTGTGGCCCTGCCTAGGGCGGCTGAGCAGCTGCTGGCAGAGCCCTTCAGAAAGCAACCTGCCTGCTGGAATCTGAGGCCCATCTCTGTGAGCACCCTGCAGACAGAGGCTGCACACACCTTTACATTCCATCTTCTGCTGCTCAGCATAGTATCTGACACTGAGGAGAGCTTGGAATGACAAGAGGCCCCTCCAGGGAAGTGCTTGGTGTCCTACTGCTGGGAGTCATAGACAGCCTCATCAGGACTTGCTCTGCTGCAGAGCTGCCTGACCAAGGTCACATGGGGCAGCCCATCTCTTATGCCTGCCAGGGGCAGGGAGAGAGGGGAACAAGACATATCCACCCATCAGGAACAATGCCTACAGCCCATCTTAGGTCCAGCCCTCTCCAAGGGCTGAGGGTGCAGCAGCCCTGCATCACCATCGTTTCTATGTGTACCACATCCTTCCCCTCCTTCTACAGGTAATGGTCCCAGGGACACTCCCTAATGAACAACCTTTATGTCCTACTCAATTCTGGCTCAGAGGCTGCCTCCCAAGAGCCCTACCTGAACATTCCTAGTCAGTGTTTGTTGGTTGAATAAGTGTCTGAAACAAGACCTCTGTCTGCCAAGTCCAGAGATGATACTCCGACCAGTTGTGGTCCTGGCTCCTCTGGCTCCAAGGTGCTCCTGATGCCAGCATGGCCAAGAGATGGGAGTAAGCAAAATGGCAGGTGGTGGCTCTGTAACTGGAGCGCAGCCAGAAGCCTGCCAGGAAACTGGGGCTATTTGCATATAGGGCTCCATACTTGTCAAGGTGCTGGTCTTGGGCTCATAGGAACACAGATACCTGTTGTTTTCCTACAGGGGCTGGGAAATTCCAAACGGAGGCCAGTCTCTGTGGACCTCATCCACCACATAAGCCGCTAGGTTTATAATCTCCCCCATGGCTGGAAGAAGCAGCCCTGCCCAGGGAGATAATGAAGCCATGGGTTGGGACCCCTGCAGTGCAACAGGAGCCACTGGCAGCTGTGTGACTCAGATGAGCAGAAGTAATGAAGGACAGTCCCTTGGGGAATTATTCGGAAGTCATCTTGAGAGAAGAGGTGGCTCCTACCAGTATCAGAAGAGTCAAGGTATTACCCAGCCAAGACGCTACGAAAAGAAAACACACCGCTTTGCTCCTCAGGTGGAACCTTTATAGGGACCCAGGTGACTGGTGAGGGTGTAGCTATCCTGGGCATCAAGGGTTGGCACCCCCTCACAGCCCACCCATCTCACAAGTGTTCACATGCCCTGTTGAAGAGCTGAAGACAAGGACCTTGACAAAAGTGGAGTACTGTATGCAAATGTAAGACGCTATTGTAATCATCATCAACCACCCAGCCTATGGTGCTCACTTGGCAGGAAGGATATAATTTCAGGACAGTTATCATCTGTAGTAAGATTATCTCTGTAATGTGGTAAATGATAGCTGTTCACCCAATCCTCTGCTTCAAATGAAAAGTCGCACTCCATGCCCACTCTGTATACATTCATTTTTATCGTTCAATTACAAACACCAAGATGAGACGCTTTGATACCTTCAGTAATTGTTGGTTTCTAATCAGAAGTTCTTGATTCACAAGCATAAGCACATGTTTCGTTTGGTGGCTGGGGAACAGCAAGGCTCTCCCCTGACACTGTAGAAAGCAGTGTATATTTAACGATTTCTCTGTTAAACTGAGCAATAAATAACTAAGAAAGACAATAGACTAAATAGGAACTTATTGACAGGTTAACAGAATTTTCAGTCCTCTCCCTCTCCACTAAAGGACTACTGTTCAACAGGGAGTCAGAATGTTTTCTAATGTTTTAATGCTTAACTAAGTAAGAATGCAACTTTCTGTGATTTTATTTTATTTTAAAGACAGAAAGATTATGAAATTATAGTTATTCAATTAAAGCAGAAACCTCCCCATCCAATAAGCCCTAAGAACTCAATTGAACTCCTTTCTACAGGTATTTAAGGGATACTCACAGGTTCAGAGCTACAAAGGGAAAAGTAAAGAAAAGAAAGCAGCTGGGTAAGTAGAAGCAAAAGAGACAGATGCTCCATGCAGTGGTAAGAGAAAATCAGACCAGGTAGGCAGAAAGAAAACAGTCAACAACAACAAAATGAGAAACAGAAACTTTCCTAAAGGAACCTTCAATTTAGAAAGCTTATCAGTAAAAGATTAGAAAGTTACATTACAGATTTATAATTACAAGAGCATAGAATATGTTACTACTGGTAATTGCTTCCTTAATGAGATAAAATCACACTGAGATGATATCCAGCTCCTGGCCAGCCATTATCCATCCCCTGCCCAAAAAGATTCATTGGGCTAGTTTTCAATATGAAACATCCAGTGTTTCCTTGGGTCATCAATCTTAAGATGTGCCATTACTGAAGCAAGTTAGCAAGTTCCCTGTGTCTCTCCAGCAGGTGCCAGTGAAGCAGGAAGAATACAGCACCCACTCCCAAAGTAGGGATGGGAGGATTACAGAGGCAGCTCAGGGAAAGCACTTGGGATTGTTTGTGGCACTCAGTACATCCTTAATAAACATTAGCGTTTGTTATTATCTAGGCTACAAACAGTTATCTCAGAGGAAAAAAGGATTTGTGTGTAAATTAAAAGTATTTTGGAAATCTTGTATCTTCACCTGAATGTTCTTTTATATTAGGCTAAATGCAGCATACTTGGTGCCATCTTTTCTCATGCTGGTATCAACATAAAGACAATTCTTCAGTTTCTTCCCGAGACTGACACGCATCACCTCATTGCTGCCTTTGGGTACTGCCTCAGCTAATTGGGCCCCTGCCCTCAAGTGTTCTACAGGAAGCCCAGCCGGACTGTAAGGTTAAGAAGCCTGTGGTTCCACCACCTGATCATGGCTGTTTCCTCGCTTCACTTCCCCTCACATGGGGCTATTTTGAACAGACTCCCTTGCAATTCTTTCTAGCTCAGCCTTCTTTACTGAGGAATTAAGACACATTTCAGGAACCTGACAAGAGACCATGTTCCTTCGCTCCCTCCCAGTCTTCCTGATGAATCCTTATTCCCTCTATTGCACCCATAAATCAGAAATCCTCTCATTTAAATGATCTTGCTACAAGAAATAATAAAGATTTGCAATGGTGGATATGCTAATTATTCCGATTCGATCATTCCACAATGTATATATATATGTATTAAAATATCACATTATTTTAGACCCCATAAATACACACAATTCTTACGTGTCAATTAAAATACTAGGAAGCTTGCTCCTACAATCCCAGCTATTCTGGAGGCTGAAGGAGGGTGCTTGAGCCCAGGAATTCCCAGTCAGAGCCACATCAAGCTCCAAGCCCTGTAACAGCAGAGCTCACATGAATGTATCTGAAGGAATTAACCCTGCCCACCCTCACGGCTTTGCTCTGGTCCCTTCATGTGCTGTACCTGCTCCTCCCCCAACCTAGGAAACCCTACTGACTTATCACAGGAAAGGGGCCTTCCCTAGTGTCCACCATGTTTGCTGTTTACTTCAAGCCATCTAGGGGATGTGGTGAAATGAAATTACTTCCACTTTAAACAGGAAAGCACAAAGTTTCCAAAAGCACGACTTCTTTCTTAGAAAGTCAGCATTTACAGCTTAGCCCTGGCATCTCCATGGCCCCTGACCTTGGAGGCCTATTTGGGGTGGAAATGGCCTTTTCTGTTTCTCCAAAGTTTCTGAATTAAGACAACTGAAGGATGGCTTCCTTTCACAAAGATGGACTATGAGACTCATCCCAGTCCTCATACTTTTTTTCAGCCATCCATTCATTCAGCACCTCCAACTTCCAGGAGCCAGACACTAAGCAACACGGAGACCAAACAGACAAGAATCCCTGGTTTTATGAAGCTAGTTTGGACTTCAGTGCAGGCAGGGGAAGACTGATGATAAATAAAATTAATGAGCAAAGTCTATATCAGTGAATTACAATTGTTATGAAGAAAAATGAAAGCTATGGATGATAGAGAGTAACTAAAAATAGGAGGCAAATTATCAAAAATATTGAAAGTTACAGAAAATATAAGGAGAAGTCCTTCAGAAAAATGTGACGTTGACACTCATTTTCTGTGTAAATATGGGCATGCCGCCTGTTCTTCTGAGCCTGTTTCCTTCTCTGTAGGGTACAGCAGAACTATGAATCTTTTTATGGTACTTTTTAGCCCTGAAAATCCGTTTCTCTAAACAAGAAGCAGCAATCTGAATCAACAATAGTTTGTCAAGATCCAATCATTTTGGTCTAAGAGTCAATGATATTTAAAAGACAAACCGACAAACTGCCTAGAGTCCCCAACAACCCATCCATGTGTGCTCTTGGGCCAAAATAATTCTGAAGGCAATTACAAATTCGCTTGTCATTTTATTTTCTTCAATTGTTGACTTAGAAACAACTTGAATTCCAGACTCCTCTTCCCCTCAGTTACCCTCAAAACACTCTCCTGATAGACACTAACCTCTAAAACAGGGTCATAAAGTGAGACTCTGAGGACAAGGTTGCTGAGCAACTTGGCCTCAAATGCCATTTATCCTGGGGCCAGGCAACTGCCATGCAAGCCCCAGTTCAATTAATTCGCATTGCCCTGATAAGATGGGCACCCAGCAGAGGGTTTCCTCTTACTAGACTCTTTCTTCCCCTCCTTATTCTTTTCCATGAAGCTGATATAAGGTTCAGGAGGAAGCCCTTTAGTTAGGAAAAGTCATCCTGGAACGGTCCAGAGAAGGAAAGCCATCCATCAAGCACTGGTCAGCTATATCTGATGAAACGTTCCCTGGGGTGATTGCTCTGAGCTGGAGTTGGAATTCTGCCTGCCTGAGGAGGTGTGCTGTGGGGGTTAAGAATAGCCTGGAGGCTCCAAGAACAGTCACTGTTCCCCAAGCAGGTCCTGATGACAGCTGATCTTCACTAGGTTCTTCCTGTGTGCTGAACTTTGGCCCATTTTTCTAAGTGCTTCATATGTATGAACTAACAATTGTATGGTGTAATCACTAAGGTTATTACCACTCCTGAATAAAGCCACTGAGATGGTAAAGCAACTTGTCTACTTGTTAAGCGAGGGAGAAAAACCTACCTATGTTCAACCATTAAGGCTACAAAGCTGCACTGCTCAGAGAAAAAAATCTAAGACAAACCATATGTGTACATGTAATTTTAAATTTTCTAGAAGGTACTTATTTTTACATCCAATCATTTATTTTACAACTATAGACAGATTTAAAGACAAACAGCATTCCAGGAGAAAAACCTGTCAGACTGTCTCCACCTGTGGCTCACACACCTTCACTTCCTTTGACCTTTTCCTGTAAGGTCCTAGTGTGATCTGTCCCAATGGCCTTTGCTCCTCCTTCCTTCATCAGGGAACCCTGATTTGGTTCAGAAATGCTGGCAACTCACAACTGAGGCTTGGCTCCCCTCCTAGGCAGTTAGTGGAGTTAGTGGTAGGTAGCCATAGTGGTCTCATTCCTTCTCCAGCAATTGATTTAGACTAAGCACGGTAACTGAAATAAATCCAGAGGTGAGCTGGGGGCTTCTGAGAATGTGGTCCATATTTCTAAACAGGAAGCCTGAGTTGGTGGTTCCTTTCCCAGCAGATATAAATATACGCATTTATTTTCTTTTCATTGTGGTAAAATATCCATAACAACATTTACCATTTTAATCATATAGTTGTTCAGTAGGATTAAACACATTCACATTGTTGTACAACCATTACTACATCTACCTAAGAGGTACACTTCTTTGAAAGTCTTGGTATGTAGCCCAGGCTGGTCTCAAACTCAATATCCTCCTGCCTCCACCTCTTGAGTGCTGAGGTTACAGGCATGTGCCACCACACCCAACCTAAGCGGCACACTTTTTTAAAAGAAAAACAAATGTGAAATTATTTTTAACAATATAGTTTATTTAGCTAAGCTATCCAAAACATTTTCATTTTAAGATGCAATTAGTGGAAAATCATAAATAAGATATTTTACAGCCTTCTTTTCATTCTAAATATGCCCCCCAGCACATCTTAATTCAGCCTGGCCATCTCTCAGGTGCTCAGGAGCCACCATGAGGAGACAGCCCTGGCTTCGGGTTCCTCAAGTCCATGTATGCACAGTCAGCACATGGGCATCCCCAGGGGAGAGCAACAAACCATGTGTTTATGAAGGTCTGTGCGTCACCATCACTCCCAGGGACAGCTTGTGGCTCACTTCTGGAGCCTAGATGGTGTCTGAATTCAGTGGTTCCAGATCAGCACCTCAGCCCCCCACAGACTTCCGTCAACGTGCTGGTAGACGACATGGGGTCAGGGACCTGAAGGACAGCTTTTCCTAGTAGAGTAAATCTTGTGCCACTGCCACCCAGCTATAGGTCCATCTCCAGACTAAGAGTGACCTCAGCAGTGGAGGTGGATATGACACCTACACAGCCACTCCAGCAGGTTGAACCAATAATACATAAACACACACCTACGTGGAAAGAGGGAAGTGTGTATGCAAGTGGTGGTTGTCATGGAAACCAGCCAGCCTCACTCCAGCGTTTCCCTGGTACCTTGATCATTCAGTGGCTGATGAAGTCCAGTAGAGAGGCACTGTCCCTGTCCCTATGGAAACCTCCCAGATGGGCTCATTATGATGAAAGCAGATCAAAGAGGGAATGACTACGTACCTTTCCCACCCACAGTCATCATATCCACCTTGTTTCCTGGGTATTACCCAAAGGAAAAAAAAAATAAAGCCACCCTTGCCACAGAAAGAAAAGGCTGAAGGAGGTCAAGATATGACAATAGGATGTGGGGTGGGGGATGCATCAAGGTGTGGCAGTAGGAAGTGAGGTAGAGAGCATCCAAGTATGGCAACAGGGGTGAGGTGGTTCCAAAAAGGGAAGCTATGAAATGGCCTCACATGTCTACCATAGTAGGCATTCTACTGGACAAATTATGGCATCAGAGTTTTGTTACCTGTCCAACTTGACATGGAACTCTTCCTCTATGGCATGTCCCTGGTTTGATCACTGCCTGGAGCCATACATCCTTGGGACCATAGTAATTCATTTTTTACATATTCATTCAGTCTTTCACACATTCCTTAATGAGAAGCACATGATTCAGCAGAAATAGCCAAGGCCATCAGGTCACAAGGTCCCAACTCTGATGTTTATTGATATCTTACCTAAGAGATGAAAAATTCTCTGTGCCTTGCTTTCCTCATCTGTACGTTGGGGGCGAGAACAAAATGATGCTTGTCACTTGTCTTGTATACAGTTATATCCAATGCGTTAAACATTGACTTACATTGAGTATAAGAGACCAAGTTCATATCTCATTCCGTTGTGATCAGCTGCCAAGCAGAGAGATTGGTACTTCCAAATACTTAATATCAACAGAATGAAGAAATGACAAACTTTCTCTAATGTGGTTCAGATTGGTCTAAGACAAAGGGGACTATAAAACTAAAATACATATTTTCTATTCTCAAAGAACTTATAGTTTACTGTATTTGATTAACAAATTATATAATACTTAGTCTGTGCCAGCTACTTTACTGTTAAGTACTTTACTAATATTGAGTCATTTAAACATCAGAATAAACTTATGAGATAACTACTATTATTGTCCTTTGTCACCTGCCAAACAATGTCAAACTCAGCCAATCTGGCTCAATAGTCCGTGCTCTTAACCATTCAGCCATGCAGTCTTGAGGGTAGATGGGTCCTAGGCACAAGTGTATTAAATGGTGGATTTCAGAGGAGGGGAAGACTGTATACTGGTCATAAAGAGGTAGGATTTGAACTCACAGAGTATGTGGAGGCAGGAGGGGACAGATGATGGTGAGCTCTGATCATCTGCATAAGGAGTTTAGGCTTTAGTTCATGAGTAATCACTGAAGTTCTAAGGGGCATGGGGAAACCTAGGCAAATCTAGCTTGGGGAGAAATTCACCTGGTCATAGCATGTAATATGGACTACTGAGAGGAGATGGGACAAATGAGGAGAATGACATAGACACTGTTAATAGTCAGCCCAGGACTTAAACCAGAACAATGGAGAAAGGGACACCTAGGGCAACTCAAAGAAGTTGGCTACTGCTAGAAGGTAAAATATCTGTATCCATTTCCCACCAATCACACTAAGCAGAGACAAGTGGCAGGGAGCACTCACTGGCACTCTCTTGGCCACCCATCATGGCACATGGGCTTCCTGTAGCACTGGTGTGCAGAGAAGTCAAACGTGGGGCTCTTCTGACCTGCCTATAGAAACACAATCCAAGCCTTCTCCAGCTGCATGTGGCTGGTTACTGAGCCTGGGTGGTAAGGTCAATCCTGGCCACCTCAAATGTGAAAGATAGCCTGGGACATCAAACCACAGTCCTATTTACCATAATGCTTGATAAATCACAACCCCAGAATCTAAAAGCAACCTGAGTCTTCCAGTTAATGGGCTCTCTATTTGAATTGCTATTATGTTGGAAAGGGAAGAACAAGAATTGTGGAATGGATGAGGAGTTAGAAAGAGTTATGGCCCAAGAACGTGATCAGTCAGCCTTCTTCCAAGCTCTACCAATTGCCTGAAATCTTCCACCCTGTCCCAGTTTTGCATAAATCCCTGGAGAAGGTTCTTTCTGACATCACAATGAGATGGATGCCAGGGTAAAGGCACAGCAGGTAGACTCATAAAACCAGTAAAAACAAGTTGGCTTTGACAGAAGCTGGATTTGTCTTGTTATTTATCTTTCATATTTGAAGCCCCATTTTCATCTTGATGGAGATGATAAACTCTTTGCAAACTTTTATAGCTCCCAGGACGAAACTGAAGACTGTGTCCCTGCTTCCTGCCTGCAACCCAGGCAGACTTTTAAATTCAAGTCAGACCAGCAACCGTTTTTGGTCAGAGGCAGAATAGATTTATCTCTGTTTAGCACAGCCATTAAGATATAAGCATGAATAGCTGAAGAGATAGGACGTTAAGGGGAAAACAGGAAGAAATAGGAGGTGAGGCTATGAGAGAAGGAGATCGTGACACACCGACCCCAACCACTACCACCACAAGCTTTTTATAGTGTCAGGGGAGTGGGGTATGGGAAAAACAGCTGCAGAGATGAGAGAATGGACCCCAGGAATGGGCTGGAGGAGCGTTACAGCAGGAGGGCTGAGATCAATGAGTGCTGAGTGCTGAGAGAATTTTGAGAGTGGACATAACAAACGGGAAGATTGCTTGAGTTTCTGTTTGTCTGTGGAAGCACTGTGGCTCTGAAATCCACCCCCTCTGCTTTTCCAAATACTAAAGAAAGACTCCAGATGGAAAAATCTGAAGTCAGACTGCAAGATGAAAAAAAGAAGAAGAAGACTCACACAGGAAGTTGGTAACTTTGTTGCTCCTCTAAGGTCCAGTCTATGAATTCGGGCTGCTGAATACTAGACCTAGTCAGAGGATGTGGGTTCTAGTCCATACATTGCCTGGGACTGATTGTATGATCTTGAATAAGCCCAAATATAGGGAATGTGGTCTAGAACAGATAAGGCATAAGTAACATTGGTTCTGTCTCCTTTCAAGCCTTCACTCATGGAACACATCACTAACTGATTAGTCTTGAGTCTCTGGTACATCCTCTGTAGGCATCACTGATCAATCAGAATGGACCCAGGAAATAAAACTGGTCCCCACCCCTGGACTAGATCTCTTCCAATCCTCGAACACTGGAACAAGAAAATGGCATGTATATTCTTATTAGATCCTTAACTAAGTTCTGCCTCTGTTCTCTCTTCTCTTTGGTCTTCTTTCCAAGACTTAGCAGCCAAGGCTGAGAGATAAAAACTAGTATGAAGGCTCTTCACTCAGCTCCACCTGAAGCTCCGACAATGACCTTGTGCACTTTTCCTTTGAGCCTCTTCACCTTGGGTTTCCCCATTCTGCTCAAAAGTTCCTTCTAGGGCTGAAGTCTGCTCTATCCTCTTAGAAATCTCATCAAGATAGAGAATTCTACTCCTTTTCAAATGTTTTGAGATCACAAAATAGAAGGCAGCCTGGGGAAGTTCAAAGATGTTTAATTATTACCCTTAGTTCTTTTGAAAATTATTAAAGAGCTCAGAATTAGAAATTCAGACTCCCTGTACACTCATGAGAACAAACAGCTCCCTTCTAAATGGCTTAATGTGTCTGTTTAATGTACACAAAATTATCTTTCAGGAAAGCAGATTGTTTTTCTTGTCACTTTGCATCTCTAAAATAAAATATACCACCTATGGCAAAGGGTTGAGGATTCAAAGTATGACAAAATCTACAGCAGAAATAATTAGCACCAGAGGCTGTTTCTCAAAGAAAGTTAAATGAAAGAGAAACTGGTTACTTATTTATTTCTGTTCTATCTTGGTCTCTCCATCTCAGCTGGGGGAGGAAGAATTGTATCTCTGTGTGCTGGAAGGATGTCTTGCTGAATTGCTCTACAAGATCAATTCAGTAAGCCAATCCTTGAGCCCCAGCATGCAACTCCCTCCGGGCCCAGGGACCATGGAAACCTGCTTCAGCCTGCAAAGTCTCTGGAGAAAACACCAGACAAACCCACTGCTTTGCAAACTGGGTACAAGAGGAGAGAAATTGATTCTCAGTCATTTGATATCCAGGGATGTGAACTCCTGCCTCCCAAGGATGTGGACAATCTTTGCTTAAATCATGTTAATTAAATTGGAAGCACTTGAAATAGCCCATTGAGGGTGTGTTGCTGTTGTTTTTGAAGCTCATCTAGGAAGTTAACCCAGAATGCAGCTTCATTTGGGAAATCACTACAATCTGAAATCCACAGATCACCCTCAGCACTTAGCACCCTTATGTAAATTTGGGGATGTGCCTGTCTGGGTGGTTAGTTTCTGCCAATCCCCTGAGTTGACTACCTTGCCGACTTTACATTGAGAGTAAAAATGACTGTGGCTACAGTAATGAGTCCTTGCTCCTCAGCCCCTCCTGGGTGCCTCTGGCGGTCATTATTTTAAATAATGAAATATTCACAGGTACAAAGAGATAGATCTGCTTCTGCTTCTGGAAGAGAAAGGGACCTTCAGAACCATGGTGACTGACCTGCTTCAGCAGCAATTCAGTCAAAGAGGTGCCAACAGCAAAGGACAGAGGCCTCCTCAAGCAAAGGCTATTACTGGAAGAAGAGCTCTTCAAGTCAATGTGAGGGCTACTGGAGTAGAAACAAGCTTCCCCAACCCAAAGATGTCAGATTGTATGAAGACAGCCCAAGAAGTGGTTTTAAAGAAGCTAGTCCTCTGGGGAGGAACTGGCCTTTGTGATGTGGCCCCCTCCTCATGGCATCCTTCCTCCAGCTAACTCCATGGCCACAGGCCCATCTGGAAGCTTCCTTCTCGATGCATTCCTTCTTCTCTGCATATTGGGAAGGGAGTCAAAAAGAAAAAGAATCTTAGTGAATGAGTCAGAGGTGGCGGTCATCTCTCCCAAGGCCACGAACAAAGTTTAATTTTAGTCTGAATGGATCACAGCCCTAGTGGAGAGCCATGAAGGGACTTCCCTCCATCTACCCTGTGTCTCTGCAGTTGCTCCAGCACCTGGAGAAGAAAAAAACTGTTCTTCTTAGTGTAGCTCTCCCAGTGCCTGGCAGGGTCAAATCCTTGCTGTTTGTCCTAATTGAAAGATAGTAAAGGGAATGAGAAACCATGGGTGGTTTGGGGTTGCAAGGGAACAAACTATTTACAAACTCTGGCACCCCTCATTTGATCCAAGGTGACACCAAGGTCTTGAGGAGGAAATTGTCTTATCCAAGGTCACCCAGGAAGGTTACAGAAGAGCTAGGATGAGAACACAATTTTCTGATGACCACAATTCGTCAGATAAAAGCAAATCTCATTTTTTCTCTCATATACCCATCCTGAACTGATCTCAAACACTGCCTCCCACCCCCAAAGCCCAGACAGATACATCCATGAACCTAGGTGAGAAAATAGTTTTCTCTCTTTCTGATCTGAGTGTTCTTCCTGGAGACATCTAAGGTGGCCAAGAAGCCAAGGTGCCCAGCTCCTGGCCCAGAGGGAGACAATACCATCATGGCAGCTTCCCTGGAAGCCCACACAGATGTCTGGGGATTATGCAGCTCCTAAAAAACAACTGCTTTCCCCTGCAGGTAGTTATTTTTCACCCTGGGGCCTGAGCCTGGGCAGACAACTCTCTGAGTTGTCTATGTCTGCCGATATAGTCAGTTTTGGACTATGTTCCAAACAATGCATCACAACCAGGCCCTTGCTCTAGAAACAAGGGGAATGGTCTTGTAGGTTTCCAAACTCCACATCTCCCTGGACAAGATAGGACTGAGGCTAACAAATCCAGCAGGCTTTAACAGCAGCCAGAGACCAGGCAACCCTGGTTTCAGCCTCTGTTGTGAGCCATTGCTGGTATAAATGAAGACAGAATTTGAGAGTCGGTGGTATGGGAAAGGCTCTTTTAATCTTCTCCTTTTCAATGAACTGGACAGTTGGTCCACCAACAATCACATAAGTGGGGAGGGACACTCAAAAGGGAATGAGACAAATGTCAAAACTGAGCCTGTATGCTAGAACCACCTGGGAACAGTTCGGAGAAGGTGATGGTTTCTCAAGCCTGCCCACTGCAATGCTCGATACTAGGCCTTTCATTCCTGTGGAGTAGCCAGTATGCCCAGTTCATTTACTTTCTGGATTTAACCCACTTCCAATCAGCATGGAAGGCCCGAAGTCTGCTTGCCCAGGGAGGAGGCACACAAGGAATTTTCAGGGCAGAAAGGAAAGAGTCCTTGCAGGCTCTGCACTGGTAACCAAGCTGCCATTCACAGCCCCTCCATGTCAGCACAAGGTCAATTTCATGAACCAAAATTTACTGGACAAGTAAAGTTTTATAGGTGGTGCATAAGAGGCTTGAGTGCATTTAATTGAGTTTTCAAGTGCCCTAATTCCTTAAGAAAGACAGAGAAGTAACTAATTTCCAAGGTCCCTCACCACTCAAACAGAAGAGAACATTTCTGACAATAAAATTTTTAGGGCAAATGATGGCTTTCTGTTAGTGTGGTTCCCCTGAAATCATTGTTTTATCTGGAAAAAAAAAAAGCCTTTTTCTGGACTAGACTCTAAAAATGGGGCTTTTAGTGCACCAAATTGGAATGTTCAGTGCCCACAGACACGAGTCCGTCTGCCTCTTCCTAAACATAGCCCAACAAACTAAACTTGGAAGCATCAGCTTGTGTGTGGTCCTGAGTGTGACTTTCCAAGCACGTGTTTCCCAGCAATAACAAAAGCTGACAACTTTGTCGTTGTCGTCTCTATTTTTGAGTCTCCCTGATAAACTTACTCACAGCTGCAATAGAGGCTCTAAGGAGAGTCACAGCCCACAGAGTATTTTTCTGACACTGCTAAACCATCAACATCATCTGAAGGTCTTGGGGGAAAGCTGGGTTTAAAAAAAAAAAAAACCCTGTCCAACCTTTAAGCTCCTTTAATACACCTTTAAGCAGCCTTTAATGCTTCCTTTTCCTTCAGCGCCTCCAGGGGGCGACAGCTTTTACTGATTGAGAAAGAGAGAAAGAAGAAAGGAAAAGATGGGAGGGAGGGAAAGAGAGAGTAAGGCTGACTAACAGTCATATAAACACATTTACTCAGGCCCCTGGGATCCAGCAGGATCTGAGATCAGGGTTAGAAGAATCCAGCTCCCAGGACTGCTCAGGAGACTGGCAAGATGGGTCCCAGGCTCTGATTTATCACCAAAGTCCACTTCAAAATCTTCACCACACAAAAGCATTCTAGCACATGCAAGCATCACATTTTCACTTTCATAACTTTGGATGTTTTTACTTTTCAGATTATCCTGGAAGAACCAACAGGTGTCCCTTGCCTTAAATGGCACCTGATTTCCAATTGGTACTCTGGGAATGTCTGAAGGAAAATGTGAAGGGATGGGTCAAGAGCCCAGAGGAGATGGCTCAGCTATGCAGCTGAATCTGTGTCTCTGTCTTCTGGTAATATAGCATGGTTTTCCAAGTCCTTTTCATGGATCTGTGGTCACTGCCCACCAAAATAGATGTTCAACATACCTCTGTATATCCTGGTGCTGACAGGCCCTTTGCAACCAACCTGTCTCTTCCCTGTCAGCCTCACTCCACAGCTAGGGAGGACTGGGAGTGGGGACCACAGAGAGTGCACTTGACCCTCTTTCCACAAGACTCATCTGTCACCCTGCCAAGGCATTTCGTGTGACACAGAAACCCACAATGTACAGTCACAGGAGGAGTCCAGCCTGTTCCCCAGCCTCAGGCCAGCTTAGGGAGGCTACATGAAGTGAGAATTTCCTGGCTGACTTAGCAATGGTGCGTCAGGTTGGCTTGAGCCAGGCACAGAAAGGACAGAGTCTGGATAAGCCTGAATGAAATGTGTACATGGAGCAAACAATCATCAATTGACTGGACCCAAACCAGGACCTGCTGGGTATACCCAGAGCCTTTTATACAGCCATGCCAGAGTTCCTGGTACTCAGAAAGGATGTCAGAAATAGTGAAGTCTAGGAGCTGCTCTCTCTCTGCCCTAGGAAAGGATTTACTCTCTGCTCCCTGCCCTTGTGGGTCACCATCCCAGCCCCTTTCTCCATAACATGGCAGCTGGGCTCACATGGCTAACATATCACAACCATGATACTCAATGTTTATTAAACACTAGCCACTCTGTAGGTACTATTCTAAACATTTCCCATATATTGACTCCTCACCACCACATTAAGAGGCAAGGCCTATTATTACCCCCTTTTTACAGATGAGGAAACTGAGCAACTTGTCCAGGGTGAAAGCCTAGAGAGAGGTGGAGTGGGGAGGCCATGGACTGTACTATCCAGCTACAACACACACAGCAGCTCCTTCCCAAGGAGGGGTGTCCAGAGAGAGAAGCAACAGGACCTGGAGATTTGGGGGTACAAAAGGGTTCTCTCTTGCCTCCTGGGGGGTTGCAACCAAATAAGAAAGAGATACGATGAGCCAAAAGAGAGCAGGAGCCACAGTTCAGACAATACTGCTTGACAGAGGGTTGGCTCCTACCTCACAGCCCCAAAGAGGCAAAGATGGGCTCATTCCATTGGGAAATACCAATAAACATATGTGATTGGACAGATGGGTAATGCATACAGAGAGACAGATGGAAGGACAATGCAAACACCCTGCCCCACCTGAACACTGAGAGGGGAGGGGTGACAGCAGAATAAACACTTATCGTGTGACTCCCCCAAATCTCCCTCCAAGCCACACATGGATGGTTAGCAGTTACCTTGTGCCATGGGTAACTTGGGAACAAATCTTATCAGCCACTTAGAGAAAAATGTCACCAGTAACGAAGGGAATAGCAACCTTTTTGTCTACTGGCCAGACAGTAATTATTTTAGGCCTGTGGGTATCTGGGCTCTGCGAATACCACTCAACTCTGCGTTGTAGTGTGTTACAAAAGCAGCCATAGACAATATGTAAATGAGCAAGCATGGATGTGTTCCAGTAAAGCTTTGTTTATGGACACTGAAATAATTTGAATTTCAAATAATTTTCACATGTCAAAAATATTCTTCCTTTGATTTTTTTTAGACTATTTTAAAATGTAAAAGCCATCTTGCGCTTGTGAGCCATGTGAAAGAAGCACTGGCCCATGCACCACCAATAGCTGGTCCCTGGACAAGTTAAATGCTGCCCACAGGAGGAGGGAAAGGAGAAGAGAATGATAGACAGTCAACAACATCAAAATACATTGCTTCTGTGCAGGTAGATGACACAACGAAACACACTGAAAGTGTTGAATAATAGGGGATAGGAGGGAAAATAACAAAGGAGGTTAAACTGACCAAAGTACAATATATCCACAGCTGAGATGCATTGAGAAACCACTTTGTACACTGACTTTGGAATTAAAAATGATGGACAGGACTGTAAAATAGGTTCTGTGAGGGGGTTGGGTACTTCTGGAGTGGGAAGGGTCAATGGAGGGGATAAAGGAGGGTGAATATGGTCAATGTACTCTACATATTTATATGAAATAAAACAATGAAACATTTTGCAATTATTTTAAGTAGAGGCTGAGGAGAGGGATGAGGGAGACAGATAGTGTGTGTGTGGGGAGGGTGACCTAACCAATGTACAACGTAAGCATATTCAGAACTGTCACAGTGAATGTCCCCTGTACAACTAATGTATGCGAATAAAAATGCTTTGAGAAAATTTTTTTAAAATGCTGCCCATGGTGAGATAAGAGTGAGAACTGCCAGGAAAAACAAAATCTTTTCACTTTCCCACTTCAGCATTTCAGTGAGTACTTGTATGCCGGTATGCATTGGCAATGTAGAGAGGGAACGAGAAAGGAAGTCTGTCCAAGTTCCCAGGGAACCATTTTTATCCTGGAGCATCTCTTGGGTCTAGTGTTCAGTGCAACCTAATTAAAGCAGTGCGGGTAGAGTCTGACCAACTGTAAGCAACTGAACCATGAACACCTCCAGTGACAGACAGCTCACTACCTGTCATGGAGCCTGCTCAAGGCTATTGCTTCTCTGAGTCCTGTTTTCCCATCTGAGTCACCCGAGCCACAAATAAACATAGTCCAAGTATAATGTGTCTTTCATTAGCTAAAGAGAAAATTTCTTATTTAATAATATAAAAATGTAATATACCTTTTTTGGCTTTTTGACTAATGTCCAAAGTACAAGCTCTATCTGTGCACAGGATAAAATGAAGAGGCATTTTAGGTCCTGGTGGGGGAATTACCACTTGGTTCCTTTGAACTAAAGCCTCCCTTAGGGGTGCTAACTCAAATAAGACCTCTGTTTACACCCAGTAGCACAGAGGGAAGAACATCCCTGCTCGCATTCTTATAAAAAACACAATCCTGTGAAAGTTTGGCAGTTGCAGGTGGTATAAGAATTTTATGTAGATTTGCCAAAAATAAAAAGAAGGGACATAGATGAGAGGAAGAAAGAGTGAGATGGACATGTGAGTCATATATGAATTTGCCCCCAGGTACCACTGAGAAAAGGAGAGGATGCTGGTGAGAAATGGAGCCACTAAACCAGAAAATTGACAGCAATGAATATCACATGCAGGATTCAGCATATGCCATGTGCATCCCTGTTTAGCTCAACTGGTCCAATTTCATGTGCAAACAGCACAGCAGTGATGCACATCTACTTCATACAATTAGACCAATAGGATTATTTTGATTTGAAAGCATGTTTGATACATATTTCCTTTGGGCCCTTAGAGATAAGAATAAATGATCCAGGCTATGAACACGATGTTAATGTAAAATGCCACACATGACATATTTAGAAAGATAAAGGGAGAGACTGGCATTTTTTTCTCCTTACATTGATTAAGTCATCTCCCAGACATTAAAGCAAGTAGCAAATGTTTTCACTTCATGGAATTACACGTTTATCTTTCCTGGAGCAATATTGGAATGTGAAATGTAGTAGTATAGGAAAATGGGGAAAGTAAAAAGTGTGTTTCTAAGGGCTCTACCTTTGCTCAAGGAGCTGGTAGCTGTGGTGGCAAGACAGGTCTTTGAAGAGAAGCACAAAGCACTGTATTCGTTATGGGGTTGAGGGCAAATCCAGGTGGTATAACCCTGGCTCACACCTACCTCAAGGCTGTTCTTGATCCCGAGAGATGGTTTTCCTAGGGAAACAGTTGCTCTCAAATCAACAAGGTATACATGAGTATTCAGAGATCAGGTTCAATGGAGATGGCATGAGTAGGTGCATGCACCTGTGTTTGTGTGTATCTGTGAATCTACATGTGATATGTGACATAGGGTAGTCCTATGGTACTCACTCTTGTGCTACATGTCCTTGGAAAAATCCATTTCCTCTCAACATCTACCTTTCACTTTCTTTATGAAAAGTCATAAAATAAAATAAGAGTCAGAAAACTATGGCTTATGAAACAAATCTGACCCAACACCTATTTCTGTAAATAAAGTTTTATTGGAACACAGTCACATTATAGCTAAATGTTTGCAGCTGTTTTCAAACCACAATGGCAGAGTTAAGTAGCCATCAGAGTCCACATGGTTCACAAAACCAAAAATATTTGCTACAAAAAAATTTACCAACCCTGAACTAAAATATCTCAGTCTTAAAAGGGTTTAATTTGGCTCACAAAAAATACATGGCACACATAAACACATATATGGAAATTTCAAATACAGAGTAGGGAAACTGGGGCAAAGGAAAAATGAGACACAGAGAGGAAGCAAGGGGAGGGTATGAGTATATAGAAGAAAAACACTGAGATTTCCATGGGCCACCAACTTGGGGCTCACATCAGCTACCCGAGAGAGACACATGATCCCTTTCCCAATTTAGGACACTCTTTGGTATGTACCAAGAGGACCATGACAATCTCTGGTGCAAAGAACTACTTATCCTTCGAGTGTGGGCATAAAGTGGATAACGTGAAATGCAGGGGACAAAGTCCTCAACAAAACCCAAACAGGAGAAATCCTGATGACCTTTACTGCTTTATTGAAATGTCTCTCAGTGTGGGCCAACTCCATAGCCTAAATCAGAATTTATCAGCAATTCTTTCAGCATGCTCCAGAATTCTAAAATAAGCATGTACTGTTCTGCAGTTGTCCGGCAGTATCTACAGGGGACTGGTCCAGTACTCCCCATGGATACCAAAATCCAAGGATGCTGATGTCCTTTACATAAATGGTGTAATACTTGCATAAAACTAATGCACATCCTCCTGTACACTTTAAATCATCTCTAGATAACTTATAATACCTAAGACAATGTAAATGATATGTAAATAGTTATTACAACTATATTAATTAGGGAATAATGACCAAAACAACTGTACATGTTCAGTAAGATGCAATTTTCCCCCAGTATTTTTGACAAGTAGGTTGGTCAAATCCATGGATATGGAAGGCCAACTGAACTTTTATAATCAGAAAATATTCCTTAATTTTTACTTAAAAAAATGAAGGAAGCAGTAACCCTTAACAGCTTGGGGTTCACTTTGATATGGAATCGCTCAGGCATGCGTTCCAAGAGAGCTCCGTCCATCCAGTCTGCTGTTTTTGTGCCGCTAAGTCTGGTGCCTGGAGGAGACAAGGCAAAGGCTATTCTAAGACCTGGAGCCCTGAGGTCAAGGAATTTCATCACTTGGGTGATGAGGCTCCAGGTGTTGACTATAAAAAGCCCTGGTGAATGGGGATGATCATTTGTCATTTTTAAATAGAGTGACACAACTTTATATCTAGTTTAGCAATATAAATAATTCATACCATGGATCACTGTTGCTTTACGCCCATGCTAGCACAGAGACTGTAAGAAATCAGCATGTATCTAATGAATAAGGTGCTTGCTTGAGTAGTCCTACAGCTATTCTGGGGCAGTCTTGGCAAACCCTTCCCCACCTGGGCCTTACCCAGCTTGGAGACTCTCACCTGTACCAATCAGACAAATGAAAGAGGGGTCCAAATGTGGAGGCCAAGCTCTTGAGCATGTGTCAAGAAAACAGACATTGAAAAAGGAAACTGAGCAGCCGGTTGTCTGGTCTTGCTTTGGTCTCACTGTTGCAGGAATAAACATTTGAACAGCTTTAGACAAACAGCCTTGGGTTCAGAATAGGCAGGGCAACTTTCTCCTGTGTGCTTGCGACTTCCATGTAAAATCCATTCTTTCTGCAGAGGAAGGCCCTGCCTTCTATAGGACCAGCCTGTCCTCCAGGTCTGCTCTCTGTGTGGATGGTTGGGGATGAACCACTTGATCTGTGGGCCCCGGCAACCCCTACAAGGAGACCTCCAGAGAGCAGTTGGCACCGTGTGCATCCCCAGGCAGAGGTCTGGGCAGAGCATGCCTCTATGTGCAAAGGTTAGGCAAGTCAGGCCAAGAGGCCTCTGGACCTAGTTGGTGCTGAGGCAGTAATGTCAAATGTCACAGCCAAAGCAACAGCTGGTGGTGGCATAGGAGAGAAAAGGCATTATCTTTGACTGGGAAGTCATGACACAGAAGGAGCACTAGGCTGAGAGTATGGAAGTTGACTCTGTCACTTACAGCTGCATATTTCTTTTTGCAAGTCATGGCCCTTCCTTGGCTTTCATTTTCTCAACTATATGAGAGATGGATTCACAATTAAGAACTGGCTTGCTTCCTTGTGACAAACCCCCATCAGAACAGCAATACAGGGGATATGTTCCCTGCCTTTCAGACTGATGATGATTTGTATGGTTAGCTCACAAGAGGCTCTGGATAATGTGACTGATAGCACAGCAGTAGTGTGAAGGCAGCCCTTCATTCCCACAATGCATTGTGCTCCTCAGCTCCTTCAGCTTGGAAACATTTCCTCCCCTTGGCTTTTAAGGTTCTAACTCACACTTCAAAACTCAAAGTTCAGCTCAAATGCTTTCTAATTACAAATTCTTCATAGCTCTGGCCCACTATGTAGTCCTTTCTCATTTTCAAGCTCAAGTATGTTTTTATTTGTGATATCTTCTGTACCATCAAGCATGTGTTCAGTTCATTGGGAAATGGAAGTTTCCATTCAAAAGCTTTCCTCTCTATGAACCTCTACCTCCTCTTACAGCTTTTTCTGCCTCACACATACATACACATTGCTTGAATTCACTGCACTTGCCCTCCATGCATTTTTTTTGGTAACATCCATACATGTGTGCAATAAAATCGGGGTCATTCCCTTGTTTTCCACTGAACAGAAAAAACACTTGGCCCGAAGTCAATGCTTAGTAACTCTTGGCTGATACTGCTGAAGAGAATTAGAACTGTCTATGATGACTACATGCACAGCAACCAAACTGTCTGCTGTCCTATGTCTACCATGGCCACTTATATGTGTAGAATGCATGTTTTCCCTTCTGTCCCAGGGGAATAGCCAGATCTAGAATTGGACCTCTTCATGTTCCCAGTGCAGAAGACACTCACACCAAAGAGTCAAACACAATGGAGACTTTACTGAAGAACCAGAAGAGGAGATGGTGACAATGGTTACACAGCACAGCCATGAGCAAGCCACCTGCAAGTTCCTCATTAGGCATAGTCTCTTCTGGCATGTGTGAGCAACAGGCCTGGTACACCCAGTTCTTCCCCAGTCTTTGAACTGAAAGACCCGCAACCCAGACACTCCTTAGTCCTGGGCACATGATAAGTGTCTGTTCCCCACACACAATCCTTGCCCTAAATCAGGGGCTCACAAGACCAGTCAGCAAAGCCAAGTTCTGCAAGCAGACCAGAGAGAAGCAGGAGAGGCACAGAGAAGAGGATGTATGAACCCTAGATGGGTCAGGAGTCAACCTCATCAGAAATAAGAGCACATGAGCAGTGCTCTGGCCTGGAGCCCATCACCTTGGGGTGGGGGTGGGGCTGCTGACTGCTTCTGCATGAGCATGAATGGGAATGTCCACCATGGGCAGAATCCAGCTCACACAGTGCAAATTAGGACATTGCCCCAAGAAGGGCTCTCTGGCTGGCCACCAGAGGAAAGCAATAACATCCCCAGAAGGCTATCTCACAGACACACACACACACACACACACAGAGAATTCCCTCAATCATGGAATTTATGGGCCTTCAATGGGTTTCCTTTGTTCCAAGATGGTCCAGCTGTATGTGTATGTGTGTGCATGTGCATCTGTCTGCTGGCAACAGTCTCTCAGCTCAGGATGTTGGCCGGCCTTCTGCAGACCCCTCTGCAAACCACTGGCTTAGAAGTGCACAACAAGCATAGCACTTCTCCCCAAACATGGGGGAACACTGGCTGCTCACCCCACCTCCCAGTCCCAGCAGCCTGGAGAGAAGACCTAGAGCAACATCACATCTCAAAGCAAAATGATCCAGCCCAGAACAGAAGCAAGGCCTCCTGGGTGGGAGGGGCTGGGAACTCACCAGGACTCTGCCGGTCAGTGTCTGGGCGGATATCATCACCCCCGCCCAGTCCTTCACGGAGGTCATCCAGCCGACCTCGGCTGCCACCGCCTCCTCTTTTTCGTCCACCGGCTTGAGAGTGCCATCTGCCTGGCTCGAGCCATTGTTAATCTTCTGGGCCTCCTGGCAACAGAGAGAACCAACATTGAAACAGAGGGAAAAACTGGATTGAAATAACACGTCTACACCCAAAGGGGTCCCGGCTGAAGTGGGAAGTAGCTTGAAGGTACAGGGGCAGGGGAGGAAGGGTGGGTTGTGACTTTGATTTTTTAAAATTTTATTTTAAAGGAATTGGGCTTGGGTGTGGTTCAAGTGGTAAAGAGCCTGCCTAGCAAATAAGGCCTTGAGTTCAAATGTCATGAGAAAAGAATATTTCCTTTTAAAAATATCTTTGTGAGACAAAAAAGGATATTACTTTCCACCCATTTGAAAGAAAAAAAACCCCAAGGCTCAGGAGGGAGGGCAGCCTGTCTTGGTTACAGAGAGAATACGAAGGTCAGCACACTGTGATCTCTGACCGGTCTATACCCTCTCCCAGCAGCACCCCCACTTTCCTGTAAGGATTCCCCTTCTCTTCATCTAAATCTATGTGATTCGAAAGTGTCTGATGGCCCCACATTGACACCAGCAATGGAGACTGGTCCATTGGCAGCAGTGACTGGGCCAGGCAGGGATAGCCACATGACCCCTGTCAACCACGTAAGACTCAGGTCTGGAACATTTGCTGGAAAGAGTAAGAGAGGTAATCCTTCCCTGAGAATGAAGTCACCATGGAAGAAAGTAGAAGTGATAGAATACTGGTGTCAATTGAACACCTGGTTCCAGCTGAGCCTGAAATTCATACGAGATCTTTCCAGTTACAGGAGACAATTTCCCTTTATAACTTAAAATGTACATGAAGAAAGACGCTGACTTCATCTGATAAATGAACTCTGCCTGGAATACTCTTCCATGACTGCTCAGGGCTTGTTCCTTTATTTCCTTCAAGTCTTATCCTTCCCTGACTACCCTTTTTAAATTGCAGCTCTGTCCTTCCAACAGCACTTTTCTGATTTGCGCTTTCCACAGCACTTAAAACCTCTAATATACTCCATAATCCACTTATTTACTGTCTGCCTCCCCCCAGTGCTGTGGCCCCCATAACAGAGTCCCCAGCACAAAGCTGGCTCAGTAAACATGAAAGAATGGCTACACATGGTTCTGAGCATCAGCCCCTCAACTACAGAGCCTGGGCTTAGGGCAGCTAGGTAAAAGACAGGACACCCAGTCACATTTGAAATTCAGATAAACAACACTGTAAGTCTGACCCAAATATTGCATGGAACATACTAACACTAAAAACTTCATCACTATTTATCTAAACTGTTAAGTTTAACTGGCTCCATACTCAAATACCCACTGAGTTTATTAGTACAGATAAAGGTGTAAAAAGATGCCAACAATTAATTTCCAAAGCAATCCCACACTGGGGATCATTGTGCCTTGGAGTTAGGGGGAGAAACCAAAAGCAGAGATGAAAATCTCCCTCTGCAATGAGTGGGGTGCAGTTGAGTGAGGCCAGGGGTACATGGGAAGCCATGGCAAGAGCACTCTGGATTAGTTACCCTTTCGGGCATGGCTAGGGCAGACAGGCTGGTTCTCTCCCTCTCTGGCTCTGGGAGGTTGGGGAAGAAAAAAGCAATACCTGTAGTACTGGGCACTTATATTTATTTTATTCCCAAGTGTGTTAAAGCCCATGGAGCTAGAATAATCTAAGTGGAAGTCTGGTGCGGGAGGCCACCAGGTGGGAATAGCTGAGGGCCTCCTGCTAATATGTGTGACATCTGCTGTCAGAGCCACGTAGGCCAGTCTCAGGGACCTGTTATGACTTGTCCTGGTTCCACAGTTGAAGCCACATGAGATCTTGAACAGGTGGGGCTCCAGGGGGAGGTAAAGGCTCAGATCCATGGGTAGCCATAGCAACCATGGGTGCAGACTCAGAGTAGAAATCTAACTTTCCCACTACTGCGGGACCCATCTTACATGGGACATTTCCTGCTCCACAGGCTTCAAGATTAAACAGGGCCCAGTGGTACATGCATGCTCAGTCAATTTGTCCCAGAACCCCCGTGCACCAGCTCCCCTGCCCCTCTTCTGACACTGACATTGACATTGCAAAGCAGTGGTTCTCAAGCTAGAGCAGAAATCAGAAATATGAGGGGCCTATTAAAACACAGAGTTCTGGATCCAATCCAGAACTTGCAGTTCTACCAGCTCCCGGGTAACACCCATCTTCTGGCCAAGGGAGCCCTCTGGGGGACTATAGCTCCTAACCATCCTGGCAGGACATGATGAGCCCCACCCTCATCTGAAAGGGGTTGTGATCACTCCCCCAGTTCTTTCTTGGCCTCCTCCTTCACCCAGCGTCACCTGCCTTTTCCAGAATTGGACAGTGCCAGTTGGGGGAGAGAGGCTGGAGCACAGTATGGGCCCTCAAATCATAGGTTCTTGTATTTGCTCTTTAGGAACACCTGCCAGGGACATTTCTGAACTGGTCCCTTGGCTGCCACATAGGAACCTAGAGGGCCAGCTCCCTGTTTCTCCTCCCTGGGGACTCAGATGGCAAGGAAGCCTGTCTTACAGTCCCTGGAGGAGGGAAATCAGCATAAAAAGAGCTGGGAAGCAGAGTCCCAAGCACTGACAGTGGCTCTAGTGCATCAATAATTCATAGCACAATAGGTATATAGTAGATAATGCTTATTTGCCAGCCCTGGTACCTATTGTTTTACAAGGCATTCACTATTTTAATTACTTTATGATAGACAAGGAAAAACACAGACTAAAGGAGATAATGCCCTTGTTATTATTTGCTTATACTAGATGTTGTGAGCTTAATTACCACATGTAGGAGGCAGGCCTGGAGGTGGAGCTAGGGGAGCAGGGATCTCTATATAGCTGCGCCCCAGCCAGTCAGGTTTGCCAGGGACCCTCTACCTGGAGGGAGAGGCCCTGTTCTCCTCCATTGACCTCACACTGTCCAAAGAATCTATCAGCAGGCACCACAGGAAGCGGGCAGGGGACAAGAAAGTTTAAGTGACCCTGCTGGTAACATGTAGGATATGAAGGTGGCTGGGGCAAAGACCACTGGAATAGTGATGGCCCCCATGCATCAAGCCAGAACCGTGCTAACAACTAAGGATTAAGTGTTGTCTGTATGCCATCTTGCTTAAACCTTGTAATAAATCCAGTTGTCAAGTGGAATTGTCCCCACTTCACAGCGAGAGTAACAGAGAGTAGGTGTCTCAGAGAACAGCATAGAGCCTGCTATGGCTTCAGTCTGCTCCACCTTAGCCAAATTGATTCTTGGAAGCAAGTTAACTCCTAAGCCTGGGTCTCTGCAGGAATGGGGCACCCACAGATGGGGCTGGTTCTTCTCAGTCAGTCAAAGCTGAATGGATGGCCCTGTGAAGGACACTGGCTCAGAATGAACCCTCAATAAACAATTACAGAACAGAGAGAGGGTAAACAAGTGTGGGCTCTCAGCTGTGTTACCCTCCAACTAGGTAATGACTCCTGGAGGCCAGGAGCCCTGATTTTTGTAGAGGTTCCAGCAGGTTCCATCAGGAACCAAGTGCCCTCTTAGATCTCCCTGGCTCTGAGCTCCGATGGGCTGATCTCCCATTCTGGGATGAGGAAAGTATGGGTCACAGAGAGGCTACCTGAGTCCCAGATCTGGGCTTGTTTTCCTGTACCTCAGGGCACTGCTTCAGAGGGGAGTGGTGCTTTGTCTTGAATGGCAAAGTGAGCAGCCAGCCATTCCAAACTTCCCACTTCCCTACAGAGGAAGATTCCACCTTGATGCAAGGAGGAGTTCTGAGTGAGGTGTGCATCACTGTGCATGTGAGTGCATGCGTGTGTATAAGAGACACTTTGCTGGTTGCAGGCTTCAGCTGCCCTAGCCTCAGGAAGACAGGCCACCAGATCCACAGAAATGGAGTTAAGGATGCCTCATGGGGCAGAGCAGAACACAATGGAGGGAGAAGCAGAGAACAAAGGTGACTTGGGGCAGTGGCCTGGGCAGGGGACTGTCCTGAACACAGGTGGTGCTGGAGAGCTTCCTCCCACCCCCAGCCCCACCCTTTGAAAATCCCTGAGAAAGGGCTCATCCTTGCTTTGGAGGCCCCTTAGCCCTCCCCTGCCCTTCCTTTGCCCTTCCCACAGCCACAGCACTTGTGGGGCCCACACCTAATCTTAGTTGTTAGACCCAAGGGTAAGGAGGGTGTCCAAGCAAGGGTGCAAGTATAGGAGGCTAGGATACACTGGTAAGTGGAGTGGCCGCAGTCCCTTCCTACACTCATCATACTGGGCACGAGGCCTTACCCCTTTTTGCCTTCTGCCCATCATGGGGAGTCCCCACAATGACTTCCCATTGATGTGGCTTCAGCATGCCTCACCTCTCCTATGTCACCTGCAGCCTGACTGGACCTCAGCCACTGATGCTTACTTACTACATAGGGCACCCCTCTGACTGGATTTGGGCATTTCCAACCAAATCTCAAGATTGAAGACCAAACCTTGAGAAGGGGCCTCAGTGGTTCCTCAGGATGCCAGCCTTCCTCTCCCTGAAAGGGAGGAAAGGAAGGGAAGGAAAGGGAAGCCCTTTGCCACTCAGGCCAGCCACATAACTACCCAGGCAAGACAGAGCCCACTTCCCATTGGATCTATTGCTCTAATCTCTCAGTGCCTCCCCCCAAAAAATGACTGCTTCAAATCTAGATTAAGTGACTCAATCACCCCAACCTACAACCTGGGCTGACCCAGAGGCACAAACTACAGTTTGTAGTTCAGGTATTCCTAACATGGTCAGAAGCCTCACCTGGCTGGACCCTTGGATTGAGTATGGGGGGCACAGGAGAGACAAACTGTCCTTGTCCTCTAAGGGCCTGATTTTCATGACAGTGAGAGTTGCCTTGGCCTGGCACAGGAGGGCAAAAACACATTTTAAACCAACAACCCACAATCCTCTGGTTTGGGTGATCTCTGTCTCTCATCCTTCCCAAATTGTATAGAAAAGTAGGAATCACAGGCCAGTGATGTGGGAGACAGAACTCTTGAAAATCAGTATACTCAAGTCCAAGTTCAGCTTTTCTGGGTGGCCTTTTTTTTTTCTGGCAAATCACTCCACTTCCATACTCTTGAAGTTTATATTCTCTTCTATAAACAAGTGAGTTTTGCCTGTTCCTCCACTGGGTTCCTGGAAAACTCAAATCTGATCTCTTAGGGCACAGCACTTCCTAAAGGGACCAACTGCTTTGTAAAGCGAGAGCCAAGGTAGAGTCCCTGACTTCCTGCTCTGGAAAGGAAGTGGGGCCACTCTGGAGAAAGCCAGAGGCCTCACAGAGCATGGGGCTCCAGCCCACATTCCTGCTGAGCTGTGCCTAGCAGGGCAGGGCCAGGTTATCTTGGGCGCCATCAGGATGTTACATTGCAAAATCTTGCCAGCGCCTGTGTACTGGACATGCCTCCCTATGGGGTGTGAGCAGCCTCTATATGTGCTGTCACCTGGTAGGGCTCACTCACCTCCGGACACACCCACACTGACACCTGTCTGTCAGCAGGGCCAGGTGCCAAGGTCACCATAGGCATCACACCTGTGACAGATGGCGTCAGGAATAGGGAGCCAACAGGGCCAGGCTCCAGCAGAATTAAGACTTCCCTCCCTGCTGCCTGCTGAGGATCATCTGGAGGTTCCAAGTCTGTCTTGGATTTAATTGCACCACAGTTCTTTGGTGACTGACTCCTCATTCTGGAAGTGGCTTAGGCAACAGCTATCCTGGAAGGAGGATATTTTAAGGCCATGTAAGGCCATGACGCCTATACCCTTCTAAGGCCTCCCCTCCCACTCAAAGGACAAGTCAGTCCCACCCACCCAGTCTATCCCTCTCCTGTCTGTCATCAGATGAGTCTACACCCACTCACAACACTCAAGCCTCATGGGCTTCATTGAGCTTCCAGAACATTCCATCTCAGGGCTGTCTGCACTGGCTGCTCCTGCCATGCTGGGTATCTACATGGTTACCCTCTCTACCCTCTGAGATCTTTGTTCGAATCCTCACCTATTACCTATGAGCCATTCCTGACTACTCTATGGAGATGATCCCCACCTGGGGTCATCTGGGCTCTCCTCATCAGAGCAGTCATGCCTTCGGAAGCCTAAGCACTTGAATCATTTCTGTGAAGTTACATGAGGGAAAGAATTTCTGTCTGTTTTGTTCAAGGCTACGTCTTCAACATTAAAACATCATGAACTCAGAGTAAGTACTGACATTGGTAAAAGAAAGGAGGGAGGGGAAAGAGGGGGAGAGCTATAGTCAATAGAAAATCAATTCTTGGCAGGTACAACATCTAAAATAGATAATATTGCTAATAAATAGTAATAGAAATAATATTGGCTGCCATTTTGAAGCATGATCACAGTCACCCTATGAGGTAGATACTAATGTCCTCATTTGATGGATGCAGGGCTAAGCAGTTGGGCCAAGGTAAGTCAGAATTTAACCCCACTGTCTGACACCATAAAGGGACAAGTACCTGTCCTGCTGTCCTCCCAGGGACAGAGTGAGGAGCAAGTGGAATAACGAGCATGGAAGGATTATTGACTGCTGTCAAGTGACCATGCAATGTTGTATCATTACTAGCACTCAATTCACCCCACTTCTGGGTACAGAGCGTACTGAGGTCACACTTCTTCAAGGTCCCTGTGCCTTGAGAGAGTGATTAAACCAAGGACAGAGGAGCACCATCATTCCTCTGCCAAGAACCAGCCCAGAACCATAACCATAAATCATCCTTTAAGGAGGAGAGCATCAAATTGGAAATGAACATGGCTTCACTGGCAGGCTGTGAAGCCCTTCTGCTAAGAGCCACGGTTCTCTATGCAAATGCAACTCCAGTAGAAGACTGACTTCCTCTCGCTCCTTGAATCCTCAGAAGCTCTGAACACCTGCCCTTCTGCCCAGTGCTCCAGAGCACTCAGCTGCTCCAGGAGGTCATACTGGCCAGACCAGGCAGCAGAGAGCCACCTCTCCTATTTCCTCTTGATCAGAAATGGAAGCCCTGTACTGAACCCTCAACCCAGATCCCTAGTATCATGGGATATTCCTCAGATGATCTTCTCCCAAAGGGCACTATGGAAAAAGGAAAAACCAGGAAACTTCCTTCTGTCCTCTCCTTGTCTCATAGTCTCACACTGTGTGTTCAAATTTCCCCTAAGCCTGTATTGAAGAGCTCTGAGACACTTATTTATCTGCCTGGATCCCTCCCTGACAATGCCCTGCCTTCCCTGCCCCCTCACCTGCCAAGCTGAGCCAGCAGCCCATACACAGCTGCCCTCAGCTGGATAAAAGGCAAAAAGGACTCTCCTGCCAGAAGGATTGTAGGAGGATGAGGGCCTGGACCAAAAGTTAGAAAGCCCACATTCAGCCCTAGGGACAAGCTACATGGCCTTAGCTAGTCTCTTAACCTCTCTTAGCAGAGGGAGCAGTGAGTTAAACCCACAGTTTTCTGGCCCAAGGATCCCAGCCTCCTGTGAGGCACCATAAGGGTCCATGATGGAAGTCAAATGAGAGAAAGCCCAGGCCTTATGAAAATCAAAGACCTACACAAGCACTTTCCCCTATCAAAGTTCTGTGCTACACTGCATCTAAGTGAAGCAATTTTTTGGGGAGGAATGTTTTAATCCCATGAGTCAACATTCATTGGTCTGTTTTAGTTTTATTTCATGATGATCATGACAATGAAAATGACGATGACATTCTGTGGCACAGTTTGGAGTTTGATCTAAGATCAGAAATGTCTGGACTACAAACCCTGGGGCTTCTACATCTCCATGCAGACCACTATCCTGGTCCCTGTGCCTGAGGGTTCCCCAGCCTGAATGCCAAGGAAGGGTCCTCCAGTCACCCTACCCCTGCCAACAAGGAAGAAGGAGCCCCCAGAAGCCTCTTCTACCTCCTGGGAGGGCAGCGGATGTGGGCATTCTCCCTGGTACCAATAATCCTGCATATTAGGGGATTAGGCAGATTACCTAAAGCAGCTCAAGCAAATAAAGCATAATGTGGGCACCGCCAGCTGGGATTTTCATGGTGAGAGTTCTGTGAATGGAGACGATGGAGGAGATGATCACTGGGAGACTCCAGGGAAGAGAAATAGGGCAGAAGAAGACTTCAGATCCCTCCCAGAGCAGGCAGCAGCATTCATTTCTGCCCTGAGGAAGTTCAGTTATGCATCCTCTCCCTGGATGCTCAGAGCTTCCCATGTACCTGCTGGGCCTGTAAATACTTGTCCCCATCCATCCCCAGGCACCCTGCACGGGCAGTGGGTTCAGACATGGACCGAGTGAACTCATCCATAGCAGCCACTGTGCTTGTTAGCTATGGGCCACACTTCCCAGTGTAGAGACATGCTGTCCACAAATTCAGGACACAGGAGCTTAAAAAAGAGCTCACACAAAGCCCACTGCCATGGAGTTGAAAAGGCATGCAAGTGTGCCTATGTCCCTGCCACTCCTGAGATACTGCATCCTCACAGCATTTTCAGCCATTGTTCTTGAGGTGTGCTGGGCACATTCTTTCTTAGAAACACCAGTGCATTCTGTGTGAACAAATGTGCTTTAGAAGTCTTTGTGGTAGAAAAAGACAACAGCAGAGAAAGGCTAAGTGACCTTTAACAAGTCCTCACCATCTTTACATCTCAGGCTTTCTTGTCTCAGAATCTAAGAGGCTGTGTAAACACTCCCCAAGAGGCTGAGCAGCATTGAACTGCCTGACCTTGAGGCCTGGATTATGGAGCCCTCACTGTCCTCAGTTCTGTGACCCTGAGAAAGTCCATCAAATGTCATTTCCCCTGTCAGAGAAATGGAGAAGGAGGCAGGATCTGTTCTTCCCTGCTCAGAGCCATCTCACAGTCACTCTCCATTGATGCTGGCTCTCAGGAAGTCCTTGATCCCCTCTCACACCTACCAGCCATGTTGTCTGCTTGGTCACTTTACACCAATTTATTTAATCTGCACAACAAGACTGCAAAGTAGGAATATTATGAGATTGGGTAATTTTTCCAAAAATCAACCAGCTCCTGAGTGGCGGAACTGAAATTTAAATCCCTTCTATTCTAACTCTAAAAGTCATTCTCTTACTGCATGCTGTCCAGGACATACAAAATGTAAAAAAAAGAGAGAGAGAATCTGCTTACAAAATAATGTTTGTTACTACTACTGAAGCAACCATCTTATACTCTATGACTTCTGTATTACAGAAGTCTTTAGTACAGATTGCTAGATTGGATTATAATCAGCCATGTATGGAAAGGAATTTGGAAAAAAAAAAGTCTAGGAGAGGGGTTCCCAATCTGGGAATAGAAAGACTCATTAGATATTAAATATGTCCTCAAAAAGCCATATTCACTGCTTAAAATCAGTAAGTCAGTCCCCAAACCTTCAGGGCTAATGCATGCATCTTGTCCAATACACATTTGCAAAATAATGATCTTTTACTCCTTCAATCAGCTTAATTTTTTTTTAAATCAGCTTAATAAAATGAGAAGCACTGACAGTCCAAAGTTCACTATCAGGAACACAGAGATTTGGAAAGACTTAGCAGAGAACTCAGTCATGACTCCTAAGCCTGGGTGCCCCAGCCAGACCCAGGACAGCCCTCTCACCTGTAAGGACACACAAATGGAGCTACCAGTCTGCAGAACAATGTCTCACACCCCAGGAGAATGGCTCAAAATTTCCCCAACAAGAATCCATCACAGGACCCCATATGGAGGATAAAACTCACATGCATTTTCCAGTTGAGGAATAACCATAATCATGCCAGGCAGGTCCAGAAGTTCAGATGGATTTGTAATGGATATAATTTCCTGAGTGGTTTGTGCTATCTCAATGAATGTGTTAATAACAGTGCAAGTTAGGCAGTATTACCTCCATTTTAAAGACTAGCAGTGGGTACTGAGGCTTTCTGAGATCTGTGGTTAGCATAGTGACCTTACAAAGCCACTGAGAGGTCAAGTCCCACAGAGGCCCAGTGAGCTCAATGCACTTCTCTTTGTGGCAGGAATCCTGAGTTTTATGGGAGGGCAGTTTAGTATGGCTTCTTGTTTCAAGGAGACTATGCAACCCCATATATATGATTAAATGAATCTCAGAGTCACAGAGCCATAGAAGTTAGAAGTACAAGAAGTCTTAGAACTCATATGAAAAAGAAGTAAGGTGAATATGGTTGATGTACTTTCTATACGAGAATCAATATAGAATTTTTAAACCTGTTGAAATCACCATAAGAAGTGATTTCACCACTTATAGTTCCACCATAAGAAGGGAACTAAGGTAGAAAAGAGAATAATGGAGGTGATGAATCAATTGGGGATATAATACATATACACATGGAAATGTCATAATGAAACTCCCTGTACAGCTATCTTAAACAAACAAAAATGCCCTTTTTTCAAAAAAGGAGGACAGGAAGCTAAAGCAGATCTTGTTTGGGGGTTGGTACCATGGGGAGGTGAGAGGATATAAAGAAATGGTGTCAGACGGTGAATATGGTACAAATATTATGTACTCGTGTATGAAAATGGACAATTGAAACTATTCTAAGAATGGGGAGAGATAAAAGAGAATGATGGAAGGTATGAATTTAACTAAGATACAGTGTAAGCACTTTTGTAAATGTTACCATATACCACCAGTACAACAATAATATGACAATAAAAACAAAACTTTTTAAAAATAAACAAATAAAACTATAAAATTCAGTATTATGAACTTTAGGGGAAAAAAAAGAACTCACATGAACTGACTTCCTCCCCTCGACTTTTCCAAGAAGAGCAAGTTATTCATCAAAGAGGCTACTGTGGAGCTGCCCTGGATGAGAGATGGCATGAAGAGGTGTGGGAAGGCCAGGCAGTATTGTCTAAGAGTCGTGAGTTCTGAGTCCTTACTCTCCACCTACTTAGACCTTATCAAGAAATGAACTGCTGAGATCCACAGGAATTTCATAAAAGACAGCAAAAATCTTCATGTTAACTTTCATGACTCAAGTTAGAGGAGAAGAGAAAACAAATCAAATTAAAACAAAGATGTGAACGTGGTTAGGAAACTACCAAACAAAGCCAAAAGACAGGTGTTAGATGGCTTTATCAGTGAGGCCACCACCTCTTCCTGTCTCCTACCTCACCCCAACTCCTGGAAAGCAGCCTCAGAATGGTGGGGGTCATCCTAGCTCCCAGAGAGGAATCACTGAAAGAAACACAGGGAAAAACTGAAGAGAAGAGAAGGAGAAAAGGAAGGGAGTCCAATGCCATCCTGATGACAAGGAGAATTGGCCTGGTGAGAGACCCTATTCTTCACAGCAAAGGGTCCTATAGGTTGGCTCACAGGTGTTCTGGTCCCATGGGACCCACATGGGCCACTGAGCAGCACCACCCCAGGAAGTATTCTGGATTCCAGAAGCAGCAGCACAAAGGAATGTACATGAGCCAGTGAAAGACAGCTGATGCTCTCTCCCGGGAAGAGCTGTCCTTTTCTTTGACATTATGTCGTCACTCCTTTGTTAGATATTAACATGCCCTTTGAATGAAATGACAATGATGGCAGAGCTGGCATTTGACAGTTTCTTTGTTATGCCCTTGCTTGTCAAAATAAGCCGGCAGCCCTGCAAAACTCTCTCTGCTCTTTAAAGTTTAATTGACTATCCCAGGAAAAGTCTTGGAATCACTCACTTGGTCCAAATAACTTATTCTGCACATGCCACACTCACAGTAGCCAGGTTCCATACATGGAGCCCAGGCTGTGTCTGTCACACTGGTGAAGGCCAGGAAAGGTAGGTCTTGGGAGACTCAGACCTGGTCCTCAGGACTCCAACAGTAAGCAAGCACTGGCCCAGAGGGCAGAGAAGAAGGACCACATGGGTTGTCAGAGCTTTGGGCCACCCCAAAGGGCCCTGAATCCTATTATTTTGTGGCCTCATTATCTCCCCTGCTGGAAATGCACAAACTGGAACACCCTCCCTGAAAATATGACAATGGTTGCCATGGTCCCACCACATTATTTAGGGGGGGCAAATGAGGGAAAGAATTTGCCAGCAGGCAACAGGTAAGATGAATGGCTTGTGGTTGAATACTCTCCTCCTGGTCAACAGACAGAATCAACATGGAGGAAAAGATGAGTAACTTGTGAGCAATGTAAGTCACTGCTCAAGGCCCAAGTGAAACAGAACATTCCCATCTCCTTAGCACCCCCACAACTCACAACTCTGCCCGTCACCTTCTTTACACATATGTGCTTACTCTCTGGTGATTGCCAATAGCGTGCAAGTTCCATGAAGACAAGGTCTCTGCCCAGTTTGTTTGCTCTAGCTTCTCAAAGGCCCAGAACAGCACCCCCCAGAACACAATAGGTCCTTTGTAGTATGTTGAATGAAAGATTGACCAAATCCTGTTTTTTGTTCTATTCTGGATGTTTTCCCTCTTTGCTCATATTGTTTGGAATCTCAAAATTCTGCCAAGTCCACCCTGGTCAAAGCACAGAACTTGAAGTGCTCAAAGCCTGGTCCGCAAGGCCTTTAGCCCAGGCTGCTGCCTTCCCAGCTCATGACTGACCTGCCATCCCATCAGATGTCTTCGATAGGACCTGGTCCTCTTGACCACCCCATCTTTGTACCAGCCATTCCTGCTCCTGGTATGCCCTCCCTGTTGGTCCCCATTCATCATCCTCCCAGATCAAATCCCAAAGGCCCAGAGATGTTCTCCCCACTGTTTCTATCCCCTCTCAGCTGGCTTTGTCTTACCACTAGTACCCAAATCTGCTCTCCTACATCAACATTGCTCAGGCACGAGTTTAGAAGCCTTAGTTGTCTTTCATCTGTGCCTCTCATAGTGCCCCAATGACCCTGGAAGCTTCTTGAGGCCAGGCATATATTTTTTTATGCCCAAAGTGTTTGGCATGCAGTAAAGTGATAAATAGATACGCACAGTCTAAGTTCAAACCCTGCTCAGCAGACACTGGAACAGCAAGCGCCATTCCCAGTGGTTAACATCTGGTTAAACCAGGCCAGTCTCCAGGCCTCACAGCTTAACCTGGAACTGACTGTAACTGCTGTTCCCGGGCGGCTCCATTTTCACATATAAAACCAACTCCTAAGCAAGATCAGATGTCATGGGGCTTCTGAGAGGCATAGGCCTCACCAGGCACGTCAGTCAAAAAAAAGATGAATGTCCTTGTTTACAAAAGGAGTCATCCTGTTCCAGGAAAATTTCCACCGTGATTTAGAACCTTCTCTGTATGCGCCTAGAGACCTCACCGACTGAACATTTTTCCACCTCTTCCATTTGCTGAACTTGGATGGGGTTTGGTTTGAGGTCAGAAGAGCTGTTGGAATTAGGTCATCGGACTGCCTTTCCCAACTTGTAACATGACCTCCATTTGGGAACCCAAGGCCTAGCAAGACCCAGGGACTCTGGGAGACAAAAGATGACTAGGTTCCAGGACATGCAGAAGTAGTGAGGACCCACTACTCCAAGCCAGGCAAACTGCAGCCCAGTCAGCAGGAGAGCCCAGATCAGACCTTCAGGAACCCTGGAGCTGCTCTGCTTCCTGGACCCTGGCTGTATGCTCAGGCTCCCATGCTCCTGTGTCCCCACATACCCTAACTTGAACCTAGGTTTTCAATACAGTAGCCAAACACCAGAGAGCCTGGCTGCACTGCTGATTGGAAATGAATACAGTAACTTCACAGCCAGAGACATGAGAGGGACCGCCACTTCTATGGAGTCCAGAGGATACCTCCTTTTCCTTCTAGATCCCTGGTGGGAGAGAGGAAGAGCCAGAGCCCAGTCCTACACAGTCACAGCTCTCTCCTTGGCACTCCAAGACCCGTCAATCTCTTCTGCCTGACCTAGGACCCCTGTAGTGTGGGACATCAGGAAGAGACTCACAGCTGTGAGAACCTTCCTTTACCAGAATGGCTTTTCCAAATTTATATCAGGTTTCCTTCTACCCCAGCTTGTCAGTGGGGGACTCTTGCCTAACATGGTTGAGGAATGTCTTAGAATCTAGTGTGATTCAGCCTGGCTTCGGATGAGGTTTTCCACCCAGACAGCGCACACTGAGTGTCTGCAAGCATCTGCTCACGACACCCGGGGCACCCACACCCTTTCCCTGTTTCCAGACAGTGGTCAGGAGGACACTTTTGACAAGTGGCAAGTCCAGCCCTCCAATGAGGTCAGGTAGAAAAAATAAGCTGACAAGAAGCTAAAAGGTCTTGCCCACACACTTGCATACAGGGACCTCCTGTCCCCAGTCCCCCTTTCCCCTCAATTTTCTCAATCTGTGAATCTGGATGCAACACAGCAGATTAAACAATTAAGAGCGACTGGTGGAGGTGATTCAACAACTGAGCTCTCAAAAGGCACGCACACCTGTCTCAGAAGACAGGGCAGAGCCCTTAGGACTTTAAAAGTTGTTTTCTCCTTGTTTCCAGTCTCGCTTACCCCTTTCTACAAATGCAGACTCTCCCCAGAGGGCACCCAGACAACTGTTAGAAAATGCAGGCTGCAAAATTGTCTGAAACATGAATGTCTGGGTTACTCATGAATTATTACTGAATGGTTGCTAGTTCTGCCACATTCCCATCTGAGGACCCACTAGCTCCCTGAACAAAGAGAAACAGGCTGGTCCTCTGTGAGTGCTCGGTTTACTGTGCTGCAATGGGGCTCCATCAGGTGGGCATCAGTATGAAGATAACATGGAAGGAGAAGATTTTAAAGCTCAGAACTCTCATGTTATAAAGATCTGCAAAGATAGAACAGCCCTGAACGACAAGAAGCCCCCTGTCTGAGCGCTGTGGCCCTCACCTGAGCTGGCATCCTGAGAGCCCCATGTTTCCATAACAACTGTCAGTCCTGCCCTCAGCACTGATAGATATGAGGACCTCCTTTGTGTAGGCAGCTCCGGAAGAAAAGTCAGATTGTTGCCTGAATCTTAAATCTCTCTTTTTTTCTTTTCCTTCTGCAGCTGGCTAGGAGCTATGCACAGAGTTATTACTAAGATTTCTTAGTCTGGAGATTTCAAAGATGAAGTCATTCCTCCATGGGGGATTGGTTCCAGTCCCCCCTCCCTGCCCCAGAGATACTAATATCCGTGGATGCTCATGTACTGCTATGGTTTACTCCCCAGAGGTTATGGGTTGAAAGCCTGGTCCCCAGTGTAGTGGTACTAAGGTAGTGAACCTTTAAGAGGTGGGGCTAGCTAGTAAATGATTAAGTCTTTGAGGGTACTGCCCTTGCAAAGGATTAATGCTGGTCACACAGGGTGAGTTAGTTCTCACAAGAACAAGTGGTTATAAAGAGCAAGCCTGGTCCTTGAGACTCTCCCTGGCTTCCTGTCTCACCACGTGATCTCTCCCTCTCGCATGTGCTCCCACCGTAATGCTATCCTCCAGGATTTGATTCAGTCAGGGGATCCTCACCAGAGCCAAACAGCACCATACTCTTGAACCTCCAGAACTGTGAGCTAAAGAAGTCTCTTTCTTATAAAGTGTCTAGCCTAGGGCATTTTGTTATAATTCAGAAAACAGACTAATACTTATATCGGATACTGTGGTACTTGATATAACCTGTACACATCCTCCTAACACATGTAAATGCTATGTAAATAGTTAAGTATAGCAACTATATTATGTAACAGTATATAATATAATATACACATAACATAGTATATGATAACTGTATTATGTGATGAATAATAACAAGAAAAATATCCTAAATGTTTCAGATAGACACAACCTTTTCTTTCAAATATTTTCAATCCACAAATGCAGAGCCCATGGATACAGAGGACCAACTGTAGTCTATCTTTTGACCCAGTTGGTAATGACACAGATTCTCTCATAATTATTAACTATTTTGTACTTTTTAAATATTCTTTTCTGTGTGTCTATTTTATTTCACTATTTTTAAAAAGGGTTTAAAAATTAATTGGCCAAACTGCTCTTGAGGGACCCATCGCCACTGCCAGCATTTATGACGTTTCTTCTGGCACAGAATGGATGCCTGCAACTGCAAATAACCCTGTGTCATGACCTGCCCAAAAGGAAAAAGTCAGTGAAAGTCATTGGTCCCCAGGCACAGCTAGGGGCCAGGACACCAGCAGCAGGAGAAACTGGAGAGGTCAAAGGCGATTAGAAACAGTCATCACATCAAGAGGCTAGGAGCCCAGAGGACCTGTGAACATGACAATTTGTTGCTGGCTCAAATTCAGGGCTATGTCTATAAATGAGGTCATGGGGAGAAGAAAGTGATTCATGGTTCATACCTGCCTTGGGAGGCCATAAAATGAGGCAGGCAGGGTCCTGGTCATTTCATTGGAGAAAGAGAAAGACTTCTACCACTGCCTTGCCAATCCAGTCCTGAGGGTTGCTCAAGGCCTCAGCCCAGCTTGGATTAAGGTGTCAGGAACCTGAATCAATCAACAGGTGTCTGGGTCATATTTCTAAACCAGGTGGGGGCGAGAGGCAGGACCAGGTCCTTCTATACCTCCCCAGTACCCACTGCACCCTGTCCTAAGCCCATTATCCAGTTCAAGGTGGATTAATTACTGCTTACTCCTTGCCAAGTCCTACTCATTCTTCAAGACACAGTTTAAAAGCCACCTCCACCAGGAAGCCTCTCCAGATCTCTGAGTGAGAATCAATGTCTCACAGTGGTGTTTGCTCCACATCTCTTCTCTATCCCCTCAGAGTGTTACTTGTTCCTCAGTCATGAAGCCTCATTATATTAGAGTCCTGTGGAAACATCCATCATCCCCCCAGCTAAGAACCTCATTTTACAAAATGTAGTAGGTATACAACAAGTAGCCAATGCTTATTAATAAGTCAAGGTCCAAGGGCGCAGATCCAGTGACCAGGAAGCAAGGGTCTTAGGTTGTCGGGGAGCACAGGGCCTGGCAGGAGGGAGGGCATGCAGCACAGGGAGTCTTCACATCTCAGATCCACCCCACCTTCTCTCCCCCACTGGCTACTAAGCTCATACTTATTTGCACCCTGGTGTCCACACTTGCTCCATGGAGAAATCCATGTGAGTCGTCTGCACACTCAAGCCCCAGAGACCTTACAAAGTTCAGAGGGTCGTGTCGCTCCTGTGCTGATGCTCTTCAGTGACTCCCAGTGTTCCCAGGGTCAAGTTCAGAATCCTGAGCACAACCCATGGAGATGCTCTGGTGTGTTCAGCCTTCATTGCACCCTTGGCCTCACTTTCCTCATGTTCCAGCTGTGGAGAAACTTGCCACCATTCACTCAATGAGCAGTCCTCTTTTCTGATTCAGAAAGCTGCATGAACTATTTCCCTTCTTCCCCTAGCCTAGTCCAGGCTTTTGACAGCTCCTTAAGATCCCTTCCTAGAAAGCCTTTCTTAATTCATCTCTACCACCACCAGCAACATCACCATCAGTCAGTAAAACTTCCTATCCTATGCTCCTTTCATGTCTCCATCAGAGTACTCCATCAAAACACTCAAGGCATTTGCAGATGCATGGTCAATGCCTATATCAGTCAGCTTTCCATCACTGTGACAAAATACCTGGGATAATCAACTTAAAAGGAGAAAAGGTTTATCTGAACACAAGATTTCATAGGTCCAGTCCATGGTCCCTTGACCCTGTTGTTTGGGCCTGTGACAGCACAAGAGCCATGGCAGAGGAGGCCTGTTCACCTCATGACAGCTAGAAAGAAAAAAAGAGAAGAAAGGGCCAGGGTTCCAGTAATGCCTTCAAGGGGAACATCCCTCTAGTACACCCCATATCCCATAGGTCCCATCACCTCCTGATAGTGCCACAGGTGTTCAACACATGAGCCCTTGGGGGACATTAAGATCTAAACTATATTAAAACACACTACATCTATATATAAAGAATGCGATGCACTGTAAGCTGTTGAATAGGGCAGCAGGGTGATAGAGAAAGGGTTAAGTAATGGAGGAATTGATCTGATTAAGCAAAATATACACATGTCTGCAATGCCAACACAACCCCCTCGCCAAGACTATCAGTATATACTTGAAAGAATGAAGGACAGGAAGGTAAAAACAGGTCCTGTCCAGGAGTGGGTATCAGTGGAAGAGGGAAGGGTACAAGGAGAGGTGAAGGAGGGTGAATATGGTGGATATATTTCATATTCGTTTATGAAAACAGAACAATGAAACCTGCTGGAATTGTTCTAAGCAAAGGGGAGATGAGGTAGAATGATGGAGGGGGTGAATCTAACTAAGATACATTGTAAGCACATAAGAAAATGGCACAGTGTATCTCCCCTGTACAACAACCATATGCTAATAAAAAATGAGCATTAAAAAAGTTAAATTCCAATGGGGGAAAGAAAAAAGATCCAAACCATGGCAGTACCTCAGTGCCTCACTAGAGCCAGCATACTGTCCTGTAAGAGCTACCTAGTGAAGATTTTAGGTTGGGAGCACTGTCGATCTCTGTTGCAATAACTCAACTGTGCTGCTGCAGGGCGAAAGTAGCCACGGACAATACAAAAACAAACTATTGTGGTCCAATAAAACTTTATTATGGACACTGAAACTTGAATTTCATAGATATCCCTCACTTACACATTCTTTCCAACTCTTCCAATATCTCACAGGCCATACAAAAAGCAGAGGCCAGTCTTGGCTTCAGATATTCCAACTCAGTACACGGAAGTGGGCCTACGAGTTTACATCCCAACCAGGTCCCAGCTGAGGCTGACCCAAGGCCGCTGGCATGCTGGCCTCCTTTTGGGAATCACTGATCTTGAATAAAAGGACCTTCCAAGGATCTGATTTCTAGAACCCCAGCTTATCCACTTCCTCACATTGGCACAAGAAACCTTGACCAACCTCCAGAATGTGGCACCTGTCATGGATTTAATGTGTTCTCCAAAATATATGCTTCAGTCCTGACATCCAGTCCCTAAAAATGTGGCCTTACTTGGAAATAGGGACACTGTAGCTGTCATCAAGTTCAGATGAGGGTGCACTGGAGAAAAAGACACTAATAGAGAGGAGAGGTGAAAACAGACACAGGAGATCATGCAACAACAGGGGCAGAGACTGGAGTGATGCAGCTGTAAGCCAAGGATTGCTGGCCACACCAGAAGCATGGAAAAGACAAGGAAAGAGTGTCCCTTCCTGGTGTCATAGGGAACATGGCCCTGTCCACAGCTTGACGGCAGAGTTCTGCCCTCTGTGAAGTATACATTTCTGTAGTTTTAAATCACCCAATTTATGACATTTTGTTGTAATACTCTAATCTGAGGATAGTCAAAGCATTGGCCAGGGCTGTAGCCTCTGTGGGTGACCAGATGAACTTCAGGGGCACACTGGGATTCTGCTCTCTGGCTGGTGGGGATTTGATTTGGGGTCTCTCTTTGGAAATTAGATAAGCCAACTAATGTGATGTTTTGTAGGATACATGGCCTGAGGCTGGTTTTGGCAGAAAGCATGTGATTATTTTTTATTCTTAAAAAAAAAAAAAGAAGAAAATCAATGAATAAATTAAGGAGATGTGGTTTTCCCCCATCCTGGGCTCCACAGGTTCTACTTCTCACTTGGAAACCGCTCACAAGGGACTGTTCAGTGACAAAGATGTGGACTTCCTCTGGGTCTGAGCTATAAATGCTTCTCTAATCGACATGGAAACAGCTGAGCAGTAGACATTTTCACAGCCTGAGCACCCTGGTTTTAGCCATAAATTATACCCCTCTCCTTCCGGAAAAAATAAGGGGTATAATTTTTACTTTCAAAAGAGAGTCAGCAGACATAGTTCTGTGCCTGGTCCCTTAGGAAAGAACCAAAAAGAGAATGTGGACACAGCTTGTCATTGCTGATAGAGAGGAAGGGGACCTCAGAGGGTAAGGACCCAGAATTCTCAAGATCTGAGGCCCTAGAACAAAAAATCAGACCCAACCAAATGCCTTCCTGTCTCTCCTACCCACAGCTGTCTGCTCACTCACAATTGGTATGAACTTGAGGACTAGCACTTGTTTTATAGGCAGCAGACCACAAGATTCTCAGAAGGCCCTTGGAAAATCGCAGGTGTCTGATTCTTTGAGATGAATGGAGCAAAGACACCCTCTGGAGGTAGTATTTTCCATCCCTGTCATTCCCAAGGCCAGGAGCTAATCTCCAATGCCAGTAGATTCATGAACAGCATGTCAGGTTTTGACCAAGACAGTGAGTTTGTGAACACCAACACCTCAGGCTCCAATCCAAAGTTGAGAATTAGCTGGCTAGGAGCTTGGTGCACTGTCATAGAAGAGTCAGACAGTCCTGGGTTTGCAGATGGGCCTCTTTTTGTTTGTTTGTTGTTTGTTTTTGTGTTAGGATCTAATTTGCTCTGCAAATTGGAGCAAGTTAGTAAGCCCTTTGAAACCTGGGTTTCTGAGCTATGAGAGAGGAATGATTACAAATGTTTTGTGGGTTTGTGAGGATTCTGAGAGACGTTGGATGTGTCTGGCACATTATACTGATTTATAAAGCACTATGTGCCAAGTATGAATCTAAATAGTACACAAGGTGTAACCCTTTCCATCCTTTCTTGCATTTTTAACATCTCTTCATTCTGCAGATGAGAGCTTGGAGGCTCAAAGAGGTCAAGGCACCTGCCCTCAGTCACAGAGTAAGTGATATGGCCGAGCCTAAGCAGGCCTATTCTGGAGCCTCTGCTCTCCCCACGGAGGTCTGCTGCATCCCCACAGCAGGTGTGAGGGGTTAGGAATGAAGATGTACATTCATCCATTTATTCAACAATTCACCTGTGCCTCTCCCAAAAACAGAGTGCTCAGCAGGAAATACGGCTTCTCCTGCCATGAGCTGAAAATCTATCAGGGTAAATAAGACAAGTACCTGAAACTAAATAAAGGTAGACTATGACACCAAAGAGCAGACAGAGTGTGGTAGAAGACCTGTTAAATGGCAGGAGACAGTGTTTGTGGAATAGTGGAATAGGCAGATTTAATGAGGGAGGTGGTATTTCTGCAGGCCTTGAAGGATGGGCACGGTTTTGACAGATGCACACAGCATGCTCAATCTAAATTAGGAGTCCTCGTTCTTTCTCATAGCAACCCATCCATTTCCTTCATCAGGCTCACTGCAGTTCTAATACCACAGCTATGTGCAGATTTATCTGTTTAATGCTAGTCTCCCTTGGTAGACCCTGAGCCTGGGAGGAGAGACAGTGTGCTATTGTGTCCACTACTGTCTGTTGTCTTTGCAGAGCCAAGCTTTGGCATGGAGCAGGTACACATCAAGCATTTGTTGGATGGATTGATGGATGGATGGATGGATGGATAGATGTACAGATGAATGTGGAAGCAAGTGTTGGTTACCAATTACAGAGAAGTAAGTGTGACATGTAAACACACTGCCCAGATCTACCATTGCAGACACCCCAAGTACTTGGTTACCCTCATCCGAGTCTTCTCTTTTGTGGGAAGTTTTACCCCACTTCCCTGATTTCCCTACATGTCCCCTTGGGTCCTACAGCACTTAGAGTTAGGCTCCTGAGCACAGATGTCTCCCTAACAAGACTAGATGACTCACAGGAGGCCAAAAGCCCTGCCTTCTCCTTCATGTTCATCCATAGTTCTCAGGAGAGACCTGGACACAGTCAGGGCTCAGCTGAAGTGTGACCATGTGGAGCTGAGAGGCCCTGTCTTCTCCCTGTCCTCATTTATTCCCATTAGGCAACTGACCACACCCAGCTGGCACATGGTCCTGGGGCCTCCTGGTATGGCAGCATGCCGCCCCAACTCCAGCATTGCCCAGGTGGCAGGACTTCTGCTGAAAACAGAGCTGCAATCCTTGGTTCCACAGTGCTGAGCCAGGTGACTAAGAATGCCAATGCTTCCAGCATTTTTGAGGCCCTTCCTCCAAAGGCAGGAGGGTGTATAAAAATGCATGGGTCTCTGCGGGGCCATGCATCCTGACTGGAGCCTGCTGGCCTCCAGGCTGGGACAACACACCACTGCTGGTTTGCCACAGATAGGGCCTGGGTAATACAGCCGGAGAAGACGAGCCAAGAGCAGGTCTGAGCAGCTGCCGACCAGATCCTACCCTCAGCATGACCCAGACCTGGGGCTTTCATGAAACTAGGCTCTCCACAGCAGAGATCTGAGACAGCCTCTGGGCCAGTCCTAGGCACTCTGTGGACTTGGAGCTTCAAACTCTCCTCCTTTCCAGTGGATACGAGAGTAAAACCCTACCCATTAGGACCAGGAATGGGTCAACACATCCCTGTATGTAAAGGAAGCAATGCACCAGGCTAAGATGGGTTGTGCTGCCTGATTCAAGGTCACAGGCCTCAGAACAAGCCCAGCCTGGCATGGCTGTGCTCCTGTTTAATTTATTTTCCCCATCTGGACAATGGACATGATGACTCCCATATCACTGGATGGTAAGACATGCTTGGAGGACTCTGGGTTGTCTGAACATATTGGTGACCCAGAAATTACTAGTTATTAATGCTAATGATGAGAAGGAATACTACCAGGTAGAGTAAGCTTCAAGACTTACTTTGTGTGTTAACTTGGTAAAGCTTTCTGTTGGGCATGCAAATAAAGCTTATATGATTTATTTTTATTTAACACACATATACAGGATGGTTGCCTGTCAGGCATTGTTCTGATTATTCCATAAATATCCACTCATTTAATCTTCATAACAACTTCATGCAGAGTAAACTATTATTGTGCCCATTTTATAAATGAAGAGACTGAGGCACAGAGAAGTTAGAGGAATTGCCCCAGATCACAGAGCTGTAAGAGGAGAAGCTGAGATTTGCACCAAAGCTCTCTGCCCTGGAGTTCATGTTAGGTAATCACGGATCAGTTGCCCTGTCTGTCATTACTCTGGTCCCTGTTGCCTGTTATAACCTCTTATCTTGCTAAGCACAGCTAGTCTCCGACTGAAAGAGGAAGGAAATGCAGACTGGCAGGGTCCTCCTCTGGAACATCTTTGAAGCCCCTGCAGCTCCCAACAGAGCCAGCTGAGAGTGGGCTCCCATCTACACTGCCTCAGAGCTTCAAGACCTACTGTGTCCTTCGCTTTCTTCAAGGGTTCCCCAGCAGAAACCAGATGAGCAAATGCTATGCAGTTCCCTCGGGAGCATCTGCACAGGCCCACCTTCCCACAGGGCAGTGCTTTCACACTCATGACCTTGACCCAAAGGAGAAATACAGGCTACATTCACAATAGCCAAACTGTGGAATCAACCTAAGTGACCATGAATGGATAAAGAAAACGTGGTATATACAGGTTTTACATATATATATATATATATATATAAATAATACTAGTCAGTCCTTAAAAAGAGAAGGAAATCCCACCATTTGTAATAATGGAAGGGTCGGCAGGAGATTAAATGAAATAAGCCAGACTCAGAAAGACAAACACTGCATGATCTCCTTCAAATGTGGAATCTAAGGAAGTTGATCTCACAGAAGTAGAGAACAGAGAGTGGTCACCAGGGCCCAGGAGGGGAGGAAGGTGTGGTTAAAGAGAAACTGCTCAATGGTTCAAAGTTTGTTAGGTAGGAGGAATAAATTCTACTGTTGTGTTGCCTAGCATGGTTACTATGGTTAACTATATTTTATTGGCTATTTCCAAACAGCCAGAAGAGAAGATCTTTAATGTTCTCAACACAAGGAAATGATAAATGTATAAGATGAAAGATATGCTAATTACCCTGATTTGATGACTACACAGTATACACATGTATCCAAAATGTACCCCCTACAAATGTATAATTATTATGTGTCAAAAAAAACACAATGTACAGTGTAACTCATACATACCTACTACATAAGTCATTGCAACATGGGATTCATGAAGCAATACCTGTAACTCTATTACAAGAGATGGGCTTTGGTATCTTTTATTTTTGTTTTTTAACATTGGCTTTAATCCACTAACCTGATTTCATAATCCACTTACAGTTGTGGCCAAGGCTTGGAAAATTCTTCTTAAGGGAGTTCAGTTCTAAGCATCAACTCATGCAATTTCTGAGCACAGTGTCCCACTACTATGTGTGAGCACCATGAGGTTGACCTGGCCTGGACCACCATTCATATCTGCCTTCTCCACCCAAAGCCCAGAGCCTGGTTGGAATCCTAAGACAATGGAGGTTTGGTACAGGCTGGGAACCAAGTCCCCAATTCAAGTCAGCACTCATATGAGGCACACAGTGAAGAGTTTACTTTTAGCATCTGAAAGAACTGAGTTTAAATCCCCACTCCGCTAGTTCCTAACTCAGGTGTCCTGGGGAAGGTTCTTAGCCTCCCCTGAACCTCAGCACCTTCACTGGGAAAGGGGTATTGTTAATGGCCACCACAGCGGGGTGGCTATGAGGGTCAGTGAAGACCAGAAAGCACTTGGCTCAGAATCCATGTGTAATATACTGAATCCATGCTGGTCAGTGTGGTAGAACAAGTTTCCAGCCCCTCTATGGCCTATCCCAAAACTTTGTAAGGGTCTTCCCTCCCCTTTCTCTTCACCTCCACAGTTATTGTAGAAATAGCACAACTCCCTAGCATATGGATGACACTCAGACATTCTAAACCAATTAAGCCAAGGCCCAGGCTTTTGCCCAAAAAGTCATCCATCCCCAAGCATCCTTTGAACAAAGCTGTTTTCTACCATCTCCTCCAAGCTCTGTGGCCAATAAAGTCTGTTGCATGCACTTCACTCATTCAGTGTTATTTGACCTCTAGATCCAAAACAAAGCTCCTCTCTCTACAGATGGGAAGACAGAGATGGCAAATGCCAAGGTGGCTTCCCCAGGGACCTCCAAAGTTACTATCAGTGATACAGCTAGGTGACCAAGCCCCTGCAGATCATTCCCTATGCTGGTTTTCAAGGAAGAAGCAAGTCACTCAATGAATGGCTCATATCCTAAAGACAATGAGGCACCTCTGGTAAGGTAAAGCACAGGATTGATGGGGTGAAGTGTGAGCAGGGAGTGAATTTCAACCTTGGGCCTCCACGTGGCCCTGTACTGGAAGTGAGCCCTTGGGATCAGAAGAACCCTGAAGCCTAGAGAAGACAGGGAAGCTGACCAAGAGCAAACCTCGAGACAGTGCAGGCTGATTTCCCCGAAACTGTCCACTGGAAAATCCATTTCTGTGAAAGGTTAATTAGTTATGACAGAGGCTTGCTTCAGACATAATTGCTCCGGTCCCATTCAGGTCTCTAGGGTCAGTCTGGGATGGAGTTTCCATTACCCATTGTATTTGGGTTACTAGAGAAAAATGTGTTTTGGGGAGGGATGGGTCGAGAGGAAGCCTGAAAGGCTGGAGTACCTGGGATATTCATAAAGACCATCTGCATGAATCCAAAATTCATGCAGATGATGAATCTGCAAGCCAGAGAGTCTTCTTGGAATCTCTGCTCTGTCTGCGGGAACCGCTCTTGGCAGGCAGTGAGCTTCAAAATCCAAATTTCTCAGGAAACAGAGAAAAGCAAGCTCCCCTAGCTAGGCTGCTGGGGTAAGAAATGAAATGAGACCTGAGAAATGAAGACTTCATGTTCTTCTCACCTAGCCGCCAGCCCCTGAGCTCGCAGAAGTGCTGGCTGTGGTCACTGACTATGTGGTTACCTGGGTATCAGCTCTTAAGCCAGGAATGTGCAAGGTCTGAGTGGCCTCACTTCTCCTGCTCACTGGAAAACAGTAAAGTGCAGGGGTCAGAGGTGCTTCAGGATGAGCTAGCATACCAAGTTTGGGGGTTACAAAGCCACCCAATCCCCCAAGCATTAGAGCTGGGAAAGAAGGGGCTTAGAGAACCATCTCCCAAGATTTTTCTGTCTCAACACTGTTGGCATCTGGGCTAGATAAGGAGCTGTCTTCTGTGTCGTGGGATGGCAGCATCCCTGGTCTCTGCCTACTGGATGCCAGTCACAATCCCCACCTCCAGTGTGACACCTAAAATCTCTCCAGACTTTGCCTACTGTCCCCTAGGAGGCAACATTGACACCAATTGAGAACCACTGATCTAGCCTCATAATTCCCAAAGGAGATTACCAGTAACATTCGTTCACCAATACCCCATTTAACACAAGTATTCCATGGTCAACTAAGTTTGGGAACCACTGCATTCCACACCCCTCTTTGCAGATTTCCCTATAATAATGTATTAAAGGCCCTGAAAAGTTGGGCAGTAAGAAGAAAACTGTATCACAACCTAGATTAGCCTAACTTTCCCAAACAAAACCCTTTTATTCCTATCATCTATTTATATCTTTCAGAGCTGACAGAGTTCCAAAGACTATATTATGATGTATCTTAGATGTATATGTAATATACCAGACAACCCAACTTCTTCACTGACCAGATGAACTGAAGCAATAAGAACATCACTTTCTAAATCCCATTCACAGTCACATAGCAGAGCCATGTCTAAAAGTCTTGAGTCCCATTTCCAAGTCTAGTTCTTCCTCTTACACAAAGGACTGGATACAATCCATAAGACACACGATACAAGAAACCATTCTTCCACTGCCACATCACAGTTTGGTTCTATCACCACCATCTAGAGCACACACCTGGGAACAATGCCTAATGAAGAAAGCATCCTGAAGATTCCAAAGGAGGGCAAACAAAGCAGGCACCTGTCAGTCATAGTCAAGGAGGACTTCCCCGTGGTGCTCACCCAGGCAGGATACCAGCAGGCACCATCCACTCAACAGCACATTGCTGTAAATCTCCAGCCAATCTCCGCGCAATTCCCAAGAGTCACAAGCCTAAGTCGCTTTTGTGTGGAGACAATACACCTTTTGTGTTGTGGCTGGCACTGAGCAGGCCTCAATTAAGTTTGGAGGAAGGAATAAACTGCCAGCTAACAAAGGCCAAGGTCTTATCCGTCGACATGTCTTGATTATAATTCACAGATCGTCAATAACACAACAAAGCACTCATGCCTCTCTGTCCTCTTCATCATTTCCTGAGTCAGATTCTAACCAGGCCTTCCAGACTACAGAGCCTCATTCCTTTTAAGACAACCGCTCCCGTGGTGTGTCCACTGTCCACCTCTGCAGAGCAATAGATGTGGACTCAGCTGTAGGACAAAGGCAACCCAAGGGTGTCTCACAACTACAGATGAATGATTGGCAAAGGGCAAAGACTTGCAGCTTCCCCTGAAGCGTCCCTTGTTTGTTGGAAAACAAACAGCAAAAGGCCCCAGAGGCTGGAATACTTGGCCAGGACCAAAAACACACAAGTCTCTCACACCTGCTGGATTCCAAGCTCAGAGAGCCATGGCTTCATTCCTCCTTACTCCTTTCCTCCCATTCTCTCTGCATCTTCAGGTGGCTGGGATCTGGTAATGCTGAAGGAGAGGCCAAAAGGACTTAGACTCTATGTGGTTTATTGATGGGCTTGCAAAAAATTCAGACAGTCATCTTGCTTTCTTTTGCTTGGTCAAGTTTTGCTGGCACTATTCTGGGCACTACCTAAGTGGTGCTGAGAAGACAGAGAAGGCCCTCACCCATTGCTTCTCTTATTTCTATTACAATGACCTCCTAAAACATCCACCCAAAACAACTCACCCACCTGACATCACCCCATTTCACAACCATGGAACCTGAGGGCAACCATCCAGCGTGATGTGAGACTCACAAATGCAGGATTAGAGAGCGCCTAAAGACTTCAGAGTCCCATCATGCCAAGGAGCAAACTAGTATGCAGAAATGAGGGTGCTCCCTCAAATGTGGGGATCCCAATGCCTTCCTCCAGCACTGAGAAAACAAAGTCCCAGAAAGACAAGGCCAAGTGCACCCTCACACAAGGAGAGGTGACAGCACCAGGTCCAGAAAGCAGAGATCTCAAAGGTCCCCACTCTTGCCCTTCATTTTGCTCACAGCATTTTGACAAAGTCATCTTAAGGCTGGGACATTCTGGTACCACTGGAAAAAAATGTTCAATGTTCAACTTTTTAAAAATTATCAAGTAAAGTGTAACAAGACTTTCCTATCCTAGACCTTAGGTAAGACAGATATATAGGTAGACAAGAGGAAGGGGGTAGAGAGAGTTGAAGAATCAACTGAGGGGACGGGATGGGGACAAGGTCAGGGATGGAGCAGATTAGGGAGATATGAGCTCTGGGTTCACAGCTGAGGAAGACCCTGTGATTTTCAAACTGAGTGAGTCAGACAGGAGCAAGCTGGGGAATCAGGCGATAGTCATGCTGCCCGCTTTTAGTTTTTTCGAAAAGTGATTTCATTTCTGAGAGATGACATGGACATCACCAGTCAGAGCGACAAATGGACAACAGAGCAATGTCCTCAGTGGTCCTGACTGGGTCCCAGGCTACAGGGCCACTTCAGTGCAGTCGGAGCTGCATCTAGCCACGCAATGCTTCTCCTGCTCAAAGCTAAGTGAAACTGCTTCACTCCCCAACAAGTCACAGCCTCAAAGTTCTCCCTTCCTCATCTAACACACAGAGCTTTACCCCCACCGTCGCTACCAGGCTTTACACTTCCTGCTGCTTCTCCTGCCATGGAGCCTGCCACCTGCACAAGCAAGCCAGCCCAAGAGCCTTACTGCCCTTGGGGGAACCAGAAGCACCATAGCAGGCACTGCGACAAGCCTGTCTCTCACCTCTGGCACATCCTCCCCACAGAAACACCAGCCACCAGGAAACCGGCCTGCACCAGGACAGGCATCCTTCCCACTGTTTGGGAGGAGAATGGCAGGAAAGGATGCTCCTCCTTCTGAACAGTGTGGGGTAGCACTGGTGGCAACCAGCCTTTGAAGGTCCATGTGCTGAAGTAACAACTGTCAGGGAAAAGCCACTCCCCATACAGCTGGAGGCCTACCTCACACACTCCAGCCTCCCTCAGTGGAGTTGGCCCACCTGTGTGCTGTGTGCCTGGGGTCATTACGAACCTGGGACAATTCTTCTGTAGGAAGACATTTAAGGTTCCACAGCAGCATCTGTCATCTTGGACCCCAAACCTAGCACAAGTGTTAAATAAATGAATAATCAGAACTGGGGTGGTAGGTATTGGATTCAATCCTCAACATCATGAGTGAATGAGTGAATAACTTTTTGAAGTCCCTATGCTAGGTGATGGGAAGATAAGGACTCAAAAAGCTACCCTGGCCTTCAGGGACTTTTTGCCTCTTGTGATGTGTCTGTCACTGGTGAGGTCAGAAATGGAGTTAGTATTTCTTGGACCAATCAGAGGCCTTGCTCAGAGCTTCATAAGTGGATTATCCACATAGCACCACCCCCCTCAACTTTTGCCTGAACTTTTAACTACTTAGCCTGCTTCTTCAAATGGACTCACTCTTTAAGTTAAATCAATGACATTTTATGCAACTTTGTGGCACTACCATCGGTGGAAACTGGTCACACCTTGTGAAAAAACAGAAGCCAATCTTCAAAATAAATACAAGGATAAACAGAAGCAGTAGTTAACTTGTGGCTAGTTGCCACTGCTTGCTGGCAGAGACTCTTGCCCTAGTGGGCTCTGCCTTTTTTCAGAAGGGAGACTGGAGAGTGAGAAGTGTTCAAAACATCAAAAAGAGACTTTCCCACTGAGCCAATCAGGGCCTGAAGAAAAGGGGAAGAGGCTTGACCTCTTCCTTGGTAGTCAAGGTCTTGTCCACATATCACTAGTCTGTGGCTGGCATACCTGCAGTGTACGTGGAGCAATCATGAAGCTCAAACAAATGTTAATGTTTCCTTCACTGTCCAGAGCCACACCACTGTAAAAACATTCCTTCATATCAAAACAAACCAGGCACACACAGGAGAAACAATGCTGAAACCACAGAGCTGCAGACTGAATTCACCTGAGTATGTCTGTACTATGGTGTTCAGGTTACAGACAGGGCAGAAAAGCACAGAGTCCAGTGACAGGGCTCAATTCTCAATCTTCCATCCAGGACCCTAAAAAAAAGAGAGGGCTCTAAAAAAAAAACCCTTCATTGCAGATCTTAGATGACCAATAGAGGTCAGCTAAGCAGCCCTCAAGAAGTGGAGAAAAGTCAGATATGGTGGTACATGCCTGTAATCCCAGCATTCAAGAGGCTGAGGCAGGAGGATCTCAAGTTCTAGAACAGCCTGGGCTACAGAAGGAAACCCTGTCTTGAAAGACAAAACAAAAATAAAATAGTGGAGACAGTGACTCAGTGGGGGCCCTGCAGGTTCAGGACATACCTGAAATGTGAAAGAAACACTTAGCAGGACCCTAACTGCTCCCCAATCCTGCTAGAGGAAGGTGGTGCAAGCCCCATCCCAGCTCAGCAGCAAAGCCAGTCTTTATAGGCAGCACCTCTCCCCACACACAATCAGCACCCACCTCACACAGATTTTTCCCCCAAACCTAGATCTGGGCTGGAGAAACTTAGCAGGCTATCTCTAGGCTTACCAAATTCAAACCCTTGAGCTGGACTTGACTATTTATATTACAAGAAGCTTCTTCACTCTCCAAAAGCAATCCTTTGTAGCCTGAGCTGCCCTGGAACACTTAAGTGTTTGTTAACAGATTATTAACCACTTGGCAGGTTCTCAAACTCTAAAGGCAAGTTGTAAAGAAAGGGGGTGGGGTGACTGGATTCTCTGCCACCCTGCTCTGTTGGGTTGCCAGACTCTGTGCTATGCTTCATGTACAGCATCTCATTTAATTAATCCTCTCAGCAGAGTTAAGAATCTCCATTTTCCAGCAAAGGAAGATGAACACAGAGAACTAAATTCACTTACCCAAAGTCACACAGCCACTACAGCACTTAAAGAAGGAGCTGTTCATATAGCATATGGCATGGCCTAGATAATGAAGGGCCGTTTGCACTGTTATCACCACGTGCTCAAATATACCCCACTGGCAAACTGTGCAATAGCTGTGTTTACTGAAATGAGCTCTCATAAATGCTGCAACTGTCGTAACAGTAGTGTGTCACAGCACAGTGGAGGGACTACAGTTCACAAAAATTTATTATACAGTTTACAGGAGAAGAGAGAAGTTCAAAGGTTCCCAACACAAAGACATGATCAAGGAGGTGGAAATGCTAATTACCCCAATTTGATAATTACATATTGTGTACACGTATCAAATTCTGTACACTTACTATGTGCCAATTTAAAAAATACAAAAGAAGGATGTCAGAGCAGCAAAGATGATTGTATAAAGCTTCAAACGTACTGTGGGTCCAAGGCATCAAAAAAAAAAAAAATCACCTAAATGAACCAGAGTAGAAAGGGAGGGGATTGCAGATGGCTAACCCCGCCTCCATTCATTTATTTCTCTGAGTGTGTGCGTGCATGAGTGTGCACACACACACAAATACTCCTTCAGACAAAATATTCCCCTTGAACAGATGGAAAAGAAAGCCACGTGGAGGCATATGTCCAGCTCACCCCCAATGCCTGCTGTCCCCTCTCTGTCCCTAGGATCTAGGACCTATCTGCCCAGCAGACAACAGCACCCAGAACTCATTCCCTGGGCTAGGTCTGGGTTCTGCAGAGCAGGATGGGGCAGCTATTCCCACCATTAAGAGATAAGCTTTGGGATAGGATAGAAGGATTGTGCTATCCAGTGAAGAACAGGAGAGACAGGGAGGCAAAGGACAAGATACAGCATAGAGAGGGAAGGGGACAGAGGGAGGGTGGGAGGCAGGAAGTATGCTTAAAACACATTGTCAGTAGCACGGCATTAAAAAATCATTTTCTCTGTGATTGAAAGCATTTTTAAAAATCAAAGATAGAGACAGCTGCTATGCCGTGGTGGTGGGATTAGGACTGCCTTTGTCAACGTCGGTTAAAATTCTTATATAAGTTTTACAACAGATAAAATTTTAGAGTACTCGTGGATGGAAAATTCAGAAAAACCCACCAAAGGGAACTGGGTGGTTATAAAAGGTGAAACTGATACATATAGTTCCTAACAGACCTCCCATGGACCTCTGAGAGCAGGAACTGAGGCTTCTGAACCAGGCTTCTGGACTCCCCAGAGTTTCCTGGGGTGCCTGTGTGCAGGGTCTAGATCCCCACAGGGAGAATTAGAAGTGGAGGGCCTACACCATGCTCTGTGGACTGCAGGAATGATCTTGAGCAAATCTTGTCACCTGTAGTCAGCATCCTTTTCCTTAGAGCAAGAGGCTGCAGGTCCACAAGGGTGACAAACACAAATGCTTTGAAGTTAGGCTGGAAGCCCAGAACTGAACGGGCCATCAAGGACTGTGCTGGCCTGGAGATCACACACCCAGGCCACAGGGGCAGCCACCATCAGGTCTGGATAAGAGCTAGAAATTTCTACTGTGGTCATTGTTCTGTTGGTATCTAGTATTTTTAACATAAAAAAATTGCCCTTAAGGCAATACCAAACACGGACATGTTTTCTGTGAAAATTTCCAGAAAATTTTCAGGTCAACCTACTGTTGCTCCCTGCTTTATCCCTGCACAGTGCAAGAATTGCTGACCCTGGCTGCTTCAAGAGACACCCTCTATCCATGGAGCCTGGAAGGAGGGTGGCAAGGAAAAGGGCCATCGGAAACCTCTGGCCTCTGAAAAGAACCCAGGACACCGTCAGAAGGTCCTTGGCCCCAGGGGAAGATGATAAGGTGCAGCTGCACCATTTAGCTTGGTACTGGGCATCAGACCCCCTTCTAGTCCTTGGTCCCAGCCTGGAGCTTCTCCAACTTTCAACACAGCATTCTGCCTGTCCAACTGTGCAGTTGTGAGGAGCAAGAAGCACCACCTGTAACGTCAATTTCTCTCTCTCTCTCTTTCCTCCCCCCACTTGTGGCCCTCAAGTAAGTCCCATCAATCTCCCAAGCTCCCTCCTCAAGCTCTCATCCCCATCTCCTTCCAACAGCTAAGAAACCTAGACTTATAGACAACTTTTTGCCTGAACTTTTTCACCTGCCCAGCTCTCTGTTTGAAGCCCATCATCCAGATTTTATTCCCTGCCCCACCACACTCCTAGAAGTCTTCTTTTAGAAAGCTAATAGCCTTCTAATTGCCTAGTGCAATGGCCTCTTCTAACATGGCACCCAAACCAAGCTCTGTATTTGGTAAAAATGATGACCGATGTCTGTCAGTTAAATATTAAATGCATTAGACATGTCCTAAGACTTTACCTAAGAAGTACTTCAAATGCATCATCTTACCACCCAATGGTTTATTTGACAATGTGCCTCATTTGGACAAATGAGGAAATGGAGGCTTGGAGAGTTTTGGTAATTAGTCCAAGGTCACACAGGTAGAAAGAGGCAGAGCTGGTATTGGTTATTCAGGAAATAAATTATGAAGTCCTCACTCTTTCTCCCTCCTATGTTTTATCATGAAACATTTCAAACATACAGTGTGGTTGAAAGGATTTCCCAGAGAACACCTGTTCACCCATCACCTAGATTCTCCAAGAAACATTAAAATTTAGTATATTGCTTTATCACAAATGTAACCAGTTTGTTTCCTCTGGCTCCAATATGAAAAACAGCCCTGAAAAACTTTTTTGAGGCTTAGCTCAGACATTGCCATTTCTGTCATGGCTGGGGAGTAGGATGGGACAGGTGGGAAAGGGAACGTTGATCTGGAACATCTGTGCCTGTCATAAGGATGCATGTCCTGCCTGGCTCCACCTTCTCCCCTGCACAAAGCAGGGGGGAGATCTCTCTACTCAAGGAAGTCCCAAGCCTGTGAGCTAAGTCAGCTTTCACCCTTGTGCAAGGGGCCTGGGACTGGCAAGAGGAGCAAAGCTGGGGAAGCACAGCAGACTTACCCCCATGTGCTCTGATACTTTTTGTTTTTAGCTGCCAACAGCTGCAGGCCCCAATGCCAGGCCCACTTGCAGGGAGCTTTCCTACCCAGAGCCTCTTTGTTCTCTTCAAGGGAACAGTATTCCGCAGCATCCCGGCCAGCCTCCAGTCTACCTGCTCGATGAAAAAGTTGTTCAACCAGAAAAATAAGCTTTTTCTCTGGTCCTCTGCAAAATAAGGACCTGGGATGGGGCTACATATGAAAAGGAAAGCCTTGAGGCACTGGATTATCAGTCCTGCCACTATGGACTTTCTTGTTGTGTGACCTTAAGAAATCCTCCCACTGTCTCTGGGCTAGAGCTTTCTCATCTGTACGAATGATAGCACAACTAATGAAAAGAATAAGCAAATTCTGTCCCATCTCCTATGTGGACAGATGTTGTGTGAGGGTAAGGAAGTAAAGAAGGAAGCAGTAGACACCTGGGAACCCTGATTTAAGCCCTTTGTACATATGAACTAATTTAATCTTCACATCACATCTGTGCACATCCTCAAGACACACATCCTCCCCACTTCCACCTTCTATACATCAACCAAGCCAGGAAGAAAGGCATGAAAGGAGAACTTATTACTCAAATGCCTCTCTGGGCCTTAAGAATTAAGTCAGCTCATAGCATTGCGAAAGTGGCCCAGGACCTACAGGAGGGGGCAATTTTTGTCCACCTTGTATAGGTGAGAAAACTGAGGCACAGGGTTTCAAAACTTTTCTTATGTCATATGGTTAGTAGAGACAGTGTGAACTTGGAGGACAGGCAGCAGGTTCTGGAGTCTGGTAGGTGACCACCACATGGCACTGGCTGCAGCAGAGCCCACAACCTGCTCTCTGCCCCCCAAGAAGACTCAGTCCAGATGAGGAGGCAGGACAGAGATGAAGATTTCAATACTGATCAAATGCTTAAACAACTCTCTGAGATAATGGTGGGGAAGATATTGCCAGAGAAAACATGATTAATTGCAAATGAAAGTGTTCATACAGAACTACTCTAAAGGTCAAGAAAAGAAAAGGAGGGGAAAGAAGTGAGATCGTTGGGAGACAGGAGGAAGCCCAGGAGATCAGATGTGAACTGGCTTTTGCAGAGTGAGCAGGATGTGAACAGTGAAGAGGAGAGAGAAGACATTTCAACAAGAGTCAAAACTCAAAGTAGGGGCTGGTGGAGTGGCTCAAGTGGCAGAGCACATGCCTAGCAAGCACAAGGCCCTGAGTTCAAACCCCAGTACCAGCAAAAACAAAACAAAACTCAAAGTAGCAGCCCAGGTCTAGAGGTTGCACCTAGCTTAGGAGAGTAGGGTACAGAGCTGGGAGTGTGAAGTCAGGTTGGGAGGTCAGGCTAAGGAATCTGAACCTTACCATATGAGTAACAGGGAGCCATGAATGTACTTGAGTTGAGTACTGGAGTATTGTGACTAAAATGTCCGCTGGTGACATACTGGGGACACTAAGGGTGTTCATTTCTTGTAGGCACTGGCCAAGGAGCCCTTGGGCCTTGACAAGGGAAGCAAGAGGTTAAGGTTCTGAAGCACCTTGGAGACTGATCAGGGAGGGGGACAAATGAAGTCTTCATTTGGACCTCTTCCTGGGACTGGTTAGAAGTTGGCTCTCCATGTTGCTAGAGAAGCAAGAAAATATGATGCCAAGGCCCCCCCAGGTCACATCCAGTGAAGAAAATATTTTTAAAGGCTATTTTTAATCTTTTTGTTGACTGAAAACACACTGGGAAGAAATGAAGCATGAACACAGACGCGAGGCTCTCCCTGTCTTCCCCCATCCCTCCTATTAGGCACATGGTGACCCCACAGACCACCATATGGTCCACCAGTAAGGCGGCTCCTGAGGATCCTGACTGCTTGGTCTGCTTAATTATTTGTTAGCTAAAAATAGAAGTGCTGGACAAAAGACTGAGATTTTTTTCAGTGTTGCCAACAAAGACAGGCACCCTTGGTAGAACTGGAAAATAAGGTTTCCATCGGACATCTTCCCTCACTTGAGCCACTGTAGCCTCAAGGTGGCAGGGCACCCTCTCCCACCTTCCCTGGGAGGGGTTGATGTTCTTCAACTGGAGCAGGTATCAGGAAAGAGCTTGCCTACGAGTCTAGAAAGATCCATTTGCTTTAGGGGTATCCTTGCCTGGCTCATGCCCTGAGTCTCCTCTAGCTAACAACCTGCTACAGCCTTCATTCCAGCCCCACCCCACAGCAGCCACCAGTTGTGGATTCTCCCAGGCCCAGGCCAGGGAAGCTGAACATCACTCCAGGAGCCTGCAGGAAGAGGCCTGGGTCCAGGGGTCTCCCTTCCACTCCCTACCTAGACCCGTGTCTCTGCTCCATCACAGCTGTCACTCCTGCCCCACTGGCCATCTCAACCTGCAGAGCAGGCTGGATGCCCTCTCTTGCCCTACACTCGTACATTGTTCTCCCTATCCCACCCCCAACCCTAGTAGGACCCTAGCTAGAACCAGATGAGCCTGGCTTGGCTCCAGGATCTGCCAGTTTACTAACTGTAAGCCCTCAGTCTTCATTGCTCAATGCCTCCGTTTCCTTACTAGACCAATGAGTGCAATAATAGCTCTGACTTATGAGGACCAGTTGAGAGAGAGATGGTCAAGGGTGTCACAAGAGCTGGCACACAGCAAGTACTCTCTATGGTTGGTCACCAGCGGCTTCAATCAGTCTGTGTGACTCCCAGTGTTCTGTATTCACTGAACTCATCGCATGCTCATTGAGCACCTAGTTTCTCCATTCTCTCTCCTCTTCCCCCCTCGCCCCAGAGGACCCACCAGGTAGCTGCAGGAGTCTGCACATTTGACCTGGGATGCTGTCTAGTGTCTGATACCTGCTGGTTACCTCTGTCACCTTCCCCACTCTAACCTGGCTCAGGGGCCCTCACTGTACACAGTTCACTGAGGTGTGGGGAGAACCCTCCTCCCTACTTTGTGTTTGCTTTGCAGCTCATGTATTTACTCAGCACACATTACCATCAGGAAGGCCGTGAACAGGGTGGAGGGTTTCTCCCATATTGATGGGGCAACCAGTTGAGCAAGAAAGTCCCTGGGGTCCCCAGTCCCCTGCTGAGGGCCAGGTGGTTCCCCAAAGAAGGGAGAAAAGCTGTCCCTCTCCAGGTCTCATGCTTATTTTTCCAAAGGATAGGTTACAATGGTCCTTACAGTATTCTGGGGCTCTCCCATAGGCTAGGGACTTGAGTTTGCCCCGACCACCATCTGCCTATTCATGGGCATTTCAGAGCCAGTTAAGAGTTGGTCATGGCTTAGAAAATTCTCCTTAGGGAAATTAAACTGGGCAAAGCTTCAGAGAGCCCCCACAGAGTGAGTGAGATGTAAGCAGTCAGCCTTGCCTGGCCCTGCCTGGCTCTCAGGTGGCACACAAGAGCCATGGACTGTGGAAGCAGAGGCCAGGGCTCAAGTCTTGGCCATGCCATTTCCTATCTTAGTGAAGCCTGGTGCTCCCTTTAGCCTCTCTGAACCTCAATTTCTTCATCTGAGAAATGAAAATGCCTTCTGCTGGGGGCTGTCTTAAGGCTATGACTTAGAGAGGTGGTGAGCACACAGTAGACACTTACTTACTAAGACCAGCACACCAGCATGCCAAATTATTGTGGTGACTTATTTACACTCCTTCTGCTCCAGAAAAAGGCTTTCCTAAGACTCACGCAATGTTCACAGGAGTAAATTCTCCAAGAAAGAGCAGCAGGGGAGAAAGAAGAGAGAGAAGGAGACCTTTGCTGTGCTGCTGAAGCTGCAGGCAGCCAGATGAAGTAAGGTGTAGATGGACAAACAGTCAGAGGCATGAATAGCAACTAATGACTTTGATTAAAATTAATGATGAAACAACACCTGTTAGCTGACTCGGAGCCCCATCACCGCCACATGGCAATTATATCCACTGTCCTCTCAGCTGATCTGTGATCCATAAAGTACTATCATGCCATGTGCTGTGTCTCACCTGTCTGCCAGGCAGAGAGGTGGCTGTCCTCAGGTGATGATCAGTCCCAGGGCCCCAACCACTCTAAAGGTCACTTCTGAGCTACCCAGGCATTCATAAAGCTTGGGACACCCCACCCTGGCAAGCCCTGGGAGCAGCTGGGCAGCCTTTCTGAGGGTGAGGCTCCCCAAAGCAAGGAGAAAAGCATACAGCCAAGAGTACTGCCTTGACAAGCTTTGCTGGCTGACAGAAGGAGTCCCCAACTTGAGCAGTGAACAATCCTGGTCCGGGTCCATGCCACTCCACAAGACTTGGTCGCTAGAGCCACCCAACTGAGGCTATACCAGCATGGATGAGATGTCTGAGGATAGCCTGAGACTGCACAGAGTGTTTAGGGATGGAAAACAAGCTTTGTTCAGGTTTGGAAAAGCTCAGGGAAGCCAGAAAGAAAAAAATCATGTGGCTGGGATCTCACCTTCTTGTAAGGCAAACTCCACTAATATCTAGCACCCAAAGCTGGTGTCTGAGGCTGATGCAGACCCCATGGGGGAGCTTATCTGTGCTGGAGACTTTAAAAAGAAATAATCTACCTGGGGCCTTCCACATCCTGTCTATCTGTCTGTCTGCCTCTCTCTCTCTTTCAATCTCTCTGTCTCTGTCAGCAAATATGGAAAAATAAAAATACATACAGGTTTCATGCCATTGTTCAAAGGAGCCTACAGTTGAATTGCAGATCAGAAAAATAGAAATGAATGATCAATTTAACAAGGCTCTTTAAGAGAAGCTTCTAACTCCACCTTCTCACACTGCTTCTATCTACTGGTAGAAGAGATGTCATTGTAGTGCTGCAATATTTCTCACAAGATCTGACTTTAGGAGGGAAGAGCAAGGAAGAGAGCTGAAACCCAGCCTCAGCCCAGGTATGAGCTAGCACAATTCGCAACCAGTTATCTGGTTTCAGGAATGCTAATACAGGATAACAGGAAACTCAATCACACCAGGAACCTACTTACTGTCCACAGATACCACTGCAGACATCAGTCAGGGATCAGGGAGGCCCGCCACAAACAGGCTATGGGGTCACTCTATCTTTCCTCCTTCGACAAATCCCAAAATATCACAATGACACCCAAGCCAGGGTATCTGAGGATACACAAAGGAAATCCAACTCATGTGACAGGCCCTCAAGGTGTGGCCCTCATTCACCAAGAGGAAATACAGGCAGAAGAGCTAGGGGAGCTCAAGAGGCCATGTTACACCAGTGTGAAAGAGGGCAAGACACTGGTGGTTAAGAAGGTGGCCAGACCTGGTCACTAGCCTCCAGGGACTGAGCTTCTGCTTCCATGTCCTTCCATTATGGGCCTGTTGCCCCAAGTACCTACTGAGGACACTTGAACTCCCATGAAGCTGAATGACCACTGCCTGTGAAGACTGCTCAGCCCTGTAGCTTTCTGAGAAAACGGAAGAGATGCATATTCACCCAAGCCAGCCCTGCATTCTCTGAGCAGTTACTGATGTTCAGCAACAACAGATTGCCTGGCTGGTAGTTTCAGGGCCAGATGCCAGCCCACAGGGCTCAGGTGGCCCCTTCCAAATTAGAATCCAGGGATGCTTATCTAGATCCCCCGTAGCCTCCTTAGAAGAATCCCTGAAGAGAAACGAATGCCGGGGCTTTGAGAGAGGATTCTTAAGGCCCTGGCCATTTGCCCTAGAAATCACCCCAAATTTCTCAAGGAGCAGCTGAGCCTTGGAGATCAGACTCTGCAGGGGAGACAGATGAAGACCGCAGCTGCCAAGCAGAAATGGTTGGGGGACCATGCATGAAGTCCACTCCAGATTACATCCCACCCCTTAGAGAGGTGGGAACAGCTGGCTTCCAAAGATAACTGCAAAGAAAACCATTGGACAGATCACACAAGAGGTGGGCCCTGACCATATTGCAGTGGAACAGTGTCCCCACCCAAGTGCCCACACTGCTATGCCTTTCACCCTGGCTCTCCCTTCCCCAGCTCTTTCCCACTTCCATGCCTTCACTCATGCCACTCTGCTCACCAGGCAAGATTTCCCTGCCTCTCAACTGGCCTTTAGGGTTAAGGTTGAGTTCAAGTTCCTGCATCAAGCTGGGCCAGCCTTGATCGTGCACTGGAGCCATCCTCCTGCAAGGAAGGACTTATGGCCCAGACATAGGGATTGAATCAACAGCCAGCCCTGCTGTCACTTTCCTCAGGGTCAGGCTCTGCTGCAGAGAGTGACCTCAGCAAGGTCAGCTTGCTGGGATAATCACATCTGGTGACTAGGTGAGGTGGGGTATAGAAACCCTATGATCTCAACTCAAAGGGATCAACTTCATTGGGCAAATTCACCCCAGAACTCTATGCTAAGTTGGCTGAGGTTTTGCAGGGCCTGCATCAACCCTGGCCTTGTCCCTCTGGCCACAGATGCTCCTGCCTCTTCTTTCTCAGATACTGATCAAACATTTAGAACCCAAACTCAACATCTGTTTTCAGGAGAAGCTGATGTACAATGGCCAGCCCTCCATGGAGTCAATCATTGGCCAATGAGCTGATGCTCAATTTGCCTTCAATAAGCATGTGGAATGGGACGCCTTGCTTACTGATGGAGCTCTTGTAGAGCCTGTCCCTCTCTAGCTACTGATGGGGGAAACAAAATGGCAAGAGATCAGGGACATGGAAACACATTACCAGAACATAACTTCCCTGGCTCCCTGAGGTTGCACAGGGAGACACTACCCTGGGATGCTGCAGATCCTGGGATCCAGAACAACAGTGGCTTGTTAGCAGCTCCCTGTTCCAAATGATGTCCCAGTCCTTTATTCCCTAGAATGCCTGCTTCAGCAGCACTTTCTCATCACCAATGGTGATACTAGGTGTAAACAGCACTGCTCACCCCGGCACTTTAACCAGGTCTGTGTAACAGCACTGTAAATGTTAAAAAGGTTATAATTGGAGATGCTGTTAAAACAACCCAGGGCTTAGTGTTACTAAAGATGTTTGCAGAGTGTAGAGCAATATAAATAGCAGGGTTTATGGTGTCATGCTGAAATTATTGAGCAGGGGACACTCAAGTGAATGTCCATCCAAGCCAGGAGTTCTCTCATCTGAGTCCTCTCTCCCTGATCTCCAAGTTCCCAGGAATAGAATCCAAGATGTGTCTATCCTTATACAGGGGAGATGAGATCTTGCTACTATATCGTAGGACAATTACACTAAGATGCAAGGCAGAGCTTGTGGACCACTGGAGCCCCTCAAGCTGCTGTACTGCTGTTTCCTACGTGGAGAGCTCACAGCATGGGAATGCTATCAGCTCAGATTTTAAAATCACTTTGCAGAGAAGGTGGCATTCATCAACATGAGGGAATTGTTTCCTAGCCTGACCTCAGCCTGAGTCTGCAGACTGCACACAACTGCACAGAGAATAGACAACCAGTCAATCAACAGTGCCAATAGTGCCTAGCATGGGCCAGGCCTTCTGCATACACTTTGCTCTATCCTAACAAACTGGCTGGAGGACCATGGGGGGATAAAAAAGAGGACCCTTATCCCTTACTATGTGCAATGCACTATAGAGGTTACAAAGATGACTCAGACTTACACTTTGTCCCCTAAGGAGGGTGCAATCCAGGTGAAGGGTGAGAAGGCAGAGAGCTGACTCAGGCCCCAGAAAGGAAGTGACCAGAGCTCTAGCCCAGAGATGTGGATACATGGTAGCTGGGGCAGAGGAAGGAAGTTCCCTTCCAGAGGAGGATGGCTTCCAGAGGAGGTGACCCATGAACTGGGTTTGACATCTGGGTGCATTCAAATACAGGCCAAGTGTGCACCTGACCAGGTGAAGGCGGTCAATGCAGCACACAGATCACATGTTCCAAAAACTGCCCTTCCCACTGACTGGGCATGGCTGCCAGCTTCAGCCACATCAGGACACCTACATTTCCAGAGACTTACTGCCTGATGTGGTTTTTTGCCAGGCATATTAGCTCAACTGCAAACCCACAGGAAAACAAGTATGTGGATTGTAACAAGAATGTATTTGAAATTTATAAGTCTTTCATTACATGAAATTAGGCCTGACAAATATTTTCCTATAAAACACAACTGACTCAGACTAAACTCCCTACTCCATGTCTCCCCACCATCACCACCACCAACTTTGCTAATAGCAGTGAAAATGGATCTTCAATGACTTAGACCTTCTCCCACCTCCACCTGGCCACTGGAAGGAGGGAGTCACCAGATCCTGGTCTTCTTACCTGCCCCACCCCCACACAGTGCATGTCATGCTACAACTGCAGTAAGACTGGTCATGCATTAATGTCACACCCCAGACCACATGTCAGACCCTCAATGGAGCAGAATGACCACGCAAAGGGAGTTACACTTGAGAGAGGGGTCAGGTGGGGGCCAGGAGACAAAGCAAGGCTGCTATCTCACCAAGGTTCTTTTTCAGATGGACTCCGAAAGTTAACTTTTGCAAAAGTTTATTAGAAAATGAAGTAATTGGGATCATTTAATGGAGCATGAAAGACATATTGGATGGTGATGAGGAGGCGAGGTGATGATCTATTTATAATCATCAAGGTTGTATCCAGCTTCTGGGATAATTATACATTTAAAAATGCACGAAGAAAAGTTCTCTTGTGCACTGGGGGTTGGAGTGATTACGGGAAAATCTTGTTGAGGAAGTTTCTGTCTGCCCATGAGTAGGACACCACCTCAAGAGCTACTGGCCATTTGGCTTCCATTAAACTGGGAACTGAATAATTTCTAAATTTCCTTCTAAAATGAAGCCTCTTCCAGGAACAAGTATGTAGTCTCTCTCTTCCTCTGGTGATGTCTCCTTATCTTCCTACAGCCCCAGAGAAAGACCTTGCATCCTGCATCTGATCCTTTGGTTTTGTTTTACTTATGTTTAAATTCCATCAGTGAGGTCCTCCCTAACTGAAATACTGATATTAATATTAGACACTAGAGCATCTCATTTAAGGGTGGGCACATCTGAACTTAAACCTTATTATCTGGGAAAGTTCCATAATCCCATCTGGACAAGAGGAATGATGGTGCCTGAATGATAGGGCTACAGTGAGGACAAAACCTGGCTAAAGGCAAGGCTGGCACATGGGGGAAAAAAGCTCACTGCTACAACTTCAGCTGGAGCCATGGTTCCAGAGGCTCCACAGGCTGACATCAGTCCCAATACCTGTCGATTCCAGACTTCCCTGTTTGTACACAGTTCAAGCTGGCTCCATAACCAGCACCTGCATGGCTGAGGGCTCACAAGCACTCAGCTTAACAATCCAGTCAGAAAGTACAGACAGGGAAAAGTTGCAAGATCATTAGAATGAAAATTCTAGAATCCATCTTCTAACCCCCACCAAAAAAATGTTAGCAAGTACAAGAAGTTCCAGGGCAAAAAATCTTACCCTAGTATTCAAAGACTCTCCAAAGGAAGTAGCAAGGACCAGATCTACCCTCCTACCTGACACAACAATAAACATAAGGCATTTGAACTCAGGCCAAGCAAGATAGCAATCCCACGCTGTAGCTCCAGCTTTCCACCTGCAACAGCGTCTGGGGCACAGTACAGAGAAGGGGGCACCAGCTTCCTCCTCACTGAGTTGAAGGGAAGGAGGGATTCCAGGGTGCCCAAGGAAACTCAAGTTCCCAAAGCAAGGCACCAGAAAGGAGAGAGCTGTCCAGAGAAAACTCTAGAGATCAGAAGAAGAACCCGCTTGAGTCTTTAACTAAGTATCATCAGCACAGGCATGTGTGACAACTGCCGGAGGCCGTGGAGATAAGCACCACAAAGGACCAGAGGGAACAGTCCATGTTTCCACTGACCTGCGTGCAGACCTCCAAACTCCCAGGGCAACAGGTAGAGTACTTAAAAGAGTATTGCTTCTGTAGTGTGAAGAAAGTAGCCCTAGGTGAAGGCAGCTCTGGTACCACCTAATAAAACTTAAAAACAAGATCCCAAAGGATCAAATCGTTTCCACATAACTTAACCGTGCTCCAGAAAAAGCTGGAGAACATTTATAGGAGTACTAAAATATCCAGCATCCAAAAAGGTAAAATGCCCAATGTCTGACATCCAACCGAAAATTATTAGGTATGCAAGAAAATTCGACCCATAATGAAAAGTTAATCAGAGACTCCCCAGTTCTGCAATCATATCTACAGCATATTTGAAGACCCTGATACAGAACCCACCTAGACCTAGAAACACATTTTAAAGTGCTTCCCCAGTTTCTCCATGAGATTTGCTCTGCTTTTTTCCACTCTAGACAGTCAACAAGGTGGAGAAAAAAACACCAGTATTTTGTTTCTGTTTCCTAACAGAGTCGCCAGTCCCAAGAAAGATGCTGCTCCATTTCATCCATCTTCTAACTTCATACCTGTATGTTCACGAAGGCTCTACCTGTCCTCAGAAGTTTCAGCTGATTGAGCCTCTTTTGATCCACCCTCAGTTAGATGCCTCTTTACCATTCCTCATTCATAAGACTGTTAAAATCAGAGCTCATCTACACTAGAAAATATACCAGCTTTTGTCTCTTTGAGTTCATCATGCTTTCTCTCATTTAAGCAAAGAAATGTTCATTGAGTATCTACCACATGCCAGGCAGCCCCTTTGAACCCTGTTTGTCTTTGGAGACTCACATCAACCTTGAGAGGGAGGACAGGCAGTTATCATTAGCTGTATTTTAGAGGTGAGAGGCTGAGGCCTGGAAAAGAGACTAAGTAACCAGCAACAGGTCTCACAGCTAAGGGAAGGTGGAGCCAGAAACTTTAACCCAAGACTCCTAAAACCAAAGCTTTTGGGTCCAAGTCTTGCTCAACCTGGTCACAGTCATAAGTGGGAACAACCTGTGCCCTCTGCCCAGGACACTTTCAGCTTCCTCAGAATTACCCTGGAGTGTATCTTTTCATTCGCATTTGAAGAGTTTCTATAAGATTCAGGTGGACTTCATCTAAATCTGCAACTGTCTCCACTATATCAGGCAGGCTCGAGATCAGGGATGGACTCAGAAAGGCATGAGGCTGTTATACACTTGGCCCCTACTTTTGTCCTCTCCAGTCACCTTCAAGGGCATTTCCATCAAGCCTGACTTGCACAGAAGGCCTGTCCCCCATGAAGAGCAGGCAGGGAAGTGACTGGCCCCTGGGCTGGAGCAGAGACAATCAGAATGCCATCCCTCCCCCTATCACTGCTGCGCTGTATGGAAACTGGGTCAGATACGGCCAACTCATTCATTTAATCCAAGCTCCCCCGCTCCAGTCAGCTTTTAGACTTCAGGGCTTTCAGTCCAAGGAAGAGCTATTTCCTCTGCAAAATAAACAAAATAAATTAAGCCCATGCTTTTTGATCTCTGAGCTTTTGTGTGGCTGATGGACTGAACAAAAACAATCTGTTGTCCTCCTGGCATCTTGGAGACACTGTAAAAATTCAGTCACAGCTTTGGAAATCAGAAAGCCAGCTTCTAGCCACCAGCCAGGCCCCTTGGTTGAATGAAGTGTGGCTTAGGAAGAGGATCTTTGCCGCTCATTCACTTGCTGAAGCAGAAGAGTCTGCATGGGGCAGTCAAAAGAACCAAAAACTAAAGGCAACAGCCCTTGTTTGGCACTAGCCATGTAGGCCAGTTTTCCTCTCCTTGTCCCCACTCCAGGGTCTTTGCATGAGTTATTGTCCCCTTTTGATAGACTTTTACTCAGAATCTTGGAAAGGAATGCTGTCTCCTCATTCCTAACACCTCCTAGGGGGCTCCTGGGAGAGACATTCTTCATAAAAAGGAGCCTACTCTGATTGCTGTTCTAACTGTGCTCTCACCTCTGTGACAGCAAGGACATTATCTATCTCTACCAATCAGCAGAACACCTGCACATGGCAGGTATAACGTTCACTGGAGAAGGACAACTAAAAGAGGAAGAATGAGGCTGTTTCCAGTGCCAGCTCTTCCTGTCCTACGCACTCTGTGGTACATGTAGACCAGGATCCTAATTCATGGTGAGGTGGCCACCAGCTGCAGAAGCATGCTGGAGGGAGGTCAGGGAAGGGCACCCAGGAAGTGGGACAACTAGCTCTGGAGAGGCATGGAGCAGACAGGGGTCTTATCAGGCTCAGCCAGGACAGTTGAAGAACAACCGCCAGTCGGCAGAAAAGACCCTAGGCCAAGACACTATTGGTATGGTGCACCTCCTCACCCTCAGATTTCCCATGTGAAGAACAAGGTGGATGGATTATCAATCATGCTGAGAATCTTTTGGAGAACAGAGCAACTTGAGAATCTAAGAAAGATGCAGATTCTTTCTAGAGAATTGCAAGTGCATACAGAGAGATAACACGTGCTACATTTTCTAGAGGGGTGCTGACTCCCCGAAGTGCATTCATGGGCCCAAGGACGACAGCTTCTCATTCAAAGGCTCCCTCAGGCCACCCTGCTGGTCATTTGTCAGCTTGCCCTCAGAGCCAATTCTTATCCCTCCTTAGTGGACTACACTTCCCAGACTCCCTTGCTCTCTGCCTTCTAGTGGGTATGGCCAATAACAATGCATTCAAAAGCCTAGAGGGAGAAAGGAGGGGAGAAACTAGGTACTTCTCCCTGTCTCTCTGGACTGGGTGGCATGTCCACGGTGGCTCCATCATCTCTTGGTGTCCTGTTCTCCCAAGAGTCCTTCCATCTGTGGTCCCACCACACCCAGCCCTTTCCAGTTTCAGCATCCACCAAGTGCCACTGGCTTCTGGGTTCTAGGAAATCAGCTATGCATTTCCCCCTCCAGTCCAAGTGTTGCCAGTAGCCTTTTGCTGCTGCCATTCTGACACCTTTATCACCAGCTCCCCCATAGAAGTTCTTACTGGACCTCTTGCCTGAACTCTGTTTTCTGGATAGTCCCTGATGGTCAGCCTGGGCCTTTGAGGTCTTGAGTTTTTGGGAAAGACCAGTCTGAGCTGAAGAAACAAACCCTTAGGAAGGTTAAGATGATGGAGGGTCCTGCAAGAGCCACCCCCCTATTCTGTTCCATTCTAGGAAAAATGCTAAGTTTGAAAGACCTTGCAGACTTCCTCAGTAGAACTTCAGCAGCCCAGCAACTAAGAGAAAGAATGAATAAATGGGACTACATGAAATTAAAAAGCCTCTGCACAACAAAAGAAATGGTCTCTAAATTGAAGAGACCACCCACAGAGTGGGAGAAAATATTTGCTAGCTATACATCAGACAAAGGACTGATAACCAGAATATACAGGGAGCTCAAAAAACTAAACTACTCCAAAATTAATAAATCAATAAAGAAATGGGCAACTGAACTAAATAGAACTTTTTTAAAGGAAGAAATCTAAATGGCCAAAAAACACATGTAAAAATGCTCACCATCCCTGGCCATAAAGGAAATACAAATCAAAACCACACTAAGATTCCACCTCACTCCTGTTAGAATAGCTATCATCAAGAACACCACCACCAACAAACGCCGGCAAGGATGTGGGAAAAAAGGACCCTCATACACTGCTGGTGGGAATGTAAGCTAGTACAACCACTTTGGAAAACAATATGGAGGCTTCTTAAAAAAACTAAACATAGATCTGCCATATGATCCAGCAATCCCACTCCTAAGGATATACCCAAAGGAATGTGACTCAGGTCATTACAAATGCATCCGCACACCCATGTTCATTGCAGCACTATTCACAACAGCCAAGCTATGGAAACAGCCAAGATGCCTCACTACCGACAAATGGATTAAGAAAATGTGGTATTTGTACACAAAATGGAATTTTACTCAGCCACAAAAAAGAATGAAATTTTGTCATTCACAAGTAAATGGACGGAACTAGAGAACATCATCTTAAACGAAGTTAGCCAGACTCAGAAGGCCAAAAATCACATGTTCTCCCTCATATGCAGATTATAGACCTAAAACAAATGTAGTAATATCATTGGACATGGGTCACATGCTAAGAGGAGAACATGCATGGGAGAAATAGGGAAAGGGAAGAAAACCTAAAACTTGAATGTGGTTCATATGCCCACTGTAGAAGAGTAATATAGTCATCTTAAACTGGCAGAGGCCAATATGGGAAGGGGACCAGGAAGTAGCAAAGAGGTTGGGTGGAAATGAACGAATGTGGGTTTCAAATGCACAAGTGCATGGAAGCAATGCTAGGAATCTCTCTGTATAGCTATCTCTGTCTCAAACTAGCAATTTTGTTGTTTTCTCTTCAACAAAATCAGAGAAGAGGACAGAACAGGTTCTGCCCAGAAGTGGGAGGGGGGAGGAGGCCCAAACAATGTTTACACATGTAAGTAAGTGTAAAAATGATAAAATAAATGAAAGGGGAAAAGTGGTGCTAAGGTACAGTCAGAGGTAAGTGGTCTATTCAAAAAAAAATAATAAAATGTACAGATCTTCGTTCAAAAAAAAAAAAGAAAGAAATACCTTGCAATGACCACATCTTCACACTGTCTGCTGCCTTTTTGCTGATGAGGGAAACAAATCTGAGGTCCCAGCAGCCATCCGCCAAATTGTGCTGCTAGCTCCTAGCTTAAGGCAGCCCAAATTTTCCTTGAGTTCTTATTGGGGATCTCATGTTAGCTGCTAAATTTTCTTTCCCAAAAGACCCAATTATGCAAAGCCAGCTTCAGGGCATGGTCATCCCAGGCCCTGGAGCAGCACCAAAGCCAGGTTGTGACACTGAAGACACACAGTGTGTAGATTCTATCAGCAGTGAGTGGGCACCCTCCACTCAGGAAGGATGCAGCCCAGACAGCACCCAGGACAGCCCACGCAGGCCACTGCCTCCACACTGTGCTGGCAGCTTTTAACTACTAGTCCACCCTTTGAGCTCCCTTGTTCCTCCCAATCACTCTGCAAGACACTCAAGGCGGGCACCAGGCCAGTGCCAGCAGAATTCTCCTCCCAGAGGACAGAGGCACAGAAAGGTTAAAGGGTTTGCCAAAGTCACACAGCCACGTGGAGGCAAAGCTGAGATTAGAACCCAGGTTGGGCAGGGATGACTTCAACTATACTCCCCAAGCTTACACACACACACACACACACACACACACACACACACACACACAACCTCAACAATCCCTTAAGCTGGATTCCCCAGATGAAAAGAAGTGTAAGGGATATCAGTACAAATTAAATCATATGAAAGTATTGACATTCAACCATTATTTTTTAAATTTTTGGCTTTGAAAATGGAAATTTCCTATGATTGAATGGAGTTTATTTGGATGGCAATCCTAGGGAAGAACTAGACTGAGAATGGGAAATAAGAATGAAAAGGGAAATGTGGGAAGATGGCGGCTAGAGGTAGGAAGCAGAAAGCGACCCTCCTATAGTGAAATCTTGGAGAGACGCTGGAGACACACTTTGCAGGCATAATCACCGAGAAAAGGCATAACTTTGACTCCTCCACATCTCCAGCCGGCGCAGAGAATCTCCACTTCACGTTAAACGGAGAACCGAGGAGGCCCCCGGGCCGGCAGTGGCCGGCGCCCATACGGCTTGGGAAGACGCGGACCAGGTGAGCTTCGCGGTACCGCGGTTCCCCCACAGACAAGCCTGGGCCAGAGCAGCATAGCCCCCTGGACAGACTGACCTCCACCCGGGGAAAAAAAAAGAGAAACTGAGTACTAAGCAATAAGAACAGCTAAGACACGCTGGAAAGAGGGTGGGGCGCCCTGAGCGCTGAAGATTGGGGGAAGGGAATCCTTCCCGGGACTGTAAATAAACGAGCCGGGCGGGCCGGAGAGCCTCTGGCGGGAGCGGGGCGCGCCCAGCAACCAGGAGCGGGGACGCTTGTGAGAGGAGGGAAGACCCACTTCCCACGTGAACTGTAAATAAACACGCAGGCCTGACAACGCGGGGCAGTGTCGCCTTTCCCAGTGCTTGGAAAGGGAAAAGCCTGTAGCAGAGGCCCCCCTCCCCCACACAGGAGAACTCTGAGCAAACAAAGCCTGTGGGACCAGGTGAGCGCTAGCTCACCCCAGAGATCTGCATAAATAACGCCGCCAGCTACAGGCGGAGAGCAGCAGGCAGGCAAGCCACAGTTGCAGATACCACTCTCAGAACTGCCTCCAGACGCTTTTTTTTTCTTTTTCTCCCTACCTTTGATGAGAGAACAACCGAATTACACCTGCAAGCCAAAAAACTTACTGAAACTGTATTGCATTTGAACTGGGGACACTTGGTGGGGCTTTTTTTTTTTTTTCTTCTGTGTGTGTGTGAGTGTAATTTTGTTCTACTTTATGCATCCCCTTTGATGAGACAACTACAGAACAACATCTGAGGCACCAACTCCAGGACTGGAGATTGAGACGGACATCCAAATTATTAAGACTGAAATTGCATTGCATATAAACTTGGAAGTTTTTTGGTTTTTTGGTTTTTTTTTAATTTTCTATTTTCCATTTTATTTTAATTCATTTTTATAAATAGATATTACTTTCATATACTTATTTTTTATTTTTTTTATCTTTGATTTTCAATCCTCTCTCTGTCACTCTATTGTCTGTTCAGCTTACTGTCGATTAGTACACTAACACTCCCTGTTTATACCTTTGAAACTCTCTTGTCTGATACCTTGTTCTGCTTTCTCCCTCTTGTCTGTATATTTGTTTTCCCCTTTTCTTTAACTTCTTGCTTTCCATCTCAGCTCACTCTTCCATTCTCAATATTACCATTGTTATTATTACAAGCTAGAAAATACTTAATTACACACAGTACAGGGACAGTAACAACACCAAGGACAATGACAGGAAGACAGAAAAAACAAGGAAACCATTTTCCCCACAGCAAAAAATTAGTACAGGAACCAGAGGGGAATGAATAGAACAGAAACTCAGAGCCAGACTCCAACAAAATGAAGATAAACTATGCCAAAGGACCCAATGAAGCCTACAAGAATAATTTAAAAGAAGACATACTACAAGTACTCAATGAGAATTTTATAGAGATGATACTGGATAGGGTCAACCAAAATGTACAGGAGACACTCAAGAAATTCCAAGACAATAAAAATAGAGAATTTGAAAAAGCAAAAGAAGAAATAAAGGAAACCATAGAAGCACTGTATAAACACCAAAGTGAAAGAGAGAACACAATGAATAAATGGATAAATGAACTCAGGACAAAAATAGACAACAATAAAGAAGAAAACAACCAGGATATGGAAAACCTCAGAAAAAAGAACGAAACAGAACTGCAAAACAAAATGGAAGGCCAATCCAGCAGAATAGAACAAACAGAAGACAGAATCTCAGAACTTGAAGATGAAATGGTAATTAAAGGAAAAACTGAAGAACTACTAATTAAACAACTCAAGACCTGTGAAAAGAAAATGCAAGAACTCACCGACTCCATCAAAAGACCAAACTTGAGAATCATGGGCATCGAAGAAGGAGAAGAGGTGCAAGCCAAGGGAATACGTAATATATTCAACAAAATAATAACGGAAAATTTCCCAAATCTAGAGAAAGATATTCCCATACACATGCAAGAGGCCTCCAGGACACCAAACAGACCAGATCAAAATAGAACTACTCCACGACATATCATCATTAAAACAACAAGTTCAGAAACTAAGGAAAGAATATTGAAGGCTGCAAGAGAGAAAAAACAAGTAACATACAAAGGTAAACCCATCAAAATCACAGCAGACTTCTCAACAGAAACATTAAAAGCAAGAAGAGCGTGGGGTGAGATCTTCCGGGCACTGAATGAAAATAACTTCAACCCCAGGATACTCTACCCAGCAAAGCTATCATTCAAAATAGATGGAGCAATAAAAGTCTTCCATGATAAGCAGAAACTAAAACAATATGTGACCACAAAGCCACCATTACAAAAGATTCTGCAAGGGATCCTGCACACAGAAAGTGAAACCCAACTTAACCATGAAAAGGCAGGCAGCACCAAACCACAGGATAAGAAAAAGCAAGACAGTAGAGAGTAACATCAAGTTAGGTACACACAATCAAACCTTCAAACAACTAAGATAACTAAATGGCAGGAATCACCACATACCTATCAGTACTAACACTTAATGTTAATGGACTTAATTCACCCATCAAAAGACACCGTTTGACAAAATGGATTAAAAAAGAAGATCCAACAATTTGTTGCTTACAGGAGACTCATCTCACCGACAGAAATAAGCATATGCTTAGGATGAAAGGCTGGAAGAAGATTTACCAAGCCAATGGCCCCCGAAAACAAGCAGGAGTAGCAATACTTATCTCTGACAAAGTAGACTTCAAACCTACATTGATCAAACGAGATAAAGAAGGACATTCCATACTAATAAAAGGGGAAATAGACCAAAAGGAAATAATAATCATCAATCTGTACGCACCCAATGTCAACGCACCCAATTTCATCAAACATACCCTGAAAGACCTAAAAGCATATATAAACGCCAACACAGTGGTTGTGGGAGACTTTAACACTCCATTATCATCAATAGATAGGTCATCCAAACAAAAACTCAATAAAGAAATCCAAGATCTAAAATATGCAATAGATCAAGTGGACCTAGTAGATGTCTACAGAACATTTCATCCAACCTCTACACAATATACATTCTTCTCAGCAGCCCATGGAACCTTCTCCAAAATAGATCATATCCTAGGGCACAAAGCAAGCCTCAGCAAATATAAGAAAATAGAAATAATACCATGCATACTATCTGACCACAATGCAGTAAAAGTAGAACTCAACAACAAAAGTAAAGACAAAAAACATGCAAACAGCTGGAAACTAAATAACTCATTACTTAATGAAGAATGGATCATCGATGCAATAAAAGAGGAAATTAAAAAGTTCCTAGAAGTCAATGAAAATGAAAACACAACCTACCAGAACCTATGGGACACAGCTAAGGCAGTCTTGAGAGGAAAGTTTATAGCCATGAGTGCATATATTAAAAAGATTGAAAGATCCCAAATCAATGACCTAATGATACATCTCAAACTCCTAGAAAAACAATAACAAGCAAATCCCAAAACAAATAGAAGGAGAGAAATAATAAAAATAAGAGCTGAAATCAACGAAATAGAAACCAAAAAAACCATACAAAGAATTAATGAAACAAAAAGTTGGTTCTTTGAAAAAATAAACAAGATCGATAGACCCCTGGCAAACCTGACTAAAATGAGGAGAGAAAAAACCCAAATTAGTAGAATCAGGAATGCAAAAGGGGAGATAACAACAAACACCATGGAAGTCCAGGAAATCATCAGAGACTACTTTGAGAACCTATATTCAAATAAATTTGAAAATCTAAAAGAAATGGACAGATTTCTAGATACATATGATCATCCAAAACTGAACCAAGAGGAAATTAATCACCTGAATAGACCTATAACACAAAATGAAATTGAAGCAGCAATCAAGAGTCTCCCCAAAAAGAAAAGTCCAGGACCTGATGGATTCTCTGCTGAATTCTATCAGACCTTTAAAGAAGAACTGATACCAACCCTCCTTAAACTGTTCCATGAAATAGAAAGGGAAGGAAAATTGCCTAACACATTTTATGAAGCCACTATTACACTTATCCCAAAACCAGGCAAAGACACCTCCAAAAAGGAGAACTATAGGCCAATCTCCTTAATGAACATTGATGCAAAAATCCTCAACAAAATAATGGCAAATCGAATTCAGCAACACATCAAAAAGATTATTCACCACGACCAGGTAGGCTTCATCCCAGGGATGCAGGGGTGGTTCAACATACGAAAATCAATAAACGTAATAAACCACATTAACAGAAGCAAAGACAAAAACCACTTGATCATCTCAATAGATGCAGAAAAAGCCTTTGATAAGATCCAACATCATTTCATGATAAAAGCTCTAAGAAAACTAGGAATAGAAGGAAAGTTCCTCAACATTATAAAAGCTATATATGACAAACCTACAGCCAGCATTATACTTAACGGAGAAAAACTGAAACCATTCCCTCTAAAATCAGGAACCAGACAAGGATGCCCACTATCTCCACTCCTATTCAACCTAGTACTGGAATTCCTAGCCAGAGCAATTAGGCAAGAAGAAGGAATAAAAGGAATACAAATAGGTAAAGAAACTGTCAAAATATCCCTATTTGCAGACGACATGATCCTATACATTAAAGACCCAAAAGCTCTACTCAGAAGCTTCTAGACATCATCAATAGCTATAGCAAGGTAGCAGGATATAAAATCAACATAGAAAAATCATTAGCATTTCTATACACTAACAATGAGCAAACTGAAAAAGAATGTATGAAAACAATTCCATTTACAATAGCCTCAAAAAAAATCAAATACCTAGGTGTAAACCTAACAAAAGATGTGAAAGACCTCTACAAGGAAAACTATACACTTCTGAAGAAAGAGATTGAGGAAGACTATAGAAAGTGGAGAGATCTCCCATGCTCATGGATTGGTAGAATCAACATAGTAAAAATGTCTATACTCCCAAAAGTAATCTACATGTTTAATGCAATTCCCATCAAAATTCCAATGACATTCATCAAAGAGATTGAAAAATCTACTGTTAAATTTATATGGAAACACAAGAGGCCACGAATAGCCAAGGCAGTACTCAGTCAAAAGAACAATGCAGGAGGTATCACAATACCTGACTTCAAACTATATTACAAAGCAATAATAATAAAAACAGCATGGTACTGGCACAAAAACAGACATGAAGACCAGTGGAACAGAATAGAGGATCCAGATATGAAGCCACACAACTATAAGCAACTTATCTTTGACAAAGGAGCTAAAAATATACGATGGAGAAATAGCAGCCTCTTCAACAAAAACTGCTGGGAAAACTGGTTAGCAGTCTGCAAAAAACTGAAACTAGATCCATGTATATCACCCTATACCAAGATTAAGTCAAAATGGATCAAGGATCTTAATATCAGACCCCAAACTCTTAAGTTGATACAAGAAAGAGTAGGAAATACTCTGGAGTTAGTAGGTATAGGTAAGAACTTTCTCAATGAAACCCCAGCAGCACAGCAACTAAGAGATAGCATAGATAAATGGGACCTCATAAAACTAAAAAGCTTCTGTTCATCAAAAGAAATGGTCTCTAAACTGAAGAGAACACCCACAGAGTGGGAGAAAATATTTGCCAACTATACATCAGACAAAGGACTGATAACCAGAATATACAGGGAACTTAAAAAACTAAATTCTCCCAAAACTAATGAACCAATAAAGAAATGGGCAGGTGAACTAAACAGAACTTTCTCAAAAGAAGAAATTCAAATGGCCAGAAAACACATGAAAAAATGCTCACCATCTCTAGCAATAAAGGAAATGCAAATTAAAACCACACTAAGATTCCACCTCACCCCTGTTAGAATAGCCATCATCAGCAACACCACCAACAACAGGTGTTGGCGAGGATGCGGGGAAAAAGGAACCCTCTTACACTGTTGGTGGGAATGTAGACTAGTACAACCACTCTGGAAAAAAATTTGGAGGCTACTTAAAAAGCTGGACATCGATCTACCATTTGATCCAGCAATACCACTCTTGGGGATATACCCAAAAGACTGTTACTCCAGAGGCACCTGCACATCCATGTTTATTGCGGCACTATTCACAATAGCCAAGTTATGGAAACAGCCAAGATGCCCCAGCACTGACGAATGGATTAAGAAAATGTGGTATCTATACACAATGGAATTTTATGCAGCCATGAAGAAGAACGAAATGTTATCATTTGCTGGTAAATGGATGGAACTGGAGAACATCATTCTGAGTGAGGTTAGCCTGGCTCAAAAGACCAAAAATCGTATGTTCTCCCTCATATGTGGACATTAGATCAAGGGCAAACACAACAAGGGGATTGGACTATGAGCACATGATAAAAGCGAGAGCACACAAGGGAGGGGTGAGGATAGGTAAGACACCTAAAAAACTAGCTAGCATTTGTTGCCCTTAATGCAGAGAAACTAAAGCAGATACCTTAAAGCAACTGAGGCCAATAGGAAAAGGGGACCAGGTACTAGAGAAAAGGTTAGATCAAAAAGAATTAACCTAGAAGGTAACACCCACGCACAGGAAATCAATGTGAGTCAATGCCCTGTATAGCTATCCTTATCTCAACCAGCAAAACCCCTTGTTCCTTCCTATTATTGCTTATACTCTCTCTACAACAAAATTAGAGATAAGGGCAAAATAGTTTCTGCTGGGTATTGAGGGGGGGGAGCGGGAGGGGGTGGAGTGGGTGGTAAGGGAGGGGGTGGGGGCAGGGGGGAGAAATAAACCAAGCCTTGTATGCACATATGAATAATAAAAGAAAAATGAAAAAAAAAAAAAAAAAAAAAGAATGAAAAGGGAGAGATGCCCTGCAGGATTTGCTAGTGGTGAGGACACTGCTGTGGACAACCAAGGCTCAATCGCACTGGGGACTTTTGGGAGACAGCACAGAACTGTTCAACAGAGCAGGCACCAGCCACATCTGACTACTGACATTTAATATAACTCTCTCCCTCGGTCACCTTTGCCACAGTTTCAGAGCTCAATAGCCACAGTGTTGGTGGCTACCGTGCTAGCACAGCTGCAGAAAATTTGCACCATCACCGAAAGTTCTGTGGGCAGCACTAGAGGAAGACATGCCTCAGAGCAGCACCATTTGCAGGGTGGAGTCTTGCAAATCCAGACTCCCAAAGAGGTCTGTCGTTGGCAAGGGCTGCTCCTGGGGGTGCTCATTCTAGACTCTTCCAGCTCTCCTGAAAGGAAATTCATTCACATTCAGAGCAGTTGAATGGTTCGGGAATGGCGATATGGGTGGTTGGATACTCAGTACCAGCTTCAATCCCCAGCTACTCCCACACATAACCTACTGTTCTTGGAAAAGCCCCTCGGAGCTCAGGCATTTCCACAGCTCCTTCCCAGTAGTAGTGTGGCCCCACAATCCTTTGACTGCCAGAGGCCATTCTCCCCAGGACGGAAGAAGACACAATCCAGGTCTTCCAAGCATCTATGATTGTAAGAGGCTTCTAGAACACAGAATTGGGGACTCTTTACAGAGAAACCCTTGGGAATAATGCCAGACTAATGGCATTTCGGTGTTGCCTCAAGAACTCTCTAGAGCTTTGTAGACACAGGGGGAGCTGAGTATCCCCATCCGGCAGGCTGGTCCCTGAATATGCACGTATAATAACTCCCAAAACAGAGCTTTGAGATACCACTGCCCTGATCACAAGCCTGGCAAGGTCAAGAAGGCCCTCTGGAGACCAGTGCACAGTCTCCTTCTCAATCTCCTTGGTCCCCAGGGCCTGCTCTCAGCACGGCATGGTGGCCAAAGCCTCTGCAGACTCTGGAGTCAGGTTGTCTGAATTCACTTCCCACTGTGTGGCTTCAGGCACCTTATCTGACATCTCTGAGCCTCAGTTTGCTTATCTGTAAAGTGGACACAAGAACAATACCTTCCCAATAGGGCTGTTAAGAGGATTGAAAGAGTCTGTGCTTGCATAAGGATAACAGGCTTTTTCTGAAAAGGGCCAAACAATTTATATATTTTCAGCATTGCATGACATGTGGTCTCTTGTCACGATGCCTCAATTCTGCCCTGGTAGTGCCAAAGCAGTCACAGGCAATAGGTTTAAAATGTGAGCATTGTTATGGTTTGAAAATGAAAGGCCTAACATCCATGCCCAACACAGGAATGGACGTTCTGATAAAACTTTATTTACATTATTAGGCAGTGGGCCAGATTTTCCCTGCAGGCCCTTAGTTGCTAAACCCTATTTAGCCTGTCACCAGCTCTATAGTGAGTGCCATATGAATGTTGTTAAATGAATAAAAAATGCTGTGGTAACCCATCTCTCAGGTTCTTCCAGCATTATTTCCTCCACCTTCCGCTCTGGCCACCCTTCCTAGATCTCACTATGGTCTCAGCCACACCCCCAGAGCATGGTGCTTATACTCTGTCAGTGGTTGTCCCAGCCTGCCACATGGAGGGCAGCTTGTTTCCACAGCATCTGATGGTTCCTGTAAGACGAGAAGACGAGCCAATGTCTTCACTGTCCAGCTAGGGTAGTCACATCCTGAAAGGTCAAGTGACCTTTTTCAAGGTCAAGCAGTGAGCATAGAGTCAATACCAGACCAAGTGTCCTGATTCCCAACTCAGTGCAGCTTTAGGCTTACGGAGTCTTCCATATTGGAGGAGAGAAGACATTGATTACCTGGCAGTGGAATCTCTCCACCTACTGTCTGTCCATTTCCAGAGACGCTGGGTCCTCACTGAGGCTGGATCAGCTCCACCAACCGAAGTTCTTTACCTCCTGCCTCCGCTGCTCTCCAGCAGCTTATGAAGCTTGTCCCCTACTCTCCACAGGTCTGGTTCATTTTCAAGTCTGTCAAGCCTCTGGGGTGGGCCCAGGTGTACACTGAATGCAGCAGAGTTAAGCCTGTTTGCGTTTTCTTCCTCTCCCTCTCCCTGTGAGTCCTGCCCAGTCTCTTCTTTGCAGAAGGGACACCCCGGATTCAAAAAGAAACAGAAAAGTTCACAGGTAATATGTCCTGTCCTTCCCCTATCCAAGTTATCAAGGGTGGACCCTGAGCAGCCTACAGGGTGGGGCTTTAGCTCACAACTGGGGAGACACTTTGAAGAGTCACAGCCGAGAGTACTCTGCACACACAAATCCACATGCACAGAATTACACAGACATGCACACATAAGCACACATAGCTGTACACATGCAGACACAGACACACACTGACACACACGGACACAGAAATTCACAGTCATATGCACACATGTAGACAAATATACAAACACAGACACACATATACACTGGAAACACATATATTTACAAATGAGCACATGTGCACACATATACATAAACATACATACCTACAGACAGATACGTACACACACCAACACAAGCACATGCATGCACACATACCCACAGTCACATATGTGTGTATGTGTATAAACATGTATGTGCAGAGACACATAAACACACTCTTCCAGATATTTACACATATAAACACAAATATGTACATTCAAATAGACACATAACACACATGCTTACACATGCGCACTTATCCTCTGTGTGCACACAAACTCATAGGGATCCATACATACATGCATCCATGGGCACACACAGGGGCACACACTCTCAAACTGCCTGTTGCTTTTAGCTTTTCCCTTACAGAACCAGGTCCCCGTCACTCCCTGGAACCCCTTACCATCTACAGCTGTAGTGCCAGGAACACAGCTCGTGCTCAAGTCCAATTAGTTGAGCTGTCCCCCTGGCCATAGGTTCATGGGTACAGCCTGGTTAAGATGTCTGGGTTTCCAAGTCACTCTCCCTCAGCCCTACCATGACAGCCTTCTCCAGAACAAGCCAGCTCGGGAGCCTCAGACTGGCCTGGCAGAGTGGAGCTCATTAACACCTCTGGCAGAGGTGGGGGAATTGCGATTAAGCTCAAACCAAATCATTTGGGGCTGGAGTCAAATGGTCTCCCTGGGCTGGGAAGGGTGTGGCCCTGGCCCCTTTCTCCAGCATACGGGTTTTCTGGAGGATCTTCTTAATCAAAGCCATGGCCAGGACCTCCCATCTACCTGAGGGTGACACTGGTCACGCCCCCTACCTGGTTTCCCTTCAGACTACCATCTTGCAAGAGAGACAGTCCCCAGCCCTATGTAGCCTAGGGATGCCCCTTTTCCTGGACTTCTCCCCAGCCCAGCGATAGCAGGCAGGGCTTGGGAGACTCTTTTTGGCACCACAGTGCTGCACTGCCTGAACCTGACCCAGCGCCCCCTCTGGGCCTCGGTTTCCTTGGCATCCACACAATGAGGTACAGACTCTCCATCCTCAACACTAATGACACAATGCTGAGGAGAAGGACTCCAGTCTCATGGGAGATGGAACCAAGGAGAGGCACAACTCATAAAAGCCGGAGGAAGAATGTCCTTTGGCGGCACAACCCTGATGAGTAGAGAGAGGAGCCGCTCTGCAAGTTAAGTAATTGATGAAGCATGCTCTAAAAATACAAACTAGGTTAGCACTCGGATGGTTTATTGCTCCAAGAGAGAGTTAATTCAGGCTCCCGAGTCTCCATGGAACAGAGGCCACGAGCCCAGAGCTGCAGGCTCATTGGCCAGGGACCTCTCTGCAACCAGCTGAGGTGTGCCACTAAGAGACTGAGCAAAAAGCAGAGAACATGGGATGGGGAGGCAAAGTGGGGGGACAGGCCAGACCTGGGAGGGGATGCAGGAAGAAAACTTGGAAAAGGAGATGGAGGCACAAAAATCCTATCAGGAGGTGAGCCAGGCATCACACAGGATGGAGGGCTATTTCTTCCTAGACCAGCTGCCTACATCCTAACCTTTATGGAATGCTTGCCTTCTCCAGTGAGAAGTGGAAATTTAGACCCTCAGGACCAACCCCAGACCTCCTGAATCTGCATTTTCACCAGAGCCTCAAGAGATTCTCACACATGATAAAGTTTGAGAAGCCACGGCCAATCAGTTGCTGGGTGGTTTTGTGGGACCGGCTGAACCTCTCTGAGTGCTAGAGTCTCCTCACCTGGTCAAGGGGATGACTGAGCCTTGATTCTCTCGTGGGTTCTGGGAGGGTGCAGTCAGATCCTTCAGCTCTGGGCTCTTGGAAAAGTGGGAAGCCTTACAAAGAAACGATTCTGTTTTCTGCAGGCTGCTCACTCCCCCTTTCTTGAAATCATTTGTGTACAGAGAGGCAGACGGGCAATGACCTTTGAAGGACATACCGTACTCAGGAAGAAAGCCTCCTAATTTCATTTTAAGCCTTAATGTCTCCAATTAAAAAAAAAAAAGCAAAAAGATGCAGCCTCTTGTCAACAAAGAAGCAGGGAAACTGAATCTTGCTAAGTAAGCCAAAGCATTGCATCTAAAAGTCCCAGGCCTGGCACTCCCTTTGAATGCAAACAATTCAAGTATCAAAATTGAATTTCCATTGAGACAGGAAGCTTCCAAGGCTCAGAGAGGTTAAGTGAGGAGATCAAAGTCACACAGCCAGCAAGAAGCAGGGCCAGGATGAGAAGTCAGGCTCTCTGCCTTCTAAGACAAACTCTCTTCAGTATCAGATCACTGGTGTTTTTGACAACTTCCCTGAGGACAGGAAGGGACAAGCCATTCTGACCATTGTCTGCGTTGAACAGAAGTGAGATAAATTTACCACGGGAAGAAACTGCATCACAGAGTTTAGGTAGAAAGTTTCCAAATTATTGCTTATACTGTTTCCTCAAATTCATTGTTGCCTCCATTGGCTCCAGATCCTCCAATGGCCAATTACCTGTCCTCTACTTGGAGCAATAGTTGTGTATAAATCTACAGGAAGAGAGAACCACAGAAGAAAGCACTAATTCTAAACCAAAACCAGAGAAAAGAATTAAGCACACTTCCAAGATTGAACACGCGCACGTATTCCTAATCCAGAAGTGGAGTCCTGAGAAGGTCAAACCTGAGTCCTCCACAGCATCAACCAGGGACCAAACACACCATCTCTGAGCAGGAGGGAGACCTCTGCATAAACCAGGACCCTGGCCCATGCTGGTATCCAAGGTTGCCAAGATTGAGCTTCTTGGCCTTTCTTGGCTTCAGGAAGGGCTCTGCAGGTTGGAAGTTCTGATGAATACAAAGCTGCAGCCCCTGGCCCAGGACCACCAGCCCACCAGCAGTTAAGAGAGCATTTGACTCCAGATGAAGGACGCCCTCTCCAGGTCTCCCTTCTGGCTGCAAGATGACGCCATTACTGTGTGGGCTTTCCAGAAGGCATCAGAGTATTAGGAAAATACTTGGGATTTTAGAATTCAAGAAGCCTGAGCTTGAATCTGGATGCTGCTCTTCCTAGCTGTGCCCACCTTGAGTGAACCACTTAAATACACTGGACCTCAGCTTGCTCATCTAGAAGATGGGGACAAGAACAGTGCCAGCCTCAGAGGGCTACGGGGAGAATTAAATAAGATAACCTATTCAAAGCACCTTATTGGCTCCTAGCAAACGGCAGGCATTTAATGAGTGTTGCCTCCTTCCTCTAATGAAAAACAAAATGCATTATACTAAGAAGGTTGACACTCCAAGCCAAATTCCTTGCCAGTTCCATTCCTCTGCCCAAGATTGCTCTGAGGCACAACCACAGCGAGTGCTGCCCAAGTTATGGTCTAGATGTCTGATGCCCCCTGGGGCTGCACAGTTCACCTTCTGCCTCAATCCATAGAGACAGCATGGGATGCTGAGTAGCAAAGTATAGATCTGAATCTACCCTGGCAGGGAGCAGAACCATCCCAAGGAAGGGCTCCTGGGAGGGGTCCAGCTGGCACAGTATGGGAACCCAGCAAGGACACGGCCTAGGCAGGAACACCTGGAGCTGGCAGTAAGCTGCTGAAGCTGCTGAAGGAGAAAGGTGGCTCAGGGATGCACCTGCCCATCTCTGATCTGGACCTCTCTGCCCCTGAACCTGGCTGCCTTCGTTCTTTGCCCCTTATATTGCTCAGCAGGGGCTTCCTCCTCCACAGCCCTCCTCCTCTTTCACTAGGTCTTTCCCACTAGACAGTAAGCTCCCCACAGGCAGGAGACACCAGTGTCACTAGGGTCCTCTGGAGCTGAGCATACTGCAATGAAAGCCTAGGTCTGTGTGGCCTGCTGCGGGGTCACACATCGAGCATGGGATGCCAACCAACCCTCTCAATCTAGTTCTTCAGCTCCAAAGGAAGACCAACATAGCCGCCCGTGTTCAGCAGCTACTGAATGCATGCTCGACCAAAAGCCATTAAGAACCTACTGAATACCACATACTATGCTAAGCTTTGGGAGTTGAACAGTGAAGAAGGTAAAGTGTCCACTCTAGTGAGAGACAAAGACCAATGGAGCACACAAACAAATATGATACATTATCTATATGCTAAACTGTGATAAAGTCCAAGAAAGGAGCTTACCATATTTTATGAACAACCACTGAAGGCTTCACTAGTCATAGATTCTTGCAAAAGCCAAGCTGAATCAAGTTCTGGCAAAATAGTAAGGTCCAGAAAGCTGAAAGAGAGGGGAGAATATGGACAAAGAACCCTTCCATGCAAGAGATATCTGTACACCCTGATGCCTATTCACAGGACTGTGGTGATGCCAAATGGAAGGATGATGCTCATGAGGGTTGCAAGTTATCACCTTGAATTTGAAAGCATGGTGAAGATGAAGACTAAATCACAGAAACAGGATTTAAAAGAAAGGAAAGCGAGGGAGGGGAAGGGGAAAGAAGAGGAAAGGGAAGGGAGAGAAAAGAAAAAGGAGAGAAAAAAGAAAGAGAAATGCTATGCTAGGAAAAATTTAGCTAGAAGAACACAGAGCCAGTCCCATGATCTCAGAGTGACCTCTAGGCCAAATTGGAAAAAGCACCATGTCACAAAGCCAACACCACCTCTATTTAACATGCACCACCACCTCCCATGGATTTTGGCCTTATATATTCATCTGTTAGAAAAAAATCTTACATTTCAGATGTTTCTCAGAGGCTTCCACTCACTGCATGTGTCAGCTTTTATCTCAACTCATGGCTTATTGCCACCCTGTTGGCAGGACCGGCTTCACACCAAATGACTAAATTTTAATCCACCTCTCTATCGACTACATTTGTTCATGATGGAAAGCCTGTCTTCAAAGCCGTCATCTGCAATCAGGATGGCTGAGCAGCATTCAGCAGATGCGACAACTAGCAATTAGAAGGCCCTATGGGATTCCGGGGTGTTTTTGGGGATGGTCCAACATGATCCCAGTCATCACAATTTAGTTGGACTTCATCTTCAGCCATAGAAACCAGGGGAAAAACTCTCAGGCATGGTAGTAGAGGTGTTCAGATGTCTGAAGCAGCCCACGAAGGTCACCTTTTGCACCAGCACCTTTCAACTGCTACAGGGAAAGCAAGCTCCAGATGCTGTGGCCTTCTCACGGTCACTGAGATTGCTTGGCAAGGTTAAGGTTGTTCCCATATTTCCAGACTTGTGAGAAAACAGAGAACAACAGTCAGAGACCAGAAAGGCTACTCCAAAGAGGCAGGGAAGCCCAGGAGACCCCTTGCCCAATTCTGTATTCACAGGGGCTGTGAACTTTGAAGCTACCCCTCCTGAGGCTATAAATATATCCACAGAGATGTGCTCATTAGGGAAAAAATGACCCAGACCATCAAGTTTAAGCTTTTATCCTGTTTCCAGAGTTCATCACAGCAGTGTAGCAAGAACAAATATTAAGTTTACATACTAAGTATCTTCTGAATAACACAGTCCTATTGTGCTTGGTTTTGTTCTTTTTCAAAGAGCTCATTTATTTAATTCACATAAACATTTAAACAGCACAATTTGCATTACCCTGCTTTAGAATTTCTTTTTTCATTTTTTCTTCAATATTGTCAGAACCAGAGGTTTCTGCCTGACATGAATCTGTAGCTGCGTAACCACAGACAACTTACTTAGCCTCTCTGTGCCTATTATAGGCTGATCTTATGTCCTCCCAAAGCTTCATGTTGAAGTCCTAATCCCCACTACCTCAGAATGTGACCGTATTTGGAGATAAGATCTTTAAGGATGTGATAAAGTTAAAATGAGATCATTAGGATGGGCTCTAATTCAATCAGACTGGTGTCATTATAGAAGGAGAAATTAGGACACAGGCATGGGAAGAAATAGTGACAATATGGCAACTATTCTTTAGGCCAAGAGAGAGACTTAGAGCAGATGCCTTGACACCTTGATCTCAGACTTCAGCCTCTGGAGCTGTAAGAAAGCCACTTAGTGCTGTGGGAGCCTCCCGTCTGCTAGGCTGTGTTGCACAGGCCCAACCAACTCCTCCAGTCCCTGCTGTCCTCATGAGAAACCTTTCTCTCGGATGTAGGTAAAGAGCAGTCAGTTCCCACACTTGGCATAGGTCCAACATATTTTTCTCACTTACTTCCAATGAGGACCCTTTGCCTGCCCTAATCTCTCCTAAGTCAGGAAGGAGGCTTGCCTTATAGCAGAGAACAGTAAATCCTGCAGACAGCCAGGTCCTTCACAATTCACATCCATCCCTACCTCTTCACCCCAAGTTCCTTAAAGCCCGAGAGTGTGGCTTCCCAGCCCTGCACTCACACACACATCCCTTGGCTCCACCCACCCAGGCTGCTCAGATTTGTAGGACCTGCCAAACCCATGTGTTCCCTACCTGAGGACTTCTAAACCCAAAGAGCACCCCGCTTCTCCTCAGTTTAGCAAAATTGGGTGCCTCAGGAAGCAGCTCAAGATCCACAGGTCACTCAAGTCCCCAATTTGTGGGAATCAGAAGCCCCTCTCCCCCAGTCTTCCAGTGACTTGAAGAAGAACTTCTGGTCAAGACATTCCTGAGATGAGGTGAGAGCTGACACAACCCTAGGCACCACCCAGGGGCAAAGCAGCCTAGTGATGGCACCTTCATACCTGTATCTTGTCAAGAAATTTATCTTGCAAAGAGCCTGAATATGACAATCACCAGAGGGGACTCCTTAGGACCTAGAACATGGAGGTTGTGGGAAAGTCCCCAGGGTGTGTGAACTTACCAATAGCTGCCCTGTTGGTTTAGAAACCAACAAGACCCTCAGAGGCATTACAAGTGCAGAGCAGTTTGCTGCCTCAGCAATTAGGAGAGATTTGGTGACATAGCTTCTTCCAAACCTGTACAGCAGTAGAGACTACAATTAAGGTCACTTAGAATCCAGAAACCAAAGCCATTCTGACTCAGGAAGGAATTTTACTTTGTTAATGCATTCTCCCAGTGATGGTGAGAAGGGATAGCAATTCACAATGGATCTTGGAGCCAAAAACAGAGCCACTGAAGCCAGGAAGTAGCTGAGAGCTCCTTAGTGTCTCTTCAACTGCAGCAAGGAACAAGCTATCCAGGGATACAGATTGCTTTTCTTTTTTTAATCAGCTAATAGCAGATGACCTAAAGATGCTGCCAAGATTCTACTAATCCCATCAACTGTGATGGGCAAAGAGGCAAAGTCAGGTGCCTCCTTGTGTCTCTGGCTCCCTGCTCTCTGAGCCTTTGGGGCAATGTAGGATTTGAGGCAGGGGCAGAAATCCCAGTACCCTTTTCACCACTGGTCACCACTGGAGGGAGCCAGAAAAGAAGAGCAGGCAAAATTCTCTGTTCCTTGTGCCAATTCCGGTAAGGGCCTCAGTGATGGAAATGTACTCATTTACCCTGAGCATTACTATAGCCTGCCTGCCTGCACTAATGCCACAGATACGGACAAAGATGGGCCTGGATGCCACCTTTATGTTGTTGACAGTCCAGCAACCATTCATGTTCAGCAAATTAAGAAGAGGACACCCAGAAACACAGTATTGGTGCTACAAAGGGAAAGCCTGGGGTGGCCCCCTGCATGGGAGGCTTCAATTGGAGGGAGGGCCGGTCAGCAGAAGAGCTTTACCCAGGGAACATAAGCCAAAAGCCACCATGTGTCCTGAGCACCAGAGCTGCTGAGGGACTCCGTCCCTACACAAGGCCTCTGTGTAGGGAGTCTCCTTGGCACTGTGCCTGCTCTCTGCAGTGTTCTTTGGTGAAGAAGGAAAAGAAAGATCTAATTTGTGAATTTTATTTTTAGCTGCAAGCCAGGCTGAAGGGTGGCAAGAAGCCACTCAACTCTGATCCTGATCACACTGAACGAGTCATTTCATCATCTTGAAAAGCCCGTCCACAGGATTCTCCAGCTTGCTGGGGTCTAACTTGGAAAACTCTCATCTTATTTGAAGCAACCAGATTTCTCGAGAAGAGCCACCAATGGCTACTTTCTGAGAGCACAATTTCCATGCATTTGTTTTGTCCCAAAACTTGGATTCTTCTACTTTGTTTTAAGGAAATCTAAGCACAGATATGCAGGCTGAGGAGAAGAGGACACTGTGGTGGGGAGTAGAGAGGCAAGAGGACTTCCTACCTCAGAGAACCACTTGTCACACTGCGCACTTCATCCACACACACTCCACACACATACAGTAAGCCTGCCTACTCATGGATTTATTACATGTGATTCTGACCTAGAATGGTCAAAAATAATTTTTGGTATTAATATATTTTTATTAAGATATACTTAATGCACAGGGGGATTCACTGTGACAATTCCAAATATGTTTATATTGTACATTGGCTAGATCACCTTCACCGTTTCTTCCCCTCGACCCCCTCCCCGTCCCACTTAAAACAATTCTAAGAGGTTCTTTTGTTCTAATATGTATACGTATATATATATTTTTTAATCAAAAGAAATTTTAAAAATAAAAATTTTAAGTTCCCGTGCAAAACTCAGTTGATGTGGAGAAGCTCTCAGTCAGTCCTGTGTTGTTGTCAGTTGTGTTTAAAGCATTGTGGGATCTGCTGAGTGTTTCCCTGCCCTTAATTTTGTGAAAATTTGCCCCCCAAAAAGTAAATGGTGCCCAAAACATTCATGTACTTAATTTAAGTGATAAAATGAAAATCCTAAATTTCTTGAAAGGAGAAGTTGGGTGGCATTATGGGAAAAACAAACCAAGCATTCTCAGTACAGCACTGAACTCTATGCTTCCTAAGCAAGAACAGTTTTTCCTCAACAGGTGTCCTTAGAACCATATACTTACAGATAACAACTGCCTGCTGTATACCATACACAGACGCACACCACACACACATCATATACACTCCACACACAAGCACATCACACACACTACACATACACATACCCCACACAAATACACTACACACCACACCCACACTATACACCATACACTACACACCACACACATAATACCACACACACTGCACACCACATACACACACTAACACATACACTTAGATCCCACTGCACATAAACACACCATGCACACACATCAGACACAGACTATTTTCTTGCCTTTACTGGAAATAGAGGACTTGAGAAGGAAGCAGGGGTTGTCTGGACAGTAAGCCAATGCCCTAATGAAATGTCTTCTAAAGTCTGATATCCCCACATCTGAAAACTCCCATGTTTCTTTTTCTCTGTTGTTTGTCAGTAAAATGAAAACCTCTCTGCATGCAGAGGCAGCTTCCTCATCACTCACCTCTGACATTTTTCGAGAACTATGGATCCTGAGTCTAGTCACAGGTCTGGTCCCATTTCACCCATTAGGACCATAGAGCAGGCAGGTAGAACACACTGGTCCAAGACATGCAGACTCTTGTTCAGGCTCTTATAATGGGTCCCAAGTATACTTCATCCACTCATGGTGGCACTGATGGTGTGCCCACTGTGAGTCTTGCACAAAGCCTGGCACAAGATACACACACCCTCAGGCCCACCCTGTCAGCGTAGACTGAAGAGAACCTCCGTCCTTGATCTGGGCAGGGGGAAGTCTACAAATCAAAACCCAAATACTCATTTTCCAGACCACCCCTCAAGGTGCTCTGACTTATTCCCTGCTGTTGTAGTCAGATATGGGTCCCCTAGTAGGTGCAATGCTGCCCCTCAGATGGGGCAAACTCCCTCCACCAGTACTCAGCCTCTGTGTTTCTCCCTCATACACCACAGTGTTGAGCAACTCCCTTTCAGCCACAGCCTGTTTTCCCCCAAAGGCCCTCAACAAACGCCAGAGGACTTCAATGACCAAGTTCCACCTCTACACAGAATTATAGCTGCCCCCAGGAAGCAGGTACTTGTGGGCTACTGGGTCTAGAATTGAACACTCATATCCCTTAAGACATGGTGGTGGAGGCCCCTGAGCAGTTACTGAAAGTTAAACTGGGGTCCTGAAGCCTTGAGGCCCAAGGGTGAGCATTAGCCCTGGCCTCAAGTTCTAAAGAGCTATGAATGACTAGACTTCTTCTTTCCCTCCCTGAGGTGCCCCGAACAGTAGCTGGGGTATTTAGACAGAAGAAATGTCTACGGATTTTCACTAGGACCTGACTTTCACAGGATAAAGGAGCCTCCTTTAGGTGGAAACAGGTGACCTGGAACTTGAGGCATTTAAGACAGGCACCGATGGTCCCTGGGTGGAACACTAGAGCAATGATACAAGCATCAGGTGGGAAGATGGGTTGATACGACCTTTCTAATTTCCTTCCAACCTTGAAAGCCTTGGATTCAACAGAATGTACATAAAGCAACCAGAGACCTCCTGGTCACCTGCCTGCCAGGCTCTCCTCTGGGCCTAAAAATAAGATTCCCAGAGTTCTGATCCAAATTAGATCCTTATTAATGTGCCACTGTGGCTATAAATATTGTCTTTGAGGGCCAACTAATATAATTATCTGAATCAGCTATGCTCCCTAGAAGGACCGCCAGCTCTCACCTCAGCCCTGCCTGTCATCTAAACAGGCTCTGTCCTCTCTGACTTCTTCAGGGCCGGTTCTTGGAGCAATTATAGAGACAAAGGTGAGTGGAAATGGGCAGCCCTTTCAGCTTCATTCTCTAACGACCAAATGACATTTACTTCATGCTGGAGTCTCACATTCTCTCCTGATCATTCGTCAGAAAGCAGGCATGAAATTGTAAATGTTTTCAGGGACCAGCCAGGTAGCAAAAATATGTACATCAGACCCAGAGTAATGTGGGGGAGAGTGTTATGAGCTCAACTGAGTCCCTCCCTTTTCTCCGGGACTTCATAAAGGGCTTATTATTTGGAGACTGGGACTTTAAAGATGTGACTTAGTTAGAATGAGGCCATTAGGATAAATTCTAATCCAACATTGTGAGTGTACTTATAAGAAGAAGAGATTAGGACACAGTCAGGTATGGGGGAAAACCATGTGAAGACAGAAAAGATGATAGCTGCCTGCAAGTCAAGGAAAGAGGCCTCAGAGAAAACCAACTCTGCCTACCCCTTGACCTTGGCCTTCCAGTCTCCAGAAATGCAAGACAACAGAGCCTGTTGTAAGCCCCAGTGGGTGGCACTTTGTCATGACAGTCCTGCCAAACTCATACAGGGTGTGGTATATACCCTGTATGGAAGTTTCAAATTCTCTTTTTGTCTCTATCTTTTAAAGACTGGACCAGCCAAACAAAACAGAGCCTTGGATCTCTCTTTTACTAGTATGTGAGAACCTGAGGGAGTTTCAAGAACAAAGGAAACAAAAGCAAGAGGGTATTAGAGGAAAGTCAGGAGAGCTAGTGGATTCATCCCAGCTACTTTAACAAGCTATGCAGTCTTTGGAACTACTCAGTCATCTTGGTCCCTAGCTCATCATCAGTTAATTTCAACAATTGGACCAAATGACCTCTAAGGGCCCTCCAACATTGACATTCCCCTTCCAAGTTCTAAGGCTTAAAGACCTAGGGTAGCAAAGAGCAGGTGTGGGGCATCAGCCTAGAAGCAAGGGACCTACAGGCTAGTGTGGGACACATGGAGGGGAGGGTGATGATGGCAGCAGAAGTTGGGGAGTGTTTGTTAGAGCTACCAGCTTCAATTCCTGTCCTGACTCCTCCACTCACGCACTTAATTTTGCTCCCCCCGCAACACACATCCACATCTGTAAATGAGATAATAGGAGTTCATATGTTGTGGAGTAATAAAACATCCTATCACACCTAGCACGTTACACGATACAAGAGTAGACAAGAAGGAAGGGTGAGGGGCTAGTGGCTTCTCAGACTGATGTCCATGTCTATCAGAATCCTGGCAAACACCCAGCAAGGCTGGACAAGTCTTCAGGTAGGATTGGAGTTGGCATGTCCCTTATCTCCTCACCACAGATCTAGCCACAAAATTGCTATACAGCCCTAAAGATGCTGTAGGATTGTGGCTTTGTGCTGAATGAGGCAATTAAGACACTTTAGTAAGTCTCTTCCAATGTATCTGTGGAAGGCTACAGTGACATTCAGACCATCCTTATATGAATGGATAGAAAAAAATCAGAGTTTGGGCTTTACCTTGACCCTGAGTCACTTGCAAATGAAACCATGTAGCTAGAAATACGATGATCAGAACATGCTATTAAGTACACCTGAGAGACTCAAAGAACCTCAAAACTAGAGGATCTCTTGGCAAGCACAGGTCTGATTATTCCAGTTTTGGGACGAGGAAACTCTGGCCCAAAGTGTCCCTTGCTCAGGGATCCAGAGCAAGACTCTGGCAGGCTAGGACCAGAACTCATGATTTTTGCTATTCCATAGATCACCCTGCCCTGCAGTTTTAACTTGAAAATCTTCCTCTTTCAAAAATGCACAAACCACAAAGAGAAAGGTCTTCTGTAAGTGATACGTGTTGGGCTTCAAGGAGAGGCCCTCCCTCCTATCCTCAAATCTGAATCCTTCCTCCAGACACAGGATGAGGGCCTCCTGCAGTGCCTTTGAGCAGAGGAGCAAATGAGCTGAGCTACTCTCACAAGATAAGGCTGCTAGGAGCTGCTCAGAGGACTGGAATTAGAAATTCTAATTATTAGAACTCTCAGAATGCATCAAAGGACAATTTATAATTAGCATATGTCAAAAGGCCATCCCCAAAGGTAATATATTACAAGTCAGAAAACAATGATGGCACCAGAAAGGGATCGGGAAACTGGGCTGTTAGACCTCCCAGTCTTCCCCAAGATCCTGAATCCAATCTGCCCCCACCTCTCTGAGCCCCACTCCCTCCTGGCACTGGCCTCTCTCCTGTGGCCTGGCCCTGTGCCAGTCCAGTATGAGGACCCCCTCTTCCCTTTGTGGCCCAGGTAGGGCCTCTATGCAGCTATTCAGGACCTATGTAGCTCTAAACCCAGGTAAGAAGCTGGGTAGAAGCCTTTGGCTCCTGCTGTCATTGGCTTCAATTAAGCATTGAATGACTAGCCTTCTTCATGGGGAAGAAAATGTCTTCAGTGGACTGATCGTGTAGTACTAGCTGCTGCTCTGGGGTGTGTGCCCAGTGCAGCCTCACAGTTAGGGAACAGTCCCAGGGAGGACCATAAGGAAGGAAGGAGTGGGCACCTCCCTATTGCTTCCTTAAATGAATGAATGGATGAATGAATGAGTCTTCTGATGACTTGTAAGCCAAAAATATTTTCTTGAGCACATCCTGTCTGTTAGTCACAGTACTTGAGACTGAGGATAGAAAGTAGTCAAAGACACAGAATTCAGTAAAACTTGGCCCTTCCCTGCAGGAAATCACAGTAGAGCAAAGTTGGCAGTTTAAAAAATTTAAAAACACAAAAAACAATGACCACATGGAGAACTGGCACTTGGAGGCAGGATTGACACATGGTCTCTAGGAAAAGCTTACTGCAGGTCATCTGTCTCTCCTGAGCCTCCATCACTTGTGCCACAGAGATCAAACCAACCTTGCAGATCCCATGGGTATTATGACAGAACACACATGATAAAACACAAAGACAGGCCTTCTGCAAAGGGCCTATGGCATAACACATCTCCATCCCATGAACCAAGGGAGACTCTGCTGGCTGTTGGTAGAAGGGGCATCTGTGTTTTTTCACACTCATGGTTCTTACTTAAGATGGTACCCAGTTCCTTGGACAAACATGCCTATGGTAGAGAAGAGCAATTTACCAGGCCTTCCTGTAGCTATGCTCACCAAGGAACCTTCTAGAAGATGACTCGCCCACAGTCAAAAGAATGCATCTATGGATTGCAAGAAGGTTTTATTTACTCTAGATACAAGTGAACTCCATTATTTGGTGGTAGCTGCTTAGCGCACCATTGTTAAAAAGGATTCAGAGCTTTCATCTTGGCTTATCCAGACAAATGGTCCTGATGAATTAAGCTTGTCCATTATGAATAAGGAATGGGAGAATGGTGTTTTGCCATGGGTGATCTAGGCAGGTAGCAATTCCACACACCCACACTTCTCACTGTATGACTTTAGACTTATATCCACCAGTTGATCAAGAGTGAACTGAGTATTAATCCCCTGAACTCAATTTCTTCTGTGTGAATTGTTAAAAGTAAACTCTTTGAGTCAACAAATTCAGACATGTCCCCAGCAAGAACATGTTCTTTTTAGGACATGAGCTGGCCCTTTAGTTCCTATAGATATGTGCTCAATGGTCTCAGTCATGTATTAACTGAGAATAATGCTACCTTCATCTAAGATCTGTGGATTCTGGGCACTGCCACACAAAATCAACCAGCTAAACACCCTGCAGGTATCAGATGTCTTCTGACCTTGAATTCTATGGCCTCTTTGAAGTCTTTTCCACTTTCTGCCTTTACCACTTCTCAGGGCAATATATTCTTTGAGTTTATTATGGATCTGACATTGCAAGAGTTCCTCCATTTAGACAGTCAGAATTTGGTAAAGAGTCTACCCTTTCTTAATTGTTCTTCTCATGATTTTATACAACTATGATGTTTGTGCCAATTGCCAGCAGAGCTGGGCCACAGTCAACCCTTGAACTCCTTATGGAGAAGTAGAGTTCAGCAAATGAACGCTCTGATCCTGACTGAGAGGGGAAGGGAACACACTGTGTCCAAGACCATCCACAACATCATCTGTGCCCCAGGAAGGCTGCAAACAAACAGCCTGAGTGAGTCACGAGAGTAGATGGATCCTTGGGTGATCTTACATTTGCCATTAGAACCACAGACAAGAGGAAGCTGAGAAACCTCCTAGGGAACACAGATGTGGTAATCGAGGCCCAGAACAATGCATTCTGCCCTCAGTCCTACTACAAGCAAGGGACAATTAATACAGACAACATTGTCACAAGACTGTGCATCTCATATCTCAATATGATAAGTATCTCATATATGTGTCTTCATGCTATTTCAGATGGTTTCACCCTAAGAATAAGTCTTCTTCACATACCATTCTCAGTGCCAAACGACACACAGATAAACACTTTCCCTACTAGGGCTAAAAGCATATTTTTCTGCTCATTACAAATACTCAAACTTTGTTATGAACAAATGAGGTAATCTATATAACTTTGCAGGGAAAAATCTAGTACAATACTATTTATAATAGTTTTAAAAAGAAGTAAAGGACAAGTTTAAAGAGGTATCTATATGCTAAGATATTAGTCATTTAAAAATGTTTATAAAGCTCCAGATGATCAGAGGATGTTAAGGAAAAAGGCAGAACACTGTACTGCATGTACTCTAGAATCTCGGCGTTACAAAGAAAAATGCACAGTAATATCGTTGGCAGAAAATAAAAGCAAAGAATGAGTAACAGTAGATGTTGTTTGCTGTGATTATGGGAAGTTTTATTTCTGCTCTTTGCATTCTTCTGTTCTTTGTAAATGATCTCCAGCGTGCCCATAGGATTTTCATAAGTAGTGGGAACAATTGTAAGAAATAGAAAAGAATGTGCACAGATATTATTTATCATTGTTGGGATTTGGAAGGAGACAGAGATCACTTATCTTTTCTTACATGTAGCTGCTCATCAAACAGAGACAGAGATGCTCACCATGAAGGAAGACATCAGCTCTCTGGTGCTAGGGGTCAGCTCAGTGCTAGGCATCCACTCAAACCATAGTGCGAGGGAGTGGAGGCATCCAGTCTTCCTCTTCACACAGTCTCCATCCATAACTTACCCAGAACATGGGCAAGACAAGGTCAGACTCAACCTGCACTTCCAAAGCTTCCCCAAAGACTCTCTGGTTCCTGTATCCAATAGCAGTAAGTTACCATAGTGAGGGTTTTGCCTTTGTCAGACAAGTCTTTGTATCCTTCAAACACATTTTCCCATTAATCCTGCCATCTCTGAGGCAGGTATCACTGTGCTCACTTAAGAAATATGGAGACTAAGTCTCAGAAAATCAGGTAGCCAAGGTGCCGTAGTTCATGACTAGATCTCGGAAGTCTGCACCCTGGCCCATGTGCCCCAGCTAAGGCACTCCTCCCTCTGGCTCTTTGCCACTGAGAAAAGACACTTTGTGTCCTCCCGTGAAGAAGATGTTGACTGTGACATTTCCTGACTTGTTCCCCACGGGTCTTGTCTTTCAGGCCAGGACAAGTTGTTTAACCTTTCATGTGCACTTTTCTCTTGCTTCCCTCAACCAGACTGTGAGCACTTAAGAATTCCTCATACCCCCTGCTAAGCCACCTAGAGATTTCTTCAATACCTAACTTCTTAGGTCTCAGAAAATACTTGCTCATCGATTAACTGATTGAACAAGTTAGAGGATAAAGTCCTGTAGGCACTATGGCTTGCAACCAAGACAGAAGCTGGTTGTGCCTCCCTCGGGGCTCACTGACCTGGCCTTCTAGGATGCTACTGTGTATCACCTGTGGTGCTAGCATGTGTCGCCTGCATGGCTGAGCCACTAGCCCGTAAATCAGAGGGCTCTGAGATGTCAGAATATGTCTCTTGCTTCCCACCAGACCTGGACTGGCTGCAAGCCAGAAACAGGGAAGGGCTGGCCATGCTGCCTCCCATCTGGCTGCAGGGATCCAGTTCCAGTTTCTGAGCTGTGGTTGGATCTGGCACAGTGACCCAGGACTCCAACAGGCAAATCCCAGCCATAAAACTCTGGTCTGCACCGGCCCCGTGCCGGACCTCCAGCAGGCCCTCTTAAACTGCAGCAGAGTCATCTCCTTCCAGCTGAGCCAAAGGCAGCCAGGAGGGGCCTGTTTACTTTTACTAGGCTATTACAGCACCAGGCAAAAAAAGAAAAAGAGGCAGTCCCCCTTCCAGAGCAGATAATTCAGCAAATGCAGGCCTAGAGAGAAACCATTTTATTCACAATGGCACCCCAAGTCTAAGTGTGCCCTCACGTGCTGCACACACGAAGAGCAGTTCCCCTGAATTCTTCCAGGGGAACTGCTCCAGGCTTCTCCAAAGTGCTATACCTCAACCTGCCCTGAGCAGGTCCCCCTCCTTCCTGCACAGCCCTCCCTCCTCACACAGCCTATAGTCTTTCCAACAGCATGAAACTTCTCTTCCTGCCTGGTAAACACAAATGGATACACACACGTCTGCATGATGTGTACATGCTACCTTCTCCAATGAAAGCAAATTCTCCTCAAGGGCAGGAATCAGCTTTGTACGCTTTCTGCTTCTAGCTGAAGAACAGACATAGCTTTAAATTAATGGATAAATGAATGTGTGAACTTATTAATGGATGAACCAATTAAAAACTTCAAGGAACTGTGGGGTCCTACACAGATTCAGCCTCCTTCAAAACCACACCCTTCTCAAGCCAAGAAGTAGCTCAGCTCATTCATGGTACTTTAGAGATAAAGCAATAATGGTATTAACAATTCCTTAGAACTTTCTGGTCCAGATCCTAGGTATATGATATATTTCTCAGGCAATAATCTTACTAGGTGAAGTGACATAGTCATCATTATTATTCCCATTTTACAAGTGAAAAAAAGGAAAATAAGAGTGCTACCCAAGGCTGAAAACACTAGAGTTAGGATCTTCTGGGATAATTCTTTACAAACTCTAAAGGGCTATTGGTACAAGAATTGCCTTTCTTGGGCTGATGGTGTGGTTCAAGTGGTAGAGCACCTGCCTAGCAAGCAAGCATAAGGCCCTGAGTTCAAACCTCAGTACTACCAAAAAAAAAAAAATAAGAGAATTGACTTTCTTAGCCATTTACCTGGGCAAAGTGAAAAATTCCAAAGCACAGAGACTCAGAGACAAATCATAAACCAGATGATTCTACTGACTAAGGTCTACTAGATTCAGAACAAGAGCCCTGGCAGAAAGTAACTGCCCTGAGTTGCCTTTTGCTAAAGTGCTTGGTAGACAATTCCCATCCTTCAATTTTATTTAATCAAAGCAAAGAATTCATAAGAATCTGCAAGCATTCTTTCATTCATCAGGCAGATTAAATATTTGATATCTCTGAACTTTAATTTTTTATGGCTCAAGTGAGTGGAAGGAATGGCTCCTAGGGAGGCCACCATTCCTGGGACAGAGCAGAGCAGCAGCTGGCTGAGGAAGCTGGAAGCAAAGACACAACAGGGTCTATTCAGTGCCCAGTTCTGTCTCACTAGGGTGAGACACTCATGCTGGGGTCAGGACAAAGGTCATAGATGCTTAGTATCCTAAGTTCCTAAAGTGAATCTATGAAACGGAAAGAGAAGATTGGGAACAGCATGGCAAGATGGAGAAGTCCAAGCTACCCTAATTCCCTAGCCCTTAAGTGAGGCAGCCTTCTTCTCTTATCTCTTCCCAATCACCTGCAACCTAAATGTGGCACGCAGCACAAAGGCAAGGTTATTCTGTTCATCTCTGCCAATTAGAGCACCACAGGGCCATTCGAGACCTTTCCCTTGCCCTTCCAGTGACACACTTCCTGGCTACCAAGGTCTTTCTTACAGATCACATGTCCCTTATGAGGCATGGGAGTCTACAGAGAAGAGTGATTTGGGGCCAGGAGTCCATTCCCAGCCCCCACTGCTATCCCCACAGTTACAGATGTCTCTGTGTGTCCTTTCATTAGCTTCTAAATGGGCTTCTAGCAATTTCTGTCTTCTTTACCCCCCAAACTCAAATGTCATGCAGCATTTTTTCAACCCCTGAACAATCCACTCCCATAGCCCTGAGCATCGTCTTTCTCTCACTCTCTTTCTCTCTCTCTCTCTCTCTCTCTCTCTCTCTCTCTCATACACACACACACACACACACACACACACACACACACACACACACACAAACCTTGTTCTGCTCTGCCTAGCACAACAGAACTAACATCTAAGCATTTGACTGGAACCCAGTCCATATCTACCCAAACAATTTGTCCCAGGGCTTAGAGGGGGCAGGAGAGTTTTTTCTTTTTTTGTTTTTTGTTCCAGCAGCCAATGCAAAGTTCTGTTTTAATTTCTTTTTAATTGCCCTTACCCGTAACAGTGAACCAGAAATTTCTTCACTCTCACCATTTGCTCCCAGTTTTCTTCCAGGGGCAGGACATCCTGACAGTTAGCAGGAAAGGCATAGAAATGCCTCAGGGCAACCCAACTCATCTTTCCCATTGTCCCTATTCATCACCACCCTAATGAGGAGACATGGTGGTGACACAAAGGCTCACTTCATCAATGCATAGCTCGTGGGGGAGGAGGTGCATGCCAGGAAGGGGCCCTGTGCCCCTCCTTCTAGAGAGAAGAGCTGTGGCCTCCTGACAGTGGAAAGCAAGATGCAAGGCTCTCTTTCCCCACCTCCCCACCCGATCTCTGCCCTGTGGATGGACACATCACTGGACCCTCAGGGCTCACATGCTAGACAGCAATCTTCCAGCAGCCCATGCTGGCAGCTCCTGGCCACTTGAGATGAACATGTGATCATTGGACTCCGCCACGGAAAGAGTAGGAGTATGCAGGGAAGGGAGAGCTGTTTGCCTATTTCTCTCACTTAAGAATCTGGTGAAATTATGAGTAAAGTTTATCTCCACACTGTGGCAATTCATATTGTAAAAGCAACATTGAGACATTGGAGAGGAGGAGGCAATTTATGTGATGCCTTGGCACCACAACCCGAGCAATTACCACAGTGATATAAAGATACAATGAACAGTCACCACCACCCTCTCCTCATCCAGGAAGCCAGATGGGGTTTTCATGACTTGCAGGTGACATTTTACTAAGGGATCAACATTAAGCCACAGGGGAAGTAGGCTGAAACCAGGTTCTGGCCTGAGTGGGTCAGGGCCAGAGAAAACACAAAGAGCATAGAAAGAAAACAAAGTGATTCGTGGAGCAAGAAAGCTCTAGGTGTCCCAGGCTGCAGATCCAGCCTAGTGGGATTTCTACCTTACTTTTCTCTCCTCTCTCATTTACTATTTGGGTAGTGAGAAAGTATTTTCTAGAGAGGATGAAGTATGAGCCCCTTCAATAAGCAAGTCCGTAGAAATATCTCATATTTGGGATTTTTAAAAATACAGAGCACTTCACACATGTCATCTCATTTTGTGAGTGTTATCCAAATTTTCTAGGCAAAGAGACTGACTTGCCCAAGGTCACAAAGCTAGTGAAAAAAGGAACAAGGAAGTCAGATGTTTCTGGGCTTTCTTGTTACAAAAAGTCACCTTACCATAATGCAATACAAATCAGGTCTAGGTACCTCCCATGTGCCCAGCACAGCACTGTCTTTTATAGGAATTATCTCCCATTTTGAGCCATAATAACTCTTCTTTGTCAGATGGGAGAAATCAAGGCTCAGGGGCCTAAAAACTTGCCTCTGGCCACAGAAGCAGTGGGACAGAAGCAGTATTCAAACTCTCTGCTCCTTCTGCCCAAGTGATTCCAGAATCACCTGGAAGAATGGTTCAGACAAGACATGCTGGGCACCACCTCCAGAGTCTCTGACTCAGTGGGCCTGAGGTAAGGACCTAAGAATCTGCATTGCCAACAAGTTCACAAGCAATGCTTTAGCTGTTGGTACAGGGTCCCCACCTGGAGGACCTCTGCCCTGTCTGACCTATCACCGCCAGCTAATGTGAACACCCTGGTACAGAGCTGATGAAACAAGACTTGCAGATCACAGCTGCAGGAAACTCTCCCGGGCACATAGGACACTCCCTTAAATAGGGCACACACTTGATGTCACCATCACTGGCCGTAGTTCAACCTCAACCTACGATGTGCTCAGCCATTTTACACTGCGGCTCACTCTCTTCTGGAATTGAATCTCACGTCCGTCCTCCTGAGCCATCTCAGTATAATTATACTGAAGCTTCGGGAGCATGGGTGCACTTGTGAATAAGCAGTGTAGACCCCCACATGTCCACATATATCCATCACCTGTGCCATACTGTGCCAATGGCACATATGTGACCAAACAGACAGAAATACCCATTAGAAAGGATGATAGGAAATAGAAATAGATATTTTAGGGCCAGGTGTGGGGGTACAAGCTTGTAATCCCAGCTACGTAGGAAGCAGAGGTGGAAGAACCAAAGTTCAAGGTCAGCCAGGCCAAAAGTGTACGACCTTCTCTGAAAAACAACATGCAAAAAGGACCAGGGATGTAGCCCAAAGTGTTAGTGAGGCCCTGAGTTCAAACCCCAGTACCATAAAAAAAAAAAAGAGAGATTTGAAGATTTTCTTCCTGTAGTCCAAAGTATTGTGCTGTGCATCACATTTTGGAGTCTTCTGGTCAAAAATCAGTGCCAACATTTCAAGGGCTGACCATAAGAACCTGTGCATTGGGCCTGTGGGATGATAGACCATGCCTGAGGAAATACTGGGCTCTTGGGTTCAAATAAAGCAATTTCCTTCTTATTAGCCACAAGCCCATAGAGGGAACATGCTATCCCCTCAGTGTTACCCCATGAGTACCCTGCCCAGTGTGAGCATTCTGTTAAGTTTTCACCCAAAGCTTCTTGTTTTGGGGGGTCAGTTCTCCAAAAGAGGATGAGAAGCATTGAGAAGTAAAGAAATACAGCAGCTGCCTGCAAAAGCCTGTGGCTTAAAGGCAGAGACAGGACTTGGGGCCCTCATTTCTAGAAGTCATGGGGAGGAGACAGCCCAAGTCAGGAGCCAGAGAGCAGTCCCTGGATCATGAGTGAGAGCTGGACCATACTGTGTCCCCTAGGACAAGCATTCTTGCCTGTCAAATGAGACACAAACTGACCAACTGGCCCAGGACTGACAGGTCTCCCAGACTTTTAGTGCTAAAACCAGGACAGTTTCAGGCAAACCGAGGCAGCTGGCCACCCTGCATGTGGAGATATGTTTATCAACCCCACCTTGACCTCTGCTATGCAGTGTGCTAGGAGAGCCAAAGGAAGCCTAATACCATTGCTCTCAAGGGTGTTGCAATCCTACCAAGAGAGAGAGAATAATAATAATAATAATAATAAGCCATTTAATGAGTTAAATGTTAATATCAGGCCCAATGGAAGTTGGAAAGAGAGTATAATGCTAGCTTAGTGGCAGGGATGGATGCTTTGGAGGAAGGCAAATTGTTGGAAGAGATAAATGAAGCATGAATGGAGTTCACCTTTCCTCCACCTCTCACTTTCACCAGTTACAGCAGAACCACTCATGATCACAGGCCCTAACGTCTTCCTGTCAGATTTCACTCCTCCTGCTACTCCTTTACTTTCTGAGTGACCTTGGGACAGTTACTCCAATTCCATAGCCTCCGTATTCTTTTCTTAAAAATGGGGCCAATTGTACCTGATGTCTCAGAGTTGTTGCAAAGATTGAATGAAGCCTTGCATGCAAATACTTTGAAGCTGTGTCTGAGAGGACATGTTCCATAAATCTTAATTGTTCTTAATCTCTTGACCCTCTTCGATCTGTTCATGAACTGAAGTATTTCCAAAGAACAGTGCTATGCATGCAGTCATTCTCCAAGAGGATGACGTTACTAATGATGGGTACAAATGGCTGAGCTCTGCTTCTGTCTGTCACTCCCGAGGCTGAGGGGGATGAGAGCAAGGGTGTGTGGGGAGAAAGGGAGGGGAAGCCAGTCCTGGTCCCATTCCAAACTCGAGGGTTTCCTAGCCCTGTTCAGAACAAGGAACACACCTTACATTTCCAGTTGAAGCTCTTTGCCCCCAGGCAGTCAAGTCCTTGGCAGGCATAAAGTAGGAAAGGTTTTAAGAATCTCTGTAGGTGAAATTTCAGCAGCATTCCCCAAAAACTCAGATAGTAAGTTGATTGTAGGGACAGAAAGGGTGCCCTTTGCTTAACCCAGTCTCTAACCAGTCAGCACTAGAACTAGACATATGTGATAGAAGTTGAATCAGTAAGACCCACACATACCTGGGATGAAATTCCCCCATTAGGCACTCATTTCTTTGAGACTAACATCTTTTCGTTGGGTTATAACTAACATACACACACACACACACACACACACACGCACACTTGTCATTAGACTAAGAGTCACTTCAGCCTCTGCCCCTAGAAACCTCACAGATGAGGTGGGGAGACAAACCACACAGAAGTATAGAGAAAAAGACACTACCACACTAGCATTCAAAGGATTCCTCTCTGCTGCCCTTCTCCTACATTCCATCTGCACCTACCACATGAGACCCCAGTACAGTAAAGCAATTTGATACGATAGCAATCATTTTTAAAGTGCAGTTCCCTAGAGATAAGGGCAAAATAGTTTCTGCCAGGATCGAGGGGGTGGAGGAGAGAGGGTGGGGCGGAGTGGGAGGTAAGGAAGGGGGTGGGGGCAGAGGGGAGAAATGACCCAAGCATTGTATGCACATATGAATAATTAAATAAATAAATAAATAAAAATAATAATAAAAATTCAAAAGAAAAAATAAATAAATAAAGTGCAGTTCCCTTACTGTATTGTGAATTCCTCAGGGACAGTAATCCTTTTTGGGCCCTAGATTTGGGACATGGGACTTGGTAGGTGTTCTATGAAGTTTTTTGTTTTATTTTTTATTTGTTGATTAGTGAATATTTTAATAAAAGCAGAATTCAAGTGCAAGACATTTGGAGAAGGGCAATAACTTAAGCCAGTGGTTCTCAAATTCTGGCCCTGTACCAGCAGCAGTCTCCAGAAGCTGTTAGGAAGGATAAGCCTTGGTCCCTACCTCAGGTCTGTGGTACTGGGAGTCCTGAAGCCTGGCAGGTCCTCTGTGTTTGAGCAAGGCCACCCAATAATACTGAGCTCCACATGGGTTTGAGAAGCAGTAATTTCCACCTACACTGTCAGATACCTTCTGTAAGATGCTCAACTCCTTCAGGAATACGCTTAGTATTCACCCAGTGAAGGCCAATGGCACAGCAAATCCCCCAAGCAGCTTTCTTGTGTGTTATTGGATGTTGGGAGCATTCACCACAAAATCCCTCTCAAAGTAGTTTTGGGTCCACATACAGCAAAGTCACCAAAGCTGAGGTCCTTCAGGAGCGGCTATAGATCTGCCCTCTCCTGCAGGAAGCTGCTCTGGGGAAGGGAAGATCAGAATCCTGACTCCTGGGAGCAGCAGCCTGGAACTGGGGTGAGGAGAAGGCAGGGCAGAGGACAGCAGTACCTGACCACTGTCTTCTTTGAAGTTCCTGTCTGAAATGGTGAAGAAGCAGGGAAGCAAAGGGACAGGTACAATGAGACTGCGCAATGGTAGCAGCCATCAGGGGCTATCCCACAGCTCAAAAGCAACCTTGTGAGTGCAATGCCCCACCCTTTCCTCAACCACTGGATCAGGTGCTGCTGCCTAGCACTGGTCCCTGGGGCAGGCCCAGAGCCCAGGGGCCACATGAGGTCAGCATTCCAGTCCTGGAAGGTGTTGTTGCCATGTGCTCCTAGGCCCTAGTGACTGTGTTCCCTGGAAGCCAGCAGGAGAGGACGCTCTACTCCTCGTTCAGCTGCAGAGTCGCCATGACTTCCCCCAGTCCTGGTGTTCCAGGGACACCAGTCACTTGCTGACACTTCACTTGAACTGTTCTCCAGTTATAAAAAGGGACAACTCATCACCCTCTCAACTTACAGGCTTTTGGCCCATGTAGATGGCCATCCCCACCCCTGGGTACCTGCAAGCCAAGAGCCAGGGACACCTGCCCAACTCTCAACACCACCTTTCCCACCTGGCTCCTGGCAGAGGGTCTGTGAGCAATGCCAGGAATTCATACAGGGGCCACAAGGACCTAAGACCAGTGTGGAATCTTGGGGCAGGGAGCAAAGGTCATAGCTTTTCCAGACAAAAGATAAGATGCCTGTTACACCTGAATTTCAGAATAAATAAAAAATATATTTTTAGTACAACTATGTCCCAAATTTTGCTTAAGAGGTACTTCAACTGAAACAAATTATACCTTGCTTAGGTGAAATTCAAATGTAACTGGGTATCCTTTATTTTCACTTGTTAAATTGACCAACCCTATTCTATCAGCAAGCCCAGAACAGCGAGACCTGAACTCCTCAAAACAGAAGCTAGGATAGCACAAGAGAAAAGACCTTGACAGTGATGTAGAATAAGAAGGCATGAGCAAGATCAAATTTGATTTTCTTCATACAAGGAGATGAGGGTACCCAGGGGCATTAGAAAAAGAACTAGACTCTGGTCACCTGATTCAACTTTGCATCTCAGCTCTGGCTGAGCATCCCTGGTCTCTCCCACCAGATGACAGCAGCATCCCACCCCAGTTGTGCCACATGTCTCTTGAGGAACAGGATCACACCTGGTGAAGAACCACTAGATTAAGTGGCATTATGCTCTAATGTCTACACATGGATTTGTGGAAGAGATTCCTCTTAAATATGTAACTCCCATAACAAATTTAACACAGGATGTAAGTTAATAAGGTTTGCTCATGTACTAGCTTTAAAAATTGTACCCCTTCCTTGCTTACCTCATCTGTATTCCAGCATTCAGATTTTGGCCAGTCGGTTTCCAGCAAGAGCTTCCAGCTCTTTGAGGGCCTTACAGACAGCAGTTGTTTGAAAATATATCACCTTGATTGAAAGCAAGGATGTATTGCTTCCCAGGTGAACCCAGCTTTGATGAATTTAATACTAATATTACTACTATACCGATAGCATGTAGGGTGCTAAAACACTATCACTACATTTTGTACACTGGCTCTATTACACCTTTTAATCCTCACACCAGCCTTACGAGGTCAGTGCTGTGCACGTGTAGCAGCTAAAAAAATAAAATAAAAGGGCTCAGAGAGGTTAAGCAATTCGTCTAAGTGACTGAGTCTGCCTGATTCCACGGCCTATACTCTTTCCACTGTAGAAACATTCACCTCCACATAGCTCCCATGGGGAATGGGGAGACCACACCTCCTGGGTCTCTGTCCTCTCCACAACCATATTAAAGCACAGCAATCCAGCCAATGTGTTGAGAATGCCTTTCTCACTTGGAACCACACAGAACCCCAGTTCTGGAGTTGCCACACACATATGCTCCTCACCTTCTGATGGGATTTTACTTACCCATAAACCCATCCTAGGTTGAAAATGTCATGTGATGAATACACATGTCATGCACCTTACCTACCAAACATCATAGCTTAGCCTAACCAACATTAAATGTGCTTAGAATACTCAGACTCACCCACAGTTGGGTAAAGTCCTCCAGCAAAAGCCTATTTTACAATAAAGTGTTGACTACCTCATGTGATTTATTGCATACTACACTGAACATGAAAAACAGAAAGGCTGTACAGTATGCACAATTAACACATACAGCAGAAATGTTGAAACGATTGAACTAAAATTAATTGCTGGATGATGGAGAATCTATAGCAACAGGGTCATCAATTTCTAACTAGAAGCTTCAGCTCAATGCCTCTCGCTGCCCAAGATCCCAAAAGGGTCAAACAGCATATTATCGTTAGCCCAGAAAAGATCAAAAACCAAAGTACAGTTTCTACTGAATGAGAAGCACTTTCACACCATCATACAGTCAAAACAATCATTAAATCGAACCATTTTAAGTGAGGGACCACACAATGCACCAGCTTGAACATTTCTTCACCTTGCTTATACCTTTAGCCTCTTTTCAGTCCCAGTGCCTGTTACAGAGCAGGCACTCACTCAATAACTGCCACTGAATGAATACTTGAATGTTTCCCCCATTTCAAAGGTAGAGACAGGATGTGAGGGTGATCTGGCTGCGACATCTGTCACCCCATGGACAGCCAGGCTGATCTGGCTGGCTAGGCGGGTGTCCCCTTCCTCCTTTACTGCTCCATGTGCGTCCCTCCCAAAACTGCGCGCTCCGTCGAAGAGGACGACCATCCCCGATAGAGGAGGACCGTTCTTCGGTCAAGGGTATACGAGTAGCTGCGCTCCCCTGCTAGAACCTCCAAACAGGCTCTCAAGGTCAAAGGTAGAGACACTGAGGCACACCACTTTTGATGCAAGTCATTATCTAAGGGAAAGCCAGTTCTGACCCTCAGGTTTTCTTGGCCTTGCACCCCCAATTTCCTGAAGTGCTGATTCACAGTGTTTTTAAAACTTGCTCTCACCTCTCCATGGGTGTTATTAGTGAATAAAGAATTGATTGGGATTGAATGACCCATTTGCCTGGTGCCCCTAAATGACAGGCCTGGGAGACCCCTGAAGACTTCCCAGAATTGTGGTTTAGAATGAGGACTTGAGAAATTGTGTGTGTGCACCTCAGTTACTAGGTCACCTTGAGTGGGGCTGCCACACTGTTCTGTGGCCCAGTTTCCCCCCTAGATGATACATTGAGTGAGATTCCCCCCACAGCGTGCTATTATTACCTGGCACACCAAGGAATGAGGCCACTGCCACAATGAGGCCACCCCGCCCTCCAAGATTCTTCAAAATTCTGTTCCTCGGGTCAGGACATCAGGGCAATGTAGGGCAGCAACTCTAATTTGCTGAGGACCAGAGGATGGAAGAGGGAACCACAGGGTGACCCAGCAGACACCACTCCAGGATACCAAGCAATGACAAGAGGTATCATAGAACAAAAGGGAGCAAAGGGTGGTCCTCAGCCTGGGGTGAAATAGGTTTAAACACACACACACCACTACCACCACTACCACCACCACCACAGAGTCTAATTTTAGTAGCCACTCGCCCCGACAAAGTACTTTGCAAGTAGTTATTTTGAGAAATGCTATTAGCCACCAAGTTATTTTTAATGCCCCTTGTGTGACAGGCATTTGTGACACAAACAGCAGCTGAAAGGCAATAAACCCATAGCCCTGGATGTGTCCAGGGGCCAAGGGCCATCCCTTTGGGATATCCCAAACCCTATTCAGATGGAGGGAACAGACAAGCATCTCATGTGCCTCAATACCTCCACCCCCCCTCTCTATTCTCCAGGGATGGACTACAGAATCAAATGAAAGAGAAGCCCCTCTGGCCTGTCACAGACACCCTGCTAAATAAAAAAGTCAGTGCCGGTCTATGGCCCACAGGTCAAAATCCACACAGTAGATGAAGATCCCTGGCGATCTATCCCAGCTCGATGCTCTTGGACAGATTCCCTGTTCCTGAAGTGCTGACCTCCTGGCTCTCTGCTTTCCCAGCTGGTCCCTTCTGCCCCAAGTGACCCCCTCACTTGGAGCCCCCCTCCCATCTTAACCTGGCCCTGGCTGAGCTTCCCACTCTAAATCCCCATAATAAAAGAGCTGTGACATTGTCTGTTGACCAACTTTCTGGTACTCTATGGCACAGTAAGGTGACTACAGACAGCAATAATGCATTGTATATTTCAGATAGTAAGAAGACAGGATTTTAACGTTTCTTACAGCCATGTTTACAGTAATGGATATGGGAGTTTCCTGATTTGATCAATGTATACAATTTTTACATGTATTGAAACATCACATCGTACCCCATAAGTATGCGAAATAATTGCATCAATAAATCAAAATAAACATTAAAAATAAAATAAAACTGCCGGACCACCTCATTGACCTTCCTCATCCAGTAGTTTGTATTTCGGGTCACCTGTGCATATGTATTTCTTATTGAAACGATTGCCCATTACTGAGCATTTAGGATGTGCCAGGCATCATTCAAAACCCTTTACAAAGCTCGAGAAATTCTCCTAAGCCTCCTTAGGTCGTACCCTCAATATCCTGATTTTAAAGATGAGGAAACTGAGGTTTAGGAAAGTCGTGTAAGGCTGCATCGTAGGTTGATCTCTAGGCAAGACCAGACTCTAAAGGCACAGACTCAGGGCTAGACTGGCTGTCTCTGCACCTGAGAACCTCAGAGGAGTTCCTTAGAGCTCGTCTGTGCCTCTGCCTTTCACTGGGCTCCTGTGAAGAGTAGATGAGCAATTGCAAAGCCCTGTGCAGGTGCCTGGCCCTCTGCAAGCAGTGTGGAGGTGCCCTCTCTTATTGTGGTGGGGAAAGTGAGATGCCAGAGTGTTGAAGCTAAGGTTAATTGGTGACTGACTGTGCACCATACACTGTGCTAAAGCATTCTATATTCATTATCTTATTGCAAAAGTTTACAAAGCAATCAAGCTTAGAGAAGCAAACTCATTCCCCTATGGTCAAAGCCAGGAAGTGAAGATTTGAACCAGGCAGCAGAACACAAGTCTAACTTTATTAACCTGAGTCCTCAGCCACTTGTCTTTACTCTGCAAATGCATCATGTCTTCAGATTCCCCGTACTTCCTGGTCTGGGTCAGACCCTTTAAACAGACCCAATAACAACTGTAAGCTCTGGCAAGGCCATCAACATGCAGAACCCTGACTGCACGTGGGAGCCCCCGGCCCCTTCCAGGGCACTCCTGGCCCATCATCCCTTCTCTACCCTACCCTGTGCTTAGAAAGCAGAAGTAAGACAAACAACAGAATACTTGGAGAGGCCTCACTGAAGGCCAGGGAATGGAGTTGGGATGGCAACAAACTGCCCATAGGGACCCAAGGCCCAAAGGTCAGGAATCTGGTCCTGGCCAGCCAAGGCAGACACTGTCGTGTGCTGGAGAAGTCCAGACTCAGAGGCGTCAGGTGAGAGCTGGAGGCACGGTGTCAGGAGAATGCAAACCCGCCTGGGCCATGCGTGTCAGTGAATTCTATGTGTGGTTCAATTTTAGGCACGGGGCAGATTTGTTAAGCTCATCGCCCTCCTAGAGTTGCCTACAAAAAGCCAAAAGTTTAACTCCATACCCATCAATCAACACAGGTGCACAGGGAGGGGAGTGTGCCCAGCCTGGAGTAGGGAGCCTTGGGGGTGCAGAGAAGGAAACTATCCCTGTCCCGGACAGCTCAAAGTCTTAGCCAGGGACACAGACTGGCATCTCTGAGAACACTGAAGGGACCATTAAACTCTGCTGTGGTCAAGTTACCGTTTGTGTGTGTGTGTGTGTGTGTGTATGTGTGAACCTTCTATGTACCAGGGGACCCCTGGGTCTAGCTCTATCACTGGTGAATCGCAAAGTCAAATCCTTGCACCTTGGAGCCTGGGGGGGTCCTCCCCTGTGCAATGAGGATGGTGGTAATAAAACACTCCACACAGGTCTGTAGCAGCAGGCCCAGGAAGCCAGCCCCATGGAAATGCCACCTCCCCCTGTGCAGACCAAACAAGGCAGGAGAAAGCCCACACTCTGTAGGAGCATAGAAGTAACATAAAAGATAGGATGTGGCTGGCTCTTCTTGACCTTTGGTGACCTGCACCAAGGAGAACATTAGCCAGTGAGCATCCATGACCTCTCAGCTCCTGCCTTCTAGAAACATCCATGAAAGTGAGAAAGAAAATGCTCCATGTAGCTACATCCAGAATACTTCCTTAAGGGAAGCTTAAGAGGAAGCCACTGCTTGGGGCTGGCACACACAGAGACACCACCTGCCGTGCTGGGTCACCACCCTGGTGACTGGCTGTGCTCTGCTCCCAACTTAAGGGGTGGGGGCAAAGGAGGAGAGCCAGTCAATGCAGAGACAAGAGTAGGGGAAGAAGAAACCCCTCAGCCCAGGGGCAACATCTCCTCACCCAGAGAAGGAAGCAGAGGGGTTTTTTACCAAGGGCTTCTAGACTCTGGAAGGCTCTCTCACTGCCTGGGAAACAAGCTGGCACCCAGGCTGGCTAGGACTATGTGCCAAAGACTCTAGCCAAGCATCAGTCTGATAAGGACCTAGAGCCTTTCCTGGAGGTCCAAAAGCCCAACTTCAGAAACAGGCCCCCAAAGACTCTCTCTCACCTTCCTGCCAGAGCCCTCGAGTCATTCTGCAGCTGGCTGCACAGTCAGCCATTGTTCCGTACTACCCAGACTCTAGACCCACCCTTCCTGCCTCCCTCTCAACAAAATCCCATCTTATCAAGGATCCTCCTCACGTATCCTCCATCACTTATCAAGACCTTCCTCACCAGGGAAGGTCCTCAAGATAAGGGAGCACCTCATGGGTGAACTTTCTGGAACAAGTACCTTCAAGGTAGAGAAGACCATTTCAGCACCTTGTTAGATCAGTGGGTACCAAAAGCAACACCATACGTATTTATGCCCTTGATTTCACAGCAGACTGCGAGAAGCTGTGAACATTCCCATTTTATAAGCAAGGAAACCAAAATTCAGGTAGGTTAAGTGTGTTTCCCAAGACCTAAGGTTGGCAGGAGTCCAAGGCCAACCCAGTACTACTGTGAGCACATTTCTCACTGCTACTATGGACTGCTTGTCTGTGCCTCCTGCCTCAGGGTCCTTCAGATCCAACTGCCCAAAGTTCCACTCATTGCTACCCTTCCTCAAGCTTCAGTCTCCCCTTCCTCACACCTCCTTCCCCTGATCTTACTCCTCCAGCATCTTTCTCCTCACCATCTACCTTGAAGGCCAGGACATGAAAAAAATCAGTGTCCCTCAGGGGCCAAGCAGCAGCTCAGAGAGCAGCTGCCTGGGGACTTCATCACTGACCCTAGTGTATCCCCTCTTGGGTTTTGTCCAAGCTCTTACTGGGAAAACCCTGCAATTTGTCTGGATAATAAGTTTTCTGAAGCAGCCAGTGCTTTATTATCAATTCCCATTTACGAATAGCCCAAGTCCAAAAGGAATGTCCTGCTTAGCCTGGGAGCAACCAAAGGCTTTTGTTCATACAACACATCCAATGCCTCTGAACTGTTGGGTACCTTGGTAGAAACAACTGTCCATCAACTAAACTTCAAGGATGTCACCAGGCCTCAGGCACAGGTGGATTTGGAAGTGATACACCAAATCAATGCACTGGAGGGTAAGTGAGCTCACACATTGTGACTATTCCCAGCCCTGCTGCTCTGACCTCTTGACAGCGAGCTGAGTACCAGGAATCCCCAGACAGACTTCTAAAAACCAAGTCCCCAACCTAATTCCATGTAATATAAGGAAAGTTGAGAGAAGACATGCTCTTTATTGTAAAGTCTTCTGATCTCCTAAAAGAGAAGAGAGCATAACCTGGCTCAGATCCTCAGGACTAATGCTGTCACAGCATCACGGCATCAGAGCCTACAATGGCCCCATCCAACTCAATCTCCAGGCCAAGGGCCCCCCTCTGACTTCATATCTGAGGTGGGGAGTGAGGGAGATAGTGGGAAATGCAACTAGTAGGGACATAGAGGAGCAGTAAGAAGGAAGGGGTGACTTGTCCCCCAGTCCCTACACTCATGGGCAGTGGGAGCAACATCCTGCAGCTAACTTCAAGGGGAACTGTCAATTTATGAGAACTCTGTCAACCCAAGCACAGGCATGCACCACCTTACTGCCTAGAAGCCTGTTAACACTGCCCAACAAATACGGCAAACCCAGGATGCCTGCAGCAGAGCTAGAAGCTAGTAACAGGTGCCTAAAACCAAAAAGAATCTCAGAAAAAAATGAGGGATGAATAAAGAGAGAAGGAATGGAGTCCTCCTTGGGCAGCCTTGCTCCCTACAAAGTGGCAGGACAGCCCAGAAAAGTGAGCCAAGCTGAAACAGAGAAGCTGCGAGGCCCTGGGACCTCTCTTGCCTCCTGACAGCAGCATTTGCTCAGCAGCAGCAGCTCTGAGAAGTCCCAGGAACAACAGAAGAAAACTGGCCAGGGCCGGGGCTTGTCCCCAACACAGCAGGTGGCAGCTCCGGGAAGGAGGACAAGCCCAAGCACAGTCTGTACCTGGCATGATGGCCAAGTCAAACAGCAAGCCAGATGCAAACAGTTGGCACATGGTGCAGCAGCTTTACCAAATGCAGAACCATATCACAGGGATTAAGCTACTGCTGGAACCACTGATGGCTCTAGCTTGCTGGTCCAGCCTCACAAGCAGCTGGACCACGTGAGACTTCACGTCATCTTACCAGGGCTCTGGTGGAAGATCCATGAGCAGTATTCTACTCACAACAAAGTGGACAGCACAAGGAAACTCACCCTCCCTGTCTGTGGGCAAACACTGGCTGCATTCATGATGAAAACCACAAAGCCTGCCATCAAACCTATGAAAACATTTTGCAGTGTAAATGGCAGACAACACAGCTCTCAAAGTGAAGAAGAGACTTGAAAGAGAACTGGCCAGACCCAAATCCTGGTCTCAATACCCTGATGAGACTGGGTAGAACTCAAACTCTAAGCAAATGTTTCTCCAGTCTATCAAGGAGCCCAGTGAAAGCACAGGCCTCCTAGCGCTGTTCTGAGGATTCTGTGAAGGACATACATGAAATATGCATGGGCACTGTATAGAGACCACAGTCAGTGCTCAGTAAACGACTTGTGAAGCATTGAGAAGGCGTCTAGTTTCTGTCTGCAGTAAAAGTCAAGAGCACTTATTTCTGAAACAAGATGTGCTGTGAGGGCACATTTAGCAAGCACTCCCCAAAGGAAGAGGGAAAAAAGAGAAGCAGAAATAATCTAAGATAGCAAAGTATACAAAAGGCTGATGGATAAAAAGGATAGACAATTCTGAATGAGCAGAATTAAAAAAAAAATAATGAAAATACAAGAAAACTTTCCCAGACTGAAGATAGTCCTGGGTCTGAAGGACAAAAGGCCCTCAGGTGACTAGGTGTATACATGTTCTGATTGCACAGTGCAAAATTACAAGCATCCAATCAGAGGATGTCAGACGATATTTGAGGGAGGAAAAATTAGCCTGTTGTATGGCATCTTCTTTCCAAAATGCAACAGTAAGTCCACACTGCTATTCGAATTAGTAGAAACAAAATGCAGGCTCTGGGAGTGTGGCTCAGTGGTAGAGCTGTAGAGTGCTTGCCCAGCATGCAAGGCCCTGGATTCTATCCTCAGGAAAGAAGGAAGGAAGAAAGGAAGGAAGGGAGAGAAGGGGGAAGGGACAGAAAGGGCAGTAAATCAGAATCAATTGCTTTGGGAGGTTATAGAGATGTTAAGTTTTTCATACTTATGATTAAGACATTGATCAAAACAAAGAAATCAATAACAGTAGATATCCATGGCAATAAACCTGTGGCAATGAACTCTAAGATCCATTAGATTTAAATAATCGTTACACTTTGATTACAAATCAAAACAAAAATGAAAACTAATACTTCCTTAAGAGAAAAGTACAAAAAATGTAATAATAATACAGTGGTGGTTTGAAATGTCAGTCTACATAACAAGAGTCATGACTGCAACATTTTAGGGACAGAGGACCAGAAAGAAGGAAAAACTACTGCCTTACACGGCCAGGAGTCAAGACAGGCTCTTTCTCCCTGTACACTTGCCATTACCATAATCTGATTGAACACTTAAGAAGCCACACAGGTACAGGTACCATTCCAGTTCACTACAGAAAAGTATAAAATGAAATTTCAAAATGGCCAATTATCGAAAGACAAAGGAGACTGCAAAGAAACATCCTAAAAAAGGAGAAAGGTCCAAAACATATTAGTTGTTAGAATAAAAATATTAATAAAAGATTGAACCAAAATATGTCAGGAAAAAAATCAAGTGAAAGAAGAGAAGCCAGACTGGAAGCATTGGTGTCTGGGCAAGTAAAACTCAAGGCAAAAGACAAATAAAACAAATTGGAAACCACATGGGGTGGTGCACACCTGTGATCCCAGCACTCAGGAGGCTGAGTCAGGAGAATCGCAAGTTCCAAGCCATTCTGGGCTACACAGCCAGACTCTATCTCAAAAATTAATCAAATAAATAAATAAATGTTAAAAATAAAAGAACAGAGGTGGTATTATATTAAGAGTATAATCAAAAGTGAATATCTGAAAATCAAAGACCTTTATGTATCAAGTAAACATCAAATCACACAAGAGGAAATCGTCAAAAATAAAAGGGGACAAGTGACAGACACACAGTGGCAGAAGGAAAGATTCTCCCTCTACCCTGCTGCTCTTTCCTAAATTAAGTGGCCCAAAGTAGACACAACTAGGAATGACTAGAAGGATGGCACTCACGGGAGACTCAGTTCACCAGTGGACTAGAGAGAGCTGGCAGGAGATGCCAAGCCTCTCATTTGTTCTGCAGGAGTGGAAGCTGGGACCTGGTACAGGAACCTGATAAGGAGGGCAGGGAAGAGTGTGGACCTGGACCTCAGCATCACCAGAATCAGGAACACTGGGATGGGGCCCAGCAGCCCTCCAGGTAGTTTGGACACAAGTTCAAGACTGAGAACCACCAATGCAGTGTAAAGTCCAGAGGCCTCAGAGAGGGTCAGAGCCAAATCCTTCCCCATTTCATCATTGCTGGGTAACTTCAGGTAAGTGGCTCCAACCCTCCGGCCTCAAACTCATCATCCATAAATGAAAAAGAATACCAGCACCTTCCTCTTGGTATGGCTGGACCAGAGCGGCACAACGTGAGCACTCACCAAGGGCTCTCTCTGATTCAATAGGGCAGGGCAGAGTAGAGCCTTGAACTCCCCTGCTCCCCTGGCTGCCAGCTCAGTGAAGTCTCTTGCGCACCCACTCCTCTGTGCTTATTTCTAGGTGGGATGTGTCGCCCCCAAAAGCTGATCGATGCCGTCTCAGCCGGTCCTTGCCTGCTGCATACGCAGTGCCATCAACCCCTCCCTGGGGCTCTCCAGCTGGAGCAGGCAGCTGAGTGACTCACAGAGCTTGTCATCTCAGGGCCTCCTTCCTCACCCACGTTGCGCTCCATCTCTGCCTTCCTCCCAGTACCTCCTCCACCCAGCCTGGTGAGCCTGCAAAGCAGGACAGAGGCCCACTCCAGCCTGGTTTCTGTAGAGGAGAGAAAGGTGGCACACAGGGCCTCCCAGGTACGACCTGTGTGGCATATGAGGACCAATGGGCCACTGTCACCTGGGAGTGGAGGAAGCAGGGAAGGCAGATTCTCTGTACCTGTAAGCAGACCAGAGTCACCTGTGACCTAGTTAAATCAAAATGTCCTGAGGGGCAGGACATTTTCCACTCATAAAGATGCAATGCAAATGTAAGATGTGTCTGGGATTTCTCTGCTGCTCACCATGGTTAGATCATGTCTTCAGCTTTCTAGAGCTCCAAGTGCCCACAGAAACCACTCAGGGTAACCTTATCTTACAGAGAAGACCCAGGAAGCACACACAGAGGCAACCCTGAGGTCATGCTGCAGAAAACTCCACCAACAAAGACTAAAACCCACAGCTGAGGCTCACAAAAGCAGCATCCTACTTCCTGATGTAGCAGAACTACATCAGGTTGCCATGAAACCTAGTGGCTGAGGCACCTGGAAAGAGAGAAAGTCATGAAGAGAAATCTCCACCCAACACTCCACTGATCATCATGATTCTGACAGCAGAAGTGCCTTGCCTTGTCACACTTTTTTCCCCCAAGGGGAACACACCTCTGGCTCCCCTTCTTTCATGGGTATGTGTGACTATGAAGCTGCAGATGCTGACGCCAGTGCTCCTGAGCCACCTGCCTCTGCCTCTTCCTTGGGTGACTTCCTCCACCCAGGCACCTGCCTCTCCTTCTAGTTGCTATATGCTCCATATTCCCGGATGCCCTTCCTGAGAACTTCATCTCCTCCCTCCCCTCTCTTTCGCAGCTCTGGGAGAATCAGTACTCAGGTTTAACCACAAACCCTCTAGCTGGTTGTAGACTTCCAGCTGACTCTGATCTGCAAGTCTCCATACCTCTGGCACCCCAAATGTACACTGAGAGAAGGATTTAAAGTCTTGTAATGGCAAAGCCTACCTTCTCACCTCACTGAGTTCAAATTTAGCCTCTACCACGTCCCACCCTTCACAACTGGGTAAGCCCCTTAAACTCCCTGTATCTCAGTTTCTCCATACAGGGAACAGCAATGATAACATCTTGCTCCTAAGTTGTTGTGAGGATTACAGGAGATTACTTGTACCAAAGCTCCAAGCACCTCCAATATATACTGAGCTGGAAGCTGCTCTAATAAAAATGATAATGACAGTAAGGGTGATAAGTACCGTTAGCACACAATTCAAAATTTTCCATTTGCTTTGACTTGTCCAGAACCATTGGGCAACTCTAGCAAAGACACAGGTAAGAGCCTCTTTGGCTAAAAGCTAAAGATGTATCAACTCCAAGCCCAAAGGACTTGTTGGTAACAATAAAATCCATCCTCCAAACAAAAATTAACTTAATACACATAGAGGTTTTTTTTTCTTTCTTCCAAAACTCAAGAGAATTAGTTCAATTCTAAAAAAAAAAAATGTCATATTTGCCTCTCCCTCACCAGTACCAGTAGTTTGGAGGTCAGAGTCAATTTGCTTCTTACATTCTAGACACATTGTATGTGGGGACCCCTCCACCCACCTAGCTGGGACATTCCATTCTACGAGGCCATGAGTTCAGTTCCAAGATCCTAAAGAAAGCACCGGAAAACCTCAGTGACTTTCTTTCGAGTTGATCATCAAATTCACGTTTTAGCAAATACATTTATTAAATGATTCTGAGCAAATCCTCTGGTGTTGGCTGTCTGTGTGCATTGGTGAATCTACAGTAAGCACACCTTATTCATAGATTTATAACACACAGTTTTAACAAAGTGTAGTAAAAAATACCAATGAATAAAAAGCTGAAAGAAACTTCAAAAACAAAAATTTTTAATTCCCACAAGCGTATTATGCAGCTCAGTTGATACAGAGAAGCTCTCAGTTAGTCCTGCATTATCGTCAGTTGTGTTTAAGTCCTTGTGTGATCTGTTCAGTGTTTCCCTGTCATTAATTTTGTGAAAATCTGCCTCCCAAAAAGCAAATAGTGCCCCCAAAGCAAGTTAAATGTTAATGTGCTTAATTAAAGAGGTAAGTGAAAATTCGAGATTTGTGGAAAGGTGGCATGTCTTTAGCAGAAGGCAGGCGGCATCGTGAGACAAATAAGACATCTACAGAATAGCACTGAACTCTGTGCACGCTGAGGGCCCATGGATTTTCCTGGTGGCAGTGTCCTTGGAACCACACACCGACAGATGCCTTCAGCCATCCAACCCCACAGGAACTCCTCATCCAGCATCCACAATACACTGGGTCACTGTTGGAGCTGGTGGGGAACATTCTTCAAACGGTTTGTAAAGCAGCCCAGGGAAGCAAATGGCTGGTCACTTCCCAGATGTAAACTGTTCTATGGCATGCCCCGCTCTGGGAGGGGTCCACGCCACATGAGCCACAAGCCTATCAAGTGCCATTGCAACCTTCTGCGTTAGGTATTTACTCATTTAACGATTCAGACACTGAGGGAGGGGAGGTGTCATGTGCCTGATGTGCACTTTAAAAGGTGGAAGGTGGAAGGCGGGAGCCAGGCACAGGTTGCTAGATGGAAGATCTCTTCACGCAGGGGTACAGCTGAGGAGTGTCATCAGTATGGTGGGGAGGCAGCAAAGGGGGAAACAGACAACTGAGAGAAGCATGGCTAGTCCAGAGCCTTCATCACAGCCCCTGAAAGCAGAGAACGAACACCCACCTCCTACCTCAGGGGTCCGGCCTGGTACCTGAAGTAAGTCTCTGGCAGCAGGAAGAATAAAGTGTTGCATTTTAGCTTTTTAAATGCACGCATGACTCACTGCTCCCTGTGATGGATGGGATTGAGGATTAAAGAACATTTATTCCTAAACCTTCAAGATTTGTTTCTCCAGGAAAATGAGCCATATTTATACTGCAGCTCCAAGCATTCCCCATGAGACCCCGGGCTGTGTACCTCCATAACTGTGAAGCACAGATCTGAGAGAGGGGATCTCAAGAGAGTCTGTGACCATCTGTTCATTCATGCCATCCACTCATTGATTTCAGAGCCCGGAAGAGCCCAGGCTGGTGGCTGCTGGCTGAGTCAGCAGCTCTTAAGGTGATCAACTTTTCCACCTACTCATGACTCACTAGCCTGCTGCCCCTGCTTGAGTTAAGTGTATCTGGCAGCACTTCCCAGCAGGACCAGGGGCAGTTGAATGCAGGTCAAATAGAGTGGGTGAAAACAAAGGCTGACCACCACCGGCCACCCTGGGCCATTGATTCATTTGCGTATCATCCATTACTGGGACTGGCCAGTGCAAGGTGTTCTACCAGCAATGCAGGGCACTCAAAGGTGGATCAGGGCTTTCCTTGGCTATAGGATGTAAGACTATGGGTCAGAAAACTCTAACAGAAGATATAAAAGATGAGTGCCTTAATCAAGCATCGTGGTTCATGCCTGAAATTCCAGGAAAAGGGAAACCACAGGTAGGATGATCACCAGCTAAGGCCTGCCCTGGGCATATAGCAAGACCCTACCTGAAAAATAACTCAGGCAAAAAAGGACTAGAGGTGTGGCTCAAGTGGTAGAGCACCTGTATAGCAAGTGCAAGGCCCTAAGTTTAAATTCTAGTACCACCAAAAAAAAAAAAAAAACAGTGCCTTCAGGGAGGAAGTGGGGTGGGGGCCTTCCTCGGAGAAAGCTGGCTGGTTAGAAGAGGAAGGGGTTACATCTTGGAGCATCAAACACAGAAGCTTTTTGGAAGAGCTGGCTTTAGCCCCTGACCATGAACACTTAGTGGGATTTAAGGGAAGCAAAAAGGATAGATTGAAGGACCCCAAGAGACAGGAAATAGAAGTAAGTAATTATGTGAGCTGGAGCCAAGGGACAAAAAGTAGAGACAAAACAGGGAGGAATTATGAAGTTGCTTTGGACTTTTTGTTTTCTTTTGGCTAATGAGGAGCCATGAAAGAGTATTTGATGAGGAATGTGAAATAATCAGCTAACATTTAGAAAGTTTAATTGGGTAGCCAGCTGTATAACTAATCAGAAATGAGAGGCATGAGGCCAGCTGGGAGACTACTGCAATGGTCCAAACAAGTGGCCATAGAGGCTGAGCTAGACAAGAGGCAGCACAGAGGAGAGGAGGAATGCACACCAGGGACTGACTGGGGGAAGGGCTGGGATCTGGGGATTGACTGGAGAAGGGAAGGGGAAGCTGGTCCGGGAAAACTATACTGCTTGGGACAGACCAACTCCTTCTCCCATTTCCCCTCAGACAGTGGCAGTGGGGCTCCCTCATCACTCTTTGGTGAATTTAACCCTCAGGCTCACATACAGATAAAGTCTCCGCGTGTAGATAGAGCTTCCTCAACAGAGGATAGACATTGATAGGCCCATGACTGTCTCTTCCATCATCTCCACACTGACACCAGAGTTGCAGCTCAAGTTCTCTTTCAGGAACTTCCAAAGTCAAAGGAGGGAGTCTTTCTAGGGCTTCCTATACCTAGAGAGAAGTCGAGAACACTGTCAAGGTGGGTGTTCTTTTATTTCATCTATTTACTTTGAGATAGGGTCTCTATGTAACCCAGGCCGGCCAGGAGCTCCATATCCTCCTGCCTCAGTCTCCTGAGAATTGGGATTTGCAGGCATGAGGCTCAGAGTGGATGTTCTTAACTACTAACTGTGTATGTATCTCTGGTGTGTGTGTGTGTGTGTGTGAGTGAGAGAGAGAAAGAGAGAGAAGAAAGAGGGAGGGGGTGGAGGAGAAAGAAAGAAAAGAAGGGAAGAAAAAGGTCCCCATGGGCCTTCTGGTCCCACCCTCCCCCTTCTACGCCCCTCCCTCTGCTCCTCACAGAGCTTCATTCCAGAACAGGCCGTTCAGTCCAGACCAATGTTTAGGCTGTCAGCTCAGAGCAAGAGCAGATGCTGTTTTTCAAGTGAGCTGGGCAAGCAAACTTTTATTTTTACAATCTACTAAAAAAATTAAGTTTAAAAAAAAAACCAGAAAATACTTTGCAGCTATTCTAAATTAATTTTTTCATTCAAAATGTAAATGGCTTTTGCCATGACATGCAGTGGGCCTGAAAGACAGAATGCTAAGTGAAATTAGACAAGGACAAAGATAGATAGATAGACAGATAGATAGAAAGATAGATAGACAGATAAATGGATGATGGGAGAGAGGGAGAGAGAAGGAGAGGGAGAGAGAAAAAACCCAAATACATATGAATAGAAGGAGGAAGGGGCAAGATATGAGATGTAGGTCAAAGATACAAAACAGCAGATAGCAAGGTTGAACCAATTTAGAGATCTAATAGCTAATATGAAGACTAAAGTTTTACAATTTGTCTTGTGTTAGGGATTTTTATTTTAAAAGTGATGTTAGCTACTCTTGTCACAGAACACAATGATGTCAGCTGACAGCAATGCGTATCCGCTTCCCTATCTCTGTGATCCCATATCGTCATCTGGTGAACCTCACATGTACACAATATGATTTATTTTCAAAAACACCAAGCAAATGTAAGTATGGGACACCATAGGAAAGTAAACCTTCATGCAACTTCGTTTAGTTCCCCTGTTAAGTAGGTGAATGTGCTTGAGAAGTTGGGGGCTGTTTTTTCTCATTCCCTACAATGCTGTATCAGAGTGTATTGAGGAAAGCAAGCCTGACTGCCTCCCGTGCTTCCCTTGAAATGAGATCTGAGGGCCCAGTCCTCAGGCTGAGCCTGACCAGTTCAGCAGACCACGCACAAAGGCCCAACCCAGAACTGAACCTGCAATCAGCCCTGTTTAAAAAAAAAAAATCTCTAGACTGAAGGGGAGCATCAATACCAATATCCCTGAATAGGCTGTTCCTGCCCACAGGCGGGCTATACACTCCTGGTGGGCCACAGTGCTACTCCGCCCTATCCCATCTTGCTGATGCACTGCCCAGGAGATGAAGGGCACCAGCTGCCACCCAGCTCTGAAATCTTCAAGCTTAACTACCTTTCTTCCTCTGCATCCGCCCCCAGGCAGGGGGGACACTGTTTCTCACACACTCTTGGTAAGACTTCATGAAAACCACACAACCTGTCTGGAAAGCAAGTTGGAATGTGTTCAGGGAATCATAAAAACATGTGCATCCTTTGCCTAGCAAACTCCACTTCTAGGAATCTGTCCTGAGGAAACTGTGATGTGAATAGAAATGGACGTCACACATGCATCCTGACCACAGCACAACCTAAGACAGTTAGAACCTGGAAATCACTTACAGGAGCAACAATAGAAAGATGGCCAAATAGTGCACAGTAGGTCACTTCAGAAAGTAATCTGTGTCATTTAAAAAGTGGTTTCAAAGAAGTGCTGACAAAATGTGAAAAAAATTTCATACGTCTGGGTGCGCAGAGAAAAGACTGATATGAAACGTTCAAATATTAATAGACATCATCTCTGGGATGAAATCGCCTGCATCTTTATACTTTTTTATTGTAGCGAGATATATATAACATAAAGTTGAGCACTTTCACCATTGTTAAGTGTATGGTTCTATGGTAATTAAGTACCTTGTTGTGTGATCATCACCACCATCCATCTCCAGAACTTTTTCATCCTGAAACTCCATACCCATTAAGTAAATAGTCACTGCCTTCTCTCCCTAGGCCCTGGCAACCACCATTATTCTTGCTGTCTCTATGAATTCACCTATTCTAGGTACCTCATATAAGTAGAATCATTCAGTACATTGTCTTTTTTGTGACTGGCTTAGCATCATGTGTGGCATGTGTCCAAATTTCCTTCCTTCTAAAAAGCTAAATAATAGCTCATTGTATGGATGTATATGATCCATTTTCCTTATCTACCTACTTGTCAGTGGGCATGTACACCTTTCCACCTTTTGCTTATTGTGGCAATGCTGCTGTGAACATGGGTGTACAAATACCTGCGTTAGTCCCTGCTTTCATCTCTTTGGGGGTATGTACCCGGAAGTGGAATTTCTGGATCCTATGGTAATTGTATGCTAAGTATTATGAGGAATTGCAGGCTGTCTTGCACAGCAAATGTTTACATCCCCTAGCAAGCACAAGGGTACAAGTCTCTCTACACTCATACCAGCTTTTGTTATTTTCTGATTTTTTGATAATAGCCATCCTCAGGGGTGTTAACATTTTTATACTTTTATGCATTTTCAGAGTTTCCTACAAGAAGCATGTATCTCTTTACCATCAAAAAGCAAAAATCGATGTTACGTTTAAGAACTACACTTGGATACTGGTTCATTGATGCTGTCCCCTTCACTCTTCAGTGCTGCTGCGTGACCCAAGTTCTTCTCCTCCCACCCTGAGTAAGAAACAGCCTAACGCACAGCTGCAGCCTGAGGCCTGCTCCTCCCTTCCTCCCACCCCCACCCCAGATCCATGAGTAGCTAGAATTTGAAAAGGAAATAGAAGAGATTTGGGGTAATGTAGTTCTGGAGTATGCGCCATGCTCCACCACTTACTCACTGTAAGGTAAGCAATTCCACTTCACCCCAGTGTTCTCCTCTGCCAACTGGAAGAGAGGTCTCAACCCCTTGAGGCTGTAGGACCCTGCATTCTGCTTGCACTACAGAAATTGTTTGATAAATAACGATCCCCGCCTGTCCATCTCTGGAAGTGTGCCACAGGGTGGAGCTCAGCATGCCTAACTAGCAAATGCCACTTCATTGGTTGACACTCGTGAGGGTGACAATCCCAATTCAATCATGTGTACTCTCCTGGAGGTCCCTGTGGGGTGCAGCATTTCTCAAAGGTAGTCAGTCCTGTTCTTTGCTTCTCAAAAAGAGGATTTCATGGTCAAATAAGTCTGAGAAATGCCAAGATTAGTATCTCCAAAAAGAGTACTGATTACATATGAAAGATCTACAATCAAGAAACCTGTGTTTCCCAGACATGTTGACCACAGAACCTCTTTTTGGCATTACGCCTATCAAAATGCACAGGTTGACTTTGAGCGATGCTGCGCTAGTCCTCATCTTTCCTGAAGCCTTGAACTGTGGCTCCCCAACGACACTCAGCCTTGGACTTCCAAATGCAAGCGCTGGGGAGTTTGGTGGGGGTTTTGTGGACCACAGGTCTCAAATCCAGTGAGCATGCGGATCACCTGGAGGGCTTGACACACCAGAGTGCTGGGCCCCAGTTTCAGTTTCCTATTCAGTCATTCTGGGGTGGGGTCTAAGAATGTGCATTTCTAGCAAATTCCTCAGGTGACACTGATGCTGCAGTCCCAGAGACCCCATGTTGAGAACCACTGACATAGACAGGGAGAAACCTTCATATACAAGTGACACAGACCATAGGGGAAATCCATCTGTGCAGCACTGGAAAAAAAAAATCAAGTCTAATCCAACAGCTTGACCTATCCATTCTGTTCTGGCAAAAGTTCTTCTAGGATGCATCTCACAGTACTTAAGAGAAAATGGACTTTGGAGTCAGAAAAGGGCACATTTGCAAGGTCCAGCTGTACCACCTTCTTCCTGAATGAGCATGGACAAGTTATTACAACTTTCCAAGCTGTGGTTTCTCCATCTCTACAATGGGAGACAAGAAGGGTAACATCCAGCTCAGAGAATTTCTGTGACGTCAAAATAAAATACACAGAACACTTGCAAGCAGGCCTAGTGCCTACTAAGTGCCCAACAATATGAGTTATTCTTTTTATCAACTTTCTTATTTAAGCACCTCACCTGGTAGCAGCCCATCATCTTCATGGGCAACCCTTTTTAAAGGTGGTGGCTAAAAGACAAGCTATGGCTCACTGTTCCTCCCTCCTCCCCCACCCCCATAAATAGTATACCTGTTGCTTTTGCAGGCCTCATCTGCTCTCTCACATTGGCGACACTAGGACCGGGCCTTTGCACATGGCCACCCACAAAATCTGTCGGCACTGGCTGGTCGATGTCATAGAGACAAAGTGGTGACCCTGAGTGTTCAAAGGACAACAAGAGCACATGGGAGTACCTTGCTGCCTACTAAGCTGGCTCAGTGAGGAAGGGGTCCTCTCCCAGGACCTCAGAATGGAACTCTATGTGGAAATAGGTTTGTAAGGAAATGATTAAGTCAAAATGAGATGACAAGAGTGGGCACTCATCCAATATGACTGCTGCCCTTATGAGAAGAAACTGAAGTCTAGAGACACAGAGAGGGCAGAGCATGTGAAGGCCCTTGAGATGGGCCTCGAGGAAACCCTTTCTCTTGTCTGTACCTTGATCTTGGACTTCTACCTCCATAACTGTGAGACAAGAACTGCTCATTGTTTAAGTGGCAAGCTGTTCCCGCTGTATAGGGTGCTCTTTCCCCAAATTTCCACTGTCCTTGCTCTCTAATCAAAATCTCTTCCGTCATAAAAAACGTTCACTCTCATACATTCCTACATGTTTATAGAAACTGACCATCGCCTCCCCAAGAGCAGGCTGTGTAGCTGTCTTATTCACTGCTGCATCCCTAGCACCTCACACTCTCTCCAGAATCTACAAAATGCTTAGGAAATATGCATAACCTGGATAAGGTATGTCCAGGCTTTGCAAACTGTAAAGTGTTGCAGAAATACAAGAGAGGATTTGCAAGAATCCCAAAAAGCCTGGCAAATAATTCAAAGAAAACAAGGGAATAAGGGGGGATGTCACATCAGGGTAAATGTGGATAGACTTCCAGCAGTGACTCATGAAATAAAATAAGCAACCCATTTGTTAAATATTGGAGGCCCAGGGGCCAAAGGGGCACCAATCACGCTGACAATTCATTTATCTGCTGGGGCCACGTCTGCTCCACCCAAACACAGGCACTGCACAACCTGCAGGCAGCTGTGGCTCTCCCGCTCAGAGCCAGGAAGCAGAATGCCCTCCCAGAGAGCCTGGGAGAGGATCCTGGCCCTGCCAGCAGGGCTGACTCACCCTTATCACATTATCCCTCCCCACCTGCATCTGGGCGCTCCTAACTGTGTTGATGCCCACCCGCCCAGGGCCTGCACTGCCTCAGCGGGCGGGCCTGTGATTCACAGATGGCCCGTCATTCCCAGTGCCAGCAGAGTGCCACTGAGCCTATCTTTAGAAGTTCCGCAGGCTGAGAAATCAATTTACCCGCCTGTACCAGGGCCTGGAGCCACCCCGCTAACATCAGTGGCAGGGCAGCGTGTGGCTTTCCCTCTTCCTTCTCTGGTACATCATGCCTTCCTTGGGATCCAAAGGGCCTGGCAAATCACCTCCAGATGTCCAATGGCTGCTGCATCCGAAGGTGTACCTCCTGCCTTTCCTTCAGAGTTAGCCAGGCCTTGCCAGAAGCTGCAGGAAAACACTAGACCCTCGAAAGTGGCAGCCAGGGGAGGCAAATCACTGTGTGTCCTGGATGCCTGACTGGCACACTCCCCAGGGGGTCATCTGATCCATGTGTGGTCACATCAGACCAGCTTGCCCTGATGGTATGAGTTTAGTTTTTTCCTTGGTGCTTGGACCACAGGTGAGAGAACAGAGCACAGATAAGAGGAACAGTCTCCAGGCAGGACCCAGTTTCTCTCCTAGCGTGGAGAGCACATGTGGGTCCCTCAAGCCAAATCAAATGCCATCCTGTCCTCTGTCCTCCAGGGTGTGGGGAGGGCACCATCTCATTAGCTACTTCACCACATCCATGGATCGTATCTTCCTGCTTCCTTTCAATAAAGACTCGCAAGTGTCTGGCTTGAGGAGTGGAACAGGGTAAGAGGGAAGTTGGGTAGCGATAGAGGAGAAAATTCTGGCTCTGCCCCCCACCCCAACCATACATTTCTTTTGTGCCTCTGAGCTGTCTTTGTTCAGCCTTTGAGATTTGCAGGTGATCTCTGACCTTCAGCCCATGTACCCAAGTCTAGAGATTCTTTTCCCAGAAATCCTGAGAAATGCCCTGTGCTATTCGACGATGCAGCCTGGGTTCCTGCCTCTCCCACCCCTTTTCTTCCCAACATGTCCAGAAGCAAGGCAAACAAGGCTCCCACCCTAGCTTCCTGCTGAGGAAGCAGGACAGCAGAGCTTAAGGGCTCAAGAGCCCATATCTGAGAACTTGCAGAAGCACAATCCCACATGTTTGTTTCCTTAATCCAAAAAAGGGATCCAAGATCCTGCACCCATAGCACCCATCCTGTTATGGTAAGTGAGGGGTACTGGGGGTGGAGAGACTGCTATGACCAGCCAGTCATTACCCTGAGGCGACACAGGCCAACAAATGCAGAACTTCAATCTTTTTTTTTAAAGAAAAGTTAGCAACCCAGAGTTTTATCCAAAATCTCCTTACTTCGTAAATGTACATACTTAACGTCAAAATTTTTTATAACTATGAAGCCATGCAAGCAAAACTAAATGTGCCTACAGACCCTCAGTTTGTTCCCTCTGGGGAGCATGTCACAGGGCTCCTTCCTTCTCTGCTTCTCCCCAAAAAGGTCTCCTTGGCTGCCATCCAAGCACACAGTTCCAGCCACAGGCAAGGGCCAAGAAAGGCGGGGCCTCCCACTTTGAAGAGAGAAGCAGAAAGGATGGGAATTCCCCATACACACACCTCCATACACCTCATAGGTGCCATCTCCCAAGTCCTGGAGCTCATCCTGGCTTGCAGTGTCTCTTCCTCCTCCTTCCCCCACTCAAAGCAAGCCCTTCTCCCTCCTGGTGCCCTGCACATCACTCTGCTAGCCCTGCTCTCAGTATCCAGGCATTCTGATGAGCCCTTACTAGCAGCAGTCCTCCAAAGAAGAAGCTGGGTGCTCTCCGCCCTGCACCCCTGCACCCCTGCACCCAGCACAGAAGCAGCTCCATGTGGAACCAAGCCAAGTGACTCTGAGCAAATGTTCTCTGAGCACCAGACCATTCCCAGCACATGAAGGGGAGCATGCGTCCCAGTCCCACACATCCTGGGGATTAAGGAGATCAAACTTTAGGGGTGACATGTGTTTAAGAAATCTCCATCAGGCTGGGGCATGGATCAAGTGGTAGAGTGCCTGCCTAGCAAAGGCGAGGCCAAATTCAAACCCTAGTACCACACACAAGAAGAAGGAGGAGGGGGAGAAGAAAAAGAAAGAGAGAGAGAAAGAGAAAGGAAGGAAGGGAAGGAAGAAGGTTGGGAGGGAGGGAGGGAAAGAAGGAAGAAGGGAGAGAGGGAAAGAAGGAAGAGGGAGACAGAAAGAAATAGATGGAAAGGAGAGGAGAGATGAGAAGAGAGAGAAGAGAAGAGAAGAGAAAAGAAAATTCCCATCAATGAAGGAGACTATACCCCAATTCCCTACCATAGCCACACCTGTCCTGGCCTTTTCTGGTTGAAACCACACTTTTGTACTTGGAAAACTTGTCCCTTCTGACACCCAGCCAAAGCCCACCTTACCAAAGCTTCCTCTCTACCTCATATACAGGGCCCCTCCACGTCACCTTTCTCCCCTTTCCCTTTGCATGTCACCACCTGCCTCAAGCCATGCCGCTTCTTTATTTATCCTGCCTTGTCTCCACCACTAGAACTTAAACCCCAGGAGGGCAGGCCCTGTGTCTGCTTTGGTCTCTGCTGTATCCCCAATGCAAGATACAAAAAGCAAGATATTGCCAAAGGGCAATGGAGACAAAGATTCCTGAGCCCCATTCTGGGAAGCAGGGAACCCAGGCCTCCTCCTCTTGTTCCTTCTCTTTCTCCTCTCACTCCTCCTCCTCCCCCTCCCCTTTACCCAGGAGGCAGGACACATGCAGAACTTTCCACTTCTCTTGCCTCATCACATTTCTGTATCCAGGTGCTGGCAAGCAGGTAAAGAACCCCTCTGATTAACTGCAAATGGGGATGGGGTCCCATGTGAGGGACAGGTGTGGTATGTCCCTCTGAGCATGACTGGGGGACTGAGAGAGGGAAGAAAAGTGTGAGAAAATGGGAACAACTGGGGAGCAAATGGAGGGCAGGCGAAGGGGCAAGGGCTAAGGGTGTCTGGGCATGTCCACGTGCACAGAAAAAGGTGAAGGTGGAGGGTGCAGGCTCGCAAGTGTGGGCACACATACAGGTGCATGCATGGAGTGGTAAGGCCAGGCTGGTAGAGATAAAGTGGAGAGACAGAGACAAGAAGGGCTCTGACTTTCTGTGTCACCTACTGCCTGACCTCTCCCCAGGCTGCATGGAAGGACACCCAGGCCTTTTCCACTCCAGAACCTGAAGGCACTCACACAGCAGCACCTGGGCAGCACAGCTACCTGGAAGCAAAGCCAGCCCCACACCTGGGTCCCAGCACCCTGCAAAAGGAGCCCAGGCTCCCAGTGATTTGACACCAGTGCTGACCCACAGATTCAGATTCTCTGAGATTCCAGCAAGCCAAAGATGCCAGGGTGGTACAGTGCATGGACTGTTAGCTGCACATCACCTCCACATCGGAGATGCAGAGACCTGCTGGGCTGCCCTCTGAGGCAGGGCTCACAGGGCTAGGAGGCCACTCCCCTGCCGGCAGTGAGACAAGGACACAGACTCCTAAAGGCCATGTTACCAGCCCACCTCACTGGTCACATCTCCTCCACTGTCCCCAGCTTTCCTTCATTTCCTCATTCGACAGGAAGGATGCAGCACCCCTCGCAGGGTGCAGGACAGAAAGGAGCTGTGGAACAGACATTGCAGTTGGGAACTGGTAATGAAGTACACAGATAAGCCAAATAGAAGGTGTGGTAGATGGTGACAAGTGCCCTGGAGCAAATCAAACAGGGGAGAGAGGCAGGAAGAGGCCCACAGTTCAACAGTAGCCTCAAAGCTCTGAACAACTGAGCTCCCTCCCCAGAAGCCTCAAAAATGCTGTTCCACAGTGCTGCTCCTCAGACCTCCCCATGGTTCCCTTTTGCAACCTTGATCCACTTATCAGTCACTCTTTAGAGTCCCTCCCTAGCCACCCACATACTCACATTACTACCCCCTTGGCCTGCTTCCTATTTAAAGGCACTTGTCACCAGGTAAAGGTTCATTATGTGTTCACTCACCATGTGTTTGCTTCCCACACTGGAATACAAGGTCAAAAAAGAAAGTGATTTGGGTCTTGCTCACTTCTGAGTCCCTTGCCCCTAGAACAGGCTGAAATACAACAGGCCTGTTTTTTCAGGTTCAGGCATCCTTTTCAACAAATGAAGTCATTAACCCTCTGGTGTTACTCCATCAGCTCTCTCAAGGGGCTGCTTAAAAATCTAAGCATCATGACTTACAGGGGGAGGGAGCTCTCTGATCACCTAAAGCCTGGGGATTCCCCAGGGAGGGAATGGATCAATTAGGAGAGGAGACACATTTAGCTGCCTCCTCATTCAGCCCTCAAGGACAACAGGTCTGTGGTCTGATCCCTGCCTCCAGCAAGCAGGGGAAAACCCAATAATGGTGGGAAGCCACATGCACTATATTAATGCACACTCAGAGATGATGCCTTCCTGTTGCTAAGCAACCACTGTACACACACGGTTACTATTAGAAAGTTAATCATGGAAAATGCTGAGGTCTCTTTCCCCAGCCCTGCATCTCTCAGCTCCTCACTACAATTTCATCTTCCATATAATGTTACCAGACAGCGCTATTGGCTCTGTCCACTCCCTTGTCCCAGGCCTTGTGACCTTTCCATTCGCTTCAAGCTGCATGCCACGTCAACCCCGCAGAGTTGTGAGGCACGCTGGCTTGAGCCTGCGCCTGGCCCAGGCCAGCACGCTGACATTTTCCATGTGGCCACACCAGCAAGCCAAATGCTCCGGGGGGGATTAAGACAACTTGCTACATCACCCCGAGTTGCTTCAGGAAAGGGAAAAACAGCTCCAGTCCCTCCTGGGCAGCTGATGATATCCACACACCATCTACACCCAGAGATGACAGGGCCAAGTAAACACTGCTTCTCATCCTTGTGTTCAGAGCGTGGATTATTTCCCACCTCACACTTTCTAGAAGATGGCCAGAGAAGCAAGAGCTGTTTGAAGGCCAGCCTCATAAAAGGCTTAGTACCTACTTGTCAGTCAACACCCCAGTGAGCAGATAATTGATTTTTTTTTTATGATTATTTGCGGGCACTGGTCCTCTTTCCATTAGCCTGGATAATTGAGGGGAGAGTGCAAAAGAGTATTAATATCCTGACCAAGGTCAGTCAGCTGGTGGCTGCTGCCTCTCCAACCCTAAGGCTGAATTATTATAACCTTTATTAATAATAACAAGAACAATAAATACCACGAACAATTACAAAGCACAGGAATTCTGTGATTACCTCACCAGCTAAGCCCTTCCTTGGTGAAACACAGAATGGAAAAATTGTTGTAGGGTTCAAGGTTGGAATCTTTTGGCAAAAATAGAGGTGCCTTCTGCTTGGTGACAGTGAAAATTAGAAAGGGACTTTGGGTGAGGGTATATGGTGTGAGGTCAGGGCTGGCTCCCAGCTCCACCCAGTGTGAGGACCCTGGTGAGCCACTCCACTTGGCAGATCCTTACATTGCAAGGGGCCAGAGAGGACTCAATGATTCAGTGTCCTTAAAGGGCTCGGCATAGTGCCCAGCCCATGGCTGCACTCTCTAAATATGACCTGCCACTATTGTAGTTATTATTAAGGAGAATAACAACTCAAGTAAGAGTGACAGGCTCTCATTTGGCCCCATGGCAACACAAGGTCTCTTGCTATCCATTAAGCTGCCCTGTGTCAAGCAGCCACTTCACACCATCTGCAGCCCTCTGCCATGGGAGCTGGGCTAGCCCTGTGCCTACTCCCTCACCCTCATTCCTGTCCCACTTTTAAACAATGGCCTGTGAGGCACGCAAGGGACTTTCTCCAGGAAAGGTAAGGACAAGAACTCAGGCTGTCTAGTGAGTTCAGCTTCTTACTGCAGTTATTCTATCAAACTCCAAGAGCTTTATTCTTTGTTCATTTGCTCAACAAACTTTGATGGAGCATCTACTCAGTGCCAGCCTCTGCAGGCTATGGCTTTAGGTTAAGGCGTGACACATAAGAAGGCCCCAACATACAAAGAGCAGGGAAAACAATGATTGTCGCCAAATAAAACAGCACGTGTAAAAGCCCTGGGGTATACAGGAGTGCAGCATGTTCTCTGTGGACCAGGTTCTAGGGGTTTTGTTGAGGACAGGCTGACACCTTTCTGTTACCCTCATCCAAAAGCAGCATTTAAAGAGCCACAGAAGGGACCATCTTCAACTCAGAAAACCTCTGAGCCTCACATCCCATCTTCCATCTCCCTAGTCTTGCTCTCATCTGACTTCCTCATTTTCTACACTGGTGCCTAATTCCTGCTGGCAGTGAAGTGCAAAGTTAGAAACATGCACGCTAGTGACAGGAAAACTGGGCCTCTGCCCCAGCTCTGCCACTGCCTGCTTTGGTAGTTTGAAGCAGGTAATTTAACCTCTCTGTGCCTCAGTTTCTTCATCTATAAACCACGGATACCAGAGAATCATTTCTGAGAGCTGTGAGGACCAGACAATGAAGAGATGTGAGGTTCTCTGGCCAGCCTTTGCACCCAGGAGGTGCCCTAAATGGCAGCCATATCATTACCTACTGTGCTCTCACCATCCCTTTTCCACCAGGTCCTTGGGAGTGATATCTGACTAGCTAGATAAAAGAAGTCACCAATACTCCCCAGACTCCCAAACAGTAGACCCCAGCCTAGGTCATGATTACCCCTAGATGTGCCACCCCAAAGCCTCGCTCTCCACAGTGGTCTCCAGGGACCCTAATAAGACTCAGTTTCATGAGCCATGTCCAATAGCATCCTTCAGAGAGGCACCTTTGGGGCTTATGCCCCATGCCTGGATGCATTCTCTCCCAGGTGACTCTCCTTCCCTGATTTAACTTTCTCCAAACCCCCCCCAAATCCCTCTCCTCCCCCTTAGCACCCCCTTCTGCCCCTGAGCCTCCAGTAGTTTTGGAACTGACTGTGGCAATGTGCATTCAAGGATGCTCATTTGAACACACCCATCAGAAAAGGCAACCATACAGCGTTCCCAGTAACCCCTCACCCACACCTCCCAGCTGTCACTTGGGGCTTGAGTCCTGGTCTGGCAGCCTGGCATGGGGCCTGCTTCCACTTAGAGCCTGGGAAGCAGCCTCCAAAGCTTCACACTCTGCCAGACTGCTGGCTCCATAAGAAATGGGTCTCTGGGCACCAAGAGTTGCAGTCAACCCACCAAATCCCACCAGGAGCGCAGAACTGAGAACCCAGAGCACTGTTTCCTTGAATAGGCCCAATCTGCCATGCACTCAGTACCAGCATTTACTACTGAGCACCATGTCTCTTGTCCCTGATTTTCATGTCATAAGTATAAGCTCGGGTCCCACAGAGAGACAGGTTCCTCCAAATGGCACTGTAAAATGCCTCTCCTCTGAGAAGTCCTCTTGATTCCCTTCCCCACCTATACAAGGGGTGCTTCGTCCTTCCCTGAAGTCAGTCATGCTCACTCCCCCACATCTCCCATGCATAGCAGGATCCCAATCAAGCTATTGCCTATCCATCTCCTCTCCTAGACCAGGACATCCTGAAAAGAGAAGTCACATCTTACTCAACCTTAGATCTGACCCCCATTGCTTCTGGACACTGACGTCAAGGGCAGTCCTGGGTTACCTGGATGGCCATGAGTGCCACCCTCATTAGCACCAGCGTGCTAAGCTACCATCACTGCCTGATTCTCTAATAAATACACACAAAAATAATAAAAATGAATACCACAGGTAAAGACACACACAGACACAGTATCTGTCAGAATGCCTGACACACCATGCACTTAAAAAATATTTGGATTATTACAATGAATCACCTTGGAATGCACCAAGTTGAAGGAACAGTTAAAAAGAAAACAAGCAATACTGGTATTAAAAAGACTCTGTCCTGAGTTGGTCCCATGGGTAAATATGGTAAATATGGCTTTTCCTATGTTGAGCCTGCTTAAAATAGAGGCATACAAATACTCACACAGGAAGTCAAAGAGGGAAGCTAGGATGGAGGAAACTTGTGAGCCAAAGATCCCCAGTGTTTGGAAGAGACGGTTGAAGCCGATGTCAGATGGAGAAAAACCATCTAGGTGCTCTGCATCTCCACTTAAGTGTCTGTTTCAAGAAACAATGAAGCTGTTCTGCTTCCTGATTTGGGTGTTAGTCTCATGGGTGTCCCTGTCCCTGTTTTTTTTAGGTTTTTCTGCTTCAGTTTTGAAGAAGCAGCACACACTTTGCAGTAGGTCCATTTTTCAGTGTCATAGCAGAGCTCAATTTAAAAAGTAAAAAATAATAATGATAAATGATTCAACAATGGAAATTTATCTTCGATGTCCAAGTAAAGTCAATATGAGAATAGGGTTTGCATTGCTAAAATCACTCTCCAGAGAACTCAGCTGCTATCCCCTATAGAGTCTGTCTATACTGAGGAAGAGTAAGGGAGCATGTGAGATGTCCACAGGGAACATGGTGTACTTGAGGAATAAAACAGAGCTGAGAATTTTCCATGAGCACAACAATACCCCTAGACAACCAGGCTCAGGCATCCAAATATTGAGGAAGTCAAAACTGTGCAAAGCACACACTCTTAGAATAACAAGAAGGCTAGTGGGTCTTCTCTAAAAAGTCTTCAAATGTTGGGAAGTTTTTGGCACTCTGGAAATCTCGCAGAGTTGGGAACCTGGTTTTTAAACCCTCTATATGGTCAGGGTTGTATGTTGTGTTCTGAGTTCCAACTGATTACTCTGGAGATTCAGTTCTAGAGGAAGAAGGAAAATGCTAGGTACCCTGATGCAACTATGAGTTGCTGTATTGCTTTATTTAGGGTGGCATGCTAAGACTGAGGAACCTGGCCTAGTTACCCAAGAGCTACCTTCTCACCCATATTTTTTACACTGGACACCAAAATGTCATGGACAACCAAAGCCTTAGGGGAAAAAGAAAGCTCTGAGGACTGCCCCGAGGGCTGGGTAGGACAGAAGAGGAGGATCTGGTGTGAAGCAGTCATTTCCTCTGGACACTGGAGTCAAGGACAGTCATGGGGAACTTAAGCCACCATCATCACCTGACTCCTTAGCTCAGTCACTACTCACCCATCAAGACTCCTATCCACAAAGAAATTCAGTCTTGAGAAGGCAGGTTGGTTTAATATTTTCCTTTGGATAATCTTGTCTAGAGAATAGCTACCATGACTTACTTTTGTGGCCAACTTGTATGGGGTAATACAAGATGAAATTCACATTTTCTGGGCCTCACGTACTTAGCATTGATGCAATTCAACCTGCATTTATGGAGGACCCGTTGTGTTCCAGACACTGTTGTAACTCAGTCCTTGGAATCAGGCAGTGACAATATGAAAAATGAGAATAAAATGAGAGTTCTCCCCAGAGTTGACCACATGCCCAGACTTGGACATGCCCTGTTGATTGGGACTTGTTATCCCATGGGTGTTCTGACATTCTATAGTTTTACTTTTCCTCATAATCACCCACAGACCACAGGAAGTAGGGTTAGAGATTCAATGGTTGATCAATACATTTGTTTAATGAAAACATCAAGCCCTACAAATAGTTTCTAGAAGCCTTGCCAACATTTTCCTGTCTTGGATTCCCATGCTACTCCATGGGCTGTATGATATCAACCAGAATGCCCCAAATGACCACTGGCCCCACAGGTGGAGTCTGGGTTGCAGGGTGGATCAGGTGACTTTGGGCAAGTCACCCCTACTTTTGGGCCTAGGTTTTAATTCATGTGTCAGGTGAAGAGATTCAAGTAGATGGTATTTAGTTTCCCTTCCAAACCCTAAATGCTCCATGATGGCCTGTGCATTCCAGGTGAATGGGAGTTGTTCATGGATGCAAGGGACAGCTAGATGTCATACCCCTTTGCTAACACAACCTCAGTTTGTTTCAGGTTTCCACTCCTTCTCTATCTGTCTTGCCCTCGTTCCTTCTCCAGGTAGCCAGCTTTGTCTAGTCTACGCGAAACAGAACATTCCCATTCCAGAGTGGTTTAGTTCAGGCCAATGTGACTAATGGGAATATTGCTGGCAGGGGTGAGGGTGGGAAAAGCTTTCCTGTCTCTATGAGGTCCTCACCAGAAGCGTCGGTTGCTCCCCTGCTTCTAGACATTGCCATAGCTGGATGTGACGCCTGGAATGCTACAACCATCTTGCAGCCATGAGAAGAAGCCAACTTAGGTTGGGGATGTTCCTAAGTACAGCAGAATAAAGAGAGAGAAGGTTCCAGAGCCACCACATCGCTGAACTACTGCTTCATGAGCACCAGAGCCCCCTTTCTCTGACCTTTACAATTTGAGTCAGCAGTGGCCATTATTAGTAGTCAATAGTATCCTAAATAACGCAGGGACCACCAATTTGAAAAGAATGAATTACCCCACAGCACTCTCAACAAGAAAACTCTCACACTCAGGTACAGCTTCCTCAAACACCCAGAAAATGCTATAGGGGCACCATCTAAGTGAAGGCTACCCTGTCAATGAAATCCTGACATTTTTCTTTCCCATAAGCCAGCAGCAACCCACCCAACAGTGACAATTTTCAGGTACTTAGATTCTTGGCAAACGTGAGCGGCCCAAACGTTCTCACAGGAAGCAACATGGCTTTTCCCTTCTCCATGGAGAGGTGAGCACAACCGTGAACCCAATGAGAGGAGCCAGAGAGTCAACACTGGCACCTGGAAGGCCGGGTGGTGCTCTGTTGGTGGCTCTGAGCCTCGGAAGAGCCAGTCATTCTTTTCTACTTGTGATTCAGTCCTCCAATTCTCAATCTGCTCGCTAGCTCAGATTTTAACAAAATATTAGGGAGGATGGGGGTTTCCTTCTCTATCTCTCTCTCGCCTCTGTGTCTCTCCCTCCCACCTTTCTCCTCCCCCTTTCCTTCTCTCACTAACCACAATAAACAATAGTTAAGTCAATGAGCATTAAATGATGCTGCCCTATACAATAAAAATACACCTCCCATTTATACTGTCATTGCCCTTCCAGGGCATTGTGTGCAAATATAGTAAGCAGCATTAGAGAGAAATAATGCCACCACATACTTCTGGGAGTGCATCACATCCCTTTAAGACGAGGCCCACTGTTCGGTTCCATTCTAGGCCACAGCTCCAGTTTCAAGCCCCAGGTCTCCTTACTGCCTCATGCAGTATTAATATGCTGTGGCCTGCTCCCAGGTTTGTATTGTGAACCACAATGGGGCCAGCTTCTTCAAGACATGTTGGTTTGGGGCTCCCTCTTCACTTCCTAGGGGCCTCCCCTCTTCATGCCCAAGCCATACCATTCTCAAGGAATCCCCACCTTCAGCCTTATCAGGAGAACCCACAAGGGTCTTGGACCAGCAGTTAGTACCCCAGAGTGACATCTCTGTGAGGAATGCTTGCATAATGGAAAAGAGATGTGCTGTCCTGTGCTGTCACAAGGTGGGAAGAAGATGCCCCAAGAAACCAGAGCAGAACTCAGGATCACCTCTGCAGCAGGCCTGGAAGCTCTATTAAAACCCCCAGGCTAAGTGTTTCTAATCTCCAGTTCTAACTAGATGACAGGCTCTTTCTCTGGTCCTGTTTCTAAGACAACCTATAAACTATTTTAGTTTATGAAAAGATAGAGATAAGGCTCCACAAGAAAGAAATACAGGGCAGAGACAAGGTGATAAAAGGACAGAAAGGTGGGGCATAGTTGAATGGCTTCCATGAAGCCCTCCCAGCCAGGGCTCAATGCCACATATGTAGCTTCCTTCCACAATCAGGAGTCCTCTGGGGCTCAGCCTGAGGTCATCTGTGGGGATTCCCCTATCTTTGTGGCACTTGGGGAAAAACTGTGCCTTAGAGACTGTCTATCTGGTTTCAGATCCCACCCAACAACTCACAAGTTGTGGACTTTGTTCCTCAGTGTCTTCTTCTGAAAACTGGGAATAAGAACAGTGCCCAGCACTAGCACAAGGGTAAGTGTCCCATCTGTGCCTCAGAGCATGTGCCTAACAGAGTAGATGAGAAAGGCAAGTCTCTGAGCAGAGGGTGGAGCCAAAATGTACCCTCAGAATCCAGCAGTTTCTTCAGTAAGTTAAACACAGAATGACATCTTGATGAGGCAATTACACTCCTAGGTATATACCCAAAAGAATGAAAAACAAGTGCGTAAACAAAAACCTATATGCAAATGCTCATAGTGGCACTATGTTCTTGGATGGATGAAGAGATAAACAAAATGTTGTGCCCAGGTAGGGGAATGTCACTTAGCCATGAAAAGGAATGACATACCAATTCACACTGCGCCATGGGTCACCCTCAAATTATTATGCTTAGTGAAAGAAGGCAGACCTAATTCACCCTTGCATTCCTACTAGCCAGCCCAGAATACTTACATAAATGAAAGAATGAGCTAAAATGACAGACTGTTAAATAGAAATTATAAGAAAGGAAACAAAATTAGCATAAACAGGGGCAACTCAATTCCTTGATAACCTAGCCCCACCCCCACCCCAGGACCTCCCCAGAGAAAAGGACCCAAAAACCCAAGCAGACGGTGACAGGCCAACTCCAAGCACCAGCAGGAGCCTCTCCCAGGAACACTATGGCCTCAACTGAAGGCAGTTGAGAGAGGACACCCTGGCCTCAGATTCAACATAACAACTCTTATGGAACACCAGCCTCTCCCATTCAAATCTTGGGAAGTTAAACCTCTCTTAACTTAACTGGAGTTAATCTTAACTGGAGTTAGGCCTCCAGGAGGTCAGCACCATGTCCAGTGAATATTCAACACCACTGGCATCGAAGTCAAAACATGGACTTTTAAATTCATCTTCCACAGGGCCTACACAGTTGGCTTTCCAATTCTCTCACCAACAGAGAGAATTGGAAAGCCAATTCTCTCATGTTGTGCCAGAGACACAAACACAGCTGGACACTAGACCCTCATGGTCCAGGAGTTACACATTAGGGTCCAAGTACATGGGAAGCCAGACAGGGAAAAATGGTGCTAAGGGGAAGACAAGTAGGGATACACCCCAACTACTTCACTACTGTGTGTCTTTGAGTGAGTCGAGATCTCTCTGGGGCTTTTCTTCATTTTGATGTTGTAAAAAGAAAATCTAAATGTAGCATAAAATAGAACAAGTCACTTCTAAGATCTCTTCTAGCCCTACGGCTCTAATATTATCTAGATCCTGGAAGGATCTAGAAAGTGGCCACCTTGTCCAACATCAATCACATCTGGGAACAGATGGCACCCCTGCTAAACTATTCACAAGGTTGAGTCATCCCCAGCTTTTCTCTCAGAGCTTCATCTACCAGGGTCCCACACACTCTCTTCTCTAGGAATAGACAAGAAAGGAAAGACACTGATTCTGCTAACATGTGTTCTATATGAGATTTATGAGTATCTCATAGCTCAGTAGTACCCCAAATGCTGTCCTTCTCTCCCATCTTCCTGCCTTTTGCTGTATCTGCCTGCCCTGAGCTAACAATCACACACACTAGCCTTTAAATCAACTCAAATTTGTCTTACTTTTGTCAAAATAGCATTGTCCTGGGCAACAATATCTGTGAAATCACGAGCTTTGATGTGCTAGTTCTATTTTTTCACAAGTGCATTCAAATACACAACTATAATAAGAAGTTCGTCTGTGTTCCTCCTCACAGCATCTTGTACACCACCAGTGTGGGGGAGCTGCAAAACTCAGGAAGAGCCCGCTTTGTCTTTGCCAGCAACCTCTACGATCAAAGCTGTTTTCTACCTTTTTAAAGAAGATGAACTGACACTCGAGGAGACCTGTGTTTAAGGTGACTCCACAGAAAACACCACACTGGGCTCCAGACTCGGGTGTGCCTAATTCCAAATCCCAAGTCTTTGCTGCTCTTGGAAGCATACAGCTTGTCTGCAGGCTTCAGGGTGAATAAAAGTCTAGAGATTGTAAATAATGCCGGTGACCTTTATCACCTATTCGACTTAATCCCAGCCTAAGAACCTGACAGCAAGATTTTCCATGATAATCTGAAATGAGAGTAATTCATGTATGCAGAAGCAGAGTTGGCAGCCAGGATGCCAGATGAACAGGAACACACTAGAGGAGTCCTGACCGAGTAGCTCTGTGGGAAGAACAGCAAGGTTAGGAATGTTTTTGTCCCATCCTGGCAATGCTGAGGTCAGGCTGTCCCAGTCTAGAAGCTGTCCCACCAGCCCTGCCAGCCCTCACAAAACACTCAGCTTAGTCACAAGGGAATCTGGCTGTGTATGAGTGTGACACAACATACATTCATCAGGTCTCCAGGGAAGTCAAAGGCAAGAGTATGTGGGGTCACTGGTGTCATCTTGAACACAGGAATGTCCGGACCTTCCCACACAGAGCCACTGAAGCAAAGGGCTTCATCCCAGCCTGGAAAATGCAAGAACCAGGTGGGGAACTGCTCAAGGTCATCTGGTCTGACCTCTCATAAAACAGCAAGAGAAAACCAGGGCCAAGAAGGAGGCAGTGAGGACTGGCCAAGGGCACTCAGCTGTGTCAGGCAGGGCCAGGAGGCAGTGCCCTCACCTCAGGCCACAGCCTGGATTCCTGGATGACACAGCTTCCCACAGAGTCAACAACCACAGGTCCAAGGTTGTCCCTGCCCACATGGCACTGATGAAATTGTCAATTACAGAGCCATTCCCTAAATCCAGGAATCAATAAAGTCTAAGTGGAGAGCCCAGTTACCCATATGAATTCAACAACAAAGGAAAATGAAGAGGGAAAACTATCCAGCTCATTATCTCTCAGAAGCATTTTCCAGTAGCAAGTCAATATGCATCAGAAATAATCTCCTAAAAAAAGCAACAATTACAGGGGAAATGCACTGAATCGTGCTTGCAGAGAGAAGAGGCTTGTCGTGTATTCAGCTAGAGAGACCCCTTCTCCCCGTGTCGTAAAATATGCCAGCTGCTGAAGGATCCCCAGAGTAAAAGTGTACTAGCATATCATTTGACTCTAACACCAGAGGCCTGTAAGCCCCCAGTCAGGTATGTAAAATGGAAAGATTTTTCCCTGCAGGGCATTGAGCCTCTTGGGCAGTCCTGGCTGAGCCAGAGGGTGAGAGGCTGGCAGTAAAGAAAGGACTGAACACCAAGTGAAAAAAGATGCAAGATATAAAAGGTACTTATTGGGTGGGAAGAAGGTAGCATCAGTCTATTTCTTCCCCCATTTTAAAATTCATTTAAACCTAGAAAATACTTCCTCCAAGTTATACCTACTAAGAACCACCTAATAGTCAAAGCCCACTCAATAAAGAAACCAAAAGCAGTAAAGGTTCTATGTGCTGAATATTCTTTAAGCAGGATTAGGATTTCCTAGTTTCATTTCTACTGTGGTGGTGAAGGAGTGATGGGAAGTTAAATGATTTACAGCAAGATTTATAATCTCTTTGTTTTAGAGATAAAGTAAGATAAAGAAACAAATCATTTTTGAAAGTAACCCAGATGGTCAATAGTAGACTTAAAACCAAAGTCCAAGTGGAAACCCAGACTTGCAGAAACACCTCTCCCACACCTCTACCCTGTACTATGAGACCTTGACTTCTGATGCCAGGCAGCCTGATGATCCTGAAAGGGGTCCCCCAAAGCTGTCACTTCCTTCGCATTCCTTCTCTTGACAACCTGAAATCACTCTGTTCTTGCTCTGCTACCATCCGTACTTAATTCCTATAACTCCTCTTGAAGATTTTCTCCCCTGAAGGAATGGAAGTTCTACTATTATTCTTGGGACATAGGAAGTGTTTTAAAATATTTGTAGAGTGAAGGCATGTGTATTTCTGCTAGATGAACATTCATGCACTCAACAAGCAAGGACTAGCCACACTATGCCCTGATAGGCCCTGTGCCTTTTTCACCCAGGAAATCACTCAGGGTTACTACTGGACCCCTGGTGTCCTAACAAGGTCTCGTCACACATGTGGAGGATTCAGCAAGGTCAGACACAACCTTAACAACAAGGAGGAGAGACTGTTAAAGACAAACCAACACATGTAGAGGCTGTGTGACACAGAGGAAGGGCACCCTGGAAGCTGGGACTCCCTGTCAAGTTTCCCATTCCTGTTTAGAGGTTACATTTGGGTAAATCATTTAACTTCTGCAGGCTTGACTGCTTCATGTGCAAACCCAAGTCCAGGAGAACAGGCATTCCAGGAGGAAGACCAGCATAGACTATAGGTAGGAATTCTGAGAATCGGAACCTGCTTGAGTGCAGAGCCCATATCCACCCCATGTTCCTCTTTGTATGCTAGGCTCTGTCCCTCCCCTGTATCTCTGCCAAAATCCCACAAGATTAATCCAACCCTATGAAAAGGTTGTTCAGCCAGACAATAACATTAAAGATCTCCCTGACGGGTCACAATGCCAACCAGAGTTTCCCAAGTCCTGAACAAAGGAGGATTGATGCCTTCCTGCTTTAGCTTTGTGGGGGAGAATCTCTTGTTGCTCATTGATAACTCAGGGCAAAAATGTCACAGGGACAAACTATAGGGAGGTTACAAAAATGTGGCTGCTCTTATCTCCATCCTGACCCCCTGCTGGCTCTAGAAATCCAATTCTCATTGTCCTTAACTCTGTGCCTGACTACAGAGGGAGAATCCTTTCCTCCATGCACCAGCTACCCCAGGCCTAGTCTACTCCACCCTGGTACTAGGGCACCCTGAGTCAGTGGCCATGTAGTTCCAGGCTGGGCTTCCTCATCAGGAAGCACCAGGCCCTTCCCAGCCTCTCCCTGGGGTGACAAACACCCAGCCCCATGCCCCCTGGAAATCTGAAGATTAAAACATTGCGAAAATATTTAGCTCAAAGATGACCATTGTTATGTTATTTGTAATAGGCTACTAGTACAAACATCCTGAACAGCCTACGTGAGAGAAAAGCTAAGAGATGATGGCACAGCCATACCACAGAGCATGTAGCCATCGAAAGTATTTCCAGAAAGCTGTTGGTTACAGCAATGCGGGCAGCACTCAAAACTGGACAAAGTGTATAATCACAGTTAAAGAAATTGAAAAAATGTAAAAATCTGTACAAAATAAAGAGACTTAAAGAAAAATAAAAAAGGTAACTAGTTGGCATTTCTACGTAGAAACAAGAGACAGTCTTTCTTCTATCCACATTTATAAATATTTACAATAGCAAAACATAAACATTACCTTTTCATTTGTCCTGGGAGAACATAAATATTCTCAGAAACATCAGGAACACTGGTATCACAGGTTTTGGTTTCGAGGTCCAGCTCTGTCTGTTCATAATGGCACACTATCTTTGGAAGTATTTGTTTCTATGCCTTACATATAACCTATACTTGCTACCTACAACCCATGACCTATGACCTATAACTACCATTTACAACTCCAACCTACATCTACACCTACAACCTGTGTCTACAATCTATACCCCACATCCTAAATATACAGCCTACAGCATACATCTATAATCCACAATCTACACCCTATACCTACAGTTATAACCTACAACCCAAATGTACAACCAAAAATCTACTTAAACCTAAGTCTACAAACAATGGTATACACCTACAACTCACAGCCTACATTCTGTACCTACAAACCATAGTCTATAACCTATAACACAACTTATAACCTCAACCTACAATCTATAACCTATGCCTACAACCTACACTTGAAAACTACAGGGTTGTTCTAAGTATGGTGGGGATCACCTAAGCACCAAACTTCACAGGAAAATGTTATAAGCAAGTGAGGCAGGGAGGGGGAAAGGAGAGAATGACCAGGGCTTGGATATAATCACTATACATCAAAGATATGTATGAAAATAGCACAATGAAACCCACTAAAAATTTTTAAAGGGGAGGAGGAGGGAGAAGGGTTAAGAAAGAGCAATATAGATGGGGTAAATTTAATCAAAATACATAATATGCATATATATAAATATTAAAATGAAACCCCCTGAACAATTCATCTATGCTAACAAAAATTATTTTAAAAAAGAAAGTGACGCAGGGCTGAGGGCATGGCCAAAGTGGTAGAGCCCTTGCCTAACAAGTGCAAGGCCCTGAGTTCAAGTCCTAGTACATCAGGATGGAAGAAAGGGAAGGAGGGAGGGAGGGAGGGAGGACGCTTTGTCTAGAGATGAACTTTAGCATTGCCCCTAGGTAAGGGTACAGTACCCAGTATCTTGGAGCAGAAAAAGCCTGCATCTTTCCCTGTTAGGATCACAGAGTACAGGTTTCCCCAAGTGCTTACATCCTGAGTAACCTTTCTTCCCAGTGTTGTTTGGGACAAAAGTAAAGATACTTCAGGCAAAGTTCCTTCTTTCCTGCAGCAGGCTGCCACCTCCACAGTCAAGACCCTCTCCTCTCCTCCAAGCTGGTGAGAGAGGAGGAGCTGAGGCTGAGGCCAAGGCTTGGGTGCAACCCCACATACGCTGCTTGGCTGTACCTCGAGGAAAATCCCACCTCAGAGCTGGCCTGGAATTCCAGCTCTATTAGGTGCCAAAAAGCGATCATGGAAAAATCGTCTCAGCTTGCTGAGTTTCACCAGTTTCCTGGTGGGTGACAGTAATTAATATCAATATGTTTTATCACTTAAAATATTCTAGATACAGCCATTTCAACAACACTGCCAGTTGAACCCAGGAGTTGATGACTGGAAAAATCAAAACAAAACTCAGAGCTCACTGAAGAACAAGAGGTCTTAGGCCAGCCATCATGTCTTACTCATTTCTGCAGGCCATGTATAGTGTGCAGGCCATGGTATAGTGTCTGACAAAAAATGTTATTGTCTGTAGTTCATTCCCTTCACAGGTCTAGTCCCTAATTATCTTATGTTTATATTGATTGTCCAGAAACAATCAATATGGGTATCACCCATTCTAAAATCTCCAAGGACACTCACAGAACCCCAGAGTTGGAAGGGGTCCCCAGGCCTCTGGATCTCTTGAGAACAAGATTACTCTGCTACACTGCCTTCCCTGCACCTTTCATTTCCTTGGCAGGAATTGCCTTCCTTTTGGTCCATCCAAAGCCATGTCTCACCAAATCCAACTCTGGGGTCACCTCTTCCACCACAAGGGCTACTAGGCTCAGCAAAACCAAGCTGAGTCTGCAGTGCCCAAGTCACCCTCATCACTTTCCCCAAACAAGGGGCAAATGTCAGACAGGCCTTCAAGGCTCTTCTCTAGACTGAGATAGGGGAGTCTGCTTAGAAAGTGACTTTGTACTACAATACTCCTGGGACTACCAAAAAGTAACAATCACTCAAAACACTTTCTTTGGCTTAGAGTTTGGCACTTATTTGAGAATAACTACAATCTCTCCATCTCACTTACTGTCTTCCCCTCTTTTTCATTCTCATCTGCCTTTAAAGGAAGAAGTATGTTTTTTTGAAAAAACCAACTTAGCCCTGAGATCACAAAAACAATCTGTTATTAAATACATAACAGCTCCTAAGGAGCCATTAGAGTGTTGGTGGCATCAGCAGCCCCCTGTCCTTCAATTCATCACATGGGTCGTTCCGACCCTAAAACACTGCCGCTCCTCTGCAGCCACGCACATTCTTTACAACTCTCCCTCGTTCTGATTTTTGGCAGGGCTCAGCAGGAGCCTGGTTTCAAAGATGGATAAGCAGACTGCAGGCAGAGCTGGGCTTGGGGAGGAACTCTGCACCATACTCATGCAGACAGACACACACAGACACACACACACACAACTCCTTCTCTACACACACACTATACATATGCCATACCATATATATTCACAAATAAAGGTTCATCTTGAAGAGTGCCAGTTCTAAATTCTAGGGTCAGCTAATTCTAGGCCCAGCGAGACCACAGGCCCCAGTGCATGAACCCAGACACCTCCTACCCTGGTGCTCTTGGCATAGCATCTTCTTAGTTCCTACAGAACCTAACAGCTAAGGGGATTATACCTGACCCAACAGGGTACATGTAGAACCTTGTTCTAGCACCGCAAGAAGAATCCAATCTGATGGAACCCTGTCTGTGAGGGCTGGCTGTTCAGAAACTGACTAAGTGGGACGCTTGGCAAAGGGCCTGAGTTTCCTCCTCCTGCTGCACAGTGACCTGTTCCCTGCATGCTATTGTTTATGGTCCTGTATCTACTACTGAGGCTGGACAGATCACACAGGCTGAAGACAGGGGCACCAGGAAGGGGCTGGGGACTCAGGGACTTACCCCTCATTGTGTCAGCCCCTTCCTCTTTCCAGATAAGAAGCCCATGCCCCTGAATACTGCTTACCTCCTCAGCTCTCTTCCCTCAAGAACCTGCAGTGCCGTTCTCTCACTGGCCTTCCCCGTTGCCCTGTGACAGCCTGAGTAGGGGCATACCTCTGCCCTGTGCAGTGGGTAAAGCACCCAAGTCGAGTGACTTGTCTAAGATCATGTGGTTTTAAAACCTAGGTCTCATTTCGCAACCTCTGATCCACTAACATACCTGCCATTCGGCCTTCATTGGTGAGAGAACAGACACACAGGTGGGATGAGTAAGTGGCCTGAAATCCCCTGATGGACGACTGTGGATGTGATATAGAACTGACACTCTGGGACCAGAACTGAATCTTTCCAAAGGGGAGACTTGGGAAGGACACATTCAAGGAATCCAGCTTTGACAGGGTCCCTCATCCCTACCTCCTGGCCCATGCCATTTCCAAGGCCCACCAGAGATGGGCAATCCAGGCTCTGGGAAGCCATGGCAGATTTCCTGGTTAAATCTTGAGGGCTCAGTCTGCCCCACCCCCATATGAGTATCTCAGAGTATCTGCCACCCACCAACACGGTTGCTGCAGCTGCTGGAGGAGAGGAAAGCACACACAGCTCACTGGTGCGTAATCTGCCCTTTGCATTGCGGGGATGCAGCTGCAGCACCTGATGGTACAGCTAAAAAAAGCCAGCGAGGGGGCCCGCAGACTCCCACCTGGCCTCCCACCAACACTCTGGGAGAGTGGCAAGAAGTTGCTGGCTCTTTTTTCTCCTGCCCCAAGGAGATCAATATGTTGTGCAAAAACAACCTCCTCCAACAGAGATCTTTACACCTACCTCCATCTGGAGCATCCCTCCTAGCGCTCCCCTGATTCATTAATAATTCCAGAATCACCATGCCAGTTTGTGCCCAGCCAGGTGGGCAGAGAAGCCACAGCCACACTCAGTACTCAGAAGCTCTGGGTCAAGGGTCAGAGCCTCAGCCAGCTTTTGGAGGAATGACATGTGTTTTTAAAAGGAAGCTCAGTTCGTATCCATAGAAGAACTATTGACTATGGAGTACTTACTATGTGCTAAGCACTGTGCAAATTTTTTCACATTGAATACTCAGTGTAATATTTTACATATGAATGAACTCATACAAAAAGATGCTATTGTGAACCCAAGATCAATGCACCAAGACACAGGGCTATCTCTACAACCGGTCCCCCCTTTGGGAAAAACTGGCACCATTCTGACTAGAATTTCTTCTGGACAATTTTCATAAAGCTTAACTTTTTGATAACAGACTGATGGATAAAAATTCTTAGTGGGTCTTTGGACAAAATGCTGGCATTAGTATTCATTGTAGTGTTGGCAGCAATAAGAGGAACACTAGTAACTAGAAATTTTAAGCATTTTAATGACAGGCATTGAGTTGGAGGTTATAACATTATTTTAGTTAAAAAAAAAAAAAAGACTGTGTCACTTTCAGTGTTCCTAGAAAAATTTATGGTTTGGTTCGTATGTTAAAATTTTTAAAGTAACCACTAAGGGAATAGAATATGATCTATGGTTTGTGAATTAGCAGAGGAAAAAAGAAAAGGATGCAGAATTACCACTCCACAGAAGACAGGAAAAGGGAAAGTAATCTCAAAATAAAGTGTTTGGGAAAAACTGATACTACACCAGTGACTATAATAAATATACGTGGATTAAATTTGCCTGTTCAAAGACAGAGATCATCAGACTAGGCTGAAAAAAAAAAGAAACAAAATTGTATTATGTGTTAATTACAAGACATACCTCTAAAACAAAACCTTAGTAAAAGGTAAAGAAGCAGAAAAGAATATACCATACAAACATTATATAACTTATAATGAATATCACTCAAAACTGGTTTTGGTCCTCAAAACAATGCAAGGTAGATATGAAATCCCTAGTTTGTATAAGGAGGCTGAGAAACAGGGAACTTAAGTTACTTGCTTCAGATGAAACAGGCAAAGTGCCCATCCTCAAGTTTTTATTATTCCAAAAACCAGGCTTGCAGCCACAACATTCTATTGTTCTAAATAACAATGCCTTGAGAAATATTCGATGAGCGGAAAATACATGTTCCCTAACCAGCACTTGCAGTAGGAAAGTGGAAAATACAGTATGCAGTAGCAAAATGGAAAATGGCCATCAGTCACTAATGAAACAAAGAAGAACAAGTTACTGGTTCTCAGTCCCAGAAGCACACTAGATAAAAAAAAAAAAAAACAGAACTATGGGCCCTACCCCAGACCCAGTAACCTCCATTTGTAGGAGGTATCTGTATCTGTAACATTTCCAAAGTCATTCTAATGTGCACCCAGGGTTGAAAACAACTTATGCACACACAAACTCAAGGGAAAGTTTGCTACAAAAGAGAGAGTTCTTTTAGATCATGATGGAGAGCAGAAATTAGAAGACACTCCAACCTTATCCCTCCACTATGGTCTGAATGTTTGTGGCCCCTCTCTCCCAAAAGTTCACATGTTGAAATCCGAACCCTTATGAATGGGATAAGTACCCTCATAAAAGAGGCCCCAGGGAACTGCCTTGCCCCTTCCACTCTGTGAGGACACAGTGAGAAGGCATCACCTATGAACCAGGAAACAGGCTCCTGCAAGACATCCTAGTCTCCAGAATTATGAGAAATAAATTTCTGTTTTGATTTGGTTTTTTTTGGTTTTTTTGTTGTTGTTTGTTTTTGCGGTACTGGGGCTTGAACTCAGGGCCTACACCTTGAGCCACTCCACCAGCCCTTTTTTGTCTTGAGGGTTTGTTTTGAGATACGGTCTCACAGACTATTTGCCTGGGCTGGCTTTGAAAAACTATCATCCTGATCTCTGCCTCCTGAGTAGCTAGGATTACAGACATGAGCCACCGGCACCCAGCAATTTCTGTTGTTTATAAGTCACCCAATCTAAGGTAGTTTTGCTATAGTAGCTCAACTGCACAAAGGTAACTCCTACCTATAAATCAAAAGGAAATCATTAGAATAGGGGGAGATACAGAACCCCTTCCTTTTGTGGAGAGGGAAAGGCACATCTGGGAATACTAGACAGAATCCCTGGCTTAATGCCTCATCCCTGCTTCTTAAAGAGACCACAACGCATCAGAGAACCTTAGGATTGGAAAGGGAAACAAGGTGGAATTCAGACTTGTGTGATTATTAGAATTATCTTGGGACTGTAAAAATATAGATATCCATGCCCCACTCCAAAGGGAACCCGATTCCATATATCTTGGTTGAGACTAGGAAACTGTATTTGTTTTTTAAAAAGATATTCAGGGAGTCTTTGGGGCAAAGAGGACAAAGTGGGGCCAGATCACAATAAGGGCCTGTCACAATACATAATGAAGCAAAAATTCTTAAATGAAAATGAAGGAGGAAGGCCAGCAGCAATGAAACAAGGAACTGGCACAGCCACTGTCATCAACATCTCATGTGGAAACCTGGGGTGTCTGGGGATTTGACATAACTCGTGAGGCTCCTCAAACCACTCCATCCTGCAGGAACATTACTGCTGGGACCAAATCCTGACACTTCCCACTAACTGCTATACATTTTGAAGAAAAACAGACTGTAGGTGTGTCATTATTTTATCCCCTTTTCTGACTCAATGGGGAGCAATTTTGGGGGACAAATTTAAAACAACTAGAAAGAAAGCTTAAAACAACAGCATGGACAATTAAAGTCCTCCTCATAGAAGCAGTTTCCAGAGCTCGATGCTTCATGCATGGGGAACATCAAATGTCAACCTCATGGAAAATGGTGTACTCACCTCATTAAAGAATGAACGTTAGAGTAGAACATTTAACAACATCTCAGGACAGCGGAGTACAGGCCCATGTAAAGTAGCACACAGCTCTCAGCATGACCCTCCTTCATCTTGCAGGTTGCCCTACAAAGCTCCGAGCACCAAAAATCATCTCAAACTGTTACTCTGTAAACACCATGGCCAAGGTTACAGATCATAAAGTATTTGTTCACAGTATCAGAGCAATTGGAAGGACTAGACAGAGCTACTCAAATTCATCACAAGCAAGATTTTAAAAAGCATAGCTCTATGAACACATATTATAAGGGAAAATAAACAAGCATATAGTAGATGAAGAACCCTGCCTACAAGAAGCCAAAGAAATAGAGGAAATTCCTTCCAAGTGCTTAATGAAATTAGTAAGAACATATATTCAATAAAGCAAGAAAGGTCAAAGAAACAAAACAAAGACCAAGACAACACCAAAATAAGGAAGAAGGGAGAAGGCAGGAAGAAGTGTGTGGATACTAATTTCTTCATCCTTTATAGCATGGACGCCAAAGTCCAAAACTGAAATTAGTTATTAACAGAAAGTGATGACCTCACCTTCTTAATATTGTTCAGAACCTCAGTGAGATTTTTTTAAATACCTGTTTCAACAAAGAAATATTTCTCCAGAACTCAGAACTTCCTTGAAGCGTATTCATTTCCTCTTAGAAAATTAAGCAGTTAATAATCTAACTCATGACTACAAGAGGATGTGATCCCATTATTCCAAAATTTATTCCCATCAATCTATGATCTACATATCTTTCCAACTGTGTATGGGTAGCCATAAAAAGTCTTAAGTGATTTTTCTCCTGAAGTTCATGGTTATTTCTTAGGTGATAAATGTTGAGTCACTCTTCAAATTTCTTCTCTGAACTTTACTGTTGCTTGACTTATAGTGAATATTTTCAAAAACAATTGCTAAAATTTTTTAAAAGCAACCATCCCAAAATGTTGAAATGGTCACAGTTAAGTGTGAGGACCACTGAATCTCACCCAGGAATCTCCATGTGACACTCCTGAGAAGCCATTCACCAAGCAGCTACACAAATCCCCCGGAGTGTTGATATTCCCACTACCCCCCCCATACCCAATCCTACTGTGAAAAAACTTCAATTTCATACTAGTAGGAATTTTTTTCTTACTGCTACCCTATCTCTGAGTAATGATATCACCTTTTATTGAAATGCCCTAGCTGTAGCTAAGCATATTCTCTGATACTTTCCTTTAAATCCTCAGAGCAACACTATGAGGTTATGAGATTTCATTACAGTTTTATACATTTTCTTGTAGAAGAGATTGAAGCTCAAACAAGTTAATTTTCTTGAGGTCTCTTTCTTTCTCTCTCTCTCTCTCTCTCTCTCTCTCTCACACACACACACACACACACACACACACACACACACTAGTAGGTGGCATACCTGGGCTTCAACTCACATTCTGGATGAAGCCAAAGTCCGTGTTTTTCTGTAACTGCTAACTTAAGGTACCCACTCTGCTCACTGGAAACACATATGACATGCCTTCCAATACTGGAAGATAAAATCCTGTGGCCCTCTTTCTCCAACTGATCCCACAGCAGGTGCAAAAGGAACTGAAAAGAGATTGCATTTTTTCTGACTTGGGATGAAGTTACTGAGTGATTAAATAAAATTGTGGAGATTCCAACATATGCTCATCTATATTCTGTTCTTTCCATTCTGTTTTTAGGAGTTCCCAACAGTCATGTTCCTTTGGGAAAAACTCCTAGGAGGGTTTCACAGCGAGACAACTCCCAACTCTCCAGGTTAATGGATGGGTGCAGCAGTGTGGGCAAAGTAATTTGTATCTGGCACAGAAGTATATTATGTGCATTTTTCAATTTATCTTCCTAACGATATTTTTCCATAGACTCATATTTAAATGAGTTTCTACTCCCCTAACATACACTGACTAACAAAGAGGGGAGGAAAAGGAGGATAAAGTGTTAAGTAGGTTTTCCACCAAATGCAGGAATCACTGAGCGTTCTCTGGCTGGGTGGGGGTGGCAGGGTTGGGATGGGCAACCCTCTTGAGTTTTCATCTCCCACAGTCTGATTTGCACACACAGATGCATTCGCCTGGCCGACCAACAGCACATGCAGCCCGATGTCTCCAATGCCAAGAGACATAAGCAGCTGGGCAGGGGCTCCCAGCCTTGCCTGGAACATTCTCCCAGGACTGCAAGTTTCCCAGAAAAGTCTTATTCCAGGAACCCCAATTCCAAGGAAATATTCCACTGCTTTGGTTCTGCACAGAGGTTTGCAAACTCCACCAAAATGCACACCTGTGTTGACAGCCGGGCCATGGACCAGGGCCTGGAAAACATGGCCTCATGCCTGGGAGAGCACGCCTCAGCATAGGAACAGAGACCCAATATAGCTCAACCTGACTGAGTCAGGACTCTGACCTCCCTACCCTGTCCCTAAATCCCCCCTGCAGTGTCCTTGATGTCACCTCCTTGATGTCCTGAAATCCAAGCCCCCAGGCCCTGGGGCATGTGGATGGCTCCTCACTCCATCCCATGGCCGATTCCAATCACCATCTGACCTCACTTATCCCAGGCCCTCTGTTCCTTACAGTGGAGGGAGACACCAAACACCAAAGCCCAGAAGGAACCACCACAGGGAGTCAGTCAGAAGCCAGACACTGAAATTACATTTTCTCACTCCCCTTGCATTAGGAGGAAAGTCTGTGTGGGACTGGCTGTGATCACACACTGTCTGCGTAAGTGAGAGAGCTATCTCAACAGCCTCCCCCTTATCCTCCTCCTCCTCCTCCTGTCCTGTCCCCTCTCCAAGCCTTCAAGGTTTTCCCCCTCCACTGACTCACAGTATGCTAAGGCCTTTCCAATTCCACTGAGAACCCTCAGAAAGCTCTAGTCCACCCAGCCAGGAAAAGAGGCATAGGCAGTACCCCATATGGAACAGGAAGCAGAGGAGTAGGCCATGGTTGGACAGAAGGCACCTCATGAAGGCGGACAATAAAGGAGCATAAAGAGTCTACTAGAACACCAAGACTAGGACGGGGTAAGACAGGTGTTTCAAAGCTAGCAACCTGAGAGACCCAAAGTTCCAAGCCACTGCTGTTCCACTCTTCTGGACAAATTCACACAGATCTTCTAAGATCCTCAGGCTTGTGCCTCTTCTCTGGTTTTGCCTGGTTCCCACACTGACTGGGTATCTCTGATGGAAGGGACAGGTGAGAGCAAAGAAGTTTGCTCTCCATGCAGTACTCCTCTCCATTCTGAAACACCATCACTGAGTGGTTCCTTATCACAGAAGCAGACATACAAACCCAAAGATGGTGAGGCACGCCTAGATATTAGCAATCCAAGCTTCCTTTTTCTGGGTAGATATTTACTATACATCAGACCCTATGTTCTCCACTTTGTGACCAACCCTCAGCCAGCATCCAGCAGCAGGGAGGATGTCTTTTCCCAGTCTCTCTTCATTCAGGTAAGGCTGAGCCTCAGGAAGGTTCCAGAACTTGCCTCAGGGCTATCGCAAGTAACAACACATTGGCTAAGACATAAATCTTGTCGCAGAAGCCATGATCTTTCTACCATACCAAACATTTATTCTAAAGAATTCCCACAACTTGACTCAGGAACCCAGCCCAGACTGGATAACCCATCATTGCAGAGGAAGAACACTCCTCTGTTAAAATGAAAGATGCTAAAGCAATAAGTAAGCTGGAAGGGTCCACATTTCCATCAAATATCCTCATGCAAAGATGAGTTTAAAAAAAGAATCATGCTGGATTTCCCTCTTAGAAGGTGTGCCTCCTGGAATCCAGACATCTACCCCAAGCTCCAGAGGCGCACCAGACTTCCCACAGGCCTGCAAGCCTTATCGTGAATTATTAAGGAGCCATGGCGGCTTGCCTGAATGAGCAGAACTGGTCGACTATATTTCACCCTACCCACTAAACCTTAAATATTATGCCTCAGCTCAGACAGCCCTTTCCTTTCATTTTTCTTGGCTTTAGGAAGGCAGGGAGGAGGTACAGAGGCAAGAATCCAAGAGCCTGAACATTTATAGTAATCTGGCCTCACCCAAGACCAGACCTCTCATCCAGGTCCCCCTTTGTGCTGCTTTTCCAGATCAACTCTAATGTGGTATGAAAGTCAACCTTTCCATGCGCAGTAAGTCTTCTTGAAGGTACTATTTCCAAAACCTTCCAGACCCTCTCCTCTCCTGAATGAGTAGTCATTGAAAAAGGTTGTAGAATAGAGGCCAAGGAAGAAGATGAACTTGCCTTTCCCTTGGTATCTGACTCAAGCGGTACCCAGGATTGAAAACAGGAGTTAGCAAACAACAGCCTATAGGCCAAATCTGCCCCACTGTCCGTGTAAATAAAGTTTTATTGGAACCCAGCTATGAACACCGGTTCTGTATTGTCCATGGCAATTCCACACTACAAAGGCATGCAGCAGCATGGCCCACAGAGCCTAATTATTACCTAACTTTTCATATAAAAAAATTGTTGACCCTTGGTTTAGAAAAATTTTCAGAAGTGGTTAGGACTATTTCTTGGGCCTTTTTAAGAGAAAAAAATGTATTTCTAGAATATATTTTGTACAGCCTGAGATGAAGGAAAAGGATGAAAAAAAATGAGATCCATTCACACCACACCAGGCCAAGAAAGGGACCAGGTGCCTGGTACCCAGGGTCTCAGGTGACAGTCTTCTTTTTCTTCAAAAGGGAAACCTGTGCATCACCTGAGGAAGCCAACCCCAGATTTCTGGTATGAACAGTCCCTGGGAGCCTACTATGGGCAATGCCAGCTTTAGGAGGGCAAGTGGTCATTACTTGTTTCAGGTGCAGAAAGAAACCTCCCCCAAGCTGTCCCTTGCTGGGACAGACACTTGCCTCCTTACCAGTTCTAGAAAACAACCCCCAATGTACACACTGTAAGTGCACCTGAGAAGACGCAGGGAGGCAGCAACTGTGGAACAGAAGCCTGGACCAGGACTTAGGAGATCTGGGGTCTCATCTCAGCTCTGCTGCTGGCGCTTTAGGAGGGTCATTTCATGACTCTCTGGGCCTGTTTTCCCTTCTGTCAGCTGCCTACCTCATCTAACCCACAGAGCTCAACCACTCAATAAAACATTACTGAGCATCTGCTATGGGAGGTGCTATGACGTTGAGAGGTGGGACCTAGTGAGAGGGACATTAGGGACATGCCCTAGAAGGGGACCGTGGGACTTTACTCCTGCTTCTCTCTTTGCTTCTTGGCTCATTATATGAACACTGGTTGAGACATGTGCTCCTACCATGACGTGCTGCCCCACAACAGGCCCAAACCATAGGGCTGCCCAATCTTGGATGTGAACCTCCCAGCACTTCATAAGTACCCTGGGTCAGGGATTTTGTTACAGTGACCCAAAATACCTAATACACCCTCTGTTTAATGTCCTTTTGCTCATGTCCAGGATTTCAGCAAAGCCCTGTTTAAATGTTCCAGCCAGATTCCCAACACAAGGTATTAGGTTGGAAAATCACTGCACACCAGCTTAGGCTCCCACAATTCAAGAAAAATGACAATGTCTTAAAACTAGTGTCTTGGTGAAATTTTCCTATGGGAAATTTCCCATCGGAGGGCAAAATGGGAGATTTAGAAAACTAGCTAGCTTTTGCCCACATGAAGCATTTTCCCCATTGCTAATGTTAGGGCATGCAAACACTAGTTTATTCAAGGAGGTACCTTTTCAGAAGACAAAGATGCTAAGAGGGCAGAGAAGACAAGGAGAGGAAGGTGTAGGATTCAAATGCTGTACAGGGAGCCCAAACCCAGCATTCCAGAAGATTCTCCCAAGCCAGGCAATGACACTCAAGCCTAGTCTGCTCAACGCCAGGGTCAGGGTAGAGCAAAGGAAAAAGAAGAAAGAGACAAGCCACCTCTCAGGGAAGCCCTAGTGCATCGGGTTGGGAGGGTGGAGGGCTGGAAGTGGTGGAGGTCTGGCTCTGTTCCCAGGCCAGAGCAGATCAGCCCTCTCCAGAGGCTCCCATCTGATATCAGCTCTGGCTGGGGATGCCTCTCTCCAAGCACCTGCAGTGTAGACTTCCCATGCTTGCTCCCAGAAGGGACTGAGGCAGTCAGAGCTGTCTTCCTTCTTCTGCTGGAAGGCAGAGAAGTCCCTGGGGTCCCAGCACTTCCTCTGAGATTTCACAACTGTGTCTCCTGCCTCGATTTCCCTTTTGTCTCTTGGATTAGCATATTGCTTTACCATCAACACAGTTGTCAATGTGTTTGTCTTAACTGCATGACCTCACATAGACCCATGGAACATAAAAGCTGGAAAGGGCCTTGGAAAACATTCCCAAGCAAGCATCTCAGATATGGGCATGCCTCCCTCCCCAGGCTGACAGGGCTGGCTGTGTCTGAGCAGAAGCAAGGTTTGGTGGACTCCCTCAGAGCACACTGTCAGAAGAGAAGCGTTTTTTAAAGTAAGATGTTGACATAACTGTTAAGTCTGCAAAGGAGAGACACTAGAAGCAGTGTGAAAATAAGACCCCAGACTTGCAGAGCTGCCAGTCCATGTGGAATACTATTTTTATATGCTTCCCCTGACCTAAACAATGCCACGGGCCCTGTCTCCTAAGCTTTGCCTTCCATTAGTTGAAATTTTGGTGTTGGGAGCATACAAAGCCACTCAGGGAACATACTGAGGTATAATGAAGTATCAAATTGATTCAAACGTGTGGGGATAACACTATTTTTATGTGCTGTCAAGCATATATATCATAGAGTAACAAGAAACCTGAAAATGTTAGTAATTAATGCTGTGCATAGAGTGAGTATCTTGGATTATATACCTGTAACTTAAGGAAAGGAAGGGCTCACTCACCTTTATCCATCTCTTCCTTTAAAAAATTTTGTGCATCCAAAGCTAAAGTCACCCAGTGTCAGCAACAGAAGAACAGACTATCTCAAGCCATCGTGGAAAAACATTCCCAGGACAAATGTGTATGTGGCAAAAAATTCTTTAAAGCTCTATGTTTCTACTGGCCTTATTTTACAGGTGAGAAAACTGAGACCCACCGAAAGAGAAGAGCAGAAGCAAATAGATCCCAATAACCTGAGCCTCATGCTGGATGTTCCTCCCGCTAACATCCCAAGACCATCCTTCCAAGAGGCCAGGAACTGTTTCCAGTTTAACTGGCCTTGCCCAGCAGTGGTACACTGCCAAGATGCACCCTTAATTAAATATTTCTGATGAACACAAGGATGTTTGGAGACTCCAGCCAGGGCATGGCTGATGCTGAAGCCTTGGCCCATCAGGAAAGATTTTCTTGCCCCCAGCATGGTGTGTGTGGAGCATAAGGGAGTCACCATCCCACCATCCAGCCCAGTAGGCACAAGGGGACACAATGGTTATAGATGCTTAGAGATGCTTAGAGATGCTTGCACAGTCCAGTCCCATTAAAAGATTAAACTTGCAAGTTTAATCTGATCAAACATCAGTGACAGAGGCTGGGACCTCTCTGAGCCACGATGGGAAAAACTTCCTGAACAAATATGTTTTTTGCAGGAGTTTCCAGGGGTTGACCTGAAAAGGTCTGGATGCAGAAGTCTTGGGAGCAGGGAAGTCAGCTAGCAGGCTAAGAGATGAACTCTACTATGGAGGGCATGCCAGCACAAAGTGCTGAGAAAGCAAGCTGGAGCTACCTGGCCTTCCTGATCCTAGAAAAGGCAGCTGTGGTTAAGCCTGTGAGCTCAAGAAGATACCTCCATTCCTGGGTTGGACTCCTAATTCCTCGATTTCCAAACTGTGGAATTGAACGTCACTCTCCAGATCTGCTTCCTCTTTTGAAATTAGGAATTATAACTGTGCACACACATTGTGGAGGTGTGGAGGCAATTCAAAGGGCTAAAATAAGGCCAGCCTTGAGTCCCATCCGCCATGAACACCCAATGGAGGTGCATGTCCACCACAGCAGGCAGCCCACCTCTGTGTGCCCCTGCACTCTGCTCCCCTTTTGCAGTAGGAATTTCATGTCTAGGACACAATACTCTCAAGGGCAGAGTTTGAATCTTGCCTTTGCCACGTACTTATGATCTACTCTTGTCACAGACATCACAAACTTGGGGACCCCAGGGACAAGCTTCCTAAAGCTGCCTATGATGTTATTCAAAATACAGAAAGGTAGAAGGCAGCTCTCTCAGAAAGCACTGCTACTTCTCCAACAGCACAGACACTAACATTCTATTAATGAAATAGCAAGGCCAATTTTCTCAACGTCATTCTTTTATTGAGTGAAATAAGAAATTTAAATATTTTTTTAAATATTTTGACCCCTCAAAACTCCATAAATCTATTTTTGGTTTGCATTTTTTAAAAGGCAGTTCATGAATATTTTAAATGTCCTTTGTTGGCCTCAAGGATAAATGGCTCTTCAGCCTGAAACAAGTCCTGTGTCCTGCTGCAGTGAGGAAAGTGGCCTTTGGGAGAGGAAATCAGGGACAGGACAGACAGGACACCATAGCACTGACCCTCCTGGTTGAAATGAGTGATCCCCACCACCAGGTCCAGAGTGAGTTCCAGCCAAAGAATTGTGCCAATGGTCCACTGAGCAGTTACCAGGCAACTCTTCCCCTGAGAACCAAACTGCTCCTCCATCATGCACACCTGGCTTGGCTGGACCTCTGTGGGTCAGGAGAACTACAAAGGATGGCCAGAAGCTGAGCTCAAAGTGACCAAAAGGACAGAAGACCCCAACCCCTGAGCATCACCCCCCTCTTCCTGCCTTCCCCACTGTCCAGGGGAAGTCCAGCAGTAGTTCACAAGCCTAGAGAAGTATTCAGACCCTCAGCAGGTCTGCTTTAAATGATATAGATCTTGTGTTCCATTCTTAGATATTCTAATTGAGTAGGTCTCAGTGGGGACCAAAAGTTTTGTCGTTGTTTTTCCAATAGGTGACTGGGAACCACTGACCAAGGTCACTGTCAACAGATAATGGAAGGAGGAGCCCACAGAGTTCCTCAGTGGGGCAATATAACTCTTCAAAGCAGGCCGAACAAATTCCTTGGGGCCAGGCCAGGGCCAGATTTTCCACAGCTGAGACAGGTCTGCAGTATTTCACCCTCTAAAAGCTGAGGTTATGCCACAGGGCACAGCAGAGAAACCATCCAAGGCTTTCTGAAGATAGGCCCCTTACAATAAAGTAGTTCCTCCTGGATAAGGTGAGTAACATGGCACAGAAATCATTTTTGCATTGCAGAAATAAAGAAGTGTAAGGAAAAGTCCCAAGTTGCCTCTGGCTAGGGAGCCCACATACTCTCCAAGTCTCCTGCCCCTGGCAGGTCACCATCTCCAAAGACCCTTCTGTACATGGAAGATCTTGACTACTTCTACACCCATAGAGTCCTCAGGAAGGCACAAGGAAGATGGAAAACATTTATCAAGGAAGGTGGAGGAACAGCCAGTCAAACACAAAAGGGTGTATACTGAGCTGACAATGACATCCTCCTCACTCTCCCATCGTGTGAAAATGATTTCCCTTCTGGGAGGAAAAAATGTACACCAGTGAAAACTCTATAAGCACTGCCTGTTCTCTGTGTCCTCACTCCAACATAGACATACTCAGTGTGCACCCCCATCCAGTCCAAACTTAAGGAAGATGAGATTTTTATACCACAGAGGTGACCTGGTAGCTCCTGGGGGACCAGAGAAATGGTGACATGTGACTGATGTACTTCAGGAAACAAATGAGTAGGGCCTGTCCTCCCAGGCCAGGGTGACCACATGACCAAGTCAAAAGGCTCTGTGAAATTTCTTGGGCCTTGATTTAAACTCAAATAAAATTCAATGGACCAAGGGTCATTTCTGCCTTATAAAAAGTGAGCATGCAAGAATGAAGACCTGTGGAGCAGTGAGGAAAAAGGTAGCAATTTAGGCCTTGGAGAAATAGCTTAAAATTAGAAGCAGGAAAGGGCCAACCACCCTTCTAAAAGGAAAAGAAGAATTATTTACTAAAATGACATATCAGTGTCACCTGTTTTTTTCAAGCTTATCTTTCTGAATTGTACTTTAAAAACAGTCGTACAACTGTTTTACTAGTTCAGACTTACCAAAATAAAAAAAAATAGCCAAGAGCTTCTCATAGCTTTTATCAGAGTCCGGTACCGATCTTGAAATGTTCCAGTATTCCCCCAGGCTGGGGTTAAGAATGATCTATGAAGTAATGTAAAAACATCATTTTCCATTTGGCACAAAGAATATGGTAAAATAATTTGGAGGCTAAACTAAATAGATAAAAAGGGAAAAGTACAGAAACCCAAACTGAGCTCCCAACACCCTTTGGAGCAGAAACTAGAAATAAAGTTAGTGCTCAAGTGGACAGAAATCCTGGTTGTGTTTAGGGGTAGCTGGATCTGTGCTGGAAACAGGTAGGTAAATCCTGAGGCGTGTAGCATCCTTGATCCTCACTACCCGAGAAGTAACTTAGACCAACATCAATGCTCTCTAAAGAAGCAATAGCAAAAGTCAGGTTTCCAAAGGCATTGTAAGCTCCCCTCAAGGAGACTGGGCAAGAATCCATAGAGGCAACATACAATTTTCAGCCACTCACCATCCAGGGACTTTGGGCAAGTTACCCAACCTATCTGAGCCTCTTTCTTTCTCTTTAAAATGGAATTATAGTTCTCAAATTCAGGTGACAGGTGTTGTCACCTCCAAAGCACTCTATGAAAGTGATGATGGATAATACAGTGATACAATAAGTTGGGGCCTCCACTCCTCCCTTGTCTCACAGTCATGATCATGCTGCATTGGGTGAAAACCAGGACCCTGGAGAGATATACCAGACCCACTCAGGACTGAGGATCAAGATGAGCATGGATATCCAGGTCACATATACTCCCAACCAAATGCTTCACAGCCAATTCCAGAGAACCACCTTTCATCAACACCCAATAGCCATGCCATGATAACACACATCTGAGGGCCAAAAAACCCCCTAAGAAAATCCAATTCCTGGGACATTTCCCCAGCTCCAGCCTCCAGCCCATTAATCACGTGTACAATCAAACTCTGATGCCTCAAACTGATCTCCTATTACCCCTTCCAGGGCTGAGACTGGAAGTCACTGAGATGATACAGCATGCTTTCTATTTGATAGTTCTCCAGCTGCGGTAGCTGGTTGGTTTGAGACTAATATAAATAACTCCCTCAGATAATACTGGCAATTAATTCTGGCCAAAGAGCAGGAGATGAATGTGACATCCATTGAGCACAGAGTAGCACAAGAGGCAGGTTTCTGAAAGGTAGGGAGAGCTACAGAAGGAAATTGCCTCCAGAATGGTTTGCAGTGAACTGGGGGCTCTGGACTCATTATTTCAATCTTGAAAGCTGCCAATCACTGTCAAAAGGTCATTTAATCTTGTCCCAAAGCTTTCAGGAACACTATGAATCAAGGCCCACAATTAACTCTCCAATGTTGGGTTCATGAGTTATGGGCATTCTCCAGCTGGGAGGGTACAAGCTTCTTCTACCCAGAGTGCACCCTGGGCACAAAGGATGTGTAGACAAATACAAATACCCAAGCAGCCAGAGGTGACAGAAACAGGTCTACAATATTAGTCTTTCTGAGTTTATGAGACAGGTGTTCAGTTCAACACTGTTTATATGGTTCATGGGGGACTCTTGGGTAGTGACAGAGAATATAACTCTCATTCTCTCTAGGCTTCCCAGAGATGAACAGAGTATAGAAAAACCATAATATACTACTAGAATGTGATTCTGGATCCCCCACCTCTAATTTCAAAAATTTTAAGCTGTCCGGGCAAGTTAAAAAATTCAGCCCAGGAAGTGATGGTTTTTCCTCATTGTATAATTCTCTAAACATGTAAACCAGCATCCCAGGCTCAAGCTGCACAATGACTGCACCAGGTAAAAGAGGCATTTGGGTATGCAACTCCTAACAATGCTAAATAATAGCAATACCAATGAATAATAATAAATTATATTCTTTCACCTTAAGTGAAATGATTTGCAAAGCTTTCTTAAGTTCTCTGTCCTTCTTGCTCTTCACAATAGACCTGTGCAATGGGTATCCTCAACCCCTTGTACAGTTGAGGAAAAGGTTCAGAAAGGCTTCTCCTGATCCCAGTTGACTCCTGGAATGTTCATAATTGTGCTTGAAAGAAAGAAAGGAAGGAAGGAAGGAAGGAAGGAAGAAAGAAAAAAAGAACATGGTGGTAACACACCTCCTGAGTCAGATGCTACCTCGGGAGCACCTGCCTTCAAGTTCAGACTTCTGGGACAGGGATGTACTGTACACCTCTCCTCAATAAGCCCTGAGAAGATAGCTATTTCATCACATGCTCTGATCAGAAAGGTACTGAGGAAAGCAGGGGAGAGGGGAATAACCAAGACTCTGCAAGACAGCAACTGAGAACTTTGGTCCATGGTTCACCAGCTTGAATCTAGAACCAAGATGTCGTGTGTGGAGGCCCAGCAGCTGGTAGATGCCCTAGGGAAGAAGAGAACATGGCTTCTGCCTAGTTCTAAGGAAATAGGCTTTCACATTAAAAGTGATACCTACTGACACTGCTTGGTCATAGACCTCAGCAGTAATGGCCAAGGGAAAAGAAACAAGGGTCCTCAAACAAATAACACAGATGCCCAGTCCTCACCCCTCGGGGGCTGGTCTTGCCAGCTGGAGATACTGCTATGTCTCAAGCGAAGCCCAAGCAGCAGTTCCAGGATTCCAAGTAAGATCTCTGTCCCTCCAGACAGAAGAGGGAAGAAGACACAAGATAAACTAAAGAGGCAGACGCTAGAAATAAGCACAGAGCCAGGCATCTTGACACGAAACCCCTGGCACTATCCTCACTAGTTGGGCCTCAGCCCCCACAAACAATACCTATTTCTAATGAAGCTTTCTTTCCTTCAAGTGGCCACGCCCACAATCTGGGTGTAGAGGTGATCATACAAGTTCCTCATAACCCAGCAGCCTACATCTGGGCTCCAATGCTACACACTGGGAATGTGCGTTCATCAGTTTTCCATTTCTGGAACAAATTCATGACCTAATCAACTTATAGAGAAAGGAAAGATGTATTCTGACTCATGGTTTCAGACCGTGAGCTTATCGATTTGAGACTGTGGCAAGGCAGAACATCAGAGCAAAAACATATGGTGAAGCAAAACCAGTCACCTCATAGCCAGGATGAGAGAGGAAGAGGAAGGGACTGGGCTTGTACAATTCCCCTCAATGGCATACCCCACAGACTGAGAACCTCCCATAAGTCCCCACCTCTTAAACATTCCACAACCTCCTTATAAATCACTCCAAGGAACAAGCCTTCAATGCAAAGGCCTGGGGTGGTGGGGGGTGCAGCCTACAATCCAAAACATAGAATGTGAATGAGGGGCTCCTGAAAAGGTCTGGGAACTTCAGTCCCAGAAGGCTAGTCACTCTCCAATGCCATGAGTCGGTCAAGCCTCCATCTCCTAGGACCACATGGTAGGTGTTTGGACCACTCCCAGCTGATCCATAAGAGGTGAGGTCTTGGGACAACCTAGGATAATAGGGAAAGAGGGCACGCAGCCCTACAAGGTGGTTTATAATCTAGGCAGCCTATGACTTTCATGTCTTTTCTAAGTAGCCCTGGCTCTGGACACAGGTATCAGGTTTCCTGATGTAAAGTAGATGGTTCTTCAGATCCTGAGGCCATACTCAAGTGGTCTCTACAGCCACAAGACGTTCCCCAGCAGGATGCACCTTAACAATCGGCCTCCTAACCCTGGCCAGGAAACCCTACAGAGGGATGTCCAAACCAAGGCCTCCCATCCCCACAGCCTGGTCCAGCCTCCACTTTGCATTTCCTCCTCTAAAGCCTGACAGTTTTGAAAGACACCTGAAGCCATGGGCCCAAGGAAGCCTCCCTTAAACACAGAGCTAGAGCTCGTCCCAAGAACCACTCTGCTCTGTAGTCAGACTTCCTGTCCTCACAGGGGCCCCCTGTGCCTTCTGGAAAGAAGGAGTGTGTATGTGCTTAGTGAGACTCTGGGGCAGGTGAAAAACTCCTAACAGTATATAAAGACCCATTTTTTCCTATCATAAATAGCATAGATTGAGAATGAGAAACTTACTGAAGCTACAGAAAAATATAACTACTTTTTTCTCCCAGTAGGACCTACTTAGATAAGAGCTAACATTCATCGAAAACTATCTGTCGAGCATTATTCTAGGGACTTTACATGCGTTACCTCACTTCCTATAAAACAATCTATCTTGCATGATATATACAGTAGGCCTTTGGTATCCATGAATTCCACATCCATGGATTCAACCAACAACAGATTGAAAATATTTTTAAAAAATGTTTCTTTGCTAAATAGGTAAAACTTCTTCTTCCTATCATTATTCCCTTAAAAATGCAATCTAATAACTATTTACATAGCATTTGCACTATGTCAGATATAACTAATGTATAGACAATTTAAAGAATACTGGAGGGCGATCATAGGCTATACACAAACACTACACTATTTTTATATAAGGGACTTGAACATCTGCAGATTTTCATATAGGGAGGGGGTTCCTGGAACCAATCCTCCACGAATGGCAAGGGACAACTGTAATAATGCCCAGTGATACAGGTGCATCTATTAATACCACCGACACAGAGTTATCACTTCTTCTGTGCTAATTCTATTCTAAATACCTCATAAGTACTATTTAGTCTTACGATGACCTCAATAAAGTAACGTCTATTATCATCTCCATGACTTGAGATAAGAAAGGCTGCATGACTTGCCCAAAGTCACACAGCTAATAAGTGACAGGGTCTGCACTTGAACAAGTCTTTGAAGCCCATCCTCACAGCTATCCCTACTACACTGCTATGATAAGCTCCATTCTCAAGTGCAAAACCAGAGACTCAGAAAAGCTAAATCAGTTGTGTGGACTCCACTCGGAGAGTGCACCTGTAAACCGGGGCGACAGCTGACATGTGTAACAATGGGAAAGGCAAGGCCAAGACCTTTAGAACAGACCCACAGGCCTAGGCTGGAGACTTCTTGCTGTTCTCTATGCCCAATCTTCTGTTGCTGCCTCATGGGGAGGCCCAGAGGCCTCCAGGGAAGGAGAGCGGTGATGAGGAGGCACCAAAAATTTAAGGCATTGACCACTACAAACGTCTCAGATAAGCATGAGCTACAACAGAAACAGGATGTAGCTCAGTGGCATAGCGCTTGCCTAGTATGGTTTGATTCCTAGCATCACAAATATAAACTAAACTAAAATAAAAGGAGCTAGACCAAGCTAAAGCTCTTAGCTGCAAGTTGAATTTTTGCATATTAATTGCAGGGTTTGGGATTAGGAAATGACCCTACGGCAGGTAGGGCTCAATACTCTCATTTTGCCCATGAAGAAATCAAGGCTATCATGTGAAGCATGGTTCCCCAGTATGCAGAACTAGTGACAAAGTGAGGGTAAAAACCCAGGTGCAGAGGTGCCCAGATTTGTGCTCTGAGGACGTGTGGGTAGTAGGTTGTGTTTCCTCCATCCATGTTGTCTCTGGCCCATAAATACATGTTTTGTGCATGTCTAGAGCGCAGGCTCCAGCCAGTATGCCACACCCTGACAACTCCAGGGTCCCAATGAGAGGCTCAGCTGCCCAAATTTCCACCAGGGACCATGCCAGGCTCATGGGTATTCAGATTTGTTCAAGCAGCCACCTGAGTTTTGTGAGACTGATTTCAGCATCCATCGGAGGCAGCTTCTAAATTTAGAATTAATATCTGAGGCAGTCTGTTGCACAAATGTATACTTCCTCTGAAGCTATTGTCAGAAACAGTAAAACCAACATACATAAAACAATTCCTTCATACCTTAATAATACTGAACTCTAAAACCAGAGAATCACAAACAGCACTTTTGGCTGTAATGCCCTTCAAAGTTCACTTCAGTCAGCGGGGACTGACAGTCCAGACTTTTTGTAATGGAACACCTAGGGGTTCCTATCTTTATCCCCATTTGCCAGGGCAGTTCCCTGTGCCCTTTATTCTTTCTAGAAGCTTGTGACTCCTCAATCTGGAGCCTCAGTAATTGATCATTTGGGGTGCTAAACCTGCACTTTATGTGACAAAGCCACCTCGGTAAAAGTTACAGCTTAATTTTTAAACACCTCCTCCTTCACCTACCAATTTGTTGCTTATATCCAATTACACATGTGTCCCCTGGACTCTGCACACTCTGTTGTGCCAGAAGGAGGGAGGGCATCTCTTACCAAGGACATCTTAACTGAGTAGACATCTCAACCCAAAAAGTAGTGGGACTCACAGTTAATGTTTACACACAACTCTCCATCAAAATGCCTCATCGTCCCTTGCCCAGAACAGATGGAAAAAAATTACTCTTATGTCCTGAAATTTTCCATTCTTGATCTCAGCCCAAAGGTGACTTTTTTATTTTTAAACTTGAGCAAAAAAAAAAAAAAAATAAGTTCAACTATTTTTGATTCATGCCCAGGCTGAAGAAACACACTTTGTTCTTGTTAAAGCAAGGTAAGATTTTTTTTTAACACATAGGTAGCTCAAACAGCTGAGTTTCAAAAGGCCAAGCTTTCCAACCAGCTAGTGTTCACAAGGCAGCACCTTTGCAAAGTCGAAAATCAACAGCCAGGGTGAGAGGGAGCTGGGATTCCACTTTCTGTACACATTGTCCCCAGTTCCACTAAATACTTGAAAGAAGAGCATAGGATTCTGAAATTGTTAAGTAGTGTGGTTGGGCCTGAAGCTTTTCCTCCTGTCTAGGTGATGGAGAAATCATGTGTTGACTGATCAATCCTCCCAAGAGTCCACGCCACTTCAGGGAGAATGGATGGGTCCCTGGACTTGCTCTCTTCCCACCAATCCTTGCCATCTTTAGCCCCAATGTCACCCACTATTCCCTCTGCTATTACTTCATGTTCCCGGTCTCATGGAAGAAGAGGAGTGGGGTGCCCAAATAAGAAGAATTGGGGGTACAAATCACTTCATCCAACCATCCCCAGTTGCCCCGTGTTCCTTCCTTGTTGTCCTTAATGAAGTATCTGAATTTCAGTCATGAGCTCCTCCTCTTATCCTCTCTAGTCTCCTAACACATCCCTTAACAGCACATGCCCAGTAAGAGTTCACATGGTGGAATTCCATCACCCATCCTTCCACGGGATTGCGTGGCAAACACACAAGGCACCACCCTGACCCTTCCACTTAGGAACTGTGTGACTATGAGCAAGTCACTCACATTCTGAAAACTGGAGCTCTTCACATTTGTCCTACCTGTCTGGTAGGGTTATTATGAGAAGCAAGAGGAATCACAGCTGTGGACAGCCTTTACAGTCCGAGCTCATCGTAATGTGTGTTCCTATTATTAGGCACATAGTGAAATGATAGATGGTGTGGTATGTTCCTTGAGGCTAAAATCCAGGAGATACTGATGATAAGAAAAGGTATATTATATCAGGCAGAAAACAAGGAACTAAAAGAGAGGAACAAGACAAGCATCCACAGAGCTTCAGAGAAGGACAACTTAACAGCACTAGAGCAATTAGTAAAGGCTTCCTGGAAGAGGAAGGCTTCATTCATGATGGAGTGGTTCCCACCAAGCTGATGAAAGGTGCTATTCTATCTGCCCTTTCCCTAGGGCAGGAGATCTGTCTTGTCTGTCCCACTTTTCCTGGCCTCTTCCTGGTATCAAGCTGCTTCATAACAGGTGAGCACTGAGTGAATGAAAGAATGAACCAAGCCTCCAAAAAACAAGAAATTTGGATAACCGTGAGGAAAGAATCCCAGATAAAAATAAGTGCATTGAGAAAGAAGGTACAGGGCACACTGAGACCTCCAGGAATGTGGGTTCATGGGGTGTGTGAGAGAGGGAAGGTTGGGATGAGTGCAGAGGCCTAGACTTTGGGCTAGAGGAGCTGGGGCTTCTGAGCACAGAAGGTAGTAAAGTTGTTTAGAGGAGAGAGCAGGGTCATGAAATCAGACTTTTGAGGGGATGAACCTGGCAGCTGCATGCAAGAGTCTGGAGAAAGGAATGAAGCACAACTGGCAGAGCCATCCAAAAGCAGGAACAGTAACCCAGGCAGAAGGTAAGAAGGCAAGGAAGCTACTGCCTCTGGCAAATCCTACTCTGGAAGTCCCATCAAAGGCCACCTCAGGGACTGGGCCTTAAGTGTCCCCCAATCCTCCTACCTTATACCCAGCACCAGCCTCCCACAAATGGTCACCTTTCCCCTTCTGGGTCCCTCCAGGCTGAGCCATTCCGGGTTTAGATGATAACACCCATAGAAAGCTCTCCCTTCAAGTGGATGAACCGTGATGGGTCAGGGAGTGGGAAACATAGAAAGAGCTTTCACTTCAGAGCCCATTTTCCCAAAGTGCTTCTTTTCAAAAATTTTCTAAGGTATATATGTTAATGTGATAGTTAAGACAATGATCAAAAGAAAGTAGAGAGAAAGGTGTGAAGGAAGGGACTGGTAGATTCAACCCACAATTAAAACAGGCTCAGAGACAGATCCTAGGGCTGGGGCTTGTATCTCAGTGGTAGAGTACTTGCCTAGCATGTGCAAGGCCCTGGCTTCCATCCCAGCAAGAGACAGAGCGAGAGAGAAACAGAGAGACACAGAGAGAAATAGCAGGGGCAAGGAGTGCTAGCCAAGGAAGCCTTGATTCCAATGCAGGCCCTACGCCAATGGGCTGTGTGACCTTGACAACTGGACTCCTGTGAGTCACTTTCCCCTACCTATAAAATGATGCGAGTGACAGCTCCCACCCAAGAAGGTAGTTGTGAGAAATAAAGGAGTTGATCTGGTACAACTCTTGGTACCTGCATGGGATTGGTGGTTACTAAGCAGTAGCTATCATGGGTGCTAGGCTGGAGGTCATCTTGTAAAGCATAAACTCTCTCAAATGTCCACAAAAGCAAGTCCTCGGTACTGTGGCTGTCCAGTAGGTACATAAATGTGACCCTCCCACTCCTGCCCACCCCCACTAGGATTTCCAGATCAGTGTGCCTCCCTACAGAACCTAATTCTCTCACTAGGGCACACACAGAACAAGCTGATGTCTCTTTCCCTTTACAGACCTTCCGGCATGTGAAGACAATGGTTATTCCTACATGGACTGTTCTCTTACCTAAAACCTTTCTTTGTGTTTCTCCACCTCAGTTGTCTTCTAGTTGCCTGATCCGCAGACAAAATCAGTGATAGATAAATAAAAAGAAATTATTTTTACATGACATAGCAAAGAGAGGCCTTGGAATTATTGCTTAGGAATGGACCCCTTTGACTCTCTGGAGACCTGTTCAAATGGAATTCCACTGAAAAGGCCTCCATCCTATCCCCAAGGAGCCCTGGCCCAGGGAAGATGGAGGGTGGCAGGCAGATCTCTCTCATTTCCCATGGACCTGTTCAGGGCAGCTACCTGAAAGTGTCCCAGCAAAAACACTTCTCACCATGCGTGAATACTGTGGGAAGCATTTGAAAATAGGTTTCCAATTACCACTGGCATGCCTGGAGTGTCCTGCTGCTGGCTGCAGCTGTCCCACGGAAGGCCAGTAACGTCATCAGCAGGCCTGACCATGCTGAGTTCCAAGGCTGGGCTGGGCAGAAGCTCCCCTGAAGGCTGAGCCCTGGGTACTCCAGAGGGAGGGAGGGTGGGAGGAAGCTGCCACTTCCTCCTGAGGTGGGAGGTGGGAGGTGGGCACTGCTTGCCTTCCTGGGTGGAATTCCATTGTCATAACTTGGGCTTACACCAGAAAAGGGTGAGAAGCTACTATAACGTCCAGGACAATTCCACTCGCTGCTTCTAAAAACTTACCATGAGTTAAGCCTTGTCCTGGGTCTAGGCAAGCCCAGAAGAGAACTACTTCCCAAATTCTCACTATACTAATTTCATGAAAGAATAATAGAGGTAAAAGGGAAAAGAGAAAAACAGAAAAGGTAAAAGAAGAAGAGGGTGAGAAAAAAATGAAACAGGAGAAAGAGAGGGGAGGGAGAAAGGTCGTAGCTATTTCTGCCCTGGAGTTCCCCCATCCACATCCCTCCCATTTCCTTCTCCTCCTCCCCGCTGCCCAGGAAGCTTGGGCCCTGTGACAGCCCTAGTAGATCTTGTCCTCTGGAAGAGCTGATCAAGGGGACAGGGACAGAATGCAATGTAACATATCAGGCCCTGAATCCTAAACCAGAGTTCAAGCTCAATTCAAAGCAGATTTCCCAAGGGTTGGGATCAAATTAATTGTAATTTGCAGGCTATGCCCAGCTAGGCTCCATATTTGTCACCATGTTAACCACATTCAGACCCTCTTAAAAATCAAAATCCTGCCATCCATCTCCATTCTCAATGGGAGGCACAGCCAGAGCCAGAATACCAAAGACTGACCCTCTGGCTGCTGGCCAGGCACCTCCAGTAGCCAGGCACCTCCACTGGCTTCCAGATAAGTATGAGCAACTCTTACGCAAATACTAGTCTCTGGAGAACTACTGGCAATCATGAGCGTATTCTCTTTACTCATCTGCAGAGCTAATTTAATTAAAGGAGAAAGCAAATCATAGGACCCTTCCTAAGGGAGGAGGTGGGAGAGACCTAGTAGTCTCTAAATTTAAGAAAAGTGAAAGAAAAAGGAAAATCAAGACCTTTTTCAAACTACCTAGTTGAACCCTCAGAGCAAATCCAGAGAGTTAGATTACATAAGAAGACATTGAGGTCCTAGAGGTCACAATGTAACCAAGGTTATAAGCCTGTAAGTCAAACACTCATGTGGCCTGAATGAGACAAACTTCCCATAAAACTGTATAAATTATTTCCTTAAAAATACTGCCTTTATTCAGTATTTATCCTTATTCAAAACTCCCGTCTTAATGTTTCTGATAATACTAACCTGTAAAAAGTATATGCCAACTACTGAGGAACAGAGTTTTAATTTCAGTTATTATATTTTCCATTTCTGGAAGCTTGATTTGTTTTTCTTCAGATCACTACAGACTTTTTTTTATTTTAATAGCATACGTTATTAGTACAAGAGGGGTTCATTGAAATCTCCAGGATTTTTTTAATTAGTACAATGTTTCCTCTTCATTTTTTCAAATATTTTAAATGCATTATACACCCATAACTGGTTCCATCCATGCAGTCTGCTCCTATTGTTTCTGCTGACTTTCACTCATGGTGACTTGTTTCCTCATAGGATTTATATTTTGAGGATAAAAGCTTATACCTAGGTTTTGACTACAGAAGCCCTTTAAGGATTCACGTATGAGCACGTCCCTCCAGAAAGAACTTGCATTTGACTCTGAAGGACCCTTTGGAATGCTACCAATCAAAAGTGACATTAGATTAGTTTCATAGCTTTGACTGGCCTTGGCCAACTAATGTACATTCAAGACAGATCTATGATGACACAGTCTCACAAGAGACATTGCTCCATCTTCCCAGTCCTAAGCCAAAGTGAAAACAGGTAACTTCACATGCCTTCTTTCTCTTTTGGCCCTCCTTCAGATGTCTGGTGGACCACCTGTTCGCTAGGATATAGCCCTCATAGAGGAGACAGCCTAATGTAGAAAATTCATTTTCAATCCCCACTATACTTTCAGTCCTAGCTTAAAGCCTGACCCCCACTCCTTATTTCTTTTTTACATTTCAAATAGCCTCTGGGCCTAGATCCAGGTGCTTTCCTGTGCCTAATTAAAAGACAGATACACCTTTCACAAGTCTCAGGAGCCCAGAGTTATCCAAGGCCTTAAAGGTAGAAGCTTCCAAAACCTTGAAATTTTGAAGCCTTCCCAGGAGAACAAAGGAACCACCAGGAGAGAGATTTTAGTGACGCACAAAGCGAATGGTGAAGAAAAGTGCATACCAGTCTATAGTTGGCAGATCTGATTGAGGGGCACCTGAAATATGATGAAGAAGAAAGAAATATTAAAACAGAGCAAGAGAATCTACAGACTGCAGAAACATGTCTCCTGGCCTTTGTACTTCTCTGGGTTATTCTTCATAGGTACATAGCGTGAGTGGCACCTTCTTACCCTGTAGACACACATTGTGGGTCTCCAGGCTGGAAATGAGTACATAACTAGAGACTAAGATTCAGGATTTTCTTAAGGAAACCAGCGCATGCTCATCACTTTATACAGGTGTGGATCACTGGATTTTCCAAACTGCTTCACAGCTATCACTCACCTCATCCTCACAAAAGCCATCAGAAGCTCATTTTACAGTCAGTCACAGTCAACTTTCTGATAACCAGTACTGCTATCACTATTTCCTCTCAAAAAGTAAACATTCATGCTCACACTTCAAATGTATCTACAGGTCCACAGTCTCTCACCCAAAATCTTCCACACCAGATGTGTTTTAGAACTCCAGCTATTTCAGACTTTAGGAAGTGAATCTATGAGATTTGGTCTGCATATCATAACTGAACACAGTGACATTTCTACAGGGACACATATCAAGACTAAACTTTCTCTCAGAAGGGGCAGAAAAGAACAGTGACTAGGAAGGGACAGAACCACTGGACTGGAGGATGACCAGAGGGAGGCTGACTGAGCCTGGGGGCCACCGTGTGCAGTGTGTTTAAGGAAGGAGGGAAAATGTGGGCAAGAAACAACAGAGCAAGGCAGCAAATGTGTCCTGGGAAGATTATGAAAAGTCTCAGGTACAGTGAGGGGAAGAGGGAGTTGGTAATCAGAGAAGCTTATTTAGTCCCAGATTTGTAACTAAGAACTGTGTGATGTGAAGTCAAACCTCAGCTTCCTCTTTGCAACCTAAGAGAGCTAGACCATACCATAATTTGCAAATACAGGCCTTGGTCCCCTAGGCAATCATAAAATCTGTTGAATGGGTTGTAAGCAATGTTTTGTAATAAAATGGAATGCAATGGGATGGGATGGAATGAAATGGAATGGAGTGGAGTGGGATGGGATGAATGGAATACCACTGTACCCCAACACAACAGAGACAGAAATCCTAGTGCTCAAGACATTTAGACTCACCCTGGAAGAGTAAGTCTTCACCTGGATGTTTATTTGTATACTTTATAATTAACTAGTATAATTTTTTTTAAATAGGCAACCTCAAGCTGTATCTCATGTGGTAAGCATACCCAGTTTTATAAACTTTTGTTACCCTGAGAGACATGTATACACAAATACATGTGTATACATGTGTGCATAAATATATACATGTATACAAAATATACAGTTCCACACAATGCACAGTGTGCTTTATTCTGTAGGACATGGTGTAAAAGTTTCAAATTCACTGTGCTGGGAGATCTCCTCTGAACCTCCTCAGCATAAATATCCTGTGAATTTTTTTTCTAGTGTTACGTAATCCAGTCACTCTGTAGTAAAGCCATCCTGAACCAAAAAAATCAAGAAGAGATGTCGGTAAACCCCGTTTCAGGCTATACTTCAGCAAAAGGGACCTGACTTCACATTTGTCTCTGCCACTTGTTCTAGGATCCCTCAGGCATCTACCTATTCTCTGGGCCTTAGCTCCCCCACTTATGAAATGCAGAGGTGGACCATCGCAGATCCCCTGCTGCTTACACAGAATTAGAGAGAGGATGACGCTTAGCTCCTGGAGTGGCCACGGCCGTGAGGGTCACATGAGGCCATACTTAGAATGGTGCTTATAATTTAGATGCTCAGATGAGATTATGTCTGCTTTCCTTACCTGGTGTTTCAGGTGACTTTGGAATGTAACATCTATGCACATCCACCTTGACTCTTGGTGATTAAAGCTCATATCTGCTCTGAGGAACTCCCAGCCCCTGGCCACTGCAGGAGCTGGTACTAGAGACCACATCATCCTCCCTACCCTGCCTCATCCTGGCCCTTGCAAGGCTCAGCTTGTCCCCTCAATAAATGATGACCAGGACTCTGTGTTTGTTGCCTTGCTTCCTAGGAAACGGGCAGTGGCATAGCAAAGGGATTACTTTGGGTAAATATTTCTCTAAACCTCATTCTTGCCACCACCACCCATACACAGAGCAAAGGGGCCAGCTCCCCAACACCCCCACCATTCTAGTCCAAGGAATGGTGCGGAGCAAAAGACCCCACTCAAAGAGAGCCTCAGAATTAGGCATTGGAGGCAAAGAGTGGGAAGCAAAAAAGGTGGAGAATGCACAGGTTGGGGATCCTGAAGCACTAGTGATTTCTTTTTCCAGGGCAGAATGGTTGCATCAAGTAGGGTATTATCTTTACAGCACTTAGTACTAGGACCAGCAAGCCACCCCTGAGGCCACTCTGAGTATCCAACCTGGCCTCCCCAGACTAGCTGCCTCTTTGAGAACAAATGGAAACCTTCTTTTCCATGTGCTTTTATGGGCCCCAGGGGGCTCAATGATAATGCTTCCTGAAGGCATCTGCCCCTTACTGCAGGCAAACAGGAGTTAGTCTGCTTAATTGGCTGGGGAAACTGAGGCTTAGTACATGGCCTAAGGTGCTGATTCTCAATCCTGGCTGCACATTAGAACCACCAGGGAGCTAGCTCTTCAGGTTCCCAGGGTCCCTGTCTCACCAACATGCTCTTCAGTTCCATCTAGGCCATTTGCCTCATGGTCTCCCCTTTTGTCCAGGATGGCTGACAACAGGGCCTCTTTCTCCTGCTTGTCAATCTTGCTGGTAGTTCTAAGCCCCGAGAGTTTCCCTTTCTAACAAATTCCCAAGTGAAGCTGATGCCACTGGTGGAGGTCTAGGGAGAGAATCAGAACTTTGAGAACCAGTGCTCAAAGCTTGCCTCAGTTTCCTCTAATGAGGACTGAGAATAACACTTCTGGTTTGAGAAGCACTGGTCTAGAACAGCACAGCTAAGTCTTTCATGTGCACACCTGGGAATCTGGGTAACTCTCAAACTCAGACCCAGCAGGTAGGGGGTAGGAACCATGCTGCTGGCCCTCAAACCACACTTTGAGCAGCAGTGCCCTAGGCCTGCACACCTGACTCCCAGGCCCACATTCTCCCAGAGTCTCTCAATGCAAGCAAGCAACTTGTTGTCATTCTTCTGCCTCCTTCAGCTCTCACTCTGATGTTCTTGCTCTGAGGCACAGGAGACTGCAAATACATACCTCTCACAGGAGAGCTCCTGGATGTCTTTTCCCCATCTCTATCTCTTGTCCTTTCTTCCTCCATACAAAGCAAACATTCCCCCAACTCATTACTTTCATTTTTTGCCCTATGTCATGACAAATACAGCTCTCCACTAAGAACATGCTTCCTAAGTGCCTACCACGTGTTGTGTATAGTCCGTGGTGCTCAAAGCACAGCTGGAGACAGTAACAGAGACACAGGAGGTGACCAGCACTGTAAGAGAGGATGCTATGGACCCCAAGGAGAGTGACTCAAACAGCTGAAATGAGGCAATGCAAAGGAAAAGGACACATTCCTCCCATCTTCAGTGTCAGGATTGCCAGCCCTCTGCCCACTAAGGTACTGGCCCCATTTTCCAGGTTAGAGAACTACATCAAACCTGGAGATGATGGTGACCTGCCAATGCCACACAAGAAGAAGAGCTGTAACACCACTTCACATTCACTATGGGCTGGGCATTGAGTTAAGGTGTAGTCTCACTGGGTCCTCACTCGGACCCCATGAAAGGCTCAGTACTGGGGTACTTCCTCTTACCAAGGAAGAATGGAGACTTGTACATGTGAAGTAACATGCCAAACAGGAAGTAACAGAGCCAAAATTAAACCCCAGGGTGAAGAACCCATGCTCTGGACGGCCATGTAGTCCTGCCCCATGTAAGACTGGGAAAAACTAGACTCTGCCTTCTTCTAAGAGCCAAGTTTCCCACAAGACAGGGAATTCCTGAGCAGACTGTGGTTGCAGCCATCCTCATGTCACTTTACCTGGTAGTAACAGCCAATAGTTTCACTGCACTTCACATATCAGGCTATTCTAAATTACATACACATAAATGCATAAAACTGTATAAAGAAAAATTGTACAGCCTCGCAATGGCCTTATCGGGTAGATGTTAGATCTGAATTTTGCAGATGATAAAACTGAAGAGAAGACTCCCACAGGGTCTCCAGCTGATCTGTGTTAAAGCCAGGATTTGAACTTTGATAGTTAAGTTTCCAGATCATTGTTGTGAACCACCCCCCCTCCACTGTTCACATGGGCTTCCCTTGACTCCCTGTGCATGCAGTCACCATGAACTGCACACAAAGAGCACAGTTCAAAGTCTCCAGTGGCTTTCTATGCCCACACCATGCCCAGCACAGTGGCAGGTCCTTGGTAGGTAGTTACCTTGATAAATGCCTACTGCTGACCAAGGGTGTCTCCCAGGCTATTTACAGTAGGACACCAAATAGCCATGGCCACTGTTGGCAAACCTCCCTCAGGACTGGAGCTACATTAAATGGGTGGAGTTAAAGCACAAGGGCTTCTGGAAACCTGCAGGCAAAGAAGCTCTGGTGGTTTCACTCTTTAAGGATGGGCAGCTTGGCTTGGCTGGTGGGCCTTTCTCTTGGATGTGGCTCCAGAGAGTTTCCCCTGGGCTTGCTTTCAATTCTGGTAGCTGATTTCCACTGACATCCCTCAGTAAAACCAAAAGATTTGTAACCGTGTTCTCTGAGGGTCAGAGGCCATGATTATGGTCCTGGCTCTGCCTCTGATCAGTCCAGTGATACCACTGGTCTGGGTTTCAGTTTTGCATCTTGAAATGAGGAGGTCAAACAGACCCATGGCTGAAGTCCCTCTCATCTCAAAAATCCCAGCCATCCTGTAAATCTCAAAACAGGGCTTCTGGTTAAGCCCTACATTTGGGATCAAAAACCAGGAGGCTCTAAAAAATGACCCAAGAGATTCTGAAGCCTACTACGAGGGGGACTCTGACTGGAGCACCTAGCATGATATGACTGCTTAAGCTGCTGGAGAGAACTAAAGGAACCACCCCTGCCATCTGCTCAAGACTGAAGAGGAAACAGAAAGAGATCTTGCCTTCTTGCTCCAGGGCTTCTGGCTGTCCAATGCATGCCTCTCTTGGGATCCAGGTGTCACATCCTCAGAGACCTCCCTGGCCATCTTATCTGAACAGCCCTCCTCCACCTCTTCCTGCTGCCTTTCCAGAGCACTGGTGAGGACTGTACACGCATTCTCCAGATATGTTAATATATGCACTTGCTGTCTTCCCCCTACACACACTGCAATGTGAACCCCATGGGACTTCCTCTCTAGAGCACCTGGCAGGAACCAGGCACTTGATTCCCATCTGCTGACTGGGTTAGCCATCTCCATCCCCAGCCCTCCTTCCTCTGTGTTGAGTACTTGACTGACAAGCTCTCAGAGTCTCTGAGCTTCTCCTTATTTTTCCTACCCAAACTGGGAGCAAATAAACCAGAGTGTGGTGGGGAAAGAAGGAGATGATTTCTTCAGGGATGAGTCAGCAGTGACTAGGAGGCAGGAAGAGAATGGAGAGAAGAAAGGCAGCAGAGCTCAGACCAGCCCAGAGATCTGGCAGCAGTGGGGAGCTCCTGAGAGTGTGCAGAGCAACAGAAGCCAGGTGAGGTGAGGAGTGAGGCCAGCGTCAGGGACACAGGGCCAAGAAGCCTGAATTTTATTCCACAGCTCAGCTGTCAGCAAAGTTTTCTGTAATGATCTGTTGTAATTATCCAGCTCTGTCACTGCACTGAGAAGGCAGCCGTAAAAGATAACAGATCTGAATGTGCATGGCTGTGTTCCAATAAAACTTTATTTATGGACACTGGAATTTGAATTTCTCATGCACATGTATCAAAAAATAGTATTCTTCTTTTGGCTTTTTTCAACCATTTAAAGATACGTAAACCTACCTATATGTAAGGGTGGTGGTTCAGGCCTATAATCTCAGCACTTGGGAGGCTGAGGCAAGAGGATTGTGAGTTCAAGGCCAGCCTGGACTGTATAGTGAGACCCTTTCTCAAAACAACAATAAAACAACCCCAAAAAAGGATATGGAAACCATTCTTAGCTCATGGGCAGCCAGCCTACCTCTGCCATAGATAGGCTTTGAAAGGCTTCAAGTAAGGGAAGGACAAGTCAAGGGTACATTTTAAAAAAGGCTTCAAAGGTGGTTAGAGGTTGGGTAGACTGAGAGAGTTGTTATTCTAGAGAATAGGAGACCGTGCCCTGAGGAAGATTTAGGGATTATTTGGGCAATAGAAAGAAAAGAATCTGATAAAGGAAATGGACATAGAGACACCTGGAAAGCGGTTTTCGTCTCAACCACTGGGGCAATGGGGCAGTGTCCCAGAATCATTCTTCCCAAAATTGTGAGCCACCCTTCTCTTCATGGCAGCTGAATTAAATGTGACCAAGCATGGGAAGTTTGCCTTTGGATAACAGCCTTCCATCCTAGTGAAGCAAATCAACACTAATCACTTTATCTCCCTACACACACCTTGTAAAACTTCCCATAAAAAAAACGCTGACGTCTACAATAATGTTAGACAAAAATGTATATACACAAAGAAAGCATCCTTGTATTCCAGAGAGGCATGCTAAAATCTTAGGGGTGAAATGCTGTGTTGGTAATTGACTTTAACATATTTCAGCAAATAAAAACTGAATTCAGGCTGGGTGGGGATGCAGCTTAACAGTAAAGTGTTTCCCTAGCATACATGAAGCCCTGAGTTCCATCCCCAGTCATACACACAGGCATCAAAAACAGCTCTGATCTCTACTGACCCTCATCCTGTTCTACAGAGCAGGGTCTTCCTGCCCTGGAATCCTACCCATGCCCTAGGGAGGCAGGAGTCTCTGGAACAGGCACAGGTTGTGTGCATGCAGAGAAGCCCTTGCTCTCCCAGAGGATACATGTGTCCTTTGCAAAGGAAGTGAAAGCCCAAGCAGCCAAGGGCATAAGACAAAGTCCAGACTGACCCCTCAAGCTGGACCATTATCATGGCTCCCTTCAGGCTTAAGAGTGTAAGCTCCTCAAACTTAGAAAGGTTTAACATTCTTTGGTTACCATCATAAAGTTCTCAACAAATTTTGAACAAGGGGCCTGACCTTTGCACTCTGCACTGAACCCTGCAAATTATATAGTTGATCCTACCCAGAGTAAAGTGGCTTAGGTCGCATGGCTCATTAATGGTGGCATCAGGGTTAACCCATCAATCAGACATCAGCACCTGCCTGCCAACCATGAAGTGGTTAGAAATTATATTTAAGTGCCTACTTGACTCCAGGTTTCTAAAAGGCAAAGCCAAGATGGATACCAGAAATTGTTTGACACCCCAATCTGGACTTCTAATCCAAGCAGAACAAAGACTTGGTGCCCCTATTACCTACTCCCTTCCTCTCTCCACTCCTGTCTTCCTATAGAACATCCTTCCTCCCAGGGCCATCTCCACTTGCTCCAGAGGTGCCCCACGATGGTGACCAGAAATGCTGTATGGGGCATGGTCTCTGAAGGACAGCTGGCTCCATCCTTCCCTGCCCAGCCCCACTCTCTGCTCTGACTATAGATGTACCACTCATTGACAGGTAATAGGAGGCTTCAAAGAGTATCGGAGTTCCAGGAGAGGGTGGGAGTGAGCCAGATCAGTAGCTAATTCTGTAAGCTGCCATCCATCTCTGATCTCCAGACAAGAAAGCCCACCATGGAGCAAAACTTCTTTTTAAAATTTCAACAAAGTAGTAGATAACGCCCTCAGGATATAGCTCTGAAGTTGCACATCTCATAATTTTCAAGGGTTGAGAAGACTGGACATTTTTCCAACAAGATCAAATGAAATGTATCTCCAACCAGACCCAAACCCTCCAAGGCAAAAGTCAAGGTCATCCCAAGGTCACACAACGTCATGACTGACATTGAACCCAGCACACAGGCTCTAGAGCTTGGCAGCCTGGGTTTGAATCCTTGCTCTGTCATTCATTCATTCACTGATTGTCCTGGACAAGTTGCTTAGCCTCTGTGTACCTCAGTTTCCCCTTTGAAAAACAAAAATAACCCTGTCTTCCTCACAGCATTATTATGAGATATAAACTAGTTAATGTATGTAGAATCAGGGCTGAATACTTGCTATAATTAATATCATCATCTTTAAGTTCTGTTCAGGATCTCAAAAATGCTTGCTGCCCAGGAAGCCATCTCTGCCTTGGCATGCCCTACATTGTCCCCATCTGGTACCCCCAGGACAAGAAAACAGCACTGCCCTTACTCAACCAACTAACGGAAATGCTACCAGGATGCCCACAAAGGCAACTGGCAAAGCTGTGCCTTTCAGAGGACTTCTTACCTGGGTGTGTGAAGGCCTTGGTATATGCCTACGTATTTGGTTCCCTATTCACTTCCAGATACCTTCAGCCCACTGTGACAGACAAGTGACTGCTTAGTTATGGGCACAGCTGTGGAGCACAGTGGCAAGCAGCCAGCCAGAGAGGCCCAACTTCCTCTTTCATTTGTCTGTACCCATACCCGGCCACCAGCCCTGTGTGCTAACATGCAGGGCAAAGTTGACTCTCTAGCAAGGTGAGACCACTCCAGCACCTCCTTCCCCTCCTACTTTGGTCAGCAACACAATGGACCCCAACCTTCTTTTGTCTACAAAAATTACATGGGCCCAGGGTTGTCATGACCAATGGCACCTCCATGCCAAGTTCACAAGCAAGGCTGCCCTTGGAACTTCTGACTTCCCAGATCCCAGCCCTCAGGGTTCCGCCAACTCTTCCCTGGCCCTAATGTTTGCTTCTGCTCCGTGGACTCAAAGACTGAGCCTCCCCTGTGGTCAGCCCCACCCTTGCCTACCACAGTGGATCCCACAAATGGGTAGTTGACATTCATCAGAAATGAGGTATGTATCACTGGCACAGTTGTATAGAAAGATGGATGGGGGCACAAATGGCTGCTGGAATCCAGGTTCTGGCAGACACATATTAGACAGAACCTAGGTTTGGATCACTTCTCACACAAGGACACTGTTCAGAGGCAAATTGTGTCTCTGACTCCTGGTTGTAACATGAGGAGAATCTCGTCCCAAGAAAAGATGATTATAATTCATTATAAAAATGAGATCTTTGAGGGCTGGGGAGTGGCTCAAGCAGTATAGGGTCTGCCTAACAAGCATGAGGCCATGAGTTCAAACCCCAGTACCTCCAAAAAAAAAATAGGATCTTTGGAGTCCAGGCTGCTATCATTCTCTAAGATCTCTAATGTGAGCGCTGTGACAGTGTCCAGCCCTATGACAGAGACTACCCTGGAAGGAAACTGGCTGGTCTTGCTCTGATGAATGACTTGACTTTCCACACAAGCAGAACCTGATCCCTGTTGCTCCTAGGTCTTGGTGTAACCTTCCTAGTCTATAGCAGAACAGATAAAGAGCAGAGAGGAGGTGGGTTGTCTATGGCTTTGGGTCTCTCCCACAGACAGCCCAGCCTTGTCACCCACCTCCAGGTCCAGCCTCAGTGCTGGCTTAATAAGGGAAGCCAGTACACTTGACATCACTTCCTAAAGGCCCTGGTCTCCACCCCAAGTCCTGCCCACTCCTTGAGAGGAAATACTAAGAAATGCTTTCCAGAGGACCCTATGTAGATAAAAATGGAATTTCCATTTCTGCTACATAAAGTCTCATTCATTCACAAGTGACACAGACTACAAGGGGCTGGATTTATGGTAGAATGACTGACATCTGAGTCCTGGTTCCTACATCATGCTATCATGCTTTGTCATACTTTAACAAGGACCTGATTTTGGTGATTTCTTTAACTGCTCAGCTTGGTTACAAAAACCCAGAAGCAGGACTTGAGTACCTGGCAGTCAGCAACTCCGAATCAGAAAATCACTGTCAGTGCACAGTGCTGTGATCTGGGTCAGTCACCCAGCTGCCATGGGCTGGACCCTAGTCCTCCCCACCCACAAGTCTAACCCCAGAAATGAGGACCAACAATCTAATACACAGATAAGAGCATTAGCCTGTGATCAACCCTGCCATGTAGTGAAAATATTCCGTAAATATCTGTAATGAAGGATATGCTACCTGGAATCCAGCCTAAGCCATTCATTCACTGATTCTGTCCCTGAGACAAGAAAGGATAAGTGAGGGCAGGACCTGACTATCTGATTTCACCTCAGAGCTCAGAGATCTGGCCAATCCTTCAGACCCTTACAAGCTTCACAGAGCACACTGCACTCTGCAATACTTAGGTTCCCACCCCATGTCATCTTAGCCTCATCTCCATCTTCCTATGAGCAGCCCACAACTTTGCCTAAGAGAACACCAAGGACCTTCCCTCCAACACAATTATCTCACCTGCCTGACAGGTCTTCTTGAACATATTCCCTAACCTTCTCCAAGCTGTTGCTCCAGACTCAAGAGGCAATGGTCCTGCCTTGAAAAGCTCCATAGTGAATCTTTAAAGGCAACATAACACTTGGAAACTCTGACCATGAGCTGGGCAGTCTGGTGGACACCAAGGACTCAGTACAAGTAAAACGCATCCCTGTGCTCAGGCCACCCACACCCTGCTGGGGAAGATGAGCAAGGACAGAAATCCCCACAACTCAGGGTGAGAGACAACAGTGTCACAGCCAAGGGCACAAGCTTGGGGTCTGATGAGCTGTGCAAGTCTCAGCTTCAGGACACACGTTGGTAGAACTAAGCAAGCTGTACAATACCAAGTGTCTGCGTTTCTTCTTCTGTCATATGAGAACAAGTATGGCACTGACACCATCAGGTTGTGGTCACAGTTGTGTGAACTGCCATGATGAAAGATGACATTTATTGTATTCAATAATCGATGTTGAAGTAGAGTGAAGAGATGCCCAAGGAAGGTACATTACTCGGTTTTCTAACAAGATCTTTTCTGATTCCCTTCACTAGGTTGGCACTCCATGCTCACTATAGGGCCTCAGAAAGTGTTCAGAGCCTTTCACAAACTCAAAACTTTAGGTTTTTCAATTCCAAACAACTCTTCCATTACTATTTATTTAAATAAACTCAAGAATTAGCCCATATGTCACATCCTCCAAGAAGGTTTATATGTCTTGAGGGCCGCCAGATGAATAGCTTTCCTGTCCTATTTCTGTTTCTTTGGCATCCAGGAGTAGAGGTCCTCACCCCTCTAGTTATAGCCTTTTCAGTAGGTGTATTTCATGCCTCCATCAAACCATAAACCAGTAAGGACCACTGAGCCTCACTCTGCTTTTATTCTTCAGGGCCAAGGCTCTAATGAGAGCATGACTATTAATAAGCAGTGATGTTTCCGTAGGGAGACACTCTAAAACTGCTTTCTAAAATCTCCTTCTGCTGGCGCATAAGCCAGAATGGCCTCCCAGAGCCTCATTTTTATCAAAAATAGAAGCCAGTCTGACCAGTAAAATAGGATGTCCAAGTCAAGCAGCAGGTTCATCAACACACATTCTCTAAACACCAGAGGTTTTCATCCAGAATTTTTCTGAAATCCAGATATAATGCTCTCCACTTCTGAATCTGATAGGAGACCATAAGTTTCATAGTCATCACTGGCAAGCCTATGTGCCAGATTTTGTCTTCAATTGTGTCATGGGATCACATGGTCACTCTTCTGAGCAATTCCCACTATGTTCTCTGTTCTGGGAACTGGGGACTGATGGAGTCAAAAACAATTCTAGCACTTAGACGCAGACTGTCGTATGCTGGATGGCCTGCTCTTGTGCTCCACATGAAACACGCCGTGGGTCCCTGCATGGGCCACACACCACTGTTCACATTCATGGGAGCAGAGACAAGAAGTCCAGTTTTAGATAGGTAACAATTTTGGTTCCATTTCATGAACAAAATAGAGATGCAACAATACATCAAACGACTTGAGCCCTCAGTAGCTGCTAAATGTTATTGTTTATTAAAAAGCTAATAATCCATTCCATTCTTTAAATTAAGCAAAAAGCCTCAGTGCAATAAATTAGAATTATTAAGCCTAATATTAATGGAGTGGAATCACGAAGGAGGAAGGGAATAAGTTCTCAGTTGTACATTTTTTTCCCTGCATAGAACATGGTCATAAAGAAGCAACAGGCAAATGGCCCAAACAACGTATGCTCATATGAATAAATGAAAAAATAAAAAATAAAAAAAAAGTTAAAAAGCAACAGGCAAAGAAATTCTTATGGGCATGTCAACGGAGTAGTTATTGGCCAAAATGTCGGCTCACTCCTTTGCTTAGCTGGCTGTAAATGTCTAAAGAGAGAGAGTTCCTTAAATTAGCCCTCCCTATTGCCTCCTAGCTCTGTTTTTATTTCATCTACTTTTATTGTTGAACTCATGTCTCTTTTCCCAGCTCAATAAAAACTGGCATCCCGCGTTCTAAATAATCTTGTACCAGGGTTCCAAACAAAGCACTGTTTGAACTTATTTTTCTGGACTAGAGCTCTCTGCCATGTGAGGTCCGAGAACCATCTCTGCTTGGAGACTCAACACCGAGATTGCGCCATCACACACTGCAGCAGGCAGGGTGCCTCCGTCGAGGCCACAGAAGACAGGCTTGTGTAAACAGGCAGTGTGATTTGAGAGGGAGAGATGAAACATTCACATTTCTCTCTAAACATTTTAAATGGGAAGCAAAACTCATCAGACAGGCTAAACCCTCTTCTACATTCTGAAGTGTCTAAACAAACTTTTCCCGGCAGTATGCACTTCTATGGCTTTGCACTGCTAGGACAAGCCAAGGGGACAGAGAAAGGAGCCTTATCTCATGCGCTTGGAGAGATCAAAGCAAAGAGAACAGAGCGGAGAGTGCCAGGGATTCTGCTCCACCAGCATTTCTCAGCCACGACTATCTGCATCCAGGCTATGGATTCCTGAGTACCTGGCACTGAGGACATCTTTAGCAGAGTTTGGTGAAAGACACCTAACAGGCCAGCCCTTGATAGTAAGTCCATACTTTGTGGAGCCTGTTTTGCTTCACAGGCACTTTCCTATCTTGTATAGATCATCAGGCAAACAATTCTTAGGTGCCTACTGAACACAGGGGCTAATACCAATCACCTGTCTCTTTGCCCTTGTCTTCATAAATATGAGCTACTCTTAAAAAATCATAATACTAAGGTCCAAATATGCCCACAGATGTTCACAGTTTATGTGGAGACACAGGAAAGGGTCCCAGGAAAAGATAAATATCACTGTACCCTCTACTTTAAGTTAAAGTTGTTCAAATTTTGGTCAGAAATATAACACTTAAGAAGTTTGTTAACAAAGAGACCTGGATTCTACCTTTGAAGATTCTATTTCCATGGGTCTAGAGTCTGGAGCCCTATATTTTCAACAAAAAATCACACGGATTAAAAAATAACAACATAAAACACAATGCTAAGTGGTAAATGAGACAGTCATTTATGTTAGCAAGGTCAAAGAATCCACCAAAGTCAGACATAAAAGTAGCCTGCAAGGGTCCAATAGGAAGCCAATAGGCCAATAAGAAAAACAGATAGGCTGAAGAACTCAGTGAGGGATGGGGTACCAGAAAAACTGCCATATAAATGTAGAGGGCATATAGAAAATTCTGGATGCAGCAGAAGGCTTCACAGGAATGAGAGAGAAGGACAGATAAATAGGTCATGACCAAAGTAAGGAGACTGTGAATGACCACAGAGTGTGTACTTCAGCTGTTAGGAAGGTTGGGGCAGGAACATCCCAGACAGAGAAGCCCAGTCGTCAGTGTGGTGAGACTCATCACAAGACTAAAAAAGCTAGGCATAGGGTTCTAGTAAGATATTTGAATGCCTTGTTCCACCCTCACTGCAGATCAGACAATGTTATGTTCTTTCTATAGAGAGAAAACTGGGCCACAAAGTGGCCTAACAGTGGGAGGAACACTGAGGGAGCCAGAATAGCCAGGTGGCTGTGCTCATTTTTGACAAATCTATCCACTACATTTCAAAACTAATCAACATATATTTACTGAATGCCTACTACAGGCAAGGCAGAACAAGATGCAAAGACAAATGAAATACCATTCCTGTTTCCAAGAAGCTAACCCACTAGTGCAGAGGCTGGCAAAATTGTTCTGTAAAGTGCCAGATTGTCAATATTTTAAGATGGGCAAGGCAGTCAGTCTTGTAGCAATGACTCACTTCTGCCATTGCAACACAAAACCAGCCTTGGATATACATAAACAAGTCAGTGCAGTTGTGTTCCAATAAAACTTTATTTATAAAGTAAGGCAGTAGGCCACATTTGACCTACAGGCTATAATATGCTGACCTCTGATTTAGTGGGTAAAACAAACTCATGCATGACCACTTATAAATGAAAAGAGAAGGGTTATAAATAAAATGACCTTGGAGCCCTCAGGGAAGACAAAGTAATCTGGCCAGACATGGCTAGAGAGGTAGTCCTGGAGTGGGGCAAGTCACTTAGGTACCAGTTAAAATGACTGACTTGAATCAGAAGTATACTGAGGGTCCCGTCTTCTCCAACATTTGTGACTTGCACCACCTTCCCACCCAGAATCTTCCAGCTGTATGTGGCCTCACCAGAGCTTCCTAATGCCTTCCATCACCTTCAACAACAATTTTTTGAAAGGAACAAATCCTCCTAAATGATTTTGGAAGTTTGAACACACATGTAAACTTCCCTACCCTCACTGTGTTAAGTCTAAACGTCATTTAATTATTTAACTTCCTGAAAGCTTTCTCCCTCCTTCATAGAACTTCTGCCTCCTGAAAAGGACCTGTCTGCTTTCATACCAGGCTCTCTAATGAGACTCAAATGTTCTACTTAACCAAATGCTGGCCTCAAGAAGAACATGAGAAAGCAAGGGTGGCCTTACACTCATCTGCCCCTGCTGTTCTGGTGCCAGATGAGAAAACAGAAATAGAGCCATGGAGTCCAACAGCAACACCTCCAACCGTGCCAGCAGGCAGGGAGTAGGGCTCAAGCAAATAAACACACTAAGGCAGGCTGTACAATACAGGACACATCCAGGCCTCAGAGTGACTTCATATACATAAGCCAAGGTCAACTCAAAGCAAAGAATTAGTCAGCCTCCTTTTCTGGGGGCTCAGAGTCTTCTGACCAAGATCTCTCATGGTACAAAGGCTGGACAAGGCCACAGTGAAGCCAGATGCCAACAGAGCAGAGGCAGGAAAAAGGCACCACAGACTATATGTGGTGGCAGTGAGCCACCACACTCACCCCACTCAGGTCTGAACTCCTCCTCCTCCTCCATGAAAACTTCCTGGCTCCTGATCGTTGGCAGTGACCTGCTTCTCCTCTAAGCAGCTAGAGCAATGTTTCACCAGTCAGCAGGGTGATGGGACCCGCAACACCAGAACCACTGGGAAGTCAGAAATGCAAGTTCTCAGGGCCCAGCCCAGGCCACTCTGATGGTGGGACCCAGTAGTCTGTGTTAGGGTTAGGTACACAGGGCTAGGAAATCAGAACATCTGAAAGAAGCTGCAGAGCCCAGGCAGCCCAGTCACCCTTCAGGGATCTGCAGGTGACAAGCTCTGTGCTTCCCACATTTCAGGATGAGGCTCACAACCTCTTCCATCCACTTAGCAAATATTGACTGACCATGGGTGCCAGGCACACACAGATCATGAACACTAGCAAACCAGACAGACGGGGACCCTGGCTGTGAGGGAGCTGACATTGCCACTGAAAGAGAGACCCAGTAAACATTAATAAAATCCACATATACTAACTATAAGAAGATAATCAGACAAACCCAAATTGAGGGACATTCCATGAAAACCACTAAACAATACATTTGGCAAATGTCAAAGACATGAAACATACGGAAAGAAGAGTGACACATGGGTGGAGACCAAGGAAATATGGCAGGTAGATGCAATGTGGGATCCTGGACTGGATTCTGAAAAAGATAAAAGGCATTCATTGGAAAATAGGATATCCGAAGGTATGTACTTTGGTATTCAGTTTAATACCAATGCCAAACCATTGGGTTCCAGCATTGTTCCACTTATGGTTGCATAAGATGTGGACATTAAGGGAAGCTGGCCAGAAGCTGCACAGGAAGTCTGTACTAATTTGCAGCTTTTTTGTGTAATATTTTGGATGATGAATCCACTCCAGAAGAAGGGTCCAATGGGAAGGAGGTTTTCCACATTGCATGTTTAAACAGAAGCATGCCACCCATCTAGAAGATGCATGTGGGCAAACCCTGGAAGGAAACCCTGGACAACCTGTCATCCAGGGTGTTGCAAATGAGGCCAAAGTCAGTTTTTCCAGGATTCCTCCTGGGCCTACTCTTTCAGACTAATCCTGATAGCATCTGAATGCTAAGTTTAGGTGCCCCTTGGTCTTCTCTTGTGAGGAAGTCCTCCAGCGGTTGGAGCCCCCTGGAGAGTACAAAGTGAGTATACAAAGGAAGTAGGTGTCTAACAAGGACCAAGGTCATGAACCAGGGCACCTTCACTGTCTTGTTTATTCTAGAACTGCCATGGTCTCCTCATTACTGGCAAATCCCTTTAGGTCCTTTTTCCATCTTAGACCCCGTGCCCAACCTTCTTAGTAGCTGAGCTGTTCCTTTGAGCACTGTCCAAATTTTCCAAGACCCTTGAGCAGTGGAGCTCAGAATAAGGTCGGTGTGAGCAAGCAGACATGAGTCAGGCTGAGACTCCACCTAATGACTAAGGATAAACTGCCTACCCAACACTCCCAACTGCCAGCCCTTCAGAAAGGACAGGGCACCATAATCCAAAAGCAAAACAGGCCTCTGCTTAGAGCTGACGTCCTGAAAGTCCCGAGTTCTAGGGACCTGGACTGAGTCTCTCCATCTCCAAGTGCCAATTCACCATCTATAAAGTAATAGGTTGGGAGAAGGTCATCTCTGTTTTCACGCTGCATGCATAGGAAGGTATCAAATGAAATAATGAAATCGCCCACGGTAATTGCAGCTGTGAAGTACAACATGGGGTCACCATGGTGGCAGTGATGAGCTCTAAGGGCTCCTACCCCACGTGAATCATAGGGATTGCAAATGGCAACTGTTACTATTAATATAATAATACCTTAAGTTGCAGAGTGCTTCTCCATTTACAGGGCATTTTTATACACATTGTCTTAGGTGATCTTCATAAGAACCCAGTGAGAGCAACAGGAGAGGTGTCATTTCTTTTGAACAGATGAGAAAACCAAGTTCAACGGCCATTGGATGAGGAATGGCAGTGTTGGGCCCTGAGCATGTGCTATGTGATGCTTCATCTTCTTTCTGTTGCTTGTTGCTGTCTTTGCTGCCACAGGGACCCATGCCACTGCCTACCGGTTTTGACCAGGTTAGTTCAAGGCATCCCCGCTATAGGGAAACCCAGGTGTCCTCCCTTGAGGAAAAGGCACCCACAGAATGCCCTGAGCTGCTTTGGCTCCGTCCATCTGGGAGCACATTCCCTGTCGCTCACAATAGAGCGGGTGAGACATCACAGCTGAGTTCACTCCAACATCAGATGTCTCTGAACTTATTCAAGAAAGGGAAATGCGAGCATGAAGAAAAAAAAACCAATTTCAAGGACAGTGCCCCTCACACATAATCAGAAAGGAACAGTGACCAAGGTGAGTGGCCAGCTCCCCTGGAGGTGCCATGTTTCTAACAGTTGTGCCCCACATGGGGGCACACTGGCTAAGCCTTCCTACCAGGAGCAAGCTTGGTACCCTTTGCCACTTAGCTGCTACACTCAAAGGGCATAAGACAACTTCTATTCTTGCCACTCATAAGCATAGAGGATGCAGGCCAGTCAGCCTCCACTTTCCTATCACTATGCAGCCCCACTCTCCCATGTCTAATATATGCAAAGCCTGGCCAGGCAGGCCCCAAGTGGGTGACCACTGTGTGTGATGCTAGAAAGGGCCAGCAGCATGACAGCTCTGCTCTTGAGCTTACTCTGCACATACTGATATCCATACCTATGCACCCAGCCTCGCATAGGATACTTACTCCCTAGGCATCAGCCTCCATGGTGGTCAAAAGCACTGACCTTACCTCCTCTCAGAGCTGTGAGGGCAGGGTGACATTGCACTGGAGGACACACTTTGAAAACTTACAATTTCCACATGGGAACTAACAGACCAGGGCACACTATGCACCCAGAGTCAGAACTGCTGGCGAGGCTCATGGCTGACCTTCGTTCTTCTGGTTCTATGGATCATGAGACTGAGTCCTGGCCAGGAGGATATGGGTAGAGAGTCCAGCCCATAAAATTCTTGCCCACACAATTATTTTCTCTCTTCTCCCTTCTGCCTGTAGAAAACCAGAGGATGCTGGTTCTAGACAAGGCAGGCCACAGCCAGCAGGAGTCCACATTCCCCCACTGGACACTTAGGAGTGCCTCGCCAGGAACACCCATGTTGGTGTTACAGAATCAATGCAACAGAGGCGGAAAACACCCTTTTACTGTGCTCCTGAAATTGGGGTCCTGTGCTATGGCTGTTAGGCCACCTGGACTAGCATAATGACCTTACAGAGCAAATGCTTAGAAAACTCCTACAGTGCTGTTGTAAATTCTAGCAAATGGATAAAAGGGTTTCAGTAGCAGACAGCCAAGCCTCCTCATATTTCCTCAAGCCAATAATGGGATAAAAATGAGACCCTATAAAAGATGTGTCCAGGCAGAAGGACTCCAGGGCCCAAGTTCTCTGTTATGTCTGTGGTTAGCCTGTTTGAGAAAGAATAGAACAACACAGGTGTCAAATGCAGCACAGACCTGAGTTTCTTGGGATACAGACGTCCTTTTCTCAAACTTCTAGATGTCCACTCCTGACTATAAACCTCTAACTAGTCAGACAGGTTATGTTAACTTATCACAGTGGCAAATGCCCACATAATGTGGACAGGCCATGCTGAAAGGGATCAGATAAGAGATCAACCATCCATTATGGAAAATAAAAGGCAGGGGGGAAGGACGTGACAGTTCACAAACATAAAACAGAATCAGCTTTTGGACATTAGAAAAGATGATCACCCTAGGTTATGAGAAAAAAATACAAATGAAATGACAATGTGATATGATATTTCATGTATCAGACTGGCAAACATCAAAAAAAAAAAAAAAAGGTGTGACAAGCTCTTGAATTGGGCTTAGGGAGAAGGAGTTCACCTGTACTATCCATGAAGAGGAACTCTGGGAACCTCTCCAGAGGCCAACTGATAGTACTATCAATATGTAGACAGCAAATCCCTTTTGATTCAGTCAGTTCTACATCTAGAAATGTACCCAATATATATCCTGACACATGTGCAAAAAGACTTATGCACAAGGTTGTTCATTGTTTGAATTATAGCAGATGGGAAGCAGCCTAAATGCCCGACAGTACAAACCACATGAGTACATTAAACAGATAAAAAGTCTACCTCAGTGTTTACAGGATCTTACTCTGGAATATCCCGGATGGAAGCAAGGATAAGTAGGCACCAACATATAGGCACCTAAGTCAGGACACTGTGGAAAAGCCTTATCCTTAAGACACTCCAGGAACTCGATTCAATATTTGACAAGGTGTGAATCTGTTTCTGTGCACTTCCTCAGTGTTATGCTTATTTTAAGTACATGGAACATTAGCTGTAATGCAAACAACACAGCAACAGCTGTGTTTTCATCTTCTTGGCTTTCCTGACGTCACCACCAGCAAATACAAACTCCAAAAATTAGCAAATGCTGTTGTCCCCTGAAGCACAGAACCACTCACCTTCCCCCAGAGGAAGGATTCCAAAGCTGTCCCTTATTGTAGGGGTGATTCTTCCCTCTTCCCAGAGTAGCTACTTAGCAATTTTGGAACAAAGTCAGGCATCTGAAAGAGAGCTCTATCCAAAAATTCAGCTACACCTTCTGGAGAGAAATCTAGCAGCATCTATTAAAAACAAATATATACACACCCCTTTCCACTTATAAATTCCTCTCTCTAATACATAAAATAAAGCACCTGATTATAAGATAGCATGCACAAGGCTGTTTACTACAACACTGCTGGAATGGGGAAAGAGACAACACCTTGAAAACAATCTGAAAGTCCACTCAAAGAGAAAAGCGGACTAAATTATGGTCTACTTACACCATGAAAATTCTCTGATTGTTTAAAGGAATAAGACCTATATCTATAGATCTGAGGAGATGTCCGTGATGATTATTAAACAGCCAAATATAAGTTGCAGACAAAAGTTTCTAATAAGATCTCATTTCCATTAAACAATAAGAAACCTCTATACAAAGTCCACAAGATCCTCCCCACTCTGTCCTCCTCCAACTCCTCCCTCTTCTGTGAATTCATTTCCTACTGTTTTTTTCTGCCTGTTCCTGCTCCAGTTGACAGGACATATAACCAAGTACCATCCAATCCCACCCTCAACCCCTCAATTAAAATTTCAAAAGAGTGGAGGGGGTCTGTTCCAGATTTATTTTTCGCTAAAGCACTTACCATTGGCTGGCACTTTAGACACTTCACCATGAGATATTTCAACCCTCTAGACTGTCAGCTCTATGAAGGCAGATATTTTTGTCTCTCTTGCTCCCTGAGGCATCCCCAGCCCCTAGCACAGCACAGACATTCAGCAAATCTCCCAGGATGGATGGATACCCTGCTGGCACATCTTGACATGAGCCTGGGAAATGAGTGGAAGTGTTTACTGGAGGTTTTTCCTAGGAGAGGCACTATGGCATCCAAGAACCATGGAAGTGGAATAAGAAAGACTACCATTTCTTTAATATTACAATTCCACCAATTGTAGTGAATATATGCTACTTTTATAACTTTCAAAAAGGCTTTAAGTAAAATTAAAAGGCAAAGATGTAAATCAGGCTAAGAGGAGGTAGTGTGGAGGGACAGAGAGGCAAAATATAGAGAGAGGGAACCCAGATCAAGCCTCACAGCTCCTTGCTCATTTCCTCCCTCCATGCATGGTGAGCCGGGCATCTTTGGAGGACAGCCATGCCTTTCTAACAGCACATGCAGCAAGTATACAAGGAAGGCTGAGCTACTGCTCATAAAAGAAATCATAGAGTACATGCTAACCCAAATACAAATACTCCTGGACTGTTCCTCCCACCAGCTTGGCCACTATTGGAGATGGATACCCAAAAACTGGCAGGACGAGATGCATTGCTGGAGGCCGACAGTAAGATCTAAAGAACGGCAGTGAACGGGGAGGTCACAGTTGTATCTCCTCACTGAGTGACCTTGGGCAAGGTTGCTCAAAAGGCTCCAGGCCACAAGCTCCTCCTCTGTAAAAAATCACCATGAAGTTGTCTGTCTTGCCCAGTGGGCTCAATGTATGTGACAGTGCTTGAACACCCTGGATCCACCCCCAGACGCTAGATTACGTCAAAACCCCAATCTACATACAGCCTTGTGTCCTCACTGAGTTTCCATTTCGTTGCAGTTGGTCTATTAGAAAGCCATCCATTTTTATAGGTTTTTTTATTAGCATATATTAATTGTAGAACAGGAGAGTAGCATGGTGCTACTTGCATATATAGAAAGCCATGCATTTTTTTATTTGACCTGTGGCCATCTGCCAGAACTCTGTTGCTCCTAATAATTTACAGATTGAGAGTCTAGGGTTTCTTCCAGTCACAAGACGAGATCACCAGCAAATAAAGACACTACTGTCTCATCCTCTCCGATTTGTATGCCTCTCTTGTTTACCTAGTCTCATAGACCTGTGTTTCAATTTGAATAAGAGAGGTGAAAAGAATAAGTGGTGTAATATTCTTAACTTGAATGGAATGTGCTGTAGTTTGAATCTTAGTATCCCCTGAAGGTGCCTGAGTTAATGGCTTGGTTCCCAGCCTGTGGTGATAATGATAGTTGGAAACTCTGGGAGATGGAGCCTAGTGGAAGGAAGTTAGGTCACTGGGGGTGTGTCTTCAAAGGAGCTATGAATACACTGGCACCTCCTCTTCCTCTCTTTGTTTCCTAGCCACCATGAGGCAAACAGACTTCACCATACACTCTCACCATGATGTGCTTGCTGTGCCACTGCAGGTAAAAGCAACAGGACCAAGTAGCCATGGATTGAAACCTCTGAAACTGGGAGCCAAAGTAAACCTTTCCTCATTTTAACTTGATTACCTCAGGTACTTTATCACAGTCATGCAAAGCTAACTAACACAGAATGCACCTCATGATCGGCTATAAGGAATAACATTTACTCTACATTTTATAACTATCTGTCATCTCATGAAGGAAGTTCTCTTATGCCAAGTTTGCAATAGTTTATCATGAAATATGACTGGATAATACTTAATGCTTTCCTAACAAATAGATCATTGCAAAGCTGTTATCCTTGATCTGTTTTGATAGGGGACTGCAAAGCGCTGGGATGCTGCTAGCCAAATCCTGAATTTCAGGGTGCTGAGGAGCAAGGCCTGTGACCCCAGACATAATGTCACTCCCCCTTCAGCTCCCAGAACCCTCCTAATGTCCCTTCCTCCATGTACACCCGTCCTCTCCTACTCTGTAACTCCTACACTAAAGTCCTCCCCCATCCCAAGCTCTCACTGGTCCCTAAAACACCACAGGCCTTCCCCAGTATGAAGGGGCCATCAAGTTCAGAGAAAAGTCACTGCCAACCCATCTCCATGTCATGAAAAATCATCCAACAAGGAAAGAAAGCTGATACATTTTCTCAAGATGAATGACTTATTATTTCAGTGTAAATACTTCACCATCCTTCACATATCTTAAGGTTCATGTGCAGTGATTCCAGTGTGGAATGGATGCCTCAGGGGACTGTGAGCTCCCTAATCCCAGGGGTATTTAAGTGGAGGTGGAAATTCCTCCAGGATATTTGTTACAGAAAGTAATGAGACCAACTAAAAGGCATAGGAAGAAGAGCAGGAGGTAGGATTGATTTAGCATTTCCAAGCACCCAACATAATTTTCTTCACTTAATTCTCATTACCACCCTTGTAGGTATTAAAACACACACACACACACACACACACACACACACACACACACACACCCTCACTCAAGGTCATACAGTCTCAGTAGGTGACAGAACCCAGGTGGCACCAACACTCTACTCCACTTCACTGGTCTGCCACCCAGGCTACAAGCATGAAACTGCTTGTCAAATGACCTAACCTGGAGACAGCCATGATGGGTACCTAATGATTCTCCTAGAATGAGATGGTCAAAGGTTTCTCCTACTGAGCAAGGGCAATTTTCTCATCTATGAAGCAAAGATGAGACTTCATCCCAGCCCTTCCTGCACAGGAAGGGTTGACTGCATGGCTTTCCTGCCCGACCCTTTCTACCTTTTCAAAATGTATTCAAAAACATGATCTCATTGGAGATTCTCACATCTGAGAGGTAAGGATCTGACAAAGAAGGCCATTGGGGCTCACATGTGAAGTTTCTGCCCCAGGTCCCATGCTGGACCAGAATACTTGTGTTCAAGGACACCAGCCACCAACATTACCTCTGTCCCAATCAAAACCACATGGGTGAAAAGAAAGAACATCTTTAAAGTATCGTTAAAAATCATAGCTGCAATTGAATGAATCTTCAAACCCAAATCTATGATATTGGTTAGTGTGTGATACTCACTCCATAAATGTTTAGCACAATGAAGGAGGAAGCAGGCCCCTACCATTCAGCCAACCAAGCACAAATAATGCCATCAGTGGGAACCACCTAACCCTCCCATCCTCAAAGTATACATTTGCTCTCCTTTCATAAGTTAGGCAGCAATGTATCTACTGGCAGCATTTTGCCATCAGCTCCAGGATGAAGCAGCTCCTGCATTTGGTTCCAAGACAGGAGTCAGCAGGACTCTGGAGGCCACCATCTAATCCCAATGGTTTGTTTATTGTTGGAGGTCATCACCATGGTATGACCCCACAGGCCCTGGGAAGCACCAAAGCCATTTTGTCAGTGACTCAACCAGAAACCACGTGGACCTCAAGGCAACCTTTTGGTCTTCAAGGACATGGCCAAGTTCAAGCTGGTCCAGGGAGGCAGCAAATTATTTGGACCCACAGCCAAGGCAGGTGGCAGACACAATGTTAATGTTTAGGTCCAGGCAGTGCTGAGCACTGAGCAAGGAATGTGGCAGAAGCCCAGCCTTTGTCTTCCTGTTTACAAGATCAATGCCACTGAGAAGCTAACTTGGCTTCTCCTCAGAACTATCCTGTCCTGTGGGCACTGAGAGAGAGGCCATCCTGCACACATTTCACAATACCAGCGGGTAGGAGGGGTCTTCTGAATCTATTCCAATTTATGAGGCACACACAACTCACCAATGCCTGGCAGCAGCTATTCCAGGTGTCCCCTCTCCGCCCTGATACTGACGCCTGGCTGGGAAAGACAGAGATAGCCTCATGACACCAACTCTTCAGGTTTTGATGGCTCTTACATCTGCATAGACAAATGTACTCAGATGTACTCAGATGTACTCAGATTGTACTGAGATGCACTCAGAAACAAATGTTTCTCTGACCGAGAAAAGGTCAGAGGTTCACTATTAGGCATGACACAGAGCTGGGAGGGGCCACATGTTGTGTGATTCCACTTATATGAGCTGCGCAGAATAGGCAAATCGGTACATTCCAAAAGCAGTCTAGTTGCTGCCAGGGTCTGGGGAAAAGGGCAAGGGGAATGATTGACTGATCACAGGGAGGGATTTTCTTTTTGGAGCAATGAAAATGTCCTGGAATTTAAGATAATGCTGATGGCTGCACAGGTCTGCATAAATGTTATAGCATGCTGGTGATATCTCAAAAAGGCTGTTATTTCTTTAACTGACAGAGAATATGAGGGCAGGAAATTAGGAGAACCTTCCCTACCCCACATTTTCCTCCCTTCACTGGATCCTTAAATCCTCCACAGTCCTAGAAGTCCTACAGTGTGGGACCTGCACCCCACACATCAATCTGCTTTTGTCCAGCCCTGGCAACCAAGGCAGCTTGGGAACATTCTCAGAACATCCCCAGGGACACCTCTGAGAATGTTCATTCATCTTGAAGGGCAATTGGCTGCCACGATTTGCCTGAACCCAGGACGGGGAAGGAGGGAAAAACCAGAGAGATGGCCACCTTGTTTCTCAGACAAACTGGAGCTGGGAGGAAGAGCAACAGCAAGCCCAACAGTTGACATCACTGATTTTGCTCCTCAAAGCCACGGCAAAGGAAAAGTACAGTTTGGAGCTTCAGACATGACAGACTTCAGAGGAAAATAAATCAGGCAGAAAAACCGCTAGAGGTTCCATTAGCAAGACAGACCAAAAAATAGGATTCCCACATCCCCTGCTGCCCTCCAGGCCCCTTGTACTGCTAAAAATAAATCAACAGGCAATGGTATTTGTAATGCCAGAGTTCTCAGGAATCCCTGCAGAGCCAGGCTTGCTCCCAGCCCTTTTCAATTTTCTTGGCCTCACCACCTCCACCACTTCAGTGTGGAGGGCAGCACAGAACCCAGTACAGGAGACATTTATACAGTCATGAGGGCCCAATGGATTTCATTCAGAGGTCCCACTTCACAGATGTGGTCAGGGCCTCAAGACCCAAACATGGAGCAAGTGCTGTGTTCCTTCAAGCAGGAACACAGGGATCGAAGTATTTGTGTCAGGTTTGAAGGAAAGGGAAAGAGACACCCTCCACCACTCCACCCACTGCGTCCTACCTGACGTGTATCTAGGAGAGGAAGTCAGAAGTGGAAACAGGGAGGGGATCTCCCACTATAGACCCTGACCCCCACTTCTAGGGCTTCCTAACACCAGGTTCCTGATAGAGAAAAGATCCCTTGGAGCAAGGACAGGTTCAGGGGAGTGAGTGACTGAATGCAGACTCAGGTTTTGGAGTGCCTGAGTTCAAATCCTGCTCTGCCACTTACTGGCTGGGTGACCTTGGACAACACACTTAACCCACTTGTCGTATGAGGATGGTGAGCTCCCTCCCTCACTGGGCTAATGTGAAGATCTCACCATCGTGCCTGTCACATAAAGGTATGTAATCTTCACTGGATCTTACTGGGCATGCACTGACAGTGTCACCCCGGTAAATTTGCTATCCTTCAAAGCCAGCAGCAACTCTCAATGATCCAGGCCTCCCTGTGTACGGCAGGATGTAGACTCTCCCTGTCCCCGGGAAGCAGGAAGTTGTTCCTTCTGTGTAAGTGACAATCAAAACAGTTGAGTGGCAAGGACGAGATCGCAACCAAGATTTGTCCAATCTTTTAACCACTGCTCTGCACTAAGCTGCCTCTTGCCAAACCCCTAGGTGGGCACAAGAAGCCTTCCTTGTTGAAGACAGTGAGAAACAGGGATCTAGAAGCTGGGAGGAGGGAGGGGTGTCTCTTTAAACAAAAGCAATCAGCAGGCACAGTTCTTACTAATTTTTTTAAGTTGCCAGACTTACTTACATCAGAGAACAGAAATCAGGCAGGCAGTCCCTTCCTGAAGATTAGCAGACCAGAAGTGGGAAAGTAGAAACCAACACTCTCCTCTGAGGGCCTTGAGTTCGTTCTCTTGGGCTCTCAGGTCTGGGCCGTCCCACCGTCCCCGCCCCCTTCCTTTGGCAGGTAGCTCAGGTGCCTACCAGATGCCACTGTGGCCCACAAAGGCACTGGGAGATCGGAGGCCTGAACCCATCTGAGGTGTGGTCCAAGAACACAGGAGTCCATAAACCAGCCCTGAGGCTAAGGACATGGAGCAGCCATAAACCCACAGCTCTATCAGCCTCGCCAGGCCCCCACCCTGTGAACTGAGGAGCCCAGGACACAGGACAGCAAGGGCCTCTGAGGCCACCCAGATTCAGAGAAGAAATTCCTCATTGAGTGCTCACTAGCTGCCAGGGAACAGTGTTGGTGCCCTCTGGAAAGTTCTGGCATTGTGGCTGCAACCAAGACAGACTCTGAAGGCATTCTATCTTTCCTAAGCCTGAAAGAACCCCAGCAGGTTTGCTCTGAGTTCATCTTTCAGCTGGGGAAACTGAGGCCCTGAGAAGTTATACAACTAAGAAGAGACTGGGCTTTAAGCCAGGTCTGTCTGTCTCTAAACAACTCTTTTCTAATTTTGTTGTTGTTGTACTGGGGTCTAAACTCCTGATTGTGCCCTCTCCCTTTCTCAGAGGCTCCTGGAGAAGTTGGGGGATGGACTGTCAGGGAGGTAGAGGAGGCCCGGAAGGTTCCAGGCCTCCGCTGAGGACCATCCCAACACAGGGCAGCCTCCTTCAGCTGCTGGGACAGTCCACAAGGGGTGCCTTTGAGGACACCCATCCTGAGCATCCTCCCTGCACTTCAGCCATGGCTGGAGGATGGCACGAGAAACATCTCTTCCTCTCTAAAAAGATTTTCCATACTCCAGGCCTACCCTGCTCTCCCCAGGGCAGGGATGATAAAAGAAGCAGCTCACATTCAGTAGGCACTTCCTAAGTACATATTATATACATATTAGCTCACTATATCAGCACAGACACTATGAGGAAGGTGCCACTTACAGAAAACCAAGCTTTCTAGAAAATACACGGCTTGCCCAAGGTCACACACAGCTATAAACCACCAATCTGGGACTGAATATACACTGCTCACCACGTACCCCCATCTTGGGGCCTGAAAGCAAGCAGGTGCAGATAAGCTGCCACACATGTAAATGTGCCACACAGCTGCCACCTTCTACTCATTCAGCAATGGCTGTGGCTCGTGCAATCTCCTCAGGCTGTTTCTACCTTTGGTGCAGACCTCCAGAGTCCCCATCCCTCTCTGCCTTTGTCCTTTTGTGAGTAACACGTAAATGCTGCCAGGAGACCAGGCCGGCTCTAAGTGTGGGGTCTCCCAGGCCTACCTGAGTCCACTCGTCTAGAACATAGGGATGGAACAGTTAGGAATAAATTACTCCTTCAGAGAAAGACCCAGACCCCAGAGCAGCAACGCTCAGAAGCCCTCAAAAGGCATCCCTCCCTGGGGCTCCGAAGCTGAAGGGAATTAAGTATATGGCAAGCTATAGTTTGGATCTTAAGCATCTCCCAAAGTTTCATGTGGTAAAGGCTGTCCCCAGGGCGGTACAGTTTGGGGTTGACAGAGTCCTTAGGAGGTGGGACCTAGTGGAAGGTCTTCAGGTCATTGTGGGCATATCCTTGAAGGGGGCAGTGAGACATCAGCCGCCCCTTCTCACTCTCTTTGGCTTCCTGATCATGAGGTGATTAGTTTTGTACCCCCATAAGCTCCCACCATGACGTGCTACCTCATCACAGATCCAAAACAGTGGGGCCAACTGATGATGGACTGAAACCTCCAAAACTGTGAGCTGAAGTCAACCTTTTCTCTTTGTAAGTTGACTATCTCAGGTATTTGTTATAGTTACAGAAAGCTGACTAGTACATACTATCATCCTGTGCCAGAAAGAGCTATCTAGGGATTATCTTGTCCAGCAAACTCTCTGGTGAAGTGTTCTATTACCACCCAGGCCCACGGGACTCCTGATCAGCAACAAAGCCCTCTGGGGAAGCTGATCTGCATAGACCCTCGTAGCAGTAGCCTTGCAGCACTCCCCCCGCCCCAGGACTTCTTTGCCTCCTATGAACCACTCTGCCCAGACTCTAAGTTCAGACTCACCTCACTAGTCAGGTCAGAAATGCACCTCAGTGGGGAGAACTCTGGGTGATCATTTTGTGAAATCATTGCAAAGAATCATCAGATAGAAAAAAGGCAAAGAAAGACAGGAAGGAGAAGGGTAAAAACAGAATAAGAGAAAGAAAAAGTTGTGAGTGGAAAACTCGTGAGGCACTGAAGAAATAACATGGTCTCCATGGGGAGTGAGAGCGGAAGATTAGGGTGGCTCAGAAGGACCCCCTCCCCGCATTGAGTGAGTCAGTACTGGCTGAAGGATTGTTCTTCTCACTTCTGTGTTCAAAGTACTGCTCCCCTATTCGTGAACTTGACTTCTCCATCCCCACTGCCCCCCTAAAATGTCCACTTGTACACTGTGGCCAACTAATTCCTGGTCCCCTGTGGCAGACTAGATCCTGATCTCCCAAGGTGTCCGCATCCTAATCCTGTGTGATGGCTAATCTTGATTGCCAACTTGGGTTGAAGTGCGTAGGGTTAGTAAAGCACACCTCTGGGTATGTCTGTGAGAGTGTTTCCAGAGAGCAGCCACTGAAGAAGGCACACCCTGAACATGGACAACACCATTCCATAGGCTGGCAATGACAAAATGTAGAAAGCCCGCAGTGCAGGCATTCTCTCTCTCTCTGTCTCTCCCCACCCCCCTTCCTGGCCACCACACTCTCCCCTCCGTGACGGATGAAACCCTCTGAAACGCTGAGCGCCAAAACATACCCTTCCTCCCTTAAGTTGTCAGCTATTGTCACAATGATGCCAGGAACCTGTGATGGTTGACTTATGTGGTACTAAGACTCTGCAAATGTGATTAATTTAATGATCTTGAGATGAGGAAACTGTCCTGCACTTTCCTGCAGGTGGGCCCTTAAAGGACAAGAGTCCTTTAAGAGGAAGGCAGAGGGAGATCCAACACAGAAAAGGAAACAGGAGATGTGATGCTAAAAGCCAAGACCGGAGTCACACACTTTGAAGATGGAGGAAGAGACCACAAGATAAGAAACGAATCTGCAAAGGGCAGGAAGTATCTCCTCAGAACCTGACCTTGACCTAATAAAACAGATTATCGTTTTCCAACCTCCAAAACTACAGGAGAATAACTTGTGCTGTCTTAAGGCACTAAATTTGTGGTATTTGTTTCAGCAGCAAAAGAAAACTAATACACACACCCAGTCACTCAAGAAGCCCTTCTCACGCTCTGCACCGCCCTAGCCACTAAGGGTTGAGCAGTGAGCAAGAGATACAGCCCTACCCAACTGCAGCCTCGTGTCATTCTCTTTCCTCCACTACCTTCTCTCCCAGGGTCCTTGTGGCCCACAATATGCTGCCATCTGTCTCTCTGAGTCCTCTCTTCCTTCAGTTCCCACTCCCTCCATGAAGCTTTCCCTGTGACATCAGAACCTCTGCTCTTCTGCACCTTCCTCACCAGCCCTGGGCCTGGCTAATGCCTATTCATCCTGCAAGCCTCACCTGAAGTGAAGTTGCCCTGAGCCCCCACCCGGGAGACCAGGGCCCCTACCAGATTCCATAGTCTCTCATGATGCGTGTAACACAGGCATCCGTCCTGCCCAGTCCCTGACATTGGGATTGCTCAGGCTGTCTGTTCACCACTGAACCTGTTCCAGGACAGACACCTTTGTTAATTTCCCTCTGTCCAGAACTGCCTTATTTAGCATCTCTAAAGCCACTCCATACAGTCCTTCTCAAAGGCTTACCAACAGCCAACAAGTATATTAAAATGTACTCAGTGTCACCAGTCATCAGGGAAATGCAAAGGAAAACCACAATGAGATAGCACGTCACACTTTTAGAATTGCAATTATTTAAGTAACAAAAGGTAAGTGTTGCCAGAAGGATGTGGAACGGGGGACCCTTGTACCCCATTGGTAGGAATGTGAATTGATACCATCATTATGGAAAACAGTATTGCTCAAGTGGTAGCAAGCCTAGCAAGCCTAGCAAGCATAAAGCCTTGAGCTCAAGCCTCAGTGACCAAAAAAAAAGGAAAGGCCAGGAATATAAGGCTGGCATTAGAAAACTTATGAAGTAAATTAGCCCAAGCAAGCATGAAACTTAAGTCCTCCTACCTCTGCCTCTCAAAAAAAAAAAAAAAAAAAAAAAAACTGAAAAATAGGACTACCATGGGTGAGAATATGCTCCATGGTTAGAGCACTTGCCTAGTGTGCACAAGGCCCTGGGCTTGATCCCTAGCACCAAAAAAAAAAAAAAAAAAAAAAAGTACTCCCACATGATCAGGCAATTTCTGCTGGGTGTATATCCAAAAGGAAAAAAATCAGTAGCTCAAAGGGACATCTGTACTGGCATGTTTATTGCAGCTCGACAGCTCGACTCACAATAGGCAAAATATGGAAACAACCTACGTGCCCATAAGTAGATGAATGACTAAAGAACACGGAGCGTATCTGCACAATGGGATGCTATTCAGCCTAGTACAAAGCAAATCTTATTATCCAGCCTGAAAGAAGCAAATCGTGTCACTTGTGATGATATTATCAACCTGAGGGACATGATGCCAAGTGAAGTAAGCCAGGCATGGAGAAAGAGAGAAATGATCTAAAATAGTTGAACTTGTAGGAGCAGAAATACCCCAAAAAATAAAAAAAAGAAAGAAAGGAAAAAAAGAGCCAAAAACAAAGAAGTCAAGTGGTGGTGGTTACTAGGGACTAGGTAGGGGGAGATGTTGGTCAAAAATTTTTTAATTTCAGTCAGATAGGAGGAATAAAGTCAAGAGATGTACTGACAGTGACCACAGTTAACAGCAATGTGTTATCTTCCTGAAAATTACTTGGAAAGATTTGAAGTGTTCTCACCATAAAAATGGTAAGTAGGGGAGTTAGTGCATTTGTTAACTCGCTTAACTTAGTCGTTCCATATGTATACATATTTTGAAGCAGCATGCTTTACATGATAAAAATATAAAATGTTTGTCAATTAAAAAAATATTGGCAGTATGGGGTTTGAACTCAGGGCCTTATGCTTCCAAGGCAGATACTTTAACACTTGAGCCATACCACCAGCCCTAAAAAAAAAAATTTAAGCCAATTTTTAAATAAAAGTTAAAATGACACCATGTTTATATCTGGGCTAGGTAACAGTCCCTGAAATTTAGCCAATCCAACCAAATTTAAGAAAGAAGGGAGAGGGGTAAAAGAGAATGATGGAGGGGTAAATTCAATTATAATACATTATAAGATCTTTTGTAAATGCCAAAATGTACCTCCAGTACAATAATTAAAAGAAAAGAAAAAGAAACTTAAAAAAAGAATGAGAGAGACAGCACAAAGGTGATTAAACAACCCAATTTTCCTTTAAAAAAAAAAAAAAGACACGTGCTGGGCACCCTCAGCCTAAATCAGTAACACAGGAAGTTGGGCTAAAGTTTCAAACCCACAGACTGAGTTATCTCAGCCCCACGAGCAGAGCTCCTGAGCCTTCAGGGGCTGAGACTCCACACACCTGTCAGCAGAGGCTTCAGGTAAAAGGTGATGACCGGGAAAGCCATTCAGGAAAAGCAGAAACAAGATAGCCAGTCATCCACCATCTCCAGTTTGTAGTGGCCACCATATTCCCACCCTACACCGACAATGCCTCTGCCTGGTGCTCTAGCCTAAGTCACCTCCTTCTCAGGTCTGCCTTAGTTCACTGACCACCTCCTTCACAGAACAGCCTTTCCTGGCCACCTACAAGGTGGCTCCTGACCACCCATGGTCCCATAACTCTCTTGAGTTGTCTTCATTGTGCCACTGGAAATCACTTATCACTGATGTATTGATGGTCTGCCCCTCAAGGCCTCCCACAGGGCTTGGCATATGGGGGAGCTGGAGAATGAATGCAAAATGACCCCTCACTGCCCACATCATGGGGATTGGGGACAGAGACACAAAGGCCCATGCCTGCCCTCATGGGGCCCAAGTCTGGTGGTACCTCACAAAGTAAAGAGAGAGTACACAGCAGGATGCCTGCCTCATGGAATCTCCGGCTTCCCCAGCTGGCCACAGTTTTCCTGGAAAACTAGGAAGGGAGCACTCTGAGACCAGGTGCCATAGATCCCAACCCCAAACCTTCACTGGCTTAGAGGAGGAAGCCAGGTACAAAAGGCCACACAGTGTGTGACAGACACAGGAACACAAAGATCAGGCTGTGGCTGGGAGGAGGGGACACTGAACAACTGCTTACTGGAAAGGGATGATGAAATGTTCTGTGATTAGATGGTGGTGGCGGTTGCACAACTTTGTGAACTGCACAGTTTCAAAGGATGGAATTTATCTCAAAGACTTTACTGAAAACACTGTGGGGCAGTTCGCAGAGCAGGCTCTGAAGTCAGACTGACTAGGCTCAGCTTCGGCAATGTGAGCTGTGTGAATGAGGTAACTTACTTGGTCTCTCTGTACTCCAGGTCTCCCTGTCCGCAAATGGGTTGTAACTCGAAAAGGTGTTTCGAGAATAAAATGCAAACATCCGCATGTAGGTGACCTTGGCAGACTGTACTCCAAACTTGCTTCAGACCCTCCTTTCCACTTAGGACACTTAAAGTTCTGAGGACACTGGCCATCACCATGGCCTCAGTCGGTCCAATTAGGGAGACCCTCGTCCCCTTTGCTAGGAATGCTGGAACAAAGATGCTTTATTTCCTGCCAAGTGTGAACAAAACAGCACATGCCACCTGGAGCTGCAGCAGCCATCTTGAAATCCACAGGCAAACCAGTATCAGGATGAGGACAACCATAAGGAGAGCAGATTGGAGCGATGGAAGGAAACTGGGTCCACAGAGACATCACTGGGCCACTGCATCAAGCTTCACCCACCTTTCCAGCTACATGAGCCAGTGAAGTCCCACAATGTGTAAGTCAATATAATCAGCATTTCTGTTACTTGGAATCAAGTGTCGTAACTCAGCTACCTAACTTCTTCACTCCCCAACTTGAACACAAGAGTGTGAGCTGCTGTGATTTTTGTCCAAACTTCTCTGCTGTCATCAAGGCTGATATTCACCAGAATGTCTACACATTGACACCCTTCTATGGACTTAAACCCGACGTCCGTGTGATGACAAGCCACAGACAACTTTGCCAAGATCAGCACACCAGCCTTCATGGGTTGACATGCACCAGCCTTCACGGAGTGGTGTGCTATGTGCTCAGACGAGCCTAGGTAGGTGAGGGGCCAGCATGAGGGAACAAGGGGCTGTGATTACAAACCCACAGAGGAATTTGTCATCTCATCTGGAAGGCATGTTCAAGCTCCACAAAACAGGGAAGAATGTATTTGCCTACTGACATGATTTTAGCAGCAAAAGCTAAAAGGACTCAAAAAAGGGAGAGATGAGAATCCTGCTGGCTATCTGATTCCTCCCAGCTCCCCTGCTCCCACACACATTCCAGCCCAATCCAAACATACCCCCTCTGAGAACGGATGGCAGACACAGGACATCAGGCCTTGCTCCTATAAACACCAAAGATAAGGTGCATATCTCATATACATGGCCAAAGACCCAAACATACTCCATCCAGGTCACGGGCATGGCTGTGAAACCATTCAGAGTCCCACCAGTTTCTGTTCCCCTCCTCCCCGCTCTCGCACTCCCAATGCAGCAGGAATGTGACACATGAAACAATTATTCTTCAGAAGCCAGGGGCAGGTGGGAAGCCTCAACCCAGAGAAAGCAAAATGTAAATGATGCAAAAAGAGATGAAGATACATGAATATTCATCTTGCTTTCCCTTCTATGGAAACCAGTCTCGGAGAGGGTTCATCGAGCTCCATTTTCCTCCAAATCCCTTTCAGCACTCACAGTCAGCATCTCATCGTCCTGTCTAAACACAGAATGTGACACAGGACTCTTGCCTCCAAGAACCAGCAGCTACACGGCACACACATGTAAAACTTTGGGATGTCCTGGGTGAACAGGCATCAAAAACAACACAAGGTAGGGTGGAGCATGATGACACACACCTGTAATGGAGCTACTCAGGATGCACAGATCAAGAGGATCACAGTTCAAGACCAGCACAAGCGAAAAGTTAGCAGGATCCAACCTCAAAAAGCAAACTGAGTATGATGGTGCATGTCTGTAACCCCAGCTACTCAGGAGGCATACATGGGAGAATCACAGTGTGAGGTGACCCCAGGCAAAATTTTTCGATCCTATCTGAAAAATAACTAAAAGAAAGGAAGGGCTGGGGGTGTGGCTCAAGTGGTAGAGTGCCTGCGTAGCAACAGTGAGGTCCTGAGTTCAAACTTCAATACAGCAAAAAAGAAAGAAAGAAAGAAAAGTAAAAGAGGGTTCCTTCTCATTCTTCAAGTCACATTTCAAATGTGGGGGTAACTTCCTCTCTTCTCTGCTGAGAAAGAATCTCTACCTCCCACCATGCCTCAAACACATCCCTGACATACTCTAGCCTCCCAAAAACCAATAAAAGTGAAAATCCCCCTCTCAGTCATTTTCTCCCTGGAACAGAAAGCTGGGGCTGGTACATTTCCAGACAACTCTCCTCCCTCCTGCACTAAGCACAGGCATACAACAGGTGCTCGATAATTGTTTACTACAAAAGCAAATTACAAATGATCTCCCCTACATAGTGATCCTATGAGTATCTCAGTGTCTAAGCTTGTCCTCTACCTCTTGGTGATGCTGTGTGGTCCTCAGGTGAGGATTTCACCTCTCTGAATCTCAGCTCCTGAACAATCCCTATCCTTCAGAGTCACTGTGAGATTCTTACAGCTCAGATGCACACAGACCCACCAGACCACAGCACGTTGTAAGCCCTGGACAAATAAATGGCAGCCTCTCCACCCCAACCTGCTCCCTGTGGCAGCCTAGGTTTAGCATCTCCCAGGAGCCTTAGAAACTCCATCCCTAGAACAGACCAACCCTGCCTCTTGGGGCTCTGGGTTTCTCTCCAAAACACTCAGCACCTCATTAAAGAACTCCTAGCTTGTCTGGTCCAAGAGCAAAGACTTAGTGTAAAGTCAGACCCGACAGTGCAACAGGCAGCCCACTGAGGCATTTGGGCCCAATTTTAGCTGCCAAGGGAGACCTCCTTATAAGAGGTGGCTCGGGCCACAGGCTGGCCCTGGGCCCGGGGAGGGGTTAATCACCAGTCGGTTCCACAGTTCACCTCTGCTCTCTTATTTCTCTGTGTGCAGCAAACGCTATAATCACCCAGCTCTCCAACAGGAGGTTCCATCCCACTAATGTTGCCTCCCCCATCTAATTGGCTGCACCTCGGTCCCACACAGTGCAAAGAGGAACTTGACTCCTCTCAGACAGCTGGTGGCCGTGACAGAGGCCTCTTCATATGGAGAATGAAAGGAGGAGGTGGGGTGGGGAAGAAAAGAACAAATTGTCATTTTACCAAACACAGGTGAAGACTGTCTGCTGGTGGGAACCACTGTCCAACACTTTCACCAAGCCAGCAAACAAAATGCCCTTTCTTCTGGGTAAGTCTGGCATGAGATGCTTCTAGAATGTTATGCCAAGCCACTGGCAAATAGAGAAGGGGAACTTTGCAGGTCCACCCTCAGGTCACCCACGCCCTGCTGCCCAGGCCTGGGAGGGTACCTCGTCTACTTGGAGCCTGGGATCTAATGAGAGTGGCCTGAAAGACTCTATCTCCACTTCCGGAAATAAACACCCTCAGACCTCAAGACACCACAGACAACAAGGATTCAATGCCCAAAATAGAAACACAACTGATGTGGAATAGCAGTCAATTTATTAGCATGAGTTTGCTGAGTGCTGGATTGTTCAAGGTCACCCAAGTGTTCATTTCACCCTGTGGTGTCACTCACTGGGTACTGGGAACACAGAGATGAAGGAAGAAGAGGCACATCTTGCCTCACAGCCCACAGACCGGAGTGTGCCAAACCCTGCAGGGGTGGCTAGGAGCTTACAATCTAGCTGGAGGGCTGAACGTGGGAGTAATGTGGACTTCCTCCTCCCCACCTACCCAGTGCCTGATGCAAGGCCGACTCAAGTGGACCTTGACTGTATCTGCTTGTGCTAAATGCCACGATTGCACCCGATCCATCACAACAATGGCGACCACTAGCTACTGAGTGTTTCTCAAGTACTGGCTAGAACTCTTCACAGTCTTCATCCTGCAGCTAAAAGAAGCTGAGGTTTAGAGCTGATCTGGGGTCCCTGTGCTCCCGCTGCACATGCAGAGGAAGGAGTATCCCCATTCATCCCTCACCTGGTACCCACTCCAGCATAGGCTCCCCAAATGCACCATAATGACTGACACTCTTGGAAACCTCCTCCTAGCCTGGCCTGAGGATGGGACAAGACGTTAATGAGAAGAATATTGCTGAACTGAACTGCCTGAGATAGAAGGCATGGGAGGTGGGGAGAAGCAGCCTGGAAATGTTCCTGGAGGAGTCCTGTACACAGAAAGAAGTTTTGGATTGCTCAGAACACATAATCTCCAACAAAGGACAAAGTTTGGGGACAAATACCAGATGTTATGAAAACTTTAAAACAGGTGTTCAGCCTGTCTCAGTGTATCAAATATCACAGATTCCTAGGTAGGACACACTGCCACCTAAGAAATAAGCCACCAAGCAGGAAAGTTGAGCCTTCTTTGCCTAGATGACACAAAGGTATCTCTGCCCATTCTCCAGATGGGCCTATCTGGCCCTTCCTGGTCTAGACCCCAGACCTAAAAGCCTCCTGAAAGACTTTAGCCTCGTTGGAAGAAGCACCTCTGTGCCCTCTAGTACCTTCCACTCTGTCTGTCACCTTTGCTATTGTCTCCATCTGCCCAAGGCTGTGGAAAATGGAAGGCACAGGACAGAATATTTCAGATCAAAAATTCACAATTCTTACAAAGACACAAGGGGCCCTTATTGCACAAATGGGAAAATTGAGGCCCCCAAGAATTACCTCACATAAAGTGAGGTCTCTCACTCTCCAAAATTCTTCCTTCCCTCTCCCTTCATTTCCCCTCTTTCCTCCTCCTTCCTAGGGGGTATCAGGGGCTGATGAGGGATGAGGGGAAGGAAGCATTTCTGGCTCCATTTTTCTTTTACCCTAAGCTCTGTCTCCATCTTTATTCCCAAGAAGAACAGTCACACTTCCCTGTTGGCCCCCAGCTGCCACATCCCCAGTGGCCTCCTCTTCCTCATTGCAGAGGCACCCTGGACATGGCTACGGAGGGAAAAGAAAGGCCTAGAATAACAGCCAACCCTGTCACATCAGGCACCATTTTGTGAGCACTTACAAGGTGCTAAATGCTCACCAAACTCTCACAAAAACTCTGCGTGGCAAATATTTTTAGAATTCACACTTTACTCATGAAGAAAGTTAACTTGGCTTCTGAAAGTTTAAGTACCTTGGCCAAAGCCCCTGAGCAGGTAGAGCTGTGATTCAAACCAGCCTTTGTCCAACTGCAAGGTAGGCTATGAAGTTCACAAGTCTGAATTTAAGAGGCCCAAGTTAACATTAAAAATGAATGCTACCTCCTTGCATTTGGGGGTGGGAGGGAAGGCCATGTTAATTGCAATGCTGCCGAAACTCCAAGAATCTCTGGAACTTTTCTTTGGAAACCACCCACAGAACTCATGTGCAAGCCACCCAGGACCTAAATATTCAACACTTCATCATTACGCACCAGAAGGACCAGAAATTCCCTTCCACATTACCTTACACTCCTATTTATTATACTTACCTGCAAACTACTTCAGTGATCATCAAACTGAATTTCAAATGCTAAGAGAGGATATCCCAGACAACATTCGAAAGACTGCATCCACAGGTAACCTGGGCTACTAAGTCTGTCCCCACGAAGAAACCCCCACTTTTCAAGTAAGGATGAGCCCATTCACTCTCCATCCTGCACTTACTCAAAAGCATTTCATGACACTGTAGGAAAGGAAACAGATGAGCATAGGAAGATTCCAGTCCTCGAAGGGCAGTCCAGGTAGGGACAATACCTCAGGTAATTCTGACAATTCCCAGCACAAAGTCCCATGCTTCAAGGATGTCACATTCTACCAGGGGAACAAGCAAGTGAACCAACTTGAGTGGACCAGACCAAAAGACAGAATAACCAACCACCTAGGAAGTTCGTGGCAAGGTCCATATTAGGGGGAAAAAAAAGTCACAACCTCTCAGACATGACCAAATTGAATTAACACTAGGTATGTCAGGGTCTAGTCTCAGACTTAGTAGTTACTATCCTCCCGGTAATGCTATGCAGGAGTAATTATGGTCAGCCCTACTTCCTAAGAGAGCCAAGTGAGGCAGGGTGAGGCCAGGAGCTCACCCAACATGTAGAAGTCAGCAGCAGCAGGGTGATGGTTTAAGCCCAGTACAGGGGCTCCAGAGGACACCAGAATGAGAGATAGTGCTCATTCGGAGAGCTACGTTCCCAGCCATCCGACAGCAGGAGCGTGGCCTTCTTACTCGTGTTATTACTCACCTTAGCAGTGAACTCTTGAACCCACTCTGCTCTAACATGAAATCTGAACCAGGCCAATGGGGCTACCGTGAAGTGGCATTTCCAAGGGTGAAGCACTTCACCCCAGACTGGGGCCGTAGGAACCTCTGCCCATCCATTTCCCTTTCTGCTCTTTTTTTTTCTTTTATTATTCATATGTGCATGCAAGGCTTGGGTCATTTCTTCCCCCTGTCCCCATCCCCTCCCTTACCACCCACTCCACCCCCTCCCTCTCCCCCCCACCCCCTCAATACCCAGCAGAAATTATTTTGCCCTTATCTCTAATTTTCTTGTAGAGAGAGTATAAGCAATAATAGGAAGGAACAAGGGTTTTTGCTGGTTGAGATAAGGATAGCTATACAGGGCATTGACTCACATTGATTTCCTGTGCGTGTGTGTTACCTTCTAGGTTAATTCTTCTTGATCTAACCTTTTCTCTAGTTCCTGGTCCCCTTTTCCTATTGGCCTCAGTTGCTTTTAAGGTATCTGCTTTAGTTCTCTGCGTTAAGGGCAACAAATGCTAGCTAATTTTTTGGGTGTCTTACCTATTCTCATACCTTCCTTGTGTGTTCTCGCTTTATCATGTGATCAAAGTCCAATCCTCTTGTTGTGTTTGCCCTTTATCTAATGCCCACATATGAGGGAGAACATACGATTTTTGGTCTTTTGGGCCAGGCTAACCTCACTCAGAATAATGTTCTCCAATTCCATCCATTTACCAGCGAATGATAACATTTCATTCTTCTTCATGGCTGCATAAAATTCCATTGTGTATAGATAACACATTTTCTTAATCCCTTTCTGCTCTTAATGTTCCAGACAAAGAGCCACTAATAGTCAAAGCCAGAGGGGGCTGAGTGGCAAATGATGCACACAAATCCTAAGGTGCAGCCCAGGCTAACACTATTACAGCCTCTGCCATGGTGGACCAGCGGGGAATGTCAGCTGGCGACAGTCAGTTTGCCTTTGTTCTCTTTGAAACATGGAGGGAGGGGAGTTAAGCCCCAGGATCCCTTAGTTCTAGAGCTGTTTAAGAGCTGAAGGCAGGGAGGGAACCCCCAAGCAGCAGCAGGCAAGGCTGAGTTAACACAGGAGCCAAAACACTTTAGGCTCTAATACCAGCTCTGTCACTTGGTATGATGCAAGTGACAGCCATTGCAAGCAAGCCTCTGTCTTTGCTAATCTGTACAATGGGCATAATAATATCCACAGCATAGGCTTATTCAGAGGATTAAGGGGAACTGAGCAAACAAAGCCCTTAGAACCATGTGTAACACCTGGTTGACACCAGGAAGCAGACAGCTGTACTACTAAGTCGTGATGATTATGGCAGACCACTGTGGAGAGCAGAACTCCTCAGTCTGGGACTCCAGAGCCCCTTCTGCAATCTGGGCAGTGGTTCTTTAAACCCACTGCAAGTCCTTCCTGATGCATTACTATATTTCCCAGGATCCCTTGTAGTTAAGGCACCATGTGACTGCGTAGTGGCCAATGGACCATGTGGACAGAAGTGCTGTGAATAGTATCCACACTGCCCACACAAAAACAAACCACCCCTTGAGATCCTTACTTCTCATTCCCCACCAGACAGACAGAAGCAGAAGACTGAGGAGAGACCTTCAGGGTCTTCCCCTGAAGACTTCCCCTAGAAGACGTCCCCTAGAAGACTTCAGATCTAAAAATATAAGGTGCCAGGGTCCCTGAATGACTTGGGTGGAATCAGGCCTCATCCCAGTCCTAAATACACACCATCAATGGTGCTGTGCTAAATCACTGACACACTAGGGTTGCTTGTTAGAGCAGCTGGCCCAACCTAATACACATAGGTAATCAAGCCTCAAAATGGACTCACAAGTGCCTAGTGGCTCAGTGTTTCCATGACCATTGCACACAGTGCAGACCAGACACAAGAAAGAAATCAGTGGCTGTGACTAGCTAGGTGTGGTAAGCATAAGGAACAGCCAACAACTCAAGGAAAGCAACGGAAAGACCACTGGTCTAGAAGAAACAGGGCAGCCAGCAGCCATATTGCGTGTGTTCATATTTGGCTTTGGGTTCTCCAGGGGAGCAGTGTGGTGCAGGGAAAGGACATGGTCTTGGAGGCCAAGCATGTCAACATTCATGTCTGCCTGTGATTACCTAAGAAAATGATTGGACTTCTCTGAGCTTCCATTCCCACATCCTTCAATGCAGATAGCAATGCCTGACTTCATGTTCTATGAGTTTGTGGTGCTATCTTGAAATCAATCATGGTGAGAGTATTTACACCATGGGAACTGGCAAAGACCACAAATAAGGGCTTTTCTCCTTAGAGATTCAGTCTCTAGGGAAAAAAACATTTACTAACACAAGGCTGGATAAATGGGAATCAGGTAAGCGCAAAGGGAGACAGAGGACAAGGAAAGAGAATTCCTGCAGAGGGGACAGCTAAGAGGTATGAAGCAATAAGTTTAATGAACTAAAGGCAGTGCTATGTGGCTAGGTGTGGAAAGCTTGGGAAGAAAACTTAGAGGAACCTAGAGAGAGGGCAAGAGCTGGATTCTATGGAAAGTCCCCACCAAATAGTAGTTACATGTTCTGGTCATCTACTGCTGTATAAAAAAATCACCCCAATACGTAGTGACTTAAAACAATCATTTTATTTTGATAATGTTTCTTTTAAGTCAGGAACTCATGGAAGGATCAGCTGGTTGGTTTACCTCTGGTCTGTATCACTGGGGGTTGAGGACCCACTTCCTGGCATCTTCACACACGTCTGGTGTCTCAATTCTCCTTGAAGAGTCTCCCTCTCCCGAACCCAACTCCCCCTCCACACCCTTCTTTCCTCTTCTCTCCTTCTTTCCCACCTCCATTAAGTATCTCATCCTTCAGGCCTCTCATGTGGCCTGGACTTCTCACAGTATGGTGGTCTCATGGAAGTCAAACTTCTTATATGGCTACTGGCTTCCCCAAGAGATCAAGAGGGAAACTTCAGGTCTTTTCCCACCTTGTCTTAGAAGTCACACAGCATCACTTACAGAGCCAGCCCTGACTCAAAGGAGACTAGTCCAAAGCATGACTACCAGGGATAGTGGTTCACTGACAGCTTTCTGTGAAGTCCAGAGGCCACACTGTTATTCATCAGCCAACACTCAGGACCACTTGCCAGGCACAGGCCAAAAAAGAAAAAAGACCAGCTCTATCCACAAGGGGCTTTTGGCAGAAGAAGTAGGATGTCTGGGCAAGAAAAAGGAGGGTGGTGTCAGATGGCACCTGGGACAAAGAGGAGAAAGTGGGGTTGACTAGGGCAGGTAGAAAAGACCTCCCAGGAAGGTGGCATTCCCAGGAGGGTGAGCTAAGCCATGAGGGATGGGGTAGAGAAAGGGAAGGAATGAACCACCCAAGGCCACCCCACAATCTACAGTGTCTGATCTTCCTGACCATGCTAAGCCATCACCAGATCTCCCAGCAACCAGGATATCACTCAGGCCTGAGACCCTGAGCAGTAGCTCCAGAACAAAGGTAGAATCTGACCATTGGCCATCTCCAGACCCATAGGCATGTCCAGCATCCCAGTGCTTGGGAGAGGCAGTGAATAGAAGACCATTTGTCCTTGGCTTGACCTCCTCACCCAGCACAGCACAGAGAGGCCTGTTAGGCAATGACCCTGGCCACAATGCACCAGACTCTAGGGCCAGTCTGGCTACTCTATGAGACTGCTGAGGCCTGCTGGAGGAAGGCCTGGCCTCCATCGACCACTTTTCACGCCAGCACAGGATGCTCTGCTGACAAACACCTGAGGACAGCAGGAGCCGTGGGAGGCAGCTAAAAATAGCACAGCTGGCAGCAGCACAACCTCTTCTTAAGTCCCAGGGTCTTGTTGTTCATGGTCCATGGGCCGTAGAGAAAACACCTAGCTGGCAGCTAGGCATGCGCCCTTCTCAAAGGCTTGTGCTTAGAACAAGCATGGGCTGGGGAGGCCTCTTGTGTCCCATCAGGCATGTGCTGAGGACGGAAGTCACAGAAACAGCCACGGGGGATGGGGGGGCTGGGCTCAGAGGGCAGACCTGGGTTGCCTTCACACCATACAGCTCTGATGGCACTCTCTGGTCACTCCCTCTCTGACCAATTCTGTTTCCTCAGCCTTTTCTGAATCCCAAGTTCCTGGTGTTTCTCTTACTCATTTTGACAGAAACAATGCTGGGCCATACACTGTGTTTTTAATTCTTCCTGTGAGTGTATATTACTAAGTCTAGAAAAGCACAGATATGTGCACGCTGTGTACTGCACAACTCCAGGGCTTCCTGACTATGATGTGAGTGGTACCCCCGAAATCATGCGGTGTGGCTACTGGCACTGCCAGAGAGGAAATAAGGTTTCACACAACCCCAGGTCCTCAGGAAAAGGACAGCCATGATAATAAAGATGTGCTGACTGACCGATTTGTCTCCTGATTCCACACAGTCCACTTGTGGGGTTCGGCAGGCACAGGGCCACGATGCTTAGCAATCTAGAATGAGATTTATGTTGAGATTTGGCAATGTGTTTCCAGGGCATGGAGGTGATGGAGCAGAGAATCAATCCTCAGCTTTCTCCGAGGTACAGGTTAAATTCTCTGTCCCTCCAACAACCAATCCACTGATCTGATTATTTCTCTTTCACATGATTCCTATGCCATAGTAACACACTTTCAGAATTTGAGAGAGGAGCAGGAAGCACACGGGAACAGCAAGGCTCCACACCAGTATCCACACCAGCGTCCAAAGGTCCATGCACAAATTCTTCTGCTCCTCCATGCTCTCTTGCGCCCACAGACACACACACACACATACACAAACATAACATTTTTAAAAATCTGTTTGAATTCTGCATCTTGCTCCTAAAAAATTCCATGCATGTGTCAATATTAAAAATAGTGTTTTTCTCAAAAACTTCCAAAAGACCAGTAAGACTCAGAAAAATGTCCCAATATTTATTCTGTTTCCACAGACCCTCCCAACGCAGGGTTGTGGCACATGTGCCATACTTTATAAAATACAATTATGTATTATATATGACATGACTCTCACAGCAGCCTGGAGTTACATGGTAAGTAACCTGAACAACAGTATACAGCACACCTGCCTATCAGGTGAGAGAGGAGGGCATCTCGTTTTCCAGCAAGAAAAACTCAGACTCACAGTTTAAGAGGACTAGCCAATCTTTAAGGTCCATTTCTATTCTGGTAGTATGGGATTCTCTGGATTTGTCAAGGGACCTCCCAGCTCATCTAGAAATGGTGCTTGGCCTCGCCATCCCAACTCCTCTTTTTGGTCCTGTATGGGTCATCAGTTTCCCTCGGCTGTGGCAGGAATTGGCTGAGCAGAGTGACACACCACTACAGGTTGCATACCTGAGGCACTGAGGGATAAAGTGTGGGCTCTACTGCCTGGCTGCCTGGATCCACACCTGGCTCTGCCCCACACCAGTGTGTGACCCTCACCAACCTACCCAACCTCTCCATGCCTCAGTTCCCTAATCTACAAAGGAAAGATGACAACACCACCTACTTCACCAGGATCACATAATAATTCACACAAAGGGTTCAGAAACCACCAGTCACCAAGTAAACACTCAAAGTTTGTCACCCAAAAGAAGAAAATTGACTTCTTATCCACAGATTTCTAATCTGTAAAATTTTATAAACTTATAAAAATTCATATCATATGCTTGTTTTGTGGATCTAATCATCATTAGAACCTTAAAACAATGCTTAATGTCTCCTAACCACTCAAAAAAGTCTGGTGCTAATTTTTTTCCCCTAAGAAGTCAATAATTCCAGTTCACAAGCTGGGCATCGGTGACTCACACCTGTAATCCCAGCTACTTGAGAGGCTGAGATCAGGAGGATCACAGTTTGAGGACAGCTCAGGCAAACAGTTCATGAGACCCTATCCCCAAAATGAGAGCAAAACTGACTGGAGGTGTGGCTCAAGAGGTAGAGCACCTGTTTTGCAAGTGTGAAGCCCTGAGTTCAAAAACTCCAGTCCCACAAAAAAAAAAAAGACTTCCCAGACCAATCAAAAGCAGCAATAATTACACAGATAAATGTGAGACCTAAGAGGGAAGAGAAAAAGGGTTCAAAAGAATGTTTGAGAACAGGCAGTTGCAGGATGTCTCAGACAATGTAGCCTCTTGTTCCACATCAAAACTATTTCAGACTGGTGGTGTAGCTCAGAAGTAGAGTGTCTGTCTATCATGCACAAAGCCTTGGGTTCCATCTCCAGCACAAAAAAATAAATAAGTAATAAAATAAAATCCAAATGAATTCTTTCTGAGGTCCAGAAGTAAAGAAGACCATGCAGGTTGTAAAGAACAGACATCTCACTTGCTGGTTTTTGTTTTCACCATTAAAATCGTTGTAATGCCCTGTCTGGCACTGAAATAGCATCATCCCTGGAGATAGCTGCTTTGGTTTCATTACAGTCTGTGTCCGTAGAGCACAAATAGAAACCTTCGTGATTTTATTAGTTTCCATGCAACTCAGGAGAGATTTGCATGATAACACTTCAGCTGCTGACTTAAAGAAGGGATCAATTAAAAACACAGTGCTTGCACTGCCTGTCACTGGAAAATGAAAAGGTTCCCAGAGTTTTAAAAATCTCTGTCATATCTGGCTCACACAATCTCTGTCATATCTGGCTCACAGAATCAAGTATGTGGTTCTGCATTCGCAATCACTGCTGTCTAAATGTTTAGTTTATTTGGTAAGAAATACTTGGAGGGTGTTGTACCCCCCAACAAGGGGTAAACCCAATACAGGAGAATCTAAGTGTAGAAAGAAGTATTTTGGGGGAGTCTGAGTTACTTTGGATCCTACACAATCAATTCACTTAATAACATCCAAAAGCTACTTGGAACTTTGTGGATCTGTAAAGTGTTAACAATATTTATCTGTGACAAGTTAAAATTTATTTCGTGGCCCTGGTAACATAATCAAATGGATATTATGCAACCTACAGAGCTTTTCCAGTAAGTTCTGGTGTGCTGGCAGCTTACAGTTGGGGGGAATTTTATTTCAGAAGGCACTGAGTGTTTGGGGATCATCCCTCCAGACACTTACTCTCTTGCTAGGGAAGATGTGGTAACCGGATCCCTGCTTTCGGCAGCTGGACTGCTCTGTGGAACAGGGCTGAGATGAACCCTCTGGCTCCGGGTCTGGCTTTTGGGAAAGTATCAAAGCAAGTTGATGTACCCGGCCTCCTCTTTAATCAGATGTTGTTTTTTACGCCCAACCTCAACCAAGCCAGTCTATCATCCCAGCCTATTTATAGTCTATAATCTAAGAGTCTTCAACTTTTGCCCCCACACCAAAAATTAAAATAAAACCTCAGTAGTGGTATGGCTATGTCTTTAGAAATAATAGCAGAGTCACAAAAACCTATTTCTGAGATTTCGTTTTATTTTAATGACAGGCTTGATGGTATTTCCAACAGGCCTATGTCCTCAGATTGTAATTCTTAAATATGTCACCTGATCAAAGTCAATATTGAAGTTTAAGGGACATGTCAACCAAATTCCATTCTTGCAATTTAGAGTAGAACAAAAATTGCTTCCTGGCTCCACTGCTAGGAATAACTGAATCTTTGGTTCTTGAAAGTTGATAATGATAGCTTTGAAACTTCATTTAAGAAATGGCTTATACTAAAACCATCAAATCAAAGAACAATTTATTTATGAGAAAACCAAAGCTAAGAGACAATGACTTGTCTGACACAGTGGTTACTCCTATGCCAGATGTCAAAATCAAAAATTCCCAGGTTCCTTTAACTTCACTCTAAAAGCAGATGCAAGCTGGGGAGGGGGGGCACATACCAGCAATGTGCAAGGTCTGGGTTTGATCCCCAGCACTGCAAATAATAATAAGAGCAGATGCCAATAAACGGACTCCATGTGCCAAAAGGGAGCTTTTTCTGCTGTCAGCGTGGCCCTTGAGGAGGAATGTTAACTGCCACCAAGTAAACAGGAGCACCCACAGAAAAATGGTGCAGGGGAGGAAATGGGCCCAGAGACAATAGGAAGAGGAATCTGGATGGAATTTTCTCCTTTTTAAAATAATCTTTGTTTTAAATTGTGGCAAAATACATAGCACAAAAGTCTGCAGTTTTAATCACTTTCCAAAAAGTGTATAGTTCAATAGTGTGAAATACAGTCACATCGTTATGTAATATATCTCCAGAATTTTCTCATCTTGTAAAATCAAAACTCCATACCCATTAAGTGATTCCCTATCACCCCACCCAGGATCAGGAACCACTTCCATTTCTGTGAGTTTGACTGCTGTGTGTATCTCATACAAGTGGAATTTGTGCTTTTGTGTCTGACTTTTATCACCCAGCTTAATGTCCTCAAGGTTCATCCATGTTGTACCATGTGTCCAAATTTCCTTCCTTCTTAAAGCAAGTAGTGTCCCAGTGAGTGTAATATTACATTAGTCTCTCCATTCATCACAGGAGGACCCTTGGGTGCTTTCTACCTTTGACTACTATGACTAACACTGCTCTCAGGATGAGTGTACAAATTTCATTGCAATTTTTAAATGTTTTGGATATGTAACCAAAGTAGAAATGTTGGCTAATATTATAATTCAATTTTTAATTTTTTAAAAAACTTCCATATTCTTTCTCACAGTGTCTGCACCCTTTTGCATTCCTACTAACAACGCACAGGAATTCCAGTTTCTCTCCATCCTCCCCCCCACCGATGACTGTGATTCTCTGGGTTTTTTTAATAGTAGCCATCCTAACAAGTGTGAAGTGCCTTTTTTTTTTAATGCCTCTACATGGCCTACATTTTTCTACAATGAACATACAGTACACTCAAGATTAAGGACAAACATGTAAAACACTGAAGATGAAAACTAAATCTTATGGGGAAAATAGGTTGCAAACGAATGAAAGAAATGGATTTCTTTTTTAAGACTGAGGCAAATTGTTGCATTCTCCTGTGGGTTCATCTAGAGAATCATTTCTACACTCTTCAAGAGTTTATCACCAGATCAGCTCTGGCTGCCACAATCCATTGGAGAAGTGTCCGTAATTCATGGGCCACGAACACAGTTCCTATAACCACTGGGAAGAAAGCATCCCCAGTACACAAAGGAGAAACCAATGCACAAAGCTGCTGAGAGCCAGTGGTGATCTCAAAGATCCCCAACAGCTGAACAAGTCTGGTCATCTTCCAAATCTTTCTTCTCAGTCTTGGAATCCTCATCTCACAGTTCTCTATTGAGCATCGCTAGGTTCCCACTTGTTCTCCTTCCAAAGCCACAAAGGGTCCTCTTTCCAAAGTAATGTAAAGGGAAAACAAGATGATGCAGCAACTTCCCCCAAAGAGGAGCACAACTGCTCCCTCGTGTTTACAATCAACAGAGAAGATCCCCACAAAACCCATGACCCTCATGTCTGGGTGGCAGAGTCACAGAGGCCCCATGTTACTGGCTATTACACAGAACTTCTCCCTTTGAAAGACAAAATGTTCCTAAAGTGAAATCATTCTTCCCACTGGCCTTTACACATTGCTTCACTCTTGAAGGTGAGGTCACACGATATGACTTATTCATTGAGACAAAGGTAAGGAGATTAAAAACAAAATCCCCCAACTGCATATTTAACCAACCTCCAGCTCCCAGAAGAGATGGTCTATTCTTTTTGGTGTGATTATCTCTTTCCTCCTCCCCCTGCCCCTCATCTTCTCTTCCTCTAGGTTTTGGTTTCTTTCTATTCAGCAGAATAGAGGGAATGGCAGCAGCAGTACCCAGAAACCTGAAGAAAAGAGGTGAGAAACTGAGGAAGGGGCCACCTTCAGTTTTAAAGAGGAGCTCTGTTCAAATGAGGCCAAAGGGATTCAGGATCGATGTCTGTTCTCTCTCCTAGATGACACCTAGAAAGCAGAATCCAGCTCTGGCTTCTTAGAAAATGATCCACACCCGATAGCCGGATGGCACTGTCCCAAAATCACACCTGCCCTTGACCAAGCCCAGGGCTAACCTCCAAAGGAAGCCAAACCTTGGAAATACAGGGCACAGACCATTGAGAAAAAATGACTCTAGGGCCCAGGGACAACACAAAACCTCCACCTAGGTTCCAACAAGACTAATCAAATTTCTGAGGGAAAATTTCAAGAATCAACAGCCAGACTGGGCCACTTTACAAACTGCGAGAAAAGGAGTAAGAGGAAGTCTCACTGTCTTGGGACCACGGAACCCAGAAAAGCTAGCAGGGAGGAAAAGATGACTGTGTGAGAACAACACAAGTTAAAACCATTCATTGTCTCAACAACACACCAGCGTCTAAACACCACTTAGCTCTGTACCTTCCTGACAAGGATTTATAGTTTGAAATCTGTCATCCACCAAGACTTGTTCTGTGTATTCCAGAGAAAACCAGAAGCAAAAAAGAAAGGAGAAAGATCTTTCTAGGCTCATTAGAAGGTGAGTTTGTCCCCAATGGAATGGAGGCCTCAGACGATCATGAACACCCAGTCCCCTCTGGTGGTAGAGTAGAGTGCTGGGGAGAAAGAGGACCTGTTATAAACATGGAGTTTATAACTCCATATGCCTCTGAACTTGTTACATCAAGCACTATTTGTGGTTCACTAGCCTCAAAATTCAGGTGCTCAAAACTTGCAAAGCCACTCTCCACTCCAAGTCCATACCCCTTACCCCAAGTTCACTGTCAAAGACAACAAAGGTGAGAGTACTGCCCAGCCTCTAAGAGGAACAAGAGAGCAAGAATAAGACACGGAACAGGAAGATGACAAAAATACTCAAACTCTCAATCTAAAATCCATGTATGGATTGTCATTAAACAATCTTCTTCCCATGATATACAAAGATACACACCATCATGGGTCTACATGTACAGTTTGTACAGTTAGAAGCAACCCCAGAAAGAATATCACTGGAAATATTGCCTTAGAAACTCCTTTATAAAAGATATCATAGTCCCAGGTAACGGAAATGACAAGTGACAAACATAAATTCTATTTTTTTGAGACAGGATATTGCTATGCAACCCAGAGTCGGCCTCAAATTCACCAACCTTCTACTTCAGCCTCCTGAGTGCTGGGATTACAGATGTGCACTACCAGGGCCGGTTTTAAAATTCTAATTTTTTTCTTTAAAAAAAAATCCCCTCTCCTTAAGGAAAAGTAAACTCTACTCTAATTATGAGAAGAATTATACATTACTTTCTTTGGTTACTTTTCCAGAAGGAAGTATTCCTCCATATTGTGCTAGAAACCAAAATTAAATGACACTGGATTCCTCTGGAGTAAGACGCTAGGAGGAAGGAAGCAAAGGAAATGGCAAAGAGACAAAGGGAAGGGTACAAGAAAGGGATATGGGCTTTCCTGCTATTCCCTTTGAAATGTTCAGCACCAATGGGATCTAGGTCCCCAAGAAAACCAGGTAGGGAAGCCAATGAACACCATAAAGAAAGAAAGGAAGGAGCCAGGCACAGTGGAGCATACCTGTAGTCCCAGCACTAGAGAGGCTGAGGCAGAAGAATTGAGAGTTTCAGGCCAGCCTAAGCTACATAGCAAGATCGTATCTCAAAAAAACAAAGGAGAGCTAGGGGTGTAGCTCAGTGGTAGAGCACTTGCCTAGCACGCACAAGGTCCTGGTTCCCTCCCCAGCACTGAAAAAAAGAGAACAGGAAGTAAATGAGATGTTCTAAATAATTCCAGCTTTGGCCATGCAAAGAAGCATTAGTCACACAGGTAATGAGCTCGTACAGGAAGATGATTCCTAGGCTCAGCTTGAAGACGTTAAGTATATCCATTCTGGCCCAGGAGTGCCAATTACATTTTCAAGCTGGCAATTAGACATAATGTCCCAAAGACAATTACCAAATAATGCCAAATGCAAATCCATCTGAAAGCAGCTATTCTTTCCAAACTGCTCTTCTGCCCAACTCAACTCCCTCACAAACAACTGACCCACATGAACTAAATTCTAACAGCTACTGGTCAAGAGAGTCCAAGATGACAGGATTTTTTAAAAATCTAGGAATATCTCAAACATCATTCTGCCACCAAACCAGGCCCATCCCTTATACTCACAGCCTCCCCACAGCCTAGAAGAAATTACCCAAAGGAAACAGAAGAGTATATTTGCACCCACTACAGTCCTATCCAGCCTCCAGATCATCATAAATGTTCCTTGAGTATGTGTGTGAGTGTATGTGCATGTGAGTGCATGTGTGCACATGTGTGTCCGTGGGTATGCATGTGTGTGTTTCTGTTTAGTTGACTCAGTTCCTGCCCTCGAGGAGCTTGCAGGAAGGTATCCTGCAGAGGTCACAGGTATCCATCATGAGAAGAGAACTGGTTTTATCTATCGACCCAAAGTCTAAATGAGTAGACAGTCAGAACCAGGTTTTCACTGTTTTTTTCCCCTGGCACCTAGCTCAGTTTTCTGTGCACACGATGCACTCTGTATGCAATAAAAGCAAAACAATGGGCTGGGAATGGTGGTTCACTTCTATAATCCCAGCTACTCAGGAGGTGGAAGTAGGAGAATTAAGGTTCAAGACATAGCCAGGGTGACGTTAACTCAAGACTCTATCTGAAAAATAAGCTACAAGCAAAAGGGGGGTGGCTCAAACGGTAGAGCACTTGCCTAGCAAGCTTGACGCCCTGAGTTCAAACTCCAGTATCACTGAGAGAGAGAGAGAGAGAGAGAGAGAGAGAGAGAGAGAGAGAAGCAAAACAAGAGCAAAATAATAATCAGAGGATTTATTTGAGGACCTACTGTGTGCCGGGACTTATGCTAAGCTCTTCTTTATTCTGGATGCCAAAGATGCTCATGAATACAGCTTATCCTGGGCTCTCCCCTTTGACAATGGAACAACATAAAAAGTACATCTCAAGGAAGAAGTCCCTGACAGTAGGAGCTGTGAAAATCCTTGCTATGGTGAGAAAAGGAGTGACTTTCACCACTGTCTGCTGGAATCCTTGGGAAGTAAGAGGAAAGACAGCACAGCACAGGCCGCATGCCATCCCCACTCACTCCACCGTCCCATCCCTTTGAAGTTGAACCCTCCATTTGGTAAGGCCCACTCAGGTCCCTGTGGAAAATCAGGCTGGCAGTTCTGCTAATTCAAACACTCTGCAGGGAGTGGCCACCCACTGGCTTCCGGGAGCATCACCACCACGCAGCCCGGGCTACACCCCCAGCCTTTAATTTTGCAAGTTGGTGGTTTGGCTGAGTTGCCATCCTGGACTTTGGGAAGCCACACCCCTTGCGGTGTGACCAGCTGGCAAGAAAGAGAGCCCACACATTGATGGGCAACACACAGACACACCCCATGAACTCCAAAATGCTGTTCTGGCCGCGCAAGCCAACCCCAAGTCCACAGAGCCTATAGGTTTCTTGGAAGCAGGCACCTGAACAGTCAGCTTTAGCAGTGAGCACCCAGCCTGGCCAAAGCTTCCAGGAGACCTGAGCTCTTCTCTCACCCTGGCTGTCTGGCACAGCTAACCTTCTTCTTCTCATCCCTCCCTGCCATTGAAGAGCTGGGAATTTCCATATTCCACAGTAAGCTTGTCTTCAGGGATGGTCTGCCTAGGGGCTGAAGAATGGACAAGATCCTTGCTTCTCACTGCTTGTGTCCTGCCAGAAATGTACAATGTCAGGCCTGCCCTGAACCTTCTAAATCAGATTCTGAATTTACACACACACACACACACACACACACACACACACACACACACACGCCAGTGATGCACTGTATTAAGCCCCAATTAGATGCTCTCTCCAGCCTTTGGAGAAAGAAATCTGATAGCCGAATTGAACGTTCCTTGGGCTTTCTTTACAGCATGCTAGGACACCTTGCCTCTGATGGTGGGACCTCAAGTTTCTTCCATGTACCTAGGGCCAGGGACCCATCTACCCAAGGAGCACTTTGAAGAGACATTATTGATCTGCACAGAAACAGAATTTCAGAGGTTCTGCAGGAAGCCTGGCCTTGCCTTGCCTGAACCCCAGGGATGCACCCATGAGGCCCAGTGCCCGCCCCCCCCCACAGGGCCCCAAGGCTGTAGTGTCATAGCACAAACAGTCATTTCCCTGGAACCACAGAGGTGTTCCTCCAGGGGCTCTGCAGTTCCAAAGTCCTGGGAAGGTGGGGTTGCTTGCTGTGATTCACAGATTAGCACGGCCACTGCCACTGTGAGCCAGGACACCCCTGCTACCCACTTTGGGAAGGAGGTCTTGGTATTGCTATCCAATGCCAACCTGAGCGCTGCAGCACTGGGCTGTGTGTGTGTGTGTGTGTGTGTGTGTGTGTGTGTGTGTGTGTGTGTGGTGTGTGTGACAGACAGAAAGAAACTGAGACCTTCACCCAAAGAAAGCAATTACTCCTTGCTGCCAGGTATCTGACGAATGTTCCAGTTCAGGGAAGACAGAAGCAAAGCAAAGAGAGGCCTTGCCCTTGGGATGCCTTTACCCCCAGGTCAAACAACAGCGTAGTTTTTCCTGTCCTCCTGATGTACCTGGAAGCAGGGCCAGTCCAAGGCTTGCAAAAGGAAGTATGGGCTCCAGTGTCTTCCTGGGAAATACTATGCAGTGGGGTTAGAGAGAGTATCTACCCCAGAGGGCAGTGCTCTGTTATAATCCCCAATTTAGCTGGTGGAGTGGCTCAAGTGGTAGACCATCTGCCTAGCAAGCATGAGACCCTGAGTTCAAACCTCAGTGCCACTAAAAATATAACCCCCAATTAGGAAATAAGGAAACTGAGGAACAAAGCACTGAAGTCCCTGTCCAAGGTCATGGTTGACTCTCGGCTACTGCACAGCAGACTTGACACCTGGGCAAGGCTTCTCAAAGGAAGAACTGTTCAGCCAATTTCCCTCCCAGCTTGACTTCTCCAAACCTGCGATGTGATCCTCCAAAGAGGCAACACAGCCCAATTTTGTTCAAGGTAACCTCAAGGGCAGCAAATGAACCACAGGACACATTTTGGGACCCCCTGCTCTAGAGGATTTCATGGAAAAGCTGGACTTGGTACAGCACATCCGGGCCAGGAGACTGCTCTATCACAGAGGGTGGAAGGATTTGGAGAAGCAGATCTAAGAGCTCCAGTTTTGGGATAACAGGGTGAGAATTTGTCCCTCCTCAAGGGCACATTGTAGGAGCCACCTTCTGCCAGCCCTAAAGCTCTGGCATCCCCATACCACCAATGCCTAACCACCAACATCCCTACCATCAACACATCAACCATCCCATCCTATGAGGCCCTTGTCCACAGAGCCTTCCTTGGCTACCCCATCTGTCCCAATCACCCCACCTTGCAGCAGCCAAAAACCAGGAGCTCAAAGCTTAGTCTGACTGGACTAGTTATTTGCCTCATAGCTTCAGAGCCTAGAGGCTGGCTCCTTTTGGCTCAAAAATGCTCTTTGTTCTAGTCTGTGCTCTCCAGGGGCCACAGTTCAACAAACCAGAGAAAATAAGCTCCAAAATTTGTGAAGCTATGGTAGTTCCCACTTTCAAGAAGCCTGCTATGGGTGCCACACATCCATTATTGCCAGTCCTTATAAGGATTCTATAAAGTAACCATCATTATGTTCCTCTGACAGGCGAGAAAATCAAGACTTGCTCTGATTGCTAGCCAAAAGTGCCCTGGTCATGAGTGTGAGATACACCATTTAGCTTGGGTCTGTGGACTGCAGTCTGTTGTGTACTAAAGGGTGCACTTCCAGCAAAAGACCCAGTAATGAGAAGCGCAAGCTCTCTGGACAAGGGCAGGTCAGCCAAGCTCCCCCGTGACTAGGACCTGAGAACTTCTCCCAGGCTACCCCAAGTGATCTGATCCAACAAAGGAGTTTGCGAAGGTCATTAGTATAGCTGATCCCTGGGATAGGATGAGATGAGGCACTAGGACCAATCTGGAATCAAGAGTTCCAAGGTGCTGAAGCCACAGCCCTGATTGAATGTGCCAGGCCAGACCCTGGGTAATTACCCAGCCGTAATGGGATCTGATATTTATATTAGTCATGAGCCTGACAGAGAAAATGTGTTGTTTTCTCAGACACAGCCATGGAGACAACACCTCAATAATTCATTGCACACAAGCCATCCTTGATCAAGCCTAAGCTTCTACAGGACAACAGCTCAAACTGAGGAGAGCAGTGAGTCTATGCTTAGCCACATGCAGGCCCTACAGCAAACTAAGGCTCCATCAGGAAGCTGACTCAGTTTCCTCAGACATTTTAAAGAGAAGTAGACTATATGTTAGAAGATAAACAGAAGAAGGGAATAGAGACACATCTGTAGTCTGACGCTAAATTCCTAAAGGGATTGCTGGGAAACTGCAAACCTTACTGAAGTAGAAACTTTACCCATAACGCCTGTTCCTTCCACTCTCCTATGGGGAATCCCAGAGCAGGAAGGGACATTACAACTCACAGATTTCAACCCGCACAAGAAAAGAGAGAAGAGACCAGAAGTTAAATCACTTCTTCAAAGTCATGGCCAAATAACTAGAGAACGCTGATGAAATCCAAAAATGAAAAAAGAAACTAATAATGTGAAAAATTTTAGTGAAGAACCCAGTACTGGAATAATTGGGCCCATGTTCCAACAGAGGGAAAATGTGATTAAGTTTTGTTCTTTACCTCCTAAAAATGTCCACATTCCATTCTTTTCAAAATACCTAAGTCATTGACTAGGTACTGTTTGGAAGCCAAAAATAATAATGAGTAGAGGCTGCATGACGCTTGTCCACAATCTTGGGTTCCTTTGATCAAAAAGGATCTTTCAGTCCCAAAGATCAAATGCATGTAATTCTAGAACACCTTGCTGAAACTTCTTTCCCTCAGAATTTCAGATGCTGAAAACTCCTGCCTTCCCCAGGACTCCAGCTCCTGCTCAAACCACCATGGGTCCCGGATGAGGGTGAGGGTCACTGAACATGCCTGAGGATGGGTGGAACTCTGTGGAAAGGCAGCGAAGATTGGTTTGGAAAGGCTAGCACTAAAATAATTGTTCTAAACTTGAGTCAAATACTTTCTTCTGCAACAAGTCTCAACAAATCTACCAAATATTTGAAAAGTGAAAAGTACAAGGGACAAAAAATCAGATTGCAAGATCTCAAGGGTAGAAAGCAAAGCTTATAAAAGGCCCGACTTATATATAGTGAGCTGGCCACATACATGGTTTAATTGAACAAATCAAGGGGCAGGTATTAAGAGATCTGAGCATATTTCAAAATGGACTCATGATATGGAAAATAATTTGATCTTATTCTACATTGGCCACACATCTTTCCAAATCAAACACAACCATCTCTTATCCTAGGTTGATTTCTTATAGAAACTTCCAGCTATGTCTACTCAGCTAGTCTTGGAGCTACAAAATAGAGCCAAATATGTACTATTTGTTTTTTGGGTTTTTTTTCTAATGTTCATTGCCAAAAACCTATTTTCTTGTGAAAACTGACTGAAGCTATGCTTGGTCATCATTTAGGAAAAAGATTCTTTCTTTTTTGTGGACTATCTGATGAGCAGTAGTATTTATTTGCCTCCTTGTAAAAAGACTTTTGAAGCTGTGTTTGAAAGCCTCAGGATCACAAAACCACCACATCTTATTTTTAACTCATTGAAAAAAGTTTTCATTATGATCAAAATTGCCCACTTCCTGAAAAACAGGCGATTTTTTTAAAGTTCACACAAATCACTCCATCTAGAGAATATTTTAAATGCATGCAACTCTGAGCCATCTTTCCCCTAAGGACAGTTGCTGGATCTCAGGAAGGGGAAAATTCCCAGGACTGAAGCCTGTGGGTAGGTGAAGGAAAGGGAATTGAGTAAGAAGGCTGGATGAATAAACTGTTGTTAAGAGGCAGAGGCCGGCTAGGAAGACCTGTGTTTAGAACCTTCCTTAATCTGAGGCTTCCTCCTTCACAGAGAAGGGAGCCTCCAACACCAACAAGATAACTCCACGAAGCTGGCCAGCCAAAATCTGAAGGCTTCCAGAGCACTGAGAAGAGAAGGCAGCGAAGGATGGTTCTACTTTTTCTCCCTTATTCCAACACACCAGTATTTTCCAAAACACAAGTGTGCTGCCACAAAACACAGCTGAGCTCCAGCACCTAACATGATGTATAATTAATGACCCCCGACAGCGCGCTTCAATTCGCCCTTGGGTTTTACAGTCTCCCCACCCCGCCCCCAGCCTCTGCCTTCCTCCTTCCCTTATCACCTAGGAGGCTGCTACAAGTTGCTGTGCCCTGTGAAGTTTGAGGGGTACTAGGATTAACTTTACTAGGAAAGCTGTGAACGTTTGGGGAGCCAGATGTCTGCCTACCTTGCTCTACTCCCCATAGATATCCCCTCCCTCCACAACTGTGAGTGCTGTGAAGTCCTCTTTGATAGGAATTACAAAAAAAAAAAAAAAAAAAAAAGGCAGCTTGGTACTTCTTTTCCAGGTTTTTCTTTTTTATTCTGTGGCTTTCTAACAAATACTGTCCCAGTCCCCCACCCTCCAGCTAGTGGCAGGTGGCAGGCAGGAACACCTCTAGGGTCAGGCCACAGACCAGGAAGTCAGTTCAGAAGCCATATATCTAAGCATGTATCTAAGGTGTAGTGAGCCTGGGTGCTGATGGGCGTCTGCGCTAGGAATCGCTTATGGAGACATCCAGGCACCTCAAGCGCCAAGGAAGGGGTTCCCCCGTGAAGCCGCGGCCTCCGCGTACTCTCTTAGGCAAGCTCCAGCTCAGCGCTGCTGGTGGCGTTTCCGGGGACCCAAAGTGGGTGGCATGGGGGCGAAAGTACAGAGGCAGCAGAACCTGGGTGGGGGAATGTTCTGTGAAAAAGAAATCTAAGGGATGAAGTGGGAGGTGACATCAGATTTGCAACCTCGCCACGTTCCTAAAGTGGCAGCCCCATGGGTTGTTTCCAATTCTGGTATGGATCTCCCCAACTTTCTCTCGTCCCCCTCCAAATTACCCCACTTTCTTTGGCCACGTTCCTACCCCGGGATTCTCTCGCGCAAAAAAATTTTCTCCCAAGGACCTTTCCTTCTTTCGGACCCCACGAACTCATCTCCCTAACAGGCTCCTAAAGTGCGGGTTTATGTGCTCCTCTCGCCCACCTCAAGGACCCAAACGGTGGCAGGTGAGCGGTTCGGAGCACGCACCCAGCGGCCCCAGCTTCCTCGGTCCCCGCGAGGTTGGCTCTCCTCGCCCCGCACCACGGCAACCCAAGAGGTGCCTGTCCCACACCCTGGCCCGCCCGCAGGTGCCGACAACCCTACAATAAACAAGGGGACAGGACGCCGCGTCCGCGTCCAGAAGCGCACCAGTTGGGGGCAACTCCTCACCCTCCGACTAGCCACCCGCTACCCGAATCCTAGCGCGCAGGGAGAGAGAAGGGAGGGGAAGGCGGCCAGGGGAAGGCGGCCAGGGATGCAGGGAGGAACCGCGCGGAGCGGAGCGAGGAGGTGGGCTGCTAGGGACGCCGAGAAGCGGTGGGGCTGGCGCAGGGGGCGGGCGCCCCGGGCGCGCTTTACCTTCGTCTTGCCCCCGCAGTGACAGCAAACGGTCCACAGGTACTTGAGCGTCCGCCAGAGCAAGATGATGAAGAGGCCCCCGAAGAAAGTCACCATGGAGGAGGCCAGGAAAGCCCACCACATGCGTTGGCCCCGGCTGTCGCACGGCACCTCCATGGTCACCGGGATGATGAGCGCATCCATCTTGGGCTCGTGGACCGAGGACGAGGAGGAAGAGGAGGAGGAGGAAGAAGAGGAGGAGGAAGAGGAGGAGGAGGACGCGTCTAGGCTGAGATGGTTCGCGTGGATATTGCTACTCATTCTAAGACCGCTGCCTCCGCCGCCGCCGCCGCCGCTGCTGCCGCCGCCGCCGCCGCCACCATTTGCCATAGCTAGCAACGGGCGGCCGGCGCAGGGGCTCGGGGGAGCTCCTCCCGCCGCCAGCGCCACCCCGAACACCCATCAACAGCCATGTTGCTGCTACTGCTGCCGCCGCCGCCGCGGAGCGCGGAAAGGGGGCGGGGAGGCGCCTGGGCTCGGGGCGCTGTGCGCGACCTGGCGGGGTGCGCGGAGATATATACAGCCAGCAGCCGCCGCCCGCCCTCCCCCCCGGCCGCCGGCCCTCTCGGGGGGAGGGGATGGTGCGGGCGGGCGGCTCCCCCTCCCCGGCCCGCGCCCCGCTCGCCCGGGGCTGCGCTGGCCCCGAGCGCCGAGAGCCAGGGGGCGCCGCGGGCCGCCCGCGCCCAGGGTCTGCACCACCCCCCGGGCCCGCCCCAGCTCCACGCTTGGGCCCGGGTGCCCTCTGCGCCGCGCCTCCCGCCGTGCGCCGAGTGTGTGCGCTGCGCTCTGGCCAGGGACCCTCCCTTCCCCGCGCGCCTCCCGCGCCACTAACGAGCCGCTCTAGGTTTATTAGGCAGCAACTCGTTAATAATGTAGAATCTGTCCCCTCCGCCCGGACGCCTCCGCGCTAGCTCGCCTCCCCCGGCTGCGCTCGGCTCCCGATCGCCGCCCCTGTGCGCGCCGGGCCGCGGCAGGTTCACTGCGTCCGGCCGCCGAGCTGCCGCCGCTTGCTAGCCCATGCTCGCGGGACCCCTAAGTCGCATCTAAGCCTCCCTGGCCTCCGCTCTCTCTTCTCCTCTCCTCCTCCGGCTCCTCTTCGTCCCCGTCCTCGCCGCCCGAGTCTTTCGGCGCGCACCCCGCGCAGCAGTGGCAGCTGCAGCAACTGGAGCGGGCGCGGGCTCAGGCCGCCAGAAGCGGGAGGGGAGGAGGCTCGCCGAGCTGGCTCACCACAGCTTCGGGCCGGGTAGGGGCAGACAGGCCCCTCGGTGATGGCCGGGCACGCGCCCCTTACCCTCCGCCCCGCAACGCGCAGGGTGTAGTGTCCCTGACCTAGGCGCGGGACCGAGGCAACTATCTCCAATGTGCTGCGCAGGGAAGGACTCGGGCAGGCTGTTTTCCCCAAAGGAGTCCGGGTTGGGAGGGGAGGAGTGGGCAGCTGTCAACTCAATTCCACCAGTGGAATGCCCCAAGATGCTCCGATTTGGAGAGTGAGGATACTTTAGGATACACCTAAGACCCGTAGTTCGCTTCTTGCGGTGTTTCCTAGGCCTGCCAGTGCCCCTGGTATAGCTGAAGGGCAGAGCCATCTGGTAGGCTGGCGGGTGGTCTGTGGCCTCTGACAGCAGCAGGTGGTTTTTCTCCCTTTTCCATATTAAGCAACAAAGGCTGCCTAAGAGAGCAGGCAAGAGATGGTAGAAGAGACCTGGCCTCCAGCAAGGTAAGGGCCCCAGTGGACATCAGGGAATCTTAAAGGGTCATTTTTCCCCACTCCTTCATCTAGTCTCAGACTTCAGTGATGAGAGGAGTGTAGCTGGAGAAGTATACTTCAGGCTTCATTCAGTCTGCTTTTCTATATTTGGGGTTCTCTCCTCCCCCCCCTTAAAAAATAAAGAGGGCCAGGTTTGTTCGACAGCTCACACACACACACACACACACATCCCCATGCCACCTTAGGAATCCCCCTTCTGATGGGCTCAGAAACTTGCTCCCTCTGGATACACCCTTCCTCCAGCTACCAGCTGGACCACAAGTTTTTCCAGCACTAATTAAAACGAAGATGATCCCCTGGTTGCCCACAGTGATTTCCCCCAAAGTTTCCAGCTCATTAGTTTAAGCCTAATTGGAATTCTCAGGTTCCTTCCTGCTCATCCTGTGGTAAGTTGGTCCAAGTTAGCATCCTTAACTGCATAGGCTTTCTCTGCCTGAATAGAGGTCTGCCCTTCCCTTACCCTTAGAGGTCTTAGTTGCAGGGAAGAAAGAGGGTCAGAGGACAAGCCCTGCAGAGGCTGAAGCTTCACCTGATTGATTCAGAGTATATTCACTGGGCTCAGTATACACATTTATTAAAAAAGAGTTAAGGCCAAAGTCAAAGGGGAAAATGGACCCAGGTAAGAGTCCTTGAGTATTGGTACCCCAAAAGCAGTAAAAGAGAACTGCAGATAGTATTTTCCAGAAAGTGAAATTGTCTCAGTCTCCCTCTTTATGTCATCTGAAGTTCCATCCTGTCTCTGCAGAGCCTTTTCCTAAATGGGCAAGGCCAGGTGCCAGATTTTCTGAACATGGTGCAGAAGTTTGCAAATGATGTGGAAGTGGCTAAAGAGCTAACAGAGGATCTCATCTGATGACACCTCAACCCTAGTGCATTCAGTTCAGTGGCCACTCTGTCACGTCAGCCCCACACACACAACGGTCCTGGGTCCTCTCCAGCATGGAGTTGGGAGAATTGGCTTTAGAAGGCTTGCATCTTGAGGTGCAAGGTGACTGTGGCATTGAGGTTCCCTTATTTATTAGTCTTCTAAAAGGCTGTACTTAGCTTCCTTTGTGAGCGAGTTAAGGACTGTCCTTAAATCATGCCCAAGATTTGAAATTGTAAGACAAAACACCCATAACATAAAAAGAGCAGACTGGACTCTCCCCAGTGGGGTAGGAAACCCTCAGAATGAATTCCCTCCTCCACAAAACTAAACTTGACTTTCCAGACAACCCGTACAGCCCAGATCCCTGGCAGCTGTGCCTTTTAGCCCTCAACTGCAAAGTCCCCAACATATGCTATGTTTCTCCTCCATCACCACCTTCATTGTCTCAGCATCCTTCCAGAGGGTGATGAAGGCAGAGGAGGTACCAGCTCTTTCTGCTCTCTTCATCATCCCTGCCTTTGCTGACTGAAGTTTTTAGCAACATCAGTGTTAAACCCCAGTTTAGTGGGGTTTTGACGGTGATTTAACTCACTGTCAAGTCCATATCCTTCCATCCCTGCAATCTCTAGTCCCTTGCCACTTCCCTGAATGGCTTGACTGTAAGTACTGAAAGAGAGTGCCACAATCCGCCAGAAATAGATGCCATCAGGCCTCTGCCAGCTCTCTCCAGCCACTACCACATCGTCCACAAACTTCTGCACCTGACCTTGCCAATTTAGGAAAAGGCTCTGCCAAGACAGGCTGGAACTTTGATCTTAAAAGGAAACTTAGGTATCATTCATTCATTGTGTTCCCTCATGTGTAAAACCAGAATAAAACAGGCACTACTCTGTCTACTTCAAAGGGTTGTATGTAAGAATGAGAAAGAAAATATTATACAGATCTTGACTGTAATGTCTACGACACCCAACACTGGAAAAACTCAGATCTTCCAACTCCCACACCAGTACTCGAGTGTGCCTGCATTGTGCACTGCAGAAAATGAGTACAAGCAGGACTGGGACCCTCTATCTCCAATTTGCTGTCTGCATCCAACAAGCCTCTGAACTTGAGATGAGGACAGAGGCAAGGTCATGCAGTCACCCCTGTCATCTTCTACAGCCCAGAGGGTTCCACAGACAGCCAGTCTATGGACAGACTCCAGGGCACAGCAGAGCCTAAATGGACTCCTGACCTCTGTCACCCAGGCCCACTCATTGTCTTGCCACTCCCTGGATGGCCTGGGAAATGGGAAAGTACAGAGAAGCATCTACAAATAGCCTCAGTGCATCTTTACCTACCGTGGGTGTGTCTGCAGACTGGGAATTGAGCACTATTGTACGGGAACAGAAAGCCAAAACAAAAGTAGAAACTTCACTGTTCGAAAAACAATATGAGCCACTTATTTTGTCTCCGAATACATTTAAAAGCTTCCCAGGGAGGAGGGAAGCCTCTTTACCAAATGCACATGAGTCTATGGCAGCTTTCAAAGCCAACCAGGGCTTTCAAGTTTCTTAAGTATTCTAATCTGAACAATCCCAATTGACTTAAAAGAAGTGAAATGAAGTACATAAACATACAAACTAAAAATCAAAGTAATTAAAGGCCAAGAAACTCATAAAAGGTTATTTACCTAACTGTCGGCCCAGCATCACGATTATTGTGTACCTGACTTTATTTGTCTCTGGCCTGGACTCAGGTTCAATTTTCTTACAAATCTTTGTGATTCTGCTGTGGAGAAGCCAGGTGGTGACTAAGTGATCTAGCGTCCTCTGGTGGTTTTTTCTGGCATATTACTGGTCAATGTTCAACAGGACTGATTGAAACTGAAATTGGAGCTATGATAATTCCAAAAGGGAAGACCCACTGTTTAAAAAAAAAATCTTGTAGCCACAAGGACTGCAGAGCATGAACTGGGGAGACATTGGTCAAAGGATACAAAATTTCAGTTAGGAGGAAGAAGTTCAAGAGATCTAATGTACCACATGTTGACTACAGTTAATAACAATGTATTGTATATTTGAAAATTGCTGACAGTGGATTTTAAAGGTTCTCACAAAAAGAAATGATAAGATTGTGAGGCAACACATATGTTAATTAGCTTGATTCAGCCATTCCACCACATAGACATATTTCAGAACACCAGGTTGTAAAGATAACGTAATTTTTGTCAATTTTAAAAAATGAAAAATGAGGAAACAAAAAAATATAGCCACAATAATATTAACAATACAATTACTAGTCCTACCAGCATATAAACTATTGGAATGAAAACAGATAGCAAGGTTCATACTGTTAACATAATTTGCTGTCAGATCTCAGGTATAACTGCCACTGGTATCTCCCCCCCCCCCTTTAAATCACCTGTGCTCCTTTCAAAACTGCCAACAGTATCCCCCTCCTTTCTTTCCTCCTTCATACTATTGTTGTGATATAAAACAGCACAGTAGCCATTCTCCCACTTTACAGATAAGGAAACTGAGGCTTAGACCTGTGGAGTTACTTGACATGACAAGAGAGTCTTTTACCTCTGGAACAATTTGTCTCCTTGTGAATTTGTGATTTATAATGAAAGAAGACTATGATGGCCCAACCCTCAAAACTGTATCTAAGGGTCTTAGACCACAGGGAGCCCTGGTTTCCAAGATGGAGAAAGGCACTCAAACTACAAGCTGAAAGTGGTTTGTTTTTTCATAAATATTTACTTTAAATCTATTTCTGCTCACAGAAATCATTCAGACATATTGTTAAGAGTTTGGAATATAAAAGTTTCATAAAAGAATAGATAAACCATCTATAATCCTACTATCCACAGGTTATCACTCATAACATTTTTAAATATTTATTTTACACTTTTACCTGGGCGTGTATAGTTTTGCAGAATTAAGCTTAGCTTGAACATCTTACATTTATCTTTTTGTTCCTTAATATTAAGTCATTTGTATCTCCTTGATGTCATTAAAAATCATGAGAAATCTTCTTAAGAAAACTGCTTGACATATGAGTTATTCTAATATTTGATATAGCTTAAAATAAGTTCTAAAACTTTGCAAATGGCTTGTAGTAAGTGAAAGATATCTGGAAGATTCCATCGATATGCCTTCCTGGCTCTAGCCTCTATGGCCTAGGGAGAGCAAATGCATGGCAGAGAAGCGCATATGGAGACAGGCTGACTGTGGGGTACTTCCCAGCCCCATGCTGCAAAATCCCAGTGAGAAGTTTTGAGCCAGGACATGAGAGCCTCAAAATTATTCTCCCCTTTTCTAACACATCAAAGCCACTTCCTTTGGAGATGATAGTGCTATGCTCTCACCATAACCTCCTCAGTTACACCCCCACCTGTCTGCCAAGGTACAAGCTTATGAGAACTTACTCCTTTCAAAATTATTTTATTAGCATACAATTGTTGTACGGGGGATACATTGTGATATTTACATATATGTTTACAATATATCTTAATTAGATTCACCCCTCCATCACTCTCCCTCCTTCCCCTCCCTCCTTCTTAGAACAATTCTAATAGGTTTCATTCTTCTATTTTAATATATGGATACAAAACATATCCACCATATTCATCCTCATTCCCCCTTTCCTTGTGACCACCCACCTCCCCCTGGTACTCACCCCCGGAAAAGACCTCTTTTTTCCCTCCTGCCCTTCGTTTTTTTAAGTGTACATTTTTAGTCCAGTACTTCAGGCCTATATATATATTGTGCTTAGTCAAATTACCTCCCCCATTACTTACTCATTTTCTATCACCATGTCCCCTAATATTCAATAACTTACAGTATAGTGCATTATATTATATTCATACATACATGAGTTATTTCAATATTTTCATTCTCAAATATTATCTTGACCTCTCCCACCTCACATGGTCCCATCAAACTCACTAATATAATTTTGAGAACTTACTTTTTATTCTATAAGATGACACCCATGGCTGGGAAACGTAGACCTAACTCTTGGATTATGTGCTCTAGAATTCAGTTTCATTTCCACCTGCAGGACTTCCAGAAAACAATTATGCATATCCCTACCTTCCTTTCATCTCTGTGATCATTGTCATTCCACCGGAACAGACAGCAGTGCTGTGGGCCTTGGCTTTGGGAAGCAGCCCCAAAAAGGAGCCACCATATTCACTGGCAGGAAAAGAAGAAACCAAAGGCAGAATTGCCTTTGTGCTTTGGGCTTCCAGACCAAAGGACTTTCTAAAATCCTCTCTTCAAGGGCTCCTAATTAATCTTTGTAGAAGCACCTGTTCCAGATGCAAGCAGTCTAGGACTCAATTCCTTATCCCTAGGGCTCCAAGGTGACCGAAGGACCTCATGATAAAAGAGACTATGTGAATGACTCAAGAAACTTCCTGCTGCCTGCACCAAGTAGCTTTTGCAAATAAGAACAATGCTGAGCCCTTACTTCCTGTCTATAAGCCATCTTGGGAAAAAGAAGCCGAGAAGTCAGACATCTCCCAGGGTTTACTTGCTTAGGATTCTGGCTATTGTGCTTGTATCTTCTTTTGTCATAATGTTATGCCAAGCAAGACCCCTTCATTTCACACTGACAGCTGCTCCCTTGGAGTTATATCCTTTCTCCAGTTTCAGTATTCCACACTAGCCAAATGTCCTGTTTCCCAAAGATGGGCTAATAAGTTACTGGTTCAAAAAGCTTAGAAGCCATGGTATTTTATGAGAGGTAAATCTGGTTGTGTGAAACCAAGAAACTGATTTGTTATGCTTTTGTAAAGACAATACAACAACAACAACAAAGAGTTTAAAAAAAAAAAACAATCTAGCAGTGTCCTGGAAGTTGCAGAAGGTACACCATGGAGGAGAACCATCTTTGTGGATGAGTCTTGGAAGATTTCAGGAAAGGATGACATTAGAGTTCCAGAATGTAGAAAGAGCTAGAGCCTCACCTTTGGCCAAGACCTGAGTCCTTGGGTCCACCCTCAGGAGAATTTTCCCAGAGCACATTGCATGGCTACAATAATCCAGAAAGAGGACTAAAGATGGAGGTGACATGGCCAACTGGCCTGGTCATTCTAGAAAGTGCAAATACAGAGAGCTGTGAACTGTGCTTGCTCCAGAAGCTGAAGCCACTACTATTTGGGGGCATTCATTAAGTGCCTTGTCAGCTCTGTCTCCATAGGGACTTCTGTTGTGAACTTCTTTGAACACAAACTTTAGATGCCAGCAGAAAGATACCTTGCCCTCAACACTGCAGCTAGAACACAGCAGCCTTAGAGGAGACACTGCCCAGGCAGGTTGCTAAACCCTCACTTTAGGAACAGCCTCATGGGCTCTGGAACACTGTGTTGTAGAAGTTTTTCAGCAAGATGCTAGGCTGAATAGAAGCCATGCAGAAGCTTCTTTTTGGCCATCTGTAAATCTCATTTTGTTCTTCTGTCCTTGTTACAAAATTGAAAGCTGTAAGTTAAGCAGAGTAAGCCACAATATCCCAGCAGCCCTGGGACCTCCCTGGGTGATGGATAGTTGTGGTCTTGAAGATTTTTATCTGACTTGCTCTTGGCTCTTCTGTCAAGACCTGTCTTGGTGACATTGCACTGAGAGAGATTGGTTAATATACATGTGGCTTTTATTTCAGAAGGCAATACATATTCTGCCTAAAGTACAATGGCTCAGATGGGAATTCCATCCCCTTTAGCATTAATGTAGAAATGCAATAGTCCTTAATCTGGTAGCCTACTGAAATGACTTTCCATTAAATTCAATGGTCCATAATTGGGTGGCCCCCCAAAATGACTTTCCATTAAAGTCAATGGGAGACCATTTGAGTCAGAACCAATCTAAAGACTAAACAGAATTTATCCACACATTCCACTGCCCAGAGGGCTCTGTCTGCCCTCTCTTCTTTGGGTTTTCCATGCAGACTGGTGAAATCAGCACTTCTTGGACCTGAGGTGATGGGCAAAGGAATGGCGTAGACTGGGCACATCCTCCCTTCTGGAGCAGCCTCAGTCATGATTGATGACCCACTGATGACATTGGGCACCATAGTGCTGCCTTCACAGGCCCCCAGATTTAACTCAGACTGCTCCCTAGTTCTTATGCCACCGCCACCATTCTGGCCATATTATCTACTGCCTTTTCAATCACTTCATATTGGTTTTTAGTTGACTTTCTTAATGTACTGAAATTTATCACAAAAGGAAATTATTCTATAACACTAGCTTCATGGCTAACCACCACTGTCAAAAACAGAAGGTAAATAAATATAAATAAATACAAATAAAGAAAGAAGACAAATGTGATAATTAGCAAAATGAATGGAAAACAATGCTATCAGTCCAGAGCTAGGCATGGTCAGCAGAAAGCCCTTAACCTTAGGCCAAGACAAGTTGCCCCCATGGCAACAGGTTCCAGAGAAAAGTGACCAGAACACAAGCTTCTCGTTGTGCGCCAGAGTCAGAGTATGAGCTAAAATCATCCTTCATATATCCACTTTTGGAAAATGTTGTGCTTTCCTACTTGGTTCCCATGGAGTAACTATTAACCCCATTCTGCAGGTGTGGAAACTGAGACTCAAGCAGGTTAAGCAAGTACCTCTTCCAGAGTCACAGGAAGAGCTGGTGTTTGTTCTGAAACTCTGGAAAGGTCATTGCATAGCATCCACAGGGGTCAACCAGCCCCTTGGCCCCACCTGGCCCAAACCATCACAACTCTGGGGAAGAAGGCAGCTTACAGGCTGTTTTGTCTGATTTTCTTTTTAGACTGAGGAAAGCAGGGTTTGGAGATGTTAAGTAACCTGCCCAAAGCCTCTTTGCTCACCCTGACTGAGCTGATGTTAGAATCCTTACCCAGTGCCCTTTCTGCCCTGCAAGATGCCACCTGGTTGGCAGCTGGGCCTGCTGGGCGTGGGGTGATGAACTCTCCACACCATCCTCCTTTCTGTTCCCAGCAGGCCTCCAAACTCCTTTCTTGTTGACCTTTCTTTCAAATGCTAATCTGGGTCTTGGGGGCTCATGGGGTACTTACCCCCTTGGAGCCCCACTGCAGGTGAGTCCAGCTGTGAGTCAGAGCCTCACAAGTCCCCAGGTTGTGGTGAGTGTGCAGGGAGCTCACTCCCAGGACATCTGGACTTGTGCACATCCCCAGAGGACAGGGACCCAGTGAGCCCAGGAAATGTCTGCAGCAGAGGCTTTAAACTCAGCAGGTGCAGCTGGTAGACCAGGACCAGGTCAGACACAGTCCAGAACCAATGCGATAGCTTTGAAGAATCTTTGTGCAATGGGTTCTGGAGTGGTGGGCAATTCAGGACCTTTTTCAGGCTGCAGGGAGTCTCATCTGGGTGAGGGAGAATGGGTGGGACAGGGCTTATGCTGCACCTTTGGAAAGAAGGAATGGGGAAGATAGAGGATGGAATATAAGGCATGGGAGAGCTGAGAAGGAGAGAGAAGGCCAAACTGAAAAGTGGCCAGAAGGAGACACACAGAGAGAGGATTAGAAAGAGAGAAAACTAAGGAGACCCAAAAAACAAAGAAACCTGCCCAGGATTTGTTGTCTTTTCCAGGCATCCCATTTCCTCAGTAAAGCAGAGGTGGGTTATGGCTGTCACAATAGGGGACTCCAAAGCTTCAATGGAAAGAAACAAGTAATTTCTTTTAAAAAAAAAAGATACAGAATGCTAGTGGCAAGATCCTTGCGGGACACACACACACACACACACACACACACACACACACACACACACACTGATTTCCCAGGGAAAATGAGTGCTTGAGATGTGGGGTATGCCTGCCACATGCTAGGGGAGTCATGACAGCATAAATACTCCAGTCCCATAAAGTCTCAGGTGGTATTGGCTGGAGAGGAACCTGGGCTGTGTATTAGGAGATGGTGACAAGACAGGAATCCCCTTTCCTTGAGTTTTCATTACCTAGATGAGAATTGAGAAGATGGAGAGCCATCAGAAACTGCTACCCAGGTAGGAGAGGCTGCAGTGCCTCCCATCACTATTAATGGCCTGCAGTATGGCAAGTTTCAAGCAAATTCCACTCAGCCCAGCCTCCTTGCCCATGAGAGTGACCATGACACTGGTGTCTCCATGTGAGTGGACAGTGCTTTAAACCAAAGGATGATGGGAGAAGAGTGTCTCAACATCACATGCTTGTTCCACTTCTCCAGGGCTCAGTCCTCAGCTCTACAAGGAAAAAGTATTATTTATTTATTATGTAACTATTTTTTAAGCACCCACACTTTGGACTACTAGCAATGTCAATAAACAGAGTCTTTCCATCTTTAGCAGCTCTCCCCACCACTCTGGGGGTCCCTGGAGGAGCTGTTGCATACATTAAAATATTTCATGTCATAATCCAATGGAAAGTCTGGGTGAGTCCTAAAGTGGCTGCACTGGAGTTCCACAGAGCTGAGTTCAAATTTCAACTCCTCTCCTGACTCTGGCTGTGGGGGTATGGATTGGGTTTCTTAGTTTCTCGAATTTCAACTTCCTCTTCTCTTTAGTAGAGAGAATAAAATCACCTCCTCCACGAGCTGTTGTGAGGATCAGATGGAAGAATCCATGTAAAGCACTCGGTCAGCGCAGTGTCTGGCACATGGTGAGTGTTGGCTTTTCACTGTCCTTGCTACAATTAATAAATGTAGAAGGTGGTTATATAAACCTCTTCCCATCATCTCTGCATCTCCATGCTCTGATGCATATAGTGAGGTAGCTCCTTCCCCCTCTTCAAGTCACAGCCATGACATTCTGTCTCAACCCTGCAATGGCCCTGTTCACTCCTGTTTGCTGCTCTCCACAGACTGAAGGCTTACCCCATCCTCTTTTTCCCCCTTTCCAGAACCTTTGATGGCTTCTTGTCTTGTGAGGCCAGCTATTTCTCTTGACTGTAGGTCTCAACAAGGATGAAAATCTCACAGACTGAAGAACAAAAAAGCTTAGAGGAAATCTCTTAAAGAAATGAGGTCCCTTACTAGACTTAGTGTATTTTGGGGGGTTGTTATATCATTGACAAAGGCAAGTGTTTGTTGAGCATCTAATATATTCCTGGAAATGCACTAATTACCAAGAATTTAAAGATGATGAGGATTCCCAAAGATACAGCCTCATTGAATATGAACTCCCAATCTAAAAATCCCAAAAACTCCTGGGGAAGCAGTCACATTATAAGCAAATGTCAATAAATAGAATGACAGCAAGGTCAGATAGGATGGCCAAGAACCTGGGGTGAATGAATAGGATGACAGAAACAACAAAGTTCGAATTTTAAATGATTAAAGACTTAAAGAATACAAAGTGGAAAAAAACAAGCCAAATAGGTCTTATGCAAAAAGAGTAAATTAGGCTCAGACTTTTAACTATTAGGCAAATAAAACTAGATCTGAGAAACACTTTCAGAATACAGACTACAGAAAGCAAATGAAACAAGAGCACTGATATGGTACATGGGACAGGATGAGAAGATCCCCTGCTCACCTGATGAGAGTTCTAGAAAATGACCGCAGAGGATGGGGGAGAAGAAATACTCCTAGAGATACTGACAATTGAAAAGCAAGAGCCCATAGATTCTGGGTGCACAAGTTCTAAGCCGAATAAATAAAAACTCTATAGAACCAGGTGTGGTGGACACTTCTGTAATTCCAGCAATAGGGATGCAGAGGCAGGAAGATTGTGAGTTCAAGGCCAGCCTGGGCTATATAGCAAAACTCCCCCCACCAAAAAAAAAAAAATGTTGTAGAAAAACTAGAACTTACTAAGTCAAAGAGTAAAATACAAAATTATTATAAAAAGGAATTACCTACAAAGGAATGACAAGTAGACAGCCAAGTTGTCAACAGCAACAAGTGAAACAAGAAACAGTGGGACAATACCTTTCTTCAAGCACTGAGTAAAATAACCATCCACCAAGAAGTCCACATGAAGCTGCACTGTGACTCAAACATGGGGTTGAAGTAAAATGTGTCTAGACAAATAAAAATATGGATAGCAACAGGTTAGTGAGAGACTGTCACGGGTAAACTTGATTATTGTTAGGAAAGGGCAGATAAAGTGGCTTATATGGTAGAGCACCTGCCCAGCAAGTGTGAGGCCAGAGTTCAAACCCATTACCACAAAAAAAAAAAAAACTTAGGTAAGTAACATATTAAGGATTTAGGAGTAACTTCTGAAAGAATAAAAATGAAATGTAGAGCTTCCACATCCAAGAGGGATGAAGGGAAGTAAAGAACACCACATAGAAGAGACAAGGAAAACAGCCTAAAGTAAGGTAAATGGAAATAGTAAGAGAAAACGGTAGGATCTAGCCAGCATACCTAAAGTTACAAGAAATGTAAATAGATCCAACTCACCAATTAAAGAAGTGCCTGACTGGATTTAAATTGTTCCACAATGTGCTATTTCCCAGAAACATATCTATAATTTAAGGGTCTGGAAATGTTAAAAGTAAAGTCCTGGGGAAAGATTCAAACCAAAAGAAAGCTGTTTAAGTGTTTTAATATCAGATAATTTAGACTTTAAGAACCGTAGTACTGACCTAAGGCCGTGGAAGGTAGAGAAGGGAGGGCGCTGGAGCAAAGAGCTGCATGAACACTCTCCTGAGAGAATGTGCCTAACAAATGTCAGTGGCTCAAGGTTAAATATGAGTGAACTAGAGATTCAGCTGCATTGAAGCACCATGTGTGATTCTTTTTTTTTTATTGTTCTATTATTCATAAGTGCATACAAGGCTTGGGTCATTTCTCCCCCCTGCCCCACCCCCTCCCTTACCACCCACTCCACCCCCTCCGTCTCCCCCCAAACCCCTCAATACCCAGCAGAAACTATTTTGCCCTTATCTCTAATTTTGTTGAAGAGAGAGTATAAGCAATAACAGGAAGGAAAAAGGTTTTTGCTAGTTGAGATAAGGATAGCTATACAGGGAGTTGACTCACTTTAATTTCCTGTGCATGCGTGTGTGTTACCTTCTATGTTAATGCTTTTTGATCTAACCTTTTCTCTAGTTCCTGGTACCCTTTTCCTATTGGCCTCAATTGCTTTTAAGGTATCTGCTTTAGTTTCTCTGCGTTAAGGGGAACAAATGCTAGCTAATTTTTTAGGTGTCTTACCTATCCTCACCCCTCCCTTGTGTGCTCTCGCTTTTATCATGTGCTCAAAGTCCAATCCCCTTGTTGTGTTTGCCCTCGATCTAATGTCTGCATATGAGGGAGAACATACGATTTTTGGTCTTTTGGGCCAGGCTAACCTCACTCAGAATGATGTTCTCCAATTCCATCCATTTACCAGCGAATGATAACATTTCGTTCTTCTTCATGGCTGCATAAAATTCCATTGTGTATAGATACCACATTTTCTTAATCCATTCGTCAGTGGTGGGGTATCTTGGCTGTTTCCATAACTTCGCTATTGTGAATAGTGCCGCAATAAACATGGGTGTGCAGGTGCCTCTGGAGTAACCTGTGTCACAGTCTTTTGGGTATATCCCCAAGAGTGGTATTGCTGGATCATATGGTAGATCAATGTCTAACTTTTTAAGTAGCCTCCAAATTTTTTTCCAGAGTGGTTGTACTAGTTTACATTCCCACCAACAGTGTAAGAGGTTTCCTTTTTCCCCGCATCCTCGCCAACACCTGTTGTTGGTGGTGTTGCTGATGATGGCTATTCTAACAGGGGTGAGGTGGAATCTTAGTGTGGTTTTAATTTGCATTTCCTTTATTGCTAGAGATGGTGAGCATTTTTTCATGTGTTTTTTGGCCATTTGAATTTCTTCTTTTGAGAAAGTTCTGTTTAGTTCACATGCCCATTTCTTTATTGGTTCATTAGTTTTGGGAGAATTTAGTTTTTTAAGTTCCCTATATATTCTGGTTATCAGTCCTTTGTCTGATGTATAGCTGGCAAATATTTTCTCCCACTCTGTGGGTGTTCTCTTCAGTTTAGAGACCATTTCTTTTGATGAACAGAAGCTTTTTAGTTTTATGAGGTCCCATTTATCTATGCTATCTCTTAGTTGCTGTGCTGCTGGGGTTTCGTTGAGAAAGTTCTTGCCAATACCTACTAACTCCAGAGTATTCCATGTGTGATTCTTTAGGTGTGTATTTTTTCATGATGTGGCAGACATCATGAAACTAGTCTCTGTACAGTTGTCCCTCAGAAACAATGCAGGATTGGTTCCAAGATCACCCAAGACACCAAAATCCACAGATGCTCAAGTCCCTTCTATGAAATGGCCTAGGTTGTATGTGACTTATGCATGTCCTTCTGTATACTTTAAGTTTCCTCTAGATATTTATAATACCTAATACAATGTGAATGCTATGTTATGTACTATATTGCTTAAAGAACAATAACAAGGAAAAAAGCCTGCACATGTCCAATAGACACATTTTTGGGTGGTACTGTGATTTGAACTCAGAGCCTCATACTTGCTAAGCATGCACTCTACCACTTGAGCTAATGTGCTCTCTCTCTCTTGCTCTCTCTCTCTCTCTTTCTTTCTCTCTCTTTCTTGTTTTCTCTTTCTCTCTCTCTCTCTCTAGTTATTTTTCAGATAGGGCCTTCCATTTCTGCAGAGACCAGCGTTGGACCGCAATCCTCTTACCTATGCCTCTCAGTAGCTGGGACCACAAGCATGTGCCACTCCACCTCGCTTATTGATTGAGATAGGATCTTGCCAACTTTTTGCCCAAGCTGGCCTCAAACAGCAATCTTCCTGATCTCTACTTCCCAAGTAGCTGAAATTGTAGGCATGAGTCACTGCACCTGGCCAGTATAGGCACATTTTAAAAACTATTTTGTCCTTCAATTGGTTGGATTGAGAAACTAAATGAATATGGAGGATCAGCTCCACATCCTTTCTTCAGCTCAAACAAACCTCACCGTGTAAGTGCGCTGTTATTCAGTACAATTTTGATCATAGAACACAGAAATCTAATTCTAATCAGTCTAAATTAAGAGGAAGGACAGAAATGGATCTCCCACTACTAGAAGAAACCCACAGAAGGCCTCTGGTGGTGGGAGCTGGGATCACATGCTCACACTCCAGCCCCTCACTGAGTTCAGGAGGCGAGGCCATTGACCAAGCTTAGGTAAAATGAATTCCCAGCCCAGGCCATTGGGTACCGCAATCAGAATCCAACCAAAATCTCCCAATTGACCACTTCTCCCAGAGAAGGTGACTAACAATTCCACAAGAGAAGATTTTTAGGGTCCTCATTTCACAAATGAGATCTTTGAGAACCAAGGGTCTCACCCAAGGTCCTCAAGTTCCTTATGTGGAAGAGCTGATGAGAAACCAGGCTTTTATTCCTTTAAAAAGTTGCACTTTTCCTCCAAGCATTGGACACAGAACTTCCCATAGACCAGTTCTCAAGATACATACTAATTAATGATGCTAAAGTAGCTGTAATTGGCCATTTTTCTTCAGTCATTAAAAGCTTTGGAACAAGGAACCTGAGAGCCAATAACCCTACAGCTTACGGACCCTCCCAAGCACCCCTCTATGGACACCAATGAACTTGGCATCATAGCTGACCTTCTTTGAACCTGTGGTTTGTATTGTGCATTCCATCCCTGAGATATCTTCAATTGTTTCCTAGCCAGGGCTTCTCTGACTCCTCCACTAGTGGGTGTTCACATGTTGCCTCGAGATTCTTCAGCTAAAGCAATAATTCTTCACAGTTTCTAACTCTTGGACCAAAAACTTATGTTTGGGCACCCACCTCTGAGGGGGAATCAATGCAAGTTTGCACATATACACGAAACTTTCAGCCACATTGCAGACCCCCTGAAGAGCGACCGTGAATCCATGGGGGTTAAGAACTGCCTCAATGGGAGTGAGAATACAATTTGGGTAATCCCAAGAAATGGCACTGACAGGCTTTTTAATCAAAAAGATTGGGGCCAATCCCTATGATCAACTGAAGTGGCCAGGATGTTCCAGCTCTTCAAAGACCACACATCCAGTAGTCTAGTCTGCTGTTGGCTACATGGATCCTATTCAGTGCTGGTTAAGAAACACTGGCTGGGTGCCAGCTATGTGTAAGGTACTGAGGTGGGCCCTAGGGGATACTCAGTAGAATATGACTCTGTCCTGGATCCCTGGGAGCTCAAGACGGATGCATAAGTTGTGGCTTCACACCAATACTGTTGGCACTAAGATAGAGTGATACGAATGTCCTGAGGGAACATTGACAAGAGGGGGAAGGTGAGGGAATGTGTCCAGGAGAAAAATATCCCAGTGGGAAGGAGATGAGAGGTTTTCTAGCCATGAACTGGTACCAGAGTGCCCAGGGTATAGGAGCAAGAGCAAAGACTAAAATGCACATCAAGTGATGTGAGCAGGAACTCCAAGCATGAAGGTATCACTAGAGCAGTGGTTCTCAATCAGGGTGATTTTCCATCCCACTCCCAACCCCTCATCAGTGACATATAGAAACATCTGGAAATATTTTGGGTTGCCATGTCTTAGGATGGAGGGGTTGAGGGTGCAGCTACTAGCATCTAATAGGTAGAAGCCAAGACTCCTGCTCAGCATTCTTCAATGCAGCAAAGAATTACCTGGCCCAAATGGTAACAGTGTTGAGAAAGCTGGCATTAGAAGATGGAGTGGGAATGGGGCGGTGAGAGCCTGCAGTGGGTGAAAGATTCCTGTGTTCAACATCAAGGACACCAGAGCACCACCTCTGGGCAGGCAAAGAGCATGAATGAGTACTCATTGTACACATCTGTCATTTGTGCTTATTGAACAGGGCTCTGCTGCACTAGCCCCAGTTGAAAATGGCCTAAGGATCACACTGGAGATGATTTGCATATCCATCCCAGGCCACAGCAGGCAACCCAAGGTATTCATGGGATTTGGGTTGTCTGGTTAGCACATGGTGGGATACAGGCACTTTTAACAAGCACCACTAAGATCAAATGTGACCACCAAGGACTGGCAATCTCTTCTGTGAACTCAGGAACATGTCCTTGGGAAGTAACAAGCTCCAAGTGTGATTGTGTCTTTATGGTGACTTCCCAGTTCTAGGAATATTAGAACAAATTCCTTAAGGGTGTGGCCAGAAAGCAGGCTAAGAACTTTATAAGCAACATCAGAAGTCCACAAAATCACAGAAGCAGCACGGTGCTGAGGGGTTTGCTGAAAGTTGCTATAAGAAAGAGAAATTGCTCACAACAGAGGCCAATAGGAATCACTGCCATCAAATGGGTCATACTCATATGGGTCCTGCCAAAGGTCCAAAGCTAAACAGAGCAGGATTCCAGTCCTAACCCCAAAGCTGCTGATAAACACGCCTTTTGAGATGGTCAGATAGGCTGTCTCATTGCTGGAACTTATTGAGAGTGCTTCTCCCTCTCCCCAGCATAACACATGTTTCTGTGGGATTTTAATTAATAATGAGAAATACATATTTGATCATCATAGTGGTTTAGGAGCACACAACTCCTAAAATCTTCAGATTCTCCAAAGTGAAACATTTTTGCGTGCTAATGAGATGGAAGGGAGTGACTCCCAGAAAGCCTTAGAAAGGGGCTGGCAACTGATCATGTGATTAGAGGGTTGGAACTTTCAGCTCCACCATCTGACCTCCAGAAGGGGTAAGAAACTGAAGGCTGGTTGGTCACCAGTGGCCAAAGATTTAATCAATCATGCCTGTGGAATGAGGCCTCCTGTTTTGAAAGCTTCCAAGTTTGCTGTACACAGGGAGGTACGTAGAGTATAGTATCCCTAGAGAGGGCACAGAAATTCCACATTCCTAGCTCCACACTCTGCCCTGTGCATCTCTTCCATCTGGCTGTTCATCCATATCTGTTGTGATATCTTTTGTAATAAGTGGGTAAGCATAAAGTATTTCCCTGAGTCTGTGAGTTGTCTAGAAAAGTATTAAACCTGAGGAGGAGGCTTTGGAAACCTCCAGCTTATAGCCAGAGAGTCAGAAACAGTCACAATTTAAACTAGCAATTGGTATCTAAAGTGGAAATCACACTGTGGGTAGAGCTGAGCCTCTAACCTATGGGATCTGACTCTGGCTGTAAGTGTGTAGTGTCAGAATTGAATAGGACCCCAAGCTGGTATCAGAGATCTAGTCAGCATGGGGAAAAAAAATCCATCCTACAAAAATGAAATATTCAGTGTTGAGTGTGAATGCAGAAGGCAAAACAGTTGCTTTTTCCTGTTACACAGTGAGCTTTGACATCTCTTTGGAAAGCACCACTGATTTTCAACACATCCATCATCAAGAGGAAAGTTAGTTCCCCACCAGCAAACCTCACCAGGAGAGAATGAGCTTTATTTAGCCATGGAGACCCAGACCTCAGACCCTGTCTGGGGGAGGAGTAGGAATGACGACATGGCCCTGGGGAATATCATGTGCCAGGATATCTTGGCTGCTGCTTACAACACAGACAAACAAGTCTTCCCAACCCAAATGTTAGACCCACTGCTGAACTGGCAGTGGGAAATCAGCTGAGATAAGGCAAACTGGATACTATGAGGCCATTTACCCTGAAACAAACTGGCCCTTCCGTTTCCAGAAGACATCCCATAACTCACCCCTCCAGGGAAGCACTTGAGCATCAGTTGCCCACTGTTTGGGCACAGAGCACCATTAACTTCAAAAACACAGAAACTGTTGTGGGAGGGAAAGTCATCAAGCATGGTACTAGGGAAAGAAAGAGCACTGAGGCTCCATTTATGAAAACACACTGAGTATGCGCAGGAGGCAAATTTCCCAGAGGGATCTTTTGAAAGGCTTCTCCTTCCATCTAGAGATTCCACCTGCAGCAGGCCATACCCTAGGACGTGTATCTTGAGATTTCAATCTCCAAATGCCTGCATTTCTCCTCTCAACTTGGGTTAAGTGGAGTCTGCAGTTCTAACTCTGAACCATATTTTTAAACATCCTGAGTTCTAATTATTTGTATGACCAAATTTTTATTTGACTGTTGGGCCTCTGGGACCATGCAATTACCCAATCCTAGCTGCAGGTTTGAGCGCCTGGCTCTGAGGTTGTCCAAACACTGGAAGAGGTTTTGTCATGCACCTGTATGCAGGTTGTGTTCATAGGTGAGTTATTCCTAAATCATTAAGATGTGCCATAAAAATCCTTTTCTGGGCTCCATCCAAGGAGTTGGAGCCAGCATGGTCTTGGATGGGTATTTCAGGAAGACCAAGAGCAACCGCAAAGAAGTGTCTGCCTAATCATGTATTTATCCTGATATTGTAGGAAAATTGCAACCATAAATACCTCCTGAAAACAGAATGGCCACATGGCCTGAGGCAGACTGGCAGTGTCAAGGCCATCAGTTTTGTATTGTTTTTTTTCCCCAAGAATGGCACAGAGAAGACTCTGAAAGAGATGAACTTTCTTGGACAATGGCCATATCACATAAGACAAACAAGCTCCCATGTAAGAAAGTCTGCTACAGGAATATAGCATGAAAGAAAGGATGGGAAAGTCAAGAGTTATGTGTCTGTATCCAGTTGGATCTTGGTTCACATCCCAGTTCTGGACCTTCTAGGATTATGACTTTAGATAATTTAATTAAATCTTTTCATTACCATTTTTTCCATATCATTATGCCCATAAGGTTGTGTAGGGATCAAAGAATGTAACAGATATAAAGTACTTAGCATAGCACCTAGTACTTGGTAAACACTTGAGAAGTGGTAGCTGACAACACAGTCATGATGTTTCAGTCAAAGATAAACCATGTGTATTATGGTGGTTCCATAGATTATATCGCCTCATGATTGTGTAGCAATCTTAGTTTGTACACAGTATGATGTTCAAACAACAAAATTGCCTAAAGATGCATCTCTCTGAACACGTCCCTCTTGTTAAGCAGAGTGTGTCTATGTTCTTATTTTCTCATTAACTCCTTATGCCTATATAGTGTTTCAGGGTTTGCAAAGGGCTGTTCTAAACATTCTTTTTTTAAGGAAATCTGACTAAATCATTCATATGATTAGAAAGTCAAAACAATATATGATCACACAATGAAAGTCTAGTTTACACTTCTCTCCCCTCTCACCCTCTCCCCTTTCAGTGACCAATCACCTGGGCTTCTTAGATTTTCTCCAGTGTTTCTTTCTACAAACTCACACACTCAGTGTTTTCTCTTTTCTTACACAAATGTAACACAAGTTTTGCCCTTCCCTGGTTTTACTTTATAAATCTTACTATGGACAATCCTACTGGCAAACTTTAAACATTACAATGTAGTTAGTTTCTGTCTCACACACACAGCTACATTGTATTCCATGGTCTGTAGCTCTACCATACTTTACTTAACCAGCTCCCACTGGATAGACATCTGGGTTGTTTCCAATTCCAATCTTTTATTGCTCCTGACATTATGCAAGTAGAGGCACACTCTTAAAATGAATTCCCAGCAGTGAGACCATTGAATCAAAGGACATGAGCAACTGTGTTTATCAATCCTGCTCCCTTTGGGTTGTACCACTTCGCATTACTCCCTGCTCAGCCCATACACTGTACAAGAGGAAGCAATAGCTTTGACTCTTTTCATTGTTTCTTCTGCTAACTACCCATTCGTGTCTCCAAATATTCTGTTTAACTGCTGTTTCTTCTCGTTTCCTTTGTTTTGTTTTTACCATTTTAACTACACTCAAGTGTACAATTCAACAGCATTGAGGGCATTTATAATGCTGTGTGACCACCACCCCATCTACCTCCAGAATGTTTCTGTCATCCCAAACTGAGCCTCAGTGCTCATTAACAATAACTCCCCACCCCAAGTTCATTCTTATGTACATTGGTACTTGCCCAGATAGCATGGGTTGAGGGGAGCCAAGCCTCCTACCAAGCTCTCTCAACATACTCCTGCTTTTTCTCTGAACCATCATGTTCATTTATAATAAGTGAACAAAGACTTTCATTGTATGATGAGTGATCAGGCTCCAGAGAGAGAAAATCCAAAACTCTAAGTTTCACATATATGTGGGAATAGCTCATTTTTGTATTTAATTTCCTGAGCAGGTCAAATGGAGGATTCTGGAAAGGACTGTGGTGATGATATGTGGGGCGAGGAGCTCAGACAGGCAAAGTCAGACTAAATGATGTATTTTGTCTACTACCTTGACTAAGGGAGAGTCTGGTTGTCAGAGAGAGGGGAAAGTGAGTTTGTGTTTGCAACAGAAGGTATCTTAATTTTCTAAGCCTGGAGGCACCTCCTCACCACCATTGCCCTCTCCCCAGACTTTCCAGCCTTGTAAACATTCCTCTTCCCAAGCAACAAGCCTCCTGAGGATCATGAGCCAAGGGAGTTGGGGATAAGGAGAAGGGGTGTGGGAAATAAAAGAAGGTGGTAGTAAGTAGATGGAAGTAAGTATCTACTAATGGAGATAATGCACACAAAGTGCTTAGAGAGGAATTGGTGCTCAGTGACACCCAGCAAATGGTGATGATTCTGTCGATGATAGATTCCTCTAGAATTCACTGATTGAATGGCAGCTCAAATCCTAACACTGGAGCTGTTAACGTCTTTATACTGATCTGGAATCTGTCCTCCTCTAGCTCCCACCCTGGGTCTTAATTCTACTTCTTTGGGCCCCCCACAATCTGACTGTTTTCCAAAAATACACACACATCAGACACATCCTGGTGTTTCCTCTTTCTTGATATGAATATGTTTTCAAACATCTTTCATAAAATTCTTTCTAGACCCTCATCAAACATTTTGACAGATGGGAACAAGGGAGGCAAGGAGAGAGATTCCTGTCCCTTGAAAGTGAGATGGGACGCAGGTGAGGGGCAAGTAGAATTTTATGTACCCCAAAATAGAGAAAACAGGGTAAGAAATGAGTGATTTCTTAGGTCAGAGTCTCAAAGAAATGGTTCCTCAGTTCTTAGTCCATAAGAGCACCAGTATTGGGCTCTCAGCTGGGTTATCACTGGGCAAGGGATACCAAATCTTAACAGGGCTCTTTGAAAAAAATCCCTGGGAATTTTGTTTTTATTTACTATTTCTGAAGTCCACCTCATAGGAACCCCTCTTAGTAAGATGTTAGGGGAGTGTTACAATGTCCTCCCAAAGTGACATTCTCCACCTGTAGGTGAAGAATTAAACTGTGATATGAACACTTCAAACTCCATGTTCCTAGGGCCAAATCCCACCTGTATAGAGAAGAGATCTGTTTCTCCTTTCCTGTGATAACCTGGTGGCAATGCAGTACAGAGCAGGGGGGCAACAAGCAGCAGAACAAGGAGACATTGAATATGCCTCTGCTCACTTCCCTGGGAATTCCTGTGGGCTCTAAGGACTATAATGGAGCAGTGACATCATCACCAAGTTCTAGTAATAGATCCCATTAATCTGGTTAATAGATTGGCAGATCCCTGGTGTTGACCTCATCAGGAAATGTATAAATTATGCATATGCACACTTTCAGTCTTTTGTGATTTTTTTCATCACTAGTTATCCAAGTACTCAACAGCTTAATTCCCACTCATTCATTACTTTCCACTGAGAAATTCTCTATCCATTATCCTTCATCGTCATGTCACTCTTTACTTTTAAAATCCTTCCCAGAGCAAAAGCCACATCAACACCCTCTTCTCTATTAAGCACAGCAATAATTTCAAGAATGGAGGTAGAAGTTGTCACTCATATCTAGAGCAAAGCACTGAGAAAGAAAGTCTGTGCCCACTGGTGTTCCTTCTATGAGTGCCCCCTCCACAATGGTGAACTGAATGGCAACCACTGGCTCCCTATGTCAAGTTTCCAGTAAACAGGCCACAGAGCTAGTTACAAGATGTCTGACTGGTGTAAACAGTTCCTCATTTATCACCAGGCCTGGTTATTTCTTCATGCTGGGAGAGATCCAGGTAATCCGGCATTGGGGTGGGGAAGGTTCCCCTCACAGTGCATAGATGAGAAGCTCAAGTTCAGCTCTCTTCTTTGCCTCAGCCCCAGTGTAAAGACAATGTCTGCCCAATGTCCCCTCCAGGCTGTGGTAGCATGTTCTTTCTAGAAAAGCCCACCTTCATTGATGCTCTCCAATTTCTATCCCCCTCCCCATTTTCTTTTTCTTTTTTTGATGTAGTAATTTATGAGTCAATTCCACCTACTTTGGGTCAAACGCCTCTCCTGCTTGGTCCTCTTCCAAGACAAATGCAGAAGCCACATGGGGCTGGAGAGTTGCCCTGGCAGAGAATTCCCCGACAGAACTTCAATTAATTTCTTAGGTGGCCATCAGGACATCATGCATCCAAGCCTGACAGGCTGGAGCCCTGGCTGTAGTGCTGGGGAGATATTCAGGATATTGATGCATCTCTACCTGTCTTTCAATATGAGGACCAGTTCCTGACTCCAACACTCACAAATACAATGGGACAAAGCTTTCACACTTCTAAATTTAAGAGTAGAATGAAAGAAGTGGAGCGAGGCAGCCAAGAGAAAGCAGTGAGAGGCAGGCTGCAGAACAGGGAGAGTCTTATTTCAAGTCTGGCCCTGGCCCAGATCTTCTACTCTGACCATTAACCATGCTCAACTTATCTTCAACTTCTGCACCTCCTGGTCCCTAGCACCCGCAGTGGCAAAAAAGTGTTAGATAAATTGACAACCTGGTTAAAAGAAGGGCTAAGGAACTTGCTTTGAGATTGCATTTGCATATTAATCTCACCTTGTTGGTTTTGAGTAAATGCTTATTTGGTATGCTAATAGGAAAGACTAGAGTATTCCCTCTGCAGGGACAATTTCTAGTCTGTCAGTCCTGCCTGTTAGGTCAAGCCATTCTCTTACCCTTCAACCCATGCTGTTGTTCCCATGTACCCAGCATTCCTCACTTCCATTCCTTGCCTTCCCCCAAACTCTGCACAGACCTTTCCAGGTTCTATGTCTTAATGGGACCGAATTAAATGCCACTCAGTAGATATTGCTCACCTATCCACAGTAGTGCATGGTATCTGGGTAGATACCAGGCACCTCCTAACAAACCCTAGATCTGTATAGGACTTTACATTTAGCAAAGCACTTTCATATCTGGTGTCTTATTCAGCTCTCAGACAATGTACAATGGCCAAAAGAGAGACTCATCATTCCATGTTTAGGATAAGAAGGACACAGACAGGGCAGCAGGGACATGAATTTAGACACAGATTCTAATCAAAATCCCAGCTCTGGTATCTGTTGCTTTGTGGGAGCTGGGACAAGTCTGAATCTCAATTATTTTCATCTATCAAATGGGACAATACACACCTATCCTGCAAAATTTTTGTTAGCTATAGAGATAGAATATTTAAGTTACCTAGCAAAGTACATGGAATAAAATATAAGTTCCTAAATGGCAGCAATTTTAATGGTGATGATGATGTCACAATGGTGATGACAACTATACTAACCAAGACATTAGTAGTGCTTTGTTGTTTATCTATATTTTCTGGGTTTTTCCTACAGTTATTCATGGCTAGTAGCTTCAAGCAAAAGGAAAGATCCAAGCCCTTTCAAGTATTCTGGATGAGCAGTTTATTTCTCTGCTCCAGGGCACCATGTTGATTCTGTAGAAACCCCTTTAGGAAGCCTGATGCTCTGGGCAGGTGTGGTTGAGATGCCTGGCCAAAGCCTCATTCCCCAAGCTTCATTTTACTCACTACATATTCAAGGCCAGGTAATTGTGCTCAGCAGCCACTGGTGCCTGTGTAATTGTCCCCAATTTGCTCCGGGTGGCCTTTCCAGGCAGGAGCTCTTCACAATTAGTCCTCACATGGAGATGTTGAAAGACAAGTGATTATTTTGGGGAATTATTTGTCAGCAAGAAGATGCAGCTCCAATAAGACATAATAAGGGCCATGTGTTAATTACAATCTGCAAGATGCTTTCACATCATTTCTTCAGCCACAACTCATTAGGCATTCCAGCTTCGGCTCTCTGTCATTACTGTGGATTTGTTACGATATGCAAAGAAAAAGGCATCTCAAATGAGGACAATTTAAGGACTGTGTGGACGCACCCACATGCAGGTGGTCAGCAAACATCTTAATGAGCCTAATTCTGCCTTGGATCCAAAGTACCATATGTACACCTCTGAGAGCAAGCACACCATGTGTACGCAGACACACACAAACAAAAGCAAGCAGCACTAAGAACATCTTGTGGAAAATATCCAAATGCTTCCTAATTATGTCTCTTCTGCTTCACTTCCTTTAGATGTTTTTTAAAGCAACTAGAAATTATCCCTGAAAACCAAAATTCTCAGCAAAGTATTCAGTGTTTCTGATGGCCTCTATGAGCCCAAGTCTGGAGTATGTGTCCCAAGGATATAACAGAGAACACACATCATCATGGAGTCTTTAATCTTGCTAGGGAAAAAGAGTCCATGCCCATAGAACTAGGAGCTCAAGAAGTGGCAGTGGAAAGAAAAGAGAATCTAGCCACCTTCTGTTTTTTTTTTTATTGTTTTATTATTCATATGTGCATACAAGGCTTGGGTCATTTCTCCCCCCTGCCCCCACCTCCTCCCTTACCACCCATCTAGCCACCTTCTGAATGCTGCTGGTACCCAAGAGAGAGGCCTGGACAGAAGAGGGAACCACAAGCAAAAGCAGAAAATAACCCGGCTTAGCTGGAGGAATGGATCAGGTTGCACAGGCATGGAGCAGAAGCAGGGAGCGTGGCTTTGATGAGAAGAGGGAAGGTGAAGGAGTAGGATGAGAGAGACAGAGAGAGAGAGGAAAAGAAAGGGGGAGGGAGAGAGAGAAGAGGAGGAAGAGGGAGAAAGGAGGAGGGAGAGGGAAGAAGAGTGAAAGAATGAATGAGGGTAGATAGAGAAAGACAGGAGACAGAAGAAGAGAGAAATCAACAAGGAAAGAGAAAAGAGAGAGAGAAAGAAGGAGGGGAGAGAACATGTGCACAAAGAGGAGAAAGAGGAGGAGGGAAAATCGCAAAGCATTGGAGACTGAATGATCTTGAATATCATATAAACTGTTGGGTGAAAGAAAGGGGCACTATTTAGGTTCTTAAGCCAATGTAAGGTGATAACAGAAGTTAGGTTAAATAGTTTTGAAGGTCAATTAGGGGCTGTGTACTGATTTGTTGGAACCCAGTTCTTTTGGAGCAAGTTCACTGAGCAAGTTTATCCTCACTGGGCTGTCATTTCTCTTCGAAGTAAAAGGAAATTGACTGAGAGGCAAGGATGTGTGTGTGTGTGTGTGTGTGTGTGTGTGTGTGCGCGCATGTACCTGGTATGTATCTTAGGGAGTCACATGATAGGGCTGCAGTGTGCTAATCTGAGGTTCTTGTTTTTTAGAGTAGACGAAAGAGTTGGGGGTAGACGAGGCTGGACCTAGGGGGGTAATGATACCCTTGACCTCAGAGACATTAGAGGGGAGCTGGCTTCCACAATCTTATTTTATAACTTACAACCCTGTCTTCCAATTTGGCAGGACTCTTACATGTCATGATTATCCATGACAGGATTTTTCATGTTTGCAAGAGTATATCCATTTGTAGAACTATCACCTACTTTAAAAGGATCCAAATTCCTAAGGGCAACAGCCTCAGATGTTAGCCTTTTTTCTCCCTCTTGTGAGTATGAGCTGGCTATTGAAGCCAAGACATTTTAGGATCTAGCCACAGGAGGCCAGTGCTGGGTCAGCTCTGAGATGGGCAGGAGGTTGACAGGGATTAGGGCCAGGCAGATGATGCCAGGTTTGGTTTCAGGGTGATAGTCACCAGGGTATCGGATAGCGTTGTAAGGAGCTATAATGGAGATGGGGATGAGACGTGGCCAGACCTTTGGAAAGCAATAACCCCAGAAGATTTTCCACTCTGATAGTGACGTTGAGGCATGTGACCAAGGACTGCTGTGCAGGACGGCTGCTCTACTTTGCTTGTTTGGAGAGGGGTCAGTGACTTGGAAAGGTTTCATTCAAGGGCAGGGAAGGAGAAAGCTTCTTCATCTTGCTGAACTTATGGATTGCTAGCATGGGCTCAGGAGTAGACAGAGTGATCCCAATGCAATAAGAGGTGCCGGGAGACCTTCCTGCCAGAATGCCCACATTAGTGATTCATTCTCTATAGACAACTTGGAAGGCTTTAGGATCTTCAAGAACACCATAAGTGGCATAAGTATCTGCAGAGGCGCAGGAGGGGAAAGCTGGCAGGGTGGGGGTTGGGGGAGAGAGGGAACTGGGGAAGAGGAGCAGAGGGTGAATCCTTGCGTGATTAGAATTCAGCTTGGGTGTGAAAGGTGGGTGATAAGTAGTTAGACTTTATTGACATCACCACTTTGCCAAGGTCGCCCTTCAGGAGACCATGGTCTTCAGTATTGCTGACTCAGAAGCTACCCTTTAATGCAGAGACTGGGTTAATCCTTCTCATCTCTCTTTACTGCCAGACCAAACAGCTTACCCATCGTTCAGGGCACCTGCTGTCCCAGGTCTCTCTGCCTTTCTGGCGCCATTGCCAGTGTCTCCTTCAATTCACCTTGGAGGAAGCCTCCCTTGATTCTGCTGGTTACCAGCCTAGACTTCTCTGTTTGCATTTGTTATACAACCAGGGGAGCATGGGCATTGGAGTTCCCAGACTGGAACCCCAGCTCTGACATTAGTGAGTGGGGAGACCTTGTGATCCCCCATCCCTCTGGGATTCTATTAGAGCTAACTCCTGAGGTGTGTGAAGAGTAACTGAAATGATATCTACTCAGGAGCCAAGCATGGGGCCTGGCACACAGTAGACACTAATTTATTTCTCTGCTTTCAGAAGATAGGCCCCTGAAGGTAAGGACTAGAGTGTTCTTGTTCTCTCTTTCATGACATGTCAAAATAGCTAGAACAGAGTTGTGTGTGCAGGAAGGGCCAGCAAGTACCCAGTAACCAGTGCCCCAGGGGTCTGAGTCACCACCCATAAGGACATCAACCAAGAGGACCAGACTCAACCCCAATGGGCCAAAGTTGAGTGTCTGTTCCCAGGGGTTCTGAGCAATAGTGGTAGAGGCCTACAGAGCTGGACAATGAGTTGAGGGTAGTCCCCAGGATACTACACATCGCATTCTTCTCACACCACCCCCACCACCCTATCCCTACCCCACCTCCCAGTCTTCCATACAAACCTACCCCTCGCTGGCAGAGGGAAAATTAAGATCACATTCCAGAAGACAGTACTTCTTTCATTCACAACCTTCTTGCCCCTCAGACAGCAGCTTAAAAAAAATTTCATTATCACAGTGGAAAATCTTTAGAGTTGCTGCTCTCTAAGGGATGGCCAATTAAGAAGCCACACAGCCCAATGGAAAGAACCAGTAGCCTGTGATGGACTCCCACTTTGCCATTTATGAGCTGAGCAATCTAGAGCCAGTCACTTAACCTCTCTGAACCTCCTTTTTTACATGTGTGAAATGAGAGTGCAGAAAGAAACATTTGCAGATCTTTTGAGGCATCACAAATATACATATCTATTGGCTTCAGTGTAACATTTCAATATTATATAATGTATAATGACCAGATCAGGGTTATTGGTCTAGCCATCACTTCAAATGTTTAGCATTTCTTTCTTTTGGGAACATTCAACAGCTTCTCTACTAGCTACTTTGAAATACACAATTAAATGTTGTCAACCATAGTTGACAGAATGTTAGGAGTTAGTTCCCTACCCATCTGTACCCCATACCATTATCTAGCCTCTCTTATTTTTCCCAGCCCCTAATAACCACTATTCTACTTCCCACTACTGTGGTATCTTTTTTAGCTTGCACATTTAAGTGAAGACATGTGGTATTTGCCTTTTGTTCCTGATTTATTCCACTTCAGATGATAACCTCCAGTTCTATCCATGCTGCCACCATTGACAGGCATCTGTTCTTTTTATGGTTAAATAATAATCTTTTGTATATATACCACATCTTCTTGATCCAGTCGTTTCTGAAGAATGCTTAGGTTGATTCCATATCTTGGCTATTGTGAATAGCATTTGCAGGGTTTTTGATCAGAGAGTAAAGCACATGAGCATCTGTGAAAGGGCTTTGTTAGCAGGAAGTGATATGATAGGGTGAGGGGCAGGTATTAGGAACAGCATATTTCATAGGAAGCAGTCTAAGGGTATCTGTAATTGTGCCATTTCATTGAACACATATTAATTGCATGTCTATGTGACAGACAGGGCATGGCCTGGAGGGAAACAGTGAGAAAAAGGATAGATCTCTGTCCTAAAAACACTCACATTCTGGTGGAGGAGACAGATCTGAAATGTGTCACATGAGGAGAAACTAGTGCTATGAGGAGGAGATTCGGTAATCTCTCCACATCTGTGGGACTTGGGTTCTAGGACTTCTGGTGGGTACCAAAATCTGTGGATGCTGGTGTATTCACATCTAACCTATGCACCTTCTCTGGTATACTTTAAATCATTTCTAGATGACTTAAAAATACCTAATGCAATCTATATAGTCGTTACACTCTATTGCTTAGGAAATAATATCAACAAAAACTCTGTACATGTTCAGTACAGATGCAATATTTTTCCAGATATTTTCCATCTACAGTTGGTTGACTTCAGAGATGCAGAAACCAAGGATACAAGAGCCAACTGAATGCAGGTGAAGGTCATGGACTGTGGGGCTGACAGGATGAGATGTCAAAGAGGCCCTGTCTAACTAGGGGTCACTGCCTCTCCCCAGAGGGAAGCAAATTCCTCCTCTTTCCTCTGAGAGCTGTTGATGGCAGCCAGCAATGATTAAGGACCCTCTAGTGGTCTTTGGGAACAGGAAGGCACCAGCAGCATCACTGCTAAATGTTGTTCTGGAAGCACAGCCGATACAATTAGATAAGGAAAGCAAGAGGTAAGTGTATTAAAAAGGAGGAAGCAAATGTAGTATGATTTGCAAGTGATTTGATTATATATCTAAATCAACTGAAAACTTTAGAAATAAAAAGAAAATTGACTTGGATAACTTCTTCTTATGCAAACAACAGCCAATTAACAGAATGTACTGGAAGAAAAGATGTCATTTGTAACTAGAAAAAAAAGATAAAACATCCAAGAATAAATTTATGAGAACTGTGCAGGATCTCTATGAAAAAAAACTTTAAACCTACAGTGAGAAATTGTAATAGTACTTTAAGTTAAAAGACACATTTTCCTGAGTGTAAAGTTTCAGTGTATTTTAGTTTTCCTTATTTAAAGCAATCCTAGGCAAAGTATCAGAATAGTTTCTCTTGAATAAAGAAATTTACTCAAAGTTCATCTGGAAAAACAAACCTATGAGCATAGCTAGGAAAAATGATGAACAAAAATGAAGATGGACAGCCTCACCAGGTTTTAAATGCATTTACTCCAAATCTACAGTGACTAAAACTGTTTGGCCCCGTGCATTAATAGATACACAGATTCATGGAACAGCTAGACAGAAACCTATATGTGTATTTGAATTTTATATACAAAAAAGACATAATTAAAATCAGTGGTAAAAAATTAATCATTCAATAAATGTAACGGGGAAAACTGCTCAGCCATAGTTAAGGGAGGGACTAAGTTGGGAACCTACATCACACCTTACTCCAAAATAAATTCCAGATGGAGTAAAAATTTAAATGTAAACCATAAACCTTAAAAGTTCTAGAAAGCTACATGGATGACTTTAAAAATAATCATAGGATAGGAGCGATTCTCTGAAAGTATAACACAGAACCCAAAAGTCACTAGAAACATTGACTGTGTTTAAAAACATTAAGTACAGGTCAAAAATAACATGGAAAAGTCAAAAGACAAATTCTGAGCATATTAATTAAAATAGGCTACTTCCTGAGTATTTTGGGTACTTTTGTAATAGTAGGCTAGCTGTTATTTTTTAAACAAATAAATAAAAAGACCCTTAAAGTATACTAACTCAAACCCAGTGGTTTGAATGAACAATTCAGGGAAGAGCAGCTCAAGTCCTCTAAATCAGAGGCCAGGCTCACAGAAGCCTCTCCAGCTTCAACACTGGAAGAGTGGTGATGAGAAGTTCCAGTTGGCCAGCTGTCAGTAGTGTTTATCATCTAGGCTCAAAGTCCACACCTACCCTAGAAGGGTGGGGGACATGTAGCTACTAGCTGAAGTCTTTTCCCAGAGACTCTGTACAACAGAAAGGGGAGAACAGATTTCTGATGGACAGCCAGCCATTCTACCTGCACTTAGAATTTATGTCTCAGGTAGAAATACAGAGGGCAAATATTGAGGTCTGGATTATCCGAGTCCATCTACATCTGTTTTTCATTCTATTCAGATAGTTTTTATCATTTGCTTTGTTAAAATAGCAGCCAGCACCATCTGACCCTGGGCAACAGTGTGTCTCAGGAGTGTTGAAGAATGAATAGCAAATGTGAAGAGACTTGCTTATATGCCCAGCCAGTAACAGGTCTTCCATAAGTCTCCTTTTTCCGCTCCTCTTCACCCCCTGCTCCCATGAAAACCTTCCAAACTGCAAAGGTTAGCTGGCTCCTCCCTGCCTCTCAGCCTTCCAACTTGGGCTGCTAATTAGCTCCTTCTCTGGAGCTCAGTGAAGGGGGAGGGCAGGGACTTTGTACACGGTCTCCTAAGGAGAGGCATCCCGTAGAGCTCTGCCACCTGGTGCCACCAAGAGAACTCTGCTTCTGAAGTGCACAGCAGAAGCCTGGCCTTGTTCTCTGACTCTCATATTGGTTAAGTAAGTCACCTCCCCTCACTGGACCTCAGTTTCTTCTGCCTATAGAAGAACCTGCTGTGCACACAGCCTTAGCCTTGGCAGTAGGTGGAATAAACCATAAGAAAGTCACCCCAAGTCTTTCAAATTGCCTCTTAGCAGAAATCTCAAGTGGCCTAGGTGCTCAGATACTGAGGGTTCATGGTATATTTGTCCATTTTCTGCTATTATCATTAAATACCTAAGTTTGGGAACTTTTAAAAAAAAAGGAGGTTTTTTGAATTCACAGTTCTAGAGATTCAAAACATGGCGCTGGCATCTGCTCAACTCTGGTGAAGGCCTCATGGTGGATGGCATCTCGATGGCAGGAGCATATGTAAGAGGGAGAGATCACACTGAAGACAGGAAGTCAGCACTGACCTCCCACTAATCCCTGCCTCTTAAAGATCCACCACCTTCCAACATGGCCACACAGAGGACCAAGCTCCCAATACGTGAACCCTTGAAGGATAAACTACATCCAAACTATAGCAGTGTGATTCTCATCTCCTGAGTCCTAACTCCTGATTCAAAGTTCTTTCAGCTTCTGTTTTTAAATGCCTAAACCCAAAGGTACTGAGATCAGCCTTTGAAGGAGAACCAAAAACATTCACAGCTCACCAGGGTCAGGGAAAAAATATGTTCAAATCCCAGTGACTGGCTCACTGCTTCCCTTCTTCCTTCAGCATCTAGGAAGCTCTCTCTGCCCTGCACTGGGGATGCTGACAGCCAGGCACAAAGAGCATCTCTGAACTTGGGGAGTCAACCCCCTGCCTCCCACGCCCTTGCTACAGCCATGAGGTTGCTCTATGCTATAGCAATGGGGTTTAGAAAGGAGCACCAGCTTCAAGAGAATGAGGTCAGGGGCCACACTGGATAAGGACAATTCTGTGGAGACAAACAGATGGCAGAGTGGGCCCCAAAACAATCTTCTTGTCTCTGCTCTGATGGAACTGGCTAGCTCATGGCCAGTCCAAATATCCCAGAGCCATGTCAAGCAGAGCAGACCCAGTGAATGAGAACTGTGGCCCCTCAGAGCACAAAAAGCCACCTCATGCCAAATTTGCATCTTCTTCCTGTCCATTAACAAGGGCCATTGCATAGTGGTCAGGCACATAAGTACCTTGACCACATCCTGGGTTCAGATTATGGCTTTTCCAAGTACTAGCTGTGTGATTATGAACAAATTTTTTAACTTCCCTGAGCCTCTGTTTTCTCATCTATAAAATGGAGATATAATAACTCCCAGTAGTGAGGATTAAATGAATTTTATGTTAGAAGAGTGATTGATATGTGATCAATGCTGCCACAAAAGTATGTTCAGAGTATAGTCATACTTCTTTGTGAAGATCATTCCTTATTTTATGTGGCATGTGGAGTTGACAAGTTTCCTTCACACTCGTTATCTCAAACACAAGTTCTCAAACTTTGTTCATCCATACAATAGGATTCTATAAACCTCATAACACAGGGAATTTTAAGTGGTTTCATTTATTGCTGTATCCTTGAAGCCAAGAGAAGTGCGTGTACAGAGGAGATGCTCAGTAGGTATCTGGTGAGTGGGCAGATGGGTGGATGGGTGGATAGATGGATGGATGGATGGATGGATGGATGGATGGATGGATGGATGGATAAACAGGTGGATAGATAGATAGGGGACTCCAACAAACATTTATTAAGTCTATTATATGCATGCAGTGAAGATTCAAAGGTTTAAAACTATGGTTCTTGCCCTTTGAAAAAGGACTGAAATTGACTAATAATTTATAAATAATGAAATGCAATTATTTTGTGAAATATTAGCCACAAAGGCAGTGGTTTTCAGTGCTGATTTTACCCCAACAACTCTGAAGGACCAGACCCAACTCAAGCAGAGGTGATGGCTATCTACATCAGGGGAACTTCTAAGGAAGTCCTGAGGGAGGAGTGTGGGTACCAGCCCTTGAGAATCTCTGAGGTTGTTTATGCTGTTGGTGGTACAAATGTCTTTACTTAGTCAATAGTAGCCTTCTCAGTTAATAGATCAACTGGCAATACTGCAATGTTTCTGTTCAAGTAACCCTTATCAGTAGCCTAATGTTACTTCACAATGCATATATCATTCACTTCACTTTATCTCATAACACAAGAAGGTCAAGTGTAGCACATTTATACATAGATAGATAGACCGCATTCACATAACTTCCATTTCAGTATATTGTCATAATTACTCTTCGTATTATTAATCCTTTACTATATCTAATTTATATACTAAACTTTATCATAGGTAGGTATGTAGAGGAAAAAATAAGTGCATATAGGGTACAGTACTATCAGAACCACTGAGGGGGTCTTAGAATGTATCCCCCATGGGTAAGGGTAGACTATTGTATAATGGGTTTTGTTTCAAATTTTTACCATTATGTCATAAATGAACTGGCTTCACACTTCCTTACCATCCTTCTGCCCTCATCTTTTTTAGTCTATTTTGGTCAAAGTGTTCTGTATCTCATGTTCAATGTAGTTTTCACACAAGGAATTTGAACAAATTCCGCTCCCTTTAGCCACAGTAGAAGGGAGCAGTAGAAGATTTCCTTTCAAAACTCAGTGTTCCTTTGGTGCTCTGTCCTTTGGTGCTCGGATACAGCAGGGACTTGGGTACATGTCCAAGGTATGATTAGGGACATGCAAATCAAATGCACAAGAAGACACTACTTCACAGTATCTAAACAAAAAGACAGACAAAGAGGAGTGTTGGCGAGCGGTGTTGGAACCTTCAGATATTGCTGGTGGGATGTAAAACGGTGTAAGTTCTGCAGAACACACCCTCCAATAGTTTTTAAAAAGCTAAACTCAATGTTATCCTAGGATTCAGCCATTCCACTCCTAGATATACATCCAGTAGAACTGAAAACATGCATTTCATACCCAGCAATTTGTACACACATGTTCATAGCGGCATTATTCACAACAGCCAAAAACTGGAAGCAATCCAAAAGTCAATAAACCAATGAGTGAATGGATGTGGGATGGCCATACAATAGGGTATTTTTATTCAGCCATTCAAAGAAATGAAGTTCTGATACATGGTGAACTTTGAAAATATTATGCTTAGTGAAAGACACAAAAGGCCACCTACTATATGAATGCCTTTCTATGAGAGCCCCTGAAGAAGCCAGCCCATAGAGATTAAAAGCAGATCACCCGTGTCCCAGAGGAAACCCATCCCTGAAATGCATCTAGTGGGAACATGGTTATCTTATTAGGTCCTTACCACACCCTGGAAAAATAGAATTTTATTTAAAACTCACTGGGGATTGCCTGCTTCAAGAATTCCTGGCAGAAACTTCCTGTATATACTGCTTAATTACCTACTAATTTACCTTTGTTCCTCCAGCCTAACGTTCACAATGTGAACCTGTTTCCGGCCCGGTGTTGCTGTGCTCTGCACAGGTGATGTTCTTAACATGGCTATCAATCCTGCTGACTGCCTGCCAGTGAAAACGCTTCAAAGCATTTTGCCAGCTTATATCTGAAGCCCCCAGTGTAACCTGCTTTCTAACTGTCTCACTGTGGGTGAAAAATTGGCTCCCACCACACCCTTCTTTTGAAAATGCCCCCAAACCAAATCAAAGGTCCAAATTATGAGGCAGATGGTAATCTTTTCATGGAATACCTATTTTTCAAACTGACACTTAGCCTACGTGAAGCTCTCAATGGGACCAGACTGAAGAAGCAAAGGTGGGGAGAAAGGAGCAGAGAAAGCTCAGGAATGTTGGAAAGCAGAAGTTCAAAAGTGAAGTGTGTTTTGCCTGCTGGGCTGCCAGGTGCTTTGAGTAGAAGGTGTGGATGATGGCACCAAGCTCTAACCTCTGCACCCAACAGAGGATGAAAGCCCACCTCTGCAAAACCAGACAGGCAGGGAAGACTGTTTACTTCTCAATTCATTCCTGATCAATGTTGTCTTAGGGGACGCCTTATCCAGAGGGGATCTCTCCCTGGCATATCACACTTCCTATCTCTAATTTGACCTGGACAGCGAGGCAGCTTTGCACTGGCTAAGCTGTTCTAGTCTGTTGTGATTGCAGGTGTTGTTCTCTATCTATGACATACCATTCTGGCTTTCCTTTACTGATTTCAACTGTCCTTAAACATGTATTTATTTGTGCTCCAAAGAATGAACTATTTAAAAGAGACAAGAATATAAAAATAATTAAATAGGTCATACATATGTCAAAAATCTGAAAGATGGTGCATGGATGGGAAGCTCTAATCTAACCCAAACTTATGATAGTTGTGTGAGTCATCATCTCATTCCTCTTCTGAAACATACACACACTCATATCCAGTATTGGTGATGGAGAGCTTACTCCTCTCCAGAGTTCCTACCCATCTATGGTTGGTCAGCTCCAATTATGGAAAGTGAGAAATTTTACAGAATGTGTCCCAACAATGATGTTCTTCATCCCCACCCCCCAATCCTGGCCCTACTGCTGCCCGTCTTTGCAGGTGGGATTTGACCATTCTCACCTGGTGTGTCTAGAGCTGAGTTCTGTGAGTCATTAGTGCTCTATAAAGGTTTTAAAGTGGAGTTGGGTGAGTTGTTCAATAGCTCTAAGGTTCCAGTATAAGGAAACAGCTTTCTCAACTCTGATCCTATGCATTTGGGCAAAGGAAGGTGAAATGACCAGGCAGACCAGGCTGTCTCTGCACAGACCTGTCTGTGTTATGAATTCTGGAGCCCCAGAATGAATAGGCAAAGGCTGGAACCCACTTAACACACACACCTTAGACTTCTTCATTTTCTATGGGGGCCTCTGATAGAGAGGCCCTTTAGAGTTCCAAAGTCAGTCTCCAGCTTCTCTCTGCTACACACCCAAGTGTGTGTGCACAAACACACACATACATACACACACAGTCTTCCCAGTGAGTACACAGGGCCAACCTCTGTACATCTATCCCATGAAGTGATGGTTCTTGCCCATCCCCTCTTGCCACTTCAACATGCATTTTCAGGGGAAACTGTGGTTCTCCTACTGCCAGGTGGGCCCCTGACTCCTCCACATTCCACTTGCTTCCTTCCCACCAGCTTCAGGGATCCTGCTGCCTTCTACCCCTTGAGCTGTTCCCAGCTTCATCCTGAGTAGCTCCTGAGCTCCTCCTTCCTGGTTGCAGCGTCCTCAGTTGCCCTCTCTCAACTTCCTAAGGCCCAAGCCCCAGGGCATTTTGCTTTCATCCTGTTCAGCTGTCAGTCAGTGCACACCAAAGTAAGCAGGACCACAGGCAGAGGACATGATAGATTCTAGGCCTTGCAGACAAATTCCCTCCTGCTGGGCACTGAAGCCATCTTCCATCCCCTTTGATGGCTCAGGAAGTCTCCAGCACTGCTGTGTGACATTTATTCCTGGACCCGGCTCCTCAGTGGGGCCCCTTGCCCAGGAAAAGTCAGTTAAGGCTACTCCCTGCCAGCCTAGGAGTCCCTGCAGTCATAGTTCCTGTCCTCCTGGCTGTCACTACACAGAAACCACTGGCCACCCCTGCAGATGGCAGGCACAGGGAGGGGCCACTTGGAGGCAGGCTGTGAACACTTGGGAACTTTCTGAGCCTTTGTACTAACATCCCTGAAAATGTTTGAATTTTATTTTTCTTTTTTAAACCTTTATTTTCAACTGGTCTGAAGTAAAAAAGGTGGCCTCTTACTCCTTTCCAGAATTTTAAGCCAAAAAGCATTTCACAGCTCCCAATTTGCTGTTCTGAGGCGGGTCAGGCCTCCCGTAATTCCCACTACAGGATCAGGGCCACCAGCAACCAACCAGCGTGAATGGGTATGTGCCATAGATTGGATGCTGAATGTCCTCAAATGCTTTGTCTCCAGGGAGTGCTACTGCGAAGTGGTGGAAACTTTGAAAGGTGTGGCTTGGTGAAGGGCTTTGCAACATTGCAGGCATGCCCTTGGAGGGGATTGTGTGACCCCAGCTCCCCCTCCTCTCTTCTGTCTCCTAGTTGACGAGATCATCAGCTTTGCTTGTCCACATGCTCCACCCTGATGTGCTACCTCACCACAGTCTCAAAGCCACGGGGCCAGCTGACCATGAACTGGAACCTCCAAAACTGTGGGCCTCAAACCCCTTTTCTCTTTATAAATTGATTATCTGTACAGTGACACAAAGCTAAAACATCATGGCGTTAGGCAATGTGCTAAGGGCCAACCCTGTTCCAGAAACAGTCCGTAGAGGTGGCAGCTTTTGCTCTTCTTGCCTGCTCTCTTTTTTTTTTTTTATTTTTATTGTTTTATTATTCATATGTGCATACAAGGCTTGGGTCATTTCTCCCCCCTGCCCCCACCCCCTCCCTTACCACCCACTCCGCCCCCTCCCTCTCCCCCCCACCCCCTCAATACCCAGCAGAAACTGTTTTGCCCTTATCTCTAATTTTGTTGTAGAGAGAGTATAAGCAATAATAGGAAGGAACAAGGGTTTTTGCTGGTTGAGATAAGGATAGCTATACAGGGCATTGACTCACATTGATTTCCTGTGCGTGGGTGTTACCTTCTAGGTTAATTCTTTTTGATCTAACCTTTTCTCTAGTTCCTGTTCCCCTTTTCCTATTGGCCTCAGTTGCTTTTAAGGTATCTGCTTTAGTTTCTGTGTGTTAAGGGCAACAAATGCTAGCTAGTTTTTTAGGTGTCTTACCTATCCTCACCCCTTCCTGTGTTGCCTGCTCTCTTTCACCTGGACAAAACAGGGGCAGAGAGACAGCCTTGGGAAAATGCCAATCAGACACTCCAGGAAAGGGATACACCAGGAATATGTCCAGCCCTGTCCCAAGGAGTCAGATTGAAACAGAGAGAGGCAAATTGGCTTTGAAGACACACCATCCTCAAGGTCCCACAGGCTGGCTGTGTCACTTACTGGCTATGTAAATGTTAGCGAGTTGAGAAAGGATGGGAGTTGTTATTCCTGGGACTCCCTTGTACTCCTGTCAAGAGTGGAAAATGGCACGAGTTTTGAGGGGACACTTGACAATGCCAATCAAAGTCTTTTATAAATAAGCAAAACTAATTTGGGGTTTAAAAAATAATCAATGCATCAGTTGCCTCTGGACTTGGGCAGAGAGACTCACTGGACAGGCATGAAGGAACTTTCTGGGGTGACAAGAAGATTTGTGCCTCTATGTAAGGAAAAAACCCTGCAAATAAATGGACAGAAAGACCATTCTATTGACTCTGCACACAGTACTAATGCACACAGATCCTTCTAACCCTATGGCTTGGACAGGGCTATACTGATTTTTCCCATTAGGTAAAAAGGCAGACTCTAGGATACAGAGAGGTTAAAAAACTCACCCAAAGTCACACAACAATAAGACGAACAAGGGCAGAAATTACAGAATCTCCTTATTCTGGAATTCACATCCCAGAAAGAGAGAAAAGCCTCAGAGCTGGGGTAAGGAGAGCTTGCTGAAGGATGGAAAAGCCCCAACCAGGTGCCAGAGACTCCCAGCTTAGAGAGGGGAGACAAGTGGCTCTCTACTACTGTCCAGGTGAAAGAGAGCAGGCAAGGAGAACAGAAGCTGCCACCTCTACGGACTGTTTCTGGAACAGGGTTGGCCCTTAGCACATTGCCTAATACCATGATGTGTTAGCTTTCTATCATTGTACAAAACACCTGAGATAATCAACTTATAAAGAGAAAAGGGGTTTCAGCCCCATAGTTTTGGAGGTTCCAGTTCATGATCAGTTGGCCCCGTGGCTTTGAGGCTTCTCTCTGAGGACACCTTTGGTCTAACAATGATAATATTGTATCACTTCTCAGCCTTTTGGCTAAGATCAAGTGTAATACTGTAGTCTATTTTAACACTTTAAATTTTATAAAACCCCTTCACACAGACATACACAGTTGCACTCACAGACACACACATGCATACACACACACACACAAACACAATCTCTTGTTTCATCCTCACAACCTGGAAGATAGACATCCTTCTTTCATTCTCTTCTCCTCCTCCCTTTGTTGTTTCCTTTCTCCTTTCTATCCCGATGGTGGGCAGCAAACAGGGTGCAGGGGTAAAAAGCTCACACTCTGCAGTCAGCCTTCTAGGATTTGAATTCTGATTTAGCAGACATGTGTCTTTGTGGCATGGTATATTTTAATCTTCCCGTGCCTCTGTTTATCAAGTTATAAAATAGTAACACCTTGCTAAGACATCATAACTAAATGAAATCATCCATACAAGCTATTATTATTACTATTACTATTAATTTATTGCACATTGTAAATGAGAAAGCCAGAACTGAGCCCAGTTCGCAAGGCCGGAGGAAGACAAACGCTGATGAATCCATGTCAACATGCTCTCCCTCCCAGAGCAAGCACCCCAGATTCCCTCTGCTCTGGCTTCAAGGATTTTGCCCTCAAAGAGGGATTGCCTTTTGCTCACCTGAAAATTGTCTCCTTCCTGAGCTGACTGGAGAAAGAGGTCACTGGGCTCATCCCCACTGGGATGACCTTTCACCATGTACCCTCCCACTACCCAGCAAACAGCATGGAAGTCTATTCTCTTTAAAGGCGTAGCCAAGAGGGGAGCCACATGGGATCGAAGTGATGGAGAGGAAATGACTTCTGGGCCCCCCTATCTGCCCATCAGCAGATAGGTGGAGAGAAGTTAGGTAGAAAAGATGGAGAACCCTAAACCATGAGTATATGTGTGTATGTGTATATGTGTGTGTGTGTGGGAAGAGAGAGAGAGAGACTACATTTATGGCGTATTACACTTATTTGATCCTTATTAAGAGGGACAGATATTCTTTAATCTTATTTTTTAGATGAAATTGAGTCAGAGAGAAGCTGAATGACCCCAGCCCCAGGATTGACTGTATTCAGGCTCACTCTAAGTTATCAGCATGCCATGACAGTATTGCATGTCTGGAAACTTCCTTGGACAGCTCCACCTCTGCTGGGAAGGGGCACTGCTGATATCACAGCAGAGTCAAGTATCCATCCTGCAGGACCCAGGGGCTTTCTTCTCCTCTGCTCCACTTCCAGGCATTGCTGACACCTCCCCGAGAGCACCTCCCCCAGTGGGTGGCTGGCATTGGCTCGGGGGCAGGCCATTATGGAGAACCACACTGGGCTGAACACTGGGCCTGGGCAAGAAGGGGCTGTGGCAGGGTATAAAGCCACACAAAACATGGGTGCTGGCTTCTGGAGCTCAGACGCCATACTCTAGACTGAGCCACCATTATGACTACAGCTGGGAAGAGCAATTTGTTCATATTTTGGCTGTCAATGATACTTTGTAAGTCTAAGTGAGATTTTGTGTCTTAATTAAGACAACATCTGTCTTTAGGGAGCCCCTTCTGTCTGCCAATCCCTATGCTAAGTGCCTTCTAGAGCATAGCCTCTGTTGCGTTTCATCTTAATTGACAGACGTACTGTGACATAGACACCACTATATTACCACCTTGCACATAAGGACACAGATACTTGCCTGAAGGCCACCCAACTCAAAAATGGTAGAACCAGAATTGGAACCCAGGCATTATGATTCCAGAGTCTCTGCTGAACAGTGAGTATAAATCTCACACTGTAAAAAGCTCTCTACTGAGCCTGGGAACAGCTAACACACATAGGGGCATTCAAATGCATTTTCTGAGACACTCCACAATAAGTGGAACACCTCAATCAAAACCTGTAAGATTAGCTTTAACTACAAAGATGAAATTCTCTTCATTTAGTTTGCTCTTCATAGTAAGCTTCTCTTTATATTGACTAGGGTAGAGGCCACTGGGCTTGAAAATAGGGCTGTTAGCAGCCAGGTGTCCTGGGATAGTTATTTTATCTCCCTGCAGCCTGGTCTCCTCAAATAAGATCTAGTGGCCCTGTCTGCCCAGCATAACAGAGACAACACTAACCAATGCCACCACTGATGGGCCAGGCACCTGTCTGCCCTGTCCAATTTGAACTGCACTACAACTCTGTAAGGTAGGTAACACTTACAACTTGTGTTTCACAGAGACAAAGCAGGGACTTGAAGGGACAAATGACTTGTCCAAGATTCACCAACTAGTAAATGACGTATACATGTTCACTCTATACAAAGCCCTGATCTTGAACCACTGACAAGCCTGCCAATACTCTATAAACTGTAGAGTCCTACAGAAGGGAAATGTGCACATGTAGATGACAAGTATGAATGTGTCCCTCTCCTGAGCTCCAAGCACCTGAGCTCTCTGAGCATCTGGGTTCCTGCTTAATCCTATCTATACATATCAGGCTGACTGCCTAAGAAGTCTAGAAGAATCCATTTCCTCTAATTTTAAAAACCTCCTTCTGCCCAATGACATTTATCACTGGAAACATGTGCTCCTCCCATTCATCAGCCAGCCGTGTGCAGCCCTCAACACAGGGCAGGTGTTTGACTAATGTGTCTACAGGAATGTGGAGGTGGGACCTACCTCAGATGATGCCTGAGCAGATCAGATGCTGTTCCTCCAGGCCCCGGTGCAGAGTGTTTCTGCACTCCTCTGTGGGCTCTGGTGTAACTGCCTGAATTGAGGCAAGTCCTGGAGCAACTCATTGATGACTGACCTCTTCAGCACTGTCAGGGAACTGCCTCTCATAGCCCTCAGCCCCTCTCATCTGCCTTCAACCATCCTCATCCCAAACAGCATTAGAAGTGCACTCACTAAGGCTAAGCCCTATTTTAAATTCTTGATGTGTGTAGCTCACTAATCTTCATAGCTCTTAACTACCAAGTTTACTGGAAAAGGTCTTGTATGGTATTATTATATTATAGTATTATATATTATATTATCACATCATATTGCTTGAATTGGTAACACAATTACAGGATAAAAAATACAAAAGGAATAAAAGGATGTAAGTCAAGCATACCCAGGAGAGGCTGTCCTGAAATGGCTTCTAATGGGAACAAAAACGGGCCCTGCTGTCTGCCTTCAGTGAAGCCAGCCCTTCACTGACTCCCTGCTGTCAATGAGGCTGGATGAGAGCAGAAGACTCTTAGCCCTTGGGACAAGACACTGGAGCCTGAGTGTCTTTAGTTCATTTTCCATTGATGTAATTGAATGCCATAGGCTGGGTAAGTTATAAAAAGAAGAAGTTTTTGCTGGTGGAGTGACTCAAGTGGTAGAGTGCCTGTGTAATAAGTATGAGGCCCTGAGTTCAAACCCAGTATTGCCAAAGAGAGACAGAGTGAAGTTTATTTAGCTCATGGTTCTGAGAGTTGAATTGCATGGTGCCAGCATCTGCTCGGCATCTGGTGAGGACCTTCCTGCTGCATCTAACATGGTGGAGGGTATCACATGGTGAAACACCAACCATGCCATCTTGGGTCTTTCTTCTTTTTCTTATAAAGCCACTCGTGCCATCATAAGGGCCCCACCCTCATGAGCTCATTTAACCCTGATTACATCTCAAAGGCCCCACCTCCAAAACCATTAACGTATGACATTGGGTACAAGCCTTCAACATCAATTTGGTGGGGACATTCAAACCATAGCACTAGGATAAGCTGATGTTTCCCAAGCTTGCATCTTCCAAGGACCACTGTCTCAATTTTTACTCTATCCACATAGTGCCTCTACTTTTCGTGTTTTACCTAAGACGCACCTTTAAATCAGCTCATTAAAAATCAAACATTTAAAAAGGAAATTTAGTATCACTCTTCTAAAGAAGGCAGAATAGAGTAGTTACTAAGGATGTAGCCCTGGGGGCCAGGCATGATGACATAAGCCTGAAAACTCAACTGTGCAGGAGGTGGGGAAATGAGGATTGTGGTTCCAAGCAAGCCTGAGCAAAAAAGTTAATGAGATCCTATCTCAAAGAACAAGCTGGGGTACACCCGTAACCCCATCTACTTGGGGGCAGGGGAGCATAGTTAGGAGGACCGCAATCCAAGGCTGACCAAGACAAAAGCATGAGACCCTATCTGAAAAATAAACTAAAGCAAAATGGTGCTGGGAGGCATGGCTCAAGCACGAGACCCTAAGTTCCAAACCCACCAACTGCCAAAAAAAAAAATTGTAAACTCTGGATTATATCTAAGCTCAACCCTTTCCTGGCTGTGACTCTAGGCAGTTTACTGAAATTCTCTGAACCTCAGTTTCCGTATCTGTGAAACAGGAGAACTAGCACCTCTCTCAGAGGGCAGCTGTGAGGATGAAATGAGTTACTAATCGTAATATATTCACCTCCCTGCTTAGAGCTTGGTAAGCACTGGCTACTACTTATAGCAAGTGTCTGCCACCAACAGGCGATAACTGTGAAAATACACACAATGAAAACCAAAGAGTTTATTAAAGTTTAGACTGTCTGCCTGAAGACCGGTTTCCTCCTCACTAAAAACAGAAATGAACAAAAGTGAAAGTGTTGAAAATCTACATGCACTAAATAGGACTTTCTTCTTTCTTTGGAGAAAAATGAATTTTATTCAAAGGTACCAAGAAAAAATTTTAAAATAGATTGGTAAGCCATAAGGGCTTTCTTCTTAATGAAGTCAGAAGTGTTGAGGAGAACCAAAAGAGGACCATGTCCTTCCTGTCTGCCATCCAGAATGACCATTCAGTTGCCTGTGCCACTCAGTGCACACTTTGGCAACAAGTGGTCAAGCAATGATGTTCTAGCAGGACAGGGAAGGAAACCCCCCTCAAGAAGGTTGTAGATTCTCCAAGCGGTTTTTCTAACCTGGCTGTCCTGGCTTCTTCCTCACCTCCTCCCTCATTCCACAGCTTTCAGCTGATGAGAATTACAATGTCTGAGGAGATCTGTGATTTCGGGGAGAGGTTCTCACCCAAATACCTGGAGGTAATGTGGGAGTTTAGACCGGTGTGTACAAAGGAACCTTAGCCCTTGGGGTTGGAGCGGCACCTTAAGGGTTCCCTGTGTACTTTCAGAATTTCAGAGAGATTTCATATTCTTGACCAACCCAGCAAAAATTCAAGCAGATGATGATAAAATCAAGATTCAAGTTATCACAGCTCCCAAGGATCAAGGAGAGGCAGGAATCCAGGCTTATCACCTCACATTTTTTTGTACCATGCCAGGAGGTTTCTCTTGAACACTTACAATATATCAAAAAACATACCAAATATGTGGATGGATAAATGAATGCTCATTCAGATGGTGATTACTACATGCCAAGCAACAGTTACTAAGGAACTTACATAAATGATCACATTAAACTTATAAAACCATCCTATAAAATAGAGATCATTAGTTCATTGTTTAGGTATCATGTCTAGCTGATTGTATGGGAAGTGGACTCTTCTGGCTGCAAACAATGATTTTATTGAGATACACACATCCATGGATATATGAAAACTTTCCAAGGGATATTCAGGAAAATAAGCCTAAGGAGATCAGTTTCCAGAATGAAACTTCCATGTTTACTCTTTCCTAATACCATCTTCTCCTCCTCAATTTCCCTTCTCCTAGTTTATAAAGGAAGACAGACCTCTCTCCTGTCCTGAATCACAGAATGGTGCTCTACTCCTGGATATCAGACACAGGAGCCACTCCTGGTGTCATGGAGCCTCCTTTAGTCAAGGGAGTGAAAAACCAAAGCTCTTATTTCCACCCAATGGTTTCTTGCTCTTTCATGTCTTAAACATATTTTGGTGATGGTGGGTGTGATAGCATAAAATTCAAAATGTCTGCAGAGTGGTCAGAAGGAGAACAAAAATCCTTTTCTGAGCCCTTGAGATTTACCAATGAGGTAAATTATCCTACAGACATAATGTCAGAACCTGAACCACCAGAGGGATCAGTTTTCTGGAGTCTAACAGTACCTTACAAGGTTTGAGAAACAGCAGAGTGACCAGCCTTACCTCTTTACCCAGACATTCCAAAGGACTAACACAATGTATGACCACCCTGATTTGCATCAGTTTCCAACAGATACATTTGCTCAGTCCTGTTTATCTCCCCCAAAGAATGTTAAGGTGGCTTGGTGACTCTTAACCACCTCTTATTTGAAAAGCCCAGGCCCACTTACCCACATCACCCTCAGGCTAACTGAACTGTGTTTCCCAATTTACAAACCTGTTCTTTCTTAATAATGCATAAGGTATCCATACCCCAAGTACTAACGAAGGCTACAGCTGTCCCTGAGAAAAGTCCCATGAGTAAAACAAACACTCTCCAAGAAAACTTAGTGAAAACACTGAAAGCAGCAGCGTCATATGTCATTTGGAGACAACTCACAGCAACTTTCTTCCTTAGAACTAAAATTTAGAAGTGAGTCTACGGCCATACCACCCTGAACGCGCCCGATCTCGTCTGATCTCGGAAGCTAAGCAGGGTCGGGCCTGGTTAGTACTTGGATGGGAGAAGTGAGAAGGTTTGGATGGAATTATATATTAATACATTTATTTACTTGAAACAATAATAAGTGATCACATATGTATATAAAATAGAGAAATTTATTGAGTTATACACTCAGGATTTCTGCATCTGTTTACATAGTATTTTTGCCACTTGTTTCATGCATATTATTTATACTTTAATTTTAGAATACAAATTAAATCTTTGTGAATAGTAAATTGAGTATTTTAACCAATCTTCCAATTAAGAGCATTTAATTGAAATAGAAAATGAGGAAATAGTATTTAAAGGCACTTCTACACAATATCTTGAAAGCACAGAGAAGGTAGCAAAATGGTGAAGAAAAAATAAAAACCTAGCCAAGACATAAGGAAGAGAGAAATCCAGAGAGGTAATTGTGGTGCCATAGAGGTTGGTTGCTGGGTTTTCAGTGATTCTAAAAGAAACAACTGAGACAGTGAAAGGCTAAGAGGCTGGGGAGTGCTTTTGGTGGACTCACAGAGCAATGGGGACAGAAATTGATACTAAGATCCAAAGCTTTGTGCCTAGGAATCTAAGATAAATAGATTGACTCCTGAAGCAGCAACAGAAAACCAGCTTTAAGTAATACCAGACCTTACAACTGGAATAAGGTGATCCAGGATTGCTGGTGTCCCCAAACATGTGGAAGAAGCAAAAACAAATCATCTAGAAGAAGAAAACACCCTCCTGGATAAAAATTATCTCTAAGGCTAAGGATTTAGCTCAGTGGTAGAGTACTCACTTGGCATGCACAGGCCTTGAACTCAGTCCCAACCACCAAAAAAAAGTTATTTCTAACAAATGAATTTTGAAATACAGTTCAAGCACACAAAAGAAGATAAGCAACACATGAAACAAGATATAAAGAAGGAAAAGAATCAGAAATAACAGATCCCAGAAGCAGAGCAGGAGGGCTCCAGATATTGACATTATCACGTAGACTTTGAAACAATACACTATTAAAAAAAGAATTGTGCCTCAGTAACAAAATACAATGTGTAGCCATTGCTTGGAGAATAGTTTCAAAAAATTAATTGTTAATAGAAACTTCTGAAGAAAGAGATTGAGGAAGACTATAGAAAGTGGAGAGATCTCTCATGCTCATGGATTAGTAGAATCAACATAGTAAAAATGTCTATACTCCCAAAAGTAATCTACATGTTTGATGCAATTCCCATCAAAATTCCAATGACATTCATTAAAGAGATCAAAAAATCTACCGTGAAATTTATATGGAAACACAGGAAGCCACGAATAGCCAAGGCAATACTCAGTCAAAAGAACAATGCTGGAGGTATCACAATACCTGACTTCAAACTATATTACAAAGCAATAACAATAAAAACAGCATGGTACTGGCACAAAAACAGACATGAAGACCAGTGGAACAGAGTAGAGGACCCAGATATGAAGCCACACAACTATAACCAACTTGTCTTTGACAAAGGTGCTAAAAATATGCGATGGAGAAAAGACAGCCTCTTCAACAAAAACTGCTGGGAAAACTGGTTAGCAGTCTGCAAAAACCTGAAACTAGATCCAAGTATATCACCCTATACCTATACCAATATTAACTCAAAATGGATCAAGGATCTCAATATCAGACCCCAAACTCTAAAGTTGGTCCAGGAAAGAGTAGGAAATACTCTGGAATTAATAGGTATAGGCAAGACCTTTCTCAATGGAACCCCAGCAGCACAGCAACAAAGAGATAGCATAGATAAATGGGACTTCATAAAACTAAAAAGCTTCTGCTCAACAAAAGAAATGGTCTCTAAACTGAAGAGAACACCCACAGAGTGGGAGAAAATATTTGCCAGCTACACATCAGACAAAGGACTGATAACCAGAATATATAGGGAACTCAAAAAACTAAACTCTCCCAAAATTGATGAACCAATAAAGAAATGGGCAAGGGAACTAAACAGAACTTTCTCAAAAGAAGAAATTCAAATGGCCAAAAAACACATGAAAAAATGCTCACCATCTCTAGCAATAAAGGAAATGCAAATTAAAACCACACTAAGATTCCACCTCACCCCTGTTAGAATAGCCATCATCAGCAACACCACCAACAACAGGTGTTGGTGAGGATGCGGGGGAAAAAGGAACCCTCTTACACTGTTGGTGGGAATGTAAACTAGTACAACCACTCTGTAAAAAAATTTGGAGGCTACTTAAAAAGCTAAACATTGATCTACCATATGATCCAGCAATACCAACTCTTGGGGATATACCCAAAAGGTTGTGACACAGGTTACTCCAGAGGCACTTGCACACCCATGTTTATTGCAGCGCTATTCACAATAGCCAAGTTATGCAAACAGCCAAGATGCCCCACCACTGACGAATGGTTAAGAAAATGTAGTATTTATACACAATGGAATTCTATGCAGCCATGAAGAAGAACAAAATGTTATCATTCGCTGGTAAATGGATAGAATTAGAGAACATCATTCTGAGTAAGGTTAGCCTGGCCCAAAAGACCAAAAATCATATGTTCTCCCTCATACGCAGACATTAGATCAAGGGCAAACACAACAAGGGAATTGGACTTTGAGCACATGATAAAGCAAGAGCACACAAGGGAGGTATAAGGATAAGTAAGACACCTAAAAAACTAGATAGCATTTGTTGCCCTCAATGCAGAAAAACTAAAGCAGATACTTTAAAGCAACTGAGGCCAATAGGAAAAGGGGACCAGGAACTAGAGAAACGGTGAGATCAAAAAGAATTAACCTAGAAGGAAACACACAGGCACAGGAAATTAATGTGAGTCAACTCCCTGTATAGCTGTCCTTATCTCAGCTAGCAAAAACCTTTGTTCCTTCCTATTATTGCTTATACTCTCTCTTCAACAAAATTAGAGATAAGGGCAAAATAGTTTCTGCCGGGTAGTGAAGGGGTAGGGGGGATAAGAGGGAGGGTAAGAGAGGGGGCGGGGGGAAGGGGGAAGAAATGACCCAAACATTGTATGCACATATGAATAAAATAAAAATTTTTAAAAATTAATTGTTAAAAAGTTATAAAGCTAATTTGAAGATACTGAAAAATGAAGGTGGACAAGGCAGTAGATGATGCAAGATTAGTACTAATGTTGTTGAGTGTGAAGATTCTGTGGTTATGCTTTTTTTTAAGTACTTGCTATTAGGGAAACATGGTAGCATCTTGGGTTTGCTTCCAATTATCCTCAGTGAAGAAGAAGGAGATGGAGAAGGAAGACAAAGAAGAATATGATGAAGGCAGAGAGGGAGGAGAGGGAACAGCAACTGCAGGAAACACTTCACTGATAAAAGTGGGAGGAGAATATATTTTGCAAAAGAGTGAAAGAATATTGATAATTATTGGAGCAGACTCATAGGAATTCATTAAACTATTTTCCATTCTGCATGCTTCATACACAGATCCATATACACATGTCCATAATAATAAGGATTTTTTTGAAAATATGGCCTTACTGTTTATAAATAAACAAAATTAAAAATTAACAATGTTAGCAAAGAACCAGAAACCATACAAAAAAGGCATACCAGATATGAAAAAGAGACAAATGGAAATTCTTAAACTGAATAATGCAGCAACTAAAAGTAATAATTTATCAGGTGGGTAAATATATCTGAACAGAAAATTATTAAGTAGGAAAGTTGTCATCAAAAAAATTCCAATATGAAGCATAACAGAAAAAAAAGAATAGAAAAAAATTTTTTAAAAGGTGGATGGTGGGACCCCACTATCCCTGAGAGAGTCTACCATGTTTGTAATTGAAGTCTCAGGAAAACTAGACACAGAGACAGAATAGGATATAAGCAATATTTATTTAAAGTTATAATGGCTGAAAACTCTTCCAAATTGATGAAAGACATCAAGTGATGAAAGGTGTCAAGTGGCAGATTTAAGAACCCTTATAAGCAGTCTATCATGGGGTGGGAAGAACAAAACACCTAAGGCACATCATAGTAAAACTGTAGCAAATGAAAGTCAAAGAAAAATGGGTAAGAAAAAAATCCAAATGACCTTCAATGACAAAATTAGATGAATGGTTGACTTTTCGAAAGAAACCAGAAGTAAATGGAATGATATCTTTGAAGAACTGAGAGAAGAGGTGGAGCAAGATAGCTGATTAAAACAACAATCATTTTGACTCCATGAATAAGAAGAGTCAGTAACACAGGGGAGAATATATTTGAAAAGTGACAGAGGGGAAGAGCATCAGGAATCAGGAAAGAGGTAGCAGGACAGCAGAAAATCATGGAGAAACAGAAGCAACAGAAAAAAGCAGAAAACAGTCCCAAGCTCAATCCTCAGCTCCAGGGCAGTGGAGGAAAGGGATAGAGGAAGCTGAAAACTCAGTAACAAGGTAAACCACACAGCCCTGGTGACAGATTGGCAATTCCAGCTATAGGCTAAACCCACAGCTCCCACAAGCGTTCAATCCAGTGCAGGGATTTGGTGAAACAGTTGATTACTCTGGTGCAGAAGGCTAGCCTCAGTGAAGAAAGACACTCTATTGCTCCCTTCATCTCTGAGATCTACAGCTATCTTGAGATAGGGCCTATTGTTTGAGACTGAGATACTCCAAAAACAGGAACAATCATGGCTCAGGGAATCTTGGGACACCCTGATATAATGTCTTGGTGAGAGAGGGCCACAAGGGGTGGTTGTGGAGAGGAAAGGATCTAATATGGTCCACAAAGAAGTTCAAGCAGTATGGAGCTCCAGCAGCCAAGGGTGCAGTGGTCAGAGGCCTTGCCCTCCCTGGTGAGGAGCAAGTATCATCTTCTGAGGGTCACAGTGGAAACAAAGCACTGAACCTATGCCTGGTGTAGTAGGAGGGCCTGCCTCCTGGCTGTGTTTGTTGGCTAATAAATGGATATGAGGTCCCTGAGCCCAGACCCTCCAAACTGTATGATATCCTCAAACTCCTCCCAACCCCCCTCTCACACAAGAAGTTGAACTACTGGGCAGGGCTTGAAAGCACCCATCTCCAGGAACTCTATTCTGGCTTGTGTTGACTGCTGGGTGGGTGTGAGGACCCTGAGCCTAGGCCTTCTGAATCACACAATTTCCACAGCCTCTTCACCTCCTTCCTCTCAGGGAGGCAAAATATTAGGCAGGGTCTGATACACTAATGCCCATCTGGGCATGTGTTTGCTGCCAGGTAGATCTGAGGGCCCAGAGGTCAGACCCTCCAAATCAAGTGATTTCAGCAGTCTCCTCTGCCCAGTAGGGAGGTGAAGTGCTGGGCATGGTTTGAAAGCACCCAGGCCCACCTTTAGGAACTGCATCCTGGTGTTTGTTTACTGCCAGGCAGGACTGAGAGCCCTGGGTACAAACCATCTGAATCATAAGACTTCCACAGCCTCCTCCTCCCCACAGGATGTGTGAACTGCTGAATGGGGTCATTAAGCATAACACACCAGGCAGAGTACCTAGATCCCTCAATTCTGCTCCATCCATCACAGAACTCAGTGTTTTATTTGATACCCCCAACTCTCTGACATTAGGTGTCACCCCAAGGCTTGAATACTTGCTTCCCTTGGGGATGCAAACTGGGGAATTTATGAGCAAGTACTAATCTGATCAGCCCATAGACTATAAAGCTCCCTGCAGCCCACAGTGGCTCCTAGTTCATAAACAAGGAATGATTCTATAGTGAAGGAAGCCCAAGAGTGGACAACTGACCCTTCTACAAGAGGCTCCAGCTAGTTTTCCTCGGTTTGAGCAGTGCTGAGCATCAGGTCCAGTGTCCTAAGCACATGTGCTAATGTTTGGCACTGAGTCACATGCCCAATCCAACAGTGAGAAATAACACTTCACCCAACCTCTCCACTCTCCCGCCTGCACATTAAGAATATTTCAACTGATTAAAATTTACCACCAACGACCTGGCCTTGGGTGTTCACAAGAAAAATAAGAACAAGGAAATATGACTCCTCCAAAACTCAAAAACTCCATAGTAACAAACACTAATTATATTGAAGTAGATGAAAAGCCAGAAAAAATAATTCAGAAATATGATTATAAGAATGACCAATGAAATTAGAGGGCAACAGCTGAATAAATTCCCAGAAAACTCAGTGAGCTTAAGGAAAGAAAGAAGTCAATACAGAACATGAAAGAAGAATTCAATAAAGGCACAGAAATTCTGAAAAAATCAAACTGAAATTTGGAAATGAAAAGCTCAATAAGTCAAATTAAAAACTCAGTTGATAGTCTCCCCATAGACTGGGTCAAATTGAAGGCAGACTATCAGAGTTTGAAGACAATGTAGATGTGTCAGAATATGCAGATGAAGATTTTTTTTAATTAAAGAAATTAACAAAACAAGCAAGACCTCTGGGACACTATTAAAAGATAGAACCTTTGAATCATGAGCATAGAGGAAGAAGAAAAGATTCAAGCTAAATAGAAAACATTTTCAATAATATAATGGCAGAAGATTTTCAAAATCTTGAGAAAGAGATTCTTATTCAGGTACAAGAGGCTTTTAGGACTCCAAACAGATAAGACCAGAAGAGAACCTCCCCATGTCATATTATAGTTAAAACATTAGAATAAGGAAACAATGTGGAAAGCTGCAAGAGAAAAGTCTAGTTATCCATAAAGCCAAACCCATCAGAATAATAGCAGATTTCTCAACTGAAACTTTAAAAGCAAGGAGAGCATGGAATGATGCTCTGAAAGAAAGTAACTGCCAACCTAGATTACTGTACCCAACAAAGCTATCCTTCATAACTGAAAGAGAAATTAAAACCTTCCATTGTGGAAAAAAAAACTAAAGCAATTTATGACCACTAAACCAGTTTATAGGAATCCTACATAGAGAAGAAGATAAATGCAACCACAAAACACAGAAAAGAATATATGGCACTAGATGAGTAGATAAGACAATGAGTAAAGAAGAATAAAACTATAAAACCAATAAAATGGCAGAAATTACTACATACCTTTCAATAACAACTCTGAAAGCTAATTTTCTCAATTATCCAATCAACAGAGTGGTGGATTGGACTAAAAAAATAAGACTCAACCATTTGTTGCCTACAAGAAATGTACCTTTCTGGCCTCATAGGCTTAAAATTAAAGAATGGAAAAAGATTTTCCAGGAGCAGCCAGAAGGAGTAGCTTATACTCATATCTCAAAATGTAGCTATGAAAGCAAATTAGAAGAGACAAAGAAGGTCATTCCATATGATAAGGGGAAGAATCAAGCAGAAGGATATTGCAATAGTAAACACATAGGTACAGATGTCAGCATACCTAACTTCATAAAGCAAAAACTACTGTACATAAAATCACAGATAGACCCCAACACAATAATAGTGTGACTTTAATAACCCACTGTCACCAATAGACATGTCATTCAAACCAAAAAAAAAACAAAATCAATGAGGAAACCAGAATTAAACAACCCTATAGATCAAAGGGAGTTTACGGGCATCAACAGAACATTCCACTCAACAGCATACAGAACTTTCTCCAAAACAGATCATCTCTTAGGACATAAAGCAAGTCTTAACAAATACATGAAATTGCAATAATTTCCTGCATTTTAACAGCCCACAAAGGAATAAAACTAAAAGTCCATAACAAGAGAAACAAACACCTGGAGACTGAATAATTTGCTCTTGAGTGATCAGAGAGTAATCAAAGAAATAAGGAAGAAATTTTAAAATCTACAATCAAACAAAAAATAAAAATACAACTTACCTGTGCCTTTAAAACACAACAGAGGTAGTGCTCAGAGGAACATTTATAGTTATGAGTGCCTTCATAAAAAAATCAGACAGATTTCAAATGAGTAAGCTAATGATATACCTCAAGCTCTTAGAAAAACAAGAATGAGCAGTAGACAAAAAGAAATAATAAAGATCGGGGCAGAAATGAACAGAATGGAGACTAATAGAACAACACAAAGAATCAATATAACAAAAGGCTGGTTCTTTGAAAAGTAAACAAGATTGACAAATCCAAAATCCAACTAACTAGAAGAAAGAGAAACTAATAAAATTAGTTGAGATGAGAAAGGGGATATCACAGCAAAAACCAACAAAATTTACAGGATCATTAAGGAATACTTAAAAATCTTATATTCTAATAAAATCTAGCAGAAATGGATGTATTTCTAGATGCATATGACCTACCAAAATTGAACAAAGTGAATATAAACTGACTAAAGAGAAATGAAATTGAAGCAGTAATACTCTCCCAGCAAAGAAAGGCCCAGAACCAGACCTAATCGCTGCTAAATTCTACCGAGCCATTAAAGAACTAACACCAGTGCTCCTCAAACTATTCCAGAAAACAGAAAGGGAAGAACATTACCAAACCCATTCTATAAATCCAGATGACTCTGATATCCAAGCCAGATAACAACACAACAACAGCAATAACAAAAGAAAGATAGTCACAGGCCAATTTCCTTGATGAACCTAGATGTAAAAAACCTCCATAAAGTATTTCAAACTGATTCCAACAACACATTAAAAATTTCAGCTTTTCTGATCTTCCATCTGTGGTGGACCTGCCACCAAGATGCAGATTTTCATGAAAGCCCTTACGGGGAAGACCATCTCGCTTGAGGTTGAACCCTCAGATGCTATAGAAAATGTCAAGGTCAAGATCCAGGATAAGGACGGAATTCCTCCTGATCAGCAAAGACTGATCTTTGCTGGTAAGCAACTGGAAGATGGATGTACTTTGTCAGACTAGAACATTCAAAAGGAGTTCACCCTTCATCTTGTGTTGAGACTTTGTGGTGGTGCTAAGAAAAGGATGAAGAAGTCCTACACCACTCCCGAGAGGAATAAGCGTAAAAGAAAGAAGAAGGTTAAGTTGGCTGTCCTGAAGTACTACAAGGTCGATGAAAATGGCAAAATTAGTCGCCTTCGCTGTGAATGTCCTTCAGATGAATGTGGTGCTGGAGTTTTTATGGCTAGCCACTTTGACAGACACTACTGTGGCAAGTGTTGTCTGACTTACTGCTTCAATAAACCAGAAGACAGGTAATTCTGGATGGATTAATAAAAGACGTGAACTAAAAAAAAAAGTTCATGATCAAGTTGGTTTCATTCTGGGTGCAAGGATAGTTCAACATACGCAAATCTATAATCATAATCTAGTATATAAATAGAATAAAGGCCATAAATCGTATGATCATCTTGATAAATGATGGAAAGGCCTTTGACACAATTCAACATCTCTTCATGATAAAAGACCCTGATGAAATTAGAAATAGAAGGAATATACCTCAACATATTAAAGGCTATATATTATAAGCCTATAGAAAACATCACTCTAAATGGGGAAAAACTGAAACCATTTCCTCTAAAAGACAATGTTGTCCATTCTTATTCAATACAATGATTGAATTCTTAACCAGAGCAGTAAGACAAAGGAAAGAAATAAAAGAGATACAAGGAGGAAAACTTTTCTATATAAATCATGAGCACAATGAGAAGGAAGTCAGAACACAATCTCATTCATGGTAGTCTCAAAAGATACCAAGGAATAAACCTAACCTCCGGAGGTGAGAGATATCTATAATGAAAACTATAAAACCTAGAAGAAAGAAATGAAGAACCTAGAAGCTGGAAAGACCTCCCATGTTCACTGCTAAGCAGAACTGGTTTTCTGAAAATGGCTACCTACAGATTCAATGCAACCCCCATAAAAATTTCAACATCATTTTTCACAAAAATGGAAAAATCAATCCTAAAATTCATATGGAAGTGCAAAAGACCCCAAATAGTCAAAGCAATCCTGAACAAAAAGAATGATGCTGAAGATACACAGCACCTGACTTCAAATTATAATGCAGAGCCATAGTAGCAAAAACAGCATGGTACCGGCACAAAACACATAGACCAATAGAATAGAAGACCCAGAAAAAAAGTGTACACAATTATAATTGTCTGATTTTTGACAAAGCTGCCAAAAACACAAATTAGAGAAAAGACAGCATCTTTAACAAATGATGTTGGAATAACTAGATATCCATATGTAGAGGTTTGAAACTAGACCTCTATCTCTCAAACTGTTTAAAAACTATTTCAAAATGAATCAATGTCTAAATGTAAGACCTTGAACTTTGAAACAACTATAGAAAAAACATAGCAAAACCCTTCAGGTTATAATAGGTAGCACCTTTCTCAAAAGGACTCCAATTGCACAGGAAATAAGAGCGAAAATTAACAAATGGGATTGCATCAAATTCTAAAAGCTCTGTATAGCAAAGGAAACAATTACCAGAATCAAGAGAGAACCTACAAAATGGGAGAAAATCTTTGCAAGGTATTCACAGATAAATGATTAACATCCAGACTATATAAAGTGCTCCAAAAATTAAACACCAAAAGAATATATAATTTAATTAATAAGAGAGCAAATGAACTGAACAGACAGTTCTCAAAAGAAGCAGTACAAATGGTCAATAAATACATGAAGAAATGTTCAATCTCCTTAGCCATAAAGGAAATGAAATCCAAATTACACAGAAATTCCACTTCACCCCAGTCAGAACAGCAGTCATCCAGAAAACAAACAAATGCTGGCAAGGATGTGAGGAGGAAAAAGACTCCCTCCCTATACACTGATAGTAGGAATGTAAATTAGCACAGCCACTAAAGAAATCAGTATGGAGGTTCCTATACCATTTCTGAGCATATATCTGAACAATGTAAGTTTGCATATAATTGAAGTATCTATACAATGTGTTTATCACAGCGCTCTTCACAATAGCCACTTATGGAATGAATCTAGGTACCTGTCAACAAATGAATGGAAAAAGAAAACATGGTATATATACACAATGGGTTATTACTCAGTCACAAATAAAAATTAAATTTATGTTGTTTGCAGAAAAATGAACGGAACTGGAAATCATCTTGTTAAGCCAAATAAGCCAGATTGAGAAAGACAAGTATCACATGTTCTCTCTCATATATGGAATCTAAACCTAAAAAAGTCAAAGGAATGAATATGGGACACTTGGGGATGGGAACCACTGGGAGGGATGATGAAAGGAGAGGGTTAAGTGGGGGTGAATATGATGAAAGTGTTTCATATTGATGTATGAAAAGAGATTAATGAAACCCATTAAAATTATTTAAAATGGTGAGGGGAAAAGAAAGAGTAGTAGAGAGGCAAATTTGATCAAAGTACATTAATATGCATGTATGGAAATATCACAATAAAACCACTTTGTACAATTAATATACACTAATAGATAAATAAATTTAAAAGGACTGAAAGGAAGTAACTGTAGTCTAGATGTCTATATCCTGCAAAAATATCCTTCAAAATGAAGATAAAATAAAGATATTTTCAGACAGTCTGAAGAAACACAATCCAACTCCGGCTCTGACCAAAAAAACCACAGTGATTAAAGAAAATTGTAGGTCAAGTCTTATTCTTGCAAAAGTCATTAATAAAATATTGGCAAGTAGATTATGAAAGTTGTGATAGGATTAAGTTCATTTCAAGAATACAAAGATAAGGCCTGAGGGTATGGCTTAAGTGTAGAGCACCCACCTAGCAAGTGCAAGGCCCAAAGTTCAAACCTCAGTATTGCCCCCCCCAAAAAAATGAATAAAAAGACATTTTATATGCCACATTACACAACAAAGAATAAAAATCATCTCAATGATTCATAAAAGGCATTTGATAACATCAGCATCAATACTTAAAAACAAGTAGAATAAAAGAAATAAAAGGAAATTTCCTCTGATAAAGGTTACCCACATGAAACTGTAGAATTCAATCATTCAAGAGACCTAGAAAATTATGTCTCCAGTTGTAATTTGAATATTTTAATACAGTGACTACAAGGTGGGCTAGAGTTTAAAGAAAGTAACTAGAGATAATGTAGTACTCTAGGGCTGGTATGGGTAAAAGGACCTGAAGAGGCAACCACTCTAAAATAGATAGAGAGGCTACAAGGAGAGGACTGCATAATATAAGCAGTAAGCATTGGTGGAAGGACATACCTAATCTATGTGGCATAGCAATGAAGTCTGGGGAGTAAATGCCCCAACTGCATTCTCCTCCCCACCCTACCTCATACAAGTGCCTGCAATTGGCCACAACTCACATCTAAAGAAAAGAGAAATGGAGCCCATTGATTCATTCCTTCCAAGTTGCCTTCTGAACCATTTTGCAGGTGAAGAAAGAGGGGAAACCTACCTGAAGACGTTTTTTAAACTGCCTCCAAACAAAAAAGTGAGTAGTCGGCATAAGTTTACCTACTAGTAAAATGTGGTGAGTATGCCTTTTGAGAATTAGAACTAGACAAGTATGTCTGCTTCTGTTCAACACCATGCAGTAAGTAGACAATCAGGTAGGCCCAGAAAAAAAGGTATAGAGAAAGAAGAAAGAAGGAATAAAGGAAGGAGAGAGAGGGGGAACATGGACTGAAACTTTGAAACCTGTGAGCCAAAAAAAACCTTTTATTAGTTGACTTACCTCAAGTATTTGTTACAGTGACTGAAAGCAGACTAACACAGTGAAAATGTGAAGCAAGAGGAGCTCTCCTACTGCCAGTAGGAGTATAATTTTGGTGCAACCACTTTAGAAAACATTGGCCTTAAATGCTTTAACTGAAAATAAGCATGCTCTAGAATTAGCAACTCTATTTCTAGGTGGAACAGAAGTGCATATTTGTAGCAACATGAATCACTGTACAACCAACTGGAAATAAGCTACGTGAATACAAATGTATTCATTTGTAAGCATGTGCATATACACTTCTCAAATGCAAGTTTGAGATCCATACAGAAACACAGTAAGATTTCCAGTTGTAAAAATTCAAACTTAAGTAAAACTAAGTGTAATGTTCAGAAGTGAGCATGGTAAATGACAAAGCATGCCTATCATATGAGTCACAAGTGTCTTCTAGGGCAAGGGACGTGAGCTGAGGTTTCTGGGATGCCAGAGAAGACTGATACTTACTTGTGCTTGCTTTTCAACACTTTTATTCACCTGTAAAAGTGTGCTGTGGGCTCTTTTCTGAATATGTGCCACATTTCAAAATAAGTAGACTTGACTTTGACATTTGGTTTGGCAATGAGAATATCTTAAGATATTTGGTGGACATTTGGATGAAAATAAATTTAAAGTTTGCACCCAGACAAAAGCATTTCATGAAAAGTGCTATGCTATTAAGAGTAAATTGAAATTTATGTTTGGATTTTCCCCAACTCTTTTCATAAATTGCAATTTAAACAAGTGCTCCTTCATAAAGGAATGAGAGAGTAATTATTCATTTGCTAGGTCATGGTACAGTCTTTTTTATATACTTCCTAGAAATTGAAGCATGAATTACTCTAATAATCAGATTGAAAATCTTTTACAAGTTAGTGTTTTCTTTGCTTTCAACAAAATTAAAGATGAACTTAATCAAAATGTTAGTTGATAGAATATTAAAAATAGTTTTAATGATATCTCATATAGTTTTAGCATGCAACTCATAAAAAGTTCAAAGAACTACATTCCATTCTTTATGTGAACATGTTTCTTTGTTGTTTTTTTCTATAAAAACAATAAATAAGCTCATGGATTGGTAGAATCAGCATAGTGAAAATGGCTATACTACCAAAAGCAATCTACATGTTCAACACAATTCCCATCAAAATCCCAATGACATTCATCATAGAGATTGAAAAATCAACCCTAAAGTTCATTTGGAAACACAAAAGACTGTGAATAACCAAGTCAATATTCAGCAAAAAGAGCAATGCTGGAGGTATCATAATACCTGACTTCAAACTATACTACAGAGCAATAGCAATAAAAACAGCATGGTACTGGCACAAAAGTAGACATGAAGACCAGGGGAACAGTATAGAGGACCTAGCAACACCCACCTGATTTCTGACAAAGGCACCAAAAACAAATGATAGAGAATAGACAGCCTCTTCAACAAATGTTGCTGGGAAAACTGGATATCTGCATGCAGAAAACTAAAACTAGACCCATGTCTGTCACCCTGTACAAGCATCAACTCAAAGTGGTTCAAGACCTTAATATCAGATCTGAAATGTTGAAGTTAGTGCAGGAAAGAGCAGGGACTACACTGGATTAATAGGCATAGGCAATGACTTCCTCAACAGAACTCAAAAAACTCAGTAACTAAGAGAAAGTTAGGACAAATGGGACTATGTGAAAGTAAAAAGCTTCTGCACAACAAAAGAAACAGTCTTTATATTGAAGAGGCCACCCACAGAATGGGAGAAATCTTTGCCAGCTATACATCTGACAAGGGACTGATAACCAGAATATACAGGGAATTCAAAAAAAAACTAAACTCCCCCAAAATCAATAACCCAATGAAGAAATGACTAAAAGAACTGAACGGAACTTTTTCAAAGGAAGAAGTCCAAATGACTAAAAAATACATGAATAAATGCTCAATATCCCTGGCCATAAAGGAAATGCAAATCAAAACCACCTTAAGATTCCACCTCACTTTTGTCAGAATGGCTGCCATCAAGAATACAAACAAGAGGAGAATTCCAAGATGGCAGCTAGAGGTAGGAAGCAGAAAGCGACCCTCCTATAGTGAAATCTTGGAGAGACGCTGGAGACACACTTTGCAGGCATAATCACCGAGAAAAGGCATAACTTTGATCCCTCCACATCTCCAGCCGGTGCAGAGAATCTCCACTTCACGTTAAACAGAGAAACGAAGAGGGACCCCGGGGCCGCCAGTGGCCAGCGCCCATACGGCTTGGGAAGACGCGGACCAGGTGAGCTTCGCGGTACCGTGGTAGCCCCACAGACAAGCCTGGGCCAGAGCAGCATAGCCCCCTGGACAGACTGACCTCCACCCGGGGAAAAAAAAAAGAGAAACTGAGTAATAAGCAATAAGAACAGTTAAAACACACTGGAAAGAGGGTGGGGCACCCTGAGCGCTGAAGATTGGGGGAAGGGAATCCTTCCCAGGAAAGTAAATAAACAAGCCAGGCGGGCCGGAGAGCCTCTAGCGGGAGCGGGGCGCGCGCCCAGCAACCAGGAGCGGGGAAGCTTCTGAGAGGAGGGAAGACCCACTTCCCACGTGAACTGTAAACAAACATGGCGGCTGGCAGGAGCAGCAGCACCGCCCAGTAAGCAGGAGCAGGAAAGCTTCTGAAAGTGGCAGTGGGAGGAAAACTTCAGAGGAGAGGGGGGAAGACCCACTTCCCACGTGAACTGTAAATAAACACGCAGGCCTGACAATGCGGGGGCAGTGTCACCTTTCCCAGTGCTTGGAAAGCGGAAAGCCTGTAGCAGAGGCTCCCGCACAGGAGAACTCTGAGCAAACAAAGCCTGTGGACCAGGTGAGTGCTAGCTCACCCCAGAGATCTGCATAAATAACGCCTCCAGCTACAGGCTGAGAGCAGCAGGCAGGCAAGCCACAGTTGCAGATACCACTCTCAGAACTGTCTCCAGATGCTTTTTTTTCTTTTTCTCCCTACCTTTGATGAGAGAACAACCGAATTACACCTGCAAGCCGAAAAACTTACTGAAACTGTATTGCATTTGAACTGGGGACACTTGGTGGGGCTTTTTTTTTTCTTGTGTGTGTGTATGTGTGTGTGTGTGTGTGTGTGTGTAGTTTTGTTCTACTTTATGCATCCCCTTTGATGAGAAAATTACAGAACAACATCTGAGGCACCAACTCCAGGACTGGAGATTGAGACGGACATCCAAATTATTAAGACTGAAACTGAATTGCATATAAACTTGGAAGTTTTTTGGGTTTTTTTTTAATTTTCTATTTTCCATTTTATTTTAATTCATTTTTATATATAGATATTACTTTCATTTACTTATTTTTTATTTTTTTTATCTTTGATTTTCAATCCTCTCTCTGTCTCTCTAATGTCTGTTCAGCTTACTGTCGATTAGTACACTAACACTCCCTGTTTATACCTTTGAAACTCTCTTGTCTGATACCTTGTTCTGCTTTCTCCCTCTTGTCTGTATATTTGTTTTCCCCTTTTCTTTAACTTCTTGCTTTCCATCTCAGCTCACTCTTCCATTCTCAATATTACCATTGTTATTATTACAAGCTAGAAAATACTTAATTACACACAGTACAGGGACAGTAACAACACCAAGGACAATGACGGGAAGACAGAAAAAACAGGGAAACCAGTTTCCCCACAGCAAAAAATTAGTACAGGAACCAGAGGGGAATGAAGAGAACAGAAACTCAGATCCAGACTCCAACAAAATGAAGATAAACTATGCCAAAGGACCCAATGAAGCCCACAAGAATAATTTAAAAGAAGACATACTACAAGTACTCAATGAGAATTTTATAGAGATGATACTGGATAGGGTCAACCAAAATGTACAGGAGACACTCAAGAAATTCCAAGACAATAAAAATAGAGAATTTGAAAAAGCAAAAGAAGAAATAAAGGAAACCATAGAAGCACTGTATAAACACCAAAATGAAAGAGAGAACACAATGAATAAATGGATAAATGAACTCAGGACAAAAATAGACAACATTAAAGAGGAAAACTGCCAGGATATGGAAAACCTCAGAAAAAAGAACGAAACAGAACTGCAAAACAAAACGGAAGGCCAATCCAGCAGAATAGAAAAAAAAGAAGACAGAATCTCAGAACTTGAAGATGAAATGGTAATTAAAGGAAAAACTGAAGAACTATTAATTAAACAACTCAAGACCTGTGAAAAGAAAATGCAAGAACTCACTGACTCCATCAAAAGACCAAACTTGAGAATCATAGGCATCGAAGAAGGAGAAGAGGTGCAAGCGAAGGGAATGCGTAATATATTCAACAAAATAATAACGGAAAATTTCCCAAATCTAGAGAAAGATATTCCCATACAGATGCAAGAGGCCTCCAGGACACCAAACAGACCAGATCAAAATAGAACTACTCCATGTCATATTATCATTAAAACAACAAGTTCAGAAACTAAGGAAAGAATATTGAAGGCTGTAAGAGAGAAAAAACAAGTAACATACAAAGGTAAACCCATCAAAATCACAGCAGACTTCTCAACAGAAACATTAAAAGCAAGAAGAGTGTGGGGTGAGATCTTCCAGGCACTGAATGAAAATAACTTCAACCCCAGGATACTCTACCCAGCAAAGCTATCATTCAAAATAGATGGAGCAATAAAAGTCTTCCATGATAAGCAGAAACTAAAACAATATGTGACCACAAAGCCACCATTACAAAAGATTCTGCAAAGGATCCTGCACACAGAAAGTGACACCCAACTTAACCATGAAAAGGCAGGCAGCACCAAACCACAGGATAAGAAAAAGCAAGACAGTAGAGAGTAACATCAAGTTAGGTACACACAATCAAACCTTCAAACAACTAAGACAACTAAATGGCAGGAATCACCACATACCTATCAGTACTAACGCTTAATGTTAATGGACTTAATTCACCCATCAAAAGACACCGTTTGACAAAATGGATTAAAAAAGAAGATCCAACAATTTGTTGCTTACAGGAGGCTCATCTCACCGACAGAAATAAGCATATGCTTAGGATGAAAGGCTGGAAGAAGATTTACCAAGCCAATGGCCCCTGAAAACAGGCAGGAGTAGCAATACTTATCTCTGACAAAGTAGACTTCAAACCTACATTGATCAAACGAGATAAAGAAGGACATTCCATACTAATAAAAGGGGAAATAGACCAAAAGGAAATAATAATCATCAATCTGTACGCACCCAATGTCAACACACACAATTTCATCAAACATACCCTGAAAGACCTAAAAGCATATATAAACGCCAACACAGTGGTTGTGGGAGACTTTAACACTCCATTATCATCAATAGATAGGTCATCCAAACAAAAACTCAATAAAGAAATCCAAGATCTAAAATATGCAATAGATCAAGTGGACCTAGTAGATGTCTACAGAACATTTCATCCAACCTCTACACAATATACATTCTTCTCAGCATCCCATGGAACCTTCTCCAAAATAGATCATATCCTAGGGCACAAAACAAGCCTCAGCAAATATAAGAAAATAGAAATAATACCGTGCATACTATCTGACCACAATGCAGTAAAAGTAGAACTCAACAACAAAAGTAAAGACAAAAAACATGCAAACAGCTGGAAACTAAATAACTCATTACTTAATGAAGAGTGGATCATCGATGCAATAAAAGAGGAAATTAAAAAGTTCCTGGAAGTCAATGAAAATGAAAACACAAGCTACCGGAACCTATGGGACACAGCTAAGGCAGTCTTGAGAGGAAAGTTTATAGCCATGAGTGCATATATTAAAAAGATTGAAAGATCCCAAATCAATGACCTAATGATACATCTCAAACTCCTAGAAAAACAAGAACAAGCAAATCCCAAAACAAATAGAAGGAGAGAAATAATAAAAATAAGAGCTGAAATCAATGAAATAGAAACCAAAAAAACCATACAAAGAATTAATGAAACAAAAAGTTGGTTCTTTGAAAAAATAAACAAGATCGATAGACCCCTGGCAAACCTGACTAAAATGAGGAGAGAAAAAACCCAAATTAGTAGAATCAGGAATGCAAAAGGGGAGATAACAACAAACGCCATGGAAGTCCAGGAAATCATCAGAGACTACTTTGAGAACCTATATTCAAATAAATTTGAAAATCTAAAAGAAATGGACAGATTTCTAGATACATATGATCATCCAAAACTGAACCAAGAGGAAATTAATCACCTGAATAGACCTATAACACAAAATGAAATTGAAGCAGCAATCAAGAGTCTCCCGAAAAAGAAAAGTCCAGGACCTGATGGATTCTCTACTGAATTCTATCAGACCTTTAAAGAAGAACTGATACCAACCCTCCTTAAACTGTTCCATGAAATAGAAAGGGAAGGAAAACTGCCAAACACATTTTATGAAGCCAGTATTACACTTATCCCAAAACCAGGCAAAGACACCTCCAAAAAGGAGAACTATAGGCCAATCGCCTTAATGAACATTGATGCAAAAATCCTCAACAAAATAATGGCAAACCGAATTCAGCAACACATCAAAAGATTATTCACCACGACCAGGTAGGCTTCATCCCAGGGATGCAGGGTGGTTCAACATACGAAAATCAATAAACGTAATAAACCACATTAACAGAAGCAAAGACAAAAACCACTTGATCATCTCAATAGATGCAGAAAAAGCCTTTGATAAAATCCAACATCATTTCATGATAAAAGCTCTAAGAAAACTAGGAATAGAAGGAAAGTTCCTCAACATTATAAAAGCTATATATGACAAACCTACAGCCAGCATTATACTTAACGGAGAAAAATTAAAACCATTCCCTCTAAAATCAGGAACCAGACAAGGATGCCCACTATCTCCACTCCTATTCAACATAGTACTGGAATTCCTAGCCAGAGCAATTAGGCAAGAAGAAGGAATAAAAGGAATACAAATAGGTAAAGAAACTGTCAAAATATCCCTATTTGCAGACGACATGATCCTATACCTTAAAGACCCAAAAAACTCTACTCAGAAGCTTCTAGACATCATCAATAGCTATAGCAAGGTAGCAGGATATAAAATCAACATAGAAAAATCATTAGCATTTCTATACACTAACAATGAGAAAATGGAAAAAAAATGTATGAAAACAATTCCATTTACAATAGCCTCAAAAAAAATCAAATACCTAGGTGTAAAACTAACAAAAGATGTGAAAGACCTCTACAAGGAAAACTATACACTTCTGAAGAAAGATATTGAGGAAGACTATAGAAAGTGGAGAGATCTCCCATGCTCATGGATTGGTAGAATCAACATAGTAAAAATGTTGATACTCTCCAAAGTAATCTACATGTTTGATGCAATTCCCATCAAAATTCCAATGACATTCATTAAAGAGATTGAAAAATCTACTGTTAAATTTATATGGAAACACAAGAGGCCACGAATAGCCAAGGCAATACTTAGTCAAAAGAACAATGCAGGAGGTATCACAATACCTGACTTCAAACTATATTACAAAGCAATAACAATAAAAACAGCATGGTACTGGCACAAAAACAGACATGAAGACCAGTGGAACAGAATAGAGGATCCAGATATGAAGCCACACAACTATAACCAACTTATCTTTGACAAAGGAGCTAAAAATATACGATGGAGAAATAGCAGCCTCTTCAACAAAAACTGCTGGGAAAACTGGTTAGCAGTCTGCAAAAAACTGAAACTAGATCCATGTATATCACCCTATACCAAGATTAACTCAAAATGGATCAAGGATCTTAATATCAGACCCCAAACTCTTAAGTTGACACAAGAAAGACTAGGAAATACTCTGGAGTTAGTAGGTATAGGTAAGAACTTTCTCAATGAAACCCCAGCAGAACAGCAACTAAGAGATAGCATAGATAAATGGGTCCTCATAAAACTAAAAAGCTTCTGTTCATCAAAAGAAATGGTCTCTAAACTGAAGAGAACACCACAGAGTGGGAGAAAATATTTGCCAATTATACATCAGACAAAGGACTGATAACCAGAATATACAGGGAACATAAAAAACTAAATTCTCCCAAAACTAATGAACCAATAAAGAAATGGGCATGTGAACTGAACAGAACTTTCTCAAAAGAAGAAATTCAAATGGCCAGAAAACACATGAAAAAATGCTCACCATCTCTAGCAATAAAGGAAATGCAAATTAAAACCACACTAAGATTCCACCTCACCCCTGTTAGAATAGCCATCATCAGCAACACCACCAACAACAGGTGTTGGCGAGGATGCGGGGAAAAAGGAACCCTCTTACACTGTTGGTGGGAATGTAGACTAGTACAACCACTCTGGAAAAAAAATTGGAGGCTACTTAAAAAGCTGGACATCGATCTACCATTTGATCCAGCAATACCACTCTTGGGGATATACCCAAAAGACTGTTACTCCAGAGGCACCTGCACATCCATGTTTATTGCGGCACTATTCACAATAGCCAAGTTATGGAAACAGCCAAGATGCCCCAGCACTGACGAATGGATTAAGAAAATGTGGTATCTATACACAATGGAATTTTATGCAGCCATGAAGAAAACGAAATGTTATCGTTTGCTGGTAAATGGATGGAATTGGAGAACATCATTCTGAGTGAGGTTAGCCTGGCCCAAAAGACCAAAAATCGTATGTTCTCCCTCATATGCGGACATTAGATCAAGGGCAAACACAACAAGGGGATTGGACTATGAGCACATGATAAAAGCGAGAGCACACAAGGGAGGGGTGAGGATAGGTAAGACACCTAAAAAACTAGCTAGCATTTGTTGCCCTTAATGCAGAGAAACTAAAGCAGATACCTTAAAGCAACTGAGGCCAATAGGAAAAGAGGAACAGGTACTAGAGAAAAGGTTAGATCAAAAAGAATTAACCTAGAAGGTAACACCCACGCACAGGAAATCAATGTGAGTCAACGCCCTGTATAGCTATCCTTATCTCAACCAGCAAAACCCCTTGTTCCTTCCTATTATTGCTTATACTCTCTCTACAACAAAATTAGAGATAAGGGCAAAATAGTTTCTGCTGGGTATTGGGGGGGGGGAGCGGGAGGGGGCGGAGCGGGTGGTAAGGGAGGGGGTGGGGGCAGTGGGGAGAAATGAACCAAGCCTTGTATGCACATATGAATAATAAAAGAAAAATGAAAAAAAAAAAAAAGAATACAAACAATGACAAATGCTGGCAAGGATGTGGAGGAAAGAGGAACTCTCAGACACTGCTGGTGGGAATGTAAATTGAGTACAACCACTATGGAAAACAGTATGGAGGCTCCTCAAAAAACTAAAAACAGCTAGGCACGGATGGCTACTCTAATATTAGCTACTCAGGAAGCAGAGATCAGGATGATTGAGGTTCGAAGCCAGCCTGGGCAAGCATGAGACCCTATCTCAAAAAAACCTTTCACATAAAAAGGCTGGTAGAATGGCTTAAGGTGTAGGCCCTAAATTCAAGCCCCAGTGCTGCAAATAAATAAATACATAAATAAATAAATAAAAATAGAACTGCCATATGATCTGGCAATATCACTCCTAGGGATATACACAAAGGAATATGAGTCAGGTTACAACAAAGGCACCTGCACACCCATGTTTATTGCAGTACTATTCACAATAGCCAAGTTATGGAAACAACCAAGATGCCCCACTACTGACGAATGAATCAAGAAAATGTGGTACTTGTACACAATGGAATTTTATTCAGCCACAAAGAAGAATGAAATTTTGTTGTCTGCAGTTAAAGGGATGGAACTGGAGAACATCTTAAGTGAAGTTAGCCAGGTTCAGAAGGCCACAGGCTGCATGTTTTCTCTCATATATGGAATATAGACCTAATACAAATGCAGAAATTCTATGAAAAATAGGTTACCCTAAGGGAGGTCACATATGAGTGGGGGAGGGTAAAAGAAGGACGTTAAGAAGGTGAATAGGGTTGATGTACTCTCTATACAAGAATGAAAATAGAATTTTTAAACTGATTGAAACCACCATAAGAGAGGGACTAAGGTAGAAAGAAGAAAAATAGAGGAGATAAACTAAATTGGGCTATAATACCTTATATACATGGAATTGCCACAAGGAAACTCCCTGTTTCTTAGACAATCAAAAATGTGACTTTTTTTTAAATTGTTTTATTATTCATATGTGCATACAAGGCTTGGGTCATTTCTCCCCCTGCCCCCACCCCCTCCCTCACCACCTACTCCATCCCCTCCCTCTCCCCCCCCAACCCCCTCAATACCCAGCAGAAACTATTCTGCCCTTATCTCTAATTTTGTTGTAGAGAGAGTATAAGCAATAATAGGAAGGAACAAGGGTTTTTGCTGGTTGAGATAAGGATAGCTATACAGGGCATTGACTCACATTGATTTCCTGTGCGTGTGTGTTACCTTCTATGTTAATGCTCTTTGATCTAACCTTTTCTCTAGTTCCTGGTACCCTTTTCCTATTGGCCTCAGTTGCTTTTAAGATACCCGCTTTAGTTTCTCTGCGTTAAGGCCAACAAATGCTAGCTAATTTTTTAGGTGTCTTACCTATCCTCTCGCTTTTATCATGTGCTCAAAGTCCAATCCCATTGTTGTGTTTGCCCTTGATCTAATGTCCACATATGAGGGAGAACATACGATTTTTGGTCTTTTGGGCCAGGCTAACCTCACTCAGAATGATGTTCTCCAATTCCATCCATTTACCGGTGAATGATAACATTTTGTTCTTCTTCATGGCTGCATAGAATTCCATTGTGTATAGATACCACATTTTCTTAACCATTCGTCAGTGGTGGGGCATCTTGGCTGTTTGCATAACTTGGCTATTGTGAATAGTGCCACAATAAACATGGGTGTGCAGGTGCCCCTGGAGTAACCTGTGTCACAGTCTTTTGGGTATATCCACAAGAATGGTATTGCTGGATAAAATGGTAGATCAATGTTTAGCTTTTTAAGTAGCTTCCAAATTTTTTTCCAGAGTGGTTGTACTATTTTACATTCCCACCAACAGTGTAAGAGGGTTCCTTTTTCCCTGCATCCTCGCCAACACCTGTTGTTTGTAGTGTTGCTAATCATGGCTATTCTATCAGGGGTGAGGTGGAATATTAGTGTGGTTTTAATTTGCATTTCCTTTATTGCTAGAGATGGTGAGCATTTTTTCATGTGTTTTTTGGCCATTTGAATTTCTTCTTTTGAGAAAGTTCTGTTTAGTTCCCTTGCCCATTTCTTTATTGGCTCATTAGTTTTGGGAGAATTTAGTTTTTTAAGTTCCCTGTGTATTCCGGTTATCAGTCCTCTGTCTGATGTATAGGTGGCAAATATTTTCTCCCACTCTGTGGGTGTTCTCTTCAGTTTAGAGACCATTTCTTTTGATGAACAGAAGCTTTTTAGCTTTATGAGGTCCCATTTATCTATGCTATCTCTTAGTTGCTGTGCTGCTGGGGTTTCATTGAGAAAGTTCTTACCTATACCTACTAACTCCAGAGTAGTTCCTACTCTTTCCTGTATCAACTTTAGAGTTCGTGGTCTGATATTAAGATCCTTGATCCAAAAAATGTGACTTTTTTTCTTCTTCTTTTCTTATACAAAATTGGAAAACAGGAGGGCAGAACAGATCCTGCCTGGGGAGGGGGAGGTGGTACCAGTGTGGGGAGGTGGTACCAGTGGGAGGAGGGAGGAGGTGGGGAAAGGGTATAGGAGGGTGAATATGGTACAAATACTGTGTATACATGTATGTAAATGGGAAAATGAGACTGTTGAAACTATTCCAGGAATGGGGGGAGAGGGAGATGAAGCAAAATGGTGGAGGGGGTAAATGCAAGTACGATATATTCGACATATTGTAAGAACTTTTGTAAATGCCACAATGTACCCCCTCCCAGTACAACAATAAAAAACAATAGAGAAATTAGCTGAGCACTACCTCTTTCTAGCAATAGCTAATATTCAGCTGTGGATAAATGAACCAATTAGTTGAAAAATTGCTCCATTCATCTTATTTAAAATACATTTCCCATTTGTTTTCACTTTTAGGTTTGTTATATATAAAGTTTTTAAATGTACTTATGTTGTTCTGGTTATATATATTCATGAAGATTGCAATATAGCTTAATCCAGGACAAGGTTTTAAATTTTAAATTTAAATTTTTAATCCCTGGAGATTTGTGGTTATAAGAAGTAGAAAAGCATTTTAATGTGTTCGTGTGTGTGTGTACTTACTGTAGAGATGTCAGATGATGCAGTCTAAAGGACTTTCAAGCATAAATATGTTGGATGAAATCCTACAAGATAGTTAGGCTGTAAATAAGAGTTCAAGAAGAAAAATGATCTAAAATTTAACTGCTAAAGCAGCTATTGTTCATGTAGCTTCAAGTAGATGGTGGTGAATATCAGATTACTATGAAATTTTATTTCTTTGAATAAATTTTAAAGAGTGCTTGATGGTATTAGAGTGTTAACAACTTCAGTAAGTGGAATTAATTTTTAAAGTTTTAAAATTTTTAGATGTTGCTGGGTATGGAGGCACATACCTGTAATCTCAGCACTTTGGGGATGAGGCAGAAAGATTGTAAGTTTGAGGTTAGCCTGGGCTACATAGCTAGACTCTGTCCCAACAAATGAAACAATGAAAAACAAAAATTTTTAGATGGTAACTTAAAAATGTACATAGGCATATAGAAAGTTTAAAGTCTAACATCTTAAACAATTGATGGTTTATTCTTATATAAAAGAGAGACAGATAGACAGTCCAAGCTTACATAGCAGTCCTTGAAATTATCAGGATCTGTCATTCCTTTTGCCACCCTCGGCCACCCTCAAGGCTACATTATGGCTACTGGAGCTCCAACCATCATGCCTGTATTTGAAGAATCCCACAGAAGGGCCACACAGCTCTATCAGGACCCCTACCAAGTCACATCTCACTAGCTGCTCCTGTCTATCAACAAGCTTTGAAAATGGATTTTTCCTCCTGGGCATATTGCCAATAATCCTGCTACCAAGGGAGAAGATGAGAATGCATATTCAGCAGGCAATCAGAGTCTTTCACATCTTTAGTGGGTATGACTCCATACCCACTAAGTAGTAAACACTCATGTGTATTTGTGTGTAGTTTTTTCTGGGAGGACATTTACCAAGTCTTAACAGTTTTTCATTGGGTAGGGAATTTCAAGTTCTGTTTCTTTCTGTATTGAATTTTTTACAATAAACACAGCCATTCTCTTTCTTTTCTTTTTGTTTTGTTTGAGACAAGATCTTACTATGTAGCCCAGGCTGGCCTTGAACTCAGCAGTCCTTCTGCCTCAGCTTCCCAAATGCTGGGATTAAAGGTGAGAATCACCACCCCCAATGTCATTCTTATGAAAACATTACATTCTCCTAAATTAGAAAAAAAAAAACAAGGCAAACTGGAAAAAAGGAAGTCAAAGATTTTGGAGTCAAGAGACTTGGGTTTAAATTCAGCTCTCAGTAAGAAACTGCACTTGAGGCTGGACTCTACCTTTATTGCTTTGACACCTGGCTGACTCTGCACAGCAGGTTGGTTGCCCATGGAAAGGAGAGAGAGGCTCATCTGCAAAAGAGCCCCAGTGATTCTGAGTTACAGTAATGAGGGGTGACGATGTCTTCCAAAGAGGATATGTGGACCTCGCATCCCTTAGATAATCAGGTCTAGGTTCCACAGGTTGCCTCTTCCCCTGTCATCCCTAACCAGCCCTTGGTCTCTTTTGCCCCACCTTCAACATCCTGACAGGCTTCTGACAGTCTCTCCCCAAACCACTTCACCGGACAGACCTTGAGGGGGTCCTCTGAGCCAACCTCCTCAATGACAAAGCATTGGGGACCAGAGAGGAGACGGACTTGTCCAGTTTGTCCAGGAGACCGGGTTTTGCTGTGGGGCTCCCCCAGGTCTGAGGAGCCCAAGACAGTGTTCAACACACACACACACACACACACACACATACACACACACACAGAGTAACTATGAGCTCCTCAGTACGCAGATGGGTCACAAAGGCTGACACATGTGGGTCCTGAGTATCAGTCACATATGAAAAGCCCTGAGTGTGGAAGCTGGTGTAGCCAATGTTGGTTTATTATAGTGGCTCTCGTTATCTTTATGGTTACTATTGTTCTGTCTCATACTATCTTACCATCCCATGTCATGGTGGGGATCAGTAGCTTTGTTTTATAAGAGGAAACAGGTCCATACCTTGGTTTGAATGGCTTTCCTAAAACCCTGAAGTTAGTAAGGAGCTCAGAAGGCCAGCATCCCAGTCTTCTCACTCCAATGCCCGAAACCCCTTCTCTCCAGCGAGCTGTCCTCCACCTTCCTATGGGTGACAAGGTTCTTGTCTGACAGTGACAGTCAAGAGACAAGTCACCAGGCCCGTGACCAAATGCAGAGACAAAGACAGTAAGCTTGACCACCTGGTGGCCCAAACATGTGAGTACTGGAAGCCCATTCTGCCACTTCCTCCTGCCAGCAAGGTCATTGAAGTCCTTGAATGAAGAAGACAGGGGGCTGGTCCAGCCAGATGCAGTTCACCCTGCCTCTTGTCTTCCTCCAGGCATCCAGGAAGTGCTTGCTGAGGACCAAAAGCAAGACTTTTGTTCTCCTCTGGGAATGGAAGGTATCCTATAGGGGAACAGTCTGCCCAGTGGAGCCACGCTAGGAGTAGCAAGAAGAAGAGCCAGGGCTCAGCCACTCTGCTGAGCACCTTCACACTTCCTCAGCTGGGCACCTCCACACCTCCTCAACCTGCTCTAAGACACTAGTCGGCAAGAAGAACGCTCGGTCAGGGCCACCTGAGCAGCTGGTGGGATGGTGGTTCAGGAGGGGAGGTGCTTACTTACCACCTTCCTGCCTCTAACCTCCAGCCTCTCACCCAGGCTCCCTTGTGCACCTGCGGAATCCCTGGAATTGTGGACTGAAATAATTTGGATCTTTAATGTCCCCCAAAGGCCTATATGCTAAAGGTTTTGCCATCGGCCTGTGGTACTACTGGGAGATGGTAGAACCCTTAGGAGGTGGACCCTTGTGGAGGAAATTAGGTTGTCAGGGTGTGCTCTTGAAGGGGATATTGAGATTCCAGTCCCTTTCTTTGCTTCTTGGCTGTCATACGGTAATCATACTTCTTCTACCATGCCATCCAGTCATGGTGGGACCACTGGCCTAAAGTAGAAGGGTCAAATGACCACAGACTGAAACCTCTGAGAGTATGAGCTAAAACGCACCTTTTAAATTGTGTATCCCAGGTATTTGTCACAGAGATAGAAATCTGACTAGCACATGGGCAAAGCCGGGGAGGACTTCCATGGATAGGTTTTTCTTGTGGAAGAGCTTGATCATTCTTATCATGTTTAATCCGTCTGTACAGGACCCTCCTTGCACATGGACAGATGGGGTTAGACTGCCTCCCTCCCCAGACCATGGGTCTCTGCAATGGGAGTGACCAAAATGAGGGTCTAGAACCAGCCCTCGCCCTCCTGAAAAAGTCTGAAACTCCATGTTCAATCCCACCCCTCACTTTTCAAGCCTGGCTAGCTCTTCCCCATCTTCAGGTCTCAGCTCAGGAGCCTCTTCCTGCAGGAAGCAATCCTTGATCTTTCTGGGCTGGGTTAAGTCCCCACCATGTATATTTCCCACACTGGGGCACTTCTCACCCATGTGCAATTGCTTCTAAAAATCTGTCCCCCACCTCAAAACTCAGATCCCATGGGAGCAGTGTGCTGTGTCTGTCTGGTTCTCTGTTCTGTCTTCGACCTTTGTGAAGGTGATTGCCATACCATGGTGCTCAACTGATCCCAAATGAGAGAAAAAGTGAGTGAATGAATGGTGGTTCTAAATTAGGTTGCTCTCCTCACATCAGTGAGAAGAGTTCTATATTTTATTTTTGAAGAAAATAGCACTGGAGGGAAGCCTGGAGTCTCCTGGTTTACTGCTCTCAGTTTACAGATGAGAGAAGCTGAAGGCCCCAGGGAGAACCAATCCTGGCCAGCAGTGGGGCTCAGCGTTCATTTTGTAAAATGGGAAGGGACACCAGAGGGCGCTGGCACCCACCTCTGAGAGGCAGATGGAGGCCCAGGCCTCTTTTGTCTTCCAAGGCCCCCATAGCACATATAGAAATGAAGAGACATGCTGTCTAGCTGCTCAGAGGGATGGTTCATCTTTTTTTCTTTTGGAGGGAGATATTGGGGATGCAACCCAGGGCCTGACACATGCTAAGCACAGGCAGAGCTACCACTGAGCAGCACTGCTACCCTGACACAGCGTACTAAATGCTAGCATCTCAAAGCCCCATCCAAGGGCTCTTGTCACACCTCCAGCCCCAGGCTGTGGGAGACCTTAGCTATTATTTCTTACTGTCCCCATCAGGGTGCCCAGCATGTTCAGAAAGGCTTCCGTGCCCAGCTCAGGTTCCCCATCTCTGTGAGGCCTGCAGGACTGGGGCCTTCATGGCCACTCTGGCTGTCTCTAGAAAGCAGGAACCCTGACCCCTTATTGCATTTCAGGGTGGGGCTCACGAATCCCCACATCCTCTGCTGCCCTCTTGCCCCTCAGGCCTCTCTCTTTTGCCCCACAGGCAATGGCAGTAACTGGTACTTCTCCAGGTGGGTTCCTAAGGAGCCTGCCTACAGCTCCCAGCCTGGAAAGCCTCATCAGGGTCTGGCCTGCAGACTGGAGCTACTGCCTGGTAGGGAGCAGGGCTGTTCTCCCATTCCTCCAACCCAGACCACGCAGGAGTTGGGGGGCCTTCCCAGAGTACTTGCTGGGTTCCCTTCCAGGGTGAGAGGTGTGAGAGGAGTAAAGACATGAGGCAAAACACCACTACTCAGAGCTTGCCATCTAGTCCGGGAAAGGAGGCAGGGCAAAGGCACACAGTGAAATAGGCTGCGCGTGGACAAAAGGAACACCAGCCAGCAGAGACTAAGTTTCTGCACAAACAGGTGGGCCTGATGCTGAGGGAGGAGGGGAGACAGATAGATAGAAGGCCCTGGCTGAGGCTGCATGTTTTTCCTGGGGTCAGCCTTCCCCAGTAGAAACCTCTACAATGGGGGCCAGGTGTTAGGGCTTGGAACAGGGCAGGTGTGTAGCCTCCAGCTAGTTAACTGGTCTTCTCTGAGATGTATCACCTTAATCTGTAAAAGAAGGTTAAGAACACTTGCCTGCCTGTGTTGTAATAATGAAATTAAATAATAGAGATGAAGCAACTGGCAGTGTTCAGAATATAATTTTTTTATAGTGCTGAGGATGGAACCTAGAGCCTTGCACATGTTACACAAGAGTGTCCTCAGCCCTAGAATTGTTTTGGGGTTGTTTTGGTTTTTTTTTTTTTTCGTTTTGTTTTTTGTTTGCTTGTTTTCTTTTTGTGGTACTGGAAATTGAACCTAATGTCTCAAGCTTGGCAAGTGCTGTACCACTTGAGCCAGGCCTATCAGTCTTTTTGTTTTGTTTTTTATTTTGTTTTTGAGACAGAGTCTTGATAACTTTACCTGGGTTGGCCTTGAAGTTAAGATCCTCCTGTTTTGCCTCCCAAGTAGCTGAGGTCATCCGTGTGTATTATCATGCCTGACTTTAGAATCTATTCTTAAAAAGCAATCCACTCATGATAGGGAACCAAGGCTCTAGAATGATTACTTTTTAAAATTACAAATTAGAACTATTTGCATTCATTCCTATAAATACTTCCCTCTTGATTCCTACTCACTTTCATTCTGGAGTGACAGAGAAAGGAGCAGACTGGCTGAGGAGGGAACAGCCCAGAGTTCACAGCCTGTCCTAGTAAAGCAGCAGCCACACCAAGACCACATAGAAATGTCACCAGGGGCAGCAAAGACACCAGGAATAAACTAGCACAGATTGCTTGCCAACTGTCACTCACTGTCCCATGTTCTCCATGAGCACTAACTCTTCTTAATCCTCACACCACCCCTATAAGTAAGGGCTATTATCATCCCTATTGTAGAGATGAGGAAGATGGGACACCCAGAGGTTGGGAGACTAGCCCATAGTCACATTGCATCTAAGTAGCTAGTAGTCCAGCTCCATAGTCTCCACTTTCAACCACACAGCAATATCTGCCTCTCTAATCTGGAAACTATATTCATCTCTATTTCTTAGATGACAAAATTGATGCACAGACAGATGAACTCTCTCACAAGTTCACACAGGTGGTCATCAGCAGAACTAGACAGTCTTGATCATAAGCCTTGACTCTTAGTCACTTGAGCTTTCTCTGGAATTCATCTTGGGACCTAGAAAGTAAAAGCTAGCCCCTCTCCAGTAACAGGCATTGCAAAAGGTGAACTGAGGGCCCTGTTGGCAGTATTTGCCACCATGTGGTCTATGGTGAGCAGTGAGGAGCCCATCACACACAGAATAAAGATGACACTGCCAGCCAAGTTCAAACCCTGGTTCCAGCTGTTTCTGAAGTCTACCTTCATTCTTCCCTTTCAAAAATGTGATTGTTTAAAGTCAGGGTTTGACTCTTGGAATGAATATGGTCTCTGTGTCCGTAAGATCAGTCACTTGAACCAAAATGAGCTCTTATATAGCAGACAACAGAGGGAAACAAGCCAAACCCCAGAAGACTAGAAGATCAGGAGGAATGAGAAAGACAAGGAGAGGGTATGAGGGGCAGAAAGAACCAAGGGCATCTTCCCAAACCACCCATGCTGTCTCGTCCCTGTGCAAGCCATGCTGTCAAACACCTCCTCCAAGTGCATGTGGGCTTTACAGCCCCTCTGAGTTCCACACGCAGATGCTTATTTATATCAATTTCTCCTTAGGAAAGACTTCCAAAAAATCTTCATACCTGCTAAAAAAACCTCTCCATCCTTCAGAGCCCTCCCCAGGATTCTCCCTAAATGCTTGCTCCTCCTGTGCCCTGCTCCTCCCACACCACCCCAGCAGGTTGTCTCTGGAAAGGCAGATGGCTTGAGCTCAGTGCTGACCCTGGCCCGCTCCTCTGACATGCAGGGCTGGTGATGAATCAGCAGGGTCTGCAGGAAGCATCTGGCCCACATTACCAGGATGAAGACAGCTTTGGCAAATCGCTAACAGCCCCACAGGAATGCTCCGTCAGGCTACCCCAGTGCTGCTGTTAGTCATGCACACGTGTGCTTTAACTCAGCTACACAAGAGAAGGGAGCAAAGAGCAGGGGGATCTCCCTCTCAGAGGGAGAAAAATTGGACCTAGGGAGGTTTCGTGACTTCCCAGCCCATCAGCCAACAAAGAAGCTGTCACTGGGCTAGGTTTCCTGGTCCATGTGGACCTCCAGTCATTGTGGAATCAGTATCTAGTCACATCCTCACCTTCCCCTCCCTATGCCTGCCTGATGCCTGACTCTTACTCTCTCAGCACTCAGGTCAGAGAAATAAGGTTTCAGTTCACCAACCAATTGTTTATTGATTCACTCATTCCAAGTGGCCAAGGCTGGAAGAGGCTTCACGGCCCATCAGACCAAATCCTTCTTCCCAGTGTCCATTGGGCTCTTTGATTCCAAACAGAAATGGACTCCAGCTAACCAAAGCCAAAGAGTTTGTACAAAATGAGAAGCTCTAAGAACTGAAGTAAAGCTAGACTCAGGTCCCTGAAGATAGGATGCAGAGATCTGAGGAGCCAGACCCCCGGACAGGCTCTTGAAGGCCCCATACAGAGGATCCTTTCCCATGTTTGGCTGAATCAACAATCAAACTCAATGCTGAAACCCAATTTAGAGTAGAAGCCCCAGATTTTGCTGGACCCTGCCCCTGATATTCTGAGTCTTCGGAAGGTCTGTAGAATTTTGCTTCATTTTATTTTATTTTTTGAGACAATGTCTTACTTCTGAAGCCCAGGATGACCTCAAACTAGAGATCCTCCCAGCTGAGCTTTGCCTGGATCGTAAGCCCAAATTACCACATCTGGCACAGAATTTTCCATTTTTATCAAGTTCCTAGGGGATACTGGTGTTGCTGGTGCAGGCATTACACTTGGAAACTACCATGCTAAGGAACCACCATGCTAGCTTGGGCTGTGTACCATACTTGGCCAGGGAGCCTAGGGCAGGTTGAGAACTAGTCCCCACTGTGGCTGTACTCTACAGAATCAGCAAGGCCATAAACAGTAGAATTTCCCAAATAAAATCAGGACACATGAATGGAAGGGGAATGGATGTTAGGTAGGGAAGAAAAACCTCAGACAGGCACTGTACCCTTTGCCAAGTAACCATGCCATGACAACACCCCCACCACAGTGTAGGTTCAATATGCTTCAGTGACAGGAAACTCACCCACTAAAGCACTGGGTGGTTCTGATTGCTAGAAAGCTCTAACTCCCATGACAGCGTTATAAGAACTGGCTGAGGGTCCTTTTGTGCATTATGTGGATGGAAATTCTGAATAGGCAAAGGACAGCTTGGTAAGTGTGGGCAACCTTGAGCTCTTCAGTAACAGAGACTTACAGGCCAGGCTTTCAAATCCAGAGGTTCATAGCTCTACACCCTGAAAACTCAAGGTGTATGGCCCTAAGAGTTTGAAGCCAGAGACTTATATTGTCTAGGTGCTCAGGTGAGCTCTGAGTGCCAGTGGCCCTGCACCCAACAGCAAGTGCTACAGCTCCCAAGCTTCAGGAATTTGGACCATCAACTCTTAAACCTTGGAAGCTCTCTGGAATTCTTCCAGTGACTGGGTTCACAGTCTTGCTCTTTGCAGTCTCTTGCCTTTGGCTCTGCACAACCTCTCACCTTCCACAGTCTCAGATCTCTGCTCTCTGCTCCTGACAACTCTCTGGAACTCTTCAAGCATCTCCCTGCTGCTGTTTCTAAGGCTGGAAGCTCCAGGGTTTGTTTCTTCCTCATGTCACCAGCTCAGCCCCCTCTACTCATAATAAAGACCACAATCAGGCAATACAATCAATGCCCTCCTTTTTTGAGAGAAGCCTTTATTGGGGTCTAATATTGAAATACTGGAGGGCAATACTCAGGAAAGAAGCTTCCTGGACTAGCCCCAGAAGAGTGAAAAACAGCCTGCTTATATGACTAGAAGAGAAGCATGGCATTCTTATGCACAGTCCCTACTTCCACCAATCACAGCCTTGTTTGTGCACAACTTCTAGTTCCACCAATCACAAGCCTCACATGTGCACCAATCAAAGTTTTTTTGTTGAGACACTGAGGAGGTGGAGTCCCTCCCCTCCTGAGTGCCAATGGCTGCAGGCTGGGTGGGGGCACCTGGAGTTCAACAGGGCTTGTCCTGGCCAAAGGGAAGTCTCCTGGAGTCACTGAAGGTTGTTGAAGTGACAGTGCCTGGAGCAAGGCCTCCTGAAGCAGAAGTGGCTTCAGCAGCAGTTGTAGTTGCAGTGTTCTTTGCAGCCAGAGTGGATTTTCCTAGGGAAAACCATGAAGTGTTCAAAGAAACCAGGATTATGGTCTGGTCAGCTGCCAAATAGGGACTACTTAATTGACAGCTCCTTGCTTGAGGCAGCTGGGCACAAAGTAAGGGTGTGGCAACTGTCAATCAGAAGGACAAATGCCAGTTCCTAATAGCTGTATATATGTATCACACTGTCTTCATCCATTGATCCCTTGATGGGCACCTAGGCTGATTTTATCACTGGTTATTGTGAACAGTGCTATGATAGACATGAGTATGCAGGTGTCCCTATTGTAAACTAATTTTGATTCCTTTGTGTCTATCCTAGGAGTGGTACAGTTGGGTCATAGGGTAGTTCTAGTTCTAGATGTTTGAGGATCCTCTATACTGATTTCCTGCACTAATTTACATACCTACTAACAGTATAAAAATTTCCCTTGCATTCTTGCCAGTACTTCTTGTCTGTTTTCCTGAGATAGCCATTCTGAATGTGGTGAAATAGAATCTCAATGCAGTTTTTTTTTTTATGATACTGGGATTTGAACTTAGAGCCTTGTGCTTGCTAGGGAGGCACTCTACCATTTGAGCTAAACCCCCAGCTCTCAATTCAGTTTTGATTTGCACATTCCTGATGGCTAAAGATGAACATTTTTTTTCATGTTTTGTTGGCCTTTCATACTTCTTCTGTTTCTTCAGTGCATTAGTCCATTTATTGATTAGATTATTTGTTGTTTGGTGTTTAATTTTTTTAATCCTTTGTGTATCTACATATTAATTCCCTGTCAAATGAACAGCTGGCAAAGATTTTCTGCCATTCTGTAGGCTGTCTCTTCACCCTGTTGTTTGTCTCTTTTGCTGTGCAGAAGCTTTTTAATTAATGGAATCTCACTTCTAAATCTTGCTATTATTTCTTGGGCCGTTGGAGTCATAATCATCAAGTCCATGCCTATTCCTGTACATTGAAGTGTTTCCCCTGTCTTTCTCTAGTAGTTTCACAGTTTTAAGTTTTACATCAAGGTCTTTTTTCCATTTTGTTCTGTTGTATGGGGTGGTGAGTTCATTGTGACAATTCCAAATAGTCTTACATTGCACATTGGTTAGATCATCCCCACTTAAAACAATTGCAAGAAGCTTCATGTTCTATTTCATATATGTATATGAAGCCTATCAACCATATTCCTTCATCTTCATTTCCTCCATTCCCCCTCCCCCTCCCACAAGTAACCCTCCCCCACACACCCTGTACCTTTTGATACATTTTGAATTGATTTTTGCACAGTGTGAGAGATAGGGAGGGATGTAGTTTCAACATTCTACACGTGGATATCCAATTTTCCCAGCACCATTTATTGAAGAGGCTGCCTTTTCTCCAATGTATGTTTTTCCCCTTTGTCAACAATCAGATGTTGTAGGTATGTGGGTTTACTTCTGGGTCTTCTATCTTACTCCATTGCTCTATGTGTCTGTTTCTGTGTCAGTACTATGCTCATTTAGTTACTGTAGTACCATTTGAAATGAGGTGTTATAATAACTCCAGCATTATTCTTTTTGCTAAGGATGGCTTTGGCTATTCAGGATCTTTTGTGCTTTCATATGAATGTTACTATCATTTTCTCTAGATCTGTGATGATACACTATCATTTTCTTTAGATCTGTGATGAATGTCGTTGGAATTTTGATGGAAATTATATTGAATCTCTAGATCACTTTCAGTAATATGGGCTTTTTCATAATATTAATTCTGCTTATCAATGAACACGGGAAGTCTTTCTTTTTATTTTTTTATAATTAATTCTTTATTTTATTTTTTTTTATTGTTTTATTATTCATATGTGCACACAAAGCTTGGGTCATTTCTCCCCCCTGCCCCCACCCCCTCCCTTACCATCCATCCCGCCCCCTCTCTCTCCCCCTCAACCCCCTAATACCCAGCAGAAACTATTTTGCCCTTATCTCTAATTTTGTTGTAGAGAGAGTATAAGCAATAATAGGAAGGAAAAAGGTTTTTGCTAGTTGAGATAAGGATAGCTATACAGGGAGTTGACTCACTTTAATTTCCTGTGTGTGTGTGTTACCTTCTAGGTTAATGCTTTTTGATCTAACCTTTTCTCTAGTTCCTGGTCCCCTTTTCCTATTGGCCTCAGTTGCTTTTAAGGTATCTGCTTTAGTTTCACTGTGTTAAAGGCAACAAATGCTAGCTAATTTTTTAGGTGTCTTACCTATCCTCACCCTCCCTTGTGTGCTCTCGCTTTTATCATGTGCTTAAAGTCCAATCCCCTTGTTGTGTTTGCCCTTGATCTAATGTCCACATATGAGGGAGAACATACGATTTTTGGTCTTTTGGGCCAGGCTAACCTCACTCAGAATGATGTTCTCCAATTCCATCCATTTACCGGTGAATGATAACATTTTGTTTTTCTTCATGGCTGCATAAAATTCCATTGTGTATAGATACCACATTTTCTTTTTATTTTTTTTATTTTATTATTCATATGTGCATACAAGGCTTGGGTCATTTCTCCCCCCTGCCCCCACCCCCTCCCTTACCACCCACTCCACTCCCTCCCTCTCCCACCTACCCCCTCAATACCCAGCAGAAACTATTTTGCCCTTATTTCTAATTTTGTTGTAGAGAGAGTATAAGCCATAATAGGAAGGAACAAGGGTTTTTGCTGTTTGAGATAAGGATAGCTATAGTGTGAGATTCCTCTCATTGCTTTCCTGTACATAAGTGTTACTTTCTAAATTAATTTTTCTCGAACTCACCTTTTCTCAGTTCCTGATCCCCTTCTCCTATTGGCCTCTGTCGCCTTAAAGTTTCTGCATTAGTTTCTCTGCATTGCGGGCAACAAATGCTATCTTGTTTTTTGGGTGTCTTACCTATCCTCATACTTTCCTTGTGTGCTCTCAGTTTATCATGTGATCAAAGTCCAATCCCCTTGTTGTGTTTGCCCTTGATCTAAAGTCCACATATGAGGGAGAACATATGGTTTTTGGCCTTTTGGGCCAGGCTAACCTCACTCAGAATGATGTTCTCCAATTCCATCCATTTACCAGCGAATGATAACATTTCGTTCTTCTTCATGGCTGCATAAAATTCCATTGTGTATAGATACCACATTTTCTTAATCCATTTGTCAATGGTGGGGCATCATGGCTGCTTCCATAACTTGGCTATTGTGAATAGTGCTGCAGTAAACATGGGTGTGCAGGTGCCTCTGGAGTAACCTGTGTCACAGTCTTTTGGGTATATCCCCAAGAGTGGTATTGCTGGATCAAATGGTAGATCAATGTCTAGCTTTTTAAGTAGCCTCCAAATTTTTTTACAGAGTGGTTGTACCAGTTTACATTCCCACCAACAGTGTAAGAGGGTTCCTTTTTCCCTGCATCCTCGCCAACACCTGTTGTTGGTGGTGTTGCTAATGATGGCTATTCTAACAGGGGTGAGGTGGAATCTTAGTGTGGTTTTAATTTGCATTTCCTTTATTGCTAGAGATGGTGAGCATTTTTTCATGTGTTTTTTGGCCATTTGAATTTCTTCTTTTGAGAAAGTTCTGTTTAGTTCACTTGCCCATTTCTTTATTGCTTCATTAGTTTTGGGAGAATTTTTTAAGTTCCCTATATATTCTAGTTATCAGTCCTTTGTCTGATGTGTAGCTGGCAAACATTTTCTCCCACTCTGTGGGTGTTCTCTTCAGTTTAGAGACCATTTCTTTTGATGAACAGAAGCTTTTTAGTTTTATGAAGTCCCATTTATCTATGCTATCTCTTAGTTGCTGTGCTGCTGGGGTTTCGTTGAGAAAGTTCTTACCTATACCTACTAACTCCAGAGTATTTCCTACTCTTTCCTGTATCAACTTTAGAGTTTGTGGTCTGATATTAAGATCCTTGATCCATTTTGAGTTAATCTTGGTATAGGGTGATATACATGGATCTAGTTTCAGTTTTTTGCAGACTGCTAACCAGTTTTCCCAGCAGTTTTTCTTGAAGAGGCTGCTATTTCTCCATCGTATAGTTTTAGCTCCTTTGTCAAAGACAAGTTGGTTATACTTGTGTGGCTTCATATCTGGGTCCTCTACTCTGTTCCACTGGTCTTCATGTCTGTTTTTGTGCCAGTACCATGCTGTTTTTATTGTTATTGCTTTGTAACATAGTTTGAAGTCAGGTATTGTGATACCTCCTGCATTGTTCTTTTGACTGAGTATTGCCTTGGCTATTCGTGGCCTCTTCTGTTTCCAAATAAATTTAATGGTAGATTTTTCAATCTCTTTAATGAATGTCATTGGAATTTTGATGGGAATTGAATTAAACATGTAGATTACTTTTGGGAGTGTAGACATTTTTACTATGTTGATTCTACCAATCAATGAGCATGGGAGATCTCTCCACTTTCTATAGTCTTCCTCAATCTCTTTCTTCAGAAGTTTATAGTTTTCCTTGCAGAGGTCTTTCACATCTTTTGTTAGGTTTACACCTAGGTATTTGATTTTTTGAGGGTACTGTAAATGGAATTGTTTTTATACATTCTTTTTCAGTTTGTTCATTATTAGTGTATAGAAATGCTAATGATTTTTCTATGTTGATTTTATATCCTGCTACCTTGCTATAGCTATTGATGATGTCTAGAAGCTTCTGAGTAGAGTTTTTTGGGTCTTTAAGGTATAGGATCATGTCATCTGCAAATAGGGATATTTTGACAGTTTCTTTACCTATTTGTATTCCTTTTATTCCTTCTTCTTGCCTAACTGCTCTGGCTAGGAAATCCAGAGATTTCCTAGTGGGCATTCTTGTCTAGTTCCTGATTTTAGAGGGAATGGTTTCAGTTTTTCTCCGTTAAGTATAATGCTGGCTGTAGGTTTGTCATATACAGCTTTTATAATGTTGAGGTACTTTTCTTCTATTCCTAGTTTTCTTAGAGCTTTTATCATGAAATGGTGTTGGGTCTTATCAAAGGCTTTTTCTGCATCTATTGAGATGATCAAGTGGTTTTTGTCTTTGCTTCTGTTAATGTGGTTTATTACATTTATTGATTTTCGTATGTTGAACCACCCCTGCATTCCTGGGATGAAGCCTACTTGGTCGTGGTGAATAATCTTTTTAATGTGTTCTTGAATTCATTTTGCCATTATTTTGTTGAAGATTTTTGCATCAATGTTCATAAAGGAGATTGGCCTATATTCTCCTTTTTTGGAGGTGTCTTTGCCTGGTTTTGGGATAAGTGTAATACTGGCTTTATAAAATGTGTTAGGGAGTTTTCCTTCCCTTTCTATTTCATGGAACAGTTTAAGGAGGGCTGATATCAGTTCTTCTTTAAAGGTCTGATAGAATTTAGCAGAGAATTCATCAGGTCCTAGACTTTTCTTTTTGGGGAGACTCTTGATTGCTGCTTCAATTTCATTTTGTGTTATAGATCTATTCAGGTAATTAATTTCCTCTTGGTTCAGTTTTGGATGATCATATGTATCTAGAAATCTGTCCATTTCTTTAAGATTTTCAAATTTATTTGAATATAGGTTCTCAAAGTAGTCTCTGATGATTCCTGGACTTCCATGCTATTTGTTGTTATCTCCCTTTTTGCATTCCTGATTCTACTAATTAGGGTTTTTTTCTCTCCTCATTTTAATCAGGTTTGCCAGGTGTCTGTCGATCTTGTTTATTTTTTCAAAAAACCAACTTTTTGTTTCATTAATTCTTTGTGTGGTTTTTTTGGTTTCTATTTTGTTGATTTCAACTCTTATTTTTATTATTTCTCTCCTTCTATTTGTTTTGGGATTTGCTTGTTCTTGTTTTTCTAGGAGTTTAAGATGTATCATTAGGTCATCGATTTGGGATCTTTCAGTCTTTTTAATATATGCACTCATGGCTATAAACTTTCCTCTCAGGACTGCCTTAGCTGTGTCCCATAGGTTCCGGTAGGTTGTGTTTTCATTTTCATTGACTTCCAGGAACTTTTTAATTTCCTCTTTTATTTCACAATGATCCATTGTTCATTAGGTAATGAGTTATTCAGTTTCCAGCTGTTTGCATGTTTTTTGTCTTTACTTTTGTTGTTGAGTTCTAGTTTTACTGCATTGTGATCAGATAGTTGCATAGTATAATTTCTATTTTCTTATATTTGCTGAGGCTTTCTTTGTGCCCTAGGATATGATCTATTTTGGAGAAGGTTCCATGGGCTGCTGAGAAGAATGTATATTGTGTAGAAGTTGGATGAAACATTGTGTAGACATCAAGTAGGTCCATTGATCTATTGTATATTTTAGATCTAGGATTTCTTTATAGATTTTTTTGTTTGGATGACCTATCTATTAATGATAATGGGGTGTTAAAGTCTCCCACAACCACTGTGTTGGAGTTAATATATGCTTTTAGGTCTTTCAGGGTATGTTTGATGAAATTGGGTGCATTGACATTGGGTGCATACAGGTTGTTGATTATTATTTCCTTTTGGTCTATTTCCCCTTTTATTAGTATGGAATGTCCTTCTTTATCTCGTTTGATCAATGTAGGTTTGAAGTCTACTTTGTCAGAGATAAGTATTGCTACTCCTGCTTGTTTTCGGGGGCCATTGGCTTGGTAAATCTTCTTCCAGCCTTTCATCCTAAACATATGCTTATTTCTGTCGGTGAGATGAGTCTCCTGTAAGCAACAAATTGTTGGATCTTCTTTTTTAATCCATTTTGTCAAACGGTGTCTTTTGATGGGTGAATTAAGTCAGTTAACATTAAGCATTAGTACTGATAGGTATGTGGTGATTCCTGCCATTTAGTTGTCTTAGTTGTTTGAAGGTTTGATTGTGTGTACCTAACTTGATGTTACTCTCTACTGTCTTGCTTTTGCTTATCCTGTGGTTTGGTGCTGCCTGCCTTTTCATGGTTAAGTTGGGTGTCACTTTCTGTGTGCAGGATCCCTTGCAGAATCTTTTGTAATGGTGGCTTTGTGGTCACATATTGTTTTAGTTTCTGCTTATCATGGAAGACTTTTATTGCTCCATCTATTTTGAATGATAGCTTTGCTGGGTAGAGTATCCTGGGGTTGAAGTTATTTTCATTCAGTGCCTGGAAGATCTCACCCCACACTCTTCTTGCTTTTAATGTTTCTGTTGAGAAGTCTGCTGTGATTTTGATGGGTTTACCTTTGTATGTTATTTGTTTTTTCTCTCTTACAGCCTTCAATATTCTTTCCTTAGTTTCTGAACTTGTTGTTTTAATGATAATATGACATGGAGTAGTTCTATTTTGATCTGGTCTGTTTGGTGTCCTGGAGGCCTCTTGCATTTGTATGGGAATATCTTTCTCTAGATTTGGGAAATTTTCCGTTATTATTTTGTTGAATATATTACGCATTCCCTTTGCTTGCACCTCTTGTCCTTCTTCAGTGCCCATGATTCTCAAGTTTGGTCTTTTGATGGAGTCAGTGAGTTCTTGCATTTTCTTTTCACAGGTCTTGAGTTGTTTAATTAATAGTTCTTCGGTTTTTCCTTTAATTACCATTTCATCTTCAAGTTCTGAGATTCTGTCTTCTGTTTGTTCTATTCTGCTGGATTGGCCTTCCGTTTTGTTTTGCAGTTCTGTTTCGTTCTTTTTTCTGAGGTTTTCCATATCCTGGCAGTTTTCTTCTTTAATGTTGTCTATTTTTGTCCTGAGTTCATTTATCTGTTTATTCATTGTGTTCTCTCTTTCACTTTGGTGTTTATACAGTGCTTCTATGGTTTCCTTTATTTCTTCTTTTGCTTTTTTCAAATTCTCTATTTTTGTTGTCTTGGAATTTCTTGAGTGTCTCCTGTACATTTTGGTTGACCCTATCCAGTATCATCTCTATAAAATTCTCATTGAGTACTTGTAGTATGTCTTCTTTTAAATTATTCTTGTGGGCTTCATTGGGTCCTTTGGCATAGTTTATCTTCATTTTGTTGGAGTCTGGATCTGAGTTTCTGTTCTATTCATTCCCCTCTGGTTCCTGTACTAATTTTTTGCTGTGGGGAAACTGGTTTCCCTGTTTTTTCTGTCTTTCCGTCATTGTCCTTGGTGTTGTTACTGTCCCTGTACTGTGTGCAATTAAGTATTTTCTAGCTTGTAATAATAACAATGGTAATATTTAGAATGGAAGAGTGAGCTGAGATGGAAAGCAAGAAGTTAAAGAAAAGGGGAAAACAAATATACAGACAAGAGGGAGAAAGCAGAACAAGGTATCAGACAAGAGAGTTTCAAAGGTATAAACAGGGAGTGTTAGTGTACTAATCGACAGTAAGCTGAACAGACATTAGAGAGACAGAGAGAGGATTGAAAATCAAAGATAAAAAAATAAAAAATAAGTAAATGAAAGTAATATCTATATATAAAAATGAATTTAAATAAAATGGAAAATAGAAAATAAAATAAAATAAACCAAAAAAGTCCAAGTTTATATGCAATGCAGTTTCAGTCTTAATAATTTGGGTGTCCGTCTCAATCTCCAGTCCTGGAGTTGGTGCCTCAGATGTTGTTCTTTAGTTGTCTCATCAAAGGGGATGCATAAAGTAGAACAAAACTACACTACACACACACACACACACACACACACACACACACACACACACACACACACAAAAGCCCCACCAAGTGTCCCAAGTTCAAATGCAATACAGTTTCAGTAAGTTTTTCAGCTTGCAGGTGTAATTCGGTTGTTCTCTCATCAAAGGTAGGGAGAAAAAGAAAAAAAGCGTCTCGAGACAGTTCTGAGAGTGGTATCTGCAACTGTGGCTTGCCTGCCTGCTGCTCTCAGCCTGTAGCTGGTGGCGTTATTTATGCAGATCTCTGGGGTGAGCTAGCACTCACCTGGCCCCACAGGCTTTGTTTGCTCAGAGTTCTCCTGTGCGGGGGCCTCTGCTACAGGCTTTCCGCTTTCCAAGCACTGGGAAAGGTGACACTGCCTCCGCGTTGTCAGGCCTGCGTGTTTATTTACAGTTCATGTGGGAGGTGGGTCTTCCCCCCTCTCCTCTGAAGTTTTCCTCCCACTGCCACTTTCACAAGCTTTCCTGCTCCTGCTTACTGGGCAGTGCTGCTGCTCCTGCCGGCCGCCATGTTTGTTTACAGTTCACGTGGGAAGTGGGTCTTCCCTCCTCTCACAAGCTTTCCCGCTCCTGGTTGCTGGGTGTGCACCCCGCTCCCGCCAGAGCCTCTCCAGCCCACCCGGCTCGTTTATTTACAGTCCCGGGAAGGATTCCCTTCCCCCAGTCTTCAGCGCTCAGGGCACCCCACCCTCTTTCCAGTGTGTCTTAACTGTTCTTATTGCTTATTACTCAGTTTCTCTTTTTTTTCCCGGGTGGAGGTCAGTCTGTCCAGGGGGCTATGCTGCTCTGGCCCAGGCTTGTCTGTGGGGCTACCGCGGTACCGCGAAGCTCACCTGGTCCGTGTCTTCCCAAGTTGTATGGGCGCCGGCCACTGGCAGCCCCAGGGGCCCTCCTCATTTCTCCGTTTAACATGAGGTGGAGATTCTCTGCGCCGGCTGGAGATGTGGAGGGGTCAAAGTTATGCCTTTTCTCGGTGATTATGCCTGCAAAGTGTGTCTCCAGCGTCTCTCCAAGATTTCACTATAGGAGGGTCGCTTTCTGCTTCCTACCTCTAGCTGCCATCTTGGAATCCTCCCCAACTACTCCCTTTAAAGGGTTCCTAGACCCTCAACTGTGAGTCAGAAGCAAAGAAAAAGCTGAAGCCTCCAAGAATCATGTGCAAGAAAGACCCTCAGCTCAAGAGTCTTATTTTAGTGAAGCCCCTGAACCCCAAGATATAAATAGATGAAAGTCAGGATCCAGAACCAGCCCCTGCACCCTGCCATAAAACACCATGCTGTATCTACTACACCACCAGAAAGCACCATGGCTAAAGCACAGGGTAGAGAGAAAGAAGCAGACACATTCTGCTCATGAAGGAGCCTGTTCAGGAGACAGTGAGGAGAAAGTGCACTCTGCATGTCATTAGTCAATGGATGCAGTTTAAACAATACATCAGGGGGAACCTATGTTGCCTACAATGGGACAATCCAAGACAGAACATTCTTCAATGTGGCCAGGCCACAGAAACAGTCATTAAAATGCTTCTGTTTTTAAACTCACAACACCAAGGAGGTGAGACAAGGAGCTAAGTCTGAGAGGGGCAGAGCACTGGGAGCAAAATACACTAGGGTGACATCCTGGTCAGACAGTCCATACTCAGTGGCAGTGAGAGGAAAGGTAGCTTGTTAACCAGACCAGCTGCTGCCCGAAGCTCTGCAGGAGAAAGGGCATGAATACTGCCTCTTTCCAAAGCCAGAGCCACACCAAGAACCAGAAAGGCATCATGAACCCCAAGAGGAGCACTAATGAGTGGAAGGAAGGAAGACCCTTTTCCCCTGGATACCATGAATTTGAGGACCTCCATTTTCATTAGCATGGGTCTGGGCTTCCTGAGGTGACAATGACAACAGCTAATGTATATACTGCTAGCCACCTGCCAGACATGGCTCCATGCACTCCATGGATATTGACTCCTCACAGTAACACTAGGTGCGATACACTTGAGTCAACTTTGTCACAGAGGGACTGAGGAGCTTGTCCAAGGTCACAAAGGTGCAACTACTAGATCAGGGTAGTCAGGTCAGGAGTGCTAACCCCTCTACTGAACCACTAGCAGCCAGAACTGGAGCTCTGTTAACACCCGTAATATGCTCAACTAATCATTGAAATGCCCCCAGCACTGTGTCCTTTGACCTAAGCTTTCCAACTCAAGCTGTGGGCTCGCCAATTACCACAAAGAACCTCCATAAATTCTGGCGGTGATTTCTTTTATTTGGTTGTTGATTAGAAAGCTCTGCTGTTCAGCCCCCCAGCAATGCTTTAGGTTCTTGAAGGATATAGAATTGTCGATATAGTGTAGAATGGCCATTTCATTCCTTCCCATTCATTTCATACCTGTCCCTGTGACACAATGAGTAATTGTATTTGATCCTACAGCTTTATATCTTAAATGGTCCCCAAGGATGATGTGTCCCATTCATCCACACTTCCTAGCCTGGCACCATCCTGGTCACTAAGAGGACACCAGTGGGCAGATACAATGTTAACCTGCAGTGAATTCAGCCTTCTTGGAAGACTAGCAACAATAGTTGTGATGCAACATGGTGAGTAGAACCTTGGAAGTGGGTTCAAATACTTCAGGAACAAAAAGAAGTATAAACTGGCTGAGGGGCAAGAAGAGGGCAAAGAGACTGGGTACCGAGCCAGGGTCACACAGCAGAGGAATCTCTGTCTTGCAGGAAATGAGGCAGCCCTGGAGGACTCTGCTGGGGTTACTTTAGATAAGAAGGTTGCCCTTCTTCATGTGTGCCAGGCAGGTTTCTGTCGAGCAGGACCAGAAGGAAGAAGGCCAATTAGATGTTTGCATAGTGTGGGCAGGCAACATGGGTAAACTCAGGCAGGTGCACTGAAATGGAAAAAGGTGGATTTGAGAAGAAAAAATCAGTAACTTTGGCTCTGACTCTGTGGCTGAAGCATCATGGAGACTTGGCTTCTAGGTTGGGTAATGTCAAGCTTCTCAGAAATGCAAGTCAAACCAGGCAACCAGACTTTAAGTGAGGTCTGTCTGCTCTTGAGCGAGTTCTTTGCATTTTCTGGAATGGTCTCATCCTTTGTAAAGTGAGAGTCATGGCACCAATATCGTCTTAGTTCTTTTGAGTTTTTCCTAATAATAAAAATAACATCTGCCTCCCACATTTACTGATCACCTATTGTGTGCCAGACACTATTCTAACATGTGTTAACTCATTTAATCCTCACAACAGCCTTAGGAGATAGGCACTTTAATGTCACCATTCTCATATTAAGAAAGGCAGAAAGAGATGTAGTAATTTGCCAGCTTCTCACAGATGAAAGCAGGGCAAAAATATCAGCTCAGCATGGCTACCACTCAGAACTGCCTAACCACCTGCTTTACCCCTACATACAGAAAGCCAGGATCTCCTTCCTGAGCCCCCTTCACCACTCTGAATTACCCAAGAATCCTGCCTCTTGTGTCTTCTCCCTGACACACAGGACCTGCAATGAACAAGCTCTTTGGAGATCTGACATTGCCAAATGCTTCCACAAGGTGTCACTATTGAAGAACAACCATCAGGATTGATTCATCTGACCCATATTAGATGGCCAGTGATCCTGTCCAAGTTACACTGGGGTCCCACACTGGGGCTCTGAGATTTTGCTTCTCTAGTTCTCACCCAAATGTTTAGATATCGTTCTCAAATCACCCTGAAGGTGGAGGGATACAAATCTAAATGGACTTTCTGTTCCTTGGTTCTTGACCACCAGCCCTGACTTCCCTTGCTTTCTGGTGAGTCCGTTTTGGACCCCTGGGGGTTCTTTTCTACCACATTGCTGTGAGCAGGGCTATGATGACAGTCCACACCAGGTCCTCCTGACTGCAGGTTTCAGGAAGCTATTGAATTTGTCTGAGTTCCTTTACACACAGGAAAGCCCCTGGGGCAATTTGTACAAATTGCTTCACTCCCTCAGACTGATGAATAACAAAAGAAGCATTTTCTAAACACACACACACAATAAAAAAGCAAGATGTTCTCTTGCACCTTTCCCAGGGTGCTAGTTGTCCACTCCCCTTGCCTCTGCGTAGCTAAAAGGGGTTGAAGAGGCTCTTACCTGAACACAAGCAAGCTCCAGAGACTATAGTTCTCTTCACTGACATGTACAAGTGCTAGAAGCTTCTTTCTAGAAAGGCTTTTACATACTTGACAACCATTAGGAACTCTCTCCAGAAGCAAGTAAAGCTCCCCAAACACTAAAACTTTTAGGATGGCCAGGCACTCCAGAAGACCTTAGGAAGCATCTTGAAGGTCTCTTTGCATACCTATTTCAGAAGGTTGATTAATGTAATTTTTTGGTCCCTCCAGAATCCAAGACTGAAAAATCTCTCTATACCAGAGTCCCAACACCAACCTCGAGCTGGGACAGAGGAATGCTTCAGAAAACCAGAGGTATCCTTAGGCACTATTAGGGCAGCCAGACTTTACAAACAGAAATACAACACATCCAGTTAAATTTGAATTTCAAATAACGAACCAATAACTTTTAGTATAAGCAAAGCATGGCCCATGCAATATTTGAACATAGCTTCGCTAATATATATATATATATATATATATATATATATATATATATATATATATATATTTGTTATCTGACATTCAAATTTAATCAAGCACCCTGTATTTTATCCACCAATCCAAATCTTGAAGTATAACCATGAGGAGAAGCAAATTCAAGTCTTACAAAAGCAATGGTCAAAGGTACTGAAAATGTCAACAGTTAAACAGTTAAATCAATTTTACTCATAAATCTGCCCAACCCTCTTCTGCTTTAAAGCAGTGCTTCTTAATCCTGGGTGAACACTGGAATTAGCTGAGGAGTTAAGAAAATACAGAGTCCATGTTGGCTCCTTGGGACTCATTGTAGACAGCTAGGTCTGTGTTGGCTCTGGTGATGCCAACTTGCAACCAGGGCTGAGAACCACTGTCTGCAAGTGAAGAGTTCTCAATGTCTACCTACTGGGAAGATAATTTTCCTGAAACCAGGAGAGAAGGTTATAAGACTGACACTCTTTATTGGCAATTAGAAGTTATCTCAAACTTCTGACTCATGGTGGCTTCCCATTCACACCAGCCCTTCATGCACTGAGAATAGATTGGCAAAGAGACAGATGTGGAGGCTCTGTCCCTGTAATGCCATTTTGGAGAGAAATATTTAGAAATACAGCTACTTCAATACAAAGATACTACTCACATTATATATAATGAGGAAACATTGTAATTTACATAAAAATCCAATAATAGAAAAATGACTAAACAAAAGTTGATACATTTATATTGGGATAGGACAAAGCCAAAACAAGAATTTTTCATGATACATTTAATGATGAGAGAAAACTGTAGCAAGCAGATTTTAAGAAGTAGAAGTGTACATGCATGAGAATTTTTTTTATATTTAAACACTGCTATGGTTGAGATGTGGCTGAAGAATGTCTACGAAAGGCTCACGTGTCAGAGGTTTGACCCTCATTGTGGCAATGTGGGAGCTGCTGGAGCTTTAAGAGGCAGGGCCTCCTGAGAGTAATTCGGTCACGAGGATGCTATCCTTAGAACTTAGAAGGAATTAACGTGGTTCTCACGAGACTCTGGTTAGTCCTCAAAAGGTATTGCTATGAAAGAGCAATCCCTCCCACTCTCCAGCCTCCCATCTCACCATGTGATCTCTCTCTCTCTCTCAAATGTGCTCCTAGCTGGGCTCCGGTGGCTCACGCCCGTAATCCTAGCTGCTCAGGAGGCAGAGATCAGGAGGATCATGGTTCAAAGCCAGCCAGGGCAAAGAGTTTTCAAGATCCTATCTCAAAAAACCCTTCACAAAAATAGGGCTGGTGGAGTAGCTCAAGGTGAAGGCCCTGAGTTCAAGCCCCAGTACCACAAAAAAAAAAAAAGTGCTCCTGCCATAATATCATCCACCATGATGTGATGAGTGCAAGGGAGATCTCACCAGACTCAATACCATGCTACTGTTTGGACTTTCAAACTTACAAACATTTAACCTTTATAAAGTACTCAATATTAGGTATTTTGTTATACTATTAATTATTTAGTGTGGAACAAATAGTGTTAAATATATGGGTAAATCTATGTCCATATTGAGCAATTAAAACTATGGATAATGTCATGATGTTCACACACAAACACACACACACACACACACCCCACATTTACCCTTCCCAGTGCTTTTCTTTTCTGCAGCAGAACCAGGTTTCATCTGGTATCATTTTCCTTAACCTAAAGAACTTCCATTATTATTTTTGATAGTGCAATGCTACAATTCTCTCAGCTTTTGCTGTCTACAAATGTCTTTTTTTGCCTTCACTTTTGATGAATTTTGAAAGTTTCCTTCAGTAATTTAAGGAGGCCATTACATTGTTTTCTGTTCTATCCTTAAATGTATGCATCCCACTTCTCAGACAGTTCTGAAGACATTCTGCTTAGTTTTGGTTTTCAGCAATTTGGCCATCATGTGCTTTGATTTTCTTTGTGTTTATGTGATGGGTTTTCCTGAGCTTCTCAGATCTGTGAATTGATATTTTTGATCAATTTTTTAAATGCTCAGATATAATCCCTTTGAATATTTCCTCTGACCCATATTCTCTCTCCTCTCATTTACAGACCCCATTATATGTGTTCTAGTGTTTGCATTATTCTCCAGTTCTCTGACACTTTTTTAACTTTGTTATACAATTTAAATTTCTCCTTATATATCTGTCTTGGTATATTTTATTAACCAATCTTCAAGTTTACTGATCTTTTCTTCTGTATCCAGTATACTTCAATGAATTTTTCAGTTCAGTATTAGAATTTCCATTTTTCTTCTTCTACAGCACTTCTGATTCTCCACTGAAAATTCCAGTCCTTTCGTTTTGCTCAGCATTTCCAATGAACACTTGAACAGTGTTAAACACATATTGTAAAAGTTACTGGCTTCTGATCTAATACCTGGGCCATTCCTAGTTCTGTTATATTTGTCAGTTTTTTTCTCTCGATTATGAGTCAGGCCTTTCTGATTTCTTGCATGTCTTCTATACTTAATCGTGTGCCATCTGGGAAGAACTGGTGGGCAGGTGTGTCGTAAGGGGATCTCTCTACCCTCTTTCCCTGCTCATGCTGCTGCTGTAGACTCAGTGAAGACTTGAAGGGGAGGAAGCACTCCTGTGGAAATCTCACTAACCTCCTCTCTATTCTCACCCTTCACTAGGCCAAGGCAATGGGGTTGGCAAAGACCCTATAGGTGAGAATTGGTATATGAATGCCGTCATGCATTTAGACTTTGGAGATTTTAATACATCATGCCAGTTCATGGGTATTTGTTAAAAGTTTAGTTTCTTGTTGTTGCTGCAAAAATCCCCCTCTATAGTAGGTTTTTCTCTTCCATACACCATACCCCTATGATGAAGGTGACTTTATGTCTTACTCTCTGACCAAAGGCTCTTTCAACTCAAGAATTTAGTTCATCCCAGGCAATGGTGGCTCATGCCTGTAATCCTAGCCACTTGAGAGGCCAAGATTAGAAGGAGCACAATTTGAGGTCTATCCAGGCAAACAATTTGTGAAACTCCATCTTCAAAATAACCAGAGCAAAATGGATTGGAGTTATAACTGAAATAGTAGAGCACCTGCTTTTAAAGTGTGAAGTCATGTGTTCAAATCCCAATCCTACCAAAAAAAAAAGAATTTAGCTCAAGCTGGTCACCAATGTCTCACACCTATAATCTTAGCTACAAGGAAGCCTGAGATTGCAAGGAGCTTGGTTCGAGGCCAGACGGGGGAAAATAGATTGCTTGACCCCCATCTCAACCAATAGCTGGGCACAGTGGCACACACCTGTCATTCCAAGCTACCCTGGAGACTAAAATAGACAAAAAGCAAGACCCTATCTCTAAAATAACCAGAGTGAAAAGAGCTGGAGGCATGGCTCAAGCAGTAGAGTGCCTGCCAAACAAGTGTGAAGCCCTGAGTTCAAACCCCAATACCACAAAAAAAGTTAATTTTAACTTCTTTGCATCTGCATCTCTCTTATAGGTTTTGAACAACTATAATTTGGTAACTTATCCAGCCTACTTACATTGTTACAGTGAGAGCAATGGTCTCTTGTACTTTCCACATCCTAACTGGAAGTGCAAATATGTTTTTCAAAAAGACTTATGAATTGAAGATATGGAGAAAAGGGTATGAAGAAAATTTCTGATATCTTTAGGCCATCAGATTATACATCTTGCCTCCATGTCCAGGTCCATGATCAATGTGAACTTGACTTTGGGAAAATTCCACCAGGCCACATAGCTAAATCTGTATCCCTGCTGGGCACCTCAGGAAGGAACTATATCAAATGCCCACAGCAACAAAAGTATCTGCTTTAAAAGGCCACCTGTTCTAAAATGAAAATGGGAGGAAGTGGAGAAAAAGGAATTTACTATCTTCCCAAAATCCATTTCTGATGTCATTTAAAATTCTCTTTATCTTCATTTCTATATACTTCCACTTCATAATCCATGCTGGACCAGAACCAAATCCAGAGGCCAATTTCTCTAACAAACCTGCTGAATCTGAAAAGTGAGTTTCACCTTCTGCTTGCCTACAAATGTGGATAGAACCAGAGTGTGTGCTAGCTGACATGAAGAGAGAAGGATGAAGAGTCTCTGTGGCAACAATTCTCCTGCAATAAGAGGGAAAGAATGAAAACAGAAAGGACAAACCTCCTTCCCCAGAACATTGAGCCTGTTGCACAAGGGATTCAATTGGTATGTTCAGTAAACATCAGACTTACTTGGTTGTAAATGGTCCAGAAGATTTTAGTCACAAATACTTCAAAAATCTCATAAGGAGGAATAATGAAAGTGGCTCCAGAAGTGTGAGCTCTGAAACCTCCAGTGCCCAGCAACAGACAAGACAATTAAGACTGTGAAGAAAAAGAAGGAAAAGGACATTTAAAATGTAAAGTAGGTAATGCAGTGCCTAGGAGGAAGAAGGAAGGTCTAAAAGCAGCCATTAAAACTTCTGCATTAAGAAACTAGAGAGAGCAGCTGAATCCCAAAATAAATAAAAGGGAATAGTTGAGGGTGAGAACAAAGATAAAGAAATGGCAAATGGACAGCAGTGTAAGTAAACCAAATAAACCAGAAGCTGTACCTCTTAAAAATATAATACAATTGATAAACTTTTAGACTGATTATGAAAAAACACAAATTATCAATATCAGGAGCTAAACAGGACATAAGTACTGTCCTGCAGATAATGATAGAATTTATGTCAATAAGTTCATTGATGCAAAGCAAATTACCTACTCTTTTAAAGAAGCAAAATACAAAAACTGACAGAAGAAGGGATAGTCTAAATTAAACTCTATGACGGAAATTGAATTCCGTCATAAATTCAATTTAAAAATGGAATTTTTTAAAGAGTAACTTAAAAAATCTTCCCACAAACAAAATACCAGCCCAGATGGCTGCACTGGTGACGTCTATCAGACATTTAACACCAATTTCACACTAACATTTTCAGGAAAGGTGATAAAAGGACACTTCCCATATTATTTATGATGCCAGCACCATCCTGATTTTTAAAAGAAAGCAAAGTCATAATAAGAAAAAAAAACACATGTTTATTTTCTCATGAACATAACGCCTTAACAAAAGCTTAGCAAATCAAGTCCAGGAACATAAAATAAAGGGTAATACATGTGACTTGGTGGGGCTTATTCCAGGAATATGGAGTTGGTTAATGATTAAGAAATCAATGTAATTCATGACATTGACAATATAAAGGAGAAAAATCATAATCTCAAAATATGTAAGAAAAACTTTTTTTTTTTTTTTTCCTTTGTGAACAAGTGAAGTTTTCTTTACTACTCAAAATTTCATCACCTTTTGTCTATGAATAAAAATATCTCTGTCTTTAGAATGGTGGTAATGAGATAATACACACTAAAATACTTTGGAAGCATTTTCTTTTTTTTTTTTTTTTCAGAGAGAACGTTCCTCTTTTTCTTTTTTTTTTTTTTTTTCTTTTATTATTCATATGTGCATACAAGGCTTGGTTCATTTCTCCCCCCTGCCCCCACCCCCTCCCTTACCACCCACTCCACCCCCTCCCGCTCCCCCCCTCAATACCCAGCAGAAACTATTTTGCCCTTATCTCTAATTTTGTTGTAGAGAGAGTATAAGCAATAATAGGAAGGAACAAGGGGTTTTGCTGGTTGAGATAAGGATAGCTATACAGGGCATTGACTCACATTGATTTCCTGTGTGTGGGTGTTACCTTCTAGGTTAATTCTTTTTGATCTAACCTTTTCTCTAGTTCCTGGTCCCCTTTTCCTATTGGCCTCAGTTGCTTTAAGGTATCTGCTTTAGTTTCTCTGCGTTAAGGGCAACAAATGCTAGCTAGTTTTTTAGGTGTCTTACCTATCCTCACCCCTCCCTTGTGTGCTCTCGCTTTTATCATGTGCTCATACTCCAATCCCCTTGTTGTGTTTGCCCTTGATCTAATGTCCACATATGAGGGAGAACATACGATTTTTGGTCTTTTGAGCCAGGCTAACCTCACTCAGAATGATGTTCTCCAATTCCATCCATTTACCAGCGAATGATAACATTTCGTTCTTCTTCATGGCTGCATAAAATTCCATTGTGTATAGATACCACATTTTCTTAATCCATTCGTCAGTGCTGGGACATCTTGGCTGTTTCCATGACTTGGCTATTGTGAATAGTGCCGCAAATAGTGCAACAAATGTTTATCACACCTCAGAGAAAACTCTCATCAAAATATTGGAGTACAAAGGTATTTTTCTCAACCTCAGAAAAAATATTGATTTTTTAGAAAACCTATAGCTACTGAATTTGGATAGAAAGGCAAAATGATGAAGGAAGAAGAGATTCTAAAATGTAACTCCTTCAAGAGACCCAAGACTTCATGGTTACACAGCCACTTATAATAAATGTTCATAAGTCATTTTTCTCATTTTGTCTCAACAGAAGCAAAATCTGTAGATAAAATTCCTCCTAAGGTTTATGAGAAGTATATACTGAAAGAAAGAAACAACAGTCAGTGCAATAAATTACCTTACATGAATAACCCACCAGATGAGAAAGAGCGAGGCATTGGAAACTGACAAGGATATGATTGAGGCTGCTGACCAGGTGGCCACTCCTCTTCATGTTCCCATGCCTTAGTTAGACACTGAACAAACTGCTTTAATCAGACATAAGAAGGTGAAGGTGAAAGTAATGTATTGCAAAAGAAGAGGCAACTTCAGGGAAAGTACCTAAGGACCTAACATGGTGGGGATGACAACAAAGAGCCTGGACACAGCAGAGTCTGGCAGAGTCACAGCAGGAGGCAGAGTCAGTCCTAGGTGGGTCCAAGTAGAAGTCATAGCCCACCCAGAAGCCAAACCAACCCAAAGCCACAGTAGCAGTGCCAGCTGAACAGAAAGGACAGCAGGGAGAAGAAACCAAAGCAGGAAAAGAAACAGCACAAGAAACACTTAAAAAAGATAAAATGTGCCAACACTAAAGCAGAACTAGAAATAAAAAGCCAAAACACAAAGACAAGAAAAGGAAGTCAGTCAAAGAAGGGCAAAAATAAGGGAAAGGAAGAGAATATTTTCCTGAAAGTGATATTGGCCATCATATTCTGAAAATGGGGTGACTAAATCATCTGTATTGAATTTTATAACATGAAAAATTCAAGATTTATAAGTAATGACATAGAATCCCTGTGCTGTACTTAAGATACTGCTGCTTGATTATTTGGTTATTACATCAGAAGGTTATAACATGAACTTTTGTACAGAATTGTGAGTCATGACCATGTAACATGAGAGGGTTTTCTAGAGCTGGTGTTTACTAAACTGTGAAATTTTCACATTTGAAGTTTTTAATTTGGAAAAAAACTAATGTCATTTCTAAAATAGAAAATAATTTGAATTCATTGCAGTCCCATTATATCAACTTTTGTTATAATAAAAGTTTCCATAAACTTATCAACCTTCCTAACCACAAAACTTGTAATTAACATTATTCTTAATGATGAAAATTTGAACTCTTTCTACCTAAAATCAAGAAAAAAGCAAGGATGTCAGAGAGAGAAGAGAGGAGGAAGGAAGGAGGGAAGAAAGGAATGGAAGGAAGGAAGAAAGGAAGGGAGGGAGGAAAGGAAAGGAAAGCAGGGAGAGAAGAGAGAGAGGAATGAAAGAAAAAGGGGGAGACAAGTCAAGATGGTAGATTAGTAGTTTCCTCCATGTGACTCCATGAATGAGAAGTCAAGGTAACAAAGGAGAGACTATATTCTGAGGAGAGGAAGAGTATTGGGAATCAAGAGGTGATGTGACCATTAAAAAGCACAGAGAAACAAAAAGGCAATGCAGAAAAAAGTAGTAACAGTCCACAACTCCCTGGAAGGAGGAGAACCCAAAGCTGCAACCCCAGAGAAAGCCTGGAGAATGAAGGCAGCCCTGGTTCTAGCCAAAGGAGAAACTCATGGTTCTCTCAGACCTTAAATCCAGTGTGAGTTTGGTGTGACAGTGACTCCTCTGGCATGGAGGGCCAACATTGGAAAAGAAATCCATTGTGTCATTCCCTATAGCTTAGGGTACTATGGCCAGGCACCATATTGGGAAGGGGTTTATAGTTTGAGACTGAGCTATGCTGGGGACCTAAAAACAAGGAACACTGACAAGCCAGGGAGCCTTGGGACATCCTGTCACAGTGTCTGGGTAGATGGCCACAAGAGACAGTTATGGAGAGGAGGATGATCAGATGCAGACCCCCTGAGAAGTTTAAGAAGCAGGGAGCTCAGGCTGTGAAGGGCACAGTGGTTGGTAGCCCCACCTTCTGAGGCAAAGAGAAAGCCTCATTGTCTAATGGACTATTATAGAGACTGGGTACTCCAAGCCCATGGCCAATTATGGCTCAGCCTCTGGAGCTTCCTCTCTACTGCATGTGATTTGTTTCCAGGTAGGTGTGAGATCTCAGAGCCTAAGTCCCTCAATTTCAGCATCCTCCTTCCTTCAGCAGGATAGGTTACTTCTGGGCAGGGTCTGAAAGTACTGAGACCCACAGACAGGGTGACCATGTCCCTTGGTTTTCCCTGTCCATCATAAAACTCAGGGCTCTGTTTACTTCCCTCAGTCTCTGACACACTCAGATGTCATCCATTGACTTAAACATTTGGTATCCTTGGGTGTACCAGCTGGAGGGCCTCTGAAGTGAGTGAGAACCTGCCCAGCCCACAGGCTGCAAAGCTCACTGAGGCCAGAAACAACTCCTGGTACACAAGGAAGGGAAGCTTCTAAAGTGAGTGCAGGCCTAATGCTGACAAAATATCCTTGACTGGCTCAGCCATCAACCCACATACAGCACCAACTGGTATGATATGGAGATAAGTTCTAATTCCAATAGACTACAGCCACTACCCACTTCCTAGACCTGGAAGATTGCAATATTTTTTTCTTCTTAATATTTTTTTTAAGATTAGTTTTACTTTATTTTTTAAATATTTCATTTTATTCCTCTTCTATTTTATATAATTTTATTTACATACTTTTCTTTATTTTGTAATCAGATTTTTAAAAATCTCTTGCTATTTTCCTCTTCCTCACATGCTTTCCCCGTTTTAAACCTTGCTTCTTCTTTTCTGTTTTCCTGTCCCATTTCTTCATTTCATGCTTTTATTATTTTTAACCTTATTAATTTTTTTAACTTCACAGACTATTCTACATTATTTTTGCCTCTTTCTTTTTTTTTCATTTATTCAAATGAACATACATTGTTTGGGGCATTTCTCCACCTTGCCCCCTTCCCCACCCTTTCTCCCCTCCCCCCCCCCTCAGTTCCAGGCAGGTTCTGTTCTGCCCTTATCACTAATTTTGTTGAAGAAATGACATAAGCATAATAAGGAAGACAAAGTGTTTTTGCTAATTGAGTTAAGGATAGCTATACAGAGAGATTCCTACTGTTGCTTTCATGTACCCATGTGTTGTGACCCATGTTGATTCAACTCTAACAAAGGGGAGAGCACATACAGGAGATAAAGGAATAGGTAGAAAACCCAAAACATGAAAGCATTTGATGTCCCCACTCCAGAGGAACTAATACAGAAACCTTAATATGACAGAGGTTATCATGAGCAGGGAATCAGGAGCCACTTTCTTTTTGTTATTGGTGGTGTACCAGTTGTCTTTAGTTCATTTTATTCTATTTCTATATGTGGCTTGTTTTGGCGTGGTTGCTATTACATTGGGTTTTGTTTTTTCCCCTCTCTGAGTGGGACTGGGGATTGAACACTCAAGAGAAGGCTGCTAAGAAGACCTCACATAAAATTAGAATAGGTATCCATATCAGCAAATACACAACTTACAATATGTGAACACAAGTATGAAAAAACAAGGCAACACAAGTCCTCCAAAAGTTCCCAAGTCAAATAACTAAATCCAAAGATATTGAAGTGGTTGAAATTGAAGTGGCTGAATTCTAGTTTTAAAAATAATCAGTGACCTCAAAGATTCAAATAAACAGATAAAGAAGTCAACTCAAGACTTGGATGAGAAATTCATCAACTTGAATAAAAAACATAGGAACAAAAGATAGAGATTCTCTGGGAAAAAAAGAAAAAGAAAAAATTTATAACAACTGGAAGAAAGAATATCAGAGACTGAAGGCAAGGTTAAAGCATAATCACATTTGAATAGTAATGAAGAAAAAAAGAAAACTTGGTAAAATGGTGAGTTAGAGGTACTCACCACCCCATCTCCATGAATCTGAAACAAAATGTACATGGCTCTGGGGAGGCTGGTGGCATGGAAAGGCAAAGAAGAGCAATAGTAAACAGTAGGCAGAGAACAGACTCAGAAATTCTAAACTTTAGATTTGTAAAAGAAACAAAAGACCTTAACATAGAGTGCTAGCAAAATGGTAGGGGTTGGGTAGAGATGCAGACAAAACAGGAAAGGAAAGTCTTTTCAGGAGACTCTGCAGGTGCACAGTCTGCATACAAAAAGCTGGCATGCTGCAAAAATAAATAAATGAATAAATAAAGTTTAAGATGCAAGATCTGCATCTCATACATCAAGCAAACACAGGAGAAGGAGTACCTGGCACTTCCCAACTCATTCACTGGAGCCATCAAAGGAGCATCAGACCTTGCAGTTTTATATCTCCCAAAAGCCTCTGCCCAGTTCACCCCCACTGGCTAAGCAAACAACCACCATGAGAATCCATGTGAACCCACTACTGGTACTCAAATTCACTCAAAACAGAACTGCTTGGGTGGAAAGCACAAATCACAAGACAAAACCACCAGAGGGAGCAGCCACCAGCACAGCACCACCTCAAGCCTTGGTGACCTGGTGGAAGTCAGTGTGAATCTGAGTGATGTGAGAAACACTGAAGTTGAATGCAGAGCAAGCTAGGGGTCAGCAGGAGGCTGAAAGACGTGGGAACCACCACAGTCACAGTCACACCCTGTGTTGACAAAAGTAAGAATGAGCCTGGAAGGAATTGAAAGTTTGTAGTCACTAGCTACTGGGAGCTGGGAGGAGAACTGTGCATACCTTGAAAACAGCATTTTCTGTCTACTTGCTCCTGCTGGGTGTTGGGCTGAAGGACTTGTAAGGGCTAGGTGGGCATAATGTCACTGAGCTAAATCCCCAGATCAGACAACCCCCTCTGGTCTGATCTGTTTAGACTTCAAAGGAGGGGAATCCACCCTTCTCCTCAACAACAAAGGAATATTCCTCTTTTATTTTTTCCTTTTTCTCTGCTGTTATCTTACTGTTTTCATCTTCTTTCCTGTTTTGTATTTCTCTGTACACGTTTTAAACCATTCTCTTTCCCTATTCTTTCCAATTACTTTGCACCATATACTTTCTCCCTCTTTCACATCTTACTTCTGGCCCTGAGTTCAATCCCCAGTATGGCCACACAAAAAAATCTTGCTTCTTCTCTTTTCCTTTCCCCATTTTGCCCCTTTCTTTTTATTACTTATTAGTTCCTACTTCCTTTCCTTTATAACCTGATTGGAGGAGTAGTTGATGTTTATAATTTTTAAAATTATATTTGAATATCTGGTTTGTTTTTGAATTGCTGATCTTGTTATTGCTACCTGCTTTGTCTCTTGAGTGGTAGTGAAAGAAATATCCAACTTGATAGATGTGCAAACTGCAACATAAAAACAGAAGTAATATGAAAAGGCAAGGCAATATTACTCCTCCAAAACTCATAACACCTCAATAAACAAACCCAAAGACAGTGAAATGGCTGCAATTCCAGACAAAGAATTCAAAAGCTTACTTTTAAAAATGATCAGCGACCTCAAAGAAAATTCAAACAAACAGATAAATGAAGTAAATCAATGCAACACCTGGACAAGAAAGCCAGCAACATAGATGAGAAATTCAGCAAGGAAATCAATATTCTGAAAAACAGAAACATCAAAAGTTAAAAAAAAATCTAATAAAAACACAGTAGAAACCAGTAGACTAGATCAACCAGAAGAAAGAATATCAGAGATTCAGTATAAGATCAAGAGATTACACTCAGACACCAATAAAGGGAAAAAAATGAACAAGAATGACCACAACCTTCAAGAACTTTGGGATGTGATCAAGAGAACAAGCCTAACAATCCATGAGGATGGAGAAGGAGCTGAGATGCAAACTAAAAGCATAGAAAAACCTATTCAATGACGTTATAGAAGAAAAATCTCCCAATCTTGAGAAAGATATGAATATCCAAGTACAGGAGACATTTAGAACCCAAAGTACACACAACCACAAAAGAAGCTCTCTATACCACAAAACAGCTAAAGTGCCCAGACAAGAGATCAAAGAAAGAATACCGAAAACTGCAAAAGAAAAATGTCAACTTACTTACAAAGGCAAATACATTAGAATTACTTCAGATCTATCAGAACAAACCCTGAAAGGCTGGAAAGTGTGGAATGATGTTTTAAGCCCTGACAGAAAATAACTGCAACCAGGATTACTATACCAAGCAACATTATCCTTCAAAATCATGGAGAAATAAAGATAAAGTTTAAACTGAAGGAATTTATGACAACTAAGCTAGCATTGCAGAAGATAATTGCAGGATACTACTCACAGAGGAGGAAGAAAGACAATCACAAACATGAAAGCTCAGAAAAAATTAATTTCATGAGAGGATTAGATAAACACATAAAGATAGAATATACACTTTAGAATAATCTTTAGATTGTTGAAGAAATTGGGGAGGAAATCAAGTGAAAATAAAAATATAACTTACCAGAATGTTGGGACTCTGCAAAGGCAGTGCAAAGATGAAAGTTTATAGATACGAATGCTGACATTGAAAAATCAGAGCAAGTTCAAATAAATAACTTAATTATGTACCCCAAGCTCCAGAAAAACAGTAATAAGCCAAACCCAAAAGCAGTAGATGGAAAGAAATAAGATAGGGCAGAGATTAATGAAATGGAAAGTATAAGAATAAACAAAGAATCAATAAAACAGAGTTGCTTCTTTGAAAACATAAACAAGATTTATAAACCCTTAGCCAAACTATCCAAAAGAAAGAGAGAAGACCCAAATTAATAAAATTAGAGATGAAAAGGGGGATATTACAATAACAATGAAATCTAGACGATTGTTAGGGAATATTTTGAAACTTATGCTCCAATAAGCTGGAAATCTAGAAGACATGAATAAATTTCTAGACATACATGAACTTCCAAAAGTGTCTCTATTGTAACCCGACTTAAGTTCCTTCAGATGTATGCCCAGGAGAGGGATCACTTGATCATATGGCACTTTTATTTTTAGCTTTTTAAGGAATCTCCATATTGCTTTCCATACTAGTTGTACTAATTTGCATTCCCACCAACAGTGTATAAGGGTTCTTGTTTCACCACACCCTCACCAGAATTTGTTGTTTTGTTCTTGAAAATAGCCACTCTAACTGGGGTGAGATGAAATCTTAGTGTAGTTTTGATTTGCATCTCTTTTAGAGCCAGGGAAGGTGAACATTTCTTCATGTATTTATTGGCCATTTGTACCTCTTTGAAAATTCCTATTCAATTCAGTGCCCATTTCTTCATTGGGATGTTGATTCTTTGAGGGTTGAGTTTTTTGAGCTCTCTGTAGATTCTGGATATTAGTCCCTTATCAGATGAATAGCTGGCAAAGATTTTCTCCCATTCATTGGGCAGTCTCTTAAATCTAATGACTGTTTCCTTTGCTGTGCAGAAGATTTTTTAGTTTGGTGCAGTCCCATTTGTTCATTCTTTCTCTTAGTTGCTGAGCCATTGGAGTTCTATTTAGAAAGTCATTGCCTATCCTGTATGTTCCAGTGTATTTCCTACTACTTCCTGTAGTTGTTTCAAAACTGAACTAAGGGGATACAAACAACTTAAACAGATTGGTAACAAGCAATGAGATTGAAGCAGTAATAGTCTCCCCAGAAAGAAAAGCCTGGGAGTGGACAGATTCATAGCTGAATTCTATGAGACCTTTAAAGAAGAACTAACATCAATGCTCCTCAAACTATTCCACAAAATAGAAAGGGAAGGAATGCTAAAAAAAATTCATTCTACATAGCCAATATTACCCCAACACCAAAATCTGATAAAGATACACCAACTAAAAAAAGGATAAAATTATAGAATAACATCTGTGATGAACAAAACACACACACACACATATGTTTTTTGGAAGTACTGGTTAGAATTCAGGGCCTTTCACTTGCTAAGCAAGCAAGTGACCCCAATTCAATGCAAAAACTTTCTTTTTTAAAGAATTTTATTAGTATATGACAAAAGTCCTTAATAAAATACTTGCCAACCAAAGTCAATAATATATTTAAAGGATCATATACCATGATAAAGTTGGTTTCATTCCAGAGATGCAAGGATGGCTCAACATATACAAATCAATAAACATAATATAGCACATAAATTGAATTAAAGACAAATCCATGACATCTCAGTAGATGTCAAAAAAGCCTTTGACAAAATTCAGCAGTTCTTCATGACAAAAGTCCTGAAGAAACTAGAAATAAAAGAAAGGTATTTCGACATAAAAAAGGCTATCTATGACAAACCTATAGACAACATTGTACTAGATGGGTAAAAACTGAAAGCATTTCCTCTAAAATCAGGAACAAAACAAGGATGTTGACTCTCTCTACTCTTATTCAATAGAGTGCTATAATTCTTAGCCAAAGAAATAAGGCAAGACAAAAACAAAGGGATATAAATAGGAAAGAAAGAGGTCAATTTATCCCTATTTGCAGATGATGTGATGCATGCTTATAAGACCCTAAGAAGCTGGGCAGTAGTTACGTCTGGAATTCTAACTGCTTGGGAGGCTGAGATTGGGAGGATTGTGTTTTGTGGCCAGCCCAGGTAAACAGTTCAGGAGCCCCCATCTCCAAAATAACTAGAGCAAAATGGACTGGAGGTGTGGCTCAAGCAGTAGAGCCCCTGCTTTTGCACAGCACAAAACCTGGAGTTCAAACCCCAGACCCATCAAAAAAAAAAGAAAAAGAAAGACCTACAGCACAACCAAAAACCTCCTAGATCTGACAAACACTTTCAGCAAAGTAGCAGGATACGAAAATCAATGCATAAAAAATAGTAGTTTTTCTGCATACCAATAACAAACTGATTGAGAAACAAGCCAGGAAAACAATCTCATGCACAACAGCCTCAAAAAATATCAAGGAATAAACTTAAGCAGGTGAAAGACCTCTACAAATAAAACTATGAAACATTGAAGAAATAAACTGAAGACACTAGAAGATGGAAAGACCTCCCATGTTCCCAGATCAGCAGAAGTGATATTGTGAAAGTGCTGTACTACCAAAAGAGACTGACCAAATGCAATCCCCAGAAAAGTTCCAATGTCAGTGTCACAGAAATAGAAAAATCAATTCTAAAATTCATATGGAAGCACAAAAGACCTTAAATATCCAAAGCAATCCTGAGTGAAAAAAGAAAAGCTGTAGGTATCACCTGACTTCAGACTATACCACAGAGCCCTAGTAACAAAAAGAGCACTGTACTGTCACAAAAACAAACACACCAACCAATGGAATAGAAAATCCAGAAATAAGCCCACATACCAACAGTCATCTGATTCTTCAACAAAGACATCAAAAACATACAATGGGGAGATTCCAAGATGGCAGCTAGAGGGAGGAAGCAGAAAGCATGCTTCCTAAAGTAAAATCTTGGAGAGACACTGGAGATACACCTTGCAGGAAAAACCTCCAAGAAGAGGCAAAACCCCAACTCCTCCACACCCCCAGCCCATGCATAGCATCCCCACTCCAAATTAAACAGAGAAACCAAGAGGGCTCCCATGCCGCCAGATGCCAGCTCCTACCAGCTTGAGAGATGCAGATCACCAGGTGAGCTAAGCAGCACATGGTACTCCCACAAATAACCCTGGGCCAGATCAGCATAGCCCCCTGGACAGACTGACCCCCACCTAGGGAAAAAAGAGAAAAACAAACTGAACAAACAACAACAAAAGACACATAGCAAAGAGGGCGGGGTGCCCTGAGTGCCAAAGAAGGGGGGAGGGGCAATCCCTCACGGAACTGTAAATAAACAAGCCAGCCAGAGAAGGCAGGAGCATCGGCACACGCCCAACAACCTTGGAGCAGGAAAGCTTGTAAAAGTGGCTGTGTGAGGAAAGCCCCACTGGAGAGGGGGGAAGTGTCACTTCCCACGTGAACTATAAATAAACAACCCAGCCAGAGAAGGCTGGTGTAGCACCACTCCCCCAGTGTGCTTGGAAAGGGGAAAGCTTGTAACAGTGTCTGTCGTGCCCAGGAGAACTCTAAATAAACAAAGCCTGAGGGGCCAGGTGAGTGTTAAGCTCACTCCTGAGATCTGCATAAATAAAGCCTCCAGCAACAGCAGGCTGACAGCAGCGGGCAGGTGAGCCACAGCCTCAGATAGCCATTCACAAGGCTGTCTCCAGACTTTTTTTTTTCTTTTTTCCTTTTCTCTTCCTTTGATGAGACAACTACAACCTCATGCTGAAAGACTTGCTGAAACTGTACTTCATTTAAACTTGGTACACTTTGTTGTGTTTTAGTGTCTTTTTGGTTTGTTTTGGTTTTTTAGGTTTTTTTTCCCCTTTGATGAAAAAACGACAGAACCACTTCTGAGACACCATCTCCAGGATTGGAGGCTGAGGGACTAACACCAAAATTATTAACACTGAAACTTTATTGCATTTGAACTTGATGATTTTTTTTAATCCTCTCCCTGTCTCTCTAATGCCTGTTTAGCTTACTGTTGATTAGTACACTAACTCTCCCTGTTTATTTTTTCAACACTGGGTTTTTTTTGTTGTTTGTTGTTTTGTTTTTTTACTTGTTTGTTTTTCCCTTTTTCTTTACCTTCATTACTTTCCCTCTCCTCTCACCTTTCCATTCTAGATATCACCATTGTTATAATTCCAAGCTAAAAAATACTTAATTGCACACGTACAGGGACAGTAACAATAGCAAGGGCAATGATGGGAAGATGGAAAAAAGAGGGAAACCAGTTTCCCCCCAGCAATAAATTAGTACAGGAACCAGAGGAAAATAAAGAAAACAGATATTCAGATCCAGACTCCAACAAAACGAAGATAAACTATGCCAAAGAACCCAATGAAGCCCACAAAAACAACATGAAAGAAGAAATACTGCAAGTAATCAGTGAGAATTTTACGGAGATGATACTGGATACGGTCAACCAAAATGTACAGGAGACACTCAAGAAATTCCAAGACAACAAAAATAGAGAATTTGAGAAGGCACAAGAACAAATAAAAGGAATAATAGAAGCACTGTATAAACACCAAAGTGAAACAAAAAACATGATTAATAAAGAGATAAATGAATTCAGGACAAAAATAGACAATATTAAAGAGGAAGGACTCAAGATATGGAAAACCTCAGAAAAAAGAATGAAACAGAAACGCAAAACAAAATGGAAGGCCAAACCAGGAGAATAGAACAAGCAGAAGACAGAATCTCAGAACTCAAAGATGAAATGGTAATTAAAGGAAAAACCAAAGAACTATTAGTTAAACAACACAAGACCTGTGAAAAGAAAATGCAAGAACTCGCTGACTCCATCAAAAGACCAAACCTGAGAATCATGGGCACTGAAGAAGGACAAGAGGTGCAACCAAAGGGAATGTGTAATATATTCAATGAAATAATTACAGAAAATTTCCCAAATCTAGAGAAATCTATGCCCATACAGGTGCACGAGGCCTCCAGAACACCAAACAGACCTGACCAAAATAGAACTACCCCATGGCATATTATCATTAAAACAACAAGTACAGATACTTGAGAAAGAATATTGAAGGCTGTAAGAGAGAAAAAGCAAATAACATACAAAAGTAAACCCATCAAAATCACAGCAGACTTCTCAACAGAAACATTAAAAGCAAGAAGAGCTTGGGGTGAGGTCTTCCGGGCACTGAATAAAAATAATTTCAACCCTAGGATACTCTAACCAGCAAAACTATCATTCAAAATAGATGGAGCAATAAAAGTCTTCCATGATAAGCAGAAACTAAAACAATATGTGACCACAAAACTACCACTACAAAAGATTCTTCAAGGGATTCTGCACACAGAAAGTGAAACCCAACTTAACCATGAAAGAGCAGGCAGCACCAAACTACAGGAAAAGAAAAAGCAAGAAAGTAGAGAGTAACCTCGATTTAGGTACACACAATCAAACCTTCAAACAACTAAGACAACTAAATGACAGGGATCAACACATAACTATCAATGCTAACACTTAATGTTAATGGACTTAATTCCCCCATCAAAAGGCACTGTTTGATAAACTGGATTAAAAAGGAATATCCAACAAGTTGTTGCTTATAGGAGACCCATCTCACCGACAGAAATAAGCATAGGCTTAGGATGAAAGGCCAGAAGAAGATTTACCAAGCCAATGGCCCCCCAAAACAGGCAGGAGTAGCAATACTTATCTCTGACAAAGTAGACTTCAAACCTACATTGATCAAACGAGACAAAGAAGGACATTGCATACTAATAAAAGGGAAAACAGACCAAAAGGAAATAACAATCATCAATCTATATGCACCCAATGTCAATGCACCCAGTTACTTCAAACATACCCTGAAGGACCTAAAAGCATATATTAACTCCAACACAATGGTTGTGGGAGAATTTAACACCCCATTATCATCAATAGATAGGTCATCCAAACAAAAAATCAATAAAGAAATCCTAGATCTAAAATATACCATAGATCAAATGGACCTAGTTGATGTCTACAAAACATTTCATCCAACTTCTATACAATATACATTCTTCTCAGCAGCCCATGGAACCTTCTCCAAAATAGATCATATCCTAGGGCACAAAGCAAGCCTCAGCAAATATAAGAAAATAGAAATTATACCGTGCATACTATCTGATCACAATGCAGTAAAACTAGAACTCAACAACAAAAGTAAAGACAAAAAACATGCAAACAGATGGAAACTGAATAACTCATTACCTAATGAACAATGGATCATTGTGAAATAAAAGAGGAAATTAAAAAGTTCCTGGAAGTCAATGAAAATGAAAACACAACTTACCGGAACCTATAGGACACAGCTAAGGCAGTCCTGAGAGGAAAGTTTATAGCCATGAGTGCATATATTAAAAAGACTGAAAGATCCCAAATCAATGACCTAATGATACATCTCAAATGCCTAGAAAAACAAGAACAAGCAAATCCCAAAACAAATAGAAGGAGAGAAATAATAAAAATAAGAGTTGAAATCAACAAAATAGAAACCAAAAAAACCATACAAAGAATTAATGAAACAAAAAGTTGGTTCTTTGAAAAAATAAACAAGATCAACAGACCCCTGGAAAACCTGACTAAAATGAGGAGAGAAAAAAACCCAAATTAGTAGAATCAAGAATACAAAAGGGGATATAACAACAAACACCATGGAAGTCCAGGAAATCATCAGAGACTACTTCAAGAACCTATATTTAAATAAATTCGAAAATCTTAAAGAAATGGACAGATTTCTAGATACATATGATCATCCAAAACTGAACCAAGAGGATGTTAATCACCTGAATAAATTTATAATGCAAAGTGAAATTGAAGCAGCAATCAAGAGTCTCCCCAAAAAGAAAAGTCCAGGACCTGATGGATTCTCTGCTGAATTCTATCAGACCTTTAAAGAAGAACTGACACCAACCCTCCTTAAACTGTTCAACGAAATAGAAAGGGAAGGAAAACTGCCGGACACAAACCCAAAACCAGGCAAAGACACCTCCAAAAAAGGAGAACTATAGGCCAATCTCCTTAATGAGCCTTGATGCAAAAATCCTCAATAAAATAATGGCAAACCAAATTCAACTACATTAACAGGAGCAAAGACAAAAACCACTTGATCATCTCAATAGATGCAGAAAAAACCTTTGATAAGCTCCAACACCATTTCATGATAAAAACTCTAAGAAAACTAGGAATAGAAGGAAAGTACCTCAACATTATAAAAGCTATATATGACAAACCTACAGCCAGCATTATACTTAATGGAGAAAAAACTGAAACCATTCCCTCTAAAATCAGGAACTAGACAAGGATGCCTACTATCTCCACTCCTATTCAACATAGTACTGGAATTCCTAGCCAGAGCAATTAGGCAAGAAGAAGGAATAAAAGGAACACAAATAGGTAAAGAAACTGTCAAAATATCCCTATTTGCAGATGATATGATCCTATACCGTAAAGACATAAAAAACTCTACTCAACAGCTCCTAGACACCATCAATAGCTATAGCAAGGTAGCAGGATATAAAATCAATATAGAAAAATCATTAGCATTTCTATACACTAATATTGAACAAGCAAAGAAAGAATGTATGAAAACAATTCCATTTACAATAGCCTCAAAAAAATCAAATACCTAGGTGTAAACTTAACAAAGGATGTGAACGACCTCTACAAGGAAAACTATAAACTTCTGAAGAAAGAGATTGAGGAAGACTATAGAAAGTGGAGAGATCTCCCATGCTCATGGATTGGTAGAATCAACATAGTAAAAATGTCTATACTCCCAAAAGTAATCTACATGTTTAATGCAATTCTCATCAAAATCCCAATGACATTCATCAAAGAGATTGAAAAATCTACCGTTAAAGTTATTTAGGAACACAAGAGGCCATGAATAGCCAAGGCAATACTCAGTAAAAAAAACAATGCTGGAGGTATCACAATACCCAACTTCAAACTGTATTACAAAGCAATAACAATAAAAACAGCATGGTACTGGCACAAAAACAGACAAGACCACCAGTGGAACTGAATAGAGGACCTGGATATGAAGCCACACAACTATAACCAACTTATCTTTGACAAAGGAGCTAAAAATATACGATGGAGAAAAGACAGCCTCTTCAATAAAAACTGCTGGGAAAAATGGTTGGCAGTCTGCAAAAAACTGAAACTAGATCCAAGTATATCACTCTATACCAGTATTAACTCAAAATGGATCCAGGATCTTAATATCAGACCCCAAACTCTAAAGTTGGTACAAGAAAGAGTAGGAAATACCTTGGAATTAATAGGTATAGGCAAGAACTTTCTCAATGGAACCCCAGCAGCTCAGCAACTAAGAGATAGCATAGATAAATGGGACTTCATAAAACTAAAAAGCTTCTGCTCAACAAAAGAAATGGTCTCTAAATTGAAGAGACCATCCACAGAGTGGGAGAAAATATTTGCCAGCTACACATCAGACAAAGGACTGATAACCAGAATATACAGGGAACTCAAAAAACTAAATTCTCCAAAATTAATGCACCAATAAAGAAATAGGCAAGTGAACTAAACAGAACTTTCTCAAAAGAAGAAATTCAAATGGCCAAAAAACACATGAAAAAATGCTCACCATCCCTAGCAATAAAGGAAATGCAAATTAAAACCACACTAAGATTCCACCTCACCACCTTTAGAATAGCCATCATCAGCAACACCACCAACAACAGGTGTTGGTGAGGATGCAGGGAAAAAGGAACCCTCTTACACTGTTGGTGGGAATGTAAACTAGTACAACCACTCTGGAAAAAAATTTGGAGGCTACTTAAAAAGCTAAACATTGATCTACCATTTGATCCAGCAATACCACCCTTGGGGATATACCCAAAAGACTGTGACACTAGTTACTCCAGAGGCACCTGCACACCCATGTTTATTGCAGCACTATTCACAATAGCCAAGTTATGGAAACAGCCAAGATGCCCCACCACTGACGAATGGATCAAGAAAATGTGGTATCTATACACAATGGAATTTTATGCAGCCATGAAGAAGAATGAAATGTTATCATTCGCTGGTAAATGGATGGAACTGGAGAACATCATTCTTAGTGAGGTTAGCCTGGCCCAAAAGACCTCATATGCGGACATTAGATCAAGGGCAAACACAACAAGGGGATTGGACTTTGGTCACATGATAAAGCAAGAGCACACAAGGGAGGGGTGAGGATAGGTAAGACACCTAAAAAACTAAATAGTATTTGTTGCCCTCAATGCAGAGAAACTAAAGCAGATACTTTAAAACAACTGAGGCCAATAGGAGAAGGGGACCAGGAACTAGAGAAAAGGTTAGTTCAAGAAGAATTAACTTAGAAGATAACCCACATGTACAGGAAAGCAATGCGAATCATCTCCCTGTGTAGCTATCCTTATCTCAACTAGCAAAAACCCTTGGTCCTTCCTATTATTGCTTAGACTCTCTCTTCAACAAAATTAGAGCTAAGGGCAAAATAGTTTCTGCCTGGTAGCGAGGGGTTGGGGGGGTAAGGGAGGGAGTGAGCGGGGGTGGGGGTGTTAAGGGAGGGGGCAGGGAAGAAATGACCCAAACATTGTATGCACATATGAATATAATAAAAAAGAAAAAAAACACACACACAATGGAGAAAAGACAGCTATTTGACAATGGTTTGGAAAAACTGGATATCCTCATGTAGAAGACTGCAGCTAGATCCCCCTCACCTTGCACAAAAATTAATTCATAATTGTTCATAGATCTTAAAGTAAGATTTGAAGCTTTGAAACTGCTAGAGGAAAACATAGGGGAAACACTTGAAAATACAGATATAGATAATGACATTCTGAATAGAACTCAAATTACTCAGGAAACAGGAGCAAGAATTAACAAATGGGATTTCATCAAGTTCAAAAGCTTCTGTGCACAGCAAGGGAAACAATTACTTGAATCAAGAGGTAATCTACAGAATGGGCAAAAATCTTTGCCATCTATTCATCAAAGGAATAAGATCTACAATATATAAAGAGCTTGAAAAATTAAACATCAAAAGAACAATCCATGTTGCCCTCAACGCAGAGAAACTAAAGCAGATACTTTAAAGCAACTGAGGCCAATAGGAAAAGGGGAACAGGAACTAGAGATAAGGTTAGATCAAAAAGAATTAACCTAGAAGGTAACACCCACGCACAGGAAATCAATGTGAGTCAATGCCCTGTATAGCTATCCTTATCTCAACCAGCAAAACCCCTTGTTCCTTCCTATTATTGCTTATACTCTCTCTACAACAAAATTAAAGATAAGGGCAAAATAGTTTCTGCCGGGTAGCGAGGGGGTTGGGGGGTGTAAGGCAGGGGGTGGGGGAAGGGAGGAGAAATGACCCAAACATTATATGCACATATGAATAAAATAAAAATTTTAAAAAAGAACAATCCAAACAATAAATGGGCAGATGAACTAAACAGTTCTCAAAAGAACAAGTAAAAATTGCCAATAAATGCAAATATAGAAGGTTCTTCAAAAATTAAACACCAAAAGAACAGGAATCCAATTAACAAACGAATTGAACAGTTCTCAAAAGACAAAATCCAAATGGTCCATAAATGTTTGACATCCTTAGCCAAAAACTGCAGTGAGATTCCATCTCACCCTAGGCAGAACAGCTCTCATCAAGAAAACGAACAACAAATGCTGGTGAGGATGCAGGGGTCGGGGATGAGGAGAAGGGACCTTATACACTGTTGGTGGGATATAAGTTCATGAAGCCAGTATGGCATCAGTACAGAGGTTCCCCAAAAAGACTGAAAACAGAACTACATTATGATCCTGCTGTCCACTCCTGGGCATATCTCCAAATATAGGTCAGCAATGCAACAGAAATACCTGCATACCATGGTTATAGTAGCCCCACTCACAATAGCCAACCTCTGATATCAGCCTAATTGTCCATCAAGTGAAGGATGAATAAAGAAAATGTGGTATGTATACACAAGGAAGTTTATTCAGCCATAAAGAATAAAGTCATGTCACTTGCAGGGAAATTTCCTTGATAAAAATACATCCTTGACAATTTTCTTAATGACCAATTTCCATGTTGAACATAGATGCAAAAATCCACAATGAAATACTTTGCAACTGAATTTAACAATACATTTAAATGCTCTTACACCATGATCAAGTTGGTTTCATTCCAGGGATGCATGGATGTTCCATCATATACAAATCAATAAATGTAAAATATCACATAAATAGAATCAAGGACAAAAAAACCTATGATCTGAGGCACTGCAACTGAGGAGAAATGAGACTATGCCAACCTTCCACTCACCAGCTGGATTGCAGGGGTCACCAAGGCCATGGCATGCTGGGACCACACGCAGCCCATCGTTGACCTGGCCATCAGTGGCATTATGCCTTGTGGTTATTTCAGTGACTCAAAGATGGTAAACCTATGCTATGCCAGGGAAACACAGGAGACTGGAACATTTTTGGGTGGTAAGGGAGATACTTGGGTGCAATGTTGAAAAAGGATGCCATCAAAGCCACTATAGCAGATGAAAGTCCAGGATGCTGTCCCTAGCTCAGAAACACATTGTTCAGACTATGGATTCATACAGGATAGTAATTATTTGTTAACTGAGGGACAGGATAAGCTATGACACGTATATGCCTTGAACAAACCTGAAGGAAATCAGTGGTTGCCCTACTGGTATTTAAAAGGCTCTGTGGTGCAGTGAAGATAAACAGATTCTTTCAGCTGATGATAAAAACTCTTCACCTTTGGGATCATGCTTCTATAGCACAAGTGAAATCTCTAAATTTTAATCTGTCTGTTAGCCATACCGAACATATTCCTGAGAGAGGGATTCTGGTTATGACTTGTGATCTATTGATTTTGATGATACAGTAAGTTTGGACTCAATTACATCCTTCGTAGCCCTCCCCCACTATCAATTCTGCATCTCTTCATCCTGAGAAAGAATTTCTTGCTGCAAGGGCTAAAGATTTTAAAATTTATATGTATGATTACAGTAGTGGAGAATTAGAATCTTATGAAGGACACTTTGGTCCCATTTACTGTGTGAGATTTGGTCCTGAGGGGGAACTGTCCAGTGATTCTGGAGATGAAACATCTCCAGAGACTGTTGCAAACCCATGACCTTGGGAAATGTGTACTTCCTGAGAACAATGGTGGTGAACTGGAGAAACCAAAGATCAGTTTTCCAGAGACAACCAGAGAATTCAGATTTCCATCTATTCTTCAACTCCTAAAGTTAAAGTCTGAGAGTCAAGCATATGTATATAATTTGTGGACTAAATGAGCAATCAGAGAAAAGCATCAGCCTTCCAGAGTTACTCTCTGCCTACAGCAAACATGGCAGTAACTAAGAGGAATATGACTTAGCTCCAGTGCTCCAGCCACTAACTTGGTGTTACCTGTGAGTGAAAACTCGGAATGTCAGATGAAGTCAAGTTTGCATAATACAACAGCCCATAGTGTTTTTTAATGAATGTGTGCAAGCCAACATTCAATTTTTCTTATTACAATTAAATTTCTTGTAGCTGTTTATGCTACTGTGGAGAAAAATACATTGGCTTATTTTTTTACTTTTGCCTTAAAACAGAATGACCCCTCCTTTAGCTTTAGCTATAAAGATGAAGGAATACTTGATAAAGTAACTGGCTTGATTTCTCTTTTAATTTTACACTGCTTCTGAACATCTAATTATTTTTAGTTGTCTAAATAAAATGCCTCTAAAACAAAAAAAATCAGATGCTCATTTCAATAGATACAGAAAATGTCCGATAAAATTCAACAGCCCTTCATGATAAAAAGCCTTGGAGATACTAGGAATAGAAGAATCATACCTCAACATAATAGAGGCTATATATGACAAGCCTGTAACCAACATTATGCTAAATGGGGAACACAGAAAGCCTTTCCTCTAAAATTAGGAAGGCAATAAGGGTGTCCATTCTCTCTACTCTTGTTCAGCATAGTGCTTGATGCATTAGCCAAAGCAATAAGGCAAGAGAAAGAAGTAAAGGGGACACAAATAGGAAAGGATGAAGTCAAAGTATCCCTATTTGCAGATGATATGGCCCTAAACTTAAAAGATCCTGAAGACCACCAAAAAAATTCTTAGGTCTGATAAACACTTTCAACAAAGTAGCAGTATACAAAATCAACATCCAAAAATCAGTAGCTTCTCTAGATACCAGAAACGAACATACTGAGAAAGATTATCACAGAAACAATCCTATTCAGAATAGCCTCAAAAAAGTAAAATGCCTAGGAATAAACCTAACAAAGAAAGTGAAAGAGCTCTACACTGAAAAGTACAAACACCGAGGAAAGAAATTGAGAAAGACGTGACAAACAGAGCAGAGGAAGGCTTAACTAGAGAGGTAACTCGATGAGCATGGATTGAAATGCTGGTAATATGAAGACATTGGTTCTCTCCAAATTGTTCTACTGATTCTACACAATACCACTCACATTGCAGCTGGGATTTATTTTTGGTAGAAATTGACAAGTTTATTCTAAAACTTATGTTAAGACACACAAAAAAAAGTCTGTAAGAACCAAAGTAATTTAAAACAGAACAAAATGGGAGCTCAGAATATAGCTCAGTGGTAGATTTACCTGGTATATGCAAGGCCCTAGGTTCAACCTTTAGCACATCTGAAATGAAAAAACAAATAAACAAAAAACCAAAAAAGTAGAAGAACTTAAGCTATCTGATTTCAAGATGTCCTATAAAGTTAGCATAATCCAGACAGTATGATATGCCCATTGCATACTTCATTTTTTTTCCTTTTTCTTTTATTATTCATATGTGCATACAAGGCTTGGTTCATTTCTCTCCCCTGCCCCCACCCCCCCATGCTTCATTTCCTATAAAATGAATTCCTTGATCAGAAGGATGACAAGATGCATAGTGCCATGATGAATGAAGCATTCTGCCTGTATGTGGCTAATAGTTTGGGAAGAAATATTTTAAGCAGGAAAAGTAAACCCAGATCCCAAATAAGTATGTCAGAGAACAAAAATTCTACTTATTACATGTTGGAAATGGCCAGCTAGTTCCCCCAAGGAATGGAGCCATATTGAAAGCTCAATGTTGATCTCTGTTGTTGGCAGGTAGGCCACTCAGCAGTGTTTGTAGGCAGATAGACTCCAGGTAGTAGACAGTCCATACTGCTGAGTCTACGCACAATCCCCATGGGTGCTGTGTGGGCCACTTTGATCATGAGCCCTTTGAGCAAGAACACAGGGAGCTAGGGAAGGAAGCTAGCTGATCCAGAGTATCTTGTCTGCTTGATTGCTAAACTCTTCCTCTGCTGTTACTTCTCTAGGTATGAATTCACACTGGATGCAAATATCTTCGGTTCTGTGGCCAGAGAGGTTTTTCCACATACCTCTTTCCTAGAGAGCGTTGGGATCAAATTTTCAATTGTATCCCTTCAAAGACCAGCCAGCCAAACCACTATTCACTGCCCACGAATCACTGTAGATCTATACTTCTGGTCACTTGTTTCAAGCAAATGAAAGGCCAGGTGCACTGCTTGAAGTTCTATCCAGTGTGAATATTTCCCTTTACTGTTGACCTTCAGGGCCATACCACAATGGCTAAAACTGCAAAACAGCATTCACGAGAGAATGCAAATGAAATGTGCATTGATTTTAGATATTAGAACAATATGATTGATTTGCTGGGTGTTATATTAAAATTGTAACCATTCTTCTTTTCAAATCCATATCTATTGAAGAATACATTCTGAAGTATTTGAGAGTAAGAAGATACTATGTTCAGGGATTTTCTTTAAAAAGATCAGAGTAGTTTAAACAAGAATGGAAAATGATAATTATTGTTTAGCCTGCGTGATGAGTACATAATGGATTAGTTGTTTCTTTGTATGTGTTAAAATGTTCACATTATAAGAAATCTGAAAAAAAACCTATAAACTTCCTTATGAATCTACCTAAAAATACAATCTAAATGTGCCCTAAAAATAAAGTCCCATTTCTATTTAGACCTAATTTACCCCCAGCCACTCACTCATCCCTGAGGGAGCAGGAGCACAGTCTCACCCTCTCCTAAACTCTACTATCCTAGGATGCCCTCAAAGAGATCTATGTATTAGAGCACAAACAAGGCTGAAGATGACAGCCATTCTAGGATATACCATCCTCCAGCTCTCCTTTTCCACCTTGGCTATATCCATTGCCTGAAAAGCCACTGAAACAGACTGCTGCTGACAAAAAGAAAGACAAAGAAAAGCTTAGGAACCATTCCAAATTACAGGAGACTAAAACATAGGAGTATGCAAACTGTGATCCTGAGTTGGGTCCTTACTATGGTCTGAATGTTTAGGTCCCCTCAAAATTCATATGTTGAAATCCTAGCCTCCAAGGTAATGATATCAGGAGATGGGACCCTTTGATCATGGGATTAAAACCCTGTGAATGGGTTAGTGCTCTTATAAAAAGAGGCCAAGAGAGACTCCTCACTCTCTCACCATGAGGACACAGCAAGAAGGTACTGCCTAAGAGCCAGAAAGAGGGCCCTCACCAGAAACTGAATCTTCTGTACCTTAATCTCAAACTTCCCAGCCTCTAGAACCATGAGCAATAAAATTCTGCTGTTTACAAATCACTTGGTTTTTAGTATTTTGTCCTAGACTGGAAAGACTAACTAAAAAGTGATTGTTAGAGCAGCTGAAATTTCATTGTGGATGACAGTATATTCATGCTAAATTTTCAGATTTTGATCACTGTGTGGTGGTTATGTAAGAGATTGTCCTCACACTTAGGAAATACACACTGATATATTTAGAGATATAAATTATAAAGTGAAACATCTTCCCCTAAATCCAGCCTCTCAGAATACAATTTCTCTTCCAACAGACAAAAGTATTTTCTCATTCTTGGATATAACCTCCAGAAGTATTAGCCAATACATGCACTAGCATCATTGTACCAAAAATAACGGAGAATTCTCTGCACTCTCTTCTGTGCACTGCTGCCTTTCTTAATAGGTCTTGAAGATCAGACCACGTGAAATCAGAACACGAAGGGCCTCTCCATTGTTTTTACAACTGTGCAGCCTTCCACTGTGAGATGTACCATAATTTCTGATCTCTTGCTATCCTTTAATACCTACGAACTTCAAGGGACCCAGGAAGATTAGGGAACATAAGCGAATAATAAAAGTATATTAATATGTCATTAGTGATTCCTTAGAGATTATATTTTAAGTGGCTACTAATGAATGCAATGTTTTAGGTTATCAATCAGGAAAATAGACTCACAGAAAAGTAAGGGGTGGCTATAAAAACACAAGAATGTGTGTGGAGAAGTCAATGTTAGCAACAGCTCTCTGTCTTAACCATTAAACCTGCCTGAGAAAGCCTTTTAACACAATGAAATTTTTTTCTTTTTTGGCAGAACTATGTCAGACACTGAACTCTGATGGCAATCAAGAGTAGTAGTAGAACCATTGATGTGCTGTTATTATTGTGTCATTAATGATAGTAGTGACTGAAAAAAAGCAGGACTGTGACTCCACTAGTAAAAGAGCTGAAAATTTACTATCTTAATCTTAGAGTTAAAACAGCCAATCAAGTTGCCTTCCATTTCTCTCTGCCATTCTTTTGTGTGTGTTTGTGGGGGTTGAGAGAGACTGGGGTTTGAACTCAGGGTTTTACACTTGCAAAGCAGGCACTCTACTGCTTGAGCAACATCTCCAGTCCATTTTGCTCTGGTTATTTTGGAAATGTGGGTCTCACAAGCTATTTACCCAGGCTGGTCTTAAACGGAGATCCTTGTGATCTCACTCTCCTAAGTACTTAGGATTGTAGGCATGAGCCTAGGTTTCTCTGCCATCCTTGATGGGAGGAGTAACTATGAACCAAAGAGTGCAGATTGGGTTATACATTGTATGCAGTAGTCCCCCTGATCTGTGATTTTACTTTCCAAAGTTTCAGCTACCCACTGTCAGCCACAGTCTGAAAGCACTAAGTGAAAAATTATAGACGTAAACAACTCATAAGCTTCAAACAGCCTTTACTACAATACATTGTCCTGTTATTGTTGTTAATATCTTCCTTGCCTGACTTATAAGTTAAGACTTTTCCTTAAGTATATATATATACAGGGGGAAAAAAACAGTATACATAGGATTTGGTACTAACCACAGCTCAGGCATCCCCTGGAACTCTTGGAACACAGCCCTGAAGAATAAGAGGGGAGTACGGTGTATGTACCTATTAAGTATATGTGTTAGGGAGTCTTTTTTTTTAGTTAATAAATATAAATTCTATGACTGCTTTTATCTCCAATAATTTGCCTTTGTTTCTTAAATTGCAAAAGATAGTAACTAACATAAATTTAGAGAATAACCAAAAAAAAATGAAAGAAAAATGAAGAACACATAGGCCACTTATCTTACCCCAAAACCCTCTTTTCTTATGGTGACCTTCTTCTCTTGGCACCCTCAACACTTTCTCTTCCACTAAATGGCTATCTGAGGGTTTTCACTCCTCCAGCTGGACAACAGGCCCTCTGAAAGTAGAATCTATAACTTAATCATCTAGGCAGTGCAGAATCTACTCATCAAGGTGGGGGAGGGGCAGTCCCTCATTTCCAAAGGCTCCATAACATCCAATATCCACAGGAGGATAGCAGTGCCAGGTGCTGTATCTCTGCCAGCAGCCTCAGCAGAGCATTACCATCTGCACAGTTCTAGCAGTGATTTGCAGCATTGTGCCTGAGTAAGGGGACACCAATCCTAGGTTTATGACTTTATAGGTCAGAATATGGTTGGCCATTCCATGGCACAAATAAATCTGCATATTTCCACAAGTGACTGTCATAAGGTTTATTTCCTAATCACACACACCCAGATGCTCACCTGGGCAGCACTTCTATAGGTAGGATATGGTGAGCAGAAAATCTTGGTCAAGACATTTGGGGATGGAGACACACACTCAGGCTGTGGAAGGTGAGACATGGGCTTAAGGCAGGAGTGGCAATGGACAGTAGAACAAACGAGTTTTGTACAGCCTGCAAACTAAAATGACACTTAAAAATGTGATCGGGAAGAAGAGAAAAGAGAAAAAGGTTTGCTATACACTTTACCTGTCCCAGAAAGCTTAAAGTATAAGTCCTATATAAAACAGTTTACTGAGGCCAGTATGGTTACTCTCACCTGTAATCCTAGCTATTTAGGAGATGGAAATCAGGAGGATTGCAGTTTTAGGCTGGCCCCAGCAAAAAGTACACAAGACTCCATCTCAACCAATGATTGGGCATGGTGGTGCATGCCCATCATCATCCCAGCTATGAAGGGAAGCACAAATAGGAGATCACGGTTCAGGCCAGCCAGGGGAAAAAACAAGACCCTATCTCCAAAATAACCAACACAAAAAGGGCAGGTGGGATGGCTCAAGTGGTTGAGCACCTGTCTATCAAGCATGAGGCTCTGAGTTCAAATCCCAGTACTACCACCAAAAACAAAAAAGAAACTATAAAAAAGAACAAACTTTAAAAAGCAAGCAGAAGGCAGAAAACAGTGATAATAGTAACAATGAAATTGAGCACAGAAAAATATAGCAATGGAATAAATACTGGCTTGTCTTTGAAAAGATCAGTAAAACTGACCAAATTCTGGTAAGACTAACAAAAGGAAAAAGACAACACAAATTACCCACATCAGGAAAGAAACAAGATATACACTACAGACCCTGCAGATATCAAAAGAATAATAAAGGTAGACTATAAACAACTCTACCCACAAAAAATTGACAACTTTGAGGACTTCATCACAACTAAAAACTGTCCTCTGTAAAAGATCCTGTTGTGAAAGTGCATAGGCCAGCTACAGACTGGGAGGAAACAACCTCAAATCATATACCTGACCAAGAACTCCTTAAGAATACATAAAACACTCTCAGACTGCAGCATCGATGGCTATCAGATAAATACAATTAAGGCTGTGGTGAGCCTGCACTCCATGAGAAGGCTGAGGCAGTTAGAATTCCTAGCAGAGTACAAGACAAGAGAGCAATACACAGAGAAAGAACTCTGAAAATCTGCCCAGAGGTCCACTTGAGTTTTGACACTCTGCACACATAGAGTTCAAACCCAAAGAGGCTGGAAAACTACCAGGGAAAGAAAATTTTCCAGAGACATCTAAGAACAATAATTCTCAGAACTGGGATTTTTTTTGGAGGGGAAGGTGTGGGAGGATAGGGTTTTGCTATGTAGCCCAGGCTGGCCTCAAACTCATGATCCTCCTGCCTCAGTCTCCTGAGTGCTATAATTATGGTGGGTCCTGAAAAACCTAGCTGGAGCTGGGAATTATTTTGACTCCTGAAAAACAGTGTGGAGAGACTTTGTTAAACACCTGCTGATAGAGGAGGTAGTAGAAACCCCAGAAGGGTTATGTTTTCATACTATGTCTAAGATAAACCTAGAGTACAGGATAACCCACCCCTGCCTTAAACAAGCTTTAAAAACAAGCTCCAAAAGGATTGAGATGAACCATGACAATCTTTCCTGTTTGCTAGAAAAAACACTCTTGAAAAAGTAATGTAATGAAACACAGCATCGCTAAACCTGGGTTAAAAATGCCACATATCTGATCAAAAATTACTAGGTATATGAAGAACTATCAGGGGTAAAAATCAACTCATTAAAAAGTGCATAGATGATAGGAGCATGACAAGAGCCAACTTGCAGGAACCCAGTTGGGACAATTTAAACAAGAAGATGTAGTGACACTAATGGACTATAGCCCATAGAACATAAGTACCCACGAGTTCACACTGATGAAACAAATGACAAAAGATAGCTCTAGCTCATCTTCTCATTAAAAGTCCAATTAATAAAAGTAGAAGTTATGGAACTAAAAAGTTACCATTTGGGAAGCACCATAGTAATAATTATTGCTGGCAAGAATCTTCAAAAGATGCTAAAAGTAATGGACAAAAGTATGAGGAAAAATAAGACAGTTGATTGGTCTCAAATTTTATTTCCAGAATACTGGGTGTGGTGGTTCATGCCTGTAGTCCTAGCTACTGGAGAGGTGGATATCAGGAGGATCACAGTTCGAGGCCAATCCCTATATCAAGAAATAAGCTGGGCATGGTGTCACATGTCTGTAATTATGGCTACATGGGAGGCATAGGTAGACCAGGTCAGAGGTTGGCCTGGGTAAAATTGAGACCCTATCTGAAGAATAACTAAAGCAAAAAAGGGCTAGAGGTGTGGTTCAAGTGGTAGGGCACTTGTCTAGCAAATGCAAGGCCCTGTGTTCAAACTCCAATACTTTAAAAAAAAAAGTTTGCAGAAAATGTGTATTAGAAAAAGGAAATAGTAACTTTGCATTGGAAAAACCTGACAGACAGACATCACTTTAACCAAATGCTAGTGTTAATGTTTTGAGTAGTAAGGTGCAATGACATTTTGTGCCTCTTGATAAGATGTACTGAATGGCACAACAAAACTCCTGTGACGTTCTTGATGGAATTGCATTACCTCCATCCAATGGTGAGAAAATATCAGACAAACCCAAGCCAAGCAACACTGTGAAAAATCATGCTTTACGGTGTAAAAAGAATGGGCTGTCTCAAATGAAAGGACACTGAGGAGACATGACAACAAAATGCAATGGGGGATCATGGATTGGATCCCAGGATGGAAAAATAACATCAGAGGGGCAATTGGTGACATTTAAACAAGGTCTTGGATTATTAATATTAAATCTATTTTAACTTCTTGAGTTAGATCATTCTACTGTGGTTATGTGAGAGGTTATGAAAATCCTATAGTCATCTAATAATGATAGAAGGCTTTCTTCCTTAAGATTGGGAGAATATCCTCATTAGTTTTTCATTGGTTTCTTCACTATTTACTGAAAGCTATACCCATTGCAATAAGACATTAAAACAGAAAAAAAAGTGTATGGATTGTAAAGAAGTGAAGTTGCATTCATCCATTATTGACATAATTGTGTATGTAGGAAACCTTAAGAATATATCACAAAGCTGCTACAATGAAAAGTTTAGTAGGATTCCAGGATACAAGGTCAATCAATTGAATTTTATACACTAATAACAAGCAATCGGGGGACAAATGGCACAGTAACAGCCAAAATATGGATATTTAGAAATAAAATATATACAAGATCTGCACACTGAAAACCTATAAAACTGCCTTGAAATTAAAAAAAAACTTTAGATATATCATATTTATGGACTGAGGATTCAATATTGTTGTCAATTTCCCCCAAATTGATCTACAGATTCAATGTGATGCCTATCAAAACCCTAGCAGGATTTTTGTAGAAATTAAAAACCTGACTCTAAAATTTATATTAAAAAAAAAACTAGAGTTTAATTTGGAAAATGTACACTACCTGATTTTGAGATTATATAGTTGCAGTAAGTATCAGAATGGGAAATTAGCTTAAGAGTAGCCATGCAGATTGGTAGACTACAAAGTCCGTAAGTGGACCCCAAAAGATAGATGACTGATTGGCTTTATACAAAGGTGCCAAGATAGTTCAATGAATTGTACTGAACATCATATAGGAAACTAAATACCCTATTTTTAAAAATCACAACCTTTACCTCACATGAAAATTAACTTGAGATGGATTTCAGAATATATGTAATCACTTTATTCACAACAGCCCGAAACTGGGCACAACCCAAACCACAAGTGAATGGATAAACAAATTGTTATATCCTCAATAATGAACACCTCTTAGCAATAAAAAGGAATGAACTACTAATAGATGCGACATGAATCTCCAAAACGTACTGAGTAAAAGGCAGTCACAAAAGAGGATGTCCTGTGGAATCGCTTTTGTGATGCTGTGGAAAACACAAAGCTCCTTTGTTCTAACAGGAAGCAGATCACAGGGTCTGTGCTGGAGGAGATTATTGCAAGGGACATGAGGAAGATGGACTTTTATCTGTATCGTGGTATTGGTTGCAAACGCACACATATTTGTCAAAACTCTTCAAACTGTACATTTTCAATGGGCATATTTTATTGTGTGTATATTGTACTTCAACAAAGTTAATGTTTTAAAATTAAATACTATGATTTTCTGCTTATCCCGTAACCCCGTTCCCTAAGTCTATGATCCTCAAAACATTAGTGTGGCTGGGCACTAGTGGCTCACATCTGTAATCCTAGCTACTTGGCAGGCAAAAAATCAGGAGGTTCGTGGTTCAAGGCCAACATGGGCAAATAGTTCACAAGACCCATCATCAAAATAACCCGAGGAAAATTGACTGGAGTGTGGCTCAAGCAGTAGAGCTCCTGCTTTGCAAGTGCAAAACCCTGAGTTCAAATCCCAGTCCTTCCCCTCTATTCCCACCTCCCAAAAAAAACCCAAAACGCCCTAAATAAGGGTTTGGGGCATTAGATTTCTCTCCTGGGTTAGAATCAGGCCATGTTTGACCATCAGGCCCCAGCTCTGAGTTGGCCCTTAGGCCAACATAGGGCCGGGTGTGAAATATCAGTGGCAGAGTGTGATGCGAAGGCCACAACGGATTCAGAGAGAGAATGTCTCAGTCTAAATGACAATGATCAAGACGCACCCCTCATCAGAAAGATAGTTTCAATATGTCCCTCCCAGTCGGGCTTCCTAGGCAGGTGAGCCCCAACCGACAGTTCTTGAGTAACTGATGGCAGTTAGTAGGCTTAGCCCCGCCCCCTGTTGTCGGGGCAACCAGGCTGTCTGGGACTGGCCCAGCCTCCTAGGCTCAGTTGCAAGGTTGCAGTGAAGAGTGGAGGGCTGCTCCCCTCCGTGAAGCATGAAAGCGGCTTGGAGGTGGGGAGAAAGGGAAAGGGGGAGACTCCTGAAGGGCTTAGAGCGCCAGGTCCCAACAGGAGTCCAGTAAACAAAGGCAGGAGTCTCCAGGGCTGCTTGCCAGGCCTGAGAATAGCTGCATCAGAGTCACAGTGGAGGCAAGTCTGATGGATCCTGAAGGGAGGAAGCCTGCCTGTCCACCACAGGTCCCCAGTGTGGGTGGGCCCCGTGCCTCTAAAAGCGGGTAGAAGTGATGCATCATGGTGCATTCGGCAAAATCTTCAAACTGGTTTACACAAATATACCAAAGTTTGTTAACAGAAACTAAGAGGGAAATCAGAACAGTACAGAGAATAGAGAAATACAATCCCAAAGAATTAGCCTCAGAAGGCTGGAGAAACTGTACACAAAATGTAGCTCAGAGCTTCCTGGCAGCCAAAGCAGAGAAGGGAGAAGATGAGCTACATTAGACTGACTAGTAAAAGGAAGCCTCTACCGTGTCATTTTTTTGTAGGAAAAGAAATTGCTTTCCTGACTTCTGAACAAAGCAACAGACCATAGCTTACTCCTTATATTTCCTTCCACCTGAAACAGGGATCCAGCATCCATAGCAAAGGGAACTATTGATGCAAAGATATGATGGTGAGGGTACTGAATCAAAGAGCAGAAGGGAAAGTTTACTTGAAAAGGAAGAGCTACTGTGACTGTGACCAAAGGTCACATCCTTGAAATGAATGAAGCTTGACTTCAGGACCCCCACACTTGCAGAACTTCTCTTGGCATTTTCTCCCTTTCTCTGGTTATCCAGGGCAAAATACATTTGGGCTTTTGCTTTCGTTGAGTTTGCAAACTCAATTCATGGACCATATACGGGGATTTGGAAATAAAAGCATGAAGGAAATTAGGCCAAGAGGCCCTCTGACTTCTTTCAAGATCCACACAAGTTGCTGGGGAAGCCGGGAAGGAGCTGGGTGGAGTACCAGGAGCACAAAAAAGGCCTCACCTGCTGGTGGTGGGTTAAGAGAGTGACCAAAAAGTCAGGTTCCAGTTAGAGGCTCTCCTTGCAGTCCCACCTCACCCCTTAACTGTCACTTCTTGAAATCTGGTTGCTATTCTCCCCATGCTAACATAAACTTGCTAAGATATGAGGGTGCTGTGTGTCAAACACCAGACCCAGAGTCATCTCTTCTTACTTTGTATGCTTAGGGACTTATGTTCCCCACCTCCTTTCACAGTCATTGGAATTTAATCCAACAATATGTGCCTTGATTCCAAAGGCCAAATCTTCCTTGCCTTTGCATCCAGAAGCTCTTAGGTCTTGCACACAATACATGTTCAACGTAGTTTTGGGGATTTGATCCAAATGGGAGTAGAAGAACTAGGAGACCCAGTGTGGGCTCTGAGTACTCTTCCAGTCCTATTGTAATAGGACACAAAGACACCTAGCCCTACAGATCAGTTAAATAGCAACTGAGATCAGGAGCAGGGACAGGTACAACTTTTCTGTGGGATTGAAGTCCATTATATTAAGAGACTTTCTGAAAAATAAAACACAAAATTACAAATACAAAAATAAATCTTGCGGTTGGGAGCATTGGGACACTGGAGGTTAAATTCAAGAGCTTCACCTTGTAGTTTTGGTTTGCGTTTCCCTAATAGCTAATAATGTTGAGTGTCTTTTCTTGTGCCAATAATAAGCTTTAAAGGTTCTTTTTCTGGATTGTTTTGGCTATCCTGGTTCCTTGTTTCCATATAAGTTTCAGTATCGGTTTGCCAATTCGGGGTGGGGAGAAGGCAGCTGGGACCATGGTAAGCATTGTGCCAAATGTACAGATCAGTTTGGGGAGTATTGTGCTCTTAACAATATTAATGCTTCAGATTCCTGGACCTAGGAATGCATAAATGTGGGATGCTTTTCCATTTATTTAGATATTTAATTTATTTCATTTTGTTGTTGTTGTTTATAGACTACAAATTTGGTAGGTCTTTTGTTAAATTTATTACTAAATATTTAGTTGTATTATAAATGAAATTTTTCTTTAAAAAAAAAAAATTCAAGAGCTTCAGTGGTAAATAAAAAGCCTGTGGTCATTGCAAGTCAAGTGGCTGACAAAGGTGTCAGTGATGAGACTTTACCTTAGCCAAGCATTGAAGAATAGGCAAACTGAAATTCAGAAAGACCAAATAAAGAGGGCAGTTGAGGCAGAAGGACCACAAAGGTTGAGGAATGCAGAGACCTGTTGGGAGCCAGTGAGCAAACGCCTCATTGGTCAGAAACTTTAGAATGAACAGGTAGAAGGAATCATCTGACATCAAGTCATGCTGGCTCAGGCATCTGAATGGCAGATGTAGTATGCAGGAGCCAAACTAAACTGTAGTCTAGTGATTTTAATCTTTAAAAAGTCCTAGGAAGTTTAGCCTGGCTTTATTAAAGTACAAGGCAATGAAGCAGAGGTCCTTACAAAAGTTCAGGCCTGGAGGAGAAGAGCCTGAAGATAGGCTATAGATGAAACCCAGATTATAGGTAGGTGGATGAAAAAGGAAATACCAATTCTGTGGGATTTGGTGGTTTGGGGACCAAGAAGGGAAAGGAGTCTGAGGTAATGGAGGTTTCTACTGAGAGAATAATTGCACCACTAAGAGAAGTGGAAAGGTCAAGAAAGCAGATTTGAATGAAAAAAATGGAAGAGGAGAAACTTAGATAGTTTGGGTTTTAAGATCATCTGATGCCTCGGTACAGAGGGCTAGAGGAGGCAAATTGGTAATGGAAGCATTCATTTATTCATTCAACACGCATCCAATCCTGTGTTAGGTGTCAAAAGGAATCTACAATGTAGTGGCCTTCCCTTTTGAAGAATTAAATTTAAGCTGTGAAGTGAGAAAGAGGAGAACCTAGTCGGGTAAGATTGGCTATTCAGTGTAAGCAATGGGCGACTCAGAAGTGGCGGGAGTTGGCTGTGGTCTCTGTCACCTCGTTGTCTTCCAGAGAGTATTTGACTCAACTGACTTGCCATGGTGGCGGAGGGGGGGGGCACAGTATCCTGTATCTTCTCCCCAACTCCACTGTGTCCCTCTCCAAATGGCAAACTTGTCTAAAGAGACTCATGTCTCCAGGGGCCACAGTGTCCTCTGATCCAAGATCTCTGACTAATGTAAGTGATACAATAAATATGAGGCCAGTTCATGGAATGGAGGAATGGATGGGAAAACCTTCAGAATCCTGCAGGAGTTGGAACCAACTCTAAACCCTAAGTGATGGAGGAGTTTGCATAATTGGAGTAGAGGGAGGCGGGCAGGCCCAGCTGTAACAGGTGCAAGTCTTCATCTCCTAGAATCCAACCTAAGCTAAACCTACCACCTTCTCGTGCTATTCCCCTCCATCTGCAAAGGCTTTACAAGTATTGGAAACTGAAGAAGAGGGGAAATGATACAAGTGGAGGTGGGTGGAGGAAAGGAGTGGCCAGGCTGAGACAGGCTTAGGTAGCAATTCCAAGATAATTCAAGTGAATCTAGCCCCCACATTTCAACTGGAAGAAGTTTCCTTGGCAACGAGTTAAGGAGAGCAGTTTTTTGCAGGACCTCCACAGGTAGCTTGTGAATTTTTTTTTTTGAAGTGTGTGTTTCAATTCCCTTGCTTCAAAGCACCCTGCTTGAGCTTGGCTGAATGTGTATAATACATACATTTTTATGTAACATGCATTCATTTTAGACATGTCAGAGAAAAGTAGGCATTATCAAGGGCGTTCTGAAATCCACAAGGCTTGGTTTTCCTCTTAATCAAGCAGTGGGTTGCATTTTTTAAAGAAAAGCTTGTTTGAAGTGTTTCTCTAAAGCCTGTCTTGGAAATGGTTGTGGTTCTATAAAAACCGCTGTTATCTGAACTATCATTTCTTTCAATCTCTTCTTGACTGCCTTTTGCACCTTTAGGCATTGTCTCGCCCACCAGGAATAAAGTGAAGAGAGAGAGGGTATGCATAAAGGAAGGGGTAGGGATCAAATTCATTTTGCTATTCAGTCCCACTTGGCCACCAACATATATGATGTGGACAGAAGAAATTTCTAATCATTTCTATAAATGATCAACCCCCACCCCCATATCAATGGATAGATGACCCATCTGGCAAGAAGAGCTGGTTTACTTGTGGGTCACTGGAAAGGGACTCCCTGTGCCAAGTGCAAAATAAACTCATGGCATCCCACCCAAGGTAAGGGACTCCAGCCCCAGGGCTTTGTCATTGTCCAGCGTCAATACAGCTAAACTTCTTGACTTGACCCCTGATAAATCCTCACAGCAAAGAATCCTACCCTTCCCTCTGCAGGTGGAAACTTGGTGAAACATTTAAAGCAGTTCTCAAATGGAAGCAAAGGGGCTGTAGATAGGAAGGTTCTTCTGTTTATTCACAATGAACGATTTCAATAAACTGAAAACTTTGAGAATCACTGCCCATGCACCCCCTCTGTAGCACTAGCAAATTCCACTATTTTACTCTTGAAATTTGTATTCTTTTTTTTTAAAGTCCAATGTTATTCATGCCATGCCTGCCCAAGGGCAGACAAGATAGAAGAGATTTTTTTTTATAAAAAAACTTAGAAAATGTTGGTTGTAATTTATAAAACATAATTTTAATGCATAGCTGAGCTTGCAAGAAGGTAAGAGAACAGCCCCCCTTCTGCACCTCCCCAACACACACACCGGGAGCTAGACTGCCAGGGGGAGAGAGCGCTGGAGCACTAAGCACGAGCAGCTGGGCAGCTGCCTCAAGGTGGGAGATAGGGAAGAAGGGGGAGGGAGCCATGTTTTAGGAAGCTTAGCCTTGAATGCCTACCAGGGAGAGGAGACTAAAGACTTTGGCCTTGCTGGGGATTGTTGGAGCTAAGATGCCCCTATCTTAGACATATAAAATTGAACCTCTCTAAAAGCAATACTCAAAACGTACAAAAGTTCATACAGGAAGACAAGGAAATTTATCTTAGCCTGAGCTCTGGGTACAGCTTAAGGTCTAGGACTTAACATTTTGGAATTTAAAAGTATACCTACTTTCATATTTTGGGAATTCAAACAATTAGCTCTGAGTCTATAATATGATCAGGTGACCAGGCATAAGCACAGGAAAAGCCTCTACAGGACCCACTCAAAAACCTGGCCTCACAGAAGTCCCACAGATAAAGCCTTGCTACAAATGAGTTCATTCCCAGGAAGAAGTACACTTAAAGAAACAAGCCACCCCTCACCTTTATATTTTCTACCCACTCTTCACCTACAGGTTACTCTGCTGTGTGATAACAACCATTCCTGTCACACAACAGAATTAGACCCTAAGAACTGTGTGCCCCTTCCATATCCTATTCCTTTTCTCCTTGAGAGGAGCTACTGAATTCTTTCTAATAAGTTCCCATTCGTAATTTCGTACTTAAAACTACACTGAGTAATTCCATAAAACAACAGACACTGGCTTTCCGATAATGAGAATGCTGCTCAAAATAAGACAGCAAGCCAGTTTATGCCAGAGTCAAGACTAGGATACAGGATCTCTGACTCCTTGGATCTGACTCCTCTTTCAACTTGATTATTTTGCTTCTCTCTTTCTTGCAGCCAACACCGGCTATATTGGAATTAGCCCTGTTTCTCGGACAGTACACCAACAGTGTTTGAGAGAAAGCATCTAAGAAGTCACATTTGTTTCTAACACTATGACTTAATTCCCAAGACAGATGATCCTCAAATGGATGATTCTTGCATGTCTCGTGGGGAAGGGGGATGTTGGAAATGCATCATAATGTTCACATGGGGTTGGAGGGAGCCACAGGTGGCTAAAACATTTGGTCAAAAACGTTCTGTAAGAAAAAACAAAAAAGTTCTGTAAGATTCTCTTACATCTGCCAGAAAACTTCGAGGTTGGTGGGCACCATAAGAGGGTTCAGAGAGAAACAGCACAAATAAAAGGCTCTCTCTGTGCTTTGCTGGGAGCTTCCTGCTAAATAAAGTGCATTTTATTGACAGAGATTGAATGTCGCCCCCCCTACTCTGTGAGTGAAAGTGATAGACTGCTCTTCCCAGCACAGGCATCTCGAGGGCAGAGCCCATGTCTGACTCAATACCCTTGCATCACAAGCACTCAGGAGAAGACCTGGCACACATCAAATGGATGCTGCAAAGCTGGGCAACCCAGGTGGGTCAGACCCGAGGCCACGGGGGATGTCACTCCCCTGGTCCAGTCTGACCTACATGTGTCTAGCCCTGCAAGTCCACATTCAAGGAAGCAGGGATGAGGGAGGAGGAGGAGAAGAGAGCCAGCTGATACAGAAGGATTCCGAAGGTTCCAGATGTGACAAGCCAGGGCTGGCAGTGCCCCAGGAGACCCTGGAATGGGGTCACACTGACAACAGCCACCTGTCTCGTGGCTTACCCATCCCCCACACCTCGGCTTATGTTGTCCCTTCACCCTTCTCAGCTAGGAGTTGCCTCTACACTGTCATACCAGTGTCCCCATCACGCAGTTTCTTTCCTTGACCAGATCCTCTGAGGTGCCCCACATTTGTATTCACAGTCATGGCAATGACTGAGCTGCTGCCACCACGTGCCCAGAGAAGCACAAAGGAGAAAGCCTGCAGGAGCTGAGAAGCAGCTGGGCAGTGAGGACTTGAGCTCAAAGTGCTGATGGCCCCCACCTCAATCCAAGAGAGTCCCCACTCACAGATCTCGACTGTTCTGTGCTCAACAAGCCTCAGTGCTACCACCTGTCTCTAAGGTGATTGTTCTCCCACTGCTGAGCTCAGCCCCTGTGACCTAAATAGCACACTGTGGCCTTTCAAGTTTGATAATGAGGCCAGAAAGAGAAGGAAGGGATAGTGAGTGGGGAGGGTTCTGAAATAGTTCAATACACTTAAACGTTAGCTCTGACTGCTATGAGCTCTCTGGACTTTAGAACTGGCAGCGTAAGTCATTGCTGTCAGATGTTAATGCACTTCTGAGGGAAAAGCAACATTCCTATCAATCACTGATCAGCCTGCTCTCTTTCATCCACACCTACAGTTGGCCACTCTTAATGGCTGGGCTCCCTCCTACCCCTACCAACACCCTTTGGGTTCCAGCTGTGCTACATGTGCTATCATTTCTCCCTGTCCCCCTCTGGTCTGTGTGACAAACTGTTTAAAGCTGTCCTCTTCATCACCCAGCATCTATGAATGGCCTAGACAGACTGAAGTATCTTCTGTTACCATGGTCAATCATTCCCTTTTCATGGTCCTTGTCACTTTGGGACCATTAGTGACTTTTAAAAATAAGACACAAGTTAAAAAGGCCAGTAGGCCCCTGAGAGATGCTCCTACAGGACATCAGAGCAGGCAGACCTGACTCAAAGGGTTGTCTTTAACCAAGGTTTACCCAACTCCCAGAAAACCTTTCCCCAGCCAAGCAACTCATACTGCACCTTTTCAGCCTCCTACAGGTAGCCCTTTTATACCTGTAGTACCCATTATCTCAGGTGATGCCTCCAAGCAGGGGACTCTCAGCTACACTGGCTCTTTGTTCCAGGGGCTTCCCACCCCACCTTCTGCTCCTCAGCTGTCCTGTGCCCATGCCTTCTGCCCATGAGTACTGAGAGAGCCCCTTCTAAGCCCAGGGAGCTGAGGCCACATTGAAGGACTCTGTTACACAGGGAAGGCAAGCAATCCAGGAGTTGCCTGGACAGACAGAACTGTATGGTGTTGAGGTACCAGAGGCACAGCCAGTGGCCTGGCCCATTCCCCACAGGACTGTGAGCACTTTGGGGCAAGGGCCATGTCTTATTTACCTTTGTTCCCCTGTGCCTGGCATGTGCAGGTGTTCAAGGAACAGAAACGATTAACTGTCACCCAATGACAATAATGCAGAGCCAGCAAGGGTGGACAGCACCCAGATCTCCACTGTCCACTAGGGTTGGGTTGGATCTCTGGAGATGGTAAGAATTTGAATGACTGATAGCAACCTGGAACACCTAGCCCAATATGAAGACAGGGAATCTAAAAACCTGAGCAAGAGAAACGGACTTCTGCTGCAACCGTCCAGAGCCAACCTCTCCCTCTCTGTCCTCTTATCTGAGATCTGTTCATGGGGCAAGGCCTGTTTCAAACCTGCTCTGCCTGGGCGGCCTACAGGAGACCTCCTTCCCCAACACGCACACCATCCACCTCCACAGAAAGGAGCTGGCCTTTGTGTGACCTCCTGGAACCTGGTGTCCACATAGTCCTCTTGGGTGTGGAGACAGGACCCATGTCAGAAACAAAGAGACAATTAAAAGGTCAAGGAATACAGGTGCACATCTGCTTGTTGGAATTTGCACGTGCTCTTTTGGAGGAATTTCCTACACATGTAGTCATCTCTCACTGTGCCTGTGGCTGCCTCTGAGGCGGTAGAAAGCATGAGAAACTACCCTAGTTGGGTGTTGCTTCAGGTTTGGATTGTTACCATATGCATACCATGCTAGTTTAAAAAGGAATTCAAAAGCCAAATCTTAAACCACAGAGAAAAATCACAAATTCCAAAATGCAGAGTTTTTAGACAATTGGAATCTTAGCAACCCTAAAACAAGATAAGTAAGAAAGATAAACAAGAAGTGTAAATGTATTTCCTAAAACAATAAGTGAAATTAAAAAAAAAAAAAAGTGAGTGGCTATTTTGAAAGGAAAAACAGATTTAAGTAGGATGAAAGCAGGACTTCTTGGGGGAAATTCTTTGTTATTAAAGTTTGCATATCAGGAAATATAAAGAGAAAATAAAGACAAAGGGCAGGAAGAGAAGGGGCATGGGGAAAGCTAGGGAGGCAGGAAAATATTTACAATCCACCCTGAGCCCACAAGAAATTGCATTTCTAAATCAGATTTATATTCAGACCTGGTCAACTCGGATCCAATCTCACCCACCTCTGGTCCGTGGGTGAGATCCCAAAATCAGATCCTGCCACACTTATTTTGAAAACTGTACAGCTTGTCAAAGGATTTCCCAGAGTGCTTAGGAATGCCACCCTGCCTCTAGCTGCCTCCGCTCTTCCCACCTAGGCTTTGGACTGCAACTCTCAGAAAGCTCACACACACACACACACACACACACACACACCCCAGGCCCTGGATCTGTCAGCTGCCAAAGTGTCAGGGTAGACTCAGTCTTAATGTTAGTGCAAATGTCATCTCTTCTGTGAAGCTCTGTCCAACTTTCCATACAAAACCCACGGGGTTTGTTTGCTCCCTTAAGAAGCAACTTTCATGTTTTGAGCGTCTATCTTACCTGATAGGTGAGGGCAATGATTATGTCTTGTTCATGTTGGTATACCTAGCTCCTGCCACCCCAGCAGAGGGCCTGGTGCCTAGACTCCCCTCAATGAAGTTTCATTGAGTGATGCCTGTTCTTGTAAAAAGCTAAACAAAAGCTATAAGCCCCTCCCTCCACAGACCACCCAGGTCATGTGCCCCCTCCATGGGTCTCAGTCTCAGAGATGCTGCTGTTTACCATGGCACCCAGATGACCCCTCTGCTGGCTGGAGCTTATGCCACTCGCTCATGAGGGGTCGCCTGTGCCCTGCTTAGGAGGATGGACTCTGTTCACAAGAGACAATTCTTTTCCTTTATGGTTTGCTTTGTCTGTGATGGATCTGGACCACATGGGTTCCCAGGCCCCCAGACCAGCACTAACCCAAGGCCCCATTCAGCTCCTGATGCAAAGTCTCAGTTTCAGAAGAGAAAAGCAGATGCATTCAGATATGACCTGGTAGTTCTCTGATACATATACCTCCCCCATTAGACAGCCCAGACTGCAGTTCCAGTTGAAGACACTCTTCAATGACCTCAAGAGAAAAATGCCATGGAGTGGCTGAGTGCCCCCAAGACATGCTCTCCAGGCCCAGTAGAGACCTCAAACCCCAGCTCTGCAAGTCCATGTTCAAGGCAGGCAAGGGGGCAGGGGTGGAGAAGAGAGGAAGTTCAGATGGAAGCTTTTCTCAATCCCCCTCCCACAACTACTGGGACATAGCCAATCTTTTAGAAGCCCTATGTCCAAAGTTGCTTTCTAGTATACATTTTTAAAGATTAAAAAGTAGTTTTCAACAATTAAGAGTTTGTTTCAGGACACAAGCTTCTAGAAGGTACATTCCTTTCTGCTTAACAACAAGCCTAGCACTTTTCATTCATAAATATTTGATATGAATCACACCTGATTAGATGAATGAATATTCCTGGTCGGTTATTTTAGGACATAACTCCTAGAACAAGAACTCTCCATGGTGTCCGAGAATTCTTTATTGCCTCAACTGAGGGCCATAAATGTGTTTGCTTCCAGCAAAAGGAATCCTTCCTAATAGTGTTAAAATTCCAGTGCTCTCCTGAGACCAAATACACTATTTTGATTTTAGGTCTAAGCTGCTTTGGCTAGGGAGGCTCAAAACACCTTAACCTTATCATACTCCTCCCTATTCTGTGTTTGACCCCATCTAAATCTCTTCAGCAATGGAGAGTTCACTGCCTACCCCTCAGGGAGGTTGCCCTTTTTCCACGCCTCTCTCTCAGAAAAACTTTCCTTATGGCCAGTCTAATTCTTTGACCTTAAAGTACTTCCCACTAACCAAAATATAACCAAGGCCTATACCAAATACAAACACCTAAACTACCTTCCTGAGCAGCCAGGGGCAGGACATAGGTGGTGATGTGTTCCAAGCCCTTCAACTAAAGTCCGCTGAAGTGCAGAGGGACGCTTCTTAGTAAGGAATTAGGTAAACAACCATGGGTCTTTGAGCTATTAGACTATGGAGATCCTAGTTTTCTTTTCTTAAAAGTAAGATGCTGTATTAAATATATTAAATCAATTCAAGTATGGTTGGCTATATTTTGACCAAGACTTTCCCAACTACAACAAATATCTTTCCCCAGCCAAGTAGCTCACACTGGACTCTTTCGGCCTCCCATACCTGCAGTACCCACTATCTCAGGTGATGCCCCCAAGCAGGGGACTCTCTGCTACACTGGCTCTTTGTTCCAGGGGCTTCCCACCCCACCTTCTGCTCCTCAGCTGTCCTGTGCCCATGCCTTCTGCCCATGAGTACTGAGAGAGAGCCCCTTCTAAGCCCAGGGAGCTGAGGCCACACTAAAGGACTCTGTTATACAGAGAAGGCGAGCAATCCAGGAGTTGCCTGGACAGACAGAACTGTATGGTGTTGAGGTACCAGAGGCACAGCCAGTGGCTTGGCCCATTCCCCACAGGACTGTGAGCACTTTGGGGCAGGAGCCATGTCTTATTCACCTTTGTTCCCCTGTGCCTGGCATGTGCAGAGATGTTCAAGAAATAGAAGAAGCAATTACTGTCACCCAGCATTCCAATGAAGGGCCAGCGAAGGTTGGGTTGGACCTCTGGAGATGGTAAGAATTTGAATGACAGATAGTAACCCAGAGCATCCAGCCTAATATGAAGAAAGAGACTCTAAGAACCTAAGCAGAGAGAAACAGACTTCTGCTGCAGTCCATCGAGAGCCAGCCTCTCTCTCTCTCTGTCCTCTTACCTAAGATCTGCCCCGTGGATCAACATGGGCAGCCTACCTGAAACCCCAACACACACACAGTCTACCTCTATAGATAGGACCTGGCCTTTGTGTGACCTCCTGGAACTTGGTGCTTACATCACCCTCTTCAGTGTGGAGACAGGACTCATGTCAGAACCAAAAGCAACACAATAAATGGCCAAGGAATACAGGTGACCCTCCCCTTATTTTCTGTGGGCTTGCCTTGTCTTCATAATCAAAGTAGAGCTTCTAGAGAGTAAGGCCATGTTCTCTCCTCCCTTGTCCCCTCCCCAGCTCCCAGTATAGTCCCCTGCTTCAACACAGAAACCCCCCCAGGCCTCTGCCTCCAGTGTCTGGTATGGTACAGAGCTCTGTGCTCTGGGACCCAGCCATAAAGCTCCACTCGTGTTTCAGGAGCAGGCATCCTATAGGTTACCCCTATTTCTAAACACAGTGCAGAAGACATCTTTTTGGAGGGGCAGAGAAGATGGGTGCATGCCTTGTAGCCTCAAAGATGAGATCGTCTTTATCACTTGCTAGAGAAGTGATCTGGAACCAAATTATTTCTTCTACTATCCTGGGTTTCTTTGCTTATTAAATGAGGGTAAGAGACAGGCATTTTTCAAAGTTATTGTGAGGATACAATAATATGCACAATGTCTGACACATGGTGAGCTCTGACTAGACTAAATATGGTCATTACTAGTTCATTAAAGCAAAAAGAATCAGCCTTGTGCTTACTACCATTGCCCAACCTTGACTTCCCTGCATGGCTCCCCCGTGCGATGGTAGGCCAGTTTACCTGACCACTTAACTCTTCTCTAGTGACTTTTCTGTCTACTCTCTTTCTGTTGGGCTTAGAATGTTTGCCTAAAACAATTTAATCTCTAGTTCAATTTTCTGGCAATTGCAAAATATAGATAATAAAATGAGTTAATACTAAGAATCAAAAAATGTCCTGAGAGTCAGGTTTTTTGTATTCAATATCATGAGCTTTAGTGTGTGGTATTTTGAGGCATCTATTTTTAACTGGTGAAGCATTTTTTCCCCTTTTGACTATTTCAAATAACTAAGATTCCTAGGTAAAAGAATCATCAAATGAATGAGGTGCTGCTAAATTAGTCTCAACTCTCATATAAATGAGAGACTTGTAAAAATTCTTTTAAAAATTAAAATAATGGAACGCATCATGGTACACATCTGTAATCCCAGCACTTGGAATGCTAAGGCAGGAAGACCAGAGTTTGAGGCCAGCCTGGCTACACAGTGAGACACTGTCTCAAAACAAAACAAACAAAAAAGATATGGAAAAGTTACAACAAATGTGACTCTGTCAAAGGATGTCACAGGCGTGTTGTATGAGGTGCTCACGAAGTTGTACCAAAATGGAGATGACTCCCAGCTCTGGACTCCTGTATGGAGATCCCAGTAGCTGTGATCCCAAGGCTCTACCTGAGCTAGCAAGGCTTCTAGAGGCATCAGAGGAAGGCACTTCAGAAAGTGAATGCTGAGAACATCAGGCAGTGGTGTAGACAGAATGAGACTGCAGCCAAAGGAAAAAAAAAAAGCCAATTATATCAGAAGCATATATATTTTAATCAGAGCTCTTTTTATTGTTTGAACTCATCACAATAATAGCTTTTCATTACTAATTTAAAAGAAAATATAAATTAAACACTTTTTCAAATTAAGAGAATGTAAAAAGTGGAGCCTCATTGAAACTGTTCCAGGAATGAGGGAAGAAAAGGGGATAAAGGAGAATGATGGAGAGGAATGAATTCAAATGATACACTGTAAAAACTTTGGTAAATGTCACAATGTACCCCCAGCATGACAATAATAAAAAAAAATTATATACACACACAAAAAGAGAATGTAAAAAGTGTATATTTTACATTTTTACCAGAGTAGGTAAAAAAGATAGCTTTGTTAGCAATAATAATAAAAACAGCATGGTACTGGCACAAAAACAGACATGAAGACCAGTGGAACAGAATAGAGGATCCAGATATGAAGCCACACAACTATAAGCAACTTATCTTTGACAAAGGAGCTAAAAATATACGATGGAGAAATAGCAGCCTCTTCAACAAAAACTGCTGGGAAAACTGGTTAGCAGTCTGCAAAAAACTGAAACTAGATCCATGTATATCACCCTATACCAAGATTAACTCAAAATGGATCAAGGATCTTAATATCAGACCCCAAACTCTTAAGTTGATACAAGAAAGAGTAGGAAATACTCTGGAGTTAGTAGGTATAGGTAAGAACTTTCTCAATGAAACCCCAGCAGCACAGCAACTAAGAGATAGCATAGATAAATGGGACCTCATAAAACTAAAAAGCTTCTGTTCATCAAAAGAAATGGTCTCTAAACTGAAGAGAACACCCACAGAGTGGGAGAAAATATTTGCCAATTATACATCAGACAAAGGACTGATAACCAGAATATACAGGGAACTTAAAAAACTAAATTCTCCCAAAACTAATGAACCAATAAAGAAATGGGCATGTGAACTAAACAGAACTTTCTCAAAAGAAGAAATTCAAATGGCCAGAAAACACATGAAAAAATGCTCACCATCTCTAGCAATAAAGGAAATGCAAATTAAAACCACACTAAGATTCCACCTCACCCCTGTTAGAATAGCCATCATCAGCAACACCACCAACAACAGGTGTTGGCGAGGATGCGGGGAAAAAGGAACCCTCTTACACTGTTGGTGGGAATGTAGACTAGTACAACCACTCTGGAAAAAAATTTGGAGGCTACTTAAAAAGCTGGACATCGATCTACCATTTGATCCAGCAATACCACTCTTGGGGATATACCCAAAAGACTGTTACTCCAGAGGCACCTGCACATCCATGTTTATTGCGGCACTATTCACAATAGCCAAGTTATGGAAACAGCCAAGATGCCCCAGCACTGACGAATGGATTAAGAAAATGTGGTATCTATACACAATGGAATTTTATGCAGCCATGAAGAAGAACGAAATGTTATCATTCGCTGGTAAATGGATGGAATTGGAGAACATCATTCTGAGTGAGGTTAGCCTGGCTCAAAAGACCAAAAATCGTATGTTCTCCCTCATATGTGGACATTAGATCAAGGGCAAACACAACAAGGGGATTGGACTATGAGCACATGATAAAAGTGAGAGCACACAAGGGAGGGGTGAGGATAGGTAAGACACCTAAAAAACTAGCTAGCATTTGTTGCCCTTAATGCAGAGAAACTAAAGCAGATACCTTAAAGCAACTGAGGCCAATAGGAAAAGGGGACCAGGAACTAGAGAAAAGGTTAGATTAAAAAGAATTAACCTAGAAGGTAACACCCATGCACAGGAAATCAATGTGAGTCAATGCCCTGTATAGCTATCCTTATCTCAACCAGCAAAACCCCTTGTTCCTTCCTATTATTGCTTATACTCTCTCTACAACAAAATTAGAGATAAGGGCAAAATAGTTTCTGCTGGGTATTGAGGGGGGGAGCGGGAGGGGGTGGATTGGGTGGTAAGGGAGGGGGTGGGGGCAGGGGGGAGAAATAAACCAAGCCTTGTATGCACATATGAATAATAAAAGAAAAATGAAAAAAAAAAATTAGAGATAAGGGCAAAATAGTTTCTGCTGGGTATTGAGGGGGGGAGCGGGAGGGGGTGGAGTGGGTGGTAAGGGAGGGGGTGGGGGCAGGGGGGAGAAATGAACCAAGCCTTGTATGCACATATGAATAATAAAAGAAAAATGAAAAAAAAAAAAAAAGATAGCTTTGTTGAATTGAAATTCAGAGTTTATCTATAAAAACTTTAAACTAAGGACCATTCAACCCAGACATCCCACTTCAAGGCATTCTAGTGAAACAGTCACATGTAGACAACCCCGTGCCATTTTTGTGGCATTTTATTCATGAAATGTCCATCTGTAGGAGAACAATTAAGTATACTGTGATACATCAAAATTATTGTCATGCTAAGCAGCAATGAAAAAGCAAAGACCCCCTCAACTCCAGATCTTATGTCTATACCAAGCACAGGTCTGCTGCCATCAGAAGAGCAGCAGGAAGTGATTCTGCCTACAGCCAGCCACAGATATGAGGCAGAGTTTGGCTACTAGGGGCAAAAGAAACAGAAATGCTAAGTGAAAATAATTCATTCCCAAGACAAGGCCTGTCTAAGATAAGGATGGCCAGGACAGTAGAAAATGCACTACCCCTCCCAACATCAGGTAGCAGCAAGAAGCAACAGCAGTCTACCACTGAACAGGAGGCAAGCGCATGGACCAATACCTTCTGTGTGGCACAGGCATGCCAGGACTGCTGAAGGCTGAGGGTACAAGCAGGAACACCGACAGCCTCTGGCACCCAAGCTCCCACTGGCACCCATTTCCCACTCTTAGCACAATAGCAGCCCACTGCTGAAGGACTTTGAAGTCTGTGATGACAGCGGTAATGACATCTCCAAAGACAGGAAAAGCAGCATCTCTCATGATTTAGAAGACTCGGCCTTCCACACTGACAAGCTGACACAGGGGCACACCCAATTCTGTTTATCTCACTCTTCTAGTCTTCTAAAATGATGTCCAGCACTCCATAAAAAATTGCAAGAAATACAAAAAGGAAAGATAAAACAACTGCGTGGCAGAAGACAAAGCAATCAACAGAACTGGACTCACCTTGGAACTGTCAGACTGGGATTTTAAAACAACTGTGGTTAATACGTTAAATGATCCAACAAGAAAGGCCAGACGGCATATGTGAGGAGGAGGGTTTCAGAAGCTTGAATCAAGTGAAAATGCTCAATGCAATCAGCATTTGGGGGCTTATCAGCAAACCACATAGCTGAGGAAAGCATCACTGGGTTCAAAGAACAGGTTGATAGAAATGATCTAAATTGAAACAGAGATAAAATAAGATGCAGAAAAGAATGTCTAAGACTTGGCAAATAATCTAGCATATTTGGAGTTTCAAAGGAAAAGAGAGGGCTGGGACTGGGGCTCAGTTGGTAAGCCGCCTGTCTGAAAAGGGTAAAATCCTGAGTTCAAAACCCAACACCATCCAAAAAAACTAAAAAAGAGAAAAATATATAAATATCGTATTTGAAGAAACAGTGGCCAAAACTTTTACAAATTAGGGCTTGGGGCTTGGCTCAAGAGGTAGAGCACTTTTATAAGAAGTGTAAACCCCTCTATTCAATCCCTAAAACTGCTCCCCTTCCCACAAAAAAATTCTTTCTCGAAATTCTTCCAAATTAAAGACAGCAAACTATATACCCAAGAAAGTCATACAACTTAGAAGACAATGGGCTGTCATCTTTAAAGTGTTAAAAGAAAACGGTATCACAGATTCTGTAACAATAAGAACATCTTTCAAAAATGAGGGCAAACACTTTGAAAAAGTTAGAACTATCCTGTGGCCAGCAAGTCCACTATTAGGTATATACCCAAAAGAACTAAAAACAGAAATTCAAATAAATTCCTGTGAAGGACTGTTCAGGGCTGGGCTGTAACCCAGTGGTAGAGCACTGGCTAGAATGCTTTTGCAAAGCCTTGAGTTCAATACCCTGCACCGCAGAAAAGGAAAAATGAAAGAAGGAGACATTTTCCAGTGACTGCTGGGTTGTTTTAATTTCCCAAGTTATCTCCCCTCAACCCCTGTAAATTCTCATCCTCTGGCACTCATCTTCACTTGTTTTAAGAGAACGTCCTAGCTCCAAACAGGTCCAGCTATCTCAGTACACCCCTTGGCTTGTAGCATCCCCTACCCTGTTCCTGCCAGGGATACCTATCTCTACCCTTCCTCAACTGCAGTCCTGCTCCCCCACTCCCACCCCAGGAACAGGGCTGGTGTGTTGGAGGTACTTAAGTCTAGATTCACCGTGCAAATTCAATTAAGCCACTGCTAGGTGAAGGAGTTGCAAAAATGTTAGCAGATGGCGACACCACATGATCAGCAGACAGCCCCTACCACTACTGAAATTCTCCCTTTTCTCCAGAAAGGGTTCCAGAACTTTGTTTCTGGTGTCTGAAATCAAAATTATTCAGAAAAGCCCTTCCCCTGAGGCAAAGTAGGTTGGTACACCATCCTGAGGTGTCACGTAGGAGACTGAAAATTTTACTTTTATGAATGTGAGTCAGGATGCACTGGAGGGAGGCTCCTGTTTTTAAAGATGAGTGCTACGTTATTCTCTAGCGGCAACAACTCTGAAAATTCTACTTACCACAAATCTGCCAGCTGTCGTCACCCAGATTCAATCACACCCTTCCTCTGGCCCTTAATTTGTTCTTTACTTTGTCTGGGGGGATGGTGTTTGACAGGGCAGGTGGCACAGTTGGATCAGACTTTCGGAGTTTGCTGTCTTGATGGATAGCACTCCAGATTTCTCTCCTAGGAAAGACTTTTTCAGCCACAAACCAATTCATTCCACCATTTCAATTTCAAAGTAAATGGAAAACACACTGAAAAAACAAATGTTCATAGCTGTATGACTGATGATAGCAAAAGGTGGTAACAACCCAGATGTCCGTCAATGGATGAATGGATAAACAACGTGGTGTAGCCTAACAGTGAATTATTTTCATTCATAAAAAGGAATGAAGTACATTAGATGCTACAGTGTGGATGGACTTCCAACACGTCACCCCAAGTGAAAGAAGCCAGACACAAAAATGCCATATATTGTACGATTCCATTTATATGAACTATCCAGAATAGGTAACCCCATGCAGACAGCAGATTAGTGGCTGTCAGGGCCTTGGGGAAGAGGGGGATGGGGAGAGACTGACTGCTTGAGGGTGATGAAAACACTTTGGAACTGGACAGGTGATGGTTACAAACATTGTGAATATACAAAATTCCCCTGAGTTGTAATTCTAATGGTTAACTGTATGTCATGTGAGTTTCACCTTAATGAGAAAAAAAAAAAAAGACACAGAAAATCACAAAGACCAGTAATGCTCTGCTTCATTGAAAACAGAACCATTGACAGACACAAGATACTCAGACTGCCTTAACAGTGGCTTTAAAATGACTCCAAAGAAAACCTAACAGTAAAATTCAATGTTTTTATATGAATGTGGAAGAGACTTTTTCACACAACTAAAAGCTGAGAAAAGTCACGGCAATTCTTCAGGCAGAAGGAGCGTGAGAGCAAACGGAAATATCTATCTACACCAGGAAACCAAACATGTCAGAGATGACGAAAATGAAGTCAATTTGCTCGAGTCAGTGGCTCACTTGCCTGAACAAGAGTTTGCACTGCAGCCTTCTCTCCAGACTGCGATCCTGAACCACGGTGTCCTGATGCCTGTTATCCACACACTGACCCCAGACTCCAAAAATTCACAATGACCCAACCTCTGACTTCTGAGACATTAGTAAGATGCTGCCCCAAGGACCTTCTCTCTTACTGCAGTGAGTTCACATAAACTAAGTTTTGCTTTTCTTTTTTTAGCAAGTAACACAATATATGCAGAATGATCCCATGTAGGCGTAAAAAGATGGAATTCACGCATATGTATTGAGGAAGGTCTGGACAGACAGATCCACAGCAATCCTCCTAGGACAGCAGGTGCTGAAAGGTCCTGGAACAACAGGAGACTTTCGTTCTTCCCTCCAGAGTCTCTAGATTCTTCTGTGCTATCTAAACACTTCACAAGAGGTAGTTATAACTTCTGTGACTTAAAAATTCCCATTTCAAAAAGAATTAAAAGCTGAAGCTCAGGCCGTACTGCCAGAGGGAAATGTTTGACTCAAACTCTATCATAGTTCAGGGATCATTCTTTGTCAGGCTTGTCAGTATAACATTGGTAGAGAAATGTTTCCATAAAATTTTCAATATTTTGTCCTGTCTCTGTCATTAAAAAAAAAAACAAAAAGGATAGGAGTCATAATTAGATCCTCTTTTCACCCACTGGAGCAGAAGCCCACCCCACTTGCACTAAGGTGTGGCTCTGGAGCAGAGGACAGAGGACACTGGAGGCAGGCCCAGCCCCAGCTGGGGTACAGAGGCTGTGGTCAGACCTGCTCTTCCTGGTCAGACGACACTCTGGGAGTTACTTCAACCCCCAAGCGACTTTTCCCCAGGACCTCCCTCAGCCCATACTGTCCAGGCCGCCAGGTCTCAACACCATCCCTCTGAGCTCTAACGTCCCCCACACAGGCCAGGCAGCCTGAAGTTGGGGGCAGCCTGCAGCAAGCCTCTTCTGTGCTCCTCTGTAAGCTCCATGTGACTGAGGCCTCCACTCGAGGCACATGCTCCCTTTGGAGAGTCCCCCTGTGCCTTTCCCCATCCTAAGGAAAGGATTCCATACCCTGTCTTTCCAGAGGGGAGCCCTGAGACCACAGAGCTGGGTGGTTTCATCCAGGTCACAGAGGCTCAGTCAGAACCCTTTCAACACTGACTCACTGGAATAAAAGGAGATTTCTGGCATTTGCAGGGATTTCTGTCCCTAGTGATAAACCTTAACACTGCACACAAGAAAGAAAAGGCAGGCAGTTCCCTGGCCGCACATCCCCCAAGCAAGGTCAGAACACATTCACTTCACCTGGTGGCCTGCTTACAGGTTTGGTGGCTGCCATTGTTGTTCTGTGAGCCTCTCAGGGAGAGACAGCCTAGATGGAAAACACGCAGACTGCCTTCCTGCTGCTGTTTCTCCTTACTTTGGGTTAGGTTCATTAAGAAATGAAAATTAAATTAAACTAGGACTTCAGGCAATGTTTTAGCTGTCATTTTTAAGAAAGTGTTTAGCAACAATCTTAGGATGTGTTCTTTTTTTTGGGGGGAGGGGATACTTAAATCTTCAGCCATTGATAGGAGACCCTTCTCTATGATGTTGCATCCCGAGTACAGCAGCAACCGTGGACTATGGAATTCTACAAGTCTGAAGCACTGCTCTGCTGTAGTCTATGCTTCTGCCTTTTTAAGCTTCTGTTGCTTAGTGTTGCAGGGCTTTGGATCAGGAACTCCTGGAATAGGTTCGCCCTGTCCATAACACCTCACTGTAGCCTGGGGCAGTGCTGCTGAGGAGAGCTGGGACAAAAGCACAGCAGTTATCTTGGGTGTCTTTGCAGAGGGAAACCATTCAGGGCCAACTGCTTTTTCAAGAAGTCTCCAGACATCTGGGAATTTTGCTAGCTCATCTAGAACTCCTGGTATTAGATCAGTGCTGAATCTAAACCCTTGGGGGACGTGTTGAAAGGCCACAGAGTGGTCATTTGAGCCTCCGTTCCTACGAGATGGATCTGTACTAAGAATGGCTGAGCAATCCTGCCTGCTTTTGTAGATTAGATACCTAAGTGGGCACAATTACCCCAGGTGTTGCTAGCCATCTTAAGAACAGATGTCAGCTCATCCAAAGGGTTATAGCTAACATGCTGACGGTTTGTTTCTGCTGCAGCCTTGGAAGCACTGAATCTGCCTTCTGCAGGGCAAATGTATAAAGCAGCTAGGTTGTCCACGGCTGTGTGAGAAAGTCCAAGTGGATGCTGTTGATTATCAGAATTAGAATGTTCTGTACCTTGAACAGTGGGCAGCCATGAAACCGTGCTCTCCTGTGGGCAAATGAGAGCCTCAGGCGCACAAAGTGCTGCTGGAATGAGGGTGGAACCCTGCACATAATAGCTGTGCACATGGGAAGTGGTGGATGGTGTCTGCACGTGTGGTCGTTGTAAATTATTTTCAGAAGGGCTGGTGTGTGGCCATCTTGGCTCAGAGGCACTACAGGAGGAGAGCTTCAAAGGCTGCTAGATGGAAGACTGATGCCAACCTGGTTGCTGTACTCATCTAGGATGTGACACTACGATACTCCTGGGATGTGGTCTTGATTTTCTTCCTGCAAGACTCACATTCATGGACCCAAACCTACATTTCTAGGGGGTCAACACTAGGAGAACTTGAATGTCCTATGTTCCTGAACTGGGTGGCCAGAGTGGGACAGCAGGGCTGTGAGACCCAGGGAGCAGGGGCTCCACAGCCAGGGCAAAGGGTGGCCTACCTCAAAAGAGTCAGTGAGCAACATGGGAGCAAGGGGTATGGGTCTTTTGTGATTCTCCCCAGACTAATCCCATGTGTAGGTGAAACCCAAAGAGACCCGGTCAGGAACTGGACTGGGGTGGGGATGGAGAGGCAGTGACTGGGACCTGTAGACCAGGCAATTTGGGGGCAGCCATGAGCAGCCTGGGGTCTGGGTACCTGAGTGCACCATGGGACGTGTGGCTGTGGAATTGGGTTACTCATAGCCTCTGGAGGGCAGCCCCCAGGACTGCCTCTATGTAAGTGGTGCCCTGCTCTGTGCCTTCTGTATTCCCGATTAGTGTGCAGGTGCAGTATCATTCCTGAAGACTTCCAGTCTCTTTCAGTCCTCCAAGAATCTTGAAAGGGGGCTCAACCCTGTTTCCCCTGGGGAAAGAATACAGCCTTTTCTTTCCCTGGCAGGAGAGAGGAGCAGGGCAGATTCCAGCTGCCGCTGGTCCTGCTGCTTCCAGGTAGGGCTCCTGCTGACCACTGACCCCAGATGGACAGTGAGCCCTGAACTCTTGCCCACAAATAGGATGGTGTTCTTGATGGTTCAGATCTCGGACATGCACTACAGTTCCTTTTACACTCAGCTGCCCTGCCTTATCTTCTAGGCTCTTCTGTGGGGCCAGCCAAAACCCTCACACCACCTCCCTGGATGACCTTCCTTTGCAGTGGTACTCAGTTGTAAAGGGAAGCTTGTCTCCCAGGAACAACGCACACTGAACCACCTGTCCCCATGAACTTGGAGTTTGATCCAAGACCTTCTCCCGCTCCCATGTAGGGTGAGGCTCTGCACACATGTCACACAGCCACAGCAAAGAGGGGTTCCTCCAGACTTTCTTCTCCAAGCAGTGATTCCGACTTGGGCTCCACCTGCACAAGAAGTAGCAGATCCTTGAAAATTTCATCTTTATTGGTAAAACATTTGAAAAGTACATCTATGCCACCAGACAACCTTCTTGTATATAGCTTTCTAGTAATCCCTTAGGTTAAATTCTAAAATAAATTTCTGAAAAATAATCCTTTACAAAGGTTTGTCAGGAGCCTAGCTCTGACAGTCAGCAGTATCCACTTTGGAAGTGGGTCATATCCATTTTCCTAACCATCTTTTGGGGAGAACAAAGTTGGGGGGACAGAAGCAGGGAGGGTGTGATCCCCAGCAAGCTGGCAAAAGCCAAGGACCTGTTGTGAAATATTTGAAGAGCTCGTGTCATTGTCCTAAGCAGATACCTCACTGCGGGATGCCATAGTTCCTAGTGCGTGAGGTCACAGTGCGATGTCACCCACATACCCAATAGCTAATGACAATCCTGCCTGCAAGCTGGAGGTGGCATCGACAAGGCTGCCTACCTCTGGCATCTGACCCTGGCATTAGCCGGCCAGTATAGAAGCTGCCTAGAGAACCTCCCTGCCCTCTGGGTAGAGGACAAGGGAGCTGGAAAGGCAGCTGCCCCTGCCCTCAGGATGAGTCACAGCTACACTTCAGAAGCCATGGCCCTCACTGAGATGGGCTGAAGACGAGGACAGAATCCTGGTCCTCATGGGTTTCTTCTTTCCTCTGGCTCCCACTTCCCCTGGCTACACTGGGACTCTTGGGGCTCAGCACACCTGGCCGGTCCTCCGGACACTGGTGTCCCCCTCCTCCCCCAGACCAGGCCCAGTTGCCAATGGATGGCCACCTTCTCAGCAGCCCTGACAGGTGTTCTAGGAAAGCAGTAAACAGACTGGTCCTGCTGATGACTAGCTGTATGACTTTAAGCAAGTTCCTCAACTTCTCTGTGCCTCAGTTTCCCCATCTGTAAAGGATGATAATGCTACCTACCAAACAGGGTTGGAATGAAGGTTCAGTAAGCCAATATCCATAGAGTACTTAGGAAGGTGTCTGGCATGGAGAAACTGCTATCATTATTACTGCCCCCTTGGATGGTGCGCACCTAGCTAGTGGAGAATCTGACTCAACACCTAGATACCAACCAGAGGGACTCACTGTGGCCAGGACATCACATTTCTTACAAGTCCCTTTATCTGGGGGATAGAAGTGTCAACTAGGAGTGAGGAGGCTGTGTGTGTCCTGGCTTCCAGAGGTCCCCAGGTCAAACCACTAACCAGCAGCCACCCCGGATGTGTTGGGATGGTGAGGAACGAGAACTCCTGTGCAGAAGCCCCTCGCAGGCTCTGAGACCTTGGGCAAGTCACTTTATCTCTGTTTCTTCATTCCTAAATTGGAAGACCAGGTGTGGGTAGCCTCCAGTTTTCTTTCCTTTCAGCATTGACATCTCAGGATCCAACTTTTTCTAAAAGGTCTCCAAGTTTCCTATGGATCTTTGTAACCTACAGAACCGAAATTCCATCACCGACCATGGAATATATGCAAAAGAAGCGATTCTCAGTGAGCATGGGCCACCTTGGGAGGGCACAATATGAGCTGATTTGAATCAGAATCCTAACAGTGAGTTTCTCCACACATGAGCTGCTTTTTCAGATGGTCGACCCTCAGCTTTCTAAAGCTCTGAAATTTAGATGGCAAAACTGTAGGGCATTGGAAAGGAAACGAGCAGGAGTGTTTTCTGCTATCTTCCTTTGTAGGCAAGTTTTCAGGAAAACCAAAAGCAGTGGGCACCTGGAGGAAGAGAGCAGGCTGCAGGATAGCTACCAAGGGAAGTGAAGAAGGAACTGCCACGGGCAGACTGCAGGGACTGTGAGCTCAGCGTTGGCTACATGGAGAGACACTGCGGGATGTGTCATGTGTACATCTGTGATGTATGCACCTTATGGATGTGTGCCATGTTTCCCAGAGGGAAAGCAGCCCAAAATAGCAGCACTCAGGTCACTTGGGCAGTCCTAGCAAGCACCGTTTGCTATAAAAACACTTGCTGTGTGCAAAACAGCACAGCTCCAAAGTCTCTACTGTGCCCTGCCCTCGTTTTATCAGGACATGAAAATGGGCCACTGGGATCTTTGAGAGCCCCAAGGCCACACTTTTGCTGGGTCACTTCCTAGCAGAAACTCAAATTTGCATTTTCAGACTCCCTTGCAGCCAGGATAGATATAGGACTCTATCAGCCCCATATTTGTGGAAAACCTGAATCGGAAAAAGAGCAGTGAATTGTGCACAAGGCACATTTTCCGTTGATGGCAGTGACAAGGATGGTTGACATTCCCATCAGTGGTCTCTGCTTGTTTCTCCTCCTTCATAGACATTAGCTTACCAGTTGTCAGCAAGTAACAACCCCATGTATAGAAAAGGAAACAAAGGGGCAGAGAGAATCGGGTGTTTGAAGAGCCTCATCTTGGGGTTAGACTTGTGATGTGCCCCCATGGTCATGCATCAGGTGACATTGATTTCCGAGAAACACGAGTTTACATCTCCCATTTGGTATAACTGAAAGATTCAGGGCTCCAGAAAAACATGGGCGTGGCTTCAAAGTCTGGTTCTCTCTTTTACTTAGCTGAAGTCTTTGGGCACTCGAGAAGCCTACTTTCCTGAATGCTTTCTTCTTCTTTTTTTTGCCTGGGACTAGTCTCAGATCACAACCCTCTCACATCTCCTGTGTAATTTGGCCTACAGGTGTGAATTATCATGTCCAGCTTGTTTGTTGAGTTGGAGTCTCAATAACTTTTTGCCCAGGCTGGCCTCAAACCATGGTACTCCTGATCTGTACCTACCAAGTAGCTGGAATTACAGGCATAAACCACTCCACCCAGCCCCAATTATCCTTTTTCTGGTATTTGGTTACATGAGTCTCTTAAGACTTTTAATCTGAAACAGTCCCCTGCCCCAAACCTTCATCCATAATATTAGAGAGGTCAAGTAGACATAAACTGTTTCAAAGAAACATCAGAGTTAAAGTGCACTACAGACCAAATGAACTCCACAAACATCTACAGAATATTCATCCAGCAGCTGCAGACAGAGCACATGGGTGCATGGAACTTTTTCACAAATAGACCATATATTAGGCCACAAAATAAGTCTTTAACAAGTTAAAAAAAACTGAAATACCCTAATCTTCTCTGGCCACAGTTTAATGAAACTAAAGAAAAAAATCAATAGCAAAAAAACCTGTAGAAATTACACAAACACACGGAGATTGAACAACACACTTTTAAACAGTGGGCCACTGAGGGAGTCAGAGGGGAAATTGAAAACTTCCTTGAATCAAATGAAAACAAAACCTGTGGGATACAACAAAGGCAGTACTAAGAGGGGAGCTGACAGCAAGAGTGAGTGCCTATGCTGCAAAGTGAGATGATATCAACCAGGTGAGCCAAGGATGCATCTCAAGGTCTTAAAAAAGCAAGAACAAAGCAAACCCCAAACCAGCAAAAGGAAAGAAATAATAAAACCAGAGCAGAAATAAACAAGTAGAGGCTAAAAGGATCAATAAAAGACTGGCATTTTGGAAAGAGAAAAAAGAAACCATTACTAGACTAATGAAAGAGAAAGAGAGAGAGAAGGGGGAGACTCAAGTGAACTGCCAGTTTTCAAGAAGTTTATAGAATGAAGAAACGAGGCAAGTCTGAAATGAGAGATGTTCTATTCAATCTCTTCAATGTCATGAGTACTTGTGTGGGGAAGGAGGCTGAGGGAGGGAGCTGTTTCAGATTTAAAATCTTTTTTTTTTTTTTTTTGGTGTTAGTGGACTTTGAACTCAGGGCCTCATGCTTCCTAGGCAGGCACTCTACCACTTGAGCCAAGTCCCTAGTCCTTTTTGTTTTAATAGTTTTTTGAATAGGATTTTGTGTTTTTGCCTAAAGTCATCCTCAGATGGCAATCCTCCTATTCATGCCTTCAGTGTAGCAGGGATGACCACCATACCCAGCTTATTGGTTGAGATGGGATCTCATCAACTTCCTGTCAGGCTGTCCTTGAACCTCAGTCCTCCTGATCTCTGCCTTCCCAAATAGCTGGGATTACCGGCATGAGTCACCATGTCGGGTCTAAAACTTTTTTTTCAAATATATCCACTTGTAGTACACTACAGCTACATTAACCTGAAAAACAGACTTACTTATGCATCAGTCAGACTTTTCATCCTTTAATAAATTACCTGAGAAAAATTAGAAGAAAGATTTATTCTGGCCCACAGTTTCAGAGGTTCAGTCCTAAGTCAGCTAGTTCCACTGCTTTGGGCCTGAGGTGAGGGTGACGTGAGGATGTGGCAGCAGAGGCTATTCCCCTCAGGGTAGCCAGGAAGCAGAGGGGACAGATGGAGGAAGAGGCCAGTGGTAAGACACCCCCCTAATGACCCCCTTCCACCAATCAGGCCCCACTGTCCACAGTTCCCACCCCCTCCCAATAGTCCACCCAAATGATGACTCCATCAGTGAGTTTTAATCCACTGAAGAGGTCTGAGGTCTTGTGATCCAATTGCCCCTCAGTGACTGGGTCCACCAGCTAGGGGCCAAGCCCTCAATACATTTCGTACCCAACCCATAGCAACTGGTGTTAGGTTTCCACTGGATCCCGTCTTGCTCTTTGTTCAGTCTCCTGTTTACCCTGCTCTGTTTGGCCACATTCCACCATGTTCTTTTCCATATGGCTAAAGTTTGCTGCTTCTTTTCTTTTGTGCAGGAAAAACTGCAGTAACTCTTGTCAAACAAACTGTTTTTATTTAGATGCAGACATTTTGCAGAAGTACACTCCAATTTGCATCAATCTGCATGCATGGTTCGATAGTGAAGAAAGTAGACTGAGGACAGTCTTAACATAAAACCATGGCGAATTTTGACGTAGATTCAGTCATTTAAAATCTTGATGAGATCCAGGTGAAACATTTTGACAAGAACACATCACAGACATCACAGATGATTCTGTGTGCATATTTCATATGCACCTCACCATATTATCTGGTCGTTTCATTATGAGATCTAGAACATACCAACAGACAACAGCTAGCCCCTATACCAACATCAGACTCTGGCCCACAACTCTAAATGGCCAGGCCTTTGTCAATACCTGTCAGCTACCCTAATTTTTGCACCTGCTTCCAATTTAGAGGGACCAACCAAAGAAACTTGAATATACTTCCCTAACAATCACACAGATTATCCTCCTACAGCTTCCTGGCCAATGGCCCCAATCAGGACACACCTGAAGCCTACCTTCTCCTTTCCCACTCCCCTTTGCATCTCTGCCAGAGGCAATTGACAGTGGGAGGACCCCCATGCTCTCTCACGCTGTGGGTGAACAGCAGCAGGTTCTCCTCTGGACGTGCTATAAGTTTTACTGACGCTGAGATGACCACAGTTCAGGTGATCATAGCCAGACCCTTCACAATGTCAGTGACCATGAACGCTTGGCTTTTCAATTCACTCCATGTTTTATACTGTCTGGGTGTTTTCCAGGTGCCTGTATTAATATTTATAATAAAAGGAATGGCTTAGTTTTTCATCCATAACTTAATAAATGTCTCTTAAGTAGGCAATTTCAAATCTAGTTTTGCATAGCTGGCTCAATATATCAAAATCTAATGTTCTGTGTTAAAATGACAAGAAGGTTTGACCCTCTTTTCATTAGATATGTATTTAGTTAAACTGCTCTCATAAAATATGTTAAACTTTAATTTGAATAAAATAGTGCTAGAATCAAACACAGATATTAAAAAAAAATTAACCTTGAAAAAAATGTGAAGTGCTGTGCATACTAAGGTCATCCAGTAATAGTGCCTGGCACATAGAAGGTGTGTTGAAGCCTATTCCCACAGTGGAGTACAGTGCACAAGACTGCTGGGGGCAACCTTCCTTTTTATCTTCCCCTCAGTCACCACCCCTCAGGCTCCCCAAAGATAGCACTGCCATACCCCAGCTGCCGCACTGTGGTGCTGGGGAGCCACCCAATCCTGATCCTCAGTGGCAGCCACCAACATTCCTCTTGGGGGCAGCCATGACACCCTCACCCCCACCTTTCCAGGACCCTTGAAGAGTAACACTTGGTATCCCTTTTTCAAAGCTTCTCCCTTCCAATATGAAGGCCTTGCCCAACATGTCAGGCTGAGAGTTCTGCAGAAACATCAAGGGACCAGGGTGCCAGGCAGACACATTCTTGTTGACTTGCAGCAAAAACTCTCCACCTCCTGTATCCCCAGACACACATTAGCGATCTCACTTCCACTGGTGTGTACAAAGCAGGGCTTCACATTTCTTGACTCTATATAAAACATCTTTAAATTCTAACCACATTCCCTGTTCTCAACTGCCTAAAAAAACAAAGAAGAAAGAAAGAAAAGAAAAATAGAAATACTAATACGTCACATGGCCCCAGGGATTCCTTTTTCCCAGGCACACGTGCCATCCCAGGCTTCTCTGGCCTCTGAGGTGCACCTTCTTTGCCAGGGAAGCAGGCTCCATGTGCTGGGCTTTGAGCCGTCATGCTCACGTGCCATGGACTTGGATCTTCCTGCCTCTAGGCTATCTGCCTAGTGGTTCTTGCACTTTCTGCCTCAACTCTGAACAGCTACATTTGCCACTTGGGGTGGGGGGGGGGCGTCCTGAAATACAGTCACTACATCTGTTTCTGTGTTATGTGAAAAAAAAAAATGAAGACGGAGAACACTGAATGCTACCTTTAGGTGAGACAAAGGGAAAGGGATTCCTATCTGACTTAGCTGGTATATGCATAAGGAAGAAGTAGGGATAAAGAAAGCGATAAAAATGTGATTTCCTTCTGGGGTGAAGAGTGAAATTAGACTGAGATAGACTTTTTTTGTTTATCTTCTCTACTTTTGAAGCAAAGAAAACTAAAAAATATTCCAGGGTCATCTGCTCACCAAATCCTTCCAGAGAGAGGTCTTCTAAGCCAAGGAGACATTCCAGCCCCAGCCACTGAAATCCTAAAATCCATATTCACATCTCTTCCCAAACCCACCAGGGGGTGGGCTCTGATGTCCTTTCCTGCCATAGAGAAGATAGGCCTCCACCTGGTCCTAGGGGTCATCGGAGGACTGCAGTGCCTAAAAGCCACAACAAAGCTGGTACGATTTTTCTCCACCTCCCATGATAGAGGACCCAGTGTGGGCCTCTGGCTTTTTTTTTTTTTTTTAATTCTGCATATCCTGTCCTATAGATGATCCACTGTCTATCTGGCCATGGCAATAAGCTTGAGGACACTAAAATGTATTGGGGGGAGGGAGGACCCTGTGGGCTGAAGCAGTGACAAGCATGGGTATTGTGATCACAGTTCCTGATGTCCTTTCTGGAGCCAATAGCACAACATACAAGGATGTGTGTTTCTTGCTCCACTACCTGACTGTTCTGGAATGACTAGGCAACCTTTTGTGTGAGGTTTTAATCATTGTGAGGCGCCCAGTGACACCTGAGAACAGGGAAAGATTTCCAAGAGCCTTCTCAACCTCATCCATGGCAGCCAAGGATGCTGTTGCTGCAGGACCACAATAGCCTACTCATACATTGGTTGCCTTTTGGGTACATGCAGCCGCCCGCTTCAGTTGCTCAGCTAGTTCCTTCTCTGGGAGCTGGAGTGATGCGATAATGATGACCCCAATGTTAGAGTCAGTCAGGTCCTGCTTATGGAGAGACCTCCTAAAGGCCATAACTCTTTTTGAACCTGGTTGGCATTAACAATTATCTTCTCTCTCGATCAGGAACATGATTATATATTGACACAACTCCATTTGCAGTCAGCTCGTCATGCTAAGCTCCCTTCCTGTGCAGAGTGAATATTGCACCAACTTTTACTGTCTGGTGGTAGCTCCCGACCTGTCAATGCCAGCAGGATTGAGAGTAGTATGCAATCTACCTGTTAAATGCCCCACAGACAGATTTGCTTGGACACTGAGGCTAATACCTCCCAATACCTCCCCAATATCTCCATCCTCCTCCGACTGTTATGGAAACTGGAGGGAAGGACCCATAGAAGTTCTGATAGGATTCCTCTCCCCATTCTTCTGTGCTTGTAGCTGATTTTACCGGTTGCATCTCTGCATTTTTAAAGGGCAATGATTTGGGCTTTCACCTGAAGTAAGGAACTTGCCTTTTGTTCTTTAAGGATAAGTGCACAGATACCAGTCCTTCAGATTCAACTCTGAGACTTGTGGTTTTAAACAAACAATTGCATTTGCCACTAATGAAGATCGCCTTCAGCAGCAGGATCTCAGAGTCACCTGCTTGGTCCAGACTCTTAGCCCTTAGAAGCAACTGAGTAGGTTGCTACGTAAAATGAAATGTAAAAAAAATAAAAAAATAAAAATAAATTGGTTTTTAAGAAAAACGAATCATTTAGGAATTATAAAATATGTTAACAAAAGTAAATATTTAATATATTTCAAACACAAAAATGTAAAAGCCAAACCTGAAAAATAAAACTTGCAAAATGCCGAAGTTCAGTGCCTTATCTTCATTCCAAGTATTAGCAGATAACCTTAATAGAAGCAAGCTGTCAGTCAAAAAGAATCATTTCAGCATTGTAACTTTAGATTGATTGCTTCTGTATTCCCATGGAGAGGCCACACCAACACCCACTGTTGCCAAGCCTGGCCCCACACCCTCCAGGCTGCAGGGGGACAGTCTGCCATTCTCAATTGTCCTCACGTTTGCTTAGTGTTAGACTGAAAGAGGCACGGGATAAATAGGCAGGAAACGCTCAAATGCCAGCACAGGGTATATTCGGGAAGAAGCCCTAAGGAGGGGAGGAGCTAGCCAAAGCCAGAACCCCACTGCTGCTTACAGACTTGGAGTAGATATAGGGGAGGAGTCTGCAGGGGAAGTTTTGCTGGGCAGAAAAATTTTTCCAGAGTTAACAGTTGCTAGGGGAAGCTAGAGAAGATAAGTGGTAACTGGGTAGATAGGCTGCTCACAGCTGCACACCCCCTGGCGAGGTGACAGCTCTGGACCCCAGGTGAGGTGGGAGTTTGTCATTCCCTCGAGGCTAGGTATGGTCTTTCCAAAAAGTGGTGGGGTGTTTCCAGTAAGCTGCCCGCAAGGGTGAGGGGTCCAATCCTAACATGGCTTCATGTTGTTCACCTTAATGTTTCCTGCCTTTTGATCTATATATCAAAAATATTTTTGATATATATAAATTATATATATAATGGGGTCTTTTTTTTTTTTGACAGTACTGGGGTTTGAACTCAGGGCCTTGTGCTTGCTAGGCAGGTGCTCTACCACTTGAGCCACACCTCCAGTTGGTCAGTGGGGCCCTCATGTTCTTCTATCTACTTCCTGCTGAACTAGGGTGTTGAGGTCTCTTAAGGGGAGGGGATGTCTGCAGGGTCTTCTTGCTTTAGGCGACTATAGTGGGTCTGTTGGAGGAATAGAACTGAGTTGACCTGCTTATGGATAAAGGCCTGGAGCTTCTGGGAAACAAAGCAAGAAAGCGTTTGAAGGAAGAAAGTTCTGATAGCAGAATGAGGAAAAAAATAAGGGGTCCCCATGTGGGAGAAGTACGCTTACCTATCCAAACTCAAAGAATGGACTCGAAGACAAGTGGGGTACAGTCAGAGTGACTTTAATGGCTATATTGCAAGATCAGGTGCCTGGCAAGCAGAGACACCCAACATGGTTACAAGAAGCATTACGTTGTCTAGTGTGCAAGTCCCTTCCCCAGTTCCCATGGTGTGTACATTTTTTCCATACATTGCCTAAATTTCCTATTGAGTTATTTTAAAATTTGCCTCTCTTGGGATTGGTCAAATTTTAGAAGTGGACTCTAAGTGGTACCCATCTTCCTTAGTGGCAGAAGGTCTCCCTGTGATACGTGCTTTCTGGCATGTACAGTTTTTACCCATTTCCTCATTCTGTCATGATTTACTCCTCCCAGTTTAAGTTCCCTTATCAGTTGGCCCTCTCCCAATATCCACAAACTTATATGCAAGCAAGAGGCCAGGGTAAAATGCCTTACCTTGAAAATGGACCGCCACTGACTTCATTTTTAACACATGGCATTCACTTAGCCCCGGGAGACTACTGTTCCCAGCTGTTCCTTATTTATTGTCAGAGATTGGTAGCTCATTCCAAGGTCTCTTAGGCTTCACAAACAATTCCAGACTAGATGACATAAAAGCAGCATTCTTCCTGATGAAGTATGAATATGTTGTCGATATGGTTTTGAGTGGCAACCTGTATAAAGGAACATAGGCTTTGGGAGATAAAGTGAGACATGCAGTTAAATACACACACAGGCCAATGGTAATCAGCATGAGGGATCTTGAGGTACAGACATGGGCTATAGGTTTAAGTAGACAGAAGAACTGGGGCAAGGAATGAAGGTATGTACAGTAAACAGTCCCAGCCACAGGTGTGGCCTGGTTGGTCATTATTCTGGTCCTTGTTTTGGGGAGTTTTTATCTGGAAGGGTCCATCCTGAGGAGAGTCGATTTTTTGGGGGTAATTTCAGTCCCTTCTCATGAAAGTGTTATTGATCATTCCTGTCATTCCTTGATTCCAAGGTGATTGCAAGGTGACTGTATAGAGAGTGGCTCAGAGCAAAGACAGAAACAAAACAGAGAGATACCATGCTTTTTTGTTTTTAGTGAATTTGTGTCAGTGCTTTTTAGGAAAAACAGTTTAAGTACTTCTTATAATTTTTTTTTTACAATTGAACATTTTTAATTTTGAGGAATTAGGGTCTTTTGGCCAGTGATAACTTAGTACAGAAGGAGACAGATAGCTGACAGCTAAGTCAAAGTACTAGCTAGATTTAAGTCTAAAACTAGAAACACGTTTAGAAAGTAGAATACAGAGTAGTAAAAAAGGCTCCCAGTTAAATAGACTGTGTAGGGAAATGCATTTTAAAATAATTCCATGAGCATAGACAAGATACATTTGGAGCCACCAAACATAGTCACTTTTGTCTTTACTTAAATAGAAGTCCTTGGACAAAATATGAGTTTGCCTTCTGTCAGAGGTGCCTGCAAAGGCTTGGCTATCTAGAAGCCATGTGTAAGACCACTTCTTTAAAACTTCCTGGCTTTAGTAACTTTTGTGTGTCTGGCACAGGTGACTCCATCTGGATTGTGACAGCTTTTCCCTTTTGTCTCCAAACTGTTTGTCTCTGAACAGTCTCCTCTGAAGATTTTGCCAATTACCATGCCTAGTAAAGAAAGTCCCTTGTCTCCAGGAATAACCGGATGATCTTTTCTGATCCCATGTTGGAGGGGAAGCATCAGGCAGGTCAGGTGGGAGTCAGTGGCAATTAAGACCTGTTTGGCCAAATTATAAGCAACAAAAGAAGTTTAGAAGAAGTGGGCTTACCTGCCATCCAGTTTTAGTTCTGTCAGGGCTATAGATGATATCCTGACAACTTAAAATGCAGCAGAATGTCAACAGACAACAGTTAAAAGTTTTACAAGGAAAATACAAAAAAACCAACAAAAGCAAATACCTAAAAGACTGGCTCAATTGACAAATAAGTACTTGTTAGAGTCATTTTGGGGGATTTGATTTCAAATGCTCCAGAGAAGGACCCAGACTGCAAATTATAAGACTTAGAATAGCTATGATTAAAAATACTAAAAAGCAGTTTAACAGTTGTCAGAACATCTAGTTATTTCCATTACAGACAGCATTTCAGGAAAACAATTCTGACAGCATCACAACAGCAACACTTAAGTGCTTCTTGTTACAATTAGGAATACATGGACACCAGTCTGCAAAATCTAGCATCACTAAAATTTTAATTTGGAGAACATCTATCTGGTAAAGGTTTCTTCCTAAGAAGGCTTATATGTTTGGAGAGTGTAAGTATATTACAAAGGAGCCAACAACAACTAGCATACAGCTACACAGATGTCATATACATATTAATTTAGTTTTTTTCCCTTGGAGTAAAATTTAGAATTTTTGGCTAGGCAAGATAATAGCTGTACAGCACTGATAAAAGTCAAAACTTTAGATCTCTTACAAGTTAGGAGGACAGTGCTTGGTGATTCCAAATAGCCTTAATTCCTAATGCACAAATACATTTCATATATACAGTAACACTCATTTGGCTAAGACAAATATAGGCCAGGTTTTAAATAGCAGGATTGCCCAAACAGCAGTTTCAGTAAACATTTTATAAGCCAAAGGTTTGGATGTAATGCTTTTAGATAAAAGAGAGCTTTAGCTGGTCACTTTACATACATTAAACTGACATACTTTTAACTCTACAAATGTTTGTACAATATTTAAAGTCCATACACACAACTCTACATACTTTAAGTCACAAGCTATAGTGCACTAATTGTGTTAGAATTATGTAAAATTATGCCAAAGGACCCAATGAAGCCCACAAGAATAATTTAAAAGAAGACATACTACAGGTACTCAATGAGAATTTTATAGAGACGATACTGGATAGAGTCAACCAAAATGTACAGGAGACACTCAAGAAATTCCAAACAACAAAAATAGAGAATTTGAAAAAGCAAAAGAAGAAATAAAGGAAACCATAGAAGCACTGTATAAACACCAAAGTGAAACAGAGAACACAATGAATAAATGGATAAATGAACTCAGGACAAAAATAGACAACATTAAAGAGGAAACCACCCAGAATATGGAAAACCTCAGAAAAAACAACGAAACAGAACTGCAAAACAAAACAGAAGGCCAATCCAGCAGAATAGAACAAACAGAAGACAGAATCTCAGAACTTGAAGATGAAATGGTAATTAAAGGAAAAACTGAAGAACTATTAATTAAACAACTCAAGACCTGTGAAAAGAAAATGCAAGAACTCACTGACTCCATCAAAAGACCAAACTTGAGAATCATGGGCACTGAAGAAGGACAAGAGGTGCAAGCAAAGGGAATGCGTAATATACTCAACAAAATAATAACAGAAAATTTCCCAAATCTAGAGAAAGATATTCCCATAGAAATGCAAGAGGCCAACAGGACACCAAACAGACCAGATCAAAATAGAACTATCCCACGACATATCATCATTAAAACAGCAAGTTCAGAAACTAAGGAAAGAATATTGAAGGCTATAAGAGAGAAAAAACAAGTAACATACAAAGGTAAACCCATCAAAATCACAGCAGACTTCTCAACAGAAACATTAAAAGCAAGAAGAGCGTGGGGTGAGATCTTCCAGGCACTGAATGAAAATAACTTCAACCCCAGGATACTCTACCCAGCAAAACTATCATTCAAAATAGATGGAGCAATAAAAGTCTTCCATGATAAGCAGAAACTAAAACAATATGTGACCACAAAGCCATCACTACAAAAGATTCTTCAAGGGATTCTGCACACAGAAAGTGAAACCCAACTTAACCATGAAAAGGCAGGCAGCACCAAACCACAGGAAAAGAAAAAGCAAGACAGTAGAGAGTAACCTCAACTTAGGTACACACAATCAAACCTTCAAACAACTAAGACAACTAAATGACAGGAATCACCACATACCTATCAATACTAATGCTTAATGTTAACAGACTTAATTCACCCATCAAAAGGCATCACTTGATGAAATGGATTAAAAAGGAATATCCAACAATTTGTTGCTTACAGGAGACCCATCTCACTGACAGAAATAAGCATAGGCATAGGATGAAAGGCTGGAAGAAGATTTACCAAGCCAATGGCCCCCAAAACAGGCAGGAGTAGCAATATTTATCTCTGACAAAGTAGACTTCAAACCTACATTGATCAAACAAGATAAAGAAGGACATTCCATACTAATAAAAGGGGAAATAGACCAAAAGGAAATAATAATCATCAACCTGTATGCACCCAATGTCAACACATCCAATTTCATCAAACATATCCTGAAAGACCTAAAAGCATATATAAACGCCAACACAGTGGTTGTGGGAGACTTTAACACTCCATTATCATCAATAGATAGGTCATCCAAACAAAAACTCAATAAAGAAATCCAAGATCTAAAATATGCAATAGATCAAATGGACCTAGTAGATGTCTACAGAACATTTCATCCAACCTCTACACAATATACATTCTTCTCAGCAGCCCATGGAACCTTCTCCAAAATAGATCATATCCTAGGGCACAAAGCAAGTCTCAGCAAATATAAGAAAATAGAAATTATACCATGCATACTATCTGATCACAATGCAGTAAAAGTAGAACTCAACAACAAAAGTAAAGACAAAAAACATGCAAACAACTGGAAACTAAATAACTCATTACTTAATGAAGAATGGATCATCGATGCAATAAAAGAGGAAATTAAAAAGTTCCTGGAAGTCAATGAAAATGAAAACACAACCTACCGGAACCTATGGAACACAGCTAAGGCAGTCCTGAGAGGAAAGTTTATAGCCATGAGTGCATATATTAAAAAGACTGAAAGATCCCAAATCAATGATCTAATGATACATCTCAAATTCCTAGAAAAACAAGAACAAGCAAATCCCAAAACAAATAGAAGGAGAGAAATAATAAAAATAAGAGCTGTAATCAACGAAATAGAAACCAAAAAAACCATACAAAGAATTAATGAAACAAAAAGTTGGTTTTTTGAAAAAATAAACAAGATTGATAGAACCCTGGCAAACCTGACTAAAATGAGGAGAGAAAAAACTCAAATTGGTAGAATCAGGAATGCAAAAGGGGAGATAACAACAAACAGCATGGAAGTCCAGGAAATCATCAGAGACTACTTTGAGAACCTATATTCAAATAAATTTGAAAATCTTAAATGGACAGATTTCTAAATACATATGATCATCCAAAACTGAACCAAGAGGAAATTAATCACCTGAATAGACCTATAACACAAAATGAAATTGAAGCAGCAATCAAGAGTCTCCCCAAAGAAAAGTCCAGGACATGATGGATTCTCTGCTGAATTCTATCAGACCTTTAAAGAAGAACTGATACCAACTCTCCTTAAACTGTTACACGAAATAGAAAGGGAAGGAAAACTGCCAAACACATTTTATGAAGCCAATATTACACTTATCCCAAAACCAGGCAAAGACACCTCCAAAAAGGAGAACTATAGGCCAATCTCCTTAATGAATATTGACGCAAAAATCCTCAACAAAATAATAGCAAACTGAATTCAACAACACATCAAAAAGATTGTTCACCACGACCAAGTAGGCTTCATCCCAGGGATGCAGGGGTGGTTCAACATATGAAAATCAATAAATGTAATAAACCACATTAACAGAAGCAAAGACAAAAACCACTTGATCATCTCAATAGATGCAGAAAAAGCCTTTGATAAGATCCAACACCATTTCATGATAAAAACTCTAAGAAAACTAGGAATAGAAGGAAAGTACCTCAACATTATAAAAGCTATATATGACAAACCTACAGCCAGCATTATACTTAATGGAGAAAAACTGAAACCATTCCCTCTAAAATCAGGAACCAGACAAGGATGCCCACTATCTCCACTCCTATTCAACATAGTACTGGAATTCCTAGCCAGAGCAATTAGGCAAGAAGGAATAAAAGGAATACAAATAGGTAAAGAAACTGTCAAAATATCCCTATTTGCAGACGACATGATCCTATACCTTAAAGACCCAAAAAACTCTACTCAGAAACTTCTAGACATCATCAATAGCTATAGCAAGGTAGCAGGATATAAAATCAACATAGAAAAATCATTAGCATTTCTATACACTAACAATGAGCAAACGGAAAAAGAATGTATGAAAACAATTCCATTTACAATAGCCTCAAAAAAAAAAAATCAAATACCTAGGTGTAAACCTAACAAAAGATGTGAAAGACCTCTACAAGGAAAACTATACACTTCTGAAGAAAGAGATTGAGGAAGACTATAGAAAGTGGAGAGATCTCCCATGCTCACAGATTGGTAGAACCAACATAGTAAAAATGTTGATACTCCCAAAAGTAATCTACATGTTTAATGCAATTCCCATCAAAATTCCAATGACTTTCATTAAAGAGATTGAAAAATCTACCGTTAAATTTATATGGAAACACAAGAGGCCACGTACAGCCAAGGCAATACTCAGTCAAAAGAACAATGTAGGAGGTATCACATTACCTGACTTCAAACTATATTACAAAGCAATAACAATAAAAACAGCATGGTACTGGCACAAAAACAGACATGAAGACCAGTGGAACAGAATAGAGGACCCAGATATGAAGCCACACAACTATATCCAACTTATCTTTGACAAAGGAGCTAAAAATATACGATGGAGAAATAGCAGCCTCTTCAACAAAAACTGCTCGGGAAACTGGTTAGCAGTCTGCAAAAAACTGAAACTAGATCCATGTATATCACCCTATACCAAGATTAACTCAAAATGGATCAAGGATCTTAATATCAGACCCCAAACTCTTAAGTTGATACAGGAAAGAGTAGGAAATACTCTGGAGTTAGTAGGTATAGGTAAGAACTTTCTCAATGAAACCCCAGCAGCACAGCAACTAAGAGATAGCATAGATAAATGGGACCTCATAAAGCTAAAAAGCTTCTGTTCATCAAAAGAAATGGTCTCTAAACTGAAGAGAACACCCACAGAGTGGGAGAAAATATTTGCCAACTATACATCAGACAAAGGACTGATAACCAGAATATATAGGGAACTTAAAAAACTAAATTCTCCTAAAACTAATGAACCAATAAAGAAATGGGCAAGTGAACTAAACAACTTTCTCAAAAGAAGAAATTCAAATGGCCAAAAAACACAAGAAAAAATGCTCACCATCTCTAGCAATAAAGGAAATGCAAATTAAAACCACGCTAAGATTCCACCTCACCCCTGTTAGAATAACCATCATTAGCAACACCACCAACAACAGGTGTTGGCGAGGATGCGGGGAAAAAGGAACCCTCTTACACTGTTGGTGGGAATGTAAACTAGTACAACCACTCTGGAAAAAAAATTTGGAGGCTACTTAAAAAGCTAGACACTGATCTACCATTTGATCCAGCAATCCCACTCTTGGGGATATACCCAAAATACTGTGACACAGGTTACTCCAGAAGCACCTGCACACCCATGTTTATTGTGGCACTATTCACAATAGCCAAGTTATGGAAACAGCCAAGATGCCCCACCACTGACGAATGGATTAAGAAAATGTGGTATCTATACACAATGGAAATTTATGCAACCATGAAGAAGAATGAAATGTTATCATTCGCTGGTAAATGGATGGAATTGGAGAACATCATTCTGAGTGAGGTTAACCTAGCCCAAAAGACCAAAAATCGTATGTTCTCCCTCATATGCGGACATTAGATCAAGGGCAAACACAACAAGAGGATTGGACTTTGAGCACATGATAAAAGCGAGAGCACACAAGGGAGGGGTGAGGATAGGTAAGACACCTAAAAAATTAGCTAGCATTTGTTCCCCTTAACACAGAGAAACTAAAGCAGATACCTTAAAAGCAACTGAGGCCAATAGGAGAAGGGGACCAGGAACTAGAGAAAAGGTGAGATCAAAAAGAATTAACCTAGAAGGTAACATACATGCACAGGAAATTAATGTGAGTCAACTCCCTGTATAGCTATCCTTATCTCAACCAGCAAAAAACCCTTGTTCCTTCCTATTATGGCTTATACTCTCTCTACAACAAAATTAGAAATAAGGGCAAAATAGTTTCTGCTGGGTATTGCGGGGGTGGAGGGGAGGGAGGGGGCGGAGTGGGTGGTAAGGGATGGGGTGGGGGCAGGAGGGAAAAATGACTCAAGCCTTGTATGCACGTATGAATAATAAAAGAAAAATAAATAAATAAAATAAAATAATTTGTTATCACAGTTATAAGGTGGTCATTTAAGAGACCTTTACAGATACTTAAACGATCTCTGGTTTAGTTAATGTTTAGTTTTTTTAAGTAGTCAAAAGTTTCACAAGATCAACAGAAACGTGTAATTATTTTAATAAAATCTTTTCTTAAGCCTTTTTTTTTTTACAGATGTTACTCAGAGCAGAACGGTATTAAAATAGCCTTGTTATTTTATGGACATAGTAAATTAGGATAGACCCAGGAAGAAAGGCAATCTTAAACTTTCTTCATATAACAACAATTTATAAGAATACATTTGTTAATAGATCCAGTTATAAAAGAGAGTTGAATGTAAATTACACTTACAACAGGATGAAACAGATCAAGATTACTCTCCATAAAATAATGCCTGTATTTTAGTTAGACCTGGTTACATAAAACCTTGAAAACCTTTTTTAAAAAAAGTAGCAGAAGAGGTGGGGGAGAGAAGAGAACAGAAGCAGCAATTCCTTTATATGAACTCTACAATAAGAATCATCCCAATGATGTTCACATACATGTGCAAAAACGTTTTTAATTAGGCATGCCATAAATGTCTGTAGAGTCAAGAACTCAAGAAAATGTAAAAATGAACTAAGAGGCCACAGTATGTTGGTCAGTTATTTTTAAAATTTTAGGAGCAGATTGAGACATGCCCCATTCTGTTCTTTTAGGACTCATTTTAGAAGACTTGATAGTTGAAGCAAGGGAGTGTTTTGAGTCAGTCTCATTCTCCAATAAGACTGTCGCCATAGCTATCAGATTTTAGTCTCTAATAAGTTAATCATTCAATAGACATACACAAGATTCACACAATGATGCACAAAACAATTACATTAATCCCAAGTGTACTCTTAGATATTGAGGACTTTAGATTTACCTCTAGAGGGTGTTTTTTTCTTTTAATACTCTCTAATAATAGTTCACTTTGCATTACAGTAAATTTGTTATTAGCCAAACCTTTAAATAAATTTAGGGATCCTAGTCTTGGGTATAGAGTTGGCATCCCACATCCTTGTCCAGAAAAAGAATACAGGATGCATGAGTCCAACCTCTTATGTTAAAAATTTGTTTTTTAAATTAGAATTTGTATGTCAGGCCAGAAAAAGGGCAGACTGGTGAGATAAAAAGGATTATGTCTCCATTGAAATTGGTGATAATCTGGCTATCTTGGTAAGCATGATAACAGTAGAATGAATTAGTTCCTCAAGACTTAATTTTAGGCAAGAGGGCTTTCATAATCAAAATCCAAATGCCTTATTGAATCCATAGCAGAACTCAAGAAGTCTGCCCATTTGCTTAAAAGGCTAATGCCATAACCCAGAAAACAGAGATTTTAATTTTAAATACACAGGGTATTTATTGGAGATAAAGAAAATCTTAAGAGAATTGAAATCGCTCTTTAGTCCCTCCAGCCTGTGCACACGTGAGGCTGAGGGTATGGGTCCATCACCCCAATCGCATAGTGCCTTGGCCAAAAGAGCAAATGGATTAGCCCAGGTTCACTGCCTGCAGCAGCTTGGATATGACTTGTTCCTTCTCCTGTTCTCAACATGGCTGCCACGGGAAAATGGCCCATCTCAAAAGCAAGACTTAAAGGAGAAAACTGTTAGTAGAGTATTTAGGTAGATTTAGAGGCTTAGCATTAGGTGGAAAGGATTTAGGAGGTCAGGACAGAGAAGCCAGCTTCAATCCTCAGCTACATGTATGTCACTTAGACATACAGGCCCCTGGGACCCTGTGAGTCACTCAGGAGGCTGAGAGAACTGACAATGTGACTTGAGTAGGACTTTTCTTTCCCTTTCTCCTTGTCAATTTCTGTCTCTGTTGTCCTCTCTCAGATAGCCAGTCGGGAGAGGAGACAAGAGCAGGCTATGGAGTAGGAGGGGTAAAAGAAACCTTCACCATGACAGAGACAGAAGAGTTTCAGAGTTAAACCCTTTTCGTACCTTTTGAGATGAGGAAAGAGGAAAGGATGACATAGAGCTGGGTCAAAATCAGAGCAAGAGGGTTCTTTTTTAAGGGAAGACAGAGAAAATTGAGGGAAATTTTCCTTTAGGAGGAAAATATAAGAAGGTGAACAAGAGTGAAAGAGAGAGGGCCTAGAGGGGAGAGAAACAAAGGACTAGACATAGGGGAACCTTGGATCATGTCCCATAGCATTGAAGGAGGTTTCTGAGATCATGCTGAATTTGGAAATTGAAGTGTCCTGTTTGGGCCAATGGTTGATTATTGGGGATGGATCCTGTTACAGCTGTTGATTTCAGTGAGACCCAGGGTCTGAAGATTTTGGTAGAGACATCCCAGGGGACTATGCCTCTGGGGATTCTGACCCATTTTGTGGAAAAAGCAGTGAGTAATCCCTATAGTGGTCCTACTGTAGCAGGGAGGAGGATCAGAAGAAAACAGTCTAGGCCTGAGTCCTGAGAAAGTAGCAGGGAGAGAGGGACGGCATAGCAGAGAGATAAAACCTGAGAAATCTGAACAGGAGGAAGGTCACATAGCACCAGGGAGGGGAAAGTCACATAGCACTAGGGTAAATAGCCAATAAAATTAAATATAACCATAAATGGATTAGACCTGGCCTTTTGCTTCTGTAACCTGCTTGCAAGGGTATATAAGAGACCTCTTTGTTCTCGGGGCTCAGCCTTTGGACATGAGTCTGCTGAGTCTGTGCTGGCACAATAAAACGTTGCTTCCTGCTAGTTGCCTCAAGAGTCCCATATCTCAGCTAGCAAACTCCTGCAACACTTCTTGGGGACTCATTATCCAGGATTGTGGAGATGGGGTTGTCACTGGGGTTCATCCCCCCAGATGGCCAGGAGGAGATCCCACCAGGCACCAACAGACAGCTTGATCCAGAGGGGGATTCATCCTCCTAGTGAGTCAGGATGAGGGCCTCAGATGCACAACAGAACCCAGTGAGGTGCAGGAACCAGCAAGGGAAGGGGAGCACCACTCATCAACTAGTAAGAACCTGGTTCAAATTCAGACCTGCCCCAAGAGGCAGAAGGGGAGCCTGATCACCTCCCAATGGGACATCCTAGTAACTGCCACTTTGGGGATGAAACCATGTCTCTCAGGTTCAGGGAGCGGTATGGAAGTACAGTGCTGTATAAGAGTATATGAGAATGCGAGCTGAGATGCAGTTCAGCTGTGAACTGAGTGAGGAGTTCCCTGCCACTCTGTGTCTGTTTGGCAGGCTGGTAATGGGAGGAGATGGGTGGAAATCAGAGTAAGAACACTCCCTTGGAGTGTATAATTAATAACTTTAAAAAGGGATTTAGTGGAGACTATGGAGTTAAGTTAACTCATAACAAGATAAAGGTCTTTGTGAAATAGATTGGCCTGCTTTTGGTGTAATATGGCCCCTGGAAGGGTCACTAGATAAAATTGTGATTGATGAAGTTTACAGAGTAGTTGTGGGGGAAAAAAAAACACCTAACACCCAGGACAATGGGAAAAACCAAGAGGCTAAAGCTAGTCTTCAAGAACCAGACTTTGTTGTTTATTTAAGTCCAGATAGCAATTTATTGGGCAGACTGAGGAGAAATCAGAGTCTTTCAGTCATGATGGGTAGCTTTGGTGCCCCACTTTGCACATCTTCACCCACAATGGGCATCCTGAAGGAGGACTGAGGCTCAGCAGCACTAACTGAGCTCTTACAAAAATTAACATATGAAGGATGGACTTCCACAGATACATAAGATCTGGTCTGACTTGAAAGAAAAGGAATGTTGCAGAAGGGTTGTGAATATAGAGAGAGGGAAATGAAGAAATGGAAACAAAATTGGGATGAGGTCTTTGTGGGTGAAGAGAGGAGAAAAAGAGAAAGGAGAGAGAAAAAAAAGAGGAGAGAGAAAAAGAAAAAAAGAAAATGTCATAAAATGTTTAGAGACAGAAAAGGATAAAAGGTTTAATACACTCCTTCAGTTGAGTTTTTATGTCTTAAAAACAGTAAATAAAAAACAATTTAGGATTATTAAAATATGCCAGAAATACTGAACTTGCTGGCACCTTTACTTCCAGGGAGCATAAACAGGGAGACCCTACCTAAAAGGGAAAAAGAAAAGGAACAACTTTGACTGTTCCTGCTAAAAATTCAAAAAGAAACACTACACTGGAAATCAAGACCTCTAGTTTTCACTGGACTCAACAGAGTGGAGATGTTAGTCCTACTCCTTCCATATGTTGGGTGGAGGGAATTTTTGCCCTGGGATGGCCAGATTGAGCCTGTTATTTTAGGGGGCTCCATAGGTTGGTGAGATCCTGTTGTATGTCATGAGCCATATGTCAATGTCAACAATCTGGGATGTGATCCCTTATCAACATCTGAGCCATGATTCTTGGCCACTGTTTCCTAACTCCATACTTAGTCCCCATAAATATTTACCTGTGTTCTCTGGTGATTTTTGTCAGGGTTTTAACTATTAAGGTAACTGAGTCATGTTCATTTAGGAGCTGGTTTATGTTGGGGTTAACAATGAGGACAGCCATGTTAGGACTAGCCCCCTCCCCCTTGCAGATGGCTTACCTTTATCTCCCTGGATAGATGCCAAGGACAGTTGGGCAGACAGTGACCTAATTACAATTTATCTTTCTTGGTTGCCCAGCAACAGTATCCCTTAGTGACCTTCCTGGTACTTTTCCACTAGCCCTCTATATCTAGCCCAAGCCTGTGTATGGCAATGGGCCCTAGTTCTCTTGCTGGGGACTCCCTCCACAGGGCTCCTGCCTAAACAATAAACCCTGTACTGGTGTTTGAGCCATCTCTCTGCCTCTTCTATACCTCTTATTTTCTAACAGTTTATATAAAACTTTCTAGATGAGCTCATGGTTAAACAACTGTTGTCTTGGGTGATTCTAATACAGTTGGTACCCTATATGTGTCTGTGACTGGGTATGTGGGGTCACTGACACTGTTTCCCCCACAAATGATGAAAAAATCAAAGGTTTTACATCAAAGACAACTAAACTAATATGTATATATAACCTCTATAGAGCTGTGATGCTGTTGCTGGTTCCTGTATATTAAATATATTTATGTTTTTCAAGTATATCAAGCCTTCTAAAATACAAAATTTAGATAAGCATGGTAACAAAAAGTTAGTGGTACTGATACATTGTTATGCTAGTTGCTAAACTGTCCATCAGAATTTTAACCATGACTCTTAAGTTTTTGTCATTACAGTTCTGATCCTTCTGGGGCATTTAGAATCAAGCCCATAAAAAAAATGACTCTAATAACTACTTATGTGTCACCAGGTTAGCTTTTTAGACATCTGCTTTTGTTGGATTTTGTTTTGTATTGTCCTTGTCTAGAAGCCCATTGCCTAAGAGCCATTCCTTCTAAGCCTCTTTGTTACTTAAATTTGGCCAAAAGGTCTAGTTGGCACTGACTCCTACCTGATCTGCTCGTTATTCCCTCCTGATGTGGGACCAAGACCAAACAAACAAACAAAATCCAGGAAAAAGCAAATCCTGATGATGACCAATCAAGAAAGATCTTCAGTCTAAGGCCTTATCACCATGAAGTGCCCAATCTCGTCTGGTCTCGAAAGCTAAGCAGGGTCAGGCCTGGTTCATACTTGGATGGAAGACAGATCTTCAAAAGAGACTGCTCAGAGACAAGCAGTTTGGAGACAAAGGGGGAATGCCATCAAAGTTCAAATGGAGTCACTGGTTCCAGACCTCTCAAAAATAACCAAGGCCGAGAGGACTGAAGAAATGGTTCTTATACACGGGTGGCCATCTGGCATTAAAGCCCTTCCGGACACAAACTCATATTTTTAGACAGGGTATGCTACTTAAATAGAGACAAAATAACTATTTTTACTGGCTCTAAACATGTCATGTGACTTAAAGACGGTGGTTTTAACTTTTTTTTAAACAATGAGTTTTCTTGGATATATACACTGACAGTATATTGTTGCCAAGGTAATTCTACTCAGTTAAAAGAAAAAAAAAGCCCTGTATAGCTATCCTTATCTCAACCAGCAAAAACCCTTGTTCCTTCCTATTATTGCTTATACTCTCTCTACAACAAAATTAGAGATAAGGGCAAAATAGTTTCTGCTGGGTATTGGGGGGGGGAGAGGGAGGGGGTGGAGTGGGTGGTAAGGGAGGGGGTGGGGGCAGGGGGGAGAAATGAACCAAGCCTTGTATGCACATATGAATAATAAAAGAAAAATGAAAAAAAAAAAGAAAAAAAATACTGTCTAGATAAAAATATAAAATAAAATGTCCAACCATTAAAACCCCATTGGAGGGGCCCTTTTGTTGTTATCTTGTCTACTCCCACCACAGTTAAAGTAGCAGTGATTGCTCCTTAGGTCCATCACAATCGAGTCAAGCCAGCTTCTCTTGAGTGGGAGTGGCATCCCTGATCCAGCTTCACTATTAGGATCACCCTATGGATAAGCACCCTATGGATAAGCACCCTTTCTCGGCAGGACTCCTCTTCCCAGGACACAACAGGGGACCAAGAACAACAGAACGACAGACCTGCGCTAGTCACAATTGGAAGCTGACTCGTCTACGCATGGCAGAAGCTTGAGGAGTCAATTTGCCATCAAGACAAACAGGTGTTTTTCACCCCAGTTATGTCACTGTAATGTACTGTCACCCCTTGTCTGTGTCTGCTGCTGTAGTTCTCACCCTAGTCTTCACCATAGGCTTGGCAGAAACTGCCCCGCTGACTGGTCTCACGGTGAAAGGTTGTTATTTGCTGTCTTCTATCTCTTTTGAGCAGGACACATAATTACTATTTATTGTTACTGATCTGGTTTAACAAAGGACAAAATGCGCAGCCCTCCTCCACAAGGAGAAAGCTGCTCCTAACTACACCTGTGGCACCTGTAACTCTGTAAATTTCACTGTACTTAAGACATCTGATTAAACACAGAAAAAAGTAATCAATATAAAAATAGATAAAAGGGTCTTGACCCTGAGAGTCTGATACAACTCAGGTTGTGGGGGGGACCAACATGGGAGACCATTGGGCTTGAAAAAGATGACAAATGGCCTTAGGTGTAATGATGTTATAAAAATACAAACACCTAAATTAAGATGATGCTCTTTGACCCTAATTGGGTCCGAGCATCAAAGGGGGGAATGATGTAGCAGGGAGGAGGAGCAGAAGAAAACAGTCTAGGCCTGAGTCCTGAGAAAGTAGCAAAGAGAGAGGGACGGCATAGCAGAGAGATAAAACCTGAGAAATCTGAACAGGAGGAAGGTCACGTTGCACCAGGGAGGGGAAAGTCACATATCACTAGGGTAAATAGCCAATAAAATTAAATATAACCATAAATGGATTAGACCTGGCCTTTTGCTTCTGTAACCTGCTTGCAAGGGTATATAAGAGACCTCTTTGTTCTTGGGGCTCAGCCTTTGGACATGAGTCTGCTGAGTCTGTGCTGGCACAATAAAATGTTGCTTCTTGCTAATTGCTTTAAAGTCCCGTGTCTCAGCTAGCAAACTCCCGCAACACTACCTGGTAGGACAGACATATCATAGGCCAGGAATGTCTTTGCTACCAACTAATAATCTATGATGTGAGTGCACCTGGATTTTTTCTAAACATCCTTAGAAAGTATTGGGTGAGTCTGAGCGGGCTAAACTAGGGAAAGTTCGGGACTCACATGCAGGTTGCCCAGGGATGGCCCAGACCACCCGCACCTGGCCGGGAACTGTCCGTGCCCACCCCCACTCACTGATTTTTGGATAGGAATCTCCTTGTTCTCCCCTTCCCATAGGTTTTCGTAGGTTTTAAAAGCACCTGAAGAGCAGAAACATGCTCTCTGCTTCAGGCTTCCATCTGGGCCTCGCCATGCTTTCCTTTGTTTTTTTTATTTTTGTTTTCATTTTTTTTTGGTATTACTTGGGTAACTCCCTCTTGCTAGGCAGGCATCCTACCAATTGGACCACTCTGCAAGCCCTCCATGTGTCCGTTTGTATTTCTATTCCCTAACTTTTAATAATTCTTCCATGAATTCTTCCATATGAGACAAAGAATTTGGAAGTCTTCTGATCACAGATTGAACCAGCATTGTTAACATTTTTGGCAAAGCAAGCCAGGAGTTGAAAAGGTAAAATGGCTGTTGTTTGTTTGTTTTCTTCTAACCCATCAGTGCATGTCCTCTGGCCCTGTGTGCCCCTTCCACATTAGTGTCTCACCGAGAGCATGCTGCTGGGGGACACTGGAATGGACTGCATTAGATCAGCCCCATGAGGCTCGAAGAGTGCAGGGCCTGTGCACCCCACAAGCTGCCACTGTAGCCACATCCTGGTAGACACACAGCCAGGAAGGGTGGAATTATAGGGGTGGCCTGTGCCACAAAGTGCAAGTTTTCCAACTGACCCAGGTGCAAAGGGTGGTCAGGACTGCCCGTGAGGACTTAGGCCCCAGCTATAATAGCCGTTGCCATGCATCTGCACCCTTCCTCCACCCGCCTTTTGCCCTCTCCCTGCTCCCTAATTCCCAGGCCCAGGCAGCCATTTGGCCCAGGAGGCATGTTAGCCATGATAGGCCACCTTCCCAGCCACTGTGGCTGATTCCTCTCCGCCCATCTCCCAACATAACCTGTCCATTACTATAGGCATTTTGCAGGGGTGTGAGGGGCATGCCCCACCTAACCAGTCCTGGGTCTTAAATGCTGGAAAATGGTGTTGGAGGTTTCCCTGGGTTCTTGCTCCAGCTAGAGAAGATTCAGTGAAAGTGACAGTAAAGTTTATGGGGAAGGGAGAGTGTTGTCTCTAAAGTGAGAACAATGAGGTCAGATTTTAAGGTTGAAATATTTACTAAGAAACTCTTAGCTTTGGATTCTGTTGGCCCAGGGGTGGTTTTCTGAGTTTAGGTCATTGTCTTGTTAAGAGAGACATTGAGTGATCTACTGGTTCCTCCTCTAAGTGATGGAGAATTTCTGTTTGAAATTCCTAGCTTTCACTCTGCCTAGTTCTTTGGTTTGGGTCTTTGTTTTGTTGTATTTTAGAGATTGGATTAGGCTTTAAGGGTAGTGGCTAATTTTAGAACTTCCTGTGATAGCCTCTGGGCTCTGGTTATCTGATCTTAAAGAGAGATTAGTGAAATTAAAAAGTTTAAATTACTTTTAAAAAGGGGGAAAACCCCAATGTTTAAAAGCTAACAAAATATATGATGTAACTAATATGGCTATAATTTAAAATCATTTCCTAAAATCAAAATTTAGTAAACTAACTTAAAGCTAGCATCTAATTCTATCTTAAAAATATTCCACTCTTAGTAATATTTGCTAAAAACTAGCTTATAGGAGAGATTTTATGTTTTATCTGTATAATACTTTGTGAAATTTATTAAACTTCATTTAAATGCTATATAAAAGTTCACAGGGTTAAAGTTATATTTTTAATACAAAGTGACTAACAGTCAACATAAAACAAGTCTATTTGGGGAAGCTGGCACTGTCTTCATAAGCTTGTAAGAATTGTAGAGCTTTAAATTTTGTTACTGCTGCACACCTACATTTGTGTAGCTGTGATGTTAATCGCTGCTGTCTTTAAATGTTAAATGTACTGAAATTCTCTTTGATAGAGTAATAATGTCACCATTTTGTGAATCGGCAGCAAAAATAGCAGCCCCGCCCCTTAACAGAAATTCCCATGCTCTAAGACAGCCCCACCCCACCAGAGACTCCCGCACATGCGCTGACTTCCTTAACCTCCCCCTTCTATAAAAGCCATGCCTGCCCCAGAGTCTGTGCTGCGCCATCTTTCCCCAGCCAGCCTGGTGGTTTGAGCCTGCCATTAAACCTTGCTCTTGGATGTGAGACTTTTCTTGTGAGCTTTCTTTGTGAGCGGTGTTTTTCCTAACATTTTGGTGCCATGACTCAGATCAGGGTGTGCTCCCAGCACTGACCTTGCTCTCCTGGCCTCCCCACCCCATCGTGCTCTCTCTCTCTCTCCCTCTTTAAACTCCCATTTCCTTCCTCAGGAATCTGAGCTGCTTTGCCAGAACCCCCAATCCTAGAAAGCACCACTCCCTCACAGCTCACAGGGAATTTCCTCTACCACAGAGTGCCTCCAATTGCCATCCACCACCAGCCAATCCTCCCTCAAGGTCCTCTCTTGGTGAGTCCTCCTCACACACAGCGCTGTGCTCTCTTCCTCATTTCCTCAAAATTGTAGCGCTAGATCTCAGCTCACTCTCGTCCCTAGGAACCAGGTTCCCTAGGACTGTGGGTCCCCGTTATGAAGACGTTCCTCCCAGGTGTCCCACATTTACTCTTTCCTGAGGAACTGATATTTCAGGGACACCTGCCATATCTCTCCTCAGGTCAGGCCTCACCAGGGAGTTGGACCATCTAAAGTTCCTTCAGACTCTCCATTAGGATGTCTCCTGGCCAACCTTGGGCCCTTCCGCCTAACGCCTGATCTTAAACCACGAAAGCTCATTTTTCTCTGTAATCAGGTCTGGCCCCAATACCCATTAGACAATGCCTATAAATGGCCACTTAATGGCACTTTCAATCCCAATATTTTAAAGGATTTATACAATTTCTGTGCGCATGCTGGTAAATGGAAGGAAATACCCTACACCCAATCCTTTTCCGATCTCCGCACCAAACCCTCCCTGTGTACTTCCTGTTACCCTGTGCAGGTTCTATTAGACTCTAAACCAGCTTCTAAATGAACCAAATCCTCTCCCAAACCTCCTCCTTCCCCATGTAAGCAGACTTCCTTGTGCTGCTCATGCTGCCTGTCTCTTCCTATTTTCCTGAGGGACATTCCCATCATGGTGTCAAACCACTCCTTGCCAACTCTGACCTCAAAGCAATTCCAGCTCTGGGAGAGTTCATGCTCCCTCCCTGTGGGCTGAGACCAAGCCTGGGGCTTATTCAGGTATGCCTCATGCTATGTTGGGGAAGTCCTGTTTGATTATGGCATCTGACGACTGCTTCTCTTTCCCCCCTGTCTAATGCCCCTTTTTCCTGAGACAGCAACTGGAGAGTGGAGGTTTCATGTTGCTGAAAGTGTTCCAGTACCAGTCAATGGGAGTGACCTAGAGGCACAGGTGATAGCTAATCCCTCAGGCGTGTGTCATGCCTCCAGGCTTTGCCTTCCCCTCCCTTACCTAAGATGTCAGGACACCTTTTCTGCTTCTTCCATGGTCTCACCACATGTCCTTTGTCTCTGTCTGCCTTCCCCTCCCTGGGCTTACTGGGACCCTGCCTCCCATGAAAAACTTGTAGCATGGTACCTTATGACTTAAGTTATTCCAACTAGTTTGCCAGGCCTCTCAGTCTAAAGTAACATTAAATCAGCTGCTAGGCAAAAGCGCTTACAAAAAAAAAAAAAACTGCGGCTGCCACACTCACCCTAACTCTGCCCCCAAAAGGGGAAGAGGGGAAGCAAATAGGCACACTTATGCACAGCAGGAACACCTGCCATAGCTAAGAGAATCCACAGGCCAACCCCAAACACATCCTAGGCTGCCAGCCGCACATGGCAGTGGCTGTGACCTGCCACCACTTATCCTAGAATAAATGCATGCAGAGTACACGGGGGGAGGGGCAACAGGTCACACGGTCAGGCCTAGGCAGTCAGGCTCGCTTGTCCCAGGTGTGTGTGGAGGGGGTGGGTGCCTTGAGCACACCTTGCTTCTAGCCCCACCTCATACCTCGGGGTACCGGACCCAGCCCTTGTAAGCCAATTGTTAACTCAAGGTTATAGTCCCAGAAACAGAAAAATGGACATTACTGTGGTCTCTAAACTTCTCATTTAAAATTTTCTATACTTTCAGCCTCAGCATAAATTTTTCCCTCCAAATATTAACACTAGTTGTCCCGTATGGCACTGTTATTGGCCCGGATGTCCTCTAAATGCCCTTCTCTAACTTCACAGATGATTTATTCCTTTGTTAAAAAGGTAGCCTTTATTAAAGAGGCTGCCTGCTGTTAGCTAAAAGACAGGATCCTAACATTTTGTTCTTTCTGGATGGGACCTGCGCCTTCCAGTCTTCTGGCTTGTAGATGTTAAAAGCTTTGTACTGAGGCCTGGCCTCAGTATGCCTTGGGTGACCAAGAGAAGTGGCCTTCACAGGGTTCCTTAAATTACAATACCATACTCCAACTAGACCTTTCCTATAAAAGGGAAAAAAGTGAACTGAAGTCCCCTATACAAACATCTGGACAGCTGTACTAACGACCAGACAAATACATTCAAGCCTTTATCTCTGTGATCCAAACCTTTCAATTGACATGAAAGGATATCATGCTTCTACTAGACCAGACTCTTATCTCATTAGAAACACAATGGGTTCTGGCCCACCACTCAGTTTGGAAATGATTACCATTTACAATGAGCACCTGGAAATGAGGGAATAGATGTGCCTACCTACAGGGGAACAGGCAGTCCCCTTGATAGATCCACACCAAAAGGGGCTGGTGATATGGCTCAAGCAGTAAAGTGCCACTTTGCAAGCACAAAGTCCTGAGTTCAAATCTCAGTACAGGCAAAGGGAAAAAACAATATTTGGGGACACTCTCAGTGGGAGAGTGTCTGCCCAGCATGTGCAAAGCCCTGGGTTCAATTCCCCAGCATTGTTAAATCAAAAAAAAAAAAATGGTAAGAAAGATAAGTGGCATTAATATCACTTCAGCCATCTCATTGAGGAAGAAAGTAGTTTAACCTAGACCAGATCCCTCATTCTTCAAGTGAGGAAACTGAAGCCCAGAATGGTTCAGAGACTGCTCTCCAGAGTATCAGGTGTCAATGTGAAATGACAACTTTGCTTTACAGCAACACCCTGAAGAAAATCCCCTTACCTTTCTGCAGCATCTTGAGGACACTATCAGAAAGCATTCCAGAGTCACAGGTGAGACAGTTCTCCTCAAAGATAAATTTCTAACCATCAGCCCCAGATATTTGTAGAAAACTCAGTCTGTGGCTGAAGGAGAAAAGTCATTGGATCAACTAATACAACTAGCCATGTCTGTATACTATAACCAGGACATTACTAACAGAGAGAAAGGTAAGAGACATCATGATGTCATTGCTGCCCCCACCCGACTGGGGCCTGTATTCTGAACTTGCTACCATGGTGGACAGAAGGGGCATTTCTGCAGAGAACGCTTAAGGGGGACAGCCCGGGAGACAGCCCCACCCCCAACCAGGACCCTGCCCTCTCTACAAGGGTAACCACTGGAGGTCTAAGTGCCCCTGCCTCCAGATGGAAGGCGAGGTGCCACCTCCTATGGATTGGTGGATCCTGGCCCCCTGTCTGTGTTCCACTTCTTGACATCAATGTTGAGGAGCCTTGGGGTAGCCATGATGGCAGAAAAACAAAAGATCATTTTCCTCCTAGACAGTAGAGCTCATTTCTCTGTTTTACCTTTCTCTCCCAGTCCCTGGTCCAATGACAAAAGTTATCATTCAGAGCAAAGCTAGTCAGCCCCTAGAGCGTTATTTTACCCGGCCTCTGGCCTGCTCTTGGGGAGACCTCATCTTCTGTCATTCTTTCCTCATAGTTCCTGAAACTCCAGTGAGTTGCTGCTGGGATGGGATTTATTATCTCAACTTAAAGCTCAAATTCTCCTCCCCCCAAGCAGCTATCTCTGCTGCCCCCTCCTTCAGGGAACAAATAGATTCTACAGTGTGAACTGATGAGATGAGTGTAGGGCGAGCCTGGACAGCCCTCCTTATTCAAATAAAACTCAAAAATCCCTCACAGTTTCCACACCCAAAAACAATATCCCCTCAAGTCTGAAGGAATATGATAGGCCTTATGCCTATCATAAATTCCTTTAAAAAAATAAGGGCTACTAATTAGTTGCTCCAGCTCCTATAAGAAATTTAAAATTCATATAAAAGTTAATTTTAAAATACAAGTTACAAAGTAAACAACGGGAAAGGATATTGATAGGTAGTGAATGTACTTTTTGAGAAGTTAAAGGAAAAGAATTTTTTTGGATGAGAAAGGATTTTGTAAAAAAAAGGGTTTATCCTAAAGATTGTTTCAAATAGGAGGGATTAGGACAAGCCATCAAAGGGTTTATTATGTAATATAAAGGCCTAAGTTTTAAAAGTGTATAATAAAAGGCTTCAGTGTGTAATTAAGTTAAAGTTGAGTATAATCTAAGAGTTGCCTAAAAGATTTTTAGGATCATGTCAAACTAAAGTCAAATTCTCTGTCTATAAAATAAAAAGGTTTTCATAATATTGTTGTGCCCTGAGTAACATCTACAGAAAACTGTTTTAGGGAAAGATTTTTTTTTAATTTTTATTTTATTCATATGTGCATACAATGTTTGGTTCATTTCTCCCCCCTTCCCTCACCCCCTCCCTCTCTTTCCCACCCCCTCGCTACCCAGCAGAAACTATTTTGCCCTTATCTCTAATTTTGTTGAAGAGAGAGTATCAGCAATAATAGGAAGGAACAAGGGTTTTTGCTAGTTGAGATAAGGATAGCTATACAGGGAGTTGACTTGCATTGATTTCCTGTACATGTGTGTTACCTTCTAAGTTAATTCTTCTTGAACTAACCTTTTCTCTAGTTCTGGTCCCCTTCTCCTATTGGACTCAGTTGCTTTAAAGTATCTGTTTTAGTTTCTCTGCATTGAGGGCAACAAATGCCATCTAGTTTTTTAGGTGTCTTATCTATCCTCATACCTCCCTAGTGTGCTCTCACTTTATCTTGTGATCAAAGACAGGGAAAGATTTTATCAAAGAAATTACTTGTGTTTTCTGCTGATCTTGTCAAGCTTTAAGTACTACTAAATCACCGTTCATTTACATATTTGCTTATGTGTCTTAAATGACCACCTTGTAAAGTGTAGTGTCTATACTTTATCTAAATATGGTACAAACATTTACAAAGTTATATAAAAAAATGAGCTAGAGCTCTCTTTTATCCAAGAGTGTTACATTTAAATCCTGACAGTCCTTGCCTCCCACAGGTCACCTGTCTAGGTGTGGCCTTAAAGGGATAGACTCACTCCCTGAGTCATGAGGGAATCGACCCAATCTTCTGTTTCCCTCTCCCCCATACCATAAAGCAGTTTAGAGCTTTCTTGGGAGTTACAGGATTTTGCAGAATTTAGATCCCTAGATATGCAGTCCCTTAGCAGACACCTTTTATGCTCCTTCTAATAAACTTGCCTCCAACAGACCCTGCTCCTCTGGCTGAGTACCTGCCTTATCATAACCTTCTCAGGGAACTTCTCAGAGAGCATGCAGACCAGATCCTGCCCTACCCTATAACAATTTCTGTTAAACCAGGGGATCTTGTTCTCCTAAAGGATCTTCTACCCTCCCCATTGGGACTTTGGTGGACCAGCCCTCATCTGGTCATTCTCATAACACTCACTGCTGTCAAGCTCAATGGAATCCCCCAGTGGTGACACTTCTCAAGGAACCACTAGAAAAATGGAGAAGGGATATGACTATGTTCTTGCTCTCCTATTCTTAAGCTTCCTCCCTTGTATCATACTGCATGTCTGCTATTGCTAATCAAAAGTTTAACCAATTGTACCTCCAGGGATATCAACCTCTCCAAAACTGTCCAGAGGACTGCTGTGAGGGCCCCTACCAGGACGCCACAGGAGTCTGAGGATCTTGCCCCATACAGTGCCCCCTGCCAGCAGGAAGCAGCTAAGAGGCCAACACTTCACTCCAGTTCCCGATCCTCAGCACCTACCCTCATCATTATTAAAGAAAAAATGGGGGAATGATAGAGTAATAATGTCGCCATTTTGTGAATCAGTGGCAAAAATGGCAGCCCCACCCCTTAACAGAAATTCCCACCTTCTAAGACAGCCCCACCCCTACCAGAGACTACCACACATGCACTAACTTCCTTAATCTCCCCCTTCTATAAAAGCCATGCCTGCCCCAGAGTCTGTGCTGCACCATCTTTCCCTGGCCAGCCTGGCGGTTTGAGCCTGCCATTAAACTTTGCTCTTGGACGTAAGACTTTTCTCGTGAGCTTTCTTTGTGAGCAGCATTTTTTCCTAATACTCTTAAGTATGTTTTCTAAATTAAAAACAGTGCTATTTAATAAAGGATTTGACTTTGTTCATCCATAAAGTATATAATAAAAAACATTTTGTAGCTTATTTAAAATTCATTTCCTCTAAAGACAAAATTAAGAGGGGGAATGTATTTGATTAACAAGATGTCATTTTGTTACACTAGAATACAAGTTTTAAATATGTACTTGAGATAAGGAGAACTTAATGGTACTAATTAATACTGTCCATCATAATTATTATCCTAAAATGTGATATAGAATAAGTATTGTTTTGTCAAATTGCTAAACATTTAAAAACATTCTAACAATAATTGTTCTAAGTTTTTTTGTCATCTACAGTTTGGCTCCTTCTCTAAGACATTTTACAATCAAGTTCCCAAAAAACATTACTAACAAGAGTCTATGTCTCAAGCAGTTGTCTATTTAAACATTTGCTATCATTGGTTTTGTTTTACACTTCCCTTCCAAAACTTTAACTGCTCTCTGTTTATATTTTGCAAAGTACAACAAAAATAGCATGTTTTTTTTAAATGCCCATTACCTACAGAGAAAAAAATTAGGCTTTACTTACAGCCAAGAGGTTAAAAAAAAAAAAGGGTCCTTATGTGTGGGTGTTTTGAATAGACAATTTAATTAGAGGTTTTATTCTTAGCAATTACATCTATTCCATCATGATACTTCAATTAGTAAACTGAACAACAAAAAGCCCCTCAAAGCTTGAAGGTTTACTGGCATTTGCCCTCACCCTAGCAATCCTAAATTTAGATAAGCCTTTAAAACTAAAAGATAGCCCATTACATTCAAAGAGGGAGAAGTTCTGTAGCCTATTACTAATTCTCCAAACTATCAAATGATGTTGTCACATCCACAGAGACAACAAAATCTTTCAAATCCCACCTTAATTTGCTTCAATTATTTGGTCTTGTCATTAGCATGCCTAACTCATAGGATGCCTGTCTCTTGGGGGGGAGATGTCTTTTAGTCCTATAACAGATTGCTATTTTGAGCCTGTAAGTTAACATGTAACCTGTCTTTGTGTTCCATTTGAGAGACCCTTTGGAGAGACCATGTGGTCACAGGAAATACTGCCCTTATGATGAAGCCACCATGTGTACAGCACCATCTTGCCACTCTCTAGGGATAGGGAAGTCATGGTTGATGCCATCTTGCCATCCTCTAGGAAAATTATAACTAGCTTGTGATTAAAATTCTCTAAATTCATATAGTTTTTATACATGTTGTTTTTGATACATTAATCTGTTCAGGATTAGACAAAGAATAGAGTATTTGTGTTAAAGATCTGTTATATACTACTTAGGAACCTAGCTGACAAATCTAAAGATAATGACAAAAAATGATTTAAGAGTACACTGTGAATTAATGTGATTGTTTTGTGTGTCATTGTGTGCTTTCTGTGTATGTCTTAATCTGTCTCCTACCTATGTACTTGTGGCCAATAAGTGTTTGAGTTCATATGCACGCTTATATTGATATTCTTTGGCATGCCTAGGTCAAAAATTCCGTGTCTCTGTGTGTGTGTGTAGATGTCTTTAGGATGGGTCCTAAGCTACTTTTATAAAGTTAATGTACTCCACTGTCTCAAAAGTTATCTGAAGTTCTAATCCCAACTAGGTCTAACTATAATCTGCTTTAGGACTAAAAGAAAATTTACAAACAGTCTGTTTCATTCTATTGTGAGTGTAATTTACATTTAACTCCTCTATAATTAGGTTTATTTACCCATGTGTTTTTATAGATTACTATCATAAAAAAAACATAGTTTAATTTTCTTCCTAAGTCTTTTAAGGTATAAGGTTACTAAGAGTTTTATTAAAAAACAGTGTTACCTAAACGTGGGTTTTTACAAAGGTTGTTTCAAGATACAAGTTAAGGTCTTAAAGCTTATTAGTTTATGTATGTGTGATTGGGTTGGCTGTGCTTTAGTTTGCTTAGAGAGTTTCTGAGGTCAAAATGTAAGGTACTATGTGTGTTTAAAAATGGGTTTCTGATTTATCAAAATAACTGTCGGGGACTTTTGGTGCTATAGGCTGATAGAAAATTTTACCAAAACCAGAAGTTCACCCTCCATAAGGGATATTGGGGTTTATTTCCTTTCAATATCCAAGCCATGACTCAGTCATTGGGTTTCCTAACTTTATGCTTAATCTCTTACCTCTGTTTCTGTATTTATTTGTTTGTTTCTGTATTTATCTTTTTTTTAAATGTACTTGTTTCCCTACTCAGTTTACAAATTGACTACAACCCCATGACCTGATATGAAAACTGACCACGAGCGATAGGTTTGTATCAGCCACACTTACCTTGATGGGGTTTGGATTCTGTACTGGTTGCAAAAGTTCATAGCTACAGGTATAAACACCAATAGGCAAAGTAACCATAAGACTGCCTGTCACTTTTCACAATGAAAAATTAGATTCCTTATCCTTCCTGCTACACCTGGCAGGGCTCCTTCTGATGCTCCTGTCATTGTTCATGTTCAGGTCATGCCTTCTAAACCACATTTTTCTCTTCTAGGATAAAAGTCTTTAGGACCCAAATCATGAGACAATAGGGTTATCTCTACAGATGAATAAACCAGAGCTCCATGAGGAACCTTAACTGTGCTGGACAATAATTCAGACACTGTGTACAAATGAGCCCCAAGGGAAAGAAGCAGGAGAGACAATTTCCCCTTGTAGGTAGGGACGGCTGCCCCTTGTCAGCTTAAAGCAGATACTGAAGATGGACTCCCCCACTTCAGCAATATCCCAAAATGAGTATTTTGGAATATTGTCTCGGGAGGAATTTGAGGCAGGCTAGAGTAGGGAAAGTTCAGGACTCACATGCAGGTTGCCCAGGGATGGCCCATCCGACCCGCACCTGGCCAGGAACCGTCTGTGCCCACCCCCACTCCTTGATTATTGTATGGGAATCTCCTTGTTCTCCCCTTCCCATAGGTTTTCGTAGGTTTTAAAAGCACTTGAAGAGCAGAAACACGATCTTCCAGGCTTCCACCTTGGCCCCACCATGCTTCCCTTTGTATTTCCCTTCCCTAACTTTTAATAAATTCCATTTATACTCACGTGTCCTGCCATGGATTCTTCCACATGGGACAAAGAATTTGTAAGTCTTCTGATCACAGACTGAACCAGTACTGTTAACAAGTCCACCCAGTTGATGGACAGAGGGAGTTTCTTGCCTGGCTGGGGCTGGTGGAAGGAGGGAGTTTGTTGCCTGGCCAGGGCTTCACAGTGGTCCACAGTAGGATATCCACAGTAGAGAGAGAGGCAGAGAGAGAAACCCAGAAAGAGGGGAAACTCACCGAAATTTGAAGGATGGTTTTGGATGGATATCAAGTGATAGGAAAATAGTTCCTGGAAGAGCCATCAAAGAAAGGAAAGATACACATGGTATCCCTGTGTATCCCTGACAGAGCCACCAAAGAAAGGTAAGTGGACATACCTTTCTTTTGAGAAACCCCTCTGAACATCAACTTAAATATGGTTTCCATTGCTACTATCAACTTAAATATTAATAATGAAAAACAGGACTGTAAAACAGATACAGTGTGTGGGGGGGAGGGTACTAGGGGGAGTAGGCAGATCTAAGGCAGATGAGTGAGTAGTATCCCATTCCCCCCACCCCCAAAGCAATGTAATTCCTGTATCCCAAGGAGTTAGAATCCTGCATTCCTGCACCCTGAGAGGGAGTTGTAAATCCACATTCCTGCATCCTAAAGAAAACATACAGGGTCTGACAGATCTGCCACAGGGCAGATGAGCAAAATGCTCTCATGATTGTTTCCCGTCCCCTATAAGGGGCAAACAGACCAGTTCACCTGAGAAAGCCTGCGAATCCATGGCCAATAAAAAGAGCCCACCTAACCCAGAGTTAAAACGTCCATAAAAACCCCAGCCTTGTCCTGGGTTTCAGCACCATCTATTAGACTGAAAGAGGTACAGAATGGATAGGTGGGAGACGCTCAAACGCCAGTACAAGGTTTATTCCGGAAGAAGCCCTGTGGAGGGAAGTATCTAGCCAAAAGCCAGAACCCCACTGCCACTTACAGACTTGGAGTAGATATAGGGGAGGGGTCTAGAGGAGAAGTTTTGCTGGGCAGGAAAACTTGGGATTAACAATTACTAGGGGAAGCTAGAAGAGATAAGTGGTAATTAAGTACATAGGTTGCTCATAGCTCTGGACTCCCTGGTGAAGTGACAGCTCAGAACCAGATGAGGTGAGAGTTTGTCATTCCCTTGAGGCCAGGTGTGGTCCCTCCCAAAAACTGTCTGCAAGGGTGGGGGGTCTAATCCTAACATGGCTTCCCTTTTGTTCACCCTAACACTTAGTTCTCAGCATCTCTGTCCATCCTTAACTGACAGAAGAAGGGAACAGGTTATAGTAGCTTAGATGGCTTACTTTCTCAGAACAAGTAGCCTCTATGAGAAGCTAGAGCTCTAAAATATGAACAAGTTTTCTTTTATCCCTAAGGGTAAATGGCATCATAAAATAGCTTTAGCAATTCACTAGTTGCTGAAAGCCTGGACATGTACCAACTATAAACTCGTTATAGATGCTTCTATAAGGATAAAACTAAGTGTGAGTAAAACACAAAGCAAAGGTATGGTTCCAGAGAAAGTACTTCAGCATGACAAGGAGTTATCTGATTACTCAAGATTGTGAAATTTTGTAAATGAGAGATGTCAAACTAAATGTGATACTAGATGTGAAGTTGCCTAACATTATGCCTAGCATAAAGTATATCCTAAACACATGTTGGTTTGTTTCGCTTTACCCTACATATCAGGAATTGGGAAACTTTTACCTGTAAGGACCAGGTAAAACTCTAGTTTTATAGGGTTACAATACAAAAGCAGTTACAAACAATACACGAATGAATGTGGCCATGTTCTAATACAACTCAATTTCAAATCTATAAACACAATAAAAACAATCCAAATGCCTGAGTCAACCTGTTGAACTGCTCTGGAAATAGGCATCCCTGAGAGACAGAGGAAATCCTGCTAGGGCTGTGGAGTCCCCTCTTGCCTGCCATAGACTTTACTCAACTGTGGCAACATTGTGTCTTCCCCATGTAGCGAAGTCTGTAATCGTCTGTGTTCGATGCTCACTCAATGTTTTCAAAACCGCACAATATATTGTTGAAAGATATGTGTGTTGGACTGACTATATATAAAAGGAAATTATTCAGTGGAGAAAGTGGGGAATTCAACTGGGTGGGCATATAAGGGCTCCTAAGGGAGGGATAGAGTTTTGTTCCTTAAAGAGGCATAGACCGCCTATTTTATTCTAATTGTACATTTATATTGTATATGCTCTTCTTCTGTAGGGATGACACATTTCACAGTTGGAAAGAAAAAGACAAAAATGCATAATAGCAAGAACCAAGTCTTGACTGGAGGAGGGATTGTCAAGAAACAGAGACTACATTCTGGATGATGAGAGGTATGAACGGACGAGATGAGGCTAAGGGAACCATAGGCCTGAAAGCCAATGGAGCAGGGCAGTGGTGAGAGGCCAAGCCTGCCCAGGGTTCCCTCCTGAAGCCTCTCCCTCCCTGGGAGGATGATCCTTCCATTGCCGGCCTGTGCTCCCTTCGTATTGAGTTTACGCTGTCTGTGCCCTCCTGCATTTCCCTCATCCTTGACATCCATGACCCAGGTGGCCCTTTGGTCCCATCATCCTCAAGTGGTAGCTGCTCACCTTTCTAGAACAAACCTTTCCACAAATCACCTGCTTTGTTGTAACTTCATGGCTTGGTCTCAGCCAGGAAGAGAGAGGCCCAAGGGTTCTGGCTAGCATTTGGCTTCTATTCCAGGCCTGCTTGACTTCTGCTTCCAGGCCTTGGGTCTCCTCCAGCCTTGCCAGAGGGATTTCCTTTGGGTCTGCAAGGTCAGGAGTGAATTTGGGCTTCACTCCTCTGGAACCACTCCCCACCCACATTGCAGAATCATAGAAGTTGGCACCAGAAGGGGCCTCAGAGAGCATCCACACTTCACTGTCTTTGGAGATAAAGGCCAAGAGAGTGCCGTCAAGAGTGCCCTTCTAGAATGATCTGAGCCCCCATGAGACAGACACCACCTTGGGGCAGAGATCCTGTGGTTGTGCCCTCCCCCTCACTGCCCAGTATGGTTTAGAAAAAAGCCTCAAAAGGGCGTGAGTCCTCTCTTGAGGCTGCTTGCCAGCATATCCCAGTGGCTGCCTTACAAAGCTTCTGTCCATGGAAAAATAGTCTGCAAACTCAGTGATACAACTGGCCTTTTAGTTTTAAAAGGCATCATGTTTTCTCTTGTGATTACAAAAGAAAATCAAGTTGCCTGTAGAAGATTTGGAAACTATAAAAACTTCTAAAGAAGCAAACAATTATCACAATGTCAGAAATAGGAACTATTTTTAAGGTTTTGGTTTAATCATAACTAAACTCTTTTAAGAGAAACCATTCCTAAAATAAAGACCTACCACCCCCTGCCACTTGCCAGGGGGTTGACTTAAAATCTTTTGTGGCTGCCTCTAAGGATGGTACCAGGGCTGGGCTGTCAGAAGATATGATCTGGCCCTATGGCTATGAATGCATGGGTAAGTGACTGGGTTGAGTGAGGAAGAGGGAAGACAAGGAACACACACTGTCCCACCTCCTTCACCTGCCAGATCCCTGCACATCTCTGTATTGCCATGGGTGAAGCCATAACTGCAGGGCCATAGTGGAACTTGGTCTAATAGGAAGGGACGAGAGAGGTACCAACACCAACACCAAGTCTGTCTCCATTGGCCTGGCTACCACACCAGCATGGGGCTTTGGCAGAACATTGCGCCCCTGAGACCCTCTAAGCAGAAGCAGCGGAGGAGGGGAGGGATTCGCACCAGACCTCAGCCCCGGCTTCTCGCAGTCACAGGCCATGCCTCCTAACTTTTCCATCATGCAGAACACGGACTTCCAGTCCATGGCTGCTCCAGGGCCCCTGCAGTGCTGGGTAATATCACAATATGATGATCTGAGGCCCACAACATGGTCCCATGCCAGGCAGGGACTCTTTCCACCAATAGTGTCAGGCAGGACCCTGACTGAGAACACTCAGAGATCCCCTGAGGACTCAGCTTGGCTCACTTCTCTTTGCTTCTCACAAGTTCAGGCCAACCCATACCTGCAGGCCTAACCATGAGGAGGTGAGGGCTGCCCAGCTGCGACCAACACCCCATGCAACATGGGACAGATGGACAGACTAGAGAGGAAGAAGGGAGTCCGAGAGGGGCAGAGATGGAAGAACAGGCAAGAACCTCATCCTTCAGTCAATCCAGTCACACGCTAGGAGGAGCATAGAGGACCAGGGTGATGGAAAGCTGGGGCAGCAGGAAGAGGCTATACACCAGCTAGCACAGCATGGCACAGGTATCTTTACACACAATGGGTGACAGAAATTGACCTTTATTTGTACTAAAATCTGTTTACCTTTTGATATAAAGTAACATCTTAGTACAGAACAGCCCATCTGTCAGATCCGTACCTGCCTGTGCATTGCCCAACACAGCCCAACTCAACCTGCAACCTAGAAAACAGCCCCTCAAGGCTGTGCAAGCAGTACCTTGAGAATGGCCTACAGTTTTTCTCAGTTGTCTGAGCTAGAAAACTTGTACCTGTAAAACAAAGGACAGCACTGAGGACTAAAACTTGTTTCTTTTTTGAACAGCTGTGCAAGAAAATATATCCCTTTTTTAAAAATGTCAGTAATGGCTAAACTATAATCTAGTTTCTAGAATTACAAAGAATAAAATGAAATCAAAGATTTCTTGCTAGTAAAATGAAATGTTAGGAACAGTATTAAAATATAGGTCCTACCCCAATGACCCACAGAGCCAGTACAGTACCTATTAACAGGGCACACAGTTTAAAGGAGAAACCACATTGAATCTCCAGCCAGGGATATCCGGCATCAGAAGTGCAAAAAAAAGAAAAAAACAGAAATCTGACAAAGACTGCAGACATCCTCATGGAGTCAGGCTCATGCTGAGAGGTATAAAAGCAAGATTAACAAGACCCCAGGCTTTCTTTTGAGATTTTCAATAATGGCGACATTAACCATTATGTTTCCCCTTAGAAGTTCTCATTTCAAAGTCTAAAACATGAATGGTTTCGCACCAAAAAGAGTGATGTACTTCCATGCTGTACAGTGTAAGGATTACCCTGCAACATTGCACTGATAGAGGCTGTGAGGACTCATGGAACCTAGGGGAGCCCATGTGTTCACGTGCCCTGCTTCATACCCTGCCTAGGACCCAATCATGTCACTGAGAACCTAAGAGGCCCTGAGGGACCATAATGACACTTAAATAAGAAATGCAGCTGGAGGGGAAATGAGAGGCCATGGGAGGCAGGAGGAAAGGCCAAGAGGCAAATTCCTAAGAGTGCCAAAGCCACCTTCCCTGGCATGGGAGGAAAACGCTGTGGTGGTGAGCTGGCCCCTCCAAGGCACTGGTTCTGCCACTACCAGTGGTCTGAGCACCTGCGGTCATGATGTTCTTCCGGGAGATGGGCCATGGGGGAGCAGGAAGTCTGTCGAAGCTCTGGTCCCACTGACAGGAACCTCCCAAAGCAAAGCAGCCCCCACAAGGTTCCAGGGTCATTTTGCTGAAGACAGAAACAAAACCAACACCAAAGCAACAGAGGTGGCAGGAAGCAGGGGCGGGGCACCGACATGGAGCCGTTCAAGTAAACATAAACAACCAAATACTTAGAAAAGGCTTGTAAACTTGTGATCTGAAAGGTTCTGTGCAGCATCTCTGATCGGCTGGTTATAGGAAGGTGGGTGTTCAACCCCTACCAAGTCTTTTGTGTTTCTGCTTTTTGTGTAAAGCACACATATAAAGAGGAGCAGCTTGCTGGCCCAGGCCTGGATCCATGTGACTGCTGCCCTCTGTCTACGAAGGAGGTGCTTCTGGAATCCTGGTTCTGGATCCTTCCTGGCAGCTCCATATACAGATAGAACTCTGTCTTCAGTCACTGGAGAAGAACGAGCCAGGTCTCCCCCACCATCAGGCTGGCTAAGTTGCCTCCTGGTCCAGCCTTCTAGAGTGGGCAGGCGGGGATCCACAGGACTTTACTTTGCTCTTGATTGACTGTTGTCAAGATCTGAGTGCAAATGCTCGACAGGGCTCCTCCCTGGACGACCCCTGCAGAAGAACCCCCCCAGACACACATGGGCCATAGCTCTGTGTAAGATCCTCAAGTTGAGGCAAATCAATGCAGCTCACACTCTAAGGCTTGCCTATCTGTTAGCTACTTGGCACCCCTGCCCATCCCCACCTGACTCTCCTCCATCAGTAAGAAACTGGACAAGAAAGGGAGAGGGAAACTGCCCCCGGAGAGTAGACTACTCACGCATAAACTGCCCATCCCACACAATGACAACCTGGCTAGGACTGGCCTTGCCTGCACTGCTGGGTCCACTGGGGGCCTCAGGATTCCCGCCTGCTGGGGATGCTGCAGTGCCGCACAGTGTCTGTGCTGAGAGACCCCTGTCACTGCTTGTATAAAAGCAGAGCATGTCCAGAGGCAGCTTAGGGAGCTTAACCTCACCCACCTGGAGAAAACCCAACCTGACACCGGTCTGGGATTGCAGGCTGAACAACTTGCCAGTAACACAAGGGTGTAGGGCAGTATTCCCCTGTCCAAGAACAGCCTGTCCAAGAAAGGCAGCTACTACCTTTTCTAGGGAAGCCACTGCTTCTGTGCCCTGACCAAAACCACAAGCACCTACCTGTGAAGTACCTGCTGTACTCCTGCTCGATCTTCTGAGCCGTCTCAAACTGCTCTTTGGAATGCCTCTGTGTCACCTTGTCCCTCAGGTAGATGGGGTCTCTCTGCTCCCTATTAGGACAGTGAGGAGCCAGGCTGAGCCTCCAGCTTCCCTAAGCCCTCCTTTTCCCTTCCTTGGTCTAGGGTGGCAGGGAAGTCCATTAAGGTAGGGGCAGGCTATGGCAGGAGGCCCTAGGTGCTCCCCATAAAGCAATACCGTCCAGGCTTTATGGGAAGCTCTGAGCAGGCAGGGAAACTGGACACTTCAGCATGGGCACAGAGCCAGCAGACAATGCCAGCTGACCCCAAGCACAGGCACCAGGAGCTCAGCAGTACAGAAAGGCCAAGTGAAGGGGGGGCCTCAGTGAGCAAGGACCTAGCCTAGGCCACTCAGTTGCTCTGGCCTACAGCATAGTACCCTGAGAGGCATGGGGATGGAGGGCAGGAGGGGAGCAATGCAGACAAAGGCAGCCATGCTCAGGAACCCTGGGGCACCTAAAGGGGAAGGGTGGCAGGGAAAGAGGCACCGAGCTTGGTTTATGCTGTCTCTGACTACGGGTGAGGGCTGGTAAGGAAGGGTTGTTTCTCCTATACACAGGTTGCTTTCATTCTTTGGCTCCCTTCCCCACCTGAGCCACAGTTTTGCCCCAGCTGAGCCACAGGGCCTTGGCACCTACTTGATGTGCTTGGCGCTCTTGTAGTGGATGAAGATGACGATGGGGTAGATGTGCATATGGTGTAGCCGCTCAATGGCGTGGGGAGCAATGTCCAGCAGACAGTGCCGGTTCTGAGGGGCAGGGTACAGAGTGAGTGCCAGAGGACAGGCAAAGGGGACCAGCCCTCTAAGGACACTCCTTCTGCCAGCAAGGGAACCCACCCTTGCTCCATACAGCTCCATCTTCTTCCATAAATGAACACACAATCAAAGCAATAGAAGTAGTCTTTCATGAAGGCCCCACAAGACAACTAAGGGGAGACCTTACCCAGGGACATCTCCCCTGTCAGCTTTGATAGCTGTCATGGCTGGACACAGGTGTCAGGACTGGACACCTGTCCTGCCTCTGCCTCAATGCAGGGACCTTCTAAGAGCTCTACCCCACCTTGGCCTAACCTTATTCTGCCAGACTGAGGAACAAGTTAGGGACGCTGGAGGCCTATGGCAGTGGAGGGGAGAGTGTACCTTTGCATGGCTGTGATAGCAATTCAGCCCATGGGTCCCCTAAGCCTCTAAACAGAGTGTGAGCCAAAGAAAGGCAATGGGCATCCAGCCTGCCACTCTCCCTAACCCAGAAAGTTCCACTAAAGGGCTCCCTAACTGGAACTCATCTACTTCAACTGAGTACTATGCACATACTGCTGTGAGAAGCTGACACCTTTGCCTAACTAAGAGAGGAAGAAAACTAAGCCCAGAATGGTGAACAAAGCAGCCCAGTGCCAGAGTCTGAGGAGTGCCCAGACCTCGGCCTTCCAAGAAGCTGCTCTGCAAGTACACCCTGCAGCTGTCCCACTTGTCTGGCAAATAGGCTCTAGAGCATCAAAAGCATCAAGAGACGTCGCTGGCCCTTACAGAGGTAAGAACCTGAAAGTGGTTCTCAGAAACTGTCCCCAGAGTTCAGCATTCAGGGATTCATCATGGAATGCCCCCAAGAGGCTGTCCCTAGAGTTCAAAGCTAGAGTTCAGATCCCCTCAGAGGGAAAGGCGATTCCTACACTCTCACCAAGAGATCCACACACTGTTTACAAAAGCAGAGAGGCACAGCAGTGAGGAGGGTGAGCCCAGGAGCAGGACTCAGATGACCAGGACACTGTGAGCTCACTAAGAGCCAGGACAGAGGGCCACAGGCGCAGCAGCCCAGACCCACACACGGGGAGTCCAACCCTGAAGTCCCAACAGGCGCCAAGCCCTCTGGCTAAAGCTATAGGTACCTTTTCTGTGATCTCCTTTATTGAAGCCACTGTGGTCACATCAAAATGGCCGCTCCTGCGCTTGTAGTCAACAAACAGGCAGTCTTTGACACCCCGCTCAATGGCCTGCTGGGAAGCCTTCATCACCTCTGCAGGACATAGGTGCAGAAGTCAGGGCACCCGGAGCACGTGGAGCCCTTGATGGAGTGGGGAGGAACACTGACTGGCAGTGGCAGGACACCACAGAGGGAACCAGACGCCAAAGGTGGGTCTGACTGAAGTCAGACTCAGGGCTCTGAGACAGGGCCAGGGAGGCAGGCAGACAGGGATCGACTCAATTCAGTAGGCATAGAGGGTGCTCCTTACCGAGTGGGCATCTGCAGAACTTGCCAGGTGCCTCGTTCACCAGCATCTCCTTCACCACATCCAGTAAAGGCCCTAGAATCAGGACTGGCCTCAAAGTGGTACAGTCCACCTTCTGGACCCGCTGATAGGCCAGGCTCACCGAATCTGAAGGACAGAGTGGCAGTGTCATGGCCCAGCCTGGACAGAAGGTGGAATCAGAGCTGAGCACCTCTGCTCCCTGATCTGGCTCACCCATAACTCCATAAAGCCAGAACCAGGGAGGGTGACCAGCTCGTCGAGCTTGCCTGGGATTTCCCCAGCTTTAGCACCAGAGTCCCATGTCCTGGGCACACCAGGGCATGGTCACTCATGGAGTCCAGCCCAAGTGTGTACTTCCACCTCTGATAACACTAGAGGCAGCTGGTTCTGACCAGTCTTCTTGCACTTTCTTCTGCTCCAATTCCTTAGGTGTCCTACACCCATTGCCCCCACCTCATGTCCTTTTCCCCAGCTCACCAGAGATATGGCCTCTAAGGTTTGGCAGCCACAGTTTTCCCTGTGGCAGGCATGGTCACATGACCCATAACAGGGGAGGCCCCCACATCCTTGGCCTATGTCCATGGGCCAAAAATGGGTGGTGCTGTGAGCCAGCTCTGACCATACAGATGGGGACAACCCTTAGGAAATGGCAAAGCCACAAGACAGAAGGGACCTGGGTCCCCAGACAGTGTACAGCACAGAGCTATATCCCCTGGACCACTCACAAGCTCAGGCTTGTACATGGCAGAGAAATGAGCTTCTTATTGTGCTTGAGCTGCTGCTATCAGACACATGTTATAAACCTCCCCTCCCATAAATGCACAGAAGTCCTTCTAGGAAGAGAGTTTAAAACAGCAAACAAATGCCTTCTTTGGAGCTGAGATACAGCACTGTGTGGCATCTGAGAAGCACAAAAAAGGGAATAAAGCATAGTCCCTGCCCTTTATAAGTTCACACTGTAACAGGGCCGCAAGTCAACAACACCAGACATCCAGACCAGTGCTGCCTGGTGATTCCAGGCACCAGAACAGGGTGAGACAGGGTGGGGGAGTGGGGGTAAGCATTAGATAATGATGGATGACAAGGGATTGAGACAGGCCCAAGAGGGATAGGGAAGCAGAGAGCAGGGAGAAGCGAAGTGGGAGAAGGCAAGGCCAAGGAGGGCTACAGTGAGAACAGACTGATGTGGGCAAGTAAGGAAGGGTGAGGTTTGGCAGGAAGTGTCTGTGCACCTCTGTAGAGCTGCTGTGGCTAGAAGACAGGAGCAGGGACCTGAAGGCACAAAGTAAGCACCAGGCTGCAAAGAGACCAACCTCAGGGCAAAACAAAAAAAGCAAGTAAACAAAGTCTCTTCCCTCACTACACCCCTACAGGCATGCATTTTAAGACTGAGGATTAACCACATACACCTTCCCAGCTTTCTATATGGCACTTCCCAGCCTGGTGCCTGCTAGTCTATGGCTTAAAAAGCAAGCAAGGGATTTAAGACATTTTCACCACCTTTGAACCCCATGTGTCCTCTTTTGAAAACCAGAGCTCTTCCCAACACCCATTCCCCCTGGCCTCCGCAGAAGCAACCATTACTGTGAGCTGTAAGTATGACATTCCATGTCTCTGTTATTTTTGTAAGTTGACTGGGGGGAGGGGAGACAGTACTGGAATTTGAACTCAGGGCATCAAGCTTGCTAAGCAGGTGCTCTACGACTTGAGCCAGGCCTCCAGCCCTTTTTGCTTTAGTTACTTTTTAGACAGGGACTTACATCTTTTAGCTAGGCCCACTTGGACTATGATCCTCCTCTTTTTACACTTGCCACCATACCTGGGATGACAGGCACTGCAGCCAGCTATTGACTGAGATGGGTTCTTGCTAACTGTTTGCCTGGGCTGGCCCTGAACAGTGGTTTCCTGAGTAGCCAGGATTATCAGTGTGGGCCGCTGGTGCCCGGCCAGGTCTCAAATTTTCAGTGGGGCTGGCCTTGAACCATGATCCTCCTATCTATACTTCCCAAGTAGCTGCAATGACAGGCATGAGCCATGGCACCCCATTTGATTTTTACATGCTTAGAAAACACATTGTGTATGTATTTGAGTTCAACAAACATGACGTGATCTGTAAATATTTTTTTAACTCCCTCAGGTTGCTTCTGGAATGCACCCATGCTATTTATGCTATTCTCCTTATTCCTTTGGAATAAATACCCCATGCATAAATATAGTGCAAACAGACACTAACAAGAACTTGAACACCCAGGCAGAGTTTTGGGGAACATCTGGATTAGTCCAAATCTACACAGCTAGTACCTGAGAGTAAGGAGGGGACAAAGAACTAAGTCTGATGTTAGACATTTTCCCTTAAAGTCAGTTGTCAAATTTATAATTTGGGTGTGTGCGGAGCAAGAGGCAAAGTATCTATGACAGTCACCAAAGCACAGAGCAGGCTGTTCTGTGGTCTTATGGGCTGAAGAGGAAACCTGGGAGTCGAGGGGCCCTGTGGAACCCCCTAGGCTCTTGGCTTGGACCTGAGGGCCACCACTAGGGTCAGGGTGAATCATAACCAAACAGAAGCTGCAGCCCTGCCAGAGATGAGATCAGTGCTGTATGTACAGGTCAGGGCCAACCCTCCCTGGAGGGCAGGAACATCATTCAGAGTCTTAACATTTCCTATTCGTAATTCTTGACATTTTAAACAATTTCCAAGCATACCAAGAAGCAAGAACAAGAAAAGCAAAGTCAACAAGAAACAGACTCAGGGATGATTAGACATGACAGTTACCAAGCAGCCCTCACAAACACGTGCTTGTCTATTTAGGAGAGCAGACAACAAGATGGAAAATCTTGGCAGAGAATTAAAGTCCATTAAAAAAGAATCAAATGGAAACTCTAGAACTAGACAGCACAGTTTCAAAAGTTAACAACATATTGGACACAACAGAAGAGAAGAACCACGAACAGGGAAAAGGTCAGTAGGAGACATATGGGCTAGTAGAAGCATCTAGAGAAAAGAGATGGAAAATACTGGGGTGGGGGGGCGGCGGCACGTGGAGATAGAAGCTGCAAGATATACAAGGTCTGGCCAAAGAACTAAGATGCAGGAGAGGCACGAAGACCACAGAAGCATTTTTAAAGAAATGGTAGCCAAGGGTTGGGGCATGGCTCAAGTGGTAGAGGGTCTGCCTAGCAAGCACAAAAGCATAAGGCCCCAAATTCAAACTCCAGCACTGCCAAAAAAAAAACAAAAAAAAAAAGATATGATGGCCAAGAATGTTCTATAACACCATGTTACAGCGTTAAGAAATGCCAAGAACCATCTAAGCAGTACCAAGTGCACCTGGGCAGCACTTCATAGTTGGATTGCTGCAAATAGAGAAAACGCTAAAAACAGCTGGGGGATGGGGGATATATTACCTTCAGCACAAGGACAGCAGGGAAGACTCTCACCAGAAATATCACGTGGCAGGCTGAAAAGCATCCAAAAGGATTGGTTCACTTCCTCCCTAATCTTCAGAACCTTTGCCTATTACCTTTTATAACAAAATGTGATAATTAAAGAACCCAAGAGAAAGAGCTTAGCCTGAGTTATCTGGGTGGGCCTCAAACACAGTCACAGGTATCCTTATAGTGGCACAGGGAATTCTGAGACAGAAAAACATGAAAGAGAAGGTGATGCGAAAATGGAGGAGAAGGGTTTGAAGATATTGGTGATGTGGCCACAAGCAAAGAAATGAAGGAGTCATCACTAGGAGCTGGAGGAGGCAAGGAAAGGATTCTCCCCTCAAGCCTCAGAGGAGGCGTGGTCCTGCCAACACCTGGACCTTGGCCTAGTGGTACTGGTTTTGGACCTCTGGCCTCCAAAATAAATGTGCATTGTTTTAAGCCACGTGGCTTATGGTAATTTGGACAGCAGCCATTGAAAATGAGGGCCAGAGCAAATAATGAATTCTTTAAAGTGCTTAAATAAAATGCAGTTGGTCCTCTGTATCCACAGGTTTTGCATCCATGGATTCAACCAATTACAAATTGAAAATATTCAGGGAACATTGTGGCTCACACCTATAATCCCAGCTATTCGGGAGACACAGATGGGAAGATCACAGTTCAAAGACAGAAGGGCAAAAATTTGGTGCAACTGTATCCCAAAAAACAAGCTGGGAGGGCTGGGAGTGTGGCTCAAGTAGAAGAGCACCTGCCTAGCAAGTGCAAGGCCCTGAGTTCAAATCCAGTACTGTCCCCCTCCCATAAAAAGCCCAAGTTGGGCTTGGTGGTTCACACCTATTCCAGCTATATAGGAGGTGACGGTAGGAGAATTGAGGTCCAACGCTAGCTCCAGGCAAAAAATTAGGAGACCATATCTGAAAAACAAACTAATACAGAAAGGGCTGGGGGTGTGGCTCAAGTGGTAGAGTGCCTGCCTAGCAAGCATAAGGCCCTAAGTTCATATCCCAGTACAAGGAAAAAAAAAAAAAAACCCTCTATCTTCTATCTGTCAGTAGCTAGATATATGGAAAAAGACTGTAATGAACACATACAGATTTTTCTTGTTGCTATTCCCTGAACAATAGTGTGTGACAACTGTTGACCTAGCATTTACATGGTGTCAGGTATTATAAGTGATCTAGAGAAGATTGAAAGGATTGCATAGGTCACGTGCAAGTATCACTTTACCATTTTACGTAAGGGACTTGAGCTGTAAGCCCCTGTGGATACTGTGGGAGGACCATAAACAGTGATCTAAAATTCTATATCCAGTGAAAAGCTCCAAAAATGATGGTAAAATAGACATCTTCAGACAAAAACTGAATTTGTCACCAACGAACCTGGTATTACAAGAAATGCTGAAGGGAGTTGTTTAGCAGAAAGAAGTGAAACCAGAACTGCTGAAGGGAGTTGTTTAGCAGAAAGAAGTGAAACCAGAACTGCTAAAGGAAGGCAGAGTGATGGAAAGGGTAAAAGCAAACAACTGGTATGTCACTGAATACCACTACTTTGAGTTTAAGATATGTGAGGAGTTAAAATGGTCGGACCGTCAGAGTTGGGAAGCTGGGAAGTGGAGTTAAGAGTGAGCCGGAGTTAAGAGTGAGCCGGTGTGTCAGAGTTCTGGTGAAGTGCTCAAGGCAGTAAATCAGTTTCATGCTGTGAGGGCTACTGAAAAATTTAGTAAAAACAAACAGCTAAAAACTAATCAACGGGTGGGATGGCGTAACAGAAATACTCGATCAATCCAAAACAAGCAGAGAAGATGAACATACACCAGGTAAGACAGACAAAAAAAAGGGGTGGGGTTTGCTCCTTAGTGCGCACTACGCTGCGTGTGACAGTAAAAGCTCTGGTTAAGCAGCATGCACAGTGTCTTCAGTGTTCACTTTTCTGTAAAAGCAGGCATACTTTTCTCTATGGGCCATATTTTGAAAAAATGCTTTTAAAAACAGATTGCCACTATGCATTAAAATAAAAGCCATATGCTTTTATGTAAATAGATATGAAAATATAAAGCTACAGAAAATTTAAAGTACAAGACAGGAAAAGATGAACTGTGTGAACATTAACCAAAAGAAAACTGGTATGAAAATAAAAACATCACATAAAATACACCTTTTGGAAAAGACATTACCAGAAACCGGGAAGACTCTGTAATGACAGGAGGGTCAGCTTGCCAGGAAGATAGGAAAATCCAAAGGCGTATACACCTAAGCTATAACCTAAAAACCAATGGTGTGAAACAACTGAAGAAGTAAAAGAAAAAACATACAAACTGCTTTTTTTTTTGAAACAGGGTTATTTATACATGTACCCCAGGCTGGTGTCAGTCTGGTGTCCCCTGTGGTTGGCACCACCACACCCAGGTAAAACTATTCAAAGATATAAACATATCTGTTGCACACATACCAAATACATCAGAGATGGTGTCCACAGGAGGAAGGAGCAGGGGGAGTCTGAGACCAGAATGGAAAAAACCAAGACACAAAAGGACAAAGAAACCCTCCCTTGATTAACAGGCCAGCAAACTTACTCTATAAAGGGCTAGACAGTAAATATTTTAGGCTTTGAAGACAAAAAGGCATAATTGAGCCAACGTTAACATCAAATGGCTAATGGTCATTTTAACATGTTAAGTTTAAAGTGTAAAAACCTGTGCTCAGCTCAGAGGCTGCACAAACAGGCAGTAGACCAGACCTGGCCCATAGGCTGTGACCTGTCTAGCCTTTTTTCACCTGATGGTGACAGTAAACCATAAGCTATAAGCAGGACCCACTAGGTCTAGGGCCATAATTTTAAAGAGAAGAGGTGGGAAGGAAGGAGCAGGCCAGTGGTCCTACCTTCCGCTGCTTACTGAGCCCACTCCCTCCCCACCTGAGAGGACACACCCAAGGACAGTGGATACACAGGACCCTGGGAACTGCATTTACAAGGGCTTCCTCCTTCACAGGACCAATGCATCCATCCTCAAAGGACATCTGCTGGGGGATCCTGGATTAGCATTCTGCCTGGGAGAATCTTACCAAAATCCCAGATGAACACAGGAGTGAGGTCAGAGAGGACAAAGATGTGCACACACTGGTAGCCCATGGTCACTCCCAAGCACAAATGAGAAGCAATGTATGAAGCAGAGACTGTTTTTCACCTGCTTAGCACCTGCTTCTCCTTTCTTCCTTACTAACAGGACTGGTGCTGTTGAGGTCAGTGATGCTCCCAGCTAAAACATGCATCCTTTGAAGATGTGAGTGGACAAGGATATGTAAGTAGTAGTTGAGTAGAGTTCCAGATAAGCTGTTTTAAAAGGCACACTCAGCTGAGATACACTTTTGCCTTGCCTCTTCCTCTGTTCTACTGCCTAAAACAGGGACATGATGGCTGGACCTGCAGTAACACATGGTGACCATGAAGAGACCATGAGGATGGAAGCCACATTCTATTGGCTGGGAGACTGAAGACAGCAGCACCACCTGACCAACACAGACCTGTGTGCAAAAGCCAAGTGAACTTCTATCTTGTTTAAGTCCCTGGGGTAGAGCTTTGGCAGTCCCCCCAGGAGAGCCCACTGCAAAACAAGCTCCATCACTTGCCTTCAAAGAGTGGAATGGAGTCACTGGAAAAAGCATCGAGCGTGAGGAGGTCCTTCCCATCTTTGGACCCGCTGCGCTTGTGCTTATGTTTCCTTCGAAAGAAGGACCGGCGTGCGGCTGCTGACAGCGTCTTTGCAGCACTGCTGTCATCTCTGACCTCGGACATGCTGAGCCTCCTGGAGAATTCTTGGTCCATCCTGTGGTCAGAGGAAATCACAAAGCTGGAGAGGGCCATGGGGACAGTGAAGAAAGTGGGAGTGGCTCGGGAGCCAGGCTCCTCCACACACTTCAGGCTCCTGGTCACTGCCCCTCCGATGCTGAGGACCCCTGGTACCACAACTGCAGGGGGACAGGCAGCACACAGTCAGCTCTGGGGCAGGTGAGTCCCAACCACCATGCACTCAGCTCAGGGCAGCCTGTAATTGGTGAAAGGGGCCAGACAAAAAGGCCATGCAGTATGGAGCTGCATTCACACGTGTCCTCAGCAGGGAGACCTGAAGTGACTGCAGATTACTGACTGCTTAGCTAGACTTGCGGGGAGGACAGAGGGATTGGGGTGCTATGATTGGACATGGTTTCAGTGAACCCCCCCCCCAAGGGCTTATGTGCTGGAGGCTTGGTCCACAGTATGGCAGTGCTGAGATGGAGGAAGTTTGAGATTAGATCCTCGAGCACTGCCATCGGAAGGGATTGACACAGTCCTCACAGAACTCAGTCAGCTCCTGCAGGAGTGTGTTGTTATAGGAAGAGCAAGTTGTTTGCTGTCTTGCCATGTGATCCCTTCCTTCTGCATAAGGTTGGTTACCCACCACAAGACACAGCCAAGGAGGCCTCACCAAAGGCTGAACAGATGGGGCCACATGATCTTGCACTTTCAGCGTCCAGAAATGAGAGCTACATAAACCTCTTTTCTTTGTACATTTCCAGCTTCAGGTATTTTGTTACAGCAAAAGATAACACCTAACAGGTATATGGTTTCTTTCTGAAGTGATAAATATGCCTAAAACTAACTGGAGATGGTTGCACATATCTGTGAATATACTAGACTGCTGAATTATCCACTTTGGGGTAGTTATATGCCATGCGAACTACAGTTCCATCAAACTGTTTGGAAAAATAAGTTATACCTCCTGACTTGCCACCATGATTTTGTATACCAACTCCTGCTAGTAGCAGCTTTCTGAATATTCGATTTGACAAGAGATATATAGCCCAGAAGCTGAGATGAGAGACAGCCAGTCCTCCGGTGGTCACTCATGGGACAGCTCTATGCTGTCCCCACTCAGAGATGCAGAACACTTACACATACTTGCTGGGAATCTGTCCACGCTGGATCTTCTGGGCATTCTCATCCAGTTGCCAGGCCATCCAAGACCCAAATGTGCCCTGGGGCAAGGTGTCATCCACATAGAGGATGTCATCTTTCTTAAAGCTCAGCTCAGGCTCCACCTCTGCCAGCCGGTCATATAGGGCCCTGGCCCACAGGACAGAAAGCATTCCATCAGGAGGCCATGCCCAGGCCTTTGCAGCCAGGCTCCCAAGGCTGCTACTCTCTTCTGAGCACCATCAGAAATAGGATTCTGTCTGGTGGTGTTTCCCAAAAGGGGGATCCCCGTCCTTTGCAAAATGGGACAGACTCTCTAAGACTGAAGGCTCACCTCATCAGAAAGAGACCTTCCTGCTAAGAACAGGGTCATACATGCCTTCCAAATGGACTTTTTCCATCTGTCTCTCTCCCAGAAGTCAAGGCTCCTAGTCCCCATGGATTGTAAACTCTCTAGAATGGAAATATGTCACCTCCCACCTTAGCACAGATAGTGGTCGCTCATCACCGCTTTCATCCTTCCTGTGATCTCAGACCTCAGGGAACACAAAAGAAGTTCTGAGCAACTCCCACCCCTGCTCCCTGCTGATGCTGCCTCATGTGTCGCATTCTGGGCAGTGCCTATGGGTATGATGGTGCCTGAAATCCACACAGTGCAGATAATTCTGCAGATCTTGGATGGGGAGACCAAAGCAGGAGTGTAGCCTACAGGAAAACAGAGCACAGTGGCCTCAAAATTCCCGAGGTCCTAACCCATAGAGGAGCCCTGAGGCCCTCAAGGGTTTCCCTAAGTAAAAGGCATCGACATGAGTAATGCCAATGATGGCCTCAGACTTGGAGGCAAGGAACAGAGATCCCCTTCCCTGGCCCCACATCCCTCACTGGGATAGTACCTGATGTAGAAGCTGTCACCAGGCAGGCCCTTGATCCTGGTGAACTCCTCTGGGCGGTACTGCACCTTTAGGCGGATGCCATCTTTGGGCTTCAGCATCTCTACGTAGACCTCCTCAACTGTCTTGTTACGCATGTCTAGGTTACCATACTGACCAAGGACAGGGTGCAGGGATCAGAAGGAAGTAGCCAGAGGCAGCTCGCACCCTGGTGGGGCCAGTTATGGCACCAAGGTGGACAGTCAATGTCCCCTCATCTGCTCCACCCTTATCTCCTGCTTGTGAAACCACACCTTTACCACCTCCATGCCAGCTCCCCCAGGAGACGGGAGGCACAGGGAGGAAGAGAACATCCTCCCTCCGGCTCTGAGAGTGAGCGTCTCCTTCCGGCCGCCAGGGCCCTAGCTGGAGTTGAGCCCTTGGGTTCTCTTGGTAGCTTCCCAGAGGGGCTCGGTACCCTTTTTTTTTAACCTTTGGGTTTACAAGGATGAATAAACAGTCCTGACAAGTAGCCAGGTAAAGACTGCTGTGCTCCCGCCATCTCCTGTGTCTCCTGAGAGGGTACAAGCCTGACTTGAGACTGGCTTGCTCAGTGGCAGACTCACCTCAAGGATAAGGTCCCCTGGCATGAGGCCATCAGGACCCTTAGCAGGACTACCATCCTCCACCTCGGCCACAAAGACTCCATGCAGATTTCCGCCGCACAAGTGCACTCCAAGCTCCAGCTGGGTCTTTTTGAGGAAGACAACGCGTGGCTCTGGGGTCTTCTTGCTGACATCGCCTACCATTCTTTCAGGAAGGAAAACGAAGGCCCTCAATCATGCACAGGAGGGAAGAAGGCATGCACAAGGCCCTGCCGCCTGTGTGCTTTACAGACCACAGGCTGAGTTCGGCTGACTTTTTCAGTGTATGGGGCAGGAGGCTGAGGGGTAGTAGGAATGAAAGCAAGGCCCTAGGCTGCAAAGCCAGTAAGGGACAGAGCTGAAGACAATGACCCTGCTTTCCGGGCCCAGTGTCACTCCCATGCCTTAGGAGGCATCCCTCACACCTGGACTATTCTTGTCTGCCTTAGTTCTGCCTAAGGAAAGGTAGCATGTGCCTCACTGTCCACAGCATGACAGCTTCAACAACATCTCCCTGCATCAACTCAGGCAGGTGCCTTGCCATCAAGAACTTAAGTCAATGACGGAAGCTGAAAACAGGCTGCCAACAACCTGAGCGAAGCAGGGAAAGTGGCGAGGCTGACAAGGGGGACCTTCGGGGAGAAGTCAGCCTGTGGCTAAAATCTTGTTGCAGGTAAGTTTCAGTGGGACTGATCCTTGGTGTCAGAGTGCAGAGCTGCCTCACTTAGGGAAATGTGGGGCTTTGCTGGAGAAGTGGCCCTAGCAGGACTGAAGAGAGACTGTATCACACCCTGGCCTGACCAGCCCTCTTCTAATCCCTTCAGTCCCAGGTCAGGCTGATGGACATGTAGCTCCCACAAGCACACCTGACTACTCCTGATGCTGCTCCCTCTGCCTGGCTTATCTGCAGAGGCTGCTCCTAAACATTTGCACCTAGCTGTCTGTCACCTCTCCCTGCCAGAGTCCATGCACCTCCTGACTGCTCCGCAGAATCCTACAGTGCCCCTCACAGCACTGTGACTGGCCTCACATACTCTGGCCCTGGCCTGTTTCCTCCTTGGGTGCAACACTGCTGCTGATGATCAGGGGCGAGCTGGCGATGACTGTGGAATTGTGTCTGGAGAGAATTAGAAAATGAGCAAACAAGAAAGGGAAGATAGAGAAGAAGGTAGGCAGCAAACAAGTCAGTGAGGAAACAAGGAAGAGAAGTGAAGAAGGTAGAAAACGAGGGAGGAAAAAAGAGAGACGACTCTCCCATCCAAATCCTGAGGACTAGGTATGTGCTGGGTAGCACAAGGCAAGCCTGGCTGCCCTGTGCCCATGACCCGTAAGGATGGGCTAGGCCACTCGGACAGGTAGACAAAAGGAGACCCACGGCCTGCATCTGCTGACCTGGAGCTTGGGGTGCTCTGCTTAGCTGGAGGGGTGCCAGGGCCCTCGTCCTGTTCCATCAGTGGGTCAATGACAGAGGGATGCTCTGGGGTGGTGGCACCGTTGCCCTGGAGAGTGGAGTGGGCACCAACAGGGTCCAAGTGGGAGCTGGGGATGGAAGACAGGAGGCATAAGGAGAGGCACACAGCTACTCTGAGCCACTCCCTCTGCAGTAGTGACCAGCTTGGCCATAGCTCTGTGCCCTGAGCCAAGGTAGACACATCAGGAACTTGGACTTATGTCATCTGCGCCATAGGATCTGCCAGTCCTCAACTCAGGGATCCTCTCCAAAGGTGTCCAGCCTAAAGGACAACGTGAAGCTACTGACCCTTTCCCTCTGCTTCTCCTGAGTCAAGTGATGCGGCCCTGCAGGGCATGTAGCCCCCCCACCCCCACCCCCTCCGTCTATCCTGTGACCCAGCACATAGGGGTTGATACAGGCAGGTGTCCCGCATCTGCCTGCAGACAGAGAGCCAACCACTAAATGAGAATCCCACCCTAGGGTCTCGGCTCCTGGCTACCACAGGCCCCCTCCAGACAGTGGGATCCTGGCCATCTGTTTCCCTATCTCATTTCAGGAGGAGACATCCTCTCTATATATGCTCTTTTTCATAACCCAAGGCTACTCAACTCCCCTTACCAGCAGCAGAATCCCACAACTTGCAACTGGTGTCCTGAGTTCCCCACAGTGAGCATCTACCTCTCAGCCCTAGCCCAGATGGCCCCTGGGAGGGCCCAAAGCTCACCTGGAGCGGGAGTGGCTGCTGAGTTGGTGCATATGAGGGTTATACTGGGCCAGGATAGTGATGGTGTCACACTGCTGCCCAATGATGAGCCGGGCCTGCTGTTCGGTGGCACTCCGCAGGTTTATTCCATTGAACTGGGGAGACACCCAGGGTGAGCTCAGTGATGGGGCAGAGGCTGAGGCTGTGGACACAGACTTGGGAGCACTACTTTTTCAGGAGAAGAGGAGAGGAGGAAGAGAAGAAGGGCCACTCCCTCTTACCTCAAGTAACTGGTCCCCATACTCAAGGCCGGCCTGGTGGGCAATGCTCCCTGCGGTCACCTTGGAGACATAGATACCACCCTTCTCTCCACTCACAATGGAGATGCCCAGTGGCTCTGGGCCCTTCTGCACCTTCACATGGCGTGGTTCCTCCACATAAGGCCTTGGAAAAAGAGCCAAAGATTTCAGAGACTCAGACTCAAAGGAAACACGTCGGGAGAGGTGAGATCAGGCACATGAGTAGATATGCAGAGAGGACGTGGCGCCTGGGTGCTCCTATAATGACATAGCTGGATAGGTACATGATGAGCCAGCTGCTGTATGACAAATGATATACGTTCTTGAAATTTCATGCAATACAAACACCACACATCCAGATGAACATGGAAACACATAGCATCAAAGACAGAGAACAATCCAAGAGAACTACAAACATTGATACAGGGAAAAAAAAACCAAGCAAAATTTGTTTTATGAAAGGAGTTTCTTCAGGACATGCAATGTACAAACCCCCAGGGGAGGGGGTTCTCAAGGAACCCACTGGCGAAAAGAGATGGCTTCTGGAATGATACTTGTTTTGGAAGAGATGACATAAACTATCAGTTTTCATATTTACTGGCTATATAGGATGATGCAAACTAATCATGGAAATTGAGCAGCTGCAAACCCAAGCCATGAAAAAGGGGGGAGCAGGGAGGCTCCCAGCAAGGCTGTGATCATGCACTTGCTGCCAGGGAGTCATCCACCATGCCCAAGGGCACGAGGAGCAGGGGCACATGGGAGCCTCATGTCAGGCCAACCTCAGACTCCTCAGCGAGGAGGACCTGGGCCTGGTGGCCACGGGCAGCCTCAGAAGAGATCTGTGGTGGAAGAAACACCTGGATGGACAAAAGTTAGAGAGGAGAAAAGGAACTTTCAGAGAAGGAAGATGGCCCAGACACCAGCAACACACACACACAGAAAAGACAACAGAGGAATACCAAGTCCTTCCCCTGGGGCTGGAGCAGCACCCCCGCCCTGCCCCTGCCTCCTTCCTCCAGAACATGAAGGATAAAGTGGGCCAAAGGCTGAGGGAGGGATCCAGCCTGACACCCATCTCTTAGGTTCCCTGGAGAGCCCATCGACAGATCCACATGAGAGGCCTGAACTACACACCCCTGCCAGAGAGGCAGAGCAGTTCACAAGCTCAGCAGGTCATAGCCTGGTCTCCACAGCTCAGGGCCCAGCAATCTTGGAATAAGCAGAGATTAAAATTCTTAAATTGTCCTTGCTTTCCACCATCCTCCCAGGTATTCTCACTTTCCAAATTCACTAACTCTGCAGTCCTCCCCTTGAGCTCCATCCTGGTCTGCATCCACACTCACCTCCACAGCTCAACATGTGTTAGAGCGTCAGGTGGTTTAGAGTGGCAAGAACCCTTGGCAGGTATCCTCATACCACAACCTAAGATAATGGGGCAGAGTCCCAAGTGATGCTCACAGGTGAGGGCAGAGCTTGAGTCATCATCCCTCGCTGATTACCCTTTCCTCTGCTCCACCTCCACATAACACATTCATCTCAATACAGGAGCAGGTAACCAAGTCATAATGACAGCCACACAGAAGCCATTAAGCCATAGATGAGCCTATAAATCAGTACTTCCTGGCATGGAAAGGCACAGAGGACCTGCACTGGAGTGCAAAGGCAGAAGGGAATAATTCCACTACAGTAACCCACACACACATCTGTACTCGTGCACAGGCCGATTTCTACGGAGGACCACACCAAGATGGAACAATGGGCATCTCTACAAGAGGGATTTGAGGTAATCTTTTCTTCTTAATCCTCTGAACAGTTTAAATTTTTTTAATGCTGTTTTCTTAGCACAACATGGCTTCTCTGAAAACAGGTTTATAAAGTGTCCTGATAATATTACAAATCACTTAGAACATAATTCTAAAGGAGATGTGATTATGGACATAAAATAACATAAATAAGTAAAACAAGCATTAAAATATATATTGTATGTATCAAAAGGTGATTATAAATTGGTATGTAGCATTTTTCGTCTTTCCATGTTTCTAATTTTCCCAATTTTCTGTAATGAGTATATGACAGGGAACTACATTATCAAGAAAGGGACTGGGATTAATTAGTAAGCTCTTGCTCAGGTCACTCAGGTTAACTTGTGTCTGATGGTGTAAGCAGCATGAGGGCACAAACCGCTCACACTTTTTCTCTCCAAGCAGTTCCTGGCTCTGTGTCCACCGCAGGGAGCTGAGCAGCTGCTTGATGGCAAGTGACCAAGCCCTTCCTATGATTAAGGACGCACTTCACTTGGGGAAGGTCTTTATCTCTCAATGAGAAGCCAGAATGACGGCCGGCCAGCCACCCCTCAGCAATCCCATGTGTGTCACATAGGGAATGACTTGTGGACATTTTCCTATGGACTGAGCCTGATCCCCTAGGGCCAACCTAGGGTTTGGGTACCTCTGCTCCCCTCAGATCCTCTAGCTAATATTTGCTGGATCTCTTGTTTCACAAGTTCAGATTTTCAAGTCAAATATGATCTAGATGGAGCCTTTAAATATAAATATGACCTAGAAAGTTCTACTGAGAACATAGAAGGGGGAGGCGTGTGCAGTGTGTTGGCAGCTGGGGTGAGGGACTCTGCAGAGGAAGCAACTGGACACCTGGCCCGAAGGTCCAGCTCTCTGGACCCAGTTTTCTCATCTGTAAAATGGGATTAATAATAGTAATACTCAAAGGGTGATTGTGAGGCTTTCATAACTTAATATGTGGAAAGTGCTTAAACATGGGCCCAGGAAGTAGTATCTGGCCCGTCACCTCCAGGTCATCTCCAGTCTCAGTTGCTATCAATGCTGAGTGAGAGGAGCCTACCCCACGCTGTCCCTGCCATCCACCTTCCTGCCAGGGCCATGCTGGGCCACAGTAACTACAAGTGCCACAGGGGACACACAGGTGATGTGCTGATCAGGACACCAGTGGATGCTAGGTGACCCAAGCTAGAGTGGCTAGACTCCTGATGCTTTCACTAGTAAGCCCTCTCTCTAGCATAAGCCCTGGTCTGCTATCCACACGCACCACCCACTGGTTTGCCCCAATGCCCATGCACACTCACCTGTCCTTTCTCCGCTCCCCAAGGGATGCAGGGTTGACAGCAATCCTGGGCAATGTGGAGGCTGAGGTATGAGGCTGGCTACAGGAGGACAGGGTATCAACACTCAGGGGTGACCGGGGTGGGGTGCTGCATTCAGAATATGACAGTGAGCCTGCCAAGAGAGAGGAGGTGATGTAGCCATGCTCTGCCATCCAGACACAGGCTTCATGTGGACTGAACCACATGGCCTGGGCTCTGATGCTGGGCCCCATTGCTTCCCATTCCCACAGCACCAGGCCTAAGGCTGGCTCAGAGAACCTCCGCTGACTGACTGGGATGACTACAACCTAGATGGTTAGATGAAGTTGTGCCCAGGGACTCCGTGGAAGGACAAAACAAAACAGCAGGCCAAGTACGGGAGGGTGAGCTCAGTTCTTACCTCTGTCAGAGCCCATGACAGACCGAGGGTATCTTGGAGTTAACGGGATCTTAATGCGTTCTGCCTTGAACTGCAGGTTACTGGAAGACCCTATTGTTCCACGAGGAGACAAAGCGTCAGACCCCATAGTTAAAAACCACCCCTCACACTTTGCTACTACTTAGCGGTGAGGATGGTAACATGCACAGCTAGGCCCTGCCATGCATCCCCACAGGAGCCAAGATGTGGAAGAGTTGAGAAGACACTTGGCCCCTAGGGTTGGAAGGAACTGACCAGGCCAGGACTGCTACAGAATAAGAGCACATGTGGCACTGCCAGCTCCAAAACCCAACAGAACCAGTGATGAGGGTAACTGCTCTGCCTTCTCTTTCCAGCCCCCAAAGACTTCATCCAGGGTATCTTTACCAGGGCACATGATACTATACTCTGGGTTACATTTTCCCTAAGTGACTGGCCATACAGATTATCCCAGAATGCCCCATGAGCCAGAACAGGGAACAAGGCTTTAGCCACAGGATCATCTAAAGCAACCACAAGGTCACCAAAGAAGGGTGTGGGCAGAGGTGATGGCTTTTAGCACACCATGGGCATGACAAGCCCAAAAAGGTGTCAGCTCTTCAAGGGAAGGAGCTGAGCTGAGTCCCAGGAGGGAGATGGGGCCCATGAGTGCAGCCCACCAGGAGATCTGGGCACCCACCACAGCAGAGGGTCCAAGTGGCATAATTACCGAGGCGGGCACTGGAGGGCAGCGAATTGGACCCATGGGAGGCTCTCATCTCAGAGTAGTCATTGCAGGGCCTATGGCTCAGGTCCAGACTCAGGCGACCCTGGTGCTGGACGCTGTGAGAGAACAGAGAGGTGAGGGCCTGTGGAGACATCGCCCAAGGGCAGGCATGGCTGAGGAGGAGAAACAGTGACAGGCCTGGGACTTCCTGAGCTGGAAGAGGGAGGCCGAGGAGCCACTTGCCATTTACTGAGGACAGCACACTATCCCTAGCCACTTTTGTGTGTGGCATCTACCAAGGGCCTACAAAACAGGAGAAGAACCTATATGAAAGGTCAGCCAGTATCACCCCCTATATTAGTGATAGGACTGGGATTTGACTCTTTTGAGAGGAAGGGACTGCTATATGGGGAAAGGCTCTGCAACCTGATGGACCAGGAAGATGGGCAAGGATGGGTTGAACAGGCACTAAGGACCCTGGAGAGGGTACAGTGGGTCTCACTTATGATAGCATGTCTAGGAAAGCAGAGGTGGGCAGAGTCTAGGGACCACCCACATCAGGCTGGCCTGTGGTCAGGTCCCAGCAAGGTCTTCCCTGGCTGTGTAACAAGATGACGAGAATCTTGTCTGCTTAAAACCCTCCAGTGGGTCTCCACCGGAGACCCAGAAGGGTCTGAGCATGGTGCCTAAGACCTTGAGTTGCTATCACTATCACCTTTCTTGAAATACCCTTTGAAACTCCACCATGATAAACTCATAGAGCACTCTCCAAGTTCCCTTTCCCTAGAGTCCCAGTGCTGTTCCACCCAACCCCTTCCCAACTAGCCAAGGAGGCTTCTCTTCCCATAGGCCTCTATGCCTGGAGAACTAGAAGTCACTCGCCACTGACTGAGGACAGCAGACTGCCCCTGGTCACTTTTCAGAAGGGATATCTAATGAGGGCCTCCAAACAATAAAGGCGCCACATGCATGGCTAGCCAGGTGTATTTGCATACCTGGGAGGCAAGCTCTGGGGGCCGGTGTCACGGGGCACAGGTGGAGAGCTGCAGGGCCCAACCCTGTGGCTGCGCACAGTGTAGATGGGGTTCCTCAGGATGGAGCTCACGGTGGTGCTGGGGGTCATGCTCCTGGGAACGGTGCCTAGAAATGGACTAGGTGAGAATGGTCTCCCCAAAGCACCCAGAAAGCCCTGCACTGATACAAGCCCGCTCCCATACACCAGGATGGTGACCACAGGCTTTTAGGGAAAGGGCTCTAGAGGGAGAGTTAACTACCAATTTGCTGTGTGGCTTTGGCTACGGCTTTCCCTATCTATAAAAAGGGAGACTCTTGCATACTTCCTATCGCCGCAGCTGCAAGAGGAGAGTGCATGACATGGATGCAGGAGCAACTGTCCCAGACAGAGCAGCAAGTCCTGGTTCTCTGGAACTCAGTGCTAAAGACACATAGCAGGCTCCCCTCTCTAGAGACCAGGAAGCCCTAAATTCATGCCAACCCTCCTCCTAGTCCATCCCACTGACTCACCCACAGATGGCCTGTTAGGGTACAGTGGGGGATTGCCATGCCGGCCAGAATGCCCTGGTGAGTATGGGGACCACTCCTGAGCCTCTGGGGAAAGCTCTCCACTGGCTAGGCTGCACTTCTGTTCCTGCAGAAACAAAGGCAAGGAGTGTCTGCTAAGCAGAATGAAATGCTCAGGTAACTTTGCAAGCCAATTCCTGCCCCCATGTGTGAGCTCCACCTGCTTGAGCATAGGAAGTAAAGAGAGGAGAGGTCATTGTTCAGTCACACTGTCTTACATGCCTGGAAGGGAAGGACTTCCTTTACAAACCCTTCAGAAAACAACCACAGAGAAAAGGGCTCACATCTTTCACATAAACACTGTAGGAGTAGGTGAGAAGGCATGCCTGCATTTGGCATATGACAACTCTGCACACCTCCACAGTGTCTACAGGTGCAGTGTGCACTGGTGCCTGGGAGGGTCTCAGCTCCCTGCAATCTCCCATTCTGCAAACTACAGTGCACAACACAATCGGGCCACCTGCTGCTGGCTGAGTCTTAGGTGTGCCTCTCATCTCTCCAACTCCTCCAGGGCAAGGCCATGCTAACTGGCTTCGTTGTACAAGTTCAAAAGCTTCTTGCTGAAAAAGCAAGCCAAATGCTACGTCCAAGAATGTGTTCATTCTGATGTCACAATTCCACTTCCATGCACAGCCACATCCCTTTTCTATCTCCTAGTGGGGGCTGCTTCCTAGTGGCATCCACCTGCCAACCCGGCCCACTCCCCCAGGTACATGCCAAGAGCAAAGATGCTAGTCAGGCATGAACCTGAGATGTGAATGCAGAGCTACTTTGCAGGGTTCCCATGGCCAGCTTCCCCCCACCTCAGGCTCAGCTCTACCTCCAGGCACTGAGCAGGAATCACTACCGGAGCAAGCTTGGGCCGAAAACTGGGAGCAGACTTTGGCCGGCGGCGCTTCTGCCCCAGCTCATCTGTCTTCTGGGAGGTAAGGTCCTCATCACAGGACTTCTTGGCTGGCAGGTAGGAGGAGTCCCCGTCCCCTTCAGGGTAGTAGCTGGAGGCAATGCGGACCCTGGCCTTGCGAGGGGGTGACGCATGCATGGGTTCCTCAGGGTCCATGTCAGGGGGTGGGGCGCTTGGGGGACTGGTAGATGGGGAGCTGCCCACTAAAGTGGCTTCTGACTCAGAACTAGTTTCCAATCTATGCTGGAACTTGATGGAGTCGCTCCTCCTTGGGGGTTTTGGGGGTGTAAGAGGCCCGACCCTCTTTGAGGGCTGGGGGGAGTGAGCAGGCCCAGGGCCTGGGAGCAAGTAGTCTACTTTGGGGGGTGTCTGGGGGCGTTTGAAAGTGTTTGGGTCAAAGATGGACTTTCTTTGCTTTGGTTTCTTGTAAACAGAGAGCTTTTCTGGCCCTGCTGTGGAGCTGAGCACAGCCTTGGGCCAGGTCCCACCACTGTTGGAGCCCTCGGGTTCAGTCTTGTCCAGTGGGGCCTCCACAGACCCACAAGGGCCCACCTCAGTCTCAAAGGGCAGCAGAGGCTGCCGGCTCCGCATGTCCACCAGCCCACAGCCACGCTCCCCAGAGGCATCTGAACGGAAGGAGCTCAGGCTTCGATCAGAGGCACTGGGATAGGCCTGTGGGGAGACAGGAAAGGGACCTCCAGGGAACGGCTTGTGTAGAAAGGAGCTGCTGTCCCCAGGGAGGCCCAGGTCCTTCCTGTCTTCTAGCTGATCTGCATAGAAGATATCAGTCTGTGTGGAATTATTGTGCTGTACCAAGTTCCGTTTGTTGTGAGCCTGGACCTCTGTCCCATGGGCTCGAAAAGTCAACATCTTCTCAGAGTCCTTGATGGTTTCAAAGATGTTCTGGCCACTCCACGAGGAACTCTGAGGGAACACCTGAGCAGGAGTTGCAGAAGAGTGAGAAAGAGAAGGTGAGTCAGCAGGGCCTGGAGTTGCCTCTGAAACCTGTCCCCATAGTGGAACCTAGAGCTGCCTCTAAAAACTGTCCCCACAGTGAAGCGATGGGCAGGAATAGGCCACACAACCTTTTAAGAGAGACAGACATACAAAGGTACACAAATGTGTATATACCTGACCCAAATGATGCTTTCTCATGCCCTGGCCACTTTGAATTTCCAGAAGAGCAATGAAATTCTCTTGACTTTTAACACTGTCCACAACCACCTGTACAACGTCCCTCATAAAGAACTATTATGTATCATGATACACCCAGGCAATGGAATACAAACTGGGGCTAAAAAGAAGCAAGCTATCATTTAGCGGGAACCCTAAATGCATGTGATTAAATGAAGATGCCCGCCTGAAAAGGCTACATACTGTATGGCTCCACAAGGCACTCTGGGAAAGGCAAAGAGTAAAAGGATTGGTGGATGAGGGGCTTGAGGAAAGGTGGCAGCAAAACAGGCAGAGCACAGGGGATTTTTAGGGCAGGAAACTATCCTGCATGATACTGCAATGGTGGACACACATTACTATATATTTGTCAAAACTCACAGAATATACAGTATCCATAGTGAACCCTCACATAAACTATGTATCAATGTTGTATGTATCATCATCTGAACAAAAAGCTTCACAGGAATGCATCTTATAAATAATAGGGGAAACCTGGAACAAGGGGTGGGGAGGGGACGGGAGTCTTGGATAAGAGAGCCCAGACCAGCTGCTCTGAAAACCTAAGATGATGCCTGAAAAGTCTTTTAACTTAAAAAATAATAACTTAAGTAATTTAGAAGACATCTCCTAGTGAATGGATGGGCCTCCAACTTTTTTTTTTAATTTTTATTTTTTTATTATTCATATGTGCATACAACACTTGGGTCATTTCTCCCTCCTGCCCCCCACCCCCTCCCTTACCACCCACTCCGCCCCTTCCCTCTCCCCCACCACCCTCTCGCTACCCGGCAGAAACTATTTTGCCCTTATCTCTAATTTTGTTAAAGAGAGAATACAAGCAATAATAGGAAGGAACAAGGGTTTTTGCTGGTTGAGATAAGGATAGCTATACAGGGAGTTGACTCACATTGATTTCCTGTGCATGTGTGTTACCTTCTAGGTTAATTCTTTTTGATCTAACCTTTTCTCTAGTTCCTGGTCCCCTTCTCCTATTGGGCCTCCAACTTTTTATTATTAATCATTTCAATTATGTAGAAAAACTAATGGACTGGGGGCATGGCTCAAGTGGTAGAGAACTTGCCTAGCAAGCACAAGACCCTGAATTCACTCCCCATTTCTGCAAAAAAGGAAGGAAGGGAGGAAGAAAGGAAGGAAGGGAGGGAGGAAGAGAGGAAGGGAGGAAGGGAAGAAAAAGCTTATAGCAAAGTTTAATGAGTGTCCATAAACCCACTAACTGGATTCAACAATATTCTACCAGATTGTCTTTATTGTCTTTAGTCTATACCTATATTGATATCGCAGAACACTGGAAAGTAAGTTACAAATATCTTGACATTTCACCCCTAACAACTTCAGTGAGTACTTCCTCAAATAAGGCCATTCTCCTATTTATCCCCACAGCCATCATCAGACCTAAAGAAGCTAATAATTATCTAAGACCATCTAGTTAGCCAGACCAGATTCAAATGTGCTCCACTGTCCCCAGCATGGCCTTTATGGCTGTTTTTTGTTTTCAACCAGGATCCAGCCAGACTTCACACACACTCTGCATTTTGTAAACCAATACCTTATTTTCAAGGATCCTGGTGACACGGAGCAGTAGTTCAGGCACAGGGAGCTGAGGCTTTGCCCACTCTCCAATGGTAGGAGCAGAGTACAGGGCCCTTACCTTCAGGAGGGAAAGGGTCAAGGAGTCCTGGCAGCTGCGCAGCAGAGATTCACATTCATTCAGAGACTTATTGTCCAGTGCGATGCCATTGATCTAGGGCAGAGCAGAGAGCCAGTCAGGCCTGCTGAAAGGGCAGCCTCCGTCCTGCTCTCAGGCCCCACCTGTTATTCCAATGTGGACAGCAGGCCTAGTTCTGTGAGGTGCCAGAACCAGGAGTTGGTGAAGGAGAGAAAGCCCCTCCCCGGTAAGGCCCAAGTCAGGTGAAGAGCTGCTGAGGAAATGTAATGCAACCTTTAGCATCATTCTAGGGGAAGGAGCCTGTCTGGGACCAGAGCACTGAGAATCCCGGGGAAACACCTGGCCATGTGCTGGTGGGCCATGGACCAGAACTTTCAGCTCCAGCTTTGTCATGTGTGAAGTGGCAGATGAACACATATGCCTAGGATGGGGAGGAGACCATGGCTGTGAGGGGCCTTTGTGAAGTAGGAAATTCACATGAAATGAAGTACTGCCATTATTCACAAAGAGTCAACAATCTCTCAAGCCCATCTCCCTGAATCTCTGTCCACACTCCCTACAGACATGGTCAAACCTTTTCTAAAAGGATGTGCGATAGTCAACAGCTAAGTTGTGGTGATCTGTCTATACTGTAGGGAAGCACCCAGAAAAATAAGTGGTTTGCATTGGCACACACAATACCTAAATGGCTCTCACAGGACAGTGTGCACTATCTTAGGGTCACACACTATGTGATTCCACTTACACACTACTCTCAAGATGACAGACTAACAGCAGTGGAGAACAAGTTAGAGAAAGAGGCAGTGGGCATAGAGGATGTGGCTACAAAGGAGTGACGGAGTGGGAGACTTCTGTGATGACAGGACAGCTCTGATCTGCCTGTGACGGTCTCACAAAACTACTTATGACAACAGCACATGGAACTGTGCACACACAAGCAGTGTGTTAGCTTTGATACTGGAGACATGGGATGAAGGATATGTAGGACCTACCTGTACTATCTCTGCCACTTCCTACAAATCTATCATTATTTCAAAGTCAAAAGATTTTTTAAAAAATTATCTACAGAGTGGTTATCTTGGAGGGGTGGAGTCATCTGTTTATTTCTTTATGACTTTCCCACATGTGAATAATTTTCATTGTGCCCACTCTGCTTTTTTTAAAACTCTAGCTCCCTCCAAACCTGAATTACACTGGCAAAGATGTGACGCAATAAGCTAGCTGCACACTGCAGACAGGGCTGAGAGGACCATAACCTCCTGGACCACAGGAGTCAGAGGCTGGAATGGTCAGTGCTTATGCCCTTCATCCAGTAACCCCCATCAGGGAATTTGCCCTGCGGCACATTCTGGGAGTTCCCATACAGAGAGGTACTTTTTCTACAGTTCTTAATTGCCCACAGTATTTATTTAGGCATTTACCATTTACTATCAGGGGTAAAAAAAATTTAATGTTCACATAGTCCTATGTACAATATACATAACTGGGTGAATATAAACTCATGACTTCTTGCTCAACCCATCCAAGTGTGGGAGACAGCTTGGCTAAGGCCTTGAGACTCACCGCAACAATCCTGTCTCCCACAGCGAGAGATCCTTCCTTGGCAGCAGGGCTTCCAGGTACCACGGCAGCTGCATACACTCCGTTCTCCAGACTGATGCCACTATCTGCAAGCCACAGGAAACAATGAATGACCTGACCTGGTTATCCCACCCCCTCCTCTCTGTTGACTAAAAGCGGATGTCGAAAGCTGCACCCTGGCCAGCCCAGCACCATATCCAGCCCAGACCCTTGGAACCCAGATGACCTCCTGCCAGGAGAGCAGGAGGGCAGCATTAAAATGGCATCAACACCTCATTCCTGGAAATGACATACTCCTGAAAACACATGCAATCCCTCTCCACCAGAAAGGTCATCTGCCACGCCTGCAGGCTTGCTACCTTTCTGTCCAGTGAGGTTGATATGCAAGGGCGTGACCACCTTCCCGCCCAGGGATTTCCTCCGCCGCACAACCATGTTGATGGCCCCCTCCCCGTTGAGAAGAGCCTTGATGGCCTGTTTCTTGTCCTTGTTGATGAGGTCCACATCATTGATTCTCAGCAGCCAGTCATTGACCCTGAGAAGAGGCACAGCCAGATCAGCACCCATGTAGACCTTGGGGACTACAGTAGCCACACTCTCCCTCAGGGGGTCAGAAAGGAAAGAAAGGTGCTCTGCATCCATATTCAGAAAGATTTCCTCTTCCAGGAGTGTACAGTTGGAAAGTTTGCATACCCTGAACCTAGACCGCCTGGGTTCAAATCCTGATTTGCCACTTACTAGCTGTGGGACCTAGTCCCTCTGAGCCTCTGGGTCCTCATCTGTAAAGGGGGGCAATAACTGCACCTCCTTATTGAACTTCAGTGCTTAAGCAAGTAGAAAGGAATGTGTAAGCTATTTTAATATCACGATTTCATTGAATGAGCAAATAGGCCTGAGTCTTTTGCTACCCAGGAAGAAAAAGACAGCCCTGGTACTGGGAGAAAGGCCAGATTCAGAGGCACCTGAGAGTGTCTCCATTAAGAGCCACCTCAGCTGGGTCTGAGGCCTCATACAGACTCTGCGCATCCCCAGGTGCTGGGATACCCTCATTTTATTGCCATCTGGCTCCCCTGGAGATTGGAGGGCCTGGGCCTTCTCAACTCTTACCTTAAGCGGCCATCAGCAATGCTTCCTTTGTCCACTTTTGTGACGAATATGCCACAATCCCCTGGGAAACAAGGCTCATTCACACCTTCTGCCATGTCAAACCCAAGTGCCTTCAAGTCAATGTCCTCCTGTCAAAACACGGCACTTTACCATGCAGAAGGAGAAACGTGACTCCTAAATCCACCTGCCACAGACTCATCCCTGGGGTGGAGGTGTAGGCATAGCAGCCATCTGCCCCCCGGCCACTGCAGACACATATCCTGCTGGCATCTCTGCTGGTGCTCTGCTCTTGTCCTTACCTTCCGTGTGCGTTGCAAGCACCTGGGACAGCAACCTGCTGTAACCCAGCTCAGGCAGCTGCATCCCCACTCCCAGGAGGAGAAGCCGACCCTCCACACTGGCAACTGTGAAATGGGAGCACTGCCATGGGGCCATCCTCTCTTCCCCCACACAGTCTTCACGTTCAGGAAAGCAAGGCAGCACAGCCAACCAAGGCAGCTCACCGTCTCCCTTTCGAACTCAACAACTTCTGTTTCCCACTCCATGGAATCCGTGTCAATGGCGGAGTCATGGGAGCTGTGGGCCATCAGTTGCCGGAACCGAGCCTCCTTTTCCAGCTGGGATTCCATCTGCTCCCTGTGAACAGAGAGCGCCAGGGCTGTGGTGCTTTGGGCAGTGCAACATCTCCCTGAATCACAGCTCCAAACCAAGGGCACATTCCTGAGATTTAAGTGGGGCTCCTTCCTCCTAGTACTGCATTTCCAATATGCACATGCGGAGGGTCAGGCAAAGGTTTCTTGAATTATCAGTGGGTTTTCACAGTGGAACTTTTTTTTTTTTTAACTAAAAGATTGAAATGTTCCCCAAACTTATCTAGAAGCTGTAATCCAGATCAAAATGTCAGTAAATTTTTTTTATAGAGGGACAGACAAATGTGCATGGAAGGGAGTTAGAATAACCAAAGTCATCTTGGAAATGAAGGATGAAGTGCAAGGAATCACCCTACCTGATTTTAAGATTTGCAGTAAAGCAACTGAGATGGAGACCGTGTGCACTGCCAGGGACACAGACCACAGACCAAGGGAATGGAATAAGGGACCTAGAAATGGCAGCACACGAATACAAAGGTACAAAAGTAATTCAAGAGGACAATCCTCAACCAGTGATGCTGGGTAGCCCAAAATCCATGGCAAAAAACAAACCTCAACTAAACAAATTAACTCAAAATATGTCACAGATTTAAATGGAAAACATAAAACTAAAAAACTTTTAGATAAACTGGGTGTTTTGGCACGTGCCTATAACTCTAGCACTTGGGAGGGTGAAAATCTCAAGGATCTCAGAAGGATCTCAAGTTTGAGGCCAGCCTGAGCTATATCCCAGGCTCAAAAGACCAAGGGCTAGGGATGTAGCTCAGTAGTACAGCTTGGCTAGCATGTACAAGGCCCTGGGTTCTATCCCCAGCACTGCAAAAAACAAACAAATCAAAAACAGTTTTAGGAAGAAAGAAAATATAGGAGAGTATCTTTGATTTCTAGGGTTACAGAAAGAGTTCCTAGAAATAACACAATCCATTAGAAGTTTTAAAAAAATCAATAAATTGAACTTCATCAAAATTTAAAACTTTAGCTCTGGGGAAGGAAGACCCAGTTAAAAGAGGAAAAAAAGACTCAAAAACATCATATCCACCAGTGACTTTCATGTGACCCCTTCTTTCTAATATCTGGGCTTCGGCTACCCTCTTGAGTTCATCCATACTGCCCACTGAGCTCTTGGCACACATGTGACCTGCTTTTGTCCCTGCTCCCAGGGACAAGCTCCTGCGTTCACGCTATTGCCTGGGGCTGACTCTGGTTGGCCAGTCCTAAAAGGCTACTTAGCCTCTAAGTCCTCTTCCTGTCCCAGCCCACTCCAGGAGGCATAGCCAAAAGCTCTACACTGGTACTCACTGCACTCATCTCATCTGTCACCATGTGGGATGCCAATGCTTCCACAGACTGGGGGCTTCCTGCACAACAGCAGGAACCCTTCACCAACTCTCTGCTGGTTACAGCACATGGTAGAGAGGAGGTACAAGTGAAAAATTGCTAAACAAACAAATAGAATCTCAGATTTCTCAGAAGTTCCAGGCAACTCTGGCTCAAGCAAGATGCAAAACCACCTCTAATACCACCCCCAGGAGGTGCCAGGCTTCTCTTGACAGAGAGTCCACCCTTGATCAGATTGCTTGCTAGACCCACGGTGGGCTCCTGGGGAGAGTCTGTTACTTTGCTGCTGAAGCCCCACCTCCAGTGGGTCTGGGTTCTTATCTAATACATGAATCTGCTGATCTTGGTAGATCTTATTGAATGAGGAAGAAGGGAAGCTGCTGCTCCCTTCTGAAAGGAATCACTCAGTGTGCAAGGACGGCACACTCGGACTTGCACACATGAGTTACGCACTGCCCCCTCCCTGAAAACGCATACAAATCAGCTCAGCAAATGTCACAGAATGGACAGAGCCACTGCTTTCCAATGGTTCTAGACTACATGATGGTTATTAGGTTCCACCAATTTCTACTTTTAAGCTCTGAACTGTAGATTTTTTTAATCCACTGCTAAGGGCCACCAAGTGTTTAAATGGCCCTCTGGGAGGATGGTGGGAGCAAAGAAAGGGTGCCAAACACTGCAAACAATATTGGCATCCACATAACATAAGCAGAGCGGATTACCAAGCAGTAGTTAAAATTTCCTTGAAAACACTCATGGCCAATCTGTCATTATCTTTATTTGTTGATGGACTTGTCTGTGATGGGTCTGCCCTTAGTCTCTCTCCTCCTGGGCACTGTGAGCACCATGAGGGCAATGGCTTTATCTGCTTGTTTAGTACCATGTCATTCATGGGTTCCTGCCCAAACAAAGTGGGTACTCAATAAATCTTTATGAAATAAGTGAATGGATAGAAGGGGGAATAAATGGTGGATGCTGTCTGCATGCCTGTGCCCAAATGGACTGCCTGGGAGGAGGGACCTTCTTTCCCATGTGCCTTGGCACATGGTGCCTGCCCCATCTCCATGGGCTTATCAAAGGGCCAATGCTGTCTTCTGTGCAGTCTAAGAACTTCTAGTCAACATGGAAATCGCATTGGCACTCATCCTACAGACTAACAAGTGTAAGGAACAGATGTTAAGGCCTGCACAAAAGGACAAGCCCCTGCCCAATACACTCAGGGCTACCTTGGCCTAAACGGGGAGGGGATACCATGCTCCAGGTCCATGCCCACCCCAGGCAGGTGCCCACCCAGGCCTACTTGAGTTCTTTAAGCTCCCGGCTAACATCGTTCTTCTGTTTCCGAGTGTCGTCCAGGCTGCGCAGAGCCTCAGCCAGCTCACTCACAGCCCGGTCCCGCTCCCGCCTCAGGTTGTCACAAAGGGTCCTGGTAGAGAAGGCACAGGGCAAAGTCATTGTGAGGGGCAGGGGTACAGAAGCAGGGGCAGCAAACTGCCTGGCACTCCGCACTCCCAAACACCTGCGAGCATCCGTCTCATCCTCACAGGCACAGGAGTATATGTGAGTCTAGGGGTGAGACCATGCAGGTCAACCCACTGTGTGACCCGGGAAGGGGAGAGACACACCAGTCACCAGGTGTCAGATCCCAAAGACCGCTGGCTGCTCATCCTGTATCACCCTTGCCACACCTCAGGTTGAGGACCCTGCCCCCCCACTCCCTGCACATACTCACTATTCTAACATGGGATCTTCAGTGAAGCCCGCAGCCCACCTCGTAGAACTTCATACTCCAGCACCCACCAAATGTCTCAACTGTGCACACACAGGCTTTCTAGAGCCATCCTCCCACCCCACCCTCCCACCAGGATGAGAGACACTCAGTCCTCACCCACTGCAGCCCTGAGCTCCAGGCAGGTGCAATGGAGGAGACCCCAGGCCACCCAGAGGAGGTGGGGATTTATGAACTAGCAATGTGGGGGAGAGTAGGAGTATGCCCAGAAGGCTAGTCTCTAGCCCCCCACAGCCCCAACACTCCCCTGCCTCGCCCAGAGCCCAGCCAGGGCCAGGACCGCCCTCTGGAGGACATGTAGAACAAGCTGGAGCAAGAGCAGACAATAAGCCCCCGCCAGGCCTCCATGTTGCCTACATGCCACACTAGGCACACAGCTCTCTCCAATGGAAGGGCCTGACCATCCCCCTCTTGCTCAGCCCCCAGGAGCACTGGTCTCTCTCCTGCATAATCACAGGGGACCTTCCAAAATGCCCTCAACGGCCAACTCCTTACATCACCACCACAGCCCGCCTGGTTCTCCCCCAGCCTAGTAGCACATTCATACCCCTTGGCATCCCTTTTGAGGCCCTCACCACTTGCCCTCGGGGACCTTATCAGCCTTCCTCCTTGACTCTCGTGACAAGCCCCAAGTACACCCACAATCCCCTGCTGAGCGTCCCACACAGACTCCCTCCATTTGCAGTGCCTGTCCCTCCTCTTATTTGCGTTTCAATGCCACACTTTGGGGAGATGACCTCACAAATGCCCTGCAAGCCCCATCACAGCCCTGGCTAAGGCCCTGGACATCACATTCGTGTACCGGGTAGGTCCCCCCACAATTCCCTCCACCCCTCCTGTCCAGGCTGCCTCAGGCCTTTCCCAGGGATTGTATACATCTGGCAGCCTCTCTCAAGGTCTCCATGCTGAAGGGATCAAAGATCCTGGCACACAGGAGCCTCCTGAATACATGGAAAGAAGGCATTTCCAGTGTACCAGTCTCACTACCAGAATCCTCCCAAGATAAAAGGCTGGACACAGCACACACTCTGGATGCCTAAGATAAAGCAAAATAGAAGAGACACAATAGAAAACTCTAAAGCCAAGAGGTGAAGCTGGTGTGCCAGCCAGGATGAGAAGGAAGGCACTGAGGTCTTTGTCACCTTACTTGGACCAGTGGTGAACAATTATGACCCTCCCCACAGACCTCAGTGCATCCCGGGGACAGACAAAAGCCCAAATCTGCCCTAGGGCACCCATACCGGATGCTATCGCGCTCTGCCACAATCTTGTCACGCTCCTGAAAGGCCCAGTCTCGCCGGCACTTGGCCACATCCGCCTCCTGGAGGGCTTCCTTCAGTTCCTGGCACAGAGCCTTGCATTGCTTTCGAAGGACTTCCACCTCCTTGTTGGCTCTCCCAGCATCCATTGTCACCGTGTCTTTGATCTGGGGGTAAGGGGCAGGCAGAGAAGGAGGTGAATGAGTCTTCTGGACTGGAAGCAGCCTCCTATCAGTGTGGAGATGGGACTCAGGCTCTGAGAAGCAGCACACCCACTCCTGCACACAGATGCTAGGTGAGGGGACCAAGGCAGACTCTCTCAGCCCCACATAAGTGTGGAGCAGAACTGTAACTGCTCTTAGCCATGGTCTCAGCCTGGTGGAATGCCTCCCAAGGAGTGTTTTGTTCAGGCCCTACCCTGCCACTTAGCTGGTTTATATCTTACAGAGTCCACGCAATACTTTAAAGAGTTCTCATGACAAAACAATGATTCAAGGCAGTGAAGGGGCAGGTTTTGGTCATAGCTTCTCCCCATGTCTGCAATACTGGTTTCTATATAATCTGGCACTCCAAGCTATTTTTAAAGATGAAAGACTCCAGTATTATTGCTGGTGAATACTGTGCATCTATCTCAATTCATTTAAAAAGTAGAAATTTGAAGAACTTGTATCTTGTCAGCTCCATAGAGGGTTATAGGCTCCATAAAATTTCAAATCAAAACTTAGAAGTCCTGGGTGGAAGCCCCCCCGCCCCCTCATGCTTGTGTGATTCTTAGAAAACAGGGGAGATGATGAATGACAAAGGAATGTCTACTGCAAGAACAGCTCCACTCCAGCTTTAAGGTTGCAAAACAGGAACATGTCACCAGAGGCACTGAACCTGGCATCTCTGTGCAGGGCTCCCTATCCCAAGTGAAAGGATGCAGGAGACATACACAGGCCACAGTGGAACAGGAAATAGTAGCCCCTACTCAAAACACACTCAGAAAGATCTAAGGTTCCCACCCGCAGACTAAAGGGTGAAGGAGACAGTAGAAACCCTGGAGTCAGCTTATAATCACCCCTAGTCTCACAATCAGGAGGAGCTGGGAAAAAATTTGAATACAAAGTTCCTCCTAACTTCAGAGTGACACATGACACACACTCTTTGGGCCTCTGGTAGCTCAGAATCAGTGCTAATTATTTCAGCTTTGGTTTACCCCACACACATACTTTCATGCAGTATGGAATGTTTGTTTACTTTGCTATTGGCAAAATATCTTTTTTTAACTTTTAAAACTTAAGGAACTTTTTGTATTAATTCTATCAAGAATTTGTTATAATGAATATTAATCACATTTGTAATATACTCAATGTTCAATAATAAATGTATGTACAACTATATATTTGAAACGTGAACATCTGGTTTCCCTAGAAGATTCTTCCACTTTTCTCTCAATGATAATCTCACCCAAGGGCCAGAGGTGGAAATACACAGAGGGGCTAGGCTGGGAAATTAGGCAGCTTCCATCCTCTCCCCATTTCCCATTCCTTCCCACTGCTGGTCTCCAAAATGAATTCACCCCAAAATACCGTTTCCTTAGAAGCTTTAGTGAGAAAGGAGAGGATGAGGTTTCTCAAAAACGACAGTGGAACTGGGGAGCCAGATGACCCACAGGATCTCTGTCTGATCCTGGGTGCAGGAAGTGACGTGCCCATAGCCCTGCTGTTAGTGGACCACTAACTCTATCCAGTGTTTCTCCCTCTGTATCTTGCTACCCTCAACATCAGATCTCAGTCTACAGAAGCTCTGGCCAGGCTCTGGTCATGGTGCCACAGGCTTGGTAAAAGATGGGCCATTTTTCACAAGACACTCACCTAGCCAGGAAGGAGGCCATCGACAAGTTTCTGGAACTGTACCCCCACCCCCAGCAGGGGGAGAGCTCACCCAAGAGTTCCAGGGAAATGGTGGGACATGGTGGTAGCCATGGTCCCTGAGCACACACCTCTCAGGTGGGGGCACCCAATCTTCTGTTTGGGCAGCCTCTCCTGTGGCAGTATACCTCTGAAGCTCCACCCTGCTGTTCTGCCTCTATAGACAGGCTCTGTGACACTCAGGGCAGCAGGAAGGCAGGGACAGGGAAGCCACTGCCTGCCAGGGTGGCCCTTCTATGGTGTGGTGCTCCAGCTAGAGTGAGTTAGAACCTGGGAGAAATTCCTCAAAGGGCAGTGTGGCCCAGAGTTTTCTGGGGGTACCATCTAGCACCCCTAGCAGTTCCTCTCCTCTCCTGGAAGCAAGGGGCCTTCACTAGACCAGGTCAGTTGGTGGCAGGGAGGACAGCCTTGCAAGAAGCTGAAGGACATGCCTACTCTGGTAGCTGGGACACAATAAAGACCCTGCCAGGCCCCAATCTCTCAGTGCCACTATCCACCCTTGCTTTGCCTTAAACCACTCAGGAGAAGAACATAAGAAGGGGGAAAGTGATGACCAGGAAAGAGGGTTACAAAGAGAGGACAAGAAAGCAGAAGGAAGTACAATTCTGGAAACAAAGCTGCAGTCCCTGAGCTGAGCAAAATGAAGACATTCTGTGATCAGGGAGCTTGACTGGCTGGAAGGCCCACTTAGCTGACCCCTGACAGCTGGACAGGGTAGGGTTCATTCATGGGTGCCACACCATTCACACCTCAACACTAGGACAGCCCAGACTATAGACCTAGCCTCCTCCAGCCAGTCACAAGTGGTCTTATGCATGAAGCCAGGATAATGTGAGAAGGAGCTGAGGATTTCAGTTCTGGAAGCTGCAGGGAAGGGGTCAGGTAGGGGATCTCTCCTGCCAGCTGACTCAGAACAATGCCTGGAAAAGATTCCTGCCTCAGCTGACAGGTAACTTGATGCCCAGCCAATACCCCCTGCACAGGCTAGGACCAAGCTCCAGGCTGAAGGCACAACTTAGTGCCAAGAGAGTGATGGTTGCCACTCAGATGTCAGGCCTCGGCACTAGCTACAATCACTACTGAATGTCAAAGCCACAGGGAGTTTGGGTGTGCTCCATATTTCCTTGTACTCTCCATACTCCCACAGGTAACTTCTAAAATCTCAAAACCTCATCAAGTTGGCTCACTGTCCTGTCACAGGCTTGCCTTGTATGGGTTTGACATTCCATGACCTTTAGTTTGGTGACTGATTTGGTAATTTTCAAAGTTTTCTTCCTTATCACTTTGTTTTCCTTATTTGATATTGACATTTCCCCTCCTAACAAGTGCATGCTCAGAATGTGAAAAGGAGTCCATGATTTAGCTAGAACATTTACCAAGTTCTAGTGCATTATCTTGACTCATTAGAAGTTCTTTTGCTTTAATGGTCTTTCCAAAATGTCATCAAAATAGAGGATTTGAGATGGGCTGGGGTTGTGGCTCAGGTGGTAGAATGCCTGCCTAGCAAGCACAAGGCCCTGAGTTCAAATCCCAATACTGTAAAAAAATGTAGGATACTTGTGTAGCATGAGCAAGGCCCTGAAGTCAATCACCATAAAACAAAACAAACAAAAGTTCATCAAAGTAAATATTCCTCTTCATGTTGACTTTTACTTCAATGACCTGGAGACATCTCAGACTCTGTTTGGAATTGCCATTTTGGCCCATTTTTCCTACAAAAACACTTTTGTATCCTAACAGAACAGTATTAAATTCTCCCATCATTCCTCCCTTGTGTGGGCACAATGCTGAGAGCATTTTCTACATCACATCACTTGACCATCACGACCATTCTGTGGGACAGATGTTACTGTTCTTTCTACCTTCAGATGAGGAAACTGAGGCAAGAGAGGTGAAGAGAGGTCAGAGGTCACATGACTCAGGAGGGCTCAATCTCCAAGCAGAGTCTCTGTCCTTGACACTCCTCACAACCACCACCCCCACCCAGTCTGTCAGCACTGCCTTGGACCTGGTACAGAGCAAACGGATCAGACTATCTGCCATGCTGCCCCTGCCGTTCTGCCTGAGCCTAATATCCCTTGCTTTTCACTTCTCATAGACCACTTCTAAAACCTACATTCTAACCAACCAGTATAGAAAAGCAGAATAAAGAGGCATGAATAAAGATCTACTTTGACAGGAAAGAAATCTACTAGACTCAAGTCTAGAAGCTATAATTACAGTCACGCCACTGACTGACAGGACAGAAAGGAAATCTCCACGGCTGTCCACACCCCAGCAGGGCACATGCAGACTTCAGGGAAAGGAACATCAGCAATTAGTTGGAGGTGGCCAGGTAGGAAGGATGCAGAGTCCACACTGGTCACTCAGGAGAGGAGTAGAGTGACCCAGTCCTGAAATTAGTGAACACCCTAATCACCAAACCCTGGAGGCATCACCCCCAGGGAACAAAAAGGGTCTCCAGCATGGCCTAGCAGCACATCTTCCCAAATAGAGCCTGGAGCACACCTTTGAAGAGAAGACCTGGTCACAGACACACAGGTGGTAGAAAAGAGCTCCTGAGGATGCTTTTCTCTTTTTTATTTATATGTTTGTTTGTTTTCTTGCAGTGCTGGGGATTGAACCTAGGGCCTAATGCATGCTAGGCAAGCACTGTACCACTGAGCTGCATCCTCAGCCCCTTGAAGGTGTTCTTCTGAACCCATGAGGCCAATACATCTATGGCTCTGAGAGCCTGGTCTTGGGATCTTGCTTCCTAATGAGCGAGTCTGGGATCTCACTCACTTTCACACACACAATGGTCTATGATCACTGGCATGGGTTTGGATGTGACAGCATCTGTATACATCATCTGATGTTCCTTCTGGATGTCCAGGACTGTGGCTGGATGTCCTCATATTTCTCCTCTGGAGCCAAGACTAGAGCTGAACACTGAGCCTGAGCTCAGCGATAAGCAGGGTGATGTCTGACAACCCAGTTAACATTTGACCTACAACAAGAAGCCTCTCAGGTCTTTTCCTCCTGCCTTCCCCCACCTTCAGTGCTCTACAGCTGCCGCCTCCCCCACTGATCGGCCACTTACCTGCCGCAGGGCTTCCATCTCCTCACTGGCCGCCTTCTTCTCAGATGTGCTGCTCTTAAGCTTGGATTCAGCCAACTCTACCTCAGTCTGTAGCTTGTCTAGCTCAGAGATGACCTGGTCGCGCTCACTCATGATGAGCTTGTACTCGCTGTACACAGCGTCCCGCTCCTCCTTGTACTTCTCAGACTCCTTGGCAGTTTTCACCTGCGTGGTCCTCAACTCAGTCAGCTCCGACTGCAGCAACTCCATTTCCCACTGCAGGTCCTTGTTCTGGGCTGTGGCCTTGTTCAGCTCATGGTGGATTGCCTCAAACCTGGGGGAGAAGGCGGCATGGACATGGGCGGGTGGGGACCCAGTCAGCTGTCTGGCTACTCTGCTACCTCCTGCCAGCTCCACTGTGCTGGGCAGTCAAGCATGAAGTTTCAGATGAGGTCATCCTCTGCACCCCCAAGGGAGAGTGGTCATGGAGTACTAGTGCCCTGGGCCTGGAATTTTTCTTAACCTTTTACAAATGCCAGAAGTTGAACTGAGGACTGCATGCCCTCACTCTACTAGAAATAACAGCACATTTCTCCCACAGTCAAGCTGTATTATTTTGAAAAAAATAACAAAAACAAAGAAATGCCAGAATCACAGCACAGGAGAGATAAAAGGGGCCTTAACGATGACTTGCTCTGAGCACCTCATTTTACGAGCTAGCACAGCCTTGCACCGTGGACACTGGCCATGCCATGAGCTTAGCTCAGTCCTTCCAGGCCAGGAGGCACCTTGCACACAGGGAGCCTATAAGAGCCTGCCACTCTAGACCAGAACTTTCCAAAATGTGTGCCTGACCACACCAAACCTGCACAGGGCTGTATCATAATCCAAAAAACTGTGTTTCCTGATGACCTTAGCATGGGTGACCACACCCTGGTCCCCTGCTGGAGAGTGCAGTGCACAACAACTCAGTGAAGGCTCTGAGAAGTCCTGCAGCAGAGACACCTATCTGAACTCAACCTAGCAATGCCCAAACCTAATTATACCCAGAGAACATTTTTCATGTAAAGCCAATGAACACTCCAGAGAACCACTGCTCTGCAGGAATGTGCTTTAAGTAATACTGTCTGGAGGGCAGGGACCCCATCTCTTAAGATAACATTCCTTAATAAAAATGAAAACCTGGGAGACACATTGCTCTGGACAGTTATCTTCCCCACTTGCTAGATGAATAGCTAACACAGAGGGAAAGGTATGTGATGAGACCCAGACAGGCTGCTCAGCACACACCAGAGGGTTCAGATGGGAGGAAAGACCCATAATTTCCAAGACACAGTAAGTGTCCAAAAGTGTTTTCTAGACAGAAGTATTTGCTGATTGACAACAAAACAAGGCACAGATGTCTCCTATGCACAGGAGATAATCCTGGGCAAAAGCACGAGATCCTACCTGAAAAAATAAACTAAAGCAAAAAAGGTTGAGGAGTGGCTCCAGTGGTAGAGTGCCTGCCTAGCAAGTGTAAGGCCTGGAGTTCAAACCACAGTAACCCCAAAGAAAAAGAAAAGGCAAAATAGCCTGAGCTGTTTCTTCCCGACTGTGGCTAGGAGACTTGCAGGTGCCCACAAGCCCACAAGGCTCCCACAGAAAAAAGACCCATTTAACTCTCAGGCCACTCCCCCCCTCAGATCCTACCTCCTCAGAGACAGGGCACACTGGTGTTGGAGCTGGATGGCTGTGTCCCTCTGCTGGGTCAACATCTCTGTCTGCTTCAGTAGGCGCTGATTTTCCTCTCCCAGCTGCTCCAGGCGGCTCAGGTCTGAGTTGTGAATGGCCACCTTCTCACTGTAGCGCTTCCGCAGGGCATCATAGTCCTTCTTGACCACCTCCAGCTTGTCCATGGCCGTGTCATACAGCTTGTTAAGGATCTCTGATGACCCATTGTGCTTCAGCACCTGGGGACCGGAGAGAGTCATGCTTACCCAGGGGCAGGGCAGGCAGACCTCCACCATATCATTTCACAGTCTGGGCATAGGACTGGTAACAAGGCAGGGGCTCACCTTTGGGCCCTTGGGGTCTTAAGGTCTGATACTATGGGCCCTGCAGTCACATTGGTCTGAGTCATTCAGATTCATTTCTTTTCAAATATTTATTATTATACAGAGAATCCCCAGCACCACAAAATAAACTAACAAGCAAATAAGTGTTCTACAGAGAAAGTTAGCTTGGCAAGCCTGATACTTCCATCTTTAGCAAGGCCTGTTTGAAGAAGCTGAACAGAAAACAGCATCCTGTGCTGAAAGAAATCTCTGCCTAGGCAATAAGCCTGACTCATGGTGCCTAGACTGTACAAACAACGTGACCTATGCTGAGCACCTGCCTGCTCCTGGGAGTCTACTAAATAGAGAGTACCTACGTGACCAGCCCTCAATAAAACCTCAGGTACCAAGTGTTCCCTGGTGAACAGCATTTCATGTGCTGTCACAACTCCACCCTGGAGGAATTAAGTGTGTCTGTTGTGACCCTACTGGGAGAGGACCCTTGGAAACTTGTACCCAGCTTCCTGGGACTTTGCCCCAGGTACCTTCTTCTCCTCTTTGTTGATTTGACTTTGTGTCTTATGGTCATATTTTTTAGCCATTGAGGATGATTATACACTCCAGTCTTGTAAGTCCTCCTAGCTAATCACAGAACCCCAAGATGGTATTGGGGAACTCCAAAATAAGAACATAAAATGTCTAATACTGCTTTAAGTGCAGTATTAGAGACATAAAGAGACCGTGCCCTATGGGAGGATATGGACACACAGATGAGAGACAGACCAAATGAAATGACTTCAGAGTATGATAAGGCCTATCAAGAAGATAAAAAATGAGCCAGGCGCCAGTGACTCACACCTCTCATTTTCAGGAGGCAGAGATCAGGAGGATCGCAGTTTGAAGCCAGCCTCGGCAAATAGTTCAAGAGATCCTATCTTGAATAAAACCCATCACAAAAAAGGGCTGGTGGAGTGGCTCAAGGGGTAGGCCTTGAGTTCAAGCCCCAGTACTGCCAAAAAAAAAAAAAAAAAAAAAAGAGAGGGAAGAAGAAGAAAGAAGAGGGGGAGGAGGAGGAGGAGAAAAAGGAGGAAGAGGAGGAGGAGAAGAAGGAGGGTTGAGCCTCTCTAAAAGGTGACTTCAGGAGTTCTGATACAAACAGCAGCTCTGAGCACATCTGGTAATGGTGGGGGGAGCTAGTGTGAAAGCCTTGGGGCAGAACCACCAGGTGTGTGCTAGGAACCTGGAAGAGGGCAGGGCAGAAACCTGCAGCCAGTGCCAAAGGGGAATATGTTCAAACAGAGGCGTGGAGAGGTAGTCAAGGCTCACAGTGAAGACTGCATCCTGGGCAAGATGGGAAGCCATGGGAGAGTTTTAAAGCAAGAGAGAATTCTACTCTGAATTATGGGAGTTAAAGTTCACTTGGGGTGCTCTTTAAGAGGGGAAAAAACCCAAGAAGATGAGTTAAGAGAGTATCAGGGGGTCTGCTGACTTTTGTTGAGCACCTAGGGGTACCTAAGCCCTTGGTGAGTCATGGCTCTGTGAGTTTCAGTTTCCTTATTTCTCAAATGACAAGACAGAACCGGAAAGGCTGGCTTAGCCCCTGCAGGTCCAACAGCCCAGGCACCACCTGTCTCAGTGTGTGGGCCCCAAGTTATCACAAGATCTTTGCAGCCCAGAGAACCACAACCTGGGATTGTAGAACAGTCCCTCTGGAGATATAGTCAGCCTCCTAAACACAACCAACACAAAAAGCAAAAGAGTCCCTGATTTAAAAATCAGAATTGCAGAGACAGAGCAGTGAACTCATTCCCCTACGATCCAGGATCAGATGCCAAGTTCAGACTGTTAGAGAGGAAGGCCATCTCAGAAATCAGCTCCATTCAGCTCATTATTTTTCCTTAGTTATTAATGAACTCCTCCTTTCAAAGGAACTCCAAAATACAAACAAAACTCATTCTAAAAAGAATAGTAGATTCCTTAGGCAGTTAAGGCCTTGTTTTATTTTTTTTTAAAAAATGGTTCAGTATGGCAGGAGAAATGCACACTGAAACACGGTAGAAAACCAGGGGCTGCGCCCCATGCTGTCATTAAAAAGCTTCCTTTAAAAAAAAAAAAACAGTGCAGAGCAACACTGCTTTCAGCTTATCACATCTCAATTTGCTTTAAAGAAATAAAAGATTACAGGGTTGCTAAAGCCCCCAATGCACCCCCTTGCCCTATTCCCCACTCATCCCCTCTAGAATGATTTGCTCCCCGAAGCCTGCTGTGGGCCACCTCCATTCACAACACTGTCTACTGTGTTTACGTAAGTCTCTCTAATGATTTCATGCCACATGCTGCTTTAGGATTCAGTCAGGTGGGCACAGGGAGCTCACTGTATGAATGCATCACACTCCTTTCTTTGATTGAAATACATTTAAAATATCTCCTTTTTAAAAAAAAATTTGCTAATAGAAATAGTACTGCTATGAACATGGTTGCATATGTCTCCCCTCCCACACGAGATTTCTCTCTGCATATCTAGAAATAGAGTAGCTAACTTGGGATATGGATTTTTCACACTTACTAGACACGGCAAATTACTCTCTGAAGTGGCTACACCAACAACTGTGGTAGGAGTTCGAAGAGAAACTCATCAACACATCCTCGTGAAGACATTATATGTTCAGATTTTATCAAGCTTTTTATTTGTGCTAAAATATAATAAAGTATATCCTCTTTACCATGTTACGCATCTTTAAGCATGCAACGAATGGTTTTACATGTATTTACATTCTTGTGCAAGCGATCTCCACAACTTTTTCCATCTCGCGAAACTGAAACTGTACCCATTAAACAACTCTGCCTTCCCCTCTCTCCCAGCCCCTGACAATCACTATTCAACTCTGTCTCAATGAATCTGACAACTTTAGATACCTCATATAAGTAGAACCAAACAGTATTTGTCTTTTCTGTGGATGGTTTATTCATTCAGCATAATAGTCTCAGGATTCACCTACAAAGCATGAATTTCCTTCTAGTCTCAGACTGAAGAATACTTCGTTGTATGGCTATACCACATTTTGTTTCATCAATGGACATTGAGCTGTCCTTCCGCCGCTTTGCTATTGTCAGATATTTTTAAGTATTGCCAATCTCATGAACAACAAGTACTATCTCATTTTTAATCTTACATTCCTGACTACTAAAGACTGGGTAACTGTCTCTTTATGTTTATAAATTACACACATTTTCTCTTTTATGAACTGCCCATTCCCATCCTTTGACTTCTCTCTTCTTCCTTTCTGTTCTCTCACTTTCCCTCTCCTTCTATTTCTAGTTGTTTGTTTTTTCAGTGCTCGAATTGAAACCAGGGCCTTGTGCAGGACAGGCAAGCACTCTACCACTGAGCTATACTCCTAGCCCTCTAGAAGTTATTTTTAAGTTATAGGTATTAACATTTTCCTAGTTATATTCATTACAAATATCTTCTCCAACGATGTGGCTTTTAAATTTGCTTATGATGCCTTTTGTTTGTGCTAAAATTTCACATTTTGATATAGCAAAATTAATCAGTGACTTCCTTTGTAGTATATGCTTTGGTTGTTTTAAGAAATTCTCTCCTTCCTGCCTTGAGGTCATTAAGATACACTCCTATTACTGTTACTTTTAAAAAGTACTCAAGCTTTACATTTTCCATTTAACTCTTCAAACTACTTTTTGTTATTATTATTATTGTTGTTGTTGTACTGACATTTTATAAAGTTCTTACAATACCTCACAGCTGAATTCAACCTCCATCATTCTCCTTTATCCTCCCTCCCCCGATTCCTGGAATAGTTTCAACAGGTCTCATTTTTCCATTTACACACATGTGTATGTAATACTTCTACTATATTCATCCTCCTTCACCCTTTCCTTATATCGTCCCCCTCCCACTGGTACCAACCCCAAGCAGGACCTGTTTGGCTTTCCTGTTCTCCATATTTGTAAAAAGAATTTTAAAAAGACATTTTTGTTTGTTTAAGATAGCTATACAGGGTATTTCATGGCAACATTTCCATGTATATATGTTTTACAACCTGAACTGTTTCATCCCCTCTATTTCTTTCTACCTAGTCCCATTCTTATCGTGTTAAATCTTTAAACTATTCTGTGCATGGTAGGCAGTGGAGATATGACATTATTCATTCCCATAAATCACCCGACCAATGAGAAAGAGGTCAAGGGTGCAGAACAATGGCATTGCTGTCACTACTTTGTTTCCCACAAGATGGCAGCCCTGAGTAGACAGCCAAAGGCACTGGACAGTTGTACTATCCTCTAGGCTTCAATGAGAAGCAAACAAATTTTCAAGGCAGCCTGGAAATGATGCAGACTACCTTGCTGGTTCTGGGACTAGCTCAGCAGAGGCCACCTTTGCCAGTCCACAGTAAAATCTGGAGTCTATATCATGGGCTGGCCTTTCTTCACTGAGAAATAGTCTGCCAGATGCCATCATCTTGAGGAGCTCAGATCCAGGCCAGAATGAAAATCCAGGGATAATTCGGGGCTGATGCATCACAAATTTCTGATGAGATAGGGCAGGGCAAATCCCAGAACCGACTAAAAGATCCTTTCTGATGCTCAACCCAGTTTTTGATAATGTAGTAGGATGCTAGGGTCGGAAGAGACTTTGGAGAGTGATATCAGGCCTTGTCCGGTTTCCACCATGATTCAAATCACAACTCAGACCAGATGAAAACCCAGCATAAGGAGGTCTTGAATACTGTCAGCCAAACTCCACCTCCCAGCAACTCCTGACCTCTGGCCCTCACTCCAGCCTTGAAGTTTTGGAGTCATCCTTGCCCTTAAGACAGCATCCAGACATTCAAAGAGGCTCACAGGCCCCAAACATTTCTCAACTTCTCTCACAAGCGGGCTCAGAATCATGCCTGTGTTATGTCACCAACAGCCTCAGAAGAAATATGGGGGAATCATGGTCACATTAACTCCAAAGAATGATCCTAGCTGATTTTCCTTTTCATCATTAGAAGATTATGTTCTTAGTAGAGAACATAGTTTAGTAGAGCTCCACGTGTGCGTGTACACACACACACACACACACACACAGAGTTGCAGTCAAATGTCTAGCTTTGCAGCTAAACTTAACAGAAGTATAGAAGAACATCTATGGTACTGAAGAAATGAAAGTCAACTTTTATGAATTACAAAAGAAAAAAATACATTTAAAGATGGGGCAAGAAGGAGAGAGGAAAGTCTTAGGACCTTGTAAATTTCAAAAGAAATTGGCAAAACCTATGAATAATAAAAGTGTGCATTGCCCTGGGCCCGTCGATTTTACCCGAAGGATTCAATTTTAGAATGTATGTGCAAAAGAGCATAAAAAGACATATGTGTGTCCACTGCAAATTATTCATAATAAAGGAAAAGTGTTGACAACCAAATGCCCATCATGCACAAAATGGGGCTTATACAGTACTGACTCAAAAACCATGAAATACCTTATTGGATGTTCAAACAGAAAATGTAAGGAGACCCCTGAAACACTGTAGAGTAAAAAAATAAATAAAAGTCAAGTTTCAGGAAATAAAACTAAAATTTTATGTGTGTGTTAAACATGATAAAAAAAAATGTCTATAGGTATATATGCCAAATAGCTTACATGGAGGTTGGAATATACATTATTTTAATAAAGAAAGAATGATTTTTTAAAAAAATTCTACTTTATTTCCCTAACCAAGGCTTGTCAGTATCCACCCAGGACCCCCTCAGCATATCTGATAAAGTCCAGAAGAGTCCAAGATGGTGCACTGTAACCACAGATGGAACTGGAGCCAGACTGTGGCCCTCAGTCCCAGCTCCCCCTCACACTAAACACAGGACAAAGCACCTGCCTGCTGCTTTCAAGTGGGAGAGGGGCCCAGGCCCTCCTACTGGGGGCTGCCTCATTTCCTCTGGGATAAACCATGTAGGGGACTAGGAGGCCCCACAAATCCCTCCAGCAAACATGCAAGTCAAACAGCACCATTTACCCTGCAAGGGCCTCTTCAAGTTTACAAGGCGTGGGAGGAACCAGGAAACAAAACCAGCCTTGTCCTGCCAGACCGACCTTTGCCCTCAGCCCCAGTGGGGAGCAAGCCTGTGGCCATTTCGTGTCCCCTGTTACCTCTGCCACTGGCTTACCACCCACCACCTGGGCATTCCACAGAAGAGCAGGCAGACTGACAGCTCACAGACTCCCATCCATCTCTTCTGGCCTCCCCTCTTATGGGTTCCCAGGACCACACTCTCTAAAGAGCACCAGACTAGTTGAACTAACCGGGGGAACCTCAATAACAAGGACAAATCTGGATCCTACCCGTACACTCTCTGCCACCGAGAGCCTTAGCTATAGGAAAAGAAAGAGGAGGAAATTGCGGGGAGGGGCAGGAAGAAAAAGCTTCCCACATCATTTGTGGGGTGAACAGGAAAGGAAGAGAGAAGGGAAGGGCATGGGAGGGAATAAGTGCAGTATGAATGCTTGTCCTTAGAAAGCCAGGGAGTGGGAGGCAAGGAGACTTTATGCCTCAGGAGGGCAGATTTTTTTTTTTAATGAGAAGGTGGAAACTGAAGATATTTTTTGTCCTTTTAATTATGAGGTGCACATTACACAACGCATCCTTTTCAAGAGTGCGACCCAGTAGGTTTTGGTATATGCATGAGGATATGAAGCTACAAGGTGTGCATCCACTACTACTATCTAAATCCCAGAACATTTCATCACCTAAGACAAACTGCTGCTTCTATGGACTTCCCTATTCTAGACACTTCATGTACTTGGAGTCATAACATGGTACTCTGGAACCAGTTTCTTGAATTTGCTGCTGTTCTTTGGCTCTAAAATGTTCCCCCAAAGACCATGTATTAAGGGCATGGTTCCCCAGCATGAGATACCATTGATAGCAGGTGGACCCCAGCCCCTTCCTCTCTTATCTTTGCAGATGCCATGAGGTGAGCAGGTTCCTCCACCATGTGCTCCCACAATGATGTGCTGCCTCACCACAGACCCAGAAGCAAGTTGCCCAAGAAACCATGGACTAAAAGCTCCAAAATAAACCTTTCCTCCTTATATACTGATTTTCTTAGGTACCTGTTCAATAATGGAAGGCTGAGTAAGACACTTGCCAGGTTTTCACGGTTTGTCCACATTATCACATCTATCATTTCAATGCTATCCATTGCAGGGTTACACTGTATTTTATTTATTCATTTATCAGTCAATGGACATTTGGGTTGTTTCCACTTTTTGGCTGCTCTGAATAAGGCTACTACAAACTCCAATGTCTCCTAGTTTCTGTGTGGACATATATTTTCACTTTTCTTTGGTATGTACCTAGGAATGCAATTGCTGGGTCATCTGATAACTGTTGCTTAACTTTTTAAGGAATTGCTACATTGTTTTTCACAGAGGCCATTCCATTTACATCACCACCAGCAATGTATGAGGGTTCTAATTTCTCCACATCCTCAATGAGGCAGATTTTAATCCAGACTTAACAGCAATTTTTTGAGGGCTTTACACATTGGCACATGGTGCCAGGTCTTTATATGTGGCATCATTTCACCCTGTGACAATCCTATGAGACCAACTCTGGTACACTGAGAAGGCCCCACTCATACATTCTAGCAGGCTGAAATGAAGCCACAAACACATCTGCAGTTATGACTCTCTCAATGAAAAACAAATCCAAACTAAGCCCAAGGCAAAGGTTAATAGACCCAAGCTTAGCCCAGAGTCAAAAAAACAAAAAAAATCAACAAGCAATGAGTAAGGGAACACAGCAGGGATTAGGATAGGGAAGGACCACCTGCCCCTCAGGTGGACAGTCACCTTTCACCCCAGAGAAGGGACACAAACCTCAGCCAGCTATTCTTACTTCTCAGACACCTTGATGAACTCCTCACTTGCTTCAAACACTGGGTTCCTCCAATAGATTTCTTTGGAAGCAAATGCTTTTGCCGCTAAAAAAAAAAAAAAGCCTGAAAATTTGCAGTCTTTGAATCTGTTTGCTCTAGGGGAGCCCTGCAGGAGAAACTGGGTGTCCTCAAGGTGTCCTTTCTCACTGGTGTCTATCTCACGTCATCCTTAAAGCAATTCATTCATATTCTCTCTCTCTCTCTCTTTCTCTCCCCCTCCTTTCCACCCTCCCTCCCTTCTTTTCTCTCCCTCCCCCCTTACAGGGACAGGGAAGGGAGCAGAGTGTTACAGAACCTTCTCTGAAGCAGGTGGTACAATCTCCTTGTTGTGTGCAGGGCTCTCAGCCCTTGCTGGACTCATGCTGCCTTGGCCTACACTTATGTCCCCTTCCAGAAACCTTTTCCATCCCAAGACTTGGTCAAGGTTCATGAGTAAATACCAACCTCTGATACCAGCACCTATACCTGACACAACCAATTCCCCTAGCCAGAGGGCTCACAAAAAGTCTCCTGATAGCTTTGAGAATATCCATCTTTGGTCCCTCCCCGAGCATGCTCTTGGTACTCCTCAGGAGACCTCAATAGTATCAGAGAAAGAATAAACTGCTGAAGCATGTTTTTCAGGAGAATATAGTTCATAGTGGAAAATACTGAAAATAGCCCAAGGGTCAGTCAATAGGAGACTGTTTAAATCAATTTCAATGCTTTTTATGTAACTCAATATTCTGTAAAACAATCAAGTAGATTTTGTGCCAAGACATAATGATGCACATGATATATTAAAATGTTAGTAAATTAATAAGATGTGAAGATGTCGACATGTAGAGATAAAAATCTCAAATTTTTACTGGCAGTACATTCGTGGGAGCTATCTCTGTGCAGTGAGACTGAAGAAATGTACTTGATATTTTCTTAATGTCTGTATTGTTTGATTCTTTTGTAAATACATATTAATTTTACAAAAAATAAAAATATTATAAAAATGAACAGAAAGCCAAGTCCTTCCTCTTTCTGAACAATTTAACCTTAAAGCCATTAGGTAAAGCAGAGCAAGACAAAAGGCTACACCTGGGTGATGGGCGTGGAGCAAAGGCTGCAGGGAAGGAGGAGGGAACTTACAGAGGTGGAGGTTAGGGGGAGGGGGGTGAAGACCCACAATGGGTAAGCAGGAGATGGCATTGGGAAGGGGGCTGCAGAGGAGGCAGGAGGTGGGTAAACATAAGAGGACTGATGAAGTAAGCAAATAGATTAAGAATAACAGGAACCAGGTTTCTCCCCTGGTTTAAAAGGAGGTTACAGGGCTAGGAGTGTGGTTCAGACTGTAGATTATCTTCCTCACAAATGTGAAACCCTGAGTTCAAACCCCAATACTACCCCAAAAAAATCTGTTAAAAGGGGGTTACAAAAATGAAAAGGAAGCATACTGGAATACACTTGTAGTGTCAGTATAAACGCATGGCTTTCAATATACATATCTATCTAGAAATACATATGAGTGTTTATGTGTGTGGTCTCAGATATTCACTATTTCTGTCCACTTTGTGAGTATGGAAGCAGTGACACCTTGATATCTACAGGCACACCCAGTACTCAGATCTTGCCTTCTAATACCATTCTCCATTAAAAGGAATGAGGACTTCCTGAAGAAATAAATGGCTGAATCCAGGGGCTGGGGTAGGGAAACTATAAAATGAACCTGGAATATCTTTTATTCCAGATGGAAAGAAAGTGCTCAAGGAATGACAGGGACATGTCAAAAGAATGAAGAAACAAGCCTTAAGAAGCCACCACTGGCCATATGGATTATAACCCACTGAGTAAAAAAGGAAACTGGGAGTCCATGGAGAAGGAGAGAAAAAAGAAAAAGAGGGAGTGGGGAATTAGAAGCTAAGTAACTATAGTGGAGAAGCCTGGAGACACCACCTTAATCAAATGACCAAAGAGAATACCATCAGTAATGAGTCAGCAGTACTCAAGAGGTTAAGGGAGAGGATCCAAGCTGAAGGCCAACCTGGGCTATACAGCAAGACTCTGTCTCAAAAACAAAAAAAAGGATGCAATGAGAACACAGTGTCACTTCTTTGATATTCCTGTCAAAGACACAAAGACTGAATCAAACCATGAGGATCAGGTAAATCCTCATGGAACATCCTTCAAAATAACTGGCCTATCACCATCAAAGCATCAAAGTCATGAAAGTCAAGAAAAGCTGAGGAACTGTTCCCAACTAAAGGAGACCAAGAGAGATGTGACAGCTACCTATAAGCAATGCTTTACTCAGAAATGGATCCTTTCCTTTACAAGACACTTGAGACTGGCAGCACTCCATAGTCTGATGATCAGATGGTGATGACAACATTAATGTTTGCATTTCTGCTGTAGAGAACATCTTTGTTTGTAAGAAATACAAATTATCATACTTGGGGTGATAAGGCATAAAACTGACAAATTACTCTTGAAGGAAAAAGGGTGGAAGACTCTATCATACTTGCAAACTTTCTACAAGTCTGTAATGGTTTCAAACTTTTAAAAAGTTTTTAAATTGTAAGTGACAAGAAAGTAATTGAGATAATGATATGACAGATTAACAGATGAGTTTAGATTATGACATACCAGCTTTGTTTTGAGTGAGTCCCAAGACACCTGTTCAGCTCAGGGACTGTAAGTGCTCTCTGCTGGAGCTAGTGCTCTCTGCTCAGTCAGACTATGGTGCTCGGAGGAACTTCGTCTTTCCCCATCCCAAATCTTCTACCACCCACAGACACAGAACCTGTCAAGAGCCCTTTCCATATCCCTTGGAAGCCAGAACAGTTCCAGACTGCAAGCTACACAAGGGGAAGAACTGGCCCAATTCCATGCACAGAAATCAGTGTTCTGACAAGCCGCTACTTATGCCTCTGTCAGGTGAACCAAGGGCTAAACAAGGTGAAAAGACAACCATGAGATGCAGGGTGCAGCAAGAGCAATAGGCCAAGCTCCCACCCCAGTGAATTACAAAGAGAATTGCTCCACTTTATATTTGTTTGGGGTTGTTAAAATTTCGAAGCTTCTTTCCATCTGTAATCTCCCACAATCCACACAAAGGAAACGAGCTCCAGGCCCCCAAATGTCAGCCTCAGGCAAGTCCCTCTGTACACCCCGCATGGCATACTGCATAGAACCCCCTCCTTAGCAGCCCAAGACATTCATGAGGATTTGCAATGTGTGGATGATGTTATTAACCTCTGTCTGCCTCACTTAATGGCAGCTTCCAGGAAGGCAAGGGCTAAGCACTTGCTCGCCAACATCCCAACGTCTCCCATGGGCAGATAGAAATACTTGCTAAATCATTATATGAATGAACAAGTATGTGGGTAGGTAGGGGACTGACCTTGGCCTGCAGGTCCTACCTGCTGTTGCTGGGCACGGAGGTCACCAATCTCCTTCTGGTCCTCCTCATGAAGCCGCTTCATGTCTTCCCAGGACTGCTGCAGCAGGTTCCGCTCCCGGAGCAGCTGTCCATTCTCCCTCCTCAGCATGTCCACGTCGTCCTTCAGCTGAGTCTGGTCACTCAGGAGCCGGCTGTGGAGTGTGCTAAAAGTGCACACACACACACACACACACACACACACACACACAGTGAGCACAACCAGCCTCTCACACCACATCCCCAGCCCTTCTGAGCCCAAGGTCCTCAGTGAAGACCAAGAAAGGAACCCACAGCAGTCAGGTCAGCAGCACTCAGAGGCAGGCCAAAGTAACAAAGTGTTAAATTCCAGAAAGACTCAAACTACTTTTTAAAACCTTGACACCAAAAGGGGCATATGTATTTCCAAGGCAAGAAGACAAGTCCCTGCCTGGTGAAGACCTGGTTGCTCAAGTACTAGGACCTGAGCAAATAGTAAGTGGGTACTCCAGACCCAGGGAGAACATGCCTCTGCCATGAAACAGCCTGCAGTAAGGCCCTGAGACAGAGGCCCAGATCTGCCTGACTGCTTTGTGCTGTTAATTGCTCCTCTACACATGGGCTTCTGAAGCTGGCAATAAAATGATGTGAAGGATTAATAGCCTCATTTTACACTTAAGAAAACTAAGGCCCAAGGGCACAATTCCTCTGACAAAAGGCAAGCTGTTTGCTAAAAGGCAGAGAGAGGCAGGACTAGAACTAGAGCCCCTGGAGCAGGTCCAGAGATAAGGAAGGGAAGATGGCGCCGTTCCACAGGTGCCAGGGTTCCTGTGAAACAGGCACACTCACTGATAGAAATCGGTCTCCTTGGCCACCTCCTCGCACCTCTTCAAGGCGTTGGTGTGCTGGTTCTGCAGACTTTGCAGGTCGGACATGGCCCGCACACACTGGATTTTCAGCCTCTCATAATCAGGATTCAGCCTGTGGTAGGGCCTGGCCCAGAAAGCAAACGGCCCCATGAACACCAGCCCCAAAATTTACCGTGACCGAGGGCTGTGTCCTGAATTACCCTGGCTCCATGGCTGCTACATCCTGGTCTCCTACACATTTGCTGTTCTTAAGCTGGGCTATTTTGCCTGCCTAGCCAAGCAAAGGCAGGATCCCTCTGATGGAGAGAACCGTGGCTGCCTGAGCTCCCTGCACAGCTCTGTAAGGCTGAGAAGGGGTTGACTTGCTCTCTAGGAGCTTTCAGTAGAAACCTGTAACAAAGTTTCTCCTACCTTCAGAACAGTGATTCTCAATCTTGGATACACATTAAAATGCCAATGCCCCGCCCAATTATGTCAGCATCCCTGCTGGTCGAACACAAACATGGTTTTTTTGTTTTTCTTTTTCTCTTTTTTTTTTTTTTCATGCCAGGGATTGAACTCAGGGTTTCATGTTGCACATATGCTAGGCAAGTACTCGGTCACCAAGTCATAGCCCGAATCCTAGGACTGTTCTATGAACTCCCCAGGAGATTCTAAGACGCAGCCAAGGATCAGACCATTGGCCAAGAACAGTGGTTCTCAAAGAAGGGCTTCCAGACCTACAGCACAGGTATCTTTTGGGAACTTGTCAGACATGCAAACTCTCAGGCCCAGCTGCAGACCTCCTGAATCACATGTTCTGGAGGAAGGGAAGGATAACCAGCTCTCTGTACTCTAACAAGCTCTCTGGGGGATTCTCATGCATGCTCAAGTTTGAGAACCCTTTCTCTAGAGCAGGGGTCAGCAACCTTTTTTGTAAAGAGCAAGTTGGTAAATACTTGGAGCTTTGCAGACTACACAGTACCTGTTTTAAGCACTTTCCTTCTGCCTTTGTAGCACTAAAGCAGCCTTAGACAATTTGTAAATGAATGAGCATGGCTGTCTTCCAATAAAACAGGCAGCTGCCACATTTGGTCTGTGGAGACCCTAGTGTGCTGACTCATGTGCTCACACATCTGTGTTCTCACTTGTCCCGTGTTGGTGCTGGTCTGACTAAGAGGCAGATCCTCAGAAAGATCATTTCAGGAATCAAGCTTTGCAGCCCTGGCATCATCCCAGAGGCACAGAAAGTAGAAGCACAGACCTTGACACTCTTGAAACAAAGAAGTTAAGTTCAAGTGTTCAAACTAGTAACTCCACTCAAGATCCCTACCAGTGTGGAAACTAAGGAAACACTGCTCTGTATCCTTCCTTCAGGAAGTCCCTGTGGATCATGCAGGTACATAGACTCTGTTCTACCCTATGACTCTAGTATCTATCTCTAAATCCCAATAGACACAACAAAGATTTTCTTCAATCCAGAGACTCCAGATGGAAAGCACCCTTCCTAAGATATATGTGTGGCACAGAACAGTTAATGTGTTTACAAACCATGGAAAGCTCCATCCAACAATGAGACAGACCTGGACCTTCTGGGAGACAGTGCCAGTCATATGCACACACACAGGTCTAGCAATAGGATGCAGCAAATTGGGGTAAAAAGGAGGCCCCAAGTGGGGTAACGATGAACCTGAGGGCTTCCAACCCAGTGAGAGGCACTAAAGTAGGACCAGGTACTTCCAGCTGCTGCTAAGACCACCCACCCAGCACCTGCAAGGCAAGTAAGTAGAAAAACCTAGGAGGCTGGCCCCAGCTCTTCTGCCACAAACACTGATAAGAGCCCACTTCTCACACAAGCATATGATGGGGACACACGTACACTCCTCTCAATCCCCATGTTATGTGATTCAGGCCACAGGCTCTGATTTTGTTTTGGAAAAAGCAAAACAAGCCTGTACCTCCCAGGCTTCAGGTTCTGCCTCTGGGGGGTATGGAGGAACGAGAAGCCTGGGCAAGGAGACACCCTGGAAGTGCAACCTGGACCCTGGGAACTAAGGGTAAGTGCCTGGAGGTGACTTGCTGGTGACCATGGGGCTGGGCAGATTACTACCTCTTGTCGAAGGTCGTCCCATGGGTTGCAAAGGCCAGGCGCTTGCGCAGCTCATTCCTCTCTCGAGTCATCAGTCGCAACTGAATGGAGAGGTTCTCCACCTTCTCATTCACCTGCCGGTCAGTGAGGAGGGGCGGTGGGGATGGTGCTTTCCCAGTGGTGCCTGTGGGCAGGTAACCATAAGTGAACTTGCATTTGGACAGCATTCACAAGGTGCTACCACTGTTCTGAGCTTGAGCCTTGTGTTAAGCTAGTCATAACCCACAAGGTGGGTCCTTTGGAAGTCCTTTTCATGGATGAGAACACTGAACCACAGACAGCAAGAGGTGGAGCTGAGACCCGAGTCCAGGCCATTGGCCTTGGCTGAGGACACTCACTCTCTCCCCAACCTGGCTTTAAGTCCTCTAGGATGGAACAGTTTAGTCCTTAATGCTTGCATCCTTGCCTAGTCGGGACATGTCTGCCTGCACATAGCACAGGGAGCAGGCTAGGCTACCCTGAGCCCCAAGTGGAGGCCTGAGGAAGAAGGCATGCTTGGAACCTAGCAAAATCTCCAAGGGCCAGGCAGTTACCCTGAACCTGGGGCCCACAGGCCATGTCCCCACCCTCCTCCACCATGACTGGGCACTTTAGCTCAGCCAGTGGGACCTGCCCAAACATGCCCAGGTGTGCAAGGTTGGAAGAGGCTGCTGGCTCACAGCTAAGCCAAATGTGATGAGATGTGGGTAAATCCTGGGGCCTCTGCCTAGCCCACACCAGGCCTTCAACACCTGTCTCCAGGACCAAGAGCACCATGCCTTATGTTCTTACTAAGTAAGAACAACAACTGCCACTGCCTCTGACAAATCCAACTCTCAGAAGAGTACAATCCATTCATCCAGGGAGAAAGCACTTCACTCAAATGTCCTGGGAAAAGAGACTAATCCATGGAGCTCTCATATTTAGCCCTCTCAATATGTCCACCTGAAAGCCAGGTGATGTGGTGCACACCTACGATCCCAGCTACTCAGAAGGCAAAGGCAGAACGATCATGAATTAGTGAGACCCTACTCCAAAAACCAAATAAAAACAAAAGAGCTGGGTCATGAAAGTTCAAGTAGTAGAGCCCTTGCCTAGTATGTGTGAGGCCCTGAGTCCAATCCCCAGCACAGCAAATAAAAAGTAAAAAACAAAGCCCACCTGGCATGTCACCTATCCCTGGTAGATCCTTAGTGAGGTCAGAGGAGCTCAGGATAGCCATCTCATTATGTGGATGTGATTAGGGAGACTGAGGGAGACCGACAAATCCCTGGGAACCCAGCACTTGTCTCCTTCAGAGACCCACGACATGCAAAGGACCTGTTTCTCTTCTGTCTCTGTGCCATCTTGACCACCCTTCTAATGCTTGCTGGCTAACAGTTTGTTTAAACCAAGTGTCCCTTGGGACAAAAGCTGGGCCTTGTGCCTTCTAGGAATGCCAAGAAGGACAGGGAGCTCAACAACATGGAGGACCAGCTCACCATGGTAGGAGGCAGGTGCCTCAAGTTCTTAGCCCAGTGTTTGTCAGAGTTCCAGGAGGAGGAGCCCAACCGCCTGCATCCACAACCCTGAAATGCACACTATTTAAAAACTAACACCACAACCACCTCATTCCTGTGCTCCAGGCCAGAGCTTGGGATAAGAAGCTCTGGAGGTGGGGTCCAGGGTCAGCACTTCCAGGAGCATCCTCCCTCCTCATTATGGTTTACTCACAGCTTCAAGGCCTTCCCTGCCTTCCCCAAGCAGCTCTGGAGGTCAGGTGACTTAGGGATCTGAATCACTCCATTCACAGTGTCTTACCTGAATCTGACACATGAGGCTTCCTTGTGACATGCTTGATTCCCCTTCTGGTCATGCCCACTCCTCACCCTCTCATCAGTTCCAGGGGGAAATTACCTACGGAAAGCCTACCAATCCAAGTTCATGAAAATACTCAGTGAGCACCCAGAAAAGTGGGTTTCACAGCTCTCTGTCATGCCCACCCACACGACTGTTGCCAACATGGACATGCCAGGCACTGACTTAATCTTCAGAACAACCCTACAGGTGAGCGCCATAACATCAAAGTTAGGTTCCTCACTCAAGTTTCCACAATCAGCCAGGAGGACAGGGTAGCCTGAGCACCTGGAACACACAGGTTGCACCCACATCTCACCTCCCCCAGACACAACCATTAGTGGCGCTTACTTCTGCCTAGCAGTTCACGAAGAGCTTTCACATATCGCCCATTCAATCCCCATAAGATGGGTGCTACTGATCTCATTTTGAAGATCAGGAAACAAAACCCTAGTAAGCTTAAATCATGTGTCTGGGTCTCACAACACTGGGACATGGGTCTCTAAGCGATCCCAGAGCCTAATATTTTAACTTAAAAATTTCAATTATTCCTTTTTTTTTTCCTTCTTTTTTTTTTTTTGGTGGGGGGGCCATGCTTGGGATCAAATCAAGGGTTTCACAAGTGACTGGCAAGGGTTCTGCCACTGAACTACACCCCTAGCCAAAGTTCCAAACTTTTTGCTCTTAGGACCACTGTACACCTTTACAAATTACAATTCCTAAAAGCAAATTTTGTTTTCAAGTCAAGGTCTCACTAAAGAGCCCAGGCTGGCCTTGAGATCTTTTGTCAGCCTGAGTGCTGGGATTATATGCATGCACTACCACATCTGGCTCCAAAAAAGCTTTTTCAAATATGCATTACATCTATCTAAGAATTATCTACCAGATTAGAAATTAAATCCAAGAAAAAATTTTTTAATATTTACCAATTTTTTTAAATAACTAAAAATCCTTACACATTCACACAAGATTTTTAGTGAAATGTTAACTATACTTTCTATTAAAAAACAAAAAACTGTAGTGAGAAGAACAGCACTGCTTTGTATTTTGTAATGTGTCTAATACCTGCTTCATAGAAACAGAGTCTCATCTCTGAATATCTTATACCTGAATGGAAACTTTGGAAAATTCCACTCAACACCTTTGTGAAAATGAAAAGTATGAAAGACACTTGATATAATATCATGACCAGAGCAGTTTTGACCTCACAGGCCCCCTGAAAGGAACACAAGGACACCAAGACACACACTAAGAACATCTGCTCTATGCTATAAGCAAGTTCAAGAAACATCTAACATCTAGCTGCAGACCTGCCTTTGGGGAGATAAGGAATTTTCACCCCTATTTTGCAAGTGAGGTAACAGAGAGCTGTATCCGGGGCTTTCAAGTAAACTGGAGGGAGAAGGTAATGAAGCAGGACAGAAGTAGAGGCCATCAGCCCCATTCCATGGTGCATCCTGTCTCAGTGTCCAACTGGGAGGACCTGGGGCAGCTGGCCATGCGGACAAGAGTGAGCCCTGACATCAGCTGAGCACAGCACAGGTTCTGGGTTCTGCACTAAACACACCCACCCTCATCTTGTTAGTCCCGACAGCTACTAACCAGGTTTATGGTAGCATCACCTGAGGAACTGACACCAAGACAGACCACACAGCTAGGACACAGACTCAGTTCTGACTCCAGAACCAAGACCTCTACCACTCACTAAGCTACACTGCCTCGCAATAGGAGTGGACTCCAGTTCCCTCCCCTGCCCCAAGGGTGGAAGCACATAGAGAACATAACAAGCTGAGGTCAACCAGCCCCATCCCCACCAAGTGGCAGGCGCTCTGACTTGGCCTTGATGCTCCTGGTCTTTCACAACACAGGAGCTCAAGACAAATCCCAACATGTGCTGAGCCAGGAAGTTCTAAAAATACAGTTTGGAAGTATGATATATTTGATATATTGTAAGAACTTTTGTAAATGCCACAATGTACCCCCAGCACAACACTAAAATAAGATAAAATAAAATAAAATAAAATAAAAATACAGTTTTGGAAGTTGGGGCTGTGACAAAAGTGGTGGAGAGCTTGCCTAGCATGTGTGAGGCTCTAGGTTCAATCCCCAGTAAATAAGTAAGTAAATAAATAAATAAGAATTATAGAACACTTTAGGCCAGATGTGGTGGTACATACCTGCAATCCCAGCACTCAGGAGGCTGAGGCAGGAGGATCATGAGTTCAAAATCTGCCTGGGCTACGTAACAAAACCCTGCCTCAAAAAAATAAAAACAAAATTCTAAAAAAATATAAAAATTTTGGCTAGGGGTGTAGCCCAGTGGGAGAGTGCTATGTCTGGCATGCATAAAGCCCTGGGTTTGCTCTCGAGTGCCAAAAACAACAACAACAACAAAAAAAAAAAACACCAACAACAATATAAACAGTTTTTGTCTTTTTTACTTACTTTTCCTTAGGGTTGAAGGCTATGCTGAGGATGACACAGCCCTACCTTCCAAGGGTTGCGCGGAGTCCTCAAGTCCTAACACAACTGTTTGAACTCTTTCCCAGTATGGAGCTCACTACCAGAAAAACCGATCCTCTTTCCTCTGCAAGGTCATTCTCTCTGTGAGGTTAAAACCTGTCTCTGCACATGTCCTGCAGTGACCCTAGATCTACCCCAAGGCAAACTGGTTCTCCTGCACTATAGACCTACAAGTATTTGAAGACAGATTGACATCTGTTCCTTTTCTACCTATCAGGACAGCTGAAACAGAAAACCACCACCACCAAATGTTGGCAAGGTCCTTATAAAACAAGACCCTCAAACACTGCTGTGGCTATACAAAATGTGCAACCAAGTCAGTAACAGTCAGGTAGTTCCCTATGAAATTAAACTTGATGTCATGCCACCCAGCAAACTCACTCCTAGGGATTTTCCTATGAGAAATGAACATTTACGTTCACACAAAAACCAGTACTTGATTATAACAGCTGTGGAGTGGATAAGCAACTGTGTTACAGGCACACAGTGGAACACTACTCCACTATGAGAAAGAACTGCAGATCCACATAGGGTACTATACTACCGATGTAACAGCAGGGGAGGGGCATGGACAAGGGGGAAGGAAAGAAAAGGGGAAGGAAGGAAAGGGGGAAAACTAACATCGAGTGAATTGTCAACAGAAAACCTCAAGGGCCCTTCCCTTGGCCCTGCTATCCAGTCCTGTGCAGTTTTTTTTTTTTTATTCAAATGCAAAGCCACTGACTCTCCCTAACCTCACTCCTTCCCCTTTCCGAGTCTAGAACCCAGCAAAGAAGCAAGCAAATTTTCCTTTCCTTTCTGTGTCCAGGATGGAACTCAGGAGCTCATAAGGTTTTGTTTGGACTAAAATGACCAAAAATGGTGCTGGATGATGCCAGGAGTGCCAGCACAGGCCTTAGACAGAGCAGCCGCCATCTGAGTTTCCCAAGAGGAAGAGCAGAGGAGGAGTGGAAGGGAGGAGGAGCAGAACAGAGCAGAGCCTGTTTCCCATCAGGAAAATCTTCAGTTCCTCTGGCTGGTGGGGCTACCACCACACACTGCTGAAACTCAGCAAAAAGACTGTCAGAAGGCTGGGTTTCTGGGCCATGAGCCCTTTGTCTTTGGCTCCCTCATCACACACTCCAAGTGATCCTGGAAGCTACCGGCTCAATCTTATTTACAGCTGGCTTTGCTTCAGAATCCTGTGGGCCTGTGGTGCCAGAAGCCAAGGAGAAAACGGGCACAAGCCAAAGTGATCAGGTGAAGTGGTGATGCTCAGGTACCTTCCTGGCCACTGCCAGGCTCTGGCTATCAAGGGAGTGGTGATGCAGGGGCAGAACATGGTCATTAATTATACTAAGCCAGCCTCACCTATAGTCTAGGACAGCCAAAGCCAGTCAGAAGCCACCTAGTCACTTCACTATCCCAAACTATGGCTTCTTAATGCACCTCAGCTATGCTAGAGAACTCCTTAGCAATAAAGATTTTCAGGTCTCACACCACCCTACTGACTCAGAAACCAGGGGTCACTCCCACAGCACTCAATGTCTTCCCTCTCCAGGTGGCTCTAATCCTGATGTTAGTAAAGCCTGAGAACCTCCGGCTAGGATCAGAGCTGCATCCAGAAGCCAGTGGGCTTTACTCTCCTTGACCTACTGGCTGGCCAGCAGCCATAGCACCTAAAGGAATCCACCACAGATGAAATGGGGAACACCTCCTTGATCCAGATGTGCTTCTTACTCCACTCCTCCCCCATTCAGAATGAAAGGAGGGAGATCCCGGCTTAGCAGCTGCAGCCTTGCCAATTCCTGGCTCTCCAACCAGACAACTAGTGCTCTGGAATCCTTGACTCAGGGTCTGCTTTTCAGGAACCCAAACCAAGACAAGCAGCAATAGCCAATTGCTTCCCAGTGGCTCCCAGCTCCACAGCACCACTACTGGAAGACCCCGCTCAGCCCTATCTCTTCCAAGAAGCTTTCTCTGCTTCCGATGGTCTGATGGGAGCTACTTCTTTCCTTCTGTTCGCCACAGGGCACAGTGGCCAGTTTCCTCACTTCTTCACCTGTTTCCCCAGCAGCTTGGTAAGATTTTGGACCATGCCTCAAGGTAATCACTATGGGAACTGAACACATGCTCCAAGAGGAGGGGGCATTTCATGTTTGGTTGACTTGAGAAAAACAGGTTTCTGCGGGATGCCCCTGACCCAAAAGGCTGTCCAGGGAGGGACCCTCAGAAGTCACAGGGAGCAGCCTCTGCCTCCCTGATGACTCCAGAAACTACCAGAAGCCTCCCTTCCCAGAAGTCACTCCTGGGACATATAGGCAATCCTCCAGCTCCTCCTGCCAACAAGGCAGGGACCTGTTTCATAATGAAGAAATCTGCTATTTCAATCTGCATGAAACTTAAGGCTCATTTTACAAATGTCACCCAGGAATGTCTCTCCCCTGCCTTAAAACCTCTCTAATTATCCAAGATGAGAAAGAAAAAGCTACTGAGAAATTAGGTCAGGATAAAAGGGGAGGAAAAAAAGATCAACTTCCTAAAATGAGTGAGCAGATCTGAAGAACAGGTTACAATGACAGATCACATGGTGGGGGGACTCAGCCTCAGAGAAGCTGATGATAACTCTCCAGAGGTCTCGAGGTCTCGGCAAAAGGAGATTGCAGCTGTGAGGTTGTTGGCAAAGGTGTAATGAGCTGTTATCACGTGAAGCTAGAGCCCACCTGAGGATCTGAGCTTCCCAGGTAAGCTCCCAGGCCCCAGCCAATCAAGAGAAAACACTCCCTACCCCCAAGGCTTCACCCTCTGACTCATCTCTTGCAGTTTTTCTTTTTGAGAGATTAAGTGGGAAAGTGAAGATGATCTTTTTATTCTAAGGACCTTTCACAGAGAAAGGTCAAACAAAGTGGGCATCATCACCCAACCTTACAGTTACCCAGCCTGCTGGAGTTGTAGTGTGCTGTGCCAAGCTCAGCCTCTCAATAGGTGAGGCTGGGCCAGCAGAAACTGTCCAGAAGGTGCTGGGATGGTCTCATGACTGACCCCATCAGTCCCCTCAAAGGAGCCCATCACAAACACCCCAGTTCCCCAGCCAGGGATAAGGTTAACCACAGATACTGGACCCAGGTCTGAGCTTCGGATGGCCAGATGGGGAAAAGGGGGTGAGGTTCAAGAACCTGCATCCATGACCAGTGCCCCAGTGCTGCTGCCCCAGGGATTAGGTCTCGAGCCACAGGTCTGGGCAGAAACCAACTACCCAGTTGTTCTCAGTGAGAAAAGACCAGGCTGAGAGATACTGGAGAAGGAGTGTCTTTGTTCCTGAGGAGACATGTTAATAGTTCTTCTGGACTATTTGTGATGATGGAGATGTTCTTTAACTGTCATGTCCAATACTGAAGCCACTACAGAGCACTTGAAATGTGACTCATGTGAGTGAGAAACTACAAATTTAAAGTTGACTTCATTCTAAGGCATTTAAATTTAAATAGCCACCTGTGGCTAGTGGCCCATACTGGACCTCATAGCCCTGGACCCTGTGAGATCTGTCTGTGATGACTGACCTACTATTGTAGACAGCCCACCAAGCACTGAAGGGGTCAAAGCTGCATCACGAAGCACCTGGCCCATGTGTGGCCATGTCTATCACACATTTTCTTATGGGTTAAGGCGATAAGAGTGGGTGTTCCCTGCAGTCTGTGCCCGCAGGACAATGTCAACTCTGAGCAGAAGAGCAAGGAAAGCAAAACTCTCCTGAAAGCATGAGAGGGCTGAGCAGAAGGGATGCAACAAGCACTGGCAGCATTAAGATCCTGGCACAGGCAGTGTAGACTGAGCCAGCTATAGGATGCAAAGCAGAACATGCTCCCAGCCAGCCTGGGAGTCCAAGAAGTCTCTGGGGACACCACTGACCCTCCCTCAAAAGGACCGAACCAGCTCCAGATGTGTATAGAACCAGTCGGTGGGTTAGTGGCATACTAACCCAGAGCTACACCCAGTAGCTCCCAGAGTGTGTGGCGGTCCGGCTATATGAAAAGCATCTTCCTGCTCAGGCTCAAAATGCCCCCATGAGCAGTAACTGTTGTGGGTAAAACAACACCTTTCTCTGGAGCCCCTGTGAGAGAACGCTCATGCTCCTAGGACAGGTGGCACCATCAGCTGTGAGGTATTCATGTGAATGAGTTTGCAGCATTGGTTCAAGCATGAGAAGCAGAGGCAAGAGAGAGACGGGTGGGGTGGGGGGGCGGGGAGGAGGTCTCACGGTTCACCCACGTCACAACTGTACAACAGCCCTACCTTGAGCTTCCACATATTCTAACTGCCCCCCACCATGCCCTTCCTGAAGGGCAGTCTCATGTCCAAAGTCTGCAAGACCCTCAGGAGCTCAGAAGCTCTGAGTTGCAACCCCAAAAGAGCCCTCCTTCAACCTTGGATACAAGGAGTTATGGACTGAAGTTTAGTTCCCCAAAGATGTTGAAGTCTTGATCCAGCAAATGTGAATGTGAATCTTATTTGGAAATAAGAGTCTTTTGCAAATGAACAAGTTAAGATGGGGTCAAACTGGAGCAAGGTGGACCCCTAAACCAGTAGGTACTGTGTCCTCATGAAAAGAAGAAATATGTTCAGACACACAGAGACAGACAAATACACACACAAACACACACACACACAGGAGGAGACCATGTGACATGAAGGAGAACTTGGGGCAATGCTTCTAGAAGTCCAGAACACCATGGACTACCAGAAAACCACCACAGAGCAGGAGAAAGGCTAAGAACCAATTGTTTCCTGGCATCTTCAGAAGACATGGCCTTACCAACACTGATCTTACACCTCTGGCCTCCAGGACTGTGAGACAATAAAGTTATGCTGTAGAAGCCCCTGGTCTGCTGTACTTTTTATGGCAGCCTTGGCAAACTTTACAGAACCCCGTCCACCTCTTCATCCCACTGACCTACCATATTGTAGTAGTAGTTACTTAACTGTCTCCACAGATCCTAAGATCCAGGAGTGAAGGAACCCCATGTACCCTATTCACCACTGCATACCAAGCCCACCCCTAGCACCCAGAGTTGTTTAGAAAGTGAACTTTGACCCTGGCTGTTCTGGAATCTCAGGGATGAGGGTTCCCCTCTCTGAATGTCTATTCCTCAGTTTCTCTATTTTGGGGGGAGATGGTAGGGGAGAGAATACAGTAACTAGACAAGATGGTTTCTGTGAGCCCTTCTATTTCAGGAAGTCCAGGACTCCAGATTGGGTGCACCAGTCTATCACCATCAGAGCAGGACATCAGGGTGCCTGACAGAGGAACCTAACACAGGGCCCAGGACTCAGAGGCATGGGAAGATAAGAGAGTGACATGACCTTTCTGCTGGGACATTGCCAGTGATCTGGGACAGTGCTGGTCCCACTTGACAGGTTTTTGGAACCCAGGCTTAGGGAAGCATCCAATTCCACATGGACTGGTTATTCCTACCCAGGAGCAGCACAAAGTCCCTCTTACAGAGGACAGTCCCAAAAGGGGTTGGTCTCACAGACAGCAGTCTTCCAGGGTGGAGGGGCAGGTTCACTAAGACAGTTACACCCTAACAAAATGAAGTAGTGGCAAAATGTGTGCTCACCCACACCGGCCTTCCTCCTAACATGGGAGCTAGACTTTTGCTGACAAGAGAAAGTGTAAATGGCATCAACAGAAAATAATCCCATGAGTAATCTGACAACAACAGCCAACTACTCATGCCATGAGCCCCTCCAGGGCTTGCCTGGCTCATGTCCCAAACCCTGACCTTGTCTGGTGTCCCCAGAAAGGCGGTACTCACCCACACTGCTGAGTGAGCTGCTGCTCTCCGAGTCCGAAGGCATGATGGACAGGACACTGTAAGTGGAGCCTGGGAATGGGAGGAGAGACTATGTGTTACTAACTCAGAAGGGCCACTCATCCATACACCAAAGCACTGTCAGATCTGCAGAGCTGCAGTCAATATGAGGCTATGAGATCCCCCACTGCACCAGGGACTGGGAACTTGGAGTCCAGGCAGAACACGGAGGTATGGTGGGCAGAATCTAGACTTTGATGTTTCCACCCAGCCTTCTGCCTCACTTCACCCACATCTTTCTGCTTCAGAGCTGACCAACAAGCACAGAGAGCTCAGGGTTGGCAGGTAAGCTGGCTTCTTGGGACCCTTGGGGAAAGGCTTAGCTAGGGAGCAGTACACCCCTAGTTAGAATGGGGTGCAAAGTTTTATCAGTATGGTTCTGGCTTCCATGCAGGCAGTGAAGGAGGACATTTAACAGCAACTCACCAACTCTGGCCATTCTGTTCTTACATTCTAACTGTATGCAAGCTCTGTCCTCAGAAACTTTAGTTGGTGTCTGCCTCCTCAGTACAAGTTACACAAGGAGTGAGCTGTAACTCAGTGGTAGAGCCTGTGCATGATGCCTTGGGTTCAATCCCCAGTATCAAAGGGCAAGTTACTCAGAAAACTATAAGCAATCACAACGTTGCCAAAGCAGGGATTCACAAGTTTTGTTTGGATTTTTTTTGGAGGGGAGATCCACGCTTAATGTTAATTCTTGGTTGTGGGCATACAACCATCACTATTTGGTTGCAATTCAAAATATTTTTAAAACCAGATGCGACTCGCGTGGCATCAGGAAGAACCTCTTAATCAGGAAGCTCAGGTTGAGCCAGCACTACCTATGCTCCAGAGAGTAGTCCTGTTGAGCAAAGCACTCAGTCTGCTGGACCCTCAGTCTGCTAGACCCTGGCTTCTGGCCAGTATGATGGTTTGGCCCCATGCTTCCTAAGGTCCTGTCCCCAACCCCTTTCAACAAGAACATCTCACAATAAGTGGAAACAAAGCATGTGCATTGCTATCCACGCTGTAGCTGATACACAATTAAAGGAGAAGGCAAACCAACTCCACTGGAAGACCAGGTTGGGAGTCGAGAGAAGCACAGCAAAGCAGTGGCGCACATCATGGTCAACCAGCTAATGGGAGACATGCAATGTTTTGTTCCTGGACCAAAAGAACTGTACACTGAAGAGGTGTACAACTGGGCAGAGTAGGTGAGTCCAAAATGGGATTTTTGCAATAAAGGCTTTGAACAAGCCTGGGCTCTGGTATCAGATGCCAATAGCTGATGTGTTCTCAGGCTTCAGAGCAGAAGTATAGAGCCAGATGCCAGGGGTCTTCTCTCATTTCAACTCTTGACCAGCGACCCAAGACCTTCATACTCTCAGGAGGGGAGAAAAGGTACAGAGATGGGGTGAACGGGGCAGTCAGGGCAGAGGGAGGCTCCACAGCTGCACAGCTGACAGGAGAGACCCCTGAGGGGATTGGGGAGACTTCAGGAAGGCAGTAAGAACCATATATGGAAGACAGACAGAGAACCTTAGTATAAAGGCATGCCAGTGAGCTAGCATCCATGCCCATCAGAAAAGGAGATGAAGAGCGAGAGAAGACAGGATAAAGGAGGTTCTGAGGAAGGCAAGAACTAGGAGAGTGACCGGGACTAGTAGCCTCCTCACTGAGTTTTCTGAGAATCTCTGAAAAGTCTGCGTGCTTAGCATGCACTGAAGAGGAAGACTGGAGGCATGAGTTGGTAGGTATCTTGTCCAGCAGGATTGTCAGAGGGATTAAATGTGTCCTCTAGTGCCTCCAGCAGTGGGGCTGAGAACTGTGGGTGATGCTGGACAAAAGGCTGCAGCTCCAAACTGCCACCGCTGCCTGGAGATGAAAGAGCCAGGGGAGGGGACCATGACACCCAATACTCATCTGGCAAAGCTGTCAAAAGAGCCACCTGTACATCATTTGAAGAGAGATAGAACCAAATTCTCAAAGTCCAGACTAGGTTCCAGGGCCTGCTGGGGCAGCATGATATCTTTCTCTGAAATTCTATGATCCTACTAAAAAATGAATAAACCATGTCCAGGCTCCTGGACATTTCAAGTGCCATCCAAACTATTAGTTTTGCTATGCATTTCACATCTGCATTTTTTGTCCCAATACAACAAAGAGCATCACAATTTTTTTCAAATCCCCTCTCTTCCTATATCATACACAGTACATCAAATGCAACTCAGGCAATGTATGGACATCTCCAAGGAACAAGAGCCCAACACCACATGTATTTTCTCAACTCGATCTCCATCTTTTAAATGTTTTCTTTTTTCTTTACAGGGGCAAGGAAGGCTGGTCAGCTGGTATGTGGTGGATTGTTTTCAAAAGACATATACTCAGGAAAGCAGGCACAGATAGTCTCCTACTCATATCTCCAGAAATCTCTCCACTCAGATTAACCCAGCTTGTGACAGCATAGCCTGCACTCTGGTAGCTGCCACTGGCAGAATGGAACACTTGCTTCTTTCTCATTATTGGCACCCGCAGTACTCCATCTTCCAGTAAATCACCCCTCCTCTCCACATCGTCTCTCTCCTCCCCCGTGGCAAGTTTCCACTGTTAATTAAACTTGGCAGACGCCCTTCCTTCTCTCCACCCATCTCCCTCCCCAGCTGGGGGTATCCACCAGCCAACTAACACATTCTGTTCCTCTTCCCTGTCCCCAAAGTCCTGACTGGGCTCCAGAGCCTACTGGGGCAGTGTGACATCTTTATCTGCATCTCTGGGCATTACCCCCAACCCCCACTACAGGCAGCTGGCAGGGTTCTCTCAAGCTGGTGGGGGTTACTGATTAAGACTGGACAGGGCCCAGTTTTTACAATGTTCCCAGAGCCATGGACGTCATTAAAGGGGAAAAAAAAGGCCCAAAGAAGACATTGTGTTGATCATGCTTTGTCTCTGTGGCTATCGTTGTCCTAAAGGCCTGTGTGGTCAGGATTGTCGGGAAAAGGCAAAAGGAGTCACTCCCCCAAGTCACAGGGTGTCCTTTCAAACACCAGTGGCTTCTAGGGACTGCGGGGTGGGTATTGGGCATCATCTACCTTTGGGGTGTCACAATCAACTCTGGAGGCCAACAGTAATCCCATCTTAGCCAGAAACACTTTGATGCCCTGTATAGCCCACACTCTGCTGTGGCCCAATCCAAAGGAGAATGACAATTTCAACACTTTCCCCAGGCCCTTCACCCGTTCTAAACCCTAAGGCAGCCCAAAAGTCTGCACTGGGCCCCAGGGAGGAACAACACATCAGAGTGAGGTCCCAGCTCCCCAGCCACACACATCCACAGGGCAGTAGGGCACCGACCACCACCTCATGCCCACTGCCCAAGTGCCAGCAAGTACAAAGGCCCTGAACAGGGCCCAAGGAAAGGTGAAGGCTGTGGAAACAGTTCCAGAAAAGGCCAGAGAGAGGCCAGCTTCAGATGGTGTGGGCCAGAGGGTCATATACAGAGAATGCAGAATAACTGCCTGGGGACCTGGTGGCAGGACAGGTTTGCATGGGCCCTGAGGGGATGCTGCTAACAAGCCCGTAGGGTATATGACCACAGACCAGCAGTGCAGGAACTAAGGGAGGATAACCTGGGCTGGTGGCTAGGCTGCAAATGGAAGCCCACAGAAGCCCCAGGGGAGACATAGGTCTCTGGAAGACAGCCAGCCTGGTGGCCCTGGGGACTGCCCTGCCAAAGACATTGTCTGTGTCCTTCATCCTTCACAAGAGCCAGGACCTGCTAATTCTGTTTACTGTGTGACTCAGCCCCTCTGGGTCATGGAGACCACTTCAAAAGAACTTCTAGTAAAATCATTCAAGTGATAAGACAGCACCCCAGCTACCAGGCCCCCAGAAGTCTGAGAGGCCCATGAAAGTGCACTCCTCACACACCTCAGTTCACCTGGAGTTGCAAAGAGCCAAATGGCTCATACTTCCCCACTGGAAAACTGAGTCAGTACAGTCTCCCTGTCCTTCACAAGGGGACCTGAGACAGTAAGGACACAGGTAGACTAGCCCCTCCACTTGGTCACCAGGGAAGGGATGGCAGAAGGAACACTGCTGCTCCCTGGAGGCACCTCTAGACTTGCACATGTCTGTCAAGCTCTGCAGGACATGGTGCCAGGTTTGGAAGGAAACAAGCTAGCTACTCAGGAGCCCCAAAGGCTGCCCACCTGCTGGGAGACCCAGGGAAGGGTCTTCCCCTTTCTGGGCCTCAGGGCCAAATGAGACAGTAGTGAATAGAACACAGAGACTGACACCAATCTACCTAGGTTCAAGTCCCAATTCTGCCCCCTATAGCTGTGTGCCCTTAGGTAAGTCACTCAGCTTCTCTGTGCCTCCATATGCTCATCTGTAAAATGGGATAGGAATGCTTTCCTCACAGAGCTATTGTAAGGATCAACTGAGTTAATACATGAAAAGTACCTGAAATGGCCCCCAGCACAGCCAGTCAGCACCTCAACTGTGAGCTACCATGAACCAGACAGACCTTCTCGGTTCCTCTATTAACCTAAATTGGAGGCTGTGACACAGTGATGAGGTCACAGTGCACAAGGCAAAACACCAGACTGTATGGCACTCTCTAATCACAGCAATAGTGGCAGCTAATAAGTACTGAGCACTACTAAGTGCTGGGCCTGTGCCTGCATTGGCTCAGTTAACTCCTGCAATAACCCTGAGGTTGTCATTAGGTCCATTTTACAGAGAAGGAAAAATTGCACACCTTGCTGACGGTTGTGGTAGAGCTAAGGGGCAAACAGGACACAACCCCAAGCAGGCTACCCCAGAGCCTGCGCCCTCAGTTCCTACACACAATGCAGCTGCCAGGCTCCAAGGTGGAAGACCAGTCGGGGAAACTTCTTGGAGGAAGGGGCCTAGAGCAGGGGGCTGGTGGCCTTAGAACAGCCGGTAAGAAGCCAGACCAGCTGGGAGGAGACAAATCATCTCCCAAGTGAGAAGTCTTGAAGCAGAACTAACCCCACTCAAGGACCCCATCTAGCTCCCCAAGAGTGGAGTGGTCTCTTTCCCCCCAGGAAGAGGACACTCAGCAGGCATCTTCAGCTGAGCAGGGCATGGGGACTAAATGGGAGAGAGATGGGGAAGAACTGTGGCTTTCTGACCCCCAATAGGTGCCAGTGCTGGGTGCAGAGGCAGGTGGCAGAGCCACTCTCTTCAGAAAGCTGTGGAGATGAGGAGGAAGGGGTGCTGAAAGTTCACCTCTGGTGGAGCTACCTTCACTGCTCTGTTCCTGGGGACTGGGCAAGGAGCTCCTTCACTGCTAGGAAGCACAGTGCAAAATGCACTCAAGGCAGCCCCAGACCAACGCTCTGTGTGCAGAGACCCAAAGTTGGAGGTTGACAAGCTTAGGCATTTCAGGGAGGTATGTGGTGACTAGGCCCTGGAAGCAGCAGCCACAAAGATTCTTCTGTCAAGGAAGTCCTAGGAACCCTGCAGACCCACCTCAGAGAGCTGGTGACTTGGGCAGCCCTGGTGTTTGCCTTCCCCAACTGAGATAACCCCACAATGCTCTTTGCAGAGTTCTAGAACAGGTACCATCAACTTGATAAAACAATGCAGAATCACTGTTTATCTCCCCCTTTAGGTTGTCATAAGATGGCTAGTCTGTCTTGAAATTGTCAACAGGGTGCCCACAGACTGGAAATGAGAGTATAAGCCTCAGAGGTGGGCACTGAGGGGTGGTGGGGAGCAGGCAGGGAACTGAACCACAGGAGCCTCAGGAAACTCAGAGGCTAATTTTGCCTCTGTGCTTCCTTTCCCTCAACACCAAAAATGCCCAAATGCAAAAACAAGAAAAGGGAGGGAAAACAAAACATGCACACCCAGAATTAATCATTCAGCACATAAACTAAAGGCCCCTGTAAGTGCTGGCCCGTGGGGGGTTTGGGTGTGTATTTTTCATGTATGTGTGTGTGTTTCACTGACGCAGGAAAAAGGGAAGGCGGAGGTCTGTGAAGAATCAGCAGTCAACAGCTGCTCCCCCAACAAGCAGCACAAGGCATCATGGAGGCTTGGGGTTAGCAAAAGCATGTGCCTGGGGACACCACCTCTTCCTTGTCCCCCTTCAAAGCAGCCAAGCTCTAAGTGGGACCTGGGGGGGGAAGAAAAGCAGAGGAGGCCTGGGACAGGAAACCAGCACCAGATAGACCCTTTCAGTTCTGGCTCCATCACTAAAACCAAGCCCTGCTTCCTTTGTTGTTTTTTGGTGATGGTACTAGAGTTTGAACTCAGGGCCTCACACTTGCTAGGCAGGCACTTTTCAACTATGCCTCAATCCTTTTTGCTTTTAGTTAGTTTTCAGGTAAGCTCTCACTTTTTGTCTGGGCTGACCTTGAATGGCGATCCTCTTGATCTCTGCTTCCCAAGTAGCTGGGATTATGAATGTGAGCCACCTCGCCCAGCCAAGCCCTACTTCCTTCAGTCACTCCTAACCAGGCTGGGTGATGGTTTTGCACCCAGAAGGCATGGGAAGCCCAAGGCAGGGGTCTGGGGGACTCAGCAGGAAAGGACTAAGCCAGAGGGCAGGGGAGGGGTAGCCCAGGCTTCTGGAGTCTCCTACTAAAATGCAATGATAGAATGGAGAGATGTTCACTAGCAGTGACCAGGCCCAGGCCTGAGCAGTACCCACAAAACACGGAACCCGGAATGAGTGAATGGAAGTGGTGATGCTGCCCTGTCCTCTTGACATGGCTCACAGGATGGGACACCTGAACAAGACTGGAAGGCACAGTCAAGCTGGCCCTATGCTGCAGCCGGACATCCCCAGTAGGCATGTCTGTCCTGGAATTAACTCCTGACAAGCTCCAGCAGTCACAGGTGGCAAGGCGTGCTCTCTGAAAGGCACCTGACTCCACCAGCTCTGGCGCCAGTCTGGACTCAGTTCCCACCATTCAGCCAGTGGAGAACCGCCACCTCCCTGGAGTTCTGGCCCATGTGCCTGGCAGAGTCTACTGCCCTCCACTGTACTGGGTTCATGCCTGCCACTGACCTACTCACCGTGTGACTCTGAGCAAGCTGCCACTTTCTGTGCCTCTCTCTCATTTACAAGATCAGAGGAGTACCAGGACATGAGGACTTGGCAAGAACAGAGGGGCAAAGGCCTTTGACCAGCGGGGCATACTGCAAGCCATCCATAACCCCACTAATCAGCCTCCTGAGTAAGGCCAGGCACAGAGCAGCCCCACAGTGTGAGCTGGATTCAACACAATCCCCAGCCTTCTCTGGGACTTCTGGGAGGCTCCCGGGCATAAAGATTTTTATCCAGTACCTCATGTGCTGCCTGTTAAAACTTTCAGTAGCTAACACCTCTTTCCAGCCTGTCATGAATGCGCTTCCATACCTAAATGTAGCCTTGTCCTTCGAATTCTTCTCCTGCAGGCTAGTGAGGTTTCCTCCTCCCTTCCACCATTCTGCCCCACCACAGCCAACTCTAAGCCAGCCACAGCAAGAGAAATGGGATGACAGTACTCTGCACAGGATACTTCCCATTGGTTGGTACGTCTGTTCCTGGGAAACACAGTGCCAACTTGTTCACCAAATGCTTACTGAATGCTGGATTAGGTGGTCCCGGGCTGCAGCAGAGAATAAGACCAAATCCCTGCCGTCATGGAGCTCAAGTGAGCAGGGGAGGGGGAAAAGGAAAGAAGTATAAGCTGCATCAGGAAACAAGTGTTATGAGGAAAAATACATGTTCAGACCCCAGTCCCCCCAAAAAAAAGAAAAGAAAAATATAGCAAGGTAAGAATGGCAGGTGACTAGTGTGGTGTGGAGTGGTGGTTCTTTGTAGCACAGTGACCATGGTAGGTCTCTCTGGGGAGGTCACATGTGAGAAGAGACTTGAAGAAAGCACTGAATGCTGGAGGAAGATCATTCCAAGTTGAGGGAAAAGGAGTATAAAAGCCATCTTTCCCAATTGCGGGAAGAAAGGCAAGCATAAGAAAGATGGGTTCCAGTTACCTCTTTACATCTCAGTTGCCAGCCTCATCCTCTGGTCCTGGCTTCAACTTCTCAGATCTGTCACTCCCCCAGCTACTGACTTTCCAGGTCCCCCCAGGGAAGTCCGGTACAATCTCTGAAACAATCTCAATCCTGGGTCTTCAGAAGGCAGTAAGAAATGAAATAAGCCAATGAAGTTTCTAGAACTCATTCTTGATTCTGATGCTTAAATTAAATGCAAAAGAACCACAAACCATATTCCACCCATTGTCCCCTTAATGCCATGTCATCCCCCAAAATGGCCACATTCCATTAATCTTGGTTCAAGGTAAGCTGAAGAGTCAGCCAGAGGAATTGACAGCTCAGGAGCATGGCTTGAGCAGGAAGGCAGACAAGACACCTAGGCTGGACAGGTCAGGAACATTCTGGCACAAAATCAACTTAAATACCACTGCCCACCAAGGCAACGTAACCTGGGTCCCCCAGAACAGCAACCAGGGCTGGTTTGTGGGGAACCCCTTGTTCACTACAATGCCCCTGCTGAGTTTGAGTTCACAAGAACTCCTGACACAGGGTGACAGGCACAATGTGACTGCACACTGGAAGACCACAGATCAGACCCACATGGACCTGGGCTCTACTCTGGTATGGTCACCCCCTGATGGGTGACCAGGGGACAAAAACTTTTTATGAGCCTCAGTTTTTCATCTGCACTCTAGGGTTCAAAGTCTACAGTCTATAGCACAGGTGACAGTTTCAAGCAAGTGAAATACTAGATATAGAAAGTGCTTCATAACTAACAAATGATGACTCAAACCTTCTTAGGCAGCCAGGTTTCTCCCTGTGAGTCTTTCCTGGTCTTCTTCCTCCCCCTACTCACTATTAGCCATTTCTCTTTCAGTAACTCCTTCTCTCCTTATTCAAAACACAAAAACACCACACACACACACACACACACACATACACACACAGAAAATGAATTAAAAAGCTAGCACTTTCCTCCATCTCTCTCCATTATAGGTCCTCAGGTAGGTTCCTGCCTGTGAGAAAGCCCCAGTTGCGTGGCCCTGGAATTCTAGAAAACCTAATGTTTACAAGCAGAGACCTTGGTTTCCCCACCTTGGAAATGAAGGGTTTGGAATAGATCAGAAATGGCAAAGGTACATCTGGAAGACCCAGCAGGCCTTGGAACTCTTGCCTGAAGCACTGTGCTCAGAAAGCATAAGACTCATCAGGAAAGGAGCCTATAATAGATTAGTGATGTCTCCCATGGGCAAGACAGAGAAGCGTACATCCCCTCTGCAATGGGTGATTTCTACACTCCAGAAACAGTATTTTATGGTACTCAGTGCTCAATTGCTAACAGGAATTTAACTCTAAAATTGAAATCCAAAATCTGTTTCGCCAAAATTCTTTAAATGACCGGGACTGAATAGTCCTGCAAGGAAAAATAAAAGGACAACTATCTTTATGTAAATTCTTTTTTTGAGGCCCTGAGAAAAAAAAGTCAAAGAAGGGTTTGACCCATCATAGGGGCTCTGGGAGGCTCTGCCCAAAACAGATGATTTTCCAATTCAATGTGTCCCCTTGGATAAGGTGACACCATATGAACAGAATCACCCCATTTACATAGCACATGGTATGGATTCTGCAAACAGCAGGTACAAAGAGTCCATTCCTAAAACTGCAGAAACCTTTTATGATGTTTTGCACAAAGGACAGATGTACATTCAACAGCAGAAATCCACTTAGGTTCCAAATGTTCTTTGCCCCACTCACAGCAGGGGCAAGGAGCTTCTAGGTGAATGCTGGGTGGTGGACCCCTGCATCAACATGCTTAGACAGGGAGAGCACCTTATCCAGCTGCCCGACCCCAACAAAGCAAGACACAGCTGGAGCATCCTCTCCCGAAAACCCAAAGCGAAGCTACCATCACATTCCAGGCTCACCCTGATTATCTCAGCGAATCCAAGGGCTCTCATTTGCCTATAGCTCAAGCACATGGCCAATGGCATCCTCCAACACTCAGAAGACAGACCCTCACTCTTCCTTCAAAAGCAGAAAGAAGAGTGCCCCCCACATCCCATCCCAGACAAACTTTGGTCACACAATGCTTCAGATTGCCCTAAGTCAACCACAGGAAAGGGAAGGGGACCAGAGAAGCATTTCAAATACACAAAAGAATATGAGCTATCTTTCACACATGGGCAGCCCTTAGGAGAGAAAAGCCACCTTGAGTAACAAGAGAAAATATTTCTCTATCATGCTATTTTGCATGAGTAAAAACTAAAATCCATATATACAACCACAGAAGACAGCAAATGAAACCAAAGTGCACAAACCCGAAATACCCGAGTGTCCTTGCAACTCGATCCTGCTGGCCATCTGTGTGTAGCCTGTACTGCAAACAGGCCCAGTCTCCTCCCAAGGGGATCAGGACCCCTGCCTGCATCAGCATACCTGCTATCCCAGCCTTTGTACAAGACAAACACTCAGCTAAGGCCTGAAGAGGAAGGGTTATATCCATGCTTTCTCAGCAGACTTCAGGCTCTCAGAGCCTAGGGGGCTCCTGTACCACCCACCCTGACATTCTGCAGATGTCCAGAGGAAGCCCAGCTGAGCCTCTGACTCTTCCATGGACAGGGTATGGAAAGAAGTGTGAAGGGAGCACTCTACAGCAAAGGCAGGAGCGTTGGTCCCTCCGGGAAAAGAAACTCCCCTAGGTCAGCACCCAGATACCCTTTGCCAGCTGTGGGAATGGTAGAGGAAGGACAGTCATTACAGCTTCTGGCCAATGGCTCCCAACCTGTCCATTCACCAGAATCACCCAAGCTGCTCTTTTTTACTATTATTATTGTTGTTGTTGTTAATACTATTACTTCTTCCTCCCCACCCCCAAGTACTGAGGTTTGAATTCAGGGTCTCACACTTGCTAGGCAGGTGTTCTACCCATTAAGCCATGTCCCCAGCCTAAGTACTTCATGCCTCCCCATCAAGCAATTGAACCCCAGTCTCCCACATGACAGGCAGGGATACTCACCACTATATTAATGAGGAACCACACCACACTGCTCTTTAGAAATGCTGAGTTTGGGACTCCTTAATTTTTAACATGGTGTTTAACAATGCTGATAAGCAGGCCAGGTTGGGAATCCCACTGGGCCTGAACATGCAGCTTGTCCTTCCTGCCCTCAGACCTAAATCCTACACTGACCATTCACCAGAAGTGCCTGGCCTCCCAAGGCCAACTACAGGGCCCTCATGACTACAGGATCATGTAAGAATAGTGACAGTGGACTGGAGAAGTGGCTCAAGTGTAGAGTGCCTGCCTAGCAAGCACAAGGTCCTGAGTTTATTCTCCAGTAGTACCAAAATAATAATAAATTTAAATTAAATAGAATGGAATAAAAATTTAAATTAAACAACAAACAAAAATTTGCTGTGCTCCCAAGGGGACCTCAGCCCCATGAAGCCCCAGGCCTTGCTCCATCCTTGGGAAGCAGCAGTCTCTGTGGGATGGAGTATACTCTATTTCTTGCCAGGCTCACACCTATAATCCTAAACTACTTAGAAGACTGAGATCAGAAGAACTGTGGTTTGAGGACAGCCCAAGCAAATAGTTCAAGAGATCCCTATCTCTAAAATAACAAGAGCAAAACGGACTGAAGTGTGGCTCAAGCAGTAAAGTGCCTGCTTTGCAAGCACAAAGCCCTGAGTTCAAACCTAGACCCACCAAAAAAAAAAAAAAAAAAAGAAGAAGAAGAAGAATAGTGATAGTGATGTTATGGGCTGAACTGTGATCCAAAAAAATTCTTATGTTGAAGCCCTAATCCCAAGTATATCAAGAGAATATGACTACAGAATATGACCTTATTTGAAGATCAAGTCTTTGAAGATGTGATTAAATGAAAACAAGGCTGTTAGAGCAGGCCCTAATCCATCATGACTGGTGTCCTTATAAGGAGAAGAGTTTAGGGCACAAACACATAGAGGGGAAGATCCTTCATGTGAGTCACAGGGAGAAGATGGCTACCAGTAAACCAAGAGAGAGGAGACACCAATCCTGCCATCTTGGACTTCTAGCCCCTAGAACTACAAGACAAGAGATCTGCTTTTTTGTTGTTGTTGTTGTTTGGGATTTTTTTGGGTTTTGGCAGTATAGGGTTTGAACTCAGGGCCTCACACTTAGTAGATAGGCACTCTACCTCTTGAGCTATGCCTCCAGTCCTAGATGTTTGTTATTTAAGCCAGTAGGCTATGGCACTTTGTTATGGTAGCCCTAGCAAACCAACATAGTGACCAGCACTCGCCCACTAACCAGTTATGCCAGGCTCTGTGCAGCTCTTCCTAATAGACACCATCCATAGCAACAGCCATAAAACACCATCAAGTACAGACATTAGCTTAAGGCTCACACTGCCCTAGGGAGACAGGGATTGCTACTGGCCCCATTTTGCAGACATGAACCCTAAGGCTCTGAGAGATTCATGAAGTAGCCAATATCACTTAACTATACAGGAATGACCAGAGGTACCATCTCCAAGTCCTGAGCCTGAGTGCTGAGCTGCCTCTATTGCCTAAGCCCCAGCCCATCATTCCCTCCACCGATAGGCTAATCCCCCACACCACAGCTCCCTCCCCCGCTAGGCATCCAGTCATTGCCCACCTGATAAGCACTGGGTGAGACTACCTGCCTTCCCTCCCTCCCTCAGGCACCCAGCAGATTCTTTCAGGGAACCCAGGCTCTCTACTGTGTATAGCTCTAGTCTCTTTTCTTTCCTTTTAATATGCATTGTATTGCTTTGGTAATCAGAAAAGAAAAATCATTAAGGAAAATTAAGCTAACACAGTTAATACTGAGTCTTCAGCCTGTGTGCAAAGAAATAAGTGATCAAAAGGAATATATTTGGAAAGACTGCTAAGAACAAAAAGCAAAAAAAACCACAAGTTTCCCTTGCCAATATCCCATCAGCTGAGATGAGATAAGGGACTCATGGGGCAGAAGTAAGGCTGCTGGGTCCAGTAAGCCCAGCCAGACCATCTCCAGAAAACATCTATTTTTAAAAGCACGTTCCATTTCATCACATTTCAGAAAAACAAAGAGACCTCAAGGGGCAGACAGACAGGCTCCACAGTGACATGCATTGTGTGTGCTTGCCGCAACAGCAGTCACCCAGAGCCAACCTGCGATTCTCACCCGGAAAATTCAGATCTCTCATGGCAGATGGGGGTCCAACATCCAGCCACCATCCGCATCAGACCAACAATGTGCCAATTTTCATATTTCCTAGGGCCTGCAGGGTTCCTGGCTTCTTAGCTTAATGGGAACTGTCAGATAGGATTTTGTGCAAACACACATTGTCCTCAGGAGCAAACATTCTGAGTCTACAACTTGCTCTTTCATTTTCCGAGAGCTTTTTGTTTGTGGTGACTACATCAAAGATGAGCCGGGCGGTGGGGAGGGCGGTAGGGAGCACCAGGACAGAGAAAATGAAAAGCACAGAACAGCCCAGTGAATGTTGAATGGAGGCAAAAATGCAGGAGGGGCCACTGCTCAGCCTCCTGTCCTGGGGGCCTCTGTGGGAAGAAACAGCTCTTCCCCTCCTCCCACAGTCCCTGTGTTAGCACACTCTCCCTCAGGATGACCCCAAGGTCTTGGAGAGGGAAGTGGCACTAAAGAATGTACAAAAAACCATGACAGAGGACAGCAGAAGTCCAAATGAATAGGGCGAGATAAAGAGGAGTATTACTAATATTCATTAGGCAGAGCACTGGCCAGTTTTAGTTAATGACACTTATTCTTCTGGAGCCATTTTAAAGGGCCACTTTTTCATTCTAGGACCATTCACTGGCACTTCCTAAAATAGTCTCAAAAGACAGATAAGGAATGTGCCCAAACCCATTTCTAGGTCGTCACTGCATGTCAGGCAAATGGAATTCTGAGGCAAGGACATCTTGAGGACCATCCTAATCCATTAATAAACACATCTTCTTCCTAAGCTGTGGGGGAGAGGGGGGGACCTAAACCAAGTTCTTGAGGTGTGTGGTCTTTTGTAGTGTGTGATGTTGGAAGTGAGGGGCGTTTGTTGGGGGGAATGATGAAGATACCCCTTCAAGAAACAAGGAGAGTTGCCAAAATTGAAACATTCAAGTCTGCAAAAGTCTCAGTTCCCTGGGTGTTTGTATTTCAAGGGAACAAGGTTAAACACCTGGACAGAAATAAGGTTCATAGCCCACAGGTAACCAACCTCCCAGGCCCAGGCAACCAGGAATTAATGACCTCTCTTGATACATGCTAGAAGACAGTCTTCACTAGAAACAGAAAGCGGACAAGAGTCTGTGCAACTCTGTGCCCTACAACATCAAGAAAAATGCGATCTGTTCTAGACCCCCACACTGTTCCAAGCAAGCTGCCCTGAGGCCAGCCACCTCACCCAGGTTAAGAGTGCCCTCTGTCCATGCTTATCACAAAGGCCACTTGTTTCCCATGAGTGCCCAGAGCAGTGGCGGAACCAGTTGGCCGACTAAGTGGCTGTGGTTCTGGTGGATGGGTGGTGACCAGGTTGCACTGTGACCTCAGCAGATAATTAGCACAGCAGTATTGAGTTACCAAGCTTCAGCAGGTTACCTGCTAGGCAGGAGACTGGGAAGGATTCTGCTTCTAGACCTGAGAAGGGTCAGGCAGGGTCAGTCACAGGCTATGTCATCTCTGTCCTGACTCTGCACATTAAGCACCACATGAATGAGCTGGTCAGGTCTTGGGATGGGGGGGCTATAGCCATCCTAGGGGTTGTTTGGAAATGTGTGCGAATGGGTGTGGTTGACACAGTGATGGAGATGGGGCCTACTGGCTCTTGTGGGTTGAGACTGGAGATGAATATCCTAAAAGTGCAGAGGATTCAAAAGCCAACAGCATCCGCTAAGACCCTTGAGAGGCAGGTCTGTTCATTCTAGGTGTTTTAACCACACCTGAACCACTGAATTCAGCATAAAGCCACAACAAACATGGCAGGCAGGAAGGAACCAAGAGTCAAAAGGAAAAAAAAAAAAATCTGGAACATACTACTGTCTTACATGCCCAAATGGTAAAAGGAAGAGTGAAGCAAAAACCAATATACAACAGCTAGCAAGCAGTTTCCCAAAGTGGGATGCCCCCAACCAGTACTGACAGTGACCTGCGGCAAGACAACTACCCACACGGACGCCAAGATGTCTTCAGCTGACAGGAACTCATGACTGTGAGATACCATCAGCTGCCAATGTCCATCTGTCTTACTTCCAACCCTTCATGCTCATCACTTCCTCTCTACCATGACCATCTCAACTATTTCATCCATCTCCCAACGCACCTTGGGTCTCTAGCATCCCAGCTCTGCCTCCTCCCACCATGGGCGAGGAATGCAATCTCTCTCTGCTCTTCTGCCTCCCCATCTATGATGATTCAGAGAGGAGGACGTGAAGAACTACACTTTGCAGTTAAATGTCTGTCTCAAGGTAGATCTGGAACAGTCACTCTCTGCTATTGGACCCTCAGTGAGCAACACCTCCAGAGAGCACTTCCCAGGGCCTCACTCTGTGCCCTCTCTGAGCTCACAGCATCCCCAGCTCTTCTCTCCAGCAGCAGAATGCACCCTGTCTTCGCCGCCTTACCTAGCTTTCCAGGGTCTCCCCTGGCTAGGTCCAGAGCTGCTCTTCTATCACTCAAGCCTCCAGCCAGGCCAAAGTGCTCCGTTCTCCCTGCCCTTGCTTGCCTTGCTTCTACTCCCACCATTGCCACCACTACTACCCCACCTTAGCCAGCCCTCCAGGCCCAGCTCAGAGGTGACCTTTTCAAGGAAACTTTCCAGGTGCCTACATGAGAATTACCTGCTCTCCTATCACCCTGCATGTGCCTCCACATGGTTCTGACTGACATCTACCAGACCTGCTTCGCCCAAGCCTGGGGACCAGAGTAGCCTTGTGGGCATGTGGCCTCTACATTCTCGTGAGGATCCCCCCACTTCTGGCTTCATGCCCTGCTGCTGCTGCCTTGAAGTTCTTGATGATTCGGGAGCAAGGGCTCTCACTTTCATTTGGCACTGGGTTTGAAAACTGTGGCCACAGTTCTGCTGAGAACTTCTCAATGAAGGGGCAGTGGGCTATCTCCACATCCCACAGCAGTGCTTGTGACACAGCCTGGACTCAATGAAGGAGGGAAGGAAGTAAGTCTCCAAGTGTCTGCTCTGTGAGCAGCCACCACTTCAGGCAGTTCATTTCTATGCTGGTAGGCTCAGCCCTCTCTCTCCCTCACACACACAGATACAGAGAGAAGGCAAGAGAGCAACAGATCAGCTCATGTTGTTTGCCAAATCTACCTTTGGTCTGGCTACATATCACTCCCATAAGACACGGTAAGAGGGTCACCAGGACTCCGTGGAAGTGAAACAGCTCAGTGCTCAAACTGGAGGAGTCCTGCCCGCCCCCCAGCCCCCGCCACACACACCTCAGCACAGCTCCAACATGGAGGCACACTGACTTAGGGGCATCCTGTCTCTGCCACATTTTGACTGTATGACTTCAACCAAGTCCCCTCGCATGGCCCAGACAGGAGGAGGCCCTCATGAGACAGGGCCCCTCCTTCCCTGGTCCCTCCTTAAGCCTGGCTTCCTGTAGGGTGGCTCCTTACCACAGGTCCACAGCAACCACCTCACCCTGCCCTCCCAGTCTTTTATTTGTGGTGTCCACAAGTCCCAGACAGATAAACCCCCGGACCAGAAGAGGCCTCAGGAACCAGGGACAGTGACAGCTTCTGGGGAACACCGCAACTAATACAATGACACGCAATCCTGCACCAGTGGCTGCAGCACACATGCCCTCAATCACTGCCTTCCCCATGACCTACAGCAGCACTGGAACACGGCCACAAGCCAAGCCAACCTGTGGTGAAAACCACTCCCTGGCCATGTAAAACAAGTAGTTGGCCCATCAGAGAATGAGGAACTGCTTACAAAAAGGTAAATACACAGAACACAACCAGCTCCTCCTTCCCCCTCTGATTCGGGAGCACCTTCAACACTAAATATCGGCTGATGCTGGATATATACCAACCTCCAAGTGAACACTGTAACCATAGAGAGTCACAGGACATAAGGAAGAAAGATCCCAAAATCAAGTAGCCCACTGCACACATCTGACAGATGGGTTCCACCAGGGTGCTGCCTACCTCTGGGCTTAGACACTGCACCTGTGCATTAGATTGCCACTGAATGTTTACAGCCATAGCCTACTACAGGCTGTGAGTTCCCAGTCACTATAAGGGCTCCTTATTTAGCTCTGCAGTTCCAGACTCTCTCCCAGGGCCCTGCAATGAGCAGGTTCCCAATACAGAGCTACTGCATTTTGAAGCAACATGTTGTACATGATAAATACATACAATTTTGTCAATTTTTTAAAAATTAATTACGAAATTGGAGCTGGAGTCTAGTTCAGTGGTAGAGCATATACTTAGCACTGTTTCGTTGTTTGTCGTTTGAGATAAATAAAAATATAAGTACACAGTGTGGGAGTTTTGGGGATTTTTTTTGTTTTTACCTTTATTTATTTTTGGTAGTGCTGGGGTTTGAATTCAGGGCCTCACACCTGCTAGGCAAGTGCTCTACCAGCCCTATTTTGTTGGGTTTTTTGAGATAGGGTCTGGCAAACTATTTGCCCGGGCTGCTTTCCTCCTGATCTCTGCCAGTTCCTCCTGACCTTGGCTTCCCAAAGTAGCTAGGATTACAGGTGTAAGCCACCGGCACCCAGCTACTAAATGGTGTAGAATGACTCACAGAGGCAGCCACATGGCAAAAGGCAAACCTGGAACTGTGGCTTCCTACTTTCCTCTCAGACTAGACACAGCAATGCTGGATGACTGAGTGAAAGAAAGAATCTCAGAATGGCAAGACCAGTGTTTTGTGCTGCAGGGACCAGGCACCCACCAAAGGACCAGATCTAGCTCTACCTCTGATACTTGCATGCTAGCCATGTGGTCAGCTGGGCTGCCCCTCTGTAAGCCTCAGTTTCTTCCATTCTCAATTGGAAAACAAGCCTCATCTTGCCTACCTGCCAGTATTAGGACCAGGAAGGAGAGAGAAGGAAATGTAAATGTGCACTGAAGGCCTAACACAGGCTCTCAATTAAGTAGGACTGTTGGGGGACAAAGGGATTCCCCCAAGGATCCCCCAATAATGTCTCCTCATCCTTCAACTCACTTATTCCTCACTACTCCAGTTGGGTAGTGAGAACAGACACTCCAGACACCCAGACTTGTCAGCCCCACTTTTGATGGGAAAACAAGGGCAGCATCTGTCTTCATTGACCCAGGAGAACCAGGTGCTCACTCCTGCTCAAACAAGGCACCCAAGGAGGCAGCTCCAGAAGTCCCTGGCCCTGGCCAGCAGTGCTGGCGAGCCAGTGTCTCACTGGGTAGCAATGCCCACAGCCACTCACTAGATACCACACAGAAGCATCAGCTGTGAACTGTCCCATACTTTGGGGCTAAAGGACAGGAAGCTCAGAAGGAGCAGGAAAAAGGAACAAAAAATAAGCACACTCCACAGAGTTTTCCAATTCTACCTGGAGGAAACAGTACTAATATTACTACCTTGAAGGTACATGAGGGGATGGCTTGCACCCCTTCCCTGGAGCAGAGTCCCCTCTCCATTCCCCACTGCTTTGCCTGTCCCCAATGTAGCCATATTGGATCCTTCCACAGATGGGATGACTCTTTCTGTCCCTCAAGAAACCAGAGCAAGTGGTCAAAACCCCAGCCACCAATCAAGGGCCTCGTACAGGAAATTGTAGGGTGGTGCAGAACTGCCAGGTCCAAGCAGTGTCCAGGGCCTGATAGTCCAAGGACTCCATCACCTACTTGGAATCTGGATCCCAGCCTATGTGGTGGGGGAGCTGTGTGCACACACAGAATCAGTGTGATGGCTGCCAAGGTGGTCTGGATCTCAGTGGCCAAGTGCCTGACTGGGGGGCCCAGCACACACAGCGAATAGCTGTGCAACTTGGAGCATGTCTCCAAGGCACTCTGTGCCTCCTCTGTGCCCATTCTCCTCCCCCACAGCAGGGGGAGGATAAAGTACCATCTCCCAGGACTGCTGTGTGTGAAGTGGAAATGAAATCACACTTGGCCCAATCCTTGCCACACTGTAAAAGCTCCATTTCCCCCCACCACAATGTAAAGAGGGCTGCCTCTGGGATTCAGGTGCCTTTTTTTTTTCTCTTCTTGATTAACTGAATTTTCTACATCCTTTATTGTCAGCAAAGAATAAAGGTTCTAGTTATTTATTTATTTTTGAGGTGGTATAGGAAGAGCAATTCAAAATTCCAAGTAGCCTTTTCCTCCAAATACAGAGGACTGAAACATCCCTCTCACTGCAGGTTCCTTTTTTTTTTTTTTTTTTTTTTGGTGCTGGGGACCGAACTCAGGGCCTGGCACTTGCCAGGCAAGCACTCTTCCACTGAGCTAAGTCTCCAAACCCTGCAGGTTCCTTTTGAGGGACTGCCTTTTTGTAGGCTTCTACAAGCCAAGGCAGGAGGCCTATTCTGCTCCTTGGCTCCCAAAGGCCCCTCTTCCACCCCTGCCCATCCAGAAAGACTCTAGACTCACCTCCTGTAAGGAGGAGTGCTGGCTCAGCATTTACCTCCCTCCGTAAAAATACAGCCTTTGCTTACCCTGCCCTCCACAAGCAGGCTATGGCCCACCCAAGAGGCCTTTCAGTGTCTGCCTGTTCCCACCTTCCCCCTCCCCCAGCTGGATGGGGCTCTCAAGGCAGATCCACAGGCCTTCCTCTCTACTTTGACAGCCCTTCCTTGCTCCACTTCTTTTCCTAGGTCAGGGAAGCAGCCCCACAGTAGGTATGCACTCCAGACACAATGAGGGACTGAACCCAGCCTGACCCGGTCCCATCAAGGCTCATTCTGTGGGCTCCTCCAAGGGCCCACAGCAGGCCCCAGCTAACAGACCTGACTGGCCTCTGCCCTCCACTGCACCACCCTCTGCTCACATTCACCTCCTCCTCCCCCACTATCTCCTGTCCTCCAGTAACCCTGGAAGGCCTAGCCCTCTGAAGGTATCCAGAGGTAAAGATATTGAAGTGGGAGGGAAAAGAAGATTTGAGCTTTGTAGAAGACATTACTAGCTTTTCTGTTTTAACCTCCAGACAACAGTACATTTGAACCCTGGGTACTTAAAAGAATTTAGCAGGATAGTTTAAAATGTCTAGGCTTGGAGGTGTCAGATTTCATAAACCAAAGAAATTCAGAACACATAAGCCAACCTCATCGCACGAATACTGGGAAAGTCTCTCAACTGTTCTGACCACAAACTCTGTAAAGAGAGGAGAGCAGATCTCCCAGGCCCAATCAAGTTCCAAGAATTCTAACATTGCCTGGGGTTGGGGGTGGGGATGTAAATAGCGTACAAGCAGCTATCTCATAATAATGTGCCCTAACAAAGCATGTTAATCATGGAAATCAACTTTATATTTCTTTTTTTCAAAATAACACTAATATAACAATCAAATGCCTGTTGTTTATTAGAGCCTTGATTAAAAAAAAATCTTATAAGGCATGCATAGGACAATAGAAAAGAGTGTTAGGAAGGACAATAAGGCTAGGGTTGTGGCTCAGTGGTAGAGCCTTGCCTAGCATGTGCAAGGCCCTGGGCTGGAGCTCCAGCACTGAAAAGAAAAACACAATACACTAAAGGATATTACTGTACCCAGGATGAGCTTCTTGGGAGTCACAACCCTATCACTCAGGCAGGGATGTGTCCTGGTTCAGCATACTTCAGTGTAACACACTCTTCAGGGCTTAGGAGTGAAGTGTCCTGAGGGCTACAGCTTACTTCCAAAGGGATCAGGAAAAAAAAAAGATACATGCATACATAAGAGAAAATTTCAAGGCCTACAGGGCAGGTACTGAGCCTGGTGAATCCAGGTGAAGAGTACACAAGTACTTACCATACCATCTTTTCGACCTTCCTAGAGATCGGAACATTTTCCAAAAAAAAAAGCCAGAGAGAACAAACAGTACCATTAAAAATACGTTTGAAACCATGTGGGGGCATACATCTATAATCACAGCACTAGGGATGCAAGAGGCAGGAATATTATACGTTGGATGTCAGCCTGGGCTACACAGCAAGACTCTGTGTCAAAAAATAAATAAATAAATGGAAGGACTGAATTAAAGTATGATATATTTGATATATTGTAAGAGGCCACAATGTACCCCCACCCAGCACAACAATAAAAAAAAGCCCTGAAAAACAGTACTACTGCCCAAATAGATTTTTAGAATAATTGCTGCTTCCATTAACTATTGATGTGAAAATAAACAAATAACATTGTATGAGAGCTGCTGTGTTTTATGAACTATCACATAAAGAAAAAAAATCTATTGTACCATTTCTTAGAAGTAGAATGGAAAATAAACCAAAAGTATGGGCTTTCCCCAAACAAGGGCCTATACAGAGAGGTAAGAGACACAGGGATAAGTTTGAAGGTATTCTATCAGAATGCTTTGCCCCCTTGCCTCTGGGTTACCGAACAGTGGTAGGACTTTCACCAGGGCCCTCCTCTCCATCTCCCCTCCCTATAGTATGGCCCTATGGCCTTCCATGGGACCCTTAAAAGTCCTGACTGGACTGGAGTATGGCTCAAGTGGAAGCACGCCTATCTAGCAGGTAGGAAGGAAGGAAAGAGGGAGGGAGGGAGGGAGGGAGGGAGGGAGGGAGGGAGGAAGGAAGGAAGGAAGGAAGGAAGGAAGGAAGGAAGGAAGGAAGGAAGGAAGGAAGGAAGGAAGGAAGGAAGGAAGGAAGAGTTCTGACTGCCCATTCAGGGTCCTGGAGCTTGTGGCCAACTAAACACAGCTTCAGGAAAGCTCTGGCCTCCAGGAAACCCCTTCAGGCTGAAGGACAAGAACCTTCCTTTTGCCTCCTTCACCAGTGTGGTGAGTGTGACAGACACAAGGCTGATCCTGCACTTCCCAGGCCACCCACCCTCTCCAAAGGCTCAGACCCTTTCCACAAGAAAACTCACCCTCACCACACGTTGACTCTGCAGTTTCCTATTTTACTTGGAGAAGAAGGGAAAAGGAAGCAAATCCTGCTAAGGTGCTTATTAGGATTTAGAAACCTCTCCAAGAGGCTGGTGACAAGAGGCAGGAGACAGAGTTGGTGGCACCATCTACAGATGGGTCTACCCACAGGTCACCAGGTAAGGGCATGGGGAGGTGTGGAGGATGGAGGGAGCAAATGTAGAGTTCCACAGAAGCAGGACTGGAGGATCCTACAGAGCACTGTGGGCTCAGTGTTAAAGCCAGCAAAGGTCTGCTTCTTCCTGCCAACAGAGTTATCTTTTAATCCGACCCCCGGATGACACCAGCTGGCACCAGAGCAGGAGCAGCTCCCCAGGGCACATGAGTCACAAGGCTAGGCCCTAGGTCTGTCCCTTCAGGCTGGGGCTTGCCCTGTGATCCTGAGGAAGTGGCCCCTACCCCTCTAAGGCCTGGCTCCAAACAGGCCTATGCGTGCCTGGGAGGGACAGGCAGGAGGTGAGGAAGTAGAAGAAGCTGTTGGGCTGTGTAGGCTCACTGAACACTGCATACAAAGATCTGAGCTGCATGCAGGGACAGGGAAGTTATCCTAGGCTCTTTCTCCTATGCACATGTGGTAAGCAGGTTTGCAACTCCAGAACAGCTGTTCTTGGCTGGCTGTGGCTGGCTGCCTGAGTATGAGGCAGGCTCAAAAGGCCAGAGTATCTTGACTGGCTGGTGAAAGGAAAGCATGGACTGCTCCCTAATACACTCTGAGCACTCAGGGGCCAGCTTGGAGCCCTGGGCTGCCTGCAGGGCTGACAGCTAAGGCCCCTGTGGTTATACAGGGTACAATTTTTGAGGTGCCATGAGCTACCCCTGACCTCAAGCAAGGGGCTCCAATACACTCTTCCAGAGGACTTTGAAGGGTTGTAGTGTTAAGGGGCTCCATTAGAAAGTCTTGAGGTTGACAGGGACTAAGGTAACATGTAACCTGTCTCCCTAGCAAGAAAGACACTGCCTCTCATTCTTGTAACAGGCAGGGCAGGTGGATATTTAGGCCTCCCAGGCTGGGATCTTACCACCTCTGGAACCAACAGTCCCATCATGGACTTCTACACCACCACAGCGCTCAGCCTTGTGGGTGAATGAAACCTACCAGGAGAAACTGGTGGCCCAAAACGCCAAACCTCAGAGCCCAGAGGCTGGTCAAATTCCCCAACCCAGTCTGGTGTGCATGCTCTTGGGATTCCAGCAGGAAAGGCAGAAACCCAGGTTCAATAGGTTAGGACTTGGGCAAGTGACTTAGCCTCTCTGTGCCTTAATTCCTGCATCAGTAAGATGGAGACAATACCAGACCTTCATCAAGGGTTTTTGGGAGGATGGGATGCAAGGGGCTGTGTACACATTCCCTGGCATCATAGAAAGTGGGCAATAAATTTCAGCTATGGCCCTGTCACACTAGCATGGCCTGTGTCCACAGAATCTGGACCAGCTTTCAGCTGTTGTTCTGGCAGACTCCTATTTAGTCTAGCTCTGCAGACTACCTCAAGAATAGCTGGCTCATGAAAGACACGTTTCAAACCCCAGCCTCTCCTTCAAAACCTCTGCCAGAGCACCAGCACTCCACCAACAGTCAGCAGAGCCTGACAAGGAATCCAGCAGCTCTTGATGAGAGGACTCTTCCTCTAGCCTGCTCTTGGTCCCACCGCCCTATACTGTAAGGCATCTTCCACAAGACCAGCAGTTGTCTTAAAACACACAAACACCCAAGCACAATGGCGAAGGGATATAATCTCATCGATCCTACCTCCACAACCTTCTATGGCTCCAGATGGCTTATTAGTCTCACCCCGGTGTTTAAAGGAAGGAAAAATGGAAAGGCAGGGTCAGTGACTTCTGAGAGCCACCTCGGGGCCTCTTCCACATCCTTCCAACACTGGCTGGGAGTTGACCCAGGCCATCTCATTCCTAGGACAGGTCTCAGCGGTTAAGAGGCAGAATCAGCTCCACTCTGCTGATCTGGACAGGAAGACGCCAGGGTGGAGTGGACCTGGGCCACAGTACCCAGTTCCAGCAGTGCATCAGCCGCAACATCCCCTTGGGGAACAGATGGAAAGATGAGCTCTTTTCTGACCCACTTCTCCCAGACCTCCTGGCCTAGCCCCATAGCCACCCATGAGCTCCTTCTCACCCTTGTGATGTCAATGACAGCCACAATAAGTCACACTCATGCATTTGTATCAGAGAGCACTTGACTGAGCAGAGCCACTCTGAAACTCCCAAATTACAGATGAGGAAAATGGCTAGAGAACTGGGTCCCAGGCTGGGCTCTCCCCAACGTTCCCCCTGACTTGTCCTAACGTCACAGCTCTATCCTAGATGAGAACAAATATAGTTGTGCACCCCCTTCTCAGACAGGCTCAGGCACTGAGCAAGTGTCAGCAACAATTCCCAAGCCTTAGAGATGCATGGCTCAAATGACAGAGCGCCTGCCTAGCAAGCATGAGGCCCTAAGTTCAAACCCCAGTACTGCCAAAAAACAAAAACAAAATCCCCAAGTGCTAGGGAGAGCTGAAGGTGTGCTCAGGCATAAAGTGCTTGCCTAGCATGCAGAGGCCCAGGGCTCCAACCCAAGCAGTGCAACAACAAAAGAGTAAAAAGGATCCTGGGACCGGCTCACCCCAGGTTCTGATTCAGAAGACCTGGCCATGACTTAAAGTCATCATCTTTCAGAAACTTACCAGGTATTTCTGAGAGGCCGGGTTCAAAGACTCCACCTAGAGAAACCCAGGAGTAACTCAGTCAGTGCATTGTCAGCCTGGCAGTCTGTATCAACAGTCCTAAAAACGACCATCCACTTTGACCCAACAGCACTACTCCAGGAGAAAAGTGTGAACAACTCTGTGCTTAAGGAAGTGCACTGTGACATGGTTTAAAAGGAACATGAGAACTCGCTAAAACTCCATCCAAAGAAAACTGGGGACATAAATCTTGACAGAGCAATATTGCACATGCATTAAAAATGAGCCCTTTCTTCATTCTTAAAAGAGAGAGAGAGAAAGGCTGGTGGAGTGCTCAAGTGGTAGAGCACCTTCCTAGCAAGTGTGAGTTCAAACTCTAGTACCGCAAAAAAAAAAAAAAGAAAAGAAAAGAAAAGCCAGGTGTGGTGGCTCATGCCAGCAAATTTCAGCAACTTGAGAAGAGGAGATTGGGAGGATAGACTTTTGAGGCTAGCCCAGCCAAAAAGTTTGTGAGACCCCCATCTCAATAAAAAAGCTGGGCATGGTGGGATGACAGGTGTCATCAAGAAGCCTAAGTAGGAGGATCATCGTCCTAGCTGGCCTGAGCAAAAAATGTAAGATTCTACCTGAAAAATAATTAGAGCAAAAAGGGCTGAGGGTGTGCCTCAAGTGGTAGAGCTGCTACAGCCCCTTTCTAGCATGCCCAAGGCCCCAAGTTCAAACCCCAATACCACAAAAAACAGAAAGAAAGCTTTATAAGCAAGTATCTCTGATTACTTGCAACTTATTTTCCTTTTCATCACCCACATTTGTTAAGTTCTCTAAAACAAACATGGTTAATTATATACAAACTGAGAATCCCTCATCAAAAAACCCAAAATCTAAAATGCTCCAAAATCCAAAACCTTTTTTAAGTGTTGGTGTTCAAAAAGTTTTATATTTTGGAGCATTTCCAACTTTGCATTGGGATTTTATATGTAAGTATTCCAAAATCTGAAACACGTCTGGTCCTAAGCAGTTGAGACAAAGGATTCTTAACCTATGTATATATTTTAATACATGCAATCTTTTCTTTTTAATCACTAGCACCAAACCTAAGGCCCCAAGTTCAAACCCCAGTTCTACCAAAAAAAAAAACAACTCACAGATGGTATCTGTTTCACCCAGGAACATGACCAAACTCCTTCCCTACCACACCCAAGGTTCTACTTGAATACTCCCAGCAAATGGCTGCTCACTCCCTCCCCTGAAGCACTAGGTCTGGCAGTGCCACATTTAAATCAAGAGCTGGTTCACCTTCTGCTCCCACAATCACCTGGATGACTATTAAAAACACTGTGTCCTCACTGCATCAACTGGCCAAGAACCACAGCTGCCCTCCCCTCCTCCAGGGGCCTTAACCAGTCCTGTTACAGCAGGGATAACTCTATACCAAGGCCATTTTTGGAGTGAGCAATCTGCCTGAGGGTGCCAGCTCAGTCCAGATCCACAGACGCCACAGGGCCAGAGGCTGAAGATGGGGCACTGCCAAGGCCCTTCCTCAAAGACAGCATGAAAGAAAACATGTTTCTTTCCTCCTTCTCATCTTATTTATTTTCGTTTATGCCCATCTCCCTTCCTACACCATAGATGCTCGTGTTTATCTTTGTCTCCATGCTCTTGGAAAATGGGTGGCGTTTTGTATTCTTAACTTACACAGCTGCACTGCGTCACTCATCTTGCTCTACTTCTACCATTTTCACTCAGCACTGTGCTTCGAGGTGCGTTGTATTGCCTGTCATGTGAGGGTCTCATTAAGTCACGTGGCACTGTCTCAGGACTGTAGGATCACACTCATGGTACCCATCTATGCTGCAGAGATGGACACCCCTACAGCACAGCAGTAAGCACCCTGGACCTTCCCCTCAGAACTCATTTGAGAACCTGGAAGAAAGGCCCAGGAGAGAGGCTGTGGGTAAGGCTTTGCTGAAGCCCTGGCAGCCACTCCAGCTGCACCAGCACAGATGAGAGTTTCCTCATCCCCATAGCTGCCACAACTGACATAATCCAACTTTCTAGCTTCCCCCCACCAGCCCCCAGGCTCCGAAGTGGAAAGGTTTGCAGCTTAGGGCTGTGTTCCCGTGTGACTTCTTACCAAATTTGCCAAAACCACACCTGCTAGGCGAACAGCAAGAAAGGCATTTGCCACAGGAGCATAAGAGGCATGAGATGGAAACAAGTGCTCATTAATAAAACATCTCCACCGTGAGACCTCACTGCCTTTTGAGTCCTCACAGGCTGCTGGAGCACAAACATCACACAAACTGCAGTTGATACCACAGGCTCCCACTGGTGAGGCATCTCCTAATGAGGCCAACTTCAGGGTGGGCAGCAATGGCTGTGACGTGTAGCTCAGAGCACATGCCACTCACCACGTGACCTGACAACACCTGAAGCAATCTATACCTGTTCAATGAGTCCCCACAAGGTCAAATTGCTCTAAAGGTCACTAAACGCTAATTCTCAATCTCCATGCTCACTCATCACAGACCAGGAACCAAGAACCAACCAAACAAGAGTTTGCAAGCCTGCATGCACTGAAGCCACAACCCTGAGTGTGCAATTGAGCTGGGGGAACATGAGCGTTTCTAACGATCATCTTGGTGATTATGAGAGCAAGAGGCGAACGAGCACTTGCTTTCAATGTGGCACTGTGAATGCACAGGTGCTGTGCTCCAGCCCCACTGTGGCATTTAGCCATGGGGCTGTGGCAATAACAACAATAAAGATAACAGCTGTGCTTACCTGTGCTTTCCTGTGCCAGGCAGTGCTCCCAACTTCACAAACAGTAACTCCTTCAATCCTCACAATACCAGGTCCTATCCCCATTTCACAAATGAAGAAACTGAGGCAAAGAGGAAAAGAAACTTGCCCTTGAATTAGTACCTTGGCTTAAGTTTACAGTCTCAACCATTCTACCAAAATGACTCCTAAGTAACTTGTGAATCTTCATTTCTAAGGCTGGATAAGGACACCTGAAGACTTGCTAGTGGGATCAAAGGAGAAAGGAAATACAAAAATACTAGACAAAGCATCCCATGTGGCACAAATGTCCACACCTGCACAGCACACACCACACAGGAGCATGTGACCATTCACCTGCACCACCCACCTACCGTTCCTACCAGCTGTGGAAGGGAGGTGGCATCATGGATCCCATTTGAAAGATGAGAACACTGAGGCCTGAAGAGGTGACAGGAGATGGCTGTGGTGATGAGGCTGGACAGTTGTGGTCACTCATTTCCCGTCAGCCACTCAACCACTCCCTTCTCCCCAGAGAGATCACCATTCAAGAATGCATCTCAAACTCCCCAGAGGAAACTCCGGTCTCTAAACAACCCAGGCATCACCCTCAGGCTTGAAATAGTAAAGAGGTGGTGTTCTGATCTGTCCACAATTCATAGAGAGCCAATCAGGCCCTCCAGGGAACCTGGGAAGACAAGTTGGTATCTTCACCCACCCCTTCCGGCCACCGCATCCTCCTTCACATAACACAGACCACCTTCAACCCATTCCCTCTCTGGCCCCAGAGAGAACGATCAGAAATCGCAGTCAGACCTGCCTATTTCTTCCACCAGCTGCAGCCAGGGGCTGGTGAGCCTGGCCTCATTCTTCCAGCTCTTAGTGCAGAAGTGGAAGCCCTGAAGTCCCTTATAGACAACTGTTCACGGAAGGATTCTCTCCCACATCTCCAACAACAATCTTTTGCCCTGAGCACTCCCTCCACCAGGCCTGCCTCCCTCTCTCCTCCTCTCTAGCACCCTCCAATCATGCACCTAGGCCAGTCCACTGTATATGCTCCTTCCTTAGGTCCCATAGTGGGAGCAATCTCTGCAGTACTGCTGAACACCTGCTCGTTCAAGTTTGAGCTTTCCAATGAGAAGATAACTTGCCAGGCAGTGGGGGTATGGAGGGAGCAGGACCCTTCTTCTGACTGACCTGAGAATCTTGTGGATTTTACACACAAAATCCTTGCCATGTGCTATAAATCACAAGATGGAAGGTGAGAAACAGATAGTCAATAAGCTATGATGATTATTTCCAGCATTTCTAAAAGCTCCAGAACAGACAGCAATTAAAAAGGAAAACCTTAGCCAGGCTTGGTGTCACATGCCTGAAAATCCAGCACGTGGGCAACTGAGGCAGGAAGATTGTAAGTTCAACACCAGTCTGGACTACACATCAAGACCTGTCTCAAAAACAAAAAATGGAAAACCTTTGGGGAACAACAGGATGTATACTCCAGCTACAAGAACAAATCTGTGTTCAGTACAGGTGTGTGGTGCTGTTCATAGATGATATGAGTGTCCCTGTCATCCTTGTGGGCTCAGAGAGCAGTGACCAGGACAGGCTGATAGATGGAGGGAGGGATGGAGAATTGGGCAGATATAATCTGGGTCTGATTCTGGATGGGCTCCACTCAAGTGGAATCAGACACAAACAGCCAACAGTGTGACCAGCTCCACTGAGTTTTCATGAGAAGCCTTAACATGGGGGAGGGTGGGGCAGAACGAGGCTACAAGGGACTTCTGGTCACTGTTTTGTTCCCTCTCCCTGGGCTCATAAAACAGAGGAGAGAAACATGACAAGATATGTAAAGGATGTCTGCCATTTCTATCGGAAATGAGGAGGAAAACAGGTGTGCGTACATTCACAGACAGCCCCTAAAAGCTAGGCTGCCACAGCCCCAGCTGCTGTTTTCAGGGGAGGGAATCAGAACTGGTTTTGTTTACTTCCTTGTTTTTTCCTGGAGCCAGTTCCTACTGAGGCTGGCCAGTAGGGTGGGCCCAATTCAGTGTCTCTATGGCCTTTATCCTCTTTTTTTTTTTTTTTTTTTTTTGGTACTGGGGTTTGAACTCAGGGGCTCACAATTGCTAGGCAGTTCATCTACCACTTGACCTACTCTGCCAGCTTTGTTTTGCATTGGGCATTTTTCAAGAGAGGGTCTCGTGAACTATTTGCTTGGGGCTGGCTTTGAACTCAATCCTCCTGATTTCTGTCTCCCCAGTAGCTAGGATTATAGAAGTGAGGAACCAGCACCCAGCATAAAAGGTTTTTACTCGAGGGCATCATTTTCCAGCTTGAACTTTGTCCTGTGACTAAGCACTAAGAAGTCATGGGAATCAGCACCGGGAGTTTTTGCTGTGTCACAAAAAGAAAGACACATGGAGATCCCTCCTGCCAAAGTCAGAACCATTCTCTGACTCAGCACTAAATTTAGATGTCATGTCCTATGTCTGCATCTAAAAAGCCCTGCCATGTGACAGGTGCTCAGAACATGCTGCTGAATGGACGGATGCTGTGATGCAAAGAGGAGGGGTGCCCCAGGTTCAGGACATAGAAATCTCCACATGGACTTTCACAGGAAGGCTTAGAGGACAGAACAAATGCAGGCTTTATAAAGAAACTGACAAGGACTCCAGAGCTTGCGCAGTCTGAGCAGCTGGCAGCCTCAGCAAGCTGCTGGACTCTTGAGACGACCCAATTTGTCCATCTGCAGAACATAAACACCAACTGCATGGGCTGAGAAAAGGTTTTGTTCGATGCTCAGGAATAAGAGACTGTAGTACAATTCTGTGAATGGGATGTCCTGTTATTTGCCTCACTGTAAAGGCTGGTACCAGCTAAGCCAGACCCAGATCAGGAAAAACCAGCCTAGTCTTCAAGTCTCCTCCACTCAGCCTGCTCCCAGTCTGAGAAAGAGTGTTTGGATCCTGTGTCCAGACTGCTCTTGGTCAAGTCATTCTGAATCCTTGGACTGCTGCTTCTCATTTGTACAATATGAATTTGGACTAAGGACAGGTCTCGTCCTATCCTTCAACAACTGTAGGCTGCTCAAGAAAAGTAAATAGGAAAAGCAAGTTCTGACCAGAGGAAAAGAAGAATGACTTGGAGTAGAACAGAAGTGGCCACAAATACTGAAAAGGTCACTATACTATGTTTTTAATTAAATTATTTTAAAGAACCACTTCTTATGCTAAAAGACATATAAAGTTAAGTTTCTTTCCATTTGTTTTGATACTTTTCACTCAGCATTGGCTGGGCAGACGTTCATGTTTGGACAGTAGACTGGCAACAGTCACATGAGGAAGATTCATTTAGAGATCCAGGGCCATCTTAAGGAGTCAGATAGGTAAGCGAAAGTAGACTGTGAGAAATGCCTCACCCATAAACACCCTGTGGGCAGAGAAAACTCACTCTGGCTTGTGCCAGCTACCAGCACAGCTACTCCAAGTTCAAGGCAATTGTCTCCAATGGCACTGCTTCCCACACAGACAGCTCACTGACCTACTACAGGCTGCATGGGGGGTAGGGGGTTGCGGAGAGGCTGGTTCACTCATCAACAACTAATGGCTCTCTTGTACAGCGTAGGATAGGGCCAACCAGTGACAAGATGATTTTCTCAAAAGCTCAAGAACAAATTTTCAAGAAAGGTAACCACTTCTCACAGTCAATGACTAGGCATTCCATACAGCCTTTACTCTATTCCTCCCTGCATCTCTGTCCTGGGTGTAGGAAGTGGTTTTTTATTAACCACACTAGGATCATTTGTAAAAGCATGGTTCATCCCAAAAGGAAACCTACAAAGGTAAACAGAGGAAGCAGATGAAGACAAGAGTCCACTGAAAACATGGCTGCCATCAACAGCAGCCTCTGGGACCAGCTGTGACTCACCAGCCTAGCTGGGCACAAGGTAAGGCTTCAGGTGTCTCCTCTCTCTCCCAGCATAGGAGGTATCTTAAAACAAAAGCATCAGGCTGGCAAAGTAGCTCAAGTAGCAGAGGGCCTGCCTAGCAAGCATGAGGCCCTGAGTTCAAAAAAAAAAGTATCCATGACAGTGGTTTTTTTTTTTTTTTTTTTTTTTATTCATATGTGCATACAAGGCTTGGTTCATTTCTCCCCCCTGCCCCCACCCCCTCCCTTACCACCCACTCCGCCCCCCACCCCCCACCCCCGCCTCAATACCGAGCAGAAACTACTTTGCCCTTATTTCTAATTTTGTTGAAGAGAGAGTATAAGCAATAACAGGAAGGGACAAGGGTCTTTGCTGGTTGAGATAAGGATAGCTATACAGGGCATTGACTCACATTGATTTCCTGTGTGTGTGTGTTACCTTCTAGGTTAATTCTTTTTGATCTAACCTTTTCTCTAGTTCCTGTTCCCCTCTTCCTATTGGCCTCAGTTGCTTTTAAGGTATCTGCTTTAGTTTCTCTGCGTTGAGGGCAACAAATGCTAGCTAGTTTTTAGGTGTCTTACCTATCCTCACCCCTCCCTTGTGTGCTCTCGCTTTTATCATGTGCTCATAGTCCAATCCCCTTGTTGTGTTTGCCCTTGATCTAATGTCCACATATGAGGGAGAACATACGATTTTTGGTTTTTTGAGCCAGGCTAACCTCACTCAGAATGATGTTCTCCAATTCCATCCATTTACCAGCGAATGATAACATTTCGTTCTTCCTCATGGCTGCATAGAATTCCATTGTGTACAGATACCATATTTTCTTAATCCATTCGTCAGTGGTGGGGCATCTTGGCTGTTTCCATAACTTGGCTATCGTGAATAGTGCCGCAATAAACATGGGTGTGCAGGTGCCTCTAGAATAACAGTCTTTTGGGTATATCCCCAAGAGTGGTATTACTGGATCAAATGGTAGATCGATGTCTAGCTTTTTAAGTAGCCTCCAAATTTTTTTCCAGAGTGGTTGCACTAGTCTACATTCCCACCAACAGTGTAAGAGGGTTCCTTTTTCCCCACATCCTCGCCAACACCTGTTGTTGGTGGTGTTGCTGATGATGGCTATTCTAACAGGGGTGAGGTGGAATCTTAGCGTGGTTTTAATTTGCATTTCCTTTATTGCTAGAGATGGTGAGCATTTTTTCATGTGTTTTCTGGCCATTTGAATTTCTTTTGAGAAAGTTCTGTTTAGTTCACTTGCCCATTTCTTTATTGGTTCATTAGTTTTGGGAGAATTTAGTTTTTTAAGTTCCCTATATATTCTGGTTATCAGTCCTTTGTCTGATGTATAGTTGGCAAATATTTTCTCCCACTCTGTGGGTGTTCTCTTCAGTTTAGAGACCATTTCTTTTGATGAACAGAAGCTTTTTAGTTTTATGAGGTCCCATTTATCTATGCTATCTCTTAGTTGCTGTGCTGCTGGGGTTTCATTGAGAAAGTTCTTACCTATACCTACTAACTCCAGAGTATTTCCTACTCTTTCCTGTATCAACTTAAGAGTTTGGGGTCTGATATTAAGATCCTTGATCCATTTTGACTTAATCTTGGTATAGGGTGATATACATGGATCTAGTTTCAGTTTTTTGCAGACTGCTAACCAGTTTTCCCAGCAGTTTTTGTTGAAGAGGCTGCTATTTCTCCATCATATATTTTTAGCTCCTTTGTCAAAGATAAGTTGGATATAGTTGTGTGGCTTCATATCTGGGTCCTCTATTCTGTTCCACTGGTCTTCATGTCTGTTTTTGTGCCAGTACCATGCTGCTTTTATTGTTATTGCTTTGTAGTATAGTTTGAAGTCAGGTATTGTGATACCTCCTGCATTGTTCTTTTGACTAAGTATTGCCTTGGCTATTCGTGGCCTCTTGTGTTTCCATATAAATTTAACAGTAGATTTTTCAATCTCTTTAATGAATGTCATTGGAATTTTGATGGGAATTGCATTAAACATGTAGATTACTTTTGGGAGTATCGACATTTTTACTATGTTGATTCTACCAATCCATGAGCATGGGAGATCTCTCCACTTTCTATAGTCTTCCTCAATCTCTTTCTTCAGAAGTGTATAGTTTTCCTTGTAGAGGTCTTTCACATCTTTTGTTAGGTTTACACCTAGGTATTTGATTTTTTTTGAGGCTATTGTAAATGGAATTGTTTTCATACATTCTTTTTCCATTTGCTCACTGTTAGTGTATAGAAATGCTAATGATTTTTCTATGTTGATTTTATATCCTGCTACCTTGCTATAGCTATTGATGATGTCTAGAAGCTTCTGAGTAAAGTTTTTTGGGTCTTTAAGGTATAGGATCATATGACAGTGGTTTTTAAACTGTGTTCCAAGAAACCCTGAGAAGGAGCCTCTGGGAGGCCACAAGGAAAGGGGCAGGCTCTATGCCTCCACTCCTAATCACCACAGTGCCTCTTTTGTCTATGTTACACAACTGACTTTTACCTAACAATCCAGTTAACAAAAAAAAATCCAGTATCTATTAAAAAGAAACAATTAAGTCATACAGGACATTTATACTTCATATGTTTTAACTGTTCACAATAGCCCTGTATGGAAACAGAGGTTAAAGTTTTAGGGGTGGACTGCATAGCTCATGCCCACCCTTTGCTCTCCCAGGCTCTAATGGGCATTTTCAGGGAAGAGCAATGACCATGTAGACCAGACCATTCTACAACTGGACTGCACCAATCACTGCAAAAAATTCTTCCAAGCAGGCATGGCGGTGCATACCTGTAATCCCAGCACTTAGGAGGCTGAGGCTGGAGAACTGTGAGTTCAAGGCCAGCCTGGGCTACATAGAGAGATCCTATCCCTTCTCCCCCTTTAAACAAAAGGCCTAGGCAAGGGGAGCTCCAGAGATATGGAAAAGACTCCAAAGAAGACTGTAACTAAATGCAATGGGCAAAACTTGTTAAAATCCAGATTAGAACAAACGACATATAAAAGAACTTTTTTGAGACAAGGAAAACTGAGTATTCAATGACATTAACAAATTCAGAGCAGAGTGCTCAGTATGGGTCTCAGCTGTCATTCATGGATGTCCTTCACATCTTTGTGGGCTCAATACTTAGCAGAATCTGTGCAATGGACAGCACAGAGTGGAGCACTGACCAGGGACTGACAGATGGAGAGATAGACAGAAAGACAGATGCAGGTCTGAAACAGGCCAAGGTCCACCCTAAAAGCTGTGGGATGCCATGTAAGCAGAGGACACTGTAACCAGCTCTACTGAGTTTTCATGAGAAGCCTTAATAAGAGGATGACCGGGACCAGAAAAGATGGTCAACATTTTTGGCTGGTTTTGAAGAAGTCTCTTAGAAACTACTGTAAGGCATGTTTGAGTGAAGTAAATGTCATAAATGTCTGGGATTTATTTAAAATAGTCTAGGAAACTAAAGGTTGTTGGAAGAGACTGGAGATGGCCACATGAGTGCTCATTGTATCATCCTCTCCATTTCTACATATATTTGAAAATCTTATGATGAAGGTAAATGGAAGGAGGGGAGGGAAGGAAAAAGGTCTTTCCTGAAATTCAGCTCAATTCTACCTCCCAGCATCTTCCTCCAGTCAGCCCTGTTCAGCTGTCTGAGGTCAAAAAGCTTCAAGCCTTCCTATCTGTCCAGTAACCACCTTTAGCTATCTTCAAAGCCCCTCTAGATAAACTCTTGCCCATGTCCTTTCGGGACAGAACCCCTCATGGGGCATGGTGATGTGTTCTTACTATGTGGGGTCCAGGGCCAAAGCCTTGTGAAAGCAAGTTCTGAGCAGCCCAGAGAGTTGTAGCCTCTTCATCCATGGGCACCCCAGACCTCTCCCTTAAGTTTCTCTTTCTCTAACTGCACACAGGCCTGTCCCCTCTGACACCTCCTGAGTCTACACACAGGCAGAGGCTGCAGCCCCATGGAGGGACAAGCTGCCTTCAGCAGCTGGAGTGGCAACAGCAGCCTTTGCCTCACAAAACCCTGTCCATCTTCACCAAGGCCCTAAGAGAAGGCAGTTAGCCTCTGTCATAGATGGGGGAAATGAAGCCTGGAAGGTTACATAGCTGCTGGAATCACACAGTTCAGGATGGAAGCCCAAAATTTAAACCCCAACAGCCAGGTTTCCTCAAGAGTGGACTCATGACACTTAGCTGTCTCTAGTCATGGGACCTCACTCCCCCACTCAAAACCCACCAACAATATCCAGGCCACCTGGTTCATTCATTCATGTCACCCATCCTCCCAGAAGTAACATGACACTCTTGAGACAGATACCAGTTCCACCTGCCCAGTAGCTCCCAGGGACTCGGGAAAGATCTGCTTAATACTTAACAGGTACTAGAGCTACAGCAGCCAAAACACCAAGACAATCTCCTCAACTCCTTCCAAGGCACCCCCGGAAGCCCCAGCTATGGCCCAAAAGCCAGTCCTGCTTACTTGGTCCTAGAAAAGATCCCAAGAAGCTTCTCCATCTCAAAGGAAAGAATAATGCTCATGAAAATACACTTCATTCTTGTCAAGCCATCTCAGAGAAACTGAGGCTCATCTAAAAAGCAGTTATTGGCCCCAGAACCACATGTGACTATTTCAGCTGGTATTGGAATCTAAAAGAATGGGAAAGATCAATGTTTGGATGCTCTGAACAAGAAGACTGGAGAAAGTGAAAAAAAAAAAAGAGATATATTAATGTTCCACTTCCAAGTGCAATGCTGGGGTGCCTCAAAAGTGCATTCCTTTGAACACCTACGTTGCAAAATGCTCCACGAAAAAAGGATTATGTAGCCAAATTAGTTTGATCCCAGACTTTGGGACTCTAGCAAAGTCCCAAAGTACACTGGCTATGAATGTTCTTAAGAGCCTGCAGCTAAGGAGCCTTGTTGCTCAAAGAGCACTGTCCACCCACACACTGGACCACAGACCCCAATCAGAGTAGCAAGAGCATCAACATCCCACCAAACTAGTGTTCAGAACATGATTCCTAGCATTTGCTGATCTCAGCCTCTTGAAAGAAAAGCTCAATAACCTTGCTACCCTGGATTCAAGATGAGAAACCAAATCAACCACGAGGGGAATAAGGGAGCATCTGCAAAGCAGAAATAACTGACATAGCCCAAGGCCTTTAGGGACAAGGGTATTAGCACTGGAAACATGAAGGAAATGTGTGACTAGCCCTTAGCTACCTGCTATGAATGCCGCTGGGATTGCATGGTCAACTTCTGGCCTCAAACAAGTCACAGCTAACTACTGAAACGAAACTCTTTCTTTGAAGTCCTGAGATGTCCCAAAACATATCTGAAGGAAAAATTATAGACACACATATCTTCTGGAGTTTCCTGTTGTTCTGGTTTGATTTTTGGTTTTCAAGACAGAGTCTCACTATGGAGCCCTGGCTGTCCTCGAGCCTCTGTTCTTCCTTGCCTCAGCCTCCCAAGTGCTAGGATTAATATACATATATTTTAGAAAAAAAAAAAAAGTTGGAACTAGGACTCCACCCACCGTGAGTCAAGTGTTGTGGATGCTATGGATGACCTTAATTCAAACTAAGAGAGAACAATGATGCTTCCTCAAAAAATTAAATGTAGGGCTGGGCATATAGCTCAAGTGACAGAGCACTTGCTCGGCATGCTCAAGGTCCAGGGTTTAATCCCTGGTACTGCAAGAAAAAAATAATTAAATAAAGAGTTTCCACGATTCGGCAATTCCAGTTCTGGTTCGATAACTAAAAGAAATGAAAGCAGGGACTCAAGCAGATGTGCACATGAAGACTTATTTGTGGATTATTACAAATGGTTTTGGTCAAAAACTTTTACAAGTCAAAAGAAATTTCAAAAACAAAATTTTAAATTCCTGCACATGCATTTCACAGCTCAGTTGATACAGAGCTCAGTCTCACGTTATCACCAGTTGTGTTTAAGTCCTTGTGTGACCTGCTGAGTGTTTCCCTCCCTTTGACTTTGTGAAAATCTGCCTCACAAAAAGCAAATGGTGCCCCAAAAGCAAGGTAAACGTTAACATGTTTAGTTAAAGTGATAAAATGAAACTTGAGATGTGCTAAAAGGCAGCATGTTTTTACTGGAAGCTGGGCGGCATTATGGGAAAAAGGAAGCATCTACAGCACAGCACTGAACTCTACATCATACCAAGGCTCTACTGTAAATCCCTGCTTACAGCAGCATGACTCACGACAGCCAAAAGGTGAAAGCCACCCAAGCGGCCCTCGACAGAGAGACAAAATGTGGCATATATGTAAAATGGAGTATTATTCTGCCTTAAAAAGGAAATTCTGACACATGCCACAACATGAATGAGCCTTGAGGACATCATGCTAAGTGAAAATAGTCACAGAAGACAAACATTATATGGATTCCACTTAAAAAAAAAAAAAAGCTATCTAAAGTAGCCAAATTCATAGAAACCCAAAGCAGAATGATGGTTGCCAGGGGCTTAGGGAAAAGAGCAATAGGGAGTTAACTATTTAGTGGATACACAGTTTCAGTTTGTAAGATGAAAAAGTTCTGGAGATGGACTGTGGCAATGGTTTTATAACAATGTGAAAATACTCAATACTACTGAACTGTGCACTTAAAAATGGGACAAAATGGCAAATTGCATGTTTTGTATAAGTTGTCACAATGAAAAAAAAAACCTGGCTCAAATGGTAAATCTTATGTCATATAAACCCTACTATAATTCAAAAAAATCTCAAAGCAAATGGGTTACAACTCTTAGCATGAAATGAACGTCAAGGTCAATCATAAAGAAGTAATTATCCTCCATGGATTTAGAGAAAGGACTCCCCATGCCAAATATCTGCTTAGGTTAACATGTTTTTCCAGCACTTTCATGGAACTCTGCCTCAAAAAGATCAATAGACACTCAATACAGAGACATGCAATCTGTCCCAGGCAAACGATGAGTGAGAGAGAGAAAGAGAGAGAGAGAGAGAGAGAGAGAGAGAGAGAGAGAGAGAGAGAGAGAGAGAGAGATCCAATTTCCCTCCAGCTCATCCCATTAAAACTCTCCATTGAACATACTGAGCTGCAGCTCAGCACTCTTGCTCCACACCTGCCATCTCAGAGCTCCCCTTCCCAGGACTGCAGGAAATGATGCAGAGCCCCTCACATGGGGCTGCAGAATGTGCAGGTGCTTTGCTGGGACAAAAATTGAGACAAAATATTTCTCTACTCTGCCTACTTTTTCAGGAAATAGAAAGCCACTCGACACTAACATTAAATCAGATTAGCAGCAATCATGGTACAAAGCCCCAGAAACCTCATCCACCCAATTGCCATACTTCCTGGGACCAAATGCCACCTGGGAAGTACTCAGAACCCCACAGGACTGAGCAACTCCCCCAGTCAAGGCTCCACCTTTTCTTTTTTACTGTTGAATGGGAGAAGAGGGCAGGAAACTAAGAGGCTTGGCCAAGGTCAAGATGGAGCAGATCGCCAGTTAGGCTCTCTAGAGGATACCCAGCTGACATTCGAATTCTGTAAAATCCTATAGCAGCCAATGTGGTGCTCCACATGGCTCCTGGCACCCAGCCCCACACTGCTGGTACCTGATGGGTGACCTTGGGGACTTCAGGCACCACTGTCACACCACCTGCTTCCATCACAGGCATAGTGTGGGTGGTGACATCCATATGTGCATATGGGACTTGCTAAAACCTTCCTTCTCTCCCACAGCCTTCTGCTACTGTGAAGTCACCACTCAGGAATCTGTGTGTACATCTGAAGAGGATTTAGGCAGGGACACACCATTCCCTCACACAGTTGACTACTCACCCATTCAACAAAGTCACTAAACACCGACTTGGGTCAGGGTCTACTCTGGGCATTTGAAGTACAGCAGTAGATTTAGCTCCTGGAGACCACTTTCTGCTTGAGACCCACATACAGCCACCTGACACCTACTTAGCATGTTTGCCGGGAGCTTCACAGACCCTCAGAAATATCAGGAAAGTCCCAGTTTCCTGGTGATATGACTGGTCTCCAGTCTCCTGCCAATCTTAGGTTGCATGGGTCACCACAGTAACAAAATACCACTCCTTTGTTTTTACTATTGATTGTCAAATAGTATTGGGAAGTAGTTGGTGTTTTGGTTTTTTCCCCCTGAAGAAATAGCTGCATTTGGATGGAAAGTTTAGGAATTTTAGAGTAGGACCCAAGATAGCAAATTAAGATGCACAGGAGAGATTAGGTTACAAATGGCAGACAGGCTCATCAACCAACTGAACTCAACTTCCCAGCAGCCTTGCCATAATCCAAACAATAAAAGGCCTGCTGGGAAATGTATGCCCAGCTACTAAAGAGGCAGAAGTAGCATGATTACAGTTTGACACCAGCCCAAGCAAAGGTAGAATGAGACCCTATTTGAAAAACAAAATAGAAGTAAAAAGGACTGGGGATATGGCTTAAGTAACAGAGTGCTTGCCTGATAAATGTGAGGCCCCACCACAGCAAAAAAAAAACAGTACAGGCTTTGCTGCATAATAAATTTCCACAAAAAACTCTCCATTGCAAGGATTATAAAAGCAGGTTTAAAAAATTACATATTACAAATCTTAAACCAGTCCAGGTCTCATCACCTCCAAAAACCAGCTCCCATCTCCCCTGCTAAACACTTCAGTTGTAAAATCTATCGAAATGGCAATCCTCCTCCCATCTTCCCTAGCCAGGCAGGGCTGGATAACAACGCAAGGCTCAGATGGGGCAGGGGACACAGAGCTAACTTCCCCAGGAAAACACTGACAGGAGGGGAGGGTACAGGCCCTAAGTGAGAGCCTTTGCTAGAAGAGGAGGAGGAAAGCCTGCTAGGCTGTGGTGTTTGTGCATTTTCCTGCATATTCTCCTTCATCTTCTTGTCCGTCATCCTTCCTGGGCCTTCCAAGCCAGAAGCCAAGAAATTCATAGGGGGCATGGCAGTAGCAGGTTGAAGGGATACAGGGACCTTAAGCTGGCATCCTGGAGAGCCTGGCCTGGCCCAGGATAAGGGGCTCTCCTGGGGAGAAAGCTGGAGGAGTAATAGGTGGTGGATGGGTAGGACTGGAACCTCCAAGACACCTGACATTGGGGGCACAGATTTGGCCCTGGCTGCAGGGCATTGGGGTTCCACATGCTCAGGTGACTCCAAAGTCTTTCCCCCTCTGGCTCTAGTTATAGTTTTAACTGCTCAGAATAGGAGATAAGCTCAAGAAGGTTAACTGTCCTGCTCAAGGTCTGACCACTACCAGCCCACTCCAGCAATGACCTCCTCCACTGGTGGCATGAGGCCACATTCCAGACCCATGGGAAAAGCCCATGGGTCACCTGTCCCCATCCCAAGGTTTTGGAATGTAATTATGTGTCACTTAACAAGGTGGACATGTCCTGCGAAAGATGTCATTAGGTTTTTCCACTGTTGTGTGACCACTATACTGTATACTTACACAAACATCACAAGGTGATATAATCTTACTGAGGCACTTTCATGCATATAGTCTGTCACTGACTGAAATGTCATTATGGCACATGACTGCATTATAAATCTATACATTTCTCTTTTCTGCCTAAAATGGTTTAGGCTGAGTTTCTGTCACTTGCAATAAAGGTACCCTGAACTAATAACAGAGAGAAATAAAACTTGACCTTCACTTAGAAACCTCTTGCAACTATTACTTCAAGGTCCTCTGCCACTTTTTTTTTTTTTCAAATAACACAATTTAGAAATCCAAAAGAAACTAGGCATGGTGGCTCACACCTGTAATCCCAGCACTGAGGAGATTCAGGCAGGCATCATGAGTTTGAAGCCAGCCTGGGCTACACGGTGAAGAAGGAAGAAGGAAGAAGAGAGGGAGGGAGGAAGAGAGGGAGAGAGGGAGGAAGGGAGGGAGGGAAGGGAGGGAGGGAAGGAAGGAAGGAAGGAAGGAAGGAAGGAAGGAAGGAAGGAAGGAAGGAAGGAAGGAAGGAAGGAAGGAAGTTAGACTACAATGGTTGGAACTTTTATTTCTGCCCCTTCCTCTGATGACCTTCCAGGGCAGAGTGGGTGAAGAAAAGGTGGCTGGTGCCCAAAGGGAATAAGGAGACAACAAAAGACCCGGTAACCTCTACTGAATAATAAATAACCCGCATCTAACAACCCACAGCCAACTATACTAGTCCTGCTGGAAGAACCTGGCAGCGTTAGTCCTTTTAAAAAGAAGGAATAAAGGAAGGAAGGGAGGGAGGGAGGAAGAAAGCCAGGTGCTGGTAGCCCACACCTGTAATCCTAGATACTTAGGAAACTGAGATTATGAGGACTGTGGTTCAATCCAGCTGGGCAAATAGTTCTCAAGACCCCATCTCCAAAATAACCAGAACAAAATGGACTGACGTTGTGGCTCAAGTAGTAAAAGCGCCTGCTTTGCAAGTGTGAAACCCTGAGTTCAAACCTCAGTCACACATACACACACAGTCTTCGAGCTATAACTTTTGCAATGCCTAAATTCCAAGTAAATCCACACCTCTGGCTCAGCCCAAGGATACAGTCCTCCATGTTATTTTTGCATTGCCAACTCCCTTCCATCCAGGGCCAATGCCAGCCCTCTCTCTGCACAGGCTGGTCTAATTTCTGCAGCCTAGAAATGCACAGCTCTTTCTGTGCCTGCTGCCCAGAACATCCTCCTCTCTGTCCCTCTGTATATTACAAGCTCCCCTTCAACTCCAGCCCAAGTGCCAGGCCAACCTCAAAGCCTTCCCAGGCTTCTCCAGCAGACCCTGCTGTCTCATTCTCTTTTTGGTGACGGAACATCAGCTTCTCAGTAGGAAGCTAAAGAGGAGGCACACACAAGTGCAGTGGAGAGAGAACAGAAAAGAACAAGAAGGAAACATTCATCCAGCTCTGAACACACAAGTGCAGGGGTCAGTAAGCAACTACTAACTGCTGCCACTTCTGTCTCTTAAGAGAGTACTGGCATGAAATGAGGTTGAGAGGCCCCAACATTTAGGTGGCAGCTATAGCAACTGAGGTTGGGTGAGAGTATGTAGGGACAATATATAGTATACAGAGCATTTCATAAAGAAGAAAGCCTGCTTGTGTGTCTATATCACTTAATGATGAGGCTCATGATGTCACTCTCCTAAGTTTCCTACTCCCCCCAGTAGGCAGTAAGTCACAAGCTGAGATCACATCTAGGTACCCCTGCCTGCCTGCATGACAGCCCACCAGGCTGGTACAGAACCAGCCACTTCAATCCTCCGCCAGTACATTCTGCCCTCCCAGAGAATGCAGCAGGCAGCAGGGCACCCTGAGCACCACCTTACAGGTAAAGGCACTGAGTCTCATCCCAGAGGCAGCAGTAGAAGGTCTTCAAGGGAGAGGCTCCAATTTTATAACTGAATGAAAGACTCTGATAGGAGAAAAACCATGGGACCTGAGTCACTTGGAAGAAAAGAGTAGATTTCACCTCTCCCTGCCACCAATTGGGGCAAAAGTGTTCACCTCTTCCCTACAGATCCATGTGTCAGAGTCAAGAAAAAGCTACAGGATTATAGAGTTCCACAATGACAAGACATGTCCTGAAATCACAGTGGGAAGGCCTGGTCAGGTAACAGGAAAAATCACAGACAAGAAATCAAGAGCAAGGGGCCTGGCCTCTGGCCCCTTTTCTTCATACCTGCAGGCAGGGCCCTGGAACCCAACAGAGTGAAGACAATATGACACTGCTTTGGGGTTGCCACAGAATTGGTAAGATGGGAAAGTTCGAGACAAAAATGCTAAGTAGCAACATACCAGCAATCCTGAAGTAAGAGTCCCTTCCACCAAAAACTCAACACCGGCACCTATGTTTCTTAGTCACCTCCATACCCCCAGGCCTGAGCATGGTGGGTCACAAATATCCGAGATCTAAGTAGGCATGAGTCGCCCAGATGGGTTTGGTGTGCTCACCTGACCAGCAACAAGAGGCACATGCTCTCCCCAGGTCCCTTCAGGTTCTAGGTACCATATGGGCTGCCAGCCACCCTTGGCCCACAGCACCACAGATTTCCACAGCATATAAGTGCTTGCCAGGAATAGGAATTCTGGACCAGAAGCCTACATGGGCTGTGGAGTCCAACAAGGAAGTCCTAGGGGGGTAATGGCACCACCTCCAACGTAGAAAGGTGGTAACAAAGTGACCTCCCCTTGACACTATGGGTCCTGAGAAAGCTAGCTGGTTCCTCTCTCACAGGCACAAGGGGCTCCCAGCGAGGCTGACTCCCTCACAGAGCTGTGAGCCTGCACCCAGGACGGAATGTGCAGGGGGGTGGAAGGAGGCTGGAGGCAGCACTGGGTTTCCCTGACTGTGCCCTTTGGGGATAAGACCAGTGCCTCCACCCACTCCAACGGAGTGGCTCTTTTATGTACTTGAGCTTTGCCCCATGAGACAAGCTCCCTGGTAAAAGAAAAAAGAAAAAAAAATTGGGGCTGGAGACAGAACACTTGCCTACCATGCGAGAGGCCCTGAGTTCAATCCCTAACACTGGGGGGGGGAATGGGGAGGGAATTAGAAACCAATGCAGAATAATGCATCCTGTACAAAGACACACACACACATCAGTCACCCTTTCCCCAAGAGGCTCCAGGCGGCATCCTGTCATACCAAATGTTATCCTATCATACCTAATACTATATATAGTATTTGATAAAATGTACTTAACTTTCCACTTAAAATCATTTTTCTAAGGATTTCCTGACCTTCTTCAAAGCCACAGAACTCTGCACTGTGGGAAAAAGGGTCTGAAGTCATAGCCCTGGGGATAAATGCAAACCCTATTCCATTTCTTCCTAGCTCTTAGAACTTCATCCCTCAGAGGCCCCACCTTCTCCAGCAGGAATGGAAAGGGTAGGTCCTAATTTATAGCAATGCATCCACTAATTTCTCCAGTCCAGACATAAAAGCTAGAGCTCATGCACACTCATCCCAATGAGGACTTCTAGTCTGCACTCTAACTTCTATGCTTCCATGGAAAGACTTGTGGAAGGAGATTTTTGATAAACTTCCTCCTTCAAAAGTAAATAGACAGAAGCAATGAAAAAGAAAAAAATGAGCCTGACAAGACCATCCTCCATCCATTCCTCAGGGCTGCATCAGACTGGCCTTTCTTTTGGCATCTTCCAAAGCACAATCCCAAGAAAGGACTAGCTTTGCCCAGCAACTCATTGATACAACCACATTTGCAGAGACAGAATACAGGTTTGAGGGGCAGAGATGCAGGAGTTGGAAGCACAAGGGGGAGACACCAATAAAATGACCTGCTATGTGTAGGCAGTTTGGCCTCTCTTTATGCCAGTTTCCTTGAGCTATAAAAAGCGAGGTTGAGATGGCCTGTGTACATGAGAGCTGCTACCAGGAACACCTTATAAAATCACTCCCTTAATAAGTAAAGCTATTAACGGCCATATAAATGGGTCTCCTCAGCCTTTGGCTCACAAGCTGCTCCGGTCAGTTTTTCATTTCTCTCTTCTTTTCAGCTCATTTTTCTTTTATATGTGTATCTTTATTGTTTTTATTATGTCTATATCAATAAAACAAGGTCAAAGCCCAGAAAAGATGGACTTGCTGTTCCCTGGCTCTGAATGTGTTAAATAAAATAGATCATAATTCAAAACTTCTGGTGCCCCATACTTTCTGAGCATTTTAATCACTCCAAGCCAGAGTATTCCCTCCAGCAAAACAGGAATAATAGCTAGTTCACATGGTATTAACAAAAACTAAATGTGATAAGGCAGAGTGACTGCTACAACAGTGTGTGCACAATAAATGTTAGCTCTTCTCTGTTGCTATGCCTTCTTCCTTGTCTAAAAGACTGGCTTCCACACTTCCCAACCCAGCAGAACAAGCCTACCACTAGTCACAGACTCCCACAGTGCCCCTCCCCCCTGCACACACACTTACAAATCAGTCACCTCCAAGAGCAGGAACAGGGGTGCCAAAGGGCACCATGCAAGGGAACCAGTCACCAGCCTTCCTCCTCAGGCAGCTCAGTGCTCTTGGGGAGGGAACTGAGCCCCAGCAATCACTACTAGGATTTTCCCATGGTGCAATGCAACTTCCCCAACTTTTCCGGGCCCATAGTTTCCAAAGAAACCTGGGCAGGCATTGTGCATAATCAACCACAAGTCTGGGCCAGCTAAGAGATTGAGTTCCTAGGGGCAGGGAGAAGGAAGCTGGGTCGGTCACAAAGTAAAATGTCACCAGTGGTCCTGAAATGGGTGGCGGGAGTGGTGGTCCTGGCCTGGGTTCCCCTCTTCTAGATTGTACCACTGGTAAAAAGGCTAGCATCGGCTCCCAAAAGACTAGCAGACGGTGAAGAGCCTAAGAAAAGGAGTTGACTCACATCCTTCAGAGGTGTCCCCCAGCCCCCACCCCGAGACAGGACCTAGTAGCTCCCGGAGGACCCTGCAGCCATGGCACCTGGAAGGGTAAGGCCTTCACTGGGGGGAGGGGGTAGCTTTGTTCACAGCGACCAGCGGGACTGGGGGAGGAGGTATTAGTTAGCAGTCCAGGCATCACCCCCTCCCCAGATGAGCTAAAAGCAGAGACGATGCCACCCGCAGGCCATCGCCAAGGTAGAGTGGTGGCCCTGGCGAGATCCCCCTGGGCGAACTGCGGAGAGGCGGCGGCGGGGGTCTGCCACTCACCGGCGCCCTCGGCGGGCTGCGGCGGTCCGACGACACCGTTCAGGTAGAGAATGGGCAGCAGGTGAGGCTGCGTCTTCTCCAGCGCCAAGCGCAGGTCCTGGGAGTGGTCCCGCTCCTTGGCCAGGAGCAGCTTGAGCAGCCGCTCCGCCTTGGCGCCTCCCGCCTCCTCGTCCAGCTGCCGCCGCTCGCCGGGGCTGAGCGCTCCCGCGGCCTCGAGCAGCCCGAGCACGGCTTCCACCTCGGTCATGGCCTGGGCCAGGCTCTGCTGACACTGGGCGAGCAGCTCCCGGCGCTGGGGCTCCATGGTGGCGGGCCGAGCCGCGCCGCCCCGCCCCGCCGGACGGCGCCCCGGCTCCCCGAGGCCGGCGGGCGGCGGGCAAACCTGGGCGGCCGCCTAGCGCGCCGGGAGCCGCGAGGCGGCGGGGGCCCGGGGCGGCGGGCGGCGCTCAGCAGCGGCCGCCTCCCGGGCTCCGGAGCGCAGCCATGTTGGCTGCAGCAGCGGCGGGACTGGAAGAGGAGGAGGAGGAGGAGACGGAGGAGGAGAAGGAGGAGGCGGAGGTGGGGACGACGGCCGGGGCGCGCCCCGAGGCCCGGCTCCAACCGGGCATGCCCCCTCCCCCTCCGCCTCCGCGCGCGCCGCCCGGCCTGCGCCGCCCCGCAGCCGGCTCCAAGTCCCGGGGGGACGTCGCGGGGCCCCGACGGCTCCGGCTCCGCTCCGCCCGTGCGCCCGGCCCGGCTCACCGGGGCCCCGCGGCCGCCGCCCGCTCCGCCATGGCCCGCGCCACTGCGAGGCCCGCCCCTCTTGCCTCTCCTCTCCCGGACAGCCCTCGGGGAGGCGGCGGCGAGCAGAGGGATGGGCGGAGGGCAGGGGTCCCGCTCCCACCGGCCTCCGGGCGGGGACGCGGCGCTGGCCCCTCTCCCGGTGCCCCCGAGGCTCAGGCGCAGCTCGGTAGGGGACGCGGAGCTAGGCCGGGCACACGGCCAGCCCCCGAGCTGCTGGAGACCCCCTCGTACAAACCCTGCCCCCAATCGCAGATCTCCTATTCTGAGAACTCCAAAATGCTGCCTGAACACAATGAGGGGAGGGTCCCCAAGACTTGGACATCCGCAGTTTAAGACCTGCCCGGAATCTGTGAGGTTTCCCCATTCTAAGAAGCTCTTACATAGAATTTTCCCAATAAAATTCCCTGAATTGAGGCTCGGTTAACGGCATTTTTTTTAGATCCCCAGAATCTAAAGGGTTTTGGATGTTGGCAGGAGAAAAAGAGACGATCGTAGAAAAGGTTTGCCCGTGGAATCCTCGATCTTTTTGGCAAAAGAGGTGCTCTCCCACTAGATGTCAGCCCACATCATAGCAAATCCGGGATTTACTTTGTTTCTCCCATGGCCTCAAGAGGATCTAGTCAGGATCCAAGTCCAAGAACATCCTCCATCTTCCCTTACGCCTTCTAAGAACACAGGCCACTTACCTTTCTGACTGGAGGACAAGGGCCTTCAAAGCCAGAATCCCAAGGGATTGCTCTCAGTAATCCCAGCAGTCATGGGATCCTAGGGCCACCTCAAATGTCTGCATTGCAAGTTCTGAATTTCATTTACAGATGTGGGGGCCCAAGGGCCCTTTCTACTAGCACTGCCACTGCCATCCCCACACTTCCTCCTTCCCCCATAAAGCAAAGTAGTCTTAAACATTCTGCTTCTTCGATGGGAGAAGTCACATTTGCTTAATGGAAACAAACTCTGTATAGTGGTTAGAATAAGAGTACCAGGATTTACACTAAATAGTGGCACAATGTGGAAACAAATAATTATCCTTGCTCATTTGTCTTCTCAGGAGAAAGGGGGTGGGGAGAGTATTTAGATCAGGGGTTCTTAGCAGTGGCTTCAAGAGGGGGATCAATGAAGCTGTTTAATTTATCTCAACTTTTTTTGTGGACATTTATGTATTTTTCTGAGCTGGAGCTCATAGTTCCATTGAATCTTTAAGTCTTTAAGTCTTCCATGACCCAACATGGACTGCAGTGCGGTAAAACAAAATTATTTAGAGATAATCCCTTGCTCAGATAGTCTGGGCTTCTATGACTGAACAAGGTCTCCCAGCCAAAGTTCTGCACAAGCTGCCTGGCTCTTCTCTCCCGCTCCTGCCTTTAAAATACTGTGCCTCCTTCCGGCCACCACTTCCCTCCATAACATGCAGATCCTAAATCATCTGCAACGTACCCACCTTTCAGGGTACAACTGGAACCTCTTTCTTAGCTGGATTAATGAAAATCTAGGTGGTGGGAGTTAAGGTAGAAGGGAGAGGGAAGAAGCTTGAAGTTGGAGACTAACTTGGTCTGTGGTTAGAATCAACTATAGAAGCCTGAGACAAGAGGGAGCAGAAGGGAAATAATCTCTCAATAACTTGCAAAGGATGGTGTGGAATGCCTGTAATCCCAGCTACTCAATTGGCAAAGACAGGAAGATCTTGAGTTGGAAGCCAGGCTGCCAAAGTTAGCAAGAACATATTTAAAAAACAAATACTTGAACTACTAGTTCAAGTAGTAGAGTGCCAAATAGCAAGCATGAGGCCTTGAGTTCAATCCCAGTATCAAAAAAAAAAAAAGATGTTGCGGAGGAGAGTATGTGTCTCTTCCGTGGTACCTTCCCAAGAAGCAGTGAGGAAGCCCAATTGCTAAAAGTGTTTTCTCCCACTTGATGAGAAACTACTTTCAGCAAAACCCTTATTGGAAACTCTTGGAGTTTATGCAAAACATAAATACTAGAGGAGATAGTTTCATTTGTAAACATATTCAATTTTAGGATTCCTTTAACCAAACACCTTGGAATGACCTTTTATTTCTGTAGCATATTTTATACTATTTGGGGCACCTCACACACTTCCTCCTTTGGGCCCTATACTAGGTTGGATTTTGCCCACCTCAAAAAAAAAATATTTAAGTCATAGCTTGTAGTACCTGTGAATGTGACCTTCCCTGGAAATAAGGTCACACTGGATTAGAGTGGGCCCTCATCCAATGAATAGGATACATATTAAAAAAGGGAAATTTGGACCCTGATGCCTACATGTGCAAATAGCTTGTAGAGGAGGCAGAGCATCACTTTAATAGGGTGCTTAGGAGAATGAAATGACAAAACCTGGTGTCTCCCATGCAGCTAGACTCCCTAACATAGCGCTCACACAGGCTACTTCTGCAGGTCAGAATGAAATTGCTGGCTTTCTGACTTACTGGCTACATAACATTGGGTAAACCTCTCTATGCCTCAGTTTCCTCATGTGTAAACAGAGATGTTGATCACTGTATCAAAGAGATGCTCAGGGTGGATGCTGCTGTTCTGACCTCCATCAGAGAGCACGTGTGGCCACAGGTTTTGCACGGATGTCTTAGTTTCCAGAGTGTAGACTCTGGTTGAAAGATTTCCCTTTAGCAGCCAGCATGGGATCCCCTTCCACCTGTTCTCTGCATCGTTGGTGCAGTGCGCCTAGCAAGAGTAGGTGCTCAATGGATTTTTTAAGTTAATAAGCGAACAGATGAATGAATGAATGGAATGGACTAAAAGAGTTCTGCAGTGAGGCCCTCCTTCAAAGCAACATCAGCAAGCTGGGGGTAGAGCTCAGTGGTAGAGTGTGTGCTTTGCATCTTGAGGCCTTGGGTTTGACCACCAACACCACAAAACCCACTCAGATACAGACACACACACACACACACACACACACATTACCTTATCTCTGGGCCCAGTGCTTGCTAGACGAATGCTTTTCTACTAGAGCCACTTCACCAGTCCCTTTAATATTACCTTAAAAATGAGAATTTGAGGAATGAAAGTACCTCAAAAGGAGACATCAGAAGCAACATAATGAAGGGTCACAGGCTCTCTCCAGTGCCCTAGGAACTGGGTGACTGGTTGAGAGCTTGCTGCAGCACCAGGAACTCTGTCTGCAGCAGAGTGGCTGCCACTGGGGTGCTAAGCACCCAAGCCCCGCTTCTCTGCCTAGCCCTGTGTAGCAGATAGTAAAGATGCCCCTGCTCGTTAGTGCAGGCTGAGCTCTAGGTACAGAGGCACATGTAGCCCTGAGGGCACAGCCCCTTCAAGTTGTCTGCAGGCTGAGGCCTGCCTGAGAGCATTAACCCTTTGATTCAGAATTGTTCACATTTCAACTTTGATGCTAAGCTATGTAAGGAAGCCATTACCAGCCTGCTCACAAAGGCTGTGGTGTCTTTGCTGCTTGCTCTTGTTTCAACTTTTTAGTCATATTACAATTCCCAGTTTAGTTCTCTGTATCCTTATGGTAGACAGAATGCATAAACACACACATTCACACCCATGCCCTGATTTCCTGGAGCCTGTGAATAGGGTTTTCACATGGCTAAGGGGACTTTGCAGGCATGATTAGGTTATGAACTTAAAATCGGGAGAATCGTGGATTATCCAGGTGGGCCTAAGCTAATTGCATGTGCTCTTGAGAGCAGAGCATTCTCTTAGGCTGGAGGCTGTTAAAAGGAGAGGGCGGAGTGATTCCCAGAAGAATTTGGTTGGCTATTGCTGGCTGTAAGATGCGGGGGGGTCCAGGAGAGAGAGGGCAAGAGAGAGGCTCTAGAAGCTAAAGGGGGTCCCTAGCTGACAGCCAGCAAGAACCTTACTCCTTTTGACCCCCCAAAACTGGACTCTAACACTTTAAATGAACTTGGAAGTGGATTATTTCCAGAGCCACCCACTAAGATCCAGCTGACCACCACCTTGTTTTCTGCCCTAGAAGAGAGACCCTCCGCAGAGAAACCACCTGAGCTAACCTGGACCTCTTCTCTGACCACCAGTGCTGTGAAATACTAAACTGGTTCTGTTTTGTAGTTCTGCATCTGTGGAAATTCTGTTATGGCAGCAATAGAATACAAACAGTCCCTCATGACTATGAGCCCGACCAGGGCAGGAGTGACATCGCCTTGTTCATTGCTGTACCCCGTGCACCGATCCCTTGTGCCTGGCACTTGACAAGGATTCAAAACAGCCCATTGTACGAATGAATGGAAGCCTCCCTTCCACCAGGCCTCGCTTTGGTGTAATAATTTATGGCAGGATCCAGCACTCCACAGGTGATTGGAGGGGAAGATTTCAAGTAGAAACACCTAGACACTGGGCCTTCTCAGCAAGTTGAGTGAGCTGAGGCACAGGGACCTCTGACCAGAAATTTTAGGTTCAAATGGATAATCAACAGCTGTTCCTGGAGAAAGAGATCCTGATGCTGTCCTCCAAGTGTGCAACTCCTCTGGGAGTAAGCAAGGCTGCCTGCAAGAGGGTGTGTGCAAGAGTGTGGGTACAAGAAGGTGAGGGAGCTGCAGGCAGGTGGAGTCAATTTCCATGTGAGTGCAAGTGTCTATAAGTGCAAACCTCAGGAGTCCTAGAGTGTGGACATGTGTGTGTGTGTGTGTGTGTGTGTGTGTGTGTGTGTGTGTGTGTGTGTTTGAGAGAAAGAGAAAAAAAACCCAGGGTTGGTTTCCACCTGGAAAATTGCAGCTAGTCAACATCTGAGACATAGCATTTAAGAGGATTTCCTTATGGTGTTCCTTAAAAGAATGAATTCCCAAAGGATGCTGAAAACACAATTATATTTTTTAAAATGCCACATTTCCCACAACATTTTAGGAATGCTATAACTATGAAATGCACTAGACCTATTTAGGAAAAAAAAAATACTTTGTATGATGTGGTGTTACACGTCTGTAATCCCAGCACTCAGAAGGCTAAGACACGAAGATCATGAGTTCAAGACCAGCCTGGGTTACGTAGTGAGACCCTGTCTCAAAAAAATAAAAACAAACAAACAAAAACATCACCTTAAGCATGGCCCTTGGTAACTTCTCAAATCATGAAGATGTTTTTCCTCCAGACTGCTTTGTTTCAAGTTCAGGAATGGCCCAATGTCCTTGAAGTTTACAACAAGGAAACTGGGAGAGGCCCATTTCTAGTAATGAATCTTGCCCAGAGGACTTGAAACAAGGCAAAATTGTGGGATCAGAGGGGGGTAAGCAACTAATGAAGGATTAACAAATGATTAATGACTAAATAAATAATTAGTTAACTACTTATTGAGTCCTAGGCTAGGCCCTAAGGCTACCCACCTGTGCTTCACAAGTGAAAGGCTGAGAAGTTGTTTGCACCAAACCACAGCCAATTGCTGTTCACCACCTAGATTCACTGCTTTGCCACTGCAGCCCATGCCCTCATTTGGAGTCCTCAGCCTGACTTTCATCCCTACAGGCACCACACGAACTTTCTGCAGCAACCAGGCCCTGCCCATGTCCCAGCTATACACCCATTATCCCCCACTTCCTGCTCTAGCACTCCTAAGGAGACACTTCTACAGAAACCAGCTCGAAGTGACCCTTGGGAACATCTTCCCGGATACATCTGCTGAAAGATGGGCAGTTTAACAACCATGGAGTTGAGCTGAGGTCTCAGCAGTCATCTCCATGGAGCAGGCCAAGTGGACCGCCTCCTGCCAGCCTGGCCTTCCACCTGTGCTTTGTGCATTGCAGGATTCAGAACACTACCCTACTCCCTCACTTACCCTAGAATGTTCACTAGCTCCCCATGCCTTCAAGACACCGTGCACCTTTTTAGATGTGCCTTGTTATCTAACTTCACCTCCTGTTACTTCCCCTATAGTCCAGCAACTGACCTGCTCTGTCCTCCACTGATACAATATGCCTTTCTCCCCTTGTCACCAACTTTTCTTCCTCCTCTTTGCCTGTCCAAACCTCTCTCATTCTTAGAACCATCTGTCACTGCTACCCATCCTTCCCGTCCCCAAAAGTGCCACTGTGATTATGCTTTGAACCACTTCCTCAAAGCAATGCCTTCACCAGTGCCTTGCATTGCTCATGGATTTCCCCAAATACAGTGAGGTCAGGGGCCCTGGGCTGTTATTTCTCTCAGATCCCTCATGGGGTCTACAGTAGTGGAGACCTGGAGTAGATGTTTCAGAAATACTGGTGGGTTGAAAGAACCTAGGTGAGAGAAAGTGGGCAAGGGGATGCAGCACCTTTAGGTCTCAATTAAAGATCATTTCTGCAAAAGTCCCCCTACTCCCTGCCTCCCCCAATGGTCAACACTGGTTCTCATACACAGTTCTGTTCATTCCTGGCGTCTGTCACATTTTATCTCCTTTTGACGAGGCTCTGTGTTTAGAGACCCCCTTCCCAATGGACTACAAGCGCCACAGAACACCTGTCTGGTTAGCCTCTATATTCCCAGCATCTAGCATGTTAGGGACTCAGACTATTTGTTGAAAGAATGAATTGAGGAGGGAAAGGTAGATGACCTGCTTTGGTTGCTTGCAGCTGTACTCACGAACACCCCCAACAGGATCATTTCCATTTCTCTAGTCTAGACCAGGGACTCGAGTCTGAGGACTAGCGTCTCCAGGGTAAATACAATCCTGGCCACAGAGCCAGTCAGAACAGTGCCCCTTTCCTGAGCACCAAGTGTGGTCCAGGCACTGTTCTGATGCTTCCCCGCTACCTCCAGTGACTCTTCGCTGGACTCATAGGCAGGAGGTAACATGATAGGCTCCACTGTGCACATGTGGGGTCTGAGGCTTCGCAAGCAGCTCCTCCCAGTCCTGCTGGTGGTGTGTGGCTGGGGAGACAATTTCTAGTGCCAGGGAGTGGCCAAATAATTCAAGAGAGCTTTTGAAAATACATCAGAACTACCCTGCCTTCAAAGGAATGAAAACCAACTCCTGGAGAACAAGGTAGAAATCAACAACTGCAGACGAATAAATCAGATGCAATAAGCCCAGATGCAAATGACCCTATGGGCCCAGTCAGATTCTCAGAGGGAATGAGACAACCCCAAAGCCAACAGCAGCTTGCTAAGAGGAACTTTGGTTTGGATAAACCAGAACCCACTGGGCCCCAACCCTTCCAGGGCCTGCACAGGCATCCTCTCAGTTGTCCCTCTTTCTACCACTGCCTCTGATTCACACTGAGGCACTCACAGAGAGGTAAGTCAGCAAAGGATCGGAAAGCTGTGTGACGATAAAAGGTGATGGAATCAGCAGCCTCAAGGACCCTCGCCACCTGGGGTCTGCAAGGCCACCCCTCTCAGCAAACCTCCTTTGTGTAGAAGCATCAACTAGAAAACAGTTGCCAGATGCAGAGGAGCAGCAGCTTTCAGCCAGAGCCATCCAGCTCTGAGCAGCTTTACCAGGGTGTCCCTGAGAGAAAATGCTCCGTGGGAGGCCTGGTGCCTGTGGTAGAGGGGCTGCCTGCTGCAGGGCTGTCCCATCCTCCAAAAGACTGAATATGCACATGGACAGTGGGCAGCCCATTTGTGTAATAGAACAGCAGCCAGGTCAGGAAGCCAAGCCATGCCACACCCCTATAAAAACTATCCCCAATTGGCCAGGACTTGACCCATACCTGCCAAATCCCTAATTGTTGCCCCCTCTTGCAATTTAAGAGCAACAGGAAAAAGCCAAATCTGCTCCCCTAACCAATTATTTAGGACTCCCTGCTGATAGTAAGCCCACCTTCACCTTCCCCATGGAAAGGCCCTTCCTTAATTGGGCCAGGCCTGAAGCTGATCTTGCTTGCTTTGATGCTTTCCCCTTCCTCTTCCTGCCTGAGTCTCTACCAGTGACAGTGGCTGAGTCCCTTGGTAGAGCATGCTGGAAATCATAGCCTCTGCTTCTTTTCATTTCGTGGCTTCATTTATTTCCACAACTCCTAGTGGCCTAGTTGCTTTGTGATTCAATTGCCTTATCTGAAAAATGGGATAATAAATCTGGGCATATATGTTTTTGGGGAAAAAAATACCTTGGATTGTAGGGATCACCTGACGCTTCCCCTTGTCCTGGGTCAGCTCTGGTCCCAGTTCAGCTGCCACATAACCCACTTCCCTCTTGTCGGAGTACACCTGGGATGTCCTCAGGTCTGGTTCCTTCCTTTTTTCCAGGGAGGAGCCTGACACCCAGGAAAGAAAAGTGTTTACTCACCCGAGGTTGTCTTCTCCAGAAGTCTCTGAGAAACCAGTCTTGTTCTCTGGTTTCCTCCCTCCTGTCTGGCCAGGAAAGCAAGCTCATGAGCCTTTTCGGAAACTCCACAGGTTTTGGGTGAGCTCCATCATGAGACTTCAGAGGGCGAATGACAGCAGACACGCACACAGGAGTGAGTGGCTAGGAGCAGGGAAGCTTTCCAACCATGAAAGGCCATTCATGGCCTGGACCAAGCCCTGTCCTCGGCAGGGATTTTTCCTCCTTGGTTTCAGGGAGTGTGAGCCCCACCCAGCCCCTGTGAACCTCTTTTATTCTGGGAGGCACTGGCTCTGGAGGAGTCCCTTCTCCTTCCCAAGGTTGGCTCCACCCAAGACTGGCCCCACCTCCTCACCACCAGATAGAAGAAGGGGGGGTCCCAGATCAGAGTGCTTACCTTCCTGTGTAGCACTGTGTCATCAGTGTTGGCCCACTGTTCATGTGCCAACTCTCAGTCCTTGGAGAAATCCTCTGATGTGTGCACTGTCGCTCGCCTGTCCACTGAACAAACAGGGAAGATGAGTCATGGAGAAGTCAACTGATGTGCCCAAGGAGAGGAACAGAGATTAAAATCCAAGTCTGTGGTATGATACAGTACTTGCCTAGTATGCTCCCGACCCTGGGTTCCATCCCAGCACGGCAAAAAAACAAAGCACACACACACACACAGTTTTTTTTCAACTAGGTCCAGAGTTGAGCTCTTAACCACCTCACCATCCCTCCTTGGCAGGTTTCCAAAGGAACATACACAGGAGAATCTTCCGGGCATTTCAAAGTTGGGAGCAAGATTCATTTACATTTCAGAGAAATGCTGGGTTTCCTCTCATCTCTTCTTAGTCCATTTTGACCCACAAACATTCATGGAGCCCCAAGAGAGGTGCTGGGAGGACAAAGATGCAGAAGGCTTTCTCTACCTTAGGCTCAGCACGTTCCTAGGAGTAAGGAGGCCACCGTGTCTGCTCCTACCTGTCCCTGCAGGCTTCCTAAACAGTGAGACACACATCTTGCCTTGGGTGGAGAGCAGAGTGTGTATGTAGATCACTAGACAACGCACAAGTGGAGTGGCTCAAGCGGTAAGAGTGCCTGCCTGGCAAAGCATAAGGCCCTGAGGTCAAACCCCAGTGCCAAAAAAAAAAAAAAGAAAAAGAAAAAGAGAACACATGATGCTGGATGGGCTTGTTGACATCAATCCAGAGTTGTGGGCTTAATCCCAGACCTACTAGTGGGCCAGGCCCTCCAGCACAGGGGCCTGGGAGCCTGCACTTGTAACTAGCACCCAGGTAAATCTTACCTGTGAGGTTCTAGTGAACCAGAACACTCCTATCCCTCAGAGAGGGTTGTGACTCCCATCTGTGTTGTAAACTGGGAGATCTTCCTCTGACTTGCACCCAGGCCCTCACTTCTACTGACCCTGAGTGTCTGCATGCCTGTGCTGGGTGGCCGAGGGGCAGAGCTGCAGGAAAGCCCAGTCCTGAATCTCAGGCAGACCATTCCTTTCAGCTGGGGCAGTAGGGGATGAGGGTAGATGTTGCCATCTCTGGTGGCATCCGGCCTGACAGCACAAGGCCAGGTCAGGCCACATTGCTGCAGGAGCTTCTTTATTGGTTGCTCCCTGTAGTCATCCCCTTCCTCCTTCTGACACTTTGGGGACTTTAGTAATCGTCAGCTGGATGAATAAATTAATGGCAGAGGGAGACAGACTTGTTAACAGCTAACAGTAATTCTAGCAGAATGGAGTAAGTGCTACATGGGGGTGGAGTGAGTCATTAAGCAGACAGGGAAGGAAGAAGGAAAAAAAGGACATTCGTTGTCTCCCTTCACTGTCACAACAGCGCCAACACATCCTCCCTTCCTGCCTCTCTCACATTCAGAAAAGTATGTGTAGTTTCATTTGCCAAAGCAAATGCCCTTGATCTCACCCTTCTCTCCCCCCACCACCTCCAGGGTAAGAAATAGAACCTCATGGTCCCCTTCATTGACAGTATCACAGCAGCCTCTCTTGCCCTCATCCCACCTCTATTCTGAATGGGAGGAGGGTGGGGGGAGTTGTCCTTGCTTTCCTTAAGTTGTTTGGCCATGGATGTCTATGTCACTAGACAACACATTGTCCAGAGTTGCCTGGTTTTGAATTTCCTAAGGCTGCACGTTCTCTTCTGTGGCTTGCTCTGGTGCAACATGACTTTCTGGAGTTTTCCCTGTGGATGCTTATCGCCGCTCATCCATTCTCACTGCCTCATGGGCCATTCTAGTGTGTAAACAAACCAGAGTTTACTTAGCCATGGTCCTGTGGATGGTCATTTGGATTGTGTCCAGTGTTTGGCGATGAGTAACACTGCTGCTATCTAGCGCCTCCCCCTGCCATGCATGCATCTTTAATATATTTCAGAAAAGTTGCTGGACCATGGCGTTCGTGATTTTCAACTTTGTGGGTTAATGTTTCATTGTTTTCTGAAGGCTTTGTAGCTGCTTCTAGGAGCTCTCATCTCAAGTTTATCTTACTGGAGCCACGATGGTGGTCATTGGTAACAGGACTGTAACACCAATTAAACTTCCTTGCTTTCATCTAGGAGAGAGTTCTGGGAAGCTGATGCTGAATGGTGCCCAAAGAACACAGAGAAGGAGTAAGTTCAAAGTTTATTGGATACTGTAACAGTTTAAATTATGTTTTGCTGTGGGTGACAGAAATCCCCAAATAACAGTAGACTAAACAAGATACAATTACATTCCTCTTCCACAGAAATGAAGGCTAGAAGTCAGCTCTCCCAGCTTGTATAGTGCTCCATAGTACAGGTTCCTTTGATCTTGTTCCACGGCTCTCTGTATATGACGAGCTGCTTGAGCTCCAGCCATCATGTCTGTATCCTCGCCAACCAGAAACAGGAAAGAAGCTGATGGTGGCCCAGGCTTGCAACCCCAGTATTCTGGAGCCTGAGGCTGGAGAATGGGGAGTTCCAGGCCAGCCCAGGGCTATAACAGGAAGACTCTGTCTAAAAAAAAAGGAAGAAGGAAAAGTTACATAGACATTTAACAAAGTCAGGTCTCTCAGGATCACAAAATAGCCTAGGAAGCCATGGAGCCACACGCCAGTTTTAAAGTCAAATTTTCCCTGTTATACTCTTGCCATCCTCCTCTCTGGGTCCTCATCTGGATTCTCTAAGGTTGGAGCCTTTCTCTGCAGCCTCTCCTAAGGAACTCCTACCTATATACCTTTTGCTACATACACACAGCGTTGAAACCCACATGGGGTAGTCTAGAAGCCACACATGCAATCCAGGTACATTTGTCCCAAAATTTGAACTCAGGACTTTATGCTTGCTAGGCAGGCGCTCTACCACTTGAGCCACTCCGCCAGCCCTGTTTTTGTGTTGGTTTTTTTTCAAGATAGGGTCTGGCAAACTATTTGCCCAGGCTGGCTTTGAACTGAGATCCTCATGATCTCTGTCTTCTAAGTAGCTATGATCACAGACGTGAGCCTCCAGCACCCCTGCAGGAAATCCCTTTGTAATATCCCAGAATTCCCTGACCCAAAAGCCTCCTGAGGCTCCTAACTGCTGGGAAAGCAGAGCCCAACTCCTGCCTGGTTTGTAATCAAACCCCTACCTACCATTCAAGCTTCAGCTGTGACCTTTGCCCAACAGGAACCAAAATATAATAAATGACTACAACGATTTTAATAATACCAAAAGTTACCATTACTTGACTGCCAGTTCCTGTGTTGGGTTACTCATCTCCTACAACGTGGGTATTCTTTCATTTTACTGAGGAGGGACATGAGGCCAAAGAGGAGAGGGATGTTTTGCCAAAGTCATGAAAGTGGTTAAGTTTGAGAACCAGAATTCTCTGGTATGGTCAGATCTTCTCATTTTTCCAAAGTCCAGCTCAGTGTTCTTCCTCCATAGCCTACCCTTCCCACCAGCATATGAAACTAGATGCCTGCTCCTCGCTGCTTCCTGTCTGGCATTTGTGCTCATTTACAGCACTTTCCAACAAGTCTTCAGCAAATTGTCACTAGGCACCCATAATGTCCACGTGTTATGTTGTGGCTGGGTCCCTTCTCTCTGCCCATGTATATGTGGGTATGTTGTTGAAAGGAATGATGTATTACTCTGTGAAAAAAAAGTCCTTAAAATTATTATCATCATCATTATAAACTGTGTGATAAGGTCTATGTAATGACAGTTGCCCTCAGCTGGGCACCAGAGGCTCACACCTGTAATCCCAGCTACTCAGGAGGCAGAAATCAGGAGGATCTCGGTTTGAAGTCAACCCCAGGCAAATAGTTTTCGAGATCCCTATCTTGAAAATACTCAGCACAAAGCCGGGTTGACAGAGTGGCTCAAGTGATGGAGTGCCTATCTAGCAAGCATTAGACCCTGAGTTCAAACCCTAGTACCACCAAAAAAAGAAAAAAGAAAAGAAAACAAGGTTACCCGCATAGCCACTTTTATGTGTGCAGTTCAGTGATGTTCATATTGTGCAAGCAATCTCCAGAACTCTTTCCATCTTGCAAAGCTGCAACTTGGTGCCCATTAAACAGTAACTTTCCATTGCTCCCTCCCCTCACCCCTGGCAACCACCATTCTCCTTTCTGTCTATGAATTTGACCACTCTAGGTTCCTTACGTAAGTGGAGTCATGCAGTGTTTGTCACTTAGCACAACATCCCCAAGATGTCCACATTGTAGCATGTTCAAAATGTCCTTCCTTCTTTGGGCGTGAGTAATATTCCACTGCATGTACACCACAGTTGTTTCTCCATTCATCCATTAATGGGCACTTGGGTTGCTTCTGCCTTTTGGCTAGTGTGAACAATGCTGCTAAGGCACGTGGGTGTGCACACATCTCTGAGACCCTGCTTTCAAGTCTCATCTCCATATACCTTGAAGGGGAATTGCTGGGTAACGTATAAGTCTGTGTTTAGGTTTTTGGAGAATCCCATACGGCTTTCCACAGTGGCTGCACTATTTTACCTTCCTCCCAAGAGTGCACAAGGGTCTGTTTTTTCCGTATCCTAGCCAACACCTATTATTTTCTGTTTGCTTTTCCCCATAGTAGCCATCTTTTTCTTTCTCTCTTTCTTTCTTTCTCTCTCCTTTTTTTCATATTCTTTTTTGAAACAGTATCTTGCTATGTAGCCCAGGCTGGCTTCAAACTCACTGAGATTACAGCCTGAGCCACCAGGACTGGCTCCCAAAACAGCCATCTTATAGAGGTGAGGTGGTTTATTCTTTAAAATTATTCCCAAACTGAGTCTAGACCCTGGCACATTAGAGTATTCATAGAGTGAATGAAAAAGTAAATTCAACAGTTGAGGTAGCTCTGTTTTTCAGGGTTTGCTCAATGAAGAAACAGTTTCTGAGAGCCCAGTATCTTGTCCAAAGTCAAGAACTTGAATTTGAATTGTCTGAGTGCAAACATGTTCTTTATGAACAGTGGCCTCCCTCTGAACCTCAGGGTTTTGTTCCTGCCTGCCAGGCTCCAAAGGCCCTTTTGTCTTCTGGACGAGCAGCTTCTTCCAATAGTGGAGTCACCTGCACAGAATCACCTCCCCAACCTGGTTCCAGCCTACAGAAGTCAAAAAAAAAAAAAATCTAGGAGAAAAACCCACAGCATACAAAATCTAAGGACCCCAACCATCCCCAGTCTGCCAGAGATACTCAAGAGGCAGGTGTGGGGTGGGGACAGGAGCCTGACCAGCTCTTCCTTCCCACCCCCTGTGCTCAGGGGCAGAGCAAGTCCCATTAAAGCCACACTCCCAGGCCAAGTTGAAAGATGAACCAAATGCTGCCTCTGCCTCAGGAGAACTCCTCCGGATGCCTGCAGGCTTAGACTGGGCTGAGTCACTTCCTCGCCTTAATTCTCCCCTAATACCTTCCCTTTCTCCTCAGCTTTACTCAGGCACCACCGTCTGGGTGTGGAATGTCTGGGGAAGCCGCACAGGTGGGTCGGTTGAGCTGTCTGCCCAGCTATTACACTCAGGGCTGTGGATAGAGGATGTGGGGGCAAAAGTAAAGCCAGCTTTGTCTGCTGGCTCTGAATTGCATCCTAATCCCCTCAGCAAGTTCGATGTCTGTAAACATGCCCACAGGTCAATGCTTCTAAGCAAGAGTCTCTCCTAGAGTCAGTGTGGAGCAGGAGGGGCTGGTAGAGGATGGAGAGGAACAGGAAAGGGGGAAGTGATGGCTGTTTTTCATCATTCCTTTCTCCCTCTCCTTGGGAAGCTCCTGCCTTGGGGAAAAGGCTGCATCCTGGAAGGTCAAGTTTGATGTTAGGTTATTAGGATGGTTCTATGATATGAGTGTGTTCCCCAAAACTCATGTGTTGGAAACTTAATCCCCAATTTCATGTTCACAGTATTTGGGGACAGGCCTTTGGGAGGTAATGACAGTTTTGATGAAGATGGGGCTTCTATGACGGCATTAGTAGCTTTATTTATTTTAGTATACTGGGATTTGAACTCAGGGCCAACACCTTGAGCCACTTCACCAGCCCTTTTTTCTGATGGGTTTTTCAAGATAGGGTCTTGCGAACTATTTGCCTGGGCTGGCTGTGAACTGTCATCCTCCTGATTTCTGCCTCCTGAGAAGCTAGGATTACAGGTATGAGCCACCAGCACCCGACAAAGTTTTCATTTTTATTCAACTTTTCATTCACATAGCTTTAAGGAGTCAAACAGTGGTGTGCGGAAAAGAGCCTTCTCCTCCCTCATCAGAGATCTCCACCTTCAGTGTTTACACCTTGTTCTTTTGGCATTTATCTTCATTTCTCTCAATACAATGATTTTTCAGTTTGGGACACAATTTGTTGTCATCTTCACTTCAACAACTCACTCATCCTTTCCAGCCCTTATATATAGTCACATAATAATTTGGTTAGAGAAACAGTCTACATTATTACCACGATATGACCTCTATTCCCATGTAGTTTTTTTTTTTCCAGTGCTGGAGATCGAACCCAGGGACTTGTGCATGCTAGGTAAGTGCTCTACCACTGAGCTATACCCTCGGCCCAGCATTTATTCACACTATAAACCATGTGATGGACTCTATTTCTCATTTTACGCACAATTTTTTATTTCCCCTGAAACTAATAATTATCATCCCCCTGACACACTTAGTTTTCTATATGCTCAATGACAAACTCTTTCAGATGTTCCATTATGCTGCACACTCAGTGGGTCCTTTTAATTTAGAAGTATATGCCCTTTGGTTTTGGATGATTTTTCATCAGGTATTTCTTTTTTTTCTTCACACAATTTTCTGTTTTTCTTCCCTGTTCCCAACCCCCAGAACTCCTCAAAGTTGAGCCTGACAGGCACTGGTGGGTGGCTCACACATGTCATCCTAGTAACTTGGGAGGCTGAGATCAGGAGGATTGTGGTTTGAGGCCATCTTGCGCAAATAATTCAAAAGTCCCATCTCTAAAAAAATAACCAGGACAAAATAGACTGGAGGTGTGGCTCAGGCACTAAGCATGAAGCCCTGAGTTCAAACCCCAGTTCCAAAAAAGAAAAAAAAAAAAGCTGAGGCTCTTAGAGTAGTCCTCTAATTTCTCTATGTATTCCCATATCTATATTTTTGCATGCCTTTTTTCACAGTAACTTTTAAAAACTGTGTATGTGTGATGTTGGGAGTTGAACTCAGGTTCATGGCCTCACACTTGCTAGGTGGGTGCTCTATCACTTGAGCCAAGCATCTACCATGTCAGAACATCATTTTAAGAGGCAATACCGGGGGCCGGGAATGGAGCTTCAGTGGTAGAGCACTGGCCTACCATGTACAAGGCCCTAGGCTTCATCTTCAACACTGTCAAAAAAAGGCCGGGGGAAGCCCGGGACAGCATGGAACAAACCCAGCAGGTGCTCTCTACATATCTCTACATAGGAAAAGCAGAGAAGGGTGGCTGTTGACAGCTTTTTTTTTTTTTTTTGGTGGCACTGGAGTTTGAACTCAGGGCTTCACACTGGCTAGGCAGGTGCTCTACCATTTGAGCCACTCCATCACTCCTTTTTTGTGTTGATTATTTTCAAGATAGGGTCTCACGAACTTTTTGCCTGGGGCTGGCCTGGAACCCTGCTCCTCCTGATCTCTCTGCCTCCTGAGTAGTTAGGATTACAGGGGTGAGCCACCAGCACCTAACTTTGAGACCTGTCTTGATGGATATGAGATGTCCATACTCTCTGTACTGCATAATGTAAAGGGCATGAGATTTTGGCCAACCCAATACTTAAATTCCCCTTCCTTCACTGTGTCAAGTCCCTGGTTTCCTTCTTGTCCCTGGTTCCCTGGTGGCAGCATGGCTGACTGGAGAATGGAGAAATCCTATTTTGGCATTTGGGGCTGAGGTAGCACCAGGTCCACTGGCACAGTGACCAGCTCCCTGACTGGACCAAGTATTGGGTGTGATCAACTGGGTCTCTGCTGCCAATCACCCTTGGTTTTTGTCCATTTTCTCATCCTGGGTTTCCAGCCTTCATGATGATTCTTTGAAGAAAAACAAAACTTCCCGGCTTCATTAGCCAGATTTGGTTTCTATTTTTTTGTTACCTGGAACTCTGATTAATACAGCTGGTGCCAAAAATGTGAATTATCAAAAACAGGACAATGAGGTTTGAAGCACCAGTGGGACTGAGGCGACACAGTGAGTCCACTTGTTCTCCTGGCTTTAAGAGTAGGTAGCTTGCAAAAAAAAGAAAAAAAAGAAGAAACAGTGACAAAAAGTTGAACCTCAAGAGTGAACAAAGAAGTTATGAATTCGAATAGAACATTTTGTCCTGTGCCATTAGCAACTGTACGCACGTTTATAGCACATACATGCGTGGATAGTGAAATGGCGTCGAAGGATCTCAGGTCTTATGAATAATGGCGTTAGGGACATTTGCGCACTGGGGTTGGCACGCAGGGCCTTGCACATGCTAGGCAAGCACTCTACCACTTGAGCCACATACCCCAGCCCAGTTAGGGACATTCTGTATACATTTTTTATGTGGAGAGAGATTCATTTCTCTTGAATATGTGGTAACTATGTGTTTAATCTTTTAAGGAACTGTCAGTGTCCAAAAGTTTGACATTCCCCTCTAGCAGGGTCTGAGGATTCTGATTTTGTAACATCCTTGTGACATTTGTCTGTCTTCTTGATTCTAGTCACTTTAGTGGTTGTGAGGGGTATCTCATTGTGGTTTGGTGGTGGTGGTGGTGTTTGTTTTTGAGACAGGATCTCATTGTGTAACCCAGGCTGGCCTAGAACTTTCAATCTTCCAGCCTCCACCTTCTGCACCTTCTGAGTGCTGGGATTACAGATGTGTGCCACCTCCTGGTAACCTCATCGTAGTTTGATTTGCATTTTTTTTTCAGCACTGAAGTTTGACCTCAGGACCTGCCTCACACTTGCTAGGCAGGTGCTCGACCACTTGAGCCACTCCACCAGCCCTGTTTTTGTGTTGGATATTTTAGAGCTGGGTCTCAAGAACTATTTTTCCAGTCTGGCCTTGAACTGTGATCCTCCTGATCTCTGCTTCCTGAATAGCCAGGATTACTGGTGTGAGCCACCAGTGCCCACTTTTTTTTTTTTTTTTTGGTGGCTGGTGTTCCTCCCTTACTTATCCCATGTGGATAATGAAATGGTCAAAGGTCTTCAAAGGTTCCTGAGGGCTGTTTTTACCCCTTTCTCTTCCTTTTCCTCTCACTGCACTCCCTAATGCTTACTGACAGTTTGAATCTTCAGGATCCTGAGGGAAATCCTTAGTGAGCCCAGAATGTGAAGCCACAGGGATCTTCGCCTTTATCTGACCCAAACTGCCCCTTTTACATTCGAGGAAACTGAGGCCCACAGAGACGATTACCTAAAGGAGGTTGGCTTACTGTCAAGAATCCAGACTCACCCAAGTACTAAGCTAAGGCCTGATTCCTATTGGTTTGAGGATAGGAAATATTTAACATAGTAAACGATTTTTTTTTTCCTCCAGTACTGGTGTTTGAATTCAGTGTATCAAATTTGCTAGGCAAGTACCACTTGAGCCATGCTCCGACTCTTTGCTTTATTTTTTTATTTTTTGAATAGGGTCTTGCATTTTTGCCCAGGCTGGCCTGGACAATGAGTGATCTTTTTTTTTTATTTCCAGCTTTTTTTTTTAAATTGTTGTGCTGGTTGGGGGTACACTGTAGCATTTACAAAGGTTTTACAATGTGTCAAATATTTCATACTTGAATTCTCCCACTCCACTTCTCTCATCTCCCTCCCCCATGAGCAATCTTCTTTACACTTCCAGAGTAGCTGGGATGACAAGCGTGTACCACCACACCCAGCTTCCTTTTTTATTAGTTGAGATGGGATCTCATTAACTTTTTGCCTGGGCTGGCCTGGAACTTCCACCCTCCTGATCTCCACCTCCCAAGTAGCTGGGATTATAGTGTGAGCCACCACACCTGGCTTCAGTAAGTGCCTTCTTCAGTTTTAAGAATAGCTAATATTTACATGCTATGATAAAATAAATTCAAACATTACAAAGGCATATACAATGAAAAATAAGTCTTCCGCCCTTCCTGGGAACCACCACTGCCACCAGTGTCTTGCCTTCCTTTCAGGCCTCTTGTATGCATGTGACAAAAGTTATTTATCACATGGGACTTTAGTTTGGTGGAGATCATTAAATCCCTTGCCTTTCTAAGCTGGTCTTTCCCGTTTTGCTCCTTCGGCCCCTTTCTTATGCCAGCACACAGACCACAGGGCAGTCTTATTTGTCCAACTCCCCCTTCCCAAGCCCCCTCAACCTGGTAATGATTTCCTATGGAGTCTCCCAGGTGTCTCCATGGGGACGTTTCCTGCTCCAGTCTCCATGGCAACTCTTCAGGTTGCTATGGTGACACTTAAGTGATTATTTGGAGACCCTTAAATAAATCACCCGTGGTGGGATATGCTAGAAGCATTTGGCTCTGGCTCTTGTGTTTGGGCCAGGGTTGGGGCCCAGGCCTGTGGAAGAAATGGGGGAAGAGGGGGGAAAAGTGGAGGTCAGGACCTATTGCCCTAGATCTAGCCCTGTGAAGGGCCTTCTCTGGGCAAAGTTGGAATTGAGTCTTTTTGCCAAGTGGTGTGGCATCAGGCTTGTGCCGTCACTGAATAAGGAGATGGTACAGCAGGGAGGCTCTTGAACCAGGATGGGGGCTCAGGATGAGGGGCAATCTCAAAGGAGCTATCCAGTGACCGGGCCCACCCCACACCTGCCTCTTGAGCATCTCTGGTGGACTGGGGATGGTTGGGGTCCTTGGATTTTGTATGCTGTGGGTTCAGGCTAAATTTGAAGCGGCAGTTTAGGGTTGAATTTCTTCCTTCCTTATTCATTCATTTGACTAATATATATTTCTGTGTATTTTTCTTGGCACTAGGGATTGAACCCAGGGCCTCTTGCATGCTAAGCATGCACTTACCACAGACCTGTACCTCCAGTCTAATATTTTTATTTTTTATTTACTTATAGTTTTTACCTGCCAAGATTTTAAAAAATTAATTAATTTTATTTTTGTTTTTGTGCTAGGGGTACATTGTGGCATTTATATTCTTGTAATATAGCAAATCCTTGAATACACCCCTCCATCACTCTTCCTATTTTTAAAGTACTTACTGTATGTAATGCACTGGGGATAAAGAGTGAATAAAACAAAACTCCCTGGGGGAGAGACAACTAGCCAAAGTGAATAAGCTGCAGCCCCACTGACCTCAGGCTGGGCCCTGGGCACTTTCACAGGCTCAGTTCCAGGTCACAGGACGATTACTTAACGGGAGGAGGAACTGGCTGGGTTTGAGACTCCATGAGCAGTGAGCAGCTTCTCCTGCCTCTTCTAACAGCACAGCTAAGCCACATGCAAAGCCATCCAGCCTCTGGATGCCTCACGGGATGCTCCAAAGTAGACATGGCTGGGAGTTTAATTTCCATGTACAGATGGGAAAAGTGAGACCCAGAGGAAGAAAGGCAATGTTGGGCAATGTGGTGACCAGAACACGAGTCTTGGACACCTTAGTCCATTTCTGCCAGAGCAGTGGACTTATTGCCAAGCCTGCAAATCCATACCATTCAAGTACAGTCTTCCAGAAGGCTGAAGGAGTTGCTTGTTTTGTACACCTGGGAGACAGGTGTGGGCTACATGGGAAAGACCTCAAACTTTATCACAATCCATTCAATGTGTGACAAAAGAATTGGTCAGGCCTATTCAGTGATGGGACAGCCAAAGGGGACAGGAACACAATTCTAATCCCTGACTTCCCCAGCCCATCAGGCTCTGCCAGGTATTGAAAATTAAGCACAATTCTTAAGTTTTCTAAGAAGAAGGTAAGACTTGAGACCACATTCCGGGGTCTCTCTGCCTTTTCTGAGTGTGGATCACATACCTTCAAATAGACCTTGGATTTGGGACTAGGTTCACAGGCAACAGGAAATGATTTCTGGTATGTTTAAGCCCCAAGAGGCACTTACTGGAAATTTCCTTGGTTAGTGAGGAGAGGAGCTTCGTGGCCAACCCTAGGCTATGTGGTATTGAGCATTTGAAACTGGAGATGTGGTGTTAGGTGTAAAACATAGAGTGGCTTTCCAAAACTTAGTGGGAAGGGTACAAAATATTGCATTGTTTTATTGAGGGTTGAAATGTTTTGGACCTATTGGGTTAAGTAAAATTCATGAAAAATTTCTCCAGCTTATTCGTTTTAATTACACATGTGGCTCGTTTTACAGCACTGTTGGGCAGTGTTGTGACTAGATTAGTTCCACAAGGGAAGGGTCTGTGGGCATTTTTGCAAATCACTCTTTATACTGGACCTGCATAGGGGTGAGAACGCAGCAGGTTGACATTTAGAACTGCCTTCTACTGATGGGGGAATATGATGTAACTTAAATGTCACTTACAGACAAGTGTATATAGATTATACAAACAATTTCAGAGTAACCTTTGTGAGAAAGGGATAGGGGAGAGCCAAGGATCAGAGTCTCAGTCCCTTTTTTCCTCTGGAGAGGTCCTTGGTCTTACCACAACCCAGCAATATTCCATTCCAAGGAATCTAGGAGGCTATTTTGTTCTTTGTCAAGTCAAAAACAACAACAACAACAACAACAACAGGTTCTGATATATGAGGCAGCAGTGATACGATCGCTTCTCACTTCCTGTCACCCGTTTCTTTGCTAACACAGCTCCTATTTTTAGCTAAGCACATAGCCACTCAGAGTACAAATGTTCTCCAGCTTCCCTGGAGCTGGGTTTGGCTACGTAAGTTCTGGCTGAGGGGATGTAAACAGAGTGTCAAGTGACTTTAGGGAACTTTCCTTAAAGGGCAGTGCTAGGCTTCTTTACCCCTTTCTCCTGGCTGGAAGGCTGGGAGTGGCCACCTTAAACCATGAGCAGTGAGGACAGGGTCATGCCTGAGGGACTGTGGAGTGGAAGACTGGGTCCCTCTCTGGCAACACTGTGAAACCACTGTATCAGCCCTGAAATGATCATTAGGACTGTTTACGTCAGAAAAGAGAATCCTATGTATTTAGGGATATGTCAACTTGCATTTTTGGTCATTTTGTCCTTCCTAATGACAGCAGCCTTCCTCTTTGGTAACTTTTTCCTGCTGTCCCTGGAAGGGACCACTCAACCACATTCGGAACAGAACACTCAAGTACTTTCCAGAACAAGGTCTGCTCCAAGATGACTTGATTTCCTTACCATTGGGTATTGATTAAAAAAAAAAAAGGCAAGACCTCCAGAAGGCACAAAATTAGAAAGGTACAACAGAACTCAGAGTGAAGAATAAGTCACATCTTACCTGTCCTTCACTCACCCAGTTTGTGTCCCAGAGGAAGCCATCATTGCTAGTTTTTAAAAATACATTCTTTGCTCACGGTTTTCAAATGGCAACCTCTTTTAAGGAGGGGAAAAAAAAGTCAAGTTCCAACTCAAGAGACACCCTGTTATATAATAAATCTAATAACCACATCAATATCCCTATCTATTAAAAAGTCCAGCTGAATGATTCTGATCTTACAACCTATGACTACAGAATAGAATCACACTGACTTTATGGTTAAATTAAAATGTTCATGCCTCAGCCCCATGACTGCCAGCCAGCACCCTTCTCTCACCTTCCTCCTTCTTGGTGTAAATGTTCTCTAGATTTACTGAGCAAATAGTGGGGCAGGTGCCATGTTTCAGGAGGCCAAATCTCCAAGACCACAAAGGATGGCTCCATCTGAGAGAACTGGAAAGGGCCAGAGAGCTAGGCAAGGTGGCACACATCTACAATCTGGCACTCAGAAGGCAGAGGTTTGAGGCCAGCCTAGACTACATAGTGAAACCCTGTATTAAAAAACCAAGTGCTGAACTGGTAGAGTGGTTCAAGCAGTAAGAGGGCCAGCCTAGCAGGCCCTGAGTTCAAACCCATGTCATAAAAACAAACAATAATAATAAAAAAAAAAAGACCAAAAAACTGGAGCTGGGGATATAGCTCAATGGTAAAGCACTTGCCTAATAGGCTCAAAGCGCTGGGTTCCACTCCCAACACTGGAGGTGGGGGAGGGGAGTGAAACTAATTCACCAGCTTGTGGTGCACACTAGGAAGGCTGAGGCAGGACAATGGTATTCAGCTGTGAAGTCAAAGCATGTTTTTGAGTAAATGTAGTAATGGTCACCACAACTGCAAACACTGAATTGGTACTGTACCAGGCATGGCACTAAGACCTTCACAGGCACACTCACACTGATGCCTCCCTCAGAATGACCCTGATGTAGACACTACTAAATGGGCCCTACCTTATACACGAGTAACATGAAGTGAGGGGGTAAGCCATTCGGGCAAGATGACCAGATAGAAAATGAGGGCTGGCACACAGAAGCCAGGCTCTTCACAAGATGCCCCTCACCAGATAGTGAACTCCACTCATGCCCAACTACCTGAGGGCCCAGCACACCCCTGGCAGAGCCCAGAAGCTAACAGCATTCTTGAATTTAAGTCCTCACAGTCACACTGCAAGGAGGTTGCTAAGGGAATGGTGGCATCTTTGCCGGTCATGGCAGGGTGCTGTGGAACACAGGCCCAAGGGAAGGCGGCCTTGGAACCCGAGGGATGTCTAGTTTCAGTAGGACCTCTCTTCACCTTTGCTGGGCATGTCATAATAAGCTTGTTCACAGGAACCAGGCCCTGGATTTTACAGCTTAACCTGGGTGTGCTGCACACTTCTGGACCAGGTTGGATCCTGAATTTACAGTGATACCTGATTGCCCGTTGTCTTTACTGCTGTACCCTAATGCCTATAACGGTATCTTGGATTTAGCAGGCCCTAAATCTTTGCTGCATGGATGAGTGAAAGAACAGATAAGCTAGACACTTGGTCTAGCAAGGTGGCACTTCCAGTACATGGAGATCCAGAGACCTCTGATTGCCTCCTGCTGAGGCTGACTTGGCTACATGGCAAGGGTGACTGTTTTTCCCACCTTTCTAAGTCACAGGGATGGGTGCTGTTCCCCTCCAGCACCTGGGAGAGTGGAATTGTGGCAGGGGGTATTTCCTGTTTAAAGAGTCAACGCGTACATGCAAATCCTAACTGCCATTTTACCACCCATAAGGGTGACTCTGCTGTAATTTTACATGCTAAGTTTTTTTCCTTTTTATGTTTTGGTAGACAAAGAGGTCTGCCAAGAGACAGCAAAAATTCAAGAAAAATAATCATTATAGCGTGTCAGGTCCAATCAGACATGAGTCAATGTGAATACATAAGGAGAAGCCCTGAAATAGAAACACCGTACCATAATTTAACCAACACAGACCCAGAAAGGCACCAGGATGTGTCTCCCACCCCCAAAGTGCTGAACAAAGCTGGGGGTTGTAATCAAATCAAGAGCTATCAATTCCTCTGGCACAGATGCAAAAAGGGAAGGGGCTGGAGAGAAATACCAAACTGCTCATGTATAAGATGGAATTTAAATGTTTTCCTTACTTCTTCCAAAGAGGTCCAGAGAATAAAATCTTTTAACCCTCTATTGAGCTTTTTTTTTTTTTTGGCAGTACCAGGGCTTGAACTCAGGACCTTGCGTTTATTAGGAACATGGTTCTATCGCTTGAGCCATGCCTCCAGCTCCATTGAGTTCACTCATAAGAATCCATGGATGCCTCTTCAATCTGGTTGGCATAAAGCTCAATGCCAAGGCAGAGCAAAGCCCATGGAGACAAATTCTGATACACAGGTATGGAACACAAAGGGGAACACATAGGGTTTGCCCACCAATGCTGCTGTTGGGGTAGGGTGGGGTCACAGCATGGTTGGCAGTACTAGGGAAGGGCCTTCTGACACATGACTTTCCACTGGGTGAGGTCATCCTTAACATAACCTTGAATCCCATGCCTAGTTTGCAACCAGTGTTGTGTGCTGATTAGCACCCACCAGCAATGCATCTTACACGGATGACAGTACACACCTGAGCACCTGCTGCCTCTACTACTCCCAAAAGCACATTCCTGCTAGCACCTCACTGCCATTCCAAGTGTGTCACAGAGTGGGCCTGGTGCTCCCAACTCCCTTCCACCACTCCTTGCCATGGCGTGTACTTTAGTGCTACTGGATGTGGTCAGGCTTGTGGCTTCTTTCCCAGGCAAGTGCTCAGGAAAGCAGCTCTGTGTAGAGGGTCCCTCTGTGGCTCTCCCTGTGTTATACAAGGAATAGCACCCTTGGTGAGGTTCCAAGTGTAAATCCTGAATTAATGTTGGTTAACGGCCTTAACTCTTCCTTGTGAACCAACCTAGCTCAATTCAATGGAGTGAAAGTTGTAGATTAATTTGGTGGATGCAGGGACCATAGAGGTAACCTATTTAATAGCATTTTAAGCCTGAGCTTTGGCCAAAAAATTCAGGTCAAGAATTGCTAACTCAGAATCTTATCAGAATGGGAGAGAGAGCACTCATTCTATCACTCATCCAAGAACCAATGGCTATGCTAAGCTCCCTAGCAGCATTAACTTGGCTTGGGATATCAACTAGGGGATGTCTAAAGAATCTAAGTGCAGTTGTATGTGTTAAGTACTTCAATTCTTTCAGCCTTGTTTACTTTTTCTTTTATCACATCCATCTCTTTAATTGCTCACCAATGAACTCATATCTCTTCATTTGGGCTGATGTTTCTTCCAGTGGCTGAGACAATTGGATGTACTGTGTCGTTACAGAAACAGACCTTCTGAAGTGCATGGATCCAAAACGTAGGGTCAAATCCTCACTTTCTGGTCACCTCTCTCCCCAGAGAGGAAGAGCAAGAACAATGGGACCCATGTGAGCAGGGGAGGGGTGGAGGACAGACCCACAGAATGTATTCCAGAGGGAAGGGAGCTGTACCCTTTGCCACTTTCCCCTGGCCATGGGCCAACCCCATTGAGCAAATTCAGCACAAAGAGCACATTGTCTCTAGAAGCAAATCCCTCCCAGAAGAGGAGCTATACTCATTTCTTTTCCAGCCCTGTCAAGCCCCCAGCAGTGATGCAATCTCTCGGCAGAAGCCTGAGCAATTGATTCAATGCAGTCTTTCCTGGGTACCTGCTCATTTCCTCCTCACAGCTTTAAGGTCTGCTTCTGTTGTCACAGGAGATTGACTCTTCAAGGAACCTGCTGTTGCAGCTGGCGCCCACCCCTGATGCAGGCCTCATTCCTTCTTCAGCATTTTTATTTCCTTACAGCTGGTGCTTGCCTTGGCCCAGGTGTGCCCTCACCCATCACTGCCCATGGGGTACTTTTTAGGCCTCCAGTTCTGCACTAGCCCTCATATTCTTCAGCTCTGGGAGGTAGGACAGACTTGAAGATACTTCAGAAAGGATGTGGATACCAGCACAAGGCAGTGTGGGTGACCTGGACCAGCTATATATACATCATCTCCACAGATAATGCCAGGCTCCAGACCATCCAATGCCATATGCTCCAAACTCAGTGAGGCTTCTACAGACCATGGGAGAATGGATCTGGCTCTTGTTACAAAGTACAGCTCCCTCTGGGGGCCAGAGGTAGATGACAACATAGCAGTAGGGGTTTCCACAGAAAGTGCTCAAAGCAGCTTGGGTCTCACAACAGTCTCAGCTCAGTTACAAATTCTAAATAGTTCTATTTGCTTAACCAGTTATTTTCAGTGACACTTTGATGCTGACTTTCTTGGTTTCTACAGCTTCTCAGCATCAAAAGTAAAACAAAAGAACAAAAATTCCAAATCCCTCAAATGGAATAAATAATAGTAACAATATTTACAAAGTATGTCACATGTACATTCCAGTATGACCAAGGAATGGAAAACCCAGGACATGTCCTGGCCTGTGTGGGGCTTAGACATCTCACAGTCAGGTGTGAAGACACATAGGGAGGCAATGGAGGGGATGCAGCAAGGTGGGATGCCTGGCTGGGGCCTCCTTATACATCCAGTGAGGCAGGAGGTGCTGGGCTACCCATAAAGAGGTAAGGAACAAATAATCAAATCCTCTGTTCTGAACTGTACTTTAGACAGTGAACTATTCCTTATCCAAGAGGTCCACTCCTGGGGATGCCAGGGCCTTCTCTGACCATGGGCACAGGCGGGGGCATCTGGGCTTCTGTCCCAAGGAGCACAAAGCTCTTCAAATCAGCTGCACACAGGACAAGGAGCCAAGGTCAGGCACAATCTCCTCTTCTCCTAGACTATGTGACAAGGGGGATGTGGAATTCACTTGTGTCAAAGATCAGCGGCCTCCTGGGAGGATCTGGGTCCCTGTCGGCCTTGTGGAGCAACTTGAAGAGCCCAGTCCCAATGTTCATTGGGATTCCCATGATGATGCACTCGGACACCCCTGCAAACAACCAGAATCAGGATCAGAGCTTCTCAACGTGCAGGGGGATTTTCACATGCTGGGGGGTGGGTAGGCGATGATGACAGACATGTACAACACAGCAAGGTGGGAAAGACTACTGATTTGGCGTGGAAGACTGGGATTTGAGGCATAGCTCCACTGCCCATCACCTGGATGGACTTGGCAAGTCACTTTCTATAAAAAGAAATGGCTGTAAAACAATGGTCCTGTATTGTGCTCTTGGATGGGGACAGGGACTTCTGCACCCTCGGGGAAGTACAAAACCTGCTCTGCTCACAACACAGCAGGTTGCTGGAGATCAAATCAGCTCAGTCAGTTCTTGCTCACCTGAGCCAAAGGCATTCTATCAGCTTAGTCTCTGTGAACACTCAACTTAGGGGCAAGTGTGAGGTCCTGAATTCAAGCCCCAGTACCAACAAAAACAGAAAAAAAGAAAAAGAAAACACTCAACCTAGCCAGCCAGGGTACTGAATGATGCTCAGAAAACTGAGTTTGCCACCCAGCACTTCCTTAGTGTAGGGTTTAGAAGAAAAACGAACTGAGGTGGTGATGAGCAGGTAATAATTTCCTTGGAAAACACAAAGGCTGGGTCAGGCTTACCAGTGCCTGAGCTGAGGAGACCACAGCCCTAATCAGAAGCCTCAGAAGACTGGCTCCCAATGAGTTCCAGGAATGAGGGGCACTGAAGATTCCCTCTCCACCTGCCAGTGAAGCTTCTATACTATGTTAACGCTGGCTAGGCACCAGGCTTTGAATTCTACAAGCAAGTACGTGGTGCCATGTCTTAGGCTTTGTGCTAATATGGAACCAGAGGCAAACAACCAAACTAAAAGTCAACACACAGCAAGAACTAAAACTGTCTTACGATGTGTGAAAGAACCAAGAGAACGGAAATCTCAAAGTGCAGTGGGGTGGCTGTGCCAGGCCTACACAGGCATAAGGCATGGAGAGGCTGCAGCACAGGCCAACTTTCTGTAGCAGGTGCTCTTGCTTTTGCGTTGGCCTTGGCCCTTTCCCATTTTCCTCTGTACCTCCCTCTTACCCTACCCCAATCTCTGCTTTTTCTTTCCCTTTATCCTTCTTTATCTCTCTCCCTCCATCTCCAACCTGTGTCCTTACAACCTTTTTTATGAGGTGCTGCAGATTGAGCCCAGGACCTCTTGCATGCCAGGCAACTGCCCTACTACTGAGCTACATCCAGTCCCAGTGTCCCTTGTGAGAGGAAAAATAGTGCAAGACGTGGTGGTGCATGCCTGTAATCTAGCACTCAGGAGGCTATGACAGGAAGATCATGAGTTCAGGCCAGCCTGGGCTATACCTCGAGGACCCTGTCTTGGTGGGGCAAAAAAAGTTAAGGAAAGGAGAAAGTTTATCTTTGGGGCAAAAAATAGGTGTACCGAAATGAAGCCTCACTTGACTCTACCACCACCAATTTAGCAAATCCATACAAGAGTAGGAGGTGCAACCCAGCCTTTCAATCTCTACTTGGGCCTATCTGGCTGGGACCTGGTCACTGAGCATCCTGAGTCGCAGGCCCTCACCACTTCCCATCTTGGGCTTGTGGGGTCCAGAGCAAAGTTCAGTACTTGGTGCTGGCCTCAGGGGAAAGGGTGGTCAGGCAGACTGCTGACAGCTTCCCCTCATACTCTCTCTCCCAGGCCAGCAGGTCCCATCAGAAATATTACTTTGTAGTGTGAGGAAGACAAGGTGCAGTGCAGTGCAGGGAGAGACAGCAAGCAAGTTGTGTCCCAATGTCTTCTCATTGTGAAAGCACTGAGTACCTACACCTCCTGGGTGTTGAGATACTCAGCATATATGGTGCCTGGCCCAGGGGCTCAACAAACGTCAAAGGCCTCTTTCTCAGGAGGCAGAACAGCAAGATGACTCTGCTGCTGCCCAATGGCTGTGCCACTACCCCTTTCTGTCAATCTGTATTACACAGAGGGTGCGAATCAATGTGGCCAACTACAGCTTCAAGGGTTAAAAAATCCTCTTATGCCTAGGGTTCATTTTCTTAGACCCAAATTGTCCGCACTAACAGAGAAGTCTTCTCACAGGAGAGGGTGCCACAGTTGGGATCTGGAGGCATAAGATCCATCAATTCCAATTCTGTGAACTTTGACTTTATTCTTAAAACAATAAAGGCCCTGCCTGCTCAGTTTACTTATCCTCTCAAGATGCTCCAGCCACAGCCTAGGCTATGAACAATCAAGGTCTTTGATGTTGCTCCTAGAAATCTCAAACCTACCGCACACGGAGTCCTTCTGCCCAAAGTAGGCAGCATCAAAGAGATGATCAGCAGTCTTCTCAAAGGAGGCCAGCATCAGCACGCTCTCCTTCATCTTGGCCAGGCCAAACCTAGTGATGCCCAGAACTTCACCCTGTGTCAGGGAAGATAGAAGGGTCTCAAGCCACTCATAGAAGGGTCAAATCAAGGCATCATGCGTCCCCTCAAAAGAATCAACAAAATGAAGCCAAAGCTATTCAAGTCACAACCATAGGCCTGCACTTATCAGTCCTGCCTCATTTTCATGAGGTAGTCAGTTAGTAATAGCATGGAGCCTAACACTTGGCACCTAGAACTAGATAACAAAGAATTAAGAATCTAACTTACTATGGGTCAAAGATCTCAAACCTGAAAGAATTTTTTAAAAAGTATTTATGGAAAACATTTATACTAAAAAGTCACAAGAAACCAGGCACAGGGGAAAGCACCTGTAATTTTCAGCCACTTAAGAGGCTGAGGCAATAGCACAGGAAATGGCAAAACCCCATTTCAAAAGTCAGAATAGCTGGGCACCAGTGGCTCATGCCTGTAATAGTAGCTACTTGGAAGAATTGCAGTTTTGAGGCCAGTCTGGGCAAATAGTTTGTAAGTGCCCTCCTCTCCAAAATAAGCAGAGCAAAATGGATTGCAGGCATGGCTCAAGCAGTAGAGCACCTGCTTTGCAAGCATGAAGCCCTGAGTTCAAACCCCAGACTCACTCCCCCACCCTCCCAAAAAAAGTCAGAAAAGTGGTACATGCATAAAGATCAAGCAAAATGAAGACTTAATCTGACAGCCTGTCCTTCAGGGTAGCCACTGCCCCCACCTGGTTTCTTTTCTTTTGGGGGAAAAAGAGGAAAAAATAGCCAACTAACCTTAGCACCCCCACCCATTTCAGAGCATAGTTAACTTATTCTCTACCTAGAACTGGCTACAGGGGCATGGTGGTAGGTGGGTTTGATAGGGAAGAAGCACCCCAGCTCACCATGGGAATCTCGAGGCTTTTGGCAACAGCCACTTTGCTTCAGGATAAAAACTAAGAACAAGAACGAAGCCCATGTTCTCTTCTCACTCCATCAGCTGGGAGTGAGCTTAGCATGAGGTTATAATTCTCATGTTGGGATTTTACCAGAACACCTGCCCCCCTACCACTGTGCTTTGGTTTTTTGTTCAGGGCAGTCCTCACAGCAGCATATTCTACATGCTCCACAGCTCTACTCTCCTGAAAGTGGATTCTGAGCTGTTCAGACATCCTGGTACCTCCCCGCCCACAAACCTTGTAGGTCATCAGGTCAGAGAGCAGCATCACGTGCCTCCTGTCGATGCTCATGCCGTGGTTGACCATCGTGTACTGGATCTCGTTGATGATAGTTGTCCGGGCAGCCTCAATACCCAGAGTTTTTTCCACCTAGGGAGAGCCAGGGATGAGTGGAGGCAGGCCTCTTTGATGCTACTGTAATTTCTGCCTGTATTCTCCTCTGCTTGGCAAGTTCAAACCAAACCCTACTCCATTTCCCAAAAACACGTGGCTGAGCAATTTTAGTGGTAACACCTGAGCAAATTCAAGAGGTCAGGGAAGGATGCTGAAAATCAGAACTGAGGCCTTCAGGTGGCACAGGGCAGGCGGCCTAACCCTGAGAGCACCGTGGGTTGAGTGGTACCTCGTAAGTGTTATTGGAGGTGGTCCGGGTGCCTTTCACACCGTGGGTGGCCATCACTGCCCGCAGATTGTCACCTTCCACCAGAAGCTTGTACTTTTCCTTTCCACTCTGCTCGTCGATGTGGATGACAGCTCTGGACACCTCTGGGATGCCCTGCACTACCACCTATATTCAGAGACACAGAAGGATCTACAGCCTGCAGCACCTTGGTCACATCAACCCAAGAGCATCGGAAACCACAGCAGTTGCTGGAACTGGGTCTACCATGCCCTGGGTTGGTAACTTCGTTAATCCCCCATTCCCAGCAGTGGTCACTAGTAATATACTAAACCCAAGAGTGCCTGGGTACTGTCTTGAGTCAGGGAGAATAGCAGGGACTGTGTCCCATTCGACAGGTTTATGAGAGCAGAAAGGAATTTGACAGGCAGAGTTGGTGTGGCAGAGCTATGAAGACAAAAACGTGACTGATCTCTTAGGGATGTGACCTTGAAGAAATGGGGCACAAAGGTCTCAGTAGTGACCAAGTCCCCAGGCTCTACTCACTCCTGGTTGTCTCTCCATGAGCAACAAGTGGCCTCACCTTGGGGAGGTCCTCTTTCAGAAACTGAAGAACGTAGTACATGGAGCTCTTGCTGTTTTCTCTAGGGGTGACACACACCACAGCCTCCCCATGAACAGCCACGTCGCCAGGCTTTACACGGAGTTTGGATGTGCAGATGGAGTAACGCACTGTCTCAGCGTTCACCTGTAGGGCAGCAGTGGGCATTACCGACTGAAGTTTGTGGGCTTCTGTTCCAGTGTTTTTCACCCTTTATGTCACTATTGTCTAAAAAGTCTTTTAGCCATTTTTATCGCTCCTCCCATGAAAATTTTAGAAACACGGATGATACTGTGTATCAAATACCATGGGGAAACAACTTTGAACAATTAATACACACTTAAAAAAATCAAGGACAGGGAGGTTTAAAATAGATTCTGTCTAGGGGTGAGTGCCAGTGGTGGGGGAGGGGAAGAGTAAATGGAGAGGGTGAAAGAAGATGAATATGGTCGATGTACTTTGTATACTTGCATGAAAATAGAACAGTGAAATCTATTAAAATAGTTTTAAGAAGACAGGGAATGAGGATGAGGGAGAATGATGGAAGAGGTAAATCTAATCAAGGTACACTATAAGCACACATGGAAATGCCACAATGAAACTCCCTTTACAATGAATATATGCTAATAAAAAAATTAAAAAACAAGCTGAGCACCAGTGGCGCATGTCTGTAATACTAGCTCCTCAGGAGGCAGAGATCAGAAGGATCCCAGTTCAAAGCCAGACCGGGCAAACAGTTTGTGAAAAACTATCTCGAAAATACTCAACACAAAAAAATGGCTGGTGGAGTGGCTCTAGTAGTAGAGAGCCTGCCAAGTAAGCATGAAGCCCTGAGTTCAAACTCTGGTCCACCAAAGAAAAAAATAAATAAAAAACAGAGAAGCAATACAATAGCAACTCCTTCCCCCAAATGACTATCTATCTATATAGAGATCTCTCTATATATCTCTATATATATAGAGAGATCTCTATATAGAGATATATGTTCTATATATATATATATGTAATCATTTAAAAAAAAAACTAAAAAGATATAGTACATTCTGTTTACATTCTGTATGTATATCTGTGCACATTCTGATGTGCATCTGTGCTTTATTCATAAAAAGAGGAGATTCTTTTCACCCCCAAAACAAATATTTGCCCATTGAAAATTCATGTTGAATTCATGGTAACACACGCAGCAAGGAAGAAGCTCTGGGAAGCTGAAGGTCAGGATGATTTAAAGGCTTCTGTGGAACCTCCCCTCTATCTGACACCACTAGTTGCTTGTGTGTTATCCTCCTGGACGAAAGTCAGCTCTTTTCTTTTGGTGGTGCTGGAGATTACACCCAGGACTTTGTACATGTCAGGCAAGTGCTCTACCATTAAGCTATATACCTGGCTCATAACTCAGCTGTGGGTACCAGAGTCCAAGTAGGCAGCAGGAGATAGAATAGGGGTCCACAAATTGGAGGACTGGCTGCTAAATTTCAGACTCAACTGTCAAACAGACACCGCATGGATGTGGTACTTGAGTGTGGCTGAGAGAACATTTTTAAGGATAGTACAGGGTTAACTGAGAGAAGAGGAAGGTGCCAGAGTTACTTAGTCAGCCGTTTGTACCCACCTCAGCCAGCATAAGAAGCCAGGTTAATGTACCCATCTAAAAATATTTACTGAACCAGCCAGCTGCTGTGCTAGGTGCTGGGGGGAACCACAGGTGAGTAAGGCACAACTTTTGATACAGGAAAGGTGGACAAGGAGACACAGTGTCCTAATACCATGTCACAGTGAACTGGTATTGTGACTTGCAGGTTTAACTAGTGTCCTGTGTGTCTTCAGATGGCCATGTCTGTGTCAGGGCCAGCTTAGAAAGAGAAGATGGTACACCGGGATCATAAATAGCAGAGACCAACCGAAGCCTCTGCACTGCATCCACTGTCTGCTTAGCTCTTGCCCTAGTTTGTCAGCACCTGTCTTGGGAAAGACAGGATGACTTCTTCCACACATTTAATTATGTGACTCACTTCCAGTCTCAAAAGTCTGATCCGTTCCAGGGAGAGCTTGACAAGAATAAAGCAGTCATCAGGAAGAAACACTTCTTCGATATACTCTGAAATCTGTGGTGTTGAAAGAACAGAATGTTAATCAGCCTCTCTCCCTTTCCCCAGAGCATACACCTGCTTGCTCTGGGAAGAGCTAGAGGAGCACAGCCTCTGCTGACTGCTCCATCAGCTGTGGCTGCCTCTGGCACTTCCTCGCCATACTGCTGATCTTGTTTTCTTGTTATCAAGAGGGATTTCTTACCTCCCCAAGGAGGGTTTTCTCAATTCTGCCTTTCACGAGGCGGGCATAATCCGCGTCATCATCCTTGTCTAGCTGTGCTGTGATAATTGGAGTGCTGTGAGAAGGAGAAACAATTATGGCACAGGAAAGGGGCCTGTTTGTAGACCATTGCTTTGTTAAATCTGAGTACTATTTACAACCATAATGTAATGCAGTACCTGCAACTTACTGAGCACTTACTGTATGTCAGGCTTGCTATAAAAGTTTCACATATGCTCTCATTTAGACTATTTTTTGGGCTGTGGATGTAGCTCAGTGGTAGAGCACTTGCCTAGCATGCACAAGGCCCTGGGTTCAGTCCCCAGCACCACCAAAAATAAGTTAAAAAAAAAGAATCAGAATAGACTTGCTATTTTTTGAGCTCCCCAAGCCACTCACTCTTATCAGTGAATGAAAAGACTTTCAAAAAATCCTTTCTGCTCAAAGGGAGCCCTACCTCTTCCTCTTTGGTCTGGAAAGCAGTTGAGTAAACTGACCCCCAGTATATTTCAGTTTCCTCCAGCACTCTCCACACACATCTTCTGCTCCTCTGACCACTAGCTTTAGCTTCTACCCTCACTGCTCTGGATTGTGTCCCCTGAATAAACATTGCTGGGATTGAGCTGACAGCCTAGAGGAAGCAGACAGATTTCCAACTACCCTGGACACTCATGGTCACTGTTCTAGGACCAGGTGTAGTTATTTTTCATTTAATTCTATTTATGGTTATTTTGTTAAGACTTACAACATAGGTAAAATCATGACTTTGTTATTGAAGGCAATGTAACATTGGTCTGCTTTTTTTCTAGTCTCACATCATTCACAAATCCTAGTATGAAATCAAAGGGTGGGGAGTGTCACAGAGTTTGGCCATAGGCCAAGTGGCAGACATATAGATCAGGCCTATTTAGGCTGGGAACAATGACATGAAGGGATGAAATGCTCCAGTTTTTCCAGTCATTTTAAGTGTTTTCTCTTTCAAATGATTGTGGCCATAAAAAACAAAGAACAACAACAACAAAAACCATTGCTTTGGGCTGGAAGGAGTGGCTCAAGTGGTAGAGCACCTGCCTAGCAAGTGCAAAGCACCCAACTTCAATCCCAAATATGGGGGGGGGCACAAAAAATAAAAATAATTGTTTCCATTTTGATAGTATCTAGTTTTGACTTATTGAGTAGCTTCTACTAAAAAAAAACCACAAACAAACAAAAACAATGTATGCTCAATAAAGCAAGCATGCCCCACCAGGGTATGAGACGCTATCCCATTAAAACATGACAGATATGCATAGAACACGTGGCAGAAGCCAGGAACCTGATGGCCTTGGAAGCATTGATGATCTCTTTGATCCGAGGCACACCCAGTGTGATGTTCATGGAGGCCACACCTGCAAAATGGAAAGTCTTCAGGGTCATCTGGGTGCCTGGCTCACCAATGCTCTGTGCACAGAGCGCACCCACTGCAGAGCCTGGCTCCATCTGTGCCCTAGAAGGAAAAGGCATGGATGAGGACACAGTGTGACAAAGAAAAGCCCAGCCAAAGTGCTGGAGACAGGTTTCTGGCTTCTGCCTTAACAGAAAATATACAGATGCCATTGGGGTCAGGAAGGAATTGACAATGGGCCAGGTGCAGACAGGTGAAAATGACAGTCATAGAGGGATTGACAATGCGGTGGAAGTCTGTGTGGTGAGCATGTGATGAATGAGCATCCACTGCCTGGAGAAGCTCTAAGTGGTCCCCTTTCAAAATGGTACTGAAGGTGGACAGAGAAGCTGGCATCTGTCACGTATACTGAGTTTCTCTATGGGGAGAAGACATTTGGGGAATTTCTTTGCAATTACTTCAACATCCAGGAGCATCCATCCTAGTGGTGCACTGGAGTCCCTAAATAAGAAGTGACAAATCTCCATAAGCCCTGGCAGTGAGTAAGCAGTACTGATGCAGGATTATGTACCCTCAGGAAGGGAATAGGGCGACCTATGTGGATGCCCAACAGTCAAACTAGCATCCCTACCTCATGTACTTGTCCCTACAGGTCTCCAGAAACTTCTCTATTTGGGTGGGGGTGATCCGGTCCAACTGGTATAGCACACGGGGCTGGAAGGACACAAGCCAAGTGCACAATTAGGGCCAGCAGCTCTTGCAAAACCCTGTGTCCTAAGACATCCAAAAAGACTGTTACCTCTGTTGTGCCGTTATCGTTGATGCCATATTTATCTCTGGTTTTCTTGATCCTCTCAGAAACCCCCTTAATGAACTTTTTTATTTCCTGAAAGATTACAGAGCAAACATTGGTTGCTTATTTCTCAATAATTTGGGTGATATGTCCTTTCATAAACTTTGGTAGAATATGATGAATCTGTACTATGTAGTACAGAGGACACCATATGGATAGTGGCTCTATTACAAAGTGGTCCTCTAGGAGCACACCAGGCCATCCACACCCCAGTCACAGGCTTCACTGGGTAAGGTATTTCTCAGGTCTCTTTACTCCAACAGCTCTCATGGCATTGCTATCAGTGGCACTTACCTTACCTACACTGAGTGGGAGAGCTCACTTTTATTCTCCAGCACCCCACGTGGCCTACAATCAAACCCAGAAGAGGAATAACTATAATGTTTATACTACATTGATTGATTTCTTCTGAAGCTATGATGATCACTACAAATTCCGCCAGCTAAAGCATAGCTTTGTAGATACTACATGCATTTCAAATGTGCATCAAACTTCCCTTCTTTTCAAAGAACACTGGTCAATCCCAGCTCCTTTCTCCGTCTCTGACCCTCACCTCTGCATCACAAACCCCCACACAACATGCCCAGCCCCATGCTCCCTTCCCACACACTATTAGAACTCTGTTAGGATTCCTGGAAACTACTCTCAAAGCCAGATACGAAATAGTGCATGTGCTATTCCCACTGTTTTGCACAGCTGCATTCTAGTCGTTGAGAGAATGACAAAATGGAGCAAGGAAGAAGCTGAAAAGTACCTTATTGGAGGGTTGGGAGACACAGGGGTGAAGACTGTAGACCTGACTCTTTGTTTTCTGGCAACCACTCAAAGGGGAATCCAATCTTTTTTTTTTTTTTTTACAATCTACAGCGTGCTTGGGAGAGAGCCTACCTAGCCCAAGGTCTCTCCTGGAAGCAGTGTGGCCAGCACTTCTCTGGGGAACACTTTACAGAGGAGCAGTTAGCACCCTGCTCTTGGTAGGCCAAACACCAAGCATGTAGGGACTAGCCCTTACATCACTTCTCAGGGTAAGCTGGCGGCATATATCAGCAGCAGCAACCTACTAATGGCCTTCAGAGGCCATTGTACTACAGCCCTGGGAGCTGGCAGTCAGCTACCCTGCCAATGTATCCAGGGTTGTTTTTGAAAATGGATGAAGAGTGGTTAGATGGCACTTCTCTTCAGCAGCCTCTGGAATGTAAGTTCCTTCAATGATTCTGAACAAATTGTGGCGACAGTAAATGGCACTCTGCTCTGTGTGGTTGGCCAAGGACGAAAGACAGACATACCCAGATGGAAGAGTGGGTAGACTGCAGCCTCATGGGGTCTCGTATTTCTATTTTAGGGTTGGGTGAAGAGCCCCAGGGGAGAAGACCAGCATGCCCTGCCCCAAATCTATTTATCACACAGCTGAAACAAACATTTTCTAGTAGACTCAACCAGAAGCCCACTTTTGCAAAACTAAAATCCTGTAAGGTGCCTATTGAGAGCTTACAACTTCCTTGCTCTGGAGAAACAGAGTCTCAAAGGAACTCCTGGCTGGGCTCAAGTGATCTTCCCAACTCAGCCTCTGGAGTGGCTGGACAACAGGTATACCACATGCCCGGCTATATTCTTATGTTTAAATAGCCGCAGCATCTGTATCCACATAGCTCATACAACATTCCCAGTCAGCTACTGTCTGGTTTGTGAGACCCCCTTGTGAGGTAGTGCGACATCACCCCCATTACCCTAGATCAGAGGGCACCAAAGGGCAGAAAGAGGTCAGATACTTTTTCTAGTATCTGTTATTTCTTAAGTCAGTTATCTGGGCAAGGGTTTCTGTGATGTTGTCTTTGCCTGTTGAGAAATTCAGTTGGCTAAGTGTGGTGGCACATGCTTGTAATCCTAGCACTCAGGAGGCTGAGGCAGGACGACTGTGAGTTCCATGCCAGCCTGGGCTACACAGTGAGACATTGTCTTGAAAAAAAGAAAGAAAAGAGAAAAATGAAAGACAAATGCAGTCTGTCTCCCAAAAGCCCAGGTTGTAAGAGCTACCTAGAGGTCCAACACACCCTGGTTGCTCCTTTTCCATGGTCACAGCTTTCTCATAACTGCTTGTGCAGTCAATTCTTTCTTTCCACTGGGAAAGTGTAGAGACACAGGGAGGACCTGGGTCTCAGCTATTCTTCCACACAGAAAGGACTTATATTTTAGAAAGGACTTTATTAATTTGCAAGAACTTGGAAATTCTCAAGAGGGTGCTTTTAAAGAGACGCTCTCCAGATTCAGTAATCAGGAGTCTTGGGCCACATTTTCAGAGAGTGTCAGAAACTGCAAAGGAGAGGTAGAAAATAGCTGGTGAGGGCAGAGGAACAGTCCCTCCTGGCTCAGCTCTGCCCAACAGTGGAAATATTCAAAGCACTAAGTGCTGCACTGAGGCTTCTCTACAGTGGAAAGAACCCGTTCCACATTAGTGACTCTCACAACCTGCCACTTGCCAGGCTGGGGCCGAGCACTGCTGGCCCAGATGTTGCTCTTATCACCAGGGGTTCAAGGATATCTCATTTGTTGGCAAAGAAGAACAGAAGCAAAGCCAAAGGCCAAGTGGACCCAGGGGTTTTCATCTGTGAGGAGCTTTGTACATAGAAGGAGCAAAATGACACACACCTAACCATCACTCAACAGATACCAGGAATGACACCTTTCATGTGGACATGACTCCAAAGGCTTTGAAGAAAAGAATGTCTTTTCTTACACAAAGGGTAGGGCAGATAATCTAATGTGAGGTTTCAAAAAAATGAAAAAAAAAAAAAAAACTCATTTGAATGAAAACTGGAATAAATGACTAAGAATTCAGCTGAATCAACCCATGCATACTAGAAGAAACACACAGCAAGGCAAATGGCAGGCAATTCATCACATGGTCAATCAGTCGCTGTATTAACAATCCCTCTACAGTGAGCCGGGAGCATGGGTGTTGGCCGCTGGCAGGGGCCAGGGCACAATACCATGCAGGAGCTGCCTCTTATTGCTTTAGCTCTGGTATGGGCTGGAATGGAGAACAGCTCTTGGCTCAGACATATCTGTTCTGACTAATGGATTTTAGATCCTCTCAACAAATCTGAGTTCATGAGCTATGAGGGCATCCCTTGATCTGTAATATGTGTGATATATGGTGCTAGCTAAGCCAGCACTCACTGAATAGACATGTACTGCTGCCCAGGAAGTTGCCCGTGAAGCTGGTCAAAGGCAAGAGAGGAACCAGTGCAAAGAGAAGCCCGTGTTTGCCAGAACTAGGGCAGAAATGTGCATACTCTGATGCTGGAGTTGACTCCTATATGCTTGGCATTCACACCACGCTTGCACATTACCTCGTTCTATTTCTCATAACCTGTCTCAGTGAAGGTCTTTGAGGATACACAGAAAAATAAGTAAAATAAGCATGCAGAAAGCCCAATAGAGTCGAATTTACTTAAAAAAAAAAAAAAAAAGGGAAAAAGAAAACTTCTGGGGAAAAAAACAAAGCAAAGGCACACATCTTAGCCATACCCTGAACATTAAAATGGAAACCTGAAGAGGCCTCTTTCTATCTTGCACACCTCCACACAGGGATGGAAGGTGCACAGAGCTTCCCTAACAAAAGCATTCTTATTTGAGTTCACTTGCTATTTGCTTCCGATATGGAAATAGGTGTACTTTTAGCCAGGCATGGTTACTCAAGCCTGCAATCCTACCTACTTGGGAGGCAGAGGTTGGGAAGGTTATGGTTTGAGACAAGCAGTAAGTTTGATAGATCCCATCTCCAAAAACAGCTGAGAGTGGTGGTACATATCTGTCATCCCAGCTATGTGGGGAAGCACACACAGGATCTTAGTCCAGGCTGGGCTGAGCACAAAGTAAGATCCTGTCTCAAAAATAACCAAGGCAGGACTAGCAGAGTGGCTCAAGTGGTAGAGCACCTGCTTAACAAGTGTGAGGTCCTGAGTTCAAACTCTATTACTGCCAAAAAAATAAAATAAAATAAAATAAATAAAAACAACCAAGGCAAAGAGAGCTTAAAAGGGACTGATGGAGTGTGAGACTGAGTTCAACCCCCCTAGTACTGCAAACAAACAAAAAAAAGAGGTATACTCTTTCTTTGTCTGCTGACCTTGTGCTGCATTTGAATTAAAAGCAGTGCATAAAGGGTAACTATTTTTTTGGTGGGGTTTAGACTCAGGGTTCACACTTGCTACAACAAGTACTGTACCACTTGAGCACTTGAGCCACTCCACCAGTTCTTTTCTGTATTAGGCATTTTCCTTCTTTTCTTTTTGTGGTACTGGGGCTTAAACTCAGGGCCTACACCTTGAGTCACTCCACTAGCCCTTTTATTGTGAAGGGTTTTTTCAAGATAGGGTCTTGTGAACTATTTGTCTGGGGCTGGCTTGGAACCCAGATCCTCCTGATCTCTGCCTCCTGAGTAGTTAGGATTATAGGCAGGAGCCATGGGAACCCAGCTTGTATCAGGTATTTTCTAGATAGGGTCTCATGAACTATTTGCCCAGGCTGCCTTCCAACTTTGATCCTCCTGGATCTCAGCCTACTGAGTAGCTAGGATTACAGGTGTGAACTGTGGGCGCCCAGCATCCCTTTGTTTTTGATCCTAACCATGATGTAAACATGAAAGAGTTGCTTGAGCTCCCCATCTCCAAAAAAATAATAACCAGAGTAGAATGGACTGGAGTTTTGGCTTAAGTAGTAAGCCTGCTCTGCTAGCGTGAGATGGGGATCTTGTAGCTAGAATTATAGGCGTGAGGCCACTGGCATCAGGCTTATTTTTGAGTTTCTTAATAAAGGAACATTGGATGTTAAAACCAAACAAAACCCTAGGCTGATAAAATCCACCTGCCACAGAGTGTGGTGATACACACCTGTAATCCCAGCTACTAAGGAGGCGGAGGCAGGAGGGATCCAGAGTTTGAGGCCAGCTAGTATATGGCTAGACTCATCTCAAAACAACCAAACTAAAACAAAAAACAAAAAACAAAAAAACAAAACAACAACAAAAACACAGAACCAGAAAGAATTGTGGGTATGTATAGCTCAGCATTTACCCTGGGTTTAATCCCTAGTACTGCAAATAAATAAATAACTTAATAAATAAAAGCAACCTGCTGGCACTTGGCAGGCAGAGTTCTCAGTGCTAGCCAAGTGGGGTTCGGGTTTGAGGGCACTCCTGGCAGAGCATACCTGCAGGAAGCTGTCCTGGCAGCAGAGGAACTCGTTCTTCTTCATGATGGATTCGGTGGTCAGGGTGAGTTCGTTTTTACTGAGAGCAGGCTCATTCTGACATGGGAATACTGCCTGAGGATCAAAAGGAAACAGCACTATGAGAGAGGGCTGAGAGAAGAGGGGGGCAATATTAGGTGAAGAAACTGGTGAGAGGTAAAACAACCTCATCTAGAATGACCTTTAAGCAACCTGGATTCTTCTGTTTACACCGCCTTTCACATGAAGGTGAAACCAGTAAACTTAGGCAAAGAGCTCTCTGCTATTTGGTGGGTGTTGTTCTATTACTTTCTTCACCCCAGCCCAGATGTGCATCCCAGCCCAGAAGTCCATGGGACTTCCCCAAAGTTTCAGTGGCTACATATCATCCTAATGTGTGGGCAGACAATGGTGTATTTGACCCGCCCTCTACTACTGGCTTGCCTCTACTGTAATCAATCTAGAAAAATCATTCTTGGCACATTTAGGCCACTTCACTGGGGCAAATTTCTGTAGGTGGAACATTTGGGCCCAAAGACACAGATAATTGTCAAACTATCCTCCAAAAAGGCTGTCTCAAATTATGTTCCCAGCTAAGGTATAGGAAATGAGCCTACATTTCAACAGCTATGACTTGCCTCTTCCAGTGGCATTTGATTGCTACCAACAGTAGATTTTCAAAGGGAAAAAAAGCTTTTCTTTTAAAAAATATTAGAAAGTTAACACAGAGAAAGAGATACTAAGCTAGTGCTCAGGTAAGATGACTAAAATGTGAATTGTAGCCCCCAACACGGTGCTAAATCTTACTTTGATATTGTCCAGAACCCTTTTAAATTCCAAAGGTTCATCTTTCCCCTCCATGGCTGCAGGATCTAAGCCATCTCCCCCGTAGATGAACTGGATGATATCACCAGTGGAGCTTCGGACTGTCAGGTCATATTGGGAACAGAGATCTTCCAGAGATTTGACCAGCCTTCTCTAAAGGAGAAAGGTGGAGAAAGCTCAGCTGCTTTGAGATCTGGTCATGTGTGCAGAGGATGGCATTCGCAACTCAAAGTTCCGAGGTTACTTTATTTTTTATTTTTTTATTCCCCCGTGCTGGGGATCCATCCAGGGCGCTGCACTTCCTAGGCAAGTACTCTGTCACCAAACCACATTCCTAGCCCAAGGTTATAAGCACTTTAATGACATTAAAATACTATATTAGAAATTCTTTAAGGGTTTTCTTGCCTGAGAATAACAAGACCAAGAGTGCTTCACTAACCTATATAGTGAGCATCAGCTCATACTCCAACCTCCAGCACTTCAGTGCATGTTAGAATACTTGCAGTTTAAACTGCACCACCCCCAAGAACTCTGCAAACGCTGTTTTCTTAAGCCATTTTGTCTTCCTCCTACTATTCCCTGAGGTATAAATTAAAGCAATGGGTTTGCATTTCTAAACACAACATAAGCCAGGACCCTTGCGGACTTTAATATAAATTAAAGAGAATCAGGTGCAGGCCCTCTTCTGGGAGAGAAAGGAAAAGAAGAAAGAACAGGGGCAGCATTGTGTCTGAATGAGCCAGCAGCAAGCAATTCTCAAACATGCTCATGAGGGACTTCTACTACTACCATGAGCAGTGTGACGGTGGCTTCGTGAACTAGAGAGAGAAATCTTCCTCTAAGCAACTTAAAAAATCCTCATGCCAGAACTAATTTCTTCTAAGTTAACACACTGTTCTGGGAAAGTCATACTGTATACTTTGCCAAAGTCAAAACACATCATGGCAAAAGTGGTAAAAGCATTTCATAGTCTGTTAGGGTTTCTGATAAAAGCAGCAGGTTCCAAACTAAAGGGCAGTTTCACATCAGAAGATGATTAGAAACAGCAGATAATGACAGGCAAGGTCATTATCAGAAGAGGCCAGGGAGGCGGTGTCTACTGATTCCATCTTCACCCCCATCACCCTTGTTTGTTTGGTGCATTCACATGTCTGGTTTATCAATCCTGGTTTCACAGATGGTAAAACCAGGGCCATACTTCTACAAGGGGACAGAGAGGACACAAAGCTGAAGCAAGTTCATGGCCCAGCAACACAGAGTGTCAACTTGAGTTGTACGTGGTTAAAAGCATTAAAATTTTTCAGGGACTGGAGCTCAACAGCAAAGCACTTGCCCAGCATGTGCGAGGTTCTGGTTCAATCCCCAGTGCCACAAAAACACCCCGCTCCACACACACATATAAATTTTTTCTTAACAAATACAGGAATTTATGGAGTAGAGTGGAAAGAGCTCTTTTGCTGTGGTCTTGTGGAAGAACACAGGATGGATTTTTACTCCTTGACCATTAGGGGCACATGTGTGGCAAGGTATGAGAAGCACAGCATAGACAGGTTTCTAGCTTAGCCCTGTACCCCAGGGCCTGTTATCTCAGATAAGCTTCCCCTAAGTGTCCAAGTCCACCAGGGGCCCTGCAATAGGCCACTGGAGCCACTTAGCACGACATTAATAGTGAATGACACAACAGTTGCAAGGTGGGAGGCAGAATCCTCTCTCCAAGTGGGAGGTGTGCATCAGCCCATTTTCACATGTCGGGTAGCAGAGGCTCAGGAAGGCTAATGATGTGACCTGGAACACACTTCCAGCACCACATTTCCCTCCTGTGGCGCTCCGGTCTGTGTGGCTTGTCCTGGTCTCATCATTTCAGGTACACAAGATGATTTGTGGCCTAACACTGTTTTTGTTCTTTATTTCCAGGGTATGTACATTTTTCTATTAAATAACAAGACTGGGTAAATTATAGCTCACACTCAAAACTCAACCAGCAGTCAAAACGCACAGAGCCCTGCATGCTCTCTGCTAATGGCCTGCATTTCTTAAAGTTACCTGCATGTATCCTGTTTCAGCAGTCTTTACGGCTGTGTCGACTAGACCTTCCCGGCCAGCCATTGTGTGGAAGAAAAACTCAGTTGGTGTTAAGCCAGAATAAAAGCTATTAGCCACAAAGCCTTTGGCAGCTGGGAGCTAAAGAGAGGGAGAAAAGGAAAAAAAAAAAAAAGTTCAAGGTCCACAATTCTAAATCTATCCAAATCAGAAAATGCCCCACCTTTAGACTATAAATACCCAGCCAATATACTTATATGTAACAGCAGGCATTATATGTCCCCGCCAACAGGAGAAATAACTGGTACAGACCATCCTTGTAGAAACAAGGAGATTAAGATTCCATCGGGGGTTAGCGCTGGTGCCAATGAGAAGCACCTGGCTCAGGAGGACCATCTAAGCTCAGCTACTGTCCTGAAAGCAGGCAGGACCTCAGAGGGCACCCTGTCCACTCCCTGGGAAATGACTCCTTTAAGATATCTTTACTGTGGGTCAGACCTACCTAGCTCTGAGAGATAACCATGAGAAGCTAATGTGTAAGGGTTTCATTCTGGGGACACTAAAAATGCTCTACAAGTAGACTGTGAGGATGGTTGTGTAACTCTGTGAATATACACTATACTTCAAATGGGTGACTATTCTGACATATGAAGTGTATCTCAATCCTAACAGTAAAAAATTACAGACCTATGTAAAACACTGTATGAAAAGGCCAATGGATTTTGATGTGGATAAGTCTGTTCCTCAGAGGACAATCTAGATAAACAGACCTTCAAAATTCTATCTGATCCACTAGTGCTTACCTTTGAGTGTTTTTCAAAGTGAGGCAAGGACCTGTTTTCAAAGCCATCTGGCACTCGAGAGCCGCTGATGGCTTGCTGTCCCACGCAGGCAATCATCTGTGATATGTTAATGAAGGAACCTGGGGAAATAGGTCATGAATATAATATAATGTACCAAAATAAAACTAACTGAACTGCAAGCAACAGGAATATGACATAGCACAACCCCTATCCTCAATAGGTTCATAGTCCAAGGTTACTGAGGGTCAGAACTACTATAAGATGATGTGGAGCTGTCAGTCACAGGAGAAAGGCAGGGTAAGGACAAGGGACTCAGGGGCACATCTAGGTTGGAAGGAAGGCTGGGGAAAAGCCAGGTGAATCTTGAAGGCAGCAGCCAATAGGCTGGACTTTTGGAGGATATGGTTTGGAAACAAAGGAGGGTGGGGAGGAGGAATTCCACAGTGTGTGGAAGAATGAGAATCAAGGACAGAGGAATGGGATAGTGTAGGGTATATACCAGGAACAAGAAGTAAGAAAACAATGAGATAAAAGGCAACAAAGTCAGAGAAACTATACTTTATCCCATTAAAAAAGACTTACAGAAACAGAAGCCTGAAGGTTCTAAATTTGAATTCAATGTCATGAAACCTAATGCTTTACGAGTCAGAGTAACTACAGAATTAAGAATTTTGCCAAATCGCTAAAGACATGACTAAAAAATTCCTAGTTCTCTTCTTAAAATCAAATTTGCTCAAAGCACCTTCTAACTCAGAAATATACCCACGTTACCAATTAATTCTTCCAAAGAAGTGAAACTTCCTCAAATGCAGTAAGTAAAGTACCCTCTTTCTATGATTTAATAAGAAAGGCACTTAAAGAAATGAAGAGCCCATCTGAAGTTCCAACTACGGAAGGTACGTCTCTAGTACCAAGTGGCCAGCTGCAGGGAGACCACACAGAGAGCAGGCACTGGAGGCCCACGCACCTTTGGAGCCACACAGGGCCATGGTGAGGGGGCTGTTGCTCTTGTCCAGCTCTCGGAGGCAGGCGCTGCCAGCGTGATCACGGATCACAGATAGCTCCTTCAGGATCAGGGCCTGGGGGAAGCAAAGAAGATCCATGGAGGGGGTTGGGCTCCTGGCTTTGTGGATTATAAATGTTCAGTTTGACAGTTATATGAAATTTGAGACTATTTAAGCAAGATGTCAGATTTCTGATCAATAAAGGTTTCAGAGCCTTAGAGGACTAGAATGTTCAAGCTATATAAATGCCTGCATCTTCCACGAAATAAGTGTGGCAAAAAATAGTGACAAAAACCTGAAAAATTCTTTAAATGGTCTATAGCTAGTATGTACCTGGCTTTGTGTACAGTGTAAGAAAATATATGTATATATACAGCTGTACACACAGGCACGCCTTGTAAAGGTATAATATACAGTCTCTAGTCTCTAAAACAGGATTTTTAAATTTTTTTCTTTGGAGGTCCTGGGGTTTGAACTGAGGACCTCATGCTTGCTAGGCAGGCATTCTACTGCTTGAGCCACTCTGCCAGACATTTTTTGTGTTGAGTATTTTTGAGACAGGGTCTCTCAAACTATTTGCCTGGGCTGGGCCTTCCTCCTAATATCTGCCTCCCAAGTAGCTAGGATTATAAGCATGAATCACTGGCTCCCAGCTTCAAAGAGGATTTCTTGTCCTGTTCATATAAGTTGTCTACTTTTTCTTACCAACAATACATTTCAACTTGACAAGTTAAGTATGTGACAAGATGACTCTAAGGAACATTTTGGCCTACGAATGGATTCAGATTGTCATTCCTCAACTCACAACTTGGGATGCTGAATCAGCTACAGGTTGTGGTCCTGTTAAAAACTGGTCCTGTTGAGGTCTCAAGTAATTATCTAAATAGGCATCATTAAGAAGCATTCACTTAACTCTTTTTCTCTAAGACTCAGCTAACTGAGCTAAGCACCAGTGGTTCACGCCTTTAATCCCAGCTACTTTGAAGGCAGAGATCAGGAGGATCAGAAGGTTTGAAGCCAGCCTGGGCAAATAGTTTGTGAGACCTATTTCAAAAAAAAAAAAAAAAGCTCATCACAATAAAGGGCTGGTTGAGTGACTTAAGGTGTAGGCTGAGTTCAAGCCCCAGTACCACCAAAAAAAAAAAAAAAAAGAATGAGTTAATTGGCTGGGTGTGGTGAATCTTAGCACTCAGGAGGCTAAGGAAGCATGGGCTACATAGTAAGACCCTGCCTCAAAAAAGAAAAAACAAGAAGTTAATGGCAAATATCTCACACAATTCTGATTACTTCCTGTTTCAAAAAATTTTATCAGAAAACTTAAATGCTTAAAGAGTCTTTCTTCTACACTTCAGTAAGCAAAAGATCAAAACCACAGGCCATGGGGGGACAGAAGAGAGCCAGGCAATACTATGGTGCTAAGCCAGATTTGGAGGCACATGCTTGTAATCACAGACTCCAGGTCCAAGGCAGGGGCACCATGAGTTCAAAGGCCAGCCTGGGCTACACAGTGAGATTATCTCAAACCTCTCATGCTTTCCCACTGCTGATCTGGCTGCTTCAGAGTTTCGGGCTCCCAGAAACTATGGTGGTAATTCTGATTCTGACTCATGCTAGCTGAGCTCTCCCTTAAGCTGTTCACATGCAAGGAGCAGTGGGCTGGGCATTTGACTATCAGACAGGAATGTTCCCCATCCTGTACTGAAGTCTCTTAATGACCACCCATCACAGAGCTAGCTGTGGAGTGGTTTCTACTGAAGGGCGCTGGAAATACACTGAAGTACAGGCAGGGGGGCCTGAGTGCGAGACTGGGTCAGGAGCAGCCTTGTATGGCTGAATGGACACATGGCTGTGTTTTTCTCCTCTGACTGTAAAAGCTGGATGGGAGTAAAGGAGCTGATCCGAGGCCTTGCCGTAGTAAATAAGTAAGAACCTATATGGGCAGCTCAGTGCCAAAAAGGAATGTCTTCCTTCCCGCTCCTTTGCCACTGTCCCCGTGGCTACCCTTTTAGCCACCATGAGCACGACATGCTGACCAGAACCAGTCAGGCTGCTCTCACCTCCAGCGTCTCCTCAGCAGTGCAGCCAGGCTGCTGCTGCAGCTTGCCAGTGTTCAGGGCTTCAATGTACTCATCACATTTTTTGTAGCCAGCATTCAGTAACTCATACTTAGCCTTCAACAGTCCCTGGCCAGGTGTGACATCACCAATCCCAATTGAGAACCCGCGGTTAGCTATAGAAGAGTTGGCAGGTAGGGAAAGAGAGCCAAAAATAAAATACTGCTCAGTAAAGCTACGTGGTAGAGCTTACACCTACTACATATAGTTTGCACAACATAGTAGTCTTCCTTATCTGTGGAGGACATCTTCCAAAATTGCTGCATGCCTGGAACTGCAGAGTACCAAACCTTATATAAACTGTGTTTTTTCCCTAAACACACATACATACCTATGATACAGTTTAATTTAAATTAGGCTCAATAAGAAATTGACAACTAATAATAAGCTAGAACAATTATAGCAGTACACTGTAAAAAAACTTACGTGAATGTGATCTCTTTCAAAATACCTTACTGTATTCCTTACCCTTTGTGAGACCACAGTAACTGAAATTGTGACAAGCCAAACCACCAAGAGGGGATGCTGTGTAGAAACTATGTATAGTTTGGCAATTTCTTTCCTTTCCTTTCTTTTCTCCTTCCATCCCTCCTTCCCTTCTCTTCCCTGTACCCCCACCCCACTCTGTCTCCCTCTTTGGCCATGCTGGGATGGAACCCAGGGCCCTGCATATACTAAGCAAGCATTCCACTGGGCTACACCTCACCAAAGTATTTGATGTATAAGAAAGTGCTTATCTTCACATAATTTTTCACAATCCATTAGATAAAAGCTTCCTGTCTCACTCCCTAGGGAATTATACAAAAAGAATGACTCACTGGCTCCTGAGACCTTACAACCCATGGTGGAACAAAATAATGTCCCCAACTAACTTTAACATAAAGCAGAAAAACACAAAATACTAAAGCACAGCCTGAGATGAAAGCTATGGAAAGTGAGTCAGTCTGGCTCTAAGTTGGCATGGAAGAAACCTGTCTGCCCTCCTTCTCTTCCCAGAAGTAACTCAAACAGAAAATAAGTAAAAGTAAAATGGGTGCTGGTAGTTCATGCCTGTAATCCTAGCTATTTGGGAGGACAAGATAAGGAGGATACGTTTGAGGCCAGCCAGGGCAAATAGTTTGCGAGATCCCCTCCTCCAAAATAATGACAGCAAAATGGACTCAAAGTGTGGCTCAAGTGGTAAAGTGCTTGCTTTACAGGTGAGAAGCTCTGAGTGCAAGCCCCAGAACCATAAAAACAAGCAAAACAAAACAAAAAAAACGCCAACAAGTAAATGTAGATGCTGGGGTGTGGTTCAGCAGTAGGTCACATGCTTAGCATGTATGAAGTTTGGATTCAATCCCCAGCATCCAAAACAAAGAGGTAAATGTAAAACTCCACCTTTGATGGAACTAGGCATCAACAATAATCCCAACCATAATGTATGAAGAAATAAAGTGGGTGGATGGATGGTCACTTGCTTAGTTGAGTGGTAAACGAGATGCCTGATAGTGTCTGCAGGTGAAAGACTGACCAGCCTAAAAAGGCTTAGAAATGACAAAAACAGGTTCTACAGACTCTAAAGACGAATGTGCTGAAAACAAGAAAACCTGGTGAAGTCCATGTGAGGAATAGGCTCCAACCCTCATCCCTGTGAGAGATGGGAGATGATTCCCCCCAAGAAGGAAACAAACCAGTGGATCTTTTTCTGTTTGTTTTTTGCAGTACTGGGGCTTGAGCTCAGGGCCTACACCTTCAGCCACTCCACCAGCCCTTTTTCTCTGAAGGGTTTTTTCGAGATAGGGTCTCACAAATTATTTGCCCAAGCTGGCTTCGAACCACAATCCTCCTGATCTCTGTCTCCTGAATAACTAGGATTATAGGCATTGGGCCACTGGTTCCTGCTAAACCAGTGGATCTTGATTCAGGGATGTCAGGCACAGACAGATTGGATGATTGAAAATGAGGGCACTGAGGGAAAGCCTGTATATTTCATGGTGGAAAGCCCTAAGCCCCTTTTCCCTGTCCAGCTCTCAGGATTCTGGCAGCCAGGTCTCTAATTCACTGGGTAGAAGATTTAGACTGGAAGAGACACCTCTGAAGAAATCAAGCCTCCCTTGAGAAAAGTGCTACTGACAGGGATATGTGGTAGTCCCTCAGGAAGAAAGCTATCTCCCAGCTCAACAACACAAGAGTTGAGAACTTCATTAACCAATTTGCTCCATTTCCAATCCCTGTTTCAGAGCCTCAAATCTAAAATGTGAACAGATAGCCAGAGACCATCAGATATTCCAGGACAGTTTTTAACATGAAAGACAGAAGACAACAAATGTTGGGGGGAAAAAACTAAAATATAACAAAATTCAGGGGGCAAAGACACAATAAAACCATGAATAATATTCATGAGTAATAAGAGAAGATATATCCAGAGATCCAGAGGGCAGTCAAAAAAATCCAAAACTAGATAAACAAAAAGCCCCAGCTACTTGTAAATAAGAATAATGAAAAATGATTGGAATTTAAATGCATGATAGAGAAAACATTTTAAAAAATATCAACATCAGTGTTAAAAGAGAAAAGAAGAAAATTAGAGAATCAACTCAAGAATTAAGAGAAGTTCAGGCTCTTCAACAAAATTAGAGATAAGGGCAAAATAGTTTCTGCCAGATATTGAGGTGATGGGGGGGAGAGGGAAGGGGTGGAGTGGGTGGTAAGGGAGGGGGTGGGGGTAAGGGGAGAAATGACCCAAGCCTTGTATGCACATATGAATAATAAAACAATAAAAAAAAAAGAGAGAGAAGTTCAGGAAAGTAAAGGAGAGAAAATTAATAAAGAAATAACACAGGAAAACTTCTAAAACTGAAGGGCATACTACCACAGATTAAAGAGTATACTGAGTAATTAGTACAATAAATAAAAAAATGCCCACACCAAGGGAATATTGTTCTGAACTTTTAGAACAAGGGCAGAGGGTTGTTAAGTTTTCAGAGTGGAAAACCAGTTCTAAAACAAAATGTGGGAATAAAAATGGTTACACACTTAGTTGGCATTGTACAGAAATTAATAGCCATATTAGTCTAATTTTTTCCCATACAGGAAACGTACAAAGTCTTATCTATGTGGGTTTGATTACAGAAACTAATAAATACTCTATTAATAAATAATGAAAAAAAGAATGGAAGTACACTTTAACAGCAACTCTGAAAGTTAGAGTAGAGCAGTTGGGCGCCAGTGATTCATATCTATAATCCTAGCTACTCAGGAGGCAGAGTTTAGGAGGATTGTGATTGGAAGCCAGCCTAGGGAAATAGTTTGTGAGTCCCTATCTACAAAAAAAAAAATCACTAAAAAGGGCTGGTGGAGTGGCTCAAGGTATAGGCCCTGAGTTCAAATCCCAGTGCCACAAACAAGAGTAGAGCAATACCTTCAAAATTCTGAGAGAAAATAATTTCAATTTAGAATATTGTACCAAGGCAGAGTCAGTCAATTGTGAACAGAATCCAGGTTTTTGGGGACATGCAAAAATCACCATGCTCAAGGTATGAGCAAACAAAGGAAAGAGAACAGTGAAAATATAGTAGGGCAATACTGACTCATCTGATAGGGCTGAATCATGGAAGGTCCAGGAGTTGGTAGGCAATAGGGAATTTTGAAGAAAGAAGTGAAAAGAAAATTCGAATCTGTAAACCAGTCAGTACTGAATTTATTTCATTAAAACACAGCTGGGTGCTGGTGGCTCGCACCTGTAATTCTAGCTACTCAGGAGGCAGATATAAGGACTATTTGTACTGGGGAAATAGTTTATGAAACTCTATCTGTAAAAAAACCCATCACACAAAAAAGGGCTGGCAGAGTGGTTCAAGCAGTAAGAGTGCTTGCCTAGCAAGCATGAGGCCCTAAGTTTAAACCCCAGTGCTGCCAAAAAAAAAAAAAGTTTAAAAAGAAGCACAAATGATTTAGTGTGGATCACATCTCCTGTTCTGGGGTAGGTATGTGTGTGTGCATGTGTGAGATGAAACAACATTAAAAGAACAAAATGTCATAAACCCCTGAAACTCCCACAACTGCAGCATTAACATAAAGAGGCTGAGATACTCACACAAGTAGACAGGAGCCAGCCTGGCAAGCCGTGACATTGCATCAGCGGCTTCATTCTGCCCCCAGTCTCGTAGCAAAATGTAGAAAATATTGTTCTTGGATCCTGATCCCAGCGTTCCTTTGTCCATACTACCACTCATCAACTCACTGTTCTGGATTGTAACATCTGAAAGAATAAAACTGATTATGCATTTAGACAAATGATTATTTGTTGCTTTGCCTCATTCCAAAATGAATGAGGCAGTTGAGAAAAATGTTTCCATACTGAAAGTTAAAGCACAGCCAATAGAAATTCTCTTTAAACATTTTCTTGAGGGTGAAAAAGAAAACCTAGGGACTTTTGAAAAGAATGCCTTAGTCAGTTAACTTGCAGTGTTAACACTGAAGTGTACTCATGACCCTCATCCTCCTTATCTGTGAATTGGGGCTGACAATATCACTGGTCATCTTTCTGTCATGGTAAATCATGTATGACAAAATGCTTTGTAAATTGTAAAGCAACTTGTTATTCACCTAAAATACAGAAAACTAACAGAGGCACCCTCATGAATAACATATATAAATAAAAAAAACAAAATTCCTATCTAGAAAGAAACAAAACGCAATCTAAAAGAACCCCGGGTGTAGTTCAGTGGCAGAGTGGGTGCTTAGCATGTCGGAGGCCCCAGTTTTGATCCCCAGTACTGCAAAAAATAAAATAAGACATAAAAACATCTTAAAGACCAGCACACGTATGTCTGTGTGAGAAATAATATGCGGTTTCTTGGTCCTAGGGACTGAACCTAGGGCCTTGCCCATGACAAGCACCCACTCTACCCTTTGCTACACCTCAGGGAATTTATTTTCTATATATTTTCAGGAAGTATATTAGGAAGCATTCTTTCAAGGGAATAAACCCAAGTAAAGCCAGTGCCCTTCAAAACAATAGAAAGCAAGAAAAATCCTCATTTCAGCCAGGTGCCAGTAATCCTAGCTACTTAGGAAGCAGAGATCAATACTTTGCAAGACCCTATCTCGAAAAACCTTCCACAAAAATAGGACTGGTGGAGTGGCTCAAGGTGAAGGCCCTAAGTTCCAGTCCCAGTATTGGGGGAAAAAAAGAAAAGAGAAATCTTTTCAGAGAACCTCTATCATTTAGTTCTTAAGTAAAGAGTCTTGGAGCTTCAGTTCTAGTACCAAGGTCTTGCCAGCAAAGTCCATGCTAAGTCAGTGTGACACAAAATAGCCTGTTTGAGGGCTGATTGGTAATGATCTGGGATGAGTTAAGGAGCTTGTCCCAGAAAGTAATCAATGGATGCTGGTCCATGAACCATACTTTGGGTTGTACTGTTTCCAACGGACTCAGATGACTTGTATTTAAATCCTCTCCCTGTTATACCTGATCTTCATGTTACCAAAAACTTCCTGCCAGAGGCCTCAGGAGAAACACTGGATTTGCTTGCTAAGTGAAGATACCCAGTGAAGCTCATTCCTGGCTACTTGCTTTTCTGCCAGATGCCTGTCTGTTCCTCTCCAGCCCAGTTCCTTCAACTCACAGGAGTCATTGACGCAGAGGTCTTCCCCCTTGCCACAGTACTGTTTGCCCTTGGTTCGGAGGTTGGCCCTCACTGGATTGTCATCACTAGGTCGAAGGATAATACTGAAGATCTGCTTTCCAGTCCACAAGGTGACAGGCTAGAGCAGGACAGGAAACCAGAGAATCAGAGGCTGAGCATTGTCTCAATTACCCTTCACATAAGTAAGGCAGGATGCCCATTGATTGTACTCAAGCCTGGCACCAACACTGTTACACTCACTCCACAGTCCAACTAACAGGACACACACACACACACACACACACACACACACACACACTCTGCACACACCTTTAATATCGTAGGGGGTGGGAGGCGCACTTTAATTTTCTCATCCTTGCCAACCAATATTGAAGCAATGATTTGGCAAGCCTTGGCTCGGTCAAAGAAAGTGTCCTTGAAAGTAAGGAGGTAGGCACCTGAGGATGTTAAGAATCAACACAAAACAAAGAAAAGCAATGACATTGGGAAAAAAAACACAAGCTTTCTATTTCCAAATAAAGTTAGGCTATTACTAACAGGTAAATTAAAACACGCAGCTGCTTACTGGCTCTCTCCTCTGACTAGAATCTGAGCTCCATAATAAAATGTCTTTGTCTTATTCATTGCTGTCTCACAATACAGGAGAGAAATTCTAGGCCAGATACCAGGCTTAGAAAATGCCCAGTCCCTGGTGGGAGCTCAATGAGTCCTTGTTGAATCAGTGGCTGACCAACCAATAAAAAATACCTCAAACAGGCTCACAAGCAAATATAGTAAGCAAACAACAAAATAAACACAGGTCATTAAATAGCTATTCATGCTGTCACATGAATCATTGTGAGTGAGAATCACTGTGTTCCAGTCACAGGTATCCTTTCAAATGATTCTCACAAACTCACCTGTTAGAAAATCCTGAATAGCAGCAATGAGTGGTTCCCCATTCCTTGGAGTTACAAGATTTGCTTTAGTCTGAAGGAAAAAAAAGGCACAATAAATTAACCATTCTTGGCTGCACAATGTAGTCAGGAGATATACAGCACAATGTTTTCAAATTGTTGTGCACAAACAAATAAGTAGCAGAATAGGAGCCAGGCCTGAATCTCAGTTTTGTTACTAACTCTAAAAAAAAAATTCCACCAAGATTGATCTTGGAGGTTCAGACCAACTCTTCAATGATGTCGTGAGTGAGACTGTTTCAGGAATTTGTAAGGAATTCTACAAACAAAAGGCTTTACTTAATATTGTTATTAACAAGTGTACTTCAAAGAAAATTCATTTATGTGAATAAGGAGTACAGTGTTACCTCTGAAGTCAATCGAGTCCATGTATTTTCACAATGATGGTGGAACTATTAAAGTTCTGGATTGAGACATTAAGTTCTAACAACAATCAATTTAATAACAGAATTTAATTCTTGGTATTAGGGCTGTGGCTCAGTGGTAAAGAACTTGCTTAGCACGCACAAGGCCCTGGGTTCGATCCCAGCACTACAGATTAAAAATGAATGCTTCGTGTATCAGAGTGTGATTGCTTCATGTGTAGGTGCTCATGAGCTTTGTTCATGAAGAAGTGTTTTCTGGGCACTTCACCCAGAGTGCAAGGCCCCCTCACCTGCTACTACCTAATTCTAAACCACTATGCAGAAGCAATGATCCTTTGACTATGGAGGTGGGGACAAGGACAGGACACACTTACTCCTTTTGAAATTTTTCATTTTTTTGTCTACACAGGAGTTTGAACTCAGGGCCTCACACTTGCTAGGCAGGCACTCTACTGCTTGAGCCACTCTGCCGGCCTATCTCCTGGTTTATAGAACCTCAGAGGTGGGACAGTAGGTGTTGTCAAGGTAGAAGCAGAAAGCATGGGATGGTTTTGTGTATTCAGGAAAAGTCTCCTGGGGAATTTGGGCCAAATCTAAATTAAAGCCCTGTGGGCTCCACCGAATCACAATGGTGGATAATGCTCTCCCATGAAACTCAGGGATTTGTGTATTTTAACTGATGAAATATGTTACTATAACCAAACGCCATGGTATGGATCCTGGGTGGTAAATCTAACTAGCTGGATGTAACTGGTGGTTATTATCCCTAGTAACATTATTTTTGTTACAAAAATATATGCTCATTATAGAAAAAAAATCTGAAAATACAGATGTGGGGGAGATGGCACAATGTATACACATGTAAGTAAACACAAAAACAATAAAATAAAAAAAAATTGACTCCAATAAATAAAAATATAGATGAGTTGAACTCCCTCCCCACCCCACCAAAACTATGCATGGAATACTAGGTGTTTAATCAAAATAGTTTAGCAGTACCACATCAGAAATGGTAACAAGAGGGCTTGGGGTATGTTCAAGAGGGCCTGCCTAGTGAACTCAAGACACTGAACTCAATCCCCAGTACTGCTAAACAAACAAACACAAACAGAAAGGGCTGGTGGAGTGGCTCAAGTGGTTGAGCGCCTACACTAGCAAGCATGAGGCCCTGAGTTCAAACCCCAGTACCACCAAAAATAAATAAATAAATAAAAGAAATGGTAATAAGTAGGGCTGAGGGTATGTACAGGGCCCTGGGTTTAATCCCTAGCACTGCAGGAAAAAAAAAAAAAGGTAACAAGTTGTTATAGAATAAGAACACTCACAACTGCAAAACTTATCAGCTCATAATATAAGCTAAAGCACTGAAAAAAAGAAAGGTGGGCATGGTGGCACATGCCTGTAGTCCCAGCTACTGATTGACAAGGGAGGATCACTTGAGCTCATTAGTTTGAGAGCAGCTTGGACTACATAGTGAGACTGTGTGATCCTCCTGCCTCAACCTCCCAAGTGCTGGTATTATACATGTCACTACCATGCCTGGCTCTAGTATTGTTATGCTCTTATCTTTTCATAGCTGCTCCTCATATATGTATTTTCTCTTAGGAACCCAATATGTGAGGTCAGAAAATGCCTTTGCCGCCTAAAAAGCACTCTTTACAGACACTAACTCCTTTCTCTGCTGTACATTTTAAAAGATTGTTCAAAGACTCAAAATAAAACAATGTGGGGGAGGAGGGGAAGAAATGAAACAACTGCTGTTTTCACTTGCGGTCTGTTCCCCTTCCCCTCCTGTCCAGGAGCTGTTACACAAAAGCTAGGCCATACCACCCTACATACCCCCATGAGAACGAGGGCCTCGGCTTTGGCTTCTTCTGTCTGAGGAAGATGAAGGTTCATTTCATCACCATCAAAGTCTGCATTGTAGGGGGTGCAGACACACTCATTAAATCTGAAGGTCCGGTGGGGTTTGACTCTGGCCTATAGAAAACCAAAGAAATCAAAGAAGAAAACAGGAAAAGGACTTAGGGCGTGCATCCAAAAACTTCTATTTCAAAACATGAAAATGGCTTCCTGGAAAACTGGGATAGTTTATAATGTTTAGTACATTCTGTTGATATATATCATTTGTGGACTCATTCAAGAAGCTCTATTAGATCAAACCAAAGCAATGACTTAATACTATGAAGCAAAAACCAACTCAGAAGTCAATGTGCACAGCTCCCACTCACTAAGGATGTCATGGTTTCGAGTATCAAAAAGAATAACAGTAGAAAGTGATTAAATAACAATAATGGAAAGGGGGAAATAAGAACAAGCAAGAAACTCAAGCCAATGCTGGGTGCCGGTGGCTCATGCCTGTTATCTTAGCTACTGAAGAGGCAGAAATCAGGAGGATAGAGGTTTGAAGTCAGCCCAGGCTTGAGTCCCTGTCTCAAAAAACCCATCACAGAAAAGGGCTGATGGAATGGCTCGAGGTGTAGGCATCGAGTTCGAGCCCCAGTACTGAAAAAGAAAAAAAGAAAAGAAAAAGAATTCTGGGTAGCAAATGTAAAAGGAAAGAGAGATTATCGGGCTCTATTTTACAGCCTCAAGTACCTGAATCCCTAACCTTCTAGCATCACTAAAAGTGGGCCAGACTACATGAGTCTCCTCAAGCCAAAAACAAGTAGCCAGAGCCAGGTGCTGGTGGCTCATGTCTGTAATCCTTGCTTTTCAGGAAGCAGAGATCAGGAGAATTGAGGTTCAAAGCCAGTCCAGGCAAATAGTTTGAGAGACCCTATCTTGGAAAAACCCATCAGAAAAAAGGGCTGGTGGAGTGGTTCAGGGTGTAGGCCCTAAGTTAAGAACCAGTACCACAAAAAAAAAAAAAAAAAAGGAACTAGCCAGCATGATTTATGGCATCTTTGGGTTATTCTTGATCATACCTTCAGACTAATTTCTACTTCACAGGAATAAAAGAAAGGAGATGCGCTTGATGCTACACATCCACAGGCAAACTGAGAACATGGAACATTTTTCAGGACAATGGAGGAGGTACTGCTCTAGAGCAATAGAGACTGATAAATTCATCAATTAAGTGTACTGTGTACAATCTGCATCCTGATTCAACAAGCTAGCTATGCAAAGGCATTTCTCCAATAAGTGAGGAAATTTCAATATGGACTGGGTACTACAGAATATCAGTGGCTGTTGATCTTGTTAGGTATGACTAAGGTACTGTGGCTATACAAGTTTTTCTTACATGTGTAAAATCAGTACACATAGAGGATCACAACTGAGTTCAAGGTCAGCCTGAGAGACAATGGGAGACTCTGTCTAAAAAAACCCACAACTGTGGATGTAGCTCAGTGGTACAACTCTTGTCTAGTATGTGCAAGGCCCTGGGTTTGATCCTTAGCCACCACAAGTTAAAAAAAAAAAAGATACAGATAAAACAAATATGGCAAAAGCTGTTGTGAATAATGGCATACTGAGGACAGGAATATGTGAGTAGTTCATCACACTATTCTTTCTAGTTTTGTGTATGTTTGAAAATTTTCAAACAAACAAGCTTCTATTTTAAAATGCCTCAAAGCAGCCAGGTGCCAGTGACTCATACCTGTAAATCCTAGCTACTTGGGAGGCAGAGATCCAGAGGACTGCGGTTTGAGGCCAGCCCAGGCAAAAATTGAGACCCTATCTCAGAAATACCCAAACACAAAAAAGGGCTGGTGAAGTGGTTCAAGTGGTAGAGTGCGTGCCTAGCAAGCATGAGGCCCTGAGTTCAAACCCCAGTGCCACACACACAAAAAAAAAAAGCCCAAAGTCAAGCAAAAGTTTCTAGAAAGGAAAGGCTTTTCTTAACCCTAAGTTCCCATAACCATAAAGTACTTCTTTGTTATTTCTATTAAGACTGATGTAATATGTTCATAAACTATCCCAACACTGAGTCTAGAAAAAAATATTCCCATAAAAACCTCCTTAAATATTGCTTGCAAAGGCTCTCAGACTTAACATCTTTACAGACAGGAGGATTTATGAATATTTAACAAATTCAAGTTGCATCTCATTTCCATTTTAAATCACCAGAAAAAGGAACTGCTGCTATTGCAAAACTAAATCATCAAATACATGCTTTAAGGTCTTAGCTAGAGGACTGCTGCAAAGTACTCTTTTAGCATTTAATATGCAATTTTCTGCCATGTATTTGACATGTTTGCACAAATGACACACACTATTTTTGTTTACAGTGAAATCACGCTAGCTACTTTCACACTAATTTTCAGTTAGATTCTTTCCATTGATTTGTTATGTATGAAGTTATATTATACACTAAAAATATTGACAGGATGCTTGAAATTAAAAAGTTTTACTTAAAAAGTGAGAGAAGAGGGAGGTTAAAAGATGACAATTTGAGCGCATGAGCATTGAAAACGCACTCAAAAGAAAATGAAGACAATCTCACACTCACCAGATGAGCCATGATGCTCAATTTGTGCAGTGAGGGCTGCCGATTAAACAGCACCACGTCTCCATCTATGAGGTGTCTCTCCACAATGTCACCGTACTTGAGCTCCTGAGCCATCTTTTCCCGATTTCCATATTTCAAAAACCTGAATGTGAGGTGATAAACAATCTGTGAATCAAAATTCTCTCACCAGATTTCTCCCACTTCAGGTCAGGACTTAATCTCTACAATGATCACATTTTGCCAGGGCCATTTTCAACCATTTTCCTCAAAATCTAACATTTTTTTTTTTTTAATTTGAGATAGGGTCTCACTATGTAGCCCAGGCTGGTTTGGGACTAGCAATCCCTGTTTCAGCCTTCCAAGTGCTGGGATAAAAATCATGCTTGGCAGATGCCTCCATTTTTTAAGTTGTTAAATTACTTTATGTGTTGTCAAGAGAAAAAAACTATTATACTATGCCAAGTTGCTTGTAAGATATATCCTAATTTTATAAATGTTAAGATATAGCTGAGATGGTGGGCAGCTACTTGGGTGGCTGAGGCAAGAGAAATACAAGTTCCTGGCCAGCCTGGAGTATATAGCAAGATTCTATTTAAAAGAAAAAACAAAATAACAAACAAGAGAACTGGAGATGTGGCAGAGTACTTGCCTGGCCTGTGCTTCAATCCCCAATACTAGTAGGGGAGAGGGGGATTTCAAAATACGAAATAAAAATGGTCTTAGAATCACACAAACATACTATTTCTTCTTCTCCCACAGAGCCTGTTGATAAAATTCTCTCACGAGATAAAAGGCACTGGTGGTCAGTACATCTCGCTCTGAAGTCAGACTTGGCAAAATGAGTACCACTGAGTTATGAGGATGCTGAAGACAGCTCAGAGAACCCAGTAGCATGGAAAACGATCTACTTTCCTACCTCAAGGTATTCTGTTGATCTAACTCAAAAACGCTACATTGCCAGGCAACAAAAGAGCCGCTGATGTATACACAATGATCAAATAGATCAAGCGAGACTCTTAGACCTACTACCATTTAAACAGGTGTCTTCCACATGCCAAACTGTCAGTCATTGTATTCCTGATTGCATTCTATGGATGAGTATGGTGACAGTGAACTTCATTGTGAGAAGGTAAACAGATCCAACAAGATTGGGAAAGCATTACCTTTTCTTGGTAGTACTGGGAGTTGAACTCAGGGCCTTGCACTTTCTGGGCAGGCACTCTACCACTTGAGTCCTTTTTACTTTGGTTATTTTTGACATAGGATCTCACTTTATATCCAGGGCAGCCTGGAGCTTGGTCCTACTTATGATTCCCACATAGCTGGTATGATAGGCACATGCCACCACGCCCAGTTTTTATTGGATGAGAAGGGGTTTCATGAATTTTTTGCTTGGGCTGGCCTGGAACCTCAATTCTCATGATTTCCTCTCAAGGAGCTAGGATTACAGGCTTGAGCCACTGTGCTCAAGCCATCATTACCTTTTCATCTGCATATGTCTTTGTTGGATGAAATTAGCTCCTGGATGAATGTCAGGGCCATTTCGAACCAGTTTTCTCAAAAAATTAATGTTTGCTTTGTTTACCTGCAGGAACATGATAAAAAACACAGTAAGATACTCTCTGGTTTCTGTAAGTTAACCAGCTATACTAATTGTGTCTTAATCTTTCCCTGTATAGATTCTAGGAGAAAAAGAGGTACTCCCAGAGAGCTTGTGGCCTACAATCTTGAGTGCAGTGTCTTGACAACATATTGGCAAATAGAAAACCAGGTTTGGGAGGCCCTGGCCAAGTTCTTTCTTGGCCTTAAGTTTCCTCATTGATAGAATAAGTAGGCTGAACTAAGTGTAGGAATCTTCTATACATTCTGTGGTCCTAGAAGCAGGTGGCAATTTCACCTGCCATTATTTACCAGGACTTCTAAGATTTAAAAGCTGTGACAGCAGAACCCCAGAACCTAGCCTGCACCACCTACACTCTAACCTCTTGGACAACTGAATCATGGAATACCATTTCAGAGAAAGAAGCTCTTGGATCATTTATAATTCAACTGTGCACTTGGTACAAATGTTCCCAGAAGCATCAATAATTTGGGTTGGCTGTATCTCAAGGTATAGCCAGTTAATACTATGTTTTTGTTTTGAAGCCTTGCAGTTATTTAGACCTCAGTGGGGAAAAAAAAAAAAAAAAAAAAGAAAAAGACTGTAATACCATACCTAGAGTGTGAAATGAATGTAGACTATTGCAGTCTTTCTGGGTATGCACCAACAGCCTTAAAATGTTCAAATTCTGACTCAGTGATTCTATAGTACTAAGAAAAATAACCCATCCCAAAATAATTAAGTAGGGGTAGTGCTCACCATTTAGCTACTTTAAAATATGAGGCATAAACCAAAATACAAAAGTGTGAAGGATGTTTTTAGAAGGAAAAAAAAGTTGCAGACATGGTTCTATGTGTATAAAACAAACTAGACAGATACATATGCTCATATAAACCAGCCTGCAGGTTGGGTGGGCTGCTGGGAACTTTCCTCTGTCTGAAGTTTGGGATATCAAAATATAACGTAAAAGACTGGATTTAAAACAAAGAATTGGGCAACTGAATGGTACTTACTTTCTCGGGAAAAGTTAGAATTTTGGCTACATGAACTGGTACAGCTACTTCATCAATCCGGAGGTTGGGGTCAGGTGAGATGACTGTTCTGCCAGAAAAATCCACTCTTTTTCCTGACAGATTGCCTCTAAAGCGACCTAAATAAATAAACATACATCATAGGTCCCATGGTACACCATATGCTAACTGGGAGTAATATGCACCGTGAGATGGAGGAGAGCCTGTGATCTCCAACTAGAAGAGTGACATACATTTCACAAAAGGGCACCAAGGGCAATAGCTGTCTGCATGTTTTGCTGGAATCCTACCCTGTTTCCCCTTCAGGCGCTGTACAAAACCACGGGTCCACTTCTTGGGCGCCATGTTGAGGGGAATGCCTGACAGCTCGCTGTTGATGTAGAGGGCACACTGCAGCTGCAGGAAATCCCAGTCCTCCATGATCATCTGTGTCTTGGCTCCTGAGATCCGATGCTAATATGAGCAAAGTAAAATCAGAAACAAACCTGATTGGGATGATTTTTTCTTGACCAGAAGTTTTTGGATGGATACAAGCATACAAATTAATGGGAAGCACCAACCTTTTTAATGACATCATTTAGGAAAATGATTTCTGTCAATTTCATTGTCAGATCATCTTCATTGGTGCCAGACTTCAAATCGCTCACAACGGATGGTCTGATACACAAGGGAGGCACCAAAAGTCGTGTGAGAATCAAATCAGAGGGCTTTCCAGCTTCAGGATTCATCAGAAGTAGAGGGATATCTTCAGCTGGGATTCGTTTAAACAAGTTCAGAACTATTAAGGGATTCAAGTTTTCCTACAGAAAGGAAGGAATGGAGATAGGTTAGTTTCCTACAGGTTGGGTAAGATTTTCCTTCTCTGTGCTTCCTAATCTACCTCCTGCCCAACTTAGAATAAATATTAGTGATGTCAAAGAGTTCTGTTATATTTGGGAGGCTGAGATAGGAAGAATCACATTTCATGCCAGTTCAGGCAAATAGATTGAGATTCCATCACCGAAATAACCAGAGCAAAATGGACTGGAGGTGTGGCTCAAGAGGCGCCTGCTTTGCAAGCACAAAGCCCTGTCCCACCCAGGGCTTCTGTCTATGATATGCTTTGTTTTGAGAGCCTTAATATGTGCAGACCTTTTATTCCAACTGTTTAAGCCAATAACTCCATCCCTTATTATTCCAAAGAGTATAATTACAGTTATGAGCACAAAGATTCTTATAGGATGCACACAGAAGTGTTTTTTTTTTTTTTTTAGCAGTACAGAGATTTGAACTCAGGCAGGGCCTCATGCTTGCCAGGCAGGTGGTCTACCACTTGAACCATTCCACCAGCCACAAAAGTTGTTCTCAATGGTGGTGTAATGTTGGAAACAGCTTTGATGAGTTACTGGCTACATAAAATCATAGTATATCCGTATCTAGGAAACTATGAAGTCATGAAAAAAATGACACCATGAAATAAATGAAGAGTGTTCATAAAATATTGGTAAATGAAACAGTCATATGTATGCTGTACTTCAGGGCAAAATGTACATCTTTACAGAGAAGGGGAGATGGAAGCACTTATTGAGGTGTTAACAGCTATCTTCAGGTAAACAGAATTATATTCTTTCTGCTTCTTTTTTATACTTAATTTTTCTTATTAAGTTTGCCTTTGAATTAACGTCATTAATAAAAGTATCATGCTGTGAACAACTTACTCATAGGAACTATGAAAACTATAAGAGCCCTTCCCATTTCTAGGAGTACCACCCTCTCCAGATGCCCACATGTGGGCACTTGCTAACCTCTCATCCCTTCCCTCCTACTCCAGCTCCTCAGTGCCTGGTCATCAATTCCTATCCATTTTCACTGCACATGACTTTCTTGTGTTTCACTATCCACATGAAGAACAGAGTCTCTCATTTTATATTCTATACAGCTATGATTTTAAAATCTTTTCCAGCCTGTACAATTAAAAGATTGTTTGCTGGGGCACGGCTCAAGCAGTAGAGCACCTGCCTAGCAAGTTAGAAGCCCTCAGTTAAACCCCACTACTACCAAAAAATCCCAAACAAACAACAGAAGCAACACGACACACACACACACACACACACACACACACACACACACACACACACACACACACACACACACACACACACACACCTAGAGGAAAAATAAAAAATAAGTGGAGTTACAAGGCCAAGCCACATAAACTTAGTGCCAGATAAACACTTGTCAGTTCCATGAAGTATTATTGGGTGGCTGTCTAGCTTAGTTGAACTTCTCATTTCTTTTGGAAAAGGTGATATCCTTGAGGTGGGGAGGAGGGGAGAGAGGGCAGGAATGTGTGTGCATGTGTGTGCAATATAGAGGTGGGGCAGGAGCAGGGTGGACATGTATTTTCAGACTCACCTGTGCCCTTCCCAGCAGGGACTCTACTTCTTTGTTATGCTCAATGGCTGTTTCAAAGGACTGAAGGAAATTTGATACAATGGGATCCACCACTTTTTTGTTAGTCTTGTATTTCTCATGAATTATCTTCAGTAAGCCACACTTCTTTACAGTACCTAGAAGTTAATTCATTTACCAAGAATACAAAAAGTTAGGTTCTTTGTTAGGGTGGCTTGAGGTTAGAGTCTGGTTATTGAAATTGCAATGGCAATAAAAGGTGAGAGGTATGTTTTCTAATAGTAATTCAGTTGTTGGGCTCTGAAACCTAATTTGCACAAATAAAAAGCTGACTCCAAAACATTACACAATAATGAGTGAAGAGTGAATGAGAAAGGCCCTCGCTGAGCCTTCTGGGAATTCCACTCACCATTAAATGCACCACAGTGGTGGCAAGTGCTTTTCTTCCGGCACTTGTCAGAGATTTTCTTCTTCAGGCCTCGCTTCTGGAGGTACGTCAGGCCGGGCCTCTTTAGGTAATCCAGGAACTGCTGCTTCTCCTCCTGGGACAGCATGATGTGGCAGCAGGTTTTGCAGATCATCTTTTTAAAATTAAGCAAAACATGGGAAAGGATAAAAAAATGGAAAGTTCCTTCTTTAAAATGCCATCTTTCGTCCTGTACACAGATGTGAGTGGAATGTGAGGCAGCCTGTGTTCCTGGAATTTAGCAGTACTCATGGTCAGGTGATAGGATTTCTGCTAACATTTATCTTTCTCTGTGCTGGTTAATATTGCTTGAATTATCATCATCATCATTATCATCATCATCATTTTATGGTACTGGGGTTTGAACTGAGGGCCTATGCCACGAGTCACTCCACTAGCCCTTTTTGTGAAGTCTTTTTTTCAAGATGGGGTCTCATGAACTAGTTGCCTGGGATGGTTTTGAACCACGATCCTCCTTATCTCTGCCTTCTGAGTAGCTAGGATTACAGGCGTGAGCCACCAGTGCCCAGCTCATTATTGTTATTTATTTATTTATATGTGGTATGGTGTTGGTACAGTGCTGGAAATGAAACCCAGGGCCTTGCACATAGTAGGCAAGTACTCTACACTGAGCTACATCCCTAGCCCTTGTTTTTTTGACATAGGGTCTTGCTGTGCGGCCTTTAACTCATTCTGTAGCCCAGGCTTGCCTTGTACTAGTAATCCTCCTACCTCCACCTCTCAAGTGCTGAGATTACAGGTATGTACCACCTCATACAGCCAGACTGGATTTCCTAGTGGGAAAAGATAATGTCACAGAAACTTGTGCCCAGACAGCACATCAGAGAAAGCACCTGACCTTTTGGTCCCTAGGTACCTTCTGCTCTAGGGTGATAGGATTAATACCATACTTCCTCACAGCTACTGCCTTCTCAAGGGAAATAAAGCAATACAGAACCTTTAAGGAATTCAATGCAGTGTAAAAATTACTAAAATTACATATTTAACATAAAAAATTCCCCTGATGTATCCCTCAACACCCACAATTTCCAGGCTTATTCCAACGTTCCTGACCAATCACTCACAATTTATTTCTTGGAAATCAAGATCTGTGTACTTACCTGTAAGATGCCGATGACAGCTCTGAAGTACCCCACATGAAAGCATGGTAACTCCAAGTCAATGTACCCATAGTGGCCTAGGCAGTCAGCCAAGTTTTTCCCACAGGTTTCACAAGGACGGTCCTTTTCACTTGTGCCCTTTGGAGGAAAGCACCATCAAGGATCAGTGGGGGCTACTGGACAGGACAGGTGGAGCAGGGAGGAGGATCAGAAGAAAACAGTCTAGGCCTAAGTCCTGAGAAAGTTGCAGGGAGGTAGGGATGGCATAGCAGAGAGATAAAACCTGAGAAATCTGAACATGAGGAAGGTCACATGGCACCAGGGAGGGGAAAGTCATGTAGCACTAGGGAGGGGAAAGTCATGTAGCACTAGGGTAAATAGCCAATAAAATTAAATACAACCATATATGGATTAGACCTTGCTTTTTGCTTCTGTAATCTGCTTGCAAGGGTATATAAGGTGAGACCCCTTTTTTCTCAGGGCTCAGCCTTTGGACATGAGTCTGCTGAGTCTGTGCCGACACAATAAAACGTTGCTTCTTGCTAATTGCTTTACAGTCCCATATCTCAGCTAGCAACCTCTCGCAACACAGGGACCAGCCCTCACATATGGCCAGGTAACTAGGCATCAGAACCAGTTGGGAAGCTATAGTGTATTCACATTGTTGCTTGAAAACTAGAGGCCCTGACTTGATCTCAGATATGCAGGGGGAACAACGGAGGGGGCAAGAAGCCCTGGTTCCTTCCCATCTAGCAAGTCTTCAGATTTCTCAGCAGGTCAAGACTCAGGCACTGGGCAGGGGCAGGGTCTTACCATCCTGTGGTCAAGCACCCCATACAGCAAGGGGGCATGATTGTTGTCCTGGCTGTATAGGTTCTTACTCACAACCTGGATGTGTGCCTGCTGGCGCATCTCCTCGGGAGATTTCATTCCAAAACAGATGTGACTTCTGCAATGGAAAGAAACAGGGAACAACTTTGTCAAAGCCTGTTACCAGGCCAAGCATGTGGCATATGCCTGCAATCCCATCTACTTGTGAGGTAGAGGTAGGAGGATCAAGATTAGCTGTGAGATGCTCTCTGAATGATAAACTAAAGCAAAAAGGGCTGGGGATATGGTTCATGTGCTAAAACACTCACCTAGCTGGTTGGTGTCCCTGAGTTCAAACCCCAATACCACCACCACAAAAAAAGCCCATTACCAAAATATTAATTACAAATGTGGCCTACTATAACCAACTTGTCTTTCCAACTCTCTCTACAGACTCTTCCCTACCAGAATTAAATATATTAAAAATTAAATATAATTTCTCCTGTTTTTCCTTCAAAACATCCCTTCAGCCAGGCACTGGTGGCTCATGCCTGTAATCCTAGCTACTCAGGAGGCAGAGATCAGGAGGATCATGTTTCAAAGCCAGCTGTGGGCAAATCATTTGTGAGATCCTGTCCCAAAAAAAAATCCATCACAAAAAAGGGTTGGCAGAGTGGCTCAAATGGTAAGTGTGTGCCTGCAACCATGAGGCCCTGAGTTCAAATCCCAGTGCTCCCCCGCACCCTGCCCCAAGAATCTGTCATCTCACTGGAAACCAGTTTTTACTCTCCCCATCAATGGAACAGTGTTCACCAAGGTCACCCAAGTGATCTGCTTGTTGATGACTCTAAAAGGAACTTCTCATTTTACTGTTCTGCAGCAATGGTGCCATTCCCAATCTTGAAGTCTTTCCTTTGCTTGGCTCTGGTGACAACATACATCTTTTGAGTTTTCTTCCCTCTAGCTGTTCCTTTAGTGTCATTTGAGGTCTCTTCTACTACCATCCTTTAAATGTTGGAGTCCTTCTTTATCCTGGGTTACAATCCTTTTCCTGTTTTCATTTACACATTCCTCCTAAGAGCATGTCTCTTGTGTGTATACACTGGCCTCAAAATTGTTATGTAGCCCAGGCTTGCCTTAAACTAGTGCTCCTCCTGCCTCCGCCTGCCAAGTGTTGAGGTATGCACCACTCACTACATATGGCCAGACTGAATTTCAGTGGCTAGTCTGTCAAACCTCCATCTATAGGTTAGCTACTTTTATTCAACCACATGCTTCCTCTGCACAATTGGACTTGGATATCTCACAGGCACTTCCATCTTGATGTATCTAAAAAGTTGCATCTGTACTGAGCATGTACAGTCATTATTCTCTAAATAACACAGTCTAACAATTTACATAGCATTTACATTGTACTAGGTATTTTATTTTATTTTTTATGATTATAATAGACACTTATTTAAAGTAATATGTCTGCAGACCAAATAATTCTTAAGTTGTATGTTTCAGGTTTAACCAACTTCATAAAAAGTTCAGCTGTATCCACAGATTTCAACTACATGATTACTTCTTTGCCTATTCTTCTCTCTCTTTTCTTTCCTGAATAACTTCTTTCAAAAAGGATTTATCCTCCTCATATTTTGTCCACTGCTCTTTAGGCAAGATCTGTTGTTTCCTCATGGTCAGGTCCAGTGCCCTCTTAATGCAAAACATCCTGCCATTATTCACATCCTCATCCTCATTTATCGTATCGTCTCGCATTAACCCCAGTTTATTGAATCCTTCAGCATTGTAATACCATTTTCGAATACCTTCCAACTATCGGCCTGATGCTGAAATGGCAGGCCTGTTCGCCATCTTGACCCCTGCACTAGGTATTTTAAATAATGTAGCGATGACTTAAAGCTTATGAGAGAATGTGAATACATTTATGACTACTACACCTGAGCATTCTCAGACTTTAGTATCTATAGTGTATGTGTGGGGTGGTGACTATACACAAAAGATGCAGAGAATTAAAATGATGCGAAGTGGTCATCTGGGGAAGCTATACTGTACAGTTAGAAAGCCTCTCTGTAAAAGTGGTATTTTAGCCTAATTCTGAATATGAGAGGGTCATCCACAAGAAGATCAGGAGGATAAATATCTGAAGCAGAGAGCAAGACCAAGGAGGACAAAGGTGCCACAATCTTGGCATTTTCAAAGAACTACGTGAAACCAGCACAGAAAGCTAACGGTACAACATGAAGTCAGTAAGGTATGTAGGGGCCAGATCACGTAGGATTTAGGAACTCTGGGAGAGAACTGAAAGGATTTTGAGATCAAAATGATATAGACTGCCCTTGGTTATTTCTTGTTTTGAGACGTGTTCTCCTTATGTAACTCAGGCTGTCCTCCTGTTTCAACCTCTGAGTGCTGGGATTATAGGCATGTATCACTATAACAGGCCTACTTTGCATTTTAACAGAATCTCTTGGCCTGCTTTGTGAGAAAGTATTTGATCTGGGGAGAAGGGCAGGGATAGGAGGTGGGTTTGAGAGAGGACGTGAAGGACCAGAGAATGGTGGTGGATATGGAGACCAGCTAAAAGGCCACTCAGGTAAGGCATCTGTTCCAGTGAATGGCAACCATCCACACAACTATCCCAGCAAGAAGCTCTGTACACAAATGTCATTCCTCCTTACCTTCATCCCTACTAATACTTTCTACTAACACCCACAGCTCTCTGAAACCCACTTCTCAGTGACTCTGCAGACCACCATTATCCTGCCTGAATTGATGTCATAGCCTTCAAGGTATCCCTACCTTAATTCTTGCCCTGAGGAATAAAGAGATCTCCCAGAAGGAGAACTTTTATTAAAGCACTACCTAGCTGGGTGCTGGTGGCTCACACTTATAATTCTAGCTATTTGGGAGGCTGAGATGGGGAGGATCGAGGTTCTTGGCCAGCTTTGGGAAGTAGCTTTCAACTCTATCCCCCAAAAAACTGGAGCAAAATGGACTGGAGGCATGACCCAAGCAGCAGAGTGCCTTCTTTGCATGAGCGAAGCCCTGAGTTCAAACTCCAGTCTCACCAAAAACCAAGCAAGCAAGCAAACAAAAAGACACTGATTAAAACCCTTGAAAGATTTCTTTCCCCCTGCGAGATGACTCCTTCACATAGCTTCAAGTATCCTGTTAGATTCTCATCATCCACCAGTTCTCCCTCTCGTATGCTCCCTCCATGGGTCTGCCTGGACCCCTTAGGTGCTCTCAGAAATCCCTCTGCCTACCCTGGTCATTCCACTTGTCAGATCCAAGGCTGCTTTGTCTACCTTCTGCAACTAGACTAGGCAGTAAGGGTCATATTCATATTTTATCTTCACTGCCCTCCCTCCACAACTCTGGTCTAGCCTCCTCCGCTCCTCGGTGTGAGCTGCAAGAATGATGGATTCACTCTTCTACTGAGAACGCTAAGAAGGGGCCATGGCCTAATAAATAAGCTCTTTAGGAGAAGGCCCGAATAGCAGCTTCATTTCCAAGACTGTCACCCATCTGCCCAGCTGGCAACCCCATGCTTTCGGTCAGCCAATACTGCCTGTGCCAAGCGCTTTGCGACAAAACCCGAATTAGACACAGTGCCCGCCCCAGGCTGCTCCTTGGCTGCAGCTGGAGAGAGACGTCCTACAAGAAAGGGGCCATTCCAGCTTCTCCGTACAAGTCCAGGACCCCGAGGCGCTGAAAACTCCGCAAAGACCCCCGCCCCATACCATGATACTTCGCAGTTTTGGTCACACCCATGCTCATTCCTGACCGTCCCCTTTCGACTGTGCCTAGCCTGTGCCCCTTCGGGCCCGGGACCCCCTAACCTCGGCTCCCTCGGTCCCTCATTCCTCTTGCCGCTCTTGCTCAGCCTTACATTTTCTTGGCCACATCCGTCTCCCGGAACTGCTCCTTCACCATGGTGCCGGCGGCCGGGCGCCCTCCTCGGGACTCGGATTAGAGAAATGTCGTTGCCTGCACCTGCAAGCCTTGCATGTACAATGAAACTTAACGCGACCGCCGCACCCCCTCGGCCACCATAGAGCGCCTCACGTGTCTACTTCCGCTTCCGCCGCATGTGTCTGTCAAGAGGAACTTCAGGCTCACCGCTTTGGGCCCTCTCCCTACACCGCCCCCTGGCGGCCACTTCTTAGAACTGCACCGAGGCCAACGCGTTCTCCAAAAATGCAGTTTCTGGTCCACTTCTCAAACACCGGCTTAGAAGGCACAACCCTTTGCATCAGGAAAAAAAAAAAAAAACGATGACATCAATACTTGATTGTTTAAAGGAAGTTAGAAATTAAAATTAACCTGCTCAAGAAACAGAGGGACACCATCTGGTCAACCAAAAGGGGAAATAAATACATGGCAGAAAACACAGTTGCACATGAGAATAGACTCCAGTGCAAAAAGTTATATTCTAGATTACAAAAACAGAAGCTGATCTGTTCATCAAAAGAAATGGTCTCTAAACTGAAGAGACCACCCACAGAGTGGGAGAAAATATTTGCCAGCTATACATCAGACAAAGGACTGATAACCAGAATATATAGGGAACTTAAAAAACTAAATTCTCCCAAAACTAATGAACCAATAAAGAAACGGGCAAGTGAACTAAACAGAACTTTCTCAAAAGAAGAAATTCAAATGGCCAAAAAACACATGAAAAAATGCTCACCATCTCTAGCCATAAAGGAAATGCAAATTAAAACCACACTAAGATTCCACCTCACCCCTGTTAGAATAGCCATCATCAGCAACACCACCAACAGGTGTTGGTGAGGATGCGGGGAAAAAGGAACCCTCTTATGCTGCTGGGAGTGTAAACTAGTACAACCACTCTGGAAAAAAATTTGGAGGCTACTTAAAAGGCTAGACATTGATCTACCATTTGATCCAGCAATACCACTCTTGGGGATATACCCAAAAGACTGTGACACAGGTTACTCCAGAGGCACCTGCACACCCATGTTTATTGCGGCACTATTCACAATAGCCAAGTTATGGAAACAGCCAAGATGCCCCAGCACTGACGAATGGATTAAGAAAAATGTGGTATCTATACACAATGGAATTTTATGCAGCCATGAAGAAGAACGAAATATTATCATTCACTGGTAAATGGATGGAATTGGAGAACATCATTCTGAGTGAGGTTAGCCTGGCCCAAAAGACCAAAAATCATATGTTCTCCCTCATATGTGGACATTAGATCAAGGGCAAACACAACAATGGGATTGGACTTTGAGCAAATGATAAAAGCGAGAGCACACAGGGAGATATGAGGATAGGTAAGACACCTAAAAAATTAGCTAGCATTTGTTGCCCTTAATGCAGAGAAACTAAAGCAGATACCTTAAAAGCAACTGAGGCCAATAGGAAAAGGGGACCAGGTACTAGAGAAAAGGTTAGATCAAAAAGAATTAACCTAGAAGGTAACACCCACGCACAGGAAATTAATGTGAGTCAATGCCCTGTATAGCTATCCTTATCTCAACCAGCAAAAACCCTTGTTCCTTCCTATTATTGCTTATACTCTATCTACAACAAAATTAAGAGATAAGGGCAAAATAGTTTCTGCTGGGTATTGAGCGGGTGGGGGGGAGAGAGAGGGGGCGGAGTGGGTGGTAAGGGAGGGGGTGGGGGCAGGGGGGAGAAATGACCCAAGCCTTGTATGCACATATGAATAATAAAAGAAAAAATAAAATAAAATAAAAAAAGATATTGCTAAAGTAAAATGTAAAAATGACACCTACAGCTGATTCTTAAAGAGTTCAACAAAAAAAGTATGTATCCAGTATATGAACAGAATGTGTGTTATTCATAGCTATACTTGTCTCTCCACGTGTGTACATACATATACAGTGTACAGAGAGATCGCGCCACTGTAAAATGTTAGTGACTGATGAATCTAAATGAAATATAGGTGGGCATTTATTTTCCTATTCATGCAAATTTTATATAAACTTGAAAGTTTTCATATTAAAAAGTTGGAAAAAAAACAAAAACAGAAGCTGAAAATCTGTCACTTTAGGGCAAAACTGAGCCATATGAGCTAGGGAAATGATGAGGGGGAAGGGAAAGTGAAGACCATTTATTATTTGAGAAATGAATTGCTTTCCTTCAGCACAAGACTGGTAAGGAAAGCACACCACCAGGGCTCAGCAGTAAAGAACGTGGAACTGGAACCCAGTGAACGGACCAAGTGGCTCAGCACCTTTGCTTTTGAAGAAGGCGTACTATCTCAGCTTCCAGACACCATGGGCCCCAACCAGCAGGGACAACTATGACAGACAAAAAGAGCCAGGTTTTACTGTTTCAATAGTTAATCACCTAGGAGCTATGGTTGTGGCTCAAGTGGTAGAGCACCTGCCTAGCAAGTGTAAGGTCCTCAGTTCAAACCTCAGTACCACCAAAACAAAAAGCTAATCATCTCTTTTTATTGTTTCCCTTTATTTTTGTCTTTCTTTCCTAATGTATCTTTGGAGTAACACTGACAATACTAAATAGTTGGCCCTCCATCTTCTTGGGTTCCTCATCTTTGGTGTATTCAGCCAACTGCAGATGGAAGATATTCAGAAAAAAGATTGCATTGGTACAGAATATGTAGACTTTTTTTTTCCTTTTTTCATTCTGTAAACAACATAGTACAACTATTTACATAACATTTACGTTGCATTAGGTATTACTAGGTGTTACCTAGAGATGGATTCAAACATATGGGGGGGTATCCTTAGGTTATCTGTAAATTTTATGCCATTTTATATAAGGAACTTCAGCATCTGTGAATTTTGGGGGAAAGGGAGTGGTGGAACCAGTCTCCTGTGGATATCAAGGGCCAACTATACCAATAAGGCTTGGGTAACGAGTGCCCTACCATCCACAAGTGCCCTACCATCCAGAGGTTGGGCATGAAGGTCTTGGATTCACTGTGCCATGGATATCTAGGTATCACTCCTTAGAAGGTGTGTGATCTTGGGAAAGTTATTTACTTTCATCGTGTCCTAGTTTCCCCCCCACCCCATGTATAAAAAGGGTGCGTACCTTATTTCTTAGAATTGAGGAGGTTAAATGGCAAGAGGAAGGCAAAGTGAGGCAGGCTTGATTGGGGAAATGAGTCATGGGAAACAGCAGCCAGGGATTCACTGATAAACATCATACTAATAAATTGATTAAAAGCACACAGGTACTAGTTTCTTTGCTTTAAGCTTTACACTCCCTCACTAAGCTGCAACATTTAGTGTTTTTTTTTTTTTTTCTCTCTTCCTGTGACCTTGCCTACTTGTTCAAATGCTTACTGCACTCTGGGAACTGTGGAAGAATATTTTTAAAAAATAAAAGAAAATAGCCTAGCTACTCAGGAGAAAGAGATCAGGAGGATCACGGTTCAAAGCCAGCCGGGGCAAATAGTTTGCCTTGGAAAAAACCCTTCACAAAAAAAGGCTGGTGAAGTGGCTCACCGTGAAAGTCCTGAGTTCAAGCCTCACCACTAAAAAGAAAAATAAAAAGACACTTGCTGGGTGCTGGTGTGTAATCCTAGCTATTCCAGAGGTAGAGATTAGAGATCAGAGGAGGATCTCTGAGGTTAACCCTGGGCAAATAACTCTCAAGACCTTATTTCACAAATACCCTACACAAAAAAGGGCTAGTGGAGTGGCTCAAGCGATGGACCAAGAGGTCCTGAGTTCAAACCCCAGTACCACCAAAACAACAACCAATAAATACTTATCCTGAAAGAAAAAAAAATGGTAAAATGAGTCCTTTGGTCATGAATGAGCAAAGAAGTAGTCTTTGCTTCCATTTCCTCCCCTCCCGTTGTCTATACTTTATCCTGTTATACTAAAATCAATCCTTGGTAAAACTTCAAAAAGATGTGCAAAGGAAAATATTTACATTAAGGATGGATAAATCATCTGTCAGAGCTCATCCTTTGTTCAAAGGGATGCTCAAATATCTCTGGGACCAGTTCACAAAAGAGTGAAACAGCAAGAATGATTAGATAAGTACCTGGTACCTAGAACAAAGAGGAACAGTTGTCTTAAGGCAAATTTTAGCCCAACCCCAAGCCCACTTTTTCACGATAAATACCTGGTGTTAGAGCTGTTACTGCGCTTATCAGTTGTGCCTATACCCATTTCTGAGTCTTGCACTATACTGAACTTTCTTGGTCTCTACCTCAATGTGTCCTAAAATTCTGTTTTGCAACAACCTCAGAGCCAAGTACCCAATGGCCAGGTAGAGACTGCCTCCCTGGAGCCTCACCAGTTCTGGTAAGAAAAATTAGAATGTAACAGGCATCTAGCAGTCACTCAGTGAGTATTAACTGATTTTACTATTCCGAACAAAACAATAAGCTGACTTGAAGCCAGCACCCAGGTCTCCGCCACACTGAACCCTTGGGAAGTTTTTCCTACTGTTTCCCTTGGAATGTGCACATTTACATTACTTATCTTTACAGATCTGTCTCACATTAAGCAAGACAAATTTCTGGATCAAGTAAATGCTCATATTGTTTGTGTAAGAACTAAGGTTTCAGAAAAAGACAAGTTTTAAAAGGGCTTTAATCAGAGAATCACCATAAAAATCTTAAAAAATAATTCTTGGGCATAATAAAGCGTGCAGCAATACGTATCACCCTCCTCTAACTCGTAAGGAAAGAACTTAAACTATAACTCCGCTAACCAAGATTCGGGGTACGCGTAGGAACTACTCAACTCGTTGAATTGAATTGGAACACGTGCTTGCACAAACCTGAGATGTTCCGTCTCCGGATTGGCCAGTCCGAAATACCAGGGGGTGTGGCCAATGGTCAGCGAGGCGGGGCCTTTGGCACTTTCAGTCAGGCATTGGCGCGGTCGTCCTCACGCTCTTGGACACGCCCCTACGAGCGCGACGCCCGGGGTCCTTCCGTACGTGTTGATATGATTGGCCAGCGAAAGTCAACCCTCTTTTCCTCCTGACTGCCTGAGGATCACCCGCCATCATGGTGAGTCTCGCCAGGCTTGGGGCGCTATCCGCTGCAAATCCGAGCCATCCTTCGTCCCCCGGTCCCTCCGCCGGAGCTGCGGCCGTCCGAGGCGCTCTTCCTCTTCCCTGGCTATGTCTTACCGAGGCCGGTTGTCTGGGACTCCGGATTCGCCGGCGCAGAGTCGGGGCTCGCTGGCCGGCTGCTTTGCCGGCCAGGACGTGCCGGGTTTCGAGCTCCAGGGCCTCGGGACAGCGGAAACCTCAGCTGTGCATGTTCTGGAGCAGAGAGGATGGCGCGTGGGGTGGGGGGAGACTACGAGACGCATTGCAGATGATGGCAAGCTGGAGAGGTGAAGAAGGGGTCCTGGCGCCTGGGCACGGTACCTGCGTGTGAGCTAGAAAAGTCTGAATGGAGCCTCTTGTTGGGCAATCCTAGGAAAGGAATGCCACCAAGAGGTATCCTTGCCCAAAGTCCCCCCTAGTTAGCTCCGTCACCAAAAGCTGTGTTTATCAAGAAGTGTTTTCCAAGAAGTAAATACTGTTATGATGAACTTCATTGTTGTGGTTTCTCAAACTGAAATGGAAATACAGTATAGCAAGTCAGTTGCTCCTGACAAGGCTCTCCCCATTCTTATTAAAAAATCTTTTGTTTTAGCAATGTGCCCACGTTCTTTGGTACCTGTGAAATAATAAGGCGTTCTGTCGTTCAGAAAGTACTAGGTTTTCTTGTGAGCTCTGTTACTTTTCAAGAAAGGTAGATAACGTTGCAGGGCGTACCTGCAACAGGATGTTCTAAACTGGGTTTTGTTGAATGCAACACTTCTGAGTCACTGATTTTCACCTGGGGGTGATTTTCCCTCAAGGAAACATAGTTGGCAAAGCCTGGAGACATTTTTGGTTGTCAGAACTAGAGGGTATCTCTGGTGTTTACTAGAGGCCAGAGCTTCTTAACACATTTCATAATACATAGGACAATCCCCACAAAAAAAGAATTATTTAGACCACAAAATCAGTAATGTTGAGGTTCCCTGCTCATAGGGATACGTAAGAGGTACAGTTTGATAGAAAACCTTTGTTACTCTGTTTTGTTAGGGCTTGCCTTTGTCCCATGTGGCTCTTAATTATTTATTTCCACATGGCTAGCGGCTACAAATAAGCAGAGTTTTAGCTATTGGGAAGTCACCACACAGTCAGGAAAAAGTTGAGTGGTTTTATTAATGAGCATGACTTTTTTTCCTCCAGAATGACACAGTCACTATCCGCACCAGGAAGTTCATGACCAATCGCCTACTTCAGAGAAAGCAGATGGTGAGGAGGGCACCTCACAGGTTGGTTGGTTGGTTGGTTGGTTGTTTTGGAGATTTGTTTTATTATAATGAACACTACATTTTGTCTCCTTTTAGGTCATCGATGTCCTTCATCCTGGGAAGGCAACAGTACCTAAGACAGAAATTCGTGAAAAACTAGCAAAAATGTACAAGACTACACCAGATGTCATTTTTGTATTTGGATTCAGAACCCATTTTGGTGGTGGAAAGACAACTGGCTTTGGCATGATTTATGATTCCTTGGATTATGCAAAGAAAAATGAACCCAAACACAGACTTGCTAGGGTAAGTGTCTTTTGTGCAACAGCTATTGAAGATTTGGTTATCCGATAGCATTGTGGGTGTGGTAGAATACAAGACCAAGCAGTCTGGTGAGGAACAACATACAAACATACAAGGAATTTAAAAATGTTAAGATGAAAGATTGATTAATGTACAAGTAGAGTATGAGTGTTCAGATTTGGAGTCTGGCATTTAGGTTGGGTTTAGAAAGATGGATAAAATAGTGCTTGTAGAGATGAGCTAAGTAGAAAGTAGGGATGAGGCAGCTGTGGTTCCCACCTGTAATTCCATCTGTTGGGAAGGCGGCCCTGGAAAAAACTCAAGATCCTATCTGAAAAACAACTGGCTGATACTGCAGTGTTCTTATTTTTTGGTAATGGGGTTTGAACTCAGGGCCTCATGCTTGCTAGAAAGGCACTCTACCACTTGAGCTACTCCACCAGCCCTTTTTTTGTGTTGGGAACTATTTGCTTGACTGGCTTTGAACCGTGATCCTCCTAATTTCTGCCTCCTAGGATTATAGGCATGAGCCACTGATGCGTGGCTAGTACACTGTTTTTTAATTGGTGCTCTGGGTAGGCCTTGCTGAGGAGGTGACTTGAAGCTAAGGCCCTTGTAAAGATTTGGAAATAGTGTTAAGGCAGCAGGAACCAGCAAGTGCGGAGGTTGGCCAAGTGAAGATGAGTAGGTCAGAATCTCAATGGTGGGGTGGGTGGGGTTCTGTAGAAGTTTCAGTGTCCACAGAGAGAAAAAGATGAAAGTGAGAAACGCTGAAAGGGAAGCTGGTTGAAGAAAATGAAAAGCTGTGTTTCAAAGCCCTCTAACTCCAGTTTTCCTATAAGAGTGTGGGTAATGGTGAGTCAATGTTTGCAAATCACCTACATAAACTCCTCTCTCTCAGCATGGCCTGTATGAGAAGAAAAAGACCTCAAGGAAACAGCGAAAGGAACGTAAAAATAGGATGAAGAAAGTCAGGGGGACAGCAAAGGCCAATGTTGGTGCTGGCAAAAAGGTATGATTCAAGGAGCATACAGAAATGTCATGAATTGTAGGTCTTTAGTTTGGTAAAGGGAGGGTTTTGTTAATAACTTTTAATGTTTTTTTTTTTTTCTCTCCTGGATTACAGAAGGTAATGTGTTTGGAGAAGCTATGTAGCGTAGTAGTATGTTAATTTCCTTAGAGTAGCCTGGCCCGCCCCTCTTGCGCTCATAGATTGGCACAACATGGGGCCACATTTGTTCAATAATTTTTTTTGTTTTGGTGGGCAAAGTTTTCCTTTTACTGCTAGTTGGCATGAACTGTAATTCATGAATTACATGAACAGGGGGTGCAGATCCTGTTCCTTGGGATTTAACTTAATTTATTAACTTGGACACTGGTTTAAGAAACAGTTGGATCAATGTGGCCCACATTTTTCTGGCATCTAAGATCTCAGAATTGCTTTCCTCCAGTTAGCTTAGACCTATGTGGTTTTAATGGAAGCACTTTTTACCAGCTTTGCTACCTGATTGTGAATAGGTGAATGGAATTAAGGTGTTGGGTTAAATAATTAAGTGTTCTGTGAATTTTTTTTTTTTTTTGCCTTTTCCTCTACTCTTGGATTTCTTGTTCATCAGAAATGAAGTGTCTAGCAGGTACTGAGATTATGAGCACGGTGTGGGGATGCATCACCTTCACTGAGGTTGCTTTGATGCTTTGCATGTTGGACAGCAGTTTCGTAGTATGGTCTATTAGAATGCCAATGCGCTCTTTAAAGTAGTGTTTTATGAACAAAGAGAATTTGTTAACTTTGAAAATCAAATGCATGTTATATGGCGAAGTGATTCATTGGAGGGAGATAAGTGCCCTACCAAATGGGTTCTTTTTCAGTTGAGCTTAAGAAATGCTGTATCCCAGAGTCAGTTCGCTTTATCCAACATGGCTAGGGAAGGTGGCCCTCTAGCAGTCTTCCCCTCTGAAACTGAGCCCATTGGATTTTTTGGCAGTTCTGGTCCTAAACTAGCCCAAGAATTTTGATAAAGCCTCTGTCCTGGTAGCATCCACTCACAGCTAGTGTTTACTTTTTCCATTGCTTATTAATCTCCAACTTTTTTATCCCGTGTGCCCCTCCCACCTCCTTTTAAATAGAAAACTTTGAGAATTATGTTCACATTGAAGTCTTTGAGAAAGCTTTCCCCACAAGTGTTTGGTCAGAATGGTCCATTGCTTTGTTTCACACACAGTTTGCACATTTAAACAGCCTAAATTTATGACTTTGAAGTAGGCTAGATGTTGGGTGGGGCAGTAGGGTTTGAAATGGTGGTGGCCACTGCTTCTGTGGCTTCCTTTTACACTCTGCCAGGCAAGGCAGGATGCCTTCCCAGGTGTAGTCAGATTGACTTCCCAGGGCCATGGAGTTAAAGTAAACACAGTCTGAACTGTAGAATCATTATACCTGATGAGAGAACATGCAAAAAAGCACTCATAATTGGTTCTCTTACTTAAGTCTGAAGGACATTGAGCACACTCATTCTTTTTTTTACTCAGCCTTGGTATTCCCATGTGTTAATGCTCAACCCCAATCCCTCCTGTACTAGAGGGGCTTCCTGTGGGGACCTGAGCCATCACTATTCCTGCTTGGGGTTGCACTGTTAATCTCACTGGCATTGTCCTGAACGGCCAGTTGGAAAATGAGTATAGATGAGCACTATGCTTTGTCTTAAAAAAAAAAAAATCATGCTGGGGGCATAGCTCCTGTGGTGTTTAGCATGTACAAGCCCCTGGGTTCAATCCCCAGCACCAAAAAAATGCTCCTTTTAATTCAGTTTTACTTGATGTTAGAATTGGCACTTTTTCTTCTTTTGAGGGTGCAGTGGAGAAACTGAGGCATGAAGTATTCTCATTTGAATAGCAGCTGTAGCATTGTTCCTTCAGCTGTTCTGCCTTGAGTTTAATACTAATTTGTATTATTTTTGTGGCTGTGAATGGTGTCTTTTAAAAGTATTGAACTGAGACAGTTTTAAAAAGACTTGCCTGATAATTTAGAGTTCTTCCATTGGGGCTAAATCAGAGGTGTAATGAGTCCCAGATTTGTGGATGGTGTGTGCTCAGCATAATGCTCAGGAGAGCAGAGGGACCCAGACACAGGTAGGTGTGCTCCATCCACAGGTAGTGGCAGCCTGGATGTGGTACAGTGTTAGCATAATGATCACTTCATCATAGTGAAGTCATCATGCCACCTTGTTAACATTAGAGCTACAGTAATCAGGCAGGGTATTCTCAGAATTAGGAATAAAACCAATGGTTGTGTCTTGAGTGTTTCGTATACAACTACAAAGAACAAAACATCACATTTAAGGTACCTGATTGCATGCACATAAATATAGATTATTTTGTAGTTTGAAAAAGGGACTCTAATGAACTATTTGTTTTTCCTCTCCCCTGTTCCTTTTTCCCTTTCCTGCCACTGATTCAGTGAGCTGGAGATTGGATAACAGGTATAATTTAAGCTCTTCTGTAGATTTCTAGACTCCTTGGTTTACTGGTGCAGTAGTTTAAAAGATCACATGAAACACATTTCTGAGTAGATTTGCAAATGCACCAGGGTTGTAACCTGTTAAAGTACTAACAGTGACATGGTTTGTTTTTAAAATGTAGTGATATTTAGCTTGTTTTGTTTCATTATTTCTAACTTGAATGTTTGTGAGTTTAACTTCATACTTGTATCATGTTACGATCTCAAAAATGTAACTTCTAGGTTACTAATATTTGTTCTGCATGAGTGTTGTTAGTGTTGGAGTTTGTTGAAGACTTTTGAACTTTAGGTTTTAAAGAACTTCCAACCCAGTTGCTGACAAAACCTCTTTTTCTTGATTCACAGCCGAAGGAATAAGGATTCTACAATGACTTTAACTGCGATGATTGTGCGGGTTTTCCATGAGGATTAATAAACTGTAAACATCTGTGATGGTTTTGGGCTTTTCATGAGGATTAATAAACTCAACGCTTTCATGTGTCTGGCTCTGAAATACACTTGAAGTTTACTGGCTGGGAGGTGTTACAACATTAGCCCCTTGTTTTTACAGGCTTAAATTGCTACTTGCTCTCACACATTGCATTGAACATTTGGTGAAAACTTGGCATAATGGAGTGATGCTTGTCTTTCCTTTATTAGGAGGAGGATAATGGCAGGTGGGTCTCCACTATGAGAGTGCTACTGCCCTAGTGGGTCATCTCCAGAAGAGACACTTGGAGTCTGAATCCCTTTTAAGTGTTCCTAGACTCCTACTAAGTGCTTATTACTTAAAAATCTATTTCCTGACCTTATTAAAAGGTTAAACTTGCTGGGGATGGTGGTGCATACCTGTAATCTCAGCAGTCTGGTGACTGAGGGAGGAGGATGGTGAGTTTGAAGCCAGCCTGAGCTACATAGCAGGACCCTATCTCCAAAAAAAAAAAAAAAACAAAAAGAAAATTAGAAAAGGAAGTTAAACTTACTAGATCAGATCTTCACTTGCCTACAAAATAAATAGGATCTGTCTCACTTATATCGCAGGTTGGTTTATGAGCTTTGTGAGAGGGGGATTTGAGAGCGATGGTAGTTGGTTGAATGGCTGTAGTGTATGATTGCCTGGTTGATAAGTTGTGTAGTTGGAAATGGGCTTTATGAAACATGGAAAATTGTGCTTCAGCTTTTATTTTTTAAATTTATTTTTTATACATTTTAATTTTTTTTTTTTTGCGGGACAGGTTTGAACTCGGCTTACTCCTTGAGTCACTGCGTTAGCTCTGTGTGTGTGTGTGTGTGAGAGAGAGAGAGATGAATTTTTTCAAGTTAGGGTCCTGTGAACCATTTGCCCAGGGTTGGCTTCAAACCACAGTCTTCATGATCTCTGCCTCCTGATAGCTAGGATTACAGGCCTAAGCCTGGCACAGTGCCTTTTGAGGGAGGATAGGAAAGGTGAGGCAGAGAGCTTGAGGCATTGGTGGTTTATGGATTTTAGATGACATTTTCTCCTGGAGATCATGTTTATTGGTTGGTTTGCACCATAGGTGGGACTACCTTCCTTTTAGGCTTGTAAATGCTATTAACCCTGGATGGACAATGTGGAGTCTCCAGTCAATAGACAACTGGAAGACCTGGTTGGTTGGGCTGGAAGGGGATCCAAGAAAGCATTAGCCACGAAGGGGAATGAGGGCTGCAGAAGTAAGCACAGAATGTTTTGAAGAGGGCATAGTAAGATTGGAGATAGGGACATGAAGAGGGAAGTTGTGGAGTTGAACCTGCTGGCTCCAGAGTTGCTATATCTGTAGCCCTGCTGCAGCTCACCCATGGCCCCGTGGGTTCTACTATGGAATCTCTCCCTTGCAGCAGTTTAGGATCAGATGACCTAAAGGTAGGGCAAGTATGAAAGAGTGGGGTGTTAGGTCAGTGAGCTTCAGTTCTCCCTCTTCTCCTGTGGTCACTAAGTAGAATTTGAGATGACATATATATTGGCAGTACTGGGGTTTGAACTCCGCCCACAACCTTTTTGCTTAGGTTGTTTTTCAGATTGGGTCTCGAGTCTTTGCCTGGGCTGGCCTTAGAGCAGGATCCTCCTATCTGCCTGCTTAGCTGGGATTACAATCATGAGTGCTTGGCCTTGAGACATGGCAATTTTGAGAGGCCAAAGATCAGACCTGGAGACAGCAAAAGTTGCGGTGGAAGATGAAGTGTCCTGTGAGTTAGCATGAGGGACTAGAGAGGTTAAGAAATGAGTAGCCTGTGAGTGCAAAATGGAATTAGGAAGAAGAGGCCTAGTGGAACCAGTGGAATGCAGACTGAAGCACAGAAGGTAGTTTCCAGGTATCAGGCTGATAACAAGGATCAAAGCTGCAGGGAGCCTCTGCATGGAGTGGAGGCAGGCATCGGAGCCACAAGGTATGGAAGCTTTTCCTGTGGAGTCTGCTCAGGGAAGTGCCATCACAGAAACTCCAGCTCTAAAGAGGGATTAATGCCAGCTGGGCCTGTTTCTAGAGAAACTGCCTGGGCTGGGATGTTAAAACTCAAGCTGGTCGTTTTGCCTGTGAGTTTTTTAGACTTGAAACATAGCAAGTTTTATATACAAGAGAAGCCAGTGTAGTATACCTTCATGACGGTGTAGATAGAGGGCTGGCTGCATCCTTCAGAATAGGCATTTTTCTACAGGCCACCAGCCTCTGCTGCTATAGCCAACCTTCTTCACCCTTTCAGGCCTGCTCCCTGGCTTGTGTCCTCTCTGAATGACTTCTTACATCTAGTCTATCTCGGTCCCTTGTTTGGGTTAGCTTCCTTTAAATGGGGGCTCTCAAGGGTACCTGTTCTGCTGCCCTGACAGGCTATTTTTTGACTCTCAAAAGGATTGAAAAGTCAAAATTGAAGTGCCAAACAGCTGAGACAGGAAGCAAGAACTTGGCTTTAAATTGTGGCCAGTTGTGCTATTGAACTTAAAGAGTCTTGAGGATTCTGCACCTAGTTGACAGTACCAGACAGCACTTTGCTGCCAGTAGGCTTTGGAAGAGCATAAGAATGCAAGGTTTATTGGGCACTGGTGGTTCAAACCTATAATCTTAGCTACTTGGGAAACTGAGATGAGGAGGATTGCAGTTTGAGGCCGAGTAGTTCCTGAGATCCTGATCTCCAAAAATAACCAGAGAAAAAGGCCTGGAGGTGTGATGCAAGCAGTAATCCCTGCTTTGCAAGTCGGATGCCCTGGGTTCAAACCCCAGTCCCACAACAAAAAAAATTAAGGTTGCTTTTACTAAGCAGAATCAACAAAGAGCCCTGGTGGGAAGCTGTGTTTTAATGAGCCCTGGGATTGAACCCAGGGTCTGTGCATACAAGGTGGGTGCTCTACCATTGACCTACATCCAGCCTCAGGGTCTGAAGAGTGGTGAGAAGAGAGGCTAGAGATGGTTCTGAAAAAGGGGCACTTACTGCCCAGTGAATCTCTGCTGCTTTTGGTTTGCCTTAATATAGCACCCTTGAGTTTTGTTTGTACCTGGATGTGTCCTAGAAATCTGGCAGCTTTTACCTATCCTTTTCTTCCTTGGCAAGTTGATTATTTTGGACTGCTCTTAAGACAGCATCTTATAACCATACTCTTGGAGCTGAGGCAGGTGCTGTTGTAAACCATATGATCAGTGATCTTCATAATCTGCAATAAACCTGAGATGCAGGTCTTAAACCTACATTGGACTGTTAAGCAATTTAACAAGTTCTCTCTGCCCCTAAAGTGGTGGAGCTAGGTTTGGGATGCAACTGTGTGACACCAAAGCATCCCTGTGCATTTATTTACTCATTCACTCATACTGAGCAGCTGCTTGCTTTTGGGCATATAGTGGTGTATGACTTGTGATTTATCTACCTCTTTTGTTCTTGGGTGCCATTCGCCTTGGGACTGTTGAACAGCTATTGGGTTGCCAAATACCCCATTTACTGAGTTGCTATGGGCACCGGTCCCTTTTATGGGGCCGGCAGAGCTAAGGTAAAGAAGCTGTCCCTGCCCTTACAGCCAAGAGTATAAACTCAGGATCTCATGGCCCTGGCTCCTGTTCCTTACCATGGAGTAGCAGGCAGTGAGTGCATGGATTGTGGCATAATAGGAATCTAGAGCCAGGATCAGTTTAGGAGGCTGGGTCCTGGAAGATTTCTGGGAGAGTGGTACATTATCAGGGCAAGAGACGTGATCTGGTTTGGTTGCAGAGGTCTCATTTGAGACCATGGAAGATGGGAAAAAAGCACACAGCTGTGAAACCAGCAATTCTGTAGGGGCAGAGGGAATGAGATGAGAAGGTGGGAGAGTAGAGTGCCGGTGGGCACTCTTGTATCATGATGGAAGGCCCTGCATGATTTTGGTAGCTTCTAGCAGAGTTTGCAAAGTGTGTTTCCGGTTGGAGGAGTTCCATTTCAAAAATAGATTTTAGGTTGGCTGCACAAGCACAGAAGTATGCCACTTGATTCTTTTGTGCTGGCAAAGCAAAGAGCTGTCAAGTCCCAGAACTCTGCAGTGGGTTCCATACACACATTCACCTTCCCTTCCCCATCCATCTGCCCTTGAGATTCTTGTATGCCAGATGTGAGACCCCCCCCCCCATCCCAGTGACCTCAGGCTGGGTGGGAGTTAGGTTATAGATGAGATCTTGGTGGGAAGGGAGACTGGGGACATCAGTGGGGGACAGGCCAGGGAGGGCCTTGTATGCCTGGCTAAGAACTTTCTTTGTTCCGTATTTCGGTTGAGGAAAAGAAAATGCTGGAGAGCTAGATGTTCAGTGGATCAAGCATCCTTATCACATGCTGAATTCCTCTTCACTGGAAATACTTTAGCTCTCTGACGTGTATCAGAGATTTGTGCAGCAGGATGGGATGGTGGTGGTGGTGGTGGTGGAGATGAGGTACCATCCAAGCAATGTAGCTAGGATAAATGACCAGTTTCTGATCCTCAGCAGGAGCTGTGGGCAAGCAAAGGACTTTTCCTTTGGACTCCCATTTTCCCTATCTTTATGTCCAGTGCAAGGGCTAGTTGAATAGTTCCCATGCCTGCTTCCTGAGGGCTCGCTAGAAATATAAATGCCCAACCTCTTGCCTCAAATATTCCCTTAGTAGGTCTGGGCAGCACTTGTGTATCTGAAACTTTAATGACTTCCCAGGTTTGGGAGGTTTTAGGCTAAAGTTTCTTCAAGGTTCTTTCTACCAGAATTCTGTTTCTAGTAGGACACTGTTTCTGTCTTCAAGAAGCTGGCAAATGAATGGTAATACTATTACTACTACTACTAATAGTGACGATGGAATAGCAAAGTTTAGTAAGTGCATACTCTATGCCAGGTATTGAGCTAAGTGTGCTGTAGGAATTTACTTTTTATAAACACTCTGAGGGAGGTACTCCTAACTCCCATTTTACAGATGAGGAAATTGAGGCTCAAAGAGGTCAAGGAACTTGATCAAAGTTACACTGCTCTGATGTTCCCTGATGAGCCTGGGGCCTTTGGGGAACCTCTCACCAAGGAGCTAGACTTTGTGCTGAATCTTGATGAGTGTGTAGGGGCCAGGTAAGGCAGTGTTCCTCCAGGTGTGATCAGTACAAATGTTACCAGCATTGTCTGGGGACCTGTTACAAATGCAAGCTCTGGGCACCACCCTGGAGCCAAAGAATCCGTGAGGGTGGCACCCAGGAACCTGTGTTCACAAGCCCTAAGGTCATTCTGGTGCCCCCTAAGGTTAGAACCTCCAAGCAAGGGGAGGGGAGACCAGGAAGGAGTCCATAGATTGTCCCGTCTCTAGCATTTTTTGTAGATTAAAGCGGTCCCCCTATTGACTCCCACAAGGGGGCACTGTGGGCACAGGCTTGAAAGCTGCCTGCTTTGTTGTCAGGGCCTCTACCCTTTTGGAAGTGTGAAGAAAGCCTGATGCCAGATCAACTGGAGGGGTCAGTCTTTCTTCTCTGAGAAGGTCTTTTGGGGGTGGTAATCTAGTTTATTGGATTCAGCCCTCGTAGGGAACCTGAACCAGGAGGGCTTACTGCTGTTCACACGTGCGTAGTGATGTCCACCTGTGTGTGGCAAGGTCTCCTCAGATCCTGCGCAAACAGATTTCCCTTTTATAGCTGCTGAGCCAGGCAGCTTGCAGTTTCCTTGCGGGGAAGAGCACTAGAACTCCAGCAGCTGATTGTGGGTCAGCATACAGCTCCCTACAGTACTGTGTCTCCATCTTTTTCTTTGATAGTCTTGGGTGAGGGGCTGGGTGCTGGGTCTAGGACCTGTCTTCAGCTGTCACTCTGCCCCACCACACTTTGGGATCTGGGGCAATTTCTCCTTTCACCTCTGGGCCTCAGTTTCCTACAGCAGGATGAGGGAGGGAGTGGCTCTGAGAAAGCATCTTTCTCTCCATATCTAAAATCCTGCCCCAGAGTTGAGGAAGAGACTGACTTGTGCTGCTCAAAGACCTGGGATTGCAGGGGAGCTGTAAGCCTGGTGACAAGGCATCCATCTCCTGTATCCATTTAAGTATGCGTTTCCAGGGACTTGCTGTAAGGCAGTAAGGTGGGACCTATCAAATTGGATTTTTTAAAAAGTTCAGATCTTTAGACACCCAGGATTTGCCTCTGTAGATTTCTGTTCTGTATTACTTGGAAGGAAAGATTTATACCATGTTCTCCTCCTCTCAGCCGCAGTGTGTATTTCTTCCGAGAATACATTGCCTTGGAGGGGCTTTGGCATTCACCTCATTAATCCAAGGATTGGCGTCCTCTGTTCACAGGGGCTGCTCATCCAGCCGAGCCACTTGGCCTGGGCAGGAGTGCTGAACATGTGTGCACAGACAAGAGCCATAAGGGGACTCCAGACTGGGTCTGGCCTGTCCCTCTGCTGGCTCCTACTGTCTGTGATGTTCAGAGAGTTTGGTTAGAAATTGTCCAACCCACAAACAAGACTATTGAGCTCCAGCCTTCCTCAGCGCAGGAGACCTGTTAAGATGTCTGTCCACCAGTCTCCTTGGAGAAGCAAAGGAAAGCTCTGTGGTTCCACTGGCCCATCGTGTAGCATGGAGATACTGGTGCATTTTCTTCTGGCCACGGCACAGAGTGGTTAGGTGACTTCCCCAAGTCCCTCAGCTCATTAATGGTGGGGAGGACTGGGCTTCAGGTAGAGTTACCTGAGCTCACTCCCACACACAAGTTTGGCAGTATTAGGATCAAACCCAGGGCTTTGCACACACTAGGCTAGCACTCTAACAGTGAGCTATGATCCCAGCCTACTTCCTTATATTTTTAAGGTTACAAGGCACTGTGGTGTTGTCTAGGGAAACTTTTCCATGCTGTCCAGCTCATTGTCCTTTGTCATCCTGCAGTCTACAACTGGGAAGATGAGGCCTGACACATCTACCCATGGTGCTTCATCATTGTCTTAGATAAGGGTTAGGAGGAAGCCAGAACAGCGAGGACACCAACAGCTCACATAAGAAGTCCTCAAGTCACTGAGGGGATGTTGGGGTTGTTGGATGCAGCAGTTCCAAAGAGTCAACAGAGACCCACACAGTTTCTCCTTTCATTTTGCTGTTTTGGTATGGTGCCATTCTGTGGGATGTACCAATCACAGTTGGGCTAACAGTGTTGAGGCTGGGTGAGGAAGGAAGTGCTTAGCATAGGAAATCTGAGAAGAGCATCTCACTTGGGGTGGTACAAGTACAGGGTCAGCCCTTCTTGACCCCCAGAAACCCTCACCCTAGTCCTGGATTTGGAAGAGGTCACCCATTGTCCACACAGGCCTGAGCAGAAGTCACCTGAGTCATGTCTGCTGCTATTCCTTTGGCTGGGGCTTGGTCTCCTGGCATACCTAGCTAACTGGCAGTGAGGCTGGGGAATGTAAGCCAGCTCTAGCCTAGGTCAAGGTTGGGAGAACAGTCTGGGGACAACACCAGTCTGTGCCATGGCAGGAGAAGAAAGTGGATGCTTTGTAGGCACCCTTTGGATAGAGCATCTCAAGCACAAGGGGGAATTTATTGGAAGACTGGCAGGTGTCTAACAGAACCAAAAAGCAGGCTGTGGCAGCCCTGCTGGAGTTGGTGGGGGAAGATCATTCCAGAATAAATCAACTTTATGTTCTGATTTTTCTCCATCCCCTCCAGCACTTGTGAGTATGTGTACTTTCAATTTTAGCCACCCCATTAAGGGTGAGGTGGCAGCCCATGATGGGTTTTTTGGTTTGTTTCTGGTGGTACTGGGGCTTACTTTTTTTTGGTGCTCTGGGATTTGAACTCAGGGCTTTGTGCTTGATAGGCAGGTGCTCTACCACTTGACCCACAACTCCAGCCCATTTTTCTCTGGTTGTTTTTGAGATAGGTTCTCACTTTTTTCCCTAGGCTGGGCTCCATGATCCTGTTGTTTTAGGGTTCCCGCTGTTGCTGGGATGATAGGCACACAGCATTATGCCCAGCTTTTTACTGTTCAGATCGGGTCTTGAGAATGTTTTTCTTTTTTTTTTTTTTTTGGTGGGACTAGGGTTTGAACTCAGGGCTTTACAAAGCAGGTGCTCTACTGCTTGAGCCACACCTCCAGTCCATTTTGCTATGGTGATTTTATTTTATTTTGCAGTACAGGGGCTTGAACTCAGAGCCTATACATTGAGCCACTCTACCAGCCCTTTTTGTAATGCTTTTTTTTTTTTGAGATAGTCTTGCGAACTCTGCCTGGGCTGGCTTTAAACTGCAATGCTCCTGATCACTGCCTCCTGAGTAGCTAGGATTACATGTGTAAGTCACTGGCACCCAGCTTATTTTATTTTACTTTTTGGTGGTACTGGGGTTTGAATACAGAGCCACATGCTTGCTAGGCAGGAACTGTACCCCTTGAGCTACTCTACCAGCCCCTACTGTTCTTATTTTTGAAATGGGGTTTCTGTAACTATTTGCTTGGGCTAGCCTCAAACTCCTCCCAATTAGCTAGGATTACAGGTGTGAGCAGCTGGAGTCTGGCTGTGGGTGCTTCCCGCTCCCCCCCCCCCCCGAATTGGCCTGGATTTGCCGTCTTCCCAATCTCAGTCTACAGCGTAGCTGGGATGACAGGTGCACACCACTGTTCCCAGATATTGGTTGAGATGGAGGGGCTTGCAAACTTTTCAAGGCTAGCTTTGAACCTTGATCCTCCCAAGTAGTTAGAATTACAGGCATGAGTTATCCATGCCTAGCTTGTTTGTTTTTTGAGATAGGGTCTCACTATGTAGACCAGGCTGGCCTCAATCCAGAGATTCTCCTGCTTCAGCCCCCTGAATGCTGGTATCTCAGGCATGTGCCACAATGCCCTGGCTGATGTTTTTTTTCTCTTTTTCTGGTGCTGGGGATCAAACTTAGCATGCATGCAAACACATGTTATACCATTGAGCTACATCCCAAGCCCTCGTTACGGTTTTGATTTGCATTTCATAACTCTTCTGAGCATCTTTTCATATGCTTATCAGCTATTTTTATGTCTTTAGAAAAAAGTCTATTCGAATCTTTTGCCCATTTTAAAACTGAGTTACTTGTCTTTTTATTGTTGAATTGTAAGGGTTCTTTCTGCTTTGTTTTTGTTTTCCAGTGCTCAGGGCCTGCAAGTACTCTACCTCTGAGCTACATCTCCAGACCCTAAGGGTTCTTTATATGTTTTAGATATAGGTCTCTGTTCAGATACGTGATTTGGAAGTGTCTTTCCTCATTCTATGGGTTGTTTTACTTTCCTAATGGCATCCTTTGAAAGGCAAGTGTTTTGGGTCTGACACTGTAACTTAGTGGTAGAGCACTTGCCTTGCATGTTCAAGGCCCTGGGCTCGATCTCCAGTGCTGCACCAAAAGACAAAACAAAACAAGTTAGCAAAAACAAAAAAAAGGCAAATACTTAAAATTTTGATGAATTCCAAGTTAATTATTTTTCTTTTGTCACTTGTGTTTTTAACATTATATCTAAGAAAACATTGTCTAACCTGAGGTCACAAAGATTTACCCTTATGTTTTCTTTTGTGAGACTTATAAGTTTTAGCTCTTATATTTAGGTCTGTGGTCCATTTTGAGTTAATTTGGGTAGATGGTGTGAGGAAGGGATCTGACCTCATTGTTTGTATGTAAATATCTGGTTGTCCTAGCACCATTTGTTGAAGAGACCATTCTTTCCTCATTGAATTGTATACTAGCACCTTGTTGAAAGTCCATCGACTCTGTTGCCACTTTCTGGGTTTCCTGTCCTTAGAAACTGCTGCTAAGAGTCTTTCCCCATGAGACTTTGAATGTAACAGTAATACCTTTGTTTTCTTGAGCACTGTTTACTGTGCTCATGTATATGTGTGTGTATGTAACTGTTGTTTTCACAAGTTTTGCAAGGTGGAAATTATTGTCCCCATTTTAGAGATAAGCAAACTGAAATTTATGGTTTAAGCCACAGGCTGCGAGTCACTCGTAAGTGGCAAAGCTGGACTTAAGCATAGGTCAGTGTGGCTCCAATGACTGGCTCCTCCCTATCCTGTGGTGCTCTATTCCCAGGCGGTCCCACCCTGGAGTTCTTTGGGTCATGACCAACCAAATATATCTATAGCAGGATTATGATCTAACACCTAAATATAGATAATATATTTTTACAGTAGGATTTCACTGTGTGATGTGAATGCTTAAAAAAAAAAAAAAAAGCACATGTTGCCCCAGATGGCTCCTGAAATGAGGGGCCAGGGTCCTGCCCTGCCCTGACCTGTGTCATGTTAGTTTTGGAAGCCATAAAGAGGAGCCTATTCAGAAAAGATTGCCAAGGAGGACCTGTCCTCAGTGGTACATGTGGTCTACTTGAAGGGGTTGGGGAGTGTTCAGCTGGACACGAGAAGGCAGTGGTTTAGGTCAGGGGCTGCCCTGTGGGACAAAGGTGAGATTTGTCCTGGAGTGTGAAAGACATGGGGAAATGGGCTCAAAACTCAGAGCTAATGGAAGAAGCCGGGGTCTTCTTGGGGGCAGTGAGCTTCCTGTCACTGGTAGTAGATGGTCTGGCTGCTTCCTTGGTGGGATTGCTACAGAGCCTCTGGGTCTATGGTGACATACAGGCCTGAGGGGTTTTAGGGTCTCCTTTATCACCCAAAGCCTGCGCATCATGGCTTCTGATTTTATGGGGACTTCCTGTTCATGTAACTGGGATTGCTCCCAGCCCAGATCTGTCATGTCTCGCCAATCCCAAGGGCTAAATTTGGAATTTAATAACAACACTTTGGATTTATGTAGCCTGTTTCCTTGGAGGCACTTCATCTGTTATCCCATTAATTTTCATAATGTCCCTGGGCGGAAGGTGAGGGAGGGTGAGAGAGGAGAAGGGATCTTTCTGGCTTCACATCTTGAAGGTATAAAGGAGATGGCTGGAATAGGAGCAAGCCAGGGACTGGGTGCATGGCCAGCATCCCTGCCCTCTGGCTTGCCCCTCACCAAGAATAGGCTGCCTATGGGTAAAGGGTACATCTCCCCATCTGATGCTTATGTCTCAGGCATAGTATGTTGGCATCTCAATTCTACAAAGTTCAAGACACACTCATTGGGTATAAATTTCTTGATCAATGCAGGTGGGTGGATGTGAAGGTGAGCAAGATAGAGCCTGAGCCCCAAGGTGCAGGGGACAGATCAATGTGTCTACCATACCACCTGGTAGAGGGAATGGTCCACAGGCAGCAGAATGGCTTGTGTTAGAGGGTAGAATATGTGAGCTCAGTTTGAAGTGTGTTGGAACAAATCCTCAAATCCTAGATTTGCAGTCTGGGACTCACAGTTCCAGTCTGGTTTCCTACCTTCTAGTCATATTATGTGGGTGTTGTCCTTGCTGTGACTCACTTCCCAAGGGAGTTTTGCCTGTGATGATCTGTAGGATCCTAAGACCCTGATTGGAATGCTGCTGGATGGTGAACCTGAGCCTGCCCAGAGGGGACATGGACTTGTTTTGGGAAGGTTGATCAGGAATGGAGGGAGGAGCCAGGGGGAGGGCTCTTGGCTTTGGGGTTCATGTCTACTCCACACTTTTCTGTCATCACTCCCTCTCTCTCATGTGTACCTGACTTTTACATCCTTCGTGGGGCTCTATTCCTTTAAGCCTTGGCATTTGGACTTCAGACGGGCTTGATGATTGTTCCTTCCTCCAGTGGGGAACCTTTTAGCTGGGCTTTAACTACTGTGTCTTTCCAGGCACTAGGTGAGAAAGGTGCGGAAACCCAGGGCCACACGTTATAGCATGTGGCAGCAGGAAGGTACCTTGAAAATCATTTGGTACTACCCTTTCCTTCTCCCTTTTATAAGGGAATTGGGGTTTGGCATTGCAAGTGAGGGGAAGAATGTTCCAGGAAGAGATAGTAACAGGTGCCTTGATGTGGAGGCAAAAAAGATAGGTGATGGGCCTGTGGGGGAGAAATGCCAGGTTGGGAAGTATATGGAAAGGGCTGGAGGTGTGGGTGAGGCCAGTTGTGTAGGGGACTGTAACAGGAGATTACAGGTAGCTTTGCCTGGACAGAAGATGTAAAACACTTTAGGTGTGCCTTTTATGAGGAACCCTGGTCAGAAGGGGAGCCCCCAGTAATCCCTCTTCATCTTCTCCCCCTATGGCAACTCAGTTCTCCACCTGCTCAGGTTGAAAGCCTTGTTAGCAGCCTGGACCCTGTCTTTTACACTCTACATCCTGCCCATCAACAAATCTTTTTGGTTTTTCCTCCAAAACGTATCTGTAAAAATACATCTTCTCACCACTCCATGGGCCTCTGGCCAAGCCAGTGCCATCTCTCAACTATGTCATTGTGGTGACTGTCTCACTGTGCTCCTGACTGTACCTTTGTTCCTTCAGTTTCTTCTGCACTAAGCAGCCAGAGTGGCATTATGAAAACGTGGGTCTTATGAACCTGCTCCCTGTCCCGAACCCTTTGCATCTCACCCAGATGGACACAGAAACCTTGTATGGATCCCCGCCTCACCCCCGCCACCACCAAAACAACCTGGCCTGTGCCCCTCCTGGCAGTTGCCCCATCTGCCATAGCTGCTCCTGAAATTTAGAGTTTGTTTTGGCTTTCCTTTTTACTCCTCAGCATTCACTTTTAGTATCTTTTGTTTATTGATTGCTTCTCCACTAGAAAGGAAGTGCATAAAGGCAGAGATGTTTGTGGTATATGGGTGTAATTTGGCTGTTTGGGAGGGATTGGGTTAGAACAGGGACAGGAAGAGCAGCCAGCTATGGCAGGAGTCTGACAAGAGCTGCTGAGGGTCCATGGATCTGTGAGGTGCCAAGGTCTAGAAGCATCCCCCATGGTGAATGTGAACTGTAGTTGAGAAGAGCCTTTAGATTCCATTTTCCAATCCTATCTTTGTCCATATGGAGAAACTGAGGCACACAAAGAGAATTCCCGTCTAAGTTAGAGATGGGGGCAACTCCACCCCTCTCCCAGTAAACTCAAGTATCTGTTAGTGAGCTCTGTGCTGTGTTGAGGGCCTATCATTGTGACTTGGGACACATTCCAAAGTACTTTCTTAGTAGTTACCTTGGGGTTGATGAATAAAAGTTGGCTCCTACTCTGGGGTACTGACAGGTTGGAAGCTGATATGCTGGCTTAGTGGTTCAAGGAAAGACAGATCTTGAAGAATCTTCTAGTTGCTTCTCTAGGAGTTCAGTCTTATCACCTATTGTTCTCCACTATTTGTATATCTTGGGGGGAAGGCTCTTGATTGGTCTAAGCCAATGAAATTATGGCATGTGTAGTTTAGGAATAAGAAGTGACAAGACCTCAGCCAATCAACACATGGGATTGCCTCTGGCCAAAGTGATGGTGGATTGAGGTTGGTCTAATCAGAGGTGGTGAGAAGACTTGATTGGGAAGTGCTGTCTCTCTTGCTCAAATGGTGTGATGTGAAACTTGAGGCTTGGAACCTGCGCAGACATTTTGTTATAATGAGGGAAGACTGCTTGAGGCTAGAGTTGACATTTGGTGCAGGGCAGAACTGAGAGGATGGTAGGGACAGCCAGAGCCTTGATCAAACCTACCTGAAGAATCCATACTTCTGGATTCCAGTTTTGGAAGCTAATAAATTTTATTTAAGGTACATAATTGTTAAATACACTGTGTAAAGGTTGTTTGAGTTGATTTATCTGTTATTTGTCATTAGAATATCTTTTTAAAAATTTTAATAGAAATCATATTGTATTAAAGATTATTCTATGAGCGAGTTCTGTAACATAGTTGGGAGTAAGGCCTATGTTAGCCTTACCATCCCAGCACACAGACTAAAAGCAATGAAAGGAAAAACAGATAATTATGTCACAGGTAATTATAGACAGACACACAGCCAAGTTGAGCAAAACAAAAACAGTCTCTTGGGTGGATCATGGATTAGATAAAAATCATTTACTTGTCTGGACTCCACTCTAAAGATCTGGTTTCATGTCTTTCTCTATGTTACTCATGGATTCCAGGAGTTGTGGAAAATTCTCATCTTTCTTTGACCAACAGAAAGATGCAATAAACAGAGTGACAAGGTCCAGAATCAGGGCCCGTGGAGGGGTGTGATGAGTTCCTGTGGCCCTGCGTATTCCTGGTGTTGTCAGAAAAACATCCTAGCTGGTATTTGGATGATGGCAGTGATGGGAGGTCTTGGTGGGGAGCCCCAAGTGGTCTTTGGAAATGTGCTCCAAAGCTCTGCCCGAGTTCCTGCTCCTCAGAGAACCTTTTCAGGAAGTGCTTTGAGTGGTTTCTTCCTGAGGTGGGCCAGCGTGGGCTGCCAGCATGGATCCTAGCACTCTTAGGAGCATGGGGAGAAATCTGTCTTTCTGCAGAGTCACCATAGTCACTGTCTTACAGAAGCCTGCCTGAGGATGAAGGAGACATCTGGACCAGAGTAGAGCTCTTTTTTTCTCTCCTTTCTTTCCCACTGTGGATACTTGCTCTCTTGGGAGGGTCTTACTCAGTGGAAATGGCACATGTCACATTATTGCCTGAAGTTCCAGCACATACCTGGGATACAGTGAGCACTTGCTAGAGCCATAGTGGCTTTGTGAAAAAGCCTTTATTTCTCTTTGCCTCTTGGTGGGTGGTGACCGATGGTCTCCTTCCTGGAATATTTACAAATGTATAAAAAGCATGAATTTATAAGCCAGGTGTTCCAGTACATACCTGTAATCAACACTCAGGAGGCTGAGGCAGGAAAATTGTAAGTAGAGGCCAGCCTGGGCTACATAGTAAGACCCTGTCTCAAAACAAACAAATAAATAAGAACCAAAAATAAAAATAAAACCATGACCAGGCACCAGTGGCTCATGCCTGTAATCGTAGCTACTCAAGAGGCAGAGATTAGGAGGATTCAGATTCGAAGAAAGCCCCTCGCAAATAGTTGGAGAGACCCCCATCTTGAAAATACCCAACACAAAACAGGGTCGGCAGAGTGGCTCAAGTGGTAGAGCACCTGTCTAACAAGCAAGAGGCCCTGGGCTACCAAAAAAAACTCCTACAAACTTAAAAGAAAACCAAGTCTACTCAAGGAAATTTAGCAAAATATGTAAACATTTGTGATGAAATAACACAACTTTTTTTTTCCCCCAAACTATGGGGTTTGTCGTCTACATTCACAACTGAAAAATCTTAAACTGAAAAAAGAGAGGTGATTTTTTTTTTTCCCATCCATATCTTGGCTCTCTTGCATTCTATCCATGGAACCCATGGGATGTCTGTGGGCCCCAAGTTAAGAACCACTAAGTGACAGGCAATTTAAAAAAATACTTGCACATATGTGTGTATATATGTGAAATTATGAAAATGTATGCACCTACATAACTACTTAATGGGATCTTGCTACCTCCACACACAGATACAGGGGCTACCTCTTACTTCCCCAGGTGGGCCTACCATGCTCAGAGAGATGCTGTATGTGTGTGCACAGGTGCACACCCACATCTGGCACATGGAGTCTCATGTGCACATCCTCCTAAAAGTGTACACACAGCTGACATGTCTGCCTGTGGAGCTGTAGGGATACATACACACACAGCCTGTGGACACATACCTGGCTCTACCTAGAGCTTCCGGTACACAAGGACACACAATCCTAGGAAATAGGCAGGGTAGACAGAGCCCCTGGGCTCAGCATGGCCACTTTATGGCAGCTAGCATGGACAGAAGAAGTCAAAGTCACACTGTCTGGACACTGCCCACAGGCACCAACGAGGCTCAGTCCAGGAGGACAAGAAGTACTGTGTAGTCCACTCTCCCAAGGCACAAACCAAAGACCCAGCACAAGTCTGCTTCTTACTAGAGGACAGAGACTCGGATGCCATTACTGTGCCCCTACGAGTGGACTGCCAAGGAGCCCTCAAACTTGGGCTTGTCTGACCCCAAGGGGGCAGTGAGCCTGTGGGCCCAGTACAGTGCTGGGGTGCCCTTAAAAGAAAGCATTCCTCATTGGTAATGAACATTATGTCTGCAGAAACTAAAGGCTCAACTGCCTATTCAGTTTATGTAAAATAAAACAGGCCATATGCTGCTGCTTTCAGAGTTTGGATGTTTAAATTAAATGTTGTTTAATGAATATTCAAACCCATTTGCTCCAAAGTTGTGTTCAATGTGGCAGTGGCTTTCATCCCCCCTTCCTTGAAGCCTCCTCCCTGCTCCAGTACCCAGGGTATTAAGCCATTAGAACGGGGTGTGAACATCCAGGCATCTGTCTTGCAATGGAAAGTTGGATATTAAAATGCTGGAGCAGATGACAGTATAAATAAAGACATACAGTGAGAGGCCGGTCTGGTTATTTTTTTGTTTGGTAATTAAGACTGAGGAGGTTTTGACTGAAGTTCTATCTGATTGAGAAACGGGTGGGGAGCTAAGACCTGTCCACCTCTTTGCTTTTTGCTCTGTCAGCCCAGAGAGGGGCTTCACACTGGCCTCCATGTAATTGGTTTGCTGACAAGTGTCAGCTTGCTGGTGGAGAGATGTGTGAAATGGTTTCATTTTTCTCTAGCCACTTCTTCCTGCTGAACTCTGTCAAATTACCCTTAACACCAGCTGGAGTGGAGTTCATAGCTTTCTGGCCATGTAGACAGAACTAAAGGCTCATCTCAGATTGAAATTCTCTCCTGCCTCGCTGGACTGGGAGGAAGAGATTGTGGAGGGACAGTATATGTTCTGTCACTCCTCTACTATCCATGCCTTGGATCTGCTCTGGGGTTGGGGGCTTTCTGGGAGTGGTGGGAGAAGAAGTGGTTCCTGTGGAAGGTCAAAGGTGTTTCACTCTGGTCCTGTCTCATCACAACTTGCTTCCTTGGCTGGTGTGATGGTCTCTTTGTAAATTGTGGGACAGAGTCCAGCTAATGCCAGCACCATCCATCACTGAGAACCCCTTCAGGGAGAAGCAACAGGTCTGTCTTCCACAGATGATACACATGCTTGGTCTCCTTTGTGAGGAGGGTGGTGTTTCTCCTGGGCTGTCCTCTAAACTGCATCTCCAGGTAGCCACATGGAGAGGCCCAGCACACAGGGCTGATGAAGGGAGCATGTGGGTCTCACACGTGGAGCTGATAATTAAAGGCATGGGAGCAGTTGAGCTCTTTGGGGTAGAACTTAGTGATAGGAGAGAAGGGGAAGAGGATGAAGTTCCTTATTATGTTCCTAAAACCTTTCTAGTCATAGACAAACCCTCCCTCTAAATGGGCGCAATAAGATGTCACTTGGGATAGTTACTGTTGCCTTAGGATTGAACTCGTGGACAAGCCAAGCCAAAGAGGTGTTAACCATTGCACATTTAAAGGAGCCACCAGCAGCAAACCTTTCCAAGAGTTTCATCAAGAAGAACCTAGGCTGGGTATAGTGGCTCATACCTGTAATCCCAACTACTTGAGAGGCAGAGATCAGAAAGAACACAGTTTGAGGCCAGCATGGACAAAAAGTTAGACTCCATCTCAATAAATAAACCAGGCACAGTGGTATGCATCTTCAGTCCAAGCTATGCAGGAGGCTGTAGATAAAAAGATCTATAGTCCAAGGCCAACTCGGGGGAAAAAAAATGCAAGACCCTACCTGAAAAATAAAAGGAAAAAAAAAAAAAAAGCTCAAATGGTAGAGCAGCTGCCTAGCAACCTGGAGGCCCTGAGCTCAAACTCCAGTATTGTCAAAAACAAAACAAAAACCAAAGTAGGTCTTGGCCCAGTGGGAACCAAGAATCCAAGGACTGTCTTTCAGTATAAAGTGGTAAGAGCTAGGGAAAGCACAGAGGATGAATCCTCAGTCTTTCCTGGAAGGGTGACCTTTGAGGTCAGTCTTGAATTGTAATAATAGCAAGATAAGACATGTAGAAGGGGCATCTGGGGAAAGAGAGCAGCAAGAACAAAGGAATGGAATAGCATGCAGCATGCTGAAAAGTGGGCACTGCGTGGTCCTGGGATCTGAAGTGCATGTTAGGGAATTGAATGCAGTGAACTGCTTTCCATTTCCATCCTGCACTGCTCTCCTCCAGGTTCTCCATGTGCAGATTGTGAATGGCTCTTCTGCAGTAAATCCTCCTTGCTACCAGCCCTCCCACCCAAAGGTGAATGACAGGTTGGAGTAGCTGATTACTTGGCACCTGGCTCCTCTACATCATGTTAGCAGGGGGTGAGTTCAGAGATGTCCCTCCTGTGGGATGTGGCCTGGAGCAGCCACCTGAGGGCTGAGGCAGCTACCTCAAGGCCAGACCTGTGCCATGACCCTGATTCTTCTTCTAGCTCTGTTCTTGGTTTGAATTCTGCATTTCTTCATCCTTTACTTTCCTTAGCTTTCTGGATTCCTGAGTTTGCTCCAAGATTCCATCTGGTCCCTTGAGTAGGCAGCCCAGTTGGCTCCATCTTTGTACCATTGACATTTTGCACATGGCAAGATCCACCCTTGGATTCTGAGGTATCCTACCGGTTCCCCCCTGGTCCAGTTATCTACAATTCCTGGCCTTTGCCCAACTGTCTAGGAGGATGAGGACTTTCTAGGTGAAATGAACTTGATGACTTTCTTCTCTGGCTGGGTTTTATATGTGTGTCTATATGTGTGCATATGAGCATGTGTGTGTGTGTGTGTGTTAAGAGAGATTGGGCCAAGCATGGTGACACAGACCTGTTACACCTGTTACACCTGTAATCCTAGCACTCAGGAGGCAGAAGCAGAATTGTGAATTTGAGCCCAACCTGGGTTATATAGCAAGACCTTGTCTTGAGAGAGACATCAAACCATCACCATTAACAAAATAACAACCAAAAAAGTAAAAAAAAATTGACAAAAAAAGAGAGATCGGCAGGGAGTCAATGTCCCAGCTCAGAATCTGTTCCTGGGGCTCAGAGGATGCTGGGCAGCCCTCCACACTGGCCCTGGTTCCTGATCATCTATCTCCATGTGCAGTATCCACAGAAGGTGTGTTCCATCCCAGTTTGATAGAATTCCTGCTGTCAAGGCTGTGCCAGGTCCCTGACTCTCCTATGCAGTGGGTGGGGACTCAAAATGCATTTTTATGACAATCAGAGCCAGGAATTCCGGAGCTGGGTATGCTATAAGGAACGTTATTTGTTTCTTCATTTTCCAGTCTGCACCAGAGCCCGTGCTGGGGATTGGGCAGTGAATAAGATATAGCTCCTGCTCTTAAGGGACTGTGGCCTAGTGGAAGCTGTGAGCATGTTCTGTGATGTGCATGCTTAATAGCATTGCCATTACTGCCAGTCACCTGCATAGGTGAGGAAGACTGACGTTTGTCTAGCACTTACCATGTGCACCCTTGGGGCCAAAGTTGCCTCCTGATTTGTTGCATTTCATCTTTATGCCTGTCTGATGAGATCAGTGTTATTCCAGCAAAGGAAGCATACTCAGGGAGGGTAAGCGTTGTGCCCATTGTCACTTGGCACAGAGTAACAGGAACATACTGTGAATGTGGACAAACTCTAGAGATCCCCTGAAGGTATGAGTAGGGAAGGATGGCCTATGGACACAATTACAATGCATCTGATTATGGAGTGAAGTTCTATATTATGTGACAGAGATTTGTGGAGTCCCCCCACGAGGAAGAGCCTTGGACTTTGTCCATTCAAGAATGGTTCTGAGGTTGGCAGAAGTGATCTATTGTTTCATTGGGCAGAGGTACCCAAGCAAGCTTCTGAGGTCTACAGGGTCTGATCCCAGACCTAGTTCAGGGGCTCTTCTCATTATCCAGCAGCAGAATGAAGGGGTTCCAAGGCTTAAGGTCTTCCTGTGGCCCAAATCCAGAAAGAAACAGTGTTCAGGGAAGGGAAAACTGGTCACCTGAGTGCACTCAGGTCTCACTCTAGACCTCTTGCAGAGGGAGATGGAATTGTGCTGGTGAGGGTGGATGGGAGAAGCAGCAGGGAGTCAGGTGCTTCATCTATGCATTAGGAGACAGTTCTGCCTCCCCAGAGTGACCATGGTGAGCACGTGAGACATTACTTAGAAAAGGATTGGGAAAAGATGGCTTTCTTCTCTGGCTTGGTTATGTATGTGTGTCTTCACATGTGTATATGTGTGTGTGTGATAAAACACACAGTTCTTGCCATAAAGTGAAACACGACTTGCCCTTCTACATGAATTTCTCTCATTTTTGTGCATTTTTTCCTATCATTAATGAGTTTCTTAAGACCAACTAACCAACTAATCAACCAACCAAGCAACCAGCTCTACTTACCCGTGTCCCATCACAGCACATCTATTCAGTATCTATTTTTTTTTTTGCTGGCCACTTAGTAAAATAGATAGATGAACAGAAAACCTTTTCCAATATTTTACTTTTGATGCATTGTTTTATTGAATATTTTCTAACCCATGTCAGTTAGATCCTATCTCCTTGGGAGATTAGAAAACTCCCCCACTTTTTTTTTTTTTGCCAGTTCTGGGACTTAAACTCAAGCCTTTGCACTTGTAAAGTAGGTGCTCTGCTGCCTGAGCCACACTTCCAGTCCATTTTGCTCTGGTGATTTTGGAGGTATGGGGTCTTGGGAACTATTTTTCCAGACTGGTCTCAAACCTCAGTCCTCCTGATCTCAGCCTCCCACGTAGATAGGGTTATAGGCATAGCCACTGGTGCCCAGCAAAAAAGGTTACTTTTGGTTTGTGTTTGTTAGGGATTGAATCCTTGGCCTCATGCATGCTGTGCATATGCTTTACCACTGAGCTACATACCCATCCCGAGATGAGAAGTTTGAGTAACGGAAATGATAGGTGAGTAACAGAAATGATAGAGCTAGCCATAATTTAAACCCAGGTCTTTTTGCCTCCAAGCAGTCTGCTTGCTAGCGATGCAGTGGCTTGAAGGGGTATATCTTTATTTGTCAGCTCCAGGAACTCAAAACAGCAATACTTCATGTCATGGCTGGACTGAAGCTTCCTCAGTGAAGGTCAGTAACCTCAGGAATAGTCCAGATCTTTCTTCTCTCCAAACGCAGCTGTACCATGAGGCCCTGAGGTCTATAGCAGCTGAATCTGCAAACTTAGCCTTAGGATTTGGGGAAATCTCTGCCTTCATGTGGAGCACAGGCCCTTGGGAAAAGCACTCAGACAGCATGGAGTCATATCCCTTACACAAGAGCCAAGAGGCCCTGAAAGATACACCTCATCGGTGCCCTGTGGAAGGCACTAAGCCCATTGTTGTTGGCAGGATCATTGGGTTGCTAAGAACAACACTATTAGGGTTCTGTAGAGGAAAAAAATCGATGGAATGTGTGTGTGTGTGTGTGTGTGTGTGTGTGTGTATGTATGTAAAATGGAATTCATTGGATTAGTTTACACAGTTGCAGGCCAGGTAGTCCAACAATGATCTTCTGCACAGTGGAGAGTCAGAGAACCTGGTAGGTGCTCTGTCCAAGAAGCTGGAAGCCTCAGGATAAGGGGGACCAAGTCCATGGCTGAAGGTCTAGAAGCTCCCTGGAGAGTTGCAAGTGTGAGTCCACATTGCAAAGCTGACGAAGCTGGAGTCTCATGTCCATGGGGGATGGCAGCAGCAGTAGACCAGCAGCAATAGAAGTACTCAGTCAGGAAGAATAGAGCTTGCAGCATTGGCTGACTTTCTCTTCAACTCTTGCTCCATCTGGGCTCCAGCATTTTGGATGGTGACACCACATTCAGGGCCTTTCCCCTTCAGTTGTTCTCCCACATGTCAATTCTCTCTGGAAACACCCCCACAGACACACCCAGAAGTGTGCTTCACTCATCCCCTGGGTATCAATCAAGCCCCTCAAATTGACAATCAAGATTTGCCATCACAACCTCCCACTGGGGCCAGTTCATGCACTGGGTGTTGGGCAGGGTATGGTTTTTGGAGTAGGACAGGGTTCTTTAGATGGAAAAGTGAGGTCAGTCAGCTCATGGGGACTAGATCTTGAAGGCCACCAGAGAGCAAGACAGCTTCTCTGTCTTCATTTCCAGTCTCCATCTCTCTGGGCTGGGTGGCCTTCTGACTTCATGCCTCTCTGAACCTCTGTCCGTTTTCCTCTCCACAGCAAGGTGGAGTCATTTGCTTTATGCAGCTTCAGTCTCCAGCTTCAGTCTGCAGGCGGCTCCATGTGCTGAGGCCATGACCACATGACCCCAAAGTCCCATCCCCATCTTACTGGGTTCAAATTCTTTTCTTTCTACATTTTATAATTTCAAATCAGGTGAAAAATTCAATAAAACATATGGAAAAAAGCAAGTGTTCAGCACTGAAGACTCCTCGTCTAGGATGAGAGCATGGGGGCCTGGCCCCACAGCAGGCAGCGTGACTCCTAAGTTGCTCTAAGGAGCTCTGTTTAGGTTAAGGGGGCAAGGCCCTCCGTGACAGTACAGTTGTCTGGAACATCCCTGGGCACCCAGTTCCATGGAGACAGGGCAGGGGTGCCACCCACACAGGGGCAGCCAGCAAAGGGCTGAGTATAAACATACACACTCAAGCTCAGAATCACTGGAAATTGTTGGGCAGGTGCTGGTCATGTCAGACAGTTTTAAACAGTTCATCTCTTAAAAAGTTTTCTAGGTTTGCAGTTTTCTTTTTACTTAATTGTTTTTTGTTTTTCAGTACTAATTTGACCTCAGGGCCTCATGGCTTGCTAGGCAGGCACTCTGTCACTTGAGCCACGCCTCCAGTCCTTTTTTGTACTGGGTTTTTTTGAGATAGGGTCTCACTTTTTTTGTCAGAGTTTGCCTTGAACTATGGAACCACAGTCTTCCTCATCTCTGCCCCCACCCTCTACCCCTGAGTAGCTAGGATTACAGGTATAAGCCACTGGTACCTGGCTCTTAATTTACATTTTTTTTTTTAAATCTGTAAGAATGAACAGATGGACTGTGGTCCCCATGAATGGTGGCATCTTCTCTTTCTTGTACCTTTTCCTTTGAGCCTCCAAGTAGCTGGGGGTGGTATAGGTGGGCAGGAAATTGCCTTGTAAACATTGGGACTTGGACTGGATCAGGGGTTGTATGAGTAAAGCCAGGGGTCCCAGGCTGGCTGGAGAATTGGGTACCCCTCCAGGTAGAGGCTTGACAGTCTCAACATATGCTCCCCTCTTTCACACAGAACAGGACAATTAAACACCAGAAGAGGCACTCATTTCTGGCATCTCAGACAACAGCCAGCTTTGAACAGGGAGGCAGGCCTGTAGCATGCCTCCCCCAAGTCTCTGGAGCCAGAGAGGGGATGGGGAGCCAAGACCAGAGAGAGGAATGTTTGTTGGGACAGAAACCAGGTGCAGAGGTGGTCTCTTGCCTATCTTCCTCAGAGGACTGGAGGGGCAGAGTCAGCAGGAGTCCATCCTGCTGGCCTTGTGCCTCGCAGTAGAGGCCAAAGGTCTTTGGTTGTTCTTGATGATGGCGATGGAATTGTCAACCACAAGCTTCTTATGCTGTTCTTAGTGTGGGTGGCAGTGCAGGTGAAGTGTGTGTGGATATCCCTAGTGTCCTGGAGTTTATCCAGGTCCTCAAACTTACTCTGGATGTAACTGGTGGCCACGCCATACTTGTTGGCCCCTGTGCACATGGGGAAGCAGATGATCAAGGCTGCATGTGTTGAGGAGGTAGAGGACGGATGTGGAGAAGGACGGACACATCTGTGATCATTTGACGCAGAGGCTGTCGGACAGCTTTGTGCTCCCATGCATGTGGTTCATCCCATTCTGCCCTTGCACCAGGCTCTCAGGTCTATGTAGAAGATGACAGCTGTGACTCCCTGGAAGCAGTGGATGCACTTTGGCTCAGCCCCACTGCCTGCTCACATGTCACATCTTGAAGTGAGGGTCCCTGAAGTTGAAGTGTGTCTTCTCAGTGCCTGGGTCTTCAGGCCATGTATACCCAGACCTGCTGCAGGGGATATTGTCATTCTGCACCTGTGTTCCAGGTCCCTCAGGCAGTAGGTGGCTGCTACTCATGTGGTTGCCAAAATAGTCCTCCTGTGCAGTAGGTAATCCCATGGTCAGCCTAGTGCCTCTACATGGCGCCCCAGGTTCCTCAGGAAGTGTGCCTGCTCCTTGGTCATTCAAGGCATAGCTAATAACTGCCTATTTTCCTCTGTGTGGGAGGGGTCAGCAGAGTCAGTCTGTAGACTGACCATGGGCCTTGACCATGGCCGTGATGGACTGGATGGTATTGCTGTGGAGGACTGTTGGCTATTGCCAGCACTCCTCCTCTGAGTAGCTGTGCTCTTGGTTGATCTCAGTGCCCTTAGGTGGGTTGATCTTCCTAGTTCAGTTGGGGAGAACGTGTGATATGGCCATGGCTACCTGGGGGCTGCAGGGGCAGCTGGGGCAGTGGGTAGGGCAAGGATGCCTGCACATGTCTGCCATGGACCTAGGCCATCTGCCTCCTCCTGATCATGGGTGGGAGGCAGGAGCTGCTGCAAAGCAGGCTGTTTCCTATGGGCTGCTTTTCTGAGTGGTCTGCTACCTCTGCAGGGTTTGAGTAAGGAGACTGTGCTTTTGGGACGAACCACAAGACCACCATTAGTTGGTGGTTTTCTATCCACATTGAAGCCATTGTGAGCCCACAAGGGCAGGAGAGCGCTGATGAGATACATTAATCAAGACTCACACCAACGCCCGAGCAGCTCCCATGTGCCAGGCACGGTGCCCAGCGCTTTGCACATGGACTCTCATTTCATTCTCATAACCCTGTCAGGGAAAAGGGATCTGATCACTACCATTACACAAATGTAGACACATTCCCTCGTTCATAAGGTATCCAGTTTATCCAGGGCTTACTGGGTACCAAGGCTAGAGTGTGTACATGTGTTTATCCCTTTTAATCTTCACAACAACCCTATGAGATAATTTCCACTGTAATCCATTTTACAGACAAGGGAAATGAAGTTCAGAGAGGGTGAGTTTCTTATAGATCACACAGTCGTAAGTGGCACAATCAATTTGAACTCAGGTCTGATGACTTCTTATGCAATACAAAATTATGAGTGAAGATGCATCTTTCTTTTCCTTTCCTTTCCTTTCCTTTCCTTCCTCCCTCCTTCCCTCTCTCCCTCCCTCTTCTCCCTTTCCTCCTTTCTCCTCCTCCTTCTTTTTGAGACAGGGCCTCACTATGTAGCCCAGGCTGGAACTTGCTGTCTTCTTGCCTCAGGTTCTCAAAGCTGGGATTATAGACATGTACCACCATGTGTGACTCTTGTTTTCCTCCTGAGTAGCCGGGAGTACAGGTGTGTGCCACTGTGCCTGGCTAAAGGTTCATAATATGCATCTTTAATGTCCAAAGGGCATCCTGAGAAGTGATGTTCTTAGGGCCTTTACCTCAGTGATCATTTTAAGTCTTAAAGTGGTGGTGGGAAGCAGGGTTCTAGGGAGAGTCCCTCCCATTGTCTTCCTTTCCGGGGCTTAATTTCTGCTTCCTGGCCTCATTCCTGCTTCTCTGTGGTACTGCTGTCTCAGGGTCACAGAGACTCCTGGCTTCCACATCAAGGCAGTACATTTGTGTCTGGGAACTCTGCTGCCCAGCTAGATCAGAGCCTTATTTGTCCAAAAGTGCCTCTGCCACCCATTTCCCCTGTGTTCCCTGTGGACCTTCTCCACGTGGAGGTCATGTATTTACTGAAAAAGCAAACTCTTACTCTGTGTGTGTGTGAGTATGTGTGTGTGTATGTGTGTGTGTGTGTGTGTGTGTGTGTGTGTGTGTGTGTCTGAGGACGAGAGAGAGAGAGAGAGAGAGAGAGAGAGAGAGAGAGAGAGAGAGAGAGAAGAGAGAAGAGAGGAGAGAGGAGAGAGAGAACAGAAAGCCTTAGCACTAGGGTTTTCAATGGGCAAGATGACAAGGTGACTTTCATTAACTGACCTACAAAACAGCCAACTGAATTCTGCTGCATCTGCACAGCCTAATTCCTTGAAGGGCATATGTTGAGAGCTATGTGAGGATAGCTCTCAGTTCCCACAGGCTGGAGAGCAGGGGACAGGTTTCTCTGAGCCTTTAAACCCAGCAGGCTTGACCCTGGCTGCCTTCATCCCTGCATGGAACAGGTACTTCAGTTATTTGAGGTGGACTCCTAGGTCTCTGACTAACAACTCATGTGAGAGCCTGGAAGCCCCAGGCATAGCACTGGTGAAGACCCAGTCCTGTTTTGGAGAGTGAGGGAAGCTCTTGGGTTCTTGTTGGTAGGGAAACCTATTTTAGCAGAGGAGGGAAGACCTAATAGGGTCAACTCTAAGTAGGTAGAAGGAGGTGGCTTTGATGTCATGGAAAGAGCACTAGTATAGGAGTCAGGGGATCCCTATAGTCAAGACTGGGGGGCTGGGATAGTTACTGGGGAGGTAGAACCCAGGAAGATCTCAGTTCAAAGCCAGTTGGACAAAAAGTGAGATCCCATCTCAATCAATAAACCAGGCTTAATTGCATCAACCTGTGATCCCAGCTACATAGGAGGCATAGGTAGGAGGATCTCAGGTCAAGACTGGCCCTGGGCAAAAACTTGAAACCCTAACAACAATAAAGGACTGGGGGTGTGGCTCAAGTAGTAGAGCCCCTGCCTAGCGATCAAGAAGTCCTGAGTTCAAATCTCAGTACTGCTAAAAAAGAAAAGAAAAGAAAAAGAAAAAGACCACAGGACCAAGTTATAACAAGTTAGTGGCTAATAACTAATTATTATTTTAGTTTTTAGTGTGGGGCGTGGGCCAGGCATTCCTCTAAGCATTTTATGTGATTCACCTAATGTTCACAACAGCCCTGTGAAAGAGGCGCATTATTTCCTCCCTTTTAGGGTTGATATAATGGAAGCACAGGGAAGGCAGTGACTTGCTCAAGGTCACAGAGCCAATTAGCAGCAGAGCCATCTACTTGCACAGTGCCCTGCTGTGACGTGGGCCTCCTGACCGTGCAATAGATGTTCTCTTGGTTTTGCCCTGGACCTGCAGTCAGGCCGTGGGACACTCCCAAGGGTGTGACGTGACAAAGGATGGAGCTTGTCTTCCCAGGGACAAAGACACTGTCTAGATGACAGCCATCCAGCCAGCCTTTCCTGCTTGGTCATGGCAGTCATCAGTCCCTGCCGTGAAGCACAGTTCAGGACTGGGCTGCAGCTCCTGTAGTCCCTGCCATGTTTTCGCATGCCTGATAAATGAGTCTGCTGCCAAGGCTTGAAGGACATCTGTGGAAAGTGGTCCTGAGCATGGTTCTTTAAGATCTTTTTATGCATCCCATCCATTCTTGGCTGCCCAGGACCCAGAGGAATGAGAATGCTGGCAGCCAGGAAGCCAATTCTGGTCTGGAGTCAGAAGCCGGTCAGGGCTTCTCCCAGGAGTCAGAGGGAGGAGGGCCTTGGAGAGCACTCAGTTTATCTTTCTTCTTGGGTCCAGACAGAAGAAAGGAGTGGTCTAAGGTCAACCAACATTATTCCAGTGCTTGGACTCTTAAGACCTGGCTGTTTTAGCACATGGCCTGCATTATCTCTCTCTCTTTTTTTTTTTATTGACCTGGAGTTTGAACTCAGGACTTCACACTTGCAAAGAAGGTGCTCTACCACTTGAGCCACACCTTCTGAGACGGTGGTCTCAGGTAGTTGCCTGGGTTGGCCTCAAACTATAATCCTCCCAATCTCAGACTCCCAAGTAGTTAAGATTATAGGTGTGAGCCACTGGCGCTGGCTGCATTTTCTCCACGCACCAATCCAGGGAGGTGGGTATTGTTGAGTCCATTTTACAGATGATGAAATTGAGGCCCAAGTGGCAGAACTGGGATTTGCACACAAGTACTTCTGTATTATTTCTGGTGCTTCCATTTATTTATGTACTTACTAACTTTTAGTTAATTAATTAGTTAGTTATGTAGTAGTGGGGTTTGAACTCAGGGCCTTGTATTTGCCATGCAGGTAATCTACCACTTTTTTTCTTGGGGAGGTACTGGAGTTTGAACTCAGGGCCTTAGACTTGCTTGGCAAGTATTCTACCACTTGAGCCACTCCAACAGCTCCTTTTTGTATTGTTTATTTTTGAGATAGGATCTCGCTTTTTTTTGTCTGGACTGACTTTGAACCAAAATACTCCTAATCTCTGCCTCCCAAGTAGTTAGGATTATAGGTGTGAGCCACTGGTGGTGACAGGTGTGTTCCACCATGTCCGGCTTTTTACTGGTTGAGATGGGGTCTCTTGAACTTTTTGCCTGGGCTGGCCTGAATCTGAGATCCTCCTTATCTCTGCTTCCTGAGTAGCCGGGATTAAGGGCATGAGCCACCTTGCCTGAGAGACTCTATCTCAGACAACGGATATCATCCCAGCGACACGGGAAAGCATGAATAGAAGGATTGCCGCCCAGGACAACCCAGGCACAAAGCAAAACCGTATCTCAAAAATAACCAACACGGAAAGGGTTGGGACATGGCTCAGGTACCTTCTTCACAACTGCAAGGCCCTGAGTCCAACCCCCAGTACTACCAGAAAGCAAACAAAAAATGCAGCTTGGCCAACGCATTTTGGACTTCTCACCTCCAGAGCTGTAAGGTAATAAATTTGTTATGTTCGGAGCCACTCAATTTGTGGTGATCTTTTGTGGCATGAGTAGGACATTAACACACACTCCTTATTGAATATTTCCTATTCTTATTATACAAGATTTATAAGCACCTGTGCCAGGCCAGGCGCTGTGCTGGGTTATTCCACCTGGATGTGTTTCTGTGCAGCATGATGAGTTGCTCTACTGCTTGTAAGAGGAGCGATCTTAGGCCAGCCATCTGACCTCTGAGCCTCAGTGTCCTTATTTCTAAAATGGGCAGTTTAACACATGAAGAGTACTTGACACAGGCTTGGGGCTCAGTAGATTCTGACCAATTATCGTTGCTGCATGATTCTGCCTGTAGATGCCCTCACGTCTCCTGTCTAGGAGAGTTCTTCTCTGGGGACAGACGCTCACGTTGACGGTTAGTGCCTTCTGTCCCTGGGGCTCTCCTGGGTGCAGCCACCTTGTCCTGCAGTCCCAAAGACAAAGTTAGGATCAGGTAGTGGGAAGACCCTACTTTTGCCCAGGGCTTTCCATCGGTGGAACCTTCTCCTTGAACCTTCTTGTTTTGTGGAACTCTGATGTTATGATTGTCATCACCCGGGGCCTATCTCACACAGCCATGGGCTGAGCACTGTTCAAGCTTCACACTGTTAAGGGCTTCAGATGTCTACTTTTGACTGGGGGAGGAGGGTTAAAATAGGCTTTCAGTGAATGTGTACAGTGAAACCCTCCATCATTTTTGTTGTTTGAGTTCCGACTATGGCAATTCTTATTTTTCACTCTGCTCAGAACTTCGAGAGATGGAATTTGCCAGAGTTGATCTTAATATCATGAATCTCAAAACGATGGCTTTCCCCCAAACTTCATTTTTACCCAAATCTCCGTTTGATTAGTATTCCCCTTTTTCAAGGTGTTGTCTCATTCATTGTCCCCTGAAATGCTCTCAACAGCCTCTGAGGGAGGCAGTGAACTTCTTTGGCTTCAGAATGTTCAGGGACGCACAGGAAGGTAGTCTACTGCCAGCAAGCATTCTGATTGGCCAAGCTCGTGCTCGAGAGTCACTAGTTTGAATAGTACTCCGGTTATTCCCATTCTGCAGATGAGAATACTCAGAAGGGTGAAGACCACAGACAAGGCCCCACAGCCGAACCCAGGGCCCCTGACTCTGAGAACCCATAAGCTTTTCTGTCTGCCCAAGCTGCCCCCTCTTTCTGGCATATTAAATCACACTGGCTTTAACGGCCCCATTACAATACCTCGGTTTCTTTTCTTTTTACCACCTCGGAAGTGGCTGTAAAAATATTAAAACCAATTGCCGTCATCTTTCAGACCGCTGCGTTTATGAGATGTAGCTTTCAAATGAATGGAAATAATCAGAAACTCCCTCCCCGTTCCATTCTATGGGGGCATTTCAGATTTCGACAATATTTCTGAAAGCTCTTATAATAGGGCATATGCACTTAGGGCATTAATGAAGTCGGCTCAGTGCTTGCTGGTCTCATTTCACGGAGCTAATTGTTAAGTGTTTTGCATACTTACAATTGAACTAAATTATCCCAAGCTAGCTGGTTTCAGGAAGTGTTAATTATATTTCAGTAAAGGAAAAGGCTAAAAAATCATCCACTTAGAGCTTATCTATTTATGAACATCTCATTCTGGAGATCTCAAACATATATTTTAACACCATGTGAATATTGAGATTAATATTTCTTCACCAAAGAAACCTTTATTCTTTCCTTGAATAGGGATCCCCCCCTGCACACACACCCCAGCCTTCTAGTTTTATTCAGCAGCCTAGTCTGGAAGTTGAAAGAAACCTTCCTTTGTATTTCTGGCGCCTTGAATCTTTAAGTTGGATGCCAAGAACAGCATTAGCCCCATTCATCTCGAGACCAACTGGCCTTCTGTAAATGATATTAAGTAATTAATTTATGGGTCCTGCACAGGCCATTTAGGATCAAGTGCTCCCTTGCTTCTTGGGTTTGAGGAAGTCCTCTGGACTGGGATTTTTGCCTGGGACTCAGATTGGAGTGGCGAGTGGCAAAGGGCTGCCATTCAGGTCTCAGTGCAGGGCGAGGTGAGGGTGGGCAGACAAGGTCCAGTTGGTGGAGGGGCAGCCACAACACCTGCCTTGTCCTTTCACTCACTTCGCTTCCTCCTCATTGGATCAGAAGTCTGAATGAATGCGTAACAAGCTCTCCAAGTTTCTTTTGGATCTGCTGCACATTTCTCTTCTATTTGTTTTTAACCTTCTGTTCATTCAGTCATGCATGCGTTCATTCGCTCATTCAGCACACATGTATTGAACTGGAGAAGGCTAGTCATGTGCACAAGTGCACTGGGCCAGGGGCTCGGCATGCAGAGCTATGGACTCTATGTATTCTTACAATACATAGAGTTGTCCCTCTGTATCTGTGGGGGATCATTTCCGTGGCCTCCCCTTTCCCACCACAGTACCAAGCTCTGAGGATGCTCAAGCCCCCTATACAACATAGTGTAGTCATTTGCCTATAACCCACATAATCTCTCATATACTTTAAATCATCTGTAGATTGCTTGTAATTCTAATGCATTATAGATGGGACATAAATAATTGCTCTAATGAATCATTTAGGGAATGATGACAAGGAAAAAGTCACACAGTATGCTCAGTATAGATGCAATTTTGTTTTGGGAATGTTTTCTTTTTTTGTTTTGGAATGAATGGAAATTTTGGAATATTTTCTATCCTATGATATGGAACATGCAGATTGAAGGACTAACTGTAGACCATGGCATCAGAATCATCTGAACTCATTAAAACATGGGGTATTGGGCTTCACCCTAGAGTTTCTGATTCAGTAAGTCTGGGGTGATGATCATTGGCCAATCTGACAGGTTCCCAGGGACACCGAGGCTCTGGTCTAGGGGCTCACACTTGGAGAGCCATTGCAGATGACTCCTGGAATTAGAAGATTGTATTCCCAGATGATCTTGACTTGTATCTGAGTTCAAATGCACTGCTGTCACAGAGTTCTTTTTGGCTGACATTAGATGAGAGAGGCATTTCTCCCTCCAAATGCAGTGTTTTTTTTTTTTTTTTTTTCTTTTCCCTTATTGGAAAAGTCACTTTATCTCATTAGAGAATAATGCATATAGGTGGAGATGTGGCTGGCTGGCTGGGCTCAGGAATCAGGAGTCACACACCCTCTGCACACTAGCCTTCCAGAATGAGAACAAGTCAAACCCATACTATTGCACAATGATAGGCTTGTCCTTGTTCTTTTTGGATGTCTCCAGGGAAGATGTATCTGTGGGATTGTGGATGCAATTACTGTGTAGTGGAGTCTTGATATGAATGTCAGCCTAGTGTTTAGTCTCACATGCCTAGGTCTGCCTTTCTGTAGGCCTGCGCTTGATACCTGAGCACTGCGGGTGGTGGGGTAACTAGAAGAGAGGCAGAGGGTAAGGGTAGGTCACGTGGGTTAGTGAGGTAGCAGTTCATGTCGAGCTTGAAGAATGAAGTTTTCCAGCACTGGGGTGAAGATGGGGTGGAAAAGATTTTGGGCAGATGGAATCAAAGAGCAATTCAGTTTTAAAGTAGTAGTGGCCACATTTCAAGGGCTCTTTTGCCACTGCAGATAGGTGCTACCATTGGGTTGTGTAAATAGAGAACTTTTCCATCATTGCTGAAATGTCTCTTGGACAGTGCAAGCCTACAAGTATCTGTGCGGTATCCCATGGATCTATGGATTCCTCACCTCAGGGAGAGAGGAGTGTGGCAGAGAAGGACCAGAGAGGAGACTCCAAGTGCTCCAGGAGTGTCTGTGGGTGGTGCTGAGTTGGAAGATCCTTAGACTGACATGGATCGTGAGGCTGCCATGTTTTCGTGGCTAAAAAGGCTATGTAAGCCTCTCTGGGAGACAGAGGAAAAACCTAGGTATAGAGAGAAAGGAAGAGACATATGCCTTGGAGGGTGACAGAAGCAGGGAGAGTAGGGCCCTTCTAGGCTTTGTGAGGCTTTTCTCTCCCCTTTCCCACCTGGTGTGTTCACATTGCTGCTTCTACATTTACACAGCTATTTTGAGTGGGTGTCTGTTTTCTGCAACTGGGTGATTTCTAAACACAGGACTCCCCATCACCCGCCACAGGATGGGGCACACACCCACATAAGTCAGTCTAAGCTGCTGATTTGCAGATTTAATATGGGATTGGAACAATGGACAAGCAGAGGGAGGAGGAGGAGGGGTTGAGGTGGGGGTGGGGGATTGCCTCTTATACTTCCTCCCACTCCCTTGAATGCAGATGGAAATACTGGGGCTGGGCACCGGAAAGATATCCTCTTTTTTCACCCCTTTGGCTCCTGGAATACAGCACCCCTTTTCTGAAGCTCCACTTGTGCATGTGTGTGACTAGTGCTGTTTCCGTGTCTTTCCTTGCATCACCACACACTCACATCAATTCAGGTGGCACTTTAGAAAAGTGCCAATTAAAATTTATAAGCCACAGGTAGTGAATGAAATCCCAAAGATTAATTTGCTCAGTGGAGTATTAGTCTGCGTAATGTCATAGGCGCTCCTTCAGCAAATGGCAAGATGGAAGCCGAGGAGGAACCTCCCCTCCCATGTTTGGCTGTAAACGCTCTAATTGATCCTACTGGGCTGGGTAGGAGTGGCTCCGCCTCCTCTGAGCACTGGGAAAGGGTAGAGTCAGCAATTTGCCATCCCCTATCTCTCTCCCCCAGACAAAGTCACCCAGAACCCAGTTCCACCCCTCCTGCTCACACACAGAGCTGCCACCAAGACTGGCAGGGTTTTGCCCTGTGTCTGGTCAGCCCCTCACCTGCGCTATCCCCAGGACAAGACAAGGGAAGTAGCAGTAATGGGCAGGTCCAACCAGCTCCCTGGACTTCTTACTGGGGCTTTGTAATTAGAACCCTTCCCAATTAGGTGTAGAGACCCCAAATCTACATTAATGATGTGACAATGCCCACCTGTCCACCCAGCCACCCTCCCTGTCTCCAACAAAGTCCAAAGAGCCTGAGATAGGACCTACTAGTGAAGAGGATTCAGTCAGGGCTCCATGTTTGGCTGGATATGAGCCTGGCCAGTTGGTCTCGGTGCTCCAGAACTTGATTCTACTTAAATTCCTTCTCCCACCAGAGCTGGGCTGAGGAGGCACCTGTGTTGAAGGATCTCAGTGTTGATGGCTTGAAGGATCTCAGCTTCAGTGTTGAAAGTCAGAGTGGTGACCCTGGAACCTCAAGGGGTTTTAATTCTTGTCCAGAAAGCCAGGCAGTGGCCAACACTAGGAGACCATGTAATATAATAGCTAAGAGTTCTGGCTTTGGAGCCAAACAGACCCAGACTCAAGTCCTTGCTGTGTACTGGCAGCTGGATGGCTATGGTGATATTTCCCAACCTTCCTGAACTAGTTTTTTATTATAAGAATGGGGACCAAAATATCTACTTGTGGGTTTGTGTGAGGTATATGCAATATTTAGCATGATACTTGCAAATAGCAAGCCCTAACAAATGGTGACTTTTAATGTGGCTAACAGTACTATAATAAAAATATCTTCAAGGGTCCTATGCTCCTATCTTCATGCTTTCCTCCCCCCTTGACTTTTCTACCAGCCTTACCTGTCAATAACAAATACACGTTTTGCCTACCTTACTTGAGGGTTGTGCCAATGGGCCAGGATAGTAGATGGGACGACTTTGAAAAGATATATATAATTGGTGTTTACCTGTAAGGGCTTATTATTACCAGTAAGTTAAATTGAAGCCCCCAGAATCCACTAGGGATAGTGTCTTAGCCCATTTTCTATTGCTATAAAAGAATACTCGATGATGGGTATTTTATAAAGAAATAGGTTTGTTTTGCGTCATGGTTTGGAAGACTGGCACCTACATCCACTTGGCTTCTGGTGAGGGTCACATATTGCTTCATGCGTGGTGGAAAAGTAGAAGGGAAATGGCATATTGAAGAGAGGGAGGGAACAAAAGAGTGGACTCCCTTTATAACAACTTGCTCTCCCTTCATGAGGGTGAAGCCCTGAGATTCCGATCACCTCTGAAAGGCCCCCTACCTCTCAACACCATTCCTCTAGGGATGAAGCCTCAACCTGAGACTTGGGGACAAGCCACATTCAAACCATAGCAGATGGCTCCCTTGCTCTGATTGCATAGGGAAGAAAGTTCAGGACAAAAGTTCCTTTCCATTTTAGGATTCTATAGCGTTCAGGTGAGTGTTAGTCCAAACTCATTGTTACCACCAACAGAAATTGACTCTACCTGATTTAATTAAGGAATTTGTTGAAGGAGAATAGGGGAGCTCAGTGCATCAGTGGGAAGGCTGGGGAGCCAGGAGGAGGGTGACTGGAAGGCAGGACTGCAGTCTGAGCTGTCCTTCAAGAAGGCTTGTTGGACCTCATGTCACCTCCATCCTTGCTGGGTGTGTGCCTGGGACCCCACCGGATGCCCTGGGAACCTCTGGGATACCTTCTCCTGGTCCTGACTCTTCATGTCACGTATAAGTCTCAGGCATCTGATTTGCTCTTCTTTGGTGACATGCTAGACTGGAGCCACAGAGAGTGATGGGGAAAACTTAGAAGGTGTCAGGCCTGTATTGCTGTTACATTGGGAGGAGAGCTAGAAGACTCAGACATGAGGCAGACAGGAGGACATGTGTCAATGAGAAGCGAGAATGACCACCAAGCAGGGACTGTGATGCCATTGAGACCTTACCTGGTGGACTTCTGGCATATGTCCGAGTTGCCTTGTACTTCTGTGCCTTCTGGTCTGTGAGAAAAGAGACTTGGACTCCTGAGAGTTGAGGCCCAAATCTTTAGCTGGCCAATGATGGGCTTCGTGGGAGCGCTGAGACTGGGGAGGCAGGTGAAGGAATCAGTGATGGCTACACCTGTCCCTGCCTTTTTGTTTGTTTGGAAATACTGCGGTTTGAACTTGGAGCCTAGTGCTTGACAGGCAGGTGCTCTAACACTTGACCCACACCCCCAGCCCTATTCCTGCCTTTAAAGGCAACTAGTCAGCAAGGCTAGACCAAGGGCAGAATCCAGCTATCAAGGAACCAGTCAGAGCCAAGGTTTCAGGGTGAAGAGAGAACAGGTGGTGTAGTTCTTTCAGAAAACCACATGCTACTTGTCTGGGACATACTTGGATTGTGACATCCCTCTTCACTGGACCACACTCTGTATGATGCAGGGTGTCCAGTGGGGAAGAGATGAATTGACCCTCCATTGTTTATTTCAGTTATCTCCCCTAAATGACGTGTGTGTGTGTGTGTGTGTGTGTGTGTGTGTGTGTGTGTACACTTTGAGACAGGGTGTTGACATGTTGCCCAGGCTGGCCTCCAACTCCTGGGTTCAGGTAATCTTTTTACTTCAGTCTCCTGAGTAGCTGGGGCTACTGGTGTGTGCTACTGTGCCTGCCTCCCAAAAACAATGTTTAAGCAGTTCAACACCAAAAATGAAAGCTAATCGTATGCATCCAACAGAAAAAGTAGCGAGGCCCTGCCCAGATCATGAGTGGGTGGAGGGTGGGTGGGGGACCAGAGCCTAGACAGCCTCCCTGGAACAGCACCATAAACCCTTAGGACAATGGCTGTCAAAGAGAGACCCCACACAGCTGCCTCAACATCACTTGGAAATGTGCTAAAATGCAAATTCTCAAGACACCAGTGCAGGCTCTTGGGGATATGAAGCTTTGGATTCGGCCTGGCACTGGGTGCTTTACTAAGCCCTCTAGGTCATGCTGATATCTGCTCAAATCTGAGAACCCTCTTCCAGAGATTGTGAGGGGCTACCCTCTTTCCTTAAGGGCCTCAGTTTCCCCATCTGTTAAATGGAGTGTTGGAAGGATTTTTGAAGTACAAATTCAAATCATTCCCAGGCAGTGGGGAACCCTTGGTTCTTCACGCCATCATTGATTAGCTGTATCTCACTAGGTAAGTCATGAAGCATCCCTGGGCTCTATGTCCTTATCCCTCAGTGGAGAGGCCTGCAGACATGGAAGGAGTGGTACCTGGACATGGACTGGTTGGTGGCCTCACTGGGCTGCCTGTGGGCCCTGTGTGAGTCATGATGTGTTTGCAAGGCAGCTGGCTGCAGTGCTGATTTTTATCGTACAGACTGGAAATAGCATGAGTCCACAGGTAGGACATTGGTTAGATATATTATGATTCCATCTATACATTAAAATATCCTTCATAAGAATAAGAATCTATATGTGCCAGTTTGGACCAATTATGTGGGAAAAGCAAGGAAGAGAGCAACATGTACGCTATGTGAAAAGGGATGTATACTTTTCACATATGAAATCTTTTCATCCATATGTAAGGCATCACCTCTACGTAGATGCCTCCATGAATGGGATCCTGAGGGGCTACAGTTCGAGGTGGGTGGGAGTGAACCCTACTTTACATTGTATTCTCTTTGGTATAGTTTGGGTTTTTTAATCCTATACATGTATTACTCAAATACCGCAAACAAAACAGTAACAACCACAAAGAATCAAAATCCTGCCTGACTGTCCGATGCATGGATACTTGGAGTGTTGTCAGCCAAGGTTGCCAGTCAAGGACAGAGATGTGCTTGTCTGGAAGTGGCACTGGCTTCACATTGCCATAAGGTGCCTGGGTGGGGGAAGTCACATCACGCACAGTGATGCCCTCATCAGTAGGGCTTCCCACTTAGCTCCTCTTCCCTGATCTGTAATGTGCATGTGCATGCGTGCCCCTTTCTGCACTTGAAGAAATGGGGCTTGTTTTCTTTCAAGACCGGCCCAAGATCTGGATGCTGAATTGCCAAGCCTGGACTATCAAAGTGGGTTTGCTGACTTCCTGTCCTGTACTATGTGAACATCAGAAGGACGTGCTGGTTGCTAATGACCTGGCAAGGAATGGGCCTCACCCTCTTATGGCCCACAGAGCTTTTCTTGCCCAGCCCAGCTGGACAAGCTCAAAGTCAAAGATTCGAGACCTGGATTTGTTAGAGTTGATAATTCTCAGGAACTTCTTAGGGTGGGGGCTGCTGTTGTTTCCTTGCAGGGAGAAGGAAGATGCCCTTGGAACCCTGGGAGATGTTCTCCCAAGGCCTGTTCCCAATTCCCTTTTCTCATTACCAAGTGCCAATCAGGTCAGATAAATTACTGGAATGAACGTTCTCTGCCTCTTGAATCCCTTCTCCCTTTAGATAGACCCTGTTCAAATGCTCCCCTTCCCAATGTAGATTCCCTGGTCAGACCCAGTGGGCAGGATCTCTGTTCTTCTAGAACCCTAGGCAGGCAGAGAGAGATACTGAGAATAGGGCCAGGATTTTGTCTTCTCTCACATCACCCACCCAAGGCCTATTGTAAGTGCACAGCAATTTTTTGGGAAGTGTGAGAGGTCTCCCGTGCTCATTTCTTACTGCAGATGAAAGTGCATTATGGTAAGACATCTGTAGAACAGGGCAGGGAGGCAGGTGTGGGGCAGGGAGTGTCGGAGACTGAACAGCTCAGAGTCTGGGCTAGTTAGAGGGGACCTTATCCTGGAGGCAGTGGGAGCCATGGGAGGTGCTGTGCCCACCTGTGTTGTGAAGAGGTCTTTCTGGCAGTGGTCTGGTGGGAAGCCTAGGGTGCTGGTAGATCCTAGATGGGGACAACCAGGGAATTTAGCAGGCTTAGGAATACATGCTGAGTCTGGATTAGGCATGGGGAGGCTTGATGCAGGAGAGGCCAGAGCTGGAATTAGCAGATAAGGTAGAGGAGGGAGAGGAAAATGAGCCAGAAAGAAAGGCAGGGGACACTAACATAGATGTTAGTCTCTGATGGGCTAGGCAGTGGGTAATACAGAATCATAGTGAAAAGAGGGGTCAGGAGAACCCCAGAATCCAAACTTTTATTTAAAGGGGGATGGGAGTAGGGATATGGCGGCATCGGAGGTCAGCCTGGAGGGCTGGGAGAGGTGTCTAGAGCTGCAGTTAGGAGGCATTGGGCAGCCTGGGGCATTACGGTGGTAAAGCTGGGCTGCAGAGGAAGGCAGGCAATTTGGGCTGCAGAGTGGGCCCAGCACAGGCTGCTGCTTCATTGACTCTGCTGTTCCCAGGACACAAATAGCTGGAAATGCAAAAGCACCCCTTGGCATTGCTAATTAGCCCTGCCATGACTTCTTGCAAGGGAGCAGGTCCATCACACCTTAGTCACTGCTAACAGCCTGCTACCTGCACAGGGGTCAGTGGCTGTCCCTCCTCTCTTTTTTCTTGGAGATATCCCATGTGATCACCCACTCCTTGTGCGCCATGGCCCCACCCTTCCAAGGTGACAGAGCTTAGATCTTATTAGTTAAGAGAGGGATTAATTTGTGTAATGGAAAAGTCACAGAGACAGAATGTGGTGTAAATGTTAATCGCTTTTTTAACTTCGCATTATGTGATCCGTTAACATTAATATTTAATTTAATGCAGTCAAAAGATTAATGCTTGTGTTTATTTCTAAAAAAAGCAAGGATGCTTCAGGCTGCTTTTCAGCTTGGTTGAGCTTTGGGAAAAAAAAAAAAAACAACAACAACAACCCACCCAGCACAGTAGAAATGTATTCATGCCGTAATAATACAAATATCCTCTTCCCCTCCCGCTCTCCCTCCTCAACTCCTAAAAATAAGCCACAGGGTTCTAATGGGGACACTGATTAAATATTCGGCTCTGTAATTTATGCCCAAGTGAATCCCAACAGGAACCAGAGGCCCTGGAAATCTGTTGTGAAATAATTATCCTGAATGACATTGTGGAGATGGTCTGCAAGGGTGCTGTCAATAATGCATTAGCCCAAATCTGTTTGAAATACGGCAAGGAAATTACGCGATCTTCATGGGAACCTGAAAGAATTATCAGTAAACAAATTTAATCAACTTGATGTTATGCATACCACTCAACCTCTTATTATCTGATCATCTGGGTTTAGAACACGCAGGGGAATTGAATGACGTGGGATGTGAGACTGCGGCTGTGTGTGTGCGTGTGTGTGAGTGTGTGCGTGTGTGTGAGTGTGTGCGTGTGCACGCATGCTGGCTGGAATCAGCCTCAGGTCTCTGCATTTCTCCTTCTTAGCTGCATTTCATTTGCATTTTTCTCTTGGCCTCGTTGTTTTTGCCAGCTGTCACTCTAGCCTGGCCCCAGAACTCCCTTTCCCCCACACTCCCCCTCGTGTCCCAGCCCTCCTGACTTTTCTGAAAGTCAGTAGACTGCTTACCATTCCTCTGGGAGTCTCCTGCTCCTCTTTAGCCTTTAAAGAAGGGGTGGTCACCTTGCTAGGCAGCTCAGAAACAAAGAGGTAGGGTGGATACCTCTTTAAATAAAGAATGTGAAGTGAGGACTGTTGCATTTCCTGGTGTTGATGAAGAGTTTATAACCTTGGGTCTTAAATGAGGATCTAACACTAATTTTCTGAGTGATCTTACTTGAGTTCTGTCCCAACTCTGCACTTTATTTTTGCCACCTAAAAAATGGGGCTTGTCCTGAATGGTCTGTGTGATTTTATGACATCTTGATAGAAGCCTGGCAGAGTGTCATTTGTGTGGATTGTTCTTGTTTTCTAGAACCTCATGGCCACCTCACAGGGAAGGGGTAGCTTATGACTACGTGGGAAATTGGATGCAGGCAAAGATGAAGGCATTCACACCTTCTTCTCCTGTCCATCAACCCAGAACACTGCTTTTCCTCTACACCCAAACTACAGGAAGCATTTCTGAGTCTCTATTTCAGACTGAGCCACTGGTTTGGTGTCAGGGGCTTGGGTAACCTTTTCCGACTCCACACATCCCTTTCCATTTCCAGGCCTCAGCTTCCCTAGCTACATAATATAGGGGTTGGATGGGGTCGCCCTTTAGAGTCTCTTATCCTGGCCTTGTCATTCTACACTGTCATCTGTTTTCTAGGTTCTTCCAGCAGCTATAATTTTGTACTTTGAGGGAGAGAGCCTCGTGTCTATTTCTGTACTGTAACCCTCCCTTTGACTTCCTTGTGAAGGCAGTATGTTCTTGGTGAACACTTGCTGTGGTCAACCCCAGGCCCAGGCCCTATAGGAAGCACATGTTCACTGAGTCCTTCTTTGTGTCTGACTCTGGGTTTGGGGTTGACCTAATTTGATGAAAGTTGGGTAGTTCTACTTGGGAACTAAATAAAAGCCAATTCAACCGACAGGTTCTTTTGTGGTACCTATCGTGTCTATTCCTATACTTGGCTTTGGGTAGGATAATGGTAACATTTGGTGAATATGGCAACTGTGCTCTGCCCTGATTAAACACTTCACATGTTTAAAAGCATAGTGAGTGAGTTTTCCCATTGCTTGGGAAGGGCTACCAGGCAGTTAAGGTAGGAACAGGAGGGATACACCTGTGTTAGAAAGGACATCAAAAACAAAGGGCTGCTAACACCCCTCCAGAAGCAATTGAAAGTGCTCTTCTATCTTCAGCCATCACCGCAGGATTAGTGGGAGAGCATTTGCCTAGCACGTGTGAGGCCCCAGCAAAAACAAAAACAAAACAAAAATACAAAAAAAGTTTCATAATATTTTGGTTGTACTGAATTAAATAAAATATAGTATAAAAATTAGTTTTATCCATTTCTCTTGTCTCACATGACTACTTAGAAAATTAAAAGTTGGGTATGTGTGTTGTGTTGGACAGTGCTGATTTAGTTATTCAAAAATTTATCTCATGGGAGGAGGGAGGCCTGGGAAAGTGGTGATGTGGCTTTCTCCTCCCATTACTTATGGGGGAGGCTAGAGGACATTTTGTGCCCCAGCCCATGTAAAGAATTCTCAGAGAATCAGTCATAAAGATGGGACAAGATGTCCTGTATGAAAGAAGATCAGCATTTTATTTCTTATTTAATTTCTTAGGCAGGAGAATTGCTCATCTGCTTTTTGTGCTTGCTTGAATGGGAGTAAAAGATAATTGGACAGTTGGTAAGGAGAATAATGACTCCTCAAAGATGTCTATGAACTCATTCTGCCAACCTCTAAATATGTCACCTTATATAGCAAAAGGGGCTTTGCAGATCTGATTTAAGTACCTTGCTATGGAGAGGTTATCCTCAATTATTTAATCTAATCACAAATCTTTTTTTTTCTTTTATTATTCATATGTGCATACAAGGCTTGGGTCATTTCTCCCCCCTGCCTCCACCCCCTCCCTTACCACCCACTCCGCCCCCTCCCTCTCCCCCCCACCCCCTCAATACCTAGCAGAAACTATTTTGCCCTTATTTCTAATTTTGTTGTAGAGAGAGTATAAGCAATAATAGGAAGGAACAAGGATTTTTGCTGGTTGAGATAAGGATAGCTATACAGGGCATTGACTCACATTGATTTCCTGTGCGTGTGTGTTACCTCCTATGTTAACTATTTTTGATCTAACCTTTTCTCTAGTTCCTGGTCCCTTTTTCCTATTGGCCTCAGTTGCTTTGAAGGTATCTGCTTTAGTTTCTCTGCGTTAAGGGCAACAACTGCTAGCTAATTTTTTAGGTGTCTTACCTATCCTCACCCCTCCCTTGTGTGCTCTCGCTTTTATCATGTACTCAAAGTCCAATCCCATTGTTGTGTTTGCCCTTGATCTAATGTCTGCATATGAGGGAGAACATACGATTTTTGGTCTTTTGGGCCAGGCTAACCTCACTCACAATGTCTAATCACAAATCTTTGAAACCTGAGAACCTTTCTTGGCTTCCATCAGAGATGGGATGACTGGGAGGATGAAGACGAAACAGAAGAAATTAGATGTGTTAAGGGCACTCAATTTTCCATTGTGGTTCTTGAAGATGGAGGAATGGGGCCATGATCCAAGGAATATAGATGGCCTCTGGAAATGGAGACCAGCAAAGAAGTGGATTCTCTCCTGGAGCCTCTAGAAGGGAGTGCAGCTATCCCATGCTTTCATATTGTGTTGAACTTCTGATCTATAGAACTACAATATAATACATTCGCCACCAAGTTTATGGTAATATTCCAGAGCAGCAATAGGAAACTAGCACATAGAGAGACAGTGGGCTGGAGAGGGCACTGCAGTGGAGCACAGCAAAATTGCATGAGTTGCTCATGAGTTGAGTGGCAATTTTGGAATGCAGCTAGATTTGAATCATTCTGCCAAGCCCCATCCAAGAAGCTGACTGCAGGGGGAGCCTTTGCGTTAAGACTACCAATGGTAGGACTTGAGGGGGATCAGGTTGAGCAGCTTTTGGGGATGTGTAGTGGAGAGCCCCACTTTCTGAAGGGTCTCTCAAAGAGCTCAGGTGTGTCTTCCAAGATGAGTTTGGGGACACATAGGGATAATTATCAGAGATGGATAAGAGAGGCCCATGTAAGAGCCGTTGGCCACTGGTATCAGTTAGGCTAAGTTTATGCTAAGTAACAAAAAGCCCTCAAATTTTTATGCTGTATATAATGAAGCAGTATTCAGTGTTCATTCTCCATGTCTGTCTCTACTCAACCAAGTGGAATCCTTGTGCATATGGTTCCAGTTAGCCTCAAGAGGACAGAAAAGTATAATCCTACCATATACACAGGGAAATATTTACTGACCAACATTAATGCCTATTAATCTCCCTTTCTATCCTTGCTTCCAGGCTCCAAACCACTCAAGGACAAAGGCCCCTTGAAGTGGAAGGGAAAGGAGGCAAAATTCTTGTTGATATCTAGTGAGGAAGGGGAAGATGTGGAGTAAATTAGATATACAAGCATGATTTTAGGCAAGACTGGACTTTCAATTTAAATATTGAAAATGAAAGGAGGCTGGGGGCTATTTCTGCAGTGTGATTACAAAATGGGAACTGCATTTCATCAGGCGGTGCTTAGAAAGATGTAAAGCTTTTTTTTAAAATGTGTGTCTCACTAATTTCAGACTCCATTAAACCAACTGCCCATACATTTGATTTTCAAAATGATTCTTTGAAGTAGTCACTGTTATTCCCTTCATTTTACATTTGACAAAACTGAGGCTCAGAGGTTAAGTAATATATCTGATGCTACACAGAGCAAACAGCTAGCTAGGACTGAAACCCAGATTTGTCTGACTCTAAGTATGTACATATTATTATTATTTTGTTTGTGTATTTTTTGAGACAGGGTTTTATTATAAAACCAAGACTGGCCTTGAACTCATGATCCTCCACAGTGCTGGGATTACAGGCATGCATCAGCACATCTGGTCCAAGTATGTACTTTAAAAGCCATCCTGGCTTTACATCCTACCCTTATTTAAATCATCGTTCTGGAGTGTAATAGGAACGACATGCTTAGACATGCCTTCTCCCTTTGTGAGTAACAAAGTAATATTAGAAATAATCTCAGGACGTAGCAAAAATGTGTTAGTTACTTTTTAAGTCACTATGACAAATACCTGAGAAAAACAACTTAAAGGAGGAAAGGTTTATTTTGGCTCATGGTTTTAGTTCATGGTTGTATGGCTCTGTTTTTCTGAGCCATGGTGAGGCAGAACATGGTGATGGAGCAAAGTTGCTCACCTCATGGTGGCCAGGAGGCAGAAGAGACAGACAGAACAGGTGCCAAGGACAAGGTACCTTCGAAGGCCTGCACCCAAGTGACCTACTTCCTTCTCCCAATAAGGCCATCAATGGGTTAAGCCATTGATGCCGTCAGAGCCTCATGCCTGACCCAGTGACTTCTCCAAAGCCCCATCAGCTGGGAACCAAGCCTTCAACACGTGTGCATACAGGGAACGTTTCTGACTCAAACCATAACAAAAAGGGAAGCATCATATCTCGGGTGCCCACTAAGGGACAGGCCCTGCTAGCGACTTGATATGCATTATGGCACTAATTCCCAGGGCAACTCTACAAGCTAAGCAATTCCATGCTAATTTTGCAGCCCTGTCAAACTGAAGCATGAGGAGATAATGTCCCTTGCCCAGTGCCCTAAGCTAGTAGGTAAGATCTGAACCCAGATCTCCCTGCTTTCCAAAACTCTCTCTTCACTAGCAACAATTTCCCAGTGGATGAGTTTTGGAGGAGGGAGAGGCCATTGTCTCATGGAATTGTCTTGAGGAGGGCCTCCACTGTGAGAGAGGGTGTGATGGAAGCCAGGAGGGGGCAATGAAGGTGCTGAGGTGAGCATGAACACACTTCAGGGACAGAGTGGGCAGGTCTGCTTGGTACCAAGCGTGTTTAAGAACAGTGGGGAGGAGAGGAAAGGCAGGTGGGAGCCAGGTGGGGAGTCTGTGGAATGCCAAGCTGAGGCGTTTGGCTTTGTTCCCTCAGCTCTGGAACAGGATTTGGAGGGAGGTCTGGCATGCTGATAATGGAGCAATAGGTAGTCCGGGGCCTGGGGTTACTGGGGCTGCTGCCCTAGTACAGAGCCCTAGTGCTGGGGCTTTTGCCCAGCCACTCATTATCTCCTTAGCGCGTGAGAAACAGGAAACGCCTCATTTAGGCAGAAACATCCCTCAAAAGAAAGGAATGGTCTGGGTAAGAGGAGACAATGGGAGAATGTTCCAGATGCAGCAGGACAGATACAGTTTCATGGAGGCAGGGAGGTGGCACAGGGCAGCAGAGAAAATGCATCTTTGGTAAGTGGCAGACCCCATACAGATCTCAGCTTTCTCTTTTACCATCTATGTGACCCTGGGCACATTAAGTACACTTTTTTGATATTCACAGAAAAACAAAACAAACTACTACCAGCACCACCACCACCACCACCATCATCACCATCACTACACGACCAATACCACCAAACCTCATGAGATTGGGTTGTAGGACTTGTACATTTCCTTCCACTATGCTTTGACATGCTCTAACTCCAATGTGTCTGACCTCCCTGTGAGCCCTTTCCTTCAGGGCTCTAGGGGAATTTATCATGCCAAATGACAGTGGCTATCAATCTCCTTTCCATTAAAAATGTGCCCATTGTTCGTTTTTATCTTCCTACCAGGACGGGTTGAAGCAGTCCCTTTGGGATTCCTCTACAACTCTTTAAGTAAATGCTGAGTCTTTGGGGATTTCACTCCTTCTTTTTTGCCTCTCCAAGATGGCTCCTGGGTATTGGAGGAATTAACTGTAATCTCAAGCAGCAGGGAGAGGGGCCTCAGATCTGCATGGTGTCCTCCATTTATAGGGGCTGGTCAGCTTCCTGACTGGTGATCACTGAAGTATGATGGGCCTCTTATGGCCTTCTGGGAGATGAGCTGCTGGTGGAGGCTCTGGTATCAGCCACTTGTCCTTAGGCCACAAGTTTTCGTCCTTGGTGATCTCTTTTTCTTGATCTCAAGCCTCTATCTCCCACTTGTTTGTGTACCGTTTGGGTCCCCTCTCTGATGGAGACACAGGGCTCATTGGCCATCTCCTGTGCTGTCACCCTCTGCCATGTTGGCTGTGGCTTTTCCTAGAGGATGGTGGACTGTTGTTGGTTAGACATGAGAAGTGGGCCTTTAGTTCTTTGGATGGCCTCAGCTTTCTCTTCAACCTAATGTATCTCTTGGAGGCGAGGCTGCAGTTGAGAAGAAAGGTTGAATACATTGGCCTTACTTCTAACACTGGCCTTGGACCGTTCTGTCTCCTCTGTAGCTGGGATGGCAGGTGCATGCCACCACAACCAGCTTTTTGGATTGAGATGGGGTCTCCATAACTTTTTGCTTGGGCTGGTTTTGAACCACTAACCTCTACTTACTGTACAGCTGTGATTACAGTATTTCTTATTTCTTAAAAAAATATAAGTATACATAATAATGAATAAAGAGAATGAAGAACACAGAAATCTTCAGAATAGCTTATGATTTTGATAATCTCGAAGAATCTCCCAGAATAGGTTTTCCTCTTCCTGAATCCTGAAGACTAGCATCATTGCATTGAGATACTTCTGCTTCTATTTTGGGTTACAGTCATTTACTCATTGTTTCCGCTCCTCTAACAGACTGCTGGGTTAGATGACAAAATGCATAGTTGCTCGCTAACCCTCTCACTGGGCTGGGGGTATGGCTCAAGTGGTAGAGCACTTGGCTAGCATATGTGAGGTGCTGGGTTCAATTCCCAGCACTGCAAAAAAAAAAGAAAAATATTGCAGGAAGATAGCTAATTTGAGGCCAGCCTGGGCTGCATAGCAAAACCCTGAGCACCCCCCTCCCAAAGAAAGAAAGAAAGAAGAAATATTAAGTTATTAGAGTAGAATGGTAGCCTATAGTGGAATTAAAGCGTGGAGAAATGGTAGTGAACATTATTGGGAAGTATTTGAATAATATAATCTCGAGATTATATAACCTCAATATTTGCTAGCAAGGTTAACAGTCCCATTTGTAGCCATGTGTCAAAATTACCAATTTAATGACTTCTTTTATTTTGTTGCGGATAGAATCCAGGGCCTTGCACATGCTAAGCAAGCATTCTACCACTGAGCTACAGCCCCAGTCCTAATGACTTCTTTTGACTTTAAAACTTGTTGTTTCTTGGAACACCACTCATAGAAATTGTGCAAAGTATATGATGCATATGAACACATAAATGCCTATTTTATTTCCAAGATTAACTCAACCATTCACAGCTAAAGGGCAACCAACATTCACTGATAGCCTGACAACAGCTGCAGGTAAGACAACCCATAATCTTTGGCTCTATGTCAACATTTCCTGCTCAGGGCTTCGTGCTTGCAGAGCAGATACTCCTGCTTGAGCCACGCCTCCAGTCCATTTTGTTCCAGTTATTTTTGAGATAAGGTCTCACTTTTTGCTGTGACCCTCCCATTTTAGGCTTTCCGCCATCACTGAGATGACAGGTATATGCCACTGTGCCCAAATAGCTTAGATTTTTTTTTTTGGGTGGTATTGGGGTTTGAACTCAGGGCCTCGCACTTGTGATGCAGGTGCTCTATCACTTGAGCCACTCCTCTAGCCTTTTTTGTGTTGGATATTTTCGAGATAGGGTCTTTCAACCTATTTGTGTGGGCTGGCTTCAAATCACAATCTTTCTGATCTCTGCCTCCTGAGTAGCTAGTATTACAGGCGTGAGCCACCGGCACCCAGCTTTAATAACATTTTTGTCTGTCTATGTATCTATCTATCTCTATCTACTACCTATCATGTCTTTGTATCTCTATACATATGTATGTATGCTTGTGTGTTAGTCTGTTTTTCATTACTATGATGAAATACCTGAGGCAGGCTAACTTTACCTTAAAAAAGAGGTTATGGAGTTTCAAATGCCAAGATGGGGCAGCTCCATTGATTCAGCCTCTGGTGAGAACCCCAATGGTGGGACAGTTATGGGGATATGCAGGAGGAAGAGATCATGTCTCAAAATAGGAAGCCACGGTCAGGGTCAGGTCATTCTTATAACAACATGCTTTCTGTGTTAGTCAGCTTTTCATCACTGTGACAAAACACCTGAGCTAATCAACTTAAAAGGAGTTTACTTTGGCCCATGTTTCAGAGCTTTTAGTCCATCTCCACCATCAGTAGGCCCATGGTGAGGCAATGCATCATGGCAGAGAGACATGCTGCTTGCATCTTGGTGGCTGGGAAGCAAAATGAGAGAGAGAGAGAGAGATAAGGGACCAGGGTCCCCATGTCTATTCAAAAATATGCGTCCAGTGGCCTAACTTTCTCCCACTATGCTTCACCTCTTAGAAGTTCCATCCTCTCCCAATAGAACCATGGGCTGGCCACCATGCTATCAACACATGGCCTTTGAAGAACATTTAAGAACCAAACCATACCAATCTCACAGACACTTGCTCCAGAAGACCAGCATTCTCTTCTGGAAGTAGCACCCTTACTGATCTAAGAACCTCCTACCAGGTCAGAGGCCCCGCCTCTTAAAGATCTCATCACCTCTTAGCACCATCACACTAAGGACCAAGCTCCCAACACGTGAACCTTTGGGACACATGCTCAAACCATATCCAAACTATGGCTCTGTGCTTCATGTAGCAATCTGTACCAATCTACCTATGTCTGTAAAAATGTATATGTGTACCTGTCATCTCTCTTCCACTTGTGTCTTACTGATGCTCTGAATTTATACCTGGTCATGGCTTCCCATTACTTTTGGCCCAAAGGAAGCTTAATTTGTAGCTCTAGAGAATGGAATTGTAGATCTTTCTGCAGGCTAACCATATTCCTTGCTTTATTTATTTTCCTGTTCTTTTGTTCTTTTGCTGTTCTTTTTATCCCTTTGTGTTGGCCATATGGTAATGCACATTTGAGTACAATTAGAAAATTAATTGGGCATGGACTACTGGGTGAGATGGTTCACACCTGTAATCCCAGCTACTTGGGAGGCAGAAATCAGGAGGACTGTGGTTCAAGAGCAGCCAGGACAAAAAGTTAGTAGACCCCATCTCAACAAACAAGTCAGATGTGGTGTTTCATGTCTATACTTCTACCTACATAGGAGGCGTAGGTAGGAGGATCACTCTGAGACTAGCTCTGAGCAAAAAGTGCAAGATCCTAGAGACCCTATCTGAAAAACAACTAAAGCATTAAAGGGCTGGGGGTATGGCTCTAGTGGTAAAACATCAGCCTAGCAAGCACAAGGCCCTAACTTCAAACATCATTACTGCATGCCCCCCTCCCCAAAAAAAGGTTGGGCATGGACTGAGAAGTTCTAACAGTCAGGTGTGCAATGCAGTTTAATGTGCTGTCATGTGTGCATATGTGCTCACTGTCACCAGAGGTATGTAAGCAGAGGTTGGAAGACCATTTGTCTTTAAGCTCTCTTCTGCTCTGGGATTTTCTGATTATAAGATTTGGAAATGGGTCATTTTCCCCCTGGGCCCACAGCCATCCCCCAGCAAGCAGCACCCTTGTGCTCATAATAAAATTCTCACTCTCTGGCAGGCCTGAAGTCCCCTGGCTACATAGACTAATGAGACTCTGGAGCCTGGGGATGTAGGCCGCCCGGCCTGGGCAGCAATGCCGGTGACATTCAAAGCATGTGACTTGTGGTGGATTGATTGAGTAAGCAGATGTTAAGGTTTTGGCTGGTAATGATTCATTACTGTTTGGGACGAACCTGATAGGATGCTCTCACTCGGAGAATTAATGAGTTTACGCTTCATCAGTTGTATCGAGCAGAGTGCAAATGGCCCTTGTGAGCACAGAGCTCTCTAGGTGGAGGAGTTAGCATTCCTTCCATCTAGCAAGACATGGGAGCAGGGAGCTTCCCTTCATGGAAGAGCATGCAGACCAGGAGAGAGGGAAGAGGAGACAGAGGTGTGCACACGCCATGTTTGCCTTCCCGGTGTCCACCCCCTTCCTCCTCTACTTGTCATTAGGGATGTTCCTCTTTTCCACTTCCAACCCAATGTGCATATGTGCATGTGTGTGGTGGGGTAGAGAAACCATGTGACCAAGGCTGTACCATTCCATGCACTGCATTGCCTGGGCCACAGGGATTGGTTTAGGAATGTGTCTGTGAGGCCCGATCAGACACTTTGAGGCTCATGAGTAATTAGCTGGAGATTTAGGAGAAGTCATCGCTTCAGTTTTCCTGAAGAGCATGTGAGGTATGACCTGCAGATGTCGTTTTGATGTTTTTTTAATTTAGAAACAGGTCTTACTATGTTGCCTAGTCTGGCCTTGAACCCCTTGGTTCCACTGATCCTCCTGCCTCAGTCCCCCAAGTGGCTGGGATTGTAGCTACACTACTAGACCTGGCTCCACTTGTCATTCCAGCCGCTAAGTCTTTGAGCCTCTCCAGCTGGTGCCACAGGAGCAGAGACAACTGTCCTACTAAGACCTGTTCAAATTGCAGATTTGCAAGTAAAAGTAAGACTGCTGTTGTTTTTAGTCACAGAATTTCTGGTGATTCATTACATAGCAGCTGAACTGGAACAGTTTATCTCCACATTTCAGACTCTAGAATAATCCTCCCTCATTGCAGACTATAATCATTACCTATTCAGCCTAAAAACTCTTCACTAGCTGAGGGTGGTAGCATATGCCTATAGTTCAGTTAGTGAGGGGGTCAAGGCAGGAGGATCACTTAAGCCCAGGAGTTTGAACTGCTACGTGTGGTATCCAAGATATTTCTGGATCTGTTTCCAAGGTCGTCTCCTGGGAATCCTGTTCTGTTACACAGATCTGCCTGTGTGCTCCTGAATAGTTAAAGCTCTCTCAGTCCTCAGTGACTTTGCACGTGCTGTTCCCTCTGTCTGCACTGCTTGTCCTGTCACTGCCAGATGACCCCTATGCAGTGAAGCTGCTGTTCCCTTCTTTCTTTATCTTAAACTCCTAGTAGTCAAATGATTGCCCTAGTAGTCAAAATGATTTTTAGGTGGATTCATGATCACCTAAAAATTTAACAACTTTTGTACATTATCTTTGTTTCACTTTATGGGGAATTTCCTTCTGACCCTTCTTATGTAAAACATTATTTTGATAAAAGGGCCGAATCATCAGGAAGACATAACAATTATAAAAAATATATGTACTTAACAACAGAGCCTTAATACATAAAGCAAAAATTGACAGAATTGAGGGGAGAAATAAATAATTCAACAATAATGGTTGGAGACTTCAACACCTCACTTTATCCATAATGGATAAAACAACAAGGTGGAAGACCAACAAGAAAGCAGAAGACTTACACAATACTCTAAGCCAACTAGATAAACACTCCACTCAAAGCAACAAAGCATACATTCTTCCCAAGTGCACATAGAATATTTCCAGTTTAGACACTAATCATAAACTAAGTTTCAATAAGCTTTAAATAGAAAACAGGAAAACAATAGAGAAAGTGACTGAGACTAAAAATTGATTCTTTAAAAGATTAACAAAATTGACAAACTTTTAGCTTGACTGACCAAGAAAAAGAGAAGAATCAAATGACTAAAATTAGGAGTAAAAAGATACTATTTCTGAACTGACCTGACAGAATTAATGGATTACAAGACAAACCTGTGAACAACTGTGTGCCAACAAATGAGATAACCTAGAAGAAATGGACAAGTTCATAGAAAGACATAAATGGACTCAAGAGTAATAGAGAATCTGAAAATCTGTTTTGGATATGAAGTGTCCCCCCAAAAAGCTCATGCGTTGAAGCCTTGACCCCTAGTTTGTGGATCCACTCATCAAGAGGTAATTGAAACATGAGGGCTCTAACCTAGTCAATGGATTAATCCATTGATGGACTCAGTATGACAGTATTATTGGGAGGTGGTGGAGAGTCGGAGAGGTGGCTTAGTGGAGGAAGTAGGGCACTAGGGTGTGCCATGAAAATAGAAACCTTGTCCCTGAATCCTTGTCTCCTCCCTGCTTCCTGGCTGTCAAGAGATGAGCAGCTTTCTCTGCCACATGCTCCTGCTGCTATGATCTGTCTCACTTCAGACCCAAAGCAATGGATCCAGATGACCTTGGACTGAAACCTCTGAAACCATGAGCCAGAATAAATCTTTCCTCCTTTAAGTTGTTTCTCTCAGGTATTTGTCAGAGATGAAAAGTCTGACTAGCACAGACTTATAACAAGCAAAGAGATTAAATTAGTAGTTAAATTCTGATAAAGAAAACAACAGGTACAATGGCACCTAGAATTCACTAGTGAAAAAAATATGTATGACAAATGGCACAAGCTAGGTAAGTTCTCTACCACTAAGCCATATAGTCAGACCTAAAGTCTATCAAATATTTAAAGAGAATTTAATAAACATCACAGCTTTTACAAATAGCAGAAGAGGAACACTTACAATACATTCTATGAAACCACATACCATGTTACCCAGATACCAAAACCAGTCTCAGACACCACAGGAAAATAAAACTACAGAGTAATATCCTGTATGAATATAGATGTTAAAAAATTTGAGCAAAATACTACTAAATAGAAACCCACAACACATAAAGGGTATTGTATATCATGATCAAGTAGCATTTATTCCAGGAAGGCAAGGTTGGTTTAAGATTGGAAAATCAATCAATATAATATGGCATATCAACAAATAGTGAAAACCCCACATGGCCATCTTTACAGACACAGAAAAAAACATTTGACAAAATGCAGTATCTTTTCATATTAAAATCACTTAATGAACTAGGAATAGAAGATATAGAATTGAATGTCAGGTCCCCCAAATATGTCTATATCTCAGAACCTGTGACTATGACCTTATTTGGAAAAGGGTTTTTCAAATGTAATTATTTAAGGATCTAGAAATGTGATCAATCCTGGATCGTTCAGTTGGTCCCTAAATCTAATGACATTAGTGCTTGTAAGACACAGAAGAGACAGAAAATCACCAGAAGAAGAAGCCCATGGGAAGACAGAAGCAGAAATTGGAATAACATTACCACAAGCCAGGGAACACTTAGAAGCCTGAAGATGCAAGACAGGATTTTCCTCTAGAGGTGTTGGAGGAAGCCCCTGCAACACCTTGCAACACCTACACTCTAGACTTGTGGTCTCTGACATTGCGAGAGAATCCATTTCTGTTGTTTCAAGTCACCAAGTTTGTGGCAATTTGTTATGGCAACTGTAAGAAAGTAATGCACAGAGGGAGCTTCTTCAACTTCATCAAGGGCACCTTGGAAACGCACAGCAGACATTGTACTTTACGTGAAGAACTGTGTGATTTCCCTCTAGGATCAGGAAGGGTGTCTTCTCTTACTACTTCTGTTCAACATTGATCTGCAGGTCTGGCTAAATGAGAACACAAGTAGGCCAGGAAAAAGAAGGGATTTATTGGCTCATAACTTAAAAGTGTGAGAATTCAGACACTTCTGGATCAATTTTACTATCAGCAATACCTTGAGACTTCACTCACTTCTGTGTTGATGTACTTCTCAAGCAGGGTCTCCAAATAATGGCCACCAGCAGCTCTAGGTTTCCATCCTGGCAGCTGGACAAGGCCATGATAGGACTGAGCACTGTTTTCCCCAAAACTCCAGTACCTGGCTGGAGTTCCTGGCCCATTAGGGATTAGATTACTGGGGTCAGGCTGCTTTTGGATTTGTTTATGGTTGTCTAGATTTTTTTTTCACAAGGAACAGTTTGACTGTGCTGTATTTTCTGAGAACTCAGTTTTCTTTGTACATGGTGACATTTTGGCTGGGTTTATGAATATCTTGGGTCACATCCTGCCCATTCCCAAACCCTGAGTTCTGCAGGAGTTTCTCTTCCATATTTGGACATTGACTGCTGCACAGAGGAGCACAGAGGCAACTGGACTCTGTCCCCTCATGGATGCCTTAATTTCTTGGCTGGGATGCCCATTGGGGTTTTGATTTCTTGAGTAAATTAGTCTGAGATCACAAATTGCAGTCTTGTGAATTTGGTCTGCAGTTGCAGGTCTTCTTCTATGTTAGGATGTTGTCTTCTGTTGTATCTTTGACTACTTTTCTGCTTTACCTGTTCTGTTTTCTTCTTCTTCAGGAACACCAAATAAATGCTTTTCTGGATGTCATTTATCTATCTTCAGTATCTGTTACATTACTGATGGGGATTATGCCTTTTCTTGTTTGTTTTATTTTGTGCTCCTTCCTTCCCTCCCTCCCTCCCTCCTTCCTTCCTTCCTTCCTTCCTCTCTCCCTTCCTTCCTCCCTCTCTCCCTTCTTTCCCTCCTTCCTTCCTCTTTTTTGGTGTTACTGGGGATTGACCTCGGGGCCTCATGCTGGCTAGGCAGGCACTCTACCACTTGAGCCAATGCCTCCAGTTCTTTTTTACTTTAGTTATTTTTCAGAGAAGATCTTGGGTTTTCACCTGAGGCCAGTCTCAGACTGAGATCCTCCTATCTATGTCTCCTGTGTATCTGGGATTACAGGCATGACCCATTGTGCCCCATGTAGGTGTTTTTCAGGCTTCTTTTTGCTGCTTCTAATACAGTTTGCATTCATATAACAAGTTTTGTTTTCTTTCATTTTTTCCCTGCACTCTAATTTCCTGTTGTGCACTTCAGCTCTGTGCTGGTCTTTTTCAAAAGGCTTGTCCTTTTTAATTTCTTTGAGAATATAAGAAAGCTGTAGCCTCCCACTCAAGATCAGAAAAGAGGATAATGTAAAGATCCAGGATGTGTGAAGACAGCACTGATTTATTTCACCAGCATTTACATCTTCATAGAGTGCTGAATCAGCATTTTGAACCCAAAGTCTGATTGACTTAAAAGATAACTGTTTAAATAAAGATTCTATTTTTGGTAAGTGTTCCAAAATATTATTATTTTAAAATCAGATTAAATGACTGAGTATCTTAGCTAGGACTGCCATAACAAAATACATAGACTAGGTGACTTAAACAATAGGAATTTATTTCTGATAGTTCTGGAGACTGGAAGTTCAAGATTATGGTGTCAGTGAGTTGGTGTTTGATGAAGTCTTTCTTCTTGGGCTGCAGATGGCTGCCTTCTCTCTGTGTCCTCACATGGCCTTCCCTCCTACATATGGAAGGAGTCTGAGAGGAAGAGGGAGACAGGGAGGGAAAGGAAAAGCACTATGGTGTAAGAGCACTAATCCTATTATAAGGGCTCCAACCTCATGACCTCATCTAAACTTAGTAACTTCCATGGCCTAGTCTCTAAATACCATTAAATTGGAGGTTAGGGCTTCAACCTATAAGTTTTCTGAGGGACACAATTTAGTCAGTAGCACTGAGGAACCATTATTATTACCAGGAAACAATTCCTAAGTTGTATAGAGAACCAAAAATTACAAGACATCTGCCTTCCTCGCCATCCTAGCTGAACTAGGTTTCCTCTTTAGTGCAAGAAACTAAGACTAGATCCTTTTTCTTGTAACCAACTTGGCCCTCACCCAGAGAACAGCCCCTCCCCAGGGGTCAGTAAAGCAAATGTCTCTTGCCCCCTTGGATGCAGGAGACAAGGGGGGAGCCCCATCCTTGGGGAGAATAAAGGGTTGCAAGAGCCACCTGTGCACATAGGGTGTAGCACACACTGACAGCATGGTGCACTCTGGTTGTGGAGACCTCTAGGTCCATTGTCTGAGAGTCAGGTTTTTCTCTGCATCTCTGCAGAAGAAGCAGAAGGGACATTTCATCCAATGTGTGACAGTGGCTGCCCAGCTGGACTGTGTCCTGCTACATCAGGCTTCCTTGCAGAGGGGTCTTGAGGGGGTGTTCTTTGCAGGGTTACTTGGGAGTAGCTGTACTGTTCCGGATGTAGTCAGGCCTTCAGAAGCTACAGTAGCCAGGAGCAAAACCCCTTTACCTTATGTCTCCCCGACCCTAGCAGCTCTTCTCATTCCATGGCAGCTTTTGTAGTAGTTACATCCTGCACACCAGCTGAGTTATATCCTCTCCCTTGTGAGTCAAAATAAGAGGCTTCAACTATGCAAGGGAAAGGCTGGTGACAAAAAAGTGAAACTTCACAGTGTGGCTGTGAAGGTCAATAGCAACTGTTAAGCAATGCCCGGTCTAGCACCTGTGTGGTAGGTACCCAGTTGCTAACAGCATACGTTTGCTGTCTTCGTTGGTCTTCATGGGCACTTTACTTACCATGGTGGGAATGGAGGCTCTGAGAGGTTCAATAATTTTCCTAAGGTCACACAGCTAGTAAGTAGCAGAGCTAGGATTCAAATGTAGATCTGTCTGACCCCAGAGACCATGCATTTCCCAGTAGGTTGGGTGACAAGTGCTCAGGAAATAGAAAACGGGGTTGATGATCTTATACTTTATGCAGAAGGCTAGATGAGATTCACTCCTTATCTTCTGGAGGAGCTCTGGCACTGCTCTTAAGTGGCTACATTCTGGGCATGGCTCCTGGGAGTTCCAGTGTATTCTTTCTGTAGGTTTCCTCTGGGAACCAGGGGACACAGGCTCTGAGCTGCTCTTGCCTTCCCCACATTCACCTCTCACCCTCCAAGGGGACAGGTTGTACAACAGCACAATGTTCTGGGTCTTGCTATGTGACAGTCATCATGATGTGGCTTGCGAAGCTGGTCGCCTTGTCATCTCGTTTCCCCGTGTGAGGGGACTCCTAGTAATGGGCATCATGTGTTGAACAAGCCTGTGAGCTCCTCTTTCAAGGAGTTTTGCTGAAAAGGGAAGGGAAGAAATGGAATGGCAGCTGGAAGAAACAGTTGGGTTATGAGAGCCAGATTTTTTTCCTTGATAAAAAAAAATTAAGGTGGGAGTGGCACTGTATGTCTATAATCCCAGCTACTTGAAAGGCAGAGGCAGGAGGATTGTGAATTTGAAGCCAGCCTTGGCAAATTCTGTGAGACCCTATCTCAAAAACAAAATACAAAATAAAAGAGCTGAGTGCGTGGCTCATGTGCCTGCCTGGCACATGTGAGGCTCTGGGTTCAATCTTCAGTACTGCAAAAACAAAAATGGAGAGCATGTTTTTATGATGAAAGGAACAGTCCTGTAGAGAGGGACATGATGATGTGGGGGACAGAGGAGAGGTGGCTGAGGCCATGTCCTTGAGGAGGTACCCGAGGGGTTGGATGCACAAGAGAAGGCTGGCTGTGACTAGACATTTTGTGGAAACCTGGTTGTCTCACATTCCAGGGCCCTCCAGATCCCACCCCTAGGAGGGAGGTAGCCAGTCTTGGGAAGAGCTCTCCGGCTTTTCCCATGGTAAGACTGGGTCTCCAGTGCCCGTGCTTCCCAGTGAGGGGCCTGGGTGTGCTGGGTGGCCTCTCCTAGCCTCACTTTTGGTCTCTATTGTGAAATTCACATGATTCCCCGCCTCTTCTGAGGCATGGAAAGGATTAAACAAGAGAATGCAAACAGAACCCTCAGTGTGGAAAATGAAAGTGATTTCATCAATGAGAGATAACCATGTTTACCATTTCAATGTGTTTTCCTGCCAGCCTTGTCCCCAAACGTAAAAATAAATACTTCAAAATAGTATCATTTGTCACGTACTGTTTTGCAATATGCTTTTAGCACTTAAATATATATTAAGGACAATTTCCCATGTCATTATGTACTTTTCTATAACATCATTTAAAAAGATATGTGCAGATCATTCTAGTAGGTTGGACTTACCGTCTGTTTGAACCAGCTCCTATCACTTACATGTAAATTGCTGCTCACTATTTTCTATTATAAACAGAGCTGTTGTGAGCTTCCTATTGGCTGCATTTTTGTATCTGTCCATGATTATTTCCTCTGGGTTTTTGTTTTTGTTTTGTTTGGTACTGGGAGTTGAACTCAGGGCTTGAACTTCCAGGCAGGTGCTTTTGCATTTGAGCCACGGCCCCAGCCCTGAATTATTTCCTTTGGACAATTCAATTTCTAGCAATGAAATTTCAGCCAAGCTGTGAATGAGCTCTTTCAGCTGCCTGCAAATAGAGAAAAGAGCAGATTTTGGGTGATGGCACAAACAGGCAAATGAACAATGGTACCCAGAGGTGCTGATGCCTGGGTCGCTGTCTTCTTGGATCCAGGACTCTGGGGACCAGAGATAAGTTCTAGATGTGCCCTATCTCTCCAACAATTTAATTGTGCCCTGGTTGAAGACATGAAAGCAAGCTTATCAAATATGAGGAGCTGGGATGTTGAATGACAAAATCAAGATACAAGGAGGCCCTGGCTGGCAGGGAGAATGGGCTAGAACCAACAGGACAGATTGAAACAGGGAAACCGTGCTGTTGTAACAATTCAAAGATTTAGACTATACTTGCGGAGGCTGGGGAACGGACTAGATGTTAGGTTATCCCAGAAGACAGGGGATTGATATGATGTGGCTGTCCTGCAGACTCATGTGAGACACCCAAAAATTGCAGGTTGTATCCATTTTAGTGTAGTTCAGACCATGTGTTGTTGAGATGTTAAGTGGGAGCTCAACTCCACCCCGTCCTTCGCCCAAAAGGTGGTCAGCCTGTTATATGATCTAGACCAGGGATGCTTAAGGTCTATATCCATCTATCCATCTGAGAATACAGGGAAACGACTCTCAGTTTCTCTTGTGCTCTCACTCAACAATCTACACAGAAGACTCTGTAACTGGATAGATGGGGTTTTTCCTACCAAGCAAGAATTGATTCTGCAGCAGATACCAGCCAGTTGTCCTATAATTCAATTGACACCAGTTATCTGGAGATAGAGTCAGATCCTACAGGTTGAGGACTCCGTACCCAAGACTGTCCCCCTTCAGATGCCAGTCACAGGCCCCTGGTTATCTTAAATGCATTCTGACTGATTGGCTATAAGCCAGGGTTTCTCCATAACCCCTTTCTCAGGTTCAATTACTTCGCTAGAGTGGCTCCCAGAATCCAGGGAATCACTTATTTATATTTACTGGTTTATTGTCAAAGAAATGACAAAGGATACTGATGATATCCAGATGACGAGATGGCCCTGAGGTGTGAGTATGGTTTGTGCCTTCTGAAAACTCATGTTGAAATATAATCCCCATTGTAAGGTATTCAGAGGGAGGAAGTTTAATTGACTATGGTGTTAAGAGGTGGGGCATTTGGGTATGACTAGGATTAGGTATGGTCCACAGAGTGGCGCCTCCATGATTGAATCCTGGTGGCTTCATGAGAACAGGAAGAGAGAGCAGCACCCCCACCATACCTTCACCCACGTATATGGGTCTCTCATCATGTGAGCTCTCCTCACACATACTCCCACCATGACATTATCCACATGCTGCGATGCAGACAGGAAGCTCTTGAAGATCCCTTGGCATGCCATTTGGGCTTTCAGCCTCCAGAACTGTGAGCTAAATAAATCTCTTTTCTTTATAAAGTACCAGCATCAGGTATTTTGTTTAGTAACAGAAAATGGACTGAGACAGATGAATAGGGCAAGGTATGGGGAAGTGGCATGAAGCGTCCGTGCTTTCTCTGGGTGCTCCACTTTCTAGGAGCCTTCATGTGTTTGGTTCTCCTCCTATGTACCCAGAAGTTGTCCTTTTGGAGTCTCTTGGGGACTTCATTACATAGACATGATTGATTACAACACTGGACATTGGTGATCAATTTAACTTTCAGCCCCTCTACACTCCTTGGAGTTTGGGGAATAAGGTTGACTATCCCAACCTTGTGATCATGCCTTTCTTTTTCAGGGAACCAGCATTCATCCTGAAGCTACCTATAGATGCCCTCCATGTCAATGTTTTAGTATAGACAAGACACTTATCATTTCAGAGGTTTCCAAGGTATTAGGAGCTGTATTTCATCATATCACAGTATTAAAATACATACAAAACTTAAAATTTTCTAGTAACCAATAATGTACTTTAGAAAACCCAATACATCCAAAATATTATAATTTCAGCATGGACTCAATATGAACACATTACTATTGAGATATTGCCTTCTTTTTTCTCTAAAAATTTGACATAATAACTATACATATTAATGTGCAGTGCAGTAATTTGATACATGCATGTAATATGTAATGATCAACTCAGGGAAAATAATTAGCATTTCTAGATCATTAAATAGTTACATGGTAACTATTTGTTTTGGGAGACTTGGATCTCTTCTTTTCTAGTTCTTTTTAACTTATATAATAAATTGTTTTGAACTATAGTCACCCCACTGTGCTGTAGAATATTAGACCTTGTTCCTCCTATGTAACTGTGTTTTGCTACACATTACCCACCTGGCTCTGAGATCACTATTGTATTAAGTACCAAGTCTTCAAAAATCTAATGCATGGTTTACACTTCCAGCACATCTCAATTCAGACCCCTTTCCATAGTTTAAAAGAAAATACCTACCAAAACAATAAATTATGTTTAGTGGGAAAATATTTCATACTAACTTGGTTTTTTATTTTAAATACAGGACTGAGGGCATGGCTCAAGTGGTGGAGGCCCAGAGTTCAATCCCCAATCCCCAGGAATTACCCCCCACCAAAGGAAGAAAAAATAAAGCAGAATAAGCTTCATAAAATTCCATACAATAAAAACTGGGTTTCTTAGTTGTACCAGCAACAATTTGAGTGCTCAGGAGCCACACAAAGCAAGTGGCTACCAATGTTGGATAACACAGGCCTGTGCTACTCAAAGCATGGTCCATATTCCATGAGGGCTGGGTAGGGATGCAGAATTTCACCACCCACACAGACCTCCTGTGTCAAAATTTGTATTTCAGCAAATTCCCCATATAATCCCTGTACTGGCTTCAGTTTGAGAAGGCCTGGTTTAGATTTCAGGCCGGGCTTTGGGGGAATGCCTGGAGAAAATGGGTATATTTTGCATGCAAAAGGGAAGCCTCTAGGAAGCTATAATAACATGCTTCAAATATTTCTTTTTTTTTTTCCTTTTTCTTTTATTATTCATATGTGCATACAAGGCTTGGTTCATTTCTCCCCCCTGCCCCCACCCCCTCCCTTACCACCCACTCCACCCCCTCCCGCTCCCCCCCTCAATACCCAGCAGAAACTATTTTGCCCTTATCTCTAATTTTGTTGTAGAGAGAGTATAAGCAATAATAGGAAGGAACAAGGGGTTTTGCTGGTTGAGATAAGGATAGCTATACAGGGCATTGACTCACATTGATTTCCTGTGCGTGGGTGTTACCTTCTAGGTTAATTCTTTTTGATCTAACCTTTTCTCTAGTTCCTGGTCCCCTTTTCCTATTGGCCTCAGTTGCTTTAAGGTATCTGCTTTAGTTTCTCTGCATTAAGGGCAACAAATGCTAGCTAGTTTTTTAGGTGTCTTACCTATCCTCACCCCTCCCTTGTGTGCTCTCGCTTTTATCATGTGCTCAAAGTCCAATCTCCTTGTTGTGTTTGCCCTTGATCTAATGTCCACATATGAGGGAGAACATACGATTTTTGGTCTTTTGAGCCAGGCTAACCTCACTCAGAATGATGTTCTCCAATTCCATCCATTTACCAGTGAATGATAACATTTCGTTTTCTTCATGGCTGCATAAAATTCCATTGTGTATAGATACCACCTTTTCTTAATCCATTCGTCAGTGGTGGGGCATCTTGGCTGTTTCCATAACTTGGCTATTGTGAATAGTGCCGCAATAAACATGGATGTGCAGGTGCCTCTGGAGTAACCTGTGTCACAGTCTTCTGGGTATATCCCCAAGAGTGGTATTGCTGGATCAAATGGTAGATCAATGTCTAACTTTTTAAGTAGCCTCCAAATTTTTTTCCAGAGTGGTTGTTCCAGTCTACATTCCCACCAACAGTGTAAGAGGGTTCCTTTTTCCCCGCATCCTCGCCAACACCTGTTGGTGGTGTTGCTGATGATGGCTATTCTAACAGGGGTGAGGTGGAATCTTAGCGTGGTTTTAATTTGCATTTCCTTTATTGCTAGAGATGGTGAGCATTTTTTCATGTGTTTTCTGGCCATTTGAATTTCTTCTTTTGAGAAAGTTCTGTTTAGTTCACGTGCCCATTTCTTTATTGGCTCATTGGTTTTGGGAGAATTTAGTTTTTTAAGTTCCCTATATATTCTGGTTATCAGTCCTTTGTCTGATGTATAGTGGCAAATATTTTCTCCCACTCTGTGGGTGTTCTCTTCAGTTTAGAGACCATTTCTTTTGATGAACAGAAGCTTTTTAGCTTTATGAGGTCCCATTTATCTATGCTATCTCTCAGTTGCTGTGCTGCTGGGGTTTCATTGAGAAAGTTCTTACCTATACCTACTAACTCCAGAGTATTTCCTATTCTTTCCAGTATTAACTTAAGAGTTTGGGGTCTGATATTAAGATCCTTGATCCGTTTTGAGTTAATCTTGGTATAGGGTGATATACATGGATCTAGTTTCAGTTTTTTGCAGACTGCTAACCAGTTTTCCCAGCAGTTTTTGTTGAAGAGGCTGCTATTTCTCCATCATATATTTTTAGCTCCTTTGTCAAAGATAAGTTGGATATAGTTGTGTGGCTTCATATCTGGGTCCTCTATTCTGTTCCACTGGTCTTCATGTCTGTTTTTGTGCCAGTACCGTGTTGTTTTTATTGTTATTGCTTTGTAATATAGTTTGAAGTCAGGTATTGTGATACCTCCTGCATTGTTCTTTTGACTGAGTATTGCCTTGGCTATTCGTGGCCTCTTGTGTTTCCATATAAATTTAACAGTAGATTTTTCAATCTCTTTAATGAATGTCATTGGAATTTTGATGGGAATTGCATTAAACATGTAGATTACTTTTGGGAGTATCGACATTTTTACTGTGTTGATTCCACCAATCCATGAGCATGGGAGATCTCTCCACTTTCTATAGTCTTCCTCAATCTCTTTGTTCAGAAGTGTATAGTTTTCCTTGTAGAGGTCTTTCACATCTTTTGTTAGGTTTACACCTAGGTATTTGATTTTGTTTGAGGCTATTGTAAATGGAATTGTTTTCATACATTCTTTTTCTGTTTGCTCATTGTTAGTGTATAGAAATGCTAATGATTTTTCTATGTTGATTTTATATCCTGCTACCTTGCTATAGCTATTGATGATGTCTAGAAGCTTCTGAGTAGAGTTTTTTGGGTCTTTAAGGTATAGGATCATGTCATCTGCAAATAGGGATATTTTGACAGTTTCTTTACCTATTTGTATTCCTTTTATTCCTTCTTCTTGCCTAATTGCTCTGGTTAGGAATTCCAGTACTATGTTGAATAGGAGTGGAGATAGTGGGCATCCTTGTCTGGTTCCTGATTTTAGAGGGAATGATTTCAGTTTTTCTCCGTTAAGTATAATGCTGGCTGTAGGTTTGTCATATATAGCTTTTATAATGTTGAGGAACTTTCCTTCTATTCCTAGTTTTCTTAGAGCTTTTATCATGAAATGATGTTGGATCTTATCAAAGGCTTTTTCTGCATCTATTGAGATGATCAAGTGGTTTTTGTCTTTGCTTCTGTTAATGTGGTTTATTACGTTTATTGATTTTCGTATGTTGAACCACCCCTGCATCCCTGGGATGAAGCCTACTTGGTCGTGGTGAATAATCTTTTTGATGTGTTGCTGAATTCGGTTTGCCATTATTTTGTTGAGGATATTTGCATCAATGTTCATTAAGGAGATTGGCCTATAGTTCTCCTTTTTGGACGTGTCTTTGCCTGGTTTTGGGATAAGTGTAATACTGGCTTCATAAAATGTGTTTGGCAGTTTTCCTTCCCTTTCTATTTCGTGGAACAGTTTAAGGAGGGTTGGTATCAGTTCTTCTTTAAAGGTCTGATAGAATTCAGCAGAGAATCCATCAGGTCCTGGACTTTTCTTTTTGGGGAGACTCTTGATTGCTGCTTCAATTTCATTTTGTGTTATAGATCTATTCAGGTGATTAATTTCCTCTTGGTTCAGTTTTGGATGATCATATGTATCTAGAAATCTGTCCATTTCTTTTAGATTTTCAAATTTATTTGAATATAGGTTCTCAAAGTAGTCTCTGATGATTTCCTGGATTTCCATGGTGTTTGTTGTTATCTCCCCTTTTGCATTCCTAATTCTACTAATTTGGGTTTTTTCTCTCCTCATTTTAGTCAGGTTTGCCAGGGGTCTGTCGATCTTGTTTATTTTTTCAAAGAACCAAGTTTTTGTTTCATTAAATCTTTGTATGGTTTTTTTGGTTTCTATTTCGTTGATTTCAGCTCTATTTTTATTATTTCTCTCCTTCTATTTGTTTTGGGATTTGCTTGTTCTTGTTTTTCTAGGAGTTTGAGATGTATCATTAGGTCATTGATTTGGGATCTTTCAATCTTTTTAATATATGCACTCATGGCTATAAACTTTCCTCTCAGGACTGCCTTAGCTGTGTCCCATAGGTTCCGGTAGGTTGTGTTTTCATTTTCATTGACTTCCAGGAACTTTTTAATTTCCTCTTTTATTGCATCGATGATCCATTCTTCATTAAGTAATGAGTTATTTAGTTTCCAGCTGTTTTCATGTTTTTTGTCTTTACTTTTGTTGTTGAGTTCTACTTTTACTGCATTGTGGTCAGATAGTATGCACGGTATTATTTCTATTTTCTTATATTTGCTGAGACTTGCTTTGTGCCCTAGGATATGATCTATTTTGGAGAAGGTTCCATGGGCTGCTGAGAAGAATGTATATTGTGTAGAAGTTGGATGAAATGTTCTGTAGACATCTACTAGGTCCATTTGATCTATTGCATATTTTAGATCTTGGATTTCTTTATTGATTTTTTGTTTGGATGACCTATCTATTGATGATAATGGAGTGTTAAAGTCTCCCACAACCACTGTGTTGGCGTTTATATATGCTTTTAGGTCTTTCAGCGTATGTTTGATGAAATTGGGTACGTTGACATTGGGTGCATACAGATTGATGATTATTATTTTTTTGGTCTATTTCCCCTTTTATTAGTATGGAATGTCCTTCTTTATCTCGTTTGATCAATGTAGGTTTGAAGTCTACTTTGTCAGAGATAAGTATTGCTACTCCTGCTTGTTTTCGGGGGCCATTGGCTTGGTAAATCTTCCAGCCTTTCATCCTAAGCATATGCTTATTTCTGTCAGTGAGATGAGTCTCCTGTAAGCAACAAATTGTTGGATCTTCTTTTTTAATCCATTTTGTCAAACGGTGTCTTTTGATGGGTGAATTAAGTCCATCAACATTAAGTGTTAGTACTGATAGGTATGTGGTGATTCCTGCCATTTAGTTGTCTTAGTTGTTTGAAGGTTTGATTGTGTGTACCTAAGTTGAGGTTTCAAGGGTTGTGTGGGAGATGGGGAGGCTGTATTCCCAGTAGAAGAGCTAAGACCACAGACTGAGGGAAGAGGCAAGGCAGTTACTATCTCTTAATCCTTGTAATAAAAGATCTGCACTTGGAAGTAAGCCAGGTAACCCTAGTTTCAATTAGCCTCAGTTTACTGTCTGCAAAGTGGAAAAATAATAACTCATTGCCCAGGGCTGCTAACATGGAGATGGTGCAGTCTAGATCATATTTGCTACCTCTGCCGCAGCATCCCTGGGCTTGGTACAGATCCTGCCCTCCATAGCTCTTTCTGTATAAACTGGGTAAGACTGCCTTGGGAAGGATGGCTATTTCTGCTTTTAGCAGACCTGTGGCTTGAAGTGACAGGTTGCATTTTTCAGTCCACACAAATGAACCCAGCCCCTGTGCTCCTTCCTGCCATTGGAAGCTCGTTTTTTATTTACAACTTCAAATTGATCCGCATCGATTTATCCTCAAACCTTTTCATCAAGAGAGTGAAAACAGAGAAGCAAGGAGGGGAGGTTGAGGGTTCTCCATCTTCCCTCCCTCAGCAGGTGGTGCTGGGTCTCTGGCCACCTGCCCACTTTTGGGACAAAGTATCACCAAAGCAGAGCAGGGGTCACTTGAGAGGGGAGGCGGTTAAGTAAGTCCAGGGAAACCCTTTGCATTTCTCTGCAAAAGAGCCCATCATAGTCTCACCAAGGCACATCTGTGCTTCTGTCAAGTAAACAAAGAATATCTACTGCTCTCAGGCAGGCACTAACATTAGCCAAGTAAGGGCTCTTTGGGGACCAGGGAAAGGAGGTTCGCATTTGAAAATGAACCACTGTATTTGGATTTATAGCGCAGCTTTTCCGATGGAGAGGGGGAGATATTTTTCTCTGGGAGATTAGAATTTACTAGTGGATTCAAGTGTAACTTTGGAGAGTGGCGGAGGTATTAGATGTGGCAGTCTCACAGTATTGTTTTATTGGCAATTAGATTTCAAACTGGCACGAATGTATGAAAATAAGTCTCAATTATGGGCCTGTGAAGTTTCTCCACCATCTGTCAACAGTTTGCTCCTTATGGCACAACATGTGTACCTTTGGAGGGAAAGTGATTTAATAGCCCAAGTGAAGAGGTACAGCTCACCAGATCGCATTGGAGTTTATAGACAATGTGTGCACTTATGATTTCTAATACAGGAAAAGCAAATTTAAGCGTGTGCATGCATGTGCACACACACGTGCATGAGCGCACACACACACACACACACACACACCCCTTTCAGGGTACCAAACTGCCAGAGATAGAATAACTTCAACAGAAGTGAGTCCAACTTTCTCACTTCACAGTTGCAAGAAATCAAATCTGGGGGTTGGTTGCCAGGTCTGAGTGACAACGGTCACATGGGGCATAGCTGGAGTTATAACCAACAGGACTCTGGCGCTGCTATGAAATGTGTAACAACTGGTTCTCTGGCATGATTAAAATGCTGATTTGTAGTGCATGCCTATTTCTGTGTAAACACTCCCACAATGGTCGATTTCACACTATCATCCCTCATGAGCCAGGATGAGTGGGCTCGAGGGTACTGCTGGTAAATGGTATGGGTTGCTGCATGGATTTTGTGGTTTGCCTGTATGGCATCTGCTTCCCCTTTGGGTAACAGTGCTGCAATCTTTCCTGAGGGTACAGATCCCTAGTTTATTCTTAACCCATGGGGTTCGTGTAGGGCGATCCCATCCCCAGCTCCAGGGCTACCTCATGACGTAGGACTGGACCACTTGTTGTATCCCATCTCCCTGGATGTTGATTGATTCAGGGATGTGCTTGTAACCCAGTGTAGCTCTGGGAGTCAGGCCTAGGAGTTGGTGGTCTTAGAGCTATAAAGGTGTAGCCTGGATCTGCTGGTGGCCTCATTGCCCCGTGAGAAGAGTGGCTGTCTGAGTATGGGGACAAACACAGAAGAAAACAGAGCTGAGAGACAGAGGGTGGACCATGACAATATGTTTGATCCTGGATCTATCCCACATTAAGCTTAATTCTAGGACTTTGTTTATGAGAATCAGTAACTTCCTGTGTTTATCAAGTGTGGCACTGACAGAAAGGGTCCTTACTCGTCTCTGAGTGTTATAATGGAATGTCTCTAGGGCTGTGGGACCTGCCATTTAGCAAGACTGAGTTTCATAAAGCCATGAACCTTGTCTGTCTTGGACAGTCTCGATTTTACAGAATGTAGCTTGGTGCCTGCGATGTGGGAGATGCTCCATAAATCTTAGTCAAATGTCTTTAAATGACAGCCCTTGCAGTATTATGATGCAGTAACAAATATCCCCCAGACTCAATGGCTTGTGTCAACAAAGATTTATCTCTCACTAGCATCTTTTGTCATCTCTTTTGGCTGTGACTTGGCTCCATGTTTGTTCATCCTAGGATCCAGTCTGGCTCCCATCTGGGACATGAATACTCATGGCAGAAAGAAAAAGAGCAAGGGTGGAACCTTGCAATAGCTCCTAAAGTTTCTGCTTAGCCAAATAATTGGTTACTTCTGCTCATGTTCCGTTGACCAACATGAGTCACTTGGCAGGGAGGCTGACTGCTAGCCCCAGGCAGGGGCAGAGATGGAAAATCCAGGCTCTTAATGTCTGAGAAGTAAGACGGGGAGCAGGTAGCTCCACACTTAAAGAGAGGATGTGGGAACAGAATTAGATATTATCTTGTGAAACCAAGCATTTGAATGTCCACTGAACCAGTAATTCCTGTCCTAGGTATGGAACCCAGAGTGACCCTGGCACATGGGCATCATGAGATGTGTCCACAGATGTTCATGGCTGCACAGAGCTCAGTAACTCAAATACCTGTAGAAGGATGAGTGGATATGTGAATGAGGATGCATTTATGTAAAGGGACATTGAGTGACTAACACACACAGCACAGCCATTTGGAACAACATAGCTGCACAACAGAAACATAAGACTGAATGAGATAAGCAATCTATAGAAGACCTCATTCACTATGATTCCAATTTTATAATTTATTCATATATGAAACGCTATGTACAACCTAAAGGAATGGTACACATGAACTTCAAGATTTGACTCCTTTGGGTGGGGGAAGCCTGAGGACAGGGTGGGTGACAATAAAGATTTATTTCTCAATACAAGGTGGATATTCTAGCTTTTGAGTTGGGTAGAGAGTTGAGGAGTGGCCACTTTAATGTCATATAGTTTAACTTACATTTGTCATGTAAATTACATTACATTCCTAAAATGTAATCCAAACATAGGTGGAAAGTATGCAAAAATAACAACTAGAAAAGGAAATCATTTAGAGTTTTGGGTTTTTGTGTGTGTGTGGTTCTGGGGATTGAAGTCAGGGCCTTGCCTGAGTTAGGCCAGTGCTGAACCACTGAGCTACATCCCCAGGAAATCATTTAGAAACATCCAAAAGAGATGATAGAACAACTATCTTCAGAAAGTGGGATTTCTGGAAGCAAATTCATTTTTGTGCAGAATCCAGGGATTTGGAATCTCAGGTGGGGCAATGAGGATTCTGGCCTCTCCAGAAAGACCCTGAACTCAGATAATCAGGCCTCCCATGCCAGGGGGACATGTGAATCCCCAGTGGACCATGCTCGTTAGACCACATCAAGGGGCTGAGAAGCATGGAGAAGCATGCCTATGGGACAGGCATTCGGGGTCTACAGAGAAGGCCACTGCAGTGGCTGTTAGGTTTGTCTGAAGGTGTTTTGATTTCACTATGTGTCACTGAGAGGCAATGCTCTCTGGGTGTATGGAAAAGGCCCCATTTTGACCTAGTAAAGTTTAAGAGACCACACCCAGAAAGTTAGTGATGTTGACTTCCTCTGCTCACCCCCTCCATGCAATGCTGACTACCTCAAATGGAGCTGTTTTCTGCCAAAAGATTCCATGACCTGCTTTCCAGCCAGTGGACAGGAGGAAGAAGCTTCAGATTGGATGTTCTGGGTCTCTACCAAAGTAACGTAAGGGCACCTGCCCCAGGTGTCAGCCCCTCCTGTACAGAGCACATTCTGCTACTGAGGGAAGCCCACCTTGCTGTGGCAATTCCAGGATCCAAGAGGCAACTGAGTCTACTTTCTCAGAGGGGGAGAGGGAGAAGGGCGCTGTGGGGATCCTCAAGTGAGTCAGAGCAGAAGCCAGAGCATAGGTGGGACTGCCCCAACCTCTGAAGGAGGAGAAGCATGCCTGAGCCTCCTTGCCTGCCTGTCCTCTGTGTAAACCCATCCTCTGCTTCCTGCTGGGCAAGCATGCTTGGAGACCCGGGTCACATTTGGGCTCATTTAGCTTGTGTTAGTTTGGTTGTGAGTAATAGAAACTTAGAAAAAAAAAGCCAATGTTCTTAAATAAGACTAGGTCTAGCTTTAAGAGGAACTTGTTTCAGGTTTCAGGAAATGTCCTAGTGCTGTCTCTTTCTGACTTCTTCATTTTGATTCTCAGTGTTGGCCTTATTCCTGGAGTGCTTCTCCCCACTCCTGGCCCAGAGTTTTCCTAGAAGCTCCTAGGGCTAAAATGGAGTCCTGTAGGAAAGAAAGAGCTTATTTGTCCCTAACTCCACACCACAAGCCCAGAGGTCCATTGTTTTGATGGGCTTAGTCACATGCTCCTTCCTAAGCCAATCACAGTGCTGGGAAATGGGATGCCCTGGTTGGGGGAGAGAGGTCACAAGATCTCCAGACCAGACTGGAGGGATGGCATTACCTTGCCTAGAATCCTGTGAGTTCTTCAGTAGAAATCAAGGCTGTGAGGCATTAAGGAAAGGGGACTGGATGCTGAAAAGGTCATTAACACATTCCTTTAGTGAGTGAATGTTAGTCATTTGGAATTCTGTACACTTTAAAGATAATAATGGCTCATGGGCTATATTGGCAGTACATATATTTTTCTCTTTGGTTTATTGCCTTTTAAATTTATGCTGATTTAAAACTTTAAAAAATGTTCTTTTTTTTTCCACTATGGACATTTTCTAATATATTTAGAAGTAGAGAGACCAGCATAATAAACTATCTGCCACCTTCCTATACCCATCATCTAACTTCAGCCATTGTTATATGTTGACTTTCAGAAGTTTCAAATTTGTACATAGTTTAACCCTGAGTTTTCCATTATGGTTCGTCCCGCTGCTTGTGTTTAGAAAGAAGCCACATAAATATTCAGCCACATTTTCTTCGCATTTTGCCTTTATTTTTTTTGGTAGGACTGGAATTTGAACTCAGGGCTTTGCAAAGCAAGCACTTTGTTGCTTGAGTCTCAGCTCTAGTCCATTTTTCTCTGGTTATTTTGGAGATGGGGTCTTGCAAACTATTTCCTTAGGCTGGCCTCAAATTGCAATCCTCACGATCTCAGACTTCCAAGTAGCTAGGGTTATAGGCATGAGCCACTAGCTCCTGGCCTCATTTTGCTTTTTGATATAAAGCTATGAGGTGAAGCTCTGACAGGATTTCCCCCCAAAGTATCCAATTTTCCCAACTCTGTTTATTGAATTGTCCATCCTGTACTCGAACCCTTGATTTGGTATTAGGGTTTCATACTCACCTGGCTTCCTGCTCTGCTTTAGTGACCTATGTGTTCTTGCCCAACATAGCTGTTTTAATTTTATAGATGCTACAACAGTTTTCCTAGTCTCTGTGTTTAGCCTGCTGTCATTGTTTCTTTGTTCAATCTTACCCATTCTTCCAGATGAATCTTTGAATCATCTTTCTAAGTTTGAAAGAAGAGTCCCTTAGGATTTTGATTAAAATTGGTTCAAGTCATGTGCTGAGTTGAAAAAATGATCATTTTCTCCACAGTCACTCCTCAAATCTAGAAATATAGTATGCCTCCCACCAATTCAGGTCTTGTAAGTCCTGGTGTAAAAATGGATAGCATGTTATCTCCTGTGAGGGTCACTTCTGAGTTGTTTATGTATTTTGCTGTGTTTATGGATGGGAGAGTTAAAACTTGCCATTTTATCTTCTTTATTCATTCTCTAAGCCTTTTTATTTTCATCAAGCCCGAGTCACTCTGAGAGGTTTAGATGGTGCCATGAGGGACCTTCCCCCCAAGTTTGCTGAAATTTATGTTTACTCTGAAATGGACTCCACTGAGCTCCACTGTACAGAGGAAAGACATGAAATTGATATCATGATAGACCTGAGTGTCATCCCGTGCTGCCCTTTTATTAGCTGGGTGTCCTTGAGCAAGTCATTTTGCTTCTCAGACTCTCTTGCCCTACTTGCAAAGGGATGTGGATTGATTTCTTCATTTTCATCTACTTCCTCATGCAGTCTAGACTTTGCTTTGTTCTCCCAGAGACTCTGAACTCCTTGGGAGCAGGGGCTGTCTCCTCCATGGCTATGATTACATTCCACTGTAATCATCACAGTGGCAGTGCTGACATCAGAGCCTGGCCAATGAATACCATTTTAGTTAATTCAAAATAGAATACATATAGAAATCATTGAGAGTCCTTATCTACATTATGGTTTTTAAATAAAACTTGAGATATGATAGTTAATAAGATTAAAATGGCCAAGGTTGGTTGAGTTCTTAGCACATGTCAGGTACCAGGTGAGCTCATTTCAAGGATTATCACATCATACCCCATAATTTCCTGGTAAGAAAGGTATGACCTCCCATCTTAACTAATATCACGCATCCAGAGTGTGGGATGCTGGATTTTATTCAAAGGGCTCAGAACTGCTACCCTCTCACCTTCCCTGCGGTAATGTACAGGAGTCCTGAGAGTGCCTCAGACCATGGAAGTAGCCAGAAATGTTAGGTTGCTGCTCCTTTACTCTTGTTGTCTACATCCTGTTTTTAGTAAAGTAGCCAACCCAGAAAGCCACTGATTGCTGGGAGCTACCTTCTCCTCCTCCTTCCATTTTTAGCATCCCCAGAACAGGACTGTGGTCAACTCTTCACTCTGGTGTTCAACTCTTACCCATCAGTCTCTGCTGCCCTAGCTCTCCTGACAAGAGCAACAGGCTAATTTGGCCATGAAGGACCACTGGGTGGTGGGGGATCTTACAGAGAACAGAGACCAAGGATTTGAGGTGTGACACAGTGATGATAAAAAAGAGCTCTGGAGGTAGAGCCAGAGACATTCCTTGCTGGGCAACTATGTAGCTTCATGCAAATCTCAAGCTTCCCATGTTTCTGTTTCCTCATCACAAAATGGCAGCCAGATACCACAAAGGGAGGGAGTGGTGATGAAACCCAAGGTGGAGGCCACTCAAGACTGCAAGCTCAGGCAGGTGTAGAGAAGGGTCTGTTGATCTTGGCCTCAGTGTGTTTCAGAGATGTCGTGTGGTAGTGTAATGTCAAGAATAGTGACTGTCAGTGTTAAAGCACTGTGACTAAAGAATAGGCACTGAGTGATTTAGATTTGGTATCTGATTGAGTCCTCAGAATAATTCTGTGAAATAGCCACTACTGTTTCTCCCATTTTAGGGCTGGGCAAACTAAGGCTAAGCTTCTCTTAGCTTATGGATCTGGGAATGGGAATTTATACTGGAAAGGCTGTGGACATTAAGGAGTCCTCAGTGCTCAGCCCCCTCAGATCGGTTAAGTCAGAAATAAAGGTGAAAAGTGACAGAGTGATTCTAGTGGGTGGCTGGGCTGAGAACTGCTGGACCAGATGTCTCTCTGGTGGACAGTGCAGGGTGTCAAGGTGGTGGAGGCCTGGGAGGTAGACGTGAGCTTGTGTGGGTTGGGGGAAGAGGAGGGAGAGAATGGTTGTCCCCCTGCGTCTGTGAGCTCTGCATCCATGAAGTCAATCAACCTTGGATTGAAGATACTTTGGAAAAAAATTGCATCTGTACAGAACAGGCACCAGCTTCTTTCTCTTGTCATCATTCCCACAATGCTACATTATGACAACTATTTACATTGTGTTAGGTATTCTAAGTGATCTACAGATGATTTAAGGTTTATGGGAAGCTGTGCATAGGTTATATACTAATACTTGAGCACCTGAGGATTTGGTATCCTGGGGGTGGCCCATGGAACCAGCCCCCATGGATACTGAGGGGCGGCTGTAAGTATGTGTGTGTAAGTATGTGATTGAATATAAGTGTTCTTGTGTATGAACTTATGTACTTGTATAAAGTATATATGGATATGCATGTGTGTGAGAAAGTGTGTGTATGAATGTCTGTATTATCAGTATGTGAGACTGAAAGTGTGCAGTGTATGTGTATTTGTGTATTGTGAGCACGTGTGGGCATGGGTATTTAGGGTGTAATGTGTATGGGATTGTGTATATGTGATGCATATGTTTTTGACTATATTCATGTGTGCTTGTGTTAGTGTAAGCATGTGTGTGTGTGTTTGTGCAATGTGTGGGTATGTGTGTGAGTGTGTGTGCAGGGGAGGGTTTGGGCTGCAGAGTTGGGCCTTCCCTTCACTCCTGACAGATGGTCCAGCAAATGAGGCCCCCTCTGCCACCTGCCTGCTGTCCTCCCTAGGGCCCTGCTTCCTCCCTCCCGTCCTGCTGGCCCTGCGGCTGCTTCCTCCTCCCTCACTCCTCCCTGACATTTGGCCCCCCTTGGCTGGTGTATGGGGAAGGTGGGGTGAGGAAAGAGCTGGCAGGCAAGGCAGGCCTGGCCTGCGCCCACTTTGGCAGGGCCAGGAGATGGGTGGGGCTTTGGGTGTTGTTCTGCCTGTGTGTGTGTGAAGTGTGCAAGTGTGTGAAGTGTGTGTGTCTTGTTACCACGGCAGGGAGGCGCTGCCTTCTCCAGTGCCTGGGCTCTGTTGGCAGGGTGGCAGGCAGCCCAGGGTAGCAAGCCTGTGCTTTGCAGACAAAAATGCCAGATGGTGGGTACTTGGGGTGGGGTGTGTGTGTGGGGGGTGCTTGTGGTCTAGCTGCCAAGGGCAAGGATGCCTCTGGGGCTGTAGAGAGCAGGCCCGGGAGTTGCGCCTGCGCTTCGGTGGGTCTGTGTGTAGGTGTCCTGGTTTTGCATATTTCAGGATATATTTCCTTTGGATTTCTATCAGCTCATTAAAAATGTGGTCATAAGCTTCAGATATTTTGATATAAGAAAAATGCAAGAGTGGTGGCCTGACTCAAGTAGTACAGGGCTTGCCTAGCATGCATGAGGCCCTGAGTTCAACATCCAGTACTGCCTAAAAACAAAGCAAACAAAACATTTTTAAGAAGAGTACAGAAACCAAACAGCAAGGAAGCCAAACAGAAAATCTTTGTTGATGAGTTAGAAAAGCAGCACCCAAAGAAACAGATGTTTAGAATGGGTATTTGGGTTGCCAGCGAGACCCAGGGGTGGCAGAGGAGGGATTGTTTCTTTTAGAAAACGGTCTCCCTTACTGCTGGATTGTTGTCTAAACTTCATTCCCCCACTAACACCACAGTGGATGGAGTTTTCCTGACGGACCACGGATGGATGGATGGATGCACTTGGAGTGATTGCTGTGTGCTTTGGGAGGCATGAAGCTTGTCCTGGTGCTTGCTAGGCAGTGGTCTGCCCGCTCTTCATCTCCAAGGAAGAACCCAGTGCCTTGTCCCCACAGGACGCACAGGCATGATCACAGGACTGTCGCAGAGACTGCAGGCATGTTTCCCTCATCTGCAAGGGAAACAGGAGGAGATGTGTGAGTACTGCATGACCTGGCTGTTATCTGTGCAGGTGTGACGCTTCACTCGGAGCCTCAGAAACAATAGGTGAAGCAAGAAGCTGCACTGGAAGCAGGTGGTCACTGCACAGCCTCATGGAAACAGCCAGCTCCCCACATTGCCTCCTTGCACCGTGCCTTGGGGTGGATGCTGCTGTCACTGAGCCCTGAGACGCTTGATAGTGTGATGTTCAACAAAGCCCAGATTCCTTAACAGGAAGTCCAGGCCGTGTTATCCACCTCCCCACTGCATGCCTTTGCCTTTTTTGTGCTTCATCAGTTGCTAGGACCTTCCCAACTTGCTCTGGGCTCCCAATGCCATTTGATTTTTTTTTTAAGCAGAAAATATGTATTGATGAGCTAGCTGCAGCAGCAGAGAGAGCAGGGAATCAGCTGGGTAGTCATTCGGGCAGTGTTCTCTGAGGAGATGCCCTTCCCGTCCCTCTTCTGGCCCTGTCCCCTCTCTCCTGTCTCAGCCAAGACACCATCTCTATTTCTTTCTCTGGGTCTTCCCACGTGTTCTTGGCAGAAAACCCTTATGTGATTCCTGTCTGAAGTGACTGCTTAACTTCCTTGAGACCAGAGGAAACAGCTTGACTCCAACTAGGTCACTCTGGTACTGTGCACAGATCGTCGCACGTGGGAAGTGCACTGTTTGCTGAGTGAATAAAGAAAATTCAAATATTAGTTTCCTTTTGGAACATGTGCCACAGGGCACTGAAATTATGCTTTCCAAGCTTGGAAGCAAGCTCCGACCTTGCACAGGGGAAGATGCTGGCCAGTGTGGGACGGCGTGTGGTTTGCATCTGAAAAAAGCAGAGATGAGTTTCACTTGGGAAAATAAGAGAGCTTGAGCCTGAAGACTTTAGCAATTCATTCCAATTCCACATGGTTGTCTTCTGTCACTTTCCATCTTGAACATGACCTTCCTCAGTACCATCTTGCACGTGGTCTTTCCCCTAGCTTTTTTTTTTTTTTTTATCATCGCCCTCTCTTTCTCCTTGCAACACTATTCTGGTTAAATACATTCCTATCCTAGTGGGAACCACAGACAGGCCAGTAATTCTGGACTGAGCACGTGATGGGTGCTGGATAGAGAGGTGGCAGAGAAGGATGCTTTCAGCCAAGAAATCACATCCTAGAGGGGAACCGTGTCAATAGATACCGAGACAGCTTTGCAAATGTTTTAGTAGCTATAGGAACAGATTTGCTATGCAAGCACAGAGAAGAGAGATTTCACACAGGAAAACTACTCATCTTTTAAGGTCCAGCTCAAATGCCTCCTGCTCTGTCAAGCCTTTGATTTCCCCAGGAGCAAGGGTTAGGGAGGGGCTTTAGATGAAGTGTGCAGTGTGTGCAAAGATGTGAGCCTAAGAGAACCTCATATCCCTCAGTTGTGAAGGTGATCTGATGTGGCAGGTGTGTTTTTGGTGTGTGGGTGTCTGTGTGCAGGGAGAGGGGATAATGGGAAATGAGATTTGAAGGCAGATGGGCTCATGTCTTGAAGAACATGGAGAAGATATGGACCCCATGCTAACAACCTTGAACTTAAACCTCTCATCAAGCAATGGGAGCCACTATAGGGCTGCATAGAGAACTGCAGCTTGGAAAGACTCTTCTGGTGTCTGTGGAAGACTGGGCTGAGCAGAGATGGGCAGCAGGTGCTCAAAGGGAGACATGTTTGGGAGGCAGAGTCAACAGAACTTGGCAACCATTTGGTGTGTGAGAAGGGGAGTGGAAACCTTGACGGGTGGTGGCTTACACACAGAGGGATTATTTTCTTTTTTTTTTAATTTTTATTTTATTCATATGTGCATACAATGTTTGGGTCATTTCTCCCCCCTCTCCCCACCCCCTCCAGTACCCCCCGCCCCCTCCCTCTCCCCCCACCCCCTTGCTACCTGGCAGAAACTATTTTGCCCTTATCTCTAATTTTGTTGAAGAGAGAGTATAAGCAATAATAGGAAGGACCAAGGGTTTTTGCTAGTTGAGATAAGGATAGCTATACAGGGAGTTGACTCGCATTGATTTCCTGTGCATGTGTGTTACCTTCTAAATTAATTCTTCTTGAACTAAACTTTTCTCTAGTTTCTGGTCCCCCTCTCCTATTGGCCTCAGTTGCTTTAAGGTATCTGCTTTAGTTTCTCTGCGTTGAGGGCACCAAATGCCATCTAGTTTCTTAGGTGTCTTCCCTATCCAGAGGGATTATTTTCTCCTGCAACAAACAATATATCTGAAGAGAGTGGCTGGAGACAGTGGATTAACTGCTGAGTAGTGTCAGAGCCTACATTACTGATGTTCTTTCTGCCTTCTCATTGTTGTCAGCCCTGCTGGGTCTCCAGGTGTCTCATCTACATTCCAGACAGTGTCAGCCCCATCAGTTTCTGGCATCAACAGAGCCAACTAGGTTGTTAGAATTATCTCCAGCAGATTTCTACTTGCATCTTGGTGAGGCCTGGATTGCATGGCCTCCCCTAGCTGCAAGAGAGGCAGGAAATGTGAGGAATAAGAGTATCTTGATTGCTCAAAACAATTGCAGTCAATTTTGTTTGATGGGCAATTGCCACGCCAAAATAAATTGGGATCTGTTAGCTGGGAAGAAATGAGAATGGATCAAATGGGAGGTGGGGAGGAGACTGGGTACTGGGAAGACATCTGATAGCGCTGGCCACACACACAGTGAGAGCCAGGCTCAGGAGTGACTCCAGACTTTGGCCCTGCTGTCTGAAGTGGCATTCAGCTATTTGGGTGCATGCTAGTGGTGCAGACATGAATTCAGTGCTGCACATGCAACCCCATGTCCCCTGGGATCACTCTACCTATCAAGACCTGGATAAGATTTTATCGAACCCAGGGTTCCTTGAGCTTTGGATGTGTTTGTGAAAAGCAAAAGTGATCCCGGCAGTTCTCAAAATTCTTTAGTGGCTCATGGGTAGTCTCTGGCTCTGAGCTCTTACTGAATTCCTTTAGTTGAGTGATGGCTTAGGGGCCTCTCATATGTTTTTCTGTTCACAGACACACGGGACTAGATGCAGAATCCAGCAGCCCTTTTCCTTATTCTCCTTGCCTCCCTTTGCCGCAACCTCTCGCACACATACACTCAATACAGTGTTTTCTCAAGGTATTTGTGTGTGTAGGCATCTTCACTGAGGTGTTGTAAGGGAGTGATTTATATTATAAAAACACAACCTAAAATTTAAGATTAAACTTAATTCCCTCCCTCCTTCCTTTCCTCCCTCTCTTCCATCCTTCTATCCTTCCTTCCTTCCTTCCCTCCTTTCCTCACCCTCCCTGCCTTACCAGTTGGTGCTTGGGCCATTCTTAGCAGACAGCTGCTTTGAACATTGCCCTGGCTTAGCGTCAAACTCCATGGCACACCTGAACTTGCTTGTTTGGGCCCAGCTGCTTATGGCTGTCATCCCCCTGCCCAGCCTCTAGCTGCCTGTTGAGAGAGGAGAGACTCTTGTGTCTTGTTAGGGGTGGGTGTGTTGACCCACACCCAAGTACTCACAGGTGAAACATACAGTGCTGAGAAGTAGCCACTACCATGGCTCTCACACTCAGCTGCTGGGTTAGAAGTGGCTGGGAGCAAGCCTGCTCCTCACATGGGGATGGAATGGGGTCGGGGGAGCACCACAAATCTTCTCATTAAAAAATAGAAAGGTCAAATGGTATTAAGTCATCTGCTTAAAAGCGCAGCCTGAAAGGGTCTCTTGACTGGGAGAAGATGCTTCATTAATCTTGACTTCTCATTTGAATGTGCAGACAGTGGAGACTAATGACTGACATCCCAGTGTCTCAAGGGTGGGACAGAAACCTCCAGATACTAGGCTTGCAGAGAGGTCACAGGGGGAGAGGAAGAGCAAGCAGGCCAGGAAGAGGAGAGGAGACTCGGGGTCCTAAAGGTGTGGCGAGGAGGTAGTGAGTGTGAGCCCCTTGCAGAAAACACTGTTAATGGCATATCATAAGGCAGGCTGGAGACGGTCCTCCAGGGCCTCAAAGCAAGTGCATTGGCATTGGGAACCAGGAGTCCTGGGTTTGAGTCTGTTTCTGTCATTACCTGCTGTGTGACTTGAGCAGGTGGATGCCTCTCTCTGCATCAGGGAGGATTGAGTGAGATACTTGACAAATTCTTAAGTCCCTTTTAGCATTAGGATTCTTGACTTTTATGGGGCACCTGAGATGGACACCGCCTTGGCTAGCCATTGTTGCTTGGGGTTTAAAGCAATACCTCTGCCTTCGAGGAGCAGCTATACCTGAGCTAAAATTTGAGAAGAGACATACATGAAGTGTCAGGAGCCAATATGCCAATGGAGTGTCATGTGGGGATAGTTCTCTACCAGGGAGGAGGGAGACTTCTCTGCATTCGGGCATGCGAAGGATCATAGGAGACTCCCTGGAAGAGGGAGTCTTAAGGTAACGGTCCAGGCTTTGACAGGCAGACAGGACAGAGGTAGAAAGCTTCCACTTCCAAATTACACCAGGTATCTGTCTTCGGACCCCAGGAGAACTGTGCTTTCTTTGATGCAGAAGGAAAAGACCATCCCAGTAGTTCTGGAACAACACCAAGCTTTACTTCTCTCTGCCTGAGATTCCACCACTAGGCAGCTATCCCTGGAGGCTTTAAAGTCACCACCCATGTAGTGACTTCGGGCCAGTACGGTGGCTACTCTGACTTTCCTTTCACGTCCGTAAAGTGAGGATAGTAGCATTGGTAGGCAGGTAAGCAGATAGCTGAGATTAAATGAGTTAATGCCTATACATGCTTAGCACAGTGTCTGGCATGTGTTAGAACTCCACAAACACTAGCTGCTATCATATCATCATTATTTATGATTAAATATTATCATTATTGTTATGATTATTGATGAAAAACGTTGCTGAGAACATACTATCCCAGGCACTGTGCATTACACTCTAAGAATAATTAGCACATTCTAATAATAACTCTACAAAGAAAGTATCATTATCATCCCTATTATACAGAAACCTGCAGCACAACGTGACTAGTTAACGTGCTGAATGCCACACAGGTGTGAATGTTGGAGGTACAGTCTGACCCCAGGCACCTATGTCTTACCCACCCTGCTATCACCTCTTAGAATTATTATTTAGTCTTCAAAAAATAGGGCTACAGGTCCAACTGGGTACAGGGAGGAGAAGGGCGAGTAGACGAAGCACTCTGGGGTCATTTTCTTTTTCTTAAGTCAACCTCAGAGGTCCAGGAGGAGAGGGTAGGCCCAGGCAGCAGTAACACCGGCCACATGCCCAACTTAGTGGGAATTTACTCTGTGGGTTGGAGGTGAGGCTGTGTGGTCCAGGCCCAGCTTGAGGATAGGGTCACAGTGATGGGGTAGAGGGTGGAGGAGATGGACTGTGAGCAGCTCAGAGATGACCTTGCCTTGTGTGTGTGAGGATGTATCTTTCCTGCTGTGGGGCTGGTGAGCACAGTGACTCTTTGGTCATTATAAGGTTAAGGTTTCTTCAGACTTCTAGAGTTGTCTAGCCCTTGAGGAGATCCTAGTTGCATGTTTCCATGGGTTCTGGGTCCTGGGAGCTGTTCCCAAAGTTTCATAATTAAAAAAGCCTTGGAAAGTCTAGCAGACTCTGTCAGGGCCCTGCTTGGGCTTCCCAGGACCTACCATGCTCCTGTGCTGGAGTAGATTTCCAATGCCAGGGTCCACCCCTGTGGCTGAGGGCTTTCTATAAATGCCTGGGAAACAAGACAAGTGCTAAACATTAACAACACCCCTCTGCACCCTCCAGGAGCAGCAGTCAACCCATGACTTGCAGGCGTGGTGTTTAAATACCCCAGCTCCCTCTCTTCAACACTGAGCTAACTCTGTGGCCCACATCCTGCCATTGCCTTGGCTCTGATGGGTGGGGATCAAGACCTACTTGCCCACAGAGATAACTAGCTTGATAGCTTTTCCTTATGGCTGCTTTCTTGGCCCTGTCTTTCTTTGTTTTCCTAACAAAATTTCCTTTGTTGAAAATTTTCCTTTCAGAAAAATTACTTGAATTCAAATTCTTGCGTCAAAACCTGTTTTATGGGGACTCAAATCAAGACATCTTCTCTTGGGAATTCCTATAATATATTAGAGTCCCAGGCTTTGAGAGATCTTGTAGTGAGGGGGTGTTGGTCAGTCTGTGCTGCTATATAGACAGTGGTTTAAATGCTAGACTTTCATTTCTCATAGTTCGCAAGGCTGCAGGTCTGAGCTCAGGAAGCCAGCACAGTCAGGGATAGGGTCTGGCGAGGTCCTCTTCCTGGTTTGCAGATGGCCGGCTCATTGTTGGACCCTCACACAATGGAGAGCAGAAGAGACCTGCCTCTTCCTAGGACAGTACTAATCTTATTGCAATGGCTCCACCCTTATGACTAATCACTTCCCAAACACCCTATTTCCAAATGCCATTATGTCAAGGTTTCACCATTTGTATCTTTGGGGGGAAACAAACATTCAGTCCTTAGCATGAAAAGGTCTGTTGGTTTCCTAAACTTTCTTGTGTCCACAAGCCCACCCTGTGGGCTGTCAGGATCTGACCCACCTTGCAGTTGAATAATTTGTGGCCTTGAGAGGGAAGTGAGAAGTGGCACCCACTCTTGGCAGAGTGGGGTTAGGATGCAAGCCTCTCCATACCTGATAGAGGTATGTTCTCCAGCTGTCTGCTTTTTGTCCTCTGCACCTGTGAGCTACAGAAAATAATACGGATTCCAACTGAGTTAATGTCACATGTGTGAATCCCAAGTAAGCTGGAGACAAATCTGTGGGGTGATTTATTACATGGTGAAAGTGGTGGTGGTGGTGGTGGTGGGGCATCAAATGAAAGGACCCAAGCTCATTGTTTTGGGTCTGAGTCCTTGCTGCAGGGCAGAGGGGACCAAGTGTCTTCACCACCCAGGTTTCCTGAAATGGGCCTCCTCCTCTTCATCCTTCTCCTTCTCCTCTCCCTCATTGAGCCCACAGCTGATCTGAAATATTAGCCCAGAGGAAGGTTAGGAACGAGCTTGATGAGGGCCGCATCCATCTTGGAAGGTACTTATCTCATTTTCATGGTCACTGGAGACAGCCAGGGAAGATAACCAGATGTTCCAGCATCCTCTCTCACTCGCTCAATCCTTTTTGTAAATTGAATCTAAAGGACCTGTTTCTTAGCAACAGCAGCAGTGGTTCCAAAGTCCTCCTCGGCCATTTTGGTGCCCAGGGTTTCTGTGAGCCATAGAGTCTCTGGGTACAGGCTGGGAATTGGGGCAGACAGCAGGGTCACTGTGAAGCCAACAGTCCGGGGCTGCATTTGGAGGGAGAGGGAGGAGAGGGCTCCTAAGGGACTCAATGTGAGGAGGGCAGGAGGGCTGCTAGAGCTGTCCTTGGCTCCCAGGCACACACGGCATGTGACGTTGGCTGGATCTCATGGGGCTGAGGGCTGAACGTGACAGCTTCAGCTCTGTCCTGGGGAAGCCATTATCTTGGATGTGTGAATTTGTGAAAACAGTCCTACATGAAATCTCAGGAAGCTCAGATCTGGCTCCAGCAACACTGTGGTACTTACCCTGGGCACATCATAGCACTTTTCTGAGTGTCGGCTTCTGCACCTGCCAAGCTGAAGAACAAAAGAGACAGGATGTGTGGAGGGTCTTCAAAAGGCACAAGGACTGATGAAAATGTCAGGGTTAGGAATCTTTCTTTCTCTGACCTGTTGTGTCAGGAGAAAGGAAAACTAGATCTTGGGAGCTCTAGAACATCCCTCCCCTGCTGTAAGCCTGGAGGGTCTCCAGGCTTGTGGACAAAAATTATAGCATGAGAAGGGAAGAAGAAAGTCTGTCTGCATAGATCTGGGGTCCCAGCAATCAAGGCACTTTGGAAGTGCAAAAAGGCAAATACTGGGTATGAAGGGCCCTTCAGGCCTTTTATTTGAACATCCACTAATGCTCGCATCTTTGACTGCTAAGGATGATGGCTGGCAGGTCAGATAAGACTCTCATGGTGTTTTGTCATTTGTTGAATTAGTTGCTAGCAACTGCAAATTAGAGGATTCACATAAAACCTGAGCTCAGCTCCTCAGAATAATAGGAAGGAGCATTTGTACACCAGTCATCCCAGAGCTGAGTAGATGTCCCTCTGCCTAGGTAGGATGGTACTGGGTTGTCCCAGTCCTCACCACTCCCAGATGTCTTCTCATGGGGACCCTTTGCTCATTTCATATATACTTGGTCCTTATAGGCATCTGAGTTTAAGATTCCCTCTCTAGCTGCTGTCATTATTATTAAGATAAAATAAAGTGATGCACATAAGATGCCTGGCATGCAGCCAGGGCTAAAAAATATTGGTTTCCTTCAGCTTTTTAAAACTTTTAGGACTTGTGCTTGCTTCATACTAAAATTGGAATGATTAGTATGTCCCCTACACAAGGATGACATGCAAATTCATGAAACATTTTGTTAAAAACTCTAAAAAAGCAAACAATAAATAAAAAACTTGAAGAAATTTGCATCATTTTATTAGCTGGTCAATCATAGGAGCCTCGAATGGCTCTTTCAAGAGGACAATGTTTGTTTAAGCATGAACTCCTTCTCTCATTCATTCATTCTTTTAGGTACTACTGTGCTAGGTTTGGCCTCAAAAGATACAAGTTCAAGAATTGGCTTGGCTATTTATGAAGTGGGTGACTTGCCAAGGTGTTGACTTCTGAGCTTTCCTCGTTTCATTAGTACATGTGTTTATGGGTAGAGTTCATTGTGTGCTAGGCACCATGACACTGTGTACAAGGCTTTGGTGATGTGTAAGTTGCAGCTGTAAGAAAGTTTGATGTTTCCTGGAAGCAGAGCCTGAAGCAGGGATTTGGGAGAGAGCTCTTAGGGAAACCTTTAGTCAAAAGAATAAAGCAGGATAGCGAAGGAGAAAAAAATAAATATGAAATCTTGTTTAGGTCTGATGCATGAGGAGGTGGTGGGGTTCTGAACTGTAAGCTGCCCTGTGAGCCCACTTCTCTTCCAGGCAAGAGCGTGACCTTTGATAGTCAAGAGGGTGACCTTTGATAGTGCCATGTCAGTCAGGCACTGCTCTGCACTGCATGCTCCAGGAAGGCTTGTATGACCACTGAGTGAAGCAACTTCTATCAACCAAGAGAAATTCTCTGGAGAAGGGGGACAGCAGTAAGCTACAAATAGCTGCGACAGTGGGAGATGGGTGCCCTGGCCCAGGAAAAGGGACACCTGGAGGTCAGCAACAACATCTTCCACAGCCCACCATTTGCACTTCTTGATTCCTCTTGATTCTCACAGTCAGTGTACTCTACCTGGTTCTGGCTTCTGTGGAATTCTTTGTCACAGCTCCTGAGGAAGCTTGTAAGAGGAGGGCGAATGGGGTGAACTTGGTCTCGAGGCCAAATTGATTATTATTATTGCCTTTCTCTACTACTTGCTTCAGATTTTTCTTATCCTTGGCTAGGACTTCTACCAGGCTGGTGGCTTGCCTGGTGGAGTGGCCCACCAATTCACTGTTAAGGGGTCTAAGCACCTGGTTACCACACCCTTATCAGGCTGAGGTGGATTACCTTTAGGTACTACTAGCTACAGGAATGCGAAGGGACACCCCAGAGGATCCCTTGATTCCTAAACACATTTCTACATGCTTCCATTAAGTACAAGAAGCCACACATCCTTATGATAAGGGCCAATTACTCCTGACAATATGGTAGCTCTTCCTGTACCTGCTAATATACCAACCCAAGAAGCAATGACAGTGATCAAGGTTAGAGAGAAGTCGTGCTATCACTTGATGGTATGTTTATGCCTCCATGGTTACTCTGTTTATGGGCTTATTGTGCTGGCCAACAGGGGCCAAGAACTGAGGTTGGCTTAACATTCCCTGGCTGTCTTTCATGGTGGTTGCTTCTGGCATGTGTTAACAAATGATGCACAGTTCTTCATACTGCGACTGCTCACCCAAGCGCATTCATATGTCTCTACCCCAGACTTCCTTGTCCTTCCAGATGATTGACTTACAAGCTATAGTACACTTCTCATCAGTGTATACCCCTGCTTTGGGTCACTTCTTTCTCTTTCTCCCATCCAAGTACTAACCAGGCCTGACCCTGCTTAGCTTCTGAAATCAGACGAGATTGGACGCGTTCAGGGTGGTATGGCCATAGATTCTTTCTTTCTGAATCTTGTCCTCTACTCATTGGGAAGGTGTCAGGGCCTTCTGAGTGGAGTGTATGCACCAATATCCATTTTAATCTTGCACCAACATGTATGAACCAAACTTGAACATTTCCTTTCCATTAGCTGGCCATGGGGAACTTCCATAAGACCAGAGGTTTGAACTGAGGGGGAGATGTTGGTGCAAACATGCTTGGTGGCATGTATGTTCAGTTATGTCTGCCCCCTGTACCTGCTTGAACCTGACCACTTTCATCTCTGACCTGTGACTTAGTGGGGCTGACAGTTCACAGCTCATGATATGGCAGTTCTGGTCTCATGGTCACTTAGTGTCCCACAGTCAAACACTCTTGTCTTTTGTCTCTACCAGAGTATTGGGTGTCTATAGTTGCATGCTAGGAGCAGTTTTGGAATGGTGCATGGTTCCCTACTGTGCATACCTGGTTTTTCTCCAGAGCCTGTAAGTCTGTTTGTGACTCTCCTGCCAGAGATTCCATACAGTGTCACATTCTACCACACTTACTCCTGCTACTGCAGGGCTGACTGGACCATGTGTCTCAAGTACAAATACATTGCTGTTTGTGCCATGGCAGGAATCTGTTGCCTGTTTTTCTTTTTGCCTGGTTTTTTTCTTGATCTGGACCTCACTCCAAACTTGCAGCCTCCTGACAGGTGTTTGGAGCAGTATTCCCAAGTATGGGATATGTTTCCTCCAAAGCTCCGTGTTTCTTTCTTAGTAGTAGGAGGTGCAAGGTGCAAAAACTTGTTCTTTATTTTGGAAGGGAGGTCTCAGCATCCCCAAGACCTTGAGACCTGTAAAAACAATAACTGTGGTAGGTTTCCAACTCTTTGTAGGGTTTATCTCTTCCCCTCTTGAGTAAAAATTTCATATCTGATCTCATGTAAGGGGTCTTGGTCAACACACTAAAAATATTGTGTAAGATTACCTTCAGGACATATGCATTAAGTGTAAATGAAACATAAATGAATTTCATGTTTATATGTGGAAATATCCCCAAAATATCTCATTAGGTATGTACATATATTCCAAAACCTGAAATTCAAAACATTTCTGGTCCCAGGCATTTTGGTAAGGGACATTCACGCTGTACTTGTATCTTGTTATCATGCTCGTTATTGCCTACTCATAGTGGCCTGATCTGCATGATGTCATCAACAGAATGGATCAATGTTATGCCTCGTTGAATGTCCAGATGGCTTAGGCCCTTTGGATATTTTAAAAGAAGAATGAACAGAGCTCTGAAGTGGACCTGTGGGTGAACCTGTTCATCCCAGGTGAATGAGTGTGAACTGTTTGGGATGCTACTTTCTGTGGTAGATGGCACAGAAAGCATTTTCCAGAGCATAACTGCCTACCACTCACCAATGACTGTTAATTTGCTCTAGGTAAGTGTGTTAGTCAGACTCTTCTTCACTGTGGAGAAATACCTGTCATAAACAACATAAGAGAGGAAGGATTTATTTTAGCTTATGCTTTGAGAAGTTTTAGTCCATACTCTTTGGCCCTTCTAGGTTGATTCTGAACCCATGATACAGCAGATCATCATGGTTATAGGAGCATGTGTGTCAAAGCAGGGAGAGAGGAAGATATAGGAGGGGGCCAGGGTGAGATATACCCCCAAAGACACCCACTATTTCCTCTAGTCAGGCCTTGCTTCCCAAAGTTTCCAGCCCCTCCAAAAATAGTGCCATGAGCTAGGGACCCATGCTTTGACACATGAGCCTGTGAGGGACATTTCATATCCAAACCATGAAAGCAAGATGCCATATCTAACTCAGAAGCTACATGTGGGGATATTAATTGGTTCAGTTTGTCATGTTTCACTGTTATTTTCTACGGCAGGGGCAGGCCAGTGTATTAAATGATAGGGGCTAGGTCCTCTGCATTTTCAAAAATCTTTGAGGGTGATCTCTGCTATTCTCCCAGGAAATTATGATGTTTTTGGTCTACCATCTTTGTCTAGGGATGTGGGCAGTGGGAGATTTACTTGATTTTTGTATTGTAAGAGCTGATACTCTCCTCCTGGAGGAGCTAATTCCTCCTCCAGGAATTATTGTAAGGTTCTGCCAATTTGTAAGTGTGTGTGTGTGTGTGTGTGTGTGTGTGTGTGTGTGTGTGTATTCCAATTATATATTCTAGAACTATTCAGGGCTGGAGGAGTGGCTCAAGGGGTAGAATGCCAGTCTAGCAAGCATGAGGCCCTGAGTTCAAACCCCAGTACCACCAAAAAAAAAAAAGTCAGACTGGGCAACTTTGTGAGACCCTGTCTCAGAAAATAAACAAGCAAACAACAACAACAAAAAATCTACCCAGTACATTTAGCTCCTGGTCTACCACTTGACCTCCACTACCTCTACTGTAAGGATCTGTGATGGAGTTTTAGGTCTCACTATATCAGCAACAGCGTAGATCTATATTTGATTTGGATTTTTCCATTTACCCATAGTCATTTCCCCTTTATCTTAATATATGGCCATAGGTCGAATTGGGAAATGACCATATGTTGACTGTAGTGTTGTAGGATCCTTTCTTAAGGGGAAGGGTTCTTTTTAAATTGATGGGTGCTGGCTAAGAACTGGCGCAGGTCTGGAAACTGGGAAGGATTGTATTCTTATTGGGGGATTTAATCTCAGCCTCTTCATGTCATTTGGTTCTCTGTATCACACAGAATCCTTGTTGGGTCCAGGGAACCTCATGTTCTATTAAGGCATTTCCATAGACTATAAGCCAGAGCACTTTTTCAAAAAAGAACCAAGTATATAATAAATATTTTAGACTTTGCAGGTATAGGGTCACTTTCACAATCACCCAGTTCTGCCATTGTACCTCAAAAGCAGCTGTATAGTATGTAAACAAATGTGCATGATTGTGTCCAATAAAACTTTATTTACAAAAACAGGTAATGAACAGGATTTGGCCAGCAGGTCATAGGTGCTGACAACTGCTGTAGATGACTGTAGGTTAGGGCCCTGCTTTCTTTCTGCCATTCTAACTTTGATGCACCATCTGGTAATTGCACTCACTTTGCTTTTTAAAGTTGAATGTTGACCCCCTGTCTCTGCTAACCCAAAAATTTATCAATCCAGATTGCCACTAGGCATCCCAGTTACACAGAGCATCTCCTGTTCTCAGCAATGTTGTGATTCCCCCATCCCTCAGTGTGTTCCTTATTCCCTTGGAAGATGGAGTGTTGTCTGGGCTCTTCCAGGACCCTATTGTGCCTGTGGTCTAATCTTAGCCTTCTGCTTATCCATTCTTCATCTCTCTTTTAAAATGAACATAACATAAAACCAAGCATTCTAAAGTGAGCAATTCAGTGGTATTTAGTCCATTTTCAGTGTTGTGCAACCACCGCCTCTATGTAGTTCCAAAATATTTCCATCATTCCAAAGTAAAGGGGTTGGGGATTTAGCTCAGTGGAAGAGCGCTTGCCTGGCAAGTGTAAGGCCCTGAGTTCGGTCCCCAGCACCGGAAAAAAAAAGGAAAAAAAAAAAAAAAAAAACCAAAGTAAAACCCTTCCCAGTAAGCACTCTCTCACTCCCCATTCCTGTCCCCAGCAACCACCAATCCACTTTCAGTCTCTCTGGACTTTCTGATTATAGACATTTTATATAAATGGAACCATGCAATTCAATTTATTGGAGTAAATACTCATATATTTTATGAACATTAGTATGTTTTTGAAGTTTATGTAGCTTATACTATGTATTGATACTTCATTCCTTTTGTGCATGAAAAATACTTCATTATATCTATCTCTATGTATCTGTGTATGTATATATGCACCTATCTATCTATCTATCTCACAATTTGTTTATTCATTCACCCACTGGTAGACATTTGGCTATTGTGACTATGCTACATGCTGCTATGGACATTACGGAATATGCATTTGTTGGAAAATCTGCTTTAAATTCTTTTGGTATACATCTAGGAGTGGATTGTGGAGTCATAGGGTAATTCTATAGTTAACTTTTTGGGGAATTGCCAAACTGTTTTTTACAGTTGCTGTGTGAAATATTTTTCATTCCCAACAATGTACAAGGGTTCCAGTTTCTCCATATCCTTACAAATATTTGTTATTTTCTGGTTTTCTATTTTTGAAACAGTTATTGCCATCCTCACAGGAGTAAAGTGATACTTCAGTGTGGGTTTTGATTTACATTCTCCAAGTTACCAGTGATTCAGCATCTTCCATGTGGTTGGTGGCCATTTGCATATCTTCTTTGGAGAAATGTCCATTCAAGTCCCTTGCCTATTTTTTGATTGGCTTGTTTGCCTTTTTCATTATTGAGTTGTAAGAGTCTCTATATATGATTTGCAGATATTTTGTCCCAACATTTAAGTCAACTTTTCATTTTCTTGATAATGTCTTCTAATGCACAAAAGGTTTTAATATCAATGAAATATAAGTTATTTTTCTTTTGTTGCTCAGGCTTTTGTTGTTACATATATCTAAGTAACCATTGTCTGGCTCAAGATCACAAAGATTTACCCTTATGTTTTCTTTTATGAGTTTTATAGTTTTAGCTGTTCCATTTAGTTTTGTGGCCCATTTTGAGTTAACCTTGGTAGATGGTGTGAGGAAGGGATCTGACATCATTCTTTGTGTGTGGATATCCAGTTGGTCCAACACTATTTGTTGAAGACATCCATCCTTTCCCCTTGAATGGTCTTGACACTTTTTGTTTTAAATCTAGCTATGGTCATATGTGCTTGTTTATTTTTTGGATTCTCAATTCTCTTCCATTTGTCTACATGTTTATCTTTATGATAGTACCACACTGTTTTGCTTACTATAGCTTTGTAGTAAATTTTGAAATTGGGAACTGTGAGTCTTATAACATTGGTCCCCTTTTTTTAAAGATTCTTTTGATTGCTTGGAATTCCATTGCTATGGCTTGAACATGGTTTGTCTCCTCGGAAACTTACGTTGAAATTTGATTTCTGCTGTGGTGGTGGTGGTGGGATGTGAAGCCTTTAATAAGTGATTAGATTGTTAAAAGTGATTATTACCTTTCCCGCAGGACTGGATTAGTTTTCTGGCTACCCCTTGTGGTTTTCTCCTTTGACACATGTCTGCTTATCTTTCCACTTTTCTGCCATGTTATGAGGCAGCATGAGGCCCTCATGCTGATGTCAGTGCCACAGTTTTGGACTTCCCAGTTTCCAGAACTGTGAGCCAAAGTAAATCTCTAGTTTTTATAAACCACTCAAGTCTCAGGCATCCTATTATAGCAAAAGAAAATGGACTAAGACATCTTTGGAATTCCACAGGAATTTGAGAACTAGCTTTTACAAGATTGTGAAAAGGATTGCATTGAATCTTCATCCCTTTTAATTCTAAATACTAAGCAGTACTTTTGAGGGTTCCTGAGAGCATCAAGTTCTCATTAACTACCTCCATATATCAAAGATCAGCAAACATTTTCTACAAAGAGCCAGAAAGCAACTCTGTTAGGTTTTGAGGACCATATGATCTCAGTGGTAACAGAGGGGTCTGTGGATTCTTCACTCACACTCTGTTGCAGTAGCTTTCAGCATTAGAAGCATCTCTTGGAGCGTTAAATCGTGTGACATAAAGTATCCCTCCACATCAGCAAACTTTTCCTTATCTGCTCTACATTTTGCTTTCCCTCTGATTCTAGTACTTTGGCATTCCTTTTCACATATGCCCTTCTGGTTTCTACTAGTTCATACCAGCCAGGTCTTAGAGCTTCTTTGCTGTATAATTCCTCTGTTCTCTGAGCAGGTTTGTCCCAATTATGGCTCTGGTGGCAGGAAAGGAGATGGGGACATATCCTGAAAAGGGCCAGCACCAAGCCCTAAGACACTTATCTCTCTGAGGCAGTGATGGTGGGGAGGACATCTGTCACGTAATAAAAAGGAGTAGGCACTTTCAGCAGGCTCTGGGGACCCAGATGGATTGGGGATTCAGGGGATTTGTATTTACTTAGATATCTCTATCTTAAATTTCAGGCTCCTATTTCTTCTTATCAGGACCTTAACTAAGTGTATGAAAATTGTCAGTCTGAAAGTACAACTTTTTCTGAAGTCCTGTTACTCTTGCAATTATGTCTGGGTCTGGTCTCAGCTTTTAACCACAGGAGATAAGGTCTCTTTAAGGAGTTCTCTCCTCCTAAGTGCATGCAGTTGGTGACTGGTTGCCCCAGTTTGTCATTTTCTCTCTTCAAAGCATAACGAGCTCAGCAACATATACCCCATTGATAGTCTTCGCACTTTTTCTTCCATATCTCTCAAACTCTGGAGATACTGCACGAGTCTGTGCATGCCTGTGTACCTCAGCCCAGCCCAGCCACATATGTGGAAATCTTAGCAATTGCACTGCCACTGCCTGCTCAGGAGCCTGAGTAATTTTTCCAGTATCTCATCCTTAGATCTATCCCCTAGGGCCACCCCAGGCTCTGATTGTCTCACCTTGGTTTGCTGCACCTGACAGGGGTTCAGGTACTTATTGAGGCAGTGACCTTCAGAAAACCTCTGTAGGGGAAGAAGTAAATTAGGTGGGGAGAGGAAGGAGCTGAGCAAGATAGAGTCTAGGCATGGCATAAATCACACTGCAAAATCATCTGCTTTTGAAGCAAAAGGCTGGACTTTTGTATCCTATAGCAGTAAGTTGGTGTTCCATGTAAGTATGTAAGTATGTTCCATGAAATCATCACAACATTTAAGGTAGTGAACATTTCCATAATCTCCAAGAGTTGCCTGCACCCCTTTGTACCCTTCCTCCTGCTCATTCTCACCCCCGCTATGTCCCAGGCCACCATGGATCTTCTTTCCTTGGAATGGGCGATATTCTCCCTGGCAAGGTCACTCTTGTCAGCCAATGGGCACAGTGGCTGGGGGTGCATGGACATGCAACAGGGAGCTGCTGCATCTGCATCACAGAGGGTGGCATGTTCTGGTGACAGTGACGTTACAGCAGTGTTGCCCCGGGGAGGGTAGAATTGCCTGTTCAGATGGTGGTAGACCTTGGCCTAGGATAAGTAGCAGTGGAGGTGGTGAGAAATGGTTTGGTTTTGGGTATATATATTTTTAATTTTTAACTTATTTATACTTTATTATTATCATAGTATTGTGACATTTGCCAAAGTTCTTATAATATATCATAGTTGAATTCACCCCCTCCGTCATTCTCCCTTATCCTTCTTACCTCTATTTCTTGAATAGTTTCAACAGGTCTCATTTTTCCATTTTCATACATGATCACATATTTCCACCATATTCACCCTCGTACACCCTTTCCTTGTATCCTCCCCTTCCCACTGGTGCCAACCCCTAGACAGGATCTGTTGGGCATATTTTTAAAAACAGCTTTATTGAAGTCTAATTAACATATAATAGGCTGTGCATAAAATGCATAATTTAATAAGTTTTCACAATGTATATATCCATGAAATCATCACAACATTTAAGATAGTGAACATTTCCATAATCTCCAAGGGTTGCCTGCCCCCCTTTGTACCCTTCCTCCTGCTCATTCTCACCCCCACTATGTCCCAGGCCACCATGGATCTTCTTTCTGTTACTATAGGTTAATCTTCACTTTCTAGAATGGTGTATGGATGGAATCACACAGCATGTACCTCCCTCCTTCCACGCAGTGTTATCACTCTGAGACTCTCTCGTGTGATTGCATGTATTAGTACTTCCTTCCTTTTTATCTCTGAGTGGTACTCCATGAGGAACACACCTGCAGATAGATATTTGGGTTATTTCTGGTTGGGGGCAAAGACAGCCACAGATGCCACAAGCACTTGTGTACACATCTTTGTATAGACGTATATGTTCTTTTCTCTTGGGTAAGCGGCTGGCTGTTGACTGGCTGGGTCCTACTGTAGGCTTGTGCTTAACTTGATGAGAAAATGACCCACTGTTTGCCAGATCAGGCATACCAGTCCTCATCCTGTTAATGACATATGAGGGTTTCAATTCCCACATCCTCACCAGCACCTGTTATGGTCAGTCTTTTAAATCTTAGTCATCCTACTAAGTGCTCTGGATATGTTTTGAAGGAGGAGTCTGCAGGATTTGTAATAGGTTGGGTCTGGGAAATGAGACAAAGAGAGGAATTATCTATTCAACAATTACTGAATGCTTTCTCTATCCTGGCACTGCTCTAGGGTCGAGTAGGTAGTAAAGAATAAAACCAGACAGTCCCGTTCCTCATGATGCTTACACTCCACATGTCTTTCATGCTTGGTTGGGTTAGACTGGGGTGGCATAGGGCTCTGAGAGGGGAAAGGTGAGGAGGCAAAGGAGGGGGCATGTACAACTGATAGAGGCGGTGGACAGTGAGTGAGCAGAGGATGAGGTCAGTCTTTGTGGTGTAAGACCAGGCAGGCCTGGTCTAGAAAGATGCAGTGACATCCTTACTTTACAGTTTATATTTGTGTGACCCTGGCCAAGTCACATCACGACAGTGAGCAGCCTCAGTTTCTTCATCTGCAAAGTGGGAACAATGTATGCTGCAGGTGGACTGAGATCTCTTCAGTGCCCAGTGAATCCAGATGCTCTGTAGACTTACTGAAGTCAGGATATTGAATTCATTAGTTTGCCTCTCTAGAGAGGATGAGAGGCCCAAGTAGCCTCAGAAGTCAGCCCATGGTCTTGTGCCTCATTCCCACCCTGAACTGGGGTTCCCATCCAGAACCCCAGGTGTAGACTCTCAACACATGAGCCCTGGGCAGGGGAGGAAAAATGGAGGTCCATTGGAAGTTTTATTTTTAGAGCCTCCCCTGGAAGATGGCTCAGGCTCCCTCACTCCATGGGGAGCCAAAGTCAGGCTATATTTAGGAAACACAGCTGCGTCCTACTATATTCCCGCGTGACTGGTTTTAGTCCTTGTGGCATTCAGAGGAAATGCATCACTTGCCTACTCTGTATTTTCTGTCTTTAGGTCCCCTGAGTTGCAGCAGCCCCTCCTGGTTCTGAAACTACATCCTCTGCACTCAATGATGAGGTTAGGGAGGAGCCCAACCTGCCTGCTTTGTAGCAACGGTGGTTTCTGCCTCATTATGACATTCACAGCTGGGAGTGCAGCTCCCATCATCAGTGCCCTGTATGTAGTCATAGCAACCAGGATGCTCCACATTTGCTCAGTGCTTCTTGTTTACCCAGCGCTTTCCAACCCTCAGTGGCTGCAGCCTCCAGATGGGTCTGGGGTGTGGCATCCTCATGACCATCCCCGTGTTCTAGATGAGGAAACTGATGCTTCAAGAAGAGCAGGCACTTGCTTCTAGTGACTACACGAACTCAAGTTGCAGGTTCCAACGCCAGCATTCTTTCTGCTACATTGTCATTTTTATACTAAGTGTGCGATCTCATAGACCCTGGCTGAAGAAATTCTCCCTCCTGCAGAGGTGCCACCTTCTATGAGAAGCCCTCTCTGGTTCCTCCAGATGACCATAAACTTATGGGCATTTCACAATGCAATGCAGAATGTGACAGGATGGCTTAGCATAGTTCCAACAGTCACATTGTACCTCCTGCCTCATCACGGGCTTCTTCAGAGCAGGAATCAGGATGAATCAGGATCCTTTATCTCCACATTCCCTGCATTGTCTGCTGACTGCAGGAGCACCCAGTAGGTGCTTCAGAAGTTCTGACTGAGTTGAATTTCAACCAAATTCTGAAATTGGATAGTTCTCAGAGCCTGCAGACAGACCCCTGAGCTCATAGTCTGGCTGTGTCTTTTCTGGGTGGGTGACCCAGGCTGTCTCTTAATTGAGGGAGGTCTTGGCTTATTCCTCTGTAGTGTTGAATGATCACAGAATGCTAAAGCATTAGCTGAGGTCATCCCTACTCTTGGCTCAGCCCAATAGTCTTGTCAGGACCCCAGAACAGTTGGTGTGTGACATCAGGTACCACAGAGATGAACTAATAAATATTCACCTCACATCTGCCATGGGTTAATCTTCCATTCATTTGCTCCTCTTATCCATTCAGAATTGGTGTGGCTCACCTGGAAGCACTGGAAGAGGCTAGGCGTGTTCTATCTCATGGTCAAAGCTGTTCTTGGCTGTAAGAAGATGATTTCTTTGCTTTCTTGATGGGGAAGTTGATTATCTTCCCCCACCTGCCAGAACTGTAGACAGAGGACTGGGGAACAGACAGGTGGACATCTTGGTGGCCTTGGAGGAAGATGTGCCCCAGGAGGCTGCCAGTGGAGGTGGGGAGGTGTGCTGGGAGGTGCAGGTGCTGCAAGGTGGCAAGAAGAGCAGAGCCTGAGGCAGTAGCCCTTTGCAGCTGGGTGACATGGCTGGCCTGGAAGCAGATAATGTACAGTTTGGACAGTTGTTTTAGTCCCAGGCAATGGGGGCTGGGATTGGATCTGGAGCCTGGGAGTAACTGTGTTGGCTTAATTCTGAGGTTGTGCCAACCAGACTTTTTCTGCTATAGAAGAGGTCTTCACTGGCAGCCCGGCCCTGGGGTGGCGGGCACTGACACTTGGGTTGGCTTTCTTCTGGAGGCCAATCTTAGGGAAATAGTCTAGCTATATGCTAGGTTGATGGGAAGTGACTTAATTGACTTTCTAGAAGGCAGACAGGGAGTGGGGAGCATCCCAGGATGGCCCTGTGTCCTAGGATGTACACAGACAGTGGGGAAGTCTTTCTGCTTTCTCAGAACTCGTGACCACTCTGACTAGTGGGCCAAGCGTGGAGTGAGGCGACCACTCTTGGCCATAGCACGGAAGAGCTGGTGTGCACACTGTGGATGCTCTTGGTGCTACAGGGACAGAGAAGCTGGGGGCTTCAGGAGGAGGCTTCTCTGCCAGCCAGGATCCCTGAGTGACTGTGTGGAGCAGAGCTTTCCTCAGACTCAAGGTGGTTCTGTGAGCAAGAAATGAGCCCTTGTGGATTATGCCAGAGATTGTGGTGGTGTTTTCACAGCAAAGTGAGCACTGAGATGCCTGGCAAAGTTGATGGCAGTGATGTGGTAAGATAGTGATGTCATTCAACTTCTATTTATATCGTGTTCTAGGGATGAATTCTCACACTAGGCCTTAGTTACCCTACCGACCTCCTTGCCTCCACACATGGGGCAGTGAGGCCCAGAGCAGTTAAACAATTCATTTTAAGGTCACCTGGCTTAGTGGCATAGTCATTCTTTATAACCTTTGTTTTTACAAGTTGTATGTAAATGGATTTTTTTGTAAAGAGAATTCCATTTGCCCATTGGCTTTACTTGATGGAAGTTTCTTTACCCTTGTAGCCAAGCAGTTAATGTCAATCATCAAACACTTAGATGCCTGCTCTGAAGGTGGGAAGGGGATGAATCCTCAGGTGAAACAAGAACTTTTTAAGAAAGTTCTCTTTAGAATGTTTTACAAACTAGAATTTTTGTAGGTCGGAGAATTAAAAAATAGTGATGCCAGGTATATCTGTGTATATATATGTTCTTCAGCATGCATGTGTTTTTGTTGTCCTCATTTTCACAAATGAAATAAACACTGTGCATTCATTTGATGCACTGTTATTGTGCACCTGCTGTGCTCCAGGCACTAGGGCCTGGGGGCAATGCACTGACAATTAACTTAAGGAGGCTGGAGCTTCTTAGGAGAGATACGACATAAACCCATGACTGTGGCCCAGAAAGATGGTGGCGAACATTGTCTAAGAGGGTCCCCAGAAGGCTAGGACCAATCAGGAGGCATATTTTCTGCATTTGAGGCTGGGAGTTCCAGTAAACCTCAGGGCAGAGTCAAACACTTGAGTTCACTAGGGGCAGGAAGGCTGCATGGATTGTGATCTAGACCTTGGGGGAGGCTGTTCCTACTGGAGACAATGGTTGGCACTCAGGCATGAGGGAAGGGGTGAAATTACCCGTATGCACTTCAACAAGGAGTTGAATAAAAAAGTGACTGGAGTTTAACCTCTAATTACCCGGCAAATGCCACTAAGGGAAGTCATTTATGGAAGGTATGTATGCTGCTACACACTCAAGTGCACCTCCACGCCCATTCAGCCCCACACTGCCCTGAGGACCCCCTTCTGCACTTGATGGGCGTGGATCTTTGTACCCCTCTGTGGCAGGGTGGGGTGTTGCCTGTCAGCCTGGAAGACACATTCTCTCCACGCCACACTACAGCCCCACAGAGGCCCTGTTCCAAGAGGATTGGAAATGTAATCACAACAGTTTTTATTAGCAAAAGAACAGCAGGATCCCTTCTGCTGTCCATATGGACGGATCCCGATGGGTATTCATGAAACAGTTTGCTACGGGAACAGCCGTGCTTAGAACTCCTCATCCAATTACCTTTGAACTTGGCCTTTTTTGCTGTGGTGGCTGCTGCTGCATGTGAAACATCTCACATGCTTTCTCCTGGGGAGGAGGAGTCTGCCTTCCTCTGTTTGACTGCAGGCTGGGCAGTAGTGGGACTGACAGGACCCAGGAATTCGGGGCCTGGTCACTCATTATGGGAGTCATGGTGGTCTAGTCAGTCTCATCTGTTCTGTGTCAGAGAGTCCAGTTAACTGCAGCCAGCAATAGCTTTTGGGAAAGCCTGTCTGGCCTGTTAGGGCTTAGGATAAGGGGTGATTCTGCAAGGAACCTTGGTGAGAGGTTTCCTGGCCATGTCTGCATACTGTCTTGGTAGAAGACAATGGGCGTAGTGACCATACAGCCTGAGTACTTGGAGACATTCCTGATTCCAAATACTCCTTCTCATTTTCCCTAATGGTACCCAGTTGACTCCTGGTAAATGATATGCCCTGTTCTGGGGAAGAAAGTATAGTTTTTGTGTATGGAGACAAGAATATATAAACCTGAAAGCAGAAAGATGCCTGTGACTTCTGTAGGCTGTAGGTGCCAGAACTTGGACTTCATTGGCTGGAATAGGGCAGAGAAGGAGGGTCAAGTAGTTCCTAGTTGGCACATGTCACTGAGTTTGTGAAAATCCATATTGGGAGGAGCGTCCAGTCAGGCTAACACAATTTTCTCAGCTGGCGGCTCATGGACTGAGCAGGTCTGCTCTGGCATCCAGCACTGGGAAACTAAGTGGACATCTGTCATACTGCCTGCTGTTGCTGTCTTCTGGCAATGTGACCTCCATTTTCCTTTGGGGATGCACCATCTTCTGACAGGCAGTGGGGTGGCCATGGTCTGGCTTCCTTCCTCTGCCTCCAGGAGAGATGTGGGATTGAGGCCCTGCCCAATGGAGCCTCAGGGATCTGTTCTAGAATGGGCCTTCTTGGAACAAGAAGAGTCTGACTTGGGACTTTTGCTATAACTCTCCTTATAAGGGGTTCTAAGCAGGGGAAAGGTGAGCCTGGAGGTGTGGGAAGCCATGTAGATGCTACCTCGGATGAACCACTGAGAATGACTCCATTCTGATCCAAGAGTGTTCAAGCTGCAACTCCTCTCAGTTCTTGACACTAGAACTGTCAGGTCTTCTTTTGTTCTTAGGCCAATGTCAGAAGCATCTGGGGTTAAGATTTGGCTAGATGATCCTTTCCCCAAAGAATGGGCCCTCCCAGGTCTTTTCTATTTTTAATCCATCACCTAAGGCCTCCCTTCCTTGCCAGAGTGTGGCTTCCTGCTGGCTGGAGGAGAGTCAGGTCTCTTCCCTGGGTGTGGTGTCACATATGGCTATGTCAGATGGTCCTGGGTACAATCCTGGCTCATCAGAGTGGCTCATTAAATCATGTTACTAATCTGCCTGCACACATTTATGGGGCTTTTCCTTTTCCCACCCCTGAAGGCAGAATCACCCCAGGGTTGAGTCTAGAGTATAGGCTTTGAAATTAGACAGAGCTGGGTCCTTTTTCTGGCACTGCCATTTCTAGCAGTGACTTGGGTAAGTTATTCAACCACTGTAAGTCTCAATTCATGGGGATAATGGGTACAATTATGCTCCTCCAGCACTGGTTATTTTGAGAACTATATGAGATATTCATGCATAGCAAACCCTAGCCTAGTATGTTCCAAATGGGAGCTTTTATTTTTATTATTATTTCTAGAAACTCCCTCAAACAAATCCTTAAGGCTAATAAACCAATGCTCAGCTATTGTTATTCTTCTGAATTGCCCAGTGCACATACCCTCTTCCTTTTCCTTCTGTCTTTTCCTGACATGTCCATTGCCTGCTCTAGACTCTGCAGTTACTCAGGTAGAGAAGCTCTGTGGTACAGAGGCCACACCCAATAGCCCAGAAATCCCAGAGCCTAGACAATGCACTACTGCAGGAACAAGAGCAGTGCTCAGGAGCCCAGAGGAAGGGGACAGCCCTGTTGAGGGCTCATGGGTCCACCACCTTCACACCAGAACTCTTTGTTGGAAGGATAAAACCAGTCTCTTTTAAAAAACATTTTTATTAGCACATATTAGTTGTACAAAGGGGGCTTCATTGTGACATTTCCAAATATGTTTACATTATATCTTGGCTAGATTCACACCCGCATCATTCTCCCTCATCCCCTCTTCCTCCATTCTGAGAAAAATTTCAACAGGTTTTTCTGTTCTGTTTTTCTACAAGTATAGAAAGTGTATCAACCATATTCACCCTATTTTACCCTCTCCATTCATCCTCCCACTAGCACCCACTCTCTAACAGGAGCTGATAAAACCACTCTTGTTTCCTTTTAGAGGTGGGGAGATGGAGAGATCACTCCTTCAGTTTGAGTCAGTCTTCCTGTGTTTCTGCTTATTCAGAGTCATGATATCCATTCCAGCTCCTATGTTCCCTCTTATAAAGGCTCTGAGTAGACAGAGAGGGTATGCAGCAGCATGGACTTTGTAGAAATTGGCAAGTTAATTCTATAAACCATATGGAAATGAAAAGGACCTAGAGCCAAGACACCTTTGAAAAAGAGCAAGTTGGAAGGCTCACATTGCCCAATATAAAACCTTATTGTAATGCTACAGTAATCAAGGTAGTGCAGAACTGGTGTCAAGACAGACAGATCGATCAATGGGATGGAGTGGAATTGGGAGTCCATAAATGGAACCACACAAATGTGAGTAACTGGTTTTTTGATGAAGGTGCAAAGACAATTCAGTGGAAAAAGGAGAGTCTTTTTTAAACAAATGATGGTGGAACAGTTGAATACCCATATGCAAAAAAAGGAACTTTGATCTGTAACTCACACCATACACAAAAAGTAGGTAAAAATGGATGATAAAACGAAATGCAAAACCTAAAATGTAGAAGTTCTAGAAGAAAATATTTGTGACCTAGGTGTAAGTAGAGTTCTTAAATATAGCACCAAGAACATAATTCATAAAAGAAAAATTTGATAAATTGAACTTCATCTAAATAAAAAATTACTTTTCAAATAGTAGTGTGAAGAGAATTAGAAAGACAAGCTATAGACTGAGAGAAAATATGCACAAATCATGTATCTGATGAAGGACTTGTATCCATAATATATAAAGGGCTTTCAATAATAATAAAACAATCCAACTAAAATCAGGCAAAAGATTTGAATGGATATTTCACTAAATAAGGTATACAAATATATAATAGGCAAATGAAAAGATGCTTATCATTTGTGATTAGGAAAGTGCAAATTAAAGCCACTATACAGCTTAATAAAGTAGCTAAATTAAAAAGACTGACCATAACAGGTATTGGCAAGGAAATGGGAATTGAAACTCTTGTATCCTGCTAGTGGGATGCAAAATGCAGTAAAACAGTTTGGAAGGCAGTGTAACAGTTTCTTACCAACTTAAATGTGCACCTGCCATAGGACCCAGCCAGTCCACAGCTGGCCATTTACCCTAGAAAAAGCTGAGTCCGTACAAAGACTTGTACCTAAGTGTCCATAGCAGCTTTACTTGTAATCATTAAGACCTGGAGACAACCCAAATATCCTTCAGCAGATGACTGGACCCACAGACTGTGGTATGTCCATATGATAGGGTACTGCCCTGTAAGAAATAAAAGTGAACTCTTAATACATACGATAATACAAATGAATATCAAAGTTATTACCTGGTGTGAAAGAGCCAGAAAAAAGAGTAATACTGTATGATTCCATTTATATAAAATTCTAGAGAGTGCAAATTAATCTATAATAAGAAAGCTGATCAGTGGTTGACTGGGATGAGGGCTGGGGGTTGGCAGGGAGGGGTGGGAGGAAATTTCTGGGGATGATGGATAAGTTCATTATCTTAATTGTGGTGATGGCTTCCTGGGTGCCTATATATGTCAAAACTTATTAACATGTACACCTTAATTATGTGCAGTTTATTGCATATCAATTATACCTTAATAATTCTGTTAAGAAAAAGAGAAAGAGGATATGGTTTTACCAGCAGCACCTGGATCAGATAAAGCAGCCCAAGAAAGAGCTGTTCTGTCCAGGGGAAAGGGGGAGATGGATGGGGTGACAGGCTCCAATGTTTCTTCACTGTATGTCTTAGTGGTTTTTCTCATTACTGTGACATAATATCTGACATAAACAGTGTAAAGGATGAAGGATTTATTTTGACTCATGGTTTCAGAGGTTTCAGTCCTGAGTCACTTGGCTCCATGTGCTTGGGCAGAATGTCATGGCGGAGGGAGAGTGTGGTAGAGGAGAGCTGTCCACTTCGTGATGGGCAGGAAGCAGAGAGAGGGAGACAGGAAGAGGTCAGGGACAAGATACCCCCAAGGACTCTCCCCCAGTGAACTACTTTCCACTTCCTAAAGTTTCCAGAACATCTCAAAGTAGCCCCACCATCTGGGGACCTAGGCTTTAACACATGATCCTGTGGGGGGCATTTCATATTCAAACCATAGCAGTGGGGATTCCAAGATGGTGGCTAGAGGGAGGGAGCAGAAAGCGTGACTCCTAAAGTAAAATCTTGGAGAGATGCTGGAGATACATCTTATAGGAAAAACCACTGAGAAGAGGCAAAACTTTGACTCCCCCACACCTCCAGCCTGCGCATAGCATTCCCACTTCATGCCAAACAGAGAAACCAGGAGGGCTCCTGCGCCACTGCCAGACGGCAGCATCCAGACTGCTTGGGAAGACACAGACCACAAGGTGAGCTAAGCGGCACGCGGTACTCCCACAGACAGCCCTGGGCCAGATCAGCATAGCCCCCTGGACAGACCAACCCCAACCAGGGAAAAAAGAAAAATAAAGAAAAAAAACCGAAATAATAAGTAATAACAACAAAAAAGACACGTAGCAAAGAGAGCAGGGTTCTCTGAGTGCTGAAGCGGGGGGAGGGGAAATGCCTCATGGAACTGTAAATAAAAAAGCTGGTCGGAGAAGGCAGGAGCGGTGGCACACGCCCAGCAACCAGGAGCAGGAAAGCTTGTAAAAGTGGCAGTGGAAGGAGAACTCCACAGGAGAGGGGGGCAGGCCCATTTCCCACTTGAACTGTAAATAAACATACAGGTCTGAGAGAGCAGGTGCAGTGTCACCTCCCCCAGTGTGCTTGGAAAGGGGAAAGCTTATAGCAGTGGTGGTCGTGACCAGGAGAACTCTAAGTAAACAAAGCCTGAGGAGCGAGTTGAGTGTTAAGCTCACTCCTGAGATCTGCATAAATAAAGCCTCCAGCAACAGCAGGCTGACAGCAGCGGCCAGGTGAGCCACAGCCTCAGATAGCCATTCTCAGAACTGTCTCCAGACCCTTTTTTTTTCTCCCTACCTTTGATGAGACAACAACCAAACTACACCTGCATGCTGAAAAACTTACTGAAACTGTATTGCATTTGAACTTGGGACATTTTGTGGTGTTTTTTGTTTTGTTTTGTTTGGTTTGGTTTTTTTCCCCTTTGATGAGACAATGACAGAACTACTTCTGAGACACCATCTCTAGGATTGGAGGCCAAGGGACTAACACCAAAATTATTAAGACTGAAACTTTACCACATTTGAACTTGGAGATTTTTAAATTTTATTTATTTATTTATTTTTAATTTGTATTTTTTAAAATTTTATTTATTTATTTTTTCTCAATCCTCTCTCTGTCTCTCTAATGCCTGTTCAGCTTACTGTTGATCAGTACACTATCTCTCCCTGTTTATATCTTTGAAAGTTTTTTGTTTGTTTGTTTGTTTTGGTTTTTTTTTTTGTTTACTTGTTTTTCCTCTTTCTTTAACTTCTTTGCTTTCCCTCTCTTCTCACCCTTCCATTCTAAATATTACCATTGTTATTATTACAAGCTAGAAAATACTTAACTGCACACAGTACAGGAACAATAACAACACCAAGGGCAATGATGGGAAGACAGAAAAAACAGGGAAAACAAGTTTCCTCACAGCAAAAAATTAGTACAGGAACCAGAGGGAAATGAAGAAAACAGATACTCAGATCCAGACTCCAACAAAATGAAGACAAACTATGCCAAAGAACCCAATGAAGCCCACAAGAATAATCTAAAAGAAGAAATACTACAGGTAATCAATGAGAATTTTATAGAGATGATACTGGATATGTTCAACCAAAATGTACAGGAGATACTGAAGAAATTCCAAGAAAACAAAAATAGAGAATTTGAAAAAGCACAAGAAGAAATAAAGGAAACCATAGAAGCACTGTATAAACACCAAAGTGAAACAAAGAACACGATTAATAAAGAGATAAATGAACTCAGGACGAAAATAGACAACATTAAAGAGGAAATGACTCAGGATATGGAAAACCTCAGAAAAAAGTACGAAACAGAATTGCAAAACAAAATGGAAGGCCAATCTAGCAGAATAGAACAAAGAGAAGACAGAATCTCAGAACTTGAAGATGAAATAGTAATTAAAGGAAAAACCGAAGAACTATTAATTAAACTCAAGACCTGTGAAAAGAAAATGCAAGAACTGAGTGACTCCATCAAAAGACCAAACTTGAGAATCATGGGCATCGAAGAAGGAGAAGAGGTGAGAGCAAAAGGAATGCATAATATATTCAACAAAATAAGAACAGAAAATTTCCCAAAGCTAGAGAAATCTATTCCCATAGAGATGCAAGAGGCCTCCAGAACACCAAACAGACCTGACCAAAATAGATCAACCCCACAGCATATTATCATTAAAACAACAAATACAGAGACCCGAGAAAGAATATTGAAGGCTGTAAGAGAGAAAAAACAAATACACACACACACACACAGGTAAACCCAAAAAATCACAGCAGACTTCTCAACAGAAACATTAAAAGCAAGAAGAGCTTGGGGTGAGATCTTCCAGGCACTGAATGAAAATAACTTCAACCCTAGGATACTCTACCCAGCAAAACTATCATTCAAAATAGATGGAGCAATAAAAGTCTTCCATGATAAGCAGAAATTAAAACAACATGAGACCACAAAGCCACCACTACAAAAGATTCTTCAAGGGATTCTGCACACAGAAAGTGAAACCCAACATAACCATGAAAGGCCAGGCAGCACCAAACTACAGGAAAAGAAAAAGCATGAAAGTAGAGAGTAACATCGATTTAGGTACACACAATCAAACCTCCAAACAACTAAGACAACTAAATGACAAAGATCAACACATACCTATCAATGCTAACATTTAATGTTAATGGACTTAATTCCCCCATCAAAAGGCACTGTTTGACGAACTGGATTAAAAAGGAAGATCCAACAATTTGTTGCTTACAGGAGACCCATCTCACTGACAGAAATAAGCATAAGCTTAGGATGAAAGGCTGAAAAAAGATTTACCAAGCCAATGGCCCCTGAAAACAGGCAGGAGTAGCAATACTTATCTCTGACAAAGTAGACTTCAAACCTACATTGATCAAATGAGATAAAGAAGGACATTCCATATAACAAATGGGAAAATAGACCAAAAGGAAATAACAATTATCAACCTATATGCACCCAATGTCAACGCACCCAATTTCATCAAACATACCCTGAAGGACCTAAAAGCATACATTAACTCCAACACAGTGGTGTTGGGAGACTTTAACACCCCACTATCATCAATAGATAGGTCATCCAAACAAAAAAATCAATAAAGAAATCCTAGATCTAAAATATACAATAGATCAAATGGACCTAGTTGATGTCTACAGAACATTTCATCCAACTTCTACACAATATACATTCTTTTCAGCAGCCCATGGAACCTTCTCCAAAATAGATCATATCCTAGGGCACAAAGCAAGCCTCTGCAAATATAAGAAAATAGAAATTATACCATGCATTCTATCTGATCACAATGCAATAAAACTAGAACTCAACAACAAAAGTAAAGACAAAAAGCATGCAAACAGCTGGAAACTGAATAACTCATTGCTTAATGAACAATGAGTCATTGATGAAATAAAAGAGGAAATTAAAACGTTCCTGGAAGACAATGAAAATGAAAACACAACCTACCGGAACCTATGGGACACAGCAAAGGCAGTCCTGAGAGGAAAGTTTATAGCCATGAGTATATATATTAAAAAGACTGAAAGATCTGAAATCAATGACCTAATGATACATCTCAAACTCCTAGAAAAACAAGAACAAGCAAATCCCAAAACAAATAAAGGAGAGAAATAATAAAAATAAGAGCTGAAATCAATGAAATAGAACCAAAAAAAAAAACCATACAAAGAATTAGTGAAACAAAAAGTTTGTTCTTTGAAAAAATAAACAAGATCGACAGAGCCCTGGCAAACCTGACTAAAATGAGGAGAGAAAAAACCCAAATTAGTAGAATCAGGAATGCAAAAGGGGAGATAAGAACAAACACCATGGAAGTCCAGGAATATAGGTTCTACTTCGAGAACCCATATTCAAATAAATTTGAAAATCTTAAAGAAATGGACAGATTTCTAGATACATATGATCATCCAAAACTGAACCAAGAGGCTATTAATCACCTGAATAGATCTATAACACAAAATGAAATTGAAGCAGCAATCAAGAGTCTCCCCAAAAAGGAAAGTCTAGGACCTGATGGATTCTCTGCTGAATTCTATCAGACCTTTAGTGAACTGATACCAACCCTCATTAAACTGTTCCAGGAAGTAGGAAGGGAAGGAAAACTGCCTAACACATTTTATGAAGCCAGGATTATACTTATCTCAAAACCAGGCAAAGACACCTCCAAAAAGGAGAACTATAGGCCAATCTCCTTAATGAACATTGATGCAAAAATCCTCAACAAAATAATGGCAAACCGAATTCAGCAACACATCAAAAAGATTATTCACCACGACCAAGTAGGCTTCATCCCAGGAATGCAGGGGTGGTTCAACATACGAAAATTAATAAACGTAATAAACCACATTAACAGAAGCAAAGACAAAAACCACTTGATCATCTCAATAGATGCAGAAAAAGCCTTTGAAAAGATCCAACACCATTTCATGATCAAAGCTCTAAGAAAACTAGGAATAGAAGGAAAGTTCCTCAACATTATAAAAGCTATATATGACAAACCTACAGCCAGCATTATACTTAATGGAGAAAAACTGAAACCATTCCCTCTGAAATCAGGAACTAGACAAGGATGACCACTATCTCCACTCCTATTCAACATAGTACTGGAATTCCTAGCCAGAGCAATTAGGCAAGAAGAAGGAATAAAAGGAATACAAATAGGTAAAGAAACTGTCAAAATATCCCTATTTGCAGATGACATGATCCTATACCTTAAAGACCCAAAAAACTCTACTCAGAAGCTTCTAGACAGCATCAATGGCTATAGCAAGGTGGCAGGATATAAAATCAACATAGAAAATCATTAGCATTTCTATACACTAATAATGAACAAACAGAGAAAAAATATATGAAAACAATTCCATTTACAATAGCCTCAAAAAAAATCAAATACCTAGGTGTAAACCTAACAAAGGATGTGAACAACCTCTACAAGGAAAACTATAAACTTCTGAAGAAAGAAGACTGAGGAAGACTATAGAAAGTAGAGAGATCTCCCATGCTCATGGATTGGTAGAATCAACATAGTAAAAATGTCAATACTCCCAAGTAATCTACATGTTTAATGCAATTCCCATCAAAATTCCAATGACATTCATTAAAGAGATTGAAAAATCTACCGTGAAATTTATATGGAAACACAAGAGGCCACGAATAGCCAAGGCAATACTCGGTCAAAAGAACAACGCTGGAGGTATCACAATACCTGACTTCAAACTATATTACAAAGCAATAACAATAAAAACAGCATGGTACTGGCACAAAAACAGACATGAAGATAGTGGAACAGAGTAGAGGACCCAGATATGAAGCCACACAACTATAACCAACTTGTCTTTGACAAAGGTGCTAAAAATATACGATGGAGAAAAGACAGCCTCTTCAATAAAAACTGCTGGGAAAACTGGTTAGCAGCCTGCAAAAAACTGAAACTAGATCCATGTATATCACCCTATACCAATATTAACTCAAAATGGATCAAGGATCTTAATACCAGACCCCAAACTCTAAAATTGGTACAGGAAAGAGTAGGAAATACTCTGGAATTAATAGGTATAGACAAGAACTTTCTCAATGGAACCCCAGCAGCACAGCAACTAAGAGATAGCATAGATAAATGGGACTTCATAAAACTAAAAAGCTTCTGCTCAACAAAAGAAATGGTCTCTAAACTGAAGAGAACACCCACAGAGTGGGAGAAAATATTTGCCAGCTACACATCAGACAAAGGTCTGATAACCAGAATATATAGGGAACTTAAAAACTAAATTGTCCCAAAACTAATGAACCAATAAAGAAATGGGCAAGTGAACTAAACAGAACTTTCTCAAAAGAAGAAATTCAAATGGCCAAAAAACACATGAAAAAATGCTCACCATCTCTAGCAATAAAGGAATTGAAAATTAAAACCACACTAAGATTCCACCTCACCTCTGTTAGAATAGCCATCATCAGCAACACCACCAACAACAGGTGTTGGCGAGGATGTGGGAAAAAGGAACCCTCTTACACTGCTGGTGGGAATGTAAACTAGTACAACCACTTTGGAAAAAGATCTGGAGGCTACTTAAAAAGCTAAACATTGATCTACCATTTGATCCAGCAATCCCACTCTTGGGGATACACCCAAAAGAATGTGACACAGGTTACTCCAGAGGCACCTGCACACCCATGTTTATTGCAGCACTATTCATAATAGCCAAGTTATGGACACAGCCAAGATGCCCCAGCACTGACGAATGGATCAAGATAATGTGGTATCTATACACAATGGAATTTTATGCAGCCATGAAGAAGAACGAAATGTTATCATTCGTTGGTAAATGGATGGAGTTGGAGAACATCATTCTGAGTGAGGTTAGCCTGGCCCAAAAGACCAAAAATCGTATGTTCTCCCTCATATGTAGACATTAGATCAAGGGCAAACACAACAAGGGAACTGGACTTTGAGCACATGATAAAGCGAGAGCACACAAGGGAGGGGTGAGGATAGGTAAGACACCTAAAAAACTAGCTAGCATTTGTTGCCCTCAACTCAGAGAAACTAAAGCAGATACTTTGGGGCAACTGAGGCCAATAGGAGAGGGGAACCAGGAGGTATAGAAAAGGTTAGATCAAGAAGAATTAATCTAGAAGGTAACACACATGCACAGGAAATTAATGTGAGTTAGCTCCCTGTATAGCTATCCTTATCTCAACTAGCAAAAACCCTTGTTCCTTCCTATTATTGCTGATACTCTCTCTATAACAAAATTAGAGATAAGGGCAAAATAGTTTCTCCCTAGTAGCGAGGGGTGAGGGGGAGAGGGAGGGGTGAGGGGTAAGGGAGGGGGTGGGGGTAGGGGGGAGAAATGACCCAAACATTGTATGCACATATGAATAAAATAAAAATTAAAACAAACAAACAAACAAACAAAAAAACCATAGCAGTATACTTGCCTGGCTCTGCCCTACTGCCTCTTCTGTCATGCTCTACCATCGTCCTCATCTGTCCTTCTAGGTCTATGGGAGAAATGACCACTCCCTGAAGCCCTCCAGGAACACATACCTATGGGTGCTTTCTTCATCTCAGGTACTGTACAGCATTTCTTTTGTACCTTACCCCCAGATCATCCATGGTGGGTCTTGTCAAACAGAGTACAAATAGGTGCGGCATTCGTTTGGCGTCAGGGAGCACTCCCTAATGTCTCCTGAGGCTTCCATGGGTGACCATTTTCCTGCCTCTCCTCGAATGAGGAGGGAGCATGCGCATATCTTTTTAGTAACATCAGCTCCATCTGCTTGAGGGTTGCACTCAAGACAGAGAGAGAGAGAGAGAAACCTGTTTTTTTCCTAATGGCATGTCCTCTTTTCATCTGGGGTCTCTGGAGAGCAGGGAGCCAAGCCTGCCATTCTGTGCCATGTCCCCAGCATTGGGCTCTGAAGACATCTGTCAAGTGAATGAACGGATGGATCTGGAGGGGAGCATCGAGGGATGGCTCCTTGCTGTTTTCTTTGTCTTAGTGACCTTGGAGCATGAGGGTAGTTTTTTTTACAATGCACACTTCTGAAATCAGGTTGGCTCTTATTGTTGCGTATGTTTAATGTGGCAGTATTTTTCTCCAGAAAAACTGCTAACTTAGTGATTCATTCTTACAATGGGTGTGTTAGGTCTGGGAATAGAATTAGCAGGGAAATCTTTGTGGTGTCTAATAGATGACATGTCTAATAGGTGAGGGCATCTGACCCTAGGTTTCTGGAAACTTCTCTGTTTTCTCTTAGCCATAACAGCTGCTCAGTGATCTCACTTCTGTTGATAATAAATATTCACTACTTATGTTGTTCACATATACAAATAGTAGTGTCTTAGTTCAGATTGTGAGTTTTATTTCTCTCTGTCTCTCTCCCTCCTTCCCCAACTCTGTTTCTCCCTTCCTCTGTTCTTCCCTCCCTCTTTTCCTTTTGCTCTGGGACTTGAACTCAGGGCTTCACACTTGCTAGGCAAGTGCTCGACTGCTCGAGCCACACCTCGGTGTAGACATGGTGTCTTGCATTTACATTTGAGGACTCAAATTGATCACAGGAGGGCAGGAGAAAGAGAGGGAGGCATGATCCCTGGCCCTTCCCAGACGTCCCTCCAGCCCCCCAAATGTTTAATGAACAGGCCTGGCCTCGTGGGATAATTTTGGCCTGAGAATCCTGACTTCTTGGCTGGGTCTCAGAGCTCTTGGACATTCTTGGTATTGGACCCTCTCTGGTGTGCTGTCTGATTCCAATAATTAGGGTTTTGCCTTATCCAGCAAAGCTTCCCACCCCTGGCTACCCAGCAAACCTGAGTAGGGAGTCTCACCTCACTTCATTCGTTCCGCACGATTTGGAGGACTGCCCCTCTCTCCCCAGTCCCCAGCCTCCATGCTGGTAAGAAGTGACGTTGCCCAATGGTTAGCAACACTGGCTGGACCCAGGCCAATTTAGGCCTTATCCCTGCTTCGTTTTTTGCTGTGTGGTTCTGGGAAAGTTTATTTCTCTCCCAGAGCCTCTGTTTCCTCGTCTGTAAAAAGATGATAAGATCCCCAGCTTGTAGGATAATTGAAAGGAGAGACTGTGGTGAAAAGATTAAACAGCTTGTGTTGCACAGCACTGGACAGTGGTACCTCAGGGTCAGGAGAAAACTTTTAGTGCCACTGGGGGAGGAGCAGAATATTTGGAGAGGAAGGAGATATGCAGGGAACATGAGAAAGCAGCTATTTTCCAACCAAACTGAATAAAAAATCAGTATTCTAACAACTGGACACCTTGCAGGTGTGCACTGCCCAGATTGTAACATAGGAACATGTCCAGCATGGTGCCAGGCAGGAAGGATGTACATGGTTCAGGGTAACATTTACCAATAGTGTGCTCACAGATGCTAGTAAATACTGGCTTTCATGGGGAAAAAAGCCCGAATTTGTAGGGTTTTCCAGTTTCCTTGGTGGTAATACCACCACATGGTCAATTTTGAGCAACCAACATGGCATCTCTCAATGTTGTGTCGAGAAGATTTGTGCAGCTGCCACCATTATATAGAATTTCCATCACACCACATGCAGCAGACCTCAAGAAACTTAGTGATACAAAGATCAGAGTAAAATCTAGCAAAATAATTGCAGTATTTTTACCTTTGTTTTTAATATAATTTAATTGTAAGTTTATAGGATCTATTTCTTAATAGTGGCTGTGTTTAAACAACTGGCTTGCAAACTTGCTGCAAAAGTGACAATTGCCTCTTGAGAAGCAGTATAAACTGACTCCAGATACCTGAGTGATCACGACTGTTATACCTGCCACCGCACATGCCAAGCTCTGCCTATTTGCAATTCTGAGACTCCTGGTCACTCTTTTCCTTATTACCTGGAGTTGGCCCTACCTGATAGTCACTGCTGCAGATCCTGCCCCTATTTCCTGACATACCTGCCACACCTATAGATTGTCTATTCTGGTAAGAGGCCCCAGGTATGTACCTTATGGAAGGGGATATGCCTCTTCCCCAGGTCCCCTTTCTGTCTGGCTACCCCCTACCCTCCAGATCCCAGGTTCCCTCCCAGGCTGGACCCTGGCATGCTTGTTCAGGAAGGAGAAGACAGTGTGGCTAAGGGAAAGTCACACTCAGGGGTGTGAAAGAGAGAAGGGCTGCATTACTTCTTAGGGTAAGAGACAGCCAGCTACAAAAGAGGGCTTGGCCCCCCTTTGGCAGTCTGCCTGCTCCCCCTTTCTCCTGGCTGCCATCCTGAGCATTTCTGCTGGCAAAGGTGCTTGGCAGCTGAATTCCCCCAAATGCACAGAAATCTCGCCTGCCAAGTTCGATTCTTCAACCAGCGATAAATGCTCACCACTGGCTTGTGCAAGCAAAAACAAAGCACAAACCCAGCAGCATGAGCAGTGGCACTGGGGGTGGGAAATTTACAATCCTTTGAAACCCTGCAGGTCTGCATATCACAGAGTTATTGAACAAATTACAGGACCAAAGAAAAGATACAGGGTTTGCTAGGCAGGAGTAAATGCTATCGAGGAAAGGGGGCCCCACCTGCATCCAGACTCTCTCAGTAGGGAGATGTCCTCAAACCTTTATCTCAAGGACACCTGCTGGAGAGACTTGCTCAGGGAGGGGGACACTATTAGCAGACAGGTCTGTCCCTTGCATCCTGGGTCTGGGATGAGGTGAAGGCAGGGAGAAGAGGAAAGCTGGATTTGAAAGATAGCCATGCATGATACAAAGAAAGAAACAGAGACTTTGGAGCAAGCTGGCTTAGTTCAAGTTTAGGCTTTATCACTTCCTACTTGTCTGACCTTGGCCATGTCTGGTACTGTTTCTGAGCCTTGGGCTCCTCCTCTATGAGAATAGGAAAGGTAGTATTGTAATGGATGCTGTTGGGGCCTCCTGGCTCTCACCCAACCTGGTGACTTCGGACAAGCACCTGTGGCTGTTTATCTAAGCACTTTGAGGTCAATTTGAGCAGGTACATGGTAGGGGTCAGCTGTTACGGGGTGTTGATATTCCCCACTTCCCCACAGCAACCCTTCAGCCAGGGACTGGCAGGAGTTGGAAGAGAAACTCCCCAACTCCCTTGCTCAGTGTGATGCCTAACTTATGCAGATCTCCGGGGAGCCCTGGTGGGTAAAGCCAAACTTGCCCACAGTAATGGGATGCTCCATAGTACACCTGTATCAGCTCTTTTATTTATTGCCTCTTCTTCCCACCCTGTCTGGTGTTTCCTGGGGTCACACCCCAAATAAACTGCTTGCATTTGGCTTCTTGTCTTGGGGACTCCTCCAGGAAGAATCTAAGAAAGGATGTATCTCATAGGATAAGTGTGAGGGTTGAATGGGAAGACATTTAAAACCCCTAGGGAAAAATACAGCATGCAGTGAGCCAAGCCTAGTGAGAACATTACTAGGTGTTCGTCTCTGTCCTTCTGTCTCTCTATGTCTTTTCCAGGAAGGATCAGACACAGGGACACCATCATCTCTCAGGCTCCCTTATTGTTTGGAGCAGCCATTGGTGTTCTGTGAGCTTGTGGGAGAGAGGACGAGTGGCTTTCTGTAGGGCTGTCACCCCAATGGGCTGAATCCTGAGTCTCAGCAGGGTATGGAACTCCCCGCCAAAGGGGTAGAAGTAGAGCCTCTGGGAGTTCTTTTGGGGGCTAAACAGACTCAAGGATTAATTAGCTAATGCCTGTGGAGTGCCTGGGAATGTCAAGTGCGTGTGTGAAGTGCCATCATTGAGCTGGCTTCCCCTCTTTAAGCCCTCCATGAGAGATGCGTCGATTACCACGTGCAGAGGAGCTGACGCTGAGTCTCCAGTTGGGGCTCTCAACCAAGCAAATATTTACGGTCCCCATCAGACACTCAGGGTCTCACAGCTCTCAGAAGCTGTGGCTCAGAGCTCCACCCCAAGGCTCCACGGACTGAGGCTTGGGAGTGATTCGGGGGAGTTCTGTTGCCTATTTTCCTCTGCCCAGAGCATCTTGTCCTCCAGTTCTCATAGCCAAGGCCTGAAGTTGCTCAGGAGTCCTCTACTGGCCATCTAGCCAGGGCAGGGGTTCGAAATCATCCTCTCCCTTCCAGTGGGTCCTTCTCCTGCCTATTATCTTCCCTGACATTTCCTTTCAGCCATCTTTGATCATCACCCTCAATGCCCAGTCACCATCAAGCTGTTGGAATCTCTCTCTCTACCATTTCTGACCCCCTTGCCCCATCACCACTGTCCTGGCTCAGGTCATCATCTACTCTCCGGTCCATGGCTTTCACCCCCTGGCCACTCTCCTAGTCTCTCCACACACACAGTGGAGGCTCTAAAACCTAATTTTCATGGAGTCCCTCCCTCAGTGAACATTCAATAGCTCTCTATGGCTTACAGAATAAATTCAACCGTTCTGTCTCCCTAGGGCCCATCATGGTTTGGTCCTAGTTAACTCTTTTCACCTTATTTACAAGTCTCTTTGAAGGTTCCCATTGCTCCAGTAGCCTGAACTACCCCTAAGTTCAAGACCATTCCCCAGCCCTCCCACTTTCTATCTCCATGTGTATGTTTAGAAAATGGATCAAAACGCTTTCTTTTTATACTCACCTTCTAAAACAATCTTGTCCAGCTGCAGATGTTTTTGAGTCTGTATTACAGGGATGAGCAGGAGTTGGCCTTGTGCCTCCTATATTAATGCTATTTCTGGCTGAGACATTTCTGACAGCCGAGTGTTGCTGTAATATAGCAATCCCCTTATCAATAGCTAGGAGGCTGTGCTTAGCCCCAGATTGCCTGCTCTCTGATTGTTATGTAACTGAACGTGTGTAGGAGAGTTTGTCTTTTCTCCTGGCCTTCAAGAAACTCCTTGTACCTAATATTTTTCTTCAGTGCCAGCAAATATTAGTTGTTCAATACTTGTTGAAATAATGTGAACTTGCTGCTTCTGAGACTCCTGCGTATGTTCTGAAGACGTGGCATGTCTCCTGTGGGATCTGTTGCTATAAGCTGGGTTGAGGGGATATCATACAGTGTGGTGTTCCGTGGAGCAGAAGGCAGCTTGGAGAGCCCTTCTGGGTCCCGGGCACTTCATGCTTGCCCATGGCAGCCCCTGGAGATGTCTCCTGCTGGGAGGGCTTGGATCAAGAAGGCAGAATGTAGCAACTAAGGCCCCATCAGAGTCTGGATGGATGAGTAGGAACTCAGATGGGGTCATTTCCTCACTACACAGGGGTGTGCATCCCAGGAATCTAGAGGCTTGTTCTAGCATTGCTGGTTGGGTGGCAGTGGCAAGTGAGGAGGTGGGACCCAGAGGCTCTGTAGGAGTTTATCCCTTCCCTTTGGGCAGGGGACCAGCATGAGTTGCCTAGATGTTTGATGGCAGGATATCTGAAAACACTGGGCCTGGTTTACTTATTTCCTTTCTCTTTCTTTTCCTTAAAAGGGGTGTAGCTTGGTGGTGAAGAACCACATTTAGATGTGTGAGACCTTGGGTTCAATCCCCAGCACCCTCCACTCCCCCCGCAAAACCCAAACCCAAAATAACAACAACAAAACATAATGGCGTATCCTTAGGAGTTTAATTTGTTCAGTCCCAGACAGAGTCTTGATACGTAGCCCAGGCTGACCTTGAACTGAACCTCAGCCTCCTGAGTACTGGTATTACAGGCATGCTGGGATGATAGGCAAGCACCATAAGCCTGGCTTCAGAAATCTATTTGATGGGGCCTCTAGAATTTTTATGCCTAGTAGTCCTGTCAGGTCCTGGAAGCCTGTCTGGTAGATGAGATTCTCTGTTTTTCTTTGACCTGCCAGTGTTTATACAAAATTGAGCTAACATTTTAAAACTGTGACTTTGCATACAAGGTCACATTTCTGGTTTCTTTAAAAAACAAATGGAAAACCTTGCATACCTGGGCTTTCTATTCCTACAAGACAATGAGAAACTGCTGCTCCACTCAGTGTGGCTGCTGCTGTATACAGAGCAGGTGGGCCAGCAGGTTGTAGGAATCACCTGGCTCACTCTGCTCACTGTTCTGACCTTTGGCCAGGTCTCAGTCAAGGTCAAGGACAATACCACTAATACAGTGGAGGACCTTCATGATCAGCAATGCCATTGAGCTGTGTGTGTAACTGAGTCATAGAGTGTTGGGTTGAAAAAGCCCTCTTGGAAATTTGTGCCTATCTTTCTTATCTGCAGACATAGACCTGGAGCCCAGAGCTGGACAGGGACATCCCCAAGGTCACCCCGTGAGTTGATGGCAAAACTGAGATAAAAACCCAGGCCACTCACCACACCAGGAGTCTTTCCCAGCTATAGACAGAGCTTCTTGTCCCCCTTTCCTTTGTGTGTCTCATTTCATGGCCATCAGCTCCATTGCAGACCTGTGTAGGAACCGAGGAGAGACTGGGATGGGGAGGGCCAGGGAATAAAGGGTAGGGGAGGCCCGGGCTGCTGGGAATAAAGGCTGAATGCAGGGGCGTTCAAAAGCCACTGGGCACTGAGCGAATTAAGCCATGCCTGTCTCCGTTGCCCGGGTACTCTTTATGTGTTCATAATACCATTGTTCAGCCAGAGCCAGGGGCCAGAATGCGCAACTGGCTTTGCAGGTAGACAGCCAGAGCTGGCTTCGCAACAAGAGAAGCTGGAATATTCCAGCTTGAAAACAGTGGCTGTATAATAAAACCAGGCTGGTTCGTCTCTGGGCCCCACTGCCCCTTCTCCCCGCCTCAAAGTAGCAGTATGAATCAGTTCACTGCGGCAGTGGTCCAGGCGATGTGACTTGCATCCCCATCAGCTACCTGATCGCGGTCCCTGGATGCACGAGGCGCTGGATGTGCCTGGCATACCAAACTACTGGCTCCTGTGCTGCAGCTGCTGGAAATGAAGCTGGTGGGCCCCACCCGGCCCCACAGACAGAGCTGGGCATCCTTCAAGGCCAGTGCTGGCCTTTTATCTTGTCCAAGGCTCTGGGACAGTCACCGAAATCCTGGGGCTGCTTTTGACAGGGCCACCAGCCTGTCTCAAAGATGCCCTGACAAGCCCCTCTGGCCCTAGGCAGACAAAGGCTTGAAAGGAGAGGAATTGCACATGGTCCAGAAGCTGCTGTTGCTAATACATTATTTTGACACACAATGAACTGCAAAATTTGCTCTAAGCGAAGAGCTCAGGTCTTTGCAGGATCCATACGGCACAGTTCCAGGAGAATTCAGTTCTGGGAAACTTCACCCTTCTTGAAGGGTTAGGGATTGCTGGCTCCCCATGGTGATGCCCTCTTGGGGCTGGGCACGGGCACCTGTTCTAGGGGATGCATTTGCCTGTCCAGGGCCCTGCATGGAGGACTGAGGCATGAGTGAGTGTGTGTGGGGGGTAGCATGTGGGGGGAAGCTTACACAAAACCTCCCAACAGAGCGCTCAGAACAACAATCCTTCCTGAGATGGTGGCGCTTATTCTCTGCTGACAAAAGACTGATTTGAGCTCTCCCCCGGAGGTGGGATGAAGCACACACACTGCCTTTTATCTCCCTGTCGTTTGAGAGGGGAGATGGCTGGCACAGAGCCTGGTGGGGAGCCCTAGCGAAAGCACTCTACATTGAAAGGCCTAATCTCCAGCTCCCCAAGCCAGGTGGGGAGGCAGCTTTCATCCCCCCACACCACCCTGCCACCTCCCCATCCTGGAGCCACGTGAATGGGAGCGGGGAGCTCGAAGGACAGGCCCCTACCCAGCACAATGCTTCACAATTATTGCTTGTCCCTGGGAGGCCAGAGCAGGCCCTGGGCACAGGGCATCTTACCTTGAAACCAATCCTGCAATCAGCTATTTAAATAAGAAACAGAATCTCATTGACCACCAGAAGCTTTCGCGCTGAGACACTTCCATTTACGAGGCACTTGCAGAAATTCCCCAAGCCCCCAGTTTATCAGGACAGCCAGCTTAGGACTATTTACTGGTTGGTGGCAGAGAGGCGCTGGAGAGGAGGAGAGAGCTGAAGTTGCTGTTGGCAATCCAGGCAGTGCGCAGGTCAGGGGGTGCGGCCTGTGACCACGTGCTGGCCTTTTAGATAGAGAAGGTGGGCAAGTCTCACAGCCAGGGTGATGCTCTGTGAAGAGGTTGTGGCTGGGGGCAGGAGGGCTCCAAGACTGGCTAGGAACTCTCATTCCCTAATGAGAATGGGCCGGGCGAGGAGGAGGGCTCTGTTTGCCAAACTGGACTGAGCCTGCCTCCTGGGGATTCTGACCACAGCCCTGTCTGGAGAGGGGGGCCCAGGTTCCCATGCTGATGGTCATGGGCCCTGCCTACAGGGTTAACGGAGCAGGCCTGTGATCAATGGCCTCAGTAGGAAGCCTGAGAAAGTTCACCTGCCACTTCCTAGCTTTTAATTCATGTGCAGCTCGCTCCTTCAGAGCCTCAACTTTCCCCATCTGCAAAATGGGTTGTAGGGCCAACTGAGAAGGAGGATGGACCAGGCCTGGCAAGCTGGCTCTGTCCCATACAGGATGGCCATGTTTCTTCTATGCAGATAGAGGGGTCCTGTCTCATGGCTTACCAGACACGACTTACTGCTTTAGTTCTGGCTGTCACTGTGCCATTCTGTCCTGCCTCATTTTTTCATGTTCTCTTCAAAATCTGCAGTGTTGATATCTGTTCTGTGAGGAGCCAGGAATTAGGTGTCAGTGTGGAAGGCTGCCTGGAGGAGGTGTGCTTCAGGGGTGGGATGGCTGTGGAGAGCAGAGGGAGGTGAGGAGCAAGGAGAAAGGCATGAAGGTAAGAAGAAGAGGAGAGGAGGCTGGGGAAGGAAGCCGGCGGGAGTCAGGAGCTTTGGAGAGGAGATGGGGGAGGTGAGAAAGGCCTGCCCCCACCATCCTCCATTGCTTTTAGCTACCTGGCATCACTGCTCATTGGAGAAGATTGGGCTTAGTGGGGAGCAGTTAAGAATCCTCTCTGGGAAAGGCAGGTGTGACCTGACTGTGTGCAAAGAAGCTGCAAAGCCCCAGAGGTGCCATGGTGATCATTGCCTTCAGCCCCGAGGAGAGGACAGAGCACTTGAGAGCCAGTGGCGTGGCAGGGCAGCAGCCCGGTGCCTCACTCCTGCTTCTTTCTGGTAGCCGAGCTCTCATGGAGCTCCTGTGGTGCCAGGCGCCACTCTCCCTCCTGGTATGAATTCCACATTGGTCCAGCACAGCCTGTTACTGTGCCCCCATTGTAGAGACAGAGAAGCTGAGGCCTGGCATGGCTCTGAATGTGGTCATGGTCCCCTAGCCAGGGACAGGTAGGTGCAGAGATGAGTGTGGGCAGCAGGGGCTGGATCTCCCTTCTTGCCTTGGGGGAGCATGGTCAAGCCCCTCTCCTTCTCTGAGTGGACATGTATGTCCTGTTGCGGAGGAGGACTTGCCTTCACAAGGTGTTCCCTCCCTTCTCAGCCAGGTACCTACTGCCTCTGTGCTCCCAGCTGTCAGGGAGCATCACCAGGCAGAGAGGAAAGGAGAGGAAAGCCCAACCCTGCCCAAGCCTGCTCCCGACTCTGCGGAAGGGCTGGCTCACTCGGCTGACTTCCATGAAACATTTGACGCATGGTAGAACTGCTGAAAGCCATCCATCACGGTCATCCATCACGGCCATCCTTCCGCCTGCCTGCCAGACCTGCTCCCACAGAGGATCCCAGCCTGGGAAGCAGAGGGGATGAAAGGGGACAATACCCGGCCATGTCCAAAGTAATAATACCAAGAGAATCACTTACTGAGCGCTTAGTGTGCTCCAGGTGGACATAAGCACCTTAGGGATTTCCTCTCACTGGACCCCATAACCATTGATGGATGCAGAACCGGACACTCAGGAGGTTTGGTCACTCGCCCATGGTCACTTTGAAGGTGCTAGAGCTACACCAAACCGGGAACCCCTCTCAGTCCTCTCTGTTCTGGGCAAGGTGGCGGGGTCAGGATATATAATCAGTAGGGAGGGGTAGCTGGGGTGTCACCATGCATCAGTTTTCGGTGTCCAGTGAGGACAGCTTGGCCAGGGCCAGTCTCCTTACTAGCACATGCTGAGTAGCAGGACCTGGCATAACCACTCATTGGAGGATGGATTTGGCTTAGCCAGGAGCAGCCGAGAAGTCTTATGGGAAAGGCGGAGGTTGGGGTAGGTGCGGCCTGTGAAACATTCTTCAATTTGTAATCCAGACCCCTCTCCCATGTCATGGTTCCCCTTGTGGGGGTCTGCCCCAACCTCCTGCCTGCTGGCTTTGTCTTGCCGGTGTCTCCTCCCCAGGGTAGCCAGAGAGACAGTTCTGGAGCCCATTTCTGGTCTTTGGCTCTTCTGCTGGGAAGCCTGACCCCTTCTTCCCTGGGACAGAGCTCATACTCCTGACTTAGCCTGACTCACAGGGATGCTCACGTGGGCGTCTTTGTGCCTTCCTTGCTCTCCATGGGATAGTGGTCCTGTACCTCTGTGTCTGGATGACCCCTGCTCCTTGTGTGGACCTGGCTTGGGGGAGTCTCCATGACTCCCCAGGCTGGGCTTCGGGCCTTTTATGTTCTTCCCCTTCATGGCACAGTTGCTAGTCTGTCCCCTCCATTGCCTGTCACATCTGGGAAGACAGTGAGTCGGTTAACCCCCATTTCTCCCCCCAACACAGCACAGGGCCCCTCTGCAGCAGGTCTCTGGGAATGAGTGAGGCCAAGATGAATGAATGAATAATGACTTACACGGGTAAGGAAGAGCCCTGGGGTGTGCAAGGGTCAGGGCTTGGTCTCGGGTAACAGCCTAGCAATGGGAGGCAGTGTGGTGCTTAGAGGCCGAACACTGGGCTTAAACCAGACTCCACTGCTTATAGGCTTGGTCCTTCTGCCAACCTTGCCCACCTCAGTTTGTTCACATTCAACATGGGATGATACTCACTTGTTGGGCCCTCGTGGGGCGAGGCCTAGAGGTAACGTTTAATGCCAGCCCCAGGGCGGGTGCTGAGCAGTGGATGTGGGGCTAGGCGGGGAGCAGCCTGGAAGCTTCTGAGATTAGGAGGAGGGACTGGTGTGGATGGGCTCTGAGTGGTGGAGTGCTGAGGCCTGGAGTCACAGACTTGGCAAAGGAGGAAGACACAGGCACGATGGTCTCCTGTGCTCGCTTCCCTTGTCAGGCATGTGGAGGCCGGACTCTCATTCCTACTTTGTAGCCAGAGATAGAGCAGACACTGCGATTTTACTGTGCCAGGGAAATTGAGTCCTGGGTGGAGGGGGTTGGACACGGGGCGCTGGAGGTGAGACAGGCTGTGCCATGTTGTTGGAGCTTGCAGCCTTCCTCAGTGTGCTAAGGCATGGGCTTTCATGTCACACAGGCACCCTAATTCCTGGATGTGACTGTAAGTAGGCATAACACCGCCTCTACTTTGGTCACTGTGGAGAGGGTAGTGACAGAGGGCAAAAGAAACCTCCAGTGCCCAGTGCTGGCCACTAAGTGGAGTCACTGTGGGGCCTGATAGATCTCATTGTCCCTGTTTCCAGCGGACACAAGCCCTGAGGAGAACAGAAGTGGAGAACGCACGGCCACCAGCCACCAGGGACTAAGGGACAAATGACCTGCTCCAGCTCCGTGTAGGGGAGGTTGGCCACCAGGGGACCACATATGGCAGGCCAGTGTTTGCTCATTGCCTTCTTGGTGCGTTTCTTAATTTAAAGTGGGAAGTTCCATATTCGGCGCCTCATCCATCATTTTTGTGAGCTCGGCTCCATGGAAAGCACAAAAAACATTTATATTTGCAGCTCAAACTGCTGAAATGTAAAACAATTTAAATAATATTAACATTTTAACAGCCTCCACTCAAGGCTCTGAGAAATTAGCCATTATCTCTTGGAGTGTTTGTTAAAATTCAGCAGCGGGTAAGTGGCAACCTCGTGGTGGCACCTGTGTTTGGGAGGCTGGGAGGGGCCCCATAGGAGGGTCTTCTGGGGCTGGTCCCGTGCTCTATCAAGTCCATGCCCTGGCCAAGGAAGGCCCAGCAGTGAGGACTGAGGCTCCCAGAGCCCGGGATGGACGTCCTCAGTGGGCTAGATGGTTGAGGCAGGGAGGAGAGTGGGCTACAGACTCAGTCCTTAAGGGACTCCAGGGGTGGGGGAGGTGACCCGAAAAATGTGCCGTGGAGCAAGATGTAGGCTCCACATGAGAAGGGAGTACTGGTGCGAGGGCTCGATGAGGAGGGAATGGAGAGGTGATCAGAGGCATTTCCCAGTGGCAGCCTCCTTGGCATCAGGTGGCCGCTGAATGAGGGACAACATCATCTCCGAGGCCTGGCCTTACTTTTACCTTCAAGAGCCGAATTGGTGGCTGGAAATGTGGCTCAAGTGGTAGAACACTTGTGTAGCAAGCCAAGGCCCCAGAGCCAAAGAAGGTCTGCAGGTTCCGCCATGTGGGGAGGAAGGAGCTTCAGGGCTGCTCTGCTTTGGCTGCTTCTGTGGTGGGTTCACACTCCTGGGTATGCAGGTGAGAGGATGGTCCTGGGTGGCCCAGGAGTGATGAGTCTAGAAAAGCCAAGACTTGGGGGAAGAGTGAGGTTAGTGATGGGAGCATGGGGGATGGGCTTTCCCTGTGGCTTCCTGGGCAGATGTTACCAGGGATGGAGCTGTTTCACCTGTGTTTTCTTATCTGTTCTTTCCCGAGCTTTACCACAGCCATGATAGAGCAGTCCAGCCATGGCTGGTGGCCTGCCCTGGGTGACATAAGTGTCAGGGACTTGTGAAAAGTGGGCCAAGCCTTGGCTAGATGCTATCTCTTTGGAAAGACCAGAACCTGACTGTTGTCCTTGAGGGAAGCTACTGACTGAATTGGGTGCCTTCCCTGGTGTGTGTGTGTGAGCCCTCACCCCCAGTGTGCCTGGATTTGGAGATGGGACCTTTAAAGAGGGTTCTTGGGTTAAATGAGGTCAAGTCTGAAGGGACTGGTAGTATTCTTATAAGAAGAGGAAGAGGCCCAGAGATCTCTGGTCTCCTGGGAGCATTCAGGAGAGGCTCAGCAAGAAGGCAGCTGTCTGCAAGCCAGAAAGAAAGCCCTCGTTAGAAACCCACCCTGCTGTCCTCTTGATCATAACCAGGTGGCCATCAAGGCAGGCTCCCTGGAGGAGGCAGCAGTACCTGAGCTTGGTGAAGAGGAATGAAGAGGAGCTTGTCATGAAGTCAGGGGAGAAGAATATTCCAGGTGGAGGGGACAGTGTGTGCAAAGACACAGAGGTGACAAAAGGATGGCAGGTTTTGGGGCACCGAGTAGAATTCTGCATGCCTGGAGAATAGGGTAGGAAGGGAGAGTAAGGGGAGAGAAGAGGCTGGGGTAGAGGCAGGACCTGGGGTGGGAAGACCCTTCTACATCTTTCAGGGAAGGCTGGTTAGAGATTCCTGCCCACCAGAGGACTCTGCAATTAACGGCTGACTGGCTGTGTGGCCTTAGGCAAGCCACTTAACCTCTCTGCACCGCAATTCTCTCATCTGTGAAACGGGTGAAGAACCCCTGCCCTGCCTACCACCTGGATGCTTTGTGGGCTCAAGGAGCCAATGCACGTGAAAGCGCTGCGGTGAAAGCCATGGAGGTGGTGTTTTGTAACCACCCGACTCCCGTCAGAGAAGCGGGGAGTCGATTGCAGCCTTGAGGGATGTCAGGGAATTGGCTGCTCTGTGAAGCTTGTCATAGAGACCTGTCTTTTCATTGTCCTCCTTTCATATCACTGTTGGCTCGATGAAAGAAGGGGAGAGAGCCTTTGATACGTCTAAATATTCCGCTCCCACCAAGACGGGAGGAATTCCGAGGCAGAGCTATTATTAGAGGCTGAGCCTCTGCCCATCAGAGGCTGTCAGCTTGCATAAACAGCCTCCCCCGCTCACAGCCGGCCAGGCGCCACAGGCTTTGGCAGAGAGCAGGCGCTCCAATCCTGCTGGCTGAACTGCAGGAGCGTGGACCCACTTCTGGGTCCCTGTACTGCATCCACTTTGCTGGGCAATCCAGGGCAAGTTGCTTATCCTCTCTGAGCTAGGGAAGATAATATGGTGCTTACTAATGATGAGGGCTTTTACCAGAGGGAAAAATCAGGTCCTGTGTAGCACAGAGATCTGATGAGCCCAACACAGGCTGCTGACACACTGGGTGTGACAAGCCCAGGGAGCTTCCTCTCTGGGAGGGGGCGCTAGAGTTTGGTTCTTGCCTCAGAACCACCTGGGAGTTTGGAAAATCAGATTCCTTGTCACTGCTCAAGGCCAGGGGTCAGGACCTTTGGGTTTGGCCCAGGACTGTCTTTAGCAAGGTCCTAAGAGAGGGACACGTGGACGGCCCGGTACCAGTCCACAGTTCCACTGTGTCTGCAGAACGGAGATGTTGTGACTTCATGGGGACAAGGCAGGTGCCTGCCCTTTCTCTGTGTGCTTCTAGGTCCTCCTTACCTGTCCAGGATCCTGAGGGTCCCTGGACCTCTGGTCCACGGGCCATGGAGGTTGTGGCCAAGCTCTAGCTCCTAGCCAGCTCTGGCTGGGGTCAGTGTCTTCCAGCCCAGCCCAGCCTTGATTGCCCTGTCACTGGCTCTGGAACCTTATAGAGACCCTGGGGACAGCTGGGCTGGGGCAGGTGAAACATGGGCCACATTGGATTTACTTGCAATGACTTGTTCAAGTGTTCAAGGAGCCTCCAGGGACAGATCAGAAATGACTTGAGATGTCACCTGATGCCAGTCCTGGTTTCTGGTTAAATATGGGCTCTGAAAAGCTAGGGCTGGTTGGTGACGTTCATCAGGATGCAAGTGTGCTGGATCAATGCTGTTCCACCTGGGGCCTGGGCTAGCTTGCAGAAGGCAGCGCTCTGTCAGGCGTCCTGATCCAGTGACTGTCTTGTGTTCTAACATAGGCCATCACCATGGAACAGGTGGCAGCTGTGCCTGTCTGGGCTTGGCAGGTCTGTCATATCCCTCGTCCTGGAGATATTTCTCCTGGCCTGGTGCAGCACCTCACAGTGCCCATCTCTGTATCTCCTGTCAACATATGGGAGGCTCCCAGGAAGAGGTGGAGCTGTGGCTCTTTTTTGACTATCTGTTGGGATCCCTGAGGAAACTTTAAAACCCTGATCCCCTGTCACACCCTAAGCAGTCATCAGTATCTTTGGATGGCTATTTTTTCAGTGATTTCCTTGTCAGCCAAGAGGAGAACTGTTAGTTCAGGGCAGCGAGTCTCAAAAGGAGGCTACAGTCCCTCCCCCTCCCCCAAGGGACACATGGTAATGCTTGGGGACATTTCTGATTGCTACAACTGGAAAAGAGCTGCTGGCATCCGGTCAAGAGAGGCCCATGCTACGAGGTCATCAGCTCCCAATGTCCACAGCGCTAAGGTTGGGACCTTGGCTTGGCCTTGGGGACTCAGGTCACCTCCCTCCTGTACACTCAGTGCTCTCTGAAGCGAGAGGAGAGACAGGAAGGCGTGGTCTGAACCAATCATGGAAGGCTTCCTGATGGAGGAGGACTCTTGGGTTAGGATTTGACGGATAGCTTGGCTAGAAAGATAGGAGGGGAATAGTATTCTAATCAAGGGAAGCAGCAAAATCACACTTGCTGAAAGCCAGGCTGGGGTTGGAGGATGGTGGAGCCTTGAGTGCCAGCCTGTCTGAGGTAGAATCTACAAGACTTGTTTGAAGAATAGGGGAGGCTTCTTTGGGGGAGAGCAGGAGATGTGCAGCAGTGGAAGGTTGAATGGTGTCTCTCCATAAGCCTTGTCTACCTGGGCCTCCTCTGGTGTGACCTTCTTTAGGACAGAGGTCATTACAGATGCAATTAGGGTAAGAATCTTGAGGTGAGAGCTTTTTGGATTAGACTGGGTCCTAAAGCCAATCGCAGTGTCTCATAAGAGACAGAGGCAGAAGTCAGAAGGATGTGGCCACAAGCCAGGGGATTCGAGGAGCCCCTGGAAACTGGAAGAAGCATATTGTCCCTGAGAGACTTTGGTAGGAGCAAGGCTCTGTGACACCTCGGTTGCAAATATCTGAAAGGCTCCAGAGCAGTGAGAAAACACATTCCTGCTGCTTTAAGCTACAAAGCTTGTGGTAATTTGTGGTGGCAGCCCCCAGGGAGCAAAGACAACTCCTGACAGAAAGTGGAGCTCACAAGGCTCCGCGGGGGCCCACCCTCGGCTTGGATCCCATTTGCAAAGCTCGGCTCTAGCCTGGTTTTTTTTTTGGCTCACCCCCCTTCCTCGCCCCCATCTATATTAGAATAAGATTGAATTTTCTAGCTTGGGTTACTAAGCTTTCAGATCTGGAAACTGTGACCATTCATCAGCTGTCATGGGATGTCGTAAACAGGGACTTTAAAAGCCATGTTTGCTTTTTAGGGTGATAATCTTGGAGGTGAGCGGGGAGGTGACACATAGTGCGTGCATTTTAATGGGCTGTGCACTACAGCCCTCTTTAGTTGGAATGATTCGTTTTAATGTTCAAAATAAATATCGGAGACAATTTGCCAACAAAGCTGATTTTCTCCGCCCGCCATTAACTTAATCTCTATACCTCAGCTAATGACAGAGGGCTGGTGAGGGGAGGGGCCTCGCTCAAAAGTCAGCGGGGAGAAGCAGTTGGTGTGGTCACAAGCCCAAGCCCGGGTGACCGTGCATCTTGTGACGGTCTCCATGTGTGCCCAGCGTCCTGGAGTAGTGTTTGGAGGTTGGGTCAGTTGGTGTTGCCAATATTCAAATGCTTTTGATGGACCAAATGGCAATTTAATGTGGCTGAATGGAAACACAGAGAAGTTTCCTGGTTTATATGGTATGTTACATGGTCAAGCCAAATATGTACTTTAGTGCTAGGGAAACTGAGGCCCCGTGATCAAGAGCATTGCCGGGGGACACTGAGCTCTGTGAGCTGGACCTGTTCCTTTTTCCTCTGCTGCTTCAGTAAACTTCATCTTGGAGTGCATCTGCCAATGACTGTCCTCTCTTAGTCCCAGCTGGTACAGCTCCTGCCTGTTCTTGTGTCCTCAACCCCAAGGGATTCTTGTTGCAAATCCTGAGGTCATTTTGTCCTCTCCTGGCTTTCTGGAGCTACAAAGCCATGACTGGTCCCAGCACCACCATCCACCCTGGAACACAGAACCAGGGACACCAATCACACGCACTTTGTATTCATCAATTCTGGACAATAGACGCGTCACTGGGGTGAGGTATGATCCAGGCTTTCCTGAAGCTTACTGAAGGTGGCGGGAGGGGAGGTGGGCCAGACGCCCTCCTCCCCCATTTACAGCTTACTCCTGACCCTGTGCTGTTGCTAGAGGGTGGTGGAGGTTTAGCACAGGAAAGGGGCTCTCAGGGCACAGCCGAGTGCCATCCTAGCCTATCCAGTGTTGCTATAGGATGCTTTAGGCTGGGTAATTCTCAAGAAAAGCAGCTTATTGTCAGGCAGCCCAAGGTGAAGTCCAGGAACTGGTTTAGAACCTTCGTGATGTCCCCCTCCCCCCCACACCAGCAGGAGGTGGAAGGGGAGAACTCAAAAGCAAGAGCTGGACCTCCTTGAAACTGCCCTGCTCTTGGGGTGTTGGGGTTGGTCTGTCCACGAGGGCAGAGCCTGCCTGACCTATAGCCAGCTGGCACCAGGCCCTCCTCCCAGCAGGGTGTCTTCCGATGGCTTCTGTACTTGCCTTTGGAGAACACATTCAAACCACAGCACCCAGGCAGCAGCCCTCTTCCTGCAGCCTGGGACCTCCTAGTTGCTGGGAAGTGAAGATGGGGTCTGGGGTGCCTGAGTATGCTGGCAGGCAGAAGCCCAGGCCTCCTGTGCTACCTGTCCAGGGCAAGCTGCCAGGTGACAGAGGCAGACCCAACTGAGCTTCAGAAAAAAGAACACGTGTTTGGAGTGATTTATCCTTTCCTTAATTCATTTGATAAACATGGAGTCCTTAAGTGCCAGGTCCTCTGCTACATGACAGGATCAGGTCACCTAAAAATCCAGTTTTTTGTTTTGTTTTATTTTGTACTGGGGTTTGAACTCAGGCCTATACCTTGAGCCACTCCACAGCCCTTTATTGTATTGGGTGTTTTCAAGAGAGGGTCTTGGAACTATTTGCCCAGGGCTGGCTTTGAATCACAATCTTTCTGATCTCTGCCTCCTGAGTAGCTGAGATTACAGGCATGAATTGCTGGCGCCTGCCTTTTTTTTTTTTAAAGTGGTGAGCTCGAGCCCCCTGAGCCTGGCATGTTTTGCCTGGCAGCCATGGGTGGCACTGAGCTCTGGCCACCCTCCCCTGCTTTGCCTTTATCTAGCCCAAGTCACCTGTCTTCGTGGCCTGCTGGGCTCCAACAGGCACTCTAGTTTGAGAACCCTGGATTAGTCTCTGCTTTTTGTGTACCAAACAGGACATACAGTAGGTGCTAAAGGAAGGCTCAGTGTTTGCTGCAGGAACTGAAGGAGCTGGCTCTCCTTCAAAGGTCCTGGGCTTCTGTCATCACGGCTCTAGAGGGAGTGGGTGCTAGCCCTGCCTCAGGGCAGGGAGGAGACCGAGGGACCAGCCAACGAGGGTGTCTTAGAAATGAGCATGAAACACTATGGGCATAGCAGCCTTGGTGGAGATGCAAACTTGCTCAGTCATCTGGGTACCACTGGTGTCATCCACCTCACTCTGGAAAGCCCACACCCTTGGCTGAGATGGTCCAGGGCCACCTTCCACAGCCATGTTTGCAAAAGTGCGTGGAGATGGACGCAAGGCCCCCTGTGGCAGAGTGGCCAGCAACAGCAGCTGGAAATTGCTGGAATAAATGCTCCTCTGAGCACTGGAGCGTGGGGGAGGCGGCTTGTCTGGGCCAGTGGCTGTGGCAGGAAGGGAGTGGATGACTTTGTGCTGAGGTCAAGAGACCAGAGATGCTTTTTCAGCAGAATAAAGCCAGGAACGACACAGAGTGTACACACGGACACATGACATGAAGAAAAGGACACTTGAAAGCCTGGCCTTTGGCACAGTCTGTGGTGTGGATCCTGGTGCTGCCACTTACCAACTGTGTGGCGTAAGCAAGTCATGGAACCTCTCTGGGTTTAGCCACCCAGACTATAAGAGGGAGCTCGCAATGGCATCTTCTGATGGAGTTGTGACGGATGATTCAATGTGCTCATGCACAGAAAGCATCCACAGGGCAGGGTCTGAACTGAGATCCATTAGCTATTATTTTACTGCATATGTGCACATAAATCTGTGTTCATTTTCTTTCTTTTTTTTGTGGTACTGGTTATTGAACTCAGGTCCTTTTGCTTGCTAGGTAAGTGCTCTATCCCTTGAGCCGTGCCCCCAGTCCTTTTGCTTTCAGTTTGTTTTTCAGATAGGGTCTTGCATTAACTTTGCCAAGCTGGCCTTGGACCTTGATCCTGCATCCTGAATAGCAGGGATTACAGGGATGAGCCACAACATCTGGCCTTTCTTCTTTCATTTCCTGAAAGAACACACAAAATGTTAGCAGGGGCTGGTTTTGGAACTGGTGGAGTTTTGCATGGTCAGCAAAAGTTCTTTATTATTTTATACCTTTATTTAACAGTTCAAAAATTCTACCAAAGGTATTTTAGCTATTATTTCAAAATAAGTTAAAACCAGCCAACCACAAGTGAGGAGGATCGTTATGTCTGGAGTAAATGTCTGGAGAGTTAGATGAAGTGGTTACACTGGAGTTGGACATTCCAAGATCATCTACACAGAGAAAAGGTCAGGAGTAGGCACCTCTAAGGGCTGACGTGAGTGTGCTGGGCAGGAAAGATCATGGGGAGGGTAAAAGATTCGAGAGTCCCAGAGAAGCAGCAGAGCAGGATATGGTTCCCAGCAAGAAGGCTGTTGACCCTGTTCTTTGCCCCCTCCAACCCTCTCACCCTGCCCCGGTCCCACTCCCCACCAAACAAGGGCATGCTCTGAGGAGACAGAGGGAAGATGATGTATTTCTCAGTTGGATATGGAAAAGCAGCATGGCTGTATCCCAGGTTGGAGCACCGAAGTTCAGAAAAACAAAGGAACTTTACCCTCCCCCAAGTCATATGACTGAATGGGGGTGACTCACACACCTCTTGGAGCCTTGCGTTCCCCTGTGAGATGAGGGCTGGGGTGGGAGAGAACCCAATTTCTTCTGAGCCTGCACACCATCCTGTCACACCTGATGCCTGGCATTACCATGCTCTGGAAGTATAGCCAAGACTTTCCCAGTCTTTTCAGTACCATGGTCTCTACCCAGCCCCAGAAGTTGCAGACAGGGCATGCTGTGTGAATAGCTTACCTGTCAGCCTCTCTGCAAGGAGACCCACCTGCTCACCCTGGTGCCACTTCTCAGGATCCCCGGATCCCATACTCTCGCCTCTAGGACCCCCAGGCCTTGTGCACTATGATGCGGGGCTTCTGTGTTCTGTGTCCCATCGGCTCGCTGCTCCGTCACTCCAGAGGCCTTGGCTTTTGTCTCTGCCCCTGGCCCAGCTGTGAAGGTTTCTCCCTGCCTCAGTTCCCCTGGGGGCACCTAGGGCCTGGGTCAGGCTCTGCAGCCCCATCTTCACAAGGTGTCAGTCCCATTCTTCAAGGACAGAGACCCAAGGCTACTGAGGAGAAAAGCGTGGCTCTGATTTCCAGCTCTGTGTCCTGGGGCAAGTGGTCTCACCTTTCTTTCTTTCTTTTTTTTTCTTTTATTATTCATATGTGCATACAAGGCTTAGGTCATTTCTCCCCCCTGCCCCCACCCCCTCCCTTACCACCTACTCCGCCCCCTCCCTCTCCCCCCCACCCCCTCAATACCCAGCAGAAACTATTTTGCCCTTATGTCTAATTTTGTTGAAGAGAGAGTATAAGCAATAATAGGAAGGAACAAGGGTTTTTGCTGGTTGAGATAAGCATAGCTATACAGGGAGTTGACTCACATTAATTTCCTGTGCATGTGTGTTACCTTCTAGGTTAATTCTTCTTGATCTAACCTTTTCTCTAGTTCCTGGTCCCCTTTTCCTATTGGCCTCAGTTGCTTTTAAGGTATCTGCTTTAGTTTCTCTGCATTAAGGGCAACAAATGCTAGCTAATTTTTTAGGTGTCTTACCTATCCTCACCCCTCCCTTGTGTGCTCTCGCTTTTATCATTTGCTCAAAGTCCAATCCCATTGTGTTTGCCCTCGATCTAATTCCGCATATGAGGGAGAACATACGATTTTTGGTCTTTTGGGCCAGGCTAACCTCACTCAGAATGATGTTCTCCAATTCCATCCATTTACCAGCGAATGATAACATTTCATTCTTCTTCATGGCTGCATAAAATTCCACTGTGTATAGATACCACATTTTCTTAATCCATTCGTTAGTGGTGGGGCATCTTGGCTGTTTCCATAACTTGGCTATTGTGAATAGTGCCGCAATAAACATGGGTGTGCAGGTGCCTCTGGAGTAACCTGTGTCACAGTCTTTTGGGTATATCCCCAAGAGTGGTATTGCTGGATCAAATGGTAGATCAATGTCTAGCTTTTTAAGTAGCCTCCAAATTTTTTTCCAGAGTGGTTGTACTAGTCTACATTCCCACCAACAGTGTAAGAAGGTTCCTTTTTCCCCTGCATCCTCGCCAACACCTATTGTTGGTGGTGTTGCTGATGATGGCTATTCTAACAGGGGTGAGGTGGAATCAGCGTGGTTTTAATTTGCATTTCCTTTATTGCTAGAGATGGTGAGCATTTTTTCATGTGTTTTTTGGCCATTTGAATTTCTTCTTTTGAGAAAGTTCTGTTTAGTTCACGTGCCCATTTCTTTATTGGTTCATTAGTTTTGGGAGAATTTAGTTTTTTAAGTTCGCTATATATTCTGGTTATCAGTCCTTTGTCTGATGTATAGTTGGCAAATATTTTCTCCCACTCTGAGGGTGTTCTCTTCAGTTTAGAGACCATTTCTTTTGATGAACAGAAGTTTAGTTTTATGAGGTCCCATTTATCTATGCTATCTCTTAGTTGCTGTGCTGCTGGGGTTTCGTTGAGAAAGTTCTTACCTATACCTACTAACTCCAGAGTATTTCCTATTCTTTCCTGTATCAACTTAAGAGTTTGGGGTCTGATATTAAGATCCTTGATCCACTTGATGTATTGAGGGGGGTGGACAGCAGAGCCTCCTGTTTACTGTGAGGGACCTTCATATAACGGTCCCTTAGCTCTGGTCCTCTACTGTCTCCCAGGGGACCCTAAGGGCCTGGCCTCTGCCAGTCTCTCTCCTTTTTTCTGCCAGGTAATGCTTGGGGATTGAGGGGTGTATGTGTGTGTGTGGGGGGGGTGGTCACAGCTCCATCCAGCAATGGGTGGCTGAAAGAAGCTGGCCTGGGACTGAGGGTAATTTCTGACTCCCACCCAACTTGCTGTGTTAACTCACTGGCAACCTCCATTTCCTCAGCTGGGATGTAAATGGCTTGGACTGCAGCTCCAAGTAACTATGAAAAATCCTTCTTTTCCTCGCCATCAGGAAGCCTTCCCACATCACCTTCCCCGGCTGGACAGTCCCTCTTGGTCCCTATAACCCAGGGCTCCCCTCTATCTAGGCACCCAGGTTTCCCCAACATGGAACAGCCTGGTCTGTGGGGCCTCCATACTGGTAGACAACTAGCAGGTTTGTAGGCCTTTGTGTCTGGCTTTGGCGGGTCCCAGGAGACACAGGGGTGGGTGGGGTAGGAATTCTGCCTCTCATTCCTAGGCCTGATGTTGTGTGTGGCCTTGCAGGAGGCCTCTGGAGCTCCAGGTGAGCCTCGCTCCTCCCTGGGGTGTGGGGGCAACTGGCAGATCCTCTGATCCTCCTTTTATTTCTGGTCTCTCTGAACACCCAGTTCCCCTCCGCACCTGACCTTGGTGCTCAAAACTTCACAGAAACTGCTCAGCAGAAAGCAAGCGTCATCCTGACCCCTCTCATCTCTTTAATCCTTTTCAAGGAAGAAACACTGTGACTTGAGTATCTTCTGGTGGACTTACTTTTTTTTCTTTCTTTTTTGGTGGTAGTGGGGTTTGAACTCAGGGCCTCATGCTTGGTAGGCAGGTGTTCTAGAACTTGAACCAGCCCCCGATTTACATTTTCTTTTTTAAAGCTAACCTCTGCTCTATGGTTTCAAAAATGGGAAACCCAGGCTCAGGCTCAGGCTGAGAGAGGATTAAGGCACAGGGAGCCTTCTGAGCATCACTCTGCTTTTGTCCAAGGGCTCCTGTTTCCCCAGCTTCCAGGGGAGAGTAGCGACTAGGCCAGCCTCGGCCTGGCTCCTCCATGCCACGTCCCCTCCAAGTCTGGCTCCCCCCGAACATTTTACTTCACACAACAGATCCTGCCTCTGCTCTGTGGGTGCTTGGCCTCCATCCAGCAGCCCCTCTCCCTCGATGCTCCTAACCCGTGTCCTTGGAGACCCTCCCGAGGTTCTGATTGGAGGGTGCCAAGGTAAGATCTGGATATGCTTTGAGTGTGGCCTAATGGTGCATGTGTTGGAAGACTGGTCCCCAGTGTGGAGGTGTTAAGAGGTGGTGGGATGTGGAAGAGGTGGGGCCTATCAGGGGCAGTTAGGTCATTGGGCATGTGACCACAGAAAGGATTAAGGTAGTACTCAGGGAGCCCTTCTTAGTTCTTTCAAGAGAGTTACAAAAGATTGAGACGGATCGCTTCTCAGCCTGTTGGCTAAGCTCAAGTGTAGTATCTGTTCTTATCAGTTTAATATCGATATGTCCTCTATCCGAGGACAATATATTAAATGGGTTTTTGGAACAGGGATATGGAATAGGAGCTTGCTCTGTCCACTCCACGCACCAACCTGGTATTGCAGTACCTCTAGGAACCGTACACCAAAAAAAAAAAAAAAATTGAGACAGGCCCCTCCCTGCTTTCTGGTTTCTTGTCTCTTCATGCAATCTCTCCCTCTTGCATATGCTCTGGTCACAATGCCACCTGCCATATGACATAGCCAAGGATGCCCTCACCAGAGCTGAGAAGACATTGGCACTGTGCTCTGAAATCTCCCCATCTGTGAGCCAATAAACCTCTTTACTTAATGAAGTATCTAGCCTCAGGTATTTTGTGATGGCAATTGGACTAATAGAGAGGGTATCCCTCTACTCCATGCCCTTTCAGACCATTTCTAGAGACGAGGGTCAAGAAAACACAAAGGCTTAGAAACCAAGAATTTTGGGTTTAAAGCTTAGCTCTATAGGCCTTAGCTTTGAAACTCAAGCAACTGACTAATTCTTCCTGGGCCTCAGGTTCCCCATCCTGAAAGTGGGTATGGAAGCACCCATCTCACAGAGAGGTTGCAAGAACAGTGAGTTAGCACATATGGCTCTGGTCCAGAACCATCTACAGACTGTTCATGGTGGAAATTGAAAGAAGAAGAAATGTGTATAGCAACTTGACGTTACTGTGACATTTTAGCTCATTTTATAAAAGTGTCAATAATAGATTGGAAAATAAACCAAGTGGAAATGAAAAAACTGGTCCTTCTACACTGAGTTTGTGAAGACTTGTCTCAGCATGGAAGAAGCCTCAAGAAACAAGTGTTATATCCCTCTATTCATCCATCCATCCATCCGCCCATGAAGTAGCCCCTTGCTATGGAGGCTCAGAGGATTCGAAGCTGGCTTCTGTCTATAAACTCCTCTCTTATTGAGCCTTGTAGGGGTGGGGGAGAGAGGAAAGGTCTGCTCCCCAGATTCCTTTGAGGCATGGCAGAAGCAGGTTTGCTTAATAAATCTCAGGTAATTAGGTCCCACATTAAATCATATTTGGGGTGGGGTGGGAGGGGACAGAAGAAGCCCCACACCCGATTCTATCACTTGCCCTGGCTTGGTTCTTGCCTTCATTTTTGTTAGAGAAACCCAGGCAAGACTTGTTTTACATCTGTCCTTCCTCAAACTCAAAGTCAGGAGTCTGTTCCCCCCACTCCACCCTCAATCTAATTTCATTTTATTATGAAAACCAGGAAAATTACAAGTAATTGCTTGAAGATGTTGGAAAGATTGCATTTTGTTTTGCAACTATCAGCTTAAAAATAATGTTTAAGAGATTATGAATGGATGATTAACTATTTTTCCCATTACTTCTCTCTCAAAAGCAAAACCACAATGATTGTGATATGCACAGTAAAACGGAGGCGTCACTATCAAACACCAGGCAAGAAAACAAAAATCTGTACCCCATAAGAAGTCATGGTCCCTTTGGGGAGCAAGGGTTACTTTCAGGTCTTGGGGAAGATAGAACCGAGTAGAGAAAGGTGGTGGAGGTCACCAAAGACAACTTGGCCTTCCTGTGCTCATTTCTGGGCTTTGCTGCTCCCTCCCATCCTCACAGGAAACAATGGTTATGAGGACTGCAGTCAGATTGCCTATTTTCTGCCTTTCCTGAGTCAGTTTGAATTGGGTGAAAGCGGCCTCCGATGCAGCTGTATTGCACCATTTCAGGCTATGTTTATCATTTAAAAGGAACAATTTTAATACCCACATTTGCTGTACAGTATGAGCCATAAATGTGATTTAGCCTTCCCTTTATAATAGACTCTACTGGCGAGTGCGCAGGCTCCCCAAGTGCTCCCTCTAAGAGCTGGCTATGAACATGAGCAGGCTTCTCCTTCTTGTATGAAAGTTTGCCTCTTTACTGTCTCTTGAAATTAACTGAACAGAAAGTGCAGGGATGGGCCGAGTTGCCCTTCTTCCTTTGGGGGGGATGTCTTGGGAGAGGGTCAGTCTCTGGGCTGTAATGCCTAGTGGGCTGGCATTGCATGGATGCTTAGGGCTGTCTGTGTCTCCTCCGCTCTGGGCTTGGCCTCCTCACGGGCAGTGATGATAATGACACACCACCTCCGTCAGTGTTGCTGGGTTGGGTTGTGGACTGGCATCGCCAGCACACCCGAGAGCTTGCTAGGCATGCAGATTCCTTGGCTCTGCCCAGACGGTGAAATCAGAACCCTTTGGGGTGGGGCCTAGGAGCCGCACAGGTGGTTCCGATGCACAGCTCTGGGGCAGAGCTGGGAGCCTGTCAAAGGTCAGAGTGAATTGCTCAAGGTGTCTGTGAGTCTCCTGAGCCCAGTGGCTTCCAGAACCAGGAGCTGGAGACTCATGGAATGCTTAGGACCCAAGATGACATAGTACCAAAAGAATGTGTTCAGTTCTGGACCCCACAGACTCAGGCTGAGTGTTGGCAGAGTAGGCTGTGTGCCCTGAGATGGTGAGGAGGGCCGTGGGTTGGAAGGTAAGACTTTGCCCCATTCAAAATTGCCAGATGGATGGCCATCATCAAGCAATGTGTAGTGGGGGAGAGGCAAAGGCGTGGGCATGTCTAACTTGGAAAAAAATATGACATGGCAGAGACTTTGTCAGGCACTAGAGGGCTGGACTGTGCAGAGCGGTGCAGATGTCCCCGGGGAGAGGCGAGGAGGCCCTCAAGAGTCCAGTGCTCTGCCAACAGTGGTGACCCTTCTGTCACTGAGGCTGATCCTACCTTGGGAAGTATCCCTGTGATACCAGCATTCCAAGTCCCGTCCTGTCCCCTCTATTTTAGCCTTCAGCTGACCTTCCTCTGGCCTCCCTACCCCAGTGTAGGGAGACAATAACCTTGGGAAGGGGGGAAGCCCTTCTTCCTGGATAGGCGGCTTCCTGCTGAGAAACGCCTCTATTGGGGGAAAATGGGATTAATTTTTAGAGAAGCCATAGTGGCTGAACATGCAGTTTTCAAATTGTTGACTATGATATTAAGTAACAAGCAGACTCCTGTCCAATGGATGTTATTAAAATTAACTGTTTTAGCACTGCATTTGGAATCAAAACCAATCTGTCACTCCTAAATTGGTTTCTTTCAACTGCTATTTGAGGGTAAAATGAACAGTTTTAACAATTACTTCTCCAGTGCAAATCATAAACTTGATTTACGGGAAAACACTTAATTTACTGTGTTTGACTGTGCACCGGAGCTGCCACTTATCTCACAGTAAATTTCCCCACTTGCCTGTTGGCTTCTTAGACAGCAGCCTTGGCCCCCACTGCCTCCCTCGCCTGCCTGCAGGCCCAGGGCCCCATCTGGGGGAGGCCAGGGTTTTCATTTAGAAAGAGCTGGGTGTTTAAGAGCAGACAAGGGTCCATATGGAGTTGACTGCCCAAGGACCCTCTGCTCCATGCTATTCCAACTTGTAAAAAGTAAATGGAATATCACTGCTATTTAACTCAATAGGAACTAACTATTAGGGAGGGAAAATCAGTAAGCCCCTGGGAGACCATAAATCATTCATTCACTCACAGCCATGTCTCCAGAGTGATCTGCTGAGGGTCTAGCATGATGGAACCGCCTCCTGTCTCCCCACAGGTCCCTGAGTGAATTCACCATCTAAAGGGAAAAAGACAGTACTGGACAGTGTCATTTTGTGGTTTGATAAATAACAAAATTAATGGTTGGCCATTAATGTGTTGAGAGGCAATAACTGTGCTCAGAGTTGCTGGGTCTGGAGTGGGGATGGGGAAGCTATCATGCTTTGCAGACGTTCCATTTGAACTGGGTTTTGAAGGCTGAGGAGTTTTTCAGGTAGAGGAGAGGAAAGGGGCCCCCAGGGATCAGCATTAGCCAACTCTTAGCGGCACAGAAGAGAGGGGTGTCTTCAGTGAGGGGTTCATGGCAGGACCAGCGGAGAGACATTTGTGCCAGGCTCCCTCTTCTAAGGAGTTTGCATTTGGTGTGATGTGTGGTGAGAGCCCCTTTCTAGCTAGCAAAGGGAAGGGCACAGTGTGAAAATGCCCTGGGCAAATCAGGAATAAATGCCACAAAGGTCGGGGGTTGAAGCATGGTCCCTGGTTTTGTGAAAAGTCAGAAAGCATATGCAAACCATATGCAAATGAGATGCAAGCTAGCACCTGCTGTGCATTGTGTAGTCAGCCAGTTCTCTGCAGCAGAGAAGGCCTTTCCACAGAGGTGAGGGGCCCTGCTTGTCCTCTAGCTGAGCTGTGGGGAGCATTGTGGGTCAAATAAGAAACAAAATGCCCCAAGACTTTCCAGTCAGGGTCCTTCCTCTTGGAGGCACTGTCCCCTTGGAAGAAGGAAGGACCACAATACAGGCCCCAGAAGGATGAGATGAAGCCTGAGGGAGCCACCCTCTCCGAGACCAGGCCTTAGCACTTGATGGCAAGAGGTTGGTGGGAGACTGGCCTGGGAGGGTTGTGGGTGCTCACCCCCTCTGCCGAGACTCCACTGCTCTGTACTGTGTCTCTCAGGGGGGACGCAGGATCTTCAGAACCAATGCCCGTGATCCACCATCTGTGTTTCTTCGTGGCTTGCTGATTTTCCAGCTCTGCCCCACCGGGGCCCCAGTGGCTGGTTCCTGTGACATTGGCAACATCATAACTGGAGCTCCTCCCTAGGGGACCCAGGGTCACCTCCTGTGTTGCTCTGCCTGGAGCTGTGCAGAAACGCTGTATGGCCTGGGCCTCTGAGAACCTCAAGGTAAACCTGGGTTACTAGTGAAAGGAATTTTGAACTCATCTCTTCCATGGGGATTCTGTCAAGAAAAAGGAGGGTGAAGACCCTCATTTCAGTTAACGTGAGGCCTGGAGGGCTGTGCCCAGCTCCCAGAAGCTTCCAAGGATAACTACATAATTCGAGGTGTGCCCTTGGAGAAGTCTCTTCTCTGGCTGTGGCTCTGTTCCTTAGAAGGTGACCAGACATTTCACCTAAGATTCTGAGTTGTCCCATGCAACTTAGCCGGCAGTACATGCATGAGCCTGTGTGTGTGTGTATGTGTGTCTCAGTCCCAAAGGGCAAGGGCTGGTGACAAACATTTTGGGGGGCATGGCAGCACAGAGGCACCCAGCCCCCAGGACAGGACTGAAACCTAAGGTCCCTGCACAGAGTTGCCCCAGGGTGGAGGATGGCAGAGCTGGCTGGTGAGGCTTGCTCCATGCAAGGTCCTGGACCAGTGTGGGGAGGTTTGCAGCCCATTCTGACTGTTCCCTGGCTCCTTCTCAGCTCTCTCTTCTTTCTCTCTCCCCTCTCCTCCCCACTATCTATTTTCTGGCTGGTACATGGCCTGGTTCTCTCTCCCTTTCTTTCTGCCATCTCTCTTATGTTCTCTGGGACCCCTTGTCCTCCTCTGAGACCCTCTTCCTTATCTCCTCTGTCGACCTGAGTCTGGAAGCTGGCTTCCTGCCTTTCTGGGACTCTCCATGCCCCAGTCTCTCCTCTCCTCTGCCCACATTTCTTCATGTTCCCCCACCTAGCTATCAGGCCCTGAGCACTTTGGGGAAATTGGGGAAGGGTCTCATCCGGCTGAGGGTAGGAGGGGCAGGAGGGAGAAGATTGAGACTAGACGCCCTTCAGCAGGTGGCACTGTTGGGTGACTTTTGCTTGGGAAACCTTTTAGTGTGAAAAAACACTCTGGAATCTATTGGCATTTGAAATGAGCTTTTTTAAAAAATAAAAAAAAATAAAAATAATGACTCCCATTTCCCGGGCATCATTAAACAAGGAGCAGTGTTTGGGTGTGTGATGTGTGTTAGAGGATGTATGAGCGCGTGCGTCGGCATGTGAGTCTATAGGGCTGGAGTGTAGGCATGTGTATGTGTGTGTGTGATCACTTGCCAAGTCTACGGGCGATCCTGTCCATGTGCTGGGACAATCTAAGTGGCAGCACAACCATGTGCACATGGCCTTTCTGTATGCACAGGAGCACAGTCACAAGAGGCGTGTCTATTCACATGCACTGTCAATGTCAGCCTCAGGGGCCTGTGTCAACACATGTGCGCAACTGAGTGTGTCCTTGCATTGATGTAGGGGCAGGGCTGCATGCGGTGTACAGGGCGATGTATTTGTTTCTGCACTCATGCTCCCTGGCAGCAATGTACTACAGTGGAGAAGAGGGAGCATTGTGGAGTCAAGTCTCACACCTACAGCTGTGTGATTTTGACCTAGTCAATCAGCATCTCTTAGCTTCAGATAAGTGACCTGAAAAAGGAGATAATAGCAACAGCTGCCTCTCTCAAGCCTCACAGCTGTGAGGATTAACAGGATCATTCCTGTGAGGGGGCTGGCATGGCACTGGGTACCCGGTTAGAGCCCCACAGGCTGTGAGCAATGATTTGTGGGGTTGGGAGTCAGCAGGACTCATTCTCCTGGTCACCTCCATCCCGGCTGGACTGAGCCTTAGGGGACAGGAGGCCTGAGGGTGGGCTCTCTTGAGGACTCCAGAGTCTGCTCAGCTCTGTGGACTTGCTCTGCTGGACAGAACCAGGGCTAGAATGCTCCACAGGGGAGACCCAGTTGGGATGGACCTTGGGGTCATTGACGCTAACTCCTAATGTAACAGGATAGGTAAGGGGAGCTGGTGGCCAGTTCTCTGGGCTCCACAGCACATCAGGTCTGGCATGCAGGGTTCCAGATCTGCAGGCCAGTGCCCAAGGGCAGTAAGCCAGGCTGGTGCCCAGAGGCAAGGAATAGGTGAGCTCAGCTCCCTGAAGGTCTGACCAATCCTTGTCCCTTTTTTGTTTTTCCTAATCTCTTGGCGGTGACTGAGGTGGGAGACATTTGTCTGCTTCTCTGCTGATGTTTAACAACCACCTCAACACATGAGGGCTTAGAGCAATCCATTATCACTGTGCCCAGTCTTCTGGGTTGGCTGGCACACCTATGATTCTCTCATTTGGCTGACTGAGGCTCCGCACTCAGACACTTGGCGCCCTGTGGTCCTTGGCCTCTGCCTCCATGCAGCCTCTGATTATCCAGGGCCTCTGCTCGTGGCTTGAGACTCTCCAGCAGGGTGGGTTCAGGTTGGTAGCTTGCCCTTCCTTCCTTCCTTCCGTCCTTCCTTCCTTCCTTCCTTCCTTCCTTCCTTCCTCCCTCCCTCCCTCCCTTCCTTCCCTCTTTTCTTTTCTTTTCTTTCTTCTTTCTTTCCTTTCTTTCTTTTCTTTCCACCAGCCCCATTTTATTTTATTTTATTTTTTGTGAAGGGTTTTTCAAGATATTCTTGAGAACTATTTGCCCAGGCTGGCTTCAAACTGTGATCCTCCTGATCTCTGCCTCCTGAGCTAGAATTATAGGCATGGGCCACTGGCGCCTGGCAATTGTCATGTAGCAGTTGGCTCCCAGGATACACAAAGTGGAGCCATCTGCTTAGTGAAGGGCCACACCCAGATTCAAGAGGGCAGAGAAAGGGAAATCCTTCCCGGAGGAGGGCAAGGCCATAGGGCTGGAGAGCCTGTGGGCTGGGGAATGGTGCTTTGGAAAACAAGTGTGCCATAGTGTCCTGATGACATGCTAAGATGAGGAGCAAAGGCCAGTCTCAGAATGTCTCCTCGCTGTCATTTCCTCCAGTCCTCAACAGCCGCCACCTCTGCTTCATCACTCACCGTGTGACTTTTGCCAGCCTCCTTCATGCTCAGTGCCTCAGTTTCCTCACGAGTAAGGTAGGAATGATAGTAACAGTGATGCCTCATTAAGTTGTCGGCATGGCCCATTGTGGGTCCTCCTCAGAGGTGTTATAGCTGTCTTTATCCTTCTCTGCCCTTCAAAGGTGAGAAACCGAGGCTCAGGGAAAACTGGTTCAGGGCTGCCAGCTTGAAAATGGCAAAGCTGGGCCCAAAAGGTTGGCCTTCTCCCTCCAAACGGCATTTTGCCCCCTCTGAGACTGCAATGTCAGAAGGACCAGAGGGAGAAAGAAACAATACAAAGAGGAGCAGGGGAGGAGTCACAGTCCTGTCTCAAGTTCTAGGTTCTGTCTAGAGACTTGCAAGCTCCCACTGCTCGCTCCTGAGTTACTGAGTTTCTGGTCATTGTCTCCAGCTCCTGCAAGTGGGGGTGGAAGAGCTCTAGACTCTTCCATCTTCCCAGACTCAGGGGTCCTCTCAACCACCCTCTGCAGAAGGGGAAAAGGAGGAGCACAGGGTCCCTGTGGCTGCATGGCGGCCTCAAGGTCACATGGTTTGTGGCCACAATTAGTCATGTTCTCCACCTCCTTACATGTCACAAAATCACCTTTAACATCCCTACCTTTTCTTCTGCGGTACTGGGGCTTGAACTCAGGGCCTTCACCTTGAGCCATTCCACCAGCCCTTTTTTTGTGATAGGGTTTTTTGAGATAGGGTCTCACTAACTGTTTGCCCAGGCTGGCTTTGAACCTCGATCCTCCTGATCTCTGCCTCCTGGGTAGCTAGGATTACAGGCGTGAGCCACTATGCCCAGCTCTTTGTTATATTCTTTAAGCAGTTGGCCTAAGAAGTGAGGTCCAAATGTCTGTTCCTGGTGGTTGAAGAAAAGGCTTCGTCACTGGGTGTTAGCCAGCTCCCCATTTAATCTCCCTTGCTTCCCAAAGAGTCCTTGTCCTTCACATTCCCTGGTGCCTCACCTCTGGGTTTATGTTCCCATCCCCCACCTTTTAGCTCAGAGAACAGGTTCCCAGGGACACACTCGGCCAGGTGTCCTGGGCCACGTGCGGACAGCTGTTTCCTTCTGCAACAGATTGGACACTGAGTTTCCTTCCCACACGTGACTCTCAGTTTCTAAACTCAACAGAATCTCTTCAAAGGTGTGTGCCATGTGTGTCCCAGTTGTGGGAAAGCCGAGGAGGGAGGGGTGTTTTGGTCCCTGCAGCTGCTGGCATGCTTCCTTCTTGTTCTGCTGTGGAGTCCCAGGCTCTCGGGACAGCAAATGCCACCTATGCTCAGTAGGATTTGAACTTGGCTCAGCAATTCTCTTTCTTTTTCCCAGGGGAAGAGCAGGGTGAACTGGACTTTGGGTGTAGCAGCAGTGATGCCAGCTAGACTCAAGGAACAACTTTCTGGACTGGGGGCATGGCTCAGGTGGTAGAGCGCCTGCCTAGCAAGAATGAGGCCTGAGTTCAAACTCCGCTACTGCCAGAAGAAGGAGGAGGAGGAGGAGGAGGAAAAGAAGGAGGAAGAGAAGGAAGAGAAGAAGGAGGAGGAGAGGAGGAGGAATGCCTTTCTAAGATGTGAGGGTTCAGGTCATTGGGCAGATTAGATTTGGGTGTGGGGTCCTAGGCTTAAGGAACCTTTTATATTGTCTGTAAGGACTTAGGGGTGACTGTACCTTCTAGGGGCTGGATAAGGTGATTTTTTTTTCAGCACTGCCAGTTCCCAGGGCTCCTGGGGTCCCAAGGGGAGGAAGAACTTCGGGGTGCAGGGAATAAGGGAGGGGAGGAACTTGTGGAGAGGTCCAATGGCAGGACAAGCACTACTACACTACTAACCTCCGCAGTGGGGCCAGTGCTGCCCTAGCTGCCCTATGGGCTCTTGGAGCCACTCTGGGGCCACTCCTCCCTCCACTCACAAGCCACAGTTATTTTTAGCACCAGGATGTACAAAGCATGCTCAGAGAAACAGAGTGGAAAATCTGACACTCGGAGCCTCGCTGGGGGGAGATCCAGCTCCTTCTCACAGGTCACTCACATGTATGATTTGCTTCTTGCATATGTGTCTGAGCAGTCTGATTTGGTTCCAGCAGGGTCCCTAGAGTGGACCCACAGTCTCCTGGACAGTGTCTGGGGCCATTGGACTTAGGTGATGGCATTGGCTTCTGTCCAAGCATGTCTTTCTTCCACTTACCATTGGAATTGTGACCAGACTACAAGCACAGACTCAACACAGGAAAGCCCACTGTCATCTCTGGGGTCTGCAGTCATCATGGAAAGAGACAGGGCAAGTCTGAGGATTGCTGTTGGGTAGGGGAGAAATCCCAGGCCCAGAGAGGGTGTTGAGAGGCATGAAGTCAAACGGGAAAACAGCAGAGTTGACCATCAGGAGGGTCGCACCTCTGTTCTTGGGTATCTGAACACACTGATAATGAGGCCTGGGGTAGAAGTCCAAAGCAGCTCGGGCGGGGCATCCAGAGGTGGTGGTGGTAATGAAGTGGATATTTAATTAAAAAGTACTTCCTGGTTTCCCCTGTCTTATTATAAGAACAATAGATGTTCTTCGTGGAAAATCTAAAAACATAGGTAAGTAAACAGAACAAAATTAAAAATACCCACAATCCTAGCACCTAGAGACAAACTCTGTAAAAATTTTTGGGGATCCACTACCAGGCGTTCCCTTTTTCTTCTTTCAAACATCTTCATTTATTTTTAATTATACCTATAGTAATATAAGAACACAGTGTTGTTAGAAAAATTCCAATAATACAAATCAAGCGGATGCCTCCTCTCCCTCTCCCAGCTTGGGGTTCCCTTTGCTGAAGGGGTGATCACAGGGAACATTTTGATGTGTCTCCTTCCTGATCTTTTAAAAGAGTACACACACATTATATCTGTTCACACAGAGACATGTGGTTTTATTTTTAGTGTGTTTAGGATCTTTTTTCAACAAAGATGGTATCACGCTGTGTATATGGCTGTACACTTTGATCTTAGTACCTGACTATTAGTCCTTTTTGTATTTTCAGTGTCAATCCCCTTGCTGTAAGTGCTGGTCGGAATCCTCAGAATGGACACGTCAGTCTGTCTAGCCATCCCCCTGTGATGGACATGCAGTTTGCTTCCCTGTGCTTTGCTACTGCGTCCCTTCTGTCATTTCTCTTGCACATGTTCCTTGGGCAAGAGTTCTTCTCAAGGTTAAAGTGCAAAGGAAAAATTTTACACAAATTTCCTTCTCCTTTTACACACATTGAAAAAAGGGAAACGCCTTGCACTAGTGCTGTAAGAGCCTGCCTGCTCCATCCTCCATGCTAACAAGAAGGAGGATATGACAGTGTTTCCCCAGCTGTGCCCAGCAGCACTGGTGTGCAGTGAGACCCTGACAGGTGTGCTAGGGAGGAAAGGCATCAAGGCAGGTGTACAGGTGAATACATTCCAGGTATAGTCAAATGGATTCACAGAAGTGCACTTGGAAATTCACAGTACCCATTGCTATGTCAAGAGGTGGCCTGAAGCAAAGAATCAAGTTTGTCTCCATTTTAGCCTGGCTTTCCCCAAAGACAGCTGTGGTATAGGAAGCACAGAGCAGGTAGAGGAGGTGCTCTGCTGCATTGCCTTGGTTGGTCCACTTGCACGCACCCGGGCCCCAGTTCTACCTGCTGGCATCTGCGATGTGACACCTGAGGTCTTCCTCTTGCTGCAGGAGCAGGTTGGAAGATAGGTGGACTCTGCACTGTCCTGGGGTTCCAACACCAGGACAATGATGAATGAAAGGGTTGGTGTAAGGAGCTTGAGCTGCTGTAGCCCTGGGTGGGATGGCTTGAGGCAAGGGTCTCATGCGGATCTCTGAGCTTCTGCAGAGGATCTGGGCGCCAATCCCACTGTAGTTGCTGGTTGAGAGGCACCTCCATTGGCAGCTGTCCTTCCTGGCCTCAGTCCCCCCAGACCCCCCCCAACCACATTGTACCTCCCCACATCGGGATCTAGCTGTATTTGAGGCCTGTGTTGGCTGCCAGGGAAACTCCAACTAAGTGACTTATGGTCACTTTTTTTGTTTTTGAAGTCAGCATCTCTCTATGTAGCCCAGGCTGTTCAGGAACTTGCTAGGTAGCTCTGGTTGCCCCCAGACTTAACAATTTTCTTGCCTCCAGAGTGCTGGGATTACAGATATGAACCGCTGTGCCCTGCTCTGATGCTCACTTTTTAATGATTTCATGGGAATGTCATAAATATTTCTCTCAAGTGATCATTAAAGGTTGTTTCTGCTGGGTGACAGAAACAACAGTTACTCGGGAAGTAGAGATCAGGAGGATTGCGACTGGAGGCCAGCCTGGGCAGATAGGTTGAGAGACCCCATCTCAAAAATACTCAACACAAAAAGGGGTTGGTGGAATGGCCTAAGGGGTAGAGCACCTGCCTAGCTAGCAAGCTTGCAACCCTGAAACACAATTTGACATGAGTTGCTGTTAGCTTAGCACCTTATCAAACCCCAGTACTGCCCCCCCAAAAAACAAACACAAAAATTTCTCTTCCTTCCTTCCTCCCTCCCTCCCTTCTTTCCCTCCTCCGCCTCCTCCTCCTCCTCCTTCTTCTTCTTCTCTCTCTCTCCCTCCCTCCCTCTCTCTCTCTTATGCATTCCTGTCCAACTGGGCATGGTGGCACATGTCTATAATCCCAGCTACTTGGAATTAAGAGTTCAAGGCCAGCCTGGAGAAAGTTGGTGAGACCCTAGTTGGTGAGACAATACAAAGAACAAAAGATCTGGGGGCTTGGCTCAAGTGGTAGAGCATCCCAGCACTGCAAAACAGACAAAAACCAAAGTAGATTCCTGTAGAGGACATCCTTGTAGCTGGATAGCTATGCACATACTTAGTTATTGCTTTAGGGACCATTCCTAGATATGAGTCACTGATCCAAAGCAGAGCATTCTTCTATGGCGTTGATAAAAAGTCCTCGCCTTTGGATCTTCCCTTTCTCCTCTTGCTCGAATGCCACCTTAAAGCCCACAAAGGGCATGATGCAAAAGAGCCTGTCATGAATGCGCCCTGGCGATTTTGAGGTGAATGGGAAAGGCAGCCTGAAGGAAACTCCTGGCAGGACCCAGGGAGACACTAAGTGAGCTCACAGTGAAAGGTCTGGAACATAGTATGTCTGGAGGGTGCTTCTTCCCAGGTTCTTATTCTAAATCTTTCTCATCTTTCAAGGTGCAGCAGAAATCCCACCTCCTCCATTAAGCCCTCCTTGACTTCTTCAGCCCTTGTGGGTCCCATCCTGAGGCTCCATGTGATTTAGTACTAATTCTGTACAGCCCGTGCTACATCCTGTGGGCAGTGTTCTTTAACAGTGTCAGTGCTGTGTATGGGTCAGATTTACAAATGTGGGTCTTAATAAATACCTAAGACAGGAGAGCCAAAGAACCTGGATTTGGGTCCTACCATTGCTGCTGACCTCTGGGGAGCACCTTTGTCCTGCAGTGACCTTGAGTGGGGATAGGCACAACGTGGGTCCCCTGCCTACCCTCTCAGCCTCTCCTGTGCCTCCTCCGAAGCCCACCATTTGCTCCTGTATGCCAGGAGCCCAGAGGCTGGGCTGTCTGCACGCTGTGCAGGGCTGTGAATATCAGTGCGTTTTTCCTTTTCATCCTTGCAGGTGCAGGTTTCCGGAGACAAATATACCCTCCACCCCAGCCCCTCGATCTGTCTAAACACAATTTGACACGCGTTGCTATTAGCTCAGCACCTTATCAAATAATACGGCCTGATCGAGATAAAAGGTTTTACAACCCTCGCTGCCTTTGTTTCTGCCTGCATTCACCCACCGAGACAGCTAATAATTACCACCAAAGACAAAGAGAAATCTATACCCTCGCTTCGAGCTTCCAGTGAGCATGCTAAGCAGCCTCTGGAGGAGAGAGAGCTAGCAGAAGGCAGCCCCCAGACATCCTGGGCAGCCTGGGCTGGCTCTTGCCACTTGCTGGAGAGAGTGGCAGTGTGGGTGTGGGGGTCTTGGTTCCCCTGGTTGCTGGGGTGACCCCAAAGTTAGAAGTTGCCCAGCCCTGGAGGGGAAAGGAGAAGTGGGAGACTAGCCTGGCCCTGATGTGTCCTGGCCTGGTTGGGTGGACCAGAAGGGACTGAAGGGACGTTTGGGAAGTGCTGCTGGAGAGGGTGTGGTCCACACAGGGATGCAGGGCCTTGGGTTTCAGTCCCGGCTCTGCTGCTGGGTGGCTCTGTGTCCTTGCTAAATCTCTTGCTTTCTGTGGGCTTTTGGGGTGTTGTGTGGTAGGAGTGTGGGATCCTTGGCTCTACAGTGAGCTCAGCTGCTAACAGGAAGTTGCACGCCATTCTGGGCCTCAGTTCCCCCATCTGGAAGTGAGAGGTGCTTGGGTGATGGTGACAGTCATTTCAGGCAGGTCATCTCCCAGGTGTCTGTCTATTCCATGGCCAGGCCTAGTTGGAGCCTTGACAGGGAAGCTGGACAAGGAGGAGTCATAGGCCTTGACCGGATGTACTTTTTCAGCTCCTGTCTTGAAGACAGGCTGAGTCCCATCCTGATCACTTATTCTCATTATGAAGACCTATTGTGGCAAATCTGTTTCTGTTCTGTGCCTGTCCTGGAGGGGTGTGTGTGTGTGTGTGTGTGTGTGTGTGTGTGCACACACAAACAGACTTATATTTTTTCCCTATTATCTTGTGACACACTTGGGGGCCTTCCTCACAGGGCAGTGTCCCCTCCCATCCCTAGTCGCCTGCTTGTCTCTTAGATTTATAGGCAGAGGCAGGCACTGAGCTATGATTTATCCTGCGTCTAGCTGGTGAGTCACAATATCATTCTGTTGGAAGAAGCAAGGTATACACCTTCATTAAAAATTCTCCATTGCTAAGGAGGGAGGGGGTGGTAGAGGAGAATGGGGTGGGCGTGAATTCAGCTATTATATTGTAAGAACTCTTGTAAATGTCACAATGTACCCCCAGTTCAACAATATGATAATAAAAATAAAAATGCACATATGAAAAAAAAAACCAAAACGCTAATGGTCACGTGAGCTGTTGGAGCCATGGTGCCCATAACACTTTTCTTTTTTTTTTCTCCTTTTATTTTATTGTTTTTGCATTTACTTACATGTGTATACACTGTTTATGCCACCTCCCCCTGTCCCCCCTCCCACCCCATAGACTTTTCCATGCAAATTGGACAACCTTACATTTGTTAAAGAAAAAAAAAGCCACTTCCAAGAAATGCAATAAAACAAGGAGTGCCTGCATCTGCTCTCACGCCCGTCTCCCCCTGGACTGGGGGCTCCTTGAGGCAGGGCTGAGGTTCCATGCACCAATAAAGGCCCCTTCGCTGTGCACTGGCCCCAGCACACCATCTGCACTCTCTCTGCCTCTCTCCAGAGTGACTGCTGCTGCTCCTCTGTGATGGAAAAGCCAGGGTGTCAGACCCAAGAAGAGACCTGGGCCTTGCGTCACTCTTGCGTTCCTCCCCAGAGTGCCTCAGAAACCACACTGGTTGGTGTGGGGAGGAAGACAGTTTGGGGAGAGGGCATCAGGTACTCCTCTGTGGCAGGAAGTCTGCGGAACAGGCAGGCAGCTGGCAGTGGTCCGGATGGCGGCGAGGACCACAGCCACAACCATGCCCCAAAGGCTGTCAGGGAGGACATAGCAGGCCAGGGCACTGGCAGCCCTGTGGCCTTAGATCACAGTGGTCCTTGGAAACAGGACGTTTGTGCGAGCTGGTACCTCTACTGCCTTTTTTTTTTTTTTTTAATGTCCTTAATTTAGATTCAATATTCCAGGCAGCTGCCTCTGACCAGCTGAGCCAGGTCACCCGAGGTACCACAGCTGCTGGGAGCCATGTATGGAGGCACTGATGGGTCACTGAAGCTTGAGCTTCAGTGCTTCACATCCTGACAGAAGGCGGAAGACACCACTGTGGAGGAGGGGCCCGGGTGGTCACACAAGGGTCTCTCATTGGTAACGACTGTTCCTTTACCAAAGGGTGCGTCAACTCCCTGACACCCTGCCCTGCTTGCCCACAGTCCAGTCCACCCCCAGTGCAGACAGGACAAAGGGAGTAGGCCAAGGCGATCTGGGGGTCTGCTCACCCATCTGTTGTACTTCTCCATGGTTCCCCCAAGCACATGAGGGCCTGGAGAAAGGGAGTTGGTGTGTGGGGGTCCTGGGGAGGAAGAAGGGATCTGAAGGCTCTGCTGTCCCTCCCCAACTCTCAGGTCACCAACTCCCCAGGAGTCCACCCCTCAGAGTCCACCCCATGGATATTGGTGGGTCTTAAGTGGGTGGGCTTATTTAGAAATAGGAATGGGACTTGGGGCTCAGACACCCAGACAGTGAGCTTGGGGGGGTTAGAGAGCTTTGGCCTCACCCCAATGCGCAGATGAGGAGACAGAACCTCCTTCCCCATGCCCCTTTGCCCTCCTAAGGGACTTCTGGAAGGGACTGGTGACATGGTCATTACGCAACTCTTTGCAAAGAGAAATGCCCATTACAGCGCTCTCTGGCCAGTGGGCCTACCAGGATCGGGCAGGTCTCTGTGGGGTCACACAACCCATAGTGGGCCAGGGGACTCCATCCTGTAGGGAACCTGGGCATCGGCACTGGGTGTCTGCTCCTGGGCAGGGTCATGAGTGAGGCAGAAAAGTGCCGGCTTTGACTGTCTGTGCGGGTAGTTGTTTCGTGACTGGGTAAGGAGGTCGGGATAGGCATGGGTCATCCATTCCTACTTTCCCCTCAGCGCTAGGCTGGGGCAGCCAGCTGGCCCGCGTCCACGCATGCTGGATGCAGCTCAGACTGGAGGGGTCCCTACAGGCTGGAACAGGGCTGGGTGCCCTGAAAGGGGGGAGCTGAGACGTTCACCTGGAGCCAGAGGCGATGGGGAAGCAGGTCGGGGAGTGGGGACCAGGTGGCATCCTGACTATCAGGCGGTACGCACTTCTCTGGCCCAAGTTCATTTTCTGGGGCATTGAATCAGAAGAGTGGGCTGTGTTCAGTGTCACTGTCACAGTACTGCCCTTCCTAATTGCTGACACAGCTCTGCCTCAGGCCCTCCTTTGTCCTTGGTCTGGCCCAAGAGCATGTCTGCATCCCAGTCGGTTCTCACAGCTGCAAGAGTCATATCTCTGAGCACAGGATGTCACTCCTGTCCTGGTCAACACTGAAGCAGGCCCTGCAGCTGCCCTTCTTCACGGGGACAAGGTGGAGCCAAGCTGTGCCCGTGGGAAGAGGATGGGCATTTATTAAGTTCCAGCTGTGCCCTGCACACTCCACCAGACCCTGCAACTTTAAGTATTTCCTCCTTGTAATAGTGCAGTGATATCATGTTCCCATTTTAAAGATGAGAAAACCATGACTTGCCCATGAGCGCACAGCCGGTAAGGGGAGGGCCAGAGATCCCATATGGTTCATTCTGTGTCCATGGTGATGAATGCTGAAGCATGAGCCAGACCACCTATACATTCACTTTCCTGGGTGGATCTGGGAGCCCATTTCTGAGCATGAGGGATGGACAAGGATGGGGGCGGGGTAGGAGGTGCACAATTCCCCACTTTCCAGCATGAGCTGGGGGAGGACTCCCCCTTCCCCAAACGCTGAGGATGGTGCTTAGACCTCCAGTGTCCTGCGCTCCAGGGCTGGGAAGACCTCAGAAACATTTTTCATTTATACCCCCACTCTACAGAGAGCAAAACTGAGGCTAGACAGAATTGCCTCAGATTCCCAATGAGGAGTAGCCAAGACCAAGATGGCTACTCTTCTTTGGGCAGCCATCACAAGCCTGAAGATCAGACAGGGCTGGGGAGGCCTACCTGCCAGTCAGTGGACGATTACTCTGGAAACCTTGCAGGTGAGCTGGTGTTTGAATGGCAAGCCCCCAGGCTGTGTGCATGCTTGTACCTCATTGTACAAGACACATGTGCCTGGCACTGTGTTCTAGGTTGGCACTTAGTAAGGCAACATGAAGTGGTCTGGAGTCCCTGAGCCAGCAAACGGCAGAGTGCAAGTTCCCGACCTCTGGACTCCTGGCCCAGGGTTCCGTCTGTGGCCTCCCACTTGAGTGAGGAGACATGTAGCCCTGGGGCCACCAAGGCTTAGGAAAGGCTTTGGACACGGGCTATCGGATTCTGGAACCCTCACATATCCTACTCTTCTCCAAGGGTGAGGTCTTGGAACACCCCCATGCAAGCCCTCCCCCCTGCTCTGCTGCACCTGCCTGTCACTGGGGAGCCAGGCTGTACAGCGCACAGCTCCCCTGCGGCAGTCCCACTGGTCAAGTGCGTCCTCTGTTCCCCTGTACTGATGCCATCAGACACGCTCAGGGCCCCTTGGACCCCTGTTAGCTGAGCTCCTGACCTCTTCTCAGCCAGTCATGGCTGTTCTCCAGGTGGGCCTTGCTTCCTTCTTGCAGACCCCTGCCCAGCTGGGAATCAGGGAGATCGAGTTTGAATCTTGGCTGTTCCTGTCATCTTGTGACTGTGGCATGGCACTTAGTTCTTCACTGCACTGGTGAGAAGGTTAAGTGGAAAAGGCACAGGATGGACTTCACCCGGTGGTTGGCATGGAGCAGAACTCACTGTGTGCTACGTCGTGTTATTGTGACCTCCTAAAGGTACGCTGGTGCCCGCCTTGCAGAACTGGCGGGAGAATGAAGTGAGGTGGTCCATGTAAGTGCTGAGCTTAGGTTTTGGCTCCAAGTAAGGCTGGCCTGATAGTGACAGCAGTGCTTTGTCACTCACATGGGGAAGGTCCTGCCAGTGGACAGTGTGAGACGTGAATCTTGGGTGGCACTTGCTTGGCCCTTTCATTAAAAAATAGATTTTCTTTTGCTCATCTCAAAAGGTGTAGCAATAGGATAAACTCAGATGGATGTCACAGAAGAATCAAGTCAAAATGCCTTAAAGAATAAAGAAGTTTATTTAATTTTTTTTTCTTTTTGAGAGTGGGTCTTGCTATAAAGCCCAGGCCACCAGACCAGCCTCCAATTTGCCTATGTAAGAGGTTGACTTCGTGCTCTCAATCCCTCTGCCTCAGTTTACTGGTTGCTGGAATTACAGGTGAGCACCACCACGCCTGGCTGGGAGATATGTTTTTACATATGACAAGAACAGGAAGGTGGTAGCTGAATCTAGTGGTTAAGAAAGAGTTCAGAGCTGGGCGCTGGTGGGTCACGCCTGCAATCCTAGCTACTCAGGAGGTAGAGATCAGGAGGATCACAGTTGGAAGCCAGCAACTAGTTCACAAGACCTCATCTCGAAAAACCCTTCAAAAAAAAAGGGCTGGTAGAATGGCTCAAGGTGAAGGCCCTGAGTTCAAACCCCAGTACCAGAGGAAAAAAAAAAAAAGTTTAGAGGTCAAAGCCAGACTGCCTGAGGTAGAATGATTGTAGGTGTATGACCTAGGACTGGCTACTTAAACTTCCCAGCCTCAGTTTTCATATCTGTAGATGGGGCTTCATTAATCCTTTCTTTACAGGGTGCTTGTGAGGATTAATAGTTTTCCAAAGGCAAAGTGATTAGAGCAATGCTAGGCTCATGGTACATGCTGCATTAACATTGACTGTTATTTATTCCAGAGCTTTAATATTCTGGGGATCATTAATTTAGGTGGCTTAAATTAATGGATTTTTTTTCCATTGTCTGGTCTGCCGCTGTCAACGTGCTGACTTTATCCTCAGGTTTGTGCCCTCATGATACATAATGGCTGCTGCTGCACCAAACATCACTCTTCATGCAGCACTGTCCGAAGCTAGAAGAAAGAATTTCTCTCTTTCACTTTTTCTTTCTTTTGGAGAAAGAAAAAAAATTTCTTCTTCTCTTCCTCCCCTTGTTCTCCTCCTTGTGCTGAGGATTGAACCCAAGGTTTCTTGCATGCTAAGCACGTGCTCTACCACTGAGGGAAAATTTTTTTAAATGACTTTCTTGTAATTTAATTGACTAGAAATGGGTCAAATGCCTGTACGAACTACTTAGGGAGAGGAAAATGGAATTGCTGCCATTGGTGGAGCCTAATCTACCTTCATCCTTCTGAAGCCACTCATATGTAGACCAACTTGGTGGTCACAGTGAGAAAGAAGGGGGGGAGGTGTGCAATGATGCGTCAGTCCACAATGTCTGACCGAGGTGACAGGAGTGAGGTCACAGCCACGTGCAAAGGATCTGCCCGTCACACTGACTTCAGCTCTGCAGGCGCTGAGATTGTTTTGTCTCGTCCATGCTGGCTTTAGTCTGTTTCTGAGGGACATCTGGAGAAGAGCAACCCAAGGACAGAGCTGAGTCCTGTCCACAGTCACACACCGTATCAGTCACTTGTGCTTACTGGATGCCTTTCTCTCTTTCCATCTAAAAGGCAGGTTCTGTTTTTATCGTTTTCTGCACATGAGAAAGGTGAGGCAGACGAAGGAAGCAAAAAGGTGCTAACAGATCCTCTCAGCCCCTTCATCACCCTTTGGTTCTCCTTGGAGGTCACCCGCAGCATTGGGCAGTGGCCGTGTCTGCCAGGAACTTCCTGAACCACGCTACCTGCACGCAGGGCAGCCTGGGATCTTGGATGTTAATCCCTACAGTGACGACCCTCGAGGAGCAAGGGCGTGCTGGTGACTGAACCTCCAGCCTCGAGGGGACAATTCTTAGGTGTGTACTACAGTTTCTAGAGGGCATGGCAGTAACCACCCTCAAAGGCACTCTTGTGTGGCCGTTCCCTCTTCCCCGTCTTAATTTTCCTCATCTGGACTTCCTAGGGTCACCTCTTCCCCATCCTGGGCTTATTGGCTGCTTTTGCTATAACCCAAATTGAGGCTCTTTTCCCAGTTCCAGGGCTGCCTCAGCTCCTGATCCCTAAGCGGTTTGGTCTGTCACTGGAAGAATTAAGAGACAAACCAGTCCCCAACCTCCAACCCAACCCAGTGTCTTCAGCCGACTCCTGGAGGCAGCGAGCGCCTGCACAGGAACCCAGCCCAGTGTCCCCTGTGGGTGGTGGCCCGCAGTGCTCCACCAGCAGTAGCTGTGGCTCTTCGCTGCCTGACGGGCTGCGCCCAGTGACCCGAGAAGTGAATCCGAGGATCAACTCGGCCTTCCCCAGCCGGCTTCAAAGGAGCGATTATGGACCAACCAGGAAATAATACATTTCATGGGAAAGACCGTAATTATGGAGTATTGAGTAAATAATATATGCTTTTTAAAAGTCTGCAATTATGTATTTATCCTATCTGTAATTAGGGAATTTTTAAAGGGTGCATTATAGGTAATTTAAAAATAAAATAATGATACCACTCAAAACAAACAGCTCCAAACAAAGATAATTCAGGCCACCCCAAACTCAGCTCAGTGATGATTTCAGGGGAAGACGGTGTCATGGGCTTTGGGAAACCAGATGGCCCTTGTTGAACCTGAGTGGGTGGGGTCAGCTTGACCACCCTTGGCTTGGTGTCTTGGAAGCCAAAGTTCTGTCCTTGACTGACCTTTTCCTTGACACCTCCTTCCTCAGAGATTTCTTCCTCTTGCGACTCAACCAACAAGTCACGAATAGGTGTCAGCAACTTTTGTCATCTCTGTTCTTCTAGAAACTTCTGCCATTGTAGCCACTGGTCATAATGGCTATTGACATTTAAAGGAATGAAACAACATTTAAACCTTCAGCTCCTCGGTGGCACCAGCCACACTTGGGGTGCTTAGAGGTCACAAGTTGGGGGTAAGGTGGTAGCCATGCCACAGTGCTGGGAAGATTCACCACTGGAAAGTTCTATTGGAAACGCTGCCTTAGAATCAACTGCGTAGGTACGTAGGAGGTTGCTTACATGGTGTAGACCTGTTCTTGAGAAGATCATTCCTTTTCTTGGAAGATTCTTCCCCGCAGACCTGCCTGGTGAAATTCCCTGCACCCCAAGACCCCATGGCTCTCTCTTCTTTTATACTTGTTGTTTTAACCTTGGCTTCTCCACACTGTCTCATCCTCATGAGCCTCCATCCCAGGCCACGATCTAGACCAAAATAGGTGGGTAGAGAAGTCTGTGCTATAGTTCTGATGTTGGATGTCCTCCAAAGGCCCATGTGCTAAAGGCTTGGTGCTATTGGGAACCTCTAAGAGATGGGGCCTAGTGGGAGGTTGCTTGGTTATTGGTGGGCGGAGGGGTGTCCCTCAAAGGGAATTGTGGGACTCTGGCTCCTTCCTTTGCTTCTTTTGCATCCTGGCTGATGAGGTGAGTAGTTTTGTTCTACCATGTGCTCCTGCCATGAACTGAAACCTCCAAAACTTGGAGCCAAAATAAATCTTTTCTCTTTCTGACTTAATTGTCTCCTGAGTTGCATTATAGTGATGGAAAGCTGACTAACACATCCCAGTTAAAAACTTGTCCTTTCCTCATCTACCTTTTCCCCACAGCTTGACTTTCACATCTGTCTTCTCCTCTTGGGCACATAAAGGACAACCTCAGATGACCTGCTCCCTCCACACTGCCTGCCTGTAACTCTTGTTTCTCAGTCCTGGTTACTACCTGGCATTGCTTCTGATCCCAGGTAAGGTTCACGGTGGAGGAGCAGGTCCTGGGGAACTAGCTCATGCTTGGTGCTCCTGTCCTGGTGACAAGGCCCAGAAGCCTGACCTGTTATCCAGGAGCCAGGATGGCCCAGGCTAGACTGTGAAATAGGTCCTGAGGGACGGGAAGAGGTGGTACCTTCATGTGGCTGCCCAGGAGAGTGGGGAGGTGAGGACCGTGGTGGCAGCCAGGGTGTGCCAAAGTACCTGGGACACCTGAAAGCCAGCTCCTGCGGCATGACCTCCTCCTCCTGGTCTTGGGTTCCCCCACCACCTCAGTGGGATTTCTGGGAAGTTAATGTGATTGGAGCACTGGAGGAGATGTGGTATTTTGAGGGGCAGCTGAACAAGATCCCTCCCCTCAGGAGGCAAAGCTGGAGGTGACAGTGTCCACATGCCTGGCCCAGCCCTCTTCCCTACCAAGAGACTCGTCTTCTGCACACACACAAATTTACTTTGTTATGGCCCACCCATCTGTTTTCCTTGAGGGAGGGATACATTGTCTTATTTACTTGGACTTACTGTATCCTAGGCCACTGGGTCCCAGGTTAAAAAGCCAGGGTTTGTGGGATGCAGGGACCCCATGCTGCTCACAGGACCTGCCCTGGATTGGCTGGGTCTGCACTGGTCCCTGCTGGCTGGCTGCCTTTCTGGGCTTCAGGTTCCTTTGGTGTGAAAAGATTCTCATGGTCTTGTGTGCTTCCAGTGGACTAACACTATTTGGTCAGGTACAATGGCTCACGCATGTAATCCCAGCTGCCCTGGTGGCAAAAATTGGGAGGATCAGGGTTTGAGAACAGTCCAGGCAAGAAGTTAGTGAGACATCATCTCAATCAATAAGCCAGGTGTGGTGGTGTGCACCTGCTGTTCTAGTAATGAGGGAGGTGATTATGGTCTGAGGCCCACCCTGGGCAAAAATGTAAGACCCTATCCAAAAAACAGCTAAAGCCAAAAAGAGATGTTTACTCTTTTGAAAGACAGTCACCCTCGATAAAAATCACAAGGCCTTTGAGAGTAAGGACAGTGTTCCTCTGTCGCCACCCTCAGGGTGTGCCCACAGCGTAGCAGAGCACACACCTTTGGCGAACATAGAATAACATTCTTGGTGAATTGGGTGGCCTCTGCTTCCACATCTGTGAAATGGGGATAGGACCATGGTTGCATGACTCAATAGAGTGCTGGGTGGGCTGTCCCCTGCACAGGGCCTGGCACTCAGTGGGTGCTCTCTCCATGTGGGATAGAAGTAGGAGCAGGGTGTCTCCCTGTGGTGCACAGCATCAGCGTGGCTGTGATGGAAGTGACAGCTCAGAGGACCTGGCACTTCCCCTTTTAGCTGGTGGAAGGGCGTGTGGGGCTTGTTTACTGTGGAGCTGGGAGCTTGTGCCTCCTCATTTGTGTTTTGTCGGAGGCCAGGCAAGAGGTAAATCTTGCCTGAGCAGTTGCCGTGTGATGGTTGGAAGGAAACTGTCAGGTCCGATCACAATCCTCAGACAGGTTGTCACTGCTGAGGCTCTGTGAAGCAGTACGTGCTGCTCATCAGCATGCCTGCCACTGCCCCCACCATATCCACATTATTAAGGAGGGTTAAGGACCCCCTTGTCACCACTGTCACTTGGATATGCTTACACTAGTATGCCAGAGCCCCTCAGAGCCCACCAAGGCTGCTCTCAGAGCTGGGGGAGGGAGAAAGAGGGGACTCTAAGGCCCAAGCACTTTCTTACTGTGCTCTGGTGCCTGTGGCAACACAGAGTGTGGCCTGGACACGATATGCACAGGTGTCACCCTCCCACTCATCTCCCCCAACAGTTGTTCTGCAGCAGGCCCTTGCTGCCCTCACTCCCACAGTTCCCATCTGACCTGTCCTCCTCACTGTCCCTGGAGTCCTGGACTCATTGATCAATGTTTTGTCTTTCCTGGGCTGACCAAACACATGGCTGGCCTCCCCCGCACAGTCAAGTCTTCCACCTGAGCCTAGCATTCAAGGCCTACTGATAGCAGGCACTTCACCTCTCTGGGGCTCAGTTTCCTCATCTGTACCCAGCTCATGGATGCCTGTAATGAAGGAAGCAGGGTAGTCACCTGACCCAGCACCAGGTGCAGAGCAAACAGTGGTGCATGGTAGCTATTGTGTCATATCACCTATCTCTGATATCTCACAGGAAGGAGCAACCTGACCCATCACCCCACCCTTCCCCCTACCTGGTGGGGACAGTGGAGGGGGAGGGACAGGTTTTTTTGTGGAGAGGAATATAGGAAAGATCTGATCTGTTCATTCTCTTCCCTACAGGCTTCCATCCTCCTTATCCCAGCCCAACCGCCTACACCCGCCTCTCTCCTGAAGGGATTCCCAGACTCCCTAAACCCTGATCAACATAAATGCTGGGCCCTTCAGGCAGGTGTCAGCCATAGGAGTGGTGGGTTTACAAGGTAAGGAAGGATAAGATGTGACAGGCCCGGAATTAGCGATGCAATTCCTCTGTCATTTTTATCATTGGCCCCTGCAGGGAGGAGCTGATTAAATGGATATTCAACTCTTTGCATTAATGCGCATCCAGCTTCAATTTGCATTTCATTAGCTGCACAAAAAGCATAATTTTATTATTTGCTGTTGGAAAGCAGATCTCAGCTAACAAGCAGATACACGCTGTTACTGAAATACGATGTGACCAACTTGCTCCGATGTCTGCTGGCTCTGCCATCTTCTTCCCCTCTGCAGACAACTGGCTGTCTGTGCAGAGGTGGGACATCAGGGGGGTTCTGGTTTTTCATGTACCCAGGAATGCAGGTGTCTTTCAAGAGAGTCACCAATAATGACAGGGTTACCACTGACAAACAGCATTTTCATCATGGTGACACCACCTCCACCATAACATCACCATCGTCATCACGTGATTATCACCCTCACCACCATCCTACTACCTCTGCCACCACCACCACCTTCCTGTCTCCCTTCCATTACTGCCTTCCTCATCACCATCACTCCACCCCAGTCACACTTCCATCCCACCACCTCATCACCTCCCTCATCATCACCTCTACTGCTCCGTCATGTTGGTATAACCATAGTCACAGCTATTGTTATCACTGTCATCTCTGTGGTTACCTCCACCATTACCACTCCCCAATCATCTTCACCACTAGCGTGACCGGTATCACCAATTCCATCGCCACTCCATTGTAACCACCACCACCTCCATCGTGCCAATACTGCCTTGACCACAGGTATTATTGCTACCACCGTCATCCCCTCCATTGCTGCTTCCATTACCAGTGCTATTGATGCTTCTGTTACCATGACTACCATGGCCTCTGCCACCATTACCACCTCTACCATGACCAATTCCACTATACCAACACCAGCACCATCTCTATCACCATTGTCCCTCTGCTCTCACCACCACACTCTGGATACTCTTGCCCCATAACCAATTTTATCATCATCACAATCTCTATCAACACTAGCAGGATTGTCACTATTCTCACCACTACCACTATGGTCCCTCATCTCTACCACCACCACCACCGCATCGCTTGTGTTCACTGCAGTGTTCATGTTGACTGCTAAGACATCAGCATTGTATGTTGCATATTTTGTGTTTCAACCTGACAGCACTGAGTGGAAACTTCCACTGCTGTCAGAGTCCCAAGTTCTGAGGACCTGTGTGAGGTTGATGGGATCAGCAGTGATGGGATCAGCAGTATCCTGGAAGAGGGTACTGATGACCAACACCAGGGTACCTGGATGGTGCAGTGGAGGGCCAGGTATGGTATGATTGTGACACAGAGCATGACTTTGGAGTTCCTATTTGCTGTGTGACCTCTGAGTCACCTTCCTGAGCCTCAATTTCTCAGCTGTCAAGTGGGACTCACAAAACCCCTTCACCGAATGGAACAAATGACATCACTATGATTAGCTACTAATAGTACCTCCTTCCCCAAGCTGAATGTTAATTAAATGGCAACATACATAGTGACAATCTGCGGAGTGGACACGCCAGTTCTCTGTCCCCTTGGGTCTCTTTGTGAGTTCTGAGTGTCCACTTGCAGCTTCTGCTGTGTCTGTCCTTGCAGCTCCCTGGCAGCTTCCTCCAAGGACCTGTGACCTTCAAGCACTGGCAGTTGCTGCACCAAGAGCTGCTGAGAGCCAGATGTGCCCCAGGATGGCAGCAGCCAAGGACAAGTGGAGGCAGCGGGGGTAAACTCAGTGTGTAACTATCACACTGTGCTGCTCACTGCAGGGTCCGCTACAGGCTGCTCCACCTGAATTTTGTCATCACCTGGCTTCTTCCTACCCTGGCTTGCTTCCCCTGGTCCCTTACTAGGTCTTCCAGGGAGTTATTTCACAGCACATCTCCTGTGCATAGAACTTCATCTCAGGGTCTGTGTGTGACATGGCACATAGCAGGATTTCAGTGTGTTTTCATGGCATTTGTTAAGTCCATCAGCTAACAGAGGGCTTTCACACACATTGTTCACAGGAGACACTGGCAGTTTCTTAGAGTGACAGTTATTGTTCCTACTTTATGAGTGTAAACTGAGGCCCACTCTCTACAGAGTTAGTGGAAAGCTGGGATGTGAGTCTTGTGTTCCAAACTGATGACCAGCCCTCTCTCATTGCACCAGCCCTGGATCTGCCCATAGGGATGCTCAAAAACTGTAGAATAAGGTGGCTTTTGGAGCCAGGTACACTTGAATTCAGATCTCAGCTCTACTGTCCCTGAGCTGTGGATCTTAGGCTTGTTTCCTTGAGCCTTGGTAGCTTCATCTGTGAAATGGGTCTAACAGTATCCCTTATCTCACAGGGCTGTTGTGAGGGTCAAAGGGCCTCATGAAGGGGGAGTGTCAGTTCCTGCACCTGCCTGCACCATGAGCTGGCCATGAGTGTTCGGGGAGTGTGCTGAGCAAGCTGAAATGTGCAGAGCCTAACAGGTCTGTCCTCATGGAGACCTGACATGGCCATCTCTCAGCCATGCAGGGAGGAGAAGGCCTTCTGAAAGAGAATGCAGATCTGGGCTGGGGAGCAGGTCCCAGTTGGAGCTGATTGCTGAGGTTTGCCTGGTTCAGATCTCAGGAAAAGTCCACCGTGGAGGCCGTAAATTGGCACCCTGTGGAAGGAGCTGTCGGATTCTACAAAGGCAGTATTTCTGCTTTTCACAGGGACTGTGTAATTTAAAATGCACAAGACAGAAAGTGAGATTAAGGTGATTGGATAGGCTGTCCAGGCCTGGTTATCCATCCTACACGCTCCGCTCTTAAGGCCGTATTGGTGATGGGAATTTATTATCTGTCTGAAGCACTAATTACTGGGTTTCTCTCTTTTAGTCTTAAAGTCTCTCTTCAAATTTATTTTCTCTCCCCACCCCATCTGGGGCCCAGTAGCTCCATTCCTGAGAGGGAAATCATCTGTTTGGGGATGGAGAGGAGAGAAACCTGGGCTCAGCTGTCCTCTGGGTGCTTGGGAAAGCAGGTCCTTCCCTGGGGCAAAGGACCCTAATACATTTGTCCTAATAAGCTTACTGTTTTCATCTCAGATCTTGTTAAGTTATATATACTTATCATTTAAAGAGGTGAGTAGTTTTATGTGGAGTACGTTGTTTTTTTTTCCTGAATGCCTTTTTGTTTTCCAATAACTATCTTGTTCCTTTGCTTGCTTGCCTTTCTAAGCTTTTATCACAAATTCAACCCCAAAGTCTTTGCCCATCTCTCTGCCTCCCTCTCTATCAGCTGCATCATCTTGAAGAGTCTCCCCACAGCCTTCTAACCAGTGCTCTCAGGACTGGGTGCCCAGGCTCCATCCCATCCTGAGATTGCCCTTACTGTCCTCCTAGTGTTGCCCCGCCCTCCTCTCCTGTGTCAGAGTTTGCAGTGTCTTCAGTCTCCTATTTTAGTTTACAGCTTTGTTTTGATAGAGAATGTCCTGTTAATAGTTTCTCAGAAAGGATACATGGGAAGCCTTTCTAAAGACCGTGCTCCATTACTGGAGCCTTTGCATAAAAATATGAAGACTCATCACCATTATCTTTTGATTTTCCAGTGATGTAAAGGAGTCAACGACATTGTGCATCCTGATTCTTTATATCTTACCTATTTTTTTCCTTAATTGGGAAGCTTGTGGCTCTTCTTGTTGTTGCTAGAGATATCTGAAAGTTGACCTTGCTGTGCTATGGTCAAGATATGTTTTTATGTGTTGTGTTGAACACCTGATATAACTTTTATTTTAGAAACTTATGCCCCCATTTTGGGGAAAGTTTCCTAAATTATATTTTGGATGATTTCCCTCTATTTCTTTGGTTCTATCTTTTTTTTTTCTTTTTTTGAGGTACTGGGGTTTGAACTCAGGGTCTACACCTTGAGTCACTCTATCAGCCCTTTTTTGTGTTGGATTTTTTTCGAGATAAGTCTCATGAACTATTTGCCTGGGCTGCCTCCTGAGTAGGTAGGATTACTGGCGTGAACCATTGGCATCCAGCTACTGGTTCTGTCTTTTTTGAGAACTTCTCTAATTCATGTCTTAGACTTCCTGGATTGATCTAACTTTATCTTTTAGCAGTCATTTTCCCTGTGTGTGTTTTTGTCTTTGTTCTTCAGCTTTATCTTCCAGCCCTTTTTTTGAGTTTTACCACTTTCTTCCCTTACTTATTTAAATTTTAGATCATTTTCTGTACAACACCAGAATAATTCTGCTAAAACACAGATTCATCAGATTGAAACCTTCCATGCTTTCCATTACCTATAAGAGGAGTCCTTTGCTTTTGGTATGACCTGTGAGCCTCGGCATATTTCTCCAGCCTAATCACATTAGGCGTCCTTACATGGCCAAGACTGCAGCTGTTCCAGCCAACTCACCAACCCTGGACACTTGATGCAAACTTTTGCTTCTAAGCTTTTGTTCTGACTTATCTTTCTTTCTAGAATCCTTTCACTTAAGCTGCTTTCATAGTTGACTTTGGCCCTGACTTTCCCTACTGGCTTGCGAAGTCTCTGAGGACAGGAGCCATGTGTACTTCAAGTACCTGGCAAGCTGTTGGTGTATGGTAAGTAAGTATTTAATCAACACTGATGACGGCTGATGAACACTCTGGGTCGTTGAGTGTACTCATATGTAAACCTTTGGAATAGTCTCCTGGTAGGTTCAGGCATGGATCCAACACAATCCCTGTGCTTAAGTGATCACAAAGATGGGACCAGGGTCACCAGGTGTGTTCATGTACACACACACACACACACACACGCACACGCACACATACACATACACACACACCCCAGTACATGGCTGATTGTAATCAGCATGTTGAGAGGAGCTCACAGCATTCAAGGAGAATTAATTTAGTTAAACTGCACATCAAGGCCTTTGTAGGGCATTTTGGACCAGCAGGTGAGCCTCGGGTATCTCTGAGTCTTTGCCTCCTCAGGCTGAGTCTCTCATTGGTACCTGTTGCCATCTCTCCAGGCTGCTTTGCCCTTCTTTTAAGAAAAAGGAGAAGTCATTTTCCATTCTCTTGAACATCACAACAGGTGGAAGTTTCTGTTCCTGTGGAAGCCAGGAGCAAACAGAGCTATGTTCTCCGAGCTCAGGCTAGTCTAGAGCTCATGTGGGGTCTGTACTCCATCCAAAGGGAGCTCTATTTAGTAGCAGCCATTCATGGGGGCACATCCTGTGTGTCAGGCAGTGTGTGGTACTCCGAGATCTCATATAAACCTCACATCAGATCAGGTGGATACCCTTGTCATCATATACAGTAGGAAACTGAAGCTCAGAGAAAGTTAAGCAATTAACTCAAAGTCATGCAGTCTAAAAAGGCAGAGTAAACTGGGACTTGGATCCAGGTCTGATGATTCTACTCTTTTATTAATAAGGAAGAACTCAAGAAAGAAAGGGGCCACAAAAGTTCTCATGTGGAGCCTCAACCCACAGGCTCCTGGCAGTTGGCAGTTCAGGGGAAACAGGCAGAGAGGTGGTCTGAGGGGTCCTGGCAGCTTTCATTGCTGGACTAAGGCCAGGTGGAGATGTGACCCAGGAATTGAGTCCTTTCTCAGTGCACAGTTTTTGAGACCTACTGGGGTGGGGGCACTGGTGGGGAGCTAAGATGTTGCCACACTGGTGTGCTCACTTTCTGGCCAATGTCCTCAGGCAGGTGCAAAGGCAGTGAGGATTTAGTCACAGAGCCTAAAGGTGGAGGGAGCGCCACCCAGCCAATCCCCTTGGTTCATTTGCCCCAGGAAAAGGGTGACCTACCCAAAGCCACATGGCAAGTAGGGGCAGGGACAGTCTCCTGGTCCAGCTCTCCTGTTGTTCACCCCAGAACTCCTCCCATCCTACTGTAGAGAGGCCTCTCTGGCTCCAGAAGGCAAAGAATGCTACCATGGACACAGCCCAGAGAGCACAAGGAGCAACAGACAGTGAGCAGGAGACCATGAGGTTCAAGTTGTTCCAGATGTAGCTTGAGTGCCATCTTGTCACTTCATGTTCCTGGTAGCAGCTCCAATAGCTGAGGAGGATGTGCCCCAGGAGGCCTTTGATGGTAGAGACAGTCCTTATTGGAAACTTCTAGATAGATCCCAGCCTTGACCTTTAAACTGCTAAGGGGGCAGTAAAGGGGCTCAGCATTATGGAAAACAATTTGACCTTATCCAGAACAGGTGTATCCTGGGTGATGAGGATATGGGTGAGCTATGAATATTCTAAATTTAACCTTACAAATATTTTTTAATTGCTATTTTACCTCCCAATAAATATCTAACAGATAAAAAGGAGTCAGTTTTATAAGATACAGACAATCAAAAAAAAATGAGCCACTTATTATTGCAACTCTAGGAGAGAGATCAAAACAAAGATCATGTTTTGGTGCAGGCCATTCTGGGCTTTTATAGACTCATTTTGCTCATGTGTTTGTTTGTTTGTTTCTGTGTGTCTGTATGTGAGTCCAGGCTCAGAGCGAACTGGGACTGGGTGGTTGGTGTGGGGGAGGGACCTGCTTGTTGTACTCACTCTCCTGCTTCACCACCAGCAGGGGTTTACATAAGAGCGAATTTTCCTTTTTCGTAGTTGAAATGAAGGAGAAAGTTCTTAGATATGTTTTTCCAAGGCACACGGGAGAGACAAGTGGGGAGACCCCTGTCCTCAAGAACCGAATTTGGATGGAGAGGAGATGGAGCAGAGATGGCTGAATACAGTGAACAAAAGACACTGTGAGACCCTGAGCTCCAGGAGGCCCAGACTAGGGTCCAACTCAGGGTCATTTCAGTGCTAGACCTGAGTGATGATGTGAATGGGGGTCAGGAAGCAGTCCCCGAGTGAGGCCGGCCCCACCAAACCAGACCGATGCTCCATCTGCATGGCACCTGCCTGGTGACTCATGGTCCCCACAGAGATGGCCAGAGGACATCTTTGCTTTGAGGACAGAGACACCTGCAACATCTCCCAGCAATGACTAGGGAAGACTTTTTTTAATTCTTATTATTCATATGTGCATACAATGCTTGGGTCATTTCTCCTCCCTCTCCCCACCCCCTCCCTTACCACCCACTCTGCCCCCTCCCTCTCCCCCCCACCCCCTCGATACCCAGCAGAAACTATTTTGCCCTTATCTCTAATTTTGTTGTAGAGAGAGTATAAGCAATAATAATAATAGGAAGGAACAAGTGTTTTTGCTGGTTGAGATAAGCATAGCTATACAGGGAGTTGACTCACATTAATTTCCTGTGCATGTGTGTTACCTTCTAGGTTAATTCTTCTTGATCTAACCTTTTCTCTAGTTCCTGGTCCCCTTTTCCTATTGGCCTCAGTTGCTTTTAAGGTATCTGCTTTAGTTTCTCTGCATTAAGGGCAACAATGCTAGCTAATTTTTTAGGTGTCTTACCTATCCTCACCCCTCCCTTGTGTGCTCTCGCTTTTATCATTTGCTCAAAGTCCAATCCCATTGTTGTGTTTGCCCTCGATCTAATGTCCGCATATGAGGGAGAACATACGATTTTTGGTCTTTTGGGCCAGGCTAACCTCACTCAGAATGATGTTCTCCAATTCCATCCATTTGCCAGCGAATGATAACATTTCGTTCTTCTTCATGGCTGCATAAAATTCCGTTGTGTATAGATACCACATTTTCTTAATCCATTCGTCAGTGGTGGGGCATCTTGGCTGTTTCCATAACTTGGCTATTGTGAATAGTGCTGCAATAAACATGAGTGTGCAGGTGCCTCTGGAGTAACCTGTGTCACAGTCTTTTGGGTATATCCCCAAGAGTGGTATTGCTGGATCAAATGGTAGATCAATGTCTAGCTTTTTAAGTAGCCTCCAAATTTTTTTCCAGAGTGGTTGTACTAGTTTACATTCCCACCAGCAGTTTAAGAGGGTTCCTTTTTCCCCTGCATCCTCGCCAACACCTGTTGTTGGTGGTGTTGCTAATGATGGCTATTCTAACAGGGGTGAGGTGGAATCTTAGTGTGGTTTTAATTTGCATTTCCTTTATTGCTAGAGATGGTGAGCATTTTTTCATGTGTTTTTTGGCCATTTGAATTTCTTCTCTTGAGAAAGTTCTGTTTAGTTCACTTGCCCATTTCTTTATTGGTTCATGAGTTTTAGGAGAATTTAGTTTTTTAAGTTCCCTATATATTCTGGTTATCAGTCCTTTGTCTGATGTGTAGCTGGCAAATATTTTCTCCCACTCTGAGGGTGGTCTCTTCAGTTTAGAGACCATTTCTTATGTTGAGCAAAAGCTTTTTAGTTTTATGAAGTCCCATTTATCTATGCTATCTCTTAGTTGCTGTGCTGCTGGGATTCCATTGAGAAAGTTCTTGCCTATACCTACTAACTCCAGAGTATTTCCTACTCTTTCCTGTATCAACTTTAGGGAAGACTTTTGAAGTGAAGTGATAACACTTCACAGTTAGGCAGGTGGGAGTTTAGAGCTGCCAGGATTTGAATATTAAGGCTAATATAAGTACATTTACATGCACAGCTGTCATTAAATAATATTTGATTAAATCATGTTTAATGTTTCCATAGTATTCCATTCTTTGGATGTATTGGGGTTAATTATTGAATGCCTTATTTTTGGGAAATTGTTTCTCTTGACAAGCAACTAGCTTTGTGATAAATGTTTGTAAACATTTGTGACTATTTTCTAGGAGATGTTCTTGGAAATAGATTTGCTGGGGCAATGGGTTTGCAAAATTTTAAGGCTTTTGATGTGAATGGTTAAATTCTCATTGGGGTGAATATGTGAATTTACACTCACACCAGCAATAAATAAAAGTACCTGTATCCTCACACTTGCCAAGATGAGAGATCATTATTTAAAGATATTTTGCAAATTAAAAGGCCAAAATATGGTGCAACTGGTGTCTAATTTACACTGGAATTTCTTGACTTTATGAGAAGGGAAACTTTTTGTTATGTTCATCAGACACTTAATTCTTTGGCATTTTCTAATGACATCTTTGGTCATTTTTTTTTCTAAGTGTTCAAGTTTCTTTTTCTTTTTTTGTCATGAAAGTGATTGTAATGTTTATTAGGAAAGTAATACACTTTCAATAGAGTGAAAGCAGGTCATCTCTAGAGAGAGAATGAGAATGACCTCATGTTTCTGACACAGTTAAAACATTGTCTATTTGTTGAGGAGGAAACTCTTCTTTTTATATGGCTTGCATTTTTCAGTTGGTCTTTTACATTTTGATATGGTTTTTGTTTTTACTTTTATTTGGAAATAATCTCAAAGTTATAGAAAAATTGCAAATACATTTTTTTTTGTCTCAGTGTGTAAGCCAGGCTGGCTTCGAACTCATGATCCTCCTGTCTCAGCCTTTTGGGTGCTGGAATTACAGACATACACCACCATGCTGGACTAAAGAACTTTTTTTTTTTCCTAAACCCATTTGAGAGTAAGATACTAAATGTGTATTTCCTACAATAAGGAACTTCTCTCACATAACTGCAGTGCCACCACTATCAAACTTGGTGGTTTGCATGTGGCTACCCGCTTTTCCTCAGATCCATTCACCCTTGCCATTCTCCCAGCAATGTCCACAATGGCAGAAAGGTTCAGTTTAGTTCTCATGTCGCAGGTAGTTACTGTGTCTCTTCAATTACCTTCATCTGGGATAGTTTCACAGTCTGACTTTTATGAACTTGACTTTTTGAAGGGCACAGGCCAGTTTTTTGTTGAACATTCATTGGTTTCTGACCACCTGTTTCAGCTATCTGTGTTTGGCAGGAACACCAGAAGTGACACTGAGTTCTCATAGCAACTCACTAATTATATCACCTGTAATTGTGATTTCTCTCTTTATTGGAGGGTGAAGCTTTGACTGCTTGATGAAGGTAGTTTTTGCCAGGATTACCCACTGTAAAGTTACATTTTTCCCATTGCAACTGATAAATGTTTTATGGAGAATTTTGAGACTGTGTCAATATCTTGCTTAATTTTTAATCTATACATATATATAGATATATAGATAGATAGATTAAATATATATATTTGGTGTTTACTGGGGTTTGAACTCAGGGCCTCATGCTTGCTAGGCAGGGACTCTACCATTTGAGCCACTCCGGCAGCCTGTATTCATATATTTTTTTATCTATATAAACACATGTATTTTATTTGGTGCAATGGGTTGTAATCCACTAAAATAATTATTTATTTTTTGTGCTTAAGATTTCCTGGATTTGGTCAGTAGGTACCCTTTCAAGTGGGCTCTGTATCCTTTTTATCTTTTCTCTGTCATGACATGGCTCCAGGATCTCCCAGGGTACACACGTATAAGCATACGCTCACACTTTCACATCTATATTTATTATGTGTATTGTGTATATTGAATCATATTTGATTAATTTTTAGTGGTTGCCACAGTGGAGTAAATTTTAATTTTTTTATAATTGCCGTATATCTGTATATATGTAAGACTGAACTCCATGTGAAGTGGGACTGGAGTCACAGTGGGAGATGTCAAAGCTGTTCTTTACCACACATCTTAGTTTGTTTTCTGTTGCTCTGATAGAATACCTGAGCCTAGAAAATTTATAAAAAATAGATCTTTGTCTTGGCTCACATTCTGGAGGCCAGAAAGTCCAAGAACATGGCACTGACATCTGTTACCTACCAGTGTGGGCCTCGTGCTGTTTCAACTCATGGCAGAACATGGAAGGTCAGTGGGCATGTGTGAAAGAGGCAGACATGAGGGCTGGGCTTGCTTTATAAAAGCCCATTATTGTGACAATTAATCCTGTTCCACAAGAACTGCATCAATCCCTCTAACACTGCCACAATGGTCAGAGAATTTCAACATGAGTTTTGGAGGGGACCAACCATATAAACAAACCACAGGGTAGCTTTCTCCATTGCAAGGGCTATTTTGTATGGCAGTGAGAAACCCAGCTCCCATCCCATCTATAGTACATTTCATTATTTGATCAATAATGATCAATCTCTTGTGTCACTGCCCTTGTCCTAGTGACATCTCCCTCCCAAGTGAAGATGCCCTTCTCATCCTGTGAGGCTCCAGTACCACATGCTGGGTCACCTCCTTTCATGGCTACCTCAATGACTCAAGCTCTGTCACCATATGCTGGGCTGCCCCCACACCTCAGACCCCTTCCTCAGCCCCCTGGGCTCTGATACCCATACTAGTGCACCCTCCACTTTCATGTAAGCCCCCTTTGTCTTGTTCAAGCTTTGATACCCTGCAAGGCCCCCACCTTCCAACCTGGCTCCTGACTGGCCTTTCCCGGATACCAACCTTGTTTGGCTCCAGTTAATTTAACCTAAACTGTTCTGGAAGAGAAGGGGAGTGTGTATATGAAATGTTTCAATGATCAGAAGTTTCACATTTTAAAGAAAATGCATATATTGAGCTTTTTATTATGTTTTCTCAATTCAGTCCCATACTTAGGTCTGTTTACAAGGCTCTTTAGAGAGCCCGATCCAGTGATTCGTTTTGAGATCAAAGCTAAGCATTCATCTTAGCTTTGGTGCCCCCAGAAGCAGAACTGGTGACAAAGGCTTATGTGCAGAATTGGTTTTGGTATGTGACCCCAGGAAAGAGGATCAGGGGGCTGGGAAGAGCAGAACTCCTGCTGTTTTCTCCCAAGTGTGGAAGGTCACCCCATGGGGGTACGTATGAGATCCCTTGTACTTCCAGGCTTGTTCAAAGACCAGAATGGCTAAAAGGGCTGCAGTTAGAGAGAGAAAGAGAGAGAGAGAGGGAGAGAGAGAGAGAGAGTAGATGCTGATGTGTTGTTGGCAGGCCACACCTGGAGCGTGGAGCACTGGTTGCTATACCAGTATCCACTGGAGAAAGGTAGGCTGGGAGGATGTGAGATGGGGCAAACAAATGTCTGATACACAACTCAAGAATGATATGAATATTACCTAAATTTTCTTTTTAACATGATTCATTTGTATTTTAATATTTAAACTATCTAGTATTTACTTTGAAATAGTATGGTGTGAGGTAAGGATAGAATTTAATTTATTCCCTGGTGGGTTGGTCAGTTATCCTTAAACCATAATTCACTGAATAGTCCATAGTTTTCCACAATGACTATGAATGACATGAATGCCTATTTTAAGTATATTAAAATTTCAAATATATTGGGTCTACTTCATTGCTCTGTCTCCTCATTTTCTTGTGGTTCTACATTGTTTTAATTATTATAGCTTTAGAATGTGTTTTAATATGTACAGAATATCCCTTCAATAATGTCCATTTTTTTTTAAATTTACCTGTAGTTTATTTTTTAAAAGGAGCTTTTGAATTATGACTGCATTTTAAATTCCCTTTTCTTCTTTTTTGGGGGAAGGGTCGGGGAAAGGCCCTGTGTTTGGATCTTCTTCTGCTGAGTAACAAATGTCTCTTTCACAGATGGCCAGAAGACATACAAGCAGAAGCTATGAAGACACAGATGGTGTGGTTCCTCTTGCTATGCTGTCTGCCTTTTAATTTTGCCCTCACAGTCACCCTGTGACTTTAGGAAGGGATGGTCATTCTACAGACCACAAGAACAAAGCTTACTCAGGCTTTTCCCCAAGGTCAGAAATGAAGTTTTGTGTCTTTAGAAAGAGTGAAAGTTCTGAATCCCGTGCTTGTAATGAAAATCCTGGGTCCTGACGTGTTTAAATAGAATCACTGTTTCAATGGAGACTCCAGAAAGATCTTTCTAGGCATGAAGGGTAGGAAAAGAAAAAACCCAATGGGTTTTTACTGTGAAAATCTTTAAATGGGCATCTCAGTTCATTTCTTGTTGTTATAACAGAATACCTGAGGCTGGGTAACTTATAAAGGAAAGAAGTTTCTGTACCTCATGATTGCGGAGGCTAGAAGTCCAAGATCGGGAGGCACCATCTGTCAAAGGCTCCTGGCTATCTCATAACATGTCAGAAAAGTAGAAGAGCATGCAGATTCCTGCAAGAGAGGGCCAACCTCACTTTATAACACCCTGCTCTTGACAGAATGAGCCCACTCTTAGGGAAAGGCATTCTTTAATCTCTCTTAACAACCTAATCACCACCTCACAACACTGCCAAGATGGCAATCAAATTTCAACTAAGGTCTGGGAGGGGACAAACCATGTCTCAGCCTTGGCACCTGGCTCTTAAGACCACGTCCCTGATACACAGAGCCAGTCCTCCTCCAAGCACCCCCTACCATCCCACCAGCCTCTTCAGGCTGGTCTTGCTCATGGCTGGTGCCCACACACAGCATCTCTGGCCCCTGTAGTCTTGCCTGCCTAGACCTCAGCTCCTCTCTGTCTGCTGCCCCACTCCCGCTGAGGCTGGTAGCTGGCTGTCCAGTTACACCTGAGATAGTCCTTCTGTCCTCAGTATCTAGATTTTCCCAGCCTGGGCCATCTTATCATTGCATAAGCACCCTGGGAACAAAGAAATGCAAATGGAAAGAGGTGGATTCCTGGATGAGATCGTTCTTGCTTCCTTAAGACACTGTTCTTTTTGTACATTTCAACTATTAGAAAGAAACAGAATGTTGCTTGCTTCCTGGTGGCAAGAGGAAAACACGATGGAAGTACTCACAGTGCAGGCATTGCATCGGTCACCTCATCTGACCTTCACAGTAGCCCTATGGGAAGGACGCTCTCTTAGCTTTATGGAGGAAGAAACCCAGGATGTCAGCACCCTCCGTGTGCCAGGCACTGTGCTTTGGGTCCGCACTGCCTTTGTACTGTCAAGATTTGAGCAGGACGATTGAGGCCCTTGCTGGATGGGTCTCTATTTTCCTTGGAGCCTCTCTCCATTGTAAGCACACCGTGAGTTGATTTTGGAGGTTGATCTATGGATCAGGATACGTTTGGAGACACACTGCAGAGCGCTGGACACACAGAGCAGGGTGGAGCTTAGGATCTGTTGGGTTAGTTGACCACCATGTTTGTTGCTTTCATTTCCCTCGGCTCAGGAAAGGGTGGTCGGTTTTTGCAAAGACAGGTTGAGCACTTTTGCCAGCTTGCTAACTACCTTGCCCCATTCAGATGCGGCTAACTCATAGAACATGGCTCCCCAGCTGCAGGGCCGCAGTTCTGAGACTGCCTGAATAGAAAGGCACTCATTTCCCTTCGCGAGAGAGGTGCCCAAAGCAGATATTCAATATATTCCAATTTAGCCAAGGGAAGCCGGGAACATGGACGTTGTTGCCAAGGAAACCACCTCCTTCCTCCCGGAGTGCTGTGCATACGTGTATCACTTCATCTCTGCTCTCCAAGGTAATATCATAGCCCTGTGCTTGGGGAAGGGTTTTTAAAAAGGCATATAAAACCTCTTAGCATCCAGAAGATTCATTAAATGATCTCACTCCAGAGAAGCTTAAATTATTCTTTTTAGACCCTTTTATGCCAAGGACGGGGAACTGGCTGAGTCAGTCCTATCTCTTGTAGCCTCGCTCTGTGTCTGGTTGGAAATGGTTTTTCAGAAATAAACAAATCAGTGCTGGGAAGCGCAGACAGGGCGAGTGTGTGTGTAATAATAACGAGGCCGTCATGTAGCTGTAATGTCACCGGCTAATCCCTCTGAGCGGATCTGCCAAGACCACCGTGATCCGCAGCCCTCCTGGGTGTGAGGCCACATTTCACGGGCAGGCTTCAAAGCTGAGACAAGAGAGGGTCACTGTTGCAAGGCCACCTGTCAAAGGGTCCCTTGTTGGGGAACTGCATAGCGATTTCTGCTGTCCAATCTGTTCTCAGGCCTAAGCCTGGGACTGTTTTTTGTTCCATGCTGGTGTCTGGTCTGAGTCTACCTCTCTGTCCTGGTCACTGTCATTCTTTTCATTCCTGCCTGCCCTGATCAAGTCAGCACAAATCACCCCCATGTCTCCCAACCCAAGAGGCAAACTGGACCCAGTTCTCACAAGTTATCTAAAAGCTCCAGCATGGCCCTGGTGTCACACCTGCTTCCTCCCAGCCCTTTCGGGCTTCTTGGTGCTTAGACTCCTCCTCCCCATTGGATATGCAGATTACCTTTGGTTTTCCGTTTCCAATTAGTGGCACATGGATATTGGCTTATGTTAGTGGTTCTCAACTGGGGACAGTTTTGGCACTGTCTGGAGACATTTGTGGATGTTATGTCTGGGAGGGATGACACTAACACCTTGTGGGCAGAGGCCTGGGATGCTGCTAGACAGCCACAGAGCACAGGGCAGTCCTACTGCAGTGGATTATCCAGCTCCAAATGCGACAGCGCTGGGGCAGGGAAACATGGTGTATCCCTGCTCTCTTTGCTCATTCATCTAATAAATATTTATTGAGTATCTACAATGCACCAGACTGTAAGCCCAGATCTGGGGACATAAACTGAGTCAGACAGATGCAGTTTTACCCATGTTCTCACTCACAGCCAATGGGGGCATGGTAAACCAATAATTATACCAATAAACAAATTACAGCTGGACTCCTGATCTGGCTTAAATCTCCTGCCCCTGTTCTGAGTCCTCTGGTGCCCCAGCTGCCCATCCTGGCTCTCGCCCCACATAGGCCTGGCTGCAGGGCTGATTGTGGTCACCCTTGATAAGCCACAGACTCTCCTAGCTTAATGCTTCATTTCCAACTGCTGCAGGGAAAGAGGGGACCGTGATAATAACCTGAGATGGGACAAAGGCTCAAGACTATGTCATCTTCTGAAGCAGCCCACCCTGCCCCTCCTTATAACATCCAGGGCAGCAAACAAAAGGCACCTCCCACTTCCCTCTGTGCTTTCTTTCACCACCCCTCACCTCCCAGCCCTTCTTTGGTAGCTTGTTTCCATGAAGTTCTTCAGGGTTTGGACCCAGGACTTTCTTTTATTTTATTGGTTTTGGTGGTACTAGGGTTTGAACTCAGGGCTTTGCACTTGCTAGGCAGGTGTTATTACCACTTGAGCCACGCCTCCAGCTCTTGTGCATGGACTTTAGAATCACATGAGCCAGGTTTGAATCCCACCATCTGCATTTACTAGCCATGCGACCTTGACCAAGTTGCTCACCTCTCCATGCCTCAGTTTATTCCTCTAGAATGGGCACAGTAGTACGACTACTCGTCTCCTGTGGTTATTGTAAGGAGTTTGGAGTAGTGAGTGCCCTGGGAGTTTTGCTGTTGTTACTGGTTACTGTCTCCTCAGCATGCTGGCGCCATGAGGCAAATGCAGCAGGCCTTCAGTCCCTCTCTGCCTCTCATGGGCCGTGCGTTTGCCTCTGTGGAACTCGACCATGTGGGAAGTGGCATGGAGCTCCCTGCTGAGTGCTGCCCCCTGGGAAGTCAATGGTCCTTCCTGGCATTTTGAGGGTTACCACATGTAGAAGGAAGATGGCCATGACTGTGGAAGGGGAGGGTGTGCCAAAAATGTCCCTCTCCCAGGTTCCTACCACCTGGGCCGCTGGCTGTCCTGCAAGGGTCTAATCTTTATCATTTATCAAGGGGGATGAGGTCAGCATCTTTCTTCCTGCCCTGCTCCTCCTGCAGTGCTCTTTGTTGTCTGTGGAGCAGGACCCTTGATCTTTCTCCAAGGCTGCTGTGAACAGGGCATGCCATACCGGGGCTCAGCATAACATTGGCAACGATTGCTTGCTGGGTGGCTGCTCTGTGGGAGGGGAAGGCCAGGTTGCTCACAGTTGTTGGACACCCTCTTCACGAGCAGGTGGAGGCTGGTGGGGATCACCTCATGGAACCCTCCAATCCTGAGGTGGAGAAAAGGAAGCATTCGCCTCTCAGGCGAGGAGCCTCCAGGTTAAGAGCCGTTAGGTCTCCTGCTTAGTCTCACAGCCAGAAGTTGACAGCTCAGGATGCTAGGAATGGTCTATTTGCCTTCAAAGCTCACATCATGACCTTGTCCCTTGTCTTAGTTCTTTTGAGCTGTTCTAGAAAAATACTATGGACAAGGTGGCTTATAAACAGCGGACATTTATTTCTCACAGTCTGGCGCTGGAATTCCAAGGTGAAGATGCCAGCAGATTTGGTATCTGTTGAGGGCCCACTTTCTGATTCATAGACCATGTCTTCTTGCTGTGTCGTCCCATGGAGGAAGAGGTGAGGGATCTCTCTGGTGTCTCTTTTATAAGGGCGCTAATCTCACTCATGAGGACTCCACCCTCATAACCTCATCACCTTCCAAAGCCCTGCCTCCTAACAAAATTACTTTGTGGATACTGAGGTTTGAACTCAGGGTCTCACACTTGCTAGGCAGGTACTCTACCACTTGAACCATGCCCCCAGCCCTTTTTTGCTTTTAATTATTTTTTGAATAGGGTTTTGTTTTGCCCAGGGCCATCCTTGGACTGTAATTTTCCTACTTATGCCTCCCATGTAGCTGGTATGATAGGTGCATGCCACCATACTCAGGTTATTGATTGAGATGGAGTCTCAAACCTCCATCCTCCTGATCTCTGCCTCCAAAGTAGCTGGGATCACAGGTGTGAGCACCATGGTGGGTTAGGATTTCAGCACATGAGGATGCAAGCATTCCATCTATAGCATATGTATAGTTGCTTCTGGCCACTGGCAAACTCCATAGCACCCAAGAATTGCTATCAAGGGGTCTCCATCTGGTTATCCTGGATGCCGGGCCAGCAGTGGTACTCTGTCAGCTGGAAAACACTTACTGCCTCTGTCTGTCCTGGTGGGCTGGTGATGGCTTGGTCATCTGCTCATGTGGTTAACTCCATAGGGCTCCAGGGCCTGCCAGCTGCCCCAGACCTACAGAGGTCCTACTGTGCTATACAGTGAGGCACCCTGGGAGCGGTGACTTGTGTCAGGGCCAGGGATCCCACTTGACAGTTCTTTCTGTTCTCATCTTTCCTTCCCTACCCACCTGCTAATCTCATTTCCACCCCCCCCTGCTTCCCTATTCTCTTCCTCAACCCCTTCCCTGCTTTGTGCTTCATGATGCGGGGACTTGGGTGAGGAAACTCATTAAACTCATTATCCCTTGTACAGAAATGTGTCTTTCATCCCTTTCATATTTAATGTTCTTCCCACCTGATCTTTTGATACTTTTTAATTCCTGATATGACATGACACACGCACAGCTCTCGTTGGGGAACGTTCTTTCTATAGAGTTGTCATTACTGCTTGCAGTGTGAGGAGGGTCCTTGATAACTTATTTATTAATTTCAAACATGATTCCCAGATTTTGGGATTGACACTGTCTGATGGTATTGACTTTGCGTGACTGTGGGGATTGAGTGACACTGGGATAGGAGGAGGTGTGGAACAGGATGGAGGTTGGGATTCTTGACCTGATGGTCACTTGTCCTGTCTGGTTCAAGTGTCCATCTGTGAAATGGATAGAACCGCACCTTGCAGCCTTGTTCATTTCTCACATTTTATATTGGTTTGGCTTGTTTGGTGCAGTCAGCTGGTTTAAATGCAGTCAGCTGGTTTAAACTCTTTCCAATTTCTCATAAAAGGAGTATTTGGGAGAGCAGAGGGGCTACCCACATTGTCAGAGTGCAAGCTGAGGAAGTGGCTCTCCCGGGGCAGGAGGCCAGCTCCAGGGCCCTGGAGCAGCTCTCTTGGGACCTGGGTGGAGGGAAGGAGGTCCAAGCTCCCGGTGGCTCTCTTCTCAACTCAGATCAGGATTCCAGGGAGAGAGCAGGGATTGGCTTAGTGTAAGCTACATGCCCAAGGAGGACAGAGTGTTGTGATTAACAGTCGTACCGAGATCTCTCCAGTGAGAACAAGGGAGTCCCCAAAGGAAGAGGTTATTTTCAGAAGGGGGACAACAGATTCTGAGTAGATGAATCAACTGGACTTGAGAGGTTGTGAGAGCACTGAGAAAGAGTTAGAGGAAAAAGTAGGGGTTCAGCTCTAAATCTTCCACCAAGGGACAACTGTCTGAGCGTCAGAGATCACCTCTGGGATTAGGAGGAGACAAAATTTATTTGGAAAATGCAAGGTAGTAAGTGTTTTTGGTTTTGTGGGCCAGAGGGTTTCTGCCATGATACTGTGAAAGCAGTCAGGGGCAGTGTGTAAATGAATGGCTATGGCTGTGTTCTAATAAAGCTTTATTTACAAACTGAGCAGTGGTTTAGATTGGGCCTGCAGGCTGTAGTGTCTGATCCTGCTCTAGTTGACTGCTGTCATTTTCCAGCTTGAGCATTCCATGTAGCCCTATGGCAGCAGTTCTGTAGCTTGGATCTGCTTCAGACTCCCAAGGAGTCCTTTGGGGAGACAGATGCCTGGGACCTGCACATCAGGATTTCCACAGGTGGCCCAAGCATCTGAATGTTTAATAATTGCCCTCAGTGCCCCCTCAGTGGTTCTGAACTGCCCAGTGCAGTGGGCTAGGCTTGGCTCTTAGGCCCAGGAAGATCATTTTCCATGGAATGTTGCTCTAGCAGATGAAGTGCAGTAGGATTGGGAGCTGTAGAGAGATGAGGCTTCGGGGGTAGTGGGGATGGTGTGTGGGGAGGGGCCCAATCTGACCCTGGAGGGGAAGGTCTAAGCTATTGTAGTGCTAACTTGGTTCTTCCTAGCTGTCAGTCTTCCCCCATCCTGTGCTCTGCTATTAATGAATCAGGAGGGGAGTTGATTAAAAGTCCAGGTGTGAAATCGGAGGCATTTGGCTTCCTGCTGTGAGGCAGTCAGGGCTCAGATGGGTTCTCTGTTTCAATCATGCAAAGGGCCACAGTCATAATCCACTCTCATTTCTCTGCTGTCCTCGAAGTCTCCCTGTCCCTTGGAGTGGTCTCTTTCCTCCCTATAGACCTGCTTATCACAACCCTCTTTCTCTCTGCCTGATGACACCCCCTTGTCATCTTCCTGGTGAGGTGTAGGTTCAGACAAACCCAGCTCCTTTTTGCTTCAGTTTTCAATGGGGCCAAGACTCCTGGGAGTGGCTTTCTCACACCTATCTCTTGCTCTTCTTTCTACATGTTCTTCTCCAGCAAACATCTCATCCTTAAAACCTTTGGGGCTTCTTCTTCTGAGGGGTGCAGCCCATTAGGTCAGAGTGGCTCTAGCCATAAAGAGAGAGATATGGGCTTCAAGCCTGTGGCCCTGGGCCCAGAAGGCCCCTGACCATTTCTATACCCTGCTGTACCCAGCAGGGGTCTTTGTTTGTTACAACAGGAGTCATCTATCATCTGCCCAATCTCCTCTCCCTTTTCTGGTAGCAGAGCACCATTTTCCTTGGGAATCCACTCCATTTCCATTTTAAGTCCACATGGTTGGATGGGTAACTCCAAAGTAGGCACCCCTACCTGGCAAATTGGTATATTAGGCTCTGCCTGACCACCGTCATTGAGTTAGGGGTAGATTTACAGGCGGTATTAGTCCACTGCTAGGACTACGTGAGATTGCCCAGGGAGAACTCTCTGGATTTGAGATTGGGATGCTGTCAACCTGGAGCTTCCACCAAGTGGGGAGAATGTCCTTGAGAGTGAATGTTTCACAGGGAAAAAACAAAGCCAAGAGACAGACTCAGAGAGCGGGTCCAAGAGCAAGAGAGCAAATTCAGACCCAGAGGCAATGGTTTCAGCCTCTGGATCCAGCTGGACCTGAATCCAGAAAATTGGCTTGTAGTTCTTTTTGTTTTGCTGCAAGGTGAATCTCTCATTCTCTTTTTGGATTAGGCCAGTTTAAGCTGCTTAATCAGAGAGGCTTGATTGATAATTTGCTCCATGCTGGCAGAAGGGTCTCTCAATAGGGATGCCTGCACCACAGGGAGACACACTGCTGAAGTCAGCCGGGAAGTTCTTACTATTGTAAAAGTACAACCCAGATTTGCTCTCGCCTGGAACAGCCACAAAGAAGGGAATCACAAGGTGAGCTGCAGGCCTGCGGTACTCAGACGGCTTAGTCACGACAGGGCCCATCTTTCTGGCCCTGTCCTGGCTCCTTGGGCAGCACTCAGCATGGTCCCTGATAGATGTGCTGACCATCTGTTGATTCAGGGGCAGTTTGGCCTCATCCCCACTCATCAGTCACCAAACACCACTCCACTGTCCCAGGCTTGAGTCTCATTCTACCTCCCAGCTCCCAAACTGAAGCCATTCTCCTCACTCTTCGTAATATGCCTCCATATTTCCATCCCCACCGCCATCTGCTCAGCCCAGACCTTAGCCTTCTCCAGAGGGAAGCCCTGTGGTCTTGGACCTGACACCTAACCTGGGTGGCCTCAGTTCCCTTCCCTGTGAGACAGAGATGAGGCATGCCCTCCAATGTAAAGTGTTCTCCAGGGTTTGGATGAGAGGGGGCCACAGTGGCCCTTTGATCACTCCACAGAGACATTAGCCCACAACAAGGAGCAGAGCAAAGGCCCAAAGTCACCATCAAGAGGCAGTGGCCATGAGTACAGGGAAACAACTTACTGAATGCATTTGAAGTTCCATTGGATGAGAGCCTTGTCAGTCAATAGGAACAGAGAAAGGGGATGGTCCAGAGGCACAGGCTGGCAGGGTCCCAATAGCTGGACCAGACCTTGCCTATCTGATAGGCCTCTGATTGTCACATGGAAGGATACACCAGAGCCTGATACCCTTGGCTTTTCTAGTCAACACTTCAAAGCATTGGCTTCCAGTGTGTTGCCAGTCAATAGAGAGAAGAGGTGCTGGCCAGACAGCAGAGAGATCTGCACACAAGTGTGCTGGTCTTTGGTTTTGTCTGTCTTATGAGTCATGACTCAGCAATGGGAGCTGTAAGTCCTGGCACTGATGACTCTGCATTTCTGGTTTACCGGCCTTGACGGGCCCTGACTGGGGTTCTCAAGGCTGGCAGGCATCAGGGTGCCATATAGGTTCTATCCCAGAGGTTCTGGCTAATGAGATCAGGGCCCAGGTTTTCTGTTGGATGACCTCTCATGGGGCAACAATGCACAAGCAAAACCCAGACACACTGCTCTGGTATGCCTCCTGTGACTCCCTACCCTTCATGTGCATGGGCATTATTCCAATGATTTGAGTCATTTACACATAGCTCATTTTAATGCTCTCGAGCCCCCTCACAGGCCTTGATGAAATTAAACACTCAGCTCCAGACATCAGCGAAGGAAAAACGGCCTCCATGTTGTGAACAGAGGAAACAGGTCTGCTGGTGGATATTCCTCCCCCAAGTGTCCTTCCTCTGGATCCACCGTTGGGTCTTATGGCCTTGGGGGCTTTGCCTGGGTTGACCCCCACTGTAGTTCCTTGGTCTCTTGCTACTGGGAAGGATGGGAGGTGTCGCTTGAAGATGTGTGAATGACAGGCTGGATATGGAAGCATAACCCCCATTCCTGTGCCCCTGGGGCTGACTTCTCTGCTTCCTCTCCCCTGAGACTCTGGATCAGGCTCCCTCTGAGGGGACAAGTGGAGAAGCAATGGTCTATTTTCTACAGACTCTGAGACTTTATGTGATGTAGAAGTGTTCAAGGATGGGAGTTATAGAAAGCAGAGCATCTTCTTGGCTAGGCTCTGTGGACAAAATCATCTCTAATCCATGACATATTCCAAGCCAAAGCATCCGTACTATTGAAATGGTGACTGACCATAGGTAGCATGGCTTCTCTTCGATGGCTTTTTCCCTCCGCAAATCTTTGCTGTCACTCCACCTGGTCCACTCTTCTAGTGATCTTTCTTCCTGCTTTGCAAAGAAAACAAAAGACAACTGATGGGGACAACCACCTCTTTGCTCCCAAAATGGTACATGGAAAGACCTCATCTGCCACTGTTTCCTTGTCTCACAGGCCTCTTTCCAATCAAGATGAATGTCACCATTTGTTCCTTAACACATCAATTGCTCCTGTCCTCAGGGCCTCACTTATCTGTACCCCTCTCTCATTGCTCTGTCTTTATTCCCACCAGCATTTAGGTATGCTCGAATCCTGTCCACACTGACAACAGAGTTCTTTCCTTTTAATTCCTCATACCCTCATCCAACTCTGTCTGATCGTTCTCCCCCCCATTTGAAGTAAGACTGATTGAGAAAATGGTCCACACCCTCCTTCCTGTCTTCCTCACCTCTTGGTCCATTTCTCTGGGGCTTCAGCCCCATCCTCTTCCCAGATGGCTCTGACACATCAGAGTTGTGGCACACCACAACTGCCATACTGCCAACTCCAAGGGACACTAATTTCTCAGCCCTTGGCTCACTCACACTTGCAGAAACATTTGCAATAGTTTCCTCCCTTTTGTCTTGGTTTTGTGACATTGAATTATGTTGATTTCTTATCTCTCTTCTTCCTTCTTGGTATTTTTGGAGAATATTCTTCCTCTGCCTGTTCTTTACTTCAGAGATTTCCAAATGTGCCTAAGAATCATTCATGAGTTTGTTAAAATACAAAGCCAATTCTCAGGCCCCCAGTCTCATGCCTTTTGGTTCAGTGGTTTTCATGTGGGCCCAGGAATCTGCATTTTACAAACTGTCTTAGTTATCTTTGGACAATATTTTAGAAATCCTGCTGTGATTGGTGATGATTCTTGCCTTGGACTTTTTCATCATCCTGATTCCCATTTCTTTTGCTGTCTCATCTGGTGCAAGCCACCAGGTAACTTCTAGAGTGCTTTCTATCCCCAGCCCAGCCATTACTCTCGAGCTACAGAACCAAATATCCAACCACCTGTAAGACATCTCGTGAGGGCGTGCTAAAGACATGTGGAACATTCAACCTGGACCTTTCCTCTTCTCTAAGCTCACTTGTCCCTTCCCCTTGACTGGCACCACTGCCCACCTTGTTATTCAAGTGAGAAGTGTCAAATCTCTTTCCCACTGCCTCCCACCAAAGTCCCAATCTATTTCCAAGTCATGAATATTCTAATTCCTACCTAGGTCTTCATTCCTATTGCCCTGCTCTGACTAGTGCCTGTTAACGTTTCTCCAGGATGAGCCTATACTTGGGTGCTCTTTCCCTAAGCTTATTTTCTGCCACCATTTTCTAAACAGTGGCCAAGGGGTCTCTTCAGAGTTTTAGCTGACCTTGTCATTGGTTTGCATTCAGGCCTTCAGTAGTCTCCTGCTCCCTTTGCCTGGGCAAAATCCACACCAGAGCCTGGTGAACACAGCCTGTCATGGTTCCTCTCCCATTCTGGGTCCTTGTCCCTTGGTAAGACCAAAGAGCTTCTCCTCTACCCTGGCTCAGTCCCAGGGCTGGGTAGAAGGTCAGAAGGTCATGGTGCAGTTTAGTAAGTGTGTGTCCTTGAGATAAAATATCAAAGGTCAGATCATCATCAGAATCATAAGGTTTAGAGACATACACTAATACTCTAATTGCAAGGATGCAAATAGAGAGGCACAGGTAACATGTGGAGTCTGGAACCACAGTATAGCTCCCTAGGATGAGGCTGTGGCCTCACCCAGATATATCATCAGAGGTCTTGATACAATATACCAGGGCATCCTTACTTAACAGGGAGCTATTTTGGCCATGCCAATCTCCATCTTGTTCTCTGATTGTTACAGAGCTTGCTGAACATTTTCCAGGGAGCCATCCCCATCAATCCACAGGTTCCAGGTTTGTTTACCCCAGCAGTCCTAGGCAGATAGAGGACATCATGCTAAAAGCATTCCATAGATAAGAATGTCTGCTTGCCAACATCATAGGGTGTTTGCCAGAGGCTCTGTCACTAGGAAGATTAGGAAGGGATTTGACTGGGTCATTTTCTGTCTTGCCCAGGGTGTCCCTTGGTGAAGGCTGAGAATGGGTCACAGGCGAGCTGCTAACCCTTTCCTATCTAGTCCTGCTCTGTGGGTGTTTCCCGGAGCTCTCATCTTGGCCTCATCTCTTTTTGTTCTTCACCCGTGCCATGAAGGACCACCATTTCTGCCATTTCCTTTCTCTAGACACAGTCTCCCAGCTCTATCTTTCCCCCTTGAGCCTCAGCCCACATCTTCCGTGCTCATTGGAGCCACCGTGTGCTTGGTCTGGCGTCTCAGACAAGCCCAGTGGGGTCATTCCTCCGCCTTTGACCTCTCTCAGGGCAAGAGCACCCTCACCCACCTGTTCCCACAAATGCTGAGTCATCCTAGTCCTCAGCGTGGAGCCTTTTGTTCCAGGGTGAACCAGAGAGGATAGCCTCTCAGGGCCTCGGTTGCATATATGTGAAATGGGCATAAAATCAATACCTGCTTCTCAAAAGCTGTTGTAGGATTAAATGAGACGATGCAGCTGAGTGTTTATCCCAGTGGTTGACACACAGGAAGTGCTCAATAATTATCAGCAAGTATTTCTGACCCGCTTTCTCTGCCATTCCCCACGGTTACTCCTTCCTGCATATTGTAGGTTCTAGCTCCTCTTGAGTGCTCTTTTCCATTTTCACCAGCCCCTCTTCATCTCTGTCATCACCCATGACAACCATGGAGCTGGCCTCCCGGTCTCCCTCTCTGCAACTCCTTCTGGTTCTCCTTTCTTCTCTATAGTCAGAGAAAAATTCTTCCCCATCACACATCTGATTACGTCCTGCCACTAAAGACTCTAGGAAGCTCTTGAAAGCAATACTGACTCTGAAAAGTGGTTTAGGAGGCTGGATGTTATCTGACCACTCCCTGTCTCCTTGTGACTCCCCACCTCAAGCGCTGAACACTGGGCACACTGGCCTTGCTCTGCTTCCTGTGGTGAGGATTTGGCAGGTGCCCCTCCCCACCATCTAGAAGATTCCCCCTTCTCTCAACCCTCCTGTCCTCTGCACTTCCATAGCAGAGCCCCTTCCAGCTGTGTAGCTCTGCCAGGTCACCCGTCGTGAGTGACCTCCTATGGGACTATGAGTGTCAGCAAGGCTGCTTGGCTCATGGTTGTATCCCTAGCACTTAGCACAGTGCCTAGCAGAGGGTAGACCCCAACGTGCAATGAGTGGAGCCATTAGACAGGTGGGCAGGTGAAAGGGGCTAGAGGAGAGGACACAGTAGTCACTCTGCCCCTGAGTGGGGGAGGAGTAGGTAGGTTTTCAGTTTCTTCCTCCCACTTTGCCTTGTATCCTGCCTAAGACAGGGGTCTCACCTAGACTGGCTAATATTGAATGAACTAATGCTCTAGCTGATGTGGCCACCAGCTGGTCCTGTTCTATGTGGCTTGCTTTGGGGCAGGGATCGGCTCAGGTGGGGATGTGCCATTCCTCCCAGCTGTATGCTGGAATTTTCTTGCCATCCTTGGAAGCTCAGAGTGAGGAGGCTGCACATGCCCTCCTATGAACAGTGGGGTGAAAAGTCACTCCTTCTGGCTTAGTCCACTTTCTGTGGTTATAGCAGAGTACCCGAGACTGGGTAATTTATAATGAAAAGAGGTTTATTTAGCTTATGGTTCTGGAGGCTAGAAAGTTTAAGATTAGGCAGCTGTACCTAATGAGGGCTTTGCACTGCTTCAAATGGTGACAGAAAGTAGAAAGGCAAGGGGGCACGTTTGAAGAGAGGAGGGAGCAAGAGGGCTGGATGCCTTGTAACAAGGCGTTATCTCGGTAAGTAATCCTCTCTCGCGGGAACTACGTTAGCCCCATTATGAGGGCAGGGCCTTCACAAGCAAAGGCCTCTTGATGGCCCCACACAGCTCTCAATACAACAACATTGGCAATTAAATTCCAACATGAATTTCAGAGGGGGCAAACCACACCCACACCACAGTGCCTCCTTTTCTCAAGTCTCATGTCTGCCATCTCCCCAAATAAATATGACTTGCGACCATGATGACTGTTTTATTGGTTCTATACTGAAGGGTCTTGGGTGATGAGGGAACAGACAGGGCAAAACCGGGCCTTGTGCTCTGGCATCTTGTTACCTTGACCTGCACGAGGGTGAGACCACACTGCCTGAGCATTGACCACTGGATGTCCCCTGCATCTCTGAAGGGTCTCCCAAGTGACCCCTCTCTGCAGAACAATGAGCTTTCCCTTCTCCCACTCCTGCACTGTGCATACTCTATTGTTATCTGATGACTGTCAGTGGCTTTCCTCCTTTTCCATTTTCTGCAGGCTCTGCAGAGGGAGGGTTGAGCCTGCTCTGTGGAGGGGTGAAGCAGGGAGAGAGGGTGGGAGGCTCACACTCCAGGCTGGGTCTGATTTCTTCTAAACCATCAGCAATCAAATCCACATCACCACCGTGAGAATTAATTCCTCCTCAAGCTCCCTTTCAGATAGGTGAGAAATTTGTGTGCCTCCTATTAGCATAATTGTGACCCCGTATCTTGTGAAATGACAGCCTTGGTGTGATTATACTCAGGGAGTATCCCACCCCCGGGCCCTGGGCTCTGATGAGAGCTTCCTTGCATTAGCTGGCAAATGAGGGGCCCTACCAACACCCCTTCCCTATGACCCACAAACAGGACCCACGGTTCATCCCAGCCATGGATGGGGTCCTGGTTTAGCTCACCACGGCTAGTTAAGAGCACACTTAGCAGCAGTTAAAGGGTGTGTGAGGGCTATTCATAGGTGTAGCTGGAAGTGGGCAGGGCTCAGAGATAAGGCCAGGGCTGGGGTTGCCATCTGCCAGCTGTGCTTTGGTGATCAAGTCCCCTCCTCTCCATGGGAGCAGAAGACTAGCCATTGACCTGATCCCAGTGCACTCACTAAGTGCACCCTTACAGCCTCTAAGTTGGGCTCCCATTTTCAGTGCTGAGGAAAGTGTCTAGAAAGTTCTCTAGAAGACTGGGTTTAAGAAGCCTGGCCAGTGGTTGGGTAAATACCCTTTGCCACCCCACAAGATACAATGCTGCCAAGGGTACGGGAGGGACTTTCTTCCTGGAGGCAAGGTAGTGGGCTGAGCTCAGAGCCCAGCACCAGTCCCTGTACCTGGTAGGAGGCACATATGGGACGTCCAGGACTGGGGATGAGACAGTGTGTGCATTCCTTTGTTCAGTCATTTTCTTGGTCATCAAACATCTACTGAGTGAGTGCCTCCTATATCAGGCAGCATGGGAGAGCATGCAGTCAGTTGGAGGTCTGAGTACCCAGAGAACCACTGACTTGCACTTAAACTGGACAATTGGCTCCTCACTCCTGGGATGTGACGGTGCGCCCTCATGCTCTGCCTGCCCATCCTGCCAGATAAGGATGAGCAGGACAGTGTTCCTGACACCTAGCAGAACTCACCCCCTGCCTTTTCCCTTCTCCCTCTGTGTGCAAGGCATTGCTGGAGGCATTGGAAAACATAGAGGCCTTTCAGAAAATACCCCTGTCCCAAAGTGCACATCTGCTCATGGCAGCTGCATGTGTGTCCAGAAATCTCTTTGCTGCACACTCAGAGTGAATCGTGCTCCACAGAGGAGGCAGAGGTCCGAACAGCAGTTTCATGGGATGCACTGAGTTGAGCCTGGTGTGGGCTGGCATTCGGAGAATAGGGGAGGGGAGAGGAGGGGAGGAGACGCAGGCCATTCTGGGGGCAAGACCAGTTTGAGTCAATGCACACATGCATGGAGGCTGAGAGAAGTGGGGGAGTCCGTGGGGTGGAGAGTGTGGGGACAAGCACTCCATGCAAGGCAGTGTTTCTGTGGGGTGGGCACTTGGAGGGGAGGAGTTCAGACCACTATGGCTTGGGTGTTGGGGAGCCCCAGTAGCATCTGGGAGATATCAAATGTCTCCACTGGTGGTGTGGAAGTCTGGGTAGTATCTCCTTCCCCTTTGCTCTGCAGGACCACACCCTGTTAGTACGTTTTTGTTTTAACCTTTCCTTAGCTCTTAAGTGGGGGTGGTGGGCTCCTGCCTTTGCTCAGGTTTGGAGTAATGTGCCATCTTTCTTCTTGTGAAATAGTAGCCATCTCCACTCCAGCCTTCCTGTCCCCCTCTCTCCGCTGATTGTTCTCCATGGCCCTTCTCTCCAGCTTCTTACCACCTCTTTACTACTTTGTTTCTGGTCCCCACATTAGACTCTCAGTTCTGTTTGGGCTGTTACTGTGTCCCCAGTCCATAGGTGATGCAGTATCAAGGAGGCTCCATGTATATTTGGTGAATCAATGAGCAAATAACAGTTGGGCTGATGATTCCTTGATTACTTGCCATGAGGCAAGATATCAAGCAATTCGCCCCACACCAGATTCATTCAAGACTGTGTAATGCTCACAGGTAGGTGGTTAAATACTTTAGTATGCTCAAAGTTCCCAAGGGAGTGTCAAAATGATGCCAAAAGTCCACCCTGGCGGCTGCCTCCTCTCATCTCTCCTGATAATCATGGCTTGTCAGGATGATGACCTGGCTGCACTGGATGGTGAGGATAAAATATCTCAAAGTGTATTTGTGCTTGACTCCCAGACAGCCTTGATTCAAATGAAGTCCTTTAAAGTTGAATGGAGAAGGGCATGTCCTCTCATGGTGTTAGTGGGCATTGTGATGTCCTTGACATTTCCTAACCCCCAGTATGGTTTCTGTCCTCTTTGTCACTCAGATCCCTCTGGGACAGGGACATTAAAAGGAGGGAGGGTCCTAGTGGAAAATACAGCAGTTCCTCTGCACTCACAATTGGCCATCCATGTCACAGATGTTTTCTCCCTGGCGTGCCTGTGGTGTGCTCAGTGGATTTGCCTTCTCTACACTAACCCCCAAGAGCTATGTGAGTCCCTGCTGGTGTCCAGCTCCATGTTGGACCTAGAGTTGACCTGGGAGTCTCTGCTGACAGGAGGTCACAGCTAGTTAGGGAGACAGTGACAGGGCATCGGGTAAGGCCAGATGCAGGTGAAACCATGTGGAGAAGCAGGACTGGGCAGTGGGAAGGTGCAAGGTTGGGGTAGGAATGGCACAGGAGGGTCTGAGGCAAAGTGGCTCCTGCACGTGATTCCAGAGACTCAACCTTTACAACAGGATTCCAAAGATTCATAAGGTTATGAGTCTATTTGTGTAGCAGGCAGAGAAAATTTCAGGCAGAGAGAGCAGCAAGCATAAAGGTAAAAATGGTGGTCTCTGTGCATGTGTGCCTGGGTGTGCATTCATGTGTCTGTACATGTGTGAACTAACAAGTTCTTAGAGAGTAGCACAAGGAAGGCAGCCAGGAGAGGGGAAAGGGGGTGGCAAGGACCAGGCTGTGAAGATCTTGTCTTTTGTTAGCCATGGTGGGAGGCCTCTGAGGGAATGATGTGACCAGACCCCTTTCAGAAAAAACAATGGTGGCAGCAATGTAAAATCAGATTAGGAGGCGAGGCCAGAGGCAGGGACTCAGGTGGGAGGCTGCTGGAAGAAGCCAAGTGAGGACTGCAGCACTAAGGACAAGGATAGGGGACAGGTAGAGTGGCAAGGACCTGCTGTCTGAGTGATGGGCATGCAAGGAGGGAACTTCAAAGGGGCAGCGAGACCAAAACCACCTAGATGTGTAATGGGGTGGGAGGTGCCATTAACCAGCGTGCAGCCCCTGCAGAAGACCTTATCCCAGGCCAGGAAGGGACTAACTCATGCCCCTGGGCAGCTGTGCAATGAAATTACTTAATGGATATCGTGTATCCCATTTTGGTCCTGCCCCAGGTTAGCTGGCTAAAGGCGAGTTCTTCCCTTTTCTATGGGATGTTTTGGCAGTCTTTCTTTTTTAGCAAACATCTAAGGTGAGTGGCTGTGGAAGCAGAGCTTTGGAATAATTTGCAACCAGGGGATGGTTATAAATTTGAGATTATACTTATGGTATCTCCCCGTGTGTCTTCCATGGTGAGAAGTCAGGCTGAACAGCCTTTAGCTCAGCAAGCTCTATCCTTTCTGGGGCAGCCTCTGGGCCTCTAATTCCTGCCAGACCCTCTGCACAACACACTGTGCACCCATGGCCCAGGGTCTCTTCCCCAAGAGGTGTGGGTCTGTCTTCCCCTCACTGATTTCCTCCAGCCAGGTAAGACCCACGGGGCCCAAGCCTATGATTGGCAGGGGAGTGCATGTCCATGGTAACCCTGGCTTTAGCAGCCACCACATCTACCTGCCTCACCTGTACTCTTCTGGGAACCCTGATCTGAGAACAGTGGACTTACCTCCGGTGCGGAGGAAGGGGCCTGGCTCAGGTGGCCTTTCTTTGAGCACCTGTTCTGGGCAGGGCTCTGCACTTAGCACTGGGGCGTGCCATGTATCAGACAGGCTTATGGGCTCAACCATTTCTTGGGCATTAGATGGCTGGATCTCGGCAGAGAGGCTGTTGGCATTTTGGTGCGTCTGTATAAGCCAAGGGAGAAGGCTGGAAAGGGCTGCTTCCTGTTACTGCTAATTTCTAGGCTTCCCCATAGCCTGTTTGGCCTGTCAGTTTTCTCATCACCCCTGTAATGAATCCTCTATATTAAATCTCTGTGTGAAATTCTGAGGGTGGTCTTGTCTTTCTGACCAGATGCTGATTGTGACAGGTGCTTGGACAGGGTGGGACACAGATGGCTCCAGAGAAGGAATAGAAGGTGAGGGGGTGTGGTAGGCAGACTGCTGCCCCCCCCCCCAAAGATGACCATGTCCTAATTTCTGGAACCTGTGACTATGTTACCTTCAATAAAGGGACTTTGTGGATATGGTTAAGCTAAGCATCTTGAGATGGGGAGATGATCCTGGATTATTTGTGTGGGATCCATGTAATCACAAATCATAACAGGGAGGCAAAAGAAGAAAGTCAGGAAGGGAAAGGTGACAGCGGAAGCAGAGGTCAGAGTGATGCGATCAGTGGCTTGATGGAGGAAAGGGGCTGTGAGCCAAGGAATGGGGACAGCCTCTAGAAGCTGGGAAAGGCAACAGGATAGATTCCCCCCTGGGTCTCTCAGGAGGAACACAGCCCTGCACGCACTTTGATTTTAGCCCAGTGAGACTTACATCAGACTTTTACCCTCCACAACTGCAAAGGATAGGTTTCCACTGTGCTCAGCCAGTAGATTTGAGGTACTTTGTTATAGTGTCAATTGGAAACTAACAGTGAGGCCAGACTTCAAGACACTGGAAATCCTGTGAAGGAGTGTGGATCTTGTCTGTAGCGCCCAGGCTTAGCATTGCTCAGATGCACTAGGTACACAGGCTTAGATTGTGTGGGTTTGAATACCAGCCTTGCCAGTGACTGGCAAATGTTTTCACCTCTCAAAGCTGCAGTGTATCTGTCTCCGAAGAGGGAACAATCACACTCATCTTGTCAGGCTAGTGCCAAGGTTCCATGAAATGACACCCATAAGACAGTCAGCTCAAGATAGGACAGGAGATTGATGAAAAGTCTTATTTGCTTGGCAACCTTGGGTAAGACAGTGTGTCATTTCGAGCCTTGATCCATGCATCTGCCAAAAGGAAGTACTAACAATGCCCCTCCCTAGCCTCCTCACCCTTAAGGAATAAGTGGAGGTTGTTTTTGTTTGTTTTTTTGTGGTACTGGGGATTTAACTCAGAGGCAACACTACTTGCACGAACACCCCAGCTCTTTTGATTTTAATTTGTTATCTAGGTAGAGTCTTGAATTTTTGCCTGGATTGGCTTTGGACCTAGATCCCCTGATATCTGCTTCCTGCATAGCTGAGACCACAGACATGTGCCACCATGCCCATGATGGAATAAGTGGGTTTTTGGTTATGATAAATTGGAAAAGAACTAGAGCGAGTTGGTGGTCCTGTGTGCCCCTTCTCTGGCCTGGAAGGGCTGGCATAGAGTGCTCTGCCTGCCTGTCAGTCCCTCTTGCCCCACCTACCAGCACGCCTGCATCCTGTGTCCTACAGGTCTCTGCTGGTCCTGCCCCCCAAACCCCCAGCACTGGGCTCTAGGCATAGGCTCCTTCAGTTACACATTCCTTGAAATTCTCCACCTTCCCTGCCCACCCAGGCTGACCTCCTCAGGCCCTGCTGCCAAGTATTGATTTCCCTTTAAATATTACTGCAGCCCAGGAGCATGTATGGATTAATTGACGAGGCTAGGCTTGTACCTGCACACTTCATTAACAGCTGCTACTAATTAGCGGAATAGTCATTAAGAGACCTACTGGGGTTTTGAGGATAATAGTTTTATTTTTTCCCCCATGACTCTAAGGCATAGAACAAATAGAGGAATGAAATGCCTTGGTCCCAGATTGGCGTGGAAGTCATGGGGTGGCCTGTTCTCAGGACCTCTCCTAAGACCACAGTGGAAAACAGGAACTCATGATGGTGGGACCACATCAGATGTGGCTATGTGGTTGGAGCAGGGCCTCGTTTTCAAGGTCACACAGGAACAGGGAGGCAGAGCTGGAATGAGCACCCAGGGCTGCTGGCCTTGCTCTAGGCTAGCCCAGAGTTATGACTAAGCACATGCCTGTGTCCTCTACCTGCCCGATCCTACTGCCCGATTCCGAGGTAGTGCCACCTCCCTTTGCCCTTTCTGAGCCTCCTCCATCTCCCATATCACCCACCCTCCCTCTCCTAATGGGAGTCATGCTGCACCTTGTCCCTGGAAACCCTGCCTCTGTGTGGAGCATGCCTGCCTCTAACGGGGAAGGACATAGCAATGGGCCTGGGTTATCTGAGCTGATGGAGACACACAGTGGTGGGATTAATCCTACAGTGTGGATTTGGACCACTGGCTGACCCTCTCAGAGCCTCATCCTCACTGGTTCCTAGTGAGGATCAGTGGGCCAGGTTGTATGGAGGACCCAGTAGAGGGCGGGCACAGAGGGCATGAGTCCTTGATGGGTGGTAACCCTTGTGCTCTGTATCTTTAGGAGGTGTACCGGTGTTTGAGTCATCATGCTTTTCTCAGGCTGACCTGAATCAAATGCTGGGCACACACTAAGCTTTTACAGCAAGGGAACAACTTGCTATTTTCTTGTTTTAGAGAGAATTATTGTAATAATTCGAATCTCTGTCTTTCCCTGAAAGCCTACTGTGTGTCAGAAGGTGCTGTGCTAAGTGCTTTATCTCTATTAGTTCACCCTTTTGATAGCTCTTGGAAAAAGCCATTTTATTATGATCTTGCTTTCATAGAAGTAGAAATAAATGCACTAACAAGTACTGTGTCACAAGCAATTGGGAGGTGGAGATTAACCCAGCAATCTAGCTGAGAGTCCAGGCCCTTCACCATGCAATTTCTGAGTCCTAGGGGAGGTTGATTTCCTGATTAAGGGAGCCTCTGTGCTCCAGTGCATGCTGTGGGGGCATCTGCTGGTCCCCTAGACCTCAACAGATTAATCCAGAGTGGGCACTTGGAGCAAAGGCTGCCCATGCCATATGTTTTGGGTGGGACTCCAAAGCATGACTGGGCCATTCCAATGTCTGTAGACAAGAGTAGACAAGGTTGAGTCTAGAAAGGAAGGAGTTGGTGAGCACATCTTAGGGCTGGAGACCCCCCCATGGGAACCAGCTGTGAATAACCAGAGGGAGCATAGATGCCATGAGAGAGACTCTAGGTCTTGGCAGGATCCCTTTGTGCCCTCCAATAGCCCCTCAGTTCTGGTCCCCATGGAGCCTGGCTGCCCTGTGCTTTCTCCAGGGGATTCTGGTTGCTATCTGCTTTCTTCTGTACTGGCCTCTTTTGCTGTGTCTCTCTGGTTAAGAGTCTCTCTGTTCCTTACAAAGGATTCTGATGTGAATGATCTCTTATCAATCAGCTGTCTACAGTGGTGCCAAGGTGAAAGAGCTGAACCCCAAGCATCTATCAAGCAGGCCTTCCACACAAGAACAGGGCCTTAAATAAGACCTCTAGGATGTGGAGGATTCTGGAGATAGAGCCCAGCTTTCCATGGACATCTGTACCAATCAGAGTAAGGAAGGGATGCTGTGTCACGATAATTCAGTGGCTTATGGGGAATTAAAGTTGTCTTCTTTCTCCTTCACAGGTCTAAGTTGAATTGCCCAGGTTGATAGGGCAGTGCTGAGTCTCACAGTCATTCTATGACTGGGGTTCCCCGACCATTGCTCTGTCACCCTGGGAGCCTTGTTGTAGTGTCAGCGTTACAACTGCCTGACAACATTCTTCCACTCCTCAGAATACAAGGCCTGCCTAGCTGCAAGGGAGGCTTGGAAATGTAACCTTGATCTGGGGTCAGTAAAGGTTTTGTAAAGGACCAGATAGGAAATATTTTTGGCTTTACAGACATAGGCTCTCTTGAAAATACCCAGCCTGCCCTGATAGCTGAGAAGCAGTATACAGCTGTGACTGTGTTCTCACCTAAGTTTGAATTTCACTTGTCATCAATATTATTCTTTTTAATTTTTCAGTCATTATAAAATATAAAAACTATTTTTAGCTCATGGGCCATTCAAAAATAGTCAGGGTCTGGAGCTGACTGGTGGGTCACAGTTTTCAAACCCCTGATTACTGCTCTGGAGGGTGACCTTGGTCTTGGCCACATTTGTCACTGGAGATGACTGATTGGTCACTATAACACCCACTGCAGAGTTTGCTGAGAGAGGCATTTCAGAAGAAATCACAGTGTCTCCTGTGTCCTTCCCTATAGAGCAACAGGGTTCACCAGGTCGGAATAGTCACACCCTTGTCCCTGAACTTGCCGTAAGTAAGGAGAGGAAGAAGCCACACTGTGGGTAGTCCCTGATGTCAAAATGTTGGGAGAGGGTGTCCTGTTCTCTCAGGACATGAAGGTCTTTTATGATGCTGCGTAAGGAGCTGGCAGCTGGCCTCCCAGTACTGAGGATCAGCAGGGTGAGAATGCTGGTGGGAAGTTAGCAGAGTGGTGGTGGTACCCTGTAGGGCAGCATCCAATCCCCCACAGTGGGGCAGTCTGTCACTCACCTGCAGAACCACTTCCATCTCTCTAGCTGGGGATTATGCAGGAGGTGGCTTTGAACTGGATGATGACACTTTCTAATAATTTGAAAGTGATTGCTATAGATATGAAACACGACTAGGAAAACTGGCAGAACAGATGAAGATACCACGATTTGGCAAGTTTATTTTCTCCCCCTCTCCCAACCGGCAGCCTGAGGGGGTGGGCACTTGTGCAGCAGAGCTGGTATCAGTTATTGAGAGAAATAGAATCGTTCTGTGTTTGTACATCACGGAGCTTGCACTGTCAATCAACACAATGACATGTATTTTTAGCACTAGCTGCCAGTTATTCATTCTTTGCTCAGAATAATCAGAACCAAAGATAGAAAATTCACCTACGGCATAGACTTGGAGTCAGATCAGCCTTGGTTTGAGTCCTGGTTCTGGCTGGCCTTGGGTGACTTCTACAAGCCCTTTGACCCTTCTGGGCCTCTGTCCCTCCATCTGTTCCAGGAGGAAGAATGAAGCATACTGTGCAGGTTGTGAGGAGAAGGCCACTTTGGAGCATTGTTCAAGGGCACAGGACACAGAGACTTTGCCTCCTGCTGGGCCTTGGGATCCTCATACATAAGAAGATTGGATTAGACACTGTGGTCCAATCCTGTGTGACAATCACTGATGGCTGTGTCTATGACTTCTGAGAAAAAGAAACTGATCTTTTGAGGTGCATCTTCCTGAGAAGACTGAAGAGAAAAGTGGCTTCCACTAGGAAATGCCTTCTCTCTGGCACTCCCTTCCTTTGAGGCACACTCAAACCCACCTTCTCCCTGGGGCCCTTCCAGGTTTCTCCGGGCACAGGCAATCTCCCCTTTCTGAGGAACCCATGTTTGAACTTGATCTCCACCTCAGCCTTTGTAAATTTTTAATTTAACTTTTTTTTATCTTGCTGGTCTTCCTGGGTTGTTGCTAGAGGTAGAGTTTTTACAGCAATTCTGGAAACCTTGACTCTAGCCTTAACCCTAATCCTCACCCTAACCCCACCCTGAGCTCTGTGAATAGGGGACACACACCCACACACCCACACACACGCACATTATATCTCTGTAGGGGAATACTAGTTCCACTCACTTGATTTAACACTGTCTGAGCCCCAGGTCCCAACCTTGGTTTTAGGATGGCCTGGCTTAGATGACTCACTCATACATACTCAATTGTCTGACTTGGTGCTAGAAACATAAACTCTGCTATTTATCCCTCCTCCCATCCCAAAGTGTGGGCTGCAGGTTCTCTGTTGCAAGGCCACCCTGACAGGACTCCCTGACAGGTTGGGAACAAGGCAAAGGGGACTGGAAACATCCACATTTCCTGGCCGGGGCCCCTGTTGATCGTCATGTCCTCATAGGTTCGGGGGTGATATGGAGAGGATAACAACCAGCTGGTCCACACCCTGTGCAGACATTCTATTGGGACACCCTGTGGCTTCATGGAAGCAGGCAATGCACCAACTCAAGCAAAGCTCTCGTTACTGTACCAACAATGGACCAATGCCCATCCCGGGAGAATGGCTTATCAGTGGGCATGTAAAGATGTGGCATACATGGTGAAATATATGCATGCTAAGTTAACGATGGCCTTGTTGGCCTCGATAGACAGCCGGACTACTGGGAACCATGTTGTATTATGTGGCAGTATTGTTCCGTTCATTCATTAATTCACCCATGTCCCTGTGGATTCAGCATGTGCAGTCTGCCCACCAGCTCCTGGGAACACAGGGGCAAACAAGACAGAAAGTTCCTGAGCCCCTGAAGCTTACCACCTGGGGAAAGGACACGATTAAGCAAACAGTTACAAAAGGAATAGGGCTGATGAAGTCGCAGTGGGCGAGTGCAAGGTGGATTGGGGTGCAGGGCAGAGAATTCAAACTGTTCAGAGCAGAGCAGACACAGGTGAGAGAGGCAGAGTGGGTCTTGGGAACGGAAGTGAGAGCCCTGAATCTGGACAGCAAGGCGTGGAGGTGGAAAACAAGAGGCCACAGTGGGGAAGACAAGGGGTGGACTCCGGCTGTCCCACAAACATGACAGCAGGATTTGGCTTTGCCCTGAAGGCAAGGAAAGTTCCTCCCTAACCTTCCTGGCAGTTGTTTGTTGGGTTTTCACTTTAGAAGCATCCCTCTGGCTACCTTGTTCAGGGGGTACCGATGGACGAGGGTAGTGGGAGAGGGGCCTGTTGTAATCTGGGGAGATGTGTGCATGGAATGTGGGCAGTGGGCAGTAAGGAGGAAAAGCCTGGATGTGGGGAAAAAGAGTATTAGACCATTTCTAGGTCTCCATTTGAGCAGCTGGTTAGATGGTGACATCTTTTGTTGAGGTTGGGAACAAGGGAAAGAACAGACTTTAGGAGGAAAGTACTGGACTTCTCAGGGGACACTGAGTGCACCTGGAATTTAGGAATGAGGTCTGGGCAGCAATAAAAGCAGAGCATATACAGGTCCTGCTCTTTTTCCCATGGTCTGTGGCCTCCATCTACAGATGAGTCAAAGGAAAAGCAAAGACAAAACAGAGAGAGCACAGCAGAAATAAGGAAGGATCAGGGCCATTCTGGTACCTTCTCCTGCCCATCCCAACCTCAGTGCTTTGCAGTGGCTGCATGGGTGCCTGGACCACTATTCCCTGGATATGGGCCTGGCTGACTCGTCATGCTTCAGGCTGGACTTGAAATGTCTCTTCTCTGGAGAGGCCTTCCCTGGCCAGGTAACCCCACTCAAGCTGGGCTGCCACAGAAGCATCCACCTTGACTTCCTTCACCCCTGGCACTCAATCTAAAGTCCTACGCTCCTTCATTCCTAGGTGTGCTTCCTGTTTCTCCTCTGAGACACTGGAGGTCAGGGGCCTTGTCTGTGTACTGTTCCTGGTGACTTCTCCAGCACTGTCCTTGGCTGGGGTCACCTTGCCTCCCCTTCCTCTTGACCAATAGCCGCCAGCAGCTACTGGTCCTCACGCTCAGTTCTTTCTTGGATCTTCTGTCTGAACCCAGTCTCTCAGTGAGCTCTGCCTGGGCAACTTCTCTTCTCTCTCTCTATCCTTCAATGTGTTATCAACTCCATGGCCCACTCTTCAGATGGGCTCTGAAAATGACTCCAGATGCTCTATTACACTTGCAGTGGCCTCTGAAGCCTAGCTCCCGCTTACCCTCTAGTTTCTGTTATCACTTCAGCCTTCGTTCTTTCTGGACCAGACATACAGGCTCTCAGCCTTACCAGTGGCTCACGCCTTCCCTCTCACCTTGGCGCCTTTGCCTGGGCTCATTGCTGGCTGGGACGCATCATAGGAGCTCTATAAATACGAAATGAATAAATGACAAATCCAGGACAGGAAGGAGAGAAAGCCTGGTCACCAGGACAGGTTTGCCTCCCCGTTTCCCTCCACTGAAGGGGAAGGCCGCCTGAGTATCTTACATTCTCAGTGCCTTTCTCTCCTAAGCCTCGAACACTTTCCCTCATCCTAGAATTTAATGCCTGAGCCTCAACTCAGTCCCCTCAACTGCCTCCAGGGGTCCACCTATCCCAGCCAGCCTTAATTAATTGTAAAATTGATTAAGCAGCCCCCTTTGTTAGGTTGGGCTGGTGTTTATTTGTATTTTCCTATTATTATCCTTTTATACTTCTCCGGGCGCCTTCAGCTCTCTACTGACACCTTTTATTGGGGAAATGTTAATTTAAAAATCATCTATAATGCAGGTGTCACAAATCAAAGCTGTTCAGTAATGAGTTGCTCTTATGTCGTATAAAAACAATTAATTAAACCTTTTCTGAGAGAGCCGCACCGGCAGATTTATGTCTCCCAGCGTTTCCCCCTCGACCTTCCTTTCTAAGGACCCTCATGCATTCAGCTGGCTTCAACAGGGAGTGGTTTTCTCCTGCTCTGCCCAGGAAACAGAATCTAAGCCTGGCATCTCAGGGAAGTCTGCAGGTGGGGTCTGGCCCAGAAAGGGACTTTGCAATTGTCACACAGCAAGATTGGCCATGTTGGCTTCTGAGCAGGCCAGATCTTGCCTGGGGCCTGTCTTCACCATTGTTGATGCCTTTCTCCTGCTGCCCCTCTTTTTTTTTTTTTAATCCTTTTTATTTGTACTGGGTTTGAACTCAGGGCCTACACCTTGAGCTACTCCACCAGCCCTTTTTTTTTTTTTTGTAATGGGCTTTTCGAGATAGGGTCTCCTGAACTATTTGCCCAGGCTGGCTCCAAACCATGAGCCTCCTGATCTCTGCTTCCTGAATAGCTAGGATTACAGGCGTGAGCCACCAGCACCAGCCTGCTGCCCCTTTTGACAAGGCTCAAGGGCAGATGGACACAGGAGTACCTGCTTACTGGTCCAGTAAATACCACTTGCTTCACACCATCAGACATACCTCCCCCACTTTGCTAATCAGTTCAGCACCTGGGAAATAGGGGCACTGACTTCCAGTCTTGCCTCTGATCTTGACTGATCCTGTAACTTTGGCCAAATCACTTCTCCTTTTAGGGACCTTAGTTTTCCTCTCTACAAAATGGGTACATTGATTTAGACAAGGCTGCAAATCTAGTATCTGCAGGTATCATTCACGCATCCAGCAGGCCTAGTAGAAACAGAAGAATGCAGCAGACTGTGCCCCATCTGAGAGGGGCAGCCTCTGTCACCCGGATGCTTGTGGCTGTGAGGGAAGGCAGGCCGGATGTGATCTTTAGCAGAGGCTGGAACTTCAGCATGTGATTTTAAAATGTTGGCAAGGGTGTCAGCCTTGGCTGACCTCAGATCCCCTCCTTGCCCAGCCCCTGCTCTGCTCTGTATCTCAGGGGCTGGCCCCAGAGTTGGATTTCCCAGGTCTCCTAGCTTTGTGGAATTGTGGGAATCTCTGGAGATGGGAAGGAGGGAGCTTGGGAAGCAGGAAGAAGCCAGGCACCTCCTTCTCTGTACCTGGGGCCAGTGTCTAGCAGTGTCTGTGTCTCCTGCGGCCTGGTAAAGTTCTGGGCTGGCTCCTCCTGGCCCTGGGCTATGTGTGCTGAGCATGGGGTTGTCTGGCTTGAGCTAAATTCCCTCTGTTTAAAATACAGAGCAATTTATGGGTCCTGATTGGACCTTGACTGACATAGTTCCTAATGCTGTTGTTATCTGATACAGTAAAAGGCAAAATGGCCATGGGCAGGCTTCATGGGGTAATTCCTGGCTGGTCTGGACAAGCTGAATTTCAAGGAGACAGTTTTGCTAAGGATTGGCCCAGGAAATCAGACAATATCAGTTCTTGCATTGTGAAATCTTCCAGTCTGTGCGTGAGCATGCTCTCCAGGGTATCTGAATTCTGGTCCTTCTGCTTCCACTAAAAAGCTGGCCTCCTGCTTGCCCTCCCTGTGGCCTCCTGCCCTCCTTGGCTGGCACCTCCTTCTGGTGATGAGGTGCCACTGCACCCAGTCAGTTCTAGAGGACTCTGAGCAGGTGAGTGACATGTGTTCTCTAAGGTCCAGGCCCTCCAAGGAGGGCATGTCAGGATCAGAACCCAGGCACTTCTCAAAGGCCTGCCATGTGCTATGCCTGTGCAGGGCCTGGAGACCGCACAACTGAAGGTCCCTTTCCTGCCTTTGGGAACTCAGCATGCAGTCAGGGAGTCAGCTGTCCTCACCTACCAAGTCGGTGACCTGAGCTGGGGGTTGCTAAGTCAGGCTTAGGAGTGTTGCTCCTGGTATCTAGATGGAATAGCTTCCTAACTTTGTGCAGTTTGGGGGACCGTCCCACTTACAAAGAAAGAAGCCAAGCTGTGTGTGCAGGGCCCTTGCCCCTTTGAGTGGAGCCCTTTCCAGTCCTGTCCCCTCCCAGCTGAGGGAGGCCTCACCTCCTGCCCACCTCGCCCTCCCTCCGAGTGGAGCTGTGAAGTGTCTAATCCAGGCTTTTATCTGGCATCCACAATTATAATGTCAAGATTGAATAATCTGCCTTTATCTCCAGGGTGACAGCCATGTAGAAACTTCAAAAGAAACAGTTTTGCTGGCATCTAACAGCTTTTGTTAATTACTATATCCCAAAGAAAATGAAATAAAGGAGGAAGAAAAATGATATTTCTCTGTGACAACTTTGTAAAAATATCAGTGATGAAGCGGTGCTGGTTTAAGGCTTTAACTATTCATGCAAATGAGAGCTGCCTTCCACCCACTTGGGAACGAGACGGAGGGGGCCAGAGGACACGTGTATACACACACACACACACACACACACACACACACACACACACACTCACATACACACTCATACAGGCGTACTCAGACACACAAACACATACATGTGCTCACACACAAATACACACACTCTCGTATCTGCTTATGCAAACCAAGGTCATGGATACAGTTATAAGCCCCTGACACAACTCTCTCTCACACATGACACACTTGTATTCTTCCTTCATTAGATGGTTGGAACCCTTCTCACCCACACCCCACTTGGTGCCAGGTCTGTGTGGAGGATACAGGCATGCAAGAGGTTCCAGCCAGGGAACACGCAGTTCACAGTAACCTGTCTTCTATTTTCCCTGTGATTTGGAGCATGGGCACAGGGTGGCTGGCAGAGGGAGCAAGAGCACAGGCTTTGAACTGCCTGGGTTGGAATCCTGGCACCACCACGTGGTAGCTGTGTGACTTTAGGCAGGTCACCCAACCTGTCTGTGCTGCAAGGTCTTTACCTGTAAAGTGAGGATAATAGTAGGGAAGCCTGTACAGGATGAGGTAGACAAGATGACACAGGTAAAGTGTTCCCCAGGTACTGGCTGTGATCTAGAGGTGTGCAGAGTGACTGACAGTTAGTGGCCTGGTATTTATGGGAAGGCTTCATGGAAGAAGTGCTATTTGAGTTGGGGCCTTGAGGGGTGGAGGAAAAGCAGAAGACACAGAGAAAACACAAAGATACCACATATCTCATGAATCTAAGTCATTTGGTGTGATGTGTCAGGAGGAGAATTGTTAGGGAGAACGTTCTGGAAAGGTAGGTGGGACCTACTTTATTGGGAACAGACCTTTGGTTTGCTTCTGAGGGTAAGTGGGAGTGGGCCCTGCTGAAGCTGGGGTCGGGACACAGGCTTGGGTTGGTGAGTCTAACCATCAAGAAGAGAAGACCAGGAAGGAGTGGGTGGAGGGGCGGGGTGGGGGGAGGCGGGGAGGCCTGGCAGAGGGAGGGGCTGCACCAAGTGATAAGGGGCATGCCCGCCCAACATGCACACACACACATGTGCACCCCACACTCATTGATAGCCTCACAAGGATTCTCACACACCAGCACTCACTCATGTTCACAGCTATGTACACGCAAGTGCACACATGCATGCACACACATTTCCCTTTTTTTGATCTCTGATTTTGGGGGTACTGCAATTTGATGACTTTGAGCTGGATAGGCAGATGCTCTACCACTTGAGCCATGCCCCCAGTCCTTTCTGCTTTAGTTATTTCTCAGGTAAAGTCTCACAATTTTGCTTGGAATAGGCCTCAGACTGAGAACCTCCTACTTATTGCCTCCCCTTGTAGCTGGGATCACAGGCACGAGCCACCCAGTCCTGCTTGTTGGTTGAGGTGGGGTCTCACTAGCAATCCTCCCGATCACTTACAGGGACGAGCCACCTCATTGCTCTCACTATGTAGCCAGGCTGGTCTTGAACTCCTGATCTTCCTGCCTCTGTCTCCCAAGTACTGAGATTACAGGCCTGCACTACCATATCTGGTTTAGTTAATTTCTTTTCTTTTTCTTCTCTTCTCCTCTCCTCTCTCCCTTCCTTCCTTCCTTCCTTTTTTTTTTTTTTTTTTTTGCTGTGTTGGGGATTGGACCAAGGGCCTCATGCATGCCAGGCAAGTACTCCACTTTTGAGCTCCACCCTAGCCCTACACACTCTCCTTTACTCTTATCTCCCACACTGCGTTTACAGATGGGCTTTGGAAGCACAATCCCATTTTTTGTGTGGTGACCCTTGACTCCTTCATGAGCTGGCAACAATTAGCAGAGGCGTGACTCATGGCAGAAACTTCCAGGATTAACCTTGTGTGTGTGGGGGGGGGTCGTGTTGTGACATCGCCTCTGACATGGAGATGTGCCTCCCAGACAGAGGAACATGGGCTGGGGATGGCTCTAGCCTGGTGAGGTCAGGAGACCTGGCATCCGTTTCTGGCCTTGGTCTCTTCTCTCCCCGTGGTAAAATGGGAGAGTTGAAACTGCTCTGAAAGGGTGCATCTCATGATTCATTCTAGAAACTTCATGAGGATCAATGATCACTGTGGTGCTCCAGAGAAGGGCCCATGGGGACAATGGATTCATTCCAAAGCAAAAAGAAGGTTTTGGATAAAAGACTACTAGGTGCCAAGCACAGAGCCAGGAGCTGTGAGACTTGAAGGTTGAGCAGGAAACACAGCAAGGCCATCTGTGTCTTTCATTCCTGACCCAGCCCTCCTGTTAGAGGGGAGAATGGGGGAGGAGGGACACTGTCCCGAAAAAGATGTGCCAAGGTCTCTGGTATTGAACAGTGTGTGTGGACTAAGCCAGGTCCTTGGAGGACAGGAGGGCTGACATCCCAGGGCCAGGGCACAGCCAGGCCCTGGAGGCAGCTCAGGATGTGCCCAGGACTTGTCTTTGTTCTTTGGAGCCCAGCACAGCAGGAGACCCTGAAGGGAAAGCAAGGCAGGTGAAGACATTTGGTGGTCTCGGACTTGGTTTTCATTTGCTTTAATGAACACAAATACCTCCAAAATGGCCCTGGCAGAGGAAGGCAGAAGAACCTGCCAGCCCCGGTGACGTGTCACCCCTAACTTTCTTGTCACATCTTTTTCAGTCTCCTTTCTCCCTCAGGCTGTCCTTTTCAGTCACCCTTCCTCAGCTTGCCATGAACTCACTGGGTGAGAGGTTTTCTGTGGAGAGGATCCTGCCGGGCCCTGTGCGGGTCTGCTCAAGTTTGAGGAAGCAGTGGGGTCCCACGGTGGGCAAAGCATAGCCAACCCCTTTGCAGGACTATGGGTACTTGACAGTGCTTGGTGGACTGGCCTCTCTCTTTGGCTCTGGCCTTCCAAGACCGGCAGATGAGGGCATTTAGGTGTGTAGGTCATGGGGTTTTGGGGCAGGTGAGGTGCACTGCTTTTTAGAAAGATCACCCTACACTAGACTCATGAGTGGGCTGGAGGTGCTGCACAGAATTCTTTCTCCCCAGCTTGGAGCAGCTCCTCAGAGATGGAACAAAATTCTCCTCTGTGAGGTGCAGCAGGGGCTTTTCCTGGCATGTATGGGGAAACTTGGTCCCTAGAGGCAGGGAGACAAAGCTGGTAGCCATCTACATCCTGAGGGTGGGAACCTGGGATGAGAAATCTGAGGCTTAGATTAAGAGAGGGAGGAAGAAGGGTGGGCCTGTGAAAGTCTACCATCTTTGTGCAGCTGCTTGCCCCAGGGACCAGGCACTGCCTGCCTCTCTCCCCCTTCCAGGGGCTCACAGGAGACAGGTAGAAGAGTGACTGGAATTGTGTCGTTCACAAACATTCCTGGGAACAGGGACCTTCAGCCATTCAGTCCCTGAGCTCTTATGAGGGGCCTCCCCAAAGCAAACAGAAAGATCTGGACTACCTGGGGGGAGGTTGGGAGCCCAACTCCGGACTACTGCAGAGGATAGGAAAGTCCTCTGCAGGACTGGGAGCAGGAGAAATGCCCCTAGAGGTGGTGCATGGCACAATTGTCCCTCCCTTGTCTCCAAGCCACCTCCTAGGAGCTCAATGAAAGCTCCCCACCCAGATGAAGCCAAAAGAGGGTCACCAGCCTGGCTAAGGGTTCTCTAGGATCCTGGTGACCACACAGGCACAGTTGTGTGGAGATGGCTGCCTTTGGAGGGCTGGACAAAGATTCAGGGCTTCCGATTGCATTGCTTAGGGTTTTTAGACACGCGGAAGTGCAAGGGTGTGCTGGTGGGCTTGGGGGTCACAGCACCCCAGCAAGGGGCTCTCCCTTTCCTGTCCTGTGCATCTCCAGTGCTGACAACCACCTCCCCAGGGTGCTGATCCCAAGGTCTCAGAGCCCTTGCAGCTCTGCATTTCCTGGAGGAAGTTGGGAAGAGGGGGTCCTGCAGCCAACATCCTCCTCTAGCCATGGCTGTGTCCCTCACCCCCAGGGCCCTTGCAGGTGGTGGGGAGGGAGCTGGGGTTGCCCATTCCCCTCAATTAACCTTGGTGGGCCAAGGGGAGCAGAGGCCTGGGTCTGGAGGCTCCCTGGGCCACTGCCTCCCTCCCACTAGTCATTAGTCCTTGTCTCCCTCCTCCCACCCACTGCTGCAGGTAGAGTGACAGGCTGGCTCTGAGCTCCTGCAAAGGCCTTTGTTTTATCGCCTTCGGTTCAGATGCTTCAGAGCACTAGCAGGCCATATTTTAATCTCAGGTCTTTGCAAACAAAATCGTTAAAAGCAGATGGCTGTGAAGACTGCCATGAATATTAATAGATATTGAAAAAAAGGCCCTTAATCTTTCCATAAATCTTCCGGAGAAGGTGGGGGGAGACTCGGAGGGGATGAGGGCTGCAGGGTAGTCACAGGTACCCATGCCTTCTGATACAGGCTCCATCCCAACAGTGGAGTGATGAGCATAAAGGTAGGTGGTGCCAGCCTAGAGCTGGGCCTGCCCTTCTGGGCCTGGGCCTGCCATCTCCTGTACTCCCCTCCCCTTCCTCTGCATGGCTGGAGTGATGACCAGGCTTCCCCTTGGCACCTCGGTCCTGCTGAGGCCAGCTGTGGATGGGGCCTGTTCCTTTGGTGATCCAGGTAATGATGCTGTTTGCCACCACCTACTGGGTGTCAATTTCTATTCATGCCCATAGGATTATTGACATCTCACAGACTAAGATGGAAACAGACTCAGAACACAGACAGAGCTGGCTCAAGATTACCAGGGTAGTAAGTGGTATAGAAGGGATTTGAACCCAGATCTTCTTGGTCCTGAAAATCAATGTTGAGAGCATCTTGGGACCAACCTGTCCCCCTGGACCCCGGGGCTAAAGTGTCACCTGTGTTCATGCTTTTGAGTAAGACATTTTATCACTCACAATTCATTCATTTAGATTGTACACTTCCCTCCGTTCTTAGCTCTCTTTGAAAAGACAAACACCCTTGGGAGAGATAATCTATCAAGTAGCTGAGAAACACTGAAAACTTTCAGCTGCATCATCTAGGAGCAGAGCTGAACGCTTAGCTCAGCTGCTTCCCATCTCCCTGACCTTGAGCGGCATTGGTTTTGTGGAGTCTTTTTCCTCTGGGGGAAATGGGGATAACAAAGCAACCCTGTGAGGTAGACTGGCTGGGCAGAAACTGGGGGCACTCAGAGAGAAAAGCACTTCGGAAGCTACACACCACCATTCACCTGCACAGGCATACTGTTTTTGTTTTTGCCTAAGCACTGTGTTCACTTCCAGGCCCGCCGCTTGTATGGTGCTTGGAGAGAATGAATGACCAAGAGAAGCAGAGGTGATGAGACCTGGGGCAGGGGCACAAGCCTACCTGGGCAGGGCAGAGGTGGCAGGAAGGGATGTGGCTGTTCACACAGTCAATGACATTGATCCCAGCCTGTTCCCTCTGCCTGTGGCTTGCTTTGCTCTATGCTTCTAATCTCACCCAGTGTTTCTCTCTCCTTTCTCTCCACTCCTTCCTCCTTCCCTTTCTCCCTGCCTCCTATCCCTCTGTGCCAACACTAGTGACTACAAGCAGCACAGTCCTTGCATTAGACAAATGACAATCAAATGCATGCGTTGGATAAGCACTGTGGAAAAAAGGTGATGGAGCTGAGAAATAACTGAAGGAACCCCTTTCAAGTAGGAGGCCCCCTTGCTCTCCTAAGGCAGTTTCAATAAGCTGAAATCTGTTGGCAAGGCACCTGTTTAGTTGAAGGCCAGACAGTGGGATGGGCAGAAAGAGCCATCCAAGGGAGGAATCTTTTGTTTGTGCTTCTTCTTCTTTAGGCACCAGCCCAGACCCTGCCCCTGACCAGGCACTGTCCTCTCTGATTCCTCCCCACCCAAGTCCCACTCCTTTCTGGCCCCTCCCCTGAACTGGTCCTGCCCACAGGCACCCTCTTTATATGGAATGCTGTAGCTGGGTCTTTGCTCCATGGACAAATTTAAGCAAATCCCAAAGACTGTAAAGAGTGGGGTGGCTGAGACAGGGAGCGGTTGGCTTCCTTGCAAGTCTCTGGCTCTAAGTTTTCCTGGAAAGGATTCTCAGGGCGGAAGTGCAGAGATCAGTTTTCAGAGAAAACTCAGAAACGGAAGAAGAAATCCATCACTCAAGTTCCATTACACTGTTGTTATTCCAAATGCAATGAATTCTCGGAGCCCGAGTACAAAGAGGCAGAAGTTTGTCATGTTTCAACAAATATACTATATTATGCTGTATAATTTAAGGTATCATTTTATTCAGGTGACATTCAAACGTGTGAAAAACGGTTGCACATGCCATAGCTATTAATGAAATCATTACGTGCAAATGGTTACGCTTTACCAAGTCATTCATTAAGAGTAAATTAATGAGGGGGACAGCATTAAAATATTTCACAATCATTACCAGGTCCAGCCTAACCCTCTTTTATAAATATTCATCAACAAAAACGTGCCTCAAAACTCACCCAGTAAATTAAATCCTCATCTTGAAGTGTTTTGCTTCTATTAATGGCATCAGCTCTGGTACTTTCTTTGATTTGTTTTCTGGAACTTTGGGATATATTGTACAGAAATAATGACGAACTCTGAGTAATCATGGATAATTAGACCACATCTATTACTCCCATGGTATTTACATTTTGATTACTATCCCCCCTCAAAGACAATATCTTCAATCTATTCTAATGCAAGACAAACTAGTATCTGAGACTCCCAGGGCCGGGAGGAAAGTCTAGTCCAGGCTTCACCTGTGGTTTCTGTCTCCTGTCAACATCTCTGTGGGGTGGCCCTTTGGCCTCTGCTTACAATGCTCCTCCAATGATGGGGAGCTCACTTTTACTCTCAGTGGCCCATTCTTTTCTCAGACACCTTTGGTTGTCCACTTTCTAGCTTTTCACGTGTGTCCTGAGTCCTGCATACTGGGCAGAAGTGGGAAGTGCCTTGCAAACTTGGGAGACGTGTCTTGTGGATGTTACCATACTTTTGTCTTCCCCAAACCCTTCTATCTTTAGCCTGGACATTTTCAGGGCATTTTAAACTCCCTCTCCACCTTCTCTTTCCTGCAGAGAAGGCCTCATCAATCAGGCCCTGACATGTTGATAATGAGACCTACCTCTGCACTTTAATCCAGGTAATCCCGAGCCAGGGATGGTGCCCCACACAGACTGTGCACTAACTCTGAGCCTTTACCCAAGCTTTGCCTTCTACCTGAAATGCTCTTTCCCCCTTTATCTGTCTGATGAACTCCTATGCATCCTGCAGAAGTCCTGCTCATTGGTCATCTTTGCAAAGCCATTCTTGATTGATTCCCAAACCCTACCCGTAAGAGAACTGATCACACTGTCTTCCTACCTGACTTCTGATCCTTGTGAGTAATTAGTACCTTCCAAGGAAATGGGAGGGAAGGGGAAGAAGCACTTCATGAACCTCAGCATAAGTTCACGAGGGGTTCCCGGGATAGACATTTTAGGGGCTTCGAACAACAGAGATTTATTGTCTCACAAATCCATAGGTTGAAAATCCTTTTTTGGCTTATAGCCCCCTTGCTTCATCATCAAAGCCAGCAACATTGGGCTGATTCCTCCCAGATTAGATTTTTTCACTGCCCATCCCCAACCTCTGAAGAGGGTAGACTTTGCAACTGCAGAAAAATAACACAGGAGAGGGACGATCGTCCACAACCAACACCTTCTACCCCATCACCAGACCACATCACTGGGAGCACACTACGAAATCCCATTATTTTTTGTGAAGAACCTAATTTTTATTGCAATGTATTTCTAGGGCTAAAAGCATTCATTTGTGATATGTAAACAGTGAAAATCATCCACAATGTCTGTAACCTTGATTTGACATTTTAAAAATATATAAATGGAGGCTTATTCTGAGGAACTTGTTGCATGTGATTCTTGACATATTTTAAAGCCATTTTCAGGAGAATCAAAGCCCGGCGATGGTGGGGTCCTCCCTTGATTTCCAGGAAGTCCAGTGAGTGCACGCAACCACACACATTGAATTTACTTGCTTGTATGTCTGTCCTTCCTTTTCTGTCTATGAATATCACGCTATTGGGTCAGTTAAGGGCATAGACTCTGAATTATTGGGCTCAAGTCTAGCAGGTACCTGATTGACTCTGGACCAGTTCCTTACCCATACTGTGCTTGCTTTTCCCATCTGTAAACTGGGGGCTAATCTCAGTACCTGTGTGACTGGGTGCTGATGACCACTCAGATGCTATGTGTACCTATGCTATAAAAATCTTTCCCTGTCATGATTTGAGACAGAGGCTGCTCTGTCTTTGCCTGAGAGTGGCCCCCTGGCCTACAGGATGGGATCTTCTGTCCTCCTGCCTGTCCACAGCTCTGCCCCACAGAAGCTTTGGAGGGGGCAGGGAAGAGAAGGGAACTGTACGTTTAGACCCAGCACAGGAATAGATGTACTAGCCAGATCAGCTCCAGCACGTCACCAGCAGAACTAAATTCAGCTCAGGAACTGGGCTCTGGGTTAGTGCTCGTAGGAAGGTACAACCTGTTCGAAGTGAACCTTAGCCAGTCTGGGCCTCGGTTTGCTCACCTGTAAATGGGAGAGTGTGACCAGGTGAGCCTGGGAGTTTGGTCAGATTCAAAGTCAGTTTCAACTAAGACAAATTCACTGTGTTTCTAGGAACTGCTGGACCTGGAGCTGGGGCAGGGGCTTTGTGACTCTGCTCCCCATCATCTCTGCCATGTGGCACAGAACAGACACTGAATGCATCAGTGAGTGAGCTCTAACATTTCTACTCATATTAATAACTTAGATTTAGCAAATGCTTGCTGCAGGCCTGGCATTTGGCCGAGTATCTGGGTCACTGTATCTAAACCTGGCAATGACTCTAGGGAGTAGGGACTCTTAAGATCCATTTTATAGTTAGCAAATTGAGATCCACTGAGGCAGAATGATTTTCTCAGGATTTCCACTGGGAAGTAACATAGCTGGTATTTGTACTCAGGTTACCTGAATGTAGATTTGAAGACTGTGCAACTTTTTTTTTTCCTTTTTAGGTGGTATTGGGGATAAAACTCAGGGCCTTGTTCTTACTAGGCAAACACTCTACCACTTGAGCCATGCCCCCAGACCTTTTGCTTTTTGTTTGCTTTTCAGATAGGGTCTTGTGTGCTTTTGCTTGGGCAGCCTCAGACTGAGATCCTCCTACTTCCATCTCCCTCATAGCTGGGATTACAGCTGTGTGCCACCACTCTTGGCAATTGTGCAGCCTCTTATAAAATGTATTTTAATTGGCATGAAGTTTTTCATACCTCTTACAGGTTGAGTATCCCTTGTGTAAAAGACTTGGGACCAGAGTATTTTAGATTTTGGATGTTTTTCTAAGTTTGGAATACTTGGCATGTACATAATGAGATGTCTAGGGCATGGGACTGAAGTCTAAACAAAAAAATTCGTCCAATCCTCAGATGCTTTGTGTGTGTGTGAGGCTGTGGTATAAAACCTTTCCCTGTCATGATTGGAGGCGGGAGCTGGTCTGTCTTTGCCTGAGAGTGGCCCCTGGCCTACAGGTTAGGGTCTTAGTTGAAACCAGCTTTTAAAAAATTGTTTATTCATTTATCCATATGTGCGTGCATTGTTTGGGCCACCTCTCCCCTCCTCATTCTCCCCCACCTCCCTCGCTTCCAGGCAAGAACCTGTTCTTCCCTCTTCTCCAATTTTGTTGAAGAGAAGACATAAGCAATAATAAGCAATAATAAGAAAGCGTTTTTGCTAGTTTGACATAAGGATAGTTATACAGAGAGATTCCTGGCATTGCTTCCATGCACATGTGTATTACAACACGAATTGTTGAAACCAACTTTTGACCATGCTGCCAGGCTCACCTGGTCACACTCTCCCATTTATAGGTAAGCAAACTGAGGCCCAGACTGGCTAAGGCTCATTTCAAACATGTTGCACCTTCCTATGAGCACTAACCTAGACCCCAATTCCTGAGCTGAGTTTAAATCTGCAGGGTGACATGCTGGTGCTGATCTACCAGGTACGTCTATGCCTGCGCTGTGTTCCAAAATGTTGCATATACACCTCATGTACAGTCTAAAGGTAATTTTACACATTTTTAGTGCACTTGTGTTTTGACTGAGACATGTCATGTGAGGTCAGGAGTGGAGTTTTCCAGTTGTGTGTCGTGTTGGTGTTGAAGAAGTTTCAGATTTTGCAGTATTTTGGAGCTTGGATTTTAGAGTTCTGGATCAGGGAAGCTCAACTCGTACCTTATTTGCCTTGTAAATGTGTCAAATCCAAGCAACCACCATCTCTGCCCTTTTTATTGTAGCCTCCTCACTGGACTCCCTGCCTCCATTCCTGCCCCTTCAGAATGATTCTCCATGCAGTCGCCAGGGTGACATTTTCAAATGCAAGTCTTATTAGATTGCCCCAGAAAAAGAGAACAGGGGCTTCCTGTTACATCTGGGATAAAAACTGGACTGAATGCAGACCACAAGGTCCCTTGCCAAGAACACCATCTATTAACCTGCAGTCATGGCTCACGAGGGGCTGGGAAGCCACTGTAGTGACTTGTGACCTGCATAGGGACACTCAGAGTGGGTCACATTAAATGCGGGAAGAGTAACTTTGTTTCATTAACCTTTTTAAATGGTTACATGCATGTAATTATACACATGTGCCTATAGTGTGTGTTCCATGACAAATGTGTTTCTTACTGTGGGGTGTTGTCAGCCATACAGGAGGCCATTGGAGTAGGAGCTCCTGGTGTGTCCTCAGCTGGCCTACCATGCTGGCTCTCAGCTGCTGTCTACCGCTCAGCTTGAAGCCCTCCAGCCTTCAGTCAAAGACCCAGGGCTTGTGCCTGCAATGCCCTTTCACCTCATCCTTCCCATCTCATGTCAAGTGCCACCTCCTCAGGGAACCCTCCCTGCCTTTCCCACCTCACCCCACCTGCAGCGCCATGACCTCATCAGAACATGGCGTTGTTACATTTCCACATTTTTTCATGTGCTTATTGGGTTAATATCAGTCTTACCCAATGTCTGTACGTTCCACAAGGGGTGTCACCCAGAGAAGGACACCTGGTAGAGTGTTCCATGGGAGCTGGGACAGGTTCCTTTCTGCTTACTATTGTTCCCTATGCCTAGCTAACACCATGTTTGGAATATAGCAGACACTCAACAAACACTTGTGGAATATGGTTCTTGAAGGGCTGAGTATTGTTGTGATCCTTACAGATGGGGAAACTGAGGTTCAGATGGGCCTGACAGTGACTTGACTGATGTCCCAGCCAGGTGACTCACTGGAAACCTGTCCCAGGATTGCCACAACACTCTGGTTGGGCTCCCTCACTATCCCTGCCATTTTCAACTTCCTGTCCATGGTTCCCTCCCGCCTGCCTTCTGGGCCACACACTCCTGAGTGCTTCTTCTTCCCCTCCAGCTGGCTGAGCAGGATGCATGGGGTGGCTGGGGGAGGTACAACTCAGACAGTGACAGCGACAATATTAGGAGTGAAAAAGATCAATTAAGCCCATCGAGCTGATTTGTGAAGCTGATTAAATTAGGAACCTCCCCAGGGGCAGATTCTCTCTTAGGTTGACAGGCCAGCTGCTGGCTGCTGTGCCGTGGGGTACTCATCAGCCCCCAGAGAGCAGTGGAACCACTTTGCTGTGCTCTGTGCATGAGAGGGGATGAAAAGAAGCAACATTTTTAGGAAGCACAGGCTGTTGCGGTGGGGGTTGGCCTTAGAAGAAAACGCTGGGCCACCGAGAGGGCAGGTGGCCTGTGCAAGGCCACCTACTTGGCAAGTTAATGTGAGTGGTGGGCAGGGATGGGAATCCAGGACTTTCTGCTCCCTCTGCTTTCTGTCCTCTCTTTGCTCTGTCCCTACCTCCAGCATGGCCTATTTCTCCATTTTTTCAGCCTGAAGACTCCTGCTCCCCCTCCCTTTTCCCTCCTTGACTAGGTATAATCGGATTATCTCTAGTAACCTGACCCTCTGACTGGCCTCAGGACTCCCTTTCGGGAGATGTCCCTTGGGCAGCTCTGGCCAGAATATTCTTGTACTTCAGAATCCATCCCTTCTGGGTGGGGGTTGGGAGCAGAATTTAGACAAAGCTCTTTGTGTGTGTGTGTGTGTGTGTGTGTGTGTATGCATGCATAGGGACAATGGTTGGAGGAGGTTTCAGAAGTGAGGCTGGCTTTTCCAGTGTGCAAGGTCTACAGGGTAGGTTAACTTGTGCCATGAATGCCAGGCTGTAGAATTTGATTATAGCCAAACCTCACCTTTAGAGACAGTGAACATTGGAAAACCCCCAAAGATCAGGTAGCCACGGGTAGAAATGGGGCCATGCAAGTGACACTTGGAGCCACAGATGCCCAGACAGAAGTATTGATGCATGGGTGGGGAGAGGGGCTTCCCAGCAGAGTGGCCTGGAGGCTGGGTGAAGAAGACAATGGAGAGACAAGGAAGGGAGCTCTTTCAAGAAGTCCTGAGGGTCCCTTAGCCAGAGAGTCCCTTGGCCAGAGATGGGGCTACTCAGAGAGCATGTGAGCCTAGGTAAAGCCTGATTCTTATACACAGTGCTTCCTCAGTACAAGTCTGTGCCAAATCTATAATTAATTTTAAAACATACTCACAGGCCAAAACAGGCTCAGTTGGAGTTGCGTGGCCAGAAGTGGTAAGCAAGATTCACACCCAAGTCTGTGGGGATTTCAGAGCCTGAGATCTTTCCTGGGCTGATTACCCAAACCTCGAGGGCTGTGGAAAGCCTGGGGAGACCCACAGGCCCTTGACAGACAGGATGTGGCTGGTGGCAAGAATGCAGGTTAGGAAGTCAAATGGAGTTTGTTCCCCTGGATCTGTGACTTGCTTCCTCTTGTCTTTGGCTGAGTTAATTTTCTTCTTTGTGGCTTACTTTCTTCCTCCATAAAGTGGGGATAATAGGAGCATCTGCTTCTTGGAATTGTTATGACAATTAAATAAATGTACACATATAAATAATGTACAGCTGTGCCTACCGCTGGATAAGTGTCAGCCATTGTTCTTGGGATGGAGCCTGGATGTAGGGGGTTTAGGAGCCTGGTTGAAGTGGGGGTCAGCATCTCAGATGTAGGCATCAGAAACCTAGATGAGGGGATTTTAGGCCAGGGAAGGCTGCAGAAGGGCCAGGACCTCTACAGGAGTCTGTGCTCCCTGGGTGGTGAGATCTCCCTACGCAGGGCTGCACGTAGTGCCTCACGCCAAGGGACATTCACCACTCAGCTCTGCAGTCTTCTCCTGTAGCCTCTTTTCCATTGAATGGATTCAGGAACTGAGGCTTAGACAGTTACTACAAATCTGACTCTAGATGTGTCAATCCTAAAGCCCCATTCTAGACCCTGATTCCTGAATCCTGGTCCGGGGTCTCCATGTTGCCCTCAAACTGGTGTAATTTCTTCCAGGCAGACACCATCCTCATGTCAGGGACATCTCCCATAATCTTATTTGCAATTGCTAATGAGAAGCAGGGCTGTTCTTCATTTCTAAACCACATCCTCATCTTTAATTTGTTTCCAGAGGCTGGACTGAGGTTTCTTCCATCTCTGTGAAATATTAATAATTATTTCTCAATTACTTCTCATTGGAAGGTAACTCTTAGAGATGGGGTTCTGGAAGCTGTAAGAAGCCATGAAAATGAGGGTTTTTAAAAAAATTTTATTTTATTCATATGTGCATACAATGTTTGGGTCATTTCTCCCCCCTTCCCCCACCACCTCCCTTACCCCTCCCGCCCCATCCCTCTCCCCTGCTACCCCCTCACTACCTGGCAGAAACTATTTTGCCCTTATCTCTAATTTTGTTGAAGAGAGAGTATAAGCAACAATAGGAAGGACCAAGGGTTTTTGCTAGTTGAGATAAGGATAGCTATATAGGGAGTTGAATCGCATTGATTTCCTATACATGTGTGTTACCTTCTAGGTTAATTCTTCTCGAACTAACCTTTTCTCTAGTTCCTGGTCCCCCTCTCCTATTGGCCTCAGTTGCTTTAAAGTATCTGCTTTAGTTTCTCTGCATTGAGGGCAACAAATACTATCTGGCTTTTTAGGTGTCTTACCTATCCTCACCCCTCCCTTGTGTGTGCTTGCTTTATCATGTGATCAAAGTCCAATCCCCTTGTTGTGTTTGCCCTTGATCTAATGTCCACATATGAGGGATAGCACACGATTTTTGGTCTTTTGGGCCAGGCTAACCTCACTCAAAATGATGTTCTCCATTTCCATCCATTTACCAGCGAATGATAACATTTCGTTCTTCTTCATGGCTGCATAAAATTCCATTGTGTATAAATACTACATTTTCTTGATCCATTCGTCAGTGGTGGGGCATCTTGGCTGTTTCCATAACTTGGCTATTGTGAATAGTGCTGCAATAAACATGGGTGTTCAGGTGCCTCTGGAGTAACCTGTGTCACATTCTTTTGGGTATATCTCCAAGAGTGGTATTGCTGGATCATATGGTAGATCGATGTTTAGCTTTTTAAGTAGCCTCCAAATTTTTTCCCAGAGTGGTTGTACTAGTTTACATTCCCACCAGCAGTGTAAGAGGGTTCCTTTTTCCCCCCACATCCTCACCAACACCTGTTGTTAGTGGTGTTGCTAATGATGGCAATTCTAACAGGAGTGAGGTGGAATCTTAGTGTGGTTTTAATTTGCATTTCCTTTATTGCTAGAGATGGTGAGCATTTTTTCATGTGTTTTTTGGCCATTTGAATTTCTTCTTTTGAGAAAGTTCTGTTTAGTTCATTTGCCCATTTCTTTATTGGTTCATTAATTTTGGGAGAATTTAGTTTTTTAAGTTCCCTATATATTCTGGTTATCAGTCCTTTGTCTGATGTGTAGCTGGCAAATATTTTCTCCCACTCTGAGGGTGATCTCTTCAGTTTAAAGACCATTTCTTTTGTTGAGCAGAAGCTTTTTAGTTTTATGAAGTCCCATTTATCTATGCTATCTCTTAGTTGCTGTGCTGCTGGGGTTCCACTGAGAAAGGTTTTGCCTATACCTATTAATTCCAGAGTATTTCCTACTTTTTCCTGTACCAACTTTAGAGTTTGGGGTCTGATATTAAGATCTTTGATCCATTTTGAGTTAATCTTGGTATAGGGTGATATACATGGATCTAGTTTCAGTTTTTTGTAGACTGCTAACCAGTTTTCCCAGCAGATTTTGTTGAAGAAGCTGTCTTTTCTCCATCATATATTTTTAGCGCCTTTGTCAAAGACAAGTTGGTTATAGTTGTGTGGCTTCATATCTGAGTCCTCTGTTCTGTTCCACTGGTGTTCATGTCTGTTTTTGTGCCAGTACCATGCTGTTTTTATTATTATTGCTTTGTAATATAGTTTGAAGTCAGGTATTGTGATACCTCCAGCATTGTTCTTTTTACTGAGTATTGCCTTGGCTATTAGTGGCCTCTTGTGTTTCCATATAAATTTAACGGTAGATTTTTCAATCTCTTTAATGAATGTCATTGGAATTTTGATGGGAATTGCATTAAACATGTAGATTACTTTTGGGAGTATAGACATTTTTACTATGTTGATTCTACCAATCCATGAGCATGGGAGATCTCTCCACTTTTTATAGTCTTCCTCAATCTCTTTCTACAGAAGTTTATAGTTTTCCTTGTAGAGGTCTTTCACATCCTTTGTTAGGTTTACACCTAGGTATTTGATTTTTTTTGAGGCTATTGTAAATGGAATTGTTTTCATATATTCTTTCTCTGTTCATTATTAGTGTATAGAAATGCTAATGATTTTTTTATGTTGATTTTATATCCTGCTACCTTGCTGTAGCTATTGATGATGTCTAGGAGCTTTTGAGTAGAGTTTTTTGGGTCTTTAAGGTATAGGATCATGTCATCTGCAAATAGGGATATTTTGACAGTTTCTTTACCTATTTGTATTCCTTTTATTCCTTCTTCTTGCCTAATTGCTCTGGCTAGGAATTCCAGTACTATGTTGAATAGGAGTGGAGATAGTGGGCATCCTTGTCTAGTTCCTGATTTTAGAGGGAATGGTTTCAGTTTTTCTGTGTTAAGTATAATGCTGGCTGTAGGTTTGTCATATATAGCTTTTATAATGTTGAGGAACTTTCCTTCTATTCCTAGTTTTCTTACAGGTTTGATCATGAAATGGCGTTGGATCTTTCAAAGGCTTTTTCTGCATCTATTGAGATGATCAAGTGGTTTTTGTCTTTGCTTCTATCAAGGTGGTTTATTAACGTTTATTGATTTTCGTAGATCAAGTGGTTTTTTTCTTTGCTTCTATCAATGTGGTTTATTATGTTTATTGATTTTCGTATGTTGAACCACCCCTGCATTCCTGGGATGAAGCCTACTTGGTCGTGGTGAATGATCTTTTTGATGTGTTGTTGAATTCGGTTTGCCATTATTTTATTGAGGATTTTTGCATCAGTGTTCATTAAGGAGATTGGCCTATAGTTCTCCTTTGTGGAGGTGTCTTTGCCTGGTTTTGGGATAAGTGTATTACTGGCTTCATAAAATGTATTAGGCAGTTTTCCTTCCCTTTCTATTTCCTGGAACAGTTTAAGAAGGATTGGTATCCGTTCTTCTTTAAAGGTCTGATAGAATGCAGCAGAGAATCCATCAGGTCCTGGACTTTTCTTTTTGGGGAGACTCTTGATTGCTGCTTCAATTTCATTTCGTGTTATAGATCTATTCAGGTGATTAATATCCTCTTGGTTCAGTTTTGGATGATCATATGTATCTAGAAACCTCTCCATTTCTTTAAGATTTTTGAATTTATTTGAATATAGGTTCTTGAAGTAGTCTCTGATGATTTCCTGGACTTCCATGGCGTTTGTTGTTATCTCCCCTTTTGCATTCCTGATTCTACTAATTTGGGTTTTTTCTCTCCTCATTTTAGTCAGGTTTGCCAGGGCTCTGTCAATCTTATTTTTTCAAAGAACCAACTTTTTGTTTCATTAATTCTTTGTATGGTTTTTTTGGTTTCTATTTCATTGATTTCAGCTCTTATTTTTATTTTTTCCTTGCTTCTATTTGTTTTGGTATTTGCTTGTTCCTGTTTTTCTAGGAGTTTAAGATGTATCATTAGGTCATTGATTTCAGATCTTTCAGTCTTTTTAATATATGCACTCTTGGCTATAAAATTTCCTCTCAGGACTGCCTTTGCTGTGTCCCATAGGTTCCAGTAGGTTGTGTTTTCATTTTTGTTGTCTTCCAGGAACTTTTTAATTTCCTCTTTTATTTCATCAATGACCCATTGTTCATTAAGCAATGAGTTACTCAGTTTCCAGCTGTTTGCATGTTTTTTGTCTTTACTTTTGTTGTTGAGTTCTAATTTTACTGCATTGTGATCAGATAGAATGCATGGTATAATATCTATTTTCTTATATTTGCAGAGGCTTGCTTTGTGCCCTAGGATATGATCTATTTTGGAGAAGGTTCCATGGGCTGCTGAGAAGAATGTATATTGTGTAGAAGTTGGATGAAATGTTCTGTAGACATCAAGTAGGTTCATTTGATCTATTATATATTTTAGATCTAGGATTTCTTTATTGATTTTTTGTTTGGATGACCTATCTATTGATGATAATGGGGTGTTAAAGTCTCCCACGACCACTGTGTTGGAGTTAATATATGCTTTTAGGTCCTTCAGGGTATGTTTGATGAAATTGGGTGCATTGACATTGGGTGTATATAAGTTGATAATTGTTATTTCCTTTTGGTCTATTTCCCCTTTTATTAGTATGGAATGTCCTCTTTATCTTGTTTGATCAATGTAGGTTTGAAGTCTACTTTGTCAGAGATAAGTATTGCTACTCCTGCTGTTTTGGGGGGCCATTGGCTTGGTAAATCTTCTTCCAGCCTTTCATCCTAAGCCTATGCTTATTTCTGTTGGTGAGATGGGTCTCCTGTAAGCAACAAATTGTTGGATCTTCATTTTTAATCCAGTTTGTCAAACGGTTCCTTTTAATGGGGGAATTAAGTCCATTAACATTAAGTGTTAGTACTGATAGGTATGTGGTGATTCCTGTCATTTAGTTGTCTTAGTTGTTTGAAGGTTTGATTGTGTGTACCTAAGTTGAGGTTACTCTCTACTGTCTTGCTTTTTCTTTTCCTGTGGTTTGGTGCTGCCTGTCTTTTCATGGTTAAGTTGGGTTTCACTTTCTGTGTGCAGAATCCCTTGAAGAATCTTTTGTAGTGGTGGCTTTGTGGTCACATGTTGTTTTAGTTTCTGCTTATCATGGAAGACTTTTATTGCTCCATCTATTTTGAATGATAGTTTTGCTGGGTAGAGTATCCTAGGGTTGAAGTTATTTTTATTCAGTGCCCGGAAGTTCTCACCTCAATCTCTTCTTGCTTTTAATGTTTCTGTTGAGACGTCTGCTGTGATTTTGATGGGTTTACCTTGGTATGTTATTTGATTTTTCTTTCTTACAGCCTTCAATATTTTTTCTTGGGTCTCTGTATTTGTTGTTTTAATGATAATATGCAATGGGGTAGATCTACTTTGGTCTGGTCTGTTTGGTGTTCTGGAGGCCTCTTGCATCTCTATGGGAATAGATTTCTCTAGATTTGGGAAATTTTCTTTTATTATTTTGTTGAATATATTATGCGTTCCCTTTGTTTGCACCTCTTCTCCTTCTTCAATGCCCATGATTCTCAGGTTTGGTCTTTTGATGGAGTCAGTGAGTTCTTGCATTTTCTTTTCACAGGTCTTGAGTTGTTTAATTAATAGTTCTTTGGTTTTTCCTTTAATTACCATTTCATCTTCGAGATCTGAGATTCTGTCTTCTCTTTGTTCTATTCTGTTGGATTGGCCTTCCATTTTGTTTTGCAATTCTGTTTTGTTCTTTTTTCTGAGGTTTTTCATATCCTGAGTCATTTCCTCTTTAATGTTGTCTATTTTCATCCTGAGTTCATTTATCTCTTTATTAATCGTGTTTTTTGTCTCACTTTGGTGTTTATACAGTGCTTCTATGTTTTTTTTTATTTCTTCTTGTTGCTTTTCAAATTCTCTATTTTTGTTGTCTTGGAATTTCTTGAGTGTCTCCTGTAAATTTTGGTTGACCATATCCAGTATCATCTCTATAAAATTCTCATTGATTACTTATAGTATTTCTTCTTTCAGATATTCTTGTGGGCTTCATTGGGTTCTTTGGCATAGTTTATCTTCATTTTGTTGGAGTCTGGATCTGATTATCTGTTTTCTTCATTTCCCTCTGGTTCCTATACTAATTTTTTGCTGTGGGGAAACTTGTTTCCCTGTTTTTTCTGTCTTCCCATAATTACCCTTGGTGTTGTTATTGTCCCTGTACTGTGTGCAATTAAGTATTTTCTAGCTTGTAATAATAACAATGGTGATAATTAGAATGGAAGGGTGAGAGGAGAAGGAAAGCAAAGAAGGTAAAGAAAGAGGAAAAAACCAGTAAACAAACAAACAAAAGTTTCAAAGATATAAACAAGGAGAGATAGTGTACTAATCAACAGTAAGCTGAACAGGCATTAGAGAGACAGAGAGAGGATTGAGGAAAAAAAATAATAAAAAAGATAAAAAATGAAAAAATCTCCAAGTTCAAATGTAATAAAATTTCAGTCTTAATAATTTTGGTGTTAGTCCCTCAGCCTCCAATCCTGGGATGATGTCTTAGAAGTAGTTCTGTCATTGTCTCATCAAAGGGGAAAAAAACCAAACCAAACAAAACAAGCCTAAACTAAAAGAAAAAACCACCACAAAGTGTCCCAAGTTCAAATGCAATACAGTTTCAGTAAGTTTTTCAGCATGCAGGTGTAGTTCGGTTGTTGTCTCATGAAAGGTAGGGAGAAAAAAAAAGAGTCTGGAGACAGGTCTGTGAATGGCTATCTGAGGCTGCGGCTCGCCTGCCCACTGCTGTCAGCCTGCTGTTTCTGGAGGTGTTATTTATGCAGATCTCAGGAGTGAGCTTAACACTCACCTGGCCCTGCAGGCTTTGTTTATTCAGAGTTCTCCTGTGCATGAGCCACTGCTACAAGCTTTCCCCTTTCCAAGCACACTGGGGGAGGTGACACTGCACCCGCTTTCTCAGGCCTGCATGTTTATCTACAGTTCACGTGGGAAGTGGGTCTTCCCCCCTCTCCTGTGGAGTTTTCCTCCCACTGCCACTTTTACAAGCTTTCCCACTCCTGGTTTCTGGGTGTGTGCTGCTGCTCCCGCCTTCTCTGGCCAGCTTGTTTATTTACAGTTCTGTGAAGTATTTCCCCTCCCCCCATCTTCGTTGCTCAGGGCACCCCACCCTCTTTGCTACCTGTCTTTTTTGTTGTTATTGCTTATTATTCAGCTTTTTTTTCTTTTTTCTCTGGGTGGGGGTCGGTCTGTCCAGGGGGCTATGCTGATCTGGCCCAGGGTTGTCTGTGGGAGTACTGCATACTGCTTAGCTCACCTTGTGGTCTGCTTCTTCCCAAGCTGCCTGGACACTGCCATCTGGCGGCAGCGTGGGAGCCCTCCTGGTTTCTCCATTTAATGTGAAGTGGAGATGCTATGCACAGGCTGGAAGTGTGGAGGAGTCAACGTTTTGCCTCTTCTCGGTGGTTTTCCCTGTAAGGTGAATCTCCAGCGTCTCTCCAAGATTTTACTTTAGGAAGCACACTTTCTGCTTCCTCCCTCTAGACGCCATCTTGGAATCCCCCGAGAATGAGGTTTTGATCTGGTGTGAACCTTGCTGGGAGGCATGTGGTCTCTGTCATCTCCCCTCCAAGTAAAGGGCTACATTGGGTGGCAAATGACTCTGTTCCTGCTCCTTCCTTACTTGGCTTGTCAATGCGATGGGCTGCTGCAGGTCTGAGTGCCCCAGAGAAGTGGGGATGGGAAGGGAGGAATGGAGCTCCCATTGTAGTTTCAGGAAATGGCAACTCAGTTTTTGCAGTGGGGTCAGAGACCTCAGGGCACTCCTGGCTCTTTCTTCTACCCCACAAATCCAATCCATTAATGAAGATTTTTTGCTCTGCCTTCAGAATCCATCCAGGATCTGACTGCTTCTCTCTCCCCACTGCACCACTCCTAATCTAAGCCAACAGTATCAGCACCCGGAGAATTCCAGTAGCATCCTTCTGTTCTTGCTGCTGCCCTCCTTGGTCCATGGTAAAGCCATGGGGTTGCTTTAGAATCCCATGTGAACTTAATTGTTTATCCCACAGACTCAACCAATGTGGACAAAACATGTTTGGAAAAAATTGCCTCTGTACTGAACATGTACAGATTTTATTTCTTACCATTATACCCTGAACAATATAGTATAACAACTAGTTATAAGCATTTATATTGTATTAGGTGTTAGAAGTAATCTAGGGGTGGTTTAAAGCATATGTGGGTATGTAGGTTCTATGCAAATACTATGCCATTTTATACAAATGACCTGAGCATCTGCAGATTTTTGTACCCATGGGGGTGGGGGTGCAGGGTTAGGGGAGTCATGGAACCAATTACCGGGGGATATCAAGGGACAACTGTACTACCGTGCATTTTTTAAAGTGCTTTTTCTTAATGTTGCATCATACATCTTTGACTTTTCATAGGTTATAATTTAGGGTTAATATGCTACTTCTTTATGTAAAATATAAACCTCTTGCAAACACTGCCTATGGTAAGCTATAGTTTTCATGCTTCAACTGCACAAAGTATAAACCCTACAAAACGATATTATTTTTGTGTCACAGAGTTCTATGCATATTAAGGAAATCATCCTATAATCTTATTCATTTACTCAGGTATTTACCATTCCTGGTGCTCTATGGTCTTTTTGGAAGATCCAGATGCCTTTTCGATACATTTCTCCTCAGTGTGAAGAACTTCCTTTTAGGATTATCTGCCTTTCAGGCCTTCTGGTAGCAAATGCTCCCATTTCCTTTTAAATGCAAATGTCTTTGTTTTGCCTTCCTTATTAAAGAACATTTTCACTGGATTTAGAATTCTGGTTGAGATTTTTTTTCTTCTTTAACCCCTTTAATGATGTCTTTTGGTTTCTTGTGGCTCCATCATTTCTGATAAGAAGCATGTGGTTATTTGAATCTTTATTCCTCTCTGTAATGCATCTCCCCACCCCACCTGGTACAATTTTGTAGCGTGTGGGATTTTTTTTTTTTTTTTGGCCACTATTTCTTAAATATTTTTTTCCTATTGTCTTCTTTCCTTCTGGAACTCCAATTATGCTTATGTTATATCTTCAATATTATTCCACAGACCCCTGGGATTCTGTTCAAAAACTGAACAGAATCTCTCTCTCTATCCATCTCTCTCTCTCCTCCTTCCTCCCTTCCTCTTTCTCTACTTTAATGTTTTCTACTGATCTACTTAAGCTTTCAGGCTCTGGAAACTGTCCTTTTCATTTAGTTTTAGATCTGTATAGTGATAGTTTAAAATATTCCAGATATTGTACTAAAATTTAGTGCTAAAATTTCTACTTCATTCTTTTTTATATTTTCAATTTTAAAGAGTTACTCTCTTCATTCATTAAGATTGATTGTACTTTCTTTTGAGTTTTTCATGTCATGTTTCTTTTCAGACATAAAGAAACATAATTCCAATTATTCCAATTATTGTGTCATCTCAGGTTCCTGGACTCTATTGATTACCATTTTCCTTGAGGATGGATTATGTTTTCCTGATTTATTATATGTTGATTTTGGATTATCTCCTGGAAATAGAAGATGTTATTTTATACAGGTTCTTGAATTTGTTATTTTCTTCCAAAGAGTGCTGATGGCTTTGTTTTAGCAGGCAGTTCAATTTTTTATTACACTTTTAGCTGCCCTGTGCCATGCCACAACTGTAGACTGCCCTCTGGAGAAAGCTATGGAAGTGGAAAACTTGCCAGGTGCTGTCCCTTCTTCCAAGTTTCAACATCCCTCCAAGTCTGTCTGACTTTTCCTTTTCAATACTGGGATTTGAACTCAGGTTCTCATCTTGCTAGACAGATGCTCCACCACTTAAGTCATGCCCACACTCCCATTGTTCTTCGGTTATTTTTTAAGTAGGGTCTTGAGTTTTTGCCTGGGGCTGCTCTTGGACTGCAATTCTACCTGCAGACCACAGGCAGAGCTGGGACCACAGATGCACCACCATGGTGATTGAGATGGGACCTCACCAACTTTTGCCCAGGATAGCCTCAAACCTCAATCCTCCTGAACTCCACCTCCCAAGTAGCTGGGATTATAGGCATGACCCACCACCCCTTACCCTTGTCTATCTGTTTTTGATCACTCTCCAGAGGCTTCCAAGATTTGGGTTCTGTATATATCCAGAAATTACAGGTGTTATCTGTGGGAGGACAGATGTGTTAAGAGCATTACTCTACTGCATTGTAAGAGGACCTCTCAGAGTGTTCTTTTTCAACTTCTCAGGCCATGCCTTTGTTTTCACTCTTCTTCCCAGCTCACCCCACACCCAGTGGCTCAAAAGCGAAAATCCTCACGATTTCTTTTAAGGTGTGAAGTGATCTAGCTTCAGACTATTTGTAACCTCGAGTCCTTTGTCACTCCATTTCAGCCACCTGTGTTGTCTGCTGTTCCTGCAACATCCATTCCTACCTCAGACACACTTGGGCAAGAACGCTCCATGGCCTGCAGGCCTTTGCCTCCTCAAACGTCATCTTTAGCCATTATCCCCATCAGGACCCTCCAGCCATGCCTGCCTGTCCTGGGTCATGGCAGCTCTTTCCCACCGCAAGGCCGCTTCCCCTGCCTACAGCATTCTTCCCCAAATTTTCCTAGGCATAATTCTTCCTAATTCTTACCTCTCACAAAGATGGCCAATCCTCAGGAATCCTTCTCTGACCTCTCCTGTCTCCCTCCCCCTGAACTCTGCACTTCAAACTTCCTCCATGCATACTACATCCTTGTAATCATAGCTCGTTTATTGGCAATGCTATGTTTGCTAACCTTGAGTGCACTGGGCAGGGATTCCACCCGCTTTGCTCTTTCCTCCTCCTAGGCATTAGCACAGAGTGGGCACTCAACACACATCTGGAAAGTCACTGTCAGGACAGGACAGAATGGAGACAGGTAGGGAAGAAATCTTTAAGGAGCCCCTGCTGTGTACGGTAGGTGGTATATCTCCAAGTCACTCTTCAGAATTGGAGGAGAAATGACCTGCCCAAGGTCACACGACTGACCATTGTAGCTTGGAGCCTCATGGTGGGTGCTCACACCAGGGGGAGGCTTATTCTGCTCCCAGCCTCAGCCTCTCTGTCTCATGTCCTTTTTGCTACATTGGCTGGCTGTATGGTCACTGAGGCCCAGGCAGTTTTTCTCTTTTTGGTGTTTCCTGAGGGTTTATAACTGTGCTCTTCTCACTGAACTGAAGTGAAATGGATCATGGGAACACTATGTTTATATGTTTTAGTATTTTGCTATTGTTATAACTGGCTAATAAAGAATAGAGTTTTTTTTTAATTTAATATTTTTGTTTTCAGCTCATGGTTCTGGAGGCCAGGAAATCCAAGAGCCTGGTGCCAGCATTTGCTTGGTGTCTAGTGAGGACTTCTTGCTGCTTTATGACATGGTGGAGGGTGTCACATGTTGAGGGAAGTCAGGGTGCTAACTGGGGTCTCTCTTTCCCTTCTTAGGAAGCCACTAACATCATCATAGGCACCCCACCGTCGTGACCTTATCTAATCCTAACGGCTAGGATTAGCCACAAACATATTGTTTCCAACACGTGTACTTTGGGGGGAACACATTCAAACCATACCAACATGGTAATGGTGGGCACACTGAGACTACTAGGCCCCAAACTGAGAGACCTAGAACTTGCCTCCCTCTCCCAGGGGACAGCTGAACTGGGGACCCTCAGTCAATTTTCGTCTCTTTGCAAACGAGGAACCTGTGGCCTGCCAGGACAAAGTGATGAAAACTCTACATGCTGCCCTTGTCATTCTCCTTGTGTCTCTGTCCTCACAAAAACACTCATGATGTATGAACATGTCTTGTCTAATTGCCATTTAAAATATCTGTGCTACTTCCAATGACAGATGGTCAGTTTATTAAATGGTGTCTCTCCTTGTGGTAGAATACTACATAGGCATCAAAAATAATGATGTAGGAGAAAAGGGCAGAAGAGATGTTCAAACTGTTATGTGAAAAGACAAAGTCCTTGAGATATAGCATATGTTCACATTTTTGTGAAAATAAGAAACTATATAAATAACTCACAGAGGAAAAAGTCTGGAAAGCCTGCAAAAACGGTAACAGGGCTTTCAGTGACAAAAGCACAAAGTTAAGGAAAACATCCTTATTGTCCAAAATATTTTTTGCAACATGGATCACTTTTGGAATCCAATCTTAAGAAATGAATAACATTAACAAAAAAATAAGGCAAGTAGAGGAGTGGCCAGGGCTCCTGGACATGCAGTGAGTGCCTGACCTCTCCAGACCAAGAGGTCCTCTCCTGAAAAGTCCACAGCTGGGAAGGTGGAGAGGCTCCAGCAGGCCACCCACATTGGGAGAGGAGGACACAGACTACTCTGAGAAGGACTCCACCTGGGCATCTTTGCTCTGGATCCCTGACCCTGGAGGGCTTCAGGCCAGGTCCTGCCTCTGGAGTGTCTGCCATGCACAGAGGTGGTTACTTTTCTCTCCTCTGATCTGCACTTGTTCCAGAAGCTCATTCTAGTGCGGACATTTCCTGAGCATGCTCGTGGTGACATGCAGGGCTTGGGGTCCCTTATAACCATTCTCATTTTCAAAGAATTTGGACTTCTCTGTCGCTCCCCACTCTGGGGAGTATAATCTAGGGAGATGGAAGGAAGCATACGGTGACATTGGGAGATGTGACTGTAATCAAGCTATGTAAGATCCTACTGGCAAAGACAAATGGGTGGCCCCAGCCACCACCTAGCCCAACTCCCTCATTCTGCAAATAAATAGCTAAAACCCAGAGAGGGCAAGGACTGGCCCAGGTCACACAGCAAGTCAGGGACTAGAGCTGAGGCTGTGATCCTGTTTTTTTTTTTTTTAATATTCAGACTTGAACTTGACCCATTGATCAACCTCTTAGATGAAAGAGATCTTCTGTCTTATTTCAGAGCTCAAACTCAAGTTCTAAGAATTATTCTAGAGTTTAGGCCACTATGGTATTTCATAGAACTCACTGCACAGGCAACAGATTTTAAAATTAAAGCCTACCTTAAAAATTTATGGTGGTAGCAATGTGCATGCCTGTAATCTCAGCTGCTCTGGAGGTTGAGGCAGGAAGATTGCAAGTTCAAGGCCATTCTGGGAAATTTAGTAAGATGTGCTCTCAAAAAGAAAAGAAGGAAGGGTGGAGGGAAGGAAGGAATGAAGGAAGGAACGAAGGAAGGAAGGAAAGAGAAGAAGAAAGAACAAAGAAGAAGTAGAACAAAGAAGAAGAAGAAGAAGAAGAAGAAGAAGAAGAAGAGGAGGAGGAGGAGGAGGAGGAGGAGGAGGAGGAGGAGGAGGAGGAGGAGGAGGAGGAGGAGGAGGAGGAAGAGGAAGAAGAAAAGAAGAGGAAGAGGAAGAGGAAGAAGAAGAAGAAGAAGAAGAAGAAGAAGAAGAAGAAGAAGAAGAAGAAGAAGAAGAGGAAGAGGAGGAGGAGGAGGAGGAGGAGGAGGAGGAGGAGGAGGAGGAGGAGAAGAAGAAGAAGAAGAAGAAGAAGAAGAAGAAGAAGAAGAAGGAGGAGGAGGAGGAGGAGGAGGAGGAGGAGGAGGAAGAAAGAAGAAAGAAGAAAGAAGAAGAAGAAAGAAGAAAGAAGAAGAAGAAAGAAGAAAGAAGAAGAAAGAAGGAGAAGAAGAAGAAGAAACAAGAAAGAAGAAGAAAGAAGGAGAAGAACGTGGTCCAGGTAAGGTGGCTCACATCTGTAATCTCAGCTACTTGGGGGCAGAGATAGGAGGATTGAGCTTCAAGGCATCCTGAGCAAACAACAATAGCGAGACCCTGTCTTAAAAACAAGCCTTTTGTGGTGCTACAAACCTGTAATCCCACCCACACAGAAGGTGGAGGTAGGAGGATTGAAGACCAAAGCCAGCCCAGGTGAAAAATGAGAGACCCTATCCGAAAAACAACTAAAGTAAAAAGGACTGGGGATTAGCTCAGTGGCTGAGTTTCTGCCTAGCAAGTGCAAGGACCTGGTTCAATCCACAGTACTGCAAAAAAAATTTTTTTGTATCACATATAAATATAAATTTTATTCTATATGTGTACATATACATGCACACATGTATTTGTCAAGGCAAATGCTCAAATTCTAAAGAACAGAGTTGGCAAAGACATCTGAATGCCCCGTTCCACAGGGCTCAGTTTACTAGTTTGGATGTTTGAGCCCAGAGAAGTGAGGGCCACCCAGCTTCCTGGCTGTTATAGAAAAGCATTAAAAAAGATGTGACATTCTCTTGACCTAAGAGGAACTTTGGTGAAAGTTCTAAGGCTGTGTCTGGTGGTGGGATTGATGAGTCTTTTCTTTTAGATCATCTATGCTTCTACAATGAACAAAAATTACTTCTTTAATGAAGAAAATCCTCCACCTCCTAACTGTTCAGATGTTTAATTCTCAGAGTTCAGCTACTCCAATCCCAGTTGGTGCAGAAATGGGTCCCTTTCCTGATCTCAAGGGGGAAAAAATGGCTCTGAAATCTCCCAATCCTTCTCACTCCCACTGCTCCTGACCCAAGGAAACAAGGTGGCTTCATGAAGGGACACAGTCATGCTGGCCCCTCCTCCAGGCAGCCTTCCCTGACTGGACTGCCTTGCTTGTCAACTGCCCCAGGGTATGGGGCTTAGGGTCTTCTACCTTTTCTCTAGGATTCTGCTATCCCATAATGGGGGGGGGGGTCACACAACAACATCCACTATGACACCATCTCCTTTATCTCACTGGCCATGTGTCAGGCGTGGTGTCACGTGCTTTCCTTGGTAGTGCCCAAGGAGCCACCTGCAGTACCAGTTGGTACTGGTAGCATATTGGTTTTAAATGGGAAACAGAGATTCAGAAAGTTTTATTATTTTGCTGGAGGTCATATAGCCAGGCAAGGGTACAGTCAGGATTCTAGCCCCAATTTGTCTGACTCAGTTGACTTCCTTTTTGTCTATATCTCTAGAGATCATGCTCAGCCCCTTCTGGCCAGAGCTCCTGTGCATGTGTGTGTACATATATGTGCACACGTGTGTGAGTGTTCATGTGCAGGCACAGGGAGGAGCACATACATCTGCAGTGGTCAAGGGCAGTAAGGGAAGCAGTCAGTGGGCGCCCACACGCCAGGCTCTGTGCTGGAAACGCACGATCTTCCAGCAAACCTTGCAGACAGGTCCTAATGTTCTCGGTTACCCCAGGACTTGGCCATTGTGGTGATTTACAAGCCGCTCAGGTGGGAGCTGGGATCCTGAGCCAGGATGGTGTGCTTAGCATGCTGCCATGCCTCCTTCCTTCCCTGGCAGTCTGCAGGTCTATGACAGGCATGGCACACTAGGCAAACCAGGGGCCAAATCCTGCCAGCTGTTTGTTCGGAGCTAAGAATGAGCTTAACATTTTAGAAACATTATAAAACTAAAAGACTATGTGACAGAGACATACTTGGCTGGCAGAACCTAACATTTCTTTTCCGATCCTTTACAGAAAAAAGTCTGTGCCCCCTAGATTCCCATGCGGAGGTCGGGGAGGCAGGAGTCTTTGGGGCTCTGAACTCCAGCAGCCTCATCCTTCCGCACTTGGCGTCCCCGTGTCAGCATGCATGGTGGCTGTGACTGAAAGCACTGACTGAGCAGTGGTAGGCATTTAAAAAATGACCCATAAAAGATCTTCTGCGGCAAGGCCACTGGTACAAAGGAGGTAGATTCACTCTCCTATCTTCATTTGTGAGGGATCTGTGTTCTGGGAAAAGTTCGGTGATTCCCTGGTTGGGGTGAGGAGCTTTTCTCCCTCTGGATAGCGTCAAATGCATCTACATGTGGGTGGCAGTGACCATCAACAACTGATTCCCATGCAGCTCTGAAGACACCAAGACCACTCTGGGCACCTGGCTCCTAGTGCCAGATATTGTGCACCGGAGAAGAAAGCCCTTGCTGACCTCCCCCCGGCCCCACAGTCCAGTCTGGGGGAAGAGAGGATACCCCAGGACAGGTATCCAAGTTAGGGGACGGGGTTATGAGATTGGTGGAGGGGCAGGAAGACAGGCAGGAAAAGCTGGAGGTGAAACTTGCGCTGCATCCTGAAAAATGGGGCGCTAAGCAGATACCAGGGAGGGGACATGGAGCAGGTGGTGCTGGTGAGGCCCTGCAGAGGGGACGGCCTGGGCAAAGAGCCCGGGGGCCTGGCCGCCGGCAGCCTGGCGTCGGTCTCCGAGTGGCGAGGGGCAGCGGCGTATGGTCACAAGGCAGTAGGTGTCAGCAAAAGCGCGGCTTTGGGGCCGGTCAGGCCCGCCCCTCGGCCCGCGCAGCCATTGTCTAAACTCGGCGCCGCCTTGGCAGCAGAAGGTGACATCTGGTGACTAATGGCCACGGCTGCGCGCCGCGCTCCTCCCTCCTGCAGCGCCCAGGGCGCAGCTGCCGCGCCGCCAGCTCCCTCGCCACCCCTCCCCTCTGCTCGGCGGGCGGGCGCGGAGGGCGCGGAGGGCGCGGGGCCGCAAGGATCGATGACCTGCTTTCTCCAGCCTCGGGGCGCGCCCTCCGCCCAGCGCCATCACGCCCATTAACGCGCATGCGCGCCCTTCCGCGCGCTCCCACCGCGGTGTCTACAACGCTACCGCCCGGACCCGGGACAGCTCAGAAAAACCGCCAGGCGAAACAGCCGTGCCCTCTAGCCCGCCCCCTTGGTGGTCGCCAACACATGCCCACACCGGAGCCTAATGCACGTGCATTAACACACAGGTGCACAAACCCAGGGTCACACGTATTGTCACGCATTTTACACCTGTGCTCCTTCGTGCTTGTGCTCACATGCACACGGGAGGACCTGACTCACCCACGGAGTAACCTGCGGCACATCTCTGCGTGTGTTCACATAGGCACACGCATCACTGTGGACCCCTGTAGTCTTGCGCTGCTTTCACACTCAAAATAGGAACACCCGTGGGCATGCTCACATACACTCATAGACACAGCAGGTACTCATGTCCTTGCCAAAATCCAAGGGAGGTGACCAATGACCTAATTCAGATCCTAGACGTGATCTGGGCTAGACTGGCCCCTCCCCATGTTTGCATTATGGATAAGTTAGTTGCGTTTAAGAAACTGCATTTAAAAACCCGGAGATTTCATAAAGATTTGGATTTTCAGCTTCTCTTGCAAGATCAGAAGCCCTGGCAATTTGACACATCTCCCCAGCTGGCCTTCATGAGCTGGGGCCTGAGCAGCAGGGGCTTCTTCAAGCTGCATTGGAAGTCTCCCTGCCCCACCTAACTGCCCTCCTCCCCTTTCTGGTGAACCACATCCCCTCCCCTATGAATAGTTGAGCTGCCAACCTTGATGAGAGGCAGGGTTTTCTGGGGAGCCTTTGACATCTAGCTAGCAATTCTCACCTAGAATCCCAGCCCCAGCTCTGCCCCTGGAACTAGGAGTGGGAGGACCTTGGGTTTCCTTTCTAACTCCAGCCCTGAGTCCCTTCACAGCAAGCAGATACTCCCCACTGTACGGTGTTAGGGGTGCTGGCATCCATGCAAAAGCCTTCTGCAATCTGCAGAGCACCTTCTTTATGAGAGACTATGTGGCCCTGTGGATGGCTCTGAGAGGAGAGTGTCATTGCTTCCATCCCTGGAGTTGAGAAGATGGAGGCTTGGAAATCACCAAATGGCAACAAGTTGGCAAGTCAGAAGGGGCTTGCAGTCAATGAAGCAGAGAGAAGGGGAGGGCAGGGTGAGAGGTAAAGGCCTAGAAAGTACTAATGCACTCTTTGTCCCTTCTGAAGCTGGCTCATGCTTGGCTAGCTCTCCTCTGATAGAACTCTCTTTGCTCCCTTCATGTTAAATTTGCTACCTTTCACTCTGTTCTCAGAATATCTGCTCATTGCTCTAAGGTTGTACGAACCTCCTCTGTCCTGGTGGGGAGGCCTGCCTGGTTCACAGAGAAAGAGGCCAGTTCCTGAAATTTCTGTAGTATCTGCATGATGTCAGGCTCTCATCAAACCAGCAGCCCAAGGGGCAGTGGGAAGCTATGTGGGTCTTAACTCTGTCCACCACCCATCAACCTTGCTGCTTCCTTCTATCCTATCGTCATACCCACTTGGCCTCTGGCTACCTCTGAGGGCTAACAGCCTGCCTCATGGTCCACCTGAGCCTCTGTCCTGTTCATTCTTTACCCACAGGAAGTCGGGCAGATCCTTGACTCCCTTTGTGTTCAAAGTCAGTCTACAAGGTTGGCCTGAGTTCAGATCCCAACTCTCCTGCTTCTAGTTGTGTAATCCTGGGTTCTTTATGCCTCAGTTTCCTCCTTTGTAAACTGAGGACAATAACAGTAACTGCTTCAAGGATTCCTAGGCTAAGAATAATTAAGGACATTTATGTAAAGCACTGATTTTCGTGCCTGACCCAGAACTCATGCTCAATAAATAGTAGTGCTCATTAATTCTGTTCCCAGATGGTTCTTGGCTCTTCTGGCTTCCTGCCTTGGTTGGGTTTTACTTTCTGGGTCCTGAGTTACCGCTGCTCCTCTCTGCATCTTCTCTGCATTCAATTCGACCCCTCTAGTGCTTCTAGAACCTGCGCTCTCTTTTCAGCCAGTTGCTTCTGCCCTGGTATGTTTGGTAACCTTTGACCTGCACAACTGGGCACCCTCACCAGCTTCCCCAACTGCAGGCTCCTCACGCTTAGACCTTGCCACCTTTGAAATATGAACTGTGACACTCCACCCCTGCTGTGCAGCCTACATTTGAGGGCCTGGCAGGTACTGAGAGTGGTTGAAGGGATGGCCATGGGTCCAGGATGGAGTTTTGGGAAGTGAAGCTGGGTGTGTGCTTTCTCTCTCATCTTTTGTTCCCAAACTTAGCAGCCAGTGGGTCCTCCCTTCCTGCCCAGCAACATCTGTCCCATGTCTTTGCTTAAGCTGGGGCTGGAAGCCTCTTCCCCCAAACCCAACTTTGCTTTTCTGTCCTGAGATCACGTATCCCCATGCGCCTTATCCCTTCATATTCAATGTGCTACCTCTCACTGTGCATTGCTCTAAAGTTAAGTTGAATGTCATTGATTATTGTTCTCTGATCATACGCCCTCTAGACCAGTGCTTCTCAAACCTTCCCATGCACACAAATAATAACAGATCCTTTGTAAATGCAGATTTGATTCAGCAGCTCAGGGACGGGACTTGAGTCTCTGCATTTCTAATAACCTTTCTAGTGATGCTGATGATCTGGTACTGGGCTATAATTTGAACAAGAACTTGGACAGTGATTCCCTTGAAGGCGGTGACTTGTATTCAGTTCATCTTCTTATTTCCTGATACTTGGCCAAGAATTTGGCAAATGGAGAATCACATAAATGCGAGCTGAAATAGAGAAGTGAAGAATGAATGCGTGAATGAATGAAAGGCACCTTATCCAGATCAATGTGCCAGGGAATATTCTGGAGGAGCTGATGCCCAAGTTAAATCCATACAGAGGGACAGACGGTAGCCAGAGAGAGAGCAGAGATGGGTTGAGACACTCCAGGTGAAGGTCAGGGCTAAGGCACAGAGATAGAAAGTTCAAAAGAGGTGGGGTAAGGCCAGGCCACCAATGGCCAGCCAAGGAAGCCATTGTGTTTTCTATTTTATCAAGCAGCCTCTGGGAACAGCATGGTCCACACTGTGGGCCATTCCCGCACCAGGAAAAGAGAGCAGAGAGGAGATATAAGATGGAGCAATCACTCAGGGGCATGGCGCTCTGATCTGGGCAGTGAGGATATGGGTGAGGGCACAGTTTAGAGAGGAACTGAAGAGGCACAATGAACAGGACTTGATCACTGAGTGGAAGACAGTAGAAGGAAGGGTGAAAGAAAGCCCCCCTTTTTGCTGGGGGAAGACCTGGGTAAAGGGTGGCACCATTGATGGTGACTGAAGTTTGGGAGAAGTAGCTGGTTTGGGGACAAGGATTAGGAATTTAATTTCCAAGTTGGCTAGGGGTGACATGCCCATGGGGTGTCCATGGCATCTGTGTCCCAGTTCCTGAGAGAGCCCAGAGCTGGAGATGACAATATGGAAGGCATCAGTTGACAGATGCTCACCGAAGGTTTGGGAAGAGATGAGATCATCCGGGTAAATCTTTGAGTGAGAAGGGAAGAAAGTCAAGGCGGGACCCTGAGGAAAACCATGCATTTAAAGAGCAGGAATTAATGACAACCTGTTAGAAGATAAAATGGGAATAGAAACATTTATAGCAGCAACAAAAAAGATAAAAAACCTAGAAATAAACATAAGAAGAAATGTGCAAAAATCTAAGTGGAGAAATGCTTCCAAGGGACAAAAAACCTTTGAATAATGTTCTTGGGTGGGAAAATGAAAATCACAAAATCGTCCATCCTCCCTTAGATAATTCAGAATTTAATAAGATTCTCAATAAAAATGAAGCTTTGTTGTGGGTGTTTATACAACCGATTCTAATGCTTGTTTGGAACAGTCAGTAAGTGCTGAGAGGTGATTCTCCATGGACCCCTCATGTTGCTGCACGAGTTGAAGCAGACTAGTCTCTGTTCCAGACTCTTTGCAAGGATGTCTGTGGAGCGAGCACACTTGGAAGGCAGAGACAGTGGTACCCTCTGGAGTAAGAGGTCAATTTCTGTTGTGCTCAGCATCATGAAGATAATTTTTGCTCTTTCTGGGGCAGAAACCCTGCAGGTATCTTGCCTGTTATAAAAGATTTGGATTCCCTCAACTCAAGAGTTTCCTTCTCTAACACAAGCTACTGTGTGTGCAGCAAGGGCCTGGACTTCTTTGTGTCCCCCTGTGGCAATTGGGGCTTGTGTAACCATTCCAATGCTGGAACTGTGACTATTGCTATTGGTGTGAATAAGAAAGTCTTTTGTCTCTGACTCGGAAGTCTCATGTCTTCTGCTGGCAGCCAGGAAACAGGATAGGCTGACTTGTTGCTTTTGCAAGCAGAGTAAAAACCCTCTTAGATGCTTCAAAGTCTCGAGCCACACCTCCAGTCCTCTTCACAGCTCTTGACAGCAAGAACAGTCATGACATATCTGAAAAATGAATAATAATGAGGGGGATTCAAACAAGCCTGTAACGATGTGGTACTGGGCAACTCAGCTGAACAAAATAAAATTCCAGAAATTACACATGAGAGTTTAGCCTAAGATGATATAATATTTCTTTTTTTTTTTTCTTTCCTTTTTTTTTGCCTTCACTGGGGTTTGAACTCAGGTTCTCACGCTTGCTAGGCAGGCATTCTTATCACTTGAGCCCCTCTGCCAGTCCCTGGTATATCAAACTAAGTGTGAAAATGTGTAATTCAATAAAGGAGGTTGGGGCGATGGGAGAACCATGTAGTATAATAACATTTGGATACATATCTTGTACTTCATACTAGAACAAATTCCATATGAACCAAAGATGTGAACATAAAGTGAAACCATAAATATAGCAGAAACATGGGAGAATTTTTAAGCTCTCATTAAGGAAAGAAGTTTCTAAGGATGACAGAACCCAGAAGCCATAAAAGACTGATAACTTTAGCTATTAAAAAACTTAATGCATGGCAAAACCCAACACACACAAAGTCAAAAGACAGTCTTGGAAAGTGCTTGCAACTCATAGCAATTTTGTGACAAAGGGTGCACGCATTTCCCTAGTATATAGTTATCACAAATCAGCATGAAACAGATCAACAACACAAAAGAAAGATGGACAAGTGAAAACAGGTGTGGTGGCTTGTAACTCTAATCCCACCTACTCAGGAGGTAGAGATCAGAAGAATCAGTTTAGGGCCAGCCTGGGCAAAACGTTCATGAGACCCCATCTTAATAAAGGTGAGGTATGCCAGTGTGTGCCTGTCACCCCAGCTATAAGCATAAGTAGGAAGATCTTGGCAGAAACAGAGAGACCCTATCTCAAAAATAACCAAAGCACAAAGGGCTGGGGGTGTGGGCTCAAGCAGTAGAGCACCTGTCTAGCAGCAAAAGGTCCTGAGTTCAAAACCAGTACCTCCAATCAGGAAAAAAAAAAAAGATGGACAAGTGAAGAATTATCAAAACCTAGAAGAGATCCCTGTTACGTTCAACAAGAGAAACATAATCCAAGCTTTCCCAAAACATCATTTTTATCTCTGAGTTTGGCCAGGACCAAGACTGTATAGGGAGACAGACGGGCATGCGTTGGGAGTGGAAATGGTACAGCTCCCTGGGGGATATCTGGCATTATGTACCGACATTATGGATGTTTTTGACCTAACAATTCCACTTCTAAGAATTACCCTATGGAAAGATTCCCACATATGAAAAACGATGCCTCTGAGATTAGTTATTACATTGTTTGTAATAGCAAAATGCAAGAGCAGTCCAAATGGGCGTCTGAGAGGGATGTAAAATAAATCAGGTCTATGGGTGTGAACCTGTACCATATGGGCAGAAGAAGGGAGGAAGAAGTTTGTGATGTACCGATAGGAAAAGATTTCCAAAGTGTAAGGTGAAGACAGCAAGATGTACAACGTTCTCGTGGGAAAACGCACGGCACACGTGCGCACATATGCATGTTGATGGCAGTGTATCTGTGGAGGACTATGTGAGAAACGGGTAAGGTTGGTTGCCTCTGTGTAGAGGAATTACCCAGAGGGTAGTACTCCCTGTCACCGGGAGACAGGAGTGAGAAAGGAACCTTTTCATTGGACACACTTTTACTCCTATTGGAGGTTGAAAATATACTATCGTTATAGCTTCCCCACAGAAATAACAGTGAGTGAGCAGAATATGAAGAGGCCATGATGGAGATGGAGAATATGCAGTTAGAGTCTTAGAAAGAAAGGCAGAGGAGAGCTCGTTGAAAGAGCCAGCTGAGGAGAACATGTCAAGAAGGAGGTAGGGGTAGTGCAAACAAACACTGCGGACTTAGGTGCTGACTTAAAAAGGTGCAGTGATGCAGTCATCAGATCAGGAGAGGTGGGTGCAATTCTGTTGCAAGAATGCAAGGTTGAGGAAAGAATGGAAAGTACAGAATTTGGTAAAATAAACACTTCTAAAAAGCTCGGTTGAGAAAGAAGGAAGAGGACTTGGAAGCTTGATAGCAGGCAGGGTAATATGTAGCGTCCTTCCCCACTCCTTCTTCTTCCCCTCTCTTTCCTCTCCCCCTCTTCCTCACCTTCCTCCTTCTCATGCTGTTCCTCCCCTCTTTCTCCTCTCCTCCTTCTCCTTTCCCTTTTCTCCATCTCCTTTCCTCTGTGTTCTCCTTCTTCTTGTTTCTTCTCCCTTTCTTCTTTTTTCTCCTTCTCTTCCTTTTCCTCCACCTCCATCTTTTCCCTCTTTCTCCTCCTTCTTTGTTCTCATTCTCACCCTCTTCCCTCTTTCTTCTTCCCATGCTTGTTATAACTTTGGAAACAGAGGTGAATCGGGCATGTTTTGTGATGGCAGGTCAGTCCGGATGAATCAGTACAAGCTATAGGAGCCAGGACAGACTGATTATCTATTTATTGCTCACAACGAATCACCTCAAAACTTAAAAGCCTAACACTGCTGCCATTTTGTTATGCTTGTGGATCTGTGTGTCTGGAATTCTGACAGAGCACTCAGGATTGCTTTGTCCCTGTGGGTGTCTTCCACAGCAGGCCATCGCTGGTGTGAGGCCTCAGTTCTTCATTTACATGTCTGGCACCTAGACTGGTGTGGCTGGGTCTGTTGGGGTCTGACCAGCATCACTCCCTTTCCTTGAAACCTCTCCACACGGTTAGCTTGGACTTCCTGATGGTGTGTTGGTCTCAGGATTCCCAAGAGAAGGTGTTCCAATAGTCCAAGGTCAAAGTCCAAGAGCTTATGACCTAGCCTTGGGAATCATGCAAAGGTATTTCCATGGTGAGTGGCCAGGTCAGAGTTAGTGTGGTTGGGGGTGCCCAAGGGTTGGGGGTACCAAGAGACATCGTTCATCAGCGGCAATGGGATGGGGTGGCCTTTGAGGACCAACTATCACAGGAAACATCAAGAGAGTCAGTTTTCTGTGAAGGCCAGTAGGGTTGGAATCCAGAGCACTGGGGTGAGACTGACTTTGCACAGGAGGTTCACCTCTTTCATTGGGAGGGAGACATGAGGACAAGGATGGGTCTTGGTGGCCATGAATGGGATCAGGAAGAGGCTCCCCTCTTCTACTGGCTAAGATTTTTGGGTGGTAAAGGAAAAGAGGTCCTCTGCTTACATGAGGGCTGGAGGAGGGCATAGGAGAATTACAGAGTGTGAGTTTTGAGGTATCTGTGGAGAGAGGGAGAAAGAACGAACTAGAGACAGGATGAGTGGAGCTCCCTCAGCGTTACAGTCCACAAATGGGCAATGATACCCACAGTCAGTGTCCCCAGTGTGAGACTAGAAAAAAATCAGAAGATGAATATATCTGGAGTTGAGGTTTTATTAGGAGGGCGAATAGGACAAAGAGTCAGTGGTATTGATAAGATAAAGAAACATGGGTCTTTCCCTGGGGAGAGAAGGGTGGGAGGCTGGGAGAGGGGTTGAGTTTGGAGGAGTGTTTCGGGATCAAGAGATGACAGGTCTTTATGAGGTTAAAGCCTCCTTGGAGGTCTGTGGGTGAGACCTGCAGTGGGGCTGGAGACGCTGTTAGGAGTGGGCTGCTCAGAATGTTTGCTTTTAGAAGCAGAGCATTTTTAGATGGTGTGGACAAAGTTGTGGGTGGCTGGAGAGGAGAGAAGGAGGTGAAGACCATCAAGGAAGAGATAAAGGAGCATCACATTTGCATGGAAACTGCTTACCAGGGTGAGGTCTGGGAGGAGAACAAGGTTGTGAAGCAGATGCTGAAGTCCCCTGTGGGAAGGGACTGAAGGACCGGTGGCAGCACAGATAGTGTTGGGACCAGGTATTGCAGCCAGGCACTATGAGGTACAAGGAGCAGGGGGGTTCACAGATGGTGGCAGGGTGTGTGAGAAGCGAAAGGCATGGACTCCTAGGCCTGGGGTGTGCAGAGTGCCAGGGTCACCATGTCTGACTCTATCTATAAGTCAGCCCCCTTCCCCCTTCAGGGGTAAGCAAGGGCGCACTCCAGTCAAGGTTCTATTGTTGCAAGCAATGCAGATGGACTTCAGTTTACTTCAGAAGGAAAGGAAGTTCACTGCAAAGAGTCTGGTTTATCTCATGGATGACAAGGGCAGCCAGGCCTCTGGGGGAACTGGCCCCAGGAGGCCATGTTTGCTGAAATGTGCTCCATGATTTGCTACTCTTGTCAGATGCCTGGGGAAATAAAATGCTCTGCAGTCTAATGAGACTGGGAAAGGCTACATACCTTTAACTCTAGGTGCATTAAAGGCACTGATAAGTCCTGTAAGAAATGCTTATTTAATTAGCTAAGTACTTCCCCCAAACTTTTATAGAGTAAGGTATACCCGTAACAGGCTGATTAAGGAGGAAGAGGTTCCATGTCACCATGGTCCTCACCCTGTGAGGGAGCTGATTTTACTGTAGACAATGTATGCTACAGAGGCTGTGTGTCTAATGGCTGAGGGCCTGGACCACCTGGCTTTGAATTCTGATTGCATTAGTGCTAGCTGAAGGAATTGGGCAAGCTCAGTAACGTCTCAAAGTCTCCATTTCCTTTCTATAAGTCAGGGTAATAATAGTAATATGTCTTGAGGCTGTAGAGAGGATTAGAAGAGCTCATAAGGTCTGTAAACTGTCTGGTTTATAGTCCGTGCTAAAAATTAACTATTATTATTATTACATCATGACATACTCTCTGCCACAGTCTTCACAGCCCCCAGGCAGCTCCTGGTTCTACACAGGTGTCTAATCCCAGTGGATCAGGGACACAGAGCAGAGGCTGGAGCTGTGCCCCACCAGGCCTGTGGGGTAGACAGACCTTACTGTGACAGCACACAAGAACACCTAGCCATACCTGGAGGAAGGGATGGGGCAGGAAAAAGATGTTGCAGGCTAATGGCATGGAGATGCATGCTAGTGTAGGCATCCCAGGCAGCTCCGTGGCTAGGGAATAAGGTGAGAGGCAATAGTGTTGTGATGCTGACAGGGACTAGCATAAGGAGGGGCTTGAATAGCAGACCAAGGAGCTGGAATGTTATTTTATGGTGACAAGGAACTGACACAGGATTTCCATCCAGAAAGTGTCATGCAGATATGTGGTCAGGAAGCTCCCTCTGATAGCTGTGGGACTCATTGGTTAGAGAGCACAGGACAGGAAACGAAGGAGCTAGGGAGATAGACTTGGGGATGCCACCAACTACAATGGTGGTGACTGGTGCTTGGTTAGGTGAAGTTTCTGAGCTTGAATCATGTTGAGATGGATAAACAATCCATGCAGCAATATCAGTGGGCACTTGGATGTGTGGGCCTGGCAGTGTGTCTATTGGAATTCCATATGTGCCTGTGGGAGCTACTGGCATCTCTGTGGTAAGTGAATTCATAAGAGTAGATGGGATTTTTGGGACAGGGTTGGGACCAAGACAGCCCTGGGAGCTGTCTACCTCTGAGGGGCGGTAGAGAATTCTTGCTATAGCTTGAATGTGTTCATGTGTGAGAAGCTTAACCCCCAAAGTCACAACGAACAGGTGTTAGGAGGTGGGGCCTTTGGGAGTTAATTAGGATTAGAGGAGGCCATGCGGGTGGGGCCCCTATGAGAGTATTAGCAGCTTTTTAAGAAGAGGAGGAGAGGCCCAAGCTGGCATGCTGACTGTGTCTCAGTGTGATACTCCAGGCTGTATTATGAGATAGCATGGGGCCCTCATCAGATATGATCAGAGGCCAGCACCATGCTCTAGGACTTCCCAATTTTTAGAACTGTGAGCCAAATAAACTCTTTTTTCTTTTTTTTTTTTGCAGTTCTGAGATTTGAACTCAGGGCCTATATCTTGAGTCGCTTCACCAGCCCTTTTTTGTGAAGGGATTTTTTCGAGATAGGGTCTCACAGAACTATTTGCCCAGTTTGGCTTCGAACTGTGATCCTCCTGATCTCTGCCTCCTGAGAAACTAAGATTACAGGCATGAGCCACTGGCACCCAGCTTATTCTTTATAAATTATCTAAACTCAGGTATTTTGTTATAACAGAAAACAGACCAAGACAATCCTCCTGCTAGAGCAAAGATTCTATATGCATCTATATGATAGTATTATTCATAAATTCATATTCTTGTTGCAACTGATTTTCCTCCTAGGGAGACCTCCATACTCTCCCAAGTCCTGTCAATCCTAGACTACCAAATCCTGTCAACCCTAGATAGTGCACCAGGACAGTTTTCTCATCTCTACAATGGAGATAACTTGGCCTTTTCAGCTGCTTCCATCCCAAACTTGTTGTTAGAGACACAGGAAAGATGGAACTAGCAGAGTGGCAGCTGAAAAATGGTGCCATTGTCCCTATTTCTGGGAACTTATGCAAACCCTTCACCTTCAGGTGTCAGAACTTTCAGCCATTCCTTCATTACCACAGGCTTGATGAAGACGAGGCAAGGTGACCCTAATGCACAGTGCTGAGTGGACATAGCCAGGTTCTTTATTTTGGAATACTGGGAATTGAATTTAGGAGCCCACTCCACTCTCCATAGCCGGGTACTTTGTCTATTGATTAGACTGTGCACAGAGATGAACTCTTCCTACCTCTGTAGAGATGATCCAGGGCTGGAGCTGGCACACAGGTTTGAGTGAGGATTAAATGAGCCAATAATGCCTAATGTTCTCATCCCAAGGGGAGAACTAGTGTCACTGGGAAGTAGGGGGGAGAGGTACAGGGAGCAGAAAGACCCTTCTGATACTAAGTATGATTGGAATGGTGTCTGGGACAGAGCTGATTCTTGGGTCTGGTTGCTGGTACTTGGGTTGCATTCATTTTTTTGCCTGCTTGAGTACCATTTTTCCTTCTTCCAAGACCTCCTCTTACCAGGGGTTAGGAACCTGAGAACTGTATTTCCACGAACCCTGCCATGAAGTTTCCAGGCAATGAGAGGCAGGGGCATCAGATTCAGAAGGTGGAGAAGTAGAAGTGGCGTCATTGTCCTCCAGCTGTAGATTGGTGGGCTTGGGTAGGTAGGAGATTTTGAAATAAATTTGGGATTTCCCTGTGAGTCAACAATATGGTGGAGATGAGGGGTTGCACTTGTGGTCACTGCAGCAGTTCTTGCTGATCTTGTGACTTCTTCCCAAAAGTTTGCAGGGAATCTGCATGCTTTAATTCTCCAATACTCTTCATTTTCCTAGCTATCCCATTAGTCTTGAAAGTACTGTATCAGATGGCATGTTCTGCATAATAAACCACCCCAAACTTAGTTGTTTTAAACAACTAGGTTATATAGTTAGACCACAATGTTAGATCAGAGCTTGGGATGGGCTCAGCAGGTGATTCTTCTGGTTTTTGTGGAGGACATTTATGCACTGGAGTCAGTTATAAGGTAGCCCAGAGGTTGACGGGTCTCAAATGACCTTCGCTGGGAGGACTTGTCTGTATTTCACAGGCTTCTCATTCCCTAGCAGTGAATTAACCTTGTGCACATGTGTGCGGGGTTCCAAGAAAGTCAGTGAAAGAATGCCAGGTCTCCTGAGGTTAGGCTTGGAAGGGGTGCAACTTCAAGTCTGCCATATTTTGTTGAGCAACTAAGTCACAAGACTAGCCTAGGTTTAAAGCCACATCGCATGGATGCAAGAAGGAGGAAAATCATGGTCAGTCTTAGAGATAACCTTCCATAGCACCTATTTCTTGTATCAAATCCCTTCTTGCTTGAAAGACCTAGAGAGTTCCTGTGTCTCTGAGTAAACCTTGGCAGATACAGCCTCACTCTGCTTCTCAGAAGGCAATCAGCAAGGAGGTAGGGCCAACTCCAGTCAGGGAGGAGACCCTTATTTGTGGCTTTGCTTTCCAGTTTCAGTCACCTGTGGCTAACAATGGTTTGACAATATTAAATGGAAGACTCTAGACACAAGTCATTAGTATTTTAAATTGTGTACCATTCTGAAGAGCCTGATGAAATCTTTAATATTATTTTTCATTAGTGTATATTAACTTTACAAAGGGGCTTCCTTGTGATATTGTCATACATGCATACAGTGCCCTTGGGTAATATTCACTCCCTCTATTAGTCTTTTTATTCCCCTTCTCCCATTTTTATTATTTTAATGAGTTTTGCTATTCTACTTTCATACATGCACATAATATACATTGGTCATCTTCAGCCTTCATCACGTTCTCTTTTTGCCTTCCCCTTGCACTAAATCCCCCCAAACAGTCTCTCTGTTACATTCACTTCATTTTTTTTTTCTTGTTTTTTAGGTCTTGAGTCTGCATATGAGAGAAAACATTCTATATTTATCTTTCTGAGTCTGGCTTATTATGTTCATCGCCAACACTTAATATATTGGTCTCCAATTCTCTCTGTTTTTCTGCAAATGACATAATTTCTTCTTTATGGCTGAATAATATTCTATTTTTCAATAAAAAAATATATGCCTTTTTAAAAAAATCCATTTATCAGTCGATGGGCACCTAGGTTGATTCTATATCTTGGCTCTTGTGAATACTGCTGCAAAAAATATGGCATGCATATTTTGCATGCAAATATTTTTTTCTACTGTATAGCATGGTGAAATCTTGTGCCATTGTGCTGTGTCCTGCCTGGGACATGAATACCCCTCTGTCTGGTGTATTCGCACTGTAACATACTCCCTACCTGTTAGTCACTTAGTGGCCATATCAGTTATCAGATCAACTGTTGCCTTATCTCAGGGCCTGTGTTCCAGTCTCTGCACCTCTCAAAATCTTGAGCCCTTCTTTTTCAGGTGGATGAAGTTAAACTCATGTGCTCTGAACAAAAAAAATAATGTTATAAAGGAAGTTGGAATGAGTTAATGATAGTGGCCTCTCAGTTGAGGGCAGATGGAGCAGGGGCCAGGGGGCGGGGGCCTTCCTGACGGGATAGAAATAGGAAAGTTGTTCTTATGGAATGTGTTTCTCCACACTCTCAAGTTCCCTGGAACATTTTGGGACTTAGAAGTCAAGAATGGGTCGCCAGCCAAATCTTCCATTTGAGGCCTCTGGGCTGGACTTAAGCCAGAGTTTGGAAAAGGCCTAGATTTCTGGAGCCAGAACAAACTCGAGGACTGGCATCTCCTGTTCACTGCTCCCATCTGCCTTTTGGCTCTGAGCATGGCAAGTTCTGATGCTCCTGGCCCATGGTCCTCCCCAGGCCTCATGGGCACAGCTGCTTGGAGGAGCACTGCCTAGCTCCTTGTTATACCCCAACTCAAGCTGGTCATGAGTCACAAGGATAATGAGCTCGTAAATAAATTCCTGCTGCATCAGCTCATGGAGATGGGGGTTAGGCTGGGGATGTGGCTGGGACAGACAGAGGGAACCAGGCCCAGTGATTCAAATGTCCTCTCGTTTCTCTCAGACACATATGAGGAGGAGGATGAAAGGATGAGATTCTGTCTATCGGCCACTGGCGTGTCACACAGGGGCAGCGATCTTGGATCCACAATCTATCTAGTCTGTGCTCAGAACCCAGCTCTGCTAGAGATCGACATTGGGCTGGTGTCCCGGGGCTGTGTGTGCTGCAGGGTTTACTAGGCAGCAAGCTCTCAGAGGAGCTTCTGAAGACTTGCAATGTCTTCAGACTTGCTGGGCTTTACCACTCAGTTACAGGGGAATAAGAAAGTTCAGAGCAATCCTCAAATCAAAGAAGTCCTAGAAGGAAGTGCACTGCCTGTTACTGGAAAACACAGGAAGAAGCCAACTTCTAGGCATTGAAGGGGGAGGCATCAGATAGTAACTGAGGCTGCTTAGAGGTCTTTTGAGATCTGATTGAGCTCTCCATATATATAGTCTGTATGGAAGGCAATTGACCTCGAGGTTTTGCCTGTGTCTGTTTCTGCTTAAAACCCTCCAGTAACTTTTCATCATATTTTGAAAAAAATCACAAAGAGGCTTTCTCATATTGGGTAATGAATCACCAATATTATTTCAGAGCATTCTCCCCATTACTCACCATGCTTCAACACCACCTGTCTTTTTTCTGATCCTCAAACTTGCTGTGGCAGTTAGGACAGACTGGGCTGTGCCGCAGTAACACACAAACCTCCAGTGTCAGTGGCTCAGCTCCTTACGTGTTTGTTTCTTCTTCATGAACTATCTGATGTGGCTTGGCCCATCTGTTCTCTACCCAGTGACTCAGGGATCCAGGCTCCCTCCATTTTGTGATGCTGCTGTGTCAAAATGTGGCTTCCAAAGTGCCTAAGCGGGAAATTTATTAGACCCAGAATTAGTGGCAATTGTCACTTAGGTTGTCTATTGGCTAGAACTAGTGACATGGCCCAAACACAAAGGCATGGGAGGCTGGGCAGTAGAGGGGAACACATGGGTGTTTGGGTGAGCACTTACCATCTTCCCCATCCTTGCCTTTATCTGTCAGGGTTCCAAGTAGCAAACAATGGAAGATGACTTCAGGAGTTTCAAAGCAGAAAAGAATTTACTAAAGCAATACTTTGGAGGTTAATGAATCTCCTGGAGGGCTGGAAAGCTAAGCTTGGAGGCCATATAACTAGCGATAACTCGTGCCCAAGTCATACTGTAGAGCACCTCTGAGACATTGCTGCTGCACACTGACACCATGGCTGTCCCCACCCACAATGTTGACTTTGGACAGTCTGCCATGGAGCCACAGCTGCCCCCTACAGATGGGATGTGGTTTTGCACTGGGGCAGCTGGAGAACAGCCAGACACAGACCTGCTTCTTTGTGTGGCTCCCTCTGACTGGTTGAGGAACCCTCATGAGCTGTGTGCTAGCTACAAGGGAGGCTGAACAAGTGGGTACCTGGTATCTTACATCCTGTGGAAGGAAGTGACTCCAGCTTGTAAAGGGGAACCTCAAGAAAGTGTGATGGATATTCATTGCATCGTGTCAGGGCCTTTGTACTTGCTGTCCCCTCTGTCTACAGCTGTTTTCTGGATTTCCCAAAGCTGCCTGCCTGCTTCTCTGCCCAAATGCCAGCTCTGATGGCTAAGTTTCACGTGGTGTCCATGATGCATCATCTTATCTGACTTGCTTCCCTCACAAGCTCAAATCTACCTCGTCCTTTCATCTGTTTACTTATTTTATTTCCATCTACTTTGTAAGTGGTTAAAAGCACAGGCTACCCTGTCAGACAGGTTAAACTTCTAGCCCTGCTGCTCACTAGCTGTGTGACCTTGGGAAGCTTCCTTGACCTGTGATTCCTTCAGCTTCACCATCCAGCAGTAGAGTGTGCATGCATGTCTGGGGGACCAAGGATGGGCTGACACAGCATCTGCTTTCTGCAGGCCCCTGGGTTAGGTCTCCACCTCTGTGACCTCTTGAGTGAAATGACTCTTATCTGTCTTCTGGTTTTCCTCAGGCTGTGAAGGGAATCTAATGGGCTCCGGTCCACAGTGAGAAGTAGCACAGAGTGATCTCAAGTGCCAACCCCTATTGGACTCTGGGCCTGAGTGGGGCCGCACATGGGCTGTTTCTCTAGTGGATGAGGTTATAAAATGTGCTCCTCTGGGGTGGCTAATCCTGACATAATGGGCTTGGAAGTCCTTCCTAACCTTGACCTTTTTCTCTCTGGCAGCATTTTTATCCCAGAGGGAAGGGACTCTCAGGTAACAGGAAGAGGATAGTTAAGCCCTAGGGGGCTCACTTTACCCTGGAGGGGTGGTCAGGATGGGGGTGGAAGTAAGAATTGAAACACAGACCTGACGCTTGTGGCTCATACCTATAAATCCTAGGTACTTGGGAGGCTGAGATCAGGAGGATCATGGCTCAAGGCCAACCCCGGCAAAAAGTTGGAGAGACACCCCCTTCATCTCCAAAATAACCAGAGCAAAATGAACTGGAGGCATGACTCAAGCTGTAGAGCTCCTGCTTTGCAAGAGCGAAGCCTTGAGTTCAAATTCCAGTCCCACTGAAAAAAAAAAAAGAATTGTAGCACAGAAGGAGGGCAGGGAGGCAGCCTTCTAAATTTCAAGAACATGTTTTGGTGCAAGAGAGACCTCCTTCTGCCTCCTTGCTCCCTGACTGTGATGGCACATGGCAGAGGAGCTGTGGTCCCCAGGCCTGCAGGGGAAGCCTGTGGGTCCTGAGTAGGTGACCAGCTGGGAGTTAGGAGGATGCGTGTTTTCTTTGACCACGTATGCCTTGCTTACTTTCCTTAGCTCAAAACTGGAAATGCTTGCATAGGCTTTTATGGGGAAAACAGAACAGAGGAAGTTGTCCCATGGAGTGGAGGTCTTGGGAGGCCGGCAGGAGCCTGTGCTAGTGGTGAGCTGTCAGAGAAGCTTGCTAGCCAAACTGGCCAATAATGCAGCATAAACTCAAGGCTCAGCTTTGAGCCTGGTCTGCAACTCCAAGGGCTCAGGCAGTCCTAGCAAGAAAGCAACCTCAACCTCAAGTAAGCAGGTCTGGGGCAGTAAGAGAGTCTCAGACAAGGTAGGGAAGAGGGGTTACCAGACAAATGCCCCTGACTCCTTGGGAGAGGAGCATGGTCCCTGAGATCCAGGGCCTGTTCAGCTTGCTTCAGCAGGCACCACTGGACTTTTGCAATGAGTGCTTTGGAAGGAGATGGAGGTGAACAAATCATAAATGTAGAGTAAGGCAGGGATCGGCCACCTTTATCCCTATAGGAAATGATTCTGGCTTTGTGAGTCTTGGCGTGCCTATTGTGACCTCGCAACAGCAGCCAGGCAGGTGTGGATGATAAGCAAATTAGTGGGCGTGGCTTGTTTCAATAAAACTCAGCATGGATGCTGAAAAGTGTGTTGGGTATGACTTCCATGTGCCAGGAAACATTCTTCCCCTTCCTGACCATTTGAAAATGTAAAACCATTCTTAGCTTGTACAAAAGCAGGTGGACAGCTAGATTTGGCCGGCTGGGATTTATGAATCTTAGGATGAGACCATCTCCAAGGATTGATCCTGCTGTAATCCTCCTCACTGGTGGAGGCTGAGGGTCTCAGAAGCAAAGCAGACTATTTGGTTTTCTCCCCCTTTTTTTCCCCTCCAGTTGAAGAGTCTGTCTGAAGTCCTAGCTCACCTAGACTTTCATTGGCTGCCTGGGGCTGATGTGCACCTGACTATGGGGTGGCCTCTCAGGTGGATGCTGGTGGACTCTTGGGTGTAGATGTGGTCCCTTCCCCAGCCTAATGGTGTAAAAGGCAGCCAGCATTTAAACCTCTTTGATCTGGTGGGCTCCTCCTTTCTTATAAGTAGCAATGGGCCACTGAACTTTGCTTACACCAAAGGCAAGGGTAGGACTTGGGGACTGCACCACCCCCATGGACCCTCATCTTGTGTCCATCCTTGGCACTACTTGTTTGTTGGTAGTTACTAAAGTGAGAGTCTCCTTGAGCCACATCTGAGAAGTGGTGCTCTCCAGCCTTCCTATAGGACCTACCCTCAGGTTGGGGTCATAGGAAGCCCAGAATCATCTCTTAGTGGCCATATTTTTGAAAAACTAGTTTTCCATGGAAAGGATGAGCCTGATTGCTTAACACATAGAAAGATGCATGGAGGTAAATGATTTTCTGAGGTACATTTGGGGTTAATCCCAGCTCTGTCCTTAACCAACTGTGTGATTTTGGACAGATCACTCCCCCCACATCCCTGTCACCACCCTTTATTTGGTAGCAGTTCAGGGTTGGAAACCTGGCCTCCACAGTTAGCGAGCTGAGTTTGAAATCTGTTTCTTCCGTCTCCTAGATTTAGTGCCCTGAGCAGACTTTGTGTTTTTGGTTTGCATGTGCCTATGTTTTAAATTTTCTATTCCCTTTGGTTTCCGTAAGTGTAAAACAGCAGTGATGATAGTGACCACCTATAGGACTGATAGGACCACAGAAGTATGTTGTAGTAACAATAACAACTTTAATTTCTTATTACTGTGCACCAGGTTGTATTCTGCACGTCTGTTTCTTTTGATCTTTAAAATAGTCTGGTGTAGCCATCTTCCATTTTACAGTTGGAAAAGAATAAATGGGGTGGGAAGGGAAAGTAGCCTTCCCAAAACATGACGTGGCTCCTGAGTGGTGGATTTGGGACTGGAGGGGAAGCCAGGAGAGAGCTTAGCCCAGAGAAATGCTCAAGGTCTGGAGAAATGACCGTCTGCTTTCTCCCCTGTGAAAGGACATGTTTGGGACAGATGAATTAAAAGGTCTAGATTTTTCTATTCCTCAACCCACCCCTACACACACTGCAACACACTCCTATACACACTGCAACACACACACACACACTGCAACACACACACACACACTGCAACACACACACACACACTGCAACACACTCCTACACACACTGCAACACACACACACACACTGCAACACACTCCTACACACACTGCAACACACACACACACACTGCAACACACACACACACTCTGCAACACACACACACACACTGCAACACACACACACACTGCAACACACTCCTATACACACTGCAACACACACACACACACTGCAACACACACACACACACTGCAACACACTCCTACACACACTGCAACACACACACACACTCTGCAACACACACACACACACACTGCAACACACACACACACACTGCAACACACACACACACACTGCAACACACACACACACACTGCAACACACACACACACACTGCAACACACACACACACACTGCAACACACACACACACTGCAACACACACACACACAGTGCTCTCTGGATGCCCCGTGCTGTGCTCAATACAAAAAGAGACCTAGGCCCTCATCTGCCCGGTTCCAAGGTGCTGCAAATTACAAAATCAATCTTCAAAAATACACATTTTGTTGCCTTTTATCATACAAGTTGAAAATACGGGTAAAGAAAAAAAAAGAAAATAAAAATTACTTATAACATTGCTACCCAGATTAAAAAAAAAACAAACCCAAACCCATGAGTCAGCATTTTTTCATAGAATCTTCCAGACTTCCAATGCATACATATATTTTAAATTCAAATGGACACTTCGGGTGCTTCTTGTGTTATAGCCTTTGTTTTTCTCCCAGATTAATATACTATCTACATCTTTTTGTACCAACAATTCCTTCTAACACTTTGTTTTCTTTGAGAGAAGGTCTCACTACATAGCCTTGGCTGACCTTGAACTCCAGCTCCTCCTGCCTCTGTCTCCCAGGTGCTGGGATTACAGATGTGAGCCACTGCCCCGCCCATCACTTATTTTTGATGGTTACACAGTCAACTGTTATGTGGGCATTTTGTGACTTTTTTGAACGGCCCCTGTTGGAGGATACTTACCTTAGTTCTAGGAAGGTTGCTGTTGAGCCTTTAAGAAGTACTTGCAGGAAACTGCAGTTGGAACTTGCTACCTGCTGAGTGATAGCAACGCGATTCACGTTCTGAAGGGAGGGGTGATTTTTGACTGAAGGGTGGTAGGTAGGGTTTTAAGGAGTAGGTGAGGCTGGAACAAAGTCAAGAGAGAGGGGGGCTGGATTTCAGCCAGTTAAGAGAGAGTATTTGCAGTGGGGAACATGAGGCAGTGCAGGGGCTGAGGCCAGGAGCCACAAGTGCTTAGGTCATGGGGAGGGTTCCTGAAGGGGGACAGCTAGCTCCAGAGAAGATTGGAGAAGGAGGACACCAGTCTCCAGAGAGGATCTGAGGTGTGTCAGACAACAGTGAATTTTATGGGCAATGGGGAGCCACAGAAGGTTTTTGAGCTGGGTTATGACATGAGAAGTTCTGGTATTAGAAAGTCACTGAACAGGCAGGGATTAGAGGGGCAGAAGATGGGAGATGGCCTTGGAGACAGGGAGACCTGTTGGGAGGTGGGGAGACCAAGAAGGGGTGATGAGACCTGGATCTTGGGAGGGGACCTGAACCCAGTAGGCTTTGGTTCACTAAGAAGGGATCCTCTGCTGAGTACCCAGGGTCCTTGGAAGAGTTCATGGGTGCATGTGGACGAGTTAATTGACCCTCCAGTAAGTCTGAGTCATCCAGGCATCAGAGCCAGTTATTATTGCTGCAAAGAGACAGAGAAAATAAAACAAAACCAGAGCAGCAGGAATTCTCACTGATTAAAAAGTTCCAGGGCTGGCCTCCCATTTTAGATAGGCAGCATCAGGGAGAAGGGTCCTGCTGCGTGTGGAAGAACAGAGGGAGGTGAGAGGCCTCGGAAGTGACATTTCCATGACGCCTGCTGGAAACTCCTTCACATCTGCCCTGTGGGGTGCAGCTGAGAGGGCTGGGTCTTTCCCCAAACAGCCCAGGTTTCCAATGACACCCACGGTGCACTCTGGGCAGGAAAGCTGGGCTGCAAATGTCAGCATGGGAGAGGGTACAAGCAAAGGCCAGGGATGCCAGGCCTGGATCTGTTTGCCTAACATCTGGCCCAAATTTGATCCCTTTGCTGTAATTTCTTGGACTTTTTAGATTTGTAATTTGCAGCTCAAGCAGGGGCTGGAGAAGAAGGGGTAGCCTTCCCAGAGCAGTGAGGTGGGGCCGTTTGTCTGAAGGACATGCCATGGACCCTGTCCAGGAGAGCTGGCAGAGGGATAGCTGGGGTACTGCTTGCTCCTCCATGCTCCCCACTCCCTCCTTGCTGAGGGTGCTCTCTGCTTCCCTCCTTTCCTCCAAAGTGGTTGTGGGGCAAGTGCTACCCAAGGTTTACTGGGCCAAACTCTCACCCTGACCTGTTGGGAAACTGACCAGGGCAATCCTAGTTGGGGTCTCGCGAAGATCCCTCTGTCTCCTGAAGGCAAGCAGTGGGAGCTGGTATTGTGTATGGCATTTTCCAGCACAGGGTCCCTACTCAGTCCTTTCTTTCCCATGTACCAGTTTGGGTGTTCACCCTGTGGGTTCACCCTGGCCCTCAGGGACCAGGTGCTGGGCCTTCCCTCAGAAATGTAAGACTTTTGCCTCACTTGGACCCACAGGTCTAATTTGGATTGGGAAGGGCATAGAGTTCGTCCTCAGAGACAGGTGCTTTTGTGAGCTCAGTCTTTCCCTCTAGGGTTCCAGCTGGCAGTAGACACACAGGCACCCTTACGTTATGTGGCATCACAGATACGCTGCATCACTGGGATGTAGGGCACTGTGTGTGTAGTGGGGGAAGTGCTCTTGTAGGGTATGTCCTGAGCTCTAAGTGGGTCACCCACAGCACAGGCCTGAGTTCTGTACTTCACACTGGGGGCAACCCTATTGTGCACCTCATTCTTCAGGCCACACATTGACAATGGGAGGCCAACCTGAAGTAAAGACCAGGCTGACTTGAGAAGTAGCATTCAGACTAGAGGACTACCCTTATTCCTGAAGGCTCCCCTGACTTCTCAGACCTGGACTAAACCTGAGGTGAGGAAATGGAACCAAGAAGGGTGCAGTTTGTTGGAAGGGGATGAACAGAAGACACTGGGGCTGCCAGGGTGGGGAAGGAGACCCACATGAAAGAGTGCTGGAGCTGTTGTCATGTGAAGGAAAGGCAGAGATGGAGCAGAGGCATTAGTGCTGCTGTGTGGCGCCAGAGGGCAAGCCCAGAGCCTTGGGTGGAGGCCACAGGGACACTTTCCAACAGGGAGCGTTTATGGGCCTCCAACTGAAGGCCTTCCTTCTCACGAGGAGAAGCAGCCCCTCTGTGACCTGTCCTCTGTCCTCCGCACAATTAGAAGATTCTGAAGGGCTACTTTGTTACTGATTCAATCATCCTGCATTTATTGGGCGTCTGTTGTATGCTAGACACTGTGTTAAGAGGCAAATGGACTACATCTGGTTATTGCCCACATAGGGCTCAGAGTGAGGAGCAAGCCAGGACCCAAGGAAGCAAATGATGGTGAGTATCTATTGTAGTGAGTGCTTTGGGGACAAAGGGCAGGGTGTTTTGAGAAAGAATACCCTGAGGGAATGCTATGAGGTCAGAAAGACCTGGTGTGTGTGTCTTTGTGTCTGTGTGTGTGTCTGTGTCTGATGTATGTGTATGTGTGTGGATTGCTAAGCTGAGAACTAAAGGATGACAAGAGTTCCCCAGACCAAAGGTCACAGAGATAGAGGGCACAAGTGAGGGGGTGGAGACCATGGCTCAGGCATTCAGGGACTTGAGGAGAGATGACAGCTGGGTGGCAGGGCTTTTGTTCTGAGGGCAGGGTAGCATGGGACACAAAGAAGAATTCCTTCTTATAAGTGCCAGATCTCAGGCCTGCTTCCTGAGCACCAGGGCCCAGGAGAGTTGGTGTGCAGCAAATGGTATTGAGATGCTTCTTTCCTCCTCTGGGAGTCAGTTTCCTTCATCTCAGTGGAGGCCCTGGTCCTGCCCATGCCTGAGCAATCTGTAGCAGTGGGTGTCTCAGACTTATGTCTACCCAGAACCTGCATGTGTGTCCTTGGTAGGAAATAAGGTCTCTGCAGATGATCAAGTTAAAGTGAGGTTGTACTAGGCTAGGGTAGGCCCTCACCAGTGACTGGTGTGATTGTAAGCAAAGGGAAATTTGGGCCAGACACACAGCGGGGAGGGCTGTGTGAAGATGGTGCAGACACAGAGGGAAAGGCCCTGTGATGATGGACACAGAGTTTGGAGTATTGTTGCCACAAGCTGAGGACCATCAAGGGTGGGACAACCACCAGCACCTGGGAGAGAGGACTAGAACATATCCTTTTGCTGTCCCTGGGTGTCACACTCCCAGCCTCCACCACTGGGTCAGAATCCACTCCTTTATATGAAGGCACTGGTTTGTGGTATGTTGATCCAGCGGTCCCAGGAAACAAGCACATCAGGCCCAGGGGAACCCATCACACATGCTGGGTCTCCAACACTCACGGTCTGTGACAGCTCAGTGGAGGAAGAGCTAGATGACCAGAGAGGGGCACTGGCCCCCTTTCCCCTGACCCAAGGTCCATAGAGACACAACAACAAAGCTACAGTGTGAGCCCAGGTCTGAACTGTCCTCGACTCTTTCTACACCTCCTTTCAAGGAAGAGTCCCATCTTTTGGATCGCCCATAACCTTTACAGTCAAGGTGGTCAAACACCAGTGAGAGGCTGTATGTGCTCAAGTCTTCACTGGTGAAATCTCAGGCCTGATATCTGTTTTAATGTTCTCTAAAAGAGAAGTTATAGGGGTAGGGGAAAGAAGAAACACAAATGACAGAATTAAGCAGTAATTGTTGAAGCTGAGTGATCGGCCCATCTGGGCTTTGTTTGGATAATGTCCATGGTAAAAATTTACAAATTAAGACCATAGAGCTCCAAGGCTAAAAATGATTAAAACTAAAGAATGAAGGCTTTGGAATCAAGAAGACAGGGTTTGGATCTCTGCTTTACTCTTTATCAGAAGTCGATTTTGGCCTAGCCCGATGCAGGCCATACAGAGGCAATATGAAAAGACCTGTCCTGCATGGCTACTTCACATGCACCTTAAAACTGCCCCAGAGTTAGGACTGGATTCCTTTTTAGCAAAACAGGGGTAAGAAGGAAGGTTAGAAGTGGAGGGACTTGTCCACCATTCCAAAGCTAATAATGATGCAGATGAGCCTACCCAGAAATTTCTTCTACAGTGACTGTTTCCTTTCCCTCTGTAGCTGCTCAGAGACCTCTGTGGTGTTGAGGGCCTTTCCCACAAGGAGGAAAAGGGAAGGAAGACAAAGCTTCCACAGGCTGACTCTGGCAAGCTCTGGTCACTCGTGTTTTCTCAGCTGCAGGGTGCAGGTGGCAGGAGAGGATGTTGAGTGCCGGCTGATGTGCTTTGAAAGGTGACAGGCTTGAGGTAATTGATGGTCATTGGGGGCTGTTGCTCCACATGAGTTGTTGGTTTAAGGATGACAAAGATCTGACACACCCATCTGTGGCAGAAACCAGAGCAAAATTAAGGAAGGCCAAATGGAAACAGGCTTGGCCTCCTCTGGGCCCTGGCTGCCTTGGCTCTGAAGGTTTCCAGAACTCTGTGGCACTGATGCCTGGCCAGGATCCTGATGCTCTGGAGCTCTGGGGTCAGCCAGCATAGATGAAGTGTACTGAGGCACATGCCAGTCCAGACATCAACCTGGGAAGAATCCAGAAGGAGCAGCCCAGAGGGGCTTACAGAGCAAGGATTAGACTGTCCCTAAACTGTCTAGATTAGCTCTGGACTGTCTCCAGCCTCCCCTTCCCAGGTCTGCATGCCCAGGGAGCCAGGTGGAGATGGTCAGGGTCCCAGGCATGTCCTGTGCAGAGAAGTGGGTATCACAGAGAAAACACAGAGTCTGAGAGGAAGGTAGAGAGAGGATGGAGGATAGTCAAGGCCTTAGAGACCTGGGTGTGAATTCAGGGCTCTAGCAAGAAACAGGTGGCAAAGGGAGCAGTTGACACAGTCATTGTGCCCTCTGGTCAGGCCAGTGCAGGGCAGTGTGAGGGAAGGAGGGGGTGGGCAGTGAGGTCAGAGGATAACCAGCAAACCCTGGCCTGCCTGCAATGGCAACAGTCATGCTCCACTCACAGATCTGGGGAGGCTGATTGATTGATAAGGCTCCCAGCACGGAGCTGGCATGTGGTACTTGCTTTGACAGACAGTGGCTTCAAACTCCTCCTTTCTCTCTCTCAAACACACACACACTCCACATTTCATCATGTCTCTCAGTGGCTGTCGAAAGGAAGAAGGAGTGAGCATGTACTGGGAGGGTCAAAGGGGAGCCTGAGGACAAATTGTGTAGCTGTCAGAATGCCGCAGGTATGTGGAGAAGAAATGCGGCAGAGTTGCTGGGTGCTGTCACAGAGACACTGTGACAGTGTCTTACCTTACCCTGTGTCTCCTGTGCGTGAGGCCTGCATGCACGTGTCCTGCTCCCACTCCTCCCCTCTCCTTGCTCTCAGTGCATCTGGTGGCTACTGTCCAAGTTTCCAGGAGGATGCTGGCTTCAGAGGGTGAGGCCCTTGCCCAAGGTTACCTGGAGCCAAGTTGGTTCCATCAGGATGAGCTAGGGTCTGCTCCTGTAACAACTCTCAGAGACAGGGAAGGTGGATGCTCATGTCACATCCACTAGGGGCCCATGAGAGGTGAGGGGGATGATTCTTAAAATCCTCACTCTGAAATCTGGGGTGTCAGAGCTGCTACCGTGTAAGGCATTACTGATCACCAGGGTGGTGGGTTTTTACTGGAGATTAGGAGCTTGGCCTGGAAGCTGCACACCTCATTTCTACTTGTAGCTCATTGGTCACAGCATGACTCCATCCAAGCCTAGGGGCCCAGTGGACAATTGTACTAGTTCTGGCTATGGCATGAACCGTGGAAACTCCAGGTCCAGGGCTCCTTTCACTGCTGCATGCTGGTCCTATTCTGGCGGAGAGAAGAAGCTGGAGCAGGGGCTGTCTCAGGTCCCCTGAAGGCCTCCTGTAACCACCTAAGCAGGATGCCAGGGAGTCCAGTGATTCTTAAGAGACATGGCCTTGGGAAGACAGTCAAGTTCAGAAGAGGCAGAGTGTGTAAAAGGGAGGAGAGAGGGTATCTTATGTTTTAGTCTATTTTTTGTTTCTATTTTAAAAAATCTGAGACTAGGTAATTATAAAGAATAGAAGTTTATTTGGCCCATGGTTCTGGAGGCCAAGAAGTCCAAGTGTATTGTAGTAGCATCTGGCGAGGCCTTGCTGCATCCATGTTTGGTGTGGAGCATCACATGGCTAGCCAGAGCAAGCGTTCTAGCCTAGGTGTCTCTTCCCCTTCAAATAAAGTCACTAATGCCAACATGGGGACCCCACCCTCATGACCCCAGCTAATCCCCGTCACCACCCAAAGACACCACCTCCAAATACCATTACCATGTGACTCTGGGAATTGTTTCCAACACATGAGCTCTGGAGAACACACTCAAACCATAGCTGAGGGTTCAGTGTTCTCCTGTGGGCTTCCTACATTCCTGGCCTCACTTTTCCTTGGCTTGCTTTCACATACAGTCAAGGCTTTGTGTTGCTGTAGGCAGGATTCCTCTCTGAGACTGTCTCTCCAGCTGTGTGTGTTCTTGGCCAGGATGGACATTGTCCTGAAGAGCCACATGAGGCTATTGAGTCAGAGTTTTGCTCAAGCTGCTGGAAAGCTGGCAGCACTGCCCATTCTCCTCCCATGGCCCCTGACTACATCTAGAAGGAATCCTGAACCACTGTGCCATGCAGTGGTTAGATGCAGGGAGGGTGAGGTCCACCGGGTACTCAGTAGAGGGAGGAGGAGAGTGCCCTGCTCCCTGCTGACCGTTTCAAGGTGCAGTGCATTAGCTCCTGTTCCCACACCCACCCAGCTGCCCCATTTCACACTTCCCAAGTCTTCTGCACGATATGATCTTCCCTCTCTTGGGAATGCCACTTTCTTGTCTCCCAAGTCACTGTTGATTCTATGTTACACAACCTCACGGAAGCATTTGACATTGTGGGTCATTTCCTATTTGCTAGAATGTTCCTCCCTTGGGCTTCTGTGCCACCTCACACTGTCCTCCTGCCTCTCTGATTCTCCTCCTCAGCTTCCTTTATGGAATCTTCCTTTTCTCCATCTGGCCCCTTGGTGGCTGGAGCTCCCAGTACAGTTCACTCCTCACCTCATCCCTCCTACAGCCCATCCTTTGATGAATCCAAACCCAGATCTCTTTCCTGAATGCTGGATAAAGTCATTCATTTCTTTGGATGTCCCTCAAGTGCCCATAAGTGAACATAAACCTGTTCCCTGAATTTCCTTTTTCTCCCATAGTTCTAGTTTTTGTGACTGGCATAGCACTGTCTGTTAAAGCCAGAAACCAGAAGTCCCAGCTTCCTCTCCCTCACCACATTGTAGACCTTGAAGTCTGATCTCTCACAGCCCCTACCACCATAGACAGGCTTTTTCGTACTCTGTTCTTTCCAATCCTCCTTCCTGCTATACCCTGGGGATTTTTAAAAATTTGATTCTATGAATTCCCAGTTCTTAAAACCTTCAAGGCTCCTTTCACTCAGTTTAATATCCCAAGTCCTACTCAAGGTGCATGGTGCCTTTGTGATCCAGCCCTGTCTCTTCTCCAGCCTCTTCTCTCTCCACATTACCTATAGTCTCTCTTTCTTCTGGAATGCCTTTCTGTACCCATTCTTGTTGGGATGGGTAATTCCTGTTTATTATTTTTCAGCTCAGTTCAGGTATCATTTCTTGTAGGAAACCTTCTCTAACCAGACCCGTAAGCCAGCACATGTGTAAATACACTGTAGTAAGGTCAAGATGGGTGCTGCTTGCCAATACCTGTTTGTCTTGTACTTGGGTATTTTTGGGGACGATGCCCACCCAGAGTCTGGTGTAAGGATTGGTGTTATCTGGCAATGAGGATAGATGGATAGGTGAGCTGCTATGTCTCCAGAGTCCCTTTGCTGTGGTCTCAAACCATAGAGGGCCTTGGAAATGACATAGCCTATTCATTTACTGCACCTGTGAGTCTAAGTGGAGAAGGAAAGCCTAGATCTAAATTGGTGGTCTTCCAATGGCCAATGTTTTTACATGTACCATGTCACATACAGTTTATTTACTCCATTGACTTTATATATAGTTCACTTGAAATCATTCATAAAATAGAGACAAAAAGAGTGGGATTCAACTAACCACTGTGCCATCCACCCCATGACTTGATATAGCACCTTCCTGCCTTCTCCCTGGGCAGATAAACTGACTTCCATTTTTAAAAGCAATGCCTTGACTACATGACAAAGACGTTTCACTCATGGTTTAAAAATTTATTTATGGATACCTAGTTATATTTGTCAAAGATGGCACAGTTTTAATTTTTTCAGTTGCACCACAATATAATCCAGTAATTACACAGGATCATTGGATCTTAAGTTTATTTGTTTCTTTTTTTTGTCATTACAAACAGTGCTACAGAGAACATCATTATAGCAATTTGTTTTCTAATCCTTAATTATTTCTTTAGGACAAATTCTTAGAAGTGCTGGGTTGAAGGATTTGTGCTTTTTCTCACCTTGCCAAGCTGCCCTCCAAAAGGACTGAGTAATGAGATTTTACACTGTCCACTTTATCATGTGAGAGAAGGCTGCTTCCACCCACCAGAGATCCAAGAACTTGGTTTGGGCAGCAGCTCTCCCTCAAACCCTGTGCCTCAGTCTGTAGGCGGCAAGCTGTCAGCCCACGGATCCTCTTTTTTTGCGTCCATGCTGTTTGAAAATGTTTGAATTAGAAAGCACCTTTATATATGCGTAAATGGTACACACGAAAATCTGATTCCTGGCTCCTGTTTCTGAAGGGAAACCATGGCCCTCCCTCTTTTTAAATCATTTTAAATTACCTTAATTATCATATTATTGTACGTTGTGACATTTACAAAAGTTCTTACAGTCTATCATAGTTGACTTCATCTCCTCCATCATTCTTCCTTACCTCCACTCCCCACCAATTCCTGAAAGTTTCAACAGGTCTCATTTTTCTATTTTCATATATGAATACATAACATTTCTACCATATTCACCCTCCTACACCCTTTCCATATCCTCCCCCTCCCACTGGTACCAACTCCCAGACAGGACCTGCTTTACTTTCTTGGTCTCTGTTTTTGAAAAAAGACATTTAAAAAAAATAGCTATCCAAAGAATTTCATTGTGACATTTCCATGTATATGTATGTGTATTATAACCTGAATTGGTTCATCCTTTCTATTTTTCTCCTTTCTACTTTAGTCCCCTTCTTATGGTGATTTCAACAGGTTAAAAAAATTCTATATTCACTCTTGTATAGGAAGTACATCAACCAATATTCACCTTCTTAGCTTCCTTCTCTTATCCTCCCTCTCCCATTAGTGGCCTCCTCTTAGCGTGCCCTGTTTTTCATAATATTGTTTGTATTTGGGCCTGTGTTCCACACATGAGAGAAATCATCTGGCCTTTGGATTTCTGAGCCTGGCTAATGTCACTTAAGATGATGTTCTCCAGTTCCATCCATTTACCTGCAAACGACAAAATTTCATTCCTCTTTATGACTGAATAAAATTCCACTGTATATAAATATCAGATTTTCTTAATCCATTCATCAATTGTGGAACATCTTGGCTGTTTCCATAGCTTAGCTGTTGTGAATAGTGGTGCAATAAACATGGGTGTGCAGGTGCCTTTGTTGTAACCTGACACACACTCCTTTGGGTATATCTCTAGGAGTGGGATTGCTGGATCATACGGCATATCTATTTTTAGTTTTTTGAGGAGCCTCCATATTGTTTTCCATAGAGGTTGCAGTAATTTAAATTCCCACTAACAGTGTATAAGGGTTCCTTTTTCCCCACATCCTCGCCAACCTTTGTTGCTGTTTGTATTCTTGAAGACAAGGCTTTCCCTCTTGATGAGGCGTGTGCTGTCACAGTTAGCTACAATCCCCACCTCTACCTGTTGCAACCCAACCTGCTTCATTCATTTACTTGCCAGGCCCTTGTCAGCTTTGCAATTTGCAAATGAGTATCTCAATTCCTTTTCCTCATTTAACATCAGCCCACCAGCAAGAACTCCATGGTTTTCATTCTGATTAAGTACAGAATTAATTTTTTAAAAAACAAATCCTATTTGTAATAATAATATTCAGGTTAATCATTTAGGAAGCTGCTTCAGAGAAAGCCCAAATGTCTTTAACCAATGTAAAATACCACGAACCACTTTGGAGTCCACAGTGCATTATGTATTTAAAAACAGAAAATTAGACACAAGAGAATTCATCTTAACTTCATTATATATGAAATATTAATTCTCTTCTGGCTTTCAGATTATTTACATATTTAATAACATGTTAGCTGGAGTCTTTGACTGAGAGCAATTAGGGGCCAGGGGCTGTCTCCTGCCTTGATCTTAGAGGTGCACAGCGTTGTGACATTGCAGGGAGAATGGAGCTAGTGAGTGCTAGTGCTGCTGCAGCTGCTTTCATTCCCCCTGCTCATGTGTCATGTGTTGTAACTTGTTAACTAAATGTTCCTTTTAAACAGGACATGGATGACTGTGACTGACCCAGAGAGAAATCCATTCTACCATCCCCATTCCATTCTCCACTACTGTGTCAGGGAGGAGGAGATTGTGTCCATTTTGCTCTCCTAAAAAGCAAAAACAAGCTGGGTGCTGGAGCTCATGCCTGTAATCCTAGTTACTCAGGAAGCAGAGATCAGGAGGATTACGGTTCAAAGCCAGCCCCAGGCAAATAGTTCATGACACCCTATCTCAAAAATACTCAACACAAAAAAGGGCTGGTGAAGTGACTCTAGTGGTAGAGCACCTGCCTAGCAAGTGTGAGGCCCTGATTTCAAACCCCAGTACTAATAAAAAAAGCATTCCAAAACAAAAGCAAGCCAGGCACCAGTGGCTCACATCTGTAATACTAGATACTGAGGCTGAGAAGAAGGGGGAGATATCTTGATGGTAGGCCAATCCAGGTAAAAAAATTTGCTAGATGCCATCTCCAGTGGATGTGGTGGTGTGCACCTGTCACCCCAGTGATGGTGGGAAGCATAAAATAGGATGGCAGTCCAAGCTACCCTGGGCAGAAAGTAAGACTATCTCCAAAGTAACTGGAGCAAAAAGGGCTAGAGGCATGGCTCACGTGGTAGAGTGCCTACCTTGCAAGTGTGAAGCCCTGCATTCAAACCCCAGTACCAACAAGGGCAGCTATTGATTCAGTGCTTTGGGATCCTTTTTGCCTTTCTTAGGCTCTCTTAGAGCCTCAGTATTCTCATCAGTAAAATGGGAGCAAAAGAACAGATGTGTGGGATTGTCCTGAGGCTGAAGGGAATTACAGTGGGTGAAGAGGCAGACCTGTGTCTGACGGAGGGAAGCTGCCCAATGAGGGTTGGGTCCTTCCATGTCCCAGTGATGAGCACAGCCATGCCACCCTTGGTGTGTCCCTAGGGCATGTGGCCCTGATATCAGTCACTGAAGGCCCACGAGTCCCATGAAAAGGTTACAATGAAGAATGTGTCTCTAGGACTCTTACCTGCAGCCACAGCTATGAGAATAGGTGAGGGGAAAGCCACAGGTGGGAGATCAGTGGGACAGGGCAGCCTTGACCTGGGACTGGCAGTTGAGAGGTTGGTCAATGCATGCGTCAGCACAGAGTGATGACAAGGTGGTGCAGAGTGTGATGGTGAGTGGGTCAGCCTGGTGATGCAGGGTGAGGGGATGGGTGGGGAGGGAGGGGCCGGTTCACAGAGTCTGAGGTTATAAGGCACCTTGAGGAAGTCTAAGTGAGGTAGATCACACGCTGTGGCACTGGGTCTTGTTTGGTCCATGTGGTGGTAATTACTCTATGACTGTTGTTAATTTTAAAGAACTTTTAGGTCCAGAATTTTCCAGTTCTTCCCAGTCTTCTCTCCTTCATCCTTTTTTGTCTCTCATCTGGTCCCTGCTCTCAACTGAGTCCCTTTTTTGATTTTAAGAATGAGGAATGTGTTAAACAGGATCTGCTTGCTTAGGCTGCACATGCTGGGTCACAGAGCCCATGATTCCATCGTAACAGTTGTGTTGGAGGAGCAAGCTCCCCCTTGCCTGCAATTTCTTATCCTTTCTGCACATCTTCCACCCTCTTAGCACTAGGTCAGGGGTTTGGGATAAAGGCTGAGTGGGACCCTCCATGTTACAGATGGGCAATTGAGTTAGAGGCTCTATACAGCCTCAGCAATGTGGCAGTTAGAGAGCAGGTCTGGTTTTGGCTCTGCCACCTCTGTGCTATGTGACTTGGATTTACTTAACGTTCCTCTCAGGGTCAGAGTTTCTCTACGGATAAAATAATAGGGTTAGGATGGAGGATATCTCTTCTAAGATCCTAATCCATCCGATGTTTTAGAGGACATGCAGTTTTTTTCTTTAGAAAATATTTAAAAATAGCCTTATTGAGATATAATTCACACATTTAAAGTATATGTAATTCAGTAGTTTTTGATATATTCACAGATACGTGCAATCATCATCCTAGTCAATTTTGGAATATTTTTATCACCTCAGAAAACAAAATAAAAATCCCAAACCAAAAAAATCTCTGCATATCTTTTAACTGTTACCTGCTTGTACCCTATCCTGTGACCTAACCCCCAAAATCAGTAATCTAATTTCTATTTCTGTAGATTTTCCTAATCTAAACTTCTATATGATTCCACATTGTAATATGTGATCTTTTGAGACTGGCTTCTTTTACTTAGCATCATTTTAAGAATTCATCCATGTCATATCATTTTTAGGTATGGCATCCCTTTTTAGGGCAAAATTGTATTCCACTGCATAGATACACCACATTTTGTTCATTTACCTTTTCATCCATAGATGGGCATTTTGCTTGTTTCCACCTTTGGGCTATTATAAACAATGCTTTGTAATCGTGGTGGAGACCTTTCTGTGTGGAGATGTTTTCATTTCTCTTGGGTACCTATTTAGGAGTGAATTGCTGTGCCAAATACTCTGTGTTTAGGCTTCTGAAGTACTGTCAGTGTCAAAGTGACTGCCATTTTAAACTAGCAGTGATAAGGGCTTTAACTCCTCCACACCCTCACCAGCAATTATGGTCATCTGACTTTAAATTCTGGCCTTTCTAGTGGGTATCTAGTGCTTATCGTGGTTTTGATTTATATTTTCCTAATATCTAATTATATTGACTGCCTTCCATGTGCCTATTTTCTACCTACATTTTTTTGGATATAAGGATCTTTCCAGATCCTTTACTCATTTATTAATTGGGTAATTTGTTCCTTTATTATTGAGTTGAAATAATTCATCATATATTTCAGATTTAAAATAAATTTTATTAGACATATGGTTTGTGAATATTTTCTCCCATTTTGTAGATTGTCTTTTTACTTTCTTGATGGCGCCCTTTGATGGCACACAGACTTTTAATTTTGATAAAAATATAATGTCTATTTTTTGTTTTGTTGCTTGGACTTTTGGTATGATGTTTTAGAATGCCTGACAATGATTTACCTGAGTTTTTTTCCCCTAAGATTTTAATAGTTTTTGCTTTCTCATTTAGGTCTTTGATCCATTTTGAGTTAATTTACCTTACAATTAAGGTAAGGGTCTGACTACATTCCTTTGCATGTGGTTATCCAGTTGTCCCTGCTTTGTTTTGATGAAAAGACTGTTATTTTCCCATTGAATGGTCTTGATACTCTTGTCCCTAACCAGTTGACCATAGGTGTATAGATTTGTTCCTGGATTTTCAATTCTATTACATTTATATATGTGTATGTATGTATACATATATACAAGCTGAGACAGGGTCTCATTTTGTAGCCCAGATTGGTCTTGAACTTGTGATCATCCTGCTTCTACCTCCTTAGTGCTTGGGATTACGGGCATGCCCCACAGGGGGTCCTGATACTGTTGCCTCTAGTGGTTTTGGGATTGGGAAGCATGAATCTTCCTACTTTGTTCTTTCTCAAGATTGTTTTGGCTCTTCTGACTCCTGTGCAATTCTATATGGGTTTTAGAGTTAGCGTCTCAGTTTTTACAAAGAATTGAGCTTAGGATATGGAAAAGATTACTGTAAATGTGTGGACTGGCTGGAGCATCGCCACTTAGGTCTTAGTGCTCTCTTCTCATCCATGAGAAGAGATTTTTTTCCCTTAATTTGTTAAGATGTTCTTTCAACAATATTTTAGTTTCCAGAAATTTTATACTTCTTTTGTCTACTCCTAAGTATTTTATTATTTTTGATACTATTTTAGGTGGAATTGTTTTCTTCCTTTCATTTTTACATTGTGGTACTAGGGATTGAACTCAGGGCCTCGTGCTTGCTAGGCAAGTGAATTGTTTTTGTATGTTGCTCTCATAGCTTACAACCTTGCTGGACTTGTTTATTAGTCTTAATGGTTTATTTTAAGTGGCTTTTTAGGATTTTCACCATGTAACGCTATGTCATTTGCAAACAGCGATAGTTTTACTTTCTTTCCAATCTGGATAATTTCTTTCTTTTTGCTGCTAATTGTGCTGGCTACAACCAACAGCACAGTGTTGGGCAGGTGTGGTGACAGCAGACTTCTTTGTCTTGTTTCCAATTTTAGGGACATGAATCCTCTTTTACCATTAAGCTTAAAGTCATCTGTGGGTTTTGCACAGATACTGTCAGCAGATTGAGTTCTCTTCTGTTCCTAGTTTGTTCACTGTATTCATTACAAACGAGTATTGAATCTTTTCAAATGCTTTTTCTGCATTTATTGAGATGACCATGTGATTTTTGTACACTACCCCTTCTATGATGTATGATATTAATTGATTTTTTCAGATAGTAAACCAACTTTGCTTCTCCAGGGAAAGCCTCACTTGGTTGGGATATTTGGTTCTTTTTATATGATGCTGGGTTTGGTTGGCTTGTATGCGCTAGAGATGAGAAGATGTACCTCCGTTCAGAGTATCTAGCTTAACGTTCTGCCATTTTCTTGCTGGTCTTTGACATTACTTGTTGCATATTTTTCCCATGCGAAAGGATTTTTGTTTTGCAGTACTGGGAACAGAGCCCAGGACGTTGTACATGCTCAGCAAAGGTTTTATCACTAAGCTACATCCATAGTCCTGAATCTGTATTTATCAGTGATGCTAGCTGGTAGTTTTCTTGTGATGTTTTTGTCTAGTTTTGGTGTTGGGGAAATAATACTGGCTTCATAAAATGAGTTAAGAAGAATTGGCATGTATTCTTTTTGAATGTTTGTTAGAATAGAGCAGGGAAGTTATCAGGGCCTGGGATCTTCTTTGTGGGTAGTTTTAAGATCACTAATTCAATCTCCTCATTTGTTGTAGGTTTTCTTATACTATCTTTGGAGGAAAAAGAGTTTGCCTGGCTCTCCTTCACAGCTAGAAGACTCCCGGGGATGCTGGGCTCCATGGATCACTGAAGTCTCAGGGGACTTTTGATGGTAAATGCATGGTTGAGGCCAAGGGCACTGTGTGATCTGGGCGTCCTATTCTACTGAAGACCAGAGAAGACTCTGCAAGTGTGTTTGCAACCTGAATGCAGCAGGCAGGGTGTGAGAAGGAGGGCCAGTATTTTAGAGTGAGAGTAAGAGAGATGGGCATATATTCGATTAAACACAGATGAATTGCAGCCATAGGACAGCCCAGCCAGCCCAGCTGATGCCTTCCTGGCATAGGTTTACCCCTCCCTCCAAAATGTGTCTGTGTCCCTAGTGCTCTGGTCATGTTTGGCTCCATGAGAGAAGGGTCCTCTGTCTTGGTCTGTAGAGTGTGGATATGGATGGCAGGGTGACCCAGAGGGTTCTCAGGATTATTTTTTGAGTGAAACAATGGTCAGAATTGCCTCCTGGTTTTTGCCTCCTGGCAACCAATAGGTAGGCCTGGCCTTAAGCCAGAAAGCCAAAGGGGTGGAACCCTTTTATCTAAAAGTCCACTTTTCTCAGTCAATGTGCAGTAGGCTTCTTACTCATCAAGGATGGATGTACAAATACTTACTGCACTCTGCACCACAGGCAAGGCCTCATGGGAGCCAATGAAGCTCGGCACCTGGTACCTGCCCTTGAGAGGCTGAGGATGGAGAAGTGGAAAAAACCAACGGATTCTGTGGCGGGAGTCCTTAGATGGCCTCGCCATCCCAGCCTCATGATGACTACCATTGTTGCTCTTGTCCTTGTGGTTGTAGTTTGAGTGCCCGGCATGCTGAGGCTGATTGATGCCAACTCTGCATAAGAGGGTCCTTGAGCCTTCAGGGCTCTTCCTCACTTTTCTTGATGGGTGGTCCAATTTCTGAAAATGTGCCCAGCTTGGACCTTGTATTTCTGCAGTGGTCTGTTTCAATTAAGTTATAATTGTCTCATCTCTCTGCTCCCTAGACGCCTGAGACTCCTGGGACATTGTTCTGGCAGCCTTCAGCCTCTGGTCTCTTGGGGAAGGTAAGTAGGACACATACACACATGCATGCATACGCACACTCACACTGCTTCCCAACTCCCTCACCAAGTAGAGGCTCCAGGCACACCCCTTACCACCCTCTTGGCTTCGGGGTCGGAGAATTTGGCGACCTTTTTGTGAGACAGTATTTACATGGTGGCCTCAGCTGCTCCAGAGAGAAGTATTTTGGAAAAAAGCCAAGAGATTTGGCCTAGGTTGACTGAGCTCCTGGACAGTTGGGTGTTTGCCACGAGGAATGGTGTTCTCTTGCTGAGTGATGGGGTCAGAAGTGACATCACCCACATCTTGGGTCCCGGATGAGGGGTGCTAAAGATGCCTCCTGCCTGTAGGGGCTGCAGGGGGGAGCTGGTGGCTCCCTCAGAACAGTGAGTCAATTCCACAACCTATCTTTTTGCAGAGCTGGCTGCTGAGCCTGTGAATGGGGAACTAACTGCAAGTCTTGGCTCAGAATCTTCTGGTAACTTCAGCTTTGATTTAGGTGCCAATCTTTGGGGTGACATTCACTGTGGGCAAGCCAGAGACTGCCCTGGACCTTTGGAAGTTCAGCTGTTTAGTCAATATGCCGGTTCTGTGCCAAGCATTGCTACGAGTGATTTTTGCCAACCCTCTCCTCTTGAGGGTTCATTTGGCAATATCTGGAAAAGTTTGTAATTGTCACACTAGAAGGTGGGGCTGCTACTGGCATCTGTGGGTAGAGGCCAGAGTCACTGCTAGTCATCCTACAATATATAGGAAAGGCCTTGCCACAGAGAATGATCTGGCTCTAAATGTCCATAGTGCTGAGATGAAGAAAGCCTATTTTGGACAGGGGCTCCCAGTGGAGTTCTACCTAGACCACTCCCTACCTGTGAGGACAGCAGTCAGAGAACAGAGCAGGCCCTGGCCTCCCCTTTGTGGCTGGAGATGTTTCATTTATTAGTTTACTCATTCATTCATATCATCAGCCTTCAAAGGTTGGGATTTTATCATGTGCCAGGCCCAGGGACAGGCACTGAGGATGTAGCGGTGACAGATACGGTGCTGCCTCTCAAATAGCCTACTTCCAGTGACCCAGTGGGGGACCACACACACACACACACACACACACACACACAAACACGTGACAGCACGCACACGTGCACACACACACAAGCATGTACATGCAAGCACACACGCATACACATGCACACGTGTACTCCATGTGCACACAACCTCAACACAAGCATATGAACATAAACGAGCACATGTGTGTTCACATGATCTCAATACCACATGACAAAGGCTGAGGTAGAGGACATGTATGACATCATAGAAGAAGAAGGGTGTCAAGGAAGTCTTTCTGGGTAGCTGAGCTGAGTCTTGAAGGACAGGTGGCTTAGGGGCATTGAGGGGTGGTGTTGGAGAGAAGCTATTTTTCCCCTCTCTGTAGAAACCTCCAGGCAAGAGGTTTCACTTCCTCCAGGCTCTTTGGAGCTGAGGCCCTCTAGTAGCTTCCCTCACTAATCACTCCTTCCTCTTCAACAAGGGCTTCTTCTCCCCTCTGCCCCAGGTCCCTTCCCCAGCCATATCTTAAACTCCTCTGTGAAATTGCATTTCTAACCTTCACTGCCTCAGGCTCCTCCATCACTGCCAGAAGAGGTCATCAAACCCCTGACCCAGCTCAGCCTCAGATGGGAGTCAGATGGTGGCCTCCATTATTTTCTTAACAATCGCAGTAATTTGGCAGAGAGGGGAGAAAAGAGAACCACAGCCTCCAGAGGCTTTAAATCTGACAGAGTGCTCTTCCATACCTTCTGACTGCCATTCGTATCTCCTGTCTCTCTCATATGTAAACAGCATTGAAGATAAAGAAAGGCTGGGCCCTGGACAGCCTTGCTATGCAGTGCACTGGGGAGAGAATTAAAAGATGCTGACAGCTGGCTGCTCTGGGAAAGGTCTGGTGGAAACACCAGGGGTCTAGGGTCAGCAAAAATGGATCCTTGTCATGGCTGTTTCATTATCTTGCTGGGTGACCTTAGGTAAATTACTTCACCTTCCTGGGCCACATGAACCTCCTCTGTAGAATTTAGAGGAAGCCCATCCCTAGGATATCACATCATACAATAGTAGCATCTGGTGACATCATGGTCTTTAATTGACAGGACCAAGGCAGGGAATTTGAAAGGAAATCTGCATTTCTTCTCTTTTCCTACCAGCCATGTCCCAGGGGCATTAGTGGCCGCAGCTGGTAGTTGAGGAGACCAACTGAGTCAAGAGGATACACTCTCATTCTCCAAATGCCCTAGATGTGTCTATTCTCTGTGCTTCAGCCCTGCCATTCCCACGGCCGCAGACGCTCTTCCACCCTGCCCCACTCGGGGCATTCTCTCCAGTCCAGTGAAGGCGCTATCCTCACTTCAGGGATGTCTCCGTGACTTCCCTGGCTGGGCATCTTTTCTGGCCCCTGTGAACTCCGCTTGCTCCTCTGTTCCCTCTTCAATACTGTTTACCTTTGTGGCCCTGGACTATAACTAAAATTCAATAGCAGAGCGTGTCCCCTACAGGGGAGCATTAAGCAAGTGTGACCTGAATCCCTTGTGCCTGTCACTAGAGCTTTGCAGCCAATAGCTTTTGAGGTGGATCTGGGAGATTCTGTCCCATAAGACCTGCCACTGTACTTTTAGCCAGGGTACAGGGCTCCTAGGAGAGGGCTGGGCATTGGAAGTCACTACCAGTTGTATCTTTTAGGAAGAAAGGTGGAGTCTGTGCCTTGACAAGGGCAGACTGGAGAAATGGTCACAGACACCTTTGCTGGGCTCAGTTAATTGCCACGGATGGGGGCTACTCAGGTGCCTATTGACAAAGGTTTACTGAAGAATGCAAGGCTGCCAGGGGGTTCCAGAAACAGGACTTGTCTCCTGGGAGTCCTCCCAGGAACTGAGGCGAAAGGTCAATTGTATTTGATATGGGCTGGTGTGGAGCAGCGGCTTCCTGGTAAGGGATTCCTGCTTCCCCTCCACATTGCTTCTGTCCTCCTCTGCCCTCAGGCTGCCTCCCTCTGCTCTCAGAACTGCCACTACCTGCTAACTTGAGCTTGTCAAAAGCCCAATTTGGCTGGGCCTTGTCAACTTGTTCTTGTGGCCTTCATGCACCTGTCCCTTTTGTTATCTCTCTCTGTGTTCCAGTTCTTTGAATCTCAAGTCCTAAGAAAGGGATTTATAGCTCAGATCAGTACAGTAAAGGTTGCAGGCTAACCAGTGGGTGGAGAATTCTTGGGTCACCCCTGATGCCTGGTATGTGGAAGGAGGAGGGTCAGCTGTTACCCCTTTTAGAAGATGGCCTTTTAGGTAATGGAGGTTGGTGTTAGGCAGATTGTTTTTAAGAGAATTAAACAAGGAGTAATACACAGTACTGGTCTTTATATATGGCTAGCCGGTGTGGGAACATGATGGTTAAAAGCATGAAGAATGAACTGGGTGCAGGTGGCTCACACCTATAATCCTAGCTACCCAGGAGGCAGAGATCGGGAAGGTTGTGGTTTGAAACCAGCTCAGGCAAACAGTTCATGAGACCCTATCTCAAAAAATACCCATCACAAAAAAGGGCTGGCAGAGTGGCTCAAGGTGTAGATCCTTAGTTCAAGCCCCAGTACCACAAAAAAAAGAAAGCATGGAAGAATGGACAGATGGATGAATGATGGATGGATGGATAATGGATAGTGGGGGAATTTCTTCACTAGGAAGTTAGAGATTTTTGTGGCACCACTTTTTAGGTTATGGATTATGCTGCAGAGTGGTAGGGGGAGGAAGAGAGAGAGAGACAGGTGTGGCGCCTCAGTGCTCCAGGCCTCCTGAGTAGCTGTAAATCATAGCTACTTTTCAGAGTCACACCAAGGTCATTTGCTGTACAGAGGAGACGAAGATGGGCATTATGTCTGACTTTGAGGAGGAAAGGTGCCAAGGTCACCAATTTCCATGGCAGGGCATGGTAGAGCAAGGATCATGATTGCTCCCATTGGCCAACTGGTCTTCCAGAGTGTCCAAGCCCTATCTGACCTTCAGAACAGCCTTGGTAAACCCCAGAAGTGCCTTCATCCTATCACCTCCCAAGCTCAAGCATGTCATGCTTGCCCATTGAATCAAGTTCAAACTCTGTACTTGGCATTGGAACGGGCAGGGGCCCAGTCTCACCAGCCACCACTTCCCACAAAACCCTCTGCCTTAGCCACACACCTCCTGGTACCTCATGCCCCTTCTCCTGTAGTAGCAGCCTTGCTATGGTTTCCACTGGATGTGTGGTAGAGGCTTGGTTCCCAAAATGGTGGTGTTAGGAGATGGTGTGGACCTTTAAGTGGTGGGACCTAGTGAGAGGTCTGGCACCATCTTCAGAACGGAGTGAGTTTCGTAGAGTGAGTTCTTATGAGAGTGAGTTATTTTAATAGCCTGAGCCTGGTGCTGTGACCTCTACTTTCTGCTTACTCCCCAGCCACTGTGTTATCACTGGTCATGAGGTATTCACCAGAGCCAACCCAATGCCAGTATCATGCCCTTGAATCAATAGCACCGTGAGCTACATGAACCTCTTTTCTTTATAAAGTTAGCCTGCCTCAGGTGTTTTGTTAGAGCAACACAAAACTAATACAAGCCTTAAGTATTGGCTGACAGGGTGTATTGCTTACAATACACCAGGAGCTGTGCTCTTCTCCTTACTTGAATTATAATGTTTTAAGCTTTTCAATCACTCTGTGGGGTGGTGATAATTCTGTGCATTTTACAGATGAAGAAACTAAGGTCAAGAGGCTTCAAGCAATGGCAAGCCGCAGCTAATAAGCAGTGGAGTCTATTCTTTGCTGACTTCTATTCACCTCCAGTCCTGGCTCCTTCTGCTCCCACAGCTTGAATTTTATAGTCTTTGAGAGGCAGCTCTCTTTGTACTTCCTCCCACCCCACACCCTCACCTCTTACTCATCTGAAGTTTTAGTTTCCATAATGGTATGATTGAAACATACGTACATTTTCTTTTGATTTTTTTACTTCTGCCCATGAAGTACCAAAATGCAGACACACGACTTTTCCTATCTCCTCCAGGGCTGGGCACATGCCCAAACCCAACATAGCCTGGTGGATGGAGAGCCTGCTGCTCGGGAGAGCTGTGGCTGGGCCTCAGTGCCTGTTTCTGCCGTAGATGATTCAGATGGTGAGTGTGGCCCCTCAGTGTTCCAGGCCTCTGCTTGCTCTGCCTCAGATGGAGACAGCCACTGTGTCCTGCTGACCCATACTCCACCTGGGATCAGCACACCACCTTTGAGTCTTTCCATAGCCTCCAAAATACCTGATCTCTGGGCGTTGGTGTCTCGAGCCTATAATCCTAAACTACTCAGGAGGCAGAGATCAGGAGGATTGTGGGCTCGAAGCCAGGCCAGGCAAATAGTTCATGAGACCCTATCTTGAAAACACCTAACACAGAAAGAGCTGGTGGAGTGGTTCAAAGTGTAGGCCCTGAGTTCAAACCCCAGTACTGCAAAATAAATAAATAAATAAAATAACCTAATCAAGTGCCCTGTCAGTTCTGGTCCATCTCCTTTCTTCTGGCTATAGGATGGAGAGGTCTTTTCTCACCCCCCCCCACCCCCCCGCTCTGCAGGCCCTTGGGAATGGGAGCTGGGTGTGGGTGTCAGGTGCTTTTCTCTGCACATGGCCCAAGGAGGTGCCTGGAGAGAGCAGTGTCGCAGCTCCTCGCGTGCGCTGGCTCTGCCTGATCTCTGAGCCTCTGGATGCGCAACCTCTGGCCACTATTCAGATATGCTACTCTGGTGCCAAGCAGCCACACGTTTGGGAATAATGGCATAAGTGCTTGCCAGCACCCAGGCCATAACCGGCCCACCCCCAAACTGGATATTTATGCTCTCTGACCAAGATCTATGGAACTGTCATTCTGTGAACCGTTCACTAGCATCCAGGGTCAGCTGAAGGTTTTCAGAGGAACATTCAGGGGTAATTTTGGAAGTGTTCTGTTTCTTTGTCTTTTCTTTGCAAGTGGTAAAACCAGAGGGAAGAAATCCCGGCACCATCCCTCCCACATGGCTGGGAAGGTAAAACAGGACTTTACCATCCCTGCCTCCTCCTGGCAGGATTTCCAGTCTGCAGCTTGCAAATCACTGGAGGAAAGATGGGAACCTGGGTAATGATGTGGGAGAGAACATTCCCCAGTGCTGACGTGGGCGTCCCTGCATCACAGAGCGTGGGTAATTGAAGCTCACGCTCTGAACAGTTCTAGCAGAGGTAATCTCTATGACAGCATTTGAAATGTCCCCTCTGCGCCGGGGGGAGCATGGTAGGGGGTGGTGGGGCAGGAGCCAGGGCTTTGTGAATGAGACAGAACCCGAGAGCCCTGTACTTGGACCTGGACAAGGCCCTGAAATCGCAAAAAACTCAGAACTAAGGAGGGCTTTGCCTCCCGAGGGCCTGTTTCCTCCAAATAAGGTCCTGGGTTAATGGCTGGGGCAAGGCTGGTCTGAACTCCGATCAAGGGTAGGGCTGCTGCCTTTCCTTTACTATGTTCCTAGCTCCAAGCATGGCCCCTGGCTCTCAGGAGATTAAAATTTCTTGTTTGATGAATGAATGAATGACATGAATAAATGAATGATTCTAGAATAAGAGAAGGAAGAGTCCTGCTTTGTTTTGCCCAGGTCAATCTCATGGCTTATGCCTTTGCCCAGAAGACAGCTATCATAGGTGAAATGACTTGAGGTTCAACTGTGAGGTTAAGAGGCAGTAGAAGGAAGCTGGGGTAATACCTAACTTAGGATTCTGAAGGCGAGAGAGAGAGCTGATTGCCTGGCATTCCCAGGTTAGAACTAGGGCCAATGGTAGAACTCACCCCAGACCCGGAGCCAGCCTACTAGCACTTGTTAGAATTTATTGAGCACTTACTCTGTACTGTCGCTACTGCCATTGTAGATGGTGGACACTGAGGGCTACACAGTGTATTGTTTCTTGAAGCTGCCACAAATGACCCCAAATGGTGGTTTACAACAATAGAAATATCTTCTCTCTCAGTTCTGAAAGCCAGAAGTCCCAAAGCAAGGTGTGCATTAGTCAATATTTCATCGCTATGACCAAATACCCGAGTAAGTCAACTTAAAGGAGGGAGGGTTCATTTTGGCTCTTGGGTTCAGAGGTTGCAGTCCATACTTGGCTGGCTCCACTGCTGTGAACCTGAGGTGAGGCTGAAACATCAGGTGGGAAGGGCTTAGTGGAAGAAAGCTGCTCACTTCTTGGCAGATGGGAAGCAGAGAGGTAGACAGCAGAGCAGCGGCCAGAGACAAGGTATGCCCTTCAAAGGCAAGCCCCCAGGGACTTTCCCACCACTTCCCAATAATGCCCACCAATTATAAATCTGTCAATGGGTTAATCCACTGATTAGGTCACAGCCCTCATGATCCAACCATTTCCCCAAAGCTGTACCTCTAAACATTGCACTGGGGAGGAAGCCTGAAACACATGAACCTTTGGAGTGGGGTATTTCATGTCTAAACCATAACCAGGTGAATGGACTGCATCCCTCCAGCGCTCTGGGGAGCAATCCTTCCTTGTGCCTCCAACTTCTGGTGGCTGCCTACAGCCTTTCACACTCCTTGGCTTACAGACACCGAACTCCAACTCTTCCTCTGTCTCCTCATTGCTGGCTTCACTGTGTCTTGGTCTGGTTTAGGGCCATCCTGATAATCCAGAATGATATCATCTTGACAGCCTTAAATGAATTACTTCTTCAAAGGCCCTTATTCTAAATAATGTCACATTCACACATTCAGGGCAGACATTTCATTTTAAACACAGACATGTTTGTGTCCTCCCCAAATTTATATGTTGAAGCCCTAACCCTAAGGGGATGGTATTTGTCAGTGAGGTTTTTGGGAAGTAATTCAGATTAGATGAGATCATGAGAGTGGGGCCTCTGAATGGGATTAGTGCTTTGTAACAAGAACTTGCACAAAGAAGAGGTTTCCTGAACACACAGCCTAGGTGGCAAGTGGCCAGGCCTCAAAATGAAACCCATCTTAACACTACCTTGAACTTGGACTTCTGGCCTCCAGAATTGAGCAAAGTAATTCCTGTTGTCTAAGATTCTTGTCTATGGTGCTTTTAAATGGATCCTGGGCTGACCAATGCAAGGACCACCATTCTAGCTGCCACAGACAGGCCAGTGGTGGAGCCTTTGACAGGCTTCCTCAGTACTTAGCAGGCAGTGTGCTTCCCTTGGAGGCACTGAGTTCTTACATGGGTTTCAACTGGCTCCACTGACCAGGGGTAAAGTGATGGGATCCCTTTGGGTCCTATGATTTCATGGTGGCCCAGACTCTGTCCACCATGAACTTACAACCTCAGGTAAACTCACCATGGATAGAACTTACATGACATTTATGGGAGGACGACCTTCAACCTGATCTTAGCTCCTGATCTCTATGGGTATCCCTGGCCTGTAGAAAGGACCGATCTGTGCTGTGATTATCAGCCCTCCAGGATTAGAGGGTCAAGATGGAGGAGGAGGTTATAAATCACTCAGAAGTTAGAGGACCCTTCCAGATCTTTCCATGCCTTTTGTAAGACTGAGGCTGGGAGAACTCCATTTCATGCCGAGGCTGGAAGAGGAAGGTTTGTTAGAGTCCTGGGTTCTGCCAAATGTGAAGTCAGCACCCTCTTCCCCTCCTCCCTGTAATCCAGCCCTCCCCCTGGCCTCCCCTAGCATCTATAATTCCGTTTGTTGTGCTCGCAAACACCGTGTTGGAAGATTTCATGCTAATGAAAGGGTTTCTTGATTAGGTTACGCTGTTACTGTAAATGTTCCCTCATTATCTATGTTATGGTAGGAATTTGAAAAAGTATAAATTGAGCGTCTTGCATAATTTATAAAACCTGAATGTTTCCTAATTAGTTCGGTTAGGTTAATGATGGTGCTGCGTCACTTCTTCCCAGTCCCTGATCTGACCTTTCCCCTCTTCATTTTGAGCACTTTCTATTATTTACAACCCTCTCCCTCCCCTCTTCCCCCTCCCCCCACCTCCCATCAAATCTAACCACCAGCTTCAAGAGTGGCCCGGTCAGAGGAGAGGATGAAATGCCTTGCAAAATGTGAATAGCTCCTTTTTCTCTGCGTGCCCCCCCTACTCTGCCTCGAGGCCAAGAAGCAGCCTGCTTGAGGTCAGCCAGCTCTGAATTTGGCCTGGGCCAATCCCCTGAAGAATGCCCGTGAAGTGCATTCCTTTGGTGATTGCATAGAGACTGGTGTTTTGGCCTCCATTAGCAGCCGAGAAGTGAAAATGCTGGAGGAGGTGGGGGAGAGAAGAACCCCTCTCAAAAGGATTCTAAAATAACATTTTGCATCCTCAAGTAATTCCCAGTTCTCCCTGGCAACCATTCATTTCTTCCGAACAGCAGAAATTTGCAATATGAAAGTGGATTGGCTTCTCCCTCCCTTGGGGCCCCTGTATCTCTTCATCCAGCGCCTTGGGTAAAAAGCAATGCATACGTTTACAATATAAATGTGATTTAATCGACCTCCCTGTCAGGGAGAAATGGCAAGCATATCAAACAAGACCAAGATGTTAGAAAGAAAAATCATAAATTATTCCAGTGACGAGTTTCTGAGCCGCCTCCTGGACTACTCGATGATGCTATATAAGGCTGTTCCTTGAAACGATAATTAAGATAATTCTGTATGACAAGGAGAAAAATGTCCAGCTTTGTATGAAATGTGCTTCATGTTAGCAAGCTGAATGCTTGGTATTGATTACACTCCCCCCCATGGACTCCCCCACCCTGCCGCTGCGATCCAAGGCTAAAATTAATTGAATGATGAAACATGTCTTTTCTCCAATCCTTATTTACTGTACATGCTTCCTAGAAGCCATGCAAAGTGGGCTGGCCTCTAATTCTCTAAATTGATCTCTTCCTTTGGCGGTGTCTGGGAACCGATGCACGTGTGTACACAAGCATGCGTGCTCGCACACACACACACAAACGCACACCCTTGGCTGTGTCCATTGTCCTCCTCTCTGGAAGGCACCACGTCTTCCCTTGGGGGCAGGTTTGATGGACACAGCACAACAGAGCCTTGATCATTCTCTTACGAGGCCACCATAGGGCTCTCCTAGAGCAATACAGCCAATGCCAGAGGTCCCTCAATGCAGATGGCTGCAAATGGGATAGATACCACCCCTCCTCTGGCCCTTGCAATCTACGGAACAGCATCTGGCTTCTGTCTAGCAGAACATCCTTTCTCCCCTCCCCCTCCCGGCCTCCCAGCCTGCAGTGTGGACCAAGAAGGGACCCCTCTGCCTCCCCTCTTCCATTATAGCTGCCATATCTTGAGACAGTCATCCCCCTCCTTCAAGAGGCACCAGGCAATTCCTGGCAGAGAGAGATGGTTTATGGCCGCAGCTTTGCGGGCTTTCCAGGGCTCTATTTCATCCTGACTGCTGTGCTGCCGCAGTGGCGGCTGTAGAAAATGAGACAGGGCCTCAGGTAGTTAATCCATGTGAATCCCTGGTGTCTGCAGCAGGGCCAGCACCCTCCCTAGCCAGGGAAGCAAGAGAGGGCTTCAGAGGCAGGGCACCAGGCAGGTGCTTGGGGCTCTGGGGCCTGACCTGAACTGGGCTGAGGCTGACTGGGTGACTTGACAGGGCTCTCCCTCTTCTGAGCCCAGCTTCCTCCCTACAGAGGGCTGTGGTGTGGGGAGGCAAAAGCCAGTGACAGGTTTGGCACACTGTGCACAATTGATAATTTTTTAAAAAAACAAACCAGAGGCACTTAGGCAATTGTGACGTGAACTAATGGCTCCAGATTTGACAATCCTGTTTGTGACAACCCAGAGCCTAGACCCCAGGGAGTCATCCTTTCCAGAATGATGACAAAGGAAGGTTCTTCTCTGCTTCCTTGAATGCCAAGGGGCGGTATGGTCCCATTGAGTGAGGCCTATGGAACCATCCTTTGGGGACAGGCCATGAAGGTTTTCCCGGACCCCTGCCTTTGTCTCCAGGGGACATGGGAACAGCATTCAACTGTAGCTACAGCTCATGGAGCCAAATGGTGACCACAAAATCATGCCAGGGACTGTTCAGCATGGAGGACTGCCCAGATGGGCTCAGAGTCAAGGTGGGGCTGGTCTACAGGGCAGTGGGAGCTGGAGCCATGGACCCTAATTTAGCAACACCATGGGGAAACTCCAGGAGGAAGAGGACTGCACACATCTGGGCTGAGCACAGCACCCAGCACATAGTAAGCTCCCAATAAAGGAGCAGGACTGAGGAATTCCTGTTGAGAGGAGGGTGTGCCAGAGTGTCAGTCTATAACTTTCTGAAGCCACTGCACCATGGGGATGTCTGGAGGCTGTATACAGCTGCAATCTCCCTCCCCACCTTTCCCCACCTTCCCTCTCCTGGCTGCTGCTGTGGCACCCAGGAGGCTTGGGTCTTGCTTTTATTGGAAGCCTCACATCTGGCATGAGGCCCAGCCCAGGCAGCATCTAAACTGTCCTCCTCTGACCCTGGATGATCCATCAAGTCCTCAGACATCCTGAGTCTCTGCACAGCCTGGTACCCGGCAGGAGCTCAACAAGGACTGGCTGAGTGGTTGGCTGCTTGACGAAGAAGCAGCAGTCCTTTTCTGTTGATGAAAGAGCAATTAAGACTTTAGGAGTCTGCAGTCTAGACAGGGCGCTGTCAAAGCTCACATAAGTGGGTCTGGGAGCTGTAATAGGAGATTAGGGGGGCTCCTAGAGACCGTGCTGTAGACATCCACTTGCAGGGGCAGCCTGGGCGGGGCCGCTGAGGAGGGGTGGGGCCTGTGCCTTCCTGGGGGAGACCAGCACAAGAAAGCACAGCCCCTCTGCAGTGCCTGCTTTGTGTCTTCCGGGCTTGTTTTTACACTGTTTTCTTTAATGACTTTTCACCACAGTCAAAACAACTCTCCTGTCAACTTATTACCTTAAAAATAGTTGAAAAGATGACACCTGGGGAGAGCACTTAGAAAGAACAGCTACTTTCCCTGCTCGTACTTGGAGAAGCCTCTGGGTAAAGTCTAGTGTTTGCAGACCTAGGTGTTCATCTAGGCTGTCTCTGCAGGTTACTGTGTGACCTTGGCCAAGCCATGGCACCACCCTGGAGCCCCAGACTCCTCACCAGGGTTAAAGTTCCCCAATCATTGAAATGGATCATTCTGGTACGTAACACCACCTGTGTGCTCAGTCCATTCCCCTCATGCAGCAGCCTGGGAGAGCTTCCTGGAGGAGGTGGCACAGACAGGGTTTGCTGGGTAAAAGCCAGGGCTGGGAGTTTGACTACTGCAGACTGAGCTTCTCTGGAATTCCCAGTAGCAAGGACCCTGGGCAGTATCCTCTCATAGTACCCATCTCATTGTCCAGGAAGCCTCCCTCCCCTTGTACCTGCCCTCTGCCTTCCTTCTCTGGTTCCCAGCACAGCACCTGCCACCTGGCTTCTCCTGAAGGAGAAGGGTGCAGTCTCCGCTGGATTTTTGGGAGGCTCAGTTGCTCTCTTCTATCCATAATTAGAGTGCCTGCTGCTTGAAGACAATGAGTAAGGTATTATCATTAGTTTCCGTTTGTGTGGTGCTGCCCTTGGAGGAGCCCGGCTGATTTAATAAGTGCTGGTTAATGGAAGCACACACAGTTCCCCTCATCTGATACACCATAGAAACCAAGACTGAATAGACAGATTGTGTTCATGGAGCTCAGTGTTTTGTGCAACATCCAGCCCTTTGCAGCCACCATGTCTGGTTCTCCTGGCTCACCTATATGTCTGTTGGGAGTTGAAGAACTGGGGAGAGGGAACATGGGCCTGGATGAGATGGCAGGGACCTGGACAGCTGCCTGGAGAGGGGAGAGGGCTTTGCTGCCCCTCTGCCCCTGCATCTCTCCTTGCCCCACAGCCATGCCATCTCCTCCCTTCTTCCCAATCTCTCTCACCTCCCTTTTCAGATTTGCTTCAGTCCTGTGGATCAGTTCTCAAACTTTGACTGTGTGGGCATCACCAGGAGTGCTTCTCCAGGTGGGTTGCTGGGCTTCACTTCCGTCTGATTCAGTGGGTGAGGGGTGGGGCTTGAGAACCTGCATTTCTGACAGTCCTGGCTGCTGCTGCTGCCTTTGCTGCTGGTTCAAAACCACCTTCTGAGAGCCACTCTTATCCACTGTTTGTCAACCCAGCTGCACATGGAAGTCACCTGGAGCTTTGCAAACCATTTACTTCCAGTCCACTCCCATGCCTGCTCTGTTGAGCTGGAGCAGGATCTGGGTTGGATATTTTTAAAAAACTCCCCCAATGATTCTGAAGTATAGCCAGGCTTGAGGGGAGGTTCTGTCCTGGGACACAAGGCTCATTTTCTGGGGCTCAGAGGGGCCCTCATGCAGTCGTTCAGAGGCTTTGCTTAGTGGTAAGTGACAGTTCAGGGACACTGTGGTTCTGGCTTTGGGATGTGCCTCCAAGTCTTAATTTTGGATGTCTAGTCCTACCTTTCCTTTTCTTTCTTTCCTTCTTGCAACACCTGCACCCTCCTTTCCTTCTGAAAGTGATACGTGAAGGAACCCAGTTCAGTAGGATGCAGGCATTGCATGGTTTTGTCCTTCACTTTGTGGGATCTTTCTGTTTCTTACAATGTCATGAGCAGTCCCATGACTTTTGGCCACTTCCAGTTGTTGGAAGCTTCCTTGGTCTGGTGTGAGCAGTGGTCACCACTGTCACAGTTTTCTCCTGGAAGAGAGGAAGGAGGAATGGCCTAGAGAGACCTGGAGGGCAGAGATCCGTTTCACTCATCTCCCAGCAGTCAGGGGACTGACCTGGCTCTCACTTGATGGGGTTTATCTCCTTCTAGCCCATCCCTGCTCTGCACTGCCTGTTGGGTGGAGGTGTCCTTCAAGCAGAGGTGAGTCTGGGTTCCTCGGGGCACTGGCCAGCTTCGACCTGCCCCCATCACCCCTGACAGTGCCCCCAAGAAGGGTCACTGGAACCGCCTTCATCTGCCACCAGAAGTTCATGTTTCTATCTCCCTGGCCATACAAGTGTGACCTCATTTGGGTGGCAGTCACCTGGATGGCCCATTTGCCTTGCTTTGTCCTTTGACCTCTGTGTTGGTTATGTGGAGCCCTGGGGTCTCCTTCAAGGCTTCAGATTGGTGTTCCCCATCTCCTCCCAGAGTTCCAAGACTGGTCTTTTCTCTCTTTGCAATTGCAGATCACTGCACTAAGCTTCAGTCACCTTCCTGCAAGACTGCTGGACAAAAAGATGCCACTTCTTGGGGTCGCATTCCCCACAAACATGTGTGCCCCAGGGTACACATTTGAAGTCTACCAGGGGCTCTTGGTCTTACAAGTGACCAGGATATGATAATAGGGCGACCAGACTGCAATGAAAGCACGCCCAGGAGTGGGATTTATAAAATACTTCCTGGCTTGGAACAAGAGGCACTTTAGTGATCTTGAAGGATGAGTAGGAATTTGCTACTCAGATGAGAGAACGCTTTATCCTGAGGGAATAAAACACAGTGGAGACTAAGGGCAGGGATGCTTTGTGAGACTGAAGTGTAGAGGAGATGACATAACATGGAGGAGGTGAGGGACAGTAGGGACCAAGTCATGAAGTGCCATACAAGAGGCCCGGAGCAGTCCTCAGAAGCATCTTGTGGTGAACAGGTTGAGGACCCCCTCTTCCACCCAAGGCTCCCATTCTAAAGGGTCTAGGTGGTCTCTTTCTTCCCGCAGTGGCAACTGTGATGCCCAGAGAAGAAGTCTTCCATTTTGGTTACATCAGTGAGGAGGACCGATGGCAGCAGAGCCTGAGCAGGGTGGTAGAGGAGGCAGCTCCTTTATGTGAGTCCTGAGCTTGGATGGGCAGTCATGGGAGGACGCCCAGGCATCAGGACAGTTACTGGCTCAGTTTGTCTGCAGAGTCTTTGGCAAAAACGTGAGGGCAGAAATGTTGACTGGGAGCTGAGGAATTCACAGGACTCAGATGATTTACCTACAAGAAAAAGCAGAACAGTGATTATTTTTTGGAGGTGGGACTTAGGCATGGCATTTTCAAAATGCATGTTTCCATTTTCTCACATGTTCTATGAGCATATGTTGCTTTTCAGGAGGAAAAAGCCCATGTGTACTGCATAGCTTTTTATCCAGTGTCTGTGCATTCTTAAGCCAGCCTTTGTAGACACTGTGGGTCCAGAAGTTTGTGAGGCACTCCCAGATTGTGATTCTGTCCCAGTTAGGGAGCACTTGCCATGGCCATGGTCTAGGTGACTCCTACGCAATCTCACTGGTCTTGACAGTGACTCTTGGAGATGGTATAATTAATACCAATCTATGTGCTCAGAGTAGTTATGTCACTTGGCCAAGGTCACACAGTAGAGGAAGTCGCTGTGTTAGGATTCTAGCTGAGATGCCTTTGACTCCAAAGTTGAGGCCATTTGATTTTGGTCAATTGGGCACCTATGCTGGCTGACCCTCATGCCATGCATTAGCCTTGTATCCCCACCTATAAAACAGGGACCACCACGCTTCCTTGCAGGGCTCTACTTGTGAGGCATGGAGAGGGTAAAGGTGAGGTCCTCAGGATGGTGCCTGAGGGCTTTAATCAAAGTACCCAGGGATGCAAGCTGCTATGTCTCCTGCCCCTACACTAAGAAAGAATTCATGTCCCCTGACTGTTCAGTTTCTGGGTTCACAAGGTAGGTCCGGCCTTCATCGGGTTCTAGGCTCAGGTATAGAGGAATGGAACCTGTGCAGCAAAAATAGTGCCAGTCCTGTCCTCATACTCCTACCCATGTTCCTATGGCTACTGGTGGCTGTTTCCCCCCTCAGGTCCAGCCTCAACTCAGTCCCCAAGCCAGCACAGACATGGCGGTCAGTATGTAGCAGGTTCAACCCTGGTCACAGGCAGACTAGGATGATTTGCAAAGACCATGGCCAAGGAGTGCCATGGACACTACACTTACAAAGACTCTCCTGCTGTTCTTGGTTACTGCAGTTTGGGATGCTGGTTCTGATACACATCTGATGTGGTACTTGATACACATCAGCCTGGCTGAGGCTGCAGCCCACAGCTCCACCCTATGGGAACACAGGGTGCTTCTCTGCTCGTTCCCCTCAGAGATGAGGATGGTAAACTCTCTGCAGTCTGAAGAGGACTCTGTTTCTGGAATCATCCATTCCCCAGGAGAGCTATGTTTTCCTTCACTTTGAGTCAGGTTAGTCCCTACCTCACTGTGAATTCTGTTCTTGGTAGAATTATCTCTTTGGGCTCCACTTTGATGTAGTACCATTGGTTTGTGCTGAAAGCACGGTGTAAGGAGGGGCAGCACTGAGAAGCTAGACATTGTGCTTAGTGTAGGAGGCGCACTGCTCAGGGAATTGGTGAGAGACAGTGCTCCTATCTCAGAATCCAGGAGAGGAGGTCCTAGGGTATGTGCTCTCTCTCTCTCTCTCTCTCTCTCAGAAAGCAGTAGTTAGATTGTTTCCTCCTCTCTGAGCTGTTTTCTGGGAAACTCAAGGCCAAGTGAGCAGCCCATCCCTACATCCTAGGATATCACATAGCACCTCTGTGTGCGGGCTTCAGCTTATCTAGGGATGAACTGGAGCGTGCTGTCCCCAGGGACACTTTTTAGACTGTCCTTTGGGTACTTGTCTCTGTGTCTGAGTTACTCCTCCCCTTTCCTGCGAAGCCAGCTTGAGAGCAGGCCCTCCTTAGGTCCTGGCTGCCTCTCCTCCCTGCAGACCTGAGCCTTCCTGGCATCTAAATAGATGTGGCTGACATTTCATGTTTCCATGGGAACAGAGTCTGATTGTAGCCAGATAACTAACTAGGAAGGCTGAGAAGTTTGTGCACGTGCATGTGTGCGTGTGTGCATGCGTGTGTGTGTGTCTGTCTGTCGGTCTTCTCTGGGAACCCGGGGTCCTCACACAGGGTCCCTATGTTCTGCACTGGATGTGGTGGCCTCCTCCTGGTGGTACTGGAGTCCGTCTGCAGCTCTTACATCTCCATTGCTGACATAATGTCACACTGGGGTCCATCCATCTGCATAATCACCTTCACCTGCTCCCACAAGAGAGTTTAAGAGGTCTGGGCTGTTGGCAAATGACCATAAACCTGCACACTGATACCTTCAGTGGCTGCACCACCATCTATCACAGGACAGTTACAAGCAGGGAGCCAGGCTCCAGTCTCTGCACCTAGTTGCTGTGCAGGGCTGCGCCTGCTCTGTCTGGAGAAAAGGAAGAGAGGGACAGGCAGAGGAAGGCTGCACGAGAGGGACAAGAGCAGTTCTTGGGTCCTCTGTCCATTTTGAATGGATCACTGTTTTCTGTAAGGATGATCAGACTCTTTCCTTCCTACTGTCTTCTAGGTCCAAAATCCTTCTTCTGATTTGCAGTACTGAAAAGCTCTTTCCTCTTTCTCAGACTCCATTTTCCTATCTGTAAAATGAAGGAATTGGCTGGGCACTGGTGGCTCATGCCTGTAATCCTAGATACATAAGAGGCAGAGATCAGGAGCATCATGGTTCAAAGCCAGCCTGGGCAAATAGTTCAAGAGACCCTATCTCCAAAAACCCATCACAAAAAAGGGCTGGTGGAGTGGCTCAAGGTGTAGTTCAAACCCCAGCATCGCAAAAGAAAAAAAAAAAAAGAAGAAGAAGAAGAAGGAATTGGGTAAAAACATTGGTTTCCAAACTGTGTTCTATGGAATCCTAGCAGGGTTTCTGGCAGGATTGGGGAAGGATAAGGGGAGAAGAGAGTCAGCCCCAACCCCTTCACGCTAAGAACACAGCCTTACTTTCATTGGCCTTACATTCATGGTTCTAAAGAAGATTCTACATGAAGAATGGTTCCTTGCTGCTGGAAGAATGTGTGTTCAGGTTTTGGGGTTCACAGGGCTAAGGTACTTGAGATTCAGGGAACCATTTTTATTGCCTGCTTTAATAGTGCCTGCTCAGTAGTGAGCTTGTTTGTACTGAATCTGGCCTCCCCTCTGGAAATAGTGGAGCCTGCACAGAGGGGGACTGAAGAGAATGAGGACAGCTGTGGTCAGACACAGGGACAAGGACACTCCCTGAAATGCAGTTGCCACGGCCAGTGATTGCCTTCCTCCCTGGACCCATGGTGGCTTGGCATCACCAGGAGTGCTCTGGGTAGAGGAGCTGCTGCTTTGGAGAGCTGTTCCCCTAGTCTCCAACAAACATATCTGATTTCTTCCAAGCCTCTGTCCCCCTGGGTGGTCAGCTCTACGTGGGAGGCCTGGCTCCCTGCCTCTCACTGCTGTGGAGCCTCACTCATCTCTGTCTGAGCTGTCGGTGAGCCCAGTTGTGGCCTTGCTGTTGTGACCTCCGGTGCTCTGGCCACTTGAAAATGCATGGCGATCTGTCTCAGATCCACTGAAGCCTCCCACTGGGGTTGGGATGTCAGGCGGTCCGGACTGTGGGACTCACTGTTCCTCCACCTAACCTGGCAGGCATTTCAAGCTCCAGAGCTGTCTCCCATCTCTGTTTTTTGTCATTGAAACTTTAACCTGTCTGACCCACCCACCCCCATCTCCCAGCATGCACTGCAGCATCCCAGTGGGTGGCATTCTGCATGTGGCCAGAATAAGCAATAGGTGCCTCTTTTCCCAGGAGGCTACTCCATCTATCTCCTAGAGCTCCCAGGCCCTTCAGAGCCCCCCGGAGACTTGTCATGGCACCTATTGTCCACGTTATTCTCAAAACTTTGTTTTGAGTCAGTGAATGGTTCAGAAACTAAGGGTGACCCCAGTGAAAGCATGACCTAGGGACTCTTGCCCACATGAGTGACAGTGTAAATATGGCAGAGTCTGCCCAGGGTGGAGTTGTGCGTGTCTGTGACATATATTTAATAGTGGAACCCCATTTAAGATAACTCTAAGCAGAGACCCCAAATGAAAGACCTTGAAGTCAAAACTGCTGGGGTGGAAGCAGGGGTGGGACTCCTTTCTCACGTTGCATTCATGTGCAACCTTCTCCCCTCCCACATTCTCATTGACCTTGTCTATGACCTTGCTCTTGTCCATGACCGTCCCTTCTCTCAGGCATGGGAGGCCCTTGGATCACTGGGAGTATGCCCTGGAAAGGGATTGTGGAACCCCAGTCTCTCAGTCTCTTTCTGCTTCCTGGCTTGGAATGAGCAATTTACTTCAGAGACGCTACTCCCATTGAGTGTCTGCAGTGGCCCCGATCTTGGACTGGAATTTCCAGAGCCATGAGCAAAATAAAACTTTTCTTTATGTAAGTTATTGCCTCATGTGTTCCGTTGTAGTAATACAAAGCTGACACGTACCATCAGAGAGCCCCCTCCTTTATAATTACTACAAGCCTTGAACATGAGGGCAGGGCCAGATCAGCCCAGATCTTCTCTGGATCAAAGGGGAGATTAGCGCCAAGCCCCTAACCATGTTAGATGCACTGCCCATACTCAGTGGCAACGCCTCCTCCGAGACTGTCAGCTTTATATCTGCTTCTTTTTATCAATACGGGCAAATAATTCTCTAGACATTTATCATTTTAAACTGTCACAGTCCAGTGCCTTTCCTGAGGACCAAAATCAATAGTGATCTTGGTTTGAATACTTTTCTGACAAGGTTCCTATTTGTAGATTCACAAGTAGAACTAATGTGTGTTAAAGCTATTTAGTTTGGCATTTTGCAGCTCCATTGACACATTAAATATAGGCGTTCACCACGACGATTAACCTTACAACTATTAAGTAATAAAAATCCTGCATACATATTTATTAGCTGAACATCCGGCTCTAGCATGATGCCTTCATCGATGAGAAGGAAATCAGAGAAGGTGGAGCTGTTACAGAGAGATGAGCTCACTGTAGGAGGGATCCAGGGGTCTCCAGGACAGACATCTTGGTGGGAGGAAAGGAAACTGCTTTGGGACAAAGACCCACAGAAATCTGCAGCTGACAAGGGGCTGAGGAGGATAGCAGCAGAGCTGAGGTGTCCTGGGATGAGAACTCAGATTTCTTTCTTCTGAGAGTTTTTTGAGTAAACACCCTTTCTTTTCTTGAACTTTAATTTCCTCACCTGCATAATGGGATCAGTCTAGAATCAGGGCATGAATATTCTGCCAGTATGAATGTCATGGCATGCATACAGAAGGATAAAATGTCTGCAACCCACTGGGGTCAGTAAGGCAAGGTTGCTCCCAGCCAGAAGTGACCAACCCGGGAGACTCTGGCTGCCCCAGGGCTCGCCCTAGAGGGTTGAGGAGATACACAACCTAGCCAGCTGGGAACTTGCTCACCCATGTCATACCAGCGAGGCATTCAGGAAGAGGTAAGTGCAGACATCCCTATTGGGGCTGAGGCTTTGTGACTCTAAGGGCCTCCCCATTGCATGGATGAGGACCCCTGCTTCTTGGATGTGCCCTTCCTGTGCCAGCATCAGGAAGGGTCCCTAGTGCAAATCTTCTCTCAGCCTCCTGGGTGTGGACTCAGGCAGTGGCAGGGCACATACCCATCCCTGTCACTGCCCTCCTGACGGCCTGGAGCCTGTGCCCTATCTGTTGCTCATCATTTGTATACCTCTCCAGCAAGGGACTTCATGATGGGACAGGTGAAGAGGCCCCAGAACTGGCACTCTCAAATTCTGATAGCCTTGCCAGCTCCTGAGTCATTTATCCATCCTCGTCACTCATCAGTATCCATGAGCTCAGACCCAGGCCCGGAGTGTGAGGGGTGGGGGGCATGGCACACTGTAGCAGGATGCACTATATAGGGGGAAAAAAGGATTCTCCATGCAACTGAAGCACTTGACAGTGAATGACAGGAGTGGAAGGGGCAGAGTCCAGAGGTGGCTGCCTGGAGGAAGGGACTTTTGTTCTGAGACTCAGTGGATGGGCCGGAATCAGTTAGGCAAGGAGGGGAAAGGAACAGTATTGCAGGCTGGGGACAGCATGGAGTTGGGATGCTGCATGGGTTTGGAGCCCTCCTCTGTGGGAGGAGGCAGGGCCTCTGCTGAGCCTGACATCCTCATCTGTGCTCCCAACAGTGACCCAGCACAGCAGGGAGACAATCAACATGCTCTGACCACTAGTTTTGGCCTTGCCACACCTTGCTTGTATGGCATCTCTCCTTCAGACCCCCATTGTGATCTGACATCTTCCAGCCTTCCCCGCTCCCTTCTGGTTTCTCTTGCATGGGTGTTTCCCTAATACAGTCCCTGCACGTGGAATCCCATCTTGGGGTCTGCTCCTCAGAGGACCCAGACTAACACAACCAGGAAGCACTTCAGGAACTGAAGGGTAAAGCTTAAGGATGGAACTGTCATTTCCATCTTACAGAGAGGGAACAAGACCCAGCAAAGATGGAAATGCTTCTAAGTCTCAACATGATGGGCAAAGAAGGGAGCCATGGGGATGGCAGGTGAAGGGTAAGCCACAGGGCAGCCTGAGTGCACATGGGCTATTTCATAAACTCCTCCCACAGACAGTGCTCTTGTCTCCAAGAACATTTGAGGAGCCTGGAGCCCAAAGAAGTCAAAATCTTTAGCTAAGGGCACATGGACTGGCTTGGGATTGGAACCAAGCCTGTCCACTGCATCAGTCCTCTTATGTGTCCCTGTGCTGTCCAGGTGCATGTGGACACTCTAAACTTGTTCCTCTTCTGACTCTGGCTGGCAGGAGGGTGCTTCTGCCCAGACCGCCACAGGAAGTGCTGTGGGGCCCACTGGCCTGGAGTGAAGAGCTACTTGGAGTAAAGAGGACTCTAGAGCAGGTTATGGAGTCCTTTTTCACACCTGGCAGCCACAAGCCTGAGAGACTGAGGGCAGCTCTTATAGCACAGTGTAAAAGACCCTTGGCCCTTGGCCTCCCCTCACTCGTCTTGCACTCTGAGGAGAGGTGCCCACACTGGTCTTCTTATGGCCCCAGGAAAAGGTGAGGGAGGATTGATGGCAACTCTTCCACCACTGAGTGGACAGTCCAATGAATGATCTGATCCACATCTGGGATTCTTACATACCCAAGGGCCTATTGCTGGAGGACACCCACGAGCCAGAGGTGGGAGCAGAGGAGAGGAGGCTGGCACAGCAGAGGAAAGGACAACACTTCTACTTTCTCCTGAAGGGAGTCTGGATGTCTTTACCTGGGGAGTGGTGGTGATGGGGGAATGAAGGCTGGCATGGATCAGTGCTGAGGTAGGGACTGTGGCCTGAATCCCTTGGACCTGTTTCTAGGGACTACCCCCAAACTCCTTGGGTTGTGCTTGCCATGTCAGCAGCTGGATGCCAGAGTGCTCCTGGCTTTCCTCTGTTTCTATTTTCTATCTTGATGGAAAAATTGTGATTTTCACACTGTCACGAAACCAATAGGTCCCTGACATATGTTTTTGTAATCTGTGTAGCTGGTTTCCTGTACTTCTGACAGTTCTATTACATGTCTGACAGTTATATGAAATTTCTCCTCTGGGAAGTTGAGGGGGGCATGTGCCTCTCCCCCGCCATAACTCCCCAGACCTCCACACTAACTTATGTTTGGAGATTAAAGAACAGGCTGCATGCTTTTCTTGTTCTTGCCCTGTGTTAGCTGGCAGCCCCCTCCTGAAAATGAGGAGGGTGAAGTTTACAACCAAAAGACATGGGAAGAAGCCCTGAAAACAGAGTAGGAGGGGGAGACTATGAAAGGGGGACGATCCCAGGGTCAACCTATGTTGCCTCAGGACTCCATGAGCTCCAAACTGGGCCAGATCCCTCCTGCCTCCTGCCTCCACCCCTCCTGGACCACACTGTACTGTGCTGAGGGAGGGAAGTGGCCACAGGCCAATGCTGAGTACATGTGGGGTATACGGCACCCCAGCAAGAGGGTAGAACCATGGCCGCAACCCATGTGGCATGTGTGTGCACGCCCCTGCGTGTGCATGCTGAGTTCAGGGTCACATGGTACATATCCACCTTTGGACACCAGGCCCTGAAGTGGTGAGACCATGGTCCCATACCTGAGGGACGCAGGGGGTGCTGTTAGTGCTGCACCTACAGATGTAGCATCTTCTCTGAGCAGCCTCTGTCCCTGTGCCTGGGGATCGAATACTGGAAAAACTCATGTCCTCTGGTGTCCATGGGTGCATGTCAGTGGGCAGTTTATGTGGGGGGACATGCTTTTATCTGTCTTGGCTGCTGCTACCTGGTTCTAAGGGCTCTATCTGTCTTCAGGACAACTGAGAAAAGAAGCAGGCATAGTGGTGGTGGTGGTGGGGACACTGGAAGGAGGGGGATGGGCTCAGCTTCAGCCCAGCCATGAGCAGTGCTTGCCCAAGGAGGTGGGAGTCTAGCCACCCTGGCCCTGTCACTGCCTTGCTGGGTGGCTTTGGGCAAGTCCCATTATCTCCAAGCTTCTGACAAATGAGGAGGAGGCACTAAACATTACCTTGGGGATTCTCCACAAAGCACATATAAGGCATTCCCCGGGCCCCCACAGAGCACCTCAGGCGCTGCAAGCGCAAAAGCCAGTGCCACATCTCAGCCTGGTCTCGAGACATTATTTGGGGCCTCTCAATCGACTTAGCCACTCTGATTTTCCTGTCTATGGAAAACGAGACGTTGCCATGGCAACTGCCACATTACACGGTGCCGTACTGACGATGCCTCTGAGATACAGAGCAGCTTCTCAAAGAGATACACTTTTCAACATGTCATGTAGGATTCTGTACTTGTTAGGGAAAATCGCATTTCCAGCAAAATGACATGCTTCTCCCAGGCTTGCCGACGTTCGGCTCATGCTTTTCTTAAACAAAGAATTTCCTTCCTGCCTGTCTGGTCTGCCACCAGCTACCCACACCTCGTGAGTCCCAACTCCCTTTACATAAAACATGAAGCTGGAGACAGGGGGCTGGGCAGAGGGCAGGGCTCCACCCGAGGGGGCTGGTATCCAGATCTACCTTCCCCTACAGCAGAGGGGCTGAGTGGCCAGGTCTAGGGGTGGGTACCTTGGCTCTGACCTTGGGATCAGCCAACTTGGGGGTAGCTGGCCTGTGGCTTTGATGTTCCTCAGCTGGCTTCTCAGTCCGTGACCTGATTTCTTAGGGTAGTGTTTAGAAGATGATCACAAATACTCCAGCCTTACTTGTTGGTCAGCTAGCTGCAAAGGGCTTCAGTGAGGGGCTGGTGCCCCCTGTGTAGTCAATGGCCTCCATGTAACCATATGTTCAGCAGAACCATGCTGGTGACCTCTTTCCTGTCAGGAAGGTGACAGTGTTAAGAATAACACTGGCCTCAGCCCTGTCAAACTTGGTGTGACCTTGGATCCACTACTTTCCCATCTTGGCCTCAGGTCTGCCACCTGACCAGTGGGGGGTTGGATGCTCAGGAAGAGTCGCTCCAGTGGTATCTCTAGACCCCACCCTCTTTGGAGTCTGGCTTGGAGGACCAGGAGCCCCCTTTCTCTCAGATTTCATGATGAAAGTGGGCCATCAGGATATTCCAATGGTAGTGGGATTTGAACTCAGGGCCTCATGCTTGCTAGGAAGGGGCTGTAGCACTTGAACCATGCCCCCAGCATACTGGTTGTCTTTACTTGAGCTCAAATCCGAGGCGTCCTGTCCCTGAAGTTTTCCCTTGTGTGTTGGCCCTTGCCAAAAGGCTGTCAAGGTCATACTGCTGACTGACCAGGTGGAAACCAACAGTCATTAACGCACCCAAATTAATCAACAAATGGATGCAATAAGCATTCGTCATGGATCAGTGTAAAATGAGTTAATACCGGCAGAGTTGGTGGATGTGAGCTTGGAGATATTGGTATTTACTGGCCCCCCGTGCTCTGGGACAGGCATGCTGAGGGGCATTGGGTATACTGAGGTGACAGTCACAGTGTACCTCCAAGCAGTTCACAGTGGGAAGGAGGCAGCCCAGCCATGGATGGGCACAGATGGAAAGTGTCATGTTCAAGGTACGCTAGTCCTGAGTTGGGGGAATCCCTGAGGGGGTCTGACCCCCACTCTGCTCTGCTTTTCAGGCTGTCTCTGTGAGGCTTTCCTACTAGTACAGCTAAAGGGCTGTGCAGCTTCCTAGGAGTTAACCCCATAGCTGGGAAACCAGGGAGTGAGTTTCAGCCCCTGCACCCGCCCCCCCCCCCCCACTACCTTCCTGAAAGCAATCATATCATTCTGGCAAAGAACCTGGTCAGGGAGGACTTTGATAAAGTCCCAGGGGCTCCATGTGGGTGGCAAGAGCCCCTCAGGCCTGCCTATTCTCATAGGCTGCTTACCTGGGAGCTCCCAGACAGGTTGATCACCTGTGTGAAGGGCCACAGGGCACCTCTGATAGGGTGCGGTGGCTGGTATCTGGGCACTGGAGTGATTAAGAAACAGTAAGGCTGTGTTGGACCAGAGCACAGTGGCCTTTTCCCTGGCCCACAAAGGTAGATATGCATGGGAAATTTGTCCCTGGGACCATTGATGCCCCAAATTTGGTCCACAAATCAGTGCTAAGGGTCCTCAGGGAAGAAAGGAGCTGGCATCTGAGTATAAAGCAAATACAGTACTGAACTGCTTTTATAGAGCATACACAGCTTTTGCCTACAGACTTGCCTGATGAAGGAAGCAGCACCCTGCTTTAGGCTCCAATGCTAGCCTCAAATGCCCCATACAGGTCAGCTGTCTAAGTAGCGCTGCTGTCAAACATCCCTCAGGGTGAGATGGGACCTGCTCGTGCTCTGCCTCAGGCCAGCATCACCTCTGTTTTGGCCTCTGGGGTCTCCCTCTAGCCCCATGCATCTTCCACCCTGAAACAATGATGAGTTTTCTGAAATGCAACCCAGGTCACATCACTTTCCTGGCAAAGGACTTCTGGTGGGTCTCCAGTCCTCTCAGAATAAAGTCCAAGTTCTTTCTGTGGCATCAGGGACCTGAACACTTCTTCCAGCTCTCCTCTCATCCACCTTGCCTTTTCATCTAGAACTGATTTCTTCCAGTCCTCTAAGGTCCCACGTCCTCCTGGTACCTCTGAGCCTTTACTGAAGCTGTGCTCCTGTCCAGGACACTGTTCTTCCTTCCTTGGGCCTGGCTTCCTCCTGCTCTTCCATCAGAGAAGTCATCTTAGAGTCCCTCTAGGGCCAGGAGGCAGCCAACTGCTTTCCTTGACTAGGATTGCCTGGGCTCTTCGGCAGTTTACATCTCAAATAGTTTTCTTTCTTTTTTCCTTTTCTATGGAGTCTGTGATTTTGGTTAGGCTCATGGCTGCCTAGAATAAACATGGTTCCCAGCCTCCCTTACAGCCAGGTGTGGTTGTGTCACTAGATTCTAGTCAGTGGGATATGAAAAGAAGTGCTCCTAGGAAGTGTTCTTAAAAGGATACATGCTTCTACTTTTCCTCTTTCTGGCTAGCTGGAATGCAAATGTGATGCTGGAGCTTGGGTGGCCTTCTTGAGCCATGTGGGTAGAAGTCACACATAAGAATGGCAGAACAGAAAGAGAAAAGATGCCGGGCTTGCTGATGACTATAAGGTGCCCCTTCAAACTCTGAATTGCTTATCTTCAGACGTCTTTTTATATGAGAGGGAAATAAGCTTCTTTCTTGCATAGACCACTGTTATTTTGGGGCTTTCTGTTAGTCACAGATGAATCTAATTCTAATTGGTGCAGGTGCAAGTAACTGAATACCTGCAAAGGAGGACAATATCTTAGTTTTTGCCTTCACCCAGACATCTGGAGGAGGGGGCTTTGTGGGTGCCATAGTCCCACCAGTGCCTGAGATTTTCTCAGGCTTTTTCTCATGATCACAAAATGACTTCAGTAGCTCCATACATCACATGGCAGCATGCCAAGTGGAGGCTGAGATGGGCTGAAAAGGATGAAAGGTGCTGTCCTCACATACTTTCCCTCTATCCTTGGAGAAAACCCACTCTGAAAGCTCTGAGCAGACTTCCCAAGGCATCTTTTTGGCTAGCACTGCGCTCAATGGAAGCTGGGATAGTGAGTCTCTGGCTGTTTGACCCCTACAGTGGACGCAGGCAAATGACTCCTGGCTGAAGGCCAAGGTACCTCCATGTTGGCCTCTTTCCGGGGCAAGGGCTCCCTCTGCACAGGGATCAGCACCAGGAGACCCCAACGCGAGCTCCTAAAACTGCAACCTCTTCAGAAGCCCACCGCCTGAGTTCCTGTCCTGCATCTGTGGCTTTACGTGGGTGGTCACCATCCTGTGCTTTGTTATTGAAAAGGGGGCAGTCATCCTGACCTGTCTTAGAGAAAAGTTTGAGGAATAAGTGAGTTCATGCATGTTGAACACTTAGACACACTGGTCCTCAATCTTGGCTGCATGTTGGAACCATGTGAAGAGTTTTACAAATTGTTGGCTGTTGCACCCTCCCTCTGCAGAGGATTGGCGTCTAACCTATCCAGAGTGTGGCTCAGGTGCAGAAAATTTTAAAATCCTGCTAGTTGGTTCTAATGCTGAGCCAGGACCAGTGGCTTGCACAGAGTAAGCGTCCAATAAATGTGAACTCTGATTGGCTTTTTCCTCATTACGGTTCCAGTCCCTAGCCCAATGTCTGCAATATAGTGGGCCCTCAGTTATTGTTTGTTGAATGAGTGAATGAAAACGTGGAGTCAGAAGAGGGAGTTGAGGTCATTTGTGCAAGACCAAGTATCCACTTGGTCACTGCCACCATGGAAACACTTCCTGAGGCCCTAGATGCCTGACTCCTCCTTCTCCTGACAGCCTCCCAGCGCTATGTGGACCAGCACAATCCACTCCCTCATCCACAGGGAAAACGAAAACCAAACCAAGGAGGAAGGCTGTGTGCAAAATCCCATGCATAGCGTTGAGGAGGAGGGCTGGGCTGCCTGGCCCTTCTGTGTCTCTTCTGGCCACCAGCTTTGGTCCTAGCTTCAGGTCACTGAGGGACGCATCAAGGTCCTTAAGGAGGCTGTCCTTCTTGGGGGGAGCCATCCTGGCTGGGTGGTATGGATTTCGGCTGTGAACAGGGCCCATCTGGGAGAAGCCCAGGTGCCGTGTTTCCAACAGCTCTGAGACTAAAAGCTCAGAAGGCTTTGAAATGCAAATATTTTGAAGGAAACATAAGGTAAACATGAGTGCTTATTTCCCCCTGATGAAAACAATATGCTGTTTGCTCTGAAATGTAAATAGGACCTAGATGCTTTTAAAGAGAGCTATAGCTCATATTTTTAGGTCCAGGGTAATAGCGTTCCTAAAATTACGTGCTTGCGGCAGCATTCCCACCCCACCAGAATCTGCACTCCCTCCTTCAACCTGGACACCCCTCTTCCAAGCTTTGCTAGCTCCTCGCATGAAATTCCAAAGCCACCTCCTCTCCTTCCAATCCAGAGTGCCATACTCCCACTCCTCAGCCCTCATCTAATTTTTCCAATACTCTCCAGGAGTTCTTTTTGGATAGAACTGGGGGAAAAAAAAATCTGTAGCCAAAGGCATTTCACTGACTTGAAAGAGATTTTATGGTGCATTGAGTTCTAATCAACTTTAATAAGTGTTTAATGCAGGAAGAAGGCTTTGCCCCCCAGTCCAGGAGGCTGACCACAAGTGCTGGCAGCCCCCTGTTGGTCATGGGAGAAAGGACCTCTGTTGGGGCCAGTGGTTTGGGTGGGCCCAGCAAGTGACAGCTGCAGAGAAACGAATAATTAGCGATTTCAACCCCTGATAATGAGTAGCTCCACGATACTTCTTGGAGCCATTAGGAACATCTATCTTATTAATGATCCCACTCGACAGCCGCCGGCCCAGGCGCTCGCTCCTCTCCAGTGGGGCTCCCGCTCCTCATCTGTGCATTGAAGAGCAGAGATGGAAGGTAGTCATTTGTCATCCCCCTTAGTGTGGGGGGGCTGGGAGAAGGTGGGGGTTCCTTGGTTGGCTGTCCCCTGGGACTGATCAGGAGACCTGCACCCATGCCCTGTGTGCCTTTCACTCTGGTACTCCTGCTGCTCCCAGGAAAGGGGATGTCACCACCTGTCCCTGGAGGGGCTTTCACCTGTGGTCTCCTCCTTCCCTCCTTCCCTCCTTCCCTGCCACTCACCTGGGATGCGGTATTCTTAAGACCACTGTGCAGACCCCGTGCTAAGCGGGCTTAGGACCCTGCCCAATTCTGCAGAGCTTGTTCTCTCAGAGCCAGGACTGGAAGGTGGTTTTCCTGCTGCCCAGTGCTGTCCCCTGGAATGAATTCAAGAAAATGGCAGCTCTTCCTGGCTGGGTTTCCTCAAAGGCAAAGCCCAAGCCAGGAGTTTCAGACTTACTGTTAACTGCTGCATCTGGTTCACAGATATGAATCTGTTTGACCTGCACATGTCTTAATAATTGAGAACTATCCACAAAGAATTCCACATTTATTGGAAAACTGGACGACGTGGACATACTAAATTTTTAGTTCCACACGGTTAGATCTCAGGGCACCTGCTTGTTTTAGACAGTTCAACCACCGGTGCTTCACTCCCCACTGCCCCACACCTTGCCTGACTTGCTCATGTGTACTTCCTGTCTCGTGTTTGAATAAACTACTTAGACTTGTAAGCTTTCATACTTTTTTTTTAATAGGCACAACCCTTTTCTCATGCTATAAACTAGCAAAGGATATCATGATTGAGGTGATGTGGATGTAGGGTCTCATGACCTTGGACCTTTAGGATCCACAGTTTACAAGTGGCTGCCAGGAAGAACAATGGCAACATCCCAAGACCCATGGAACATGGCAGAACACACCCTCCTGGAACCAGGCCTAGGGGGGCTGGAGAAGTCCCCAGCGGCCATTGTTTTTCTGCCTGGGCAGGACAGCCGACTATGCACGCTCACTCACAAAGGCGAATCTTAGAGCTTCAGCCTGTCGCGCTGGTCCTCCTGTTACTCCTGATATGTTTTGTAGAACCTTAAGTGTGCAGATGTCTCCCACACCTCTAGCCCCTCAGCCCCAGCTCCTCACCAGCTCATCCTTCTCTTCCCAGAATCAAGTTTTGGGGACAGGAGGTTTATCTCCTGCTCACCAGGCAAGCAGAACTTGTCATAAATGGTGCCCCCAAAACTATGGTTTGATCCAAGTTTGGATCAAATCAGATGCACAGCATCTTTACTTAACTAGTGGTCAGCAATTTTAACTTAAGTTTATATGAAATGTATACACCTAGGCATATGAAATAGGAGAGAATGAAATATTTACTTGAGGTTTCAGAACAAAATAGGAGACTTTAAAGGAATTGGGGTGCAACGCTGCTTTGGATAACATCTCCTCTTGTTCTGGGTTGGGGTCATTAACTTTTTGTCTGCAAAGGCCAAGAGAGTAAATATTTTAGGCTTGGAAGGCCATAAATCTCTGTTGCAACTACACCACCCTGTTTTAATTTGAAAACAGCCATGGATATGCACTGGAATGATATGTCTGTGTTTCAACAAAACTTTATTTATAACAATGGGTAGTGGGTTGGATTGGCTGACGCTTGCCCTGGGTCTAGATGGGTGCTCTGCTGCATTGCCTTTATAGGTTGATCAGTAGACACATCTGACAGCATTGTGTGAAGTGGTGTTGGGACTTTCCGAACAGTTCCCTGACACTAACCATGTGTCTTAAGATGTAATTAATTATAATATAACTCCCTGGCACAGACCCCACAAGTTAAGGACTCAGTCCTGACTTCAGGTACATTTCTGCCCCACCAGTGACAGCTTCAGAGACTCCCATGACCCTCATCCAAGTTTGAGAATTCCCTACAATATTTTATAGCACTCAAGAAAGAGCTGCACTTAGGAGTCTTGTTTTATTACAAATGAACAGTGGGATAAAGAGATGCACAGGTCAGGGTCTTGAGGATAGGGCAGAAGGGTGGAGGGTGGAGGTTGCAGAGCTCCCATTGGAACCAAGGTACACCACACTCCCAGTAACCCTAGCACCACCAAACCTTATTGCTTTGGAGTTTTCTCTAGTGTTTTATTGAGGAAATCATTGGTGTGTGATTAAGTTCAGTCTCCAACCCTCCTTCTCCTTCAAGGTTGTGGAGATGGGTGAAGTTCTAGCCCTTAAATCCCAAGCTTGGTCTTTCAGGTGTGGCCAACCTCTCCCTTGAGACCATCCAGGGGCCTACCATGAACCATCTTGTCAGCATGAAGTCTGACTAAGGGGTGCTCATGATGAATAGCAAACGATTTTCCTACCACCCAGGATATTCTAAGAGTTTTGGAAGCTCTGTGCCAGAAACGAGCATAGTTGGCAAATGGGTTTCATTCACTTCATTTGCCATCTCCAGTTGATTGGTTGGGCCTGCTTGGAGTGCTAGGCTGAACATTTTGAGGCTGGGTCCTAGTTCACTGGAAAAGATTGCTGTAATCAATTGTTGTGAGTGTTATAAAGGCTTTAGCAGCATGTGTGACATCTTTTGGCCCTTGCTCAAGGGAAATCTCCATCTAGCATCCAGTTTTCCAAACAGTATCTTCTAATCTTCCTGATTTTCCTCCTCTAACTGGATTGTGTTGTGGTAACTCCTGCTCACCTTATCTGGACACGTCTCTTTTTCTAAACATCCTCCCTCCTCTAGAAGTTTCTAGTCTCCTCGTTCCTAGCACTAGGTTCCTTCCTGTAAATGTTGCCATGTTTCTGTGGCCTTGGTTGATTGGTCTGGAGATGGACATGTGGCTGAGTTGAGTCTTGCAATGCCTTTTCCCAACTGGCTGCAGACAATTGGTTCAGGGATGGCATCACATCTGAACTACATCTATCCCAGGCAAATGTTCCATGCTTCACACATGCTCAGGAGCTGGCCTGTGGGGGTGGGGGAGGAGGAAGCCCTGTGTGAGAGAAGCAGAGATGTGAGATGGAGAGAGAAGGTTTTGCTTCAGTTCCAATTCCTCTTGTGCTGAGATCCAGCAGCTCCTGCCTTTCCTGGGTTTGATCATCCATCCAACCCATTTTGGGTCCTGTGAGTGAGTTTGTTTCCCTTCCAGCCTCAGCTAGGGTGAGTTGGGTTTCCATCATTGGCAACCTCAGTCCTGACTGACATGTGCCCCATGTGGAAGTATTTGTCACTCGTCCACATTCAAGCTATTTACAGGAGTCATCCCATGTTTGTGGCTTTGCTCACAACTGCAAAGGCACTGGGTAAAGGAGTGTGATATGGGGGACTCTGTTCACAGATTTGGAGTACAGACAGGACTCATCTGGAGGGAACAGGTTTGTAGGAGCTTGTTACAGATTCTCCAGGACTTGAGAAGGGATACCTTGCCCTTCACCCAGGATGTCACCAGCCTGCATGTGCCTGGGGTTGGACTCATGACCCCATTGAAGGGTGAATGTGAATAGCTCTAGATCTCAGGCAAAGGGCTTCCCAAGCCATTAAGCAAAGCTAATTTACTCGGTGCCATGGACTGAGCCTGAGCACCATGTTCACCACTGGATGCCCAGGAGGCACCCTACTGTGTAAGGAGAATGAAGCAAGGAACGGATACCCAGCTCCTTTGAGTTCGTGCCTCTCACAGCTGTGGCAGGGCACAGCTTCTTTCTCGGACAGTCCTAGCAATTCTAGTTGTAATAGTCTGGCTTTCCAAAGCCTTCTTCATCTTCTGCTTCTATGCTCACCTGCACCTGCTCTCTAGGAGGACACAGAGGAGGAGGCCAAAGCCCCAAGGCCAAGGTCAACTCCTCCCTTATACTAAGCTAAGTCTCTCCTCTTATACAAGTCAAGTTACCTGGTGCCTTACTCCTTATGCGCTGAAGTCTGTCTGTCTCTGTCTTTGTCTCTGCCTTTCCTGTCACGAGTCCCTTTAGACCCCTGTACACATGTGTGTGCAAACCAGTCCTGTCTTGGCTCTAAGACAATGCCTCACTGTCTTAGAGGCTCTTGGTAAATGTTTGCCAAATGAACTTGGACTGAGTGATAGCCAATGGGCTCACTTCTCTTCCTTTAGTCTCAACAAAATGGTTTCCTTTTAAAGAGCTCAGCAACTCAGAGAGGAGGTGACACTTTGGGGCTGGGATAGATAGATGTTCAGGGTTCTGTGGGCACACAGCGGGGAGGTGGTAAGTGTGTCCTGAGCTTGGAGGGAGTGACTAGAAATCAATGTGGTCAAGAATCAGGCTTAGCTGTCAGGATGCTTTTGGAATTGCAAGTGACAGCACAAATGATCTCAGACACAGCAGTGCTGGTCGACTTGGCTCTATAATGGCCCTTTGGACTCAGGTTCTTTATTTCTTTCTCTCCATTCTCTCACCCATAGTGTGACTCAATTCTACAGTCCAAAGGTGGCCGTCAGCAATACTGGGGGCTCTGTGTGTCTTTGTTCTTGTTTGGGGGTGGATATCCCTCTCACAAGCTTGGGATATAATTGGATTGGGCAGTTTTGGAGAAGAACTTGCCCAATCCAGTAAATCCCCATGGCAATCCTCTGTGTTCATTGGCTTAGACTATTAGGACCTGCCCCTGTAAAGAGTGTGATTGGCTTTCCCTGAGCCACTGTGTAGCATGAGGACTACACAGTGGTCAGGCAAGAGGCAGAGAGGGGTGGGCAGGCAATAAGGTGTGTTTACAAGAGACAGGAGGATGAAATGGAAGGGCATTTCTGGCCCAAGGAACACTCTATGTCAAGGTTTGGTGTCAGGAAGGTTTGGGGATGGGAGAAGCCAGGTGGGGGTGGAGGCTGGAGAAGGGATTCTGAAGCAGGTGTCTGATGGGCAGGGGCTTGAGTGGAGAAATGAGCTCTTCTCCATAAAGTGGATTTCTGCTGACAGGAGAAGGGGAAATGGGAGCATCTGTGAAGCCCAAACTGTCCCTCCCTGGACTCCCTCACTGCCACTCTCCACAGAATTGCTGTTCACCATGCAGTTGGGTTCTGTAGATTTGGCCAAGTCTGGGACTTGTATTTGCCCAAATCCCCTTCTCTGTGGGTTCTGAGTTAGGATCTGCCAAAAGTGAATCTGTGTGAGATTTTGAAAGTAGAAGCAGAGAAGAATCCATCATTCTCAAAAGGTCATGGTAGTCAGACAAAATAACAGATGCAGAGGTGGCCAGCAGGCTCTGGGGTCCAGCCAGTTCATCTTCCTGGCCTTGCCCACCAGATTGGTGGTGGCCCCCAGATAGCCACCAAGTACTGAGCTGCAAATGCCCTAGCATAGCTACCCGCCCACCTGTGCTAGGGCTCCTGGGGCCTTCCCTGGTCCTCTCCAGAACTGCCATTTGCCCACACCCACCTCCACCTATGCAAGCTCTAAAAACCCAAGTCTCATATAGAGAATGGCTATATTCCTTAACACCTACCCACCTAGTCGACCATTCTTGGTAGTGAGCAATAACAGCTCAGGTTGATCCTGTCACAGGGGCCAAACAATGTTCTGTGGCAGCACAGACTGCTGGATTCAAACCCAGGCCCCCCACTCCCTTGCTGCCTACAAATATTCTTCTTCTCTGTGGCTCATCTTCCCTCTCCACGAAGTATGTGTGTGGAGTGAGAACAGAACTTGCTGCCGGAGAGCTGGAGGAACCCAAGGGTTAACAAGGTATGCACTTGGACCATACCGGAACATAGTAGGTGCTGTGTAAGTATTAGCTGGTTAGCTGCTCTGTGGTCCAGGCTCCAGCCCAGGTGTTCACACAGGTGTTAATCCACTTAATCTCCCCAACAATCCTGAGAGAGTGGGACTGCTATTAACCCCATTTACGGAGTCACAGAGAGGCGATTAGGTTGGAACAGATGAAATTGCTAGTTTGTAGGTCAAACATAGCTCTGGATCAGCAGTTGCATGTGGCTCACAGCTAGCAGCAGTGTGGGTCTCAAAGCCAGGCAGCCTGACCAAGCTATGCAGCCTGCACACAGCTGAAGTCCCTGCTGAGGACTAAAGAGCCTGTGCCTCCCTTGTTTTGGCACTTAGACTAGTGTCGCAGGGCTGTTTATGCAACGAACACTCTGTGGAAGAGGGGCTTTGGGGCTATTTTAGACACCTTTTTCCTACATCTTCACTCACTCCTTCAGCAGCTCATGTAGATGTCGCCTCCTTCATGAAGCCTTCCCTGACTTCCCCAGCTAGGGGAACCAACCTGTGCAAGGGCTGAGAAGGAGAAACAGGCCCTGCTCTTCTGGGGGACAGTGGGAAGTCCACTGTGGCTGGGTGTCAGAAGCATTTGTGGACAGAGGCTGGGAAGGTCCTGAGACTCTAGGGAATGACCTCAGAGGTGCTGGGGAGTTTGGCTGTGCTGTGGCCATGAGGATGAACCAGTTGGTCTTACTCTGGGGATGGTTCTGAATCTGCTTTCTGTCTTTTCCTGCCCTAGGTTTGCTGGGAAGGTGCTCCTTGGCGAGAGGCATCCTGGGAGGCTGCAATGGCTGCCTTGCAGGAGCCAGAAGAAGTTTTGAACTTGGCTGGTGTCTCAGCGACCTCCTGCTCTTGCCCCAGTCCACAGGCCCTGAAGAATGGTAGAGGATCTTGGCCTCTGCTCTGGCAGTCCCAGGTGGCCCCATGTCCAACCCTCTGCTTTGCCTCTTTCTGAATCCCAGTCCTACCTTTGTTCAAGAACTACTGTCAGCCCAGGCTCAGTGCTACCCAACTTGACCTTATTTAACCTTTGGCCTTTCAACATATTCTAGGTGGCGTTGACATGACATACTTTGTCCCATGTCCAAGTCTGCCCTGTGCTCTTCCCTCAGGGATAGGCCTAAGCCCCTTCTTATCTAGGGTATAGAGCAAACAGAATGTGCCAGAACCCAGCTCTTCCTGAGGACTTGCCCAGAGCCACCTTGGAGAACTGGAGACCACCAGATTGTCCCATTTGTTAAGAGCATGGCCTCTAGGGCCAGCGCCCAGGTGGATTCTGCTCTGACATCCCTTCCGTAATAGGGGCTCCTGGAGGGCCTTCCTAGAGGCAACGCATGCTGGTAAATGTCTAACCGACTCCACAACTGTCTCTACAAGTGTAGTTCTCACTACAACTTGGTTGGTATTTTTGGTCACCTTAAGTAGGTGACCATGAAGCCATGGAGATGTACATACTATAAATTGTCAAAGGCATGAGTGACTTTGCTGCATTGGAAGACACATATTTTTCTCATTATTTTCTTGAGTCTAGAAAAAAATCAACCACAACAAAGAAACCAAGCCCTGATTTGTAGCCTTTGTCCACGTCTGTGGTGACGTCACCAAACACAGATCTGGGAAGAACTGCCATTGTATACTGTTGCCATTGTGCAGACACAGTCGATGGGAAGAACCTCAAGTGCACAGAGAACAATGGGACATGGTGGGATAATTGGGTAGTGATGAGCTCCAAGCATTTATTACTTTTGTTTTTATTATAATTTATTTTATTGTGGGTTTATGTAATCTTATTTTTAAAATAATAGCCGTATTTAACACCCATCTTGTAAAATTTCTGAAAATTTAGCAACTGGCTCTTGTGAGTTGGTAGGAGCTGGCCCCAGTGTGTCACTCCAGGGTTGTTGTGGGAAGTACATAATTTAATGCTTTCAAAATGCCCAGGAGGCCCTGATATGTTGAGTAAGTCTTCCATAAATGTTAGCTAATTTTCTGATTTGCCATTATTTTTCATGATTGGAACTTGGGTGCCAGAAGGCAGGGGCTGGGTATCTTCCCACTAGATTGAGTTCCACCTGAGGATAGGGACCTGCTTTGGGACAGTTCTTTTTCTTTCTGTCTGCAGCCCAGGGCCTGACTTGGAGAAAGGGACAATACTGAGTAGCCTTTTCCCTACTTGACCTGGATAGTGGTCTGTTCACTTTCTCTGATCTTTGGCCAAGCCTGAACTCTTCAGTATCACAAGCTGCAGATACTGCCAGGCTCATCCAGCTTTCTTGAGGGCTTGTCCAGAAAATCTCACAAGAGGATGGGTATGTGGTGACCCCCACTTCTCAAGTGCTGACCTGGGACAGAGAGGAAAGATGCTCTCCTTGGCTCTCTTCTGCTTCTTTCCCCTTTAAAGGATGGGGATGTTTACAAGTTTAGAAAGAGCCTAGCAACATGGGAATAAAGTGGTTGCAGAAAGTGGTTCAGTTCCCATCTCCCTGCAGAGCCCAATAGATGGATGACTAAGTGCAGGAAAAGCCCTGAACTTTGGCACCTGAATCCTGCCCACATCTTGCTGGGGAGGGACCTGTGAAGAGGGAAGAGCAGAGAAGTTGGCTAGAGTCTGATGAAAGCCTGGTGCTTATTGTTTTACTCACAAGTATTTATGAAGCATGAGCCAGTGAGTCAGGATGATGCTAGATACTAGTGATATAAAAACAGAGAGCCACAGCCTTTGCTCTAGGGGAGGTTTCCTTACAGTAAAAGGAAGCAAAGCACTGGGGGAAAGGCCATCGCCCTGCTCCACTTGTACCAGTGAGAAAGGCTCATGGGAGGGAGGGGTGATTCATGGCTTGCCAGTTAAAAGGTGAGCAGGTGTGTGCCAAGTGATCAAGGGATGAAGGGAACAGTGCCTCAGGCAGGAAGTGCCATGTGAACACAGGCAAGGGTGCAGAAGGGACTAGTGTGACACTGGCAAACTGGTAGAAGGGCCTGGGGCAGGGCTGAGTGGTGGATCTGGGCAGCAATAGCAGTTTATATGTGACAGAGAGACAGAGAAATGAGAGAGAGAGAGAGAGAGACTCAAACACTCCAAGAAACTGGAGAATCCTCATATTTGGATCTTGCCTGTGTGGGATCTGAGGGGCCTGGCTTGGAGGACCCCCTGGAGCAGAGAGTTGGAGAGTCACCTCTGCACACTTGGAGTGAACTGTGGGCAGCAGGTAGAAACTGTCCTCAGCTGTGCTGGTATTGGGAGGAACAAGGTGAGGCACCGTGGATCACAAAAAGTCTTTGCTAAAGCAGTCAAAAGGAGAGTGTATTTCAAGGGAGAGGAGAGGTCAGCAGGTCCCTTGCTACAGAGAAGTGCTGGATAAAAGATTCAAAGAGTGCCCATCAGGCTTGTGTTAGGAACTGCTGGTGATGGTGCAGTCGAAGAGGCTGGGTAGAGCCAGCTTGCACTGGGTGGCAAATGAGAGGACAGTGAAGAAGCAGAGACAGTGAGATAAGGATTTTTTCCCCCAAATCATTAGCTATGATAGAAAGGAAGAACTGTGGCAATAATTGGTGTTGGTCAAAGAACAGAGAACCTGCTGAAGGGTACAAGGAGTTCATGGGTCAGGGATGACGGTAACCTTAGCTAGATGAGGTAGACAGTAGGAGGACCAAGTTTTGAGGCCAGCCTGGGCAAAAGTGGGAGACTCTACCTGAAAAGTAAAAGCAAAAAGGACTAGGAGCGGGACTCAAGTGGTAGAGTGCCTTACCTACCATGTGTAATGCCTTGAGTTCAAACTCTAGTACCACTAAAAAATAAATAAATAAAAAAGGATGATGATGATCTTGAGGAATGTCAGGGTTGTCACTTATTGTTCTTTCCTTCACTGTTTATATTTTTGTTCTGGGACCCTAGAGAGGGAAAAAGAAGTTGCTCTTTTTTTTTTTTTTTTTTGAGACCTGTGGGGTGGGTACAGGCCTTGGAGCCACAGACCTGGTTTGGCTTGGCTCTGCCTTAGTGGATCTGGGCCAAGGACTTAGCTGCCTGGAGCCTCAGTGTTGCCCTCTGTCCCATGCAAATAACAGTACTTCTCTCCCAAGGTGGCTGTGGTCTTGGATGAGAAGAGGTTTGAGGAAGGGCAAGATGCATGTGAGCTGGTCAGAGCCTCGGCATGGTCAGGCACAGACTCTTGAGCCACACTGCCTGGGCTCCAGCCCTAGCACTGCACAGCCCAGACACTGGTGATAATTCACATAGCTATAGTGTCAGCAAGGGTTGGGGCATGACAGGAAGCAGCGATGGAGAGGTACCTGTGGCCAGATAGCTGAGAGATGCAGGTGCCAGGCCAAGGTTGTATTTGACCTACCCTGAGCTCTAGACTGCTAGCTGTTCTTGTCCCCTACCCCAGTGTCTTAGTTTTCCTGCCTTGTTGGGAAGGAGTGAACTGAACCATAGTTGGCAAATGCTTGGCTTGTGTATCAGCGCTCCCTGTCCCTGCAGACATTCTTAGTGGACCAGACACCCTTTCTGGGGGAGTTTGGATACTGTCTCATTCACATTGCTTCTGAACATGGGCTCCAGGTGGACCCTGGAATCGATTGGACAGGCCACATGAGATCTGCCATCTGGGTCTAGAAGAATTCTCTAGACACTCCTAACTTAGACCTGGACAATCTTCTTCCCAAGCCCATGCTTTGCAGTGACCTCCTCCAAGTTTTCAGAAACTGTACAGCTGGCCCTAGTACTATTCCCCACATGGGGAGCTTTCCCCAGACATCCAGACAACTACAGGACTTACGGATATGGTGCTGTCTCTGGCTCAATTCTAGAAGTGTGAGCTGTAGACTAGATTTCCTATGTAGGCCTACATGGTCATTTTTCCCCTTTTTAAACTAAAAGTATTATTAAGATACAGTTTATACAACATAAAACTAGCCCATTGAATGTGTACAATTAATGATTTTAAGGATATTAGAATTGTGTGACCTAAAATTGATCATCAATTTTAGGACATTTTCATCACCCCCAAAAGAAATCCTGTACCCTTTAGTCATCATCCTCCAATCTCCCATTTCCTATGATGTTAAACAACTTCTAATCACATTAAGTCTGAGCTCCTTGCTCTAGACATTTCATATGAATGGAATCATATAATATGTGGTCTTTTGTGACTGGCTTCTTTCACTTACCGTAATGTTCTCGTGGTTCACCTATGTGGTAGCCTGAATCAGCACTCCACTGCTTTTTATGGCTGAATAATATTCAATTGTAGGGATATATCATATTTTTTAATCCATTTGCTTGTTGATAGACGTTGGGTTGTTTCCACCTTTTGAGTGCTATGAGTAATGTTTCTATGAATATCTGTGAACAAGCTTTTGGGTAGACATATGTTTGCATTTCTCATGAGAATGTACCTAGGAGTAGAATTGGTGGTTAACTCTATGTTTAATCATGTGAGGACTGCCAGGCACTTTTCTCAAGTGGCAGTACCATCTTCCACCCCTGCCAGGAGTATGTTAGGCTTCTAGTTTTTCCGTATCTTTGCCAACTGTTGTTCCTTGACTTGCCGATGCTAGCTACCTTAGTGGATGCAAAGTGGTGTCCCATTGCAGTTTCAACTTATATTTCCCTAATGAATAATAATATGAAGCATCTTTGTATGTCTTTTTTGAGAAATGTCTATTCAGATTCTTTGCCCATACTAATTATAGTATTTGAAGTTCTATTATTGTACTGTAGGACTTCCTTATATATGCTACATACAAGTCCCTTATCAGATGAATGATTTGCATATATTTCCTCCCATTTAGTGGGTTGTCTTTTTCACATTCTTGATGATACTATTTCAAGCACAATAGTTTTTCATTTTAACAAAGTCCAATTTTTCTATTTTTAATATTGTTGCTTGTGTATTTGGGGGTCATATCTAAGAAACCATTGTACAATCCAAGATCACAAAAATTTAACTCCCATATTTTCTTCTAAGAGTTTTATAGTTTTAGCCATTGCATTTGGAATTTTGATCCACTTTTTGGTAATTTTTTCATATGGCATGATGCAGGATCCAATTTCATTCCTCTGCATATTGTCCCAGCACCATTTTGTTAAAAAGACTATGACTTCCCCACGGAATTGTGTTGGTACCTTTGCCAAAGATGATTGACTGTAAATGTGAGGATGTATTTTTGGATTCTCAATTTAGTTCAATTAATCTACATGTTTCTTCTTATGCCAGTAGCACAGTCTTGATTACGGTAACTTGGAAGTAAGTTTTGAAATCAGGAAGTGTGAGTCCTCCAGCTTTTGTTATTCTAGGTCCCTTGCATTTCTAAGTGAATTTTAGGACGAGCTTGTCCATTTCTGCAAAGAAGCCAGCTACAATTTTGATAGGAATTGCACTGAGTCTGTTGATCAATCTGGGAGTATTTCCAGCTTAACAGTATTAAAGTCTTCTGATTTAGGAACATGTAATATCTTTTCACTTGTTTAGATCTTTAACTTCCTTCAATAGTTTTATAGTTTTCAGCTTTCTTTTTGTTAAATATATTCCTAACTTTTCTCGTTGACACTATTATAAATAGTTTCCTTTCCAGATTGTTCGTTACAAGGCATTTCTTCTGTGGGGTCACATGTGATTGCATCATCAGAATAGTGTTGACATCCTGATTTTGAATGACTTGAATTGATTCTATAGACAAGGACTTGACAAATAAGAAATCTTACTTCTGACACACACTAGGGGCATCCTAGCTCCTTCTAATTCTGAGACGTTTTATTGCGACTGCTCACTTGTTGATTTATTTGTGGAGGGCCCTCTATGGGCCATACACTGTTTTAGGAGGAAGAGGGTCAGCAGTGAACAAGGTACAATGTTTGTCCTTATGGAACTGGCATTCTCATAGGGAAGTTGGGTGATAAACCTAGCAGCTGGTTAAATACATAGCATGTTTCAGGTAATCATGAGTGCTGTGGAAGAAAATGAATTAGTCTTAGGATAGAGAGTTGAGAGGTGCCAAGTCAGATTTAATGGGGTGGTTGGGGAAGGCACCCCCACCAGAATTAGGGGCATTTAAGAGAGGAGGGAAGTCGTATGCCTCCTATACATTGACCCAGCACTCCTGAGAAAGTAGCTCCCTCCATGCCAAATGTGGTACCCGCTGGTACTTCCTGAGAGTGCCCTGGGAGCCTCTGCGATTTTCAGAGTATTTTCCCATCTCTGACCCTCTTTAGGATATAGCTGACCTCCTTCAGTAACTGATGTGTGCTGTCTTTCCCCTACATACCTCACCTTTCTCCTGCTTCTCCGTCTACTCTTCCTGTTCCTGTTGCAGCCCATATGCTCCCTGCAGGGCCAATCAGAGTCCTTCCCCAGGATTTTTCCCCTTGAACTGGCCTAGAAGAGCTTTTTAGCCTTTTTGTACCAATTTGTAAAGAGATAAGCCAGAAGTGTCTATGGCCACTATTTCATCCTCCAGAGGACCTGAAACTGAAGAATGAAGTCAGCAGTTAAAGAAAAGCAGATGGAGGACAGAGAGAGCATCTTCCCTCTTTTTGAGGAAGTTTCTGGAGCACCTGAAAGAGCTCTGCCAATCACAGGGCTGGTAATACTTGCTTGGCCTTTTCACAGGGTGTGAGAATCCAGAGACCTGCTCCTGGTTCATAGCCACCCAGGATAGACGTGTGAGAAGACTTTTGAGAAGGAAGTCTTCCTCCACCCCAGCCTCTGTGGGCTACATTGCCCACTCACCATAGAAAATGAAGGTCACCAGGAAGGACAGGAAGGGTGGAGACACAAAATTGCTGGGGCTTGACATGTGGTCATTCATCTTTTCCACATGGCAACACTGTTTACTGATAAAATAAAGAAATAAAACTGTATTTTACAGATTAGAGAATCAAGGTCATATCACTTGGCTCCTTCAGATGTGGGAGGTCACTGTCTAAGCCCAAAAGCCAACTGTAAGATGTGGGCTGTATTCTAGGCTAGTCTCTAGACCAGCCTACCCTGATCTCTAGGCTAAGTTGATATCTGGGGGGGATCCAGCCCCGGGGTTTCTCTCCTGGAGATGTCAGGACCTGGAGGAGACTCTGAGATGGAGAATGGAGGTGGTGGCACAAGACAAGGTCTTTGGCAAGGTCACTCTGCCATGTGACTGCTGAGTGCTGGGCACAGAAGGAGACACAGGAAACCCAGGCTGAGAGCCCCCACCACTGCTGCCAGCTGCCACCCTGCTTTCTGCTTGGTCCAGCAGTTACCAGCAGATGACCAGGAGCTAAATGATGTCCCAGGAGTATACTGACATGACAGGCTGTCTAGGTCTGGAGGAGACTACTCGGTGTCCTTTTATTCAGAAGTATTTAAAAATAAGAGTTCAATCATGTTAAGCAAACTAAACCAGGCTCAAAAAGTCAAAGGTCACATGTTTTTCCTATGTATAAGCCAGACCTGTAAGTTATGTACACATAACTATGTATATTATTTTATATGTACACAAATATACAGTGAGAGAGAGAACAAGATTCTATTAGTGGATCTGTCTGGGGGGACTTCAGGAGATGGGAGAGTTGACACCTCTTATCTATATGTGAATTTAAAGCATAATGCACTGTAAGCTGGTAAATACTACAGGAGCAGGGTGAGAAAGAGTAGGTAACAGCGGGGGAGTTAATCCCATTAAAGCATGATATGCACATGTCTGAAATGCCAAGGGTGACGTCCCCTTGGACTATCACATATACACTCTGAAAAAATGAAGGACAGGAAGGCAAAACAAGTCTTTCCAGTGTTGGGTACCAGTGGGAAAGGGGAGGGCATAAGGGAGGGTAAATGAGGGTGAATATGGTGGATATATTTTGAATTCATATACGGAAATGAAGAATGAAACCTGTTAAAATTATTCTAAGAAGGGTGGAGAGGGATGAGGTAGAAGGATGTTGGGGGTAAATCTAAGATATTTTGTGAACACATATGTAAATATCACAATGTATCTCCCTGTACAACTACTATATGCTAATAATAAAAAAGAATGAGTTCCATTTGGGGGCAGCCATCTTTGTGAAAGATTCTGGAACTTGCCACTTGCAGTTTGGAATATTTATACTCAACTTTCATGAGCACAGCTATAAACCGAAGCCTATTTTCTCTCCAAGCACCTCGTTTGCTTATGATACAGAACTTGCCTCAGAAAAATACCAGTGGCCCATGAGTAAATTCCCCCAACACTGGCTTTTTACCAGACCCTCTGCTTGACCATGCTTTGCGACAATTCGATCAGGAGTCCAGGTGACTGCCTTCCCCCATCCAGCCTCCATCCTGTCAATCATGGGCAGAGGCATTGATTTGCTTCAGTGGTCATGGCTCACCAAACCCCGCCTGTGTCTTTCCCTCACTGGGCCCTTTCTCTGCGGCATGACCTCCTCTATCTTCACCTGCCCAGAGCCTGGCTCTTGGGAAGGTCCTCAGCCAGAATGGTGTCTCTAGTGATTGGTGAGAAGACATGAGCCATATGTGGTCAGAAGCCTTTGAAGGTGCAGGAAGAAAGGGATAAGGGGGCTGAGTCACAAGATCTGGGTTTGGAATTCTGACTCTGCCCAGTATTTGCTGGACCAAGTCCCTTCCCTTTTTCAGCTCCCTGACTGCTGCCCTGTTGTGTGGGGCTGGTTAGAGTCCCCCCTTTTCCAAGAGGGATGTGGCTCAAGACCTCCAGGAAGGCCTGAAACTGTGGATAGTACCAAACCCGTATATTAGGTAACGTGTTTTCCTATCTGTTCTTACAAAGACCTTAGTAACCTTAGCATACAAATTTTTCTTTTCTTATTGAGAACTCTCACTTTTTCTCTTAAAGGAAGTATTTCTCAGCTTCTCTTTGGTGCATCTGAGTTGCCAGTATCACTATTGTTGTGTTTTTGGAGTCACTGTTAAACAAATAAGGAACACAAACACCACAATATTTTGATGGTTAATCTGATAACCAAGAAGGCTACTAAGTAACTAACTGGTGGATGGCCTATACAGCATGGATACACTGTATGAAGGGATAAGGGAGGACAGCAGGAGATTTCACCCTGTTCCTCAAACAGGTGCACAATTTAAAATTCGAGACTTTGAACAGTTTATTTTTGGAATTTTCCATTTAATATTTTCAGACTACAGTTGACTAAAACTAAAAAAGCAAATCTGAGGATAAAGGAGGACTACTGTATACCTCTCTCTTACACTCACTTCCTCACTTGTTAAGAGGGCTAAATATTAGGGGGCAGGAGGTTGAGGTGGTGTGCAAAAACTCTGGGCACAGAATGGATGATCAGGAAGTCAGTTTCTGGTCACACTGGTTGTTTCTTGCAAGACAGAATGCAGAGCCTGATTGCTGTGTGACAGGCAGGAAGTGACTGAGGATTTAGTTGGATGATGAGTCGAATGCTGCTCCAATTCCCCATGCCACCAGTGCCTCTCTCTGTATCCCCATGACCAGGCTGTGCTAACTGATTGTGAAGTACAGCTTGTCCCCAGCGAGCATCTGCTTTGCTTCTTGCAGCACCGGCCCCTTTGAAAATTCCCCTCAGACAGTGTGCTCCAAAGCATGCCTTCCCTGCCAACAGGGCCACCTTGCTCTGCGTGCTAAGTTGGCTCCAGGCAGGTGCTTCACTTAGTGCTGTCAGCTGGGAATGGGGAGGGGGGCGATGGAGAAGTAGGCCTGGCTGGGGTCCCTGGACACTGCGGCAGACAGGGCCAACATCCCTGCACCTGTCTGCATAGGTCTCTGTGGAGGCTCGCTTGTCAGTCTGCAGACCAGCTCTGTGCCTTATTTCTCAATCAGCATCCCTGGCACCAGGTGCTGAGCCAGTAATGGCTGTGGTCACAGATAACAGCAGCCACTTAGAATGGCTGCGCTGCTTCAGGGCAAGAAGGTTAATAATTCCAGTGATGTGGAGCTGGTAATGCACGCTCAGAGCTTGCTTGGCCTTCACTCATGTGTTCACATGTAGTCACTGCCTACCAGGGCCGGGAGCTCAGTGGGGAGCAGGAAACACCTGCCTCTCTCATTCTTTCCATGGAGCCTGTTTCTCTCACCTGGATTACAGCCAGAACGGGGCAAGACATCTGGAGAAGCAAGCAGACCCTGAGCCTGGGTTCAGCTCTCAGCCTTGTGTGCTGCTTCCTTGGTTTGTGATTCTGGACAAGGAACTCACCTTCTCCATGCTTCAGTGTTCTCATCTTTTAAACCGGATAACAACGGTCTCTCATGTGCAGTTGCCAGGATGGCTAGTATGTTAATGGGTATAAAGAGCTTAGAACAGGGCCTGGACTTTAGCAAATAATCAACAAATAGACGCTATTGGTCTGCTCTAGAGTCATTCTATTCCAAGCCATCCTCCACGACATATCCTGAGATCTTTCTAGAAGGTAGATCTGATCATGGTAGGATTGTACAAACGTTCCTCTTAGTTTACAGTCCAAGCTTTTGCATGGCCTTTGCATCCCTGATTTCCACCCTCACTCAAGTTTCCTAATTGTTTATTCCATGAGACTCCTCTGTCCACTTTACAGACATCTCACATGGCCTGCCCTACCTTCCCCTACCCTTCTCCACCTGGGAACTCCTCCTCTTCCCTCCTTATCTTCTCAGAGCTACAGAGGTCCTTGGAGAGCACATTCAGCTTTGGGTCTGAAGGTAGAGAAGCATTCCCTGGTTCCTGCTTCCCCAATCAAGGCTAGCCCCTTCCCTACCCACACCCCCAGGGCAATGTGTTGTCACTGTCTGAGTCCACACCTGTCTTCCACTGAACCCTGGGTCATCTGCCGTGGTGGGAGGGGGTTGTAAGGGCAAAGTGAGATCTTCTGCTTTTTCATTTTAATACCCAGGAGTTCATCAAACACCTTGCTCACTCATTCATTCAGGCCTTTGCTAAGGGCCACTCAGAGCACTCCCCCACTCCCATGCAGATTTGGAGCTCATGGCAGTGATGGGAACTTGGCTGTGACTTTGCCAGGGTAGGTGACTGCTGTCTGGTTCCAGGATGGAGTTGTAGGACAGGCCCAGAGTGGGCTGACTCCCCAGAAAGTTCTTGTTTCCCTCCCCCATTAGCATGAGTTCCTTTTCCTGGATAGGTTAGTGCATATGAAAGATTGTTTTCTGGAGACAACCTGGTCCCACCCCCACAGTGAAGTGGACTCCCATCCCCTTCACCTTGAATCTGGGCTGGACGTGGGCCTTCTGAACCAATAGAATATGATAGATGTGATGTTCTGAGACTTCCAAGGTCAATCCCTAAGGAGCCTTGCGGCCTCTGTCTGAGGCCCTTGGGATTCTCTCTTGGGACACTCCCTTTAGGAAGCCAGCCACCATGCTATGCGATGGCAAGGTCAGTGGGAGGGAGAGGCTCTGTGTAGGTGTTCTGAAGGTCTGAAACCACCTGAAGGTCCAGACTAGTCATACCTTCCAATGACTTTAGCCCCAGGGAAACAAATGCCTGCAATCCTATATGAGAGACCTGGTATGTGAACGGCTCACTGTGCCCAGCCAATCCATAGAGCATGAGTGATAGGACAGATGTTTGCTTTAGGTGACCCAGCTTTGTGGTGGCAATAGATACACAGAACACTGGACTTGGAGCCAACTAGAAGACAGTGACTGCTGACCACCTCCCTGTCTCTAGAGCACAGTTGTGGAGAGTTTATGATTTCTCCCATGTGGAGGAAGGGACTGGGGTAGAGTAGGAGCCACATGCTCTGTTACTCTGCTCTCCACCATAAGGCCCCCTCTGAGATGCTTTCTCTGAGTTTAAACTGCCCTGGAGCGAAAGGTAGAGGGAGGGTTAGAACAATCTCAAGGTTCAGCTTCCTTAGACTCTGGGAATTAAAAAGGTGCAAGTGCACAGGTAGAATACCTCTAGCCACATCCCGTTCCAGTCCATTTCTCCATGGAAAATGCCTGGCACATGGACAAAGGAAAGTAAGAATTGACAGTAGAGCCAGGTGGCTCTATCTGTGCCAGGTGGCTGACCTCCCATATTGCATCTGACCCTCACTACAATTTGCTGAGAGTGCAAGCATTATTATCCCTGTTACGCAGATGAGGAAAATTGAGTCAGAAAGGATCAGGGACATGTCTACACAGCAAGCAAGTGGTAAAGCAGAAAACACAGCCCAACATCTCTACTATGAAAGATGTCTGGATGCTCTTAAAGATGTTGGGAAGCTTCCAGGGCCTCTTTGTATCCCCAGCTGCTGGGCAGTGTCTGAAATCCCCTCATTATTGCTTTGCTGCTTTAGTTTAAGCCCTGGATCCTGCCAATGCTAATCCCCATGGAAGGACAATGCATTAAGATGTTATTAACCACTTACCCAATTGAAGTGAAGTCCAATGTCTCTCCTGAGAGTCTACTTTAAGGAGAGGGAGTGTGGAGTGGACCACAGGGCTGCCTGCAGGGGTGCAGGAGAACGGTGGGGCCAGAGCAGTTCGATAGCCCAAGCTCTTCTCCATTCTTTTTGGGTGGAACTTGATGGTAGGGCTTAAAACCAAGAAGCTAGAACTCAGCACATGACACAGTACTAGCCACACCCTTACCTAGGCCGTGGTTCCCCAAGTCCAGCCAGAGGTCTGCAGAATGTCTATTCCTCCACCCAATAGTGTCCATGCGTGGGACAAAGATGGGCACATTCATTCTCTTGAGAGCTGCCCCCATATTTGGCCAACTTCCTTCCCAGGCTCCTGACAGAGCTCTGTTTAGTTCTAGGCTCCAAACTCAAGGAGCAGCATTAACTAACTGGCACCAGGCCAGAGCAGCAGCCAGGGTGGGTAGGGAGGGGATCCGGCTTTCTGATGGAGCAATTCCAAGGGGTACTGGGGGAGGGGAGGAGACCCAGCGGGGCTGAAAAGCCAGCTTCCACCCTGAGGATGCTGGGCAGCCTGTGTATTCTGGGCTTGGCACATATTCCTAATTCTCTTTTTTGGGATTATCTGAGTCCTGGGAAGGCTGAGGTTACCCAGCATAGTGGTCCTGATATGTGGCAAGCAGCTTGTCACTGGAGGTGTTGAGCACGAGACTTACCTGCTCTGCACAGAGGGTGCCCACACAAGGGGTGGCTGGGTGAGCTCAAAAACCCTCTACTGTGCTTGGTTCTCAGTGTTGGGCAAGCCCAGCCTGTCCCAGTGTAAACACCTGGCCTAAGACAAGGGAGATACTACTCTGGCTGTCCTGACACTCCCTCCAAATTCCAGCCTCCCTTAATTCTGCTCCATTGGTTGCTTGCTTCCTTTGGACAAGGTGTTGCTCTGTTGTTCTCTCTCCTCCCCTCCTTCTTTTCATTCATCCTACGAATGTGTATTGAGCACCTGGGCAATACAGAGTACTGGGCAATGTAAGTCTTGGAGGACCTGGGGGTGAGCCAATTAAGTATGGCCTCTGTCATATGGCAGAGGAGGAGGGAGCCCCTGTAGGGAAGAGGGAGTGACAGATGGGGTATAGGGGACCTGAGCAGAAGCCAGAGCTGGGACAGGAAATCTCCAGACTGGAGATGCTCAGTGGTGGACTGGTAGCAGGGCAGTAGGGCCAGGAAATGTGGATGGCTTCAAAAGACAGAGTGAAAAAACTCAGCAGAGCTTAATGAAGGGTTGGTTGGGACAGTAGGTAAGGACAGAAAGGTGTCAAAGGTAGGGGGGTTGTTGGGATTGGAGTGGGCAAGGGTGTCGCAATGAGGATATCTCACTGCAGGAATGGACCACTTGGCTCCCTATCTGGCAAAACTGCCTCCAGCCTTGCATAGGTGGTTCTCTCCTGTAATCCCAGCTACTCAGGAGGCAGTGATCAGGAGGATCAAAGTTTGAGGCCAGCCTGGGCAAAAAGTGAGGCCCTATCTCAAAAATACCTAACACATACACACACACACACACACACACACACACACACACACACACACACAGCTGGTGAAGTGGCTCAAGTGTTACAGTGCCTGCCTAGCAAGTTTGAGGTCCTGAGTTCACTCTAGTACTGTCAAAAAAAAAAAAAAAAAAGAAAGAAAGGAAGAAAGAATGAACAAAAATCTTCCCCATACATGGTGAAGGCTTCTACACTAATGTTGCATCTTGGGCAGGTCTGGGAACAGGATCCAGCTTCTCTCTACAGGAACAGAAAGCCCCTGGGGAGGGGAGAAGCAGATGGGGACCACCTTTCTCAGAGCCTGCCTCCATCCCCTTTGCCCTTCCCAACAGCTCCCAGAAGCCAGACTCTTTCCTGTAAGACTCCTGCAAAGCCTCCCATGTGCCTGCCTTTCTCCCTGGGGCTCCTCTCCTCATCTTAGTAGAACAGTGATTATTGATACAACCAGAGGCCAATGAGCTGCCTAGCTCTACTCACCATCCAGAGCCTGTGCATCCCTTGCTAGCCCTCTCCTGATCACTTCCCCAAGGTCTTTCACAGTATGAAAATACCAGAAACAATCCGGCCCTAAGAGGCCCACCTAGGGAGGAGGAGGAGGGTCCAGCTGGGTCTCCTCATAGCAGCCTTGATCTACCCCACCTGGTCACTAAATGCAGGGGAGTCTCAGGCTTCCTGGCCAAAGCCTGAAGCCTGTAAACATTCCTGCCCCATTTAGATGGTTGCCAGATGGGTTTGGGAAGAAGTGGACAGAGGAGGGGCTCTAACTGGGCCTGCCTGTGCACTTGGGGGGAGGAGGGTTGGTGATTCTCTGCCTTCACCTTAGCTCAGTGTGAAACTGTTTTGAATAAACTCCCCCCAACAACTGGCAACCAGTGCTCACAAGGCCAGTGTACCCTTGAGTCTCTCCCCCATGGCCATAAAGTCAGTACACCTTTGGGTCCCTCCTGGTCTGCACGAAGCCAGTCTACCTCTGGGTCCCCTCCCTGGGTTTTATACATGCTTTCTAATCTTGACCATGACCTTCTGCATATTTTGTGCCCATTTATGGGTAACAGAAGTGATGCACAGAGAAGTGAGTGGCCGGGCCACCATCTCTGCTAGGAAGTGTGAACTTTGCCTTTGTTCTCTGACCAGGCTGTGGTTTAGGCCTGTTTATGAACACTGAGCACGACCAAGACTAAGTGATTGCAGCCAGGTCTGAACTGTAACCTCGGATCCTTCATGCTCTCCTGCACCCTGATGTGTGTGGCTGATGCCTGGGATCATTCCCATATTACAGATGAGACAGATCAGAGAGAGGAAAAAACTTGCCCAGGACCACCCAGCTGTTCCATGGTAGAACCAGGATTGGAATGCCCTGTGAGTCCCTTTTAGTCGCTTGTTCCACTATGTGCCTCGTTCAGCTAATCACATAAAGTGCTTGGTGGCCTTAATACCTGGTGAGGAGAACTGGAATGGATGGACTGCAAGGAAGAAGAAAGGCATGGAGGGGGGAAAAGCAAGAGGCTGGGCTGTGAATCCTGTCTGGTTACTGACTGTGACCTTGAGCAATTCACTTCCCTGTTCTGAGCCTACACTTCCCTGAGTGTCAAGTGAGGACACTGCTTTGCACCCAGCTTTCCTCAAGCAATTCTCTGAGGATGAAGCTGCCATGTGGGAACGGGCTCTACACAGGCCTGGTGGCCCCCCACCCTGCACGGAGCTCCCTGTCCTGGTAGAGCTTTGGCCAGGGCCCCAGAGGCAGAGCCCTGCACAGCCTCTAAGCTGCTTGGCGTCAGGGGGAGCTGATCTGTTCCTCTCAGAGGTCCTGAGCTGCTTCCCTTCACCAGCATGCACCACACACAGCGCCTTTTCCCCCTGCCTGTGTGCGTATTTCTCAGGCTGACTGGCAGGATTGGGAAAGCAGGCCATCCTTATCAGAAGCCCCCCGGCTCCAGTTTCTGGGAACAGTCTGTACTCTGCAGCTTTCTTTCCCAGGGGCTGGTGCCAAGCAGGCTCAGCCTCAGTGTCTGGCGGGACTCCAGCGATTCTGTCAAGCCTTCTCAGCAATAGCAGGAAGATCAGCTTCATCAGAGCTCCCAGGAGTCCCAGCAACTGGCCTTGGTCTGCTTGGCTCCAGCTGTAAAATGGGTGTATGGTTGGCACCTTCCAATCCCTACAGAAAACTACTGTTCCAATCTGCATGGGCTGTGGCTGGAACTTGTCTCTAGCTATGCCCAGGTAGCTGCCTTTAGGGAGGAATCCATAAAGATTCAGCCTGTAGGAAGCCCTCCTACAATTGTCCTCTCTGTCCATACTACTCAGGGGCAGGAGTGCCTCAAGCCAGGGCCACATGCCTGTCTGGTGCTTTACAAGTGCCATTTCCTGTGAGGTGTTCATCAGGGGCTCTGATTCTTAGTTGAGCTTGAGACACCTGGGGATGTAGTTTTATGGGGGAGCTTGCCTAGCATGCACAACGCCCTGGGTTCCATTCCTAGCAGGCAAAACAGAAGACTGAGACAACTGGGCTACAGCAAGGTTGAGAACTTTCCAGGCCACTCAGCCCTATGTGGCCAAGTTGGGTTTGAATCCAGGTAGATGTGCACTGAATGTGCACCAGGGCACCCAGGAAGAGTCTCCGTGCCAGGGAGGGTGTGTTGGAGGAGCTGGTAGAGGCCTGAGGGCTGCACATGAGGAAGTCTTGATTTATGTTCGATGACTTGGCAGCCTTCGAAGGACTCAGCTCTGGTCTCCTGTGTGACGGACAGTGCCATGTGTGGACACTAAGGCCCAAAGGTGGGGAGGTGGGGTCCTTGAAAGCCCTTCTTTGCAAAGTCTCTCTAGCACTGTGGCTGCCTGACCATTCTCTTACCGACCTTTACTACAGCAGCTTCTTAGCGTGGTGTTCTTAGCTTGTCCACATTGCCCCCAGCTGAGATGCTCAATGTACCCATCCTCACCCTGCTGTCCCTCCTCTGGGCTTGGGTTCCAGCTGTTTCCCAGTCAGGCCATCTCGGGCCATCTTTGAGTGGGGGATCTCCCCCTGTCCTGAGTTCCCTTAGCACACAAGGCAGGAAGGGACGAAACAGAGCACTGTGGGAGAGGGCTTGGTGGCTCTTCACATCTCTCTGGACTATGAGATCCTGGAGGGCAAATTCCACATCCCTTTCAGCTCTAGGTTTTCTCAGAATATTTGTGGGCTGCAGGGATGAAGGGAAAAATGCATGAGCCAAGGGTGGAAGCCGTGGGTTTGGGCTGGAAACCAGCATCTTGGTAGCAGAGCCGGGAAGATGTTCTGTGTCCCTTGATGTGGTTTTGTTTGGGTGCCTCCATGGGCCAGCCTTTTTAAAACATTTGTATTTTACTCGGACCCACACAGCACTGAGGAGGAGTTGGCATGTGACAGTGGAGTTTTGGGTGCTGTGGCAGACTGTCTGGGGACTGTCTGGCTTGTCCCACTCTCACCATGGCAGGGTGGGACCATCCAGGGTGGCTCCCGTGGGTGGGGAGCATCTACTCTCTGGCGTTAGCTCCTATGAAGCCCTTCCTTTTTACCTGCAAATGGGCCTTCAGGGAAGTGTGGTCCTCTCCTTTGCTCAGGGTCATTGGAGTGGTGACATTTTAAAATACTGTTAATAGCTGACATTAATCCAGTGCCACATGCAGGCACAGCACTGAGCACTCACACACATTATCTAATCTCATCTCCTCTCCAGTCTTGTGAGGGAGGCCCGATGACCAAGCTGCTCCATTTTATCAGGGGGACCTCATTTGTCTGCATGCCTGGCCCCCTGTGCCAACATGCAGGGTTTCCTGGTCAGGACAGGCTTGGCCCCTGAGAACAAGCAAGTGGGTGCCTCTTGTTGGTTGGTCAAACAAGCAGCAAATGAGTGACTCTCCAAGACTTCCATCCTTCCCACACAAAAACCTAATTTGAGAACAATTTCTCCAGGGTGACCTGTCATCCTAAGTGAGAAGAAGGCTGTGAGTGTGACATGTGTTCAATGTGTGCGTATTTCTGTGGGGGCTTGTTGGTCATGATTAAATTGTAGGATTTGGGTCCTGCTCTTTTGTGGGGGGATCCTGGCTCTGTATTTTTTCTGGTTTGTGATTTGGGGTCAGACACCTCAATTCTCTGGGCCTCAATTTTCTTTTCTATAACATAGGGATAATAATGCTATTTATCTGACAGGGTTATTGTGAGGACAAAATGAGCTACTGCACATAAAGTTCCCAGGACTGCCATTTGGCGCTAGATGTTATAATTAGCAAGTAGGGACTCAAAAGCTAGATGGAGAGTTAGGTCCCTTGATAATGGTGCTTAGCTGTGGCCTAGGTAAAGTAGTAACAAGTATGGTTTTCCTTCTGCTGTGTACCTCAGCACCTCTGCCTTTCCCATACCTCAGTGTGACACCTGAGGGAAGCTGAATTTTCCAGATCTTGAGCAGAGTGTTAGTTGAGGGTTATGCCAGGACCTGGTGGCCTATAACAAGGCCTTAGGGGTGTAATGGGAGTTGCTGCAGGTAATGCACAGTGGACCAACACTGCACCTGGGCCAGAGGTGGGTGTGGATGACCCCACGGTGACCAAGGTGGAGCACCAGTACAGGACAGCTGACAGGCACCTTCTTTCCATACCTGCCCCTAGGCCTTCACCCCAGCCTCACCAGTAATTCGAACCAGGTTTTCACGAAAGGTGAGCAAAAGGGAGAAAAATTCTGCATTGCCCAAGTTCTCATTTGCATTTACCAGGGAAAATCTCAAAGTGACTCAATTTACATAGAATAGACAGGATTAGAATTTCTGCTCTCAGGAAAAATGGGGCTCAAGAAAGAAATGAAGTTCAATGAGAGGAAAATAATGGAAATTATGGTTTTTGTACATGCCTATGTGACTTAGGAAAAGCCCACTGCTGTTTGTTTTCCTTCCTGCATATATGGTCATGCATTGCTTAGCTCCAGGTGAGCATTCTGAAATGCATGGTGAGGGTATTTCACCATCGTGTGAACATCCAGATGTACTAAGACTGCGTGACAATGTCACTAGGGAAAACATAATCCTATGGAACCACAGAATGCTTGCAGTCTATCATCGACTGAAATGGTCTTATGCAGTGCATGACTGTAATTTCAAAATATGTCTACTTGTATACGCGTATATATACACACATATGTACAGTTTATAGATATGTTGAATATATACATATATAGTGTAGATATACACTGAAAGAAAGAATATTAGTCAAATCTTATTGGTTTTCTCTGGATGAAGAGATTATGTACCATTTTTTAAAGTTTCCTTAAAATATTCTATTTTCTAAAGTACATATGAACTTTGATAATCAGGAAGATGAAATAATTACATAGCAAAGGGTTGTGTGTGTACACTGCTCTTCACATTGGGCAGATCAGGCCAGTAGATGGTGTGTCCTAGGTTATAGGAAGACTTTCAGCCAAGGTCTGTGTCCCCATAGTGCCCTCTCTTTCCTGAGCACCCTTGATTTCCTGAGCATGCTCATGCATGACCACCTGCAGCTATGTCCTTATTAACTATTTCTTTTCAGAAAGGAAGGCAGAGGGCTTTCAGGCCCCATACTGCTAGCAGGGCGGGGACAATGGTCTCTGGCGATTAATAGCTGGAAGCTCAGGGAGAGTCAGTGACTTGTGCAGGGCCACAGGTAAGGAGCAGCAGCACTGACCCTGGAACTGGGCACTTGGCCTCACAGCTCTGGTTTGCTTCACCTGGAATTCCTCTGGTATTGCCTCACCTGGTCATCACCTATGCCTGTCAGCTGGAAGAGGTTCTGGATCATGTCCCATGTCCTCAATACCTGATGGGGATTTATTACTAGGAGAAAATAAAGCTTAGAGGGCTTTGTGCCTTGTCCAAGGTCACATAGCAAGGAACAGAGGTGGAATTAGAATTCTGGTGCTTGATACTAGGACAGGAAGATGCTCAGAAAAGAGCAATGACATAGGAGAAAAGAGCAAAAGAAAAAAGAAATGAGAAGACAGGAATGAGCTACAAGCACTTCCTCAAACAAAGCACATAGTCCAGGGTGTATATGTGCACGTGTGTGGTGTGCATGTTGCAGGTGAGTGGGGGTGGTGCTACAATGTGGGGGGATGGCAGGAGGTGAGAATGATAGTCAGGGAATGGGACAGAACGAAGGAGAAAAGAGACAGATGGGAAACAGTCCATGGAAGCCAAAAACCTCAAGTCAGACAAATGTTTATTTTATATAGTGTTGATAACAGGCACAAATGCTGATGGAAACTCACAAATAGTGCAGGCTAGTGCCAGCTTTTCAGACCCCGGTGGAAAGTGCTAAAACGTGCCTTCTCCCAGCAGGACAGGCCTGATTTGGCTGGCAAGCTCCAATTGGGCATGATATCTGCCAGGAACCTACCTGAGGAGCACGCTTCAGAAGAAGAAGCCCTGAAACTAGAGCCTGAAGCTGTTCTACTGCTCAGGACCTCGGGGTCCTAGTCTTTGGAGTGGATACAGTCATTCTTTCTCTGTCCAGCTGTGGAAAACATGGGTTGGACTTCACTTTTGGCCAATAGGGAATATCAAGCACTGTATCTTCCTTCCTGCCTGGAGCAATAACAGCTATAATATCAACAGCAGCAACAGACAGACAAAATATAAGAAGTCACAGTGTTTAAGACAGAGGCAGCAGGAAACAAAATACTGTTTCCTCTGAGGGAAGAGAAACAAGTGAGGTAAGCCCTGTGATTGCCCCAGGCACCTGCTTGGAGAGAGTCCCCAGGATGTGGCACAGGCATGAGGACCCCAGATGGAGTCTGGTGGACATCCTGATTTGATGAGATGGAGCTTAGTTTGCAAAGTGCAGAGAGACCTAGGGGGGCTAGAGTTCACAGAATTGTTCCGAGTACTGGAGAGGAAACAGAGAAAGGGAGAGAGAGAGAGAAAGAGAGAAAGAGAGAGACCCATGGATCTGTTCAAAGTACTCCTCAAGTATAGAGCGGAGTTCTGATCTATACATGTAGGTGAGGAAATTGCCTGAGGTCAGGGGAAAAACATCCAAAAGAAGTAGAGGAAACAGCACATGGAGTATATACAGGGTGGGAATACTTCCTGTTCCTACCAGCCAAAATGAGAAACCCATAATTCAGAGGGTGTTGGATAATCAAATCCAAACTCAGTTCCCCCACCCCCCCCACCCCCCCTCAAACTGGTGCTGGGAATTGCACTGAGGGCCTCAGACATGCTGAGCACTTTTTCTGCCACTGAGCTCTACTTTCAGGTCCTAGTCTTCTTTTTTTTACTTTGTTTTCATAGCTCTAAATACAGCAGCCTCCTCAGACACCCTTTATTTCTCATGCTTGTTATTTGATGAAGGGTCTATTGTCCTATAGAATATCCCATACGTGGGATTTGGTTGACTTCATTCTTGCAGTGGGGTTGAACTGGTTTCCTCCACCCTAGGTATTTCCATACACTCAGCATTAGATCTAAAGGCTTAGATTCAATTCTTTTGGCAAGAATAATTCATAGGTGGCACTTGCCTCCTTAATAAGATTAAATGTGTTTTGTGGTAGTAATACTCTCCAGTAATCCACCGTCAACCATCAGGATTATAGCTGTTGGAAATGTTGCATCCTGGCATACCAGCTATAGTTTCACCTCTTTCTGTCCCTCACAAAAATGCGTATTCAAATACAGGGAGATCAGAATAGTGTTCATTAAAAAAAAATTCCCAAAGTTTTATCCTTAAACAAGGGGGAGGGATCTGAGGCATGACTCAAGTGGTAGAGTGCCTGCCTACCAAGCACAAGGCCCTGAATTCAAACTCCAGTACCACCAAAAAAACCCAAACCAAACCAAAACAAAACCCCTTAGTTTTCATAACAAATAATGATGACATATGGTGTGTCACAACCATGAATCATTCAGTTATCCAGTCCCAAAGCAATATATGTAAGTTTTGACATTATCATGTGGCCTACAAAGCAGGCTTAGCAATGATCTCAGTTTGCCTGGAGTTGAGAAGGGTTCTAGGGCTAAGAGAGAGAATGTACTAGACAAATCAAAATGGGTTAGGAACTTAGTACAAAGTGTAGACTCATCTGGTAGCTGAAATGATGAATGATGAACTTTATGTGTCAGAATTTCCATGGCTTTTGGTGTGGTCTCAACTGACAACTCTTTATATCATGTGAGTAACTGATTGTTGTCTGGGCTTTCCTGTGGCAGAGACTCTAGTTCTGTTGCTAAGGTGGTCCGTTTAATTGGTTAGTGAGTTTGACTGTTAGAAATTTGGCTTCCTGGCAAATCTTCTGAACTCATTTGTCAGCTAGAATTTTACCCCAGAGAATAAAAGTTATGATGTTAATCAAACAATCAGACCATTGACACCCACACCATGTGCCTTCCAAACAAACATCCCCAATCATCACTGGTCACGACTTCATGGCCCCACCTTCCTGGAACATAGCCTGAGACCTGACATAGGAGGGCCATGCCGACAGAACTTGAGGGCCAGGCTTGAGCTGTGAGAGGTCCTTCTGTTGTGGAAGGGGGCCTGCTTCCTTTTGCCTTCTGGAATCCAGGTCTGCAGGCATTTCCCCTTCCCTGGCCCCAAGTTTTGGGACAGCTGTCCCTTTGTGCATGAGAGAGAGGAACTATTAAAATATTAAAAGGGAGACCCTACTGTTGAAGTGACGGGGAGGGATAGAGTTGCCCAACTCCATCCATGAAAGATGAAACCAGCAACTCTAGCCCATCTAAGAGGATGTCAAAATAAAGTCAAGAGTTAACTTCAAGAAGTTCTTTACCTCCTGAACTCGATCTTCTCCTTTTTGGTGTTGTTGTGGAGCAGAGCTTCCTGTCTGGTTTAATGCTGCGTGCAGCACTCCTGGCTACTCTTCTGTGTCAGGAAGGTCAGGGTTTGATGGGCTCAGCTGCATTCCCATTGCATGCTGGGCAATTGTCCTTAAAACTAGCTGTCTCCTTCAAGATGGTACACCTGTCTGACTCCCTGCTCAGAGCCAATCTCTTTGCCTTCACAGAGGATCCCTAGAAGAGATCCTCAGTGTGTCCCTGCTTCCAATCCCTCCCAAATTCATTCTGGAGGGTGTCACCTTCCCTAAATACCTATGTTATCCTATCTGCCCACCTTTCCAACCCTGCTTCTCAGGGTGTCTTCAAAGGACCTCATTCTCTGCCTCCAGTGACCTGGCCAAACTCCCTCCTTCCTTAGCTTGCATTTTCCTTCTTCTCAGACTGGTCAAACACAGCCTAACTGTGCCCACTTTGGAGCTGAATGAACACACCTTTCTAGACTGACCTCCTACAGGAAGTCTTCTCTGACTCTTTTTGCCTTCCTTGACCACCTCTCCCACTTCTATCCCCCAACTCTGGCCATAACGATGCAAACCTACATGGATCAGTTCCTCTTCCCCAGGGGGTCTTTGTTTTCCCTCTGGCTGATCTGTGAGTCCCTGGAAGGTTGAGACCATCATGCCTGCTTCAGAGACAGGGAGTAATATGCACCCTACATTTCTATCCTCCTTGCTGAAAGGTGGGGCCATTTGTCAGGTTCTAGACTGTTGGCAGAAGTGGCATGTATCATATCCTGGCTGAGATAGGGGTGGCAGGATTTCCTCCTTCCTACTTTTCTTCCCCTGTCACAGTAACCAAAATTCCATGGATCCAGATGGTGAAGCTACAAGATGATACATCCTGTCAGCTGGAGCCCCGAATGACTGTGTGGATCGCAGCTTCCCATCAGCCTGCATTGGACATATGATACAAGCCAGAAATGAACTGTGTCCTGATAGGTCTCTGAGATTTGGGGACTTTGCTACTGTACCTGGCATTGTGTAGCATTAATGTGACATTTCCTTTGTCCCCCACGTCTCCACTTCTCTCTGTCTGGCAGTCCTGAGCACACACTGGGCACCCAGGAAAGATTTGGTAAATTAAGCTTTTTGTTTAAATGATGAATCTTATGAGATAATTGGATAATTTGCAAATGAGACAATTTAAGAGGTTGTTCTCAGCAGTAGCATGCCCAGTGAAAACTACTCTTGACCTTGGCTTTCTGGAGAGTCCACTGTCCATTCTAACCTCATTGACCAAACTCTGGAATACTAAAGCAGGTGGGTCGGCTGGGGTTCCATAAGCTATGTGACTTTGGAATAGTTAAGTGCCTTCTCAAAGTCTTGAGTTCTATACCTGCAAAGTGACGAAATGATATCAGAGTTCCAGGGGACCTGGACCCTCAAACTATGCACTTCTAAGAAGGCCATGTCCCCAGGGAGACAAGCACCTTGGGGCCAAACACTCGTGCAGTTGTGTAGGTATGATGTCCAGCACCCCCCACTTCCTGAATATTTGTGGTAAAGAAGGTGAAATTGTGGTGCAGTTGGGAGAGGATCTTATTAAGGCCATGAAACTGTGACATGGCTGGCCATGTAGCTAATCATTGTCTTTCCCTTGGCTCAGGGACAGGCTGACAAAGTAGGGCCCAAACCACAAGGGTGAGAGACACTAACCTCACCAAAATATGAGTTAGAACTTTCCACTCACCCATCAGTTCTTTGGGGCATGGTTGTGTCTTTTTAATAGTCTCATTCCCAGTGCTTTACTCAGTCTGGCCCAGAGAAGGTACTGGAAAGATTATTAAGCTCCCTAGGGGTGGAAGTCCCTGTCAGTGGGGTGTATATGATGAGGTTGATAGTCATTGGGCAGGATGCAGTAGCAGGTATCTGGAACCAGGAGAAGAATAGGTAGATGATCGCCTAGATTTGTCTGATTTAGGATTCCTCACTGGCCTCCTGGGTGGGGCCAAGGGGGCACCTGGGAAGGAGCTTTCGGTGCTGCACACAGGAAAGACCAGGATGAGCTGGGCTCCTCTTGCTTCTGTGTTGAGGTGGGATGCCTGAGGCACATATTCTTCACATATGTTAACCTTGGCACTCTGCCCCTGCCAAGAAGCTGTCACAGAGGTATTTAGCAGAGGAAATAGGTTAGGAAGTGTTTCTGCTATACTTTGGAGCACTGGGCAAATAACAGGGCATGTTCTGGGAGGGTCTATGGTGGGGGAGGCAGGGGCTAGCTGACCTTGCCAAAGCCAGTTTGGTCCAGCAGCAGAGGACTGGGCATTAATAATGCCTGGCAGCCAAGGCCTGGTCTCCTCAGCTGTCAGATGGGATGAGGGTAGCTGACAAGGCTGAGAACCTACTGTGTGCCAAGTGCTGGCTTGGGGGGTTCCACACATCTGCTGTCTCCCTCCAACCTCACACAGCCTGCCAGGTAGGGCGATCCACCAGTTCACAGATGAAGAAAGAAGCTGCCTTAAGGTTGGCTTGATTCCAATCAGAGCTGACTTTATTTCAACTTGAAGCAAATCACAGCAGCCTCTCCTTGGTGCCACAAATCCAGTACACCCATGCAGAAAGTGGGAGACAGCATGAGACATCCTCTGCAAACTACATATCTGTCATTTCTCTTTGGGATAGTCTCAGTGTGATGATTTTATATGGCAGAGGTTTGAGGAAGAAATGTCAACTGTTGTCATTGGAATCAGGCCATGTGGTTTTCATCCTGGAAGGACTCTTTCCCTCTCTAATCTCAAACTTAGAGCACACAGTGCACACAGTGCACACACACAATCTCCACCACTGTGCACCAATAACCCCCACACCTATCTATGCATGTCCGCATTCATACAAATGACTACACATCATGGTGATGGTCACACAATGATAGGCCTCTGCACACCCACTAGAGTGTTCACCCAATATACCCCTGTGACTTCATCTACTCTCATATACTCAACCCACCTCAAGTTGCCTTCACACACACGCGCGCACACACACACACACACACCCCCTCAGGTGGACAAGCTTGCCCACATACACGACAGGTGATTGCACATAGAAGTCACACACTCGATCTCATTTGCACAGGCTTTAGCAATTCTGCTTTTTAAGGAGACATAGGAAAGTGAACCCAGAGTTCTCAGCTGCTTTCTGCTACCCCTGGTGGCTCTCTCGAAGACAATGAGCTATTTAGTACAGAAAAACAGAAGGGTGGGGGGACGACAGGCGAGGAGCCTTGGGGTCTGGCTAAGGGTCTCTCCTGGGATGAGCTGGTCCATGTCTGTTCCTCCTGATTTCAGTTTCTGCAGAAGTCAAGTGGGACTGAAACTCTCTTGCAGCTCTCCCCAGCCCCTATCAGCCAATGCAGGGAAGCAGAAGCCATTCAGAAAGTCCTGCGTGGATCCTTCTCAAGGCCGGGTTCACCACTGTCAGCCAGAAGGCCTGCTCCAAAATTCAGCTTTCCCCTTTTGGCCCATGTGGTCTTATGGGGTGCTCACACCCTGAAAGGACATTTACAAGGTCACACTTGTCAGACCTGCATAGGCTGTTCACCATTAAATATTCCTCATGATTTCATAGGTGGGGAAACTGAGGCTGAGGAAGGGAAGGACCTAGTGCTCAGCACTGACCATCCCTTCCTAGATCCTTGGTGATATTTGGTGGGTGACTGTCACATGCTGTTCTTCTGTCACTTTCAAATCAGCTCTTGAGGCATCTGAAGATTTTGCTGTGCTCACGTGTGTACACCCATCCCAGGTACATACACATACATGCATACACATTCTCATATACACTTATACAAGAAATCCTGCCCAGTTTGGTGAGATTTCCAGAAAAAGTTGATAGAAGGATGATCAGTTAGAGTTCCCAAGGCTTCCTGCTCCTGGATCTCAACTACATTTCCGGGCTCATGAGTGCTGACATGAAGTTTAATCCCGACTGAGCACTGGGTTCCACAATGGGAGAATGAATACCGTATGTTCCTTCCCCTTACAGACCTTGTACTCCAGTGGAAGGTCACAGTGTGGTCACAGCTTAGAGGTGGATGAACAGGACATGTGTCTAAACAAGGTCCAAGAGTACCCTGCGAGGGAAATGGACTCTGCAAGGGTTCCAGTGTAGACTTCCCAGGAAAGGACTAGGAAGACACGTAAACATCTCCAAATAAAGAAGTGGTGGGATGTCCCCAGACAGCAGCATGTGTTCTGGCCAGAGGACAAAGCCTGCAGTGTGTATAAGGTGATCCAGTGACCCATGTACCCAGAGCCTGGGACTGGAGGGACTAGAGAGGCAGTGTGGAGCAGGTGGGAATATTTGCCTTTATTCTTTGGGTCAAGGAGTGGGCCATGGAATGGGTTTAAGGAGAGAAGGGAGGAGACCAGTCATGTGGTTAGAAAGGTCACCATGGCGGACCTTGAGGAGACTGAAACTGGCATCTAGCTAAGAGCCCCAGTGGTTGAAAGGTGAGCTTGCTGCAATACCCACTGTGGCAGAAGGATGCGGGGGCCCCCAGAGGTTGAGGGTAGTGAGAGGCAGATGGTCACAAAAGGAGAGGTGTCCAGGACCAAGGTGCAGTTTCTGCTGGGAAGCGGGCAGCCTTGCCATCCCAGTCCTGCAGGTGGGGCAGGCAGCCATGGAGCATCCCTCTTGGCAGCCTCAGGCAGGCGGCAACCAGCCATTGTGTGTCAGTGGTGCTGTCCGGGAGCTGCAGCCCGGAATACTAAAATCTCTCTCAGGTTTATCTCCACCCCATCTTGCTCATTTGAAATCCTTGCAATTGGGGGAGAAAGTTACTTTAATCCTCTGGTTCCTATCAGCCTAATTACAGTTTCAATAGACAACGGGCAGGACTCTAAATGAGATCGGAGGACACAGGAGCACATTATGTTGGTGCTAATAATGATCTGTCTTTGTTTTATCATTTCGTGTTGTTGCTTCTCATTTCGGCTGCCTGAATTCTTAATGCCTTCGAGGGTCTCGTGGAAATTGCTTCCGGGACACGGTGGCAGACTTGCATACGAAAATACCCAGCCTGGCGCCTACAACTAACAAGCCAGCCACCATTTAAATTTCAATCAGCCCCTCTGTTTGTGTGTGAGTTTCTTGGATGGATGAAATTAGCAATTTTGAAAAATTGATTAAAATTGCTGGTTTCATGAAGCCTCAAAACATCAAAATCAATCTATTTTTTTAATGCCCAAATTCTGGTTGAACCCGCCATGTCTGCAGTATGAGAAGCACTGAGGGATTGCAGGTGGGAAGGGGGACTCGGAGGCTAGGTTGGCTGGGCTTCTCTTGGCTCTTGACCAATTCCTGTGTGACCTTAACTGGTTGAATCTCTCTGGGTCTCATTTTTTTTTTCAGCTGTGGAATGAAGAGGTTTAACTGCAGAGTATTTCTAGTAGGCTCTTCTCCAGTCCTGGCACTATATAATTATGGGCTCTGAGTCAGGTAGTAAAATGAATGACTCTGTGTAGGTAGAATCTGTGTTGAGATGAGGTGAGAATGCTAACAACAGATAGCATATTAGCTAACATTTTAAAGTGCTAAACCAGACATTTTATATGCATTATTTACACCCATTTAATCAGCACAGGAAAATGCTGAGAAAACACAGTCATCCCCATTTTTAGATGTAGAAATGGAGACTTGGACTCTTCCCAGGTCCAAGTGAATAGTTCCAGGTACAGATTGTTCTGACCTTCCCAGTGGACGGCTCTCAGGGGGCCCATGGATGGCAGTAAGGGAGTCACCCATATGTGGTGTGGGGTGTAAGGCCATTGGCCCCCAACTGGGACAGAAGATACTGACAGCAGACATTTGAGGCAGCCCTGGTTTCTCTCTCCTCTGTGAACTTTGAGTTACTGTTTTGAGAGCTGTCTTCAACAACTCTATAGCAGAGAGGAGTCAAGCAGGGAAATAATAATGAAAGATGTTGGTGTCTTATTTCCTCCATACAGTAGTGACCTGTCAATGGCACATACCTGTGGCACAGAGACACTGTCCTTAAGCAGCTAGTTGGGGGAGAAAACACTCTGCTGCTCATGGGGAGAAGTGCAGTTCCTTCACCTTCTCTGATCCCTTTCATGTGGCTCTGCTTGTCCCTGGGGAGGAGATTGCAGGTTGCCTACCTTAGAGAACTAGGCAGCCTTGTTCCCTCCAGTTCAGGCTGAGTAAGATGGGTGTCATGGCCATTTTCTGTCTTCTCTAGGTCCCTGAGGCACAGCTGCCAACAACCTTAAGCACAAGAAAAGCAAGGTGACTTGGTACCTGCTCCAGACTTGCTGCAGAGAATCCTGGCCAGTTCAAGAAGCCCTGGTTCCCTAAGCATGTTATGTGTGTGTGCACACATGTATGCACAGGATCCCTGTCTTCCAGTACACTGGCCAGGTGGCTAGTGGGTGGACCGTTTCCATTCTGTCACAATCCTATACAGTTATTCAACCCTTACTGGAGTTAGTGGGAAAAGACACAGGTGCTATGGGGAAAGAATGTCAGCTACATCGCTGGTGTCCGTGGCCTTGGGAGACATGTAGGTCTCTGGGCCTTGGTTTTCTCAATTGTTGAGTGGGAATGGTGTCCCTCTTTCTGGCCTGGACAGTCTTGAGGAGGAACATGTGGTTTGCATGTGGGATGCCTGGCACAATGTCTGGCGCAGAAGCAGAGACTTGACCAGCCCTGGCTACTGTTTCTACCCTTGCAAAGCTTCTGGGACCACTAAGAGGCTGGCCTCTCCATTGTGTGCAACTTCCCCACAAGAGAAGAGGATGCTAGGTGCTGGGCTAAGCGCATTCACCAGGGAAGTGACTTGCTCTTGATCACCAGCCTCTTATCAACGCACTCAAATTTAGGCCTTAGTATCATATAACTGCTATTGTTCTGAAACCTCAGGGCATTCACAAATTATTGAAATAACATACACAGCAGCCTCCAGGGTCAAGGTTGTGCTTTCCTGTAAAGCATAACAGCAGGTATGCACGGATCACTCTCCCAGCCAGTGTGGAAAGTGGGGAGGAGACAAGCCATGATGATGGAGTGGATTCAACTCAGCTCTTTCCTCTATGACCTGCCTCTCTTCAAGAAGGGCTTCCCTATCGATCTTGGTGGATGTCGGCAGCACCACTTGGGCAGAGTGCTAAGTTGGGAGAATGAGGTTTCCCAGTCAGGGAGAACTCTTTGACTCTGACATTGGTTAGCAGTTACTTTTTGTCTGTGAGAGAAACCTAACCTCACTTGTCTTAAGCCATAAAAGGAGTTTGTCAACAACCATGACAGGAGTCAGGCATGGTTGGACCCAGGTGCTGTATGCCACTCTCAGCTTACATTCTGCCCTGTTGACTTCATTCTCAGGCTGGCTGGCCCCACATGGTGGTAGAAGTAGCCTCCAGAAGCTCCAGGTGCACATCAGACCAGATGAGCAGCTCCAACTGGAAGCAACCCCTTTCCCAATGATTTCAGCAAAACCCTTGGGTCACTAGGGTCATACCACTTCCCAGAACAAATGTCTATGGTTCAAGGGTGGAGACATTGACTGACAGGCCTGGTGTACTTGCCCATCCCAGGTCTGGAGCAGAGTCAGGCAAGGGTGGCACTCCAGGAGGGGGAGAAGAAGCTAAGTCGGAAAAAGCAAAAGAAGTCCAGTCCCACAAGTCCTGAGCCAGGGCCCTGTAGCAGAGCCAAAGGTGCTTCTCCATTTCCTTTGACATCCTTCGTCCCCAATTCCTTATCATTTAGGCTGAAGGCTTTTGGTTTTGGCTTATTGAAAACACATGGTGATTGAGCCAGTTGGACAAACATGAACGTTGTCTTGGTTTGGGGGCCCCAAAGTGGATGCTGAGACAAGATTTGGGGTGTGAGATGTTTACTTGAGGATCAATCCTGGAAGAGAGAAGAGGGGCCAGTAAGGCTGTAGAGTGGAGCAATGAGGGAGGAAGGTCATCTCAGCTGTGCTGGTGAGTGGGTCCCGAGTGGGATCCACAGGGCTTAGTGAACTGGGGCCCTGTAATGACAGGGAGGAGCACATTCAGAGGGGCTCTCAAGGGGTGAGCAAGCTGGGGGCTTCTTGACCAACTCCTGTCTCTTTGTGGTTGAGGGTTCCCTGGCACTGAGGGCCACTGTGTGAGCTTTGAGCCTGCTCCATTAAGGGGAGACAGGATGGTGCAGTACTAGCGTGTCCTCAGATAGATGCATATATGTGAGGCAGGAAGCATGCATGTTGTGGAGCGGTGTGCAAGGGTGCTGCTCACACAGCTATAGCTAATGTCCAGTGAGGGCCAGGAGAGGCAGGAGGGACCCAGGCAACCTCTCCTTGCACATGGGGAAAAGACGGTAAGGGGACCGAATATGATTGAAGTTAGCTTTATGCATGTATGGAAATGTCAGAATAAAACCCATGTAAAAAATTGCACAAAAGTTAAAAAAAAGAGAGTTGGGGGAGAGGGGAGATTAGGAAGAATAATAGAGGGGTGGATAAGATGAAAGTATGTTATATGCATGTACAGAAAGATCACAATGAAACCCCTCACTTTGTATAATTAATGTTCACTAATAAGATTTTTTTAAAAGACTGGACATTGGATATTAAGGAGTTATTATTAATTTTAAGTTGCCTTAATGACATTTTGATTACATGGGCATATGCTCTTAGTTTTTTAGAAATGCTTTCAGAAGAGTTTATGTATGAAATGTCATGGTGTCTGTAATTTGCTTTAAAATATTTCAGCAAAAAAATGAGTGCTGAAGCAAGTAGTGCAAGGTGTTAGAGATTGTTAAATCCAGGTTACAGGTATATGGGTATTAATTATATTATTTCTACCTTTCAGTAAGTTTCAAAATGTTCATAATAAAAGGGAAAGCCCAGGGGGATGCTGGGATCTGCTTGCATTTGGTAGATGGGAGTGAGTGGTGTTTTTTGTATTTCACTGGGTCCCAAAACTCAGAGATCAGGAGCTCTGACTGTAGATCTGACCTTGCCTCAGAGTTGTTGTGTGACCTTGGAAAGATCTCTTCCAATAACTGAAGGACAGGGTTCTTCCATATTTTTAAGATCTGACACACTCTGAGGCCCTCTGAGTCACTGAACAGCTTTCAATGTGCAGTAAAAATCCCCAAATTCCTATTGGAAGAGCTGTGCAACTCCCAGAATCTCAGGTTAGGGAACACGGGGCCACGGGGGAGCTGCTCCAAGACTCAGCTTCACCTCACTTGTACCATGGCCAAAATCAGTATGATACCATTGATTGCAGTGCTGGAAGAAATGCATACAATTGTGTAGGTCAGTGAGAGTCAGGTCCCACCCAGCACTGACAATATGGTGTACTTGGTGAGAATTTCAGGGGCACTGGGAAATTAACTATGTGCTCTCTGTTGCTGGGTAGAGTGTTCCACAAAGGTGTATTTACTTAAGCTTCTTGATAGTGTTGTTCAAGTCTTCTATATCCCCATAAACTTGGAATCTGTTTCCCCTAAGGGCCTGGGATTGCTATGCTTTCTTTAAAAGGGCAGTGTGGGGTAGTTGACATCTGAGGAGAAGGGCCCACTCAGGGAGGAAGGCAAGGCCTTGGGCCTCAGTGCAAAGAGGGATGGCCTGGAAATGAATATGTGTTGTACTACAGTGAGATTTTTTTTTTTTAACCATAAGTGATGTTGGATTGTGTCAATATTTTTAGATTCTATTGAGATAATATGATTTTACTGACATTTGAATATCATTTGTAGTATAAATTCCACTGGGTCACAGTGCCTTATCTGTTTTTGCATATTATTGAATACAATGTTTTCATATTTTCAAACATATTTTTGCCCCACAAAAGGTATTAGTCTTCAGTTGTCTGCTTTAGTAATATTCCTTTCTGGTTTGACTATCAAGATGTTTATTTCATAAAATGAGATGCAAAGGGTTTCTCATATATTTTCTGAAAGATTTTGATGGATCTAGCATTTTTTTCTACCTAATTTGCCAGAGAACCTATTGTAGTCTAGTGGGAAGGTTTATAACTGCCTGTTCAACTTGTTAAGTAGATACAAGGTTATTCAGGCTTTCCATTTCTTCTTTAGTGAGTTTTGGAAGTCTGTGCTTTTCAAGGAATTTGTACATGTTCTCTAAGTTGTTGAATTTGTGTCATAAAATTGTTCCTATTATTTCCTTATTAGCTTTTTTTAATTACAGTAGGATCTGTAGTGTGGTATCCCTCTTTTTATCTTCAATATAGGTAAATTGTGTTTTCTTTGTTTCTGGATCAGTCTGGCTGGAAGACTACCAATTATCAATTGATATGACTGTTTGACCTTGTAAAGCAACCAGGCTTTGTGTTCATTATCTGTTTCTTGTCTGTTTTCTATTTCATTGTCATATGCTCTTATTTTTACTATTTTCTCCCTTCTAGTTTCTTTGCGTTTCATTTTCTTCTTCAATCAAGTGGAAGCTCCAATGATTGATTTTAAGTGTTCTCCTTTCTAATATAAACACACAGTTATAGTTGCCTATTACTCTGGGTTTATCCTTCCTCCCTCCCTCCCTTCCTCTCTCTCTCTCTCTCTCTCTCTCTCTCTCCCTCTCTCGGTACTGGGGTGTGAACTCAGGGCTTAAAGCCTGCTAGGCAGTTGATCTACCACTTGAACCACTCCCCAAGCCATTTTTGCTTTTCTAGTTATTTGTTCGATGTGGTCTCACATTTTTCCCAGCCAGTCTTGGATTATAATCCTTTTGTCTATGCTCCCCAGTAGCTGTGACCTCGGGGTCCACAAGCCCAAAGCTACCACTCCTGGCTTGTTGGTTGAGATGTAATCTAGCTATTTGCTGTCCTTCAATCACCTCTGCCTTCCAAATAGCTAGGATTATAGGTGTATACCACCACACCCATCCTCCAAAAATAATCCTTGATTTGTTTATTTTTCCTTTCAGTTCTATCAGATTTTTTGAAGCTCTGTTACTGGTTGCATAAGGAATTAAAATTATTTTGTCTTCTTGATAATTGACTCTTTTTTCATTGTGTAATACTCCTTTTTATTCCTGGTAACATTCCTTTTTATGAAGTTTACTTGATGTGAATATATTTAGTAGAACTTTTTATTGTGTTTTTTAAAGCATATTTTATTATATCTTTTACTTTGAGATGATCCATGTCTTTTATATAAAATGTGTATTTAGTAGGCAGCATACGGTTGGGTGGGTCTTGCTTTTTTATCTATCTGTTCATACTGGATTATTTAGACAATTTGCATTTAATATGATTATTGGTAGATTTGGTTCAAGCCTACAGTTTTGTTATTTCTTTTCTTTCTTTCTTTTGTGGTACTGGGCTTTGAACTCATGCTTTTGCACTTGCTAGGCAGGTGCTCTACTACTTGTACCTCCAGCCTTGCTCTTCACTCTCTGTTTTCTACTTTTCCAGTGTTTTATTTTATATGAATTCAGTGCTTTTTAGGAGTCCATTCTACTCTAAGTTTACTAGCTATACCTCTTTGCTTTGTATTTTTAATGATTGTTTTAAAGTTTGTAATATATATCTTGAACTTACCATAATCTATTTCTATTAATATTACAACACTTTACATAGGATGCAAGAATCTCGTAAGAATATAATTCTTCTGTTCCCTCCTGTCTTTTGTATTGTATTGTCACATATGTTACTAATACATATATTATAAACCCCATTATGTCTGGTTATTTTTACATTAAGTTGTCAACTACTTTGTAAAGAAAATGAGAAGTTAGTAAACACAAAGTTTAAAAGAGAAAACAAACCTACCCACGTATTTAGCATTTCTGGTACTCTTCATTCATTTGTATAGACTTGAGGTATATTTGATATTTTCCTTCAGCCAGAAGAGCTTTATTCAATAACTCATACAATGCAGGTATGCTAGTGATAATGAATTCTCTCAGCTTTTATTTGTCTGAAAATTCTTTATTTTGCCTTTACTTTTGGAGGATATTTCACTTGATATAGAGTTCTGGGTAGGCAGTCTTTTTCCCCCTTCCTCTTTAGACATTAGAGGCCTTGTTCCATTGTCAACTGGCTTGCATAGTTCTGGTGGAATAGTCTTTACGACCTTGTTGTGTTTCCTGTATGTGATGAATATATTTTCTTTGACTACTTTAAAGATTTTTCTCTTTACTATTGGTTTCCATAAACTTGACTAGGAAATGGCTTGTTGTGATTTTCTTTGTAGCATTCTGCCTTAAGTTGTGTTGATTTTTTGAATGTGTCAGCTTCTGTTTTTAATAAAGTTTAAAAAACTTTCAGCTACTACTTCCTCACATAATTCTTATGTGAGGTTGTGATATAACAGGAAATATGTATTTTGGTTTCATCTTGGTTCATGGCCCACAGCTCCCAAACTCCTTTTAACTTCCTAAGCAACTGGGGAAATAGGAGTATTTTTTGTTTAAAAATTTGGACTTTTGTCCTCAGTTCCTGAAATAACTCTAGAGTGGTAAAGGTGAAAAACACACCTTTTTTGATTCATAGCAAGTGTTCTTCAACCACACCTGAGTTTATATTAATAGGTGGGGATTTTTTGAAAGCACTTAGATAACCTCAGGATGGGGGCTGATTGCCAGGAGAACCCCAGGAGACAGTTGGAACTTTCAGCTTTACCCCTGGGCCTGCAGAGAGGAGAGGGGAGCTAATGATTGAGATGTTCCTCAATGACCCATGATATAATCAATCATGCCTATGTAATGAAGCCTCCAGAAAAATCCCAAAAGGACAGGGTTTGGGAATCTTCCAGCTAGGAGAATAAGAACACATTCATGCACCAAGAGGATGGCGTACCATAACTTCATGGGGACAGAAGCTCTTGCACTCAAACCCCTTCCCAACCTTGTCCTAAGCATCTCTTTATGTGAGTGTTCATCTGTATCCCTTAAAAATTTTTGCAAGAAATGGATAAACATATGTAAAGTTGAGCTCTGTGAGCTGCTCTAGCAATTTAATTGAATGCAAGGAGTGGGCAATGGGAACCCCCACTCCATCTGTAGTTGGCTGATCAGTAGTATAGATCACAACCTGGGTATTAGTTTGGATATGAAGAGTTCCCATAAATGCTCACATATTAAAGGCTTGGTTTTGGGAGGTGATTGGATCCTCACTTCCTCAATGGGTTAATCCCTTGATGAGTCCATACCAAATGGGGTACTAGGAGTTGGGGACTGGTTGAAGGAAATAGGTCACTGGGGTATTTTTGATGGGTGTACCTTGCAGTCTGTCTGTCTGTCTCTACTTCCTGGCTGTATGACGTGAGCATCTGTGCTCCACTATGCCCTCTCTCTAATGATGCTCTGCCTCACCACAGTCCCACAGCAATAGGGCCACGAGACATGGACTGACACCTCTGAAACCATGAGTCAAAATAAACTTTTCTACTTTTAAGTTATGTTAGGTATTTTGCCACAGAAACAAAAATCTAAAACACTCAGACTTGCTATTGGTATCTGAAGTGGGGGGCAGTCTTGTGGTATTCACTGAAGAACTGGTGTTGGTGGAGAGGAGTCGCCACCTATTTTGGATACAGAAGTGTTCTGTGGTGCGTGTGAGAGTAGAGAGAAAAAACAGATTGCTTTTCCTTCAGAATAATATCTACTTAATATTTTCTTACGTATCACTGAAGTCCTGCTTAATTCATTAGCTTTTAAAAATCTTTTTGCTTCTATTTGGATAATCTCTCTTAATTCTTACTCAGTTTTACTTGTTTTCTATCTACTTTTAAGCCTGTTTGGTGAATTTTTCATTTTAGATATTGTAATTTTTGGCTCTAGATATTCCAAAGTTTTCCCCAGTATGGTAGTTTTCTTCAGTATGTTTATGTTTTCCTTAAATCTTGAAAATATTTATAATAGCTGTTTTTAGGCTTTTTATGTGAATTCCATCACCTCTGTGACTTCTGGGATCAATTCTGTAGGTTTGTGCTGGTGAAATGCGTTGGGTTAGATTCTCCAGGTTTTTTGCCTGTTTGGTTATCTTTAATTGGATTGGGCATTGTGTGGATGGCACTGTTGCGTGTCTGGATTGTTTGCTTTCATAGAGTGCGTTATGCTGCGTTCTGGGAACCAGCTTGTTTAGGTTTACATCAGCTTGCAATTTTGAGCCTTGCTTACAAGTTTCAAAAGGTGTAGAGTAGCCTTTACTCTCACCACAGCTTAGTTCTGCTACTTTATATGGTCTCCCAGGAATGCCCTCAGGGTTCAACACGTTCTTCTTGGACATTTGGTCGCAACTCAAAAGGGCTCTTGTCCCTGCTAAACTTCTATGTCTGTTCAGCTCCCTGCTCCCCAGTAGTTGCTCTCTGCCTGGCCTGATGGACTATCTTCTTGCACAAACATGGCTTCATGTTCAAAGACACGGGACATCCTGATATAAATTTCTGGATCTCTTTCTCTGCATAGTTTCTTCTTTTTCAGTCCTCTGCCTCACAGTTTCCAGCAGTCTCAGCCTTCCCAGATTCTAATCTCTGTTTTCACAGCTCATGGAGACAGCATGATCCACTTGGAGTCTCATGAACCTTTGCCAACTCCACTAAATGCTTCTAGGCAGAACTCTGTGGGATCATAGAATTCACTTTGCTTGCTTCTTTTCTCAGAGACTAAAGTACTGTGACGCCTATTGTCTGAGGTCTGAAAACAGCTGTTTTACATATTTTTCCATACATTTTCCCTAAACTGCTTTAGATGGTGTTATAGGCAGAATATGGCCCCTTAAGGATGTCCACATCCTAACTTCTGGAGACAATGAATATATTATGTTGTGTAGCTGAAGGAAATTCAGATTGCAGGTGGAGTTAAGGTAGCAAATCAGTTGACTTTAAAAGGTTATTTTAGGGGTCATCTTGGATTACATAGGTGAGCCAAAGCAATAGAAAGCACCCCTCAAAGTACAAGAGGGAGACAGAAGAGAGAGGACCAGGGAGATGGCAGTGTGAGAAGGATTTGGCACTGACCTTGCTGGAAGATGGAAGAAGGGAAACATGAGCCAAGCAAAACAGAAGGTGGAATAGGCAAAGAGATGAATTCTTTGAGAATGAAATCTTTGAGAAGGAACACAGCCTTGCTTATATTTTTGATTTTAGCCCACTGAGACTCAGTTCAGACTTCTAACCTCCACACTTATGATAATATATTTATTTTGCTTAAGTGCAGCAGCAACAGGAAGCAAAAACAGGTGGGAAAGCCAAACTGGTCCCAACTAGTATATCATGCTTAGAAGGAGACAACCACTGGTGGGTGAGCTTTTTAAAAAGACTGATACTTGGGAGCCATTTGAGATATTCTGACTTTGTTGATCGAAGTAGTGGCGTTGGGATTTATTTATTTTTTCTTAGCATTCTAATGTGCAATGAAAAAACACTGACCTTGTCCAACCCTCTCAATTTGCATGAGAGGCAACCAAAGTGAAGAACAGGTAGAGCAAATGCAGGTGAGCTCTCAGCCAAGAAGAAGGAATTTTGTATGTGTGTTTCTCCAGAAGGCTGTCTCTTGGCACCCAGCAATTTGTAGAAGTGGCAGGAGGTCTGCCATGCACTTGGATGCAAGGTGTACAGTCTCCAAACACAGTAGCCAAGGTTAGCCCATTAACTCTACAAAGCTATGGATTGCTGCATTCCTAACATCACTTCTATCAGCCTTATTACCACAAAAGTGCCCACGTATTGAACTGGCATGAGTCATTGATTGGTCTTGAGCACATTGATAAGAATTCTGGTATTTAACAGACCTCAGCACTCCGGAGAGCCCCAGGGAATAGCCTGCCACTGCTCTTATCAATTCCATCTCCTGGTGTACAGCACCAAGGGTGGCTCTTAGCTGGATTGTGATCATTTTTTAAAAAGTAGTACTTTCACTGAGCCAACAGGAGCCAAATGTTGCCTAGATCGTGACATCAGAAGCGTAAGGGGATTTATTGATTTGTGTTCAGAATTTCAGGGGTTCTAAGATTCCTTGGTGAGATTTTGGGGTGGAATGTTTTCTTCCTTTTCCTTTCCCCCTTTTCTTTCCCTTCCCTTTCTTTTATTTCTCTTCCCTTTTCTCCTCCTTTTTTTTCTCTTTGAAATTAACCTGAGCGGTTGGGTGGGACCATGTGCTAGTTAATAGTAGTCTGATTGTTCTAGGGCTCCTCTGTGCATTGCTGTTCTAATCCCACAGTGCCTAGATAGTTCTTGGCTGGTATCCAGTTAGGATTCTGGCTGATAAAGCCTGCACCTGTCTGTTGACAGAGAACTTCCCACTCTGTCCTCTCCCCACAATACTCTTGTCAGCTTTTGCTCAGGCCTTGACCCCTGCTTGGCTTTGACAACCTTCCCCAGCAAGCTGGTATTTTGTAGGTTGTTGGGGACAGATGTGGGGAGTGAGTGAAGATAAAATCAAGGACTAACCCTTATGGAGTGCATGCTGCTGTTCTGCACACTTGACTGTCAGAGTTAGGCTGTAGATAAGCAGTGAATACCTTCAGTTTATCAGAGGAGATTGGGTGTGTTCAGGGTGGTGTGGCTGTACCCAATACCTTCATTTATACAGGAAGAAACTCAGGCACAGAGAGATTAAGTAATTTTTATAAGAACACAAAGGAAATTAGTAGCGACCTGGGATTTGTGTCCATTGGTCTAGAACCTTACTTTTGCCCTATTTCTAAAGAAACAGTCCTGCACTTACATCCAGGAAGGTGATATCTGAATGCCATACTTTGTGAGATGGAAGGACACTGCCTTGCCAGTGCCTGAAACCTTCTTCTGAGCTATGATGTTTGAGAAAAGGCCTCAGTCTCTGCGTTCAGACAGTCTATTTAGATGGAGTCTCTACTTTCAGAGTGCAGAGCTGACGCTCAGCTTCTTTATCTGTACAATGGGGCCAATCATCCCTCCTCAGGGGGACATTAGGAGGGTTCCTTAGCATTGTGTATGTAAAGCCCCTGGCACCTGGGGGCCACCATCCACTAAGGGGGAATGGGCTTATGGGAAAAAACACCATAAATTACTGGTTGGCTCCTTGAAGAGCCCCAGAGAGTGGAATTGGGGGGGGCAGAGATTTTTTTTTTAACTTTTCTTATTTGAATGTAAAAGTAACAACTTTAGCACAGAGATTCCCTGTAACCCTTACCCAGCATTTCCTAATGTTAGCATCTTAAATAATTTACAATTATTAAAGCCAATAAATTAACTTTGGGCAATACGATTGCAAGTACAGACTTTCTTCCCATGTCACCAGCTTCTTCATTAATGTCTTTCTTACGCCAGCCATTCCAGGATCCCGACCAGGACCTCTGTTATTTAGTTGGCATTCTCCTTGGTTCCCACGTGAGTCCTCGCAGTTCATGACTTTGACATCGATGGGTTATTTTGTAGGATGCCCTCCTGTTTACATTTGTCTGAGGTTGAAGTCACGATTGGGTTGTAGTTATCTATTTTGGGCAGAAATACCATATAAAGGATGCCTTGCTCAGTGCATCCTATTAGGGCACAGGGTTTCTCCACTGCAGCCGGCTACTGTACTTTTTCTTTTACCCTCTGTAATTAATAAACGTCTTGGGAGAGATACTCTGAGACCATTCAACTATTCTGTTTCTCTCAAATTTTCATCCACTGATTTTAGCGCACATCAGTGCACTTTGTCTGCAGTAATTATTTCTGTGACCTTTTTATTCCCTTTATTAATTGGAATTCTCTTAAGATGAGCTGCCTCTCTGTGTTTATTTATGTATACCATGGCTTTTATGTTATTCTGAGTTGCTGTTTGGTACTCTCATTGTTTACTTTTTTGCTCAAAACTGTCGGAGCCTCAGCTTCGGGGCACTGTCAGGGTGTTTCCTCTGGCCTTTCATACATAGGGTAGTGGTTACTGGACTGGTTGAGGCCCGGAGCCTGGGGCACACAATGGAGGTCGAGTGTCAGGGGTTGCTTTATGACATGGAAGGCTGGAATGTGAATTTGAGTGTGTGGCAGGAAGAGTGGAAGTAGAGGATAGGGGCTGCCCGACACCCCTTCTCCACATAGACTCTGCCTCTCCAAGGCCCGCTCAGCTCTGACGTTTCACTGGATGATCTGTAACTCTCTGACCCATTCTACAGCTGAGGAGAATCAGGCCCCAGGAGGCGAAGGGGCTTGTGGGAGGTTCCAGAGCAAGTTAAGTGGGTAGAAAGCAACTTAGGCTTGAGTCCTGTCCTGTGCTGCAGGCTGGGCCTCGGGCCCTGCATGGCTCCTGTTTGTAAGGTAGCCTGTTCTAGGATCGGGGTATCTGGGGGCCCAGGGAAGTTTGTTCCACCCCCAGAAACCCAGGCAGCAGGAGGATCTGGTGCAGTCTCCTCAAGAAGCCTTGGGGCGGCTGGCTCTGTGCCCCGTCCTTTCTGCCCAGCTTAAAGGGAGGGCTGTTCTGTGCCAAATCATCAGCTCCGGCACAGTGGCAGCCTCTAATCCCCTCCTGGCTCAGGAACATATTCAACTGGGTCTGGAGGAGGTACACCCTAAAAGCAGATTTTTCAAGCCTGGGTCCAAGGTACCATGATGCTCCAGGGCACACAGGCAAGGTCTGGGAATGTTAGTAGTAGAGCACCAGAAACACATATGGGGTTGGAGCTGATGATAAGTTCTTTGAGAACCAGGGGCTATTTTAATAGAGGTTCAGTGGGCAGAACAAGGGAGGTGACAGGCCTGTGTGACAATAACAGCTGTAGAAATTTGTCCAATACCTGTGTTCCTCCAGACCTGACTGTCTGCACACACACTGCAGTACACACAGAGCTGTACACAGCTCACTGGACGGTAGTAGAAACATCTTCTTTAACTCTGGAAGCTTACGTGGAAAGCAGAGACCAAAAGCCCACCCAGTCGCTTCCAGCCTATGAGTTCTCCTTTCTAATACACAGCCTCCTTGATTCTGGGGGGAGGGGCAGGGGGCCCACAAACCCATTGTAAATTGAAAATCTGTAAATCAAGAATGCATTCGATCCCTGGAACCTACCAAACATCATTGCTCAGCCAGTTCTACCTTCACTGTGCTCAGAGTGTTTACATTCACCTGCGGTTGGGCTGAATCACCTCACATGAAGCCCATTATATGATAATTCTTTGCACATCTCAGTGTTTTATTGAACAGATGCACCCCCCAAAATGCTTGCAACACAGCCTGTGTTAGCATGTTGATTGTTTCCTGTTGTCATTGTGTGGTTACCACTGTCCAGGGTCATGACAGAGGATTGAACCGATAGACCCCCCATTCACAGATGCTGCAACTGAGACCTGAAAGAGGCAAGGGTTGGGCTTCTCTGGGAAGCACAGTGATTCCAGAAGGAAGCAGATCTTCCCCTCCTGAGCTCTCTGGGCTGTCCCCCGCCCACCCTGGTCTTTGGGCTTGTTCTCTTACATCTTCTCATCTGCAGCCACAGTGAGCAGTGTCTGGGGCTCTGTGGGTGCTCAGCAAGTCCTCTGAGATCCCAAGCACCTCTGAGGCATGCTGTGGTCTCAAATGGGTCAGGAATAGAGCAGACAGAGCTGACACTGAGCAGAGAGAAGACTGAGCAGAGTACATGTGTGCACGTGCGTGTGTGCACACACACGCACACGTGCTCCTCTGTTGGGTGAGGGATGGCGTGTGCTGGTGCAGCTGGCAGAGAGTTGCTTGGCCGCATCCCCACCCTTGTCTGGCTTTGGCTTGGTACTTCTTTCTCTGACAGGCTTGGGGAGGCCAAAGCTTGCAGATGGCCATCTGGCTGGCATTTTAGACACGGCCCAGTGCTCTCCCGTTCCTCCCCACCCCTCTCTGCTTCAGTGGCTCCATGAATTCTGCAAAGGAGTGACAGCAGGTCAGAGAGACCTTGGGGGTGCACAGAACTGGCCTGTGACAGGGCTCTTCACCCCACCATCGATCAGAAACCCTATCTAAGAAAACCTATGCCTGTGCCCTGGTCCTGAGAACTGGGAGGCAGGGTCAACATGTTGGGGCTCTATACATTGCATTCCCAGGAGCCAGGCAGAAAGACTAGGTTCAGTCTCTCATCCATCTTGCCATCCCTCCATCTGTCCATCCATCCATCTGTTCATCTCTCCATCCATCCAGCCCACAAACTTTATTGATGCTTATAGCATGCTAGAATTTATTCTAGGTCCTGGAAGGAGCACCAAGATTAGTAAAGAACCATTGGCATTGGTTGGCACCCACCTTTTGATCCAAGTTGATAGTTGGGAAGAATGACCAAGCTGTAGTGATTCTGTCCTCTACAGAGTTGGGGACAGAGACATAGGAAGGGAGAGAGGTGAGAGGGACTGTGGTCTGAGGTGGACACTAGAGTGGGGCTAGGCTCTGGTCCCAGCTCTGGTTCCTACACTTCCTGGGCCCTTGTAGATTTGCCAGATTTAGCAAAAACAAAACTAAAACCAGAACTTTCAGTTCAATTTTGATTTCAGATACACCATGAAAACTATTTAGGATACCTATGTCCCATTAACATTGGAGTCATATACTTTTTTAAAAAGTGGTTTACTATCTGAAATTAAAACTCACCTGGGCACCCTGTTTGTTACTGGCAATCCTGTGCCCTAGGCATGTGGAGTGACAGGTCCTCTGTGGGCCTCCCTGCCTCATCAGACCGTGAGGGTGAGGAGGACATCAGCCACCTCCATGGGAGGTGCCTCATCTGCCTGCCTCACACTAATGGCCGGTCCAAAGCCACCTGATGGGCAGGACTGGTTTCTCCAGAGACCACGATGTGGATGGTCAGGCTTGCTCTCCCAGAACCCTAACCCTTTCCTTGATGGAACAGCTCAGTCTGAGTGAACCTCCGGCTGCTACTGCATGAGACGGCCAGCACACAGATGGCTCTGGACCACCATGACCCTCTTGCAAAGAGGCCCCTGGCATCTGCCTATCTCAATACTTCCCTTGCTTCTAACTAATTCAGCCTTTGATTTCTGTGAAGGAGCCAGCAAGGGACAGAAAATCGCTAAGAACACAGGACCCTGGCAGTGGAGGAGAAGTGGCCTTCCTGTCACCTGTCTCTCTGCTCTGCGCTCCTTGGGGACACTTCCCCCTGGCTGGCAGTGTGCTCTAAGCAGAGGAAGCTTATTCTTGGTTCCATGGGGAATCTGTTCAAGAGGTCTAATGAAGTGTAGGGGCCTTTGTCCCAAAGGTGAGTGGTTCGAGACGTTCCTAATCACTTTTAGCATGAGCAATTCCACATAGCCGGTGGGTTGATTGGCCACACAGACACGGGATGGGGACAGATCATGAAGAAGGAATCTATATTAACCAAAGAGCCAGCAAGAGAAGCCCAGCTGAAAGAAATTAAAAAGACCATGTTTTCAAACACTGTCCTCCGACGGGAATTTTTCTAGCTACAAGAGCGTGTGTTACAGATTTCAGACACTAACGTATTGACAAAAACAAACAAATAAACAAAAGTTGAAATGCAGGAAACCTCTTGGGTCTGACAGAAATCTCAATGAGGTGCCTGCTTGCTTTGGTTTGTTAAAAAAAAATGCAAGTAACAACAATATCTGACAAAAAAAATTCCCTCACAGTCTGGATGCCTTTCACCTATTGTTCCCCGCGAAAAAAAATGTTGCTTCTTTAAACGTCTGCACATTGGTGATCGTTAGGAGGAAAGAGCTCAGCTGAGTTTCCTTTATTTATTTATGTCCCTTTTGCTGAATTCTGATGAAGCACAGGCCGCAGGCCGTGCAGCATCTGGCTTCTTGGAAGGATGGCTGTGTGGAGAGTTGGGGCCCTGGCTTGAGACACAGAGTGCACCGTGGTTCTGTCTTCTCTGGCTGTGGGTGTTGCAGTGACATCTCTCGGCGTCTCTGGTGCATGCTCTCTCAGTCCTGCTGAGGGAGAGCCACTACCCCCTTCTCCTTTTGGACAGGCCAAAGGTTAGGGCTGAGCCCTCAGATCAGGAATGGCAGTGGAGGGATGTGCAGCTTGTCAGTCCAAAAGACAGTGTGGCCAGGCTGGTGCAAGTTCTAGAAACTACATCCTCTGAAGGAGGCTTGCAGAAGCCTAGAGAGGCAACAGATGGGGTACTAACACAGGCAGCTACCAGCCTTGTACTTGAACCTCTGAAGTTGCTATGGGGTAGGGACAAAACTGTGTCCAAAGGGAGGACACCATGCCAAAAGAGGAAATAAGAGGTTTCTTTTTATGCCCAATGACATGGCTGTCAGTATTGGGTAAAAAGTTGGAGAGTGGGGCTGTATGAGGAGCCAGTTCCTTGCCATTAGACTGGGGGCAGTATGTGTTGGGTCCCTGTGTGGCACTTAGGTGTGCTCACTGAATGAATTGTGTGCTGGTGGCCGGCCAGCCCTTGTCATGCCCTTAACCTCATCTAAACCTTTCTGCAGTTCCTCTTTGTGGGTATTGGGACCCTTGTCCTACAGAGGGGACACCGAGGTGGAGGTGAGGTTGAAGCAACCCTAATGAGTGTCAAAGTTCAAATGAAAAACCTCACTCCTTCTGGGACACTTTCCTGCCTCAGCAAGCCTGCTTGGTGGAGATGATGCAGGATTTGAGAGTGTGGCAGAAGGGGGCTTGGGGTGCCCTGCTCAGCCTGAGTGGGGTGACTTGGCCAACATCCTTTTCCCAGCTTTGGCAGGCCAGGATGACCCCCCAGAGAAAACCTGGGCAATACCTGTCCCAGCTAAAGGGTGAGTCTTGTGCCCACTTTCCTCACGGCCTTATCCCCCCTCATCATCTGGTCATTAACTGGTGAGTGGAAGCTTGGTCTCTGACATGGGCAGCAAGGCCAGCACACAGCCACAGGATTTGAGGTCAGCAGACAAGAGCGCACCTCTGGCTCTTTTCCAGTTAACAGAGGGCATGTGCGAGGAGCCACCCTAGAAAGGGGAGTGGGTCCTTCCTGCCTCTTGCCATCCAAGGGCTCCCTAATCAGAGAGGCCGCACCCACGGCTGGGTGTGCACTTGCCCTGTGTGATGCAGATGAGGCCTCACCTGACTCTGCCCCTTGAGAGTCACAGCTCCAAGGAAGAGCTGAGGGCAGTGACAGTGGCTCACTGGCTCCAGGCAGAGCATGCATCTAGAACCCAAGCAAGAGCATAAAACATACTTGCTGAGTGTCATCTCAGGTCCAGGCAAGGCTCTGGGCAGAGGGTGATTCATTGTTCCTAATCTACCGCGTAGGCCAGAGAGGAGGACACACTGCCAGGAGGGTGGGGCTAAGCAGAATCCCAGAGCCTAGGGAGAAAATCAGAATTCTTCTGGTTCTGCATCAGCATTGGTGTCAATGACAGGACCTCAGCATGGCATGCCGCAGTCACCATGCTAAGGATCCCAGGTGAATCACTGCTCCCAGTCCAGCTGCTGCTCACTCATGGGATGGGTGCATGGGATGGGGGACAAGCCTGAGTCCATAGTCCCCACTCCATTCTGCTCAGAGGCTAGAAAGTTCTTCCTTCCATGGAGAACATCAACTGTTTCTTCTCAGCTTCTGCATGTTTATCTTGGTTTTGCCTCATTCGGCTCCCTGCCAGTCTGTTCCTCTATTTGGGGACAGGCCATCAGGGTTTGGAACTGGGCCTCAGTTCCAAATGTCCAGCCTGCCCTTGGTGGACAGGAACACTGCTTCTTCCTCAATGTTCCTGGCAGGGCAACTGCATGCCTCATAACTCCCACCATTCCTTGCCTGGCTGACTTCTCTTTGGGACCCAGCACTATGACAAAGACCCTTGGTGGGAAACCAGGCCACACTCCAGGATGCCCAATCCAAGAGAAAAATCACAACCCATCTTATTTCTGTGACTCCAGCCTTTTGCTTCCTGCGGAGCTATTTTATTTCCCCTTCAGTCAAACCAGGACATTTTCTTGAGGACACAGAGACCTCAACTAACTTGCCTAATGTCACACAGTAACTTAGTAGTCAGACCCTGAGAATTTCTGGGAAGTCTGGCTCTGTATGCCTGGAAGGACCTGTAGTTAATAGCAGTAGATGAAGACTCAGTGCCATGTCCTTATGAGGTGTCCTTGTTGAGAGCTCAGATATCACAGGAGAAGCACCCTGGGCCTTTTCCATGTCCAAGAGTCCAACTTGGACATGGAAATCACTTGCCCTAGTTCCCCAGCCCTGCAGCCAGTGTGGTGTGTCTGAGAGGGGAAAAAAAATGCAGACACAGCCCATTTCCATTATGAGGAATTAGGATCATCAGAGCAGCAGACACAGGAGCAATCAGAATTGCCAACAAGCTTTCCAAAGTTATGTGAACTTATGTCCCTGGCAGTTCCCTGCCGAGGACCTATGGGGTCTGGGAAGGAGCAGAGGCACCTGTGGGTGGTTTGCGTCCTTCTGGGTTCACAGGGGGAGCCAATCCCCATTGAGTACCATGTCCCCTTTAATTCATAGTCCTCGTCCCAGTGGAATTCATTTTTTAAAAAGAAATCTGCCACTTTTTCTGGTTTTGCCAGAAGCTCTCAAAATAACTGCCTGGGAAACACCTCTGACTATGTAATTACCACCTACAGAGAGAATGGCCCAGTGCGGCAGGGAGAGGCTCAGAGAGAGCAGGATGAACGTTGAAGTGAGTCAGGTTGATGTGAGGACTGTGGAAGCTGGGGCTAGCCCTCTATACACCTGTCACCTGAAGTTGGTGTAACCTCAGGGGAGGGAGGCCCCCCTCTGGGCTTTGGGATCCTCATCAGTCAATGGGGCTAGACGTTTGTCCTGGGGGTCAGAGGGTGTCTGTGTGGTGAGTCAGACAAAGCACAGCTGGCTCTTGGATCTCAGCAGGAGGAAGGAAAGTACCCGGATAGTGATTGTGGGTAGTTCCTACCATTTCCTTCTGCTGCAAGTGAGCTGTGTCTGCATTGTTGCAATTTGGTACTCTGGGAGAAATATGCATGATGGCACCCTTTTTGTAAAGATGGGAAAATAGGCCCACAGAGTGTAGATATTTGCCCAAGGCCACAGAAAAGGAAGTGGCTCAGTCAGTCTGCTGGTCCCCTACCAGCCACACTGGACTCTGCCCTCTTCATTGGCTCCCTAGGGAGGTCTGCACCCTGGGGGCACGTGGCTTGGGCTTGGCTGAGAACTCCAAAGCATTTGCATTGTGGCCTTTCTTCTGCATTTCCCTGGAAAATGATTGGAGGCACTGAGGTCAGCTGGGCGGCTGGAGAGAGTAGGGGGGACCCAGCTCTGCCTCTCTAGGCCATGTGATCCCTGGGTTTTCCCTTCCTCTTTGTGAAATGGGGATGTGTCTCCTAACCCCTGGGCCATTGTGGGCATTGGGCAGTCCTTGAACAAATCCTGATGGGTGTGGCTCAGTGTGAGGCAGGACTCTTGAAGTTGAAAAATAGCTGTACATAGAATGGGTCCCATCTGCAGATGCTTCCTCTCTAATGGGACAAACGACCAAAAGACGTTCGAAAAAAGAACACTCAGATTGGTTCCACACTGAGATGATAATCAATCAGCAAGGGGAGGCAGTGGCTGGCATAGTGTGGGTGGGAGGGGGGAAGGAGGTAGGGATGGGTGCACAGCACTTCCCAGGTTGTAAAACTCTTAAGTCTCATATTCTTAAGAATATGAGGGTACGGGGAGGAAATAGTGTGTATAAGTAGCAGGGCTTAGCCTGACCAGTGGTGGGTGCTCCATTGTGTTCAGGACGGATCTAATTCTGGAGGATAAATAAGGGGATCCCTTGAGGACACCCCACACTCAACAAGCCCAGGTGGGAGTCTGGAATCTGTCCAGACTGGCATGTGGCCTCTTTCTGGACACACGTAGGAAGGTGGAAGTTGGTGTCTGAGAGTCGCTAGAGGCTGCAAGGTCCCAGATGGTGGAGTGAGCAGGGCAGATGGGGAAGCCAAAGAAGAGGATGTGAATTGCTGAAGTCACCTGCCCCCAGCCTTCCCAGACAGCATAGGTACTTGGTGGGGAGGGGGACAGAAATCTCCAAGTCCCCGGAAGTTCTGATGCAAGAGCAGGAGTAAAGAAACCTATAAAATGGAATGGATTGCTTAGATCTGCAACTCTGAAAGTGTGCTCTGCTCCACACCATCTCCTGGTCCAGCAGTCGCCATTGGATGTCTGCCCAAAACATTCCCCTCTTTCTTCCTTCCTTCCTTCCTTCCTTCTTTTCTTCTTCCCTCACTTCCCTCCCCCCTCCTCTCCCCTCTCCTTCCTTCCTTCCTCCTGTTGTGGGATTAGGGTTTGGATTCAGAGTTTCACACTTGTAAAGGAGGCACTCTATCACTTGAACCAGACCTCCAGTCCATTTTGGACTGGTTATTTTGGAAACAAGGACTCTTAAACAATTTGCTAGGGTTGGCTTTGAACCGCAGTCCTCCCAATCTCAGTTTCCTAAGTAGCTAGGATTACAGGCATGAACCACCAGCTTATGGAGTTTGTTTGGCTACCCATCTGTCATGGGCTTCAAGTAAGGCAGGCTCCAGTCCCAGCTCTTGCTCTTTGAGCAGTCTAGAGTCTTGTAAACCATGGTCAGTCTAAGCTAGAAGTTCCCCATCTTTCTCTTAGTCTCAGTATTTCTATTTACAGGGCCTCTAACACTTTGCTGAGTTCAGCTCAAGCAACTGAGTATGTAAGTCTTAACAATTTATTAGCTAATTGCAAGAAGCAATATACACAAAGAAGGAAAAGAAAAAATTTAATTTATTCTTTTAAAAAAAAATTAGGAACTCAAGTAGCACTTTGAGTTACTTTATTTATTAATGTTTTTGAATGAATGAAATATATTTACATGGCATGACATGATGTTTTGATATATGTATGAGTAATGGTTAAGTCAAATTAATTAACATATCCGTTACCTCGCTCACTTATTTCTTTGTGGGAGAACACTTAGAATATACTCTTAGAAAATTTCAAGTATACAAAGCATTCTTATTAACTCTAATCACCATGTGGTGTGACAGATCTAATTTGTCCTTAAACAACTGTGATTACTCATTACTAGAACTTGTGCGTGTACTGGACACTGCACAGTTTCTCCAACTGGGATGCAGATTGGACTCCTCCACCCTCATTTCCATCCACACTAATTTTCTTTCAATACTTTCTTTTTTATAGCAATCAGGGAAACTTCCCAAAATTATGATCTCCTCAAAGGACTGCAGTGGGGTCTAATGTGGACAGTATGAAGTCCTTGAGCTAATAGTTCATGTGGTGTTCAACAGATGTCCAGTATTACAGGGGTTCCCTTAAAAAATTGATATGCCTTTCAGCACCCCTGAGTTTGTTGTGACAATCTGGGGTTCCTCAGCCCTCACTTTGGGAACTCTTGGCCTAATGCTATCTATTATTGGTTTAGGCAGGGGCATGTGGACACTTGTGGCCCGTGAAGTGTGGAGGGAAGTCTTTGGGGAGATTTCTGGGAAAGTTTCCCCCACTCTGCAGAGGGAAAGAAACTGATCCCATCTGTTGCTGGCTGTTGTAAGGTCTTCAAAGGAGGCCAGGTCTGCAGCCACCATCTTGGGAGAACAGATAGTGGATAGTGGAGGGGATGATGCAGGGAAGCTGGCTCCCATGACACCGTTTGGCTGCTGAATCCTGGAATCACCCATTTCTGGAGTTGTTATTATATGAGCTGATACCTTTCAGGAGAATTTAACCCATGGCGAGCCGTATTTCCTGTTGACTTGCAGCTGAAAATGTCCTTCCTGATAATCCAGCAAAGCACGTTCCAGAACACTGTGCCTGTTATTCTCTCCACTTAGGTTCTCCTATCAAGGTCTTTGAGAAAGCCCACGATCCTCAGCCTGTGGATTAGTACAGTCTGCCAAATTGACTTGACTGAGGAAACCTTTTTTGCCACAGAACCTAATTACATCTCACAGAGCACTACGTGCCAAAAAACACACTCTGAAAAGATGCCTTAGACCCCTCCTCACAGCTCCTCAGCCCCTACTACCACAGAAGCCTGCACACAGACTCTCCCACCTCAGCAGAACTCTGAGCCCACATGTGTTTCTGCTCAGCGGGGGAGACTAACTGGAGCCAGATGTACCTGCATGGCCACAGCAGAAGAGGCAATGACTTAATGTCCCAGCTATGCAGGAATTAGCTTGCCAGAGAGCTCACTTGAAGGGGTGGGGGCTTGCTGGCCAGCCTGCTAATGGATTCAGCAGAAATGCCCTGGGGGCTGTGCATGACACTGTGCGTGGAACTTTGCACTATGTAGCGGGCATGGCTGCAGTGTGCACGAGACTGTACGTAACCATAATTTGCATGACTGTGGTGGCTTGAACGCAGCGGGCATGATTATAGTTTGCACAGCTCTATCAGGCATGCCTGCAGCAGTCATGGTGGCCGTGACTGTCGTGGCATGACTCTGGTGTGCATGGCTGTAGTATGTATGACTGTGGCATGACCATTGCACTCACAAGCACTGTGGCCACAGTGACTGTGCCCATGATTGCTGTGTCCATGATGGCTGTGTTGTTCCTGTGAGCTCTGGGTGCTGTGGGCATGGCCTGTTTGCCAGTGGGTTCAGGCTTTCAGTGGCTCCTGGGACAGGACCCTAAGTTCACTGCAGTTCTCGGAGGATACCTGTGGGGCAGTGCTCTGCTTATCTTGCTCTGATTCCTATCCCATCTACTCCCCGCTCCCCACAAAGCCTTGGGCTCCTGGACTAGGGACTGCAGAACTCTGCAGATCACTTACTGCCTTACTTACACCGTCCCTCCTCACTTCCTGGGCCCAGACAGCATTGACCACAGGATTTTCCCCAAGTGTCCCCTCAGATCCTGTTGTGTCAGGGAGTACCTTAGGGCTTGTGCAGGGGTGAGGAGTTGTCCAGCCTCCTGCCCCAATTCATCCAGCCCAGCTCTGTATTCATCCTTTTCATCCACTTTGTTCCCACTCGGGATTCCATTGGAGGAAAAGGTTTTGTGGCAGGAAAAAAGAAAGTCTAAACCACTGATGTTGACCAGTTGTGCATTTTGCAAAGGACTGGGACCTCCTCTCTCCCCACTCTCTGGAATCCCTGGAGATTTGTGGGAGAGCCGGATGGGGTCAGGGCAGGGGGGTGGTGGAGACAACCCAAAGAGGCAGCAGTTTATTCTCCCTGCTGGCTTTGCCTGCTGTGACCCAAGAGAAAATGCTCTGGAAACTGCAAAGCAGCCAGTCAGCCACACAAAGCCTGCTTCTCAAACTCTGGGTCCCTGGCGGGGAAGCAGGAGGCAGGCTGGGAGCGAAGTGCAGCCTTGGAAGTGTGTGCTTTTATTTGCTCAGCCGTAGTGGTCAGAGGCTAGTGCAGGCCACCCATGCTGGGCCAGGAACTGTCAAATGAGAGCTGGGCTCTCCACTTTCATGACTGCCTCAGTTCGGTTTTGTCATACCCAGTGGCACGGATTCAGTAATGGGTGCTTCTGGAGATGGGTATAGGGCCAGCTGCTCCAAAAGTCACAGAGGACACACATGCCTGCGATCCAATACTCTAGGGCACCACAAAAAAAAAAAAAAAAGTATTCGTTTCTTTTAAATCAGCAGAGAAAAAGAAACTTCCAGGTTAAATAAAATCTTTCAGTAGATCATATTAATATGTTCATCTTTGTATCAGTGCAGTTGTAAAATATTATTAATATATTAGAATAAATCTATATTATGGAGAAAGGGCTTCACTTGGAAAAATGCTCAGCAAAGTCAGGATGAAGGCATGATGGCTCTCTGGCAAAGTGACAGTTAACTTCAGTGTGTCAGCTTGGGCTGCTGTGATAAGCACCACTAATGAGGTAGGAGTAGGGGAGGGGGCATAAACAACAGAACTTATTTTCTCACAGATGTGGAGGCTGAAAGTCCAAGATCAAGGTGTTGGTAGGGTTGGTTTCTTCTGAGGTCTCTCTCCTGGGCTTGCAGGTGACTGTCTTCTGCCTGTGTCTTCACACGGTCTTTCTCTTGTTCTGATTGCTTCTTCTTATAAGGACACCATTCATATTGAATTAGGATTCACCCTAATGGACATATTTTAACTTAATTACTTCTTTAAAGAACCTGTCTCTGAGTACAGTCCTATTCTGAGATCCTGGGGTTAGGAATTCAATATACAAATTTGGAGGGGTGAAACTCAGTCCTTAGCAGCTCACTGGCTTTCTCACTTAAGTTCATATTCTTCCCTTAAACCTACTTTTTCATTTCCTTCCTTCCTTCCTTCCTTCCTTCCTTCCTTCCTTCCTTCCTTCCTTCCTTCCTTCCTTCCTTCCTTCCTTCCTCTTTCTCTCTCTCTCTCTCTCCTCCCCTCCTTCCTTCCTTTTTCTTTTCTTTATTTTTTTTCTTTTTGTAGAGAAAAGAGAAGTCTCTACCTGGAATGCTCCCTACTGGAGAACCTCCTGCTATCAGATGGGAAACCTCCCCAGCTCCCCTGGTTCTCTCTGGAGGGCCGTGAGTCAGCTGGTCTCAATGCTGACTCTGGACAAATTTGGGCAGCCAGAAAGAGTACAAAGGACTGCTTGTGCTTCAGAGTGGACTCTGGGACCCCTCCCTTTGGATACTAGTCAAGTGCATTTGAGAAGTACAGTGTTCTAGTTCAAGGGGCTACTGGGCAATGGTGAGTGTTAGAAAGTATGCAGACCTGGGTGTCAGAGAAAGCCCTCCCTTCTGTTCCAGCCTTCTCTGCCCCATTCTGGCTGTGCAATTATATGAGGTCCACACTGGGGTTTCTTGATATTAAAAAGGCTCCATTTTCTTAGTGTTGAAAAAGTAGAGAATCCAAGCAGGCCCTGGTCTCCTGAGTGGTGGGATTTCTTGAGGTTTTATTAGGGTTTTGTCAGGAAAGGGGGATCTGAGACTCTGGGTTACAGCCTTCAGCCACCCCTGTTTCATTGAGGTTGGAGAGTAGTTCTGCTGCCCTTGATACTCCAGTGCTACAGGATAGTACTGTTGCTTTTGTGAAATTGACTTTGATTTTAGATGGGTCCTCTTGAGGATAATCTGAAGATAAAGAAGAGAAGGAGGAGGAGGAAGAAGAGGAGAAAGTGAGGGGAGTGGAAGGAGGGAGAACAGGAAAAAGGGGAAGAGTAAGAGTGAGAAGAGGAGGGAGAGGAAAAGGAAAAAGAAGGAAAGGAGAAGCAGGGAGAGAAGGAGTAGGAGGAGGAAAAAGAGAAGTGTCACTGATAGGAAAGCAGGACTAGGTCCATGAGCTGGACCCCCTTTGATTCTATCCTGGAGTATGGTGGCCTTGCTTTTTCTGGGTTTCCAGTGCTAAGTCAAAGCCTCAGCATACCTCAGTAACCTTGCCCTGGTTGATGTGGTCCAACACCTTAGTGACCTCCTATTCAGGGCCTTGACTGTAATCACTCCATAGCTAAAACTGACTAATCTAGGGCAGGATGGGTGGAGCCAGGGAATGGGGCTAGGGTCTGGTGCCTCACCTGGGGAGCAGGTGGCCCAGGAGAGACAGGGCTGATGATGGGTTCTGGCAAGTCTCTCTCCATGTGGTCCACAGTGGGAGAAAAGCCTGGGTTGGGAGGCCAGAGGCTTGGGGATTGGCGTCCTCTAGAGAGGCTTGTTCCATCCTTGGCTGTGGGCAAGTCTGGCCCTCTCTGGTCTTCTGTGAGGGAGTTGGACCAGAGGAGTCCATGGGTGCCACTGGGTGCCAGTCACTGTGTGCCAGCCTTGGGTGCTGAGGATGCATGGAGAAAACAAGCCACAGCCCCCTGGAGACAGGCAACTGGCTACCAGCATGCTCACTCACTTACTCATTTCCCCTTGAAATATAATTCTTTTATTTTTTTCCCTCATTATGAAAGCAGTTGAGGCTTATTATTTAAAAAAAAAAAAATATATATATATATATATATATATATATATATATACAGAAAATACAGCCAAAAAAAACAAAGGCAGAAAGGATCTCCATAAATCTCACTCACCAGAGACAGCACTGTAGAGTATTCACTTCCCAGACCACTTCCTGTGTGACGGATACTCAGGCTCAAAACCTGGCACAGCGAGAGCACAGATTGCCTTTTCAACCCTCACAGCCACTCCAGGAGATAGCTAGTGGCATTTGTATCTTGGAGGTGCACAAACAGACACTCAAAGAGTTGTGGTGACTCTTAAGGTGGCAGGACAGTGATCAATGCCAAATTCAGTTGACATCAAGCCCAAAGCTCTTTCTGAACACCATGTCTACAGGAATCCAGGAAGGGAAATGAGGGATCGTTCCAGTGCTAGCCACACTCCATGGACTCACTTCGGATGGCTGAGTCAGGGGTCACAAGGAAGGCCACGTTGAATGGTGTCCTTAGGAACAAGGTTGACTTTGCCAGACACTGAGGCAGCCAGAAGGTGCTTCAGGCTGGTGAAAGAAACAAACAAATAACGAGAGTGAAGGACAATGTCTGTGGACAGCAGCCAGTGCTGTTGGACGTACATAGGTGTGTGTGTGTGTGTGTGTGTGTGTGTGTGCACATGAGTGGGGTTGGGGAGCTAGAAGAGAAGCAGCAAGGGCGAGTTGGTTGCAGTTAGGCTGAGGAGGGCCATGAAATGTCAGGCTGAGCAGCTCAAGTTTTCTCAAGTGACTGGGAGCCATTGCAGGCTCTTGAGGAGTTTTGAATGGATTATTTAGGGAAACACTCTGGAGGCTGTACATATGCAGGAGTCAGGGAGTCTGCCACTGACTCTTTGATCTGCTCCCTGACCCCAATAGCACCCCTAGGAGTGGGTAGCAGAAAAAGGGGAGATCACATCCTTGGGACTTTGGGAAGATGATTGAATTCCCAAATGCTTGCCTGACCATGATCTTATCTTGAGGAAGTGAAGCAAGAGATGTGTATGGACGGTGGGGCCCTTGTCAAGCCCACCCCTCAGAGGAGGGCATGAGGGGCAGATTTAAAGGCAACAGTGCCTGCTGTGTCTTTTTTCCTGCTCAGCTGTCTGCACCAACATCTGTTTGCTCCATCTCCAGTGTGAGGCAGGGCCCCTTTGTTGCCCGGGACGGGGTTGGCATTGCTAAGTTTTCAGTTAGCAATGGGTGGGTGGTTCCTGTCTAAAGAGTCCTATGTCCTGTGCTCCAATCACCTGCTCAGGTACATGTCCCACTTTCTTCATTGTCCCATGGATGTTAGGGAGATGTTAGATGGGAGGGGTCTTAAGTCAATTAGGAACCTGGGCTACTGAATGAGTCTTCTCAGCAAGAGCCAGAGCTGGGCTTGTGGTAGGGATGTGCAGATGTGAGAGTGGAACGGGGGGCAAAAATCTGCTGTCATATGCAGATTGAGTGTCCGATGGAAGGAACAAGTGAGTAAGCGAGACTGAGTTATGCTGCAGGAAAAAAACAAACAAACAGAAAAGAGTAAGTTTTTTCTTATGCTGCAAATCCTGTGTGAGATGGGATAGCAGTGCAGGTCATCTGGGAAACTGGCTGCAAGATGAGATTGGATGTGCTTTATTAGGGGAGATGTGTGCAAAGGACAAAGTGCAAGAGAGCTTGGAAGGCAGGAAGAGTCTTCAATCTCCACGTAGGCCTGAGATCCATGAGAGGAGACTGGGAAGGAGAGATGGAGAAGAAGTCTGAGACAGTGGCACAGATTGGAGAAAGTCTGGACCAGGCTGATGGGGAGTCCTGAAGGCAAAGTTGCTCATTAGCAGAATCCCAACCTGGCAGGACCACCCCATTCTAGAATCCAAGTCAAGGGTACTAGTTGTTTGCAGGAAGCATCTGAGGGAGGCAGGTGTGGCCTGGCATGAGCACAGTGGGAGACCCAGAGGCACAGCTGGTGGCTGTCAGTCAACTCTGTTCTCAGCAGGCTCTCTGGAGGGAATGTCTCTGGAGTGGGGTTTCCCCTTAGCTGCTGTGGCTGACTGGGAGCGCCACCTCCCCCCCACTCCTCAATGTAGAGTCAGGCTCTTTGGAAGACCTACTGTTTGAAACATTGCTGGTCACTGTGACACAGGGAAAGAGAGTTCCCAGATGGCCTCACAATAACAAGCAATTCAATTCTCCAGTCCAGAAGAGGTATGTGGCACTTACTTTACCTCCTCCAGAACCGGAGGAGGAAGGGTACAATTTGATGGAATTTCACAGTGTGAATCCACCTGTATAACCAGCAACACAAATGAGGACCAGAATGCTCCCAGCTTCCCAAGGTCTGGGCATTCCTTTGCCTCTGGCTCCTTCTCTCAATATTACATTGTGCAATGTTCTGTGTTGGCAAGTTTATTAGAGAGATGCTCCCTGACTTACAATAGGGTTGTGTCCTGATGATAAACCCATTGAAGATAAAGTGACAATGTCCCCCAAAGGACCCTAGCTTAGCCACAAGGCCCACTGAAGCAGTGACCTTGTGGCAGACTGGGAGCTATTGCAAACTGCAAGAGGGCATCATAGAACACACCACCAGCCCGGGAAAAGATAAGGAAAATCAAAGTCTGAGGTACAGTCTTACTGAGTGCATATGGCTTTTTGTGCCAGAGTAAAGCTGAAACATTATAAGGTGAGCCTTCCTAAACTGGGAACCATCTGTACTTTGTCCTTTTCATTGTCACATAGCATTGCTGTTAAGTGTCACTATTTTTTATATCATAGGCTGGTATTCACCCTCAAGGGTGTCCCTGTCACCTGGAAGACAGGTTGACACCTTGTAGTTACAACCTCTGCCTTCTACTTTCTCCTACATCACTAGGCATACAGGAGGCCTGAACGTGATCTACCACAGGGAGCAAAACTATTGAGAGTGGAAACCTGACCTTGACCTGCTAACACTAAAGCAGCAGTACCCACTGGGGATGAGAAGTGAGACAGAGGGCTAGGGGGAGAAAATGTCTTCCTTAGGCCCACCTGGACTCTTAACACCTCACAAAGGGGGTGAGAAGTAATTGTAATGGTGCAGGGGAGACATCATTGGATAGCAGGCCTCTGGCTATTTGACAGACACAGGTGCATGCAGGAGAGAATGAGTAAAGAGGATGCCTGGGCAGTGCAAGGGTTCAAGCAGGGCTGTCACCTGCCAGCAATAGATACCTGGCCCCAAGCCTGCAGATGGCTGCTGGAACACTGAGGCAATCAGACAGCTAGGACTTGTGCCTGGATAGGATGGGAAGGCAAAGAGAAGAAGCAAGAAGGGAAGTGGCTGAGCACAGCCATTCACAGAACCAGTGGCCCCTGCATGTGTCTGAGTAGGCTGTGGACTCCCAGAGGCAGCGTCCTTTTGCTTCTTCCTTGTAGCCCCTCCATGCCTGGCCCAAGCTAGACCCCAAGATGACATTAATGAAAACATGAGGCATCTCTCCTGGCTGGAATTCCTATGACTGAGCCTACGTATGAGGGGTCATCAGGTCCTCCGAGTCCTGCAAGCTGCCAGACAGTGGCAAGATCCAGCCACTGCTCCAAATGGCTCAGGGAAGAGGCAGCATGGGGTCCATTAGCTCAGTGCTGGTCTCCAGAGAGCATGCAGGGGATTATCTGGCTGATTTGCCACCTCCTGGCTTCCTAGGACCACCCCTTTGGGACTCGCTCCAAGGAAGTGAGTGATACCATCATTAGGCATAAGGAGTCAGTAATCCTCCCTCCTCCTCTGTGAGCTTCATGTGCACCTTGTCCAGCCTCGTGGAGGAGCAGTGGGCAGGGAGTGCTAGGCTTGGCTTTCAGTCTGGGCTCTCTTCTGACTTGGAGAGTGGCTATCTGTAAAGGAAGTGCATCTGTCCTGTCACTCTAGGGTCCATTTGGATGCAGCATCTTCTGATGGTATGTGACCAGAGGCAGACCCAGCCCTATCCCTGAATGGTGTACTGGGACTCACACCTATTCTGTCAATATCACCCTTTCTTCCCTATTGCCAGGTGCTGTGCATGGAGGGGTGGAATGGCCATGACTTGTCCCCCTGGAAAATGATGGCCAGGAGAAAAGTGACACGTTAGTGAACACTTGCTAAGTGCAGATTGAACTAATTAGTAGTGGCCCCTTGGGGAGGCAGAGGAAAGGTAGGAGCAAGATGTATGCCAAGGAGGGGGAAGGGCAGAAAGGTGGATTTTCTGAAGTCAATGTGACCTTGTTCATCAAGGGCTACTTTGAAGGGTAGACCACAGTGCTGCAAACTTCTCATTGTGTAGCAGCTCACTTAATCCTTAGCGTCAAGACACTCAACTCCATGGGGACCAAGTGACAGACTTCAGGGACTCAGGGTGGAGTCTGGTTCCAGTGCAAGGCCAGGCAGAAGAGGACAGTACTCCGATCCCCAGCACCTTGGGGTATTTTTTTTTTTTATTTAATTGATTTATTTACCGTGCTGTTGGGATTCGAACCCCTGGCCTCCTGCATGCTAGGCAAGTGCCCTATCACTTTAGCCACATCCCCATCCCTTTTTGTATTTTGTTTTTAAGATAGAGTCTTGCTAATTTTGCCTAGACTAGCCTCAAACTCTTGATCTTCCTGTCTCTGCCTCCTAAGTAGCTGGGATTATGGTTGTGCCCCACAATGCCTAGCTTGGATCCAAGTATTTTAAACAACCATGATGATGTGGTCCTAAAATTTCATTGGGTTCCATGGTTGAGAACACAGGTCAAGAGCTTGTGTGAACAGAAATGGGATTTTCCATTTTTCTATAACAATTCAATTTCTGTTTCTATCCTCATTCCACAAAGTCAATGGATGCAGTGTCTTGCACATGGATGGCCCTTCCCTTCCCCAGGATGTGTGAGATGGGGGCTTCTGCAGGCGTGGGGTGGGTCCTCAGTGTCCCCCAGCTTCCATGGACATGTCCTTCAAGGCCTTGGCCTTCAAGTGTGATCCCCCCAGCTGTGCTGGATGTTGTTTGCACTGTGTGCAAGCCCTTTCATCCTGGCAGTATGCTCTCCCTTCCACGCAGTATGTGAACCTTGGGCACTCACAGAATCCCTCTGCAGGTTTGGTGACCCACTGGGGCATGGCACATGGTGAGGCTGCCTGAGGTCCACTACCTGGAAATACCCTTACTTCCACTTGCCTTCCAGAGCCTTGCCTCCTGCTCAGCTCTCCTTTTCTTGCTCTCACAAAATGAATCTGGTGCCTCCCCAGGAAAGGTGCTCTGGACTTATTTCTCTGAACTCTACTGACAACTCCACTTATATGCTGTCATTTAACAATACCCACTGTTCGTCCTTAGGGAAGCCCAGCCCTGGTAGCTGGGAAATTTGCACTTGTTCATTGTGTGCTCTCCACAGCCTTTGTCTGAGACCATCTGTTCTTTCTGTTTCCAGTAACAACAGCTTTCTGGAATTCCACAACCAGAAAGAGGTATATGGCTCCCTGCTTTTTATAGCTCATACCTCCCCAAGATGGTTACACAGACCCACAGGGTCTTCAGGAAGTAGGGCCTATTGCACAAGGGCCCACCTGCTCCATGTACCTGGAGAAAGCTCTGTGTGCAGACAGAGCCAGAAGCTGGGCCACTGAGGCTGAGAAGTAGAGACCAGGAATCCTTTAGGTCTTTGTTCCAGGCTGTGCCATTACAGGGCAGCATGGCAGAGCAGCCCTTTTGGTGATGGCAACTCAGATCTCATCCATTCAATTAAACCCAGCAAGCAGAAGGAGTTCCTCCCAAAGTCACCAGGACCCCCACTGTAGAGCCCCCAGTCAGCTCCAGTGTGAACAAATCTGTTACTAATTTATGCCAGACTCTAAAGTGAATGTCAAAGACCCAAATATTCGATTTGTGGATCATCAAAAAGAAATCTGCCACCTGGCAGCATTTGGAACCTGGTGTTCTGGCTTCCCCTTGTGCTAAGCTCAGGCCCCGTCCCCCACTCCTGTCTCCCTATCCACCCCACAGTATCTCTGGTAGACTTCATGCTGATCTGGTATATAATGGTTCTTTTACAGATGAGGAAACTGAGGCTCAGAGTAATCTGGCCAACATCACCCATTGGTAGGAAAGCGGGGCCTGATCTGTCTCGCTGGCATGTGTGTGTCACTGTTAAAATCTGGCCATCTCCCAGAGAAGCTCCCCATATCCTTCCCACAGTGGAGAGGGGGGAGTGACACATGGTTGGAGGTAGGGAGAGGTGAGCCATGGCTTCCATCTACCTCAGTGCATGGTTCAGCATGTCCTGAGTCTATTTGCTGCAAGGATGAGCAAGAATTACCCTGCATATTGCAGCTCCTTGAGATGCCCAGGGCCACTGTTCAGTAAAAAGCCAACCAGACATAAAACATGGACCCACCCCCATTGTCACCCAAGGACCTGCCAGGGAAGGGCGGGCTGTGCTGCACACCAGACCATGTCACTGTTCTGAAAGCGTGCCGATGGAGCATCACATACTATGCCTGGGGGCCTTAATAGACGTTACAGGAACAAAGGGGTCTGTGGTGAGAGAGCCTGGGAAATCTTAAGTCAGATGAGGTTAAGCATGCCTCATTATTGCAGGAATCTTCAGAGCTGTGAACATGCCTCAGTGCTTCCATACTGTCTGGGTGGCCATGGCATCCAGGGCCCTCTAACTTAATTTAGATTTAACTGCCCCTTCCCTCTGCAGTGTGACAGTCATCACTTGTCACCAGCAGCGTCCTTTTGGAAAATAAGGCTTTGACTCTGGGAAGGATGAGCAGAAAAAAGGATGGGTTCTGTAAGGGAGGTGAGGGGGGCCCAGAGCGGCAGCATCCAGTAAGCATGCATGTGTCAGGGCTCTGAAGAGGGTGGGGTTTGGAGGTGGGCACCTGGATAGCAGAAGGGTCAGAGGTGGTGGTGGGTGCTAGAATTTGGATTTGGACTGTCTCCCAAAGGCCCATTTGTTAAATAAAGTCTTGGCCCCTAGTCTGTGGGAAATGGTGGAACCTTTAAGAGGTAGAGCCTTATGGGAGGTCTTTAGGTCGTTGGGGGTGTGTCCTCTTCCTGTCTTTTTGTTTTTGGTTTTGTTCTGCCACATGCTCCTGCCCAAGGCCAATTGAATGGAAACCTCCAAAACCATGAGCCAAAATAAACCTCTACTCTTTGTAAGTCGATTTACCTCAGGTCTTTGTTACAGTAATGGAAAGCTGAATGACTCTGTGGGCATTGGATAGAAAGGGGTGTGAAGGGCTTATGTGCAATTTGACTGAGGCTGCTTTACAAACGTAAGGGAGAGAATTGAGGCATCAGGCTGGAGAAGGAGGCCAGGTCTGTTCTTAGGACTCAGGGCTAATGATGGCAGAATTCAGGGTTGTTGCATAGAGGTATCTATTTACAGAAACCTAGCCACCAACTTCCGGGGCCCTCTGAGTTCAGAAGTGAAGATGGATGCCTGGTAGAGAATGGACCTCTTTGCAAAACATGAGGCTGAGGGCCTGCTCTTTGCAGAGGGAAGTTTCCATCCAAGCACTCTTTTCTGACAGCTGAGAAATGCCACTCTAGCTCTCCAACATCTGGGACTCTAAAGCCAGGAGACAGAGGAAGTTCGTCCTCCAGACTCTGGGAAACTGGATCCGTATAGTGGAGAAAGCAAAACTGCTAATTAAAACACATGTGAAATCTTGCCAAAAAAGAGACTTGGGTCCAGGAGCCTCAGGAAGGGAAGGAGCAGAGCTGAAGTTGGGTTGTATATAATGGGCTCTGTCTCTGTCTGCCTGAGATCCTTCAGCTGGAGAAACATTCCCATCCCCAAGACAGGTGTCAGATCAGTACAGTTCTGGGTTTGAAGACAGTTTTAGCCTCCTGCAGACACATAAAGTCTGCATCTGTTGATCAGAATGGGGCCATAAGAGTTCCTAAGAGGGTTGCAGACCTTCCTGGAATGAATCCAGGCTGTCCACAGCATTGGTCCTGGGGTGGTCTCCAGAGCCTCTACTCACAGAGGTCCCACCATTACCTTCCTGTCTGTGTATAGACTGAACCCATCCACCTGGGTCTCTCTTGCAAGGGCTCATGCTGGGTCATTCTCTTTGACCATCTCAGGGCTTTGTCTGCATCTCCCCACAGTTGACTTAACACCCTTGATGTTACATCTGGCCACCTCAGTCCCCAGTTGCCTCTTGTATATGTAACTATTGAATGGGCTGAATGCAATGGAGAACAAACAAGAAATGGCTTTCTTTGCCTCCCTTTGATGCTTTCACACACACCCAGCTGGTCTCCTCCTACCCAAATCCTAGACGATACTGCAGGTGCATATCAGAGCCTCACAGTCATTTTCAGGAATAGAAAGAACATTGCTCTTAGAAAATAAGAAGGTCCATGGAGCCCATGGACAGATTCTGTCAACATCTGATTCAGAGGTTTTCCTTCCTGGTAGCTCGGGCCTGATCATACTCATGTGCCCATGGGGATTTGGGATGGGTATCATCCATTCTATTCTCTTCCTTCATGTCTACTGCTAAAGACTGAATTGTGTCCTCCCGAAACTGATGTTTTTACATCCCCAGTATTTTGGAATATGACCTTATTTGGAAATAAAGTCTTTTTTTTTATTTCCTCTTTAAGACAGGTTCTCACTTTGTGGCCCAGGCTGGCCTGGAACTCAGCATCTTCCTCCATCAGCCCTCTGAGTGCTGGTCTTACAGGAGTGGACCACCCCATCCAAATGAAAATAGTCTTTACAGAGACAATTAAGTTAAAATGAGGTCCTTAAGGTGGGCCCTAATCCAGTATGACTGATTTCCCAATAAAAAGGGGAAATGTGAACCCAGGGGCAGACATAGGAGAGAGACAACAGGAAGACACAAAAGGAGAAGAGACTGAGGGACTACAGAGATGCATCTCCAAGTCAGTGTCCAGGATTACCAGCCACCACTGAAAGTTGGAAGAGACCAGCAAGGACCCTCCCGAGACCTATCAGAGGAGTGCAGCCCAGCCTGCAGCCTGACTTAGGACTTGGAGCCTCCAGAACTGTGAGACAAGCATTTGTGTAGTTGGAAGCTGCCAAAATGTGGGATTTTTGTTGCAATAGCCCCAGAAACAGAATGTGTGTGCACCTTTCTGTGTCAGCTTTCCCTCACCCCAGCAGAGTGGGGAGTGGCCAGTGCTGTCCCACTTTCTCTTGGCTTTCATAGTCTCTGCCCAGTGCTGAGTGTTTTGTGGGGTGCTCCTGTCCCCTCCAAGCTCAGTGGGCAACCTTCTCAGGGCTGGATCTGCTGGCTTCCATGGACTTCTCTTGGCCTGGGGAAGTCCTTGTCCCCTCTGCACGACATGGAGTCCTGCAGGCTGCTGCTGCTGTCCTGCCTTCCCTACTTGACCGGCCACCCACCACCCTGAGCGCTCCAGCAGACAGGCTCAGTCTGTACTCTCACTGGGGTGCCGCCCACCCCAACCTGAGAATGTGGGATTAAACTCTTCAGCAAATAACTGTGCCTGGGATGGGCTTTGGTTTCTGTAGTGTGTATGCCTCCAGCTGGGGAGTGAGGGGCTAGCTTCCCCTCTCTGGAGGCTCCCCAGTTTCTGTAAGAGCCTGCAGGTTCACAGGGGGCAGTCGGCCTAGCACTTTACATAGGCAGAGTTACTTCATACCTACAAGGATGTCCCCTCTCTTCTGCTTAAGTAGAGAGTGTGATGTAGATACCTCTTGGCAAACCTGGGAGCAAGGGTTCTGACCACTCACTTTTGGTGTATAGGGTCTTTGTCACCCAGTGTTCCCAGCTTTGGATTTTAGTAGCACTTCCATTCCCACTCTGCTGCATAGAAGAATAAGTCCTATCTGTCTGAGATAAACAACTTCCTGGGCCACCCTCTCCTCTATTGTTACCTACAGGCACTGGGGACAGAGTGCTGGTGGAGTGGAGCAGGTTGGAGCCCAGGCTATACAGTTGTATGGAGTCAAATTCAAGTTCCTGCTCTGACATCCCTCTGCTGTGGCTCTCAGGTAAGTGACCCAGCTTTTCCTAACCTCTCTCTCTACTGCTTTCCCCAGAAATGGATGACAATGAAGCCAGTGCCTAATGGACCCTGCCACGGGCCCCAGGCAACAGTGGACCTGTGGAGATTGTACTTGCACAGCTGAGGACTTTTCCAGACAAGTCTGTCATGTGTGATTCGGGCTTGGAGTGTCTACCTGGACGTGCAGAGCTTATTACTCAGAACTCCTCGGAAAAGTTGAGTCAAGGAACAACAGAAAGAGATCAAAAGATACTGTTGGCTTATTAGGCCCCTGGAGGCACCTGAGGTCATGACGAAATGGCTGAGCCCTTGGAAAAGCCCAGATCTAAATTTCTGTGGGATTTTTACCCCCACACCCCTTCCCACAATACAGTGGGCCAAATCCAAAACCACCAAGGGCTTTTAAGATTAAATGACTTGTGCATTTAGCAGTGTACGCCTGCAGTCTCGGTGATTCTTAAAATTGACTAATATATGCACTAGGGGGAAAAATTATCGCAGACCCTAGTGTTGACTAAAATAATTTTGATCATATTGTTATTTAAATATATACAAACATAAAAGGAAGTATAAACTCCGTACGCTTTTAGCTCTTACACAGCTATAAAACCAAAACACAATTACTAATTAAATGTAAACAAAACTGCAAAACCATTAAAATTCAAATTAATGGCAATAATTTAATGTGACAGATGATGTTTGGCTGAAAGTGAAATAACCAATGTTGGGTTTAATAACAGAAGGACGTATCCAGTTGAAGATCATCTTGTTATCAACTGGATTGTTTTGGTGACTTAGTGTGCTGTGCCTTTGTTACAATTATTATCAATATTCTTTATTTTTCATGTATTACAATGCACAAGCTTTTAACTACAGACTTAGGATTTTGATGGGCCCATCAACTTAATAGAGCACCCCAAAATATAATAACTTAAAAATACAAAAGCATATGCTGTTTAGCAAGATGTTTCCTAGTTGTGTCTCTTAGCACTCGTGCTGGGTTGCAAGTTGTTACAAATCAGGGTAGTGCTCTGCTGCCATGTGGAGACTTCAATTCTGTTGGCTTCAGTCCAGAGCTGGCTTGCCCGTGGCCGCTGTGGCTAGTCCCTGTACTGGGGACTCAGTCCTCCTCCACTCATGTCTGTTTGGACAATCACTAAACCTTTGTACAGTAGCTCATGAAGTCATTTGGGCTCCATTTTGCAAAATTGTGACACTGGACCCAAATGCAAGCTGTGTTCCCAAGGCATTATTTGGGTATAACATAGAGTCTCATTCAGATCTTTCAATTTCTGAAATGAAAATATCAAACAAAAAATGTTCTCGACTCACATGTGCGAGACCCTGGGTTCAATCCCTAGCACCACACACACACACACAACTTTCCTGACCCTGAGACCTCTGCTAGTAGTACATCCACGGTACTACTCTGAAATCCCTAGAACGGTGCAAAGAGCTCTGGTCTGGAGTCCAAGGCTAGACTTCCCATTTGTGCTCTGTGGGTCGACGTTCTCTCTGTAGCTTTCCATTGGTCCTTATCACTAATTGCTCTGTGTTTCAGTCATTATCATGTCAACTTCATCTGACCTCTCAGGTGGCCACAATGACCATCCTCAGTGGACAGCTGAGGGGAACTGAGACCCAGGTGTACAGCCAGAGAGTGAGGGGGCAAGCTTACAAGGCAGGACTCTCTGACTCTGAAGCTGCCATGTGATGGCTATTCACGGGACTGAGTCAGCTGCTAGATCTCTCCCGCTGCCCCTGGAGCACTTCAGTCCCCTGAGGAACACATGCATTGCACGGCACCTGAGAGCTTCCTCTCACCCACATACACATGTGGTCCCAGATCATGGTCCTGGAGAAGGTGGGAGAATGGCCTTAGTTCATCCCCCACAAGGACCCCATCAGCCCATTGCTCAACACTGGAGCAGCACTCACCAGCCAAGTGACAAGGACAGTTTCCCCAGAATATAGCAGGCACACATCCTGACAACAGAATACTCTCAGTGGGCAAATACATGTCTATTTCTTTCTTCTTTTGGTGAAAGACATGTTAAGTCTGTAACTCAAATCCCATTTTATATACACACAGCATACACACGTGTGTATGTACACCTGTATGTGTATATGTGTATAAGGTGCACATGCATAAGAACACGCATACATACGTGATGTGTGTGCACTTACATGAATGTGTGTGCGCACATGTGTCCCTCAGTGGAAGAGAATGAAACTTCTGGAAATGTGGACTCTTGGAAGGTGACTGCCTCTGTAACTAAAACATCACTCCATCAGAAAGTCTTTAGAGAGCAGCTGTCTCCCTGGGCCTCGACCTCTGATCTCCCCAGTCCCTGGTGACAGGGAGACTGGTGTGGATTTCTCTCTCTGGAAACCACAGGACTCCTCCTCTTATCTCAGAAGACCCTGAGACACCATTGCTCTGGAGATCCTCCCTGGCTCAGATGAGCTGAGCAATGTCCACATCCTTGACTACAAGAGTGAAGTCCGAAGGTGGCCGGGATTTGGATCCCATTGGGAGATTCCAGTTTGGCTCTTGATTTTTTCTATTCAAATGCAAGGGAGCAATCTTTAGGGAGAACCCTTTAACAACCCACCCCTCCTACTCCCGATCTTAAGTTTTTAAAAGATTATTTCTTCTAGAGGGAGTTTAAGTGCTAATGAACTCATTCTTTCATTTTTATGAAACAAAGACATTTGTACTTGACCATCAGAGATTCGAATTGGCATGTGGCTCATGCTTATGAGACCCACAGAGTTGATAGACCAGCAGCTAAAACAAAGACATTTGACATTTTAGTTATTCATGCAGCCTCGCTCAGGGCACATGTACAATTATCATTAAGCTGTTTGAAATAGTGACACTCGGCATTTGTGCATAGACTACACCAGTGCTCACCGATCCAGCACTGTGTCCCAGGAGAACCCAGGGACACACAGGTGATGCATTGCTAATTGCTATGGAGAAGGCAGGACTGGCCCACAACCCAAGCCAGGTACTTGGTTCTGTAAAGTCAGTGGGCGTTCTCATTGTTTAGACAGCTGTCCTGGGTAGAGGGTGGATGAGAAGCAAAAACCAAATTGGATTACATTAAGGTGGCGTCGTAAGGATACAGTGGTGTTGCCTGGGGATTCTGCATCCTACTGCATTGGGTAGTCAAAGTTCAGAGCATTTGCCTTGCTCAGGGCTGCCTGTGGCTTCTCCCATTTGTTCCTGGGGCAGAGGACAGAAACCTTATATCTGCAGGAGAGCACAGGGCCTCCTGGTCTTAGCTTTGAAGGCCTGTACCTTGCCTTACCCAGCTTCTCACCTGGCTCAGCTCCCTCCCTCCTGTCTGCTCTGCAAGTGGGGGCCCACCTCTGGTCTGGAGCTGGCTGTGGCTTGAGGCTCTGGGAATCCCAGCCTCCTGCTCTCCGCTGAGACACCCTGGTCTGTGGCCCACCTGGCAGCTCACCTCAAGCAGCACCTGCCATGGTGGATGCTCAGTGGTCATCTGTGTGCTGACCCCCTGAGATCTCTCAGGCCCGGCTGCCCACTGCCCCTAGGCTGTGTCTTTTTAGTCTCTGTGGAAATCCTACCTCAGGAGTGTTAGGCTGCCAAGGTTACTTCTGTCCACTGAGGGACCTGCTATGGTTTGGATATGGTTTGAGTGTGTCATCTAAAGACTCATGTGCTGAATGGATTAACGCTGGTGTCTTGGAGTGACTTGGGTCTTGCATGAGTAGGTTCTTGAGGAAGCAGTTTGTTATAAAGGGAGACTACCCCATGGGACTTATCTTTTCAGCACATAGCTGGTTCCCTTTCTGCTTCTCCAGCTATGAACAGCCAGGGACCCTCATAAGGACACCAGGCCATAAGTTTGGACCGTCCTGCAGCCAGTGTCATAAGTCAACAAGCCTCTTCTTTATACATTACTCAGTGTCAGACATTTTGTTATAGCAGCACAAAATGGAGCAAAGCAGGTCCTGTCTGAATTTTCCTGTCTTTGTTTCTTTTCTCAACATAGACTTGTGCTGGTTCCTTGAGGAAAAGCTAGGAGAACGGATTCCCTGATGCGATGACTCACACAGATGGGTCCCGCCCTTCCCAGCAGTCTCAAGTTATAGCACTCTTCCATATAGGAGAAAGCCATCATTACAAAGGTAAATTTATCATGGACTCTGGATTCTGGCTGGATACATTGTCAAGTTTGGCTTCCTGCCCCTCTGTAAGTCAGGCCATACCTCTTGTTAAGACAAAAGGGAGCAAGGGCCTTGACTGAAGGAAGAAGGGCTTGTACCCATTGTTCCTGGGGCAGGGGACAGGGACTCTTCTCAACAGGCACCTAGTGTCCTTGGAACAGGTACATTGGACTCCAGGGTCCCTGAGTTTTAAGTAATAATGGAGACACCATTGGGAGACCAAGTGACAGTATGGCAGGATCTGACTTCTGAAACAATGTTCTGGTTGGGGTGGTGGGAGGACACCAAGGCTGGGTCTGTTTGCAAGGTGCTATGCACAAGACTTGGAGAAGGGTGGGATGTGTGCTGTGGGGGTCCAGAGGAGTCGGGTGACTCTGAAGTCTTTAGCCTACAGGGTGGTCAGGCTCCAGTGGCCTTTTATTGAAGAGGTCTTTTTGGACCTTCTCAATGAAGTGGATTTTTTTCTTTTTCTCTTAAATTGTATAAGCAACTTCACATTTTTAATGAGTGTATATTAATTGTACAAAGGGCTTTCATTGTGGTATTTCCATACATGTATATAATGCACCTTGATTCACACTCACCTCACTTTTTTTGACAGCACTGGGGTTTGAACTCAGGTCCTCATGCTTACTAGGTAGGTGCTCTTACTGTTTGAGCTACTCTGCCAGTGAGCTCCCCATGTTTTAAATAATTTTAATGGATGCATGTAATATACTTCAATCATATTTATCCCCCATCACCGTCTCCTTTCACCCTTTCTCCGTCCCATTCTCTCCCACATACAGCCCCCTCTTTTGTTGAGGCATGGCTTGTAGACAATAACCTGGTATTCAAGAGAGAAGCCGGCACTGAGGCAAAGACTTCTAGGTCCTTAGCACAGGTGACATTCAAGGCTTGAGAACAGAAGGCCCCACCTGGCTGCCAAGACTGTAGGTGTGGCTGGTCCAAGCAGAGATCAGCTGAAGGTAACACAATGGCTAGATTTTGAAGACTTAGAAAAAATGCAAAATGTCCCACTGACATTTTTATATTGTTTACATGTTGACTGATGATATTTTGGGTGAGATGAATTCTATTATTAAAATTCATTTCTCCTCCTCCTTTGTACGTTTTTAGTGTAGCTACTAAAAAAGTCTATTTAAAATTGTGTCTAGGGCTCTTGTCTGTCTCTACAAAACAGGGCTGGCCAGAGGGACAAGGTCAGTATGGAGTCCTTGGGGCTTCCACATAGAGAGGCCGGACACATGAGCCAGATCTAGCACAAGAGACTGAGAAGGAGAAGTCAGAGAGAAGGAGGAGGAGAAGCAAGAGGGCGCAGTGTCCCAGAGCAGGGGAAGAATGTGTCTGAAGACAAGGCAGATTCCCTGTGTCAAATAACTCCTGTGGGTCTGTGCAAAGAGGAATTAAAACTGAGTAGAGCTTGAGCCAGGTGAAGGTCTCTGGTGATCTTGACAAGCTGTAGTGGGAGTGAGAAAACCTGAACAGAGTGGGTTCAAGGGAGAGGAAGAGGACAGCAAGTGGAGACAGGTCATAAAGACAGCTCTTTGTAGATTTGCTATAAATGGAAGTCTTATTTTCAGCATGGTGTTGATAGGAAGTATTTTTGCACCACTTTTTATGACAGATATTCTAATTACCTCATACATATTAACACTTAATTCACCAAGAACATCATGAGGTAGTTACTATTTCATTTGCCAATTACCAGATGAGGGAAGTGAGGCACAGAGAAGTTAAGCAAGTTGTCTGAGGTCACCCAGCAATAAAGGGGTAGAGCTGAGATTTGAAACTTAGCGATATGACTCTGGGTTGACTATGTATTAACCAGTGTGCTATCCTAGTAGGAATTCAAGGAGGGAACAAAACTGACCGCACAGGCTCAGTGAGGAAGGATTTCTAGGCTGTGCAACAGAGCTGCTCCTGGCCTCCCTCTGATGATGAGTGAATGGCAGAGTCTGGCTGTGCTGTGGGCTCCAGGACAGTCTTAGCTGCAGGTGGCTACAGGAGGGAGGCACGTGACAGTGGACTGCCAGCAACAGGGTCTTGGGGCTTTGAAGTGGCCATGGGGATGGGGGGGCTTTGCACTGCTCCATCTGGGACCATAGTTGGGAAGCTGGGTGACTTGGCCTTCAATTACAGAAGCAGAGCCACCATTTCAGCGCCGGGGTGATTTACACTGAGGCCTGTGAGAGAAGTGGTGCAGGACTAGGTGGTGGGGGCTGCCTGGATTAGAGGAGCCCCAGTAAGTAACACACAATGGTGTTTTGATTTTGTGCTGTGCCTTCGGTGCCAGGAAAGAGCACAGTGCAGTGTGAGCACAAGGCCAAGGGTACATACACAGCTTGGCTTACCTGGGCTGGGGTGGAGCCCATGGGTGCTGCTCAAGGGCTGCCCACGGGAGTCACCTAGACAGCAGGCAGGCTGGGTGACGATGGTGTCCCTCCAGCCTGAAATCTGAGGCACAATGACAGATCAGGCAGGACATCTCTGCCTCCTGTGGTTTATTCCCACTTCTATTGATGGGAAAAGCAGTTGGAGATGGGATGACAGCCTGGCTCCCTGGGGAATTAGGCACTCCATGGGTGGTGACTGTGAGCACTTCTTCCCAAACTGATTGTACCTCCTTCCAGTAGTGCTGGGATCAGAGAGGCCTTCTTCAGTCGAGAGGCCTGCACCACAGGACAGTTGTTCTTCCCTATCCTGAGCAGCCCTCTGGGGGTCCAGGAGGCTCCCTACAAATCAGGTTCCTCCACTGAAGCCCATTGCACATGCCAAGGCTCAGATTCCAGGTTCTCAGGCCTTCTCCAGGCACCTGCTCTCCTTTGTTGTCCTTCCAGCTCACTGCTTTGTAGCCACAGACACAATCAGGTTGTGTTGGACTGTGGAGGAGATACAGGAAAGATTTCAGCAGTGGTGGAAGCAGATCCTGAATTCCACCGAGTGGCAGAGATGAAGGGTGTAGGGAAAACAACTCTAGAAACTAGATATACATGAAACTAGATCCAAGTAGATCACCCTATACCAATGTTAACTCAAAATGGATCAAGGATCTTATATCAGACCCCAAACTCTAAAGTTGATACAGGAAAGAGTAGGAAACACTCTGGAGTTAGTAGGTATAGGTAAGAACTTTCTCAATGGAACCCCAGCTCATTGCTCAAGCCTACTGTGCTGTCTAACTGGAGGGAAGGCTGCACGAAAGGAGCCTTACTTTCATGTCCTTTCAGCTGTTCAGGTTGTGTGTACAGTGCACAACCTGAACAGCTGTACATGACAGCCTTACCTGTACAGGTTACGCATACATGATACATGCCAATCCATATGATTTTAAACAAATAATGTGTGTGAAGAGTAAGGAAAAAAAACTGTACAGAAGTGCTTCTTAATGTATTATCAGGCAGTCAGTCCTGTCAGTTGCAAGTGACAGAATTCTAACTCTAACTGGCTTCAGATGTGAGAGTTATTCCAAGTAACTGAAAAGTCCGGGTCCCTGAGGTACACTTGGCTTCAAGCGTGGCTGGGAGCAGAGTCCTTCCATCCTTCTTGCCCTCTCTCCCTCCCTCCTTCCTTCCTTCTTTTCCTTTCTTTCTTCCTAAGGCAGTCTCAAACTCTCAATCCTCCTGAGTGCTGGAGTGCTGGAACTATAGACCTGTGCCACCACACTCAGCTAATAGCAGTGTTTTCCATGGGAGAATTTGCGGTCATTCTTTGAAATCCTCTGAAGAACTCCAACATGGTCAAGAACATTTAGAAGACACCACGCATCACCCTTCTGTTGGGGAACTATGAACACACTAGCATTTCCAAGGATCTGAAAAGTCCTGCATTTACCTGCTGAGTGTCACTCAAGCAGGGCTTCCTGTAAGGACTCCTCCAGAGGCTGGCGTTTCTCTTCACCAAGACATTATTGTCTTAGTATTCCGAGAGACATTGCCAGCGGGCCTCCACTGGGTTCACGGCCACGTGACATGGCATTTCTCCCCTCTAGACTGCATCTCCTCAGACCCTCCCTGGGGCCCAGTGAGCTGGGTTTTAATGGAGTAGATGATGCAGAGCCTGGAAGCTACTCTGCACCGCCCAGCAGGAGGGGAGCTCAGAAGTAGTTCTGAGCCTCTTCAGCTGTGTCCGTCTGGCCAGTGAGTGCTTTTCTGGTTGGCAGAAGGGACCTGCTCATTAGTGACTCTGAGAAGGCAGCCTTTTCTAGACAGCAGAGTGTGTGCTGTTCTTAGGCTAAAGTGGAGAACATGATACAGGACATTGGGGCTCAGGACCAAGGCAGTGGACCCTGCAGAGAGTCCCCATGTGCAATGGGCAGCTCATCCTCCACAGGGAAGGGTTGCTGTTGGGTGACTCTGGGGTGGGAGTCGCACAGTGTTCCTCCCTTAGGAAGAGGGAGCATCACCCTGGCTGTGGGACCAGCGAGGAGCTTGGAGAGAGGACAGTGCAGAGGACTGGAAGCAGCAGAGGCTGTGGTCTGGGGAAGCAGGCCCCAGGGCGCCCTCGCCACTCCCGAGCTGTGCACAGCATTCCACCCCTCTGGACCCTGCAGCCACACCTGCCATTTCCCCCTCACCTGGTTGATAGGTGGAGAAGGTGTGAACAAAAGATTTGCACATGGAACAGCCACAACTACTGGTCATGCCTGAGCTCTGACTTCTGGAAGGGAAGAGGGAGGGGACAGAGGTAGGGACCAGCCAAACTCAGAGAGCAGATTCTTGGCAGACCTCCACCTTGGTTCTTCATGGACCAGTGGGATAGTTACTGGTGAACTCGCAGGAGCGAGTGTGGTAGAGACACGTAGGAACACAAGTCAAGGACCTCAGCTTTGGCTGTTGGCTCCTGAGTGATTAATCAACCTTTCTGCTGTACCTCAGTGTCTTCATCTGTGAAATGGGCATGGTGGAGCTCATGGGATTCTTTGTGGCAGCATCATTATGAAGCTTAGATGAAGACACTCGGTGTTTCTCTTCCAGAATGGGGCAAGGTGGGGTTGTAAGTAGGGAAAGCATAGGTTAGTGACCCAACAGGCCTAGCTTTGCATCCCATCCTATTTGCCTACCAGCTGTGCAACTTCAGGTAGTTTACCTAACCTCTCTGATTTCATTTGTTTTCATCTGAAAACAGATAATACTGCTCTCTTCATAGAGCTATTGGGAGGTTGAAGGAGACCCAGAAAGTAACGCAGCTAGAGGCCTGTGTATCAACCAGTCACAAGGACAGTTACAGTCACATGGGTCACACGACCATGCACTGCAGTCCTCCCATTAGTCTGTCAGCCTGAGCGAGCTCAGCTCAGGGCACCATGGAAGACAGACCTGGCCACTGGTTGAATTTGGGTCAGTGGGAACACACTCTAGCACACAAAGCCACTCATGGGCAATGGGCTTTCAGCAGGACCTCAGTACCTCCTCTCAGCTACACCCTCCACACCACCCAGCTGTTGCTGATGGGTACCTGCCTAGCCCCCTGCAGGTGGCCCAGGGAGCCAGTCTTACAGATACAGGAGGCTGGCGGGGAGTCAGAGGCCTGCTGCGCAAACGCTGACCATCTGTGTGGGCTGGGACATGGCTGCCTCCTATCCTGGCCTCAGTTTCCCCTTCTGCAAACCTGGAGCATCAGTCATAATGGCCTCTTGCGTTCCCTTCTAGTTCCAGACTCTCGCTCTCTCACAGGGATCCTGGCAGAAGCTTCCTGTCTTACATGGATGCTCCCAGTCTGAGCTGAAGCGGGGCAGGTGCTGCATGTGGGGTGGCAGCTCACATGAGGGTCTGGGAATTTGAGTCCCAGCCCTGGGAGTGTCTAGTGGCCAGATCCCAAGCCTGCCACCTCACTTTGCTGTGCCTTGATTTCTATGCCTGTCAAGTGGGATGATGGTTGTCTCTAATTTATGGGATGGAGTGCACAGAGCAGGTTCTGGCAGGTAGTTAGCTCTCAGTAAACTAGCCATCCCTACCCTCTCCCACTCCATGTTAAAGATGAAGAATGAGCAAAGGAAGATGCAAGCTGCCCAAACTTGCCCAGTCCCTGTGACCTGAGTCTAGCCTTATCTCCCTTCCCTCTCTTCCTCTTGCCTATCTTTTCTCCCCCTTCATTCCCTTCCTCCCCTCCTCCTTCCAGCTTCTCTCTTTCTCTCCTTCTCTTCTCTTCATCTCATCAGCCAATCCCCTAGAGGCCTTCGATAGCTAGGCCTTGGGGCCCAGCTCCTGACTTTCACCAGACCCTGTGTGTCTCTGGGGCCAGGCACCTGGACTCTAGCTGCTGGACTCCCACCTCTGGGCCTGCAGCCTGTGTTTCTCTCATCCCCTCCCTCGCTGCTGCCCCATGCTCAGAGGGTAGGCAGCACCTGGGGGTCTGTCTTCTGAGACAAGCAGCTTCCAGGCCCCCCATGGGGCAGACAGGTCTGTCTCTGCACATCACACTCATCACCCAAATGAATAGCCCTGCAAAGCAGAGAGACTGCAGCCATGGTGGGCTTCCTGCCCACTGATGGAGGGATGCTCCCCGGCCAGTTTCTGCCTGTGATGGTAATGACAGGCCTCCTCACCCTTTTCCCAGGATAGCAGAGAACATACCTGAAACCTAAAAGCTGAACTCCAAGACCTGTACTAATGAGCCACAGGTCCCATGACCTGGAAGCATGAGCTCTTGGGCCTGCAGATCCATGATTGACAGCTGCGCAGGGGCCCAGCCCTCCTCCTCCCCTTCCCCCACTTTTTGTGTGATCCCTGCATCATTGCCCAGACCAATCTATCTCTCCATGTGGAATTTTTTTTGAACCAAATTGGAAAAAAATTGGAAGTCACCGGCATGTTATTCCCCCTGGGCTCCAAATTGGGCCTCCCAGGCAGGGGAACAAAATGCACTGCTTTAATTTGTAATAATAATTCCTAGTATTATCATTATTCACAACAATAGCAATGCCAGTAATTGTGCACGTGGATGACCTGTGTACAGAGCATCAAGTGCTTTTCCAGCTGTGATTTCAATTGGGCCTCCTCACCGTGAACCTGCCCCCTCCTTTGTCTGTAACCTGAGGAGGTCCCTTGCCTGGAGACTCTCAGCTGGGGCTGGGTTGGGGGTTGGCCTCCCCAAGGGCTCCAAGGGCTCCAGGTCCTGGTTTTCCCATGTCCTGGTGAAGGGATCACATTAGCAACACATTTTTCACCAGATGTGGCATAGCACCTGTTCATGGACAGGCCTCAGGCTTTGCACTCACTGGACTCCAGTCTGAGGGTGGAGACAGGCCCCTCAGCCAGATCATCTCAACCCCACTTCATGGGACTTGCTTCGGGCACTTGGGAGGCCCGAGCAAGAAGCTGGAGTCAGCTTGGGGACAGCCTCCAGTGCCATTGTGATGAGTATAGGTCTTATTGTACAATCGCATTCAAGTTGCTGAATTGTGACATTTGTGCATGAAAATGCGTATAGCACAGAGATAAACTCCAGTGAATTTTCTTACACTGAGTACACCCCATAACCAGTCTCTGATGAGGAAATAGAGGCCTCCTTCCTGACTGCCTCCACCCAGAAGCTATTCTCCTGACTTCCAGAAGCATGGACTGTTGCTGCTGCCTTTTGCATTTTATATGAATGGGATAATATACACTATGCAACCTTTTGTGTCAGACTTCTTTTGCTCAATATCGTGTGCGATATTCATCTATGTTATGGTTTACATTGGTAGATTATTAATTTTTGCTTCTACATGGTATTTCACTGTGTGAAGATACCGAAATTTATGCACCTGTTTATCATGGATGAACACTTTGGCAGTTTCAATTTTGAGGCTATTATGAAGAAAGCTAATAGAACATTCTTACACCTTTTTGTACCTGTGCATTCATCTCTCATGGGCATCTATCCATCACTCATGCATTCATCCATTCACTTACTCACCAACTTATCTATACATTCATCCATTCATCTGCCCACCCTTCCTTCTATCCACTCATTCACACACCCAATCCACCCACCCCATCCATCTTCAACCCTCCCATCCACCCACCTTCCATCCACTCATCTGTCCATCCACTAACCTATTCACCCACCCTTCCTTCCATCTACCCATCCACCCATTCATTCACCCACCCACCACAACCCACCTACCCATCAACTCATCCATCCACCCATCCATCCATCATTCATCCACAACCCACCCTCCCACCAAGGCATATATACTCATCCACCTTCCTTCCTTCCATCCACCAATCCATTCATCCACCCACTCATCCATCCATCTACCACCCCCCATCCACCTATCTATCTACCCCTCTAGGAGTAGAAACATTACATGTAAGTCTATACAGCATCAGCAGCTGACAGTTTTCCAAAGTGGTTGCACCAATTTCTATCACTGGTTCTCAAGACCTTCAGACCTGTGCAGCACAGCCTTTAATTCCTGAGTCTACACTGTTTATGTTATAGACCTTTTGATAATCTGATAGATGAGGAATTTGCCCTTAGAAATAAGCTCACAATTTTGCATTTGATTTTAGTAACTTCAGTGGACTCCATGAACTCAAACAGCTGATACTGGAAGGTCATTTGGCAAAAGCATTAATTGACTGAAGGATACAAGTTTCCTTCCCTCTGAGGTTTACTGGCCTCCGAAAATAGGTCTTTTGACCTTGTGTGGTGATTGTCCTGTCCTGACAGTTCTCACAAGGCACCTCCCAGCCTGGGCAGCAGATAGGGGGAGCCCACAGAAAACAGCCTGTGCTGTCGTCGGATTCACAGTTATCTGTGCAAAGTATCCCAGATATCCCAGCAGCTGTGATCCTACAAGCAAGTCTCCATGGATTCAGGAGAATATTTTCCATTTTATAAAACACAGCACAATATCACCTCTGTTTGTCTTGAAAGCTAGCATGGGGGAGGAAATACTTGGTCCCTGAGCGTGGCGGCTGCCCACCTTGGCAGGTTCCTTGCACTGTGCTGCCTCCCACCCTGCTGGACTCCTCCCCTCCTTGGGGGACAACTGGAAAAGCCACTGTAGCTGGTGGAGGAGTTCAGGGGCTCCTGGCCACCTGACGTGGGGAGTAGTTTTAGTGGAATGCCAGACCTCTTTGAGGCTCCAGGGTGTAAGAATTGCCACAACCAGTTCTCATTTCTGTGTGGACACTGAATCTTGCTGTGTTCTCTGCCTCCTCCCTTGGCCTTAATTGCCTTTATTGCCTGGATTAGCGCAGTAGAATGTTCCCTGAGCTCTGCTCTCTGGTCTCTACTCTCTGAGCCCAGCATGCCACATACTTAGGGGTGCCAGGACATTCTCTCCACTGTCACTACAGACTTTGCTATCTAGTTAACTCAGTTGCTCAGGATTCCTCCCAGACAGCATTTACCCACCACACACATGCTCTATAGAACATCCTTTTAGAAATTAAACCCCAGGACAGACTCTAGCACCCTTTCCTGTCTCGTCACCCCACACCCATCCCCCATAATACATACGCTTGGAAGCAGCTGTCCACCTTTCTTCTCTGGCTTCCTAATGAAAGCCCAAGTGAGCTGTGTGGCACTAGATGCCTATCTGGATCCAATCCAGTGTCTGAGCCCCCTCTCCATGCAGCCTCCTGTGCTTGCTCAGTTTCCTTCTAGAAGCTGTGAGAAACAGCCATGCCTGCTTCACTGGATCTCTGCACCTGACTGGCCCTGTAGCTCCAGCCATTCCTGAGGGATGGCCTGGGTTGGCAGTGGCCTGAGTGTCCAGACCACGCTCTCCAGTGTGTGAGGACGTCTGTGGTTGGCTAGCTTAGCATGGAGCCCTTCTCTGCTCTCTGTAATCTTTGTTGCATGGAACTTGCTGATCTTGAAATAGGCTTCGGGGCTTAGAGCTTGTGACAGATGATCCAGTTTTTAGCCTGCCCGTCCCTGTGGAGGGCTCTGCAGCCCAGGAGATCAAGGAGCCCTTTTTACCTTCTCATGAAGCAGGCCTTATGACAGTGGGGGCACAGAAGGTCCAGTAAGACCAATGAAGACCCCTGAGGCATCACACAGTGAGTCAGTGATGGCGGAGCCTGTACCCCTTCATGTGGTCCCCTGCACATGGTCACATGTTCACCTAGGCTCTTGGTCCAAACCCCTGACTCTGTTCTCGCTCGTCTTTCCCATCCTACCCCACTGCACCCCTGTGAGTTCTTCCCCAATACATCTGTTTACTGCCTGTGGTTCCCTTCTTTCCATCCTCTACCCTCCCTCAGTGGTTCCCTGCAGCTGCTTCCTCGTCTTCCTGGCCAGGCCCAGGTTCTCATTCATGGTGGTGTGCAGAAGTCTGCACTCCACAGACTGTAACCATAGCCTGAACATAAGCACCATGTGTCACCACCTGTCAAACTCTCCTGTGCCTCCCACTGGACTTGGAAGGAAATCCAGTTTCTTTACACAAGGCCCATATCCACAGCCCTGCATGTCTTGTCCCCATGGGCTCACTATGCTCCAGCCACTCTTCTCTGTCTAGCTCAGCTTGCCCCCATGGGGGACCTAGTGCTGGTTCTCCATCTGCCTGGCCACACTTCTCCCAGTCTGGCATGGCATTTTCCCTGTGAGTGTACAGAAAGGCTGCAAGTCTCCGGGCTGCCTTCCTTGTGCCTGTGTCCTCTGTAGGAGTCTGCATGTAGTGGGGTGGGTGAAGGGAGATGAGGAGACAGCAAGGAGGAGAAGAGAGAGTGGGGTTACAGGCTACAAACCAGGGAGTACTGCTCAGAGAAGAGGCCACACAGGGGACATGGTATGAAAAGGATGAAGTACGGAAAAAGAGGCCAGGCTTTGGAGTGAGATGGACCTGGGTTCTAATACCCTTTCTGATGCTCTGTACTTGTGATCTAAGCCAAATTACTCACCCTTCTGCATCTCAGTTTCTTCACCAACTAAAATGAGACTCCTAATGGTGTCTATTCTCCTGGCAAGAGTTAGCGCTTAATAAGTAGTAATGTTTTAATTTTAAATATCAACCAATGTAATAGCAAGACACAAGCTGCAATGCAGAAGACTAGCATTCACACCATTAGGGGCTGTGTGACCTTAATAAGTCTGCAAATAGGGTCCCAGACTTGTGTCAGGGGCATCTGACAGCCTTTGAGGTTGACAAAATGCACATAATGGGAACTATTATTTTGTGGACATTCACTATGAATCATCCATGGTGCCAGGAGGTTTATAAATATGCTAACTTAAATCCTTAAGTCAATCTTGCTAATTAGGTGTGAGCACATGCATTTTACCAATGAGAAAAGTGCCAGGAGTTTGGAGACTTGCCAGAGGCCATTGAGACAGTAATTGGAGGGGTTGCTACCTGACTTAAATGCTGTCTTCCCAGAAGCTACCATATAGAGAAGCCCTCTGCAGTGTACTTTCTGATATGGTAGCCACTAGCCAGATGTGGCTAGTCAGGTCATATTAATGAAAAGGAAATACTATTTCTCTGTCTCCTCATTCACACCTGCCGTGCCCAGTAGCCAGATGTAGCTAGTGACTCCCCTATGGGAAAATTCATATATACAACAACTCCATCATCCCAGAAAGTTCTGTGGGGCTGTGCTGCCCTACAGAGTAAGAAAGTAGCGTGCCACATCTTGGCAAGCTCAGATTCTTGGCCAGGAACTTTGGTTAATCGCTAGGTAGCTGTACATCACTGGATAGAGTCTCAGGGCACTCGGGCAGGTGAAGCCCTTCGTGAGGCAGGGAAGTGAGGTTGCCTTTAGATCTGCAAAAATGACCCTTTTCTACTCTCCCCACTGCTCCAGTCTGTAGTGCTATTTGGAAGACTGTAATAGCCCTGTGCTAAAACCCTGGCTTCTCTGAGGTGGGGGGAGAGGCTATTAGCACATCACATAGGCAAACCCTGAGTTTGTTAGCAATGCGTCTTAACTGAATCCCTGGTGACTTGAGTGCACATGACATTTGAGAAGCACAGGAATACACCTTGCTCTGTGATGTTTATTACTGCACTCAGTGCCAACTGCTCTGAGAGACGTCTTCTAAGCCCTACCAAATCTGTGCATTAGAGCCATCTAGTCCGACATGCAGCTCTGGACAGGAGACATCGTCTTTGGAGATGTAATACAGATCATTTTCTCTTTCTTTTTAGGATGTACATATCTAAGGTCAAAACTAGAAGGACCCTTAGAGATAATCTAGTCCAAACTGTTCATCTTGTAGCTGGAGAAACTAAAGCTCAGAGAAGGAAAGCAGCTTATCCAAGATCACAAGGTAGTGTCAGAGCTTAGCCAAGGTGATGTGGTACAGTGTTTCAGCTCAGTATGACATTTGGCAGCTAGAAAAGTGCCCTGCTACAGAGGGAGTGTCTGGAGTGGTGACTGCTTTATGCACAAGGTCCTGTGTGTGTGTGTGTGTGTGTGTGTGTGTGTGTGTTGTCCACATGCATGCGCACATGTAAGGCTAGGAGTGAGTTTCTCTGCAGGAGGGGCTGTGACACTCCCCATACCCAATCTAACTCAAGAAAAGGAAATTAATTCTTCCAGAAAGATATGATTGCAAAAGTGTCAGCCACCAGTGGAGAGCATAAATTTCCTTTGCCCGCCCATTCAGGGAATCATTCTTCTAAGGATATTTAGGGAGCAAGTGGTATGTGAGGTAATGATGAGGTCGAGCAGCAACACTGGTTGGAGACAAATGGCGTAGGCTTTGTGTGCTCTCATTAACACTGTTCTGAGTGAAATGAACGACTGCAGGTGGTGAGCAGAGCAAGGAGCTGATCTTGTAGTTTTAAGGATTGGCTGGTGTCTGAGATGACAGTAGTATAGGAGGGAGGTGAGAGTGCAAGCAGACAGGCCAATGAGTAGGCAACAGTACTAGCACCCATGAAGGTTTCCTTCCTGTAGACAGGAAGGCAGGAGTGTGGATTACCAATGTGAAATATCAAGAAGTCAGAGGGTAGAGAGGTCTGAAATTTAGGACAAAATTCCAGTGTGGAGACATACATTTGGAAGTCATCAACCCATAGATAGAATGTAAAGCCTAAGGTGAAGGCTTTCCTTATCCCATGCCTGACATTTCCAAGTTAGGGAGAGCAGACTGAGAACAAAGGAGATTCAAGGACTGGACCCTGGAGAACTTCATTTCGCCTTTCTTTTATTTTACTCAGGTGAAACTACTTTGTCAAGGTCACCAACAACATTGCAGCACCAGAGGTCCTTTTTTAGTTCTCCTAGTAACTGATGTATGTGTGATTAGGTTATATTTGTATGCAAGTCAAAGAACTGTGATTAGTGCACCCTCCTTCCGAATTCCTGGAGGGATCAGGGAAGATAAAGGGGAGCCTATATGTGGGAAGGAGTTTCAGCCAAATTAATTTTGATTGCCAAGGAGAGCAGGCCCCCTCTTCTGATTTCAGGAATATGAAGGAATCACAGAACTTAGAAGATAGAGTGCGAATTATAGGATATAGTATTATGGAGTATTAAAGTTGCAAGATACAAAGTCATTCTTGAGTCTACTGGTTTTCTAAATTTCAAATTTCGGGATTCTTTGCTGGTGTTCAGATAGCAGCTGACCTTGGATATTGACCTCGTATCCTGTGACTTTGCCACACTTGGTTATTTGTTTCGGGAGGTTTTTATAGATTAGGGATTTTCTCTATAGACAATCATGTCATCTAGGAATAAAGATGATTTTAGTTCTTCCTTTACAATATATATTGCATTTCTTTCTTTTTTAAAAAATTTTATTAAACTAGCTAGGACTTCCAGTACAATGTTAAGTTGGATTACTAGAATAAAATTCTTGCTTTGCCCTAACTCTTAGGAAGAAAGCATCATCCAGTTTCTTGTTAAATCTGATGTTCACTATAGAGTTGGATTTTTTTAAGTTGTTCTTTATCAAGATGAGAAATTTTGCCAGTATTTCTAGTTTGCTGAGAGGTTTTTCTTTTTTCCAAACATAAATATTTGTTGAATTTTATAAAAATTCAGTTGATCAATTGGTATGCTGTGAATTTTCTTCCTTAGCCTGTTTATGTAGTGAACTACACAGACTGATTTTCAGAAGCTGAACCAGCCTTGCATCCCTGGATTATTTGGTTGTGGTGTGTACTTCTTTCTATACATTGTTGGATTTGACTTGCTAACCTTTTATTGGCTTTTGCATCTATCTTCTTGAAAGATAGTAGTCTGTAATTTTTTTTATCTTATTATGGATTTATCTGGTTTGGGGTTAAGGGGATGATGACCTATAGAATGAGTGAGGAAGTGTTCTACCTGCTGTTATTTTCTGGAAGAAATTTTGGACAATTTGCATTATTCCTTCATTAAAGGTTTGGTAGAATGCACCAGTAAAATCCTCCAGGCAAGGAGCTTTCTTTTTTGCAGAGATTCAATTTCTTTAATAGATACAAGACTATACAGGTTCTCTATTTCTCTTTGTGTGAGTTTGGGTAATTTATGCCTTACAGGAATTGTCCCATCTCATCTACATTATTAAATTTGTAGGTATAGAGTTTTTAAAAATCTTATTAGCCTTTTAATGTCCCAAAGGATCATTAGTTATGAACCCTCCTTCATTTCTGATGTTGCTAATTTGTGTCTTTTCTCTTTCATTCTTAGTTAGACTATCTGTAGACTTATTAGCATTATTGAGTTTTTAAAGAACCAGGCAGGATGGTAAATTGGAGGTCAGTCAGGGTAAGGTTATCCAGACCCTGTCTCAAAAACAAAATAAAAACAAAAGGGATGGGGGTGTTCTTGAAGTGATAGAGTGCTCGTGCCCAGGCAGGCTCTGAGTTTAATCCCCAGTACCACAGGGGCAGTGTGGGAGGTGGGGAGTGGAGGGAAGAACCAACTTTTATATTTGTTAATATTCTTTATTGCTTCCCTGTTTTCAATTTCTGATCTTATAATTTATTATTATCATATATATCTCATTATTTATCTTATGTTACTTTTTATTATTTTTCTTTCACTTGCTATAAGGTTAAACTTGCTCTCCTTTCTCTAATTTCCTGATGTAGAAGCTTATTCATTCTAGATCTTTCTTTTCTAAATAACACTCATAATTAATTCTATATCTTTCTTCTTTTATACCATTTAATGCTATAAATTTCCATTTACACACTACTTTCACTGCATTCCACAAATTTGGTAAGTTTTAGTTTCATTTAAACTTAATTCAAAATATGTTTTACATTGCTATTGACATTTATTAATTGGCCATGGAATATTTGAAACTGGACTGTTTAATTTTCAAACACTTGGCACAGTCTGTTGATGTTTACAATGGGCTGTGTACACCTCTAGGGTTTTCCAGAGCTGCCATATGGTACATAGGTGGAGGTGATGCCAAAGGCTAAATGACTGGCCAGGCTATGACCCCTCTGCTGTCACCTTCCCACACTCAGAAATCCATGCTTTGTCAATTGGCTGTGTTATGCTGTGGTGTGCTGGCAAAACAGTCACTACCTAATACAACAAAGGCTTATTTCTCACTTACGCCATCAGGCAATAGTGAGTTGTTGGGGATTGTGTTCCAAGTGTTCACTTTAGGCCCTAGGCTGACCAAGGTGAGATATTGCACCTCAAAGCTGTATCACTGATCATGTAGGCTTTTCAGTGGCCACATCTGGGAAGAGACAACTGGAGTTCCATCGCACACTGGCTAGTTTAGGCTCTGTCCATAGCAGTAGTCATACACCATGCCTACTAGAGCCCCTTGGCCAGAACAGTCATGTGGTGCCTCCTAAGTGAAAGGAAGTTGGCAAAGGAGGAGGACAGAGGTATTGTTTGATGAACTCCACTGTCTCATCCACAAGTGGTGCCCCATCTAAGACATCTTTGAAATAAAGTTTTGCTGCTGGGTTTCCTCGTTGGGCAGATGAGAACACTGATATTCCATCATTTATTTCTTAAAGGACAGATGAACCCCTTGCCTTGTCTCAGGTCATGTCTTCAACCTTTGGATCATAAACATCACCCAGCGCATATTAGCTGGAAGATCATCTGACCCTACTGTGACACTTTCACAGGCAAATGGATAGGTGATTCTCAAATCGGTGTGTGTGAGAAGCGTTGGTTGTATAGTGGTAAGCATAGCTGCCTTCAAATGGGTGTGTGTTAGGAATTTTATTAAAAAACTGTTTACTTGTGACATGGAGAAATTAGAGACAGAGAATGTGCAAATCATGCTGTGGTGAATGACAAAACTCAAGATTTGAGCGTAATTCCAAGGCACATGAATGTCTTGCTCAGTTGTTTTGCCAGATTCAGGAGTCTGAAGAAATGAACGGGGTGTCAGGAGGGACTGCTCAGTAGAATAAGATGTAGGACTCCCAAGTTTAGGCAAATGACAGGCAGACAGTGGCTGTTGGGCACCACTGCATCTGTGCATCTGTGGCTGGGGAAGCTGGGGAAGCTTTTCCACCAAGGGGGAACTATGCATGGGCTACACAGGCTCTTGCTTCACGATCTTCCTGATCTCTCTCTCTTCATACACACACACACACACACACACACACACACACACACACACACACACAGTATACCTTACTTGAAAGGCTATGGGTAAAAGTCTTTTGGATTTTGAATATTTTTGAATATTTACATAGATTTTTTTTACCAGTAGAGTATCTCCAATCTGAAAATCTAAAATTCAAAATTCTCCAAAATCAAAGACATTTTGAGCATAAAGTTGGCACTCAAAAGTTTTGGATTTTGCACTCATGTTTATTGAAGCATTATTTACAATAGTTAAACTAGGGAAACGGCCAAGTTTCCCTACTGACAAATGGATTAAGAAAATGTGGTATTAATATACAATGGAATTTTAATCAGTCATAAAGAAGAATGAAATTTTTCATCTACAGGTAAATGGATGGAACTGGAGAACTTCATCTTAAGTGAAGTCTCCCAGGTTCAGAAAACCAAAGGCCACATGTTTTCTCTCATGTGTGGAACATAGGCTCAATACAAACACAAGCAGTATTACAAGAAGCAGGTCATGCTGATGGGATGGCAATAAAGGGAGAGAGAGGGTAAAAGAAGGAAGAAAGTGAATGTGGTTGATGCACTTTCTATACAAGAATAAATATAGAATTTTTAACCTGTTGAAATCACCATAAGAAGGGGACTAAAATAGAAAGGAGAAAATAGAAAGGATGAACCAATTTGGGTTATAATACATATATACATGGAAATGTCACAATGAAATTCTCTGTATAGCTATCTTAAGCAAACAAAAATGTCTTTCAAAAACAGAGAAAGGAAGGTAAAACACGTCCTGTCTGGGGACTGGTTCCGATGGGGTGGGGAAGGATTATAAGGAAGGTGTGAATGTGGTGGAAATATGTACTCATGTATGAAAATGGAAAAATGAGACCTGTTGAAACTGTTCTAGGAATGGAGGAAGAGAGGATAAAGGAGAATGACGGAGGGGGTGAATTCAACTATGATATATTATAAGAACTTTGGTAAATGTCACAATGTACCCCAATACAATAATTTTTTAAAAAGATAAAAATGTTTTGGATTTGGAGTTTAGGTTTTCTGATTAGGAATACTCTGTGTGTGTGTGTGTTGTATGAGGAGAGATGTAAGTAATATATATACTAAGATGGTAATAATATGCATTCTAAGTTCTTATTGAATGAGTAATTCATGTAGTCCTAATGAATGTAAGATCAAAAGTAGGTCTCCCCCCTTCCCATGTCTTCCTTCTTAGAGGCAACAATTCTCATAAACCTTTTCACTATACTTTCAGAAATAATCTATGACTATGCTTACAAAGATAAATAGCACAACTTTACTAGCATCTTTCTATGGTTACCAGTAATAGCTCATAAGTAAATATGATAGAAAACACTATAAGTTTCACAATAGCAATGAAATATTAACATGAAATATGTAGAATCTGTTCTGCAAATACTGCTCAAGAACTTCCTAGAGAAAAAGTTTAAACCTCTAGCAGAGAGTACAAGTGAAAGCTACACAGTTATACAGTTTTTAGAACAATGTCAATGCTCTTTAAATAAATTTATACCTTCAGTGGCTTTTGTCCTTGATTCTGATTCTGTGTTGCATCAGTTATTGACTTGTTTAGGTTGTAGCACCCTTATACCCTTGGGATGAAATCTACTTGATCATGGTGTATGATCTTTCCAAAGTGTTATTGGGTCCAGTTATCAAATCTTTTATTCAGGATTTTTGCATCTCTGTTCATCAGGGATATTGACCAATAACTTTCTTTTTTTGGTATGTATTTACCTGGTTTGGATATTAGGATAATGCTGGCTTCATAGAATGAGTTTTGGTAGTATTCCTTCTTTTTGTATTTTTTTTGGACTAGTTTGAGGATAATTGGTATGAGTTGTTTAAAGGCTCGGTAGAATTCAGCAGTGAATCATTGTGGGTCTAGGCTTTTCTTTGTTGGGAGTTTCTTTATAACTGTTTCGATCTCATTACTCATTAAAGGTCTGTTTAAGTTGTTTATGTCTCTTGGCTTAGTTATGGTGGGCCATATGTGTGGAGAGTTTATTATTTTCTTCTTGATTTTCCAGTTTCCTGGAGTATCAGTGTTCAAACTATTCCTATACGATCTTCTGAATACCATTAGTATCTTTGTAATATCCACTTTTTCATATCTGATTTTATTAATTTGGGCCTTTTCCTTTCTTCTTTTGGTTAGTTTGGTTACAGGTTTACTTTGGCTTGTGGTTTCAGAGGTTTCAGTCCAGGTCACTTGGCTCTGTCATCTTTGGACCTGTGGCAAGGCTAAACATCAAGGTGGGAACATGTGATGGAGGAAGTAGGTTTACTTCATGGCAACCAGGAAGCATGAGAAAGAAACAGGGAGGGGCCAGGGTCTCAATATTCCCTTTAAGGGCATTCCCCAAAGACTTAACTTCCTTTTACCAGGCCTCACCTCTTAAAAGTTCCACTGCCTCTCAATAGTACCAAAGGGTATTAACCAAGCCTTTGACACATGGCCTTTGGGAAACATTCAAGATTCAAAAAATCACATTACTCCTCAACAGAGCAGTGCACTTTTGAACACAGTTGAAACTGTACCCCATTAGCTGTCCCTAAAGTAAAAAATTGGTTAGTGTCAAGTTTAACCAAAAATATGGGAAACTAGAAATTCTAATGCACAACTATTTCCCATAATGTTATGTGGGAAATGCAAATGGTCCGCTAGTACTTAGTACTTCAATATTGGGATACCCCATGGTCTAGAAGCTACACTGGCAGTTCCCACCCCTCTAGAGTGAGTCATGGTTGAATCCTGTAGGAGTTGGGAGATAGTGGTTATTTAGGGGCCCACCACCAGGGATGGGAATAGACAAATTGGGAAATGCTATGCAGTAGTTAGAATCAATTGATCAAATCCATACATATCAATATGAATCCTAAAGAAAATAGTGTTGAGGGAACGAAAATGAAAGAAATTTGAGGTATCTAGCTTACTAACTTTTATGTAAATTTAAAGCACATAAAATCATGAACCTTACTACATAAAGGAGAATAATACATTAAACTTATTAGATGTATTCCTATCATGAGAAAGAAAATGGGAGTGGGAACCATGGATGGAGAAGAAAAATCAAAACAAGAGAAGGCCCTGATCAGGCAGAGTCATCCTTGAATGGAACAGAATAAACCCATCCTCTGTTCTGAGGAGAAAGAAATCAATAAACAATAAACTTTACTTTTTAATCCAAACTTCATTATATTTATATATGAGTTGAGTTGCACTTGATTTGTTGATACATTACACATCAAAGATAATCAGAATTATTTAATTTTGAATTTGTAGTTTTCATTTTATGTTTAGGAAACTTTTCTCTAAGTTTAAAACATGTTCTTAAGGCTCTGGAAGACTTCTCAGACAGAAAGCACTGGGCCTGTGCCATTAGACAGCATCACTGTATATATAGTATCAGATTTTATGGCTTTGTTACAATATATTTAGAAGTCCACTTTGAGTAGACATTGGTATCATTTACGGTGTTTTTTTCCCTTATAAATAGCACAATGAACATTGTATACCCATCTTTGCACAATGTATATAAGAAGGTTAAATTGTTAAAGGTAGCATTGCCTACGTGATACATGCATATATTTAACTAAACAGAAATTGGCAAATCATCCTTGTAATTTATACTCTCACACTTGCCAACAATGTGCATATCAAACTTTTTGGATTTTGCTATGTTAACTAATGAAAAATTCTATTCATATTCTTTGTGTATGCTTGCAGTGGCCTTTGTACAAGGCTCTGTTTCTGGCAGAGTCATTTATGTTAATATTGTTACTAGATGTGTGCACTTGAACTTTTTCTTTTGTAACTTCCCACCTTCATTTAATTTTATTTTGGTGGGGCTTGACAGCAGTGACCGCATTTTGACAACTTTCCCTGTACTGTTGTAAGCATTATAAGAATATACACAAAACCCACTAACATATTCAAAGGTAAAGGGACATGTTACAGTTTATTTTCAAATGGTAAGAGCTGTTTTTGAAAGTTTGTGATTGTTTAAAAAATTAATGATATAAAATAAAACTCCCGAATCCCCTGGGGAAAAAATCACATTGTTGGTTTTTTGGGATTATGTTAAATTTATAGGTTGTAGGATGTTTGACATATTTGCAATACTGCAATTTTGTGAAATAGCAGGATATGTATTTCTGTTTGTCCAGCTTACATTCATATCCTCTGCTGACTTGTAGCTTCTCTTATGTGAATCTTTAAACTTGCTTATTATGTTTCCTCCTTCACATGTTATTTTTTCTGTTTGGTAAATGAGATCTACTATTTCTTTATATTTCTAGAGAAAGAAGTTGATTTTGGTAGGCTAACTTTGTAACCTGCCTTTGTTACTTCGCTCTGTTACTGTGACAAAACACCTGAGATAAATCAATTCAAAGGAAAAAGGGTCTATTTTGGCTCACATCTTCAGAGGCTTCAGTCCATGGTCTCTTGGCCCAGTTGTTTTGGGCCTGTGGCAGTGCAGTACAGCATGGTAGAGAGAAGATCTGCTCACCTCATGGCAGAAGGAAGCAAAGACAGCAAAAGATGGGGCTAGGTTCCTAATATCTGATCAATGGCACATACTGATGACTAAAGACTTCCCACTAGGCAACACCCCTTAAAGGTCCCACACCTCCCAATAATGCCAAGGCGGGTAACCAAGCTTTAAAAGATGGACCTTTGAAGGTCCAGGTCATAATACAACCATTTTCAAGATTTTGTTATTCTTTTTGTTTTTCAGTTAATTTTTTGAGATCTCCAGATAAAGAATGATCTCATCTGCAAAAAGCTAATTGCTGTCATTTTTTCCAATTTTATACCTCATATATTTCTCTAATAAAATTTCAGTGCATAGTTATTTTCAGAAGAATATTAAACAACAGTATGCTGGGGGGAGTCTTTGCCTTTTCACAGCATGTTTTGGAGGGGAGGGGTATTGGGGATTAAATTTGGGACCTCCTGTTTGCTACTGTTTTACCACTTGAGCCATGCCCCCCCATTCCTCTTGCTTTTTTAGTGTTGTCTTTGTTTTGTTTTGCTTGTTGTTCGTTTGTTTTTTTAAGATAGTGTCTCAAGTTGGCCTTGAACCATGATCCTCCTACCTCTGCCTCCTAAGTAGCTGGGCTTGCAGGTGTGTGCCACTATGCCCAGTGCCTTTCACAGCTTTAAACATTGAGTATAGTGCTAACTTTTTCCGTATTAAATAAAGGAAGTGTCAAAATATTCCTATTTCATTGAGTTTTTTTTTCAGATGTGGATGTTGCCTTTATAATTACCTTTATTACTCCATCTAGAAAAATGTGTTTTCTTTTCTCCCTGTTATATTAAAACCCCCGGGGACCACTGGTTCACAATTGAAGACAAAAAACCAGAGAATTGTCTCAACAAGGCAAAACGTATTTCTGCAGAAGGGTGCTCAGGCACACGAGCACAGCACACACAAATGGGCAGGCAGTCTGTCCCTCCTTATAATACTGTCACAGTTGACCCTGCATCTTGATCTGGATTGGTCCAGATAAAAAGTTCACAATCTTCTCAATTGGCTGAAATTCTATGCTGACTTTGGTGAGGGGTTATGATACACAGCGTGGCAGGCAAATTTCTTGGGCAAAGGGGCTTAACAGGAATCCAGAAGAAGAACCCAGAACTACAGACAATGCAGGTAATTAAAATGGTGACACATGCTTTGATAGAAAAGACTGCTTTCTCACATCCTTTATTATTTACTGTTTTGGTAAGTTTGAACCATCCTTGCATTCTTGCTATGATCCTTGCGTTGCCATGTTGTATTATACTTTTAATGTGCTCCTTGATTTTACTTGAAAAAATTTGTAGTTTATATCAACATTTATAAGTAAATTCAATCTGGTATTTGCTTGCTTTGTGCCAGCTTGATTGAATGTTAATTACCCTGACTATGTGTTATTCAAGTGGCCAAGTCTTTTGGAGCAGTTGAAATAGCAATAGAAATATCTTCAGGTGGGAAGCTATGGCAAACCACACTCTGAAAATGTCTACACAATACAGAAGTCATGATAGGATGTGACAAATAACATTGAGGCAACAAATCTAGAGGCTCTTGGGAAGGGATCCTTTTGGAGACATGAACTGAACATTTTCAGTTTTTTGGAGATGTGAACTGAATGTTTTCAGTTCCTCTTACAGGGGAAGAATTTTCTGACTCTGAGTATAAAGAGAAGGCTGGTAATCTGGACTTTATACAAGTAGGGAGGTGCTGCCAAGATCAAAGGAACCAAGAGCTCTGCTCAACTTTGCTCTATCTATATCTATCTATCTATCTATCTATCTATCTATCTATCTATCTATTATTTATTTACTTTTGGTGGTACTGGGGTTTGAACCTAGGGCCCTGCACTTGCTAGGCAAATGCTCTACTACTTGAGCCACGTCCTCAGCCCCAAGAACTCTCTTAAAACTTTGGAGGAGGCTTAGGCATGGCCATTTTTTTTCCATCAAACAATTTGCTAAATTCTGGGGTTTAATGGAGAAGACAAAGAACCTGGTAGACAGGCAGACAGACTATTCAAAGCAGCAGAGCTTTTGCCCATATTATAGCACACAGATGAGAGGGTACCATCTTGAGCAGGTCTTAGTGGAGAACCATGGTGTGGTATAATAAAAAATGCATTTGCTCTTTGTCCTTGGTTCCTGGTATAGAGTTACTAAAACCCTTGGACTTTCCCAAGTGATAAGAATGTGTTCTACATGCTAACGAGATGACAAGTGGCTGGGAGCCCCTAGATAGTATTAGGATGGTGGTTGGTCAAAAAAGACCAAGTCTTTATTACAGGGTTGGAGTTTTCAGACCTCCAGGGAGACGTAAGGGTAAGGAAAGTGGGTTCAATCACCAATGGAAAATGATGTAATAAATCTTATCGACACAATGTACTCTCCATAAGCACCCCTAGATGACAGGGTTTGGAGAGCTTCCAGGTTGGAGGAGGTGCTGGGAGGGTGGTATACTCAGGAAAGGCATGTCCACTGTCCACATCCCCACACTTTGTCCTATCCATCTCTTCCAGTTTGGCTGCTTCTGTGTTGTATACTTTATAATACAATGGTAAACATAAGTGAAGTGTTTTCCTGCATTCTGTGAGTCATTATAGTGAATTATTGAACCTGGGGTAAGGGTGGGGAGTTATGTGAATCTCTGATTTTACAGCTGGTTGAAATACCAGTGGCCCATGACTTCAATGGTGACTGCAGTGGGGAAAGCCCTATGAAATTGAACCCTGAGCCTGGGTGCCACACTAACTCTTGGCAATCAGTGTCTGAAGTGAGTTGTTGAATACTCAGTTTCTGTCAGAGAATTAGAGAACTGGTGCTGGGAAAATTCTACTTATTGGGTGTTGGGAGGAAGCAAGTCTTTTGTATGGGAAACTCAAGGAACAAGGGCAAAAAACTAGATGCAGACCAAGCCACAGAGAAGCTGAAATCCGACTTCACCCTGGATAGGAACAAGTAATCAGTTAGTATTTTAATGATTATTGGAAGAAAGAGTGGGTTCTCTTGGGCAACACTAACCCATCATGTGCAAAATCAAGAGATGGGTTTCCCTTGGAAAGCAAATTGTAGGGACCAAAAGGGGCAGAAGACAAACTTCTGGGGGTGCCAGGCATGATGTGTTGTGACCCAGGTGCTGGCTACACAGGTATGTTCAGGGTGTGATACATCATGACACTGAACACTCACCAACGGTTCCTTTTCCCATAGCATATTATACTGCAAGAAAGTGTACCTTAAAACATGTCTGGATTCCAGGTATGCCAAGAAAGAGTGATCCCATTCCTCCTCGATCCTGCTTGAAACTCAAGGACTATTGGTGTAAGATCACCAACAGGTGCAGGAGAACCCCAAAATGTGGAAGGAAGAAGAAGGATCTTTGGGACTCAAGAAGCCACATGGCAGTGTGTGCCTCAGGTCTCCTTATGGCATTCCATACATCCCAGTTGAATGCTGCTAAGGTCTTTGATCTTGGTACTTCCAACAGGCCTGGACCAAAAAACCAAACCAATCCCCCCCAAACTCCATACAAACAAACAAAATAGACAAAACCAAAACCAAACAAAAAAAAAACCTCTAGGAAAAACCTATTACCCTAGCCAAAAGGCAAGAAACTGTGGCTTAACAATAGAAAACCTTGATGGCAATGCCACCTTAATCCAACTAAGCACCTGTGGAAAAACCTCACCTGCATACACCTGTGCTTTTACAGGTCTAAGCCAGAAGCTGGGCCTCTCCCCTTCACTTCACCGGAGTAGACAATGCTCTGATCCTTCCTTTAGGAGATGCCAAGTGGAGAGGAATGGAATCTTCCACTTCCCCCAGAGGAACAGGGCACTGCTTCAATTTCCATGCCAGGACAGTGCTGGCTAGGCAAAGTGGGAGTTGATCTTCACTCCCTTGCTCAGTGGAAGCTGTCAGTGTGCCAGTTCCCCACTGGGATTGTGTCATTGACCTCCAGTGGAGATCTGAGTCTCTGCTCACAGCTGGGAGAAAGAGGGTGCCCCACTTTCCTCCTATCTTGATATTAGTGGGTCCCCTGCCCCCAAACATCATGTGAGAAAATGAGGTGTGGTAGGCAGAATTAGTTGGCATTTGGGTTTCTCACCTTCCCTCCCTGGTGGCATGGCACCAGCAGGACCAATGGTAGCTGAACTTCCTCCCCAGCCCACAGCAGCAAAACTACTTTAGCCTCCTTAGTGGTAGTTGAAGTAAGGGGGACCAATAAGAAACAGAACAATCCTAGCCAGCCAGCCCTCTGTTCAAAAAGGGGAGTACGTGGATTTAAATTTAAAAAAAAAAAAGAAAGAAAAAGATTAAATAGGATAGTATTTCATAACATATTGTCCAAAATATCTAGGATACAGCAATAACAAAAATTACTCAGGTACCAAGAACCAGAAAAACCACACTGTGAATAATAATAGACAATCAATCCAGAGATGAATCAAATGTTAGAATTATCTGCCATGAATTTTAAAACACCCACCAACAAGCAAATATTCATTCTCTTAAAGCAAATAAAAAACCCCAGATGGGGGGTAATGGAGAGGGCAGGGGGAAGGGGGGAGAAATGACCCAAACATTGTATGCATAAATGAATAAAAGAAAAACAACAACAACAACAAAAAAAAACCCCGAAAAACCCAGAATATTTCAGCAAAGAAATAGTTTTTAAAAAGGAAGTAAATGAATGGCATAGAAGTGAAAAATACAATAGTAATTTGAAAAAAAAGTTGAATAGGTTCTAGAGTAGAGATGACCAAAGATCCAATTAAGGAACTTGAAAACAGATGAATAAAATTTGCTTACCCAATCTCGTCAGCAAAGAGAAAATACACACACGTGCACATGTACACACACATACACATATACACACACACACACAAATCAACAGTCCAGGGACTTGGGTAATAATAACAGAACTAACTCTTGTTTCACTAAAATCCTAGAAAGAGAGGAGGGAGAGACCAGTTCCCAGCAACACCCAAAGAAGTAAAGGCCAAGTCTCCCTCAATTAAGTAAAAGATAAAAAGTTACAGATCCAAATAGGAAAAGCCAAAAGAAATCTATGACAAGACACACCAAAATTAAACATCTGAAAACAAAGAAAAAATCTTAAAAGCATCTAGAAAGAAACATCGCAGGAAAAACAGTTCACTTATGTTAGCAGTTTATTGTAAAGGATAGGACTCAGGAATAGCTGGATTGGAGAGATGTGGTGTAGAGGACATTAGTTTAAGTAGCAGAGAATTTCCCACTGCTTGTTTGAAACCAAGGAGGCCAGAAAGACTGGTACAATAATTTTTAAGCCTGTAAAGCAAGTAATTGTCAACTTCAAGTTCTATATATAGCGAAAATAATATCCCTTAGGAAATAAGGGGGGAGATAATGAGATTTTCAGATGAGGGAAAGCCAAGAGAACTTAACCTACCCATCAGGAATGGCTTAATAATTGCTCTAAACAGAAAGGAAGTGGTAACAGAAGTTTTGAAACTTCAGAGAAGAAAAGCAAACATTAGGCTAGGTAAAGACAATAGACTATCGTATTTCTCATGAGTTTCTTAAATAATACTTGATGGATGAAACAAAATTATAACACCATCTCAAGTGGTGTTCAATGGTAATAGGAGAAATACAAAATTACTTTTTTTGTGGTACTGGGGCTTGAACTCAGGACCTCACATTTGCTAGGCAGGTGCTCTACTGCCCAAGCCACTCTGCCAATACAAGGCTAATATTTTAAATCTAGGGAAGGGAAATAGATCTAAGTGTAACTTTTCTAAGGTTCACTCAAATAGTAAAATGTCAACACTGATAGTGAGAAAACACACACATATGTGAAAATACCTAGAGTGACCACTAAAACAACTATACAAAGCAATCTACTAAAACTTCTTATAAATAAAAAAGATGGAATTCTAAAAAAATGTTTGAATAGCCCACAAGAAGGCGGGAAAAGTAATGGAGAAGTGAGAAACTGAGTAACAAACCGAAAACAAATTAATAAAATAGTAGGCTTAAACTCTAACATAACAATATTTATCTTAAATACATAACAATAATTGTCGTAAATGTAAATAGTCCAAATACAGCAACGAAAAGACAAAAATGGCAGAGTAAGTTTTAAAAATTATCAAATAATACTCTGCCTATAAGAAAGTCACTGTAGCTGGCTGTCAATGGCTCAGGCCTGTAATCCTAGCTACTCAGGAGGCAGAGATCAGGAGAATCACGGTTTGAAGCCAGCCCAGGCAAATAGTTCACGAGACCCTATCTAGAAAAAAAAAATCACAAAAATAGGACTGGTGGAGTGGCTCAAGTTGTAGGTCCTGAGTTCAAATACCAGCACCATTAAAAAAAAAAGAAGAAGAAAGTCACTGTAAATAGAAAAGGATAGGTAGAAAGTAAAAAGATTGAAAAAGTTATACCATGAAAACATTACTAAATAAAGTAGAGGAGTGGAGGTGTGGCTCAAGTGGTAAAGTGTCTGCTTTGCAAGCATGAAGCCCTGAGTTCAAACATCAGTCCTAAAAAAAAAAAAAAAAGAAATTCTGTTGAAACTAAATAAAGTAGAACCAGCTGACTTTGGAGCAAAGAAAATTATTACAAAGAAGGACATTAAATAGTGATAAAAGGATCAATTTGTCAGAAAGAAAACAGTTCTAAGTGTGCATGTACCAAGAGAGAGTCAAAATCTAGAAGCAAAAATTAATACAGTTAAAAGGAGAAGGAGACAAAGCCACAATTATATCTGGGGACTGCAACATCTTACTCTCAGCAACTGACAGTGTTTTTCTCCTGAAAATTAGCACAGATACAAAAGAACTCAACAACACAATCAACCAGCAGGATTTTGCAGCTATAGAATGAATATTCCACCCAACAACAGAAAAATACACCCATGGCATACTCACCAAGGTAGACCTTACCCTGGGACATAAAACAAACCACAAACAAATTTAAAATGATCAAAATCATAAAATATGACCTGCGATCATAATGAAACCTAACTAGCATCAATAACAGAATGACATAAGAAACTCTCTAGACATTTAGAATTAAACCACACACTGCCAAATAAACCATAGGTCAAAAAGGAAGGCTCAAAGGAGCTTAAAAAATTTTATTTATGTATGTGTATATACAAATAACTGAATGAAAACAAAAAAGCATATCAATGAATGGGGGATGCAGTGAAAGCAGTACTGAGAGGGAAACTTATAGCATGAAAGCTGTCATTATAGGAGTGGAAAGGCCTCAAGTGAAAAATTCAAGAACAGAAGATGATAAACCCAAAGCGAGCAGAAGAGAAGGAAATCACAAAGATCAGAGCAGAAATCAATGGAATTGAAAATAGAGAAATCAATGAACGTAAAAGCTGCTTCTTTAAAAATTGATAGGTCTCTAGCTGGACTGATAAAGAAAAGGGGGGATATAACAGAAGAAGCAGGACTATCACTACAGCTCCTGCTGTGAGTAAATACTCACAAAGTGAGTACACATACTCACAAAGTACATATACGCTTACAAATTTGAAAACTTAGAACAATTCTTCTGAAACTGCAACCTACCAAACCAAAGAAGTTCTGCAATTATTAAAAAATTGAATGTTTATCAAATGGCCAAAAAACACATGAAAAAATGCTCACCATCTCTAGCAATAAAGGAAATGCAAATTAAAACCACGCTAAGATTCCACCTCACCCCTGTTAGAATAGCCATCATCAGCAACACCACCAACAACAGATGTTGGCGAGGGTGCGGGGAAAAAGGAACCCTCTTACACTGCTGGTGGGAATGTAAACTAGTACAACCACTCTAGAAAAAAATTTGGAGGCTATTTAAAAATCTAAACATTGATCTACCATTTGATCCAGCAATACCAACTCTTGGGGATATACCCAAAAGACTGTGACACAGGTTACTCCAGAGGCACCTGCACACCCATGTTTATTGCGGCACTATTCACAATAGCCAAGTTATGGAAACAGCCAAGATGCCCCACCACTGACGAATGGATTAAGAAAATGTGGTATCTATACACAATGGAATTTTATGCAGCCATGAAGAAGAACGAAATGTTATCACTCGCTGGTAAATGGATGGAATTGGAGAACATCATTCTGAGTGAGGTTAGCCTGGCCCAAAAGACCAAAAATCGTATGTTCTCCCTCATATGTGGACATTAGATCAAGGTCAAACACAACAAGGGGATTGGACTTTGGTCACATGATAAAGCGAGAGCACACAAGGAAGGGGTGAGGATAGGTAAGACACCCAAAAAACTAGATAGCATTTGTGGCCCTCAACGCAGAGAAACTAAAGCAGATACTTTAAAGCAACTGAGGCCAATAGGAGAAGGGGACCAGGAACTAGAGAAAAGGTTACATCAAAAAGAATTAACCTAGAAGGTAACACCCACGCACAGGAAATTAATGTGAGTCAACTCCCTGTATAGCTATCCTTATCTCAACCAGCAAAAACACTTGTTCCTTCCTATTATTGCTTATACTCTCTCTTCAACAAAATTAGAGATAAGGGCAAAATAGTTTCTGCCGGGTAGCGAGGGGGTTGGGGGGAGAGGGAGGGGTGGAGTGGTTAAGGGAGGGGGCACGGGAAGGGGGGAGAAATGACCCAAGCATTACATGTACATATGAATAAAAAAAATTGAATGTGTAACTGAAATGCTCTTAGAAAAGGGTTCTCCAGCTCAGGATGGCATCACTGGTGAATTTGCCAACTATTTGAGGAAACATTAAACATTAATTTTGCACAATTTCTTCCAATAAATAGAAGAGGAAGGAGGGAACACTTCTCAACTCGTTTTGTCAGACTAATATTATCCAGACAGAGTACATTTAAAAAACAACAAACCACAGACCAACATCTCTCAGGAACTTAGGCCCCCAAACTGGCAACAAATGTTAGCAAATCAAATCTTAAGCCAGATAAAAAGAAGTATAGGACATTACAAAGTGCGATCTCTGCCATGTGTGCAAGGTCACTTCAACATTCGAAGATCAATTTATGTAAGTTACCTTATCAACAAGCCAAAGAACAAAATCAGATGATCATATCAATTGACAGAAAAAGCAACACCCACTTGTGACAAACGCTCTCAGTAAACTCGGCAGAGAAAACTTCAGCTTATAACGGGCGTCCCAGAGGGCCGATGCTGAAGTCCTGCTGACCGTACAGGCTCAACGGCTCCCCTCTAGTACTGAGTGAGACAGGCATATGGTCTTATTCACTCTTACTCATATTCCTAGAAGTTCTACTCTTTGCGCTAAGATAGGAAAAAGAAACAAATGTCATATAGATTTGATAGGAAGAAATAAAACTGTCCCTATTTGTAGATAATGTGATTATATAAGTAGAAAAATCTTAAGAATTCTTAAAACACAAATAAAACCCCAAACCTTCTAGAGTTAATATGTAAGTTCAGCAAGGTCCTGGGTTATGAAATCAACACACAAAATTTACTCCTTCCTAGCAAGCGTGAGGCCCTGAGTTCAAACCCTAGGGTGGCAAAAAACCAAAAAAACACCCCAAAATTCAATCACATTTCTCTGCATTAGCAATGGACATCTGGAACAAAAGTTAAAACCGTAATGCCATTCACAATAACCTCACAGAAAATGAAGTATTTAGGTATGGACTTAAATATGATCAGGATGCGTATTTGGAAAATTATAATACGCTACTTAAATAAACCTTAATTAAATGGAGAGAGAAGCTGTTTTCGTGGGTGAGAAAACTCAACATTGTAAAGACTCAACTGTCCACAAACAGATCTTTAGGTTTAATGCAATTCCTATCAAAACCTCACCAAGGGTAAATTAGACAGTTATTCTAAAATTTTTATGGAGAGGCACAAGCTTAGAAGTGCTAAAACAGTGCTGATGAAGGAATGAAGTGAAAGGAATCATCCTATTTGATATTAAGGTCTGACATTCAATAATCAAGACAACGTGGTATCAGTGGAGGCATAAACAATGGACAAGTGGGACAAAATAAAGAACCTGTAAACAGACACACGCGAATGTGCCCCACTGATTTTTGACGAAAGTGAAAAGCCAAATTGATGGAAATTTTTTAATAAATGATGCTGGAATGATTGGACAACCAGGGGTAAAGCCATGAATCTCAGCCTAAGTTTCATATCATATACAAACTTAACTCAAAATGGATTATGGACTTAAATGTAAAAGCTAACTATACAGCTTTTAGAAAAACAGGAGAGAAATTTCAGGATCCAAGGTGAGGCAGGAAGTTCCTAGACACCAAAGACCCATGAAAGCCAAATTTGATAAGTCAAACCTCATCCAAGTGGATCACTTAAAACATCCTGTTAAGACGGTGAAAAGACAATCTAATGGTGGGAGAAAATACTTGCAAACTACAGATCCGACAAAGGACTCCTCTATGGACCCTAAGGAGCTCTTGAAATCGACAGTTCTATTAGAAAATGGGCAGAAAAGTGGTGTGTATCTATAATCCCAGTATTCAGGAACCAGAGGCAGTAGGATCAAGAGTTGGAGGCCAGCCTGGCTGCATAGTGAGACCCTGTCTCAAAACCAAAAACAGGCAAAGGACATGAACAGACATTTCACTGAGGATGTGTAGCTTACAAATTAGTACACGGAAACATGTTTTAACTTCATATCCATTACAGAAGCGTGAATTTAAATCAAAATGAGGTTATCTCTCCACACTGATCAAAAAAGGCTAACATGAAAAATAGTGACAATCACAAACAATGATGAGGATTTGGGGAAATTGGGCCATTCACATATGGCTGGTAAGAAAGGAAAATAGTACAGCCACTTTGCAAAACATCTCAACAACTCTTAAAAATTAAATATCCAACTACCATACTACACACAAGTCTCTCCTGGACATTTATTCCAGAGAAATGAAAACATGATTACGCTAACACCTGAACAAAAATGTCCTTGGCAGCTTTACTAAGAATAGTCCCAAACTGGAAAAAATAGTAATTTTTTTTTTTTTTTGCCTTTAAAGAGGTTTTACTCAAAAAAACAAAAAACCCCCAAAACCTCACTTTGGTTCACCCACACAGTGGAATACTACTTGACAATATAAAGGAATGAATTATATTATTATTATTATTGATTTTTGGAGACAGGATCTTGCCATCTAGCCCAGACTGGCCTCAAACTCACTATGTAGTCCAGACTGGCCTCAAACTCACAGTCCTCCTGCCTTACCCTCTGCGAGCTGGGATTGTGGGTGTGCTACACCATGCCTGATTAGGAGGGAACTATTGACATAGCAATAATTTGAGTGAATCGCTTCAGAAAATTGTGCTGAGCTAAAAGTAAAAGACAAAATCACAAAAGGTTACAACACTGCATGACTCCATTTATATAATATTATTTTAAAAACAAATTATAGAACTGGAGAACAGTTTAACGATTTTCGGGGTTGTAGGAAGAAGAGTGCACAAGAGAAGTGGTTTGGCTTTAAAAGGGCAATATTTATAATCTTCATTGTGTGGAATTGTTCTATATCATTTGATTGTATCAATATCCTGGTTGTGATACCTTATTGATTTTGTAAGATGTTACCATTGTGAGAAATTGGATAAAAGATATAGAGAATCTTTCTGTGGTATTTCTTAAATTTGCATGGTAAATCTATGATTATCTCAAAAAGTTTAGTTTCAAAATCAGTTAACATCAGAACAAAAAGACTATGGTAAAAGGTTTTAAGTTTTCCAGTGAAACTTGTGATTTGATGCTTTGGGGACTAGAGTAATAGCTCTTTGAAATTTTCCCTAATTTATTCTCTGGTAATTGGTCTCATTATGCTGTCTAACTCTAAGTATCTAAATTATATTTATATGGAAAATTACTCATCTCCCACAGATTTTCAAGTTTACTTGAAGGGTTAACTTTTATTAACTTCTTATGGCTTGTTTACTTTTATTTCTATTTGTGACTTCACTGGGTTTTTCTTTATTAATCTGTTTAGTTGATTTTTTAAAAGAAAGCAAGAATGCCCCCGCCACCGCCAAAAGGACCTGCTTTTGAATTTACTAATTTCTCTGTCTCTTACTTTATAATTGACTTATTTGTGCTTTTATCCTTACTAATTCCTTCCTTCTGCTTTCCTCATGCTTAATATATTGTTCTTTGTGTGACTTTGAAATTGAGTTATTTTCATTTGTTCTTACTTAGTAAAATAAACTAATTAAGGCTGTAAGGTTTCTTCTGGGCACACTTCAATGGTGGCATTTTTTTTTTAATTGTTGGTATTTCCTACATGTTTAAGTTCAGTTTCTTTTGTTTGGGTCACAGGTGCTCAGAAGTCACATCCGTAGTTCAGGACACACTTCATTACTGGTTTATACATGGCTCTCTTCTATTCTGTATTTATTGGCTGACTACTAGTTTGTTTGCTTTTAATAATAGATAGAGATCTGGGAACATATCACATAATGAATAATTAGAATTTTGAAAAAATATGGATCTACTTTCAGATCCTCCCCCCCCCCCACCCCTGGCCCACCAAAATCTTCTGTTTCTTCATACTTCCTTTAAGCATCACAGGAAGTTTCATGCTGATGTTTTCTTGCTCCCCATCCCCATTTTCTTAAAAATAAAAAAGTTTTATTGAGATATAATTCACACGCCCTATGGTTCATCACGTACACATGAAGTGTACACATGATACACATCAAGTGTACAATCCAATACTTGTATATATCCACAGTGTGAAGGCATCGCCAAACTCTGATGCTGGATCGATTTGGGGATTGTGCCATCTTAACTCTCTTAAGACTTCCAGTCCATGAATGTGGGCTACTTCTCCACTTAGGCACATCCTTAATTTCTTTCAACAATGGCTTGAAGTTTCTTCATACGTCTTGCTCTCTTTGGTTTAAATTACCTGCAAGTATTTTGTTCTTTGTGTTGCTGGTGTAAATGGAATTGTTTTTCTGATTTCGCTTGTGGATTGTTAAGACTTCCTGTCTCCAAGACCATGCCATCTGAATACCAAAGGCTTTTTTGGCAGCACTGGGGTTTGAACTCAAGGCCTTGAGCTTACAAGGCAGGCGCTCTACCACTTGAGCCAACCACCAGTCCTGCAGTACAATCTTGAAGTGTTGAAAGCAGACATCCTGTCTTGCTCCTGATCTTGGGAAAAGGCATCCAGTTTTCACCACTGAGTATGATTTTAGCCTTTCATCACTGTTTGAATGTAGCATGTTCCCATCTGTAGTCACTATTCTAAAAATGGCATCATTTTGCATTTGCTTTTAATAATTTTATAAACGTGGTACCAGGCAGTATGTAATCTTTTGGGACTTTTCGCATTCAAGATGGTATTTTATAGAAATGGCCACATTGTTGCCTGCATCTACTCTGGTTTATTCTTTTTTTATTACTATATAATATTCCATTGTGCAAATAAGCCACAATTTATTTAGCCTTTATCATATCTATGGTCGTTTTGATTGTTTTCATGGTTTTGCCACTATATTTGCATTCATCAATGTCCCTTGGGGTACATTTGCAATAATTTTTCTTGAGAATTTATCTAGATATGGACTTGTTATGGAAACATTACATTTCATAAGATAAATGTTGTTTTCTACTTTGCTTCTACAAATTTACATTTCCATTCATAACCTATGTAGGGCTTTGTCGATCCACAGTCTCCCTTTCCATTGATGGTCTCTATTTTTGCACCTAACCTGAGTATACAGTAGCATCACAATTTGGGGCTTAGTTTCCATTCCCCTAATGGCTTAATGGAGTGCACACTGCATAGATAGATGAGTTACATTTAACCTTGGTTGAGCGGCTCCTCTAGAAGTGTTAATTTCTTTGCATTTCTAAGCTACACAGATATGTGACTCAGAAAGCTCCCACTTTTTCCAGGGGAGGGTCAATGGGCACAGGGAAAATGCTCGCACTTGCTACTTCCAGATAATGTCACCTTAAAGCAAGTCCAAGCCACATGGCATTGTCCACCCCAGTGTGACTAAGTCAAGGGTGAAACCAAGAAGATTTGATTTGGGGAACAAGACACAGTCTCCAGAAGCCTACATTTATTGTTTTACTGTTTGATCCAAAACTATGAGTATTTTTTAAATAATAGATTAATTTGTCCCATTATATTTAATGATGTGATAGGGTAACGCTTGGTCTCAGTTCTGTCGTATTACTTTATATTACACTTTCACTTTAGCGCTAAGAAGTCTTTTACTTCCTGGTTTATATTTCTGTGGTTTGCCTTATGTATTGGTTTTCCCTCTAACAATTTGGAAGGTTTATGGAGTATTTTTAGCCCCTTTAGTGGTTGCCTTGTAAGTATACACAATATTCTTTTATGTCTTATTTATTGAATTATAATTTGGGAGGTTCTCCCACCACAAAAACGAGGGAGTTAGTTTACTTCTGTCGTCTTTCTCCCTTATCTTGTTTGGGTATGTTATTATTTATTATTTTATGTCTCAAATAGTGTCCTTCCTCCTCTACCATCTGATTTATCATCTTCTTTGAGTATGAGGATTTGTTATGTTCATCCTGCCTGGAATCCAGGTGACAGTTTTCCTCTAAGAACACATATATCTTCACTTCTGAGGACCATCGGCTGGTGGCCTCAGATACTGTCTTCCCCACCCTCTCTATGTCTCTCCTACCTCTTCTCTTGAGTGTGGTTGGAGATCCTTATTCTGGCCTCCACTTTCCTTACCTGCTTGGTGGTTTTGACTCCAAGATCATCTTTTGAAGGTGCTGTGTCCTATGTGGGAGATGTAGCTTTTGCCTTCACCTTGCCTCAGCCCTAGGGTCTTGCCTGCACATGGACAGGCTTTGCTGTAATTATTTTTCCCTAAGGTCTTGTACCTGGTGGGTGGTTCTTCATTGCACATGGTGTAAATTTAGAGTTCGGCTTTCTCTCAGGTGTCTCCTTTCTTATGGTCTGGGAAGGTGTGTCTACTTTTGTGAGCAGTGGGTAGTAGGTTTCCATCTTCACTTTCCAAAAGGAACATCCTTTCCAGGCTCCAGACTCTAAGCACAGAGAGCACTGTTAGCCTCTTTTGTGTGCCAGGACCGTTCTCTCACCCCCTTTTCCTGGGTACTGAAACAGTACCATTTTATCCAGCTCTTATACCTCTGAGAGCCATTTGGCATCAATTCCTGCTCATTGCTCTGGTTTTGAATTTTCTTTTGTTTCTGGCATGGGAGGATTTTCCCTTCTTGCCTGGGAGTTCAACGATGTGGTCATAAATCTTCTTGTGCTATATTACAATCAGCATTTTCTGGAACATCAGAGGATATAGGCATGATGTGCTTGGAGGGTGCTGGGGAGGGGTATGTCTCTCCAGCTCAGTCCCTCAGAGCAGAGGCAAGGGTGGGGACTGTTGGAGGCTGGCAGTGGTTGGCAAGAGTGCTGCATTGCAGAAGTCTTGGAGGAGCCTGAGATGGGAGACCTTAAGGAACACTCTGAGAAGCAGAGCAAGCAGTGGTGGGAATGGGGGCTTCGGAGGTGAGTGGCCATAAGAACTAAACTCAAGCCCAAGTGCCCTATCAGACTGGGTTATTGTTGCCTTGACCTGCAGGATCAGCCTTTGTGTACTCCACTGCCTTCTTTGAGCACTATTTTGGGAAAATAAAGAAAAGAGTTCCACTGTCCACATTAGGGACTGCCCCAAATACAATCAATAATTTTTCAAAACAGAAAACTGGAGCAAGAGGTGACATGAATGCCAACTCTCAAGAATTTTCAGACATCTTGGGGAAGACTCCCGTGGGATAGGAGATAGATTTGAGCAAATTTTACCCATCAGGGTTGGGGTGACCCAGATGATCTCTAGGTTAGAATAACTGTCACATCCCTTGCCTGGTACTATGTGCAAATTAAATTATCCCCATCTTCTGCAGATATGATTCTCAACCATTGGGGGCAATTTTGTCCCCCAATGGGATAGTTGATAATATCTGGGGAAAATTTTGATCATCACAGCTGTGGAGGATGTTACTGGCAGCTAGTGGCAGAGACAACACAGAATAAATAGCCCCTCACAACAAGGAGTATGTGGTCCCAATGTCAATAGTGCCTAGGCTGAGAAGTCCCAATCTAGGCTCAGGTAACAAGGATCAGAGACTTCGGGCAACCTGTGATAGTCTGAAAACAGGGCAATGAGGAAGAATTACAGCTCATGTTAGTCAGCTGCTCTCTGTGTGGAGCATTGTTCTGAGCACTATGGGAGCTGCCCTATCATCCTTTTGCAAAGACATGGAACCCACTCTGCATGCAGGAAGGGGACATGTCATCAGCCACCACCTGGGAGCTAATGCACATTTCACTGGAAGTCTCTGGAACCTGGGCTCTCAGCCACTGGGCTGCAATTCGTGGACAGCTTGAGTGTGAGTCCAGGGTTTCTGCTCCCCTTAGTTCTGGCCTATGCCTCCACCACCTTTGCTACTCTATTGCCCTACACATAGGCTCAGAAACATGAAATATGGCTCTACACCAGCTTGAACACAGGGGCAAGAGACGTTTTTGGTTTTGCTTTTTTAACAAGACACAAACCTCTGTGGCAGATGTCACAGATCGGCATCCTTACTTCTGTCCTGGCCCTCTGGACTTGGAGCCAGCATCTGGAACAATAGCATCAGATGCCCAGGTCACAGCAGGGGTCATGTGCTTCCTTGAGACAGCAGATGGGTTCTCCAGCTTTCTGATGATGGTGGGGGAGCAGCCCCGCTGGCCTACTGGTTCTGGAGTGGCATTCGGGGACTTATTCCTGGAAGCAGAGGCCTAGCCTCCCTCTCTGGCTGTTCAAAGTCCCTGTATGGAGTCCCTTGCTGCTTGAACTAGCCAGAGTTGTGTCCATGATCTACCACTGTGTGCTGCAGGGTACATGGCCCAGTGAGGGAAGGGTGGAGGTGCAGCCGGATGGGGTTCTGCCTTGGCCCGGGGCAGATTGTTGGACAGTGATCTGGGATCCCTGGAGGGGATGAGGTGCTCTCTGAAGTGCCATGATAGGATACAGACAAGGAGTGGAAGATCTAAGGTTTTCATAGCATCTCCCCTCTGCTTGATGTGTGAACTTTGGCAAGTGTGTTCCTCTCCCTTGAACTCTGGTGTCCTCATTGGTCTCCTCAGAGCTGACATTCTGTGGCATCGAGTCTGGAATAACTAAGGGAAGGTGTAGGTGGTGAGGACTCAGGCTGGGATTTCACCAGAGCCCTCTTTAAATGTCACGGTGCAATGCTTTCCCATTTAAAGGGAGATTGACAGTTATGAGCAACCTAATGAGACGGCTGCTCGCTCCCTTTCTTAGCAGACAGGGCATCTCGCAGGTTGGAAATCAAGAGGTGCCTGGGGAAAAGAGGCAAGGCAAGTGACCCCATTTGCCAGTTAAGCCAAGGTCTGGGCTATGACAGCAGGCAATTATTCATGACAACACTTCTTAAGAAAGGGGCACTCAGCTTGGGGTCCCCAGTGAGAAGAGGGTGACTTTCTGTGTCCCCTTCAGGCTGCTGGAAGTAGCAGAAAAATCCCACAATTGGGACAAGGTTCTGGTCTCTGTTCTGTTGCTAGTTTGCTGTGTGAATTGGGGTAGTCCAAATCACCTCTCTGGATCTCTGTTGCCTTTATAACATAAGGATAATAGGTTTTCATTTTGTGAAAGGCAGGACTAGTTGTCTCTGCCCAGCACCCTAAGAGAGCATTGTACCCTATCATTGCCAATCTGAGAGAAAAGCAAAATTTAAATTTGCAGTATAATCCTTACTGAATGCATATGTCAAAAAAATCATAAATTGAAACCCCATAGGTCAGGGGCCATCTGTAAATGAAACTCTAGAAAAGTGACAGGAAGCCAGGGGTGGAGAGAGATCAAATGCAAAGGGGCAGGAGGAGGCTTTGAGAGGTGAAGGACATGTTCTGAATTCTAATTGGGATGGTGGTTACATAGCGTTTATGGTTGTTGTAGGTCATAAAGTATATCTTGGGACGAGTGTGGCTCATTCTGCAAAAAATATAAAAGTTGATTTAAGAAAGCAACTGAATCTTCCTCCAAGGCTCTTATGGCTCATCCAGGCTCATGGCTTCAGGACCAGGGAGGCATGGAACCCATGGCCACCAGGACAGAGGACCCCAGCCCAGAGAACCTGCAGGGCTCCCCTTGTGTGTGAGGGCTGCTGGTCCAGGGAGGCACCAAGGCCACACCTGTGGCTGTCTTCTTCAGCTTGGTCCCATGCTTATTTCCTCAGCCATGTTTCACAGCTTTTACTGTCACCTACTCAGAGATAACACTCTGGCTTCAGGTTCAAGGTGGTTGCCTGTTCTCTGAAATAACCTGAAGGTCTTAGGTGTGGCTGGCTCTCGCTCTGGGAAGGACCACACAGACATATTCCCCAGACGTACAGAGGCGGACACAGGGATCTCCATCAACTGTGGCTTCTGGAGGCTTGAGGCCAAAGGTCAAAATCAGCTTCAGGGTCTGTTCCTCTTGTGAAACTCAGAGAGTATACCTGTATGCTGGCTTTCTGCCCCTGAAGTACTGACCTCAGAGGTCTCTGGGCCTCCTTCCATCTCTCCTGCCTTAAGTGACCTGCAAGGAGAATTGGGCTACCCTACAGATCCTACTGAAAAAGATCTGCTGTCTATGAGAAAATGTGTGTTCCACACTCAAAGGGAAATAGAACTCTAGGAAAAGAGAGGAGAGGTTCTCTCTGCCTGTGGATGGGGAGTGGGATCACTGCAGGGTAGACAAAGGTTTGCATATGAGCTGGCACCACACCTAAGGTAAGACTACTGCTAATGGACCGGCTTCTGAATCCTGAGGTTCCTTCACTTGAAACTCTGCTACCTCTGACCAATGCCCAGGGGACAAAAGTGTCCCTTCCTGTGACCCATACCCAGAAGACAAAGATGTCCTCCTCCTCTGGGGCCCAAGACTTGTCAGGACCTGGCTCTCACTGCATCCAGCCACACTTGTTTAATTGCTTTTGCTCTTTACTGCTTCCAGGCCTTTGCCCATGCTGAGCCTTCTGCCAGGATGCCCTTCCTTACTTCTTGATGGGGCATGTTCTAAGTTGAATTTTAGCCCCCACTCCATGGGCTTTTGAGAAGCCTTCCCTGATCCTCCTGGCAGAATGAACCCTTCTCTTCTGTGTTAGTTAGATTTTTGTTCCTGTGGCAAATACCCGAGAAAAAGAGTTTAAAAGGAGAAGGTATTTATTTGAGTTCATGGTTTGCTTGCTACACTGTGTGTAGTGATGTAGCGCATCATGGTACAGGAGAGTGGACTGAAGCAGGCTGCTTATATCATGGCACCAGGAAGGACAGAGAGAGAGCAGAGAGCAAGCGAGCGAGCGAGCGAGAGAGAGCTCTTGCACTAGTGATATTCCTCTCTTTCGATATTCCTCTCTTTTATTCCATGCAGGACCGCAGCCTATGGGATGGGGCCATCCACATTCAACTCCCCTTAGTTAATGGTCTCTGGAAACACCTTCACAGACACACCCAGAGGTGTGCTTTGCTGATCTCCTAGGTGTCTCAATCCAATCAATCTGACAATCAGGATTAACCATGATACCTCCTTACACACAGAAAATACTTGGTTTGTTCTGCTGCTTCTTTCAGGTTTGCTTTCTTGACCACCTTCTTTTCTCAGGGCAGAGACTGCATCTTATTAAGCTCCTTTCCTGAAAGTTGATGCATGAGGTACTGGGTGCTCTTGATCTGTACTTGGATGTCTCTGTGGATGCTGGGGTGCTGAATGGACAAGCCCTGTCTGCCTATGGGCGGCTGAGCTCTAGCATTTGGGGCAGGACCCTGGGGCTCCATCTGTTCAGCCAGGCTGGGTGGCCACAAAGGGGCAGCCTTGGAAGCGGGAACCTGCCCTGCTAAGCCTGTGATATTTACCAGACTGACAGTTTCCCAGCCAAAGCTCCCTGGAGACAGGCACTAGCTGGGGAAAGTGGGTCATCCTGACTCTTCTCCAAGCACCAGGGAGAGCCCTGGGGTTTAGCAGTGGCCGTGATGAGACTGATCCTGTCATTTGCTAGCATCCAAATAAAAGGGATTAGTGACTGCACTAATCTACTAATTTTCTGTGTAACACAGGGCAGGAAGAGCCAATGGAGATTTAAAAACTCTCTGTGTGTATATGTGTGTATGTGTACTCATACTACAAACACATGCACACTGTCTATGCCCGCATCATGGGCGCAATGTACGAGTGCAAATATCCACATGTGTCTGACACGATCAAGAAAAGAGCTTCAGAACCTGGAGGTTCAAGTCTGCATCACAGAATTCACTCCATCTCCTACCCTCTTTGAGCCTCAGTTTCCTCATTTGGGATACAGACAGAGAAGCTGCATGATTCAAAGTGGCAGTGAGAGTGGCTTATGGATACAAGAGGTGGTTTCAGAGGTGGGGATTAGATTTCCTAGCTCCTTTTGTGCATGGATGACAGGCACTGGCTGTCTCTCAAGATCCACTGTTCTGTCACAGGCCTCTGACCCCCAAAGGGAACCTGGAGCGGCACCTCCCCTGAGGGACAGATGCTTACATGCACACAGAGCTAGCTCTCAACTGTTCTGTGACCTTGGGCAGCTATCTTTTCCATCTTGTCCTCAGTTTCCCCCGATGTGTAGTGACAGCCTTGGATATCTGCTCATTCTTTGTGGCCAGAGCTCTCTTGGAGTGGGGAGGGCAGTAGACACTAGTATATGACTGAGCAAACATAGGGAAGGGAAGGCTCAGGGAGGCCCCCCTAGGAGGACAAAATCAAGTCCCAAAGGTAGCCCTTTGATTTTATCCTTCACTAATGTCCTGCCCTTGTCCTCACAGTTGCCACCTCCTCCTTCAACTACAGCAGTCATGTCGAAATAAAGTTTTCCTCTTCACTTAGAAACTAAGCCCATTGTGTGGTCCAGACAATCTCCCTTGTGAGCAAAACTGGCTTATAATGAGGTCCTTTCCCATGACAAAGGCTTGGGTGAGAGCCGAGCTGATGCCCTCCCCGCTTTTGCTTGGCAGACATGATGTCCACATGGCTTCCTTAATTTTTCCTGCTCCTAGGAAGGCAGTGGAGAGGGAAAGAGTCATTCTCCCCATTTTATAGGTTGACAAGGGCCTTCCCATCTCATCCTGGGGCTCCCAGCAGTCAAAGACTACCCATGGCTTTTGCCTTTGGAAACTTCCAGCAGTCACGACAAAAAAGCCCTTTCAGTCTTGTCTCCCTCACTCCTCCTGTGCTTAGGCCACTACTCCTTAGACACATTCTTCAAACCTCTCCTTCTTTCTAGACCTAGAAAACTGTGCCTCAGTGCTAGAGTTCAGATCTTGAATGTCTTCCAAAGGCTTATACACTGAAGGATTGGTCTTGAGCCTGTGGCACTATCGGGATGTTGTAAAAGCTTTAAGACGGGGACCTGGTCAGAGGAAGTTAGGTCATTGGGGGTGTGCTCTTGAAAGGGATATTGGCACCTAGCCCCTTCCTGTCTCTCTCTCTCTGCTCCCTGTCTACCATGAGGTACACAGCCCTCCTTTAACACAAGCTTCTGCCATGGGTGCTGCTCTAGGCCAAAAACAACAGGGCCCAGTAGCCATGGACTGAAATTGAGAGCCACGATGATTATCTCAAGTAGTTTGTTACAACGTCAGAAAGGTGACTAACACAATCATCCTAGGCTCAGCCCTGGCTTTGCCTCTGCAGTATGTGTAAGTTGCTGGACCCATTGTCCTTGTCTTCCCCTTTGGCTGTCCCTAGACTACAGGGTGCAGCTAATCATGTAGTTCATTGACGCCCTCCCTGCCTGCACATGGCAGCCTGTCAGAGCAGGGTCCTGTGTCCTGCCTTCTCTTTCCCCAGCCCCAGCACAAGCTCTGGACCTAAGGAAAGGCCCAGAGGATACTGAACAGAGGATCCATTGGTGTTGGTGAGAACTGGGCGCTGTTGTTGGTTGCAAACAGAGCCTGGCTGCCTTCTGTGAGTAACTTTTTAAAGAGAGATCCATGGTCCTATGTTTCCTCCTTCCCCACAGTTGAGCCTACTCCCAGGATCCAGGCTCAGCCTCCTGAATTATCTTGACAGAATGGGATGGGATGGGATCAGTCCTAGTGCCTTTAGGCTAGTATAACAAAATGCCATATGCTGGATGGCTTATAACCAATTGAAACTCTCAGTCGTGGAGGCTGGAAGTCCAAGTTCAAGGTGGATTCGATGTCTGCTGAGGGCTCACTTTCTGGTTCTATGTTCTCCCCATGGAAGAAGTGTAAGCAGGTGCCCTTGGGCCTTGTTTGCTGCACTAATCTCATCCACAAGGACTCTGTCCTGACAATCTCATCACCCCTAAAAGCCCATTGCACTGGGGATTAGGGATCAAAGTAAGTTATGGCACGGGGGGCAAACATTCACACCATAGCGGAATGTGGCTGGATTTTGTCTGGGATGCCTTTCGGGATCCACCTCATATCATCTCCCCCCACTTTGACTCAGAGGCAGAGAAGTGGAGAGCAGCTGAGAAACAGAAAGAGGGGATGAAAAAATAAGAAAGAAAGAAAGAGAGAGAGGGGATGAAACAGAAGCAGATAGACATGGGGAAACAAAGAGAGGCAGAGAGAGAAAGGAATAGAACAAGAGAGAAGAGGTGGTAGAGGCAGAGAAGCAGACAGAGTGAGGGAAAAAGGGAGAGCAAGACGCAAACAGCAGGCTTGGCCTTGGCTGCCTCGCAGCTGTGGAGAGGAGCTGGTCCGCCTGACAGTGAGTGTCTGCCTCCTGTTCAGGCTCCAATATGAGGCTGTGGCAGCTGGGCCTGGCACTTGGCTGTTTCTGCTGAGTCCAGAGCTCTGTGCCTGACCTTAGGCCAGCTGCTTGAAACTTCTTACCCTCCTGCTGCAGCTGCCAGGCCCCCTGCCCACTCCAAGGCCTGAAACCTGGGGAGTGGGCAGCAGAGTCCATCCTCCTTGGTTATTTGTGCCAGGGAGGGAGATAACCTGTCATGTGCCACCAGCTGAGCCCATCCCAAAACCCATTCCATTTGGCTTGGGTTGAGACATGGTTTTTGTGACAATGGATCACCTTCCTAATTAGGGACCTACTGAGGGGTGCATTGAAATCAGCTGACATTTCCTGAGTTCAACAATTAGGAAGCCTAGCATCTCAGACTGGGACAGCATTTTTCAGGTTTTGAGATGCCTCATCTGATCCTGTTTCCTGGATCTCCTTTCTATAACACTGTGAGCATGTCATCCCCATAGAAAGCGGGGTCCTGGGAAGGTAAGTGACTTGTCCAGGCCCAGATTGCCTCCAAGGGGGAAAGCCAGGACCTGCATCAGTGGCAGGTGCTTTGTACCACTGCCCCTGAGTCTGTGGCCCAGCCTGGCTGACCGATTGGAGGCTAACTCTGCGTGGGCCTTGGGAGCCAGGCTGGTGGGTGTCAGCCTTCTACAAGGACAGCCTCCTCTTTCTCCTATATTGTAGAGGATATGTCATAAATTTAGGGATGCCTGATGAGTCAGCTCGCATAATTTTTAAAGCAATGAAGGTCTCTTAAACATTTTTTCCTTTGAAGTCCTCCTCATTCGTTGTGTTTTCCTGCACTTAGTTGGAACCAGAGACCAGAAGCTTGCTGGGTGGCTGGGGACAGACGGAACCATGGGACCTAAAACATGGTTAGATGTAATTGACATGGAATGAGATGAAGGAAACATTTGCCTCAATTACTCTTGAAACCAAAGCTAAGCTTCTCATTGACCCAAGTGGAAACTAAGGGAACCAGTAGGGAGGTGCTTTGACAGAAGGGGTCAGAAAGCAGAGAAAGGGGGAGGGGTGGAGGAAACAGGGCTGAGGGCATCTTGAAGGTTGTGAGGTTTTTTGTGTGACCCTGTCCTTTCCAGGACTGCCTCAGCACAGTTATGACATGCCAGTGATGTGTGGACTTCTCAGGGCACCAGGTTGGTTTGGAGTTGTTTGCTGGGTTTTCCTAGGAGGGACAAGAAGTCAAGAGCATGGGGCCTGTGGACTGTTACAGGTCTTGGAACTGGAAGTTGCAGCTAAGCCTGGCTGAATACCCAGGACCTGAAGGCCTTAGCAGCCATCTGTTATAGATCTATGGAAACTACGGTCAGGACACAGGGCTGGAGGTGACAGGGGAGACAATGGGTAGTGAATCGTGTCCAGGAGACCCTGGCAGGCTAGAAGGAGGTGAAGCCTGGTGTGCTGAAATGTTCTTGGCAACAGGAGACTCTGGTCAAGATGCTGATGAGGCTGATACATGATCGTCCCTGCCTGTCTAGATGCCTCTGCTTAAAGGAAAAGGACAAGGGAGAGGCAGACGCAGAGAGTGCTGAACTACACAGGCACAAGGTACTGGAGCATGTATGGGTTGGAGGAGCTAGAAGGGACAGAAATTGAGAAGGGCTCAAGCCCTGGAACTGGGCTCCCTGGGGAGAGTCAGGAGCCAGGAAGGAGTTACAGCATCAGTGGTTGGAAACCAGAATCTCCCTGACTGTGGGAGATGGAAGGATTGGCCCCAATTATTCACCCCTCTCCACTTCCACAGGCCTGCCATCACCCTGTCATGGGCAGAATGTTTTCCATGCCCCTTAACTTGGGCTCAGCTGTGTGACTTGTTTTGGCCAAGTTCAAGATGCCTGACTACAGACCCAGAAAGATGGCAGCAGCCTGAGTGAGGCCAAATCTCTAAGAATGAGGTTTAATTAGTGCTGGAGACATTTGGCAAATGTGGTTGACAAAGCTCAACTGTAGTGGCAAGTGACACTGTGCCAGTTTGTGCCAAGGTCCCTTGTTTCTTTCTGCTAGTCCTCTGGAGCTCTGCCAATGTCTCAAAAGGTACATGCCCCAGCTAGTCGCTGGATTGAAGAGGTAGAGACATGGAAGCAACACGACCCAAGCTGGTCACAGGTGAGTGTTCAACTGTCAAGTTTGTCAGGATTGAGAGGTACCCTGACATTTGGAGATTTCAGTGACAAAACTGAGGATGTCCAGACCAGGATAAGCAGGTCACCTTACCCACCCACCTGCAGTGAGGAGTGTAGCCACACAGCCCATAGTCACCAGCTTCATGAAGACTGCTCACACCATGCAAGGAGATTCACAGGGCCACCTCTGCTAGAAGGGATGCCAAGAAGCAGAAAGGCTCAGCGTGGCCCCGAGGGCACCAGGTCTGGGGATATCCCATTCAGACAAGGTCCAAAAGGGAATAACTGTCACAGGAGGTCACGAGTGGCCTCACAGCAGGGCTCTGGCAGGGACTCTGAGCACTGGGTGGGAGGGTCATGGAGAGGCACTCTGTGAGGCCATCGCTCACAGCCTCCCTGCCTCTGGGACTTCATTACTGGGTTCAAGTAGAAACTATGGTGGGTGAGAGTGAAGGGAGAAGACTCACTGTGAGGCCTCCCTTCTGAGGACTCAGGAAAGCACAATCCCACAGGAATTGTCTCTTTGGCTAGGAGGAGCCCGTGTTCCTCTGAGTGGACATCATACTCTGGGTGTTGTTTTCTTGGTTTAACTACTTTGCTGTCATCAGCAGACCTCAGGTGCCAGAAACATCACCTATGATGACATTTGTGCTCAGAGCCTGTTCCAAAGGTAAGATTTGGGTCTCTTGGGTATCACTGCCTCAATTTATCAATGGACACATCCCATCCCTTCCCAAGTCCCTTTGCACAACTGAGTGGGTGTGGACAGTCCCTCCAGGCTAATTTTCTAGAACCCTGTGGAAAATTCTGTCTGCTTTGCTTCCAACCCCATCTGAGGAGTGGAAATGTGGCTGATTCAGAGATGAGATGTGAGTTTGACCTTTTTCTGCATCTCAGTGGAAGGGAGTTTAGGACTGTGTGGTAGAAATGTGGTGGGGTGGGGGGGTGCAGCTCTGCCAGCCTATGCTGGGCACCTCGGCTGCCCTGGGCTGTGAGTCAAACGGAGTGCTTTGGCGCCCCAGGGGCAGGTCCATCTGGAGCTCCAGACAGTGCTCTCCCTCCCTGGCCTCTCCTGCTGCCCTTGCCCTGGGTGCCTTCCCAAGCCTGCTCAGATTTTAGCAACCAGAGCCAGCAGCGAGGAAGAGGAGACAATGGGGATGGGGAGGCTGAAGGCTGCAGCCCCCGAGGGAGCGGGGAGGAAGAAGGACACAGGGCAGGGGTCTTAGAAGGTGCATTGTTCAGGATGTCCTGAACTACACGGAGGTAACCAGTCTCCGCAGTTTCTCACAGTAAGGCTTTATTTCCAGCCCACACATCAGGCTGGTGGAGGACTCCGCTCTAGGAGCTCTCTCAAAGACCCAGGCTGGGAAGCCCCAGCTTCTAGTGATGCTGCCATCGTAGTGGTGGCTGCAGGGCTCACCCAGGGAGGGGAGAGGGACTGGTGAAATACGCCTCTCTTTACACACCTTGCACTGGAGGTGCCACCAGCTCTAGTGCCCTAAAGAGACACCTACAACAGCTGCCATGCATGGAGGCTTCCTATTTCAGTATGTGGGGCGCTCTCTACAGATGGCCCCATTTACTTCTCGGGGATTAATTTTATTGTTCCCATTTTTCAGATGCACAAAATAAGGCACAGAGACTGGAGTGATATTTTCTAACATCAACCCAGCCAAGTTGTGCCAAAGTAAGATTTGAATTCCATTCTGTCTGCCTTCACTCTGTTCAAGCCTGTGTTCTGTTTCCCCTCAGGTAGGGAGGTTCAGGTTCCTGAAAGGAGTGGCCCCAGCTACCCTTGCAGTAGTGGATGCTTGAGACAGACACTCACAGATTGGTTTCAAGGGGGAACATCAAGCCACCTCCCCCAAGGGGGGCAAGAGATTCTGTGAGCAAGAAGCATCTTCTGAGGAGCAGGGCTAACCCAGTGTAGGTTAGTCTGTCTGTCCCAGAAGTCCCAGGCTGATTTCTTCCAGGCTGTCAGGTGTACAATAAGATGCCCAGGGCAGAGCTGTGGATGTACCTCCCTGCTGGGCATGTCTGAGGGGCTGGCACAGACATGGCGGCAGCTGCTTGCATGGTGCATGGTGCAGTGCAAATTCTGGTTCCATGGAAGTGGCTGCCAATCCCCCCCGCCACACACACACAGGGCACTGCAGCAACCACAAGAACCATCCCCCTGCCCCGAGGCTTCCTGGACCTAGGGCTCAGCAACTTCCAGATTCCCCAGCTGTGCCTAATGGAGAAGCAGGACAAGGTTGGTTTCTGAAGCTTCGAACATTCCTGTTGATACTCAGGCACAGAGGGAGTCACAAGACCTTTGATGGCTGACATGGCTCACAGTCCGCCCAGGAAGACAGCAGCCTGGCATGCCTGCCAGGACTTCTCCGGGCCTTCCTCTGCTGTTGGCTGGGCACCTTGGCCTTCCTGACTCCACCTCTCACTTGCTACAGCTTAAGGGGCTCCGACAACTTTACACTCACAGTTTGGCCGGCGCCCATGTGCGTGGTCTCCGAGTACATCAAGGGTCATTTCCAAGGAGCAGTCATATTTCACAGGGTGCCATGCTGGAAACTGCTGCCTGTAGAGGAAGCATTAAAAACAAATGTTCTGTGTTTTCAGTCTCTCTCACCTGCCAAGAGGTTTCCTTGATGGCGCTGGCATGGCAGATGAAGATTAGATTAGAATAAATTGATTTAGAAGTGACACGAGGCTCCTCGGGAGAGGCTTAAGTATTTCATACACATGTAGGACATAGACTTCAGCTGGGCCTGCAGGGAGAGGACGTGGAATGGAATTCTTACACCAAGATTCAGCATGGCCTTGGAGAGAGGTGGAATGAGGCAGGCTGGTCTTGTCTGTTGCTGCACACCTGTCTGACTCAGTTTCCCTAGCTGCACAATGGGACCAAAGTGTGTTCAGGAATAACCTTCTAGAATGTTTATGAAGTCTCCAAAATGAGTAATCCAGATTTGGAGCCCTCTCCAGGATTCCCTAGAGATTCTGAGCAGTGAGTAGGGACTGAGCAGGATTTGGATCCAGAAGGCTCTAAAGCTACCTGGTATGCATAGAGAAAATGCTCCAAGATCCTAATTCTCCAAGGCCCTGGCGTCACCAAGACAAAGCAGTGGCCCTCATAGTGCCCCCGTCTCCTCCTGCTCTCATGGTGGGAGGGGCTGCCCCCTCTTCTCTTCTGGTTGTTCTGATTCTTCACTCGCTCATAGTTCTGGGATGAAGGTTGGGGATTTTTTCAGGGCCTATACCTCCCAGGCCCACGATTGCCCCAGTAATCTACCAGGGAAGTTAGTTACTGGAGTGCTTTGGATATTGAATTAGAAACCACAGTCTCCCAGGGCTACTTCTTGGCCTCAATTTGCACTGGTGACCCCAAGAAAAGGCGATCCAGAACTTAGGGATCATCACTGGTCTCTGGAATTGTCATTGGTCAGAGTTCTGGGAGGCTGCTATTGCTTAGGTATGGTTCACCCACAAAGGATCAAGTGCTGCACGGTTGGCCCCAGTGTAACACCATTGAAAGGTGGTGAGATCATTAAGAGGTGGGGCCTAGTGGGGTGGCTATTGGGTCATGACTGCCATCATGAAGGGACTAATGCTGAGTTCTTGGAATGGGTTAGGTCTCACAGGAATGGATTAGTTCCCCCAAGAGCAGGTTGTTATAAAAGATGGAAACTGGCCTCTCCCCTGCCTCTTGCTTTCTCTCTTAACAAGTGAGCTCTCTTGCATAGCCTCCTATTGTGTGGTGCCATCTTCCATGTTGTGCTGCGATCCAGGGCCCTCACCAGAGGCTGGTGCCACGCCATTCGAACTTTCCAGCCACCAGGATCATGAGCTAAATAAACCTCTTGCACATTACCCAGCATCCTCATGGAATGCTGTGAGACAGAAGAGGCTGGGGTCTCATCCTGGGGCCAGAGAGAACTTCCTGGCTAAAGCAGTGAGAAGCAGGAAGGGAATCCTGAAGACAGAGTTGGTAAGAAGGGAATTTGAGGGCAAATTTGGATCTATGTGTCTGGCTCTCAGGGGAGGAGACAGCCAGAGAAAAGAAAGACACGGTTTCTTACTGCCTTGGAGAAAATTCATGTCCGTGAACAAGTCTCTTAGAGTGTGTGAGGTCTTTTTAGAAAGTTACTCCTTCAGGACAAAGAATTTTAATGTGGCTTTTGAATGTCTGACAACTTAATCACAAGGGACAAAGAGTCTTCCTTGGGACAACTTTTGGGGCTGCAGTCCTCTCTGGACCTTTCTGCAGACTCTGATCTGCTGACCAGTGGCTCTGAGCAGGTACTCATCATTGCCACAGTCTCTTTCCCCCACCAGTCCTCTATGTCAACATCCCATGGGGTGCGGATCACAGGAACTCCATCAAAGAGAGGCTAGGTGAGCCCCATACTGAGCAGTGGAGAGGTCTGCAGAACAGGGCTTTGTGCATTGTCTGAACATGCAAACACATACCTGAGGGGTCATGGCCATGCACAGAACCCCATGGCTAGGGTACATCGGAGGTGAGCCAGATTTTCATTGTTCTTAACAAATCCTGAGGGCTTACAACATCCTAAGCAGTGTTGGATACTAAGGCTGGAGCACAGGACAGGACAAGGAGGAAGATGAGAGAGAAAAAGAAACAGACAAGCAAACACAGGAAAATTCTTTTCAAGCATGGTAAATACTACAAGACACTTAACATAGAAGATGGAGAGTGGGTGGATGACTTATTGGGTGGTCACAGATATTGTTTGAGGGGTGAAAGGAACAAGGAAGGACAAGAAGAGATGCAGAAGAGCCAGCTAGGAGGCGGTGGCCACTGTCCTCCAGTGAGGATGCTGGTGGCCTGGGGGAGGTAGACAGATACAGAACATATTTTAGAAGCATACCTGACAAGATCCGTTGGCTGATTGGATGTGGTGTAGACTAGGGAGAGTTAAGAGGTCTGACGGGGAAAGTAGGTTTCAGCAAGAATAATTGTATGTATTTACTTCTCCTCTGCCCCTTTCATCAATGAGTTGCAATTTTTTACAAAAAAACAAAAAAAATCCAACATTTGATTTGAAGAATCAGAAGCAAAGGAAGAAAGAACAGAGTCTCTCACCTTGGGAGCCATAGTGTTTTCATAGTTGAGTTTCAAATTTGACTACGTTTTTTTCACAAGGAAAAAAAAGAGGGGAAAAATACATAGTCAAGATAATACTTATGGTATTTCTTGAGAAAAACTCCTGATGCATACCACTTTCAAGAAAGAAAGAAAAGATCCTCTTAGCACTGAAGTCTGTATAAATTTTCCTAGTCATACTTTTTTACAGAGGATTCTTTACTGCACAGGGTGGGCTCTCGATCATCCCAGTGGAACCTGTACTATGAAATTGTACTTTCCAAAGGGACATGGGTCGAAACCATGGGCTGCCAGACTGCCAAGATGCGGCATGGGAGCTTCCTCAGGGTTCCTGGAAGATGAAATGTTAAACTGTGCTTAGAAACTGGAGAGGAGAAACACAACAAGGCAAAGAAGAGCTAGAAAAGTGTCATGACTGGGGAGTGGAAACTGCCCTAGGTCAGTCCAAAAGTTGTGTACCTTTTTCTTACATTTGCTTTCAACTTTCTGCATGCAAGTTTGTTGTTTCTGATGAATAAGAGTAGTGTACACAGAACATATACATCAGCAGTGAAATTGGAAAATACTGAAAGGAAAAGGAAAATAGGCCAGGTGTGATGGCTCATACCTATAATCCTAGCTACTTGGAAGATGGAGATTGGGAGAATTGTGGTTCGAGGCCAGTCCCAGGTAAAAAAATTCTCGAGACCCAATCACAACCAACGGTTGGCTGAGCATAGTGGCACATCAGCTATGCAAGAAAGCATAAATAGGAGGCTCATGTTCCAAGCCAGACTGGGATTAAAGGGAGACTCTGTCTCAAAAATAACAAGTTGCAAACAGGGTTGTTGTACAGCCTGCCTAGCAAGCACAAGGCCTTGAGTTCAAATCCTTGGTCTGGACAAAAAAAAAAAAAAAACGAAAAACAAAATACCCCCCCAGATATAACCTCTATTCATATTGAAAGTGTTTTCTTATTAATTTCACACTAACGAGTATGTACACACACACTTGTATGAGAAATTTATGCTATGTTTTCTTTCTTTTTGGATATTCAGTTTCTTATTTTAATATTTCTGAAATAAGGAGCTTTCTTCTAGTTAATTTAATGTTTCCTTTTTTCTGAAATACGAGGTCAGTGGCGCATCTTAAAGTCACTGCCACTAGAATGGAGGAAATACGGTACAGTCACGATCTTAGGGTCCCTGGTACATGTGTGATTATTGTCTTGATAACTCTATTTCACATTACAAATATTGTCACATACCTTGAAATATTCTCTGGAGATATGATTTTTATAAGGTACAGAGTACTTCATTGTTAGGGTGTCCTCAAATGGACTGTGTTAGACAACTTTTTCATCACTATGACAAAATACCTGAGAAAAACAAAAGGAGGAGAAGCTTATTTTGGCTCATAGTTTCATAGGTTTCCATCCATGGTGGTTTGGCCACAATGCTTTGGGCCTGTGGTGGCATGGCACGTAATGGTGGGGGCATGTAGCCGAGGCAGCCTGTTCACCTTATGAGGCTGGAAGCAGGAAAAGAAGGGGCTGGGATATGAGCATCCGCTATAACCACCTAAAGGTTCGACCACCCTTCAGTAGTGCCACAGGCTGGTGACCAAGCCTGAGCTTTGGGAGACATTTAAGATCAAAACCATAACGTGGACTTAATCTTTTTCTTATTGAAAAACGATTTCTCAACCGTATGCCAATGAAAGAAGCTATTCATGCAACTTGGAGAAAAACTACACACCTTCGTGTTGCCCCTGAAAAGGGGATTTCTGTTTTTCCAGGTGGCATTTGTCCAGAGGTCTGGGTTCTCATTAATCCCGCTGGAGCTGTGACTGGACTGAGAGCTACACCTTGGTTTTCCTATCAGGCCAAGAAGGAGGTGACTCTGGCGTTTGAACTGGGCCATTCTGAGGAACTGAATGGATGTATGTTGACACTCTTAAGTCCTGGTGGATCCTGTGTTCCCATTGGAGGCCCTGCCCCCACCACTGCATTCCGACCCCAGCCTCCTCTCAGGCCAAGTATGGCAGAGCTCTGTGGCCTGAACCCTCATCCCTGTGAATAGTTCCACATTTTAGTCTGGATGGATCTTTTTGACCAAAATATTGTCCCCTGAAAATCAGAGCTTGCCAAGCGTCAGAGCCATCCTGGCTGCTGGGATCCTGGGCTGGGCCTGGGTAGAGCTGAGGGCAGGTCACCAGCCCCAAGGGACTTTTCATCTCAGAGCCTGAGGATGTTGGAAATGGAAAGGGATTTGGAGGTCAGGTGTGGTATTACTTAACTCTCTGCTTTGTATAAAATAAGCACTCCTCAAATATTTGTTGAATGATGAGTAGCTGAAAATGCTGAGCTTGGCTGCCAAGAAAAGTCCCGTGGAAATCGAAAGGCTTTGATGTGGGAAGAGAGTGATTGCGCAGGTCTGTTTCTCTCCAACATCCTGTGAGTCTCAGAATCCAGCATCAGAGGAAGGTGGCGAGGCCTTCTGCCTGCCTCCCAGGGCCAGGGGAATCCAGGTGAATTAGTTAACCCCGTGGGGACCCACTCATCCATTCAACAAACACATCACAGCTGCATGACTTTGTGAGAGCTGCCACAGTCAGGGACAGATTGGCTCTTGGAGGCCACCAGAGAACAACAGTCAGAGATTCTTGTCCAGTGGTAGAAGAGAACAGAGAATTAACCATGGCACTGAGGTCTGTCACCTAGAATAGAGCTGTGGACTCTAGGCCATCCTGGCTGACTCAAGATAGGGACAGGTTCCTGGGGAGGAAAGTAACACAAACTTCCTTCTTTACTGCTGCCAAATGCCAAGCTAATATGAGAATCACTTGCGTGAATATTAATGAGCTGCAAGGGGGACCGTAAAGGATGGCTTTGTCCCTTGGACTTCCTTTGTCTATTTGTAAAAAAATCAATTTATAAATTTAACCACCAGGCTCTATCAAATGATATCGGGGGTGAAATAGGGGACCGAACTCCTGACTTCCACGTGCGGTGCTGTGACCTCAGCACACCCCCCCACCTCACACTCAGGCTCGCTCACCCATGGAACACGAGCTGGGCTGGCTCTCAAGCGGCCGCAGCCAAGATGCCCAGAGTCTTGGCTGGGTCAGTTCTCAGTATGACTATCCTTTCCTTTATGAGGTATGCAGAACAGCCCACACCCTCCTCTGTGCGGATTCTCCTTCCTTCACAGTTTAGAGAGCTCTCTGGAAAGACCTTGGCCTCCCTACACAAAATAGCAAGAACAGTAGAGGCGGCCATCATGTTAGCTTCCTTTGCACAGTCATTGCTTTACATGGCCTCTGCCATTCACTATCTCCTACGAGCTTCACAAGCGCCCTTGCAGGTGGGAGCACAGGGGGTTATGCCCATTGGGAGGTAAGGAATTTTAGGATCAAGAAGGTTAAGTGACCCATCCAATGTTGCTCAGGTGCTAGCTGATAGAGCCAGGCCTCCAAGCCCTGACCCTGGATGTCAATTCTGGAGCCCTCTGGCTCACTGCATAGCTAACACATGCAGAATATGAGGTCAAACGGAACAAAGAACAAGGCCGTGGGAGGTGGGGAGGCAGGAGATGACAGGGGAGTCCTGGAGATGCTAGGGCTGCAGGGCCAGGCAAGTCATGGAAATTTCCCTCACAGATGTGGACATGCTTCCCCCCACCCTTTGCAACTGTCCTTTTGTGGGCTTCTTTGAGGCATTTGACATGACCTTCCATGATTGCCAGGAAGACAACACAGAAGACTGCGTGTGAATTCTAGTTAGTAAGGCAGATTTGCAGCAGTTTCAACATCTGCATTTGCTCTTTAATGGATTGGTAATGTTGCAGAAAGAGGCGTCTAGTGGCCTGCTCTATGGTCATCTGTGTCCTGTCAGGCTGGCTGACATCATTTGAGGTCAATACAAAACTGAGAGAAGCTGATGCTGTTTTGAATGACAGGTGTAGGATCCAAATGATTGAGTGATGGGCTGACTTAACCAAGAACAAATGCCAGGTTCTGTTTGGGGACTCCCGCACACCTATCCTTACATAGTAAGGAACTATATATATTTCAAGTCTTAGTTTGTAGTGCACAATGAGTCATTTGTGGAACTGCCAGAAAAAGCTATTAGCAACATGGATTCCATTAATAGAGGTATATGTTCCATCAGAGAGAGGTGATTCGTTTATTCTGTGCATAGCCATAGAAGTGGAATTACTGAGTTACACATATGAGTACTTTTATAATTCTCAGTCTGTATTACCAGACTGATTGCCAGCTGATGCATGCCTATCTTCCTGCCCACCAGATTTATACAAAGACTGTTCTTCTTCCTGCACTCATGCAAACACTAAGTATTATTCTTTTCAAGCATAAATAAAAATGTTTCCTGCTTCAATTTGCATTTGTTTATTAACAGGAAAGATAAGTCTCATTTTAAGTGCAGTGGCTGTTTGTAGCTCTTTCCTGAATTTGCAGTTTCTATTTGGGGTTTTCACCTTTGTTCATGATTTGAACGAGCCCCTTACGTTACAGATATTTACCCTTGTCTGTGGCTTTTGCTGTAAATGTTTCAAAGGGAAATATTTTCTGCAATTTCTCTTCCTCTGTCTGGGTCCAGGTTCCTGAATGTCTTGGTCTCCACTTGCATGAAATGTTCCGTGAAATTCCTGGAGAGCCTTCCAGGCCATATGCTCGCAGCTCTGCAGCTCCCATGGCATGAACACTGTAGCTCCTCCTCCCCTGTCTTTGACACCATATGTGCGTGGCCCTGCTCTGATCTCTGCAGCTGGGAGAGGATGTGCCATGGCTGGCAGAGCTCTGTGCTCCAGAAGGGAGAGGAGGACAATGAATTCTCTCTCTAAGAATGCATCCCTTTGTTCTGAAAGACAGTCATGGACTGGGGTCTTTGTGAAAATGCTGCCTTTAAATGCACCTATAGATCAAGCTGGACGCTGCCTCCCATGTGGGAGTGAAGCTGTGGTGTTGTGCCACTGGGGACAGGCCAGCTAACCTGCCTTCCTCTTGTTCCTTCGTGTGACCACTGCTTCTGGGCACCAGTGGGTTCCCTCCCTGTGCTTAGACCTTGCCCTTCTGGGCAGGCTGTACAGCTTTGGTATTTCCCACATTCTTCAACTACCTGCAAGGATGGATGGACTCAGTGTACCCTATGGACCACTGCCTCCTTGGGGACTTTTCCTCACCTGTTTGTCAGGGAAGTGGTGAGACTTGCAAAGTCGGCATTCCAGAGTCAGCCATGAGCAGGCTAGAGGGGCCTGCCTGGGTGCCGGTGCTTCTTTCCAGCTCTTTGGCTAACTTGTCCGTTTTGTTTTGTTTGTAATGTAACATTATATTGGTGCACAACCATTTTGTGTTGCTGTTAACATAACGTCCAAACTGCCATTGTGCTCTGACAGCAGAGGTGAGAGATTGTAACAGAGACTGCTAGGCCCACCAAGCCTAAGATCAGCCCTACTTGGTCCTCTGTGGAGGAGGCTTGCTAACTCTGGATGGATGGTTATGGTTGTATTGTCTGGTGCTGGGAAAATACGCACAGTGCCACTACAAAGTGGAGAAGCAGGACCAGGAGTCAAGCTTTCAGTAAAATACATGTATTTAATGTAGAGACACCCCCCTACTTTTTTTTGGCAGTACTGGGGGTCAAATTCAGGGCCCCATTTCTTACTAGGTAACTGGTCTGTAACTTGCATCACAGCCACATCCCTTTTTACTTTATTTTATTTTTCAAGTAGGGTCTCATGCTTTTGGCCAGGACCAGCATCAGACTGTGATCCTTCTACCTTCACCTCCTGATTAGCTAGAATTACAGGCATGCACCACCATGCCCACCCTGAAACTTGCCTTTATACCAAGATTATATCCTTCCTTTTCTCTTATTGAAAGATCTTGACTTCTGTGAAATAATAGGAATGGTAGGTTTGTAGTTTTTTTTTTTTAAATATTCTTACTTGACCAGATTAAAAAGTTGGCTACTCTGTGTAGGTTTCCAAAATAATTGGGAAATTTTATCCACCTACATAACTCCCTATCAGGAAATACTAATATCCTACCTTGGATAATCCCTTGGAAGCTTTCCACTACCCCCCATCTCTTCCTCTACACCACTCTTAGCCATATGTTTATCACAAAAATCCTCATTCATTCATGCATATATTTCCTTACTAAGGCAAGTACTGAAGACCATGTGTTACCTCAGAGGACCTCAGACTCTGATCTGAGGACTCATTTTGCTCTTAAAAATTACTGAAGAGTGCAAAGAGCTTTTGCTTATGTAGATTTTATCTGTTATATGAAAATTCAATACTGAAAAGTGTTAAAATAAAATTGATTTAATAATGTAATGAAAAATAGCAATAAACAACCTACTTACCTGTTACTAGAAATGTTTTAATTCAAAATAAACATTTTTCCAAAACAAAAAAAATTAGTGAGAAAGAAAATATTAACACGTTTGCAATTGTCTGGCTCAATAGAAGACAGCTGAATTCTTATATCTGCTTCTGCATTCAATATGAAATGTCATTGAAGTTTGGAAAGAAATCCTTTGGGCTTTCTTTTCCCACTCTTTTTGATGAGTACTGAACTTCCCCTTTGATACAATATCAAAACTCACCTAGTGATAGTTCCTTAGAGTTTAATTGTGATGTAGATCTTGAAACCGTATCAACAAACATGTGGTACCTTGTGACATTGAACTCCATTGGTCTGTCATGCACTATTTTAGAGTATGATACCTTGGTCCTTTGGAAAATAATGGTTTGCTAGCCACACAGACCCTTCAAAATACTGGGCCATTTTATATGACTTTGAACAATCACATTAATTTATTTTATCACTGGTCTCACCAGAAGCACTCATGCTCATGGCAGTGGATGGGAGTTGTTACAAATCCCATTTTTTTAAATATTTGCACTTTAGCACTGACAACCGTCCCATCCATCATTTTCTGTGAAGGGACAAACAAGCTCCATTCATTTTTGAGACAATATCTCTGGATATCTCCATCTGAATAGCTTTCCCTCATGCTTCTAAGTAAAAATGACACTCCACAGAAGCATGGACACTTTTAGCCTGACCATCCCATAAGTGCTTTTCCTTGAGGTGACCACCATGCTGTAGGGTGGAGCAGAAGTGCTTTATACAGACGTCCTTTCCATCTGTCTCACAAAATATTAAAAAGATGTGCACCCAAAGCCTGTGGTTTACTTAAATAACTTGTTCTACTTCTTCTGTAATGTTCTTAAGCACATCTTTTACATTGTGAGTGTTCTGGAATACAGCAGCTACAGGTCCAGTGCAGGCTACTACCTCCATGCCACCTCAGGCCCCAGCAACTCTACAATCACTATTGCTTTGGGGCCATCCCATCTTGGCAGTGCCATGAAAGGAGTCTGACCTCCTGAACTTCTTTAAAGGATCTTGGGGACCCCCAGAAGTTCACAGACCACCCTTTCAGACCATTATCTTGGACCCAGTGTGAGACATATAGATGAATGGGTTCTGATTCTTGATGTCAGGTAGTCACCTTCTGATGGTGGAGGATGACAATGGAAACCCAAGTCAGAATGGAATAAATACTATAAGACATTAATTTTTTATGGTGATAAAATGTGTGTAACAAAAAAATGTACCTTTTTAACTCTTTTTGAATGTGCATCCTGTTGCATTAAGCATATTCACAACCATCACTGCCATCTTCCCAACGTAACCCATTGAACCCTCCGAACAGTAACTCCCCCTCCCTCTCCCTCCAGCCCCAGGTAGAGGGACTCTTCTCTGCTGTCCATCCCTAAGACTGACTGCTCTAGGTACCTCATACAAATGGTATCATACAATGTCTGTGCTCTGTCTCCTTTAACTGAGCATAAAGTCACAAGGGTTCATCCATGTTGTCGCATGTGTCATAATTTCCTTCCCCTTAAGCCCAAATAATGTTCCGCTTTAGGAATATGCCACATTTTATGCATTCATCCGTCATGGATATCTGGGCTGTTGGCACCATTTTGCTGCTGCACATTAACACATTAACTTCTTGCAAAGCCCAATCCTGCCTTTGAATCCATTTCTGCTTTTTCTTTGATTCCTTGACAATAAGTCTCCAGGTGTTTCCATGCCAGGCCTTTATGCATTCCACCTGCCCCACTCTCAGCCAAGGTTGGCCACATGGTCAAGAACATGGCAACACCTCCTTTTTCTTGATGGTACTTGGATTTGGACTTGTGCCTCATGCTTGCTAGGCAAGTGCTCTACCACTTGAGCCTCACTTCCAGCCCTTTGTGCACTGGTTATTTTTGAGATAGGGTCTTGCTTCATGCCCGGGCCCATCTTGGACTGCAATTCTCCTATTTGTGCTTGTCCATGTAGCTTCAGTTACAAGCATGCCTCACTATACCCGGTTTTTGCCTGAGATGGGGGGGGCGGGGGGAAGTCACAAGAACTTTTTGCCCAGGCTGGCCTTGAACCATGATCCTCCTGACCTCCACCTTCCAAGTAACTGGGATGACAGGCACAAGTCATTGCACCCAGTGGGAACACAGGCACTATGTTGTAAAATACACTGTTCAGGCCTGGAGCCCTCTGCCCTGGTTTTCCTCCTGCCTCAGTCTACATTCTCTCCACCTCAGAGTGGATTCGGAAAACAGCTGCTCTCCATTCGTTTCATTTCGACAGGTCTTCATTGATCATGCATTATTTGCTCATCAAACAGATCTGCCGTTTCCAACACTTACAGTCCCGGACTTGGCTGCACGTTTGCCAGTTAAATCTGTATTTGCACGCGTTGGAGTTGGCAGCTCAGCTCAATAAAGACAGAAAGGTCCACGTGTCGGACGGAGACTTTCCAAAGCTCAGGGATCTCTTTAGACTAGCCGTGTGCTGCCTCAGGTACCGCAGCCTCCCTAAAGCATATTTATCAATCGTTTAGATACTTTACTACAGATTTACCACTTCACCTAGCATTCTGACTGTTGTGCTGCAGCATCCCAGAAATCCAGTACTGAATGAGAGCTGGGTAAATCAGACCATAGCGAGGAGAGCTGGATGTTATGTGAAGCAATCAGAAGACATCGCATTGTGTTCTGTCCTCACATTTCTCCACTACAGCCTACAACGGCCACTGGCCTCTCAGTCCTGAGCCCACACTTGACTTCATGTCACTCACTGGCACTTCCCACTCTGCCTGCTTGGGCTTCTGGTGGGAAGTAGCCCCCCTGCTTTCACAATGGAAACCAAACTCTTGACAGCCAATGGAGATGGTGAAAAAGAAATGTCTGCTTTGAGATGGCTGTCTCACACCTTCCTCACAGCAGACCTGCCATTAATGATGTACCGTATACATACGTACCATGCCTGGTGTTGAGGGGGAATTCTCTGAGAGGGGGTAATAGGGAGTTGCATCATTTACAGATGCAACTCAGAGAAGTGCGGCCAGTTAGGCAAAGCCACATAGCTCATAAATTCATCTGTGAAGAAAGCTATCTCCAGTGTTTCTCTTGCCAGGAACAATAGAGGGTAATCAGATCTTACCAGATGTCATAGTAACCTGATGCACTCACTGTTTTACTGCCCCTGTTTTAAGACAAGCCTAATACCAATAATGGGTCAACACAGGAAGAAGGAGAAGGCAAGAAAGTCAAATGAATCAAGGGTTTCCTAGGTATGTGGTGGCCTCAGATGTTGTATAATTTAATTCTGAAAACTATCTATAGGTGAATGTCACCTCATTGTTTATTGGGAAAGGAAATGAAGATCAGGAAGGTTAGATACTCAGGAAATGTCACAGAGCTGATGAAAGAAGTTGCTGGAATTCTGAACCAGTGTGTTTGATTTCAAAACCCACACTTCATCTGCCACCTCTTGAACCTAAGCTGATGGCCTTGGGCTACTGAAGCAGAATGAAGAAGGGATGACTCTGACAAGGACTTCACAGCTGTCAAGAGCTCCACGAGCCTTCATGAGTGTCAGGAAGCTACGTGAGTGTAGAGGGTAGGTTCACACTAACAGTGAGAAGTTGAAATAAACTTCAGATTCACTGATCCATTCCAATTCTGCTTTGTAAGTGGAGAAATGGCCACACAAGGAGAGGGGAAGGTGTTCACAAGCTTAATTGCCAGAGGGAAAGCTGGGATCCCACCTTCAATCTCTGGACTCCCTGGCCACACTGAGCCATCCCTCCCCTTCAGTCTGAGTGCTGGTAAAGCATGGGAGGGAGGCAAGGGCATGATTTTAAGAGTTAGCTATTTGGCACTGGACCCGCCAGGTGTCCTTGGTAGACCTATGCCTATGTGGTCTCAGAAAGTGTAAGGTGAGGAACAGCCCGGAAAGAACAAAGCGTCGATTGGCATTTTATCAAAGCTCAAAAGAGGCTTCCATTTGAAGTGTGAGAAAGGGTCAGAACTTTGCCTGGTCTGAAAGGGCAGCTCCTGGCCTTCCTATCTCCAAGGTTTATAATTTCACCTTGTTCCTCCTCCCACTCTGCCACGCTAGTCATTACAGCAGAAAGAGCACTCGGAAGAAAGATGGTTTGTCTCTGCAAGAACAATTGCTCTGTTGTCTGTAGAATGCCACCCAATATGATAAGTGACATGCCGATACTTCAGGCCGACTCCGTTGGTCTGGGCATTTATTCACTTTGCTTGGTCAGCGTCAAGTTCGCCCCGCTGGCCAAGAGGCAGGTTTTAACTTCTCCAACAAGTAGAGACACGCTGGGATGTGGTAATGGATCCTCCAATGCCATCTTTGTTCAGTCCTCTGGATTTCTTCCCATTTGGTTCCACTCCTCCTGCTCAGGGTTGATCCTGGGAGGAGCATGGGTCTCTGTAAGAGGTGCAGAGAGCTCAGGGGTAAAGAGGAGGGAGGATTGAGGCAAGATGAGACCTTAGGCTTTTGACTGCTGACCCATGGGATAAATCATATAAATTGACCCATGATATAAATTGCTGGGAGAGAGAAGTGGGGGTGGGGCCCTGATTGGCTGCCTTGGGGCTTGGGGCTTGGGGCTTGGAGAGGTCAGGGACCCTGCAGAAAGAAACACCAAGGTACTTGGAGTAGAAAGGGGCTGGGTGTGGATGGGAAGAACCATCAGATGACACCCATGGCCTGTGACTCCACTCAGAGGAGCCAGGCAGGGCTAAGATTGTCCCAAAACCCTTGGGGGGGCTGAAGCAAGGACACCTGAACTGAAAAATGCACCAGGCTCAATCTTGCAAAGAAGATACAGGGGTCTGGTAGAGTAGCCTTTGGTTCCTATTTTCAACAAACCCCGAGTTTTCCACTTCAGGTATTAATTTGGCAGACGTTTCCTGGGAGCTTCCGGTGTTGAGACGTTGTGCCAGGATACAGGACATGAAGCATCTTCAGGTGCCGGCTTTGCCCACAAGGAGCTGATGTTCTAGTGAGGGCGAGAGTGATGCAGGAGCAAAGAGAGGAAGTAGACATAAAAGATGCCAAGGTGGAAGTGGCAGCAGAGGAAGGGTGTTGGGGGAAGAGAGACTTTATGAGGAGGGAATTCTGGGAACCCACTTGGGACGTGGTGATTCTGCTGTAGTCTTGCTTACCTATCAGCCATAAAGGAAGTTCAGACCAGGAGGACTCAGGAGAAAGTGCTCTTTCTCTGGAGAATACTTTGGGGTTTCCAAGTAGCATCTAGGAATTTCTTCTTGTCCCTGCCACCCACATGTGTAATCAATGTGGGAACCAGGATCCCCACACCCTTCCTACACCCAATGATTCAAGGCCAGGACCAAGATGGTGTTGGCAGGAGGGTCCCTGCAGCTGTTTCTTTTATTTGTTCTGTTAACGAAAAAGGCCCAGTGAGGGTGTGCAGGGATCCAGTGCACTGGTCGGAGGGCAATTATTTATTATGATCCTTGAATACTTGCCTGAGTGCATAAGGTTTTATTGTGTTTTTACACGGGCGCAGACTTGGGGCGTGTTTTGGCAGCACAGGGGAGAAGGAGAAAGACCTCTTAGGGCTTATTCTGGGAGCTCCAGGTCTGCTGCTGGGAAGAGGTTCAGGAAGAATCTACGAAATTCCAGGGGCCCAACGGAAACTTCCTCAGTTCGTCTGTGGCTACCCTTTGGGGGAAATTATAGGAGGGTGGCCCCCTTTCTTCCAGCACCATGTGCTTGCCCTCTAAGTAGGACAGCTGTTGACTCCAGGAGACATGGTGGGGGAGGGGGTATCCAAAGAGTCCAGCTGTTCATCCTCTGCCTTCAGGCTGCTGGCTGCCAGGGTGAGCTGGAGGCAGAAGGCCAAGGACTGACTTGGAACTAATGATGCCTCTGCTCCCCTTATTCCCTCCTCCTCCTCCTCCTCCTCCTCCTCCTCTGCTTCTTCTTCTCCTTCTTTCTCTTGTTCCTTTCTTTTCCTTTTCCTCCTCTTCATTCTCCTCCTCATTTTTCATCATTTCTTCCTCCTCCTCCTTGTTCTCTGGCTCCACTATTTGAGTGAAACCTACATGACAAGCATTAGGCTAAGCATTTTAAAGATATTTTATCAATGAATCTCCACAAAACCTTATACTTGCTGTATTATATGGAGAAGTCCAGGGTTCCCTCGACAAGAGGTACGAAATATTGTGATTTTTACCAGGTCCTGTCTCTGTCTGCAGGAGGGTCACAAGCTCCTTGGGTCAGGCCTGTGCCTTTATCTCATTATTCCCATGGATTTTCTAGTCAGTGCTCAATATATGAATGACACTTGAATGCGTGCTGGCCTAACAAAAACCTGTTAGGAGCATGCTTCCTCTAGAGTCAGTGACACTTGGCCCCCCGAGCAGTAGCAGTGACCAAGCAGGGCTTTCTTCTGTCCACTTTTGCCACAAATGCATTAACTGATATTTGGATTTTTGCCAATCCGTAGGTAAAAATTAATATCTCTACATGATTTAAATGTGCATGTATTTCATTAGAGTTAGATTAAGCATGGCTATACATGTTTAGTAGCCATTTGTATATCCTTCTGCACAAAGGGCTGTGGACAGTATTGAGCCATTGGTCTTTTCTCACTGATTTGTAGGCTATATTATATATGGGATACCTATACAACATCGTTTGCAAATGTTCTTTACCAGTTTGTCGGTTGTTTTTAACTTTGCTCATGGTGTAACTCATTTTAAAAAGAAAGAAAAAGAAAAAAGGCAGCTCAGAAGGCCTGATAGACATTTAGAAGGGTCTGTGTGAACTCAAATGCTCCCCCCAACTCTGTAAAGGTACAGGTTTCAGGTCTGTTCACAATCAGGCCACTGACCTACTCTGTGTAGGACTCTGGGACACAAAGATGAATGGGTCAGGACCCTGTCCTTCCCTCTGTCCAGCCGAGACAGACACGTGTGCTCTGAACTTGCAAACGACACTCGAAGTGTGACGCTGCACAAGGAACATTCTTTCTGGCTTTGTGCGTCCTCCCTACTGCAGTCTTGCCTGGATACTGTGGAGCCCCAAGGCCAAGAATGAAAACATCACAGGTATCCACGAGCATCACATCTGCTCCTCTGCCATCTTAGGCCACTACCCCTACTTGTTCTGGAACCCTGGGGTGGTCCACCCCTGGAGGACTATAGCAAGGGTGGTTGTCTCCATCCTGGTGGTCCAAGACCCCTCTCACCCACCCTACCCTGAAGACACCCGATCTAGGCTGTTTATGGGGTGTGGGCTCTGACGTGTGGGTGGCGGACTCCTGAGCCACTGGGCAGTAAATCCTCAGACTTGGGCCTGTTTCCAGCTGCAGCTGCCACATCAAAGGCCACACTCCCTACAAACTTTGCCTTAATTAAAAAGTTACGGTAATCCTCAGGATGGAGGCCAGTCAGCCCCCCTGGAGACAACGGTTCTCTCTGTGGCCGCAGACCAGGCCCTTCTACCCACCTCAGGCACTAGTAAAAGCAGAGCGATGCTGTGGGTGCCATGGGCTCCAGAGGAACAAGAACGGAAGTGCTCCCTGGGCTCTGTGTACTCTTAATTTGTTTTGGAGGGTGTAGGGCCAATCCTCCGGAAGGGGCTCTGGCTCTTTGGACTGGTTTCTCTTCCTCACACATCTCTGTGTTTTTTGGGGTCTTTCCCAGCTGTGCTTCCAAGTGTCTCAAGCCTCTGGAGACACATGCTGGAAAACCAGGGGCTGGGAACACCTGAGTCCTGTTCACCATCTTCAGCCAGACTTCCCACTGATACTTTCATTCTGTGGATGAGTGAGTTGAGTCCTAGCAACAGAAAGGGGCTTGCCCAAAGCTACCCAGCATACTGGGGACAGGACTGAGGCCAGCACCGGGGCCCAAGAAGAGCCCCTGTTTGTAGAGGGAGATACTCACCAGACTGGCCATCTGCTCTTCCACATTTCCCAGACCCCTTATAGGTGACCAGGATCATGTGACTGGCCAATGAAACGTCCACCAGAACGAAATGTCCCCTTCCTGGTTGTAACAGGAGAAAGCCCAGGGTAGAATTCTTCAGTCTTCCTCCCAGGACAATAACTGTGGACCTAGGACTTACGTAAGTGGCCCCCACCCATAAGCAGGATAGACTCACATTCCATATTTTTTACATTAAGATATTTATATATTCTCTACATTAAGTCACAGACTTTTTATCTTGCAGTATAAACAATCTAACTAACCACTATACTAAATTAGCCAATAAGCCCATTTTATTTACGGATTTGCTTGTTGCAAAGGTGCACAATCCAGAGGAAATGATATGAAGAATGACTCCAGCTCTCACATTAGACAACACTTTTTACAGAGACATTTGAAGATGGGTGGGCTGCTTCAGGACATGGTCTGATCTCTGCTTTTGTGAGAATTTTCAGGTGAGGCTGGAAGGCTTTTGGCAAGAGGATGGTAGAGGAGAACCCAATGGAGTTGAAGACTCACCTCCTTGTACTCAAAGACCTCTCTCCCAGCATCTCACTGTTGTGTGAATTGTAAAGAGGCTCCCTCCCTGGGAGATCAATCAGCCACAAGCTCTCTTCAGTGGGTGCATCTTTTTAAGTGCTGCCTAGAATGGAGCAGCAAGCTAGAAAAGCAAGGCAGCGTATCAGCTTCATTTGCCAGTGGGTTGGGCATCGTTGTGCAGTGCACAAACTGTGCAACTGTATATAGCAGCCCCACGTGCTGAGCACTCTCTCTGCAGTTTATAGGTAATGTCTCATTCTTTTACTTTCTTCTATAATCCAGCAGGAGAGGTGTTTTTATCCCTTTTAACAAAATAAGAAAAATAGGCTCAGAAAATTTAAGCAAATTGCCTAAGTCACACAGCTAGTAAACAACAGAGCTGTAGTTCAAATCTACTCTGGTCTTTCTGCCACCTACAGTGGTCTCCCTTCAACCTATAACCAAAGTCATACTGTGGCAGAGCCAGGACCCAGGCAAGGGTCTTGAAATCTAAGGCTGAGGCTCCCTGCTTCCCCACCCCCACAGAGAAAAATAAAATTCCCAAATGGTGATAAATAGGAACTATTTACAATGCTCTAAGTCTTGCCTTCCTGGGAATATTTAAGGTAGTGTCAAAGCAAAATATATTATTTCATCTACAAAGACATTCATAGATAGAGTCTGAAGGAGTAGGCAGTGAAATATTTGCCTCTGTGACCAGCCAGAATTCTCCCATTTCTGCCTGGGAACCCAGGCTCTGAATATCAAGCACAACGAACTCACTTTTCTCAAATGCCACTAGTTAGGAAAAAAGCCAGAGAAAAGCAGGGTAATTTCTTTCCTCATCTCCTGCTGCAGGTGATTGGATTGCAGGATTGTATGGAGGGACAAGTGATTTTGTTTTAGGATAATGGGATTAAGTGAGCAACTCCCAATCCATTCCTAAAAACACCAGGATGCTGCACTTATGTTCCTGAAACATGAAATCAGTAGAAACACAACTGGGTAAAGAAAGGGAAATTAAAAAGAAAATCTCCAATCATTTGATTATACTACAACATGTGAACACTCACATACTTCATTGTGCTCTGTATGTCTGTAGATTGGAGAATTGTTTAAAAAAAAAAAAGGCGCTGGCTTCAGCAGGATTTTTTTGTAAGAATGGGCTATGACAGCTGGAAAGGAGAGTGAGCTGGAATTGGGGATGGCCCTTGCATTTGTGTAAGGCTGGGGTTTAGAAAGCACTTTCATACCAGTGGTCTGTACCTTCCAAGTGCCAGCTTATGCCAGGCTCCCCAGCCTTCCTTGCCCCTGCTCCATGCTTTATGTACAGCGCTCAGAACACCAGATGTTACATTGCCTCACTCCCTGGTTCTGTCGTGTGCCCCTCCACATTCATGCCTGCTCATACCTCATTCTGCTCTGCTCCTTCTCAGCCCTGTGGCTGGGGTGCCTTCCTTCCTGTGCTCTTCCTCACCTTTCAGATATCCTCCAGGAGCCTTTCCTGATGTGCCTAGCCTAAGCTGGTAGTCCTTCCTCCCTGCTCTCCCATGTCCTTATATCTCTGTCACCACTGTCACAATGATCTAATGATACCTTGCTCCTCTCTGGGCTCAGAGGCCCCTGGAGAGAAAGGAGTGTCTTCCCCGAGGTGAAAGAAACTGAGGGTCTTGGGGCCCAGGGCATATGCCCTGGGTCCCAGTGAGTTGGAGATGGTGCCAGGCTAAAGTCAAAATGGGGTAATTCCTGGCATTTGGCTTGCTGTGGAGCATCTGCTCAATAGTGGGGCAGAGTCTGGGGTGTGTTGGAGCTGTAGAAGTAGAGCTGTGCTAGGTCTGAAATGCTATGTGATACCACAGCCCAGCATTCTCTGCACTGGGGGCAGGGGCACAGGGATTTGGGGATAAGAGTCTCCACTTGATCTGACCCCAATGAACTTCAGAATGAAGGGATTAGCCAGGGCCAGGAAGGGGCCCCAAATTGAAGGAATGAAGTCATGACAACTCTGGTAATTATTGTGTGGTTATACAGTTTCCATTATCCAGAAACTTTCTTTCTCCAGTTTAAAAGACAGGGTTGAAAGGGGAGCTGAAATCATGAAAAGAGATAAAACAGAAGCAAAAAGAAGATAACATTCAAGATGGGACTGGATAAAATTGTAAGAGCTACCATGGTGGCAAAGGAAACAGAAAAATAAAGCTACTGGGACAAGAGTCTGACTAATTACAGTTGCCTGAAGCTGATAGTGAATGGCTGGTCAATAGCCAGACTGACCTTCTGCCCTGAAAAGCCTTCTTGAATAAGGGCAAGACCACAGTTCATTCATCACACTGCTCCTGAATGCCTACTGTGTGCGTGCCCCCGAGGACACAGGAGCTCCAGGAAAAGGCCAAAAAACATAACAAAGAGACATGAGGACAATTTCAATGCATGGTGGGAGTCCAGAAGGGGCACTTGTCTCTCCTACCTACCTGGCCTGGATGGGTGAGGGGAGACAGATGGAGAGATGAGATGGATGCAGAAGCAGTGCACAGGACAGGGCAGAAGAGCCCAGAGCTGGGAACATGAGTGAGAGGTAAGTTTGTGGTCGCGGTTGGAAGCAAAGGCTGAAAACAAATGGTGATGCTGCACAGTCAGCTTGTATGCATTGAGCCTGGGGCTACTGGCACCACACTGACCCAATCCTGGAAATGTCAGAGGTGGGCACTGTGAGGGATGAGAAGATGAAGTCGCTGACAGTAAGTAACTTGTCCAAGAATACAAGGTTGGTGTGGACTGTGCCCCTCACCTGTCTGCCAAGCCCATGTTCTCCATGCTGAGATGTCTCTATGACATAACACTCGCCCATGACTATATAAGAAATTACCCCAAATTGTAGAGGTTGGAAACCACAGGGTCTGAGGGTCAGGAGTCTGGGTGGGAATTTGCTGGTTGCACTTGCCTTGGAAGCTGAGGCCTCAGACTTTATTGGGCAGCTCTGCTTCCAAGTCTGTGGACTGGGCTGTAACCAGGGCTGCCCATCTTCAAGATACAGGCATGGCACTGCTGCTCCAGACACCATGGCTTACTGCCCCTCATACAAATGGCCCAAGGCAGAGAGAGCACAACCAAGGCCCAGTGTCACACCCTGTACTTGGAAGTCACAGGTCACCACTTCCGTTGGTTGCACTGGTCACACTGACCAACTCTGGTACCTAGTGGGAGAGAACTCTATACCTGAGGGAAATACCAGGAGGTGGAATGCCAAGGGTGCCTTAGAGACTGCCCACCCCTCCACAGGATCCCAGACTACACACAGTCTCAACCACATTCCAGTCAATGATTGAGTGTAATATGACAGTAGGCCTTAAGATCAGCATGGAGCTGAAAGATTTATTCCTGTCATCAGTGATGTTGTAGCTGACATAATGTCTATAACGTTCGCTGTTGTGCAACACGTTACTTATGTGCTTGTGAGGATGCTGGTGTAAATAAGCCTCTTGCTCCAGTCACATAGACGTACGCACACATGATTATGTTCTGTACAGAATACCTGATAATGACAGTAAATGACTGCATTACTGGCTTATGTCTGTCCTATACTATACTTCTCATTGTTGTCTTGTGGTGTACTCCTTCCACTTGTAAAAACATTTTAGATACACCCTGCTACGCTGGCAGCTGCCTCATGCATTTGATGTTTGCTGTGTCTCTGGCTTGCGTCAAGAGACCCCATCCAGGGACTGGCCTATCCCATCCAGATCTGCATAAGTACACTCCAGAATGTTAGCACCATGTCAGTTAATTCACAGTGTACTTCCCAGAAAATAGCCCTGCCATTACGCAATGCTCAACTGTACTTGGACTTTTTTTGTTAGACCCAGAAATGGATAAGGGAGATGGGGACCTAATATTTGGGTTTCTCTCCTGGGAATCCTAGGGAGAGAATTTCTGGCAAAACGTATGCAGAGAAGCCCAGTTTGACCTCCAGGGAGAAGATCCCCTCATCGTTCCTTCTAGCAGCATGAACTGCAGAGCGTACCTTCTCCTCCCCAGTGCCCTGGCTCTGCAGCAAAGCCATCAAAACTCTCCTTGCAAACAGTAGGTGCTCTAGGCTACTACTTAGCTCTGGCTGAGTTGAGTTTCCCAACAGGTGCAGATCTAGGGACCCTGAACAATGCTCTCTCTCACTGTGTCCACTTCCTCAGGATGGCTCATATTTCCCCTCTGAAACTGTCACCAACACTTCCACCAACTGTCCTCCTGAGTAGGGACTTCCTGCAGACTCAAAGCTATCTTGTGGGCTTGGGTGGGTAGCTCTGAAAGGCTTGGATTTTATCTGTATGCAGAAATAAGCAGAGCTTGCTGGGTCCTAATGTCTCCGGTCATAGTGTAATTGCTGTGTCTGAGAGGACAAACCAGCCCTGCTTCCTGGGAGGCACCCACATGCTTCAGATGTGCTGCACACTGGGTTTGGGGCCAGAACATCCCAGAAAATGACTAACCAGTTTGCAGTTAGCACTTCATTAGAGGGACATTTTCTGTCCCCAGAACCAACCAATACTTGCTTCCAGAGCCTACCAATACTTGCTTCCAGAGCCTGGGTGGGGCTTAACCTCTCCTGTCTGCCCATAGACTGATTGTTTTAGAATCCACCTCTGACCACTACTTCTTGCTTAAAACTCTCCTTACTCCTCCCCACTTCAGGATCAAATTCAGACTCAGCCAGGCTTATAAGGATGGCCGCAATGTGGCCTCTGCCTGCATCTCAGCCTCATGTACTCCCTGCCTCCCCCACTCTAGCCCCGCATCTTTCATTTTCTTCTGCAGCTGGATTCAACTGCTTGTCGCTGGTGAATGATCGATGCTGTCTTTCACCTCGTCTCTGTCTTGAATGCCCTTCCCTTCCTAAATAACATCTATTCCCTCTTTGGAATTAATCTTCACCCTCCCGTCCGTCAACTGGTAAGCCTTCCATTAACCACCTCCGAGTTGAGTTATAGTCTCCTTTTCTTGCTCCCAGAGCAGTGACGTGGTGGTGCTGCACCTTGAACACTGGCAGCTTCCTGGATGTCCTAGGCCGTGCCCTACCCACTCTGAGCACCCTCATCCACTTTCAGGAAGCTGGCTTATGATGCTGGTCATGTGGGATGTCACCATCAGAGGGAGCAGAGGTTTGCCTAGCACAACCTTCAGCAGCTCAGGAAACACAGGGTACCCTTCTTGTCCTGCATCTCCAAGGTCCCTTGACTGAACACAAGCTCCTGAAATCCTTGTTGACAAACAGGGTTCACGATGCCTTGATATCCAGGGCAACTCTGACCTTGTACTAGCACAGGGCTCCTGGGTTAATTGACACTCAGCCCCTAATTCTTTAGTCAAAGCCCTTTTGCTGTTCAGAACTTTAGGGTCTTTACTGTGCATCTGCACAGAGGGCTTTGGTGACATGGCCTCAAATCCCAACATCACTGCTGGCTCAAGTGTGATTTTCAGCCACTACCTGACTCTCATGTGACTGCAGTGTCCTCGTGGTCAAACAGGGACAACATTCTGCACGGGCTGCTGGGAGGGCGATATCAGAGAATATGGGGTCCCACCCATGGCTGTGGGGTAGGGTTCTGGAAAGCTTCAAGCTCAAGAGAATTTGAGTCTTGATGGCAGGGTGTGTGGATTACCAGCAGCACTAACCCATGCAGTGCTGGGGCCCTGTGCTCTGGCTGTGGTGCATGACCGTTTACAGGCAAGGGGCAGTCAGATACCAGCCATCGAGGCAGGGGTGGGAGGAGCGGGAACAGCCAGTAACTCTCGAGGACAACCGCGTTCTCAGAGGCTTTTCTGCCAGGATCTGAGGAGGCCTGTTTACACGGGTCCCCCCTGTGGTCTCTGCTGCTTAATATGCCTTTTGGAAATGATACTCAGTAGGGTGTGCACATTTGTAATTACAAAGACCAGGCTGGCTTCTCACAATCTGTGCCTGCTAATTTCTCAGTCATGGGAAGGGAGATAGCAAAAGTTCCAGTCCCTCCTTGTGGAATGGGTTCCTTAGCAGTGTGATCGAGTGCCTCCTATGTACAGAGTACATTTATTCCTCACCATAAGGAAGACAGACCTGCTACTGTCAGCCCCAGAGTGAGGAGGAGGGTAGGGAACTGAGATTCACATAGGATGAGTGACTTGTCCAAGGTTGCACACGAGTAAGACGGGCAGGCAGAGCTGCACCCCACTTCTCCTGGTGGCATATCTGTGCTCCTTCATATCAACCTCTGGCAGAGAAAGAGGGGAAATGAAGCAAGAGGTTCCCAGAACTAGGGCTGGTTCCCCTAAGTGGTGGGCGTCTTGCCACAAGAAAGTGGCTCACTGGGAGCACTGGGTGAAACCCACATGCACAGACAGCCTTCCCAGTAACTGAGACGCAGCTTGGGTCTCGCAGGAGCAGGACCGAGCCTCCGATGGAAGGAGGGCGGGCTGAGGTTGCAGCCAACCCTTTGAAATTGAGCTGTGGTTGAAGTCGGGTCAACACATTCACAGGCATTTTGGGCCCTATCGACGTCTGGGTGGGAAACCCACCCGAAAGCTGTTGAAATACAGGGCCCAGCACTGGTTTTGCAGAACAGTGGCTCTTTGAGTTGAAGGTGTTGGAGAATTAAATTTCCCCAGCGTTCCCAGGGCTCAGACTTAAAGCCAAGCGGGGTCGGGCCTCCAGTGCCTGATGGAACCGCTGATAGGTCTCTGCTGGCTAAAAGTGATGACATTGGCAAGAAACTGATCTTTCTGGGGAGAAGAAACTCAAGAGCACTCAAGTGCAGAACACAAGGCAAGTTGTATTACCTGCTACAAAGCCCTGGCTTTTATGCCTAAGAAGGGGCGGAAGGGACCACTTGGTATTGGGTATCAGGAGTCCCAGACCAGATACCAAAAGGAGAAACCTCTTGAATAAGACCTCTTATCTTGTCTTGTCTCTTCCTTCTTCACCTAGAATCAGAACATGCTCAAGCCAGAAACAGAGAGCATATACTTCACTTCTCTCTGTGTAACAGATAGGAAATTTGACACCATGCAGCACTGGGGGGGCTTTCCCTTAGGCAAATAGCATGCCAGATATGGGACTCAGGACCAGGGCTCCAGATCCCCCAGCCACTGATGGTCTGGACTGGAAAAAGAAACAAAAACCAAAGCCTGCAGCCCCCTGTCACCACGTGGCAGGCCAGAGCCCCAGCACACCTCCATCTGGTCCTCTTCACACTCCTTTCGTGAGTCCACTGAGTGTTGCTCTGTGCTGTAAACTGATGCTTGCTCACAGACGTCTGGCCAAAGCGGATTTCAGCTGTTGGGTGATGCATGTTTAAATCCTAAGTCAGTTTATGTGAGGCAGACATCATTGGGCTTGGCTCCCTCCACAAGCAGTTCACAAGTTCCCCTGCTAGTCAGTGCCGGCTGGAGTAGGGGAGACCCAGGACATCCCACATGAGTGTCACCTGTGCACAATCAGATGTAATCCTAGGAGACAGCTGCTGACCTAGCTTCAGCATGTTGGGTCTAAAAGTCAGCTCAGATACAATAGATACCTCTTTTTTGTAGATACAAAAAGAGGTAATCCGGAAGTATGGTTGTGTTTGACTCTATTCAATCTATGTAGCAAATATAGACTGGATGGCTTATAAGCAACCGAAATTTATTTCTCAGAGTACAGGAGGTAGAAGTCTGAGATCAGGATGCCAGTATGGCCAGGTTCTGGTGAGGGTCCTCTTCCAGATTGCAGACTGTTGACTTACTGTATCTTCATGTGGTAGAAGAAAGTGAATGAGCTCTCTGGGGTCCCTTTTTTAAGGGCACTAATCTTATTCATGAAGGCTCCATGCTCATGACTTAGTTACCTCCCACAGGCCCTACCCCCTAATTCAGTCACATTGAGGTTAGGGTTTTAACATACGAATTTGGAAGGGTAACAGCATTTGATTCATAACAGGTGGTCCAACGGTAGGCTCTTGAGTTGGCTGAGGGTGGGCGTGAAGCTGCTGAGATTGCAGGAACATTTCGTGCATATTGATGCATGGGCATTTGTCTAGGAAGGGAGTCCCTGGCTTTCACGGGATTTGCAATTCTGATCACAGGAAATTCTAAGAAGCTATAATGTAGCTATCTAAAGGCATCATCTTCGCTGCATCCTCCTCAGGTGTTGCTCAGAGTCCTGTTCTCACAGCCAGACTGAGCGGGAACACCCTCTTCTGCCTTTAAAACCTAAAGTACTGAGAGTCTTGGTTATGACTAGGTGATCTTGACTGCTGAATTTTTGTGTGTGTGTGGGTGATCTCACTCTTTAGTGATGAGGTGATGAGGATAAAAGGCTGCAGTAGAATTATGAGATAGGGAATTCCAAAAATGAGGTTTAAAAATAGCCTTTCTTCTTGAAGCACAACCTGAAAAACAGTTCCCCCATTGTACAGTGTCATACACTTCCAGTGTAACATACACAAACATCCCCTGGCAACTGAAACCTACTAAAAGCCACAGATGTTCCTGGGAGATGTTGACAGTAGCTGCTTATTCTCCTCTCTCTAAAGCTTTTTCAGTTAAGGAAGGACCTAGAACTTAAAAATAAAATAATTATTATGTTATAATCATTAAATACCAGCTCTAAGAAGAACTTTAGTTTTATCAACTGTGAAATGAGACTTTGGAACTTACCCACAGAGATGATATGGAAACCTGACCATTTAGACTCTCAGTCAAGTGCCCACAAAACCTCCCTGAACATTGTAACTCCTCACATTCTTTCTGGAATGGTCAGTTGTTGGGAATGGTACCATGGATTCACTTGCATAAATGAAATAAGAAAACTTTCCATTTTCCTAGATGTATTTCATTGTTATTTAGTCATTTGGAGTGAGCAGTCCTTTGTGTAAATATCTCCCCCAGTGACCAGGATGCAGGTGCAAGCACCTTAGAGCTGTAAAGACCCAATACTTGGGAGTCCCAGAAAGACCAGGTAATCAAGTCTTCCCATTTGGCACAGGGCTTTCCTGAATCCCGGAGGAGAAAAAGGAATTGAGTAGATGAGCTATGTACATCCACTCTTCCTTTCAGAAAGTTGAAATGAGGGTCAAAATGAGAACTTGCCAGATATAATGGGTAAACTTGGGAACTTGGGTGGCACTTATTTTATTTTAAAGTTTTTGCTAGAATGGATAAACTGGTCACCCAAAGTCCCCCTGTTAAAGGTCTCCAGTGTGGCACTATTGGGTGGTGGTGGAACCTTTAAGAAGTAGAAACTTGTGGGAGATCTTTAGTTCACTGGGGATGTGCCTTTTGAAAGGGATAATGGGATTGTGGCCTCTTCCTTTCCTTCTTCCTCTCTTTTTGCTTCCTAGCCATGCGTTGTGCATTTCTCCTCCACCTTGCACTTCTACCATGTTGTGCTGCCTTACCACAGGTCCAAAAGCAATGGGATCAACCATGGACTGGAGCCACTAAAACTGTGAGTCAAAACAAGCCTTCTCTCTGTATAAGTTGACTGTCTCGGGTCTTTTGTTTTAGTGATGGAAAGCTGATCAAGTACTAATTGACTGATTTGGTTTTCAGAGTGAGGAGTGGAGTTGGTAAGCAGAGAAGCCACTTCTTGCCTTGGCTTCCTTACAAAACTTTAAACCTTTAAACCATGTTTTATTGGAGTGAACTGCATTGGTTCATTGCAGTCTAAGAAAGCTGAGCAGAAGAAGGGAGTCAGGTGTGCACAGACCTGGAGGCCATTGACCTCTGTGAACCCTTCAGCCAGACTGGCTCTGATCTCAGAAGTGCACTATTTTGGATCCAATTGAAGCCAGACAGTCACAGGCTAAGGTCCCCCATAGCAGCTCTGCTGGATCTAAGGTGGTCTCTGGAAAAGGGTCCAGGAGCTCCTTGCACCTCCTGATGTGACCAGCTGTACTGACATTACTTGAGGCTTATTAGGGATGGAGGACCTAGATCTCACCCAGACCCTGAATCTGAATCTGCACTTTGCAAGCTCTGCAGTGATTTCTATGCATGTGGAGTTTGAGAAGCCTTGGTCTAGGAAGCAGCAATTGGGGGACAACAGAGAAAAGGCTGCAAGTGGAGTGATGAGGATCAGGTGGTAATCCCGCCCCAAAACAAACTGTCCATCTGTGGCCTGGGGAAATGCATGGCTATGCTCAGAACGGCAGCTCTCTCGTCTGAAAATGAGGAGGTTGGACTGGCTGATCTTTATTCTCAACCTTGCAGGCGTCTCTCCTATGAGATGAGAGGGGGCCCCACTCAGCTGAAGATCAGAGAGCTGCTTGCTGTGTAAAACACTCCCTAATCAGCCTTATGTCAAGTCCCCCGCCCCCCGACTAACCACAGTGACAAGTCCCAGGAGTGCACCTTGTCAGGCTGTGAATAAAGTTCAGGCAGCTTGGTTAATTACCCTGACACCGACTAGAGTTAGCTACCCAGCAGCTCAGGAACTCGTTGTAACAATTATAAGAACATACACGCCACAGCATTGGGCAGCGTTGGGCACCATCACCCCCCTTGCAGCCTACAGCCTGGAGTCAGAGTCTCAAAAACAACCAGAGGGTTCGCAGGGACATCAGGGTGGGGAGGCATCATGCTTATGGGGTGTGAGGTCATCTTCCATATGCATCGTGAGCGTGAGGGTTACTCAGTTCCATTCTCTCATGCTTCTACTTGAACTCTGCCTGGATTCAAGCACCCAGGAAGGAAGCGCCCTCTGAATTCTGCAGTCACATCGCCTTTAATCCCTGCCTCAAACCTGCCATGGCTCTAGGGGCTGCGCTCAGTTCCCTGCTGAGCCATGCATGCTTTCTTCTGCTCTTTCTTCTCTGATCTTGACTATGAGCCTTCCTCATTGTCAATGTCTTTATCATTTCTCCTAGGAGGTTTCATGACCCCCATGTTCAGGTGAGGTTCCTATGTTTCTATAGAGCCCTGGGCTACATCAACCATACATATACCACACTGTATTTTGGAGATAGTTTCCTCCACAAAACAATGGAATCTGGGCTGGCAGGGACCATGCTTGACTTCCTTAACATGCAAGCCTCATGAAGACAGGGGAAGAGCTGTATCCAGAGTGTCTGGTACATTGTCTGGGACATACAGGGAACTCAATAAATGTCTATTGTTGAATGAATGAAGACACAAATCCCCTGTTGCTTGGAATAGTGTATGGGGCATGATAAGCAGTGAATAGTTGGTTGGAGTTGTTGGAATTAAAGACCCTCCAGTACCAAAAACAGACACACAAGAGACAGAAAATCTTGACAAGGCAATTTCTTTTGATCAAAAGGGTGCAAGCATGTGCTCACTCCAGCTGAGCAGATGTGCGAGCACAAAATGGCTGACCGTGGCTCCTCCTTATGTCCCTAATTTAGTTGTACCTGCCCCTAACCCAGGATTTGTCCAGGTCGAGGTTCACAATCTCCCTCGATTGGCTAAAAGGCCTGGGGGATGGGTTAGGGTGTGCAGTTTGGCAGGCAATGAAGTCATACAGGAATCTGGAAAAAGAAGCAAGGAACCTTTAAACATGCAACTCACCTAAGATGGAGACCTGAGGAATTTTTAAGTAATCTAAGAGGATAACAAATACTTTGATAGAAAAGATCACTTTTCTTACAGAATGAATGAGTGGATGGATGGAGGCCTTTCTACTTTGAGCATGAAATCTGAACAGTGAAAAGCTCATTAAGAGGATTGCCTGACAGGCTGAAGCACAGGCCTCACCAGGTCTACAGACACCTGACACCAGATGAGGAAGTAAGGCTTGTGCTGACCATGGGACTCGGATAAGACGGACAGAGAGGAACTTCCATAGGATAATTCCTTTGAGTAAATGACAAGGGAGGTTTGAGGACTCTGCTCCTTTGGCCCAGAACACACAGACCCATTCTCCCATGGGTCATCTGAAGACTTAGAAGGTTTATCTCAGGCCTGGCCTTTCATCTGGACTGAGTGGTAGAAGGGAAAAGGGGTTTCTCTGGGCAGAATCTTTAGAAGAGATCAAAGTACTCAATTTCCACAGCCAGGAAATGACAGAGCTGTGATTAGATGCCACCTCTGTGTTGGCCTTAAGCCCACAGCTCTTCCTAAGCATGGTGCTTTGTAAAAAGCTTGAGATTTTCATTTTTTAAAAAAGCAATTCTCATTTTAAAATATCTTTTTCTTTACATGTGGTGGCAGCAGTGGGATAATTGTCCAATGTCCATAAGCAAAAATCAGTGGGGAAGGATTGAAGCAGGATTGGAAGATTCTCTTCTAAGCTGCTTTGGTTCTGGTTGCTCAGCGCTTCCCTTGGGGTCTGGGGTTGGGGAGGAAGGGTCACTTGCTGAGCATGGAATCCAGGGTCTCTTGCATGCAGGGCAAGCGCTCTGCCACTGAGCTGCACCCCTAACCCTTTTATTTACCTTTTAAAGGGAGATTTCTCTCCCTCTTTCTTCTCTCCACTCCCTCCTCCCTCTTTTTCTTCTCTAACAACCCACTAGCAACAGGCAGCTTATCCAATGAGCTGTGTTGAAAGGTTTCTGCTCATGTGCCCTGCACAGAGCACAGAAGGCAGCCATGGCAATGGCTCAGCATCCAGGTGGAAGTCAGACACTTCTGGGCTGAAACCAAATTTTGCCACTAATGAGCCATTTGACCTCTGCCAAGTGTCTTCATGTCTTTGAGTCTCCATTTTTCTCTTCTACATATTGGGAATAATAATAGTATTAATCTCTTGAGAATTTTATAAGATAGATAAATACAAGCAAAGTAGTTAGGGTGGGGTCACAAATCCTATTTACAATTCCAAAATTAGAAGGTCCTGAAAACCTAAAACATTTTTCAGAACTCACTTGGCAGTAAAATCTGACCTAAGCTGATACAAACAATTTGAGTTGTTATTGTGGCTACTCAGGGATTGTTCTCCCTGCAGAAATATTTGTGTTTGATTACAGGGTAAATATCTCAGTACCACCTAGGGGACTAAGGAAACATAAGCTGAAGTTAGCACATTGCCTTCCTAAAAATCTGGAATGATTTGATTTCCAAACACATCTGGTTCCAGAAATTTTGCATAAGTGATTGTGGACGTATAGAATACCTGGCTGTGTTGGTTGCTCAGGACTTAAGAACTGTTCTCTCTGCTTAGGGATTTGTCCAAGGCCACAAAAAAACTTGTTTGCACATGAAGCTATCCTTGGGTATTATTTATTTCACAACCATACACTGAACCAAAAATACCTCTCCAATTATCTAACTTAACTTCCTCCAGAAGAAAGCCTTTTCTTTGTATAATTCAGGACTTTAATCATGGGGAGACCACCTGTACAGAGGGAAGTTGGATAAAAGAGAATTGAAAATGAGAGGGACACATGAGCCAGAGCCAAGGAAAACAGGGAAAAGATGTGGACTTACAGTGGTGAAATATTAACCCACTGGGTGACACCCATGCTTATGCACCCAGGTCTAGCTCCGGAAGTTAAATAGAACTTTAAAAGGTGGAATATTTAAAATATATAGAGAGGGTAGATGAAGCAGGAAAAGTCCCAACATTCCTTCATTTCTGAACTCTTTTTTCTATCAAAAGAATGTGTGAGAGTTTTATATAAGAAAAGATGCAAATCTATTATAATTTACACAGGTTTTAAAGATCAAGTGTCACATACATAAAACAAAGTAAGGACAAATGAAAAAGAGTTGTCACAGTTGAGTGAGAAACCTAGCTCTGAGATTCCTGGCATCCAGGGAAAAAAGAATAAAATGACAATTGTGTGTTATCATAGTATGTGTTTTGGATATCTGTCATTGTAAAAACAAACTATAAAAAATGTGGTAGCTTAGAATAATCATTTTTACTTTGCTCATGATTTGTGGGAGAATTCATCTCTGATGTGCATGGTATCAACTGGAATGACTGGAACTGGAGGATGAGATTGAAAGATGGATTATTTCGTCATGCGTCTGACATCACACTACTTGACTTCTCTCCTTCTTCTTGCAGCATCTCATCCTCCAAGGCCTGTGGGGTTGGGGGTTCTCATGTTTGATGGGTTTGGGGTAATTGTACTTTTTGATGACAGCTGGTTTCTCAGAGGCAGAAAATGGGTGCCACAAGGCCAGTCAAGGCTCTCAGAAGTGGGGGAGCTTTGCATCCACTAGGTTCTTGGGTGAGAGCAATAAAAAGGCCCACCCAGATTCAAGAGGCCAGAAAAAATTGTTTACCTCTTAATGGAGGTGGAAGACAAGGTCACACTGTGGAGGAGCACATGGAATGGTAGATATTGTTGTAGCCATCTTTGGACAAACAATCTGCCACAGTAGGATGAAAGGAAACATATATATTTGCCAAGAGGAATGACATTCCTTTCTAGAGTTGACCTTGTAAGATGAATTGTGTGGGATTTTGCAGACAATCATTGAATAGTGATTGAAACAGTATCACCAAGGACCAAGTTGAAGAATATCTTTGGATTTTATATACTTAGTAATTTTTGAAAACTAAAAACCTTATTTCTGACTGTTCTGGTCCTCAGAATTTAGTTATGGTCCATGCCATCAAATATTCCCTTTTAATTGATTGATGGCCATATAATGCTACCATATAATGTAGCATCTTCATTATGCCAAGCTCTGGCCTAGCTCTACAGGAGCCATGTAGCTATCCATCTGGCCCTGCCCTTCCGGCCTTCCATCTTGCAGGTAGGTAACACAAATGGCAGTACAGAGTATGGGTTTGGGTATGAATTGTCAGCTTTGTTCAGAGTTGCCTATGTTAGATTCATGTTAGACACAAGATGTCTAGACACTGTAATCTCACGCTATGTCTGGCCTAAAGAGGTCTCTGTAAATTGAGTCCTCATGTAATGCCTTGCAACCTAGCTCAGAATTTGCCTTCCTAACAAATAACCAAATCTCCACCAATCACAGCAGGCAACTTTCTGCCCATCACAGGGCCAACTGTTTAAGCCCTGTTCCTCTTTTCCATTTCCCTTATGTCACTTCCTTTTCTCTGGCTATGAATATAACCTGTCCATGTTCAGAGCTGCAGAGTTTTGGTCTGGACTGCTGCACAGCTCTAGAACCACAATTAAAGCCAACTGAAATCAGCAAAGCCAGATTTGCTATAAGTTTGTCTTTTAACAACCTCTTGTTAAAAGCAGGAGCTTGTAAAAAATCCAGATGTCCCATCCTTCCACTAGTGAACTGGCTTCTCTGGCAGCTGGAACCTCAGAGCACTGATTTGAATCTGCTCCCCAGGTGGCTGTGAGCCTCCTGCCCACGGGGAGCTCCTTGCATGGCCCACTTTGAAAGCTCAGAACAAAGTCACTCCAGGGGCCAATGCTAAGTAAGGACTTCTAGATGTTTTACAATAGTTGACTTCCACACAGCTCAGTGAAACATCACTTTTTCACTCTTCTGATAAGAGCTTGGAGATGCATAGAGGTTCCAGGCCCTGGTCAAAGTTGTACAAATTTTACATGAGTACCCTAGGTACTCACTCCTAGGGTCTGGCTCCATTGACCCTCTGATGGGTTCTTGGAGTTCAGGTGACCAGGGAGGGTTTCAAAGACCCTGTATCCACTGCCGGGATGCTACCAGCTCCCTGGGCCATGAGACCATCTTCTCATAGACATCTGTGCTGATACCTCTAGACCACAGGTGGAAAAACTCAGGATTGTAAATTTTGCTAACATGTTCTCTTCTGAAGATGGCAGGGATGAGGAGAACAGATAGTGGCTCCATATTTTGGTGTTGTCTGCTATGTGTGTGGCTACATCTGCGGAATGGGTTGGGCATTTCCCAGGGCTGTCTCCAGTAGACTCCTGTCACTCAGCTTCCTCTCTTTGGGTTGGTACACCTTCCAGCTCAGTGTTTGTCCCAGGTCCTGGATGATTTACTCCAACAACATGAATGCCTAGATGTCTAGGACTGTTTTGGAGTTCCCAAATCATTGAATGTTCCATTTATTCAATTCATTCAACAAATAGCTTCTCTGTGTCTCCTATTTGCATTTAGTTCTCAGAGAAGTAACTGTTTCATGCTAATAAATTGATGATTATAATCAATAAATTAAATAATTAAATGGAATTTCATAAATGAAAAGCTGATTTTACTCATTTCATCTCACTGTAGAGCTTCCCAAAGAATGACAGTGTTTGTGTGGCCCTCAGCCCCTGCACTCTTGTCCTCAGAGCCATCTCCTGTTGTTTGAAGCAAAACCTGGCAGTCTGGTGTCCCAGCACATTCTAATTCAAATCAGCTGACAGTCTAGGGCTTTCTGCCCTGGGGCGAATCTTCCCCTTCAGTTCCACTTTGATCCTCTGGCCTAGGCTGCTTTCATTTTAGCCAGGTAACAAAGGTTAAAACAGACAACTATTTCTAGAGAACTGAGTCCTTTGCCCCCAACTACTATGGTTGAAGTGAGACTTCAAGGGAGGAGGCCATGTCACAAGGGCTGGCAAAGACTTGCAGCTTAGAAGCTCTGATGAACCAAGGAGGGGGGTCTTGTCTGGTTCAGTATTCTAGCAGCAGATTTTCTGAAATGAAGACTCAAAGCCCAGTATTTACATGGCAGGGACTGGGGGACTGGGGGACTGGAAAAGAAAGGGCAACATATTCTTGCAAGCTGACCCTTTGGCATTTTAGTGGTAGAGGGGACTTATGGAAGACCAATTCCCTGGTCTTCTATAAGAAGAAACTGGTGAGTTCAGGGTCAGGGATACTCAGGGGCAGGCAGGAAGGTGGGGGATGGTCAGCACAGGAAAAACAATGAAAATAGAAGACAGTGCTGAAGTCCACATGGTAATGGTCGGTCCTTCAGTGAGCCAGGCCTGTATGCTTCCTGCTAGGCCTTGCTTTACCCCTAGCAATATTCTACCCAGGTAAGGGATTTGCCCACTGCACTCTACTTTATCCTTCCTGCCTGCCCTCCCAACTCCACCATATTCCCAGAAATTCTCTTTTCCTGAATTGCCAAATATGGCAGCCCAAGCTTCACTCTGGCTCTCTGCCCATGAGTCATAGTAGAGCTGGGGACATGTTCCTGAGGGTCCCTAGATGGATGGCTTTGTGTTTTTAGCAGCAGAAGAGGAAGCAGTTGAGCCTAGGTGTGAGGTCTTCCCAACCCCCAAATGCAGTCATGCCCTGGTGGCTTCCTTCCCAGAGGCAGGTCTTCTAAGACGTGCTTAACAGTGTCTCAGCTTCCAGACCAAGGCCTGCTGTTCTTGGCTCAGGGAGATGTTTTTAGCACAGAATGCTTGGTGCAGACATCTTTGCAGAGGGAGGGAACAGGCAGACCTCTCAACTTATCAGAATGCAGAATGTGACTCCTCCACTCTGTCCCCTGCATGACTTTACACATTCTCAGGACAGCTTTCAGGAAGCCTCCTGCTTGCTACTTGCACTTGGGGGCTGGGTGGAGAGCCATGCAGGGACTATATGTGGAATTTGTTGGGATCGGGCAGAAGGAAGTGAAGACACCCTCTTCTGATTCGTGACATGTGAGAACATTCTTTTGACAGAAGCGGCCCCCAGTAATCGTAACAGCTCCCGGGTCTCTGACAGGCCACCCGTCACCTTCAGCACCCTGCCATCTTCCTCAACCTCCCCATGGGAGGAGGGGGCAGAGAATAGGAGGCAAAGTCTGCCTGGGGATGGGGGATAAAGACAGACACGGAGAGGCAGAGCCAGAGATAGGACATAAGAAACACAGGGGAAACTGAGGCAAGGAGGATGAGAAAGTGAAAGGCAGGACCCACAAGGCAGAGAGGGGTGTGGCAGAGATGGTGCTGAAGATGAAGACCCTTGGAGATGGCCGTACAGAGAGATTTGGTTCCTGCCTGGCTACCACCTGCAAACTCCCTTGGGGCCTTCCTGGGTCTGGCAGACAGGACCCCTGCCTGGAAGTCCAGCAGCTGGCCCAGCTGAGGAGAAGACAGAGGTGGGGTGACCACAATACTGGACCTCCTGAGCCTACAGAGATCTCCAGGACCGAAGATTCCTTGGGCTCTGGTTCTAGAAAGCCACCTTCTCCCTGATGTCAAGATTGGGAGGCTCTGGGTGGTGCTATTTATTTCAAAAAGATTATCTTCTTAAAAATAAAGTGCCTTGCTTTCTCCCATTTAAAAATAACCTCTTCCCACCCATTGCAAAAGAAAACAATGCAAGCTCATCATGGAGAGCTTGGAAAATATGAAAAGATGCAGGAAAAAATAAAGCACGCATTGTGACCACATCACCTAATGATAACCACTGCTAGCAATTTGCTGGCTTTCCTTTCAGTCCTTTGTCACTGCATGGAGCTATATAATTAGCAATAATATGCCATGAGCATTTTATTAAATATTATTTGACATCACCACTTTTATTAGTGTATATCCTAATATCTGAACAAGATTTTTGTTGCTCTTTTGAGACACGGTCTCACTAAATAACCCCAGGCTGCCTCAGACTTGTTCTGTAGCCCAACTACAGAACAAGATTGTCAAATCCACAATCTTCCTGCCTCAGCCTGAGTGCTAAGATTACAGACGTGAACCACCATGCCTAGTTTTTGGACAAGGCATTCTTTTTGAGGTAATCTATAGTTGAATATCTAGGCTGTATTTAATTTTGCCACTGTGAATAACACTTCAGAGTCTGTCTACATCCTTGCCTGAGTTTCTACCTATCTTCTGGGGAGATATTGAAATAAAGGAGACTACCATGTCAAACTCCGTTGGTATTTTAAAGACACACACACACACACACACACACACACATATGATACTATGTATATCTACATAGAGAGATATATAGATTCAGATAGAAATATAAACATATTTATAGATTATAGATTTATATCTGTTAATATAGACAGATAGATGGAAAGATAGATAGATAAACAGATAGATATAGATCTGTATCTTCAAATTGTCACCCCCCAAAAAATACTGTACAATTAAACATCTAGTACAACATAGACCCAGATGTGATCACAGACTATTTGCTAATGACAGTCCTTCACGGTTGGTTTGTAAGGTAAGTGGATACAGGTGGTTGGTAAACATAGTCATCTTTGGTAGTCAAAGGAGGAAACTGAGACTCAGAGAAGTTAAATGGCTTGCCCAGGATCTTCAGCTTAACTAGGAATCCTCCTTACTGATTTCCCCATTCTAATCTCACCACAGCATACAGGTCCCACCTTCACCGGCTCTAGCTTGCATGACCTACAGTCACCCTGCCCACTGTGCAGCCAGTGGTCACACAAAATCACTCACATTTGCATTTACATTTATGAAAATAAGCTAAAATTTGCCACTATGCTTTGGATATGTCAAAGGTCTATGTGTTAATGTCTTGGTTCCTAGGGAGGTCCTTTGGGGGAACAGGGAGAGGTGGGGCCTAGTGTCAGGTCTTCAGGTTACTGGGGACATGCTCTCAGAGGTGGTTCTCATGGGACCCCTTTAGTTCTCAGGAGGGATTATGATGAAAGGAGTTCCACTCTGCTCTTAGCTGAGATCTGATCACTTCCTTGCTTCTGCCATTGCTATCCACCATGAAGTGATGCAGCCCTCATCACAGAGCCTGTGTGACACAGCTTGGACTTTGAAACTCCAGAATAGTAAAATAAATAAACCTCTTCTCTTTGTTAAGTAGCTCATGTCAGATACTTCAGTATAGCAACAAAAATCTCACTAATGCGGTCACTTTAATCAGATTGCAAGTATTTAAGAACTACAACTGGCTACTATATTGGACAGGACAGATATAGAGCATTTCTCTCCTTGCAGAAGGTTCTGTTGACAGCATTGCTCAAGAAGGTTGGTGTCCCCACTTCTGGAGTGGATCCCTCCAGCCACAATGCCCTTCCAACTCTCACTTATCCCATACAACAGGATGAATCAGACCTCCTGAAAACACAATTGTGATCTCACTAGTCACCAGTTCAAATCCTTATTGATCCCCCTTACCTGTTATTTGGCACATGAAGAATAAGCACACGTCCACAGTACCTCTGCTCTTTGTCCCCATCTGCTTTTCTGTTACCATATTAGATACCATCTGTGTCTGGAATAAAGTCCCAAAGGCACAGAGATGGAGGAACCCTCAACTCTCCACTCAGTGTGCCAACTGTTTGATGGATTAAAATAATACACATGTCCTGGCCTCTTGTCCTGTTTTGTTTCTTTTCATAGCACTTAACCCCTGCCAGTATTTCTCTATTGTCTGCTGCCTCCTCTAGAATGTATGCCTCATCAGAGCAGTGGCTTGCTCCAGTTTGTTGACTTCTATTGTCCCCAGAGCCTGCTGCAGTGCCTGGCATTTGTAATTGCAGAACAAATATCTGTGAGTGGATGAGTATATTCCAGGTTATTGAACATTCCCAATTCCTTCTGATGTACTAGAAAAACTGGAAATGAAGCCATTCCTCATGACAGAGTTTGGGCCTCAGTCCTATAATGCTTGAAATATGACCTGTAATCCCTCATGATACTCAAATGCCAGCCCGCCATTCCTACAACCAGCCCCTGCTCCTTCCATTACTGACAGAGAAAAGGGGATGATACGAGATGAATTTTATGGCAACTATTTGAGCCAAAGGAGGCTCCCAGCTGGGACCTTCTCCTGTTTGAAGAGATAAATCAAGCACTCAATTCCAGCAAGCTGTACACAGCAGGGTCATTCAAAGAGCATATTCACCAGGTTCTTTAAAGTTGAGGTTAAAAGAAATAAAATAAGTATTTCTCTACAACTGTTCTACAATATCAATTTCTTGGAAGTTTTTTTAAGTAACAGTATTAGTGAGTATTCTTTGTTAGCTGCCTGTTCACTTTCAGCACTAAAGGCATTTGAGAGGCAGCAACTGTTTGGGGGACAGATATAGGTACTGGTGGGACTTGGTGTCCTCAAAGATGCCATAAAGATTCCCCCACTTGTGTCCTGTTTTCTTTCATCTTGGCTTTATTCAATGTCTTCCCATAATATAGAAAACATTTTCATCTCCTGCTATTGACTTCTTGAACCAATTATAGAACCCTATCTTTTAATAAGAAAATTTAGTTCATTCACTTTTAGTGCAACAGCAGTTTTATACCATTTTATGTCTTATAGGTGGCTTTGTGTTTACTGTTTATTTTATTATAACTCCTCTTTTTTCTTTTCCTTATTTTTACTCTATTCTTCTATTCCACTAATGGTTTCCTTATACTCTCCATCGTATGAAAACAAAATGCCAAGTGCTTCTCCTACTGCTTACTCCCTACTCCATATTGCATGGCTTTTAACACCCTTTATACCCTCCCCCCTTGTCCCCTAAGGTCCTAGTTTTTCCAAAAATAGTTTTATTTTAATTACTTCCAGACTGTTAGCGAGTTTTCTTTAATACATGTCATTTCTGATTCAAGATCTTTATTTAGCACTTTCACTACACATCCCAAGAAAACTCTATAATTATCCGCTTAAATTTAATCATATATAGATTAATTATTCACCTCTCTCACTTTCTCTTACAGTTTCTCCCTCTCTTACAATTTCTGTCCTGACTCATTTTCAAAAGTCATAATCCCAGTGTTATTATTATTCTTAGATGGTGTGCTGATTTTCAAATAAATCCCAAAATTTTTTGATATGCCTTCCTTTGTGAGGTAGAGTTTAATTCCTTTCCCTCCTGTGTAGGCTGCATCTGATTCTAACAAGCAGAATATAGAAGACACATAGACCAAAATAAGCATTGTAGCTTCCTCCTTGCTGTCTCTTTTAGATCCCTAGCTTTGGAGGAAGCAGTTGCCATGTTGTGAGAATTCAATCCACCCTATAGAGACAGCCACATGGAGAGAAATGGAGGCCTTCTGCCATCAGCCAGCAAGAAACTAAGGCCTTTTCCCATCAGCCATGGAGTGAGTTCCTGGGCATAGACTCTTCAGTCCAAACCAGATCTCCAGGCGACTGCAGCTGGCAAATTGTCAGAGTCCTGCCAAGGCACCCAGAGGAAGCCTCTTTGTCCTCCCATCATCTCCTCAGTCATAGGAATGGTGAGGACCCAGCCCACCTGCTCAGCTCCTTTAACCTCCCCAGGGTTGGAGAAGGCCATCGGGGTGTCTTGGGAACACTCAGGTCAGTATCTCCAGGGGCTGGGGTTTCTCCAGGATCCTCTACTGTTCCAATTTTCTCCCTGTGTTCTCTGCAGTGGCTGAAATTCAAACTCCTGCTGGATTAGAAAGGAAATGAAATTCTGTGCTCTGTCAGACCTTGGGGACTGGCTCACAATTTGCAGATCTTCCTGCTCACTGACCCCTGCACTCAGTAGCTCAGAGAAGGAGTGTGATCCGATTAGATGGGGAGGGGAGCCATTTCCTTCTCAGACACCATCTGTCTATTGACATAACTCCTTGATCCCTGGTATGAAGTGCCCCCCCTCCCCAGCCTCCAAATGCTCAGCCCATTGTCTGTGATGCAGCTTACCTTGACACAGATCAGTAGGCAGTGGCCGTCCCCACCACACTGAGAGTGCCATGAGGCCAGTGATAATACTTCACTCTCCTTTGTTCTCCCAGTGACTGAGGCAGAACAAGGTTCATCAGACTTCTGAAATACAGCTCTTCTTCTTCCCCAGTGGTGTGAGTAAAACATTATCCTTCTTCTTTCATAGAAAAGGGTTCTGGTGTGCCAACCCAGAATCTCAATGGCATATACATTTTCAGTAGTTGGATGTTGGGATGGTATATTCGTTCATTTTCTGTTACTATAATGGAATATCCAAGGCTGGGTACTTTATGAAGAAAAGAGGTTTAGTTAACTCATAGTTATTGAGGCTCAAGGGCCTGACATTAGCTCCTGCTTGGTTCATGGCACATGGCATCACAATGGTGGGAGCATGTATATAAGGGCAGATCACCTGGCAAGACAGGAAGGCAGAGTGAGAGAAAAAGCCAGGCTCTCTCTTTTGTAATAATGCGTAGTTATTATGTAAGGTAGTTTTTATGTGACCCATAAAAACTACCTTAATCCCTCCTGAGACAGTTCCTTGAATGACCTAATGATTTCCCAATGTCCCATCTCTCAAAGGTCCCACCCACCTTCAAGCACTACCGCAATGAGGACCACACTCTCAACACATGAATCTTTGGGGAACGTGTTTGCCAGACTTTTTGTCTCTGTGAGAAATACCTGAGAGAAGAGCTTAAAAGGGGGAAAGATTTATTCCCAGTTTCAGAGGTTTCTGTCCCTGGTCAGTTGGCTCCAAGCTTTGCACCCGAGGGGAGGCAGAACATCATGGGCGAAGGCCATAGTGTAGCAGAGAGGCTTATCTCATGTCAATCAGGAAGCAGAGTGAGACAGGAAGAAGAGACCAGAAGCAAGACGTAACCTTCAAAGTACACCCTCAGTGACCTATTTCCTCCAGCAAGATCCTGCCTCCTAAGGTTTCTGCCACTTCCCAAAATCGCACCACCAGCTGGCTGGGGACAAGCCTTCAACCCATAAGCCTGTGGGGAATGGTTCATATTCAAACCATAAAGTGGACAAACCACATCAAACATAGCAGGTGATGTTCCACCCAAGTATCTCTGTTGTCTTGCCTGGGTCCTCCCACACTATGGCTATTTGCTACGGGGGCTTGTAGAAGGTGTAAGGTGTAAGCCACTGGCTTGGACTGGCAGAGAAGGGTGAAGTCTTTGTCTTGCACAATCCATATGGGTTGTAATCCACTTCCAGGAGTGTCTGGAAAATCGTCTTAGTAAATCTAAGACAGTCCTGTGGATGAACTCCTGGGCCACCCAATATTGGAAACAGCAAGCATCTGGTCTACCAGTTTCTCCTGAGGTGCTCTGTGTCCCATGACCTGCCTTGTGAAAAAGGCTACCGAGGTCAGCTATGTTTATAATACTTGCTGAGGTATGTATGTCACAGAGTACATTTGGATTTTTACATAAACAAACACAAAGCAGAAAACTACTACAGAAACCTATTTAAACTCATTGAAACTAAATTTCTCAGACACATTTGACCATGGATCTTGCTCCTCTTTTCAGCTTACAACACTCATCAGCAATCTGTGGGAATATTTTCTGTGGGTAAAACTTTGGGGGAAGATGGGGATCACAAAGCCCCAAAAGACAGAGGGTTCACACTGAGTCTGTTTTCCCTCTGTCTGGGAGGCAGCAGCAGTTCTCACAGTGGGGTCCCTAGACCAGTATCACTGGGAACTTTTTAGAAATCCAAACTCTAGGCCCCATCCAGTCTTGGTTTATGAGAATCTTACCTGTTGATTCTGCTCCTGTTTGAGACCAATAGTCTAATGGCTGAGAAACAAATTCAAGCCACAAGGACTAGGTTTAGCTCCCACCTCTGTTACTCAATGGTTCTGTGTCCTTGGGCATGTTGCTTAGGCTCTCTGTGTGAAATAGAACCCATCTCAGGGGTGGTCATAAGCACCAAGTAAATTAAGATATAAAAAGCACTCTGGAATGGCACCCTGTCCTGTACTAATGGTCATTATTGTATAGTTCTGAATTTCCACCAAAAGAAGCAAAGAGGGTCTTAATGAGATCTGCTACGTGACAAGATGAGAACTAAGGGTTGGTAGGGTGGGACTGCAAGGTGTCATCATAAAATCCTGCCATCTGATCACTGACCTTAGGTAACACAAGAGCATCTCTGCTAGAAGCTATGACCTTCCCCACTATGACCTTCCAGGGAATATCTTTGCATTGCAACCTGTGATGAGTGGGAGCCCCTGGCCCTGTGGAAGAAGGGTTGCCCCACTGAAGTTTCTGCTTTGGCTGAGGGTAACAAATGAAATCCCAGATCCAGCTTCAGTGAAGTTCCTCTGATTCCCTGGATGAGAGTCTCCTGGAGGCACATGGAGGGAGAAATTCATTTCCATTTGGGTCATAGACCACCTGATGTCATAGTGCCATTTACTAAGGCCATCCTGTGGCAGTCAGGATTCCAACATAAGGCTTCAGACTCTGCCCAGTGTTCCTCCCACATCACTCTTGTATGTTCCACTTGGAGGATCTTAGAAAGAAAGCATCAAGTTCAACCAGCTCAATATACTGGAGAAGATTGAAGGCTGGGTATATGGCACTATAGTGGCTGAATTACAGATGAAGACTGGTCTCCTACTTTAACTTCAGTGCCTTTTACTTTGAGATGTTCAGTAAGTCCCCAACCAGACTCCTGGTGTTAGGGCTACACAGTCCCCAACTACCACTTACAATTTTTTGACTATACAATGGTACAAAAGTATTCAAACTTGGAATTTTGGTCTTTTCTGGACTAGCAATACTCAGTAAGATATTCTCTCACGATGCCCGACTGTAGGCTAATGCTTAACATAGGCCAGGGTGAACTAGGATGTTTGGTAGGTCAGATGCATTAATGCATTTTCAACTTATGATGGGTTTAGCAAGAAGGAACCCCACAAGAAGTGGGAGGCATCTGTAGCGTGTCTGTTGGTTCTCAAGGGTCTTCTAACTCTTCCTTTCTAAGCTTCTTGTCCTGAGCAAGGAGGAGCAGTCACCTGTCATGGGGTGGGGGTGGGTCTGCTGTCAGTGGCCCTGTCCTACCCCAGAGGTCCTTCTGCCACATGCTTGGCTGGCAGGCTTCAGCACGCTCTGGGAAAGGCAAACAAAAGGTAACTAGAATGTGCCCCAGGGGGCCCATTAGCTTCCTGGAGCCTCAGGGAGCGTTCCCAGGAGGGATCATTGCTGAGAGTGTGTGATCAGCGTCACAGGCAGCTGCTGGCATATTAATATTCCAGATAAATGGCTTTTGGCTCAGGCAAAAGATCCTGCTTGGGAGCAGGCTTCTCTTTGAAGCTCCTGAGAGGGGCAGCTTGCAGAAAAAGGCAAAGGAAAGAGGCAGCTTTGCAAAATGATTCCACTCTAAACCCTCCGCTCCAATCCATCTCTTTATTTTGTTCCTCTGTGTCTCCTGATTCATGACAGGCTCACAAGAAAGGAGAGAGAGCGAGCTCAGCTGCACACATCCTCGGGGAGAAAGACTGTCAACAATTAGCTGGGATGCTGAAGCTGCTGGGCGGGCGGCAGTCTGCACAGCCCAGCAGCCTTGGAACCTAACCACTTTACCTTTGAATCCTGGCTCTGCCATTTCTCAGCTGTGTGACCTTGGATGGACCACTCAGTCTTGCTGAGCCTTGTTTTCTCCATGTAAAATGGAGAGGTTTGAGGATCAAATGCAATCAGATGCATGGCGCTGGGCACGGTGCTGTGGGGAGTGGTGGATGCCATCATTACAAAGGTGGAGGATCCCAGAAAATGGAACCGCCAAACTCTGCATTTAGGAGGGCTGATTTACCAGCCCTCCCCAGGGAGTAAAGCTAGGCCAGACTGGCAGGAGGTATAAGGTGTAGATGTTTGCAGATCTCCGCTGGAGGGAGGTCACCTAGGAAGTTGTACAAAACAGACCTCAAGCCCCACTCCCATGGGCAGTTGTGTGCTGGGGTCCAGCACCTCAGGGTCTGTAGTGCCCTCTGGTAGCTCAGCAGAGGTGCAGGCTGGAGGTCTGCTGGACCTCACCCTCCAACAGGGGAAGAGAAATTGTTCATTAGTCCTTGGGTGACCTTCACTGAGCTACTTGCCTGAGTCTCACTTTCCTCATCTGTGAAATGGATGGCACGTGCTCTTCTCTCCTTCTTACCCAGTGTCTGCTTTATAAGAAATGCTCATGCAACCCAGGTGTGCTTGGCACAGCACCACGCCTGGTGCTGGTGGAAGAATAACAGTGCCCCTTGCATGGAAGCTGCCCCGCAGTACAGATCCAGGCCTGGACTGGACCACGGCAGGGCTGGACAATGCAGGAGCCCCAGGACGCAGGCAGCAGCAAGGCAATGTAACACGCACAATGACAGCAACACAGGGCAGCCCTGTGTACTTACATGAGCCATGAATCAACCAGGCAGCACCCCCTGTGGCCATGTGCCCGACAGCACCCTGGAGGCTCCTCCCTCTAGCTGCCAAAGGACAGGCTGCATTCAGGAAGGTGTTCCCCAGCATGGCAGCCAGCTTCCCAGGTCCCAGAGTCAGGGGTGTACTGGCTTGGGGCCAGGTCTAGGGCCAGGGTTCAATTTGGTGAGTACCACATGTTTCCCTACTTCTAGCTGCAGATGTATTCCTGCCCAGAGGATCCTGGCGGTCTCATAGGACCATAGGGAGAACTTCAGGAGAGTGAAATCTGATGGCCCTCAGTGAGTGTCACAGCCATTTTCAACGTGAGGAAGGAGAAGAGAATGGTAATAGAGGAGGAGGAGGAGGAGGAGAAGGAGGAGGAGAGAAGCACATTGCCCTGAAGCTGAGAAAACAATTATCAAAACCCAACCTCAGGCACTTCCAAACATCAGCTATGTCCAGGGCTAGGAACTCGATCCATTCACCAACAACCCTTTCTTCCTGGCAAACAACAGTGCTGCCACTGCCCTTCCCCCAGAACAGTCCAAAGCCTTAGGCATCTGTGTGCCACTGCTACTCAGCCACCAGGACCACAGTGAGCCCTGAGAAGTTCTCATGTGACCAGGTAGAGCTCAAGAGGCATATGCTGCCTACTGGGTAGAAGGTCACCTGCCCTCATTTGTAGGAGTTTTACAAGAAATGCAAAGTGCTATAATCTCAGCTACTCAAGAGGCAGAGATCAGGAAAATGGTGGTTTGAGGCCAGTCTGGAACCCAGACGAGAACCCATCTCAACAAACAAGCCAGGCATGGTGGTACATGTTTGCAATCCAAGCTACACAGGATGCATAGTTAGGAGGATTATGGTCCAAGAGTGGCCCTGGGCAAGCAGGAGGCTCTGAGTTTAAACCCCAATACTGCCAAAAAAAAAAAAAAAAGAAGTTAAGAGTGCTGAGGTGTGAATCACAACCCAAACTTCCTGGAGCTGTCAGGTTGAACAGTTCTCCAAGGGCCCAAAGTGAAGAGCATCACTGCTTCTGCACCATATTAGTGCACCTCTGAATTCTATAGATATGGCCCAATCCCAAGAGTCTTTGATCCTTAGGTATCCCCAATATCTAGGCACTGTTTCCCATCATTCAGAGCATCCTTAGGAGGCCAAGACCAAGCACTACTTGCACAGCACTTCTGGTGGGGGGTGGGCCATGATCTCCCTTGGCAGCCATGCCATCTCCCTAAGGCTCTGACCTTGTTAGAAAGATGTTCCTTGTGGGAGCTAAAAGCTCTGCCTCCCTTGAGACACATCTGCTCTCTCTGTCCCATGACCAACCTGTAGGGATCTTGGAAGCAAACTCTTCTCCCTCTCTGAGTCCCTCTGAGACGGAGGAAGACCACAGCCTTGAGATCCACCATCTTTATCAGCCTCCAAGAGACCAAAAGCAACTCCCCTTTTGCTCTTCTGCATAGACCACCCATCTCTTGGCAAAGGAAGGCAATTCTGAAGCTCTGAACCCCATCTTCTTGCAGAAAACAATGTAACACTGGGCAGACAACTGACCATCAAAGGTCACATGGCTGACAAGTTCAAGAAGCTGAACTGAAAGTTAGGTCCTCCTCCTCAGAGTTTGAAGCTCTCTGACACATATTGTAGAGGGTTTGGGTGTGTGCCACAGTCTTTCAGGGAACTTAGTTCCATCACAGCTTTCCCAACTAGCATGTAGCCCCCTGCCCTCTGTGACCTTTAGAGAAGGGTTCATTTCATTCTTCAGAATAGGGCCAGACAGACTCAGCTCTGGCTTTCCTCCAGTAATTCTTGGGGCTGCTTCAAGCCGAAATGTCTGGAAACTTGTACAGTTCATGAGCAAATGGTTTCATGGATGTGCCTGTTAAAATTTCCTCTGTTGGAGCCTGAAGTAGACAGAACCAGAGCCAGTGGGCCCCCATCTCCCCCACGGTACCCCTGGGTCTCATTCCCCTTTCATTCCAGCCCAGCCCTGGAAACTCACACCCTTGTCTAAACACCAGCACCAAGCAGACCTAAGCAGAGGCCATATGTGTTAGATTATATGATTGTTTAAAATATTCGCTGGTCTTTTCCATGGAAGATTATTTCTCCGTACCCCATTAGGCTTGGCCATTTGATTCGATTTAGCCAATGAAATGTGAGGAGAGGTGAAGCCTGCAACTTCTGAACAGAAGCATTAAGAACTATGGAGTTCTACTGTTTTCCCTCGGCCACAAGGCCCACAGTGTCCCAGATAGATGCTGCTCTCTTAGCCCTACGCTGGAATGAAGATCATACAGAACATGTGACCACAGAGGAGATAGAATATAAGCGGGAAAAAACCTTTGTTGCTGTGCATCTGAGTTGTTGCCACATAACTTAGCTATGCAGACTGACACACCCAACATGGCAGGAGGTGGTTTGCCAACAAGACAGGTGGACCCCTGCAGGCGCTTCGGCTGACTTCAGTGAATTACAAACGGAAGAGGGAGTTAGCCTTTGTCTCATTCTCCCCACATTTCCCTCAGCCTTGAAGCTTATTTGGGGCCTCTGATAAGGATGGTGTGAGGCCCAATTTTTTCTCAAATATTGATTTTTATCCTCAGGAGAAAATAGTTTGTGCTCTTTAAATAAGAAAGGAAAACAGCTCTGGAATTGATTCCTGAGTAATTTAATCACCTTTTGTTCAGACAATGCAGTGCTGGCTCAAGGATTATCTACATATTGACTCATGGACTGAATTTCCAGGAACATCCAAAGGCATGGGGACACAGGGAGCTAGGTCTCCACCCCTTCTCCACCCCCTGTCTGTCGGGAGAAGCATTAGGCAGAGAACTGCTGCTTGGGTCACACCACCTTCCAAATGATCCCAGACAATGGCGGCAGAGAGCATGAGACCAACCCTGTGTCTTGGAATAGATGAAGTGAACGACTCCACCAAAAAGATCTTGAAGTGCTGGGGTGCTTTGCATTTTAGAAAGAATGCTCATATCTCATTTTTCCCTGCTTCCTTCATCTGAGAAAGTAAGAAGGGTGGTTTCTGTGTCCTTTTTCTACCACCCAAGTTCAGTCTTAGAGGCTCAACTTTACATTTTATTCCTAGAAAACTGGTTCCTATCACTCACTCGCTTGTTCATTCTCTCAGTGACCACTTCCTGAACACCTACTATCTACCAGACGTGGGATGCAGATGAGAAAAGCTAATGAGAGGAGAACTGGGTGTGGTAGATGGGTAAATGACCAGAACTTCTTTCCATCTCTGAATGTGTATCCTTTTAATGATAAGATACACATGTCTGAATGTGTATCCTTTTATACCCAGAGGTGGGTGTGTCAAAGCTTGACCATGTGACTTTCTTTGGCCATAGGGGGCAGTAAGTGTAACATAGCAGAGACTTGTACATCAGGACTTGTCTTCTTCTCCTATGACCACCATGAAAATAAGCCCAGGTTAGCCTGCTGGATAATGAGACTCACAGGGCCCAGTTACTCCCATGACTCAGGAAGACAGCCTGCCAATGAGCAGTAGGTTTGTGGCATCCCTAGACCATCTAGCCACCAGCACATTCATCAACTGACCACAGATGCATGATAGTCCTTAGAAGAGACCAGCTAACCCATGTAATTGTGAACTAGACAAAATGATAGTGATTAAAAGCCACTAATATGGAGTGATTTGTTACACAGCAAAAGCTAGCTGACACATTCACTGAACATCTTTTTATGATGGATTTACATAGATTTCTGAACCACATCTTTATTAGAAGCCCACTGGGTAGGTAATAAGCTCCCCACTTTACAGCTGAGGAGACTGAGTCTGAGAGAGATCAATTCACTGTACAATTCTGAGATGTGCTACAGTCAGGAATAGAAGCTGAGACTCAGATGGACTTGAGCTGTTGAGGAAGAAGCTGGGAAGAGAGTGGCTGCTGCAGGATCTCAGTGGAATCTGTCCTTTGCAGGTCCAGAATCCTCAGCCTGCAGGTTGCACAGTCTACCTTGATGCTTCTGTCCTGTGCTTACAGAGCATGGGCTGCATGGAGAAGGAGCATGCGTGCTGAGTCCATCCTTAAAGAAGATGAGGTCGTGATGGAAGGTATGAGAAGAAGGGGTCAAGGCAGTGCTTTGCAGCTGAAATGCCTCATAAGACCAGCTTATGGAGCCTGCTACTAAATGATCAATTCCAATCTCATTATGACCGCAGCTGCCATTAACTCAGGAGCTAATTGCTATTAGCTTACAGAAACTCAAGAGGGTTTAGCTGCAAAAATTCCACGACATGGGGCGATCTCGCTGCTTAAATGGCCACATTCCTGTTATTAATTCCATTTGACTATTAGCTTATGACTGTTAAGTTATGATAACTTTGTATAAAGTCCTTGAACCGGATGCACGTCCTCCACGCACATTTCATTATGGAGAGCAGAGTGCACCCAGAGGTTCCATATTGTAATTTTCATTTTTCTTTAAGGTATTGGCTTATTAAAAAGCATCAGGAAGGTTCTTGATTTGGAAGATGACTCTGTAAGCAAAGCCCTAACAAAAACCAGACTTCTCAGTGTTTTGATGTAATTAAGGTTTTGGCAAGTATAGAGCAGGCTGAGCAAGAACAAAGCAGAGTACTGGACAGGCCCTTGGAGACTCGAATCTGTTCTCATGTTACAGTTGGGTAAACTGAGGACTGAGAGGAGGCAGGACTCAGGTAAGATAGAATGCCACGTCAGCATCAGACAGATGGTCTCCATTTTAGATACATTGAAAGTCTGCTGCAGATGCAAGGTCTGCAAGATTAGTCACACAAGACAATTAAAGCAGCATCCTCCCTGTGAAAAATACCTACGTGCTAAGAAACGGGCCAAGATGCTATCATCCACTCCTTCTCTGTGGAGAGCCAGCTGGATGGAGCGCTCGCTCCATGACAGGGTGTAAAATTAGACATATTTAACGGGTGACGACAAGGTTCTCTCTGTCTACGTTCAGAAGCCTCCCTTAACGAGATCCAGTTGGTTTGTTAAGAAAATAGGAGTGTGTGCAATTACCAAGTTCACCGTTTGTTTTTGTTTAACTTTGTAGCTTCTTCCCAAGATGCCTTGGGGCTCAGTCTGGAAAAATGTCAGCACTTGCTGTTAAGCAGAGTCTGGTCCTGGAGGCATTCCCTAAATGTTCACCGAGTCCCTCTGTGGCCATGTTCAAGGCAGTCGAGAGGCTGTCTGGGGAGCCAGGTTTCTCACACCAGCTCTGTCTGGCTCTGTGACTTTGGAGTGTCAGAGTCCCTTCCAGAGTCCTAGTTTTTCTCATTTTTTCGATGGAAGAAGAGGACGTGGGGTGTCTTCAGCCCTTTCGTCTTCCACATGTCCATTGTAAACCTCTTTTGTTGGCTTCTTGCTCTTAAAGGCATGGAGGAGGAAGGAGATAAGATAGAGGAAGGAAACTGGCAGCTGGAGGGTCAGGCTTTCTCTGGTATCAGGGTTTCTGAAAAGATCCTAATTAAAGCCAAGTGAGCTCTTTAGAGTGCAGATCTCCACAGAGTTGCTTGTTGACCTTGAGAGGTAGGAGTGCTGGGTGAGAGAGGAGACGAGAGAGAGAAAGAGAGAGAGAGGGAAAGAGAGAGGGGCAGAGAGAGAGAGGGAGAGGGGAGGAGAGAGATAGAGAGAGAGAGAGAGAGAGAGAGAGAGAGAAAGAGTCCAAAAAGGGAGCAGGAGCCACAAAGAAGAAAGGAGAGAAAGGAAGGCGCCAGAGAGGTCTGGGGAGGGCAGACAGGCAGACTCCTGGAAGAGGGAGAGATTTAAAGCAGAGAGATGAGTGGGTGAAAATCAGAAGGGAGGAGAGGAGAGCAGACAGAATAAAAGATAAGGAGGGACACAACCAAAGAATGGAGTGATAGCAGTGCATGCCTCTGTTGGTTAATTTCCAGCACACAAAGTGTACATGATGCTCACTCTCAGTGTGGCTATGAGGGTGTGCAGTGAAATCAGGAAGTTTTTATTTGCTGTAGACACCTGAACAAGGTTTTGGTATTAGCTGATACGGTATGTGTGTGCAGCTGGATCCACACATGTGCTTGTAAAGGCAGTATTTGTTGAGGCATTGTGAAACCTCCCACAGTATCACGGTCATGGTCAACACTGTCTCACAACAGTGATAATTCAAGCATCCTGCCTGTCTCTACTCTGGAATCGGAACTAACTCCCGAGTTAGTAGTTTTTTGGAAGCCCTGCAAATCCTTTCTCTTTCTGTCACCCTGAAGAGACACAATGGACAGTGGACCCCCAGGGAAGGCTTGAGAAGAAAAACCAGGAGTAAGCTCTGGCTCAGCCCATTTTCCAGGTGACGATCTCACAACTGGTGCATGGTTTGTAGCCCATGTTTTGCTGACTTGCGATTCCACCTGCCTGAGATATGTGAAGGGTGTTCGGAGGCTGAGGAAAGGAATTTGGCCCACTGGCTTTGTCTCTTCTGCTCTCTTGCTTATATGTCTGGTGCTTTGGCTCCAAGCACCACCCAAAGATGAAACACACACACATGCACACACACCCCTAACTGCTCCAAGACCATCCCTAGGTCCCAGGAGTCTCTGAGCTAGGAAAACTAAACTAAACCAAGACCCTCCTCCCACTCCCATACTTGCCTCAACAATCTGGTCATTCCTGCTGCTTTAACACCCCCCCCAAAATAATTTCTGGGTTTATTCTTCTATTTTTGCCAGTGTTTCCACATTTGCTAGTCAGGCCCTCACTACCTCTCCCCTCCTAAATAGGCTGGCCTGATATGTACATAATTTCCAGAATAATCCTTGGGAACACAAATTTGACCTCACCTCTTCTGCTTAAAATCTTTCTGTGGCTCCCTCTTGCCCATGGCCCATGGTCCACACACCTAGGCCCATCCTGCAGCCCTCCAGGGCCTGCTTGCCTGCCTGCCTCTCCATTCACATTCTCTCCTTGCTCTGGGGGTACTCAGTATTCCAAGCACACTAGATCCTTGTCATTCCATGTCCCAAGAAGACTGTGGAGTGGCCTGGCTCCTGTGCTTAGTTACTCAGGCTGTCTGCCTGCAGCGGGGGGGGCTTTCTCCCCAGCCCTACCTACCTCACCTGTCCCGAGTCTGACCCTCTGGCCAGGCATTCCTTGCAGTTCCTACTACTACCCCACTACAGACCTCACAGGTGAGATGGTGCTCCTTGTTCATTCTCTCTTTCTCACACCCCATATTGTAACTAGACACATGTGCCCATCCCAGATGGTTAGGGACTCAGGCAACCTTGTCTTAATCTTCTACATACCCTCTATGAATAGCCCATACTGCCCATCTGACAAGCTGCACTAAACAGTGCCCACCACCTGGCTAAAGATGGGAGGGAAGTGCACACTTGGCAGGGAAGCAGAAGATTATCTTGATTCTTCTAAAAAACTGTGCATCCTTGGGCAAGTCCTTAACCTCTCTGTGCTTCTGTTTTTTCATCTCTAAAATGGAATGAATGCATATAAGCTTGACCCAGGAACTTCTGGTAACTGAGATGACACTCATTGCTGAGTGCTTTTGAACAGCCAGCTACTCTTGTTCGTGGCACACGGACACACATTATTCCCTTCCCTCCTCAGAGGGCTCCAGGAAAAGTAGGTGCTGCTACCGGTTTTGTTTTCTTTTTTTCCTACTTAGGAACTTTTAGAAGAAGCTGAGGGGCATTCCAGGGGTACTCAGAAATCAGAGATGGAGCAAAGATGGAGCAGAGATGGACACCTTTGGCTGCTCTCAGCTGACCTGATGTCAAGGGTAAGGGAGGCCTTCCATAAAGACTAGAAGAGAGCTTGTAGCAAGCCAGAGAAAACCCTGGGTGGGCGGGGACAAAGACTCATTGTCCCTTGGATAACTTTTATAATGCAGTGGGAGAGTTTCTTGGATCATATCAGGTCACAGAGGAAAGAAACAAGAGTGTGTGTTTGGGGGATCCTCTCTCTCCTTGGGGTGGGTCAGAGCCAACAGCCTAGCCAGGCTCCGTCTTCCCCAGAGATGAACTACTGAGTGGGGAAGAGGCAGGTGGAGAGCAGGTGGGGCTCACCTGACAGAGCTTCTCTAATGGGGCCCCTTGGGGTCTAACAGGCCTCTGCTTTATGCTCACTGTTTTGGGAGCCATGTGCTTGCATTTCTGTGCCACAGGCCCCTTTCCCATGAAATTTGGTTCGTACCCCTGCCCCAGGACTGTGGGCAGGAATGAACATCTCTCTGTATAGGATCTAGAAATGCATGACAGGAATTCAGCCCCTGAATTCAGCCCCTGTGGGGTACCTGTCCTTCAAGGAGCAATGTCTTGTGGAGACCCTGGCCTTACACAATGCTGGCATCCCAGCTGGCCAGCCTTGGCACAGTCAGATTCCTCAAAAACTGTTCCCACAGGACTCCCAAACAGTGGGGCCCTCCAAAACTCTTGGGGAATCCAGTGTGTGGGAGTCTACTTTCCTACATAGACAGCCAAGGTCAAAGGTAGCATGTGTTTCTGATATGGAAAGACATGAATAGTGGGGAGAGAGGCAGGTTACTGGGGAAGCCTGTAAGACAGTGAAAAGAGATTTTCTGAGGGTGACTCTGGTTCCACTGAAGCAGGGTGATGAGTGCCAAGGAAAAAGTTCAAGACCAAAGTTCTGGTGACAGATTCCTGCTTCTTCCATAATTTATTCATTGGGCATTCCCCTGACGAGCTTCTATCTTATTAGCACAGTGGGGAGATAACTCCAATTCATCCACTTATCCACTCATTATTTGTGTGTGTCCATGGGCTAGGCCAGATGTCCAGTTTCTGGGTAGAAAAAGCATCAGTCCACAGGAGTTCAATGACCTCAGTGCTAAATGAAGGAAAGACCAAGGAGGAGTCTCACTCAGGTGTCTGGAAATACAGAGGAGAGCCCTTGTAATGATTTTTATGTGGCCGCCAGTAGATATGCCCTGATCCTAATCCCTGGTACCACTTATGTGACCTTTGGTCACTTTGGAAAGAGTTCAATAAACTTGAAGATCTTGAGATGAGGTCATCCTGGACTCTCTAGGTGGGTCCTAAATCCAGTGGTGCATGTCCTTATAAGATAGAAGCAAAGACACAGACACAGGAGCAAGATGATCATGGCAGGATGAATTGGACTGGAGTAAGGCCCCTGCAAGCCAAGGAAGGCCAGTAGTCACCAGCTAGGAGAGTGGCTGGAGAGCGCTGTCTCTCTCACAGCCCACCCTGTGAACATGGCCAGCACCATGGTGACCTCCAGCATGGTAGAAAGATAATTCTTAATTCTCTCTTATTTTAAACTACCTGGTTTGTGGAACTCTTTCAGTGGCCCAGTCTACATGAAGGTTTGCTTGGAAGGGAACTGAAGGAGGTAACCTTGGAAGTGAGTCCCAAAGCCTGAGTGGGAGGTCATGGAGCAGAAAGCAGGAGGGTGGGAGACATTCCGGAGGAAGGACCAGTAAGTGCACAGGCAGACAAGCCACACAAGCAAGGAAGAGCCACACAGGATCCAGGAGGGCTGGAATTTCCAGACTGGGCAAGGCTGACACCAAGATAGGCCTGCTCATCAAAGATGATCTTCTGATTCCTCTCCCCTTCCCCGCCCCCTGCCAAGAGTCTGGATGTTGTGTGAGTGATAGGTTTCCATCTAAATAATTCAGCAGATGCAAGACTTGGTCAGAGTGTGCTTTGGAGACACCATTCAGGGACCCTTGGGGTCCAGCTTAGCAGTTGGACATCAGAGCCTGGGAGGCCTGTTCATCAGTGTGACAGCCTGGGGTGGTGGGAGCTGAGCTGGCAGACATGAGGCAGGCGTGGAGCCCAGGAGATGGGGACAAGTGGGGATGAGGCCCTTCCACAGAGCCTAGTTTGGGGGCACTCTAGGAGCCACCCCACTAGGGGTCTGGGTATAATTCCACTTGCTGAGCAATGGAGAAAGAATGCCCTCCATGGCCTATGATGAGTTTGGTCTAGGGACATGTGGCAACCTCATGGGATTGCTAAATGGATCAGCTGAGCATAGCCATGCAATGTGCCCAACACAGTGACTGGCCAGAAGGTGCTCAATATTTGTGAGAAAGCTGGAGAAAGAGACCCAAGGGAAGGGCAAGAATCATTTCCCTCTCCATCCCTGGCACCATCCACAGTGTTGGGCACAGTGTGCTCATATGGACTGCACCCCAAGCACCATCTGCCAGGCCATAATAAGCCACACTATGCAGAACTACATGCCCCACCCTTATCACCATTCACACAGTCCCAGGGAAATCAATCGGTCCGGCTCCAGCTGTCGAAAGTAGAAGAAGAGAGAAACCTTGGACAAATTGTCCTCAGGTCAGCACTTTTTCCATCTGGGAAGAAAACCAGGTACATGTGGGGAGACCAGGCCATCAGAAGGTTATGAGGCCATAAATAAGAGATGTGTGGTAAATAAGCTAGCGAACATATCTGCTGGCTGCTCTTTTTTATCACTCACCTAGAGAGCAAAATTCCCCTGCATCTTTTCTGCAGGCCAATAAATATCCTTCAAGGAGCCTGTATTTACATAGCAAGCAAGGGGGCTGCCACTGCTCCCCAGGCCCTGTGTCAAGAAGGAACAACGTATGGCCCTAAAGAGAATGGCTGTGCACAGGATCGATGCAAATGCAGTTTCTTTTCCCAGGATGATGCCCTGAGCAGGGTTCAGCCCAAGTTCAAGGCTTATGCTCAGGAGCATGGTGCAGGGCCGTCTATGCCAAGAAGCTGAGTTGTTCTCCTATGCTGGGCCCCCAGCCATGTGCTTTCTGACCTGGGGATCTGAATGCAGAGCTCTTTCCTCAAAATGAGAGAGACAGAGGGTATTCTAAAGGACCTCTTGTTCAATTGCTAGATGTTGTTCCACAGGAGGATTCTCCAAGGACCTGCTGGGTGTCAGGTACAATAGGTAAACAGAGGCAAAGACAGACAAGGCTCCTGTTCTCCAGGTATGGAAGTAGCTGCAATCAAGTGGGTTCATGTATCAGTGGGGAAGGCTGGCCCTGAGAAGCTGAAATTTGAAGATAAGCAGGCACCAAAAGAAGGAAGAGCCAAGGGCACAGCCTGCTCAGAGACCCCAGGTTAGGGAAACATAGTGCCAGGAGGAGGCAGAAGAATGTCTGTTCTCTAGAGCACAGTGCAGGAGAAGAAACCTGGTAGGAAGAGAAGGTAGGTGGCTTCCATATCTCTTGCAGCTCTTGGGGACCTGTCTTGTGGGCACCAGGAGTCCCTTGAGGGTTTAAGGCAAGGAATGATGTTCCAGCTCTCATGTCTGGAAAAAAAAATCAACAATTTTTCTCATGACCACAAAGGTTTGGGTGTTGGCCCCTTCATCATAGAATAGTGCCCAGCACAAACAGCACTTAATGAACTCAGCTGAACCACTGAGCCACTGTGTCTATACTGAGTAGACCTCTCGAATATATTCCTATGGGAATGACCCAGAGAACTAGAGCTAGGGCAGGCCATTTCTCACCCTGGAGGTGATGGGATTAAGAGTGTGATGGCCAGAAAGTGACTTGCTCAAGGTCACCTAGATGGGTGGTGGTTGAGCTCAAACTCAAGTGTAGAAGTCGTTCCTCATCTGTGGTTACCCTTTCCATAGCTTCAGTTAGCTGTGGTCAAACGCTGTCTGAAAATATTAAATGAAAAATTCCAGATGCAAATCACGCATAGGTTTTAAATTGCATGCTATGCTATTCAGAGTAACACGATGAAACTTTGTGCTGCCCAGCTCTGTCCTGTCTGGAATGTGAATCATTTCTTTGACCAATGTATCCATTCTGTATATACTACTCACCCATTAGCCACTTAGCAACTGTCTCAGTTATCAAATCAACTGTCACAGAGTCACAGTGTTTCAATTATACATAATAAGATATTTTGACACACACGCAGAGAGAGCATATGCACATAACCTTATTACAGTATATTGTTATAATTGTTCCATTTGATTAGTTATTATTAATCTCTGTCTGTGCCTAATTTATATATTAAACTTTTTTCAGAGATATATATGTATGTGTGTATATACGTATGTATGTATAGGAAAAAAATAGTGCAAATAGGGTTTGTTATGATCTGCAATTGCAAGCATCCCTTGGGGTCTTGGAACAGGTCCTTTGTGCATGTGGGAGGGTCCTGTATTCTGTTTGTTCGAAAGATAGCATGATGCAGCTTAGAAAGAGAGACAGAGACAATATGGGGACCAAAATAGAGAAGACAGCGGGGAGAGGAATTTAGAGCAAGAAGGAAAAGAGTGAGTGCCTCCTCTTCCATCCTGTGCCACTGTGGGTATATCATCATATAGGCTGTGACATCCTTTAAACACCAAGAGCATACGCTTTGAACACTTACACATTTGCATCTGACCACAGTTCTTTGTTTTACTTTACAAAGAATGAAGAAAACTGCTTTCTGAACATCTGGCTGTTATTTTCCCCCAAGTCCAGATGTAGACTAGAAAGACAAGTCAATAGGCTCTGCCTGCCAGGAGCAATTTCCCAGCACTGCCTAGACCAGTACGTGCTAGTCCTTTTAGACTCAGCTGAGGATGCTTACTCCAGACCCAGAAGCCTTTGGGTCTCTAGGAAGGTGGTCAGTGCCATCCCATTCTAATTGCATCCCTGGGTCTCAGCTGTTGGAGTGGGAGCTGCCATCCCCTCTTTGTCCTAAGAGCTCCTCAGGAAGGCGGGGAGAAGGTACAGTGGAGGATGGGGAGGGGGCTTTTATGATCAGCCAAGGACAGTCACTGGGCTGCATTTCTTAGTAGGCAGGGTCCTTGTACATTCATGATGGAACCTTGGTTGGGATGTCCTCTTGACTGTCTTGTGCCATAAAGAAGTTCTCAGTAGACCTCTTCCCCAACTCCGTTTCTGTCTCCACCCTTCAGTCTCTGGTGAGGCAGGGAAGCCAGATGGGGTTGTGTGCTTCAGATATGGGTGTCTTAAGTTCGAGGGAAAGGAAGAAGAGTGCCTCACTTTGCCTCTCTGTGCAAGTGGTGTTTTCTAGCAGTTAGCTTTTCAAAAGCAATATACAACCTCAAAACTAATGGGTGAAGGAGAAATGTGCTCCTCAGCTATTGATAAACTGCAACCCTTGATTCCTTGCCTGAACACAGCTTGCAAGAGCCCCCTAGGGAAGGTACATTAGGGGGAGGGTTTGGAGATAAGGCACATGTCGCCTTGCCAGCTGCTGGGTTCCTCCTGGTGAGCAGAGGTAGTTGATTATTTTCATAAGCAGATGCATACAGACTAGAGGAGTGGCCAGGAAATCCAACCTGTGACTGGCAGGAGGGACAAGGGAGGACTTGACCACCTGAGCCCCGACTCTGTGATTGGTTTTGAGACATTGGGCAGATCACTGGTCTCATTGGGAGTAGAGTCTAAGCCCCATCACCCTCACATGGAAATTGTGTGCCTCACAGAGGTACATATGAGCATTTGGAAACTTGTAAAACACACTATCAGTAAGAGGATTGGTAGAATAGAGACAGTGGCCAACTGTGACCACTGCAATAGGCCTGCAAACATCCCTGCCAGAGGCAGGCTTCCCAAGTGGACAGATACCAAGCAGCCATCTTAGTCTGGTTTCTGTTGCTTTAACAGAATACTTAAGACTGAGTAATTTCTAAAGGATAGAGGTTTATTTAGTGCATGGTTCTGGAGGCTGGAAGATTAGATGCCCACATCTGACAAGGGCCTAGAACTGCACCATAACAAGCAAAAAAGTGGAAGGGTGGCAGAATAGGCAAAACACAGGAATGGTCTTGCTTTATAACAACCTGCCCTCTTGGTAACTAATCCAGTCCTGCAAGAATTAACCCACTTCCACAAAAATGGCGTTAATCCCTCTTAACGACTAGACTTAATCACTTCCTAAAGGCCCTACCTCCCAACACCACCATAATGGCAACCAAATTTCATGAGCTTCGGCAGGGACAACAATGTTCAAGTCATGGCAGCACCCCAGGCTGACACAGGCTCTAGGGTGGGTAGGTTGGCAAGGAGAGAAGGCTTCTGCCCACTCACTGATGCCAGGATAGAAGTGGGGTGCTCATCTACACTCAAGTTGGACATGATCACCCATGTCCCTCTACGTGTCCCCTTGAGATTGCCCTCTATGCTCTTTCCTCTCAATGCCATTCATCACTGAATGCATGTTGGAGTTCTTTCAGCTCTTCTGGTTTCTTCGTTACTGGCAGTGAGTCATTTGTGCTTTCTGCACCTTAGTTTTCTCATCTAATTGGTATATAAGATTCAAGCCCTGATTAACACACAGGGTTGCATTAAGAATCAAGAAAGCCTGGGTGAAAAAATGGTTTATAGGCTTGAAATTTCCTTATGTATGTTCATATAATGTCAAGACCTACCCCATCACAGGCCCTAAATAGGCCACAGTGCTAGAAATTATTTAACTTGGTTCTCAAGTCCAACTCATGCCTCATTAAATACCAACCAATGTGATACATAATACAGAATTTCATGTTGAATCCAATGTAAGTTGATAGATAAACATTGGCCATCTAGCCCAAAGCCGAGTTCCTGCCTCCCCCAGACACTGATGCCAAAATCAACCTTCTCAGGTTCAAAAAGAAATCTAGTAGCCTCTCAGTGGAGCTAAGATCCCTGTAAGTAGCCAAATGGGTGAGCTCTGGCATTTAGTATGAGGCCCAGATTCACTCACGGATGCAGAAGTAAGAGTGGTCCCTTCCCCCACTGCCCCCATGTGTTCTGCAGCAGCATCTACACACTATGGGTTTCCTTTCCCAGGGTCATCTGTGCTACTTTAGTTGACTCAGGTCTGTCTTTGATTCCTCAACTTGAATAGGAATGGCTCTTCTTAGAGGATGAGTTTCCTAACATTGTCATTTGCTGGTGGCCCAGTCACAGCTTTGTGGCCTGGCAGGTCATTATGTAATGTACTATTTGAGTTTCACCATAGCAACACCGTTTATAATGGATTTGAGTGAAGTGAAGCGTTAAGGAGACTGTCACAGAATCTCCCTCTCGTCAGAGGCAGGTGTTAAGCAAATGCAAGTGCTCCTACTTGGAAAATGTCCTTTCTCACTCAGCTCCTGTTCAGGGTCCCGTGGTCCAGAACAAGGTGCTGTAATGACAAAGCCATGAAGATGGACTGCCACCATCTCTCTCTGTGGCCTTGGACAAGTCATTCCCCTTTGGTGACTCAACTCTGCTATATACAAGTGTCCTTCTCAAAGAAGTGAGGACGATTCACTAGGCTAGAAGGATGCGGAAGTGCTTGGAGCATTTTAACTTACTACAGTCATAGTTAGCATTGCTGCTGGCAGTTGTGGACTTACTACAACAGGACCTCTCCGGAGCACTGCCCATGTGTTAATGTATTCCATCTTCATGACAACTGTTTGATGGGGGCTGTCATTTGTCCCCATGTTATAGATAAGACACCAGCTCTAAGAGACCTGCCCAATTAGCCGATACAGGACATGCTGTGAGTCCCCTGGCTGGGGATGTTCCAGTAAGCTTCCCAGGGCTGATCATGTGAGCGAAAGGGCCTTAGGGGATGATAAGGATACCATCCATGTAATACATAGGTTCTAAGGGGTGAAGGGGAGTGTGAGGAGAGTGTGTGGTTAGTGCAAGGATGAGCATGAGTGCGGGTTGGGATGAGGGTGTTGATGAAACCAGAAAGATCTCCCTTGACTTTATAGGAATGCCTTTGTACTGCTTGTCAACATCCCCAAATTTCCAGAAATGATCAGAGCAACATCCTTCTACCACCTAATTCTGATCAGAAATAGAGGCAGGAAATTTGTGTCACATCCAAACTGGTTTTTGCTTTTGGCAGCTGCAGGGCCCTCAGCTATGAGTAGAGTCAGCAATTCTCCGAGCAGGAAAATCTACTCAGGGACCTTTTCTGGCAGGGATACCAGAGGCCACTGGGCCCTGGTTCCTCCAAGCCATGGCTTTCCCTGGCCAGGTCCCATGAAGTCAAGGAGCTTCTGTTCTGTAAAGGGCCTTGCTGAGTTTCCTGATGCCAAGAGCTCATGGGACTCACCCAGACCTGCTCCTTGAGAATGTCAATGACATCAGGTGATCATGCATGTGACCTATTTCCCTGACAGGGTGGTAGAAAAAGAGGTTGTCTAAGCTACTTTCCCATTTAGATCCAAACTGCCTAGATTGTCCTCCTATCTACACTCCAAGCTCTTTCCAAAGAACTCAGCCAGGAGCCAACTGCTGGCACCAGGCCCAGCTGAGACAATGGAGGACAGTGGCTGCACATCTGCCGCTCTGCACAGCTTAACGGTTGTTTTCATACACAGCATCTAAGGGCAGGCTCTTCAGTCACCCCACTAAGTCGTCCTGAGTCTGCAGTTTACAGATGCAGGGTTGATTAATAACTGAGAGGTAAAGGATTCACAAACTCTGCACCCCCACAGATGGATGTAAAATATGAGGTATGGGTATGTTTTATGGGGAGACAGTCTTCAGTCTTTTCTTAGACTCTCTAAAGAGGCCTCTGACTCTACATTAGGCAAAGCATCCCCAGTCTAAGAATGGTTCCATTTGGTCCTTATATTAAGGATGGCCAGAGGCCACCTGTCCTGACCTTATTTATTTAGATCTTGCTGAGATGTACCTTAATATTATGGTCCAAGGTCAGATGAAGAACATTTCCCCAGTCTCTGGCTTACTCTTTTGTTTTGTTTTGTTTTTGGTGATACTGGGTTTTTTTTTTAACTCAAGGCTTCATACTTTCTAGGCAGGTGCTCTACCATTTGAACCACTCACTAGCCCTATTTTGTGTTGGGTATTTTCGAGATAGGGTCTCTTGAGCTATTTGCCAGGGCTGGCTTTGAACCACCATCCTCCTGAGCTCTACTTCCTGAGTAACTAGGGTTCCAGGTGTGAGCCCCCAGCATCCAGCTTGGTTTAGTCTTATCGAAGCTGTGATCCATGAGAGTATCTGGAAGCAACCTGAAAAATTAGTTCTAGGAAAAAGTGTGTTCTCTCTGATGAGGAGGTCTGTTGTCTTCCCTTTTATCAAAAGAAGAGAATTGTGCCAGGTGCCAGTGACTCACACCTGTAATCCTAGCTACTCATGAGGCTGAGATCAGGAGAATCGTGGTTTGAAGCCAGCCCCAGGCAACTAGTTCATAAGACCCTACATCAAAAAAAAACTCATCACAAAAAATGGCTGGCAGAGTGGCTCAAGTGGTAGAGTGCCTGCCTACCAAGAGTGAGTCCCGAGTTCAAACTCTAGCGAGTCCAAAAAATAAAAAAGAGAGAGAGAGAGAGAAAAAAAAGAGAATTGTACAACTCAAGATCCTCCCTGCCTTGGCCTGCTGTGAACTCTGAGTTGCACTTGCTGTTCATTTATTCAGTGGTTGTTATTCATCACTTAGGTTTCTAACACTGCACTAAACATTGCGGAGAGAGGATTGAACAAAACACAAGTGGTCTCTGCTGTACCAAAAATGACTTTTGATCCCAAGTTTTTTGGTATGTACTCTTTCATTCCACTGCAGATTTTAAACAGTGGCAATTGCTAACACTGGGTGTTCACTATATGCATACCTGACCTAACTGATTTACATATATTAACTGATGACCTTAGAGATGGCAACCATTATTATAACCACCAAAATATGAAGAAACTGAAAAACAAAAAACGTTAAATTACTTGCTCAAGGTCAACCAGAAGAGCCAACATCCACAGTGTAACCCTCTGGCTCAAGATGTCATGCTTTGACCTGAAAGTCACACTGCTGTCTCAATGCTAACTTCTTGCTGGAGAAAGTTCATGTGCTTGTGTGGCATGTTGCATATGTGGACTTTATTCTTCATGATGCCCTTGTTAGTGACTATTGTTATTCTCACTGCTGAGATGATAGTGTTGATGCTCAGACAGGGACACCCTTCTGTGGCTCAGAGGCCTGCCTAACACCAAAGATCAAGTCCCCTGAGTCCAAGTGGAAGGGCTTCTGCTTCCTTCCTGGTACACATTTGTCTATCATTATAAATGGCCTCAGGCCTGCGCATGAAAGTAAACAGAAAACACACTTGGTGCAGTGTATTTGAATACTAAGTAGCAAAGTGTCCAGCCAGTCTTTGCTGGCTTTGTGACCTTGCATATCCTCTAGGCCTGGTTAAATGTAAAATCACCTGTGGTTAATTCTGGGAGGAACCTTGCAAATCATTGACCAGGAATTTCTGAAAGTTTTGGAGATTAGAATGTCTTCGGGGAATCTAATGCAAGATACAGACACTCCTCCAAACCCAGGTCACCCATGACCCCCCTCCTTGCTCTTGACAATTTTAGGACACCATGACATTTTAAGATGATTCTTCATTGTTTTTGGAACTGACTTTTAAAAAGAGGCTCATTGTTTGTGTTCTGTGTAGCTAAATACCTTACTTCTTGTCACTGAATTACAGAACATTTTGATCTTTTTTTTTTTTTCTGGCAAAGGGGAAAAAAAAGAGAAGTGTAATTTTCAACTCTCAGCATAACGTGTCTTTGATTAATGTATATTGTAATCATCACAGAATACACAGCTGTCTATTAACGATGGAACCAAATGAGTTGAATAGATTATCAAAGAGCAGCAGCCCAAATTCCACTCTGAGGTACACGCTTGTCTTTAGAACATTAATCTCGTTACAGGTTGAAGTCTGACTCCAATTTCCCTGACAGTCAGCAGGAAGGGGAGGAAGACAGAGCAAATGCTCCAGGAGTGCCCATCTCTATAGGGCCAGAGAAAGAGGGCGGCATAATTTTCTTGAAACGATTATTCCAAAGGGTTGAGGAAGGCAGACCAGGGATTTGAAGCACTTACAGGACAGGATTCTGGGATAAGTCAGCAGGGAAATGGTAATGCAGCTTTCCAGGACAGGCAGAAAGAGGTATGGCGCTGTAGGTTTCTCTGGGGTGCCAGGCTGGAGGAAGCAGAAGAGGAATGAAAGGAAGTTGGTAGGGTAACCTGAGCCAGTCTTCCAGGCTCATTCAGCCCCAAGGACACTGACATGCAGTAGAAACTGGAGCGCTCTGGACTTGACTTCACCCTGAAGGAAGTTCCAGACTACCACAGAGGTGTCCTGGACCATTAGGGGCAGGGCCACAGTGAAGGGCTTATTCTGATTCCCTTGAGATCGACCCAGTGGGCCTTGACCTTACTGAGCCCATGGACCAAGTTTCCACCCAAGGTATACAAGGCCAAAGGACCTCTGGCATTCCTGCGCTCTGTCCACATCAGATCCTGCCAACTTTTCAAACATTCAGATTCTCTTTATTGCCCCAAACCTTGTCCTGCCACGTGTACAGGCATCCACATTTATACACATCAACTGCCTAAATGTACATTTTAAATTAAATTGTGCAGTTGTCTAATTCTTCAGCTACTCCTTTAGCAGCTTGGACATTCATCTTCATTCTACCCCCCCAAATAACTCACCTTTCAACTGAACCTATTTACTTACTTGTCTTAGTCTGTTTTCTGTTGAGATATATATATATATATATATATATATATATATACAATATATAGAATATATATATGGAATATATATATATATTTCTGTTGATATATATATATATATACAACAGAAATATATATAATATATCAACAGAAAAATATGTTTTATATATATATCAGAATTCCTGAAACTGTGTAATTCATAAAGTATAGAGGTTTGTTTAGCTTAGGTTCTAGAGGTTGGGAGTCCAGAAGCACCACATTGCATTTGATGAGGGCTTCTTGCAGCAACATGGCAGAGGGCATCACATGGCAAGACTGGGCAAGTGTGCTAACTCAGGTCTTTCTTCCTCTTCTTTTAAAGCCACTAATGCCATAGAGGGGGCCCCACCCTCATGAACTCACCAATACCAATCACCTCCCAAAAGCCCCACATCCAAATACATTAACATATGAATTTGGGGGTTAAGTTTTCAACACATGAACTTTTGGGAACACATTCAGATCATAGCACTCAATCTTCCTTACAATCACCAAAATGTTTTGTGCCTTCCTTCTGCCTATGTTGGGTGCTCTGTCTGGAACACTTTTTCTCCTTGTCTCCTCTTCAATGTCCAGCTCAGCAGTCACTCCACCAGTCACTCTGCCAGGGCCTTATTTAATTCCCCTTATAACAATTTTTCTCCTCCCACAACCAGACCCCAGGGTTGTCTTCTCCCTTGTCTGTCTGTGCACCTCCATTAAAGTCACCACCATGTAGGGTGAGAGGTAAAGGCCTGCCATCTGCTTCAGCTCCTTGTCTGAGAAAGCATTGAAGATGGAGACTCTGGCTTACTAATTAGTGCCTACCAAAGGGCTTGGCATATTGTAAGTTATGGGGAAAAAATCAAAGGTCATCCCCAGCTTTAAAATCTTTCCTGCTAGAACCCCACCCTGGGAGGGGTGGGTTTCTGTGCCACTGGACAGAAGGTCATGGAGCAATGTTCTCAAATCCCAGAGCTCGTAGGTGCCAAGCTTCTAGCTTGGTCTTCCTGAGCCTGAACTTAGTCTACAGCCCAACCTTATCTCTGACAGAGTCAAAGTTCATAGACGACAGTGTGTATGGTTCAAGTTTTGTTTGATAGGACACTCCAGGACAGAAGAGAGTTGCATCCTTTAAGAAGACACTCTTGCTCAGTTGCCATCCAGCACTTGCATGACCCTGAGTGAGTACCTCCTGGACCTTTGTGCTCTGGGCTCCTCACTGGCCTCACCCTGGTCCCGGTCCTGCCAGGGACACACTGGTTGTGTAGAAAGGAAGGGCTGCCTTCTGGTTTGTCTGGCAGATTTCAGGATTTGCTGTTATCTTACTGCTTCATGGGATGAGCTATTCCCAAGCACCAGCTCAATAGGGACAGAGGGAGGAGTCAGGGGAAACAGATGCCAAGCCTGGCTGTTGATCCTAAGGTCAGCACACACGCACACACAGAGGGTGGTCAAGAGCAAGCCTGTGAATGACAGATCATCAGACTTCCGGAAGATGGTGTGGGCCAAGGACAGAGGGAATTCCTATAGGAAACAGCCTGAAGAAAGACAGAGTCAGAAAGGTGAGGGCCTGCTCCAGGAGCCCGGCTTCACAAAGACAGCAGGAAGAAAGATCAGGAGTGAGACTGGCACCTGGAAGCCTGCCAGGTAAGTCCCCACTGCAAAGGGATGTGTCTACAGGTAGACAGTGTCAGCAAGTCATGTCTGGAGCACCCACGGTCCCCCAAGTCCACCCACTCCCAGTCATGAGAGTGGAAAGGACTTGCCAGGTCCGGCACTCTCCCTCCTGGTTTTGGACATTCTCAGCCAGCCCCAGAGCTCTCTGTTCTGCTGAGAGTTCACGGGGATGTCAGGCATCAGCAGGGGAGTCTGGCCCGACACCCCGACTCATAACACCACAGCAGGGCAAGAACTGGCTTTGCAAGGCCATGGCTGGGAAAGTCATCATGGCAGGGTGGGGGCAGGACAGGCTTCGAGTTCCTGCTTCAAGTTCCTCTGCTCTATCCTCTGCTGTGACCTATAAATTCACCAAGATGAAGTCATTCCCCAGCCATGGCTGTAAAAAGTCAGCCATGTAGCTAGGGAGTTTGCAGCCGAGTTAGATCATAAAATAAAACCAGGGGTTCTGGAAGAGGAGGGTCAAGCCTGCTGGGCCCTGGGGGAGGCTGTTCTGTTCTTTTTAACAAGCACCAGCAGGATTTCAACTTTGTAAGATTCCTCACCCCACTTCCCCCACTTTCCCCTCACCAGCCCCTTTTTGTAGGGGATCATTTCTGCAACTGTGATGCTTCCTTGGTGTTAAAAAATAAAACAAAAATAAAAAACCTTTTAAAACCCAGCCTGAGAGTTCTCTTCTTCCTGCTGAGTTTGAAACAGACCTCGTTATTCTGAAGTCTTCTGAAATTTGAGCAGATTTTGAGGGCTAAGGAAGTCCCAGACCCCACAGCACAGCCTTCCTCCAGAGACTGGAGCAAGACTCATTGCTAGGGAGAGTGGCTTGGCCTGGTTGCTGAGCAATCACTGTGCAAAACAATGGTAAGACAGCTTCCCCAGCTCTAGAAAGGGCCCATGTGGGTTGCTGGGCCACCCATTGCCTTAGACATCCTCCATCTTGGTCTTCAACACTGTCTTTATCCAAAAGCTACTGATTAAGCACTTACCGTGTTCAAACATTGGAATACGCCCAGTGGACACAGCAGTGAACACAAAAGATGAAACCTGGCTCCTGCAGTCTCCTTTCACCTGGCCTCCTAATGTCAGAGTAGAGAAATGAGCTCAGAGAGGACAATGCCTGAGACAGAAATTTATTTTGACATTCATCAGCTGAATATGGGCATCACACACTTTTCCTGTTCTGTGAGCCTAAATTCTGTTCTCTCTTTCAGAAAGAACAGATGGGAACAAGTGCCTACGTGTGTGTCGGGTACTTGCTCTATGCCCAGCACAGTGCTACATACTTGAACACACATTTGGTCTTTACAATAACCTGCCTGGGGTGGGTAACAATCTTGTTTTGCAAGTGAGGAAATGGGTAGAGATTAGATTACCCAAAGACCATTAGCTAGGGGGAGTCACAGTAAAATCCCAACTCACAATCTATGTTATGTCAAAGATAGGCTTATTAGTTGCATTTGACTTCTGAAAATTTTGTAGCATTGAGGAATAAAGAGCTGGGAGGGATTTGGAGACACCACACCTAAAGATCACAGCCCAGACCTTTGGTCTTCTTCTGGCAGGAAAGGTCATTTTCTTATGAGTTTTCCTGGGATTCTTGGAATAACGACCTCCAAGGATTAGCTACAGTGGTGCTGATAAATGTTTAACATTGCAGGCAAAACAGAACCCCAACATCGACATACAGCATTTGTTGACCTCCATGGTGCTACACTGCTACCAATGTGAATGCAGAGTTGTCCAGTGTCTCCACCATCCAGAGACAATAAATATTAGAGAGTTACATGGCATTTCCACTAAAAGACGATCAAGACATGTTCTGCCTTCTATGTGCCTTACCTGCAGAAGTTGTGGTACTTTGCACGTAGTAAGGGTATCACAAATGCTCTTTATCATATACCATGAGTGTCCCTGGCTTTCTTAGAGATAAGCTGAGTTTTGGGGTCCCCTAATAAATACTATACATTGGAGTTGGAAAAAGCTTGCATTAGTTACTTTATGGCTGTGTAACAAATAACCCCAAACTATAGCACCTTAAACCAATCAACACGTACCATGTCACAGTTCTGGGGAATCCAGACCAGCTAAGTCAGGTCTCTGGCTCAACGTGGAGACTGGAGTGGGATCGACAGTCTCATCTGATGACCTGAGGCGGATCCTCTCCCAGGTGCACACAGGTTATTGGAACGGTCTATTACTGTGAGTTGTTGAATGGAAGGGTTCAGTCCCGCTGCATCTGTTTCCTAGAGGTCTTTCTCAGTTTCTTGCTGCAATGGGCCTCTCCATAGGAAATCTCACTCTTTGGAAGCAGTTTCCTTCAGTGGAAACAAATGAGTGTACCTTGGGTGAACCACATAGTTCTTTTATAACTAGTCTTTGTATAACATCCCCACTCCTATATATTATGTCATTAGACATAGTCACTAAGCCCAGCCCACGCTCAAGGGGAAGGCATCAGGTCATGCAATGGTATGAATCCAGGGACCACTAGGTCCCATTTTTGAGGCTACTTCCCATCTATGAAAGTAGATTCTAATCTGTAATTATAATAAGCACTATGAATACTTATTGAGCACTTTTGTGCTCTGGGAACTGTTTTGAGTGCTTTCCACTGTAAGATACTATTTTATCCTCACTACAACTCAGGGGGTTGGCTGTGTGAAGCCCGTTTTATAGATATAAGCACCAAGCCTTTGAGACGTTATGAAATGACCTGAAGCCACCCATGAAGTTGACAGAGCTGAGCTATCAGTGGGCATCCTCTGGAGTCTACACCATGTGTCATGAGGATGGCCTCTTCTGAAAACCCATCTAGTGATCACTTAGTGTTACTTTCTCCTTTGTACAGATGACAAGTCTGAGAGTCAGAGAGCTAAGAAACTGTCAGTCACATAGCAAGTTGGGAACAGAGGCAAAGCTCTGGTCTTACTGTCTCTTGGAGGCCCTGGTTTCTGAAGGAAAATGGATAAGGTAGGCAATGAGTCCATAAAGCAGTACCCAGCATAAATCAGTGTCTAGCTCTTTCTCCCTGCCCTTTCAAATCTCTAGAAGCTTGCAAGTGACTGAGGCTTGGCTAACCTCTGCGCATCAGCTGAAAGTGAGGCTTTCCCCAACCCCAAGCTCAGACTTGAAGGTGATGGTCTGCAGGTGTACCTATGGTAAATCCATGTCTCTTTTCTGGAATATATAAGTTTGCCTTGGCTGGAAAAAGAAAGAAAATAAGAGGCCCGTCCTAGACATTAGAGTAATGAACTGATTTTAAGTTCTCCTGGGGGCTTAATAAAAGCTGGTGGTTTGGGTAACATTTCTGTGATAGGCCCTTTTGTTAATACTTATCTAGCTAATGCATCTTCCAAATGGTCTAATGTAGCTTTCAAGACATTAAGGAGACTTTGAGATGTTGTTCTACATATGGTATTTCTGCACTGGAGGTTTTTTCTTCCTTTCCACTTGTATAAATTATTTTATGATGAAGGTGGTGATGCTAAGGGAATAGGGGCTGGAAGAAGGGTTAGAATTTCACAGGACCCAGCCTGAGGCATTTTTTGGAGCCCAGAGGGAGCCCAGCCCCACATTCTTGAGCACAGGGGGACCAGAGGAATGGAAGCTCGGTGGAACAGCAGGTCTGGGGCTGACGAATACCAGCTGTGCTAAGTGTGTATCACATCCTGGCCTGGTAGACGTCTGCTCCCTCAAAATGACACAGGCTATTAGCAGACTCACCCAAAAGGATATACCAGGAGTGGATGTATGGAATTCCTGCTGAATCCCAAGACTGAAGTCATCTTCCCTGCCCTTATCAGGCCGGCCAGATAACTGGAGTGAGGGTGGAGTCTGAACTCAGAGTAGAAAGTCAGCCTTCCAAATACCAGGCACCACATCCAGGCCCTGCACTTGACAGAGGTTCTCATTCCACACAGCTGAGTGCCTCTCTGTGCCAGGTACAGTACTAGCAGCTCCAAGTGCAGGATGAATAAAATAGAGTTAGGATGGTGAGAAAGCTACTAGCCTAATAAGAAATACAGATGACCTCTACACCCAGTACTAATGTACAGTGCAATGAGTGCACACACAGAATGAAGCCAGGAGTGGGTGAAGCCCAGAGGAGGGGCACAGAACCCATCAATCACAAGGGTGGGGAAGACTGGTAGGGGATCAAGCTTGAGCTGCATGGTATAGGCTGAGTGAGGCAAAGCCAGGCAAAGGCAGGTGGGCACAGGAAGTCACAGAGCATGGTCTTTCTAAGCCCATGAGAGGTTTTTCTGGGACAATACCCTGGTACAGAATTATAGGGCCATACAGTATATCTATATCTATATCTATATCTATATCTATATCTATATCTATATCTATATCTATATCTATATCTATATCTATATCTACATCTCTCTTAACTTCACTAATTCTGTATGGCTCTCCCAAAAGACTATAACATATTTCCCATATTTCTTATAGCTGGGCATGAGGGTCTCTGAGGGTCTCTGTTTTCTCCCCATTGGCACCCAGAGTTAATGTTCTCTGGCTTTCTAATATTTACCAGTCAGTTGGGAAATAAGTCTTCCCTCATCCTAATTTGTATTTCTGTACATTCTAATTTGCACACCTTCAGAAATGCATTGTCCTTTGGGTTTCTCTTGTGAATTGCCTATGCATAGCCTTTGCTGATTTTCTATTTGTTTTCCTTTCTTTTTATTTACTGATTTGTAGGAATTATTTGAATAATTTACTTGTTAATCATTTTGCTATTAGAGTGTTAGGGCAAAAGTTCTATCTCTGAGAGTCTTAGCACCCTGTCCCAATGCACCACTGAAACAGACAAGCAAGAGTGAAGGACAAAGAAGGAGATCTAATTGACTGTGGCTATATCAGAAGGAACAGATAAAGGGGTCCAGTGACCCCAAGTCCATCTTCAAGGGGCTTACGGGAATTGTAAGATCTGGTAATATTGGTCAGACAAGTAGTCTGAATAATCATTATCTCAGTTCTGGTTCTGCAAGAGGCTCTGGAGAAGTTGTTATCACTGTCATCAGTGGAGGGGAACTATCTGATCCTCATGAGATGAGTACTCCCAATCCAGGGTGCAGCCTCATCATTGTAGGCATTGTCCTCTTTTGTGGGGTGATCTGTCCTGTGAGGTTCAATGCTGCTTGGGGGGTGGTTTTGATCACTTTTCACAAAGATCTTTATCAAACCTGAATCCAAGGTGAATTCAGGAGAGACTGGGGAGTTAAAGGCAGAGAGGCAAAAGTACAGTCAGAGTTAGGAATGGAGTTAGGTCAGTGACTGGCCCTCTTCCAATTTGATAGTCCTAGACTTGGCCAAAGTCCTTTCCTAAATTGTCATGCCTCTGATGCAAAGAATATAATTCTTTGTTTAGTGCAGATATCAGTTCATTCATTTCCTCCATATGCTTTGAACTTTGAGTAGTCTTACTTAAGAAATAATTCATGATTTCAAAGTAAAAAGAAAACTACATAATTTTCCAATTTGTTAGTCTTAATTTTCACATCTAAGTCATTTGGAGTTTATTTCTGTAGAAAGAATAAGGTAAGGACTTGATTTTATTTTTCTATGTGCAGGAAGTTTCTCTTCTCAACTTGATTTACAAAGCGATCCATACTTTCTCTAATGATTTGTGGTGTTGGATACACCATATACCTGATGGGAGGCAATTCTTTATGAGTCTCTTGCATTTTTGCACATCTTGTGAGAAGAGACTGTGGCAGACTATTTGCAACTATCTTTTCAAGGATGTTTGTAGAGCAAAAACTGTGGCAATAGAGGTAATGTCTCCATGCAGAACAATGGGTGGAGTTTTTTTATTGCCCAGTATACTAAAAAATAACATCTTTCTCTGGAAAAAGTTCAGGCAGGCTTTACTGCCCATTAGGGCTCCTTAAGCCTAGGGTCTTTTAGAGAGGTCCTGTCCATTAATCCACTGTGTGTGTGTGTGTGTGTGTGTGTGTCTAGTCCCCTTCATATTGCCCTGTAGGAACAAATCCTGATGTTCTCCCTACTGTTATTGTGTGATGTGTTGGTGACCTTGGTCTCTGATCCAGGGGTCTCGTGTTTTTTGTCAATAGCCATGAAATTATGGCAGGCTAACTTGTTAGCTTGCAAGTAGAATAATATCTCAGGCTTTTAACAGTTCATGACAATCCAAGTTCCAATATAATTGGGACTCTGTGCTTTCTCATTACTGTAACAGTATTGACTCTCATCTTTGGTGTTTGTCAAACAGCTGGCTTAATTATTTCTTCACATTTATTTTTTATATAAAAATTTTTGGAATCAGTTCATTGTCACTAAATTTTTGTTAGCATTTTGATTGGAATCACTTTGAATGTGTGGATTAATTTGAGGAAATTGATATCTTTATAATCTCCCTATTCATGAAAATGGATTATATGTCATTTTTTAAAGTTTAGGTTTAAATTTTCTTTCATAAATATTGTGTGCTTTTCTTTAGTAAGTTGTCGCTACTTCACTGTTCTCGTTGCTGTTACAGAAGGCATCCTGTTTCTATTACAGTGTCTTATTGTTAATGGAGGTAGAGAAGAACATTACTACTTTTTACATGTTGACCTTGTAAGATCGGGACAAAGTGCTTTCTTTTTCTTTTGGCTCTTAGAGTTTGCCAACTGTTTGGGGTCTCTATGCAAATTATCCTATCATCTGTAAATGATGGGGAAAGGGTCTGTTTTCACTCCACTGTAATTTCTCTTTTCTTTCTGTGTTAACCTACAGAATTACATGGCACAGTTGTGAAAGCTCTGTTGGTTCTATTTCTGACCTGAAAGGCAATTTCTCTTAAGTATGATGTTTTTCCTTCATATGTAATATTTAACCTTTGTCAAATTAAACACATTAGTATCCCTTTTTTTTGTGTGTGTGGCAGTATTGGAGCTTGAACTCAGGGCCTCTTGCTTGTTAGCCAAGCACAGTACCAATGTGAGCCACCTCACCAGGCTCCGCATCTATTCATTTTTGTACAAGCATTGTTTAGAAACTGAACATTAGGATTGCACGCCAGATAGTTTTTGGCACTGATATGTGTGATGATTCCCCTTCTATTAATAGTATGCTCAATCACCTAAATAGGTATCTCATGCTTTCTTGGGATACATTTTGCTTAATCATGATATGTTTTTTAAAATATGCTATTTTTATTCAATTCTCTAATCCCGTGTTTTAAGAGCTTTTCACCCATGTGGACCATTGCATAGATGTGCTGTTGACTTTGAATGACATGCACTGCCACTGAAGGCCAAATGGAGGAAGGAGGAGATCACATTCACAATTTTAGAAGGTCTTGGCTGGCTGCAGTTTTCAAGCTAGACTAGTAGACAAGGATGTAACCAGGGAGAAAAGTTAGTGAGCCTGTTAGCTTCGTGAATCCAGATCTGAAATGATGTTTGGGAGCAGAGTGACAGCAGTGAAGAGGAAGAGGAGGTTGGACTCTAGGTGTATTTTGAAGGTTGAGACAACAGGTTGTTCTGCTAGGTTGGTTGTTGAGTAGAAGAGAAAGGTTTTGACTTGGGCAAGAGGAAGAGCAGAGTGGCCATTGGATAAAACAAGGAACAATGCAGGCGTTGCAAGTTGTGGGCTGAAGAGGTGAAGGCTGGTGGCTGCGAAGGGGAAGGTACTTTGGGAAGTGGTAAGGAGTCTGGGTATCTAATGAATTTATTGCAAGGACCAGAGGATATTTTTTGAAGCTAAGCTTCCATCGTCACTGCCTGGAAGCCCGCTGCAAAGTAACTGATGCAGGACCATTATGCCGTCAATGGACTCCAGATATAGCAGGAGTTTGTTTTGGTCATGATCACAGTTGCTCCTGGCTCCCTACACTTCCATACCCAAGTACATCTGTGTCATCCCTGGGGCTACTAAAACACACTAAGACCTTTTAGCCTCCATCCTTTCCATCTCTCTGGCAGGTACACCTAGTGGGTGAGGTCACATGCTTGCACCATGCGACAAAGAAGGCTGGGTAAGTGAGTCTTCTCTGCCAATAAGGACAACAGGAAAAAACTTCTAAACTATAACAAGGGTGCCCAAAAGGTTCTGGTCAGCCAGAAAAGTTAGTATTGACTAGAATTCTTTGTTCACCTTTATCTCCCCAAATTTCTGCTTTACTCTCTTACTTTGGTCTTCTTGTGTTCAAATAATATATTTGTGAGATTTACATGTAATTTGCATGTATCCATGAATTGTCCTTTTCTTTTTTTCTGTTTGTGGACATTTAGGTGTCTTCCAGTTAGGAGCTGTTATCAATAAAAACTGCTGTGAGCATCTTTCTTTGTACATGTGTTTGTGTGGATGTGCCTTTATTTTTCGTAGATAAATGTCTGAGAATAGGTTAGTTGGGTCACTCAACAGGTGTATGTTTAACTTCCTTAAAAAACGGCCAGACCTGTTTTCAAGCTGGTTTTACCGTTTTATTCTCCCACAAGGCTATGCAGAGCACCCTAGTAAATATTTGAAATTCCCAGTATCCAGTCCCAGTCTGCTTCTTCCTTCCTTTGGCTATTCCTGACCCTGTCTATGAGAGGGAGTTTGCTGCACTGCTTCATCATGGGCTGACCTCAGTCAAAGCCCTTCCATTCCCTGGGCTTCATGTTCCTTGTTGACAAGAAGCTTGGAGAAGGTGATTGCTTAGCCTCCTTCCAGGGGTGGCATGTTTTCATGAGCCATTCCAATCTATGTACTTTCCTGGCTCCCTTTCCATCTGTCACTTGACACCATGCAATTGATTACATTTCTTTAACTGCCTTGGAAAACAGCTTGTGTTTTTTAAAAACCTTCAAATAAAATAAAGCTCAATTTTGCTAACAAATTTGAGAAGAAAAGTGGAAAGAAGTGTGGCATTCATTAGACACCTACTAAGAACCACTTCCTTACAGAACACTCTCTTGTCTGGTCATGGCATGCAGCCTGTGGTGCAGTTGTTCTGGATAGCATTTGGATACCTAAATTCTACTTTCCCCTCTCCTCTATATTAACCAGGGTTCTTTAGGGAAACAGAATCAACAGGACCTATAGAGAGATTAGAGCAGATTTATTATAGGAATTGGCTCACATGATTCTGGAGGCCGAAGAGTTCCACAGTCTGCCATCTGTGAGCTGCAGGAAGGGGGCAGGGGTTGGCTTAAATCCCAGAGTCTGAAGACCCAAGAGTCTGGAGTTTCTATGTCCAAGGGAATCTACTCTTGTCTGACTTTTTGCTCTATCTGGACCTTGGATAGATTGGACGATGCCCCTCCAAACTGGCAAAGGTCTTCTTCATTCTGTTTATTCTGTGAAAGGAATCAGGCTGGAGTGCACAGATCCTGTGATTTTAGGGTCCTATATAGTTAAAGTTCTCAAGCTCTCCCTCTCTCTCTCTCTCCCTTCCTCCCTCCCTCTCTCTCTTTCTCTCTCTCTCTCTCTCTCTCTCTCTCTCTCTCTCATCATGGGCCAGTCATCTTTATCCTCTCCATACCTCACATTGCCTGATTGTATGACTGGAGGATGACTGCAAGCAGCCCTGCCATATGATACACATCAGGGCGCTGGATGGGCTATCCTGGGTGCAGAAGATGAGGTGTGCTGGAGACACAGTAATGGGGAGAAAGGTGCAAAGCCAAGATATTGCCCAGAGCAGGACTGTGTTCATGGGGCTCCATCTGCCGGGGGCAGCTTCCCAGAGTGTGGGCTGCTGGCACTGACGCAGTACACTGTGCACATCTGCTCCTGTGTGGAAGGTCTGGGCAAGGCCCTGAGCCGCCAGCTTCCCTATATACAAAGGCTGCTGCTCAGCTCGGCCTCCTGCCAGCCCCCAGGCTTTGAAGGATCAGTGGCTGATGGCATCACCAACGGGTGAAAAGCATGGGGAGAAAAGCCCTGGAGCTCTGAGCTCATGTGAACAATTAGGCCCTGATTCTCCCTGGAGTGGGACAGCCACCTGAGAGGGACATGTACAGGAAGTGAGTGCCTGGACCATCTGGGATGTGTTTTCAAGAAAATGTTGAGAACTGCAGCTCCAGCAAGGGGTAAACAGGATTTCATTAAGTCTTGCTTGGCCCCAGGCACAGGGAGTGGGTCTGATTTCATGAAGGCAGCCATGTTCCCTGCAGAATGGATCTGGTGGCCATTTTGGTAAAAGATGCCTCTCACCAGAGAAGACAAAGACATCTCAGGGTTAAGATCCAACCTCCTCATGAGCTTTTGCCCTGTTCAGGCTACAAGGAGATGTGCTGGTATGTCTGCAGACCTTCTGTTGGCTGGCCATTCGACCAGCAAGATATTCTAAACACCCATGACTAGCCACCTAAGGAAGCTGTCACTTGCTGGGCTGGAATTGAGGCTCAAGACACCTCTCTCAGGTGGACATTAGCTCTTTTGCCAATACAGAAGCTGAAACTTTGGGAGCTTGCACCACTAGGTGCCAAGCTAGTCTTCCCATCCAAAATCAGACCCCCACCTCCTGGTTGCCCCTCTAAATCCTGTCAACACAGAGTGCTACCTGTCTGAGGTGACACTTCAGGTCTGACTCTGCTTGTCCTCTTGATGGCCCTGGGATTTCAGCAAACTCAGAATTAATCCCACTCTGCAGGTGGTAGGTCAATGAAGCTCCATTGCTAGCCCAGGGACCTTTGACCAACCTGGGATCTCTCTAGTTGCCAGCCTGAGAGTCTCCGTTCTCCTTGACTGTGTCAGATAAACAGAGCCACACACTTGGCAGAACAAAGCCCTCACTAATTTTTAGGGAATTTTCCTGAATGAAAATTTCCATTTCCAGACTTGTTGGCAAACACTTCGAACCCTTTGTGTTTGGGCCTGCATGTCTTGCAGTGGGGTTCAACAAAGGTTTCATGCTTCAGGGGCTCAAGAGTCTCTGCGTCCATGAAGCAGACCCCCGAGCAGTGGTCGTGGGGTCAGAGCATCTGAGCAGGCAACCAGCAGGCTTTTCCTCACTTGCAGCTTAGTCCTGAGGGATGCTCCATACTGAAGCTGGCAGCCCCCTAGCATGGCCCCAAAACCCACAGAAACCTCAAGTCTATGGAGCAGGTGTTCCTGCCATCCAGAAAGGGCAGCACCCACCACACACTCATCCCTAGGTTTAGAAGATATGTAATGTTCATGATCCTGAGGGACCTTCAGACAACCCCATGATGAAGATGCAGGCTTCTTATTTCACACACAGAAATTGCAAGGGAGAGAGGTTAAGCAACTTGCTCAAGGTTAAGTGACTTGGAAGGGACCCAGTAGGACTTTAAGCTTGGGGCTGTGATTCCAGTGCCTATGGACACTGCAGGTGTCCCATCAATAGCAGAGCAAGGGGAGCATCCCAGAGCCACCTCTTCGTCCCTGGAATTCACTGGATGCCATTGTCGGGCCCAGCTTCCTATCTTAGTGATGGTGGCTGATGCACAGGCACAGGGAAGGATGGGTCCATGTGACAGCCCAAGTTGGCTTTACCAAAAACATTCTGTGAGTGTCTGTAGAAGCTGAGTCCTCTTCTCCTCTCTGAGGTACAGTGACAGCAGGAAGACCTGTGCCTCATCCCACCAGGGCTCGGGAAGGGGCATGCTCACAGGAAAGCATGGCACAGAGCCCAGGGCAGCAGGCTCTCTCTTGGTGGGTTCTGTGCTGAGGATGTCCTGACCATTCCTACCCAGTGCCTGTGCCTCCATTTGACCCATGACCTCTCTTCTTCCTGCTGTACTTGGAGCCACTAGACCATTCAGCTCTCCTCTTCCAGCAACTTATGCCTGTTCCTCACTCCCTCCTCTGTTCATTCTCCATAAAGAGAGAAGCAGTTAGGACTTCCCAGGGAACCTGACAATTGAAAGAGGCATCTGACTTAAAAACTGGGAGCTTGGCCCCAGCACTCTCACTTCAGTGACAGTGGCCTCCCATGGTGAATCCAGCTTGAGATCACTTCCTCTGTAGTCCCTGGGGCACTGGGCCTACCCAGACAGGTTCGAGAACAAAGCTCTGTGTGGATGTCTGGATGTCTTGGGAGCCCTGGTGTCACATTACCTGCTGAATACCACCCAGGGCTCAGCAAATTCTAGATTAATGCACTGAACACCCCAAGCAAACTCCTGGCCTCCTTGCAGTGGATTCCTTCCCACCACACTGGCCAGCATGATAGGTTATTCTTGCTTCCTCTTAAGAGTCTCTGATGAAATGTGGCAATGATCAAACAAAGCATTGTAAGCCGTGGTCATGCTAAGAGGTTGTGAGTGTGCATATGACACCCTAAAATATCTGGGGATGACCAGCATAGGACAATCCATTGCCTCTGAGCAGTCATAAAGTCACTCAATTACTTCTTCACAAAACTCCTACCATGTTCCAGGCAGTGCCAGGACTGGAATAAGTGATGAGCAAAGCAGACATGTCCTTGCTGGTAGGGAGGCAGACAGTGACCATAACAGTGACTATATAATTACAAGCACAGGAAATGCAAGGAAGGAAAACACAGGCTAATGGGAGAGAAATGTGTAGAAGCTGAAGTAATGTGGAGAAAAATTCTGTGAGAAAGCCGCCTCTGCCTGAGGAGCTGAAGGATGAGAAGAAGGTAGAGGGAATGAGGACCAGGAGAGGAAGAACTGCCTGGGTAGAGAACACAGCAGGTGCAAAGGCCTGGGGGCAGGCAGAACATGGCACATTTGGTGAGGAGAAGTGTGGGGGGCAAGGTGAGCATGAAGAGGTAGGTGTAAGAAATTGTGATCCAGATTAGGGACATGTCCTTCCTCATAGGAGCAGCAGGAAGCCACCAAAGAGTATGAATCAGGGAGGGACATCTTCAGATTTTGTCTTAGGAAGGTCACTCAGATAGCTTTGATGAGGTGCAAATGGGGTCAGGCTGATGAAGGAAGATCACATCGATCCGGGAGGACTTGTCATCATTTCTGCAGACAAGAGAAGGTGGCCCCTTGGGTATGCTGGTGAGAGAGATGGAGAAGAAAGGATGCATTCAAGAGATGTGTAGGAGGCCGAATCAACTTGTACAGGAAAGAGATGAAGAAGCATGAGCCATACTGGCTGAAGGGACAGTGGGGACATGAGTGAAGACAAGAAACTGGCTGCAGCTGCACATGACACGTGACCTGCCTTTCTGAAGGGTGGTGCTGCATCCTGAAGAGCACAGAGGATAAAAGTGTACATCTGGCTGAGGGACAGAATGGCATCCAAGCCTGGGCAAGAGCAGGGGGTGTGCTGAGAGGCGCATGAAGGCAGCAAAGCTGCAGCCACCTCAGTCCACATCCCATCACTCTTTCCCTGTCCATGCCCAGCCAGGAGACTGGCAGGAGCTGACTGCCCACTTTTCAGCCTCAGGAGGGACAGTGTTGCCCTTCCAGATCCTCACAGTCCCTTCCTGCTTCTCCCACTCCACAGCTCCTACAGTTAGAACAACAACAGTAACTCTGTATGTTGACCCTCTAGCTTAATCCACCTCACAGCTCTGAGGACAGTCCTGGACTTAGACCTGCTTCTCAGGTGAGGAACATGTGCTGACCTCCCCACATGTCACACCACTAGCAGGAGGCACACGGAAAGCATACTTGGTGTCTGTTTGGGTTCAAAAGCTGGCATGGCCTCCAGTCCCTAACTTCTTTTCCCTGCTGATCCTCAGGCCGACAGCCAAACCAAGCCTTGACTAGAGGCACAAGACTGTCCTCAGTGTCCCCACCTTCCCACATCCCTTCTCTGCGTCTTGGATCCTCCTGCGGTCCACTGTAGGACAAGTAGTGTCCAGCACGAGAAATGCCTGGTAGACACCAGGACCTAACTTTGACTCACTGGCTCGAAGCTTCTCTTAGGAATCAGACCACCAATATGTCACCTTCATTCATTCCCTTCCTGCCTCACATCCCAGTAACAGCTCTAGAGCTGACGCTGGGACTTGCCCATCTAGCACACAAAGCTTTCTTGTCAGCTTGACAATCCCCAAGTCATGGTGCCATCATAATCCCCAAAGGTGGGATCCCAACAGCCCTGTTCCCTGATCCAAGCAGCTGGAGACCTGGTGGTGGGGATATCATCTCAGGTTTGAGGTCCCAGCTTGGACTCTGTACTTCCTCTCTCTAGATTCAAGTTCTTATGGGAAAATTATGCCTTTTGACTTGGGAAATGCTAAAATCCCTTCTAACACTAAAACTATCTAAAATTCTGTCTGGAAAGTAGCCAAAAAAAATAACACATCCCTTTCCAAATACAGCAGGAAGGCCGCAAACACTGTCTTCCTACCCAAACTCTTGACAAATTCCTTGTTCCCTCAGAACAATAATCCCATGAACAGTCCACGAGGGTGGAGATTTGGATCTGTCTTGGTTTCCTGACCCTTGGAATATGTCCAGGAAGTATGTGTGGACGCTCTGAACTTGCGGGGCTGCTATGACAGAGAACTACAAGCCAGGGAACTGTTAACAACAGAGATTTATTGTCCCGTGGTTCCAGGGCCTGGAAGTCCAGAGTTGAGGCATGTTCTTGCCTACTCTAGCTCCTGGTGGTGGCTGTCCACCTTGGCATTCCATGACTTATAATCATGTCACTCCAATAACATGACAACCCCCTCCCTGTGTTTCTGTCTTCTTTCATATAAGGACACCAGTCACATTGGATCATATGGAATCAAAGCCTTTTGTTTTGTTTTTTGCAATACTGGGGATTGAACTCAGTGCCTCGAGCTTGCTAGGCAATCATTCCACCACGTCCTTTTGCTTTTTGTTTGTGTTTCAGATAGGATCTTGTGCTAACTTTGCCCAGCCTGGCCTCCAACCTTGTTCTTTCTTGATATTCTTACCTCTCTCTTGAGTAAATGGGACTGTAGACATGTACCACTATGCCAGGCTAGATTCACTCTTATGACCTTATTTAAACTTGATGGTATCTGCAAAAACCCTGTTTCCAAATATGGTCACATGCATGGGTAGTGGATATATCTTTTGGGGAGACATAACAACCTATAACACTGAATACCCCAAATACTCTGAAATATTCCATTCCCTACTTCTATTTCCAAGGACCCATGGATGGAGTGGGATCATTGTCAGTTTTTAGGCACAGCCACGCCTTTCTTTTCCAGAGCCAACATAGCCTGGTGGTGGCAATGGTGGGGGAGGAGGAGAACCATTTTCTATTTCCGGATCCCTGAGGCTGGGAAGGACTTGGGGACCATCTGGCCCTTCTTGTTACAGCAGAAGAAACTGTGCCAGGGAAGGGAAGGGGGGGGGGGGGCTCGTGGTCTCAGAAGAAAAAGCCTAGCTTGCTTCACATTCCTCCTGGTTCCATTTATATTCCACCTGGATTCTAGAAAGGCCTGGGAGCAGGCTGGCCAGAAGTTTCTGCCTTTGCCTAGGTTTGAAGTGGTGAATCATGCTGTGTCCATAGACAGCTGTGAAGGAGAAGCCAGAGTGCATTTGTTCAAACAGATATTTGTTGGGCTCCGTGAGGGTCCCTTCATGGCCAACTCAGTGAGACTTCCATCAGTCAGTCCTGTGTGCTTGGAGCAGGGCTTCTGTGATGAGAAGGAGAGGAGACCACAGAGAGACTGAGGCTGATACTGGGACCCTGGGCTTGGTCATGTCTGGCGTGGAGGGTGAGCCTGCCAGGGGCTTATTAGCACGCTGACTACATTTGCTTCCTAATGCAACCGTACCATTGACCATGACCTTAGGGGCTCAAAACGACACATTCATTAGCTCATGGTTCTGTAGGCCAGAAGGCTGGCTGAGCTCGGCCGGTTCTCTCTTCCAGGTCTCACACGGACTAAATCTAGGTCTTGTTTCCCATGAATGGCCTGGGCTCTTAACTGGAGGCTCTGGGGAGAATCTGCTTCCAGGCCCTGTTAGGTTGTTGGTGGAGTCCAACTCTCTGTGGCTGTAGGGACAAGCTACCGTTTTCCTGCTGGCTGTTGGCCAAGAGTTTCTGGGCCATTTAAGGCTACCAGGGTATGGCATGGGAGTCCTTCTTCTTCTTAAAATCTCTCTGCTATCTTCTGCCTCAATTCTTCTGTCTCAACTTGGAGAAAGTTCTCTGCTTTTAAGGGTTCGTGTGACTTAGATTGGTCCCACCCAGATAACAAAGGGCAATCTCCACATTTTAGGTCCCTCCCTTTTGCCATGTAACAAAACCTTCTTAGGTGCCAGGGATGAGGGTGTGGGTGTCTTTGGGAGTTCACTGTGCCTACCATAAGTGGCCCTTTGTCCCCTTGGAATCCACTCACAGAGGAGAAGAGGGGCCCCCCTGGTTGGATACAAGGCCAAGTCTGGGTACTACAACGGGCTCAATCCCTGTCAGGTTTGTCTTCCAGCTTAGTTCTGTGCCTCTTTGCAGGGTATGGGGAAAATGGGACAAGAACTCGGCTGTAAATGAAAATAAAACTGCGTGAGCTGTGTCTATATACATTTCCATAAGGTGTTTTGCAACGTGCAACATTCCATAAAATGGAATGGAATGCAGGAAACGGTCAGCTATCCTCCTCTTGATCACAGAATACGCTATGGTTTCAGAAGGTGCACAGCCCAATGTGGCACCTTGGTACTGGTGTCACAAAAGTGAAATGTGACAATATGTAACCTTAAGGGGTGGCTTTTTCACTCAGCATAATGTCTTTGAGACTCCCTTGCCTTGAGATATTCATCCATAGCTTCTTTGTGATTGCTCAGTAGGACGTCAGCGTTTGAATGGAGTCCACTCGCCCATTGAGGAACATGTAGACTGTCTCCAGTTTGGACAGTTTCAAATAGAGCTGCTGTTTGCATGAACACAGTTTAAATTCTCTTGAGTGAATACCTGGACATCGGATTGCTGGTTTGTGTGCTGTGTGTGTTTAACTTTATAAGAAGCTGCCAACTTGCCTTTCAGAGTGGCTGTTCTTTCAGCGTGCTCGCCAGCGATGGCTGAGAGTTTGGTTGCTCCATGTGATCAGTAGATTGTTTTTGCTATTTTACTAGATTCTAATGGTATCTTATTACAGCTTTACATTATTTTGAATTTCTTGAGCTTATTTGCCATCTGTGTCTCTTCTTCGAGAAAGTGTCTGTTCAAATTGCTTGTCTACTTTTTTATTGGTTTTTTTGCATTACTTCTGTTGAAATTGGGGAGTTTGTTATTCTGGATACAAATCTTTTGTTGGATATAGGGTTTCCAAATATTTTCTTCCAGTCTGTAACTTTGTCTTTTTATTCTCTTAACAATGTTTTTCATGGGGGAAACATTTGGAATTTTGATGAAGTTCAATTAATTGATTTCTGATCTTTTGTGAGTTATGTCAGATCTAAGAACTGTTTGCCTCACTCAAGGTCATGAGGAAATTTCCTGTTTATCCTAACACTTTTATCATTTTAGAATCAATCAATTTTGTATAAGGTGTGAGGGTTTTTTTCCCCTACTTATTTGTGTTGCTTTGTTTTTGCAATGGGTGTCCAATTGTTCCAAATTGGTATTTATTGAAAAGATAATCCTTATTTTCTGTATTGAATTTGTCAAAAATTGTGTGACCATTTCTGTGTCTGTCTACTTCTGGGTTATGTATTCTGTTTCTGAGTTATATATTCTAGTTTGCTTTCTTTTCTTGTATATTTTAGAATTACCTACTCTGTATCTACAGAAAATTCTTCTGGGGGTTTTATCAGAAGGATCATAAACCTAGAGAACAATTTGGGACCAATGACCTTTTAACCATGTTGAGTCTTCTAATCCAGGAGCCCAGTTCCTCTCTGTTTAGGTGCTATTTCCTTCATTAGTGTCTTGTAGTTTTCTTCCTACAGATTCTGCACATTTTCTTACATTTATAGCTAAGATTCATTTTGGAGAACTTTTATTAATTGCATTAATGGGTTTTTTAATTTCTAGTTTGCAACTGTTTACTGTCAATGTATAAAAATATGATTGATTTTTTTCATGTTAATCTTGTATCTTGAAACTAATAACCTCAAGTTATTAGTTCTAGGAGTTTTTACATTGATTCTCTGGGATTTTTCTAGGGTCATACTGTCTGAAAAAAAGCACCAGTTCTATCTTATTCTCTTGCAATCTGTATGTCTTATTTCTTTTCCTTCCCTTATTGCATTCAGACTTCTACTATGGTATTGAATAGTGCTGGCAAGATGATCAATTTTGTCTTGTTTTCTAACTTTTGGGAGAAGTTTGATGTTAGCTATGCATTTTTTTTGTAGACATCCTTAACCAAGTTATTAAGGAAGTTCTATACATAAGTTGGTAAAATTTTATCATGAATAGATGTTGAATTTTGTCAAATTCTTTTCCTGTATCAACTGATATGATTGAATGGCTTTTATTCTTTCATTGTTAATATGTATGATGGCTTGTTGATTTTCAAATACTGAACCAACCTTGCATTCCTGAGATAAACTTCATTGTATTACAATGTATTGTCCTTTTTATTTGATTTCCTAACATGTTCTTGAGTTGATTTGTGTGTTCATCAGGGATTCTTGCCCATGGCTTACCTCTTCTTGTATTATTTTTGTATGGCTTTGCTTTCATGAGTTGTGAAGTGTTTCCTCTTACATTTTCTGGAAGTGATTATTTGGAGTTGATGTTATTTCTTCTTTAAATGTCTGACAGAACATGGTCATGAAGTCATTAAGACCTGGAGTTTTCCTTTCTGGGAGATTTATAAACTAAATATTCTATTTAATTAATAAATATAGAACAATTTAGGGTATCAGTTTCTCCCCAGGTGAGTTTTATTAACTTATTGCTTTTAAATAATTGGTCTGTTTCATTTAAATTATTGAATTTATCTGCATAGAACCATTTGTTAATGCCTATGGGCTCTGTGCCTTTGGGGTTGGGAGGTCTGTTAAATATAACACCTTCTCATTTCCTTCTGCTTAGGATGGACTCAGGTGGAACCTCTGATCCTGATAAAGCCATCTTGGAGGACCCTGCATGGATCTAGATGAGCAGCTTGCCCACACATCCTAATCTGTACTTACTGTGTAATCACAGTAACCAGCTCCCTTCTACAAACCCGCCTCTGCAGGACATGTGGATCAGAGGAGAAGTGCTGTCTGTGTATGGTGGATCTCAAAGCTGTAGGAAGAAAGGGGAAGTAAGGGGTGAGCCTTCATATGTCTATTTTCTTCTCACACACCCACTAGACAAGTGGGATGGAGAGAAGATAGGCTACTGTGCTAGCTCAGGTCCAAATCAGAAGCAGGAAACTAGGGAAGAAGAACCCCCTCTAATAAGGGTTTGGGTGAAGTCACATGAACTCTGATAACTGTAGAAATAATTGGGGAAGTGTGTGCGTATAGGTGGGGTGTCCTGGTATCCTGCAGAAACAGGTGGGAATGAAAGACTGATGAATCTCGCTCATTAGACCTAATGTCACATACAGATTAGTGTCTCACAGAGGTGAGACAAATCCTAGTGCAGCACATGAACTGCTAGATGAGACCCTTGTGACAACATGGTGGAAATGTGACCAACTGAGGTCACTCAGGCCTTATGGAAGGCCCATGTCTTGTGTAGTTAACAGGGAACCAAGGGAGCTGGATCCCAGGGGCCTGAGGTGGGGATTGGAGGGAGATGGGGTGGGAGGAATGAGTTGGAGTTCAAAGGAGAAGGTTTCAACTGCCACGCTGAGATGTGGGAGTATTTACTCTTTTGGGACAGGGAGCTACTGGGATAGGCACATGGGTTTTGAAAATATTGAAATATTTCCATACCAATTAACAGAAAGTCCCTTTTCATGGTCTCTGAGTCACTGCCTATCTTCCCTGCCCACTTCAGTCTCTGATGCCCTTCCTTGGGGTCCAGGAACCCCTACATACATACACACACACACACACACAATCCAGGAAGTAGCAGGAAAGGCCTGGTCCGGCAGGTCTCATGGTGGGTGTCATTCCAAAATTCTGTCTGGCCAGTGCTCATGCATCCTGGTTCTGAAGGATTCTGTCCTTCCCATGGAGGGGGTTTAGTAAGCAACCCTCAGCAGACATGAGGACACTGGAAAAGCAAGGACTCAAGCCGGACAGGGCCTGGCACTTGAGCTTCCTGCCCACTGGTCCAGTCCCTCCATCTGACTGATGGCAGGCACCAGACCTCAGATCTCAGAGAACTCTCCTTGTTCAGGTTTTAAAACAAAACCATGGCATTTGTGTTTATAATGTTAAATTCTGGGAGGGAGGGGCAGCTCCTTGGACCTTGTACCCCCTTTAAGTCAAATAAACGTCTGTCAAGGAGGAACAAGACAAAATTCCTGTGATCAGATGCTCCTGGTTCCACAGCAATTCATCAAAGGCCACTCATCAATTAGAGAAATAGTTGAAAAAGCATCCCAGCTCTGCCAGTGCCTCATGCATAATTCAGAGCAGTGGCTCTGGTGGAGGGAGGCTGCTATGGGAGCCAGGGTGGGCCTTTGAAGGTAAACCTCCCTGTTGCTCCTTTCATCCCAACCCAGGAAAAACTCTGGGCCCCTTGCAAATTGCTCTTGGCCTTGGCTGTAGGAGGTATAGAAATCTTATGCCTGTAGTGTAGGAACTCCCTAGGCCTCCTTTTTGGCTGCTTATGGGGGAGCCCATTTCTCATGCTTTCAAAACTGGGAGTCCCTATGAGTTCAAGGCAGCAGGAAGTGGCTCCTTATCTCTGTGCCATGTGTGTTCTGCTTTTATTTAGGAGTCTCCAATACTGAATGGTTTGAAGAGGGCTGAGAAAGAGAAGGGAAAAAAATGAAGGAAGGGAGGGAGGGAGAGAGAAGGAAGGAGGGAGATGAAAGGAAGGAGGGAGGAAGGGAGGGAAAGAAGGAAGGAAGGAGTGAAAAAGGAAAGAAGGAAGGGCTTGCTCCTTTAGCCACATTGGCTAAGGATTTCACCAATAACTGAGGAAAAGAAACTGGAAATTCCTAGCAGGTCCCACTGTACATCCTCTATTTGCTGAACACACTGCTGTGTTGTGCTGTGAACACTTTAAGGTGCACACATAACTCTTTTTCCACAGGGGCAGCCTGATCCTGCCCGACTATGGGAACAGGAGTCTCATCGCCCCAGGGCCTATCTATCTAGGTCAGCTTGCTTTACCTGTTCCTGGCATGTGACTTAATATAACAACTTAATAAATAGTGGTTGAATTGATAAATGGTTGAGTGATTGAAGAAATGGGCCCTTTGCCATTCTGCATGGAGACCTGGTTTATAAGCCCCCATGCGTGGTTACAGGCACACGGTTACCTGGGCAGAGCACTCCTGTCTACAGGCTGCAGCCCATGGGAAAGCTCTGACTGCAGCCCATGGGAAAGCTCTGACTGCAGCCCCAGCAGCATTTAGCGTCCACCCTACATTTTCATTCGGACTGATTTACCTCAGGTTGCATATGTGGCTTCTCCTTTGGATCTGGGGTCTCCTCTTCAGAATAGGGGCGGCTGTATCCCTCTGGCTCCCTCCAGAACCATACTCAGTAGGGCTGCTTAGCCAATGTTTGAAGGATTGAATTAAATCTCTCCACACAGTGGTTGGCATTTTCCCTGCACCTAGAGTTGCAGTAATGAAATTTCCACCATATGCTGTAAAAGATTGAAATGTCGAAAATGTCACAACCCAAAGGAAACCAGAGCGCTTGAAATTTACAAATAAAACAATGGCTTCTGTTTATGGAGCGCAGTTGTGGGAGATGTTGTGAGCATTTCCCATTAGCTGGAAAGCCACCCAGGAGTGGCTGGATATTCACTCGGTGCCAGGATAGCCACATGAGAAATCCATGGCTGGCATTGGTTCTGACTGGTCAGTGCCCCTGTGCATCCCTTGTTTGATATTTCAACACACTTGCTTAAAAATCACATGCTCTTATTGAGCCTGCTCATCTTATGGATGAGAAAACCAAAGCTGAGAGGGAGTGGTGAGTAACCAAAACCACACCACTGGGCAGCAAAGCCCAGAGAGCTTGACTTTGGTTATACCTTTCCCCAGCATTCCATTTAACCACACAGCCTGGCTTCCATACTTCCCTGTCCCAGGCTGGCCGGACCTTCTCCCTCCCTCCATTGGTCTGTGCTTAGTGTTCACCTGGGGCAGGTAGGGGCTGGATCACCCACAAACCATGCCCTGGACACTGCAAACAAAGTACACCTGCCAGCCCCTTGCTTTGCCCTGGGAAGACAAGGAGGCTTTGGCATTGTGCATGCAGAAGTGATCAGGGCCTCCCTGGATGCCAAACTCATGGAAGAGTCCAGTCATTTTGCTGACTCCACAAAGGCTATACCGTGAGTGTGGGGATCAGAGACCTGGCTGCCATGACTGCCTGGTGCTGGTGCTGTCTTGGCCTCACTCTCCACCTGTAAAGCCCCTGGAGTGGATTCAGGCAAATGCCCTTCAGCTTCCCTGCTCTGAGGAGATTGGGGTGGGGCCTGAGTTCAAATGCCAACTGTGGGATGAGGGTGGATCCACTGACCTTCTCTGTGTTTAGTTTCTGCATCTCACAAATGGGGGCAATAATACAGTGTCTGCTTCAGTGACACACTCCACATACAGCGGTTAGTCACATGGCACATGCTCAGTTCCCACCACTGTCACTACCTTAGGATTGACAGGTACAGTCAGGTCCTGAGTCCTGCCCAACAAGTGTCATCCTCCTGATACGAACAAGAGACCAAGACCCAGAGAATTGAGCAGCTTGCTCAAGTTCTTACAGCAAACATGGGAACTGGGCTAGCTCTCCATCTCCCCACTGTCACAGAGCTTCATTTCCCTCCTTCCATATCCCCCACCCCCTGTTGAGGGAGGAAACTGAGATGGAAGGTTTGGACAGCAGGTGAGAGCAGTCTTCTCCACAGTGGAAGAAGAAAAGTCTTCTATGTTCTCCAGCCATGCATCAAATGGGGAGTTGGCAGGGAGGAGGGTGGGGGTGCTCTAGGCTCTGTGCTCAGCAGTCTGGGGCTTAAGTCTTCCTGCCTTTGCTTACTAGCTGTGTGATTATTTTGGGCAGTGCCTGCAACCTCTCTGGCTTCAGTGTCTCCACCAGTAAGATGAGGGGAAGCAGTCCTACTCTGTCCACTTAGAGTTGTTCTGTGCCAGATCCAACAGTGCTTCCTCCATGGCAGAGACCCACACCCATAGAAGCAAGACAGACTCTAGTGAGGGCTCAGCATCCACCAGTACCACCCCCACCCCCCAGGAAAGAATGGATAAATCATGGAGGCGGGTTTAAGAAGGGGTTGTTTAAAAAACTAGGCCCAGGGTAGGAGAACCCTGGGGGCCAAGTAGCACACAGAAATGACCTGAGGAAGTGCCATTATCACTCAAGTGGGAAGGCAACCAGGGAGGGGATAGTCGCCAGTCCAGTGAGGATTGGCAGGGCAGGAGTTATGCCCTTTGGTTGATGGCATGCCAGCCCTCTGTGACCCTGAAGGGAGGAAGCCAGAGAGCTCCACATTCCAACTTTTCTGTCATCCCTCCCTGGGATCTCCTGCCCCCTCCTGCCCATTGTCTGCACTCAGTGGGAAGCCTGAGGACAGGGCAGGCCACAGGGCATAGCAGGAGGAGAGGCAAGGTGGGCGTGAGGTAAGCAGAAGGCGTCTAGGCCATGCTTGTGCAAGGGGCTCCCTCCCTGCCCATCCTCTTCTGCACTCAGGGCTGACTAGACAATAATGGGACCCACACAGGGATAGCGCCGTATTCAACCTGTCAGGGGTTTATTGTAAAAGGAGATTTAGTTTCTTTTTTGCAAGTAAAACAATGAAACCTCCATAATTGTTCCAGGAGAAATAAACATGCCAAAATATTTAAGTACTAATAAAACTTAAGAATTATCTCAGCATATTTAAATATAGATGTATTTTTACGGCAGGCAATGAAGGCAATTGCAAGCAGAAAGCATTTCATCCAGGCCATTTAATTCCAAACTGCCCACCCCTGCTCGGAGGCATGGCTAAAGAGGAGGCACTAAGGGGCAGTGCCTTCCTCCCCACCCCCACCCTGTGATGGAAGAGACCCCTGGTGGGCAGAAGGCACAAGGACCAGGACACCAGGCACCCTCACTCCCTCACTCTCCCCATAGCCCTTCATAGAGCTAGGATCACCTGTATTTGGTACAGAAGAGTAGTAATTTGCCTCAGGCGATGCAGCTGGTAGCTGCTGTGGCTGGAAGGAGGCCGCCTGGTTGAGGGACCTCTCTGGACCGTTGCTCATTACTGCCTGGCCCTGGGCTAGGAGCAAGAGACACAGTTTATAACAGGCTGAGTGTAGGGCCCTCTGAGCTCTTGCCAAGACATTCAATAGCCTCAGGCCCACTGTCCCAGATGCTGGTCCTACAAATCTGCCTGCCACCACCCATGCACTTGAATGCTGAACCTGACACTTCTCTTTCCCAATCTGTGTGCACATGTGTGTGTGTGTGTGCACACGTATGGACAGAATTTAGTCATGGTTCTGCTGATCTGCCTTCCTTGACAGCCAGTAACAATTTACAGGCACCAAGTGCAAAGCTGCCCACTGCATTTGGGGAAACTTCAGGAAGAAACTTTGTATCCATTTTAAAACTAACTCCCCATCCCTCCTCCCCCCAGGACCTACCAACCACCTTGTCTGTCCCTGACTTTGACTTCTCTAGTCAATGACAGTGTTTGTTCATTTGTGAGTGGGTGATTTCACCTGGCATAATGTTATTCCTGTTCATCCATTTCTGATGCATACTGTAGCATACATCAGAATTTCTTTTCTTTTTAGGGCTAAGTAATATTCCATTGTATGGATATACCACATTTTCTTTCTCTAGTCACCTGTTGGTGGACACTTGGATTACTTCCACTTTTTGAATATCGTAACCAATGCTGCTCTGAACGTGAGCATACAAAATGCTATCTAAGTCCCTACTTTCATTTCTTTTTTGGCACAAAAACAGAATTGAGTTGCTGGATCCTATGTTGAGCCTATGTTTAAGTTTTTGAGGGAGCACAGCTCTGTTTATCATGGGAGTTGGACCATCTTACAAACCCCCAGCAGCCCAAAAGGGTTCCAGTTTCTCTGTGTCTTCACAGAAACTGTTTGTTTTTATAGTAGGCATATTAACAGATGTGAAGTGATACCTCATTGTGGTTTTGATTTGCATTTCCCCAAAGATTAGCGATGTTGAGCACTTTTTTTTTCTTTTTTTATTATATTCATATGTGCATACAATGTTTGGGTCATTTCTCCCCCCTTCCCCCCACCCCCTCTCTTCATCCCCCCCCAACCCCTTGGTACCAGGCAGAAACTATTTTGCCCTTATCTCTACTTTTGTTGAAGAGAGAGTATAAGCAATAATAGGAAGGAACAAGGGGTTTTGCTAGTTGAGATAAGGATAACTATACAGGGAGTTGACTTGCATTGCTTTCCTGTACATGTGTGTTACTTTCTAAGTTAATTCTTCTTGAACTCACCTTTTCTGTAGTTCCTGGTCCCCTTCTCCTATTGGCCTTAGTTGCTTTAAAGTATCTGCTTTAGTTTCTCTGTGTTGAGGGCAACAAATGCTATCTAGTTTTTTGGGTGTCTTACCTATCCTCATACCTTCCTTGTGTGCTCTCACTTTTTGAACATCTTCATTGGTCATCTCTAGGTCTTCCTCCTTGGAAAAATGTCTATCTGAGTCCTTTGTCCAGTGTTTGGAAGGCTTGTTTTTTCATTATGGTTGAGTTGATGCTGTGTCTTATTTTAACATCAAACTAACTGCCTTATCATCTTTCTGTGGGTAAGAAATGTGTGAGAGTGGTATGATGGCTGAACACAGGGTTTTATAAAGTGCCTCTTTTATTTAATCCCCACAAAAACTGAATGACATAAGAGCTATGACCCATATGTATGAGGAAGCTGAGGGTCAGAGAGATTAGGTGTCTTACCAAGGTCTTGTGGCTGGTAGGTGATAAAGCCTGGCTTGGATCTTATCTCAGGCTCACCGTGGTCCATCTCCAAAGGAATGGCACTGAGCTGCCTCCCTGTAAAGCCAAGGCAGGTGACAGCACACAGCTCCTAGGAAGACCAATCCATTAGTGTAATCTGCACAGAAGAGACACCCCAAGGTGAATGATGTCACCGCAAGGTTGGGAGCAAGGCCCACCATTAATCTAGTGGTTACAAACAATATAGGAAGATGATGCTGGCCTCCAGCCCAGTTAAGTGGACATTTGGATTTTTTCCAAAACAAATGTGGATACAGTAAATACAGCTCAGCTGGTTTGCAGGAAATCGGTATCCGAACGAAACTACCTCTATCAAGATTTTCCAAAAGTCCTACTGCAAAGAGGATGGGGCCAGGGGTGGCCATTTGGAGTATGTCTCACACATACAAAATGCTGTCCCTCATTCATCTGTGACATACTTGCTGTGGGTGCCTGCTGGACACTGGGCTTGTCTCATGTGTGAAATGGAGAGGGTAGTGAGTTGTGATTCCAGCAATTATCCATCCTCCATTCTCCAGAATAGTGTCCTCCTCACATAGGATCTTGGTACCTGGAGAGGTCAGCTACTTGCCTGAGCTCACTCTCAAGTATGCAAGTGGAAAAGCTGGGGAAACATCCAAAGTGGCCACTAAGTCATCTGACTTCCTTAAATACTGGTACTGTTGACTTTAAAGCTTTATAGATTGCTGTCCATATTTGCCAAGGAGAGAATTTTTTTTCTTTCGGTGGTACTAAGGATTGCATTCAGGACCTCACACTTTCTAGGCAAGTGCTCTCCCACTTGACTTACACCACAGTCCTTTTGCTTTTAGCTTGATTTTCAGATAGGGTCTCATGCTTTTGCCCTTGGGCTGACCCCAGACCATGACCCTCCCACCTCTGCCTCCTGAGTAGCTGGGATCACAGGCATGCATCACCACACCCAGCTTGGTTTTGAGATTGGTCTTACTAACTTTTGCCTGGGCTGATTTCAAACCACAATTCTCCTATTTCTGCCTCCTGAGCAGCTGGGATTAGAGCTGTGCACCACTATGCCCAGCCAAAAATAATTGGTTTGAATTTAGGACTCCTTCTCTTGAGCTGCACCTGCAGCCCTTTTTGGTTTGTTATTTTTCAGATAGAATCTTGAGCTTTTTTCACAGGGCCAGACCCAGACTGCGATTCTTGTATCTCCACCTCCCAACTAGCTGGGATTGCAGAGGTGAGCCACTACACCAGACCCCTTCCAAACAACTATTCTTTTCTAGAACTTGCACTGTAAAGTGAATGTAAATCTGACTCAATCTTCTTTCCTCTAGAAGCAAGCAGGTAGGGGCTAACACTCCCAGGGAAAGTTAGCAAACAACATGAGAGGGAAATAAAAGCAAGTGCTCATGGCGCTATTTGATTAAGTGCCTCATGAGTGGGACAGACAGTGAGTCCTTTTAATCTACTCCTACTCAGCATATAAGAGCAGGGATTGTCCCTCTTCATTAACACAAAACTGAGAAGGCTGTGACTTTGCTCTGGGCACTTCCAGGGGCTAGATCAAGTACTCATGGTTGGGGCACTGGGTTCCTCCTCCTCCTTTGGGTGGTTGTAGACCAGGCTGGTGAATGGGAATTCCTCTCTGATAAGAGTTCTAATTGGGGATGGATTCCACCTCTATTTGTTGATTCTTTTAGCAGAATCCAGGAAGATCCAATTGCCTGACTATCAAGGGGCAGGGTGGGGTGGGGGAGCAACAGAGTGTAAACAGAAAGAACTAGAAGCCTTTGTCAACCCACGAATCTTGTCCAGCCATTGCTGGCTCCTCCCCAAGCTCTACCCAAACCTCACAGTGGGAACTGGCTGAGGATCTCCAGGATGCCTTGCTGGGCTTTGGGCTGCCTGACATTGGGGCATCCATTTTGGTTGTTCTGTGCAGTTGCTAAATTCCTTAGTCCCTTAATGTGCTGAGGGAATCAAGTCTTCATTGAGTCTATATCAAGTACAAATGCTATGGAAAGAAGGAGGTGGGGAAGGAGAGAAGGAAGGCAGGAGAGAACCAAGAGAGAAACAGTGAAGATTCTCCTGGTCTCACTGTACATGTTGGGAGCAGTAGACATCTTTGTCAGTAAAACCTGGCATTTGTTATAGTAGGTGGTCCCTTCCCATTTGCTGAGTGCATGAATGACTATAATGGAGATTTCCAATTGTCTATGTAAGGGCAGATCTCCTTATGAAACCGTGTCAGTCACTATCCACGAGATCAATATGGAGACTAAGCTTTGGTTTGAAGTCACAGGGCAAGACACATGTACATGATGACATTTCCACATTAGGAGGCCATTTTAAACTATGCATAGGATGGTTATTCTTAATGCCAAATCTGTTTAGTGTGACTTCTAGGTCACAGCCTGTCCAAGATCCTCTCCTAGAGTCAAGCTCTTACAGCAATAGGGAGAGTGCCCTTGAATGAGCACTGCCTTGTGACTCACCTTGGCTTTCAAACCAGGAGTCTTGAGAAAGTGAAAGCAGGGAACCTAGGAGTAGACAGATAGGAGAAAAGGAGCCCTTATTTAGCTACTGATGGAGACAGACTGATTTATGCAGACACAAGACAACAATATTTGAGCAAAATGTGAATTCAAAATGATTTCATTTGATGATCTTGTTCTAAGCAGTGGCTTTTACCACCTCCTCAATGATTTCCCTTGTAGGAAATTAAGACCCTTCTCCACCTTCCTTCCACCTCTCAGCTTTGTGATTCAGAAAATGAAGCTTGAAGAAGGTGCCTAAAAATAGAAGATCCCAGAAGCTTGGCAGGGTGAGACCCAACATCTCGCCACATTAACCCTGCGAACTCAGCCCCAGTAAACGAGGCTGGGAGCCATTAATGCCTAATGATGTTGCATTGTCTTCCAATAACAAACCATCTCACCGGTTGGTTTTATAGGGGACCAGCTGTTGTTAATTGGAGAAGATGAGCATGAAATGGCAGCTTCCACACCTGACCAAGAGAGAGCTGTGTGTCAGGGGGCAAGATGGGCATTGCCTGCTGTAAGCAGGGGGCTCCCTAACTGCGTCGGTGAAGGAGGGACATAGACAGCAGTTCAGAGTTCCTTTGCCTCTCATAGTCTTAGCGGGTGGTAAAAATAGAAAAGAGTGCCAGGTTCATTTAGCTTTCCCCCTCTCCCTTCCTCCCGGTCTCCTCCCCCAGCCTGATAGCATCTGCTTACCAACTGTGGCATCTCTGTTTCTTTGCATGCTTTTCTGGCAAGGTGATGGGCAACTCAAGGCCAAGGTTTAACATTGCACACCTAGTGCTCAGACCAGCAGCTGCCGTATCTCCAGCTCTGCAATGGAGGCATGGCCTCTGTTCTCTGGACACAGGTGACTGGAGCAGGGATGGACAACAACCACAACACAAGGGCCTGACTCCCACACAGAAGCCAGTTCAATCACATTTTCTCCCTTGGCGTTTCATCAAAGATGCACAGACAGGGGGTCACTTGGCAGTGAGTACAAAGTAAATAAAGGGTGCAGGTAGAAGAGCTGGGGTGGACTTTTGGGCCAGGACCAAACCAGCAGGAAGAGGCTGGAAAATAGGGACTGGAAATTTCTGTGGGCACTTAGGGAGGAACAGAGGTGCCAGAGAGAGACTTTGAGGAGGTTCCTGAGCAGGCCATGTCTTACAGTGGGTCAGATCCAGGAGCCTCAGGACTTCTGGCTCAGGTCCTGTCCTTGGTCTTCCAGGAGAACTGGATTTGCCTTATGACCAACCCAGCCAGCTTAGACTAGAAGGGCTCAACGTCTGTTCTCTGCAGCCCAGGACAACTCCACATCGAGGAGGACCCTCCCAAGAGGACTCAGTCAAACTCAGGGATGCGATGAGGGTGTGGTCAGGGGAAAAGCAATTGCTGAGGTTTCGATTAAAGCTAAAGGAATAGGGAAATGTTATGTGTAGGACACCTGCCGTGTGCACTTCCACAAGACCCCTGGAAATGTGCTACATTGTTCCCATTTCCCAGATGGAGAAACTGCTCATCTGCAGTGAATGGCAGAGCAGGGGCCCTATGGCTCCCCTCAGGGACTCGTGACAGCATTGCTACTGTGGGCCTTGAGAGCCAGAGGCCTTTCCACCAGCCACCAGCCACAGGAAATTCGATATCTTTTGGGGAGCTGGTTCGACCTGCCTCGACTCCTGCAGACTGAGAAAAGCACAGGCCTCTCTGTGTGTCTGTATTTGCCTTTATTTTCAGCATTGCTGCAAAAGATGGGACTGCAGAGCATTACAACATGTACTGTAAATAAACCAAATTAAAGTAAAATTGACTCATTTAGCAACCAGCCTCCAATCTTGCATTCGAGGCAATTGAAGAGGCTTCACGGATTTTAGTAACCAGATAAGATTATTATATAAACAGACTTATGCATTGAATGATTAGTCATACCTTGAGGAGAGTATTTGAAATCGATAGAAATGCAGGCTAAGAATTAAGTAATGTGATTAAGCACCTTTGAAAGATGCCATTTTTAAGAGCCGATTAGAAATAAATATGCCAATTGTGGCAGGGCAGATAGCTAGAATCAAGTGATGATTAATCAATTTAGGCCTGAGAGCCAGGGAGGCCATCTTGGTGAGGATGATACCATCTCTGTACTCTGGCTTGCAGGGGAGGAACTCAGGAAGCTCTGGGGCCCAGAGTTTGACCTTGGGTCTGTGGCAGAGGCTGGTGGTGACCAGAGAAGGGATGTGGAAGAAGTTGTCCGTGTCCTCATGCAGAACCACAGCTCGGCCCACTGAGGGGCTGACCACCATGGTGTGTGGGGGAGGGCCTGAGAGCTGGCATGGGATTAGCTGTAAGCAGTTTAAGCTGTTCAAGAAGGGTGAGCCATCAGCAGGGAGGAAATTACAGTTGGGGTCACCAACAACCCTTGGATTGCGTTTAGAATGCCCAATTACCATTCAACTGGGAAATGATTGGTCTTTTGGCCACCTGCAATCATCTCTCACCTGAACAATTGCACCAGCTTCCCGATGGGCTCTGCAGGAGCCCACGGATGGATTCCATACAGGTAACCACTGGGTTCCTTCAAAGCGTTGCTGGATCTTGTCACTCTCGTAGAAGCCCACTGCTGCCTGCCCTTGCCTTAGGGAAATGTCCACATCCTTCGTTTAGGATTCAAAGACTTTCATAGCCCAGGGGTCTCCAACTGCCTCCTTTCTTCCCATCTCATTCTAGCCCTATGGTTGAACCAAGCCTCCGCTGTACTTTTATGTTGTTAGCTCTGTGCCTGCTGCCCAATCCCCACCCCGTCTGTAGAAACCTCACCCCTTCTCATACCGAATTCTAGGGCCTCGTCCTTGGGAGAGTCCACCTTGACTGTCCATCCCCTTCCTGTTGTACACCAGCACTGTTCATGATTTCCCTTTCACTCCATAAAGACTGATGGGTACCTTGGTCATGCTGCTTACTCTGCTTGTCCTGAAGATGTAGGGACCCTCTTGGGGCTGAATTTCACATTTGCTACTTTATGTAGTTGTCTCAGCTCTGAGAGGTAAGACACATTTACTTAATGCAATAAGTGGTTTAATAAACAAACAAACAAATGAAGAATGAATGAATGAGATATCAAACAAATGAATGAGTGGTGAGGTGGATCAGTGGGAGGTGGTTGCAATGAAGTAAATTTTCTCTGGGTAGAAGGAGCTGGGGCTCTGCCCAGAAGCACATAAGCTGCTTTCTGCAGGGCTGGGCTCCCAGGAACTGGAGGCATCCATGCAGAGGGAAACCATCTGTCAGAGGTTCCCAAAAAGACTCAGAATTGGCTGAGGTTGCAGGTGCAGTGCTGTGAGCCCACCCCCATCACTGGCTTGCTGTGTGACCTCAGGTAGAACTCAGGGAGAGCACTTCCTCTCTTTGAGCCTCAAATTTCCCATCTTTAAAATGAAGACAAGTGCCAATCCTGGAGCCCTTTGCTAATATAAGGAAAACAGGATACTTGATTCTGAAGGTTGGTGACCTTATACCAATCCCTTCCACAGTGGACCATGAAGAGAGTTCATATGTGGCTCTATCCCGTGGAAGGTGCAGAGAAAAATGTGACAAATGGGAAATGGTAGGAGAAAAGCCAAGTGTCCGGATTTCATGACAGGAGTATAAGAAATGTGAGACACTTGTGTGAGCTACGGTAGTCTGGGAAGGCTTCCTGGAGGAGGGACATTATGATGGATCTAAGGAGTGAGTAGGATTTAGATATTAGGAAAAGGAGACGTGAATTTCAGGCTGATGTAAGAGCAACTCTGAAAGAACAAGGCAATGTCCCCCGGCCCCCCATGGATGCATCCACATGTCACATGCTCATTCCTAACCTGGAGCATGGCTGGAGTCATGATTTGGATCTTAAATGTCCTCTGAGGCCCATGTACTAAAAGCTTGGTAGCCAGTCTGTGATGCTGTTGGGAGATGGAGTATGGCAGCATGGAGTTGGTCACTGAGCATGCTCTTGCAGGGGATATTGGGGCACTAGCCTTCCTGTCTGTCTTTGCTTCTGTCATGATGTGAACAGGCTCCCTCTGCATATGCTCCACCATGATGTACTGTGTCCCAGGCCCAAAAGTAACAGAGCCAAATGACCATGTACTAAAACACCTGAAATCATGAGTCAAAATACATCTTTCCTCCTCTAAGCTGATTCTCTCAGGAAATTTGTCACAGTGACAGAAAGCTGACTAACCCAGCTGGGGAGACTTTGTCTAGGGGGCTGAGCTTCTTGCACAAAAGGAGCAGCCATGGGCTCCTCATTGCTTGTCTTTAGCAGGCCTATCTTTAGCAGGCCTACATCCTCCAACCCCACGAGGTTCTGAGCATCCCACCAGCTGCAGACTGAACATGGGATGTGGAGCCTGCAGCTGTCTCACTGGGAAGGACCTTGACTGAGGTCCTCCTGACTCTGCAGGCTGTGAGGCTCTTCTGATAAGGAGACAGGCCCTGGAATTCTATAATAGCTGCCTAAAGGGGGCCACTGCATTAGGTGAACAGAGAACAGGTGGAGGACCCCACTCCCTAGGTCAGCAGCCAGGGAACTACTGGGAATGGCCACCTTTGCCTGAGATGTTCATCTGTGTGAGGCCACCAGTCTGCTGGCCGTCTCTCTGTATTTCTGTATGACCATCAGTCTCTGACATTCACAGTTCTGTGAGTCAGGGTATTGTTGGACTCTGGGTGATAGGACCCATGCAAGAGTCCTACCAGTTGGTTGCCAAGCTAGCATAGAAGTCAGCAAAGGAGGCTCTCGACTTCTCCCCAACAATTGGCTTACCCCTTCTGGTTTCCTTCCTGTCGAGATAATCACCTGAGGCAAGCCCCTAAAGATGACTAAGGGCATATAAGAGATGGGGGAATGGAGGCTGAGAGAAGGGAAGAGATTTACACAAGACCCCAGATGGATCAGCCAAAGACTGCGACCATGTCTTGATGCCTGTCCTGTTTGCTGCCTACTACAGCTCAGCCTCCTGGCCTCTCCATCTGTCCATGGGTCTTTTCTCTCCATTAGGAAGGCAGCTGCGCTCCACCACTATATACCACCAATGCCGCACTTTTCTCTCCATTAGGTGGTGACCCCCTGGTGGCTGTGTATGCATCCCCCACAGTGCCTATGGAAGCCAAACCCTGCTCGAGTTTTCCTCTGTCTCGGCTTCCGCTCTCCCTTGCTCCATGTTTCCTGGCCCCATTCAGATCTACCCTCCCTCCCAGGGACCTCTGGCCTGGCCTAGCTCTTCCTGTCCTCAATCAACCCCTGTAGCTTTCAGCTGGTGGTAAAGTGTTGCATAGGGACCAATTTCTAAATGTGGTTACCCTTCTCTCTGGTTCTTTCTCTTTGAGCTTAGCCAGGCAGGAAATGCAGCCACAACCGACATCTAAATTAAACACATATGCTAACTTCCCTGTCCCTTCCACCACACTTGACATACAGACAATGATGAGGTAGAGAGCCAAGCACACTCCAACCTCACTACTCTGCAGGTGGCTAGAGTCAACACTGGGGATGGAGACCTACTGCCCTGTCACCCTACTAAAACTACAGGCTGACTTCTTCTGGTCTGTCACTGGGCCCCACCATGATGCACTATGGTGTCTAGCACAGGAACCACTTTCCTCTACTTATGAGCTAAGCAGATAGCTTTGGGATTATCTGTTGCTGCCAGATGTTTCTCTCTTTACTTCTTCCCCAGGACTTACTTAGGTTCAAACCAAGAGCTCCGTTATAACAAAAATGTGTTGGAGTGTTAGGCCTAGAGATTTGTGCATGTTGCATTGCCCATGAGTGCCCATGTGAAGGAACTTGGCTATGACACATCAAGCTTGGCTCCTCAGCCCAAAAGAATACCTGAGCCCTTTCCCCAACCACTATCTGAAGTCCAGCTCGACACCACAACACCATGGCTGGGCTCAGAAGGGATTCAGAGTGAAGAGGGTGGGTTGAAGATTCCCGCAGAGCACGGACAGGAAGCTGTCCTTGGGGTCCTTTTTGCACTGTGTGGCTACGTCTGAGCCAGGGAAAGCTGGAAGCATTTCTTCCCTTTCTCCATCCCCTTGGAAGAGGAAATGATGCAGTGTTCCTTAAAGCCAGTGAAATTTTGTCTCCAGGAGATTTAACAAATTTTTTGATGTTTCAAAGCAAGATGGTTAATTTTTGCAGCCCTTAGACAAGGCTGTTGAGCCTGCAGAAAGAGATCTATCAGAGTAGATGGTCTGGGTGATGGGAGGTATGATGTGGAGTCTCTGAGGTTGAAGAGAGGAGGAATGGCGACCTCAGGCTAAATCAGGGAGGGGTGGCCAGGGAAGGAAGTCTCCCCAGAAAAGCTGAAAAGGGAGCTTTAGCCTTGGGCCCAAAATCCAGGAGTTCCACATGCCAGGTCTGGCCACTCACCCCAATATGTGAAATAAAGAGATGAGTAGTGAAGGCAGCGAGAGCTTTATTATGAGGCATACTGCAGGAAGAGGCAAGGGGAACGTGTCAGGCCATCTTCCCATTCAGATATTTGCTTTAGGTTTAAACAGAGGAGGGAGAACTGGGGACAAGGGGAGAGATATGCATAATTATTAAGCAGTCCTAGTCAAAGATGTGTTCCAGTGATCATAGGTGGTGGCCACAGCTGGTCCAGTATCTCACTGTCTCTGTATTGGTTGGGGGCCCTTGTTACAATAAGAATCATTCTGCCTGGCAGGTGGCCTGTCCAGCAGACGCCCTGATAGTCCTTTCCTTAGGGGTAGTTTCCCTTGTAAAGATGTTATCAGATCAGTCCCATCCTTCCTTGATCCAAAGTGGCAGCAAGGTGATGACTCAAAGCAAAGACAGATGCAAAACAGAGACAGAGATACCAAGTTTTTCTCCTGATTTTATTAATTTATGCATCCAAGCAAAGAGTTAGTGCTTTTTAGCAAAAGCAGCTTCTGAGTACCTGTTACACACCAGTAGCTGAGGTTGTCAACACTCTATATCCCTGAGGTGTCAGGCCTGAATGTAAGCTTTGGGAAACAGGTGGAGGGGAGAGGCCAAGAAGAGGCCAGTGTTTCAGAATTACTGAGTGGACTCAGATGAAATAGCAATGGTTGGTGTGGGCCAGGGTGGACAGTGGAGGACTCAATTATGTCAACAGAAGCCAGAGACCAAGCCCAAGAGGACCCTGGGAGTCTGCATCCACCCAGGGCCTGATGCTGCTAACACAAAATAGGTGGACTGTCCTCTCTAGGCTTCAGCTGGGCTGTTTGACTTTTAATTAACATTTTTAAGTTCTTTTTTTTTAAATCAGCTACATGTTACTGACATTGACTCTGTTCCAGGCCATGTGCTTGGCATCACACAGACACAGGGCTGTGAACCTGAGAGAACTCGAGCCCTAGAGAGGAAGACAGTCCAGAAACGGAGCTGCCAACCAAGAGAAAGTGCTGTGGGAGCCTGGATAGGGGCAGCCCATTCTGGGTAGTGTGAAGTCAGGACAAATGCTATCTCCCAGGACCCAGGATGATGGGGACTTGTGACCAGAGGCTGGGGTGGGGCGAGAGGCACTAGAGTTGTGACAAGACCTTCCTTCAATTTTCTCAAGTGCTTCCATAATGACTGTGGTTTCTGATCCTATTCGCCAACCTCCTCATCTTCCCCAGCTGTACAAACATTCGGGTGAAGTGACTGGGTATAAGTCATTATTCTGGAAACAGCGCCCAGAGGCCCATGAGGGGTGTGTGCGTGCATTTGAATGATGTATATCACCTCAAGTGAGAATGGGCCCCAGTGAGCTGCTCAGGAAAGCACTTGGCTCCTGCAGGACCCATTGCTCAGTAACAGTCTCAGCCTCACAAACAAACAAAATCACCCTAAGTGATCCCACTAGGCGCCCGTTCTCAGCCTAATCTCACCATAAATAACCCATTAGGGGTGGGGATGGGTTAGTAGGGAAAACAGCTGCTCAGAAGAAAAGTTTCCTCCATTCCAGAAGCTTCTATCTGCTCTTGGGGCCATCCCACCATGTGCCTCCTGTCTGGGGTCCAGCTCAGGTTTGGGACAGTAAGAAGGGGGTCCCCATGCTAGAGGCTGCATGATCTGTGTCCTGGGCAAGATCCCAGAGGTGAAGCAGAGATGTTACTGGGGATAAGGACACCAAGCGAGGGTGTCCTTTGAGTTGGGCTCAGTCTCCAGCACACGTTTGAGTACTGCATGGATGTTGTTACTCCTCATTTACATAGGAGGAAACTGAGGCTTAGGAAGGGGTGAGGCTTCCTGTGCCATTCAGCTGTAGGGAAGCAGGTGGAAACTGAACCCTATGTGTCAGAATCCTGGGCTGCCTCTTGGGCTCTTGTCCACAGTTCCTGACTGTTATTAGTGGACCTGGGCACAGGGACTGGGGTAAGGCAGGGAGGCCCAGCCTGAGGGTGCAAATGTGAATTTGGCACTGGTTCTGGGGGTGCTGTGTGAGTAGGGGCTCTGCACCTCAGGGCCTCCTTAAATATGGTCCTCTCAGCCACCCTTTGCCTCAGTCCAGGACGCTGTTGTAGGCCTCCCTCTGCTCTGGCTGTACCCACACGGGCTCATCTTTTGGCTGTTCCAAACCCTTCCAGAGACCATAGGAAGGGTTGTGAACATGATCACAACACTGAGAGCACAAGACAAGTCGAATCTATTTTTTACTTTCTCTTCTGTTTTTTTGAGCCACATCCCCAGTCCTTTTGCTTTTAGAAGGTTTTTCAGATAAGGACTAGTCTGGCCTCAGACTATATCAGATTAAGTCCAGCTAGAGTCCCTTTTCAGCAGTTCACAAGGAGTCCAAAGTCTGCTTATTGGAGCCCCTTCTGCTTTCCCCGTATAAGGCCTTCTGCTTCTGCAGTTAAAACAATGGATAGCATCCCATTCTTTATTCTTATTAGTTGATTGATGTCTCTGCTGTGTGCCTGTCTTTCCCATGCCTGTCTAGTCCTTTCAGAAAAGGCCAAATCTGCTGGCAGCCTCTCTTTCCTCCACCTTCACCTCCTGGCTCCTGGATTGAGGGGGTCTCCCCAGCTCCATTGCTGTTTCTAGGTCAAGTCCTCGAAGTGGGCCTCTAGTTTGTGAGGACAGATGCTGCTGTTGTGGTCTTCACAAAGGTGCATGCCACTCCCCTTCTCAGCTTACTGAAGATGCCCCTTGTCAAGGGTGGCCAGGAATAATAAGTGCCACCTATTGGGTGTCCACTACATCCTGGCCTTTCGCAAACACTGTTCCACCCTCCAGAGGCAGTGTAAACCTGAGGCCTGGCTGGGGCAATGGATGAGGCCTTCTTCTAGTAGCCACCCTGTGTGCAAGGCTTGCACAACATTTCTCAGTTCGTCTAAACTCCACAGAACAGACGAGGTGTCCTAATGAGTGGAAGAAGCATACTACAGAACAGTACATAAAATATAACATAAAGATGTGGTGCACACAAACAATAACACTGTATGATTTTCCTGAATACATATTGATATGAAAATATATAGAGAAAAGTCTACAAGAGCACAGCCAAGCAGTGGCTACAGTTATCTCATGGTGGTCACTGGATGGGAGGGGTGATAGTCAAATGAGATTGTAGTGCTATCTGCAAGGTTTTTATATTTTATAAGAAGAAGGTATCCTGATATTGCTTGTGTAATTAAAATTAATTTTTAAATGGAGGGAAATGACAAAAAAAAATGACATGGGTACTGTGACAATAATAGTGGGTGCGGACCCAAGAACGAAGCCCCTTTCCACCAGCAGGCTTCATTTCTGCTGGAGTGCTGGGGTGATTTGATGGTAGTCTGGGTAGTAATTTCTCTGGAGAGCCAGGGTCCCACAGCACAGTGGTAGAGGAATTTTTTAAGTATATATTTGCTTTCTACTGACAAAAGTAGTGTATATTCACCATAGATGATTTGCAAACTATAGAAAAGTATAAAAAGGAAAATGAAAATCCCTTGTAATCCAACCACGGAGTCATAATCATAGTTAGCATTTCAACACAGGGGTAATGTGGATTTAGACACGCCTGGCATCACACCTGCCTCTCCCATTCGCTTGTGTACTGTAAAACTTGGTCTTTGAACTGTGAGAGGCGAAGATTACTCTCATGTTGCAGGATGAGGACTAATTAACTGGGAGTCCTCTGCAGTGCATGCTGGGAGTGCTCAGTACACAGCGTCCTCACTGTGTGGTAGTGGCACAATGCCTGTAGATACAGATATGTTTCCCCACTATTTTGGGATTGTGCATTATATACAGTGTTATATTTTTCCCTTTTATTTGATTTTTTGATGTGCACTTTTTAATGTGGGCACTCTCAAGACCTTGGGGATATGGATTATGCTGTGCCAGACTAATTTGTGGAGCCAGTGGTACTAGCAAGTTCACTAACAAGTCCTGCCCCTCTCCAAAACCTTCCATGGCTGCCTAATGCCACCAGAGTAAATCTGATCTCTTACTTGGAGTCTGGATTCTTCAAAGTCCGGCCCTCCTCTAGCCACCCTGATTTTCCCTGTCTGCTTAGCCTACTCTAGACTGCATCTTAGTGGGTCATCCCAACAACCCCAGCATCCAACCATGTACCCAGAGCACCTGCCTCTCTCTGGAGGCTGGCCCAAACCCAGTTTCTCCATGGATGCTCTGTCCTCACTGTCCAGCCTACAACAATCCCCTTGCCCTCGTATTTCCCATGGTAAGAAAAAGTTTACTTCATTCACTGGGCTCAGTTTACCCTCAGCCCTAACTCCACAGTATGTCTCTGAGGACTGGGGTCCCACCATATGCCACTTTTTAAATCTTTTATTTTGAAAGTTACTTGGCAACTGTGCTGAGCACATGGGAAACACCCCAGCACACGTTGGCTGGTGTTTTTGCACCAGTTAACAAGGGGCTGGGTGTTTTTCTGTTTGTTGGTTTTCCTAGCCTCAGGAATGTCTCCTGGCTGGGTCAGTTGTCAGTTAATAAACAGAGACCTTGTCCTTGGCCTGGACCTCTGCAGTCTGTCTTTCCAGCATCCATTCCCCCTTTCTTTTCAAAACCCTTTTTCCATTCTCTGCCCATGTGTTTAGAGGTGGTGTCAACCCTGGCCTGGAATTGGCCTCTTTTCTGGTCATTTCCCAATGTTTCCTAACATTCGGCACAGGGGACCTAAGAAATCAAACTAAACACAACCCTGGAACTTGTGCTAGAGAAAAACAAAAAGGAGAAACAAAGCTCTTTTCCTGCTGGTCTTTTGTTTTTAGAGATGGAGTGGGGAATTTGGGGCTGCTGACAGGCACACATGGAGAATTCTGCCTGGCACGGAACCATTACAAGGGAAGATGGTGAGGATTTAGATGTGTGACTGTTAATTGGCAGAGCCAAATGTATAACCCTAACCCTGCCTCTGTGCTTTCTAGTCATATGATGCTATGGTTTGGCTATGGTTTTCCCCCTGGAGATCCTTGTGCCGGAATCTTGTGCTGGAGCTGAGAGGTGGTGGAACCTTTAAGAGGCAGGGCCTAGTGAAAGATGGTTAGGTCTTTGGAGGGCACCACTTGTGGAAGGGATTAAGGTAGTTCTCCTGGGGTCCAGTTGGCTCTCACAAGACTGGGTTGTTATAAAAAGAGCAAGCCTGCTCCAAGTCCCTCTGGGCTCCTGTCTCACCATGTGAGTTCTTCAGCGCATGTTCCCACAGTTGTGATGCCATCCACCATAAGACTGTCGCCAGAGTCAGAAACAGATGTGGCCACCCAATCCTGGAATTTCAGCCTCCAAAACTGTGAGCTAAACAAACTTCTTCTCTTTATAAAGTACTCAACCTCTGATATTTTGCTAGAGCAACCTAAAACAGACTCAGACGATGAGCCAAAAAGATTTTTTTTCCCATAAGCCAGTTTTCTGTCACTTATAACTCAAAGACTCTAGACTCAAATGCTTCAGCCAGACCCCCATGCTAAAACTTTTCCTATCTGAGCTTCTTTTCTACAGAAACTAAGCATATTGGAACCACAAGGAACCCTAGGACCCAAGTCCATTCTTGTGGTTCTTACATCTGCAGTGTGATCACAATCTAGAGGTGAAAAACATGACACCCCCCCCCAAACCCTCCATGGAGCTGCAGATGGAGCTAGGACCAAATGTCTCCCTGGGCAGAGCTGCCTGCCTTCCCCCAAGCTCCAGAAAAGGACTGCAGGTTCTCAGCCATGTTCCCTTGTGACTGCAGGTCTCAGGAAAACAGTGGTTAATAATATTGCACAGGGGACTTGAAGCTAGCAATGCACACAGCCTGCTTCCCATGTGCCTTCCATGAAGCCCCAGGAGCCACATTCCCATTGCTTATATGAGTGATTTAAAATATCAGAACATTTGCTCCTGAGTTCAGGTACTCGCTGGGGCAGAAGCTCACAGTGTTGGGAGCACCAGTGGCACTTGCTTTGGCATCACAGGTCTACCTGTGTGCCTAACACTGCACACACCTTCCCAGTGCCACTCAGGGGGCCAACTGCAGTGCCACCTCTTCCTACTTTCTGGAGAGGGGGCTCAACCATGGAGCCCACTCCTGCCAAGCTTGGACACAGTCTTGACGTCTTTCTCTAAGCACCTGGGGGCAGCCACTATTGAGAGTCTGAAAGTGAGGCCAAATGTTTTTAGCAGCTATACGAAAGGAATTCAGATTATATACACCATAACATCCAGTACAGTCACTCAACAAAAATAACTTCTGGTATTTGCACTGGGAGGGAGTTAAAGCAGAAGGTGTTTAGATCACCATGTTTCATAGACTAGGAAACCGAGGCTTGGAGATGGAAAGAGCTCATGCAAAAACCATGCACAGAATTAGTGTTGACCTGGGTCTAGAACTTGGGTCTCCTAGCTTCCAGTTTAGTGTTCTTTGTACTTCCCCTCAGCTGCTCAAACCTCACACTTAGCTCTGCTCCATAGCTGGACAGATTCTTCCTCTGGATCCAGGAGTTCTTGAATCATCAGAAATCATCAGAGCTGTGGTGGAATATACCATGTTGACGGAGGCAGCTGTGCTCTCAATACAAAGGGTTGAGTGCAGCAATTATCTCAGTGGTGCTGTGTAACAAATCACTCTGGAACTCAGGGCTTTCAACAGCAAGGATAGTTTTCTGTTCTTGGCTTTTCAGGTGACTGAGAATTGGCTGACCCAGGCTGGCCTTAGCTGGGCAGGCTTACTTTGGGATGTAGGTTGACTGAGTTTGGCTACAGGCTGGACTCCAAGTGGTACATGGTGTCAGCTCTTCCCAACTTCAAAGAAGCACAAGAATGAGTGCAAACATGGTTTTCAAGGCCTCAGTTACTTCCACCTGCACCCTGTGTGCCAAAGAACGTGGTCCCAGTGCCAACGGATAAGGAAAACAGGCTCCGTCTCTAGGAGGAAGAACTGCCAATGTCTCATGACAAAGGACATGGGCACCCTGCTCCGGCACAGGGACACTAAAGAATCAAGGGCAAAGATCCAGACTGCCACAGGAAGTTTTCTCTTCCACTGTCTGTCCCACCTCCATTCTGAGTCAGTGCACTGCCAAAACGAGCATCCAGGATGCACAAATTGCTTCTTATAAGCAGGTCTCAGTCAAAGCCCTGCATGGGGCATTTAACTCTCCTTCCTGAACGGAACCAACGAAAGGGCTTTTTCTAGCTTTCAGCCTCCTCTGGTTCCAGTCCATCATGGTCAAAGGGCCAGATGAATCTTTCTGAGCTCTACATTTTTATCAGTTTGTACCACTGTGGAAGCCTTTAATGGCTTTCAATACCCACAACATTGAGTTCCAACCCCCAGCTTGCCCCAGCCTGTCATAAAGCATGACACTGCATAGACCAACTGTTACCTACTGTTGGGGATTGACTCTTGGCTTACCTAGACTGAGTGCCCTTCATTTGCCTGCACTCTTTGGTCTGTGACCCACCCCATGGTACTGCCATGCTCTTTTTCCCAGCTCCTTTCATGGACTAAACTCCATCTATTCTGCATTAGAGTCTACCCAAAGAAACCAAACGAGTCAGAGAGACATATGAAAAACGTATTGCAAAGAAATAGCTAACACAATTCTGGGACTTGGCTAGACAAGTTTACCTTCTATAGGGCCCTTCAGGAAGGGCCAGCTGGAGTAACAGAGACAGGGGGAAGCTGGAATCCACAGACAGAATGTCTTCTGGAAGTCCTCCGCTCTGTTCTTAAGGGCCTTTAGACTGATTAAACCAGGCCCACTCAGAGTTTCTAAGGTAACTGACTATGGACTTGGCTGCATCCACAAAATCCCTCCACAGCAACACAAGATTAAACAGCTAGAGACAGGAGCTTAGCCAAGCTGACACATAAAACTAATCATCCCAGAAAACAATCCACCCCTTGTCAACTTGACCTCCAAATGCATCTCCTGAAATCACACTTACTCTCCAGGTACAGATAATAACCAAGTTGTATTTCCAAATAACATGATACAACCATCCTGAGTCCCACACACAGCTACAAATGTGCTAACACTTTCTGCCAAAAAGGGGCAAGGCATTTGGGTGAGCTTGAGTCTTCTCTTTTGATGTCCAGTAGCTGAAATATGGTGGCATAAACTTAACTTTGAGTAATGCATTTTATGTTAAGTGATAAGGCTGATAAGAGAGACAAGCCAGCAAAAGCTCTTTAAGTGTGTGTACATATAGTCACAGCAAAATAAGGAAGCAACATGACATTCTACTACTCATTTCTGCAAGGGGACACATGGTTACATTTGGTATTATAAATGCCTTTGCCACTACCCATTCCATATTCACATTGCTCTCAGTAAGTGCTCCCACTGGCCATGGTCTTTGCCCAGTGAGGTGACCCACTTCTTCATTCCTAAAGGGTCTGGGCCATGAGTAGTTCGGCCTGAGCTGGATTGTTGTGGTTTTCCATTGACTTTGATCACAGGGCATGGTGATGTTGAGACATCCTAAGGAACACGCACTCGATTCTCCATGGTAGTCAGGAGCCATCACCACAGTCAGCACAACAGTGCCCTGTTTCACCTGTTGATTCAGAGGCTGGAGGAGCCCAAGGAGGCTGGGCGGTTGTCTCTCCTCCAGTTCAGTGGTGTCATTGCTGCGTCTCTTGGTGTAAATATTCTTCCCTCTGGGGTCGCATGTGGTCATGGAGACAAAGAGCAGAGACCTTGCTGGAGAATCACTGAAGGTAATAGTGAGTGGTGCCATTCCTGTTTCCACTCTTGGTTCCTCAACCCATAAACCCCGATAAGGACCAGCCTCCAGAGAGAGGCAGGTGCTCTGGGAACATGGTGCAGCAAAGTTGTGGTGACCAAATGATGGACCACACTGTCGGCCCCAGTTCTTGGATCCTATCTGGATCTACTGGTCGAGGATATGTCCTTGTCTCTTTAGGCTCAGCCTTGAGACTTGGATTTGGGCAATCCCTTGCTTTCTTCTGCTTGCATTCTTGCTCCTCTGCTGTCACCATGCAATGACCAAACCCAGGCCAGCCCACTGGTCCCAGGAGGAGGGGGAAGATCATGTGACAGCCACTCCCAGCCAACCTGTGGATGCATGAGCTGAATCAAAGCTTTGTTATATTTTATTTGTTACGCAGAGCTAACTAATGTGGCCATAGCTAGCGAATACAGGCACTTAGAATAGCGTTTATAGTATAGCCCTTCATTTCCAGATAAGCTTCGATGGTGACCTTGGTCATATTTCTCCACCAACACTAACCAACATGTAATCTGCCTGGAATCCACACACCATTAGCCTTCAGGAATAGGAACTCACTGTTTGCCAAGGCAGCCCATATCACTTAACTTCCACTCAGTGGCCCTTAGGGCCACACAGAATTAAGTGCACCCTTGTTTCCTCCTGACAACTGTTCAGAGATGAGAGACAGCTCCCATGCCCTACCAGGTCTTTGTTTCTTTGATCTAAACATCCCCCTTGACTTCTGGCATCTCTGCCCCTGTTAAAGAGTCCAAACCTCTGCTCTTCTTGCAGCCCCAGAAAACTGGGTCAGTTCTGCTCTGCTTTGTCTGTCTGTCTGCAGCTCACATGCCCAAAGAAGAACTTGCCAGCTAAGACGAGCTAAGCAGAGCCAGCTGCACAGGCTGTCATCACCCTTACTGCTGATGCCCCAAGAACTGGAGCTCCTTGGCAACCACAGGTGATCCTGAGCTGACCCTGGACACCACCCAGGCATCATCACACATGCTGTTGCTACACCAGGCCTCTGCCCACTTGAAACCTCAGATGTCCCAGGGAATTCGGGAAAATGAAGGAACTGTGGTTTGAGGGGTGCCCCAGATTTCATGTGTTAGAAACTTAATCTGCAAAGTCATATGTTACTGGTAATTGAAAGTGGGACCTTCAGGTGGTAATTAGGGTTAGATGTGGTCATGAGGGTCAGGCTCCCCTGATGGCATTAGTGGCTTTATAAGAAGAGGAAGAGAGGACTAAGCTAGTGGGCTTGCTCTGCCTCGACATGTGATGCCCTCTGCCATGTCATGGTGTAGCAAAAAGCAGATGCAGTGTATGCTGTTGCACTTCCCAGCTGCCTGACCCATAAGCTTAATAAACCTCTATTCTTTGTAAATAGCCCAGTCTCCAGTAAGTGGGTGAGTGGGGCACCCGTATCCCAGTGGGCTGGAATCTGGATCCTGGGTGACTGTCTGGCCAAAACAGGCCTGCCTGCCTGAGAAACACGACAGAGGTAATTTCATGCCTTTTCCACAGGGCTGTGTCATTATCCGTTCTCTGCGTGGGCAGAGATGGAGATGGTGACTTCTGTACTCAGGCAGTCCCTGATATGTCAGAGCAGCCAGGACAGCAAAGAACGCCTTGTCCTATGTAGACTAACATCCCTATCCCTGGCTCACTTCCATTCCTCCTGTCAAAGGAAGCTGTTTACCTGCTCAAGCAGCTGACAGTTGAAATCTGCCTTCACAAGATTTCCACCTTCTGATCCCACTTGCCTCTGCAACCACATACAGCAAACTCCACTTCCATAAAGAGCTCATCAGTTAAGACCCCAGCCACCACCTCTTGTCTCTTCTCCAAGTCAAGCAACACATCAACTGTCCTCCTATAGCCAGTTTCTGGTCTGTCACCCTGGATTCCTATTTGGTGATGTTCCGGGAGAAAATGATCATTCTCAAAGTCACCACCAAGCTTGGTGTGGCAGATAGAGCACTCGACAAGGAGGTGACAAGCTGACATTGGCACCAACGGTCTCTCCTATGCTAATCTGCACTGCAGCCTGTTCACCCACCAGGAAAATGGACAAACCGCTCACTGAAAGTGTCATAAAGATGTCACTCAAATGAGACTGGAGCAGGAGGGTGCAACTGAGCCCACACCAGTGACTGTGTTGACATCAACACTCCACTGCTGCAGTTGACAGAGAAGAGTCTTTACCTTGTAGGTAATGTTGCCAGGAATATGGGGCTGCTCCATCCTGATCTACTCTTCTTTAATCATGACACAACCAAGGTTCAGTAGAGGGGCCAAGACCAAGAGGAGGGTCTTAGGGTGCTCAGAGGAACAGAGCAATAGCCTGTGTGTGTGTGTACAGATGAGCTACATCTTAAGGAATCAGCTAATGTGATCACAAACCTAAAATCTGGTGAAGGAGGCTGGCAGACTGGAGACTCAGGCAACAGTTGCAATTGGAGTCAAAGGCAGCTCAGGGAAGAACCACAGAGGATGAAGTCCAGAGGCAGTCTACTATAAAATCCTTGCTCAGTCTTTTATCCTATCTAGGCCTTCAACTTGGGGATGAGGCCCTCTCAAATTACAAAGGGCAATTTGCTTAAATTCCACAAGTTAAATGTAAGTGAAAATCTAAGACATCATCCCATAAACAACCAAAATAATGTGTGACCAGCCAAGCTGACACAGAAAATTAACCATCACACCCAGCAAGCCTGCCATCCAGTGACAGGGAAGGAGGCAGGAGGTACTTGGGATGTGTTCCAAAGAACAAAACATAGCAAAACATCACACCACCAAAAACCTTCCGGGAATGTTGTGGAGTGTCTCATATTTCCCTTTATCTAAGAACAATGACTGATGTTCACCATACCATCAATTACAATAAAACAGGTTACAAAGCACAGTCATCCAGCCACTGCATATGATACTGTGAGTATGAATCCTCAGCCCAGTGGGAGATGTTTATAATATATATGTCACAATATAGTATGTATAATATGACAACCATTTATAATAAAGATACATTGTCTTCACCAAGATCTTAACATCACTTATCTCTAGATATGGGAGTTCTGGGTCTTCTTCTTTGCTTCTCTTCCATGTATTATGTAAACATCTCCATTAGAATCCTCTGGCAGTTGCCAAACAAAGTAATAAATAAATAAAATTTTTCAAGTAAGCAAAAGATTTTTACATAATCATTTCTGTCACTTAGAATGCATAAAACTCCAAATATCTATGGCATTTGTTTGAGTTATGTTTCAGCTAAATTTAACTAAACTTTTACATTCGAGTTTTTTGTTGATGTTACTATTTTGGTTTAAAAGTGCTTTCAATGTTTCTGATTAGATTTAAGAAAGCACTTTATAAATACTATTAAGAACTACACCCATATCAATTATTTTTAGAAGACATTTCACCTGTAAATAATGGCTGTCTTGGGTCCTTTCCTGCTGCTGTAACAAAATACCATAGACTGGGAAATTTATACAAAACAGAAATACATTACTCACAGTACTAGAAGCTGAGAAGTTCAAATTCAAGGCTTGGATTGCTGAGGGCTTGGCTGACTCTGCTTCCAAGATGGCAGCTGGTTCTTTGTTTTCCAAAAAGATCAAATACTATATCTTTGCATGGCAGATGGGATGAAAGGGCAAAGGAGATATATAGCAAACTTGACCTTTCTTATAAGGTCATTAATCCCATTTATGAGGTCCCCACCCTTGTGATTTAATGACCTCCAAAAGGCCTCACATCTTATACTATGTATGGGAGGGATGCATACAGACCATAGTACTGGCCATAATTAATTCCTTCTGGATCATGGTTATGAATAACCTTTCTGCTCTTCCTTGCCACTTCTACTGACGCTTCAGAGCTCTTGTCTTTCATTTTCACTAAACAATTGTGTGTTCAAAAGCAAAAACATTGTATCTCCTATCTAGAGTCAAAGTGTGGACTTTGTAGTTGCTGTTTCTCCCTCTGGTCAACAGGGCTGTATTGAGTACTCAGGTCATTAATTATGGGTAGATGAATCCTTGTGGCAGGGGCTATCCTGCACACTGTAGGATTTTGTGTGTGTGTGTGTGGTACTAGGGCTTGAACTCAGGGCCTTCACCTTGACCCATTCCACCAACCCAATATTTTGTGATAGGGTTTTTCAAGATAGGGTCTTGTGAATTATTTGCCTGGGCTGGCTTTGAACTGCCATGCTCCTGATCTCTGCCTCCTGAGTAGCTAGGATTGTAGACATGAGCCACCAGCGCCCGGCTGTAGGATGTCTTATATCATCTTTGGCTTCTGTCCACTGGATTCCAGTAGAAAACTCCAAATTATGACAACTAAGATGTCTCTAGCCATTGGCAAATGTCTCCTAGGGACAAAGTCGACCCTGGTCAAGACCCACTGCTATAGGTCACTAAGGATTCATCCACTCCAGACAATAAGGGAGAAAGGATGGTCAGATAAGCATCCAAGGGACAGAAAGGCCTTTGCCCATGTGGGCCTCCCCTCCCCCACTTGGTGCCCATCAGATAGGATCTGACTGACCTTGCCCCTTCTGGAATCCAACAAGGTGCTCTCTTGAGTAGACTGGCACTGCTGTCAGCAGGGCCACCTTCTTGTCCTGAGACAGGCAGCATCAGTCCAGAAGCAGTTCATAGAAGTTGCTGGAAAGAAGAAACCTTGAGGGTAAAGGGGAAGATGGTGTATGGGGGCATTCACAAAGCCAAAGGAAAACGTAAATGGACACTGAGGAGATGGGGATGGAAGCCTCGCCTGCTGGCCCAGGCCTCAGCCAGATCCAGTACCCTCAGTTAACCAGACACTCACAAGGCCTCCTTCCACACCTGTTCCCTGAGAGCTGGGCCTGCCGCCAGGGATGCGGTTTTAGCAATCCAGGGATTGAAAGGAAAGGAAAGGAAAATGCCTTCCGGATCTCCTTTACATCTGCTCTGCAATGTTTGTGCTATTTTTTGGCTTTGGAATGAAAAACCCCTGAATGTGGGCCTGGGGAGATGATGAAGGGATTATGCTTAATGTGTCACCAGGCTTCATGGCTCTGAGAGGAAGCCTTGAACCTGGCCTCCACATTTCCTGGCTCATTCAGATCCTGAGAGCAGTCCATCCCAGATGTACTCTTTGAATATGCTTCCATCAACCAGGAGGTCACACACCCTCTGTGGCTCCCTGTTTTCTGCAAGGTAAATCTCAACTACATAACATGGAATGTATATTAACTTTTGGGAGCTGCTATAACAAATGACCACAAGTTAGGTGACTGAAAATAGCAAAAATGCATTTTTATACAGTCTGGGGAACGTAAGTCTGAAATCAAGGTACAAGCAGGGTTGGCTCCTTCTGGAAGCTCTGCAGGAGAATTAAGGGCCTCTCTTCTGGCTTCTAGTGGCTGCTTCTGCTGCTGCTGATCATTGGCATCCCTAGCCTGCAGCTTCTAACTCCACTCTCTGCTCCTTTCTTCACTTGGCCTTCTTTTCCATCTTCTCTTTTTTTCTTCTAAGGACACTTGTCATTGGATGTAGAGCCCATCTGGATAAGCCAGGATGGTCTCATCTAGAGATTCTTACTTTAACTACAGCTTTGAAGATTGTTATTCCAAAGAAGGTCAACTTTGCAGATGTCAGATAGGCAGATGTCAGATAGCTTAATAAGACCTTTCAGGGCCTCCAGTGACAGGCTTTCATGACTTCATTCATTTGTTCACTCACATGGTGATGAGCCATGTTTGTGTGTCCCATCTGGGCCAGTGTCCTGCCAGCTTTCCCTTGGTCCTCTTCCTTCCCTCTTTCCATCTAGGCTCAGAGCTTTGAATCCTTCTCACTCCTTGGGGCCCAGCCAAGCTTCTTCCCAGAAGTCTTTCTTAACTTTTCCAGTGGACACTGATCCATAACCCCACAGCAGAATGCCACCCATATCCCCATTTTGCTGACTGCAGTCTGAAGAAGGATGGGGACTGTCCTTGCAGAACCTCTGACAGGACACTCATCAAGCATGTAGTGATCATCAGATTAGCTGGAATCAGCAGGGATCCCTCTGTGTCTAACCATGCCTGCCTAGGTATGAAATGAAGGAGACGACCTGCCACCAGGAACCTTTCAATGGCATGTCTGAACTACTCTTTCCTCCTTACCACCCTCCCATTATCCCCACTTTCCCTCTGAAAAAGTGGAGTCTCTGAAGTCCCTTCCTTGTTCAAATTCACAATCTAAGTCAAGTTCCATCTCATTAAGCAAGTAGACCAGGATTGGAGTCCCATCATGAGATCTTCAAGGGGATGGCTGGGGCAAAAATCCCCTGGACATGGATTCCAGTTCAGACACTCACAACACTGTTCATTTGCAAACCCTTCCCCTTCGTGCATGTTTCCTTGTCTCCTGAGTGTGCTGTGACTGTCAGTACAGGTCCCTGGCCAAATGCCAGGGGCAGAGAAGCTGCCCCATGTTGCCTTGAGTAGCTCTGGCAGTATGGCCCAATGGGAAAGTCTCCAGCCTAGGACAGACTTCTTCCATGAGGAACTGAGGAACCTTCAGCCACCAGGGTCCCCAAGAAAACCTTCCCTCATTTGTACCCTATTCCAGCTGCCCTACCTTGCTCACCAGGATCCACTGTGGTGACCCTCACCACTCACTCACTACTGGGGGCTGTTTGCTCTTCCACTGTGCACCGTCCCCTCGCACTGGTCAGCTCTCCTCACCTTCCGCAGTCACAGCTGAGGCTGTCCCCACTGGCTTCTGGGGGCTCCACGCCCTCCTCTCCATGTTCACTCCCCTGTGGCATCCAGTCAGCCACGTGGGTCTGCAGCGGAAGGGCTGAGCCCTCAGGCACAGCAGCACTCAGCGAGGGCACGTGACTCGTCGCTGTGTCCTCGCACCTCACATGGAGTGCGCTCACCAGGCCGAATGGCAAGTTCCTCTTGTTTTCATGCCGTTACTCCATCTCCAAGTCAAGCATCCACGCTAACGCCCCGTCTCAGGATGAGCCTCACTTTAGGCCTCTCACCCTCCTCTGCCTAACTGTGGCTAAACACAAGAAGGCTGAGGAACACTGGAGAAATCCATGTCTGTAACACCCCATTTTCCTAGTCGCTATGTGGTATTAGTGCGCATGCGCAAGGGATGGAGCCCAGGGCTTCACCGGGCTAGGCACCTGCTCTGCGGCTGAGCTACGTACACCCTTAGCCTGACCCTGCCACACTTTCTTATAGTTAAGAAGCCTTTGGCCTGTTTCACAAAAGACCAAATCTGCCCCGCCATTACTATAGCTCTATGATATATTTTTATTTTCCAGGGAAAATGTGGTTAGAAAAGACTCCAAGAACAACAAAAGCAACTGGAAGAACAAAATCAAAAGCCTTTATTTACGTAACACTTTACTTATCTAGTTATTCATTTAGTAGCTTTTGAAAGTACAACTTATATATAATAAACTGCACATATTTAAAGCATACAACTTGATAAATTTTCGACAAACATATACAGGGAAACCATGTAGATAGAGAACATGCATGCCGCTTAGAAGTTCCCTCTTGCTCCTTTAAAGTTCCTCTCTCCCCCCTCCACAGCCCCCCACCCCAGTCCTAATCACTACCATGCTTCTGTAACTATTGACACATTTGCATATCCAAGCATTGTATGCAAATTGTATCATTCAGAGCACACTTTTTTTGCCTGGCTTCTTGCACTCCTCAGAATTGTTTTAGGATTCCTTCATGGAGTAGTGTGTATCAGTTGTTCACTCCTTTTTTTTCCCTTATAGCATTCCATTGTAAGGATACATCACAGTGTGTTTATCTATTCATGGTTGATGGGCATTTGTTGTTTCTTATTTTAGGCTGTGTGCACAAGGCTGATATGAACATTAGTTGATGGGTTTTGTAAGAGCCCCGATTCTTTTCTCCTTGGTAAATACTCAGGATAGAATGGCTTGGGTCATAATGATAAGTGTTTTCTTAACTTTTTTTTTTCTTTTGCAATACTGGGGATTGAGCACACTAGGCAAATACTCTTAAGCAGCACCTCTAGCCTTATTTATCTATTTATTTATTTATTTTTGAGATAGGGTTCCACCACTAACTTTGGCCTTAAGGTCACAATCCTATGCCTCCACCTCCCAAGTAGCTGGGATTACAGGTGCACGCCACCACACTCAGCTGTGGTTAACGTTTTAAAGAAATTTACAAACCATTTACCAATGTGGCTGGGCCATTTTATAGACCCATCTGCTGTGTGTGAGTTCTGATTTTTTTTCCATCCTCACCAACAATTTCTTTTTAGTTTTATCCACTCTAATAGGCAGTGGTATTATTGTGGTTTTAATTTGCATTTCCCAGTTTGCTAATGGTGATGAGATCCTTCATGTACTTTTTTCCACCCACACACCTCTTTTTTAGAATGTCTATTCAAATCTTTTGCTTACTCTTTAATTGTACTGCTTTATTATGATTGATTTTTTGAGAGTCCTTTAAATATTTGGATGCAAGTTCTTTATTTTCTCCCACTTTGTGCATTGTTTTTTTTTTTTTTCATTCTCTCAATAGTCTTTTAAAAAGCAGAAGGTTTTAATTTGGGTGATGGTCAGTCTATCCATTTGTTAGTTCATGATGGTAAAATTATTAATTTAAAACAAAGTAAGCTAAGTGGTTTCAGCAACCAATCAGAGGGAGGTGAATTTCATAGAAGGAAAGAAGATGAGAATGAAATGGGTCCCACCTTGACCTATATGAAGAAAAGTGTTTGGGCTTTTGTTTTTGTTTCTTGGAAAGTATATGATTTAGATTTTAAATGTCCTCCAAAGGTCATGTGTTGAAAACTTGATCTCTAGCCTGTAGTACTATTAGGTGGTGGTGGAGCCTTTAAGGAGTGGGGCCTAATGGAAGGAAATTAGGTTATTGGGGCTGTGCCTTTGGAGGGGATATTAGGGCACTTTCCAGCTGCCATGAGATGACCAGCTTCCACGGCCGCACATGCCCACCATGATGCACTGCGTTGCCACAGGTCCAGAGCAGCATAGACAAGGGACCATGGACTGAAACCATGAGCAAAAAGAAACCTTTCCTCCTTTAAGTTGTTCATCCTAGGTATTTTGTCACACTAAGAAGAAGCTGCCCAATACAAAAGGCCATCCTAACAATTTGTTTTTCCTTTGCTTGGAGGATGAAATATTGGGTAGAAGACCTCATTGAAGACAAGAGAGGTTTGGATCTAATATGGAGAAGAGCCAACTGAAAGAGGATGTCAAGAAGGGGGGGGGGGATTAAAAAGAGGGAAAAGATTAGTAGAAAGAAATATCAAGGGAAGTCTGTACTCATAAAATAGAAATTAATGGATTACAGAGCAAGGATATTAAGAAAGATCTTTAAAGGGTTGCAGGAAATGGGAGAATCAGGGCAAAGCTGAGCTGTCATATGGAGCATTTTATATAACAAACTGCTGCTTAAAGCTAATATAGGCTTTATATTATAAAGGGTAAGAGGAAGCACATGCCCAAGAGAGAAGAAATGAGAGAGGAGACGCTACTTAGGACCCAAGCCAGGACTCAGATGCAGCTGATTTTGCTAGATCCTGACACTGTTCTAGGGCAGGCTGCTGCCATCTGGAACTTTGGTCACTTACAGGACTTAGGATGGGAACCTCCAGCCTACTCTGTTGTAGAGAACAGGGGAGGGGTAGGTATATTTTCCTGCAACACCTGCGGGATTCTTTTTTATGGTATGCTTACCTTGGAAGTTAATTCCTTGCTCAAGGGGAAACATTAAACAATCAGAAGGTACGAAAATCTTTTCTCCTGCTGTCACATAGTGCAGGAATGCAAGATGGTACAGCTGCACAAAGCAGAGTGTGCTCAGCAAGAACATGCAGTGGCATTTGGTCTCCTGGGTTATGGCATCTAGCAGTCAGCACGCTGACCAACAGGAATGGGGATAGCCAGAGTAAGAGATGCTGAGCAGGTGGAGAATTTCCACCCACAGTGACAACTGTGTAATCACAAGTGAAGACCCCATCTGGAGTTGGAATCAAAGCTCAGATGACCATGGGACCATGGTCCAACACAGGGACCATGGGACAGCAAGGGAGACAGGGGATTCTGAGAGGATGCCAAACCAAGGCCAGCCAGCAAACGACCCATGGCCACCTTGAAGCCTTTTATTGTCCATCTGTGCACCGTTAACACCAAAGCTGAGTGGTGTCTGGATTTGGTGGATGAGGCTGAACACAGATAATCCATATTTCACCCATATAGCAATATTGGTCAATCATTCTTAATTATGTTAAGATTAGAATACTACTAACTAAAAAGTGAAATGTAACCATGGCTTAAACACAATAGAAGCTTTATTTTTATATAAAAGTCTAGGCAGGCAGATCAAGGGCCAATAGATGGTCACATGGGGTCAGGGACTTGGGAAACTTCTAGATCATTACCTTGCCATTCCTGTAGTGTGGTCCTTGTCCTCATAGTCCAAAGTGGCATTTATGTTTTAGGAGAGAGAAAATGGTGGAGAAGGGGAGAGGGTACACACCCCAGGTGTCTTTAGGAAAGGTCCTGGACATATTCCAGGATAGATACTTCCACTCACATCCCATTGGCCAGAACATAGTCACATGACCATGCAAGGCAGGTTGGGAAATGTGGTCTTTTTTTTTTTTTTTGAGTTGTGGAATTATTTATTAAATTATAATTTCATCTATATTCTCAGATAGTCAAGCAAATCCAGGTAAATACACATAGTATTTAACGTCACGAGGAAGACCAAAGGGAAAGCTAGAATTGATCTTACTTTCTCTTACTCTTCACACTTTTCTGAGTTCTGTCCTCACTCACATCTAAGGAAATAGCCACACACTGCCATGTTACCCTGCTCCAAGTCACAAAACTACATGGGTTTCCCAGTTGGTTGAAAAATTAACAAGACTCCCTCTTAGACTATATTAACAGCAATAAATGTGTGACTACTGTCCTTCATAACCTTCCATTGTGGAACTAAGTAAACCTTCCATTAAAAGGGACATCTGAAAACTTCCAAGGGAAACACAGGTCAAGTTCAACGTCTCCCAAATAAACAGGAAGACAAAAATTTTTCTACAATATTATGCCCTCAGCCTACCTGGGGCTCCACTACTGAGAAGACTGACTTCTCTCTCCAAACACAAATGAACAATGAGCGTCATTTCACATGGGGCAGAAGAAGCTACTGAATGTGGCCCAGGCTACGGAACAATGTCACCTGGACCCACAGTGGTTCTTGTGGAGGACAATTCATGCTTGGGCCCCCTCTTCCTCATTTCTAGAAGCCCAATCAACCAGGGATTGGAGGAACCTAGGAACACATCTACTGAACTTGGCCCAGTGTTTCAGGACTTCAATCCTGCTGGTTTCAGCATAGGCCCTTGGGCCCCACAGGAACTCGTAGCAAACAGGATCACTGTTGGGGACCTGGCGGTAGTCCAAGTACTGCTCCTGCACAAAATCTTCAGTGATGAGCTTCCTGGGATTCCTGTAGAAGTAGTGCTCCCTCCCAGCATAAACCCCCATCATACTCAGCCCTTCCCAGAAAACCTGTTCAGAGGCACAGTTGCCTTCCACAACGATGATACCCAGGGTGATGATCAGCAGGCCCGTCTTGGGCATGCCCTGCTTATCACTAAGCATCTCATCATATGTCAGCCCCAGGGAAGTGACAAGGATATAGGAGGGGCTGGAGGGGTCCACTTCCCGCATTTCAATGCCAAAGACCAGACGCAAGCAATCAGAGGCTCTGCTGAAGACTGCAGGGAAGTAATCCTGGTGACTTCTCCTGACATAATTCAGCATCTCTGCCTTGGTGATTGGCTCCTTCATTTGATACTTGAGGAGCAGGGATGGCACCAAGTTGCTTCTCGCATTAAGGACTCAGGGCTTACCGGACTGCTCCGGGGGACCAGACCTTCCCCTCCACGGCTTCTGGAGCCCTGGTTGAATTGACTCCCTGGACTGGATACCAAGCCGGGGGGGGGACAGGTGGCTTTCTGAGGACTCTGGAGACAACATAGTGTCCCAGCAGGAGGCACATCTCTTGGAGTGACCTCCAGCTTAGGTTGCTGGCTCTTCTGACCATGAAGCATTATGACTTTCCTTGAGGACAGCAAGCAGGAGGGTGGGCAGGAGCTTGGGGATGGGGACTCACAGGCCTTGACTCCTGGCAGATCCTGGACAGCTCCTTCTGATGATCAGGCTTGGCTACCTCTCATGTCCTGGTGTCTCCTCTTACTCCAGGCCCTAAGCTCCCTGAGACCCCCAAGTCTCACAGAGCCCTAGCCTCTCCTTCCCACTGTCCTCAGTGGAAAACTCTGATTCCTATTGTCCCCTGAGGCAGAAGAGGGGGTGGAAGAAGGGCAGCGGCAGTCCCTGATTTTAACCTCTACATGGGACCTGGAACCCTCATAGAGCTGGACCCTATCCTGTTCACAGATTTCAGACCAAGGCTGTGACTTCCAGGAATCCCTCAACACTTCACAAGCTGAGCCTCTGAGGGACGGACCTGAAGCGTGGTGCAACCTCAGCCTCTGAGGTAGAAGTCCGGCAACGTCACATGCGGTGTGGTGCCCGGGGTCTCCCAGGGCTGACAGGAGGGGCAGAAGGGAATTCTCCCAAGACCCTCCACCCTCCCTCTTAGGGTCCCGGCTTTGGTTCCTGGCGGAGCCTGGACCCCTGTCCTGTATGGACCTCAGTCCACTCTCCTCAGACTCCCAGAATCCCCTTAGGTGGCAGAGGGGTGAGGGGATTGGTCAGGGTAACCATGGGTGACCATGATGTCCAGGGCTTTCCGGGGCTGACCACAGGGGTGGAGATACATTCTGTGGGACTGCTCTCCATGGAGGGAGTGTGTCTCCTCATTCCTCAGACTCCTGTTCTTGGCTCCTGGTAATAACTGTATCCATATTTTCTATGGACTTCCGTCTGCTCCAGTCACATTTCCAACACTCCCTGAGGTGGCCAAGAGGTGAAGGGAGTGGCCAGGCTGAACATGCTGCTGTCCAGGACCTTCCAGGGCTTATCACAAGGACAGAGTTGGAATCTGGGGTTCCTTTCCTTGATGGAGGGTGTCCCTTCATTCCTCACTCAGAGTGCTCTCCTTGGTCCCTGGCAGAGTCTGGACATTCCTCCTCAAGTGAAATTTGAGTGGTGATGGCACATCTCTGTAATCCCAGCCATGCAGGAGTCAGTAGGTAGGAGGATCACTGTCTGAGGCCAACCCTGGGCAAAAATGTGAAACCAGCTTCCATGATAAGTTTTTCTCCCAGGGCATCCATTTCTTTTCTAAGTGCCTTTAGTTCACTGGTAAGAACACCTTTATGATGTTCCTCTAGGTCCTCAAGGCTCTTGAAAGCTTTGGAACATTTTCTCTAATTCGATCCCCAGATCTTGGTTATCTGGTTCTAACAAAGAACTGTCCTCCCCACTGCTAGCAGTTCCTGGGTTGTTTGCTGGGCTTTGGACTTCAGGTGCCGGCAGGTGCTGAAACTGCCTCAGGGCCCTGGCAGTCGTCCCCTTGACCTTCCTTGTGGGCTCCATGGCTGTGGTCTTCCAGTACTGGTCGGTCCAGAGCAGAGAACCCGGCCGCCACCCACCACGGCGACCCCTCGTCCCTGCCACCACGATGCTCCCTCGAAGGCCGAGGTCTCCTCAGTCACAGGCTGCCGCGCTGCACACGGTACCAGCCTGCTTGGAGGCCTGGAGGGCGCAGGCGCAGGCGCAAGCGCCTTGCTGATTCGGGAAATGTGGTCTTAAGGGAGGGCAGCCATGCACCCTGGTAAACATTTTATGATGGAGAAGGGGAAATGGATATGGTGGACAAATAGTGATTTTGTCCGGGTTGATTGATCCTTCACAAAGTCCTAAATTGGGGAAAACACAAAGGCATTTTCATGTCCTGAACTGCAATTGTGGTTAAGTTTCCAGCACCCACAGTGGGCATAGCAAAATAGGTCCCCGTTACAGGCCCTGGGGAGGCAAGCAGGAAGCTTTGTCTTGGGTTAGATAGGACAGTGTAAAGAGGAAACAGCAAAGCAAGTGAGGAGTGGAGCTCTGGGGCACATACTCTCCACTACAGTGGACAAGCTGGGGAGCTTTGGAGAATAACGGGAAAAGCAGCAGTCTGAGGATACACATAGGGAGGAGGAAGAGTCCAGGGAGAAGAACAGCTGAAATGGAGTAAGGCACTTGAAGAACCAAGTTATTGATTAACGATGGGTGGGAATTTGAGCAAGCTCTTGCTGAACGCCTACTTTGTGCAAAGGCTCATGTTGGGACTGTAAGTGAAGGAAATAAGATAGAGCTCCTGCTCTCAGGGAGTTTCCAGTCTCAGAATGTAAACTTGCATACCTGAAGATGCCAGATAACGCTTTTGAACTGACCATTTCAAAAATTGTGTCTTAGTTTAGAAACACTGTAGCTGAAATCTTTACCAGATACTCAATCGCAGTTTAATAGCTCAAGACACTGGCTTCAAACTCATTCTCCATCACTTACCCAGTTTCAGCACTGAAAGTCTTGTATCCTGGCTACCAGGATGGTTGGTCCTCCAGCTGTGTGTATAGATTCTTGTTCTTGGATAAGTTACTTGTCCTTGTTGGGTTTCAGTTTCTCCAACTGTAAAATGGAAAAATAATTTTAACTTTTTAATAAGTGAACATTGCACAGGAACTTGTTTATAGTGCTTAGCAGAGTGCCTGACTCAATAAATACTCATATTATCCTTTATTGTTAGTCTTATCAGGATTTGATCATTTTACATCCATTTTACTCACATCCCCCAGATGAAAACTATATGCTGTATTGAAATAAGTGAAACTGAGTATTTGTGATGGTTCTATAACACATTTCTCATGAGTGGCAAGGAGCTACTGTTGTTGGGGAGTTTTCAAATTTGATATAGCTCTCCAATTTCTCTTCTTTCATCTTCTCTGTGTACTAATCTTTTCTCCCCACTGTCATGGGATCTGAAATGAGAACACCCTGTGAACTGCCATGTAAAGTAATTGTCTGAAAACTTAGAATAAATTTTCTATTAAAAGGTAATTTCAGGTAGGTTATAGGAATGATAGGGAAATTTTTTTAAAGTTTCTGTTTTTATTCATTCTTCCTTCTTTTGACAGGTATTTAATTGTGCTGTTATTGGTTGTCAAGCAACATGCCAAATGTTGGGTTCAGGGAGTTATAAACCCCAGTCTCTGCTCCAAGGAACTCACTTCAGGACAAGTATGCAAACTTGGCAATCTCATTTCACTTTCTGACACCTAGAGTGAGCACAGTGAGTGAATAAATCCCCATTATAGGGGTCCTGAGAAAGGAACAGACTATTGCACAGAAGCAGTAGTCAGAGGTAGAGGTCTTTGCCAAACCAGGGAGAGTCCCTCAACTGATGTGATAGAGTCAAGGGAAGTTGAGTTTTTAATAGAAGTATTGGATGAGCTTGCTCAACATCCCAGAGGGATAGAGAGGAACAGGTCTAGGTACAGGGCAGCACCAAGGTGAAGGCACTGGTGCCAAGAGCTCCAAGAACCATTCAGATGACTTAGAGGGGAGATGGAGACCTTGTTTGCAAACTCATCCAGCAAATATTGACTAAGTACCTGTCACATGGAGGCTCCCATTAAATAGACAAGACACAGACTCTGTCCTTGGGAAGCTTAGGACTTAGAAGGAAAATAAGATGTGTATGTAAACAACAAATGCAAGGTATGTGTCATGGAATGAATGTTTTCGTCCCCACCCTCACCCCTACTCCTGCCAAATTTGTGTGTTGAAACCCTAACCTCCAGTGGCTATATTTGGAGATGGGACCTCTACAGAAGTAACTGAAATTAAATGAAGTCACAAGGATGAGGTTCCAACCCCATAGGATTAGTGTCCTTATAAGATACAGAGAGAGTTCTCCATAATCCCTTCCCCCAGCATGGTACACAAAGGAAAGGTCATATGAGGACATAGTGAAATGGTCATCTGCAGTCCAGGAACTGAATTTTCCAGAAACTTGACCTTGGACTTCTAACCTCCAGAGCTATGAGAAAATTAATCTGTTGTTGAAATCCCCCTCCTCCAGTCTGCGGTATTTTGTTAAAGCAGCCTGAACTGAATGAATAATACAACACTTACTATGTGCCATGAGGGGGGAGAACATAGTAGACTGAAAACAGAGGAGGGGAGATACCTGCTAACTGGGGGGCAGAACTGAGTTGTACAGGCAGTGACGTTGGCTGAGCCTTAAACACATGGGAGCACTTAGATTTAGGTGAGATTGATAGTGGAGGAACATTCCAGCAAAAGATAGTAGTATTAGAGGCTAGCAGGCATTTGTCTGGTGAGTGTGATGTGGAAGAGCGTACAGTATACTGAGCTCACTTCATGAGGGTTTTGGAAGTCAGGGCGAGGACTCCGGGCTTCCTTTAGAAGGCACTTCACCCATTGCTGGTTGGACAAGTGAGCTTCCTTGAGCCCTGGGCTTTGACGAGTAATCTGGATACCCTCAGAGAGGCTCACTTCTAGAAGTGGTTGCAGCAACACAGGTGAGTGTTAATGAGGGATGTCCTAAGGCAATAGAGGTAGGGAGGTGGCAAGAGAGATCTGGGAGGTCAGACCAAAAGACTTTTGCAACTGTTGGATATGGATGAGAGGAGAGTGGGAAACGAATGTTAATTATAACCAGGTACTCTCATAAAATCATTTTGCTAACCTACCAGTTTCTAGATTGCTTGAGGATGAGGACACAAGCAGAATGGTTAACATCCTGCACAACACTTTTTCCCTTTCTGTTGCTTTAGGTTGCAGCCCAATTCGAGTGCAAGTGATGTAGCCACTAAAAGTAAGCCTGCAACCAGGAGTAGAAAGAACGTTGGAACAAAGGTGATGTTTTCCTTCCAGGTCATTTGAGTGCAAAGTGCCACCATGCAGTTGGAAAAGTGGATTTTGAGTTTCAAGTGCTTAGAGGAGCTCCAGTGGTAGAAACAGCCAAAGACAGAACCATGGTGATAGATCATGCCACTTCTAGAATGTGTGAGGGAAAGAAGTGCAAAAGAAAAACCAAAGACTAGAATAATGCATGTGCAAACAAGTATGATGTCAGATTAGTGATCCTCAGAAGACAGGAATTTCAGCAAAGAATCATGGACAGTTGTGTCAATGACTATAAATTCTACAAAGAGAATGGAAAAATACATGTTTATTGTGAGATTAAGCAACCCTGTGTCTGGAGAAGAAAATAAACAGTCATTCATCTTTCCTGGGTGGCTAAGCTCTTTCCCTGTCTACTGGAGATGTTTGGACCAGACAAGTCCCAGAACTCTTAGAATGAGCCCATGCACTTTGGTCTTCAATACTCTAAGTGAACCTTATTCTACCCTGGGATATAACAAAAGACATGCAGGGAGGTACAAAGAGCAACTTGTACTCAGGGAAAATGCTAGAGATCATCCTAGCCAACTTCAGACTTTGGAGATCCACCCCATTGCTTCCTAATCCTTAATGTGTACATGGATTCCTCAGCATAGGACACAGGAGATCAGGGTCAAGGCCAGAGCACCTCTATATCCAAGAGCTCCCAGGTACAGTCAGAGAACCTGGAGTCACAGACATACAGAGCATAGGACATAAATTAGTGCTCCTGGAAACACTTGCTTCATGCACATGTGTTTTCTTTGACCAGCATCAAGTTCTAAGAAATTGGAATTAATTGACCATATTTGAAAGTCTAACAATTTTACATGAAAAAATCCCACATTCTCTTTCTCTTGAAACCTTCTGAAATTCCAAAGATTGAGGCAGGGAACTGAACTCTGGAGTTGATCCAGTGTTCCCCATTTTAGACAGAGAGGATGCCCTCCAGTCTGCTCAGGCCTCACCGATGACCAACTTCACCCACTCATCAGTGCAGCCCCCTGCTCATGCGGTCCCAGAATTTCCCATTCCTGATCGACAGCCAGCCTCACTTGACAGAGGACCCCAGATGGGAAGGGGACACTGTCACATTGTTTGTGCACATTGGTTTGTGACCTCTGAGAGCTGTCAGGACCTGCTCACTGAAGGACCAAATGCCCTTGCCCAATACTGTGTTGGAGATCAGGGCAGATGCTGGATTGCACCCTTGGCACCTCTGGCTCATCCCTAAGTAGAATGTGAGCCCAAATCACCCATCTCTTTGTGCCCTTCTCCAGATTTCTCCTTTTGTTTCTTGAGGAAAGGCTGAGGCATGTCAACTCACAAAAATGATTCAACAAAAGGGGATCCTGGAGTTTATCTAATAGGCAGGTTGGGAAAAATGAAAACGCTAATTACTTCAGGGAGAGTGTGGAAAATGAGTCAGCTGATTGGGCCACTAGACAGCCAGTAGGAGCTGATTTTTTTTTCCTTTTAGAGGATAATGACTTATTCTAAGGGATTTTAGTCGTGCACACACAACAAAAATAATTCCAAGTGTCTGCTAGCAAAATCCCAGGCTGCCGAGCGTTACATTTGAAAATTAATGTGACAAGCTGGAAGGCCATTTGCCCCAAGATCAGAAGACAATGAAAGCTTCCTCCCTAGGAAGTTTCTCAGGGTAGAACCAGAAAACTGGAACTAGAGAACCAAGAGGGCAGGGCCCATCCGGGACCGCACTGAAATCAGCTGGGGAGCCATGCGGCCGCCTTTGTCTGTGCAAGCGGGCCCAGCCTCCCCGGTTACTGACATCCATATGGAGGCTGCTGGGGCTGCACATTAATTGCCTGTTCATCCCGTCATTAAAATGATAGGTCTTGCCATCAGGAGCAGTGCAGGCTGGCTCCGAGTCGGGCACACCTCCTGGGTAGAGAGGTCTTTCCAAAGAGCTGCGCAGTGATTTGGGGTTCACGCAGGCACCATTGGACTCCAGGAGCCAGGGACCCCAAGGTCCTTGCTCTCACTTCCCTGCGGGCGATGGAATTAATGAAGCCCGGGCAGCCCTGGATGCAGGGCACACTCTGGTCCTTTACAGCTCTTTGTCTGCAGCCAGCCTCTTGTCTTTCAGAGCTGGCTGCCGCCCCGTCTCTGGGGCTGATGCAGCAGTCAGATAATGAACAGTATATCAGCGTAGTGGAGAAGGGGGGCGAGGGGGAGAGGGGCGGGCGCCTGAGCAAGCCGGCCTGACTTATTATTCCTTCACTCTCAAACAAAACAAAATCATTGGCCTGCCAGGGTCATTAAGGACCCCGGGGTTGTCATAGAAACGACCTTTGGGGCCCGGTGCTTGTTAATGCATGAGTGACTGCCTGCATTGTGTGTGCGAAGAGAGGTCAGAGTTTTGTTGGTGGCTTAAGAAAGAAGGAAAGAAAGAGAGTGAAGAAGAAAGAGAGCCAGCACAAAGCCCAGGATTGGACAGCTGACATTCAGAAAGAAGGTTGTGCGTCGTGGTACTGATTAGATGTCTGGGTCATGACCATCCTGAGCCTGGTGCATAGTAGGCGCTCAGTGAGTGTCTGCAAAGGTGAATGGACACATTTCTCTGGTTAGAAGTGCCCTCCCATCTCCACTCCTAATTTCTTCCCCCTTCCTTCAGGAGACACTCTACTGGTGCACTCCCTGAGGGGTATTTAGTCAGATCGTTGCCCCTAGGTTAGTCAGGTAAAGAGTAGCAAACTTGGGGTAAGTTTTAAGAGGAACTCCTGTGTCTTGTTCTTTTTTTTTCAGGACTCCCAGGGACCCAGGAGGAGCTGGCAGGGGTGGATGGGCCAAGGCTGTTGCAGAGCAGAGATGCAGGACAGCAGGGTCCCCCCTGCCAGCTGTGGGCTTTACAGATGACTTTCAAGTCACTGCCTAACCAGTGGTAAGAGGCGCCATCTGCCAGGACATGCTCTGAGCACCACTGTGAGATGCAGCGCCCCCTACTGACTGGTGCTGAAAAAGCTCAGCCAGGTAGAGCTTGCCCAAAAGCAGAATAGGCCCTGCACTAACTCATCGTGTCTTCTAGTAACTCTCCTGCCTCAGTTTCCTCATTTGTAACATTAGAGATGAGCCAGATAGTGCCTATGGTCCATCTCAGATCTGTTGTACTGCCTCTGGTGGCTTCTTGCCTGGGCCTAGGGTTTTACCAAACAATCTAGAAGCACTCTTTAGGTGATTCTAGAACCATCTGAGCTCTGAGAAGACTTAACCTGGTTAGCTTATATGGTGCAGCCACAGAAGTGAGAAAATTAGGGTCTTTTCAACAACCTCTAATGAGCCAAGGGCCCCCACTCAGTGTTAACTATAGCACAATGTCCTCAACACCTGAAGTTCCACATCACGCTTGGAGGCAGAACCTGGGATCTGCCAACTAGGAGATGTACTACTTAACCTCAACTGCCAAGGTAGCTTCCTTTTGTTTTTATTTTATTTTTAGGGGGTTTCTTTTTTTCTTTTTTTTTTTTTTGGTTCATTTTGTTTTTGTGGTGGGAGGGATGGAACCCAGGGCCTTACACATGCCAGGCAAGTGCTTTACCACTGAGCTACACCCTAGCCCTAGGGTGGTTTGTTTTAAAAATGATTCCAGGGATTTGTCTGAAACCTCCTTACGTATCAGAGATTCAGGTCTCTGCTCAAACAGACCAGCTCATCCCTCTAGGACACCTTCATCAGCTCTTGAACATAAGGGTCTGATGACTTCAAACACCCCTCTCCGTGTGGGCCAGGATAAGCCAATGCCTCATCTCTGTGGACCACAAAGGCCCACAAGTGCTTCCTTGTTGATTGTGAGCACTGTGTGGACCTTCTTTTAGAGAATGACCGTCAAAGAAGCTGGGGTGAGAGTACCCATTGGAGGGAGCCATGAAGGGCAAAGGATAGCCTTATTCTTCTTGTGCCTGGAGCGTAACTCCAACCCTGGAATGCCAATAACAGCACAAGAGGTGCCCCTTTCCAGCCTTTCATTTCATTCTTATCAAAAGGCATGCAGCTCTTGTACCCATAAGACAGATGGCAGAAGGGAACATGAGGTGTCGAAGGTCACCCAGCCAGCCAGTGAAAGGAGTAACATCAGAATCCAGACTCACAGATCCAGTGTATCATTGCCCCTCTGCAGTGCCGCCCAGGCTGTCCTCGTGGTGAATAGCAGGGAGCTGGAATCAAAAGTCTTGTCATTTACACTTAGGTTGCACAAGACATCTATTCAGAGGGGTTCAGGTCACCTTTGGTTTTATTTTTAAAATCTACACAACCAATGTACTACAGCTGAGCACCTGCTCCCCATGGGCACATCAAAAAGGAAGCTCACTCTTGGAGTGGAGCATTTTCTTCTCCCTGATGACTTGTTGCAGAAAGAGAGGGGTCTGTACCCATCACAGACTTCAGGCTGGAGTCAGCTGCACCATTCTGAGTCCTCCAGCACAAAACATCAAACTCTGATGGTTGATGGGTTTTCTCTTCAACAAACATTTTCCCAACCAGTGAAGAGACAAAAATCCCTGGAGTTTCCTGGTTTTCCAGAGGCACAGAGAATTCACAAGCAGACACTTCAGCATGCTGGGACTCAAGTTTCCAAGAAAAGGTAAAAGGAGCCACTGGCTGGGAGGAAAGATTCTAAAGCCTAACTTTTTCTAAAGGATGATAAACTCCAGAGTGTTTGTATTTAATGAAGTTTAACAATAGGTTATAAAACAGAAGAGCTTCCTGGGAGAATGAAGCATCATCTAAACCAGCAGGATTGAATGGTGTTTTACTTTGAATTAATATGTTCCCTTAGGGACAGGGACAAAACATTATATAAAAAAAGTCTTGAATATTTGCATATCACACGTAGAATATTTGCATATATTTTGTATACAAAGTGTGATGCTTATTTCTTGGGATGAGAAGGGAGAAAGTTAATAACTTGCTAAGTGTTTCTACTGTGCTAGGTACTTTTCACGTAGCAGTGAAGTCTCAACAACCCAAGGATGCTTTGTATTCATTGAACAGCACCAAGGGCCAGAGCTGTGCATTGCACAGGAACATGATAAGGTGTAGTGATTTCCTTATTCCTGGATAACACTTTTCTCTCCTACAACTTCTTAGGACCCAGTGCAAGACATGCACCTGCAATAATGTCACCCAAGTAGATTGGCTCCTCTAAGATCCACCTCATTCTTCAAATCCCAAACTTCAGCTAGTTATTTAACCACACTTACCAAAACAAATTCTGAAACACATCAACCCAAGAAATATTCCAGGAAAAGCATGGTTTCTGGTCAAATATGTTTGGAAAATATACATTGTATCCCTAGTTAGAGACTTACAATACACATTACAAGCCAAAGTTTCTGATGAGTTCTGCAATAAAAACAGAATTGTTTAATCTGCTTCTCAAAATTATTGAGTTCTGGGCCCTTTTTTCTTCCTCCACATAACATTTATTGGCCTTTGGTGAAACTATATTGCTATTTATCACACTTTGGAAGGCACTAGAATAATGGTAAAGTCCATGAAGTCCTACTTCCTCCATTTTTTGTCTTCCATCCTCTATGGAGAAGCAGCAGCCCTCAGGAAGGGCCATGGGCAGGAAGTGGGGATCAGTGGGCAAGAGTCTGTTAAGATTAACCTGGTTTATGCCCAAATTCTGCTTACAAGAATAACCACCACAGCTCTTAAAAGTCTGGGAGAGCTGACTTATTAAAAGGAAGAAGCTGGACTCTGTCTGAATCCTTCCTCAAGAAGGATATTGCTGCAATAGTTTCTGAAAGTTTAATACAAATAGTATTTTGATGCTGTCTGCATCTTTCTATATAAACCCATTTGTGGAAGAATACAAAACATGATTGTTTTTCTGTTTCAATCAGTCCTTTCAAGGAAAGTCTCCCCTCCCCCACTCTTAAGTAGGAAATACCAACATCCATCCAAAATGGCGTCTCACAATGCCTGTCCTATGTGGAAGTTCTCCCCTCAACTTCACCAAGTTAATTCCGCATACCCATTATAATATAGTTTAAAGGTTGCTTCCTCAAGGATGGCTTCCCTGACTGCAGACCACATCTGGTTCACTTTTTCTGCTTGTATGACAACCTGAGCTAGTCTATGAGAGCAGTTATGGAAGTTAGTAATTATATATTTAAGTGGTTCTTTAAAAATGTCTGATTCTTCTCCTAGACTCCAAGCCTCACAAGGACAGGGATCATGCCTATTTACTCATATTGCATGCCCAACGTCCAGCCCAGACTGGCAAATAGCACTGAAGAAAGGTTTGTTGAATGAGTGAATGAATGATTGAATTGCCCTAATTCATCCCTTGAGTCCCTTGACTACCAAATTTAATGTTGAGCTCCTGTTTAAGTTCGATCTTATGCCTCAAGTTTGATACATGGACTTGCATGTTTCATAACCTGACTTTGGCTACCCACTCTTGGCCACAACACCCGGAAATCACTAGGTAATGACCATCCATCTTCCACCCACCCGCTCAGGCCTGACTCCTATTCATATTTCCTGCCAATGGGAAGACCACCAGAGGGACTTAAGGTGAAATCATTGACTTTTCAGTATCGAAGCTACTATGAAAGCCGTTTGTTCAATTTCATCTTTTGTCCAATGAAGAAAGTAGGAATCAAGATAGGAGAATTGTCCTTGGGCAGGGAGCAGGATGAAAAAGAAGACTCTGCCTGTCCCTCTGAGGTTTCATTTTGTGTCAGCATTACTTTCAAAACGGTGTCTGCCCTGTTTTTTTTTAAGTAAAATTTCAAAATGAAGCATGCCTGATATTTGAAAAATATAAATAGCTTTACTATTTGTACTGTTGTACAAGTTGTACTGTTGAAGCAGAATAAGGTTAGGGAAAGTTGGGGACTGCGCCCTATCCAGACTCAAAGAACTCCTCCCCCAGTCCATAGGTCCCACGAGCCAGGTAATGATGTATTCTCTCCCCATCTCATAAAAATGACCCCAGCACCTCCTCTCACCTGGCAGAGCCAGTAATCCCCCTTCCTTAATAAAATTTTTCTTCCTCACTTTACCCACATGTTCTGCTTGGATTCTTCCGTGCCAGAGCACAAGGACCAAGATCTTTGCTGTTGACACAGTTACTTCCTCCCATTTTACAGATGAGAAAGCTGAGCTCTACTGTGGTCATATAATTAGTACTTGCCATCTGGGGCTTGAACTCAACCCTGTCTGCTTCCAAGTCCTTTGTCCTTTGTTCTCTTCACGGAGTCCGCATGCACGAGTAATCAGTTCAGCTACAGCAGTCTCTCTCCTCTGGTAGACCATGACCTACTTAAAAGCGAGACTCATGTCTTATTGGTCTTTGGCAACACCAGTTCCTAGTTCAACATGTTGGTGCATAATATCCCCTAAATAAAAATGCAAAGAATGAATAAATGGATGGCAAAATGATTGAATGATTAAAAGCTTGACGTATCCAAGGCATGATTCCCATGAAAGTCCATGAAATAAAGAAGAGAAATCTATACCATTTTTTTTTAAATGCCGAGAATCCAGAAATAGACATTTGCCTCCTTCAGCTGAATGAATTTAGCGAGAATAATTTGTTTTGTGGCAAATGCTTTAGACACAAATATCTTGGCATATCTTATCCAACTACCTAGCTATGAGCACAGTGGTAGTGATGTGTTATTCTTCAACTTAAAATCTAGAAATGATGGTAGAAGGAAAGAAGGAATTACAGGGAGACACGTGTCCTGTGCTTGCCATTGCACTCAATATAACCATTACACACACACATGGATGTATGCATAGTATTAACCAAAGGATTCAAGACAATTGTACAAAAGGGTAGATTTTGAGAGTCAGCATGCATGAATTTGAATGTAAGGGAGAAGTGCAATTTGAATGCTTTCAAATATATATGTTAACCCTCCCTGAGAGGTTTGGGGAAGTAGTTTCAGTAAATGCAATCTGCCTTGTAATTAACACATCGAGTGCTTCCAAAGTGCCCTCTGTGCCCTTTTTTTATAGCTTTAAGCCATCCTTTGTCGTGACTCTTGTCACTTGCCGAAAAAGCCATCTTTTCCACTTCTACCACAAAGGTGACCCTTACCCAAACTTAGCACTATAAAACCCACAGACTCCACAAAGAGCAGGTATTTCAAGCTAAGTATGTGACAGATAAATATGTAAAGCTACCTTGTAGGGTCGCGAGAAATAAAAATGTTAAAACATGGTGCAGGTAAGCACCTTGCTTTTCACGTGGCACACACTCCAAACCCAGAAACTACTGATTACAGGCGGGTGGGGTGCGGGTGAACTGGACTTCCATGGGGAAGGCAGAGCAGAAGGACAACCAGATAACACTCATCTTCCCCAGGGGCCTGGGATTATTTTGGTAATTACTCCAGCTTCCTCAACAGCTTGTGATTCGTCCAGTGCCAGGGAACCTGGATTTACATTACGCAATGCATAATTCATACAGCACGGACAGCAATTATGAGCTAATTGAGGGGTGTAATGTTTAAAGAAAGGATCCATTATGAGAAACATAAGGAATGTTGGAGGGAAGAAGCTCTTGAGTCCATGGAGGCTCATTCCCTCTAATTCAGCTTTCCTTAAGATGACTCTAATTTTCTCCTGAAGGGCACTGGAGCGCTCTCCTAGGAGAGGGGCTGGGGGCTGGGCGCCAGAGTGCTCTTCCTGCTGGAGGAGGCTCAGAACAGGCTAGGGGAACTTTCTGCACTCTTGTGTGCTTAGCCTTCCACTCATCACATTGACAACAGTTATCTGGATTAACATGATTTGAGGGGTGTGATGTGACCATAACTGTAATTTTCAAATCAAAAGTCAGGGCCACTTTGAGGGGTGGAGTGGGCAGAGAGATAATGTGAGAAATAGGGTTTGGTGTAGAATTTGTGGAATTTCCCACATTAAATTGTCTCTTGAGGGGATTCTAGGAACAGGAACATCAAAGAACATTCAGGAGCTGGGCTGGCAAGTCATAAGCAACCAGGCCTAGCAGCCTCTGCTTGGCTAGTCTATGCACGACTAGTTTTGTCTTCCTTCAGAGACACCACCCCCCATCTCTGGCCTCAGCTTCCCCATCTAAACAATAAGAAAGGTGCTTGCGATCCTCTTTCCACTCTGATACGCTGTTTGCGTTTATGACACCTCATCCTTGTGGCTCGAGATTTTAAATCATCTTGATAGATCAGCTATTGTGCTTATTTCAAAATACTGAACTAAAGACACTTTGTAAAATAAGGGCTGAACCAGCACCTGCTCTTTGTGGTATGGGGAGGTTGTGATAGTTGAGTTTCGAAGTGGTATGTATGTGTCGCCTCCTCTTTGGAAAACACAGGCCTCAGCTTCTCTCTTACTTCAGGATTGTTTGGCATATCTACTCAAATATGTTCTTTTCTCTTCATCCTCAAACAAGAACTGCCACATGTTGCTATCCTATGAAGCCCTCCCTTATCATGCCTGCTCTGATTAGTCTACTCAAGCTGGACTGCAATATGCCACCCCACCAGCAGAGGCCGGTTTCTGACGTGTGCTGCCTGCATCTTCAAGAGCCAGAGCCTCGTGGACTCATACCCCGAGTGGGAGAGGTCTCATGATCGTCTTGTGTAAATAGAATTCCCTGCTGTCTCCTATGTTGAACTTAGATACTCTGCAAACGAATCTGCTTCAACTTCAGCATGCCTGACTATTGTCTAGCATAGTGTCTCCTTGTGTAAGGAGACACCTGGCCAGTTGGATCGCTGCTGGACAATGAGGACATTTAGCATATTCAAGGTGGAGATTGTGTTATTCTCAGCCTGTGGTGCTAATGCTATTTACACTAGGAGCCAAAGCAGATCTTTCACCTGGATGCTGGGCTGTCATGTCTGTTTAAGCATTCAAACCAGCTCCATGGCTTATTTGAGATGACTTTCAAATGGGTTTTTGCCCAGGGTAATTGATCACCTGTGGACTGAGGATTTCTTCTTTTCTTTTCTTCAAATGACTTTTCCAACAGTTTAAGAAATCCTTCCCAAACTGAGTGGGGGGGGGGGCAGTGAGAGACAGAGAGAGAAAGTGTATATGCAAAGTCTTGTTTTGGGAAAGTCAGGGTCATGGTCAGGATACGCTGGGAAAACTTATTATTTTGGAAACTCTTATTTGCCTTGGAAAATGGACAGCAATAAGTTCTGACTTTTCATATCATTTTTTTCCCACAAGAACCATGGGATATAGCTCCAGAAAATACACTTGTTCCCTTAAATGCACCTAATTCTACACGTAGGAAGTTGCAAGGAGCAGAGATGTTCTGTTTGTCCCCAACTGGTTCCTTTGGACACAAGGATTGATGGCCTTTGTTAGTTACATCCGGGTGAGAATAACCACTCGTGAACACCCTATATTTAATCTTTATTTTTGACTCTTCCAAAGCAAGAAGTTACAGTAAAACACAATTACATTGTTGCTCCAAGGGTTAATTACAGATGGCCCAGGAAAAGCGATTTTCTTCTTTCTGCCTTAGATTTGGGGCTTTTCAATCTGAGTGACTGTTGGCTTTTGCCAAATGGAATAAGACAAATGGGAGCTCCTGACTTGAACTCCCCTCTCTCTGCTTCCAGCTGCTAGTTTTCTGTTTTCCAAAACAGGTTCTTAAAACCTGCCGCTGTTCATGACCTGAGACTTGACCCTCTGCCCTTCTGGTTGGGGATACAGGTATCTCTGGAAGGAGATGCTCCTGGCCCCTCAAGGCGGACTTCTCTCACCAACATTAAAATCATTCCCCCTCCCTCCCGCCTCCTTAGTCAGACTGGGCATCTTAATTGCAAAGTTGGCCACTGTGCTCTGTCTTCTTCACTGAGTTGTCCACAGTGTCTTTTCCTTCCTTCTTTTCTTCCCTCTCTTTTTCTCAAGATTACAACTAATTCAAAACCGTCAGCTCGTGTGAACACTTTAAATTGTTCCCTTAAACTGAAATTCATCTGCAGTTGTGTTACTAATTACATGGTTTTCTAAGACTCCTGTCAGTTTCCCCATGAAACACCCTCCTCTTGGAAGGAGGAAGCATCAGCACATGTTTGAGCTGTGGTCACCTGTGCTCTGCAGGGGTGTCTAACATCTCTTATGTTTCATCATTCATGCATTCATTCTACTTGCCCTGGGTATCAGTCGTGTGTCAGGCACAAGGCTAGGAGCTGGGTTATGATCTGGTAAGAACCAGAAATGCTTGCAATGAGCTTGTGGTTTTGTGACAAAGGAGCCGTTGCCATTGTTACCCTCCTTTCTGAGGGCTGTGACAGAGAAGGAAAGGAATAGTTGGAGCAGGAGGAAATGGTTAGCAGCCTGTCCTGGGCAGACAGGAGGCTTGCTTCCAGCAACCCTTTCCATTTCTTACCTTTTGCATTTCCTCATTTTTCTCATCTTATTTTCTTGTGACATTTGGAGGCCCAACTAAAAGTTGTGCTTTGTCTGAAAGCCAGGTAAAGAAGAGAAGCTCATTCCAGCTGTTACCCTAGGGAGTAGGTGCTAGGAGACTGCATAGATCCCTTCCTTTGGGCCACCTGCCAGCAACCATCTCAGGGACTTAAATCAGTTTTTAGTTTTGCAAACACAAGAACTTCTCATACATAGGGTTGTCTTTAAGAAAACCCACCACTGTTTCACAGTGTCTCTTCTACCTCTGAAATATGTTTTAATTTACAAAATAAGCCATTTAGTGTTTGTAGGCAAAAAGTGTGTTTGCATATGTTTGAGCCTCATAAAAACACCACCAGCTATTATTAGCCTTTTCCTCATCTTAAATTGCTGATAAACACCTTGGCTTGGGACCACACAGCCAGCAAGCAGTGTAGCTGGGACTGAAACCTGAGCCATCTGACCACCAAGTAAAGCCTGACTTGTGTGTGGCACCTCACTGTACTGTCCCTACTGCTCTGTGAGATGGAGCTGATGTCCATCTCACTAAGTCATAGACTGGGACTCGGATAACTACTGATGGACCCGAGGCCATACAGGTGGTACGTGAGAAGAAGTAGGGTTTGAGTCCTGATTCTTTGAACTCCATATCCAATTCTGAGTCTACTCCATGGGCCATTTCTTAAACTGAGGTCCTCAAGTGCACTCTTAGAGACTCATGAGTCTTGAGTCTCAGAGACTCACGAGTGAGTATAAGATTATTCAGATCATTCAAGTTATTGGTTCTCGAAATGGGGTGCCCTGACAAGCAGCATCAGCATTACCCAGGATCTTGTGAGAAATGCTGGTTGCTCAGCCCACCTTATACCCTACAAAATCAGAAACTCTCGGGATGGGGCCAGGCTCTCCCTATTGCACAAGTTTCCCGTGTACTTCTTAGGTAAGCTCAGGTTTGAGAAATTGAGCTAGCTCATTGGTTCTCAACTTGGCTGCTCACTGGACTACCCAGAGAGCATTTAAAAAAGATGCTGCCTTCATTGGTCTGAGGTATGGCCAGAACATGGTCAATTTTTAAGTCTCCCAAAGTGGAAACATAGTGTGGAAGGGCCCATCTCACTATTGCAGGAAAAACTCCCAGTTGAGCTGTGCTTGTGGTATCTGACATCATATGCAGGTCACAGGGCAAATCTGGGTACAGTGATGACAGTGTTGCACTTTCCGTATCAAAGTGATGCTGTTAATTCACTTTTGCTAATTTTAACCTTATTTCAAAATCTGCAATGATGTTTTTGCATCCCATCTTATGTAAGCTATAAGCAAGAATGTCAGTTCCTAGCTTTGTACAGATTTAAAGAACATTCCAATACAATCATTGAGGTCAATATTGGGGTCTTGTGGGAATCTGCTTTGCTTTTTGAGTCCTAAGTGCAAGGAATTACCACATCCTGCTTCCTGCAGAAGCTAGTTTTGTGCATCAACACTCAGATCCATAGGGCCCCTATTGGGATGAAGGGGCAGTGGTGGAGGTGGGGGTGGGTCACCTGTTGAAGGGATTCTGGCAGGCCCAAGGCCTAGCTCCTGTTGAGGGCACCTACAGTCTTGGGACTGTCCTTGGTCCCTTGGACTGAGGCAGAAGTTATCTTTGAAGATTTCCAGACAATAATGAACTATAATTCCAGGGGAAGGAAATTTGGTCAGTTTCAATGTAGTGTAAATTGGCCTCTCCTATCTGTGGTAGAGCGAGCTTTGTGTGCGAGTGTCTTATCGCACTCTTTCTTGGAAGCATTGTTTCCTGTTTCAATATAATTACTTCAAAATAATGTGAAGAGATCAATTGCCACTTGTCAGCTGTAATTTTCTGCAATGCAAAAAAATAATGTGGGGAAGAAAGCAAACTATGGGTTGGCTTATTAGCCAAGACAGAGGGAGGGTATGGAGCCTGCCTCTGGTTTGGAGGGTGGGTTTTTCTGGAAGGACAATGTGCCTTGCTTCTTCCCTTCACTGTGCCTTTTGCTCCTATAGTTCTCCCTGCTCTGACTCCCTTACCACTAGTGACTTCTCATTCTGGCCAAATCCTACTCCTCCTTCCATGGCCATCTGTAATCCCAGACCTAAATGAAAAGACTTCCTGGTCTCACTAGCCCATGAAGACCTCTCCTTCCTCCCAGCTCATTGGTTTTTCCAATCCTTCATGTGTTTATTCAACAAATATTGACTGAATGCCAGGTGTGTGTAGGAGAACTTTGGGCTTCCAAGGAACCAAAAGCCCCATTTACAGAAATTAAAGCAAACTAGAGTTTCTTTTTCTCCTGTAATGAGAAGAGAAGTTTGGGTTGGGTTTTGAATTCACATCTCAAGGACTCTCTTGACCTTTCCAAGACATTTGCTATTCTTGGTAACTTTATGCCACCTGGACTACAGACAGCTACCTGTGTGTGAGGCAGGAAAAGAGAAGTTTGGCCACCTCCCATGCAGGGGCTTCTCCATAGGAAAGCCGATCTTCCCTAGGAACCCCTGCCAGAGTTTTAGAAAGAGCTCTGAGGTAGAATTGTCGTATTTAAAGAGCACAATTTGATCTGTTTTGACCAAATTATCATCATCAACATGCTAAGTGTATTTTTTACCTCCACAAAATCTCTTTGGGAAGCCTACCCTCCTTACTGAAGATTTTAAAATATTTTTTAATTTATGCTTCATCGTCCAAACTCATCCTGTGATCACTTGGATCTTCAAGGACAGCTCCACAGCTGCCCAGATGTTGATGAGGGAGGGACCTAGACCATTGCTTCTATTGAGTTCCTGGAATGGAGGCAGGAGGGGTCTTACTTAGTGCTTTGGAGGCTAGAAATGATACACAAGGGAAGCAGCCGGGTACCTCAAGTGGGGAAAACTTCCAGGTGGGTAAACCCTATGCTTCCCACAACTGGCACAGGCCAGGTGTTGACAGAGTGGCTGTCCAAGGTGAAATCAGTTTGAATGGATTCTGTGCTTTCTCAGTGTGTTTGCTGAGCTAATGTGCCTGTCGCTCTCCAATACTGTGAGCCGGGGAAGTGCAGGTATAAGATGCAGCAAGCTTTTAGGGGACCATCATTCTGTGCCAGAGTTTGGGGGACACTGACTTCTCCATCCTCCATCTGCCGGCTGTCTGCAGAGCAAGACTAATGAAAGTATGATAGTTCTCACTGTCGTTTTCCCCTCTGGATAATCGGGGTGGTCTGCTTGGTGGCCAAATTGAGCCCAGGAGCCTGGAGCAGAGCCCTTAATGAGGGTGACTTGGTGATAAAAGACCCCCTTAAGCTTCAACCACCATTATAGCCTGATGGAATAAATGCAGCCAGCCTCAGAGACGCTCACGAATAAATTTGAATAGCAAGACACAAATGCAGCCCTTAACTCCGATGCGCAAATAGAGTTTAATAAAGAGGTAAACTGAGACTGCTTTTATTTATTGCTGTGTAAATGTATTTAAAAAGGTATTGGCTTTCTGCAGCTGCAGAGGCCAGCTCCTCCGCAGCCTGGCGTTTTCATGCCCGCCGCTGTTATTACAGCCGTAATGAATGTGCTGCTGTGAGTGCGCTCTTCAGAAGGGCTGCAGAGGTACAAGATTAATGACATGACAGCATCGAAAGGTACAGACGGCCCCTGTTTCCCAGCTGCCGCACACGGTCTACAGCAACACCTCTGGCTTTGTTTGCTCCACAGTGGCGGTGAGGCTGTGGTGTATGAACGTCCCCAGGATCCAAGATTGGAGCTGGAAAGCTTTTCTCCTGGGCCCTGGGGTTCTCCCTATGAGTGAAGAGCATTTGTGAAGGGCAAGCTGTCCTGGTGGCTGTCTCCCACCCTGGTTTTCATGGCACAAGGGTCCAGATCATTCTCCTGGCCTTTGGGTTTTGTCCCCCACTTATTACACACCCCTCTTTAGGGATGCTTGTTGAATCCTTGGATCAGATTCTGAAACCCAGCAGCCACATCCAAAGTGGGAAGTTATAGGGCAACTTCTCAGAAAAAGGCAGGGAATTTTTAGTGGCCTGTTGATACCTGTGGGTCTGCAGGGCAGGCCAACACGATCTTGGGTGGCAGTGGAAGGTGAAATGAACTTCCCTTGGTAACACGCACTTCCCCAAACTGAAAATTCATAAAAGCACTTACAGAAAGATTATTTGGGGGGTTGGAATAAATCAGCTGTGCTACTTCACAACTCTCTGGAAGGAGGTTTTGAATTCCTTCCTCCCATTTATTTTGTAAATATGGACACAGAAACTCAAAAGGTAAAAAAAAAAAAAAAAGTGCCTGAGATCATGTGGTCAGGAGTGGCCAAGTCTTCAGGGGAAATGACCCCTCTCTGCAGGTCAGTGTGGCAATGCTGTCTTGGCTGGCCAGCAGGGTCCTTGTTGCTCCTGGTTCCCATTTCAGACATGCCCTAGATGGACGCTGAGTTGCTGGGTACAGGTGGAGGAGAAGAAATCACCACTCCCAGGGGCCCATGTAGGGTCTTGCAGAAAGAGCACAGGCACAGAGAGCCCAGGTGGCCCAGGTGAGTCGCTCTACCTCTCTGAGCCTCAGCTTCCTTATCTGTCCAATGGCAATACCTCCTAATTCCTTTCATTTTTGTAACTAGCAAATCAAATAATGAATGTAAACTACTCAAAAACACATGACAAGTTCTCAAAAAAAAAATAAACTGGTGTGTGATCTGAGTCAATGTGCAGCTAGACTTCTCGACACACATTTAGATTTCAAAGAATTAGGAAAGCTCATGGGACAGAGAAATAAGTTCTGGTGTTTTATTGCACAATAGAGTGACCACATCTAAACATCATGTATCATCTGTTTCAAAGTCGCTAAAAGACAGGTTTTGAATGCTCGAACCACAAAGCAATGAATGTATAATGTGATAGGCAAATAACCCTGCTTCAATCATTTCTCAGTATATACATATATTGAAACATTACATTGAACTCCATAAAAATGTACAATTATAATGTGTTGATTTAAAAAATAATAATAAAAGGAAAAGCTCAGCTCCTCATGCCAGCCCAAGATGGACCTGGAGCAGGCCATCTTGGGAATGGGCTGGGAAGGCTGAGTGGGTGTAGGAGGCTGGACATGTCTTCTTGTTTATCTTTCAGCAGACAGTAGTGGCCCACATGTGGTCTTGTGTTGAAGGCAGGAGACACAGTAGTGACCAAATGGCCCCAGTGTGTGTTTTCCTAACAGGTCAGGTGGTGGCAACAGCTATAGAGAAGTAAGGTAGGGAGGGCAAGCGTCTAGAAGGAGGGTGAACAGGCACATCTCATGAAGAGGACATTTCGAGAATAACCTAGCAAGGTGGGAAGTGAGCCATGCAGAGAGCTGGGTAGAGAACTTTCAGGTCAGCAAAAAGAGGCAGTGCAAAGTGTAATGGGGGCGTACCCAGAGCATCTGAGGACAGCCAGTGTAACTGGGCAGAGTGGGGGTGAAGGGAAGCATGAGTGGGGACAACTCAGAGCAGCGAAAGGAAGCCACATCAGCTGGGCCTTGTAGACCACCCTCCTGTCTTTGACCTCCATTCTCACTGCAGTGGGAGCTAATGATGGGGTAGGGCCTTCTGCAATTGATCAAGGTATGGGCAAGGGATAAGACCAGTGTGAGCTCAGGGAACTTGACTGGTGCCAGTCTATCCAGGAAGAGAGTGCAGAGAGTTGAGACTGGACAGGCAGACCCGCCACAGAGAAGAGACCAAGTCTGTAAGCTCCAGGCTAAGGAATTCTGGCCAAATTCTGTAGGCTGCAGGTCATCTCTAATGCTTCTGTCCAGGGAAGGTTTGGGAGGGCAGTTTGGGATCAACATAGGCTCAGGAGGGAGACAGGAGGATCTGGACGGGAGCCCAGGTAGTGCTGGGGGGGGTGCGGGGGGGGGGGGAATTGTGCTGAACGAGGAGGAGGAGGCAACGAAGAAGAGCCAAGGGTCTGAGAGCTGGAAGTAGAGCTGACCCAGCTGATGCCCGGGCTGGAGTCCACCCTCAGCCCTCCCGGCCCCACATTAGTACTCATTAGCACATCTTCTAACTTACCAAGAAATTCAATTTCCTACAAAATAACCAGCCAAGTCCCAAGGGAGCCAGAGCCCTATTCATCACAGCCTGGCTTGCCGAGGCCCTTGCTGTCCGCCCTGTGGATTTCCTCCTGTGGGAATGCTGGCCCACCGTGGGAAGAAAGACTAATTGGCATCTCAGTAGACTGGGGTGTTTTTTCCACTGGATCTGCAGTTTCTGAGTAAACAGGCATCAAATCAGCAGAACCCATGAGCCAAAGGAAAGTTTGCACACCCGCCATGTGGCTTGAATTAAGTGAGCAGTGCAGTCGCTAAGGCATGTGTGCTAAAAAATAAACATTCAGGATGTCAGGGGGTGTGGAGGGTTTTTGTGGCCTTTTAAGGAAGGCAGATGTCAATTTTTTAAAAAATTCTAAGTAAAAATGTCCTTGGCAATATTTCTGATACTGCTTCACAATTGGCCTGTGCAAGCCATAGTTCGTGTGCTTGTTTGTGTGTGTGTGTATGTGAATACATACATGCGGGTGTGTGTGCGAGAGAGAGTCAAAAGGAGTGCTTAGACACACATAGGTTTTTTAAATGTGTAAAGTACTGCAAACGGACATGCGTGGGGAATGTAGGTTTCTGCTCAATGAATGGATGTGTCTGTATGACTATAGGGATGAGCATGTATGTATTGTATGTGACTGTATGAGTGTACTCATGCGTTTATGTGGATGAGTGTGGATGTGCACAGGTGTGTGTTCTGTGTACAGATGGACATGCAGGGTCTGAAAGTTGTGCTGCTCCAGTCTGTGCACACATAGGTGTGGGCGTGTGCGCACAGACAGCATGCACGCGCTGTTGTTTCCTAGCAGCCCTCCTGTCACTTCCCTCCCGCATTCTTCAGCAGCCAGCCCCAAGGCTGCGGCCAAGAAAGCAATCAGGCCTCCCATTTGTCTCCTGCCTGTCACCCACAGGGGCTGCAGGCTGGACAGGGGCGAGAAGAAGATGCAGCCCCGCTCCTCAGACGCCCAGGCCTCCCTACAACTAAGGAAGACTTAGCCTACTAGGGGATGGTGGGGGGGCAGGTTTCCACAGCGCTCCCAATTACTGGCACCTTCTGAGCGACTGATGGAAAAGGCATCGTTGCCACGAGGAAGATATTCCACTGGAACCTTCCCACTCCCCGCAAAAAGAACCTTCTGCATATTAGACACATTTTTCAATGTAATTATCCCCAGCCCACACACACAGCTTGGAGGATTAAAACATAAAATACAGTCTGCTCCCCGCACAGGAGACCGGCACTACGACCGGCATCATAATAAATAAATGAAGTGGCCTCTCTCCTCCTTCCCCCTGCTCCTCTTCTTCCTCCCCCTCTCCTTCCCCCGTTCCCCTCCCCCTCCTCCCCCACCGCCTGGCGCAGGGCTTGTTTGGCTTCTCGTCTTCTGGATCCCATCCATCGCCCCCCCTCTGCCGCAGCACAGCCCTCGGCGGGCGGGCGGGCGGTATCACCGCAAGGGAAGTCACCCCGCGCCGCCGCCGCCGCCGCCGCCGCCGTGGAGCAGGGCTTTGTTCCACAAGCCACCCAGGGTTGTATTCGCGAGAGGGTTCACTGCGCTGAACTGCGCGCCAGGGTGGGGCGGGGCGGGGGGCGGGAGGAGGCGGGGGGGGGATGTTATAAGCAAATGGCTTCGAGGATCATTGAAGGGACATTAGGAAGCGTCCCGGAGCACCTAAACCCCAGCGCCTCCGTGCAAATGGATGGAAGGGCGTCAGCCGTGAACCTGCGGCTGGCTGCAGTGAGCCGCGTGCGTTGCTAGGGAACAGTCGGAGAACCTTGTGTCTTCGGCTGCGATCCCGGATCCGCCTGGGATTTCCAGGTTAGAGCCACTGCCAGCCCGTGTTGTCAGCGCCCCCGGGGGGAAGGGGACAGGGAAAGCTACGCAGCCCAGGCAGTGATAGGCGGGGTACCAGCATTGGGACCCGGGCTAGCTCTGGATGGGACACAGGATGCAGTGGGGCTGGGCTTGGTGAGCAGCCCATGCTGGTGACTAGCTTGATTGCATTAAAGCAGGGACCATCACAGCCTTTCAACATGCTGAGGACGATGGTCCCATTTGGACTCCGGGGCTGGTTAGTTCTGCGCTCAGCATCGCCTGCCCTGCACCCCCTCCTTGTCCTTTCTCTCCAGCAGCCCAGCCCCAGGGCCCTGGCACCTGGCTTGTGTTCTTTGAGGGGCCACGGTGGTAGATCTCCTCCCCATGTCCAGCTGGGCACCTCGAGTAATACTTCACTCCAGCTAAATAATGGCGGTGTGGGCGTGGCTCCTCTCCGTACAGATTAATTAGTTGTTTAGGGCGAGGGACAGGGCTTCACTAGATATGGGTTGTTCCAAGCTTGAGCTCCGGGTCCAGTTTGCTAAGGTATTGAGAAAAGACCCATGCTTGGGACCAGCGTTGAGTAGTAAGAAGTATTGGCCATTTTGAGTTCTCATCATGTCTCTGTTACCTAAGGTGCTGTCAGACAAGGCATTGCTTCCAGCTGATCCTCAGTTTCCTAATCTGTAAAACGGACCTGTTGAGGATTCGATAAAATGCAGAGCACAGGCAACGTTCCGGTCCGCTGAAGCCAGGGCTTCAGTGTTCCTGTACTGTGATTTGGCTCACCTACTTTTTGCCGTGCAGGTCCCACCCACCAGCCTGCAAACCCTGGAACCTGCCTGGATTTTCCATTCTGAACTTGAGCCAGACCTTAACCTGCTGCTGAAGCACCCACTGAGCACTTAGACTTTCAAGGCATCTGTGCGGTTGCTCCTGACTTGTTGCTAGCTGGTGGCAGGGTGCTAAGCCAGAGGCTTGCACCACCCCAGAGATGCTCACCTTGACTGCCCAGGTGTGCCTACTCTTGGAACAGTGGGACAAAAGGCAGCTGGACAGCACTTCTCCTGGAGGAAAGAGTACAGGGTCACATCATGAGCACCAAGCTGCAGTCTCCACTGTTTGTCGGATGGAAGGAAGGGGCACAAAGAACCTAGCTATCTATTAGGCATCCGCTGTGCTCCTGGCTCCAGGCCTGGCACATAGAACCACAAGAAACAGTTATAGAATGAAAGAATAGGTGCCTTTAGGCCATAATCCCATGGAAGACTTTCGGTGAACCTCAGAGATGGGAAGGTAGCAGCCCCGCTTTGCAGATGGGAAAACCAAGGCAAGAGAAGCAAAGTGCCTTGTGCATGATTATACAGTCAGCTCCTGGGGTTCAAATCTAAGCCACAGTGACCCTTGGGTCCCTGACACTCCCGTGGGTGTTCTCCCATCATACTGGGTTGTTCTCCTGGCACCAAGGTGACACAAAGGGCAGGAGATGTAGCTCAGGGACATCGGGCAATTGGCCATGTCTGAGGGCCTGGTGAGGAGCAGGCCAGGTCTTGACCTCTTGAGTTGGAACTCTCAGTGTGCTCTTCCCTTTCTCTTCTAAGATGGGGCAACCTGAATCTTCTCCACATCCATACTCGAGCCAGTACAGAATGAACGATGTGCCAGGGGGACACTGACAATGCAAACCTCCCATTTGTAGATGGGGAAACTGGGGGCCACGGCTGCCCCCTTCCCCACACCCTATCCTATACTGTACAGTTTCCCCAAGTGTTCAAGCTCCTTGTCTACTTGGAATGCCTTTCTGCGCCTTGCCTATCTGGCAGTCTTCTACGTACCCAGCAAAACCCATCCTCATAGGAGGAGGTGGAGACTTCTCTGACTGACTCATTTCCCCCAACTCCTGGCAGCAGAGCAGTCCTACCTCTGAGCCCCTGAGTGACTCTGAGACCTCCTTTGCAGCTGACTCTGATGCAAAGTGCCATGCTGGTCTCATGTCTGCATTGCTGTGCACACAGAAGGCTCCCTCTAGGCAGGATGGTGCCTTGTCCTTGCAAAGAATGGCCCTAGGGTGGGAAGGTAAGGGAGGGGGAGGCTGGACTGAATTCTGGGTTTCTGTGCTGCTTGCAAAGGGAGGTGTGCCTCTCCCCATCTGTCTCCCCAACACCTCACTCCCCAACACCTTACACATACCTGGAGGAGGGCTGAGCACGGGGAACCCCAGGGTAGAACCCTTCCAGTTGGGACCTAGAGCTGGAATCTTCCTGGCTTTACTCTTTACAATTTCTTCTACTTAATCCTTTAAGAAAATAAAGGGTAGAATATGGGTTTTAGGAAAATTTTGATAATTTGGATGTCATTAAAATTAAAACTTCTACTTTTCAAAACTATTATACAAGCTAAGAACTGGTGGCTCACACCTATAATCCTAGTTACTTGGGAGGCTGAAATAGAGAGGATTGCAGTTCAAGGCCAACGCAGGCAAACAGTTTGTGAGACCTCCCCATCTCCAAAATAACCAGAGCAAAATGGACTGGAGGTGTAGCTCAAGTGATAAAGCACCTGCTTTGCAAGCCCAGAGTCTGAGTTTGAATCCTAGTCCCACCCCCCAAAAAATATATTTATATACACATACATATATATGTGAAATATATATATACCTATACATATATGTGTGAAATATATGTATACACATATATATTTATATCTCATGTAGAGCCTCACAGGACAAGTCACAGGACAGAACATTCACAGTAAGTGTGCACGACAAAGGACTTCTATCCGGAATACATAAAGAACTCTTCCAAACCGATAAGAAATGATGGCCCACAGAAAAGTGGACAAAAGACTTGAATAATCACTTCAGAGAACAGTCTATTAAATGGCCAACACACATAAGGGGCTCGACTCACTAGTCATTTAAGAAATGCAAATTAAAACCCAAAAATAAAATAACCACTGTACACTTGTTAGCACGGCTCAAACTCAAAGGAATGATAAGACCAAGAGTTGACGAGGATGTGGAGCAACTGGAATGCTTCTGCACTGCTGGTGGAAGTGTGGAATGGTCTAGCCAATTTGGAGCACCGTCAGTGTCTACTAATGCGGGGAATTCCTGTGTCACGTGAGCAGCATGCCTATGAGTCAAGGCACACAAATATATGTGTGTTTACCCAAAGATGTGTATGAATGCTCACAGCCATAGCACTCAACATAGCTAAAGGGGGGCTGATGGAGTGACTCAAGTGGTATAGCACCTGCCTAGCAAGCATGAGACCCAGTACCACCAAAAAAAAAAAAATAGCTAAAAAGGATCCACATGGGAGAGTGGTTATAGGGGAAATGGAATACTATACAGCAATGACAAAGAGCAAACCACTTTTCTATGCAACAAAACTCATGAATCTCAGAATCATAATGTTGAGCCAAGAGCATTCTGTATGATTTCAAAAAGGTCAGAAGAATGGAGAAAGCTTTGAGACCTCAATAATAGGCTAGGATAGCTTCTCTCTCTCCCCCCTCCCTGTTTCTCCATCTCCCTCTCTTGCTGTTTGTCTGTGTGTATACAAATCCATATATATTTCAGAAAATTTTATGTACGTATGACTCATAAAAATTTCATATATACATACAGAATATATATTCTGAATTACATATAGTTCAGACATTTTTATATATAATTATATATAGTATGCAATTTTTTTCTGAATTATTTGAGAATTTGAGGTCTCCAGTCACTCATAAATATTTGAATACACATCTAAATATTTCTTTCTTTCCTTCCTTCCTTCATTTTTTTAGTACTGGGGATTGAGCTCTGCCACTTGAGCCATGTTTTTCAAATAGGGTCTCTAAATTTGCCTGGGCTGCCTGGAACCTCTATCCTTCTTATGTCCACCTTCTGAATAGCTGGGATTACAGGTATAATCCACTGTGCCTGGCACTATGTATTTAAGTATTTCAATGTGTATTTCTTAAGACTGAGGACTGTCTCTCCTATAACCACAGCTCAGTGATCTAAATCAGAAAATGGAACATTACTATAATAGCATGATCTAATCCATGCTCCATATTCTAACGTCTTTTGTTGTCTCAACACAGATGCCTGTTTCCCTTCCTCCCCATCTTCCCATTTTGCTATATCCAGCCAGGTCTGGTCCAGGTTCATGCATTGTGTTCAAGTGTCCTATCCCTTTAATCTCCTTTGATCTGGAGCACTTTTCAGCCTTTCCCGCCCTTGACCTTGTGGTTCTAAGTACAGGTCTGGCATCCTGTAGAAGGTCTATTTCCCAAGGTGAGGTTCAGGTTGCCTGTTCCTGGTAGGCATCCCATGCAGAGTGCTTGTATCCTTCTCTGTGCATGGTGTCAAGGGGCTCATCCTGAGGCTGGTTCTGCTCACTCTCACCTCTGGTTAAAGTGGTGCCTGTGTGGCTTTTCCGCTATCAAATTCTCTTTCTTTCTTTGTGCTGAGCAAGTAATTCACGGGCATGCTCCTGGACTTTCTATCCTTGCCTCTGAGGACCTGTGGTGGCCTGGACAAAGTGCAAGGGTTTGCAAAGCAGACACACTCAGTCCCAGCATGCTGGTTTGCAGTGCTGGACCTCACATGCAGTAGGTGAGTCCTCTACCGTGGAGCTACCCCCACAGCTCCATGAGATAGCATGGCTTCAAAAACCAAAATGGTGCCAGGAACTCTGCTAGATGAACCTAACGCATGCTCTCAGCTAAACTTCACAGCAACCCTGAGGAGAAAACTAAATGAACAGATTATACACCCACAGCCAGATACCTCAGAAACAGTAATAACTTTATGAAGTTGCCTCCAGTCAGAAAGAGCAGTAATAGTGAAATGGTTCACATCCTTTCGGTACTTGCAGTAGAACCTGGCCACAGGATAAAAGCATGCCACAGCGGTGATTTCCATCTCTAGTGTACAGAGGAGAAAAGCCAGGCTCAGAAGTAAGTAACCGGTAGTGACCGCGCAGGTGGCAAGTAAGATTTGCATCCGGGTACTCTAACCCCAAGGCCACTGCTCCATGTAAACCCTGTGTGTTGATGCTAAATGGTGGGGATACATTCACTCCTGTTTCTTCCTTTGCTTCAAGAACGAAGTCTTTGTAACCATCGGAGCCCATGGTGGCACACCGAGAAGGGGGTTTGCCTGGACCAGAGGAGAGGCACATGGAGGACAGGAGGGAGATGGCTGTGCTGCAAGCTGTGAGTGCCCCAGGAAAGAGAAGACAGGGCTCTGGTGAGGGAGGCAGGGCTGCAGAGCCTTTGCCAAGCCCATGGCATTCCACAACCCTCCTCCATAGCACACATTCCACACCTGAGGCTTCAACCCTGGCTCTGACTAGTGCAGGAGATGCATGGTAGGTCCAGAAGAACGCCAGATCTGGGTGTGGGACTCTCTTATGAGTTCTTGGATTTCCACCCAAGCCCACCAATCAGGGTGCCAGTTTCTGCGACACTCATCACTGGCCTGTTAGCACTGTCCATGCCTCCACCATCGTGCGGCCACCCTAATTCCTCCTGGGTGCTAGCCTTTTAGCGTCATTAGGCTGAGTGGAGGGAAGGCTGTGTTTACGGCTTGGCATGAGGGAAGACATGCAAATCTCGGTTGCCAGGCTACAAATGACTCTTTCTCTCCCCCCCAACACACATACACACCAGAAGAGAGAAATAATGATTAAAAACTACTCAGTTGCTTGGCAGGCTTCTGGGTGGCTTAGCTGTGAATATTTGGATGCTGGGAGAGAGCTTGGCTTTCACAGAGCTGCCACCTCTCCAGGTTCCCTTGACTCCATCCATCTTCTGAGGAAAAAGAAGGTGCTGACCTGTGATCAATGCAAACAACACCATCGTTTTAAAATGTTTTTAAGGAGATGCAACCCCTTGATGATCTGATCCCCCTCCTTGAAGGGAATAGGCATTTCCCCACAGTACCAAAAGCAGCCATATTCCCAGGTGGAGGACAAGGTCAAGTGTAGGGAAGGAAGGGCAAATTTGAGGCAAGAAAGCAGAGGTCCCGGATGGGGAAGATGTGAGGCCAGGAAGCAGTAGGGAATATACTTCAACTAGGAGCCTGGGATCCAGCCAAGATACCTGCTCTGCCCTGATTGTGGCCTCTTCCCTGGAGCCAGGTGGGATCGATGTCTGGTGTAAAAGCCCAGCGTCTGTTTGCATAGCAGTCTGACTTTTGCTAAAGGCTGGCTCACCTCCATTTGCAAACACAGGTTTGAGACACATGGCCACAGCACTAGAAGATTCTCAGTCCATATGGGCGGGGCAGCCCAACATGTCCCACAGTTCTGAATCTTTTATGTCACTCCATTATTTTAGTTACAAATAGCGTGATCAATGTGAATTCATTTGTGTATCTCTAAGACAGTGTGCAAGTACACTTACAATATTTTGAAAAAAATAGTCATCGTGAGACACTTCTTGGTTCATTTGGGCTGTTATACCACAACTGGTTCATTTATAAAGAACAGAGATTTATTTCTTATACTTCTGGGGGCTGGGAAGTTCAAAGGGCTGCATCTGGGAAGGGCCTGATCACTACATCATAGCACAAGGTGAGAGCTAGCAAATGATCGAACTTGCAGCCTCAATCCATTCTAAAATGGTATTGTGAAGATTTGAGCTCTCATGGCCTGAGCACCTCTCATCAGGCTCCACCTCCTAATGCTGTTGCATGGGGGATTCCAACACATGAATTTTGGGGTCAAGTTCAAAGCATAACAGGACTGCATATACCTCTTGTTATTGCTGCTTTGGTTTGCCTGATGGGGAAAGACTTTACCAGTCATTCAAAGCCCAGATGCATTTGAGTGATATGACATTCTGCCAAAACCTGAAGGCTGGGGAGTTATTATTTTCCCCTCTTAACAAAGGAGAAAATGAAATCTCAGAGTATTTGAGCTCAATCAAGATCACACAGCTCATCAGTGCTAGAAGTGGTGTCAACCTCCTACCTAGGAGAGCCCCCAGGTTATACATTTGCCCTTACAAAAGAGAACAACATTGTGCACTTCCCAGGGGCTCCCCAACTCCTGAAAACAAACCGGAAGTACAATTCCTTGAGCTTTTCTTTGTTGCCTTTGTTCTGCAGCCATTTTCATCTCACAAAGTGTGTCCCAGCAGAAAGAAGAATGGCTTCCCCAGAGCCACCTCTGCTTTGTGGAGACTTTGTCTGCATCCATGTCAAAGTTCAAAATGACTCTGTTTCAGGGAAATTTCTTTCCTGAGAAATCCTGACTCACATTTGGGCTGTATGATTAATCAGGAGGGATTTTGTGGCAAATGTCGTCTGCCGCCCTGCCATCCTCTCCAGCAGAGGAAGAAGCCCTGGCTCTGGTGGCCTTCAGTCTGCAATCAGGACGCCCAAAGGTGAGGAGTAATCAGCACTATTGCATATACCCACACAAAATCTCTCCTGTCAGCCTCTCCAAAGGGCCAGCTCCATCAGGGCCAACTCAAACCCGGCACCCCCACACGTGTGGCTCAAAATCCAGTGGAGTCACTCACGCTCATCACCTACAGGTTGATTGAAGTGGTCACCCGTTGAATAATTCACTCTCAGACTTGGGGAACTCCTGGAAATTGATGGTCCTGGCCATTATTTTAAAATGTACAGCATTCCACCCTCATAGCTGAGTCAGGCAAGTGGAAGAATGGCCGGGCACTGCAGGCTTTTTGTGGGAACGCACTTTCAAAGAGATAAGTTGGCTTTGATATTAGAGTTCAGTTTCCCTTGAGTCAAGGGTTTATTCCTTCATCCTTAGAACAAATATTTAGTGAGTACCAAGTACTATTGGAGAACATTGCTAGTTATGGCGATGCGGCCATGAAGAAGACATAGCCTCATCTCCCGTGGACTTGACATTTGGGCTCTGTGCTTGAGATCTAATGAGCCTGTTTCCTTCCCTCTCAGGAAGAACAGAAGAATAGATCCAGGTACCATGATAGGAGCGCACTACATCTCAGAATTCAGCCTTAAAACTTGGCTTCTCTCATTTAGAAAACAAATGTCTCTGCACACAAAAATAGATGGGGTGGTGATGCACGTTGCTGGAACAGCTGCCTAGTGGTGGCAGCAGGTGCAGGAGATGGATGGATGTGAGAACTCCAAATCCTCACACTTACTGGTGGTATGACCCTAGACTGGTCAATGTCATCCTCTGAGCCTCAGTCTCCTCAACTGGAAAGTTAAGTTGATGTTGTCTTTCTCATAAGCTGGTCATGAGAAAGCAGTAAGATACCATATTCAAATTGCCTGGTGTTGGGCACAGCTCTGCACGTGCCGGTCTCCTTTGACCTTTTTCTTCAGAGCTGGGCAGTTTCCCAGATGTTGCCCAGGACCATGGCTTACCTCCATCCACTTTCCAGAAAAGCCTGGGACACTCTAGAGAGAAGCTACTTTCTTAACCCTAGTGATACTATACCTTTTCTTCCAATTTGGATCAGGTCTGAAAGTGAAAGGGAGTACTGCTCATAGCCACAGCTCGAAACAGGCAGAAGCCAGCACTATGTGAGCCAGCAAGAACCATGGTACCTTTCCACTGGTGGTCTTATCAACTGCAGAATGGGTGTAGAACAAACATAAAAGCCATTTCTCCCAGATCTGGACTCCTGGAGCTACCAGACAAGACTGCTCCTAACCCTTGTGTGCATAGTATCATAAGATAGCTACCCTGTATATTCTCCACCCTTTGAGTGTGAAGTGGAATCCATCTATGAGCTAGGCTGCCACTCCCATGGCTAGCTACACTTGGCAAAGAGAAAGGGATTTCGAAGATGTAATTAAAGTCACAAGCTAAGTCTAAGAGGAACTCATCCTGGGTGGGCCTGACCTAATCGAGTGTTTAGATATGTATGGGCTTGTGTGTGCAAGTGTATGTATATGTGCATGTGTGTATGTAAGCATGGGTATGTATGCCTGTACATGTGTGTGTTTGGGGCACAAGTATTATGAGTATAGTACTTGTGTATACTAGAGGTATCAGGTCCTTCCTGAAGAGGAAGAGAATAAAAAGTACAGAAGGAGTACGCTGCCATGTTGGGAGGGGAACATGTGACTAGAATCTAGAGGCAGTTTCTAGGGGCAGAGGGAAACTGGCCAGTGGCCAGAGTTGCAAGAAGAATTCTCCCAGTGACCCAAGGGAGGTTGGAAGCAAAGCTCTCCCTAGTTGAATCTCCAGATGAGAACAGAGCCTGGCTGACACCTTGACTGCAGCCTTCAGAGGCCCTGAGTGGGTATCCACTTAAGCCCGTATAGACTTCTCACCTGTAGAAAGTGACCTCGTGTGAGGTAACACACGAATGCCACTCCGTTTCTGGCAGGATATTAGGCAGCAGTAGAAAACTTATAGCACCCCCAAAATCACGGGGCCATAGTCATCCTCCAAACAATGGCTCAGACTGGCTTGCTTACCCACATATCACAGTCTCTTGTTTTCCCCAAGCCTGGGCTCCCAGTCCCCATCTCTAGGGGTGTCAGTCACTCCCTGCTTGAGTTCCTGGACTTCCTTGCACACACATCAACTCTGTCTTCAGTGCCCACAGCCCTGTGCACTGCTTGAGCGACTTTGACCAGAAACACATTCAGGCAAATACATCTATATACTCAGAGTACTTGTGCTCCAAACACACACGTGTACAGCCATACACACCCATGCTCACATACACACATATACATATGATGCACTCGCACACACAAGCCATACATATCTACACATGCCCCCCACATTCATACGCAGCACATACATACATATGCATATAAGCACACATGTGCACACATGAAGGTGCACACTCATAAGCATGTGTCTTCAGGAAACCCATCAGCAGCTCCACTCAGCATGGCACTGAGACACTTGGGAGCTGGTTCTTATTATGCAGGACAGGAAGGCAGGTGAGGAATGGACAAAGGCAGCCTGTCCCCAGCCACCTATTGAGAACCAAGCCGACAGCACTGTGGTTTCCAGGCAAATTCCAGCTGCTTCACCAGCACCCAGGATACACAAACCCAAGAAGCCTGGTGATAATTTTTTCCTTTCAGAAGAATAACACAGGCTGGCCCCTCCCTGGATTTCCACATCCCTTGGCCCCACTGCTGGCCAGGCAATCCCGTCAGGATGAAGTGCTGGCCAAGAAGCCAGGCAGCTCCATCAATTTCTCCTGAAAAGCCCAGAAGAAATTTGGTCGTAGAAAATCCCTTCCCTCTTTGCTAATAAAACTTATCAGTGCAGGGCAGGAGGCAGGGAGGAGAGGGACCGCAGACACTTGCCTTGCTAAATTACTTCGAAAAATGGCTCTGATCCGCCATCCAGGGACAAGAAAGGAAGGAAGCAATATAACATTTATTGAGCTGAATTTTTCCACCTAGGTCCTCCCATTCAGTACTCTCAGGAGCTCTGTGACATAGCATCAGCTCCATTTCATATACACCAAAACTGAGGCTCAACTGAGCTCCTGAAAGAACCAACATGGATCTGAGCCCCTGCCCTGCTCCATGGCTTGCAGCATGGCTCAGGCTTGGTAGCTTCATCTCTCTGCATTGCAGCCCCCCACTTAGGACTCCAGTTCAGAGACAGGATGCAGGATGGAAAAGATGACACAGGCAATGCAGTGACGCAAGTCCCAGGCACAAAATTTCTCCAATGTGCTGATCTGTCTCCTCTGAGCTTCTGGACAGTTACCTACTCATATTAACCTGCGTTCTCTCCAGCACTTTCCTTGGTCATAGCTGTCCTGTAAGTTTACCCAGCAAGCACCAGGATGGCACCTGACACCTTGCCCCTCTTGCTGGAGACTGGGGAGAACCAGAACCCCACCTTCCTTCCATACACCAAAAGTAGGGGCATGTCATACTTGGTGAGGAGCACTCTGGCTGTTGTGTTTTCTTGCATTGCCCACACTTGATTTGTGAACCTAAGAAGACCCGTGTTAGCCCCCACCAGGGGCCTCCTTTGCAAGTCTGTCATCTGTAAAACCTAGAGTTTGCCCAATAGCCTGGAAAGAATATGGCCTCTGGGGCTGTGAAACATGGAGATCCCAAGTAGGCAAATCAGTCTGGAATGGCATGGTCCTGAGGAAGCAACAGACTTAAAATGTAGGAGGAAATGTGGACTAAGTAAGAGAGCAAATTCCCCTAGGAAGAGCTATTAGGCTGTGAAATAGTATTCCACAGGAAGTGGTGAAGGGGGTGCCCGGAGGTATTTAAAGCCTTACTGGACTAAGTAATAGAAACTGCGTGGAGTGTGGAATGGCCGAGAACTGGCCTCAGGGGAGCAGCTGCGTGCCCTAATAGGTCGTCTCCATATAGAAGTAATTTCCGAGCCTGCCCTGACATTCCATGCTGCACTGCTCTTGCCAGGCAAAGAAGGTGCTCACTCACAGCTCAGGAAAAGCCACAGGGTGTTAAGTAGGCATTACCATCATTTTCTTAACAGGATGGCAACCCCCAGTCAACACATGTACCAAGTCTGCACACTCCCTACCCAAATCCTAGCTGCCTTTTCCGTGGAAATTGACAAGCCAATCTTAAAATTCACATAGAATTACCAGAGACCGAAAATAGCCACAAATAAATGTAAAAAGCACCAAGTTGGAGGATTCCCACTTCTTGATTTCAAAACTTTCTACGAAGCTGCAATACTCAATATTGTGGGTACTAGCACAAGAACAGATAGATAGACAGATAAATCAATAGGATAAAGTTCAGAGTCCATAAATAAAATCCTTACATTAATAGTCAATTGATTTTTGACAAGTATGCCAAGACAATTCAATGGGAAAAGAATAGATAAACAAATGTTGCTGGCACAACCGAGTATCTATAAGCAAAAGGATAAAGTTGGACCACTACCTCACACCATATACAAATGGATCATAGATCTAAATATGTAAAACCCTTAGAAGAAAACACATGTAAGTTTTCACCACCTTGGATTTAGCAATGGTTTTTATAAATCTGACAGTGAAAAAGCTACAGGCAACAAAAGAAAAAAAACAAATTAAACTTTCTCAAAAGTAAAACCTTTTGTGCTGTTAACAATATCATCAAGAAAGTGAAAAGCCAAACTACAGAGAACACACACACACATATTGTATAATCCAATAACAAAAAAGATGAATAACACAATTTTTAGGATGAACAAAGAATTTCAATAGATGTTTCTCTCCAAATAAGACACACAAAAGGCCAACAAACATGTGAAAATATACCCAGCCTGGTTAGTTATTAGGAAATGCAAATCAAAACCATAAGGAGATACCACCTCACATCACTAGCATGGTTAAGATAAAAAGAAAGTAACAAGTGCTGACAAGGACACAGACTGAACTGGAGATCCCAGTCATCATTATCGGTGAGGATGCTGTAAGTGCAGCCACTGAGGAGAACAGACTGGCAGCTCTTGTAAATGTTCAAACAGAGTTATGAACAAACCCATTTCTCAGCTCATACCCAAGAGAATTGGAAACACATGTGCATCAATGTTTATATCCACAATATTCATAGTAGCCACAAAGTAGAAATAATCCAGATGTCCATCAATTTAGGAGTGAAAATAATGTGATATTTCCATATAATGGAATAGTATTCTGACTTGAAAAAGAATGAATTACTGATCCATACATGAAGGAACCTTGAGTATATTATCTAAGTGAAAGAAGCCAGTCATAAAACCACATGATTCCATTTCTAGGAAATGTCCACAAAAGGCAAATTTGTAGACAGAAAACATATTCATAGTGAACAGGAAGTACATATTCACCCAAGGGGTGGTAGGTGGTTAGAGAGATGGGGATGACAGTGAGTAGATATGGAATTAGGAAATTTTAATTACCTAGTGATGGGAGTTGTTTAATTCTGTGAATATGTTAAAACTTATAAATATTACACATTAAAAGGGCAAATAATACCTGGAACAGTGACTCATGCCTCTATTCCCAGCTACTTGAGAGATGGAGATCAGGAGGATAGCCATTCAAAGCCAATCCAGGCAAAAAGTTCACAAGTCCAGCAAGACCCTATTTCAACCAATGACTGGGGGCAGTGGCACTTCCTGTCACCTCAGCGATGCTAGAAAGCACAAATAGGAGTAGGGAGGGTCTAGGCCTCTGGGGAATAAAATGAGACCTATCTCAAAAACAACCAATGCAAAAATGGTTGGAAGTGTGGCTCAAGTGGTAGAGCACTTACCTAGCAAGATGACTTGAGTTCAACCCCCAGTATCACCAAAAATAAAATAAAATAAAATAAAGGTGAATATTTTGGTATGTGAATTATATCTCAGTTAAGTTGTTGCTTAAAAAACTATAACGACCTGTGCACCTGCCACACACAATTTGGGTCTCTGTCTTTCCATAAATATTATTTTATGTAAGTGGGTTCTTACTATATACACGATTTCGGATCTTGCCTCATTCTTCCTTAGAATCAAGGCTCTTCTATGTCTTTAAAACTCTTCCTTAATATCCTGTTTCATGGCTGCCCTTTCACACAGCCATAACTGTAACTTCTCTAGTATGATGTCATTGGATGTTTGAATTCTTTCCTCAAATTTTGGTACTTTAAATAATACCTTTATTGAACATTTTTGCATATAAATTCTTATACACAGAAATTGTTCGATTACCTGTTTTTAGGGTAGACTCCCAATACTGGTATTAGTAGGTAAGATCAGCTTTAAGATTCTGCTGCCTGGGAATTGCTCTCATGGACCCCAAAGCATCCTTTTTCAGATATCCAATGTGGACATAGTGGTGTGCTGGAAGGTCACATCTATCAGAACAAGTCCTTGCTGGGAGGGGAAGCTGGTTGACCTTGAAGCCAGACTTACCCAGGGTCACATTCCAGCTCCGCCCTTCAACACTCTGAGCTGTCTCCATTAAGGGATAAATCCCATGGACCCTCCACTTTCTCTTCTGTGACTGTGGGCACAGTACTATCTATCTACTGTAAAGAAGATGTCTGGCATTTGTCCCTCCAAGCTGGCACCTGTTTCAAGATCATTTTTCTTCTTCCATCTCTTCACAACCTCCACTCTATCATGGACATATCCCTTTGGGTTCTGAGTCTTGGGACATGTTGGCACCTCTCTGACAACAGTGGCTAAGCAATATCATGTTGTTATTGACAGACAGGTGGACTGGAGCCTGCAGTTCAGGACCTGGGCCTAGATCAGCCACTCACTAGCCTGTACTGTTAAACAGCCCCTTGGCATTTATAAAAGCCTCACCTGTCATGAAAAATGGAGGCCAGGAGGCAAATTCACATCAGCCTTGGGGCAGGGGACAGGTGAAAGTCTGGAAGTAACAGTGTTTGGTATTCCACACCCAGTCTCCACTAACATCAGTTAAGTCTGTCATGAGCAACTGTCTTCAAATACAGCAGGCTTGCTTGTGAGTACTAAATTCATTTCATTTTCCACCATTAGGATTATAGACTCCCAGACTGACTGGGTAAGCCCTGAATCGCTACATACTTTAGTAATTACTAATTACATGTTTCCCCATTCTGTGGCTTATTAGTAAATTGCATGTAGCAGGATCTAAAAGTAATTGCCTTCTCCTGTAACTTCGGCAGCCTGCAGAAATCAGAAAGAATTACCTTATTTACTTCCTAAGTGATTCCCGGTGGCCGTTCATCAAATATACAGAGGGGAAAAAAATCATACAATAACCAAATATTCTTCTGCTTACTAATGATATGTGAGGGTCCCAAGAAATCTTGACTGAAAAGACTGTTAAAGAGCTGCCGACTAACGGTATGTAAACATCCCCCTGTGGGTAATAGCTTAATTTTGATCATTGTTCAAAAGAGCAGTCGCTTTAAATTATTAATAGGTGTCAGCTACAAAAGAATGTTTAACTGGAAAGTTACAAGAAGAGATTTTGATCTATACAAATGACACTGTCTTTAACTACCCTTGTGGGTGAGGGACAAAAAGGTGGGTGAAAAGAATAAAAGACACAATAGGCAGAAAGAGGCAGCCTTTTTTTTCTTCCCTGGGACTGGGGTTTTGTTGCTTGCGGGAACTGGACTGGACTCTATGGGAACTGGACTGGGCTTCCCTCATTATTTATTAAGTTTGGTTACAGCTAGTTTCCTTTTCCTTTCAAGGAAAGTGGATCCCAGTTAAGCAAGATGCTCAAAGCTATTGGGAGCACCAGCCTGGAACACAAGCTTTTTGCCTTTGCTGGGAAGAAAATGTCCACCTCAACACCGAGCATGGACCCCTCTCGTTGTAGGCAATGCAGGAGCAATTCTGCTCAAAAAACACTGAGATCTGCTTCAAATGATCCACTTCCTAGAAGCCCTGGGACTGGTGAGGCATGGACTGGCCTCCATGATTTCCTCTCTAAGCACACGTACAGTCGATTAGAGAATTTTTGAATTAACAAAGAAGGAAAAAATAGAGACTAGGCGTGGTGCTCACCTGTAATCCCAGCTAGGAAGGAAGTGGAGATTGGAGGATTAAAGGACACCGCCATCTTAGACAATGTTAGTGAGAACCAACCTCAACAAAGAATCTGGGCTTAGTGGATCACACCTGTCAATCCCAGCCATGCCAGAGTCAGAGGTAGGAGGGTTGAGGTCTGAGGCCCAATTATCCAAAAAATAAACCTAAGTAAGAAGGGCCAGAGGATGACTCAAGTGGCTGAGCACTTGCCTAGCAAGTTCCAGGCCCTGAGCTCAAAACCCAGTACCAACAAAAAAAAAAAAAAAGGAAAGAGATGGATGATTTTCTTGTTTCTTTTTCTTGGTCTTTAGGCCAGCAGATTTCAGACCTACTGAATAACCTAGGAGTATGAGAGGAGAAGGTGGGTGTGAAGTATTAGGGCAGGGCTCGGGTAGGAATGTTAAGACCTGCCCTGATGAGACCGTCACTCTGGAGGTCTCCTCTCAGTGGCCCCTCTCTCCTGCTCCAGGCCTGCAGGACATACCCAGGATGCTCTCAGAGCTCATCTCCTGAGAGCCCCACCACGCTGTGGCCCCATTCCTCACAGAGGGCAGGAGTCCTAAGAAAACTGGCAATCAGAAATGGCAAACCACTGCCCCAGGCCATCTAGTAGCGATGCCACTAGGGAGTAAACCTAGTAAATCTAGTCCTGAGGTGATTTTGATGAGGACTGGAATTCAGTCACATGGGAGAGAGGAGGGGGACAGGAGGACCAGGTGTCTCATTTACCTTGGGGCTGAGACAGAACCCAAGCCACCTCAGCAGAGGCAGGAGGAACCCCCTCACTGTCCTGTGGGTCCTTTCCCTGCCCTTTTGTGGGCTGTCCTCCCTGCTCAACCATCCTCCCCTTGGCAGCCCCTCCATAAATCCACTCTTTCTTTGACTGGCCAACTCCTCTGACCCCAGATCTCACATGATCCACGGTGCACTGATGATGGGACTGATGATCTGAGCCCAGCTGGAAACATCAGCACCACACCACTTACAGCTCCCTGGGGCCACTGGGGGGTTGCAGCAACTCCTCCTTCATGGACTTGCCAGGGATGGAGGGAGACTGCCAGCTTTGCATCCCCTACCAGGCCATGGACTGGGCTTCTGTAGCTTCCTGTCTCCTGCTAGAGACAGATATGTTGACAAGTAAACATCACACCGCAGGGAGAGGCTACTACACAAGGGATAGGAGTGACGTTCAAGTCAAGCAAGGGTTCAAAGGTGCCTGCATTTCACTTGAGTGATGCAGAAGGATAGGTGCTCCTACAGAACTGGATTCACTAGTTGATGGCTTCTTCACAGCTTATGCACAGAGCTGGCCTAGAGCAGTGTTGGCACTGCATAACGATTTCTGGGTACACGTGGACCACGTCAGGCAGCTTCAAAGGACTGGCCAAGGTATCTAAGCCCCTTTCCACCATGTGCTGACTTCTTCCTGGAAATGACACCCAGAAGCCAGAACTGACCAGTGAGCCCCACCCATTAGTTTGCCATAGCTAACGGTGGTCATAAAATCATAAAGCCTAGCATATGGGAGCCTCTCTGGGTAGCAGGCATGGTGCCCATACATCAGGTGCTTCCGCTGGTGTTATAACAATAACTGGCATGTTGTCAAAACTCCCATTTCACAATAAGCACAGTGTAGCTCAGTAAGCTTAGTTTGCCCAAGGTCACAGCTGATAGCCAGGCAAAACCTGGGTCAACTGCTGTCTTGTCTCCAGTTCACATTGAAGCTCCTGGCCTGGTGCTACCAGAATGACTTTAGGTGTATAATGGTCATCCAGCACATTGCTCTTTAGCCATGGTTTGTAGAGAGCTTTGTCTCAGGAGAGTGAAGAGTACACAGAAAGATGGTCATCCTGCCTAGAGGGAACTTCATTCATTCAACTAATCTTCACGGTGTGCCAGCTTAGTGTCAGTCACTGTCCTTGGAACTGGATTACCAGGAGAAGGGACAGATGCCCACCTCAGAAGCTGGGTCCAGGACAGGAAGACACATCCTTATGAAGCAGGGGATGGCCTGCCCACCTAAGGGCTTTTCGAGAGAGACATAGACACCTGGGGAGCTTCTCAACAAATTCGCCATGGAGGGAAAGTGGCTGGACAGGATGGGTGAGGGCTCTAGCAAGGGCATGAATCATGGTTCCAGGAGGCAAGGTTGAAAGTTCTGCCCATGAGCAGGGAGAGGTGGAACCAAGAGATGAGCTATGTGGGGAAAGCCCATGAAGGAGGGCGGCTGGATTTTATGACTGTATAAGGGCTTTGTCTATCTTCTTAAGCCAGGACATGCCCAACATCTAACCTAGGCCTTTCTGTTTGTGGGTTTGATTTTTTTTTTTTTCTGGAGCTGAGGTTCTCAACCTTAAGCCTGCATTAGAATCACATGGAAGGTTTATTTCAAAGCAAAATGCTGGAATTCTGATTCAGTATGTCAGGGCTGGGACTGGAGACCTGTCATGTCTACCAAGTCCCCAAGTGCTGCCCATCTGTGGCCACTCTTGGAGAACATTCGGTCTAACATGGATCCCTCTAGAACCTGGTTGTCAAAGTCTTGTCACTGTACTGGCCAGCAGTCTGTTTTAACAGGTCCCCGAGGTGTTTCAGAGCACTCTGAAGTTTGAGAGGCAGTTTAGATCATCAGGTTTACCCCTGGGCAACATTAGATCTCAAATTCTCTCTACAGCAGGTTCAGTGTACAAGAAAGAAAGGGACAGTGGCTCTTCTGTACACAAATGCAAGAACTGATTTTGGACACCCTTGGTAAGGACATCAGAGGATACATGACAAAAGACTGTCATGAATGCCATATTTTTAAAAACTGTTCACCACAGATTTATTGAGTAACTTCTCCATGCCAGCTAGTTTATAAGAATTGAGTTCTCTAAAAAAAATTTTTTTTTTTTTTGGCAACTCAGTATTTATTCTCTTTCCTTCAGTAGTGGCCTCTGGAAACCTGCCACGTTCAGTTCCAGTGTCAGGTGGAGCTGGCTCTAACCCCAGCTCCAGAAATGGACATGTGACTCTTCCAGGCCAATCAGAGCACAACACTGCCTTGTTACGGTGATTGGCTCAGGAATATGCATGTGACCTAAATCAAGGTTCCAATCAGAGGTAACCCCAGTTCATTTACATGAACGGGAAGGGGATTTTTAGGGGCTCTACAGCGTGAAGACTATAGGCAAATCTTGGAGACAGTGCCATTTCCTTTCCAGACCAATGTTTCTTCCCTGCAACAAAGAGAATATTGTAATAAAACAAGTCACATGAATGTTTTGATTTTCCAGTGCATAAAAAGTTATGTTTACAATATGTGTAGCTTATTTGGATATAATGCAATGGTATTATGGCTTTTAAAAAAGTACATAAGTGCATATCTTAACAAAAAATTCTTTACTGGTAAAAAATACTAATATTCATCTGGCTATTGAAAAAATGGTACCCATAGACTGGCTCAATGTAGGGTTGTCACAAATCCTCAATTTGTAAAAATAATACAAGCACTATCTGCAAAGGCCAATATAAGCTTAGAGATTCTGGAAGGCCAAAAATACCCTTGAACATGAAACTGAGGAAAGCCAAGAGACAGAGAGAGACTGGTGCTGACATTGTGTGTACCTCTGAACACACCAGTTCCTGAAGCATGTTCTCACTGCTTAAGAAAGACACCACTTTTGTCTTTCCAGACCTTCAGTGCTGGAGGGAGGGTTCTGGGGAAAGAAGAGGAACCCACCTAGCAGTTTTAAATTAATTCAAGACCTCTGGCCACTTGGCAGAAGGGGAGACTAGACAGGAAGTCACATCCTTCCCTGGAGAGGTCATTTAAGTTGAGAAGTAGGGAGATGGAAGACTCTGGTTCCCTGCCCTGTGAGCCTCACTGCTAGCCTGAACCAGGCAGAGAGAAGGTCCCTGCAAAAGTGTAAGTGATGAATAAAAATGGACAAGGCCATTCCAGATATTAAAGCGACATGATGGCAACATTCAGAGGCTCATATCTGATGATCTTCCTAAGCCATAATCTAGGGATAGGTTTGCATTGGTCATGAATTTGTGTTGATTTTTAACAATTAGGGTGTTCACTTAAACACCAGTCTTCCTAAAGCAATCTGATTTTTTTCCCTTCCTGCCCTCCTCCTTTCATTCTTCTGTCCTTCCTTCATTTGCCTGTGTGTGTGTTGTAATTATTAGATACTTAGATCGGGAAAATGCAATTGGCACAGTATATTTGGATTTCCACATGGCATGTGACAGTTTTTATGATATCTTTTGGGTAACATGAAGAACTCTAGCTCAGGTAATACTATAACCAGGATGTAGATATGTAACCACTTCAAGAACCATGCTCAGAGAGTGCTGATTAATTCATTCCTGTTCAGCTTGTCAGTCCGGAGCTCTCCAGAGACCCGAGATAAGCCTTTGTCCTTGACTCTCTCCTGTTCAAACAAATTTTGTGAAGACTTGAATGAAGGCATAGAAAGCTCCTTATCAAATCCAAGGATTCCGCTGAATGGGGAGGGGATGACAAATGAGGTGGAGGGGAGAATTTGAGTCCACAAAGCTTTCATTGGGCTCCAGCAAGGTAACACAACTTACCAGGCAAAAAGACGCAATGGGGGGAAGGAGACTTCAGGAAGTGGCGCAAAAATGTCTATTATACAAACAGAGTGAGAAATCTACATCTTGGGAGAATCCCAAGCCAGAGAAGAGAGTAGGTTCAGTCTCCAGCTGTGCAGTATGCATCAGAATTGTTTTCTGTCTCTCCCTGGAGGGGTAGCAACTTGAGGTTAGCAGAAGTAGAGTGTAGAACAAAGAAGGTCAAAGTTCCATTCAAAGATATCCTAATCAGGCTTCCTTTGTATCTCACATTCAGTTTTCAGCTCCAAGACTGAGGAAGAAAACTGAACAGTTTCTCTTCCATTTTGAACAGGCTCAGACTTCAAGGTAAGAGGGAAGGTCACTGTTCAGCCTGAAAAAAATTCAAGTTATACAATTCGTATTTTCAACTTGTCAAAGGACTGTTGCGTGAAAGGAACAACACAATGTCTGCTACCCAAAGTTAGAATTCCCTTCATGAAGTAGAGGCCCTCCTTATTTGAGGTCCTTCCACATTTTGAGCCAAAGAAAAACAGTACAGCTGCCCCAAATTGCAAGGGAGTGAGGAAGTGTCCCCAACTGGAGAGGAGTCCCAGCAGGGGCTGGACCCCAGATCCTCGAAAGTTCTCAAGGTTCCAGCACTGTCTGAGAGATGAGAAGTGATGACCCCACTGAGATCCCTTGGCTCCGCCCAGCTGGTCCCCATGGCAAGTCTGCTCACAGAAACCCAAGGTGGGAGGGAGGGACAGTCACAGAGTCCCATGCTGCATCAAAGTGCTAGGGAAGGAGAGCAGGAGTGAGCCAGGTCCTCTGCTCTGGGGTCTTGGTGGCAATTGGTGACCTTCAAGAGAGCAGCAAGCATTTTGTTTTCATTGCAAGGGGTTCCCAGTTGTCCCTCAAGTCTCCACATAGTATGGAAAACCACTTCCAAAATCAAACCTCCACAGACAGCTCACTTAAACAACACACCAAGGGACACATGAATTACACCTGGAGCCACATCCAGTCATGAATGAATGCTCTGAACAGTGCCACATTCCAACAAAATTAAGAGGCACAGCATAATCGAGCTAGCAGGGGTGACTGGAAAATCCATTTTGGCCACACACCGTAATCTATACGACTCAATCCTGAAAAAGCTGCACCCTTGTAGTGTGGCATTAAAACTGTGTGACCAAAGTCAAGTCACCCTGGATTTGAATCCTGCTCCTGCCATTTACCTGCTTTGAAACCTGAAGCAAGCTACCACAACTCTGTGAGCCTCAGTTTCCTGATCTGATCAGTGAAATGGGTGCTGACTGATGTTCTGGCCAGTATTAAGGCAGAGGACGCATGCGAATGTACTGGGCAGTCTATCACCCACCCTCCTGGATGTGGGTTCTTGTGTCTGACCACAGCTTCATATCAAAATCACCCATCTGGTCCTAGTTATGAGCCACACGCTTGTCACATGAGTACTTCGAGTGGGCCTTTCAGTTATTTTTAAGCTGAAATGTGATTGCTGCCTTGACATGGAGATTACAGCACTGTGGCTGACTGGGTGAAACTCTCCCACCTAAAGTTAAGGGGATTGTCATCTGTTTTGATTCCTGCTCATAGTCTGAGAGAATGACTAATAATCAATGTCCCACATTCAGCAAGTCAGTCACTGGCTGTGTCTGGTTTATGCTTATTTAGCGAGGCAGTGACAGTGTACAGGGGAAAAACACCAGCCTGGTGTCAGTCGACAGGAATGCATGTTTTACATCTCTGAAGAGGTGACTTTGGGAGATCTCTCATCCTGACACACCATGACATCACCTGACCTTCCCGACAGCCCTCTAAGAGATATCGCAGTGTCCTGTGTGGGAGAGTCCATTTTCTCCGACCTTCTCTCAGTCATCTCTTCATGCACATTTGCAGGCAAATACCGGAACAGACATCCTGGTCTGCTTATGGACATCTCCATTCACTTTTCCCCTTTCACTGGCTGCTTCCTTTCCCTGCTCCTCTCCTTTCTTTCAGCCTCCTGACCTCACTTTGCCATCCATCTCCCCACCCCCCAGGCCACCACTGCTAATAATCTGCCATGTGTCCCAAATACTGTTTTCAGTGCTTACATAAGCACATATAAATACTCTTGGTCTCCTATAGTGGTATCATTTTTTATATACTTCTCAACATTGGGAAACCACCCCTGCCCCTAGGTCAGCTCATATGTGCTGTACAACATTTCACACTGTGGGAGAGAGGACCAGCCCTGGTTATACTACTCCTCTCCTGCTGGGCACCCATCTTGCTATCTCAGCTCTTACCCCCGCTGGCAATGGTATAATTAGTATCCCTAAACACACGCACGCATGCACGAGTTTGTCTACACCCTTCCTCTCCAGCACTTTGGCTAACAGGCTACATTTCTACACCTTTGTCATGATCTATAGATGTTAGAGGTTCTGATCTCACATAGCCGATAAGTGCCAAAGCAGTGCCAACCATATTGCACTCAATTTATTCTACCTGATGCCTTTCCCTTCCCTTTTATTTTTTTTATTGTTTTTCTGGATGGGCTACATGGTAGCATTTATAAAGGTTCTTACAATGTATCAAATATATCATACTTGAATTCCCCTCCTGGGCATCAAGGCTTGCCCTGAAGCTCCCACCTCCTGGACTGTGGTGGTCAAGTGTTCGGCTCTCAAAGAGTGTCCTGGTGACTCTGGGCAAAGAGAGCTGAATGGGGACCAGAAACAAATGTTGCTGCCAGTGCCAGCATGTGGCAAGGACTTGGGGAAGTCATGCTAAAAATACTTCATTTGCTCAATAACTAAGTATCGAACACCAGCAGTGCTGCAGGCCAGCAGGGAGCAGGCTTGTCTCAGCCCTCCCTGAAGGTGGAACTTATGAGCAGCCTCGGGCCTCATTCATTTCCATGCTTTGGGGCCTCGGACTTTCTGGACACATTGTCCAGGGACTTCAGGGGCCTGTGACTGGTTGGTCATGAACTTATAGCCTTGTTTCTGAGCTGCTGCTCTCTTCTGTGAGCTGGGAGAGGAAATGTCTCTTAGGGGTCTTGTTCTTCATCTTGCTGTGTCTCCACTGAGAAAACCTGGCTTCCTGGCTCCATCATCCTCGGACATGGTTGCCTCGTTCAGGTGCGTGTCTGCGTCTGGATTCTTTTTCACTCTACAGACCCTCATGACTTGCACACAGATGGAAATCATGAGATCTGAGGTCCAAACAGGCCTGAGCTCAAGTGTCAGCAGTCCTACCTGTACGGTGACCTTGGAAAAATTAGTCAAGCCCTGGGGGTTACTGGAATAGCTGGTCCACTAGGATTCCTAGGGTTCCAAGAAGCAATGACTTAAGGGGGCTATGCAGGAAGCCTACCGCATAGTATGAACTCAATAAATGTGGGCTGTGCCCTTTATGTCCTGTTGACTTCTTTGAATTCTTGCAAAACCTCTCTGTACTTCCCTGAGCCTCCAGCACGTCTTTTCCCCGAATGACACTTGTCTTGACGTATGTGCAGACGTGAGTCCTCTCTGTGAAGCCTGTCCAACCCCTTTTTGCAGGCTTTCATCCACTGAACCCCTGAGGAGTTGCTGGCCCATGCTTACCATTTTCTGGCAACTCAGCAATGAACTTGTCCACAAACCAGCTGGTAGTCTTGTGGGTGGTGGGCAAGCAGGCGTGTGGCAGGTGGGGCAGGGCCGGCGACATCCACATTGATTCCGTTCTCCTTGCCCAGGTGTAAATGCTGTATGTCTAAAAGCTGTCTTCACCAAACTTGGAGAAGGAGCTATTTAATTTGAAACTTTTCCTTCTTCTACAGGGGTTGGTTCTGGGACATTGGAGCAATTCGAATTTCTTATTAAGGTGAAACAGAAATTGTGGATAGAGCCCATAAGTCACTTTCCAACACAGAAGAAAAAAATGGAACCTTCTGAGTGGCTTGGATGGGTGAGCCTGTGTGTCTACACCTTTAATGATTGGGGCTAGGGGAGGAGGGTGTCCCATGACCTACTTCCTGCTTCTGAAATGCTCACTTTTTGGAAATCCAATAAAATTAATTCAAAGTGCACACTTCATTCATCATATGTGAATAATTCATTAGGAAATGAATATCACACTTCATATCTTGGTGCGCACACCCGCCTTGAGAGAGATGGACTTCCCCAGAGGTCTACCTAAGTGTGTAAGAGACCAGCCACTCAGAGGCCCACCCCTTGGGGATGCCAGAGCCCACATCTGAGCCTGGTGCCTTCTAATCCTGTAGCTGCAGTGACCCACCGCGACCCGCAGAAGTCACGGTGCTTCTTAATGACCAGAGGGACTTGCTCGGCAGGTCTGCAGCCACATTAGGATGTAAAAGGAATTCTTGTCCTGATCAAACTCACTGCTGCTGATTACATTTTAGTCCTCCAAGAAGGCTTCCAAGGGACAACCCATCAATTCTGCGTTTCCCAGCACACCTCACAGGCTGGCTTCTCATGTGGCCCCCACAGAGCAAGTGTCTCCCACCATTCCAGGTGCAGAGACAGAGCACTGTCATCTGCAACCCAGGGAATCAGGGTACAAGGGGATCTAGTGGGATGAGGAAAAGGGTGTGCCAATGTGGAGGCTTTGCTCATAAACACCACGGGGACCAATGAGGGGCATGGAGAATCCTCTGCTCCCCATGTCGCTCTGAGGCTCAGTGGGCTGGCTACTATACCTGTTCTCACTGCTCAAGATTCCAGAGGCTCCTGAGATGCAGAGTGAGCACAGCTGCTCTCATTGGGTGGAGGAGGAATCTGGAACTTAGCAAGGTGCAGGCAGTGGGTACACATGCCTGGCAGAATCTGGCTGGGTTTGAAATGTCCCTGACCTGGTTAGTGAATCATTCCTGTAACTGTTATTTCACCAAGGCACCAACTCTGCCTGTCCCTTTATTATGCTGTAGGTCAGAGACAGACCCATGCTAGTTCTGGGAACTTGGTGGTGACTCAGACCCAGATCTTTTGCTTCAGTAAGGAGCTTTCACTCTGAAGCTGGAGAGAACACCTAGCCCAGTCTTGCAGTGACAGGGCTGTGTGGAGGGATGACTGAGACATGGCGAGGAGCCAAGCACTAGCACTGTTATAGGGTGGCCTCTGTGTCTCTCTCTGTCCCATCATCGTGCTGTCATTCACTGCTCTTCAGCCACACTGCCTGTGGTTGGTTCCTCCCTGCAGACCCCTCACCTGGCATGGTTTCCCTACCACTCTTCCCATGGTCAGATCTCTTCACCCTCAGGTCCTTTCCCTCCCAAGTGCTGGAACTCCCACTGGCCTCCTATCCTCCAGTGCACCCGTCACAATTTGTCATAACCACTCCTGAGAGCTTTGAGGTAGGTGGACACACGCTGTGACAGAGCAATCCCTCTCTTGAGAGGGATCAAGATGGTGGGCATTGACAAGTATTTGGCAGACTCTCTTCTCTGGCCAGTGCTGGTGGGAACTAACACAGGTTTGGCCTTCAGCCTTCCTGCCTTCCTTTCAAACACACAGCCTCACACACCCACACTGTGCCCAGGTCCAATTCTTGACAGCAAGGAAAAAGAGCTGGCACTTCTGGGGTCTCCCTGCACAAACTCATTGCTTGAGGACTTGGCTGCCTTGCCCCACAGCCCCACAGAGAAAGCCTGGGATAGTTATCAAAGTCCATTAAGGTCAGGTGAGCTTTGGATTGCTATGCTCCCAGGATGAGGGAGTTGTTTCTGATGGCATATGGCCTTTAGGGGTACATTTCACTCCCGGCAACTTCATTGCTCCTCAAGGGAGCTGCTTGCTGAAGGAAGTGTAGTTTGGCATCCAACTCTATGACTTTCCTTGTTTTGTAACTACTTAGAACCTCAGTATCTTCATCTATAAAGTGATTGGAATTATTGCTCTGGCTTTCAGAAACTGGCATTTAAAAAAAACTGTCAACTGGTCTGCCTTATAAGCTAAGTGGGCTGACCAAAAACAGGGATGTGTCAAGGAGAACAAAGAATTTGGAGACCAACAAAATAGGAAAGCACCAGTTAGTCCAATCAAGAAAATGAATACACATAAAGCAATACTCAAAACCAGGACTGGAACAGGGAATCTGGGCACTCCCATTTATGGAATACATTAGTATAAGAATATATGTACCAGCAATATAAAAATTTCAAAGTCAAAATCAGATACATGATTTGCTATAAAAACGTAACTTGCTAAAACTAACTTTGAAAATGGAAATTTCATCAAACAAAACCCTAAAAGAAATTTGGGGAAACGTCAGTAAATTACATTGCTAAACAATTTGCGTTATTAAAAAAAAAAAAAACAGGCTCAAATAGTTTCATGGAATGGTTCCTTAAAAAATTCAAAAATTAACTTCAAGGAATAAATTGTTTCTAAGATACATGAACTGTTTCAGTATGTTATAAAAAGATGAAATGATACTCAATTCATTTTAAAGATTAGAATATTGCTAATAATAATGTATGAGCAATAAAAAATACAAAAATATATCTATAATATCATTATTGACTTTACATGTAAAAATTCTAAATAAATAAGTATATGTATCAGATTTCAGAAGTGTATGAAAAGAATAATGAACTCTGATTAGATAAGGTATGATCTGGAATGCTAGGCTCAAAGTCAATTAACAAAATTTATTTAATTAAAAATAGTAAAAAAAATGATTATACCTTTACAATCCTATTAAAATATATTTACAAAAAAAATTCTAAAAACAAGAGTTGTTAGATTGGACTTCGTCAAAATAAAAACTTTTGCTCTTCTGAAAAGTACCAATAAAATAAAAAGATGATCCACAGAGTGGAGAAAATCTGTGATATCAAGTTACGCATCTAGTAAGGATGTACACCCATGATACATTAAAACTCTTCCGCCTCAATAAGAAGGAAAAGAGCATGGTTTTTTAAAAAGATAGAGGTTTTTCATCACCAAAGAAGACAGATAAATGGTCAATAATTACATGGAAAGAAATTCAGCATAATTAATATTAAGGTTAAGAATAAGACTAAAATCAAAGTGAGATTTCACTGCACACGTATTAGAAAGACTCCAGCCAGAAGGACTGACAATCTCAAATGTTGTGAAGAAGGTGTCCCACACTGCAATGGGAATACAAGAAGTTCCGGAACTTTGGAAAAGGGTTAGAGAGCTCCCCTGCCCCAAATGAAACCATGCAAACCAACAACTCTGCTCGTAGGCATGTACAGAAGTGAAATGAAAAGCCATGTCCACACAAAGTCTTGTCATGTCCACAGCAGCTCTATTCCCAACAGCTCAGAATCGGAAACAGCCAAAATGTCCATCAACTGGCGAGTAGATCACCAGTGCATTCACACACATTATGCTTCCAACAGTAAAAACAAGAATGAACTGGCTCATGCAACAACACGGCAACCCTCAAAAACATCAGACGGTAGATACAAAAGACCTGTGTCATGATTCCATTCATGTGAAATTTCTAGAAAAGTGTCAAGAAGATGCAGAAAGTGGATAAATGTGCCCCTGGGGTGAGGGAAGATTGGCTCCAAAGGGACACAAGAGAAGTATTCTAAGACTTGAAAGTGGTGAAGTTTCCAGTCACATAAATTTACTAAAACTCATCCATTAGCACACTTAAAATGGGTGGATTTTTACTGTGTGTAAATTACACCCAACAGTGCTGAAAAAATATTCAGCAACCTAATGAGCTGTTATCTCTGAGACAAAATGAGAGGTGGCGTGTTTGTTTTGTTTGGGTTTGTTCCTGCTCTACTTTTTCTCTCAATGTATGTGTGCTACTTGTAAAATAGTTTTTAATTTCCTCCAAAAAGAACACTAAGCATGACAGGGGGCACTGTCCCTTACACAGTTCCTGGCATGGAGTGAGTGCTTGATAAATGGAATGTTCCCTTTTTGTTCAAAAGGGCTGTTAGCTCCAAGTACCCTCTCATCAGGTACTGATCCTTCCTACATATTCCAGAAGTGTGAGGGGCATTTGCCCACCCAGGTGACATGGATACTTGAGCCAGTCCTTTGGAAGGAGGCTACCTGTCCCATGCCTTCCCATCTACAGGATGCTTGATCTGCTGTGGCTCTTCCTTCCACCTTGCCTTCTGTCTTCTACTGCTCACTCCTAGCACAATTGTTTGGCCCAGGAAAACACTTCACAAAAAATAGAGGCGTGTGGGTTAGGCAGGTCCAGAACTATCTGCCTACGTGCAAACCAGAATGGGGAGCCACTGCCGGTATCTTCTGTCACACGCATCCCTGAGGGGTGTGCTGCAGTCTAAGAACCAGGGCATTTAAGTTCTGCTACTGGCAAATGACAAAGTACAGGCTCGAGAATCGACAGGTCACCCTGGCCACTTACAGGAGCAGCTGAGGAGTGTCTCTGATCCTCCATTTCAAAGGCACCTTGCAGACTTTTTGTGAAAATGACTTTGGAAAGGTCTGTCATGACCAAGTGCTCCTGGCAACGGGAGAAGCCCTAGGAATCAGAGTGTAACTCAATCTGGCACGTTCGAGGTCCCTAGAGGAAGATGGGGGAACAGAATGGGAAAACCCACTTAGGGTTCTAGCCAAAAGGAGCAGCACTGGACTGCCTGTTCATCAGGACAGGATGGGAAGGACTAGACCCCTCCCTACACACTTTGAACAACCAGGAAAAGGAGCAAATACACGAATGCTTTCTAGAACAGGACAGCAGGTAGCACAGGACAGTGAGCCCTAGAGAAGAGCAGTGGAATATGTGAACTTACACTCACCCTGTGGCCTGGGATCACCCCATTTTCTGTCAGAGGTAAAACAGACTTTGCAGCCTGGTTGAGACAAAGACATGGATGCCAGGCATATTGAAGTGGCCAGAAGTTGCAGGACCAATTTCTGGAACACAGTAACCTCCTCAAGAAGAGCCCTGGAAGCCGGCACACATGTTCACTCAAGTCTTTGACCAGTACTGGGCCTTGCTTGCCTACCATGAAACTCTAAAACCAGGCAAACAATGAATGCAAAATTGTAAGATGAGAGATGTTTGAACACCAACAAGGAAAATGGAGCACACAGAGGTGTGGGCATTTAGTGGGTCCTCAGAGGGGTCATACCTAAATATCCAGCCTGACTATCCCAAGTGAAGGCCACTCCAGACCTGCCCTAGCAACTCTCTGAAACAGTCTAGAAGTGGCAAAATAATCCACAAGTAGCTTAACTGATTTCCAGAGCAAAAATTCACTGCCTTTAAAGGAACACAACAAAATCCAGACACTTGAATCAAATTCACCATGTCCATTATCCACTGCAAGTTACCAGGCATGCCAAAAGGCAGGACAGTATGGACTATCAGCAGGAGAAGAGTGTGTCAAAAGAAAGAGATGAGAAATTGCAGAGACAATAGTGCTGGTACAGAGGAGGCTGCAGCAGCTGTTACGTTAGAGCCACTGAGGGAAGGGAGGACCCGGTAAGGAGAAGAGCAGGAGGCAGAGAAAAGAAGCCAATGGAGCTCCCAAAGATAAAAACAATGTATCTGAAATGAACGTTTCGCTGGATGGGATTAACAAGGGATTAGATACGTAGGGAAAAAAGATCTGTGAACTTGAAAACTTAAAGAATGAATTTATCCTGCAGGAAGCACGGATATTGAAAAACCGGCAGAGCCTCAGTGAGCCATGAGACAAAATCAAACCACCAAGTTAAAGCAGACAACGAAGGGAGGCAAAAAAATATTTGACAAAATAATGGCTAAACATTTCCAAATTTGATGAAATTTATAAACTCACAGACCCAAGAAATTCAACAAATCCCAGGCAGGATAAACACAAAGGAAACCAAACCGCAATACATCATAAACAAATTGCTGAACTCGATGATAAAGAAAAAAAAATTGCAAAGCAGCCAGAGCAAAAAGAAATTTCTGTCCAGAGCAAATAATTGAGATCATTTTGAGAGGCTTGGGAGGTAGTTTCCCAGGAATGAGTACAGCGAAGTTTGTGAGTTCAAAACTGGATCATGCCACCCAGACAGTTGGCTCCATTTGAAGGGCAGTGGGGATATGGGATGTGGTAAAGGATGCCCTAGATCTGTGGCGAGGGAAGCACACATTGGCCTCAGTGTGGAGAACTGTCAGAAAGCCCAGGTGGGCATTGATGGAATGGAATGGCTACAGGGGGAATAGGAACAAGTGTACCAAGTAAGAGGACTTCTCGTTACCTGGCTTGGGGGTAGAAGACAGGGAACAGGAGGAAGCAGAGGCTCTTATTGAGCCCTTGGCAATGGACAGAGACAGGGCCTTGGAAATAGGAGCACAGAAGGAGGAGGGAGTTGGGGAGAGAATGGCACCATCAGTGTTGGGCTGTCTGCACTGGAGATGCGGGGGTTCCATCCCTAAAGAGGAGAAAGCACAGAGGTGTGTGCTGTTAAGATGGTAGAGACCAGGGCTTCTTCATGGAAGTGCACTCCGCCCACCCCATCATTTAGAAAGCAGATTCTGCTTTGTTATGTTTCTGGAAAGCCCCCAAGATCTGCATTTCCAGAGAGCTCCCATGGTGCTGGTGGTTGGGCTACCACACATGGAGTAGCCAGGGTAAAACACATACCAGATATATCAGGTATTTTGTTGTTAGTATATCTCTTGCTCTCAACCTCCAGAAGCAATGATGTGCTCTCTAAAGAAAGAAAGAAAAAAAATCTCTATCCTCCCCGCCCTCCCTGTCAATCCCCAACCTCCAAGCAGACAAGTGTCAGGGAGCTGGCTGCTTTCCAAATCTGCCTGGTTCACTCGCTCTTAAAATACCCTCAGTCATAGATGCTTCTAGAATGTGAGCTGACCTGGAACACTCTGCGTCAAGGGCAGCAAAGCTTTCAAGCGGTTTCCTGGAAGAAGAAAAAGAAAGAGAGAGAGAGGAATGCTTCTGAAAATTAGACTTAGCAGATCACACAAGTGGCAGAGAAGAGTGAGGTTGAGCAGGCCGAGGGAATGCCAACTGCCTGCCTCAGGCTGGTTCTGAAACTCAGCCTTTTCACCCACAAAACTGGAGTTGCAGCAGCCACCTGGCCGAGTGCAATGAGGAGACAGTGACTTGCCTCATGTGAACAGGGAACCCACAGAACATTCTAGAGCCTGATTTCAGAGTTGCCTGGCCTCAGTGTCAACAGCACCATGCCTTTAATACTGGTCCCATCACTTCTCATAGATAGAGTGCTTAAATATCCTTCTTAAACTCCCCAGGCTATTTATCAACCAAGGATAAGTCACACGACAACAAAATGAACCCATGTTTGCAAAGTACCCCCAGCATGACATCCACACACCACTGAGGTACATGGGAGCTGTTGCTTCCTCTGCCTTCCTCTGCTGGAGCATTTTGTGGGTAAATCACAAAGACCTCAGTATAACCCTCCAGTTATTTTTATCATGGCATAAATGGCCTGCCATTCTCTCCTCCTCTATCTCCCTCCTTCCCCCTTTGACAGGCCTCCCACAAGCCCACCTACATTGGGGTTGGGAATTCAAAAGGGAAAAATAACCCTCTGTGTAGACTGGCAGATGACAACACAAAGCAAAGCCATTTTCTCATCGGGTGTCGCTGACGGCATGGCACCGCCGCTGTGATTGGCTGCCTCCAGCCCATTGCCCTTCTCTGTGTTCAACACATTCCCTGCCCTGGTGCCCAATTAAACTAACCAGTTTCCAGAGTTTACCAATGGGTCCCTTGGAGCCCAAGGCAAAGGAGATGCCCACTTTATGAGAAAGAAAATCAAGGTACCCCTATAAGACACAGTCTCTTGAGTCAAAACCGCCTCCAGGGCTCTGAGCTTGCAGTCAAGTTCATCTGGGCTTTGCAGGCCGGAGGGTCTGCCATGAAAGGCCACAGCTGGACATGTCCAGTGCTAACAATGTCTGCCTCAGTGACTCCATCACTGTACGGTGAGTTTCCAGGCTCCCACAGGCCCTGGTCTAGATGAACCTCCTAAGTCTCCCTGGACACAGCTGCTATGGGCATTCGGAAGAGAGGCAGGGAGGAAAAAAAATTGCAGAGATGATGTGTGGGCTGCAGAGTTCTGCCCAGAGCATGGGCTGCTGCCCACTCCACAGAAGATGGGGGTGGTGAGAAGTGCTGAGGGACCGTCACGTGACAGTCTCATGGCTAAGGATGCCCACAGGGACTGTGCACCAGGATGACTTTAGACATGGCAATGAACAGCTCTGGGCCTTAGATTCTGCTTCTGCTAAGTGACCAGTTACTATCCTGAGCAGTACCAAGTTGAAATGTAGGCAGAGAGCTACTGGGGTGGGCAGTAACTGCGGAAGCTGATATGTTCCTGCATTTGAATGCCACATGGAACCCAAACACAGCATTGTCTCCCACCTGCCAACCTTCTTGGACATGGGATGGGACTTCCAAGGTCTTCCCCCCAGGCCAATATGACGCTGGCTCTGAAAGTCAGTCCTTGCCCAATACTGAAGCCTCCATGTTGGGCCACATGAGGGATAAATGGCATGTAATTGGGACACTTGAGTCCATCCTTCTGGGAGACCATGTGTCTTACCCCTGGGTTTTGAGCCCTATAATCTCAGCTCACAAGGACTGTAGGAGCTGGGCTTCACTAAAGAACCCATCTGTGAGTCCTTTTCCTACATCCAACATCAATGGGTAGACATATCTACAATTGTATGAACAGTACAAATTTCCAGGGGAGAGAAAACGGTGTTTGTGGACTTGTGGCCTCTAGCAGCCACTCCCCTTCCCTAGCCACACCCACATTTCCTTTCTCGGTTAGTATAACTCCGTACAGAAAACTGATCAAAGCCTTGAATGAGAGCAAAGCGTCACATTTATGTAAATACCACCTGGGACTCAATTTTTTAGTAAACAGCTTTAGTGCATTACAATTCACAAGCCATATAATTCACAATTTTAAATATACAGTTCAAAGGGTTTCAGTATATTCAGAGTTGTGCAAACATCATTATAGTCAATTTTATAATACTTTCATCACTCCCCAAAGAATCCCCAAACCCTTTATTATTACTCCCTCAGTCCCCTCATCCCTTCTGGCTTAGGAACCCATTAATCTTAGCTCTGTCTCTATAGATGTCCCTATTATGGACTTTTCATGCTACTGGAATCATAGTATATAAGCCTTTGTGTCTGGCTTCTTGCGTTCAAGGTATACCCATGCTGTACCCACACTTCATTCCTTTTTAGGTACAAGAGTACTCCATTGTGTGGACACACCTCCTTTTATGTATCCACCTATCAATTGGATTATTTTCTTTTTTTGGTTATTATGAATCATGCTGCTACAAATATTTGTTTACAAGTTTCTGTGTGGATAAATGTCTTTATTGATTCTGAGAGTCCTTAAGATCCCACCAACAATTTCTTTGTCGGCTAGTTTCACCAGAGTTATTTTCTGTTGCTTGTACCCACAGCACCCCAGACTCAGAGCCAATGGGATGATGGTGGCAGCTCTGAATAGAGAGTGACATGGCACAGCTGGAAGGCCCTCGCATAATTCAGCTCTAGGTGGCTGTGACACTATACAGCTGAGGTTTCGGGAACCCAGATCTACTGGGTCCAACAAGAAGCACCCTAGTGAAACCCAGGCGGGAACTGTGAGGCCCGTACCTGAGCCCAGGCATGCAGCAGACCCTTCAGATCTGCATGCTGTCCCCTGTCCCACCTTTGACTTCATGGAGGTCGTTGTGTACACTCAGACCCACCAGCCCTGCCAGCATCTCCCACAGAACAGCCAAGCGACTCCCTCTTCCATCCCTCAGCCTCTCCAGCCTGGTAAGGGATCACTTAGTCTGTGCCCAGAACACTGCCAGAGCTGACTGCCCCAGGGTGCCCTTAAAACCAAGGGACCCGAGCCAGTGCACAAGTGCCCAGCCTCTCAGCCTTCCCTCCACAATTCAGAAGTCCTGAGAAGCCAGATTCTGCTGCCCACCCACAGCATGGCCTCTTGAAAGCCCCCTGATGTCGGCCCTTCCTTTTCCTGTACCTCACTGCCCCATTCTTCCCTACCCTCTTCCTATGATCACCTCCCAATAAAACACTGGCACCCTGATCCTTGTGCCAGTATGTGCTGTTTGGAGAAGCCACACTGAAACAATATGAACACACCCTCTAGGAGCGCTGCTGGATTCCATCATATGTAATGCATGCGAGCAACAAGAATGCTGCCAGGAGCCAGGGTCCAGTGAACCGAGTTCCCAGCTCTGTGGAGGGCAGGCAAGCCCAGGATCCTGGATTTCTATAACAGTCGCCTTGCGGAGGGAACTGGCTGGGCCTACTGCCAGCAGAGTAGTCGGAGTCTTAAGAGCTGTTGTCTCCTGTTGGTGCTTAGGCACTGGGCTCAGCTATCTGTCACTCTGCACCCAAGCACTGTCACTCTACGCCTGAGCCTCTCTCCAGCTTGTTCCAACCCAGCTGCCTAACCCATTTTTCTGCTGCTCTGCAGAAAGGCAGAGTGCAAGCTGTGGTGGCTCCCCGTGTCTGCTATAAGTCCCCTTGAGCTTATGCTCCACAAAGGCCACTTGCAGCCCTGGGCGTTGGCTGCACTTTGCACGCTGGTTTTCGGGACGTTCATGTGACCCACCAGCAGACCTCACCGCCAGACCTGGTTTGTTTCAGGCTGATGATGCTGGGACAGGGCTTGTGCACAGGAGAAACTGACTTTATCACAGCCCTGGAAGTTCAATGAGCAATGGGTTCCAGGCCTAACTCTACCTTATTCATTCATTCATTCATTCAACTAGCAGTTGTTTAAAAGCCTAGTGTCTTCCAGTCACTTGAGATGCTGGTGGGCTCTGGGTATATAGCAAAGTTCTGCTCCCAGGATTCAGTCTCCTTGGGGCAAGGCAGGCCAAGGAGGGTGGGTGGAAGGGAGGAGTAAAGAGTGATGAGCAGGGGAGGCACCTGCAATGTATCAAAACACCTCAGACCTCATTCCACACAACCTCCTCCCCTTACCCCCTCATCCCACCGTGCTTCAACCACTGCTGCCACAATCAATGATTCATGGTCCTGGCCCAACAGCATCAGTTCCCAGCTGCACCCTGTTCTCCCGCTCCCTGTTCCAGGGCCTCAGCACCACTCAGTGATGGAGCCCACTGTGACATGCTGGTGCATGCTAGCAGTCAACACCCCGGGCCAACCCTAGGCCAAATGGGAACGTAAGCAGCTGGAGAGTGCTCCTGTGTTCACCATCTAGAGGCAGAATTCTCAGGCACTTTCCAGAAGTTTCCTCAGAGCATCCTCAGATGCTCCAAGCTGTAACCAGCTCATTGACAGGTTCTTGGATGGACTTCTTCTCCTTTTCCTGTTCTGCTCTCTCCAGCCTTCCCACCCTGAGGTCACTTCCCAGGCTAAAATGCCTGCCTGCAAGCCCTGATCTAGGTGGGCTCGGGGAGGGAACGGGAGGAAGGCCTGAACTAAGAGAGGCAAATAATCTGCTCTGGAAGGTCAGGAAGAATTCCTGGAGGAAGCGGCTCCTGGAACCTGAACAGAGTCACCTAAGTGAAGAAGGGGGCACCCAGCTCAACCAGTCTCTACCAAGGGTCAGACACCAAGAGCAAAACTGCAGCTGCAAGAGAGACATGCTGCTTCCTGTGACCTGAGAGTGGCTGCCCAGGACGAGGACGCATGGATGACACAGGAGGAATAGGCCAGCCTAGATATGAAGAACGTGAATCCACACCATGACCTTCACTCTGGAGGCAAGGGAGAGGCGTGGGTAACACAAAGGCACGACCTCCCTATAAAGGCTGTTTATGCATGTCTCATCTTACACAGCACAAACTGAGCACCATATGCTGCTCTAAGCACTTTTCATCCTCAGGAACGCTCCCCACAAGAACTGCTAGTGTTTTCCCAGAGCTAGGTGAAGAAACGGAGGCCCTGAGAGGTTAAGCCACTTGCCTGCAGGCACACAGCTAGGAAATGGTGGAGAACAAGGGTAGAAATATCGAAAGCTGAGATCTGAATGACAAGGTATTGGCAGTGAGAAGCTTTGGGGACAATTCCAGGCAGATGCACAAGGTAGAATGATATTAGAATTGGTTACCTGGGATTTCCTACAAAGCACCCAGGGAGCCACACCCAGAGATAGAGGAGGACAGTGCTCAGAGCTGCTTCAGAGAGAGTGGGCAAGACAGCAGTCACCTCCCAGCACGGAGCTCTGAGAATGGTTGCTGGGAGTGTATGGCTTAGACCTATGGGGCCTTCTCCTTCCATCACTCTGAAAACCAAATTTTACTGTCACTATTTGGTGACATCTCTCTGTGCACAGAGAGATGGACAGACTCTGTGGAGGCCGATGCTATCTCCTAATCCCTCAGTTTTCCTTGTTTCCTTGCTAGTAGGTCCTCTGATTTTTAGCTGGGCCCCTGGCTACTCAGGAAAGGTCACATTTCTCAGCTTTCCTGAATCTTCACTAAGTTCTTGTCAATGAAATGTAAATGGAAGTATTTAATAGAACAAATAACTTCTGGGTTCTTTAAAACACAGTAGAATTGTGCCCTTAGCTCCCTCTTCAGCTCTCCTTCCTTCAAGTGAGCTGGTATTTGGACACGATGGCTGGTGCTGCAGCAATTACCTGGAACCTTGAGGTAGTCAGAGGACTGGTGTCCATACTTGGAGTGATAAGTTATAAAGGAAGCCACTGCAAGAGTTCCAGACTTCCTACATCCCAAATGTGATGTCGCTGACAAGGCTGTGTCTTTTATTTTGTATGTCTGCTAATTGACTAGCTGCACACTGACATAGGGACACATGAGGGAGAGATTGCCGTGGGAGGAGAGCCACATGCAAATTCAAGCATCCTTGAGGACTTAGGAAAGGGGATGCCCAAGATAAGGGGTTGATGGCCCCAAAGGGTCCCAGCTCATTTCACTTTCCCTGACTCTCACCTCTGTGAGCGGTACCTCATGTCACCTTCTTCAATGCAAGTGTCTCCACCCATAGTCATGTGACTCATCCTGTTTGTCCCTTCCCCACTCAGTAACAAGCTTTAGGATGTATGAATCCTTCCTGTTGTGTTCCTATGGCTCCTAGACCAGTGCCTAGTGCCTCAAAGATCAACACATCTGTCTGAATGAATGGAGAATGGACGCCTGGATGAGTAGAACCACACCATCCTGACCCTGAGACTAGCCAATACACACATCCAGCTCTTCCCACTATAGCCAGTGGTCCCACTCTCTTTGCTGTGGGAGCCTCTCCCCAGTCAGCTCAGAAGTGACAGTGATGCCCTCCACAGCAACTTGGGACACTCACAGGACTCTGAACTTCCAGTTCTGCCCCACTAATCAGCCACTGAGCTTCAGGGGAGGTAACTTGAGCACTGCCCACCCTTGGTTTGCACACCTGCAGTGGAGCTGTGATCTACTCTTCACCTGCCACAGGAAGGGGCTCAGAGGTCACACATGACTGACATCTGGACACAGTACCAGGATCATGTTGAATCCTTCCTTCTTCTCAGTGACCAGGTGATCAAGTATTAGCCTCTTCACAACAGAGTTTCACAAGTGTTCTTCCAACAGGAAAGACTTGGGTGGGTTCTACCCTATGCTCAGACACAAGCAGGGACACTGGGACTCCCTTCTCTTCCCCACCCCAGGCAAGTGGCTTCTGCAAGTAAGATCTGTGGGAAACGCCCAGCATGAGGTCAGTAAAACTGATCATGGGTCACCACTCACTGTGTGGCTTCACACAGTTCATTGTCCACCTTGGAGACCCTCACCCCACCAACATCCAACGCAAGAAGAAGTTCCCTCTCTCTCCCATGGCACCTTGTGCACCCCACCGTAAAAGCACACACCTCACTGACAGGCCAGCTCTTCAGTCTGTGCGTCATCTGTCCATCCTTCCACCCGTCCTTCGGCCCAAGCATTCAATGAGTACAAGATACTCCAGGGGAGGGAGGGGAGGAAAACAAGGGTACAGGGTAACTCCTATGTATCCCAGTCATGGGCAAAGTCTGTACCTCTGGGTAGGTGGAGGTAAGCACAATGAGGTTGACCTCAGCTGTCTGTGTCTTGGGAAGCCCCTGGGAGCAGCTCCTTCAGGCTTCTGCAGCCTGACCATTAGGCAGGAGGAGGGGCCTGCTAGCAAGAGAAGGCAGGAGTGGACACAGGGAGTACATGGTGTGGGGTACAAGGCAGCTGCTTCATGAGCAGTTGTAGCAGTCATGGCTGAGTGATGGTGTGCTCCACGTGAGTGACAACAGTCTCATTGCACGTGGTAGAGCGTGCATTAGCCAAGCCTGTAATCCATGTCTTATGCACAGGATTTCACCGAGGTCCCGAGCAGGCTGGGAAAGCCACTGTCGTCTCAGCTTCTAGAGGAGGAGACAGTGGAGCAAGTCCAGAAATGTGTCAGCCCACAGGGCCCAGGAAGGCAGGGTGGGTATTGGGTTCCACAGGCCTGCCTCTTGCTCCTAGGCTGCATCCAGGCCACCAACCAATCTCACATGGAGGCAGGCGGAGGCAGCAAGGCCTCTGGCACTGTGCCCAGGGCAGAGGGGAGCCACAGAAGGGTGCTAGGCAGGGAAGGGTCCCTCTGACGTTTAGCCTGGACTGGGAGCTCTTAGCTGGCAGAGCTTCATTCAACTTTAGACTCCAACCCCATACACTGCCCAGCACAGAGAATATTTTCTGTATGCATGAAAAAAGTCAGTCATTTAATGAATGAATAAAGCAGTATCATGCTGTCAGACTTTGGAGTTGAAGAATATCTATTAGAATTAGATTTAACACTATGTGACAGAAAACCCAAAACAGTGGCTTAAATAAGGTAATAATTTATTTGCTCTTCTATAAAGAAACCCATAAGCAGGCAACCCAGGGCCTGTATGGGTTTGCAAAGGGTCAGAGACCAAATCTTCAGTCTTCCTGCCCAACAATTTTAGCACATGGCTCCTATAATGAAGGTCACCTCAAGACCCAAAATTGGTGCTAGAGTTCCAGCCATTACATACATCTCCATCTGCTGTAGGAAGCAGAAACAAGAGTAGTGTCTGTAACATCATTTTAAAAAAAGCTTTCCAAATTGTCTTATAACTTCTTTTTAAATTTTATTGGTCAGACCCAATGATGTAACTCCTCTTCTGGACCCCCGCGGAAGCTGGGAGCCATAGTCCTTTCACTAGAGGCATTGCTGTTCTGAACACGTGGTTATAAGGGAGAAGAAGGAGGATGGATGCTGTGGAAAGCAGCCTGCAGCCTCCTCATCAGGGGTCAGCAGTTCTATGAAAACCTATGCACAGATGGCATCTTTTCCCTGGAAGGAAATGCTTTCCCCTCCCAGAAAGCAGTCATCTCAGGGACCAGGAGGGGAGGGGAAAGTGTCTTCTACAGAAGGACAAGACAATGACTGTCCTTCCCTTAGGCCTGAAGCTGTGGAGCTCGAGACTGTGAGCCACAACCTGGAGCTGGAGGCGACCATGGCTCTGAGGCTCTCAGAGGGTTGGGGAGGTGGGACCGGGCTTGGACACACTCCTGGAGCATTCTGCACTTCTGGGTGGTGGCATTAAAGTAGCTCTCTGAGGAGATTACATCTGCCTCATAAATAAGAGCCACTGAAGTCCTGGGATCCCCATGAGAACAGAAGCTAGGTGCTCCTGGCTTGTTCCTGACTGCTGTCCCAGGGATGAGGTCTCCTTATCACTGCGGGGTCAGGCTCTGCTTGATAAGAACCATTAAAGGGACTTGCAGGGGTTCCCCTGGCACCCTGGAGCTGGGCGTTCAGAACCACCTGCCTTTCAATAGAGAAAATAGCAAGATCAGGCTGGGGCCGAGGATTCCTCCCTGAGCAACGCTGTGCCCACTGGAGAGTACGGGCAGTGGGGGGCAGGTCCCACTCCCTGCAGAACTCCTGAACCATGGGTCATGCAGGACAGCCAAGTTCATAGACACCTTCCACAGAGGGATGCTGGCACGGTTACTAAGAAACAGTAATTGTCACTCCCTCAAGCCTGAAGCTCTGGGGCCTGAGACAGTGAGTTGCAGCCTGGGACTGAGGTGACCTTGGTTCTGAGGTGCTCAAGAGGGCTGGGGAAGTGGGACTTAGGGCTTGGACCAGCTCCTAGACTGCTCTGCACTTCTGGACAGTAATGACCCAGTAGCCTTTCTTAGGAGGGTCTCGCCGTTGTAGTCTTCTCCCTTTGTCCCCTGGGTCTCCTGCCACTATGTGCAGATGTCCTCTGTCTGCCTCAAAATAATACCACCCCCCCACACACACACACTTAAACAGAGGTTTGAGCCATCACTCCTTTTCCCCAACAGTAGGTGAGGTTTGCCTTCCACTGGGCCCATTACACAGCTGAGCAAAGCTGGATACAGAGAACGAGACACTGCCCTTGCTCAGTAGTGCGCGATAGGTATGGCTCAAACTAAGATCTGTCTGTCCAGAGCCCCTGGGGATGCTGCCACTTAGATGATCTGATAGAAGGAGATTCCTGGAACATACACTGGTACAGTCTACAGCCCCAAGATGTTTGGGGTCACAAATAAGAGATACATAGCAGCTTTGGGGCTCAACAAAGGAAGACACCTGAGGAAGGGAGCTGCCAGGCCCCCTGCAGGCCAACTTGTCCCCAGGGCCACCACAATGGCCCACCTGCTGCCTTTTGGCCCATCTGCCCGGAAGTAGGGGACACTTCTCTTCTGCTGGGGTGGAGGTGCTGTGCAGGAAGGACTGGGAAGAGCTGGAATGCACTTGGGAGAGGAGCGTCAAAGGTGCAGAGGTCACTCCCTCCCACACAGCAGTCCACATCTGAGCATCCATCCTTGGCACAGAGCATTTGCAAAGGGTTTTCACATCTTTGATGCACTTTAATTTGCTCTCAGGTACAGACTACAACCCATCTTGCAGATGGGGAAAGTGAGGTGCAGAGGAGACCCCATGGTTTCAGAGGGATGAGCCAAATCCAGGTCCCCTTTGGTCGCTACATGCAAAATGCCATCTTGGGTCCCAGGAAGCCACAGACCACATCTGTCAAAGGATTGTGGAGAAACAAGAGAAAAAAATTTATCAAAGCAGTTGAATACCATTTGTGTGTACGTATATGCGTGTGTGTTAGAGACAAGCCTCTTGTGCTTCTGTGTGTTTTCCACATTTCTTACAATGTTACTGCTGTAATTATACATAAAAACAATGTTTCCTTATAAACACATGTAAGTTTAAATGAGAGAGGGCAGCTGAATAATGAGGAAGCCAGCATGGATTTGGAGTCAGGAAGCTTGGCTCTAGCCTTGACTCTTTCCCCGTCCAGCTATGTGACACTGGCCATGCGGCTTCCCTCTCTGGGCTTCACATTCCCTCATGAATAGGTGGGGCTTTGGACTGGAAGGTCCTAGATCCTTTGCCCACTGGCTTCTGTGTGTTGCAAAGAGTTGCAGGAGAAAACAGCTCAAGGTTCGAAGCTGTGGCCCTAGACTCCAGATATCCAAGCCCACCCATTTTCCCTTGGGGCTCCAGGTCAAGGCCATGGCTACCCCCTTCTGCTGTAGGAAAGAGTGAGAAGAAGCAGGTCCCTGTGAACTTGACAAGTTGTTTCCAGCCATGCTGACATGTCATTAGCAGGACTTTCCTAAGCCTCACATCTGTTTTCCAAAGTCACCCACACTGGGCACAGTGGCTTTCTTGTCCCCATCCTAAGCTGCCCAGAGCCCTATGCCTACAGAGGAAAGAATGCATGCTCCGGTTTCTGGTCTCCTCGCTGGTTCCTCGCAGGTTACAGTTTAGAACCTACTCAAGACGTCTGGACACACTGATCCCTGCTTTTGCTCTGGGGCTGTCTCTACTACTTCCAGATGTTTACACAGCTGGCTGGATTACTTAACTGCACTGACATCATACACCTTGATATTTCCTCTGCACAGAAACAGCTCAGATGGGAAAGAAACTGGCTGTTGAGAATCTGTGTGCTGCAGAACTAACCAAAACAATATTCCCAGTCACCAAGAAGGTTCTACACTCAGACACTTGCAGGCATTGCCAGGGCCTCGGTTTCCCAATCTATAAACTGAAGCGTTGGTTTGCACAGCTTCAGAGCTCCTTTGGGTCCTTGGAGTTGACCTGCAGTTGACTTGAAGAGTCATTTTCTTCCTTGTACAGACTGAAGACTGGAATGAGGACTGGTTTTCACTCCATTGATAACTAATGATGGGCCAGGTCCTGAGGAAAGCTGGATGGACACAAAGATGGAAGGGTGATCATGCTGTACACATCCCCTGAATGGTTCCTGGCCCAACCTGCTGTGGCTGGTGTCCCTTACAAACCTCACAGCAAGTCCGGAATGCACAGATTTCTCTCAGCTTCCTAGAGAAAGAGGCTGAAGCTCAGAGATGGTGATGAGTTCACCAAAGCTCACAAAATCTGGTGTATCCAGAGATTCCAGCCCACATGTGGCTGAGTCCAGAACCTACACCCTTAAATGTTACCCTGTACTGCTGTCTGAATCTTCCCTGCCCTTGTGACCTTCCAGTACAAAAAGTACTCGTGATTTTGGTAAGTGGCACAAATTTCCCAGCACTGTCCCAAGTGCTGGGAGGCCCTACCAAGTGGATAATGCTTGGAAAAAAGAGCATTTGGGCTGGGCTTTGAAGGTCAAACAAGAGTCTGTAGGCCGAGGGCCCTTGGCAAAGGGCACATCCTTTCACTAGCTGATGACAATTGCAGGTCCTGACCTGGGTCAGTGCTCCTTCTGGCCACCTCTGCTTTCACAGATTTCTCATTGGAGACAAGGATCTGAGGGTTCTGTCTAGAAGCCACTCTTCAGCCAAGGATGGCCTCTTGGCCCAGGTCCTCCCCACCTGTCAGCTTCTCACAGCCAAGATCAGGGCCTGTCTGTGGCACCCTCGCACCAAATGCAGGGCCAGGCACAACCTGTGACTGCAGAACTGCGCCCTCAGCAGGAGCACAAACAGCAAGCTGAGTGTGAGCACCAGAGCCTGCCGACTCTTCTCCCACCTCAGCAGACTGAGCCACCAAAGCCACACGCTAGCAAAGTTTTGCTAAGTTCCCTATTTGACACATGAGGTTAAATAACTCACTCGAGGTCACACAACATGCAAACAGCAGAAGCAGGATTCACACCCAGGCCAGTGGACCTCAAATCCTTTGCTCCTAACCCCTCTACTGCCAGCTTCTCTTTGCTGTGGTCTCAACACCCTCTGCTCCCAGGGGAAAATGGCTATGGGCAGCAGACACGAGATACCACAGACTTGCAGCACATCCTGCCCTTCCATCCTCCACATCTGGTTATCATTTCCCCCTCTCCAGGCCGGCCAGGCCCGGCCTCCTGCCTTGCTGTAATTCAGATGTCAGGGAGGACAGGAGCCAGAGCCTGGTGTCTGAGCATCTGAACCAGCCGGGGAATAATAGCCTGGTGCACACCCAGCCTGCAGTGTGGTATCTGTCAGAGGCAGGGTCCATGGATACCACCTGCACTTCCACAGGCTTCTCACGAGGTCCCCCTCACCCCCAGACTATGACCCAGCCCCCTACAAGGTCCCAGCTCTGGGGAAGGGGGTACCCTACCTGCCATCCCTCCCTGTGCTTTTCCCCTCCACTCCTCATTCCCTCCACCAGGATGGAACTCCTTTTTCCCTTTTGAGCAAGAACAGGATTTTTTAAAAGCAACATCTTTTCAAGGCACATTCTCCAAACACTGGCCCTAAAAGATGTCCCACAAAGGGTCCCCAATGTGATGCAAGTGCCAAGGGCCTAAGAAGCCTGGTGGCATTCCATTACCCAAGTGAGTCCTCTACCCTTGGAGTGCTAGCTCTAGATACAAACACACTTCCCAAGACTGGAGGGGAAACTGAGGCTCGAGAGAGACACACTCAGTAGCAGGAGGCCCCTTCTCTGCAGACTTGTGTACTCCTCCCTACCTGGCCAAATCTACCCTTGGCCTTTCAGGGCTGGGCCTCCAGCTTTCAGGAATTCCCTGACCCAAGGACTACAGAGCAGACTTTTTCGGACAACTCTAAGATCAAGAACAAGCCTATTGTTGGGACAGCTGCAGGGAGGTGGAAGGCCAGCCCTCTGCCTAAGAGGTCCATAAGCAAGGTAGGCTGACTGTGTGGAGAGGGGTGACCTGGCAGGGACCAGACCCTTCCTGTCTCTTGTCTCTAGAATTTTGCACCACGCTCAAGGACAGGAAGGGCATAAGCACCTACGAGCCAAGCCCTTGACCGGCATGCCCCCCTTCACATTCACAGGGGTTCATGTGTCTGTTTCTAGGACTGGTATATGGCTAGCCTGTAAGAGGACCTGGAGGCAGATTGATTGAATAAGTGTTAAATTGGTCACTGATAAGGTCAATTGCTATGCCTGACTGGCCTTCCTGAGAAGCTGCCTCTGAACTAGAGATTAGTGTGTGGATATTAATTAGGGCATTCTTGAGATGCACACCTATGGGAAAAGGGCTGAAAGCAAAAATGGGTGAGGGAGGACTAGGACTACAACATGGTCACAGCAAGGGCTCTGCCGGCAATGTGGAGAGTGCTTGCTGTGGCTGAAGGAACTTCCAAGCCTTCCTGAGTTCAGGCAAGGGGCCTGGGCCTCTCTCTATCCAGGCTGGCCAGTCACTGGATGCAGGCTGCCCCAGAGAGGGGTGCAACCTTGGCAATCTGTGCAGCTCTCTTTAGCAAAGGACATTCCTAAAGAGGACTGAGCTCGGACAGCTCTCAGTGACCAGAGAGAAGGACCTCCAGTCCTGCAGGGGAGAGCAGGTGCCCAATGCAGGACTGTCTCCCTGCCACACCTTTGGAACCTGGCCCAGCAGCCCTGCTTCCTCAGTGGGGAGCGTTGCTACATAGTATAGAAACTGGACTATGTGGGACCTCGGGCTCCAGCATCCCATACAGATGATTGCATGCCCTCATGTGGGATATGATGCCTTCAAGTGACCATTTCTTCATCTGTAAAATGAGATTGAGGAGAGGGAATCCTGGGTAAATGTTTGTGGGGTGGATGAGTGAGGACATGGGACAGGGCTGCTGCTCAGAACCCCTGGCCCCATGTGTCAAGCAGGGCTGACCTTAGAGTGCCTCTGTGGGATAGGACAGTATCTAAGAACAGGACAGGATTCAATTATCGGTCCTCCATCTGTCATGTACCAGCTGTGCTCCTTTAGGGACTGGGTGCTCTCTGCTCTTGGCTTCTTTGTGAGGTGGAGATAACACTGTCACATCCAGGGCTGTTACCAGGCTGGAACAGTAGTGTCGAAAGCTGAGCATCCAGTCGCAGCTCAGGATGTGTGGGTCTCCTTCTCACTTTGTGCTCAGTGCTTCTTGACTCTGTGGCCACAGGATCCTTTTGTCAGCAGCGCAGCCTGCCCTGACCCCTCTGGGATTAATGCTGGCTGCATCATTTGGTGAGTCAGCCTACTGGTGCAGAGCTGGCAGCAGACTCAGCGCTTGAGCTCACGCCTCCTGCATCAACCCCTCCTGAGAGCCTGTGAAATCCCTGGAAGGAAGAAGTGATCCACCTGCAGCCTTTTCTGCTGGTCTGAGCTGGCAGGCCCCATCTGGGAAGCAGCCAGCGTACCCCAGCAGGAGGGCACAGGGCCTTGGAGGGCAGCCTGAAGCTGCGGGAGGGCCCAGGTCCTAATGCAGGAGACCGCCCGTGAGCAGCAAGTTCTGTGACCACCACTTCCCATGGAACAGCTCTTCACCTCCCAGGGTCCTGTCTTGGCAGTGGTGGCTGTTTCCCCTCCCTGATCCTCATTACCACTGGTGGAAATTCCCAGTCCTCTGAGCACATGGCCACAGGCTTCAGGGGGCTTGCTCAGCAGGCTGGTGAGGGAGAGAGGAAGAGGCACAGAGTGCCATGGGCTGATCGCCAGAGGGGTAGCTATTGTCAGTACCTAGGGATCCGTGGGAGTCACCAACCCTGGACAATGGTAGACCTGCAGGAGCCAGAACCTTCCGCTAGTGGTGTTTGTTATGTGGAGTTTGGGAGGTAACAGCTCCAGGTTTAGGATTGGCAGGTTGGGAGGTGTCCAGTTCCATAGTGGACCCCCACCAGCACCCAGCCTGAGGGACACAGGCCAGCTCAGGGGCATATATGCGAGGCTTTAAGGATTCTCACACAGGGCCCATAGGCATAGGGAAGGGGGTTGGGGTTACAGATTCAATTGTGGTCTAGAGAAGGACCCAAGATAGTAAAAGACATAGGAAAACAACAAGAAGAGCTTTTAAAATTACTAATCACATTCCATCATGCCACTGCTTAAAAACTTCCAGTGGCTATTCCCAACCCAGCATGTCTGGCAGGCTCTCTACCCTACCTGTACCACACTCTTCTCTCTGTTCTCCAGTAGCTCCTCTAGACACCTAAAAATTAGCTACCATTTGTTGCCCTTAACGCAGAGAAACTAAAGCAGATACCTTAAAAGCAACTGAGGCCAACAGGAGAAGAGGACCAGGAATTAGAGAAAAGGTTAGATCAAAAAGAATTAACATAGAAGGTAACACACATGCACAGGAAATTAATGTGAGTCAACTCCCTGTATAGCTATCCTTATCTCAACTAGCAAAAACCTTTGTTCCTTCCTATTATTGCTTATACTTTCTCTTCAACAAAATTGGAAATAAGGGCAAAATAGTTTCTGCCGGGTATCGAGGGGGTTTGGGGGAGAGGGAGGGGGCGGAGTGGGTGGTAAGGGGGGGGTGGGGGCAGGGGGAGAAATGACCCAAGCATTGTAGGCACATATGAATAATAAAAACATAAAAAAAAAAGATGCTACCAAGACTTACCTCCACCCCAGGGCCTTTGCACATGCCACTTTCTCTGTTAGGAAAGCTCTACCTGCTTCAGGTTTTAATATCAGCCCCATCCTGCCCTTCTCAAAGCCTCCATTTAAATATCAACTCCAGGGAAGGACCACTCATGCTCACCTTACCTAAACCTATAGACAGTACACTGTTCTTTTCTCTCTCACCATCCTGTTTTGTCTCACAGCACAATTTAGCCTTTGATTCTTTGGCAGTTCATTCTCTTTCTTCTTTCAGCTGAAAAACTCCACCTTGCTCCCTCACTTACTGTTACCTCCCCCTAAACTTGCAGGAAGCTCTAGGCAAGTGCCAGCTGTTAACTCCTACCTGTTTATTACTGCTGTGGCGGTTAGTTCAAAGGCCCACAGTAAACATCACGTGAACATTGACTGAATATCGAGTCACGTCCAGGTCTGCAAATAGCATCCATGCTGCAGGTCCCAGGCAGACAGGGACCTCCTCGCTGTCCACACTGTCCCCTGGTCCCACCCACGGCCTCTGGGCCGGGCCTCTTCCAGGCTTGCCCTGCTGCTGGAGTCACCCAGCGACTCCCCCCAGCACACACTGTCATCTCCTTACCATGAACTGTATTTAAAATGTAAATAAAAAAAGGCTTTTAGGAGATTTAACTGTTTCCCTTGGTATTTAAATTATTCAATTATAACTAAAGCTATTAAAATACAGTTAATTAAAATTGTTAGATTGTTTTCCTTTGCACTGATCACGGCATTGCCGACTTCTCCCTCTAGCTGTTTAATTCCTATTAAAAATGATAATACCTTGCTTTATTCATAAATGCAGCAACCTTCCCGCACATTCTTCAAGTGATCCTCCCAACACAAACCACGCCGCGTTCTTTTCTTGTAGCAGTGAAGCGGAAATTCTGCTGTAGTCTTTAGAGGTTTAATCAGCAGTAAAAGGACTCAAAATTTAAACATTAGCATTACCAAGTCACAACAAATAATACAGCCCCCTGTAAAAAACCATCTAATTCTGATGCAACAGAATGTCATTAGAGACCACCTCAGAGCCCTGAGGTTTAATAAAAGGTGGGACTCAAGGAAAGGTTTCATAACTCACAACATAAAATTACCAGATCCACATGTTAAATATTTTATTTGAGAGGTTTCACGGCATTTCCAGTGGGACTAGCTCTGGAACGGAAGTACAGATGGGTAACTGCTGTTGGAACAGAAAAAGAAAGAGAAAAAAAAAGAGAGAGTAAAGAAAGGAAGAAAAGAAGCCTGTGGGACCAGCTCTTATCTTGTGGAGTTTGGCGCATTGAAGATGGCACACTCCGAGATACTAATTGATTATGGTGTTTAAACTCCTGGGCCATGTGTTCGCCCATCGATAATGACTCTTCCAGGTAATGTTAGGCAAGACAGAAAGGTATTTAACTTCCTTGAATTTTCCAGGTGCAAATTTGGGAGTGATTTGTGAACCACATGTGGCGTGCCTAGTCCCCGGATGGTACAGCAGAGGGTGTGGTGATGAGAAATGTTACCAAAGCCAACATTTGTCTAGTTGACAGCCACCTCCTACCTGCTAAGCCAGGGTGGAGAATTACTCTGGCCTCAAGGCACTTGGAGCCACTGGCCTGGGGAAGCTGTGTGTGGGGTGCAAAGTTGGGTGGTGTTGGCCCCTGGGTTCTTTCCTTGGGATGCGGAGGGGTCTTAATCAGCCAAGAGAGAATGAAGCAGAAGAGGAGGAGGGAAGGAATGGGTAGGCCTGGGACGCTGGGACATTTGCTCAGTGGAGCAGAGGCTGGTGGAACAGTATAAGAAAACTCAAATTTAGGTGTCCGACCAAAAGAGCCCTTGGATGTATTTGCCCTGAGGGTTGCTAAGGACTGACCACAGCCATTTAAAATGTGTGTTGGGCACAAAACTGGGCACCTGGGTAGCACCAGGTGTTTCTTGGGTAAACAACGGAGGATTAGGGTTAGGACCTGATGCATCCTACATTTGGATTCCCTGTGGAAAAGCCCCAGGGCCAGCCCGTAAGCTGCTGGGTACCCAAGCCACAGGATGGTCTCCACTATCTGGGCCCTCGGGCTTTGGGCTTCAAGTGTCCTGGTTGTTTACATTTGGGCTGTGGCCTTCCACCTGGGCTGTCTACTTTCACGTGCTCAGATGGGGACACAAGTTTTGCCTTTGAGCAGCTTCAGAACCACAATCACTGAGCTGTCACCATGCCCAGAGAGGCACAATGCCCAGGGAAGTAGAAAGAGGGGATGGCTGGATGTTCAGTGTGGTTTGCTGAAACACTTGGCAGGGTGACTCTAGCCAAAAAGACCGAGTTGAAGTCAGCCCATTGTGAAGCAGAGATGGGGAGAAATCAGAGCCCTCACACTGCTTGATATTGGGTTTGGATGACAGGCAGTTTCTTAGTAAGTTAACACATGCCTACTATACCAGCCATTCCATTCCTGAGAAGACAAACAAAGTCCTACGTCCATACAAAGACTTATACATGAATTTTCACAGGAACTTTATTCATACCTGCCAAAGAGTAGAAGCAACCTAAAAGTCCATTGGCAGGACCATTGAATAGGTAAGAAACTGTGGTATATCCATCCATGGAATACTATTCAGCAATGAGAAGGAATGAACTATTGAGGCACACTATAACTGGATGTGGTGGTGCACACCTATAATTCCAGCCCTCAGGAGGTGGAGGCAGAAGGATTACCAGTTTGAGGTCAGTCTGGATTACAGATTAAGACCCTGCTTTAAGAAGTAATCATGTCACCACAGGGATAAAACTCAGAATAATCATCCTGAGTGCAAGAAGCTATGCAAAAAAATGGGGGGCAGGGGAACACTGTATGAGACCATTTATATGCAATTTGAGGAAATGCAAATTAATTTATAGTTACAGAATGCAACTGCCCGGGAGGATGGTGGGAAGGGCTTTAGAGAGGAGTTATGACAGAGCAGTAAGAGACTTTCAGGTATGATGGATATGTTCCCCTCTTGTCTGTGGTGGTGGAATATGGGTGCATACACACATCGAAGCTTACCAAAGCGCACACTTTCCATCTCCTGCATGGCAACTGCCTCCCAATAAAGCTGCTTTTAAAACTAAAAAGAGCCAGGATGTTAGAGTTTTTACAATGTTAACTGTGGTACAGTTTTAAATGTACAGTGGAAAGGTCCCCTGCCACTGTTTCCCAGACCCCACCCTCTAGCATCCATTTTGTCTTGTTTGCTTTCTCTGTCTCTCACTACTTTTTCCGACCTGGGCCGGTTCACACCTCCTTAGTTAACCTGGTGGTCCCCCGCTCCAGGGAGGTCACCATATTGATGCCGAATTTAGTGCAGACACCCGATCGGCATAGCGCACTGCAGCCCAGAACTCCTGGACTCAAGCGATCCTCCGGCCTCAGCCTCCAGAGTAGCTAGGACTACAGGTGCGCACCACCGCACCCAGCTCTCTCTACTTTTTAACTGAAGTATTTGAGAGTTAAGTTGGAGACAGGGCTCCCATTCATCTGACCCACTCTGGTGTGAGTTTCTTAAAAACAAGGCCTCCTCCTGCTTTCTTAGTATAGTCACCAAAACCAGGAAATTATTATCTAATCTGGACTCCATATACAGATGCTCCAGGCTCTCACATGTCTGGCCCCTTGGATCTGAGTTCAAATGCTGACCACCACTTCATCCTTGGGCCTTCATCTTCGGTTCTGATGCGATCAACAAGCACAACTTCAACCCAGCACCAGGGTTGGGGACAAGTGAATATGTAAAGCCACACAAAGGGAGCATGGGAGTGGGGATTATAGTGTGAGCAGCCAAAGGCACCTAGGTCATTGTCCCAGACACTCTACCAACACTGTGTTGTACAAGCCAACATATTGCCAAGACCCCAGCAGCCTAGCTCAGCCTGTCCCCTCGAGCCCTTTTGTCCCCAGCTGAGCAGTCTGGTTCACACTGACTCAGCATCTTCCAGTTGGTGAAATGATCCCCTGGAGTTTGGGGGTGTGACATTTTCCTTCTTACACTGCTTACTCACCTTGTTCAATTCTTCAGAACACTGAGTCTCAACACAGGTGGCCAAAATTCTGGCAGGGTGTGTCTGCCCATTGTTCTGCCTCTCAGAGCCTCCTTCCCCTCATACTGGAACACAGGACCTCTTCTTCCTTGGACTTAGCTGACTGGGCCAGGGAACCCCTGCCAGGATGAGCAGAGCCTGAGCGTGCAGCCGGGGACATGGCCAGGACTAAAAGTTTTGCTCACATAGGATAATAGCCATTCTCTAAATCTTCAGCTCATCTCTCTTGGAAGGTTTCAGTGTGGTGGAAAGGCCTCCAACAGGAGGGACACAGGGCAGTTTGGGGTGCAGAGACATATGTGAAGGCCTGGAGGAGAGGAGACAGGGCAGGCTGGGACAGCTCAAGGTCTGAGCACTGCTTAAGGTCTGAGCAGTGACTGACAGGGGTTGGAGGTGCAGGGTGGGAAGCAGAGGAAGCCCACACACGATGGAAAGGACTGGGGAGAGCCTGCCTTCCCCAGGTTCTCACACTGCCTGGCTGTTTGTTGCCTGCAGCTGCCTAGGTAACAAACGAGTACACACTGGGTGGCGAAAGGCACAGTGCTAGAGGCCAGAAGTCTGGAGTCAGGGTGCTGGCAGGGCTGGCTGCTTCTGGAGGCTCTGAGAATCTGTTCCAGGTCTCTTCCAGCTTCTGGCAATTCTTGGTGTCCTTAGCTTGGAGACGTCACTGCAGCCTCTGCCTCTGTCTTCACATGGATAGTCACATGGGTTTGTCTGCTGTGTCTCTGGGAGTCTTCTCCCTTGTGTCTCTTGTGAGCAATCTGCCACTGAATTTAGACCACTCTACGCTAGGATGAACTTGCATTTAATATATCTGTACCATTCAACCTGGGCATCTGAAGATTCCAGTCTTCTTTATGGCCCCATGGGGCCTGGCTATGAAACTCCACAACGTGAGTTGCTTAGATCAGTGGTTATTCCTTGAAACCTTGACACCTCACTTTCTAAAAGGGACCACAGCCTGATGGAAAGGAAGAGTATAGGTTTTTCCAGGGGCTGAGGTGTCTCTGTGGAGCCTTGCCCTTCCGGACAGAGCATTCCTTCCTGATGCCCAGCTGGTCCAAGGCTGTGGGCACTGGTGGAGGTGACATGGAAAGAAAGGGTTTAATGTGGAAAAGACTGTATAGTGCCAGAAATAGACTGCCTGTGGGCTGTGTATGCGCCGAGATTCCAGAGCAAGCACAGAGGTAGGGGACAGGTGGTGATGGGGAGACACTCTGGTGGGCCTCTTATAGGCAAGTGGCATTTGGCCCTTAAGTGTCCTCTCTGAGCCTCAGTGTCTTCACTTGGAAATGCAATTTCACAAATACCAATGGAGGAGGTTCCAGAACCTCTCCGGGTGGCAGGGGTATGGAGTGAGGTGTGCACAGCCCTGGGCTTGGCAAGCTCCTAGTGCGATGGAGGAGGCAAAGGTATCATCAGGTGGTGAGGGCTGTGCAAAACAGCATTCAGTACAAGGGCCATGGGAGCCAGGCAGCAGTAAGGCGGGCAGAGATCCCCCCGCCCCTCCCCCCAACACACATAGGGAGCTGAGTCATAAAGGAAACCTAAGAGTTAGTCAGGACCGAGAGCCCAGGGGTCCTAGCTGAGCTTGTAACATGAGTCACAGTCGGACCGTGGAAGTGCTGGGCACATCATCGCTGCACAGGCCTGGAGGGCACTGCGGGATGCAGTGGGAACCATTGGGGAGGAGTTAGCAGAGGCAGGAGGAGTCGGGACTTCTGCACCTGCCAGGGGCTGATGGAGGCTGTTAAGCCAACTGCAGAATGAACAGATTTGCAGTGCAGAAAGATCACTCAGGCAGCAGGAGGGGATGGGAGAGCACTGGCTCTGAGTGGGGAGACAGGCAAGAAGCAATCGCACCATCCCCGTGAGAGACGATAAGAGCAGTGGCATGCAATGGAGGAGAAGGAATGGACGCAAGAGGCATTCGAGTCAGCACGCACAGGGCTCGGCGGGCGACCTCACACCAGCCCGTTTGGCAAGCCTGTCTACGGGTCGCAGGAGATAATAGATGTGATGCGCTTTGAAAACTGTGGAGCACCTTGCCCCTGGCACAGCGGCTGGTTTGGGCTGGATCTGCATCGTGAAGCGGAGCCCCTTTCCTTCTCCCTGGCTGCTTTCTTTTGCCTGTAAGCAAGGCAGAAGAGGGGAGGTGAAAAACAGAGACATTAAGTGCCAAAGCTTATGTTAATACAGCATTAAGGTTGAAAATGTAATCTCCTAGGAGTCAGGAAATTCCGAACAAGGGGTTTCCATGGCAACCTAACCACACTGCTCCTCTGTCCATTCGGGGCCTGTTTTCCTTGTTAAATATGATCCTGTCGTATATTATATTTTATCGAGCTAAATGTGTTACCCACAGCATGCAGCGCTCCAGTCGCAGCACATGCAGCTGCGGGAAATGAGTGTGTGTGTGTACGTGTGCGTGTATGTAAGGAGGTGGGTTCCTTCAGAATCAGCCTCATAACACAGCCACATCTCAGGTCCTTGGATCTAATAAATGAGAAATAATTCCATTAAGAGCAGCTCCTGTGAACATCAATGAGCAAGACATCTGCAAGCTTTTGTTCAGAAGGGATCTCTCAGGGTGCCCACTCCTCCCCCCCAGGAGGGACACAAAACAGGTCCCTTCACAAGGCCCTATTGGGCTAGCCAGCTCCAACAGGGCCATTGCCCCACCCCAGGCTCCCTCCTAGGTGGAGTTCTGAAGAGGTGGATAGGAATTACCTGGTCCAGCGGCTCTTCACCTGCTCCAGCCAATTGGAGATCATCTGTCACTGTTCGTTAGCATCCCAGGGCGCACAGGCACTGCAAACAGATGCAGAAAGGAAATTCGATGCTCCTTGGAGCACAGTGGACAAAAGTCTTCCTCAGTGGCAGCAGGGATGTTAGGAAGAGATGGGAGACATGGATGATGGGGGCAGCTAAGTAGTGGAATGTGTGACGGAGAAGCATCTACAGGATAATGTGGTGAAAAGAGCCTGGAAGGCAGAATCAGGCTCCCAGGACTCGGCTCTCTCCCAGACGCGTGGTCTTCAGCAAGCCCCTTAATTTCCCTTTGTCTTAGTTTTTTCATCTGCAAAATTGGGATAAAATTACCATTAACCTCGCATAGGCTTGTTGGAGGATTAAATGGGATAATTGATGCAAAAGCTCACTGTAAACTTCTAAATCCCTACACAAATGTCACTCTTCCACGGAGCTCTAGAAAAACATGCTGGATTCTAGACTTATATAACAGGCTCTAGATATTTTGAGGTTGGTTCAGGAATTTTTCAGTGAAATCCAGAATGCATTGATCTACATTGTCTACAGGGTGGGCAAATTTTTCTGCAGATACCCAGATAGTAAATATATTGGGCTTTGAATTCTATGCATGGCTACTCTGCTGTGACTACTCAAGTTTGCCAGAGACAAGACATAAATGAATGGGCGTGGCTGAGTTCCAATAAAACTTTATTTATAAAAACAGGAATTGGGCTGGATTGGGCCTGTGGGCTATAGTTTGTCAGACCCTAGTCTAAAACTCTCTGTGTAGCAAGCCATGTGCTATTTGTGAATGCTGCTTTTCTGCTCAGAATTCAACTCTCCTTCTATTCCCTCCGACCCTCCCACCTCCTATCCAACCACACACATACATGGCCTCCTTCTTTGTCTGGCCAACTTCACCTTCCAGAACCAGTTAGAGCCGCCGCCTCCTACAGTTTCAGAAACCTGAGGTCTGGGAACCCATCCCTCAACTGTGAGCTGCTCAACGAGGGCTTCCAACACAACACAGTCAGAAGGCAAGATCACCTTGGTAAATGGGGCCAACTCTGCCCACTTGACAGGCCTAGAGCCAGCCAGCTCCCCGTGTAGACACGAGGGTGCACTGACTGGGGCGGTGGGCCAGGCACAGGAACAGGTCAGCAGAAGATTCCAACTCTGGTGGGAAGGTGAAACTCCACAGCATCCCTCCCTCTGAGGGCAGGAGCCCTGTGTCATCAAGCACATACATTTGTATTCATGATAGAAGGGCAGCCTTCAGATGCTACTCTCAGGGAGCCACAGCCTCCACTAACCTGAGATTCTAGAAGCTTCCAGAAGTGCATCAGCTTTTCAGCTTTTACATTGGCAAATGTTCCTCATTCTCCCCTTCCTGAGTTGTGTAACTCACCTCTGAATCACAAGTCCCCCAGCACGGCATCTGCTTTCCACCTGACAGAAAGGAGCTTCCTTGGGACACAGGCAAATTCAGGAGTCAGGGCCAAGTTGGTGGGCTCTTCTGCCCCCAGCACATCAGCTAAGAAGATGTCACTTTTAATTATACTGATGAAGGACTAGGTATAGGGGTGTGTGTGTGAGAGAGAGACAAAGTTCCATAGGCTCGTGCATTGTGGACTATGCATTCACATTGTGACACACATGTGTGCTGGTGCAGGCTGTGTGCACGCAGCTGTGTGCTTGCATGTGTGCAGGTGCTCTGTGTGCACAGGTCTGTGATGTATGCTTGTGGGAGGCTGTGTTGCATCTGTCCCTGCCTCATGTGCCCAGAGATGTCTGCTGCTCATGCATAGGCTTCTGCCTAGGTCTGTGTGTGATTTTAATTAGGGTTCTTTCTCTCCTGGAGGACACAGAGGCCTCCAGCCTCAGCAGATGAGCATCTTTCACCGTGGTGTTACGCAGTTTTCCTGTGATGAGCCAAGCATGACAAACTCCTGTGGGCAGGAAGGCAGAGTCAAGAGCTCTGATGATGGAGTCCTGGGAAGCAACTCACCCCACAATGTCCCAGAGGGGCTCCCAGATGGCGACATTAGTGTCATTCAGAGCTGATGAGTCAGCCCTGTCTCCACGTCCCCCACAGTGTTCTGTCTGAGTGTGAAGCCGGCACACCCAGTGTATGGGAGGTTGCAGGGAGCTCCCAGACTCTTCGTGAGGCCAACCCAAGATGGTTAATGTGCTCCCCACTCCCTGCTGAGGAGTGCTGCACTCTGGGAGCAGAAGATCATTGTATGCTAAGGACAGCAATGCATCCTGACTCCGCCCCAGGATGCGGGAACATGGGTGAGGGACACAGAGCCAAGAAAGCGTTCATGACACTGCCCAACCATGGCCCTGCAGGCACCCAGCATAAGAGGACCCAGACTTGTACTGCAATAGTGGGGCTCCCCAGAAGCCAATCCTGAGACAAGGATTTGGGTGCAAGCCAGTCTTTGGGGAGATGTTCCCAACCAGGGAGCAATGTGGGGATGCAGATAGGGAGATGGTGATAAAGACAAGCTAAAAAAAAAAAAAAAAAAAGACAAATTTGTGAACAGGTTATCTTCATGAGTCACTCCCCTGAGGACTATCACTATCAAAGTCGGGGAAGGACATACCTCAGATTGTCCCCCTGAGGGATCAGGTATCCCCAACTCAAGCCTCATTAATGGACACTGGCTGCCCCACGCACAAAGCTAGCACTGCCTGCTATAAGTTCAGGAAACTTCAGAGATAGGCAACCTCTGCAGAAGGTCAAGGGTATAGGCTCTACACCAAATAGGTGAGTAGCCCTACGGACAACCCAGGCCCTTGGCCTCCTCACTGCTTGTTCTTCCATCCTCCTTAGTGGCTCAGATGGTGGGCAGAAGCACTCTAGGTGACCGTCTGTCTCTCAGGAAGATGGTTCCAGAGCCTGAAGTCCTAGCCTGGTTGCAGGTGGCTGGGCTCAGGTAGACAGGGGCTGCTCGTTGGCTGAGGCCCACCATAAGGCATTCTCCAGCTGAGCGGGAGCTTCAAGGTAGGGAGGGAAGATGCCACACCCAGAGCTCTGCAGCTCTGGAGCTGGCTACAGTCTACCTGATTTACTCTTCCAAGAACGGTCACTTGGGGCAGACTGTGCATTCTGGAATTCTACTAGAACAGGACATAAAACACCTCAAACAAGGTCATTACCACGATAAACATCATACTGGAAATGAAACAGGGTCTCATTCCTGGGTCTCTGTACCCATGAATCCACTCTCACTCTTCGTGCCTCTCTCATACCTGTTCAGCTCAATGGCTCTTAGCCACTGCCAAGTTTTGTCTGGGGCAGCAGCGACAGTCATACTCCAACTCTGTATCAGGCCCATGCCTGACATGACTGCCTTATGCAATCCTCCCACAGCGAGGTTATGAGGTGCTCCTAGCTGCATTTCACAGGTAAAGAAATGGAGACTCTGAGATGGTCCCCATCCCCCTGTGAGCTACCCTGCAAGGGGGTGGCAGAGGTTTCTCTGCCTCCTGAGGGCAGGGAGCAGCTCCACCTGCTCCTTGGGCTGCTCCACAGAGCCACCAGTGGTGGACAAGATGCCTGCTCTGCGTGTCTGCTCTTTATCTCACCGGGAGTTTCTGAGTGATACGTGCCTTAGCAACCAATTGAAATGCCTGTGCCAAGTTCACCCTCAGGACTCAAACCACCCCCAGTGGCCTTCTACACCACCCTTCCAAAAAAGAAAGGTGTGGGTCTGCCCCAGGAAACAGGCGGGCATAGAGTCATGCAAACCGGTATTCAAAATGAACTCCTACGTGACTCTGCTGTGTGGTCCTATGTAGGTTACTTAGCATCTCTGGGCCTCTGTTTCCATGGTGATTCAGGTTCCTCCCAGGAACACTCTAAGGATGAATGCCAGGCTCTTGCAGCACAGAACCTACCCTTCAGGAATCTCACTGAGACTGTGGAGTTTGCCTAACCAGATAAGAGAAGGGAAAGGTGTCTGCTTGTCACTGTGCCCACCATGCCCTGCCCAAGGCCAAGCACCACGTGGGCACCTGGCCAATGACTGTACCTCTGAGCTGCTTTCGGCCTAGTGGCATTTATGAGGACTTGCCCTAGCTCGCAGGCCTGTGGGCTGCATCTAGAGAACAGCCAAGTGCACGCTTGGCAGCCAGGATGCAGGACTGCGTGCTCTTCTCTGTGAAATTGTAGCTGCGCTGGCTTCCCTTTGTTTCTCCTTGGCCTCTGTCCTTGGTCCAACACCTGCAACCAAAGTCCCCTGCCTGTGCTAAGTGTGAGTGTAGGGCAGAAAATGAGGCAGGATGGCCTGTTGACTTAAGGACAGGGCAGACCAGCTCTGTCACCAAGATATCGACTGAGTCCAGCTCCCTGGCCCACGGTGGGGCTTCACCCCAGCCCCAGCCTCTCCCACTGGCCTAGCTCCATCCGGCTCCCATCACAGCTCAGGCCCAGCTTGCCTCATTTAAGATCCACCTCCTCGCGCATCCCTTTCCCTCACCTGCCCCCACACCAAGATGCTCATCCCAGCTAAGATCGCAGTGGTGCTGTTTTCCTATGATCCCTCTTCCCGGCTCTGGATGCACACTGTGCCTCTGCTCACAGGAGTCTTGCTCATCAGTGGGCCGTTGAGACAAGCCCACTCATGCAAACCACCTGCACGTCAGAACCCATCTGGGCTCTTCCAACACCAGCATGCCCACCCCGTGGCTTCTTCTCCCAGCCCTGATGCCGCTTCTCTTTTGCTAGGTCTGGGGTAGAAGGGAAGCCATGAACCCATATTCCTCCTCAGTCTCCCACTCCTCCTACAGACTGGGCTGCCTATGCCAAGCCTGGCACTGGCAGCAGGCGCCATGGAGGGCAGACGACTGGTTAGGGATGAAAACCTCCATTCACGACAGTATCAAATCCCTGGCTCCAGAGAGGGACAGGTTTGCTCCAGGTCTGAGACATCACCGGCAAAGGGAAAGCCGATATGGAGAGGAGAGCCTCCAATGTGGCCTCTGTTCTCTTCACCTGGCGCGCCAAGCACAGAGGCCTGCTTGTGCCTCTGAAATCCTAGCTGGCTCCTGGCTCGGAGCTCTGGGGACTGCAGAGGGGACGCCAGGCCAGTGCCCGCCAACTCCCAGCCCAGTCAGGGCAAGGACCAGAGAGGAAGGCCAGAGATGGCCACACCCAAACCCAGGGGAATGTCAGGATGAAGCTGGAGCCACCCCATCCAACCACCCCAAACTCGTTCAATTGCCTTTTTCTTTTCCCGTGCTCCTTCCCAAATGCACATCATAAAGCAGGTTACAAAGGGATCATAGGTCATGACACAGCATTCTTTCTTTCTGTTTCTCAACTTTTTAGGGTGACACACCCCCTTAAAAACATCATGAATCTGTATGCTAAACCTGTAACCATAAAGTCACAAACTATCTTCCAAAAAAACCGTTTTTCCCCTTCCACAAGGGAAGATTGTCTAACTGGGCACGTGGCAGCCTTTACTTTCCAGTACCCTTTTAGCTATGTATAGTCTTGCTTCTAAATTCTGCCCATAGGATGCTAACAGATATGTGTGGGACGCTGTTATAGCCTTGAAACGAATGACTACATGTCCCTTATTCTTTTTCCCCATTCTACAAGGTGGGATGCAGATATGATAGTGGGAGTTGGAGCAGTCATTTTAGATCATGCTGTCAAGGCTGAATATTGAGGATGGCAGAGCAACAAGAAGGAAGGAATCTGGGTCTCTGGCATTTGTGGAGCCACCATGTCTGGACTGGTGGCTTCTGGCCTTTCAGCTTCTTTAGAACACTGCTATTTTTAGGGTCGTGCTGTTGTGGTGTTTGCTGTTACATTAGAATAAATGGTTTAAGCACCCGAGTGACAAAAACATCAAGAGACTCCACTTTTGCTCATCCAGTTTGCCTCCTTGGACATCTTTCTCCTCTTTCCAGCCCCATTGTCCCTTCTCTACTCCAGGTCATCTTCCTCTTGCCTCTGAAGTGTGCTGAGGCCTCAATTATAGATTTCCACTCTCCAGTTCAGAGCAGCTTTCTGAAATCACCTGGACAGGATCCTCTGCCTCTTTAGCCCTCTGACAGCTCCTGTTCCCTCCCTAATGAAATCCACCCATGATCTTGGAGTCTGTGACCCACTTGCCTCACCAGCAGGCTCCTACAGCCCTAAAAGCTTTCCCATCACCTCCTTGGCAGTCTGATATGGTCAAGGTCACCTTCTTGGCCTGCCTGCCCCATATCACCTGTCCACACCTCCACTCCAGCAGGTGACCCAAGTCACTGACACTTTCTCTGAGCAGAACAGGAATGGAGTTTAGGCCCTAGAAACCTCTTGAAGAGAAATGGATTATAGGAAGGAAAGAAGGAAGTCAGCATCTCTCTGGATTAGTCCTTCTCTATGGGATGTCACCCTGATGTAGAAGTGGCTCATCCCACCTTCTGTCTTTTATGTTATCTTCTACACTTATAACTCCAAGACCAGCACAAAGCCTGGTAAGAACAGATCGCTGCTCCATTAAGTTTCAGCTGAATGCACCAACACGTGTTCACCGAATGGTTATTTTTTTTTATTTTAGTCAGTCTGTGACAAAAGCTAGCTGAGCCCTCTTGCTGTGCTGGCCCTGGGCACACAGAGCCGGAGGAGGCTCAAGCCCAGCCTGTGGGTCAGAAGAGCCTGGGACGTGCAGTACCTCCTGGGTGTTGGTAACATTTATTTTTGCCTAAGTGATGTAACTGGACCAAGACCTGGTCTTTCCCACTTGCTTATGTGGTAGGGCTAGGAGAGGTGAGAGGCAGGCTGATCCCGGCTGCTGGCAGCATGATGGGGTCATTTGCAGAAAGACAGTTTTGTTCTGCCTGGAGTGTTTTTCCACATGACTTCATTCCCCAGCAGGCCTTGCTTGGGTCATACTTTTTGATGGGCCCCAGCCCCAGCTGTGGGGAGAAAGTGGCCTCTGGACCTGTCCCCTGGGTGGTTGTGACAGGACAAACAGGGTCTGTTCACTGCCCTGGACTTAGTACCTGACTGTGCTATGCACTTCCCTGCAAAGGGCCTTGTTGAAGGTAGCTTTGGCCATAGCCTGGGTCATGCAGGAAGAAGCTCACGGGGCCTGGCCTGGCAGATAACAGGCTAGACAGATCTGAGGGACCAAGGATTTCCCTCCATACTGGACAGACTTCATGCTGGGCCTTCCCTGTACCTCTCTGATCTCAGTTTCCTCACCGGACAATGGCATGAGCCTTGAGTATGGCTCACAGGGTCATGGCTCCAGTAACATGAGGACACAGAGCAGGGTTTGCTCGTGTGGTGATGACTGCTCCTACACTCACTGCACCGGCAGCTCATCCCTCCAACCTCAGTGGCACCAGTTCCATCTTAACCTCTGTGGGTACAGACAGACCAGGTAGATGAATACTGATGAGTCCATGTGGTGAGAGCTACAAAAGGCTGTGAACAGGGTGCCATGGGTGCAAATGAGGATGATTAACCTGTGGTTGGGGGTGGGGAAGGGCAAGGAGAGGGCAAAGAAACCTTCTCAGAAAGGGACTCTTGGGTTCCATCTTTAAAAACCAGACATTGTTTGCTAAACAGAACCAGGGTATAGGGGACTGTGGGCAGGGAGGGAGAAGGCTGACTACGTGTCCACTGGATTGCATCCTCTGCAAGCAGCAGAGCTCCAAGGAGCACCAGTATGAACAGAGGGCACGCCCTCTGCCTCAGGAGAGATGGTTCCAAACTATTCAGAGGTCTCACAGGTCGAAAGTCAGTCCACATTTCAGCTTAGTCTCCAATATGGCAGCTGCAGGTCCAAACATATATTCACACGCAACCCTGCTCCAGACAAGAAGAGGAAGCTTGGGGCTCAAGGAAACTCCTCCCCTTTCTGTCCTGAAGGCCCAAGAGGACCTTCTCTGATTTTCAGTGACTTTGGCTTGTTACTTCCAGTTGTAAGGAAGGCTGGGAGATCCCTGACAAATGGGACGAGGATTACTATGACTGGTTTATGCTGAGGATGGAGGTCGCCTTGATACTGAAGACTTCTGCCCACCGCCCAAACAGCATCAGGGTTCTAGTAGCACAGTAGACAGTTGGAAACAGGGAATGGCTACTGGGTGGGTGATGAATGTGGCTGTCACATCTGGGTATGTGATAAGCGTGAGGTACCATGGGGCTCAAAGTAGTGAGGATTGGGGGAAGAAGAGGTGTCTAAGTGAAGAATTTAAATGGAAACTGGGGCTTAAACCAGAAGCTGGCCATCCATGAGCTCTGGAGCTAAGATATGTTTTGGAAATAGCTGTCAGCAATGAGCACTGCCTCACTGGGCAGAGATACCCCAAGGGTGGCCATGCCACTATCATCTTTCCTCTGTGCAAGGCCATGGGTCATTGTGATGTCATTTCAATGCCCCTAAGACCTTCCATGATATCACTCCTCCAAAAAGGGACTGCCAAATGGGTAAAAGGAAGGAAGGAAGAACAAGAGGGAGGGAGGGAGAGGGGACGGAGGGAGGGATGGAAGGAAGGAATGCACAGCATTTTCTAGCACCAGTCCCTTCCTCTGCATCATGGGATCAATAGTAACAGCTCCTCCTTGCAGGGTACCTGAGAAGATCAGAGTCTATGGTTGGTGCTTAGAAAGACTGCTTCAGGCAGCTGAGGTCACAGAATGCAGAGAATCTTGAACCCCACCCCCATGATGGTGCCAAGCATAGGTCCTGGCCTGCCAGAGGCAGCCCAAAGATGGCCAACCCACTGTCACTTTTCATCTATGCAGGGCTACGTGTCCCTAAGCATGCAGGCTGGGTACTGTTGATTTTGATGCCGTGGGACCTCCCATGATGCTCCTTCTACTTACAGTCTGACCACATCGTGGAGCCTGAAGGGGCCTGGACGGTGACCTGGATTTTCAGAAAAGGCAGTGAGGAAACACCTGGAGCAGACTGGTGGGTCCCACCGAAGACAGTGAAGGGAGAGTGATGAGCATAAACAGCTGTCTGTCTCTGCTAATGCAATTAGGAGCTAAAATATTAAAGACTTTACGACATGACATATATCTCCTGCATAACGAGCTGCCTCTTGCAAAGGAGGCATTGTCTGGGTGGAAAGAAGGCAGACCGATGTCTCAAGTCTGGCATGGCCACCCAGGACAGCAAATGCCATTACATTGGCCTCTGGGCCTAGGGCATGAGGGGACCCCATGGCATGAGGGGACTCTCAGTGTCACAGGCACCATTTATTGAGTGATCACTATGTGCCAAGGATGCCATCAGGAACTCGAACATACCTAAATCACTTTCTTTGAAAACAAGAAATGTAGGATAGGAGACAGATGGAGACACTGAAGCTCAAAGATGCAACATCATTGCAGTGGTGGGTACATCAAACAGGTGGTGAAGCTGTGTAGACGCAGCCACTGTTCTTTGCAGGAAGCCAAGGCTCCTGTGGACATAGGCAGAGGGGTGAAGGGGTGCAGTAGATGAGGACTGTGACTTTTGGCTTGCCCTGGGTGTCCCACAAAGTCAGTGCCACACCATGGCTCTGGGGTCTTGGTTGCTAAGATACAGATGTTGCACTGATTTGGATCTGAAAAGGCTCAGATTTCAGGGTAGTTTGTGTCCCAGAGGATGTTCTGGCTGGCCATCTCTTTACTTGATGACAAATGACAAATTTCTCCAATGGTTCTATGAGTTGACACAGATTTGTGGTCCTCATGGTGAAATTTCAGTCATTTCAGAAAAAGGTAGCAGTTCTAAAAAATGTTCTTCTTAGACAACTAAGCATGTCTAGCCACAAGTTCATGGAACCTTGTCCATGCCTAAATCTGGAATATCTCCAGCCTCAGTGGGGAGTCTAAGAAGGATGGGCACTCAGTGCTCAGGCAAGGCGAGAGGAAATTCTCAAAGCCTTTGTCCCATTTATCATCTCATTTTCTTCTCATAGGAACCTCACAAGAGAACTAGCAATTTCAACCCATTTTATAGATACAGAAACTGAAATCTGAAGGCCTGGACAGGACCTATATCTGCTGAACTCTTGCACTAAGCTCTAATTCTAATCGGCATATTTATGACCTTCATCATGAAATTTCTGGTCCAGCACAGAGGAGGATGATATGAGAGTAGTGACCATGAAAATAAAGAAGCAACTACAGACTCTATGAAGGGGGAGAGTGAGAGTTTTAAGAATACTCAGAAGCCTAATATTGACCCTGAGATTGAGGCAGAGTTGAGAGAAATGCACCCCAGGTGGAGGGACCATAGTGTGCAAAGACATGGCAGACTCCCTGTGATGAGCAGGTCCCTAGCTTTGCAAGGACACCTAGTCATGCCCTCTGACCAGGAGCTTCAACTCAGCGTTTCCCATCTCTGTCTCCAGCCCTCCTGGCACCCAGGGCCTGGCCAGCCCAGCTCTGGGTAGTGTCCCCATTCTGCAGCAAGAGCCGCTCGCCTCTGCCTGAGCATTCCCGTCTGCCATGATCCCCCCAGAATGCAGAGAGCCCTGAGCCTCCAGTGTGGCCTGTGCCTTCGCTCCCCCCTCACTTCTCTTGAGCTGACAGGCACATTCCTAGAGCAGGGAGTGGGGCCGGGGGAGCCTGCACAGTTTTCATGAGCAGTGCATCTGGAGAAGGAGACGGGGATGTTTGTGTCTGAAATTTAGCTAATATCCCAGGAATTTCTGCTGGCGTTTCGGAGGGCTCCTGGGGGGACTGCAAAGCCAGGCTGTCTGGGCTTTGGGGCAGGCGGGCCAGGCTCAAAGCCTCTTTGTCTCCTGCTCTGCCTCTGCACCGACAGCCTGGCTGTATGTCTGAGCCATTCCCTGTGTGTGGAGCTCTTTGCCATTGGGGGTGTGTGTGTAAGTGTCTTTGTGTCTGTGAATACATGTGTGTGCCTGTGTGAGTCAGTCTGTGTGTAGCTCTCTGTATGTGTCTGTGTTCTGTGTGTACCTGAGTCTCTGTCTGTATCATCACATGGCTGGACTCTCTGTTCCTTGCAGTGTCTGATGGTCAGTCTCTCTGGACACCTGTCCCTGCATGTGGCTGACTGTGTGACCATCCAGCTCTGCTTGCTTGTTACAGAAAGACGGACTCTCTCTGGGTGTCTGGACTTCTGCTCTTGTCTCCCCTACCTCTCTCAGCCTAGCCAGGTGGAATCCCCACCTCCCTATTAGGAGGGAATGGTGTGAACTTGAGCCAGAGTGGACTGTAGGGAAGAAGAAATGAATCTAAGGTAGTGAGGGATGAGGAGGAGAAAGGTAGGAACTAGGTGTCTCTGGGTGACTGTGTGCGTGTTGATGGACACTCGAGCTCCTATGAGTGTTAGTCTCTGCAGGTTTTTGTGCACCTGTGTGTGACCTGTGTGTGCATGTGACTTTGTGTGTGCCTTTGCACGTGCATGTGCATATAATCCTCAGCCTGCATGTGTGTGTTCGAGTACACATGGTGTGATCTATAAACTGCCATCAGTGCATCTGTCTGGCCAAGGTGGGGATCCTGGTAGGACAAACCTTGCCTTCAGCCCTCACCACAAAGAACTGATAGCCTCTGCCACACGCAGGTTCTCTGCAGGCTTCTGGGCATGCATCATGGCCACTCTCCTGTCTGTTCCTCCACCAACGTGGCCACAAAGCAGTATCCTCCAGTTGAATTTCCTTCTACCACTTAACCTGGCCCTTGCAGCCCCCATCCCAGGCCTCCCTCCCCTCCCACAGCCACATCACACTTCCTGGAACATCTCATCACTCTCTTGCTCAAGTATCATCTAGGGCTCCCTCTTACAGGCCTCATGAAGCCAAACCCACACCCCTGCCTGGAAGTCCAACTTGGATGTTCCAGCCCTGGAGAAGTTCCTTTCCTCATCCTCTTTGCATTTTGCCTGCACGCCTATGGCTGGCATCTCAACTGGAGGTGTCCTCCCTATTCCTCTCCCCCTGGATTAGATGGGCAGTAGGTAATTCATTCCTGGCTTCGCAGCAACATCCATCCCCCCAAGAACAGTGATTTCCTTAACACAGAGTTCTGAGGCTCTCGCAGTCCCATAGAGAATCTGGATGACTTGGTCTCCCACATTTCCACAATTGCTGCTGTCTTTTCTGTCTTATTGTGTCACTAGGCCCACCATAGCACGCGCACGTGCACATACACACGGTACCCTAACAGCTACTTCCAAACTCTGACACTGGCAGAGGACCCTGGGCCTCCACCCACACTCAGCATCCTTGCCAGCAGTACGAGTTGCTCACCTTGCGGGCAATACTGTACTGCCATTGTTCCATGAGGCACCCTGGAGCTCTCCTGCTCCATCAGGGCACATCATTCGCCTACACACTCCGAAAACATCTTAGAGTTGGATAGTCTGTTCTAAATTGTTTATTTTTTATGCAATGGATTCATTTTCTGGAGCTGTTGAAACAAATTACCAAAACCTTAGTGGTTGAAACCAAAATTTATCCTCTCATAATTCTGAAGGCCAGAAGTTCAAAATCAAGGTACTGAAATCCAGTGCAGGCTGCCTCTTTCCGGATGCTGTAGGGAGAACCCTTGATTGCTTCCTTTGGCTTCTGGCATTTGCTGGCCATCCTTGGTCATCTTGGCCTTCCTTGACTTGTAGACATATGACTCTAATCTCCCTCCATCTTCCCCTGGCTTTCCCCTACCTCGTTCTGTGTCTCAAAGCTCTCTCTCCTTATAAGGATGCTAGTCGTTGGCTTTAGGGCCCACCCTACATCCAGGATGATCTCATCTCAAGATCCTTAACTTCATTGCATCTGCAAAAGCCCTATCTCCAAACAAGGGAAGAGCTCACATTCACAGGTGCTGGGAGTGAATGTGTGGGTATCTTCCCAGGAGCACTATCCATCCCCTGCATGCAGTTATTATACTAGACACATAGGTTAGCAGCTGGTAATGACAAACAGCAAGACACAGAGCTATCTGTGCTAAAGGTCGCTTTACACACCTGGTGCTGTACTGGGTCATCCCCAGAGTCTCCAAAGGAAGCAAAACCACCTTCAGGGACAACAGCCCATCACCCCTGTTGTGGGGTTGGGGGGAGCAGGTTTAAGGGAGAAGAGGTGAAAGGCAAGGCTGCAGTGTGCACTCATGGCCACCTCTCTTGCTTGCCCAAGTCCCCGAGACTTCTGTGCTTTTGTCACCAAAGCACAGATCCTCAGAAAGCAAAATGAGCAGGAACATCTGAGTCTCCTAAAACATGACTCTCCCCAGAGGCAGAGGATGCAGCAGCAAAGCCCAGGGCCCCACGTCCTGGCTTAAAATCCTTATGCACAGAGCGCCTTGAGTGAGACTCTCCAGTCTCACTGGGCATCACCTGTAGGGTGACCCCATAATTGTGTCTCTACCTGTCTCAAGGTTACTGTGAGACCTACATGAACCTGGGGGCCTGAGAGTCCCTGTGCCTGTGAAGGCCAGGCCTGTTTCATGACAAAAGAAATCAGAACATCTAGGGCACAGCAAGAACAGCAGATAGGCAGTTTGATCCATGGGAATTTCTTAACCTATAGAAAACCTGAAAAGCAGGCAAATAGGTAGGCAGGTGGCATTGCTGTGGCAGGCATTGTGCCAGGCCCATTGCCTGCGATAACTTATTTAAATGTGCCATGGATCCTGCAGGGAGTATGGGTTAGGATAACTGTTATTCTCAGAATAGAAAAGAGAAGCACAAACCTGACTGAGGTCACTTCACTCGAATGCTTTCGAGTGTCTACAAAGAAGTTGCCAAGATGTGGGTTGAGGTGAGGGCCAGAGGGATGGAGGAGAAGGCTTGGGAGCTACGTATACATTATGGGACTTGGAGAGGAGTCTTGGAGGCAAAATAAATAAATAAGCACTGATTTCCCTGGAAAAGATTCAGACCACCTTTTATTCTTTCATTGGCTCACGAACCAAAACAGCTGCATTTTATCCTTCCTCAGAAATCCATAAAAGGGAAGGAAAATGCTGGTGCTTGTGGGAGAATGGATGAACACTTAAATTTAATTGTGGCCCTCACTGCTTGTGATGGGGCCTGGAGATAACACCTACCAGGCTTGGGAGAAGGGCAGTGCACCAGGCCAACACTGATCACCCTCTCTGAACCACTTTTTCTATCCCTCCCCTCCACTAGGATGTTGTCCTGAGTCTTTGCTGCATGTGTGTGTGTCAGTGTGCAGGAGCTTGGGGGCTCCTTGCAGGCTGAACCACCCAGGCTTGCACCGTCAGGTGTGCGGGAAGCTTCTTTTTTGTCTCTGAGCATGGCCTTGCCTGACAGATACTGCTTGCCCCTCTTGGCTGGAACAACCAGGCTGAGCTTCAAGGTCAGGCTTTGTCTCAAGTGCTGACTGTGAATCACAGGCTGCCTACATTGTTGACTGTGACAGACTTGAGCACTCACTCACTTGCTGGTTCTACCTCCTCAGTGACGTGATGCAGAGGCTTGGCAGGCATAACTTCCAACAAGCTCCAAGGTGACATCAGTGGGCATGTTTGGCAGATCCCAGCTTCAGTCACAAGCTTCATGAGTCTCAGCTGTAGGTGGGGAAAGTGAGACCCAGAAAGGGGTAGTAATTCTGGGAGGTGGCACCACGAAAGCAAGGGGCAGAGAGTGACTGCCACCTGTTGCTGTGTTCTGTGTTCCGGGTCCTCAAAGTCCAAAGCTCTAAAAGCAAGGAAGCAACCAGACAGCCCATACTCAGGTGCGATATACTATCACCCCATGACCGTTTGGGCCTGGTGTTCACAGCATATCTGATTTGTCAAAGAAGCAGAATATATAGAATTTTGCAAAACTTTGACCAGTATTCTGAAACTAACTGTGAGGACTCTGCTGGCCATACCAAACTTCCTAGCAAGTTGGGATGCTTTGGCATCTCCATGTGAGCCCTGCTTTTAACCCTGTTCTGGGAGCTTCATGAGGGCTGTCCCCTCTCCAACAGCCTCCTGCTCTGGTCCTCTGCTGGCTGCCTGTGGCAGGAACCTGGCCTTCCAGCTCTGAATTCTGGGCAGACCAGGCCACCTTGCCTACTCAGGAGAGGCACCCAATGCAACAGAAGTGCTTCATGGGAGGCTGGGTGCAGAGTGCAAGCTTTAGGATCTAGAAGACTAGGTGTCAGAGCCCCTCTGCACACTCTAAGCGATAACCTTTCCCAGCTTCAGTTTCCTTATATATAAAGAGGAGCTGATAACAACACAGACCCACAGAACCTCTGTGTACACAGAATGAGAGGTGGAGGCAAGTCAGCCAGAACGACTCCTCCCCCACCTTCTGTTCTCCTCATTGATCTTTGCCCATCCTTCCCTCCACCAGGGGGTCTTAAGTGCCAATGACACCACCCAGGGTCCATTCGGTACCAAGATCCCTTTCCACCACCTGGGTCTCCTTCTCCATACCCCGCCTGATTTCCTGTTTCATTTCCACCAAGCTCTGGCTCTTCCTGGAGGTTCCTGACTCTGTAGCAGTGGCTTCTCAGCAGACGATGAAGATTTCCACTTAGACTGGAAGTGGCTGCCTGGAGCTCCCCAGACTGAGGAGGGGTCTGTTTTAAAAAGTGTTTTTTATTAGTATATGATAGTTATACTGGGAGTTTTGTTGTGACATTTCCATCTATATTGTACCCCAGTTTGGTTCATCCCCTCCATTATTCTCCTTCTTCCCCGACTCCCCTTCTTAAGATGACTTCTGACAGGTTTCGATGTGCCATATTCATACATGTATAGAAAGTACCTCAACCACTTTCACCCTCTTCACCCTCTTCATTTACCCTCTCCCTCCCGCTCTCACCCTCCCCTTAGCATGGCCTGTCTTATTCCTGTCCTTCCTTGTTTAAGTGTCTGTTCATTATCCAGCAGGGATTTGCCTTGGTATTTTACCTGTGAATATACTGTACGTTAGTTTAAGCTCTTCCTTACCCTTTCCCCCATCCTGTATCATTTTCAGTGCATTTCGTTGTGTCTTGTTCGTACCTGAGGAGGGCTCTGACATCACACTCAGCAGGAGGAGGTGCTGTGATCACTTAGTGATGTCTGCCCTGGGCTCCCTGGGGAGGAGGAGGGAGGGCATGTGTGTGATGTGCCTGACCAGCTCCTATAGAGCAGCAAAACCCTCTGGGCAACGTGTCATAATCCACTTCCTTATCCAGACTCCTCAGAGCCATACCGTGAGCTCATATGAGAAAGTCAGAGACACAGTGAGGGTAAGTGACCTGCCCAGAGTCCCCAGCAAGCACCAAAATTGGAGCAGAGCCTAGTTTTGCCTGCGTCCCCTCCCCCTACCTGGCTAGCTGGCCTCATTTCTCCACTTCCTGAGGACAGCCTCAGGAAGCATTTGCTCCCCAACTCTGATATCTCAGAGAGAACAACAGGCCTTGCTAACTCCACAGACTTTCCCTATGATCCTGAAAAGTCCCTCCCCACTTCCAGATCTCAGCCTCCCCGTTTATAAATCATGAAAGGGCTGCCCTCCACCCCCCCTCAACTGAATTATTGGCCACATGGCGAATCGGCATGAAGTGCTGGCTTCCCGGGAGACCTGACCCCTGTTGGTTCTCAGTTCTGGTAGAAGGGCCTCTGACCCTTGAGGTCTAGCCTCCCCTGTGGCTGTGGCTCATTTACGGCCTGTAAACAGCCCCATGCCGAGTGTACTGGTGGCCTGCAGAAGGGGAGAAGAAAGGACCTCACACGGGTTCACCTCCACCACTGGGACTCTGCCAATCCCCAAACCAGCAGGAAAACATTCCTGTCCCTGAGGCCACACCAGTGTGGCCCGGCTGGACCCAGGCTGCTCTGTCCCAGGGTTCAGGGTTAGTGCCCTCTCCCACCTGCCTGATGACTCACCCCACAGCCAACCCCGCAGTTCTACCCTGTAAGCGTGGGCTGGTGGCACCTGCCTGTGCTGCGTCACCTGGCAGGGGAGAGCCAGATGAGATAACGTCTGGACAGTGATCCAAAGCTCTGCACACATAGCTGAGCCTTCTCTTATTTATTTATTTCTGTTTGTAGCCCTCAGCCCAACTCAACAAACCTAGGTCATGAGCAGGGGGCAAGCTCAGATCTTGTTGCAGCCTGGCTTCCCGTGGAAAGGCCCCAGGTCCTTTGCCGGGGTTTCCCGGCAAAGACCAACATTCAATTGGAAGCTGTTGTGACCAAAGAAGTCTTTGGAAAGGCAATAAGCCACCCAAGTACATGACTCTGTGGGGGAGGTCCTAGGAACAAGAGACAGCAGAGGGGAAACAAATGCATAGCATTAATTTAGCACCTACTGTGTCCCCAGTAGCTGCTGGAGATTTCATCTCAATTAGTTCCTTTATACTTAATATAATCAAACTGGGCCAGCAGCTCCCAATCGCTCTGCACAGAGAACTTATAAACGTCATCTGTGGATGTGGTTTCATTGTTCTGGGTGGGCCCCTGGCATAGTACTTTTCAAAGCTCCCCAGGGCATTAAATGTGCAGCCAGGGTGAGAAGGGGGGGCCTTAAGGAATGATTCTCAAATATCCATGCGCATAGGAATGAATCTCTTGGATCTTATTAAAATACAGATTCCAATTCGGCATGCCTGGGGCAGGGCTGTGTTTTTGCATTTCTAAGTAACTCCCAGGAAATGTCCAAGCTACTGGTCACAGGACCAGCCACTGAGGAGCAAGAGTGTGGACTGTAAACTCCAGGATAATAAAGACTGGTTCACTGCTGGATCCCAGGTTCCTCTAACGGCTCTAGGACCAAGTAACTGCAGAACAAATATTTGTCAAAAGTGTAAAGAAATGAACAGGGCCTAGAGGAAGGGGTCGTGTGGCTGTCATTTGAGCTGGGGCACTGTGTACAAGTTACTTAATGCTTCCTGTGCTCTGATTTTCATCTGGAAGGTGGGAGCAATGGTATTTTTAATGATAAAGGGTTATTTGGGAAATTAAATTAGATAATGTGCAGGCCAGTTAGATACAAAAGATATTATTTACTTTTTTAGGTAATAGGGTTTATTTTTTGTTTATCTCTATTCAAATTTTTTCTTTCAGTAATAAGATTTGAGCTCAGGGCCTTGCATATGCTAAGCAGGCTCTCTACCACTTGATCCCTTTTTGCTTTAGGTTAGTTTTTCAGATAGGGTCTCATGCTGTTTGTCTGGGCTGACCTGAGACTATGATCCTCCTACCTCCTCCCCCATAGCTGGGATTACAAAGATGAGCCACCACACCTCACTTTTTTCAATTTGATTTTTAATTAAAAAAACCTAGTGAACTATTTACAGGTGAAATGATACAACAACTGGGAGAAGAGGAAGAAGAGGAGATAAGAAAGGCAGAAGGGATGGATGAAATAAAACAGCAAACATTGATCAGTGTGAAAGGCAGGTGGTGAGTACAAGGGTCTCCATCACTACTCTGCCTGTCTTTACATTTGAATGTTTCCACTCTTAAAAGTTACAATTATCAATTGAAAAAGTGATGAACAGGGTAACATGTTCCATTTGGCTCTGGTTGATGGTGTCAACCATGTCCTCCAACCTGAGTGATATGATGGGTGGGTGCCCTAATATCAGAAAGAGCCAGGAGGAGATCTGAAATGAGGTCTTCACAGTGCTCAGCCCACCTTGCCCCATTGCTGGCAAAGCAGTGCTGGTTTGCCTTGCATAGCCATTAGCAATACGGACAGCAGGAAGACTAAGAACCACTATTGAGTGTGCGTGAGGAAGGCAGGTCTTGCACAAATATTATATTATTGATTCCACCAAGCCCTAGGTAGAGTCCATCATTCCTACTTCCCAGATGAAGAGCAGATGAAGACTCAGAGGTCTTGGCTACGAACACTACTGCCGGGCATCTCCGGTGCACGTAGGCAGCCTCTCTGAGCACTCTCTCCCTACCTACATGGCTTGGTCTGTGGCCTGCTTTGGTACCTGTGTTTCAGCTTCTCAGCACTGCGGGCACACCCTGCCTTGCCCCCTTGCTGCTTCGTCCCCAGTGCTGCACACCCTGGGTGGATGTCCACTTGGCAGCTCCTGCTTACCCACCAGCCAGCCTGGCACAGGCACCCAGACACATGGAGGAAATAAGTCCTCCCCATTCTGCTCCTCATCTGTACCCAGCAGGGTAGGATTTCCACGTTGGGATCAGGCTTTTTATAAGTATAGGCTGCCTGCTCCCTGGGCTGCCCAGCAAGTCCTGCTGCAAAACTTCACCATGAATGGCAGTTATTCTCTGCCCACACCCCAGCTTGCCACCACTGCGCGGCCTGGAGACCTCAGCCTTCCCCAGGCCTGTAAACACCGAAGCCACACACGCAGCCAGGCCACAGCAGCCAATAAATCTTGGCCCCAGGGTTCTCTTAAAGTGCCAGAGCCAAGAGGACACCAAGCCACGCCCCAGCACAGCAGCAATGGAGCTTTCTAGTCAGCTCTCCACCCTCCTCCCTGCATCCTTGCCCACCAGGAAGAAAGAAAAGGCAGACTGAGGCAAGCACACTCCCCACAAGCTTGTTTCTCTTGCTTTATGAGATCTTTCTTCCTCTGCCACTCACCCTGGGGCTAGGAGAACAGGAGACTTGCAGGTGGGAGTAAGCATGTGATTAATTAATTTTCTGAGTTTGGACCACTGACTGGTGGAGGGTAAGAAGAGGAATAGAAGGCCCCTCCAGCAAGCCTTAGGGAAGCCTGAGTGGGTAGTCAGGGAAAAAAGCCCAGTGGGAGCGGAGAGTCCGTCCTGAGCAGCCATGAGAGATCGCTGGGGCAGACACAGAGACCACAGTGCTGGAGATGGTCACTGAGTGTGACCTTGGGGCAAAGTCTAAATGGGTAGACTGCTCACCCAGGGGGTCCACAGCAGAGCAAGAGCCCGACACTTCCTCTCCATCAGAGGCATTCTCATTTGTTCTTTGGATATGGATGTACTTCAATGACTTGCCTGGCATTTTAATCCCTTTTGCCTTGAAATGTTGTGTTTAGTAATTTCTGGAATTGGGTTCTCATGTCTTCACAAACCCACCAGACAAAGGTTTACTAGGTTGGGGGTCTTTCCAGATACCCCTGCAGCATGCCCCTCTCTGACCAGCAATCTGAGCCACTCCTGGTGTCTACCTGGTGCTACATGAGTGGACACTGCGACTTGGCTGCTGCCCTGAGGACGCGCATAATATGATGGAAGTGGAGGACTCAGGCCCACCCTGGCTCTGTGCCTTGTGGCTTCCGGAGATGTGCACGCAGAGGACAGAGGTTGGGTGACAGGAGAGAGGATGGAAGGAGGCAGGTGGGCTCTGGGAGGGAACGGACTCAGCTGGGTTCAAGGGTGAGAGCTGCAGGGCAGGGTGTCCTGGGCAGAGCAAACAGCCCACGTCAAGGCACAAGGACAGGACAGCCAGGTCGTGTTCTGATTAAAGTAGGTTGTAAGCTGCTAGGAAGGGAGGACCTGGGCCAGGAGGGATCCTGGGCCCAGGGCCACTGATCTGGCCTTTGAATCCATCAAGGAGTGGCACCCCCATGACTCCTATACTCCCCGCTTTGAATGCCAGACTCTCCTGCTACGATGAGCAAGCTAAGGCCCCAGTGAGAAGGAAACTGCCCAAGGTCACCCAGGGTCAGTGTGGTTCAGGAAAGTGCCCTCTGAGCCTTGCTGGCGTGTGATTTTATTACTGCTGTCGAGGCAACTGGTGACTGTAGAAATGGGGATGTGTTTGCTAGTGTTTGCAGGAAATGATTAACTTCTGACCTGCTAAGTTTAGGTTCCTGGTTGTCAGAGTCTTGGGCACCTGGCTGGTTACCTGGGCCAGGGAGGGCTTGAGAGAGGTCCAGAACCTTCTGGCCCTGTCTAGATGAGCTACTTTGGCTCTGTGTCCTGGCACTATGGACTGTCCAAACTAGAAGCTTGAAAAGGCACCCATCCCCTGCTCAGAGAGGACATTGAAGCCCAGAGAGGAAAAAGAACCAGCCTGGGGTCACACAGCAGGCAGAAGACATGCACAGATCCCCCCACACAAGTGGCCTATGGTATGCTTTTTTGGATAAAGAGGTCCAAGGGTTTTTGAGGAGAGAAGAAAGGATTCACCCACCAAGAGCATTGGCCCAGAGCTGGAATGACAAGGGAGACTGTCATACATAGAATGCTCCAGGGCATTGAGCACTAACACTGTAGGCTTCTGAACTATATTTTTCAAGCTGACCTGCTTCATTCTTCACTACAACCCCGTGAGGCTGGTATCACCACACCCACTTTATAGATGAGGAAACTGAGGCTCAATGTTATATAGAAAGAACATATGTTTTTAAGATGGTACAGTGAGGTACATGTTTTGTATTTCCTCCCTTTCTTCCTCCCCAGGGAGTCCTTACCCTGCCCAGATTCTAAGGACAGAGTGAGGCCTACTCCCATGTCCCAGGCTGTGCTCACAGGGACATGAAGGTGTGGGAGTCAGAGGTGAGGCTTGGGCAGCCAGGTGGGTCTCAGTGGGGGAGGGATCTCTCTTTGGATACCACAGATGGGTGGGATTTGTCAAGGCCAGCTGAAGATAGTACATGGTAACATGTCTTCAAAAGTTGTCCACGGATGAGGGATCCTTTGAGCCACCCTGCCAGGACCTGGAAGGAACTGGACAGGAGGAACAGCTACATCCTTCCAGTCTGGGACCACACTTCCTTCCTCAGGCCGACCCGCCCCAATACTCTGTTTTAATACAGCTGGAATGTGGGCCCACACAGCAGAGAATGGAGCAGGGACATTTGCCACCAGGATCAAGACCTGACTTTGACACACTGATAATCTGGGATCTCATAGTCCTTATTCATGAAATAGACATTGGTCCCCACTTCACAGAGCTGTGGATAAAGAGGTCCAAGCACACTGAAATGAGCTTCCTTATCCTCATGTCTGTGTCCGGAGGAAGTCTCAGATCTCCTTCCTTGACATCTGCATCTGCCTGCTCACTCAACTGTCCCCAGCTTAGGGACAGTGCCTGCAGATCACTCACTCTGTCTCAGCACCCAGAGCTTAGAATTCCGCACATGGCCTGACTCCTGCCGGAGCTTAGGCAAGTTTTGGCGAAGGGGTCTGAGGGCTGCTGAGGTCAGAGCACCTGGGGCACACATCCTGGAAGAGCTGGCAAAGTGCTGGGCAAGGCTGGGCTGCCAAAACTCTGTCCTCCAAGAATGTCCCAAGACAGAAAGAATTCAGTAAGCCTCCCCAAGCACTCCGGGGGCATTTGCTGGGGCTGCCCTGCCAAATGGTGCTGATGCTGGGCCTTCGGGGCCAGCTGAAGCCACCAGGAGGTGTGGGACACTGTGGCAAAGCACTAGCTATGGGTTTATGAACATAGGCTTCAAAGCTAACCTGGACCTCACATGGCAGTGGGACATGGTGGGATGGTCACCACCACCTACAAAGCTGTCTAGGAACTTAGGCAAACACTACAATAGCTATCACTTAGCAAGTCTAACCCTGTAGCCTCCTAGTCCTCCTAGTAGCACTGTGTGGGAAGTGCTAGCAAGACCCCTTTCACAGATGAGGAAACTGAGGCACCATAAGAGTGAATACTCCTCATGCTCCTCATGCCACACAGCTAGTCAGTAGGGGAGAAGACTCCAGCTGGTCACTGGGCTCCCCCTGCATGCTTTTTCTCAGCAAGATGGCTGTGTGAGGTTGGTGATCAATAAACGTATCAATAACTCATCATTACTGCCCTCCTAGGAATGGAACACAGGCCTCACAAGACCCAGGGCCAAGAGTGTTGTGCTGCTGTGCAGGTGGACATGAGCCAGGATGGCTGGACTCCATGGCTCGCTCATTCCTGAGGCTTTAGACATGACCATCAGGGGACCGTGCCCTGCCTCAGCCTCATGTAGATGAAGGCTGAAGATCACAGTTCTTAGGGGGCACCTGTCACTTCTAGAGGCAGAGGCACAGACAGTAAAGGAAGATGAAATTAGGGTGGTGGTGCCAAGGTAGAAGAGTGACCCAGGAGAAGCTTGTTCTTAATGTCCTCACCCTGCCTGGGACAATGGAGACCACGCAGATATCTGGGACTCTGCCCTCTAAAGATTGTGCTTCAAGTTTTGTGAAGAGGAGGATCTCCTCTGTGGAGGAGGAGTGAGCAGAGCACTTCTGTGAGGTTGTCGCTCCCCAGGCCTGGGCAGAAGCTCTGGGAGGAAGCTGCATGTGAACGGGTGAAAGCAGGACTGGGGGGCTCTTGTGAAAGCAAGTGTGCCAGAACTTTCTCTCCTGCTTTTATTCCCTTTGCCTCTGCTCTTATGATGAGACGGAAGGATCTGGAATGGGTAGGAGTGTTCTTTGACACATGGGGTCCCCCATGTGCAAGGGGTTTCAGCCGTGACCCCAATCAGGGCCTTCCCAACCCTGGCATTTTTTCGGAAGTCATTAGCAAATAATTTTCCGCCATTATTTCCCACAGGAGAGAAGAAAGAAGAGTTCACTGTGCACCAACTCCCATCACCTCGCAGCCCCCACCGGTGCCAGCTTTTAGCCCCCATCTATGGACAATAGTCACTAACTCAACTAAGTTTTAAACTTACAGAACTGCATTTCAAAAGAACTTTGATATCACTATTATAAAAAGGAAACCTAACGTTTTTCTGAAACACTGAATTCACTATCAATTAAAATATTTGAACTGGTTTCCTGTGTAGTCCAAGTCCCCTGTCTCACCATGGGGAACAGTCCAGGTCCAGCATACCCTCCCTGCTTGCTCCATCTTTCTGTGGTGTTTGCTGGTTCTCTTCACAGCATGAGCCCCAGCGCCTTGGTGTCTCCTGTGCCCTTGCAAACCATCTAGTCTCATTGGGTGCTCTCCCCTGCTCCTCCTTGGCAGTACCTTCAACAGCAGCCAAATTTAACCATGGAGGACACAATATTCGTCACCAACCCAGGGCCACAGTGTGGATAATGGGCCTGAAGACAGTGGGAGGCAGCACCTGGTCACTTGCCACAATGGCCCCATGCCTAGCTAACTCTGACATAGGATAGCAGCTTGCCTTGTACAAAGTCTGTCTCAAGAATCCAGTTTCACCACTTTTCCCAACCCAAATGTGTTTTCCTTAAAGAGATGGAGTTGCCAGCTGCAGAATTCTTAGGAGGTGATTAAGTCATGAGGGAGTGCCCTCATGGGTAGAGCTAGCACCCTGTAAAAGAACTTCAAGGGAGCTGCTTCCTGTTCCACAGATGAGACATGTGAGAGGCGCCATCTTGGAACCAGAGACCAGCTCTCACCAGGCATGGAATCTGCTGGTGCTTTGAACCTGGACATCTCAGCCTCTAGAACTTGGCTAAAAATGTTTATTATTGTTTGTAAATTACCTACAATTCTGTATTTTGTCACAGCAGCCTGCATAGACTAAGTCACAGGAGTAATGCTCCAGTGAATCAAGGAACCCTCAGAGGAGCCACCCAGCTCTTTCTTCTGCCTCCTTCCTAAGGTCAGATGACTACCTACCCCTATGTGAGCACCTGTCACACTCTAGGCCTCAGCTGGCACTTTTCTCAACTTGTCCCACAAGTTCCCACAAACTCCTGGTCAGCTGGGTTTTCAAAATGTCCCCAGATCTCTCCCACTTCCCCCTACCTTCATGTTCATCTCTTGGTCTGAGTCACCACCATCTCTCACCTGGATGTGTCAATAGCTCCCACCCCTTTTCTCAAGGTAAGAATCCTTGAGATTAAATGATATAAATGAGATTGCTGTTGTTCCTTGGGGTAGCGTGCTTTCTTAGCTCCTGTCTCAGAGCAAAAGGCAAAGGCCTCACACAGAACTACCTGGCCTGCCCACCCCGCCAAGTGCCACCATTTCACACCTGTGTCCTCACCTCCTGCTGTTCACATCATCCCAGGCCATAGACATCCTTGCTCTTCTGAACACCTGACAGATGTCTACCTGAGGACTCTGCACTCACTGCTCCTCTGCTGGAGTCCTAACCCCCCATCCACATCCCCAGGGAGCCCCCAGGTAAACTGGGCACACTCCATTACTTCCTCCTGCTCTACCTAAATAGCATCTCTTCAGGGTCCTTTTCTGGACGTCCTACCAGAAACCACACCCCAACCCTGGCACTTCATATGCCCTGTCAAGCCGAGTTCCTGTTCCACTATCTAAAATTAACCTGTGTATTAGTTAGTTCATGGTCCATCTTTCCCCACCATCCACTTCCCAAGCTGCCTTTCCCTACTACGATACCAACTTCCTAAGCATAGGGATTTTTGCCCTTTTTTGTTTTCTGGAGTATCCTTGCCTATAGTAACCAACTGAATCCAGGACAGAGGGAAACTGCTACATTTTATTGTGAGCAGCCTGAGGCTCAAAGAAGGTAAGCATTCTGCTCAAGGTCACACAGCTAGCAAGTGATAGAGCTGTGATGGACACTTTTATCTATCTGTCTCCCATATCCAGCTCTTTCTGATACCCATGACAGTGGGTCTGCCAACCATGGTATTGCATGTTGCAGTCCCTACACAGGGAAAGAGAGGTGGCTATGACCAGATTCTCCCAAGGCTTTTGGTATCCCAGCACCACAGGTTTCCAGGACAAGAAGTCCTTAGTGTCAGCATCTGACAAGGACAAATAATTCTATATCAGTTTCTGGAAAAGTATGTCTTTCTTTTCTGCTCATCTTGCAAAAGAAGAAAAACGCCATTTGGACTCAGAAAGATGTTCTCGCTGCCAGACACAAAATTTTTGCACGTGGTGAGGACGTGTGATTTTTTACATGTGTATTTTTTCCCCTTTTAGTAAAAACAGTTTCATCCCTGGCAAGAGGGTGAAAGAAAGGTAGTTATAAAAAGATTGCTAAAGAAAACCATTACTTTGTTATTAGTTATTGCAGAGACCAAAAGCCAAGAGTTTAAAAATCTCCATAAATGAAAGGGAATACAAGTTTTAAGATTGGAAAAAAAAAAAAAAGAAAAACAAAAAAAGAGGGTGAGGTAAAAGCTCAACAGAGTTTACAAAACAAAAGCTGGATTCAGGGGTTGGCTCCCGTGTCCTTTCTGAAGCATCCTCAAGGCCATGTAGATGGTCCTCAACTCAGAGATAGCCGAAGAAGGGCAGAAGTGAGGCCATTTTTCCTACTTCCACCCAGGGCAGAAATTGGTAATCGATCCCAGCATCCTTTCTCATTAAGTGCAGATGCAACCTCAAGGCTCCATGAAGCTCCCACCAGTAGATTAGAGTTGGCAAGGAACATGCAACAAAATTGCTTAGCTGCCCTAATCATTTTATATACGAAGTAACTGAGATCAGAGAAGAAAGTCAGCTGACAAGGGTTACCAGGATGTTTGCACAACCAAGTCCTCTCCCAAAACTTTCTGCAGGCTCCAGGGCTGGGGTCTGGTCCCCCTAAACTCGCAAGCTTCTGAATGTCACGGAGAGGAGATGTCTGGGACTCCTGAGCACCTTATGGGGGATTCAGAGAATACACCTGGGAGTTAGGTTTTCTGCCTCGGGACATTCCATCAGCATTGATGCCGTGGGCCATTGCTCTCTGCAGAGCACATCAGGCCACAGGGCTTCCTCCTGGCAACATGGCCTGCACCATGTCTCTCGTGATCACTCTTAAAAGGAAACAGAGCATAAGGCTGAAAGGCCAGCATTCCCACAAAATCACTGCACCCTGGAGATGGTTGTATATTTTCCCTCAGTTTTAAGAATGAAAATTTCCATTTGATTATTATTTTTATAGTGTTATACTTGAAACACATTTTCAAGATGTCCTAGAGGATTTTTCTGCAAGATAACCTGAGCCAAAACACACACACACAAAAAAGAAATAGAAGAGGTGGATGACCAAATTCTTTGGCGGAACTCAGAGCACAATCTTCTGTGTGGAGTCTGCCATGTCTTAGACTGTGAAGTTCCTAGGGTCCCTGCAGAAGTCTTGTGTCCTGTAGTTCCCATATAAGCCTGGTTTTGGAAAGCTGTTGTGTGAATCAGCTTTTTGTACTTAACAAATACCTCAGGAAATCAGCCTTCTTTGTGTAAAGAGGAAAGGTTTATTTTGGCTCACGATTTTAGAATCTCAATTCCTCAGGGGACTGCCTCCCACTAGTACCATCCTGGGGACCAAGCCTTTACCACATGAGCCTTTGGGGGACACTTAAGACTCAAATCAGTGCAACAATTATCAAGATTCTGTAGGACGTTCTTTCAAAAACACCCACTAGAGGAGAAAGAACCTGGAGTCAGATTCAAAGGAAATAAATTTGAACCTTGGCTGTGACTTTGCTATTTCATTCTAAGAAGCTTGTGCTTTCTTTCCTTCCTTCTTTCTTCCTTCCTTCTTTCTTTCTTTCTCTTTTTCTTTCTTCCTTTCTTCCTTCCTTCCTTCTCTTCCTTCCTTTTTTCCTTCCTTCCTTCCTTCCTTCCTTCTCTCTCTCTTTCTCTCTCCCTCTCTCTCTCTCTCTCTCTCTCTCTTTCAGACAAGCTCTTCATCATAGAGAATTTGGAGAATATAAGATATGTGTAGAAGACATTTTAAATTGCCCATAATTTCATCACATAGAGATAAACACTGTTAAAGTTTTGATATATCCCTTCTCTCTTTAGTCTATTAAAAGAATTTGCAGCTACATACTTTTGTTTTTAAAAAAAACTCAAAACACGTGATAATATGCATATTTTTGTATTCTACTGAGTTTTGCTTCTAACAATTAAAAAAGTAACTAACCAAATTATCTGACAATGCTTCCTGAGAACATGGATTTAGGTAACAGGATAAGATTCCATTATTTGAGTATTATCTGAAAGTTTTGAGGCCAGATGTTTGAGAACTCAGAATTATTTGTATTTTGGAAAGGAAAGGTTAGGTAAAAATGGTGTATTGATAAACACTTGCAGCAGGACCTCAAAGGTAGCCTAGAATCAAAGGCAACATTTAGACAAGAAAACATTGGAATATTCATGCTGAGATCAATGAGGCCGATACAAAGCTTTCCTTCCACTCAGTGTCAGATTTTTGCACCAATAAACTTGCAGCAAACAACACCAATCCATTAGTTATATTCACTTTGTAGATTTAAGAATACCACATATCCTGTTATGGACCTGTGCTGTGATTGCTAGCCAAGACCTGCTTTTCTCATTAACAAGTAAGGGTACAGAGAGCATTCTTGCCTACACATTTTCTGTACATGTGTGGCTGCTTCCTCATTGCATATACCTAGAACCTGAACCCCTAGAGCACCAAGAGTTAACATTTTGAGGGTGTTCAGTCTATTTGACCAAGTGCTCCCCAGAAAGCCAAATGCCTTATACTCCTGGCATTACTGTATAGAAAGGGCATCCCTTTGCCATCCCAATTCCTGCCTCCAGAAACAGCAACCTGGTTATTGGGGAAATGGATTCCAATTTGAAAAAAAAAAAATCTCCATCACTCTTGAAGTGTTACTAGCAGTACTCAACCTTTATTCATGTGCTAACTGAATGATTGTGTATCTTTTTTTTTTTTTTTGATGGTACTGGGGTTTGAACTCAGAGCCTCATGCTTGTTAGGCTGATGCTCTACCACTTGAGCCACTCCACCAGCCTTGTTTTGTGTTGGGTATTTTTAAGATAGGGTCTCCCAAACTATTTGTCTGGGTTGCTTGAAACAGCGATCCTCCTGATCTTTGCCTCCTGAGTGGCTAGGATTCCAGGCATGAGCCACCGGACCAGCTATTTCTTTTCTTAATGGTCTTTAAATATCCCACACAAAATTTTTAATTAAAATACTCATATTTTTCTCCTGGACATGTAAGAGTCCCTTATGGATTAAATATATGAAAACACTTTGAATATCATGTTATTATTTTTTTCATTTGTCTTTTAATTTTATTTATGTTGTTTTAACATTTCCCTGAAGATTTTAGGGAATACAGAATCCTTAAAATATATAAGGATACTAAACAAATTTTCATGTGTAATTTAGCCACCCAGGAATAACTGCACTAATACTTTGGTATAGAATTTTCTAATCTTTTCTATTTCTTTCACACAAGGGTATGTATTTGAACATGTGGTTCTATAGCTTTCTCTTATTCTTGTGAATATATTTCCATTTTTAGAAGTACTCTTCTATAACTGGATTCATATGATGTCATAGCTCTACGTTGTGCTCATCCACCACTGACTTCAATATTCTGTGGTTTGGACACTTAGGTTAGGTCTAATTTTCATCATGTGTGAAGTGTTGTGATAACAAGCTTGACGTCACTCATTCCTGAGTCTCTAATTATTCCTTTATCACGAATGCCTATAATTTCTAGGATAATGTGTAAGTACATTTAAAATGATTTTTCCATTAGTTTTCTGGTAATTGATATTTATTTAGCATTTTAAAAAAATATAGAGTTAATTTTAAGAAAATAAGAATCATCAGATTTTTCCATCCAGAGACAACTAGTGTTGGAAATCTTAGACTTTCAGTTACATCTTGTCGTTTCTGTAGTGATGTTCATATAAACATGACAGGGGCTCCATGGCATACACACATGTACAAACCAAGATACTTTCACTGGCCACATTACTACACTGTTTGGGTATACTATAATTTATTTAATCAATCATTTATTATGGGAGATTTTGGGGGTTTTGTTTTTCCAAAAATGTAAAGTTACCAATAACCCTGTTTGCCAAAACCTGACCCATTGTGGGCATTAGCTCATTTTTTATGTTATTTTTTAAGGTTGGCTCTTGTAACATAGCCTAGGTTGGCCTCGAACTTTTTATACTCTAGCTTTTAAGACATCATCTCTTGCTAAAAATATGTGACAAAACATGAACTCTTATTGGTATTTTAATGTTAAAAAAACCCAAACTAAAAATAGTAACGTGGAGCATTTTCTCATGTTTACTGACCATTTGTTTTTCTCTTCTGTTAATTACTTATTCCCATTTGCCTAGTGGGATGTTTATCTTTTTCTCTTTGTTTTGTAAGCTTTCTTATAAATTAAGCATATTAACTTTTAATGTGCCATGTTCTTTGAAGTACTTTTTCCATTTCCCCATTAGCTTTTGATGTTTTTGTTATCCCTATGGCATGTATCAGTACTAATTTTATATAGTCTCACCTATCAGATTTGTCTCCATAATACCTTCTTTCAACAGCTTCCTTAAAAAGATCTTCCACATTGTATAAAGACTGACCTACATTTTCTTCTAGTGGCTTTGTGGCTTTATTTTTATATGCATACGTTTAATTCACCAGGAATTTATTTTCGTTTATGACTGGGCTAAGAATCAGAGTTAATTTTTTTCCAACATCATTTATTGAATAATCCATCCTTTCCACAAGGACTTGAAATGTCACCATTATCACGTACTAAATATTTATACATGCTCCCGTCTGTCTCTGGCATGCAATGCCGTCCCATCGATCTCTGTCTATTCTGGGCTGAGGGAGGGCGATTTCTGGGCTAGAGCAGGCAGGGCTTGATAACCGACTAGACATGGGGGAGTCGAAGGGGACTCCAGGTTTGAGACTGAGGAACAGAATGGATGGTGACGCTGTTAATCAAGAGAATGGAGGTGGGGAAGGGTTCAGTAGTCCCCAAGTCCCTCCTCTCCAATCTATCATTCACATTTCAGGTAGAAGAAAGACTTTAATGCACATTTATTGAATACATTAGAAAATAATGCATTCACATGTTTAAAAAACTTGATCATCAGTACAAAGAGTTTCCAGAGAAAACTAAGTCTCCTTCTCAAATCATAACCCCAATTCTCCTTTAGAAGCAAAGAGGGGTGTGTGTGTGTGTGTATACTATATAGAAATTGTTTTAGATATCTTTAAGGATGGGTGAATACAGATGCCTTCATTGTATGCACATTCATACACATCTTTCAAACAAATAGGAACATACTACAAACACCACACAGCACCTTAATTATTTTAACCTCACTGATTTATCTTCTAAATGAGCCTAGATGAGCACATATGAATCCATCTCATTGTTTTCAATGGCTGTTTGAAGATCCACTAGATGGTGTGTCATCATTTCTTCCCCAACGTCTATCAAGGGACACTGTGGGACTTTGTGACAATTTTATGTTAAAGCACAGACCTAACCATATTTCTCTTCCATTTAAGATTCCCCCTAACCCCTCTCTACCAAGGAAACTTAATCATAAAGCCCTGACTCTAAATACTGGAGTCTTCATAGTGTGACCCCCTTTCCCAGTGAGCCCTGCTCAAGCCATTTCTCTTCACAGTCCTTTGACTCTGCCCTAACCCTTGGTGCCCCTGTGGACAGAACAGATGGAGGATCAGGTGAGGGACTTGTGCAGGATGCAGATGAGAGCTCCCTGCTCCTAAGTCCATGCATCTTGATAGGAAAGTCTCCTGCAATGTGAGAGGGGAGAAGAGGAAGAAGGGAGACAAGTGCCCCAAACACTGCATGTTCTGAGGTTGAGAAGAATCAGGGGGTCTCGAGCAGTGAAGCAGCCACCAATTCTGCCTACAACTGTGGAGGAGCATGCCCAAGGTTTGAGGAGAACCCAGAGCAGGGAGTGATGAGCAGTTCTGAAGATAATGTTTCTGGGATCTGTACCTTCTTTAAGAATTCAGTAGCTAGGCTGGTGGAGTTCCTCGAGTGGTAGAGCACCTGCCTGAGCACCTGAGGTCAAACCCCAGTAATGCCAAAAAGAAAAAGAAAAGAAAAGAACAGACAAAGATGAGGCCTTGGGATCAAAAAGAGGACACCAGTGTTAGACAATGCAATCACAGTGCCTTAGCTCAGCAGAGGTGGGCATACCTGGTTCCTGTCAGGGCATCATAAAGATCTGGGAATGTCGTGCTTGGTCCTCCTATGTGTAGCGACTCAAGGGCCCAGGCTGCTTCCACCCTGCGGTTCTTCTATCTCAGAGACCTTGACCTCCAGCTGTACAAACAGGAGAAAGTGTACAGAGAGCAGCCTGGTCCTGATTGCCTTGGGCCAGAAAAGCACCTCACTCCTGCTCACTTTCTGTGGTGAACATTACACGTAGACTGCTTTTGGAGACATGAGAACCTGGAACAGGCTGCTTGGGTCAAAGACAATGGCTCCCTGGGCATTCAGCCTTGTCTCGGACATGCAAAGCTTTTGAGCCTTTAGAGGAATTTAGCCTATTTTCAATCTGAGGGAAAAGACCTAGCAGAGAGGGAGGTGTGAAATCAGAAGAGATGGGATAAGGGCTGAGACCTGGGAACAGGCTCTGGCTGGAAGAGGGACAGTCCCCTTAGAGATGGGAGGACAGGAGGAGAGTCAGACCCAGCTTAGTGGTACACTTGCTCTCTTTTCCTCTTCAACAACATGGAGGTTAAGGGCTCAGGCCCTGGAGCCAGACCACCTCGCAGAAAATATCCTCCACCACTTAGTAGCTAAATGACCTTGGACAAGTTATTGACCTCTCTGTGCCTCAGTTTTAAAATCTGTGAAATGGAAGCAGTACTATTACAATTAGGTAGATCAAGTAGATTAATTTACAGAGCACTGGAGATAGTAACTGGCAAATGCTGGCAGTAAATATTATACATACATATATAAAAACATTCACATGAGGCCTAAAGACATATGGTGAAGCATGAGAATGCCCTAGAAGCCATCATCAGTAACGTCTTTCATATCATTTTGGGATATTCTACAACCATATAATCACTGATTTGTAATCCATGTGCATACATGCTTTATACAACTGGATGTACACACCACAAAATGCTCCCCAACCACCATCCTCCACTCAGAGGCAGCTCATGGTGGCATTCCATCACAGACATGCACCATTACTTATTGAAACATTCTCCTACAATTGAGCATATGAAACTGTCCAGCAGTCAATGCTGTTCACAACATAAACAAGGCTGCATCGAATGTCCCATTACTTATGTCTTTGAGCACATGTGAAAGCCCATCTATTCTAGCCGTGGAATCATTGAAGTAAAAAATATGTGTGTTTCAACATAGAGATGCTTTCCCCCAAGCTGTCCCCACTGAGGTGGCACCTTCTCCATCAGCACTGATAGAGGGTGCCAACTTCCCCATGATCAATGTCTGTTAAATGAATATTCAGGCTGTTCTCCACATGGGCACCATAGAGTCTAGGAACTCTTTGAGATGTGGAAATCCACATGTACTCTCTCTCTCTCTCTCTCTCTCTCTCTCTCTCCAAATTAGAATAGAATACTGCAAACACAAATATGAGAAAATATTTAATTATATGGCCCCCAAACAGGGTAACCATTCTGTGAGGAGACACAAAGCAGAGATGGTGATAAGCACAACTGTTGTTGTTCTCCTCCCTGCTCCAACATGGTGACCCAGGCAGCACTTAGCCCCTGGGAGCTTAGATGCTCCTCTGGGAGATGGAAATGTGGGCAAGGTCCATCTGTAGGCTGTCCTAATGATTAAAGACATCAGATATACACATCAGGTACTTAAGGACCATGCCTGACACATAGGATGTTTCTGATAAATGCTACCTACTCATTACTATGTCAACAAGGCTCTGCAAGCAAGTCTCATAGAGTTAATTATAAATCATACACTTACTGCGGGGTGTGGATGCAATTTAATATCTGGGTATGATGAGAGAGTAAGTTCTCCAACAGCCAGAGAGTCCTGGGTCCTGGAATGGCCCCATGAACCACTGAGGCAATGAGCAAGCCAACGATGATTTAGGGAAGATGATTAGTGCAGAAGAGAGCCCCTGTTGTGTGGCTCCTGATAATTGAACAGAACGTCCAGCCTGCAAGAGCAGGCAGATCACAGAGGCCCTGTGTGAAGCAGGCCCTGGGGACAGCTGGCATCTCCATTAGTTCTGAATTATATCGGAGAAGCCATGCACTTTCAGTTCTCTACCAAGTCTTCTATACTTACATATTACCAGTATCATTTGCTTGTTTTTTTATATCTATCATTCAATGTCTGCCTGACTCTATAAAGTGCTAAGACCCTCACAGGCAAGGACTTCTGTCAGGTCTGGCCCTGGCATATCTTACACACTTGGGAGTGCTGGCACATAAAAGGCTCTCAATAAATATTGTTGGATGTGATAAACAAAATAGAAAGCTTCACTTGGAAGCTAATATGTCTTTAACGCTCTTCTACAACTTGCCAATCTCCCTTAGGATCAAGGAGTCAGAGTTCTCCAGCTTAGGATCTTCAGTGATAAGGATTTAATAACCTTGATTTGGCATCTGTGTCAGTCAGTTTTCATCACTGTGACAAAACACTTGAGAAAACAGCTAGGGGTTGGGGAGAGGACTTCTTTTGACTCACAGTTTCAGAGATTCCAGTCATGCTCCTTTGACTCCATTGCTTCTGGAACTGAGTGTGGTGAGGTAGGGCATCACGGCGAGGGGAATATGATGGAGCACAGTGGCTCACCTCATGGTGAAAGGAGGGAGGCTGATGAGGAAAGCAGGGAGGGAACGAAATATACCCTTCAAAGGCACATTCCATTCAATTATGAAAATACCAATGGCTGAATCCATTGACTGGTCAGAGCCCTCACGATACAATCACGTCCCAAAAGCCACACCTCTGAACACTGCATTGGGGACCAAGCCTTCAACACTTGAGCCCTAGGGGGACATGTCATATCCAAACCACAACAGTTTTCCTATATTTTTAGTGGCCACCTGTCCCACTAAAAACTCCCCAGTTGTCCATCCTTGCTGACTGCCTCTGCCTGTGTATTGTGAGGGGGAAAAAGCCCTTGTTGCAAGCAGTTTTGAAGTGGATTGTTGTTGCAGCAAAACTTCATCTGTTCTGCTGGGTTCAGTTCCTCTGAAGGACAGGAGATGCCAGCAGAGTGGCAAACAGAGCAGAAAGCAAGTGGAGGACACGCCAAGGCAGAAGCAGGACTCCTGCTCTCACAGGGCTCTTTCCTGCCTTTTCACCTGTCTCTGAAATTGGAGGCAGATGAACTCAGAGGAGAGGATAAGAGCCGATGGACCAGGGGTTCTGCCATCAGAGGGAGAGGTTAACCCAAGGGTGGAAGACTGGTTGAGATTCATCAGGTCAGAGACCCAGGATGCTCCTGGAGCCTGAGTGTCTCATGCAGGGCCTTGCCTGTCCTGGATGCTGAGAAAATTTGGAGGGATAAATGAATCAGTTTGAAGCAGGAAGCCTAGTGGAATAATTAGTATTTGGGACTCTGAAGAGGAATAAACCTGGGCTCAAAATCCAGTCCACAAATTATTGCATGTGTGACCTTGAACCAGTCCCTGAAATCTGAGGTTCTGTTTCCTCAAAAGCAGAGCTAATGTGAGTTCAATCCCCAGCACTGCCCCGCCCCCCAAAAAAAGTGGAGCTAACAATATTGACTGGTAAGATGTTGCAAGAGTTAATGGAAGTGACAGCTGAAAGTGTTTTGCTTAACAGCCCCACATACAAAACGCCAGACAAGGGTTAACAACGTTAGGGCCACACTCCCATTTTGTCTCAATCTGAATGTTAGTAACCACGTGACTTCAGGCTGGTGATTTCTTTATCTTTGAAACTCCTTCATTGCTGAATGAGAAAATGCATCCCTAATTCTCAGGCAAGTTTCAGCGTCAAATGAGATGGTGCCAGGCCCCCAGGGTGACACCGTGACTACCTCTTCTGGTGCTCTGGGAGAGCAATGAGGATTTAGGTTCACATGTGGGCTCAGAGACAGGACCACAGACGCCCGCTGGGGTCCTATTTCTCATTCCCACCTCTCCAAGCTGCAGCGTGGTATGACAAATGGAGCCATGTAAGAGCGTTAATGGGGGATAATGGGTTAATTTGTTACGTCTCCTAGGGTCAAGTTTAGAGTTGAACCTGCAGTCAAATCTCTAATGGCTGTGCTCTGGCTCTGTCAGGAGGTGGCTGTTGGCAGGCAGGCTAGGTCCTCATTGGTGATCCATCTCCCAGGGCTATTGGGACCAGGGTGCCCATGTTCTTCTCTGTGCTGACTCTCAGAGCAAGTGGCATAGGCACGGTGAAGTTCACAGCCAGATAGTGAGCTCAGGCTGGAGAATCCAGTGTGGCATGGGAGGCTCCAGCCTAATGAACTTCTGCTGCTCTTCAAGAGAAACCCAGCCTCCTCCCCAGCTCCCAGACCCAACCTCTGACCGTCAGATCATTCACAAGTCGATGTCCTTCTGTTATCCAGAGGTCCTGTCTTCTCCACATCTGAAAGCCTATAGCTTTGCTATTAACATTTATTGAGCACTTACTATATACGGATGCTCAGAACTTAGCCAACACCATTTCATTTAGCCCGTCCAGACACCTTGTGAGTCATTCAATATTAACCTCATTTCCCAAATGAAAGATTGAGTTTGGGAGATGATAATTAGATTTCCCCAAATCACAGGGAAGATGACATACAATCTAACCCAGATTCAAATGCCAGGGACCCATCTACCTTATTCCTTTGCCTTCCCTGATTGCACAGGAGGTAAAGAAAACCTGCAAGAATGACAAATTAAATGTTCGTCAAGGGCGTGGTAGAAGGACCTTGTGTGGGTTCTGACAGGTGAGACTTCAGACACTGATGTGCACCCCAAGGAGGGTGGCACCACTAGAGGGTCACTTCACTGCCATGTTGAAAGGCTTACAAAAGCTCAGCAAGGCTGAATCATAGTACAAGAGCTCTTCTCCAAGGAAGAAAGTGTCATCACCCTTGACCAGTGTAGGTGATGCCTCAGAACTTGGTATTGCCAGCCCTAGAGCCCTCTCCATAACAGTGAGATGCCATGCAAGGCGTTGGCTCCCAGCTTTGGCTCTGAATGGGAGAATGCTGCTTTGCTGATCTGATCTCCCTCTGAGGAACTATGGCATATGGGGGAAGGACTGGAGAGGGGACCTCAGTCAGTCTTCTCTTTAGTTGCCCCTGCTACCTACTCTGCAGCCCAGTGCCTTGCCCTTGTTCCAGCCCCAGGGATCCTCCTGTAGCATCCTCCTAGCTTCTCTCCCAGTCCCTATTCTCCCAGTCTCCTTGGCGAAGTTAAAGGCAGCAGAGCAATGACCTCAGGGCAGGAACTGGAGCTATTTGGTCTGTAAAAAAAAAAAAAAAGAACCTGAGGCATAATTCTGCCCTTGAACCTAACGAAGGGGCAAAGACTGCCTGACCCCAGAACCAAGTTTCCAACCTGCAGTGGAAAGACTGCCAGAAATAGAGGAGTTCAAGCCTCCTGGGCCACGGCTCAGAGACCATTCCCTGGAGTTGCCATCCTTCTCCTGGTGACAATCCCCCAGCAAAGGAATGACTGGAGATTTCCTATTAACCCCAGTAGCTCAGAGAGCTGGAAGTAGCATTGAGGATGCATTGAGGAGCATCCTGATCCATTCCTAAGGGCTGCAGAGGCAAAGGGCCTGAGGTTGTGACCTTGTGACTTCAGGCCTGAGACAAGACTGCACTGACCGCTTCTCAGAACTGGGATGAGAAATGCCAATAGATTGCCTTGGACAAGCTGAGTGCCACCTCTCCACGCAGGGAAGTCTTCTAATGCGAATTCCAAGGCACCAAGACCCTCTCCTGCAAGAGGACTTCAGAGTGCACAGGCAGGTCCCATGCTGTCCAGCATAAGGGAGCATTGTCCAGCATGGGTATTGTCCACACAATACCCATGCTCCCTGGTGGAATCTGAAGCTGATTATTAATGTCAATTAATTTCAGGTGCACACAGCACTGAGAGCCTGTAGACTAAGCCAGTGAAACCCAGACAGACAGGACCTTGGACCTTATCACCCACCGACCTGGTTTAAAGCCCCATGTGGCCATTGCTTTGAGGTGGGTCCATGGTGCTTCCAAATCTCTCATGCGGAAATAGGTCCCATGAGAGATCCTATCTTACAGGTGGTATTGGGGCTGACAAGAGGTGTCACAGGTTAATCACCTTGCCTAGGGCCAGGTCCATGGAATGCTATTCTAATTAATACAGTTATAATAAAATACAGTCCACTGGGGGTGGGGATATTGAGTGAAAGGACAGTAGTGACTGACAGCAGCGACTATGAAGTCACTTCCTGGAAGATGCCCACACCATGTGCCAGAACCCATTCATCTGCAGAAGGGACACAGAAGAGCATCATCTGATCGCCTGGGATGGATGGGACATGCTCCCCAGCCTCTGGTTAAGTACTATCTAGGGGTTTGCCCAAGAGGTAAGAACTGTCACAGTCATCTAATCAGTGAGGACCCAGCACTGTCTTGAGGTTCTAGAGCTGGTGAGGGGGCAGCCCAAGGATGCAGGTCCAGTTCCACTCACCTCTCAACCTGAATCCCTTCCCATTGCCCACAGCTGCTTCTAGAGAGAGAATGTGGATTGTGCTCAGAATCTTCACCCAGTACTTAAATCCTGGAGGTTCCCCTGCTGGTCTTAGTCAGAAAGATGCGGCTGGCAAGACATCTCCACCCCCTCCTCTTGACAGTCTTGCTGGCAGAATACCAGAGCTGCTGAGCATGGGGAAATGGGAAAGGCAGCTTTGAAGTCTTCCCTCATACTGAGCTGCAGAAAGTGGCTTGTTGTCTAATGCAGAGAGCAGTTGAGGGTATCAAAGAGAAGACGGGATGTTAAATTTTGAGTGATCAATGTTTAATAGTCAGGATTGTAAGCTGTCATGAGGGATGTGGTACGTGAATTGCAGGGTTTGCAGTACCAAAGCTGGGGAGGAAGATCCCTCTAGAGTCCCCTCATAAGCAGAGGGAACAGACTGAGGGGTACTGAGGTGAACCCACACTCTGCCTAGCCACTTACCTGGGCACTAGTCTGGAGTAGGGGTGATGGTCAAGTGCAACTGAGTGCCAGCACCCAGTGAGGTGGGGGCGGGGTCCATCCAGGCCATAGGAACCTAAGGATCCGTCACTTACCAGGGAACATCTATTCAGCTTTCCACCAAAACTTCTCTGGACAATTTCAGTCTTGCCAAGAGGCACGGAAGGAAGGGAAGAGGTAGGAGGCAGTGCAGACTCCAAGGGGAAGGGAGGCTGAGATGGAGGTGGGCCATTGCCCCTCCAGGAAAAGTCTGGGGAGCACAATTGGTGCGCCTATGGTTCACGCAACAGCTCAAAGAGAGCCCACCTCCCTCACCTTGCCTTGTGAATCCCAGGCCCCAGCAGATGGGGTGAGATTTCTCAGGTCCAGGCCCTATGTTTGCCCTCATAGGAGGCCCCTGCAGCAGAGAGCACAGGTCCGGTCCTTCCCTTCTGGAGCTCACACACATGGCCAGATAAGGCTGCAAGTGGGAAGGAGTTCTTCCTAGAAGCTTTCTTGGCTTGAGAGCAAGAGTGACTGGGTTGTCCCCACTGGCAGCCCTCTTCAGTTCCCAAATTCGGGCATCACAAGAGGATTAGGAAAGGCTTGAAGGACTGGTCTCCTGGGGAGATCCAGCTGAGCCCAGGGACACTGGGGAGATTGGAAGGACAAACCCTGGAACCCTAGCTCCCTGTGTCTGAATGGGTAAGGAGCCACCAGACCTCACGTGGGCACCCCATCTCCTGAGCAAAACATAATTTCACAACTCTTTGGGGGATAAAAGATTTCATTTACCTCTTTTCAAAAGCTTCAGAATTCTCCCAGAACATCAAATAAGTCCTGGCAAACACATCTTGATGAGTAACATGGAGTGAAATAGAACCAGATGGGCCGGCTCGCTCTGGGCTCGGCTCTGGAGGAGGAAGGGCAAATCACATTTGGAGGGAGGCTGGGCTCCAGGCCACAGGAAGCACATCAGGAGGGGAACACAGCCTTCTAGGCAGGGAGGGGGCAAAGTCCCCTGGACCTTGCTAGGAGATGAAGCCACACCACCTGCCATCTGGCTTTGTTGGGAGGAGGTGGAGGGAGGGGTCAGTTGGTTGTACCCCAGGGGCATAGATCATACTAAGCCTGGCAGCTATGGCCACGGGGGCCTTGGAGTAGGGGCTACTGTCATGTGGCAGGGAAGTAGGATACCCAGTGTATTTAGAAGCCTCTGGGACCCTTCTGAATCTCAGCTAGCTGTCCAAATAAGATCTCCTCCTTCTCTTTCCTACAAATAAAACTCGTGTACTTGTTCAAATCCACTGAAGCACCCTCAGTCTCCCTTTCAACAGGGGAGATGCTGTGAGCATGACCAATGGGAAGCGGCAGGTTCTGGAAGGGACATCTGAAAGCTTGGCTTTCCTCTCCCAGCCACTACTACTTGCTCCTTGCCATGTCCTTGACCTCCAGGAACATGGAGGTTGAAGCTGGAACTGCTGTGGGTACAGGATGAAGAAGCCCAGACTTCACTGCTCTGTGGAATCACTGTTCCGTCTTTGAACTTTTCCCTCTGCATTTCATGTTTCTTGATAATGAATAACTGTTAGATAAAGCAGATATTCTTTGACTTCTCTATGACATAAAGAGAAATCATGCCAATTCCTGTACCCAGATTGGTGGTCCCAACAATTTACAGTCTCCTGGGTTTGCTAGACGTTTGCTAGTCTTCCCTTACCCTCCCAGGGCTCTCCTTCCTCTCCTTATCCCATTTCCAGCTGTCAAGGTAGGGCCCCAGGCCTATCTCCTGCAGGAGGCATACCTCTGAAACCACAGTTTTAACACCACCTTCGATCTCCATCCCTGAGGCTCAGCACCCCCCGCCACAACACCCTTTCCATGTGAAAGCCTGTCTTTTTAGTACCAGGTGTGAGGATATAGGGTACCAGTCATCTGGTATACCTGGGGCTGAGGGAGGTTAACACAGGACTTGTCCTGTTAAAATGGGGAACATCTGGCAACCAGGATGAATGGGTCACCTACAGTTGTCAGAGTGGTACAGGAACTTACGGAGCAGTTCTGGTGGTTTTTCATGTGGACTTTTAGAAGGAGAACCATTTGTAAAAGAAACACTTTAGGTGGGACCCCCATATGCAAGACAGACCCTGGTCAAGCTGCTTGGGGAAGCCCCAGGGAATTCACTGTGTCCTGAAAGGAAAGGGACATGCCAGGCATCCAGCAAACTGGAGCACAGCTGGGAGTGGCAGCAGGGGTATGGCTGCCTCTCCAAAACCAAAGACCCAGGATAGAACCCATTCCTACCCTCATTGTTCCTTCTAGAAGATCCTTAACTGAGGTTCTACTGGCTCAAGCCCAGGCAATCACCATGGCTTCCTGGCTACAGCCCCTACCTCAGTCTCCCTCTCCCACTCTTCCATTAATGCTACTCACTCATCTGTCCAAATGACCCTTCTCAAAACTGATCTGATGACATGTCTCTCTTGTTTGAAACACTTTTGCTAATTCATCTTCTGTTACCTGGTAGCCCAGCCTGACCCTCAGGCTCATCTTCTTCCACTTTTACCTTCCTACAGACCACCCCCTTCCACCCCACCCTTTCCAGAGCCCACAGCAATGCTCAGCATGGTCCTGAGCCCACACGATGCTGTGCCTTGCTCCTTTCCTCGGAGCCTCGGGGCTCTCAGTCTGGCAACCCTGCCTCTCCTCTGAGGCCTGGCACCTTTGCATATCCTCTGTGAAGCCTTCCCTGGTTGCCTGCTTCCAAGGCCACAACACCTGTGTCATCTGCTTTTGCAGTACTAGGTCCACGATCTTTCCTGTTTCTTTACTTCCCTGGCATCAACACCAGATCTGAACCCTGTGAGAACTGCCACTGTTACATCCCCAGGGCACGATCATGTCTGTCTGCCCACACTTGGTTTGCGATCTATTTGTCTAGTGAAAGAATGAATGACTACATAAATCTGTTTCCTCCAACTAGTGCACACTTTCTACTTTTGGTTAAAGAAGGCTAGTGCACATGTCTCACGTTTTGCTAGCTTCACTCCCACACCCCCTCACTTAGAGCAGCCCGATTTCCTTCTGGAATTTGCCTCTTCCCTCATTGTGTGTGGTCTTGGTGGAAGGAAGCTTCTGCCTCCCATTACAAAGCCAAAGGGCCAACTCCATCTCCCCATGTCTCCTGGATACCCGCAGGGAGCAGGAGTATGCGCTGACCTCTCTTTTGGAGTCGGTGTCTGCAGGGACCCACACAGGATGTCAGCCAGGCTTCTTGGTTCCTAGTGACAGAGTCCAGCATGGCTGGATTGAAGTAGGAGGAGGTTTCTTCTGTAAGAGGTGAGATAGATCACAGATTCACTGGGAAGACTGGGAGATAGGCAGGGACAAGACAGGCTAGGCCACAGCCTAACAGTGCTCAGGAAGCTGCTTGTGTAAAGCCACATACAGGAGGCCACACTTGTTCCTCAGGCTGGGCACAACACTGCCATTCTGACAAGTCCTGGCCCTGGACATGGGCACTGTTACTGCAGCTGCTGCCCACCAGCCTTCTACCTCCCACAGGAATGTGCTGTGCCCCTGTTCCCAATGTGCATTGCCTGTTCCCAATTCCCAGAGGGGGTGGGGATTGACCAACCTATGCATGTGTCTGAGCTGTTACTGCAAAGGATGCTGGGCCTGTGTGGCTCTGTAGCTCAGGTAGCAGCAGGAGCATCACTCTGCTGCTCCTCCAAGAACTTTCAAGGAAAGGGAATTTATCAAGCCCAGACGGGAGAGCTCATCAAGTGACAGATAAGAATGACAAAAGTGGCTGGACCCAGAGACAGAGGACAAAGCTGGAGGTCACTCATCTCAGTGCAGCGGCATGTGGACCCCACGTTCCCTGCTACAAGGTGGTGGCTGTGGTTCCTAATCTTGAGCTTTGGGAAAGGCCTAGGCCCCTACCCTCCCAGAGTCCGCTTCTCTGGGCTCCTGTCACTGCCGTGAGCTCCCGTCATCCTGCCAATAAATTCCTTTTGGCTTAAGTTAACCAGTGTTCGTGTCTGCCGGCTGCAACCAAGCAACGCTAAGTGAAAGCACATGTAAACACGGGTACATGCTGCTTGTAAAGCACCAAGCCTCCTGATAAGGCTGCAGGCCTCCTGACCCTGCACCCCCAGCATTCTTCCTGGGGAGACCAGTGGTGCAGGCCAGCTGTGTGAGTCTCAGAACTCGCCATGCTTCCACCCAGTGTGTGGAGCCCTCATAAGTATCACCCAAAGGAATATTCTAGTTCATCATACTCAGGAGTCTTTCCTTCTAAGATGTGCCATGTTCTATATGACACCAGGAAGGAAAAAGAGTTGCCAATGAAACCACGACCCAACACGAAGAACTATGGCTTGTAAACCATATCCTGACCACTGGTTTGAGATGTGTGAATCAGAAGGGATGAAAATGTTCCAGAACAACTCATTCATTCAGCCGCTACCATGGGCTAATCACTCACAAATTTCTTCAGGTTGAAATGTAATCATCAGTATTTTATACTGAGTAGCTGATAGGTCAGATTACTTGCCCAATGTTACAAATCCAGTAAGTGATGGGCTGGAAAGCACAGTCTTTTTTTGGAGCTTGCTCTTACCGCTCATGCTACAGTGATCTATGTGAGGCAAGTGTGCATGTGTCTACATGTGTCTGTGTTGGCATGCACACACAAGTGTACCTATAGGTATATTTACCCTCAGGTAATATTGTAGATATCATTCACACCTTGCTATATAGGCAAGGTGTGACACTCTCTTGGGACCTGTCTGTATCAGTGCACAGGCGTCTTTCTCCTCTTTCTGGTGCTGGAGTACAGACACACCTCAGGGTTCCCAGCCATTCCCCTGATGCTCACAAAGGTTGTGCCATTTCTTACTGTTACTAACACGGTTGCGATCAATAGGCTCGCACAGCCCATAGCAGCGCTTCTCTTAGGTAAACAGAGAGAAGTAAAATCGCTGCACCATGAGGCACTGCATAGTGCATTTGGAATTTCAGTGGGTGAGCTAGCCCCAACCCCATCAAAGCCACTACCCTCACTTGTGCTCAGGTGCCTGCCTGGGATTTATTTCTCACACTCCACCTCATCAGGTCTTGCCCTCCTCAGCAGGCTGGAGGTCTGTAGTACCAATGCTCTCCTCCTCACCTGAAAACCATCCCTCCCTTGTGCATCCAGGAAAATCCTGCGCCTCTTCAACTTCATATCTCAGTCGCTAACTCTTCACTCTGTCTTGTTACATTGCCTGCAGGTGACTTTCCCAAGAGAAGTAGCACAGGACATTAATATGCATTCTGAGGTGACAAGAAAGGGAATCCACTGTCCAGTATTCCTGGAGACACTGAGAGAAGTGAGGTTGCTGCAGAACTTCTCAGGGCCTGTATCAAAGGCACCAATGGGTGATAGCAATCCCCAGAGAAGGCAGAGGGAACAACACAGAGGCAGAGCCCCTACCAGCTACATGGCCCAGGCCAACAACACAAGACCACAGACTGGCAAGTTATAAAGATAAGGGGTTTATTTTGGCTCATGGTTCTGGTCCAAGGTTGAGGGACCATATCTGGTGATAACCTTCTCTCTGGCAGAGTCCCATGGCAAAAGACAAGGAGTGTGTGTGTGTGTGTGCTTTCCCTGCAATTCAATCATGAGGCTCCATCCTGCAGATCTTGTCTAATCTTAATCAACCTCCGAAAGGCCCCACCTTGAAACATTTCAGGCCTCAAATTTCCACCCTCTTAGTACCTCACAATGGGGAATCAATTTCGACGTTAGTTTTCAGAAGCATTTTCAAAGCATAGCAATCTGTGTGCACGGGGCCACAGCAGCTCAGGGCCCTTCCCTTCTGCAAATCAGGCTCAGAACCTCCACAGGAGTCCTTCTCCCCCTTGTCTAGGTTCACCTATACCACTCTCTTCCCCACCTCCACCCCCATACCTCCTGGGCAATGCAGAGGACAGACAGCAGCTAGGAGGCTGGAGATCTGGTTGCTCCCTGGAGGCTCAAAGTCTTGGTGAGTGACTTCACCTTCCTGTGCCTCATCTTCACAGGAAGCATGGAACACCTGTTTGGGTTGCTGTGGTGCTGCTGGAAGCATGAACACATCTAGAAAGGGCTTTGCATCAGCTAAGGCCTCAGGACATGGTACCCACAGATCAGACTCCAGTTCATGAACCCATCGCCCACTCTGAATGACGCTAACCCCTTACTCTCTTACTCTCTTTCTCTCTTTCTCTGATCTCTTTTTCTTCAGCTGCTAGTGGGGCAGCTGAGACAAACTGAAGAGTTAAACTGGTCTCTGCCTTCCCAGGTCCCCAGCCTGAGTCTGGGTCAACCCTGGTCTCACTGACCTCCACATAAAAATGACACGCTCAGTGGGGCATGGTTCAGGGAATGTGGAGAAGTTGGGCTGAATCAAGAGGTCCCTGGAAGGAGGGGGAGGCCCTGATTCAATAAGTCAACAGCACATCCAGCAGCAGTGGACAAACTCCCTTGGGGTGTAGGGGAGGGAACACAGAACTGTTCAAGGGTGTTTCTCAGACTGTCAGGGAAGAATTCAGCACAGGTTTCTGGGGGAAGAAGAGGACTCAAGATCAACCTGGAATGAAGAGTGAGATCTTGCTCAGCTCCAGGGAACATTATCGGGCTCTGCCAGAGTGATGTTCACAAGACAGTGACCAGCAAGGGAGCAGGGTGAGACTCAGCTGTCTGTGAGGACAAAAAGTTCTTCATCCCCACGGGGGTGAGGCAGAGACAGGCTCCCACCTGCCTGGGTGCGGATAAGCTCGATCCTCTCAGAACAAAGCCAGGGTGTCAGCCCCTCCCCAGGATCCCCCAGCCTCAGTGGGCTGCACAAAGCACTAAGGGCCTAACCATGCAGGGAGAGAGAGGGATCCTCGACAGAGACAGATGAGAGGTCACACCATCCCGGCTCTGCTGCCTGGGAGCCCAGACGCCCCTGACGCCCAGGACAGCCCCACTGCTGTTCCCTCATTATCTCTGCCTGGGTGTCCTCAGGCCAAAACAGCATACCCAACCTCTGCCTTGTACCTGGGTGTCATTATGACGACTCCCACTTGAAATTATTTGTTTTTCTCTATTGATCTTGGTTCGACACTGGAAAAATGTATTCTTTGTATAGCATTCCCAAGGGCTTAATTTGTCCGTGTTGGAAGCCTTTTTTAATAGGATTCTGTCCCATTGTTTATTCTGAACATTGAGTTCTGAGAGTCGGGATTCAGCTCTTTTAATAGAAACTCATTACCGGGGTCCCTGTGCATCAGAAAGCTGATACTGGCGCTGTAAGGAGGAGGCAAATTAGGAGGCTGCCAAGGGCCGGTCTGATCAGAAGACCCATGGGAGGCAACGCTGTCATCCAATGCCTGCCACCTTCCTCCTGTTCAGAGACAGGGAGGTGACAGCCACCAGGCTGGGCAGATCCAGGCAGCCTTCTATCCCTGACCAGTTTTGGTGCTCAGAAAGTTATTCCCACCTTAAGCAGACTCAAGTCTCTGAAAGTAGTGAGTGTTTCTCAAAGTGTGACCTGTGAAAGCCCTGCATGAGATCTCCTGGGGTGCTGGTAGGAGTTCAGGCTGTGAGGTTGCTCCTGGAAAGTTCTGTCCTGAGAAATAGGCAAGGGAGATGCCTGCTGTGGGACCCACACCTCAGGGCATTCCCCAGAGGGACTGCCTGTGTCTGGGACTGGCCAGTTGGTACAACTTCATGGCCATACTTCTCCTTTGCGAATCTATCCTCCATTTGTTTCTCTTCTCCAGAGACTGCCTCCCGCCCATCCTCATCCCCACCCCTAGCCCTGCCCCACTGCTTCTGTGAGTGGGCCAGATGCCCGTGCCCCCTCCCCCTAGAGCACCAAGGACTCATGCATGCGGGATCACCTCTGGGCCTCGTGGTGGGGCCCTGTGCCAGACAGGCAGCCTGGTGAGTGAATTGCTCCCACTGGCTAGGAAAGTGCTCCTGTCACAGGATCACATGAGACCTAGCCAGCAGAATGGTGCTCACATGACTTTGAGCGGCTCAGATGGCTTATATAGACAGCCTTTCCTGCAAAACAAAAATTAATAAAATAAAATATACTGGCCTGAGGCCCGGCACACCCTGCCTCCAGACTACTGAAGCAGAAGCATCGAAGATGGAGCCCTGGAAGTCTGGAGCCTACTGCAAGTGTAGTGATACAAGGGAAAGAGCTCAGCTTTTAGGGTCACTCAGAACTGGGCTCAAGTTGCAATTTACAGATAGCCAGCTGGGTGACTATGAACAAGTTACTAGCCCTCTGTGGGCCTCATTTTGCATTCATTTTCACTTCAGAGGGCTTTCAGAGACCTTTCTGGAATAAGGCAGCCTACAAATCTGTCACAGAGAAGCTTAAGATCATGCCTAGGACTTACTCAGAATCACAGCAGGCATAGAGTAGGAGCAAAGCAGCAATGCTGAAATCATGTAGTCACTCAGTCATCAAATATTTTTTGAGATTCTGCTATATGCCAGGCACAGGTGAAATAACAACATAGGCTGTCTTTTGCCCTCATAGGGAAAGACGGAGGCTAAACAGACAAAAGATGTTTCATTATTATCTGTTTACTTGCAGCAGTGACTGATCCCATCTGGAGCCAGGCAGTATGCCACAGAGAGCAGGGAATATGCTTTATGTACCCATTGGAGGAGTCAGGGTGGGCTTTCCAGAAGAGATGACCATTCCCCCGGGGCCTAGAGATGCAGTAGGACTTGCTAGGTGAAGAGGGCTCAAGCACTTCTTGGTCTGGGCTCTGCATCTCAATAGCTTTGTCTTCCTGTGACAACTCTTTCCAGAAACAAATAAAGATGACTGATTTGGCAACCACTCTACACAGAATGCACATGAGCTCGGTGGTTTTGAAAAGGGTGGGAGTGTAGGCAGTGGCATCGCCAGGCCTGGTTATAGGCCACAGGGCACTGAGCGCTTCTGAGTCATCTTGCCCAGTACCCCCAGGAGGTTACTTGTGGGTTCATTCATCACCCCCAACTAGTAGATGAGGACACTGAGGTTCAGAGAGGCTAAGGAACTTTTCACCTACTGTTCATAAACCTTATGTGGGATAGACACAGGATCCAAGCCTGGGCAGTCTGACTGCAAGTGCTGTAGGCTGAGCCCTGTCCCCCACTGCCACCCCTGCCTGTGTCACTGTCCTAACCCACTCAAAGGTCACCATTTTGCTGTAAAGGGCTGAAACACTCTAGGACATCGGCTAAGAGAGAATTGACCTAAACAGCATGCAATCACACAAAATCAGATATAGGGTAGGAGGACAACAGGCCTAGGATATAAGGCTTCAGACTGTCACTGGGCCCTGTGACCCCATTTCTAAGATGAGGAGCTTGGTCTGGTCAGTGGTTTTCCAGATGTGCTCCTCTGAGAGATGTTTGCAGGCTGCCTTGGGTTGAATGTCGGCCATGGCCTCCTTCCAGTCACTCCCAGGTAAGCATGGGTCTCCTACAGGTGTCCGACAGACCATAGCCTCTGTGGAAGTGACAGCCATGGCACATGAGGATGACTACAAAGAGCTCTTTCTTCTTTGACCTCACTCATTCTCAAGTCGGTCCGCATCAGTGGGGTGCATCCCACACTGTGCCCAGAGGAGCTCCCGATCAGGGGGAAAGGATGCCTAGAGCTTCTGCCCAGGGTAACCAAGCCATAGGTTTCTTCCAGACTAGGCAGGAGCTCAGGAAAAGAGGCAGGTAGAGAGGCAAAAATAGCATTTGAACCCAGGATTCTTGATACACGGGGTCATCTTTTTCCTACCCTATCTGTTCAGACAGGTTGACTTGAGGATTATGAAAATGGCCTTCTGGGGAGTAAAAAGAGCTAGGTAGTGTCCCAGGGACTGGGAAGGAGGAGCAGCAGGAACAAAGACAAAGGGAAAAGGCAGAAGTCAAATCATCAGACCAACCAAGGCAGAAGAACGGGATAAAAGGCATAATAAAGCTAGTTTGGAGCCCTTAGAGCCACTGAGCTTCTGATGGTCATGGTCAAGGACCTGCTGCTGAAGGAAGCAGGGTTACCAGTGCATTCTACTTGTCAGTGGTAGTAACCATACTACAAATAGCAGCTCCTTATGTTTACTGAGTACCTCATTAGTCAGGAGAGTCTCAGCTCTGCTGCAACAATAAATAGCTCCCAAACCTCAGTGGCTTAACACAAGATGTGTTTCTTACTCACACAACATCCTCGCAGATCCTGCTCCCTCTCCAGGGTGAGGATTCTTTGTGCAGTGACCCAGCTACCATTCAAAGCTGCACCTTCTGTAACACATTCCCTTCCAGAGGCTGTGGCAGGAATGAGAGAGGGAGAATGACGCACAGGCTACCTGTGTTAGTCAGGGCTTTCTGGAGAAACAGAACCATTAGGATATATAGAAATACATAAAAGGAGATTTATTATGGGTATTGACTCATGCAATTATGGAGGCCTAAAATATGCTCTTCAATACTGGCCGTCTACAAGCTGGAGAACCAGGGAAGCCAGGAGTACAATTTAGTCAGATACTGAAAGCCTGGAAACTGCCAGCCCATGTACAAGAGCAGAAGATGAATGAACCAGCAAAAGAAAAGAGGGAGAATTTACTCTACCACTGCCTTTTTGTTCTGCCCGGGCCCTGGATGGATGGAATGACACCTATCTCTTCTCAGATTTCATCAGCCTGAAAGTGTCACTTGGTCCACAAAACCTCAAGGAAGGGGTGTGATGGGAAGTGCCATCTCCCAAGTGGGTGGAATGGGAGGGGTGGAATTGTGGAATGGTGGAATGGTGGAATGGCCAAGCATTAGTGATGTCTTCCATGAGCACCCACCTTCTCTTGGGTATTGCTTGTGGACTTCACATCAATGGGTTATTTCACTGACTGTACAACTAATGCTACAAATAAGGAAATAGAGGCACAGAGAGAATGCACAGAAAGAGCCTATCCCAGCCACACAGTTAGTACTGGAAGAGCAGCAATTCACACCCAAACAGTCCAGGTACCTGCTGCTCACTCTACAGCTTCCCATGCTCACAGGTCAATAGTACTACAACAACGGACAGTCCACTGCAATCAGCACGTCTGTCAGCCCAATCAGGCCACATCCTCTTGGCCTGAGATGGGTGAGGAGAGGGACACCATGCTTCCCAGTGGCCAGGCACCATCCCAACCCTTTGGGGTGAGAAGCCCACAGCCTTCTAGATAAGGAAGAGTTCTAGGTATCATAGGTATCAAAGGCAAGACTGCACTTTGTGACTTCTGAAGCTGAGTGGGAGGGCGGGAGGGAGGGAGGGAGGGAGAGAGAGAGAGAACATTTCCAGAGCCATTTCAGGCTGTCTGGGAACACTTCAGCCACAAATTCCAAGTGTGAGGCTGATTAACAGATCATTGCTGTGATCCAGCTCATGCACTAGGGTCTGAGATGTCCAATTCAGGGCAGGGGAAATAATAAGTTATCATTGACTGGCATATCCAGATTCATTGACTTGAAAGGTCATATATTGATGGACAAAAAGCCAAGGTCAATATTTGATTTTGAGGAACAATAAATCTTGATATCCACGGAAAAGAGGCATCGATGCAAGTTTTGTTAGGCAAGGTTGGGGTGCATTCACAATGGGTAATCATAACTCCTCTGCAGCCCACTAAAGGCACTCTTGTGGAAAATGGGGAGGGAGGCCTGAATGTGTCTAGTAGTTTCTAGAAGGTTCTAGGTGTGTGTATATTTTGAAAAAAGTCCAAAAAAAAAGAAAGACAAATACTGTCCTTAGAGGACAGCTCCTGTTTGCGCAAATGAAGGAAACTCCTGCCATGCACCCTTCTCTTGACTGCCACCCCCATCCCACTAGGATTTGAGATTTTCCTTCCCTTTCCTAAGTTGGAATGTAGACAGAATTCCCCCTTATCTGCCTTCCAACACCCTCCTTGCCCATCCCTCACTGTCTTGTCCTCTCTTGGAGAAAGATATGCTGCCAAACCACAGCTCAGGCGGCTCATCCACATCAGCCTTGCAGCAGGGCCTGGCTCAGTCCTCCTGCCTTCCTGCCTACCTTGCCACCCCACCACAGAGAGCCACCCAGACTGTTTGCCATTTGAGCACACAGTGGGCAACTCAGACCCTCTTGCATGTGAGCCAGACACCCCTTGCCCAACCCTGCTCTCTCGGTGCAGCTCACTTGGGCACTCTCACTAACCCTGACACGCCTGGTTTGGTTTGACGTTCTCTCCTTTGTAAAGCCCTGTATGTGTCTCCCCAGGTAGCATGGGATGCACCCTTCTCTCTACCCCATCCTTCCTCTACCCCTTTTGCCCCATCCCTTGGACAGTTTTTGTTTGCATGGCTCTTGGGTTTCATTTTCCTATGATTGACTTCTTCACAGGCAGAGGGGCCGTCCTTACCTCTGTAGCCCCATTGCCTGGCTATAAGAAATACTTGTCATATTTGCAGAATGAATGGCTGGACAGTGGGAAGACAGACACACAGGTAAGGGACTCCAAGTAGAATCTGGCCCAGAGCAAGGAGTGGGCATATGGGGCATGAAGAGACTGGGAAGGGAGCAACCTATGAGCAAGGAGAGAGGTAGCATGCACAAGAGGTGGGGCAGTATGGAGTGTGAGCCTCCCTGGTCCTCATCCTCGCAGGCTGCTGCCCTGACGGTATTAATCAAGACCCAAGTGTGTGGAAATATCAGTCCACTGTGTTCTATTCAAGTTGCCTGGAACTAAATTATGTTGTCAGGATTGGACAGAGCAGGAATGGAAAAGACCAGGCTGGATGACATGGGGCTGTTAAAAGGAGATGAATGAGGCCAGTGGTTTCCATTCAATTTTTCAAGGTTTCCCAAGGCAAGACTGACAAATACCACCTTATAATTCCCCAGCACCCTGCACATTCCCTCTACAATCTCATTTTTTTTATTTCTGCCCATCAGATTAGAAGGACAAGAAATTCTTCTTTCTCTCTCACAAATGAGGAAGTAGAGAAACGAGTCAGGGAAGCACTTTGACCAAGGTCAAGGTTGGGCTAAGGTCAGGCCATAAATCAGTGACACAATCAACAAGAAAAACTCTGAGCTCACAGTGCAGTGCTCTCTCCTTTCCCCCACCTCCTCAGCTTCCTTTGCAAAATGTATATGATCACATCATCTCTCAGAGATGCTGCAGGGCATCAGGGAGGTGATGCATCTGAAAGCACATTGCACTGGAACAGTGTCATTCCTTTCTTCCTTCCTTCAGTTGATGGTTATGGAGGGCACACCATATGGCAAGACATGTGAGCCCTTCTTAGTGAAGGGTTGCTACGAGAGCACAGAAAGCCTTGCCACTTGATAGATGTCTGATATCGGGCCAGGTGCAAAGCTTCTCTGACTCAATTAGTTAATGACAGGCCAGCTATTAGTATAACCCCTTAAAGAGAGTAAGTCCTAAGTAAGAACTTATTGAAACTGCATGTGTCCGCCCCCAGAACAGGGACAGACAGGGACTCTTCCCTCCATAGGAGGAACATCCCTGCACAATGGAAGCATTTGCCCAGCTTCCGGCTCTGCAGTGTGCTGCAGTTAGGCGAATCTTACAATCCAGTGGTGAGTGTGCCTAGTTGTAAACAAAGGACTAATTAAATTAGCATAAATGATTTCATGTAAATTAAAGATCCACATTATAGCTGTTTATTGGTAGCAGCATCAAATCTTGCCACTGCACATACTTGTTTAAAATTAATGTGCATAAATGCTCCAAATACCATTTTATTAATAATGATAATAATGTTGATGAGGGTGATAATAATAAACATATTCTCATAACAATGGCTCCCGGCTGGCTCTAAAATCTCAGCAGGGAGTGTGCTGAGTGTCACAGCTCCTCTGGGAAACAGAAAAATCACACAGGCCCTTCTCAGTCTCCCCAGCCCTCACACTTGGCACCATTTTGATGTCTTCACTGTGTCCAGGTAATGGATGGCCTCTTTAAATCCTGTCCATCTTCTGAGGCCTTATTCAAGGCCACTTCTGCTATAAATCAGTCTGAACAAACTGAACTCCAAAGATCTCTTCTTTTCCATTTCAAAGATGACTTTCCCCATCACTCTTTCCATCTATTATCTCCCCACACCTACCTCAGATAGGTGAGGTAGGTGGCAGGTATATTTATGATTCCCACATCATAGGTGGGCTAATGAAGGTCAAAGAGTCAAAGCTACCCATGGTCATAGAGCTAGGAGATCACAGAGCCAGGACTAAAATTCTTCTGGCTCACAGGTGTCACTGAGGTGCCTGACTGAGGGGTTGGTTTACAGAAGATAATCAGCAAATATTGGCTAGGGACAAAGGGAACATGGAAGATGTGAGTGAAGGGATAGGGAGCGAGAAGTTTGCAGAATGAGGTCTTTAAGATTCCTCAATATGGGTAAGACTTTCCCTCTTCATTACTGTCTATCCAAGAATCACTCCATCAGTGAATTGTTTGTTTCTTAGGAACTGACCATACATTGATGACTACCCACTGAATCTTAATCCAAACATAGGCCTATCCATGTACCTCAAGAGTAGATGTCTCCAGACTGTCCCCAGCCCACAGAACACGTTTGTGGTAACTTGAGGAAGGTGCCAAACCCCTCTACATAGGCAGGCATGGTGACTTGCATAACACAGGTGGTGACCTTGGGCTTATCAAAGACTTCAGAAAGTCAAGTGATTGAGCACTGTCACCTTCCACATGGTTTCTCCTTGTGAAAGCACTGGGCAGAGAAGAGACTGCTTGCCTGGAGTGTGTGTGTGTGTGTGTGTGTGTGTGTGTGTGCGTGTGTGTGCTCGCACACACACATGCCACTAGTGTGTGAGATTCTCAGCACCAGAGACCAAGGGGCTGTAGAACAAATGCTAGTTTCCAAAGCAGGCCAACTTGGATTTGAATTCCACATCCACAGGCACCACAGATAGAATCTAGGGGCTCATAAACTTAGATGGAAAAAAATGTCATTCTTTAATCACAAACAGAGGCAACAAACCACAGTAGTACTGCATTACTTAAAATTTATGTCACCTGTAGAAATCACAGTCATTTTCCTATTTCATTAGCACTGTTTCAGATAGCTCAAAATACTGAATACAACAGAGACCAGCAAACTTTTTTGTGAAGGTGCAGATAGTAAGTATTTTAGGCACTGGGTCTCTGTTGTAACTACTTGACCCTGTTGTCCTAGCTCTAAAGCATCAATGAAAAATATGAACAGGAATGGGCATGGCTGTGTTCTAATAAAACTTTATTTACAAAAAAGAGAGCAATCCAATCATAGTTTGCTGGTCCCTGGTTAGTGAGTTATACTTAAAAATTGCAATAGTTACTAGAATCTTGTTATTTAATGTCTTAATAGAGAAGCTTACTATGTCAGACGTTTTTGCATTTTGAAAATGGTATTTCAATAAGTTTATTTACCTGTGATCATATGGATCTTGTGCATTAAAGCTATTATTCTGAGCCGTGGTCTATGGGAATCCTTGACCCACGGGAGGGCAAGTATCTCCTGGGTCTAATCTGTCTCAGCTTTGGTTTCCTCATTACAGAGGGTCACAGCTAATGATAAAATGACCATGGCAGAGGGTTCTTCAAAAATTCAATGAATTTATGAATGTGAGGTGTTTTGTTAACTAGAAAGAACTATAGAATTTAAGATTTGACATTTTCATTTTCCCAGTGGCCCCTACTGGAGTCCTCTGTACCTAGCTGCTGCTTCTTCTTTTTCTTCTTCTTCTTCTTCTTCTTCTTCTTCTTCTTCTTCTTCTTCTTCTTCTTCTTCTTCTTCTGTGAATTCAGAGCCTTGTTCTTGCAAGGCAAGTGCTCTACAACTTAAGCCATGCTTTTCTTTTTGCTTTAGTTAGATAAGGTTTCACATTTTTTGCTTAAGTCAGCCTTGGACCTAGATCCTCCTATCTATGCCTCCCTGTAGCTAAAATTACAGACACATGCCACCATGCCTGGCTTGTTTGTTGACATGGGATTCTCACTAACTTTTTTGTATGGCTGGCGTCAAACTGAACTGCTATCCTCCCATACTTGCCTCCCAAGTACCTAGCAGGTTCTGAATAAGTATTTGAGTCAAGATAGTTAATCTAAAAGCCTGGCATCCTTTCAGGAGGAAGAGATCTTGAGTGATATGTAAAAGAGGAGAAAGGGGTATGGTGAAGAGGTAAAGAAGGGAAGTAGTAGATGGGTGAAAAATGAAGAAGAAAGAGAGAAGGAGGAGAGAGGAAGAGTGATGAAGAGAGAGTGGGGAGAGACCAGAGGATCCCAGAGGCTCTGTGCATATCTCACAATTGTCTGTGCTGATCACTAACCATCGCATCATTTAGGATTTGCACTGGGGATGGAAAAGAGGAAGGGGGAGAGGCAGCAGTGTGTGGAGCAGAGACTTCTTGCTGATGCAGCAGGTTTTAAGAGCACAACTTGCAGTTTGTGAAAACACATGAACCTTGAAATAGAAATATGGACCTCTTAATTCATCTCACTGTTATTTGATAAAGTGTAAGGTAATGAATGCAGAATACTTTCCCTTTAATTACACAGGGGGTGGTGTGCAAAGGCCTGAGGGTGAGAGGCCACAGCAAAGCCTGATGGTACCAAAGCAATGACTCAGAACAAAACACAACAGAGAGGACTCAGAGATTCTCATCCTGAGGACAGAGGCTAAAGCTCAGGGTACAATGAGAACGACCCTGGGAATTCCAATAGAAGTACCTCTGAGAGACACAGAAGGGCCAGGGACCCCTGTCTTCAAAGGGCTCACAACTCAGTGAGGAAATGACTCTGAAATGCTTGCAGTGGGCATCAATACTGCCCTGCAATTAAGACCAGGCTTCCAGTCACAGCAACCACACTGGGTGGCGTCTCTCTGAGCATCCTTTTGTAGTCATTACTGGTGCCCACAAAATAGTTCCAGTCTTGCCTCAAGAGCTGAAGAGAGAGGGACCCTAGCATGAATAGGGATGATGCAAGCAGGCATCCACCCCCATATACCAAACATGAGGCTTTGGATCTAAATCTTCTCCTCTCATTCTGGATTCTTCTGCTAGCCATCCCTTTCCAGCCATCATAGACAGTTGCTCCCAGTAAGAGCGACCTGAAGTACAATCAGTTTACATGGAAGTAGTTCAAAGTCCTGGTGTCCCATTATTCAGTTTGTTCAAAGCCTTAATAATTCCTTTAGGCTGCTAAGAAGTAAACATTTTATTCAATGTGATTATGATTTTATTAAATTAAAGGCTGTTGCATGATCGGGGTTTGTGGTACGTTGAATTGTCATATGCTAAAGTCTTAACCCCCAGCACCTGAGAATGTGACCTTATTTGAAAATAGAGTCATTGCATATGTAACTAGTTATAATGAAGTCATTCTAACCTCTGATCCAATATGGTTGGTGTCGTTAGAAGGAGAAATTTGGACACAGACATGGACAAAAGAAAGAACACCATGTGAATGGAGACACCACCAAAGAATGTCACCCCTTGCCAGCAAACCATCAGAAGCTAGAGAAAGGTAAGGAACAGTATCCTCCTCATATCCTTAGATGGAATCTACTGTACCCACACCTTGAATTTGAACTCCAGCCTCCAGAACTGTGAGCCAATACATTTCCACTGTTTAAGCCACTGGTTTGTGGTCCTTGATGAGGGCAACCTGAGCAGAATGACATAAGTTTCTAATTTGGCTTCTGCCTGATAGATGACTTCAACAAGCTCCTTCTCTGGCCGCCACAAGAGAGGCACTACAACCCAGTGATGAGAGCCAGGAACTGACAGCTGCTGACCAGCTCTGCCATGCACTCGCTGTGTAATCTTGGACAAGACCTGGAACTCTGTACCTTGGTTCTGTCCTCTATAGAAAGAGTCATTATCTCCAAATGTTCCCACAAAGCAAATATATGCTCCCTTCCCTTGACAGTCGGTGGTTAGCAGGAGGGTCATTTGTGAGATACTAGGGCCATCCTAACAGGACTGTGAACTTAAGGACCCTAGCAAAGGGAGTAAAATGAAGGAGTGTGACAGGCAGTAACAGAGCTTGCTGCTGCAGTGGTGGATACCTGTCATCACAGGCTATTTGTGATCTATTAGAATCTCTGGTCCTTTCATGGAGGGAAAGGCCAGAGCTGGTGAGCTCTGCTCCCAGCGTGGGCTCTCAGGATGCTATGGGAAAGACCTGGCCTGCCACTGCACCAGGAAGCCCATGACTAATTGTCTCTCAACTGACCACATAGTGATAAGCAAGTCTCTGCACATATAGGAAGATGACGGGATCTGTGACGTGACATCAAAACGTCTTCCTGCCAGTTAATTTTTGTTATGGGATACTAACTCAAATAGTAACCCATCGTTCTAAGTACTCCATGTCTGTCCTGAATCAAGAAGTGGCATAGATCCCAGGCCTGTGGGAGTCTACATGTATCCTATCTTCTCCACCACCTCAGTGAGGGCTCCAGGGGAGCCACCTTCCTCCTGCCCCTCTCTGTAGGCTGGATGGTCATGTGTAATTCAAAACTTAGTGAGTTTTCTTGCAACGTTTACATTGACACATGGCGTGGCCTGTTGAGATAGCTCCATAATGTTATGCTAGGAGCATCAACTATTCTCATTTCTCTGTGGGGGAAAAGAAACTAAAAATAATGCTCAGTAGCTATACAACCTGCCCAGAAGACATGCCAGCTGTTCTTGGCATGAAGCTGCAGGATCCCTCTGCAGCAGGCTGTCTGGAGCCCAGCCCTGGACAGGGTGTTGCACAGGGTACAGAGCACACATGGCAGTGAGTGAGACCTGCCCAGAGAACAGTGCCAATCTCCTCAGCACATTCCGAGCAGAACGATGCTTAGGCAACTGAAAGAACAGCTGGGAGCTTCCTTATTGCAAGGGACTCAGCCAATTGTCAAGCCTCAGCTGCTCATGGGGGACTTGGGCAAAGTGTTTGCTGTGGCTACAGCATGTAGGTAGAGCAAATTCCATGGAGTTACATGGGTGGTTGGCCCATGCCAGAGAGCATTATCTTATTTTTGATGAACAAGTAACACATTGAGCACTCACTCTTAGCGGAGCACTGTTATCAGAGTTGGGAACACAACCACAAATAAATAAATTAAACAGCCAACAGTTCCACCCCCATGGAACTCATGCTCTGCCAGACTGATGCTGGACAGTCACAACACTATGTGCATAACTGATAAAATTGTTGGGAGGACTGTGTCCCCAGCCTACCATGTGACTTCCAGTGTCATTGACCCTGATCTGGGTTTCAGTTGCTCGTTGGCAAATGAAGGCAGAGGCCAGTGTACTCTGGAGAAGACACTTGTTCTTCTTCAGCTAGCTCAGTCTCTGGACAAGTTACTAAACTTCTCTGTATCACAGATACTTTGTAGGAGTGTTGGGGACACAAATGAGTTAGGACTGGCTTTGTACAACATCGTTATTATCTAAAGACAAGCAGAACAAGTGCATGTAACTCCTTCCCCTGTGATGTCATCCTCCACAGTGTGTCTTCTCTCTAAAAAGCTCAAGTACTGCAGGTCTTTGCCTTTGCAGGATTCCATCTCTCCCATGTCTCTTGGTCTGGCCCCAGTTGCCTGTCCCTCTGCATACTTGTGACACTGTCACCACTAATCATTACAGAAATGGTTCTGGGTGGCCACAATGGGTGCTGATAATTATTCTAAAACATGCCCACCCAAAATTCAAAGAGCCTTGCAGCTTCTTGACATCTCAAAGGAGAAGGTAGATGTGGGTAGCCCCTGTATGTCTCCCTGTTCTTATAACTTAACATCTAGAAGGGGATGGAAGGAGAGCTTGCTACCCTGGTTTTTCAGTTTCTACTTCTTGTTTCTAATGTCTGATTCTGGCCCTTTTAATATATTTAATATTTTAAAAATAAGTCTAATTTCCCTGTCTCGTCTTCTATATGTCCTGCCTCAATACCCTACGGCAGAAGGAGCAGCTTTGGGGGTCGCTTCCCGGAAGTGGCTTCAGAACAAACTGCTTCTCAGCTTGTTTGGGGACAACAAAACCAGTGTGAATTCAGGTTCTGATACTAAATAGCTGTATGACCAGGGGCCAGTTATTCAGCAAGGTGCTGAAGCAGAGAAGGGTGCTGAAGCCTGTTGCACAGGCTGCTAGGAGGTTAGGCGGTGGGCAGTGGACTTTCCTCAGGCACTGCCGAGGCACACTCTGGAGTTGGCAAGGGCCTGGCTCTGGCAACCCCAGTAATAGTGACAGCCTGAAGCACCTGCTTCAGTCAGAGCAATGTGCAGACCACACACAGCTGCCTGGGTGGGAGGGGGCAGCAGGAGCCTCTTTAATTGCTGGCATCTGTGCTGTTGGACTTTGTTGGGACTCTCCCTTCCACTCATAAGAAGCCCTTCCCTGGATTTCCCACCCTTATCTGGGGAGCCAGGGTGGCAGCTACTTGGTGTTTTTCTTTCTTCTTCCTTTGCTGCTGTCCCAGATCTTTGAGTTTTACAAGCTTCTTGTCGCTCCCTTGCTGACTTCTGTCATTCTCCTATAGCCACTTATGTCCAAATGCAGCTATTCACCTGTTGCTTTGGTTCTTTTTTTGTGGTGGTAGAGATGAGGAGAATGAATGAGAAATTCAGCAAAGAGACTAAGATATTGAAAAATAGCCAAACAGAAATCTTAGAAATGAAGAACTAAAAAAGCCAATAAAAACATAGTTGAAAGCATCACAATAGATTAGATGAAGAAGACAGGATATCTGAACTTGATGACAAGTCTTTTGAAATAGTCATCAGACAAAGAAGAAGATGAAGGTGGAGAAGAAAGAGGAGGAGGAGAGGGGGAGCAGATGGGAGAGGAGAAAGAGAAGAGAAGGAAGGAAGTGAGGGAGGGAGAGAGAGATAGAGAGAGAAAGGAAGGAAGGAAGGAAGGAAGAAACAAAGAAAGCCTTTTGGGACAACATGAAACAGGCAAATATTAGCATTTTTGAAGTATTGGAAGGAGAAGAAAAACAGAAAGGCATAGAAAACATAGTCAATGAAATATTAGCAGAAAATAGGTGCTAAGAATCTCAAACCCATGCTGTTCTAGAATCAGTTTACCAGGAAACAGACAGTGATGGAGACTCCTGTATGGGAAGTTTACTAGGCAGGACTCGCAGGAATTGTACCGGGTAGAGTGAAGGAAGTGGAGAAAGCAGAGAGAAGCCGTTTCCATGAAGGTCTGCTCAAATTCACAGGGAGCCCTAGAGCTGACACAGACTTTCAGAAGTGCTCAGAACGGAGGTGAGGGGAATGAACCTTTGTGACATTATCACCCAGCCATTGGACGGGGGCTGCTCCAAGTGAGGAAGATGGTCTTAGACAGAGTATCTCTTTAGGGATAGGTGAAGATCTTGGAGGGACTTAGCTGGAAGCCATTAGCAAGCAGCACTGCTGGCAGGTGCAGGAATGAATACTTAGACCTGAAGGTCAACCTGGACATTGCATCTCCGCCAACCATCTGCCCCTTGCACTGTGTGCATCCACAGTCACTATGGAAGCTCTGGAAGCAGCTTATTTTGGCTTCCAGATTCTGGCTGCCTCTTTTCCTGAGGAGACTTATAAGACAAGGCAGAACAAACTTCAGGCACCACTGCTGTAGATGATGCTTTCACTGTCTCTTTTCACTACCTATTCCAGACTCTCTTCCATAGCCCCAGTCTGATGCTGGTTCGGTACCCACCTACTGTCATAGCAGACTCTCCCTCCCTCCTAGGAGGCTCTGAATCTCTGGATCCCATTCCTTCTCAGACCTTAGCTACTTACTGTGCAGGTGTCTGTGCTTCCCAAGTTACCATTATATTTGGTAAAAAAACAAAAGAGACTCATCTGTGGACCATCCTGTTGAAAACATTCTCCCCTGCTCTCTTTTGTGTAGCAACAGCCCTACTTCCTCCTGCCAACCAATGTCCCTTAACCCTGCCTGGGCAGTGACCTTGATTCCTTGCTTGCTGATCTCTCTACATAAGCAGCCCAAAGAGACTAGGTGACACCATAGTCTACAGTTTCATGAAACTCCTCCTGAGTTTACTGGTGGCAGCAAGCTCTCTCTGGAAAACAGAACCTCTCAACCCACAAAGCTAGTGTTATGGAGACAGGAAGTACTGATTCCCAGGGGGTTCCGGGAAGCAATGGCGGATGGGGCATATGTACATTCCTGCTTCTCCCTGTCGTTCCCCACCCTCATGCATTCTACCTGCTGGAGACACAGAACCCTATGATGGCCATGGATTTAGGCACATACTGCATCCTGAATGATGACATCCTATGCTCGCAGGCATCATCTCCAAACTGGTACCCTCACTGTGCTTTTAACGGTCTCCAACTCAGTAAGGACAGCAATGTCTGTGGTGTACTATGTGATGTACCAGGAGGCTCCAATGGTCTTATGCCCACTGTCCCTCCTTCTTTGTTGTAAAGTGATTCTCTTGGTCCGATGAAATGACATGTGGATTTGGGGATACTAGATGAAATATTTCGTAAGACCTCAGATGATCACACAGGTTGAGGACCTGCAGTCAGGAAAGGGAAACCCATACTCAGAATTGATGTCCATTGTAATTGAAAAGAATCGACTGCTGTCTCAGAGTGAAAGGAGTTCAATGCAGTCAACTTGCCACCAAGTGGCCAGTTGGTCTCTTTGAAGAATTGATTGTACTGCATTGGTGTTCAGCATTAGTCTCTGTTGCTGCAGGGTGGATAGTCTACAAGAACTAGTGTGATGAGTAGGTAACCTATGCTGTTGGCACCATTCGTAGACTCTAGCCTTGTCCTTGATGTCTTTGCTCATGGGTCCATTGGTGCCATCATAACGATAACCAGTATCAGAAGCTGGTTGACATCAGCCACCTGAGTCATTCTGTCCACTTAGAGCCTTCCATGGTGGATGCTCTCTGTAGGGTGTTAGTATACGATATGGACTCCACAACCACTCCCAGAATTTCATCCATGTGCCTCTTTCCTGGGCTTCTTTGTCACTTCGCCTAATCTTTCTCCTTCTAGAACTGTGACATATGACTCAGTCATCCACTCCTGAGTCCATATATGTTCTGCCTGCACGATTTCTCTTTCTACACAAAATTGATGTCTGTGCCCACTGGGAAGATTTCCCTCCTCTGCTGGTTTCCAGGACCACCCCCGAGTGGGACCTCAATGTAGCAGAAGTTCATTTCCAACTAAAGTCAACACACCCATGAACAGAACTCAGCTGTTCTACTCCATCAGTGAATCTTAAGGGATCCCAGGCCTGGAGGCAAAGGCGAGAGCTGAGTGACAGTGGTAGTTGACATGGGCTCTAGGCCTCCTCCATCTGGCTCTGTTCATAGCTGAACTCAGATATGTGGCTGCCAGTTTCACTCAATCTTATGACGACATAGTGGTTCTGTGTGAATCTACTGGACCATTTTAGTGTCATGGTCTTATGGTCAGGGGCTCCATCCCTACTAGGGCCAGTTGTGTGCTAAAAGCTATTTTAGAGTAGTGTATAATTCTCTGTTGCAGGTGATCTGGCCTTGTCCTGGAACTCCAGGGTCTATATAGTACTTTTCACTTGGAGCTTGCTATAATCTCCACATGGCCTCTTTTCTGAACACAGATACCTACCATACCACAGTCTGCTGCTCATGAGGCTCGCCCAGAATCCTGGGTCACTGTAGGGCTCTTTCCTGCACAGCCAGCAGCCTTCCCTGTTCCCTCTATAAATGTATTAGAGCAGTTTCTCAAGGGTGGAGTGTTCTGCCACCAGGAACCTAAGGGGCCCTGGTATGATTTGAATATTTCCCCCAAAGGTCTGTGCTAAAAATGAAATCCCCACAGCCATGGAGAGGTAGGCTTCCTGAGATAGGATAAGGCAATGAGGTTTCTGCCGCATGAATGGATTAGAGCTATTGGATTAATACTATTCTCACAGAAGTGAGAATTGTCCTTACAAAGGGACAATCAGCTCTCTCTCGCTCGCTCGCTCTCTATCTCTCTCTCGTTTGTTCTTTCTCTTGGCCTCCCACTATGGGTTGACTGAGCAAGAAGCCTTCATCAGATGCTGGTCCCTCAGCTTTGGACTTTCTAGCCTCCAGAACAGTGGAAATGAATTCCTGTTCACTCTTAATGACCCTGTCTGTGGTATTCCGTTACAATAGCACACAGGAGATAAGACTTGCTTCCTTCTTGGCAGTGGAAAGTTTGAAGTGCCATACTTTGTCCTTTCTTTGGAGATGTCCTAACATGCCTGAGAACACCCAACCATAAACATGCCACTGATAAGGTGGCCCCATTAGATGGCTGGAGGTTTATCCCCTTCCTTGGGGCACATGAGTCTCTGCCAAGTCCTCCAACACATTTGCCACTTTTGTTCATCCAATTTTATGGACATGATGTCACCGATTTCAACAAGCCATGTGATGTGTACCAATTGTCCTATACTCTTGGGCTGTTATGATAGAGGGCCTGAGTGTTAGCTGATCCACCTGAAAGATCTTATGTATATGTGGTTTTCCACCCAGAAGGTGCACTGCTCTGGCACACCTGCCTGATAGATACCATCATAGGACGCCACGTATGCAATGTTGAGTGGGCCTGCACTAGGGTGATCACAGAATTACAGCAGGGGCCCTTGAGCAGCTGCACTGTGATATCCCCTCGCATCAATGTCATCCCTTTTCTGGAAGGCTCCATGTGGGGAACTAAATGGCAAAGAAACAGGCACCACTATTCCTGCATTCTTCAGGACTAATCTCTTGTCTCCCAGGCAGTGTTGAGGGTTGTTTTTCACCTTCCATCTTGGCCAGAGTGGAGGTGAGGGAACTCCAGATGTGTCCACTTGGCCCTCTCTACTAGGATACCCAGTATCTTACAGTCCAAGGAACCAATGCAGGGGGCTGCCCGGAACAGGCATGTCCAGGATGATTGTAAATTCAGGGTCTGAGGAAATGTCCCTGGGTTGGCTCATGGAGGCTGTGGCCTGTGTGAGTCAGATGTACACCAGAACTGCAGCATGACCTGACGCATGCACACCTCTCCAAGGCCACATGACTCTGGTCCCTGTTTATCAGTGTTGTCTCTGAGTATTTGCTATTCTTCTCTATACCAGCCCCCAGAGGGCTGGGGGAGTCATTACCATTACATATCACTATCGTGACACAAGGTCCTTCCTCAATGGAGACTCAGCCTCTCCTTCAGGCAATGGACTGGCTCAGATTCATAACAAAAGTTCTTTCTTCCTTCCTTCTTTCCTTCCTCCCTCCCTTCCTTCCTTCCTTTTTATCTGGAAGAACTGTTTTTAGTCCTTTGGTCATCCATCTTGGATTTTCTTATTTTATAGCTCAAACAGCACCCTTGTTGGCTACCCCTAGCATAGAGTGAGCAGCTCACACCAGTTTGCTGTCCTGGACAGACTGACATGGTGGTGGTCACCCTGTCCTATGAGCTTCAGGTTCTACAAGGCATAGGCACAAATCTTCAGGCTCTCTGCCATTACTCATCTTAGAGCTCTTAAAGCCACTAGCTTCTGCAGGTGAGCTCACCTGGCCCTTTTCTTTCCTGGGATCCTGGTTGTTATCAAGGATCCCAGTCAGGTAGTGACATCTCCTATACCCAGGTCTGGTATACAGAGGCTTCATCCACCGAGGGCTCCTCTCTGATGCTAGGCTTTCTCTCACTGCTTTGGAAGATGGCATATTGTTGGACCTGTTGTAGAAATAGTCATTCAGTAAGATTCCATGGATTGTCCTTTCCAACTTGCCCACTTCTGAGTCTTCTGGTTCATTCTCCTACCATTTGCCATGTTAATTCTGGCATTTCTACTCACACAATACAGGCCATATCGTCTTCCAAGCTTCTGAGACCCAGCCGAGTAGTGTGTCGGCCTCCTCTCCCCTGGTCCTTAGCAGACAATTAAGCCCTCCATCAGGAAAAACCCCCACTTTGGTAAGTTCTTCCTTGCTCAGTTCCTGTCCCGTCACACCTGAGTCACACTCTCAGTGTGCCAGGAATCCTCTCTGGCCCTCAAACACATCGGTGGGGTCCTAAGCATATACATTCCCATTGCATCACCTACTTTTCTTCTCTTTAGGAGGCCAGCACTTGCCTGATGGATCTATGTAGTGGCATGGCCCTAGTTGTCCCATGCCCACACAAGGGGCTAGGGTACATCCTGAGGGGACAGTGTGTGGTCTTGTAGGAGGAGGCCCTACATCATCTCCAAGCAAGGGCAGAGAAGTGGCCACTCAACAAGCCTAGGTGATTTGGGGAACCTGGGTTTTCAAAGTGCTCAAGGGCACTAACTCAGATACCCCCAACCTAAGTCCCATAGTCCTGCTCCTTCCCAAGGTCACTTTCCTTGCACTGTGATCTTCGCTTGTGTGGACTCACTCAGGTAGAGAATCCAGACTCCAGTCTTCTCAGAAGCTCCACCCTGGTAACTCAGCGGGCCCGAACACGGTCCTCATTGACCAGCCTCTGGAGAAGCAAAGCGCTTTGCCTCCAATTGGCAATTAATCACCTACAGACTTTTGTTGGTTTCTTTCCCAGTCCATCGATCGCATTCAACAAGAGCCATACAATTTCATTGTCCTTATAATTACTAATTTACCCAGTCCCCTCAAACTCTACTTCATCCCTGTTTCTCCCCAGGAAAAAGTACTAACAATTGCACCACCATTGTCACCTGAGGCCAGGAGCTCTTAGCTCTCTACCCCCACCAGTGAGGATGTCTCTGTGCCTGCTGGCCTGCAGGTCAGCCAGCAACATCATCCACAGGGAAGCTCCTTCTTCAGACCACTCCCAGTCCTGTTCATCTTAGGTGGGGTGCACTTAGCTGGCCACGAGGTCCAGCCTGCTGGAAGTTCACTGGGGAGTACACCAGGCTCAGTACCTGTTGGGAAGGAGAGCTGTAAGGCTAACGGGTTGGGGGGGAGGGGGTGCTGAACTCAGTGTGCTTGCATCAGAAGCCTTGGCCAACCCCTGTGAGGCCCTGGGTTTGGGAAGGATATCTCAGGGATGCATCTAGCGGTCATCAACTGATCTGCTTCTCTTGCATGTAAGAGGAGCAAGTCCTTGGGCGAGCCAGTGCTCTCTCCTTTGGGGACTTCCCAAGGACTCAACCTCAAGATAACAGCAGGTGATACGCTCAGCAGCAGAATGAGATCCTGGTCCCGAAGGAAGCTGGGTGGTGGCCCCAGGTATAGAAGGAAGAGCTGGAGGGATACAGGTCTGGAAAAAGAAGACTCCACAATGTGACGCCATGCTCAGAGGCGTGGAGGACAGTCTGATGCTCTGGGAAGACTTGTCCTATGTGATCTCGGGGGTGGTAATTGTAAGGAGACAAATTTCACTGGGTTAACGAAGGATCATTAGGAAATGGATAGGGTCAAATTCCAGAGGAATGGAATTCCCTGTCTCTCTGGTAGACAAGCAGAGACTATTCTAGAAACTGTCAAAGCTGTATCTGAATGAGATAAAATCTTTTGAACATTTCCTTCCAGTCTGGACCTTTGGAGACTCAGGGGACAATTCCTGCCTGCCCAATGCAGAGGGCGGACTCTGAGGACCTCAGCTCCTGCCTTGACCCGTTTCATGGCAGGATTCTTTGGGTGATGCTGAGTGGATTTGACGATGGAGACCACAGGATGGTGGGTTTAATGCCTGTGCATGAAGCTGTGCAGTCCATGGTGATGTGGGCAGTGGTCCAGAAGGAGCCCTGTGTGTCCGCTGTGCCAAGGCTTCCTGCTGTCACCGCGTGTCCCTCCAGCTGGAACGTGCTTCAGCCAATTCTGTGCCCAAATGGGTGCACATCCCTCTGTGTGTATACAGACACGCACACGAGCTCTTCCCAACACAAATATATATTTAAGATTTACTGTTCTGGAAAACCTAGTGAATAATGTAAATGATGCAAGCCCGCGTCTGGCAGAAGATATTGTTCGGTGGCCTCATTGAGATGCAGCCTCTCACGCACACTTGGTAATACACACACCACATGAATTATGGATTCCAGGCTTTATCTCTCACACTACACATGAATGTTTGATAAAGATTGTTTCCAATATTATATTTTGTCAAAATGTTCATCTAAAATTCAGTCCAAAATGCTCTCTGGTAATTACGCACTGACTTCACAAGGCACCAAGGAGGGGAGAGATCATGCCCCTTGGTGGGGTCAGTGCTGTGTCTGTGTGTTCTGTATTATTTTTCCCACCCTGAGTGTTTTTGCTAAAAGGGAGAGGGAGATTGGTGGGGTTTGGTGCTGCAGTTCTTTCTTTCTCCCGCACGTCCTCATTAAGAAGCAGTTATAGGAACCTTGCCGACGCACAGTCGCTCATTTGCTCATCAGATATTTTTAATCTCAGCGCTGGCTCACTGGCAACATGGTGTTAACCTTGCCTTGTGTATTGCTCCTCTTCCTACTCCACCTCAGAATCCTTCTTAACACATGTTCTGGGTAACCACTCAACAAGAAGATGACTTACAAAATGAAACCCATTAGTCATCTCTGAATGTCAAGGTGGAGCTCTGCTGCTACAGCATAGCACTTCAGCCCTTAGTGACCTGACCCAGTCTTTCTTCCAATCCCATTCCCAAGTCCCCATTTCACACCTTTACCTGTACTTTTCCATGTGCCTAGAATATTCTTAAAACCCCATCTCTTCCTCAGCAAACTCCTATTCATGCTTTAAGACCTCTGTAATGCCTTCCTGCTCTGTGAGCATGCTTTCTCTGTATAAACACACACACACACACACACACACACTCATTCCTACATATCTGCGTATTACTGAGTGTAATGCCCCATGGAAGTTTATTAACGGGATCACTGAGCAAGAGGACACTGCCTGTGCCGTATCACAGGACCTCCACGTGCATGCTGGCTCCCAGCACAAAGGAAGCTTAGGTGCTGTGCTTGCTGGGCATCCACGGCTCAGGTAAGGAAAAGGTCCCCTTTATTACCTCAGCACCAAAGACACTTACTTTACATTCTGTCACTGCATATTTTGGGGTGAGGGGGTAAGACAGTCAGTATCAGTGGAGGTGGCCAGCTGGCCCCAGAGACTCCTCTGCAGCATTTCTTTTCTCTCTGTGGGTCACCTGAGCCTCCACCCATCCAGCATCACAGTGACACTGCCTTCTCCTCTCCACCCCTGCCCCCCAGGGGCATCCCAAGAAGTCCCCCTCCCTAACACCCACTTCTCTCTATTGCTTCGGCCCTGCCACTCCATGCAGGAGGCCATCACCATCCATCTCCGGGGAGGCTGGAAAAGAACCTCTGCGGTCTTCCTGCCTTGTTCCTGTCTCCTCTAGTCCAAGTTTCCTCTGCATCCATCCAGGTTAGCTTTCCAGACCCAATCTGGTCATCCCACTCCCTGCAAAGAGTCCTTGGATGTGTCTGCACCACTTGCAATGAGAACCAAAACTTCCTATATGGTTTGGAGAGCAGGAGGAGCCATCAAGAAGCCTGGTATCAACTCTCACCAGACAGCGGGGAGATGCTGCCAAGGCCAGATGGTGAGCACTGGCTCCACACAGTTCAGCTGGAGCAAGAGGCCTGGACCAGCCTGCGTCCTACTGTAGCCCCAGCTCCCTCCACCCACCTTTGCTCTCTGCCTCTGGCCCCTCACCCTCTCCTTGATGCCTTTACATTGCTCTCCATCTGCTTTTCTGTTGTCCCCTCACCACCCAGCATAGAGCTAGGTTAAAACAGGCATCTTTAAAACTATGTGTGTGTTAGATTTCAGGAGTGGCAAGGAAATGCAGCAGCTCCAGGGAGCCATCAGACAGCAAACCCCAACCCCAGCAGCACTGCCCATAGAGGGGTCCGGGTGTGGCCTGAATCCAAACACAGCCTTGGCGCTGTGACTGCACATGAGTTGTGGCACTGACAGTTCCCAGCCCAGTGTTGGATGCACCGGGTTCTACACTGAACATTGCAGTATAACTCTGCCATGAGGCTCACAACCTGAGTTCCAGCTACTCCTGGGGGGGCTAGGAGCAGACAGTGTGCCATCAGGGGAAATCCCGTTAGGACCCCCCCATGTGTTTGCTCTATAGCGTGTGCATGTTTACTGCCTTCCAGCCCACCTGGCACCTCTGCATTGGACACCGTGCTGGGAGTAGGGGTGCAAAGATGAAGACCACAGGCCTCACCTCTCAATGTTCTCCCATTCTCAGAAAAGTGTGAGCAGCTTAAAGAGGTTAGCCAGGCTGGCATGAGAACTCAGAGTGAGGGGCATCCAGTCAAGTCTAGGCTTGTTAGGGAGGCTGCTAAGAGAAGGGGTTGTGGGGTTGGGTCCTGAAGGACAGGTAGGAGTTTGTGGAGTAGGGACTGAGGAAGGGACTGGGAGGCATTTCTGGCATTGAGAGCAGTGTATTCAAAATTCTGGGGGCCAGGGAGAGCATTGGAATATTGGAAAATATGCAGGGAGTGTAAAAAGCCAGAGGTGAAGGCAGATAAGTGTTTCTATGCTGAGATTAGGGGAATGGGCATTGCCCAAAACCTTCAAATGGGTAGTGGCACACCAGGTCACAGAGGGAGTCAAGGCCAAAACTGGACCTTGACCTCCCTGTCTATCTCACAACTGCTTTTTAAACTCCAAGATGACACCCATCACCTACTCCCCTCCCTGTCTGGGCAGCCATTGCCCTGAAGGAAGGTGGCATTCCTGCAGACATTTATTAGGGAGGCAGGTGTCTCATCTGACCAACAGGATTAAGTGGAAGTGAACTGAAGCTGTGCCAGGTCTAGGCTGAACCTTCAAGAGCACTAGAAGTTTCTGCTCACCATCTTGGTGCACTGGCTGTCAGGAAGGCTAACCACCACATGTGAAGATAACCACTTGAGAGGGCCAGGAACCACCCAAGAGGCCCCCAGGGTGCAAGGACACCCAAGCTAGTGATGCATCAAGGCTTCCTCAAGACAGAGTAATGAAAACAGAGCCAAATCTATGAATATAGGGCCATCATGGATTTCCCAGCCCCCAGAAAAATCTCACAGAGGCCCCAGACAGCTAGCTTGAGTCAGTTTGTTACAGCCATCTCCAGATGAAGTCCCAGACAGCATGGAGGAGAGATACGATGTCCCAGCTGTGGCCTGGAGGAGTTAAAAAGTGGTTTTGGTTTTTGTGCTCCACATGTCAGAGGAGGGGCGAGGGGGTTCCTTCAGCTTCCCAGTTTCCATGCTTTTTAAATCACGGGTACTTGAGATTCACACATGAAAAAGCATTTTAAGGTGTCTAATGACAAGGAGTCCTGTAATGTAGAAGTTTTAGCAAAGATTTATTTTCATATAACAGGATAAAGTAGGGAGAAGTGGCGGGGGGGGGGGGAGCATGTCCTGATCCCCAGGCAGGAAATGGGAGCAAAGGGTCAAAATGGTGGTCCTCATTTCTGAGCTGGGGGGGTGGATACACGTGGTCATGTCTAGCAACCACTAATCATTAAGATGACTAAGATGGGTGCTAAAACATGAGATGTGATGTAGGGCTTACCCAAAGCACAGGGACAATAGGTGAGTTTTAGTTCTTCCCTTTGCCAGCTGTGCCCTTCATTTTTTCTGTGCTTTTACCCATTCACGGTACCTTGCAGCTTGGTAACATCTCAAAGAGGAACATAGTAGCTCCTTTACGTCTTCGTGTTCTTATAACTTAACATTTAAAAGGAGGTGGCGGAAGGGACTTCACTGCCCTAGTTTTTCAGATTTTACTTCCCAATTCCAATGTGAGTCTGGTCCTGTTAATATTTATTAAAAATAATATAATGTCCCTGTTTCCTCGTTTTTGTATCCCAAGGAGGGAGAAGACAGAGGAGGAAAGGACTTTACCAGACACACTAAGCCCTCTGTGTAATGGGAGAACCCAGGCTTTCCCAGAACAGTCACCAGCAGACTCAGGCTGGCTAAGTTCTCTTTAGACTTGGGTCATAGGCCATTTCCAGCCATAAATGAAGCAGAGAAATTGAGTGGCTTATACTAACTATGAGCCACCCTTTGTTGGTCAGTTTTCCATTCCTGTGAAAAGCTACCTGAGGAAAAACAATTTAAGAAAGGGAAAGATTTATTTTGGCTCATGCTTTCTGAGGTTTTGGGCCATGGTCACTTGGCTCAGTTGCTTTTAGGTCTGTGGTGAGGCAGAACATCATGGTGGAAGTCTGTGGTGGAGGAAAACTGTTTATCTCATTGTGGCCAGGAAGCAAAAGAAAAAGGGAGGAAGAAGCCAGGATCACAAACTACTCTTCTAAGACATACCCCATTACTTCCTCCAGCCAGGCCCCACCTTCTGAAGGTCGTGCTACCTCCCAAATAGTGCCACCCACTGGGGCCAACCCTTCAACCATGAGTTCTGGGAGAAATTTAAGATTCAAACCATAGCACACCCCAAACAAAACTGGAGTTCACTTAGGCTAAAGAAACAGGAAAGCAATATTTGGAGGTTTTATTATTGTTGCATTGGGAGTGCATTGATACATTTACATCTTACAATGTATCATAGTTGAATTCACCCCTCAAGGGGAAGAAATATTTGAAAGGTAGTCAAGTTTATCTCATCTATGAACTCCTCTATTGAGTTTTAATCAGCATACAATAAAATGTATGTTATATTTAAGGTATATAATTTGATAACTTTTGTCATATGCTTAACCCATGGGACCATCACTGCAACCAAAATAAAAAACACACCCCTCCCTCCAAATGTACCTTATGCCCCTTTGTAATTCCTTCCTCTGTGCCTCTATCGTGGTCCCAGGAAACTGCTTGGGTGCTTTCTATCACAGGAAATCAGTTCACAGTTTCTACAGTTTCATGTAAATGCAATCACACAGCATGTTCCATTTGGATGCCTTCTTTCATTTAGCATAATCATTTGGAGAGTTACCCCCATCTTTATGTGTATCAATCATTTGTTCCTTTTTATTGTTTGGTAATGTTTCATTAAATGGATGTATCCCAATTTGTCTATCCAGTCACTCATTTATGGACATTTGTATTTTTGTACAGCTGCTATGAACATTTGTGTACAAGTCTTTGTATAGACATAGGCTTTCTTTTTTTCTTGGTTGTATACCTGAAAGTTGACTGGATGGATCATATGATAGGTGTCTATTAACTTTTTTAAAGCCACCGCCTGTTTTCCACAGTGGTTGTTCTATTTTGTATCCCCACCAGCATTGTGGAGGAGGTCAGTCCCTTTACATCCTCCCCACCACTTGATGTGGTCGTGACTATCCAGCTTCTTTATTCCCTGAAGGTTTTGGTCCACCTTTCAAGAAATCCTCAATGCCCAGTGGCACAAAAACACTGAGGAAATCTAAGGTAAATAGCTACTTATTAAAAAATTAATTTCCATGTGCAAAGCACTGTCACATTATTTTACTTGTTCCTAGCAATAATGTGTGGTGCTCATTCACTCTGCAAAATGAAGAAACAGGCTGAGCAAGGCCTGTGGTCTTGTTCTGAAGCCATCACTGGTCTGTCCAACTCCAAAGCCCTTGCCGTTCTCTTTTTCTTTCTCTAGCATGGCCTTTATCACCTTCCATAACATGGTGATGTTCTTCTGAAGGGCAAGAGGGTGATGATCTTCAGAACCTGGTAATGGAAGGAGAGCTAGACTAGGGAACAGGAGGCTCCCCAAGATAACATCAAAATCACACCAGGGATGGAGGGCAGGGGCAATTTCCCAAAGAAGATTAATCTTAAGTTAACTTTTCAAAACTCAGGAGGAAGGTAGGGAAAGCAATTCCAAGAAGTAGAAACCACATGGAAAATATTGAGAAATGCAGCACCATAAGATGTTCAAGGAACTTCAGGTGACATGGTGATGGGAACAAAGGTGTCAGGCAGTCAGGAAATGATGCTCAGGGAACATGGCAATATCCAACGCAAGGAGGTCATAGGAAAAGTCAGGGTGGCTGACCTTTATCCTAAAAGTAACAGGAAGTCATTGACATAAGAGAGAGGTGGCATGGCAAGCTGTGGCTCAGACCATTTCCTGGAGAGGACACAGTGAAATAGGCTCTCTTAGAGAAAAGAAACCTTGGTGATGATGGTCGTGGGGATCCCACGTGTCAAGGAGAGAATAGGCTCCTGTAGGATACCCATGAGGACATCTCAAGAGAGCAAGAGTGTAGCTTAAGGGAGTCACTTAAGTCACATTTGTGGATGAGATCATTGAGGACCTTTACAGAACCTAGATATGCACTGGGTAATCAGGTAATGAGTTGAGTCCTTCAAAGGAACTGGGAAGAAATGGGCAGAAAACTAGGATGTCTCATGGGAGAGTTGGACTGGAGACTAGTAGGTGCTTGGGAAACAGGGTGAAGGTGTTACCAGATGGCAGGGTCTTATGGCATGGAAGCAGTAGAAATGAGTCCAACCACATATCACTAATAAGACTGGCAAGGCTCCTGTGTTGGGATCTCAACTTGAGCTGGCTGACTGTAGTTAAAGAGAGCCAGTACTGATCAGAGGTGACCAGGTGGCTCATTGAACAAAGGGAGTAGTAACTTTTATTGATTTTTCTGGGATGGTTACTTTCCATTAGCCTGGGCACAGTTTCAAAAGACATTCTTCTTGTGTGCAAACATCCTAGACTTGTACTTGATAGACCAATTGGCAGTGATTTAATCCAGGAACTGTTGATTCCCTCCTATTGCTGGCATCATCATCATCCTACACAAATGTCCTGGCCTCATGGTTTAGTCTGGGCCTTATGCTAAGGCTGAGGGACTAAAGGTGCTGAGCTGCCAAGAAAGCACAAGGCAAGTAGAAAAAATGAATACCAATTCCACCAGGCAACAGGCCAACTTAACCCTGTATAGTCTTGTTTAAAACAATTCTCAGATGATTGACATATCTGCATACAGGCCTCAGTAGAGTCTGACTCAAAGGTTAAGGAAGATAAAGTCAATACGAAGATGGAGTCTTTTACCCCGTTTTAGCCACCCACCAGATATCTACAGGTTGTAGCAAAGAGTTGATGTTTTAAACAAAGCTGAGTTTCAAGTTTCTACGAGGCAACTAGGCAACTGTTATCATAACCCACATGTCAGATGTCGGTAGCCAAGCTAGTGGAAAACTAATAATGTATTGCACAGGTATGTGACCTCCAAAATGAGTGATTTTTAAGTCAACTGAGAACAAATGCTGTGGTTGCTCTGACAAGTTAACTGACATCTGAGTTGATGGCATTTCACTGGATGAGGGTTCTCCTCGGTAACAATTGTTACCTTATCTTCATTTCTTGTTTGTGTAGCCATCTGAAAGCCACTAGTTTTAACTTGGTTTAGTCATAAAGGGCCTCTAGTCTGAAAACATTCTGGCCTTGTGGCCTAGTCTGGTGTTTTATGACAAAATCATTGAAAGCATGATTTTAATGGGTAGCAGGTTAAAGGCCCAGAGTTTATTTGCCTTTTGTCCCCTTGTAGTGGTCCCTACCTGCTTCAGAGGGAGTTTCAGAAAGGAAAGAATGACATTAGCCCACAGCATGGGAGTCGGGAAAGGTAAGGATAGATGAGTGCCAGGGTTTGCATTTCCTTATAAGGAAGAGCAGAGGTGACCTCAATAAGAGCAGTTTCAATAGACCTCTGTGTAGTAGAGCAGATGTCTCTTTGAGAGGTGATTCTATGCTATGGGGTTTGTGAAAGCACTCCTACAAAGCCTCAGGAAGTAAACCTGGGCAACTGCAAGTGGTCCTGAGCCTCGGCCCCACAATCAGTCAGCCATATGATAACCAGGGGAAACAAGGTTGATACTTTTTTTTAATCTGTTACAACTGATTCCAGTGAATTTCTCATATTCTCATTACCTGTTCAGATTAATTTCATTGAATTTTTGTTATATTCTCCACGTCTTTACCTTGTCATGGATATGAGGCATCTTGGACTCTGAGGTGCTCAAGATGGAAGTATTTGGAGGATGTTTGTAAGCTATTAGGAAAGACACACAAGAGAGGATGGAGTTAAAAAGACCTGGATGAAGAGTGTGAAGCATAGAGCAAGTTTCAGAAGAAGGAATGAAGTGTCAGGACTGGAGCAGAGGAGGGGACTTAGCCTGGAGAGGGAAGGAGGAGCAGGAATGGAGAAGCAGGCATGGGTTTGGATGATGAATGCTTTCAGGGTGGGGTGAAAAATTCAAGGGATAAGATAGATGAACCACTAACTAAGCTAATCAAGAGAGAAAAAGCACAAATTCATATAACTAGAAATGAGAACAGGGAAAATAACCATATATTGCAGAAATGAGGAATCATAATAGATTACTCAGATCAATGCTTTGAAAGTCAATTTAAACACATGGACAAAAATGGATGATTTTCCAGGAAAACTTAAATGATGAAAATGAACCCCAGAAAAGATAGGAAATCTAAGCATTCCAATTACCAAGGGAGAAATAGAGAACACTATCAAAGAGCCAGTATCCATTAAAGAACCAGAGGAAGTTAGCCTCACAGGTAAAAACCCATCAACTTTTTAAGAAGCAGGTAACTTTAATGCTATTTAAGCTGCACCTGAACACTATAGGGAGCAGGTGGAGGACCTGAATCTAAGAATTCAGTAGAAATAAAACCCAAAAAGGCTAGGACAAGACAAGATTGTAGCACAGCTCCTCCTCGACTTACAATAGAGCTATGTTCTGACATATACATCCTAAGCTGGAGACATCATAAGTAGAAAACACATTTCATACACTCAACCTACTGTATATCCTGACTTAGCCACACAGCACACTGTAGTATTGGTTGTTTCCCCTGGTGATTGAATGTCTGGCTGGGGCAGAGGCTTAGGGACATTGCTCATCAGTGTGATAGAATATGTACTGCATATCACTCACCCAGGAAACAGTAAATATCCAAAAGTCAAAATACAAATTCTACTGAGTGTATTATCACTTTCACAACATCATAAAATCAAAATATCACAAGTTGAACCACCTTCTGTACTATCTTTAAAACAATGTAAGCACAAAACTCCTAATCAAAGTATTACCAAGTAGAACACATATGTGTTTTAAAGGGTAACATGCCAACACCATAGTGGTTTATTCTAGGAATGCAAGGATGCTTCTTTATGAAGGAATCAATTAATATATTCATCAAATTAAAGAAAACCATACAATTCTCTGAATACTGAAAGATTAGGTGATAAAAATCCAACCTTGTTTCCTAATTAAAAACTCTGAATAAAATAGTACCACACTGACTGAGATCTATATCTCCAAATTCAAGCCAAAGCTCAGAGTCATTTCTAATGACAAACCACTGGAACCATTCCCAGTAGAGTCAGGAATGAGCAGAGGATGCTCACTGCTTCTGGTGTCATCATGCAACCCTCCCACTCCCTGTGTGCACGTCATTCCCCACGTGACTGCAGCTTCTCTCTAAGGTAGAGTCTCTTTCCAAGTCCACAGATGTTGAATGTGTCCATGTGACTTTTTGAAGCAGGTGGAAAGTGGGCAGAAATGACAGAGAGCCAATTCCGAGCCCAGGATGTTAGAAGAATCATGTGTTTTGCCTCATCGCTCTTGCACCTCCATCCTCACCATGAGAACAAGGGGCATGGTTTGCCCACTGGTCCAGGGGTGAAGAAAAACCCACGGAGCAGACTTGGACCCATCTGCAGCTTGAAGCCAAGCTCAAAGCCGGCCTGGAGCAGCCAACCTTCAGGTGACCTACAGACATATAAATAAAGACAGAAGGTTTTTTGATCACTATCTCTGCATGGTTGTTATGCAGCATTGTGCTGACAAAAACACCCATTGTAACAAATATTACTAAACATCCGTGTTTGACCCACTAGCCAGTACAGCTAAATTGGAGGACAAATTAGAAGGTGCAGCATTAAAACAAGAATGGAAAATTATCACTTATTAATTGTTCAATTGTATACTTTTAGAACACACAAGGAAAATTTAGTTTCAAAACACTGAGTTTAGTAAGAATTAATTTTTATAAAAATCAATAGCTGTCCTACTTAAAACAATAGCCAATAGAAAAGAAATGGTCCCCTTTAGAGTAATAATTAAAAAGATAAAATACCAAGAAATATATTTAACAGAAAATGTGATTTATCTATAGGAAAAAACTTAAACTCTCCTGGAGGACATAAAATAAGACCTCAATAAATAAAAAGATACACTCTGTTCTTGAATTGGAAGAGTCATGTTGTACAGATTCCAATTCTCTCTATATTAATCTACATTAGTGTGATCCAAAAATACCAATGGGATTTGTTAACCAAGCCTGTTGATCCTATATATAAGAAGAGCTGAGAAATTTCTGAAAAGAAGAAACCAGCTGTAACTAGAAACGGTGTTGTTTTTATAAGTTAGAAAGTCATGCATGCAAAGAGGCAGAGTTTCTAAGGTTCATTTGTTGTGTTTGTGGTCACCTGGTGCCCTTTGAACACTTGCTACATAGGAGTATTTTGGTCTCCATGAACCCACCTCTCCAAAGGAGAAGTATCACCCTTGGAACCAGCACACAGCTGTGTAACCAAGGCTCTATCAACCAGGTGCCCCACATGAAATTCAGCAGACAGCACCAGGAAAGCAGGCTGTGCATATGATCTGAGCTCAACAAGGCCCTTGGTGATGGAGTTCCTGATGACTGCTGCCCAGGGACACAGGGACCCTTGAATCTGTGCTCACCAACAGCAGCAGCACTCTAGGAGCCCAGTGCACAACCACTGTGTGTCCTCTGGCCTTCCTGGTGATCCTCTAGGCCCCACAGCAGTCTTTAATATATTCCTTTTCTGCCCCACTTGATAGAGCATGTTGCTTACTTTCAACTTCAAATCCTGACTGCTACACCACTAAGCAAATAGAATATAAGGTCCACAAATAGATCACATACACCTGGAAGAAATAATTGTAATGATAGTTGACACCTATTATGTACCTACTAAGTACCAGGCACAGTTCTGCACACTTGTATTTCACAAGCCCTTAAAATAATCCCAAGTTATCATTCTCATTTTACACAGCTGAAAGCCAAGGTACAGAAAGACTTCTGTAATTCTTATATAATTAAGTTGACATTTGAGTTTGCTAGGAGAAAGAAGCATCACTCAATAAGTGATTTGAGGCCAGCTAACCATCTGGGAAAATAATATGGGTCTCTACCTCACTCCTTATGCTGCAGTTAATCCCACATAGATCAAACTGGAAAGAAAGAATTAAATAATAAAAGAGCTGAAAAATGCAAGAGAATGTTTTAAAATATTGGAATTGAAAAGGTTCCCTTAATCAAGACACGACATTCGGGAACCATTAAAATATCCATAAACAAGATTACATCCGTATGAATCATTTCATTCTAGAGAGGAAAGGGAGTAGAGACAAACCAGGAGGTGATGGGCCAATGCATGCAAAGATCTTGCCAATCAACAAGAAAAAAGAATTTCCAACATGAAGAAAGAGCAAAGGCATCAAATAACATTTCACAGAAAATTGTACCTGTGACTTTTGCAGCAGGCAGGCAAGTCACAGTTGCAGATACCTCAGAACTGTCTCCAGACTCTTTTTTTTTCCTTTTTCTCCATACCTTTGATGAGAGAACAACCGAATTACACCTGCAAGCCGAAAAACTTACTGAAACTGTATTGCATTTGAACTTGGGACACTTGGTGGGGCTTTTGTGTGTGTGTGTGTGTGTGTGTGTGTACAGTTTTGTTCTACTTTATGCATCCCCTTTGATGAGACAACAACAGAACAACATCTGAGGCACCATCTCCAGGACTGGAGACTGAGACGGATACCCAAATTATTAAGACTGAAACTGCATTGCATATAAACTTGGAAGTTTTTTGGGTTGTTTTTTTTTTTAATTTTCTATTTTCCATTTTATTTTAATTCATTTTTATATATAGATATTTCTTTCATTTACTTATTTTTTATTTTTTTATCTTTGATTTTCAATCCTCTCTCTGTCTCTGTAATGTCTGTTCAGCTTACTGTCGATTAGTACACTAACGCTCCCTGTTTATACCTTTGAAACTTTCTTGTCTGAAGCCTTGTTCTGTTTTCTCCCTCTTGTCTGTATATTTGTTTTCCCCTTTTCTTTAACTTCTTGCTTTCCATCTCAGCTCACCCTTCCATTCTAAATATTACCCTTGTTATTATTACAAGCTAGAAAATACTTAATTGCACACAGTACAGGGACAGTAACAACACCAAAGACAATGACAGGAAGACAGAAAAAAACAGGGAAACCAGTTTCCCCACAGCAAAAAATTAGTACAGGAACCAGAGGAGAATGAAGAGATCAGAAACTCAGATCCAGACTCCAACAAAATGAAGATAAACCATGCCAAAGGACCCAATGAAGCCCACAAGAATAATTTAAAAGAAGACATACTACAAGTACTCAATGAGAATTTTATAGAGATGATACTGGGTAGGGTCAACCAAAATGTACAGGAGACACTCAAGAAATTCCAAGACAACAAAAATAGAGAATTTGAAAAAGCAAAAGAAGAAATAAAGGAAACCATAGAAGCACTGTATAAACACCAAAGTGAAAGAGAGAACACAATGAATAAACGGATAAATGAACTCAGGACAAAAATAGACAACATTAAAGAGGAAAACTGCCAGGATATGGAAAACCTCAGAAAAAAGAACAAAACAGAACTGCAAAACAAAACGGAAGGCCAATCCAGCGAATAGAACAAACAGAAGACAGAATCTCAGAACTTGAAGATGAAATGGTAATTAAAGGAAAAACTGAAGAACTATTAATTAAACAACTCAAGATCTGTGAAAAGAAAATGCAAGAACTCACCGACTCCATCAAAAGACCAAACTTGAGAATCATGGGCATCGAAGAAGGAGAAGAGGTGCAAGTGAAGGGAATGCGTAATATATTCAACAAAATAATAACGGAAAATTTCCCAAATCTAGAGAAAGATATTCCCATACAGATGCAAGAGGCCTCCAGGACACCAAACAGACCAGATCAAAATAGAACTACTCCGTGACATATCATCATTAAAACAACAAGTTCAGAAACTAAGGAAAGAATATTGAAGGCTGCAAGAGAGAAAAAACAAGTAACATACAAAGGTAAACCCATCAAAATCACAGCAGACTTCTCAACAGAAACATTAAAAGCAAGAAGAGCGTGGGGTGAGATCTTCCGGGCGCTGAATGAAAATAACTTCAACCCCAGGATACTCTACCCAGCAAAGCTATCATTCAAAATAGATGGAGCAATAAAAGTCTTCCATGATAAGCAGAAACTAAAACAATATGTGACCACAAAGCCACCATTACAAAAGATTCTGCAAGGGATCCTGCACACAGAAAGTGACACCCAACTTAACCATGAAAAGGCAGGCAGCACCAAACCACAGGATAAGAAAAAGCAAGACAGTAGAGAGTAACATCAAGTTAGGTACACACAATCAAACCTTCAAACAACTAAGATAACTAAATGGCAGGAATCACCACATACCTATCAGTACTAACACTTAATGTTAATGGACTTAATTCACCCATCAAAAGACACCGTTTGACAAAATGGATTAAAAAAGAAGATCCAACAATTTGTTGCTTACAGGAGACTCATCTCACCGACAGAAATAAGCATATGCTTAGGATGAAAGGCTGGAAGAAGATTTACCAAGCCGATGGCCCCCGAAAACAAGCAGGAGTAGCAATACTTATCTCTGACAAAGTAGACTTCAAACCTACATTGATCAAACGAGACAAAGAAGGACATTCCATACTAATAAAAGGGGAAATAGACCAAAAGGAAATAATAATCATCAATCTGTACGCACCCAATGTCAACGCACCCAATTTCATCAAACATACCCTAAAAGACCTAAAAGCATATATAAACGCCAACACAGTGGTTGTGGGAGACTTTAACACTCCATTATCATCAATAGATCGGTCATCCAAACAAAAACTCAATAAAGAAATCCAAGATCTAAAATATGCAATAGATCAAGTGGACCTAGTAGATGTCTACAGAACATTTCATCCAACCTCTACACAATATACATTCTTCTCAGCAGCCCATGGAACCTTCTCCAAAATAGATCATATCCTAGGGCACAAAGCAAGCCTCAGCAAATATAAGAAAATAGAAATAATACCATGCATACTATCTGACCACAATGCAGTAAAAGTAGAACTCAACAACAAAAGTAAAGACAAAAAACATGCAAACAGCTGGAAACTAAATAACTCATTACTTAATGAAGAATGGATCATTGATGCAATAAAAGAGGAAATTAAAAAGTTCCTAGAAGTCAATGAAAATGAAAACACAACCTACCGGAACCTATGGGACACAGCTAAGGCAGTACTGAGAGGAAAGTTTATAGCCATGAGTGCATATATTAAAAAGATTGAAAGATCCCAAATCAATGACCTAATGATACATCTCAAACTCCTAGAAAAACAAGAACAAGCAAATCCCAAAACAAATAGAAGGAGAGAAATAATAAAAATAAGAGCTGAAATCAATGAAATAGAAACCAAAAAAACCATACAAAGAATTAATGAAACAAAAAGTTGGTTCTTTGAAAAAATAAACAAGATCGATAGACCCCTGGCAAACCTGACTAAAATGAGGAGAGAAAAAACCCAAATTAGTAGAATTAGGAATGCAAAAGGGGAGATAACAACAAACACCATGGAAGTCCAGGAAATCATCAGAGACTACTTTGAGAACCTATATTCAAATAAATTTGAAAATCTAAAAGAAATGGACAGATTTCTAGATACATATGATCATCCAAAACTGAACCAAGAGGAAATTAATCACCTGAATAGACCTATAACACAAAATGAAATTGAAGCAGCAATCAAGAGTCTCCCCAAAAAGAAAAGTCCAGGACCTGATGGATTCTCTGCTGAATTCTATCAGACCTTTAAAGAAGAACTGATACTAACCCTCCTTAAACTGTTCCACGAAATAGAAAGGGAAGGAAAACTGCCAAACACATTTTATGAAGCCAGTATTACACTTACCCCAAAACCAGGCAAAGACACCTCCAAAAAGGAGAACTATAGGCCAATCTCCTTAATGAACATTGATGCAAAAATCCTCAACAAAATAATGGCAAATCGAATTCAGCAACACATCAAAAAGATTATCCACCACGACCAGGTAGGCTTCATCCCAGGGATGCAGGGGTGGTTCAACATACGAAAATCAATAAACGTAATAAACCACATTAACAGAAGCAAAGACAAAAACCACTTGATCATGTCAATAGATGCAGAAAAAGCCTTTGATAAGATCCAACATCATTTCATGATAAAAGCTCTAAGAAAACTAGGAATAGAAGGAAAGTTCCTCAACATTATAAAAGCTATATATGACAAACCTACAGCCAGCATTATACTTAACGGAGAAAAATTAAAACCGTTCCCTCTAAAATCAGGAACCAGACAAGGATGCCCACTATCTCCACTCCTATTCAACATAGTACTGGAATTCCTAGCCAGAGCAATTAGGCAAGAAGAAGGAATAAAAGGAATACAAATAAGTAAAGAAACTGTCAAAATATCCCTATTTGCAGACGACATGATCCTATACCTTAAAGACCCAAAAAACTCTACTCAGAAGCTTCTAGACATCATCAATAGCTATAGCAAAGTAGCAGGATATAAAATCAACATAGAAAAATCATTAGCATTTCTATACACTAACAATGAGCAAACGGAAAAAGAATGTATGAAAACAATTCCATTTACAATAGCCTCAAAAAAAATCAAATACCTAGGTGTAAACCTAACAAAAGATGTGAAAGACCTCTACAAGGAAAACTATACACTTCTGAAGAAAGAGATTGAGGAAGACTATAGAAAGTGGAGAGATCTCCCATGCTCATGGATTGGTAGAATCAACATAGTAAAAATGTCGATACTGCCCAAAGTAATCTACATGTTTAATGCAATTCCCATCAAAATTCCAATGACATTCATTAAAGAGATTGAAAAATCTACTGTGAAATTTATATGGAAACACAAGAGGCCACGAATAGCCAAGGCAATACTCAGTCAAAAGAACAATGCAGGAGGTATCACAATACCTGACTTCAAACTATATTACAAAGCAATAACAATAAAAACAGTATGGTACTGGCACAAAAACAGACATGAAGACCAGTGGAACAGAATAGAGGATCCAGATATGAAGCCACACAACTATGAGCAACTTATCTTTGACAAAGGAGCTAAAAATATACGATGGAGAAATAGCAGCCTCTTCAACAAAAACTGCTGGGAAAACTGGTTAGCAGTCTGCAAAAAACTGAAACTAGATCCATGTATATCACCCTATACCAAGATTAACTCAAAATGGATCAAGGATCTTAATATCAGACCCCAAACTCTTAAGTTGATACAAGAAAGAGTAGGAAATACTCTGGAGTTAGTAGGTATAGGTAAGAACTTTCTCAATGAAACCCCAGCAGCACAGCAACTAAGAGATAGCATAGATAAATGGGACCTCATAAAACTAAAAAGCTTCTGTTCATCAAAAGAAATGGTCTCTAAACTGAAGAGAACACCCACAGAGTGGGAGAAAATATTTGCCAATTATACATCAGACAAAGGACTGATAACCAGAATATACAGGGAACTTAAAAAACTAAATTCTCCCAAAACTAATGAACCAATAAAGAAATGGGCATGTGAACTAAACAGAACTTTCTCAAAAGAAGAAATTCAAATGGCCAGAAAACACATGAAAAAATGCTCACCATCTCTAGCAATAAAGGAAATGCAAATTAAAACCACACTAAGATTCCACCTCACCCCTGTTAGAATAGCCATCATCAGCAACACCACCAACAACAGGTGTTGGCGAGGATGCGGGGAAAAAGGAACCCTTTTACACTGTTGGTGGGAATGTAGACTAGTACAACCACTCTGGAAAAAAATTTGGAGGCTACTTAAAAAGATGGACATCGATCTACCATTTGATCCAGCAATACCACTCTTGGGGATATACCCAAAAGACTGTTACTCCAGAGGCACCTGCACATCCATGTTTATTGCGGCACTATTCACAATAGCCAAGTTATGGAAACAGCCAAGATGTCCCAGCACTGACGAATGGATTAAGAAAATGTGGTATCTATACACAATGGAATTTTATGCAGCCATGAAGAAGAACGAAATGTTATCATTCGCTGGTAAATGGATGGAATTGGAGAACATCATTCTGAGTGAGGTTAGCCTGGCTCAAAAGACCAAAAATCATATGTTCTCCCTCATATGTGGACATTAGATCAAGGGCAAACACAAGAAGGGGATTGGACTATGAGCACATGATAAAAGCGAGAGCACACAAGGGAAGGGTGAGGATAGGTAAGACACCTAAAAAACTAGCTAGCATTTGTTGCCCTTAATGCAGAGAAACTAAAGCAGATACCTTAAAGCAACTGAGGCCAATAGGAAAAGGGGACCAGGAACTAGAGAAAAGGTTAGATCAAAAAGAATTAACCTAGAAGGTAACACCCACGCACAGGAAATCAATGTGAGTCAATGCCCTGTATAGCTATCCTTATCTCAACCAGCAAAACCTTGTTCCTTCCTATTATTGCTTATACTCTCTCTACAACAAAATTAGAGATAAGGGCAAAATAGTTTCTGCTGGGTATTGAGGGGGGGAGCGGGAGGGGGTGGAGTGGGTGGTAAGGGAGGGGGTGGGGGCAGGGGGGAGAAATGAACCAAGCCTTGTATGCACATATGAATAATAAAAGAAAAATGAAAAAAAATAAAAAAATAAAAAAAAATAAAATATGCAATAGATCAAATGGACCTAGTAGATGTCTACAGAACATTTCATCCAACCTCTACACAATATACGTTCTTCTCAGCAGCCCATGGAACCTTCTCCAAAATAGATCATATCCTAGGGCACAAAGCAAGCCTCAGCAAATATAAGAAAATAGAAATAATACCGTGCGTACTATCTGATCACAATACAGTAAAAGTAGAACTCAACAACAAAAGTAAAGACAAAAAACATGCAAACAGCTGGAAACTAAATAACTCATTACTTAATGAAGAATGGATCATCGATGCAATAAAAGAGGAAATTAAAAAGTTCCTGGAAGTCAATGAAAATGAAAACACAACCTACTGGAACCTATGGGACACAGCTAAGGCAGTACTGAGAGGAAAGTTTATAGCCATGAGTGCATATATTAAAAAGATTGAAAGATCCCAAATCAATGACCTAATGATACATCTCAAACTCCTAGAAAAACAAGAACAAGCAAATCCCAAAACAAATAGAAGGAGAGAAATAATAAAAATAAGAGCTGAAATCAATGAAATAGAAACCAAAAAAAACCATACAAGGAATTAATGAAACAAAAAGTTGGTTCTTTGAAAAAATAAAGAAGATCGATAGACCCCTGGCAAACCTGACTAAAATGAGGAGAGAAAAAACCCAAATTAGTAGAATTAGGAATGCAAAAGGGGAGATAACAACAAACACCATGGAAGTCCAGGAAATCATCAGAGACTACTTTGAGAACCTATATTCAAATAAATTTGAAAATCTAAAAGAAATGGACAGATTTCTAGATACATATGATCATCCAAAACTGAACCAAGAGGAAATTAATCACCTGAATAGACCTATAACACAAAATGAAATTGAAGCAGCAATCAAGAGTCTCCCCAAAAAGAAAAGTCCAGGACCTGATGGATTCTCTGCTGAATTCTATCAGACCTTTAAAGAAGAACTGATACTAACCCTCCTTAAACTGTTCCACGAAATAGAAAGGGAAGGAAAACTGCCAAACACATTTTATGAAGCCAGTATTACACTTACCCCAAAACCAGGCAAAGACACCTCCAAAAAGGAGAACTATAGGCCAATCTCCTTAATGAACATTGATGCAAAAATCCTCAACAAAATAATGGCAAACTGAATTCAGCAACACATCAAAAAGATTATTCACCACGACCAAGTAGGCTTCATCCCAGGGATGCAGGGGTGGTTCAACATACGAAAATCAACAAACGTAATAAACCACATTAACAGAAGCAAAGACAAAAACCACTTGATCATGTCAATAGATGCAGAAAAAGCCTTTGATAAGATCCAACATCATTTCATGATAAAAGCTCTAAGAAAACTAGGAATAGAAGGAAAGTTCCTCAACATTATAAAAGCTATATATGACAAACCTACAGCCAGCATTATAGTTAATGGAGAAAAATTAAAACCATCCCCTCTAAAATCAGGAACCAGACAAGGATGCCCACTATCTCCACTCCTATTCAACATAGTACTGGAATTCCTAGCCAGAGCAATTAGGCAAGAAGAAGGAATAAAAGGAATACAAATAAGTAAAGAAACTGTCAAAATATCCCTATTTGCAGACGACATGATCCTATACCTTAAAGACCCCAAAAACTCTACTCAGAAGCTTCTAGACATCATCAATAGCTATAGCAAAGTAGCAGGATATAAAATCAACATAGAAAAATCATTAGCATTTCTATACACTAACAATGAGCAAACGGAAAAAGAATGTATGAAAACAATTCCATTTACAATAGCCTCAAAAAAAAAAATCAAATACCTAGGTATAAACCTAACAAAAGATGTGAAAGACCTCTACAAGGAAAACTATACACTTCTGAAGAAAGAGATTGAGGAAGACTATAGAAAGTGGAGAGATCTCCCATGCTCATGGATTGGTAGAATCAACATAGTAAAAATGTCGATACTGCCCAAAGTAATCTACATGTTTAATGCAATTCCCATCAAAATTCCAATGACATTCATTAAAGAGATTGAAAAATCTACTGTGAAATTTATATGGAAACACAAGAGGCCACGAATAGCCAAGGCAATACTCAGTCAAAAGAACAATGCAGGAGGTATCACAATACCTGACTTCAAACTATATTACAAAGCAGTAGCAATAAAAACAGCATGGTACTGGCACAAAAACAGACATGAAGACCAGTGGAACAGAATAGAGGACCCAGATATGAAGCCACACAACTATGAGCAACTTATCTTTGACAAAGGAGCTAAAAATATACGATGGAGAAATAGCAGCCTCTTCAACAAAAACTGCTGGGAAAACTGGTTAGCAGTCTGCAAAAAACTGAAACTAGATCCATGTATATCACGCTATACCAATATTAACTCAAAATGGATCAAGGATCTTAATATCAGACCCCAAACTCTTAAGTTGATACAAGAAAGAGTAGGAAATACTCTGGAGTTAGTAGGTATAGGTAAGAACTTTCTCAATGAAACCCCAGCAGCACAGCAACTAAGAGATAGCATAGATAAATGGGACCTCATAAAACTAAAAAGCTTCTGTTCATCAAAAGAAATGGTCTCTAATGGACGAAATGGATTAAGAAAATGTGGTATCTATACACAATGGAATTTTATGCAGCCATGAAGAAGAACGAAATGTTATCATTCGCTGGTAAATGGATGCAATTGGAGAACATCATTCTGAGTGAGGTTAGCCTGGCCCAAAAGACCAAAAATCGTATGTTCTCCCTCATATGTGGACATTAGATCAAGGGCAAACACAACAAGGGGATTGGACTATGAGCACATGATAAAAGCGAGAGCACACAAGGGAGGGGTGAGGATAGGTAAGACACCTAAAAAACTAGCTAGCATTTGTTGCCCTTAACGCAGAGAAACTAAAGTAGATACCTTAAAGCAACTGAGGCCAATAGGAAAAGGGGACCAGGAACTAGAGAAAAGGTTAGATCAAAAAGAATTAACCTAGAAGGTAACACCCACGCACAGGAAATCAATGTGAGTCAGTGCCCTGTGTAGCCATCCTTATATCAAGCCTCCATACTTTTAAATAAAAGCAAATTTAAGCAAAAAAGCAAGTGCGAAATAATGCTTCTCCTCTTGAAAACTGAAAAGTTTGATGATGAATATTGCTGAATGTGTGCACCTGTTAGTGGAACAGTTGACATGTGGGGAAATTTTCCAATAAATATCTTAAAAGTTCAGATACCCTTTGAACTTGAAATTCTACTTGTAGTAATTAATACTGTAGGTACACTTATGAGTGGACATAAATATGTGTTTTCATAAGTGTTTGTAGTGTCATTGCTTATAACTGCAAAAGCTAGGAACACCTAAGGCCCAAGGGGCAGGGCAAGCAACCAATGATGTGCAGTGTTGAGAATGAGGTGGAAGAATGATCTTTAATGTAAAATAGCAGGATTTTTGGGGGGGGGGAGTTGTTTCATTTGTTTGTTGACAGTACTGGGGTTTAAACTCAGGGCCTCACTCTTGCTAGGCAGGTTTTCTACCACTGAGCCACTCCACCAGCCTTTTGTGTATTAGGTATTTTCAAGATAGTCTCATGAACTATTTGTCCGGGCTGACTTCAAACTGTGACCCTCCTGATCTCTGCTTCCTGAATTACAGGATTACAAGCAAGAGCCACTGGCGGCCAGCTAATTTTTTTCTTTGTCTTTAATCTGTGTACAGAGCACTACCATGAGAACTATCCGTGATGACCAAAGTTTCCTAGATATTTACTCTCCCATGTGGCTACCAGTCACTGGTGGCTGTTGGATGTTTGAAATGTGGCTAGTATAATTGAAAAAACTAACTTTTAATTTTAATTTTAATTAGCATCGATTTAATTGTGAGGTGGCTAAGGTGTTGGATAGTGCAGGATAAAAATACATTTGTGCAATTGTACAAGTCACACTTCTGAACATAGTATAGAAGCCAGTAACAATCACGGCTTTTCCATGGAGAGCTGGAGTATAAGGTGTCTCCCTGGGGAGTCATGTGTCCACTCATATCTTTAATATTTGAATTATTTGCTGTGTAATGACATACTCCACCATAAAATAATTGAAGAAAGTTCAGAGAGGAAAGTGGAGGAAGGTCTTGTGTGAGTCTTGAGGTTTTCCCATGTAACAGGAGCCTGAGTCATCCGAGAGAGCCTGGAGGGCTCATGGCAGGTCAGATTCCAGTGTTCTGGTCAAAGGTCATGGGAAGGAGGAGGCACTGGCCCCCACAAAGGAAGGAATCCTGAGCCATGGGGAGCAAAGCATCCCGTTGCAGATGGAGGCCAGGATGAGGGGTAAAGGCCACACAGGTGAATGATATTTGCCATTTTAGAAATAATCAAAACAATAAGGTTATTCCCAAAAGACATAAAAGAAAGAATTGAAAAGGGAATGGATTGAATTTGGAGATATGAAAAAGGCAGAATCCATAGAATTTTGTGGCTAATGTGAGGTATAGATTGAATGACAGACAAGCTTCAGATGGCTCCTTGGCTGTGTGGTTGAATGGTTATTGGGGCTACCGGGAAAGCAGTGTTTATAAAAAGAAAGGTTTGGGGGAGAAGAGCCCAAGTTTAGTGTTTGCCAAGTGGACCCAGGGGGAAATGTCTTGAAGCTTCCAGATAACCTAGGTATGGCATTCAGCAAGGGAGACCGGGCTAGAGAGATCCATTTGGGAAATAGCCAAAGATGTGATGTAATAGAAGGCAAGAAAACAATCAGAGTTACCCAACAGGAAGGGGTGACCCAACCTGGAGGACTTGAGAGTCATGCTATAGCCAAGGGCTGGGGAAGAGAAGCCAGCAAAGGACTCTGAGCTACACAAGGAGGGAGCGCCAGGAGAGAGAACAGCGGGGTGGTGGGGAGGCAGGAAGGAGGCAATTTCAAGAACCAGAAAATGGTCTACAAAGCCCCAGTGCTGCAAAAAAAAAAAAAAAAAAAAAAAAAAAAAGGTCACATGTGGCAGAAAGGCCAGGGAAGATAGAGCACTAGAAAGCCTGTTGCATTTGGCAATTAGGGGTCATTTCTGTGACCTCAGGGAAGTACTGGATGGGACACCCAGTGGGTTGGAGAGCTAATGGAAGGTAAGAGAGTGGAACATTTAGCTATGAAAGACTAGAGAGGAAGAGAGAAGTATCTAGAAGGAAGGCTAAGTGGAAGGTGATATTTTATCTGTTTTGTAAGATCAGAGAGATCGGGGTAGGATTGTAGATCACGGTGAAGGATTAGTAGGAAAACAAGAGATAACACATGAAGAAGTGTCCCTAAGGAGACAGGGAGAGAAGGCCTTGTGAGGTGATATGTGGGGAGGTAAGGCCTGCCTGGGGGGCCTCATCAGAGGAGAGCAAAAGGGTCCAATGTAGAAAGGAGAGGTGGAGCAAACAGGAAACCAAGGGTATGTTTGTGTTTGGTATCCTTCATTTACTCAGTGACATAAGAGGTGTAATTGTGGGGCCAGAACTGGGGTGGGTTGAATTGAACAGGGATGACTGGCTTTGCTGAGGGTTTAGTCCATACCCGGGCCATGAGTGAGGAGGTCCAGCTGCTCAAATAGAACTTTGGCCTGTGCATCAGGCAGCCCAGGGACCAAGTCATGACAGCCACACCTGGCAAAATGGGACTACACACCTCCTAGATGAAGTGCTGAGCCTCAGAATGTTCACACTGAAGGCTAGCTACATCACAACCAAGAGTAAGGGAGTGACTGGCACAGTGGCTCACACCTGTAATACTATCTACTTGAGAGGTAGAGCTCAGAAGGATAGCAGTTTGAGTCCAGCTCAGGCAAAAAGTTCTCAAGAGCCCATCTCTACTAATAAGAAGATGGGCACAGTGTGTGGGAAGCATAATAGGAGGATCATAGCCCAGGCATAACTGTGAGACCCTATTTGAAAAATAATCAAAGCAAAAAGGACTGGAAGTACGGCTCAAATGGTAGCGCTCCTGCCTGGCAAGCTCAAGGACCTGAATTCAAACCCCAGTATCACCAAATAAAAAAAAAGTAAGGAGATAAAGATGCAGAGGGTGGCAGGGGAGAAGAGACTGGGCATTCCATGGGGTCTAGATGAGATGACAAAGTGGAGGCAGGAGAAGATGATGAGTTGGGGTCAACAAAGTGGGGCCTGTGGCCAGATCCAGCCCACTGCCACTTTGTAAATAAAGTTTTATTAGGCACAACCATGCCCATTTTTTACGTATTGACTGTCTATTAAACAGACAAAATTGATTAGTAGCAACAGAGAATGTATGGCTCACAGAGCCTAGATATTCTCTCTCTGGAACTTTAAGAAATGTGGGACCCGGGGCTAGAGGACAGGAGGGCTGAATGGAGTAAAACAGACAGACAGACAAATTACAGAAACAGAGCATAGACAGACCTGAAGGGATAAAAGTTTGGAGCCAGAGAAAATAAGAGCAGAGGGTGGACTGGGAGGTGGAAATGTGCATGGGGCTAGATGTTGGGAGAGAGAGGCAGTGCTGAAAGCTGGGGCTGGATGAAAGCTGCTGGAACTAAGAGCGTCTAAGAATGACGAGGTTACTGTATGAAGTCCATAGCATCAATAGAATTGCCCACGTGGATGGTAAAATGAATGACAGACTTTCTGTCACTAACCACTAGACCCAGGAAGTCACCGGGAAATACCCCATCCCAACCCCAAAGCATTTTTTTGTCTTTGCTGTTAAAACCTTGGTTTGTTCAGAGCAACCATGTGTCCTATCCTTGTCTAGACCAATCCAATAATTGTACCTACTTTTGGCTGATACTTACTTTCACAGTTTGTCTTGCAGCTAGAAATGGTCCTATGCTCTGCTGATGAGATACCTCTGAAAATCAGCTCTGGGTTCCTGGGAAAGCTTTTATTTGTCTGATCAGAGGTAAGGTAGTGCTGCCCCTCCCCTTCTTGCCTTGAACACAGAGTTGATGCTTTTGGCTACAGCAACTATTTTGTGACTATGAAGCAACACATTGGAGGGCATACATGACAGCTAGCTGAGGATGTTGGGGCAGAAAGAAAGCCTGGACCTTGGCGCCATTATTAAACCCCTACCCACCTCCAGACTTTGTGGGGTAAGTAAGTGACTTTACTGCTATGAACAATTTATTTTTATTGGAAAGACACTTAACTGACAGAGGAAAGGCACAGGAGCACCAAGGTAGCAGCTGGGAATGGGGAGAGGGAGAGGGCAGGGAGCAGAGAGTGAGTATAGATGGAGCGAGGGAGACAGTGTCTAGGAACAGACAGGATGAGGCCGGGCATTTGGTAGAGAAATTTGGTTTTCTTGTGCAGGGAATGAAAAGGATCACTAACACCTCTTTAAAATCACATAGATCAGGCTGGTGGAGTGGCTCAACTGGGAGAGCGCATGCTTAGCAAGTGTGAGGCTGTGAGTTCAAACCCCAGTACCACCCAAAAAAAATTCCATAGATCATAAACAATGTAATTGATGCCTGCTAAGCTTCATGCCTTCTTCAAATGTCCTTGAGACATTTACTTTCCTATAATTTCTTTAAAAGAAAGAAAAATGGCAAAGAATCTGCATGATTGTGATAGTTTTATCTTTCTCTAACATATAAAAGTGAAATATATTTAGTCAATTTAGTTTTGTTTTCTTTTGTTTAGTTTTTTTTTGGCAGCACTGGGGTTTGAACTCAGGGCTTCACACTTGCTAGGCCAGTGCTCTACCACTTGAGTCACTCCTCCACCTTATTTAGACAATTTAGAAAGCACAGATAAGCAAATAGAAGAAAACGTTCTGGGCGTTTGGTGATCTAAGGGCTGATACTTTAGAGAATGAAACAGGAGGAGGATGGTTAACGAAGATTAGGACAGGGAAGAAAGAGATCCATTATACATTGCCTTCCCTGGCCAGGCCTCAGTTTCCCCATCTGTAAAATGAGCAGGTCAGACTGCAGCTGGGAAAATGCCCAATCAGCTTCCCTGGAATATCAACACACAGACCTCTGTGCAGATGCCTTGGGCTGGTGACAGCCCAGTTTGCACAGGGTGGCCCTTAATACACCCTGTGCAAACTGGATGTGAGTTCTGGGTTTAGAGAGCTTCAGTGGCCAGCCAGCCACAAAGCTATCACATCTCAAATCCGTGTCCAGTGCTCACTCCCCCTCACACCCAGCCCTCTTCCCTGAGATCAATCTCACTCCCTTCAATTGCTCCACAGCCACTCCCCACAAGCAGGTACAAGACCAGGGACCAGCCGGCCAGCACCACCACAGACAAGACTGATGCAGAGAGGGAAGGTCCCCTGCAGATAGGATCTCCCGCTGGCCTCTGCAGAGGAGAGTTTATTACCATCTAGTTTGTCTGTGGTGGCGTCTGATGACTGAAATGGCTGGCTTTCCCCACTGGGGCACCGCTGGGGACCAAAGAACACAGGGAATAGCTTCGAGTTTATGTGTCTGGTGTTAAAAATCAATGGTTTCCCTCTTCAGGAGGCACCTCAGGGGCAAAATAGAGCGAATCGCTTATTAGCTTCTGCGTGCACTTGGCAGGTGATGAAGCAGCTGGGAAACTAGTCATACATCGTAATAAAGCGCCCTTCACCCACCTCCGCGGACCAGTGAGCATGCGCCCCACCCTGGCCATGGCCCAGTGTCATTAACCTCCACGGTGCTGACCATCACTCGCCCCTAATTTGCGATGGAGGCTACCTGGGGCTCCGCCAATAAGAGAACAACCAAAATACTGGAACGATTATCCCAGCGTCCTCCCAGAACGGATAGATACGTTGGAGAGGGGCTCTGTCTGGACAAGGGATCATTTGATTTCTGTGGAGTGAATGAGCTGCTAGAGATTACCCACCACTGCCCCTTCCTCTGGGCACCATGGGGGTGGCAGCCCACAGTCAAGCAGTGCCCATTGACTCATCTACTCCCAGTCACTTTGCTCACCCTTAAAACACTCCATTCTTACTCACGGAACCAAAGCTGCGTATCACTGATGGCATCTTTTCTTACACTACTACCAAGCAACTGTGTGACCGTCTGCAGGTGTATCCACCTCTCTGAGCCCCGACTTCTCCATCCTGGAAAGATAGCTATGAGATGGGATCTCAGATGAAGCCTGTAGCACTGTGCTGTTACCTCCCCTGTGGGGCTGCAGCTAGCACAAATCTGCCTCCACGTGTTGAGGACTGGGCACCTGCAGTGTTGAAGACAGGCAGGCTTTTGCTATTATTCCCAGCATGGGACAACACTTTTCCCAGGCAAGCACCTCAAAGTGGTGGGGTACAGGTTCGAGATCCCTCCTGACGTCCAGGGGTAGGACATTCCCTTTTCTGAGTCAGGGAAGCAGGATTTAGACTCATCCCACAGGACCCTCGCTTTCAGTACTCTGAGGAGGAAACAGGCAAGACAAAGACACAGGCTAGGTAGAGATTGTTCAAGGTGGGCAGGACCGAGGGACCGTGTGGTGACAAGGAGCAGCAGCAGCTGGGCTTGGGAAGCATTCAACTCTTCCCATAGTGCCAACTGACTGCCTCAAACACGAAGCAGTGTGGCCCATGGTGAGTGCTGCGGTCAGAGGGAAATCTGACCTCTGTAGGTGCCATTGAGAAGTGGAGGTGGTGGGCAGACCTCATGCCCTCATGACACACTGTTCTCCTCTCCCTGCGGTAGATGTGATGGTAGCTTCTTGGTCAGGGTGGCTGTGGGGCTCACATAAGCTGGTGTGGGAACCACAGGGTCCCATAAATGGAGGCAATGTTGATGATGAAGGAGACTCTTTGAGGAGTTCCCAAAAGGGTGGCTGACCCCAGGGCAGAGGTAGCCATCTGTGAAGAGCCAGCATGGCCATCCTGGGGCACATGGCTGGCACAGCCATGAGGAGTCCCCATCACATCATGTCAGGTGCTTGGTGCAGGTGACTGGCCTCCCAAGGGCGCCTGGACCTTCTTGCCTAATGCCACTTAAGTATGAATCATTAAGTGCTTGGTCTTGACAGAGGCTCAGGGACAGAAGGAGCTGATGTCGTCTGAGAACAGAGGCCAAGAGAAGCCCCTGGTGGTTTGGCTGTGGAACAGGCAGGGGACCAGCCCAGATGACACCACTCCCTCAGATGGAGTTTGAGGCAGGCTTCTGGTCCCAGGATGTGCCAAGCTGGGCGGGCAGGCCTGCCAAAAGTCTGCTCCTCCAAGGAGCGTGCCAGCACAGGGCCAGATGCTCTAGCGAGGCCCTCCTCTACCAGAAGTGACTGGTGTTCTCTGAGGTCACCCCACTGCCACCCAGCGGGAGGTTCATTCTCTTCCTACCCCATCCTAGCTTTCCTTGGGGTCACGGACTGCTGCCTTCCTTGGTTCCCCTTGGCCTCTGGCTATAGCGTCCACTGTCTGAATGTCTCTGGGTCTGACTGTGATTTAATTGGGAGCTTAAAAAACCCTGATTGTCCCATAATTATAAGGCAGAGAAATTACGGGGACATCAAAGGTTGCTCTCAATCGCTATATTAATTGTCCTTCGTTATCTCTCCATATAAAAGCCCACTTGATAGAGACAAAAGCCAGCCAGCTCTTATTCCACAGCAGCCTGACAGGACAATGAGAGGCCACTGTAGGCTCAAAGCTACTTCTTCACAGACACAAGCCTTTGCTGTACCCTGACAGCCCAGCCCCAGCAGGTCACATGCTTGACCTCACCACCAAGACCAAGACCCTATCCCATCCAGCTTAGCCTCCCCTAACATCAGCCTGGCCAAGACCCTACAGCCTCCTGACTCTGTGGTTTGCAAAGAGAAAAAGCCCCACGTTCTTAACTGTGTTTCATGTGTGTTTCTTTGAGTGCTGGTGGCTAAGTAGCTATGTGGAACATTTTGGAATTAAATGACATTTACTCCATGTCCCAGGTGCCACATGGAGTGTTGTATGTATTTCTCTCCGCAACAATAGTTAGGCGTCTTATATTCATTTATTCTTTGTCTTTTTTTTGATGGCATTGGAGTTTGAACTCAGGGTCTCATGCTTGCTGGGCAGGTGCTCTACCGCTTGAACCACTCTGCCGGCCCTAGGCATGTTATTTTTATATCTGTTTTGCAGATGGGACTCAGAAGGGTAAAGTCAACTGACTGAGGTCACACGGCCTGTGAAATGCTGGAGCCAGGATCAGACCCCAATCACCGTGGAGCTCCCCATCACTGCTGTACTGTTGAGCATGTGTATCAGGGGGCGGGGTGGATATGTGGGTGTGTTGGGGGGGGGCCATAGAAACTTAAGAAAAAAACCTAAGCACTAGGTCCAGTAGAAAAGTGGACAATGCAACAGGCATAAGCTAGGATACTGTCACAGCGGATCTATACATTTGATTTATTTTTAAAAGACCTCGCAGTCCTTGGGGCTCAGAGGCCAATGAACTCAGGTTTGTATGTTCAGTTCCCTGAGTACCTACTGTATGCCAGATCGTGTTCTCCCCAAGAGAAGACTAGAGAGGAGTAGACTTCGAGACCCACCCCCACACACACCTCCAGACACTGGGGTGGGCTTCAGTCATTCAGAGCATTTGCCTGCATTCAAAGCCTCAGTTGCTCCTGAAGAACCAGGAAGGATATGCATGGAAACTATTCACTTTTCAAAGTTTTTTGACCGTGCTCTAAAAAGTCACCTGCCCCAGTATAATCCAAACTTGACTAACAATCCATCATCCTTGGAACCAATGAGTAAGAGCCACGTGTGCGGAGTTCTTCCCTGTTCAGAATGAGCCGGTGGGGCTCATTCTGACCTCACCGTAGCCCCATAAGAGAAATCCTAACCCCCCTCCCCCACAGATGAGAACACGGTGGCCCAGAGGGGAACAAGATTTGAGCCAGATCCCAAAACTCATTATTGTCAAATCAAGACAGGGTAAAGCTAGCACACCACAGTGACTCTGAACCATCAGATACCAAGAGCACATACAGCAGGTGTTTCCAGTGAGAAACCCAAAGGAAGTCAATACCCGTCAATGTCTCGTGCAAAGTTTGGTCCATTTCAGCCATTCCCAGTAGCCACCAGGCCTCTTGCCAGCCCCTGACCTGGGCACGGCCTTGGGAGACACAGCTGGGGCTCGTTGACAGCCAATCTACAGACAAGAGCTGGGTTTACAGCAAAGACAGGAACTGCTGATTGTCCGGACCCTGAGTCACTTCTCATGTCCCAGTTCTGCTAGAAGCCAGCTATTAAGCCTAAGCCTGTCTTAGCCAGTGGCCAAGGACAATCAGGATCTTTCAGGACCTTCAGAATGAAGAGGAAAAGAAGGGTCAGAGCATCCATGCCTTTGGTAGCAAACACTTTTCTACATCTGGGTCCAGGACCATAGTTTTTTACGGAATGCTATTTCCTACACTAGACAACTTGCTGTTCTTTCACCCTGATTTCCTAAAAACTTAAAAGGAGAGCCAACCTCAATTGTTACTGTCCTTCTCACCTTCTCAACACATATTTCACAATATTGTTTTGTACTTCCTCCAGCCCAAGAAGCAGGTATCATTGTCTCCATCTTACAGATGAGAAAACCGAGACTTAGAGAAGTGAGATGACTTTCCCTAATTATTTCCAACTCCAGACTTTCCAGTCACCAAGCCACCACACACTGCCCTTCCCAGGTCAACCAATATGACCTTCTAAAGCATAAATCACACCACATCCTTCCATTTCCTGTGGCCTACCACTGAATTTCCTTCCCATAGGAACAATACCCAAACCTCTCAGCCAGGTCCCCAGGGCCCTCCATGACCTTTCTCCCCCAGTCTCCCTCTCCCTGTCATCTCCAACTCTACTAACTCCCTCTCCTTTACCATGTATTCACCACACTGGACCCTTTTCTGATGATTGGATCTGCCAGTCTCACTCTCAGCCCTGGCCTCTACACTGCAGCTCCCTCCTCCTGGAATCCTCTCCCTCTAGAGAGCTGGTCATACCCAATCTGAGCCACTCAGCTCTGGCTTAATCCACGGATGCAGAAGTAGACTGCTGTGTCTACTGGATCTCCAAGAACAACTTGCAGCATCACACTTGGGCATGTCCCACTCTGAGAAGTCAGCATTTGGCCAATAGGACTGGTCTGGCCTACTAAAGTGAACCCTGTTATCACTACGGGTCCCCAGTGCTGACTTGTTAGCAGTGCTGGGTGAGCAACAAAGACAGCTGCATCAAAAATGAACAAAGTAGGACTGGAAGCATAGCTCAAGTGGTAGAGTGCCTGCCTAGCAAGCCTAAGGCCTAGAGTTCAAATTCCAATATCACCAAAACAAAAACAAAAACAAAAAAAACAAAAACTCATGAAGGAATCATACCTTTGGCAACTTCCCAGAGAAAGAGAGGCTTGCAAGGCCCTGGCATTACAGCCACAGCAGAGCAGAGAGCTGCAGGTGCCTGAAAACCAGGCTATACAGGGGCTGACTTGACCTTGAGGTCCCAGCCAACCCTGGAGGAATGCTCCTTGATATACATAGGATGGTACTACCTCCAGCTGTCAAGGCTAAGTTGGAGCTTGAAGCCAAAAGTGGGCCAGGCCAAGCTGCCCAGGGCTGCAGAGGTGGATAGGGGAGCTGGGGCCAGGCCAGAGCTCTATGCCAGATCCAAGTCAGAGGAAACAGCAGGTCAAGGTGAGAGCCAGCTCAGAAACCAGGGTCATGAGTGAATCTAAATGCAGTCAGGAAGGAGGCCAAAGGCATAGAGGCAGGCGGTGCCACCAGGCAGTGGGATGTGTTACCTGATAGAGTAAGATCCTCCAAAAGCCCTGCCCCAAGGCCATGCCCTGTCCAGGCCTCCAAGGTGGGCATCTCCCAGGCTGGTTAGGACAGCAGGCATGGGTGGAAGCCTGTTTGAACTTCCTCAGCCCTGTGTCTGAGGGGGAATTAAACCACTCTGTTCTACCAGGGCGTTTCATTGACTTCTGGCAAAACACGATGTCCTGCTTCAAAGGGACAGCAGCACGCAGGCTTAGGAGGCTCGTTGGACATCAAAGGGCTATTAAAGAACTGTATCCTGATGAGCTAATTGCACATGCAGCTTGAGCAGACGGAGCACGTTTGCCCAGGAACATATGGGCCCACACATCCAGAAAGAGGGTGCTGGGGACAAGATGTGAGCTGGGCTTGGGTGGACCCAACATGTTTGCAAACTAATTCAAGATGTTGTCTCAGCCGGGCTGCTCAGGCTCCACTGCAGTCCCCTCCCCCTAGCATTCCATCAAGGCTGTTGGGGGAGAGCAGGCCTCCAGAGGCCCAGTGAAGAGGACAGAGCCCACACACACCAGAACATTCCCCCCAGAGCCACAGAAACATGTGGGTGGAGAGAGCCTTCCCTTGACTCCAAGAGGCCCCTCCAGACATGCGCTCTGAACCGAGAGCAGCTGCAGTGGGGACCAAGAAAGACCATTGCCCTCCCTGGGCCTCCTGGGCCCCCCCCATCTAATTAGGGTGGGGGGCCATCATTCTCAGTCCTAAAACAGTCACAGAAATGCCTTGCAACACTGGCATTGCTACCCATCCAGGAACATTAAAACCATCCAGCCCAGCTCTTCCACGGGGCTTCCTGGGGGCAGACCCACTGAGTGGGCAGGTCCCCGGCCCCTTGACAGCCACAGTAAGCTGAGCAGCTCAGTTTTTATATGGCTTATCATCAGGACCATACATAAGAAAAACAAAAATAAGGGAGCTCCAGAACTGGATGCAGTGGTTTACACCATAATCCAGGCTACTCAGGAGGCAGAGATCAGGAAGACTGCATTTTGAGGCCATCCCAGGCAAAATGTTAGCAAAACCCCATCTCATCAATAAGCTAGATGTGGCGATGCACACCTGTTATCCCAGCTACTCAGGAGGGATCACAGTCCACGCTGTCTGAGCAAAAAAGGTGAGACCTTATTTGAAAAATAACTAAAGCAAAAAGGGTGAAGGGTGCAGCTCAAGTGGTAGAGCATCTTCCTAGCAAGCAAAGCCCTGAGCTCAAACCTCAGTACTGCTGAGAGAGAGAGAGAGAGAGAGAGAGAGAGAATTCCATATTGTTAATGAAACTACTTTTTCATAAAATTACTTTTCAGGAGCAACAATTATGTCTTACAAGTGAGGAAACTGAGACTAAGATGGATGTGACTGCTTGCTTGTTGCCACACAGCAAGTTAAGGATGGAGTCAAGGTGAGAAGCCACTGGGCTACCACTTCTTGTCAGGTTAAGCCAGTTTGACCCTCAATGTTAGGCAGGGATCCCAAACCCACAAGTAGGACCTAGACTCCCTAGGCCCCCTGTGTTAATCAACTTTCCATTATTGTGACAAAATTCCTGGTAAAATCAACTTAGAAGGAGGAAATGTTTATTTTTGGTCATGGTTTCAGTTCATGGTCACTTTGGCCCTGCTGTTTTGGGACTGTGGTAGCATGATCCATCATGGTGGGATGATCCATCCTGGCAGAGGAAAGCTGCTCACCTCATGGTGGTCAGGAAGCAAAGAGAAAAACAAGAAGGGGCCAAGATTCCAAGATCCCCTTCAAGACACACCCCCAGTGGCTTAACTTCCTCCCACTAGGCCCCACCTCTTAAAGGTTCTACCACATTCCAATTTTGCCTCATGTTGGGGACCAAGCCTTCAACACATGGACCTTTGGAGGACATTCAAAATCCTAACCATCTCCACCCCTTCTCAAGCAGGTCCACAAGGAAGCACAAGTAGTTCTGGAGTGGCAGGCTGATGCCTTTAGGGTTGGGCCCATTGTTCTCAGAATCACTGGTGCTCAGGATCCTGCTGGCTCCCACAGCTGGTGGCCCACAGCTTATACCTGTATGGGATTTTTTTTCTTTTGTAGTGTTAGAGATCAAACTCAAGGCCTCACTCATGCCAAGCAAGCGCTCTACAACTGATCTACACATCCAGCCTTGGAAATTTAAAAAGCACTGCACTGTTAAATGCTGTACAGTGAATCCTGTACAGTGTTTCTTAAATTTAGTACATATTATACATAAATACAGATTTCTGGATTCTCCTAAAATATTAAAACATCAATCCTTTCTGCAGGCACCTTTTCATAGGGGATCCATTGGTAGGAACTAGTCATGGCTGACACGGCCTGTGCCTTCTGGCTTGCTACACAACCTACCACTCACCATTGTCACCATGCTCTCCCTGCCTCGCTACTGGCAAAGCCCTTTCTGACCCCATTAGGCATTTGGGTTTGTAGCCTACAGAAAGCTTGAGCAGGCTTTCCCTCTAAATCAGATCACTCCTCCAGCCCATTACTGTTCCTCACGAGTGCCCCCAAATGCACGAACATACACACACACACACACACACACACACACACACACATACACTTATGCACAGGCTGACTCAACCTGGCTGAGCTCAGCAGCCCTGTGGCTAATCCTATGGACACAAGTATCTGAGTGGGGAATCTAGGGAAAGGAAGACTGCAGGGAGGGGAAGAATAGACCACATAAATGTAGACGTGGAATTAGACCTAAGCATGCAAGAAGGGGATACATCAGAGCAGAGGGTCCAAGAGCCATGGGAGATGGGGTCGGGAGGTTGCAGATTCCCATTGAACCTGGACAGCAGGCCAGTCCACATGGGCCCCCTCCCCCTTCCCCTTCCTCCCCTCCTCCTCTTTTTCCTCCTCCCCCTCCTCCTCCTCTGGAGGGCTGAATCTCCTTAGTCCTGTGCCACTAGGAGCACAGGCATGGTGACAGCTGTACCCTATAAATTGTCATCCAGAGTCACTGCTCCAATCTCAGCCTTCAGGGAGGGCTTTCCATCCACCAGGTACCATGTGCAATTTTGTCTGAAAATATCTTCGAATTTAATCCTCAGTGCTCTTTGGGTGTGAAAGAAAGTCCAAGGTCAGAAGGGCAAAGCACACTTCCCAAGGTCAGTAGTGCCTGGATGACTCCCCAAGAGTGGACGGGACAACAGCGTGCTCAGTGGAAAGGAACACACTGAGAAACAAAGCCCTCCGACTGTCACCTTCATTCATCTAGCAACCTCCCCTAGACAGAAGATAGAGCCACTGGAAAGCAAACCTGTCCTTGACCACTTAGCGTCTGAATGCAGAGAACAGTAAGACGTAAGATTGGAGTGTTTTCATAAAAACCCTCAGTTATGGAGTATGGAAGTGTGTGGGATCCAGACCCAAGGTTGCTGCTTCAAGCAGACTGACCTGGCAGGGTGTATGACTTCTCTGCTCCTCTGTAAAGAAGTATCAATACAAGGCTGACCACCATCCAAACAGCACCCTTCTCAGGTGGCTAGAGAGGATGGAAGTGGCCCAGCGGCACTACACGCAGCACAGAGAAAGCTTCTGGCAGAGCCTCATGTCTTCCCCTTCACTTCACCCTCGCTTGGCTTTTCCTTTCCCTTTGGAGCATGGGGAGGGGGCACCTCCCCTCTCCTCTTCTTCATGTGGTGAGGACTTAGCTACCTGGAGTCTCTCTACTCACTCCAAGGAGTCCCAGATGGCCATTCCAGTGGCTTCACAGGTGTGTCCCATCCTGTGACAAGGCCTGGCCTGGGGAGCTGTGCCAACCTGTCCCCATGGCCAAGAGCTAGTCCACTCTCAAGTAGTGCTCTGCTCTGTCTGTGCTTCTGACCAATGCAGGTATGCCTTCACAATGCTCTGCAGGCCTCCAGTCAGCCTCTCAAGCAGGCCACCTGCAGGCTGTGGCACAACCCCAGACCCTTCACACTTTCAGTACCCTCCGAAGACATGGAGGTGACACACAAAAGGGGAGAGCAAAGGTGGTGAATGCCACAAACTCTCAGGTTCAAAGGCCTGTACAAGGCTATGGCCATGGGACTCTGGGTGAAAGGCAAGGCCAAACACCCCTGCACCTCTGGGGAAACTGGGGCTCACAGAAGGGATGTCCTGCGTCATGCACAGGTGAAGAGCAGCACAGGAGTCTGTGTCTAGCAGGAAAGAAAATGGCTCCTGTAGATCTCTGGGGAAAAGAACCATGAAATGTCCTCAGTGGGTTTGTGAACTCCAATGCCGAATGCGGCAAGGGTCTGCTGTGAGAAGCCAGGGGGGCCTCTGATAGCCCAGGAACACTTTTCCCTTTAAAAGACAATGGCCCCAAAAGAAAAGATGCACATGCCCTTCAGCGAAGTGATGTGGCTGAGGGGACCCTTGCCAGAACCACCTGCTCTTTGAAGTACTTGCCTCCAAAATTACAAGCTAAATAAGCCTCTGTTCTTTTGCAAATAAATGAATAAAACAAAGGCCCAGGTGCTGTGTGTGTAGTTGTTCACGTACTATAAAGCTCACCCATTTCCAGTGTCCAGCGCCGATGATTTTAGCAAATTGGGCGATAATCACTACAATCTGGTTTTAGGGCATTTCTGTTTCTGTCAAAAGGAGACCCCATAATCATCCGCAGTCACACCCCATCGCCCACCCACAGCTGCCAACCCCAGCTACCACTGTTCTACCTTCCACCTGTCAGGGTCACTTCATAACATTGAAATCAAGCAACAAATGGTGACTGGCTTCTTCAACTTCTTCCAGGGTTTTCAAGACACTTCCATGTGTCAGAACTTCACATAATAATAATTTTATGGATACTGTCTATTTTACTCATTGGCTGATGGATATTTTGCATGCTTTCTACCTTTTTGGCTATTGTGAACAGCATTGTTGTGGTCTTCGAGAATGAGGTCTGTGCGGACAGAGCTTCACTTCTCTTGCTTCCATACCTAGGAGCAATCATATGCTGTGTACGTTTAATACTTTGAGGAGTGGCACTGTTTCCCAAAGTGGCAGCATAGGAGAGTTCCACTTTCTCCACATTCTCATCAACACTTGTTATTATCTGTCTTTTTTATTAGATCCATCCTAGAGGGTGTGAAGTAGCCTATCCCTATGGTTTTGATTTGCATTTCCCTGTTGACTAAAGACCTGGAGGGTTTTTTTCTTCATGTGTTTATCAACCATCTGTGTATCTTCCTTAGAGAATTGTCCATTTCTATCTGTACCTTTGGCTTTTTTTTTTGTCTTTTTTGGTGGGACTGGGGTTTGAACTCAGGACCTCATGCTTGTGCTCTACTGGTGGAGCCACACTTTCAGTCCATTTTGCTCTGGTTATTTTGGAGCTATAGTCTCCCAAGTTATTTGCCCAGGGTGACCTGAAACCTCAATCCTCCCGATCTCAGCCTCCCAAGTAGCTAAGATTACAGGCGTGAGTCACTGGTGCCTTACCACCTTTGCCCATTTTAAATTAAGTAATCTTATAAATGTGAAGACAAACCCCACAACAAACCCTGCGGTGGTGATCATTGTCTTTCCAAGACTGCTTTTTGCATCTTTGCATTTTGTTAAGGCAGCAATGCTGGCTCTAATTTTATTGCAAGGTGGAAGATTTTCATTTCTTACTCTTTGGAAAGACTGATTCACTGGAGTGCAAAAAAAAAAAAGAAAGAAGAACAACACATCCTGCCTCGAGGCACCCCACACTCTCTCTTCCTGATCAGTTCTGAGAAATCAAATCTTATAGCACAGTGATTTCCAGGGATTTTTCTTTAAATAGGTTTTTTGGGGTTTTTTTTAAATCATGAATATTGGGATTCATAGGATCCTAAAAAGGAACCATGAGAAGAGTCCTAGGATCTCCAGTGTCTGCAGCCTGGCCCCACGACTCTAGACTCAGGACACTGAAGACCAGAGAGCAAGAGACTTTTCTGATGTCCCACTGTCTGTGACTATGAGACTTGGATGTATCAGATATCCTCTCCTCCAGAACACCTCCTTGATATGGCGGGACTGAGTCTAGAGAGAGGAAGCTCTGCCCAGGTCCACAGAGCCCTGGGGCTGCTCCCCCTGCAGCATCCTGCAGCCTGGAGGGAGGTGAGTAGGTGGGGAGGTGGGCAGGGCCAGTGTGAGAGGCAGACAGGCAAGAGTAGCCAGATACCTCCCCCACTGCTGCCCCCCACCCTGCTCCTCCCCCAGACGCACCCACTGGGAACAGACAAGGACATCTGTCCCACATCAATGCAGACACAGTCTGCACAGAAGTGGGTGATCTGTTTCAGGGGACACCCCCCACAGGACACATGGAAGGCAGCAGGTGGTTCTGGGAAAGAAGAGAAAGTCAACCAAACCCAAAGATTTCCTGAAAGCTGCTGACACCCTTGCTCCACACTTTGTTCTGGAAATGATAAAAAAAGTGTTGGGCTCTCTAGCCACATAGTTGGGCACAATGTATTGTCCAATAACCTTTGCAGCTGCTGAGATCTGCGTAACATGGGCTTGTGGTGACCTAGAAGGAAGTATCTGGTGGAGGACCACAGGGCTCTGTTCTTCACCCTGGCTTCTGGCATCTTTGATTAGGGCCACACATGGGCTTCCTGGGTCTCTGCTGATCAACCAGATGGATAAGAAAGAAAGTGTGAAGAATGACAACATCGGGATGCCAAACAAGGTTTCTAGAAGCATTCATTAGGTGCCTACTGTGTGCACCTGTCCACTGCGATCCTGGAGACTTTTCCTGAGGAGAATGCAGTACAGCCCATGAGGCAAGGCCAGCCCGAGTAGAAGCTGCAGCTGGGGTCCTCGGGTTACAGAGCCAGAGAGGCCTGGAGGGATCCCAAGGGCTCCACACAGCCACCTGGACCCTCACGGGGAGCCCAGCACAGTATCCTTTTCCTATGAGTACCCTGTTACCCAGTGTGACCAGGCAACGGCCCCAGATGCCAGAAGCTAAGAGTTGATCCAAGGGATGGATGGGCAGAGCTGCCAGCCTGAGGAGTGAGAAAGGATGAGAGGGGCTGCTGCCACCTTCTACACACAGAGAGCAAAAAGCACGAAGGCCCTGTGGCCCTAAGAGACACATACACCCAGATAGGACCCACAGGACGACCTGTTGTCATAGCGAGAGACGCCCAGCTACACCACCTAAAGTCTCTTCTGCAGGTTTCAGAGCAGTCCTGGGAAACCCCACCCCACTCCTTCAAACTTCAGCTTGGCCACCTCCTCAAGCAGGCCCCGTGGGCCCTGGAACCTGCCCTCCAGGGACCCTGGAAGCCCCTGGGGGAAGTGACAGGCAGACTACAACCTAAGGGATCCACAAGAATTAGCCAGGAAGAGAGCGTGCATTGCAAACACGCAATGGCTATTTTTTTGAAAGCTTATTTTGCCTCAGGGACCGAAACTCCAAAGTCCTTGCCTCAGTGGAACTTAAAGCCTGGCATTGGAGCTGATGGGATTTGAATAACTATGGCAACATGGAATTAACAACTAGAAGAAAGATAAATCCAGGACGTAGAGCACACAGACTAGACTTGGACTGGGCTGCGGGTGGATGCACTAACATTTGAGGAAAGAGAAGAGTTCTACCAGGCACAGGGGGCTGTAGAGGGAAGGAAACAGAATTTCAACAAGACCAACCTATGCAAATGCACTGGGGCAGCAGTGAATTTAGTACTTTAATAGATCTGAAAATGATGAGTAAAACAGAGGATGTTGGAGCATGGAGGCAATGCCCTAATTACCTCTCATTATTACAAGTAACATTAAGGATTTTAAAGGTCCTTAAGTTAATCACATTTCTTCCTCATCACAAGCACCATGAGAAAGGCAGGGCAGAATATTCTCCCCATTTTATGGATGAGAAAATCGAGTCTCAGAGAGGTAAAGCCAGGTGCTCAAGGTCATAAGGCAGGAAGTACGTGTCTGGATTCAAATCTAGACCCATGTGACCCTAATGGAGACACCTGCTCTCTTTCCTGTGGTTCCAACGCACACCCCCGGCCAGCACCTTCTTGTAGATACGGGGTTGTACGGCTCAGACCCCAAGCCCAGCTGTTCAATCTGGGGCAGCTCCTGGCCCCTCTCCACTCCAGCTGCACCGGGAGCTCACTGTGCCTGCCTGGGATGTAAACGCTAATTGCCCAGAAAGTTTTTCATCTCAACAGCTCCCAGCTGTGACCTGGCGGGAAGAGGACTGTAGAGAGGAGCCAGTTAGGATAAGGAATTTGGAAATGGCCAATCTCCTTCAGAAACAAAAGCGTGTTTTTGCTGCAGCCATCTCAAGGGCCTCTCGTCTCCCCGGTCACCCGCCAGAGTGCATGTTGCTTGTCAAGTGACTCCGTCTTGATCGACAATTCAATTGGCCCAAATTACATTAGGTATGTAAATTTCATCTGCCAATCAGCACGGCTTGGACATCACTCTCACTGCTTGGCTGCCCGGCACTCCAGCTCCCGTCACACTGCACAGGGGAGGGGCCCTCCAGGGACCAGGAGGAAGAACCGAGGCCTGCGCCTGCAGAGTCCTGTACGATGCTGGCTCCTAAGGAGGCAAAAGCAAATAGCAAAGAAAGGCCCCAGATGCTGGAACCAGACTGCTTGCTTTCAAATCTCAGATCTGCCGCTCATCAGCTAGGTGATCTTGGGAAGGTTGCTTGGCCTCTCTTAGCCTCACTTTTCTTTTCTGTAAAATGGAGATGAATAACACCTTCTGTGCAGAGTAGTCCTGAGAGTGGGATGATTTTAACGGGAACAGCACCTAGTCTCGTGAACATTCACTGTCGCCACCATTGCTACCCAACTTTGCCGCACTTCATTTTAGTCTTTGTACTTGGTAAGTTCCATGTTGAATCTGCTCAGGTCCATGGGGCACAAACCAGAAATGACCTGCATTCTCCCCGCCACCAGGACAGAGATCAGGGCAAGGCAAGGGAGGTCCTGGTGTTAAGCACAAAATTTAAGAAGGCACCACAAGTCTCAGTTATCTAATAAATCATATTTTAATGCCGTGTTGTTCAAAAATCAACATTCGTGCAAAAAGCCCATGATATACAAAATTTCCAAATTTAAGCCCACTTGGTAGATGGCTTTTTCCTTGAGCTGAATGAAATCATGACAGTTCCCATGATTTCTTCCCATGATTCTTGTGATCCAGGCATGGTGGTATAAGCCTGTAATCCCAGCTACTCCGGAAGCAGAGGCTCAAGAATGGCAAGTTCCAGGCAAAGTTAGTGAGACCCTATCTCAAAAACAAACTACAAAAGGACTGGAGATATGGCTCAAAGCCCTGGGTTCAATCCTCAGTACTACAAGAAAAAAAATATCATCCAGTCACTTGAGCAACCAAAAGGAATTTTATTTCACTAAGCTCAGTACAGTCACGCCTGTCTCTTCTACACTAGGCCAAGATGCTGCTAGCTTTGAGGGAGAAACAGTCCAGCTTTCCTCTCCCCCCGCCCCTTCTGCCCTTCCTCTTTTAGTTTGTGTCCTTGAATTCTGACCCCCGGGTGAGGCCCAAGGGAGAGGGGACCAGGGACAGATATGGCAGTGGCAGCTGGCACTATCTTCTGTGGGTGGCTTGATAAAGTTGGCTCTTTCTCAAGTGAGGCTATCATGGGTTCTCAGACAAGTCCTCTGTTGGGGACCTATTAACTCATTTCTGGCTGCTCCCTTCCAGACATGGTCCTCTTGAGGCCACCATGCCCTTCTGGGCCTGCTCCCTCAGAGCAGTCACTCCTGCAGCCATCCCTGGGACATACCCTCACCTGTGCCCTTGCTGGCAGAAGGCACTGACCCCCACCCCATGCCTCATCATCCCCTCTATTCCCTCAGACCCTGCAAGCCGCAGCTGCTCCACCTCGGACTTCTGCCACTGCTCCCCAAACTTAGGGCAACCTCGTCAAGCCCTCTTTGAAGTAGGTGGAGGTAAGAGGAGAGGACACTTGGTTCCTAAGATACCCTGCCCTTGCCCTCTGCCTTTCTTTCACAGAGGTGCTTGTGGAGCCAATGTCACAAACTCAGCGGCCACTCACCTCCCTTGAAGCCCAGACGGCCTGGTCTGGCACCTCCCATAGGAGGCTCTCAACCTTGCTTGCGGATGGTTCAGCCAAAGCTGAGACCCTAAGAGAGAGACCTGCACTGTCTGAGCCCTTCCCATCCTCTGAAGAGTCAGTCATCCCCACTCTCAAATGAGGTATCTTCGAAGACCAGGGCAAATCCCAACTGCCAGCGGGTGGCAGTGCTAAGCCAAAAGCCCACAGCCTGCCTCCTTCTCCCCCGCAGGACCAGGCTGGCTCTTAGGTGCCTATTGAGGACAGGCTAGTTGGAGGAAGCAATGGGCAGGAGTAGGGTGCTGTGGCTCATGCCTTTAATTCCAACTATGTGGGAGGATAAGGTAGGAGGATCTCAGTCAGAGGCTGGTCCTAGGCAAAAAATGCAAGATCCTATGTGAAAAACAACTAAAGCAAAAAGGTCTGGGAGCATGACTCAGAACAAGAAAGACAATGAAAGAAGCCATCAGCCCCAAAGGGGAAAGTGCAAGTGATGGTGTGAGGGAGTTGACAATCTTTAATCAAGCCACAAACTTTGAGTAGGCACCTACGATGTGCAGAGGCTCTCCAGTGGCGCTAAGCCCTGGTAATTTAAGAGGCCTGGCTTTTCTCAAACTAAAGTACTTTTGAATGTGCCTCAGACACCATGCATTTTGCTCTCCCCAGTCTTGTGATCTGAGGAAGTCAAGGCATCCTCTTAGACCACCATGTACCAGAGAGGCTTGAGGCTCAGAGAGGCTGAGACTCGTGCTAAAGGTCACACAGCCCTTGGTTAGCTAAAAGCTGGATTGCACATTGTGTTTGGGAAAGAGGGACCTACAGCCAGCCAAAGGGGACAGAAGACACTCCCATCACATTCCAGCTGCTAAATGCAGCCCTGTCTGGGGGTCTGGGAACATGCTTAGGGCCTGGAAGAGCTCTCACAGGGAGTTTCCTGGATCACTCCACTCCTGGTAGATATTCTGGTCCTTTCTTAAGGACTGGATCAAAGCGGGGCCCCTCATTTGTGCTGCCCTCCCCCAACCTGCGTATGGGTCAGTGTTGCCACCTGGCCTGCACATGCTCTGAGGCCAGGACAGGGACTTCTCCCAGAACACTGCCTCCACTGAACTGTTCCAGAAGTCCTGCCGGGGAGGCTGCCTGCCACAGTCCACCTCCTTCCAGGGGAGCCTGGGCTCAGTCAGCTTCAACCTTGGAATGAGAGCCCCTCTGTCGCTGAACTTTCCTGTCTGCAGACCTAGCATGCATCACCTCACAACCCCCACAGTGGGCGGAATGGGGAGCAAACAACCTGAGGCACAGAGGAAGGGGAGGCTTGGCCAGCCATGCTCTCACAGCAAGCAGGGAGAGAGCTGACATTTGCTCCCTGCTCACCAGACACCCACAGCAGGATGTCTCCACACTGTGCAGGACTCAGGGTGCATGGAGGTTGCAAACCCTGGGCCTGAGGCCACATAGTTCGTTTGACTAAGAGCCTGCTTTTAATCTTGCCTTCTGATGCTGTCTGCGGATCACGTCCCTTTCAGTTCTCCATGGGCCCACCCAGTCCCCATAGTCTTGTTCCTGCCTCCTTCCCTAAGTTCTGTCCTCTGCCTTGCTCCTGCAGGAAGTAGAGTTTGTGACCCCTGGAAACTGGTCTTTGTGTTTCTGCCCCTCTGTGCCCCAGGGACTCTCAGTGTTTCTTCCAGTCCTGCTCTTGGGCCCTCAGTGCCCCAGAAGCTCAGCCAAGCCCTGTGGTTCACCACCTCTCTTGCCTGTGACACTGTCTCTTCCTTCCTTGCCTGGAAAATGCTAATTGCCTGCTCAGACATTCACCAAGTATCAAATGCAATCACACATCCTGGAGCTGCCCAAGGTGATAGACCAAAGGTGGCTATGACAGGGTCCCTTCTCAACAGGACACGTGGAGGCAGGGGATCTACTTGAAAGCAGATCTTGCTAGAAGTCATCTTCTCCGGGTGATTCCTTGTCAGAGTCAGGGGTCCCTGCTGTGTGCTCCCACAGCTCCCTAAGTGACTCTCTTATCACATGGTATTCTGGATACTGTCAAGCTGAGATCAGAAACAGATATATTCACTTCAGTATCCCCAAAATTAGCATAGACACTGCTGCCTGTCGATAGTGAATGAGTGTGAGGAGGAGTGAGAATGAATGAGTGAATGAATGAAAAAGTGAGTTAGTGAGTGAGTGAATGAATGAATGAGTGTGAATGAATGAATGAGTTAGTGAGTGACTGCCATCCTCAGCTCACTCCTCTGTGGATCTTCCTGTTTGCACACAGACGGTTGTATAGATGTGTTTCTGTAAAGCCAACCATCCCGTGGGCACCACTACCTGCCCACTCTGTGCGGGGTCTCATGCTACACTGTGTCCTGGGGCTGGCAGGTAGAGGGGACATGGCTTTGGGCTGGGGACACACAAAACAGCAGGGCAGACAGGCCACAAACGCTTACTGCATCCAGCCCTGTGTTCCTGACCACTCAGATGTGCTTGCATTTCAGCCCTGGTGTTTCTCTCTTGTCCCCCAAATGCTGATTAGAAACGTGCCTGGTGAGACCATGGGCCCCAGTCCTCTCAGAGCCATTTCCATGTGACAACAACCTGACCTTGAGCAGAAAAGAAATGAAGAGAGAAAAGAGAACTTCTGCCTTGGAGCTGGAAGCTAGAATGTGGTCCAGGGACCGGGAGAGGAGGGGGCAGAGGACAGGAAACAGCCTTGCCATCTGCAGGAAGGGACGTGGAGGGTGCGCGCACCTGGGATGATCTGAAGGATGAGGCGTCCGCAGCAGGCTGAGGAAGCAGCTCGAGGCCGCGTCAGGGCCCATGCCCACGCCACCCTCCTCCTGCTTTTTCCACCTGACACCCCCAGAGGTGCAGAGACTAAAGGCCTTGCTTTCCCGGCAGGCGGCATGTGGACGGGAAGTGGCATTTGGTGGCACCCTGATCGGGGGCGCGAACACCACCGCTTCCCAAATTGGTTTTCCGACAGTAAATTATAATTGCTCTCAGCGTTCTAGAACTCGGGGACTGAGATTAATTACAGCTCCGTATCCTATGGCGCCCTGAACTTTAAGCACAGCGTGGTGTGCGGGTTGTTAATGAGCAGGACCTGGGAAGACTTCTCAGATGGAGCAAATGTGAAAAGGAAAACTTTGCGCTGTGTCCCGCACCTGCCAAGAGGGCTTCGGCTTGGAAGGAGGCTTCCCGGCTCCGTGATAATTGGTCAGAGGCGCACAATGGCTCCCAGAGGACGAAGAAAGGTGGCAGGCCACGTTCCCACAGCCCGGAATGGACCACCCATCATGCTGGACTTACAACCAGTGGCCACAATCTCAGATGCCACCGCACTCAGAAAGCCAAAGGACACGTGGGTCTTTCATTCAGGCGGGCGCCACGATAGGGAGTGGTGGGGTGTGCGGACCTGGGAGCCCAGCCCCCAGGGACATCCTCCACTGAGCTCCAGGAATGTGGTTTGTGTCACTGCACCTTCAGGAGCAGAGTTCCAGGTGTGTACATAAAATCTATTTTTACAGTTGGAAGCTTAGAATTTTTTGACATACTTTATGGGACCAAATAAAGAAATGTTCATCCATAAAGAAATTTTTTGAAACGTCTGCATGGAAACCAGTTTCTTCTCTCAGATAGACGGTGGATTTGGAAGTCTCTCCTCCGAAGAGGGCATTGCCACCCCTTGGCCTCCCTAGTTCTTTGTTTCTGTACACTTGCCACAGACATTCCACTTATCCTTTCATCTATCCTTCTAATAAACTTTGAGCCCCGTAATAGGCATGGGTTATACAACCTTGTACTCAAAGCCACTAAGAAAAGACCTACTACAAAGTCAGGCCTCAAATGATGTTTGTTGAATGAATAACTACCGTACATATTTGAACCTCTGCCTTTGCTCATTCTCCAGGAGGAAAATCAACTATCCTTAATCAAAAGTACACTTCTAATGGGCCCTCTGTTCCCTTTACCATATTTCCAGATGCTGAAACCAAGATTGGCACCCTAGATGTCTAGGAGTAGAAGGACGCAGAGATGGTGGTAGCCATTATTCAGAGGAAACCAAAGGCTGGAAGGAGAAGTTGATTTGTACCAAGCCAGGGCTGTGCAAGTAGAGGTCTCTCACCACTCACTTGGGCCCGAACTCCCTCCCTTCTCAGAGAACTGCCCCACACTGGGGGTCAGATGCTCAACAAGCCCCCTCCTAGGAGGAGGGCTACAGCGGTGAGTTCCCAAATCCCACTGCTTCACCAGAAGACCCTAGTGCCACCCCCACCCCCACACGCAGCTCAGGAAGTCCTGAGAAAGCTATCTCTTTAATGGAAAACAGAAACTGTGGTTCAGAATGTGAAATTGATTTGTTTTATTAAACATGTTCTGGCAGGGGGCTCCATGGCTGCTGTCTGTGCTGCTTGGCCTCAGTAGTGGGGCTCAGTGACTCCGAAGCCCCGAGCTGACCATGCCATGGCCAGAGCCCCCCCTCCCAGGGCGCTGCCGGTTACTATCTGAGTACTCAGAGAGTTTGGGGTGGGGGTGGGGGAAATGGTACATATGTGCCAGATGTTGGCTGGCTTCCTTTCCAGCCGGAAACTTGGAGAAAGAACCCCCAAGTGGAAAACGGAGGCAGGGGGAATAGAAGTCACGGGCTTCGGAGTAAGACAGACGTGGATTTCAGTTCAAGTTCCGATTTTACTAATGTGTGACCTTATTCCAGGCCTATGACCTCTCTCTACTTACCTTTATCCCTACAAAGCGGAGAGGTGAGAAAAGGATACAAACCACTACATTTCCAGGTGGAAAGAGTGCCAAGTTACCTTCCATGCTTCGGACCTTTTTATCCTCCTGCCAGCCTGTGACCCGTGACCCACTAAGCCTGCCTGGGTCTGTGAACCGGCTGGCACAATATACGCAGCCAGGAAACGCTGAGGTCATGGTTCACACAGAGCCACTCCTAACTCTGACGCCCACTCACTTCTTTTCTTAAGTCTTCACAAAATTAAGAAACCATAAACCCAACTGAAAAACCCAGAGAGGACCCAGAGCAAAGCCTTGTTCTTGACGTTATCCTCACCTGCAACCACCCTCTTCTCTCAGTAACCATTGTTCTATGCTTCTATTTTAACCTCCGGATTTTCTCTGGGCTGTGTAAGTAAATGTGAGTTCTGCACCTTTTCTTAGAGTTTTAAATAATTTTAGACTCAGAAGTTGCAGAACTAGTACAGAGAATTCCCATGTACCCATGAGAATTCCATCAGTGAGGGTATCTTGAATAATCATAGTACAATGACCAAAATCAAGAAATTGACAATGGCATGATACATTTAACTACTGACCTTACTCAGATTTTGCCAGGTTTTATATGCACTATTCTGGGGGGATGGGGAGCAGTTGGTGAACAACTCTAGAAAGTTCTATCATATGTACAGACTTGTACATCATCAGAACTCAGCACCGTCCTATCACCACAACGGACACGCCACATACCATCCCTTTATTGTCCCACCCTTCTCCCAAGCCTAAATCCCAGCTACCACAGGTCTATTCTCCAGTGCCATAATTTTGTCACCTCAATGTTTTATGTGTCTATAATCTGAGGCAGGAGGATCATGAGTTCAAGGCCAGCCTAGACTCCATACCAAGACCCCATCTCAAAACAAACAACAATCAAATAATGCTATGTAACTGGAATCTTACAGCATTCAACATTTGAGAGCAGTACGGTGCCTCTTAGATCCAGCCAACATGCCAGGTTTACTGAGCAGTGAATGGCACAGGATTTCAATTCACCTTTTGGAAGTGATGTCCCTGTTTGAGCTATGAAAAACAGAACTGCTGTGAATATTTGTGTGCAGGATTTTATATGACCATAAGTCTTCATTTACCTTGGAATCCACCCAGGAGGGGAATGATTGGGTCTTATGATACCTACATATGTATCTTCATAAGGAATCTCCAAATCGCTTTCCAGAGTGGCTGTCCCATGTACCATTCCCACCAGGAGAGCTTGCCGGGTCCTATTTCTCGGCATCTTCACCAGCTCTCAGTTTTGTTGGTCATTTTAAGCCATTCTAAGAAGTAAGTGCTCATATCTCCTTGAGCTCTTTCTCTGTCTGAAAACAAAGCTACTCAACTTGTTCTGCAGCTGCATTCTGTTTCCTTGTGTGGATGTCACCAATGTTCATTTAGCTGAGCTTGGGGTGAGCATTTGAGCATTTCCAATCTTTGCTCTTTCAGATAGTTGAAGCCCAATTCTCAGGCACCATATTTAAGTGCACTGGCCAATATCAAAGGAGCCATGTGTGTACACCTTACCTCCCTTTAGAAAGATCCAAGGAGCAATTCTTTTGGTTGCCAGTGGAGGACACCCAACTTGAACCAGCTTAAGTTAAAAGAGGGAAGTTATTGGATCCTAGTCTGCAGAATTGAACAGCCAAACCATAGGAGGGGTGGGCTCAGGAGACCAGCACCAGGGCCCCAGAAGTCACCAGGTCTCTCTGTTGGGTCAGTTTCTCCTTTCTGTTTCATCAGGGCAGCAAGCATGGCCACTGGCCACACCTGGGTGCTACATCTTGTAGCTCTGTGCACTGCCTCTTTTCACCAAGGTATCAGAGAAGGGTTCCATTCTGGTTTGCATGGTGAGGGATATTCTAACGCAATCCTGGCCACCTTAGGTATGCAAGAGAGCTTCTGACATAACTGTACACAGGGGAGGCTTGGAGAATAAACTCAAAGATGCAAATAGTTTTCCTGCCTTGGGCACAGGTCACATCAGATTCCTCCCCACTTCTCCCACACAAATAGCCACAGCCAGCACACAGTAGATGCTACAGGCATACAGCTGGTCCTGAACAAGATACATGTCAATCAATCAAGCATTCTAGTAAATGTCCTCTGTTATTTTGCATGCTGGGGAAACCGCCATTTCAAATAACCCCGTTAAATTCCTCTGTGAAGCGGGCTTTCTTTACCTCAATGCTCACAGCAGGATTTGCTTAAAGTGGGGCATGCTTGCAGTCTCGGTTCCTGGGGGAAACCTTTGATTTTCCCGACAACCCACTGAGATAGGCAAGGATGCTAGGAGGGCAAATGGTTAATGGCTGTGAAAGCTTCCTCTGACCTATAAGTGGTGCAGGAACGCAGGACCTCGCCGTGACTATTGTGATTATCCTTATTTCATCTCTTCTTTGAAGAGCGTTACACTGTAATTTTGGAAGTGGAATTGGAGGCACTTCTCCAACAGTTCAACCTCATAGCACTCCTCCGAGGCTAAGTCCGGGATCTCAGCGCATCATTTCCCATGGGCCTGTTGCTTCTATTAAATGCAGCACAAAGAGGTTTCTACAGACTTCGTGGACAGGGATTAAGGGAGGAACCATGGCAGGGGCTTCCTGAGGGACATTTAACCATCTCTAAGCCACTCCACCCCAGAGTGCCCCTTTCTACTCCAAACCTTGCAATTTGAAATAACAGTCTCTCTGGAGTGCCCGCTCCATACAGAGAACTTGCTGGATTCTGGACTCGCCATCTGGGGGAGGCTCTGAATCTAATAATTGTGATGCCAGGTGGTGGAAGGAAATATCCAGATCTCCAGGACAGGCCACTAAGAGGGCAGGATCCCAGGTCTGAGCTGAGTGGAGCAACGATGAGCACTGAGTGACATAACCCACCCTGGCAGGCTCAGGCCTTCCCCAGGTGCCCTTAATTCTTAGGGTTTTTGCAGCTGCCCAAGGCCCTCTCAGTGCTCCCCCCCAAAATTCTTCTTCTTCTCTACGTTCTCCTGCCCTTTCTCAGGATTACCTCTCTCCATGTTTCCCAGTTCCTTCCACACCACTTAGAGAACCCCAATCCTCGCCTCGCTCACTTGCTCTGCTGGGCCACAGTAAATGTACTTAGCTCTTGGAGCCTCTGTCATAAATCAGCCTCTCTGGAGGCTCAATCATTTTTATTGCTCTCCGTGAACATCCTGTCATTCTTCTCCATGGTCAGATATTGGCAAGCTTGGGACTCACAGCGTTTTTCTTGGATCTGTCTCATTAGAGATGTGCCTATTGTGTTTCTGCCTTTGCCCTCTGAAGTCTCCCCAGCCAATTATCCTTACGCCAGCATGACTGTTGGCGACACCCCAAGAAAGCAGTTAGGGTAAATCCACACTATTAACTGGGAGTCTCCCAGGACTCCGCCTCTCCAACCCTTCTTTCTTCCTCATTCCTATTGCCTACAGGTCTCCAGGGGCCCAAGAACCATGGCTGGAAAATGGCACCGGTGGCCACTCTGCACCCTCCAGCCAGAGAGAGGCTATGGGATTATCACATGCTGGAACAAACACTGCACTGGAACCAAGAGGCTTTGCAGTATTGATGGTGCATAAAAATATTGGTGAATGGGCAGCAGTGACCAAAAGATGAAATCTGTGTGTGGGGGGGGGGTAATATGACAATAGTTAATACACACAGACTGCTTGAAGTCCATGAACTCTAAGGTCACTCAGACCTTGAGGCTGTGCACACAAAGCAAGGAGGGAATCACCGCCCACAGTGTACGTTCTTGCCATCTGAAGAGAGCTGAGCTAAGAAGCTTTGGAAGCAAGGATTCCAACAGAGGCTGGTCCGAGCACATGCCCTCCCATTTCCCATCAGATGAGAGCAACCACCCATAAAAGCAGTTATTAGAACTTGGATGTGGTCTGACATATGATCTAATTAGTTCTGCCTTAGAAAAAGATTTGGGAAAGGTTTATACTGTGGACAAGGAAGGAGATGGAGGAGGAAGCAGTCCAGAGCTATGTTAAGCTCAAATGGAATCTTCGCACACGAGAGGTCACAGCTTGCCTGCTGTCTTGCATTGAAGTCAGCCTAAGTTATAAGTCACATGCTCGCTCATGTGTCCACACTAATCTGCCCATTCTGTGAATGGTTGTCACTGCCTAGAACTTTGCCCAAGGAGACGGCATCAGTCAGCTCAGCCCTGTGCTCTGGTGTTGGTTTGAGGCTCAGATGCTCCACCTGCTCTCTTATTGGCTGTGAGTGTGGAACCCTCCCAGAGGGAGGGCCACCCACCACTGCTGTCAGGGCCAGGAATACAACAGTGAACAAAAGCAACCAAAAAGTTCCCTGCCTTCCTGGTGTTTATGTTCTAGATCCTAGAATAGTTCCTAAAAATCAGATGACCCCCGGGTAAAATTGAAAGAATTTTCTCCCTTAAATCTGCTCCCCTCCTTTTGCCCTACCAACCGTAGGATCATTGATACAATAAACACTTGACCCTTAACATGTAGTTCAAAGGGAAAGATAAATACATATCAGAGAAAGTGGGAGCATAGTCACGACAATCCTGTGACCGTTCCACAGTCAAGAACTAAATAGCAGTTACTAGACAAAGTATAAACTAGATGGAAATAATTGGCATGGCAACTATGCAAATACTATTCAAGAAGAAAATAAAGAATGAAGCAGATAAAAAAAAAAACTCAGTCTGGGAAAAAAATAAAATCCAAACAATAAAGAACATTTCCTCCATTATAATAATACTCCAAATAAGTAAATCAAAATAAGATCTTGAAGAATAGATGATAAAGCGATAAAACAACAACTTCTACTTTCAGCCAAAATGAATTCAGTGGGACCAGATTTACCTTCTAACTAAACACCCCAAAACTCAGACAAAATATATAAAACAAGTTTTTAAGACACAGGACAGGCAAGGAAAGACAGTGAGTCCTAAAGAAAGGAGGACAACTGAAATGAGCCTTACAATCCACCCATGCCCTGCCTGGGTCGATCCCAGGAGCTAACACAGGCAGGCACTCACACAGCCTGGGAAGGGTTCTTGTCCCTGCCACTCACAAGGGATTAAGTAAGGACAGTAGCCTCCTTATCCACGGAGGACACTTTTAAAGACCCCAGTGGATGCCCAAACTGTGTATAGTACCAACCTTAACTAGACTAGGTTTTTCATGCGTATATATACACAGACACACCTAAGGTTTAATTTATAAATGAGGCACAGGAAGAGGTGAGCACAATAACTAAGAAGATAGAACAACTATAATAATGTCCTATAGTATAAGTTACGTGATTGCGATCTCTCTCAAAATACCTTACTGTGCTGCACTCACCCTTCTTGTGATGATGTGGGATGATACAACATCTTTGTGATGAGATAAGTGAGATGAGGGATATAGGCATTGTGGTGCAATGATGGGTGACCACTGCAATACCTCAACAATCAGTCTGACAACCAAGACAGCCACTAAGTGACCGGCAGATTGGAAGCACACATAGCATGGAGACGCTGGACAAGGAGCCGACTCACATCCCAGGCAGGAGAGCACACAGTTTCATCGTGCTAACCAGAGTGGATTTTGTTTCAGTAGTGGGGCAAAATTGCCTTAAGACTAAGCATAGCTCTCGTCCTGCTAACAAATCTTAAAACGCAAGACATGAAAGCATGTCATTTCTAAGAAACGACTGCAATCCCCAGAGGCCCAATATTACATATGTGAATGCAAAACTTTCCAGCACAATAAAATAAAATTCAAAATGTCTGGAAACTAATTTTAAAAAGACATCCCAAAAGCAGGAAAAGACAATCCATAATTAGGAGAAAATTTTGTCAATCAAAAACTGTCCTAGAGGCTGGATACGGTGGATCACTTGCATAATCCCAGCTACTCAGAAGGCAGGGATCGTGAGGACTGCACGTTTGAGGCCAGCCTGGGCAAAAAGTTAACAATACCTCATCTTAGCCAATAATCTGCAAGTAGTGGAATACATCAATCATCCCAGCTACACAAGAGGTACAAATAGGAGAATAAAGGTCCAGGCCAACCCAGGCAAAAACACAAGATCCTATTCAAAAACTAACTAAACCCTTTCTTGGCCACACCATTCCATCCCATTTATTCTAACCTGACACCGATTCCGATGCATTCTCCTCTTAACACTCTCAGGAATCCATCTTCTCTACTTCCCAACCACTGTAGCTCAACACTCTTGACTCCTGACTCTCTTCTCTAGTCTTGCCCTTTAAATGTCTTCCACATTTGCAAAGTTAGCATTCTAAAATATAAATCTGACAGAAGTGTGATGACAGAATTAAGATTTCAACCAAGCAGTCAGATCTATGGGAGTAGAACTCATAACAAATGCTTAGGGTTGGAATAAGTTGTTTGGAAGATGCAACATATCGATGGACTGAATGAACTCACCTAGGGAGCCTGTGCAAATGGAAGAGAGTATTCATACAACCAGTATAGATCTCCAAACTAGACATGCAGTTTCGATAATAATTGGTCTTTCTAGTGACAATATCTAGGAGTCAGCGTCTAGAAGGAATTGACAGATGGGCATGGGTGACAAGAAGCAATGGAATAGAGCTTTGGAGGTCACAAGCATAATGACAACTGCTGACTCTGAGCAAGGATGAGCACGCTAAGTAGGAGTGAGCTACCTGTGAAAGCAGACTCGGCCTCATGCCACAGAGAAATTTGTTTCCCTGGTAGATTCATATATGGAGAGGGAGCCTTAAATAACACAGCTGCCATCTTCTTACCTGGTATTTGACATTCGCCAAGGTTTGTCCTCATCTCCATTTACCCTTTGACTTTTTTGTTTGTTTTGGTTTTCAGGTGGTCCTGGGGTTTGAACTTAGGGCCTCGTGCTTGCTAGACAGGCACTCTACCACTTGAGTCATGCCTCCAACCTTCACTCTTTGCCTTTTAAAAAACTGTGAAATATATCAGAAGAGAATAAAAGCATATGTACATTACGAATAATTTAAAAATGAGCATGAGCTCTATCAAGAATCGCCAAGGCCATGCACTGTATCTTATCCCAGAAATAACCAATAACCTCACTTTTGTGATAACCATTCTCTTGTATTTTCTTATTGCCATTATCACCTATGTACATATTTCTCAATCGTAAATTAATTATGCTTGGCTTCGAACTTTACATAAATGGAACAATACAGTGTACATTATTTTGAAGCTTCTTATAGTCACCATTCTGTCTGTGAGCTCTGTTGTTGATGGGTGTCGTTGTGGTTTCCTCATTTTCAGTGCTGTATAGTGCTTTTTTGCCCCCAAATATTTGTTGCTGGGATAGAAGAATGTGTTGATTTTTCTGCATCGGTTTTTAGCAACTTTGCCAAACACAATCATAAATCATAATAACTCATCTATTTTGGGAGGTTTCTATGTTCATAATTATACTTATCATCCAAAAACACTGACTTTTAAAATATGACAGTTTTAATTATTTATTTTACTTTGTATTTCCTTTCCTTATTTGTTATGCTGGCTAAGATCAATAGTATAAGTTTGAATAAAAGGGGTAAGAGCAGAAGAAAAGAAAAAACTAACTGAAGCAAAAAGGGCTTGGGGCATGGTTCAAGTGATAGACCACCTGCAAGAGATTGCAAGTGCGAGGCCCTGAGTTGAAACCCAGCACTGCCAGAAAAAAAGGAAGGGGCCTAGAAATGATACAGATAATAGAATTACTATGCAGGACATTAAATTTATAAAGCATACATATGTTATTCTTATAACTGCAATGCACACGTTCAAGAAAATGAATTGAAGTCATTTAATCAAATCTAGACCAAAATCAAATATCTAGAGGAAAAACGATGTCTAGGATGAAAAGTATATTAGCTGAGATTCACAGCAGACACATCATCACAGGAAAGACATCTCCATAAACTTTAAGACACAGCAGTAGAAATTATCCGAGCATAAACATTAAGAAGTAAAATTTAAAGAAAGCATGACTAATCAGTTGAACCAACTCGAGCAGCTTAATAGATGGGTAGGTGAAGTTTGATAAGGAAGTTGGGGGGAATGTATGAAGAACAAATAATGCCTAAAACAAAATCTGTGAAACCCCAAGCATACAAACATCCAAGAAGTTCTACAAACCCCAAGCACAGAAACCCGGAAGCAAAGTACACTGAGCCACATCACATTAAAACTGCTTAAAATCAGTGGCAAACCGACATTTCAAAGGCAGCCAGAGGACAAGGACACGTGTAGAGGAATAGAAATAACAACAGATGTCTTCTCCAAAAAACGTAAGCAAAAAGAGATGTTGCAGCATTTTTAAAGTACTGAAAGAAAAGCAAAAAACTGTTAACCTATTATTCTATACCCAGCAAATACATCCTTCAAATGCAAAGGCAAAGGAAAGACACCTACAGACAAACAGAGGCTGAAAGAATTCATTATGACGGGGCTTTTCTGACAGGAAATGGGATTCTCATCTTGGCGGAAGGAAATGAGAGCGTGAAGAAAATTGAGATCTGCACAAAGAAATAAAGAGCACTGGAAATTATGACATCGATGTTCCTCTTAAATCTGCTTAATAAACATTGGCTATTTAAAACAAAGCTACTCAGAATGTAATTTTGGGCCTGTAGCATGTAAGTGAAACACAACAATAATAACTCCGGAGGGCAGTGAAGAGAAAGGAAGGACATTGGTGTATGGTTCTTACCCCATTCATGAAGTGATAGCATATCAAGTGAAAGCATTCTGTGATAAGTTACAGGTGTGTATTACAAACCCTTGCTGGTAAGCAAGAAAAAAAAAATAGACTAAAATAACAAAATAAAAATAAGATAGCCAACAGGTAAAGTAATATCATCAATACTCAATTACTTCAAACAAGGGCAATATGAAAACATTTTGAGGAAGAATAAAGTAGAAAGAATCATTCATCAGTTCTTAAGGTTTACTATATAATTATATTGAGATGATGTGATGCTCGCAGAGATATGGGCAAATAGATAGATTAGAGATCCCAGAAACTGACCCACATAAATATGTCGAATTAAGTTTTGGTTTTGGGGGGGTGTTTTTTGATGGTACTGGGTTTGAACTCAGAGCCTCACACTTGTTAGGCAGGTGCTCTACCACTTGAGCCACTCTGAGGACCCTTCTTTTGTGTGTTGAGTATTTTCCAGATAGAGTTTTGTGAACTATTTGCCTGGGCTGGCTTTGAACCACGATCCTTCTGATCTCTGCCTCCTGAGTGGCTGGGATTACAGGTGTGAGCCGCTGGCGCCTGGTGTTCAGTGAAGTTTTAACAAAGGTGCAAATGCACTCAAAGCAGAAGAAACAGCTTTTTAACAAATGCTGAACATTGATAGTACAAAAAAACTGGACAAAATCTCACACCTTGTACAAAAAATTAGTGCAATGTGGATGATGGATTTAAAAGCAAAATATAAAACTGCAAAACTTTAGGTAAAAAACAAAACAGTGAAGGAAATTCCCAGGATGTAGGATTAGGCAGTATGTCCTTAGCTTTGATAACAAAAATCATGATCCACAAGGAAAACACTGATAAATTAGACTATCCCAAAATTTTAAAACATTTTATTTGTGAAAAACAATATAAAGAGGATGAAAGCACAAATTAAAGTCTGAGAGAAAGTATTTGCAACTCAAGGCATGAATCTTTTGTTGTATATCTCAAAACTCGACTTAAAAATCCAATTAGGAAAGGGCAAAAAACATAATTAGGCATTTCATTGAAAAGAATACACAGATGGTGACAGACACATGGAAAACATTTCCAACAATTACAGAATACACATTCATGTGCATATAAGACATTTATCAAAATAGACCAAAAATGAACCTTAATCTATATTTAAGGGATTTAAAGCGTATATTCTAGTAATAATTGAATTAAACAAGAATCAGTAAATAAGAAAGATCTGAAAATCCCCCAATAGGTGGAAGTTAAAGAACACACTACTAAATGTCCACTGGCCAAAGAATAATTCAAAAACAAAATTAGAAAATATTCCAAGTGAAATGACAATAAAATACAATATGTCAAAATGTGTGGGAGGGGATAGACACAGTAGCTCATGATTAAAAAGCCAGTTTCTCAGGAGGTGGAGATTGGGAGGATCATGTTTCAAGGCTAGCCAAAGCAAAAAGTTAGCAGATTCCCATCTCAACCAAAAAGCTGGCCGTGGCTGTGCACACCTGTCACTTCAGCTACACATGAGGCGTGGGTAGGAGGATTGTGATCAGAGGCCAACCCCAGGCAAAAATGTGAGGCTCTGTCTGAAAAATTACCTAAAAGCAAATAAATAAATAAATAAAATTCTGGAGATGTGGCTCAAGAGATAGAGAACTTGCACAGCTAGTGCAAAATGCTGAGTTCAAACCACAGTACTGCATAATTAATTTCTTAATAAAAATGTGTGGGATGCAAAAACTAATGCAGTATTTAAAGGAATATTTATACCACTGAATGCCTATACTAAAAAAGGGTATCTCAATGTCTTCAACTTTCAAACTAAGAAATCAGAGAAAGAATAAATGAAAGCCAAAAATATGGAAAGGGAATCATTAGAGCAGGTTAATAAAGAGCAGAACAAAAACCAATGAAATAGTAAAAATAGAGAACAATCACTAAAACTGAAAAGGTGGATCTCTAGAAGATTCATAACGTGAATAACATTCTATGTAGATTGATCAGGAAAAAAGAGAGAACTCATTACCAATATCAGTACTCTTGAGAGGGTGACGTCACCATTGATTCAACAGATATCAAAGACTTTATACCAACAATTTCAGCTACTTAGATGATGTGGGCAAGATCACTGAAAGGCAAGTACCATCCAACCCCACTCAAGAAGAAACCAGCAACTTAAATAATCCTTTACTTACTTACAAAATTGTATTTGTGGTTCAAAATTTTCCCACAAGAAAAAACAAAAATAAAAATAAAAAACTAAGTCCAGATAGCTTCACTGGAGAATCCAATCAAATATTTGAGGAAAAAATAATACAAATTCCACACAAGCTTTTCCAGAAAGTTGAAGAGATAGTCCTTCTTAACTCATTCTATGAGGCCAGTATTACCTGGACACTAAAACCAAAAATAGATATTACTAGAAAAGAAACTATACATCTTAATCTTAATCTTATGAACATAAATGCAAAAAGTAGCAAATTGAATTTTACAGTATGCAAAAGGGGACTGCATCATGAATAATGGGATTATTCAATAATGCAAAATTGGCCTAATACTTTTCCTTTGTGTGTGTGTGTGTGCGTGCTTTTTTTATTAGTTTAATATTTTTAAATCAATCACCAGTTCAACAAACTAAAAAATAAAAACCATATCCCATGAGATGCGCAAAATGTATTAGATTAAGTATAATGTTATAAAAATCTTAGCAAATTAGAAATACAAGGGAATTCCTCAACTTGCTAAAGGGCATCAACCCAAAACTTATCACTAACATTATACTTAATGGTAAAGACTTAATACTGCCCTTAAAGTAGGAAATAAATCAAAGATTTCTGTTACCACTATTCTTTTTCACATTGTCTTGGTTTCTCTAGCCAACATGATAAGGCAAGAGAAAAGAAATACAAGACATCTAAATTGGAAAGGAAGAAATAAAACTGTCCTTATATGCAGGTGACATAATAGTCTATGTAGAAAATCTGATGGAATCTACAAAAAAACTATTAAAACTAGCAAGTAGGGTTAGCCACTTATAGGCTATCTATCTATAGATAGATATGTCCTATCTTCCAGGACATATGATCACTATTAAAGTCAACTGCATTTCTGCTTACTAACAATAGACAACAGAAAATTGAAATTTAAAAACATAATTTATAATAACAAAAAGCATGAAATATTTAGTGAAAGTCTGACAAAATTTGGCAGGACCCATAAGAAATTACTGAGAGAAATTAAAGAAGAAAAATAAGAATAAGGCTGAGATTGGGAGGATTACAGTTCAAGGCCAGCACAGATAAACAGTTTGTGAGACTCCCAGAAACCAGAGCAGAAAATGGATTGGAGGCATGGCTCAAGCAGTAGAGCACCTGCTTTGCAAGCATGAAGCCCTGAGCTCAAGCCCCAGTCCCACCAAAAAAAAAAAAAAATGGAGAAACACACTGTACCAAAGAACATATATATATATATATAAAATAGTACTCATGATTCCTAGTTGAAACCCTATTTGCTAATGAAATCCAGCTAGTAGTGGTAGATTTCTAATGCTTGTTTCCTACTTCTTCAGAATAACTTACAAAAAACAGTACTACTTCCTTGAATCCGTTGGCACCTCCCTGTGACACCACCTTCCCCAGCCTCCCTAGCAGCTAGTAAAGGTCAGGTCATGACACTTCAGCCAATGGCATGGAAGGAGAGGCAGTGTAGCAATTTCCGGGAAGTGAAATTAAAAGGGGGGAAGATGTCCCTCTTCAGCCTTTGCCCTGCCCCCAGATGTGATGTGTGGAGTAGAATCCCCATCCTCAAGTGCAGAGACAAAGGCCAACCCAAGTAGGGATGCAGAAGGCAGCAAGAAGGGGCTGCCTGGATGATGTACATGTGACTCTCCCAAACCTCCCCTTGCCTTAGCTCTAGATTTACCTTATGTGAAAAACAAATAAACTTTTATTTTTCTTAAGGCATCAGTATTGCAGTTGCTGTGGGCAGCAAAGACAAATTCTGACCGAATTCTGATTCATCAAAACAGAGATCCTGGATTTGGCAAAACTGGGAGTAAAGGTACTGATTTTATGTAGACTGCATTAATTTTTCCCTGATTCGTAAAAGCTGACATGATTATGTCATGAAATAGAGATATAACACAGTTTAAATGCGAGGATAACAGAGTAATTAACAATATGAGGCAATGAGAAGAGGAGGGTGAGGAGAGTAAGACTGTTGGGCTCCTCATCTCTCTGAGCAGGAAGTCAATCAATGCTGTGTAAATTTAAAATACGTCCTTTAAAACTGAGTCCAGGCTCTTAACGGCTTCTGTAATCCCTTAGGGGAAATTTCTTAGAGAAAAATATCTCCATGTGCTGAAGAAATATTTATCCAAATAAAGCAAGGCCTTCTGTCTCACTTTAGTGTCTTTTTCTTCTTTTAAACTAAACTAAAGTTTAATTCAATACTTCTTTATTAACATGTGGCTTGTGTCATATGACTCCACCTTTATTTTCTTGTCCAGGTAAACTTCTATCAAGATGCCTGAAGGGATGATATCTGGGGATTATGTTTTGTGGAGATTACTTACCTTTTTATTAGAAGTTTTCTCAATTCTTGAGTTCTTTACAGTGAGCACATATTAATTTTTAACATCGGTAAGCTTACCGCGTACACATGACTGTGTTAAGTCATCGTACTTGCCCCCGATATTCTATAACATGACTGTATTTGCTTGTATTTAAACATGTCCTTACACATGAACACTGAGGTTTTTAAACATTTCATCTAATCTTTCCACATCATGATTTTTTTGGTGGGTGTAGTCTTGATTTCCAAAAATGAGACTTCTGATTAAAATCATATGCACACTTTAAACCTTAATAATTAAAAGATTGTGCCTTAATTATGCTTTCACCCATTAAGTATGAGAGTGCCTATTTCCTCTCCAGTAATAGATTTCACTAGTTTAGTTTAAAAACTGATATTTTGTTATTTTAATTTTCCTTTCCTTGACTTTTGGGTAAGACTAGCCTTTTTTTTTAACTCCTAAGTTATTTGTTATATGAGACTTACACTTGTCCATTTATCTCTTAGGTTATTTGTCTTTTTCTTATCAATTTGTAAAAAGCTTCTTTTAGATAAGGGCTATCAATTTTTTGTAATATGTGTTCTAAATCTCTTCTTGCAAGAGCTATCATATATCTTTTGACTTTGTGTATGATATCTATTTCCAGGCATAAATGCTTAATTTTATCTGGCACATATCACTTTTTGCCTATCAGTGAGGTCATTTAAAAAGAAGAAAAAGGCGGGGGGGATGCTCACAAGAAAATAAAACAAAAGTAATGCTCCTGATCCATTTTGCTACCCCGCCCCCACCTTTAGGCTTTGAAGTCCAAGTTCTCCAGTGGAGGCCCTCTACAACGACCTATGTGATGACACAGGAGGCTGTCCCCTACTCCTCAAGACACTTCTTCTCCAATAGCAAACTGCTCAGAGCTACTGTCTCGTGCACGTCAAGTTGCCTCGTCTTGAGCTTTGCCTCAGCTATTCCCTGCTCTTGGCCAAGATCCCCTTCCATCTAAGACTCCCTTCTCTAGGGAGGCTTCCCTGAACTCTGCTTTCCTGCTCACGGGGCTAGGGAGCGCTCTTTGGGGATCCAATTATGTCCCAAGCTGGCTGGTGTCCAGCCACTGCACACCTGGATGCCCTCCTGAGGCAGGCTAGAGTAGGGAAAGTTTGGGACTCACATGCAGGTTGCCCAGGGATGGCCCATCCGACCCCTACCTGGCTGGGAACTGTCCGTGCCCGCCCCTACTCCTTGATTATTGGATGGGAATCTCCTTGTTCTCCCCTTCGCATAGGTTTTTGTAGGTTTTAAAAGCACCCGAAGAGCAGAAACAAGATATTTCAGGCTTCCACCTGGGCCCCACCATGCTTCCCTTTGTATTTCCCTTCCCTAACTTTTAATAAGTTCCATTTATACCCACGTGTGCTGCCATAGATTCTTCCACATGGGACGAAAAATTTGGAAGTCCTCTGATCACAGACTGAACCAGCCTTTAACACTGTTGCCCTGCTGATTAATCAGAGCCTGTGAACTACAAGCTTTATTTACTTTTAATATCACCCCTGGCCTGACTACATTTCTACTACCCTCACTGGAATACCCTTTAACTATCCATTTATATCCTTTGTCCCCTAGGCCACCTGCTTACATCTTCTTCTAGAGTCTCAAACCCTGTGTGGTGAGAGGAATGGGTAGATGAACCCCAGTTAGAGAGCCTACTAGAGTTTTGTCACACCATATCTGCATGGACCCAGTGAGGGGCAGGGCTTGAGGTAAAGTGACTTCTGAAAATTAGTGGCATTTACCACTAATCTAAAAAACACTTCACTTTATCTTCCTAACACTTCCACTTCCAAACATTCATCACAGAAATGAGTCAGACAACACAACAAAACAAGACACAACGATCATTACTGCTCTTCTTTCTAGTGTCATGCATCTTCTCAGCTATTCCTGTTTTTCAAATCACTCTCAAAGCCATCACATCTTTGGCGCCCCCTGAAGACCACCATGAGAGGATAATGGAACCATTTTACAGAAGGGAAGCCTGAGTCTGGGAGGAGCAAATAACCCTGAGATGTGGCATCATCAGTTATAGGCATGGTTCTGGAAATAACTCCAGCAGATTTTGGTTTGAGGCTGTACCATTAGATCGATAAGGATTATCCCATAATAGCCTCCCCATTTTCTGGTTTGCTATTTCAAGTGCCTTGGGACACATGAGATGCCAGCAATCAGAAATGCTTTAGTAATCAGCAACAAATAGTTCTGTCTGTGAACTTCTAGCAGTTTACCAAATGCCTCCTTATCTGGCCACCTTAATATAAATTGCTCTAAAATGTTATTTTATGAATATACAGTATCCAATAACAAATAGTATCTTTTTTGTTAAATTAATTTCAATTTAGCCTTAACTAATACTAAATTGCTATGGAATTACATATTACATACACATTACTACAGAAAGAAAGTTCATCATGATTAATATTATTACAGTGAACACCAAAGGAATTAATAATGATTTGCAGTTATTATAAAGTGGTACTGGTGTAGGAAAAAAGGTTAAGTCTAATTAAATTCTGGCAACCACTTTAGGGCTCTGCAGCAGCGGGGATGCTGGCTTTCGTGTTAATTAATTCTATATGAAAGGTTGCTGAAGTGTTTTAATACTGTTCAAAGAGCCATGTTTTCATACCAGTGTGTGTTTTGACTTTTTTTTTCACAATGACCTGCCAACATGGGTGAGGTGTTAAATTCATGGGAACCACCAGATATTGGAGGTAAAGGGATTCCTTGAGGAATTTCTGTTATCAGAGTAGCCATTCTTAGTGATGAGGTTTGTGTCTCCTGGTTCCTTCCAATGGCCCAGGCTGGAAAATGGAGGACTTTTCTTTGAAAATGGAGCTTGGGTTTCCTGACTTACTTTCTGGGTTAAACATAGCTCCATAATTATCCCTTTCCATGGGTTGCGTGGGCGACCTGGATATCCCAGAATGGCCCCACCTTGCCCAAAATAGGACTTGTGCAACGCTGTGCCTGAGATTCCACTGTTGGGAATGGAAGTCAGCACACTCAGCTTAGGACTTGGGAGAATCCAAGATTCAGGTTTCCTCACCCTTCTGTGGCTCATTTGCTTTGTACCTCAAGGCAGTCATTTAAATTCTGAGTCTGAGTTTTCTCAGACTTCACAATATTGTTTTCAAGAATTAAATCAGAAAAAGGATAAAAAGAAGAGAGGGGAAGCTCAAAGAGCTAAGTAAATCAATGCAGTTACTTGTGATCCGCTCCCTGGCTGAAGTTCTACTCTTAACAGGTCTAAGTCAAGCATCTCAAGCTGGTACCAGATTTTAAAGTTAAATGCTTCTCAGAAATATTTAATCTATTATTTCAGATTGTGATGTTTAGTGGAAAGCTGTTTTATTTACAATAGCTTTTCTTTTATTTTTTTGCAGTACTGGGGTTTGAACTCAGGACCTACACCTTGAGTCACTCCACCAGCCCTTTTTTGTGATGGTATTTTTTTGAGCTAGGGTCACATGACCTGTTTATCTGGGCTGGCTCTGAACTGAGATCCTCCTGATCTCTGCCTCTTGAGTAACTAGGATTATAGGCGAGAGCCACCGGTACTTGGCTACAGTAGATTTTCAATCACTCAAATATTTAAGTTAATCAAAGCACACAAGTTGGTATCTCTGGTTGCCTCATCTCTGTAACCCAAAGACATAGTAGTATGCTTAAGCATCTAGATGCTCAATAAATTTTGATTGAAAGAAAAAACTCAGGGGATAGAAGGATGGATGGATGGATGGATGGATGGATGAATGGGCATCTGACCTAAATTTTATCTCTGACTCAAGACACACATAACATTTGTAATAACCCAATCAAAGTCAAATCTGAATTCCAAACCCGACCTTGGTGGTCCCTCTAAGTACTGGATATTGTGGGGAGCAGGACAGGCTTTGGCAGATCTACCATGAATATTCCCATCCTATGTGCTATTCATTACACTCAGATGCCTGCCCAGGACACAATTCCTACTTATACTATAAATGTCCATTTCTGATACCACCAGCCCTGGGAAGCCATCCCTGGCCACACAACTCAATCCATGAACGTCTTCCCCAACTCTGGGCCCATAGAAAGTGAAATTCTAGCCCAGGGGCTCTCAAACTTAGAGGGCATGAGAACCACCTGGATGGTGATTGTTGTGCTCCACCCCTCAGAGGTTCTGGTTCAGTAGGCATGGAAAGGGGTGTGAGAATTTTAATATGTTCCCAGATGCTGCTGAGGGTTCTGGGACCGTACTTTAAGAACCCAGGGTCTAGCCCAGGTTGTAGTCATATAGAACATACACGAAGTAAACTCCTATTTCCTTAGAGGAGGTTATTTCCAGGAAGGAGTTTGTTGACCACAGATATGGCACCTTGCAGCAAAAATATGGTGCCTCCCTCATTTTTCAAAAGAGGAATCAAGGTTCTAGAGCAGGACAGCTCAGCTGAGGTCATGGAGTCCAGATCTCCCCTGCCCCTATTTGCCTGTGCTTATAGTCTGGCTGGAAAGGCCATTGTCACATGAAAAAACGCAGTGATTTTGCTAGAAATGGTAGCCGGTACCATGAAATGCACTGTCTGTGAGCTCCACAATTGTCTCACGGTTGTGGATGGACAACAGTGGGTAAACTGATGGATTAAGGGTCAAGTGTGGAAAGGACCCAGGGAGGAGAGTCTAGCCCAGGTCACTTGACTAGCTACATGACCCTTAACAAGTCAATTAACCTCTCTGAGCCTCCAAGGCCAACTGGGCCAAAGCTCTTGTCCTCATTTCCACCTTTGACTTCTGTGCCCCAGCATCAGAGAGCCCAGTGAAGTGGGCTTCCCTCCTGGGCTACTTGCCACCCAGGACCGTGGGGAGAAAGCCCAAGGCCACCTCTTTGGCTCCTTTTTATTGCTGAGCACCAGGGGCATATAATTGACCCTCTAGGGCCTATTATAGAGCCACAGAGGAAGTTCCCAGGAGCCAGAAACACAGACAAACAGTTCCTGATTAAAAGAAAACCTATTGTGTGGAAGTTATTTTAAAAAAAGAAGAAGGGCCGTGGCTTTTCCATGAACTCCATGTTTTAGGCTGGGTCATCAGCCCTAAATCCATTCTGAGTCCATTAGCAGCCTGAGTGCTGGCGCTGAGGCACCCAGACTCCCTGGAACCTCAAGAGTGAATCCTCAGAGAGCTGACTCAGCCCTTTGTCCTCACAGAGGTACAGAAATTGGATTCCAAGGCTGGGAGGATAGCTGTATTCAGAGGCTGGAGAGATAAAGGGTTGCTGCTGAAGAGGCAGGCAGACCAGAACACCCTCCCAGAACAGAGGGAGGGCTGGGGAAAAGGACAGAAAGAGGAAGCAAGGGAATTAAGGAAGATTGATTTATTGCCCCTGAGTCTCAAGGCATTTTCATGCCATGTCATTAATCCCAACATAAGCTTTCAAGGTAGACATTACTATCCCTATTTTAATATAAAATATATTTTTATATAAAAATATCCCTATTTTTATTTGTCATAACTGAGGCTCAGACCATGGAGAAACTTTTGTAGGTAGGTGGACTTGGTGATAGAGCCTTAATTCAGATTCAGATGTGTCTTAACCGAAGACCATGCCTTTCCTTTGCCCCATATATGCCTTGGAGTTGGCTGCCAAAAAGGATCTAGAAGGAGAAAGGAGCACCAAGGTGAATACCTTGAACCATTTCCTTGCCCTACTTGGGAAGTGCCAGGTACCCAACAAAGTCTTACCAGGTCTCCACAGAAAAACGTAAGCAAGAAACTTGTGTGGGAAACAGGTTAGATGAAGCATTTCATTGTAGGCATTTGCAAATCTAGAAGTCACATACCTGGGGTTAAGAGGGAGTTGGGATTTAATGTAGTCCAGCCCCTGAGAGGTCTGAGTGACACAAAGAGGTGTGGAATACAAGACCAGTTTGCACACCTTCAGGGTGGAGGGTCTCGGTGTGGGTGGAACTGCTTGCTCCACCCTTAGCAACAACTGTCAGCCCAAGACACCACCTTCCAATATGATATCACTCTTCTCCTGCTCTTGTGTAGAAGGTTGTGAAGGATGGAATCAGCAGTTCCAGGAGCGTCTTCTCACCTGCCTGCCCTCTGCAGGTTCTCCTTCCTGAGATGATAAGAGCCCATGCGCCACATGGTGACATTCGCTACACCTCGACCACTGTACTGTGAACTTACAATTCCACATCACATGTAATCCTCAGTGTCTTTTTGAAGTGGATATTATTTTTACAAACCAAGGTCAACACGAGTTCACACTGCTAGAAAGTAGCACAGATGGGCCTCAAAATTCTATCGACCAAATCCAAATCTATATTCTTGTCCTCTGCCGTCTCCATCTTCTCTGGGACAACAGTGCCATTGATCTTTCTGCTTTCCTTCTGGAGATGATATCCAGTCCCTGCTCCCTGCTGTCAGTCTCCTTGGGATAAGCCACCACATACCCTGGGGGGGCAAGAACAGAGCAGCCCCCCACACACACACACTTGCCTGTTGACCCCTCTTCTCCTGAGGAATTAAGCTCCTTTGCCCAGAGCACAGCCTTGTGGACTTGTCCTAATGGCTTTCTCAGCCCAGACCCCAGAGTCCTGTCCTCCACAACCTAGGAAACAAAGAATGTGGACAGAGAAATACAGTCACAAGCTCCACCTGAGCTATGGGAGCAGCTGGCAGGGAAACCCAGTCTGACCCGGGAGGTTAGGCAAGGCTATTATGCTGCTGACTGAGGGTTCTGAGGGCTTCCCTAGGTGGGAGTGCAGGAGGGGGAAAGGACGACCCAGGCAGGGGACCCGCATCTGTGAAGGCCACAGGTCAAAGCCACCAGAACTCTCAAAGCCCATAAGCAACTAGTGATCTCGAGCAATCTGGGATGAGAGATGAAAAAGAGGTGAAGAGGCAGACAGGGATCCAGAACGCAGGCTGAGGATGGTGTACCCCCAAATCCATAGGAAGGTACTGCAATCTACAAGCAGGGATAATGTGTTCAGGCCTGTGCCTCTTAAAGGTCTTTCAGGACCAGGTGTGGTGGTGCACACATGTGGTCCCAGCTGCTCAGGAGGCAGAGGTAGGAGGATCAATGTCTGAGGCTGGCCCAAACATAGTTAGCTCGGGAGACCTTATCTGAAAAAAAAAATTTTTTTTAAAAAAGGCAAAAGGGCTGAGGGCATGGTTCAAATACTAGAGCCCCTTACCTAATAAGCTTAGAGGTCCTGAGTTCAATCCCCAATTCCAGGGCAAAAAAAAAAAAACCTCTCCAGCTGCTGGGAGCAAAGGATTAGTATGCATGGCTAACCCACAAGGATGTAGTGTTACTGTAAGCTCAGCAGTGAGGGTTCTGCAGCTCCAACAGGCCTCATACGGAAAAGTCCCTGCTGCCCTCTCCAGCTCCGGAGCTGAGGCTCACCCTCAAGCAGCCCCAGGTGTGCACCTCCTGTCCAGTGCTTGGTCCCAGCTTCAACTAACTATGGCAAGCTGTGTGCCCATCTGACCACAAGCATCTCAAGGTTCATGCCCTCTCACTCCCACGCTGATAGCACAGGGTGGAACAGAAAGGGGCCAGGCCAGAGCTGGCCAGTAGAACTTTCTGCATTCTCAATTCAGCCACAGGTCACACCGTGCACTTGAGATGTGACTAGTACAATGAAGAAACTGTCTTTTTAGATTTATTTCATTTCAGTTAATTTAAATAGTTACTAGATTAGACAATCCATTAATAGGAAAGAAGGAGAGAGGAAAGGAGGGAGGGCAGTGGGGAGAATTTTGGTAGAACACTCCTTTATTTTTGATTGATACCTAAGAATTATACATATTTTGGGGTACAATGTGATGTTTCAATATGCATGTATATTATGTAATGATCAAATCAGGGTGCTTCGCATATCTATCCCCTTAAACAGTTATCATTACTGTTAACTGTATTGCCCCTATTGTACACTAGAACACCAGATCTCACTCCTCCTAACCATAACATCATGTGCTTTGACCAGTCTCTCCCTATGCCCTTCTCCAGCCTCTGCTAACCACCATTCTACTCTCAGCTTCTATGAGGTCAGGTTTTTTAAACTTCTCTTCTGAGTAAGCTCCTGCAGTGCTTGTCTTTCTGTCAGACAACAGCCAGGACAACTACAGAGTGGCAACTGGCTAGCATTGAACACGTCCCCAGCAGAGTCTAAGCAAACACTCATTGCCCTCCAAAGCCTCAAAACACAGGCCAAGCTTGGCAAAGGGTCCTAGATCCCAGCTTGACCACCCTCCTTGTCCTACCAGAGAGAACTCAGCCCAGACCAGCCTAGACAAGGACAAGACAGGGAGATCACACAGGAGAGGAGCCTCAGAGCACTGAGTTTTTGGAGCCTGGATCAAGCCACCTGCCTCTCCTCAAGATAAGGAGAGGAAGCCCCTGTGAGATGGAGTCAGGTGGTGAGGAGTCCACAGTGTCACACAGGAATGTGACATGCTCCTGCCCTGTCCCCACACACCTCCTGCCCCCCGGCTCTGCCTTCATCTCCGCATTAGCCATATATTTCCAGGACACTGTAATGAAGAACATCTTGAGTCTCCTTTTCACAGCTAATGAGGAGACAACAAGAATTTGACTAATACCAGTACAATTACTGGAGCAGTGAAGCGAGGGTCTGATTAGACGTGATAATTTGCAAGGCTGGGCTCTTCACATTAAGTTTGCAAACAGTTTAAAAATCACTTCCTCTATTTATCCAGCTAATCCCTGTTTAATGACTCCAGACCCGAGGAAAGAAAAGGGAAATGTCTCTTTAAAAATTAATAAATAAATAAATTAAAACACTAACAACCCAAACATTATTTGCAGTGACAAGGGAGGTGACAGAAGTAGGAGGAATTATATTCTGAGGATGACTCTCTTGCCATCCCAAATAACAGTCTTTGCTTTAGCTGCAGCCAGCCACTAGCCAGGCTGGCTGTTCCTTCCCCTGCAGGACTCCTTGTCCTGCTTGGAGAGACAGTATCACCCGCAGGGGCTCTGACTGCCTGATTCAGAAACGAGTGTAAGTGGTCACTAATCTCCAAATTCTGTTGGGGACACAAGTGAAAATCTACTGTAGCAGAGTGAAAATCTACTGTACCACACTAGGCAAAGTGTGGTCCCCAGACTGGCAATGGTGTCACAGGGAGCTTGTCACAAACACAGGACCCTAACCCCAACCAGACCTGCTGATTGGGACTCTGAATTTCCCCTAGCTCCCTTGGTGAGGCCTATGTCCCTGTGTTTGCACAGCAGTGCTTCAGGACATATCATTTTCCTGTCTCTGAGGGTGACCCAGAGACACCCGGGTTTGTTGATTTCCATACCATGGACTCTGCTGCTCTGTGCCTCTCACAGTGCATTCTGTAGAGCCTTGGAGCAGGTTTATGCAAAAGAAGAGTCCATGGAAAGTGCAAATCAAAATCATTTGCTTACTGCAGGTCCTACAGTGTCTCGATAATACTAACGAGCATTTTGACATCCATGAGAGCAGGGACTGTCAGGGTGTTCCCCAAACTCAGTTGATGAGGGAACCCTCTTGGTACATTCAGGCCATCGAAGACTCCCAGCAACTCAACAAGCACCCATTTAAAAAGCCCCGTGACACACGGTGGGTGATCCAGTAAGACAAACGTAGTTCTCTGGTCCAAGTTTCTTCTACAACAAAAGTACATCCAAGTCTATCAAAAAAACAAACAAAAAAAAAGACACCTCCCTTAGCTTTTTCTCTGGCACTAGCAGAAAAACCTCCCCAAGCATCAAGTCCCTAACTAAGACCATCAAACCCAGGCAACTGGAAAATGAAGGGGATGGGGAGGTGGGAAGGAGGGTGCCACTGGCTTTCTCACAACAATTCCCATGACAGGTGGCAACACTTATTCCAGGAGTAAACACAATGGTGTAAGGGCTGAGGTCTGTTAAGTGTGATACAGTACACATAACCACGTACACGGCTGCCAAAGTCGGAGATCTCAGAATTGGGAAGAGCTCCGCACAATCCCAAGCAAACAGCTGGTTTCATCCTCACCATGCTCCCATGAGTCAAACAATACAGATTCATGCCCCTGCTTTACAGGTAGGAAAACTGAGACCACAGAAAGGGGATAAGATTTGGCTCCCGTCTCATGCTCACCCAATGTGGCCTGGCATGGGTGGAGTGTGGGACTTGGGAAGGGGTGGGCTACCTTAGGTCATTCCCTACCTTATACTCCAAGAGAATCTAAAGCCCACCCAGACCAAGTGGAACAATGAATCATAACTCCCTGGGGACAGAAGACTGTGGCCACTAAGAGATCCTGGAGCAAAGGCTGTGGTCTATGTGCCCCAGACACATGCATACACATGTGCACTCACACACACACAGCCCTCCTGATGTATGTGACTGGGGATTGGACTGCTGCTAGCACTCCATATACCAGCCACCTTGCTGCCTCTCCCCGCCACCCAACCTCTGTAGAGGCCACTGGTAACCACTTCTCACAAGCAAAACTAGGGAACAGGCTATGGCCTCTGGCCTGTGGGCGAGATTGGGAGGATGGGAGGACAAGAGTAGAGAAAACTTGAGGGGGTGTAGTCCAAACCCAGCACCTGAAAAAAGACCAGGCACAGTCGGGAGGAAGGATGTTATGTTGGGGGACATGCCAGGGCCTTGTGCTAAGGGCTGGATCCTACCCCTATTTCTGCTGCAGACATCCTAGTGTTACCTTTCTCTCGTCTGCCTCAATATGTCCATCTGTAAAATGCAGCTGTTCAATCCTTTAGTGCTTTTCTGGGAGCATGGCTGGCATGTGGGTGGAGGAGCCACTGCGAGCTTCAAGACCTCTGTCCAGGAATGTAGTAAGGAAAGAAGCCCCTTCACACACAGGAAAAAGCTCGGGGTCAGGCCTGGTGGGAAAGGAAGCTGCTGCTGAGCCGCTGTGTGACCTTAACAAAGTTATCTGCGCTTTCTGAGCTTAGAAGCTCCATCTGGCTCCTGAAAATGTAGGACTAATTAGCTGTATATCCCTAGCAGTGTGATAGACAAGGAGCAACGAGTTCTGCCTGGTTCAAACTCTCAACTTCATGGTGAGAACTTGGGTTCTCAGTTCCTCAGTGTCCTCCCCTGCAAGACATGAGGTGTAGACAAGCCCTGTGGGAAGTGGGGGAAGGAACAGATTAGAGCATGGAAGGAACTGGTACATAGGAGGCTCAACAAAAGGAGGGAAGAGCGTTATGCCTTTGGGAAGATTCCTTCAAAGCCAATATAAAGAGAGCCTTGGCTGGGGCAGTGTAGGGAATCTGTAGGTTGCCTGGGTTTAAAAACTCAAATGCTAAAATAACCCAGGCCTCCCAGCAGAGCACCCTGCAAACAGTGTGTGGCTCCTGTAGAGTGATGGCCACATAAAATTACTCAATGGAAAAAACAAGGTACAGAACGGTGCACACAGAATGCTTCCTTTGGGCTAAGAAAGGAGAGAACCCAAATGTCACAGATAAGTGGCTGTTTCTGTTTGCAAATCGAACACTGGGTGAATGAACAAAACCCTGGGTTGGAGGGAGCTTGCTCATGGGGCGGGGGTATAGGGAGTGTGATAGGGCTAGACACAAGAGCACCTCTTCATTTAGTAATCATTCTTGAGCCATATTCAAAAGTATCCCAAGACAAAATAAAGCAAAACAAAGCTCAAGCTGCCTTGGAGTAGGCAGACAGTTTGGAGAACTGGTGTGGGCCAGCCAGCTCTGCTAATCCAGATGGACAGGCAGACAGACAGATAAACAGCTTACAGCCAAAGTACCAGAGGGGCTGAGGAATGGGCCAGCAGGGGTCCCCCAGCAACACCCTGCTCCCACCCTCAGCCGGTCAGGCAGCCTGTGCCCTCTCACCCAGACCCCTGCTGGCAGGCAGTGCTCCACTCCCAATTCTTCCCGGAATGAATGCTTTTTCTAAGCTCATTGCAAAACATCCTGGCTGGAGCTGCAAATGGGAATCCAGAAGCACCCCCTGGAGAGAGGTACCGGCTTCCTGAGGACATTCCGGCCTTGTGAGGGCCTGCAGCAGGAGAGGGCAGAAAAGGCCAGGCTGCTGTTTGTGGCCAAGCCTGGGCCCCACGGTGCAGCCATGTGTTCACCGGAGCCACATCTTGGTTGAGCCAGCTGCCCAGCTTTGGGCAATGTGGATGTCAGGAAACCTTCCCATGCCCCACTCCATACTCATCCTTTGGAGCTTCCCCACCCCAGACCCCATTCTGGACAGCACTGGAAGCTGTGTAGGGCTTGATGAGAGGGAAAAGAAAAGGAAGCCCTCACAGTAAGATCTCCCTAGCCCCCAGCTATCTCCCCAAGAGTAGAGGGCACAGCTCAGTGCAGTTGCAGAGAACTGGGCTGGAGTCAGATCCTGAATCTGCCACTACAAAGGCCCCTCAGTTAAGTCTCTTCTCCTCTGTTGACCTCTGTTCCTCCATCTGTATTGGAAAGGGTTTGTTTGAGCACAGTACTCTATTTTCAAATGTCATCTTACTTAGAACCATGCACATACCAAAACTCATGCTGATTCTGCTGAGGCAGACGGCAGTGGTGAGCAGAAGCCTCACCCAGTACACATCCCAGCCTCTGGGCAGCCCCTGGGCACTCCCTTGGACCCTTGGCTTTCTTCAAAACCCATGGTTCTGCTTCTTTCCGAATGCCAGGGAGTCATGAGGATCCTGACTCCTGTTCTTGTTTCTCTGTCTGCTCTCGTAGAGTCTCATGCCCCACATCACAGACTCTCTGCTTTGTTAATGACTTTCCAATGTTTGTCTGACTGAGCACCACACCTGAGTGCTCACTGTCCACTGGAGGCCCCAGATATCCTACCAGCCATGCTAACAGCCAAAGCATGTCCTCTGGTTATCCCTGTCCCTCACACCTCCCTCTCCCCATCTCCAAATGCCTCTAAGTCACCTCTTCTACCTCATCTCCCCTCTGCTTCTCATCACACTATCATAATCCTCATTACCACTATCACTACCATCACCACCATCACCATCCTCACCAGCACCACCAGTGCCACCACTATCCACCATCAGCACACTCACCATTCTCACTACCCTATCACCATCATCAACACCATCCTTCCCTCAGCAAGGTAATCATCACCACACTATCACCACACTAAGCCTCATCTCCATCACCATCATCACCATCATCAACACTATCCCAGCATCAGCAGTCATCATTATCATCACCACCATCACCATCATCCTCACTGCCGCCATCGTCAATATCAATTTTGTCATTGTCCTTGCTCCTTCCTGGATCTCCCATCCTGTACGTGCACCCTGTTGGCCAATCTTCTATCTGTCATAGATAGCTCTGAATTACAAAATGATCATGGCTTGTAACTTCCCACTGCCCACAGAAACGACTTCTGTCTAGTGTACCAACCCCATGTCTCACCAAGTCCTATCCTGACAGCACAGGCCTCAGCCCACTGAACACCTTAGGGAACATGCCATGTTTGCCCACCTCTGTCCATCTCTGTCTCAGTCTCTTTCCTCAGCCGGCCCATCCTCATTCCCTTCTCTGCCTCCTGCTTCCTCCTAATCCCTCCAAGCTCTGATTCATGTCCTGTCTCCAGGTAGAAAGTCTTAGTCACAGCTAAGAGGTTTTCAAGGCTTTCCTGAACCCTATCCAGTGTCCAGTCACATCCATAACTCCAATGGTCCAGTGACTGCAGTAACGACACCACTAAACCATGTGCTCCAGTGGCCAGGGACTGCATTTCTGTCCTTGATACCAGCCTTGCCACCCTTCCATCCAGTGCTGGCCTGGAGCAGGGCAGAAGCCCGAGAACAGTTTGATAAGCAGGTGTAGGAGAAGAAAGTTGGCAAGCAGGCAGGCAGAAGAAATGAGGAAAGAATTCTTCTCTAACTGTATCAGTAAGATGCCCGGCATCCTGTCTCTAGAACCCAGCCCATGTTCCAGTCAGCCACTCCTCCTAGCCAAACTCCAGAGGATTGGAGAAGCCCTGGAGACGAAGAAAGGAGGACCTCCCCTCTCCCTAGTCAGCCCTACCTACCCTCCCAGGTTACACAGGTCATGTGGGGAAGGTGCTACAGACAATATCAGCACCCAGGAACCTGAACCAAGATGCTGGCTCCACAGTCTGAGCAACCTGCCTTTGGTGCCATAGCTGGACCCTGAGGGCATACGGTAAACTCATCCACTCCTTCCCTAACTTTCCCTGTGCACCTACTAAGTGCTGGGCTTCCTCTTGCTCAGCCTCATACTGCTTTTTTTTTCTTCTTTTTCTTTTTTTGGCTTTTGGGCTGAAGACCAGCATCACAGCTGTCACCTGGACTTCCCTTCAATCCTGTTTCAAGAACTTGTTCCCCAGACAAGCCATCCCTTCTTGTTAACAGACCAGACGAGCTACTGTCTCCAATACACTCCAGTCAGATGATCTGTTCTTCTGCCTTCGCAGTAGAAGACACCACCTTGCAGAGTGACCTTGGTGGAAGATGTTATCCTACACTCTTACCAAATAAGAGTAGGATTGAAGGTCCTCCTTCCAGAAAGGGTAACTCAGCTCCTGCTTCCCCAGCAAGAGGTGTACTGGGTCTCATCTGGAAGACCCCAGGACCTGGGCAGATCCCTACATGGGGATCTGTCACACTCCGGACAGGGAAAGGGCTCCAGCTACGAGGAGGGACCCTATACTTTTGTCCACCACCCTACACTTTTGCCCATTGAGACTTAGCTGGGCTTTTCATTAAACAGAGGCCTCCCCTTTAAAAATAAAAGAATTCTTCTTTCCAGAACTTTAGGGCCCAGATGACAGCCATCTAGTTGTCTTACAGCCTAGAGTTCAGTTTCTTACCTCATAGTGCTGTCCCTTATGGTCACCAAGAGTGACAATACCCAAAGAGACTGCTCTCAGACCTGCCCCTGAGCAGGGCCCACCAGTGCATGGCAGCCTGTCTCTCCACTGCAAAACTAGGGCTGCTCACCAGGCCTTGATTGAGGGCAGGCTGAGGGACACACCAGGAGATGGCCTCAGACACCTGGCTCCACAGTCAGAGCACTCCCATCTGGTCCAGGGCCAGAGGCTGTAACTGGTCCCACTCAGCATCAGGCTGAGCTCTCAGTCCTGGCCTATCCTATCCCATTCTGCATCCCACCCCTATTCTGTCCCTGGGTCCAGCCCCCACCATCTTCTTCTCCCCAGTCTCTTCTCTTGAGCCCTAGGCACACAGCCCAGAGAATGAGGCCAGCCACCCTGGCCTGCCTGTTTTTGTTCACATGCCAGCATCTGTTTACCTCTCACACAATGTCACCCGTACAGCTGAGAGCTCACTTTCACATTTATTACCTCATTTGCTCTTGACAGAGACTCTGTGAAGAAAGCAGAGGGGAATAGGACATGAAGAGTTATTTCTTCTTTCTGCACAGGAGGAGGAAGCCAGAGGCTCAGAGAGCTCAAGAGACTCTCTAAGGTCACACAGCTGTCCAGACCATCTATTACTGACAGGAACATCAGCAAATATTGATTTGGACTTCTGCACTTGTTGTGCTCCATCTTCACACAGTGTCAGGGCTTCTTAACTTTGTCCTTATGTGCCTGCAATGAGCTACCCGCCCCCCGCCCAAACTTCTCTGGGTTTGCTTGGACCCATATTCTTCCAAATCAGCTGACGCATCTCCAAGAGCTGGCACTGCAAAGCCAGGGTAAGGCCTGCTGAGTCCTGGAAGCAAGTGTCTAAGGGAATGTCACTGGGCCTGTGGAGTGGCACAGGGAGAAGGTCCTGATGGACACAGCCACTCAGCAGTGCTGAGTTGTGCTCTTATCCCTTCTTCACAAAGTTGCCTGCACCAGAGTGCTATGGGGATCCTTTGTCCTGGGCCTGGAACCTGGCCATTTGCAGAGAGGCCCTGGAGAGCTCTGTACTCCAAGGTCACTGGGGATATGATGCTTTTGAGCACAGAGTCACTGCCTACTGGGTGGTGACTCCAACACCTGTGCCCCCCCTGCATTCAGCATCTCTTCCTGCCATCCACCTCTGATCTACTTTCACTCCTGGACACCTCTGGGGGTGGGGGGGGGGGACAAAGAACAATACCACCCACGGGCCCCTAGGCCAGCAACCTAGGGGCAGCTGTGACAGTTCAACACCCTGAACCTCCATGCCATGCTCTGGACCAAGTCCCAGGAAAGCCAGCTTCCATGGGCCTCATACATGATTCTGCGGGCTGCCTACATTCTTCCCTTGCCCTTGCCTATCCATCCAGCCAAGGAGCAGAAGACAGACACCAGCAGCTTGTGCTCCGCAGGCAGGTGGACCAGGCCTAAATTCTGCCACTTTTATGAGTCACTTAGGGTGGCTTCCTTACTTCCTGAGCATCTCACCTCAGCCTGCATACTCTTTCCACTCTGCTCATGCCTACCAAGTGACCTCTAATTAGAATCTGACTTCTTCCTAGAATCCTCTCTCTGAAGACAACTCACTGCCCAGGACGAGGAGGCTAGGTTACTCAATGCAACCAGGGTAGCCCTCTTTGCAAATGCGTTATGGTATTCTTGATGGAAAAAATAAAATAGAGAATCTGAACCAGATGGAGAAATCTGAAGACATCTGCATATCAACAAGAGCAACATCAAAACATGGAGACAGGGAGAGAGAGTATGTCTGGCTCTACTGCCCTTGAACTCCTGGAAGGCCTCTGGTGTTAGGTGTGTGCTCATTTTTGTAGCCTTAAGGCCCATATGGCACACTTCAAACTGAAGCAAGTACAAGTTAAGTATCCAAAATCCTTGAGACCGGAAGTGTTTCAGATTTTGGAATTTTTCATATTTTGGAGTATTTGCATATATCCAATGAGATGTCTTGGGAATGGGACCCAAATCAAAATACAAAATTCACTTGTGTTTCACGCACACCTTATACACATAGCCTAAAGATTATTCTTCACAGTACTTTTAGTGCGTCTGCGTTCTGACTGTGACCTGTTACGTGAGGCCGGGTGTGGAGTTTTCCTCTAGGAGCATTGTGTCCACACTCAAAAAGTATCAGATTTTGGAGCATCTCAGAGCTTAGATTTTCAAAATAAGGATGTTCAAACTATAATGTCTTACTAAGCAGTGAATGACCTTCCTGTTGCTGGAGGTATGTAAGAAGTATCTGTCCAAACTTTGGCAGGAATATTAAGCCTTCTCTCTTCCTTTCTGTTGCTAACACATTCCTCGGTCTCAAAGCACTAAATGACTCTTGGTGAGGGGAGGGGGAGTTGAGAAGGGTGTCCTTATGTAGCTCAGGCTAGCCTTGAACTCTCGATCCTACTGCCTCCACCTCCCAAGTGCTGGAATTAGACACACTCAGCTAATTGATTCTTAAAATCTATCTGTCCTCATCCACACAGTACCTTGCTGCCTGGGTGATGATGGATGTGCTGAGATGCTCTTCCTCATCTAATCTTGTCCCCCTCCCTGATTGCTTCCTACATGGAAGTCAGAATAAGCCTCTAGAAGCATGAATCAGCTCAAGGTAGGGTCTACGTTTACAGCATGGCTACCTGGTTTCTTCTTACCTGCTCGTGATTGCCTCTCTAGAAGCTTCACACCCTACCTGCTAGACAGAAATACCAGAAATAAGTACTGTTCACTGTTCCTCCTCCTGCTCCTCCTCCTCTCTCTTCCTCTTTTCCTTCTTCTTCCTCCCCCTTGCCCCTGTCTCTCTTCTCCCTTCCTCTCACTTTGCACACTCTCCATTTCCATGCCACCTGTGCCTGGCTGACTCTCACCTGTCCATCACAGTCCTGCTTCCACCTGATTCCTAAGGAATCCACCTTGGTACCCTGCACATGCCTTGCCAGGCCAGGTCCTATGGGCGCCTTCATCTCTCTCTCCTCACATCCCAAGAATGTGGCATCATACACAAGACCTTGGCCCTGTTTCCCCAATCCTATGTGTTCCAGCTGCTCCTCACCCAGACCTCTGGGCACCATTTGGAATCCATCAGTGAGGGCTGCCTGAGCATCGGAGCTGGCTAACATTAGCTGGGACTTTCAGGGCCTCACATGTATTCTCCAGCTGGTCCCAAGGAATGGGGACTACAGAAAGGGTCCTCCTCGCTCTCCTTTTACAGCCATGACAGATTTGGAGGTAGAGCAAGATCCCCTAGGCCACAATGCCCATCTGGGCCCCAGGCTCTGGGTCTCATTGCAAGAGCAATAAAAAGAAAGCAAGAAAGATCACCTAGTCCCCTCCTCACTCAGTGCCCTCCCCCCACCCCATTGCTCCTGCCACTAATTACTACTTGTCAGGTGCCAAACCCCTGCACTGAGGACTATGCTGCATCCAGAATATTCCCTAAACACTGCAGCCAGACTTGAAGGCCCACCCAGCATTGTGTCCTTCAGGTTGGACAATCACTGCTCTTGTGCTCCAGCAAGGAATGTCTTTCTTCACAGTCCTACTGTAACCTTCACCTTCTTAAGTGTGAAGAACTAGGAAGAAACATTTCAGACCCCAGTGGTTGAAAAGAAGGTGAGAGACTGGCTAACTCTGGTGATTCACGCCTGTAATCCCAGCCACTAAGGATGTAGAAATAAGAGGGTCCCAGTTCCAGGCCAGCCTGAGCAAACAGAGAGATCCTGTCTCAAAAACAAGGCGGGTGTGGTGGTACATGCCTGTGTCTGGATGTGAAAGCTAAGATACTCAAGGAGAGCTGGGCGGCTTTGGAAAAGACAGGGAGGACTGACAGGCCATCCAGAGGGGACAAGAGCAGCAGGGGCCTATAGAAAACTTGTGAGTCTGAGAGAGGAGGGGACAGCCCTCGAGGGACAAAGGCCAGCACGATTGTGAGCCCACAGGTTCCCTCTTGGCTGTAAGCCACCTTCGAAGAGTCTTAGGAGAGCCCATTCAGTGGGGGTTTTATCTTGTGACAGCTGAGGAAGGGCTCTAGCTCCATTATCCTCCACCCCACTCTGAGTTCACAAAGAAAACACAATTTCTCTGGAGTGTAAATCAGGGGCTGGTGACTGGGGAAGGCGGAAGCCTGAATCACAATTCCCAAGGAACGTTTCACAATGCCACAGAGAAAAAGTCATTTTCTGCCGCTATGGAGGGTGGTATGCAGAAGGAGGGGGTGTCCGGAGATGACAACCTCTGTCACAAATGTAAAATGGCATCCTCCCCCAACATCAAACAAACAGGGAAACTGGGACCACGAGATGGAGAAGGATCTCAGGGCCTCTTGGTGATACAGTGGCTGAAGGAGGTCTTAGTTGGGATCTCCCAGTCCAGGGATGGTCCCCCTTGCCTGGATCAGGTGCAGGTAATTCAAGTGAAGAACCCTGTGTAGAGCTGGAGAAGCAAATTTGTGAGTGGAAGGAATCCCTGGAATCCCCTCCCTGAAACTAGAAGCTATGGGCCCAAGAATGGACGGCTTCCTGAGTCCCGGCGGATCCAAGGCCATCATCCCCCTCAGATTTGCTGAGTACTGGGAGATGGGGCAGAGAAATAAAGTGGGGGCCAGTCTCCCTGGTACAAATCCTGCCTCTACCCTGACCACAGATAGGAATGTCCTGGCCTTGACCCATCTGAGTCACTGTTTCTGCATCTGACAAAGTTGCTGGGAGGTGTCACCAAGACACTTAACCAGAGCGTGTATCATGCCAGCCCCCAGTGGCTCCTGGCCCTTCCTTGGGAAGTTCAACACCTTGGGGAGAGTAGAACATTCTACTGGGTACTTGGGTAGAGTGGGGTGTCCAGGCCTGGCCCTTGCCAAGGCCTGACTGCAACTTTCTCTTGATGGTCAGAAGCTCACTCGTGCAAGGGATTTGAGTGCTCAAAAGGGCAGGGAAGAGAAGAGAAGCAGGCTCTGACCCAGGTTTCCACTGTGGGAATCTGGATGAGTTCTGCTCTCCCCTGGGAACCATGCCATCTCCACCCTACCCCCATTCCAGCCAAATCACACTGCTGTCTTCACCCTTTTAAAGTGCCGTGGTGATTATAACATCCCGGTGTGATCAGAACACAGCATTGCTCCCTCCTGAGCCTCAGTTTCCTCCTCTGTGAGGGAAGGGCAGCTATGTCTCACCCATGGAGCAGTTCTGTTCCCTGCCCTCTGTGGATTCACTGAGCGGTCATAACATGCGTGGGTGCCTGCAGCCTGTGTCCCATTAGGGGCCGCTTTTCATTCCAAATGCTCCTCTTAGGTATTTCCTCAAAGATACCAGCAGAGAGGTATGAGTCACACAAAGTGAGAGAGCAAAAGAACAAAGACACCCTCAAGCCACCAGACCTGGCAACTTAGAAACTGTAACTTGACCTTTAACCCCCATGTGTTGCTCCTGGTCTGCCTGGAGGACTGTGATGGGAAGGATGTGCATAGGGAACAACAAAGACAGAGCAGGGGCCACCAGTGAGTCCTCTGTGGGGGCACAAGATAGCCTGCCCACTGCCACTTCAAAACGCTGATGCCTGGTGGTCTATGCCAGCCCAAACCCTCCCTGAGCTCCTGTGGGACTGCTTTCCACCTGTGCCATGGACAGTTCAGCTCAGTCAACACCTGACTTTTCCTCTACCATCTGATCCCAACAGTCCTCTGTCTACGCTCCCATCTGACTAGCAACTGTGCTGTCCGCATGCTCACAACTTTGACCATCACCCCTAGACTGCCCTCTATACCCCCTCAGCTGAACAGACCATCAAGTCCACTCCCTAGATTCTCTCTACTCCTCCTTCTCTGTGCCCACAAAACCCTCATTCAGCCTCATCACACATCACCCTGTCTCCTCCCCTAGACTGGGAATACACTGGAGATGGGCAATTTCTCTCTCAACACCTTTATTGCTTAGGAAGTACTTATTAAATCTCTCTTGACTAGAATGGAGAGTCCTCACAATGGTGGAGACACTTGTGGGGAGACTATAAGCTTGAGAAGTTAATCCCCATGCACCCAGAGAGAAATAATCCTGAAACAACACCCCACCATCTCCCAGGCAGAGGGACTAGCCTTGCAGAGCCTCAGATGTGTGGCAAAATGACAGAGCAGTGAGCCCAGGACAGGGCATTTGAGAAAGGCAACTGGGACCAGGCCCTAGAGGGCCTTGAATGTCACACTAAGAGACATTCGCACAGTTGAAGGGAGACTGACTTGATTTACTTTCCCTTCCCATTTGTCTTTTAGGCAGAGAGTGCTCTGACAGCACTTGAAGACAAATTATGAGACAGAGCAACACTTGGCTCAGAAAACCTTGCCCTGGCCTCTCACGAGATCACATTTCCCTGCTTTGAGCCAAACTCTTTAAGGCAGTTGACATCGGGTAAAAGATTATCAGGACCAAAAGGCTAGCCAGGGGCACCTTGGAAAGCACACAGGGTCATGCTGGGGCTTTGCACTGCTCCTGCCCTGATGCCCCATTGTGGAGGCTTCTTTGGACCAAGGATATGGGCAGAGGTGACCAGGCTGGGCATACAGAGGTCCTGGTGGGTTCCTCTGCTGCCATGGCTGCAAATTAGTAACCCCACAGTAGGGGGGTGCTCCTTTCTTCGGGATCGCTGAAATGTGTCTTGCCAGACTAGATTCCTTGAGCTATGATCCCAACTCTAGGATGTCTCAGCAGGCCACCCTGCCCATGCTGCCCTTGGAGTATGGACCTCCTTCAGATGCAAAGTAGCACTGGATTCTCCATTTAGCCACTTGGAATGAGCTCATGGAAATTGCAATAAGACATCTGAGCCATTCTGGTGACCCCAGCATCAGTCTTTGTCAACCTAGCTGGATTTGCCTACCAACACACACACATAGCAGGGGTCTCCCCTAAGGTCTTGAGCCACAGTGATCACAGCCTTTGACTCTAAACTTATTGGAGTATTCATTAACGTTGAACCATACTTCTTTAAGACAGAGTATAGACACTGTTCCTTCCAGGGGTTCTTCCTGGGCTCTGCCAGGCTGTGTTAGATGACCCTTCTCAGTGCATCGTCCCCACCACCACCCTTGCTTCCCTCTATCAAAGTGTCATTCTCTGCTTTGAAATAACAGAATGGAATGACTAGCTGCACCCTCACTAGGCTGGGTTTCTTCAAAGTGCACCTCATACCTTTGGATTCCATGAGCCTGGGACCAACCAGCAAATGCTCAGATAGGGTGGAATGGTGGGCCAGGAAGCAGGAGCAGAGCTAGGAGAGAGAAGATGGTGTCAGCCAAGGCTTAGATGGAGAAAAGGAGTGGGAATGGTGGTCCTCAAATGTGTCCAGGCATCAGACCACCTGAAGACCGGTGGAAACTGGTCTGCCCTGGGGCTCAGGGACTGGCTTGTGAACAGGAGCTGGATGACGCTGATGCTTTGAAAACCTGATCAGAGCAAAAGATGATGAAGCTAAGAGTTCAAAATGGGAGGAAGACCCCCCCAAAAGACTGGCGGGTTGGAGTTGTACTGGGCAGCCTCAGAAGAGGCTCAGTGATGCTAAAAGACAGGTGAACAATAGGAAGGAGAAGAGAGGCTCTGTGCCCAAAATCTGGGAGGCAGAGCGGAGCACAATCCCGGGTTTGAGGGCTCCCCCACCCCCATGCGACATCAGCCAGTTTCCCCCAGGAGGCCAAAATCCTTCCTGTGTGAAAGGCACAATCCCGGGCCCAGCCCACATCCTCAAGAGGCAGGTGTGCCTCACAGGGAGACCGGCCCTCAGCAGATGTGAGAGCGATTATTATAATCTCCCCTCCCCCAGATGGCATGGTCCGGGTTGCCCCTCCTCCGCCTGCCAGGCCCCTCTCAGCAGCCCCTGGGGACGGGACGCGAAGGGCCCAGGCTAGCACTGCGCTGGCTGCCTCATCAGGGGCCCAGCTCTGCCTCAGCATGGGCCCGGCCTCCAGCTTGCCCGGCTTTTCTTCAGGTGCAAGGACCCAAGTAGCTGTCAGCAGGCGACTCCTCCGCAGGGCACCTCGGGCGGGCGGAGGCGGTGGGAGGGGGCAGCAGCGACCAGGGAACAAAGGCCGGCTGGGAGCTGGCAGGGCGCCATCAGGGTTCAATGCACAATGGCCCGGGGGGCTGGCGGCTTCGCTCCTGGCCGACATTTGCATAATGTCTGGGGCAGGAACAGGTGCCCGGTCAATAGGCGATTGTGAGGCTGTTCTGTCAAAAGAGAAGGGGCCTGTATTGAAGGCCAGGCTTGCCTATTGCAATGCAAATAGCATTCAAAGCAGACCAGCCCAGCCTGGGCTCCTGGGAGCCCCTGCCTCGTGAAAGCCACCGAGCTGGCCCGGCTGCTGCCGCTGCTGGTGCCCGCTTTGTCTGAGGCCAAAGGGTGGCACAGGCAGAGGGGGCTGGGAGCCCATAGAAGGGAATGAACCTGGGTCTACCCATCCAGGAGGGCTTCCTGGAAGAGGGGTGGTGTGGCTGAACTTGGGTCAGATACTGGAAGGAAGCTGTGCAGTTTCTTTGAACAATGCCCAGAGTAAAGCCCCATGAAACCTGCCTGGGACACAGTCACCTCTCCCTCCATGGGCCCTCCCAAGCCTGAGACTCACACTTACTGAGTGCTCATTATAAATGGACTCTGCTCTAGATCCTTAATGTGAATTAATTCATTCAATTCTGAAGCAACCCTATGAAATAGGGATTATTATTCTTGTCATTTAACCAGTGAGGAAACTGAGGCACAGAGGGGTGAAAGGCAATGGCAGGGGATGGGGGAATGGAGAGCCCTCTGGTAGGCTGGCTCTAAAGCCTTTCTTTTCTTTTCTTTCTTCTTTCCTTTTTTTGGGGGTGGGGGACAGGACTGGGGATCAAAAAAAACAAGCAAGCACTAAGTGCTCTACCAGCCCCAAAGTCATGCTCTTGATCTTTGGCCAGGGCTGCAATAAGATCCTCTCATGATTTCTTCAAGGACCCCGAGTTTTCTAGGCAGCAGAAACTCCCTGCTGGACCAGAATCCAGAGTTCTGGCTCCCTGCCTGGCTCTCACCTCTGCAGCTGAAGACAAGTCAAGGAGGGAAGGTCTCACATCCAAGCCAGGGGTGGTGACCAGGGTGACAACATTGACATTAGGTTTCTGCCAACATCAATATTGAGGCAGCACCCACTCTTCAAATTATGGGGGACCTCCACTTGGTAGACTGTGTGGACAGCTCAGAAAAGCAGAAACCCCAGAATCTGGGTCCAGGGCCTGGCTTTGTCACTTATGAGCCAGATGGCCTGTTGCTACTGACTCCAGTCTTGATCTCAGTTTCCTCATCTATAGGAGGAGATCCTGCAAATTCATACTCCAGGGCTGTGGGAAAATCATGCTAACGCTACACAAAGCAGGTCCCAGGGGCATCAGTTGGGCCTTCTGTTTGGAAACCAGAGCCTCAGAAACACTCAACCCCACCCAGTTTCATGTTGAGATGGAGAAGGAGCTCAAGCATGTGTGTGGGTGTGAATTTATTAAGTCACTCACTTGCATTCCATTGACTTTGCAGGGTTCGTTCCTCTTTTTTTTTTTTTTTTATTTCTTGAAATTTTCCAGGAACTCCCCCAAAGACCATGATCTGCCAAAACAATGGTTGAGATGTGTGGACGAGATAAAAGGAAACTCCCTGTTGCACTGGGACAGGTTCAGGGACTCTCCAGGCTCCTTCCTCTGCAGGCCTGGGGCTCCGGGCACCTCAACTCTGAGGAGTCACAGAACATAGGCGCTCCCTCTGCCCTCCACACACAGAGCTCTCCGGGCCAGATCACACTGACATCAGCAGCAGCAGCTGCCTAGAAACAGCATTCAGGATTATGAAGCAGCATCCAGACACAGGAGGCAGGACTGCTGTGGACTCCAGAGATGTTGCTAGATGGAACTGAGGCAGTATATCTGTCAGACATTTGTCAGCCTGGATCTAGTGGCTACCGGGGGCAGAGGGAACCAAACACAGAGAAGAGAAATGGAGTCCACAAAATCACATGTGACAATGTCAAAGCCAGATATATTGATTTTTTTAAAAAACAAAAGAAAAAGCAAGGAACCTATATCACTTTTAGAATTAGAAAAAATGGCGGTAGAGCACTTGCCTAGGATGGCCAAGGCCCTAGGTTCAATCCCCAGTACAACAAAAATAATGGATTGATTAGAATAAGAACAAAAATAAGATATTTTCAGTTAAACAGTTTAAAAAATGGGTGCCAACCCTACTGTTCCCATAAGAAAGAGAGGCACTGGGTGACTGGGGCAGAGCTGAGCACTGAAGGTGCTGTAAACTCCTAATGGCTGTTATTGTCAGAATTATACACAGTTATACAGTACTTCACAATTTCCAAACTGCATTTCATCCACTCATCCAACTGGTCCCCCAAATGCTATGGAGGTAGGAAACTCAAGCATTATTTACTCCCAATTTTCATGTGAAAAAAATTAAGGCTCAGAAAGTTCCCATGTGTGAGTTACCCAAGGTCACAGAGCCAGTTAGTGGCAGAATTGAGTTGTGATTCCTAGTACAATACTTTGGGGAAAGTCAGGAATGAGTCCCAGAGAGCCTAAAGGGAACCTCAAGACCTTGCACCCCTAGCCAGAGAGAGTTACAGCATTAGTGAGGACAGCCAACCTACAAGTCAGTTCCTTTGTAGCTCAGGCCCCACCAGCATCCTATGAGGACCTTCTCACAAGGGGAGCCCAGACCTCCCCCAGAGGTTGCCTGGGAGGCCCCCTTGGCTGACCTCATGAACTGCCTGCAACACAATGCACCCTTCTTCTAATTAAGAGCTTCTACCCCAGCTCTTAATTAAACTAGCCAATAGTTACCCTTTACTGCAGATGCCAGGCAGTTAACCTGAGCTGTCCAGTGTCCTGTCCTCACTACCAGGGTCCTGTCTCCAGTGGGTACCTTGATCCCAGGACCCAGCATCTGAAGATCCAACACCTGATCCAAGCAGAGAAAACATCAGCATCATCATAAAGACAGCCCAGATTTCTTTTTACTAAAGTCTGTGAAAGAAATCACAAGTCATTATGCTTTTGTTTTATGAGAAATCAAATATACCTACACGAACAGTGAGTACAGGGAGAACACTGTGGAAGAAAGATCTGGAGTCAAGGCAAGGGGGTGAGACCTGAGTCTACCTTTGACAAACCATGTGGCCTTAGGAGAATTGTTGCCTGTTTGAGTCTCCCTCGTCACAGTAAATGGAAGCCATAGAAAAATGCATGTGAATAAATGACGGGAAAATGCAAACCAAATGACCAGAAAATTTAGAAGGTTGGGCGTAATTGGAGCCAAATGTATCTCCCTCGACCCCATTCAGAGAAAACCTTCTAACCCTTCCTGTTACTGCCTGTAAGAAGTCTGCCTCTGACCTGTGATGTGTCCTTAGAGAGGAAAGTGGCTCATTGAGAAGTCTGCTTCTTTTCTTCCAATGGCTGAGACAGGGCTTAATGGAGCCTGTGCTCTAGCTCGCTGGGAGAGGGAGGGGCAGCAGGCAGAAGTTTCAGAGCTGGTAGAAGCTAGCTGCTAAGCCCTTACAATTGTGTCCATTGACTGAATTGGCCCTATGCTTGATGCTGGAGGGACACAGGTCTTGGCCAGTGGAATCGCTGTTCTCAGGCTACGGGCACATAGAGCCCTTTAACACTTCATAGAGCTGTGTTCAGAGCTCCGGCTCTGGAGACACACGGACCTGAATTAGCAGAGCTTAGGCACGTACATCACTCTCCTGAGCCTCAGTTTCCCCATATGTTACAGATTTCTTTACTGAAAATGAAGGGAGCAAATGGCAGGAAAGGCAAAGTAAAAAGGTGGACAATCAGGCACATTTACTCTCCAAGATCATTCCCCACTCAGCTTCCGGGGGCTCCTTCTAAATATAACCTGACCATGTGCTATCCGTGGTTGACACCCTCCATGGCCCCTGACTGGAATGAAATCCAATGTCTGTAACATGATACACAGTGTGTCTTCATCCATCCCGTGTTTCTCACCAGCCATCTTTTCTCCAACACTCCCCCAAACTATGTTCTAAATGTGCCCCATCCTGGCATCCTCCCTCTGGGTACTGGCTCCTTGCAAGTACTTGCCTTTCCTCTAGGTCTTCTCCGAGTCCCTTCCTCCCTTCCACACCTGCTCAGTTCCCAGCTCTCAGCCTCCCTCCTTTGATTCTCTTTTTCAAAATGTGAATGATAATTATTTTTTAATAGGTAATGCATTCTACACAATTCAAAATCTGAAAGGCACAAAATGGTATAGAGAGAAAAGTCACCCTTCCTACACATGCCTCCAGCCTCCTGGGCCTTGTGCTTCCCAGATGCACCATTGTCCACAGATCTTTGTCCTTCCAGACAGAAAGATATAGATTACACATATGTGTGTGAATATACATCTGCATATATACCATTTCCTTCACTTTGATACAAATAGTAGCAGAATTTGCATTCCATTCCATTGTGTGCCTTCCCTTTTCACTTACAAGTGTATCTTAGAATTCAACACATATCAGTGAATAAAGGTACTTTTACTTTTTTTCCCATAATAACTACACAGAATTCGATTTTATAAATTCACCATGAGTTGTTTAGTCATTCCCCTGGTGGTGGGCATTTAGGCTAGTTCTAATCTTTGTTGATACAGAAAAATACTTTGCTGAATAATCTGGCACACAGAAAGGTGAGATAAATTTCCCGAGGTTACATGCTAACTAGAGGCTGCGTACATGCAGAGGTGAGATGCTCCAAATCACCCTCCAAGGAGCCACTTGATCTCAGCAGTGTTTGTGTTGCTAAACACCCTCCAGCAACATGCATCTGTCCCACCTTCACCAACACAGTCCTTGGCAACCTGGGGTGAAGTGGGGGACTGGATATCATCTGGACATCATCTGTGGTATTTCCACAGAAGCCACTGTCATTGTGAGTGGAAGTCAGGCTTCTTTCACGCATAATTGGTGTTCAAGCCATTTGTATTCCCGTTTGTGAGCTGTTTGTGGTCTGATTTCTATTAAGTTGTTTATTTTTCTTAGTGGTTTGTAGGAGCTCTTTATTTACCAGCAAAATCGATCTTCTGCTATGACTCAAATTGCAAATATTCTTGGTCATTTTTGGGAAGGCTTTTTAAAGAAGGCAGCCTTATACTTAAAGGAAAGTAGGTGCTTCTCCTCCACACTCGGTGACTGCTGATGAACTGATAAATAGGTGAATGGATGAATGAATGAATGAATTGAAGCTCATCCTGCCTAGCTTCTCAGTTAGCCAGATAGCCAAAGCTGAAGATCGCTTGCCTGGGAAAGACTAATAGAACAGAGATTCCCCCAGGCTTGGTGGCCACCCACCTGAAATAAGGTTCCCCAGGTGGACTAAGTCTTGTAGGCCTCTTTTCCTTCTCCCCCTGCCCCTTGTCCCACTCCCCTGGACAGACCTGAGCATTGCCAAAACTCTACAGAGCGGGAGAGCAGAGTTGCAGCCCCATTACAGAATTTATCTCTCTTGTCAGGCTGTCAGAAACAGAGAATTTATTGCCTCATTCACTTTGCACAAAACCTGTTTCTGGAGACTTTTATGATGGAGGAGCAAGGAAAGGGGTAAAGTGAGGGAGGAAATGTGTCTGGGAGGATGGGGCCCAGAACGCATAATCTTGCAAGGAAAAGTACTTCGGCAAGAGGCCAAATACAGACTCTGGGCATCTCTGGTTTCTGGGGCAACCTTGCTCCCTGATGGCAAAGTCTCTCACCAAGGGATGTGGGGTACAGATGGCTCTTCATCTCTCAGAAAATGAGGATGAAGACTAGGCTTCTCCTCTCGGCTTAGCCTCAGCTCTGCCTCGTCTTAGAATCACTGGCTGATAACCACCATTGGGAGACCTCCATGTGCCAGGCCAATGGGTCCCTCAGCTCCGGGCCCCCATGAAGGAAACAATCAACATGGCAATAGAAGCCAATGCTAGTTGACCAAGTCCCATGTGCCCAGCTCTGGGCTGCATACAACATGTACTAATTCCTGCAAGGCTCCCTGTATCTCACAGAGTCAGTATAGTTGGTGTCTCCATTTTACTCAGCAGATGACTGATAAGAATGACTAGAAAGATGGCCAAAGTCATTGCCAGCATTCAAATACAGGCAGTCTGATCCCACAGCCCAACAGGTGTCACAGCTGTGAGGAGCATCACATGAAAAGACCTGGGCACTGGGGTGCTCATTCTTGGGCAGGATTCTCAAACCAGAGCCTTCCCAAGGGAGGCTTAGAAGCCATTCTGGGAGGAGGCTGGGAGAAGGAAAGAGCCTTCAAGGCAGAGGACAGAAGTGGTGCCAGGTGGCATGAAAGGAGGTGGCGCATAGGCAGGTATGGGCAGGTATGGACAGGTGTGGGCATGGGAAGGCATAAGCGGATGTAAGCAGACTGGGCATAGACAGACATGGACAACCATGAGCAAGTGTGGGTAGGCAGGGGCAGGAATGGGCAGGTGCGAGCAAGCTGGGCATGGATCTCTTTTCCTATCTCCCTAGGCAATTCCCCCATCCTCAAGTTCTGCTTCTGTTTACCATCTCCCAAAGTCCTCCATTCCCTGATCTCCCACTCGGCCTCTCTTCTCCCTTCATCCACTCATCAAACCTGCCTGAGCTTTGCTGCATGCAGGCATGGCACCGACCACCAGAATAGGACCGTTAATAAGGTGCATGAATAAATCACGGGGCCTTCTGCAGAGAAGAGCGGCTCTGAGTGCTGTAATAAAGTGGCATGTGAGTACAGAGGAGCAAAGAAGTAAAACTGCAGGGAGAGGGTGGCAGGCATGGGTCACAAAGGCGCTTGTGATGTCCTGACATTCTCACTGGGCCTGAAGAGCCACAGAGGCGTAAGTGTCCTATTAGCAGACTCCACTGCCCGGCACACAGAGCAGACCGTTCCAGGAGCCCTGGGTCTCCTGAGGGACAGAACTGTGGCAACCACAGACTGAAGAACCTTGACTACCCAGAAAGGAGTTTTTGATGGAGATGAGGGGTGTGCTGTGGTCAGAGGATGGTGCTAGAAAGACCCCTCCAGGCCTGGACTCCCAACCCACCCCTGCTGGCTTTGTTTTTCTCCATCTCTATACTTTACCTGATACTTTGAATTATATGAAATGGCCATTTTTGCATATCAAAATGATGACATATTAGCAAGCTCATATAGTTCCAAGTATTGTTTTGTCTATAACTTATTCCTCTACCTCTTTCCAACCCCCAAGTTAAATCTGAATTCCATGAAGTAGAGGGTTTTTTTCTGTTTTGTTCGTTGCTAGATCCCCAGCCTCTGCCAGATACCAGCTCAACCAGTGTTTGTAGAATGGATGAATGAATGAGTGAATGAATATGAATGAATGAGCAAACTAAGAAGGAGCTGGGGAGAGGGAGCTCCAGTTCAATTTCCTTTCTTCTGCTCCCAGAGGACAGAGGTCTTCAGTACAGCCACAGAAAGCACCAGACTCAGCTCATTGTCATTTTGGGTGACCCTAAGCAAGTATCTCATGTTTGGTGAGTTCTGATGCTTCATCCGTTCTTAGGAGCCAGAGCATATGCCTCAAGTGCTGTCAGTTCAGTGGTATCAGAAGTCTTGGGAATCACTCCCTATTGACCCAGGCACCAGCAGGTGCACCATAAGTGCCATTTCTTCCTCCCTCCCTTCTTTCTATGCTGTGCCCTCTTCATCCTGACCATATGTAAAGACCCACAGCCTCAAGATTTTTTGAGCTATGAACATTGACATCTTTTGAGTTTGACAAGAGAGAGGAGCTACCCAGGGAATGGAGATGTCCTGTGGTGAGAGGCAGGGGGTATCAATTAAGGGGCCTTGGGTCCCTTCTGCCTCAGCCCCTCCTAACTTAATGGCTCTAAGATCTCTCAGTGTCTCTCCTTGGCTCCTGCCCAGCAGTAAGAATGAGGTGGGCAACCCTCAGCCAGGTTCTTCCAGCCCACTTGCTCTAGGGTTATATCCCATGCTCCCTAGAATCTGAACTTCTTCCATCCTGGGTTAGAGGGCAATGTGCTCACTTGGATGGAGATGAACTGATTAAAATTACAGGATTTGTGGAGTTCCCAGCCATCTCTCACCCACAACCCACCATAGTCTGGGATGGCAGCAGGGACAGGTCTCCAGGAGTCTGCCTCTATGCAGTAGCATCTCCATCCTCTTGTATCTTGTAGATCCCTGTCATTGAGGTGCTATGATTCCACACTGTGACATAGACATGTGGATACTGAAGCATTCTGACTCAGACCAAAATCCATTAGCTTTTTGAGTATTTTTCCATAGTCACTAATCCCTGCCTTCCCTTGCCCATGCCACAGCTCTCCTTAGAGCCCTCCCAGGATGGACACCCACAAAAGGATAAGAATTAAACCAGGAGATGAGATAATAAAAGGAGAGAAGATTTGGGGTGGTTGAGAGACAGGGGGTGAGCTGTAAGTGTGTCTGTTAGATGCTTTACCTGGAAATAAATAAAGGTTAGTAATTTTCTTTTTTTTTGCAGTACCAGGGCTTGGACTCAGGTCTTATATCTCGAGCCACTCCACCAGTGCTTTTTTTGTGTGTTGGGCATTTTCTAGATAGGGTCTCGTGAACTATTTGCTCAGGCTGTCTTTGAACCGTGATCCTCCTGATTTCTGCCTCCTAAGTAGTTAAGATTACAGGTGTGAGCCACCAGTGCCAGTAATTTTCATTTTGATAAAGCCAAATCAAAACATCCCCCTTATCAAAACGCCCTCCTCTGTGCCTCTGATTGCATGCAGAACTGCAGTCTAGTCCAGTAACCCAGGAAGAAAGATAAGAGCCCTCTTACTAATCATAGCAGGTGGATTATACTAGTGGTACTCCGTTTTACAGATTGGAAAGTTGAGGCTCAGAGTACAGGACATCTGCTCAGGATGGCCCACTTTGCAAGATCCAAATTTAGCTTTCTTGGATTTCTGATCCAGGGCATTTAGACAACCCCAGAGGGTCACTTTCTGGTGTCCTGGGGGCAGGAATGGCAGTGGCCTGGAGGAAGAGCTGAGGAGTTGATATCAGCAGGGACAAAGAATGCAAAGAACCAGGAAGAGTGAAGGAAGACTACTCCTTAATGTACTTGGACAAATGTGCCAGATCACGTGCTCCAGCTGGCAGAGCCTTTGGTGACAGTGGACAGCCCCCATCTGAGCAGGTTAGCATGCCCTGGTGACCACAGAGGCTGCTAAGGGGCTGGAAATCCACCCAAATCCTGTGCACTAAGCCATCTACCCCTCTAGTCATCCATCATTAAGGTACCCTGCTCCTCTGTCCATCAGCCAGATTTATTGCAGCAGCAGCAGGAGCCCACCAAAGTCAGGCTCAGCAGCCCCCATCAATCCCATCAGGGAGGTGGGCAGGAGTCAGAATGTATGTAAGGTCATTTGGAGATGGAAAAAATCATTCACAGCACTCCCAAAATAGCCGATCTCCACTTCGCAGCAATTGCCACCTTCTTGCCCTAAATCAAATTCTGCTGCAAGAAGCAAACTCAATCTTCTCTCTCCCAAGTTTTGCTTTTTATGAAATCGGCAATAAATTGGGGCGTGTTCAGAGAAAAGGCACCAAAGGTCACCAGAATAGGGACATGCCTACATAGCCTAGGGTGGGAAGGGAGGTGAGGGAATGAGAGGTGGGCAAAGAGCACCGGGGTTGAAAGGGTTGAACAAAGTGTTCAGATGGCCCAGTCAGTTCCAAATGAACAAATTCATAAGCACACCTTCACTCTGCTTAGACCACTCAATTGCCTTAATCTATGTGAACTACGACGCCATCATGCCTCATGGTGCTGCTTGTGATCAGCACAGCCAGGAGGACAGCAAAGCCCTCCAAGGTGTCTGTCAAGCTGAGACAGGAGAACAGAAACTTGTTCTCCCTAAGTGGTGGTGTTCCTCTGGGCTCCACCTTTAGGGTTCCTCCCTGATTGCTGCCGTAGCGCCTCTCAGCATAGACACTGTGGACACTTGGGGCCGGAGTGCTCTTCACTGTGAGGTCTGTCCTCTGTGGTGAGATGCTTAGGAGCATCTCTGGCCTCTATGCACCAGATGTCAAAGCACCCACAGTCATGACAATCAAAAATGTCCTGAGAGCCAGGCACATACCTGTAATCCCAGTTACTGGAGAGATAGAGGTAAAAGGATTGAGATTTGAGGTCAGCCAGGTAAAACAATTTAAAAAACAAGGCAACTGTACTGGTACATGCCTGCAATCCCTGCTCCACAGAAGGCAGAGGGAGGAAAATGGTAATTCCACGCTGGCCTCAGCAAAAACTTGAGACCCTAACTGAAAAAACTAAAGCAAAAAGGGCTAGGAGTGTGGCTCAGGTGATAGAGTGCCTGCCTAGCAGGTGCAAGGACCTGAGTTCTAACCGTAGTACTGAAGAGAAAAAAAAAGTCTTAAGAATTTGCCAAATGTCTGCTGGGGGCAAAATTGCCCTCAATGAACCACTGTGTAAAGGCTCTGCTGGGTCTCAGACATCTGAGGATGGCCCACCTCTCTCCAGAACCAGGTCTCTCTGCCAGACTTCCTACTCTTTCCAGAGGGCCAACTGCCTGCCTGACATTGCTCCTTGAATGGCTTTTCAGTGCAGCAAGCCCATAACCACACGTGTGTGTGCACCCTACCAGCTCTGAATACACAGGTGCTCTTTTCTCTGACCACATGGCACAATGTCTCTGGCAATGGATCTCACCTCCATCACTGCCTGTGTGACCCAGAGCAAAATACATGCAGGAATCACAATAGGAACAAAATGACACAACCTAGGAAAAGGCACCTGCGGCTCATTTGTCAGCGTGTGATAAGAGTTCAGTAGCTTATGTAAAAATCTTCAGATAGTTTATACATCAAAGCCTTGAAGGAAGGGCCTTATGATGTAAGCAAGTGAAACCCTGCATCTCAACGCAAGAGAAACCATGGGCCAACATGGAGGTAGTTTAGTAAAAGAATCAATGACCAGATGAATGGGTGATAAGAGGCGGTCCCCGATTCCCAGCAAATACAACCACTTGCACAGTTTGCTGTCCTCTTTGGCATACCTGCTACATCCACCTCAGGCAGGCCTGTGCATGGCAGGCGTTCATGAACTCCTGCAGGTTAAACACCAACGGAGAATGAGAATTCCTATCCTGTCTGTCTGACAAGGACGAAGGAATGAAGGGGAAGAGGAGGGGCTGTTAGGAGTACAATGAGAACAGACTTTAGAAGGTCCAAACTCCAGGAAACCTGTCTTACAGGGGTGGTAGCCCCCAGGGCTCAGGGATACCGCTCTCCAGGGGCAGTTTGAATCCACATGTTTTTGCCAACCCCAAGGCACAAGATAGTGGAGTGGAATCCAGTGTGTACAAAAGCCAGTTCTGAGCATGAGTCCTACTCCTTTGATGAGAGAAGAATTGTGGTATAGCCAACACTGTGAAAAGTGGATATTCTCAGCTGTGTGGGGAAGCTGCAAAAGACTACCCAGCCCCCACTACAAGTACAGCCTAGTAAGAACTTTTGCCTCTATGGGTTCAAGGCCCCTGCTGTCTTTCTTTTGCTGAGTAACTATAGGCAAGGCCCTTCCTGAGCTACAGTGAATCACTTTATCTTTAACATGAGGGGTTTTAAGCCTAAATGACTGAAAAATCTTTTCCAGCAATGATACTCTATAGGTTGAATCATCAGCCTGAGGTTTAGTTCCAGACGGCAGTGCGTGCCCGCGCGCATGTGTGCGTGTGTGTGTGTGCTTGCAGTGTTCTTTAATGTGATTGATAATGTCTCATGGCACATGCCAGCAATACACCCAGGCGGCTGACAACTTCACTTCTAGCATCCCCTGCATCCACAACAGATCAGCGCTGTGGGAAAAGCGCAGCATCGCTAACATGCATAAATGCGCCTCGTGAGCTCGAGAGCCCCTGCGGTATGCTGGCGGTGTGTATATCATTGTGTGACAAAGATTGTATATGGCTTTACAAAAATCACGTGTCTTATTTACCCAGGGAATCTGATGTGCTCTCTAATAAACAAGGCTATGAAACTATTTTTTTTCCTGAATGATTAGCTCTGATAGCTGCATGGACAGACCATGAGAAAAGCAAATTATTTTGATGCAACAAAAAGAAAAATCGAGTTAAATCCACAGGAGTATTTGCACTAGAGTTATGGAGAACCCCTCTGGGAATGGGATCTCTTTGATTCTCTGTTGTAACAGAGTAATTCTGTGGTTTTTGGTTTGATAGTCCCTTATCACAATTTTGGGCTTTATTAAATGTATTTTATTATATTTTTATTTATTTTTTGGTGATACTGGGGTTTGAACTCAGGGTCTCACGCTTCCTAGACAGGGGCTCTACCACTGAAACCTCAACCCCGACCCTTTCTATTTTCATTATTTTTCAGGAAGGCTCTCATGTTTTTGCCTGGGGCCTGCCTCAGACCACATAGCAGGGATCACAGGGGCTTGCCACCATGCTCAGCTTGTTTTGTTGAGATGCAGTCTTGATAATGTCTTGCCCGGGCTGGCTTCAAATCATGATCCTCCCAATCTCTGCCTCCTGAGTAGCTGGGATTACAGACATGAACCACCATGCCCAACTTAAATATAAGGAGGCTATTATATTATTATTTTATATTAGATATAAAAGAGGCTATTGCACAAGCCTTCTAAATGCTCTGTATATTCTCCTATATCATTCTGTCCTTGAGTTGAGTCTGTGTTACCTCCATGGTAACTGACCTAAAAAATAAATAATTAAAATGGTATCATTCCTTTTCTGAAAATCCCCAGTAACTCCTATCAAGGTCAAGTCCAAATCCCCTAGGACAGTCTTCACACATGCCCAGGTTTCTTAGCTGTCTATCGCACCTGTACCTTGGCTCCTCACCTATTCTCTTCCTATCAGTAGTCCCATGGAACCTCTCACTGCTCTACAATACCTTTCTTTCTTTCACACCCAAGTCTTTGTTCCTCCTCCTTGAACTGCCATAACTAGGAAGCTAGGAAATCCCTATACTTCCTTCAGACCAGGCTCAACTGCTGGTTCTTCTGGGCATTTTCCCAAGTGACCTCACTCAACTGGGCAGTAAATGTCAGTGGTGGATCCTCAGCCCCAGGCATTAATGACACAAAAGTCAGCAGTGAGAGAGACAGATTGATAGCTGGAAAACCAAAAGATGTTACCAAAGAAACAAAACAAAAGTCTCCCACATAGCCCAAGTGCGGTGCCTAGCACATGACACAGGCAGGTGGTCAGAGGCGTTGCTGGAATGACTGGAGGCTCCAGGGATGGCTGAGTGATGCCCTGTGACACTGGGAAGCCAAGGGCCCTCCCAGGCGCTGGCAAAACAGCTGTAGGCGGGGTCCTCAGAGGTACCATGAGGAATGCCACCCCAACCTGGGCAACTGGTCTAGCTGCTCTTGTTGCCAATGTGCAGGGGAGGACAGGCCCCGTACTGAAGTGACGTGAACAAGGTCAGGGGCTGGCCATACAGGTGGAGACAGGGAGAGCAGGGCTGCAGGTGTCTGAGGAGCCTGCTGAGCTCTACCCTCAGGAGACCCGAGGGGACTCCCATGGGGCTCAGAGTGGTGAGCTGGGAGGTCAGCCTGATCCTTCATATCCTAAGTAACCAGGGAATGGACAGTGGCTTTGAACCCCTGTGGGCAGAGGCTCCTCAAGCCGGCTCAACACCACACACCACAGCACACTAGCAGCTCTGAGGCCTTAGGCAGGCAGCAAGCCCTAGATTGTACCTGTTGAATGGTTGAGTGAGTCAGTGAGTGGGCAAATGAGCCAGGGACCGGGGTACAAGAATACCCAGCTGTCAGGATATCGGCACTCTGCCTCTGGTGCCTGCCTCAGTTTCCTCTTAAAACAGAAGGCATTCTCAGCCATTATTCAAGGACAGTGAGACCCGAGATAGGTGAGGGGGAAGTGGAGCCACCCAAAGAAACAAACCAGGAGTCATCCTACTTTTTTTCTCTTTGGCCTCTCAAGGAAAACCAAAGGCCCTCCCATGGTGCGTTACAGACTCTGAGGAGTGGGCACTCTGACTGGCACCCCAGAGGTACTCCATGATTGAGGTCTCCACAGGACCATCATTTCTAGGAGCATTTAGGAGCATTCCTCCCCTGCCCCCACCCCCAAACCCCATCCCCGCCTACTTCCCGTGGGTTACCCTGTGACTATGCTGCCACCACCCACACTCAAGCCCCTGGGGTACACTTAGCTCAAGAAACACTTCTCCCCGTGGAAAAATATGTACCTTTGTTAGATAAACAAACATCCGTGAGCTACAACCGTGACCTGAGTCTTCCTTCAGACTCTTTAAGGAACCCAGAAAGCCTGTGTCCTACACTGGGCTAGTTCGCTCCTGTTTCTCACCCAAGCAGCTGAGAGAAGTCCCACAGACAAAGATGGCCTGCCAGACACTATCGAGTCAAAAGGTGAGGGATGGAGGCCAGACTAGATGTCACCCTCAAGAGGGACACAGGCCCTGCCCTTCTGCCGGGCAGAGAGCCCCACATCAGCCACAGGGTGTGCAGGAGGAAAGGATGGAGAAGGCATGGGGTGTGCTAAGGAGGAATGGGACCCTAGTGGGGGAGTCTGCCCGAATTCAGCTGGGCAGCACAGAAACGACAGGAGCAGAGGAAGTGCTAGCACCTGTCATCAGGATGGTGGCATGGGAAGGACTGGCAGAGAGCTCTGACCATGGAGAGACACATGATGCTAGAAAGACATTCAACAGGATTGGGACTCCACTATGTCTTTGGAGAGAGATCTGGAAGCTTCCCTTCTGGGCTCTTAACTCATCTCATATAAAACTTGCCCACAAAGAGCAAACAAGCAATACAGTAGGGAAGATTTGCTTCAGACGCGGATGGTCTGAGGGTGGAGCATCATCGTAGGCACACAACTGTGTACATGGACGGGCTTGATCCAAAGCCCCAATGTCAACTTGAACAAAATGCCCATGGCAGAAGGAAGGCATTAAAAATGTTGAATACAGGGTCTCTTCTATCTCTCTGAGCCTTGTCCCCTCTCCTGTAAATCCTTCAGTTTACAAGTGGTAACACACTTTGGACATTGTGAAACTTTCACAAATGGCTTTACAATTAATAACCCTTCAGGCACAAGAAAAGTCTGAGAGGGAGTTAGCAACTGCTCAAACAGCTAGACCAGAGTTCTTTGGTTTTTGTAGCACTTTGTTTTCTAAAACTTGCCCGTATCACTAATTTCTTCAGGTGGGTCCAGGCCACCTGTGGTCAGTGTTATAAATTGTCCCCATTAGAGGGTTTAGTACTGGGCTAGAATCACAGAGCAGAGCAGAAGCAGCTAGATTCTCTTCCTTCCAGCCAAAAACCCACCCAGGCCTTTACCATGGGCTTCCTGGTAAAGGGCTGAAAGACAGCACAGTGACTTGGTGCTAAAGGGGTGTCTCCTATCCAGCCACTCCTTTGGAGGCTGCAGGAGCAAGGCTGGGAGGTTGATGAGCAGATGTGTCCTAGGAGGACTGTGCTCAAAGCTGAAAAGCATGGGTCACCTTGGCCGTGGTTGAGGTTACTTTCTATTTCTAAGTCAGTGAGGTGGTCTCTAGTGACTTTAGGCCCCTGTGGGCAATGATACTGCACTCTCATCACTGGGGTGGGAGCTGGGGGGCAGATCCATCCTTCAGTGTATGTCTGAGTATAAGGGGTGGCACAGCTCAACTGAACAAGTTTAGGGCTCAGAGCCAGTTTCTAGGTTCATCCAGGACCTGTAGTGATAAGAAGGAAAATCAAGTCAGGCTCCCCATCACGCAGCTGAGTCAAGACAGTTCATCCTAGCCCTATAGATTCCAAGCCAAAAGCTACTTGGGTACTTCCAACCCTGCTGTGGTGTTGGTACTCCTGGGGCCTCCCTGTCCTACCCTTCAGAAAGGACCACAGAGGCTGGAACAGGCCAGGGTTCAGAAAGCTGACCCATCAAAAAGCCACAACCCATGGCATCCAAGTCCAGGCCAAGAGCCCCAAGATCTCCAGACAGGGACCAGATGGGCTCAAAAGCCAAATGATTGGTCCTTTTTGATATTGTCCTCATATTCCTCAAGCTACAACCACTGGGGATCCTGGATAAAGGGCCCACTTGCATTTTCTTTACAATTTCCTGTGACTCTAAACTTACTTTAAAATGAAAAGATAACAAAAAATAACATTGATCTTAAGACTGATCTCCTCAGCACCCACTATCACCAACCTGGTGATCCTTGGATGTCCCCACCCAGACCTATATGATCACCCTGAGCCAGTAAGAACGTTTCTAAGAAGAAATTGTCCCCAGAGTTCCTCCTCCTTGTTCTTCTTACCCTCACTGCTCTGAATCAAACATACATTTCTTTTCTTCGAAATCTGCATTCCACCTCTACTTTGCCCCTTTCTTTTCCTTCCTTTCCTCCTCATCTAAATACTACCAAAAGAGTGTCCCAAAAACCTTAGCTCTGCTTCAAGCCCTCCAGTGGCCTTCAATCCTTTTTTGGATGAAGTCTAGCTCTTTAGCAAAGCTCTTCAAAGAGCATTGCAATGTGCTCAGCTCCGTCTCCCCACAACTATGGAACCATAGAGCAGGCCACCAGGCAGTCCTCAAAAACACCACAATGTGTCCATCTTCTCCTCCTTTGCCCAAGCTATTCCAGCCATCTGGTAGGACCCTCCTTCATTATCTCTGCCCATCAAAATTCACCTCTTCCTTTAGCACTTCGTTCGAACACCTCTAAGACTTTGACCCTGCCCAATGGAAGCATGCCGTCCTCAAAGTTCCCACCTTCACAAAGGGCGTGCACCAACCTCACCTTGTCCATTGTGTGTCTACAGGGAGTGCTCTGATGATGTGAACCAGGTTTGGCTCATCCTTAGCCCTTCTTGGATGTCTGGTCCATTGGAGATGCCAGATGGATATTTCTGGAGTGTATTTGTTGTTGAGGGAGACTCATTCCTCTATGAAGAGAATCAACATTTGGGTCCCAGAAGAACTGTGCAATTGTTTTGAAAAGAAGGAGTGGAAATTACTGACCTTCAAAGCAAATTTGAGCTGAGGGTGTGCCTGAAACAAAACACAGAAAAAGAGGTGGGAGCTGAGAGGGGACAGGAAGATCTTCCAGCTTTAGGGTTGAACCCAGGAGAACCTCTTCCAGAGCCAGGAGGAGGTGGAGTCTAGGCAGGCAGGGTGGAAGCAATGCCCCCCTTCAGCCCTTCATGGATGTCCAATCGCATCTGTCAGGTGGGTGTGGGTATGGCTTCCTTCTAGCAGGTTCCCCTGCTCAGGGAGTCCTGGGGTCCCATGGGAAGGCAGACTATGAGCAAGGCTTCAGCCAGCCAGGACAACAAAATGGTGTATGGCAGCTGGACGGCCACATTGATCCAGGAGTAGGAGGAGGGCAGGCAACCTGCTGTGCTCAGCAGGTATCTCGTCTGCTCTCTCCCACCAGCCACGCTGTCTGAGCAGCCTTGAGAGCGTCTGTTTGCAATTACAGCTTGTTTTGGTTATTAGGTCACAATATTCATCTCCATGGGCTTATGATAAAAGGCCAGAACAAGACAGTATTTCTCATTCCCAGACTGTCTCCCTCTCTTTCTGTGTCTCTGGGTGTGCATCTGTATGTGTGTGTATATACGTTTTGCCTTTTCCTTGTTTAACCAATTTATTCAGTTCTTGGCTCCAAGAGGGTGGTGTCTGCAAGAGGCAACCCCAGAGGCTGTGAAAGCAGTGGCCTTGTGCACAAGAATAGGAAGCCTTGGCAGCTCCCTTGGAGCCCCGCCTGAGAAGGAGGCCACAGCTACGTGCTTTTGACTCATCCACAAGGAAGCTGGCTGCTGAAAGCAGATGAGGAGGGGAGTGCTGGGAGAGTCCTTGAAGCTCAGGCCTGGGAGGGACCTTGAAAGTCACTGTCCAGAGCCCAGCACATGCTTTGCGACCTCTACAACAGCCCCACCAAGTAGTCAGGTAATTTCTTCTCCCATTCCCCCAGCGATGGGGAGCTCACTACCTTTCTGGGCCTCCTGCTTCATTGGGCATGAGTTCTAGAAAGTGCTTCCTTTCTCATGAGAGCAATGAATCTTTGACTGCAAAGATTTCTCTAGGCCAAATGCCCTGTTTCTTAAACACACTGAGTGTGATATGGATTCAGTCCCAATCTCAACATTATCCTGAGTAGATGCAGGGGCTCTCCGCTGTGCTCTGAGCACCTGTGCAAACAGGAGTCCTGCTTCCCTCACTCATTCCACACCCACTTCTCTTCCTGGCAGCCCTGGTTCTACATCTTTCTTGAGGCCCGAAGGAGAAATGTACAGTGGAATTGCTGCCTCTCTCACCCATGAGCCTCTTCATGGTCCTCAGTGTCTGGGCAGCTCCACGGTGGTTCCAAGACCTGGGAGTCCCAGGATAAAGAAGAAAGTTGGTAGGAGAAAGGGAGGCTGCTATGCTTTCTATCCCAAAGTAGTTGCCTCAGTTTCCCTGCATCAAAGATGAGGTGACCTGACTTCTACAGGGTGAAGGGATACAGAAACAGAGAGGCATACAGAGAGACAGACAGTAAGAGAAGAACCAGAGAGGGACAGAGACAGACAGTGAGAGAGGAACAAGAGACAGAGGGAGGGATGAGAGAAAGAGAAGGAAAACAAGAAACAGAAAGTGAGAGAAAAGCAAGAGAGAAACAAAGACAGAGACAGAGGACAAAAGAGATAGAGTAGGAGAGAGAAAAGCAAGAACAAAAGAGACAGAGAGATCAGGGTCCTGTTGACCCTTTGAGGATCTGCAAAGACCTTTCTCATCTATGTCACATCACAGCAACTCTGGGAGAGACTGTATGTCATTGACAAGATGATCACTTCGCAATGCTAAGCACAAATGGTAGCTCAGAAAGAAGACCCACCATGCTAGGCAGCTTGGTGAGAGGTTCTTCAAGACCCAGCCTTGCTGGTAGGCAGATGACAAATGATCAAGCCCACAGAATGGTAAACTTGGTTTAGATGACATAAAGATAAAATCTATTTGGTTTTGGTGGTGGTGGTACTGGTATTTTGAACTCAGGTCTTTGCCACTGTTAGGCAGGTGCTCCACCACTCGGACCATGCCTCCAGGTCTTTGGCTCTGGTTATTTTGGAGACAGGGTCTCACTTTTTGCCCAGGCCGGCCTGGACCTCTATCTTCCCATTTTCTGCTTCTTGCACAACACAAAACCTTTTTTCTTTAAGATGGAGGAGGGGTGTCTCACGAACTTTTTTTCCCCTGGGCTGCCCTTGAACCTGATCTCAGTCTCCCAAGTAGCTAGGATTAGTGGTGTGAGCCACTGATGCCCAGCAGACATTATCATATTTTGTCTAAATTGTATCTTTGGAATTGAAAGGGGTGCTGTTTATGCTCACATAGCCACAAGTGCAACTTAGAGGTCCCTGGCAAACAGTACACACATTCTGCATTCTTCCTGCCCTAGAATCCTCCAGCTCTAGGTCCCCCAGCAGGCCTCAGGGAAGCCCAAAGGCCCTACTGACACTGAGTAGCTATGAGGGACATGCAGATCACCTCCTTTCTAGATGAAGGTCACCCTGTCCCCTTCCCTTAGATGACCTATGGGTGACCCTTCCCCAGTGCAGCCTAGTTGCTTCCCAGTTGCATACACACCTAGCCTCTCCATGTACCTGAGGAGACACACTAAAGGCCAGCCATGGGCACCCCTGCAGACCAGAACTCAGTCTCACTCTGTGACACAGAGTCTCTGGTCACTCTCAGGGCCTTGAATTTTTCCCCCAGTTGAAGATAAATGCTCACCCCCATTTTCTTCTTTTTTATCCAGACTCAGGGTTCAAGTCTCAATTTTCCAAACTTCCACCCACTGCTGGCTGACCCAGGCCTCTGTTCACCCTCTGCCAGTTCCCATCCTATCCTGGACTTGGTTCTAGCATGAGCTGAAAACAGACAAACCTTAGGACATGGTCCTCTGGGATTCCTGATGATAAGGAAAGATGCCACCTGGTGTCCAGTGAGCCCTGTGGGTCAATACCCATAGCCACATCACAGCAATTTACATACCTGTCCTCTTACCCCCTATGAGAATAAAAGCACCATGTCTAGGGGGTCACCTATGCCATTCTTTGCCACCTCCCCTTTCACACTGCAGTGCCCGGTGCAGAGCTGGCCCTTGGTGCTCTCTCTCCTCCTTGGCTGAACCAAAGGCTGGATGAGGAAGTGATTCTTACAAAGCCAACAGAGGCCCAATCAGGGAATTGGCTGCATTCTTTTCAGTTGTTTCAGAAGATTGGATTGATTTAATAGGAATGCTTCCTAACGCGTGAACAATTATTATTGTTTTAAATTAGCAGGAATAAAATTCTACCATCTTTCCCTTCCGAAGCTACTTCGAGAGAGGCCACGCTGTAAATTCACAGCACCCGTGAGGAGCTAGACAAACAACCCAGGAAGCCGCAAGGAGCTGCAGCAACCAAAAACATCTCCAATCCATATTTTTCCCTTAAGGGAAGGGGAGGGAGCTAAAGAGCAGAGAAGAATTTTTTTTTTTCTTTTCTTTTCATTTTAAAAGAGAATCTTATAACTCTTTCCTGCCACCCCTTCTCACTGCAGGAGAGACGCCTGAAGTGGAGCGTGTTCAGCTGACCAAAAGAGGGAAACACGAGATAAATTCAACTGAGTGAGGCAGCTGGAGGGTGGCAAGGCTAACAGCACTGTGCAGTTGGCCGTCTCTTTCCCCATCTCAAGAGCTCAGTGCACGCTCCATGCTGACCATTTCTAGCTATGAGGACCAGGTGAGTTCCAGCCCTCTGTGAGCCTGGCCAGCCCTGGCTCCACTGTGGACCTCAGATTTCAGGATAATGGCCCCCCTATTTTTGAGACCATGTCATCTATTCTCCTCCACACTGGGAGAGACAGAACAAAGCCTAGGTAGTGTCCCCTCAGCCAAGTTAGTGTCATCATCAAAGGGGGTCTTATTCATAAACACATTCCAGGGCCCCATGGCAAACAGAACAAGTGAGTGATACTAACAGTAAGCCTGATCTGGAATTCCGAAGCAAGCCAGGATCACCGCCTGGTCACTGAGGCAGATCTTCTCTTCACAATCATTTCTTTAGACACCAGATTCTACTGACTACCTCCCACATTCCAGGACCTGAGCCAGATCCCAGTGCAATCAAGATGGCTAAGGCCCATTCCTGGGGTGGGGCTTGGGGGGCAGACATGGAAATGCGATCAGGCCACTTGAAGGCAGCATGGCAAATGCTAGTGTGGGGGCAGCTTCAAGGCACAAGCAGAAAGGAGTGATGCCTGAGTCTGGACGGAGATCCATGGCTTGACCTGAGGCTTAGGGAGGGGAGTCTGTGAGTCCCTGGCTGAAGAAAGAGCTTAGTTCTTGACAGAGGGGACAGCAGGGACAAAGAGACAGAAGGCACAGTGAGGATTTCCTTGACATATATGGATGTGGAACACTCTTCTATAGGCCACCAGGAGTCACAGAAGGTTTTAAGCAGAGGCATCCAGCTGTACACTATTGGGAAAGACTGTTAAACACCAAAGCCTCAGTCAGCTTGCATGTAAAATAGGAATAATAAATGCTCATGCTCTCAGAGTGATCGGTACACACATGTGACCAGAGGGATGCCAATGTGCTTGGGAACACAGTCATTGAATCTACCAGTGCCCCCTGACTCCACCTCCAATAGTCATAGAGCACACGTGTACATGCACACGGATACACACAGACACACGTGGATGTATGCACGTACCCCTTCACTCAGCTCCAACCTGAGCAGAGCCATGTCCCTGCAAACATTCCAACTCCGGGAGCAGCCTCAGCACTGTTACTCCACCACCCCAGCCCCACCACACCCTTCCTCCCTGGCGGTGGTGGTGGAAAGTCTGGCTCGGGCTGGTGTGGTCGGCCTGTGCACATGTGTTTGACTAAGCAGGCCAGCGTTGTCTGAGGTTTCGGCAGTTTCCTCAGGAATGAGAGGTGGGAGCTGCAGCCGATGGGCCAGAGAGGGTGGGAGAGAAGGACCTTTGGGACCAGCCAGTCATGGTGTGTGCCCCAATTCTCTGTGGAAAATGGGGATAGGGACAGGAAGGATTCTTAGAGTCAAGAAAGGGTCAAGGAAAGGCCCTACCAGTGTCTGGAGAGCCCTCCTGCAAATGAAGAGAGGCAGACCCTGCCAGTCCTTGGCCAATCCTCTATGTCCCGTCCCCTTGAGGGGTAGGAGTAAGCCTGGCAAAACCCTTTATGCTGATGTGTCTCCATGGGAGAAGCCCATCTGCTCTGGAACAGTCCCTGCTAGCTGAATCCTGCTGTCCTCTGTCACCTAGCTCCAACCTCCTGTGGCATCAGCATCCTATACCTTCCCACTCTGTTTGGCCCAGTCACAGCCTCCCCTACCATTGTCAAAAAGGCCAGAGACACAGACATTATGCATAGCAGAATGTTCCTGAATATCAAGAAGTAGTGGGAAGCAATGACAACAAAGCAGAAATAAGTGGACTGGTAGGTAGCAGGCCCCCAGCAGGTGCAGCCTGTGATCTGGCCCTTCTTCCCCACCCCAAGAGGAAGCTTGTCTCTCCATCTTCCTTTTCCTCTGAACCCCCTGTTGCCCCAGGTCCTCTTTCTTCTTCAGCTTCTGCAGAGAAGCCAGAGGAAGATACAGAGGGAGGAAAAGCAGGAGTTCTGAGAAACCATTATGTTTTATTTCACCAAATCTTTCCCCAGAAATATGGCAAGTTCTGTAAGCTCACCTGATTTGCATATTTATTACATGTCGTTTGACCAAATGTGGTGAATAATAATAATAAATTTTAAAAACAAAAGAAACTTCAAAAACAAAAATTTTAAATTCCCACATGCACATATACAACTCAGTCAATCCTGTGTTAGCATCAGTTGCGTTTAAATCTTTGTGTGATCTGTTGAGTTCCCCTGCCCTTAATTTTGTGAAAGCCGGCCTCCCAAAAGAAATGGTACCCAAACAAGGTAAAATGTGCTTAAGTGACGAAGTGCAAATTTGAGATATGCTGAAAAGCAGCATGTCTTTAGCTGAAGCTGGGTGACATTGTGGGAAATGAGTCAAACATCTGCAGTACAGCACTGAGTCCTGCATCCTGAGCATTCAATCTTTCCTCACTGGCAGCCTCCTTGGAACCAGATACCCAGAACACCAAAGCTCTACTGCAAATTTTATCTCTGTCTTGTGGGTGAGGAGGTCAGGACTTAGAGAGGGGAAATGAAATATTCAAAGGTCCACATTTAGGAAGCAGTAGGTCAGCCCTCTTCCCCAGCCTCCCCCAAACCCCCATCCATTTATTCCCCAGACACGAATTGTGCAACCCAGAACAAGAGCTCTTTGGCCCACTCTGCCATTACTTCATAGCCCAGGGGCAGAAGCCCAGGCATGGAGGAACCTCCAACAGTGGACAGCAGGGTCGCAGGTCCCAGGTCTGTACCTTTCCAACTGGCTCCTGGTGGCAGAGACATCTCAGGAAGCAGCAAGTCATGGGCACAATTAGCTTGGAGAGTTTAACAAATGTTTATAAAACCTTTTCATACACGGTTAATGATCCTGATTAGGACCTGAAAAAGCAGTCACTCATGCCATATCCCAGCTTTAAGGAGCATTTTATTATTACACACCACTCCACAAATTAATGAAGAAGCTATGGCCCATTTGTCAGCCGGGCCAACATTTGCCTCCCGATGCTGGCAGAGAGACTTCTGTCCTACAGCTGCCTGGGGCTGGAGTCCCTGGTATATCTGCCTGCTCCAATGTTCCCACACAGCCACCACCCTCAAGCTGCCAGCCCACGACCGCCACTCTGAAAGATGTCACTTTCAGGCTGCCATGACCTTGGAACCCTGTGCTTGGGGTCTGGGTAAGACAAGGCCAGCTGGCTCCTCCTTGAAGGGCAGAACCCGGAATGTTAGGAGAAATGCAGATGCCTGGGCTCCAGCTCCAAATTTGAATTCTTTACTGGTGCCAAACCATCTACAGACCCATCTTTGAGATCCCTGCGCCTCAGACACCTGTATACTGTTCTGGTACTGTCCCAACCATGTGACCTTGGTCACATCTTTTCACTTTTGCCCAGTGTCCCATCTGTAAAATGAGCATATCATTCCTACCTCTAAGTGGGTTTTGTGAGCATGGTATCACCTTGTGTAAGCAAAGTGCATGTTGTCACAACACAAACAAGCCACCTTTGCTGTCAGGACCAATTACAGCAGGAAACCCTCAAGTTCTAGGTGGAAAACAGGCAGTGGGACCAGACAAGAGGTGGTTGCACAAGTATGCCTAAGATGGTTTATTTTATTTTACCTGAATTTAATCTCAATACTAAAAATCAAAAACGATCAAGTTCCTTCTCATCATATATGTGACACACTCACCAGCCTCTGAGCCTTTGTGCAGCTGTTCCCTCTGCCTACTTGACTGCTACTCACGTTTCAAGGTCACCTCAGAAATCATTTCCTCCAGAGCTCCTCTGCTCACTGCCTCCTCCCAAGAGGTTCCCAATATTCTATGTCCTCCCCCAGCAAAGGACGGTTCACAGACTGTCCAGTGTCCACTTGCCAGCACTGTCACTAAAAGAATAGGCTGGCTAGGGAAAGATGGCAGTCACACCAAGCACACAGTAAGTGCTCAGTATTTGCGCGCTGAATGGAAGATATATCTAACCCCAGGGGTTAGAGTCGGAGGTAGTGTGGCCCTGCCCAGGCCTGTAATTTCTCAGCTGATGGAAAAGCTGGGGACTGGAGTTACCCACTCTGGAAGGGGCCTCTGCCTTCCTCTCCCCTGTTGGCAGCTCCCCTGGGCGTGGAGCCCAGCCCAGCTGTTGAGCCTCTCCTTCCTGGTCTCAGCTAATCTGGCCACAGCATGCCAGGGCCTCTGTCTGCCCTTCCTGTTTCCCCAGGACACTGCTGTTTGCGTTGTCAAGGCCTTATCACAAACAGGCAGACAAAGGCCTGCTCCTAGGGAACCTTGTCCCCAGAACCTCCCAACAGAGCCTCAACCACTGGGATCTTTGGCTTCCAGTGCTCCTGTAGAAACTGTTCACAGGCAGCGTCTCAGTTTCCCCAGACAAAACATAAACAAATGAACGACTGCTGATTTAACACCACTGTCATCCAGTGAAGTGGTGAAAGGGTGGGCTTAATATTCCAACCTCCTGGGTCTGAATGTCAAATCTACTCCCCACCTTGTGACCTGAGCAGTGATTTCGCCAGGACATGCTTGTTTCTCTTTGTGAAGTAGGTTCCACTGCCTACTCTCCAGGTCTATAGCACTTTGCAGTACTTAGCCCAGAGCACTGAGCACTCAGGAATGTGAACTCAGCACAGAGATCCTTCATGTGCCCTTCCTTATAAACTGGAGATTGTAGCCTGTCATAGGTGGTCACCACAGGTGGCCATCAGCCCCTAGCCAGCACTGGTCACCAGGATAGTCAGAAAACACAGAGCACACTCAGGAAGACCTGGATTTGAGCCCTAACTCTGACATCTTTTGGCCACTTTGACCTTGAATGCATCATGTGAACTGAAAACGACATCGAGAAAAGGTTGACAAAGCTGCCCCATCCACTCAGGGGTACAGAGGTGAAGAGCAGCCAGGCCTAGGGCAGGGAGCAGATCCTGGCTCTGCCTGTTTGGTCTTTTTTTTTTTTGTCACTTCTGGGAAATTTTATTGTCTTATTTGGCAATTTCTTCCCTTCTCTTTCCTTTTTTTGGTTTTTTTTTTTTTTTAATTCTTGTGTTTTATTTTATTTTATCATTTTTACATTTACTGACGTGTTTACATTGTTTGGGACATTTCCCCACCCCTCCCCCGCTTTCAAGCAGAACTTGTTCCATCCTCTTGTTCTCTGATTTTACGATTTTGTTGAAGAGAAAACATAAGAGATAATATGAAAGACAAAGTGTTTTTGCTAGTTTGAGATAAAGATAGCTATGCAGAGAGATTCCTAGCGTTGCTTCCGTGCACTTGTGTATTTGAATCCCACATTGGTTAATTTCTACCAGACCTCTTCACTACTTCCTGGTCCCCTTCCCATAGTGGCCTCTGCCAGTTTAAGATGATTACATTACTCCTCTACAGTGAGCACATCAACCACGTTCAAGTTTTAGGTTTCCTTCCTTTCCCTATTCCTCCCATGCACATTCTCCCCTTAGTGTGTGACCCATGCCCAATAATATCACTGCATTTGTTTTAGGTCTAAAGTCTGCATATGAGGGAGAACATGCGATTTTTGGCCTTCTGAGCCTGGCTAACTTTACTTAAGATGATGTTTTCCAGTTCCATCCATTTATTTGCAAATGACAAAATTTCATTCTTCTTTGTGGCTGAGTAAAATTCCATTGTGTATAAATATCACATTTTCTTAATCTATTTGTCAGTAGTGAGGCATCTTGGCTATTTCCATAGCACTATTGAATAGTGCTGCAATAAACATGGGTGTGCAGGTGACTTTGTAATAACCTGAGTCACATTCCTTCGGGTATATCCCCAGGAGTGGGATTGTGCTTATCTGGTCTTGGGCTAGTCACTGCCCTTATTGGGTGTCTGTCTCCCCAACCGTAAATGGACACATTAATTCCTGCCTTTCCCAATCTTCAGGAGGCACACAGCAAACATTCCAGAGAGACTACAAGCTGTACCATCAGATGGGTGGGCAGGACAAGACCCCTGCCCATTAGCAGGTAGCATCCTTACTTCTGGGACAGATGCCCACAGTGATGCAGTCATGACCTCTCCTAGGACCCCACCATGAATCACTTGACTGGTGGCTCCACTTGGCTGTCTCAAAGTCATTTCAAAGTCAGTTGGAAGGAGTCTTCTTCCAAATCGACCCCAAATCTGTTCGTTTCTTAATTAGCCCTAATATTCCACCCACCCAGAGGCTCAAGGTCATAATTCTGTACATCATCCTGGATTCTTTTCTTTCCCTGCCCTCCTCCATCCCGCCTTTCAACAAGACCTATCAACTCTGCCTTGGAGGCTTGCCCCAAAGCTACCTCTCTTCAGCCCTTTTGCTGCAGCCTGGGGCCAAGTCACAGCCATCAGGACCTGGACTGTATGAGCGGCCCTGGACCTTCCTTCTGACTTCAACTCTTGGGCCTCACTTACAATTAATTTGAGAAGTAATTGGATCCCATCAATTGTCTGTTTAAAACCCTCTGAAACCTCCTCATCTGTTTGGAATAACACCTAAGGCCCTCACCTGCCTTGCAAAGCCATATGCAATCTGCCTGCTGGCACTGGTCCACCTTGCTCCCTGGGTCTCAAGCTGAAACAGGTGTAAGAACACCTAATTCTGTCCCTTCTGTGTGCTCTTCCCCAGGTCTTGTCATTCAGACCTCAAGTTATAGGGCCCCTCCTGCTAATGGTTTGAGTGGTTTTCCCCCAAAATGTTCATGTGTTGCAAGTTTGATCTTCAGTGTGCTGATGTGAGAGATGATGGACCTTTAAGAGGTAGGGCCTGGTAGGAGGAAGTTAGGTCATTGGAGGCACTGCCTCCAATGAGGTAGTCCTCATGGGACCCCAGTTAGTTCCTGCAAGAGTGAGCTGATTTTAGAGAGAGAACCTGGCCCCCAAATCTCTTTATGTCTTCCTATTTTGTCATGTGATCATTCTCTCACCTACTGCCACCACAATCCCATCTGTCATGACACAACACAGCCAGAGGTGCCCTCAACAGAGACAGCACCTTGCCGTTTGGACTTTCAGCCTCCAAAACTGAACTAAATAAGCCTCTTTCCTTTGTTACCCAGCCTCTGGTGTTTTGTTACAGCAATAGAAAACTGACTAATATACCTCCTCAGAGAAGCCACCTGATCATCCCAGTAAGCACCTTATCGATACATGCCTCGATCACCCATCAGACTCCCTACGTACTCTTCAGGGAGATTGTTTATTAGCTAATATTTATCATTTGTTTGCCATGTTGCTTTTCTCACTTCCCATGATACTGAGAGCAAGAATCATGCCCCTTGTGTCTCTTTGCTGTGTCCAGACATAAGCACAGAGCCACACATAGTTGGTGCCCAGAAAATAATAGCTGGTCAAATAAATGGAAGAAGGGATGGGCGAATGGCCTGTGTTGGATACAATAGGGGCTGGAGACCTTAAGCAAAGAAATTACCCTGATGGAAGTACCTCCTAGGTAGAGTAGCAGAGACACACAGTTTTATGCCACCAAGTCTCAGCCACGCTCATTCTTCCTTTGTGTATGTGCAGATCCACTTCCCCACCTCTAGCCTAGCCTTTAATCTACACTGTCTTTTAATCTGTTAGTCTACAAGAGCTAAACGGAGTCCCTATCACTCTTGGGTGCCCATCACAAAGTCCTGTACTTGGTACACTGCTGTTATCTGTAAAGGCTTGCCCATTATCCATGCAGCTAACCCATGAAAACCACCTCAGACTGAGAAGTCGTGGGAGTGTATACATGAGCTGTCTGCCTTCCAGGAGCCTGGGACCCAAGGGGAGAGACAAAGTGAATCACATTAAAGCACAAAGAAATTATACCTTAATGAATGTAGATATAAAAAATACAACAGGATCACAAGAATGAGCAAAATCAAATCAAGTTATAAAGTGACAGATACAGCAGGACACCAGCTCCATCAAAGTTTAAAACCTGAAAAAAAATTACATAGTGATTATGACCACAAAAACACATGATTAAAAACATGCGTAAGAATGAGAGATGCCGTGCAGGGGAAGGAGAAAGAGGGATAGAATTGTGGAGTCCACATATGAGTCCACAAACATATTTATAGCATTTTATGTTTTTAAAAGCAAATTTGAGGTACATATGTTATAATATTAAGGAAAGATAAAGCTCAGGGGGTGGTCTATGGTTGTTTGTGGCAATATGTTTTTAGAATGTATAGATTTGAAATATTTCACAATCATTTTATAGTAAATACAATGGGATTACAGAAAAGGCACCCAATCTGTTGAATGAGTGTCTGAAAGGTGAATAGATGAGCACTAAATAGGTGATGGTAGGTGGAAAGACATGTGTATGCATGCATTAATGGTGGACTGGTAGAAGGATGGATGAATGAGTGGGCGATAGATGGAAAGATGGAGAAATGGATGGGTGGGTTGGTGTATAGATGGATGGGTAGATGGAAGGATGGATAGGTAGGTGGGTGGATAGATGGGTGGGTAGATAGAAAGGTGGGTGGATGGATATTGAATGGGTGAGTAGATTAATTAATCATGGGTCAAATGGAAGAACAACAGAAGCAGCACTAGAGATTCTCAAAGTTTACTCTGCTCTTTCTAATTTTATTGAGTACTTAACCTCATGGCAAGTTTTGTGCAGTCTCTGGTATGGCACATACAGGATTTTGATAAGTCCCTTCAATCAGGGAGCAAAAAGCTGAGGCCAAGAGACTCAGGTCCAATGGGAAGACAGGGTGCAGGCTGCAGATACAGATGTGTGTCCACTATCCTCAAGGACTATGGTGAAAGGAGGAACAAATATTCATAAGGACTTCTCCAAAAATTTCTTCTGAGGGACTGATGGAGTGGCTCAAGTAGTAGAGTGCCTGCCTTGCAAGTGTGAGTCCCTGAGTTCAAACCCCAGTATCATTAAAAAAAAAAAAGAATTTTTTCTGTATTCTTGAGTGGTGCATTGTTCCCCTGGAGAGGAAAGAGAAGCTGGTATTCAGACAGAGAGATGCTTGAACCAGGCAGGGCAGAATGGAACCACTGAGAGTCTGGCGAAATGCTGAAAGAAACTGGGGATGGAAATGTAATACCTGCAAGGGGGTTGAGATCTGCCATGAAGGACCTGACTTGCCACATTGGGAGGTGACACTCCATTCTTAGGCCAGAGATGACAAATTTGGTCTATTAGCAGAGTCATCTTACTAGGCAGGAGAAGGGTAAAGGAGTCTGCATGGATTAAAATTTGCACGGATCAAATTACCATCAGCCAGGGCTCCCCAGTGCTGCTTGTGCCCCTCCATCTTGGGCTCAATGTTCCCAGTGGCTGGTGGGTGTAGGGCCTGGCATGGGAAGCAGGGGAGAAGTCCACGTGCATGCCTGCACATTGGTCCTGATAGCAGCCTGTTTTTATCTCACCAAACAATTCTCCACAAGAATCTTTACTGCTCGGCTCAGTCTCCCTGCTAAGTAGGAGAGCATTTTTCTAATTACATTTCCCTTGAAATTCACCCGGGTTTGAGTTAACACCTCTTCAGTCTGCCAAAACCTAAGTCATTTTAAAATTAGTTCTGGAGGTTTTGCAAAAAACCCCACCAGGATGCAGTGTTTTTCCCTCACAAAGTTGTGTACTAAAAACTCTCCCCAGACATCCAGCATGGCTTTCCTTGGAGGCCATGTGGCACCATGTGGAGAGGGTCCTGGGAAGGCCCACATCCTGGCCCGGCAGGCCCTACTCTCCCTCAGATCTGATGCACAGCCTTGCAATGCTACTGGATCGATAGAATCATAAATGCATTTTGCCCTAAGCAGTATCACTGATACTTTTTAAAAACAGTGTGGATGGAAGGGAAATGGGATCCATATGGTTTTGAATCATTAACACTTAAATCATCAAAATAGAGGGTTTTTTTTTTTTCCTGAAGAAATTTCATATCCAAGGCGCCTTTAGCAGCTCTTTAATAAACTATTTAAAATTATGTTGTTCCCCCCTAAAACACAGATGCACATGCCCACATATGCAGCACACATAAGTACAGCCCAGATTCTGAGAGGGCATCCTGGGGAAGCACAGCCCATCAGGGACCACCCATCCTGGAGACAGGTTAGGTAAAAGGCCTCCTGAGGTACCTTCTGAGCATTGGTGGTTGATGGAATCTATTTAGCTTAGATGTTCAGGCTGAGAGCTTTAAGGTCATCTGGAAAAACCCTTGAATGGTACAGAGGGGAATGTGAAGGCCCAAAGAAGGCTCTGACTCTTGAAGAGTTGGTAGAAGTCACAGGGGAATAGTTCATAGATGAGGAAACTACATGGGCAAAGTGCCTGCTCTTGCCCCGTGGGACTAAATGGTAGGGTGTGAGGTAGGGATCCATGCAGGATATTCTCCATGCCAACTGGTCATGGAGAATATCCCATGGCTCTTCATATTCTAAATAATTCAGCTCCATGCTGTAACTTGTCAATCAAGGTTGTGGAAAAAGGGACCATGTTTTCCATAATACACACATCAGCTCCTAAATCTTGAAGCAACGGAAGGAATGACATAGATAAGAGGTAATCAGTAAAAAAAAAAAAAAAGACCATAGCAGAAGCTCTTGGGAGAAATTGTAGCATGGCTTTGAGAACAGAAGGACAAATAAATGTGGAAGGTATTTTGGAGAAAAACTGAAAGGATTGGAGGCCAAATGAATGAAGCTAGTGATGGGGAAACACCATCAGGATTGAACAACTTTCCTGTGATTGATGTAGATCACCATAAGTATAGTGGCTTAAAGCACACAAATTTACTTTCTTATGGCTTTGGAGTTCAGAAGTCAAATGGAGTTTAACAAGGTGAAAATCAAGATGTCAGCAGAGCTGATTTTTTCTGGAGGCTCCAGAAAAGAAACTATTTCTTGCTCTTCCAGCTTCTGGTGGCTGTCAACATTCCTTGACTTGTGGCCACATCACTCTAACCTCTTGCTTCCATTATCACATTTCCTGCTGTGCACTCTGACCCTCCTGTCTCCCTCTTGAAAGGACCCTTGTGATTACATCAGGCTTTTCTGGATCTCAAAATCTTAAGAGGAATCATATCTGAAAAGTTACATAAAGTCACACTCACAGGTTCCAGGGATTTGGAGGTCAGTATTTGGTGGGACTAGGGTAAGGATTATTCACAAGACTGAAACTCAGATTCTAACTTTGACAACTGAGTGGTGTTTTCAACCAAGAGTGGAGGAGCTGAGTAAGGAAGATGATGAACTTGTTGACGTAGAACATGGTGGTTCTAATTGGAACCATGGGCAACACTCAGGAAGACAAGTCCCAACAGCAAATGGACCATGTGAATCCAGAGGAAGGAGATATGATCTAAGCACATGATTTTCAAGTATCCAGCAATGCAGGCAAAATAGATCCAAAGGAATAAATGAATCTCTTCTCATTGCACGTTTATTTCATAGGCCAAAAAGGGGGGACTAGAAAGTAGAGGACCAACCCATTTGGGACAAGAGACAGAGCTTCAAGTGTGACCAGACAGTGACCCAAGAAAGGGAGTGGAAGAGAAGACAGGGCCAGAAAGAGAGCACAAGAGGGCCACAATGTCACATATGGGACAGGAACTGAATGGAATAGGACAAAGGTTTGATCACTCACTGGTGACCTAAAAGCCATTTGAGCAGAATGGAACAAGTGGCTGGATTAGGAGAGGTTGGAAGGCAGTTGGCCACAGGGTTCTTGGAGAGATGGGGACAACAAGTCTGAGCTGTCTGTGTACAGAAGGCAAGAATGGGAAGAGGATGGGACTGCAGATGAGAGAGTTTGTCACTGGAGCCAGGTTTCATGGGGGGTTGGAACAGCAGGGCAAAGGAAAGGGGTATGTTGATCCCTTCCCCCTTCCAGGTGGAGAGAAGGGAAAGGTAGGCACCACTGCTCATAAGCTGGAGAGTGGATTCTGTACAGAAATAGGAGACAAGTCATCCAATGAGAATGGGACAAGGAAAGGCTAGAGCTATTTGTGGGGCTATGAGAGAGCAGAAAAGTCCCTGAATGGCTGCATACAGAGCCCAGTCCCTCCCATATTTCTGGACCTCTCTCCCTGGTGGACACAGTCCTCACCCCTTTCCACCTGCCTTGGTGTGAGCCTGAGAAAATGGAACTTCACTGGGCCCAGCTCAGAAGCTGAGTCCAGCATGGTATCTGCCTGGCCTCCATTGTTCATCCTGGGGCAATGACCTCAGGTTCAACACCAGCAGCTGATTTGACATGAGGAAAGTAGGGGAAGCAGAAGCTGAGAGCAGTCACATGTGAACCTGAACTTGAACTTAATATAGTCCTTCTTCCTCCCCTTGCCCAGGAAACTCAACCTCAACCTTGCTCCCTCCCTCCCATGTGTCTTAAACCAGATCTCAATGCTCTGTGTGATCATGGCCAACTCACTCCCATCTCTTGGCCTTCTGATGAAACAAAAGACTTGGATGCAATGGCTACTGAGGGCCTTTCCAGCCCTCACAGCCTCTGAAGCACAGCCTTGGATGTGGAAGAATTGTCTGAGTTGCCGCAGGGAGCCCCAGCCTCTTTGGAGACTGGCCCAGGACTCTGTCATTTCATAAACATGATGCAGACCTGTTTGGTGCTGCATAGCTGTGGTTTTCTGTTTTCCCCAGCAGTAGCTACAAGGCCAGGGCTGCAGCTGACATACCCCAGCAGGGAGGGAGCAGGCAGGAGAGAGAGTGCTTCTCTGTGCTACCCCTCTGCTTGACTCAGAGGTTTGCAAAAGAGAAGAAACCTGCATACCTGTGAGAACCTTCATCCACTTCTCTCCACCCATCCCAAAACAAGGATACTTCCTAATTCCTTTGCAAAAGCAAAGACACACTCCCAAGCTATTCCTCCTTTGGTTTGGAGCAGACAACTCTCAGCCCTGGTGAACTTGGCTTTAGACAGGTCGTGAGATAGGAGACAATGCCCAGGAAGGTGAATAAGTGTGGAGTCATCTCCAAAGCAACAGACCCTGGACCAGCGTGTTATTTGGGCACTTCAGCCTGTTCACCAAGTCTTGGCACACACTAGGTCCACACAATCCCGGTTTAATAAACCAAATAGAAAGGAACCTGGGAGAAGTGAAGATCATCCTTGGAGAGAAGCAACAGCACGAAGGGTGTGACAATGTTACTGGCACCCACTCTGATCCCCTTGCCTTGGCCTGTCTGTCATTCCCCAGCTGCTGAGGGTGGGGTAGGTGGCTAAGAGTACACAATGCATCTGCTTCAGCTGAAGGGAGCCATCTTGCCCAAAGATGCCTAGGAATGTGCCACCCCTCAAGGGCAGCCTCTGCTCATGACTTACTGCTAAGGTTTAGGTCCTAGCCCTCTTGTTTCAAGATGGAACAAATGTCTGGTATAGTTCATACTCCTGAGCTCCCCACCTGGTGAAGTGAAGGCTGCACTTCTCAACTCTGCTTAGCAACTTCCCCTGCTCAGTCCTGCTCCCCAAGTACCTTCCAGGATTCTCCAGAGAACTCCCCTCCACACCCAACTTGTACAGGAATCCGTGCTTCAGCTTCTGTTTCTAGTGAACCTAACCCAAGACAACAGGGAGTGCTTTCCAGACAAGCCCAGCTCAACAGCCTTTGCTCTCTAAGCTAAAGGAGTTGCCAAGCTGCTCACCTGGCAGCAAGGGAGAACAGAGGGCATGGGCATCTGGCATTTTGCAGAACCAGAGCTCATTAGTGCAGCTCTGCATGCCCAGGAAAGCTGGCATGCTTGGACTGCAGCAGTAGCAGATAGGGTCAGAACACAGTTCAGCTCCTGGAAGCCTCAGAGGCCACCAAGGCTGCCAGAAGCCAAGAACCACCCCAGTTCAAACACTGCTTGGCCAGTAGGGACCAATACAGACAGAAAATATGACTCATGGGCCTTCCAGACCAGGACATCGCAATGCAAAGAACCTGGGCCCAAGATAGATCAGATCCTACTGGTTAAAGACTTTACCAAGACCTCAAAGCTCTTACCTAGGTGGCACCAGAGCTAAGTAAAAATGTGCAACAAAGGCAAGAACAACTGTAAGAGAAACTAAGACATATAACACTGAAGATCAATACTGGGCCAAGTGTGCTGCTAACCTATTGCATACAACTTTGCCCTTTAGTCCTCCCTCCAGACCCGCTAGGTATACATGGTGTCTGTGGACACATGTGTAGCACATATGCACTTCCATGTAGTCAGGAAAGTATGACATTAGTCCCCTCTTTTCCTCAGTGATATGTTCTCAGACCCAGTGGTAGCTCTGAACCCTATACATATTCTGTTTCTTTTGATACACACAAACCTATGATAAAGTTTAACTTATAAATTAGAAACATTCAGAAATTTATAAAAAACAAATAGAACAATTATAAAAGTATACTGTAATAAAACCTATGTGAATGTAACATTTCTACCTGCCCCACACACAAAAAAATCTTATACTTTTACTTTTTCACTTAAAGAGAGCTCTTACACCTTTTCTTTGGCAGATTCTAATATCCAACTTCAGTATTCTTGTGTTTGGGGTTCATTATTAAATAAAATAAAGTTAGTTGAACACAAGCTCTGTGATGCCACCACAGTCCATCTGATAATCAAGGCAGCTACGAGGTGACTAATGAGTGGGCAGCATATATAGCATGGATACACTGGATAAAGGGATGATTCACATTCAAGGCAGGATAGAACAAGACAGTGCACGATTTCATCACACTATGCAGAACAGCATGCAATTTAACACTTATGAATTGTTTCTTTCTGGAGCTTCTAATCAATATTTGCAGACCATGATTTGCCACAGGTAACTGAACCCTTAAAAATCAAAAGCATAGAAAATGGGGGGATTCTGTGTGCACACAGAGCATATAGCCTCATGTGCCTCAGTTTTTCGATACTTGGTTGAAGAATGAATGCAGCACTATGCATGTCTGAGGAATAGTTCCATAATGATACTTTTAGAGGACAGACAGCAAGAATGCCTCAGGACCTTTCCAGGTTTGACTCAATGCTCTTGCCTTCCACAGGCACACTGGCAGCCATTTCTTGACAGCCCAGAGTAGGCAAAGCCAGAGCTCAGTACACAGACAGCCTCCTACCCCGGGCCTTCACCTTCCTTGATAACAATCTCTCCCATCTCCCAGGAGGAACTGAGCCAGGTTGGATAGCCACTTCAGAAATCAGGCCTGCTTCTCTGTTCCCAATTTCCATCCTGTTGGGAAAATCAAATTTCCCATGGACAGTGACCTCTGATATTCTATGAAGTCAAAATTGGGGTGGTGAGCTTTGGGGACTCAGATGTTGCTAACACCAGACACCTTTGACTTCCTCCAAAGTCGCCCATACCGTATGTCTCCAGGCTGTGAGCTAGCCCCATATATAAAACACCTACCCCTCTCTCTGAAGTTCCCCTGGGAGATGCACTGGTCTCCATAAAACTTCTGGAACACCTGGTCTTAACTCAAGGACCCCAGGCTCAGAACACTAAATTTGGAGTCCACATCGTATGGGGCAAATTCATATGGTCCCGGTGTCTGTGTGAAGGGCCTCCACCACAGCTCTGGGAGTACCTGTGCAAAGCCTCAGTCTCTACAGTGCGTGTGAGACAGCATTGCAAGTTAAGATGCATAACAAATACATCCCCAAATTTCGATGGCTGCCCAAGTGCTATAGTTTGAATAAGTTGTTCAAAAACTCATGTTTTGGAAAGTTAATCCCTAATTTCCCACATTTATGGTATTTGGAGGCAAGGCCTTTGGATTAGATGAGAATTAGATGAGGTCACATGGTACGGGCTCTAGCATGGCATTTGTAGCTTGATAAGAAGAGGAAGAGAGACCTGAGCTAGCACGTTTGCTCTCTCGCACCAGGTGATGCCCACACTATGTTATGAGGCAGGGAGAAGCCTTTACCTTCTGCTGGGCAATAGCACATTCCAGCGCCATGCTCTTGGACTTCTCGGTTAAAGAAACTCTATTCCTTACAAATTACCCAGTCTCAGACATTTTGTTAGAGCAACAGAAAATATTCAAAGATCTCAAGATAGCTTTATCCTCACACATAAAGGCCTCCATAGGAAGGCAGCCCCCATTCACATGTAGCTTTGACTGACCCCCAAGGCTACTGCAGAATGGGGGAGAGCTGGATGCAGGAGGTACACATCACTTATTATCCTCACCACAGGGCCACATCCAGGTTTGCATGTGCAATCCATGGGCCCTTTCTATGAGAAGTTTTATAAAATCCTAAATGTACCCACAGCTATTCTCACACCCCCATACACCAAAATTACAATTACAAAATATTCATGGCTCCCCAGAGTGGGGGACCAGAGGAAGCAAGAGCCCTAGAGCCATGCTCCATTAGGACACAAGCTCTCTCTCTACTGGGCCTGGGAGAGACACACCCCATTGCTCATAGTCCACTGCCTAGAACAGTCACATGGGTCCAGTTTCAGTGCAGGAAGTGGACAGTGTGAGGGAGCCCCTGGTGCCTGTGAGTACTAAACACCTAAGACACGGCAAGCTGTGTTCATGACAGCTGTGAGATGGAGGCCCCAAGAGTGGAGGTGAAATCCAAATGTAAATGCAGGGTCTGGAATGATCCACGTTTTTGTCAAAGTGCCTCCAAAGATGTCATGAGGGAGGGTGGGGCAGGGGAGTTCTACCCAGCCAGACATTGGCCCAGCCAGGCTTGGCTCCAGTCCCAGAGTGTCCTTTCTCAACAGTGAGAACCTGGGTGACTCATTCAGCCTTCCTGAGTCTTACCAGTCCCATTTCTCAGATATGTAAACTGATCCTGGCCTCCCCAAGTAAAAAGAAAATAAGATCAAGAGCCTAAAATTGCTTTGTAGCTAGATCAGCACGTTGCATAAGTGAGGCAATTGTAGCTCTTTTTAACAAGCTGGCTCTGTCACTCTTCCTTACAGTCACCCAGTGTTCTAATGTCCCATGAGGGCCCTTGGGGCTGCCTCAGGTATGAAGGCAAAGGCTAAGCCCCCCAGTTTCCTCTTCTCCAGTCTGTCCCATCTCACCCCATCTACATCCCCAGCCCCAGGGAGACAGCCCAGACAAGCATAGCACACTGAGCAATGCTTTGAATTTACCAGATTATCTGGGACAATTCTAGAATGTCAACTCAAGAGTTCTCTAGAGGTTAGCTTATCTGTCTATGGGTCCTAGCAATGGTTAGTGCTGCAAAGAGGTCGTGAGCAGACATTAGTATCAGGTGGTCAGTAGGTAATTACCAGCTATTATGGGCAGCATCCTCCATCCAAAGTCACCCCAAGAAATCTGCTTGCACATCTTCACAGCCCCTCCAACCCTCTCGCTCTAGCCTGTCTGTCGTATCACATCAAAAATAAACGCATCAGGGGAGGGAGCAAGGGGCAGGGGGGAGAAATGACCCAAACATTGTATGCACATATGAATAAAAAATAAATATATAAAAACAAACACATCAGGGGAGGGAGCAAGGGGAAGGGGGGAGAAATGACCCAAACATTGTATGCACATATGAATAAAAAATAAATATATAAAAATAAACACATCAGGATGATTCTACTTCCAGTGTCATTTCCACACAACTTCATAGGTGCTGATCAAGTTAACAAGTTGACATGACGTTACACTATGCACATATTCAATTAAACAGCAATTAATTTTGATTTGCAGTCATTGTTTGAAGTCGATCATTTTTTTTCTCAGCTATCAAATATTCTTGGAAAGACTGTAATCCATAGCCCCTGAGTGAATGTGCTCGTGAGTAAACCAACCCCCGGGTACCTCCGTCTCGTATATACAGCCAGAGTTTTTCTGTCCTCTCCCATGTCTCCACTGCCAGAGAGCCCACTCCTCTGTGCCAGTTGAGGACTTCACCTTTTTCTTGCTCCAAATGAGGACCCAAGGGCCCAGCCAAGGACTGGGTGGCGTGTGGCTGCTAGATGCTATGATCAGAGGAGAAAAGCTGTAGGAATGCACAAAATACTGTGTTGGCCAAGGTCACAGAGCTAGTAGGGTGGCATGTCCCCTGCCCCTCTGACCTCAGCTTCCCCATCCACAAGTGAGCAAGTGGGACTAGGGGGAAAAAACACTGCAATCTCTCCAGATCCCAAAGGCTTCAATTTTGCAATGTGAGATTTATTTCAGGACTTTCGGCTGCAGGAGGATCAGGATCAAAGATACTTTTGTCCTTGAAAATTCTTCACTTGTGAGGGGGCTATAGGTGTGCACATGGAGTGCAGGCATAGTTTGTTCATGTCTAGACATACATATGTTGTCTGCATGCTGTATAAATGTATACGTATACATTTGGTGTTTTGTGTGTGCGCAGCACAGCAGTGACCAGGTGAGAAGGGATGGCATTTGTGGTCCTAGCTATTACTATTTACCTGCCTGGTTCCTGGTTTCCCAGAACCTTTTATTTCCTCCTGGAAGGCATTCCCACCTGCCTGTTCTTTGCTTCTGCTGAAGGATATCATTGTCTTCTCTTGAGAAGGCCAGACACTAGGTGACTGCCATTATACCCACATGTGAGTTACATTCTACAAATGCCCTTCCTTCTCCATCTTCTCTTGACACCCAGTTAACATCTGTGAGATCAGTGTTGTCACCCCCATTTTACAGATGCACCAATTGAGGCTCTCACAGAGGCTCAGGAGAGTAGAGGACCTGAGTGCAAGGTCTCCAGCTCCACCATCTTGACAGCCCACAGAAGAATGTGGCCCTTCCTCTTGGACACATCTCTCTGACATCTTCCCTGGCCCGTCTGGATCCAAGGTCAGCAAGGGTGCCAGGCAAGGGCGGTGGACAGAAGCCCCAGTTCTGCAACTGGTGCGGAAGGCACAGAGCCAGCCCATTGGGTAAGCTGGGCTGCTTGCTGAGCTCCCCGACGTGTCAGGTCTCGCCTCAGTGTGCTGCTCCCTGGGATTAGCAGCTGCAGTCCTGGAGCCAGGAAGCCATCTCTTCAGAGCAGCTGGGCAGGGCAGGACAGGGTGGGGAGGAGGGAGCTACTCATGGGAGAGAAGAGTTTCGAGTGGCCCAGTGCCAGGACACCTGGGGTCACTGTGCGGTCCCTAAGACCTTTCCCAAGCTGGAGCATTACTGATTGGCTGAGTCTAGGACCACTGCTGTGTCTGCAGCCTGGATAACCTGCGGGGCCTGCTCATCACCTGGTCCCCTCCTCACAGCAATCCCAGGAGGCTTTATGGATATGAAAATTGATGCCGTCGAGACGATATGACTGGCTCAGACAAACACAATGAGTCAGAATCAACTGTGGATACCCCAAGACCCCATTCCAGCCAGGCCCCAAAAGTGCTCAGAGGTGGTTATGGAGCAACTACTGTGTATCAAGAGCTGTACCAGGTACTTCTTAGCAGGATCTCTTTACAGCTTACAACACCCAGGGGGGCAGAGAGCATCACCTCTTTTTTTTCCAGAGGAAAGAACAGGCTCAGGGAAGTTAATTTGCTTGCCCAAGGCTATGAAATTAGAAAGGAAGCAGCGCCATTGGATCGAAACTTAGATCTGCCTGCCTTGATGATATGAAAGTCCACATCCAACTTACTTTCACCTCTGCTTCCCACTGCTCCCCCATGCCTCAGAGCACAGAGTAAAGTCATTCAGTCAAGGCCCTCCAGCTATTCTCCAGTTCTTCAGCTCCACCTCTTCTCCCTCAGCATCCAAAGTCACGGTGCTGCATTTCCTTGAACATGCCATGTCTCTGTAGAGCTCTGCCCTAGCAAAGACCAGCTCATCTGCCAGAAATGCCCTTCGCCCTCTTCTCTCCCTATCAAATTCCATGGCGCACAGTGAAATCAGTGGAAGTGACCTAGAGGAGGGGTCACTGGAGTCAGAGTCAGTTAATCCTCTGAATTCATAAAATGATTTCACATTCACTACATGATGTGGCAGAAGAGACGTTGTTTATTTGAATTTCTAGTCACCAGACCTGGAACACTTTCAGGGCAGGGCTGGTGAACTGTTTATCTCTGTATCCTAGCAATGAGCGTAGATCCTGGCCAAGAGCAAGTACTCACTGACACGGTGAAGGTGATGGATGGATGGATGGATGGATGGATGAATGGATGGACAGATGGATGGATACATACATAGATGGATGGATGCTTGGATGGATGCTTGGATAATGAAATAGATAGATGGATGATTGGATGACTTGATTGGAAAATGAATAAATTAATGGAGGGGCGGAAGAGAAAGAATGGGTGAATTACTCACGTCAGTAAGCACAAACCCATTGGGCATGCACAGAGTATGTCGAGAGCCCTTTCTACTCTAATCTTACCACACGCGATAACGTGAGAAGCCTGTCCTGCTTACACCCCTTACAACGTTTTTGTTCCAGGGCAAAAAAAGATCTGGCAGGGCTCTCTGGTCAAAGAACAGCAAGCATCTCAGCTGGGGTGGGGAAAGGACCCCCACCCAGAGGGCTGAGCTCACATCCTGGATCCATGGCTGCCCTCGAGGAAGAAGCAGGGCCTGCCTGGTCCCTTGAGATGAGCTAAGCAGGGAGGAGCCGCAGTTCCATCTTTCCATTAGCTAAGAGCGTTTCCAAGCCTGGCCTCTCCCAGTTCCAAATTCCACTGCCCAGGATAATTGGAGCCTGGGCCTGAGCCCAATGTTGCTTCAACCCCAAAACCAAAACCACACTGGCCTGAGTGAGGGAGACCTCTTGGGTTCAGCATCCCAAGAGGACAGGGGCAGAAAGAAATAACTAACCTCTTGAGACAGCTGGAGGCAGCTAAGCCACTGTCAGGGGCAGGTTCTGAGAGCAACAGATCTGAACAGGGACCGTGGGTATATGTCTCTCTCTAGGAGCACATAGGCTTCTCCTGAGGAGGAGCAATGGCACTGGCTTCTCACTGGGTCCCACCCCATTCATCCCTCAGCTTCTCCACCCACCCACCCGGCAACCTCGCATCTGCAGGCGAAGCTCTGCCAAGTAAACAGCTGCAGCCCACGCTCCAAGGCTCCCCAAAGCCTAGCACTACCCACAGTGGTCAAAGCCACATCCCATCCATCCCCAGAGTGGAGCCTTAAGGAAAGGGTTGCTCATTAATCACAGGGAGTCAGCTTCCGGGCAGCTTCGAAGACAGATCAAGAGGACCAGACCAGAGCTGGGAGGAAGCTGCCCCGAAGGTCTCACAGGAGGTCAGGGCCCCCACTGTGACCTAGCACAGAGTCCATCAGCCAAGGCCTGCCTTCCCGTGCCTGGGGTTCTCCTGAGAGCCAGCTGACCCTGGCTGTGGGCTGGGAATGGGGAGAGAAGTGTTGCCGTCATACCTGCCTTCCTCTGCTCAGTAAGGCACCAGGAAAAGTCACTGTGGTCAGAAGGTGTGAGTCATGGTTCCCGGCCTGGCCAGGCAAGTTTCTGTAAATGGGGGCTTTATCTGTGTGCACATCCTAGAAGGGGACTTCACACCGTGGGAGGGTTCCTGCTGAGGGCCATACCCATTGTCTTTTGACATACAGAAGAAAGAGTCAGCATGTCCTTGGCCAGATCTATGTCTCTAACAGAAGGGTGCTACTGAGACAGTAGGGTATGTTTTTAAAAACTATGAATTTGCATGCCTTTGGGTGGGATGTGGAGGTTTTGGTGAGACACAGCCATCTCCCCTATTCATACCCCTTAGTGCACTGCTAAACCCCACCACTTCTCATCCCAAAGTTTCTCTCACAGCCCGTGGAATCTAGCAGGATGGATGAGGTTTCACTGTAGGAACAGATAGACCCCAAATCTCAGTGGCTTAACAAAGCCATATCAGAGCACCTGCTCCAAACCAGCCCCATCTTTTGAGCTCACTCCTGCCTGCAGCTAAGGCTAACTGGGTACTCATCTTAGAGCCACTGGGCCCTCTGTGTCCCACAGAGAAGCACGTGGGTGACTGAGGTTAGAGACAGGCCATCTGACCCTTGACCTGACTCTATGACCTTGGGTAAATTCCTTGTCGTCTCTAAGAGCTATGAGGACACTTGGAGGAAGCTGGGATCCAGTGCTTCGCTCCAAGGTCCCTGGTATCCCCAGGTCAGCCACCAGTGAAGTGCATCTCTGCCCACACCCGTGGAGTTGTTGAGCTGGCCATCTGGGGACCCAGCATGAGGCAACAAGCAGCATCTAGGCAGGAGGTAGGGACAGAGCAAGGAACATCTGATGGGTTGTACCAGAAGTTAGCCCCTCTACACGTGAGGGGAAGTAACTGTAAGACAAATCTCCCTGGAGTCCCTCCTGGGTGCCAGGCATCCCACCGAGCCCACTGGCAGCACCCCTACACTACCACAAGGAGGCAGGTGTCACATGTCCATCCACTTCATGGCAAGGTTGCTGCAGCTCCCAGAGGATGAGTCACGTTCAAGTAGACATGCTAGAACTTGTTCCGGGTTTCCCAACTCCACAGCACCCACACTTCCCAGGGGTCAGGGACAGGACTCATCCAAGGTCAAGGAGGAACCAGGAGGGGACTCAGGTCTGAGAGACCACCCAAACTCCTGACTCTGGAATTAGAGAGCAAAGGAGGCACTTTTCTGGAGCTCCTTAAGTTCCTCATCCTGGGGTCAGCTCAGACCATGAGGGTTGCTCAGGGAGGGCTCATTGTCAAAGAAGCCTCTCTCCTCCCATGTATCCCCACTCTTTGGACCACTGCACACTCAGAGGGCCCTCCCATGCGACCTGCACCTGCCAGTGGGAGCTCACTGCCCCTGAATGCATTCCGCCTCCACTCTTGGTTTTGAGAGAAACACAACCAGGGATGAGGAGGATTACACTCTATGCGGAAATAGCTGAACCATCTCCAGAGTCTCTATACTCTCTGGCCCTCTGTCCTCAGCTGGTAGGTTACCAAGCATACTTCGAAGGTTGGCAAACATTATGCACTGAAGATATACACTCCCAGCAAGTGCTACATTCCAGGACCGTCCCATGATTCCTGCCTGCCAGGTCAGAGAATTAGCCAGTCTGGAGGACACTCACTTTCCCCAGCAAGAGCTGTTACAGGCTTCCACTCTGACTTTCCCTTTAAAGGCTGACACGGCCTGTGACTTTGGGTCAGTCCCTTCCACCCTCTAAGCCTAGGTATTCAGATCTGTCAAAATGGAAGAATGATCTGTAAATGTGCTACCTTCCAACTGGCAAAGATTCCAATACTGCTGTCTTCCAGACATGGAGAGAGAGGCAGGTGAGGCCAGTGGGGCTCCTGGCTGAAGTGGAAATGAAAGAGCAGACCCCAACTCGTCCTGATGCCCATTTCATCAATGTCTGCTTTGTCTGGAGTGCACAGCAAGCAGGTGAGTTCATTTTCCATTAAGGACAATTATCTCTTCATTTGCATATGCTAAATGTGACATTTCAGGGAGCAATTCCTCCCCACCCCAAACAGGATGAAAGTCCAATGATAGGCAGGCAACCTGCAGTTTGGGGCAGAGGTGTAATTGGCTCTTATTAAGGGAAGATGCAGAGAGATACAGGTTTTGAAATGCAAATGACGGACTTGGTCCTTTTCCTCTGCTGGGGCTGAATGGGGAATGAGGGGGGCCAGGCTGAGCTTCCTGTCTATTCCTGGTCTGGGCAGGACAGGCCTCCAGATCCACAAGAAGACTGAAAGAGAAGCAGGGCTGAAAAAGAGGCTCATTCCCCCAGAGGAGGAAACAGAGCAGCACATGACTCCCCACAGCCCCATCCCCTGCCTGGGCCTGCCCTGCTATGCCCACTGCCCCTCCCTGCCCCATCTGAGTCAACCCCATCCTACTCCCTGAAGCAGGACCTAATAGCATGCTCCACCCAACTCAGAAACGCCCACCTGCAGCTTCAGCGTGCCTTCTGCCAAATTTCAGCCACCTCCGGAAGCCAGGAGGTCCTAAATACACCACACCACATTAGACCCTCAACATTCCCCTGCCAGAGAAGTCCTTCCCCTCCCACCTGCCTGGCCATCTTGCTCTTGTTTCAAACCAGTTCAAAGCTCATCTGCTCTGTGAAAGGGGCCTATGTGGCCTCTTTAGCCACAGAACCAGCCACCCAGTAGGACTGAGAGACCCCGGAAGCAGGAGAAACCCTGACTCATCTCTGTATGTACCCAAACATCAGCTCAGAGCCAGTGCTTCAAAGCTCATAAGATCTGAAGGAAGCACAGAAAGAAGCAGAAATGGATGGAAGGATGGAAGGAGGGAGGGAGGGACAGAAGGATGGATGGATGGGTGGACAGATAGATGGATGAAAGGATGGATGATGAATGGATGGATGATGGCTAGATGAAAAGATACCTCTGTGTACTCTCACTTTAAGGCTTCACCACACACTTGCCTTCACAAATGATAACTTACTGCACCTCCCATTTCACAGATGGGGAAAAACGAGGTCAGGTGAGATAGAGACTCTACCCCAAACTCCATGACAGAACTTGGAAAAGCAGGACCAAGACCATGGTTCCTGATTCCCTATTCAAGTTTGATTGTCGCAGCTTGGCATCCAAGCCTTCCACAAAGATGGGAAACGTCCATCTGGACACTTCACTCAAGCAGTGGGCACAGGTCCTGACATGGCCCTGACCACAGGAGCATCTTCAGAGCCAACTGCTAAGTCTGAGGCTGACCAGAAAATGCTGTCATCCCTTCACAGATCATCAGTTTCTTAGCTCCAGAAGCTAAGAAAGTGGGGTTGGAGGCCTTTTTCCAGTTGTCCAGGTTACAAACTATAGATCCACAGACCCTAAGACTGCCATCTCAGGAGAGGAACCCCCTCTCCTTGCCCCAGACATCCATAACTGCCCTCGGCTTTGAAGAGCTCAAGAGCAAGAAGAGAAGCAGCAAGACAGCAAGGGACCCAGGACCTACTCTGCCCAAACCCTGACCCAAGCTCCAGCCCTGCCTGCCTCTGAAGCCCACAGATCTGCCGCCTGCCACCTGCCACCTGTTCCCTGCCCGCAGCAGCAGGCCTTCATAGGCAAACAGCCATTTTGGTGCTCATGACTTGTAAGACGGTAGGTGAATCTTTGAACCTCTCAGACTTGGCTTCCTTGTTGTAAGGGGATGACAAGCCTTTTCTCACATGCCTTCACAGCTGGTCCCTGGAAATCCCCAGGGAAATGTGCCAGTCATGCCTATCCTCTTCCTTCCCTGAACTTTTTTCTGTTTTGTTTTTTGCTATGTTAGGGATTGAACCAAGAGCCTTGTGCCTGCTGCAAAAGTGTTCTACCACTGAATGGCTCTCCAGTCCTTTTTAAAATGTTTGAGATGGGGTCTTGCTATGTAGCCCATTCTGGGTTCAAACTCACTACCCTCCCACCTCAGCCTCCCAAGGAGTTGAGATTACAGGCATGCACCACCACACCCAAATTTCTTGGACTTTGAGGTGAGATCTCAGACAGGTGGAGACTCACATGAGTGTGTGGAGAGCAGGAAACCAGGCCTGGATCTCCCACTGTTCCTACACAATGGCCTCAACACAGCAGGAGTTTGGCCAAAATCATGGGGTGCTTCTGCTTCCCCAGCCACCTGCCAGAGCATACTCTATAAAACAAAACAACAAAAATAACAGGTGTTTCAGATTCTACACTCAATGCATTTGAACAAAATCTAAAGGACAGATGAGGCACCCAAGAAAAAGACTAGGGCCTGATGTTCATCTACGAGCTTCCTTGTGCCTAATGAGCCAGGAAATCACAGAACAGAAGGGGCTCCCCAGAGGTTCCACACTTGACCACATGCTAGGATCACCTGTGAGCTCTTGCCTTTCCCAATGCCTGAACCCCCAGACCAAAGACATCAGAATGCCTGGGGAAGGAGCTAGGCATTGGTACATTCTAGGACTCCCACTTGATTACAACGTGACACAACGTTTGCAAACCACTGAGCAATAGGGCTGAACAGTAACTGTGGGCAGGTGGCCAAGACTTGACCATATTCAGAGTGCCTTCTTAACTATTCCGAATCTGATCACCATCTGCCGGCTAAGCCATATTACTGTACCTATCGTACAGATCCAGACAGGGAGACCTAAGATGTCTTCATGTTCTCTGATACTGTCATTGTTAAGGCTGAGGTTAGAGGCCCGTCTCCATCCTCAAAGCTAGCCTCTTCCCACATCAGCCGAGCTTCAGTGTGCCCTTGAAGATAATCAGGTAGAGACAAAGATCCTGATTCCATGGGGCTCCAGGTCCCAGGCACATATACTAACGCTTCCTGGGAGGTGGTTCGCTGGTGGTTGGACAGCAAGCAGGAGAGTCCCTGAGGTGGGAAGGGCAGGGTTTTTCAGTCTGGATACCAGCCTGTGTGCCGGGCCAGATTGCATGTTGGGCCTGCGTAGGTCCTGGCTCCAGCCCAGGAGCTTCTCCCCACCTGACTAATCCTGTGGAGTGACTTCATCCTGGGGGTCTCTTCCAAGATGGTGGGGCCCAGACGGCACCGATTTATGTGAGTCTCCTAACCTCCCTCAGATAATGAAGAAGGCAGCTATTCAGGAAGGTTTACTGGGGATTTCATTTGCTTCCTCTAGGTGTAGGTAGGAAACGTGGAGGTCCACACCGACAGGAAAATCAGAGGTTCCCACAACACCTCTGGTGGCTGGTCTACCTCCCGCCATCCCTCCCACCTTCAAAGACTATCAACTGCCGTCTGTCCAACCCATCTTTCAGTCTCTGCCATCCATTTCCCATCAGGAGCCCAGCCAATTCACAGAGCGCAGAATGATGCAGGGCTGTGCAGCCACACAAACTAGAGTTCAAATCCCACTCTGTTGTACCCTCTTGCTGTGTGACCTTGAACAAGTTGCTTAACCCCTCCAAGCCCTGGACCTCTCATTCACAAATTAGTAGTAAGACTGGGAATAAATAAGTTCCACGAGGATTTGTGCAACCTAGACATGTTATTTTAACTGCCCGTGCCTCAGCTAACCGGTCTTCAAAATGGAAACAATAATAGTTATTCAGAATGGGGCAAGGATTAAATTCATTAAATAAGTCAGTCCACAGAAAACACTTAGAACAATGTCTGACCTCCACCAGTGCAGGACAAGGCTCCCAGCATGGGGCCTGGCACGCAATGATTCCTACAGAAATGTCTGCCTCCTTCCCCCTTCCAGGAGTTTTCGGGATGCGGGCGGACGTAGCCAAGCAGTCAGCCGCCTTCCTCTGATGGCTAGTGGCTGGCTCTGAGCCAGCTTCTTAAAAAATTGGAAACAGTACCCACTTTCTCTTATCCTTTTTCATAAAGAGATCACAAAACAGAGGCACTGACCTTGGGCAACCTTGCACTGAAATGTGTTCCAATAGGCAAAATGCTATAAATCACTGTGGAAGAGCTCAGCCCACCACAACACCCACCTCCCTCCCGCTGCCCAGGCCACCTGAGCAGGGCTTTTCCTCCCGTTTTCACCTTCTTCCCAAGATGCCCTAGACAGACTCTGAGCAGGGTTACCTGAGGAGGGTCCAAGAACCTGGACACCCTGGGGTAGTGGAGGATCATAGAGGCTTTTTGTTTTTTGCATCACACACATAGCACTTGAGAAGCACTGGGCTGTGAGGCCCTGAGTTCAAACCCCAGTACTGCCAGTACTGCAAAAAAAAAAAAAAAAGCAATGACTTTTTTCGCAGGGTGCCAATGGCTCACACCTTAATCCTAGCTACTCAGGAGGCAGAATTCAGGAGGATCGTAATTCCAAGCCAGGTTGGGCAAATAGTTTGAGAGATCTTGTCCCAAAAAAACCATTACACACACACACACACACAAGGATTGGTGGAATGATTCAATGTATAGGGCCTGAGTTCAAACCCCAGAACTGCAAAAAACAAAAAAAGAAGCAGCTCTGAGCATGCAGGCTAGCACTTCCTCAGGTTCTAGTATAGCCTGAAGGCATGGCTCCAGCATCTACAGAGGGGAAACTGAGGCTCAGAAACTGCAAGGACTTGCAATTGACCTTGGAGATATAGGAGAGAATGAACTTGAACCCAGGACTTGTGGCTCTGCACCTCCCATCCTCTCATCAAGCCATTCTCTTCAAACATCAGGTCAAAGTTTCTGCAGAGGTATTGGGCTCAAAGAGCAGAGCAAGGACCAGTGGAAGTCACTGGAAAGCCAGTTTTAGGTCAAAATGTGCACCGTGGTATACAATTCATGCTCCCTGAGGCAGTCTTGGGCACCCTGTTCCCAGGGACTTATCAGGAAGCTTCTGGAGTGTAGAAGAGTTTCCAGGATCCAGTAAAGAAAAAACCAGGGTCTTTTCCAACTGGGAGTCCAATGTGCCATAAAATTCACTTACTCCACGCGTGCCCTGAGCACCTTCTCAGCTGCTGCCTTGGCTCTGGATGCTGAATGGACCCAATAGGAAGTGGTCTGTGTCTTGGCTCTTACACTCTAGTTGGGGTAGAGGGAGGATGACAAAACAAGGAAGAGCTCCAGAGAAAGTAAAGCAGGGTTACAGAGAGCAGAGAGGGGTAAGAGAGACATTAGACCTTGAGCCCAGGTGAAAAGGAGCTGGCCATACAGGGACCCAGGGGACGAGAACTCAGGGCAGCAGGAATGCCATACAAAGATGGCGAGGTGGGAACCATCAGCGCAACTCAAGAGGAGAAAGGAGGGTGAGGCAGTTAGGCACAGTGGGCAGGAAGGGAGTGGGAAGGAGAGAGGCCAGAGTGGTCAGGCCAGGTCACAGGAGCCATACCTGCTGGGCCCCACGTGTGTGGAGAAGGAAGCCCTGTGCAGAAGGCAGGTTTCATTTGCTGGGCAGGAATTGTGATGGTGGCAGTTGTGAGTGAGGCATGGAGAAATTGGGGATCTAGGTGGTCTGTACCTTTAGTTGTTAGCAGAGAATCAGAAGCCACCCAGGGTGATGAGGGGGACATTCAGAGACTTTCGAAGGGGTCATAACAGGTTCTTAGAAACTGCTTTTGCTAAAAAGCACTGACTCCTCTCTTGGGCCTACAAATTAACTAATAGCAGGAGAAAAACCTGATGCCCCTGTCTTCATTTTGCACCTGTCTCCTTTGTCTGAAGCCTTTGGGTCAGGCTCCTGTTCAGCTCCGCACGTAGGCATGTTAATTGCTCAAGGAGTGTCTGCCTAAAACTGATGATACCTAACCTATCTCATCCGCATTAAGGCTGAAGGCACAAAGAGACATCTCACTGTCAGCCTTTACAGACCCCCCCAAAAAGCACCTGTAAGTCTCCAGTCATTATCCTAAACCTGCCCTCACCTTGGATTCCAAGAACAGCAGAGCCACGCAGACACATATCCCCACAATGAGATCATCCTCAAGCAGAGGTAATCATCCCATGGGAACCAGATTGTCCCCTCAAGCAATAAGGACTTTTTTGGGCCACCTTGCAGAACCAGAACTGAGATGATCATCAGCTAGACCACACTGTGACTGGGACTGCTTACTTATGCTTACCTCATGTCTCCTGCCCCAATTCTTCCTCTATTTAAGCCTAAAGCCCACATCTGTACCCCAAAGGTGGGCTTCAGTGTTTACATTCCATATTCCCAACATGGCTATGTTGACTGAAATCATTTCCCACCTTTCCATCATTACCTTTGTTTGCTTTGTTTGAGGCAAGTGGACAGGCCTGACATGTTAGAACCCTCAGAGTCTCTGTCCTAGGACAGAGGGAGGAACTGAGAGGTGGGTTTAAGAGACCATCATTTTGGGTGGAGTTCCTACTAAGGGTCTGCCCAGCCCTTATTTCCTTTGGGATAGTGATGTCCTCTCTAAGCTGGGCTAATTCCAGCCCCCACAGGAAAACAAGGGAGGGGGTACCCCAGTGCTGAGCCTCCTTGGATCCTGTGACTCTTATGTGGCAAGGCTGTGGGGCCTTGGCTTAAGCACTGACTGAGTTTCTCCCAGCAAAATAAACCCAGGACCTCAGCCACCATGCCCAATTGGTATCTGCAGTAAACCAGGCCTGGGACTCTGGCTCCCAGCTAGCTGTGTGGCCTATGGCCATTGTTTTCCCAAGTCCAGGGAGTCAAGCACTTCACCAGCCCTGTACTGCACCTAGCACCCTGCCTGGCCCCACCGAAGCATCCACTTCTCCCTCTTCTCAGATATTCCCCAACCTTACCAGATATGAACTGCTCTCAAGGAACAGGACAGTCTGGAAGCTGGAGAAAGGGGGGGCCCAGTGAAATTTGGGATCAGACAGACAAGAGTTCAAGTGCCAGTTCTGTCATATCGTCAATGGGGCCACAGGAAAGCTACTGTGTTTGAGCATCAGTTTCCTCATCTGCCCAATGGGTACAATGACTTCCAGTCTCATAAGGCAGTTTTGGAGACCAGCACTCTGGCTCCCTCTGACTTTCCCTTCAGTCAGCCAGCACAGCTGTGCTCGCTGCTAGGACACCACCCTGGAGTTTATTCCACTGTGGGTAGAGACCATAGTTCACTTGGCTCTTCCTCTGATTGTGGTCTTCCATCCCAAAAGTTGGCACATGGTGCTCTCTCAGTAAACTATTGAGGGAATGAATGAATGAATGAATGAATGAGAATCTGCCACCCTAGTGCAGCCTCCAGCTGTCCCTCAGCATCTTGTCACTGTGCCACACTGTGCAAAGAACTCAGATTGGGCTGTTGTGAGCAAGAGCCCCAGTTCTGGGCCTGAGTGCACCTGGTCAGTCAGTCAGCGGTACTCGTAGTTCTGCAGTTGGCCCCATGGTCAAAGGTTGGCATCAGGAGCCATTCCGCAGTCCCCAGTGTGTCCCCCCACACACCCTCTAATCAGACTCTGGGTCTCAAGGTAGCACTGATTCCAGAGAGGTATGGGCACGGAAGCCCAGGCTGACCACTGAAACCAGGAGAGTGTGACTTCTTGGGGTCCACGTGACAGTCTGCCTTGGCAGGTAGGACAGCAAGGCTTCCTGACTCCTAGACCCTGGGCATGTACAGGGAGAATTAGGACAGGGAACTGAGGGACCAGGCCTTCTCATGGCAGCGTGGGGTCTGACAGGCTGCCCAGGCCAGAGAATGGGCCTCCAAGGCCTCCTCCCACAGCCCCAGCTCTGTGGACGCCCTGCTGCCTTTCGGAAGCAGCCAGCGCCAAACAGGCAGATGGCTGGCAGTCCCCCTCCGAGTCCTTGGGCCCAGATGGCTGTCCCCAGCACTAGGTGGAGTGTCACAGCAGCAGCAACAGGAAGCCCACTGCTCGCCAAGGCCACCAGAGGCCCATCTGAGAGGGAAAAGGGCCAGCTCCAGTCACCCTGCCCAGCCTCCTGGGACCTAGCCATCACTCTGACTGAGAGGCCTAGGGGGACACACTGACAGAGGCCAGGGTCAGTCCCAAAGGGCATTGGCATGGAGTCTCCTCTGGGGACTATGGTTCAGGGTGGTGCCATTCAGGAGACACAGCCCAGAACTGATACCTCCTCCCAGAGAGAGCTCCCCACCCCTGTAACCACTTCTCAGTAACCAAAGGAACTGCATCCTTCATGCATTCAGGCTGCAAATGCCCCAGGAACCTTCAGGCCTCTGCATCTCCTATGGGCTTTGTTTGGCTCAAGAATAATAATCGTTACGACAGAAATAATCATTAAGGACCCACTACATACAGCACAGTATTCTAAGCGCTTTACAGGCACAAGCTCAATCCCTATAACAATTCTGTGAGGCAAGCCTGTTATTACCCCATTTTGCAGATGAGAAAATGGAGGCCCAGGGAGGAAGCAACATGACCAAATCACAGGCTAAGAATAATGAAGCCAGGATTCAAACCCAGACAGCCTGGTTCCAAAGTCTATGTTCTCAGTACCTACAGTTCTGACCCACTGGTGAATCCTATACTGCACAGTGCAGGGGACAGAAAGGCAACCCCCTTGTCTTCAGGAGATGACTTATCAGGTAATTAGGGGCCCATGGCAGGCACTCACCTGCCCTGGCTGGAATTCTTCAAGTGGGGGCCTCCTACAGTGGGCCAGGTAAGCTCTGAGTCAGCTGGAAAGGACTGTACTACTGAGGACAGGCCTGAGTGTCCTAGGAGAAGGCATGGGGACAAACACATACTGACACTCTCTCTCTCTCTCTCTCTCTCTCTCACACACATACACACACACACACACAGGCTCATGAGTGTGTACACACAGTCACAAGAGAATGTGCATGTGCCCCAGGACACAGCACCTGTTCTGGGGAGTAGAGAACAAGCCTGGGAGCCACCAGACTGCAGACAGGGTGGCTCCTCTTGATATGTATCTCCAGGAATGCATGAGACAGCCCCTTCCCATCTCTGAGCCTCTGTTTCCCCACCCAAGCAAGGAAAGGGTTGTTTAAGGTCATCTCCAAGGTTTTGGGCTCTGTGCCGCCTGGCCAGTCACCTGCGACTCCCTGTCCCCAGAGCTGGGAGCTGTGACTCAGCAGCAAGAAGCAGTGCAGGAGGCAGGAGCTGCCCACAGAGGCACACAAAGGGCATCTTGTTACTGCAGCCTGCCAGCAGGAGGGTGGGCGGGGAGTGCCCGGGAGGTGAGAGGCCAGGACGCCAGCTTGTGTCAGCAGAACTGGGGGCAGGGCTGCTGGCTGCCTGGCCAGCCAGCCACAGGGCCCCACACCACTGGACAGACCTCAGACAGACAGGCAAGCAGGCGGCCCCAAGCTGCTGGCTGCAGGGAGAGGCTGGCCCCAGCCTCCTGCACGGAACCCCGTTTATTGGGTTCCCTTTTTTATTTTTCAGTTGCAATCTGAATGAGCTTTGCACTCCTGGGGGAAGCTGCAGACCTGGAATTTCAAAGCCATGGAGGGTTCTGGTTCAGAGTCTGAGTCTCAGCTCTGCCTCATCCTCTGAATGAGAGCAAGGCCGAGTTAGTTCTCCCACTTGTAAATTGGAGATGCGGAGAGAGTAGAGCTCACTGAAATCACAGTCCCACCCAAAAACCCCACGCAGGTCAGGGCATCCTGGCTTCATGCTTGCTGCTGCTGGATCTCCCACTGTCCTGCTGTGGGAACTTTTGCAAAGCACTTACCCCCACTGGCCTCAATTTTACAGTCTGTAAAATGGAGATGGCAAGAGACAAAGAGGAAGAGGATAGAATATTCTTTCTGGAAGTTTTGTGGAAACATTTTCCCACGAGTCCTGCACAGAAAAGAAGAAATGAGACCCTCAGGCAAGTCCATGCACGTGAGGGGTCAGTCCAGAGTGCTAAGCATATGTGTGTGTGTTGCACAAATATGTGTCCCTATATGCATGTGAGTGGACAGGCAGCTATGTCCCCACACCAGCATGCCACACAGGCCATTGCCTGAGTAGAGCCGGAACCAGGACAAAGGGTTCCCAAGGCTGTCATCCTCGGTGCTCAAGGACTTCCAGGCCCTCGTGGCTGATTTGAGAGGTCAAGGTAAGCTGTGGCCTTGCAGAGCCGACCAGCTGCTTCAGACACAGTCTCCTCTGAGCTCTGGGCCCATTGGCGCCCAGGACCACCCCCTTGCTGTATCACAGAGGGCACTGAATACATTATAGCCACACAAATGGTGCCTCCCTCCAGAGTTGCACCCATCCCACCCCACCCTGAATTTAGTGTGTAGAAATATCATCTCCCAATACCCCGTTATTTTGGGTTCCGCAGAGAAAAGATTTCATATTCCATCAGAAAACGTAGCTGACAGGCTGTGTAAAGTGCCGAGAGTAATGGTTATTCCACTGGGTCCTCCAAATACAACTGAGCTCACAAGGTTCTTGTTCCCACTTGGCAGGTGGAGAGACTGAGGCACAGCAGTATGAAACAGAAGACACAGGATCTGAACAGTTTGAAAAGGGACCAGAAGCACCAGACTGGAAGTCAGGAGTGAGTCAAAAGCCAGACACAGCTGCAGGATGTGGACCATGATTCCAGAAACCCAGGCTAAGCACAGACCTTCCCCCTTAGCTGTGGGCTTGAGAACAGCCATGGCCCTGTCAACAGGTGAGCAAACCAGGCAGCTCATGTGTGACCTTGGCCTTCTGTCACCATTTGCTGTCAGGGTGAGTCCTGGGATGCCCTGGCAGCTGTGACTAGGTAGGACCCAGGGATCAGGGACCTAAGAGGACAGTAGAGCCCTTCATAGGAGACCCTTTCCAGGGAAGGTAGTCAGTCTCAGATGGGTACAGAACTTGCTGGCAGTATGACACCCCCTCACCCTCCCACCCTCAACCCCCAACAACCCAAAATAAGGAGCACTGTACAGCCCTAGGAACCACATGTAATAAGGAGAGCTGCAGTTGATTAGGTTCCCATCATGCAAGAGGGGTTTTACTTAGCAAATCTTTGCTGATTGCCCTTGAAGTATTACAGAATACAGTGGGAAAGAAAGCAGGTCCACCCCCTGCCCTTGAAGAGTTCAGTCTAAAGGGAGAAGCCATCTCTAAATAGAGACACATGCACATAGATAAGAACCCCTGGAAAAGAGAGAAGGATCCCACAGTGAGGGCACCTGATTGGAACTAGTAACAAGGGAGGGCTTCCTGGGGGAGGCAACATTGAGTCCAGCTCTTCTGCAAGATGAATTGGAGCTATGCAGGCCATGGGGGAAGCAAAGAAATTATTCTAGGCAGAGAGACCCTGAGGCAGGAAGGGACAGGCATGGTGGCTCCTGTAACTTTCACAAAAACCTTATGAGATGGCAACAGGCATTCCATTTTATAATGGAGGAAACTGAGACTTACTGAGGCAGAATGGGCCAGACCCACACAACCAGCTGGTACACAGCCCAGATCATATACTGTACTGTCATTCCAATTCCCACTGCCTGGCCCATGAACCCTGAAGCTGACTGAGAGGCAAAGTCGGGGAAAAGTGGAAGAGGTCAGATCTGTTCCAGGGTGAGCAAGGGCTCTCCTGTCAGCGAATGACCCAGATGTGTCCCTTACCCAATAGGGTGGGGCCAGGCCTTTCCCCATCGGCTTTGGAACTGCATGTAACACTCAGGCCCCATCACAGAGCTGTGGTCCCTCACCTGCCCGCAGACAGTATGGCGACCTCACCCCTCACAGACACTAGCATGTAGCCTGCAGATCCTGTGAGGACAGTAGTAGAGAGAGGGAGGGAACATGGCAGCCAGAGGCCTCCTCTGAATAGTGTCTCCTGGAGAAGTTGGCCCTAGAGTTGGAGCAGGTACCAGAACTCCAGGCTTGGAGGGCAGGGAGGAAAAGGCTTAGCAGCAAGGCACACCCATGGCATTTGGGGAATGGTGAGCAGTGCCGGGCAGCTGGAGTGTTCAGAGTTCTCTAGGACCGCCAGGGCCCAGCTCCAGAGCTGCACAAGGTCCGTCATGTCCCAGTCCAGGACACGGCAGAATCCAGAGAGTGCAGAAAGTGCCCTGGTTACTGTCGCTCCACTATGTGCTCAGTCCTGCAGTCCAGCTGGGTCTCAAGCTCAGCCATGCTGTCTTTGGGAAGCTTCTGGTGCAGCAGATGACAGGAGTTAAGGAAGCGGTAAAGTGTGACAAGCCTGGAAAAAGAGAAACCATTCAATCCGTCAGCTTTCCTTCCTTCAAGGGCCAGGTCCCAGGACAGAACACACAGCAAGCAGGGATTGTGGTGTGGACCATTCTCACCGAGCTCAAGGTTGGCAAAGTTGTCCCCACCCCGAGCTCCATCCCAGAGCTGGGGACTGGGCCAGGGGAAGAGGGAAGGCCAACGGGGGCCTGGGAACTGACAAGGAGAGACAGGGCCCCTCCACTCTGCTGAATTCCAGTCCTGGCGTCCAGAGCCCTGGGAACCAGGCCCACCCCATGGCTGGGGCTCCGTGAAGAGGAAGCTGCAAGACCTCCAGACAGTCCTTGGGAACCTTGCGGCCAGCTGGACCTTTGACAGCCATCAGCACCAATGTGTGCTTTCTTAGGACTGCAGTACAGGCAAATTCACTGACATGCTCTTCCGGGAACACAAACAGCCACAGTTCATTTCCATAAAAGCTTCTTTGGCTTACAGGGGGACCCATCAAAGTGCCTGTGCTGCCTCAGTTTATAACTTGACGTGGGTGTTCTAGTCTTTTGGGGGAGAGTGATGCTTCAAAGTGGGATGGGGGTGAGAGGGTAGGGCTCAGATGCCCTCCCGTGGGGACCTCCAGCAGAACCTTCCCAAAAAAACCCAGTTCTATCTTGGCTCCTTGCTTCTACCCCACTGCCTCGCAGACCACACTCCCTCCTTCACAGGGACACCTGTGCCCATCCACTTTCCAGAGCTGCCCAGCCCAGCCCCTACCTGTGTGTCTAAAATCCTGCCTAGGTCCATGTCTCACGTTTCTAGTTATTCAAAAGTCCAGATGAGACTCAGAATATCAGACCTCTTCCTAAAACATCCCTATGCCAACTCCAATCCATTTACACCTGCTTCCTGGAGAGCTGTGTTGAAAAGGATTCTGATGCTCTATTGAGTTCAATGGGAAAATGTCACGACTGATTAGCGATGTCCACTGTGGGCACATGAAGGAAAGAACATGCCACTGGTTTACCCTAGCAGACAGGGTCCTTCAGGCACATTAGTAGATGCAAGCGTGAGAAATGGCCTTGCCAGTCCCATGCCTGGCCTTAGGCTGGCCTTGTGAGGAAAGTCAAAAGGAAGGAAAAGTCCTGTCCTTTGACCGTGTTGTGGCCAGACTGGCTGGGAAGTGAGGGACATTGACCAAATGGTCCTGTAGGTTCTGAGGTCCAGAGAGACGAAGTAACTTGCTAGGAGGTGGAATCATGAAGCAATAAGCAACATGAGCACCATGTGACTGGTGCTGGAGTGAGGTGGCCAGGGCTGGATGGAGGTGCCAGGACAGAAAGCAACTGAGACAGAGAGCATTGTGGGGCAAGCCAAGGCTGTTCTCTGGGCTTTGAGGAGGTGAAATCTATAGAGGTGGAAAACAGGATTGCAGTCCAGGCCTCCTGTCTCCATCTTTTAGGGCAGAGGTTGGAGTCAACTTGGTCCAGGATCTCATTTGCATCCCAACCCAGATGAGGATCTCAGAGAAGCTTCCTGACCACCCAGACTTAAGGTGACCCCTGCAGACCCTGCTGTTCTCCATCTTAGCACCCCAATTGTTTCCACAATTCTAGTTCCTTCTTGTACATACCAGTTCAGTTTATTTGTCTGCCTATCCCAGTGGTCCACAAGCTCCAGGATGGGAAGACGAGGTCTGTCTCATGCCCTATGACTCCATGTCCTAACACAAATCATTGTTGCTCAATTAGTGAATGGCAGGCAGGGGTCACGCCCTCAAACACCTGCAGGGTCACACAGATAAAGTATGAAAGTGAGACAGAAGCTGCCATGTGGCACGTACCGCACATGGTGCTCAAGGAGGACCTTTCTGTGGCCTCGTGAATTGTGTCTGTTTGACAATACCATGCAAATTGTGTGTGCATGTGAACCCAGGGAAAATCCTCCACACCCTTCACGCTCCCAAAGAAGTAGACGCTTCTCCATTTTGCTGGAGCAAATGGCCTTTTTTTTTTTTCCCTCTAGAGTTGTGAGTGCAGAGACCTATTTCCCTGTCCCATGTAAAAACAATAGGCTATGTTTGATGACTTATCAGCCATGGCCTTCGATGGCCCAGTGGTTCTCAAAGTGGGTCCCCTGTACCAGCACCACCTCTACCAGGGAACTTGTTGAAAATCCTCAGAAACAGAAACTCGGAGTGGTCCCAGTGATCTCTGTTTTTAACAAGCCTCCAGGTGACTCTCCTGCATGCTCAAGTACCAGTGTGAAAGACAACAGAGACGGTGGTAACCCAGAAAACATTCGTGCTGCCCAGATGGCCCCTGCTGCTCACCTCCTGCCCACAGTTGCCATGGGGAGGCGTGAACAGTGTTGGCCAAATTCCCCAGATGCTCAAAAGTCCACACTTTTATGTGAAATGTCTTCGCTCCTGGTCTACAAGTTGAGACCAGCCTAGGTACAGCCAGAGTATAACCTGTCTCTGGCCATACATCCCACACAGAAAGCCCCAGAAAGGTGCTGTGGGCCTGGCTGTCCTTTGGAAATCAGCTGGGCTATGAGGCCAGCCAGGCCTGGTCCATCGGCCTCAGAGACACTCACCTACTGTGTGAGACTGCTTCTGAGTCCTCAACTTCCAACCAAGGATCCTCAGGGTCCAGGACAGGGATGTGATAGCAAAAGTCACTTCCTGAGCCATAATCCATGGCCATTTTGGTACTGGGGTTCACAGGCATTAATTTTTACAACCACCCCATGGGAATCAGTACACAAGTTTTAAAGAAAAGAAAAGAAAGCTTCAGACAGGTTAAGTGACTTGCCCTAAGTTACGAGGCCAGTAAATGAAGGAGCCAGGCTGTGAACCTACATCTACTTGCCTCCCAACCTATGATGATCCTAGATTTCCAAACTGCCTGCCAGCTGAGGGATGGGAGAGATTGGAGAACTGCCAAGGGTGACCTGCTACAACCCCGGAGCTGCCTCCCTGACAAGGTAGCTAAGGCTGCTGTCAAGTGCCAGGACACTAACTCCAGTAACAGGAACAACTGGTAACAGGGAGGACAGACACCCAGCTCCAGGGGATCTGTCCCTGCCTGCAAATCTCCAGCCCAAAACTGGAGAGCTTCAGGAGCCCTCTGCTTGGCTAGAGTTGGCAGGTTCTAGACCCAGCCAAGCAGCAGGAGCTGAGCTATAGCTTGAGTGAGTCACCCTTGCCTTGGTCTCACCAACCTTCTTCCTGAAGGCCCAGCCATCAGTCCTGGCTCTGGGTAACCCAGGTGAACATGTGTGGTTGCCAACATAGTTGGAAAAAATGGCTTCCTCCTCCCTCAGCAGTTGACCCCATACAGTCACAACCCCCAACACGTCTGGGCTGGCCCAGGCCCTGGCAACCACAGGGGCTCAGGAATGGTCCAGAGTACCCTCCCCACAGCCACAGGGTGGCCAAGCCATGAGTCAACACTGTCAGTCTGCGTGTGGCCACAGCTGGCTGGACATTGAGGCCAGCCAGACCAGGCCATGGAGGGCTGTCTGCTGGGGCCCTGGGACCTCACTAATGAGGAGAGATGGCCCCAAATGACCCACAGGATCGAATGAAGGAGAAGAGACCAAGTATAGACGCGCCAAGCACAAAGCAAGACTCTAGAGCCTTAGAACAGCAGAAGCTAATTTAGAGTTGAGAAAATGGTTGTGCAACACACACACACAGCCGCCAGCACAGGCATAAAGACACACTCTTGTGTTTCCCACATATTAGACATCCCACATGCCCCGGACAAGTATGCCATATCTCCACATCCCCACACAGGCAAAGCAACCTGCAGCAGAAGCCCACTTGCACAGCCTGAGGACCCTGGCTTTTGTCAAACCCATAGGGATCGGAATCAAAGCCCCCAGCTTACTTGGACATACAGGGACTTCATTCCACTCTCACTCCCTCTAAGGGCCATAATGCCTGGAGGGCTGTGGCCAAGGACAAGCCTGGGAACCGGATCCTGTGCACCCCATCCCACCCCAGTGCCGCACCCCCTCTTCCCGCCCCCGGACCAAGCCGGGGCTGGAGCAGTGCAGCCCGCGCAGCCGCAGCCCACCGCAGCCAGCCTGGCTTCTGGGCCCCGCCAGGAGGTCGCGGAGCGGATCGCAGCCAGGAAGTCAGCTCGGAGTGACAGCTCCCCCCACGCTGTTTGTTTATTCATGACTCATTCGTCTCCACAGACTGGCTCTTCTTTCTTTCGGGAGGAGGGAGAAAGGCGGGCGGGCGGGCGCGAGGGAGGGGGCCGGGGAGGGGAGAGGCCGGCTCCACAATAAACAATGAGGCAGCTGAGCGGGCGCCCCGGGCCCGCCCGCCCGCCCGAGGGTCTGCGCTCCCGATCCTGCGCCCCGCGCCCCCAGACACCCCCACCCCTACCCCCACCCCGGCCGCTCGCCACCGCCCAGCCATGGGGCAGGAGCAGCCGTAATTGGATCGTCGCCGCCTCCTCCCAGCTCCCCGCCCCCAATCGGGGAGCCGGATAAATGCCGGGTACCTTGGCAAAACAGTCGGATCCAAACCTATTATTTGGCTAATGGGCTTCCCTCGTGCGGCTCTGCGACACCCAGCCGGCCGCGCCCCTCCCCCATGGTATGGCCCAGAGATGGCCCGCGGGTCCCCTGCGCGCAGCCTCCCTCGCCGGCTCGGAAAGGCGCTGGGCGCAGGCTCCGGATAACTGGAGGAAGCGCGGGTTCCGAGGCTTCAAGGGCCTCATTGTTCTGCCTCGAGGGGCACATTGAAAGTGCTCCAGGATTTGCTTCCTGTGAAAACAGCCTGGGTGGGAGGGGGCGATCCGCGGTGGAAAGACATTAGCCTTCTGGAAGCTGCCCAGATTACACAGGGAGAAGAAGCTTGTTTTGATTGTTGCTGGCTCTTTCTTCCTTCCTTCCTTTTCCTTTCTTTTCCTTTCTTTATCCCCCTCCCTTTTTCTTTTGCTCCCCTCCCTGGCCAAAGATGAATCTTTCCGGCTGTTGAGTAAGTTGGAAATTGTGGGGCCGTTTTCTGCATAAATAAGTCCTGTGAATGGCAGAGCCAGATATAAAGTCTGATTCAGAGAGTGTCAAAAGAATGCAGGGGCGATGAGGTGGGCAAATCCAAGAAACGCATTTCCCCACCATGCCCCTTTGAGTCACGGCTTGCACCATGAGCGGAAAACACATGCTACAGTAAGTCACATGCCTGCAGCAGAGGAGCAGGCCTGGAAGGTGGGGGACACAGCTCTTTCCTCCCCAGCTGGGTCAGTACATTCAGAGCTTCAGCCAGGAGGAGGCTGGGGGCCAACTCCAGACAGCTTCTCATACCAAGCCTTCCTCTACCACTCCTACCTTGGTGACCTTAGTAGCAGGGCACACCTGTACAGTGCTGGGGAATGTTCAGGGTGCTTTACATATATTCCATCGCTGAATCCTCACTACCACCCTATGAGGCAGGTGTTTTTCTCACCCCATTCAGAGGAAGTTGGCCTCAGAAAGGTTTAGGAACTGCCTAAGGTCACACAGCTAGAGCTTTACAGTTTGTGATGTTGGTCACAGTACTGCCTTCCAAGCATCAGACTTGACATCAGGACAGGGAGAAACCTCATTAAGGTTTTGGAGGATGCATTAGAAAACACAGCCAAGTGTCCAGCCTAGCACTGTGATGTCTCACACTGTGCTGTCCTGCGTTAGTGTCATCTTCAGTGCAGTGTCTGCCCCTTCAAAGGTGTCCGTGGGTGTCTGGTTTCTTCTGCCTTTTCCAATCACTTCCCACACAACCTGGAAGAATGGTCATGTCCCAAAACTCCTACAGATCATCCATCAGAGTGACAGAAGGGCACCTCTCCCCAGTCATCAGCCCCTAGGGCCTGCTTAGGCCAAAGTACCGCTGGAGGAGGAATGACGGGTTCCCTCTGCTTCCCAGTTTCCATGCAAAGCCACCAAAACTTGAGATCCACTGGTGGAAAGCATTTCAAGGTGTTTCACCACAGGCGTCTCACAGGGCCCACCCAAAACACAGGGACAATAGTTGAGTTTTAGGACTTCTCCTTGCCAAGGGTTTGTCTCTCCCCATGAGAAGAGTTTGCAGCTTCTTAGTCTCAAAGGGAAGACAGATGCGGCCAGTTCCCTCTACGTCTCCCTCCTCTTGTAACTTAACATCTTCAAGGAGGTGGGAGGTCTAGCTGCTCAGGGCTTTTGTTTTTACTTCCTGGTAAAAACAAATGTCTGAGTCCGGCCCTCTTTTTTTTTTTGGTGGGACAGAGGTTTGAACTCAGAGTTTCATTCTTGCAAGGCAGGAGTTCTACCACTTGAGCCACTCCTCTAGTCCACTTTGCTCTGGTTATTTTAGAGATGAGGGTCTCAATTACTATTTGTCTGGACTGGCCTCAAACTGTGATCCTCTCAATCTCAACTTCCTAAGTAGCTAGGACCACACGTGTGAGCCACTGGCACCCAGCTCCTCTTAATATTCATTAAAAATAATGAATACAAGGAGGCATCAACCAGAGGAAAGGATACTGAGAGAGGGAGAGGACCAAAATATGCTACATGTTTATGTTCGAAGACAGCATAATAAAACCCAGCAAACACTGTATAGAAAGGGGCGATAGGAGGGGTGAATGACAGTGAACTTGTACACATGCGTGGAATTAGCACAACAAACCCCTATGTGTTGTTAATATATACCAATTCAAAATATAATAAAATAAATACATACAATTTCTGTCTCCTCCTCTATCTATACTGCCTCAAAATCAAGTGGGATTTCCCATAGAGCTCTGGCCTAACCATCCCACCTAACCACCCTACTGTAAATCTCACCTTATTCCAGCCCCTGCGGGGCTGCACTGCACAGCACCCAGGCCATCTCATATGACTCAATCTTTTCGCCACAGCCTCCTCGCCCTCTAACATTCTCTCAGAGTCACTTCTTGTCATGTCTCCCTATACACAGGCCTGCAAGAACAGATGCTTCATGACAGGAAGGACTGTCATTTTGCTCATAGATGCCTGCATCCCACTCACAAATACCATTGCTGGGGCCCAGAGACCATCGATGAGTCTTGGCAGAATGAATGAATGAATGTATGGGTCTTTGTAAGGCTCTGCCCCTGCTCACCACCCCCATCTTTACTCACCAAGGCAACTCCTACTCATCCTACGGGCTCCTGCTTCCCTGCTCCCTGGCTGACAGTATATGACCCACCCTCCTTGGGCCATCTCCCCTGCTGCTCTTCGCCTGTCCCATACTAACCTGCTTCTTTCCCACACCAACCACTGACCCTTTGGAACCCTGCTTTCTTCCAGAACACCCCCCACCCCCACCCTCATAGGAAGCCTTGAGATGGGTAACCCCCATCTCCTCTGCCCTCTCTGAAGAGGTCATTCGTGTCCTCACATCTCACTTCCTTGACTGGGCCCCAAGGTCCCCACGCCCATCCTCAGGGGTGTTTCCAGATCATGTCTCCATCAACACCACTGGATAAGCTCTTCTCCTTGGGGCTGACCCCCCCACCCAGAGCTGCTTCTTTCCTTTCATTTCAACCTCACCATCTTTTCCCTCTGACTCCATTCTCCAACCACCCTAATAGTTTGCCCATCTGGCTGACCCTCTCCCCTGAATCTTGTTGCACTATCCTTCCATTCACTCATCCATCAAACTTCACCTGGGGGCCAGATACATCTTTCCATGATGAACTCAGGCTAGAAAGAACTGAGGTTGAGGACCTGGGACCAGTGTCAACATGGGACCTCCAGTCTCAGCTGAGCCCTCAACCTGACTCCAAAGTCAGACTCCTGTTCCCATCTCCCTGGGGGATTCTTGGCCTCACTGACCTTCACCCTTCTCATGACTCCTGCCCATTCTGCCCACTTGGATTCCTGGAGACACCTGACTTTGTCCAAACCATGCACGCCTCTGGTGTGCCCTACTGCCTTGGTCTCACCTCCAAACACACCCCAAGCTCATTCTGACTACCCTCTGTGCAGAATCAGAGGGTAAGGAAAGACCCTCTTCTACCTCACAGACAACCCTTGCAATTCTGTGCCTGGCCCACGTGTTCTAGAACCTCCAGAGGACCCCAGGCATCCCTCTCTACTCAAACTTTCCGCCTCCACCAAGCACGTCTCCCAAACCCCTTTCCCTTTAGGCCTTCTCAGTACTTTCTCACCAGCTTCCTGCTGTGGCAGCGCAGGCAATGAAGTTACACACCGCCCACCTGTTACAGTCCTCCCATGACTGTGTGACATCACGCTTTCCGCCTGGCCTGGCCCATAGGTCATTCCTAATCTCCTGTGAGGCCTTCCCTTCTTCCATTCACCCAGTAAAGGTCAAGGTTCATGGAGGCTGGTCTTCTCCTCCTTCTGCAGTCTTCCTGTCCATCTCACCCCTCCTGAGGATCCCATCACTGCCTTGCTCTTGCCACTCTCAGATCTACACATCTAGCTCCATTCTCTTCTGACTTCCTGCCCTGACTTCCCAGCTGTCTCCAGGGCTTCTTCATCTCACACAGACTCGGAAGACTCACCATGTCTCAACCTGAGGTCAGGCTCCAGCTCGCTCCGTCCCTGAATTCCTCCTTCTGGGCTGACACCACAGCTCAGCCATGACGAGGCCAGGCTGGCCTCCACCTCATCCCACACATCCAATCAGTCACCAGGCCCTGGCAACCTGACCTCCACAAGGTTTCTCAATTCATTCCCCTCTGCACAGTACCTCGACCACAGCCCAAGGTCAAGCCCTCATCTCTTGCCTGGGCTATTGCAACAGTCTCCCCGCCTCATGCCTCTGTTCATTCTGAGTCAGCTGCCCCATGACTGCCAGGGTCACCGAGTAGAGTACAGATCCAAACAAGCTACTCTCCAGCTTAAACACCTGTAGCATGAAATCAAACTGCTAAGGGTGGCCGGCCAGCAGACCTGGTTCCTTGAGCCTTTCACAGTCCTCTCTCCACACCCTTGTGAGATCAGAGCATAAAGCAGCAATCATTTTAGACAGTTTTGTGCTTGTGCCTCCTGGGTTTTGTGAACACTGTTTCATAGGCTCATCTTACCCTGCCCCATTTTCAGGCTGCTTAATTCTCTCTTGTCTTTCAAGATGAGTATCTCAGGTATCTCTTCCAGGAAACCTTCCCTGATTACCACTACTCTTATCTAAAGTTAGATGCTCTGCTCTGGGGTAGGAATACACCATTGAAAGGACTTGTTTAGGTGGCCATCCTCTCTATAAATTACAGGAGTCTTTCTTAACATCTGTAACCTCAACACCCAGAACCTACTAGATGCTCAACAAAGGCAGTAAGAAGGGTGCCTGGCACACAATGGGTTCCCAGCTAATGCCCAGTTGTCCTCTTCAGGCCCTGTTATGATAACACTGGAACAATGGTGTGTGCCTTTCTTAGATTGGCCACCTCCAGTGGACAGGAGGTTGGGTTGGAGGATACCTTCACAACTTTTGAAAACAACTATATGCATTTTTTTGCCAAATCTAAGCCAGATTTTCCAGCCAGCAGTTCCATCCAGTGCTTCACAGATCTCTTCTCAGACTCACTCTTCTTCCACCTCCATCCTTAACCCCAGCATCTCCCTCCCAGCCTCCCTGCAATCATTTAGAACCAATCTGATTCTGCTTCTGACCTCAGATGTGATCTTAGCTGGTGCCTCCAACTCTGGGCCTCAGTTTCCCCCTCATAAGGGGTAGAACGGGAAGGTCCCTCTGCCCTTTACGCCCCACAGATGCAGAATTCCTGGAGAATTCCTGGAGGTTGTGTATGAGTCCCTATCCACCTCCACAGGACCCTAGTGTCTACTCTGCTCTTTGCACATCTTCACTTCACCTCCAGTCACACCACAGCTCTGGTTGTCAGACATGAAAGCAGGCCAGAGTCACCAGCTCCAACCTCAATGCCTCTTCTACAGCAAGGGAGGAGGGGGCTATTTTTGTGGCAGTCAGTAAGCTAGACTCTAATCCAGGAAGATCACATGGAGACATGGCTTGGCCCCTGCGAGCTGCTTTGACCCAGGTCAGTCCTTGTTGTGGTGGCCTGTGAATATTTCATACCTGCATCAGAGGGTGACAGGCAGGAGCTCTGTCTGTGCATGCTTGGAGGGTCTGTGAGATTTGGTGGAGGACATGAGGTGCTCAGTCAGCTGAGCTGCAGAGCCAGCACCAAGGAGGGACAGGTTGGAGGTGGCCCTCACAAGAGGATCGGCTGTGTCCTGACTAGGGGGACTCAGGACACTTGGGCAAAGCTCCATAGACAGGCAGAATTTTAAGAGAGGGCAAGGAGCAGAGACAGCATCAAGCAGAGCCAAGGCATGCTGTCGACTGTGTCACTCCTGCTAAAAGCCTTCCTTAGCTCCTGGCTGTCAGTGGACATAGTCCAGACCCCTCAGGCTGGCATGCAAAGGCCTTCCTATCCTGACCCCAGGGTTACCACTCCTTCCCACATCCCTGGGCTCCCTGCCCCGTCGCATGTCCCAGGTGTCTGTGTGGATGGCCAACCATGAGATTCTCTTGCTCCCCTTTGCATATATCATTCCCAGTGTCTGAAAAAAACCTCATGGCCCCTCCCCCATCCCACCATCCTTTATCTCATCTTCATGGAACATTCCTTCCTGTTCTTTCAGGTCCACCTCCAATGTCCCTTTCTCCATGGAGCCTGCTCTAACCCCCAAGCTGTATTGAACAATTTGTCCTCCAGCTCTACAGAGTGGCACTTTACATGTCAGAAAACAAACAAATAAACAAAGCTGGGCTCTAACAGAGCCAGAGATAATCCCTGTCAAGTAGGAGCTGAGTTGCCACCTGCTTTCCCTCTGCTCTCTTACTTGCTTCTCACGCTCTAATGTAGAAAGGAAACAAAGAACATCAGCCACAGGCCCTGGTGAGGCACCTGAGGCTCAGCAACCTCAGGTGACTTGTCCACGGCCTGGTGATAGTCCTTGGACACTCGCTAGCAAGGTTGCTCTAGACTCCAGATTCAGGGGTTAGACACCCACTTCTGACAGCTTGCCCTTCTTTCCTTCACACCTCCCTGTCTCCCCTGGTGAACCCCTCACTCCCATCCAGGTCACATTGTACCCCCTAGAGCACCTCACTCAGTGTTCCAAACACAGCAGATTTGACAATTTCCTAGCACAGGGGTGGAATTTGAGCAGCATGGTGGATTGGGGCTGTAGAAAGAAGGGGTCCAGGGCAGTGGGCCCAAAGACAGTGTGTAGCCTGGAGTAGGCAGGATGAGGCCAGCCAGGTCATTCACACTGATGCCTGAGCTGTGGGGAGCCACTAGAGGATCTGAAGAGAGGACGGCTTTGAAGAGACTCCTAGTCAGAGCCCTGGGGAAAAGCAGTCACTGTACAAGGGACTTCCCAACTAGGCCAGAACCCCAGGCTTCCCCTAGCTGCAAGCAATGTTGTGATACCCGACGGACTGCTCCCGCCACAGATGACAGACCTTAGAGACAGTTGCCTGGATCCACGTGGTTATCCTGGAGTCCACCCTTCTGAGAAAAGGCTGGACAGATCCCAGAGTGGCAACCTGAATGTGCCCCTCTTGGGGCTCCCTGCAGCACAGGAAGGGAGGTTGGGAGCATAAGACCCTCAGGAACGAGAGAGGGGAAAGTGGGGGCCCCCAGGAGCCCTGTCCCATCAGCCCCTGCAGGAGGAGGGCAGCTCTCTGCTGCCTTGGCCCAGCCTGCCCAGGAGAGCTCTTAGCAGACAGCTCTTCAGACGGAGCTGGTGCGTCAGCGTCTGTGAAGATAGGCGAAGTCTGGATTGACAGAGATAGCAGCCTGCAAGGGCAGCCAATGGGACTGGGAAGGAGATGCCAGAGGGGCCCAATAGGGAGTTGCCTGGGCACCCAGCCACAGCAAGCTCTTAGCAGGCTGTCTTCCTCACATGCTGCAGGGAGGTAATGTCAGGAGCTAGGGAGCCTGCGCCTGCTTCTCCCAGTCTCCAGCACCATATATAGACTGGGTTCCAATGGGGGCCCCAGACCCAGCTGCTGCCCAGGCACCTGCCAACAGAATATGCATGGGTTCCAACGTGGATCCAGCACAGGCCACCCAGCCAGCAGCACAGCCCCTATAGTTCCCAGCCTCTTGCCTCATTGTCCCCAGCTCATGTCTTCTCTACCTCAAGCACTTGCACAGGTCAACTCCCGCCTGGACTTAGGTGCAGAAGGAATCCTGGCACCCAGTTAAATTTGAATTTCAGCTCAACAATGAGTGTTTAGTGTAAGTATATTCCACACAATACTTGGGAGACACTTTTACTAAAATTTATTCACTGTTTAGCTGAAGTTTAGCTGGGTGCCCTGTATTTCTACTTGCTAAATCTAGCAACCCTAACCTAGGTGCCCCAGACCCCAATCCCACCTTCAGGGACAAGGGCTCTTCCTCTCAAGTGAGTGGGCCCCACTGGAATTGCCTCCTAGGGGCTCTAATTCCCATTCTATTCTAGTTTGTCTAGTACTATGGAATAAATTATTCCAAAGCTCCTATCTCTGATTTTGTTGGCAGGGTTCAGCTGGGCGAATCTTCTAGTCCATGTGGTGTAGCTGCAGGTAGCTCAGGTGTTATTCACCTGGTGGATGGGCCCACGTAAAGGCTCTGTGCTGGCTTCACTCACTGCTCTGGTACCTTGGCAAAGATGTCTGGAAGGCAGAGTTCAACTGGGACTGTCCCCCAGAGCACCTGCATGTAGCCTATGAAGCATGGGGGCCTTCAGCCACCTCAAGGCTCCCACATGGTGTGCAAGGGACCCAGGCAAACTGTGTGCTTTTTTATGACTCTGCCTCCCAAGTTCCAAATGGCACTCTGCCACATTCTATTGGTCAAACAGGTCAATTCAAAGGTCAAAAATTAGGCTGGGCAGGGTGCTCATGCCTGTAAACCTAGCTACTTGGGAGATGGACATAGGAGGGCAGCCCAGTTAATGAGACCCTATCTCAAAAAACAAGATGGACATATGCCTGTAATCCTGGCTAGGCAGGAAGCATAAATAACAGGATCACAGTCTTAGGCCAGCCTGGGATAAAACACAAGCCCCTATCTGAAAAATAACTAAAGCATAAAAGGGCTGAGGGCGTGGCTCAAAGTGGTTGAGTGCTTACCTAGCAAGCATGAGGCCCTGAGTTCAACCCTAGTACTGCCAAAAAAAAATTAGACTGCACATCTTGATGGAAGAAATAGCAAAGAATGACAGTCTTCTTTCATCCATCATGGCCTCCACTTTATTCCCTCCATGCCAGACCTCTGGCTCTAGCCGGTGCTCTTCCCAGCCTCCTTCTGACCAGTGTCCCTGCATCTTCCTTCTGATCCACTGGGGCGAACCTGACACATAGTAAGTACTCAATAGATATTAGTAGAACATATACCGAAACAAACGAGCTAATGTTTAAATTCCATAGCCTGATATTCACAAATTTTGGTAATATCCCCCTTGCACCCATCTTGGTACCTACACACAGCCCTACCATAATTTTCAACATTCCTCAAACAAGCATCTTCCCTCAGTGACCTCTCATTGACTGTCTTTCCTCTCTTGCCTACCTTGTGAACGCTTACACAACCTTCACAGACCTGCTCAAGTAGCACCTCCTACCTGAAGCCTTCCCCAAGCCACCCTGTCCTGGTTCCCAGAGTTTCCCCGTGTTTATCTCAAAAGTAAATTCCACCCAGAGTCTAGCTCCTCAAATACACAGTATGGCTGGGTTTCCATAGATTGGGGGCAACCTCCCAGGCGAAGCACATTCATGGAAAGCAGTTTGGTGCCTCTCCCTTCTCTCTGCCTGAGCAGTATCCTCCAAGAACATGATTTGGCCTTGCCTCTTACAGAAAATGTTTCCTGACCACCCAGCTCTTCCCACAAATGTGCATGTAATGTATGGAGCCCCGATGCCATTGCACTTATCGTGCACTCATTTGGCACTTACTGTATATTGACAGGCAGTGCCCACACCTTCAGTTGTTCCACTAATGCTCCCCATCAGTAAGCAGGGCCTGCTGTAGGTGCTAGGAATGTCTCCCAGCTCCATGGGGTCCCCAGTCTAATAAGGAAAGACAGTAAACAAGCAATGGTAGTGCAGAGTGTGAGGGTGTATTTATAACACTCAGGTTGGGTTGAGGAGGTTGCAAGGGAAATGAGGTGTAAATTGGGACCGGAAGGCAAGGGCTTCCATGGGACAGAACAGCAGGGGCAGAGGAGATAGGGAAGCAGGAAACAGTTTCAAGTTCTCCTTGGTCTGGATCATACAGGGGAAGAGGGGAGGGGCTTACAGCAGAAAGGAAACCAAGGCCAGTTTGTGAAGGTTCTTTCTGGTCCAATAAGATGTTGGGGCTTTGGCACAGAGGATAAGGTTGCTCATTAATATCAGAGTTCACTGTACTTGACAAGGACCATGCTGCAGGTAGCTTTGCTCCATTCAGTATCCCCCCACCCCACCCCATTGTGCTCTACCATATCGACTGGGATGATCACCCCCTCTTTCCTTCAGAGGTAGCCCAAAGCACACTGCCCTTCCTCAGATGGCACAGCTATAAGAGACAGAACTGGGCCACCTAACCACAAAGCTGCACCCCAACTGCCTGTTCTTAATGGAGTGAGTTCAGCACACGCTCAGCCTTCCACATGGAAAGGATGCAATACCCTATCGGTAGAGCCAGAGACACCCAAGAAGTCTTGGGGGGGGGTCTTAGGCTGCCCCTCCCCAGGTGATGAGTCTGGACTACTTGGGCTCATGCCAGAGTGGAGACCACTCCAAGTCCTCCCTCCACTCCAGCCCACCAGCCCCTAGGGGCTCAGCCCAGCCTCGCCTTTCCCCAGGACACCCAGGATAGGGCCAGGGCCCTGGAGGGCTTCGAGGATGCTCGGTTTGGTATTGCTCCACAATATCAAAGTTAAAGACACAGCCTCGCTCCTTAGGGGCATCTGTCAGCATTCAGAGGACTCTACCCACAGCTGCCCCTGGAGTCCAGGGACGAAGGATGTGAACATCATGGTGCCAGAGCCCAGAATGGCCCACCACTGAGTACTGTCCCACTGTCCTGGGACAAGGCCCAGATTCCCTGGAGAAGCTGGCTCAGGATATACAGCAGACCAGAGAAAGGTCAACCCTTGCCCTAGTTACCAGGTTCCTCTGCTACCAACTATTAGGGCACTTACTGGGAGGCTGACCACTGTCACTCGTCCACCTGGTCATCAAGAGAGGCACTGCCATTGCCCCTCCAGCCATGTAGACTAGGAGCAAGGACGCCCACTGAGTGCTCTGCCAAAGGCTCCAGCCTGTTGGAAGAATAGGGAGAATGTGGTCATAGCTCAAAGTCTTTCAGCCATGTGGGGACAGGCTGAGAACAGGGAGGAAGGGAGGATGAAAGGCACACCACAGCCAGGGGCTGTTTCCACATTTCGGATTGGGTGTTCAGAGAAGACCTTGAAAGTGATTGCTTATTTTGGTGGTTGTGACAATGGCCTGGTGGTGAAGGGAGACTGTGCCTGTTTGAAGAAGGCAGATAACATGCCATGAAGATTGGAGTTCGCCATACCCCAGAGCTGCTCAAATACTACTGTACATGCAAATGTGTTAAAAGGTGTTAAAAGGCACATTCTGCAACATCAGTAGAAAAAGATAGAAGCTGCCAGGATGGAACCGGCTAACGTGGCAGCTGGGTGGTGGTGGAAGCTCATTGTGCCAGTCTCTCTACTTTTTTGGTTGAGTGGCTAGGAATGGGTACAAGACTTCTTTGGGAGATGATGAAAATGTTCTAAAGTTAGATTGTGGTGATGGCTACCCACCTCTGAAAATATATTACAAACCATTGAATTGTCGGCTTGAAACCGGTACCTGTAAGCTTTAAGCAGCAAAACTTAAAAAGAAATAAAGGATGGTCACTTCCTCTTGGGATCTTGCAAAGAAGAGAGGCACAAATGCAAAATGCCTTCGTGTCTCCCCAGCAGTTTCAATAATGAAATTGTCTTCCCTTACAAGTTTGGATTTTCATAGACAAGAATTCTTTGAAGCAGAGTCCACATGTGTTCAAAGCTAAAAACCAACAAGTCCTTGGAGTTCACTGCCAAAGAGCTGATGGGTTTTAGATAGAGGCTCCAGGAAATTGTGAGGAATTTGCACTCAGGCATGGACATTCCGCAGGAATGGCCGGCCATCCTGAGCTTGGCTGTTCTGGGTGGATACACCCATCCCCAGGGCTTGGGCCTTTCTCTCTCTCTTCCCTCCTTCCCAGCTGAATCCTGAGCTCTGAGAACCCTGTCAGACCCCCAAGCCTCATCTTGGGAAGAACTTTTACCCCTATCCTTCCATGCCTAGAGCCAATGCCACCTTCTCTGAGCAGCCTTCCCTGACCTTCTGTGCCCCTGGATTTGCCTCTTCCTGAAAGAAGGGACCATTCTCCCCAACCTGAGCCACACAGGATAGATCTGAAGTACTCAATGGGCAGCTGGCCCTTACAGAGCCCCACAGGTGCTCATCCTGGAGTGAGGCCTCCACTAAAGGGAGTTCTTTGAGGACTCATCATTTGTGCACACATTCCTCGTGCCTGAATTGGCCTGAACTGCAAAACTTACTGTCTAGGCAGTTTGTCTGTGTATTGCTCAGTGACTGGGTGCCAGTTTCTTGGACCTCCCACCTTGACTCAAGGGCAAGGTAAGCCTGCAGGAACAGCCTGCCACCTGGATGGAGCCAGGGCTGGAAGCCAGGCTTCACCCCTCTCAGCCTTGACTTTCCCATCAGCAGAATAGGAAGAACAAGCCATGCATACCAACTTCCTCCCGATGCTGTTTGGAAATAAGAAGGGCCACATCTGGGAGGCCCACCCAGCCTTCGGAAGCACTCTCCCACCTCTGAGATCGGATGGAATGTGGAAACAAGGCAGCCCACTTCCTGCCCCAGCACAGCCTCAGTTTCCCCTTTTGTCCTAAGAAAATGACAAGTCCTCCCCAACAGGATGGCTGGGAGGGAGAGAACGTCCCAAGACCACTGGAGTCAGAACTCTCAGCCAGGAAAGCAGAAAGACTAGCAGGGAGGGAGAAGCAGGTGCTCAGTATCCTAGACACCAATGAAACTTGGTGTCCAGAACCTCTGAAAACCTGGGTCAGGGCCAGTAGAGCATCTCACATTCAGGGGTGGGGACCACTGACTCTAGCACCTGACTGCCTTAGGTCCAAATCCTGGCCTCACCTGATTCTTGTTAAGAAGGAGGCAGGATGCACCATGTAGGAGTCAGGGAGGGCCTCTCTGAGGAGGTGTCCTTCCAGCTAAGAAACAAAGCAAATGAAAGACCAACAGGAAGGGGAATCCAGTCCTTAGGACAGCATGCAAAGATCAGCACAGCAGGAAGAGAATCATGGCAGAGGGGACAGGCTGCCCAGTGGCACTTGTCAGTTTCTGCACCCTGTCCACCTCACCCCTGCTCAAGGCTTTGCTCTCCAGATAACTCTAAGCCAACAGGTCTGACCTTGGGCCTGTGATCATCATTGGGCCCTGGGAGGGCAGGCAGCACAGGAGGCCTGGGCAGTATGGTACAGGCCAGGAAAGAAAAGGGCAGTGCCAAGAGGGGAGGTGCAGGAAGGGCAGGCCACACAGAGCAGCCTAGACCAGCCAGTAGCACCCCTCAGGGTAGAATGGGGCTTCTGATCTGGCCTCCCAAGCCCCACATCAAAGAATCCTCTAGCCCAGCTTTTCCCAGACATCCATGTGCCTCGTGGTAGGCTCCACAGGGGATGTTCAGCCCCACCCATCTGAACCTGGAAGGAACCTCTGCCAGCTCTACGCTCCAGGCCACAAAGGCCTATGTCCTCCCTCTGTCCCCAGGGAGACACGCAGAGACTCACTTCATCCCACTCTCTGCCAGAGCCCCTCTTCTTGCCATTTATAAACTAGGGATCTTGCTTGGGTCTTTACCTGAGAAAGGTGTTAGGGTACAAGTACAAGTGGTGTGCTTTGTTTTTCAATCAGAATTTTTCAGATAACTCCAAGCCAACAGGTCTGACCTTGGGCTGTGACCATCGATGGGCCCTGGGAGAGCAGGGTGGCACAGAAGGCTGTTTTCTCAAGAATGAGGAAATTGGACATGGTAGTGTGTGGATTTTGAACACATGCCTTAATGTTATAGCCATGTGTTGAATGTGACATTACAATATTTTTATTATAAATTTTTTATTAGGATATATTCGTTATACAGGGGGAAATCCATAGTGAAATGACTGGGAACCAGTGCTTCACACCTGTAATCCTAGCTACTTAGGAGGCCGAAATCAGGAAAATTGAGATTCAAGGTCAGCCTGAGCAAATAGTTCCTGAAACCTCATTTTGAAAATCGGAGCAAAATGGACTGGAGGTGTGGCTCAAGCAGTAGTGCGCCTGCTTTGCAAGTGTGAAGCCCTGAATTCAAAGCCCATTCTGATAAAAAAAAAAAAAAAAGTAAACAATAATGTTATTTGCAAAATGTCAAGATCACGATTCTGGTTGGGATACTGTGTCCAGTTTTACAAGATGCTGCCATTTGGGGAAATTGGGTGCATAAATTTCTGAATTACTTTTTTTTCCCTTTGGTGGTACTGGGGTTTGAACTCAGGGCTTTGTGCTTGCTAGGCCAGATGCTGTATCACCTGAGCCATACCCCCAGCTCTTTCTGCTTTTGTTAATTTTAAATAGGGTCTTGCTTTCTCACTTTTATGCCTGGGCAACCTGAACTGCAATCTTCCTCTTTATGCTTCTCGTGTAGCCGGGACAACAGGGACCCTGCAGTGCACCCAGCTTTTTATTGGTTGAGATGGGGTCTCACCGATTTTTCCCCACACTGGCCTGGAAATTCCATCCTCCCCATCTCCACCTCAGAGTAGCTAGGATTACTGCCATGAGCCACCCACCTACCATACCCCACCGATTTCTGAATTATTTCTTAAAAGTGCACGTAAATTTGTAGTTACCTCAAAATAAAAGGTACAATTTAAGAACTTAAATACAGCAATGCAGTACTAGAATCATTGCTATGGCTCTTCTGGGCTTTCTTCCTTGTCTTGGCTCCTCCTTCTCACTCAGGCACCTGAGGTTCTAAAACTTGATCAGAACCCCAAAGTGACCAAGAGTATGTGGCCCAGACAACCCTCAGGGGCAGCCCCCTGTATACCAGGCCACTCCAGCCAGCCCCACTTCTGCCCAGCAGGGCCTCACCTGGAGACTGCAGAAGCCTTACAGAGCCAGCCCACTCCCAGGCCAGCAGGACCTCCCAGAGGGTCCTGCCACTCATCCTGTCCTCACAGCAGGTTGGCGGGGGTCCAGAAGAGATGATCCCAACAGATGGGAAGTGAAAGCCGCAAGTCCCTAAAGTCTGAGCCTGGGAACTGCCACAGCGTTACTTCCTTCAGGAATTTCACAGCCAGGCTCAAGTACAGTTACAGTCTCTCAGTGGAAAACCCACACAGCACATGGGGTCAAGATGCAAAACTCAACGGTATTTCTGTCTACTAGTACTGAACAACCTGAAAATGAAATTAAGAAAGCAAGTATGGGCAATACCAAAATACAAATAAGTATTTAGAAGTAAATTTAGCAAGCTAAATAACTGCATGCAGAAAACCCTAAAATATTACTAAAAGAAATTAAAGAAGAAGCCGGGAATGTTAGCTCATGCTTGTAATCAGGAGGATAGTCATTCAAGGCAAGCCTGGGCAAAAAAGTTCACAAGACCCCATCTCAACAGAAAAAGCTGGTGCAGTGGTACACACCTGTCATCCTGACTACGGTGGGAAGTATAAGTAGGAGATCATGGTCCAGACCAACATAAGGGGAGATCCTGTCTCCAAAACAACCAGAAGGAAAAGGACTGTCCAGGGGTAGAATGCCTGCCTAGCTAGTACAAAGCCCTGAGTTCAAATCCAAAGACCACAAAAAAGTTATTAAGACTCACACCTAAATAGAGATGTGAGTAAATGTTTGTGAATTAGGAAACTCAGATCTATTAAGATGGCTTTTTGAGTTTTTTTGTTTGTCTGATTTTTGCTTTTTTAAGAAGTTGACAAGCTGGTCCTATCATTTATCTGGCAATGAAACAATCTGGAATAGCCGAAATAATTTTGAAAGGCAAAAACCAATTCAAGATTTCAAATTTTACATATAGTCCTAGATTTTAAATTTTACTATAAAATTAATCATGTAGTTATATTAATGTGAAGATTAAATAAATGGAACAAAGTAGAAACCCAGAAATAAAGTCACCCATGTGGGGCCAGCTGATTTTCCACAAAATGCTAAGACAGTTCAATGAGGAAAGGAGTCTTTTTAACAACTGATCCTGGAACAACCAGATCAATGTATGCAAAACAAAACAAAACAAAACAAAACTTAGATTTTTACCTCACATCATATTTGAAATAACTTGAAATGAATCAGAAATCTAAATGTAAGCACTAAAACTGCAAGCTGGGCATGGTGGTACGTGTCTATAATCCCAGCTATGGGGGCTGCAAGAGGATGGAGAGTTGGAGGCCAGCCTGTGGAAGGTCGTAAGACCCTATCTCAGAAACAAAACACAAGCAAAGGAACTGGGGGCATGACTCAGTTGGTAGAGTGATGCCCTAGCATGCTGGAGGTCCTCGGTTCGATCCCTAGCACCACAAAAAAACAAAACAAAACATAAAAGCCCACAGGAAAAATTATTTGTGACTTGGGATTAAGAAAAGATTTCTCAGCTATGACATCAAAACATGGTCCGTAATAGAAAAACTGATATGTAAGACTTCATTAAAATTTATAACTTTTGCACTACAAAAAACTGTTAAGCAGATGAAAGGGCTGGTGGAGTGGCTCAAGTGGTAGATCGCCTGCCTAGCAAGCATGAGGCCCGGAGTTCAAACCCCAGTGCCGTCAAAATTAAAAAAAAAAAAAAAAAATGAAAGAACAAGCCACAAGTCATTTTTCTGATAAAGGAGTTGTAGTGAGAATGGGTGAAGAATTTTCACAACTCACTAAAACAAACAACCCAGGGCCTGGGAGATCACTCAGTAGTAGAGCACTTGCCTAGCATTCTCAATCCCCAGCACTGGAAAAGGAAAAAAAAAAAGAAAAAAACCATGAAAAAGCACTTCACCAAAGAGACACAAATGACTAATCAGCCCATGAGAAGAGGCTCAGTATCATTAGTCATGGGGAAATGTGAATTAAAACCACAATGAGACAGCCGATGTACCTAGTAAAGATGACTCTAATAAAAAAGACAGATAATAACAAGTGGAATGAAAGAAGAGGCTGAAACCTTTGCCCATTGCAGGTGAGCATGGAAAGTGCTGTAGCCACATGGGATTGTAGTTGTTTATTTTTTTGTTTGTTTGTTTTTATATTTTTGAAACTGAGTCACTGTATAGCCTAAGGTGACCTCAGCCTCATGATCCTCCTGCCTCAGCCTCTGAGTGCTGGGATTATAGGCAGGCCAAAACCACCTTGAAAAACAATTTGGCAGTTTCTTAAAAAAGTAAAGCATACACTTAATCATATAACCCTTGGATATTTACCCAAGAAAAATGAAAACATGCATCCACATAAAGACTAATACATAAGCTGGGCATGCTGATTCACATCTGTAATCCCAGCACTTGGGAGGCTGAGGCAAGAGGATCATGAGGCTAGCCTGGGTTGTATATTGAGACCCTTTCTCAAAAAACAAAACAAAAGCCTAATATAGAAATGTTCGGGCTGGTGGAGAGGCTCAAGTGGTAGAGCACCTACCTGGCAAGCATGAAACCCTGAGTTCAAATCCCAGTACCACACACACACACACACACACACACACACACACACAAAAACCCAGAAGAAACAAGAAATGTTAATAGTGGGAAGTGGGATTATTTGAAGCTGCCAAAACTTGGAAGTACTCCAAATATCCATGAACTGGCCACAGAAATGTGATATAGCCCTACGTGAATACTACTCAGCAATAAAAAAGGAAGTGCTGATGGATGAAACAGCTTGGATGTACCAACCAGTAGGCTAAACGACAGAACCCAGACACAAAAGACTATTGCATACTTCTGTTAATATGAAATTTCAAGAAAAAGCCAAGCTACAATGACAGAAAATGGATGAGTCGTTTTCCCCATGTGGAGGGTGGGAGTAGGTGACTTGGCAAAGCAGGGTAGATGTACTAAAAGTCAATTTATGGTACATAACTACTCTTCCAAATTGAAGCTGCTTTTCTAAACATACCACAGCAAGACACACGCACACAGGAGGGTGGGACCCTGAGTGGCAGGGCCAGACATGGGAAGGCAGAATGCTGGACCCAGACATCCAGAAAGGTCACCCTTCAGACCACACATGAACTTCACCCAGAAAGCACCTGAGCCAGGCCGTGACCCCTAAATCACTGGAGCATGGGGTAATGAGCAGTTCAAAGGCCTTTTTCCAGGCTCCCCAGAGTTCGTCTTTGTCTTGTGGCCATTCACCACTTTTCACTCAGCCATGCCAGTCCACACCAGCCTCTCACACTGCACCATCACCTCCTTTGCCACCAGCCCTGTGTGGTCCAGGCTCCCTCCCCTGCCCTTCAGGGTTCCCATGGAAGTATGGCAGGTCACTGGCCAAGTCAAGTCATTTAACTCCTCTGACTCAGTTTCCTCATCCACCAAGGCGGCAACGCTAGCCTCTCCAGCTGGGGGAAGTGGGAGGAGGGCTGCCCGAAGAACTGGCAGGTCACAACTGATCATAGGGACATCCTGAGACATGGGACAGGAACTTCCCAGTTCCAGCCCAAACTCCATGCCCCAGACTTTTCCTGGAGGAAGGAGAAGTCCCTGAATTCAACCTGTCTCCTTCAGAGTCCCTCCAGCCTGAGGGGGTCGGTGGTACAAATTAAGCATGGACCCCCTCCAGCACCAGGGGCCACACCTTTCTCTTGGGCGTCTGTCCGGTCAGCTCTCAACCTTTAAAAATCACTTTGTGCCGTGAAGTGGGGCACACCATCTCCCAGAACTCCTTCAGCAAGTGGGGGTGGGGAGCACTAAGGTGTGTCCAGCTTCCAGCCCCCACTAGCCTCTGAAAATTCAGCTCCTGGGCTCAGATTAGAGCCGGGCATGTGTATTCCAAGACATTCTCCAGCTATAGGCAATGCACACCCCTGGAGAATGGGAAACATTTGCTTAAACAAAGGGTCCCCACTTCACCTGGGAGCTGGCTAGAGGCCCAATGATGGCCCCACCCCAGGGTCACCAAACTGAAATGGACATGGAGACCCACAGTGGTGATTCAGGTGCCTGTGAACAATGGTGAGCCAACATGGAGAACTCACCTGGGGCCTGACTTGAGAAATAACGTGAGTGAAGGAGGGAACCTGAAGGCCACCCACTCAGCCTGTCCACTGCCCACAATAGCTCTTAGTGTGAAAACCACCCATGGGGGTGCTTTCGGTCATTTCAGTTTCCCCACAGGAAAAAGTCACCTGATTAAACACAAAGCTAGAGCTGCAATTTTCCCTCCTAAGAGAGGTGATGGCAGGTGATGGCAGCCTGTCTGTCCCCAGTGAGACAAACAGTGCCAAATATCAAAGTGGGCCAGGCAACCTCGCATTGGCCCCACACCTGTCAGACCCTGCTCTGCTGTGTCCAGGGCCAGGTTGCCAAGGCAGTGGGGGGTGGCGGGTAGCTATTGTCTCAGTCCCTCCTCCAGCAGACATAGCAGCCCCGAGTAATGACACCAGGGCCTGACAGCCTCTGAGGAACCTTTTGTCTCACAGCCACCACGGCCAATGCCTGTAATTGATGTGGATTGCAGGGCTGCCACCCTCGCCTGGGCTGGCAATTAGCAATCGTGTTGGCGGCTGTCAAGAACTCTTGATGCTTGGGGGGAGCAAAGGCTTGTCAGGTTGCTGGGTCACGTGGCTTGTTATGCCAGAGCCATGGGTTCTTGGACCCCAGGCCCTTCTGGTCTCTGCATGGCAGAGAAGGCAGGTGAGCAGGCTTGTTACTTCCACTCTCTTTTCAAGACAGTGGACAGAGGCCACTGGTGACAGTTTCCGTGTCCCTTCCCTCTGGAGTCTTTGGGTCCTGCACAGGGCTCTGACAGAATTCATGTGGAACCAGAGGGAAGTGTGGCAGAGAAGGGCAGATGGCCTGGGACAGTCAGGCTTGGGCCCTGCCCAGTCTATGGAATGCAGTGGTCGTGCCTTTGGAAAGCCTGCATCAGAAAACTGAGCAGGTGGAGGAAACCCAAATTCTCCAAACTATGGGTCATATCCTTTTAGTAGACCATGGAGCTAATATGGTGGACCAAGACGGCGTCTTTAAAAACTGAGGATGAGATGGAATGGAATGGAACAGAACAGAACAGAATGATACAATAGAATAGAAGTAGACTGGCATTAAAAGTGCCTTCTGTCCCCTAACACTTTTGTACCAAGTGTGCATGACAGGCACTTAAAAAGTTTTCTTATCATGGTGTCAAAGCTGCCCCTTGGATGAACCCCCATTTCTAGAATGTGACCGCACCCTCCATCCTTTCCAGCTCGTAGATGTCTTCTGCGAGCTTCTAGACTCATTGGAGTAAAAGGTGAACAGAGAAGTGAGGAGGCCACAGGGTGTCTGAAGTGTCACTAAGGTCTCATTCATTTCTGTGTGTTGCCCACCTGCCCACCCTGGCACGGAGGAGCCTCTAACACTCTGTAAGGGATTGTAAACTGGACTGCCGTGGAGGAGAGCCAGCCTCCGTTGGCTGGGTGATGGGTGCCAAGCACTCCTGAGCCAGTCAGACTGGATGAGAGATGTCAGGCGTGGGGCTCTGTCCTGGTTCTGCCTGTGAGGTGTACACTCTGTGATGTGTGTGCTTCAGTGTGTGTGCACTAGACTTTATAGTGTACTTTGTAAGAATTACATTGGAGGCCCACACACGACACAGAAAAAAAAAAAAAAAGAATTGTAGGAGCCTTTACCAGCTAGGGTCATGTTCACAAACAACCTTTCACTAACCAGTCCCTCGCACTTCACAGTTGCCAGAGCAATTCCTCAGGCGTCATCTCACACACTCCTCCCTACGAGAGCGGCATTCCCTCTCCCACGTGTTTGTTGAGGAAACAGGTTCAGAGAAGTACAGCCTCCTGGCCCAGGTCACACAGCTAACAAGCTTGGAAGGCTACCCAGCCTGCCTGAGCCCCCCTCTCCCCAACCCTATCCATTTGGCCTCCCCTCCCTCGCCACTTGTCATCTGACAAGTGCAGATGTTTTGGAAAAATCTCTGCTGAGCCAAGTCAAGTTCAACGACGTCCAATAAAGCCTTTATTTTTTTTTCTCTTTACTATTAAATCATATTTTATTTAAAAACCTAAGGCCCCACAAATCACAACTAAAGCAGCCTGCTAGGTGCTGGCTAGGCTGGTCTCCACCCGCCTTCCTCCCCAAAATGTGCCTGACTCTGCCCCCGCCTTGCCCTCCTACGCCAAATAAGGGTGCACTGGTGCTTATGACTACCATAAGATATCTGTCCTAAAAGCCAGCCCCTCTTTGCAGACAAAGACACTCCCCAGCTCACATTTATCAGTTTTATTCCTTTAATGATTCAAACTTGTGCTGTGATGTGCTGCTCAGAACGAAGGATTTTATGGATTTAACAGTTTTATTAATTTAAGAGGTTTCCACTGAGTGCCAGAATGGCTCAGTGTGACAAAAAAAGGTATCATAAATGAATTGATTTGTCACGTATCAGAATGCGATCCAGCAGCGATTTCATTTTCAGAATTATTTTCCTCCAATTATCTGCAAACTTAAAATGCTAGAGAGCACAACCCCCTCCCCACCTCTTGCATCCCCACCCTCAGCAGCAGCCGGCCTGGATCATTCGAGCAGGAAATAAATGCAAACTGATGGCCTAAATTTCTCACCATGTGTGGAGGCTGCCAGTGCCTCCTTCCTCCCCTCTGCATCACCACTCCAGGAAAACAAAGCCTGAGGACACAGGGTGACCCTGTGTGAGCCTGCAGGGAGCCCACCTGTCACCTGCATCCTGTGTCCAGAGGACTGGACCTCATCTTCAGTGGGGTCCCAGGGCCTGAGGGAAAGTTGATATTATCCCTGCACCCAGCCACAGAAGACCAGGAGAATGGCACCTAGCCATAGCCTCTCCTGGTGGCTCAGGCTTCTAGATGTGGAAGGAGCACTGGGCAGGGAGCCTGACCACATGGGTTGCTGGTTCTGGCCCCATCCACGCTCACTCTGTGGCCTTGGCCATTCTAGACCCAGAGAAACTTCCAACAGTATCCCAAATGGGGCTGCCCTCTGTCCCTTCTGAGCTGCCTGGTGTTCTTTTTCTCAGCCTAGAGGACCCCTGACCCACTCCCAGCCCTCTGGTTTGCCCTCCACTGCTCAGCCTAGCACCTCCTACTCTCCACTGTCTGTCCCCCCTCAAGCCAGGCTGAGTGCCTCCCTCAGGCCCCAGCTCCCCAGCCCCGGGCCCTAACCCAGTCTGCATTGCTCTGGCCAAATGAGTCCCCTGCGGCTTCCAGACATTCTTTCCAGGCCTCAGTTTCCTCATCACCTACATGAAGACAGGAATGAACTGTAAGTTCCCACCCAGAACACTTAGGCTTCCCGAGTCTGCAAGTACCACAGAATTGTTTGTTCATTCAGCAAACAACCACCAAGTGGAAAGCAGCCGTCAGGGCAGTAGAGACAGAGTGACGGGTCAGGGAGACCAACTCGGGACTCAGAGCCCAAAGTGGCCATGGCGTCCCTGAGCCACTCCAGCCCTGTTAGGGCTGGGGCTCTCATTCTCCCTCTGTACCTGGGCTCTGTACTGCTCTGATCTTGGCTTCTCTGATCATTATGGAAGGCTAAACAATAGGACTCAAGGTGACAGAGTTGGGGACAAGGGGAAACCAGGCCAGAGTTCTCACCAGCAAACTGAGAATTTTCCCACCTACTTCCCTGGTAAACACCTAGGCTCAGCCTCAAGGCAGATGGAAAGCAGAAAGAGTCACCATGTGTTAACACCTCTGCCAAATACTGGGCCCTTCTCATTTCCTCCTGTTAGGATTTTCAGGTGAAGGAGGAAGGCCCAGAAAAACTAAGTGAGCTGAACCCAACCCAGGTCTGTGTGATCACAAAGCCCTTCCAAAGGGACTGTCCCAATGCCTTGCCCCGCCACCCACCCAGGCTGTGCCCCCTTCAGTGACTATTGGTCTCTGCCAGGTAGGAAATCCAGAGGCTGCTGGAGAGGCAGAGTAGGGAACAGTGGGCTAGTCCCCCAGGTCACACGGGGCCGGAAGCCAAACCCCACTCAATCTCTTGCTTCCTGTGTCTGACCAGTGAACTGAGGCGTGCCAGGTCTCCTGAGGGTTCAAGCAAGTACAGGAGAAAGTTCATGGCAGACTGTAAAGTGCTGGACCTACAAATGCCACATGGCTATGGGGCCACACAGGTACAGGCATCAGCACCTCTCCCAAGAGCCAGGGAGCCATCATGGCAGGCTATAGTGATGGGGAGACCCAAAAGGACAGAACGGGGGTGTCCCTAAAGCATCCACACCTAAGCCAGCAGCCACGGGATTGGGGGAGGAGCAGAGTTCCCTGAGCAGGTCTGATTGCCTCAGCCCAGAGGAACAGAGGACACCAAAGCTGGCCTGAGGGACCAGCGCCTGCCAAGACCTGGCCCTACACAACTCCACAAAGAGCTTATGGCTTCCTGGGGAGCATCTGGGAGGGTGGAGGGGAGTCGTGGGGTTCACAAACCCCAGGGGATAGGAGCTGAGACCACTAGACCATACTGGATCCATGAGTACAAACTGAGTCTCCGGGGTTCCAGTCCTGAAATCAGATATCCTGGGCAGCAGACGCTGGGAGTCAGTCCACCCACTGCCCTTACAAGAGACCCTCCTCCAACAGGCCAATGACCAACAAGGACAGGGAGCTCCCTGCTCCACAGGCAACCCATTCTGCCTTCCTCCTGCTCAGTAGAATGTTCTTTCCTCACACACGTGCACAAAGAAACATAGTGACTCCTTACACACAAAGGGGCAGATACCGATGAACAGGCACCACACATCCCTCGATGCCATACTCCCACACACCCATGCACACACGAGCAGTGTGTACCCAGATCAGATTCCCTGCAGACCTCCCTCTCCCACCTGCCACCCCTGCTCTGGAAAGAGTAAGTCTCCATGAGGCCGTGGGACACCGCCAAAATGCAGGGGAAATGAGCAGATCCAGGTGAAGTGGGATCGCTCCCTTCTGCCTCCTCAAGCTCATTGCCTCCCTGACCCCGGATGGTGAATAAAGGTGTCTAATTCCTATGATACCAAAATAGCCTCCTAATGTGCACCAGGGCTAAAATTAATCCTAAAATGAATGCTGTGACACGTAACAAGGATCTCCATTAGCTAAAGCCTGCATGCAGAAATGTTCTTTTTCTCAGTGTGGGCTAATGTCTCAGAAGCCCCTTCAGAGAGGCTGACCCCCCAGAACCACAGTGGAAGGCACTAGGACCTGTCACCAGGCTACGACACACAACTGCCAACTAGTCACTCAGGAGAATGACTCTGACAACAGAGCTCTAGGGCTCTGGGTTTCCCTTGCTTGAAACCAAGACCCAGCCACAGGTAGAGGGCAGCTGTGCTGTGCTCCAATGAAGACTTTAAAGTCAGTGGTTTGACAAAGACAACCTGTGCCAGGCACTGTGTCGGTATGAGGTCAGACACAAAGAATAATGGTCCTGCCCAGGCCTGTCATCTCTGGGGCCAGCCTGAGCCAAGGGCTAAGCAAAGCAGCTAAGGGAGCCCAAGGTATCCCTGAGTTAAATGTGTCCATGGGGGGCTCCTGTTGGGGGTCACATGTACCCCCCCCACCCCCAAGGTTATAACTTGCTCCTCTCAGGAACAGTCCAGGAAGGCTCCTTGGAGAAGGTGGTATCTGTCCAGCATCCTTATTTCATCTGGCATCTTTGTAACCAAGAGAGGTAATTTTTTTTCAGTACTGGGGATGGAACCAGGGCCTTGCACATGTTAGGCAATTGCTCTACACTGAGTTGCATCCCATCCTTAAAAGAGGTAAGTTGAATGAGGCCACCTCAGCACTCTTTGATGGCAGTACTAACTTCCGGGCTTCCTTCTAAGACTCATCGTTGCATGTAGTTGCTACTTCCAGCCCAGAGCCCTTTCCTCTCCACCATCCACAGACTCACTGTCCTTGTCAACTTCTGGCAATATACATTGGACTTCCAACAGGCGAAGCATGAAGGATGCTGGACCAGTTAGAGCTGATCAGGTGGCCTCTCCATGTCCTCCCTGACCTCAACCCTGAGCATCCTCCCTTCCCACTTGTACTTTCTCTTTGTCTTCTACAGATCTCAGCTTGAAAGTCCCTTCCTCCAGGAAGTCTTCCCTGGTTGAAGTGCTTCTGCTGTATGCTCCTATAGCCCTTGAATTGCCCCTGTCAGAGTCTCTTCAACAAGGGGTTTTCTAGTCGAGCTACTTGTCTGCCTTCTTATCAGACCACGAGCTTTGTAAGGGTTGAGGTCAACCCTGCATCTCATCTCCAGCTCCCACAAAAACAGGTGGCATACAGCCAGCTGTGTAAAGTAACGTCACCTCCATTATCCTATTGACCCCCAGCTGTGTTAGGAGCAGAAAGGTAAGGTCACCTAAGACACCCGTTTCACAGGTGGGGAGACTGAGGCCCACCAAAGGAGAAACAGCTGCCCAGCTATGTGTAGCCAGTAGCAGCTGGGGGCTTGCAACAGAGACATCCTTCCTGGGGTCTCTGACACCTCTGGGGTTGTGTAGAGGAATTGGTTCATCTTGCACCATGAGGCTGGATCCATCCTGTTTTCTGAATAAACACCGACATTTAGCCGGGCACATTTTAGCGGCTCACAGCTGAAATCCTAGCTCCATGGGAGGATCACTATTCAAAGCCAAGACTGGCAAATTGTTCACAAGACCCCATCTCAACCAATAACTAGACGTGGTGGTGCATGCCTGTCATCCTAGCTACGGCAGGAAGCATAAAATAGGATTGCAGTCCAGGCTGGCAGAGGCAAGACAGTGAGACCCTATCTCCAAAATAACCAGAGCAAAAAGGGCTGGAGTTGTAAATCAAGCAATAGAGAACCTACCTAGTAAGCACAAAATCCTGAGTTCAAATCCCAGTAACACCAACCAACCAAACAACAATAACCAAAATACCATGCTGCGTTTAGGTACTCCAGATGCTTGAATGCTGTGTGTCCCCTGCTGAGCCCTGCCTTTGTAGCTGAAGGATGAGTCCCCAAGTTCAGACAACACAGACCCCTCTTCCTCTATCTGCTGTGCGCCCACGCGGTGAGCCCCCTCCAGGGGTCTCCGTTTACCCGCTGCCCTGCACGGAGAGCTGGCAGCGACCTTCTGCTAGCCCTCTTATCTGCAGGCTGGCGTGGCGGCCTCCAAGGTACCTGCACATTCCCAAACACGCTATCACCCATGTCCACAAGCCTCCAAGCTCGGGGGCTTCCTCTCTGGGGATTCCAGGGGCCGCTTATCTAGGCTCAGCGAATTCACCCTGTGTGCCCCCTTCCTGTGTGGACCACAGCCCACTGTCCCCTCCTCCCATGGTATCTCCCAGAATGTCCGCACCACAGGACAGGAAGCATGGCCCCACAGCTCTGCTTCCTCTCGGAAATCCCACAGGCACGTGGGATTGAGGGTGTGGGGCATCTCAGAGCAGTCCTCAGTCTCTGTTGTCCCAGGGTGCATTTCCTGCAGTGTATGATACAAGCACTGAATCGTCGTTTAGCCTAGTTGTCACTTCCTCTAGGAAGCCTTCTCTGATTACTTCCACTAACCCCAGTCCAAGCACTTTTTTAGTCCAAGGACATGATCAGGGATTTGGACTTGGCCTTGAGGGCCATGGAGGCCATTAAGGAACTTTAAGCAGGAACAGAGGATGTCTCCGCAAGCACCAAGCCCTGAGTTCAAACCCCAGTTCCATCAAACAAAAAAAAAAAAAAACAAAACTTTCTACTGTACCTTAGGAAGGCATGGTCAGAGTGAAGAGCAACTGGGCACAGGAAATGCTGGGGAAGTAGTGTCAAGGTCCCCAGCAGAAAAGGGGCACAGGCATGGCTGGCAGGAGGGAAGGGGGAGGGAAGGAGGAAGCAGGCCAAATTCAGGGACATGAAGGAGCAGGACCTCCTGGTTGCTAGTGAAATGAGGGGACCTAGGAGGCAGGAGGGGTCCAGCAGCACCCCCAATCTTGTCTGGGGAGCTGGGCAGGTGGTGGAGTATCTCTAACCTGGCATACCAGGCAGGAGGTGAGAATTCTCAAGACAGCTGTGAAAACACACAGACACCACAATCCTGCTCCAATAGTGTTTTCCCCGAGTTCTGTTAAAGATTCCCATGGAGTGCAGTTTAGCAGAAATCCCCAGGCCCGCCTCCCAGGCCCTGTGCCCACAGGGCCCTCTGAGGATCCCCCAAGCTGCCTGACTCGGTCAAGGTTTCTCTGTCCCTCCACAGGAAGGAAGCTGAGTTCCCAGTCTTTAGGACCTCTTCTCCCAACACCTTTTCCCAAAGCCCTCTGGAGGACAGAGCATCAGACCTACTCAAGAGTCCTCATCCCGTGCTACTCCCCCCTGCACAGTCACCTTGCAGGGGGCATCTTGGTGGCAGGGTGGCACAGTGGCCAAGCCACAGTGCCTCAGGCCTGACTTTGTGAACTACTAACTTGATGCCATGAATGGTTTGTTTAACCTCTCCGGGCCTCAGTTTCCCTGCATTTGAGAAAAGGACACTAACAGTAGTGGCTACCGCATTGGGGGTTGGGGCTTACAGCAGTGACGACAGGGCTCCAGGTAACAGCTTAGCTCCATACCTGCCCCACAGTAGGTGCCCAGCACATAGCAGTAAGGATCACTGTCATTTCTATGATGCCCAGTGTGTCCCCGGTCTGGGGGAGAGGGGGATGGCAAACCAATAAACCTGGCCCCCAGTTAAGGGAAGGAGTGACAAAGAACATATGCGCAGATTAGAAAACCTTTACTTGTGGCCCCTACACTAGTGAGATGTGGCCTACTTGTTATTAGCAGTGGTGTCAGCTGACAGTTCAGAGTGAGCGGGCCTCACTCCCAAAGACTGTAACCATAGTCTCAGGGGCGTGCCAGGCATGTGGGTAGAATCACCCCCCCCAGCTCTCTCTCTCTCTCTCTCTCTCTCTCTCTCTCTCCTCTCTCTCTCTGGGAGCAGCAGGGACCCTGTTATTCTACCATGCCCTGTGCCTCAAGGGCCCACTGTCAGCACCCCCATTGACTGCTTGCACCCAGTGCCACCACCCTGAGACTGAGAGGCGACCTTGTCTGCTCGGCTGCCTGTGACAGTGAAGAATGACTCGCCCAGTTCAAGGGTGAGCGTTGGCCCTCATACAGGAGAACAATGTCTGCCCACTGAGCTGACAGATCCTGCTTGCCGGCTCAGCACTCCAGAGAGCAGAACTTGCACTTGACAACCTCACCACGCGGTTGGACAATCAGACAGGAGCAGAATAGAATCAGAAGGGAGAGAAATTGGCCTGGCTTCCTGTACAGGTGCTGAGTGGACACAGACTTCAGGAGACAGAATCTAAGAGGGAGAAAATTGGTGGCGTCGGCCATAAAGGGGATTGATTACCAGGGTCCTGTCACACCCACCAAGGTCAGTGAAGTGGCCTTGGCCAGCCCTGCTTCCTGGAGGACAGGGTGCCCTCGAGACTTCAATTCATGAAAGGTCAATGAGCTAGTAAGTGCTGGGTCAGGAAAAAGTGGCCAAGGGCTTCCAATTATGAGCACCAGAAGAGAGATTTCAGCAACCAGATAGAGTCTGAACCTGAGAATTGTGGTGGTGGATTGGGGGGAACCGGGGGTAGAGAAGAATGTGTCTTGGCTTTGGATTCAGATGGAGCTGAATTTAAACACCACCCCCCACCAAGTCATTTCCCCTGTACAAGACTCTGTGTCCCATCTGTCAAATGGGAGTGGTAATCCCTTACATTCAGGGAGAGCTTACCACTCGCCAGGCACTTTGCTACCTACCACACCCCTTAACTCACTTAATCACAGCAGTGAGACTAGGAGGGAGCTTGCTGTTATGATCAGCAGTTTACAGATGGAGAAACTCAGGCCAGAAGGCAGTCTGACCCTGGAACCCTGCACTTGGCCTTCTGCAAAGGCACAAAAAGCACCTGCCAGGGCCCAGCACACAGCACACGGTGGGACTCTACAAGGTGCAATCTCCAGGCCTGTCTCCCTCAGGAAGCTCTTCTCCCTAAAAGCAAAGCTGCATGCAGTGAACACTGGAGAGGGGTCTCCGCAAGCACACTGGGCTTTGGGAGGTCCAGACATGTGCCCCACCATCCTAGCCTGGGCTTCCTGGGCAGCAACTGAAGTGGACACAGAAATGTCCCTGGTCCCAGGGAGATTAAGGGAACCTGGGAGAGGGAGTCACCCCTGTAATGAGCAGGTGATATGTGGACAGCAGATGTGTCCTGAGATAGTCAGAAGCAGGGATTGAATGAAAACAAACAAGTGAGAGGCTGCCATCCCTAACAGGCGGGTTAAGGCAGCCCACAGATGGAAGGACTCTCAGGACCCCTGACTCCAAAATGTCCCACCATACCTGGCCAGGGCAGGGGGCACAGGGAGGGGCCAGTGGTGGACAGAGAGTGTGCTTGAGCACATAAGTGTAGAAGAGTGGCAGAGAGGCTCCCTTTGTGTATGCTCACACTCAGGCCAGCCCTGCCCCTGTGCTGGAAGGAACTCTGAGCCTCACTCCCAGGGGTGACTTTGTCATCCCACTAGCTTTTTCTCCTATCCTCCAGCCACCTGGAGCCCCACCCCTTAAATCAGTATCACAGATCACTCAGCTGGAAATCCGTAATGCTGACCCTCCCTCCCAGAGCATTCATCTGGAAATAAAATGATACCCTGGATGGTAATTAACGATTAGAGATATTTATTCCTCAGACTGCTCTGGACGGTGGGAGTCCAGTGTGAAGACAAGAGGCCATTGTCCCTTCCTTCCCCAAAATGGAGGAAGAGGCTACCTAGTGCCTAGTCCTTGCACCAAGACTTGATCTGAGGTCTTCCCAGAAAGCATAGGAGCCCACCCAGAGTCACCTGGAGGAGACCAAACAGGAACCTGAGGCCCTAGGTGGTGGGCTGGCTTTATCACATCTGCGTAGGTGACCCCCTGCATGTCCCTGCATCCCTGGGCCTTGAGGGGCAGGTGCTGAGCAGAGCATAAATCCACCAGTGGTACAGCAAGTTCTGGGTGGAGCAGACAGGCACAATCATCCATCCAACCTAAATGAGGAAGGATTAGGGTCAAGAGAAGCCTTGCGGGGCCCAGGGGACTTGTGGAGCCTCCTTAGACAAAGTACCGACACATGCACTGTCTTCCTTGTCTGCTTTGCAGGTTCTTCACAAGCTATGACTGCCCATGGCTCTTGGAGAAGTACAGGGCAGGACAGCTCACCAAACCTGGCTCCCCTCATGATGGCATCCACCTGCCCAGGCTCACTGCTTCCCCCACTGAACTGACTCCCAGGGCAGTAGCCAATCTGGCTCACGAGTGACATTCACAGAGGGTTACCTAGTCCATCCACCTTGTCCCCATCCACCACCATGCAGAGAATGCCCCTCTCATCTCATCTGGGGGGTCACCCAGGCTAGGAATCAATTCAGCCCTGCCCAGTACTTCTTCACGAATGCTCTGAGGTAATGAACAAGGCCCAGTACTGGGTGGATGAATAAGGTCTGAAATGCTTTTTTCCTCAAGGGTCAGTAGAAACTCGCCTTCCAGCAGCCTTTAATCATTTTCTGGGAGGTGATATGTGGGTGACTGTTCTAGTCAGTTTTCTGTCTCTCTAACAAATACCTGAGACAAATCAACTTATGTGGAAGTTTGGCTCAGGGTTTCATAAGATTCCAGTCCATGATCTGCGGGTGCTGTTGTTTTGGGGGAGACAGCACATCATGGCAGCAAGCATGTGGTAGAGCAAACTGCTCACCTCATAACAGCCAGGAAGTAAAGAGAGAGAAAGTGGAGGAGTTGGGTCCTAATATTACCTTCGAGGCTCACCTCTATTGACCTAACTTCTTTCTATCAACAGCACCACAGGCTTGGGGGAGCGGGGGTGGGGGGCAAAGCTTTTAATACATTGATCTTGGGGAACATTTCATATCCAAGCTGTAGCAACGATGCATTAAAGGCAGGTGGGACAAGGCAGAGACAGGAACCAAGATGGAGTACATAGAACATGTCTTGAGCACTTCCTGTGTGCCACTGTTCTAGAAGTTTTCTAAGGATTAACTCATTCTGTCCCCAGAACAAACCTACCAGTTAACCCATTTACAGACAAGGAAGCTGACATCCAAAGAGATTAAGTAGCATGCCGGAGGTCACATGGCCAAGATTGATAAAGCAGGACTTGAATCCACCTCCCAGACCTCCATGTCTCCATAGCCTATACCCTGACCGCTAGTGCAGCTGGCTCTGGGCCTCCCTGCAGACTCCCATAGTGGCCTGAGCATGTTGTCAGGGTCAAGAATGAGACTCCGTCTGGAAACCAGTCTTTTGCATGCTGAGTTTCAGGGTCAACACGACCAGGGCAAAGCCCTTTCCCTATGTAACTACAGAGGGTCCCCTGTCCCCAGTGTCACCAGGAAGGTGGCACCTTCTGGTCTGTGACAACTGCTGGGCCTGAACTGCTTTGTTTAGTGGCCAAAGAGACACAGCCCAGGTGTATGGGTCACTGGGCCAGGAGGTTGCCCCATCTGCCACCACCCTGGGTTCTCCAACCCTGGTGGCCTCCCCAAAGCTGCTCGTTCCCAAACAGTGAGTTCTCACACACTATGTGCTGGATGTTTGTAAGCCCTTGACACTAATATTATTTAAGGCCCAAAGTCTAATGTAAGGCTTCCTTTTAGCAAGATTGTCTCATTTAATAAAACTCCCTGTCTCTGTCCTCCAAGGTAATCACATTCACGATAGTACATCCCCTGTGCTGTGATTTGATCTGGGAAAAGAATTATCGCCCAGCCTTGCTTTGCTGTCAGATGCTATGTTTGTTTTTTCTTTTCCCCCAGAGTAAGTAAATAGGAGGCATCCAAGTGAAAGACTCTGCTCACCTGGGGCTTTCAGTAACTGGCCTCCTTACTGGTTCACTCCCTGTCCTCAGGAGTCACTCATTGACTCCATTAACAAACATTTCCCAGGGGTTGGGGACTTAGCTCAGTGGTAGAGTCCTTGCCTAGTATGTATGAGGCCCTGGGTTCAATCCCCAGCACCTCCAAAAACAAACAACAACAACATCAACAAACATTTCCCAAATGTGTTGTCCATCTCTGTGCCTGAGGCAAGTCACCTGACATGTTTGCATCTCTGTTATTAGTGGGTAGAAAGGTTGTAAGAAACACAAGGGTATCGGGAGGGGTGCTATGTGTGTGGTAAAGCACTTGTCTAGCATCCACAAGGCCTTGGGTTCAGTCTGAGCACCACCAAAACAAAACTCACTGAAGAAGTGCAGGCACTGAAGAGTCAAGCAGAACCTGGTTCAAATCCCAGCTCTTCATGGCACTATTCTGTGACCTGGAGCAAGTCACTTTACTTCTGAGGCTCGGTGTCATCATCTAAGACATGACCTTCAGCACAGGACTGTTGAGGGTGGTGGATGAGTGAGTGAGTGCACACACACTTAACAGGTACTCTCTCCCAGGACCGTCTGCACTTTCTGAGTCCCTAGAAAGAGCCCAGCCTAGAATTTGTGAACTCTCCAGTAGAGTAAATGCTGTCATCATCATCACTACCAGCAGCAGCATTACCATCACCGTGGTCACCACAACCATCATCACTGTCACCACAAATCACACCACCATCATCACCATCACATTCCCAAACCCATCATCACTGTTATCACCATCTCCATCACTGTTATCACCATCTCAATCATCACCATCTCCACCACCATCACCCATCATCATCACCACCACCATCATCTCAGTCATCACCACCACCGCCATCATCCCTAAACTCATAGACACCACCATCACTGTCATCACCATCTCCATCACCATATCACCATCATCATCATCATCACTGCCATCACCATCTCCATCACCTATCACCATCATTTTCATCATCACCACCCGGCTGGTGGAGTGGCTCAAGTGGTAGAGCGCCTACCTAGCAAGCATGAGGAGTTCAAACCCCAGTGCCACCAAAAAAAAAAAAACAAAAACAAATGGAACATCATCACCACCATCACTGTCATCACCATCTCCACCACCCTTATCACAATCATCTTCATCGTGAGCACCATCACCACTATTACTTTTCATCAAGTGAGACATGAAAGCCTTTTAAAATATCAAAGGGGCTGAGCTAGTAGCGTGCGGAATGGATGCCAGGCTGGAGATCCTCACGAGTGCTTGTGAACATTTAGGAAAGCACGTCACTGACCCTGCTCTGCTATCTATCCCTGAGCTAGTGAACCCAGAGAGGACTGGGGATTAGTAGGCCCCAGGGAGTCCCCAGCCTACGAAAGACACATGAGGTCACACCTGGCCTGAAAGCCCATTGGGCAGAGGGGGTGCTTAAAAATTTCAGGGGTTGATGACTCACTCCTGACCACCTATTGTGAGTGGTGCCCCAGAAAAGGGCATAGGACATACAGCCCCAGAGCTGTTTGAATCTTGCCTCCTCCACGCATTCACTGGGAGCCTCCAAGCACTCTGACTTCAGCTTATTTCTATGTCATGTGGTATATTATGACAGTTCTGGCAGACAATGGTCATGCAAAAGGATGATGGACGAGTTTAATGAAGAGGCTGTTTTCAAAGTACAGGCAGGGTAAAAGACATAAGAAAGGGAGCTGCTAGCACCCCAACAGCTAAACACTAAGGATCAGAGCCACTGTGAAGGCAGAGCATCATTACCAACTGTGGGATGTTTGCTGATTGAGCCAGTGAGGGTGTCAGTAAATGAATGAGTCTGACCTCCATCTAATTCGTCCTGTGAAGGTTGCATTTTTCAAAGGGCTGCTTCATACCTGCCATTCCACATGCTCTACTTCCAATGGGACTTTAACCCGTTGAATCTGGGAACAGTTGTGATTTCAGCAGATGACATTATGTGACTTTGGAAGTTAGGTTATAAAACAATGCAGCTTCTACCTGGTCTCTGGGATGCTGTCTCCTGGAAGGTACCACCATGCTGGAAAGAAACCCAAGCAGCCACACAGAGATGTCACATGCAGGTGCTCCCGTGCTACATCCACTGAGCTCCAACCCACAGTCAGCCTCTAAGTCTCCCAGCCCAAGGTCCCAGGCACTGTGGAACACAGGCAAGCATGCCTGTTGTATAGCTTCCAAATTCCTGATATACAGCATCCATGAGCATGATCAAATCGTGTTTGTTTGAGGCTGCCAATGTTTGGGAGGTTGTTTTAGGCCACAGTGCAGTAAGTTATACAGAAACAGTAGCTGCAACCCATGGCACTGGTGAACTCAGCTGGCAGCCGGGAACAAGTGAGTCATTTGCTTCCACCCATAGGGGCCACCCTCCCAGAGTGCACAGCAGGTGGAGACGGGTAGAAAACAAAGACAGGGACAGAGGAGAAGAGCCACCTCACACAGGGAACATACAGGGCAAAGGGTCCTTTGGAGCAGGACTTGATGGGTGTGCCACACAGGCTGGCTAAATCTAACACTCCATTCTTTCCTGGAAGCTTAGTCCTACCAATCTGCATCATCACCCTGGCTACCTAAAAGCCTTGCATATCTTCCCCTGCCTTTCTCACCCTTCACACAGCTGAGCCTTGCCCATGCTGCCAGAGACCCAGCATGGCAGCCTGGTCCCCCTAACTCAGAGCCTGCACTGCCTCTCAATCCCCAACACAGACTCCTTGACCAAAGGAGACTCCACACCTGGAATGAAAGGCAGGAGGTGAAGGGCCCTATGCACATCAGGCTCGAGCCCACCCTGACCCTCCTCCTGCCTGGAATTTTCTCCCCCTGAGCATCCACAGCCACCTCCATGATGGGCCCTGCAAAGATAGACATGGCTGTAACTTTCCTGAGTGAAAATTCCAACAGGAGAAACTGAGGGCAACATCTGAACATCAGAGCTGGTGGATACGAGCTTCGTCTTCCCCAGTCCTGGCAAACTTCTCTAAATTCTGCACGTCTTCCTGCGGAAATCCTGGGCAGGACTCACCACTATGCTAGGAGTCATTACCAATGTCAAGAAGCCACCCCAGCCCTGGGTACCCACATCATCACATGCATGCTTCCCTTCCTGCCTTGAGTTCTGAGATCATAACTAATCGCTTCCAAACAATGATGGCATGGGAGCAGGGTCCATGCCTTCTCACTGTTCCTAATAAAACAATAACTGCACTTGGAATTTCCGTCACTGTTAATAAAAATCTTTGCATTTTCTCATCAGGAGTCCCACATCACATAGGACAACTGACGCTCAGAGACAGATGACTTGCCCAAGGTGACCCAGGTGGTGACAAGCAGAGCAGGGACTCAAAGCCAGGTGTCTTACACGTCTCCAGCTCTAGCACTGAGCACGAGGCTGGGCAAGGAGCAGGCACTCAGTAAATATTTGGGGCATTGCACAAAACCTTAGCAGATTCTCGTTGCATAAAGAAAGCTCTAATACCAAATGGTACCGACTCCACCTCAGCGACTTTCAACTCAAATGCTGCCATGCGCTCTGTGAATTCTGATGCGCTGGGGTCTTTTGTTTTTTGGAGGGTTTTGTGGCATTCAGTAATGAGAGGTAGCAGGAAGAGGTACACAGAGCTCCCTTGGGGAGTCATGTCTGCACGGCATTTCAGATGCAAGATGGGGAAACATTTTAGAACAAATAGATTCTGGTTATCACAACACACTGAGAAGGAGACAGGTAAAAACTCAGTTCCCATTAAATGGATGACAAAAGTCAGACTTCTAGAGTTAAGGGATATGTTTGAGGTCACTTAGAGAAGAACTGGTGGCTGCTGTCTTGATTCCCAGGCTCGGGGTTGGTATTCTTACAAGTCCCCTGATACTACCACCTGCCAAGTGACCAGCTCTGAAACCATGGCCTCATGTGAGGGATGAGGCACAACTCTAGGGAGACTATGTGGCAATGTCACTTAATTAGAGGGTACAGCTTTGAGTGCAGGCAGAGACCAAAATGAAGCAACACCCTCCCCAAGCAGAAGGATCATTGCCTCCAGCCCCCAAACACCCTTTCCTGCTTCTTCTGCCCCCTGTCCATAGGCAGCAGGCAGCTAATCAGAGCACATGGGTAGAATCCCCTCCTCAAACCATGCTTTGCAGAGGAAAAAGAGGGAAATAGACAGTTCCTTTGCCCTCTTGGTGACACTGAGTTAGTAACAGTGGCTAGGCATGAGGTTCCCAGAGCACCGTACCCTCAGATGGCCCTCCCTACCAGAAGTGACTGGAAAGTTCCTGCGCCATCCTCTAGAATAGAAAGAAATGTGATGGAGGGGACCCAGCACCAAGTTGAAGACAAAAGCCCTCCTGTCCCGTGACCTTGTGACCTTGGACAAATCAAATCTTTTTGAATCTGTTTCTTCATTTGCCAAATGGGGTTCATACTGTTCACTTGGGGTAAATATCCATCTTCAGAGATCAAACAGTGAGGTTAACATTGACTACTTTGTCAAATTGTCCTTCCTCTGTTGTGATGTTCAGTCACAGCAAGCCTATGCTCCTGACTCAGTCTGCCCAGGGCCAGTCCTCAGGGCTGGCCATCAGCCACCTAAGTCTGGACCAGAGAAAAACCAGTGGGCCAGCCTGGTAGCCAAGTGTGGTTGCCCACAGCAACTGGAATCAGACTGCATCCAAAGGACAAGGTCAAGTCTTAGCTGTCAAGGGAGTTGAGCCAATTTCTCAGGAGCAGAATGAAGCATCAACAAGAAGGGAGCCAAAGTCAGGGGGTCAGGAACAAGGGCAAGGCTGGGCAGGATGCCTAATGCAGGGAGGTGAGGCTGGCCTTTTGGGAGGAAGGCTGTGCCCCAGACTCCTTGTCTGGAAGAGTTACCCACTGCAAGGCAGAGCAGGGCACAGCCCACGGAACATGGCCAGGCTGCCAGGGGTCTGAGCCGGGCATGGGACAGGCCTCTGTGGCCAACAGCAGGCCCAGCACCAGCACTCTTCAGCTCATAAGTCGAGCCTTGGGTCAGCCTGAGAACAATGTGCTCTGAAGTTTTTGTAAATATATTTCCTTATATCTTGCTTTATCTGCCCACCCCCTCACCCCACCCCTACCCAAATGACTTTGAACCTACCCCAATCCATAGTGATTTATAAGGCTATGGAAAGTACTACAATAAAACATAAAGTAGAAATGGACAGGGACATAAGAAGTAAAACAAAGGAGGGGACATTAAATGAACCAAAAATCTGGCTAATTCAAAAATCAAGACTACAAAGTCTTAAATATTATTTCAAAGGGTCAAAAAAAAAAAACTTAGACCTAAGCATCGTGACATAAAATAAGTAAGTACATAAAGCCTGATGCTTAGAAAACCATAACTTTCCGGTTGTAAAGAAGGCATTTTTCCTAGCAGTCCTCATTATAAAATTCTCAGAATAGACATAAAGACAAGTCTGATGGCAATGTTTTTGGAGGAATGATATCATACCAAACAACCATTCAATAAAAGTAGTCTTTTAGAGACCAAAATCCCACGCTATGGAATTCATCCTTTCCTGGCCTAGCTTAAGGCACATGCAGATGAGGCTGGATGTTTTAAACATGGAGCATTAATGCTCTGGTTGTTATTTGTTTATTTATCAAAAATTCATTTGTGCAGCCTGTGTCCCCCGAGCAAGAGCCCAGTTAATGTCGACACCGTGAGGGGCATTGAGAAAGCAGAGGCAGGCAGGACAGCCCGGACCTGGCCCTCCTGGGCTGAAGTTCTAAGATCTTTAGAGAAGGGATGCAAAAGTAAGTAGGTGGGTATAGACAGAGTACAATTTCACCAGGGTCCTAAGGGGGAGCCCAGAGTCTAGTGAGAGGACAGAGGGAAGGCCTTCCAGTATAAATCTGGGAGGAGAGCCTGGAGGAAGTGAGACTTGACATCAGCCTGAAGGACATGAGAGCCAGCAGAAGCAGATGCAGCAGGGGCTGGACCACCAGATGTCAGGATGCCAAGTAGCCCTCTCTGCCCAGAGCCACCAGAGGCCAGGTCTGGAGGGCAGCCCATCATCTGGCTACACTGTCAGAACCAACCTGAGGCAAAATAGAGTGTGGCCAAGCTGGGTGTGACAGTCCCACACCCTTTCTGGGCCTTGTGACTCCTGGGTGGCATGCCTCCTTCTTCTGGGAGAGGTGATGGACCGCTGCTCCAGACTTATGGAGGTGTTCTGCAAACTGTCGGGTCCTGAGTACACAGAGGTATGTGCCTCTAGGGACTAGGGAAAGGGGACCTTCGGGGACAATGGTAATGGCCAGGCACATGCTGTGTATAGTATATGACTATGACAGTGCCCTCTAAGGTAAGGGCTTGTCATCTCATTTCATAGACCGATGAACCTGAGCTCAGTGGCTTGCCCAAGACCTCCCAGCAAAGAGGAGGCAGAGTGAGGTTAGGGCTCTGAGTCCTACCCAGAGGGCCTCGCCAGACCCACACTGCAGAGCCCAGCTCTGAGGAAGGCATGGGTCAGGGAAGCTGAGAGCTCTGACCCCTAGGAGATGCAGAGCCCCAAGGTCTCATATGCCCCTCTTCCACACACACCCATACCTTTAAGCAATGCTTTGCACTGGGAATGTGAGCCAAGCTAGGGTATCGGTAAAGATGACCTGGAGGGACCCCTGTGATGACCCCATGGCACTTCCCACTTGCCATTCTTGCCCTGATTGCCCACTGGTACTTTATAAATCACCCAAACTCTAAGTGGCACCAAGTGATTTCATTATGTGCCTCGATTCTGTGGTTCAGGGGTTCAGACAGAAAAAAGCAGGATGTGTGCTTTTGCTCCCCAGTGTGGGAAAACTCAAACAGCCTAGGAAACTAGATGGCTGAGCTCAGCTGGGACTGTGTGCTTCAGGGCCTAGTGTGGCCTCTCTTGGTGGGTTGAGCTTCCTAGCACATGGCAGCCTGGGAGAGGGTTTTTCCCTACTTACATGGTGGTTCAGGGCTCCAAGAGCAAGAATCTCCATAGTCAGCATGGAAGCTACATAGTCTTTACTGACATGGGGTCTTATCTACCATATACTATGAGCGAAGAATTCACAGATCTTCTCCATTTAGAGGAGGACACAGAGACCTCTCCACAAGTCAAAGAACTGTGGCCATGCTTTAAAACCCCACAATTCTTGTGCTCCATAGCAGGGACCCATCCCTCTATGGAAGGCTGACAGAAGTCACAGTCTGTTAAGCAGACTTAGGAGCCATTCAGACCCTCCCAGGCCTCTGCTGCCCATGCCCCTGGCCTCTTGTACCTCCATTCTTCCCTGGCTCCAGCATCCTCCCCTAGAATAAGCTGAAGATGAGACCAGGCACTTACCAAGGCAGGGGCTCCGTCCCATCTCTGCTGTGGCATGGTGGCTTTGAGTGAGTCGTGTGACACCTGGAGCCTTAGGCTCTGTACCTTCAGAATTGCAGGTGTTTCTTCCCTCTCACGGTTCTGGGGAGGCACAGAGGAGAGAACATATGTGAAACTCAGACACCAGGAGGCTTCTAGTTTCCTTTCCAGGGATGGGTGGGGCGGGAGTGCCATATGCAGGGAGCAAATCTGAGAACCTAGCTTACTGGGTCCTCTCCCAGGTCTTCTCCAGAATGGCATGTCTGCACTTGAAGCTGTGGCAAGCACGTCTTGGGCCTGTGGCTCCAGTTTTAATTACAGCTTTCTGGACATGTTTCCTGCTGAGAACTGGCAGGCTACACTCAGAGTGTTCACAGGTAAGATACAGCTGGCGGCAGAGCCTCTGTCCTCAAGGCACAGACCCGGAGCAGGTCCATCTCTGAGGGCAAGAAGGCCCTCAAAGTTTACCTCGTCTCAGTCCTGCCCCTATACTCACACAAGACCACCACCACAGACAGGATTCTCAACCTCTGCTTGCATACCTCCACTGCCAGGGAGCTCACCACCTCCCAGGCAGCCTGCTCATTCTAGGCAGAACAGATAATTAGAAGAATTCCCACATCTGCTTGCTCTTTAACTTCCAGTGGTGTACCCTCAGGTCCACCAAGAAGGCAACTGGCATAGAAAAAAAGGGTACAGCCTCTGGAGTCAGGAGACGCTGGCTTTGCATCCAATCTGGGCTCTCCCTTTGCAGGCTCTGCAGCCTTGGTCCCTTTGAGCTCAGTTTCCTTATCTACAAAACAAAAATAATAATATGCAGTGTGAAGGGAAGTTAGGAAGGTCAAATGCCACAATGCTTGTGGGAAAACCTGGCACATGATCAACGTCAAGTACATGCAAGTCCTTCCCAGTTCCCCTTGGACATACTGCACTGGAGTGGTTTCCTAGACCAGTGATGCGCTCAGATGCATGTAAGTGACTGTCCTGAAGAATCTCTGGTCTACCTGGGCAATCAGAAGGAAAAAGGCCACCTCCTCCACCACGCAATGGCACCAGTGGGCAAGCTGAGGGGTCCTCAGTGTTCCCACTTCAACTTTTAGGTGAAACTCATTGTCTACTGAGTGAAAACAAGTGGATGGATGGATGGACAGACAGACAAGTGAACAGCTTAAATAGGTTTCTAGGTCCCATCAGGAAACACCCCATCTTTTATTCCAGTCCTACCAAATGCCATCCTTTTGTTGAGAAGTAGTGTAAAATGGCAATGCTTAACCTTTGTAAGCACCAGAAGAGAACTTGAAAAACAGATTTCTGGGTCCCACTTACAGAGATTTTGACTCTGGGTGGGCGTGAGACTCTGCATTTCTCTCTTTCTCTCTCTCCCTCTCTGTCTCTCTCTTGTGCTGAGAATGGAACCCTTGCCAGGTTAGTACTCTACCACTGAGCTACATCCCCAGCCTGAGACTCTGCATTTCTAACCACATGCATCTCTGCTCCACAAGCCTCACTTGGAGTCATTCTTGGAGAAAAATGGGAACAATTGGCTTCCAACAGCCTTTGCCAAGCAAACCCGCAGCCAAGATGAAGTACCTGGCCTAGGAGGGGTCAGCAAAAGGGGAAGGGGTAGTCCTCCAGCTCTGGGGTACAAAGGAAACATGGCATCGCCCCACCCACGCCTCTGCTAATCTCTTGCTCTCCATCTCCAGCCAGGCTCTCACAAAAGGCCCTTGAAACCATTGCAGACAAAGCCTTGGTCTGGAAGATGCCACTTCCCTTTGGGAGTTCAGGCTGCCCAGAAAGCCCAATAAGTAGGACAAGGTATCCAGAGGGTCAGATTGGCCACCACCCACCACAAACCTTCCAGCAAGAAAGACTTCCAGCAGAGTACCCTAGCTTCCCAGACACACACACATATACAAGCATGGAGGAAGCCCAACCCCTCCCCAGACACCCATTAGGTCTTCCTGGCTGCAGATCTCATGGCCGATGGTAACAGAACCTTGGTTTAGAATCCAGCTCAAGTACTAGTTTGCCATGTGACCTGAAACATATCTCTTCCCCTCTCTGTCTTAGTTTCTCCATCTGTAAAACCAAGCAGTTGTACCAGGCCTTACCTAGGGAATGGGCTGACATCATCAGAGCCACAAATGTCATCATTTCTTCATTCTTTCCTCCAACAGATACTTGTGAAACAATTTCTGAGACCCATGACCTGATCTATAGCAGTGAACAGGAGTTTGTAGCCCTACCTTATCCTTCTCACATTTTGCTTTCACCACACACAACCACAGGAGTGGGAAGCATCAACCCTGCATTAAAGATGAGGGACCTGAGGCACTGAGTAGGGGGAAGAGCTGGGGCTCGGTCAGTGGTTCCACAGACCCTCACTGAACCCTGAGCTGAGTCCTCCACACAAACCCTCCTCTAGCTCTGTTGGGCTGGGGAGCATCTCTTCCTGAACTCCCCTCCATTGCCCCCCATGTCTGTGTCCCACAGTGATGTGGAAAGACCCACAGTCATGGAAAGATTGTTGTCACCCACCCACCCTTGCCCACATTTGAGGATCCAGGCTGGGCCAGCACCTTGGCCCCTGAGAGGGCAACTCCCTTAGTGGCATCTGCACAATGGGTGCTGCGGGAGGCTGGGCAGCCTTCTCCGACCCCTTTTCTTCCCACCCTGCTCATCATTCCCTCTGAGTGTCTACACCTGACCAAAGCCCGAGCCTGGAACACTGATGCAGCCCAGTGCCAGGAAAAGAGGCTAATGCTGCCTTTATGCAATCCAGAAACTGGAGGGATGCTCGTTTAACTCCAACCCACTGTGGAAAAGCAACTTTATTTATTTTTTTTATTGTTTTATTATTCATATGTGCATACAAGGCTTGGGTCATTTCTCCCCCCTGCCCCCACCCCCTCCCTTACCACCCACTCCGCCCCCTCCCTCTCCCCCCCACCCCCTCAATACCCAGCAGAAACTATTTTGCCCTTATCTCTAATTTTGTTGTAGAGAGAGTATAAGCAATAATAGGAAGGAACAAGGGTTTTTGCTGGTTGAGATAAGGATAGCTATACAGGGCATTGACTCACATTGATTTCCTGTGCGTGGGTGTTACCTTCTAGGTTAATTCTTTTTGATCTAACCTTTTCTCTAGTTCCTGGTCCCCTAAAAGCAACTTTATGTTGAATTGCGTGGGGTAGGACTGTGACCTTGGCTCCAAGCCTTAAAGGTCTCAGCAAGCCTTGGCCCTCTGCTTCAACTTGCCCCTTTGAAAACTTGCCTAGTACCTTCCCCTCTCCTTTCTGCCTCCCCTAACATGCCCTTTCTCAGCAAGCATGCAGTGAGACCTTCTGGGGGCTTCCTGAGGTATGACACTTCACCAGATTGAAGGCAAAACCAGTCTCGCAAAACCAAAAGTGATACCACTCTTCTTTGTTTTCAAAAAAAATTTTTTAAAGGGAATACATTATCTATGTTAATATGGAGTGGCAAATTCTCAGTTTTAATTTATAATATGATAAATATTAACAGATATAACCAAATCAACAAAAGCTCTTTGGGGGTCCTCAATAGTCTTTTTTAAAAATTTTTTGCAGTACTGGAGCTTGAACTCAGGACCTTCACCTTGAGGCACTTCACCAGTCCATTTTTGTGATGGGTTTCTTGGAGGTAGAGTCTCATAAACTATTTGCCGGGCTGGCTTTGAACTGCAATCCTCTTGATTTCTGCTTCCTGAAGAGCTAGGATTACAGGCGTGAGCCACAGGTGCCTGGCTCTCAATAGTCTTTAAGAGTGAAACAGAAGTTGGGTGCTAGTGGCTCACACCTATAATCCTAGCTACTCAGGAGGCAGAGATCAAGAGGACCGTGGTTTCAAGCCAGCCCAGGCAAACAGTTCATGAGACCCTATCTCGAAAATATTCAACACAAAAAAGGGCTGGCAAAGTGGCTTGAGTGGTAGAGTGTTTGCCTAGCAAGCATGAGGCCCTGAGTTCAAACTCCAGTATCACTAAAAAAAAAAAAAAAAAAAAAAAAAGAATGAAACAGAGTCCTGAGGCTAGATTTGAGACAACTGGTTGGAGCAAACTCCCCACCCAGTAATTGGGTGAGGAGTGGAGCCTGGCCAACAGGCAACTAATCCAGAGGCAGATGGTGGTATGGGAAATGGGAGGAGCTAAAAAGATGACCTGCCCTGTGGACAGGGAATTGGGTAGGGAGTGGACCAAGAAGGCCTGGAGAGAAGCCCAGGGGATGGTTGGGGCCCTAGGCAGCCACATCTGTGAGGAGCAGGGTCTGAGGTCCAGGTCAGACCCACAGACAGGAAGAAGGGAATGAGGGAGTTGGCATGGAACAGAAAGAAGCAGGGGCAGGGGAGACGAAGGTCTGCTGCGTGATGTGTGAACCGTAGCTCCAAGGCACCTTTTGCCAAATGCACCAGGTGCTCCTTGGCTTCTGAAACTCCCTCATGACAATCCTACCTCTGCCTGATCCACCCAGGTCCCCACAGAGAACTCTTCCTTCAGCCCTCCATTCCTCGAGGTCAGCTAAGCCCTTCTGTTCCTTGCCATTTTCAGAGCTCAATCGAAACAACCTTGACTTCTACTCTGACTCTGGGACCCGGATACAGACCTGAGCTTGCCGTCACCGTGCAGTGATGAGTGCAGCTCAGGGAGTAGCAGAGGGCTCACCAGGATTGACATCTCACACAGAATGAAAGGGCTGGCCTACGCCCGGCCCTCAACAGGTGCAGCTAATGTTAGGACACTTGCCCCTGCCTCGACTGATACCGTTATTATTAGTGTTGATATTAATATCACAGCAGGAAATGGTCTTCAAGGTCACAGAGCTCCAGTGCTCAATTTATTGAGGTTAAACAGGAAGGCCAGAAGCAGAGTCAGGACTCACTGTCCTGTCCCGCTCTGCAGTCCTATGAGACCATAAGCCCCCTGGGGGCAGAGACACCCAGCAACAGCCACACCCACACAACCATCCATCCCTTCTTTTGGCAGTTATTTCTTTGAACATAACCCATGGGCCAGGCACCATGCCAATGCTGCCTGCCCACAACAGGACTCAGCCCCAAATTGGTTCAATCAGTGTTCATAGATCAACTTTTGGCCTCTCCCATCTGGCTGGACACTGAGGATCCAGGCCAGGGGTGGGGGTTGGAAAGAGATCCCTGAGCCAATCCCCTTACCACCAGGAGCCAAAACACAGCTGCTACTCCCTGTCACCCTCATGCTTGTTGCCTGCTCAGAATTCTGCTGGAATGGGTTAAGCCTGGATCCTCATCTCTTTAGCAGGGAAGGGAGGACACAGGGCCCAGAGAAGTTTAGTTCCTGTCTCTGGACACACAGCTGGGGATGGGAGCATAAGTCTTTTCAATGCAAATTCCAGATTCCAGAATGTGACTGACTCAGGCAAATGGAGACATGTTAGAATGTGCCTGAGAGTAGGGAATAGGGAACAGAGTCTCAAAGGTCCTCATAGGCTGAAGGGAGAGAGGAGCAGGGTGTCTCTGTTGGTATAGGAATCACAGAAACCAAGCCCCAGAACAGTCACTTCTGCCAGTGCTCAGCTGAGCAGCTCCAGCCTTAGATACTTCACTCAAATGGCAGGGCTGCCATGCCAGACACAGCCTACCATCTGCAAATGAAGAAAGGGGGGCTTGCCATCCCTGCAGAGCCACACTCTCTAGGGAGTGTGAGGAGGTGGTGGCCCTGGGAAGAGTGAGAGGGGGAAGCAGAAAGGCAAGGCACTCCTGCAGAAGGAGAGGCTTAGTCAAAGCTGGAGCCAGACGCGGGCCCTGGGAAGAGAATACAACCCAGGAGTGGGGAGGAGGCCAGTCAGATGTGGGGAACCTTCCAGTCCGCCTCTTACCTGCACTTCTCAGTCCTGGTGAGGCCACAGTATACCTCCCAACCAGGTGCCTGGCTCCCTGAAGGCATCCTGGGTTGCTCGCTGCAGAATCTAGGGCCTGGCCCAGAAGCTGGGAGCACTCTGAAAGCCAAACTCTGCACACAGAAGAGTTGCTGTCCACGTGCCACCATAAGCCTACCCCTGGTAGGCCTGATCTGTTGTGGGTATTGTGACCTGGTGAAAAAGGGGGTGCAGAGAGGGCATGAAGAGGGAAGATGACCCAACAGCTGAGAGGTCAGCAAGACTCAGGCAGGGGGTCAGCCACTGCCCTGCAGTAGCAGCTATACACACAGCTGAAGCACACCTCAAGTCTGGAGACCCTGATAACCCCACACTATGTTGTACACAAAAGGCTGAGCTCTGGCTCCCACTGGAGCCAGTCTGGGCCAGCTTAGAGGACAGATGCCCTGACCAGGCCTCGGGAAGGAGCCATGCTGTGGGGCCAGGGGCCTATGTGCATGTGGGGAGGATGTGGGGCCCACTGTGCCCAAAGATAACCCCACCTGCACGCATCCTGGGTCCAGCCTGCCTCCAGTTCCCTGCAAGTCCTCAGGCAAGTCAGTGATCAATGGTCTCTGAAGTCACTGAGGGGACTCTGCCATGGTCCCTGCCTCCTTGCTACACACACGTGTGCACATGTGCACACACGCCCAGCACCCAGCACGGTACCCCGTGCAGGCAGTACCCTGCCACAGGAAGGCTGGTGAGGCAGCCAGGCAGCAGGCCCTCAGCAGGGCCCCTAACAAAAGGCGGTGGGGTGGAGGGGGTTGGGGGGCTTTGGCAGCCAGAGTAGTGGGGGAGGGCTGTGAGGGATGTGGCTCAGAGCCTAACAGGCCACCAGCAGCCACAGCATCTGCTTTTTCTCACCTCTAAAGGGAATCGATTTGTCTCTGACTGATTTCCCTGACGTCTAGTTTTCTTCTCCGCCCGGCTGTCAGCCCAGCCACTGTGCACTGGAAGGGGGGAGGCGCCCTGGCTGCCCGCCCACCCCCTCCTACCTCCTCATGCTGCCCGAACGCTCACCAGACACTGAGCTCACGCTCACACCCACTAAGAAGCACATACCCACCCCCACAGCAGCCCCCACACCCCACGACCTGTGCCACCGCACCACACAGCACAAACACACCACACACCCCACTGACAGACCTGCACCGCAATGTGCACCACACCACACAACAGACACATCACACCCCACCCCACAGAGAGACCTGCCCCACACAGTACAGACACACATACCACATGCACACAGATACACCACACATAATGCAAGCACACACTGAGACACTTCACACGCTCCCCAAAGATGGACACAGCTCACACAATCCAGATGCTCACATGGATGGACACACAGCTCACAGCCTCCACATTCCTAGCTCCAGGCTCCACAGAGGCACCACCCCAACCCCACACATAACACACCCACAAATCCAGACACACTCACCCCCCGCACACATGTGCACACACTACATTACTGCTCTTAGACACTCCCAGATGGCACAAACACTTACAGCCCCCCTCCCCCCATATCACACAGCCCACACAGACTGCATGCCTGTGTCCACAGACCTACACAGCACACGCTCACACCTACACGCTCATGATCCCTGGTCCTTCCAACACTCCCACACCCTGACTGTCCACACTCCTGAATCACACACTGACACACCTACCTACACACTAGCCCACCACATAGACACTCCTACCCCTGCCTCCCACCTTGGCCCCACAGCCCCTGCCTCTCCAAGCTGCTTGTGACCAAGGCTCTCCCCTCTCGCCTACCCTACCCCATCCCCGCATGTGGTGACATCACCCTCAGGCTCCCCACCCTTCTGCTGGGCAGGAGAATCTGTGGGGAGGGGAAGCAGATGCACTAGAGATCACTTTGCACCCCAAGTCCCCAAGCCTTGGTGGGATGGCCTGAGTGTGGACAGAGGAAGTGCCAGGGCATGAGTGGTGGGGGAGGGGGTGAGGATACCACAGGACCCTCACTAGGCAGCTGATCGCAGCACACACTGGGGGAGGCTGGATCCTCTAGTGAATTGGGCCAGGAGTAGCGGTGTCAAATCCTCAGCCTCACCAGGAGGAGGCTAGGGCATCCTGGTCATGAGCGGGCTTTCTAGTTCTCCACAGGACCCTGGCCAAGCCACAGCAATGATAGCACCAAACAGGACAATGACGTGAACGGCTGTCTGTGTGCAGGAAGCATTCTTGTGTCCCTGACAGCATTGTATTGGTTCCTGGGGATACCCCCAGGCTTGGTAGCATTCCCTTTTCCAGGATGAGGAAGATGAGGTCCAACCCAGGAAAAGGAACCATCCAGGGTTCTGTACAGTCAATGATTTTAGACTTATGATAGGAATCAGGTCTCCTGATTTCATAGCCAAAAAATTCAGACTAAATCAACCAGCTGCAGATAATGGTCCATCTGTACTCAGAAACCTCATAAGACCATCCATGCTGGCACCACGCCCGCCTTGGGGAGAACAAGTGCTCAGCCTGAGTGCTGACCAGGTGAGTGTGTGAATGCATGGGTGCGGAGGTGTGTGGAGTATGTGATGGTCAAAGCACAGGACAAGTGTGCTGGAGGTGGGCATGTGGGGAGACAGGCCACACAGGCTGACGCTGGAAGAAGATATGTCTCTGAAGGGTGTGTGAGACTGTAAGCATGGGGCCCTGGGCAGCAGATGTGCTGCCTTGGAATCCAGGTGTGGTTGCGAGTCCATGTGTGTAAGAGGGGGTGGGTAGGAATGGATGTGCAAGAGAGAGGTGCATGTACACAAAGATGTGCACATTAGTGTAAGTGTGGAGATGCCCACCCAACAAGGGGTGCCCACTTCAGGGGAAGGGAGTGGGCTCCCCTCTCAAGCTCTCCTCCTCCTTCCCCAGGGCTTTATCTGGCCAGGCAGCCCTGCTCTCAGCTCAGGCAGCAGATAATTGATTAATAGAACTGGCTCTTGGCTCTTCAAGGTCTGGCTGGAGATAAGAAGAGATGGGAGTACCAGCTCAGAGGACTTCTGTAGATTCTGGGGCTGGGTTCTGAGGCCACAGATGCCCCCTTCCCAAGCCTCCACCCTCCTCCCTCAGAGGTTAGTAGTCCACACACAGGTGACCAGGGCCACATTTGCAAGGCAGATACCACACTGTGAGGGCAGGGGCTCGGGCAGAATCCACCTCCATATCCCATGCAAGGACAGGGAGGATTTGCGGAACCATTCTAATGAGGGAATGAACTCTCAGCAGGGGCCCACTCATTTAGCAATCCCTTTACCCATCCATTCATTCCAACACCTGAGCTCACACTTACTAGGTAGCCCCAGAAGCCAACATGCACAGCCCTCCTTGGGGTATCACAGCCTCTGTAGCCTCTGAGGACCCCTCCAGGCCAGCAAGGCAGATAGGAAGACAGACATCAACCCCAAAGACCCAGTCACAGAAGGAGAGGCCGCAGGCTCAGACCTGCAGCTATTTGAGGGTCAGAGTCCCTGGCAGGTGTCTGGAGAGCAGGGATACAGCACGTCTGGGAACAGCTCTGACTGGAAGCCCCACACCCCTTGTGTGCTAGACACTGTGTGACTGAGCATTTAGAGTGGTTGTCATGCTGCCTGTTAACAGCCCTGTGGTAAGTCCTGATACCATCCAAGCTGAGCTTCTCATCCATAAAATTTGAGAGAAATGAGCAGGTAGACAGATGAGGTTTTAGAAAGACACATCCCTGTGCCTAAAGGTGTAAGAAAAAGATGTCAGGACGATCAGAAGAAGACACCCAGTTCTTCACAGGCTCCTTCCAAGCTGCCCTGAAATTTGCAGAACCAGACTCCAGTATGGCAGGGGCTTCGGTGGATGAGGGAGGAAGGCTAAGCTAGTGGGGATAGGATGCCTGCCCCTATTTCAGATGGAGGGGACCAAGTTCACAGCTTAGGCACTGGCATGTGTCCACAGTTCCCTGAATGAAGCCTCCAGAGTCCAGGGACCTTCTGGGCTCCACAGCCCTACGACTGTGGAGCTGTCATGGCTGATTAGCTTCTGGGGGAGGGGGCTGCCTCTAACCACCAGGTAGCACTTTTGGAGCATTCCCACTATCCTGGCCTGACTGCAATATGACGACCCCCTGCAGCCTCCCTCAGTGTGGCCCACTCCAGATTGACAATTTGGAGAACTATCAAAGCCCGGGCTAGAGGGCCAGTGGAGTTCATTTTCTAGTGGAAAAACTGAAGCCAGAGGGCGCAACTGCAGACTGGCTGAAGGTTGTACAGCTGGCCTGTGGCAGAGCTGCTATTTGAGCTCAGGTCTCCTAATGCTTCCTGGACTCATGGAGAATAGGGGCTAAAGACATGACACATAATTCAGTTTTCCATCCTCCTCTTCTGTCTCCTGCCTTTTCTGCCTCTGCCCCTTTTTCCTCTGCAACTGCCCCCTAAGCTCCTCTTCCTCTTTCTCCTTCATCTTTGTACATCTCTTGCTTAAGTGCAGCACCAAACGATCTCTGCTCCAGATTAGAGAATTTCTGTGTATGAGGAAGTCAACAGAGGCCTTGCTCTTCATTGGTGGTAGATGGAATAATAGTCCCCAAAGATGGACACATGAAAAGAGGAATCCAGGCTGCAGATAGAATCAAGGTGCTAAACAGCTGACCCTGAGATGGGGACAGTGTCCTGGCCTAAATGTCATTATAGGCACATAAAGTGGAAGAGGGAGGTAGAAAGAAGAAAACTGAAATGGTGACCCTATAGGAGGGTCTTGGCCTGCTTGGCTAGCTTGAAGAGAAAAGGGAGCCATGAGTCAAGAATTATAGGTAGCCTCTGGAAGCTGGAAAGGCAAAGAATTGGATTCTCCCCAGAGCCTCTGGAAGGAAAGCAATCCTGCCAATACTTGGATTTTAACTTCATTTGGGGGTTTTGACCTCTGTAACAGTAAGACAATAAATTCATGTTGTTTCAGGTCACACTTCTGTGGTCATTTGTTACAGTTAACCGTGGGAAGCTAATACACCATTCCATGTCCCTCAAAGCCCTCCAGTGTGTTCCTGTAGTGATGAGGGCTCCCACCAACCTCTGCCGTCTCCACTATTATCAAATCCTTCCTCCTCATGAGACCCTAAGTCATCCCCCCATGAGACTGTTTTTCAGTGCATCAGCTCTGTCTGGGCCTGTCAAAACAGCCACTCTCTGCCTTGCTGATGTTTGAAGGCAGTGACTGTGGAATGAGCCCCTCACCAATCTTTTTTTCCCCTTTACCTGGCATTCCTCAGAATTCCCTTTTAACTGCATCTCCAGAAGCTTCTCTTAAAGAAATCTCATTCTCTTCTCCAAGTTTCTCACTGAGTTCTAGGGACTACTCATGCCCAGGTCACAGTACTCAAGAGCAGAGTCTCAGTCCTCCTACCAGTGAAGCATTGCAATAGAATGGACATGTGGTCTCTGCTGACAGTGTGGCCTTAGACAAACTCATGCCTCTCTAGCCTCTGATGTTCCTTTTGTCCAATGGGACAGAACCCCATGAGTTCTGTGGAGGACCATGGGGCAGAGTGGGTCTCATATTTCATGATGCCTTTGCTAACCAACTCTCAAGCACCTGCCTTCTCTCCATGCTGCTTGTCATTAGAAGAGAGAGAGAGGGAGAGGGGATGGCAGAGGGGAGGGGAGAGAAGAGAGGGAGCAGAAAGGAGAGGGAGGAGAGGGAAGACATTCGTCCCTACAGAAATTGTATTGGAGTGTTTTATTATGTGCTCTGGCTCGGGCAGCACCTTAGTTAATGGTGTCAGATGATGGTACAAATTTATGGCTGAAGGTTTACATCACAGACAGCTGGAATGAATGACAATAAATTAATTTAAAGTGCTACCAAAGTGTTCCCCAAAGTATATGTGCTTATGAGCTCTGGGCTAATAATTTACAAATGCATGCCTTTTACAATCCTGATCTTAAGTCTTGAAAGCAGCTAGTTAAAAAGCAGTCACATGACATAAATTATTTTTATTAATATCACAGTGCATGATTAGGGTGGTGGGAATGGTGGTCACCCAATCCGTGTTTTCTGCAGCCAGCTATCTCTTCTTACTCCCTGTTCTCTGGCCCTGAGGAACTTGGATTTCACAGCCCCAGGCTCTGTTCCAACCCAGGACCTCCTCAGGCTTCCAGGGCATGAGTCCCTTTCTTAGGGGTGCAGTGAAATTCTCATCCATTACGCAGAAGGAAACAAATATCAGACATTCACACAGAGCAGAGAGAAAGAGAAATTTGCTGAACCTCAGGTTGCTTCACCTATAAATGAGCGTTACAAAACAAAGACCTCATAGGGCCATCAGGAGAAATTGTTAAGGCCACATGTTAGAACTCAGTAAAATGCATCCTCATTAGTCAGTTTATCTACTACCTATGCTACAAGGAAGGGTAAGTTCAAAGTGCTTCGTACCACTGGGAATCTCGCAGTTGGTTGACCTGCTCAGATCTTATCATAGAATGCCAGCTGACCCTTCCCTTCTGGAACCCCACTCCACACTTTCTTCTCTAAGGCAAGCCCAGCACTTGTACCCTGTGTCCTGACATTGTACTGGTGGAGCTATCAGTTCTTCTCATGTAAGCTTACTCTCTCCTGCATTATATTAGAGATGGTCCAAATGCTCAGCAGCTTCTCCCACCAAGAGTTGGAGTCTACTCTTGCACTCCTTGAATCAGGGCTGGCCTATCACCTGCTTTGACCTACAGAATGTGGTGGCAGTGACACTGTTCCAAGACTAGGTGTTAAGATAACTGTAGCTTCTGCTTTGGAATATTTGAACTATTCCCTCTTGCAACCCAGCTGTCACGCTGGGGGAAACCCAGTCAAGGTAAAAAGTCCACACGTCTGAGAACCAGCAGCCCCAGTCAAGCATCACGAGTGAGTCATCCTCGTGTTCTGGCCGAACCCATAGATGTCTGCAGCCAGGCCCTATCCCCGCGTGAACCAGAGGATTGGCCAACTAAGCTTAGTCAGCCCAAAAGCAGAGTGGTCATAAATGGCTGTTGTCCTAGGCTTGGGAGGTTTGATCCACAGCAGTGGATAACAGGATGCCCTTCTCTACCAGCAACAAAGCATTGGCACCTCCATATTGCACAGCTCTCCCATCTAAAAACCTTCCTGGATCCCACGTCCCTCACTAGCTCCCACCTTAGTTCACTGCCCCTGTTGGCAGCTGAACTGCAAAGAGGAGAAATGTGTCTACACTATCTCCCCTTCCACATTCCCAGAGGGTCATCTCCAAGATCACCAGACTCTGGCTGTGCTTGAGTCCTACAATGGCCCCCAGGAGGCACGTTTCCTGGTGCCCACTCCCTGTCACTCAACACTCTTCCTCAAGGTCTTCAACATAGCCTTCTTGGTCATCACCTCTGCTTTCCCCTGACATTCCCTTTTGTGTTACTTATACATCTCTTTTCCTCTTGAAATCCTGGTGTTCTCTGGTCTCCATCTCAAACCCCCATCCACCTCCCTCTTCACTCATTTCCTGTCAAGTTCATCCACTCTCTCTTACAAGCCAGTGCCCCTGAGTCTGAATGTCTGGCCCAATTTCCTCCCCAGGCCAATATGACTGTCTCTTGAACTTTCTCTTTGAAGTTCTTGTAGGCATATTAACCTCCACAGTTCCCATATTTGCTCATCGCCTCCACACCTCCTGCTCCTCCTTACTTGCTCTCTCTCCAGGAATTGGCATGGCTATCCGTTCTGTTGCCCAAGCCCCAAATTCAAGATTCAGTCTTAATTTATTCTGCCTGCCCCAAACCCCACATAAAAACAGTCACTAGATCCTGGCCTGGCAATCTCTAAATTGGTTTAAAATCATTGTACCCTCTCAGGGACCACTGCTCTTATCTAAAATACTTGGAACACTTCCTACTGCCCCTATTCACACACACTCAGTCATTTCTCCACTTAGGAGAGAGACTCTAATTGTACCACTCTCCAACTTGAATACCTTCAGTGAATCCCAATTGTCTTCCTGTTACTTATGGACTTCCCATGTCTCTCCCAGGCCACTTTCCCGCCCCAAATCTGACTGCTCTGCACATTCACACTAGTCTTGCTCCTCTAATCTCTGCATATTCCATATTCTACACTGCCACTCCTGCCAGGACACCCTTCCTTCCCCATGGCCAGAAGACACCACCTCCTGCAGGCCTGACCTCCCCAGAGAAGCTGTCCAACCCTCCACCCCTTCTTGGAGCAGCTGCCTACTGCCTTGCTGCCACACCCTCACCAGTCCTCCATCGCCCACCTATGCCCTGCCCTGCCCTTCCTTCCTGCCAACTCTTATCTGCCTGCATGATGACTGCTTGGTGAGTTATTTGTCTCTTAGTTGAATAATCAGCTCAAGTGGGCAGGAACCATCTATTCCAACCTAGCACAACGGTGGGCACAGAGTCGGAATACTCAGAATTAATGAGTGATAAGCGTCATCGCCCTGCCTCCTCCAATCTCTGTCAGCCTGGTTCTAACAATTTATGGAGGAGTCTCCAACTTCACTTCTTTCACCCACTCAGCCACTCAACACTCATCTACTACGCACTCGTGTGCTTGCCCTGAATGGACAAACAAATGACAAATGAATAGATTAGCAGAATTACTCAGATATAAAAAGGATAAGACCACTGAAACACACAGCAACACAAATGAGTCTCAGAGCATTACACTTGGGAAAAGAACCCAAATGCAAAGAATATGCATTGGATGTTTCCATTTATGTGACCACCTAAGAAAGGCACCTATAAGCACAGAAAACAGACTGGGGCTTCCAATGCTTGAGTCTCAAGAGAAAGAGTCAGGTTGGAGCTAAGTTGCCTTGTAAAACCAACTTCAGAAGTCACCCAGTGTCATTTGTACCACTTTCTAGTCATTGGGAGTCTGTCACTACAGCCAGTCCATATTGAAGGAGAGGGGAATTACAGGCTACCTTTTAATAGGAAGAGTGTCAAAGAACATGAAGACATATTCTGAAGCCATAATAGATACCACTTGACTGCCAGGCACAGAGGCCATGAGCAGCAATACAAACAGAGACCATAGGGAACAGAGCTACAGACACCAGGGAGGCCCAAAGGGGGCTGTCTTTTATTGTAAAAATGTTATTATAATAATGCTAACAGAGTGGGAAGAAAAGAAAATCACCCTTAATTGCTACTTATTTTCTGTGTGACTATAAGTCATATGCCTTCTCTGTGCCTCAGTTTCTTGATATGTAAAATGGGCATAATTATAGTCCTTCACACAGTGTCATTGTGAGGATTAAATGAGATAATCATGTAATGTTCTTAGGAAAATGCACAATACACGGTAATTCCTAATAACATTGTAGTGGCACGTGAGCTAGCTACAGAAATGAATGAGATAATTTATTCAGATTGTGCAGAGTAGCACCTGCTACATGAAAATTAGTCAGGTACATGTCATCGTCACTAAGATGATGGGTAACATCCTAGATGGTGATTCAATGTCCTTTGCAGACACACTCCTGCCTCTCCCCCTCCTGCACACATACTCAGCCTTCTCCATCCTTCAATGTGCCTCAAGCACACAACATTATCCTTCTGTTCTAAGGATGTCCTCATCCACACCTCTTCCTGCTCAACTTCTCATCACAAATACCATTATCAAAAAGACATGGTCAGTGATGTCCACTTCCTGACATGCCAGAGTTAAATAATGATCAGACTATCCCTGCCACCATTACAAAAAGAACACAGAAATACCTGTCTATACAGAGAAGTACAGTCAGTAGTACAGGTCCCGAGACAAGGAAAACAGATACGGCATGCTCCATGAGCCTTTCAGTTTTCTAAGTGGAGACATGTTCTGGACCACTAAACAAAGAAAGACGATCCAAGTAGAGCACAACAGTCTCACTGCACCAATGAGGCAGAGATTTGGAGTACAGGGAGGTTGGAAGATGCTGGAAGCTATGTGTAGAGCCCCAGAAAAGAGGGAGCAAAGCCAAGACAAAACTCCAGAAATCTGCATAGACCATGTGAGCCTCTGGCTAAAATATAACCCATGCATGCCTAGAGCAAGTGTGTTAGTCAGGGTTCTCTGGAGAAACAGAATCAATAGAATATATACATAATTATAAAAGGAGATTCATTGAATTAGCTTACGCAATTGAAGGTTGAGTAGTCCCTCAGTGGCCATTTTCACATTGAAGAGCCAGGGAACCCACTAGCTATTCAGACCAAGAAGCTGGAAACTTCAGAACAAAGGAAACCAATGATGCAGCCCCAATCTGAGGCTGAAGGCCTGGAAGCTTCCTGGAGTGTCACTGGGGTGAGTCCACATTGAAAGATTGAAGAAGCTGATGTCTGAGGTCCACAAATGAGAGCAGCAGCAGTGGATACACTCACTCAGGAAGAATGGAGCTTGCACACACTGGCTGGCTTTCTTCTATTTCAACTTTTATTCCACCAGGACCCCCAGGCTATTGGACGGTGCTGGCCATATTCAGGACAGATCTTCCCTCCTCAGTCACTGCTGCATATGTCGATAGTTTCTGGAAACACCCTCACAAACATACCCAGAAGTGTGCTTTACTAATCTCTTAGACATCTTTCAATCCAGTCAAGTGATGAATCAAGCTTAACCATCACAGTGAGACTCAGTGAGGCCAAGCAGAAAACCAACTCTCAGAGAACGTGATTGTCAGGGTTGGATAGCTACCTGAGCTCACATAGAGCTGGAAAATTTTGAGTCCCAACCAGTTGAATAGAGAAGGCTCACTGATTAGCTTAACAGAGCTTAAAAATTAGTCTCAAAAGGAGCAACTTCATCTACAAAAGTTAACTGCCTATCAAAGCAATATCTTTAATTCTTTTTAAAGGAAGACAATATAATCCAAACTCTCAGCAATGTGATGTCACAATGTCTAACATTCAAACAGAAATTACCAGACATGCAAGAAAGCTGGAAAATGTGACCCAAAACTAGAAAGAAAATAACTCAAAAGAAACAAACCCAGATGACAGAAATTATGGAATTAGTAAACCAATACATTAGAACAATTATTATAAAAATAGTAAAGGGTTTTAAAAGAAAACATGAAGATACTGAAGACAAAGAAAATACACTTTTAGAGCACAAAAATACAAGGTGTGAAATGGAAATTTCATAGGAAGTAATTAATAACAAATAGCACACTGTGGGAGAAAAAAGAACTTGAAAACAGGGCAACAAATATCACAAGGGAAAATAGAAAATATTTGGAACCAAATGAAAACATAATACGTGAATATTTATGCAGAGCAGCTAAAGTATAGCTGGTGGAAAATGCATAGCTTTAAATTCTTAGATTAGATAAAATTAAAACTGTAAAACTTTTGTGCAAAAAAGAACTAATAAGCAGCCCTGAGCCTGGTAGTTATAGAAAGTCTGGCAACTTGGATTTCAAGAAGGTTCTGTCATTCCCTGATAAAAGTTACGTACTGTGTCTAAACTGCCTTTGTAATGGATGTGGCTCATGATGAACACCACTGTCCTTTGCAACATAGACTGCTGGCCTATGGCATGCAGACAGTGCCTGCATGGTGAACCCCCAATAAAAATCAAGGTACGGAGACTGATGAAGACCCTGACAGAGAGCAGTTCACATGTGCAGTCACCACTCATTGCTGAGACAATTAAGAGCACTGTGCATGACTCCCCCTGAACAGACTCTTAAGGCTATGTCTGGTTTCATTCAGACTCCACCCCTTGTGCCTCTTCCTTTGCAGTTTGGCTCGTGTCTTTTTCTGTAATGAATCTCAATGATGAAGATGACCGTATGCTGCTTTCTGTCGGTTTTCCTAGAAAATCATTGAACTTGGAGATGGTGCTGGAGACTCCCAACACACCATTGATTGACCTAAGAAAGTCTGAAAAAAGAAAAGCAAATTAAAACCAAAGTAGAAAGATGGGAACAATAAAGAATAGAAACCAATGAACTAGAAAACGAATGTATACTAAAGAAACTCAATGAAACCAATCACTTATGCTCTTGAAAAATCAGTAAAAATCAATAAACCTGTAGCTAGACTGAAGAAGAAAAAAAAGAAATGGAACACAAATTATCAACATCAGGAGTCAGAGTGAGTTCTTTACAATCTGTACTATATTACTATCTGTTTTACAGATGTCAAAAGGATTATAAAAGAATATTACCAGCCAGGTGCCGGTGGCTCACATCTGTAATCCTAGCTACTCAAGAAGAAGAAATCAGAAAGATTACAGTTCGAAGGTAGCCCGGGGAAACAGTTCACAGGACACTATCTCAAAAAAACAGCCGTCACAAAAAAAGGGCCAGTGGAGTGGCTCAAGGTATAGGCCCTGAGTTCAAGCCCTAGTACAGCAAAAAAAAAATACTATGAACACTTTAAGATAGTAACTTTCTTACCCTAAAGTAGACAAATTCCTTGAAAAACACAAGATACCAAAATTGACACAAGAAAGGTACATAAGTAACTCCATATCTATTGCAGAAATGCAATTGCTTCCCACAAAGAAGACCCCAGGCCCATACAGCTTCAGAGTGAATTTAATCTTTTTTTTTTTCTTTTGAGACAGAGTCCTGAACTTTGGGTTGTCCTTGAACTCGAGATCCTCTTGCCTCTGCCTCCTGAGTGCTGGAATTATAGGTGTGTACCACTATGCCCAGTATCAAACTTTTAAGTAATAAGTAATCCCAAACAAACACAAACTCTGTCCAAAAACAGAGTGGGAAGTTTCTCAACTTGGTTCATGAGGTCAGCACGACCCTGATACCAAGATCAGACAAATAAGTTACAAGAAAACTACAAACCAATGAAAATTCCCAACATTCTTAAAACACAGAAATTGACAAGCTGATTCTAAAATGTACATGAAAATGAAAAAGACCTCCTGAAATACCCAAAACAATAGCAAAAAAGAGCAAAATCGGAGGACTTTCATTACTTGATTTCAAGACTTACCACAGCTACAGTAATCAATAGTGTGCTGCTGGTGTAAGGAAGGATGTGTGGACTATCAGGAAAGAATGAAATTGCAAAATAAGCATACACACCTATGCAATTGACTGTTATAAAAGTGATGAGGTTATTCAGTGATCAAGGGTTATATTTATAAGAAAAAAGTGTCAAATGAATATCAGACTTCCAGCTTCCATTCCAGCACATAAGACGTTCTAAAGTTGTTACCTCTGTCCTCACATAAGAAAAAAGCCAGACAGACTGAAAATCAACAGCTCTTCCTAGATCAATTAAAGAACTGAAGTCATGAGGTAAACTACTGCCCACCGTCTCCAAATTAGACCAGCAGATGAACTAACAGAGACTCACAACTCACCATAGCAGAAACCCATGAGCAGAAACCTCTGTGGGAGCCATACCAGGTTCCTTTTACCAGCATATCAGGTACAGTTTTCAACAAAACATGTACAAGTCATTAAAAAGGGCAAAACAAATGAAACAGAGAGAGAGAGACTGAAGATAAGAATCAGATATGGATGTGACAGGGATATTGAAATTATCAGACCACAAATTTAAAATTATTATGGCTAATATGCCAGGGGCTCTAAGACAAAAAGTAGACAACATGCAAGGACAGATGGGTAATATAAGCAGAGAGATGGAAATTCTAATGAAGAATCAAAAACAAATGCTAGAAAACAAAAACACTTTAATGGAAATGAAGAATGCCTTTGATGGGCTCATTAGTAGACTGGGCACAGCTGAAGAAAGCATCTCTGAACTTCAGGAAATGACAATAGAAACTTTCAAGACTGGAAAGAGGAAAAAGACTGAAAGAAATGGAATAGAATATGCAAGAACTGAAGGACCACAGATGGTGTAACATATGTACAATGGAAATATCAGAAGGAGAAGAAAGAGAGAAAGGAACAGAAGAAATATTTGAAGCAATAATCAGTGAGAATTCCCCAGAATTAACACCAGACACCAAATGCAGATCTAGGAAGCTCAAAGGACATCAAGTAAGAGTAAATTTCCCCAAAAAAACTATATTGTCGTATCCAAACCATAGAAAACTCAAAGATAAAGAAAATTCTTTAAATAAGCCAGAAAAAAGAAAAAAGCAAACCTTTATGTACAGCAGAGCAAGGGTCAGAATTACATTACCTTCTAAGAAACTGTTCATGCAAAAAGAGAGTGGATGAGATATTTAAAGTGTTGGAAAGAAGAAAAAACATCAACCTAGAATTCGGTATCCTTCCAAATTAGCCTTCCAAAGTAAATAAGAAATAAACTTTCTCAGATAAGTAAAAACTGAAGGGGTTTGTCTCCAGCAGACCTGCCTCAAGAAATGCTAAGAGAAGTTCTTCAGAAAGGGGGAAAATGGTACTGGTCAAAAATTCAGATCTACACAAAGAAAGGAAGAGCATGGCAATAAGTGAAGGTAAAATAAACATTTTTGTTTTTTTAATTCATAGCAGATAACAGTTTGTTCAAATGATAGTAATAACAATAGCAACAATGTATCAATGACTATAGTTTATACATAGGTGAAATGAAGACATCAATGATACAAGGGATAGAAGGTAGAAATTAGGAATACTTTGATACTTGGTTGTTTATAAGGTTCTTGCACTAACCATGAAACAATGTAGCATAATTTGAAAATTGAGTTAGATTAGTTGCAAATGTATACTGCATGGCACATGCAGGCAAGGTGTCTGTAGTCTCATCTACTGGGGAACCCAGGATTTCCAGGCCAGCCTAGGCAACATAGTGAGATCCTGCCTCTTTAAAAAAATGCATATTGCAAACTCTAGGGCAACTACTAAAAAAGAAGAATTGATATGCTAAGAGAAGAGGGAATCGTGTAAAATGCTTGGTTAAAACTACAAAAGACAGAAAAAGAACAGAAGGCAAAGCAAGGAACACAGAGCAAGGACAGTGGTCAGAAATAGTAACAGAGGCTAGATAAACCATGTGACTGCATGAGTTTCAACTCTACCTCATACTATTCACAGAAACAAGCTCAAAATGGACCATTCATCTCAGCATAAAAAGCTAAAATTACAGAACATCTAGAAGAAAACCTAGGAGAAAATCTTTGTTGGTGGTCAAAGATTGCCTAGATAAGTGATGAAAAGCACAAGCCCCACAGGCCAAACCTCATTAATTGACCGTTGCTCTTCAAGCAATGCCACCAGGAAAGTGAGAAGGCAAGCCTTGAACTACAATAGATCTTTGCAATACATAGACCTGACAAAGAACTTGAACCAAGAATTTATATGAAGAAGGGCTACAGCTCAGTAATTATGCCAACAACCCAATCAAATTGGGCAAAAAAGACCCTTCAAAAAACAGTTCACTTCATTCTTGGTCCCAAGTCAAGTCTCATATCTCTGTGATGAGGAATCCCCTGGAGAAATGCTTCTGGAAGCATCGAGCACAGCTACTCCGTAAATGTTAGTTTCCTTAAGCATCAGAATATCAGCCTTCATGATAAAAGGCTGAAGAAAAGTGAAGGGCTCAGAAGACCTAAGCACTAGGCCCGAGCACACATAGCCTGAAAGTGGAGGTGAAAGCGTCTTATTCTCCACACCCACCTACTTCCAGGAAAACTGAGGCCCAGAGAGGACAAGTGATTGCCCAAGGTCACACAGTCACCCACAGAACTCGGGTTTGATCCTGGATTCCCTGACACCAAACCTGAACCTCCCAAAGAGCCTGGGACTTGGCCTGGGGTATTGCTCCCCAGCCCATGGGGAGGAGGAGTCCAGGGCAGGGCAGGTCTAGAACAGGCCCTGCTGCTGAGCAGAGGCTGTGCAAGGCTGGTGAGGAAGGCAGAGATGCTCCACGTGAGCACAGGATCTGGTGTCCAGCACTGAAAAGGAAGGGTGCTGGTTGGGCATAGGAAGTGTGGAGGCTCAGAGCACCTGAGCCTCCCTCATTTCCTAGCTGTGGGATTGGCCCATCTGCTCACCAAAGACAAGTTGACACCAGTGAGCCAGGGCTCTGGTACTTGGTCTACCAGTTCCAAGAAAGATGTCTTTGGACAATCACAAATTCTCCAAGCCCGTTTCCCCACCCATCAATCAAAGTTAATAGTATATTAACAGGTACATGAAATATCACATTCATTTTGGTTTTGTTGTGCTAGAGATGGAATCCAGGCCTTGAGCGTGTTAAGTGCCCTATCACTGAGCCAATGTTCCCAAGCCTAAACTATCAGCCTTGATTTTTCTTTTGAGAAAATTAATTCTGGCCAACCTGTCTCTGGTTCTTGTTAGACTCTTGCTCCTCAGACTCCCTGAGGAAGGCAGTGGCTTCATGGTGCTCGCAATATTAAGACAGAGTCTCCACCCTCAGTCTGCCTTAGCCATGACAGAGGCCCTTGTGGTCCCACCCTGATCTCCCAGTGTCCTGCTTCACGGGGCAGAGATTAAAGCCTCCCACTCATGGCAGAGGCCAGATCACATCACAGGCCAGGGTCTCTGAGCAGACCTCAGGCCCTTCATTATCTGACTTCCTTCCCTATCTGTCTCTCTTCCACTCCTAGCCCTCAGAGGCTCCTTGGGGCCTCACTCCTCAAAAACAATGCCTCACCTGACAGTGTCCTGTTGAGATGACAGAGGACCCTGCACTTGGAACAGTTTCCCCTCTAATCCCCAAGCTCCAAAGTAAAGAATTTCAAAGCCTGCTGGGGGAAGAAGGAAGGGAAGGAGGGAGGGAAGGAGGGAGGGGGGGAGGAAGGAAGAAAGGAAGGAAGGAAGGAAGGAAGGAAGGAAGGAAGGAAGGAAAAGAGGGAGGAAGGAAGGAAGGAAGGAAGGAAGGAAGGAAGGAAGGAAAGAAGAAGGAAGGAAGGAAGGAAGGCAGGTCAAGCCTGGACAGCAGGGAAAGTCAGTACAGACCTTTCAGGTAAGAATGCTTAGCCTGAAATGACCCAAACATTGTATGCACATATGAATAAAAATAATAATAAAAGAATGCTTAGCCTGTTTTACTGACTGTAGAAATCCTCTTGCACTGATCCCCCACTTCCCCCACTTATGTGGATCAATGAAGCCCAGCTCTGTGTGTGAGGCATAGGGCTACTAGGAGGACAAAATGAGAGGCCATGCAGGAACTACCTGCCCAGTGGTAACCCACAGAAAGGGCTTCCAATCCCTGACATCTCTATTCTTTGCTCCTTGCAATTTCATAAGGCAGATACTGCAAGAGATAAAGGAGAGGCCCAGAGAGGGTAAGAGTCTTGAAGAAGGACACACAGCAAGACAGGATACCCAAGACATTCATGCAACACTCCTGCCCTTGCCCTGGAGACTTCTACTACCAGGAAAGAGGGTGAAGCTGGTGAGTGTGACTGCCAACCTTGCAAGGGATGTGAGTCTTAATGAAAGGTCAAATTCAATCTCATTAGAGAAGTGTGTTTATTACCAGAGTTGAGCACGTGGCCAGGGGAGGAACCCAGCACTACAGAAGCCATACAGGGCTGACAAGGACCAGCATCCCTCTTCTCCTGTAAGTGATCCTGCTCCAGCCAGAAACCAAGAAGGAAGTTCTCACTCTGTGCCTTGTCTAGGAAATAGGTGGGATGACCACAGTGGAGACTCAAGCCCTCCTTTCCCTGGGTGTTGAGAACAAGGTGGTCCCAGTTAGCACAGTTTCCTGACAACACATTGGGAAGGGGGATCTGAAAGTCCTTCTTACTTCCCTGTCTTCTCAACTGCTCTAATGGGTTGCAGCAGTTTCTATTTCTAGGGAGCCCCACAGAGGCCGTGAGGATGATTCATCTTTAAGAACTCCTGTGACGCGTCAGAAATGTGCATCAGGAATTATGCCCTTTACCAAACAGGGGCCTCCACCACGCAAGACGGCCCTCTTTCCCAGCTCCCTGAGCCCTGAGCTCCATCCTTGACCCCACCATGGTGGGACATGAGAGCCCTGGTGGGCAGTGACTGAGTCCAGACACATACCACCACTTACCTGGCTGCTAGAAGAGACAAAGAACTGAGGACCTGTCCTGGGCTAGAGCCTGGTACAGGCCATATGGGACAGTCTGGCCTCCATGATGGAAAGCTGGGTCTCCTGATTTTCTGAAAAGAGAGTTGAAGGCCCCTTGGATGGCCTCCCAGTCTTCCTGTCTCCCCTTCAATCCTTTTCCACTCTGGTGCCTGGAGGATCCTTCAAGTACATGATCTTGGTCACAGCACTCCCTCCCTTGTCACTTTCAGTAGCTCCCTATGGTCTCAGTCAGTTTCCCCAACCTGGCAAGCTATGAAACTTCCTGAGGCTCTTGTTAAGCATATAGAGGCCTCAACACCCTGCCTTATGGCCTCCAGAGTCCATGTGCTCTTAGAAGAGCCCCCTTTGTATTCCTCATTTGTTAGCTAAGCCATCTGATGCTCAGAAGGGCTAAGTGACTTGCCCAAGTCCACATAGCAAGGGGACTTGAAATTCTAACCTACATTATATTGTTTATAACCTATCCACACAGAGACCAAGAGCCCAGGACAGAAGTTTTGGGAAGCCATATTGCTGGCTCCTGTGTGTGAGCCATCAGTGGTGCTGCCAAGTCCTGCCCAGAGTAGGGTGTACAGTACCTTTGCACAGGATCCAGAGGCAGGGTCGTGGGTGCCCTCAGCAGCCCCACGTCCTGCACGGCTTAGCTGCCGCCCACACCCCTGGGCTTTGCAGCTCAGTAAACCACCACCACCACCACAAGGAAACTTTTTAAAGCAGCAGAAACAAACATTTCTGTGCACCTCACATGCTGGTGACAGGAAGAGCAAACGTCACTTCAGAGAGGAACAGGCCAGGGTGGGGGAGGGGGCCAGGCTGAGGCAGCAGGAGAGAAACGGAGATCTGATAAGGGAGTTGGCAAGTGCAATGAGGTGCAGTGAAACTGGGGTGCAACATCCAGGACACTTGGCCCCTTCCCCACTGAGCTGACGGTGGGGGTCTGTGGTAGCAAGTAACATGTTAGTCCCCCTGCCACCAGTCCAGAGCTCAGTGAGGCTCCCCTTCCTGAGGAGGCTGGCTTTTGGGGTGCTGCCCTGACTACTCTGAGCTGGATCCCCAGAAAGTCACAAGATAACCTGAGGCTGGGAAAGGCCACCTCTGCCCATTTGTGACCTCTGCGGAGGCCTGATCTGCCATTGCTCTCCCCTGGGTGAGAAGTGATGGATCTGGACAGTGAACAAGCCAAAAACTCAAAGGTTGGTGGTGCCTTTCCCCTTCATCCAGCTCTGCAGCTGACTTATCCATGACCTGGGACAGTTTCTGTCCCTCTGGGCTCAGCGCCCCTCAAAGGGGTATGTAGGGCATGTATGGTGATGGCATCAGGAGGAGGTGCTGGTTGGGAATCTGGAGGTCAGGGTTGTGGACTTGCAACACACAACTAAACAAGTAGCTTCAGCCAGGGGACGGACACTGGCCCAGGTTAGCCCTGAGTGTTCTGTGTTCCAGGATACCCATGGGCCGAGGCCCCCTGTGACTGTGGTCTCTTTCCTGCCAAGTTAGCATTTCCTCAGCTGAGACTCTAGAGGCCTTTCCCAGCTCATGCCTGGCCCTTTCCATGACAAAGACTGGGCCTACCCTCTGGACAGACTTACAGCCTGACCAGAGACAGGACACAAACCTTTCCTGTGACTGTCTGGCAGCTGGGCCAGGTATCGAAGCCCGGGCCCTGGAGTAGGAGGAGATACAGGTGCTGGGGCAGGAGACAATGTGGTGGCAGTGATCCCAAGGGTCTGGGCCACACACCTGGAGTCTGGGAAGCAGAGATGAAAAGGAACAGTATTCCAGTGGGAGAAAGAGCACAGGCAACACCTGGGAGACCAGAGTTGGAGCAGGGAATCCTCCAAGCCTAGCTCTAAGTGCTTGGCTAGATGTTAAAGCCTCAAAAGTCCATCAAGGACTGCATATTTGAACTTTCAAATCCACTGTCTCCAGTCTTTGAATTTCCTTGGCTATGTCCACCGCCAAATGATTTCACCAAAATAAACACATGAAAAATGAAAACTCAACAAGCAAATTGTGTTTTCTTATTTTTTCAAGTGAATACAGGATTTTCACACCAATTGAAAACTCCCAGAGGGGCTCTGAAAGTGCTGCTCATCTCAGCTCTCTAACTCCTTCTGCAGCCTACCCAGCAGGGGAAGACCACCCTGGAGCAAGTGGATAGGGCCACTTTGGCCACCCAGGGGGTCCACCTACGGGGCCCACACCCAAGGTGCAGATCACTTCTGCCTTCCTGCCAAACCATACCCTACATAGCACCTTGATAACCACTTCATGGTGGCAGGAGGTTGCCAGCCCATCCTAGTTGTATGTATCCAAGAGATCTTGTCCTCAGGCTTCCATTTCTTCCCTGAGCAAGTCACTTACCCTCTCTGATCCTCAGTTTCCTTAACTGCTAAAGGAGGGTACCAAGACATGCCTTGGGCAATCAGGAGCACGCGGTGAGTTCAGGGGCTAAGGTGCTCCAGGAAACCCAGCAAGCAAGCTTCCCCCATCCTCTAGAAATAGCAGGTCCCCCAGAAGGGCAGCAAGAGGCAGGTAGGACAGTCATGCCCTATTCTGGGCTGGGAGGAGGAGAAGGGAGGCCAGGAATGGGGGCAGCCATTCTAGGAGTAAACCTGTCTGTCACAGTGCCCATGTCTGAGCTTCTTTGGGACCAGTCCTCCCTTTGCTCTCTCTCCCCAAGCACATGTCCAGAGCCTCAGCCTCCTGTGAGATAGGACAGAAGATGGGGCTCACCCATCGTGTGAGATTCACACTCTGTGCTTGCTGCCTGTTCACTCCATTTTCTTACTGACTGTGGAAGGTCTTCATGTTCACATTACTTTCAACAATAAACAGAGGCTAGGAAAGGCAAAGGAACTTGTGTGGTGTTCCACCATGAGAGGTGGATCTAGGACCAAGCAGATCTAACTGAAAGGTCTGGATTCTTTCTTTTGCACACAAAGGAAGGAAAAGGGCCTGTGGGAGCCTCAATGGTTTCTAAGCAGGAGAGTGGCCCGATAGACAGGGAAACTGGACCGAGGCCTTGAGTCTGACGACAGCGAGACCAGCAAACTATGAAAGTGCAGGTGACAGGGCTTGCAGGTGGGGCTAGAAGGCCAGCCCACCATGATATCACCCTGAAAACCCTGGGTCTCAGAGGTGGGCCAAAGAGGAGCAGAGTGGTGGGCTGGTCCACCTGTAACATGCGCACTGAATTCCCAACGCAGTGTGCAGTAGGCCCACCTCCCCTGACAGGAGCAGCAGGGGGCTCAGAGGTGTGCTGTGACTCCCCCAGGGCACACGAGCCTCCAGGCATGCCACAGGGTGCCCACTCCCACCACACACCAGGCTCCTGTGCCCACCGCTTTTTTCTCTGCTGATTCCTCATGCCAGATTGATGAACAACGTAATAACAGGGGCAATCACATTATTCCTGAATGCATTTTAATAAAAATCAAATAAAAGCAATTATGTGAGTTTCCAAGAGGATCACCTCTCCTCCTTTCCCTGAGGTAGGAAATGGAATGAATTCAGGAAATCATTAAAATCAGAAACCCGAGCCGTCTGCCACTGAGGAGCTGGCGGCTGCCACACAAAGGCAGCTGGGAAACCCAGTCCCCAGCGGGCGGGTGGCAGGCAGCGTGGGCGCCTTTCTTCAGCTCTGAGTGGAAATTTCATCTATGGGTGAAGAAGGGTAATTAAGGGCCGAGGAGACACTTTGAGCAGTTCGCCGTTGCCCCTCTAGTGCAGAGTCCCCAGCTTCAAAGGGACCTCAGACTCCTCAGGTGGAAGCTCTTCATCTACTTCAGCTGCACAGGGCTCAGGAGCAGGTCCCCAAACAAACCCAGTTTTCTCTCTCTCTGTGGGGTACATGCAGCTCTTAGCCCAACTGGAGGCCAATGGCTGGGTGTGCAGGGATGGGGAGCCACCAAGCATCACCAGGAAGCTGTTCCTGCCCTCTAGCATCTCAAAAAGGTGCACTGACTTGACAGTTGCAAGACACTTCTGGTGTCCGATTGGTCACTCTTGCCTCATGTGACCCTGGGATTAGTGCACTCATTTGGGATGGAAGCTGCTGCAGCCAGAGGGGGCTAGTGACATCCCCAAGGCCCCAGCTGGTAGGATACTGCTGGAGCTGGAATCAGACTCTCCTGGGACCCTGAGGCAGGCCCACATCCTGTAGTCCAGGTGGCCTGTACACCATGGACTTAGGTAGGCATAGCATTTGCAAGAACAAGCACAGGTCCTTCATCTGGTACTTGCCTGGGCTGGTGTCACATCTCCAGACACTGTGAAGGTAGAGCGTCCCATCCTTTCTGTTTAAGTACAGGACTGGGCTTCAGCCAAGAGAAGTGATGGCCCACGCCACAGCTGAAATGAGTTCTGGGTTTTGCCTGGTTGTCAGAGTCCACAGCCAAACATCCCATCTGCCAAACCACAGGGCTAACCTCATCACAGGAGGCCTCCACTCAGGCCTTCCTGGTGGCCCCTGGGTATTAAGGAAGGAAAGACAGGGGTCTGCCAGCCACAAATTCACACTGGCAGCTGTAGGTCCCCTTTGGGGCAGATTGAGTAAAGGAGCAAAGTGAGGCTGAGAGGCAGAGGCAGGCCGCCGGCTTTGGCTCTGTGTGTTTTTAGGCAGCTCATATGTCCTGGTGTGTGTGTGTGTGTGTGTGTGTGTGCGTGTGCGTGTGTGTGTGTGTGTGCGCGCGCACACACGCGCATGTGTGTGCTGGAGTCCCAGTTCAGACATTTGGTGGTGCTACTCCACACCGTCCAGTCTGGCTCACCTTCTGTCTGCCCTGGATCCCTGCTGCTGCCTACAGCTAGGGCGCCCTCCTACAGGACACTCAGGGAAATGTCCCTGGAAAGTGTAATTTCCATCAGTGGAAAAGTGAAGGGGGGGGTGTTCCTGCGGTCCCCTCTCCATGCCAGTTTCTGACAGGCCTACAACTCCTGCCACTCAGGATGAGAAGTGAGCGTCGCCACAGGGCTCATCCTTCTAACCCCACTGTTGACTTTGCCGGCAACTGCTCTGGTGGGGGGTGGGGTGCAGAGGGGGACCTCAGGGTCCTCATTTGGGAAGCAGAGGCTCTGACATCTGTTGTTAAGGCTGTTGTGCAGGGGGTCCAGAACAGGAAGATAGCAAATGAGAACTCAGTCATTCCTGCCCCCTCAAGAATCAGCTGCTGGCATACTGCTCTGCCTTAAACTCTCTAGTCTAGCACACAGTGGGTTCTCTATAAATGTGCACTGTGTGATGCTCAGAGAGAAAATGGGCCCACCCAAGAGGGTGCTGAAAGCAGGAAAAGTAAGTGCCCTTGCATGATCCACAGGGCCTGTGGACTTGGGGCCATGTTACACACACACACACATATGTGTAAGTGCTTGTGTAAGCATGTGATTTCTATAACCACACGTATCTGTAGCACACCCACTGATCTGTACAAGTGTCTTCTACTCACACATTCACACAACAAATGAGTAAGAAGCAGCTCTAGGTCCCAGGGATCCCCCCAGGACTTGTCTCTCAATCACAGTCCAGACTGGCCTGGAAACTAGTAGAACCTTGGCAGAGGTGTAGGCCCATGGCGTTACATCACATAGGGATGTCTGTCTGCTGTCATGTGCACTCAGATTCTATCTCCGTCACTTAGGGAGCATTTGCTTCTGTCTAATGTTTGTCTCCACCTGGGATCTGGGAGTACCTCTGCCATGGGACAGGGTGATGGATTGATGCCCAAGGACTCTGGCAGGGCAGAGAGAGCATATCCAACAGGGAAGGCCTCCCCAGTGTGAAGGCTTGAGGCTGGAGCTGAAAGAAGGAGAGACTGTCTATGTCACACAGCTTGCTCAGGGAATGGCCAGCTGTCAAGAATCCCCTGCTCCTGCTGGCTGCACCAGGAAGAAATGTCAGAGCACTCCCTGGAGTGAGGGGTCAAACAAAGTAGAGTGGCCTTGGAAGAAAGGGGTCTGTGTGGGGCACAGTTGATCCTCAAAGCTTCTTTCTTTCCTTTTAAAGAAGACAACTCTTCTGGGACCACGAAATGGAATGCAAAGTCTCAAAAGTGCAGTTAGTCCAGGGGTCCTCACACAAGTGCTAGAATGACTTCTTAAAAAGAGGAAGGGCAAAATTAACACAATTCAGGTAGTGGTTCCCTCCAGGAAGCAGGGGGCAGATCTTCCCTGGTGTCTGTAACAATCACGTTCGTAAGCAGAGTGGTCACGAGCCCTCATTGTGATGGGTTTCATAGCTCACAAATAGTCTTTTATATGTATGGAATATTATGTAATAAAATTTTTAATTGTGTGTATGCCTAAGTTTATGGGGCTGTTCCAAGGCCAGGTTGGCTGAGAGAGGCCTCTATGATCCCCAAGCTTGGCATCCTGAAAGGTGCTCCATCCCCTGCTCTGCAGCAGTGTGAGGGCCTGGACTCTTGTCCCATCTCCAATGGATACTTAATTCCAGCCATTTCCAGAACAAGGCTAAGTGTAGATTAGATTGAGATGAATACCAGGTGACTGTCTGTATTGGGCATTGTCTGTGCCTCAGTGTCCACTCTGTATTGAGGTGGACTCTGGTTGGCTTGGAGTCTTGGTTTGGTCAGACTTCACCATTTACTGCACAGTTCATGGACACTTTGCCCAAAAATGGGACTGAATAGCAGAGAGGCTGGGCAGATTGTATGAGACCACGCACACTCAGACACTCTAGCATGTAGTGAATACTCCATAAATGTTGGTCCTCCACCCCCTGCAAAAAAATCACGAGAACAAAGACCCTCCATGGTAGGACTGGAGGTTGGAGGATCTGAGCTCCAGTCCTGACTCCCCTGCTCACTGGCCAGAGCCTCTGGTCCTTTTCCCCAGGCCTCATTGGTCTCCTGTGCAACCTGGGAACATCACAGCCCCTCCAAGAGAAAAAAAGGACAAGAAAGTTCTGGCAAAGGAGAGTGCATCACAAATGCCAGGTCAGTAACCAGGGCTATAATCCCCCAGACCCCTCCCCAGGGACAAAACCCCAATCTGCTGCATGGGGGTGGGTGGAGTGAAGGGCTAGCAGGATATACCTAGATCTCACCCAGAGCAGCCCTAATCTCAGACCCAGCCTAGCCAGGGCTCTAGCTCAAGTTAGGGACAGAGCTGGGGGGAGGGGGGGAGGGGGCTGAGAGGAGTGGATCAAAGGCAGAGTAAATTAGCATCATAGTGAGCCTGCAGGGGAAGAGGCCAGGATTAATTCATTCTCCTCTTCCTGCTGTTCCTTCCACAGCCCAGAGCCAGCCTGAGTTGGGGGCAGGGTCACTTTCTATCCTAAATGCCTGCCACACACCTGAGGCCCAGTTCTTACCCAAGGAGGCATATAGCAGGGGCAATGATTTGGGCGGGACTTACAGGAGAAAGTGAAGTCACGGTACACACATTCCAAAGCCATTGTTTTAAACAGACAGGATTGGAGATCCTGGGCTGAGGGTGGTCTGGAGAGGCTGGAGCCTGCACATGGGGCCATGGTGGGGCAGGGGTGGGGTAGGGGTTGGGGATTGCGTGCACTGTAAATCCACAGATCCCACTCATCATTGTGGATGCACAGGAGTCTGTGTGAGTGTGTGCACATACATGCATCGATTCTGGGCACAGGGCATGTGGGTGTCTGTGTGAGTGCATGGGTTCTGAAGCCCACACATATTCATGTATGTCTGCACACGTGTGTATCTGTGAACTGCGATCAAGTGTGCATGGGTGTGAATCTTATGTGAGCCCAGAAGAGTCTGGGAGACATGGTGCTGAGTGTGTGAATATATGGACACAGGTATGGACAAAGGAATAGAAACTGGTCCTGGAGTTTTATCTAAGAGCTTCAAAATAAGCAGAAGGGAAAGTTTATGTGGGACTCAGAATTGTTCTGTTTCTCATGGAGAAGCTGCTTAGAAAGGGGTCCAGATGGCCAGGTCTTGGGCCCTCCTTCCAGGCTATCTGAGCTGTTTCCATCTATCAGACCTCACCTTCCTGGCCATGGGATCTCTGTGGGACCTGGTTTAGCCTCTCTGTGCCTCAGTTTCCTCGTTTGAAATGAGGGGATTCATCGTGTGGCCATGAGGTCTCAGGGAAATGGAGACATGTAATCAATAGAGCAGAATTCAGAACCCAGGACGATGGGCTCACAGGGCAGTTTATAGAGAAGCAAAATGCCAACCTGCACATGATAAATGCCCTTTAAGGATTCTTCAGTGCCCTCAGTGGCACCTGGAGGAGATATGGTTGAACTGAGCTGGCTGGCTGGAGAACATGGTCCAGTGCAGAGCTGTCCTTGCTGACACTGGAGACTGTCAAGGATTTCAAATTTATTTAATATGTACCAGAGTAGGAAGACTGACTATCTCCCTCTGCTTAGAGACACCAGGAGTCTTCTTCACTACAAAAATAAACAAACAAATAAGTAAATAAAAGTAACTGACACAGCGAAGTTGAGGAGTATGTGGTGCCCAGAGAACCACAACCCTGAAACTTGGCACACTTGGTCTTCACTGGGCTCTTCCTGACCCTCCCCTCCCCTTCCACTCTCCCTCCTGGCCAAACACCTCTAACCCACCTCCTGCCCCAGGAGTGCCAGGCACATACTTCTCATAACCCTGTTTCATCTTCAAGTGGCTCACAAGCTCCACTCATCACCCTTATTCTGCAGGAGAGGAAACTGAGTCTCAGGGAAATGGAGACATGTAATCAATAGAGCAGAATTCAGAACCCAGGACGATGGACTCACAGGGCAGTTTATAGAGAAGCAAAATGCCAACCTGGCCTCAGGGCAGCCCCGCTGGCTTTCAGCTCTTTAGTGTTTCCACTGACTTTCAAAGCCCCTGAACCAGACCCTCAGCCATCCTAGAAACACAGACTAACAGGTCCCTCCCTCCATCGGGCTTACCAGGGTGCATGAAAACGGTCAGCCTGGCATCTGGATGAACCCTTAATGCTCCTCCTACTCTGTGCCTTTGCTCTTGCTGCGTGCTCTGCCTGTCTACTCTGGTCCAGATACTCATTTGTCAAGACCCACTGCAAATGCCACCTCTCCTGTGAACCCTGATCCTACTGACTTATCCATTAGTGGTCTCTCAGTCCCTTGCCCCCAAGGTTCTGGAGACATTCCTCTCCTCAACACTAAACACTTTACCTTTCTGGAGGACCTAGAGTGCAGAGCAGGGGCTTCTATGTATTAGCCCACCCCTACCCCACAGGTCAGGGCAAGGGTGTGCAAAGGCTGAGATGCATCATGGACCCACCATCACTGCCACCAAAAGCACTTGAAAATTCACCAGCTAAGTCTCTGGAGTGGATTTTCCTAGATTGAAATCTCAGCTCTTTCACTCAATAGCTGTGTGAACTTGGCTTGTTATTTAACCTCTCTGTGCCTCAATAATAGAATTCCAATATTGCAAGATTCTTGGGAGGATAATAAAATGAATCAAGATATGTAAGTTCTTAGAATAACACCCTGTGTATAGCAATGCTGCTATTAATCTTGTTATTTCTAGGAGACTACAAAGAGGCATTGTCACGGTCTCTGTCTCCAAGAGGATGGGAACCCAGACAGGAACAGGAAAAGGGGTTTATATTTCTAATCCCACTTAATGGTCCAAACCATCTTGGAAGTAGTTATCACCAGGCCCACTTTACAGATAAGGAAACTGAGGTTCCCAAAGGTGGTATGAGCTCCCCGAGGGCTCACAACCTTAGCGGCAGGGCTGAGATGAAGGGCCAGGTCACACGGCTCCAAAGTCCACACTCTTTCAACCAGCCTGTGCTGCCTCTCTGTCTGGCAGGGAGATAAGACATGTACACAAATAGCTGTAATCCAAGGTAGAAAGTGATAAGTGCCAAATGGGGGCGATAAAGGCTCTGGAAGGGCTCTGGAGGGCTGGAGCCTACAGGAGCCTACAGGAGCCTACCCGCTGTGGGAAGGGTGGTGGTCTGAGGGCAGCCTGGGAGGTGGACAGGCAGGGTGGGAGGGGCGAGGGAAGCTAAGATAGGGTCACTGTAGCCATAGTACCTAGCACCGTGTCTGATGTGTCACAGGGGCCCATTAAATATTTGTGAAAGGAAGGGAGGAAAGAAGACAGAGAGAAAGGGAGGTGGATTTACTCTGCTCCACTTGGCCTAGAATTCCCCACCCCCTCCCCAGGGAAAGAGCTGCAAATCTCTGTAGGGCCTCATGGGGTTGCCTTCAGACCTGAGTTCCTGATGATCAGAAATTTTGCACAATACCAAAAAGAACTTTCCAGCAAGCTAAGGCAGACAAGACTTCTCTGTGGGGCAGTGGAGGGGGCAATGGTGCCTTGCAGCCTGCTTGTACTGGCTCCTAAGGCCCAGTAGTTAAATTTTCACAAAGTGTGTGAGCTAGTTGATGTTAAATTGGCAGCTTGAAGTTGGCCATGGTGGTGGTATTTACACTATGGAAATCAGCAAATACTACAAATCAGGTTTCCCCCACTTTGGAGAGCCAGGTGTTAAACATTTACCAGCACACCACTGGGCAGAGGTCTGCTATGTGAGTGAGCAAGCACCCCATTTCTGGAAAGTACAAGCACTTCCCAGGAGGAATGAGACTAAGGTGTTTTTGTGTAGTGAGGGGCTCAAATCAGATGACCTCAGAAGCCCCTTCTGGCCCCAAGTGCCTAGGAAAAGTTAGGTTTAAGAAAACACTGAATCAGGATGATTATTCATGCCAGGAAATCATTAACCACTTGACCCAGAAGGTGGGAGTAAGGCAGGAAACTGAGAAAACCTGTGAGGAGCCACCTGCTTACAGATTTCACAGGAGGGAAATTCATTTAATGTCAGACAGCCTATTGGGGGCAACACTGGGACTGGAACCCATCTCTAGCCCCTATGTGCAGAATTCTTCTAGGGCATATAGGCTGGACCCCTGGGGATGGGAAGGGTCTTTCTGCATAGGACCTGTTTGGTGTCCATCCTCCCCCAGAACATCAGCTCTGAGACAGCGTGGACCACATCTACCTCTTCACTGCTGGATCCCAGAGCCTACTTCTGTGCCTGACACATAGCTTGCACTCAATAAATATTTGTTGAATGAATCAATGTGTCTTAAATCCTGCCTCCTGGCAGCATTTGGGGGCTTGGAAATGTCAACTTCTGAGACATCACCACCTGGGTCCCCATGGAAACAAATGACCAAAGCTCAAATTCCTACTGTGCCTCCAACCTGTGTGGCCTTGTTCAAACCACCAGGGCTCTTGAACCCCCCAGTTTCTCCCTCTAAGAATGGGTTGTTCCATCTGCCTGCCTCCTGAGGCTGCAGTGGCACTCATAAGTGACAGAAGTGCTTTTTACAGTACTGTGCCCATAGGAAGAAGAGGGGGCTTAGAAAGTTGATTCGGGCACTGGTCAGCCCAGGGGTTCCTAGTGGACCCTGGACAGTAGCCAGGCTCATGTTTGGGTAATCCAGGTCAGAGCAGCTCATGGCCCAGGAATCTGAGGTCCATGTGTAAGACAGCTCACAGGATGGGCAGGATGGGACAAAGTGAGCCTGTAAGGGGATCTTTGGAGAACCTTTTCCTCCTAAGACCAAAGGAGAGGACAAACCAATGACTTTATCTCAGCATAACTGTTTGTCATGTCCTTTGCCTGCCAGGCCTTTGCCCCTGCAAATGGCCTTAATGTGTGAGTGGGAAACACAACCAGGGTTCTAAATGAATCTGTGGGGAAAGGGTTTATGTAATTCCCCCAGATAGGCTCCCAAAGTCCTCTCCTACTAAGGCGGGGGCCAGGCTGGCAGAAAGTGGGTTCATTTCACCCCAAACTGTAGGTAGATGAAAAACTAAAGAGCTGGGTGAGGGGCAGTTCTCTACTGGCCCTTCCAAGTGGCATCTAATTTTTGCAAAGAGGATGAGGGCAGCAGGAGCCTCAGAGCCAGGGCCAGGGAGGCAGGTGGAGGGTGTCAGTCTGGGCTCCCAGTGGGAAACAAAATAGAAAGGCCCTGTGTCAGCAGCCACTGGGCTGCCAGGCTCTTGCTCCATTCTGTGCAGCAGGATTCTGGTTGGCACCAGCTGCAGTTGGGAACAATGCCTGGATTTCTTTCTTTCTTTCTTTTTTTCTTTTTTCTTTCTCAATATTTCTCTCTCTCTCTCTCTCTCTCTCTCTCTCTCTCTCTCTCTCTCTCAGAGAGAGAAGCACCAGAGAAGGACTCACTGAACAGCTCAGTATTGTAGGGGCATCTTGAGACTGTGTGTACTTCAAAAAGAGAATAGTGGAAGGGTCCCTTCAACTGGCTGCAAGGTGCATAAAGGTGCATCACTCTGGGAGCCCTGGGTGCCAGTCTGTTGCTAACCCACCCTTCCAGTGTGACCTTGGAAAGGCTCATGCCCCACTCTAGTCTTTTTCCTTATACCCCTCACTGAAGCTTGCTCTCCAGGTCCCACTTTTCTTTCCCCAAACTCTCAGAGTTGCATTTGATGTGGGCAGTCCTTCCCGGGAGCCCCTGGAGGACTGGTTCTGGCCTACCTTGTGTACCCCTATACCTCACACTGCACTTGACCACCTGTCATTTCCTCTAGTGCTGTGCTGGGTGATAGGATGGAGCAGTGGGCCATCCTGCAGCTGAAGGGAGGGGTAGTAGTAAGAAGTAGTAAGAAGTAGGTATCACACTGGGCAAGTAAGATTCCCTGTGCCTCAGTTTCCTTATCTGCAAAATGGAGTAGTTCGTACTAATCCTCAGCTCAGATGAGAAGCAGAGGAGTTCAAGTAGATGAGCTCTAGGGCCTGGCACACAGTTGGAATGATGGTATCTACAGTCACGCTGATCTGGAGGCAAGGCCAGCAGTACTTGGGAGGTGTGGCGGGGAGACGAGGGCTTGTATAGCCATGAGGGGAGGCTCCTGAGCAGGGGGCTGTAGAAGTGGCCTTGAAGGCTGGGAGGGGTATGTCTTAGGAGGCAAGAGGAGTCTGAGAAATAGAAGGCAGGCAAGAGTATTATATATTGCTGGCAATCCCAGAGCCACCCACCATGAGGACAGCACAAGGTCAGGAGAAAGAGGACATGAGCCTTGAGGCCAGAAGCATGCATGTTTGGAGAAGCATCAGGTCTGAGCCCCCTCCCACACTGCATGGCACAGAAGCAAGGGGTGGGGAGGGGAAGGAGGCAAGAGGTGCCACCCTCCTGCTGCTGCTATCTGTGCCGGTCTCAGTCTGCTGCTCTGGAGGAACACTGGTGCTTGGGAGGGGTGCCAACTGCACTTTCCAGGAGCTCAGTTTAGTCACCCATAAAAGTGCCACTGTGAGGCTCAGAGGATGAAAGTCACCCCGGGAGAAAGATATTAGGTCCTAGCTGATTGTGGTGGTGCACATCTATAATCCCAACACTCAGGAGGGCTGAGGCAGAAGGATCACGAGTTTAAAGTCAGCCTGGGTTATATAGTGAGACCCTGTCTCAAAACACCAAACCAAACCAAAGATGGTAGGTAGATCCTAGACGGTCATGGTCCTTGCAGTTCCCGCAATGTACAGTAGTTTCCTATCCGTACCTCACCAAAGGGGCCCCCCTGACAAATCCTAAAGTGACTGTAGGTCAGCCTAAAGGTGAAAGGACAGAGGCCAAAGTGCTGTCTATCCTGTGAACCCCATGGTCTCATACTTGGCGGATGGAGAAAACAGAGGCCAGGAGGCTGGGCACGCAGCCACTCCTGAGGCAGGCTTTCTGTCTACTCTCAGGGCCTCCTGTCAGAAGAAGTGATGGCGGTTGAGTTGGATCTTGAACCAGAACCACAGGGCAGAGCTCCATGATGGAAAGTGAGGCAGCTTGCCTGGGGGAAGGGCCCTGGGGAGCTAAGGTGAAGTACTGGAAGGCATGGCTCACCGAGTGGAGGGGAGATCCAGTTGGAATGCAAGGAGGATGAGATCAGGCAGAGGAGTCCAATGTGCTGAAGGGCGCATTCCTTCTGTGCTGGACCTGACACTCATGCCCAAGTGGCGCAGGCTCAGAGCTCAACAAGACTCAAATGCTTTCTAGATTCACCAACGGGTGCAAACCAAATGTACTCACCATTACCCCACTGCCTTGGGAAGCACTCCTCCAATCATGCCCGGGCGGATGGGTGAGAGTCTCTTCTCCAAAGGACCTGGAAGGTCACGTCATCTGCATCGTAGCTGGCAATGAGATGAGGGCAAGAGCCCATTCTCCATACCAAGGCACAGCCAGACCTGGAGCTCAATCCCGCCCCCACCCATTTGGTAGTCCTCACAGCCTAAGCAGTTCATTGAGCCTGTGAACTCTTCTCTCAGGTACCTGGTCTGTGGAGCCTATGGAAGGGGACAATGTTTCAAAGCATCAGTAAATGTGACTTTCCTCTTGCCTCTCCAGCACCACTTCAGATGCCTCCTGGCTCCCTTACCAAGAGGGAGGGTGGAAAGTGGAAACAGAACAGGCAGCTCCTGGCCAGGCAGGAACTGCCCCATGTATGCCTGTTTCCCCTGCCCCAGCCCACCAAGATAGTCAAACTCACTGCACCCTGCACAGCTCCTCTGCATCTTTCAGAGTCTTCAAGCCTCCCACCACTACCTTCCTCCTGGCTCCTGGGCCTCCTGCCTCCTGAGACCCCGGCCCAGTGTCTTGTCTCAGACAGCAGAGAAACTGGAAACACTTGATCTTGTTTCACACAGCCCAAGCCCCTTAATGGGCATCTCAGCTGCTAGAGCCAGGGGACATATGGCCTGCACAACCATCAGGATGCCACTTCTACTTCCCAGTGGCTGGGGTTCGTGATGGTGCCTTTCTCTCTGCCTCACCCTCCTCTCAACCCCAAGGAGGCCCAGAGATGCTTGAAGTCAATAAACTGGGGCCTCAGAACACACAAGCCTCAGTAACACCTGATCATCACCATGAGATGGGTCCTTAGTTTACAGAGGCCCAGAAAGGGAAAGCAACTTGCTTAGGGCCACACAGAGGCTGTGGGATGAGAACACAAAGCTGGGGTTGAGGTGCCAGCAGGAAACTTGCTAATGAGAGCCTGAGCTTCCACTCTGACCTACTTTGAGCCCCTAGTCCAGTTTCCTCAATGGAAGGGGGGGGTGAAGGAATGGAAGGGGAGTTGCAACGTGCCTAACTAGAGGTAGCATAGAAATTCAATTAATGTTCATGATGACCTCACCACACTACGTAAGTCACAGCTTCTTCCAAACTCCAGAGGGAATCAATCTGTCCGGTTGCCTCTCAGGCAGAAGAATATTGATAGCAAGAGCCTAGGAATTCCAAAGATGGGAGCCCAGGGTCCCCAGGAAGCCTGAGTTGGAATTTTCAGACTTGTCCTATGTGCCCAGCTGGGAAGGCTGGAATCACACTGTTTCAGTGTTCCTCTGCCACTTCCTGGTTCCCACATAAAAATACTGGCCAGGCCGGGCACTGGTGGCTCATGCCTGTAATCCTGGCTACTCAGGAGGCAGAGATCAGGAGGATTGCAGTTTGAGACCCTATCTTGAAAAAAACCCATTAAAAAGGGTTTTCAGAGTAGAGTGGCTCAAGGTGTAGGCTCTGAGTTCAAGCCTCAGTACCAAAAAAAAAAAAAAATTACTGGCCAGAGAGTGGGGGGTGGGGGCTTCTGGTCACCCAGAGGTTATCTGCATCCCCTACTTCCTGGAGGTGGCCAGCTCTGCTTACTGGGGGAAGGATCTTGACAGTGTTGTGAGGGGCTGGGGCACCCTGACCTATGCCAGTCATTGATCATCAAGGTGACTGGAACTTGGCCAGTTGTTGGCTGGGGCTGTTATCTTGCATCCCAGGTTTTTAAACCCTCAGAAACTCCATGCTGGGGTTTTGGACCTGGGGCTGGGGGTGGGTTTCTGTTGTTGCAATAATGGGGATTTCTGGGGGGTGGGACAGCTATGGCTCCAGGCACTATCCAGCAAGCTGAATCCCCACTCACAGCTCAGGCTGCCCCCCAACTGTGAACTTGAACCATCCATAGAAATGTGCTGGGACCATGCTTTCCTGGTGTTCTAAGACGTCTGGAGTGATTTCATACAACCCATCCTCCCCAAGGATGCTCAGCTGACACCTGTGGGTGGGGGAGCAGTCTTGACAAGTCTGTGACAGGTCCGAGGACCGAGGCCTAAAAGGGGCGCTTTCCCTAGTGCCCAATGGCGGGGAGGTAGCGTTTCCCCTGGGAAAATCAGTTTCCCCACACAGACACACACCCCCCACCACCCACACACACACACACTCCCTGTGGACCTGAGTTGTAGTTCTCTGAGCCCTCAGGAATTCCAGGCTGAGTTCACCGGCTGTCAGACTATCAGAGCCCTGAGAATGAATTTAAAGCTGGCAAATGCATTATGCCTCCTCTCTCTCGGTGGTGGAAGGAGTGATCTCTCCGGCCCTGAAGGAGTTCAAGCCGAGGTCAGAGCAGCTCTCTGAAGAATGTTCTAAAATGGGGATTTGTGGTAGGGGGAATACTCTGGGCCGGCTCCCCCTGTTGGTGCGGGGTCCGCTCCGATCGCCACCTAGGAAGATCAGGCAATCCGAGAGTCTGCGTGGCACTTCTGCGCTCCCATGCGGACCTCATCAATCAGGCAGCGGCCCCGGCATGGCCAGAACTTCTTCCGCCCGCCCCAGGCCCGAGGGAAGACCCCCGCCCCGGCTGCCTCCCGGAGCCCGCCCCCAGCGGTGTCATTGTTCTCTGACGTCACGCCAAGGCCCAGCCCCTTGCCCCCCACCTTTCCGCCCCCCTACCGGCTCCTCGCGCCCGCGACCCTGCATCCTCCAACGCTGGGGCAGTGGAGGGCTCCCCCCGCGGCCCGGCCGGGGCTGCGCCCCCTTGCGCTCTCCCCAACTTGCCTTTGTTATTCCAGCTCCCTTCCTTGCCTCGCCTCCAACATCACGGCGGTCTGCAAAACGCGGAGCGCGGAGCCGCCGCCACACCTGGATTCCAAAACGGGCTCCTGGCCCAAGCCTCCCCCGCCTATCCGGGAGGGGAGTGAGTGCGGGCATGTGTGTCCAACCCCTAGCGCTAAGATTGGGACTGGGGGTGCCGCTGATCAGAGGCGCGGGGCCTTGAGGAGGGGGTGTGGAAGAAGTGTGTGGGTGTAGGAGGGGAGGACAAGTGTTTCTATGTGTACGTGAACGCGAGCTCCAGTGCACAGGGGAATGTTTCTTGTTTTGTTTTTGAGTGTACGTGAGGTTGTGTACAGCGATGTTTGTGTGTAGAACTGTATGGCTGAATATACTTATTGTTGCCGTGTATGCTGGCATATTCGTGAGGGAAAGTGTAAATGCGGGCCCGTTTGCGAGTGGGGGGAACATGTTTGCCGTACGAAGGTGGGCGCGAGTGTGTGTGTGTGTGTGTAGGAGTTTCTGTGTGAGTGGCAGTGGACGTGAGCCAAAGGGGACGCGCACTTCAATGCTCTCGGAGGTGGGTCCGCGAGTGGGCGCACCTAACTGCCGTCGCTCTCTGCCACCCCTGGGCAGTGTATAGCCCAGAGTGTGTGTGGAGGGCCGGGGTCTCGCCGCTTTACCCTGCCCGCGCGTACTGCACCTAAGGCGCTCCCCGCGAGACTTCAGGGGCATTCATGCGTCTCTGGACTGAGCGCGGGGTGTCAGGGACATGCCATGCGCACCTCACCCCGGCTCTTCCGTAGTCGTCGGGGGTGGCGGGGAGTGCGCTCCAGTCTCTCCCAAAGTCACCCTTGGTGGTTATGGTAGGGATCCTCTTCTCGACCCATCCATCGGTCCCCGGTCTTTAGGAACAACCTCAAAGTCTCCTACAGGGGAGGTTTTGGAATCTTGTTAGCAACTCGCTCACCCCAATTCGGGTACTTGACAGCGCCCGCGGTCCAGAGTGCACTCCAGGCGGGGGCGTGCGAGTGCGCGGAGGCGGGGGGGGGGTGGGTACGGCTGTGGGCCGGGTGATTTTGGTCTCCCCAAATGTGATCCTTTCCTAGGGCTCAGCATTTCTCCTCTTCTCCAAACTTACTGGGGCGGGGGGTATGGGGGGTGTTAGAGAGTAGCAAGGGTGGTGGAAGGAGAGGGAGGCGAGTGAACGAGCGGCGTGCGGCGGAGGGGGGAGTGAAGCAGCCGAGCCCATCATCCCCAGGAGGGAAAAAGCTGGGAGAGCGCTGAGACTGAGAAGCGGAGAGGAAAAGAAGAGAAAGGAGAGATCGAAGAGAAGCGGAAAGGAAAGAAAGAGAGAGCTCGGCGTGAGCGGGGAGGGGGGGAGTTGGAGGGGGAAAGCAGTGGGGGAGAGAAAGAGGAGACGGGGAGAGAGAGAGGGGAGAGAGAGAGGGAGAGAGAGAGAGAGGAGACAGAGAGAGACAGAGAGAGAGAGACAGAGGGGAGAGAGAGAGAGAGAGAGAGAGAGAGAGAGAGAGAGAGAGCGAGAGAGAGAGAGAGCGAGAGCGAGAGAGAGCGCCAAGACTAGCAGAGCAGAGCGCTGGCGGCGGTTGCGGCTGCGGCGGCGCGGCGCTCCGCTCCGGCCTGGGTTCCGCGCCGGCTTTTGAGAGCGGCCGGCGGCGCGGGGCCCTTTGGAAATAGAATAGCCAATGTAATCTGACACTTCAACTTGCTCGGCTCCGGGCGAGTTGATTCACTTACTCACCCCCTAACGCCGAGTTCCTTTTCACTGTCTGTGGACATTAAAAAAGCGAGCGGCGGCGGCGGGCGCCCGGGAAAGCGAACCGCCGAGCAGGCGAGCAGCGATCGGGCAGCCAAGCGAGCGAGCAGCGCGGGTGCAGCGCGGTGACCCCAGCCCCGGCTAGCGCGGAGCAGGAGCCGGAGCCGGGCCGATCTCCGCGCCCTCGCTGCGCTCCTCCCGGCCCCAGCCGGCCCTACCAGTGGTGGCGGCGGCGCGTCCTCCAGCGGCGGCAGTGCTGCTCACAGCGCCCGGTAAGTTTGGAGACAGAGCCAGGCGTCCGTTAGCCCCGAGGCTTCCTCCCACTCCCCGCGGATTCTCGGGGGTGCGAGCTTGGGGGTACTGAGTACTGGGGCTTTTCCCTTAAAGGGTCCACTCGGGTCGGTGAGAAGGATGAGCGGCCGGTGGCGTGGGCTTCGTGCACTCCCCTCGGTGGCCGGGGGCGGAGGCCCAGGCGGCAGGCTAGCACCCGGCTGAGCTGAGCCGGCTCTGGCTGAACGCGGGGACCGGGGTTCGTCGGGTGTGCGGGGCGCGAGTGCGGTTGTGTGCGCGCGGACCCTGTGCCCGCCTCCTGCCGGCGCGCCTACAGCCCTCGCTTTGAGCACCCGGGGGCCGGGCCGGACCCGGATTCGCAGCAGGAAGGGAAAGAACGGGGAAGAACCACCTGGGTTTCCCTCGCCTCCTCTGGGGAGATGCGAAGTTGTGCGCCTGTGTGCGTATAAGAACCGACTGGGAAGGAGCAGGATTTCAGTGTGGCAAAGGATGGTGGTGTTAAGTTGTGCATCTGAATTTCTAGGGAAAACATACACTTTTGTAAATGGGAGGTGGGGGCGCGGTTAAGTTGTTTGTGGGGGAATTGCCCAGGAAAAGGCGGCGCGCGATACGTGCTGGCAACGCCAAGAGGTGTGTGTATAGGGGCTTCTTGTAGGGCTTTGGAAGCCCGAGGGGCTTTCAGGCCAACGCCTGGACTGGGCTGCCCCAGCCAGGAGACTAGCCCAGAGGGAAGATGTGCGTGTGCGCGCGCGCGTTGCAAATACGAAAGTAATTTCCCCGTGTTCTTTCTTCCTCTCTGTCTCCGGCGGCCGCGGCCCCGGGGGAGTGAGAGGCCGGCTGGGGCGGAGGTTGAGGGGCCAGATTAGGACTGGAGCTGGGGTCGGGATCGGGGGGCTGGTTCTGGAAGCTTGTTCCACATTCCTGGGCTCTAGACTGGGGAGAATACAGTGGGGAGCGCGGCCTCGGCGTCTGGGGCCCTGGGAGCCGGTGCGCGTCGTCCCCTCACCGGGGACATCTGTCCAGGAAGCCGGCCGGGCGGGGAGAGGGCGCGGTGCGGAGGGTAGGCTCCCCGCCCCGGAGCGGTGGGGGCGCGGGCGAGGGGCGGCCGCCTTCCCGGCCATTGTGCGCCAGCAGATTTTCACGGGAGACTGCCCCGGAGCCGCGGGAGAAGGCCGGGAGCCGGCCACAGCCCAGGGTTTAAAAGACACTCCAGGAATGTAAACAACCCGGGCGGGAGGGCGGGCGGACGGGAGAGCGCCTGGGCAGCCAACCCGGGCCCCCCACCCTCCCTTGGGGAACAGCCCGTCCGTAGGGCCGCTCTGTCCTACCCCTCTACCTGCGGCAAACTTTTCCCTCCTCTGCCATCCTGCTCTACCTTGTCCGGTAGAGGTAAGCCGGGTGCAGGGTAAGGGTTTGTCCTAGGCCGGGGCCAGGGGCGCCTGGCACCCAGCGCCCAACCGGGCGAGATTGGCGGCCAGGTCCCTGCTTCGGTGCCCGGAGCCCAGGCTGCGCCTGCCTGGAGATGCAGCTTCCTGGGCAGGCAGTGCCGGAATAACTGGGGCTCTGAGCTACCCTCCTCGCTGGTTCCCTCCCTCCCGCTGCTTCTTCCCCCGCGCTCCCCCTTTCCCTCTCTCCTGACTGCTTTTCCAATGCCCTGACATGAGGGAGGAAGATTTAACTTGGCAGCCCAAACAAATGTTCTCTCTGAGGTCCTCCAAGAAGCTGGCGGCTGGGCTGGCCGGGTGAGGGCACCGCGCGGCCAGCCTTTCCCTCCTCTCTGCTCTGCCAGGGACATTCGGAGCCCCCTGGGTGGACAGCTCAGGGCATGGAGAGTAGGGCGGCCCAACCCTGGAGATTTAAAAGGGCAGTAGGCAGCTGCCAGTGGAAGCCCCTGACTTGATGGTACGCAGCGCTGAGAGCTGCAGCTGCCTCCTGGTGCCAAGGGTTTTCTGAAGGCTTTTCTTGAGCAACAGTTTGTCTCTCTGCTGCAACCTGGGAACCCGGCCTGGTAGACCAGAGGGTTAACTAGAGCAGTTCCCTCCTCCCTCGTGGGTGTGAGGACAGGCTGGTTACACAGGGCAGGGCAGAAGGCCAGAGGCTGTTCCCAGAGGTGCCTGGGTTTGCTTGTTATTGTTTTTTTTCCAAGGTACAGATAAAGGGACAGGCGCTGGGGCTGGAAAACCGGGTAGCTGGCCTTCACTAGCTTTTGCATGGTGGAGGGAGTGGGAAAGTTACTTGTAAACTATCTGGGAAGTTTGGATGGGGGAGCAAGCCCCTGGCCTACCCTGTCAAACTATTTTTTTTTGAAGGGGTCCAAAAAAGAGGGAATTCCTGGCCCCTCTCTCCCTGCTGTCTGGCCCCTGTGTGGAAGCTGGGAAGGTTTGTGAATACCCGGGAGCCTTATGCTGACCTTTCCCTCTTCAAGTTGAGGATGTTGAAACACCAGCATCAAACAAAAGACACATTGAAAGCCCTATCTGCTAGAGAGCACGTGTGGCTTTGGGGCTGGGAATGCACTTGGAGGGAGGTGGCTTTTTCCTCTGAGTTTTATGATTTCTGTTGAGTTTTGTTTATCCCAAAACGACAGAAGCGTCCCAAGTCACACTGTTATGAAACATTTTCACATGTAAATCTCAGAAGTTTAGACTTGGGAGTGTTGGTGGCAGTGGCTGGGGGAGGAGCTATAGAGTTTTCAGGAGTTGGACTGGGTTTTTGAGGCATTCAGAATACACTCATGGAGAAGCACTGGGAGTAAGAAATTGCTGGACTTACGAAAAACTTTGAATAAATAGCCTTGTCTATGTAAAAAAGGGTTGCTGGCTTCTTTGTGGGGACAAAATGTCCCTTTTCCCTCCTAAGGAAAAGGGGGAGGAGAATCCAGGGGCAAAGTGAAGAAAGGCACAGAAGCTGGGGTTTGGCTGTACAATCGCAGTCTGTCTCTTTCTCTCTCTGCTTCTCTCTTTCATGTGTGCACTGCGCGTGCACATGCACGCGCGTGCGTGCGCGCGCACACACACACACACACACACACACACACACACTCCCTAGCTATAACAACACAATATCATCTCCATTCTGGCCCCCATAGAGTGACCCAGCATAGGACAGGTGTCCATAGGGTTGACTTATTTCAGAAAAGTGCAGGGGAAGGACCCAGCTGAGAAGAGCTGCAAACTTCATTTCCTCCCATTAATGGGAAGTGGATGAAGAAGGAAGACACTAGACACTTTGAGGCCTGTGTGTCCTGAGAGTATAGATCCAAGGCTACCTGCATATGAAGCAAGCCAGGGATACTGAGTTTTCTGGTCTGGGCTGGGGTCCAACATGTGTCCTTGACCTGAGGTCTCAGGGTAAGATGTAGCGCTAAGAAATCCGGGCACTGACAAGTTAATTTTGGGAAGCTTCTGTGGGCACTCTGTCATGGAACCAGGAAGTGGAGCCTGCCAGGTGGTGACTGGGTCCCATACGTTTTCATTCATAACTTGCTCCCATGGGCCTTTGCCTGGCTGCTATCACTGCCGAATCTTTATGAGGTTCCTTAGGTTTTGTGTGGACAACAAAGGCCAGCTGCCTTAATTACCCTATGCTGCTGTTGCAGTCTGGCCTGGAGACTGCTGGATCTTCTCAGCAGGAAGCAGTGGCCTCTGCCCAGGTCCTCAGAGGGGGGCTGTTTGTCCTTAAGAGCCCCTGAGGCTGGGGTGGCAGCCTTCATGGACTGTGAGCTCCATGGTGAGTCAGAGGTTTAGGCCTACCCTCAGGGATGGAGGGAGGCTGAGGACAGCAATTGTACCTACAACCTCTGGAGAAGGGGAGGGGAGGAAAAGGTGCCAGGAGGCTGCAGCTTGCTGGCTGCTGTGGACCAATAAGTTTACTCTGCTGGGCCTCACTCTCCTGATCTGTAAAATGGGCCCAGGGGAAGAATGCCTACTGTCTCATTTGGTTGCTGAGAGGATGAGGCAGATGTGGGTGTGTGAGCCCAGGGTATGTGTCCCCTGATGGCAGGCAGGCTTCTGCCCAGAATGGAGAGAAAGCAAAGAGGCTAGTGGAGGGGCTAGATGCCTTCTCCAGAAGCTGCTCACTTCCCTGGCAGCTGTCTGTCCAGCCTACTGTGAGGGTATGTGCCGCCCCTGTGCTGCATTCCTTCTGGAAATCCACACCTCTGGACCCTCACTTTGTGTTTGAGGTACTGGGAACTCTCCATGCCAGACTTATTTTTTCCTTAACAATTATGGGGTCAAGATCTGTGTCCAGGCAGGCCAGACTCACATGTATGTGTCAGAGGACATCCTTGCAATGGCTGGTGCCAGCCCTATTGACAGTAACCTGTGAAAGTGGGGAAGGGCAGTGGCTCATTGCCATCTGCCTTGTGTGCCAGGTTTACCTCTTGGCACTTTCTCTCCTGGGAGCAGGTGTGACCAGGAAGGGGGGCTGCATCGCAAGGGTGGGGACTTAGCATGCATGCCAACATGTTTATTCAGAGTCCATAGTGTGACTACTGCGGCCCATGGGACCCAGAACTGTGCTGGTCCTTAGAAGTGTATGTCCAGAGAGGGCAGGAAGATCAGTCCAAATAAATTATTAACCATCAGCAGCTGGCTGCCTGCCACAGGGAGCATGAGGACAGGGATAACCACAGCCCCTCTCCTTTGTATGGTACTTGGTGGATCTAGAGGCAGTATCCAAATTTGTTTAACCTCAGTAACAGCAATGTAAGCTAGCTAATATTTGGAAATGTCCCCATTTAACAAAGAAGAAAACTGAGGTTCAGAGAAGCCTACTTATGGCAAAGCCAGGACTCAATTCCAAGTCTTACAGACATGGGCATCTCTGCAAGCTGTGCGAGAGTCCCTACAAAGCTGAGCAGAATGTGTGGACCCCAAGAATGGGGGCAAGGAGGAAAGAGGTTAAGGAGGAGTTGTTTCAGGAAGGTCCAGGTTGGCTTCCCCTCATCTGGTCCATGCTCCCAACAGCTGTGCCCCTTTTCTTGGGGCACAGTGTTGTTCAGCCAAAGCTTGCTCTGAACTTCAAATGTTGCTGTCTGCCCAGGGCACCCGTGTGAATTGGCTGTACCCTGGGCCCTGGCTCTGGGGCAGGATGAAGAGGTGCTCCAGCCCGGTCTCCCAGCTGCTGTGGTTTCTACAGATACTGAAGATGACTCAGACTGCCCCTTTTCTGACTGAGTCAGCCCCCAGGCTATGCTCCATGAGGCCTTTGGGTCCTGTCACCTTATGGCTGGCACCCTATAGCTGGTTTTCTGGAGCCTAGCTGAGTGCCACCCTCTGGCAAGGCTGCGGCTGGTGGGGTTTAGGGCAGTAGGCAGCTGGGCAGTTCAAGCTGGCACCTCTCCAGGAAGCCTGGCCTAGCCTGGCACACCTGTGCAGGTAATGAGTACAGACTGGGAAGGCCTAGGCCTGCTCCTCCAGTCAGGCCCAGCTGCTGGGGTTACTACAGGATGTGCTGGGGGAGGCCGGGGTGCCTGAGCTAATTAGATTTCTTAGATTTCAACGTTCCCCTAATCCTGTTAGCCCGGCTGTAATTGTAACCACTTCAAGGTTTCAGCCGTGGCAGGCTGTTGAGGACAGACGGTGTAGGGACTCCACTCTGCCCAACCCTAGCCCTCGACAGCCAGCTGGGGACCTGGACCGCCTTCCCAGGTCTCCAGGGTGGGGGCCTGAGTGATGGTAGATGTGTGTTTTTCTATAGCATCTCAGGCTGTTAGTACAGACCTGGCCCTTCAAGATCACCCAGCTCAAACCTTAACCAAGGGAGAAACTGAGGCCCATAGAGGCACAGGACCATGCTGAGAGCCTCAATGGCTGGTAGTGGCAGAGTGTCAAGGACTTGTGGTCTGACTTTGTGATCTTTGTCCCTGGGGACTTCAGTGTAGGTCTGGAATTGTGGGGGGATGGTGTCCCTAGAGACAGGGGTTGGCAGACCTCTTTTTTGCTCAAGCGTGCTCCACAATGGGCAGTTACTTGGCCTACTCCACTCACCATTTGTGTGTATAAGCACCTGTACACACACACACACACACACACATACACACTGTTGCTGTCCCCCTTTCCCCCCAGAGAAGCTCATCCCTAACCCCACACCAGTCTTTCCCAGATCCTTGCCAAGCTGAGAGCAGAGCTGGAAATGCCCAGGTCCCACTGATGGGGATGGTGTTAAAATGCAACTTCTTTGTAATTCAAAGGCTCTTCCAAAATGTTTTGTTGGAGTCTGGTTTGAATGGAAACTGCACCCACTTTCCACCTTCTCTCTTCCCTTTCTCCATTCACATTTCCCCCAGGTCTGCTCATCCATCCCACTTCGTTGGGCCATGCTACAGTGGATAGCTGTGTGGTCTGCAGAGCCCCTGCCCCATCAGCCCCCTCCTGTCCAGCAGGGAGCAGTGCCTGGAAGCCTCTCTCCACTTGGGAACCTTTCTAGCTTTGAAGTCCTAAGCATGGAGTATTAGGGGGACTGATTGGGTTACCTGTTCTGCCTTTCTTTTTCTAGCCCAGGAAACTGAACCTTGGAAAGCAACAATCATCTTCATCCAAGGTCAGCAGTGAATGGGTGACATAGCCAGGCCTGGCACCTGGGCTCTCCCAGCCCAGAAGTTCATTAAACATTTATCAAACATCTACTGCTGGCCAGACCCAGTCTCCTTAGCCTCTCTTTTGAGCACATAAACAAATGCTTTTCCTGTCGTGACTCAGGAGCCCCACTGAACTTGGGGAGGGCAGGCCTCATCTCTGAGCTTTCCAGATAAGAACTTTTCTTGGTACCCCCAGGCCCCTGACAGTGTGGAGGTGGGGCGTTAGGGGGGTGGAGGATGGAGCTCCCCCTTGGCACTAGAACCTCATGTGTCTTTTAAAGACTGATGACATTACAGATGTGAGCCTAAGTCACACAGAATCCTTCTAGAGAGGGTGCAGAGTTTCTTACCTACCAGGGCCTGTGCACGCTAAGAGGATGGGTGGATTCCTCTACCTGCTCCCCAGCCCTCCATGTGCTGACTTTGTCCTTTGCAGTTTTAATGGCTTGCTGTTTGTTCCTGTTGTCACCAGTGTGGATGGGGAACAGGGGCAAGAAGGAGCCTTCTTGCCCCACCCTGCACGAGTCACCTGTGTCAGGCCCAGGTGAGCATGCAGGAAGAAGAGTGGGCTGGGCTCTGGGTGAAGGAGTTGATACCAGTGCCTGGACCTTGCCCCGTCCCCAGGGCTCCTGCTCCAACTCCCATCTCTGTTCCCTGGTGGACCTTGACCACAGCTAGGAAACTAGGCACACAGCTCCTGCCAGCAGCCAGGCTGAACTCAAACAGAATCCACACACCTCTGGCAAGAGTCCTGAAATTTTCTCCTGGCATTAGCAAGTGGGCAGAACTCTTTGAGGGTCTCTGTCCACTCTTCTGGGGGCAGGTAGGGAAACCCAAAGCCCAGAGAGGTGCAGAGGCTGACTGCAGGTTGAACAGCAAGATGGCTTTTCTGCAGCAGGGTATCTCACTGAAGGAGCTGGCTGTGGGGCCTGGGTGGGGAGGTGTACAGGGTGCCACTGATGTTTCTATTGTCGTCTACACCTTCGAATGACTTACTGAAGGCCTACCATCAATCCTAACAATTCAGGCTCTTCTAGGCTATTTGGGCTCAACTCTCAGCCCACCCTTTGTGACCTCCAGGACTTTGGTCAACTTATGTTTTACTTCTCTGACCTTGGCCCCCACATCTGTAAAAGACTTACTAATACTATAACAATCACTAACCTACTGATGATTGAGATGGAGCAAGCTCCATGCCTGGCACATAGTTAAGTGCTTAAGAAATAGCAGCCTTGGTCACTATCATGACTTTACCTTCAGTTCACTGATTGTCCAAGATCCAGTTGCCTCAGGACCAACTAAAGCTTCCCAATCCTTTGTCTAGTCTCTCCTTTGTATAGCAGGAAGGGCCAGCTGTCACTTCTGAGAGCCCCCCAGTAATAACTCATGTGCAACTTAATTCAACCCTCCGAGGAAACCTGTTCCCCTTGGAGGTGCATCCGGGTTCCTGTATGAGAACATTTTTCCTTCCCATTGTGAAAACAAGGAGGCCAGGGATGTACCATTCCTTGTTGCCTGAGCACCACTGTGCAGAATCACTGCGAAGGGGACTGAACTGTTCGACTTTTGACCAGTCACTGACATCTCTGACATCAATCATGAGCTGAGATAACATCATGGTTTTCCAAAGTGGGTTCTCAGGATAGCAGGGCACACCCTTCTCCTGGAAAATTGTCAACCAGAAGGAAATCTTGGAGCAAGGAGCCCTTAATTTTGCACTGTACTTCCCAAACCTGTAGTATACTCCCACTGCCCATTTCCTATGCAGAGTCGCTACGGGAGATACCAATGGAACTGGATGGAGTTGGGAAATCCCAGGCTGAATGCTCTGGCGTACCTCTCTGTGTGCTAGATGGTTTACTGCAGAACCACCTTCCTGCGGGTCTCACTGTTAGAGGACCAGGACTATGCCCAGAAGTCCTTTCTGTAGTTTCTGTAGCCTTCTTTCTTGAAAACTCTACCTGATTTCTACCTGCCCTCCAGCTGCAGATCTCTGTGACTTTTGTTGGCCTGCCTTTCGTTCCTTTCCTTTTCCCTTTCCCCTTTTCCCCCTTTCCCTTTTCCTTCCTCCCTCCCTCCCTTCTTCCCTTCCTCCCTCCCTCCCTCCCTCCCTTCTTCCCTTCCTCCCTTCCTTCGCTTTCCTTTCTTTCTTTTCTTTCCTTTCTTTCTGTTACTAGACCACAAATCTGTTTGTGGTTGGGCAGTCCCCAAAGCAAGACCAGTTCAACAAAAGGGTGGGATCCCTGCTATGTCTCTAGAGATAGGCCTCGAGGATACCCAGCCCACAGGGTGCTGGCCACTTGCACCTGCAGGCACATCTCTGCAAGCATGTGTTTTTCTGGAGAGACAGTCCTCAATGTTCTTCAGACCCTAAATCAATGCTGACACCTGGAAGCAGTGTCAGAGCAACGGCCCTGATCCGAAGGTCTAAAGTCCCCAGCTCTTGAGTGGAATGGCACCATGGTCTTGCTGCTTGCCTCCTCCTGCCCACGTTCCAACTCAGGTCTGGGACCTCTCTGCCACAAAGATGTTTTTACAATTCCTGCTTCTAATCTAGCTTGCCATTTTACTGATGAGGAAACTGAGGCCAAGGAATTTGACCAGGGTCACTAACAGTGGAAATCCTCTGGGACACAAGACCTGGCAAGGGCTGGGGTGGCCTCAGGGGACGGAGGGTGAGTGACAGGCAGGTGTGGCCTCCTGTGGCAGCTGACCTCGCTGTGAAACCATCCCATCTTGTTCTCTGTGAGATACAGTCCTGGTGTGTGTTTTGGGGGGTGGGGGGGCAAAGGATTAGGGTGGAAGGAGGACATTCCCGCTCACTCCCTCTTCTAAGAAGGTCAGATGGGTTCAGGCTTATGTCCTCTGGGTCAGGAGGCCAGTTCCAACCATGTTACTGCATGGCATGTTTCTCCTGCCTGAGTTAATGTTCCTTTTCATGGGCAAAGGGTGGGGGGTGGGCTGGGAGGTCAGGCACTTACATAGAGAGGAGAACCCTTAGTCCTCAGCAGGCCTCGCTGCTATGACTTAGTGAGGGGCCCTTCCCTGAGGTATCCTGCTGCTTGTGGGGAGAGGCAGCCTGAGGCCTTGAGGAAAGCTTTGGCCCTGGTCTTGTGACAACAGGTGAGTTGTGTCTCCTCCCAGGCTCACAGTCCTATGCATCCTACTTTCTGGGTTCTGAGAAGTAGGCTTTGTGGCTGGCCAGGGCGTGGGCAAGGGGACTCCTTGGCCATCAGCCATCCTATTCTGTGTGCATGGCCCACCTGAGTTCAAGGACCCTGGGTGCCTTAGATCCCAGAAGAAGAGCAAAAAGGATGGCCTGTAGAAGGATGGCCTTCAGATGTCCCCCACCCAGCCAGGTGACACCATATTTCTGTTGTGCCTAGTCTGCGGAGCAGGAGTGGGCCTGCACTGGGGCTTGCAATCCTTATAGGCCCTGAATCCTCAGGCTCTCTGCCTTTTGGATGATCTCCCTCTTAACCAGCATCCCAGAGGTGCCTGGGAATCATGATCTATCCCACCCCAGGGCTCTACCTCACTTCATGCCCGTCCCATGGATGACTTATGCCTTGTGTGCAGTGTCCCCAACAGAGCCTCTTCCTATGTGGCCTTTCCTACCCCCAGGGACAGACTGCTCCTTGCCTTCCCAGCAGCTCCTTGCATTGGGAAAATTCCACATAGTATGGATCCTCCAGTGTACCTGTGGCTCAGTTCTCATCCCAGGACCATGGAGAGTATGGGGAATTCAGTTCTCAGGAATAACAGGGACCCATCCTCTCTAGGTATAGTACTCCAAGGTTGGAGTAGGCTGAGTGGCTCCCTGGAGGAGGCGTCCCCTGGGCCTCCTAATTTTTTCTGCTTCTGGTAAGAGCCTGGGCAGTTTGAAGACCTCCAGCCCAACTGGGAAATAACCTACTTGGGTCATAAGACATGGAAGTGGGCTGGGGCGCCCTCGTCAGTGGATCACTAGGGCAAGAGGGTAAGAAAGTGGTGTGGCTTCTGCTGATGAAGCAGTGTCCTACACGTGGAGTGGTTCAGGAAGGTGGGTCTGTTTCCCCAGCTCCTTCTAGCATCTCATCTGCCCTGGAGTTGTAGCCGGGGTTGGGAGATGGAGATGGGGATATACCTTGCCATGGGCTCTCTTCAAAGAGCTGGATTTGAAGTCAGCATTCCTGGCATTGCCTCCTGCTACAGCCTCGCTCTGGACTGTTGTGGGAGTCTGATGAGAAGGCCAGTACTTTGCACGGTGTGGAGTGTCACACACTTTGTAGCGCCACTGTGTCAGGGAGCGTAGTGTCTTATTACCGAGTGCAGTAATGATAAGGGTGGTACAGAAATGCTGTGGGGACTACCCAGGCCAACTCCCTCATTAGCTGCTGAATCTGACCCCAGAAGGACAAGTCCCTAGCAGAGCTTGACCGAAAATGCAGGCATCTCAACCATTCACCATGTGCTGGGCTTCACCATGCCTCTCTGCAGCAGCTGTTAAGGCATGGGGAGAGGACCCTCTATGGCTGTGGTAATGGTGCCACCTTGCCTGGGCTTTCCATCCTTATCTCACAAGGTGCTGGCCCCTGAACCTCTGACTGTGCCCCCCAGAGCCACTGGGTCTGGGGACAGGAAAGTGTTAGTTTATTGTGGTCTCTGTGGGAGGATAGGTCCTCTGGCTGCTACCCTAGAGGAGGGCACCTCCCTTTACTTCCTGGCCCCCTACAGGGCTGCCCTGTATTTTGCCAGCTGTTATTGTGAGGAGAATAGTGTTTTGGGAGCTCCCTTGCTCATGGTCGGGACCATGGCTTGGATTTGTGACTGTAGTTTCAGTTCCTGTGACCCCTCCCAGGGCCCGGAGACCAAAGACTGTTTGAGCAGGAGGGATCTGGGCAGTTTGCCTATCTCACTCCTCTTCATCCCCATTCTCCAGATCAGGCAACTGAGGCCTAGAGAGGGAAGCCAGCCAGCTGCAGAGCCAGCAAGATGCAAAGCCTGGCCTCTCTCTCTGCCTCTACCTTCTGCTCGCCAAGGCTGTCCTTGGTCCTCCAGCTGTGGCCAAGCGTGCATGGAATGGGACCACTGGGAAAGCTACAACTGTGGCATTGCTCTCCTGGATCCTCCAGCCCTCCAGCTGCCCCTGCTTCCCTTACAGGTCTGAGGAGCATGAGTGCTTGGAGGGCAGTGCTGGTGTGTCCCCATGCCAGCCTGGGAGCCTGACTTCCTAGCTGTCCAAGAGCTGTGAGCATTCTACCCCTGGGGAGAGCAGTACCTGGGGTCCTTCTGTGCCTCCCCTGCCCAGCTCCCCAGGAAAGATGGGATCCCCTGTCCATTCATCAAGTTTGTTGAGCACCTGCTTGTGCCAGGCACCAGTGCAAGCCCTGGGAATACAGTGGTGAACTTGACAGAGGCCCTGCTTACATTCAAGTAGTTGAGACAGTCAGTCAACAGGTCAACAAATTAATGTTCTCATGAGTTACGGTAAGTGCTTTGAAGAAAAACAGGTCAGGATAAGGTGATATATAGGATGATGATGAGGGGGGTGGAGGTCAGGAAAGACTTTGAGCAGATACCTCAGGGAGCTAGGGGAGTAAACCCTGTCAACATCTGGGAGAACAGCTCTGTAGGTAGGGAGAACAGCGTGTGCCAAGTCCTTGTGCAAGGTGCACATATGGCATACTCGGAAAGACCAGGCCAATGTGGCTGGATAGAATGAGGGAAGGACACAGATAGAAATGTAAGACTAAAGGCAACCAGGGGCCAGGTCGCAGAGGGTCTTAATGAGCACAGGAAAGGCTCCTGATTTCATGCTCAGTGATTTGAAAGCCACTGGAGGATTTTAAACAAAGGACCAAGGCTCTCCAATGCGCCCTCTAAAATGATCACTCTGGCTGGTGAACTGAGAGGAGGCTGCAGGGGACAAGTGTTGCAGTAGAGGCCAGCTGTGTGGCCTTTATTTTGGTGATGATGGGGAACTGTCTGAGCCAGAGCCTCGCACAAACTCTGTACCATGCAGCTGCACTAGCCCTGCTGGGTGGCTTTTGCAATAACCCAAGTCCAGAGTGGTCACTGGAAATGGTGAGAAAGGTCAGATCCCGAATGTGTTTTGAAGATTACTGAGCCTGGGCTCAGAAGCCCATTGGGAACGCCTGTCCACCTCCGGAGAGCAGACAGGGGCTTGGGGCTAGAGAACTCTCCCAAGTCTCTGAGTCCTGGAGGTTCGTACCCTTTGCCTTTTGTGCTCCAGCTACTCTGTTCTGATGCCCATTGAACAGTTGGTAAAGCAGAGGCTTAGGAAAATGTTCTGGTACCTTAGTCGCCACTTAGGATTTTGACACTGTATTTGGTCTCCATCCTCTTCCTCCTCAACTAATTCTCTTGCCTTTGTTCCCTGTACTTTCGTATCCTCTACCCTATGCCCCATAGTTTTCTAATCACCTTCAAGCCCCGGGACTTTGTCAGCTCCTCCCGACTTCAGTTTGGCAAACTCCTACTCACCCCTAAGAGCCCAACTCAGTAGCTTCCACCTCTGAACTCCTTCCCATGATAGTCTCAGTCACTGGGGATTTCTTCACCGAAAATTGTCCCACGCCTCTCCAGCCGCACTCCATTGCCTGGGATCATCCTGGACTGGGGTGGGACTGTGTCTCCTTTCACACCCCCTCTTTCCGCTCTGTGTCCTCATGGCCTGGCCCAGGGCCTACACAAAGGAGGGAACAAAAACATTTCAGTGTATTCCTGGAGCAGTAGCTGGTTACTATGGAAACAAGGAAGTGTTGTAACTTCCTGAACTAGAGGTTGGGGTCAAAGAAGGCAGCTCTGTCTTGGCTCCATAGGATCAGCCCAGGATGATGATCCTGGGTTCTTATTAGTTCAGAGTCACCTTTGACCTGCCTGTTCCCCTCCCAAGCCTCAGTCTCCCCATCAGCAAGACAGGGATATTGGGATTACTTGGCTCTCTGCTCCAACATTCTAAATCCCTATGACTCCAATCTTCCCACAGGCAGTCCCTTTGCCCTCTTTGAGCCTCAGTTTCTCCATTTTATTTACCCCTCTCTCTCTCTAACAAGAAGCCTGCCTGGGTCTAGTATCTCCACGATCTCCATCTCAGTGGCCTGGCTGGCCCTTGGTGACTAAACTGAGACTCCTGTGACCTGCAGGGGCACCAAGAGGGAAGTTCTGATGGCTACAGTGCAGTGGGCATAGCAGGGGGGCAGGTTAGTGGGGAAAACCAAGCCAGCTGACTCTGGTCTGAACCTCACAGGCCCTCAGTCACCTTCCCTCACCTTGAGGGTGGTGTGAACCAGTTAGTGTTGGTTGGGGTGGCCCTGGCCTCCACTGGACACTGCCTATTCTACCTTCTGGTGTTGTACTATATAGACCCCAACCTGCCATCCCAGGGTTGGCATGTCCTGATGTGGCCCCAGAGGCTGTCCCCGGCCTGCAGTGGTGGGCTGAGTGGGTGAGCAGCACATTCTCTCTGTGTCTTCTCTGTTTCATTGCTCAGAAGCCACGACTTAACCAAGCGCAAAACCACGGCCGGGCTGCTGGCCTCCTTCACAGCCCTGCAGCTCCTGGGCAAGCTCTGGGCTCAGCACCAGCCACGCAGGCTCAGACCTGGTCTCTCCAAACCAGCCAGGCCAAGGATCCAAGATGCTCAGCACAGGCCCTGAGCCCAGCCTTCACTGCCATTGGCACCTGACACTGGGCAGATCGGGTAGAGGGCTTTGCCGCCAGCACTCACCCTGGCTCCTGCCTGGTACGTAGCAGTAGGTTGGCCTCCCTGCCAGGCCTGGGACTTAAAGTCCCTGTTTGCTCATCTGTGAAATGGGCAAAGGGTGCCTGCCTCCCAGGGCCAAAGAAGGAGGCTGAAGCAGGCAGCCTGTGTTCCCTGGAGCCCAGTGAAAGCCCTTCTTAGGATTGTCAGCAGCAAGCACACATGGACTGTGGCCTAAGAAAGGCCCCTGGGAACCTGTGTTTTGGGAAACAGAAGCTTAAAAATTTTACATATGATAGTCCTGGGTGGGGTGTTGTTGGGGGTAGAGCACTTGCTTGGCATTTATGAGGCCTTAGGGTCAATCTGTAGTTCACACGCAAGTGTGCAACCCCCTCCCCCACATGCAGAAAATAATGTGAATTCTGTCACATGTATAAGTACCTCTCCCTGCTTCTGACCTGTGCCTAGTGGTCAGGGACCCTAGTGTCTACTCAGAGGTGCCTTTGCTGCTTCCTGTTGCTCCCTGTATTTCTAGCACTGGGCTCAGTAGTCCCAAGGGTGGCATTTGAACTGGGAAGTGGCTCTAGCCAGTGTCAGCAGACCATTGTCCACCTCTGCCACCCATCAGCTTTCTTATCTGGGCATGCCCCTTGCTTTCTGCACCCCATGGGTGCACTGAGAGGCACCTCTGCATCCGTATCCTCTTTTGGAAGCCTATTTGAGCATTTTTACCTGCAGGGCGGGCAAGGCTCCTACACAAGACCCCTTCCCGACAAGATTGCATGTGTTATGTTGTACCTTCCTCTCCTCGGAAGGTCTCACTTTTGTTAAACAAGGGTCTTTCCCTTGACAACAGAGGTCTGCACTTCATAGTGTGGACAGGAATAGACTGAGTCTCTCCTCACCTTGCCTTACCTGGCAGAACTCTGTTTTGTCATGGCCTCTTCCTGGGTCTCCCAGGTGTCCTCTTTGGGCCCCACCAATTCTCCGCCTTCTTCTCCCTCAATCTGTCCCCACTGTAAGGTACCAACTGTGTCTTATTTCTCTATCCCCAAATGGTACCTGGAGCAGAAAAGGCCCTCAGTGATGCGTGGTGCATTTGTGAGTGATTGGATGCAAGCCCTTGGCTAGCCACAGTCAGCTGGCTACAGTTTTGCTTAGCCTGTAGGAACTTCTACATTTTCTTTTCTTTTTTCAAATCATGTTTTTTGAATGCTCTAAGACCAGAACTGGTTTTCTATACTTTGATTGCCCCTGTCTTTCAAAGCTGGTGCTTTCTGGCTTGACTTTTTACATTTCCTTTATTTACCTTGTCTGAACAGCTACTTTTTTCTTTTTTGGATCCATATAGCAAATAATTCTATCTCTCATTTTATTTAGATTTCTGATGCCAGAAGGGCCGGGAGGGTTAGCAAACACTCTACTTTGGCTGTTCTGTGTTTTGTTAAGTGTTTTTACCTCTGTGTATTAGATTTTATCAGCCTTTTCTACCTGCCTGAGTTGCAGGCCTCAAACCCTTCATCTCATTCCCACTTAGTGGCACAGTGTCAGCTAAGGTGACTGTAGTGCATGTTCTCACTGCACAACTTGGGGTGACACTCACACTGTAGTCCCCAGAGGCTGTACATTTATTAAATAATTTTCTTGCAAATGGTGGTAAAGAGTTTTGAGAGAGGGGACCTTGTTTGAATTCTCATAAAGCCACCATAAGGACTAAGAGCAAGGCTGTCCTTGCCTCACTGTTCCTGCTGAAGCTTGGAAGTCACCTTGACTCTTCCCTAGGACTGCAACTGTGACACTGGGATTGAGTGTCTGTCCTCAGAGCTTGGCTTATGGGAGAACATTGTCAGGGAGCCTCTGGACTCCACATTCTGAATGTTTCCAAACGCACCCTCCTCCCTCATCTCTGTTCTGCTGGCAGCTGTCTTTCCCCTCTGTGTCTCCCTCTACCCTCCTCTTCCCTGCCCTGCCTTCACTTGGCCACAGGTGTGGGCCTGATGAAAGACACCTCAGCTCCTGCCACTTCCTCTGCTTATGACTCCTGAGACTTCCTATGCTACATCCTGGCATTCAAGGCCCTTATTCTCTGGTCCCTGCTGAACTTTCACTTGTGTGTGCTTTGCATACTCTTTTCCCCTCTGTACTGTCTGCCTGGCGGACTCCTAGGCATCCTGTAAAGCCTGCTCAGTCTTCAGCTTGCCCTTGTGAGCCAGCCAAGTCAAGTGATGGTAGTCCCCGTGCCCCAGTTCCCCAGGCACTGTTTACGGACCACTGGGTCTCTCGCCTGGCAGGATGGCAGCTACCTTCAGCCCTGATCCCCTCCCTCCCCAGCACTGTGGTTGGCATCTAGCAAACATTCCAGTGTGCTCCTTGTACAGTGAATAATAAATGACGCCATCCTGACGCAGCACTGGTGGGACTGTGGTTTGGAATACATGTGTGTATATTTGTGCTCTAGGCAGGGGCCTTGGAAGTGACTTGCACACTTTGCTTGAGATAGAAGTCAATAGCCTCAGTGGTTGGAGTCACAGCTGTCCCATGTGTGAAGTCTGACCCCCTGGCCCCTCCTTTGCCTTCCCCTCACCAGTTGGAGCCTGAAGGCCAGGCTGGGCTCTTAACACCTCCTGGGCCAGGCTGTTTTGCGCAAAGCTGTGGAGTCTCAGGACACCTGTGAGTCAGCTGTGCCTGCCGTACCGCCTGCCCCAGCTTGGCTTCCTGGGAGAATTGGCTCAGCAGCAGCAGCCTGGGCCAGGCCGCAGGGCCTCTTGAGCAAGACCCTGGGCAGGGCCAGGGGCTGGGGCCTCATATGTGGCCTACACACCAGGCGAGTTTGTGGGCAAATGGCTGTAGCCTGCCAGCTGGGGAAGGGTGGGCGGGAGGGAGGGCCACCCTTCTGTTGGGTAAACACGGGTATTCAGGCCTGCCTAGGCACGTCCCAGGGCTCTATCAGTTAAAGGCGCAGGACAACAGCTCCCTGAGCTGGGAGCCTCCAGGTGTCAGTGAGAGGTGACAGGGAGGGACATGTGGGAGCCTCATAATCCTTGTGGGGACTTGGTCTGCCAGGCCTTACCAGAGCACAGCACAGGCTGCAGGTGGTTTAGGGGGTCTCTAGGCTAGTCCCCTGATTACGATCCTCCCATCTCTGCTATCCTGTTTTGGTTGCAGTGCAGGCTGCCCCCTGGTCCCAGGGGAGCTGGTGGACTGGGAACACTGTGCTCAGTCCTGGAGAACATTGTGCCCCAGACACAATGCTTTGAGCTTGTCCCAGCAGCTCTCTGCAGCAGGTGGCTTCCCCAGGAGTTAAATTTGCTCTGGGCTCCTCAGCTGCTAAGAGGAATCTTGGTCTTTCCCCCTGTGTGAGGTCTCATCTTGACTTTTCTTTGCTGGACTAGGTATGTTGGTGTAGATGAGTAACCTTACAGGCATAGTTGCCAGCTCTGCTCCTCTGACAGAGAGCTCTGCTCAGGTGTTTGGCTGGTGTTCCCTGGGGCTGGTAGGATTCATTGCCTCAATGAGAGCCCCTCTGTGGTCCCTTGCTGGAACAATAACATCTTGAATCATTTTGCCCCCACCCAGCTGGAGTTGAGTGCACCACCGCATTAACCAGTGGCAGACCCTTGTGCAAACAGATTCAGGGACTCAGGCGTGGACAGAGAACGGGTCATGCCTGTTAACCCAGCTTACCCTCCTTCTCCAAGATGAACCTAGCTGAGGGGGGGTTGCCTTCTGTTTTATTCCCCTTTGGTTTTGGTCCAGTACTGCAGACCAGGGCAAGCAGTGGATCCCTCCCACTGGGCACTGAAAACTGCGAGGAACCCTAGGACCGTTATGTAGGATCAGACAGAAGGCAGGTAGGAATTGGGGGTGCTGGGCATGGGGGATGAGGGTAAATGCCTGCTGCCTGCTCCCTGCAGGGAATGTCTTCATCTATAAAATGTGGACTCCTTGGCATAGAGGGTTGTGAGTTCATCACATGTACGGGCAGGAACCAGACCTCTCCAAGCTGCACCTGAGATGGCGGGCCAGCGTTCCTCCCAGGACAAGGGCCAGACCTGCCCCTTCCTCTGTGCATCTCCCGCTCCCCACCCCCAGGTTGGCTGCTCCCTTTCTTGCATTTGTGTGCCCATGTGTGCCCACGGGAGCTCCTGGCTCTCGGAGCAGAGGGGGCAGATTGCAGAGACATAGGGAGCTGGAGTGTGATTTTACTTCTGTGGTCTCCTTTCATGCTGTCTCGGTAAATCTACTTTGCTTGTCACTTTGTAAATCATTGTGCAGGATAAAGCCTTTTACCAGCTTTTAAGGTTCTGCAGCCACGAATAGCCCACCTCACTTGCATCCTGCCTTTCTCTTCCTCTCTCTACCTTGAGGGAGTCCAGCGCTTTGGTTGTGTACCCTTCAGGTTTGGTCAGTTAGACTGCAGGTGGGGCCAGGGAGACAATACGCCATCACTGAGCTTAGTCGCCCCATTGCACAGATGGGAAAAGGGGCTCATGGGTCTAGTGCCTTTGATGCTTGTTTTTTCTGGCACCCCTGAAGCAATGGGGAAGGAAAGGCAGCATGGGGCACTGAATTGGAGGGTTGTCCTCATCACCTGGGCAAAGCTGGGGTCCCTGGTGGCTGTGGTGTGAGGTGCTCTGCTTTGAAAGAGAGAAGTGCTCAGAGCAGCAGAAAGCCCTCGTGAACCCAGGCCGAGGGCTGCAGTGGTGTGGGACACACGCCGGGTAACAGAGCTGGAGGTGGGGAGGTAGTTGGAGGCGCCACCCTGGCACGTAGGATCCCATTTATTTATTTCTCCAGAAGTCTGTGCTCTGTTCCAGAGAAGCTTTGCCAGTGAGAACAATGCAAGCATTCGCGTAGATGTTGAGAGGCGCAGAGAGGGGCCGGGCGCTAGGCCATGAGCCAGCAGTGTGAGCGTCGGTGCATTTCCCATCGCTGGTCCATCTGGAGCTGCCTGCTCAGAAAAACAAAACAAGAAGGTGCCCACCCGCAAGGCTGCCACCGTGGCGATGCTGAGACTCGAGGGAACCCGCTTGGGAGTCAGGGATGCCCCAGGGCCAGGCCGTGCAGCCATTCAGCTTGCTGCCTTGTCTGTGGGGAGAAGTTGGCCTCACTCCAAGGCCGAGGGCTCCTTTGTGCTGTGTTGGGGGCCAACATGTGCCCAACCTGCTTCTCCCCCTACCTCAGCCTCCTTTGTGTTGAACCCTGACACAGTGTCACTTCACCAGAAATGGATGGGCTAGTGCATCTCTGTGGCCAGGGCCTAGGGCTGCTCCCCCCTGGGGAACCCACACAGGCTATCCTTCATTCCCACAGCCCTCCGCTTTCACCACTGCAGCCCCACTGTGCAGGCTGGCAGCTGCTGCCTCTTTGCTTGTTTCTAGACTGGAGCAGGCCAGACCATCATCTCCTGTCTTCCCTCACATGGGGCCATCAGGGCATAGGCTAAGGCAATATTTCTTGAATGAAATGATGGGCAAACAAAAATCCTGAGACCCTGACCTCCAAGAGTTTCCTGATCTAAATTGAACTGAGCCTTGCTGCTCAGTGGAATAGGGAAGTACTGAGTGGTCCAGAGAAATGGGCTAAGAAGATGAGAGATGAGCATGGGCAGAGTGTCAGGGAGGGCTGCCTGGAGGAGAGGGACATTTAGGGGTAGTGTTGAAGATGGAACCAGGCAAGAAGGAGGGAGAGGAAAGATTCTTCAGGGAGGTGGAAGGACATGAACAAAGAAAGCATGTGGGTCAGCTCAGCTAGTGCCAGTGGATTTTGGTGGAATAACTGGGGTGAAGTCTCCCAGGATGGTTGGGACCCCAAGGAAGGCAGTGTTTGTGTAGACACCTATCCTGAAGGGAGTGATGGATGGGGATAGGTGGGTCCAGCAGGGAGGCAGGGGCAGCAATGTTTTAGATTCATCTGGTGGCAGTGAGATGCAAGGGCTAGAGAAGGGGACTGGAGCTCTATTAATTACACAAGTGAGTGGAGGTTCTTGGGTGCCTGTAGGGCCAACTAACCTACCTGTGCTGGGTGAGAGGGCTGGCACCTCCTCCCCGGCCCTCCCCTCCAGACCACAAGAGGAAGGAGCTAGGGGAGGACTCTGAAGGTCAGGTCTGGTGCAAGGTGCAGGCTCTCGGCAGGGCAACTCCTTGGCAGCTTCAACAGCCCCAGCCCAGCCTGTCTGCTCAGTTGCTGCAAGGAGTCATGACCCAGGGAGGGGACCCTTTGTGAGCTGACATTGCTGAGTTTCTTCCTGTTCTGGAAAGGCTGTGGCCACATTGGTGTGGCCCTTTTGTAGCTGCTGGCCTCCCTCTGTTCTCCTAATTGGAGGCCACCCATGGATCTGGGTTTCCTTTTACCAACAGGCCATGTGACCTTGGGCCAGTCGCCTCCTTCGCCTGGGCCTTGCTTTCTCCTCTGAGAAGGGGTCCGTCTGATCCCTCCTGCTCTGTGGCTCCTGGGGAGTGTGTGTTGGCACTCTGTGCTAGGAGCGCGGGTTTGGGCAGCGGTTAGGGGCAGCCTTCTGTGGGCAGGGTTCCAATCACCTGGCAGGTGCTGTTGCCCTGGCAGCATAGCAACACCCGCTCCTAAGCCTTGGGACATCAGCCAGGAGGTTCCGGTGTGTACCTCTTGGTCTCTGGTGACTTCTAGGGCCATTTTATGTTTACTTGCACTCCCTGGAGGCCCTTATTAGTTTAGTGGGTGACACACCCTTATCAGATCCCTGTGCCCAAGTCATATCCCTCTGGCGACGCTGGACCCCAGCTGCAGAGTAAGGTAGCTTGCTTTCCTGTAAGATGTTTTTTGTTTTAAGAACAGATTTTGTTGTACTAGTAAAGGAGCCCTTGAGAGAATGAGGGAGAACTGAAAACAGCACCCCCAGAGCTATTTGAATGGGATGCAGGCAGGCGAGCGGTTGAGCTGCCACCAATAGGAGAGTGGCTCCAGGAGGCTCCTGAGTTGTGGGGGAAACTGAGGCTCAGAGAGCAGAAAGGACTGTCCAGAAACCACTCAGCCAGAAACAAATGGGTGACAGGTCCAGGCTTCACTTAATAATGACAATTATTAACCACCGCCACACTCAAGACTTATTAGGCACTCTGCACCATGCCGAGCAATTTATATACATTATCTAATTTAATTCTTCAGGGAAGCCTAAGAGAGAGGGACTGTCTGTACCCCATTTTACTCACAGGCCTAAATGGTGTGTTGTGTGGAGGGATTACAGCTGCAAAGATAGACTGTGTTGGCAACAGGATTTGAACCCAGAACCTTCTCTCCCAAAGCCCTTAGTGGCCCCTCCCTGAGGCACCATGCAGCTCAGGGAGAGGGTGCAGAGGCCTTTCTGTATTAGGAGATAAAAGAGCCTGTCGGGATGATTTGTATCTGCTCAAGCAAGCCGGTTTGACTTACAGGAAGAAGCCAATTTGCATTTGGGGAGAGCAGCTACATGTTAAGGCCTCGGTGAGCACTGAGTGGATTTATAAATAAACAGTCGGCCCAGGGCATTGTCTGTCCCCAGTCGTACAATGCTGGGTTCACATTGACACCACAGCCTGTTGCACACGTCACAGCTGCCCTTTGGACGGAGAGGCCGCTTGAGTAAGAGAAGGCTGCTGAAATGCCAAGGAACCCGTCCTCCAACCTGGCTGCCCCGGCACAAGCCAGGCGGGTGAGTCCAGCTGCAGCCGGGCCTGTTTACAGAGGCTGCTGGTGTGGTGTGCCAGGTGCAAAGCCTGCTGGACACTGACATGGGGACCACTCCAGGCTACGAGGGCTGGAGTCTGGCAGCCTCTGCCCTCTTCGAAACCCCAGGGAGCACTCAAGCTGGTCCTGGGAGGCTAGAGCCAGCTGACCAGTGACACCAGTCTGCTGAGCTCATAGCCAAGTCCAAACCCTCCCATTGCCCCCAGAAGGCTCTTTCTCTTTTTTTGAAGGCTCTGATCCCTGGCTATGAAGCAGGTCCTACTTATTTCCCAGGTTACTTTGAGAATGAAGAGAGATGAGGGTCCACAATGGCCCTGCCGATGGCATGGGTGACTTGAAACAATCAGAGACCTCCCTGGATCTCACTGTTCCCTTTGGAAAACAGTGGGTCTTGGACTACAGGGGACTCTATGCACCCCTTACGGTGCAAGGACTGGGCTCTCAGGCCAGCCTGGACTCACTATCCTGAACCTCCCACCTGTGGGTGGTGTTCGCTGTCCCCTCTCAGCACCTCAGTTTCATGGGCATAAAGTAAGGACAATGGAGTTGTTAGGAGGATGAAATATACCAAGGTCTGGCTAGTGCTCAGCATAGAGCTGGCCCCATGGTGGCTGCTCCTAAGTAAATTACATCGGTGATATTTATTTCAGGGGAAAACCTGTTTTCAAGTCAGAGCACTACTAAGTCAAACATTCTCCTGACTTAATTCCAGGTCATGCTAAATAACAGTAATAACCTTAATACCTGCAGTTAGAAGGCCACCCTGATGAGGCCATCTGCTTCCTGACAGTGACCCTCCCTCGAGGCTATCCCGAGTCTAACTGAACCGCTTTCCACCTGGCCACCAGGGCCTTCCCAGTGTCCAGCAGGTCTCGGTTAGACAAGGGTGATTTTGTCCTTCTGTCCTACTGCTGTTGAGTGCAGACGGTGCTTTACCTGTCTTATTGAGCCTGGCCCATCACTGAGGGCCTGGGATGCACTGACCAACACTGCCATGAAGAGACCACCCAGAGATACCCCGGTCCCCAACCCCTTGGCACAGGGTTCTTCTTCCTCAGAGCCAGTTCTTACCATTCTAGGCTGTTCTGGGGTCCCTGGATTGCAGTCTTCTTGGTCGATTTGAAGCATCTCCAGACATTAGCACCAAAGGTGCCCTGACTGTGCGCCTAGGTTTCTTAGGGACCTGTCCCCTTTGTTGCTAAACCTGAAGGTTCCTGGAGACAGGTGGGCCTCAGGCCTCTAACACCCATTTTGTAGGAGAGGTATGGGCAATATTTAGAGCCATTATGTGTTTTGCTTAAGTGGTGAGACGGAGGGGATTTGAACCCTGCTACTGGCGTGACCTCCAGTTCTTGGCTTCACACTGACCCTGCCGTCTTGAATGTTGAATGGAGGACGCTGAGTGTGGAGGATGGGTCTGGAGGGGAAGGAGGAAAGAGTCCCTGTGGACAAATGTTTGCACAGGGAGCTACCAGTGAGTGTTTCACAGAACTTCAGTGGGCAGAAGTGGGAGGTGGAAGAGGTGACTGAGCTCTGAAAACCCTGACCTTTTTCTTCAGTATTTCTCCACCCAAAATGCAGCCTTCAGGGATTGACAGCAGCTGGCTTATCCCATCTCTGCTGACTCTCAGACATGGGCATGGGACCCTCTGGGACTAGCACTAGGGCCAGGGTGGTGACCAGAACAGATAAGATCCCTGTCTGGGGGGAGCCAAAGGGAGAAGGCAGGTAAACAAACCAAGAAGTGACACCTTTATAAATCATGATGAGTGCTCCGAAAAAACAGACAGGTGCTAGATGGAAAATTCCAGGAGGTGGGTGTGTGTGGGGACCTTTGACAAGGAAGGCTATGTGATGGTGGGGGGACAGGAAGGGAATAGCATGCTCAAAGGCTGAGAAACTGAAAGGAGGCCTGGGTGTCTGGGTGTCTCAAATGAGGTGGGTACTATGCATACCCTTTAAGCTTCCCTCACTTCTAGAGAGCTAGCTGATCTGCCAGGCCTGCTGTTGGGCACAGGCTCAGGTTTGGATGTGGCCCCTGCCCGAGCCCCGGGTACATGGTGATGACATCATTGGCTAGTTCTGCCTCCCGCTGGCCACCTCTGTCTTCACAGCATGAATGGGAGGCCTGGTCCAGGCTCTTGGTCCTTCCTGGTGAAGTTCGTTCTTATGAATACCACCAACTATGTCCACGGCCCTCCTGCTGTCACAGAAGGAGCAGGAGGCCAAAGGGTGTATGAGCTGCTGCCCAGGGTCTCTGGATAAGCACAGGGTCCCCAGCCTGGGACTACCCTTGCACTGCACCCATTGTTTATTTGCTTTGATCCTTGTCCAGACCCCAGTAGCAAGCTGCCTAGAATGAAATGTGAAGAATTCAAGATGATAATGAAATCAATTGGGCTGTTTCCCCAGTAATTCTGGAGACTGATGCATCATTAATGTTGGTAATACAGTGCCTGTCAGATCACAAACTTCTCAATAAATGTGCAGCTGGAAAGCTCTGATAGAAATTGGAGGCAAGCAGAGAATGAGACTTGGGGCCTTTGATATATGGGGTGTCAGCGGCGCGGTGAAGTTTTTATCAATTTCTGTCACTTTGGGCTTTTGTGCTTACAACATATGTGGTCTTCATGGCGCCTCTCTGTGGACTGCTTGGATGCTAACTGCCACCCCCCACCCCCTCAATAGTGTGAGGAAGAGAAGCTGCTGGAGTCAAATGGGTGTTCCTATATAGGGGTCTAGAGTCAGAGGAAAACACAAAGAGTGTTGGAACTAGTGTGGAAAACGTCCCATGGGCAGGCTAGGGAGAAGCTGTGTGGGACCAGGCCTGAAACCCTGGGCAAAACCTGGTTTATGGCAGGACAAGGCATCTGACCAGACTGAGTCCTGGTAACATGGGACAAAAACAGGAGTCCTTTGCATCAGTGTAGCATGGTGGTTGGTGCATATACTTAGGAGTCAGGCTGCTGGGGCCTGAACCCCAGCTCCTAGGCTTACCAACTGGGCAACCTTTGGCAGGCAACTCAGCCTCTTTCTGCCTCAGTTTCTCATCTGTTAAGTGGGTATTGCAGCAGAAGGACCACTTGCCTCAAGGGCTTTTGTGAGCATAAATGGATGAATACTTGTAGGACATTCAAACTCATCCTGCTGGGCAGAAGCAGAGCCAGGATTTGAGCCCAGGTGACCCCAAAGCCCAGTTCTAAAGCTGAGGCTGGGACCACAATGGGACTCGAGTGCCCATGTGGAGAGACAGAGGCATGGGACAGGGGCCCAGCCCCTTGAGGACTGGCCTGTGAGGTCACTGTCATCAGCAGAAGGTTAATTGTTGCAGGGAAGGGAGAATGAGTGGTGCAGGCTTTGTTCTTCAGTAGTCCTCTGGGGACTGGAGGAGTTGCCAGACTAGGCCCCAGAGTGTGGCTCCTCGAGGGACTTGCTGGGCTCCTGGGGTTTGACTGAAGAAGGGTGACAGCGAATGGAAGATGAGTCAAATGAGAACCATGTCACTGGCAAATCCCAGAGGTGGGCTGGGACCTGAATGCTGCCGGCAGCCAGCCAGGCCCACCTCCTCCATCAGCTGCAGTCTTTGGGAACCAGAATGGGAGGACCCCTGGGCTGTGGGGAACATGGTGGAGGAGCATCGTCTGACACAGCCATGGCATCACTGACCTGCTGAGGGCCTGGGGATCCAGTGTGTGCTGGGATGTATGTGCTGGGCACACACACCCCATGCCTCTCTGGATGCAGTGCTCCTGCCCCTCCTCCCAGGATCCCATGATACCCCAGGATTTACTCCTGGCTTGTTCTGCCTCTGTGTTTGCTTTTAAAGGAAGGTCAGCCTGCAAGGCCCCGGAGGGCCTCAGGAAAGTGGAGGGGGCATGCTCTGTACTGAGCAAGGAGAGATGGCCTCCCTGCAGGTCAGTCCCAGCCCCCTCTGCCTCCTGGAGTCCTCCACACTCCTTCTGCTGCCCAGCCTGGGACCCCACGGTTGTTCTCTTCCCACAATTCCCAAGTAACATGCTGAGAAGACTGCTCCTCCATGACTTCTGTGCTTGAGTTTGAAGATTTGTCTCCCTCTCTCAGAGAAACCATGAGGAGCCATGGAGCAGGTACACTGGAAAGAGCAATGGCCCCTCCTTTCACCCCCTATAGGGACTGGTCATGGCCCCATGCTGACTGGTTGCCATCCCAGGTGGACACTACCACTACTGCTTATAGGACTGAAGAAGCCCCTCCAAATGTCACTTTCTTTAGCACCCCAATGAGACTCCCCATGCCCACCCAATTCAGGCAGTGTCAGCCCTGGGTGCTGGAACCCAGCCCAGCCCAGCCCACCCCAGTGTGGCAGGCACATTAGAAACCTGGACAAGATGCAGGTCTGTGGAGGGCCACAGAGGCCCCACCTTCAGGGGTCCCAAGAAGACAGGAGTCTTTGACTGCAGATTGCAGAGTGGAGGGACGGCAGATTGCTGTAGGGTGTGCTCTTGTCTTGGCTGGAGCAAGGGGCGAGGTGGAGGGGTTCTTCCTTTGGGGGTAATTGATCTCACATCTGCGCATGTTCTTCCTGCACAGTCCTGTGTAGTGGTGGGGGGGGGGACAGAGTTCTGGTCTTCGGGAGCTACTGACTGTCTAATGGAGAGGGCTATACAGTGCCAGGAGAGGGTTGAGTTCACTCTGCTGGAGAAGGGGCAGTGAGGGAAGTGGTGGAAAGGATGGGAAGTGTAGGAACCAGGAGGGTCATGTGAGAGGGACATGACTGTGAAAGCCAGGCCATTGGCCTGGACTTTGTTCCCGTCTAGGGGCAGCAAATCAGCAGGCCTCTGAATCCTGGGTGCTGAGGACGCTTAGACCGGGAGGTTGGTGCCTGCTGGGAGGGTGCCAACCAGTGTACCAGTCTCTGCCAACCTGTGTGTCTCTGCATGTGTGGCTGCATTTGCACAGCCATGGCTCAGAGGAGGCCTCTTTGCCCAGAGTTGGGTCCTCTCTAGCCAGGAGCTTGGCACCTGCATCTCCAGAGTTCAAGTCCATCTGAATGACCGAGGGCAGGGAGGGACGGAGGGAGACACAGAGCCAAGTGACAGCCACCCTGGCAGATGTGTCCTGTCATCTGACCCAAAGACAGCCATGGACCCTAGAGGTGGCATACTATAGGGTCCATCACCCTGAGTGTGTCATGGAAGGAGTCAGCTGCCAATACCCACCATAGTTACTACAATGCAGCAAGGTGGCTGAGGACCAGAAAGGGAAAGTGGCCTGCTCCAGGCCATGCAGCAAGCTGCACCTCCTTCTGGCTTCTTGCCTCCCATATCACCACCGCATAAACGGCTGGACCCCAACGTGGCCCAGAATCTGACTACCTCGTCTGTCCCTCTTGCAGTAGGTGGAGCTTCTCCTGGCCAAAAAAAAAAAATGCTCTTCCTCTTCAGTATTTCTTCATCTCTTCCCTCTACCTGAAAACATCCCAAGGCAACAAAACCCGAAGGCCTGGCCCTCCCTTTGTGGGACAGGCCTCTAGGACTGTAGTAGAGCCCTTGGGCCCCTCTGACTGAGAGGCAGAGCCCAGCTCTGGAAGTGTGTAAACATGGCTATTTTTAGTCCTCCTAGGGCTGTGGGTGCAGCAGCGTGACCCAAATTTGGCTCGGCCCTCTCGTACTGCCCCACCCTAGGGAGGAGGCCTCCTTTGCCCCTGGTCCCCCTCTGTCAGCCCAGAGCAGCCCAGGGAGTTCCAGGCCCCCTGAGGAAGGGAACTTGGCCTAGCTGGGTCCAGGTCTATCCAAAGGTGCCCAGGACCTAGGGCTAAGGCGGAGGCCAGCTCCCAGGGACAGGATGTGGTTTGCAGAGAGGCGACATTTCAAGTTGTGAGAGAAATATTGGAGCCACAGTATTTCCTGGTTTATCTGGGGCTCCTTGTGCCTTCCCTGGGCCTCTGGAGGCCTGTGCTGTGCTCCACATTGTAGTTCCAGCCAAGTCCCCGCCCCCCACCCCTACCCATCAGTATCTCAGTGCCCTCTTCTGAGAATTGTGACCATTCCCAGTTGGTCTGGCCAGGGTTAGATGAAGAGCTAATGAGAGCTGGATAGTCACTCAGTCATTCAGCAAATGCTGAGCATCAATTTTGTGCTAGCCACTGGATATGAAGCAGGAAACCTGGTGGACTAGGTGCTAACATCATTGGGTAGTGTTGTGAGGTGGGAATACAGCAGCATACATATATATGTAAACAATTATCTGGTTGCAGGGTGTACAATATAGGAATAATACAATGTTGTGTATTGTATTATTCCCCTTGACTAGAGACAAGAGCAATCAGCAAGGAACCCTTGAGAAACTTAAAATTGAGCCGGCCATGGTGGGAGAGGAGGTGGTGAGAGGCAAGAGCAAGTGCAAAGGCCCCTGGGCAGGAATACACTTGATGTCTAAGGACAGCAGAGAAATCAGTGGCGGGGGAGGCAATGCACACAGTGAAGTGGGCAGGGGCCAGAGCACAGGGCAGGTGGACTATGGGGAAGAAACATGGGAGGGGTGGCCAGTAGGAAAAGCTTTACTGTATTTTTTAAGGAAAAGGAGAAAGGAAGTGAAAGTAGGTGCCAATGAGAGGCTGTTGTCTGTGCCCAAGCCACAGAGCTGGTGAGAAGTGGGCATGTGAGCACATGGTGGTGGGGGTGAGGGGTGCTGTAGAGGTGGCATGTGGCTTGGCTGAGGGGAGCTCCAGAGTTAAGGATGGCTTCTTGATGTTTGCGTCTGACACCTGGACTGTTGGGGTGATGGGAGAATAGGACCCAGGAGGTAGGTCAAAGGGTGGTGCCATTCTGGGCACATGAGTTTGTAGTGTCTGCTGACATCTAAATAGGGCAGGAGGTCCAGGGAGTAGCTCATAGGTCATACCAGGCCCTCCAGGGTGGGCAGGCTTTGTCCCAGTGCATTGCAAATGCAAATGCTTGTAGGTGGCCTGGCAGAGTGGGCGAGGCCTGCAGACCTGGCAGAGAGGGGTCAGAGCTCTGCCCATAGGCTTGGACTTGCCACTGGCAATGGAGCACCAATTGCCGTGGCTGGACACAGGCCCTGGGTGTCACTACTGTGGCTGTTCTCAGCTGGCTTGACTTCTTGTGAGTAGCAGCTGCCCCTCAGATGTGGTGACTGGAACTGGAAGGCCAGAGGAGCACCCTCAGACTGGGGATTTTCTGCAGCAGGCCTGTTTCCCCTGCATCATGTACCCGCCAGCATGGACCCTGAACATATCCCTCTCACCCCCCAACCTGGGCCTTGAATCTCCACCCAAAACCCCAGGATGCAGTGAAAGGGCCTTGGGGTCTCCATGTGAGACACTGCACTTTGGTTACAGTGTGTGAATCAAGGCTGGAGGCTGGGCTCTGGCAGTGCCCTGCAGGGCTCTGGAGAGCAGGCAAATGTGGCAAGAAGCCTGAGTGAAGGATAGTCACCAGAAGCCAGGGGATGCCGGGCTGCCTGCAGAGGGCGGGAGGCAGCAGCTCATCCCGGCCACCGTGTGCTTGGAAAATCTCTTAGCTTATTAAAGTCTCAGTTTTGCCATCCACGCAGTGAGGGGGTGAATGTCACTGAGAAGCCAACTTAGCACCTGTGTATAGAATGTTCCCCATGTCTAGTGGCTCCTTCTCTCCCTGTCCTTTGCAGGTGGAACCCAAGTTTCTGGGGAGGGCTCTTTTTGCTGCTGGGAGTGTAAGAGCCATCGTCTCGAGCCTGGGACTCTGTCCAAACCTAACTTGGAGGCCGTGAACCTCCCTGTGGCCTTAGGGACTGGCCTGCTGGCCACAGCATTGTCAGTTCTGTTCGCAGAGACACACTTGAGTGTCAGCTGGGGGCAGTAATGAGTGCGCGGAAGTCACACCGGATTGTGTTTTAGTCCTCAAGGAAAAGATGGGCTTTGCATTTATCAGCACTGATGTGGCTGCTGTTGTGTTGTTGTGGGGTGTGTGTGTGTGTGTGTGTGTGTGTGTGTGAACTGCTCTGGGTTTTAGAGCTGTGCTGGAAAGTGAGGAAAATAACAGATGCTCCCTCCAATTGCCACCAAACTGTCTTGAAATGCTATAAATATTTTCCAAAAAGATGAGCTTCCCGAGCCCAATGTGTTACTTATCTCTTCCCCAAGTAGCTGAGTCCCAAAAATTAAGACAAATAACCTCTTAAATCAGGGTTGTTAACCTCAAAAGCTGTTACCGTGCTGGCCCAGGTCAGGGTGACTCTGTTCTGCCTAAGTGACACGGTGAGGCACAGATAAGGCAGCACCAGCAGAGAGAAGGGACCTTGTGCTCAGTCAGGAGGCCCCTCACAACCTGCGACCCTGGCCAGCAGGTCTCTTTCTCTGTAAAAGGAGCAATGTTCCCTGCTGCCCTCATCATCTGAGCATCACAGAACCAGTGTCACACTCTCAAAGGCAGATTAAGGTGACATTCATGCTGAGGAATCTGCTCTGTCCCGGTCTGTCTGTCCCTCCACCTGTGTCAAGGACAGCCTCCAATGGCTGAGATGCTTGCTAGTGTCTCTCTTCAATGGCGAGAGCTGTGCTATTTTCACGTTTAACTTGTGCTCATGGTGAGCGAAGTTAATTCTGCATTTAAGGTGACACTATACTTAAAAAATAAATGTATTTAAACAAAAGTTATGGATTGATTTCAAGAAAAATATATTGTGAATGCCAATCTAGATGGCAGGAGGAACCCACAAAGACCTGGAGGAGGACTGGAAAGCACAGCTCCGCTGCTCTTTCCTCCAGCACGCACCCAGACTTGTCCCTCAGAGCCATGGATGGGGAGGGTGGCTGGAAGGACATTCTCCTGACCTGTCTCCCACATGGGGGCCCTGCAGACATCCTTATCCTGGGGTTCAGACCAAGGGAAGCTGCTCTCCTGGGGAGTTTGGCCAAGAACCTGGCAGGATTCTGGAGGGAAACCAGCTCCCACCTGCAGACTCTCTGTGAGTCTCCACTGAAACTCACAAACTGAGGGTCCAAACTTGGCATCTGCCCTCTGCTGTGGCTAAGGCTGGAGACCACGCCCAGGTGTCACCTTCAAGAGGTGTGGTCAATGCCAGCAGGAGTGTGGGAGTTGCTCCACTCACAGGGATGTCGGGTCCTGCTCTTGTGGGGTTTGCTCTGCCTGTGAGTGACAGCCTGGAGAGAGGGCTGTAGAGAAGAGTAATCTGAGCCCACGCTGGAGCTCTGTAAGAGAGTGCAGGGATCAATCCATAATGCCTGCCATGGACTTGGGCAGGAAGATTGGGGGCATGCCATCCTCTATCATCCAGGATCCTTTCCCTGCTCCTGGTGACCTTTGCCCATTAGGCAGGGGATGTCTCCCTCACCCCTTCACGGGCCCCAGAGTGATAGCACCCAGCCCTGGTGCTTAGGAAGGCTGTGTGCTTCTCATGCCTCCTCCCCACTAGGGCTCTCGGGGATGAAGGCAGGGTGGGTAACCAGGAAGTGTGCTGGCCAGAGTCAAGAAAGATGACCGTGAAGTGAAGAGGACACACAGAGGGACACTGATAGAGGGGCTGAGTGGTGCCTGGGGACCTGCTTTACATGTGATGCAACCTTACTTACAGACAGCTTTCAGGGGGCCAGGTGGGCAGACCCCTCATCCATTGTTCTTTGGTGTCCCTCCTAGGCAGGCAGTGGGCTGCAGTTTGGAAATCCAGGCTGCTGTGTATAGTGTTGCCATAAATATGGAATTAACTTCATTTCACCATGACAAGTGGCAAGGACAAGCCCTTTTGTCATCTTCAGAGTGTTCACTCAATTGTTTCCTTCATGTCTGGCCTGTGGGTGAGGCAGCCCTCAGGAAATAGAAGCCCAGAGTCTGCAAATAACTTGTTTGAGGTCACACAGCAGGGTAATGCAGAGACCTGGCCTGAACCTATGACACCCGTCTCCTGGCCACTTACTTCCACTCACTCACAAAGATATCACAAAAGATGTCACATCTGGTGTTACAAATCTGGCATTTGTTCACTCCTCTACCTGCAGTCTTTGTAGCCTCATGGGTGAGACCTCTGGAACCAAATGGCCTAGTTTGCATTTCAGCCATTTTCAGGCCAGAACTTTCAGCTACTGTGCCTCAGTTTCCTCATCAATCAAATAAACGTTAATAGAATCTGGGGTCATGTGGGGGTCCTGGGCTTCACAGTGCCTGGCGGAGGATGGGAGTATGCAGGACCCCTGGTGTTCATCTCCTCATGTCAGGCAGAACAGCAGAGGTGGGTTGAGGTCTGGTGAGTGGGAGCCAGATGAACACCGAGAGAGCAGAGCATTCAGGTGCACAGGCAAGGTCAAGGGCCCGGGCCCCAAGGGGCAGTGGAAGGACGGATTGGTCCCATTGTCCCACTGTGGAGGCAATCAGAAAGGCTTTCCCTATGGAGAGCTCTGGAGGCAGGGAGGCCACCAGGCAGGGATGCAAAATGATGTGGCCCCAGCTCTGTCACAGGGGCTGGCCTGGCCCAGGGCCACAGAAACATTGGAGACTTCTGTGCACAGAGGATGGCACCATCCTACAGATGGCCTGTAGCTGAGGCTCTGGGATCCCCTGGGACATGGGGCAAGGCCAAGGTGCTGGTTTATCCCCAGGACAGATGCAGAGAGTCCTGCGAGAGCCTTGGCCCAGGGGACTGTCGTTTACCTTCTAATGAGGCAGCTCCCCACTGTATGCCTGCCTGCCAGTCTCTCCTCTCCTCATCTATTTGAGCATCATAAACAGCCCCTCCTCAGTGCACAGTCACCATGGATCTGCTATCAGATGGGTGCTGACACCCACAGCCCACCCAGAGACCCATTCATTCTGCCACTGGGCACAGGGCCTAGTTTTAATCATCCGCGCTCCACTGCGAGCTGCAGATGCTTGTATTATTAATAGTCATAATTAATCAGCATACATGAGGATCTTTTCCCCTAGGCAGCAAGTCCTCAGGACGAGCAGAAGGTTCCGTTTCTAACCTCACTTCACACACAGGGGAGATGAGGCTAGGCTAAGGGACATGATTCCCCCGAGATGGGGTAGGTGTTCCTCCCAGGCTCAGTTGTCACCAGGAATGGACGGTCTTCACCTCCACCCGACCTCCACCCCATCGTGGCTGAGAGAAACTCTGAGACTTGGGGTGCCCTCAGGGGCTTCACAGAGCATGGAGGAAGAAAGATAGAATGGAGAGGAAGGGTAGGATCTTAGTGGGCTGGCAGGCCAGGGGCCTGGCTGGGGGTGAGGTGGGGAGGCAGTTCTGGCTGGCTGGAAGGGATCTAAACACCACCATCTCCACTTGCCACCAGCTGTCAGGCTGGGGTCCAATGCCAGCCCTTCTCCGTCCTGCATGCTGCATCCCAAGAGCAGTGACTGAAACACGTGCGGCAATGGCGGCTTCCTGATTTATGGGGTTGCTGTGGACAGGCCCTGCTACATCAGCACAGCAGCAGCTAGGGCTCCTGCAGGCCTGCAAATGGCTGCCCTCCCATCGGCTCTCTTGGCTGTCAACAGGCCTGGCCACCATCAAGGCCCCTGTGTAGCATGTGTGCCCCAGGGCCCACGCCTGGGTGGACACGCATAGGACCACATGCTGTGCATACCAGAGGCTGGTCACATCCCTGCAGTTGGCCTGAGTGCATAAGAACACAGGTGTTTCCAGGTATACATGCGTATGGCTGCCAGGACTCTGCAGACATCTGTGAGCCCATGTCCTCTGGGCAGCCTCTGTCCAGGTTCTCCTGCTGTTGGTCTTGTGGGGTGGGTGTATTTGTCAGTCTGTGTGCACACTTGTGAGCATGCATGTCTCTGTCAGGGTGTGATGGGGGTGTGTGTGGGGGTCTGCAGCCACTGCCTCCTCCTGTCTTTTTCTTGATGGGTGCCGTTCACACTAACAGATCCACGTGAATGTGGGAATGGAGTGCACACGGAGGGGTCCAGTGTGGCTGAGGTGTCCAGCCTGATCCCAGGCACATGGACAAGTCATCTGCCATCATAATGAGGGTAGAGTGGTCAGGCCCAGGGACCTTGCCATAGGTGAGAAGGTAGTCTCACCTGTCCTGAGCACCTGTACACGTTCCAGTGTGGATGCTGCAGGAGAGGGACCTGGTGCCCCCCTCCACCTCCCATCCCCGCCAATCCCCAGCCACTCTCTGTTTCTTCTCACCACGCCCTTGAGCCCGTACTTTCTCTGGACCAGGTCATAGGGACAGCTGTGTCATAGGAAAAGTCCAGTCCAAAAAGCAGGCAGATCAGGGCACAAACCCTGGTTCTTTCACTAGCTTGTGGCCTGGGGCACACCTGGCTCTCCCATCCTCACTCTTTCTCCCTCTACAAAATGCCTTTAATGACAGTCACCCCATGGAATTACAGAGAGGATTATGGGATGCATAACTTGCTAGATAAGCCAGGTTCCTTCCCCTTGAGGCCTCGGGTTCTCCATCTGTAGCTGATAATAATGAGCCTCAGGGCTGTCTTGTAGGGCTGTCTCATAGGACTGTTTTTTGTTTTGTTTTGTTTTGTCTTTGTTTGTTGTTTAAGTATTGGGGATTGAACCCAGGGCCCCAGGTATACTATGAAAATACTCTACCAACTGAGCTACAACCCCAGTCCGGCCCCCCCCCCCCCCGCCTCCGGTTTTAACCTTATTTTGAGACAGGGTCTTACTAAATTGCCCAGAGTGGTCTGAAACTCACAACCCTCTGCCTCAGCAATCCAGCATGCTGGAATTACAGGTGTGTGCCACCACACCGGCTTCATATGGCTGTTTTGAGAATCAGATGTCCAAAGGGCTCCATGAAGGGGACAATGTGATACCCACAACATTTGGTCCTGTCCTGAGCATGGGAGATAAGGGGTGCCAGGTAATGTGTGGGCTTGGCTCACTGTTGAATTCCTACAACCACTCTGGCCTGGAATTTGGGGGGACTGGTTCCTCCTCACCAGAACCTCTGTGAACTTTGCATTCCTTTCAAGTGGGTACGCAGATGAGAGTCAGAAGGAAGGAGTCATGCGCTGACACAATAGCCACTCACAGCCAATCGAAGCCGAGGTGGTCTTTTGTTCTTATCAATGGGCTGTTACCACCCAGGTGGTCACTGGACCCAGAAGCTCAGGTGGGTGTATGGTGGATGATGCAGTGCAGTGGTGTCGCATGACAACCTGTTTAAGAGTCGTCATCTGTGTTGCCAGATGTTGTCTTCATCCATCGCAGCCAAGGAGAATCCAGGCTCTTCCTAGGACAGCTGGGGGCAGGGGTAAGACAGACGGCCCAGCTTGCAGGATGACACCCCCTCTGCTGACTGCAAGGAAAGCTGTGCCGGGCATCACCAGTTCCCCTGTGGGAGGCCCAAGGTCACCTTTCCCTGCCTCCTTTGTACCACATGGCAGTTGGACCTGAGGCCCTGAAGGGGGGCGCAGTGGGGAGTGTGATATCCACCTGAGCCAGACCCCACAGGAAGCCTGTGCTTGGGTACCCTCTCTGTCCTTCAAATGGACCCCCTGAGCAGCCCATGTTGTATGGGCTCCCAGTCTGTGAGGGTCAACATGAAGCTGCAAAGTCCCCATCCTAGTAGAAACATGCAGCTGACATCCAGGCCAGGGCAGGAAGCAGACAGCACAGAGACAGAAGGCTCAGGAACTTAGAGGTTGAGGGGCCAAGGTGGGCACAGGACGGAAAGCAAGAGAGAAGGCAGGCTGGACTGGAGCCAGACTTTGAAGGACAAAGGATTTAACTGTTCTTGAAGTACCCAAGTGTGTGGGTGAGGGTTTGGAGCCCTTCCTGGGAACAGCGTACCCTTTCCCATAAGACATCTGGGCTACTCTGGCTCAGATGGCCTCAGCTCTTGATGACCAGTGGCTGTAGGGTGAAACAGATGGCCAGCGGGGGTGGGAGGGGTGCCCTCAGGCCTGAGCCAAGCAAGGCCAAGTGGCCCACACAGGCCAGAGCTGGAGACCTTGGCACCAGTGACTTGAGCTCGAGAGTTGAAAGTTAATGATTCATTTGTGGCCAATTTCTGCTGGCGTTTGCCTGGAAATTCCCAAGCCTGCCCCTTCCCTCAGCTCAGGAGCTCCAAGAATACAGTCTCATTTACACTTGGCTGAGAACATCTCACCCACTCTCCAGGGAATGGTTTTTAAAATTGCAGCAGGAGCTGTGCAGGTTACCCTTTAGGAAGAACTGGTTCTTTGTGGCAGGGTTGGAGCTAGGCTGGTTGGCTTTAGTAGAGATTCCCTCTGACCCCAAGTGCTGATCAAAGGAACCTCATATGCATTCATGGTATCCCCCATTTAGTTTGGAACACATGTGACCAGAATTCAATCTAGTGTAATGTGTAAAGTGTGCAGCAGTTACAAATGGGGAGGTGGAGCTTGGCCCACAACAGGACTTGGCTGGGTAGAGAAAAAGGCATGTGCAAAGACCTAGGGGCATAAAAGTCCAGGGAAGGTTGAGTAACTGTGGCATGACTGGGGTATAGAGAGTATGAGAGACTTCTAGGACAATAATAAACTCACAAGTGAAGGAACTGGAGGGCTTGGGAATTGGGCGGTGGGAAGGACTGACAGTAGAGAATCAGGCTGGTACCTGGGTAGAGACAGGTGTTTGATTTGGGTTATAGGGTCATTTGCCCATTTGGGTCTTGATTCTGCTGGTCAGCAGGCCTTCCTAGACAGCATTCTCTATGCGAACTTGGGGGCCCTGTGTCTGTGTGGAATCTGAACTAGACAGAAGGGATCACGGTGGAACCTAGGTAAGTGACAATGAACCCAGGGGAGGTATGAGCCATTGGGGTAGGCTGTGCCATCATCTCGAGTCCTCTGGTGCGCATAGCAGAGGTGTTGGGGTTGACTTCAAGAACTCCATGTTCCTGGCAGGCTCTGCAGACAGACAGCCTAGAGGTTACCCCTGTCCCATGGGAATCACGTGGTCTTACCCAGCCTGAAAGTGTATCTGTCACTGTGCAAACAAAATGGGTCAGGGAGGGGACTGTTGATGGTAGAGTTGGGTCAGAACCCAGGGCCCATCCTGGCTCGTCACACCCATGTCCCCCAGCACCCACTCCTATATATCTGAAGACACCGTTCTCCCAGAACCAGGCAAACAGAGCAGTGCTCCTGCAGGGTGAGGACCTGGGAGCTGGAGAGGGGGCACCTCTGACTGCTCACTGCTTAAGATTTCATTTCTTCTGATGATGTCTTGACAGTCCAGGCATTGGTGGTAAACAGCCTCTCTCCCTGATGTTTCCTGTGGCAGCAGCTTTCTCTGGCGAGGGTGTTATCCACACTTGGCAAGGCCTCCACTGCCCTAGCTCCCAGCTCTCCTCCCAGCACATGAGAGCCACACAGAGGCGATCACGACTGCTGAGCCCACGGAGTGCAGGGTAGGGGTTGGGCAGGGACAGGACAGTGCTGGGCCCAGCCTCTGTTCCCCTAGCAGCACTGCTGGGCCTCAGAACTTCCAATGGCTCCTGGTTGTGGCTGGTCCTTGAGTTGCGAGGGCGGTGGTATCAGATGTCTACTGGCTCCCACAGGCCTGGTGCTGGGTTCTTGGCATTGCACAGTGGCAGGAGGAGCCTGTCTCCCAAGAGTACTGTTGCCAGGCCTGTCTGTGGCTGAGCGTGACGATGCCTTGTCCCTGCAGCCCCCATGGCCTGCGTCACACTGGCTTAGGTGTCCTGAGTCAGAGCCAGGAAGTGGATCTGCTGTGTGGAGGCGGAGGTGCTGCTGGCCTGGGCAGCCGGTGTGAACTCCAGCCTCCTGCCTGTCCACACCTGGAGTGCCAGACTTCTGTGTTCTTCCCTTGCCTGGCCAGGGTTTGACCTTTGCCTGGAGGAGAGGTGGGGTATAATGTGCTCTACCCTCTACTCACTGTGCCCAAGTCCCCTCCCACTTGGCCAATAACTGCCACTTAAGACAGACAGGGCTGTGATGGAAGTTGCTGGGCCCAGCTCTGCCAGATCGTGCTGCCTAGCCTTTGCCTGGGCTACCCCCTCAGAACACCACTCCTACTTGTCCTCAGTACACTAATGTCCCTATCCAAGAATTTATCCAAAGAAGTACTTTTTTGGCACAGTCTCCCTTGGCAGCTGCCTCTCCAGACAGAGCTGCACCACCTCGCCGAGGACCTCCATGACACTCCCTCGTTGTGTAGCATAATCCCATTTTCCTGCATGGGGCTCCCCCATTCACATGGGCTGGGACCTTCGAGCTTGTTTATCTTTGCATCCTGCAGGCCTGATCTATAGTAAGTAGGTGCCTAATAAAAGCAGGCTGGGCTTAATTAAGGGGTGTTGGAGTCTCCCTTTGTTAATGATGTGGGGAAGAGAGGGGAGGCCAGTGTTTCTGAGTGGCCAGCCTGACCTCCCTGCCCCGCCCTTGCCTTGTCCCTTCCCATGGTGATTGCTGGGGACTGGGCTGTCCTCCTGCCCTCCAGCCACTGCCCTCCTTGCAGGCAGGAGCCAGCTCCCTGGGTTGCCCAAGTGATCACTCTCCAGAAACACCCCAGTGGAAACTGCATGAATGATTGATAAGAGCTGAGAGCTGTTTAATTTTTCCCCCTGTTTAATGGCTATCAATAATTTAATACGCTCTCTGTATGTTTTTAAGAAATAGCACCCATTTGCTGTCTCCGGTTTAGCGGACTAAATGATTTAAGCATTGGAAATGTGCTTGGAGGATGGAGGGTGAGCGAAGCAGAGAAATCTGGAGGCTGGGGCGGGGGGCGGGTGGGCAGTATTCAGAACCACAACAGCATCTTGGCCTGGGCGAGGGAGTGTGTGTGTGTGTGTGTGTGTGTGTGTGTGTGTGTGAAGGTGGGCGGGAGGGCGGAGGGAGGGAAGGGGCGGGTAAAAGCCAGCGCCTCTCTGCTAAGAGCAAGATAATTGCTTTTCCGGGGCCTCACTGAGCACCAGCTGAACAGCTGTCACGCCCCCCTCCCCCAAAGCTGAGCTTTTCTGAGTGGCCCTGGGGGCTCAGGGGGCTAGAAAGGAGCAGGGTTAGCACCAGGGCTGAGACCCACCCCCCAACCACTACCAACATCTTGACCCCCTCCTAATGTTTAAATCATTTTTAATGAATCCAGGCCACTGCCTGGCCAGTGCCTTCCAGATGGGCTTGGGTGGCTGGAGGGGGAGATTCAGAATCACTAATCTCTTGGCCCAGAGGGACCTGGAAGGTCACCTGCCAATGTTCCCCACACTTTACAGATGCAGAAGATCACCTGGGAGGACTGGTTAACAATTTAAATTTCTGGGCTGGCTTCCAGACCCACGACTGCCATTCTCAGGGGAGGCCCAAGATGCTGTGGGCTTAACAATCAGCTGGGTGATTCTTCCCACCAGAGGAGTCCAGCTCCCTTCTGGTTCTCTCAGCACCCACCACCCCATGTGGCCTCTCCCTCTGCTTGTATGCCTGCCTCTGGGGACAGGGTACCAACCCCCTCTCCCATGGCTAAGCTGCTCTTATGTACTCTTTCTTATAGTCACTTCTGCTTTAGGACAGAACCTCTCTCCAGGAGCTGGCACCCTTCCACTGCCCAGCCTAGCCACTCCCTGGCTTGTCTGTGCCACTCTGCTGGACAGGGAACTTCTTTTCTTAGCAAAAGGTGCCTGAGGCAGGGGAATAGATGACGGGTGCTATGAACTGTGCCTAATGGACTGGGCTGGTTGTTTTAGCCTGATACTGGCAGGCACCATTGCTGGTACATACACCTGAGGAAAGCAGAAAAAGACCTGAGGAACCACCTTGGCCTAGCAAACCCAGTGCCCTCACCAGAGAGAGAAAACTGACCTGTCAGAGATTGTTGAATAAGCCAATCATTCAGATGAGGGGTAGGAGGAGGGGAAGCTGGACAGAGGGACTCCCCAGAGGTCACACCTGCATAAGGAGGAAGCTGGAGCTGCAAAGATGGGGGCAAGAGACCCATAGAAGGGAGAACATAGCACAGGTATGTCATAGAGGCCTAGGGGTTGGGAGTTAGCTGAGACCCTGCCTGGTCCCCCCACAGGAGGGCTGTGCAGGCTGCTGGAAGTAACCTTCAGAGATGAGACATGAGACATGGGTTGAAGGATTGTAGCGGAGCTGATGTCCTTCCTGGCAGTCTGCATTGCTCTTTCTAAGGCCATAGCATTGTAGGACTGCCTGTGAGTCTGATGACCTTATTTTAATAGGTAATTAGGGGAGGAGGAGCTGTGTACATTTATGGGATCATTAGCAGCTACCAAACAGGGGACCCCATATGACCCTCCACTACATGGAACCTCTTTGCAGCCCCAGGTTCAGCCTTCCCTTCAGTCTGTGTAGGAGGAGCTGGGCCCTGGAGGAGGATTGCCCTGTCTTGTGTTGGCACGTAACCCTGTAATCTCTAGTCCCTAACCCCCTGGAGCCTTGCTGATCATCACATGGTGACTGTGGGGGTCCCCACATTGGGGAAGAGGAGGTGGGATGCTGCCTAACCCTGACAGGGCATCTACTCGGAGAGCTCCAAGGGCTGGGGAGACAGAAGAAGAAAAAGGCTTAATCCTTCCCCGAGGCAGGCCCAGCCTTAGCACTGTGTGCTTGTGGCCTCCAGCAAAGGGGAGGGGTTCAGGGAAGGCTTCCTGGAGGAGGTGCTGCCTGGCTGCAGGCCGAAGCATGATAAGAAAGGAAAGGGCATCCCAGGTGCAGAATGTGAGGTAGCGGTGGGTGAGCAAAGAGGAGAAGGTGGGCCACAAGCCAGGATGGGGCTGGGCCAGAGCCTCAGGATTTGTTTGTTTTTCTGCTATTGAAGTGTTACATCCCTGCAAAAAAAAGAAAAAAGAAAAGAAAGTGTCACATCCTAAATACATAGCTTGACAAATTGTCTTGAAGTGAGTGTGCTTGTATAATCACCATGTGCCAGAAAGAGAACATTCCAGACTTCCTAGAAGCCTTCCAGTCACTTCTCTCAAGGAAAAGAGGGTCCTGGTTCCCCTCGTTCCCAACAGTCTGCTACCAGTTATCTGTTGTACCAAACAACCTGCCCCAAAACAAGTGGCCTCAAGCAGCCACCATGTGAACTCTCCGTCAGTCTGTGGCTTGACTAGGCTGTCCCCCTTTTGGTTTCCCTTGGGCTCATGTGGCTCCAGACACCTGGTGGGCCTACTGGACCAGAAGTTCCAAGATAGCCTCAGTCACCTAGCCTTTGGTGCTGGCTGCTGGCTGGGTCTCAGTTCTCCACTCTCTAATGAAGTAGACTGGCTTCCTTCTGTGACCTGGCAGTGGTCAAAGAGTGTCAAGGTCAGGAATGACAGGATCTCTTGAGGCCTAGTCTCTGTGCTCCACAACACGTTACCTTCACTGAATCAAAATTTGCTGAACTGAAATCCCGATTCAGGGGTGGAGATACAGACGCTGTGGCTAGGTTCAGACTGCTGTGGGCATACAGCAGAGTCATACTGCCCTTCTTGACCTTGGTATAAACGGATTGTAAGTACAGTGACTCTTGTGTCTGATTTTTTAGATCAGTGTTGCATTTGCAGATGAATCTGTGTTTCTGGACACAGTGGCAGGTCACTCATTGTTGAGGTTGTGAGGTAACTGGTGTGAATGTGTAGCTGTACCTGTTCTGTGGCTGTTAGACCTAGCACTGCTGGAGAACAAATGCACTCATCTCTGTGGAAACGGAGTGACTGGGTCGTGGGATAGGCCACTGGACGGACAGGAGATGCTTCCACATTGTTCTCCAAAGGAGTGGCATGAGTGTGCACCCCCCGAGCAGTGTCTAGGGGACCGGAGGGATTTGAGAAAGAGCTGTCAGCTGAAGATAGGCTTGAGAGGTGTCTCTGGGCACCTGTGGAGACGTTTGAAAAGGGGCTGCCTATGATATCTCCTCTGCCTGCCCTAAGCCTCAGGCTTCCAGGCTGGGGGAAGTAGGGACATCAGATCAGGTGGCACTGTTGAGTGTGGTCTTTCCTGAGCTACCTTTTCCAACCTCAAGAGCCTCCCATTGCTGCCTTCTGCTACCAAAACTGCCTTCCATGGCCAGCTTGGCCCTCAATAGCCAGGAGAGCAGGTGTCTGGGGACACAGGACTTGGAGGAGTCTCCTAGCAGCCTCTATGCCTGATAGCTTTGGGTAGTGGGCAAGGCCAGGACATGAGTTTTACTGCTGGCCTTGCCACTTCCATTTGCCGGAGGAGGAACCCCTTCCTTATCAGGGCCTCAGTTTCCTTGTTTGTGAAATGGCAGAGAAGAGTGTCAGTACCACCAGGTCTAGGCTCTCATCAACCTGACCTCGGGGTTCTAGAGCCAGACAGGAGGAAAAGGACATGGGACTGCTTTGGAGGTCTCAGTGGGCTTCCTGATTTCAAGGTACATAGTGGTTGGCCTCCTTTGTTCAGTTTGTTTCTTAAACTCCTCAGTGCACCAGAACTGTGATTCTCACTCCTCACTCAATCACCCACCCACCCACCCATCCATCAATTGTCAAACCATCTCTGTGGTCCTTACTAATAAGCCCAGAGACAGGTAAACTAGACCTCCTTCCTGATGTCCAGGGGCTCTGCCCCGAGCCCGTGGAAGCCTTCAAGAGACAGGATCTATGAGGTTCCAGGCTCACTGGGGAGCAAAGAAAGAAAGAAGGGGTAGGGCAGAGGGCCTCACAGAAGCATCTGAGCAGGGGCTTGAAGGTCAGCAGGGCTTGGAAAGACAAAGACGTGGGGAACAAGAGTTGTGGGCAGGACCCCCGCATGTGACAAGGCTGGGGGAAGGAGGCTGACTGGCCTGCCACACTGGTGGGCATGTGGTATGGCTGCTGCTATTGTGCGGGCTGCGAAGGCCACTGACTTCAGTGTGGAGTTCAGGAGCCCGTGCCTTTCCTAAGTGGGAGGGAACCTCCCCTCCTCCCGTTTCTAGGGTGCTCCCCTTGGGTGGACTGGTTCTGTCTTCTAGGAGATGGGCAGGACCTTGAGCTCAGGGAAGGGGACGGGGGACTGCCTGCTGGATGAGCTCTGGAGCTCACTGTCCCTCTGCTCTCTCATAGGACTTTGCAGCAACTGTGCTTGGATATAGTGGGCCTGGAGCTGCCCCCTCCCTCTCCTGATACCCAGCAATCTCAAGTCCTTATCAGTTGCCAGAAGCCTCTGCAGGTAAGCACGTGGGGCCAGCCCTGCTGGCACACCTGCCGATGGGGGCCTGTGTGGTGCGGGACCACTGGCAGCAGTCCATGTGAATCCATGGCTTGGAGAGCTAGGAATATGAGCAGCTCACTGCTCACCTTCCCCTTCTTCCCTGGACTTCCAAACCAGATAGCAGAAAACAGAGGTGCCCTGGCAGGGACTTGGACCTTTGGTTTTAATCTATTGCCACCTCCCAGTGTAGCCTCGGAGTATATCTGTCCTTCCAGGGCTCAGGACCTGGGCTTTCTTGTCTAGTACCTGGGAATAATAGTAGCTGTAATGCCTCTGACCATATAAATATTAAGTGCATTGTAAGGAGTGCGCAAGCAGGAAAAGTTAACTTTTCTTCTTCCTTACCCCCCTGGAGGGAGTAGCTGTAACCATCACCATTGTATAGGTGAGAAAACTGAGCCTCAGGGTCTGGAAGTACGTTGCCTGAGGTCACACACCTGGCCCAGCCTGGGGTTCAAGTCTAGATCTGTGTATGCCAGTGCACCAGCGTCCAAGCCCTACACCACTTTGTGGCTCCTTGGTAGTGGGTATTAGGGCAATGGAGGTGGAGATGAGTATCCTCAGAAGTGCTGGAGCCTGGTCCCAATTCAGAGCAAATGAAGGGATCTTATGCACAGTAACAATGGCTGCTGGTGGGTCTGGGGTCATGACTTCTGTGTGGGTGCAATATGGCATCAACCAGGCCTGGCAAAGAGTACCTCCCAGGTGGCACGAAGAGTCCTCTCTGAATTCAAAGCACTGAGTTCAACTCCCCCCTCCCCCCACAAACAAAGCAAAAAAACCACCAGAGTCCCCTCTGGAGAAGGGTGTGTATTGGCTGCATAAGGCATTCTCCAGTCTCCCACCCCCAATTCAGCTTCCCAAGTTTATATTAAGCATCTACTGTATGCCAGATCCCACACTAGGTACTTCAGCGCAAGGAAAAGGGCCCTATCTGACGCTGTTTTATGGAGAAGCAGAGAAATCCCGACAGAGGAAGTGGCCCTGTAACAAATGGACAGGGTTCAGAGGTTAGACAGAGTTCTGGAAGGTGACCCAAAAGTAACTGGTGGAGAGAATGGTGCAGCAGACTAGTAGGAGAAACTGGCAACATGGTACAAAAGGATTATGAATGACCATAAACACCACTCTAGAGCATTGGATCCCAGGGATAGTATGGAGGCATTTAGGGTTGCAATTCAGGTAGTACTATTGAAGATGTGCTTGAACCAGATCCCTGAGGCTGCCTTGGAGAGGCCATTGGAAAGCCTCCATCTAGAAGCAGGGACACTTGTAAGCTGTCCTAAGAGCCCAGTGAGAGGTTGGAGAGCTCAGCTGGGACCAGAAAAGCCCAAAAGAGAGGAAGGAATGCTGACAGGATTTGCAACTGGTTGGTGCTGGGGTGCCAGGGTAGAATTCTGCCTCAATGTGGGATGGGGTGGAGATGGAATTCTTAGTGGAAGTGAGGAGTCTGGGAACCAAGAAGGTTTTTAGGAGCAGATTGTGGCCCAGAATGTCTGAGGGCTGAGATGTTCATGAGGAAGAAGAGACTTGAATGACTCTGTGTTTACACATGGCCCTGGTGCTCTCACTTAAGTAGACACACATGCAGGCATGCTCCCACGTTTACCCCCAGGCCTCTCTAACCTGTAGTCCTTGTGTGTGCACACATATGCTGTGCAGACAGACATAGGTGGTATCCTTAACGTGCTTGCAAACATACCAATGCACAACAAGGAGATACAGATGTACAAATACACACACATGAGAACAGTTGTGTACACACAGCTGTGCCAGTCTGTGTGCCTCACATGCACACATGTACAGACACTACTCATGCACGCTGGGTGTGCACACACATGCACTTGCATACACATCCATGCCCACAGACACACAGTCACAAACTGGATTGCACACAGGTGCACAGGCACAAGCTCTCACAGACACAGGGCACTCCCACACACACAAGGAAAAGTATGTTACAAGGAGGAGGTCAGAGGTCGATGGTGTTGTACTTGAGGAAGCTTCTGCAGCTTCCAGGGGCCCTGGACAGCTTCAGGTAGAGGTGGAGCCACAGTGCTGTGTAGGGAGGGTAGTTGTTGGTGTTTCAGGGTGGCAGGGTGACTGATTCTGGATAAGCCCTGGCCCTCCTAGGCCTCAGCTTCCTCATCTGGATACAGGAACACTCACCCTCGGCTGTGTATGGGTGGGTCACAGACCACCCACTAGTGCAGGTTGCTGGGGACAGTTTCAGGCTCTTCAGCTGCTGTGAATTGGACCTCTTGTTTTCACAAGAAAATGGGACATAGGTAGGGTAGGGCTGTGATGAGTGTTGCCCTGGTATATCTGTGGGATCTTGTCCATGTTCCTTGACCCCTGGGGACTCCTTCTGGGCCTTCTGGGGCCTGGGCACCCTCTGAGTCCTGGGCTTGACAGGTGACCCCACCTGCCTTGTCCAAGGTGAAGGGGCTCTCCCTGCTCCTCCACCTGTCCTTCCCCTGTTGACCCCTATGTGGCTGGGGCTCTGTGGCACCCACTTTGGAACTGCAGTCACATGAGGCTGGCACGTTGCCTGTGAACTCTGAATCCCCCTCCCTCCTCCAAGAAGTCCAAGAGGGAGACCTTACTGAGCCATTTCCAGGTAAGGAAACTAAGGCACAGAGAGGTAAAAGAGAAGTATTGGAGCTGGGTTTGGAGCCAGGCCAGAGTGACATTTGTGTTCTTTATTCCAGTGCTCTCTCTCCAAGGATAAGCCATTTAGTGCCAACTTTGCAGATGGGGAAACTGGGGCTCAGAGATGGTGGGCTATACAGCCAGGAAATGGTAGGAATGGAATTGGTGCTTAGTAACCACACTCCACCCAGATTCACCCCTCCCCTCCCTCCTGACAGGGCCCTTGGCACTGGGGATGGGAATCCCAAGGCAGATATGGGATTGATTGTCTGGGTTGCAGTCCTGGCCCAGTGTCCCAGGCACGTTTGCCAGTTTCTTGCAAATAAAGAAGTGGATTGTTCCCCATGGCCTGCTATCTAACATGGTCTGGAAACCTTTTCTCCAAGACCCCTTTGTATTGCGTCCTCAGTGTCTTTCAGAAACTTGGCCAGCAGGAAACTCCAGGGTCTCTAGGGCTGGCAGAGCCTTAGGCCTTGGGAGAGGCAGGCATATCACCAGTCTGCTAGGGTTAGGTTGCAGGACCCTCACATAGGTTATGAGATTCTGCCTGGCAGGGAAGAGACCTGGAAAGGACCCTGGGAGGTGACAGTTAAGCTGGCCCTGCGAATTTATATCAAGATGTGTCAGCAGCATGGGGTACTTTTAAGCTTGTTACCATCCACAAAGCCAGCCTAACGCGATTGTGAGATGAAGTGAAAAGGATCAAATTTGTGTGTCAGCTCTATCACTAGAGGCCCGATCAAACTTGGGCAGGTCTGCTTCGCCTATAAGCCTCATCTGCCAAGGTGAGCACTGGTGTCCTCCTTACTCAGGGGGCTCAGTAGTACCATGATCCAGCTTATTCCAAGCAGTTTGGGACAAAGGCTGCCTTAAGGTAGATGGGAGCTCCTCCTCTTAGGCCATGGTGTTCAAGTCTTCCCAGACCTGTTGCTCTCTCCCTTCTGTCTCTGCCTTGCATAGTTTGGTGCCTGGGTTTTTGTGCTGTGTGCATACATGTATGCGTGCATGCGTGCGTGCGTGCGTGCGTGTGTGTGTGTGTGCGTGTGTGTGTGTGTGTGTGTGTGTGTGTGTGTGTGTGTATAGGAGTGTATTTGCAGATCCTCTTGTCTGGACTGCCCCAGGCCTGCCCATCTCTCTCCACTTGGCAAACTCCCTCCTGCAGATTGGCTGCTCTGGCGCCTTCTCTGACCCACCTCCCCCTCCCACAGCTGCAATGGCCTCTTGCCATGTGGGGCTCTGCAGTGGCCGGAGCCCTTTTGGCCCCCAGCAGACTCCTGAGAGAGCCCTTGATAGGCTGTGTTCCCATTTGTCAGGTGGAAAAACAGACTCAGAGGCATAGTTCCAACCCAGCTTCCTGGGCTGTGGTCAGGCCACATGGGTCAGGTGGCAGCTTAGGGCAGATGGTACCTGGGTTCCATGCTGGCAGACTCAGTCCATCCTTCTGGGAAAATTGGCTTTTTTCCTCCTGGTGGAGGAGAGACCCCAGGTGCTAGGTTGCTTAAAAGAGCCTGGTGGGCCCCGGAGGTCCAGATTGCTGGAGTAGACCAGAGGTCAGCTCTGCTCTTCCCTATGGTGGATGTGGCCCAGTTCATATAGCCCATGACTAGTCCAATGTGTGAGGAGGCTTCAAGGCTTGAATGAATGCATGCCAGGGTAAGAAGGCCTGAGTTGGTTGGGCCATGGCAGCCAGGATAGGCCAGACACATAGGAGAGGGTGTCCCATTGAGCCTCAACAAGCTGTCCCTGTAGCCGGTCCTTAGTAAAAGGTATCAAAAGCTTGATGGATGAAGGACAGGATGCTCCAGGATTAAGGGCGTGAACTCTGGGCCAGGCTCTGGGGTGTTTCCAGCTCTGCCTTTCCTTCCTTTGTGGCCTCAGGCTAATGCTTAACCTCTCTGTGCCCTACTTCCTCATCTGTACCCTGGGGAGAACAGAAGCCAACTTGCAAGAGGTCAGCAGGGCCTGGAGTATGGTTGGTGGGTGGTGGGCAGAGATGTGGTACATGACTGACAGACTGATCCTGAGCCTGCAGGCACATGGGGGCGGTTCCTGGGACAGAGGCCTAGCTGTGTGGTCACTTAGACGAAGGTGTAGGGGACAGGGTTGGGTTCCTCAGGAGGCAATCCCACACATTCTGCTGGCTCTGTGGGCAGTCGCTTGGTGAAGGCCACAGGCCCTCCGTCACCAGCCCCTGGGGTATGGCTTCATGCCACCAGCCTGGGTGCCATCAGCCTTCTGTTAGCACACTTCAGGGTTCTGGGCCATGTCTGCCTGCAGAGAACTTGAGTGCCAAGGGCAACTTGGGAGGACCTGACTCCACCCAGCCTGTGATCCTGCAGAGCTGGGATTCCAGGGCCCAACTGTGGCATGCCTGTCCATCTTCAGGGCCAGCTGAGAATGCATGCCCCGCCCCCTGCCTGGAATTTGTTGCCTACAGCCCAGACCCCTGTGCCACCAGCTTCTGCAGCCTGCTCTGACCCCACCACCCCTAGCCCAGCCTGGAGCTGGAAATAGTCCTCAGCCTGCTGCTGCTCATTCTTGCCCAAGGAGGGATACCCCGTAGGTCAGCAGAGCGGGGCTGCCATCCTGTGAGGCCCTCTCAGAGGCCTTTTATTCAAGCCTCAATTGCACCACAGATCTCCTGTGTGACCTTAGATTAATCGCTGTCCCTCTCTGAGCTGCCATTCATTGGTCTGTAAAACCAGAGGATATATTCTTTAAGGATATCGATATTGTGCAGATGAGAAAAATCACAACTAAGAAACACCCAGGGTCACACAGCTATTGGTGGAACTGGGATTGAGCCCAGTTTTATCTGAAACCATAATATGTGTTTTCCCTGCCACATCACACTGCTTCTTGCAGGCACAGGGGTGTTCTCTGGGTGACCTATGCCCTGGGTCAGCCAGAGTGGTAGAATGCTGCTTGGATTCCAACACCACAATCAGCAGTAACACCAGAAGCAGATGGAGGTGAGGAGCTGCATGGACCCAGGCCTGGGCAGAGGTCACACAGCCTGCAGCTTGAAGTCATGAGGGTGGAGGGAGGTGGGGGGCAAAGACCTCCCGAGGCAGCCAGAAAGGCTTCCTGGAGGAGTGAAGGTAAGCTGGATCCCCTCCAGAGGTCCTCCTGGAGTCTCTGCATTACTTGGTAAGGTGGGTCAGCACCACCCAGCTGGCAAAAATGCCGAATCCAGCTACAGCTGGAAGCAGGAGTGTGGCAGCTCCCAAGGGGCTTGGAGGCCACACCAAGTTTGGCCTTGTTTTTGCAGTGATGGAAGCAGAGGCAGCTCTCTGTGAAGGCTGAAGGGCTGGCCTCAGCTTCCGTGAAGGGTAGGGTGGAGGCACAGCCTGAGTCTTGGCTCCTGGAGACTGGTGGCAAGAGTTGTAGGGCTGGGGCTGGTCTGCCCTTGGGTTCTACCAGGCCTCATTAGCCCCCAGCACCTCTCCTTGGCAGCTCTACCAGAAGAGAAAAGCCCACTTCCCCAAAGGGAGAAAAATGAAGTTGCCTGGGAGAACCAGGTGCCACCTTCTTCAGTCACCATCTACACACCTGCCTCCTCACCCTCCATGGGCCTACCTCAGCTCAAGAGTTTGAAGTGAATGTTACTCAGTGACAAGTGGGATCAGAGAGGCCAGAGACCAGCCTAGGGACACACAGCCTCATCATAGTGACATCTTTCTCAAGGTGGGGGGGGGCAAGTCTGGGTCTCTCTGGGCTCTCCTAGAACCCTGGAGGTTCTCCCTAATTGTACATAATCACTCATGTAGGTGTCATGGCCACCATTCCCCTTCCCGATGAGGTTCCCTCACCTAGCCCTTCCTAAGTCCTGGAGTTTGTCTTGTTCTTGTCCATGAGCGACATACCTAACCCACACACCTGGGATAGAAAATAGCCTTGCCTCTTGGAACCCAAAGTCTCAGTGACCTCCTAGCCGGGGAGCAGACATGTACGTGTATGTGTGTGGGGGGGGATTACCACAGGGTGGCACTCTCTGAACCGTAACAAAGCCAGAGGCCTCCTGGGGAGGAATGGTCTTGAGGCATCATCTAGCCCCCTCATAGCACAGGTGGGGAACTAAGACCCAGAGATAGGGGAGGCACACCCAAAATGACCTTGCATAGGCACCAGGCCTTCATCTGAGCTCACTGCCACCCTGAGCCACTCTGGTGACATGGTCGGAGGTCATGCTGGTGGGTCAGAGACCAGCAGCAGCAGCAACAGGAGTAACAGGAGTCCTGTGTTTGCAGAAAGACAGAGCCAACCCGATGGACTGGGGACACAGAGGACAGAGCCAAGGAAGGGCAGGATATCTGTGGAAACACACCTATAGCAGCGCAGGCTCTAGAAGCCTCATATGCTTGCTGAGGTTGGTTTCACCTCCCATCTGTTTACCCAGAGAGCCCTGAGACCACGGGCCAGTGGCCAGGAGCTGGCTGACACCACACCCCAGGCCAGGGCCTGACTTGAGAGCTGACAAAGTACAAGAGGGTGAGGAAAGAAATCCAAGGCCACCTGTGTTTCTCTTCCAGGGAATAATCAAGTGCCTAGCCAGCCTGCCGTCTGGTAGGCAGCTGGCCACAGGACAATATCCGTAGTACCTGAGGTAAAGGGCTAAGGACTCCAAGGGGCTTGAGGTCAAGGAGGGCTTCCTGGAGGAGGAAAGGCTTCAACTGGGCCCTGAAGAATGTACCACACTGGGACTGGACTACAGGCATCCAGGCCCCTGGCCAGGCTCCTTTTGGATCTAAGCCAGCGTTTCCTGTTGGGGCCACAAGGCAGGTGTATTGGCAAGGAGGCCCCTGGCTGGAGCTGCTAGGGGTGAGCAGCAGGCAGGGCCTCTGCTCTGTCTTCCCTCTTGGGCTCCGACTGCTTTAATTGGCTTTGTCTGCTGATGGTGCTGACATTTACCTGATGGGGAGGAGGGCCTCTCCCTCTTGAATCAAGATGCTAAAAATAACCAGGTCCAGCTTCCCAGGGCCCCTGCCCAGCCAGCGCCTGCTCCATGCCTCAGCGACCTTTCTCCTGGGTACTAGAAGCTAATTGCACTGCTAGCTCATGGCTCCTGGGCCCAGGACTTTTTAGGGATTGGAACAGGAGTGGACTGCTTCCCAGTTAGAAGAGGGCGTTCTCTAATGCCTCTGTGTCTTCCAGGTTTCTTTCCTGTGAGCAGCTTCTGTCCACGGTGGCCATCCCACCCCTGGGTGCTTGGGCCCCTTCCCTGAGCTGCCTGTTTCTCCTGGCTACCTTGTTCCAAACGGGGGCCATGACCCTCCCCCTCAGACTTATCCAGCACTAACCTCTCATCTTGTCCAGTGCCTGATGCAGACATGCAGTGTGGCCTCCTGTCCCAAGGCTGCTGTTCATCCTGTCACACCAGCAACTGACTCTAGAGCTGGACACATTTCCAACCTCAACCTTCCCGTCTCTGAACTGGACATCACCATCTGACCTTGTAGTGCAGCAAGAATGAAATGAGGCAGTGAGCACAAAAGGCTTGCTCAGGAGTGAGCCCCGAGAGCCAGTTGGAGGCAGGTGTATGGACACCTGGAGCTTTCCTTTCTCTTGCTGGGTACATGCTTCCTGGGAATCCAATAAATTAGCTTGATGTGTTTGTTCAGGAGAAGATGTAGGCTGAGGATCGATGACTCGGTTTCTCCCAAAGTGACTCTTGCCCATTCACTCTGCACCTCCAGCCTGAGTTTGTCTGATTCTTGCACTGGGTCAGTGTGACCAGAAACGTGTGGGCACAGGCCTCCATCCAGTGGCTGGCTAAGCTTTAGAGTAGGCCTAGTGGGGACAGAAGTGGTTTTCCAGGCTCTGGACTTGCCAGCTGTGAGACCACTGGGTCACATGGCTTACCTACCCCTGCATGCCTCAGTCTCCTCATCTGAAAATGGGGGTTCCTACCCCGAAAGTATTGTGAGGACTAAATCAAGAGAGTGCTATGGCAAGATGAGGGTCAAGGATAGATATGAAGGTCCTTTCAAAGAGCCAGGAAAAGCCCATTTGGAAGATGGCCAACATCTCATGGAAGCGGTACCTTCCTGTCCTAAGGATGATGATGACTGACAAGAGATGACTTTATTCACCTGTGCAGCATTCTAGGACTCTGCACACACTCTATCCCACTAGCCTGAGAGGGGAAGGCTCTTACTGCAAATGATGCAATAAGATAAGTGACTGTCCAAGGCCACACAGCTAATTAGTGATGGAGCTGGGAGTGGGTACCCTTATTTGCCACCTCAAACCTGTTTTTTAAACACTGAACTATCCTGCTATCACCGAGAATCAGTGTAAGCTGGGAGACAGATGGCTCCCCCTCCCCCAGAAGCTAGACTTTGAGTTGCTCCAGATAATTTCCCAGCGGCAGTTCAAGGTGGCATCTGAGAATGGCATGGGGTGGGCAGTGCACATTGTGGTGTCCTGGTCCTGGACTTGCTGCATCCTAGATGAGGCTAGGTATTGACTAGGCACAGAGCCTGGCCTGTACACAGATGCCCCACAGTCCAGAGGATCCAGGGCCTAAGCATAGAGTTCAGATGCTCTAAAGTCCTCAGGGGAGGCCCAGGCAGCTTTGGGCAGCCTTGGGCAGCCTTGTTGAGCCAGGAGGAGTCATAATGTCAGCTTGGTATGTGAACTTTCTTTCTGGCAGCAGTGGGTAGCCAAGGAGGCAGTGAAGTGTTTACAAGGGTGACTTAGAGGCAGGAGCATAGTAAGGTCTGATCACCAGCAGGAGTGGGACAGTGAGGAAGACACAGTTCCAGAGGTGGTGAAGGGGGTCAAATCCACCATGGGTTGTGGAGGTATCAAGGTCAACTCCGGCTTCTCCCCCAGCCCTCGGGGGCTAGGCTGCCCAGCATTGAGAAGCAGTGGGTGCCTGCACCAATAAGAATTGACCCAGGACCCCAGGGCAGCACTGGGTCCCTCCCCCAAGAAGCCCTGACCCGGAGGAGAACACCACAGGGCAGCGGCTCCCACCAACTCCACCCTATGACCCCTCTCCCCCCACTGACCTTTCTCCTTTGTCAGCACTGCACTCTATCACTGTATCAGGAAGGCCAGTATGCTCACCAGATGGCCCTGCCTGGCCAGGGCTGAGATGGAGGCCCTCTCTGCCCTCCCCCTTAAGGAAGAGATTCCAGAGTTTCTCTAGAAAACTGAGAGCAGAGGTGCCAAAGTCCTTCATACATACAGGGAAACTGAGACCTAGCAAGGAGTAGTCTAGGACTCATCACCAGTTAAGTACAGATGCAGCCTGGGTAGAGAGGCCAGACATGCCCCAGTCCCCTCATGCTGGCAGGGCAAGGAGAAGAGCCAGCTGGAGAGGAGCAAAGCTAGGCCTGAGAGTGGAGCAGGTGAGGAGGATGGGTCTGTGAGGTGTGGGAAGGGCTGAACCCAGATCACCCCAGCAAGTCCCCAAACCAAGGGGGGCTCCAGCAGGCCTGGGAGGGAGCCAGAGCATTCAGACATGGCTTGCTTGGTCATCCACCTTGGGTTACCGTAAGAGAGAGGTTTTGAAGACTTGGAACTTGCAGTGCTGAACTGGGGTGGCTCCTGTCAAAGCTAGTAGGTCAGTCACCCTAGTGTGGCTGATTCTGAATTCTTGTCTTTGGTTCTATCATTTGCAGACTGTGTGTGGCCTCTCTTGTCTTAAGTCCTCATCTGGATGGATAAGGGCATGTAACCGTACCTTGTGTGTGTTGGGGACACGAAATTCAACAATGTCCATACAGTACTTAGCATTTGACGCTGATCACTCAACATGCAGCAGGTGGCCGCTGTCATACCACCAACTGTGCCTCTACTCACAGCCAACTCAGCACTAGAACTCTTCTGAGTACTGTACTTCCTGAGACCTCTGGAAGCCCAGCCCTCTCTAGCCTCGTGTTGTCACTTTATCACCCCATCCCCATGGAGTGCTTCCCAAGCTGAGCCCAGATTCATTCATTTCCCCCACAGCCTTGCACAAGTGCCTGGGCCACAGTTTGGGTGTTCAACCAACATTCACTAAGCAAAGTCACTTCCAAGAAGCATGGGAGTAGCCAGCCAGGCCTCTGGGCCCATCCCCTGGCTGCCCCCTGGCTGTGGAAGGCAGCCAGGCAGAACCAGCAGGGGGTTAGGCAGCACCTTGGAGTGTGATTCAAAATTGATTCCCTTCCTGTCCTCTGAGCTGGTCTCTGAGCTGTTCTCCAGGCTGTCTTGCCATGTTTTGTTTGACTGGGTCCTTTCCCCACCCCCACGGTTCTCTGTTAAATCGTGTTATTATATTTAAACAAATCAATTCCATTGCAGAGTTTTTCCTGTCCTAATGATGAGTTTGCAGCACAAATGCCATTGATTTCTCACAGCCCTGAAAACCAGTTGATGAATAGCACCATGGTATCTTTGGAGAGGCGCTTGGACGGCAGGCAGCGCTGGGCCCCTTGCTTTCCCAGGCCCCATCCGTGACATGCCCACCCCACCTTCCTCTGCCTCCTGCAGTTGGAGCTGAGGTCACAGGATAAAGGGAGACCTTGAGCGCCACCCTGGGTAGAAGGAATGTCATCTCAAGGATTGGTCCCTCTTCTTTTGAAACAATCATAGTGGAGATTTTTATTGATTTCAGCCCAAGGCAGAGTGTAACTTACAGAGCAGAGAAGTAGCCCGGTGTGATCTTGGTCTTCCCTTACAAGCCCAGAGTGCCTTCCTAACAGTGAGGGCCTATGGCAGCTCAGCACCGTCCCTAGACCTGGCAGAGCTGTGGGGTAAAAGCTATTTGAGCGCTGCTTTTGTAAAGGGAGGTTTTGGAGGGCTCAAGTCTGTCCACCCTAGGGAGTGTGGGACTTCCCTTTGGGAAATCCTTCAGAACCTGCAGTGTCAGAGTCATGATGCATGATTGTCACCATGCACAGTTTCTCAGAACTTTGGTGGGCACATATTGCTGTTCCCAGTTTAGAGACCAGCTTGCTGAGTCCAGGCAGCCCCTAAGGGGATGGGGGAGCACAGTTGCACTGAAGCACTCCCGGCCCTCAGTGTGGCTGTGGAGTCCAACAGAGGTAAGCAGTCTTGGGGGCCGCTGTGACTGCCACTCTTTTCACTGGCTCTTCACCAGCCTGGGCTCCTGTCTGCATGAACCCAGCTGTAGGCTGCCAGCTGGAAGGACAGTTTGGCCATCTGCAAGAGACCTCAGCTCAGCTGCTCATAGCAGAAAACCACAGGAGCCTGTGATCTGAGCTGGGAGAGGCAAAAGGGAGAGGCAGGGACCATGGCAAACAGGGAAAAGCCTGTCCTGCCTGATTCCTAAAACTGCCAATAACCAATAAACCAGCACCATAAAACTATGTGAGATGGGCCTTCAGCCAGATTCCTGCTCCTCCCGTGCCAGTTCAGTCTTTGCTTCAGAGGCAAGAGTATGGGCCCAGAAGTGGGAGTGGCTCTTCAAGGTCACAGCACAGGCAGCTTTGGAGCTGGAGTTTGAGTCTGGGTGTGCGAGGAAGCATGCCCTGCCCCAGGCAAGGCTACTTCTGCCCCCCAGTCTTGGTGAGGCTACCTAGCAGCTGAGGTTTCGAGACAGGGCAGGGGACTCTGTTCTAGGGAAGACAGGCCTTTTATTCAGGGGACCCAAGAGTGGCTGGATATGTGCCCCGCCTTGGTTTTCAGAGCTGCACTCTTCCTCCTGCTTGTCCCTGCAGACAGACCTCCTGCCCCTGTAATCAGGTTAGCTTTGGCTCAGCTCCATGCTTGCTCTGCCGAGCTGGACCAGCTGCCTCTAATGGCCTGTCCACCTGGCCCTCTTTATGGCCCTGGGGTGGAGGAGGGGAAGCTAAGAAAAGAACTGGGAGTGGGAATGGGGCTGGACTTCCCTCCATTCAGACTTCTCTGTGGCTTCCATTTTCAAGTCCAAATCCTTAGTCTGTCATCCAAAAGCCTGCTTACTTCAGCCTCCCTGGCCTGCTGTGGTTTTAATGGTAGTCACATGACACTATTTCCCACGGGATCTTTTCTCTCCCTGTGCTACTTCCTGCCTGCTCAGAAAACTCCTATGCATCCTTTGAAACCCAATTCTCATTGCTTGCTCTGGGCTGCTTCCTTTCTGGGCTCCTGCCTCTGGAATCCCACAGCCCTGGGTGATTCTCTGGTCTGGAACTTATTCCTGCTGTGTTTAATGCATTATTCCTGGATCTAATTTCCTTTGAGTTGCAGAAGGAAAGCGAGCGTATTCCCTTTTTCTCTGCACCTCAGGGGCAGCATGAGAAGTGCTCAGCGAAGGTCCAGGGCCAGCAAAGAAGAGAGGTGGCAACAGGAGAGAGAAAGAGACAGACAGAAAGGCGAGAACAGCTGCTGCCAGCCCCTCAGCTGCTGCCAGCCCCTAGCCCTGCTCCAGCCCACTTCCTGCCCCAGAGGTCGGTTCCCAGCTCCCAGGGACACATGCCAGGCCTGAAATAGACCCACAGGGGCCTTGGTGGTGCATTTTTCACGGCCCCTCCCCCACTGGAGGGGGGACCAAGGCACCTCCCTCCCAAGACCCTCCCTCCCCTGAAGCCAGGACCCTCCCCCAGCAGGGCCCAGGCCACGCCCTGTGTTCCTGCTAACTTTGTTTTATAAATAAATGATAAAAATAGGCTCCTCTGGTTCCTGGGAGCGTGCAGTGTTTAAGGACTGGGGCACTGCTGCCGGCGTAATTGTACTACCAAATCCATCAGCTGCCTAATTACCATTCATTTTGCATTTATTTCTGCTAATTAAAAAGAGAGAAACTCCTAACAACTTTTACGTAAATACTATATTTGTTCTATGTAAAGATGGGTTGCTAATTTACTGGTGATTAGCTGATTATTTAATTTTATAGCTGTCATATAGGATGACCGTCTCACCGTTAGGCACCCAGACACCCCTAGAGGCCCCAATGAGGTGTAAGGGGAAGAGGGGGCAAGGGAGGTCCATGTGTGGACAGAGGGTCTGTCTGAGGTGCAGGGTCACTGCCAGCAGAGCACAGTCTGATTGATGGAGCCAGGAGGAACCCTTGACTCATGTCTCTGTACAGATGAGGAAACTGAGGTCCAGTTCCTCCCAGCAAGACAGTGGAAGAACAGACCTTATTATAGGTGTTTGGACTCATACTGTGTGTCCTGCTGGTATCGGGAGGAATTAGCAGATGACAGAAGAAATGAACAGCCTGGCCCAAACTACAGCCCCTAAGGGGGAAAGAGGTATCCTGTTCGGAGGGAGCTCATGTGCCTTTCCAGCCTGGGCTCTGCTCCCCAGCTCCCTGCTCTACTCCCTCCCTGCTGGGCCCAGCCTTTCCCACAGCCTGCCCACACACTATCCTACCAGGACAGGTGCAAGGGTCTGAATTTCGGATTTTAATATTACGTATTTATTTTCATGTGGATTAGAAAAAAATATATAATTAGTATATCAAACCCATGATTTCACAGACGATACTGCTTTAGCTAAATAAGAGGCTAAATAAGAAGAAAGAGACTGGTTTGAAGTGATTTAAATAATGACACATAAGTAATGAAGGCAGAACACAGATGGGGCTTGTGATATCTGGTGACTGAAGTGGGAACACACTGGAGGAGTGAATGCCAGGTCAGAGGTCCAGGCCCATGAGTCAGGGGCAACAGAAACCTGGGCCCAAGTTGGCCAGTGTCTGGCTAGCAGGCCACTACTGCCCCCATTCCATGGCCAGGCAGACAGTGCTTCTGCATTGTGCTGTCCTCTCCCTATCCCTGCAGGCCTTATCAATAGTCCCCAAGGAGGTGCCATTTGCAGTGTAAATGGATGTTCTAGGAACTTCTGGTACCTGCTCCATGGGAGTGGGTCAGAATCTGACTTCCTGGCCTCCTCCTGCTCTCTGTGTTCCTGGCCAGCATGATGATGGCTGGTCCTCCAAGTAGAGGGAGAATGGCCTTGACACAGCCAGGTGCTGGCTGGATGGTCAGAGGTCAGGGTCAGGGCTGGAAGTCTCAGAGGCTCTGGAGACTGGGACCAGGGTTCCTTGGTGCTTCCCAGGGCCTCAGTCTACCCTGTCAGTTAGGAAAAGTGGGACTGAGAGGACTGAGAGCTGTGTGCAAAGCGCTCCTAAGAAAGTGCTCAATGCAGTCACGATGAGCCCTGAGCCATCCATGGTCACAGTCCTCAGTACTACTGAGAACAAAGATCTCTCTGCTCATCAGTCCTTTGATGGCCCTGAACACAATCGGGAAAAACTGGGAGGGCTAGGGGGCAGATGGAGGACAAAGAGGGAAAACAAAGCCTCTGCTCTAGAGGCCAAAAGCCACCTGCTTTTGGCTCTGCCATCACCAGCCTGTCCCACCAGCACCTGGCCTTGGCCACTCCAGGCTGTGGGCAACTGGCCCTGCCCCCCCAGAAGACCAGCCTCAGACCTCACACAGACTCAGCATGTGCTCAGAAGTCACTTTTCTCTAGTCGTCTCTGGACAACATACTCCCCCATGACATTGGGGTTCCCTTGGGACCTGCCTAGCCCAGCTCTAGGATGTGTGACTCCCTCACTCCAGCTGGCCAGCCAGTGAAGTTGAGGCAGTGCCCACCTCGGCCCATGAAGAAGACCCGGCATGTCCTAGGCTGAATGAGGTGAGCAGGAGGCCCCATTCACTGTGGCTGTTCAAGACTGGTGGGTCCTCAGAGCATTTGTGGGGTACACATGAATGGTCTCATTCATGAATGAAAGAATGAGGGGCTTAGTGTCAGCCTCGGCTGCGGGGCTGCTGTTGGAGTTTCTCGGGGAGGAAAAACTCCCCCAGCCTTCCATAGAGGTGGCAGAGGAATAGTGAGGCCTTCTAACAGAGCTAGTTCCAGGATGTCTGGGTTCACATGATGGCTGTGTGACCTTGGTCTGGTTTCTTAACCTCTTTTCTCATCTGTTAAAATGGGTACAGTATGTACCTCCAAGGATATGGTGAGATTAAATGAATTTATGGGAATTGTTCCCATAAAGTACTTAGAATGGCACAGCTTAAGGTCCTTTAATATCTGCATTATTACCAGTTTCATCACTGCTATGATGATTAGAGAGGGACACACTGGGTGCTCATGAAACTGAGTAAAGCCTGGCAGTGCCTGGGAGCTATGGAGAGTTGGCGGGGGAGGGGCAGCAGGTTGCAATTATAAGCCTTTCACTATAAGCATTTTTGGTAAATTGTTTAAAGAGGCCTCATGAAAAAGGAGCTTGGATCTCTAAGTTTCCAGGAATTTAATATGATTTTCTTTCCTGATTCTAAATATTTATTTGTAATTTTATATGTTTTGTGAAAGAGAGCCTCCAGAATTGTATAATTGTTCAGTGACTGTGAGCCTGAATGATACTCTGTGACAGTTACTATATTTCTGTGGCCTGGGCCTGAGCTGCTCACCTTGGTGGTCCCAGCAGGAGTCGGTCCCCACCCCAGGGTTGGAGGGACCTAACTTCTTATCTTGTGGACAGCTATGCTGTGTGCAGACTGGCCCCTGCCCTATGATCCACCCTGCACACCCTAGGAGCCCAACCTGAAAGAACCCAGGGACAGCCAGGGAAAATGGGACCTTAGGGAGGGTCTCCTGGGGGAAGCACCGAGGCCTGGTGCCCAGCCCCGCTGCCTCCCACTGCCCTAGGCCAAGTGACCTTGCACACAGCTCTCTCCCGGTCACGTGCATCCCCAGGGATAGGCACCAGAGGGCAGTTGGGCCATGGAAAGCAGAGTGCTGAGTTGAACCCCATACATCAATGGGGTGATTGGCTGTGTGCCAAGCTGGGTGGGGGCACAGGGCAGACCCTGCCCCCTGGAGCTCTCAAGTCAGTAGAACACAAGATTCACACACCTGGAAGGGTGAGGAGCAGACAGGGGAGAGTGGGGTCAGAATCCCTCGCACCAAGCATCTCAGAGGGAGGCATACGGAGACCCCAGGGATCACTAGGGCTGGACACCTGGGAATGGCCTCAGGTAAGATGGATATGGCTAGGGAGACTCTGGAGTGGACAGTAGGGACCCTTAGTGCCTCTCTGGCAGCAGGGCCTCCTGGCCCAGCTCTGATGGGGACATTTATAACTCACAGCTGTGCGGTTCCAACTGACTGTGGTAAACCGATCTGGCTTCAGGAAGCCCTGTCCCGAGGCCACTCCTCACCCGACCCCACACTCTCGCTCACCTCCTGACACCCACATCCTGTTCTTAGCAGGAGGGGTGGGCAGTGGAACCTAGGGCTGGCCAGGGGCCCAGCTGGGGTCTCCAGCCTGTGGGTAGAGTGGGAAAGGACAGAGACCACCAGGGAGGCCCCAAGAGCTGTGAGACTGACATTATCCAAGCCTATCCCCAAGGCACACCAAGGGAGACTGAGGCCCAGAAAAGAGTGGTGGCTGCCTCCAGACTGCAGGACCAAGGACTAAGAGAGCAGGATATAGGGCCAGAGGCATGGTCTGGGCCTCCAAATCTACCTAGAGAGGGAATTACGCTTTCAGTCCTGCTGACCAGGCAGCAGGGAGACAGATGGAGCAGCAGAGGGAGCCAGAAGCTTCAGGAATTCTGGGAAAAGACCCTCTTGGACGCCCTCCTTCAGGAGGCCTTGTGCCACTCACCTAGATTCTCACAAGCGGAGTTCAGTGCAATACTAGGCTAGTCTGGCCAGTGCTGAAAGAGGGTAGCCCCACAAGCTCACACCACCCTCATGACTTTGATCTCCTCACCTCCCTTGGCTCTGATGCTTGGGCCTGGTCCTCTTCCCTGACTCTCTTTCTCCTGCACAAGGGAAAAATTAAAATTAGCACACTATAGTAAGTTTGCCAGAACTTGGCCCAGGAAACTCTAGAAGTCTGTGACAAGATTCTAGAGTTAGATAGTACTGGAAAGAACATAGTTTTGTTTCATTGATTATATACTTATTCAGGTGTATTAGAAATCAAAACGAGACTATCAAACCAATTATTTAGTGTCCGTGATTGCTTTGGACAAGCCCACATTTATTGGAGCTTAAAAAAAAAAAAAGGAATTGAAATCAAGGTGAATAGTAATTGAGTCATCTTGCAGGTAGGACTCGCTCAGACCAAAAGGTGAGAAGGGCATAAGAGAAGGACTGGAAGCTGGGAAACACAAAGTAAGTGGGAACCAGGGGTCTTGTCTGCCTCACACTCTGCCTCTGAGCAGCAGGCTGAACGTGCGCAGGAGGGCGAGGCAGGGCAGTGGGCTGGTTTTCCCTGGGGCAGTGTGTACACGTCAGATGCCTTGAAGTGTCAGCCAGAGATCTGGTGAGCAGTTCATAATGAGGAAAGAATTCAGGCAGGGGTCAAAAGAATGACTTTGGAAGTGGCTGCTGGCCGGCCAGCCCTGTGAGATAATTCCCCGAAGCCAGACTCAGCACAGGGAGGAGAGCTTTGTATGCCTGGCTAAAAATACCCCGACAGCTTCTCCCTGCCACCCTGTCTGGGGGCTGTACAGGAAGGTGATGGCTTTCTGTTTCTGTTACCAAGAAGAGAAAGACAACAGCACAAAGCCCCCTTAACCCCAGAAAAAACAAAACACATACATGTATTTTTAAAAATCCCAAAAGAAGTTGGCTTGCTCATTTAAGTATGACTGGGTAGGGAGGACGCCATGGCTCTGATGAATTAGGCATCTCGGATGTGTTTAAGTGGTCCAGTGGTCAGGACAGGGTTGGGTGGGAGTTGAGAACTGTCTATGTCTCTAGCTGCTCACATATGTCCATGTCTCCCTGTATCTAGGAGGAAGAGGAGGTGGCCCGTGGGTGTCAGACCAATGCTGTGAGAGGTGTGAGGAGAGGAGCTGCCACCTGTCACTGAGCTGCAGACCTGGAAAGGTAACTATAGACCTGTAAGCTCTGGTGGCCGTGCCATGCCAACACCTCCAACTGAAACCTGGGCAGGGGAAAAGTGACAGGCTGGGCCATAGCTGAGGCTGGTCACCTTCTTCCCAGCCATTCTTGACCTGCTCCTTATGTGGTATCTATCCTGCCACAAAACACTCCAGTGAGCTTCAGTTTGCCCATTTCTAAAATGGGTACAGGTCTTCGGTCCTGTCCTCACTCCAGTTCTTAATGGTGTTGCAAACCGGCTGGGTCTGATTGCTCTTTGGAGTTGAACTCTGAGGGTGTGGCCAGCAAGACCACAGGGCTTGAGAAAAGAGGACTATCTCAGGCAGACCTGCCCAAAGATGTGCTTCACCAGAGACATGACTGTGGTCTCTGTCAGTCCTGGGCAGGAATTACTATCTGCATGCTCAGACCATGAGACCAAGGCACAGCAAGCTCCTGGGCCTGCCAGGAGTCACACAACAAGCTGTGACCACACCAGAACTGCTCGGCTTAATCCCATTGCCATATAAACATCCACACTTTTACCTTTACCACATGGCACTGTCTGACCCGTCCTCCCCAGAGAATGCAAACCACCAGCCATCTTAATTGTGTACCTGTGGTGGGACTCACTATTACCCATCTACTCACTTATCCACGTGTCATGCATCCTTTCTTCTATCTGTTCATCCATCTACTCACTGACCTATCCATTCTCCCACCCAACCACCCACCTACCTGTCCATCTATGCATTCATCCATCCACTCATTCACCCACCATCCATCCATCCAATCACCCATTTCCTACTCAATTCACTCATCAAACACTCACTGAGTCTTGCACCAGGCCAGACCTGCTCCAAGAGGGTACAATGTGTAATGGAGACAGATGTGTGGTCTCAGGGCCTGCCTCAATTCCATGAGGCAGGGCTCAAGGCTGTGCAGTGTCTGTGACTGCACTGGAAAGGCCAGGAGGGTCACACGCTGGTTCTGTAGGCAGGTGTTCAAGGAAGAGGATGCAGTGCTCTTCATTTCTTCATTCTCCAGAGGTTTATTGAAAATGTCTCTGTGTCAGGAGCTCCTGAAATTGGGGAGAATAAATCACAACAGGGAATAAATCACAAAACTCTTGTCTCATGGCTATCTGTTCTCATGAAGAGAAGGACAATAAACACCTGAAAAGTGAAGCTATCTCTGTCAGATGGTACTAAGTTTTAAGGAGAGAAGTTTTAAGAAGCCAGGAAACAAGCTGAACTGCCGGGTGGGGTGGGGTGCTCCATGATGAAGGAAAACCTCTGGTGACATCCGAGACCTGAGTGCAATCCATAATGAGCAGGGGTGCGTGGGACATTCAAGGAAACAGCAGGGAAGCAGCGTGGGTGGTGCTCGGTTAGAGCGGGAGGTGAGCTCAGAGAGGCCGAGGGAGACTCATGCAGGCAGCAAGCATGGATCAGGGAGCTCCTTTCTAGGTAGAGGTGGTGATGGCTTGGACCCAGGATAGCAAGCAAGAAGTGAGAAGCCATTGAGCCTGAAAATGTGTCCAAGACCCAGCAGATGGGCTTGCTGTGGATTCGAGGTAGAGGCTCACAGAAGACGAGGACAGTCAGGACAGGCTTCTGGGCCAGAGGTCAGGGGGAGAAGGGAGATGACTAGGAGGGCAGGATGAAGCCCAGGCATGATGCTTTAATGACCAAGTGTGCAATGGCTCTGAGCTGTCCGAGTGGAAAGCCAAGTAAGCAACTGGATAGATACGTCTGGAAGGCAGAGTGGTCCCAGATAGAGATATAAATTTGGGAGTTGTTCTTTGTAGCTGGTGTTGCAACCCGTGTGGCTGATGAGGTCACCTCAAGTGTGTGTGGAGATGGTGAGGCTGGGAACCTGAGTCTGAGTCATGGCTATTCAGCCTTTGGGAGAAGGACGGATGGAGAGAATCAGGAGAGGGGATCAGGAAGGGTATAGCTAGGGAGGGAAAGGAGAGCAGAAGGGCAGGCTGAGTGTCAAGAAGACGTTACTGGGCAAAGCAGGAAAGAGCATTGCAGGCAGAGAGAACAGAGGGAATCATACAAGGGCTCAGAAGCCTCAATAAATGAGCCAGTATTTGGAGGGGAGTGATGAAGAGGGAGGAGGAAGCAGAGCCTTTTCCTCCCCAGCCCTGGCCACACAGATGTGAAGGTCCTTACGTGTCTGGCTGGGCCCTGAGGCAGCCTATGTCTAGGCCCTTCCTGTCCCCTTGGCCAGCCCTCCTGGCCCCAGCTGAGCCTCTTACACTAATGTCTATCCGCTTTCACACTTTCATTTAAAAAGCTACATCAGGGGCAGGAGGTATGGCTTTGCAAGTGGGAAGCTCTGAGTTCAAAACCTAGTTCCACCAAAAAAATAAATAAATAATAAAAATAAAAATAAAAGGCTCCATCGGGCTCTTCTGACCTCCTGCCCCGCCTCTGGGGCAGGAGGACCCCTGGCACTTCCCCCTTGCTGGGAGCACTTGTCCAAAACCCAGGGCTAAAGTAGGCAGCTCAGATGCTGCCCACAGAGAGGAGGAACTTCTTGTTGAATTCCTAAGCATTCACAGATCCTTTTTCAAAGAAATGGCCACCTTCCTGGGCAGTGAGGGAGGGGCTGGACAGCTGGCTCACCAGTCAGAGTGCTCCCTGCCCATTGTGTGTGCATCTGTCTCCCCAGAGCCTTCTTCCCTTGCCTCATCTCTGTCTTTGGTTCTGTCTCTCTGTCTCTCTTAGCAGTGTCCTCTCTGGGTCAGGACCCTTGCTGGACGGACCCCGAGGAGCAGGGTGGCCTCTGCCTCCTGAGAGCTCAGATCTGTTCTCTCTCTCTCTCTCTCTCTCTCTCTCTCTCTCTCTCTCTCCACTCCTGGACACATCCTTGTAGGGTTCAGGAGCCAAACTGGGGTTAGAATTCCAGCCCTGTGGCTCACGGCAGGATGGCTTTGGGAGCAGTGCATGGGACAGGCATGCCCAAGGGTTTCTGAATGTTCCCATCCTCTTGAATAGAGATGTAGGGTGCTCTCACAGCATAGCTGCAGTCCTGCCTCCAGCAGGAAGTGTCTCCGAATGCGTTGGTTCCAGCCAGTACCTGCTGAGCACCCACGTTGTGCCAGACAGAGCTTGGGTTCAAGTGGACAGAAGGGACACAGAGGGTCCCCAATTCCCAAGAATCCAGTTGGGATGGTGCAGATGGGTAAAGAACCAGTAGTCTCCAGTGTGACAGACACCTTGTAGAGAGAAGCAGCTGTCCCTAGTTCCTGAGGCCAGGCAGGTGCTCTGCCAGGGCAGGTGCTCAGCCAGGGCATGGGGTTTGGGGACCATGCATCATCCAGACCAGAGATGCTCAGGGACCACTGGAGCCACAGAACCAAAGAGCAGCCCAGTGCAGGAGCCGACGTTAGCTGACTGGCACGGGGGCAAAGTCTCCAGAGACTTCTTGGGATGAGAATTGTATGGAGCGAGGCAGGGACTTGGTGACCTCCGTCTCTTGAAATAGAGTGAGGGGAGATGCCTGTATGCCTACAGCCAGGACTCAGGTTGCTGGCAGAAGCCACTTTGAGGCTGCTGGCTCCATGTCCCTTTCAGTGGCAGAAGGCTGCAGGTAATCTAATTAGTGTACCAGGCGGATGGACGAGTAATCCTGTACCTTCAGATTCACTTTCTTTAAGCCTGTCTCCATTCTGTCTCTAAATCCTTCCCCTGACATGGTGACGTCAGGCGGGATTGGACTTAACCCACTGAACAGAAGAGCAAACCAGGACTGGGTAGGAAAAAAGTATGCGTAATGCCACAGCTAATTTGGCAAGGAGGTGCTTTCCAGATAGTCCAACTCCAGAGTTCATGTGCACATCACAACCCTCTATCATCTCCTAGAATACACAGGCCTCTCCAATATCCTTATTTTTCAGGTGAGGAAACTGAGGCCCAGAGAAGGTAAGTCACTTGCCCAGGGCCACACAGCAGTCAGAGGCAGGACTGGCACTAGAATCTGATCGGTCTGTGTCCATCTAGCCCTGCTCCCCAGGCTCAGGGATCCGCCCTGGACCCTGCCTGCTTCCCCTGGGAGCACCCAGTGCACAGGGTCTGCTGGCAGCCTTTGGCACCCGCTCCTGTTGAAAGCATGGAGGCTCCGATGTGCCTATTGTTTAAATCTAGATTACTAATGAAATGCCTTTCATTGCCTTCGCAGTGAATAGTTTCTGTGTAAAGTTAATTTGCAGTGTTATGTAAATTCTGTTTAACTTCAATCAAGTTTCTAATTATGTTTTTACCGCAGTAATTCCCATTTGATTTGTCATCTCCTGTTAGGTGTTCAATGTTCGGTAGGTGGGTTTGCTTTCCGTCTGTCTCTCGGTTTTCCAGGGCCTCTCCCTGCTGACCTCTCTGCCTTTCCCCCTGCCTCCCCTTCATCTGCTGCCCCTTCCCCTTCCTTCCCTTCCTCCTCATCTCTCTGCGCCATGCTCTGCTCCCTCTCTCTGTCCCTCTCCCTTTCCTTCTTCCCCACCCTTTCCCTCTTTCCCACTGTCATCTCTCCCATTTTCCTTCTTGTTCTGTTCCTCCACCCTCTTCTCTTTCTTTGTGATCTACATCCTTTTCTGCCCTACTTGGGGCCTCTCTCTGCTGTCTCTTGTGTTCTCCATTCTTGATTGTAGTCTGCCCAGTATTTTCCCTTTCTTCTCTCTCTGACCCTTCCCCATTCTTCTCCTTCCTCCTGCCCCTAGCACCAATTTTGGGTGTGCAGAGGCTCTTCTTGGGATTCCTGACAAATTGAGGATGAGAGCTGGGGCTGGCTGTTGTGGGTCCTGTGGATCCCTGAAGAAATCCTAGCCTGGCCTTACATGGCTAAGAGCTTTATAAAAGACAGGTCTGGCCTGGCAGCTGAGGACACAGCTTCTGGGATGGTGGGGTGAAGCACTGGTAAAAAATATGGACTCCAGGATTGGATCCCATGGGTTCAAATCTTGACTCCACCTCTAGTGAATGGGCAGTCTTCTGTTAGTTAGCATTAAGGTTAGTTGGCTCTGAGTCTCCATCTATAAAATGGAGTGATGGTATTCCCTAGAGTAGAGCTGCTGTGAGGATGGGAGAGGTGATCTTCGAAGGCCTTCCCTGGAGACCCTCAACTGCACTTCTCTCTTCTCTGTGCCTCTGCAGTGGGCTTCTGTGCTCCAGAGACCACAGCCTGCAGACCTTTCCCAAAGGCAGAGCTGTGTCTGCCAGGTGGGATGAGCATCCCTTCCCTCTCTCACCTGATCCTTGTCCCCTGCACACCCCCAGGCTTCTGGGTTGTTTTTTTTTTTTGACAGTATTGGGGTTTGAACTCAGAGCTTCACACTTGCTAGGCAGGTGCTCTCCTGAGCCAAGCCTCCACCCCCAGGGTTCTGCTATGGAGTCCAGCTCTGCAAAGCCAGGGCTCCCAGTGCAGCATCTTGACAACTCCATCTCCCACTCCCCCGAGGGCTCCTCCCTGCACCTTGGCTCCCAGGTATGCCTTCTCCCTTCCGTCAGTTTCCCAGCAGGCATCTGGATGGGGAAGGCAGAAGGAAAACACCAGACAGAGGGCTATGCTGGGTGCATATACCTCCCACTCATGTCCCTCTTGTCCTCCCCACTCTGCTTACTTCCCACTCAGCATGATCCTTGGCACATCCAGGAACCAGAAAACAAGTATTTGAAAAGAGCATTCTTCTGAGTGATAAAAGGTTGCCAGTGATTTGTCCTTTAGAGACACAGAAATCTGAGCTGGCCTAGACCTGCCCCGCTGGGCCGCATGACCACTTGGCCCATAGCAAGGGGCCTTATTCATGGGTGAGCGTGTGCACACCCTGCTTATCTCAGGGCCGCAGATGGAGACTTTTGCTCAGTCTTTGACTGAGTCCCTCCCAGGCTTCTCTCCTGAAAGAGCCCCAGTAGGGCCTGTCTCGTACAATCTGGACAACACGGCATCTAGAGCGTAGTTTGCTCAAGTCAAGCTAACCCAATGTCCCACCTGTCAGGATTCCGTGGGGCCAGGAGGGCCTGCTGGGGGTTCCCCTTCCCAGGGAGGTGCTGGGATTACCCATGGGGCAGGCATGAGACCTGAGTCCCAGCTCTGTTTCTGTCCCCAGAGTCCTCCCAGTGGGGGCCTGGGCTCCCTAACACAGCCAGGAGAGGCCTTTGTCTGTGGTGGCCCAGGGTCCAGCAGGACAGCCCTCCTCACTGTGGCCTGTTTGATTTTTGAAGAGCCTCATGCTGAACAGCCCATGGGAACCTGGAGACCATTGACGCTCATAGCCTGGGGATCCTTAGGACCCCATGAGTGACCTGAGGATGGGGCTGAAGGCTTCTGTTCAAATCTTTCCACTCACTGGGTCAGGCTACCAGCCTCTCACCTCCTGCAATACCCCCAGCCCATGGAGAGGTGCATCCACAACTCCTGAGGTCACAGGAGATGGTTGGGGGCCCTCGAAGCTCCCTGACACTCTTAGGACCCAGGCATGCCATGCTCAGGGTGGGAATGGAAGCTCTTCCTCTGCATGCTGCCCTGTGGTCTTGACACCACATCATCCCAGGCTGACTTGATGCCACACCCTCTGTGGAAGATGCCATGCTGGCCTTGGTCTTTGACCATGGGGAGGTTCCGTCTTGAGGCCTGAGGTGGGTCTCACCTCACCTCTCCCCCATCCTGACTTGAGCATGACTTCCCCAAAGTGACACCACCCAGCTGCCTAGGGTGGGGGAAGGTTTGATCCGATTAGCAGGGCTGATTCCCGAAGGCCCTGCCCAGCTGTGTTTGAAGTTGTGCGCTCAGGGGAGGGACCTAGAGGTACTTTTGTCATGGCCTCATCCTGTAAAACAAATGGCCGGAGACCTGGAGGTCAAACTAGGCTCACCCCACCTCTCCTGTCCCCAGAAAACTCTGGCGGTTCTGAGGCTACTCCCTCCCCTGGGCCGGGTGGATCCAGTGGGACAGGAAGCCAGGACCAGCTAGAGGAAGGGCCTGGGCCAAGGATGAGGCAAAATTCAGCCTGGCCCCATCCCCAGGGTCATAGGCACACAAGTTACCCAGCCCCCTCCAGCAAGCCTTGCCCAGGCACCGCCTTGTCCCCTCCCAAGCTTCCTGAGGCTGGTGCTTCTCCTATTCTCGTGGGAATTGCCACCAGGAATCCTGCCTTCTTGAGAAAGGAAGCCTGACCCCAGGTCTCAGGCTGCCCTGCCCCTGACCTGCCCTGACCCACTCCTGGAGCATCCCATGGGTAGGCGCTCTGGGCCCACACCCATCCCTGATCCCACACACTGATGACTGAGCCCCTCCTGGACAGAGTCATTATCCTTCAGGGATTGTGGGAGAAGCTTCCTGGGGACCAGGTCTGGAAGCCCAGAGGTCTGGGTTCTTGGTCCAGGATTAGCCACCAGTTTTCTGGTACACTTGGGCAAGTCACTTGCCCACTCTGGGCCTCATCCGTAAAAAGCAGGAGGAAAGATGGAGGCTCTGCCCAGTGCAGTGCTTTCTGTGGAATGAAGAGTCTAGAGTAAGATGCATTTATGCTCAGAGTGCAGCAGGCTCAGGCAGGTGGATCAGGTCAGTGGGCCTGTGGACAGAAGCCAGGGAGGGGACATTGCTGCAGCCGGTCCTCACAAACCTGTCCTTCTCCTCCTCCTGGGAGATTCTCTTAGACCTATGACCCATCTTCCCAAGCTGGTGGCTTTAGCTCAGCCCAGCCCAGTTTGAGCAGGAATAGAAACTCAGGTTATAAATCAGGTTCTAAAGGGGCTGAGAATAGGGTCAGGACTTCAAGGCAAGTGGGCCTATTCACTGACACTGGATGAGCTAAGGCAGACTAGGTGGCCACTTTGACCTCATGGGCCAATTGAACACTCATTATCAATGGGGAAGTCCCTACATCCCAGCAGCGAAGCCCCCATGGTGTGGTGACAGCCCAGAGTTCTGTGGTCTTAGATATATTGCCACCTGAGCCTCAGGGTTTGCCTCTGTCAGGTGGGCCTTGCCGAGTCATTGTCATAGGGTACTATGGGAGTCCTAGAGGTTTTGGGGCTCAGAAACTGACCTTTGTAGCCCTTCCCCATGAACTAGACCATGGGATCTGGACCTTCCTGGTAGCAGGATTAGTGTGTGCGACAGTGTAAAGATAGGAAGGGTTGGACACATTTAGGGAAAGGTTGCAGGCCATAGGCTATGGGAGCCCTGGAAGTTCTTAGACAGAGGAGTAATGAATCCTCTAGGAGAGGATCTGGTGGCAAGGAGGCCTGCCAATGAGCATGCAGACTTGGGGCCCTGAGTTAAAATGAGTCACATGGCAGAGAAAGTTGATTAAAGTGGTTATCAACACCAGGGGCCCAAGCTAGCCTCAATTTCTCCTGCAGTCTAAGGTGCCTGTTCACAGGGGTAGGCAGAGTCGATGTTGGCACCATGCCCCTTACCTCTTCCTCTGGGTGTCTCTGTGTCCCACTCAGTCCTAGGTGGGGCCCACTGCTCTTTCCTTCCTCTGTGGCATTCTGGTCCTCAGTGGTAGGGGCCTCTGGAGGCTGCAGTGGGCTGTGGGGTGCAAGCCAGGGTTGGGGCACCGGCAATGGGTGGAGTCACAGGATGGGTGGCCGTGAGTCAGGAATTACCAAGCCTGTGCGTCATAGCTGCATACTGAACTGGCTTCCCCAGCCTGTCTGCCTCATCTTTCCTGCCCACATCTGGACCCGTGGGCTGCTCCGCTGGGGAACTTTAGTGCTGTTTCCAAGAGCTCAAAACCCAGGCCAGGGAGGCCAGGGAACCTAGCTCCCCACCCAGGCTCCCCAGCCCCCCACCCCTGATCTCGGGTCTGTCCCCTCCCTTCCTGAGCTAGTTTCCCTGATAGAAGGGCAATGGTTGGACAGGCCAAGGGCTCTCAGCCCCAGCCCCAGGTGAGATCCACGGTGGCTTTGAAAGATAACTTACCCCCAACCAGTTAAGTCAGATCTCCAGCAGGGCCTGCAGCCAGACTGGCAAACTCTGGTATAGGTGGCCCCACTGCCTTGTACGGATAGGCTGCTCTCTCCACCCTCCCCTAGGCCCCTGGGAAGGCAGCCCTGTGGTCCAGCACAAAGATTCTGGAGCTCAGAGCCTATGCCATGTCCAACTCCGTCACTCCTAACATGGGGGGAGTGACATTGTGTTTCTGAGCCTGTGCAGTGGGGCAATGTTTTTCCCACTCCACAGAATTGCTTTGGGGACTAAATGGATTCAGTGGGCTCACATGTGTAAACTCTGATACGAGTTGGGTGTGGGGCAGGTGTAGTAAGCACTCTGCTAGTGCCAGCTGCCTCAGTCTTTGATCTGAATAGGGTTCACAAAACTCCTGGGCTGGGTGTGGTGGCTCACACCTGTAATCCCAGCACTTGGGAATGGAGGTAACAGGATGGAGAGTTTGAGGCAAAGTTATGAAGAACCTGTCTCAAAAAAAACCTTAAGGGCAAAAGGACTGGGGATGTAACTCAGTAGTAGAGTGATTGCCTAGCAAGGCCCTAGGTTCCATATTGCAAAAAAATAAGAAAAGAAAAAAGAAGAAACACCCGAGACCAGGTAATTTATAGGATATAGAAGTTTATTTGGCCCATGGTTCTGGAGGTTGGGAAGTCCAAGTGCATGGCGCTGGCATCTGGCAAGGTCTTGCTGCATCCATGTTTGGCATGGGGCATCACCTGGTGAGGCAGAGCAAGAGTGCTAGTCTCTCTTCCCGTTCTTATAAAGCCACTAAAGCCAACATGGGGGCCTACCCTCTGATCCCATCTAATGCCAGTCACCTCCCAAAAGCCCACCTCCATTACCACATAACTCTGGGGACTGTTTCCAGCATGTGAATTTTGGGGACACAGTCAGAACATAGTATTCTGGTACCTGCAAGCCCAGTGCCAGATACCACAGCAATAGAAAGAGGATGTCCACCTCAGGGGCTGGCTTTGCACACACACACCCCTCCCCACCCCGCTGCTTTGAGCTCTCCAGGGCCCCAGAGGATAGGTTCTGTCTGTCTTGGGACTGAATAGGCAATGAGGGGTCACTCCACGGAGAATCCAACCAAATTGCTGGACCGAAAGACCTTCCTTTTGAAAGAACAAGAAACAGCCCAGATTCCAGGGAGATGAAGGGCCCCTTAGACCTGCCCTCGTCTAGGAATCTCCTGGGTTGGTCCTTACCGCCCCTGGGATGGCCCCAGAACCTCCTCAGACAGGGCTGAATCCAGGCTTCCTAGGAAGTCAGGACCAGCCTGCATTGGCAATGCTCAAAGCAGACCATGGACCCTCCTTATTGCCCACTGCTGGGCCTGAGCACATCCTCCTCACAGACCCTCCCCCCCACCCCCGCTGGCAACCTGGGGATTGGGCAGATAAGACAGAAACCTCAGGGATGGGAGGTACCTGCCCCAGGTCAAGGAGGGGTGAGAGGCAAGGGCCAGACTTGAACTCCAGCTCCTGGAGTTCAAAATCTCGGTGAAGATCAAGCCTCCTGGGGAGTCTTGTGAAAGGCTGGGAGGAGGCTGGGAGGAGGATGACTGACAACTTCCCTGGCCCTCCAACCACTTCATGAACGCACCACTGGCTTCCCTTGGAGGTGGAGCGAATGACCCTGGAAACCCCATGATCTCCTGAGGCCTGGGCTCCCTGAGGGCCAAGGAAGGGCCATGCCTTGTCATCTTCTCAGTCCCTGTTACACCATTGGGGAAACTGAGGCAGGGGGAGGAGCAGGGACTCTGCTAAGTTCACTTAGTTTATGAGCATCACAGCCAGGATTCTGTCCAGGCCTGGGTGACATTAGAATCCGTGCTCAGAGCTGCCACCTCCCACAAGCAAGAACAGTGCTTTCCTTTGTCCGGCATTTATAAATCTGGGCCTCGGCCATCACTTCAGACTGGTCAGGCACACATGTGGCCAGAGTCCCAGAGGGATGCCAAAATGGGGAACGTGACTGCTTGGGCTGGCCCTCACCCCAGGAAATGGTCATTGGGAACACTCAGTGCTCAGCCATTTGGCCTTTTGCATGTGCCATGGATGGTGCATGCAAGAGGTCAGCCTCTTGACCTTCCTACAGGTCATCTAGGCCACAAGCCAGTGTTAGCCCCAGATGGGGAAAATGAGACCTGGAAGGACTTATTTGTGGGCCAGGATTGGACCACTGTCCCCCCATTTCTGTAGGGTCCCAGCTGTCCCCTCCTTCTGTAGGATGGCAGACTTGGACTCAAGGTTCCCTGAGGACTCTTTGGAGAACCTATGCCAGGCTCTGTTCATGCTGCAGGGGATTGAGGGCTGGGGGCACCCCAGGGGTGAGTAGAGGGTGCTCCTCTGGGGCACCACAGTTGAGCCCTGGGGCAAGGCAGAGTGAGAGACAGGAGACAAAACTTCAGGTTATGTGCTAGGCTTTGGAAGTGGCGAATGCCCAAGAGGTTATCAGGGGCCCTGGGTTAGCCACCCAGACCAGGTGTTCCTCTGAGCAAGAGTGTGGCCCCTGGAAAGGAGGAAGCTGTGTTCACTGATGGGGCTTGATGGAATAGTAGGTGTGAAGGGGGCACCCAGCACAGAGTTTGCACCTGGAGGATGCTTGGCACCTGTGGCAAAGGAGTTGGGGCCTCTCTTCTGAGAGCAAGTGGTCTTATACAGACCCACTGGGCCTGCTCCTGAGGCAGCCCTGGAAAGGGCTGGACCTTATCTCTGTGTTATGGGATTCAGAACCTCTCCCCAGCAGGACCCTGAGTCTGCACCTGCATCAGCTTCTGTACGGAGCATCTCCTGTGCCAGTGCGACATGGGCAGGACCTTGAGAAGTCCTTCAACTTCAAGGGCAGGACTCTTACTGTCCCCACTTTACAGGTGAGGAAACTGAGACCCCAAGAAGCCAGATTCCTTGCTTGGCACCACACAGCTCAGGAAGTGACAGAGCCAAGGCCCTGATCCAGTGCTTGGGAACCTAGAGCCTCGCTGTGTGCCTTCATGCATTCTGTGCCTCATTCTGCTGGTTAGAGGAGAAAGTGTTTGCTTGACCCCGGGAGAAGGAGACCAGCCCTCTGCCGGCAGCATGAGTGGGCCCATGCCAGGGCCGTGGACCTTTAATGCAGGAGTTGGCTGGGGCATGCATAGGTCCTTTGGGAAGGAAGTGAGCCTACATTCCTTCATCCCTCCCTGTTTCCTAGACATCTAGTGCAGATGTCAGGAAAGGAGAGCCAGTATCCTGCCAGAGCCTAAGTCTGAACTCTAGTGTTCCCATTTATAACTGTGACTTTGCGTAGGTCCCTTTCTCTCTCTCTGGTCTCAGTTTGTCTCTGCATAAGCCCCCACATCAAGAGGCTAGGATGGCTTGGGCAGGGGGTGCTAAGACAGTTGTGGGCACCATGGGCCAGAGCATGTCTGAGAGGCAGGATGGGCAAAAGTCATCCCTAGGTCGATGCTCAGAGTAAGGACTTTCTGGTCCTGGCAAAGTTCTCTGCAGAGGTGTCACTCCGGGGTGGCCTTGAAAACACAGCAGATCAAGGTGATGGGAATGATGTCTTTGCATAGGCCTTGCTCCATGAACACAACGGCCCTTCTCTGTGATGCCATCTACAGCTCTGCCATCAGTCCTAGGCTCTTCCCTGCCAGGCCTCTGGATCTGTGCCTAGATGCGGTGTTCTCCTGCCTGAAAGACTCTGCCCAAGGTCATGGTGCCCCCAAACCCCCACTATGCTCACTCTCCTGACCTCTGTCCCATACCCCTGGCTGCATTGGAACCACCAATCCCCCTTCTGCCTCCCCGCCTCACCTTAGACTGTGGGAATGCCTTGGGGAGGATGAGGAGCTGCACAGGTTGCTGGCTGTGCCCCCCACCCATTCCTCTCTTCAGCTCTTCCTTTTCTTCCTCTGGCAAGCAGTAGTCATAGCCATTAGTTGTTAAGGGAAGGAAGGAAGGAAGGAAGGAGTTGGCTTATAACTCCCATTTTTAAAATAAGAGAACCAAACCTCAGAGACGTTAGGTGCGTGGTTCTGGGAGCCCACACCCTTCCCCAGCACTCCCTCTTTGAGTCCTTCTAGAATGTGGCCCAGGTTTGCACAGGGTTACTCTGGCCATGGGAGCTTTGACCCACAGAGGTATCTGTGAGGACCCAGCAGCAGGTGCATATGACTGACTCCAGGTGACCCAGGCCCAGCAGGCCTGTACTCCCCTGGCCTAGAATTGCCTCAAGTCAGCTAAATGCCACTGTCTGCCCCTCCCCCTGTCCTGCAAGAGAGGAAGGCAGAGTGGGGGCATGCTGTGCTTCTTTGGGCAGGGCCGGATGGATGGGTTGGGCTTTCCTGGGCTGCCTGAACAGTTTCAGAGGAAGTGAGGATGGACAGGGTTACTGACTCAAGGGCACCTCGTGATTCTCAGGCAGCCTGCCCAGGAATCCCTGGACCCTAAACCACCAGTTGGCTAAGTCTGTCTTCCTTATCTGCAGCTTGAGGCCTCCTGCAGTTGATGCTTTGTGGGGAAGAGATTTAAAGGAGCCCTCTGAGCCCCTGGGCGTATCTCTGCCATGCCTGGAATGAGGATGACCAGGTCCCTGACCCCTGTGACTGACGAGATAGATAACCAGCTGCCCAATTATAATTATGCAAGAAGAAAGAATGAAACACCAGCAGAATGTTCTGGAAGTTCAGGAAGGGGAAGATCACTAGGAGGGATCATCAAGGGAGAAGGTCCTTGGGCACTGAAGGATGGGACAAAGGCTCCAGAGGGCAGTGGGGGTGCCACACAGCTGCTGAAAGTACAGTTTGGGCTGAGAAAGTACACTTTTGCTGCTTTCAGGTCTCTGAGGAGTGGGTTCTTGTCTGTACAATGAGACCTTCCTGATCCCTGATGACAGGATGAGCTGAGGATGGAGTGAGGGCTGCAGGGGTTGTCGAGGAGGATCTGACAAATGGGAGAGTCTTCCTGTGGTGGCAGGCTGTGTGGGTCAGTCACTCTCTCTGTGTGTGCTCAGCATCAGGAATAAGTTCTGGCCTGGTGACAGGAGCCCTGGACTTTTGGCTCAGGTGGCATCAGCATAGCCCCTGCCTCACACCACACCATGGCAGTCCAGTAGCTGCCCAGTGACCTATGGGTAGGCCTATTCTCTGGCCAACTTAAGGCTCTCCAAGAATAGCCTGGAGCTTCCCCTGGTGGGCGAATGGCTGAGGGACAATTGGAGGCAGCTCTGGCCTGTCAGCAGCAGGCCTTGGCCTCCGCCTGCCCAGGAGCCTCTGGTCTGGATGCCCAGCCCCCAGCTTGGTGAGGTCAGGGAACACGTATTTCAGGAATGCAGGAGGCGGGGCAGCGGCCAATTTGGATAAGGTTTGGATAACCATCAGGGGTAAATATTTGCCTGGCTCCTTTAGCCAGTTCTGGCTGCCAGGGGAGGACAGGGCCTGTCCCTAGGGTCCCATCAGGGGATGCATGCCCAGGTGGGTCTCTAAGGTGAGAAGACCCCAGAGAGTTTGTATGGGGCCAGAGAAGGAACCCCCAGTCCTTGGCCCCAGCTCTGTAGCCATTTGACCCATCTGTAAAATGGGAATTAGGACCAGCTGCCCTGATCCAGCTCAGAACCGAGGGTCACAGGGGCCGGAGCTTGTTCAGTTCAATTCAGCCAGGGGTGACTCAGAGTCTGCTGGGAATGGGTATGTGCCAACATGCTGGGAATCCTGATCCCCACCTGGCCACTTATGGCCTTGGGCAGTTCCCCACTCCCCAAATGTCCAGTTACACTCACTGTACTCTTCCTCCACACAGCCCTTTCTACGTGCTCCATGTCTACAGCCCTCACAGCCCAAGGCACAAGTGTGTGTTTATGTGTGTGTGTGTGCTTGTGTGACAGAGAGAGAGACAGAGGCCCAAGCAAGTGTGAGGAGTGAGACCTGGTGACAGGAGTGCTCAGAGGTGCCTCTGTCAGCATACCACACCGGGGCTGCCTACCCCCCCACCAGGGGTTTGTGATTAGGTTTGTGCTCTGGCCAATGTCCAGTGCTACTACATCAGCCTAGAGCCTCCCCTGGGGGCGAGGGTGTGGCTGGAGGGAAAATTGCTCCCTATTTAGAAAGGAGATTGGGGGCTCAGAGAGGCCCATGACTTGCTTAAGGTCACCCAGCAGTAACAGCAAAGCAGAGATTGAAACTTGGCACCCAGCCCTGTCTTCTGGCCTCACCACAGAGGCCAGTGCCAAGGTTCCAGCCCAGAATGTGGTCTTGACCTGGTGCCTCCACCCAAGCCACACCCAGTCCTTCCTAGGAATCTCCAGAGGAGGCAGGGATGGTGGACCCATCTTGGCCCTGGGATAGTCCCCACCCCCAAGGGTGACTTCTGCCTTGTGCCAAGACCTAGCCTGGTCACTCCAGCTATGTTTCCTCCAGAAAACACATTCTCCCCTGAAAACTTGTGTCCTATCACACCCAGCCCTCCCCTGGGAAAAGCGCTCCTCGGGCCCCAGCTGCACTTGGCCCTGCCTGCATCACGGCAGGAAGCTGCCCTACAGTCATGGTCTCCCCCCAGAGAGAACCCTTTGGGCATTGGGGACCCATCTGCCTGCAGTCCACCGCAGGTCCTGAGGCCCAGTCTGCACTGCTTAAGTCATCGGGACCTATAGTGTTCATCCTGTGCTCTGATCTGGCTGGGAGCGGCTGTCTCCTTCCTTCTCTACCCTTCTCTACCTGGTCTCACTAGGTGGCCAGGCCCACACAGGCTGTGGGCCTTAGCAGAAAGCACCAGTAGCGCTAGGCAGAGTAAGCAGAATATCACCTTCGTCCATAGCCTAACCCAGGCCTCCTTCCCCATAGTGAGGGGTCTGAGCAGAGCTGCTGAGTAGTATCCGGAGATGGGTAGGGCAGGAGAGAGAGTGTAATAGGGCCAGGCTGCTTACTCACACGTAGGCACATGTTGCATGTGTGCTTGTTAGCTCATTAGCTGTGTGACCTTAGGAAGTTAGAGAACCTCTCTGGAACTCATGTGTGAATTGGAAATGCTAGTTTCTGTCTCACGACACTTCTCTGATGATTAAAGGAAATAGCCCAGGCCTGACCCATGATATGGGTTCAATAAATTCGACGCTCTTTCTCCTGTCTTTCCCAAGTGAATGATACAGTATGGTTCACAGTCCCTGACTAGAAACTATACTCTTATTCTAGTGCCCCCGATGGTCACTGTGTGACCTTGAACAGTTCCTTCCCCTCTCTGGTCTGTTTGCGCCTGTGCACAAGCCCAATACCGAAGGGCCAGAGTGGCTGGCAGCCCGAAAACACATGCATGCACACCGTGAGCCAGAACACTCTGAGCACGGGACAGGCAGGCGTCGTTCTTCCAGTCCTGGACAAGGCCTGGATGACGCCCACCCCAAGTGAGCAAGAGCCTTCCGGCTCTGGCTTCTATCTCAGCTGCCAAAATAATAATTTTCTCTTTGTCAGTGGCTCTGCCGGCCAGCTCGCCTTTGGGCTGGGTTGTGGGTAGTGGGAGCAGGAGGCTGATTCCTCAGTTGATGACTTGCTGAGCAACTGTAGGATGAAGGCAGGCACTGCTCTTCTCTGCCTCAGTTTCCTCCTCTGTGAGTAGAGTCAGGGCATGGCACTAACATCTCCCTGAGACCTCCCCACTGCACAGTGGGGGCCATGTCCAGCATAGAGGCCAGGCTGCATGTGCTGGACCCTGCCTCTCCCAGTGTTAGCTGTGGCTTCTGAGAGGTGCCAGCATTTCTGGGTCTTAGAGGAGGGCATGCAGGCCTGGGGAGATGCAGGGATTGCTCACAACCAGGGGACAAGCCACCTTCTCAGCCAGGATGCATATTTGGGGTTGTGCATCTCCCAGCCAACCACTGAGAAGCCCAGCAGCCAGGCCCCTGGTCTGAGCCTCTTGGACTCCACAGGACTCCCAGGGCACTGGGGAACAGCATGTTGTGCCTGGAGGAAATGGGCCAGCCAGAGCACACCCAGACAGGATAATCTTGCCCTTCACATCGAGCCCCCTGGAGGACCTCTGCTTCTGCCTGCTTCCTTCTTTGTTCAGAGCACCACCATCTCTCATGGACCCTGGAGCAGCCCCCCAGTGGCCTCCCTGCCTCCCCCGTCCCTTCTGAGGCTTTCTTTCTCAGCAGCAATGGGGCCCATTCCCAAACTGGAACTAGAATCACTCCCTAGTTAGCCCCCCAGCTCCCCTTCATGACATGTCCTGCTCCAGCTCCCTCCCACTACCTCTTCCTAGCTCTCTGCACCTACCACACCTCCCATTTTCAAGTCTGCCACTGGGCCTGGCAGTTTTTCCCCTATATTGGAATCTTTGCACACACTCTTCACTCTACCTAGAGTCTCTGTCGGGTAGAGTCTCTACCTAGAGACCTTGAGTCTCTGTAGAGCAGGTCCTGTACTCTTTCTTTCTGGCAGATATCACTTTTAATTTTGTAGTGGTTTGTTCTTGGCCCATTGTCTGAGTCCCCTGAGGGCAGGGACTGCTGTGAAATGTGTGTTGAGGGGATGAGGGAATGATGAGTGCCTTTGTCCAGGCATCCCTTTGGATCTTCCCAGTAGTCATGAGTCCATTTTGATACCCTAGAATACTGAAACCCAGAGAGGTGGAGCACACCTCAGTCACAGAGCCAGTCACTGGTAGATGGGGCTGTCTGGGGCCTGCTTGCACCCTTCAGATCCTGCATCTTTCAGATTCCCCATCTGAGGTGGATACTGTAGACTTTCCCGTGGGCATCAGTTGTGCAGCATGGTCAATGTTGGGGCTCTTGCAAGGCCTGGGCCCACTGACCACCCCTTCTCATTGCAGGAGGATGGAGCTGGAGTAAGGAGGAGGAGCTATGAGCTGCTGACCAGCGCAGGGGACACTGGTGACTTGCAGATCACTGAGGTAGGTATGAATCTTCACTCAAGGCTCTTGGAGGCAGGTGTGCAACTGGGCTGCGTGACTGGGAAATGGGGTGTTGGCCCCAGCCACCTGCACCTTTGATTTGGAGATGAACCTTCACAGGTGGGATCAAGCACTGGCCAGCTTTGCTGGAACATTCATCATTGTGCTGCAGTGGACACTCCCTTCAGCTGGCATCCCAGGGCCTCTCTGGCCAGGCCTTTCTCTAGAGTGGCTGCTGGGACATGGCAGAGGATGTACCAGGCAAAGGGGCAGGCCTGGCATCCTCACCACAGTGGCCCTTCTGCACCAGTCTGAACTCTGTGGAGTGTGGGCCCTGCAGGAGGACTGGGTGGCAGGCAGCAATAGTTACTGGCATTAGTTACAAACAGGCTGAGGTGGGCACCACTGGGTACAAATCCTGACTCTGGCACTTGTTCACTAGGACTTTCTCTGTGCCTCGGTTTGCCTGCCTGTCAAATGAGGTTGGGGTGATGGCACCTATCTCCACTGCCATGAGAAGAGAAGCGCACATGTAGCACATTGCAAGCTCTCAGGATCGTTAGCAGCCTTCCTTGAGGGTACTTGGGATCCCCTTCTTCCCTCACACCTTGCCATCCCTCCCCACTCCCTGAGGACCCATCAATGTCAGGGTGGGCCCAAACTTGTCACCTGGCCTGATGTGGGGATAGGTTCTTTAGGGAGTTCCTAAGAGTGGCTGGAACCAGCAGGTCCTAAGGCCACACCTCCAAATGGAACCTCTGGCCTGGACACTGATGTAGCTCGTTACAGGGTGGCATTTCAGGGATGATCATGCTTGTTGCTCACCAGAGGGCGGGCTGTGTAAATAAACCTGGTTTACTCTGTCACTCCCAAACCAGACAGGAGAGGCCTTCACGAAACGTTCACTTGGCCCAGAGCCCTTTGTCCCAAGATATCATGGCTTTCAGGCCAGCCTGGAAGAGTGAGGATCCCTACCCTGGTGTCCTTGGCTTATCTGTTTAGCCCCAGTGCTCCAGGGATCCCATGGCAGGACTGGTGAGTTGCAGGTGAGCTCTGGAAGTGGAGAGCTGGGCTCTATCTCTCTTCCTGCTGCAGAAACCCCGCTCCCTGCTTATCAGCTGTGTGACCTTGAGCTGGTCTCGTCCTGCTGTGACAGCCAAGTGTCCTCATCTAAAAATGCAGACTATGATGACAGCATTGACAAAAGAGCAATGAGAAGCTTAAAAGCCAAGAATATTATGAACCATTACTGAACCGTGAGCATCAGCTCACATAGTACCAGGCTCTGTGCACCTGAAATACCCATTTCTCCCCTCTAGAGTCCCTCGAGGACATCTGTTAAATGCCTCCTTCTCCAGAGGTTCCTTGTGGTTAAGAAACCATCGAGCTGTAAGTGGTACGTTGGGGATTTGAACTTAGGTTGGTGGGAATTAAGCCACTCATGGTGCTTTAGAGACCAGAGGCAGGGCCGCAGGGTGAGCACAAGTAGCTACTCAGGAACCCGCCTCCATTTCTGCTTGACTCAACACCCCAACCTGGCTGCTCTTTGGAGCCTGGGGGTGGCCCCCAAGGCTGGTGTATGCCATTCTCCCATGGAGCCTATTGGCAACCCAACATGACTAGGGGAGCCCACTGTTAATTGTCAAGTAACCTTTGAAATTCTCCTTCATGGTGGGTTCTCTTTTCAGATGTTTTTCAAGGTAATTCATTCCCTTTCCAGCAATTGCCAGTGGCGGAGCATTAGGCAGTTGGTAATTAATCATAGGAGCAGCTTCGAATTTTTCCTTAAAAAAAAAAAATGGGGAATAGAAAGCCTTGGTGGAAAAAGAAAAGAAAAGAAAAGCACTCCAAGGCAAGGCTGTTAATCAATACCTCCTTGTCCTAGAAACGATTGGGGGGCAGTTTGCGGGGTGGGGGTTGGCAGACGTGCAGCCTCTCCCTTTCTTCCTACGTTTGGCAGGTGGTCAGTTCCTGCAGCATCAGGAGACTCTGCTGCTATGTGACTCTGAAAAGTCAATTCCTCTCTCTGGAGTCAGCCTTGCCACCTGCATAGTGGGTGGAGGGCAAGACAGACTATAAAAGCATATGAAATGATTATCCTTGTATGTTACCACGTCCTGGTGCCTGACGCACTGTTGTTGCTCCAGGAGTGTTTGACTGAGGGAGTAGGTGGTCATCTTGGGTCCCAGTGAGCTATGGTCTGTGAAGGAGGTGGCACCAGTTATAGCTCTGTTATATAGCAGAGTGACAGCCAGGGTGATGAGCCAAACTAAGGATGGAAGGATAGTCTGGTCCAGTGGTCTCTGGCCAGGATAGCCCAGGCCACCCCATGGCAGCCACCACTGTCTGCTTGGCATCTTCAAATTCAGCTGCCTCTGGGGAAGTAGTGAATTCTTCATTGCTAAAAAGTATGCACACTGGACTTACGTGCACAGGGTACTTGGGCAGAGTGTTGGGGGCACAGAGCAACACTGAGTCTGAGCATGAGGCTCTCCAGAATGGCACTGGGGAGGCTGGGCCGTGGGGAGGGGGCTGTCCACTTAGCCCCTTCTAGAGGCCCCAGGGAAGGCTGCAAAGAGACTCACCCATGCAGGATGACAACTCTGTGTACCTGGTACCCTGACTGGCCCCACGGTGCACACACCAGGCACTGAGCAGGGTTGGAGAAGGCCAACGTTCCTTGCAACTGAGTGGATCTGAGGCTGGAACCGGGATAAGATGGGCTTGAGGTTGGGTAGGGGGATATAGGGAATAGACAGCTGGTGTCAGGGAGTAGAAGACTCAGGCTGGTCATGTCTGGTGTGAGCCCAGCTCCTCCCTGGGGTCTGGGCCAGGTCCTTCAGGAGGGCCAGCAGCTGGAGAGTGAATTCTCCAAGCCCTCCTCCCCTCAATGCACCCTCCGCTGCCCAGGGGGACTTGGTCTGGGAGCCAGAGTTGGCCTGAGAAAGCCCCGCTTCCCCTCTGGAGCTTCTCTCCCTCTGGCCCTACTGTGGGACTTGGCTTCCCTGCCCATACGCCTAGGAGGGGTATCGAAGGCCTAGTGGGGGCTTGAGGATGCTCTGGGTTCAGAGAGGGAGAGAAGGTAGGTGTGCTATTGTATGTGCGTGCACGTGTGTGCATGAACCTGTGAACCTGTGTGAGTGTGATTGTGCGGGCTGTGTGAATGGCTGAGGAACCGGGAGAACCTCCATGTGCGTGCCAAAACCCCCATGTACAGCTCCCCATTTAGACCTTCACACCACCTTCACCTTCAGACTGGTCGAGGGGCAGTGTGGGGATGAACATGGCTCTGAAGGGACCCTGGAGCAGGAAGCGTGCAGGCCATAGAGCTCTGTTCTCCCCTTCCACAGTGGGCTCAAGCTGCAGACCCCTGTGTCTCCAGCCAGAGCCAGAGTCCCTGGGTGATTCCAGCATGACACGTGTGGGTGAGCACAGGAATCCTTTGAGCAACCAAACCCGACTTAGTTCTGTCACTTCTTCCTTGGCCTCTGAGCCCCAGCTAAGGCTGTGTTTGTGTGTGTGTGTACATGCTTGTACGCAGGCATGTGTATACATGCACTGTATCTAGACAAGCGTGGGTCAGTAGTTCTCTCCCTGTGTCCTTATCTCTCTCTGCCTCTCCAGGTGACTGTCTCTGTCTCCATCTCTCTCCTTGGCACACTCTTGCCCAGCCCACTTGGCCTCCTCCCCAGTGTGACCACTGTCTTCCTGGAATGTCTCCCTGAGCCTCAGGACCTCCTCACCTCTACTCTCCTTTCCTTAGATCCAATCCACCAGGCAACACATCTGCTCTGTGTCATCACCTCCCATCATCCCCAGACCCCCCGGGCTCCCAACCTGCCGCCTTTTGCCTTGTTTCTACTCTGCTCCTCCCTCCCTGCTTTTTGGAACTTTCCAAGGCAGCACCACACTCCCAGACACTCAGAGGCAGGGCTGCATGTGTGGCCAGGAGTGGAACAGTGCCATGCCCTTTCCGGGCCTGGACCTGCCTTGCTGGTCACTGTGGATGGAGGTGATCTCCTGGCCCTGAGAGGGGAATGGGGGCCTGCACCCATTGCAGGGGCCATTGGAAACCTGGTGTCTCCTAGCAGCATTAATGAGATTGTTGCTGTAATTAGAAGTGAGGTACACGGGAGCTGGCTGCCTGGTGGGAGCGTGTGTATGCTCATTAATAAATAAATTGTCCTCTCCCAGGGGAGAGGGAGCTGAGGGTGGGCTCCTGGAGAACTGCAGGACTAGTGGGGGGGTGGGCTGCTAGGGACCTAAACATTCTCAGGGGAGTCCCCATCCCTGTCAGATCTTTTTGGAAGTGCCTGCAGTATGCCGGGCCATCTCAGCCTGGCATAGGAGCTGTGCCATCTGGCTATATCCTCCTTTTGCAGCCACGTCACCCTCCAGCCTTTGCCAGCACCCTAGGCTGCAGCTCTGCTGCCCCTCACTCTACACTGTCTCTCTGCAGGCTTCGGCCTCCAGCCTCATGCCTGACACCTGCTTTTTAAGCCATGCTTCCTGCAATAGGTGGGATTCGGCCTCCATCCCTTGGGATCCCCGAGCATTTGTTTCCTCAATATCTGACCTAAACTCCAAGTCCTTCCTTCCTGCTGTGCTTTGTTCCCTTGAGAAAGCTTGTCACAGCACCCACTGTGTCATTTCTTATTGAGCACGTAGCCAAGTGAGAGTACAGGCCGGTGCTCCACATACTTTTCTTATGCTAAGTCTTCAAAATCTAGTGTGTGTCTCATTCATTCACACATCTCCACCTCGCTGTTGAATCATCACCTCAGTTCCTGACTAAGCAGTGGTCAGCACAGACGTGGGGGGTCCTAGCTTTGCAGGCAGGGAAACTGAGGCCTGGGAGGGAAATGTTGCCAAGAGAGTTTGTGGAGCTGGTGCTGTGCTCTCCACTGGCTGCCACTGTCCTGCAGTACAAAATAAGAACCTGAGGTCATGAAGGCGGATGGGGCTGACAGGTCCATGGCTGGAAGTCACTCTGTTGAACTTTGCTGTGAAGAGAGTGAAGACCGTGTGAAGGGTTCCACCTTCCCCGTGTGGATTCCAGTAGGTAGGAGCTGTCCCCAACCCACAAACAGCTCTAGACCAAGGTAGCCATCACAGGCAATGCTCCCTGGGGCCCGTGTTGTCCCTCGTTCCTCCTGGCTTCCACACATGGAGCACAGCCTTGGAGGGCTCAAAGGGTGAAGGGCAGGACACAGCTGCCCTCCTCCCCTCCCACACTAGCCAGGACACATGGTGAACTGCAGAGGGGCCCAAAGGGTGCACCCCCTTAACCCAGGTTTCCCAGGTGGAGAATGCTTGCGGCAGGGATGGCTCCAAGAGCAGGAGGGGAAAAAGGGAGTGGTTCCCTGGAGTCTGAGGCAGGCCCTGCTGGCCTAAAGGGGTTCTTTAGGGTTGGGTGTCTCACAAGGCCAGGCTGGCAGCAGAACCACCTGCAGAGCACCTCCCCAGCTGATTTTCCTCTTTGCTACCTGCATGCTGCCTTCCCTGCACTGGACTACACACTCCATTTCCATCCACCTCCCAGCTATCTCTGCTCAGGCAGTATGGCAGGAGTTATGGAAGGTTCAGGTGCTGGATTGCCTTGTTCAAAGGTTCCAGGTCCACTGCCCACAGAGGGCCAGCCTCCTCCAGCCAGCTGCAGAAGACTGAACTGAAAGGCCCCCTTTCTTTCCATGCCCAGTGAGATACACCAGCCAGTTCTTCCACCCCTCCAATCCTGTGACCTTCCCTAGCTTCTCTCCTCCAAGCTAGTCAAGTTCAGTCTGTTCTGTTGGACCAAAGCCTCTTGAAGGCTCAGGGCGGGCTCTGAGTCACATCCCCAGCTCAGTGCCTGACATTCTAGGGCTAAAGGGCACAGGAAGCCAGTTATCTAGCCCAGGTGCCATCAGCTTCCTCCAGGATGGAACCGAGAGTTCATCTAGCCTAGCAGTTCTTTCAGTGCTTGGGTGCTGTGTTGAGAAGGGTTCTGAGGCCTCGCATAGGCTCTGTAAGAAGCAGTGTCATGCCCTGCATGGTGTATGTCTGCTCTCCTAGTTCTCACTCCCTGTACATCAGGATCCACCACACACATAAACATAGGATTCTCAGTTCTGGGCTGTGGCTGGTGCAGGGGGAGGGGAGAGACAGTGACCTTAGTGTGGCCCCACCACACTAAGCCAGTGTCAGTTCACCCTGGCTGCTAGGTGAGTTATATCCCCAGAGAACTTTCCAGAGCCCCCAGAGAGTAGACTGGTTAATGGGGACTGGGGAATCAGTGGTCCCCAAGCTTTCAGAAGCTCCCTACTCACATCTGTCTTTCTGTTACACGTGCCTCACCCTCTGCAGTTACAGTTTGGGAAGCAGGACTTCTTGCCTCACAGCTGTTTGGGACCCTCCATTGCCTCCCTGTGGCATCTTTGGGGGCCTCTTTCAGCGCTCAAGGGAATATCTCTGCTTCATAACCTCCATGAAATGCTCCCAAGGTGCCTCCTCTATCTGGCTGGTGGGATGGTTAACCTAAGACAGACCTCACTAGGTGGCCCCGTGACTTCTTTCTGGGTCCATTCCCCTCTTGGACTTCCTATCACAGCCACCCCACCCCTGCCTTCTCATAGCCTGCTGTACCCCACCATCTCCTAGCCACTCCCACCTCCATGCAGCAGCTGCAGGGTAGCCAAGAAACAAGTCAAGAGGACCTTGAATCTGTAGACAATCTGGGACATTTTTCTATGTGTGGAAGAAATATGGTTAGTGTACGTACTAGCATCCTTAGGCAGCTTGGCCTGTCTCCAGCCACACTCCAGGAGGGCTAACAAAGGTCACCCCATACGTGCAGGTGGCCCCACCAGTGGCTGCTTGGACACCTTCAGTGCAGGAGAATTCACCAAAGTTCTGCTCTTATAAATGTGGGGTGAGAGAGAGGACACAGTGTGATATGTGATTAAATTGTGACTTTTAGGGATAGACAGCTCTGGGTTCAAGTTCCTGCTCTGCCACTTCTTAGCCAGGTAAGACTGAACAAGGTACTTCATCTTTGGCTCCCCTGTTTCCTCCTCTATACACCCACCTGGAAGGCTGGAATGCAGCAAGCCCTGTGCAGCACCAGTCTCCTTTGTCAACAGGACTCTTCTGCTTTTAAAACCCTATGATGGACCAGGTGGGGTGGCTCATGCCTATAACCCCAGCTAGTCAGGAGGTAGAACTAGAAGGATCATGGTTCGAAGCCATCCTGGGCAAAAATCAGTCAGACCCTACCTTTAAAAAAGAGAACAAACTAGCTAACTAACTAAAACCAAAAGGACTGGGGGCATGACCCAAGTGGTGCAGCACCTGCCTCGCAAGCATGAGGACCTGAGCTCAATCCCTAGTACTGCCATACATAAATAATAAATAACCATGACAATCACACAGGCATCCCTGCTGTCCCCACAGCTAGGCTCCCTGAGGTGGACAGTAGGTTTTGATCCCATTCCCTGAGGACATTTGGCTCAGCAGCTGTCTGCCAGGCATGAGTCCTGGGGCATGATGCCTTGGGCCTTCCAGGTGGCCTCCAGCCTGATAGCAAGAACTTTACTGCAAGTCGAGCTGACCACCAACTGGAACTGGCTGCAGGAAATGTGGTGAGGCAGGAGTGGAAAGGGGTCATCTGGCTCCTCTGAGGGGCCTTGGACCCTCACTAGTGTCAGAAACACAGGTTACCTCCTCAGAGCCCTTTCTTGTTCCAGATGGGGAAACTGAGGCCTTACCAGGCCACCAGGGAGACAGTGAGGAGCTCTGCGCCACCTTTTGGCTCACAGTCCGGTCTCTGGGCTGCACCATATCACGTACCACCCGTGGGTGGTCCAGCTGGGACAGGCGGTCCCACCAGACCTCAGGACAGGACTATTGCTGAACACTGCTTCTAAACACTATCCCTCCTTTGAGCCACACTCTCAGCCTACATGGGAGCCCGATCCTGGCCCCTGGGTCCTCTGGCCCAGCCAAGGAGCCCTGTGGGGTTTTCCAGGTCTACCCATGTAGAGGACAGTGAGCCTCAGAAATGAAAAGGCTCTCAGAGTCCTTACTCCCTTCTGTTCCACTCACCAGTGCTCCGGGGAGTTAACAAGCAGAGGTGAAAAAGCTGGCCCTGTTCTAATGAGGCTCGTTTGAGGCGGCTGAGCTCTGGCAAGTGACAGAGGAGGAATTATTCAGCACAGGGGCCTTCACCCTCCACCTGGGATGATGTCAGGGCCTGGGGCTCCGGGTCTGGGTGGTGCTGTCACTCAGACAGACGGCTAGAGCTCCTCTGACCACTGGCATCCTGCTTGCCCAGCCGACCTTGGGCGTTGGACCACATGGGCTGCTCCGTCTCCTCCCCGGGCAGGAGCTCCAGACAGTACCTGGTGCAAAGCTACCTCCAGGCCTTTGCACAACTCAGCTCCTCCTCCCCGCACTCTCCATCTGCAGTTGGTAAAGCAGCGAACATAATAAGCACCTATTGTTTTTGTGGGTCTGTGCTCAGCTCTTAAGAGGAGACAAAAAAGCAGATCTGTGCCAGTACTCAGTGTAGGCTGCATGCAGGAAGATAGTTAGTTATACATGGTGCCATGGGACCCAGGACATGGGAAGATCAAAAGAGAAAGAGGCCTTGGGGAGTGAGGCTCTTGGAAGACTTCCTGGAGGAGGCTGATTGGAGCTGACTGACACTCAGCTATAATGGATTTCAGGTGGAGCTAGGGGCAGGCGCAGACAATGGTTTTACACCAGAGCACAAATAGGCACACACCTGCCTTCTCCTGGGGCAGGGAGCAGTGGGGAGGCCTGCTGGGCAGGGTGAGGACAGAGCTGTGCTGTTGAGACAGCAGGACCTGGTGCATTGAAGACCTGGGCCTGTTAAGTGATGGCTCCATAAGTGTGGAGGGAATGAGCAGCATATAGTCGGCACTCCACAAATGCTGGCTGAATGGAGGGCACAGAGCAGGAGTGACTGAGAACCCAGACCAGAAAGCAGCAGGGGTAAGGCGATAGGGCACCAGACCTTGGAGATGGGGTAGAGCCAAGAGCAGCTTAACTTAATTCACCAGAACACAAGGTAGCCAGTGCCTGTGGGGGACACTCTCCCAGGCCAATGCATCGCCCTCCTACAGGCCCAGTGTGGCACCTGGCTGAGGAGGGACAGGGGGAAGGAGGAAGATATCCAGCACCCAGCTGCAGAGCGGTGGCAGCCTCACTGGAGCATGTTCCTACCTGGTGCTCAGTGCACACCCCAGACACACTAGAGCCCCAAGGACACCCTAGGGTCCCGAGGACCGGAGGAAACAACCACCTGTGGCGCATCTGCCAGTGGAGGGCAGAACACAGGGCCTGGAGGTGGTACTCGTTAGGATAACTGATAGTGATGACATCACCTCTCATCTGACACCCCCTGGGAGGTGGTGACCACTGTCATCTCATCTCAGGTTATGGCTAGGAAAACTGAGGCAGATGGAAGTGAAGAAATAGCCAGAGGCTCCAGGTGGCAAAACCACGTTGAGAACCTGAGGCCTGGACTCTGAACTCCACGCTGCTGCTCTGCCCTACCTGGAAGTCATTTCAGCCAGCCCTCACAGTCAGAAGTGAGGTCAAGTAGTGTCTTTTTGGACACAAAGCAGGAGGACACAAACTCCAAAACATTATCTTCCATTTATCACCTCTTCTCGTACCTTCTCTGCTCCCTGGAAAGATAAATGCGAGCAGTTAGAGTGGACCCTTCCTCTAAAGCGGCCTTCTGTAGCGGCCTTTGAGGCTGGGCAGTGCTATATTTCAGGTGTTTAAATGGAAATGAGGCAGGGGAGGGGAGCAGCGAGGGAACCGAGGGAACTGGAATTAAAGCTTAATCTCAGGACAGTGAGAATGGGCTGACCAAGACCCCAGGCTCCCTCTACCTGAGGTGGGAATCCCCGGGGTCCTGCATGAGCCACAGTGTACCTTTGAGAGTAGATAAGGACAAAAGGGTCAAAGGGCAATCTCATGGCTCCAGTGCTAGGATAACGCGCTGCGTTTTGCGGGGGGAGGAGGTATCCTCAGAAGAATAATAAAGAAGACTTTTAAGAATATACCTTAATCAGCTAACAGAAAAGAGCAGGTGACTTGCCCAAGGCCGCCCAGCCATTATTTAAGACCCAGTCCTTGCTATTAATCACTGTGTTACTCTGCTGGGGGTGTGTGGCAGTGTTTGAGGGTATGTGTTGTGTGTTGGGGGAGTCTTCCTGGTAGTTACGTTAATTAGTACTTGCTCCAATTACCTTATGTGCATTGTCTAATTTAATCTTCATAGAAGTCTGTTTCAAAACTGAGTAAGCTGAGGAACAGAGTTCAGTAATGTTCCCATAGTCACATAGCCACGGGGTGGTGGGTCAGAATTTGAACCTGGCTCTATCAGACTTTCAAGCTTGAATCCTCAGCCTTGACTCAAGTATAAGGCATCAGCCATAAGCTTTGCAAGGCAGAGACCCCTCCCCACCAGGAAGATCAGCAGAGGCTGCTGGGAGGGTATGTCCCAGCTTTGTTCACAGTGGACCTTGTCTGTAATTGTCAGGTCTCCTGAACTCCCAGAGGCTCCTCCTCATCCTCAGAAGTAAGGAGAATTGAGTCCTCTTGCTGGGTGCCTGAAGGGCAGGTGTGGGCTCAGATTCAGCTAGTATTACTGAAACAGCCAGGATGGAATGTGCCTATCAGCCATGGGTCAGGTTTCCCACACTGGGCTGTGGCTTGGAGCCTCCTCAGAATCTCCTGGGAGAGTTCATGTTCCCAGTGGACCCTCCCCTCTCCACCCCCCCGCCATAATCTGAGAGCCACAGTTCCCGCTGGGATGGACAGGGAAAGTCTATGATGAACTCCAGAACATGGAGACCAAAGACAAATACACACCCATCTCTGGACCACACCTCTATCTGATGGGCAGTGAGGAGCCGGTGAAGGCTTTGGTGTGTAAAAGAAAGGACACTGTCATTTCTTACTGAGCTTCCTTGAGGCTCAGCATGTCAAAGCACAGAGCCCAAATGCAGTGAGATGACAGCTCTGCCCCTGGGTGTGGGCAGGAGAGATACTATATTGGGGACCCCTTTTGCAACTGAGCTGACACTTTGCAAACCTGGCATTTTAAACCCAAGCCCAGTGGGGGCAGTGCTTAAAGTGTTCAAAGTCTTCACCAGAAACAGGGATATGCAAAATTGAGCACACATAAGGGGCCGGACAAATGTAGAATTTTGGAGACAGACCAGGATGTTAGATGCTGGGGCAGAGGCTGCAACATGCCACCTCCTCTGGAGAGGGGTAAACTGAGGCCCAGCGCTAGAGTGAGGTTTGTCTGAAGAGGCCCAAGTTCCTTGCTTCAGCGGGCACTGCCCTCCAGGGAGCCATCTTCCTCTCACCTGTCTTTGACCTTCCTTCCTGAGCATGAGCGAGGCCGAAAGTTGAGCCAGACAGAAGGGAGAAGGTGATGTGGGCCACCTGGGGCAGCTTGTCAGGCCTTGTCAGAGCAGAGCAAGGGCGTTTTTGCAGGAGATAGTGGGGCCCCTCTCTTGACCCTAGACATTGACATCACAGCACCCAGACAGCAATGGAGACCATGATGGCAGCAAGTCTCACCCAATGCATGACTCAAAAGAAACCCAGAAAGCCTGCTAGGCATGAACCTGCTCTCTGTGGCACACGTCTGCCTGTCTCTACCTGCTAGCCCTGTTCTTCTCTTGAAGTACTGTCCACCTCTCTCCTGCTGCCTCCTAAGGGTGTGCCCTCCCCCCTTAAAGACCATCCTTTCATTCTGAAAGGCTCCTCATTTTGTCTGACTCACTCTGAGACTCTCTCCTGTGCCTGTCTTGCCCAGGCAGCAGAGCTGCACAATCCCAGAGGGCACACTGCCAAAAGATGCTCCCCTCTGTCTCTGGGCCTGTTTGTGTCCCCATCTTGCTTCTGGTTGTCTCTGAGGACCTCCACAGCCCATGCCCTCTTTCTTACTGGGGTCCTTGCTCTTTGTTCTGTCTCATTCTTTTTTCCTTCTCTGGGTGTGTGTATGCATGTGTGTATCTCAATGTGTGTGTCCCACCTTGTTCTCCATCTGTCTCACAGATATAAGCATAGTACATGCACACACACACATACACAGTCTCTGTCCCTCTGGGCTGGACTCAGAGTCCTCCCCACTCCTAAGGGGCCCAGCCTTGCTCCCTGTGGGCTGACCAGCAGGAGAGTAGCCTGTAGCCAGGTACAAGTACCCACCTCGCTGGCAGCAGGTGTTCTCCATGTCACACAGTCTTTCCTGTAGTGAACCTCCCTGGCCCAGCTCACAGGATCATGGGAGCCTGGCCATCCCCCAGCCTGGAAAGTGACCCTTTTTGGGAGCAGAAATGCACTGGATGGGAAGAGGCAGAGAGAGGACAGCTCATGAAAAATATAAGAAAGGGATTTCTGTTCCTTAAAAATGTGCCTTTGTCTGGTGCTAGAACTCGGGGAATCTCAGAAAGTAGTAACAAGGTATGAGAGCACACTGGGCAGACAGGCAAGGGCTGGAAGCTGTGCTGGCACAGTGGGATGGGGTGGCTGTACCAACTGCACTAACCTGGAAGCCAGAGGGCTGGGACATGCTGACTCTCTCCCTAGAAATGTGAGCAAAAAGGCAGGTTGCTATCTTTTGGAACTGGCCGTCTAGCAGGGAGAGGAGAAGCTTAGATCCTAGGACTTTGGGGCTTCCTTCCCCAGTCATGCAGCTGGGGACCCTGAGGCCTAGGGCAGTGGAAGTCAGCCCAAGACCCTCCTAGGTGCCAGGACCTGTGTATCAGCATATAGCCCCACACTTAGCTGAAGGAACTCCCCTGCCTCAAGCAATGCATCACTCAGTTTACCAGAAATTTCCCAGAAGCACTTGGAGGTGAGAGGGGCTAGCAGTTCCTGCTTGGTAGAGGGACTTTTAGATAGCCAGAGCAGGGATGGAGGGCAGATTTACAGTTTTGCTGAGTCTCCCAGCTCCACAGTTACCAGTCACATGACCCTGAAAGGATTTCTTAACTCCTTTGGGCCTTGGTTTCTCCATCTGTAAGATGTGAAGGCCAGACAGTTCATAGGCTTGTCCTGTGGCTTCTGTGAGGTAGCCATGCCTAGCTTATGTGCTGTGACGGTCAGCTGACATCACTGTCACTGGAAGGCATGGAACAGTCCTACTTTGCCAGGGGACCTGATTGGGAATCTACCAACCTAGGTTGAGGACATTTTTTTCTTCACTATCAAGCATTGGGAATTCCTTCTCTCTGGGGGCCTCAGTTTCTCCATCTTGCCAGCAAGGAGTATGGATGATGTGGGAGCCAGGAGGCTGGGGACTAGAGTTTGTGGAGTAGTCACAGATGCTCAGCTGCTAACAAAACCATATAAACTGTGCCAGGCACCCATGGCTGGAGCTGTCCCAGAAGGTCCCACATGGGTCCCCACTGCCACTTCCACTTTCCACTGCAAAGGGGCCTAGAATTGCTTTTCACCCACACTTGGAGCAGTGGAACATGGGACTTGCTTGCAGCGCCTGGCAGGGACCTGTAAATTGAAAACATGATGTTTCCTGTTGGAGGCCAGCACAAGGCTGGACTCACTGTGGCCTTGGAAAGCTGGCCTCGCTCTCAGGAAACCCTGCTCCCCACAGCACCGCCACAAAAACAGTGGAAAAGTGAAGCCTTTTCAAGTCTGGGTTTCCACTGTAAACAAGGGCTAAAATCTGGCCCCTCGCCTCCCGAGCCACTGGGCCAGGCTTCTCCACCCAGCCCTGGTCTGGTCTGCCCTGCCTTGAAGGCACCTTAACCACCCTCTGTCCCCAACTCAGGAAGCCTTAAAGTTCAGTTCTACCTGCCCAGACCCCTCAGTCCTCACACCTGGCCTGTGAGATGAGAAGAGCAGGGAGAGAACAGAGTTGCACAGAGAGGTACAGGACATGCCAAAAGTCACATGGCCCAGAAGCATCCTTGCAGGGGCTGCAGGCCCCGAAGCAAGGCTGTTGTGGGTGGCACAGGTGCCTCAGCGATTCAACATGAATTTCTTTGATTTTGTCCTATAAATGGGGAATCCAGCATAAGTAGCATTTAGTGGAAGTAACTATTGATTTTAAACTTTAATAATGACCTTTTCCCCTTAGTAATACATGCACAGAGAAGTGAAAGATTAAAAATAAAACTGACCGTAATTGTCCCCACCAGAAGTCATCCTTGTCTGTATTTCTTTCTTGTTGCCTTATAATTTCCTTCTTTCTCTTCTGGTCTTATGTTGTGAGCAGGTTTCAGGGTCCCTCAGAGTTCCCAGAAAACATGATTCTTGGTGGCCTCATGGTGAGGCTGCAGAGGGCCAGGCAGCCTTACCCTTTACAGTCTGCTTGCCCCTGCCTGGGCTGGCTTTCAGGAGCCACTGGGAACACTGCGGGGAGATGCCCCGTCCTGCCGTGTAGCTTCTGGTAAAGCACCTTGGTCTGGACCCCAGGGCTGCGCACCAAGTGGCTCTGACTTGCCTTGGACTCTGACCTTCCTATGAACTGGGCTTTCCTGGCAGCCAGTCAGTCACCCTGGAACAAAGCCCTGCTGCTGACTGACTGGCCACAGACATAGCTATGCGTTCCTTCACTCAGTAAACAGACATCGGGCACCTACTGTGTGCAGTTGTTGGTGAGTGGAATTGACTAGAGGTCCCATGCTTCCAACAGCTGTCCCCACCAAGCTCTTTCCCCTTTACCCTGTGAGCCCAGCCAGCCCCCTTCTCATGGCCCCTCACCAGGAAAGGGCTGGAACCCTGCTGAGAGATGGGGACAGCAGGGGTTCCAGGAGGAGACCTCTACTGCTCCCTTCACCCCCACCAACGTCCTTGGTGGCCCTAAAACAGCTTTATGGAGGACGGATTGAGGCTGTCTCCCTCCTGGCAGGTTTATTTCTTCATTTTTCAAGCTCTGCTCTGACTTTTTCCACCTTGGCCTCCCTACCCCTACCCCCTCCCTCGGCCGGCTTTTTCTCCCTCCCCCTCATCTGTCAGCCCAGCCAGGACAGAGGGCCACTGGCCTCCAAGGTGATTGAATTATCCAGGGAGGGGAGAGACGGGCTAGGGTTCTGTGCCAGTGCTCTTGGCTTCCGGCCCTTGCTGAGGGCAGGGGGAGGCTGGTTATGGCAGCAGACATGGACCGTGGAGCTCCCATATAGCCCTGCTGCCCTCCACCCAGCCAGCCCTGCTCAGACCTCAGCTTCCCCTCCATTGGGATGGGTAGGTCCCCATCCAGAGCCAGAAGGAAGGAGAGGTGTGAGGACAGCTGACCGCTGACTCACTTGGGGAAACTTCTTAAACATCTGCTGTGTCTGTGCTTCAGGTCAGAGACCCTAGAGGAAGAAGAGAGCGAGTGCACACTTATAAAATGCCTACTATGTGCATCCATCCTCTAGCAGCCAATCAGAGACATACTGTTACCCGTAGCAACAGTAAGAGCTGCTGGCCTCACTTTTACACTAAGAAACTGTGGACTACTTCCATTAACCCTTGGGTTCTTGGAAGGCAGACACTCTAAACCTCTGGGGACTACAGAAGCCCAGATACTTACGTTGGACCCAAAAAGTGCTTGGTGAACTCAGTTCTACTGAAGAGAGACCAGAGAGGTGAAGAAAATAGCCCAAAGTCACACAGCTAGAAGTGGAGCCATGTTCTGCCTGGCTTCTGCACCCCACTTGTTCTCCGTAGCACCAAGCAATTTCTTTTCATCTGAGTGTTGGGAGAAGCCTACCATTCCAGCTGGTATTGACCAGCTGCATGCCTGCTGTGGTGTGCTGAGAACTTGGTGGCTCCAGGTGTCATCCCCTTCCTTCTAGCTGGTGTCTGTCCTTCTGCAGGTCAGTCCCCATTCACTGTCTCTTCCCAGGAAGGAGGGGTGGGAGGGGAAAGCCCCTTCTCCACTCTGCTCCTCACTCCAGTTCATGGAAATGAAAAACACATTGGCTTCATTATCCCCGGATAGAATGAGCAGGGTTACCATGGTGACAGCCATCTCAGGCCGACGAAGGGGCAGGGAAGGGGCTGGCAAGGCCGAGGCAAGTGGGGACCAGGCAGCGGGTGAGCAGGCACGCCAGGCGGGCAGGCCACAGGAACAATTGCCATTTGTGCCACCCACCCTCTCTAGGGGGCCCCAGCATCCACGCAGCATCCTTGGGCAGAGAGAGGCCACGGGGACAGCAGGCAGCCAGCATCTTCCATCAACTTGCCCCTCACTCAACTGTCCCACCGCCTGTCCCTGTGTCCCCTTCCTGGAGGGATTCCAGGGTGGAGGCAGGCTGGTGCCTAATACCATCCTGCAAGTCAGGGGACAGGTGGAGAGAACAAGGGACAAGTGAGAGCCAGAAGGGGTCAACAGGCCTACTCCTCGACAAAGGCCAGCCCTGAGGCTCTTCTGGCCTCTCTAGGGACATGCATGGAGGAAATGAGCACACTTGGGACCAGGTGCATCCCAGTGATGGCATGGAATTGTCCAGTATAACCTTTCTGTGCCAGTAGGACGAGGGGAGTGGTGGTGACCGTGGGCATGGTGGCAGGGAGGCCTGCTCAGCACAGCCTGTGTGAGGAGGCCCCAGGTATGTGTCCTTGGGTTCAGACCTGACCTAGGCCATTCCAGCCAGAGCCAGGTATCCTGAGCCCTCAAGGGCCCTTGCTTCCCCAGGATCTGGGGGCTGCCAGTCTCCTCCATCCCATGTGCTGTCATACCTAGGTAAGCTCAGGCTCTGCCACCCCTGTGCACAGGCTGGTCCAAGGGAAGCCAGCTGCCCCTGTCCTCCTTGGAGCTCCCTGGTTATGTGGGAACCCCAGCTGGCCAACTGGGGGGGCCCCAAGCAAATACTGCCCCCTCCTGTGAGAAGGGAGTCTCAGCTGTCCTTCTGTGTGATCCAGAGACACTGGGGCCACTGCCAAGGGGCCTGCTAGAAAGACCAATTGCCTATAGGACAGTCCTGTCATACAGGGCCAGTCAGAGAAACCCAAGGCTGACCCTGACTCCCAATTTCCACCTTGACCTCAGATCCAGAGGCAGCGCCCTGGCCTAGCCCTACACATGTTCACCTTCTCTCACACCCTCCCCTCCACTCAGTGCCCTCCCCCTTGCCTCTGCATCCCTGGCCCAGCCTCCTCCCCTGCATGTTTTGATGAGGAAACTGAGTCTGAGGAAGGCAGCAGAGGCCATCCAGAGGTTCCCAAGCAGTCACCTGCCAGCTAGCCACAAGCATATCCCAGAGGTCCCTTCCAAAAATGCAGACTTCCAGGTCCTCCCAGGGAGGCTGACTTTCCAAAGCCCAAACCATGGGCCACCCAGGGGCCTGGCTGGCCTGCCTTAGGGTCTGAGAACTATGTACCTTCAGCCTCACTCTCAGGGCTCCCTTCTCTGGGCTGGTTCTAGGGTGGCAACCTCTGCTGACCCTTCCCCAGCCCTTGCCCTGTAGGGAGCCAGCCTCAAGCCAGCCCTGGAATCTTGTGCCCGGCCTTCCTCCTCTTCTCTCTCATTTGCCTTCTCCCTACAGCACAGAGTCCCCATAGCATTCGGCCCGACATTGACCTTCCATGACTTGGAGGCTGCCTGTTCTGGGCCTGCCTCCCAGTCACCACCACAGCCACCACTCGGCTCCCCACCCACCACTCGGCTCAGGGCAGCTGAGCAAGCCTGTCATTTTCTGTGTTGGGGATTATAGGTTTGAGGCTTAGGGAGTCTGAGCTGGGGGAAGAAGAGCTACAGCTCTGCCCTGGTGCCAGGCCAGAGAGAGACACCTCACGGGAAGGGAGGTCTCATGCCATGCTGTTTGGGCTGTGATGGGGATTCCTATAACCTGACTCTCCAGAACTGTCTGTATGTGTGTGCACTCGCGTGAGCATGCATGCCAGTGTACGTCTATGCCTGCATGATGCGTGTGCCTCTCCTGAAGGTCAACGCCTCTCTTGCACTCACGATTTAATCCTTCCCATGATCTTGAGTACAAATCCAGCCCCACTTTTTCCAGCTTCACAAAAGACAAACCCAGGAAGAGCAGCAGACTTCCCTGAGTCCCACAGACTGGGCAGGGCAGAGTCGAGATTGGGCCACCCTTGCCACCAACTGGTGCCAGATGTGGCAGCATCTGCATGCCTGCTCTCGCCATCCTCAGATGGAAGGGCATCAAGGGAAGTGGCTGGTTTATCAGAGGCCTAAGGAGGTAGTTACTGAGCTGGACACTGTGGGCAAGATTTGGAGAAAGAGCATTCTTCCCTTTTCTGCTCTGCAGTCACAAGACCCCTGGGTGGGCTTGGAGGGGACAGTGTGAGTCACACTCAGCGGGTGGCCAGAAAAAATCTCCCAGTGGTCCACAACTATGCAAAGTAGGATGGGGTGAAACACCAGTGAGGTGACCCCAAAACCTCCTGGTGGACGTGGGGCAGGGGCCTGCATGCCAGGGACAGGGACAGGGCCTGGAAACTCCTCAAGATTTGAGGATCCCAGGACCAGAGGTGGCTCCAAGAATAGGCTGAAGTCAGGCCTCCTCTGCTCAGATCTGGGGTCCAAGTTGCTTTCACAACCTTGCCCTGAAGATGTAGCCCAACAAATAAAGGAGATGAACCTGGGCCACTTACTGCTGCCAGGCTGTATGCTGTGCATTCAGTGTACCCACACTCTTCTCAGTCTGCCTGTGTTCCAGGTCCATGCTCTCCACCATCTGAGCAGTGAGGGCTGGAGCAGAGGCATCACTGAGTTGGGAGTGGCCAGAAGGGACCCCTAGGGACTTTTCTAGGCTGGCTCTCTCAGGAGCCAGTGCTTCTGATGAGCAGTACTGGATCCACATAGGTGTGCCACCACTCCTAGGGTGAGCTGGCTGGATGGCTGGCAGTCAGAAGGACTTCAAAGAGCTGACCCTCCATCCCTTCAAGGCCCTGGGGAGCAGAGAGCAGGAGGGAGCCAAGGCCAGGGGGAGGCCTGCCTGTTCTTGGGAATTCACGACATGTCTGCCTGTCCTAAGTACCTCGATAAGGAAGATTTGTGGGTGAGATTTGCAATTCTGTTTTCTCCAAGGGTTATAAATCAGCTGCACACATATATCCTCGATGCAGCACAGGCCTGAGGCTCAGGAACATGTGTGCAGGCACACACACAGACATAGTTCAGGCCTAGCTTGAGGTTCCCTGAGGTAAGAGAAGGAGTTCTTCAGGGAGTTGAGCTCTGTGAAGGTATAAAACTAGAACTCCTAACTTCTGCCTGCCCTAGAACCATCCAGAACCAAGGACACACAGCTTGGAGGCAAGCAGGATCTCAGATTGGAGAAACTGCATCTTATGGATTACCAGTGTGAGCTCTGGAAGCTGCCTTGCCAAGTTCAAATCTTGGCCCTGCAGCTTACTAGCTATGTGCCCTTGGCAATGTTGATTTCAAATCTGTGTATCTTAGTTTCTTCATCTGTAAAATGGGGCTATTTATAGCATGTACTTCATGATATAGTTAAAAGAACAAAATAAAATATGTGTAGAGTGCTAAAAAAACAGTACAAAGCACTTAGTACGAGCTTAGGAAGGCTGGGCTGTCACCATTATCATTATTAGTTAACAGTGTACTTGGGGTTTGGTGTCAGATCAGGACCTGAACCCCCAACTCTGCTCTTTGACAGCTGTGTGAACTTGAACATACCACTGGCCCTCTCTGAGCCTCCAGCCCTAGGCTGTGAATGAACTGGGACTACCTAAGTCACAGGGTTGTTATGGATTTAAAGAGATAATGGCAATGAAAGATGCCAAATGAAGCCCTTAGGACATGTCCACCATTGTTGTGTCTACCTTGAGGTGGGCTTCAGAGTCCCGGACCTTGGTTCAGAGTCTCCAGGTGGCTCTGCTCCACGGCCTGTCTTCCTGACAGAGGACAGTGTGCAGAGTGTTTAGAAAACAGGCAAGGCTCTAGGGAGGGGAGAATTCCAGAAACTTCTGTCTTTGATAGCCACATATCCCTCCTGCTCTGAATCTCCTTCCAGCCTCTCCTGATGTGCATGCACCGTGAGCATAAGAATGGGCCTTGGAGATGGGCAGGTGTGACTCATGTGCTATGAACTCACTGGGTGGCCTTGGGCAGGTCACTTAACCCCTCCACTCCCTGCAGTGAGAGATAATTGTACCTGCTCCTCTGGGCAGCTGGAGAGCATGTTAAGTGAGATAATGCATGTTGAGCACTTAGCCCAGTTCCCAGTGGCGGCTGGATAAGTGCTCTGCAAATGCCATCGTGGCCCCTCTCTGCCTCCTCTCCTCCCTTCGATGCTCACTCCCCCCGCCCCCTGTGCACCTGATGCACAGCCTGCATCTTCTTGGACCAGACGTTTCAATATTTCTCTCTGAAAAGATGGGCTTTAAATCCAGGAGGTGCCTCTGCGGCAACCCTAGGCAAGTGGAGATAGAGGGCGATGACTTGAGAGAATCTGAGCTGCTCTGCTGTGATCCAGGTCCCCTGTGCCGCGCTAGTGTTGAAGTGTGCTGAGCGTGAAGCCCAACCCTTACTGGTCCTCTGCCTCCCACCCCTGTGCCTTCACTGCCTCCTGGGGTCCTTGGGTGCTGTCAAATATGGGCTTGCTTCCAAGCTGTTTCTGGCATTTTTACCTGCTCAGCCATAAAGCCCTGGAAAGCAATGAATCTAGGGATGAGTAGCTGCTTGCACAACTGCGGGGGGAGAGGTGGGGAGCAGTGCCCATATTTTTGCAGAGCAGACATTTTTGCGCCTCTGCCTCCCAGCTCAATGTCCAGTGAGGACGGTGAAGCCTTGGACACAGATAATTGTCGGGAGCATCCTAGGCCAAGCCTGGTCTCCCATCAGAACTTTGGAGGCTGGACTTCGCTGTTGCCAGGGAAACCAGTAGGTTCCCTGGAAAGGAACCATGGTGCTTTGGCTGTTCAGACACTCCTCCTCTCTACGCTCCCCTAAAATGAGTTCCCTCCAAAACCGATTCCCCCTGAAACCTGTTAAGTCAGCAACATTCTCCCCGCCCCACCAAGCCTGCTGAAATGATAGAAAATGAAATCTGCCCCGACCTTGTGTTTTTCACCTCTTTTTAAAACATTCCACTGTAGCACAAGGACGTGTTTTGTTTTTTCTTATTTATCTTCCTCCCGTGCCAGCTGGGGCTCCGAGCCTTTCTCTCCTCTTGTTGACTGGAGCCAGAAGGGAAAGGACTTCCACATCTTTTTTTTTTTTTTTTTCCATTCAGCTGTCAGCAAAAATAAACAAGCAGGTTTATATTTGGAAAGCAGAGGGTCTCAGCCACCAGATCGCTATGTCCGGGGTAGGTCACAGCCTTGGTATCCCCTCTTGTAATAGGGCTTGCAATCTGACCTGCAGAATTGCAAGGGGTGGAGGGGGAAGTGAGTAGGCCTGGCTTTACTCACATTGACTTTTAAATGCTATTGGAGAATGGAGGCCGACAACACGGGGTCCTGGGAGAGACGGTTTTAGGAAAGAATAGCCCTGAAGGACCCTGGAGTCAGCAAGGTACAGGCTTCCATCCATGGGTTCACAGACAAGAGACTGGGTCTCCAAGAGGCTAAGATTCTCTAAGAAGGCTAATCGGGATCTGCAGACAGGCCTCAAAGACCCAGTGGTTTGCGGTTAGGGGACAACAAACAGGGAAGGAAGAAGGCAGAGAGGACATGGCCATTGTTCCCTTTGGGGTCCCTGGATGTTTTTAGGGTCCAATAGAAGAGGAGCTAAAGATGAAAAGAACTTGATCCAAACCCCAGGTGGACCCCTCTTCCTCTGGGGCCAGGGTCTTCCCATCCCAGCCTCTGCCTGGGTCATTGTCCCAGGCATTGTCCCCTCTCCAGGCCTTTCCCATCATGCCCCATGTTCTGCACTCCCAGGGCTACTTTGTTTTGGCGATCTGAGCAGTTAATTTTTCACCTAAAAGTGACTCCCTGTTCCGTGAGTAATTTTAAACAAATTCTGTTCCTGTCCCTGCACCTTCCACTGGGGAACAAACAAGACCCAGCTGGGTTTTCCACCGTCCTCCTCCTCCTCCGCAGACCCTGGTGCAGGCAGCACACGCTCAGGGAGGCAGGCCTGTTAGGAGCTCACGACTGGCGGATCCAGTGCTCTGCCCACGTGAACCGCCAAGTGGGGCACAGACCAGGCAACAGGGGGAGCAAGGGGTCCTGAGGAAGTGTCTTGGTGGGGTCGCAAGGCCTTTTCAGTCCCATTCTGAATTTCCAACACATCTTTCTTGTTGATTCCTGAAGCCCTGTCAGATCTTGCTATTAGCATGAGGCTCTCAGAGTGTAGAGTAAACTAATGAATTACAGCATGATTACACAGCACATAATTAACTTTGTAATTAATATGCAACTGCCACTTAAGCTAAAACACTGCTTATAGAGACGTACAGCAATAGTAAATCACAGGTCAGAAATAGCACTTTGGAATTTTCAGAAGAATGAGTGGAAGCAGGGAATCACTTAAGGCCGAAGGGTGAGTTAATTAAAAAGCAGATGAGTGGTGAGTGTCCAGATTCCTTTCAGTACCTTCTCCTTTAAGAAAGCCTTCGTGACATCCCACCAGGCTGACCAGTCAGGCCTGGCCCAAAGGGTCCTGGAGATGTGGTTTTATTTCCCAAATACGACAGGCCTTCTCTGCCCGTTCCAGATCGTGGCCCTCAGATCCTGGCCACACCCCTCCTCCTCCAGGAAGCCTGTGGGGGTGCCCTACCCAGCCTTGCCTCCGAAATCCAGCCGTGCCTCTGAAATCCAGTCCTGTCCTGGGCATGGCCAGCAGGTGGTTGGATAACTCATCTGCCATACCTGGATTTTAGGCTTCTGGAAGTCAGAGGTGCCATGTTTCTTTTTGTTCAATCCTAACTTCCTCAGCCTCCAGAGCATTAAGCCTAGGAAATTCTTTAGACATAGTCTCATCCGGCCTCTGCTTCCCCAAGACCAGAGAGTTGAGGGGCAGAGCGCCCTAGTCACCCAACAACGTGGACCTGGGCAGGACAGAAAGCTCTCCCCGGCACCAGGCAAGTATACACAGCCGGTGTAAGTTGCTGTGAGATTAAGCTGGAGTCGTTGAATTCAGTTGAACCTGGGTTGCAATCCCAGCAAAGCCCTGCCCAGCTGTGTGACCTTGGGCATGTCACATAACCTCTTGGGGCCTCAGTTGCTGTAAGGTTTGGGTAGTGAGGCCCTCCTCTGTGGGTGGAGTGAGAATTAGGTTTGAAGATGTATCCCAAGGAGCCTGATGCAGCAAGTGGTCACTACACGGCCAGAACCTACCTGCCCCTCTCAGATTTGGGGATGTAGAGAGAAGCCAGTGATACCGTGATCAGCCCTGTTGTTTGTGGACTGAGGAAACAGGCCCAGAGAGGTCAACTCTATGTCTACCTCTGTGCATTGACTGGCTTGGAACCCCTCAGATGGAGATCCCCTGAGGACAAACAACTCCTGTCCATGTGTCCCACCCAGGGCTGGGCCTCTGTGATGCAGCTGTCCTGGCCTCCAGCCCCAGGATGGTGTGCAAATGGCTGGACCTCAGGATAGCTGCTGGGCTTTAAAGTCTGAGAAACCTGAGTTCAAGTCCAGCCTTGTCCTTTTCTGATCTTGGGAAAATTTTAAGTTCCTTAATTATTTTCAGCCTTAGTCTTTCTATCCGTAGATGGTACTAATGGCTCTGCATTGGCTGTATTGTATTAAGATAACAAACACAAAATACCAAAAATGGGCCTGGCATGTAGAAAATGAGGAAGGAGTCCCCACTGTTCTCATTTCAGAGTGACCATGGTGGGCTTCCCACTCCCACGCCTCAGGGGAGAACCCTGGCTGTCCAGGACACCTGGGCCTGACGCACCTGGTTCCTTGTCCCTGACCACAGAGTGCCTCGCTTTGGTGGAGGAAGAGAGGGTTCATTTCCCCAGCTCCTCCTTAGGCAGTTTATGTGGCCTTTGCCCCTCCAGGAAGTGGACATCCTAGGCTCAACCTGCTGGGAGAGAGGAATAGGGCCCCTCTAGCCTACTCTGGCTGGCTGGGTCTCCCCAAGGGGCAGAGCTCCCCATAAAGCCAAACACGATACCAGATTCAGGATCCTAAATTTTGCTCTTCTCAGGGTCATCCTGGGGTCTGGATATACCTTTGCAGGGCACTGGGAGTCTCCTCTCTCCCTGCTTCCCACCCTGGCCACAATCCTTAGGTCAGCCTTTCTCAGAGTGAGGTCTGGGGTAACGCATGCCATGGGATTATGAAATGTGTTCAGTGAAAAAGGCTTTTGTGGTCCAGTAACTGTGGGAACGGGCGGATGTTTAAGGCCTGTCCCGTGCCAGCCAGTGTGCTTTGGCAGTCTCCCTAAGGTGGGCAGAAGGCACAGCTTTTCTGTCTCTTCTGACCAGGCCTCTGTCCTTCAGGGAGCACCTCAAGGGTCCCATTCTAATGAACAGATCATGGTGACATCCCAGCCACTGTCCTCCCCTTGCCCTAACACCACAGTGGCCCCTCTCTGGCTTTCTGCCTCCATCAGAGACACTACACACCTGGACAGACAGACTCCACGTGGGCATCCAGGTCCCTGCCCAGGACGAGTGCAAATGTTCTGCAGCTCCTGCTCTGTCCCTCACTGCTGGAACTTTCCACACTGGCTCTTGCAACTAAGACAGAGACTATCCAACTGCCCAACCTGGAATTTGGGCCGGTGGGCCTGGCTTCTGCCTCCCTGTCAGTCCTGTATGCTTACATTCTCCGAGCCCCTGTTAAGCTCACCCGATGGTTCTTGGAGGCAACTGTATGAGGGAGGTGGAGATGCAGCAGCAAGTGCTTTATAAACTGTAAAGTGCCCTCACCCTCCATCCACAGTAGCCTTGTCTGTGTTTTATAAATTGAGCTTCTCCCTAAGTTGTTACTGTAAGGTTTAAAAAATAAGTTTAAAAACTAGGATTTTGGATTTTTTAAGGTTGAAAATCTTTAGCATCAAGAATGGAGCATTTAAGTCCCCCAAGTAAAGCAATAGACCTCTCTGCTGTTTCCTCCCTCCTCTGATGGAGATGGTAAGGCCTGGGGGCCCTTTATAGAGCCAGTGCTCAGTTTCATGTTCAGTAATGAGCCCAAGAGCCTGGGTCACTGCTGTCCTCATTGCTTCTGGTTTGAAAAGGAGCTGAAGGCTCATGGAGAACAGCACCACACCCATGGGCATAGGAGCCGGCAAATGACTGGGGCAGAACTTGAACCTGGCAGTCTGGTGCTCTTACCACTGAGCAACACTACCCATATAAGATGGGATGATGAACAGCAAGTTAGGACACCAGAGTGCTTTATAAACTGGAAAGCGCATCAGGTGTGACTTGTCACTGTCAGCAGACAGGCCAGAAGAGTGTGTTGAAGAAGGCCCAGGTGTGTTGAAGAGTGGCTGAAGGAGGCCCAGGTTGTCTTTGCTAGGCTCCTAGTCTAGGACAGCAGTAACTGGGTCCCCTGAGCAGCCTCATACCAGAGACTTCCTGAGCACATACCAGATCTGGGCCGTGTGATGGGGCCGGACCCAGTTGGCCTCGCCCCCATGTGGAAGGCTTTTTGGAGAGAAAGGGGGCTGGAGGGAACCGTAGCCAGCCTCAGCCCAGCTGGTCCCTCAGATCCAGGAATACTGAAAATCTCCACCTAGAGCCCAGGGGACCATGTACGGCACTTCAAGTAAGGCACAACTATTTTGTGGTGTACCCAGAACCCACACTCCCATCACTCTTGGCCTGGGCACCCAGTCCCACCCTATCCACACCCAAAGCGCCAGCAGCTCCCCAGCAGGCCTTTGTGGGAGCTGTGTGCAGACTGACCTCACACTGGCCTTGATAGACGTCTGCAGGGGCTGGCCTGGACAGGTTAGGGGTGGGAAGAGAGCCAAAAAGCTCAGGGAAACTGTGGCTCCTGAGGTCTGTGTGTGGGACCCACAGTGGGCCTTCACAGCACTGCCCTTCCCATGCTCAGCCTTGCCTGGCCTCAGTTTCCTCACTTGTCTTTGTAGACCCCCAGATCCCTTCCTGATCTAGATTGTGAGGATTGCTTCTTCATTGTTTGTTTTTATCTACCATTTGTAGCTCAAATAAATGTCTCCCTTCTGATCAGTTTCTCCAATTTTTTTTGAGAATTTTTTTAAATCTGACCATTAATGGCAACTAAACAGAGGAAGAGACATGCACAATTAATAAAAATAAAATAACAGGCTCAAGAGGGTCAAACAGAGGCACAAAAGATGTGGTGTGGGTCAGTCACACCTCCCTGTGTGACCAGGAGAATTTGTCCACCCATTCTGGGCCTTAATTTTATCATATGAAAAATGGAATAATACAGACTACCATGAGACTGTGATATGAAGTTGTGTGAAGCGTGACTGCTTCCCTGCATGGTCCATCCATGGGACTCTTAGCTTACAAAGAGCCCAGTTCTGATCCTCAGAACAAAGTCAGGAAGTATGCATATGGTCTGCCTGGTGGCCTTGGGCTAGACCTCTGCTTCTCTGGGCTTCTGTTCACTATCCTTTCAAAGGTGTGCCACCTGGAAGTCTTCATCTCCTGCATAGATAGATACCAGGTAGTTAAGAGTGACTGGGCAGAAGGGTGTATGGAGGATCAGCTGGGCATGTCTGGACTCAATGGGAAGAGTGTGGAAATAGGTTAGCCATTCCCACCCTGCCAGGTAGTCCTTATAAGTTTCTCCAGCTCTGTCTGGAGCTCCTCAGAATGCAAAGTGGGTGAATTTGGAGCCTTGAGGAGTGGGAAGTTGTGAAGGGACACTCAAAACACCTCCTGTAGGTGCTTAAGCCTTCTAGAGGGCTCCAGCCAGGAGTCAGAGGCCCTGCTTCTGTCTCCAGCCTCACTTCTCCCCATATCCCCTAGGGCCCTTGAATTACTGCTCCCTTCCCCACCCTCTGCCCACTTCCTGACATCTAAGCCTATATAATAGTATGCAGAAGTCTGAGGCAAAGTCAGTTCAGGGTCACTTTATGAGCACTGCTGTCCTGAGAACGACCCACACACTGGACAGTGTCAACTAGCCCTGTGACTCCCACTCAGCACTTCACAGCAATGACAATCACTTCCTCACACAGCAGTTGGGGCCAGGAAGGATGTGTCCAGGTGAGGAAGGCCTGCCATGTTCCCATGGAGAATGTAAGGCACAAAATATGGGCTCTGTAATCAGACCAGGGTTAGAATCCAGGCACTGCCACTTCTCAGTAGTGTGACCTTGAGCAAGTCCTTGGAACTCTGTAAGCTTCTGTATCTTCATTTATAGTTAAGTCATAGTAATTGGAACACCAAAGTAGAGTTGACAGACTTAAGTGAGATGACATAGAGACCATAGCATTTGGCACATATAGGTTTAGTAGTTGTTCCATTTCTCTTACCACTCTGAGGAGACAAACATGGGAGCGTAGTTTTGGAGATGAGAAAAAAACCAAGGGACTTTTTCCAGGGCTGAATCAGCCCTTCTTTGCCTTTTTTGGGGAGGCTGCCTGGGAAAGTTGGAGTACAGGACTTGGAGTGTGGCCAAAGGAGGGCAAGAGGTTTTGGCCTTGAGGACCTGCTGAGGTGTCCTGTGTCCAGAGGGACAAGGCACCAGGATGCAACTGGATTCCCAGTCCAGTGTGGATTGGGACAGCAGCTGGCCTTTGTCAAGGTCTTCCAAGTAAGTCCTTGCTCCCTCTAGATTTAACTTGTTGTTCCAGGGCAGGCTGTCAGGTATAAGTATGTGGGGCTCCTGAAGGACAGCCCCACTCTGAAATCCTGAGGCTGCATTGGGCCCCTCATTAACCAGCATCGTCTTTGCTGCTCCTGTACATGAGGGTGGGTGTTGGCAGACTGCATTGAGAGAAGTGGGTCCATCCCTTCTGGAAGCTTCTAGTGTGGAGCCAAAGCCTCCAAAGCCAGTGGCCTTGTAGAGCCTTGACACAGGGCACTGCTGGGCTTGAGGAAGGAGGGACTACATCTGGAAGATCTAGAATTCACCTTTCAAATCACTGTTCCCTATATGTCGTCAGCTTTACTTACTCAGCTCCTCAGCCCAGCGGGAAGGGAGATGCCCCTTCCTGTTTGACAGTGGAGGACACAGGCTCAAGGAGGTGAAAGGGCCTCCCACCACCCCACAGCCAGGAAGGTCTGGCTCTCTGCCCACTGCCTACTGGGGCCTCACCCTGTGCAAGGCCTCATGCCTGCCCCAGGGCCTTTCTTCACCTTCTGGCCTAGACCTGGAGTGGGAACAGCTGGTCCCTGGCAGCTGCTCAGAGCTGCCTCTCCCTCCTTTTCTGCTTCCCAGCCCCTGTTCCTCTGCCCTTCTCCCTGACTTCCCTGGGGAAAGAGCCCTGAAGCCAAAGTCACTCTCCTCCACCTGCCTTTGCTTCAGCACCACCCTCTTCCTGTGCTTGTAGGCTGCTTCCCTGGTGCTCCCAAGCATGGGAAGTGGAAGGTCCACCTACTGGGTGACCCCAGGCAGTTCCTGCACCTCTCTGAGCTTCTACATCTTCCCTTTAAGATAAGGAGAACATCAGTCTACATCAGAGCTTCCCTAACCTCAGTCCCTTTCACCCCACTTTGACTATGTTTGAAATGTCCCTTGAACTGGTGGGATGGCTTACATGGTAGAGTGCCTGCCTGGCAAGCGTGAAGCCCCGAGTTCAAACCTCAGTACTACCAAAAAACAAAACAAAACAGCACGTCCCTTGAGCCCACTAGGTCAGCCATCGCTACCTTATTTAACTCCATCCTCAGTAATATTCAGGAACTCACCCATGATCATTTTCTCAGCCCAAAAACTTCACAATGAAAATGAAAAAGGTGTGCCTGTGGACCACTCCAAATCATCCTTGTCCCATGTGCATCACTCCTTGCAAACCCAGTTCTGAATGGCTGACATCTCCCAGTCTCAAGATCCTCCAATTAGGGCTGGGACATTGAGCCTTCAGCTCTCACCATCCTGGCTTGAATGTACACCTAAGCGACATCCACACCTCCACCCATGGGTTCATCCACCAAAGGAGCATCTGCTGATTACCAGGCCCCGTGCTAAGCTGCACTGTACAACATCCCAGCTGAAGGGGAGAGGATATAAAGACACCACAGGGATATGCCACCAGTGTGGGGTACATGACAGGGACATTGAGAGGATAGGAGAGGAAGTCAGCAGTTCTGCAGGCGGGGATGGTTAGCCAGGCCTTGATGGATAGGAGGGCCAGGCATTCTGGTCTGAGGGGCGGGCAGAGGCAAAAATGTGGAGGAATTGTCTTCAAAGAGCAACTCCAGGTAGGGAACATGGGAGGAGGCTGGGAGTAGTGGGAGGTGGGGAGCAAGCTGAGGAGGACCCTAACAGTGCTGGCACATGTAGGGTGGCAGGTTGCTGCCAAACCCTGGGTCCAGAATACCTGTTCCTCTCCAAGTCTGAGGCTGATGAAGGGGCTGACCGGGATAGGTCCCTTGAACACCAGGCTCTTCCACCAGGCGAGCTGCAGGCAGTCCCCTGCTGGCTGGTCCTGGCCCTGTCTTGGAGCACAGCCTCTGCTTAGACTATAGGTAGAGCCTCCCACCCCTGCTGCTGGCCCCACTTGCCCCGGGGGACCCACACTGCAGATGTGCACGGTGATTGAATCATTTCTGCACACCGTTGCTCACACGGCTCCCCAGAGACCCGCCACTTGCCTGTGCAAGCTGTCATGAGATGTGTGTGCTCAAGTGCATCTGGGCCAGCAGCCCGTGTGCATATACCTGCTCTGAATTGTGCAGAGGGACACATAGGCATCTGCCTGCACACACTAATGGGGTATAGAAAGGCCTCTTTCCCTGGATGTGTGTGTGTCAGGTATGCAGACGAAGTAGTTAGGCCTGAAAAGTGAGAAACAAAACCCTGAGTTCACACAGCTGACACTGTGTGAGCTGGGCCTATCACCCCAGGAAACTGCCTGCAGCACTCCATGAGGCCATGGGGTAGGAAGAGCACCCTGTTCTTGTGCCCAGGGAGGAGCCCACCAAAGGCCATTTGCCTCCCCCAATTTTAGCAGGCCAGAGACAGGCCTGGGCCCTACATAGAACAGCCAAAGGGTTTCAGCCTAGCTCAGCCCTGAGCACCCTTACTATTCTTTCCTTCTCTCGACCTCTCTCACACACCCGCCCTGCCGCAGGGGAGTGTGGGAGAGTCTGGTCCCCCAGCCCCTTCAGCTCTCAGCATTCTTTCCTCTGAGTAGTCCTCCCTGCACTAGCAGCTAACTTCTACCATGCCTCTTCTGTACCGGGCCCACATTTGCAGGGTGGGGACAAGGGCAAAATGGAAGGTTCACCCCGCAAGACTTTCCCTGGGGATACAGAAGACCCAGCCAACCTCCTTATCACCATCCAAAAACTTCCACAGAGGCAGTTAAGCTCAGCCCAACGTGAGCAAAGGCACAAGAGGGGCAGTGTCCAGGCCTTGAGCCACCCGGGAAGAGCGGCTCTCATGGAGTCTCTTCCAAGCCGCAGGCTCCTGGGAACCTACCTTGCCACTTAAAGCCAAGTGGTCTACTCCTGCTGAGATAGAGCCTTCCAAACAGCCAGATCCTGACATAGAAATCCTCAGAGGCTGGAATTTGACAGGCTGCCAGAGGCCGAGTAGGCCAGCCCTTCATTTTACAGATAGGGAAACTGAGGTCCAGCTGCTTGCCCTGTTCAAACAACAGGAGGGTGGCAGACAGGCCCTGTCTGCCCCAAGCCCGGATGGTGGGGGATGGTCCTCTGATTGAGCCTACCACCCACCCAGAGACTGCTAGGCAGCTGGAAGAACAGAGGCATGAGGACCCTGACAGTGATCTGTTGGGAGGGAGCCCAACAGTGCTGGAGCTGCAGCCACGAAGGATTTGTGAGGACTTGTAAAGGCTTAAAGGAGTCCAGGCACCCGAGGTGGAGGCAGCAGAGCCTAGTTGCGCTCCTGTGGCAGAGGGCGACCTCTGCTGGCTGCTGAGCGCTCACCATCCTTCAGCACCAGCCAGAGTGCAGAGCTCAGGCTGAGATGGCTTTGGGAACAAATAACTAGGTTTGGACAGATTGAGCGGAACACAGAGGACATCCTTTGGGCACAGTCATGGCTTAAGCTCTGGACACAAGTCTTGGAGGAGTGCAAAGTACAACACATTAAGGGTTAGCAGAGCAGAGTTCAAATCTTAGCACAGCAGCTTCCTGGCTGGGTGACCTCAGGCAAGTCCCTTCACCTCTCTCAGCATTCAAGGACTGAGAAAATTATCAGTGCATATGACCTGGCCTGTCTCAATCTGCCCCCTGGAAGTTCCATCTCTCTCATGTCCCCTACCCACCCCTTCTCTCTTCATGCCCCTGTCATTAACATTTGAAGTCTTGCCCCTGTACTGTGGAATCCAGATCTTCCAATCTCATCTATTCTTGATGTTAATAACCCTAGTTTCCACCATTGATCTCAGCAGTTTACAAATGTCACCTCAACCAGGTGTGGTAGTGGACCCCTGTAATCTCAACACAAAGGAGGTTGAGGCAGGAAGGTCATAAGTTTGAAGCTAGCCTGAGCTACATAAGAAGGCTCTGTCTCAAAATTGTTTTAAAAAAATCAAACTGCCACCTCATCTGTGCGTGCTTCCTTCTTCAGCCAGATGTTCATTCCTTGGTAGACTGAAAAACACGGGACATACAGTTTCACTCTGATCTGTGATGTCTCCTGTCAGCTGCCTACCCATCTCTTGAGTCTCACAGGTGTCTGGAGTTCAACCTGTCACATTTTGATTCCCACAAGATAGAGTCCTGGCCTGGGAGAAAAGCCCCTGGGGTCTGAACTCAGCCCACATGTGCCCTGTGACCTTGGACAGACTACCATAGCCTCAAGTTCTCCAAAATAAAACCAGCTGTACTGTTAGGACAGGGACACCTCACCACACCTTTGGTCATTGATACCCTGAGAATCTTTGAATCCAGAACCAATTCAGTCCAAGCCACTGGCCACAGGCCAGGTGTGCTTGTGAGCCATCATGGAAACCAGCCTGAATTTAGACATTCTGTCTCCCACCTTACATTTGGCTTCCTAAAGTGAAACCTGAGCTTTCCCTGTCAGGGCTCATCTGTTCTTCCCTGATCATCAGGGCTCATCAGGGAAGAACAGCCTTGGAGCCCAGAGTCTCTGGCTGGAGAGGTCTGAGGTCCAGCTGCTTGCTTGGGGCTTCCCTGTGGGCTGAGCACCCCCAGACTTCAGAAACTGACAGTCATTAAACAAGCATAGGACCTGGGTCTCTGACCCTGGACAAAACACCGTGCCCATCCTGAGAGGTCCTTCTTAGGGACAGAGTTTGATGAGACCCCTTAATCATCCCTTCACTTCTACAGATACGGAAACCAATGCCTAGGATCCAGGGAAGCCCACACAAAACCTTTCTGGCTGGGAACACCCAGGTGCTCTTAATGTGAGCAAGCGAGAAAAGGGGGCAGAAGACTCCAGGAGTCTCCACAGTGCAGATTTCAGGCCCTCTGGATGCTGAGGCTTGTCAACAGCGCCCCCTGCTGGACGCTAAGGCCACTGCAAGCCCTTTGTCCTGGGGGGCTGCTGCCTGCTTATGCAGGTGAAGGCCTGCCCAGACTGGGGTTTCTTTGTGTTTGTTTTCAGACTTTCTTAGCCACTCACTAAAGTGACCCAGCCTTGGTTGAATAGGTTCCTTCGGCTCAGTGTCCTGGTCAGCTGTGGAAACTGCACCCTTTATTGGGAATTGGCTGGCATTGTTCACCTATGTCAGGGCGGGCTAGGCCTTCACAGCCCTCTGAATACCACACTACTCTCAGCCAAGGCTCCCCTGGGCTCAGATGGGGTCTGGCACCAGGAACCAAGGTACCCTTACAGAAGGCACACTGGCTTGCTTCTGTTCTGGATCCTCCATGTCCCTGCTTCCCCTGTGGGTGGTCCCTGCCTTGGCCACCTGAGTGCTAGCTGAGGCTCTGTGCAGGGACACTCAGGAGGAGACACTCACCCCTGCGAGGGGGACCTCAGGAGCAGTAAGGGAAACTGTACATCATGTCCCCCCTCCCTGCCCCCCCCACACCTGAAATCCCACTGCACCTCTAGCAGGGACTCCCTGTCTTTCTCTAGGACCTATTTAAAAACACAGGTTGTCATGGGAAAACCAGAATTCTGGAGCTCTTAGTAGATCAACTATAAACTCTGAGCTACAGATTCCTCCTCTGCAAAGTGGGGAAACAACTATGTCCATCTGTGCCAAGGGCCTGGACCAGCACCTCATTAGTCATAGCACATTGTCACCTAACAGGCAACCTAGAATGAATACGAACTTGGACACCAGAGGATTTGTCACCACTTGCCCCATAGTCTAGCCTAGGACCCAGCGCGGTAGAGCATTGCAGTGCTCCAGGGGATGCAAGTGCACGGTAAGCAGGTAGAGACTAGGATGTGGGCGTGGTGGACAGACAGGCACCGAGATAGACAAATGATGGCCAAGAAAGGTGGATGTCAGGGAGCATAAATGTGTGGTGGGTGGTGGGCGCAATGGAGAAATGGTCAGCAGGGTGAGAGGAGGAAGTAAGTATAGGGGACAACCCTCACTTTTACCTTCTTGCCAAAGAGTTCCAAGGTGAAAGTGCTTATCAAAAGCACAAATGTCCGAAAAACCCAGCCGTCCACTTGGCAGTTTGTTCTCTAGATTAATCCAAGCATGTGTGATGTGTCACTCCCATGATGAACACTGGGAACAACTTCAGCCTCCCTCACTCTGGGCTAGCATGGGAGACCTCTGTATGGGCAGGGGGAGGTGCTCAAGCCATTGGACAGCCCCTGACGGGGTCAGCGTTAAGATAGTCATTGGATAAATGATTCCTTATACCTGGGAATACTGTACTGCCATTAAAAATGGAAGTGTTCAAAAAAAAAAAAAATGGAAGTGTTCTTTGTGAGGAATAAACTTTGAGATATAGTATTCAGGGGGAAAAAAGCAAGGTCCAGATAGTATATATAGAATGCTGTTATCTCATGTTTTTTAGAAAGAGGTGGCAGGGATAGCATGCATAGGTGCTTGCTTCTAGAGGAGACTCTGGGAGGCACTGAGAGCACTGACTGTCCCAGGAAGAGAACCTGGGGGCTGGGATCAGGCCAGGACGAATCTCTGGATAGCCTTGTGAATATTGAACCATGAAAACAAGTTGTCCTTTGAAGCACAATGGAACAGTAAGGGTGGCCTTGAAGGAACCATGTAGGGAAGGGCTCCTGGGAGGAGGAACAGGGCTTTCCCAAGGCCAGAGCCAGGCAGGGGTGATGGTCCCTCAACTGGAATGCTGGAGGCTCAGAGCCAAGTCAGAAGGAAGTTTGCATGCAAACTTCCATTTTGGCCCACAGACCTGGGCCCTGAGCAGCGGCCCCCTCCCCTACCTAACACGTGTGCATGCGTGCGCCTGCAGGTCCTCATCTCCAGGTGTGTCACCTGTCCAGTGCTCACACATGGGGAGCAGAAATGTATAGTCTCTGTGTCATTGCTGCTGTGACCTCTCTGAGGGGCCTAGAGACTCTTGGAGCTTTCTGGAACGAGGGAGTCTCCACAAATTAACTCCACCACTCATACCAGTGTGCCCAAGGACCCCGCTCAGAAAAGTGGAACCTAGTGCCTAGGATATCCACATGTTCCAGCTGCTCAGCTCTGTGCAGCAGAGGCCGCCATGGACTGGCAGTCAGGAGCCCTGGTTTGTTGGCTCTGACATGATCTTCTTGTGCTGTCCCTGCAGCTCGCTGCCTCTCTCTGAGCCTCAGTTTCCTTGACTGGCTGTGGTGCTAATTCCTGCCCTCCTTTGCCAGGAAGGCAAAGTGAAAAATTGGACCCACTCCACTGTGAGTGGTTTGTAATGTATAAAGAAATGTAAAGTCAGAGGAGGGTGGGGAAGACACGAGGCACGTGACGTGAGCACTTCACCGCGGCACACGTGCATTGAAGGTCGTCGTACAGGAAGGTCCCCATGGTCGTGAACGCACATGCAGCCACACTGAGTGGACTAAGCTTTGAACAGCAGTCAGGATGGGGCTGCCGTCCTCTCTAACACGTGTGTGTGCGCACACACATGTGCCTGCAGTCCTTCATCTCCTGGTGAGAACCTCTGCCTAGTCTTCCCACAAGCCACACGTGGAGAGCTCTCACGATCACTTCCAGCCCCCCGTCCAGTGTGGCACTCCAGCTGTGCCCACGCAGCCTGCAGGAGTGAGGAAAGGAAAGGGCTGGCTGGGTGCCTAGGGCCTCTCCAGTGTAGGGCTGCCAGGGGCAGAGGCCATGATGGTTTGAAAGGACTCTGAAACCTGGTGGTGTTGGGGCTGGAGGGCAGCTGGGAGGCTGTGCAAGGTGGGCAGGCCTGGCACCCCCAGTTGCACCCTCTCTCCTCTCTTCACAGGCTGGACAACGTTCATGGCTCTCGGGTAGAACCCAGCGAAACGGCCAGAATGAATTCTATGGACAGGCACATCCAGCAGACCAACGACCGACTGCAGTGCATCAAGCAGGTAGGTGTGCAACCGGATGGCAAGTTCAGGGTCAGAGAGTGTGGGTCTGGCTGCAGCAGGGCAGCCAGCAGGGGGTGGAGCGCATGGTGTCGTGTGTAAGCCTCACTCTGGAATCACATGCGTGAGCTTGAATGCCAACACCACCTTATTCCTTCGCAGCTGTGTGACTTTGGGCCAGTGTCGTGCCTTCTCTGGGCTCTGTTCACGTGCTCTGAGCTGTGTGGAGCTTGCAGTGACATGCCTGACAGTGCCATCCACTTCCACAACCTCCCCAAACCTAAGCTCTCTGCCCTTCTGCTCTAGCTATTCACTAATAAAGAGAAGAAAAGGTCCTGGGGAATTAAGTCATTTTGCAGAAAGGAAAGGGCACAGAGAAGGGAGTAACCTGAAGTCACACAGCACAACAGTGGGCCCCACTGGTGCTTGGAGTACCTCATTCCAGAGTGTGGCAAGTTCCCTGAAAACTCCCTGATCTGGATTATTGGAAAGTGGGGAGCTACTCACAGGGGCACCCTCACCTGGAGGCCAAGTAAGATGAGCCCATCCTCTGGGCTGCACAGACTGGAGTGTTAGGAAGGAAGCTATGGTGAGAGGCTTTGGTGTCAGGCTGTCCTGGTCCCAAGTCCTCACTCCCCCACGTACCCGGTGGGATCTAGGTCTAGGTGCATCATTGCTCCGAGCCTCAGTTTCCCCATATGTCAGATGGGACCCGCAATCCTACCTGGTAGGATGCTATGAGAGTATTATGGGTGACACTCAGAAGCCCAGCCCTGGCACATGACTGATGGCAGCAGTGGCTGTTGTCCTCAGCATCCCAGTGATGGGAGGGGTGTGCTGGACACAGCCCCTGGCACAGGCGGCTGACCTTACAGCCTCCTCCATCACCACTACTACCACTAGAGTCGGGGTGGAGCCTCCCAAGGGGCCCTCCCAGTGCATCCGTGGCAACTCTGCAGGAATGAGGGACGGGTGTCCTCACATTAGCATCAAACAGAGCAATCTCAGGAGCCTGTGCAAGGCCTGAGGAGAGGAAATTGAAGAAGACTTGTTTCAGATTGAACCCAGCCTGAACAGCTCCCAAACACCAATTACGCGCCTCTGCTCACAGTCACAGAATAGAAACCAGACAATGTACCTCCCTCCTTCCCACATTCCCCCCTCCTCCACATGAAGGGCTCTTTCCCGGCGCTGCCTTTGACCCACTTTTCCTGTACTTGGCTCTGCTGACAGTGACCCCCTACCCCCAACAATAGTCCTGCCCATCTTCACAAGCCCTTCTGTGTGCCAGGCACACAGCTCAGGAGAGACCTGCTGTCCGCCTGACTCTCCTCCCCTGCCTGGCTCTGTGTCTCCAGGAATCAGGGTGCCCTTGTCTCCCCGGCCCTTCCCTGAAGCAGCCCCCTCAAAGCATGAGTGCCCAGCTCAGATTCACAAATAGGCAAACCACCACTAAGTCGAAGCTTTTAGGAGCTAAGCGATCTTGTTAAGTTGCCAAGTCTTCTTGCCTTATCTGTAAAATGGGCATCGTGATGGATATGTGCTCAACGGCAGGTGCTGGAGCTCCAGTCACCTTCCCTAGCTGACCCCAGACATGCAAGCACAGGCAGAGAGCCCTGCATTAGGGCCACAGTGGCACATTTGTGAGCATGAACAAGTGATCTGGATGCCCCGTGGGCTATCCAGAGCTCCCCACGTCCTTCACACCCTCCTCCCACTCTTCCAGTCAGACCTAGCTCAAGCAGACATCCATCTACTCTACAGCTGCCCCCTGGGCAGCTGATGCTAGCCAAGGACTGTGAGTCCTCAGGCGTCCGGAACCTAATCAGAAGAGAAAGGCGAGTGTGTCTGCATGTGCTGAGGATGACAGATGTGTTGGCTAGGCAGACCTTGGCTGGTGGGGGTTGTGATGGGGGCCTCACAGCCTTGAACTCGGTCCACCACACCTTCCCAGCCTGGCCTTTTCACCCACCCTCTCTGGTTCCAGCCACCACAGGCATTTAGCACCCTATGGCTATCTTTTCAGTAGCCTTTGAGATCGGCTGCCTCTCCCACTTTCTGTGTACCCAGCAACCACACCTGTTCTTCTCCCTTGAACTAGGCATGTGGGGCAAACATCAGGGCTCCCACCAGGCTTTGTTCCCTGAGGGTAAAAGACGTGCTGCATTCATCTCCAAGTCTGCAGGCTCTAGTCTAGCTAGTGCTCAGCCCAGGGTGGGGCCTGAGTATTTTGTATGGATGCAAGGGAAAAGGGGACCAATAGATGGATACATAAGAGAATGGATGAATGGATGGATGGATGGATAGGTGGTTGAGTGGATGGATGGACATATGAATGGGTAAGTAGATGAGTGGGTAGGTATAGATGATGAATTCATAAATGGATGAATGAATGGATATGTGGGTGGCTGGATAAATTGACTTTTAGATGAATGAGTAGGTAGGTAGATGAACGAATGGGTAGATGAAGGATGGATAAAGTAGTGAATGGATGAATGGGTGGGTGGGCGGGCAGATGGATAGATGGATGGATGAGTTAATTCACTTTGGATGGATGGATGGATGGATGGATGATTTGATTCACAGAGGGACTGGGGAGCAGCTGGATTGATAAGAAGCTGAATCTGCCCCATCCATGTTAGTCAGCCCTGGTCTGGGCATTGCCATGCTCCATTCCCCACTCAGCAGCCATGGAATATAGCCCAAGTCTCCAGAGGAGTTATGGAAATTAGCAGGCCTTCTGGTGAAGGGCCGGGCACTACTGTCCAATACCAGCCCCTGCCATGGAGCCTCTGCCTGTAATTTGGTTTGTTGCTCCCATCCCATCCTAGGCTGGCTATGTTTGCCCTCACCAGACCCAAACTCAGTCCCTCCCTCTGCCACTGGAGTCTGTTGTAAAGTGACCAGGTTGTTGGCCAGCTCAGCAGAGGGGCCATCCTTTGAACAATTAACTTCCACCCACCACTTCCTGTGGGGCCCCACCCTCTAGCAATCTTCAGGGGTCAAGCGATGAATGGGAGGCTGTTTTCTACCCTCAAGTGACTTGTAAGGGAAACAAGGAGTCTCAGTGAGGCTGGCCCTCGCATGCACGGCAGCAGCAGGCTTCACCTGGACCCCGCTCTATGACAGTTCTCACACATGTCATTCCTAACCTTGGCAGCAGCCCTGCAACCTGTCACCGTCCCACTCTACAGATGAGGACCCCAAAGCTCAGTAATGTCCCCAGGGCTGCATGGCTCAGTGAAGTGGGGTTTGGACCAGGTATGTTCTGCAGGTGCCACCAAGACACTGTCTCTCTGTACTTCAGTCTCAGAGAGAATGCTAAAATACCCAACAAGGACACAGGGAGAGGATGAGGCTTGGCCAGGGTCACAGAGCTGCTTTGCTACAGACAGCCAAGGGGATGGCTACTGTTTGCTCCACCTATAAGATGCATCTACAATGAGACAGCTGTCTGGGATGAGGGTGAAGGATCTCAGGCTGGCAAGGCACAGAACCAGACAGGGTCCCTAGACCAGCCTCAGAGGCAACTCGTGAACCCAGAGCTGCAAAGGGCAGGTGCTGGGGCCACTTGTGAGCAGGCCGGCTGAGATCAGTTTGTGGGGGCTGGTGACCCTACTAATTGGGTGTGACATTACATAAACAAATGGAACAACTTGGTTAGCCAGGGGAGCTCTGGGCAGGAATGAACTGATGTGCACGGCTTTCCACAGGGAGACCAGGTGCTACTTGTGGTTCTAAGACTCTAAGACTGAGGACCACAGCCGCCCTCTCGAATGGACTGGGGTATGCAGAAGTCCCTCCTGTCTCACACAAGTCAAGGGTAGCCTTTGCAGAGAGAGTTGGAACCGAGTGCTGTGTGCAGCTGTGCCTCAGGGGGAGTCAGGGAACTTCTAGGAGATAAAGTCCAGGCCAAGAGCAACCCCACATGGGAGCGCCCCACACGCCAGGCACTCTGCCAGGGCTGTATAAGCCTCATCTTGTTTAATCCTCACCCGGCCCCATGACGGAGGGCTTTGTTGATGCTCGCTTGCCCTCTTTCTCCCCTTCATTTCTTTCTTTCTATTTTTTCCATGGAGAAAGAATATTCTTGTTGATTCACTTTCTCCTGTCAGTTTTTAAATCTTGTCTTACACAAACCACACTGTAGCAACAGTCATGGAGGCCCAAGTATAAGAAACAGAAGTTTCCACTGCCACATTACGGTCTGTGGTCCCTGTTTTACAGATTGGGCCTCTGATGCTCTGGGAAGTGAGGGGACAATTCTAGGCCAGCAGCTGAAGATGGGGACAGAGAGTGACCCCAGGGCCCCAGTATACTCTACCTCCCTACCTTCAAGGACCTGCTGCTCCAACCCCTGTTCTAGCTCTGAGGTGGCTAATTCCACAAGATGGGTGACAAGGACCTCCCTGGCAGCCTCTCTTCTGCTGTCTCTCCCAGCACCAGGGTAACAGGGACTTCCAGCAGCAGTGCAACAGGCTTGCTCTCTGCTCTTGGGGACACCTCATGAGAAGCTGGGCCTGTGGGGTACTAAGCCACACCCACCAGACCACAGCATGACAATACGTGTTCCCAGCTGGATGTGGCCTGCCCCACTCCCTGCCCTATTTGACTATGCCTAAGCTTGCTGTGAAGACAGAGCTGGTAGGAATCTGGACCTAGGCTACAGTGGGGAGGCTGAGAAGTGGAGGTGAGTGTTAATCAGGAGGGAATCTCCAGTGCCAGCCCATCCTGGGTCAGGGAGAGCCTGCCCCACCCAAGTATAGGGGTCAGATGTGATGCTACAGAACCTGATCCACCTCCCCAGACCACCAGCATCTAGGGAGCACTTGAACATAAATCAGATAGACCAGACCTCGGTTTTCCTATCTCTGCAAGCGTGCTGCTGACCTCCATCCTGCTGGGGTGGGGGTGGGTGGGCCCATGCACAGAGGCAGGGGTCTGAGAGAGCTCACGGGTCCTGGTCTTCCCTCTGCCTCTTTCTATGCATCTCCTCCCTGGCCTGGCCTGGACTGGTGTCCTCCCTACCCAAGCCCACTATGTACTACCCATGCTGGCCTCACTTCTGGAACCTCACGCTGCCTCCTTCTCCTTTCCCACAGCACTTACAGAACCCTGCCAACTTCCATAATGCCGCCACAGAGCTGCTGGACTGGTGTGGAGACCCACGAGCCTTCCAGCGGCCCTTCGAGCAGAGCCTGATGGGCTGTCTGACAGTGAGTGTGCACCTCTCCAATGCGCTCGTGCCCTAGGCGGGTGACCAAGGGCTGGCGGGCCTGGCCTGGTGTCCAGGAGGCACCAGATGATGGGGGTGAGAGCTGGAAGACACCATGTGAAACAGATGGCCTTGCTATATGTGCCCCCCACCTGGGGTTTGATGGGGAGACGTAGTCCCGTGGATTATGTGGGTTCCCCACATTTGATGAGAAAAACGCAGGACTGCATCCAGTCATCCATCCATCCATCCATCCATCCATCTATATGGACACATTTATTGAGCTCCTATTTTATCCATCCAAATAAACACTGATTGGTCCCTCATTTATCATGTGTGATCCCCTCTGCCAAGACTTTGCCAAGCCTGATGGCCAAGTATAGAGATGACTGAGGGCCACATGTAGAAGGAAGTCCTCAGCTGCCTGGAAGTGGATCAGTCAGAAAAACTACTTCTCCCTATGCTGGAGTTTGCCATATGCCCACAGAACAGCGTGTGCAAAGGCACAGACAGAGAACCCAGGCACAGACAGGGAAAGCTCTGGATATAAGCTGGGCAGAGTCCAGGTCCAGAGTTTAAGGCATGATTTGGCAGGTGAAGAGAACCGCATGGAAGATGCTCACAGCTTATGGATGTCCCCAGCTGTATGACCTGCATTTGTAAGCATAGGGTGCTTTGGTGGCCAGTGAGGACAGCCTCTAGAGGCCCTGAGGCAACTTTAAAGGGGCGTGGGTAACAGATTGCTGGAAGTCTGCCTATCCTGAGTGTGCAGAGGAGGGACCAAGGATGCCTGGCCAGGCCGTAGCCACAAGGTCTAGTCCAAGGGCACCATGTTTCCTAAAGAATTCCAGGCAGGAATTCCTGGCTTGAAGAGAAGAAATAGTGACACACCTTGGGCTGGCATCACAGAGCCCCTGTTCTGAGCAAGGCTGAGCTGACCTATGGTGCATACCAACTCCAGATTTCACTCAATGAGCTCAGTCCTGCGACCTGCCCATTTCATAGAGGAAGACACTGAAACTTGGAACTGAGCACCCACAGCCACATAACTTTGAAAATGGCCTGAACTCTGGCTGAGTTCTAAAGGGGATGCTGTAGGCACCTGGATGCCAGGCAGGGATGCAACCCTAGACCCTCCAGGCTCCTCTTTTTGTGAGAAGCCAACACCATCTGGATCCCTCCAGACCACCTGCACTACCTGACCTTCCTTTCCCCAACCCCTGGGTTCCCTCCCCCTCCCCCAACTGCCTTAATCCTCTTTGTGAGGATCCAGGTTCATCCTAAGTCCTGTGGACAAGGGACAGATGTTGGCCCCTGGCTTTCATTCCAGCTGTTAGTGGCCATAGGGGAAGGACCACTGTGGTTCCCCTGGACAGTGGCCCTGGCCAGCTTGGATGGACCAGTAAGCAGCCCTGTCTTAGCTCTGTTGTTCATTCATTCAATGAATCTTTGAGTCCTTGCCATAGGCTAGCACAATAGCCACAGTAGTCCACTCACAGAGCTTACCTTCCAATGGGGAGACTGCCAGGGTCCTGGGAAAGGGACTGAGTGCAGGCCCGGAATGTGTCCCAAGAAGGTAATCTCCCTGGGAGGATGAAGGGAAGACTGCCCCAAGCAGAAGCAACTGCTAGTGCAAAGGCCCTGAGGCCGAATCTGGTCAAGGAACTAAAAGACTCTGGAAGGGAGTGGCATTGGTGATGGCCCATGGGCCCCGTGAAAGGAGCCCGGGTATTAGCTACAGGACAGTGAGGAGAGTGAGGGAAAGTGATTTGTGTGAGGACAGGACCTCTGAAAGTAAGGGGACTTGGAGCTTGGAGGATGGAGGGCTATGGGACGCTTCCTGGAGGAGGGAGCTCAGGGAAGATCCTCTGAGATCTGCCTGGATGGAGGAGGCCATGGCTTTCCAGCAGGGTACACTGTAGATAGAGGCATGGTGCCATCTGTCCTGGGTCCCCCTTGCCACACCACAGCGTAAGGCATACTCTTGGCTGATGGCCGATGCTTACCCCCACCCTCCAGCCTGTTGGTCAGGAGAAGGAGCCTTTACCCAACCCTCTCTTCCCACCCCCCACTCTTCCCCTCCCCCCCGCCACCCCTGCCACAGCTGCAGAGTTCTGAGTCCAATTGTCCTTGAAGCTCAGGAGAGCTGGGGACAGGAAGGGGCTGACCAGAGGGAGGTGTCATGGAAGCTATTTTCCTATGAGGTGGCTGAGCCTTCTGCAACACACACTCACTGGAACATGCCCACTAGGGTCTTCCCCATCCAGAGAGCAGCCCAAGCCTTGGGTTTCCAGTCCCTGGAGTGACCTCTGGGAGCCAGTTCCAAATTCCTCTGGATCTGGCTTACTCTGAGGATATAAATTAAAAACCACTTAGCCTCGGCAGCAAATGGACACATTTTTGCCACCAACTTCTAAGCAGCTCAGGCTTAATTCAAGAGAGGCTCTGAGCCCTGCCCACCAGTGCAAAGAGCCCTCTGGGCTGCAACAGGACCTCTCCCTCCTAGGTGATGCTCACAGGGAAGAGCAAAGCACCTCCACTAGCCAGGGTGCAGAAGAGGAGGAGGTTCAGGAGGAAAGTTGGAGGTGAGGTTTGGTACCCACTTCATAGAAAAGGATCCTAAAGCCCACAGAGTTAAGTCACTTGAGAGAGGTAGAAAAACTAGCAAGTGGCAGAAGTAGACCTCGGCTTCACGCCTGACTTCTGAGTAGCAGCAACAGCCACACACGTGTGGCTGAGTATGGTAGCAAAATGGGAAGTAAGGGCTGTACCCCGAGGGTCTAGGGTGCAGCCATGGAGACTAAACTGGGGCACTTGAACAGTCTGACCCAATCGTGCACCTTTAGAGAAAGGAATCTAAGGCTCAGAGAGGTTAAATAACTTGCCTCAGGTTGCACAGAATAGGGTGGAACAGGATGGGAGCACGGGCCCAGTGTGCCTTCAGCTCCTCTCGTTACCTGGGAGGGTGTCAGTAAGAAAGGGCTGTAGGGCCCATCTGGAACAAAACCCTTTCCTCCAGCTTCTCCAAGACTGCCTGCCTGCTTCTCAGCCAGTTGGCTCACTACCCCCAGGCAGCACCGTTCCTCTAGGGAACCAGCAGAACTTGCCGTGCTACTTCAAGTCCCCGTCTTACGTTTGTTCTTTAGTTTCCCTCTGCAGCATGGGGGCTGGATGCCCTGACCTGACAGGCACCTCTGCCCCCTCCCAGGGTCTGGCAGCCAGGCCCAGCCAAAGGGTGACTTTAGGAACGCCCACCAGCAGGGATGGCAGCCAGCAGAGGGCAGCCACCCACCTCTGGCCTCTATTGAGGAGCGATCTTTGTGCCTTATGGGATCCTCACAGAGAGTCTTATACCTATCAAACACAAGCTGCTCAGCTGAGCCACCCTTTCCCCGCTGCCAGTTAGACCGCACCTCACGGGACTGCCATAGGGTCCTCAGGCTCAGCCAGGAGAAGCCAGGCATGCTAGGATCACAGGGTCTGGTGTGGCTTACTCTGAAACGCCTGTGCTGTGTGACCTGAAGCAAAGCCCTGCCCTCGGTTTCCTCCACCGTGAAACGAGGCTCTTGGAGGCACGCCCTGCTCCCTGGTCCCGCAGTCCTTGCTGCCTGCTCACCGCACCAGGCCCTCTTGCTCAATCTTTCTAAAACTAGAGCAACAGGATTGGCTGGTATTGTCCCAATACAGGGACCTTTGCCTTCCTGCCCTGACCCAGGGCCCTAGGGTCCTCCCTGCAGGTTGGAGCTATGACCTTAACCCTTTGTGGGCTGGAAAGGAGGTCCTGTCATGGGAAGAGCCCAGACTTCCTGGGACCGTGTCCTGGCCCTGTAGCTGCCAAGCTTTGGGTTATAACTCCTCCTTGGTTTCCTCACCTGGAAGCCGAAGCAGTGTCCCTCATCATGGCACTTTGGTACTCTGTGGCATACACTGACTTTACTGAGCCTTTGTCCCTGGGCATAGGCAGTTTTATTATGCTACTCATGGATATTGACCTTCCCACAAGCAGCAGCGTTAGGACTGCACCAGTCCAAACACAGCTGCATAGCTGTGCTCCCTGGCGTCCCAGGCTCCTGCTAGAGTGGGAGGGTGCCAGAGGCAGTGTCAGCTTCGGCAGCCCGGTAGCCCACAACCTGCCTGGCTCTCCAAGTGTCTGCCTACAAACTTGAAAAACTCGACAGGCCAGAACGTGTTAGAGACCTGCATTTTTCTACTTGAACAGTGAGACTGACAGTGAGGAAGCCCCACCCTGGGGTGGCCTAGAGACTCAGGCAAAAGAGCCTGTGGGAAAGAGCTGAAAACTTCAGGTTGGGGACTTGTTTGCAACAAAAATGCTAAGCAAACATGTTAACACACTGTCCACGTCCTCCCAGCCTGGCTTGGACATCAGCCCTGCATGGGGTGTTCCTAGAAGAGGGGCAGAGGCCCAGGGCTCTGTTCCAAGAGGCACTGATGGTCCTGAGAAGGGGACTCCTGATGGCTCCTCCCTGCCTCAGCATGACACTCTATCTTGTCCCTCCACTTTAAATGAGGAGGTGGCCTACAGGCACAGTTTTCTCTCCCTGGAGCTCCTGTAGCAAGCTCCTGTAATACCTAACACATCACGGGGACTCTTCTGATGGATCCAGGGGCCAGGAAAAGCTCATAGCATCCGTGGCCCTCAGGGGCCCTCCAAGCACCTCTAGAACAGGCAGGTCCGGGACTTGAGGACTGGGCCTCCCTTTCTCCAAATTAGAGCCCTAGATCTGAGAGTGTTCCTTCCCACTCACCCATGGCTACTGCAGCTGCCTTCCACAGCACTCCATTTTCCCAGGTCTGTCCTTCCTCATTTTGCTGCTGTTCATTAGGAAGGCAGGCTGGAGGGAGCAGCTCTGGCAATCACTGGATACCTGGCAACAAGTGGAGATGGGATGAGGCAAGATGGGTAGGAGCCTCCAGAGCCTTTTCTGGGGCCCCAGGAACACCCAGTTCCACTGCCCTGGGAGGACTGATAGCCATCTCAAGACAGGTGGCACTTTGAGGCTCAAATACACCATCATTCTAACAGTAGCTCTGCAAGTGCCTTGCTAGGGCTTGGTGCTGGAGGCAGACCCTGGGCTGAGCACAGGAGTCCTGCCTGCCTAGCCCCAGGGGAAGCAGCATGTCCTGAGCCTCTTGTGAGGTGCAGGCGCAGATGCAGAAGGGTGAGCGGGGCCAGAGCTGTGTTTCCAAAAGACCTCAGGGTATGCCAATGCTGCGGGGGGGTGAGTCCCCTCCATAGTGAGGACAGGAGCTCAGTGAGGGTGGGGGAGAGAAGGAGGATGTGGGAGGAGTCCTGGGGGCCCAAACTTGGGAGCTAAATTGAACAGTCACATGATTGGAGCAGAAAGACTGGCTGGGGTCATCCTAAAGACACTGGTGCCGCATCCCCATCTGATGGCTGGCTAGAAGGTGGCTCTGGGAGCCAATATTATTGTGTGGCTAACTGAACAAGTCACAGTGGAGTACCAGCTCCACCTGACCTTGGGGAACTGCCTTAGCCTGCCTGTCTCGCATGTTTCACCTGTGAAATGAGCACGTCCACCCACTCTGGGCTCAGAGCTTTGTGGGGATGGTGACTCACCCCTGCTCTTCTTCCCTCCTGCTGGCAGGTGGTCAGCCGGGTGGCAGCCCAGCAAGGGTTCGACCTGGACCTTGGCTACAGGCTGCTGGCTGTGTGCGCTGCGAACCGAGACAAGTTCACTCCCAAGTCTGCTGGTAAGTGTCAGCCGAGGCTCCATGAATGTCATTGGAACGTAGGGGGTTGGACTGGGGCTGTCATGGTGCTGGTGCCTCAGTTTGTCTAGGTGTGGTGGAAGAGCTACTCTGAGAGGAGCAGCCAAACCACCTGGCTGTGGAGCCATAGGTGGGGCTTGGCCCAATTCTCTCCCAGTGCATGTACTTGCCCCAGCGACACCATAAGGCCAGTGAGGGTTCCCAGGCAGACCATACCCCAACATGAGCACTATACTAAAGGCAGATTGGCATCATCGCATTCCATCACCCCAGCGACCCCTTGGCATAATCACTGGATGGTTCCCATTGTGCAGGTGGGGAAACTGAGGCTCAGAGAAACAGAAGAGATTTCCCAGGGTCACCCAGCTGGAAGGCAGCACAACAAGGCCAGATCTGTGCTCCAAAGTCAGCACACAGAACTCTTACTCCCCTACGTTAACTCACTCACCCACTCAAAAAAAAAAAAAAAATCCACATATTTAAAATAAAATACAGTATAAAAACCAAGATGAATCCATACATTCAAAGCCTGCAAATCATTTGCCATTGTGACTGTCACAGCTTGGGGCTTCCTGATAGTTCCTAGGGGCCATGGAACATTCTGGCCAGCGTTCTGTCTGTGGAGGCTTTAAGGTCAGTAAAGATAGAGCTAGCTGGGTACAGTGTCTCACACCTGTGAGGATGGTTTAATTTGAGGCCAGCCTAAGCAACAGAATGAAACCCTGTTTTACATCTGCCACTATTTCCATAAACTTGCTTAGACAACAGGTGCATGCAAGCTTTAAACCAGACAGACCTGTGACCCATCTAGCTGGTCACTTGCAAAGCTAGTAGTCTCTGGGCCTCAATTAACATCTCAGGAGGCAGGAATGTGACCTGCCTTGCAGGGGTCATGATAAGTTCTAGAAACATACAAAGTGCCAGCACTGTGTCTGGGTGTTGTTAACAATCTTTATTGATTCAGAACAAGTAGTCGAAAAAGAAAAAAAAAAAAACAAAACAATAAAACAGACATTTTCACGGAAGTCATCACTCAATTTTTTGGAGTGTATCCAGAAACAGACTTCATGAAAACATTTAGAGGACATCTCACCATGCATTTCCAAGAATCTACCCAACCCATAACCTCTTTGAATGTGGAGTCCACTCTCTTTCATGTAGACCTATGCGTAGGGTGCACACACATGGACTGTGCCTCACTTGTAAGAAGGTGTGTGAAGGTTCCTGAGTCAGCAGTTGCTCTGAGACCTTCACCACACTTGCCAGGACATCGCACTGAACTACTTGTCAGAAGACGGTCTTGAAATCTCACTGAGTTCATGGATTCCTGACGGAATGGGCAGTTTTAATAATGTCAGTACAATATAGACAAGGTAAAAAATCTCGACTTAACAAAGAAACACATCTCTCTCAGCCAGGGGAGCAAAAAAGGTTCGTCTCAGGGAACCTACATTCTGGGGAAGACATGGCAACCTTTCCACACAGGGCCTGATGGGATCTATTTTAGGCCTTGTGAACTGTAGGAAAGCAGCCAGAGATGATATGTAAATGAGTGCGGCCATCTCCAATTTAAAAAAATGGGAAAATAAATGATAGCCCTTATTTTCCAGGCATCTGGGCTAGAGGACGAAAAACCATTGATCAGATGATTACGTGTGTGTGTGTGTGTGTGTGTGTGTAAGCTCTGACTGTGCTGAGTGCCATGAAGGAAAAGTCAAGGGTGCCATTGGAGTGTTAGGGTGCAGGCCATGCTGAGGTCAGGGAATGCTCCCAAAAGCTGAGAGTTGAGTAGGTGAACAGAGGACCTTTACCTTTACTTTAAAGGTACAGGTAAAGACAACAGCCTGTTCAAAGGTCCTGGGGTGGGAGTGAAGCATGATTTTGTGTCACAACCAAGACAAGGACCGCGGTTCTAGAACCCTGAGCAGAGGACAGGTAGCAAGAGTGAGGCTGGCAAAGTCAGCAGCAGCTGAACATGCAGAACCCATCTGGAATGTTGTAGTCTTTATCATAAGACTAATGGGAACAGGGCTAAATTCTCTGTTTTGAGAGACTGCTCCTGCTGTCAAAGACGGGGCTAGCCTGGACACAGGGATCAGGTGGCAAATCACTGGAGATCAGGGTGCACAGTGGTGCTAGACCAGAAAGCAAGGCTGTAATGGAAGGAAGAGAAAGGGATATTTAAAAAGCAAAATCTGACTGGAGTGTAGCTCAGTGGTAGAATGCTTGCCTGGATGGCATCTCCAGCACTGTAAAAAAAGAGAGAGACAAAACTCAAGACAAAGAATGCATAGCCTGGGAGGAAGAAGGAGAACAAAAGAATGGGCTATTGTGGAAGCCCCAGCTACTTCCTGGTGGAAGAGGAGGAACTCTGACCTCTTCTGGCCTCTTAAGCCCCTTCCCTGCTGGTGTGCCCTGGGTATTCACTTTGTGAGGCAGACAGTATCTACTTTTATGAATGAGGACACCAAAGGTCAGAGAGGTTCTATGATTTGCCTAAGATCACACAGCTCCTAAATGATAGTGTTAGAACTTGAACTCCAGCCTCCTGACTGCAGACCAAGGGCTCTGCCTATTCCATCACAGTCGACTTCAAGGTTGGTCAGGGTCCTATACTAGGAGGCCTCTGTTCCAGCTCAGGGTCTGGGAAGCTACTCTGTTCAGGAAATCCCTTCACTTTGCACAGGTCTCTTGGCCCTGTTCTCCTCCAAGTGCCACTGTCAGCATTGCTGCTTCTCATGAAGCAGGGATTTGTTCTTTCCTCCATCTGTACCCCCCAGCTGTACACAGCAATTTACAGTTGACAGAACCCTTTCCCATGCATTGTCCATTATGTCACAGGATACTCCCTAGGCTCTGAGGTGAGTTCTCAGTGCACCCATTCTGCAGCTGGTAACGCTGAAGTGCAGCCTGCCCGTGCCTTGGCATCACTTGAGTTCTCTTATTAGGAGTCAAACCCATGTCAATGCTGACAGTCCTGACTCGCCACTTTTCTCAGCTGCCCCTTGAGAAGTATAGGCTGCCCTCTGCTCAGAAGTTCAGAGGCCAGTCTGAGGTGGCCTCAGTGGCTGGTTCTATTCAAAGGATGAAGGCCCTCCTGGGGACAGGACAGGCAGTAAGAGGGTGGAGGCCACAGGGAGTAGGGCAGTGACACCAATTCCGTAGGCAGCCCTGGCTCTGGGCCTCTCTTGGCCACCTTGCCTCCCTTGAAGGTGTAGCCTTGTCTGTGAAGAGGGCTTGCCTACCTGTCACACAGCTGTCCCTAAGATGTGCGATAAAGAGGGGCCCGGCTAGTACCTGACACACAGTTAGCACTGAGTAAAGGCTACCTTCCAGCCTTCCTTCTGGCTGGTCGGTCTCTCCCCAGCATGGCTCCTGCTGCTCCATGTCCTTTTCTGCCCAGCAAGGTGCCTCCCCTGACTCTGTGTGGGTGCGTGACCTGGGGTAGCCCTCCCCCCATGAGGCCTCAGGTGTGCATTTCGCTCTCAGCCCTCCCAGGAGACCTCTGTGTCCTGGAGCTCTGTCCTTAGAGCACTGGCAGCCAGCGCCTGCCTCACCTCCCTCCTGTCTTCCCGATCAGTCTGGGCTCCACCGTGTCTGGCTTACCAGTGCAGTTGTCCCTGTCCTTCCTCTCTGAGAGTCCCTAGTGTCTGTCTGTCTGTCTGTTCCTTCCTTACTGCTTTTGTCTGTATCTAGCCTCCTGTTGCTTTGTCTTTGTGTCTGTGCATGTGTGCAGGCCTCTGTGTGTAGCATGTATGGCCATCTGCCTATGTGCACATCTGATGTATTTGGCTGTGTGTGCTGTGTGTGGCTGTGTATGTGAGGAAATCTGTGTGCCTGTATGTGTGCACAACTGTATCTGTGTGTGCACGGCACATATGACTGCCTGTGCACATGGCTATGAGTGCATGTGTGGCAGGGGGTGCGGATGTGCCTAGCTCCATCTGTGGATGCCTCCCTCTCCCCACCCCTCTCCCTGTCTGTCTCTCCTGTCAGGAAGGCTGACCGGGGCTGAGGAGGCCGTGGGATGAGATCATGCTGAGCAGATAGGTGCTTTGTCAAGAGAGCTGGCAGAGAGCCTGGCTGTGCGCAGAGCGTCAGTGGCTGTAAGAAGGCACTCGAGCCTGGGGGCAGCACTGAACGCTTATGTGCTGCGTGTGTGTGTGTGTGTGTGTGTGTGTGTGTGTGTGTGTGTGTGTGTGTGAGAGAGAGAGAGAGAGAGAGAGAGAGAGACAGACAGACAGACAGATAGACAGAGACAGAGATGGAGAGAGCAAGCATGAGCACAGCCCAGACGCAGCAGCAAGCCACCCAGGCAGGCGTCTCCACGTGGGCCCTCAGATACCCAGCCCCCAGCTCTTTGTTCTGGAACAGCCTTTAGCCTCTGCACGCACAAGGAGCCTGAGCATGCGTGTGCGCATGCAGTTAGCATCCTAGTTGAAAGGCTCCTGGGGAACCAACTGCTCCCCCCGTCTCATACAGAAGGTCACCTGCCCAGCCCCCAGCACCTTACCACCTCCCTGGCTCTCCTCTGAGGCCACAGCGTACCCACTCACCCCCATCCAACTGCCACATGCCAGCCCCAGTGGCTTGGCAGGCTGTGCTCAAACATCAGTGTCTCAGCATTGAGTGGTCCACCCTGCTGGCTACATGGACACCAAGCACCCAGCAGTCACCATGTCTGAGGTCCCCAAGAGCACTCCTCATGCCTCTGCTAGTGTCACACTTGAATAAATCTATGTTACCTCAGCTGACCCCTCTGAGCAGCCAGCACATGTTGAAATAATAGAGCAGGGAATGACAGAGCCCAGAGGGCAGAGAGTTTAGGAGCTGGAGGAGGGGCCAGGCCAGTATAAAGCCCAGATAGGTCTGGGGTGGCTGCTGCCTTTCCTAGTGCCCTTGCAGTACCCTGAAGCAGTAATGACTGTGGGCTTTCTTCCTGTGCTATTGACATAGTGGAAATGTGGACACATGGCAGATGTAGGAAGTTCGAAGGCATCCAGGGGCCACCCTTAGAAAGGTACCAGCAGGTTTTTCTAGAAGAGACCTTAGAAGAGTGGTGAGAGTACAGAGAGAGAGCCTCTGAAACCACCAAAGAGGCAGCTTCCTTAGGGACAGGTGGCAGATACTTGTCAGTCACAGAACACAGACAGGCTGCTGTGGGCTGGATGTGGCCTGCAGGTGTCTCAGATTGGACTGCTGGGGAAGGTGGGGGGTGGGAGGGTGGTCAGAAAATACACATCAGCCACCCTGCTGTTTGGGAAGCAGACCAGCATGTAAACGCTTGGCTCTGGGAACCTTGGACTTAACATTCCCTGGACTAACAGGGTCCAGTCAGTTCCCACTGGGGCAAGTTTCATGCCCAGCCCTCTCCCTCCCTATTTTCTTACACCTAGTGCCCTTGGAATGCCCCCCGCCCCCGACCCCGGGCCTGTAGACATGTGCATGTCTGATCTCAGTTTTGAGGACACTGTCACATCCTAATACAGCAGCCTGGGTACAAAACCAAGAGTAGAAACAAGCAAAGTGGATCACCAGCTTTGTGTACCCAAACACCTGATTGTTCTGGCTTCGCTGATATGCATATGGCCCCCCAGAGGAGCTGGTACCCAGGCAAGATGTCCGCAAGAGGGGGACTGAGATATGCTCTGGCCTCGGCCAGCCTGGGAGGTAGAAAATTAGGAATGTGGGCTTGGAGAGGCTGGGTCCACCCCTAGAGGCCCCAGTCCCAAGGTTTTCTATTGCAGCTGTGCAGCAGCCCTGGGACACAGAGAAAGACCTAAACCTCAAGGGCCTCGCTGTGATTGTTCCACCTTTGTCAGGGGGCTGGGTTGGGACAAAGGCACCAGAGGCCAGTCAGTCATTTTCACCTTTCCCACCCACGACTCCTTAAGCAGGGAGGGCAGTCATTAACCCTTTTCTTGGAAACCAAGCCTTCTTGCTCCCAGCTGGCCGAATTGGGGGCTCTCAGACCTCCCATGGTGGGGGGCATTCCCTGTCTGTCTTGGTGGCCTGGCTCCTATCTTCTCCACCCTCATGCTTCCCTATAGCCTCTCCATCCTCCAGCCTCTGCCCACCCTGAGCATGCAGCTGCCTTCCCGTCAGCAGGGAGGACAAATGGCCTCATTCTGGGATGCCCTGCCAGAGCTGTCTCTCTAAGACAAAGCTGTGCGCAGCTCTGCGTGAAAAACGACTCACGGCCGCCCAGAGAGCAGGCGGGATTGGTGGGTGCAAATTGCAGAGGATTTGTTAACTGCTGCTGGCTCCCCCAGAGACAGCAGGCAAGCAAGGCCTTGCCCTTGAAACACCAGCTGCCCAGCTGGCTGGGGCACCTTTCCAAGGCCAGGGACAGACTTCCTCCTGGACACTGCCCCCACCCCCCTCTCTGCTGAGCTGGGATGTGGAGGCGGACTTGGCTTCCTTCCTTCTGCAGAGCCATCTGCACCCCTCCTCTCCAGGCCAGGTCCCCCTGGAAAGGCTCTGGATTTCATCCCCAGGCCCCTGGGAACTGACTGACTGGCAGATCTGTGCAGTGGACACAATCTATAGGTGTGCACAGCTCTTACTATTCTCAGCTGTGGGAGGGGTTGCTGGAGCATTCATCAGCACACCAATTTACAGAGAAGAAACTGAGGCTCTGAAAGAGAAAGACAAAGCCAGTGCCATGGCTTCCTGGTGTTGGAAGGATGACTGACTTCCAGGAGCTCAAAGAGTTACTCTCCTTCTGAATGACCATGAGTGACCCTTGGGTGGTGGCCCTGGTTGCTTCCCCTCCTCTAGCTCCCTAAGGGATGTGGCCTGGGAACCAGTGGCTTCACTCTGCTCTTGGAAAAGAGGGAGTGTGGGAGAAGATTTATGGACTTCTTGTTCCCAGGATAAAGAATTGGGGGGATGGTAGCTGGATAGTCCCCGGGGTACCAGGAACACAAGGTAGGGAGGGGCAAAGCCACACCAGGAATTAGAGGGAACAGATGTGGAAACAGCTTCCAGCCCAGGAAAAGGAACTGAGCATTTCCACGGCCACCCTATCTATGGTCACCAAAAACAAGGCCTATGTGGAAATGCTTTTTAGAACAGCAACGAATGGCGTACTAAGTATAGTATCCACCAGGCGTGAAAAGAAAACATGTATGTGCCAGGCACAGGAAACAGGGAAGATCCCGAAATGTCAACTTATAAACAATGGATCTATCTTGATAAGAGCACGCATGCCACACTTTCCTTTATTTACCCTGTTTTCCATGTTCTGTTTTTAAGCAGAAGCAGCCGTGGTCCTTGTGAGGTGATTGTGGGTTTCTTCTGAGCTGGTTGGAGTTGGCAGGGGTGGATGAACAGAGAGCGTACCTCCTGGCTGTCTCAGCTGGCTCCTGGCACAGCCCTCTCTGGTTCCCCAAGAGCCCCAAGGGACAGGCCTCTTCTTGTCAGGGGCCACTCTTCTTGTCTCCCTCTCATTTGCCGATTAGCTCACGGCTGCCAGAGCTGGGTGTGTGAGAACAGGGCTGCCTGGAACCCAGCCAGTGAGTGTCTGCTTTCCAGACGAGGCCAAAATGAGAGGCTGGGTTGGGGGGTCAGGACAGGGCACAAGGGCATTAAAACACGACGAAGGGGAGTCTGGGGCTAGGATCCTAACAGATGGGAACAGTGTCTTCTCCAAATGGACCTGTTCTTCTGACCTAGACCTTCAGCAAACCCAGTCCAGAGCCCCAGGAGTCCATACCTGCAACCCCTGATTGGGACAGGGGTCTGTGAAATAGAAGGCTGGAGATTAATGAGACACCAAGAAGATGAGGCCAGGCTGCTATGGGTACCTGGGACTCAGTGCTGCCTGGGACTGTGGTGGACAGGGAAGAATGTGCCCCTCACCAGCTGGGAGCCAGGAAGAAGTTATTTTCCCTCTGCCCTTATTGGTTGAGGGCTGCCTGGTTGAGTGCAGATAGACAAAGCTTCTAGCATTCAGGTAGCCAGAAAACCCCCGGCTGGGTCACGGTGTACAGTGAACAGGGGTGCATACCACTAGACCGCTCTACTTTTCAGTTCTCTGCATCCCACCTCATCCCCTGGGCCGAATTCCAGGCCACTCCGATTAGGATTTTAGCTAAGAATTTCACTCATTTTGATTTACACATGGGAATTATAAAAGGAAATTTTGTACCACTTACTGCACCGGGGGACCGGCCTCCCTTACCACATTCACAGTCAAACTACACACAGTAGAAGTCATGCCTAGGGCTGGGTTGAGCTGCAGGTGTCCACCCTGGTTCTCTGCCAGATAGAAAGGGAGGTGAGAGAGTTTAAGAAAGGAAAGCAATAGTACGCTTTGCACCAAATGGGGACCCTCCTCCTAGAAATAACAGTACCCTAACGATGGCAGTGGTTTTCTTACTGGGACCCAAGACCACCTAAGCCAACTGGTGGGCTCTGTCACCTCATCCACACTTGATGACAATCCCAATGAGAACTATAGGGCCTGGGGGAAGCTTTGGCCCACCCAGCGCCAATTTCTTCTGCCTTTTAGGGCATCTGCAGAAGGATGAGGTGGCAGGTGTGGGAATACTTTGCAAGATGAAAAATACCAACCAGGAATTTTTAAATAGTTTGTTGTTGTTTTTGGCAGCACTGGGGTTTGAACTCAGGGCCACATGCTTGCTAGGCAGGTGCTCTTACTGCTTGAGTCACTCCACCAGCCCCGCCCCAACCAAGAATTTTTAAGGGCAAAGAATGATTAGCCTCTGGTGCCAGGCCCATGTTGCTCTGAGCCGAGAGCTTGCAAACACATAGAAATGCAACATACACACATAGCCCTTGCTCTCAAGGTTTGAAATGAACGTTTCCATTCTGTGGGCAAAAGATGACAGCAATGCTGCACACTGCACAGTCTTTCACCAGGCTTTGGTGTCCAGCTCTGTGAATCGCCAAGGTAGGCTTACACCCACTTTAAGGAAGAAACTGAGGCTCTGCGGGATGGACAAGTGGTCTCAGCAGGGGCAGAAGTGGGACCAGAACTCTGGGCAGGCCATCCCTGCTTATGTGCAGATTGCTGGGGACCCATCTAGCTGGAACAGCCTCTCTGGGGATGCAGGGCCACCCCGCCGGCAAAGTGTGGCCTTTTTGAGACTTTCTACAGGGGCCTCCTGCTGCCCAACTTAAAGGTACCCTCAGGACAGAGGACTTGCCAAAACAGTCCCCCACCCCTGCCCCAGGGTGCCCTGAGGATGCCTGGCTTAATAAAGCCATCAGCAGCAATTAATTCTGCAGAGGAAAGCCCAGGTAAGAGGATCAAGGAAGCCAGAGATTTCGTTTTAAGATGGGCTTAGCATTCTCGCCCCCAGAGAAGGGATTGCCGGGGATCCCAGGGCATGAGAGTGAAATGGAGCAAGGGCTCAGCAGGAGGTGGGCAAGTTGGTTAGGGAACTTTCTTAGCAAGCATTGCAAGCCACAGCCTTGTAGATACCTTCTGGAATAGACAGACAGTAATTAAGAACAGTTATTATCAGCAGTTATTGTCTGTCTTGCCTATTTAGACTTACAGGACTGGGGCAGGGCAGGGAAGGGTGTTTGAATTAGGAGAAAGTCATGACATAGAAAACTTTTGGTCACCATGTATGAACTCACTATCCACAACATGATCCCAGACACTCTCTGTGAACAGGTTAAAATGGAAAAGACACAGTAATGACATGGGAACTGTCAAGATCACCTGAATTGCTTGCAGGTGATGGTATGGAGTATATGACAGTAATCAGTTCCTGCTGATAGATTAAACACTTTCCCATCTTTGAGCTCATTGGATACTCATGGTCCCATGGATGTTGAGGGACAGAGAGCCTGGGCTAGCTCCAAGTTCAAGTATTCTTCCCAGAAATCATTTACCTATTTCACAGAGAAACTCAGTAGTTACAAGCTTGGACTCGAGCAAGCTGCCTGGCTCTGAATCTCACCCAGCCCCCTACTTCCCAGCTCTGTGGCCTTAAAAAACTCACATAACCTTTGGGGTCTGGCATCTAGTAATTGCTGTGTATATGTTAACAATTTTTATCCCAACATACTGGCATTCAGATTCAAGATGCCTCTCATACTTGGAGGTAGAACAACACCCAGGATCTGGAAAATGTGGAACCTGTTTGCATAGGTGAACCCAAGGCGAATGCTAGCTGCTTCCACCTCCATGGGGGATGCCTTTACAGGCAGGGGAACAGCCCCATCCTGAGGCTCCAGGCTCAGAAGCCTCTCAGCTGTCTCAAGACAGCAGAGGTTTACATGGCATTCCGAGCCATCTCCCCCCACAAGGAAGAGGATGAGCACAGTGGGAAGGCAGTCAGCCTACAGGAGTGGAGTGCAGAAAGCCGGCCGAGGGAGCTGGACAGTGCCGGGTCTGTGCTCTGGGTGAGGGAAGTTTGAGGGCTCAGTCTCACCAAGTCTTCCCGGCAATCTTTCCCGAAATTCAAGATCAGAAGGAGGGAGAGAAATAACATTTATTTAGCTCCTGCTGCATGACAGGGGTTTCATGAACATCAGAGCTGATCCTCACAGCATCCCAATCCATGGCATAGACTGGGAAACTGACGCACAAAGGAACTCACATTCCTTGAATAACAATGTAGCAATGGTGGGTGATGGCTCTGAATGGATAGAGATTTGGACTAAAGAGCAGAAGGAAGAAGAAGGAGAGTGTGGTGGAAAGCATGGCCCAACCTGTGACTCCCAAAGACCATGCTTCCTCAATGCTGTCTCCTTCCCTGGGATCAGTCATTGTGGATTTGGCCCTGTTCTGACCCCAGGGCTCATCTGGCATGTATGCCAGACAGGAAGGAGACTCCTACCCTCTTGCCCAGTGTCAGTGTGCTCAGACAGCAAGGGCTTAGGGGGCCCAGCCTGGGAACTCTTGATCTCAGCCTACCCACCCTAACCCCTTTTACCTCCCCACTTTCAGTGAGCCTTGAGTCAGGTCCAATTTGCTTTGGAGTCAGGGCTGGTCTCAGGATAGTTAAAGCATAGAGCTGGAAAGCAGGAGGGCAGAGGGCAGCCTAGGACAGAGGTCCAGCTCAGGCTTCAGGATCAAGGTGGCAAGCACCTTGGCCATGGCAGCTGCTTTTGCTGTTCCTGGACCCAGAGAGAAACGAACCAGAGCAGAGCTCTGGCCAATGGCATCCCTTGAAGAATAGATGCCTCTGTGCCACTTCCATGCCATGTACAACCTTGGCCTCATCTTGTATCCTCATGAAATGATGGGTACAAAGTACGTAACACAAGGTGTCATCCCATAAGACTCAAGGCATAATAGTTGTGATTATTATTAAGACCTGCTTTGCAGTCTAGGCTCCAAAACCTACTAGATGGGTGACTTGATGCAAATCACTATACTTCTGTAAGCTTGGGGTCCAGCAGATCTAGAATCCAGGTCTCCTGGCTGGAGCAGCAGCAATTCTGTTTCCGTAGCAACCCAGCTGCCTCTTAAGGGACCATCTGGATCGCTTCACCCTGGCGAGGTGCTGCCCAGGCAACCAGGTGTTTGTATTTTGCAGTGGAAGCTCTGCAAGGTGGTAATTCCCTCTCTGGATACAAGATGGTGGCCAGGCAGGTGGCTGGAAGGAAGCAGAACCACCTTGGCCATGGCAGCTGCTTTTGCTGTTCCTGGACCTAGAGAGGAATGCACCAGAGCAGAGCTCTGGCCAATGACATCCCTTGAAGAATAGATGCCTTATTATATTCCTAGGAACCTTCCTGGCTTGTTGAGGCTGGCCAGGTGGGAAACACGGCCTAGGGGCCTAGGGCTTGACTCCTGTAGGGAATTCCAAAGGACCCAGTCTCACCTGTTTAGGATGAAGAGACACTATTGTCTCTGGCAGGATTCAGGAATTACTGGAGGCGGGGCAGGGGGGACTTAGGAGTCTGCCTTTCAAACAGGCTTGTAATTATAAAGACAGCAGCAAAGGATAAGCTAAATTCAGCCTTGAAACGTAAGCGCCAGGTACATATTATGTGCACACTTTGTGATTGGCAGTTAGGAAACCCTCAAGACTGTACCCTTAAAGAGCTCCCAGACCTGGACCATCAGGGTCAACAGATTCACATCACGTGAGGGGGCAGGGTGATGTGGAAACTCCAGAGCTGGCCACTTCCAGCAGGAAGTCCCCAGCATAGACTGGTTTGGAGCAATGGGGGGACAGTTCAGGGATAGCCATCTACCATTACTATACATAGGCAAGCCCCTTACAGTAGCCCACAATGGAAAGCTCTTGTTCTTCTCCAAATAGAAACTGTGACACAGGTTAAGTCCCATGCTCGGGGTCACACATCTGGGGAAGGGTTAATCAGAACTGGGTCAGGGCACCCCGTGGACAGTGGGTTCCTGGGGGATGGCTCCATCCATTTCCTGGAGGCCTGAAGCCTTTCTGAGCTGAACAAAACCATTCTCTGCCTGTCTTCTCTTTCTTCTCTCTCTCTCTATTTCTCTCCCCACCTCTCTCTCCTTCCCTCCCTTCCTCTCCCTCTTTCACTTCTCTCTCCCGCCTCCCTACCTCTTGCTCACTCTCTCTCTGTCTAGTTGTCCCCCTCCCGTTCTCGTGTTTCCTTTGTCTCTCCCTTTCCTGTGGGGACCTCAGCTCCCTGCACCACTGGTCCGGCTGGCTCAGCTCAGCTCTGCCTCAGAGTCACAGCAGCCTCTTGCACCAGGCCCCAGGGGCCACTGTCCATGGCTGTGCAGCCTGGAATGCCTGCTGTTGTTTAGCTCTGCCCCCTCCTGAGTACCCTCAGCCACGGAAGTGACATAATTGCACATATTCCCATTTCCTCCAGGCTCCGTGTGGTCTTGAGCCCCTCTCAGATGTGTGCCCCAGATGTTTAGAATCACTTCCTCTCAATTAAGCGTCTGCTGGGAGGCTGGGAGGCGAGGAGCCGCCTGTGTTCCATGTCTGTGCTCGGAACAGAGAAAATGAAACCCCGCCTTCCTCTGCCCAGAGGTGGGAGATTGGCGTGCTGTGGAGCTCTGTGGTGAAGCCAAGTGAGCAAACAGCTGTGAAGTACAGTGGGGATGACCAGGTGCTTGGTTGTGCCCTGTTGTGGAAGCTCAGGCACTTTGGTGATTCCCAGAGAGAAATTTGCAGGCCCACCCCGGGCCAGGGCCTCTGCCTTTGGTTCTCCTACTGCTCCAAATGGAAAAGAGGACTTTAGGACTATAAAAACAAGGCCCAGGTCTCCTCCAAGGGCACTGGGGCCTTGTTGTTTAGCTCTGATCCCTCCTGAGTACTAGGTTTCATGTGGTTCTGGGCCTCTGCTTTGGGTAGAAAAGGTCACCCTTGTTCTGTGTGGGCTTCACACTCACAGCCAGGCAGGAGACACAAAGAGACAACTCAGCTGAAGGTACAGAAGTGGGTCTGGGGTATCAGAACACCCAGCCCCCACAGCAGGCAGCCTTGTCCTGGGGCAGATGGGGCCATGCACACCACCCACCCAGAACTGCCAGGGCTTAGCTTCTGAAAGGAACCAGGTGTTTCTCTTGTCAGCCACCTCTTATTTCAGACCCATGCTGACCAGCTGAGAGTTCAGTGAAGGCACCAGACTTAAATCATTCCAGGAGCAAGGTAGGGAAGTGAGCCTGTGATCAATGGGAGAAGAGGACCCATCTTCAGAAAATATAGTAGAGGTGGCCACTGGGCTTGCTCCTTTTCCCCTGCTTTTAAACTATGTCTTTCTCTTTCTCTCTCTCTCTCTCTCTCTCTCTCTCTCTCTCTCTCTCTCTCCACCCACCCTCTGTCCCTTCATTCCTTCATGCTAAGGATCAAACCCAGGGTCTCACACATTGTAAGCATACTTTCTACTTCTGTGTGGCTTTAGGAAATTGACATAACCTCTCTGAGCCTCAGTGGGGTGATGTAGGGAAAGCTGTGCTTCATTTGCTACATCCTGGTGACTGAAACAGAACAAGCAGGTGGATCCTACCTACCCCCATAAAGAATCACTTGTGGGAGAAAGAAGGCTGGGATGGGGAGAAGGATCACATGTGTAGGTCAGGAAAGAGCAGGAAGGATGACAGTGGCTTTTGAAGATGATGATGTGCACATTAGCATAAGTCAGGATTGTTAGTAGTGTTTCATTATTGTTACTGACAATCTCTGATGTGAACATCAAAGTGCAGAGGGCTTTTTAGGGTCACTTGGCCCTAGCCTGTTTTATCTGAGAAAAGAGTGGCACAGAAGGGGGCACAGTCTTCTTAGTGTCCCTGACCATTCCAGGGGCTGGCTGGCACTATGCAGTACTTGTCACTAATCCTCTTCGATGCTGCTAATACTCCTGGTACTGTTACTTCCAGTGTTACTATTCTTTCTACCACTGCTATTCCTCTCACTACCACCATCCTCTTATTTCCAATACAATCATCATTGTATGGGGTAAGCGTCCCTAATCCAAAAATGTGAAGTCCAAAATGCTCCAAAATTCCAAACTCTTTAAGTGCTAGCCTGATGCCATGGGAGGAAAATTCCATACCTGACCTCAGGTCACAGTCAAAACACAAGTGCTCTGTGGATAAGGTATATATGAAACATACAAGAGTTTTGTGTTATACTTGGGTCCCATTCCCAAGCCATCTCATATATATGCACATAATCCACAACCCCAAAATCAGAAACCACTTCTGGTCCCAGCCATTTAGGACAAAGAATAGCCAACATGTACTACTGGTCAGTTGAGTTCACTTTTAGTCCTTACCATGTTCTAGCTGCTTAGCAAAATGCTGTATGCGCATCTTCTGTTGTCTTTACAAAGATGAAGAAACTGAGAGTCCGAGAGGCCAATGTCTTGCTTAAGATCACTTAACTAGCAAGTGACCAGGCTAGAATTCAGATGCAGGTGTTCCTGCTCCAGTCCAGCACACCTGGGTCTCAAATCAGTCTGCCTCCTAGAAAGAGGAAAGAGGCTGACAAGGCTCTGGATGTCTGGAGGTTAGAGGTGTCCTGGAGCAAGGCTGCCTTGTGACTCAGCCCAGTGGACAGTCCCTCTGGAAGGATCTGAGGATCTCTGTACTTCCTCACTTCATTGGACCTGAAATCCCTCTGTGCACTGATTGTCTTTGGATGGACATACTTGTCTCTGGGTAAGTCAGCCTGTTTGGTCACTGCTATTTGACCACAGCAGGGGAAGGGGCAATGAGGTCAGTTTCCTACTCTTGAAGTTCTGACTCTTTGTAAGCTGGGGACCCTGGGCCTGTCTCTTTACCTCCCAAAGGTGAGATCTCATATCGGGAGCAACCTAGCAAAGGGTAGATCTCTCATCCTTCTGGTCAGGAGGTCAGTAGGCGATGACAGATGTATTCAGCCTTCTGTGACTCTGAGGGAACACCTAGCACAGGTTCAGTGGCTCCTGCAGATGAAGTGTCCACCTCCAAAACCTGGAAAGCAGCAATGTCTGGAGAAATGGGGATTTAAAGTCAGGAGGTTGATCATCACTGTGTCCCCAGCCCTGTACTGGGCATCTGGCATACTGTGAGTGAAGTGACCAGGTCCTTGCCCTGCAGGGGCTTGACAGTTGATAGAGGAGACAGACCTGGAGAAAAACAAGCTGTCTGACAATGACTTCATCACTGTGTAATGCCACTATGAAGGACAGTGGAGGGGGCTGGAGACTGGAAGCTTGGAGAAGGGTTCATCAAGGAAATAACCATTGCTGTGAGGCTCCAAACAGCAAAGCTGCCTGGAAAGGAGGGTGGAGAAGGTAGTCCAGGCAGCAGGAAGAGCATGTGCAAAGGCCCCAGCTGCAGGGAGTGTGGCTCCAATCTCTTCTTTACTTCTGACTTGGTGTCGCTGTGCAGACTACATTGCTCCAAGCTTCTGTTTACTCCTTTTGTAGCACCAGAGCACTATCAAGATGCCTGGCTTCCAAGCATCCAAGAGGTTAAGGGCTCTGAAGATGTGGGTGTCTGGTGCTGGCTCCATGGGTGCCTGGGGGATCTGGAGCTGCCTCTTGGCTCCTGGCTTCCAGCCACCCTGACACCCAGGGCTCTGTCAGTACTGGTTGTTCCTCCGTGCAATTAGGTAATTAGGCCAAATTCAATTACACACCACACTCCCAGGTCTGTCTGAGACCCGAGGGGGCGTAGGCTCCCCTTGCTGAGGAGTTTTCAAGAGCACTGGCTTGGTTCCCAGGGCTGTGCCTGCCTGCATTGCATCTCAGCTAGGGAAACTGAGGCAGGGGGAGGCAGTGCTGCCTGGTCTTCATCTTAGTCTGTTCAAGCTGCTATAACAAAATACCATAGACTGGGTGATTTATAAACAACAGAAATTCATTATGCACAGTTCTGGAGGCTGACAAGTTCAAGATGAACGCACCAGCAGATAAGGACCCCTTCCTCTTAGATGGCTCCTTCTCACTGGGTCCTCACATGGGAAAAGGATAAAAGCACTCCCTGGAGCCTCTTTATAAGGGAAGCCATTCATGACCTTTGCTAAGGCCTCACCTCTTAGTACTATCACATTGGAGAATAGAGTGCAACACATACGTTTTGGAAGGGTGTAGCATTCAGATCAGGGCATCGAGGACCAGGACACCCAGGACTGACTGCTTTCTTCCATGACAGCCCAGTCTCAAGTACTGGCTGGGGTTCCCAACCCTTCAAATGCACTAGGGCATCCTGGCTCCTCACCCCCCTGGAACAGCAGAGATTGGTGGGCAGGCAGGGGGGCTCAGCTGCCCTGCCACTCCTGGATGTGCAGCAGTTTCCCTCCCAGCATCACTCTAGCCACAGCTGCTGCCCAGCATGTTGAGTGGTATATGGGTCTTTGAGACAGCAGTACCGCCAATCAAATGAGCAAATCAGGGTTCATGTATGTCTTTAAGGGACAGGAAAACCATCAGACAAGAGTGACCCAGGCCACAGGTAGTAAAGACCCCACTGGAGACCAGACACACCATTTCTAGGGGTCTTGTGTGTCAATCTGAGGAGCTTAAACTTGAACTTGGTCATGGCAGCCTAGGGAGCTAGAGAGGGTTTTAAACACAGGAGTCACATGGTCACCTTTGCCTTTCAGACACCTTAGCAGGTACAGAAGAAATTAGGGACCAGAGACCAGAACATAGCTCAGAGCTGGAGCAGTTGTCAGGATACAAGGCCTGCCATGGGGAGGGACAGAGCAAACCTGCAGCAGATGAGGCATCCATGCCCCTCCCTAGGCCACCCTAGGCTGGGCCTTGGAAGCCCTGTTGGTGACATGGTGTTGTTTTATGCTTGACTCTTAAGTTACTGTTTGTGAATATGGTACATAGCACCTTTTGAGGGGACAAAAAAACTTCACTTCGGATTTACTTAATTCTAAAATGAAAGTAGTTTATGGGGTTTCCCTTCTAACAAAAATAATGTACTACTTATAGAACAATCAAAGAATACAGAAAATTAGAACAAAAGTAAAGCTGAAATACCACCACCATGAGGTAATAATTTGGATGACTCTTTTAGTTATCCAACAAATATCTGTTGAGCACTTACTATGAGCCAGATATACAACCACAAGGGATATGGCAGTGAACAAAGCAGGCAAAACCCCTTCCTTTATAGATGTCACAGTCTAACCAAAAATTATACTCCATAAATAAGCAGAAACAATAGACAAGATTGGAGCCATTACAAACATGCTACTTTGGAAGCAATTTCTTTGCCTTAACAGAAGATGTATTGTGAAGACCTCTTGCCTGGGCCTTTATAGGGGTCAATAAAGCTACCTGTTGGGGCTTACCTAGTCAGACTTGGATGCTGGTACCCCTAGCATCCACACTAGACTTCATCACTGGAGGGTGAGGGAAAACCAGGGACCAGAGAGGTCCAATGACTTGAACTTGGTCACACAGCAGGTCCCCAAAGCTCTTTCTAGGCAACATCTGTGTCAGCTGGGGACTCAGCCTCCTGGCCAGGCATGTACCACTCTGCTGAGCTCAGCTCTGTGGATCCCAATTTCAACATCAGGCCTCCCACTCCTTGCCCTGCCCTGGCGGCCACCTTTGGATTTTCCCCAGAGAGACATTCCTGTGTGGCCTGTCTGCTCATGTCCAGGGCCCCCAGAGGTGGGGGACACCTGGGACCATACTGGGGAGTGGAGAAAGTCACTGGCTCCTCTGGGCTGCCATGGGCCAGGAAGAGGGGGATGGCTGTTGCAGGCACTTGAGAGACCCCCTCTCTCACCAGAGCAGCTGGGAGAGGAGGGCAGGAAGGCAGTGCCAGGTGATGAAGTAGTCTTGGCACACCCTGTGGGCTTTGGGAGTTTTGAAACTGCTCCACTGATGCCCAGAACACACCAAGGTGCCAAGGCATGCTTCTGTACTACCTCCACTCTCCTCTTACCTATCCTAGCTCCCCAAGATGCAAAGGCCTTGAAAGCCTTAGACCTACCAGGATGGGATCCCCTCTACCCCTCTCCATCCTTGGCTTCACATCTCTGTGATGAGGTGCTCACTGCCACTCCTGGGTTGCCCCCTCCCATGATATACATGACTCTCACAGGAGATAAGGAAAGCTGCAGAAGGGTCCAGGGTTTGGTCTCCAACCTCCCTGTGAGTGGGAGAGAAGAAGAGGGGTGGACCCCCAATCTGAATTCCACTGTTCATACTCCTGATCCCATCATGTATAAAAGAAGAAGTAATTGATGGACAAAAGGTCCTTAGAAGAGTCTGCCTTCATATCTAGCTAGCACTTTACAGTTTGGAGACCAAGCCTCTAACACCATAGTAGACAAAATCATAGTACTATCTGGTAGAGTGGCTCAAATGGTAGAGCACCTGCCTAGCTAAGTGTGAGGCCCTGAGTTCAAACTCCAGTACTGCCAAAAAGAAAAAAAAAAGTATAGGACTAGGAGAGATGGTGTGGGGGCCCTGGAACAAGCCAGGAGGCCTGGGTTTTTGTCCTGACTCTTCCACTGATTGCTATGTGACTAAAGGCAGTCCCCACCCATCTCTGAGCCTCATGTCATCATTTGAAAGGGTTTGTTTACTCCGAGGCTGAATGAGTTGCTGACTCCAAATGGAAGTAGAGGAACTCTGTTGGGAAAAGGGCTGGACATACTAGGCCAGCAAGGTTTAGGGGCCTGCTAGACACGAAGTTTACTGGGCAGCCAGCCTTGCAGCCCTGCCTGGCCCCTGACCTGGCCAGTGCGCACATGGCCTCAAATCCTTTCTCTAGCCGAGCCTCACATTCATCTTCTGCAAAGTGGACACGGTCTTGGCTGCCTGGGAGGCCTTGGCCTGGAAGCATCAGGAGTGGACCTGGGCTGCCCTGCGCAGATAGGGAGGTATACAGCAAGGCGGGTGAACAGATAGCTCCAGCAGGAAGGGAAATTTCATTTCCTACTGTAGGGAGCTTGTGCCAGCCCTGGGGTTGTCTGGAAGCCCCCAGCAGAACTGCATCCTGGGAGATGCAATAAAACCCCAGGACTGCTGAGGCAGGACATTTGAGCTGCCTTTGCGTCCCCTCCCTTCAAAGGCAACTCTAGAAATCAATGGGAAGGGATTCATTAGAGCCCTGGTTGGTGTGTGCCCACCACCTCTGCAGCCCCTTTGTTAATGGGCCTGAGCTTCCTGTTTGAACAGGCTGCCTCCCTGAGAAACAGCCTGTTTTTCAGGCAGTGAACTGGAGATCTAGTCCCTAGGCAGGCAGGCAGGCAGGGGTAGTCAGGCTACACAGACCCCTGAACCTGTCATTATTCACTGTGCGTTCATCCATTCCTTGACCCATTCATTCATTTGGGCAACTGGTCCTCGTTTCATTCATATAGCAAATACTTATCAAACAGAGTTTAGAAACTGTCAACACAACACGTACCAAACAGAGTCCCAGTTGACGCAGAGCTTGTCTTTTAGTCAAGGAGACAGCAGTAAACAAGATAAATAATTGAAATGCTCCAGTCATGAGTGCAAAGGAGAAAGATAACAGGAAAGAGTCCTAGGACATAGAAAGAGGGGCTACATTTGGGACAGCCTGACTGAGGAAGGCTGCCCTGTGAGGTGTTACAGAAGGGAAAACCTACAGGAGGTCAGAGCCCCAGCCTGGGCTCCCTGGTCACCTGAAGGATGACATTCCTGGTCAAGCCCCTGGTGGCAGCATCTGCAACAGGAAGAGCCTCAAGGCTTCAGCAGGGTCAACTCAGGGGACTAGGAAGAAATGAGATCAGAGTTATTCTGACAGGGGCTGGGCCACGCAGGGTTGTGGGGGACATAATAAGAACTTGGGTTTTACATTGCCCTAGCTGGAGCACCTGGAGGAACAATGGGCCATGACTTAGGTTTCAGAAGGAACACCTCCGGGCTAGGTGGCCAGGTCTACCATAGCAAAGTCCCGGAACCAAGGGCTATAGTGAAACACCTTGATTATCTCACACTTCCAGAGACCAGAAGCCCAAGGTTGATGTGCTGACAGGGCCATCAAACGTTCTGAAGTCCTGACTCCAGGCCCCTCTTCAAGCTGCTGGGGTTATATAACTAACCTGGCTTCACCTGGCCTTCATGCATGTCAGCTGTGTCCAAATGGCCCTTTCTTATAAAGACATCGGTCATGCTGGATTAGGACCCATGCTAATGACCTCATCTTAATTTGATCATCTGCAAAGACCCTGTTTCCAAATAAGGTCAAATTCACAGGTCTTAGGGCTAGGATTTCAACATTCTGGGGCCCACAATTCACCCTGCCACCACAGCTTCTCCACCTATCTTCAGGGATCTGTGTTATCTCCTTCTGTCTTCTCTGGGGCCTGCTGTTGAGTAGTCTCACCCTCCATTTTGCAAAGGAGGAGAGAAAGCTCAGAAAGCCTATTTGTCCAAGGCCGACAGCTAGTTAGTACTTGTTTCCTGAGCCTCCACCTCCAAATCCAGCATACCTCTCCCTCCACAGCCTGAGGAGATGGCCACTTCCTTCCTGCCTGCCAGCCCCTCCACCCACAGATACCCCACTGAGGTGTCCCACTCACATACAGCCTGGGCCTGGCTTCCTTCTCAGCAGAGCAAGTGGGGAGCCTGCAGTTCCCTAAGAAGGAAATCAACTGAAAGACCATTTTGTGTCTGGCTCATGAGTTCCCTCCTCATCCTGCACCACCCCTTTTAGTCCAGCAAGAGGTTTTCCTGGATCTCTAATAACTTCAAAATTGTAGGGCTTCTCGGACATGCTGAGTGGAGGTGCGGGGTAGGAGCTGGTATTGTTTTCAAATGAAATGATTATAGGATTTGGGCAGAAGCCAAATGCAGGGTTCTGAGAATGTAGCCTGGGTCTGGGATGAGGGGCCCAGCTGGAGATAAATCCAGGAAGGGGTGTGGGTCACAGGACAGGAGGTGGAAGGTGTAGAGCTCTCCTTCCCATCAACCCTCAGGTGGAACCCCAGCCTGGCCAATTCAAAAGGTCAAGAAGTTAAATTTTAAAAAGAAACAAAATAAGAAAAATTATTACTGTGTACTGAAAGTGGTGTGCTGGAAAGAATATAAAACTGGATGGGGTAGGAGTTCACATACAACTCTATATGACCGGGGTGGTCACCATCCATCTCTTAAGTCCCACCTTGGGGATATGATGTCTGGTTATCAGTGCAGACTTTGGAGTCAGACTGCTTGGCTTTGGCAAACATTGTTTAACCTTCTCTCTGCCGTTGTTTTACCTTCTCTATGGTGAATAATAATCGCCCCTGACCAGAGAGTGTTGTTGGTGGGATGCTGTGTGTTAACACATGCAAAATGCTTAGAACATGCCTGGCAACCAGCAAGCACTCAGTGGCCATAAGCCCTGTGTTAGTACCAGGAGAGGAAAAGCCAGGGTCCAACATGGTACCCCTGGTCTGTGTCCCGGTGTGTGGAGAGGGCTGCAGAATCTAAGATGCTCACCTGTGCCTTCCATCTTAAAGACTATGAAGGAGGTTGGCCAGGGCAAAGACATGGACTTTGCACCAAAACTCCTCAGGAGGCAGAAGTCCCAGGAAGGGTCTCTGGAGACAGAGCCCCTGAGTTGACTCATGCCTGATGCTGCTATTTCTTCTTTCCATGGGCTGCTTAGCTGACTGTGCACCTGATGCTCCATGGCTGGTTCTTAATTTGTGTGCATTCATGGGCTGCACCCCCTCTGTGCTCTGGGCTCTCTTCCATGAAAACAATGGATGGCCCAAGCAGCTCCCAGAGCCGAAACTCATGCCTGTCATGAAACTCATGCCTGTCATACTCACGTGGACACTAGCCTGGGGCCTCCCTGTCGACCTCACCCTCCCTCAGAGTACTTGAGCCCGCATGGATGACATCTCCGAGTCATCACAATGCTTGTTCAAACCTGCTGAATCAGCAAACTGCTTCTGAGGAAGAGAGAGTTCTGCTCTGAGGCCCTGTGCTCAGAAGAACCACTTCCAGGTGCATTGTTCTGCCTTTCCCTGTCAGAGAGAACTTGGCTTTTGTCCTGCCTTCCTAGTGGCCTCTCAACCCCTAGGTCTCCCCCTACACGGGAGGTGACCTTGCCTGAAGCTGCTTTTGACCCGTGGGTGACCTGCATCCTAGGTAGGTAGGTGGCTTGGCTCCTTTTCTCCTTACTGGCCTGGGCTTGAACAAGACCCAGGAGGCCCATCCAGTTGTTGGTGAACTGGGTTAGTCCTGGAGGAGGCCCCTTCTCAACACCCCAATCTTTTCTGCAGCGGTCTCCTCCCCCCATGGCCCGGTTGGTTCTGCAGAAGTGGGTTCTGCATGATAGGCTCTCCCAGCCAGATGAAGCATCTTTTCTCTGGAGTGAGCCACTGCTGAGCCTTCCAGGCTGCAGTGCTGCGGTGATTTATTGGCAGCTCCTCCTCACCAGGGTCCATGGCAGGAGGAGTTCAAAAACCCGCGAGAGAAGCCACCCGCTATTGATCCCACATCAGGCCTCCCGAGTGCTGCCGGGCATTCATCAAGGAGCCGCAGCTCAGGACTGCAGTTTGCCCTTTCTTCTTCCTTTCTTCTCCCTCCCAAGTCATTCCCCCAGGGCTGGCCCCCCTTGCCGAGGTCACTCTTAGAGCTCTCTGAGTGCCTGCGAGCTAAGGCGCAGGGCGCCTTTGTCTGTGGCCTCTTTGCTGTAGATTCTTATCAAGGCAAGACGAATCTGGGTGGAGTGGCGGCTTTGGGCCCCAGGCTTTTGAGCAAATCTTTGGAAGTTAGAGAAGTGGAGTTGGAACTTGGAGCTAGTAGGGGGAAGCCTTTCTGAAGCAGGAACTGGTTAGAGTGCCTGTATTTCTGTAGACTCCAGGGCGTGCAGTACTAAAAAGAGCTGACTAACCAAGTGGGCCAGAGAGGGGCTTGAAAAGTGGTGGAGAGGGCTCTGAAATTAGCATGTGAAAAGGGCCAGCTTGGACCCGAGGGCTCCAGTGCTGACTGATGGATGCCTGAAAACAATTTGTTTTCCTAATTATGTAAATCTGCTAGTGAAGAGTACTTACTCCCCCCCACCCCCTTTGGCTTACCTGGGGAAAGTCTAAAACTGTTGCTTCTTAATTCTCTTGTCAGGTCCCACTTTGGGGCCTTCTTCCAAGCTGAATCTGTGGGAGGTGAGGCAGGGAGACAGGAGACTGGGGTTTCCAGAGCAGTGCCACTCGGTCATTGTCCCTCTGGGGCACACTTTGCTCATTTCCAGTACGAATTTTGACTCTACCCATGGGAGTAGTCTGTCTGAACTGTGTGTGGGGTTGACCTCCTGCTACCAACACATACAAGGTATCTCAAGAATGGACTTAGAAGCCCTCTTCAGTAGCTTAGAGGCACCAAGGATCAGATTAAAGTTGTAAACCGTCATTGCATGGAACGGAGGAGAGGATGGGGGTGGTGAGGTAGTGGTTATTTAAGGGCTTTGCTATTTGGATTCTGGATAATCAAGACCTGCTCTCTGACATTGGGTTAAATCCAGCTAATAGTAGAAACCAGATCTTAGGAACATTTATTTGTCTGTTTTCTTCTGAAATGTGGGCCAAAGCCTCATGTCCTGTCTGCTTTCTAGACTGAGCAGTGAGCTTTGGAGTAAGTCAGTGGTCTGGGTAGTCTGCAGTGGGAAACATGGGAGGGTCTTTACTCAGGCTTTTGGGTCCCAGATCCCTGTGGAGCTGCATGGAGGGGCAGGGCCCAATCAGTGTCTCCATGACTGTCCCCAAAGAAGCCATTATAACCCAAGAGCTGATGAGAATGAGCTGGACATGGAATGTGTGCAGAGCAGAAGGGAAGTCCTTCCCCTAGCTGCCCCAGGGTTGGCCCAGCAGGAAGTGGTGCCAATTAATCTTACTAGCAGGAGTGAGTTCTTGTCCAAAAGGCAGCAAGTTATGAAGTATGAATTAATCCATTTAACCAGCTTCTCCAAGAGAAAGCCCAGGACAATTGTATTTCCAAATGCCAGCCCGAAAGTGATATTTCAAGTGGCAGTGGGTGGGATTAGAGCCTGCTAACGATTTATGTCAAACAAGGAGCAAGAGCATCATTTCTAGATAAGTGATTTGTCTCAGCCACTTCCAGGGCAGGCGGCAGGACAGTCAGGAAGGTTTAGTGGCAAGTCTGTGGCTGAGACTGAAAAGGGATGGAATTAGGAGAAAGCACTCTCAAAAGATAAGTGAACCTGGCCAATTCCCAGCCCTGGGCAAAAGAGCAGTGCATAGCAGACCAATAGAGCGGTTTTAAAGTCGGTCCTGACTGCCTTTCTTGGGGATGAATGATGAGGCCTTACTTACCCTCCTAATTGTTTGGGGCAGTGAGGTCCCCATTCAAACAACTTTCACTGGCAGGTGGGCGGGGGGGGGGTACTATAAAATACAGTTTCTCCATAAGAAGTGGCCGAGGTCCTTAATGCCCTCAAAAGAGGGAGTGGCACAGATCCCTTTGGGCGGGACAGCGAGTGGGTTTCCAGGGGTGTCTGCCGGGGCTGAGGGGTGAAGGAAAACAGCTCAAAGCCAGGAGCCCTTGTGACAGACAGGCTGGAAGGAAGAGGCCGTGGTCACCACAGGATGCAAGGTCAGGAAGGCAGCAGCTCCCGGAGCGGGGCGGAGCGGGGCCCAGCCGCCGCCCCCGGCTTCCCTCCTGCCTACGGCTCCAGTGTACAGGAACTCCCCGATGTCGGGGAGCCAGAGCGTACGTGCGCGCGTTCACCCTGCCCTGGGCTCCACGGCTCGGGAAATCCCAGGGGCGACAGGGGCCCCTCTGCCAGGGAAGTAAGATGCCAGGCAGTCAACCTTCTCCGCTTCCTAACCCGTTTCGAAAACCCTTTAAACCAAGGTTTAATCTGGATGCCCTAGCCTGCCCCGCCCCTTCCCTCCCCCGGCCGAGGCCGCCTCCTGTCCTGCTCCCTTCACCCCCGCCGCGCCGAGGACCCTCATTAGCATGGTTTCGGAGGATCTGCTGGAGGGTGGGAGACACCCGAAGTCATCCACCGCCAGCGCCTTCCCGGCGGCCCCCTCGGGCGACAGCGCTCGGGGAGCTCCACTCACACAAGTGTCGCCTCCAATTAATTGCCTGGGCGGGGGAGGGAAAGGGGCCTGGTCGCCGCCCCCGCCCGGAGGCTGGAGCGCCACTCCTCGGGTCGTGCGTTCGCTTCGCGGCAGCGTGCACCAGCACCACCCCTGCGTGCAAGTTTGAAATGTGAGCTGCCTCCGATTCATACTCGCTCGCGCCGCCTCGCAGCGAAGTGGCTGGGCTGGCGGTCTGCGCGCGCGAGTGAGTGCGGGCGGGGGGTGTGGCGGGGGGACTGGGGTACGGACGGCGAGGCTTGCGGGGCGGGCGGGGAGGGCGCGAGCAAGCCGGGGCTCCCTGGAGACGCCGAGGCAGGTTTGCTCGCCTTTCATCTTCCTCCCGCGCTCCTCCTCCTCCTTCCTCCCCTCCCCCAGACGCGGCGCGCCTGGCTTCCCCTGAGCCCCCAATCCCACGCGGGCGCTTGGAGGGTGGGTGGTCACGGCCGCAGTGTCCGAGAGTGCCGCGCAGGGCGCGGGCGGGCCGTGGGAAGTTTTGCCAGCACGCCCCATGCGCCCCCGCCCCCAGCGCGCCCCCGGCCCATCCCGGTCCCTGGAGGGTTGTCGCTTGCGCCCGGGCGCGCGGCTGGCTGCCTCCTTGGCGGCGGCGGCCCCATTAGCGGAGCCTCCGCCTGTGATTGGCTTCGCCCGGGAAGCTGGAGACGGGCGATGAATAATTGATGTATGCGGTGCGGTAGCCGGACGACGGCGGCGGCGGTGGCGGGCAGCAGCGAGCCGGAGCGCGGGAGTCGGAGCGCCCTCGGAGCGGGCAGCGCGGAGCGAGCGGGCGCCGGAGCCGCCCGGGCCCCCGCGCCGCCGCCGCCGCCGCCCGGGCGCGGAGCGGGGATGCAGGCGGCGCCCGCTGCCTGCGCTCAGCCTTTGTTCGGCGCCGGCTGAACCCTGCCCGGAGTCTCTCGCCGCTGCCGCCGCGGGCCGGACTCCAGCCCCCGGGGGCGCCAGGGCGGGACCCAGGACCGTGCAACTTCTAGGTAAGTGCGGGGCTGGAGGGGTCGGCACCTGGACGCCCGCAGGCCTGGCCTGGGCTCCCTCTGGGTTTGGGGGTGAGTGTGCGTGCCTGTGTGTGACAGAGGAGGGCCGGTGCATTGTGGGTAGCGCCGTGTGCTGCATGGTGTCAGCCCGAGGCTTGGCCGTGAGAGTGGCACCAGCGTGCACCGGGCCCATTTTGTGCGCCCACAGAAGGGGCCTCCGTTGCTACCCAGGATAAGGAGGCAGGGTGCTCTCCTCGCCCCTTCCCGAGGTGAAGTGTTGGCTCTCCAGCAGACATTTTACAAGGTTCCGTGCTCAGTGAACTGCTATTGCAAAAATAAGAAACCACGAGGAAGCCTTCGGTGGAGGCAGTGGCTGAGGATCTTAACTTCAAGCTGCTCCTTTGTCAGAATGCGTCCCTGATGCTAAAAGCACCCAGAGACCCCCGCAGACGCTGGTGAAGCCACCACTGCGGCAGGGCGCCCTTCCCAGAGGTGGTGGGTGCAGATGAGACTTCTGACAAGTGTGTACTGAGAAGCCAGCTGGAGGAGGGAGAGAGGGGTGCACTACAGGGCAGGGTAGGAAGGGGCCTTTCTTTCTGGTGGTGCCTGGCATCAGGCCATTAGGATCTTGTACAGACCCTGGAGAGAGGTTTCTCAGAATACAGCCAGGGACTAAGGGGCAGCTGCTGGAGGTCCCCTGCATGTCACTTTGGTGTTGGAGCTCTGGGTTCCAGATAGGTCCCAGTTCCTGGGTCAACCCAGAAGCCAGCTGTGGCGAGACTAAGAGAGGGCTGGTGGCACTCCTCAGAGAAGCTTCAGAGAGCATCATTCTTTCCATGGGGTGCCAGGTGCCCTGCCCTTGACGATAGACTGGACTGCCCATGAGCCTGGGCATGGCTAGTGGCTCTTCAGCAGGAAGGTTTTGTGAAGCAGCTGGCAAGAAGTTGGTGCCAGAGTACATCTCAACATCCTTGAAAGTGAGCCAGAAATTGGGCCAAGGAGTGAGTTGGAGTGAGCAAGGCCATGTCACCAAGAAATTGGGGTGATCACGGATAGTACGTAGGAACTCCTGATTCTGGGACTCTGAGTCTGAAGCTCATCTCCCATCCACTACAGAGTCAAGGGGGAGTAGAGTGGGGTAATGGGTCTTGGGGTCCATATGGCTACTAGTAAGCCTTGTTCCCCTTTTTTCTGTCTCAGCCAGGCAATGACTACCCTGTAACTAGCTGGATTCAAGTCTCTTCTGAGCTATTTTTACTCTGAACTTCCTTAGTGAGAAACCACCAAACAGCGATGCTTTGGTGAGAATCTGGGTCTTTACCGGAAGCAGCAGCCTGCACAGAGTTTGAGGCTTGCTTCCTACTGCTGCCTAAACTCCCATACACAGGCCTTTCTTGGCCTGGAATCCCTTGCCTCGCTCCCTTGCCTCTGAGTTCCTATCAACCTTTTGTACGCCACGACTTGGGAGCCCTAGTGTCAGATGGAAAAGCTGATGTGCCTGATCCCAGTGGGGAATAGAGGAAGCCAGAGGTAGGTCACACCAGAGCAAGGCCTTGACCTCGAGCAAGCTCCTTTGAAGGCAGGGGTGGCATGTCACTCATTGCTGTATACTCCAGTGCCAGCCAGGAGTCTGGCAGATGGTGGACACTTGGTGACTGCTGAGTGATTGCTTGAACGGAAAAAGCTGGCCAGGTGCTATTTCCCTGTTTTCCTGGGGCTCTGGAATGGGATTGGACAAACACTTCCGGGTCTATAGCGCTGTGGGTTAAACACCTACTAAGCACCCCGTCCATGCCTATTCCCTGGGAAGATGAGTCCCTAGTGTCAGCTAGTCAGGTTGAGGGAGGTGCTCAAGGGTCTTTAGTTAGGGTCCTCCCTGGGGCCTTCCTGAGTGGTCTTTGCGGGGTCACACCCAGGACATGAGGGATGATGGAGCTGGGTAGAACACTACCCATCCCATAGGATCACCACTAGTCACACGTGGCTGCTTGAAAGTTTAAACTGATTCCCAGTGAAAGTTCAGTTTCTTCTCCTTGGCACTGGCCACACTTTAAGTGCTCAATAGCCACATGAGGCTAGTGGCCACCTGATTGGGCAGCTCAGATTGTAGGACATGTCCAAATGTCAGAAAGTTCCATGGGACAGTGCTTGCCTAGACAGGTGGAGACTGAGGACAGATGTGAGGTGAGGACAGTTGTCCAGAGCCCACTGACTGTGCAGGGCCAGTCAGATAGAGACCTTCCTTTACCTCATGTTAGCTCCTCCATAGGAGAGGCTTACACCAGCCAGGTAATCAGAGTTAGCTTAGGGGAAATCTGGGATTCAGTTTTGAGAGAGAGAATGGTAGGAGCCCCAGGTCTCCTACCCTTCAGCCAGCCCTGTACCATGCAGCAGAGGTCAGCCAGGAAACACGGGTGGGCAGCAGTCCCAGGAGCAGCCCCAGACCTCCCTGAGGAGGCCTGTCTTAGTGCCGGCAGGCGTCAGGCTCTGTGAAGTCATTCATCGATTGGGTGGCAGAGCCAGCTTGGCCTCAGGTCCTTGGGAACAGGCAGTTCTAGAAGGAGAGGGAGAGGCACTCTGGGCACAGAAGGTGTTTACCTTGATGGATGCAGCCTCAGTCTCTTGGGAGAAGCCAGCTCCTCCACAGGGAAGGGACTCATCCATTGGCCTGTAGCCGGGTTGCTTAGTACCACCCCAGAGAGAAGGGTACTGCTAAGCCCAAGGGGAGAAGGATTTCTGGACATGGGGCAAATGGTACAAAATGCTTCTTACTCTTACCCTGCTAGGGCCTACTGCCACTCGTGTCACAGCGTGCCCACTGGGCCATGCTTCTCCTGGTGCTTCCCAGAAGCCCCAGCTGCTGGAGTAATGTCTCCCAGGGCCTGCTGAGCAGCAGCTGCCTCACCAGGGAGCCCGCTCAGGGAAAAACAAGGTTCCCATCTGCAAAGTATGTCTAGCATGGCAAGGAGCTCCTAAGAGGCACCCACAGGCAGGGAAGGCTAGCTAGTCTGCTACCCAGAGTGATGAAGGAATTTGCTGCCCCCAGGATACAGCAGGGTAGACAGACCTGTGATGGAACAAGTGCCTTTCCAGAGTGTACTGCAAGCCTCAGTCCCCAATAGTGAGCTCGGGGCTTAGGGTTTAGATAAGCCTGTGTCTTGGTTTCCTGCTCCAGCCAGGTGAGGTTCGTCTACCTGAGGTGCCCACCTCCCCCAGCAGTGGGCCTCACTGCAGCCTTCAGCTCCCATGGCCCTGGGCTGGCTAAAGTGGTAGCTTTCTGCCAAAGACCCCAGCAAAACTGAAAGGGGGAGGTCTTCAAGGTCTATCCAAGTGAGTTGGGGGAGGGTTATGAGGTGATGAGGGGACCTTTGCCCACATTGTCAGGTTTCCAGGTCCTCTTGACTGAGAAGATGAACAGGGGGTAATGGGACCCCTGCTGCCTGTACCCTTCACTAGAGCCAGGGAGAGCATCTGGGGAGGCTCCTGTTCCCAGTCTATGGAGCGGGCCTTCCATACTGTTTCATAGAGCCAAGCCCTACCCCTCCCCTCCACAACGTTTAAAGACCCTGGGCTGGGCTGTTCAGCCACCCCCAACCCAGGAAGGCTTAAGAAATGCGGGTGCTTTTCCTCTCCCAATAGCCCTGCTATGGCCTTCGTTTCTATTTGGAGCCAGCTCAGGGGCCTTCTAAGCCTCATGTCCCAGTGGGGTTAGCCGCTGACCCAGCAACTATGGGGTGAAGCCAGGCCTTACAAGTGGCCAGCCCAGGACAGTAGAGGTTGCTACATGTGTGTTTGGTGAATGAAGAATGGGGGACTTAGCCAAAACACCCCCGTTCTTTGAGGCTAAGGTTCAGAGTTACTGGCTAGGGCTCTCTGCAATTGGCTTTGGCTATGTAGAATTCCCACATAACTCTGACACTATTCAGGCCTAGCCCTCTGGTGATAATATCTATGGTCTAGTTCCACATTAGTGTGTGACTTTTGGCAAGTCACCTCCCCTGGGGGTGCCAAGTGTTCTCTTCTCTGCTGAGGACCTTGCTCTTTCTCATCTCTTTGTTTCATCTTTAAAAGACAGAATCCTCTACTCCAGAACTTCAACCGATGGCTCTGATGGTGTGTGACACAGGTGGGGGAAAGAAGAGTGAGAAGGAGGTGGGACCTGCCCAAGGGGACTGCCACCAGTATCTGGGGGTGCAGCAGGAAATAGGAAGATGTGGTAGTAGTCTTGTCTACACCCAAGGCACTGTAGAAGGAAGGGGGAAATTGTGACCTTGATGCTGGCACAATTCCTGAAACCCTTCTCAGAATTGGTGGAAGCTGGGTCTGGGACAAGCAGTGGAATGCATGTCAAGTGGGAGGGTGGTGGCAGCATAGGCTCGAACTAGGAGAGGTGTGGCACTTGGGAAGAAGGAATGGATAGGTAGGCAGAACCTCCAGCAGAGGTAGGTGGGGCTGCTGCTGAAACCCCCACCCAGAGCATGTATTTTCCCCCTGGGCCAGTGGGGAGCCATCGAAGGCTTTGGAGCTACATAGTCTGTGGGACTCCCTCAGTTTGCAGGAACTGGGAAGCTGCTGAACTGCAGGTGGGAGTCTGTGCGTGGAAGTGGGGAGGTCGACATCCTGCTGTGGGAATGTCCCTGCCTTGCTGACGCAGTGGAAAGCCTCCTCTGGTCACAAGGTTCCTGTTTTGCAGTTGCGTGGTGGGGGACAAGGGCAACCACCTCTGCCTTCTGAGAGCTCCAGGAACTTGTTGGAACTTGTCCAGGCCTCCCCAGGCAGCCCTCTGCCTCTCCTGGAAAAAAAGAGAGCAGGTCCTGTTTCTGGACGAAGAGCCCCTGGGGCAGAGGAGTTACAGCCAGACCTGGGAGGTTTCAAATCTATGTGGGCATTTCCCTGGGGCTGGGGCTCGAGGGGACAGGTGAGAGGGAACAGCCTGTGGACTTTTGGGTCTCACACCATCTCTGTGCTCCAATATTTAATCCCTGACCTAGAACCCTCTCTGTGTCCCAAGAAGTCTATAATCTGATTGGCAAATTTAACAAGGTCTAGTTCAACCCCTACATGGGGAAGGAAGGGCTGTGAAAAATGGGGGGGCATGTTTCCAAAGAGGAAGGAAGAAGCAGCCCCTAGAGCCTTGTTTGTTTCTTATTTGCTTATTTGTTTGTTTAGCAGTACTGGGGATCAAACCAAAGCTGAACATGGTCCCGGTCCATTTGTATTTTATTTTGAGATAGGGTCTCATTAACTTTGCCCCAGCTGGTCTCCAACTCAAGATCTTCCTGCTTCTACCTCCCAGGTAGCTGGCATTGCAGGGCCACCACACCTAGTTTTTTTATTTTTAATTGACACATAGTACATGTTTGTATCCATGGGATACACTGTAGCACTTCAGTGAAGGTCTACAATATATACCCTTCCATTTCCTGTCAGTTGTGTTATATCCAGGCCCTGCTCAAATGCCACTGCCCAGGAAACGTTCCCTGGTCCCCCACCCCCAGCACACATAGACATTGTTCTACATCAAAATGTTGTATGTGATGACTTGGCCCTAGGGTGACAGCCCTGTCAGACTGTGAGTCAGGGGACAGACAGGTTGTCGGTGACATACCCCAGTGCCTGGTACCTCAGAATGTCTGACCAACCCAGAGCATAGGTAGGTGTTGGCAAAAGTGGTCACTTAGGAGGGAAATGAGAGGCTCTGAGTTCTTGGCCTCTGAGTACCAAGTCACCTGTCTGATGTAAGGGAGTCCCTGCCTTTTGGGGGGAACTCCCCATCTTTAAAGAGCAGCATTGGATTCACTAGGTTATCCCTACTGCAGCCACTAGTTATATGTGGCTATTTGTGTGAGTTAGTGAAAATTAAGCAACTAAGTTTTAAATTCTTCAGTCATGGTAGCCACACTTGAAGTTTCTGTGGGCTCATGGGCCGCCCTACTACCATATTAGGTAGTATGCTGGGTGAACATTCTACCAAGGCAGTTGTGTTAGACAGTATGGACAGTACTGTGCCCAAGAGTTCCTTAGGGCCCTCAAGGCTCTGCATGGTTTTGTGGGAGGCAGGATCTGTAGAGGTGTGAGAAGTGCAGGACCCTCCTGTCTTGGTGTCGACATCTCCAGTGACTGCTTCTTCCCCTATCCCCTGTGCACCGTGCCCAGCAGGACCTCCTTCCCCAATCCCTCAGGGCCCTTACAATGGGGCCACTCAGAGTCCTCCCAAGACCATGTTGGAGAGTAATTATTAAACCCACATCTCTCATTTCCTGGGTGACTTTGGGTAAGTCACTTAACCTCTCCAAGCTTCTGTTTCCTAATCAATAAAACAGCTGCTCAAATCTGCCTGGCAGGGTTGCCATGGGGCTCTGGAGCATAACTGAAATGGGGCTGGAAAGCACTTAGCTCAGTGCCTGATACAAAGTAATTGGTCAGTAAGTAGTAGCTTTTATTACTGTCACCTTGACTTAATTCCCTCATTTAGCTACAAAATTAGCAGCCTTTTTGTTCCTCACCGCTTCCAGGTCTGAGGTCTAGGTGCTGTTTTGACCCAGTTGACCCCCAATCCCCTCTGGGCCTCACTTTCCTCATCTATATGATGTTCCTGCCTGTTTTATTATGTATTGTGACCAGAGATTTTGTTGTGCCTGTCCCTCTTTCCTGAATGGCACCTATAATAGGACATCCTGAAATAGCATGGTCTTTTGTCTTTCCTGTTGCAAAACTGCAGGGCTGTCCCTGCTGGTAGCCTGGTAGGCTGGTAGCCTCCCATCTGGGAGGTCCCAACAGGTGTCCTAGCTCTGGAGGAAATGCTCCAGGGCTGAGGAACACACACTCACTTTCATTTCCCTCCTGGGGAGTGAGCTGGGAGTCTGCACACTGAGTTCCTGGAGCCCTCTGTTGCTTTGTCAAGAGCTTCCCCTCTGAGATCCACCAGTGATTTGTCAGGGTCTGAAAACCCCCACATTTCTGGGCCAGCGGTCTAGGAGCTGAGCCTGTGTTAAGATAGCTCTTGGGGCCCCTGCGTCCCTAAAGAAGTGGGCTTATGGTTGAGAGCTGGCTCCAGTCTTGGCATCCTGCTATTCAGAGGGCACTAGGAAGGAGAGGTCCTCATACTCCCAGACCTTGGTCCCTGTTGATTGCATGAAACAGACTATACACAGGAACAGGGTACGGACGGGGTGGTGCTTCCTGGGAATTTGTCACCACGGGGAGAGGGGAGGAGGTGAGAGGCGCACGTGCTCCCAGAGGCTCCCCCTCACATGGGTGCAGGTGGTAGGTTCCATCACCCAGTAGGGCTTAAAGGCCCTCAGCCCTTATAGTCATAGTCATCAGCTCTTCTCTCCTCCCCTCCTATCCACTCCACACACCAGGGCCTCTTAAGTCTCAGTTTCCTTATCCGCAGAATGGGGAAATACCGTTCCCTCATAGGACTGTGAGAGGTGACTGGGCTCATTCCAGCGAAAACCTTAAGTGTGTTCTGGGACCTGGTCAGCCCTGGGTAACCATTAGCTGTCCTTGCTGCTCTGTCACCTGTCTCCCTGTATGTGTGTGAGGCCTTGCTCCTCTGTGGGCATGCCATCCTTGTGCCTTCCTGCTGGGGCCTCTTAGGCACCCATGGCAGCCCCAGCCTCCCACACATCCCTCCCTCGTGCATCTCTGTGGCAATGTCTTTGCTGCAGCACAGCCCTGAACTGGTGGAACAGGCAGAACACCCATCTTCCTGTGAGCCTGAGAAATCTGGGTACACACAGTCTCCTGCCTGCCCCCAAGTCCCAGAGCTCAGCATTTGCTGAGAAAAGGCTGTGGCTTCTCTGCAATGCATTGAGGACAGCCCAAGTAAACCCTGGGTGTGTCTGCTTTTTATTGGCCGACAACATGCCCCCAAGACGCTCGGGGACACCCAAGTGGGAGGGCAAAAAACACTGGCCCTGGTTTCAGGGCAGTACCATTCAAGGGAGAGGAACCCCACCCACCCCACTGGGCCTAGGGCAGCCCTGACCTCTGGATCCCTAGTGACTTCCCGAGGTCACTTCAGGACATGGAGGAAAAGGACCCAGAACTTGCTATCCTTGGCTTTGGATCCTTCCTTGCCTGCCACCTACCAAAGGCTCCAGTGGGCAGCAGACGCTGCTAGCGGGTACAGAGGAAGCACCACACAAGACCTCCCTATTGACCCAGCACCCCTTGGTGAGCAGGGTCCCCCACAGCCCACCCTCCTGTCCTAGGATTAAGCCTCTCCACCATCAGGCTGACCAGGGCCCATAATCCTCTCAGAGCTCTGTATGGTATGGCACTCTCTCCAGAAATACCTTCAATGACCTAGATAAAATCCACCTTAGCCCCTGGGATGGAGATTTTTGCCCTGGGGTTTCTTCCCACGTTATGGGGGTCCCCCACCCCTAGTGGTGCCCCACAGGCTCTTACGTAATTGGAATCCAGCCTCAGGAAAGGCCTGACCCAGACCAGCTTCTCTGAACACCTCCCTGTTCTTGAAGCTTTGCTGGCACCCACCCAGGTAACCTTGAACTTGAAATTGCCCTCTCAATGGGCAGCACACCTTTCTACAGCATTCAGTGCTGCCCTGGGCTAGCACAGGAATATTGTATTTCGAGTTCATGACTGTAGCTTGTTCCAGTTTATACCCATCTGAGTGGTCAAAATGTGCATGCTAGGAAGTTTTTGATGAATAAATAAACAAAAAAGAGGGCTCTGGATGAGACTCTGCCTTCTAGTAGCCTAGGGTGCCGGGTGTGCAGGACCATGCACACATCTGGGGGTGAGGTGGAGTGAGCCTGCTGCAGGAGATATATGCCGATGAAGAGTACAAGGTGGGACACAGGCAGATGTTACCTGGGTTTAGTGTCTGTGTGTATCGTGTACACGTGCAGAAGAATGTGTGTGTCCATGTAGACGTGCTGGGTGTTTCCAAGTTGAATCGTTGTTCGATGAGGGTGTTGTTTAGTGTGTTTCTAGGTTTGTGCATGCTACAAACACATGGAGTGGTGGTAGCACGTCTGTGATAAGTCCATGTGCCTGGCACAAAGGATGTGATACATAAATGTTAGTTGTTCCCCAGAGCAGGCCATCCCCAAGTCCATTCCTACAGGAGGGCCAGGACTGACAGAGCTGTCCTGGAGCTTGGCTATTCTAGGAGTATTCATCCGCCAGAGGTGGTCCTGGGCACTGACCCAGACGCCCTTCTTGCTTCTTTCTGAGACAAGGGCCGGAGCCTGGGAACTGGGCTGACCCCAGGAGTGGAGGGGGCCCAGATGACCTGTCTCATCCTCAGAAAGATAGCTATGGGTCTCCCAGGCCTTTAGGAAAAGGTCTCCCATACTTCTGAGGGAAAGCTGTCCTGGCATCCCCAGCTTACTCCTGACTGTCTCCGGTAGCAGGAGAATGCTATGGATATCCTCAAAGCCACCAGCAGAGAGAGGCTTTCTGACTATTTTTATAGCTGATCACTGAAGGTCCAAAGACCGTTTGACTCCTGGCGGGAAGTCAGTCACCTCTCAGGGCCCCTGTTTTCCTCATCTGAGCAATGGGCTTGTTGGTTTCCCATCCTACTGAGCATCAGAACTGAAGGACCCAGGGAAGGCTAGGTCCCTGAGCCCTCACAATCCAGTCTTGGACATGGCCACTTAAGCAGGGAGCAGTGGTGTCCTGGTGGCCTCTCAAGCTGGTCCTCTCCCTACATTCAGCATCCTGCTCCAGCTAAGGAGACTTACCCTAGCTACTCTCGCCTCTGGAGACACTGGGAGGGGCAACAGCTACATGACCTTACTTCTCTGGCCATGCCTGAGGAAACTTGGGGTCCAGACAATAGGAGCCCCTGACCGGAAGGATGACAGTTGTGACCCTAAAAAACTATCACTTGGCATTCAAACTGCCCCACCCACACACTCATGCACATACATCCCACCCTTGGGTTTTCCCTCTCCATTTAGAAAACTTAAATTCTCATTTTAACCTACTTTGTTTTCAATGTTGAGTAACCATCACTTGTTTGTATATACTTCAGAAACCAAGTCCCTGGGGGAGAAGGAGTCGTTTTCTTAAGATGAATCCTAGAAGTCCAATTAGGAGCTATTGTTCTACTTCTAAGGTTTTCCCGCCTGCTGCTTTCTGACATGCCCTGTTGAGTCCCTAATTAGGCAGTCAGGGGCACCCCAGCTCAGGGCCCCCGTTGGAGATCCAGGCTGGGGCAAGGCCAGGGCCTGAACCCAAGGAGAGATCCAAAGGATCCCAAATACATATGGTCCTCTCCTTCATCCATGGAGTGGACTGGGATCATTGTCCACTGTCAAGGGCCCTAGGCCCCTTGGGAGATGATAACGCAGGGCACAGAAGCAGAGTTGGAGTGCTTTAGGTAGAACAGAAGCTACATCGTCAGGTCCGATAATCTTGTGCCCAGCTGAATGGTGGTGAGGCTGCTGAATGTTCTTCTCCTGCTAACTGGGAATTCTCCCATGATAGGGTGCAGCCTGCTTGTCCTCATTCCATGTTGAACAAAGCTGAAGCAACCTGCGAAAGTCACCTTGGAGCCAGCTTTGGTGGTGACCAAGTCCTGCATCCGGTCGGCATGCCAGTTGGTGCCATGGGGTCTGCTGGGTGGGGGAAGCGCCCAGGGCAGAACTGTGAAGTACAAAGGGCAGTGGAGTCTGGCAGATGAGGGGGCAGGCAATGCTGGGAGAGCTGGCAGAGGGTAAGAACATGGAGCCTTGTAGGCTTCGGAAACCATACACCTGAAACTTTTCATCACATCCTGATTTTTAGCACATTGCCTCATGGCTGCCATCCACTCTTGCTGGAGAAGAAAGGTGCATTCTTCGAAAAAAAATACGCCTTGCAGTCTTGAGGTTCGTCTAGGCTGCACACAACAGCTGGTACCTGCTTATGCCCCACAGGGCCATTGGCCTCCAGCTTGGCAGACTCAGTCCTCTGGTGCCACACAGTGCCTGCTGCTGCCCTGAAAGCCATTGCCCTCCACCCAGCCCAGGCCTGTTTCCTGCAGTCCCTGGGGGGTTCAGGTTTCTGCTTGCCAGGTGGGCAGCTCCCCTCACTCCCTGAAGCAGCAGCTCGGCTCACAACCCTGCCTGCTCCTGCCACCTGGGCCCCCAGGTGCCATCTGCCACCCTATTTCCAAGCGACAGGTAGGTGACCTCAGGCCAGGAGTAAGGAGAAAGCAGATAGGACTCAGATGGAAAAAGGTATGGGGCTTCAATCTTGAGAGATAGCTAGTGCCTGATTTGCCACCTGGCACCTGGGTTGTCCCACCTTTCTGTAGGAATGAGTGAGAGCAGATCTGGTAAATGTAGCCATGGGTACATAAGGGAGGGTCCATCTTGGTGTATCTCCATCTTGGTTTCTCTACATGGTTGAGGAGTGGGGTCTGTCTGAGCATCTTTGTGCATAACCGAGTTTGACCACCTCTGTCCTGAGCTGTTCAGTCCCTGGGCCCCCTGTGTCCACCCCCCACATCTCCGTACTTGTTTCTCTGTGCCTCCATGTCTCTTTCTTGGTCTCTGCTCTGGTTCTGAGTTCATGAGGTTGCCTCTGGGCTACCTCCCCCATATTGAGTTGCACTGCTTAATTTCATTTTCCCAGAGCTCCAACTCACAGAAATAAACCCTCCCTCCCCACCCCTGCACTTCTCTGATTTAACAAGCCTGCTGGAAAACAATAGTGATTTCCGCATCGATCATAAACAGAAGCGATTACCATACAATTACAGCCTGAACCATCAGCCTGGATGCAATCACAGAGCCGCAGTGTAAATCGGAAGACAATTGCATGCAGAATTACCCCCAAATTGGTTTAAGTGGCAACAAAGGAGTGTTGGTATTTTGGCATTTTGGAGGGGGGTGGGGGAATGCTAGTAGAGGTCCTTGTGGCACAGGGTCCTCATTGTGAAGTTCCTGGGTGCCTTCTTTGGCATTGAGGAGGTGGCTTTCTAGGGAGAGCAGTCTGCTACCTTCTCCCATCCCATTCTCTTCCCTTCAGTTACTGTTTCTTGCCTGTCTTGGCCCAGTTTGTTATAAACTCATTTATACTAATGTGTAAGTGGCTAAGTGTACTTCCAAATTGGTACAGTGGAGAGGGGTGAAACTTGGAAAAGGATGTTCTGGGGAACCTACTCAGTTTCTTTTAATCTTCTGTCCCCACTCCCTTCTCACTTCTGGCTCTTCCAGGTCACCTCGTCCCTCTAGACTTCTAGACTTCTGGCCTGTCCCCTACCAATTGGCCTTCCTTCCGCATCTCCCAGCTCAGTAGTAGTCTCTGGCGTGTGACTTCTCCCATCCCATCCAGGGCAGCCCCTCCCTCCTACAGCTGCAGTATGTCCCCAAGTCCTTCTAGCCTCCCAGGGTAGCCATCCTGGCAGGCACCTGCTGGCTCTGCCTAGTGCATTCTGAGAAGGTCTGGCAGGGGCTTTCTGGCTTCAGTTGGCCTGGGTCTGCTCCTTGCCAGCCTGTGGTCTTGAAAGTGCCTTGCCAGCAGGACACCTCTGGGTTTGAAAACCCACTCTTAAGCTCCAGCTCTGTCCGTGGTGGGGAGGGGGTGGGTCAGGCTGCTGTGAAGCTGCAGGAATGCCTGCCTGCCACCACCCACTCAGATTCTGTCCCATGTGTCCAGGTCCAGCCTGCAAGTGCATTTTCATGTCCCGTCTGATCCTCATAGAGCATTTCGCACATGCTTGGGATTTTATTCCAGTTTTTTCTTTAAAAAACCTTCCAGGTAAGGTGACTTGGACCAGGTCACACAGCTTATCAATGTGGAGTGAGGTCTGCAGGCCACTACTTGAATGCTTGTTCCTAGATACCATCTCCCCAGGCCTACTTGGGGCAAACCGGAGGTCTTGCCTTGATGTCTGACCTGTCCGAGCCTGCAGATGGCACCAGTCGTGGGAATAGACCTCAGCGAGTGTGCGCTTGCATCGGCTCTTCTCATTCCACTGTGGCACTGTAGGGGACGGTAGAATCCCCAGTGAACAGACTACGGGCCAGAGTAAGGACTAGTCTCCCCACAGCCTTCAGGAGCCTGGTGACGAAAACTGATTTGAACCACCCCATCCATCTGCCAGGCTTGCAGTCCTGTGTCATTGGTGTCCTGGGAAGCAGGAGGAAGCCTGATGTCCATGAACTCTCCCCATGGTCCCCATGTCACTGAGGCCCCCTTCAAGTTACCCTGGTCACCCTGTGGAAGCCTCAGGACAGGTCCCATCTAGTGCTGGTATGTTTAGAATCAAAAGTGACAGCAGCTCCAGCTCTGCCCTGAGCTCCAAAGCCCCAGTGCTGCCCTCAGCTGGACCTGAGGGCCTGGGGCAGAGCAGTGCTGCCCTCTGCCTGCCACCCACCTCACAGCACTGGTGTTGGGGAGGCCAAACCAGAGGTGAAGCTGGCCACGTGGCCTCTACAGACTGTGGGGGTCAGGAAGGAAGCTGCCAGTCCCCCACCTGGCCTTGCTCCCCCTCCACCCTGGCTACTCTTGCTGTCTGTCTTCTGGGGCGCCAGGTGTCTAGTGGAAGGACAGGGTTTGAAGCCACAGAGGTCTGGAGTCAGGCTCTGCATCTGCCATATTATAATGGCTATGTCATCTTTACCTTTGAGTCACAGCTTCTTTGTCTTTAAAACAAGACGTCTGCCTGCTGTGAGGGACTACGAGACCACAGGATGACTCTGCTGCCTGTTCAGGACTCTTCAGGTAGTGGTGCTGCCGCCTTTGGTCTCCGCACCTAGAAGGGAGGAATCCAGCCTTTGTGACTGGATGTTATGCACCAGGCTCTGCACCACACTTGCCTTTGCTCCTGGCAACCAATGATTTGCACTGTCCAACCCCATGTGGCCACTGACACTTAAATTTAATGAATTCAAGTTAAATGAAATTTCAGCTCAGCTCCTGGGTTGTGCTACAAGGGGTCAAGTGCTCAATAACCACATGTGCCCCTCCTCCCCCCAACTCTGGTTTTAGGCAGCACAAGCTGAAAAATTCCCATGCAGTACTGCATTATGTCATCATCCCATTTCCCAGGTGTGACAATGAGGGCTGGGTTGGTGATGTGTCAGAAGCAGGGTTTCAGCTAGAGGCAAGCTGGGTCACACACATGGGCACTTTGGCTGCAACCATGAGTTCCTGGTGTTAGGCACTCGGCTTTATTGCCCAGCTTAAAGACTCCCTTCTCAGAGTCTTCAGTGGGTTTCCAGAGGGCAAGGACTGGGCTTTCTCCCTAGGTGTCTGGGGCAAGAATGTGTTGAGTGGATGTGGAAATGAATGACTGAGTAAACATTGCCTGCTGCAACTTTGGGGCGAACTTGACTCCCCTCATGATGGAGTTAATGTGGGGCGGGCAGAGGCAGCTGCTGAGGAGTGATGGATGGCCCCTCTCTTGAGATAAATGTGGCAGTCAAGGTAATCGGATTGTGTGTGACGGTCTAATTTGTAGGCGAGGGTAGGAAGCGCCCAGCCATGCCTCGCCCCAGCCACCCGTATTAGTTTAATCAAATGCCCAGTATCTAAATGACTGGCCCAAGTGATGGATGATGTGAGCTTTGTTAAATGCTGTTGCCCTGTCGAGCCAAACTTCCCAAGGCCCCACCAGGCTCCTGGGCTCTTTAATTTGTTTCTTCTTGCTTGGTTATTTCTGCATGGAGCTGGGAAGGGGGGGCTGGGGCTCTTCTGTCTGATTCAAAGTCTCTGGTTTTTAATGGAGATAGAGGAGACCAGAGCTGGGGAAGCGGGGCATGGAGTCCCTTTCTGCCTCTTTTAAGAAGCTTTCCTAGGTGGCTGTGCAGTCTTGGCGAGACTGGCCTTCCAGAATCCTTCAGCCTGGGTTCCTCCCTGCACTGGGTGGCTTCTGTCTCATGCAACTCAACTCTTCCCTTACTCTGAGCTAGCTGGCCTTTTCACTTTCTTAAGGGAATATTTCTTAAGGGAGAACCAGAAGTTCTTCACTGTACTGTAGGAAGCTATCAACTTTCCCTTATGATTAAGGCTAGTTTGCTTTCCTTGTGAGTGTTCTATTACCTCAAAATCATGGAGGTGTTTTACTATATCACCTTCTAGATAATGAATTATTTACACACACACACACACATACACATGCACACTTTTTTTTTTAATGTCTATGGTGTGAGGTAGGGATCGTTTCCAGTCCCAGGCTGGGTACTTGAAAGACAACAGTCCTGTCCTCCAGAAGTGTATTTGACCTGAAATATCCGTTCTTGAAAAGGGGCTTCTTAACAGCATGTAAGCCAGGGTTCCCTTTCTGTCTGGAGGGTGGATGTCTCCTGACATGTTGTGCCCCACCTTCCCTCAGTGCTTGTCACCTGACTGCCAGGCATTGTTCTGTGCACTGCAGATGTGGTAGCAGGTGCAACGCAGGGAACTCTTTGCACTGAGAAAGCTATTGTTCCAGTGTGGGGAACAGAGTCAGTTAATAAGAGTTATTAAAGGAGAAGGTAACAAGTACTCTGAAGAGCAATAAACTAAGGAAGGGAAGTAGGGGGAGTCAGGTGGTAGGGGAAGTACTACAATTTATAAACTGCAAAACTGGGGAAACCCTGGCTGAGAACAAGAGGGTGAGAGAGTGAAACACGTGGGTGTCTAGGCAAGAAGCTTCCAAGCCTAGGTTGCAAAGTCCTGATGTGAATCGATGATAGAATAACCCTAGAAGGAAAACCTAAAAGCCACCAGCGGTGGGAGAAACTAAGTGAGAGGAACTGGGTGACAAGACTGAAGTCAGGAACCTATATTTTCCAAGACATATTATTTTTCTAGTACTCTACATTCCTAACCACATGCACACACCACCTCTTCTGAAAACGCTTCCGTGAGGTACAATAATAATGGGAGAACTTGATGGGAGAACTCTGGGTTTGCAGTTGGCTGATGTGTATCCTGATCCCTATTCTGGCTTCTGTTTGAAATGTTAGCTGTCTAAAGACAATGGATTTGTGTATTACTTATATAAATAAAAAGTAATTTTATTCATTCAAAGTGGATAGATCCACCCTATCAACTGCTTTAGCTGATTTTCCTTGGACAGGCTCCTTAACCTCTGTGGGTGCCAATTTCCTCCTGTAACATGGGGATAGAGATCTCCACTGTCAGGAAAGTGAATGGAGAAAAGGAATATGCAGAGTTTCTGCCTGGCTTGCAGTTGACCTTCCTGAGGACATGTCCCTGTATGACCTGACTGTCTCTTTTCTGAGTTTTTTTTTTTTTTTTTTTTGAGACAGAGTCACTGTGTAGCCCAGGCTAACCCTGAACTCAGAATCCTTCTGGCCTCTGCTTCCTGAGTACTGGGATCACAGGCATGTACTACCTTGCTCAGCTTACCTGACTCTCAAGGGCAGAGCAAGATATTCTTGTCCTCAGATTCTCCATGGACTAGAGACCCCAGGAAAGTCAAGACTATATAATCTGCCCCCGACCCTGCCCCCCCCCCACCACCACCATGGACTGTTGGGTTTCCCCCAGACCCCCAGGCTAACCACCATCCACACCCCTGTGGCCCTGCTGGGTGGCCAGTCTGATCAGGCCAGTCCCTGGGGCTCCAAGCTTGCACAGCTGGTGTTCCCTCAGCCTAGGCCAGCTGGTCATCCATACCCCACCCGCCACGTGTTTCTTTCTCTTTCTCTGTGTGCTGTATTCATTTTTCATGGCCTCCATGAGAGGCAGAAGGCAGAGAGCTGTTTCCTGCAGGGAGAGAGCAGGCGCTAGAGGGGAGGAGGGAGGGAGAGCTGCATAGTGATTAAACACTGCAGAGGCCTAAACAAATGATGCCTCCTTCCTCCAGCAGCTCTGGAGAAACGGAACTGGGCCTGAACTGCAGATGATCCAGGCTGCTGTCTGTCCCCTGAACATACCTGGGCTACTTCTTGAGAACCTACAGGGACACTGAACCCTGCAGGACCTAACTCAGCCCTTACAGCCACTCTATAAAGCAGACCCCAGGGCAAGCCAGCTACCCTCCAGAGAGTGGTAAGCTAAGAGCTGCAGTGTGGGCAGTGGGTTTACCTCCTGGAATAGAAGCTTTAATCAGTCCATGCGGGCAAAGTGCCCAGAGCTGTGCCTGGCTTGGGTCAAGTTCTCCATCTGTAGCCACCATCAGGATTATTACCCTGTCACACCTTAGCGCCTACTTGGCAAGAAAAGTTCACATACAGGTGAAGAAACAGATTCATACGCCTGCTGGTGCCTTGTCCAGGACCACACATTTTAGCACTCGTAGATATATCCGAACTTACACACTCTGACTCCCTGCCCAGTGTTCTTCCTCCTGTCTCACAGGCCAGGGAGAGAATCGAGGGTCAAACCTCCAGGGTCTAAGTCAGGGCAGTCACAGCAGCCTGAAAGAACATTTGCCAAAGCATATGGTTCTTCTGATCCTGAGCGCTTCCATGCACCTGAAACAGAAGGGAGAAGGAAAGATGCCCACTCCCTGATGCATTCACACAACACCTCAGCGCTAGCGCTGCTTCCTGCCATGCTCAGAGCTCACCTGCCCCTTGGTCTGGAGCAGTGGCTATCAAAGTGGGGCCTTGGATCAGCAGTGTCAGCATTGTCTGGGAACTGGTTAGAAATGCAGACTCTTTGACGCTACCTCAGACCCACTGAATTCGAAACCCCACTCAGGGCAGGGTCCAGCACTTGTGTTGTAACAAGTGCTGATATTGTTCTGGGACTAGGGAAAAATGAAGAACTCTGGAGATCCAGGTGGTTCAGTCCTGACCTTGGGACTCCCCCATCCAGGCTGTGAATTCACCCAGCCATCACCCAGGTGTGTTACACCCTGAGTAACAGGTGCAACCAGGAAGCCCTGGGTGCTGCATTTACATCTAATAAAATGAAATTCTTATTTTCATTGCTCCAAATCAACTGGATACGTCAAGAAATCCACAGAGAATCAGTTCATCAGATAGAGGACATTCTGCAAAGAGAAAAGTCTCTCATTGCCTGCTTTGCCCTCCAGCATTCCATAAGTTTTAGTCTCCATGTCAGGTTTTCTTCAAATGATGTGTAAAACGAATGACATTTATGACTAAACAAGTGGACAGCATTTTGAAACAATGATAGATGTTCTCCAGAATGTACTGGGAATCTCTGTGGTTTAGAAGGAGGGCACAATGGGACAAATAGAGGTCAGTCTAATGTTTGGGACAGCAAGGTCATCCTCCCACCAGCTCCTGATGGATGCCTGGGAGGTAGTAACAGCTGGGCACAGGTGGTTTCCTGGGTCCCATCAAGCACTGGCGTAGAACAACCAATTTGGAAGTCAGGCCATAGCTACATGAAACATGCATGCAGTCAGTGCTGTCACTTGATGAGGGGGAAGAGAGACCCTGCAACACCATTTGCAGTGAGAGATCAGGAAGGAGCTTCTCACTGTAACACTGCAGGCCACGCTTGCAGAGGCCAGGACAATACCAGGGCCTCCTGAGCTTGAAGCACCTTCATGGTTCCAGGGTGAGTGCAGCTGGCCTTGAGTTTGCTGCCACCTCCCAGGCCTACCTGTCTGGTGGCATGGGCCTGGACCCACATTAACTTCAGGATCACTACCCAGAATTAGAGGGAGGAGCTGCAGTTTGTGTTTCTTTTATAGGGACCTGAGAATCTTAGAGGTTAGCCAGGTCAGGCAGCAGGGAAGCAGGGAAGGGGAGGTGAGGTGAGGGGCCAAAGGTCTGGAGAGAAGAGGTGGTGGGGGTCCAATAATCAGATCTGCCCTGTCCCTGCCCTTTGCCTGTGGCCTGAACCCAAACTCAGTAGTGAAGGGTATGGATCCCAGTAAAGCACTGCCTGCCCCAGGCCCTCCCCTGCCCCTTGGTCACTCCTTAGGTCTGGGAAACTGTCCAGGTGGTTCTTCTGTAGAAACTATGATGCCCTGGGATTGGCACCTTCCCAGGCTTAAGTCTCAGGACCAGCACCCCAGGACAGAGTTTCTATTCTGGTTTCATGAGGTCAAACTGAGTGGAAAGAAACCACCATCCCAAATCAACCCAGCAAAGCTGCTCCGTGCCCAGGCTTATGGTGTGTTGCCATCAGCTAGGATGCTGAGAGCCAGGGTTCTGTGCAGTCTTGGGAAGGGGCAGGACTCTGCAGCCTGTTGTTACACAGGAGGAGGACACAGCTAGACCGCATGTATCCAGCTGAGATGCCTCAGAAAAGTAAATTACCCAGGGAAGGAATTGATTCGTGTAACCTCTCCTTAGCCCTCCAGCTTCCCAAGAGCAAGCAACAGGCAGTGGTGTTTAGCCCAGAGGAGAAGCCATAAGTGCTGAATGGAAAACAGGCTTTTGGGGTGGCTCCTGCTGGAGCGAGGCCTGTGTGTGGCTGCAGGCTTCCTGGGTGGCGATGGCTCTGGGCACAACAGGTGTGGCTCTTTTCCCACCTTGCAGACACGTGGCACTGGGAGCGTTGATGGAGCGCCAGCTTGGGAGAGCATCCTCACCTCCCTGGCAGCTGACCTCATCACCGCCCTGGACCTGTGGACTTCCCTTTGCTTGGTTGCTTGGGCACTCCTTGGGGGCAAGATGGAGGTCGGGGGACTCTTGGCCCTTGGCAGACCCCCTCAGACACTGGTGCACCCTTGCATATCAAGCAGATCTGTCTTGTTGGAACCCATGTCCTCCATGTTACGGGAGGTCTAGCTTCAGTCTGCTTTGCGGCAGGAGCTTAGGCTCTGAAAGTGGGCCCTGAAAGTGGAGACTGTGACTAACCCCCCTCTGCAGGGCCCCTCTCCCCTCTCCAGCACGCTTGCTATGTTATTAATGCTATATAATTTCCTACTATGGTGGTCTGTTCTCCCCAGCAAGCAAATGTTCATTCCTGGGGTAAGATGACAAAAACTAGCCCTAGTCCTGGCCTGCCACACACTCAGGTGCATGCTGAGACAGGCTCCTAACTTTTCCAGGTTGGGGGCTGTGGATGCCCGCTCCAAGCAGGCTTATTGAGGGTCTGGGGAACAAGGGCAGGGTAAGCCAGGCCCTCGCAGGAGTGCAGTCCCCAGGGTGTCCCTGCTAGCTACTCTCCACCAAGAGCAGCATGTTGGCCTGTGTCCCAGGCCAGGCCTATCTTCTGGCTAGCAGCATCTTGGGGGCACTTTGCAGAGTGGATCCCCCAGGAAGAAAAGGACATTCTTTTTCTGATGGAAACACAGTGCCTCACCTTGCACTCTTGTGTCTTTGCCATTGAACCTGAATTATCCAGGCACACCCAGATGGTGGTGTGAAGTGGGCAGGGCACTTTTCAGCCTCGGATTTTCCTGAAGCCTACAGACAGGCTTAACCCATCCGCAGGCTCCTTGGTTGCATCCTGCTCAGCCCACTCAGCGAGGAACAGCCAAACCGGTTTGAGAATCAGCCCAGCAAGCTCTGAGGTCTCCCAGAGTTCAGTTCCCAGGGTGTAGTCACAGGCCTTGAGACTCCAGCTCCTGCCAACCTAATAGCCCCTGGGGAGAGGAGGTGGAGCAAGCAGGGCTGCTCTGTGGTGGAGGGGGGTGGAGGGGGGCAGGCCTGAGGCTGGTCCACAGGATCTGAGAAGGCAGGACCTTCCTAGCCTGGGGAGCAGGTAGGGTGAGGCTGTGAGCCTCTCTGCACATCCCAAGCCAACTGTGTCCTAGGCGTGGCCAGTCCTTGCATATGGCCTGAGCTCATGCAAGGGTGAAGGGGTAAGTGGAAGTGTCAAGGTCACTTGTAGACCAAAGGACCAGCAGGCAGCTTCTAGTTTTTCTTTCCCACTACACAGTGATGGGCAGGGAGCAGAATATGGGAATGATCTAGAAAAACCGGGAGCAATTGGAACTCCGTATGGCATGCTGCCGAGGGTGGTAGAGCAAGAGTGTGGCTATTCTGTTCTGCGAGGAGGGATTCTCCCCAAGCAAACAGGCGCCAGCTGTCAGGGCCACCAAAGTCCATCCCACCATCTCCTACAAGTGATGTTTCCTGTGACTAGGGAGAGTCCTGACCCCCTCAGCTAAAGCTGACAACCTACCATGCTTGCACATGTAGCTGTTTTTTATTTTGTCGTTGGTTGGTTTTTGGTGGTTCTGGGGAGTGAACTCAGGGTCTCACACTTGCAAGGCAAGCACTTGATCACTTGAGCCACACCCCCAGTCCCACTTGGTGGCTGTTGCTGATTACATGCAGCCCAGAGAGGGGAAAAACTATCCATAATCAAACAGGAAGTTGGTGGAATGCTAGGACAAGAAGCTGGGATGGTTTGATGTTCCTGCTCTCACACGTGATGTCACAGACTGGGGACATGGAAGGGAAAGCCTGGGCACCAGTGGCAGAGCCACTGTCCTATAGAGTGAGTGAGTTCAAGTCACCCCTTCTTCCTCTTCCTCCAGTATGGACAGCCTCATCCTCGGGCAGCCCCTAATGGACATTTGTGACGTGTTAGTGAAGCAAAGAGTCCCGAGCAGCTGGGAATGGGAAGGACTGCCTTTGTGCTCTCACGGGCAAGTTGAGCAGGCCAGAATGGTCACCCCCATCTTATGGACACTCCCATGTGACCCAGAGACTGCACCACAGTTCAGAGCATGCTTTGTCTCCAGCCCAAGGACTCAGGTCACCAACCCTCCCTGCCCTCCATGGTCATATGTTTCCTGTACTGCTTCCTCCTAGGAGGAGACAATGCCACAAACCAGCAGGGAGGGGGCAGGGCCCAGTCTTCATTTCTAGGGGCGCTCAGCAGTGGGAGGGCCTGCAGAGGACAGCAGGAAATCGGAAATCCGGCCTGGGGGCACCAACCCAGGAAGGCAGAATGGCAATTTTGTGGATAGTTCTGTTGTATGGGGTTAGAGGCCAGGACAGGGGAGTGAGAGCAGAAGCCTGGGCTCCTGGCCCCTGCTACCTCTCTGTGCAGCCAAACAGAGCAAGCAGATGTCAGGGTGAGCTTTGCAGGACTTGGGATCTACCATGCAGAGAGGCTGGCAGGATAAACAGTGGATATGGGCACAGTTGGGTGCAAGAGGCAGTGCTGTCCAATTGGGGGGGGAGGGAGTACTGCCTGCCCCAGGAAACATCCAGCATGAAAAAGGTGGTGTCACACTTGCTTTTTTGAGCATTTACAAGCATGTGTGGATCCTCTTGGAGTAGAGGGAAAGGCAGAATGGACAGGGGTCTGTTTTCCATTTCTCGGAGTGCCCTAGCATTAGGAGAGGCTGTGGAGGAGGGCAGCAGGGAGGTCAGTAACAGTTTATTCCTACAGAATGCTCTCCACATGCTGGCCATTGTACGAGAATTTTATCTGTGTGAGCTTGTTTAGTGCTCATAACTTAAGAGGGAAGTAAAATGGATTATCCTCATCTTACAAAAGGAAAACCCAAATCCCAGAGAGTTTACGGAACATATCCAAGGTTGCACAGCTGCTACGTAGCCAGCTGGGCTTTGAACCACGAAGTCTGGCTCCTGCCTGTGTTGTGGGCTACTCTGCCTTCTGGAGGAGTTGGTCCTCAGCATTTTCCCACTTCCCAGATTCTAGTTCAGGCCTTTGGCCCAAGACTTCCTGCCATCTCTCATGTGTGAGTACAAACTTAAGTCCATCCTTCTTGGGGCTCTTCGCACCAAGCCTGTGAGCAGAAGGGGTTCCTCTGACTGTCTCTCCATTTGACAAATAGGATGAAAAGAAAAGCCCAGGTCCCTATCATCTCAAACTCCATGTTTCCCTGCTCCAATCCTCAATGCTCCTTTTGTGTGCACAAGTGTGGGGTCTGGAACCACAGCCTCTGCCATAGGCAAGAGACTCACTGCCTCTGACCTTTCAGGACCCTGGGAGATGAAAGGAGAAGGTCAGAGGGCAGGAGAGTGTAGCCTGGTCCCAGGAGGAAGGAAGAGAGACAGGCCATCTTTCAGGCCCAGGGGGAGATGCAGATGGACTCCAGAAGCCCTTAGCATGAGTTCTAACGACAACCCCTGGTTAGAGGACAACCAGGAGGCAGAGTCTGAGTTACCGGTGCTGGTGTTCCTATAAATTGCTTACCAGTTTGTCTGTGCCTGCCATGAAATGGGTCACTTGACTCCATAGTAGGTGTTATTTGGTGACAGCACCAATCTCTGGACACATCGTGATAGGATTTCTATTCAAGCCTCTTTCTCTTGAAGCTGGTCCCCCAAGAGTGGTGAGCTGCTGGCAAGGCACCAAGTCACAGGCATCGACCCATGGCCCCAGTCTCAGATGCAGCACCATGTCTGACCATCTCTCCCATCCTCTCCAAGTACTGAGTTATTTTTGTCTGTGACTCAAGGCAACGTCTTAGTCATGTGTTGGCAACATAGCATGTGTAAAGGCTGTGCTGAATGCTGGAGTTGTGAAGCAAACCCCTCTGATCTCATTATGGCCCCTGGAACACACCTGTCCCCTGGTTAGCCTGGCTCATGGCTCATGTCTGCCTCCTGGTCACCTTGCAGAGGGTGGGTTGCCAGGAGGCAGGTTTGGAGATGGACAAATAGGGCACTCCAGTCATGATAGGATTCAGGAAGAACTGTTGGGCCTGCAGAGGCTGCTTGGATTGGAATGGGCAAAGCACAGAGACAGTCAACGTAGAGTAGTGAGCCCCCACTTGCATCCAGCCAGGCTATCTTCCTGCCTCCTCCCAGGTTTGAGGAGAGGTCCCCTCTGCCTCTCAGACCTCTTCCCTGACATCTTAGAGTCCTGCCCATCTCAAGGGCGTCCTGGGTCTTGGAGCCCCCCACCACCATACAACACACACACAGTCCTCTGCTCCCCAGCAGCCTTCTAGCCACAGAAATGCTCTGTGATCCTCAATATATCCTCATTTCATTCTGTGCATGGTCTCCTGGCTGCAAAACTTTGGATAAAGCTCTTGCTCTCTTCTTACCTCCAGTTCTCTGCACCCTCCACCAGAATGCCTGTCCTGCTGCCTCCTCCTTGCGCCAGCTCTTCCTCGTTCCAGGCCTCACTGTTCATATCACCCCAGGGAACCCCTCTTTCCCTGTAGCTGCTGTGGCTGTCTCTAGTTTCTTCTTTTCAAGCCTTAGCCCAGCGTGGCAAGGTTCTCTAGCCTCCCTGCTACAGCTGGTGCAGAGATGCCTTCCTTCTGGGGCCACAGGCACCTTTGCACTGGCTGGAGAGACATAGCTGCCTCTGGATGGGGAACTGACTTTTGCTCCCTGTGTCTCTGAGCAGGACATTGGTTGCTTGGAGAGGAAAGGAGGAAGGGCCCCCATGCAAAGCATGTGCCCCAAGGCCTGGCTCTACTCACACATGTCCCCTACTTGTCCCCTGTGGACCTCTAGAGCTTGTACCTATGTAGCACCTATGTAGACCTGTGTAGCACATTTGTCAGTGACCTGGGATCAGAAATGGACAGAGATGCCAAGGCCCACAACCCTCCTTGTGGTTACTCCACAATCGAGTGGGCAGTGCTGACCGTGGACCTGGTCCATCCTTACAGCCGCCCTATGACCCAGAATGGTTAAGTACCTAATCAAGGTATCACACAGTGGTGAGACAGAGCCTGGGTCAGGTGTTGCGAGCAGGTTCCCGAGTCCATGTCTCTCCTAGTGTTAACAGTGGTGGGCCCAGGATTGCAGGGACTGCTTTTCTGGGACTGGTGTGGGTTTTGAGGCCCTTGGCCCTCTGCCCCCCTCCCACCTTTTCTACTTGCACAACCCTGGGGGTTGATTGACCACACTAGTTTACATGTTACACTCACTTTGTCGAGTAGGCAGCCCATTTTACAGATGGTAAAGGAGCCCCAAGTGTGAAACAGGCTCATGGAATTACACAGCTAGAGAGTGGCAGGATGTGGTTGAAGCTCTGTCAGTGGGACTCCCAGGCTGGTGTACCCTGCTGCTGCTCCCCATAGGTGCCATTGGGCTATGATGACACTTTTGGAGGGGAATGAGACACTTCCTGGAGGAGGCACCATTGGAGAAATGTGAGTGCTTTGAAGGAAGAAGCAAAGAACCCCAAAGGTGTGAAATGCCCTGTTATCTTGTAGGCTGGTCCATGGAGAGGGACCAGCCTGCTGGGCAAAGCAGGCTTAGGAATGGCAGACCAGCTCCAGTTTCTGAGGTGCTATCCTGCCTGGGGCTTGCAAGGTGTCCCACTGCTCTTCTGAGACCACCTATGATGCTAACACAGGACCCCATACTACCTACGTCCCTATCTACAGGCCAGACACTGTTGTAAGCACTTTGTAAGGCATTAGTGTCATTAAAACACCACAGTCATCCTAAAAAGTGAGCATTAATGTTGTGTTCATTTGACAGATAAAGAAACTAATTTGCCTGAGGTCACATGGCTATCAGGTAGAACTGGATTTTGACCTCAGACTGTCCTATTCCTTGTCTTGAACTTGTGCGGCAGCTGGCCCATACAATTAGGAGGAATGAAAGTGGAGGCACCTCCCAGCTTGCTGACTTTGCTATAATCCTGAGTGGCTTGGGCTTAGCAGTGGGAGCCATGCAGGGCTTCAGCAGTGGGCTGATGTAGTCCACTTCACCACTGGAGCTCCCCCGCACAGGTGCTCCGCAGTTGTTTGTGGAGTGAATACCGGATAAGCCATCAGACACCTTGGCCTCTAAGATGGGAATGGATTGGAGTGGCAGATGCCTGGAGACAGAGATCCTACTTAGAAGGAAGTAGGCATCCTGACGAATCATTTAGACGTGTTGGGTTACGTGTGTTCTCCTGTTCCTTGCCTCTGCATACCGCTGACAGACAGAGTGCTTGGAAATCAGGGTTGAGGCTCAAGAGTTGGCAGTTGGGGTCCTACCACCTGTTGTCCCCATCCTGGCTGTGGACATAGTGAGGTCAACTGCAAGGGCCCCTAGTGGTGCCATGCCTGGAGATCAGATTTCTGGGGCCCCGCCCAGCTCAGCACCTGCGTCTTGCACAAGACCTGACCCAGGTGAGGGGGAGTTAAAAGGACTTCTCTAGGAGCCACACCTGCCAGGCACTGCACAGAACAGATGAGTTTGCACACCCCCTGTCTCCCCAAGGAAGGCCAGGTCCTGTTACTGGTCCTCCTGGAGCAGAGGGGACAGTGAGTGCTACCATAGCCATGCCACTGGCCCCAGGAGTGCCTGGTCCTGGCCTGCAGCCCTCCCCTGCCCCCTACCCCTAGCTGTGGCTGACCTCTGCTTCCAACTGCTTCCTAGTTTCCCTCCCCATATTGACGCCCCAGACTGGGGTCCAGAGAGGACATGTTTTGAGATGAAGTACTCTTCACCCTTCCACAGCTTTGGAGCACCTTACCTTAGAAATACTCAGCTTCCGGAGGGTGACCTCGAGTCCAAACAGCATCCGTGGCTAGCTGTGCAGGTGGTGTGTACACCTCTGGCTACAGAAGCCTCAGGCAGGAGGCCAGCTGTCCTCCGTCCACCAGAGAGGCAGTCACCCACACTGCCCAGAGCTGTCCTGGGGCCAAGCAAGCTGCTTTTTGTAAAATGGGAAGGGACATGGGATGCTCACTGCTGTTTGAGTGTGGAAAGGGGGCCTTTGGGTCCAGCCCTTAAGTTTGCATGGGTGAGTGGAATTGTTGGGACAAGGCGAGGACCATGTTGACTGCCCTGGAGATAGAAGGGGTGCTTTTGATCTATCTACCTCAGGGAGGGACTGCACTGGAACCATCCTCCCACTGCTGGCCACAGTGCACACCACAGCAGGCCTTCCAGTCCCTGCCACCTGCTCCAGGACTGTGCCCTAACCAGCCAGTGCAAAGTGCACAGGACAAAGGCAGGACAGAGGCAAACAGACTTGCCTTCTCAGCCCAGAGGCACGCATGACCCCCAGTCAGCCCTGCTCATGCTGTTTTTGTGTACTCCCCGCCTGCCTCTGCCTGGCTTCTCTGATCATACCCAAATTCCCATATGTTGTCATTAAGCAGGTTTGCTTCTGAATAGTTCCTGTTGGCTTGCACCATAATGAGAACAGCACTGCACCTGCCCACCGTGAGTGGGCTGCACAGGGGCTACTGCCCAGCCTCTGGCGTAGCCAGCACTCAGCCAAGGAGTGAGGCTGGGACCTCCCTCACCACCCCCCTTTCCCTCTCCATTGCAGGAATGTAGTCCTTCAGGCCTGTGAAGTGTGGCTGCCTAACGCACCATGCCTGCTTATAGTGTGCAGGAACTCCATGACCAGGCTCTGCACAATGCTGGCCTGCCTAATTATTCCTTTTCTGGAAACCACTCCACTAGAAATGGGACGATGAGGGCTGCCCTTGACCAAGCGGGTGGCCTGTGACCGTGGAGGAAAGCCCAGTCCCATGGTGCGTGGCATGGCCAGCCCTCAGGGAGAGCAAAGCTTGGAAGGCGGGGCGAGCGGCACCATCTGCGCTGTCCTTTGTGCTGGCGGTGAGCGTCCTGGCGCTGTGATCGGCCTGCCTCGTGCTTGGCGTGCAAATGAGCTCCCAGATGCCCGGTGCCCCCGCACAAGAAGCGTAACTAGGAGCCTGGAGAAGAATGGAGCAATCTGGAAACACACTTCTGTTTGTTCCAGCCTGGCTGAACAGGCGGTTTCCCTGCCAGTCACAGCAGATGTGTGCTGGGCACCACTGGAGGAGCCTTGCCAGTTTCTGGGCATCCTGGAGGGTGGGGGTGCCTCTCCTCCTCTCTGTGCCATGACAGCTAAGTGACCCCACAGAAAGGACAGAGTGCATCGTTTAAGACACAGCCCATCCTTAGCCTACCCCCACGGAGAAACAGGTGCCTCTTGGGGATTGCAGCCCCCAGTTGCCTCCTTGGTTAGATGTCTGTGTGCACCGCACAAGTCAAGCAAGCGTCCCTGATGAGGCCTGTTCAGATCTGAATGATCTGAAGTGCCCAGCACCCCCTGTCATCATGCATTTCAGCATCTTCCCCAGGTGAGCATGGCCAAAGGAGTGGCTCAGATTTTGTATTAAATGGGAGGACCTGGGAGACCGCATGGGGTTTTGTCTCCATCTGTGCCACTCTGTGATTATTATGAGCAAGTGACGTCACCTGCCTGAGCCTCCCGCTTACCTGTGGAACAGGAGCAATAATGTCGAATGGACTTTGTAGGGAAGATGCAAGAAAAGGATGCAGGAGCATGTCAGACAGTGTCCAGAGGGGTGCCCAGAGGAGAGGCCCCTGAAATGAGGGAGTGGGCTTTGCATCCAGCACAGGCCCTCTGATAGGTCAGCCTCCAGGTTAGTATAGCCCACAAATGGTCAGCAGGAGAGGCATTACCTGACGTGGGGTCTCCATGCTGTCCTCTCAGTTCTTCCATCTGTCCCTCTCTACGCCCTGGGGAGGAAGGCAGGGCAAGAGTCTTTGCCTCTTTGCCTCGAAGTAAACTGAGGCCCAGAAAAGGTCTAAAAGCTCCTTTGTCACACAGTGAGGTAGTGACAGAGCCCAGCCTTTCCTACTCCCTTCCCCTGCTTTGGCTCCATCATGCTCTTCCAAAGGCTTGGAGCCCAGGCAGAGACTGGCTGACCTTCAGGATGCTTTTGGCCCCTGGTGGCCACATTGGAACAATGAAGATTGAAAGAAAAACGCTCTTCCCCCCACCACCATCAACTCAGCCTGCACACAGGGCTCTTACATGTTCCTGCATTGGGGTCCCTAGCAGGCTGTAGCATAACCCCCACCACCCTCTGCTCTGGGAATCCTTTTGTCCTCCCAAGTATTTGTAACCACTGTGCGGGGACCAGCAGTGGATGTGACCAGAAGACATGTGCCACATGTGTGCTCAGGAAGGCGAGTTCTGGGTGGCAGTTTTGGGAGAGCCTGGCATAGACTCTGGGTGGCCAGCGGACTTGGAAAGCTGTCCAAACTTTGCAATTCTTGACACAGCCATGGGGAGAAGGCCATGCACAGCTAACTGCTTCAAAGTGCAAAGTGGGAGATAGGAGAGCTTTCCTGAAGTCTGTGGGGGGCAGGCGGTGCCATGCCATACCATACCCCAACACAAGGTCTGTGTTGGGTCCCTATCCCTCTTGTCACCTCTTGGTTCCGTCTCTGCCCTTCTCTTCATTGCCTGGACTCCACCACTGCTTCTCAGTGTGGTGGTCTCTACTACCACACTCAGCAATGGATGCATTTGTATCTTCCTTTGGGGTTGTTAGTCCCATTTAACAGTGGAGAACACTGAGGCTCCTGAGAAGGCTTAGTGAATCTCCTGGGAACCAAGATGGCGTCAACAACACCCAGTAGGGGGAGGGTGTGGTGGAGGCCAAGTGGCAGGGCGTGGCAGCCGTGGTGCCCACTGACCATCCTGTCCTTCCTTACAGCCCTGCTGTCCTCCTGGTGTGAGGAGCTTGGCCGCCTGCTGCTGCTCCGACATCAGAAGAGCCGCCAGAGCGACCCCCCTGGGAAACTCCCCATGCAGCCCCCCCTCAACTCCATGAGCTCCATGAAACCCACTCTGTCGCACAGGTGAGCGGGCAGGTGCCTCTAGGGATGGGCCGGCTGCCAGGGTGGCACTGAGCAGCCACCCCTCAGGTGCCCAGGTCTCCTTGGAAACACCCCACAGGTATAAGTGCTGGGGTGGGGCCTCTGAGTAGCAGCAAGGAGATCTCATCTTCCGAGGCAGTTTTTTTTCAATCCTTGTGGCAAATGCCATTCTCCCCCATCAAAACAGGCAGAGAGCGTTGGGTTTTCCTACTGCCTGCTTTGTCCCTTCCTAGGGAGCTGTTTCTCCTTCAGGTTCTCAGTCTCTAGTGGAATGTTAAAAACTGAACCTGGAGCCTTCCCTCTTTCATGAGTAGGCGTTTGAGCAAATGGGGCAGGCAGGGTCTCAGGAAGGCCCCAGAGCTGGCAGTCCCACCCCAGAAAGGAGACAGAACCAGCCCAGATCTGTCACACTATAGCCAAGTGAGGCTGGGCCGGGTCTGCCGGAGCCCAGAGTCCTGGGCAGGCACAGGCTTTTGAGAGGCAGCTGGGCACCAAGGAACTGGCCAGGCCGCCCTGCGCCAGCCTCTGAAAATCACGTGCTAGGACTGGTGATTCCCCCAGTTAATTATCTGTTGGGTGTCTTGCTGAGCCCAGATGTTCTCTCCAGGATGACCCTGGAACAACAGGGCCTGTCATGCTGTCTGTACTCCCCATGTGGGTCCTGCTAATGACTGTGAGGAACATTTGCAGTCAGCTCTGCTCTCATTATCCTGCCTGACCGAGGGACCTGAGGCCTGGATCACACTGCAGGCAGAGCTGGGCTGCACCATCCAGACGCAACTGGGAACTCAGTGTCAACCACAGTTTATAAATTGAATTAGAGGCTTGTTGACTCTCAGAACCAAAAGAGGACCTTGGTACTCATTAGGGTTGGTGTCCTGCCTGGGCAGGATTACCTTGACATGCTTACCTGCCTCAGGAGCACCTTGTCCCACAGCCAACCCACCTCCATCCAGGACACCGCCATCCAGGCACTGCCTGGGTTCTGGCCGCTGACAGCCACAGCTGTACCAGTGTTGACCTGTGGGGCTGGCATGTGGCCAAGGTAGCCCTTCAGGGTGCAGTGTTTTGCAGGGCATTTAGCATCGTGGCCCCTGCCTGCGAATTCTAATGGCTGGCTCCTTCTCTGAAGCACTGCAGCAAAAAGAGTACCCTCACGCATTTTGGGGAGTTGGGCTATCACCCTTGGTGGAGAACCACTGCTCTAGAGAGGCAAATACCACCTCTGCTTTCCCCTCCTTGTTCCCGATGAGGCTAAAAGCTTCAGGCTGTCTTCCATGGAGCCTAGCCACTGCACACAGGCTGTAGCTGAGGTCACCTAATCAACATGGCTGGCAGTTGCTTTAGCTTGATAATTGTGGCCTAGCCATCCGTCTCTCCAGAATCATCCTGCTTCCCATCAACCCACGTCTTGTCCTTCCCAACCTTCTCTCCTCCAAGTCATTTCACTAAAGTCGATGATGGTGATGGGCCAGAGCCCTGCAGCTCCCCACTAGAGATCTGTCTCAGACCTACTTGGCCAGGATCATTCGGTCTACAGAGGGTCATAGTTCTGGACCATGGCCAGCCCTTTACTGATTCCTCCTTGGGGTGAGGTCCAGCATGAGATTGTTCAGCCCTATCTCTGCTCCGGGAGCTTAGTCTTGCCAGTGAAGAAGTAAGACTCATTGGGGCAAAATTGGAAGCCAGCATGTGAAGGCAGGGCTAAGGTTAGGGGACAGGTGGCCTAGACCTTGAGTCCAGAAGGAGGAAGTGGGCAAGGGCTGTCCAAGGATGAGGGGGTCTTGATCCTGAAAGATGTGGGTTTGGAGTGACCATGTGCATTCTATGACTTCAAGAGATATGGGCCACAGATCCACCAGGCAGCACCCAGGTCCCTGCTACCTCTACTACCACTACAGGGTCAGCTCCCTGGAGGTTCAGCAATATGACAGATGATACGAAGCAGGTTGTCTGGGAGCTTGAAGACCCATCTGATATTTATTCTGCAGCTCCAGTGGTCTTTCAGAGAAAGGCGAGCTGTGGAGACTGAAGATTTGCTAGGTATTTACAGATGATGAGTTGATTCCACAGAATGAGAACTTCTCTCAGGAGCATGGCAAGGTGGCAGGCCTTCTGGCCTCCTCTCCAAGTGGCAGAACTGGAAAGGAAATTGGAACTGGGCCCAGAGTGGTAAAGTGACTTACCCAAGAACACAAAGCCAGTAGTGTGGAACAGGGCACTGAACAATGCACCAAGCTTTGCTGTCCTCCTTGCTGCTTGGTCATTGGCGGTCAGTGTGGGAATAACTGGCTGTGAGCCAAATTTGGAGGGTCTTCTTGGGAAAGCCACTCCCTGTTCTGACCACAGCCCAACCTAGTTCCCTCGTTGTGGCGGGGCAGTTAGAACTAGAAGACATGTCACATGGTGAGCAAGGGCCAGTGCCTGGCCCTTCTCCCAGCCCAGGGCTGTTCTGAGGACATACTGTGACTGGTGACCAGGAGGTTGGCCCATGTCTCTATGTAACCTTCATGAACATCACAGGGGAAATCCCTTGTGTCCAGGGGAACCCCAGTGCGGGACATATCACCCTGGATAATCTTCCTCACATGAAGGGTAGAAGATGAAAGGGACAGTGAGAACTGCCATGGTTAGGACCCTGTTTGACTCTGTCATCCTTGGCCGTGTTACTGAGCAATGATGCCTTTTCGTTATGGAGACACTCGGCCTAGTGGGCCTGCGTGCACAGAGGGTTCAGGATGCAGTGCTCCAAGCAGCCAGCTTTATGACTAAAGGCTCTGCGAACAGGGAGCAGGGAGGAGCCAGGAAGTCTGAGGCCATGCCCCTACCCAGGGTCCTGGAAGGTTCCTGGTGACTGCAGTGTCCCTGTAGCTTGGCTGTCACCATCATGTCTACTGCAGGCCACAGAGACTTGGCACCTCAGCAGGAGACTGTGAGTGGGGCCTGAGTTTTCCCATGCAGGGCTATGCTGTGCCTCCAAGTGACGCTCTTGACCTCTCTCAGCCCCATAGTTACCCCAGGGGACGTGGCGATGCTCAGCACTGTGAGTGAGATGTCAGGAAAGGGCCAGGCCTCCAGGGCACCTTCTGAGGGTAGCTGTGATATGAGGCATGTGAACTAACCAGTCTGTACAATCTGTAGACATCCTCACCACTGGCCACGCAGGGGCTGCCCTCCATATGTAAGAGAAGAGGCACAGAGTGTCTGGAATGCCACCCAAAAGAGGGGAGGCCAGGAGACACCTAGCAAGGTCCAGCCCCAGGCCAGGCAGGAGGACACCTGTGTCTCTTCAGTGACATGGACTTGATGCCAACAAATACTCTGCCTTCCTCTCCCAGAAGTTTAATGAGTGGTTAAAAAATGTCATTTGCGATTAGCACATTGTCCATATGCAAATCAGTGTGGCAAAGGTAATTAGGGGCCTAATAAATCTTGTTTATGCTGTTAATTTGATTACAATCAAAGCCACTGGAGTTGAGGAAGGCTCTGAAATCAGGTGCCACCCTTCGTCCTCCAGGTGTGGGGCTCAGAGCACCCAGGGGAGAGTGCCCCTGGAGACGTGGGCCCCGAGCCAGGCTGCTGTCTTCTAGCTGGGTGACTTGAGCAGTTACTTAACCTCTCTGTGCTGCAGTTTCTTCATCCATAAAAGGAATAAGAGTAGGGGCAGGATTTGAGTGCTGTTGCCAAGTCTGGCACACTGGGAGCCCCAAGACTTGTTACTCCCCAGCCCTCAGCCTGGTGCCAGCTTCAGAATCAACTGACAGAGGTCGATCAAAACCAGCTGCCGTCTTTTCCTTCCTTGGTCGAACTCCCCATCTTCACAGCTGTCATGTTGAGTGCTTTTTCTTTTTTTTGCATAGCTATACCAGAGCTCGATTTGTAGTAGGTCCTTCTTGCTCTAAAATTTTTTGGCAATACTAGGGTTTGAACTCAAGGTCTTATACTTGCTCTACCACTTGAGCCACACCAGCCTTCCACAAATGTTTTGTTTTGTTTAAAAAAGAAACACACAGACACAGAAAGGAGAGGTTCTGCTCCATTGACTCTGCAGCTTTTCCTTTCCACCTTCCCCTTCGGAAATTGTCATACCCATGTCCTTTCTAAGTTCCACCGCAGAGAGGGGAGGAAGTCAGTACCAGTAATTGTCATAATGAAGAACACTGTTAGTGGTTCCCCTAAATTAAAGAGACTGGGAGTGCCAGCTCCTCACTGGCTTGGCCTTTCATTAGCAGCAGCATCTCAGCCTTACTCGGAGCTGGGACCAATAGAGCTGGGTCGGGGAAATTAATTAGGGTCTGACAATGCCCTTAATGGGAACTGGTTATTTCTCCCAAATAAAGCAGCTACTACAAGTGCAAGGGAAGAAACAACCCAGTTCTTCCTCCCTTTGCTTCCAGGGATATCTGTGTAGATGCTGCCATGGAGGGGGTGGGGGAGGGGGAGGAGCTGGGAATCATCTCCCTCATTCCCCTCCCCATTCTCTTGCATTGAAGAGATTGCCATCAATTCCCTTGGAGCTTGTTCACAGCCATGTCACCTCAGTGTGTGTGAGAGCTCTATAAAATAGATGCAGTCAGTCCCGAACAAACTTGAAAATGTCCTTGGTTCTGCTTAGGCAAGTCATCAAAAAAGGCAATATGCAGGCTGGGTGTAGAAGTATAGGTAGGAGTTGACTAGATAGAGAAGGGAAGGCAGGAAAACAGAGGAAAGCCTCAGAGTGTTGTTAGTTGACAGGCAGGAATGATAATGGCTCTTCTGTTAGCATATTCTCAAACTTCTAAGCACCTTCAGTGTATCATCAACTCAATGTGACACCAAGCTTTGCTGGAGAATTGGAGAGGGGATGATTGAGCAGAGTCTGTCTGCCAAGATGTACTGTGCTGAACTTTGCTGTATTCTCACATTTCATCCTAGAGAAGTGTTTAGTCCCACTGTACAGATGAGGAAGCTGAGACTGAGTCAAAGTGGTTGAGGTCACAGAAATTGGCAGAGCCAAGGTTTGACTCCAAAGTGACTGCAGAGCCCACATAAGTGACCTCTCTTCTACAAGGTTTCCATCTGTCATTTCAATGTTAGTCTCAAAAATATCCAGAGTCCCCAATTCTTTGCCAGCACACCCAATCCAGGCTAAAGTAGTTGACTTGGTATATAAGGTGTTTTCTCTGGGGACACTATTTGTATTTTCTCTATAGCCTGCCTGTGAAACCCAAGTTTACATCTCTTTCCCTTCATGCCCCTCCTCCACCCCCACTCTCCCACCCTATATGGCAACTTCTTCGAGGACCCTGGGAAAATATTGCCCTTCTTGGAACTGTGAGCTCACAGGGAGCCTTTAGTGCCTGCCCCCAGTGTCACCACTATCTTTGTTGGACCCTTGAGCTTGCTCCTGATGCGGCCAAGTGGTCAGTGGCCTTGCCCTTGACCACCTCTGTGGGTGGGGTTGGCTTGAGGGGCAGTTTGTGGCATGCGACCGAGGCCATGGCAGATTGGGCTGAGCAGAGTGGGGTTCTCATATCCTAAGGGTTCTGCCTCTCTCTGCACTGCAGCTAGGAATGTACTGAGGAGGAAAGTGACTCCCAATGGGTGACTCCAAAATGCCAGGCACCCCTTCCTGGAAGGCACATGGTGTAGACTAACTAGTGCAGATCAAAGGAGAAAAAGGGATCTCAGGACATCCCCCAGAGTTCCCTAGTCCTTCTCTTTGTCACCCCAGGCAACTGCTCCGCCCCTCCCCCCTCCAGCCACTGGGAGTGGGGGTTGGTGTCAGTCCAGGCAGAGGTGTCAAGTTGGCAGACTTAACTGCTGTAGGGCTGTGGGGTGAGAGCCTTCAGCATGAAATGAGTCACAGCCATCTCAGCAGACATGGTGTGGCTTCCACTTCTGCTTCTGCATCAGGTGCCTGCAGAAGCCTGTGCGTCACCAGGCCCCTCCACAGTGCGTCTGTCATTTCTCTGTGTGCATGCAGGATCCTACAGAGCCCTGTGTGTGTGTGCTGCTTGTCCCCTGTGCCCGTGTGCTCACCAAGCATACACTTCTGCTCTGGAACAGGGAACCTACCAACCCAGTGATGGGATGCTGGCTTTGGGAACGTCAGTTAACTTTACTTCTCACCCAGTGTGGATGGAGTGGGCGAAACAGGAAGAAGCCAGTTTCCGCCCACAGCCCACCCACAGAGCAGTTGGAGCTTGTTTTCAAGCTTCAAAGACAGCATCCCTCAGTATCCCTGACAGAAGAGGGCAGCCAGCCTCCAGCAGGTTTGCTTCTTGAGCCTGGCCAGGCATGTTCAAAAGCACAGGAATCTCCCTTGTACCAATCTCCGTGTGCCAGACACTGTCCCCGAGGGTCAGTGGGAGCTTATTGGGCAGGAGTTATGGGGCGAGAAGACAGACAGACTCAGGCTTGTGTTTTGTTAGGTTACTGAGGGAACCCTGTTTATCTTGTACACCTAGGACTGGAGCCCTGTAGTACAGTGGGTGCCTAGGGTTCTTCTCTTTGTATTGTAAAACGGTGGACTGACCTGTGTCAGCCCTGGAAGCACCTGAGGCCCAGTGTTCTCCAAGCCTGGTTCCCGTCCTGCTCCATCCCATTCTTTCTGGGTTCTAGGTCCCCAGTTTGCCACCTTAGTTCTAGGTCCTCAGTTTGATCTGTGTGGCTGGGCCTCAGCCTCTCTACATCAGCCACCAGCCTTCATCATCCTCCATCCTGTCTGGCCGACCAAGCCCAGCTCCTTTCCTCCCCATGCTAGCCTTGCTCTTTCCTCTCAGACCTCAAGAGTAAAGTCTGTGCCACTTTCTAGTCGAGGAAGCCTTTTGTCCTCTTTGAAGCATGTCCCACTTCGCTCCTGAGGCCTGTGTACAAACTTACTTGGCTGAGACCCACAGTAAAGATGCATTATACTCTGTGGCCCAGGTATGTTTGAAGCCAAAGTTTAAGGAATAATATTCATCCTTCCTTGATCACTTGGTGTTTTGTTCTGTCATCGTCCCCCTCATGCTGGGTGAGGGTCATGATCCAATTATGTCAACCTGCAGCTGAGGGAGTAGAGGAGGTGTGTTCTTATGCCCATCTTACAGGGCCCTGGGCTAGTGAGGGGCACAGGGGCAACTGCCTGGTAAGCATCAGGACCCAGAACAGGATGACGTGGAGTTGCTCTGGGACCCCTCGGGAAGGTGAGGCCAAAAGTCCCTTGGTCCCAGAAAGTGCATGTTTTGCTGGTGGCAGTGGCACATACCTGTAATCCCAGCTATTCAAGAGGCAGAGGTAGGAAGATCTCCATGCAAGGCCAGCCCCTGACAAAAATGAGACCCTATTTAAAAAATAACTAAAGCAAGTGATAGATGGGCCCAACCAACAAACAAAAGACCCTGAGTTCAATCCCCTGTGCCACAAAAAAAAAAAGAAAAAGAAAGTACAAGTTTTTCTCCCTGCTGTGCTTCAAAGTGCTCAAGGGCACCCTTTCAGGGCCTGTCTCCAGTCCTGTACACTGTCCATTAACACTTTCATTCACTCAGTCCGCAGACTTGCTGGATCTGACTTCTAGGTTCTGTGGCAGAGGCTGAACAGAGGTCTCTATTCTGGAAGCACCTTGTGCTGATGGTGGACAGACAATAACAAGATAAATACGTAACAATGACAGTGGTAGAGCACTGTGAAAAACAGTGAAAAGCCAGGGTGAGGGAGAGGGAATGTGTGATGGGAACTACTTTTTTACCAGGGAGGCAGGGCAGGCCCTCCATAGAGGTAACCTCTAGCAAAGACAGGACGGAAAGAGAGCCAGGGTGGGGGTAGCCTCAGCCTGGCATTCCTGAGAGCCATATCCCATCAGGTCTTCATGCTGTGACCCCTCCTGCTCCTTCTTCAGCATGCACCCCATCCCATGCGGGACCCCACTCTCTCCTCCCTACCAAAGACTCCCTGTAGGCCTGCAGCAGGCCATGGGAAAAGTGGAACCCTTGCTTTTGAAGTATGGGGGCTTCTTAGGAAGACCTCACCAACCTAGGGAGGGGTCAGGGAGACCAGGATACGGGGGCAGACATCTGGGACAGTTCCAAGAGAAAACGGGGCCAAAGTGGGGTGCAGTGGACTTTGCCTGGTAAACACCAGAAGCCACCAAGAGACCGATTATGCTGAGGGTCTTAGGTGTGGGGGTGGATTAGCTCCTCTGGGAGTGAGATAGGGGAGGGAGTAACATAGGTAGGTCTGTACCTGTGGTGTTGGGGGTTGGGAAGGAGGGGTGACTACGTTCCAAAGGCCAGGTCATCTGGGCTTAGCAGCCAGCCTGCTATGAGGTGATGGGAGGAAGGGGGGACAGAACCAGCCTCTCAGACACAGACCTTCCATCCTCTAGGGCAGGTGGTACAGGGGGCCCAAACTCTTCCTGGAGGGAGGGGCCACATGGAGTCAGAGCAAGGCTCAGATTACATCTCAGGTCACGCTTCCTTCCTTGCGTGGCCCATGGACTTTGGGCCTAAGTGAGCCAGCCAGCCTTGGGAGTGGCCCTGTAGTGATGGGGGGAGGTAGTCACTTCTGTGCAACCTGTCACTATGTGAGGTACATGGACTCAGTTTCAGGCCCCGTGATGGGCTCACCAGTGCTGACCAGGATGGGGGTTACGTAGGATGGCTGGGAGAGTGGCAGCATCATGGAGGGGTAAGGACGCTCTGGTCAGAGCCCCACTCCCCACCCACTGAGGGCCTCTTTGTCTCTCTTCTGCAGTGATGGGTCATTCCCCTATGACTCTGTCCCCTGGCAGCAGAATACCAACCAGCCTCCCGGCTCCCTCTCCGTGGTCACCACGGTGTGGGGAGTGACCAACACATCCCAGAGCCAGGTAAGAGCCTGTCCCACCCCCAACTACAGCCCCTTCCAGGAAGGAGTGTTCCCTCTTCTCATGGGACCCTCCCAGCTCTGTCTTGGAGACCTACTTTCAGGGCACACCCACTGCTGATGTCCTTACCCCAGAAGGGGTCCACACCCACCTCAGGAGGGCTGCTGTTGGGCCCGTGTGGACTGTCCCCATCCTTGGGCTTTCCAATTAGGGGAGGGCATGTCTTTCGTCTGACTGGCAACAAGGGCTCTTGCCTAGCCTACATTTGCTCTGGTTGAATAAGCAGAACTTCCTGTGTGTTACTGGCTTCACAGCTCCACAGTCTGGGGTCTTTGACCAAAGTGACCTGGTTTAGATTCAAGAAGATACTGGATTTCAGCAAAATGTGCCTTTATCTTGTGACAGCCCCCCACCCAAACTAGCTCCCCTAGTGAAGCCTGCCTCCTGTCTCGTTCCTTCTTCTTTCCTCTATCCTCCCTCCTCTGCCAGCCTCTGCCTGCCCATGTGGAAGGCTCTGGACTGGTTGGTCACTCCCCAGTAGGGAGCCATTGTGCTTCCCAGGGTCTCAGGCCACAGCCTTGGTCAAACCCTCACCTCATTTTATCCCAGGCTGAAGTTCTAATCTCTGGGCTTCCGGCTTCCTTTCTGATCACTGTACACCCTGGAGATAATTCATGCCACCCTTCTTCCCCATAGCTGTACTCTGTTTCACTTTCTTCCTCCCTTTTCTCCATGTCACCTCAGGTACCAGCTTGGTGACAGCCACTCTCTCTGTTCAACAGGTTCTCGGGAACCCTATGGCCAATGCCAACAACCCTATGAATCCAGGCGGCAACCCCATGGCGTCGGGAATGACCACCAGCAACCCCGGCCTCACCTCCCCACAGTTTGCAGGGCAGCAGCAGCAGTTCTCGGCCAAGGCTGGCCCCGCACAGCCCTACATCCAGCCAAGCATGTACGGCCGGCCAAGCTACCCCGGCAGTGGGGGCTTTGGGGCCAGGTGAGCAGGGCAGCTAGGGTGGCAGCTGTCAGCCCTGCCTTCCTACCCCCATGTGTGAGGGTCCAGTTTAAATCCCAGCTCCATGGTGCCTGGTCTGGGAAGTATGGGCAGCACTGTCTTTGCCTTGGTGGCCTATCAGTGCTAGGGGATTAGACACTGCTGTGACTGACATGGTTTGCCCCACAGGGGCAGCAGGGTGACACTCTCACTCCTCAAAGTGCCTTATATTCACAAATTGGAGACGGAGAGAGCTGGACCAGGAGATCTGAAGAGCAAGGATAGTGGGCTCTACTTGCCCAAAGCTGGTTAAGCATCCTGGGGAAGGGCTCCCTGCCTTGCTGATCCAGGAAGAATGAAGCAGAGATTAAAGTTCCCAGGTTCAGGAGGAGGGGAGGAAGTGACAAGGAACCCCAGGGAGAGGTCCAGGGTATGGAACAGGGCAGAAGCAAACCAGCCATCCTCTTCTTTGTAAGCTGCCATGTTGTCCTCTGCCCTGCCCAGCTCCTGGACCTAACCAAGCCCCACTAGGTTTCTGGCCTGGTGGCTAAACACAGGTGGCACATGCCCTAAAGCTGCATCCGAAGCTCTGTATGTCACGCTGGACAAGGTATTCAGGTGTTCTGAGGTCCAGTGTTCTCTAGAAATGAGCTGGCCAGGTGGCCAAGGGCTCATAGTGGCACCACCAACTCCTGGTCATCACTGAGTGGCACAAATGGCTTCCCACCTCAGGAGTCCCTTGTCCCTTCTGGGCTCTGCATATAGGTGCCTCACACACTTGATCTGGATGCAGAGAATGCCTAGGTACAGCCCCACCCTCCCAGCCCAGCTAGACATGGGCTCATCTCTAGATTCAGGTTCATCTCTAACTCTTCCCCCTTCTCTCTCTGCAGTTACCCTGGGGGTCCTAACGCCCCCGCAGGCATGGGCATTCCCCCCCACACCAGGCCACCTGCTGACTTCACTCAGCCAGCAGCAGCCGCAGCAGCAGCTGCAGTAGCAGCAGCAGCAGCCACAGCCACAGCCACGGCCACGGCCACAGTGGCAGCCTTGCAGGAGACGCAGAACAAGGATATAAACCAGTACGGACCGGTAAGGGTCCCCTTGTTCCTGTCCACCTGGGCTGACAGTCTGGGGAAATCTGTTGGGTGTAGGCGCTCATGAGGCTGCGTGTGCAAGGCAGATGATGTCTGGGTGCCCTGCATTTTAGGATGTGGGTGTGGCATTGTGGTTGGGTACAGCAGGGGTATTTGGGCACTTATGTTCTGCATGGGTTGGCAGTTCGTGTGCGCATGTGGGGTAAAAGGTTCAGTATTGCTCTCTAGGCCCCCAAATCATCAAAGAGTGAGCTCAGTTCCCAGCCTGTCCTGTAATCGCCTCTGAGGCCAATGTGATCCTGTTACCCACGCTATGGGCTCTGCCCCAGCCCCAGAGCAGCTTCCCAGACCTTCAGAAGGATGGGGGTATGTGACAGGGGTGTCCCCATATCCATTGCAGGACAGGTGGCACAGAGCAGGTGGACAAAGCACACTTGGTAGATGGAGGATGTGTCTCCATTAGCTGGGAACAAGAGCAGGGCCAGGAAAGGGCTTCAGCCTCATCCTCATCCAACTCCCTGTTCTCTGTCCTCCCCAGACCCCTCCTCTCCCCACCCTTGTCCTCTGCCTGCCTTCCTGGAAATGCTGCCTGTGCATTGGAGTGACTGCTCCTCCCCACCCCCACCTGTAATACCCCTAATACCCAGCTATATCTCTCCTTTGTGGCCTGCAGAGGACAGCAGTGAGCCCTGCAGGACAGGGCCCCTAGGGCCTGGTCACCAGAGGCAGCCACACAGGAAAGTGTCCTCTCCCCTTACCCCACCCCCCTTTCCTCCCTGCACTTTCAATGCATGTGGCATTTTATTCTTTTTTTTTTTTTTTTTTTTTTTTGTTTGTTTTTTTCTCTTCTCCTGTTGAAGGTCTGTTCCTCTTTCCAGATGGGTCCCACCCAGGCGTATAACAGCCAATTCATGAACCAGCCCGGGCCTCGGGGGCCTGCTTCTATGGGGGGCAGCATGAACCCTGCCAGCATGGCAGCTGGCATGACGCCCTCAGGGATGAGTGGCCCTCCCATGGGCATGAACCAGCCCCGGCCACCTGGCATCAGCCCCTTTGGCACACACGGGCAACGGATGCCCCAGCAGACCTACCCAGGCCCCCGGCCCCAATCCCTTCCTATTCAGAGCATAAAGAGGCCATACCCAGGAGAGGTGAGTGTGGGAGCAGGTGGGAGGCAGGAGGGCTGGCCTTGAAGACACTGGCTGTGGGCAGTGCCTTGGAAAGGGCATGGTTTGACCACTAGAAAACCTGGACCAAAAGGTTGGGGTCTTGGCAGTCAGAACTTCTGGGGTTGGCTGCCTGGGGGATGAAAGTGAGGGGATGGCATATAGCTGCCTTTACTGTTCTCTTCTGTCCTGGATGACTTTGCATAAATACTAAACTCAGAGGCTTCCCCAGCTTCCCTTCCAGAGTAAGAGCTGAGAAAGTGCCCTCTCCACAAAGTTGTATATGTCAGGGGAGTGATCAGGGACAGGCACCTAATCCCTGGGGCTCATCTCTGTTACCTGTCAGTTGCCCTGTCACAAGGGCCGCCACCTCTTGAGCTGCCCAGCCAGCTCAGCTGAGGTGTTGGGGAGGATTGGGGGAAGTAAACTCCATACCTCCTGACTCAGGGACCCTCAAGGGAACAATGCCCAGTGGGCTGTATGGAACTCAATGAGAGGTTAGGGAAGGAAGGGCTGTCACCAGTCTTCCAATGACACTCAGAAAACAAATTGGCAACCACTGGCCCATCTGGGTACCCAAGTAAAGACTTCGTTCACCTGAGAAGACACCGGATCCCCAGAATCCTGACCCACCAGGGCCCTAGAATCGTGGAGCCTGCTCAGTTGCTCACCCCATAAAGTACCTTCACAACCTGCCCCCGGCTTTCTGCTTTTCTGTTCCCATCTGGCCTCACACTGTGGCCTTTAGCTTGGGTTTTAGTGAGTTTTGATACCAAAAAACATAGGTTCCTTTGTGGGGAGTGGATAAAAACCTAGGAGAACTGGACACGAGCAAGGCGAGATGCAGTTAATTGCTTTTACCTATAGGCCAAATAGGCACAGCCCTGGCCACAAAACAGGGAAAGGCAGAAAAGCTGTGTCTCCTAAGTTGCATTCAGAGAAGCAGGAATGCAGGTTTCTCCTGTTGCAATGTCACGCCCCTTCCCTGCTCCACCATGTTCTCTGCGGTTTATAGAAGACCCCTGAAGGAGGAAGAGGGACTTTTGCTTGGCTTTTTGCCTTTTGGGCTTTTGCTGGGCTTTTTGCTTTAGCTTTGGGGAAGAAGCTTTTACTTTGGGCTTTTTGGTGTAGGAAGCTTTTGGAAGGGAAAAGAATTGCTAAAGGGAAAATGCTAAAGAGGGGTTGATAGAAAGTCTGCACTGAGAACTTTAACGTAGGCTTCAGAAAGCATAGCTGAGAAAGAACTTCATACATAGGCCTTAGGAAAGCTAAGCTAAAGAAAAGCCAAAGAGAACACAGGACAGTGCACAGTGCAAGTCTAAGGACCAAGACCTTAAGAGTTATGCACATGCAGTTTTTAGGTGGGGCTATTGGTTTGCAAGTTTGAGCACCAGGCTTTGAGAGAGCTAAAGAGAGATGAGACAGTGCAAGCCTGGGGCAAAAGACTTTCAGAGCAATTAAGCTAAAGATAAGCTGAGAGCAAACATGCGACAGTGCGAGCCTAAGGAAAGAGGTTTTAAGCAAGGTTTTAAAGAGCTGTAAGGAACAAGGCCTTAAAGAATCAAGAGAGAAAAAGAAGCAATGAAGGTTATGTGTCTCCACCCAAGCGCTCAGCACACCTGACTCCACTGTCTGTCTGTCTATCCTGTGTCTTTTCTGAAATCTCCAGTCGCCCCCAGTTAAGCCCAGTTAGATCCAGTAATAATAACCAGGGGCGAGAGAAAAAGCTCGTTCTAACAAAGGAGAGAGTGAGAAAACAGCGCCCCCTCCATTCCTGGAATGTCTGTGCCCACCTTAGTGTCTACCCTAGCACAGGCTGACTGATGGAGGTATCCTGAGTCCAAGAAGGGAGAGGATCAAGGGTGAGGAACCAGAGGCTTTTCTAAACCTACAGAAGGCTGAAGCAAGCCCTGACCCTCTGCCTAGTTGGTACCAGCTCAGGGAGGGGAGTTCAGAGAAGAACTGCATGCCTCCTCCCAGCCCTGGCTGTCCTCAGGGACCTTAAGCTGCTGGCCTCCCTTCCGGATGCATGCCCCACGCAGTTTCTGGGCCATCTTCTCAGCCCCTTCTGCATGCAAATCCCAGCACCCTCATTGGCTGCACAGGGGATGGATCTGCAAGTGAGCCATGCCTAGCCTTGGCTGCCACGACCAAGAGAGGCAACCTCAGATGAGGCTGCAGCAGAATTTCCTGTCATAAGCATCAACCAATGCCAGGCTCCCAGCTCTTGCATCCCCAGAAGGCTCACCAGGCTCCCGACTCCTCTTAAAGGGAGTTGTGCTTCCCAGCTATGAAATGCCTAGTCCCAGGCTGGGATGCTGGGTGGTCACTGTCTGGGAGTCTGGCCTGGTAGGCTGGCAGACAGGTGAGAGAGAGAGAGCTGTTGCACAGAGCAGCCAGTGTATCCCACAGTACGAGTTATGGAAAGTCCCTAGTGCTGGCCACTCGTGTGTTATGCCAGGCACTGGAGTGCAGTCATGGACTGTACCTGAGCCTAGAGGACAAGAGACACTTAGATGAGGAGTGTCAACACAGGATGGCATGTCCTGGGTGTCTATGGCAGGTGGTCCTGAGAGTCACCTGATATTCCACACAGGGAAAGTGGTTGGAAGTGACACTGTCTTTCTCTGAATCACCTCTCTGGGGAGGGGTTGTCTTGCCCTTCATCATCCTGTTCTCAGCCTCTATATGAATGGCAGGTTGGCAAGGGCGTGGGGCTGGACACTGGAGCACAGGGCCACTGCCATCAGAGTCACCCTCAGAACACAGAGTGCCATCCTGTGCCCTCCATGTTCCTGTCGAGTTGGGGTACACAGTGGAGAGAACAGTCTCGAAGCAAGCACTAGGGGACACAAAGGCAAGCTTTAGAATTGAGCCCTGTCAAATGGTCTGGCACTGCAAATGCCCTAGGTTTCCAAGGTTGTCTCCTGCAGAAGGATAGCCTCACAGGTCCCTGGATGCCAGGGCAAGAAGGAGCACTCCCCCCTTTATGGGTGGGGAGGTTGTTTTGTGGGTAGAAGACAGCCAGGGCCCAGGAGAGCAGCTGAACCCAGTCCTGGAATCTGAGTGAACAGCTTGGCTATGAGATGTGACAACCTTTCCTCTGACTTCACAGCCCAACTATGGAAACCAGCAATATGGACCAAACAGCCAGTTCCCCACACAGCCAGGCCAGTATCCCACCCCCAACCCTCCAAGGCCACTCACCTCTCCCAACTACCCTGGGCAAAGGATGCCGAGCCAACCCACCACTGGGCAGTACCCACCTCCCACGGTCAACATGGGGCAGTATTACAAGGTGAGTTCCCAGAGGGGCACCCCAGACCTCTCCTCACCACTAACATCTGTACCCTCTCCTGTGTCCTTCCAGTCCTGTATGTGTTCCCTGAAGACCCCAAGGGGCAGGGGGAAATTTCTGGTTTTTCTAAAGCATCGGTGATCAGGAAGGCAGACTGGCTTTTCTAGGTTCCTGTTCTCATGGGACTTGGGTAGTAGTTTTCCTTCTCCTTATTTACTGCACAAGCAAGATAATAACAATAAAGGGAGTATAATTTTTTAAAGAAAAAATTTATATCCTGAATATATTAACATTTTATTCTAAACTGTGTCTCTTCATGCAGATGAGCACAGACATGTTACAAAACTGCTATTAGAGTTGTAATGTTGAATCTGGTTTTTTTTTTTTTTTTCACTTAATCTGAATTTATAAGTGCATTACTTTGTGCTACAATGTCTCTGTAGTTGTCACTTTTAACCCCGTGCCTAATACTACACAGAGATCAGGGTACCCTAGTTTACCCTTCTGTATGTTGGATATTTGAGTTGTTTCTGACTTTACTTTGGAAATTATATTGGAAGGATATCTTCATGCTTTTCCTTCTCGATTATCATGAAACACATTCTCAGGAATGAAGAAAATGCTTCACAATTTTACCTTTACTTATCAAAAAACCCAGCCTCCTGACATGAGGGTTTGCCATTTTTGCCCTGACTTTGGCACACTAGGCATTGCTATTTTTGTTGACTCATTCGCTAAGTTAATAGCTATGGACAGAGAGAGGCAGACTGTCCCCTAGATGCCCTGTTCAACCCCTTCCCTTTCCCACCCTGGCTCTGGAGTCCCCTCCTCAGTCTCCTCTCCCAGGAGGGAGTCAGGCTGTAGGGGGCTTTTCTGCACTCCGCTCATCATTTTGCTTACCTTGTTTCAACAGCCAGAACAGTTTAATGGACAAAACAACACGTTCTCCGGAAGCAGCTACAGTAACTACAGCCAAGGGAATGTCAACAGGGTACGTACCACTTTAGTCTTAGAAATTCCAGTCTTTGCACAGTTGTCGGCAGGCTCAAAGGGTCCTCGCTTTGCTGCCCTAGCCTCTGGATGTTCGTGGGAGTCCATAGGTGGGGGGGTACACTTCCTGGTCATGTGCTCTGCAGTGCCAGATACCTAGGATAGAGTCCACAGCTCTAGTAGGTGACCAAGGACAAGTGCGGGCCTAAGAAAAAACAAGGCTAAATCAGAGAAAGAAGAGAGGGGCTTCTGGGGTCCAGAGACCCTAAGGGAGGATCTGGAGGTGACCTGGAGTCATAATGTGAGAGGCCACCTGACTAGTCCCCGCTCTCCTCCCCTCCAGCGTGGATTAGACAAGTCCCCTGGTAACCCTGACCCTCAGGGTGCTCCTTGGTCAAGTGAGTGTAGAAGTATGCCTGCATCTGACCTTGAAGGGGCTCAATGGTGTGAAACCCAGTGAAGGGTGAGGGTTTCTGCCCAGGCCACCTATCTTCCAAAGGGAGCAGGGGTCAGCAGGACAGTGATTTTCCTGGGGAGATGGTCCTCCCTTGGGGAGTAGCCCTAGGTAGAACACTGGAGCATGTGGGGTGTCCATCCTCGACCAGGACCCCGTCTGTCCTTGTGACCCCATAACCTATCTGCTGCTTCTCTTTCCTCCAGCCTCCCAGGCCGGTTCCTGTGGCAAATTACCCTCACTCGCCTGTTCCAGGGAACCCCACGCCCCCCATGACTCCTGGGAGCAGCATCCCCCCCTACCTGTCCCCGAGCCAAGATGTCAAACCACCCTTCCCACCTGACATCAAGCCAAATATGAGTGCTCTGCCACCGCCTCCAGGTGAGGGCTGCACACCCTCCCTCCCTCTGCAGTCGACTCCACTCAGAGCCAGGTGGGAGCCTGGCCACCTGTGTGGGGCATGCAGAAGGGGCAGTAGCACCACCAACAGGGAAGCCCCATGCGGAGGGACATTTAGGGTGGGGGGCTGAGTTGTTCACAGTTCACCTGGGTGGTGGAGGTTGGGAGGGACCAGCAGGAAGAGCCTGGGGCTTCTAGACAAGGCCAGTTGGAAAAGAGGGGATACCTGGTCCTCCTGGGGCCAGGCAGGCTTGAAGAAACCATGGGTTCCCCGGTACACTTGGACATGGAGCAGTTTCTGTGGCTCTGGCCTGAATCCTGAGCATGCAGCCCAGGATAGTGTCACGTGGTGCCATGGGGCCTGTGACTCATCAGCCCTGTCCCTCTCCAGCCAACCACAATGATGAGCTGCGGCTCACATTCCCTGTGCGGGATGGTGTGGTGCTGGAGCCCTTCCGCCTGGAGCACAACCTGGCAGTTAGCAACCACGTGTTTCACCTGCGGCCCACGGTTCACCAGACGCTGATGTGGAGGTAAGAATCGGGGAGTGGGAATGATGGGGGCTCAGGGTGTTGGGGTGGGTTTTGATTAGATGATTCAATATGAGTAAGCAATATCTCTAGGGTGAAAGAGGAGAAGTGAGGCAGGGAAAAGGCAGTGGCCTGTGTGGATTTCCCAGGGACTGAGGGATGATGGTGCACTTGTGGGGGGAAGCTCTCAGAGCTGAGCTGAGCCTGTCCTGCCCCACTGGCTCCAGATCTGACCTAGAGCTACAATTCAAGTGCTACCACCATGAGGACCGGCAGATGAATACCAACTGGCCGGCCTCTGTGCAGGTCAGCGTCAACGCCACGCCCCTTACCATCGAGCGAGGTGACAACAAGACCTCACATAAGCCGCTGCATCTCAAGCACGTGTGTCAACCTGGTCGCAACACCATCCAGATCACCGTCACTGCCTGCTGCTGTGTAAGTGTGGCTGGAGGGTGGGCAGGGTCGAGAGTGTCATTATCTGATCACCAATCACTGGGGCCTGAGGTACTGTCCCCCATCCCCAGCCATCAGCCTCAGATTCGCCTTTCCGCTTTCACTCTGCACCTCAAGCAGCCTCCATACACCTCCACTTTTTTCTTGGCCCCTCCCCCAGGCACCTGTACCCATTTTGGTGAAGTTCTGTGTCCCTCAAAGCTATGATCTGGTCTCACCTCATTTGCATGAAATTTTCACATTCTAACCACCTTTGCCTCCAGACCTACCTCCACTAAATTTGGAGTTAATCCTTTCCCTTATTCACTCAGCCTATTGTCTTAAGAGGTGTGTGTGTGCACGCATGGGTGTGCAGGCTTGTATGCCTGCCCCTTCAGCCCATGACTCACTGATGTGGGACTGCGCCTCACCTACTGTCCTTTTCCTAAAGGTCAGGGTCTGACACGCAGGGTTTTTTTGGGAAGCTTGCATAGAATGGAAGTAAATTGCCTGGCCTGTTCGCCTGGCCTATCTGGAGGACCCAGAAGGAAAAGCTCTGGGTCTGCCCTTGCAAGAGGTGGGAGTCACAGGACCAGGAAGGCTATGCAAGGCTACACAGCTATCAGTACGAAGAGCCTGGTCAGGGCAGTTGAGGTGTGCAGTCCAGAAGTGTTTTCCAGAGAAGAGATGGCAGGAATGAGCCCTCTAACAGGAAGAGCTAAAGACCCATGATGGAGGCAGTGGCAGGAGAGGTTAGGAGGTGGGCTGGGCTGTGTCCCATAACCTCATCCAGGAGGCATTTCAATGTTAAAGCCCACCTTGTCAGCCTGGAGCAGAGACCCTTTACCAGAGGACTAGCCTATCAGTCCCAGGACACATTTTGGCTCTCACCACTGTAAGATTGCAGGGGCCTTTGAGCCTGAAGCAGCCGGGGCTAAGGAAGCTACAGGTGGGGTGGGCACAGGAACCTGGGCCGGGTCTGAGCCCACTTCTGCTTGTCTCTGCAGTCCCACCTCTTCGTGCTGCAGCTGGTGCACCGGCCCTCTGTGCGGTCTGTGCTGCAGGGCCTCCTCAAGAAGCGCCTGCTGCCCGCCGAGCACTGCATCACAAAAAGTGAGTCAGGGCTCGGAGTGCAAGGCTGGGTCTGAGAGGTGTATGTTGGGGGTGTCATGGGGCTGTATGCAGGTAGGTGCTCTATGCAGCACTTGAACTCCACCAGGCAGTTCCATTTCTATTCCCAGGCTTGCAGAGTTGAGTGCAAAAGCACCTGAGGGGGCTTTTTGCTGACCCAGTAAATCAGAGAAGTGCCAGACTGGGTTTCTGCAAGCTTTGCAGAAAGCCACCCGCTCCCTCCCATTCTTAGCAAAGGCGGAGCCTGTTCTGCAGAGATCAGGGAGCTGTCTTGTCCCCTCCTCAGTCACGTGCACTCCACATATGTCACATGGAGATTGCTGTTCAGTGTGGGGTCTGAGGAATGAGCTCCATTTTGAACCTCCTCAGTGTTTGAGTATTTGAGGAGTGGGGGGGAAGAACCAGAGCATGTTAAAGAGCATGTACAGACCGCCCCCTCTGAAGGACCCTCCACCCACTCACCTTACCTGCCTGTGCCTCCCATCCCACAGTCAAGAGGAATTTCAGCAGTGTGGCTGCCTCCTCGGGCAATACAACCCTCAACGGGGAAGACGGTGTGGAGCAGACAGCCATCAAAGTGTCCCTGAAGTGCCCCATCACATTCCGGCGCATCCAGCTGCCTGCTCGAGGGCACGATTGCAAGCACGTCCAGGTGAGTGTCCCGGGAGCATCACCTGGAGTCTGGTGAGGAGGGGGAGAGGCAGGCAGAGGGGCCAACAATCCCATCTCTGGCCAGCAAGAACTGACTTTACTCACTCCTTCAGCCATCATTTCTCCTTTGGGATCCATCTCTGGATGCCCAGGAGACTACAGAAATGGGATTAGATAGTCCTTATTCTGGAAGATGTCAGAGGCTAGCTGGTAGGGGACATGGAAGCAAGGGTGTCTCGGTCTGGCTTACTACTGCGTCCAGGGCCTGGCCCCAAGCAGCTCAGAAAGTGCTGTGGGAATGAGTGATTGTCACAGTCTGCGTAGGTTGTGGCAAAGTTCTGAAGAAAACAGGCAACCCAGGCTGGGAAGCATTCATTGTGTGGGGGCTGATCTGGGCTGGTCTCCCACACTGGGAGTGAGGAGCCACTCCTGCCAGAACCTGAGTGTGAGCATCCTCAGGGGCCTAGGGCCAGCCCCTGAGCCCCGCTATCTAGCACAGTTTATCCTGAGGGCCACATGGTGGACAGAACTCCCTCCCGGGCCTGCCAGATGATGGGGTCATGAACTTGATCAGATTTGTCCTGGGTCCCTGGGCTGAAGGGGTGGTGGCCAGAGTCTACCCTGCTGCTGGCCTTATAGCACAAAAAACAGTGAGAGCCAGCTGGAAGGGAGGACCAGGAGGGCTCCTCAAAGGACATAGGCATGGGGTCATTTGGGGCATGGAAAGCTGATGTGAGGGATTTTGGTAGAGGTACCGGGGACTAAGCATGATTGACTTGCCTTGTGAGCAGCCGAGAGGTGGCGTGAATTTCGCTCCGCCCTCCTTCCACCTTGATAGGGATGTCTTCTTGAGGGTCCCCAAGGTGTAGTAAGGCAGTTTCTGATAGTCCTGGTTCACCCTCCTGTTGTCTGTCTGTCTCTGGCTTCTGCAGTGCTTTGACCTGGAGTCATACCTGCAGCTGAATTGTGAGAGAGGGACCTGGAGGTGTCCTGTGTGCAAGTAAGTGATGCCCACCCCAACAGGGGCTTCCCCACCTGATCACAGAGGGGAGGAGCCATTTGGCTTCCTCCTGGGAATCCAGCCATCTCCCTTAGCCCTGAATACAAAACAGAACCCAAACCCCCTACAGGTGCACTGCTCCCTGAGCTCTGGACAGCCCCTTAGTACTGCCCAGTCACAGAGCACCCTCTCTGTGCTGCCTGCTGTACAGTAGCAGGGGAGGGGCTCACCACAGTAGGGAAGGATGGAGGGATGGGCTGTGCCCTGCATGGGCCTAACCCCACTCTCCTTTTCCAGTAAAACCGCTCTGCTCGAGGGCCTAGAGGTGGATCAGTACATGTGGGGGATCCTGAACGCCATCCAACAGTAAGTGGGGCCCCGACTGGGTTGGAGGCCACTTCACTGGCCAGGCTATCAGACCACTGACTACCCCTTCACCTCTCTGCAACCTGACTTTGGGAGTTTCTGTACCTGGGGACAAATAAACGTTCCAAAACGCATAGAACTCAGCCAGAGCAGGAAGCCAGCAGTGCCCTGCTCTGGGAGGGAGGCCTCAGTACCAGCTGCTCCAAGGCCAGCCCCTTGCTTCTCCTAGCCTCAATTTCCCCATCTCTTAAACAGAGATGTAAGCATCCCTACCAGGCCTCTCTCCTGTGCACAGTGGTGAAATGGGGCAGGGGGTCTCTGCGTGGGCCTCTCGTCTCCAAAACCAGGCACTCCAGAGCCTCAGCTCAGCCTCCATTGCTCCCCCAGCTCTGAGTTTGAAGAGGTCACCATAGACCCCACATGCAGCTGGCGGCCAGTGCCCATCAAGTCAGACCTGCACATTAAGGACGACCCTGACGGCATCCCCTCGAAGAGGTTCAAGACTATGAGCCCCAGCCAGATGATCATGCCCAATGTCATGGAGATGATTGCTGCCCTGGGCCCTGGCCCCTCCCCATACCCACTCCCTCCTCCCCCTGGGGGCACCAACTCCAACGACTATAGCAGCCAAGGTGGGTGTAACTGGAGAAGAGGGAGGGAGGAGGGTAACCCAAGTCCAGTGGGGCTCCAGATTTCTGTGCTGATGGGTGGCAGGTACACAAGGCGGGAAGGAAGTAGCAGAGGTGATACACCCCCAAAACACAATCCTCAGGTCACTGGACTTGAGGAACAGTGGGCTAAGCCCAGGGGCTTCAGAGCTGTTCTGTTGTACCGTGTTTGCCTCTCCCAGGCCCTCTAGTGTTTTTCTGTGACATCTTTTTTTTTTTCACTGTCCCTCCAGTTCTTCCATCCTCCCAGAAAGAGTCCAGACACCTGGATTCCCAGCCTTTGGTCTCCCAGGTCACCATCTTTGGCTCTTACTCGCTACTGGTCAAACCAAAATTTACTCCCCTACCACTTGGTTCCTAGAAAATACCCCACCCTCAAATGTGGCAGCTCTCCCACCAGCATCTCTGGACATAGTTCTCAGGGCTCCTAGTTTATTAGTGGCCCAGAGACATTAGTCCAGTCCCAAGGGCCCCAGCATCTCAGTGAGCTGACCCTCTGAGCCTCACCATCGCCATGGGGTAAAGGACGCAGTGGCTAAAGAGGCTGGAGAGCCCTTCCCTATCAGTATCATCATAAGCCTGGGGCAACTTTCTTTATGGACTCGTAGAAGAGCTTCTGGCCTGGGTCTCCCAGTTATAAAATGGAGCCTAGGGAGAAAGAGCCCAGCAGCTCAGGTTAAATGCTCAGACTTGGCTTTATTTCATGTCCTCTCTCCAACAGGATCTAGCTGTCCCCTTTCCCGCTCAGTACTAGTAGAGCAGCACACGTCCTGGGATGCCCTGGCCCACAGGACGAGGCCATATTGCTGCTCCATCATCTACCCAGAAGCCTAAGGCTGCAGGATCCTTGCCAGCCATGTGGGAGGGACAGGACTTGACTTTCACATTGCCTGTTCCCTGGGGGGCAGCCACCTTCCCTCTGGGTGACACCCCCATCCCCAACTCATTTCCTCCCCAGGCAACAACTACCAGGGCCATGGCAATTTCGACTTCCCCCACGGGAACCCCGGCGGGACATCCATGAACGACTTCATGCATGGGCCCCCCCAGCTCTCCCACCCCCCAGACATGCCCAACAACATGGCCGCCCTCGAGAAACCCCTCAGTCACCCCATGCAGGAAACTGTGAGTACCTCCTGTCAGTCCCTCAACCTCCCTATGGCCTCACTCCCAGCCTGTCTGGGGCTGTTTGGGGCAGAGGGCTCCCCTTGGGGCCTTTCTTTGAGGATATTCTGGTTCCCTCCTGGGCAAACAGGACAACTAAGAATTGGGTCTGGGGGCTCAGAAGGGAATAAAAGGCCTGACATGGCTATTTCATCTAGGATTTTTCATTCTCTGGAGACTGAGGAAGCTCCAGGCTGCTCTTGTCACACTTTGTACTACCCTCCTCGCCCCACCTCTCTCTCTCTCTCTCTAATATGTTTCAAGCCACCTGGAATTTTGTCCCAAACCCAGGCACTTATTCCACAAAGGTCTGGATTTTCAGGGTGTCAACCACCTCCGCAAAAGGAAGTGCTAGGTAGCCTGAGCACCCTGGAAGCATGCCCTCCTCATCCTGTCTCTCTTTTTTTTATTTTCAGTAGTACTGTGGGTTGAACACTTAGTGCTTCTTGTGCTCTACTGCTTAAGCCACACCTCCGGTCCATTTTTCCATTTTGCGCTGGTTATTTTGGAACTGGGGTCTCACAAACTATTTGCTTAGGCTGGCCTTGAACCTTGATCCTCCCAATCTCAGCCTCTCAATGATCTAGGCTTACAGGTGTAAGCCACAGGCACCCAGCTTATACTTCCTTCCTTCCTTCCTTCCTTCTTTCCTCCCTTCCTTTCTCTCTCTCTCCCTTCATGTACTAGGGCCTTGTATTGATTAGACAGGCCCTCCATCACTTGAGCCGTACCTTTTTTGCTTTTGTTATTTTTGAAATAGGGTTTCACATTTTTTTCCTGTTCAACCTGGACAGAGAGCCTTCTATGTATGCTTCCCATGTAGCTGGGATGATAGGTGTACACCACTATGCCCAGCTGTTTGTTAAGATGGGGTCTCAAGAACTTTTTGCCTAGGCTGGCCTCAAACCTTGATCCTCCCAATCCCTGCCTCCCAAGTAGCTAGGATTACTAGTATGCCTGGACTGTCTCCCATTTATTGGCATGCTCTGCATGGCTGGAGATACCCTCAGGGAAGGTATCCTGTGCTAGTTGTAGGCCTTCCCCTTCTATGGCCCAACAGCAGTGGCAGAAGGCCTGGCCAAACTCCAGAGTCCTGTCTAGTGAGCGCTGGATGATTCTGCTTTGTATAGCAGACATTTCCTGAGCCTTGCTTTGGGTCAGGCTTGGACCACTTGTGAACAAGACACAGAACCTTTTGCTCACGGAGCGCACCTTCTGCAGGGGCCTGGGTGGAAAAGAACATTTGGGGTTTTGGGGAAACCAAGGCCCAAGAGCTGAAGTGGCTTGTCTGAGACCTCTCTCTGGTCTCTCACCTTGGGGAGAAGGGGCAGTTGCCAAAGTACACATCAACCAGTGGGAAAGTCCAAGGTTGGGAACCTACATCAGAAAGGTCACTGCAGCCCTTTTATCTTCTGTTGTGTGGCCTGAAAAGAAGGGAGTCACATCCCTGACTCTCAGCAAGAGTAAATGTTAACTCTGCCCTATGGGGCTTCCGACTTCTGGAGGCTTCTCTCCTCCTTGGCCCCTCAGACGCCCTAGGACCTCAGCATTAGACGGCCAGGAGACACTGACATCACCTCACACACACCATACCCAGGGCCTTTGCAGTTCCTAACCCTGGAAGATGGCAGTGGGAAGGTCATGTACTTCCTCTTACCAGCCAGCTTTGTCCTGCCACAGGGGCTTTGTAAGCCTTCAAGTCCCCCTGCGATGCTCCCTAGATGCCCTGTCCTTCCTGATTTCTGACTTCTCACTGAAGGCAACCAGACCCAGAGGTATAGTTGTGTCAGGGGTTTGGGGGTAGTCCCAGGTCAACTCCAAACACGATGTGGCTAGAGGCAGCCTGTGCCCAGCTGAACATTGGGATGGTACCCATACATAACCAGGAGCCTTCCAGCCAGGTGCTAATGTGCCCAAGGACTCTCCCATGCCAGGCAGCAGGTTGGCAGGTATATCAGCAGGTTTCAGAGAACACCTGCCCCTTCTAGGCCCTGAGATGCTCCAGCCCATGTCAGGGAAGGCGGGCACCATATCAGAAGACCCAGAGACCGTCTATCCTGAGCTGCTCTGCTCCTTGCTCCCCCAGGATGGGCATCTGCTGGGATGGGCTGAGTGGTCACAGGCATGAGTGGAAGCCTGCAGCTAGCCTCTCATTGACAGCTGTGGTGGCCGGTCCCTCCAGTCTCTTCTTCATGTCATGCCACATGTGGGTCCCCTAGGATTCCAACCACCTGGGCTAGAAGAGCACAGTGCTTCCCCATGTCACATTGGGACGGGGCCCTACACCCTGAGAAGAAGGGGCCACCGGGACTAGGGGTAGGACCCAGCCCACAGTAGGCCTGGGAAGCACCTTTTAACAGAAACAGGAAGAGGAACTAGGCTGCCATTTGCAAACTCAGGAAGGAAGAATGCAGAAATGTGGTCTGTGTGGACTAGAAGAAGGGGCAGGGTGAGGGGAACCAGAAAACCAAGGAAATATTTGTTTACCAGACAGCCTGTTCTGACCAGAGCGTGTATGTGGGGCTGGAGGCCTCCCTGATGGAATGCTTAGTGCAGGGTGTCCCTCCAGACTTCCCATTCTGAGGGAGGACCTGCTTGGAACAGGGGGCATATTTACGTCTTACTCCCCATTAGGCCATCTTGTTTTTAATGTGCATGCAAATTGAAGGATGCGAATTATCTAGTTGATTTGTTAGAGTCACCACTCGCCCCAACCTCACCTTTAGTGAACCATCCAGAGCAGCACCCCTCCCTTGGAGGCCTGGAAGTGCCTGGCCTCCCCAGCATCCTGAGCTGGAGGCCTGTTGCAGACTAGGTGGGGTGGTCAAGAGGAAGGGCCAGGCAATGTGCTGTGCTGAGATGCCCCGGTTACGAAGGCTCCCGTTGCTGAGTTCCATCTCGGAAGCAGGCAGGGCTCATCTACCTGCCCAGCCTTTCCCCCAACTCCCTTGGGGCTCAGTGCCAACCCTGAGCTGCACCCTGCCCGCCCGTGCTGTGTGTCTGCATCTGCTCTCCACTGCCCTGGTCCGCAGTCACGCACCACACCACTGGCAGCATCTGCCTGCCTCCCCCTCCCCAGAAACATGACCATTTTGCTTCTCCATTCTGCCTCTCACTGTTGTTCCTTGTGGTGACAGTGGTGTCGGGATGGGGAGGCGCTCAGTGTTGTGCCTGTCTTTCAGCCCTTCCAAGGGTTCCATGTAGCCTGAGGCCCCTCCTCGCCTTCCCCTCCACAGCCTCCTTTGTTGACAGTTTTGGGGGAAGACTCTGTTTTTCTGCCCCCCAAAACCATTCAACTTTGTGAGAGGGCACCTTTGTTTGGGGGTTCGTTACTTCCCTGGTTTGTTTGGTTTTCATTTTCTCCAGGCATCTCGTCGCTGTGCCTCCGTCACCTCACCTTTCTTTTCTCCTGCTCTCTCCTCCTCCACAGATGCCCCACGCTGGCAGTTCTGACCAGCCCCATCCCTCCATACAAGGTTTGCACGTACCACACCCCAGCAGCCAGTCAGGGCCTCCATTACATCACAGTGGGGCTCCTCCTCCTCCTCCTTCCCAGCCTCCCCGGCAGCCGCCACAGGCCGCTCCCAGCAACCATCCACACAGCGACCTGACCTTTAACCCCTCCTCAGCCTTAGAGGGTCAGGCCGGAGCACAGGGAGCGTCCGACATGCCGGAGCCTTCACTGGATGTAAGTTGGGGTCACCATGCACCTTGGCCTGGGGCCAGGCTTGGCACCAGGACCTGCCCGAGAGAAGGGGAGGGTGCTGAGGGCTCAAGGCCACGGGTGGAAAGGTGGGTGGGTGGTGGGTGGGCCCCAGCCAGCCTCTCATGGCTCCAGAACCAGGAAGCTCCATCATGGGAAAGTGTCACTGAGGGCCCCATCCCTACCCTGCCAATCCCTCTCCCCCCAGTACCTTGGCCACAATCCTATTCCCTAGTTCTGCCCACTTTCCACCCAGGCCCATGCAGAGTCCCTCCAGGCTAGGGCTTTGGAGCCAGCGCAGGAGGGTCCCTGCCCTTCTTCACCCCTACACCCCCCTCCACCCCATGTTGAGCTTGCTATGTCTGTGTCTCCTTTTCTCTGGCCCTAGGCAAGGGAGGGGCTGGACTATCAAGGCCACTCTTGTCCATCTTGCTGGTCTTGTCTGTCTGCAGTTTTTCTGTCCGCGTGTTGTCCATTCCCTGCTTCCGCTTGCTCCATTGCTCACTCCAAGAAGCCCCTGTGTGGGGTGGCAAAAAATCGGGGGCAGCAGGATCAACTTCAGGGCACAATCAAGGGCAGCAGGTCACAGTGGGCAACTGAGGTTCATACCTTGAAACCTCGATGGTCGGAAATGTGGGGGCCACAGAATGATTAAGCCTAGACAGCTGGACAGGGCTGGCTGGAATGGGACCAGCCACTTCCCCTCTGATCTCCACGGTGGGAGATGGGGGCTATAGCCAGCCCATGTACTTCTAGGTGCTAGATTCCCAGAGGAGGCCTGTTACAGTCCTCAGCCACTCTTGCCCTCTACCTCCCAACCGCACTCTGTGACCCCACCCTAGCAGTATCAGGTCTCATGATAGGGGGTACTCACTGCACAGCTGTCTTGGTTCTCACACAACTCTCTGCCCCCTGGCCAGGCCAGTGGGACACTGTTAGATTAATGAGAACCCCTGTGTGACGTAAAGATTCTAAGGGAATCACTATAGGGGATAGGGGACAGTGGGCCACGAGGACAGAGTGTACGGCTGGCCAGTCACGGCGTCCCTGGGAACGCTGAGAAGAGGGAGGCAGTGAGCACTCACTGTAGGGGCCACCCGGCCTTCCCACAACTCTCTCCTGTGCTCATGTGTGAAGCCATGTGACTTTTGCTGGGAGGCTGTATGGTCTGCACCTCCTCATAGCAGGGTCTGAGAGGGCAGAGGAGCACTTGGCCAGGAGGAAGCCCTTTGGCCCACCACTGGGCCTTCCCAGTTTGTGAACCTGATGCTGGCACCTGGGAAGGCTCAGCCTAGTTGAGGTCTCCGTGGGAGGGCTGAGGGCGCTGGGTGTGCCTGCCCCTGCTAAGGTGAAGTGGCCCTGATGGGTGTGGACATAGTCTTCAGGCTATGATCCAGGAGGTAGGCAGGAGGGCCGCGAGCAGGCCAGCGGAAGCCCTTGTTCCTCCCCTGGACCATCTCTCAGCCGACGTCTCACCTGGACTTTTTACTTCCTCTTTTCCAGCTCCTGCCAGAACTAACAAATCCTGACGAGCTCCTCTCTTACCTGGACCCTCCCGACCTTCCGAGCAATAGCAATGATGACCTCCTATCTCTCTTTGAGAACAACTGAAGGCTACTCTTCATTGGGGCCATCCCTTCCCACTCTGCCTCCTGCCCCGTCTGTCCCACACACTTTTCCTCCCTCCTGGGAGCCCGTGCTCAGGCCACCTGTTGCCAGGACTACAGGCTGGGGTGCAGGCAGGATGTACCAGGAAGGCCTTGTGAGGCTTCAGCCTCGTACACCTGAACGCCCTGGGCTGGGGCCCATGCTAGAGCAGGCCCAAGACGACCCCCGCTGAGGGGGGGCCTGGCCCAGCTGAGACACAGGCTGATGGCGGCTTCAGCTCCCTCTGTGTGTGCTGACTCCAGATAATGTTCCAGTGCAGTGCCCCCAAAGTTCTTCCATTTTCTGAACTGTAGCCCTGCTTTCCTGCTTCCTGGCCCAAGTATCCTTCAAGTGACTGGAGCCTGAGAGAGAGAGTACCCAGAGACTGGTGTGGGGACAAGCCTTGGAAGGGCAATGACAGTTGGCAGCAGAGAGTATGCCCTACCTGCCACCGCCCACCACAGAGAAGCACAAACCTCTGGGAAGGAGAACAACTCTCAGGGCCAGAGTTCATCACTTTGACCTCTGACCTCTAAGCCAAGAAGCCCTGTACACATTCAGAAAACAAGAGACAAATGTTGCTTTGTCTGAGAGGAGCTGCCATTCCTGCTTGAGGTTGGAAAGGGGACAAGGGCCTCCCTGGAGCCAGGACAATATATTGCAGGGCTCCATGACCTTGGACTCAGACCACGCCCCTTAAGGGACAGGGAGAGAAAGCACTCGAGAGCATGCGTGAGTGTGTACCCAACCAAAAGGGTTGTACTCTCCGTTGGAGGCCATGGGAGGATATTGGACAGTCAAACAAGCAGCCCCTTGCAACTTTGCTATAAGCCACTCTCTGCTTTCAATCAGTGACTGTGGAAGGCTCTGAAGTCACCTGGAGGAAAGGAACACTGGACTTGGACCGCAAGCAAGCCACTTCCCTCTTGTGTTCTGTCTCCTCCTGCCCCACCTGCCTCGCCAAGATTTTCCATGGGACATCACTTCCTTCTGGTCCTAGTCCTGGTTTGTCTAGCCAGTGGCAGGGTGCACGGTGGAGAAGCAGGGCAGGTACAGGGGCAGCTCAGACAGAAAGAAGCCTGGGACTGGACGGCAGGAGCCCAGCATATCAGTGTCTCTCTCAGCCTCTTGGTCTGTCTCTGCATTCAAGGCCACCTCTGGCTTCAGCCAATACCATCACCGCTGCATGCACCAGGATGTCCTGTGGGCATTTCTGTGCTGCCAGCCGCCCCTCTGCATCCGTCCTCCACTAAAGCTCACCCCACACTCCTACTCGCTTGGCAAGAACAGCCTCTGCTGTTCCTTCACTGCTTCACTCCATCTGCTTAGGGGTCCCCAGGGGGCTTGTCATGCATCCACTTTGTTACAGGCTGGTCGATGTCCCTTAGTCGCTTGGCCTATGGTGACGCTGGATTGTCCCGTCATTTGGGTCCCATCTGTAAATTCTTTGCACCCTTTCCTGCTGCTTCCACCCAGGGCCCTTCTCTGCCCTCCTGTCCACTGTCAGGGTCCTTAGTGGCTGTCAGCCTCCCCATATCCCTTTGTTCAGTGGGTGTTCCCCAGCACTCTCTGTGGATTGTACTGGAAAGGTGGCCCCAGCTGTTGACTTGCAGTCACCATACCAAACGGCACAAGGTTTTCTGTAGGAAAGCTGCCATTGTCCCCACTCCTTTTCTTCCTTTGTCCCTTTGTCGAGGTTTTTTCAAATAGCGTGTTGTTCAGTATGCAAATCAATTATTTTAAGAATCGCTTTTGTAAATATCTTTGTGAATATTTTAGTATCGTCTTTGATAATATTCAACATTTTCATGACCTGGTTAATAGCCTTTGCTGGTGTTTTTAAAATACCTTGACTCAATAACAAAAACCGAGTCTTTTTTTTAAAAAAACAAACAAACAAACAAAAACAAAAAAGCAACCAGGGCTCTTTGTACAGATGAGGGATGAACAGAATGGGTGGCTATACTGGGAGTGGAAGACCAGGAAGCCTACTGTTGAGGTCCATGCCCAGTCAGGTTGGGGGACAAGATGACACCAGGGACAATGTAGCTGTCTTGGCCCGGTGCCTGTGGCCTGGCAGGCATAGGGCCACACTCTGCTTTGAACCATCTGGAATGTTCAGCTTCAGACAGACTGACAGATGCCTTCCTTAGAAGTTCCTGCTTCCTGCAGTGATACTGTGCCCCGCAAAGGCCTGGGGTCCCTGCTGCTTGTCACAATGTACCCAGGTTCTGCTCACAGGCTGATCTGCACTTTTCTAGTGCAAAGGGTCTACATGCACCCTGAAGCCTGGCTCCAGGCCCTTCTTGCCATCTTGGGCTGGCACCTGAGGCTGATTTTCTGGGTTCCCCCATGCAAGCCTCCACCAGCAAGTTCACAGAGCTGTCCTCCAGCCAGCTGTGACTGTGGTGCCTGAGCCCATGCTCTGGGAACATCCCCTTCCAGAGTATTTCCACAGTTAATCCAGGGTGTGAGGGAGTGCAAAGATGTGGGGCTGGAGCCATCCCGGAGAAGTGACAGGTGCAGCTAAAAGCAACATCTATAAGCAGAGGCAGGCCTGCACTCTGGACAGACACTTCCCTGGTTCTTTCAGACAACAACTTGGAGCCATAAGTAACCTCAGCAAAAATGAGGTCTCAACAAGCCACTTTCCCATGACAAACATCCACCCACCCATTGGCATGTTTCTGCCACCACTCCCCAAGATGAGCTGGAAGCCAGTGGGGCAGGCTGGCAGGGCCCCAAACAGACAGTTGTCCCCATCTTCTTGGTTTGAAGCTTTATTCATGTATCATGTTCCTCTGTAGCCATTTTATTTTTTAAGAAACTTCTAATACTTTCTCCCTAATGAAAGTCCTAACCCCCAGAGAGCTACAGGTCTGCTGCTGACGGGCCTCGGGCCTGACCCGTCCAGACAGGGCAATGTGAGCAGCAGCGACTCCAGGGACGTGTGTACATATGTAAATGAGAAATAGACATGTCAACAGATGCATTCATTTCTCTTGGAATGTGTATTGTTTTTATTTTACAAAACAAAACAACAAGGCTTGGAACTCCATCTTGCGTGGGAAAACTAGATCCTGTTTGTTAGCGTTTGTGAGTTCACATTTGTCTCACTCATGTAATATACTCTGACCCTGTGTGGCAAAGCATTTTGGTTCTGTTTTGTTTTTCTTTTACCTACATGTACTATTTAGCTTCAGTGTGCTAGTTCAGCCACCTGTGTATTTTTAGGGTGCTATGGAAATAATGAAAAGAAACGGGGATTTCAGAAGAAAATTGTAACCAAATCCATACTTTGTATAATTTTTGATATCATGATCACAGGTGATTCACATGACCACACATCAACACACCCACAAGTGCAGCCTGAAGTGACTCCCACTGAAACCGCCATCGTCTTTGTACATCGTATGTACAATGCAGTCATTTCATACTTTAAACTGGTCAGAAAACTAATTGTGATTTCTAGTCTTGCAAAGCTGTATGTAGTTAGCTGATGTGACCTCTAATATTTATCTAATAAATATGTATTCAGATGAAACCTGTATATTAGGTGTTCATGTGGTTATTTTGTATTTAAAGATCAAATTATTTGACTATTGCTAGACATTTCTATACTCTGTTGTAACACTGAGGTATCTCATTTGCCCATGTTAATTTTTTTCTAAATAAATGGACAAAAACGAAGGTTCTGGTGAATTAGCTGTTTTGTGGATGTTAAGGAGTGGTCTGGGCGTTTTTGCTTTTGTTTTTAAAACTACCATCCCTGTCTTGTCACTGCACTCACACACATAAAAAATAAAACAGTGGGGGGAGTGGTTGGCACCGGTGGGAGGGGGGAGGTGGCAGGGAAAGGGGTAGGAGGATGAATATGGAGCAAACAATGAATACACATGTATATAAATGCAAAAATGATACCTGTTGAAACTTCCAGGAATTGGGGAGGGGGGGATGAAAGCAGTGGAGGGGGTGAATTCAAGTATGATATATTTGATACATTGTAATAACCTTTGTAAATGCTACCGTGTACCCCCACCCAGCACAACAATTAAAAAAAGAAAGAATGAAAAAGAAAAAGACCAATAAACACTATTGATTGAAAAAAAAAAAAACAAACAGTAGAGTGGCTTGGGGCACTGACATGAATGAATCCTACCCCTCATGTGTCACTCACCTGGGACAGGTGGGTATTCAGAGCCCCATGCTCTCACCTGATGGGACCCTGTCTTCAACAGACCCTGCTTCCAACTATGGAACAGGTGTGTGGAGCAGGTAGAGTAAGTGTGGCTGGATGCTGGGGACTCAGGCTACATGTGACTAAGAGTGTCTAATGGTGACTAGTAGTTGCTTGCAGATTAAGAAGCAGGAATGTCTTCGTGTTAAATCACAGAGGGCCTGGCCAAAGCATTCCTGAGTGAAGAAGTAGAGGCACAGCCAGCTTCACAAAAAGTGGCGTGTCAGCAGCTGCTCCATGCAGGCTGCTCCTTCCCAGCTCTGTGTGACCACCTGTTTTTCAGCACACCTGCTCCACTCTCTTGTAACGACAGCTTGGGTTTCTCTTCAGATTCCATCTCCACTGGCCATACCCCAGCCATAGTTCTAACTAGCCTTACAGCCTAAGCACCCAGCAGATTGGGTCTTTGTGTCTCTAAGTTTTGGGGAAGTGAATCTGATTGACAGAGCCCAATGGCCCCTTACTGCCCTTCCTCCACTCAGTCTGACCACTGAGGAATAGGAAGAAATAAACATGGCCTTCCCCCAGAAGGGGCTGTCCACAGGCAGAAGTTGGGGCTGGGCAGGAATCCAAAGTATATCCACTAATGGGAATCAAATGTGTGGGGATGTGGTTCGGGAAAGGGCACAGGCCTGAGTGGGGATGTGAATGTGTAGAAGTCAGTCAGGCTGAGGCCCAGGGGGACTCCTATGGGGGTCTGGATGCTTGGAAGTCCTTACCTCTGGCCCAGTGCTCAGTTTCTCTTTTTTGGTGGAAGACAAAGGAAAAGAGATAAGAAGGGTTTACATTAAAAGTGGAATCCTGGCTGGAGGTGTGGCTCATGTGGAAGAGCACTTGCCTGGTAAGCACAAGGCCCTAAGTTCAAAACACCATACAGTCAAAAAAAGAAAAAATAAATAAACAGAGTCCTGATCACTGCAGAGCTGGCAGACACTGGCCTCTGCCAGCCTCACAGGCAGCATTGGCCTCAACTGTCCGAGAGGGGGCATAGGTCAGCATCAGGGAGCTTCCCAGAGAAGTGGCCCTGTTCCCATTGCCTTAGAGCAGTGACCGCATCAGAGCGCTGTGAAATCCGTGGGTGATGTGTGACCATACTTTTTAGTGAACCAGATGAATGTAAAGTTGAAACTATCAGGAGTGTACTCTACAGAGCAAGGCAACATTCAGGTTGAGGGGTGGCAGCAGGTACACGCATGCTGAGTCACGGTGTTAGTTCTTACTTGTGGGTTTTGGTTACAAACAAGGTTTGGATGTCCTTACCTTAAAAGTGGGAAGTGGGGACCAGGAGGAAAGATAGTTTACTACCCTAACTTCATGACATTTCTGCTTAACACCCTGAAAACAAGGATACAACCAAATGTAGACCTGTGACTGCCCCAAGGCCTTATGGGAACCTGCAGCCCCCCTCCCAGTTCACTCCTCCTGAGATGGGTTCCTTCACTCTGTGGTGAGAAATGTAAACCAAATAGCCCAATGGAGGGCCTGGCTCACAGCAGTTAGGGCTCGGCCTCCCCTATGCCCATCTCCTCAAATCTGGCCACATGTCAGGAGTCATCTTGAGTCTCTGTTCTCCCTCCAGCCCACCTTGCAAAGCCTCTACATCAGGCCATAGGGTACTATTGGAAGTCATTCAGCCCTACAGGTGCTGCAGGACCCACTGGGGTCACCAGCCTCACTGAGCCCTCAAGGAACCCATCTAGCCTTTAGCAGTCTCCCCTCCCTCTAATCCACCCATTCTCTTGGGGTCTTCTCCTGCCTCTTACTCAAACATGCCCACCTTGCTCTCAGCAGGCACCACCCCATACCTACTAGCTGTCCATTCAACCCACAGACTCAATTCTATCCCCAAGCCACATCTTTCTCACCCAGGCGCAGAGGGTGTGGCATCACTCTCAGAGGGCCAGCCCACCCCTGGCCTCTGACATCAGCACCTTCTTCTCTTCCATGAAGGACCTCACTCCATCAGCTGCCCCTTTCCCATGCCTTCTGTCTCCCCCAAGGTCCAACCCTCAGCTCTGGCCTTGTAAAGTTTACCCTGGGTTCACACCATCTCTGCCTGTCAGTGCTCTCTGTTCCTCAGATAGGCTCCTTGGGTGACCAGCCCAGGAATAGGGCCTGGCTCACTCTTTCCTCAATAGACCTGGACCACTGACTGACTGGTCCATGCCCCACCCCTTAGGACTTCCAATGCCGCTTCTGGAGGCTGGACCTCACAACCGCACTTCATCAGTTTCTGTGTCTTTCTGGAAACACTCTTCCCTTCTCTGGGATTCCAGGATGACATCTCTTTGGTTCTTCTGGTCTCTTCCAGAGCCTTCTGTCTTCTCACAGTCCCTGAAGTAACCCGGTACTGTGGTGCCCTGGGAAGACCTTTACCGCTGGCCTACCCATCCTCAGCTGCTGTGAGGGATGGCTGCCAGCAGGAAGTAGGTGGCAGCAGCCCACCAGTTTCCCCCTTCACCAGAGAATTCCCCTCAGGAAGCTCTTGCTGAGAGGTCACTGCCATCCACACCACCACATGCACCCTGGCTGGGCAGCCCACAGCCAGGGACTAATAGCTGCAAACAGGAACAAAAGGGCAACTTCTCTGCCGGGGGGACCTTCCTGGAGGCCTATGCCTGCTCCACTTTCCTCTTCCTTCTCTGCCTCCCTTCCTCAAAGGTCTCTCCTAAGTGCCCTCCCTCAACAGATCATGGCCACCTGTGGGCCTGTGTAGTGTAGGTGTATGTCACCTTGCCATCCACTTAGAATATAAGTTGGACTCATCTCAGAAGGAGAACCAGTCACTCCTGAAACCATTTCTAGTTCTTTGCCTCCTCTTAACTACTCTGTGTGTCCAGGTATCAGTCTTATACCTCCTACTGACCTCTCCCCTAGGAGACAGCTAGATACGGCCTGCTTGCCTGGTCCTGCCCACCCCACACCTCTCAGCTGTGCCAGTGTGACCTGGAGCTTGCACCTACTTGCTTTAACCCATCTATTAGAAACACCTCAGGAAACCCGTTTGGATAACGCCCTGGACCCAATGAAGATGTGGCTCACAAGTCTCTCTCTCCCTCCCCATGCTCTCCCTGGCCTCCATGTACATGTGGCCTCCATGCATGGCATTTACCCTCCTAGGACATGTAATTAATGCCACTTTTACTTCCCTCTGTGTCTCTTAATCATTTAAAGATCCTAAATTTAAAACACCTGTCTCACCTTAGCTTGTAAGGAACTAGACCTCAGACACTGGTGCTGGGAGTGGGCTTGGGAGGCAAGCTTGGAGGGTAAGTTACTGTAGATAGACCACCGACTCAGTGGCAACGATGATCCAACAGTGGTGGCAGGTAGACAGGGACAGTCCCAGTCACGGGGTTGCAGGATGTCACCTGCAGTGAACTGGGATGGGATGCAGGACGTGACTGTCTCTGCTGGTGCTATGTCTCTGGAATTTTAGAAGTAGGGGAAAGAGTGATTGTATGAACCATGGAACTGGGTGACTATTGCAGAGTGTCAGTGATGCACTAAAGAAAGGAAATTACAGTTGCACATCTCTTCATGGACAATTTAAAACAAAGTGGCAGGGTCAGAGGATAGCTCTTGGCAGGAAGCATTGAAAATATGTACCTTCTGCAGACAGAGGACAGACAGAGCAACAATCAGGTGGAGGATTTCATTGTAAGAGTGGAGAAAGGTCAGAAAGGGCTGTGTTCTCAGGCCCCTAGTTAGAAGGTAATGAGACTCACAGTCTTGAAGTAGGGACTGTTGCAACAATGCTTCTCCCTTGTCACACAAAGTATTTATAATCCCAGGTGACAGAGGAGCTTGGCTCACAGATGGACCAACTTGGTGTATAGGTGCCAGTCAAAAGTGGACTGCACCTGCATCCAAGCTCACCAAAAGTGGCCCTGAAAGACTGTGGTGAAAGGAAATCCCTTCACCAGGCCAGTGGGCAGTGCATCTGCTGATTTTCATGCCAAGAGAGGTGATTCAAGTAAGGACACACTTGTACTTGTGGGCGGTAGCAAATGGCCTAGCTATCAGTCAGAGGTGTGGAAAGAGCAAGAATGGACTATCAGAGACAAGGAGGACTGAGAAGGAGACATGTGAGCCTCTGGGCTCACACATGACATTTTAACCTGCTGTACAGTGCAGCCATTGCAGAAGGGCCATGAAACAAGCCAGGGGGCAGTCTCTGTCCTTACCCCTCACCCTCCATGTAGTGCTTGTACAATATGGGCTCATGGAGACATGACAAACCTAAACAATACTATGAAAGCCTGGGATCCCTCTCACCAAGGTTGATCTAGCTAATGCTACTGCTGAATGTCCAACCTGTCATCAACAGAGAGCAAAGCTGAGCCCCTGGCACAGTAATGTGCCATAAGGAGGCCAACTAGCCACTCCGCAAGTGTATTACATAGAATCCCTTTATCAAAAGGAGGGCAGAGGGTCACTCTGATCAGGATCCATACATATTCTGGGGGGCAGGTGGCCTCTCCTACCTATAAAGCCTTAGGTAACCATGGTCAGAGGGCTGTCTGAGTGAGCTCACTGACATGGCTCTCTCATGCAGCATCACTGAAGAGATCCAAGTCACAGTGAAGGCAGAGTGGTAGTGGATACGTGACCACAGAATCCAGTGGTCCTACCACACATCAAATCATCTAGAAACTACTAACCTAAAGAGTGTAGAATGGCCTCCTAAGGATGTATCTGAAGCACCAACTGGGAGGTGACTCCTTGTAAGGGGGAAATGGTTTGCTGTCCTTCAGATTGTTCTATACTCCCTAAATCAATGACCATTATTTATCACAGGAGGTGGAACCTCTGTCAACTTGGGTCCCTGAATGACTTATGGAGCTGATCCTTCCACTGATCTGTGCTAGAAATTTAGCTTGAATAAAAAATAAATCCTATTGAGCATGGTGGTACATGCCTATAATCCCAGCCTGGAGAGGCAGAGGCAGGAGAATTACAAGTTTGAGATCAGCCTGAGCTACACAGTGAGACTATTTCAAAAAAAAAATCTTTATTACAGTATTTCAATGACAATGAGTACCATTTGTTACTGCAGCAAAGCCTGGCCTTTTCTAACTCGTATATCCCTCCCCACATGTCTAGCTACTACTTTTAGTGTCATTTAGTGAACGTTTACTATGTGTGCAGTACTATGCTGGTAGATTTACTTGCTTAATTTTATCATTATAACAAATCCACAAGGCAGATGCCATTTTACAGAAGAGAGAAGTGAGGAACAGAAAGGTTGTGTATACTCGTCCCTTGGTACCTATAGGAGATCAGTTCCAGGATCCCACTCAAATGTGAGATGATATATTTGCCTATACCCTCTACACATCCTCCTATATACTTTAAATTATCTTCAGATTCCTTCTAATACCTAATACAATGGGAATGCTACATAAATAGGTGTTACACTGTATTATCTAGGAATAATGACAAGAAAAAGCCTGCACATGACACATTTTTTATCAAATATTTTTCATCCACTGTTGGTGGGGTCTGCAGATGCAGAAACCCCATATGCACAAGGTGAATCAGCATTCCTTAAAAGATGAGGTGTCAATCCCAATGCTTGCAGTACCTGACAGGGACAGGCAGTCAGTGAAAACAGCCAGGTGTTATGTTAGTTATGTCCTTTAAGGAATATGCTTTCTCCCATTTTTCCCAAAAGACATTACCTTGGTTTATTGTCCTTTTTGGTAAGAGATGGAATGTGTGAGTGTTCTAGTATCATAATAAACAGTGACCACAAAATCAGGGGCTTAAAACAACACAAACCTATTATCCTACTACTTTAACTTATCAGAAATACAAAATGGGCCTGACAGGGCTCAAAGCCATGGGTCAGCAGGTCCATGTTCCTCTTGGGAGCTCCAAAAGGTCACCTGTTCTCTCACCTTTTTTCCTCTTCCATCCTCAAAGCCAGCAAGGGCTGATGGAGCCTTTCTCTCACACCCCCACTCACAGAGGCTTCTGCCTCCCTCTTCTGCATTGAAGAACCCATCTGATTACACTGGGCCCACCAGGATCATCTCCCCACTTGAAGGTCAACAAACTGATCATCTTAATCCCATCTGCAAGCCTAACAGCCCTTGGTCATGGGTTAGGATGTATCACAGATTCCTCTTGGTGAGGCCATTAGTCTGCCCACTACACATGGAGGCAAATAGTATTTCTCTGCTATGATAATACAAAAAGCTGATGTAGAAGGACAATGATGCAAAGGCCTCAGGACTAGCTAGGTGGTGGAGGACACAGAGACTGTGGACAGCCAGATAGCGCTGGTTGTGACTAAGTGACTTCGGCTTCTCTAGGTGTTTATTACCAGCTGAGAATGTAGACCCACCTGTCACTAGGTCTCCTAATTTTTCAAGAGACCCCAGAAATGCAGATTTTTTTATAATGAAAACAAGCAAACAAAAATGTGCCCAGATGCTGTGCAGCCCAAATAAAGCCAAAATGTGGACTGCATCTGCCTCTAAGACCCCATCCCTGACCTCTGCCTTAGGGATGCATGCTGATTTAAGGGGCAGAGTGAGCTGCGAGCCCAGCCCTGTAAGACTGCAGAGGGCAAAGCTTAACTACATATTCTGGAAAGACTCGTCCCTGCCTGAGCCCTTCAGAGGTACCCATGGTCTGCAGATCCCAATATCTAGTCCTGTCTCCCACCTCCCATCCCTGAACTTATTCTCTCTTCTTCACCCTCATACCCCACCCTGTTTCTCAGGACCACACATTTGCCAGTGACTGCCCCTCCTCCTGGAATGCTACATTGGACTTTGGAAAGTGCCTGAGCACCTTATCCTCCCTCCCTTGAAACCACTGCCCTTTCTGCTGAAGGGCAGAAGTGAAGCAATGTTTGTCCCCCATGAGCAATCCCCCTCCTTTGACCCCAGCCCATAGACCAGGATGGACACATGACCCCAGGATCAGCTAGCCAGTGAGCAATTATATCAAGAATGTGCTCTGAGGCACCAAGGCTAAGGCCTGCTACCTGTGACACCACTGGTTAGAAACCAGCCTCCACTCTGGATTCTTCCCCTGGTCTGGAGATTTCTGCAACAGGCCCCACCACTGTCTTTGACATATTCCCTCCCCTCCAGACTACATGGTTTCCCTGTTTTTAAAGAAACAAATTTCTGCTATCAAAAGTTAAGTCTTCTGACCCCTGTCATTAGAACAAAAGGCAATTTCTAGCTTTGAACTAAAGGATATCTGTTATAATGGGAACATATGCCAGACAAAGACAGGGTCCTAGCCTCAGAGGATAGGAGAGTCTTTTTCTATGATTACTGTTTACTGTCTGATGACCTATTATCTTCCCTGCAAGGCAAGAAAGTCCTGCTCCTTCAGAGTGACGCTGATGAGGGGACAGAGCCCCATCGGCCCTGCCCTGAGCAGCTCCCTAGGCTCTCTGGGTTGGTTTTGTAGCCTGACACTCCAGGTAGCTCCTAGCTTCCAAGTGGACATTTAATGTCCTGCCTGCCAGTGACCCGCCCTAATTCTGGGAATAAAACCAGCTTCCTTTTTTAAATTACTCTACTCCTTTGTGCTGTCCCTGCTCTTGGATCAGGCGTTGCTTTTATGATAGATAAACACTGAAATCCCCTGCATGCAGCTGCCAGATTGAGAAAACCAAGGAGTACCCCCTAGGGAGAGAGATTTCCTTGCTTGGAGATTTATCACCTGGCTTCATCTAATTGCCAACGTAGCAGAAAAGGAGTTCAATAAGAGGGCAAAAATCCAGGGAAATGTGGTCTAGCTGTGTGCCTAGAAAGGAGAATCCGAGGGAGGGATTCTGATTGGCCCAGCTAAGTTCTGTGCCTGCTCCCAGGACTTGTCATTATGTACTAAAAGTTGTGTCAGCGCCCATAGATTTGATGAGCATTTAGCCAGTGATCAGTTAGGTTTTGCCTCATAATAAACAGCTCTTTCTTACTAGAGGCCTAAAGGAACCTTTCTTTTAAATTTCTTTTCTGCTGATCTGGGCTAGAATGGTATAATCACAGTTGGGCTTGCTCATATGTTTGCAGTCACAGGCAGGTTGATTTACGATGGCTGCACGTGTGTGTTCGGTTGGCTTCTAATCAACTGGGGTGATGGGGATCCAAGCCATGTGTCTCTTGTTACTGGTAAGGCCAGCCTGGGCTTGTTCAAATCTGGTGGCAGGTTCATAGAGATGGAGAGGAATTGCACAAGTCTTCTCAAAGCACAAAACCACGATGGTATCACTCGTGCCTCATTCCATGATGAAAATAAGTCCCAAGGTCAGCCCAGATTCAAGGCATGGTGAAAGAAACTACTTCTTAATGGAAGAAGAAGCCACAGTGTCACATTGCAAAGATCATGTGAGACTAGGGGGAGGATTTCAGGGTAGACAATTGCAATCTACCATAGCCTGCTTCTTCCACATTACCCCATAAGAGTCCATACAACCATGGCTTTCAGCCCACAGTGATTGCTCCAGGGGGCAGGTCCAGAAACGAGATGAACCAATTAAAATCCTTCCCTACCAGGCTCCAGTGGCTCACTCCTGCAATCCAATCTACTCAGGAGGCAGAGATCAGGAGGATCACGGTTTGAAGCCAGCCCAGGCAAATAGTTCCACAAGACCCTAGCTCAAAAAACCCTTCGCAAAAAAAATAGGGCTGAATTTTTCCATTCTGGGTGCTAGGATGGAGGAACCCTTTTCCTTCTGACCATGAAACTATGAGAATACGAGCTTAGCAGCAGCCAAACGACATGTCTCAGGAGCGTGGAGGAGTCTGAAGTAGAAGGCCACAAAACTGCCAGGTGAAGAATAAAGGAATAGCAGGGACAAGTGATAAATACTCATGTCTTCCTCAGTGATATGAGCCAGTGGGGTCCCTTTCCTCTAAGCAAGTTTGACTTAGGTCTCTGCCAGCCACTGCTTTGGTCACTAGAGTGACAAGCTGATAAATGCAGTCACTTATACTACGTGTCAACCTTGGTATAATACTGCACTGGTGGATGCAGATGGATTTATGAAACAGTCTTGAGAGAGCTATGCACTTGGATAGGGCTAGGGCCAGCCACCCTTTCTCCCAGACTGGAGTGTCATCTTACCCCAAGAAGAGGGGTGAGTTTCCTGGGTCTGCCTGGGGAACATGGCCCGGACAGGCTTGGGAATAAGAAGTCATGGCCTCATCGGGTCTGGTGTAGGAAAGAATGTCTGAATTCCAACTTTTTCTCTGGTCCTGGTATCACCACCTACTGGGGGTGTCTGATTAGTCAAAGTTGAGATCACAGGCAAAACTGTTCCCCACCCCCACAGACCTCTGTTCTTGGTGGTGAGAGGTAAGGTCTATATGAAGGTACCTCAAGGATCCCTTTGGTTTATATCAGGGTCGGAAAACTATAAGTCCTGTGTCAAAATCTATTTTTATAACCGTACGGTAAGAATAGTTTTTATGTTTTTAGGTCATTACATTTTAAACAATTATATAAATACCTATACCATAATTTCAATATTGCCTCTGGCCCACAAAACCTGAAGTATTGACTATTTGGTCCTTGAAAAAAAAGTTTGCAGACCTCTTTTTACACAGTGGAGTTCAGACACCTGGATACAGTGACCTACCAAGGCAGAAGATGTGGAAGGAGAAAGACTTCCTCCAGAGGAAATCAGAGGATTGTCAGGAAGGGAAAAGATTCAGAGCAGCCAGATGACAGAGGTCATTCATGCATGTGCACACACACTTGAGTCTTCCAACTGAGATGGCTCCCCACCAGCTGTCATCTAGGAAGAAACCCAGGAATTAAGTGATTTGGATAAGATGCTCTTTATTGTCACTGTCAGGTTAATGGAAGAGCTGATTTGCAATGCAGTTCAGAGCTGGGAAAAGTGGGAGCTCTCTAAGCATAGTAAGTCAAGGTATGATCCATGAAAGGGTCAAGTGCATGTAAAGTGGAGAAATAGAAATGTTTCTTAAAGATCCAATCACCTTCAGCCAACATGTGTGAGATCAGCTCTTCAAAGCTGCCATGGATAAAGGTAATCTGGTGAGACCACATAGCAAGCAAAAGACACCTACTGAGCCTGGCTACTCCACTTTGAGTCTTTTCATCAGACCTGGAAGTGAGGTCATCTGTGAGTGAGTCACCACCTGGCTGAGGCCATGTGACATCTGGAGGGAGGACCACACAGCTGAGTCCAGTCAGCCTCTATCCCTGAGGGCAGAACCAGCCATAGTTACTGTTTAAATCTACTTCTCCAGGGAGTTCACCATGTGCAAGCAAGTCACCCCCTTGGAGGGAATCCATCTTTGCCATACCGAATATGCTGGATCTTTAGTAATGAGAGGAGCCCTTCATCCCTCCAGTCCAAGCAATATGCCGGAGCTCAATGACAATGTGAGAACCCAGAAGGATGCTGGGTTTCACTGTGCCTTAGAAGGAAACATGGGGTATCCCAGAAGTGGAGAGAGAGAGAGGAGATGGTGGGAAGAGATGGAGAAAATGGTGGGATGGGCCTGTAAAAGCATCCTGGGGCTCTGGAAAACATTCTGGTGCTTTCCTTGGGCACAAAGCCTGCTTCCTCTCCCTAGTACACTTCTCTGAGGCTTTGAACTATCACCTGCCCTCAGCACATCACAGGGCCCACACTTTCGGGAAGGCAGGTGAGGCCTGGAGCTATAGGCAAAGGAAAGGTGGTGCAGTTTACCCAGTCAGGCCTGTTTTGTACCACACAATCACCAAAATGACAAGTTTTACAGAAGTGTTCATTCACAAGGTGGTCAAGAGTGTGGACACAGGACAGCAAGTCTCAAATCTGCCTCCTCAGGGATAGGCTTTGGGGACACTTATGGGTCAAGGTGTGGGCAAAGATGACTGGATGACCCACACATCAGAGGTGTCATCTATAGCCAACTGAAAGCAAGTCCCTGAAAGCAGGTGAAGCCAAGTGAGTGTAGAAATGAAAGTAACTGTGCTGGTGAAGCCCAAGGGTTTATTTGGGAATCAAGAGCAGGAGAGATAGGTTAAGTCACCAGCCTTATTCAGGTTTTCCCTTGCTTTCCTTATGGCTTCAGAGGAATGGTAGCTTCTCCCTCACTATGACCTCTGTCCTGAGCAGGGTCCCTGACCCCAGAAGTAGAGAGATGGAGAAACAAATGTATATCCTTAAGCCAGGAGGGGACCAGAAGGAGACCCCTGTCCTAGAGTTGAATCTTGAGGGTCCAGGGCTTGCTACCCCCAGAGGAAGGAGAAGTACCAGGTACCACCAGGTCCATGGTTGTCATGGGATCTCATCGTGGCAGGAGAACACGGGACAGCAACAGGACCCTAGGTGGGCAATCCTACTAGTTCGTGGGGATCAGACCTCACGAAAAACTTCAGGATACAGGGGCCCCAGAGACCACACACTGCCTGCTGAAAACCCAGTGCTGCTCCTGCTGCTGGGGGAACAAACTAGAAGGAGCAAGGACAAAGAGGAGCCAGGCATGAACCAAGGAGAGCAGTGCTGCCACAGGACCATTGATCACACCACGAAGAAGGTCCTCCTGCAGGTACTTGTCCTGTGGCTTCCCTGTAAACTGCACACCTACCAAGAGAGGAAGCCCCAAGGATAGATGACTTCATGCTCAGGTGTCATTGACTCACCTGAGCCCAGCTGAGGACTCACCAATGCTCTTGACAACTCTGTCCCCTGCTGAGCAATGGAAACTTAGGGCTGTACCCCAACTGGTAGGGCCACCCCAGGACCCTGATCTCAGCTGAGCCTGAAATCACTTCCTGGTGTGTGGACACCAGTACTCAGCCTCCAGAAAAGGCCAGACCATAAGTAGCTGCTCAGGGCAGGGAGTGAGAGAAGCCAGATTTTTGTCATAGTTCTCAGCTATGTGGCCTCATTACTTCACCTGGGCAGTGAGCATCCCCCCTCCAAAACTCCCCACTTGCTTAGCAGGGGAGGCGAGCAAGCAGATGAGGCCAGAAATGTGAAAGGATTCTATAAACTGTGGAGGATGGTATCATTCTTGCTCTGATGCCCAGGAGGGCTGGCCCTGGTCCTTCCTCTCATGGAGTCCCCAGCCTTGGTAAGGAGACCTACTGCTGATCTGGGCAAGTCTGGAGGAATTATAGTGATGGAAGAGCACACACAGCACTTGTGGGCAGGTAGAAGAGGCCGCAGGGCAAAGGCTGGAGAAAAGGCTGCACGTTTGCCAAGTGCTCGATCATTATTGGTTCATACAGATCACATCAGCTCCACAAGGAATTTACTGTTTTCTTTGCTATTTCCCCAGTGCCTAAAATAGAACCTGGCACATGGCAGGTGCCTAATAATTGTGTGTTGCCTGGATGAATGGAAGAATGAACAGGAGGAAGGGAAGGCTGTCAGGTGAGCTGAATCATAAAGGATGAGTCAGAGATGAGGTGGGACAGCATTCCAGGGAGAAGGAACAGTATGGCAGGCACTCAGAGGCATGACATGGCAGTACCTAACATATCTGGCAAAGGCAGAAAGTCTGCTGTGCCTATAACAGAGGGAGATAATGTTAACGAATCTGGCTTTGGGAATCTGGGTCCTGACCTGACGACACAGTGGAGAGGAGTGTGGGTGTAGCTGGTAACCAGATGTGATTTTTTTTTTAAAGCTTTGTTGAAATACAATTCATAGACCATACAATTCACCCATTTAAAATGTCTAATTCAATAGCTTTTAATATATTCACAATTTTAAGACATTTTTTATTTACTCTAAAAAGAAACTCATTAGCATCATCCTCTGGACCTCTCATTCTCTCAACCATAGGTGAGCAAAAATCTGCTTTTTCTATCTCTAGATTTCCTATTCTGGCCTAGCAAGTGTGAAGCCCTGAGTTCAAGTCCTAGAACCACAAAAAAAAAAGAGAGAGAAGGAGAGAGAGAGATTTCCCTGTTTTAAACATTCCATATAAAGGGAATCAGACCCTAGTCTTTCGTGGCTGGCTCCTTTCACTTAGCATGTTTTCAAGTTGCAGCATGTGTCAGCTCTTCATTTCATTTTATTGCCAAGTAATACTCCATTGTATGGGTACCACAGTTTGTTTGCACATTTGCCAGTTCATAGAATTTGAGATGTTTGGATACGGTTTTTATAAGATACTCTGATGACTAAAATTAATAAGACAGACAAAACCAAATGCTGGAAAGACTATGGAACAACCAGGATGCTCAGACATTACTAGTGGGAGTTTATAATAGTACATCTAGAAAATTTTGGCAGTTTTTATAAAGATAAACATATACCTACCATATACTCAGCAATTCAACACATAGCTATTTACCTAAGAGAAATAAAGACATATGCCCACACAAAAATTTATACATAAAAGGTCCTGGCAAAATAGCCCAAAACTGGAAGAAGTCTAGTTCAATAGGTAAATGGATAAACAAACTGAAAAAATGGAGACTTACCTAACAGTAAAGTCACAGAAGATGGAAGGGGCGGGGCATTATGGTGGGTGAAGGAGCCAGAGGTACATATAATTACTGCCAGATTCCATTTTTTGTGACATTCACGAAGCTGCAAAACTCATTTTGAGGGTAGAAGCCCTAGAGACTGTTTTGAGGGCAAGCTGGGTGCTTGGGAGAGGGTGCAGGGCCCCTTCCCAGGTGATAGAAATGGTGAGCTTTGTCCAGGGTGTTGACTGCACAAGGATATGCATTTGTCACAGCTCTTTAAACTCTATCCTTAAGCTCTTCGAGATCATTGGAAGTCATCTGAGTGAAGGAGGGTTCATCACTGAGGAGCTGGACTTGGGGGACTAGGGCTAGGAGTAGCCAGCTGCCTCCTGGAATCATTATGACTTTTGGATGGGGAGGAGGATGGACAAGAGGGATGCCAAGGAAGTACCTAATTGGCAGCAGAGGAAGGAGACAGAGTGACTCATTAGTTCCTCCCTCAGCACCTGTGAAAACCCCTCAGTGCAGTCCCACTCCATCAGGAGTCCCACTCCTTCCTGAGCATGCCAGGCCCCAACTGCTTTCTGAAGGAGATCTCATAGACTGTCACCTATTTCAGCATCTTGTGACGCTCCCTGACTCATGGGAGAAGAAGTCCAAGTGACTTCATCTCCCTGATGTCAACAGACAGAGTCTGGGCTTTCCAGATGTGCTTGCTGCTAGGAGAGGGAGGACAGGCATGGCAAGGCCACTGGCTTGTGGGTGGTTTTGGGTGCCCAGGACACCTCCAGAACCTGACGGAAGAGCTGCCCAGAAGGTGTAGCTTACCCTTCCTGCATTGCAGTGGACTGAGGCAGCAGAAGGCAGGGAGGATTTCCTGGTCCCCTTTTCCCCATCTCCTCACCTGCACCCCTGATTTCCTCTCCATGACTGCTATGGCTTCCAACACACAGCCCAAGGAGAAAGTGGTGGGAGGGGGAGGTAGGCGTGGCCTGGGGCGCAGCTGGTGGGACAGACCCAGATTGTCTCAGTCTGTTGTGATTTACCAAATCTACCCTATCCCATCCTGTATGCTTACTTCCCTGTAGGAGCTGCCTCCTCCTACTCCATCATCTGATCATCTTCTGGTCCAGTCTCCTTGCCTCGGACAAAACTCAACCCCTTCTCAAACAACTAATTCCTTGTGCTGAGTCCTGAGAGTCAAATGTCCTTGAAGGGCTGAGACAATGCTCCTTTCACTCTCCCCTCTTTTCCTCTTCCACATTGCGTGATGAATTCTTCCAGAATAAAGGAAATATGTCCATGTTTTAAAAAATGCGTTATTGAGATCTAACATAAAACTATGGACAATTGGGCCATAGGAGTGGCTCAAGTGGTAGTGTGCCTGCTTGGCAAGCGTGAAATCCTGAATTCAAACCCCAGTTCCACCACAAAAAAAAAAGAAAGAAAGAAATATGGATAGTGCCCACATGGGTCTTCAATGCCAAGTTTGAAGACCCATGTGCACACAACACACACCATCATCACCACTAAGATAGTGAATCAGGACAGGAGGCATTCCCAGGATTTCAGACTGCTGCCTTGGGCCCCCTGCCAGACAGCCCTTGCCCCAAAGATACCACTAGTCTTATCACCATAGGTGAGTTTTGCCTATTCTTGTACTTCCTGTAGATGGAATCATAGTATATACGCAGGCCATTTTTCTTCTTTTCATCCACGTTGCTCCATGTATCAGTAGTTTGTTCTTTTTATGGCTGTGCCATTGCCTGGAAGAACCTCAATGCGTGGGCTGTTTTATTGTTAGTGAGCATTTGGGCTGTTTCCCTTTTGGAGCTCTAATGAACAGTATTTGTGTGGACATATATGCTTACTTCTCTTGGATATATGCCTAGGGGTGGAATTTCGGGGTCATAGGTGATAAGCATGTTTTTAGTTTTACCGAATGATTGCCAAACAGTTTTTTGCAGTGATGACACCAACGGATAGTCCCCAAACAATGCAGGAAAGTTCGTTACACCACATCCCCACCAGCCCTTTTCTAATTTTAGCTATCCTAGTAGGTACATAATGGCATGTCATTGGGCCTTAACTCTGCTTTCCCCTGGTGATTAGTGATGCTCTGTGTACCTTCTCATGTGCTCATGAGTCATTTGTGTGCACTGGTGAAATGTCTGCTTAATTCTTTTGACCACTGTCTATAGGGATGTGTTCCTTTTCTTATTGATTTATGGGAGTTCTTTATACACACTAGACAGGATGTATTGTGACTACCTCCTCCCACTTCATGGCTACATTTCTTAAATTCTTTCTTTTTTTTCTTTCTGGTGGTACTGGTGTTTGAACTCGGGGCCTCATGTTTGCCAAGCAGATGACCTACCACTTGAGCCATGTCTCCAGCTCAACTTCATTTTCTTGATGGGGTCTTTTTGTGAGTAGCAGTTACTAGTGTTGATGGAATCTAAGTCATCCATCTTTTCTCTTTAATGCTTCTTGCATCCCCTCTAGGCAATCTTTGAGAAGTCTGGCTAGGGTCACGCCAGCTTCCATTCTGTCCTCCCTCCACTGTCAGCATTGTTTATTCATCCAGTCTGGTCTATGAAGCCATCTGTCCATCGACTCACCATTTACCCACTCACTCCCCCTCCACCCCTCCCGTCCTACCATCCATCCATCCATCCATCCATCCATTGGTCTATCCAATATTTATTCCCACCATTGTGAGCTGGATGGTAACAGGTCAAAGATGGTGAGAAGTAAGTGAGATGAACGAGACCCCAAGAATGTTATGATCTGATGGGGAAAACACAACATGCATGAAATCCTTCACAGATTTCTATGTATCCTCATTTGTCCTGCAGTCATGGCTCTCATTCCTCATTCTCGGCAACTTCCATTTATGGTCCTTGTTCTGTGACATTCCTTCCAATATTTGTAGACAGTCCAGTTCCCAAAGGCCTGAGCTCCAAAAGGCAATTCTTACCTCCCTTGTTTTAGTTAGTTGGCCTTCATTGATGTAGCCTGGGATGGTGGTGGCATTGCCCCACTGTTGACATAAGTCTTACTTGTGACAAAGGCTATTTTCAGAAAAGTGTCCCCAGTGGGCATCACTGACAGACCAACGTTGAATGTTTGAAGGCTGCCTTATGGGACTAGTGAGCAGCCCATCATGGCAGCAGAGGGAGGCAGTGAGCCTGTGTGGAGTCTCAACAGGTAAGCTGAGAGGGAAACAGGAGGAAAGAGGGAAGCTTAAACTGCCATGGTGGAAAAATGAATGGACCCCAGCTCTTTGCTGATGGGTCTCAGATCAAGCTAGTTCTCAGAGGCCTGGGGCAAGGGGTGGGGATGGGAGGCTAGGCCAGTAACGGTGAGGGCAGAGAGCCTGCATACCTCCTGGGAGACTACCATCTGGCCTGGTCACCAACTCGGCAAACATACCTCAGCTACCTAACCTTTGCCTCTGCCTGTGTCCCTCACCCTGACCTCTTCCTAGGGACAATGGCACAAACTCAACAAAGAACCCGCAGCCCCTGGTTTCAGGTCAGGGCCTGATCGATGCTCTGATGACCCGACTGCCCAGAACTCCCCAGCAGACCTGGCTACTGTCCTCCCTGGTCAGCAGCTCCCAAAGACACTGGCCCTTTGTTGGAGGAGGACAGCCCTGAGGAGGGGCTGCACTGAGCAAGCCAGGCTGGCGCCAGGCAGGACGAGAACCTTGGCAAACAAGGCTCTTACACAGTGGCCTGCGGGGAGGGGCAGGACAAGGCTCCAAGCAGCAGGCCAGCCGTGCTGCCACATGGGACTACAGCCGAAACAGGACCAGGGAGGCTGAGCCACTGGTTCTCCATGCCCCAGCCATGCAGATTCCCCTCTCTCCCTCCCACCTTCCTGTATATGCTCAGCCCCTCTCTCAGATGTCCTGCCAGTTCTGACTCAGGGGACCACACCCACTCCTGCCAGTAGCCCCTGGTCCCTTAAGCAGGCAGAGAGCCTCTGCTCATTCTTCTAGTGCTTAAGGATGACAAAGACCCTTTGATGTGCAGCCAGCCCCTGGTGGGCTAAGTAGCTGAGCTGACCATGTAGGTCTAGGCCAAAGCGAAGAAGGTTCCTGTCCTTTCTCTGTACCAGGCTCCGTGATTTTGGACCCCACAGCAACTTTCAGAGGATGCCCTAAAATAGCAATGTCAAGTGACTCCCCCAAGGTGGTCCAAGAAATCAGTGAGGGGCCCAGGGGTGAGACTGGCCTATGCTCCTACAGCCTGACATTCCTGCCCTGGTGTAGGGAGAGGGGAAGAATCTGCCCTTGCCCTGCAGGAGGTGGGACTTTTTGTGGTAATAATCACAGGTGGCTTTGTGTTTAGAACTACCACTCCAGACACTGAATTTGGGCAAAGGGCTCCGCCTGGAGGTAGGGAGACCAGAGAGAAGACTGTTCTAACAATTTAAGTGGGAGCCAGCCCTGGATCTCCCTTCAGGAAAGAGTTGCTGCTCAGAGTTCAGCCAGTCACTTTTGAGCCACTTCAGCTGGGAGGTTGCAAACTCCTGGGCAGCCCCAGCAACACAAGAGTCAGGTGGTCTGGCCACATGAGCCCAGGGGATACCTCTAAAAGAGCCTGCATCCAGACGGCCATGAGGTGGGCCAAGGGGTAGGGGAGTGCTGCTCTGCATCTGAACTGTCGCCGCCAGCCAGTCCCGTTGCCCTTCTCCTGTCAACCAGCCCTGTAAACCTCACTCCCTGCTCCTTGAGGGAGCACAGCACAGAGCCTCAACTCCAGCAGTGGTAGGGGGAGGAACTGGAAGGCAAGTTGGCCTCAATGCTACAGCTCACTGCTGCTAACCTCAGTGACCTCACTCCATCTTCCAGCGCTTCGGTTTCCTCATCTGCTAAACGGAGCTAACGATCTCTTCCTTGGAGAGTTATAATGGGGAACTGATGAGTCAGTGAGTGGGAGGCACTTAGCATGGTGCTTAATTAATTCACACAGCAGGAAGATTTTAGCTGCACTTGGATGTATTCCTCTTTGCGGCACTATGAACTTGCTGAGCACTGGAACCAGCATGTGCACATATCTGAAGGTGTGAGTGGGGGTGGGGGTGAATTAGATGGGGACTGGTTAGGGAGAGGGAAGAGCCAAATGTGACACCCAGTTTGTAGCTGGGGTGCCTGGGCAGATGGTAGTGCCTTATCTAACTTGGAATTCTGGCAGGAAGGGTGAGGTGGCAGGGGAGTGAGGTTCCCACTGGGCCATGGTTTATGGTCTGGACAGTGTCCAGGCTGAAGGAGGAACCTTCCCGGGGCTCCTATTAACCCATGTCAGAACATCCATACCTCCCCAAACTAAGTGTCTGATTATCTCAGCTTCCTAACTAACCACCCCAAATCTAGTGACATAGGCCATACCAATCATTAATTACTGTCTTCTATGGGCTGTGCTGTAGTTTGGATCTGAAATGTCCTTCAAATGCTCATATGTTAAAGGCTTGGTCCCCAGCCTGTGGTGGCCTTGGAAAGTGGTGGAACCTTTAAGAACTGTGGCCTAGTGGGAGATTTTAGGTCACTGGGGGCACACCCTCACAGGGGATTATGGGAACCTGGTCTCTTCCTCTTCTTCTCTTTCATTTCCACCTGTGACGTGAACAGCTTTGCTCTGCCACTCACTCCTGCCATAGTGTGTCACCACAGCAATGCAACCCATTGGTCATGGACTGGAACCTCCAAAATGGTGAATGAAAATCAACCTTTCCAAGTTAGTTTATCTCAGATGTTTGCTTCAGTAATGAAAGGCTGATTAGCACAGGTTGGATATGGTTAGAGGGTGTCCCCCAAAGCTCCACAGGATGGAAGCTTGGTCTTCAGTGTGGTAGTGTTAGGAGGTGGTGGAACCTTTAAGGGGTAGGGCTTAGTGGATGGTATTTAGGACATGGCAAGTCCACCTTAATGGATTAATGCTGGTGTCACATAGTGGGTTTTCGGGAGTGATTTCTCTCAAGGAGTTTTTTATAAAGCAAGGCTACCCCACCTGCTTGGCCTCTTCCATGCAGTCATTTCTCTTTTTTGCTTCTTTGCCACTTGTGATATAGCCAGGGGTCCTTCCCCAGATGTGCCATACTGTTTAGACATTTTAGCCACCAGAATTATGAATCAAATAAACCTTTTTTGTTTATAAAGTCTCTAGCCCCAGGTGTTTTTTTATAGTAACATAAAACATTTTAATACATTATCCCCTCTCAGGGTTCTTAGGGCTGACCGTGCTCACCTGGGAGGTTCTCACCTGGGATTCTTACATGGTAGCAGTCGGTAGTGGCTGGGGCTGAAGGTGTCTCAAAGCTTCTTACTCACATGTCTAACAGGGACTGTCTCAGCAGGGGCTGTCAACTGGAACACCTACATGTGGCCTCACCATACGGCCTGGGCTTTTCACAGTGTGACGGTTGAGTAGAAGGAACAAAAGTCTAAGGCTGAGAGCCAGGTGGAAGGTGTATTACCTTTAGGGCCAGCATGTGAGAACACACAGCCTTTCTGTCTCACACTCTATCAGTTTAAACAAGTCCCCGAGGCCAGCCCAGTTAAGGGAAGCAGAACAAATCTCCACCTGTTAACCTCCTGATGCCAGGTGTGGCAAAGAAATTGTGGACATGTTTTAAAGCCACCACACCAGGGAACCCCAGACTCTAGGGCCAGCCCACCCCTCCCCCCAGACTCTAGGCTGAGTCCTATGTCGAAGAGGCACTTAGACACTCAAATGACAACTGGCCTGACCAAAGGGTTCAGTGCCCGTGGCAAAGAGTTGTGTCGTCATAGTGGCTGCTCGTTGAGGAAGTGAACAAGTACATGAGGGAGGTGAGAGAGAGAAAGAAGGAGCGAGAGTGGCTGAACCTGGCGGCTTGGAATCAGCCCTGCCTGACCTCACACCCAGCTCCTTACATTCAGAACTTGCCTGCCCTCTAGCTTTCTGCACCCTAACTCTGCCCACACCTTACTGCTGGTCCATCTGTGCTCTAGGATAGAGACTCATTTTGCTCTCCTTGGAATTTGACCCTGTCTCCAACCCCAGGCTTGAGGTCTTGCTGTCAAAAACCCTACCTAGGTGACTACCACCTGCCAGTGGAAGCCCTAACTGTGCCTCTCCAGCTTTTCTCACAGGTCATTCAGGGCCTCTACCTTCAGAGCTCCTCCATGTGAGCTGATGCCTTAGACTCTCACATAACTGCCCACTCTGGGTGCTCAGCTCCTCCGGATTGCCTCCAGTGCTCCACCCCAAGCCTCTCCCTGGTTATCCTTCCAGTGTGGGAAGAATGGGTCATGCTGAGTCAAGAGATGTCCTGGGAGAGAGCAGACAGAGAAGAGACAGGGTAAAGAAAAAGCCCTGGCAAAGGCACACAAAAGGGCTGTGCAGGGGAGGAAGGACTGAGAGTTGATGAGAAGGGGGTGGTCAGAGAGGCCAGCAGGAGATCAGGACACAGCGCCTAAAGACAGCCCAGAATCAGGGACAGCAGCCCTAGAGGAGGCTGTGCCAAAGGGTACCTGCTCTGCTCTGATGGCCTGGCAGCAGCCTTGCTGAGGAGCCATGAGCAGCAGAGGAGAGGAGGAGGGAAGGAGGGCGGAAGCTGGTGGGTGGGGGTGGGGGGATAGGCAGCAAGTTGAAGTGTGAGGAAGCAAGTCTAAGCTCAGGGGTCATCTGGAGCCTGCCCGCAAACTGCAAGGAGGAAACCCTGGCCCTGGCCATTCAAAGGTGGAGGGCACAGGAAGCATCTGCAGTTGGCTGTGGCCCAGAATACCCCTGGTTATGTGTTTCTCGGGACCAGGCACCAAGAGTGGCAACTCCCTTACTGATCCTCTACTAACAGCCCCGGCCTCAAGTCAGAGGGCTGGCAAGGTGTCCAAGTCCGGAGGGACCCCTCATAATACCCTTGTTGTTTGATAGGGCAGTGGATACCCTGAGAGTTTCCAGGTTAGGACCCTTCAATCTGTCCAAGAGGACTGCCAGTGCACCACGCACAATGAGGCCAGGGAAGTGAAGGAGACCAGTGCCTGTCACTAAGAAGGTCACCAAGCAACAGTAGTAATGAGAAGAATAGAAGCAGTTATGGCTTCCTGAATGCGTAGAGGGAGGGTCAGCACATCTTTCAGGCAGCACCTCACACAGCACTGAGGTTCAGAGCAGACATCTCTGCATGCTACAGCTGGCCTTTCAGAGAGACCTATGGATGGGGTCCCCATTGTAATCTCAATGGGGTGTGACATGCCCAGGGCTGTCTGGTGAACCAGTAGGCCTGGCCTACCACAGGGGGCCAAGCACCCACCTGGGTAAGGGCCTGAGGCCAGCTTGGCCCTGTAAGCACTGAAGGAAAGATCCACCTCCTCAGGTCTTAGCTGACCTGCTGTGGGACTCTATTTGGGTTGAATTGTGTCCCCTAAAATTCAAGTGTTGATGCTCTAACCCTGAGTACATTGGAATATGATCTTAGTAAAAGCAAGGTCGCCATTGTTGTAATTATTTAAGATGACATCATCGGGCTGGGCCCTAATCCAGTATGATGGCTGTCCTTCTAAAAGGGGAAATTTGGACAGAGACACAGGTAGGCCGGGGAACAATGATGCAAAAGAACACAGAGAGATGGGAGAGAGGACTGGAACTGACCCTTCCCTCGTGACCCTCAGGAAGAGCCAGCCCTGCCCAGCTCCCCATTCTCGTGGCCTCCAGAATGGTGAAACACTACAGTCCTGTGTGGTTGAGGCCTCTGTGTGTGGCACTTTGTTTTGGGCACTGTGGCAGCTCTAGCAAACCAATCCACAACCCCACAGAGTAAGAGGGAGCTCTTCCTTGGCCTGTTGAGACCCTGGGAACAGAGCAGGTCCATCCCTCAGCAGGAATGGGCCAGCCTGGGGTATATGTGTGGCACCCCCAGCAGGCAGGGGCATGAAAATTTGCAGTACCTGGTTAGTGATTCTATTTGTGTGCCACCCTGAGGCCTAGGTCACTGCTCAGAGAAGGAGGGGCCATCTGGCTGGCTGGGGACCTGTGACTCAGGAAGCCACCTGTGTGAGGAACAGGATCCTGAAGTAGGAACCAAACACCAAGACTGGATCAGATGGATCAGCTGGAGGAAATGTACTAAGGGAAACACATGTAAGACAAAGAAATGAAGCTGGGAAAGCCATCACAATGCGACTTAAATCTGACTTGATTGATGAGGAGGAAGACATGGGAAGGAAGAGAGGGAGGGTAAAACAAGAAAGAGAGGGAGGAAGTTGGTCAGGTGTGATACTGACCCTAATCCCCCCAAACAATCCTGAATTCCATAATAATGAAAACTGAAATCTCAAAAGTTCAAATCCTGAACACCACAATTCCTGCGGGGGAGGGGAGGGGGGTGGTAGGGAGAGGTGGGGGGTGGAGGCTGGATTCTGGGGAAGCAGGCTCTTGCAATAAGGCAACTGTGACAACTTAAAAGTGTCATTTGTCTGCTTTGGAGCTCTGTCCGGGGGATGAAATTCCAGGAGCTTTCACTGAATTAGACATCAGTGAAGTTACTGACTGGCTGGAAAATAATTATGTGCACAGTGGGAGGTGAAGACACTTCTGCCACAGAGCTGCTGCTCCATCCCCAGGGTTGTTTCTGAATGTGTGGTCTGCGCACCATGGCAGGTGGAGGGAATCTCTGCACACCCCAGGCAGCTGAGAAGCAATGGCACAGAAGCAAGGAATGCTCACACGGGCATATGTCAACTCGTAGAGGAATTTCAAAATGAGCAAGCCATGTCAAAAATGAATGCAAACGTATTCTTTGAGAAAAGCCATGCCCTAAAAGGAAAAAAAAAATGATCACAAAGTCAGCTGGCTCTTAGGGACTACCTCTGTGCAATTGCTCACGGTCTGTCCCTGTAAGACACTTTAATTTATTTTAGGTAATTATTTATTTACACAATACTGACTGGGATTAAATTTAGGGACTTGCACTTGCTAAGCAGGCACTCTACCACCTGAGCTTTGCCTCAATCCTTTTGCTTTTTAGTTTGTTTTTCAGATGGGGGCCTCACTGACTTTTTCCTTGGGCAGCCTAGGACTCTGATCCTTCTATCTCCATCTCCCAAGTAGCTGGGATTACAGGTATGTATTACCACACCTGGCTAATACTTCATCATATGTTTAATTTTCTTTTTTAGTTCTTAGGGTTTTTTTCCTACTTTTTTAAACTGTCAGCATTACTTTTTACATTTTACTTTGCTACATTGTTCATCCCCAAATCATTTCCAGTATTGAAGGTATAAATTGTACAGACTTTTAGGGAGGTCTAATTCATTTTATGCATCTTGCTTATAAATTTGCCTATACCAAAGTGCATTGCCACAGTGTTGATTTTGTGTACAAGCATTGTGCATGGGTGTAAAATGTTAAAACTTCCTTAATAAAGGAAGAGGAGTCTTTGTTTGTGAAAGACAAACTTTCTTAAGATCTCAGCTTTTTCAGGATTTGCATATACACCAGTGATCCATTGGGGTTCCTGACTGATTTCATCAACAGGCAGAGGTTGTCCATCATGGAATTTCCCATAAGGCAGTTACCACCATAGTGACGTGTGTTTACACATTCTGCTTTTTGGTCTGTTTCGTTATGATGTGGTTTGTCTGCTAATAATGGTTATACCCATGTGACTAGCATTAGTGTACCTGAGTGCTTATGCTTGCAGAAATGTGCATGCTATTTTGCCTATATAATTGTGTCAAGTCGCCTATGAAGAATTCTGTCATGTTTTTATGTTTCCTTTAAAAATGTAAATTAATGTTTTAAAATAGTTTTTCTAAATGAGGTTTTCCAGAATTACATTTTTGGGATTTGGATCTTTCTGAATTTTGTACTTTAGAGATTTTGATACTTAAGGATTTCAACATTTAGGATTATGTTTTTCAGATTGTGATCCAAACCTGGTTGGGTTTGGATAGCCCTTTAGGGAGTCCACCAGTCAAAACTGGCCATCAGAGTGGTCTGTGTCCCCCAGGAAGGGATGGTGTAGCATTCCTGCCACTCTTGGTCACTGGCTGGGAACATGGCTCAGGTGCATACACTTGGGCTGTGAACTTCAAAGTGCAGCAGCCTGGGCTCTTTCAGGCCGAGATTTAAGTAATGCATTCTCGTGGCTGCCACACTGGGACTTCACAAGAGGAGCCTGAGACCACTGTGGAGAACCTCGAACAAGCAGGTCATATTTTAGGGTAAATGATGGGCCAGTGCCCTAGGCTGACGGTGCCAATAAAACTCCATACCTTTCATGGACATTGCTTTGGCTTCCAGTGACTTCCAACATTATTTTCTTATGATTCCCTTGTTTTTTTGTTTGTTTTCTTTTTTTCCCAGAGTGGCCTTTCAGTTCTGAGAGCTCAAGGAATGCCAAGATGGCTGGGTCGAGGACATCAGTCAGAGATGTCCTTGTTGATCCCTCTGTTGTCATCTGAGGTCCTTGTTTCCATCTGGCTGTGGTCCATTTACAGTTTCTACAGTCACTTTCTTGTTCAACTGCAGGCTTGTGGGTCACCCGAGTCCTCTTGGGCCCCTTGAGAAATCTGCCCCTTGCTCCCTCTGCCACTCCATTGCTGGGAGAGTACTAGAGGCCTACTGCCCACACTGTACAATATCTCTAAACCCACCAGGAAAGGGGGCTCTGGGTTCTTGCTCCTTTCCTGAGCTCTACATAGAAATACATCTGAGGATGCCTCTGCTTTCAGATTCCTCAAGCTTACCTGGAAGTTGTCCCCCCGACAAGTCTAACTCACTTTCTTCCCCTCCACTCCCTTCTTCCTCCAACCCTGAGATTTTCAGGCAGGTTGAGGGTGGCTGACAATAGAGGCTGGGTGGGAAGACTAGTTGGCAAGTCTTGAGGTTTTTCTGAAATCTCAAAGCCAAATATTGCCATCATAGGCATTATTTCTGAAGCCCACCTGCCCCAAGGCATGGGGGAGAGGGCAGTGAGAGAGAGAAACAGACAGACAGACAGACAGAGAGAGGCTACTCTGCCCCATTGGTGGCACCTTCTGAAGTACAGATATTTTAAAAGGTTCCATGTTTTTCCATACACCTCCTTCCATTTGCTTCTATGCTTAGAAAACATGGACCATTTTGAAACCAATAACCACATATCAATATTCTCACCTCACTTTTATGGTTTCAGGTTACATCTCACTCACCAATGCACCAGTAAGGACTTTGAGTGTGCACTTTGAGGTGGCGCCTGCTCCTTTAGACAGCCTCGATTTGGGGGACTAACTCACAGAACCTACCACCCACCCCACCACCCAACCTGGGCAGGCACCCTCTCTATAAGCAATAATCTCAACCGCAGGGAGCTTATGACTTCCGAGTGTCATTATGCAGTGACATTGACAGAAAGGTTTCTCCTCTAAATTAACTCAAATGTGGCTCCCCTGGCTCTGGTCAGGCCTAGGGACCCCACTGTGGCCTCTGCCTCAGTGAAGCTCTCATCTCTCTGAAAGTGGCATTGGGTCTTCCTTCTAACAGAGAAGTTGGAGCTACTTTGAGCACCCTTCACTTGCAGGGGGACTCCCTGCCTCTGGTCCCCCCTGGGTCTTCAACTGAATTACCCAGCAGTCCCCAGGGCACAAAGGCCTCTGTTGTGGTATCCTGTTGTGTCCCCATGAGCCCAGCATCAGGACCTCTAACACAAACTCTCTAAGGAATACAGCCTATGAGTCAATTGACCATTTGAACTACTGCTCACCTAAAATCCCAGATATTTGTTCCATAGTTGCCATTTCTGCCAGTCTGACCTGCTGACCTTTTGTAGTAAATGTCAATGACAGTAGAGATAGCAGGAGAGGGAAGAGCCAAGTTCTAGATACAGGCAGAGCTGGGCCAGACACAGACTATCAGCTACTTTCTTAACCTGAGAGAAGCCTGTGTGGCCTTGGACCACTTGTACATTTCTTCCAGCTTTGGAGACCACGTTTATAAAGAGTGGTGAGCACTAGAGCCTGTCCCCAGGGCCACACAGGGATTGGAAAATAACATTGTAAATGCTTAGTGCGCATACTTTCTGAAGCTGTGATAAAGCTAGCTGTTCTGCTCACTGTTATCAAGACCTCAGACTGCCACACTTATTTTAATTGGAAGAAAAGACAAACACCTGTGAGTGCTATTGATTAGAAGGCAGACAATATTGACTAAAAGTAAACACCGTTGATTAGAAGGGGATTTGTTCTAATGCACGAAGAAACGTTCTCGATGCTAGTTAGTAAGTGGAGAGATTAAGAAAGTCAGGTCAGTAGAGTCAAGAAAATTGCACGGGTCCATGGTGGTGCATGCTGTAATCCCAGCTACCAGGAAGACAAAAGTGGGAGGATTGTAGTTGGAGGCTAGCTCATGCAAAAGTTAACAAGATCCTACCTCAGAAACAAGCTGGGCTTGGTGATACACCTCTGTAATCTAAGCTACTTGGGAGACAGAGATAGGAGGATCACAGTTTAAGGCTGGTAGGTATGACTGAAGTGGTAGAACACTTGCCTAGCAAGAGTGAGTCCCCAAGTTCAATCACCAGGACTGCTGAGAGAGAGAGGGGAGAGACAGAGAGAGAGAGAGAGAGAGAAGACTGCAAAACTGCAGGCTGTTTGCCTCTGTGGTTGGAGAGCCCAGAGCTCAGGCAAGGTCTGATCAAGCAGCATTGATCCATGCCCCACTCCTAGGCAACCTGGCAATGGGATCCTTTCCTTAGGACAGTGAGGCGTTGAGGAAGCCACTGCACATCATAAGTAGTAAATAAAGGTGGGAAGGGGCTGCATGAAGGGCTAATCTGAGCTGGCTTTTACACCTCCTGGGTTCCGCAGACCGGCAACTATTTTTGTTGGCCCTGGGTGGGAACTGTGTACCTACGCCCAGGGCTACTGAGCAGTGTTCAGCTGTGCTGTTCGAGGCCTCCACACAGGGGCGGGGACCAAACAGTAGATTCTCTAGGGCAAGAAGGCCCAGCCAGAGGGAGAGAGTGCAGGCTGTGGAATGAGCCTGGCCTGGGCTCAAGTTCAACTCAGCCACCTGGGATCCCTAACATGGGGATCAAAGACCCTCCTGCAGAGTTGTTATCAGGACTGGATGGGATCACAGATATACATGACTGCCCACAGTGTCATGTATATCTAGCTGGGAAAAGGCATCGTGGAGTGGGTGGTATCTGGCATAATCCACCTCTGAGATGCCACTGGGAGCCCACCAGCTCCTGAAGAAAGGCACAGAGCCAAGAGAACAGGAAGAACTCCACTCTACTTTTTCCTAGCTTGACCTTAGGCAAATTCCTCATCCCATCTGAGCCTCCATTCCTTCACTTGTAAGATCAGGATAGCCATTTCCACTTTGCAGGGTCATCCTGTGCCTCCAGGGAGACATCTTGGTGTAGGGCCCAGAAGTAAGTGACAAAGTGAGGTACCATCCCCAAGGCCAGCTTGTATCCCGCACTTAAGACTTCTTCCAGCTCATTCTCTCTCTCAGCCTTCCTTCATTTGCCCTGGAGGAATGAGACAATGACCAATCTGCCCCATATCTTCACAGAGACAAGCAAGTGCTAGCCTGCTCAGCCAGTTCTCCCTGCTGTGCCCATGGGGTCTCTGCCAAAAGCAGCTGGTGACACAAGCTTGCTGAGATGGTGGCTCAGTGACAGGCTGTGTATGGAGCAAAGGGTGGTGGCCAGGGTGGGATGCTTGGTTTTAGTTATCTATGGCTACAGCGAGTGACCCAACAACTTAATGGTTATGAACAGCAAATGCAGATTATCTCAATTTCTGCAGGTCGGGTATTCAGGCGTGGGATAGCTCGGTGCCTCTGGCTTAGGATGCTGCAGTCCAGCTGTGGGCTGGGGCAGTTGTCATCCCCAAAAAGCAACAAAACAAAACAAAGAAAGAAAGAAGTAAGGCTTCAAGATACAGCTCAGTGGTAGAATGTTTGCCTAGCATGTGCCACGCCTTGAGTTCAATATTGAGCCTTGAAAAACAAACCAAACAAGAACCCAGGTCATTAGATGCAGCCCACACTCAAGGGGTCACATTACCAAGTGTCACTGGGGACCAATCTAATAGACTTCTTGCCTCACTGGGGGTGGGGGTGAGAAAAAGAGTACATGATAACTTTTATCTATACAATAGAAAGGGCCAAAAACCAGGCTCTTCCTGGTTTTTGGGGTACCAGGCTGCCCCTCGGTACTTAGAGGCCTGCCTCCTCCTCCATCAAAGGATCACAGGCTGCGTCTGGATCAAAGACTCTGTGGCTGTGAGTACTCTTTCAAATAAGGAGCCCCTAAATGTGGCATGCCAGTTCGGGCAAGGATGGCACAATGATTTCACTAAGGAGCCCTGGGTAGGAAGAGTAAAAATCCACCATAAAACCCGTGCAGGATCCCAACCATCAGGTGCAATATCATGCACTTAAAACCACCCTTCCCTGAATCCTCAGCCAGCCTGGGCAGGGAGGCAACTCATTCATTCACTCTCTCATTCATCTTCGGAGCCCCTAGTACGTTCAAGCCTTCACAGCACCATTCTTCATCTGAACACTTCTCCGAGGTATTATTATTATTATTATTATCATTATTATTATTATTATTGGTAGTACTGGTGGTTGAACTCAGAGCCTCCTACTTGCCAGGCAGGCACTCTGCCACTTGAGTCATTCGCCCAGCCCAATATAGGTATTATTAACTCCTCTTTACAGATGAGGAAACTGAGGCTCAAAAAGCAAAAGCAAAAAGCAAGGAAAGCAGCTTTCTGAACTCACATTGCCACCTGTGTCTCTGTCCACATGTGTCCTCCCTGGTCAGGGCACACTGAGCTGCTGTGAGGTGGCCCGCTCCGTTCGGTCACTCTAGCACATCACCCAGTTTTGCTTAGGTATAACATACGCCCCTACATGAACTCCTTTTTTTTTTTTTTTTATAATTGTCCTCTTTCTCTTTCAAATAGAAGTTTACCTTTTGCTTAGCAAATGTGAAGCCCTGAGGCCCTGAGTTCCAACCATAAATAAACAAATGAACAAACAAACAAGTTTGCCTCCTGCCCTAACAATCACATGTATTCAGAGCCTAGAAAAGGCAGAGCACATAGCAGAGACTCAGATGGGAGCTGGAAGCAATGAACTATCTGAGGAGGGAGGACAGGGGGAGACCAGGTCCCCATATGAGTTCTGCCCACACTTGCAGGTCCTGGGCTTCCTCCACACTCCTCCCCAACTCTTCCCTTGGTGGCAGCTTCTCAGAAAGCCTTTCTCAGGCAGAGAATCTCAGAGGACAAGCTGCCTGGAGTTTCAAGTTTGGAGAGGCTATGACCAGACAGGTTAGGCAAGAGCCAGGCAGCTGGGGGTGGGCCCCACCCTGCCAAGCTCTCCCTGCCCCACTGCTTCCTCCTGCAGAGGACCATGGTGACATAGGTCACACAGGGGGCTTTAAAGCCCAGCTGGACTCTTCCCGTTGAGATCTTTCCCAGGTCTCTGTGTCCATGACCACCCTGGGAGACAAGGGGAGCCTCCCCTCTCATCCCTCCTACCTCCTACCAGGGTCTGGCTCCTGGCTCCAGCAGGTTGATGTACTCAGCATCATCAAGCCTGGAGATGTTACTAGGCAGAAGCCCCAGAGTGCAATTGTCACAGCAACCCACTGAAGTGTCCCCAGGAGCCTCTCTCTCAGGCTTCCTGTTAGCCACCCAGGATAAGATGTTTTCCTAGAACCCAAGTCCCAGACAGGACTGAGAGAGATGGGATCCAAGGGCTCCTCCTCCTCGTAAGGTCCACAGTCAAAGCTGGCAGTCCAGTATGTCACCTGGTCGCTGACACTGACAATGAACATAGCCTTCAGGGTGAACCTACCCTGTGCCCACAACGGAAGGGTGGGGGCGGGGTGCCTCCACCCCACCTCTTCCTGGGGCCTCCTTAGAACAAACCCAGCCTCACACCCCATGACAACACCATGCACATGGACCCCCCCCCACTGTAAACTGCTTGTGCAGCACACGGTACTGTAACCTGCCTGTGCACAGGGCAAAGCTCAGAACTCAGCACTGCTTTGAAACCACATCTAGAGAAGCCCTGAGTTCAAGCCCCAGTACTGCCAAAAACAAAAAACAATGCAAACAAAAACAGACAAGAAACCACATCTGTGAGTGAATCTTCAGAAAGAGCTCGGGCAAGAGTGAAGATGGTTTGACCACCGTCCTTACTCTGTGACCATGGCCTGGTTTCTGTCCCACTCTGACCTTTGGCCTTCTCTCTCACCTGCACAGTGGAAATAGAAATTGTGAACCTCTGGCCCAGAGGTCTCAGCTAGGTGGTGGATATATTGCATATAACTCATCAGAGTTTAATTTTCAAAATTAGTTCCTCACATTTACAAATTAGATTTTGGTGCAACTAAAAGTTTTCAGCTTAGATTAGAAATTGAGAGGACTGGGCTGGCTGCTGTGGCCCCACAGTCCTACCTACAACAGCTGACAGGCCTGGCAGCAATGGTTCCTCTATCTGGGGCCTTAGTCACTTGGACACCATACTGCCCTCTCCTCATTGCCTGTGTCTCCACCAGCTCACATCACTTGCCTATGTCACCTGCCTGGCTCTCACAGGAGCCTAAGTATGCATCCTCCAAATGTGATTCTGAGCTCAACCAGCCTGACTATTCATTGGCTCTGCCAGGCCCAAAGTTGCTGTTTCAGAATCCTCAGGGACAACAATCATCAGTACTCTTTTCTTGACCTTGTGAAGACAAATGTTGGTGTTTCTGATGATAACCCAATGTATAAATAGCTGGAGAACCAGGTGAGTGCAACACCTGTGCAATCTCATCTGCGCCTGGTGTCCTCAAAGGCTGGGCATGTGTCATGATTCAACTTAGAGACTGCCCTTCCTCCTGATACCATTCAGGATAGCCCAGGTAGGGATGACCTCAGTGCTGAGCCTGAGGGAAAGGTAGAATTTTTCTATGGCTCATACAGGAGGTAGTGATGATGTCTGATTTTCCAAAGAGGGCAGGAGGAGAACATGAACGAAGGAAGCTGTGGGAGGGGGCATAGCACCCCAGTGCATTAAACAATGTCAGACTTCAGCCTGGTCTTCAGGGCCCTCTGTGATTAGGCTCCCATGGGTCTTTCAGCTCATGTTCACTATCACAGTCCTTCCTTGAAGGTGCCTTGACCTCAATGATGTTGCTTATTCCTCCAGAACCACCCCTTCACATCTTTGTGCCTCTGTCAGACGCTGTCACGTTCAGGCTGATCACCATGTGAGAACTGTTCCTCCAGTCTGCTGGGCTCCTCAGCTCCCTCTACCTTCCCACTTTCTATTTTCCTGTTGCTGTCTGTCCAAAGCCTCTCTCTTGCCCTGCTGACCCAATCCCAACTCCTTGATGATTGCCAAAAGGGTCTGGCATGCAATAACTCTGACCTTGATGTCAGAAAGTCCCAGCTTCAACACTCTGCCTTTGGCAATTCACTGGCCCAATTCTGGGCCTCTTCCCTGTTGTGAAAAGGAGCTGCCATGCTGAGCAGGTTTGCTCAGGACTGAGGAAGGGCTTTGAGATCTGAAGTGGTGCTGTGATGAAGGTAGTTAGGGCTGCTTGTGCATCAGCAGGGTGGGGAAGAAACTGAGCCCTCCCCCAAGAGCAGAGGGACAACAGGGTACCACTGCTCCCACTGGTGTCTCAGGGGGCTTTGTGAGCTCAGGGCCTCGTACTGGCAGCAGAGAGCCTAGGACTTGTCTTTTTCTTTCTTTGTTTCTTTCTTTCTTTTTTTTGGCAGCACTGGGGTTTGGACTCAGGGTTTCATATTTGCTTGGATAGGCACTCTTACTGCTTGAGCCACTCTGTCAGCCATTTTTTGTGTTGGGTATTTTCAAGATAGGGTCTCACGAACTATTTGCCTGGTCTGGCTTTGAACCACAATCCTCCTGATCTCTGCCTCCTGAGTAGCTAGGATTATAGGCATTAGCTACGAGTGCCCAGCAGAGCCTGGGGCTTTTAGGAAGCTTCATTGCAAGGCACATGGGGTGATTCCTCTTTTCTGCTTTCAACTCCACAGTATGTGCTGACAGCAGAGGAATCTGGGAGATGCACTAAGTGCTCAAGCAGGGTAGGGAATGAGTGGGTTCCCCAGGTAGGCTGCTTACTAGAGGACACAGTCACAAAAAAAAAAAAAAAAGAGCCACTTCCCAGGGCAAAGTAGAGCCCATCCTGGACTGGGGCCTAGAGAACATTCCATAGGGTTTTATTGAATGCCCATCCCCTTCCTAGGCCAAAAATGCAGAGGAGGGGGCTGCGAACCTCCAGAAGAGGAGCCTGGACATTGCCCTGACCTCCTGAATTTTCTTGGGCCAGCAGTGTCTGCCAATACCTTTCCATGAGCAGATTCAGGGACTGGGCAGGGAAGTCCAGAGCTGGTCCCAGCTCAAGCCCTCCTGTCTCCAAGGCTCAGGTCCTCTCCCTTCTCTGGCCCCCTTTCTCTGAGCCCTGCAGCCGAGATCCTCTGCTCTGTAGACCCCAAGCCCTAGCAGTCAGTCTAGATTCTGCCCAACACTGATGGATGGTGCTTAACAGTTGACAAATCCCTCTCTCTTAGGAAAGGCCTAAGTTCATTTTATCATCACTCCTTTACTGGAGATCTGGGAGGACTGCACAGGCTGGAAGTTGGGGTCCAGGGTACTGTAACGCTGGCAGAGCTTTCCTCTCTTTGGGTCTCAGTTTCCCATCTGTGGAGTACAGGTGTTGACCCAGATGCCCTCTCAGGGCCCTGACTGGCATTCACTTATTGTGGGCTTTCCATACCTCCTAGGCTGCTGTGATGCCCACCCTTAGCCCATAGGGTTTAAATCCCCTCCTGTGGTCCCCCTAAGCAGTCCCTTCTCTTCTGTCATTCACATGGCCACTTCTGATCTCAAAGCCCTTCTCTTGCTCTGTCACTTTTCCTTGTACTCCCTGTGGAATGGCTTCTGGCAGTTGCCTGCAGAAGGTGCAGTTGACCAGGTGAGTGTTGGTGAGAGGGGATCCAGCAACTGCCAGGCCTGGCTGGAGCGGGGAGGGATTAGGTCTGTCATTCTCCCAGGTTGGAGAGGAGGGGGCAATTCCAGAGAGCTGGAGCCTGGCAGGAACACAATAGACCCAGGCTACATTTCCTGTCTGGTTGGCAGAGAGTCTGGTCTCTAGAAGCAAATAGGAACAGTCCCCGGGCAGGACAAGAGGACCGTGGTCATCTTGTGTGTGGTGAAAGGGAGGTGTCTGCTAATCTGCTTCCTCCTGCTGCTGCTCCCTCTCTAATCCTGCCTCTTATCTCCACTTTTCTCCGACTTTCAATGCAGCATCTCTCTTGGTCTCTCTTTGTAGGGACTATGGAGGGTGGGGTGGCAGGAGGCCATTTGGCCTGAGCCTCACATAAATATTTTGCTATTATATTCAAATAAAAACATATGGATGCTGGTGTCACGTGTTAGCATTTTTTTTTTCTTTTAAAAAATATACTGGGACCCTAACAAAAACGGAACTGGCCTCTTTTTGCACAGTTGTGTCTATCCCTAGGGGTCTCTGGCCTTGGTCAGGGCCTCCTTCACAGGACTTCACCTTCTGGGGCCACACGAGCTGACTGCGCTGCCCGTTGACGCCGGCAGGGGTCGCTCGCAGACAGGCCCAAAGGGGGAGGAGGCATGCAGGGGGCGGAGCCTCAGCGTCGGCGGACCAATAAAGGTGACGGCGCGCGACCTCCGGAAACCGCTTCCTAGGCGCGGGGGACCTTTGCTGTGCGGTTCTCTCTGCTCGCCTCGTTCCCGCTTCCCAACAGACCCGCGATGCTGGCGCTGCGCTGCGGCCCCCGCCTGCTCGGCTTGCTCCCCAGCCCACGCTCCGCGCCGCTGCGCCTCTCCGCGGCCCGCGCGTGCAGCAGCAGTGGAGCCAGCGATGCGTCCTCTTCCTCCCCCCGGAACCCACTTGTGTACCTGGACGTCGGCGCAGACGGGCAGCCGCTCGGCCGCGTGGTGCTGGAGGTGAGAACACTGGACCCGATATGTATGGCCTGGGAGTGGGGGACGGTCTGGGGGCAGCCCTGGACACTGGCCGGTGCCTGGTGCTCTGGGTGACCTTGAGCCCCCCCCCTCATTCTGGGCTCAGGACCTCAGTTTCCCCGTCTCCGAGAAGGGGCATCAGCTTGGTCCCTCCTAGCCTCTCGGAACCGTGGAGACGTGGAGGTGGGGGGGGGCAGGTGTGGAGGAGAAAGTTCAAGGTCAGATCGCAGAGGGTGAGGGCCCGGCGTACCGCTGGCTGGCCCGGGCTGAGGGAGAGGTTTCGAGGCCCTCCAGGACCCTCCTGAACCCGGAGCTCCCAGATGTGTGTGTTGGGACAGGGCCGGTGGTGGTGGAGGAGTCTGGACTGCGGGTTAGGCAGGGCGCTCACGTGGCGGCCCCAGCAAAGGCCAGGCCCGCGCCAGGGCAGATCTGAGATGTCCCTCTTGACAGTAGGGAGTGTGCGGGAATCCAACCCCAGCCACTCTCTTGGGGATCGACATTCAGCACTTGCCCCAGGCTCTTTCTTTAGACCCTTTTAAAAACAAAGTAGGAAACACATAGTGGCCCAGGTAAAGGGAGAACCTAGTGTAGCCTTCAAGCTACACTTTGAACAAAGTGCCAGTTAGTGTTGACTGAACTGTTTACAGGGGGTCCATGGTATTTCTTTTTATGTCTCAATTTACTCTTGTGGAAAATAGGGAGTACCCTCCCTGCCCTCAGTTGGTGGAAGAGTTACTTGAAGTCAAGAGGCCAGCTTGGATGGTGCTCCAGCCTCCCCTTAACCACTGCTGCTCTCTGGACCTCATTTTTCCATCTGGGCCTCCTTGGACTGGCTCCTCTCTAGTCTATGCCCCATGTGGGTCCAGCCAAAGGAGCTGACCTGCCAGTTTTTTCCAGGAAGTGGGCGAGGATGGCAGTGGTATTTCTTCTGATAGATTGGGAAATTGAGGCTGCTTCTCCCAGTCTTGGGTTCAGGAAGCAGCTGCCAGGAGCGATAGCTGCTTTGCCTCTGCTTGGCAGTCAGAGGAATGTGCGTGGTTCTTTCTCACACTGCCTTGGTCACTCTGGGTATTGAGTGAGGAGGCTCCTTCCTGTGCCTGCCTCTGGACTGACCATCTTCTTTTGTCTCTCTTCCCCACAGCTGAAGGCAGATGTCGTCCCCAAAACAGCAGGTAAGACAGAGCCAGGGTCTTCTGGATCTAGTCTAGGTAGAAGGGAACAGGCAGGGCAAGACAGATTGGCTAGAGGGAGGAGTTGGGACTCTGAAACCATAAACTGGTAAGAGTTCATGTAAGGAGCACCTGCTGGGCACCCATTGGCAGCTTTCTGTCCCTCTGTGGGCTCTGCCATCTGTCTAGTAGAAGCTGAGAACCATGAAAGACCCATGTAAATTCCCAACTTCCTCCTTCTGTTACTCAAGGGGGTGAGGTTGTGTACACAGCCCTTGGACTCCCTGCCTGGCTAGCTTCTACTCTTGTCATAGTATTTAGGACCTGGGATCAGGGGTGGGAAGTGACTTGTCCTAGTCACACAGTAAGTTAGACAGAGTGGACCCAGAAAGGGGAGTCCAGAGTCTTTCCACATCAGTTTCACTTGCTGGGGGGGTTGGTGTGAACCCACAGCGGGGCTGGCCCTTTTGACCCATCTCTCCTCCTTCCTCAGAGAACTTTAGAGCCTTATGCACTGGTGAGAAGGGTTTCGGCTACAAAGGCTCCACCTTCCACAGGGTGATCCCAGCCTTCATGTGCCAGGTAACATGCCTCCATGGTCTCTGCTGTGACTGGGGATAGCAGCGGGAGCTGCCTGGGAGATTGGGAGGAGTACTGATAATTGAGCAGGTACCTGGTGCGTGGAAAGGATGGAACAGGGGACTGCTCCACCATTTTGTCCCCTCACTCTGTGAGGCTACACCTTATTCAAGTTGTGATGGACCTTGCCTGCCCAGGACCAGTGGCAGGATGGCCCTGCACAGCTGCACTGGGAACCTGTCAAGGGAGAGCTGGGGTTGGGGACAGATGTACATGGGGAAGGAGGTGGACCTAAAGACTTTGAAGGGCCAGCCGAATCATAGTCTCTGGTCTTGTCCCTGCGTGTGTCTCCCTCCGCACTGGGCATGGGAGATAAGGAGGAAGAGAGAAAGGGATAGGAGGAAGAGGAAGAACAGGGCCCAGGCACGGCCTAGACATGCCTGGACTTGGAGCTGCTTTTCCGCCAAGGGCATTTTCTTAGTTAAATGAACTTGTTATTTGTCCTGCCTGCTTTTCAAAAGGATTGGTATTGCTAGGTCAGGTTTAGGAATAGATGTTAGCGGCAAGTACTGCCCTGGAGGTCTGCACTAAGCAGTTTCAGAGGTTGTCTTCTATTGGGCCAGACCCGCAAGGTCCTGGGGCAAACATAGCCTAGGGCCAGGAGTATAGATGTCATGGCTTCTGAAGTCCTTCCTGCCCTGAATTTTCTGCCCATTCCCTTGATCCTGATCCAGTGACTGCCATACCGTAGTGAATGGCAGTGGGTTGAGACTGGGCCTGCTGACGTTCTGTGGTGCCTGGATACACATTGAACATGTTGAAGGCAGGGAAGGGCAGGCAAGGCTGTGGCTGTGGGGCAAGCCTGGCCAAGCTCTGTGGCCTCTGCCCCAGGCTCTCTGTTCCACCTGGGGCTGGTGGGTGAAGCAAGAGCTAAGATGTGCATCCAGAGCCAAGTAGGAACTTACAGATTTGGAGAGTCATCCGGCATGAGATAGTAGCCCCTGGCACCCAAGCCAGGTGTCTGGGACACTGAATTGGCATCTGTGGATGCTTTAGCAGGACTGAGCAGGTCACCCCTCTCACCTAAGGATCCCGTCTCAGGAAATCTGCAGTTTGACCGCAGCCAGTGACCGACATGGGCAGCCACAAGGCTCTTCTGGCCAAGAACTTCATGGAAGTCCTGCCAGGGCTGCCTGAACCTTAAGTGAGTTCTGAGTGTGGAAGGGTGCCAGCCTTGGCAGACGCTGTCCTTGGTCACAAAGTACAGAGAAGTGCTGGGCTTGCTGAGAGAGTAACCAGGGCAGGGATGGGACTTGGCCTGAGGAACTGGTCTGCTCCTATAGACCAGACTGAGGAATGGTACCCTGGTCACCTCTTGTTGCTCTCTAAGAGTGATGAGTTGAAAATCCTGAGTCACCAAGAAACAGCTCGGAATGGGTTCTTCTAGGATTACTTAAAAACAGACAAAAGGTGTAATTGTTCAGGAACTGGGGTAGTTATTACAGCAGAAAATATTTAAGCTTTGCTTTCTTTTTGCGTATTTCCCTTATTATTTCATTAGTCCTTATTTCATTGGATGTTTATTGGCCCCTTTGCCTGAGGGGCTTCTGTCTGGGTGGTCCTTGGGTAGGTTGGGGCTGCCTCCCAGCGCTGGAGCAGTACCTGCTGCCAGCTGTGTGTGGCGACCACTCAGAAGGTGTTCTGTGTGCAGGCAGGTGACTTCACCAACCACAATGGCACAGGGGGGAAGTCCATCTACGGGAGCCGCTTTCCTGATGAGAACTTCACACTGAAGCACGTGGGACCAGGTGTGTGGGGACTACTGCCCTCTGAGTGCTCCCCCAGTTCCAGCCCAGCCTGTAGCCCTGGGAGGCTGCAGTTGATAATTGCTTAACATTCAGAGATGAGCCTTCCCTTCTTCAGTATCTGGGAAGCTCAACATTTCTGGCTCGTTCCCAGCTCTCAGTTGAAAACAGGCTTCCTTTAGGGAACTCGGTATGGGAGAACTTTAAGCAGAACCTCAGCACGGTGTTGCCTATAAGACCCAAGGTGGAGGGTGGCAAAATCTAAAGGTTGCAGCCAATGTTCCTGCTTTGCTTCACACTGAAGAGCTTTGCCAACGCCCTCTCCTCCCAGGTCACCCCAGGGAGACCTAGCAGGCAGCCAAGGCAGACAAGCCACAGGAACTGTGGGATGACCCAGGATCTGCAGACTCAAATGTCCTTGATGTTGCTTGAGCTTCTGCACTTGTGAATTGCTTCCCAGGTGAGATGCCTCCTGGGGCACCAGGCTTACCTCTGCTTGCTTTTTGCAGGTGTCCTGTCCATGGCGAATGCAGGCCCCAACACCAACGGCTCCCAGTTCTTCATTTGCACCATAAAGACAGATTGGTGAGTTCCCTGCTCCAGACCCTCTGGGAGTGACAAGCAGCCTTGCAACTGAAGGAGAGTTTGTGCAGTATGTGTCCAGAACATCTACTGTAGGACAGTGGCCTTCTCCCTGTCTGGGTGTCTGTGTGCGAGAGAAAGTTAAAAGGATCAAGGGAGAATTGGGTTGTTCCTGCAACCTGTTGTAATTAAACTTCCCATTGGTGCTGCTGGCTGGAATCTGCTGTGTTCTGCACATGCAAAAGGATCGCTGTACACACATACTTGGGAAATGCTGTAGCACATTAGACCTTGTGATGGCCTGAATAGAAGCTGGCTTGCTTGGTTTGCTTGGTATAACCCAGCTTATAGCCACATGGGGTACACCTGGGAAAGAGCTACAGTGGACAGCTGGGTTTCCATTAAGCAGCTCCCAACTGCTCACAGCCCCCTTTCTCACACGTTCACGGATTCTAGGGATGTCTTTTTCCCTGCTGAAATTTCGATTAAGGGATAAGTTTCTCTGCTCAGAGTCCCTAGTGTCTTAGGCCTGGGGTACCTGTGGTGGGGATAAAAGCTGACTGGGAGCTCTAACATCATAAAGCCCATTTTCAGGACTTTAGGGAGACCCAGGTGGTAGGGTGGGCATTTGCTAGTCTCTACCCTCTAGGCAAGAAAGATGGAGATGGTGGGGCAGGACAGGTCTTGCTGGCTCTGCTCTCTTTGCTTCTTCTATGGAGCCTTTAATGGGTCTTGCCATTCTGCCCTTGGCTGTCACCACTCTTGGCTTCACTGGAGCTAACTAAGTATATTCTCGGAACTCTCAAATCAGGAGCTGTTCAGGACTTCCTTGTTTCCCTGCACCTATCATTTTGTCACTCACTGCACAGTTCATGACTGTTAAAGAGGTTCTATTTCTTTGGACCTCTAACTTTTTCAAAGTAGCTCAGTACCCTGTCATCTCCTTGGGCAGAACAGTGGCTCACTTGTCATAGATGAGATTGTCAAGATTCAGGTTGAGTGGTCTGGGGCAAGGTCTCCCTGAGAGGGCAGCACAATGCATTCTGGGAGCCAGGCATCCTCTGGGCTGCCTTTAAGGAGCTTAGCAAGGCCTCATCAAGCTTCAGATTGTGGAGCTGGGTACTCAGGGGTTCTTCTCAGAGTTGCTATTTTTGGTAAATAATTGTGTGACCTAGTGGCTCACCTTTCCTCACAGGCTGGATGGCAAGCATGTTGTGTTTGGCCATGTCAAAGAAGGCATGGATGTCGTGAAGAAAATAGAATCTTTCGGCTCCAAGAGTGGAAAGACATCCAAGAAGATTGTCATCACAGACTGCGGCCAATTGAGCTAACTGTGGCCAGGGTGCGAAGATGGTAGCCACTGTCTGTGTGTTGACTCACCCATGGGCTCTTAGCATAGGTGCCCCAAAGGGTCACCTTTGCTCACTCCCTGCCACTGTGTGCCTGAGGAAGGCCACTCAGGAATGTGCACCTCCACCAGAACCCACCAGTCTGATTCCTAATGCCTGCCCTTCCTTGTGACTCTATTTTTGGGCATTCAGTATATCTCACAGCTCTTGTCAATCACAGCCTGTGATTGCCCAGCTCAGGTTCATGTGTGCCTCAGTGATACGTTAGCATCCAAGGAAGGGTTCTGCCTTTCTTGACCAAGTGGGTAGCCAGTTGCTGTTTAATGATGTCTTCCTAATTGCAATAACTTAATCAACAACATTGCCTAGAAATGAAGCTGTGACACTGACTACATCGTGCCGTGAGGCCACCTGAGTTGGCGCAGGCCTGAGAACTCCAGAGCCTGGCTTTTGAAACACAACTCAGGCTTTAGTGAAAGTCTGCAAGAGTGAGGCCTTCCTTCTGATTACTGTGAATCTCACTGGGTTGCTGCTGTCATTTTTGAGAAGGGACTGAGGGTTAGAGCAGTTGGGCCTGGGAACAAGCCTGCTAACTGTGCCCAGTCAATGTGAATTCCTGTGTTGGAAGCTTCTGGAAAAGACTTGTAAGCGCCCTGTGCTCAGGAGGAATGTGTTTCCTGGTGGGCTTTACTTTTTCTGTGCATTGAATAAATCTAATCTGATGATGTATATAAAAGATTTCTGGAACGTTCATGTTCACCTTAAATGTGATAATAAATCCTATTTTCTATAAAACACTAGTGTCTGTGGTTTTAGAAAGAAATTGTCTTTAAGTATTTTGAGCCAACTTACTGAATTTCCATCTGTCAGGTGCTGTGGTAAGCGCTTTTTCTTTATTTTGGTGGGACTGGGGTTTGAACTCAGGGGTTTGCACTTGCAAAGCAGGTACTCTATTGCTTGGGCCAAACCTCCAGCCCATCTTGCTCTAGTTATTTTGGAGGTGGGGTCTCACAAACTATTTGCCTGGGTTGGCCTTGAACTGTGATACTCCCAATCTTGCCAGCTGAGTAGCCAGGATTACCGGAATGAGCTGTTCATTTATTTATTTATTTTTTGGTGGTACTGGGGCTTGAACTCTGGGTCTTGCCCTTGCTAGGCAGGTGCTCTATCACTTGAGTCACACCCCCCAGCTCTTGTTGCTTTAGTTTCTTTTTGAATAGGGTCTCATGTTTTTGCCCAGGCCTCAGTCTTCCTACTTATGCCTCCCACATAGGTGGAATGACAGGTGTGTGCCACCATACCCTACTTTATTGGTTGCTATGGGCTCTCATTAACTTTTGCCCTGTGATCTTCCTTATCTCCTCCTGAGTGACTAGGATTACAGCTATGAGCCATCACAGCAGGCTTTTTTAAAATTTAGTTTTGTAGGACTGGGAATGGAGCCCAGGGCCTTGCACAGGCTAGGCCAGAAACCCTACCACTGAGCTACACCCTCAGCCCTATATTATGGGCTTCAGTGTGGACTAACTTATTTATTGTGATTACCCAACTCAAGTTCATGTGTGCCTCAGACAGTGATAGGTTAGCATCCAAGGAAGGTTTCTGCTTTTCTTGACCAAGTGGGTAGCCAGTTGCTGTCTAATGATGTCTTCCTAATTGAAATAGCTTAATTAACAACATTGCCTAGAAATGAAACTGTGAGGCCACCTGAATTGGCACAGGCCTGAGAACTCCAGAGTCTGGCTTTTGAAACGCAATTCAGTGACCTGTGAATGAGTTGTTGCCATCCCTGCTTTAGAGATGAGGAAGTGGAGACCCAGACAATCTCAGCATCCACAGCCCTCACCGTGATCACTGGCTCCACCTTGAACCCCACCTCTGCCCAGAGTGACCTGAGTTTCTGTTTTCCTTAGCTGCATTATGGGAATGTATTATGCAAAACACCCATGTCACAACTTAGTGGGGATTAGGTGTGACCCGTGCGCAGTGTATAGAGTGGTGCCTGAGGTGTCCTCAGAGTAAGCACTCTGGTATGATGATGTCATTGCATGAGTCAGCCTTAGGAAGGGGGAGAAATGCCTAAGTGAATGAGCCTTGATCATCTTAAGGCTGGGAGTGGATTTCATTACCCTTGATGTACCACTCAAATTCAGGATTGTAGGTGTTTCTGAATTTGCAGGGAGAGCAGGAGGGGATTCATAGGAAGTGGGAAGGGATTAAGAGCTTCCTTAGGCAGCCAGGACCATATCTTGTCACGGAGTGAAGGGGTCAGGCAGGTAGTTCCAGGAGAAGGCACTTGGGCTCTGGTTGGGGCATCTAAGGATTATTTCTCACAGGGTTCCTGAGTCAGGTTACGTGAGATCACAGGTTGGCACAGTCACTCTAAGGTCATAGTGGCTGGAGTTGGGTCCTTCAGAGTTACAGAGTTTCCCTGAGATCAGAGTTTAGCTGCATGTGTTGGGAGTTTTTAAACAATTCTGAAGAATTTTAGGGGTTCTTGGAGAGCAAGGGGGGATGGGCCTGACCCCAAGTCCCATTTGCAATCATAGATACTCTCCATTTTATTATAGGGAGTTCGGTAAGGAATTTCATTTGAGGAATGGAATCTGAGCCAAATAACTGATAATTGTTCATCCAGTCCAACAGGTCACAGGTGGGTAAACTGAGGCCCCAGGAGGGATCATAAGTGCCCCAAGTGACCCTATGTGTTTATTGGCAGAACAGGGGCTAGAACCCAGGGTCCCTGTGAGTCCTAAGAACACACGCACTCCTTCAGGTCACACATTCACATGCAACTGTCTTCTGAAGTCAAAGCCATGATGTTGGTTCCTGTAGGGGTTCCTCCTGCCCTGGGGCACTCCAGGGAGCAGTGACAAATTTGAGGGACAGCCACTTGAGCTGTGATCTGCTGGCTCTATAGTAGTTTCTGAGAGGTCTCAGGGTGACAGACTTGGGAGGCTCATATTTAGTCACTGGGTATTTCTTGTTGAGAGGGGAGTGTGTGTGTGTGTATGTGTGTGTGTGTGCGTGCTGCAGTGCAAGAAATTGAACCCAGGACCTTGCATGTGCTACATAAGCACTCTTACTACCGAAATACACCTCCAGCCCAGGTGGGATTTATTGCATACAAATCCAAGTGTGACATGTATGTAAATGCAAAATGAGACCTGTTGAAACTATTCCAGGAATTGGGGGGAGAGGGGACAAAGAAGCATGGTGGAAGGGGGTGAATTCAAGTATGATATATTTGATACATTGTAAGAACTTTTATAAATGCTACAAAGTACCCTCACCAAGCACAACATAAAAAAAAAAAAACAACAGAAAACAAATCCAAGTATGACTTAGTCCAGGGATGCAAGGTTGATAAAACATTGGAAAATCAATATAATACAATATATGATAATTATGTGTATACTATTATATAACACAGTATCAGTAAAATGAAAGACAAAAATTGCATAATGGATCTTAATAGATGCAGAAAAAAACCCCAAAATATACAACACCTTTTCTTGATTTAAAAAAGAAAAACAAAAACAAGTCAAAAGTTAGGTCTAGAAGGAAACCTTTTGAATCTGATAAAGGCATCCGTGAAAAGCCCACAGCTGACATCACACTGAATGGTAAAAGATCAGACACTTCCACCTCACGATCAGGAAGTTCCCACTCGGAACTTCTACTCAGAGTTGTCCTGGAGGTGCTGTAGCCTTCAAGGCAATTAGGGCAGAAGAAAAAGCTCCTAATTTGAAAGGAAGAAATAACACCATAGTTTCAAATAGAGGAAAATCTTTAGTAACCCACTATAAAATTTTTAGAACTCATAAACAAGTACATCAACATTGCATTGTATGAGGTCAATGTACAAAAATCAAATTTATTTCTATTCATTTGGAATGATCAATCCAAAAATAGAACTTAGAAAATTTTATTCACAATAGAATTCTTAGGAATATATTTAACAACAACAACAAAAAAAAACCACCTCACACATACTTTGAAAACTAAAACATGAATGGAAAAAAATTACATCTAAATCAATGGAAAGCATCCCATATTCATGAATCTGAAGGTTAACGTGATTAAAACATCAGTATTCCTCAAACTGATCTATAGATTCAACACAACCCTGAAGGAAATCTCAAAGGACTTCATTGTACAAATTACCAAGCTGATGCTAAAATTCCTATGGAACTATAAGGGACCCCGAATAACAACAGTCCTGAAAAATAAGGATGAAGTAGGAGGACTAACACTTCCTGATTGCAAAACTTACCAAAAAACCTAGACGCCGGTGGCTCACGCCTATAATCCTAGCTACTCAGGAGGCAGAGATCAGAGGATCATGGTTTGAAGTCAGCCCTGGGCAAACAGCTCATAAGACCCTTTTTTTGAAAATACACAACATAAAAACAGAGCTGTTGGAGTGACTCAAGTGGTAGAGCATCTACCACTACTCTCTACTCAAGCGTGAGGCCCTGAGTTTAAATTTCAGTATGCAAAAAACAAAAACAAAACAAACACTGCAAAGCAGTGACAATTGGGACAGTGTGGCATCTATGATCAACTGATTTTCAACAAGGATGCCAAGACCATTCGGTGGGAAAGGAATTGACTCAAAATGGATCAAGGACCTAAAAATAAGAGTAAAAACTGCAAACTTTTAAAAGAAAATACAGAGATAAGTATTAATAATCATTTCCAAAAGATTCATAGATGACACAAAATAAAAATAAAAAGATAAATCAGATCATCAGAATTAAAAACTTTTCTGCTTCAAAGGACATCACAAGAAAATGAAAAAACAACCCACAAAATGGAAGGAAGTATTTGCAAATCATACATCTAATAAGGTATTTGTAGCTAGTATACATAAAAATACAAGTCAACTCAACAAGAAAAAGCAAGCTAGACGTGGTGATGTGTGCCTGTAATCCCAGCACTTGGGAGGCTGAGGTTGAGGATTGGGAGTTCAAGGCCAGCCTGACCTGTTACATAGCAAGACTCTCTGGAAAAACCAAGGCTGGGGATGTAGCTCAGTAGCAGAGAACTTTCCTAGCATCCCTAACACCACAAAATAAAATAAAAAGATAAATAACCCAATTTAAAAGTAGACAAAGGATCTCTTTGGAGAAAAATCTATTCAATAGCAAATGAGCATCAGAGAAGACGGTGACATCATTATTCACCAGGGAAATTCAAATTAAAACCACAGGGAGAGGCCACCTCAGCCACTAGGAAAGTATCAAAAGTCGGGTAATGAGTGTTTGCAAGGATGGGGAGGAACTAGAGCTTTGCCGAATGATGGGATATCAACTCATCCAGCTGCTTTGGAATGTAGCCTGACAGTTCCTCACGTGGTTCAACATGGTTTCCACGTGATCAGCAATGACATTTCTGGGTATATACCCAAGAGAAGTGAAAACACATGTCCACGCGAAAACTCACGTGTGTTTATTGCAGCATTATTAATAATAATCAAAAGGTAGAAACAACCCAGTGTCCCTCAGTGGGCAGGTGCACAAACACAAGGTGGTATATCCACCCGTGGAATATTACCCGACTGTTAAGAAGAATGGAGTACCGATGGGCGCCTCGACAACATTACACTAAGTGGAAGAACCCAGCCACAAATCCCATGTACGAACCCGGGGGTTGAGAGAGACAGAAAGTAGATTAGTAGACGCTCAGGGATGGAAGGGGGATTTGGGGCATGTCCATAGGTGATAGCTAAGATGTATGAGGGTTCTTCCTTTTGTTTGATGGTACTGGGGCTTGAACTCAGGGCCTCACTCTTGCTAGGCCACTCCATCGGCCCTTTCTGTATTGGCTATTCTTGAGACAGGGTCTCACTTTATCCCAGAGCTGGCTTGGACCTTGATTCTCCTAATTTGTGTTTCCCTGTGTAGCTAGGATGACAGATATATGCACCACCATGCCCAGCCATTGGTTGAGATGGGATCTTGTGAACTTTTTGCCTAGGCTGACCTCGACCCTTGAGGTAGGACAGGCATGAGCCACTGTGCCTGGCCCACAGTTTCTTTTCTTTTCTTTTTGGAGGTACTGGGGTTTGAAGTCAGAGCCGTGTACTTTCTAGGTTGATTCACCCTCCTAACCCCTTTTTCTTTAGTCATTTTCCAAATAGGGTCTTGTTTTTTGCATGGGACCAGCCTCAGAAAATGATCCTCCTACTTGCTTATGCTTCCTGCATAGTGGGGCTACAGGTGTATTCCACCATATCTGGCTTTTTTTTTTTGAGGTGGGGTCCTGCTAACTTTTTTCCTCTGCCTAGTCTTGAATCTTGATTCTTTCCATCTCCACCTCTCAAGTAGCTGGAATTACAAGTATGTGCCACCATACCCTGCCCTGCATGAGCTTTCCTTATGAAATGGTGAAAATGTTCTAAAGTTGACTGTTGACAGGGTTGCATATATCTGTGACTACACTAGCAGCCACTTCAATGTGTGAATTGTAGGTATGTGAACTGTAGCTCAGTAAGTCTGCTTACTAACATGTATTAGCAAAGTCTCATAATTCTTTGGGTATGAATGCTGTTTCCTCTGGATTTCTTCTGTTCCTCGGGAAAACCCTGAGACTTGACCTGCTTATTGGTCTAAGGGTGATCACAGTGGGTCTTATGTGTCCCCATTCAAAGAATCTGTCTCAGGTGATTTTTATCACAGTATTTTAAACAAAGAAACCAGTTCTTAGACACAGAACGGCAAGCTGATTCTGCTAGCAAGGGAGAACAGACTTGCTGGAGGGTTCGAGTTTTTTGGTTTCATTTGGATCCAACCAGATGTCCCCATTCCAAACTTCAGCATCTCATTCCTTCTCGTTAGTGAGAAAACGTGAGGAGGTGTGAATTCAAATGATTCTGTGTTCAGGAACCTACACAATTAAGTTTTTGTTTGATGTTAAGTGATATCGGCCCAGTGTTTACAAGAAATAAGAGTCTTTTGCAGTTATCTTGGGAAATTTCTGGTTCTCAAACCATAACTGATGCTGAGAATTTAAGGACATAGTGTCTCATTTTCTTGTGGTAAGCAACCAATCAAGCAAGCATCCTCAAAAGAATCCTCACACCACAGACTTTACTGTCATCACTACTGCCATGATGTCAAGTGTCACAGCCACCTGGCCTCCCAGGGCACATACTTCTCTTCTCACTTAATCACAGGTGATAATGTGATGAACTTTGATGTCACTGCATACCATGTATAACTAGCATACCATTTCCCACTGACACATAGTACAGGCAGCTCTGCCTTCAAGATCAAGGGCACAGCCGAGCAAATCTCTTAACTCCATTTTTGTGAGTTCTCTCCTGGGACAATTCTTGCTGCCAATTCTACACAGCCAGATGAAAATAAGGGACAAAACCAGCCAAGTAACTTGCACAGGGAAAGTGCAATACCTAAGGGGAAAAGAGGTGCTGAACACTGCACACTGCTCTTCCAGTGCCCTCTGTTGATAAAGCGTCATATAATTCAAGTGGCCAGGGAGAAGTCATTGTGCCACAAACAGGACAAAGAAGAAAGGACATAGAGCTTGGAGACCATAGACTGATGGCTGTGCATTGAGTATTACTTTCTTATATAATCTGACATTCAATTAAATTTTTAGACCATTTATATTTTATGTAATTGCAAATACAGTTACATTTAAATTGGCCATCTTGCTACTTGCTTTCTATTTGTCCCATCTGTTTTTCATTCTTTCCTTGCCTTCTTTTGTTTCTTCTTCTTTTTTTTTTTTTTTGGAAGCACTGGGATTTGAACTCAAGGCCTCACATTTGCTAAGCAGGCACTTTTTCCTCTTGAACCACTCTACTAGCAAACTGACTTTCTGTTTTTTGGTGGTGCTGGAGCTTGAACTCAGGGACTCACACTTACTAGGCAGGCACTCTACCACTTGAGCCACTCTGTCAGCCCCCTCTCCTTGTCTTCTTTTGGATTGATTGTTTTCCCCAAATGATTCTGCTTTTAGCTCCACTGCTAACTACTAGATTTAACTCTTCATCTTATGTTTCTAGTGGTTGCTTTAGGGTTGACTCTATTTTGTGTAATTTATCACAGACTAATTGCAAATAATATTATACCACCTTACATGTAATATAAGAATTGCTGGGTCAGATGGTAATTTTATTTTTAATGTTTTAGGAATTGGCAATCTGTTTGCCAAACTAGCTAAATTTATGCTTCTACCACCAATGCACAAGGCTCTCAGTTCTTCCACCACTCTCAGCAGTGTTTGCTATCATCTGTGTTTTTTGTTCTAGCCATCTTTGTGGGTGTCAAGTGGTGTCTCCTTGTGATTTGTTTGTGAACCATTTCTCATGTGCTTATTGTATGTGTGCCTTCTTTGAAGAAATGTCTATTCAGAGCCTTTGTATGTTTTTAAATTTTTTGCTGATTTGTAAGAACTCTTTATATATTACAGACTCTAGTTCCTTTTAAGATACAGATGGTCCCCAATTTGTGATGGTTTAGCTTATGATTTTTTTGACTTGACAATGGTATGAAAGTAATATATGTTCATTAGAAACCATACTCAGAATTTTGAATTTTGATCTTTTCCCGGGCTAGCAATATGTGACACATGTGCTCTCTCTCGCTCTCTCTCTCTTTCTCTCTCTCTGGTGGCACTGGAGTTTGAACTCAGGGTCTCACTAGGCAGATGCTCTTACTACTTGAGCCACTCTGCCAGCCAGACATATGCTCTCTTGCAATGCTGGGAAGAGGCAGTGAATCACAGCACACAATCAGGAGGGCAGAGGTAGCCATGAGCCACACAACCAGGAAGGTAAATAGCCAGTACCCCAATGTACCCTATGGCTCAGCCATGATGTTTGGTAGGTTACACATGTTAAATACATTTTCGACTTATGATATTTTCCACTTGTGATGGGATTATCGGCATGCGATTCCATCATAAGTGGAGGAGCATTGGTGTGTGATTTGCATAGACAGTAATGCCTTGCTTTATGACAGGACATGTCCTGAGAGTCTGTTACTAGATGATTTCCAACTTGTGTGAACGTCATGGAGTGACATACATAAACTAAGATGCTACAAGGCACAAGGCAATGTGATCTTGTCAGACCACTGTTGTAATGTGATCTGTCAGTGGCTGAAACTTTATTATGGCACACGGCTGTATATGTGTCCCTGGCTTCAGAGAGGTTTGTAAGCTATCTGACCCCTACCACCTCCAGCCTAAAACCTGAGTGGATGGCAGACTGTAGGCTCTGTCAGTCCCACAAGGATTTAATCACAAAGCAGGGACAGTGTCCAAGTGAAGCACTCTGGTTGGTGCCCAATACCCCAGTTAGATAGATGGGAACTAGGCCTGGAGAGGCAGAGGGCTGTGATCAGGCAGTGACTTGAGAGCTGTCAGTCAAACCCTGGCTCTCCTGATTCCAGACTTTCTTACTGCAACAAACAGAAAGGAGATGAAGGAAAATAGCTGCTCAACCGCTTCAATGGGGAATTGATTAATAGACTATCTAGAAACACAACACGTGATGGGGCAAATGAGACATCTGTGTGCCATGGACAGATGATGACAATGAAGACAAGGCAGGTTACAGAAGAGCATGTCGAGAACAACCCATTAGCATGCACACATTTCTATAAGCAAAAAGAGTACGGAAGGGAAAGGCCGAACTCTGGACAGTGTGGTCTGTGGGAGACGTTGGGCTACTGGGAATGTCTACACCTTTCTGCCCTTCTTTCTGTGTTGTTTCTTCTTCATGTCGTGCACATGTTATTTTTGTGATTAAGGGAGAAAATCCCAATATTACCATTTGGCAGTTTTATGCAAGCACAAATGCATGAGCCTAGGGAGATCAGAGCTCACTTAGGATTTGGGAGAAAATTTAAGAACGAAACAAAAACCCCCTGAGAACAGGCTTGTCAGCCAGCAGGAACTTGCAGTTCTCAGACTTAGCCACCAGAGGGAAGCAGGGGACAGCTGATTGATGCAAGAAGAAAGCGAAGAGGAATTCTGGGCTGGCAACTTTGGAGAGAGATTGTAGGCCACGGGATTTGAAATATTCAAATCCCCCATGGTGCCTCCCCTTCTGGGGTCTCAGATAACATGCTGGGCAAGGGTCCTTTGTCACAGCACAACAAGGAAACCGAGGCAGAAGCCCAGTCAGAAGAACTGAACAGAATGTGAGCCTGGGGAGGGGAACTTGAGGCAGCCTGTCAGGATGAAGGCTCCAGAGCACATGGCTCAAGGGCTGAGGAGAGCCGAGGAGGCAGGAATGGGGATCCTGGGGCCCATTCAGAGGCAGCATGTGCCCAGGTGACCATCACCACCTCAGTGACCAGCACAGTTGTTGGCCCCATGTGCCAAGTGCTTTGCGACCTTGTCTAGTTTAATCTTGACCGTGACCCTCTGGTAGATGGGTTGGCATTATTGCCATATACAAGAGAGGAAACCTGAGGTTCAGAAGGGCCTAGTCCATCTGACCCCAGAGTCCTTGTCTAGGATGAGGATGGGAAGCAGAGACAGAGGTCACAGCAGGTGGCACAGTCCTGGACTTACAAGGCAAGACTTAGACCCCAATTGTCAGAGAGGAGGTAGGAGCTGGGTATGGAAGGGCAGTGGTGCTGAGCCCAACCTCATGTCCAGAAAGGGTGTGGGGGATGATGAGAAGATGGTAGAGGGGGAAGATAAGCAGCTCAGCTACCAACTGCAACGGCTTGGATGGGGGGAAATACCCTTTTGTAAGTGGACCCCAGTTCAGGGCTCCAGGAGGCTTTAGGGCCAGGCGACAAGGGAAAGGAGGAGTGTGCCCAGGGAGAGAAGACATGGGTGCTGGTCAGGCTCACACACTCTGGACACTGTTGGGACAGGGGCCAGAGCTGCCTCCAGGCCCAAAGGACCCCTGGGAACTTTTCAAGGATAGACATGGAAGGAGAGTTGAGGGTTCCTTGCAGGGCTAGGCCTAGGTTATGGCTGCTCACAGGCCTCCAATAACCACTGGCCTACACTGAATCATTTCTTAGAAAAGTTGGCAAGCAGACTGAGCAGGAATGAGAGGCCAAGGCAGAGCATGATGGACTGGGAAGGTAGCTGTCTGGGAGGGCTGCTCAGCCACAGGAAGCTGCAGGAGGCAGGGCTCAGACTTGACACCTGCTGTCCCCTGGGAGGGGCTCTGCTCCTTTCCAGCTCCAAGATCTTGGACAAGTTGCTCAACCTCTCTGAACCTCAGCTTCCCCTTCTGTAAAATGTGATTCATCATGGTCCCCTCTCATGGGTCACTGCAAGGATGGGAAATGATGATGCGTGCATATCGCAGCACAGTGGCTACTTTGCCCCATCCCCACCCCCACTGCTGCCTTGGACCCTCCTTGCCTGGAGCTCATCTCCTGCCCAGGTGCAGGGACAGAGTCAGAAGTGGAGTGTAGAGTGCCGCCAGCCCCAGTTCCCAACCCCTCAGCTGACACCAGTCTCCTTTCAACACCCCCAAATTTTGGATTGTTTGAGAACAAACCCAAGCTTTGTCTTATGTCACCCGCAGAGTTTCATTGTCAAACAAGGACATTTTTACATGATCCCAATGCTACATCACACCTCACAAAACATGAATTGCTTCAACTGTGGGGAATACGAGGACAGGACAGACTTCTGCTCTGATGGACTCAGGAATGGGGCTTGGCTTCCATCCCTACCTGGAGTCTTCAGCTTATGGTAAGAGACTCATGGCCTGTGGGGAAAGAGATGGCTGGGTCTACAGGAAGTTAATTTCCCTTCTTCTCTGGAGTTTCCTCACCAGTGAAAGTGAGTATTGACTGAGGGGGGTCTGGAGCACTTCCCTGGGGACACCGAAGGGTAGACCCTGTCCTCTGCAGAGCCCTGCCAGTCTTCACTGCGCTCTTAGCCTGCTTCAGCCTCATAGCATGTGCATGTATGTGTGAGTGTGACTGCGTTAGTGTGTGTGTGGGAAGAGGTGGGGGTGGGGATGAGTGGGTGGAGCAGTGAACTCTATGTCTCTGCTGGGAGGCCAGCCTTCGGATAGCTGGGCGGGGGGGGGGGGGGGGAGGTGTTAGAGGGGCCTTCACACCGAGCATTGCACTGAAGACAGGCTGTTCCTGGCTTCAGCCAGAGCTCTGAGGGAACAGCCAGAATGCCTGACCCTGGAGAGCCAAGCCAACCCCCAGCAGTCACCCCCCTTCATCTCAGCCCTTCCTGCCTCACTCCCTGTCCCAGACTCTGTGGGAGGGACACAGGCTCAGGTGCACTGGCCAGCGGCTGCTTGAAGGGCAGCAAGTGTTTGGAGCCTGGCTCTGGCACTTCAAGGCGTGAAAGGATGGGGTCAGGGCATCTGAGGGCAGGTGGGGCCTGATGGTTCAGCTACTGGCTAGCCCATCTCGCCCCAGGGCTCAGGCCCAGCCTAGATGAAACACTGACAGATTTAGGAGTGTGCTGAAGACTGCCCTTACCAGGATCAGAGCACACAGACTGGGGTTTGGCTATGCTACAGAGGACCTGTTGCCCGTGTTGGGCATCAGGGCCCCCCAGCCTCAGTTTCTCCACCTGTCTGTTGGCATATTGTCCTCACCCTGGCTCCTGCCGTGACTGTTAGGAAGATGCATGAGACCAGAAAGCCTGGATAACTGCCTGGGCCTGGTGTGAGGAACTCCCATACCACAGGGGGCAGGAGGCAGGGAGAATCCATCTCTGCACTATGGACAGAGATAGCTGGGGTGTCTACTGCAGCCCTCAGGGCATTCTAACTGACCTTCATGTCACACATTGGGAGACTGAGTCATACCTGGGGACCCAGAGCTCCCAGTGGGTCCTGGTGCTGCCACAGTTGAACCTTCATACCTGTCTCTCTAGGCCTAGGTCCAGGCCTGGTCTCCTTTCCCCATATCCCTGCCCCTGCCTGGTCATCTTGCTTCCTGAGTCCTCTGCATCCCTTGGAGTCCTAACTCCTGGCCCCACCTTTGCATTTCTGGGCTGAGGCAGCAACCTGGGGCTTAATTCCAGCTCTGCCTCTAAATGGCACTGGTGAGAGCTTGAGGTTCAAATCCTGGACCTACCACATGCCTACTGGGTGACCTCAGGAGAGCCCTTCCTCTTGGGGGCCTCAGCTTCTGCCCAAACCCAGACTCGTCTCTCGGCCCGATGCCTTTCTTTGATAAACACCCTTCTCTCCTGGGCCCCTCAGCAACTGCGGCCTCTGGACATAAGCATTAAGTCTACCGGAAATCCTTCCTGTCCTGGGGAATTACTGGTTTCCAGGGCTGCAGAAGATGTCGAAATGCAGGCTGTGTTTGCCTTAGGTTTGTTTTCTTTCCACAGAAAACAACACACACTCAAAGGCCAGGGCAGAACATGGAAAAACAACCTTGAAGCCTCAGGCTGGGCTCACAGTGAATGTCAGTCAATGCCTACTCAGTGAGAAAAGAGCCCAAGGGGTGTTGAATTCACTGGGCTGTTTGCTCTGTACACTATCCTCAATGGAGGTGAGGGGGACTGCCAACATCCCATGGCTTAGGGAGGCAGGGCTGGCCTAGCAGGTGGGCATGCAAAGGTCACAAAATTCATGCAGACATGGCAGTTTCCTGGGTTCCACACCCCTCCCAGGGCTGCTGGAGGAGTCTAGCACCATCAGGGTACCTGCTAGGAGTTGGCACTCAGGGGGATCATTCTTCTCCCCCCACTCTGATGTGGAGTCCCTTCTCTGCTTACTTGCTTGGTGGATACCATCTGCATTCTGGCTTACTCCAGCCTGACTGTCATTCCCACACCCCAAGGACAGACACCCAGATGTGATTTCTCTGTATGCAACTAATCAAGAAAAGGCTGGGTGACTTCATTCTGTACTATCAGACAAGGGGATCCTGCTTCTGGAGTCAGGGGTCTGTGTCCTGCCTTCCTTCCCCTCCCTCCCCAACCCCGTCCACATCCCTGGGTCCTGACCTCAAGGAGTCTTGTTTTCTCTGGACTGATCCTAAGCCCAAAGGCTTTGCAGGCAGGTGGTTTCTGACAGTCTTGCTTCACTATGGCTCATCTTCCATGGCCCTCTGCAAAGGCCCCAACTTGTGACAGTCCCACCCAGACTGGTCTTGCTAAGGACAGCAGCTTCTGCTCCCTCTCCCCCAGGTACACTTCCATTTGTTCACTGTGTGATACCCAGCGTCAGGAACCCATATTTCAATCTCAGCCAACAGGACCAAGTGAAAGCAGCCGCAGCAGGGCCCCTGGCTGCCTCCCAAGTCAGATTCACTCCTATATATGGATCCCCGGGAGTTCTGTCGCCAAGTTTACGTGTGACCTAATCTGCTGACAATCTCGCCCAGTCTAGGGCCCAACTTGGGGAATGCCCTCACCCTGGAGAGAGTGTCCACTTGGAGGCAGAGGGGCTGGGAGGAGGCAGACTGGTGGCTTGGAGGTAGGGAAAAGGACAAGACGAGAAACTCTGAAGAACGGAGGGCAGCTCAAGTGCCTTCTACTCCAGTGCTGTCCCACGCCTATGAAAATGTCATAATACTCTGTGTAAACAAACCCATGAGCCTCTTTCACTTCCCAAAATCCTTTTAATACAGCATGAAAAGGCTATATTTCCATAGGCAGGCCATATACAGTCTCCAGGAATAAGGCACACAACGGAATGCCATCCCGGGGGCGGCCCTCTGCAGAGTCAGGAGCCTTCTCCACACACCCTGCGAGTGGGGCCCACGGGTTCTGTTTGTCTTTTAGCTGGACACACACATGAACAGATACAGACATGGATAGGATCACTGCATGGGGGTGGAGGAGGTTAAGCCATGAGGTCGGCCAGGAAAGCAATGATCCCCGCTGCCACCAGCCTGGTGTGGGCACGGCAGGGACACTCTGCCACTTCACTGATGGTTGGAACACCCTTCACTTCAGGGTTAGTTGCTCTGAGCTCCAATGTAGTGAGGTTTGATTAAATATTTGATTAGAGTAGATTCAAGTCTATTAGATGCTGGAGGGCAAGTGGACAGATCCAAGTTCAAAGAGCATGGGGCCCATTGGTGTGGCTCAGATGAAAAAGCTGGGAAGAGGAGCCACAGGGAGGCCTGCTTCTGACTTCCTCATCCCTCCATGATTCTTCCTGGCAGGCTGGTTCCTCAAATGCTTCCTCTTCCCCTTGTCCATTCCCTGCACCCCCACGAAATTAATAAAACTGTAATAACAAAATAACTTGAAGGTGCGAGAAAATAGATTACAATGCTGTGTTATCCTCCGTGGAAGAGGCACAATGAGGTCACCTTTCCCTTTTTTGCTATGTATCTATTAATAGCTCCCCTTAAAAAGGTAATACTTTCCAAAATACACATATGTATAAATACAGGACGAGAGCATATTCATGTCTAAACACTTGAATAATATGCTGGCTACTTAATACTGATATTTTCACCCAAGGAAAATAATATAGAATAACAACGACATGGCTTAAAAGGATTGCAAAGATTTTTTTCTTATCAGAATTATGTACCAACTTCATATAATATTCTACGTAGACAATATTTCCTTCTTAATGTAGTTCAGTTGCATACTTTTTACAGATCAAAGCATAATTAAAGAAAAAAAATAACAGGAAAAAGAGAAAACACCATAAATGTTTTCTTGAACTTCAACCAAAGGCTTGCAAAACACTTCCAGAAATTTGTATTTGACATTCTATTGTCTTCTTAAATGCACTGAAGTTTTGAAAATGTCTTTTTGTTTGTTCTTTAATCTCAAAAATATCAAGCAATCATATTTTTCTTTTTCTTTCTTTCTTTTCTTCTTTTTTTTTTTTAAAGGCCCTCAAATATATACAGACAAAAATCACTGTGAAGATTTTTCGGGAGAAGCTAACCAAATTCAGTGTTGTGAGAAAAACTGGTAACCATGCAGAAATTTTAACATCTATGAAATTTGCTTTCAAAATACACACATAATATTTTTGTTTTTTAAAAAAGAAATTCTGTGTCAAGTATAACTCAAAATAAATACAAATTCACAAGTAGAGCTATTGAATACTTCTAGCGGGGTAAACACCGTTTTCTCTCAACTGGATCTCTAAATCAACTGGATCACTATATCTACTGACTACATACAACCGTCCCTTCTGAACATACTAAAACTGCATTCTTTCTTATCCCCTGGGCTCCAAGTCCCTCTGAGCACTTAATTCTCACAGCACCTGGCCTGGGCAATGGTGTCTTTTGCTGACCATGCAGAATTTCCAAATTCAGCCTGGACAGTGCAAGGGGAGAACATGGAAAGGCTGCCCAGGCAGGAGGCTCCAGCCCTGCACAGATGGCAGGACAACGACTGCCAACTGGACCAACCACCAAAAAGGTCACTTTAGGGTGATATCCCACCTCCTGCTGGCCTTGGCCTCCTGCAGTATGAAGCCTGGGTTCTTTTTAGGGTGTAGGCTTCCCCCAACCTTTACAGCCAGGTTGGCAGAATTCAGGCATCCTTGGGCTAAGGGTCCCCATGTCCAGCTTATCCTCAGCTGAGACAGCATACTACCCACCCCATACATGTTCTCTTTAGAGGCCCAGGAAGATGACTGACAGCAACAGCTCCTTCTGAGGGACAGACACATCGGGCAGGGCCACCCAGCTCATCCCAGTGCAGGTGCTGGGCCGGGGAGCCCTCAGTGGCAGTCCTCAGAGGTGGCCAGTTGCTCAGTTTGCTGCCAGCAGACTGTGCATGTTGGTAGGTGGCAGAGAGGCAGCAAGAAGACTGGGCTGCTACAAATATGCATTTTGTAAGTGCTCAGAGGGTATGCCCCGCCCCCCCACCAAAATCCACCCTGCAGCGCACTGGCTACAGAAACACTCCATCTCTTCGCTCGTTCCCTGGACCTTGACTAACACTTAACTGTAACTCCTCAGCTGTACAAAGCATTTTCATTTGAAAACAAAAGGCGACTGGCACCAGATGGGTGTCCTCCAGCCATGGTAAACACTGAATTTCAGGCCCATTTCATGGTCTGATTCCCTATCCCTCCCCCCAGAGGCATAGCATTGGGGCAAAATCAAGTGACCCAGTCCTGGCACTGGTTCACTCCCTCCTCCAGGAGAAGAAAAAACAAGAGAAGAATAGCTTCTCACTGAGGAGAGGAGGGCGTGCTCCTTGCTAGCCAGGACAGTGGTCTCCATGACCATGGGATGTGCCTCTCTGCTCCCTGGAGAATTAGGAAGTCACTGTCCCTTTTCCAAACAAGAGGTTCTGTGGCTTGTCTCAGGCTCGCCCCTAGGCATGATGAGCTACAGAGAGGGTTTGGCATTGCTCAGCCTGACTTCCTAACTGACTAAAGGGGGCAGTGGTGTGGATTATGGGGCACCTGAGAGGTGTCTTCCACCACTGTGGAAGTCCCTGTTCCAGGAAGGAACCCACCCAGTCCCCCAACCCCCAAAACTCCAGAATTGACAGGGACTTCTTTGCTCTCCAGTGTCACTCTCTCACTTAACTGGCAGGGAAACTGAGGCTGGGAATGAGAAGTCCTTGCCCTAGGTGACACAATGTGTCCCCAGAACGCCAAGTCTACATCCTTCATGCCAGAGCGGCTTCTATTCTGGGCCTCCAGCCTCAATGGTTGCAGCCTCCAGCAGGGTGGGAGGCCAAGGGGAAGGGAGATAAATGGGGCTGACAGAACCTAAGCCCACAGGACAGTGGCTGGTGGTGGTCAAGGGAGGTGGTGCCCGATGTCCCCAGGACATATCTCGGACCACTGTCCAGTGTACAGTGCCTCCCTGTGCTACCCTCTGCCCTGGGCCCATGGGAGGTGCTACAGCTCTCAGGTGCAATGCAGTGACGTCAGAGACAGACAGGGCTTGGCACTCAATGTGGGTGTGGACAGAAGCCCCCTCCCCAGCAGCTGCTAGTGCAGGTATCTGCTCACTGTGACTAGGGGCTTAGCACTGAAGATAAGGACTCTCCGAGAGTGGCTTTTTACGCAGGGCAATCTGGAAGGTTCCGGTTGGGAGATGGTTGGCTGGTCTTGGGGAGACGACCCCTGTAAGCTTTGGGATTCACAGTACATTTAGTGCACTTGTGGCCAATTCAAGGCTGCTCACCCCAATGGGACTGCCAAGGAAGAGAGCCTGTGGGGACACCAAGGGCTGTGTGGATCCAGGCTCAGACCTCTGCTGGACTTTGCCCCTCCACAGAGCCCCAGGCCCACTGTGAAGAGCCCTGAGACCCTGCTCCCATGGCCTGTCTGGGAGCCATGCCGTCACACTGTTTGTCACACACAAGACAAGGACTGGAGTCCCCTACCCAGGCCATCAGGCCTGTGATGATGCCCTATGCAAGGGGACAAGCAGCTCCTCAGAGCGGCACAGGAAAGCAGTGGCTGGCGGGGTGCTGTGGCAGCAGTGGTCACTGCACGCGGCGGCAGTAGTAGCCAAGGACCTTGCACTTTTCACACAGGTGCTGTGGGTGCTCCTTGCTCTGGTCAGACACGTCCAAGCCATCGGGCTTCTCCAGAGGTCTCTGCAGAGAGATAGAGGAAGGGGCCGAGGGAGGGAGAAACACAGAGAAAAACAGGAGAGTGAGACAGACCGGAAAGGCCCAGAGAGACAGAGGGCACACATCCAGACAGAGAGAGAAAGAGACAGAGAGAGACACACAGAAACAGAGGTACACACAGACAATGAGACAGAGAGTGACAGAGAGATACACAGAGAGAAATACACAGAAACAAAGACATAAGGAGACAGAGATATAGAGGCACACAGAGCAGAGTTAGTTATACACGTCCACAGTGACAGGTACACAGCGACAGAAGGAGATACACAGTGATAGAAGAATACAACAAGATACACAGGAAGGGATCCAGACCATGACATAGAGACACACAAATGCGAAGAGACAAAGAGAAACAGAGACATACGTATTTACACACAGAGAAAGAGATGGAGATTGAGACAGAGACAGATATATATATATATATATATATACACATATATACACACACACACACACACACAGAATGAGAGAGAGAGAGAGAGAGAGAGAGAGAGAGAGAGAGAGAGAGAGAGAGAGAGAGAACCTGTAGTTACAGATGGCTCAGTGAGGCACCACAACCAGGCCTCTGGTCTCTGTGTTTGGGAGGTGCGGGTTGAGGCCCTGGACTGGAGTCAAAGCCATGGGATGGGGTCTTAGACCTAGAACCTGGGCACACACACTGCTTAATCCCCCAGGCCTCTCCAAGCAGCCACCACCTGAAGCTCCCAATTGCCCAGGACAGGGGTACAAAGACATCTGCCAGATGAGAAAACCAAGTCCCTGGGCAAGGGAGACCAACTCACATCTTCTGATTCCCTGGCCAATTGTCACTTCTGCCCCTGCTTGGTAAGCCTCAAGATTCAAGGAAAGATTAGCCTGGACACAGCTGCAGCACTGAAACCTTGGGTGAATGATTCCTTGGCTCTGTGAAGCTGGCCTAAGGCTTGGGGTCACCCCACATCCCAGAGACTGGCTCACCCAGATCTGATAGTTGAGTTACTACATGAATGGAACCTCACTGTTTCTTTTTTCTTTCTTTGGTAGTACTGGGGTTTGAACTCAGGGCCTTGCACTTGCTAGACAGGCACTCTACCACTTGAACCACGCTCCTAGCCTTCTCACTGTTTTCTAATAGGGAAACTGAGGCCAGAGAAGGTAGGCGAATTGCCAGAGCTATCATGCCACTTCCAAATATGTAAAGTGGGCCCCTCACAACACCTCCTCTGCAGGGCTTGAGGACGACCCAGAGGGCAGGGCTTGAGGACGACCCAGAGGGACTTTGGGCTGTTTTCAAAGCAGGCTGAATTAGTCACACTCTTGAGCCATTTCTGATGGCACCGAGCTTCGTTGCTCCCTTTTCTCCACTCCTGCTCTGAAAGGTCAGTGAAGAGTGTCTCCCCTGAAACGTTACAGAGGCTGCTCTGAGCATCACCACCAGCAGGGAGCACCTACTGAGCAGTTTCTTGGCTGGCCCTAGAAACACCGCTTCCCTTCAGCCCCATCCGCAGCCTGTAGAAGGAATCTACACTGACTTGAGGGGACTCAGAGGAAGCCAGTCAGGGCCAGCTCTGGGACTCATGCTGAGGACAGGGGTCAGGAACTGCAGGCTGAAGTGGGATGAGGACCCTTGAGTGCCACGGACATGACCCAGGCTGGTCAGGGAAGGGCACTGAGGTCCATGCTGCCTCCTGTCCAAACTGAATTGCTCACAAATAGCACACTGGATTTTCTGCCCAATCGAGTCCTGGCTCCACACAGACACTCAGAGCAGCTGGGGGTTAGAAGAGCTGGAGAGGTGAGGTGGAGACGATGCGTGGGGAGGATTCTAATCCAGGGACCCATCCCCGTCCCCAGGGGCAAGAAAATCTGTCCCATTGCTTCCAAACTATAGGCCTGGGCCTGGGGATTTCAGAGGGCTGCTTCCCTGTCTAGACTATCCTGGCCAGGGAAGAGGAGAAAGCTTGACTTCATGTCAGACCTTGTTCCAAATGCCAACGAACCGTGCGACCCCTCAGAGCCACCGTCTCCTCTTCTGTAAAAGGGAATGTTGACCACACTTTTCCCATGACCCCAACCTCTCAATGGAGATAATGAAAGAGCACAGCATGTAGACATGGTCACTACTGCTTGTTCTTACTATTTGTGGGCGGGGACACAGGATGGTATAGAGTCACTCACAGTTGAAGGCAGGTAAAAGGGCCTAGAAAGGTCACCCCCCTGCTTTCTCAAACTTTCCACTAGAGACCTAGAGCAGTGTTCCTTCCTCCCCTGTGGGACTGCAAGCCCCAGGGCTGGGAGCTTTCTGTTGGCAGTGGCACTGGCTCAGATCACCACTGGCACTGTGAGAAGGGCTCTTGTGAGCTGGAAGCTGGGTCCCTGAACTCTCATCCTGACGGTCTCCATGACACAGGCCACATGGGCTCTCTGCTCTGCTCCCACAGGATGGTCTGACTGATGTGGCCCTGAAGTGTCCCCTTCAGTAGACCAAACCCAATATGGTTTCTAGCCACCCTCTGCCACTCCCCACAGCCCTCTGGCCAGGGGCCCTCCCTGAACCAGCTTCCCAGCAGGAGCCAGAGAGGCTGGAGTGAGCAGGCCTACTACCCTGGCTCCCCTGGTCTATACTTCATGTGACTGAGTTCTGCCACATAAGTCAGGCCACCTGGCTGCACAGCTTCCCTGAGAATGGCATGTTACCATCCATTTTACAATGAGGAAACTGAGGCTCCAAGACATTTAAGAGTCTTTTGTTCAGGTCCTGCACTGAGGAGGTGGTACGCCTGTGGCTGGCAGCCATACCTGCTCTCCAGTTCCGTGCTGCAGGAAAGATACTGCCTGCTGCCCACCAGCTGGTCCCTTGGCTGCCCTGTCCTGGGGCTCAGGGCCAGCTTATGACCAGCACTCACTCCAGGTCTTGTATTCTCCCTCTGGCCTGCCCTTGGTCCCTGATTTCTGTTCCCAGGGCAGCACCCCTCCTTTAAGACTGGTCCATCTCCTATGTATTGCTCTGCTATACACACCCTGCTCTGGGTCTTCACCACAGGGGCTGATAGGGGTCCTGCAGACCCAGGGAGGAGGACAGAGCCTCCAGGAAGCCTGGAGGGGCTGTCTCTAGTTTGTCCAGAAGACACTTCTAGCGAACTCCTCTGTGGCTATCTCCTGTGTTGTGTTCATACAACAGAGTCACTGGAGTAGGCAAAGTGTTGATGCCAGCTCTGCCACACATCAGCCGAGGGCTGTCAGGTGAGATTTCTCTTCCAGGACTTCAGCTTGCCCGTCCTGTAGCCTGGGCATGTATGTGTTTAAATGAGATGACTGCCTTACAATACTCTATAACCAGAAAGAGCTCTGTAAGAATTAGTAATTGCTGTGTGACTTTTAGCATGTCCTTTAACCTGTCTGTGCCTCAATTTTCCCCTCTATTAAATGGAGCTAATTTGTACCTAATTTGAGGGTTGTTGTGAAGAGTACATAAGAGATGCCTAGTGACTAGAACAGTGCCTGGCACAGAGAGAGGACTCAAAGTGTTGGCCAGTAAAACATCACACATTATCAGTGGTATGATGCAGGATAAGGGCTGGCTGGGGACAGAAAGGCAGCTGAGTCATTCCTGAAACATTCCTGCAGCATCCTCACCAGCCCCAGCTTGGCTCATCTGAGCTGTGCCCCTCCTTGGCAGTGACCTGTGGTGCCGCGTCCCCCTGTGGGCCTTAGTCTGGCTGCTCAGCCTAGCCCAGCTCTGGGGGAGCTGTCAGGACCATGTTCTTCAGTGAGGGAAAACTCCCAGCAGCTGGACAGATCTGCAGGACCTCCCCCCTTGCAGGGAGGGCAGGCCATTAATGTTTTCTTCTGTGGGGGCAGAGTCTGTGGGGGGCCGGGCGGGGGGAGCTGCAGCTGGAGCCTGACAGGAAACAGATGTGGGGAAGCATGGGCTTCTGGGGGATGATGCAGCCCAGGTCAAAGACAGTGGGAGGCAGGAGAAACCAACCAGCCCCTCTCCACACAGGGGACCTGAGGAGGGGCTCCAGCGCCTCCTCCAACTCTTCAAAGGGTCCAGATTGCTGGAAGACTGCAGGGGACAACCCCTCAGCCCTCCTCTCCAATTTATGTCCTCCCAGAGAGCAAGAAAAGCTGTGTGTGAGAAACCCATGGTCCCAGGAGAGGATACTGAGGGCTGGCATGAGAGAGCTGGACCAGAACCCTCAACACTGGCTGGCTGGGTGATCCTGCTCAAGTCCCATCTCCTCTTTGGGCTTCAGTGTCCCTGATGTATACAGCAGGTGCTCAACAAACACTGGTTGAGCAACTGGAGAGGGAAGAGTATAGCCACGTGCTTGTTCTCCAAAGACCCTTCCTGATTGGGCCATTGGAGGCTCTGGGGCAACTGACGAAGAAGGCTATGCTGGCAGGATGGAGCCCAGTGTGGTGGGGTGGCCATCACCAGCTGAGGATGGCCTGGCATGGGGCAAGGACACAGCGAAGATCCTGCCTTGCTGGGTACTGGAGCAAAATGGTGCAGAGGTGGGGACACAGGGACTTGGGTCCTGCCAGCCTTGGGTGTGTGAGTTGGTCCTGACTCTCTGCCCTGGTCACAGAGGATATGAGAGTTGTAAAGACTGAGCTGCCACCAGACCTGCAGCCCAGACCTAAGCAGCCTCATGTGTGTTAGGCCCTGCAGAAACTGGGCAGTCCCAATTCCCTGCCCCAGCCATTATGGCCTGTCATTCCTCACCTCCGTCTCCCCCCTCAGGTTCCATGCTAACCTCCAGCTCCAAACCCGATCCTTTCCCATGCATCCCAGATTCTCTACTGACTTACACCCCCATGCCTCAGTTTCCTCCTTTGTGAAGTAGGGAACACATAGGGCTGACCTCAGGTGCTGTCTGAAAGTATGACAGGTACAAAGTTGCAGAGGGTGCTGACACATTGCTCTAGGACACCCAGGACACAGGAGCCTGAATTGGGACAAAAACCGGGGCCTGACTCTTCTACCAAGAGCTATTCCACCCCTTCCCACAAGTGTCAGTCCACTGGACAAGTAAGAAAACACAATGGTTGGGGTTCTGCGGTGCCTTGTGGCCCTGGTGGCCCTGTTTGTCTCATGACATTAGTTTTAACATTCATCTGGGGTCTCTGCTCTCAGGACCTTGGTGCAATGGCCCCTTTACACTCCCTCCTGCCCCGAGGAGATGCGCTCCCCTGCCCCCTCCCCCCACCCCGTCACCCCCATTTTAGGTGAGACCAGGAAGGCCCAACTTGGACAGATCTGCCCTCATCCTCTCTGCATAAAGGAGTTAAATGAGGCTGAGAAAGGGGCAAAGCCACCCCACGGTGGGCTTGCAAAGAAAGACCCTCCCACTGCTCCGGCCTGACCCCACCCCTGCCCTGTGGCTCCACTCCACCCAGAGACCCCACCCACCTGCTTGTGCGGGTACACGTTGATGTGGCATTTGATGCACTCCTGCCCCATGTTGGCCCACGAGTTCCCGCTCATCCATTTTCTCTTGCACTTGGGACACTTGTACTCTCCAAAGCAGCGCTTTTTGCCCTGGTACGGTGTCAGGCCCTCGCCTTTGGGGCGTGCCTAGAGGACAGGAAGCAAACACAGGGGTTGGGGTCCTTGAGGTTAAGATGATGTCCCTATTGGGTCCCCGTGGCTCTGCCTTCCATCAGCATATCCTGTGTCTCTGTGCAAGCACCTTTTCCCCCAATCAAAAGTACCAAGGTCACCTCCAGTACACACCTGGGAAGCCAAGCCTGGGTGAGACTTCCCTCCACTCTCTCCTGCCAAGTACACACAGACTAGAGGAAGAGGAAGGCATGTCTTCTTTAAATTTAAGGAGTAAAAGACTCAATGATGGCTAGGAGCTGTCATAAAGGGGCAGCTGATGGTCATAGGGACATGCACACAGGTGTAGAAACTGGTATATAGTGAGTCACTCCAGCCCCACAGGCGGCCCTACCTGGAGGCAATTTTCTTCCAGGCTGGCCTCCAACTTGCCATCCTCTTGCCTCCACTTCCCAAGTGCTGGAGTTACAGGGGTGAGGTACCACAGCCCTGGAGACAGTCAATTTTCCTTTATTCCTCCCCAAAGCAGCCCTTTGTGTACAGACATTCGGCATATGCCATGTGTAGGTGTTCTCTCTGGCCAATGGAAACAGGTTACACATCTGGTTCTCCATCTTCCGGTTTATTTAATGATAAATCTTGGTGTTTCCCCACATCAGTGCAGACAGAGCTCCTGTATTTTATTTAACAGTTGGGCAGTAGTGGAATCCAAGCTTGTGCGTATTTAGGTCAGCATTTCAGAAAGTCTAGATTGTTTCCGTTCTTCTGTTGTTACAACAAGGCTACCATGAGTAGTATAGCATGTGCATCATTTTGCACATGTATAAGCTTATTTGAAGGACAAATTCCTAGAAGCAAGATTGCTGAGTCAATGGGTATATGTACTATTCATTTTTAAAGATAAAACCAAACTGCTACTGCTCACCCCGGCATACTGCATGTTCACTAACTTAATCTTCCAAATCCTTACAAACAGTTTTAATGATAGTAGTCCATCCTTATCTCCAGTTCCACTTTCCACAATTTTGTTTCCCTTGGTTTCTGTTATCTGTGGTCAGAAAGTGTTCAATGAGAAAGTCCAGAAATAAACAACTGGGAAGTTTTAAATTGTACACTGTTCTGAGTGGTGAGATGGGATCTCCCTCAATCCCACCAGGGATGTGGATCATCCTGATGTCCAGCGTATCGGTGCTGTATACACTACCCACCCATTATTCATTCAGCAGCTGTCCCAGTGATCAGGTTGATTGTTTTCAAGTGACCCTTATTTTACATAGTGGTGGCCCTACAGTGCAAGGGCAGTGATGTAGGCAATCCAGATATGTCAAAGAGAACCTGTAAAGTGTTTTCTTAAGGTGAAAAGATGAAAGTTCTCTCAATAAGGAAGGAAAAAAATCATATGCTCAAAGTTCCTATGATCTATGGGTTAAAACAAATTTTCTATTTGAGAAACTATGAAGAAATTCAGTTTTGCTATCACAACTGAAATTGGGAAAGTCATGGCCACAGTATATAAGTGCTTAGTTAAGTTAGAAAAAAGCCCACTAAATTAAAGGATTCAGCACTATCTATGGTTTCACACAACCACTAAGGGTTCTGAAACTTATCTCCCCATGTAACCAGGGCACTATGACATTGCCAATCTAAAGTAGAAAAGTTGTCAGAGTACCTTTAGCTTAAACATCTTTTATTATGAACAAGAGGGCATTTGTCCATGTATTTAAGAACTATTTGTTCATACTCTGTGATTTTTTTTTTCTGCTAGGGTTTGATATTTTCTCATTGACTTGTAACTGTACTTTATTTTGTAAAGAAGTTAGCTCTTTCCTGCTGTATTGAGATATAATTCATATATCTTATATTTTACCATTTCAAGTGGACATTTCAATGGTTTTTGGTATATTCACAAAGTTGTACAACCATCACTACAATCTAATTTTAGAACCCTTCTATCATCTTCCCAAAGTAGCCCCGTACCAACTCATAGTTACTCCTATCCTGCCCCCACCTCCTCCTGCCACCCAGCTCACATCTATTCTGTCTCTATAAATTTCCGATTTTTAATACTTCATGCAAGCAGAAACAGACAGCACCTATCCTTTTGTGTCTGGCTTCTTTCACTTAATGGAATGTTTTCATGGCTCATTCATCTTAAAGCATATGTCAGTACTCCATTCATTCTTGTTATCTGATAGTAATTTTATGGATATGCCATGTTTTATTTACCTATCTGGGTTGTTTCTAATTTTGGGCTATTAAGAATAAAGTTAATAAGAGCATTTGTGTATACAATAGTGTTTTTAAAAGTTGGCCTAGTTACGCCAATATTTGAAAGTAGGAATCCTAGCTTCTAGGGAGGCTAAAATCAGGAGGATGGCAGTTTGAGGCCAGACCTCCTGACAAAAAAGTTTGCAAGACCCTATCTCAGCTAACAGCTGGGCACAGTGGTATGTGCCTTCATCCCAGCTATGGTAGAAAGCCTAAAATAGGAACACTGTAGACCAGGCCATCCTGGGCAAAAAGTGTTACCCTATCACCAAGACAACCACAGCAAAAAAAGGCTGGAGGTGTGGTTCAAGTGGTAGAGCACCTGCCTAGCAAGTGGGAAGTCCCAGTACTGCCAAAAAAAAAAGGAAAGAAAATATAAAAATAGGGGACTTCCCATAGACATGGACCACACTAGTCTAAAGTTCGTGCTAGCTAAGGTTGAGGAGGGGCTGGCCATCAGACCCAGTGCTCACGTCCACCATGTCCCCTCGTCCCACATCCTTCCTTCCCCTGCCCTGCCTGCTTGGTCCTTGGAGGCTTTGAATTTGAGGTAGGCTTGAACACAGGCTTGATGCTGTGACAACTAAGTGTGGTCCCCAGTGGCAGCATCTCCTGGCAGCTTGTTAGAAATGAAGGCTCTCAGACTTCATCTTAGATCCTCAGAATCAAAACCTGCATTTTGACAGGAGTCCTGTGGAGTTCAGTAAGTGCAGGAAGCCCCAGGTTGTGAGGGATCTGTTTCCACATCAATCCTGACTGATAACCTGCTTAGGTCACACTGCACAGTGGTTAGGAGCACAGACTCTACCTCCTAATCCTGGCACCCTAATCTTGGGCACATTACTTCCCCAGCATGATGGAAGTAGCTACAATCTAAGGCAGTTCTGAGGATTAAATGAGATGATATAGTAAAATGCTGATCCGGGGAGTGACTCAAGCAGTACAGCATCTTCTGCCTAGCAAGTTTGAGGCCCTGTATTCAAATCTCAGCACTACCAAAAATAAAAACACAAGATTATTAGTACTACTACAATATTTACTGATCTGGAACAACAGTGGTAAATAAAGGAACAATTTCTTTCTCTAATAATCATGTTTTCTTTTTTTTCCAGAAGTCATTATTACCATGTGGTAATGGCCTACTAGAATTTCAGGCAAAATGCTAAAAAGGGACAAAGGTGCTGAATGTGGGAATCTGAACTTAGAAAGCGATAGCAACACTGTGCTGAATGTGGGAATCTGAACTTAGAAAGCGATAGCAACACTGCCCTGACCTTTTGGGCTCATGGCCTGTTGTTTTTGGGATCCTTTTTGGACTCACTGGCAGCGCTGGCATCCAGGAGAGAAGGTTCAGTCTGAGTTCTAGGCAGGACTGAGAGAGGCCATGACTTCAAGGGGTGTACTCCACATGCAACCAGGGCCTGGTCCAGTCACTTTGGGGTCACCCTGTGTCCCCACTGAAAGCACCTTGAAGCTCCATGTGTCTCTAATTATGGGGTATCCCTCTGAGCCTTTCTGGTGCCACCTACTCCCTCACCTGCCTCCCTGTGGCCCCATGTCCACAGCCATCCTGCTCCTGTCATCCTGAAAAAATGTGCCACATGCATTCACTCTCCTGTTCTTAGGGGCATCATCTACCCTGTTAGAAAAAGCATGAGGAAAAAGGTTGGTGCATTAATCATGGTGGGCTCTGGGACCTCTTTACTGAAGGGGGTACTGGGGACCGTCTCCAGCCACACCCACTCTAGGATTTGGCTCTAAAGACTTCTTAGCTCAGAGAGATGACTGGACTGGGGGCTGGGCCTCCCTTGGGTAGGGGCAAAGGGCAGGGGTCAACGTATCATAGGAAAGGGTCAAGTCATCCCAGGACACCCTCAGAGCAAAGCATGGAATCTGGGCCAGGATTAGAAATAGAATTCTAGTCCCGAGGAGTCTCAGTTTTGAAACAAGCAGGAAGGACTCTCACACAGATAATGGGGTGCAGAGTGTGGGCTAAAGCGAGAAGCAGAGAGGTGGAATAGAAGGGCAGGTGACCAGGGAGCAGAGTCACAACTTGAAATTAGAGAGGCAGTCCTTCTGGACCTGTCCATCAGGCAGTCAAGGACAGGGCACCTAGTCCTTGCAGGTCAGACAGCCTCAGTACTCATAGCTAACAGACCAGGCCCTGGGAGGGTTGAGGCTCAGACCCTGGACTGCAGGTCAAATGACCGCATTACAAGCTGGCTCTGCCTGTGACATGTGGGGGACCCTCAGTAATTCACTCAACATCTCTGTGCCTCTGAGTCCTCATCTGGAAACCAGGTGAGGACCCTGAGGCTGCTGGGAGGGTCTGATGCATTCATGGGTACAAAGGTCTTAGCTCAGTGCAGGGTGCACAACAGTACTTGGTGACCATCAGCTATTTCAGTATGGGTCACTCCTGGGCCATGAAGAGAGGGAGCAGAGACAGAGCTGATGCAGCAGCAAGGCTGAGACTCAAGGGTATCAGTCCAAAGAAGGTTCCAGAAATGTGCTCTCTGTTCCTGGGTTGGGGGTGGAGGGCAGCAAGCAAAAGAAAGAATGGTGCTAGGTGTCTTCACCTTCTGAAATATTCTCACAGAAGTACCAAGAAAGATAGAAGGAGGCTGCAGAAGCTTGGACACCTGCTGGCAGAGGGCAAGGAAAGAGGGAAGAGACCTGACATTTGTGTGGCACTCCCTGATTGCTGGGCTTTGCACTCAAGGCTCCTTGCCTGTCAGGTTCCCATTTGACTCTTCCCAGAACCCTCTGGGGCAGGGAATATTATCAATCCAGGTAACAGCTGGTGAAACTAAGCCCAAGGGGCGAGGCAGAACTTATCTAAGAGTGTCTGTATGTAACGGCTGGAGGCAAGGCTTAGCAGGCCCTTCTGCCAAGGCCACACTGGCTGCCTCTTCTATCTGCCACCCCCATTGTGTCCCCACCATGAGACCAGGTCAGTGTTTGGGAGGGATGCCTAGGCAGGGATGTTATGAGAAAATTCCTAGGGCCTCCTGGGAAGCCCAGCCCAGAGTCAGGTGCTGAAGATGCCCTCCTGCAGGTTGGGGGTTAGGGAGGAGGAGGCTGGAGGGTGGTGAGAAGTAGCCTGCCGGGCGGGCAAGAGGAAGAGACAGCGGATGGAGATGAAGACAGGCCAGCGGGCAGTGCACAGCATCAAGGAGCCACTTCCTGGAAGGCTCTGTCCCAACGTTGTTTATTCTGGCCAGCGAGGGCAGAGCCAAGAGGGAAGGCGTTCTGAACAGAACAAAGGCATTTCTGGCCCTCTTGCCTCCTCCCAGAAAGGCACGGCCTCTTCTCATAAACTTCAGCATGAAACAGACAGTCACTGCCGGCGGGGCCACCACCCACCCTGGCTGGGGCAGGCTGCCAAGCTCCAGCAGTCTCTCGTGACCCAGACTCCTGCCACGTACCCCCCTGGAGAATCGTATCTGCCTAAGCTCAGCACAGCTCACTGGGGCTCAGAAACCACTCCTGGTAGCACAAATAGGTCCTCCGGGGAACAGAGAGGCAAGGGGATTTGCTCAGTGCACATGGTGTATCAGGGATGGAGCTGGCGGAGGGGCAGGGAGAAGGTCCTCTAACCTCCAGATCAGGGCTAGAATGGCTGTGGGAGGGCAGCCTGGGAAAGTGTGAGGCTGAGCTGGGGAGGGGGGGTGGGAAGGAGGAGCCAAGCGAGGGAGCAGAGAAGGCAAGGCTGGGGATGGGGGGAGAGGAGGAGGCACCCAAGCAGGCAGCCCAGCAGCTTGGGAAGAGGCGGGATGCTGATACTCTTTGGACACTTCTTCAGAATGGTTCTGTGTTGGCTTCCCATGAGTTCATGCTATCGCCCAAACTTGGCTGGGAGGTGGTGAGCTTCCTGTTACTGGGACTACGTAAGCAGATGCTGAGTAAACAGCTATCAAGGAGTCTGCCACAGAGAGCTTTGTCCTGGTCAGGCATTTGTGTCTGGTGATTCTGCGGGCACTCCAGCATGATAGCCTCCTGATCTTGGAGCTGGTAAAGGCCACGGGCAAAGGTGTGGAAAGGGGACACTGTCAGACACTGCTAGGAGTGAGGGCTGGACAGATATATTTTCCTACTACATTTCTACAGGGCCACTTGGTCATAAGCCTTCATAAGCTAAAGAAAAGTTCATTCCTTCCCTGTAGTAAGTCCATTTCTGGACAACTATCCAATGGAAATTACCACGGATATACACCAAAGTAGTGTTCAAGGTATTCTTCAGAGTTCTACTTAGGATAATAAAAAACTGGAATATAATAGAGGGTGAACCTGTTCAAAGTGCACTGTACACCTCTATGGAAGTATTACAATAAATCCCCCTTGTACTATTAATGTATGGTAATAAAAAAGAAAGAAAGAAAAGTTGTAACCAGCAGACATTCCACACCAATGCCCTGGTTTCCCCAGGTTAAGTTACACCCATTGGATGAGTGACAACAAAGCCATTAAGATAGTTCTGATGACTTTTGTTAGGAGTTTGGGAAAGTGCTTAGAAAGAAGGCAGGATAAGCAATGAAATATTGCCTCAACTTCCAACTGTGAAAAGGAAAAATGCACAAGGAAACCAGCCAGAATGTTTCAGAAGTCGCTTCCAGGAGGCAGGACTGTAGATGATTTTATTCTGCTCATGTTCTGTCCTATTAATGAATTGTCCTTAGGTCTGACGTGGAAGAAGATCACACCGCTCATCAGCCAATTTCCTGGCCTTCAGGAACCCCCTGCCCACCAGGGGGCGCCCTGGGCTGTCCCAAGGTGCTGAGAATCCTGTGGAGATGGCAGCTCTATTCACACCGCTCAAGTTCTGTTCACACTTATCCCCCCTTTGTCCCTGCAGGTGTGGACATTGGCAGGCACTGGCTGGCTTCTGGCTGCTGGCTCTGTTGACCCATGTTCCTGTCCATAGAGCTACCCTGCCCCAGCCATGAAGGCATCCACACCTGTCATCCCGTCTGCTCCCTCCGTTTTTAGGGAATCCGGAGGTGTTGTGTGACACAGAGCCTGACTGGCCACAGTGCCCATTCCTTTCCCTATCCCTACTGCCTGTCCTACCACAGCAAGTCATCCTTAGAGTAAAGCTTGGTCCCCTCATGGCCTCTTTTAAATTGGGAGTCCCTTTTTCATAGAGGTAACAATTGTGGTGGTTTGTAGCTTGAGGTAGAACATCACAGGGATGGTGGGGTCAGGAGGGGCCTCAGGATGGGGTGCTGAGAGCTTGTGGTGGTCCTCTCCCTGCCCATTCCAACTTCATGCTGGATTCTGCTCTTTGGATGGCGGGTTCCAGCTGTGGGCTTGGACACTCCTGACCCCAGCAGTGACCCTCACCCAGGACAAGTCCTGGGTTAGATGTCTAGTTTTTATGGCCTTACAACCACCTTGTAAGTAAAGTACAGTTGGTCTCAGGTTTCATGTGAGCACCGGGAGGCGTGAAGTATGACATTGCTTGCCCAAGGCTACTTGGGCTAGAGATCTGAATAGATACTGTCTACCTGGGACCTTTCATCTTCTGAGCAATGTACCAGGATGGCACAAAGAAAAAAATCCATCACTCTGGGACAGTGAGAAACAGTCATGCTGGGGGTGTTCTTTCCTCTCTCTGGACCTCAGTTTCCCCATTTCTAGAATGAGGGGCAGGTTGACCCCTGGGCAGGGTCACTTGCTTCCCTGAAGGCCCATCACTCTGGTGTACCTGGCAGCCCCACTCATACTCCCCCTTCCAACACAGCTCTGGGCCAGCCCCTCATGTGTCCAACTGAGAGGTTCTAGCTAGAGCCAAGAGGGGCAGGGGAGGAAATGAAGAACAGATGGGCTCTTAGAGTCTTGTGTCTCAGGGTCTGAGACACAGTGGGATTTCCCGCTGGTGAAGTAGAAGAGGTCAAGGGCGCACAGAGGAGTCACAACGGCTGACCCAGGGCTCTGTGCAGCTGGTTGGTCATCCCTGGGGCCCTCCCTGAAGGAGCCAGAGCTTCCTCTCTTGAGCCCCTCCTCCTACTCTCTTTGCTGTTTCTCATAGGCCCCGGGACAGCTGGGAGTAGGAGCCCTGGCTCTCCCACTCCAGATTCTTAACTTTTAATGTGTACCTATTCTGTGTCAGGCACTTCCTAACTTGCCACTCCATAGCCCCTCCACATGACAGGAGAGCAAACAGAGGCCTGGGGAGGCCCAGCCACCTGCACAGGGCCTCATCACTGTGGAACCACATTTGAATCCCACCCTGGCTTCACCAAGATGTTTTCCATACAGTGTGCAGCCTCTCCCTGAAATGGATGTGAGAAAATGAGAGAACAAGCCTAGTCTGAGGACACCATTCACCTCTGATCCCCGGCTGACACATCAACCCCATTCATTCAGGGAACATCTATTGCATACCCTCTCTGTACCCGGCTTTGTGAAAAATTCCAGAACATTGAAATAAGACAAAATGATGAATGCCCTCCCTGCCTTCAGAAAGCTCACAGTCTGCAACCCCATGACCCTTTCCCCAGTTGGGTCCCACACCTGACATGGACACCCCCAGGCTCAAGCCCTAGTCAAACTCGTATCTGTGGGAACTTGCTGGACTCTCATCCTTGGGCAGAGGCTACCCCTGGCCTCTGCCAGGGTGACAGGCACATGAAATTATCTCTAACAGATGCACTAGCCCCTCAAAATCAACACTCTTAAACCCAGTGACAGATGAAGAAACTGAGGCTCAGGACAGGGCAGCAGGTTGTCCAATATCACATAATTATTAAGCAGTGGGGCCAGATCTGAGGTCAAGCTGTCAAGCACCCAAACCCATGCTTTTCTGTTCCCTCTGTGTCTGGGTCCCTGCGTCAGGAACCCTTCAAAGCCCCCACACTCACTTGTCCACACAGCACACGCCTGGGCTGGGATGCCACAGTGCTCTGCAGCCAGCTCCCAGCAGCTGCAGGCTGCCCGACGCCGCAGAGGAAGCAGTTGGTCAGAGGGACAGGTGGGTTGGGCCGCAGCCTGCAGGATACTGGGAGGGAGGCAGGACACGGCGAGAGGCCACCCTGGGCTTCCTCTGAGCCTCAAGGGCCTCCTTGTCTGAGCAAAGGCGTCTGCCTGCACTTGCTGGCCAAGCCTCCTCCCCCTTTTTGGGTTCCTGCTGCAGCCCCCTGTGGGCCCAGAAAGCCCAACCCTCTCAGCACCCCTCTCACCCCACAAAAATGCCATCGTGAGCCCACAACACTAGTGTCTGTCAAAGTGCAGGGAACAATGAGTGCTTTCATAGTGACAGGAAAAGGCCTCAGGAAAACCCTGGGGAGGGGGGCATGGTGTGAGGGTGTAGAGAAGGGAAGGGCTGAGATAGAGAAGAGAAGATGAAGAGGAGGGGGAGACCTGGGAAAAGCCAGGGAGATAGTACAGTGATGTCAGGAACAAGGGACAGGCCTCCAAGGAGCAAAGAGTGGGCAAGACAGAAGACTGGGGGGCGGGGGGGGTGACAAGAAGAGGCAGGAGACCATGGGGGAATCAACTAAGAGGAAACACACATTGGAAAGGACCAAGCTAGACAGAGACCAAGAAATTCTTCAGGACCTAGGGGGTGTGACAATCCTAGCACCCCATGTGCCTCTAGGCACAGTGCCCATAAGGCAACAGAACCCCTCTCTCCAAATCCCATCTGAAGCAATCTCAGGCAAAGCTTTTTGGAAAGCAAAGACTTTTTAATCACATGCACAGCCACTCCCTGGGTTATCTGTTTCCTGCTTCTGGCTTTCCTCCACCAGCCAACCACATAGATCAGGGCTGAGGGCAGGGAGGGGAAGAGGGGCCGTCAAAGGGGTGGAAACATCAGAATCCAGAATCACAGGCATTGCAAAAGACGTGGGTTTCCTCCTCTGTGTGATTGCAAACACAGGGATTGCTGCTGGCTGCCCTGGGGGAGCGGATATAAGATTTGCAACCACTCTGTGGTTTGCTGATCACTGCAGGCAACTCTGAATGTGAGTCCCTGTGCAGCCTTGCTCATGTCCCTGTGTGCTCGGCAGGCCCTTTCTCCTGATGTGCTCTCCTGCTACAGTCAGCCGAGTCTCCCCCAAGTACTCCAGTGGCCACTTGAGGCTTGGGCCCCATCAGTGCAGGACTGAGACAAGAGCACAGGCAGCGATGCTGCTTCCACATTGGGCTCCAGCTGACCTTTTATTAGTCCCTTCTGCAAAACTTACACTCAAAAAAAAAAAGTCACTTCATCCTGCAAGTGACATACTGCCCTATGTCTTTGCTCTTGCTGTTCCCCATGCCCCTAACACTTTTCCACCCAGTAAACATCCATGCATTCTTCAAGGGCAAGCTCAAAGAGTGTCCTCCCTGCCTCTCTGTCCCAGACAGGGTTAACTGCCCTCCTGGGGCAGCCTAGCTGAGAATCTCCTACCACATTCCCTGAAGAAGGCTGGGCTCCCCAAACTCCTAGGGGACCATGTGGTCGGCACCACTCTCTTGGCTGTACGTCATGTCTTTCCCTGACCCAGCCTCTGGTACGCCACTCAAGAGAGTTCGTCCCAAATTTAAAGAGATTTCACAAATTGCCTTGTGATTCCCCTAGCCTCTATCTGTGCACGTGGTGCTGTAGGACCCTCACCTCCTGCTTCTTGGGGCAGCAGGTCCAGATGGGCTCAAACCCTCAAGCCAGAGGACCCCCTAGCATGGCAAGTCCCCATGATGGGTGAGGTATGAGGTAGAAAGCAGAGATGAGAGGGCAGTGGTCTCACAGACAGGAGGTGGCAATGCTGGGGCTGGCCCTGGGCTGGGCTCTGTCCACTCCCATAGGCTGACCACCTGATGGCTGCACTGTTTTGTAGGGTGCAGGCCGTTGGCTCTGCAAGAAACCTTTCCTGGCTGAATGTGGCCAGCTTCACCTGGCTGGAGAGAGGCTCTGCACAACTTTGGAGGATAGGAAGGTAGTGGGTTAAGAGGTGGAAAGGACTCAGTCTGGAGGGAGGCTCGGGTGTGAGGGCCTCAGCCCTGGGAGGAGGGGACGGGGAGCTCAGCTCAAAATAGCGGTGGGGGAAGGGTGTGGAGGGGTGGCCAAGTGCCAGAAAAGAGATCTGCTCCACTCTGCATGGTGAAAAGCTGAAGTCAGCAGTTTGGGGCCGCTCAGGCAGGAGCCAGGAGTGGGGCTCCCACGGCTGCCTGGTGGGAGGCTGCAGGCCCCACTTCCAGTGTCAGCTCGAACCCGCATAACATACCTCCTCTCTGGGCCTCCATCTCCTTTTCTGGCTAGTGAAGGGCAGAAAGAGAAGTCAGCTTTCTGCCTCTGAGAATGGCAATGGGTGAGTTTCAGAGTTCTGGGTGCTTAAGAGACCCTGACAGTCACAGGCGCTGACTGTGCTGAGTCTACTTCACCCTTGTCTATGGGCAGCCTCACCCGACAATAATCCTGCTGGTAGTCTGAGAAGAATGGAGAGGGAAGGTGCACCCTGGCTGTTCAGAGGTGCTCATCCTCACACCCACGTTTATGTACTTCAGTCCCACTATCTGGCATAGCTTTTCTTTCAGCCAAATCCAGTGGAAGCTGCACTTCCTTCTAGAAGCTTCCTGGACTGCCCTGTCTACCAGGGCCCTACTGGCCTCTGTCCTCCTGTGGAGTTCCTCAGGCAGCCCCAGGGCCTGCTGCAGCTCTGCTGAAGGCCAGCGAGTCACACACTCTTGCCACCTGTGCACATGGCTACTTTACGGGGCTGACATACCGCAGGCAGCCAGACAAGGGCCTGGCCTCATGGAGCGGCTATCTCAGAAGAGCCTGGGCTGCAGGAGCTGGGGCCCAGGTCTGGGTGTGGGCCAGCAACCACACACTGTGTTGGGGGTTTCAGTCATTTTCCTCTCCAGGAAGCGAAGGTTCATTCCTTCCCAAAGCCACACTGCTGCAAAGTCAGTTCTTGTCTGTCTAGATCCAGGGGCTCAAGATCATGGTCTAGAGCACAGGTTGTTCTTACCCCGACTTGAGCTGTGTCTGCACCATCTGGGGATAACCAGTACCACCCCTGGGTCTCTGAATCAACAGATCCTAGTGCATCGGTGAATCTGCACCTCTACCTCATCCCTGGGAACTGCTGTGGCTGCTGCTGACCTGGGGAACCACTTTGGCAGTGGTTATCCTACATGATTCTGATCATAGCCAGTGTAAGTAGGGGTGGTCAGATGCTGTCTTTTCCAGGCTGCCCCCCCATGTGACTATTCCACAACCGAGGAAACCGAGGCTCAGAGAAGGCAAGCAACTCACACAAACCACACAGGAAGTTAGGGTCAGAGCAGGGAATGGAGCCAGGGCTCCTCAGCCCAGGAGCTGGGCTGGTTACAGATTAAAGAGAACAACTTGGGGCTAGGCAACTGGCCTTGTAGTGCAGGACTCTTGGTGGTGGTGGTAGTGGTGGTAGCAGAGGGGAGGACTGGCCGGCTCTCTGGCCCAGCTCCAGACCTATGAGTCCCCAGTGTCTGGAAACCATCACAGGAACAATGGCATGGAGCAGATCTGGCTGCTGGGGACTGTGGCCCATCTGCTCAGAGTGGAGGAACGGGGCCTGCAGCGCCTCCTACTCCATCTCTCCACCCATGTTTGCCTTGGCACCAGCACACATGGCTCCCGACAGCCCAGCTGTGGGGAAGTCAGTCCTGATCTGTAGACATGGGGGCTGTTGTTTAGGTTGGGTGCCCAGAAACCTGGACAGAGGCCAGGAGACCCCGGCTCAGCTCCCTGCTCTGCCTGCAAGACTGCTGTCTCATGCCTTGGCTCCCTGTGCCTCGGTTTCTCAGCAGGGAGCTGGACTGGCTGCTTTCCATGTACTGGCATGTGTATGACCAGCTTGATGCATGAACCAATATTGTCTCAGGAGTCTCGCTTGTCCTCTGCAGGTCACTGGGGGCCAAATGACCAACCGCGGATTGAGGAAGCCCTGGGCAGCAGTCACTGTGAGGCTTTATCTCACTGCCACAGGGCTCTCTATTTACATCCTCAACAAATATCTATTGGGTACCCTACAGCAGGGTGGTTAACAGGACAGATGTAACCCCAGCCCCATGGATGTACAGCAGGTGAGAAAGAACAAAAAGAAGAGAATTCAAGGGGATAAGGAGTATGTGTGGGGGTGCTTACCAGGCAGAGACTGATGGTGACCCATATTCATGGTGGGATGCCACACAGCGGGGCCTAGACAGGACAATCTGGACCATTCCCAGGGTCTGAAGTTTCACAATTTAAGCTGCTTCAAGGTGGACATCTGCTACCTCCTCCCCACTCCCCAACAAGCCCTGCAACCTGGGCATGGGGCTCAGTTTCCCCATCTGTCAATGAGCGAATGGGGTAAGCCAGGAAAGGCAAAGCTTTGCCTGGCTGTCAACTCTAGTCACTTGCTATCAGACTGTGTTGGGGTCATCTGAGCTCAGTAGGCAAGAATGGTGTGATGGTGGTGATGTCCACCTCGCCATGGTTGTGGAAGGGAACAGCAGGCACCTGGCCTAGCAATCCTAAAGATCCTCCCAGAACAAATGTCCCACCGTAGATGGCTCTTGGGCTTGAGAAGCAGACCAAGTCTGAGTCCTGTTGGGCCCTGGTTCTTGTGTCCCCTCCTCCTCTGAGCCTGGCACACAAGCCAACACTTGCCCTGATGGTGCCACATGGGTGTTTTACCTTCAAAGCATGACCCTTCCTCCAGGAAGCCCTCCCAGCAAACATCATCTCACCCTACAAGGCCCCTGTACTTTGCACCTCTCTGTAGGAAGCTCTCAGGATGAACCACTTGGGGTGTGTGTATGTCTGTGTGTGTGTCTGTCTCTCTGTCCTTTCTCCCCAAACCTCTCCTCAGGGACAAAGACTACATAGGACCCCCCCTCTTGATTTTCTAGGACCAGTGTGGGTCTGGGCACAGGGCAGGGAGCTCCGAGGAAGAGATGGAGTGCAAAGTGGTCACTGGAATACTGCCACCAGCCTGAGATAAGAAGCTAGAGGAAAAACAGGGAGGCATAAGGATGGGGGGGGCAGAGGCCTGGCAACTTCCTGGACAAGCATGCCGGTGATGTTCCCAGTCTTCAGTGTGGCTATTGTCCCCAATGGTCCAGAGAGCAGGCTCAATAGGGCCTCTGTCCCTCCCCAAGCCGGTCTGCCTGGCTCAGTAGCATCCCACTGGGCAGCTGGGAGGCGAGGGCTGACACTTCCTGTCCCCGCTGCAAGCATTCAGGATGGTAGTGGGGGGCAATTCTCAGACAAGCACCCATCTGTGTTCCCCAGAGAAGCATGCCCAGCTGGGGGAGGAGGCGGGAGAAGGAAGAGAAGCACTGGGACATTCTCAGCCTGTGCCTCAGCCCCTTGTAACCAGCCTGGGCCCCCTCTCTGAACTCAAGCAGTCAGGCTGGGCACCTCTTGGCCCTGCCTCAGGGTCTTTGAACTTGCTTTTCCCTCTGTCAGGCACATTCTTCCCCAGATCACCACACTATTTCCTCCCTGCTTCATTTGTCTCTATTCAACTTGTCACACCTTCAGACAGGCCGTCCCTGACAACACTATTTGAATATGACCTGTGGCAGAGGTCTGCATCTATTTCTTCGCTGTCTCTCACCTCATAAGAACATGATGGTCTTCAGTCTTTCCTTGTTTTCCTTGATCACTCCGGGGCAATGCCAGGCAATAGTAGGTGCTTAATAAATGTGATGGACAGATAAAGTAACAACTTGAGCATCAGTTTACCCATTGAGGGATGTGCTGGAGAAGCAATGGGGAACCAGCGATGAGTTAAAGACATTCTGGTATCTCTTTGGCCACACATGGAGGACGGATGGAGAGGGGTGGAGGGACCAGACGTGAGGATACCAGTTGGAGCTGTTGCCGCATTGTTGAGGAGTGACGATGGTAGTGTGGTCAGGGAGAGGTGCAAGGAGGAGAAGGTGCAGGACCTCCAGAGGCAGACAGGAGGTGTTGACAAGACATGAGGTGGAAAACAGTGGGAAGCCCAGGAACAAGCCTGCGGTGGTGGGCTTCAGCTATCGTGCATGTTGTGGGGGCCAGGCCTGGGGCTCTCTTTTGCGCCCTGGAAGTCCTGGCTCTGATGGTGGCAGGGCTGGGGTAGGCAGTGACCAGTGGAAGATACCTGGCCACCACTGGGTAGCAGAAGCAGTGATGGATGGAGGAGCCTTCTAATGACTCTCTGCCTGGCTATAAACCTGTCACTGTGTCTGCACAAGCTGCCCCTGGGCACAGGATCCACTCCCACAGCTGGTTTGGAGGGGACCCATGAATTCTGACATGGTGCTATAATTACACACACACACTGAGACACAGATACAGACACAGACACACACACACACACACACACACACACACACACACACACACACACAGATACCCCAGTGGGTGAGCAAGTCAGCGCACAGCAGGAAGGGCCAAGCTAGACACAGCTAGATCATAGCCAGAAGAAGGCCCAGAGCCTTCCCTATTGACCAAGTGGCTGCCAGGCTCCAAAACAACTCTTCTGAGCCAGGAAAGAGAGGCATTGAGTGAGAAACCCTGGGTAGAGAGGTGAACCCAGAGCCTCAGGGGCAGACAGCCTGGCCACACTGTGCACAGGAACAGCTCTGCACGGGCAAGACTGTCAAGATCCAACTCACTTCCCACCGGTCCTTCATCTAGCACAGGGGAAGCTGAGGCCAAAAAGGCCAACTGGACTCCAGTCTCACACAGTCCCAGAGTGGCAGGATGAAGCCTGGGCTCCTGGACCCAAGTCCAGTGTTAGAGAGTCTGCAGGTGGAGAAAGGGCTATCAATGCCCAGACAGCTCTCTAGCAACCTTTTGGAACCACCTTCCTCTGGGAAGGGTCTTCTGTGCCACTCCCAGAGGTCTGCAGTGCCACACACCTGGGAGGACTCTTCAGCCTGCCTCTACTATCTCTATTGTCTCTAGAAGCCATGTGCCTTCCTAGGGCTGGCGCCAGGGCAGACACCTGAGGCAAGTCCCCAGCATGTCTCATGCCCCAGTCCCTGTAGCTCACCTCTCTTTGTTCCTACGGGCCCTATCTATCTCTCCCACCCTTACCTCACTCTCAAAAGCCCAAAGGGCCAGAATCTCGTGAGCAGAGGAAGCCACTAGGAGTCCTGTCGTGTGGAAGCCCTAGGGCAGAGGCTCCTGACTCTACCCACCCAGGACTCTGAGCTTGTACACAGAGCAGATCTGGACAGCATATAAGTGCATGCACACAGAGAGCAATAGGTGAGAGTACTTTCCCGCACACTTCAGGATGACCGACCAGCTCCTGTTAGTCAGCAAGTGGCAAGAGAGTAGCAATGGCTCCTTAAACCCGCGGCACGACCCTAAGGGTGGGGAGGCGGTGGGCTCAGCAGCAGGTGCATAGTGAGACCCCTGGACAATGTGCAAAGGTGTGTGGGAGAGGAGCGTGTAGGCCTGCAAGCACTGTCATCCTCAGGAGCCCCGTGTGCATGTGTGTGACAGCACAGAGCCTCTCTACTATGTCCATCTCCACAGCCAAGGCTCTTGGGTGGGTCCAGGGCTGGTCAGCCACAGGGAGCTCTGAATTTCTAAAACTGACAAAATGAGCCACATGGAAAATGGGGAGAATCAGGCCAATGGAAGAAAAAAAACTGAAAAGTGTCCTTCTGCTTCCCTGGTCATGGGCTGGTTATGGTCTCGTGGTGAGGTAGCCACTATCCATCTTGTAGTTCAACTTCTCACCCAGTGAGGGCAAAGTGAGACAAGTTCTGGCTACACTGCCCTGGGGCCCTGGGTTTGAATCTCGTCAATGCTATTCACTGGCAGCAAGAACATGGGGAGTTTCTGTGTCCCTTTGAGCCCATTAGGGGGACAGCTGAGAGAATGATAGAGCTCCTGAGTTCAAAATGCTTGGTACGTAGTTGGGATTCAGCTCACAGCAGCCACTGTCATAATTATCACCACCACCACCATTATCATTATCATCGTCACCATCACCTAAAATCTCAGATGTCCAAGGCCTTCAGACTTCCTTCTCTACCCTTAGCCTTTTGAAAACCCAGGGAAGTCTATGAAATGCACAATTCCATCCCCCAGAGTGACTAGGTGCGTCTACCCAGTCTCCTTCGGCAAACACAGCTCTATGCTGAAAGGAATGAGGTGGAGGGAGATGAGGAGAGCCTCTGCCCCTCTCTATGTACCAGGTTTGCTCACACAGGATCTTGTTTAATCATCACAACCACTCCGAGTCATGATCATTGGCCCCCAGCATGAAAAAACCCAGAGGGGTACAGGAGCTTTTTTAAGGTCACAGAATAAGTAGGGAGTAGGGTCCCACCCCACACCTGACTCTTCCCAGTCCACCCCGTTTCCTGGCCTGTAGGGCCTGACACAGCAGGCACTAGTCCCGGGGCATGAAACAGAAGACTGTGTGGTCTGGCTGGCAGGAAATGGCCTGGCGGTGGGGGCCAGGGAAGGGGGAGAAGGGGATGTCACATGGGGCTGAGAGAGCCCTTCCTGGGCTTGCTGAAATTGCAGGGCTACTAGAGGTAAGTATATAATCCTGGGCCACAGGGCTGGTCCCTGTCACTTCAGGAGGACTCCAAAGTCATTTCAGTCCTGTATAAGGATGGTTGTGTGCAAAAGCCCTGAGAAGGACTATCTGGAAAAGGACTGCACAATAGTAACTGGGAAGTAGGAGTCCTGAGTTCAGGCACTGGCTCTATTAGGCAAGTCACCTCCTTCTTCTGGGCCTATTTTCCCACCTGGAATCAGTGTGTGTGTGTGTGAGAGAGAGAGAGGGGGAGGGGGGAATGAGAAGAGAGAGAGAGAGACTGAGAGAGAGAGACAGAGAAAGAAGAAAGTTTATGGAGGTCTTTGGATGTGACAGCCTGTCCTGTTGGAATTTAGTCTGCCCCTCTGGGTCCTGGCAGCTCTATGATGAGATGGGCTGATGGAAACAGCATTTGAGAGAGGCTGCTGCACATCTGTCCCACTGCCCTTCCTGCTGCATGGTCACATGTACCCCCTGCACATTCCACTCCTCCAGTGACAGTGTTGGAGGAAGAGCCAGAGCCAAGGGAGTCCTGGCGGTGGGGGGGGCGGGTGTTGGCAGGGGGTGGGGTGGAGATTCTCTGCTTCCTCTCATAAGAGAGGCCTGCAGCCCAAACTCACACAATCACCACCTTGTCTGGGGAGACAAAGTCCAGGCCCTAGGCCCTGGTGGCCAACAGCTGAGTTGGAATGACAGATCACAGAGTAGCTGAATGTAGAGTTCTACAAAATGTTAGTGGCCTATTAGCTCGGATTCTTGGAATCTCTAGAATTTAGGATAATAAGTGTTACGGTCATAGACTTGGAGTAGCGTCATGTCAAGGAACAACACATTAGATCACAGAAACACATGAAAGGTCAGAACTCAGACATGGACTGACTACACAACCCCAGACTTACAATCACACAATGCACCACAGCCAGCCAAGTGTCAGAACCATCCTGAATAATAAAACATTGCCACCATGCAATGCAGGACTTGTGTTAGAAGCAGGGCCCCAAGAACGTTAATTTCCCAGTCTTTTAAAGCCTTGCATTTCCAGGACCTCAGAAGATAATCACAGCTTTGCTCACCTGCAGAGACCCTCCTCCACCTGAGTACCACACCATTTTAGACCTGGGCAAAGCGCTTATGCCCAGCCACACATCTGAATCACCTGGAGAGCTGAAAAAATGCCCATGGCCCTGCCTTCCCTGATCTCCTGAATCAAAATTTCTAGCACCCCAAAAATAAACAAAACAAACACTCCACCTGATGTTCCCGGGAAGGCCCAATTGAGAATCATTGATCTGGCATGACCTCTCCTCTGTGCTACAGATAGGGGGACCAAGACTGCAGGGAACTGGCCCATGGACATAAGGCAGTGTTCCCCAGCCTCTATGCCAAGGCCTAGGCCTCTACTTGTTTTCTCCACCTGGACCCCTCTAGCTCTAGGGGTTCTGTCCCCAGCTCACTGCATCCGTCTCAGAGGACAGGGCCCAGGGTGCTCCTCAGGGGTTTTAGGCACCAAGCAGACCAGGGAAGAGTGAGACACATAAGGCTGCCTGCTCTCTCTTTCCCATCAACATAGTCAAAGCCCACAAGGTAGTCTCAAAGGAAGGCTGCAAAGGTCACCAAAGTCAAGCCCTGTCTTCAGGAGGTCTGTAATGAAGAAGCCTGAATGGCAGCAAGAAACCAGAAGTCCTGCTGTGTGGCCCTAGACAAGTTGTAATGGTCTCAAGACAGGAGGCTGAAGAGCCTTTCAGCTCTGCTTCTCAACCTCACATGAGGCCACACGTTTAAGAGGGAAGAAGTCTTCAGTGTCCTTTGCTGGTTTGTTCGTGGTCAATTAGAAAGTCACTCTTACTTCTAACACATAACATTCTAGCTCAGTTTCAGCCCTTTGACCTGCTGCATGATGACAAAGATGGCACAAGAGCCCTGGGCTTGCTCAGGGAAACCTCAGCTCCTTCTGCACCCCAGCTGAACGTGGCACCTCATGCACCCTCTCCCCACACCCACTACACCAGCCCCATCCCAGGTCTGGCAGCCCTGGGGATGCTCTCCCCCCACCAAAAAAAAATGGGTATGGCCTCATCAGGGGCTGCTGGAGTAACAAGGCTGTCAGCACCTCGGCCCATTTCCACTGCACTCTGACACTGCCACGGTCCAGCCAAGCAGGGCAGGGGCTAGCCATGAAGGGGCTTTCTCCAAAGAAATGGGAATTTCCAGCCAAGCGCCCCTTTGGGTTCTGGAAAGAAAGCACAAGAGGCAGCTTCCAAGACCGAGAAGTGGGAGCAGGGCATCACATGACAGTGTTCCCCAAACTCTAATGTGTCAGGAGCAAATCAGCAGCGTGAGAACGATCTGCAGGCAGTGGGTGGTCTGAGACACTGCATTTCTGATAAGGACTGGTGGTGGCCCCCAAACTGCTGTTCCTGGCCTAAGTACAGCAGCAGCAGGTAGGGCAAGCCCCTAGATGTGCTCATGAACACCTTCCATTCCTAGAAACCCCTTGCTTTTGTTCAGTTGGGCTCAGGAGATCTATTCAGCAGCCCTGAGGGACAGATTGGATGAGTGTTGCTGAGTCCACTACACTGAATGGGAAACTGAGGCAGCAAAGGCAAGAGAGTTAGTCAAGGTCACACACCTGGCTACATCCATACCTCTTAAACTCCTCCCTTGAAGCTGGTTAGAACCAAACACCTTGCCAATAAGTGCCCACCCCACCCCTAGCAACTAACCCTAGCCTGCCTGCAGCTCATGTAAGAGGGTCTATGCCCCACTGTCCCATGCCCCTGGCTTTCCAAAGCCAGGAAGAAACCTTGCTGGTCACTGCTCTGGCTTTCTGGGGTCTCAACTGGAAGGGGGAGTCAGGAATCAATTCTGCCACAAGGCCAGGTTCCTGGGGACTTAGGACAGCTGGGGAGGACTCCCTAAGGGAGGTGGGCTAAGAGGGTCTCTGAAGAGGAATGGGAGGCGGCGATGAGATAAGGCAGTGAGGGCTGGGCACAGCATGAACAAAGCCTTGGCAACTGCAGAAATCCCGAGGGTCTGCTTCTGTGTAAGTATATGGGGTCAGGCAGCTGCTGGGGTGGCAGAAGTGGCGGGGGGCTCTGAGCTTGTTGTGTTCCAGGTGCCCTAGGCTGCTTCCCTTCCCCCGTCCCACCATCCCCTGCACCAGCCTCATGAGCCTTGCTTTGTCAGCGAGGACGGATGAGGCAGGATGGCCAGCAGCCTTCTGAGTACCAAGCTGCTGCCTGAATGCTGCAGGAAGCCAGGTTTGCATTAGCAGCTTGGCCTGCACTGCCATGACACCCGACAAGGTGAGCAAACCCATTTCACAGATGCCTGGGAAAAGTGTACAACCTGTCCAGGGTCACACAGCTGGGAAAGGGCAGGAGTGAAGTCTGAGTCCAGCTCAATGAGGCTCTGCCACCCTGGGCTCTCCAATGCTCACTGAGGCTAAGGACCAAGGAATAGCCCAGTCAGAACCTTACAAAGGGCCTGCAGAGCCAACTCTACCCTGAGTTACCCCCCAAAAGGAAATAAACCACATTGGAGGTGTATGATAAGAGCCTAGGATCAGAGGCTGTTGGCAGAGGAGAGTGAGTAGTTCAGTGAGTGAGTGAGTGAGTTCTTCCAGCATTCAGAGGAGGCCAGGCCTTCCCGCTTGGACAACAGAAGAAATCAGAGAAGGCTGCGACTGAAGGAGGTGACACTGAGGAGATATTGAGCCCAAAGACGCTGTCATGGTTAGGACATGGTTTGAGTGACCCCTAGGGCCCATGTGTTGGGAGTTTGGTTCAGGGGTGGTGGTACCGGGAGATGGCTGGACCTCGGAGGTCCTCAGGTCGCGGGGATATACCTTTAGAAGGGATCAAGGTAGTTCTTGGATTCTGTGGCAGTTCTCCTGAGGAGGTGGTTATAGAAGGCGCCATCCTGCTTCTTCCCCCACCCATCCCCGGTTTCCTGTAATGGATGTTCTCACCTACTCTCCAAGGTAATGTAGCCAAGCACAGCCCTCCAGAGCCTGAGCTGTTCCATTTGAATTTTGAACCTTCAGGTTACTTTCTCAATACATCTCTTTATATGTAAAGTCAGCATCTCAGGTATTTCATTATAGTCATGGGAGCTGTCTAACACAGATACAATTGCTCTCTCCAGTGCTCCCCTCTGTAGGCCTTGCCAGTAGTTAAGGCCAGGCCAGGTACTTGTTCCCAGGCTCTGCCAACATTTCTGTCCCCTAGGGCCCAAGGACAAAGGACTGAGAAGGTGAGACATTGACACATGGAGACCCCAAGACTCTTCATTACCATGGGTGACCCTTCGAATGAAGAACTGGCAGCTGAGGATGTGAAACTGGCTTCCTGGGTTCCTTCCTGCCAGACGTGGGGCAGCAGGAAGCATAGAGAAGTGACTACTCTGTGAACCCACGCCCTGCGCCTTACCCCTCCTTCCCTGCCCACACCCCCACCCCAGCAGCTGCTCCCACTTGTCTGTACTCAGCAGGGTGAGCACTTGGCAAGTCCAGCCCTCCGTCTGGGCCAGAGGAGAGCTGACAGCTTGCAGGTGGCCCTGGGCACCTTCCAGCCACACCCCATTGGCCCTCCTCCTGGAGCCTCCACCCATCTCAGAGGCAGTCCCATTCTGAGGGAAAGAGGGTAGGGAGCAAGCCCCCATACCCCTGAGGCAGTCTCTCAGACCTCTGAAACTTCTCAAACCAATTCAAAAGAGCTGAGCAGCAGAATAATGACAGCAAATAATAAAGTCACGAAGGCTAATACTGTGTGCAAGGTGCCTCTTAGGAGCACTTTAGATGAAATAACTCGCTGAGCCCCGCAGCATCCCATGAGGTCAGATTTTTCAGGGTTGTCATTTAACAGAGGAGGAGACTCTTCCTAAGTCTTTGAGACTTAGGAAGATGAATTGCTCTCCCCATGTAGCCACATGTAGTCGGGAAGAGGCAGTGCTGGGGTGGGACACTGGCAGCCTGGCTTCCATGGCTGCACCTGAACCCCGACGCAGCAGAGGCCTCAGAGGGGAGACAGGAAAATCTGGGGCCACATCTTAGCCCAGGGTGTCATCTAATGCCTGCATGCATGTCAAAGCCACTCTGCCAAGCAGCAGTCGCAAGCCACCCCAGGGATACCCATCTCCGCTGGGCTGGGACACCCATCCCTGCTAACATTCCCCCAGTGCTCATGACACTCCATGTCCTGACCAGATGCCAGCACACCACAGCCTAGGCTCTGAGGCTAGACAGCCAGCCCCAGGCTCCAAAGCACCCTCTGCACCATTATCTGTGCCATGCATTCTCCACTCTGCCAACTGCCCTGAGCCCTGGTTTTCCCAAGGGAATCACAGAGCCATACTGTTTGCCTCCCCACCCTTCTTTCCTCTACTCCTGTCTTTACTCCCTTCCTTTCTTCATTTCTCCTTCCACCCCTTCTCTCTCTCCTCCTCTCCCTCCCTCCTTCCCTTCTTTGCTCCTTCTATCCCTGTTCCCCTCTCTCTCTTCCTTCCTCCCTCTGTAGACTTTTTTTTTTTTAACATGTAGGTCTAGCCCAGGTGCTAGGACATTGATGGGTCTCATCTGTTTTCTGTTACTATTACAAAACACCTAGAGCTGGGGACCTAGAAAGAAAGGAGGTTTATTTTTAGCCCACAGTTTTTGAGGTCAAAAGTCCAAACAGCATGGTTCCAGTTCTGGAGGGGTCTCAGTGTGGAGGACACCATGGTAGAAGTGCACAGCTAGAGACTGCATGGCAATACAGGAAGCCACACAACAGGGGAGAAGCTGGGCTTGTTCTTTTTTAGCAATCCTTTTACAACCAAAGTCCCTAGAGAGCTACCCTAATCCCCTCCAAGGGCATCACCTCAATGGCCTAACCACCTCTCCCTAGGCTCCACCTCTTAAAGGTCCACCACCTCTCACATCACCACACTGGTGACATAAACACCACAAACTTCCAACACATGCACACTCAAACCTTGTCCAAACCATAATGGGTCTAAACTAATCAGTGGTTTTACACCTTTTAAGCCTGAGAACCTTTCCACACTTGTACCCCTGTGGAGGTGGTCTAGGGTTAGGCTGCCCTCAAGACAGGAAGGGGCTAGGATTCCACCCTTCCCTGTACCCTCCTCAGAACTTCAGAGCAGAAGCTTCTAGTCCTGGACTGAGGTTCTGTAGGGAAAACCCCATAAACTGGCAGTCCCTTTCTGCTGTCCCTGCAGGGCTTCAGCCACGGACCCCAGGGAATACCCACTCCTGCTGTGAGGTCAGTCAGGGCTGGAATGATGGGTTAGAAACCCCAAGCAAAGGTCAAACTCAGGCTGGTCAGCCTGTTTGCTGCCTTTGGACCCACCCCAAGCCCTCCGGGACAACCCCACTCTGGCCTGGCAAGGGGTGCAGGCCGGGGCACAAGGGCAGCAGAGACTAGACAGGAAGAAGGGGCCCAGCAGCCTCCTTCTCCCCCTTCCCTGCTGGACCCTAAGACTATTACACCTCACCTCTAAGGTTTCAGCTGTTCCAGGACTCGATTCTCTCCCTACTCTGTTCTTTTTCTTTTGCAATCTCCAAGAAACCTGAGCTGCCAGCTGGGTGGGGGCGATGATTGTGCTGTCTGACATCTGTATGGTGTTAGCAGGCGGGCGTGCTGACTCAGGAATGGCACTTCCCTGGGCTCCCAGACCTCTCACAGTGCTCAGCTCTTAGCTGGACATGGATACACAGGTGACAACATCCCTGAGACCTCCCTCAAGAGAGGAACCACTACTCCCTATGAACATCTTGGGAGTGGAGGAGCTGGAGGACTTGGAGAATCTACTCCTGGATTGAGGCTTGAGGAGCAGCTGCCAGGCTGGGCATGGCTGGGAAGGGCAGGTGGGTTTAGGGAAAGGACACTGGATCCTGGATACACTGCCCCCACCCCCAGCCCAGCCTCCATTCCACCAGAGGTACTGAGTATGTCATCAACCCCAATTTACAGACGAGGAAAAGTGGTCCAGGGAGATTAAACAACTTGCCCAAGGTTGCACAGCAGAGCAATAGGTAGAACTGGAAGTTTGGTTTATAAATTCAAGGCTCTTTCCTTTGGCCTCAGTTAGATACTCTCATCAGCATCAGAGTCCTGACTGGTAGCATGGGGACTTTGAGCATTAGAGGAAAGAGCATTTGGAGTGTTCATGTTCTATCATCAGAGAGGCCCACTGTGGAAGCAAAGTTCCTCCATGAGAAATTATTAAAAATTATACCTTCTAATTGCATTAGTATAAAGCAGGCTGATTATATTCACTTTCTCTTAAAATAAATCAAAATGGAAACACTTCTGTGGATCCCTAAAGGGGTCACAGGTCCTGGGCACTGTCCCTGTTGTTGCTCATGAGAAGCTGGGGAGGTCGGACCTCTCAAAGGACTCCTTCACAGCCTTCATCTGTGCTCACATTTCCTCACTTCCTCTTCATTTGTGCTTACGGCCTGATGCACCAATCAGAACTTGAGCTCAGACTGGGGACCTTTCCTCTTTGCTCCTGTGGTGTCCCAGATGCCTCCCAGGTGGCCTCTACTCCTTCTGCCTTGTGTCTGTTCTTGTCCTCTCCTCCCCACGCCCTTGGGCTGCTTGCCATGCAGCTTGGCCTCCTCCTGTCCAGCGTCCAGCCTGCCACTAGCATGATCTTTCGAAATGCTAATCCGAGCCTGGGATGGCTTCTGCCTGCCTTCCACATCAAGCAGAGGCTGTGCAGCCTGCACCACCTGCTCCAACCACACCTCCTGCTCCTCCCTCGGGAGTGCCAGCCACGGCCAAGGGCTTGTGGCACCCGGGGAGCATATCCCGTTATTTACAGGCACTCCTGGAAGCCGTCCCTAGCCCAGGTCCAGCCTCCTCTCTGAGGACTCCCATGAAGCCTCGGGCAGGACTGGGACAGATCTCAGCAGCCCTGGCCTCCCAGAGGGCTGACACGTCTGTCTGTCCTGTGGAGACAGGGGGCCTCATTTATACAGGTCTGGCACCCAGTAGATGGTCGGGAAGGCCATGCAGGAAGGGCAACTGGCTTGGAGGGAGCCACTGGAACCATCACAGTCCTGCTCCACCAGAGTGCAGATGTCATTGTGAGGACACAGGTGACCCTGCAGGCAGCAGAAGACCCCAGCCAGGCCTCCCTTGAAGGCAGTGGTTTCTGCTGCCACCAAAGCTCCCCACTTCTCCAGGCAGCAGACACCCTGAGACTGGACTCACAGGACACACTGACCTGGTCAGACCAGGGCAGGTATGGATTCTGCACAAAGCCCTTCTCCCTCTTTATTTCCAGAAGTCCATCTTTTTTTTTTTTTTTTTTGGTGGTGGTGGTGGTACTGGGATTTTAATTCAGGGCCTTGCACTTTCTAGGCAGGTGCTGTACCCCTTAAGCCATGCCCCCACCCCTGTAACTATAGTTATAGTTTTTGCTATAGTTATTTTTCAGATACAGTCTTGTGTTTTTGCCTGGAGATGGCCTCAGACTGTGATCTTCCTGCCCATGCCTACCACATAGCTGGAATTACAGATGTGAACTGTCATGCCCAGCCTCCAGAAACCCATTTTTTTAAAAGAACCCCAAGTTTCTGGGAATTGCACTGGAGAGCAAAGTCTGAATGCAAAAGGTTGTGGTCAACATAACTGAAAAAGCCTGGCTCCAGCAGGACATGAGTTCCAGTCTCAAGTTCGGGACTCACAGCTGTGTGACCTTGGGCAAGTCACTTAACTTCTCTGGGCCTCCTTTTTATAAAATGGCAATTGTCAATCACTATAGTATCTACCTGAGAGAGTTGCTGGGAGAACTAAATGAGCTAATGTATGTAACAGGCTAAACTCAGTGGTGAACTCAATGCTTCGAGGCTGTTACTATTATCTATGGTAGGATTACTCTTGAGCTGGACAGCTGGGAGCTTCCAGGACTGCAGGGCTGCTTTTCCAGAACCAATTGTACTACTTTTGACTCCTTCTCGAGCCAGTGCCAACCGAGGCTGGAGATGGACCCTGGCTCAGGCCCAGCCTCACCCCTGAGAAACACTCTATCCACTGAGAAGCCCTGCCAGTCTGAGGAGTGGGGCTGTGGACACCTCTATCTTATTCTTAAGGTTGGAGAAGATCAATTCACAGGCTACCAGTTCCTGGTCCCGGTGTCACCACCATGGCTGCTGAGAGTAAAGGCTTTAGCTGCACCTTCCTGTTGCACCCCTCAGACGCCAAGGCTTATGGGCAGCCTCCGGACCTAACAGGGACCATTCCATCCCAGCTAGATGTAGAGGATTCTAGATACATCTTGATCATTTAAAAATTATTCTATGGGAGGGAAGACAAAGAAACAGAAAGAATATTCCAATAAATAATGGCTGAAAAATTTCCAAATCTTATGAAAAACTGTAATGAATACATATAAGCAGCTCCACAGACTCCAAGTAGGATGAAATGGAGATGCAGACAGACAGACAGACACAGCACTAAGATGACTGGGAGCCAAACCAGGAGGGAATAGAGCAATGCAGGAAGGGCCTTTCCATATACCATGTATGTGGGTTATGGTACATAAAGAAAGGCCTATGGTCACCAATAGAGGAATCTCTAAAAAAAAGTGAGAAAAAACATTTAAGAATTTAAATTACAAAATTAATGTAAAAGAAAGCAATAAGAGCAAAGCACAGTAATTTAGAAGATGAAAAGTAAATGGTAGGTATAAATCCAACTACACTAATAATAGCAATAAATGTGAATGGGTTAATAAATCCAATCAAAAGGCAGGAATTTTCAGATCAAAAAACCAAGATCCAACTATTATGGCTCCAGGAGACACACTTTAGATTTAAATATATGAATAAATAAAAGGATGGGAAAATATCTATCAGCCACTAGAAAGGTAGATATACTACTAGAGACAAAAAAGACTTGTATACAATAAAATGTTATTACAGTAAAAAAGGATATTTTGTAATGATAAAAGATCAATCCATCTATAAGATAGAGCAATTATTAACATAGGTGCACCTAAAAACAGAGCACCAAAATACATGAAACAAAACCTAAGTGACTTAAAGAAAAGTAGCTAATTTAACAATAATATATATATAGATGAAGAACTCAATATCCCCACTTAAAATAATGGGCAGAAGAACTAGGCAGAATATCAACAAGGCAATCGAAGACATAAACAGGTCAATAAACCAATACCCCTAATGGATATCCACAGAGCACCCCACCCAGCAACAGCAGGGTGCACTTGTCTCAAGTGCACATAAAACAGTCTCCAGGACAGCCCATGTGCTAAGCTCTGGGGCGAACCACAACACACTTAGAAGGGATGAAATAACACAAAGCATGTTCTCTGGCCACAATGGAATAAAGTTAGAAATCATTAAGAGATATTTGGAAAACTCACAAGTATGCAGATATTGAAAAATGCCCTCCTAAATAACCAGCAGGTCTAAAAGGAAATCACAAGAAAAGTAAAATACCTGTGATGCATGCAAACAAAGATTCAACATATTAAAACTTATGGGATGCAGCTCACAGGGAAATTCACAGCTATAAACATCTACATTTAAAAAAGGAAGGGTAAAGCCAGGCATGGTGGTATATGCCTGTAATGCCAGCTACTAGGGAAGCAAGAGGATGTTGAGTTTGCAGCCAGCCTGGGTAGTTAGCAATACCCTATCTCAAAAATGAAATAAAAAGAAAAAGGCTGGGGGAGAGCTGAAGTGGTAGAGCTCTTTTCCTAATGAGCGAGAGGTCTTGGGTTCAATCCCCAGTACTGCCAAAAAGAAAAGGATGCAGACAACAAGTAACACCTAAAGCAAGTTCATGGAAGGAAACAATAAGGACTAGAGCACAGAACTGAAAACAATAACCTGAAGAGATATTCACAGCAGTACCATTCAGAATAGTGCTTCTACAAAAAATAGAAGCAAGCCACTTGTCCACTGACGGGTGATGGAGGAACAAATGTGGTATATCTAGATAATGGAATATTATTCAGCCTTAAAAAGAAAGGAAATTCTGACCGATGTGGTAGCATGGATGAACCAGGAGGACATTATGCAAATAGGCTAGTCACAAAGGGACAAGTACTTCCATGTGGTGCATAGAGAAGTCAAGGTCATAGACAGGAAGTAGAAGAGTGGGCAGTGGGGAGTTATTGGTTTTGCCAGATGGAGAGTTCTGTGGCTGGATGGTGGTGATGGTTGCACACACATGCAAATGGCTTTAATAGCACTAGACTGCATACTCATGGTTCCAATGGCAAATCTTACATTATGTGTATTTTACCACAATTTAAGGAAAAAGATTAGAGTGGAAAGAAAACAGGGAATAGAAAAACCACAGAGAAAATCAACTAAACTAAAAGCTGGTTCTTTGAAAAGTTCAACAACATTGGCAAACTTTAGCTGATTTGTTCTAGAAAAAGAGAAGACCCAAATTACAAGTCATAGATGAAGGAGGGGGACATTATTACTGACCTTACAGAAATAAAAAGGATTATCAGAGAATACTACAAACAATTGCATGCCAATAAATTAGATAAATGAGATGAAACAAATTCCTAGAACTACATAAGCTACAGTAATTGACTCAAGAAGAATGAAGCAAGCAGAATAGATCTAAACAAGTAAAGAGACTGAACTCATCATCAAACTCTACCCATGAAGGAAAGCCAGTTGCTGACAGCTTCAACGGTGAATTCTAGCCAATACCTAAAGAAGAATGAATAATACTTCTTCACAATCTCTTCCAGAAAACAGAACACAATAGAACTCTTTCCAAGTCATGGAAACTGACACACGCTATGACCCAAATGAACCTTGAAAACGCACCAAGTGTAAGAACCTACTCACAAAACCCTGTGTAATCCTGTATGACTGCACTTGTGTGAAATGTCCAGAACAGGCGAATCTATAGAAAGAGGAAGTAGATGATTGCTTGCCAAAGGATGGAAGATCAGGAGGTGATATCTAAAAAGTATGCAGGAGGGTTTAAAACTTTCTGGTGGTACTGGGGTTTGAACTCAGGGCCTTGTACTTATTAGGAGGCCCTCTACCACTTGTGCCATGCCCTGAGCCCCTGTAGTTCTTTTTTGAGTTGATAAAAATGTTCTATGACTGATTATGGTGATGATTGCATGAGGCTTTGAATACAGTAAAAATCACTGAATTACACATTTTTAAATGGTAATTTATATGGTGAGCAAATCATACCTCATTCAATTTGTTACCAAAAATAAGCATCCTACTTTTACATGGCATGTATATTAAGCTCTTTTATAACATTTTTGGAGGATATTTTTGTTTTATTGGCAGTACTAGGGTTTTGAACTCAGGGCTTCACATTTGCTAGGCAGGTGCTCTACCACTTGAGCCACTCCATCAGCCCTATAATATTTTATTTGAAACACAGATTTCCTTCCATGGTTTCTAAAGCTTTCTTTCCAAGTTCCTTCCATGAGGAAGACCTGTGCTGAGCACCCGCTGGGTGAGGAACCACAGGCTGGTGCAGGGGTCAGACAGCAAGGGCAACAGGGATGAATCTAGCCCAGCTCCTCCTCTGCAGATACTGTCCAGGTGAGGGGCAAACAACATCCAATTAAATTCCAGCCTACCAAAATACCCAGTTCCTTGACAGGTGGGTGCAATATTCATGGTGACCCAAGGAGAAAAAGTAATCCTAGCCAGCATTTATCGAGCACTTACTGTGTGCCAGGCGCTGTGTCAAGCACTTTCCCTGCATTGTTTTGTCGCATCCTCAAACACTCCTGAGTTAGTGCTCTCCTATTAGCCTCATTTCATCTCCTACCATTCATGAAGAGGGCCTTGGATTATTAGGAAGCCAGGACAGAGTCAGGTTTGGAATGGGAAGACTTCATCCTGGCGAGCTCAGCCAGGCTAAATAGACCACAGGAGTCTCAGCTTGGGTGGTACGCATTCAGGAGGCAGAGGCAGGAGGATCACGAGTTCAAGGCCAGACTGGGCTACATAGTGAGTTTAGAACAGCAAGATCCTGTCTCAAATAAAACAAAAGTACATAAATAAGCGAAGAAAGGAAGGCAGTGTTAGCACTGCACTGAAACATTCAGCATTCAGGAGACTTCTGGCCTGTCCGTGTTAAAACCTTAGCTCCTTCACTGACCAGATCACCTATCCTGTGGCATTTCCTCCTCACTCAAAGCAACATTCCACCTTGCAGAATGCGGCTGATGTGAGTGGTGGCACAGGGTGTTTGTGAGCGCTGCATGAAATGTAAGCAGTTCATTCAGCACAGGGCCAGTCCTCACCTTACTGAGGCTGAGTCCTGCTCTGCTTGTTGTACAGGCCACGCAGGAGAGGATGGAGGAAAGCTCTCAAGGGTGTTAGGAATGACTGTTCACCCAATCTGTCACCTGGGGAAGGCACAAGGGTCTGCAGGCTGGTGGGTATGGGCAGACTCTTTAGAACCTTAGGTGTCTCAGAGAGCCCTAGGTGGGGACAGAGACTCTGCTGACGTCCCCTCACACCAAGGGCCCCTTGTTTACTGCCTCTATTGAGAGGGGACGGGGCCACAGGAGGTGTAGGGCAAACCCCAACTGGGTCAGCTCCCACCATGCAGGTCCAGGTAGGGGAGGCTCCTGTGTCACCTGGAGAGCTGACCAACATACAGGTCTGGAGGTGGGTCTGGAGGTAGGTCTGGGATTCTGCATTTCTAACCAGCTCCCAGGAGCCACTGAGTCAGCTGGGCTGGGGCCATACTTAAAGCAGCAAAGACCCAAAGCCTGGTGTGGCGTCTGCTCAGAAGAGCTTGGGGCTGTGATGAGCAGCAAGCACATCTCAGCCTCCCATGGCCCTGGATTCAGCCCCTCCCAGCCACACTCTAGCTTCCAACATCTGGAGGATAATGCTACATGGATTTTCAGTCTTTAGAATTCCATTTCCATTACATAGATAAAATAAAACCAGTACTACATTGTAGAAAAGACTGGAAAATAAGAAAAAAATAATAGGGACAAAATCACTGATAATCTCATACGTGCTTAAAAAAGACAGCTGCTACCTTTTCTCCTCAAGATCACAGAGCCATGTCTACTAGAGGGACAGGGGTTACTCTGGGAATAACCAGTTATTCAGCAGGTCCGATTCGTCGTGGCGAAGTGTTAGGGGAGAGAACAAGGCGTCCCTGAGCACCCTCCATCTCCTCTCCCTCGTCCCCAGAGAGACACTCAGCCCCTCACGGCCCAAGGCCTTCGCCCACACCCATCCTGGGGCACAAAGTGGGCCAGGACCCAGTCGCTCCTTATAACAGGCTGAGGAGGCAGAGGTGGGGTCTGAGGGAGGGGGCGCACATCTGGATTCCTGGCCCAGAGCCTGCATTCCTTCCTGGTGAGTGCAAGCAGATGGAGCCTCCAGAGAGCTATGAGGAGGTTGCCGGCCCCATTCTGTCCCATCGTCATGGGACCCACACTGCAGGGAAACTGGTAGGGACCCGAAGGCCCTGAACCTCATTTTGGGGCCTCGTTTGGGTCCAGAATTCCCCACTCAAGCAGTATGAGTCCAAGCTAGGCCTCTGCACTGTCCATACCAGCCAGCCTTGCCTCTGCAATAGCAGAGGGGTCAGAGGACCAGAGAGGGTTCTGAAGAGACTACCGTGCCTGTGACCCAGGTCAGAGAGGGAGTCTAAGAGTCCCTTCTGGCAAGGGGTGCCTTACCTGGGGACAGTCCTTGATGTAGTGTCCTTTGTTGAAGCACAGGTGACACAAGTAGTTGGGCGGGGGCCGCTTGCTGGGTTTGCGGGCCTCGGAGGTGAGTGTCAGGTCGGAGAAGTGCTCAGTGAGGGAGCTCAGGCCGTCAGCGATGTTGTTGAGCGAGCCATAGGGTGAGGCGCTCTTGTACACACTGCTGCTCAGCGCCTGTGAGGGACAGAGGCACATTGGCAGCCCCAACCTCGGAAGACTTCCAACCCTACCCTCACATACACACAAATCCATACTGAATTTCAGCTGGTCTCCAAGAGCCTTGGGTTCAAATCCTAACTTTAGTTGGTGTCCATGGGCAAGCCAATTAGCTACATAGGCCTCAGTGGTCCTGTCTGTGACATGGGAATAACAACTACCGCCTAGGTGGTTTCTGTGAAGCCCAAATGAGGTCATGATTGTAAAGCACTTTGCACCATACTGGCCCTTAGGAACCACTCAGTATTTGGTGACAAAGAGTGTTATTACAATTGGTTCTTCCACTGTGCCATGAGGTAAGAAGGTGTCATGAAAGCAAACTGTTAGATTTGGGGCTCTGCACTAGCTGGTGGAGAGATGTTAGGTCTGTCACTGCTGACTCAGTTTCCCCAACTTGTAAGGGACAGGCACGTGAGGCTGCAGCACGATTTCCATTTTGCAGAAGAGAAGACTGAAGTCCAGCCAACTGCCTGTGATCCTATGCATAAGGCCCTACACACAGATGGTCTGGGAGCCTGGCTCGGCCCAGGCCACCTCTCTGGGAGCCCGAGGAGGGAAATGGCCTACTTCTCCCACCTCCACATGACAGGAACCAGACGTCCCACTGAGCTTTGGAGCCGATGCAGCTCAGGCCTCTCCTGGTATATACAGTCTCTATTTATAGGAGTCACGGGTTCCAGGCAGCCTGGCACACTGGAATTTAGTGAAGATGGGGCCTGTGATAGGGCTGACAATGATGGCCACAGGTCCCCTTTTCCTAGAGGAAGGCCAAGGCTGGAAAGAGGCAGCTTCCCAGAAAGATCAACAACAAAGCTGGCCTTGGGTATCCCGTGGCTCCCCTAAGGTGCCCAACAATGGCAGGAATGAGCCAGGAGTCTTTGGGGCCTTGAGCCTATAAGGAGAGGAGGCTTTGCTCTTGGGAGTCCTCAGGCTGCTACAGAAACAAGACCCCCAGAAGGAAAGGCCTCAGGCTCCTTTACAAAGATGGGGCCCAGGGTGGGGACAGTCCTCTCTGTGTCTCCTCAGTGTGGAAGGGGAGGGAAGAGAGCAAAAGGCTGTGCCCAGGGCATTGGACACACCCTTCCCTACCCCAATCAGAGCAGCCTCACCCCCATATGTGCCTCCTTGCTGTTTCCATCCTTAGGGGACTGCCACTCCCTTCTGAGAGGACAGCCCTCATCATCTATGTGAGATGGTACCTCAGGACACCCTGTTGTGTGACCCTGAGACAGCCCTCCCCTATTGTGGGCCCCTATTTGCTCTTATATATTTTTGGACCTGAGTCTGGAATATGGAAGGAAAGTCAGGCACCACACCTGGAGTGGCCTAGGTTCAACACACAGCTATCCTTCAGGGACTGGGGAAGGGAACTCCATGGGTCCTGATGACTGTCTCTGCTCCACCACTGTCCAGACCACCATAAATCCAGACAGTAAAGATACTGCCTCAGCCTGCATTCAGCCTGGGCAGTCTCTTCAGCTCTCAGAGCAGCCCAGCACAGAGTGGTGCGCCTGAGAGGCAGAGGGCCCCATCCCTACAGGAGGTGAACTCACAGAGAACACCTTTCGGGCCTGGGATACAGCTGTGATGGAAGTCCAATCGAAATGACCATGGGGACAAGCCAAGCCCTGGAAACTTTACACTCACTAAGATAGTTGATTCTTGCCACAACCCTATGAGTCACTGTCCCCATTTTACAGATTAAATGAGTGTGTCCAAACTTGTATTGAATGACCTGGGAAAACTGTAACCAAAACAGTTCTCGGGGCCCCACCTCAGACCCACCAAAGCAGCAGCTTGGGACCGGGAACTGAGAGTATATTGCGGTGTGTGGTAAAGTACCAGTAACAAAAGTTACCACTCTAACGATTTTGAAGTGGCACCGAGAGCACTGACATTGTTGTGCAACCATCACCACCACCCACCTTTAGAACTTTTTCATCTTCCCAACTTGCCCTTGCCTCCCCGCCTCGCCACCCCCCCACCACTGCCCCATATCCGCATTTCTCAGGCTCCCCAGGCTCTCAGGCCTCCAGTGGGCCAGGAGCACCTGGCCTTTCCAACTGTCGGGTCTCTGCTTATCTTCCCTGGGAGACCCTCCTCCAACACCCACCCCACAAAACAGCTGGAGGAGGGGCAGCATCACCCCAGCCTGTTAGAGAAAAGTTCATCCAAACAAGAAACATGAAGCTGCAAATGCTGTGACTCACCCTCATGCCTGGGAAATGCAATTTCACAAATAACAACCCTCTTACTTTTCTTCCTTTTCCTTTTTCTTTCTTTCTTTTATTTATTTGTTTTTTGTTTTTTTTTTCTGGATAAGATTTAAGCAAGTCCACAGGGATCAAAACTGTTTTGGCTGCAAATTGTCAAGAGGAAGGGGAAGTTTGGTGGATGCCTGAAAGCACACTAATTACACCCTGAACAATCCTCTCCCCTGTCTTGCAGCCATGACCTGCTGTCCCTGGGGCATCCCTGGCACAGACCTCTGAGCAAGCTGCCTTCTCCCTGGCAGATCACCCCCCACTCAGCCACTGCCTCTTGAGGGTCACAAACCTGCCCCTCCTCAGGCACAGAAGTGAGGCCAGAGCTCCCCTTCTTATAGCTTCCTGACCTCCCGTGTCCTCCAGCCTATCCCCAGCGGCTGCTGCAGCTCTCTGCCCTCAGCTCCAATTCAAGAAAAACACCACTCTGGAGTTGAAAAGGCTGAGAGCAGTGAGCTGACCCTGAGGTCCCCTGTTACAAATTGGAGAAACTGAGACCCAGAGAAGCATAGGGATCCAGCCTCAGCCTGGACTAACAGCTGGGAGTCCTGCTTGCCTGGCCAGCACAGAGCGGGTGGAGCAGCAAGCCATTTCCTCTCCAAAGCCCTGTTTGAGTTCAAGCCATGGAGGTGAAAGGCGAATCCTGGTCATTTCCATGGCCTGAGAGGACTGGACGGAGCAGAGGTTAGGACACAGAGTATATGGCTGGGCCTGGCCTCTTGGGTTTCCCGTCTATAAATTAGAATGGAGCAGCAGGAAGGATGGCAAACTTGACCATCACCTCAGCCTGTCATCATTGGGTACAGACACACAGGTCCCAAGAGACACCCCAGAGCTCCACATGCAGAAGGTGCCCATCCTTCCATCTGTGGCCAGAGGGCCAGGAGGCTGCAGAAGACTTCATCAGTTAGCCCCCTAACTCTGCAGTGGCCAAGGGGCTCCTCATGGCATCCCCACAGGTGACTCTGCCTTTCCCCCTTCCTGAAAGGGGGATGGACACCCCTCTCTGTGTCCATCCAAACCTCTACCAGGACCTGGCTGCAAACCCAGCTCTAGTTCTAGTGAGCCAGCTCAAATGCGTCTTTTCCCTGACACGGGCCCCAGGTGTCCAGGAAGAGTGCACAAGCACTCTGCCCATGGGTCCTGATGCCTCCTCGCCCCCGCAGGCACTAACATGCCTGATGGTACCCTATTCAGCTTTTAATCTCTGCATGTGCGATGCTTCCTGTGTCTCCCATGAGGCTGGATGTTCCTGAAGGTAAGATTCTGCAACCTTCTGTGGTCCCAGACATTTGTTTTTCTTTTTGTCTATGGGGTGTACTGGGGTTTGAACTCAGGGCTTCACGCTTGCTAGGCAGGTGCTCTACCATTCAAGCAACACCACCACAAGCCCTTTTTGCTCCAATTATTTTGGCCCAGGCTGGCCTTGACCACAATTCTCCTATTTCAGGATTCCTGTCATCACTGGGATAACAGGTACCTATCACCATGCCCAGCTTTTTTTCTTTGTTCAGATGGGTCTCAAGAATTTTTTTCCCCCAAGTTGGCTTGGAACTGAGACTCTCCCTCATCTCAGCCTCCTGTGTAGCAGGATGGCAGGTAAGTACCACCTTGCCCAGCTACTGGTTGTGATAGAGTCTTGCCTTTTGCCAGGGCTTGCCTTGAACTATGATCCTCCTGATCTCAGCCTCCCAAGTACCAAGGATTATAGACATGAGCCACTGGCGCCCAGACTATTTTGCTGCTCCTACCTGTTACTATTCCTGGGTGTGGAGAGTCCCAGGCATGGGGCATCTGGGAGCTCCTGGACAGATGAGGTAACACCTTAAAGGACTTAGGCTGGATCTCAGAATCCTGTGGACTATCTAGGTGGCTCTGAGTTGTGGTGGAAGGCAGCCCCACTTCTGTGGATGAAAGCGTCCAGGCCACGTCTCTTCTGCCCTGGGCCAGTGGCTCTAGCAGCTAGCAGGAAGTGTGGGATCCTTGCACCACATTGAGGGATCAAGTGTCAAACTCCTACCCATTGCTGAAACTTCTCCAAGGTTCTCACTTGGCTGATGGGGAAAACTGACAGGAAAACACTAGTTTGTTCTGATTGTGTGGGGTGTCATACACTTGACTAGATTCTTTCCTTTTCTTAGTTCCCTTTGCCCAGCAAGAACAGTAGTTTTGTTTGTCTGTTTTGTTTTGGGCAGTACTGGGGTTTGAACTCAGGGCTTCACATTTGCTAGGCAGGCATGCTATCACTTGAGCCACACCTCCAGCCCAAGAACACTTTTAAATGGGTGTTTGGGGCCTTATTTTAAAGAACTGGAAACTGAGGCTCAGTTGGTAGGTTATGTTTTAGCCCCTACAGAACCTCCAAGGCTTGGCTTCCCCTACAGGAAGAGGAGCCAGAGGAAAATGCCAGGTGTGACATCATATCCTAAGCCCTACAGCCCTAGCAAGATGAAGCACCAGCTTCTCTGTGCTGTGTGAGGAGTCTGGGCCCTGGGGAAGGTAGTTTTGTTGTGGCATAGGAATTGCAGAGACAGAGAGTTCCAGAGATGTGTCCATTTCTCCCTAGAGTCAGCCGCCAAGTTGGGCTTCCCTCTTGCAGCAGTCAGAGGGCGACCTGGGACAGAGGGGGCAGGCAGGAGTGGAGGTGGGCAGATGCTTCTGAGGGCAGCCCAGAGGGAGAGGAGGTTGCTGAGATGGGACAAGAGACAGCAAGGGGGTGGGGGGAGCATGGAGGCAGAGATGGGAGCAGCATTTGCCAGGAAGGACTCGGAGCAGATAAGACATTCAACAAGGCATCGTCCAGGGCCAGCTGCTCGAAGGGCAGCCCCTGAGGACATCAGACAGAGGCAAACACTGCACCCTACTCCCCAGCCTGAGAAAGGCCCGAAGGAGGAATTCTGATTCTAGTCCTAGCTCTGAACAACTGACTGCCTTTTATCCCCAAAAGCCACCACGCATTCCCTCACCTCCATGCCCCCACACACAGACATGCGCACATGCACCCACACTCCTGTTTGGGACAAGAACCCATTCAGCTCACAAATGACTCCATCCCTTCTCCCAAGGGGATCTGCACTTCTTTTGTCCCCAGGGCCTGTCTGGAATTGAGTGCACACACACCCTGTACACACAGACAGTTGTAGACGTGGGCTGAGCTCACATAGAGCAGACAGCTCAGCACAAGGCAAGAAGTGGACCCAGGGAAAAACAAAGCCACACCTTGATTAAAGGCTTCCTCAGTTGCACTCAGCCCCAGCTATGGCTGGGCTTTGGTTTCCAAGGTCAAAAGTGACCTATGGACCAGATGGCAACCTTTGCTAGGACCCCAGAGGGTACCACGGCCTCCTGAGGATCTACTCACCTAGCAGATGTATAACACAGTTCTCCTACAAAGCCAGTTCTCAGTAACAGATTCTAACCCAATGGGCACATCCAAATTCTTCCAATGAGGGAAAATGGGAGCAGGAAGAGATGGGGAGAGGGGTGGGGAATGGGGAGCAGACAGTGGCTGCAGGACAAACTGAGCAGACCCAGGGGAGATCGTCCAGCCTCTGCCCAGGGCCACCACTCACCTGACAAGTGCTCATGCTTCACAGCTCTCTGCCCTCTGCCCAACCAGCACATGAGCCTGGAGACACAGTGCCTCTCACTTCTCGAGCACATTTGTCAAACAAAAGCAGAAAGCATGAATCCGAAAATCCCAGGGCTGGAAAGGACCCTAATGTTTGGGCAGTCCAGGGAGCCACTGGTGCCTGCAGCCTCTTTAGCAGGGGGCCTGGTTCTGGGATCCATTGTCCACAACCTCCAGCAGCCCCATGCAGACCTGTGCTCACACCAGGGACTCAATCTGTTTTTCGGTTCTCAAAGAGGCTCATGCCCAAACATGGTAAGGAACACCAGTACATCTGCTGGGACACCACTAGGGATGGGGTTCCATCATCTCCCAAGTCAGCTCATTCCAATCAACCAAACAATCAACCTTTCTTCCTCGAGATAGCATGGAAGGCTAAGAGACTAAGGAGAGCATCTGCACGATTCCAAGTGTGGAGACGCAAGAGAAGAAGGTTTTAAGCCATCCAGCCAACCAGCCATCCAGCAGATGTTAACTGAACACCTAATATGTCCCAGGATTGCTCAGTGGAAAAAGACAGGATTCCTGGTCTTAGAGTGCTGACACTAGCTACGGGAAGGCCCACACATTGCACAGTGCCTGGCAGGATTGGTTGCTAAGGCACACTGTACCAAGAGCGCCACAACTCACCTGCCACTGGGTCACCATTGTTGGAGGGAAGGCTGCTTCCCTCGGTAGCCAGGCAAAGCCTCTCAGAAGAAAGTTCACTGGACTCTCTCTGCTGGACAATGGCTGGGAACAGTATCATAGGAAGGAATAATAGCAAGTGCAAAGGCTTGGATGTGTGGAACTGCTGGCTGCTTTCAGAAACCTTAAGTAGACTTGTATGGCCAGAGGGGGACTGAGTCACAGATTACACACCCCAGGACATAGCAAGTCTCCTGGGTCTCAGGCTGGAGGCCTGGTTCTGCCCCTAGCTCTCTGAATTCACTGTCTTCCTCTTGAAGAGCCTCAGTTTCTCCACCTGGACAATGGGGCAATGGCCGGCTGTGATAGGAGAACAAAGAAGTGCTCAGTGTCCAGCTCCTCTGCTTCTCCTAAGCCAGATGAGTCAAAGCAAATATAGTAGGAAACCAATACTCCTCAAATCCCAGGACAAATGTCAGAGGCACTGCTTCTTGACAGGAGGCCCTGTGCCCTGCACAGGGGCCCAGAGAGCAATGCAGGTGCAAGCTAACCTGCGACCAGCAGCAGGATACACCTCAGAGACAACTCCTGGCTGGAACATAGAAGAGCTTTAGCTCTTCCACGGACTTGCTAGGCCTCTGTTTTGCCTTCTGTAAATTGGGAGCTTTTCTAGAAGGAAAGTGGAGTGTCTAAGAACAAAGCCCCACACAAGAGCATGGGACTGTTATCCATTGACCACCACTTCTGTGGGCCGTTGGTACTGATAGCTTGGCTCAGCTGCTGCTAGTCACTAATTACTAATGTCTGCTTCCTCTCCACCAGACTCAGAAGGGCCCCGAGGTGTGGTCTCCCTCTAGACTACCCTCCCCGCCCCCTCCCCCTAACCTGGTCAACTTAATTTGATGGGTCAGGTTCCCTCTGCCAATAGCCTCTCAAGTGATGGCCTCTTTGCCTGAGTCACCATTCGGTTTCTCAGGGGTGGCCAAGAAGTTGAGGAATCTTCCCCAGCTAGGTTACCCTGGCCATCCTCCCAGGCACAAAGAAACACTCCTTGAACCTCAGCCCCCCATCTCACACAGACTAACAACGATGTCAGCCCCTGCAGGCCACTCAATCCCCAATAGGCAGCCCTTCCGCCTTACACCTTCAGGCAGAAATGTACCTTTGTTCCACACATCCACAATGGCCATCCCTTGGCTCATCTACACCACATGTGGGCACAGGTGATGCATCCAAATTCCAGGAAACTATCCTGATTGCATCCTTGAAATGCATGACACAATAGCAGCTCCCCTAACAGTTCCAAGAGCCACCTCTGTTCAGAAAGGCTCAAGACCCTGGGAAGTGGCCGTCTGTTAAGTCTCATGACACCCTGGCTGCCACTCCCAAATCTTCAATTGGTGGGGGGTTCTTGGCAGCAAAGAGCCAAGGGTCTGCAAGGCTGCTGAAGATAACGTTAGGACCTGAGGGCACCCAGGTTTATGACTCTGGGGAACGCTTCCTAAAGTTGGGAGCTATACAGCACAGAGAGGTCTGGCTCTGTGGAGCATCCCTGGACCTGGAGATGTTTGGAAGAACACTAGTGGGTGTCCTGTGCCAAAAATGTTCTCTAATCAAATAGGTATGGAAATGTTTGGCTAAATAGCTGTTAACATGTTTTGTACTGCAGGACTTCTCAGAGCCTTTACTGTGGTAGTGGGCATTGTATGAATCCAAAGGAAGGACAGGGTACTGGGCTTTACTGTATTTGAACCCAAAATCTTCTTCCAACATCCACAAACTAGGGCCATACCTTCCAGCTACCTCTGTCCCTGGAGGAAAAGAGAACGAAAACAGCCATACAAAGAGTAATAGTAGGATCTGGATGGAGGAGGACAGCCACTTCCTCTTGGTGGGGGTGGGGGATATGGGTGGGGTTCCAGGATGGACTCTGAGGACAGGCTTCCTCCAAGGGACCCAAGAGGTAATGCTTTACTCTGCTTTCCCAGAGGTGGAATCCACAGCCACCGCCCTGCTGGGAATTTAAATTCCAAACAGAACTTGGCAGGGAAGATCCCATGCAGCTCAATGATCCCCCCCCCACCCTGCCTCCTGCAAGACTGCCACCTGTGGGTTCCTGAGAGAGAGAGAGAGAGAGAAGGGGCTCAGTCAAGGGCCTCAGGAGTCTCTCCAGAGATACATAATGAGGCCACAGATCTGGTTTCTGAGTGGGGGGGTCACAGGGCTTCATTCCTGGACCCAGACAGCTTTTAAGAAACTGCACAAGGTGCCTGTGTCCACTTTAAGGTCATTGCCTGGTGCCTGCCCTGCCCTTTCATGTGAACTCTGCCACCTCCCTCTCTGCTCCCAGGGCCACTGTGCCACTAGAACCCTTGGCTTATCTTCAGCTTCCAGGGCTACAGCTCCAGGGGCACAATGGGCTTCTGTGCCCCCATGTCCTCACCTCCCCCAATGCCAGCTGCATTCATGGTGTTTTGCTATTGTGGAGGGAGCAGCCTGGGGGCGGTACAGGAGGGGGTGGGCTCTTGGCACAGGGGCTGGCACAGACAGGCTGTGGTCAGCGGTCAGCATGCAAGTCACATCCGCAGGCACTGCCACCAGGCCTGCCAGGCCTCGCACAGAATGGCAATGCTGTTGGGCCCCAGGTCCCATCACAGAGTCCCCTCCAGCCCACACAGAACTTGTCGCTCTGTGCCCAGCCTCTTGGTGGCATTGAAGTGGGGGTTATTTCTTCTTGCCTTCTCAGCCAGTTGCTACTATGGAACCATATTAGGTCACCAGTTAAGCCCTGGATGCAGGAAAGGCCTGTCCCAGAGAGCACAGCTGGGGCTCTGAGAGTGTTTAAGAGGCCAAGGGGGTGGGGGCAAGGATGAGGGAGCCTGAAGCCAAGAGAGCCATCCGGAAGTCAGCAGGCGCAGCCCTCCAGCCCTCCAAGGAAGCCATGGCCTGTGCATGTGGGAACCCCTCTCATCTCCGCTGGCCCAGGCTATCTGTAGGCACACGCTCTCTCGTTTGTACAGGTTTCCGATCTCAGACACACCACCCTGGGGACAACAGAGACTATCAGATGGGCAAGATGAGGCCCAGAGAGAGACAGGAGATTCCCTGAAGTTAGATCATGAGAGACTTTTCCCCACCACTGTTTTAGTAATCTTTTCCCATTCCTTCCACACTGTGCCCCATAATGAGGAAACTGAGGTACACAGCAACAAAGTGGTAAGAGGCAGATCTCACTGAGCTACAGCTGGGATCCTAGAGGCTGGAAATTTCTAAGAAAAGGCAAAACATTCTACTCCCACAGGGGACTCCTGATGGTCCTGAACTCCCAGGGTCTTGTAGCAGAGACCCACATGTGGGGGACAAAGCCACCCTAGGATGGGAGCAAAGAGAGACTTGTAGGGGCTAATTGGGGACCCTACTTGACCTGTGGCCATGGTCACCTCCTGCCTGGGTGAGACACCCTCCCTTGGAGCACACCCTCATCCAATCACTCACCATGACAGCACCTCCGTCCAGCCATTAGCCACTCACACATATTGTCTGCCTATTTATCTGTGGCTTCCTCTAGCCTGTGGCTTTGAAGACCTCCCCCTCCCCTCAGATCAACAAATGTTTTGTAAGAGAATAAACAACTAGAAAGACCCAAGCACTAAAGAGACACTCAACAACAGTCCTCCAAAGTCACTGGTCACCTAAAGTCAGTTCCCTGAAGAGGTGGCAAAATGTCTTAAAAGGAAGGAAGATCCCCAGCCAAGAACCATCCCTCATGTAGACAGCAGAGAGCAAGTATGCATTACAGTTTACAAGAGCTTTGGCATAGAAAATTTTTCACTTGGCACCACAGGGTACCTTTCCAACCTCATCTTCCTCTACCATGCTCAACCTCCCCACACCAGTTCCATCTCACAGATCAACAGGACAGTTTAAGAGGTGCTGAGGCCAGCATTTAATATGTCCATAAACCCCCAGTAAATAATGGCAGAGTTAAACACATATAGGAGGCCAGAGAGGGTGACTTTCTACCTCTGCTCTCACCCCCAGCACACCCTATCATACACAGGCCTTCTTCCCACCCCATTTCATGCTCTGACTCTTCAAGGCTAGAAGGAAAGTGAAAATGACCCCCAGGTGTGCCCCCCACCTCCTGCACCTTGGCAGAGAGCCACCACAGGGAAGCAAGTGAAAGCCAGAGAGGGTGTCTGCTATTCCCAAAAGAAGCTGGAGTAAATGCGGGTGCAGGAAAGGAGGAGTCCAGTGGGAAATAAGAGTGAACTCTGAGAAAGCACTGCAGAGGACCCCTCAAAAATGCTGGGAGGTCACTGTGATCTGTATTTATCTAGCTGGGGAGGAGGCACTGCCCAGTAGACTTTGTAACTGAATCCACCAAACAGGCAGATTTTGCGACACAGGAGGCCCAGGTTTCTGGAGAAGGCGCTGGGGCAGCTGAAACCCTCCCCCAATCTACCCCCTCTCCCCCCAGAGCTCTAAGGATTTCCCTTTCATTTCCTTCCAAGCTGGGAGGGCAGGGGACAGCGCAGTCTGCGGGTCAAGCCCTTAAAAACCACTTCCTATGTGGCTGGAGGAGGGCTAGCAGCTGGAGGATGGATCTGGGGGTCCCAGAGTGGTATTAGCAAGAAAAGTCCCCTGGGCAAGTCACTGCTCTCCAGAGCGCTATAGGGTCTGGAACCACGAAGGTCTGAGAAAAGATTTTAGGCCCTTCCACAGGAGTTTGGAGCAGCATCTGCACTCTGTCCCAGCTAGCGGTGGCCAGGAGGAGGATAAGGACTGGACGAAAGAAAGACACTCGGAAGGGGCTCCCCGTCCTGGCCGCACCTCGACTGTCCGGAAAGAATCCGGAGACATCCCCCTTCCCAGCTTACTTCGAGCAGGGCTCTGGACTGGGAGAGGGGGCGGGAGGGCCCTGCCCAGGCCTGAGCTGCTCCCGGCCCGCTCTGCCGGGAGGTGACGCGCTCCCGACGCCCCAGGGACTTCGGGCGGCAAGTTTGGCAGAGCTGAACGAAGCCAAGCCAAGCCCAGCTGGGCAATGCGAAGCCGGCCTGGGCCAGGCCAGGAAGAGCGGGGCAGATAGGAAACGGCCTGGCACAGTGGGGCGGAGGGCGGGAGCGCGCGGGGGCACCCACCTCTCCGCGCTGCAGCTGGAAGAAGCTGTTGAGATAGCTGGAGTGCAGGGGCGAGCCCAGCTGCTCCGGGCGGCCTTTGCCGAAGGCCAGCTCCGGGGGCGCGGCGCCGGCGGGCGGCTCGGGCCGGAAGGCATCGAAGGCACTAGCCTGGTGTGTGTCCTGCAGCGACAGGTAGACCCAGTTGAGCAGCTGAGCCGGTTGATACACAGAGGCGGCGCTCGTGTCGATGGCCGACAGCAGGCTCATTTTTCCGCTGCGGTGCCGGCCCCTCCCCGGCAGCCCGCTCTCGCCCCCCTCCCAGCGGAGGGGCGGGCACCGGGGAGCCTGTGCCCACTGCCAGCCGCCCAAGCCCCGACGGCGATCGCCTCGCGCCCTGTGCCCCGCGCGCTGCCCGCAGCCGCCGCCACCGCCGCCTCCCCCAGACTGTGGCTCGTGCGCGCGCGGGCGGAGGAAGGAGGCTGCGAAAGTTGGGAAGGAAACTTTTGGCCCCGCCCCTCCCACCGCCCGCCCCGCCCCATCCCGCCCCATCCCGCCCCGCGATCCGCTATCTGCCTTGGCGCTGACCCCTCCAGGGGCCGCTCCCGGGGTGGGATTCGTGGAGGCCCCGCCTACACCGTCGCCCTGTTCTCTCCCCCCATTGGCTGTCTCATTGAATATGGATATAGGGGTGGGGCGAGGGGGGAAATAAGGCTCATCTACACTTGCACCGTGTGGCCCGCCCAGGGGCCGCCCCTCCCGAGCCCCACCCGCCCCCAGTCGGGCCGCGCAGCTCCCTGGCCAGGCGGGGAGCTCAGTACTGCCCTGGACTAATCAATCTCCTCGCGCTCTAATGTCAGCTCTCCCTAGTTCTTTCCAGGCTCCAAACTCTAATTATTTCATTATTTCGTTTTCGCTCGCTACTCTCTCTCTCTCTCTCTCTCTCTCTCTCTCTCTCTCTCTCTCTCTCTCTCTCTCTCTCTGTGTCTCTCTCTCTCTCCTCTTCTCGCTGTAGGTCTCCTTGTCTTTCTGTAACTGTCTCTGTCTTCTCTCCTATCTCGTATCTCTTCTATTTCCGTCTCTTTTGAGGTTTCCTCTCTCCACCTCTCTCTCTCTCTCTCTCTCTCTCTGACACACACACACACACACACACACTTCTCTCGCTATCACCGTAGGACCTCTCCCTCCCACTTAATTCCTTCCATCTGCAGAATCGCTTTGCGGGCCGACTGCGCCAAGGGGGGCCCGGGTTCCTGCCCCAGGAAGGACTCCCCGCCCCCCTTCTCTCCTCCCCCTCACCCTTCTCCTATTTCTGCTCTGGGCCCGCCTAGCTTCTCACCCCTCTCCTCCGCCCCCAGCTCCATCCTCAGCCTGCCCCGGTCCCTTGGAGGGGAGCCAGTACCCCAGCCTGGGCCAAGGGGAACCAAGATCTGTCTGAGAGGAGCTCCGCCCTCGCCTGACGCCCCCTGAAGCCCCCGGGCCTTCCTCGTTGTGGTCCCGAGGTAACCCGCTCTGCGCCAGCTCTGCGCAGCGGAACTGACCGTCTGGCTGGGACTCAAGTCACCTCTCCCACCTCCAGTTGGGCTCTGGAACCAATCCGCTCCGCGGTCAAGTGCCAGCTGAGTAACCTCTGAGTGTCACCTCACCTCTGCAAGCGAACCTGTTTTTTCTATAAAATGGGAATGACCACCATCCTAACTCTGGGGATGTTTTGTGAGTTTGCTTGGGTTTGATAAACAGAAGATATTCCATAAAGGTCAGTTCTCTGCCGCCATCCTCTCTGCGGAGATTTATCCTATTACATGATCTAGCAAGGCACCTAAGCACATCCATGGATGCTTGGACCAGAATGGTGTTCAATGGTGACCACTGCTGTTGTGTCCCATCAGTCAAGAACCCCTTTGATCTCAGATCACCATGTTTTGAGTTTGTCTATAAAATAATTTGCAATTATTAATACAAATGATAAAATGCATATCAGTCATATCTGGACACTTTAATTCATCAAAGAATATCTATACAGTACCCTTTATATTTTTTAAGCAGCATTAAGCCTATTTGTTTAAAGAGAAGAGAAATGGCTGTTGGGAAGAAATATGATAACCATTTTACTCTTAGAAATATTCTGGGCCACCTCTAGAATTCTGGTGCTGCCTTTGAGCTTCCAGGACTACCGAGGTGGAATTTGGAACCATGGATTTATAGACTGTCCCAAGACTTTATAAAGAAAATTGCTGTTCATAGAGGTGATGTCTTCAGTTGTACACGCAGGTAGATGGGGAACCCAGAGGAGACCCTGAGGCAGCCATCTCCATCCCAGAGCTTTCTGTCTCTCCCCCTCCATTCACCTCCTGGATGAAGGTGGCATTATTATATTGAAGTGCTGACATTTTTCCCTACTATGGGTTGCAAATCCAAATTCCTTTAGGAGTCAGGCAGGTAACCACCAGGTATAAGGCAATAAATAAGTGATGATGGGACCAGTGAGAAACTAAAGTGATAGCCAAACAAAATACTTCTGTCATGTTCTAGCCTTGAGGCTAAGAGTCTGACACCTGTTTAGGACACCTTCTCTGATCCTGCCCTGGCCTCCAGAGTGATTTGGTGCCACTAGAATGCTTATCATCCCTGGTGACCCCACTCATGGCCTCTGCCTCTTTCTCTTCTCCCTTTCCCCACAGTTCCCAAACAGAGCCTTGTGCATGGATAGTGGCTGATCAGGAAATACTTACTGTGTCGATGACTGGATGGCTGGGTAGATAGATGGATGGCTAGATTTACTCCCTTTGAAGCCTGAATGTTTTCTGTGGGTTTGTACCTTTTTCCCTTCACCTGCCCACAGCACACCTGCCTAACACATGAGCTCTGTGCCCAATAGGTAATCGATAAATGTAAGCAACCTCCAGGCAGTTTGCCTGGATAGCAGCTGTTTGACCTGGGGTCAGCCCCTCAGCTGACTGCTGGAGACATATGCTGCAGAATTCTCAAGACAACACTGGCTGTGGGTCTTGGGAAGCTGAGGCCTAGGTACCAGTCTGCAACACTGGGCCAGACCCCATCTCTGCCTCCCCACCTTAGCATACACACACTATAAGAATCTGTGCATGAGCAAGTCAGGGGTCCTCACCCCCCACTTTTCAGAGGAGAAGGCACTGTGGCCCAGACTAAAGGAACTTGCCAGGGTCACCCATTAAGTCTGACAGCTAAGTCATCTGCTCCTAAACACAGCCCAGCTCTCCTTTCTTACAGGTCCCAATCTAGCAGACTTGGGGGGGGGTAGCAGTTCTTGCTCCATGTGTTACCTCAGAACTGAAGGTAGGAAGGAACTCCTAGGTGAGGATGAGTCCCTACCCGCTTCCTCCATGGTCTCCATGGTCTCCAGAATGGGGCAATGGAGAGAAGACAGGATTTGGACAAGAGCTACTGGCCGCGTGACCTCCAGCAAGTCTCTGCCCTCTCTGTAAATTGCAGTTTGTCCAGTCAATAAATGGGAATGTTTATTCCATCATTCCCACTTCTCCAGCACTAGCAGGGTCAAATGAGGGCATGAACAGGAGGGCACTTGCTAGCCGTAAGCAATCACATGGCAGGGAAGGGTTGTATCGACCATTTCAATAATAGTAATATTCAATTTATCTGAAGAGATGAGGGAAGAGGAATCAGGGTCATCTCTGCCTCTGAAGTCATTCAGGCAACAGGTCTCATAGATGTTGGTGGTTTCAAACCAGGAGCTTTGAGCTCAGAGGAGCCAGAGAAAGTTGAGAAAGGAGAGGAAGCAGAGCATCTTTGGGAGAGAGCCAGCCTTCAGTTTGGACCTGAGAGGCAGCAGAAATGAGCAGGAAGAAGACAAGGCTTCACAGTCCTGTGCAAATTGATGTTGCTTATTTCCTTACCATGCAAAGGAATCCCCAGCCCTCTGGAGGCTACTGTGTGCCTGTCTCACAGCCTCAGGATTCCAACAAAGCAAGACTGAGATTTGCCTCTCCTTGGGGCCAGGGCCAGGCACTGGATGCCAGTGCACTGTGTGTTGACACAGAAGGTGTCAATTTACAGCCTAGAGGGCAAAATGGTAAATATTCTCCTGCCTGCCCTGACATCCCATCCCCCACATGGGACAGCCCTCACCAAGCACAGAACTTCCCAGGCCTGACTTCAGCTTCCTTCTCAGCACTGCCCTCCATGTCCCAAGAAGGTGGAGCTGACCCACAAGATGAAATTTATTAACTATCCCAGCTTTCTGTCCACCCTCCCAAGGCACTCTCTGATCTCTATGGTGACTCTGTGAAGGGTACCTCCTTGTCCCATGGAGACAGCTCCTGGTTGCCAGGGCATACAACTTGGTGAACACAGCTAGATTTTGCCCTCACTGACCCCAGATGAACTTCTGCAGTGCACACAGGTTCTTGGCCAACTGCAAAACGTGGGTAGATCACCAGCCTTGAGCTCAGCCGGCCACAGCATGCAGGTTCCCAGTTGTGGGAAGTGCCTAGACCTTCATTTCCTCATGAATTACACCCACAGCCCTTGCTGCTGCTTGAATCCCAGGACTCTGAAGACAGAAGTGGACACTTGGAGGGCCCCAGCCTCAGTTCCTCCAAGAGTTTCAGCCAGGCTTTGAAGCTACTGGAGAGTATGAAGTGGACATGAGAGCTGCTAGCCTGGATGCCAGGAGCCTGGGATTTGTGTGTGGCCTAGGCAAGCTGGCAGAAGCCCTTGGACCTCCTGAAAGTCACAGGGGGTCTCTGCTTCCAGAGGGGCCATCCTCAGAAAACCAGTGGGATCAGGACAGGTAGCAGCTATTCTCCTCCCTTCTTCCAATTTCACATCACTTCTCTAAAAACCAAAGAAAGAGAAAGGAAGAAAATTTGAGCCTTATATCTCCGTGGTTCTTGGCAAGCCTCCATCCATGGGAGACACCAACTATGTAGGCATCCTGGTCACTTGGGAAGATGCCTGTCACAGGGGAAGGGGTCAGTGGTCCAGACTCAAGCATGTCCTCCCGTGGAGGGCAGCAGGAGAGGACAGTTGTGGAATGTGTCTGCATTTCAGCTTGTGAGACATCTGGTCTCTTCCCATGCACATGGGCCTTCATTGCCCCAGTGCCTTTGCACATGTTTCTCTCCCCAAAGAGTTTCCTTGCTTAAGTCTTCCTGTAATCTCTTCTCACCCTTCAACTTGCTAAAAAAGTGACTTTCTCAGCTGGGCATTTGAGGCTCATGCCTGTAATCTTAGCTACTTGGGAGGCAGAGATCAGGAGGGTGGCAGTTCAAAACCACCCAGGCAAATGTTTTGCAAGACTCTCTCCTGAAAATACCCAACACAAAACGGGGCCAATGTAGTGGTTCATGTGGTAGATGGCCTGCCTAGCAAGCATGAGGCCTTGCGTTCACACCCCAGTACTGCCAAAAAAAAAAAAAAAAGTGACTTTCTCAATCACTTGGGATCACAATCACCTTCATACATACGATTAGATAGCATCCCATCTTGGGCTGATGGAGTGGCTCAAGTAGTAAGAGCCCCTGCCTAGCAAGCATGAAACCCCGAGTTCAAACCCCACTGCCATATATAGTATCCCATCTTGACTCTGGGGTCTTGCCACTGCCATAGTATTGTGGATCTCCCTTTCTTGCTTCCCAATCAGTACCACACTGGACTACCAGCTCCTTAGGAGCTATAAACACCTCCACTAATGCAGTGTGGGACCAGAGCAGGCCTCTGTTTACTCAGAGACTGACTGAGTAAACTCAGACTTTGTGGTCTGTAGACTCAGATAGGACACCATCCAGTCCGTTCTGGAACAGCTCAGAGAAATACAAGGGCTTCCAGCAGGGACAGTAGATGTGTGCTGAGCATCTATGTCCCCTGCTGTCGTTTGAATGTGTCCCCAAAATTCACATGTTCAAAGTGCAATACTGTTGAGAGGGACCCTCTAAGAGCTGATTGGGGCTGGAGGTATAGCTCAGGGGTAGAGCAGTAGTGTGTGCTAGGCCTTAGGTTTTATCCCTAGCACCACCAAAAAAAAAAGGTGATTAGGTTAGAAGGGCACTGCCGTATGGAAAACAAACCTTAGTGTCTGACCTTACATTCATCGAGAGGCACTTTAAATAAATTTAGTTCTTTCTTTCTTTTTTGGGGAGTGCAGTGCTGAAGTTTGAACTCAGGACCTCACACTTGTTAGGCAGGCACTCTACCAGCTGAGCTGCTCCAGCAACCCTGGATGCTGTCTTATGAATGGATGAAAGAAGTGGGCTTGTTTTAAGAGCCAGTTTGTCCCCCTCTTTCTTTCTTTTTTTTCTTTTCTTGAGACAGAGTCTTGATATATAGTCCAGGCTGGCCTCCAACTCTCTATCCTCCTGCCTTAGCCTCCCTTGTGCTGGGACTGCAGATGTGCACCACCACACAGGGGCAATATAAATCTCAGTGCAATGTACAGGAGACCCTTGGTATCTCCAGATATATGGCTCCAAGGACACCACCATTGAGAAAAAGCCTCAAGTGCTCAGGATGCATCGAGGTCAGGACTCTAACATGACTCAAATTTACCTGTGCCATACACGCAGTAGGTCTAAGCGCCCATAACTTGAAACTGCATGGAGTAGGTTGCATTACTGTCACAAATTTACTGTTGTACACATTAATACTGCCCATCCCAAACTAGATCTAATTTCATGCTCTTTATCTAGAATACTGGGGATGCTTGATTCATTTTTCCCATAGGGCTGTCCAACTTTTGCTAAAGACATACAACTTTCAACAAATCTTATGTGTTCACTTTACCACTTACATTAAGCTTATTATCTTTTACCTCACTTTTTAGGCATCATTTGCTTTTGGGGAAGGTGGATTTTCACAAAATCAAGGGCAAGGAAATATTAAGAAGGTCACACAACGTTATAAACACAACAGACAACAATGCAAGACTAATTGGGAGCATCTCCATATCAACTGAGACTCAGGAATTTATATATCTTGTTTTCGAAATTTCTTTAGCTTTTTAATTTATTTTTTAACTGCACTTGGTCAAAATCATTTTGTGTAATCTATGAGTAAGGTGGGTTGGCTGCACTTTTTTCTTATGTGGTGCTGGGGACTGAACCCAGGACTGCAGGCACACTAGGCACATGCTCTACCTAGCACTCTCACCTGCCATAGGATGACACACAGGCTCTTTCCAGATGCCAGCACCTTGATGTTGGACTTCCCAGCCTCCAGAACTGTAAAGAAATAAATTTCAGTTCTTTATAAATGATTCAGGTTGTAGTTGTCCTGTTGTAGCAACACAAAACAGTCAAAGATAATGCTCTTTACAGCTGGGTTTGGTGAGTCTCTTGGTATTAGCAATGCCACCTTCCCCCTCTCTATGCCCATAAGCCCAACCATTCCCTAATGCATTCTGCTGGGGTACTGTCTTCATCTCTGTCCTGAGGCTGCCATCAGCCAGAGTGGCTAAGCACTAGGACAACCAGCTATCTTGGTTTGCATGGGACAGTCCAGATTCACACCTGTTGTTTTGCGATAAATGATAAATTAATAATGCCTCCTTCCACTTTCAAAAGTGGACAGTAGGAGGTATGGCTTAAGAGGTAAAGCACCTGCTTTGCAAGCATGAAGCCCTGAGTTTGAACCCCAGTCTTAGCAAAAAAAAAATTCTGACAAACAAAAGTGGATAGCAATTTAATATGACAGCTATGACTGCTACGACTGCTCTAAGGACCTGCGTCACCTCATGTCTAGGGACCATCACTTCTGCTGCCCTCCAATCCATAGACTCCCTTGGCTTCACATTGGACTTCAGCTCAGAATGACCCCACCTCTGATGTTTGAAAATGCAGATGTCTGTCTTTGACCATTAATCTCCTTCCAATGTCACCCAGCCTCTCTGACTCCCATTTTTCTTTTTCCCTTGTCCAGATGTGTTGGCATATCTGGTCATATTATCAGCATCATCCCTAGCCCCACTGCTGTATCACTTGCCTGGACCATTTCCAGTGCAGACTCCTATTGTCTGCCTTCTCTAGACTGTCTGATCCTGTCCAGGGATGCAGAAGACTCTCACACAATCAATCAAGCTGCAGCCACCAGATGCTTTGCTTCCAGCTTCAGCTGGCTCTCAGCAGAGTTTGGAAGCCTTCGACTCTCTCTTCATGCTTCTCAAAGACTATTTCCAACCTTTTCCACTTTTCTTTTCCCTCACGACTTTCTACTCCACCATCTTTTCATCCATTTGGGCAGGTGACCTTGTCTTTCATATTAGAGACTACATAAAAGCCGTTGAATGGATGATCCCCTAGCATTCTACCACAAGCCTTTTTTTTTTTTAACTTACCTGTATTAGGGTCCCCTCAGAGGGCCTCTTCTGGAGCTTAGGAAGCCTTACCTGCTCTTTGCAATTTTTATTCAAACTTCCCCTCTCTTCTATTCGGCAACTGACCATCCTTGATTCTTGATTACCTGGAGAAAATCCTCCTGCTTTCTCTAGCTACTCTTTCTACCACTTCCCCCTCCTAGATGTGTATGAGTTTCCTACGCTCACTGTTTCCCCATCTCAGGCCCCCACCAGCCCTCAGACCCTCTGCCCCTCTCTCCTACTCCCACTGTTCCACTGAAAATGGTTTGTGAAAAAAAGTACCCTTCCTCATATGAACCTGTTATTTTGAGTTCTAGGGAACTCCAACATTTAGGAGGTAGAAAAATGAGTGAACCAGCAAGACAGACTGAGGAGGAGCAGCCTGAGGGCTATAAGGAAAAATATTACTGGCAGGTGAAGGCTGGGGAGTCTCAGACACAGAGCAGACAGAGACCTAGGTTCTTGTCACCATCAGAGAAAAAATTCAGAGATGAGACCAAGTAAGGAGTTGGGAAAGTTTTATAAGTAGTGAAAGTACACACTCAAGAGGGAGTGCGGCCTTCTCAAGAGAGTTGCACCCCCTAGGATTTTGGATAGATCATTTTATGTGCAAACTTTAATGGAGGGGAAGATTATTCATGAATTAAGGCAGGGAAGAGGTGAGGGATTCTAGAAAGGATTATTTTCCCAAAATAGAGTCTTTTCTGTCCTTTTATTAGATTTTCAGATATGTCATGGTGCCAAGATGCATGATGGTAGTAACCAGCTTTGCAAGGCTAATAATATGGAGATGTCATAATAATGAAGCAAAGGACAGTTAGTGATTGTCTTTGTCAGCCATGTTGGTCCTGGCTGGTTTTGGTGGTCTTGTTTTTTTACTGTTTGGCTGTGGATTAAGGGGTTCCCAGATAGCTGATTAAACATTATTTCTGAGTATGTCTGAGAGATTATTCCTGGAAGAGATTAGTTTTTTTTTTTTTTTTTTGAGTATTGGGTCTACACCCTGAGCTACTCCACCAGCCCTTTTTTATGTGATGGGTTTTATCAGGATAAGGTCTCTTAAACTATTTGCCTGGGCTGGCTTCAAACTGTGATATTCCTAATCTCTGCCTCCTGAGTAGCTAGGATTATAGGCATGAGCCACTGGCACCCAGCCTATCTTTTTGTTTTTTTGGTTGAGACAAGAGATGAGGGGGCAGCTAATGTTTTGCCCCAGCTGGCCTCAAACCGTGATCCTCCCAACTAGCTAAGATTACAGGTGTGAGCAATCACACACCAGTAAGACTAGCATTTGAATCAGTAGACTAAATAAAGAAGATCTACCCTTGCCAATATTGGGCATTAGCACATTCGTTGAGGGCCCGATAGAATGAAAGAGTAGAGAAGGATGGATTCCTTGTCTCTTCTGGAGCTAGAACATCCATCTTCCCCTCTGAATAGACATCAAGGCTTCAAGTTCTAGGCCTTCATACTTAGACCGAGTGACCCTATCAGCTTGCCTGGTTCTCCAGCTGACAGATGGTGTGTCAGAGGACTTTTCAGCCTCCATAATCACAAGCCAATTCCCACAATCCATTCCCTCTCCTACATCTGTATCTGTACCTCCCTGACTGCCTGTTTCTCTAGAGAACATTGAATGCTACACACACCTTGCCTCATGTGTTCTTACTGTCACCCTATGACACTAGTCACATCATTTTCTTATATGTATGAGAGACTCCCAAGGGTTAAGTAACTTGCCCAGAATCACCTTGGGTAAGTGGTAACCCAGCAGATCAAGCCTAGGCTCTTCTCATGGTCTCAGAGTTGAGTGGGGACATTAGGCTGAAGCAGTAACATAAATCCCAGAGTGTGTTGGCCTGGGGCTGAGACCCAGGGAAGGGGGTTCTGTGGATGACAGCATAGGCACACAGTTAACCTCTCTCAATAACCACAGATCAAAGGTGCCAATGAGTTCTACCAAAGACCAGAGAGTGGGCAGCCTAGAATTTGAGGCTGGTCTACCCTGGCTCTTGTCCACTGGCAGAAGATGTTCTTGTGGGCTGTCTTGCCCTCATTTGGCCTGGGAAGATCCCCAGAGACAAGCTTCTCACAGGGGTCAGCTCCAATTCCACCAACCAAAGTGAGCTGTGCTCAGAGTATCTCTGAGACTGGGAGCTAAGCAGCACCTTCCCCAGTTCCCTGCCACCTGCCTGACATGCTTGAGTCTCACCCTGGGCCTGAGCTGACAGTGTGGCAGACCAGGTTCTGTACAGGCACTATTGTTTTCTCTCTTGGAATGGGAGAGACCCCACCAGGCTGGGCTTGGTGGAAAGCCAGGCTTAGTGTAAATCTTTGCTCCTGATGGTCTCGCTTCGCTTCAAATCAGACAGCAGCTCTAGACACCTCCCCCCTCCATTGTATGCCAGGGTGTCTCCTTTCTTGGGGTCCTTCACAACAAAGTCTTCTTCAGAACCTGTGAAAGGAAATGAATTTATTCTGTAGTACAAAGTTGGACCCAAGGGAGAACTTACTGAGCCTGGGTCACGATCATGATCATCATTAAAAGCGTTAATTGCACAGTGTGAGCTTGTTTTTTCAGAGCAGGTCAGTGCTCTCGGGGGAATTTGTTATCTGAGACAGATAGACTGGCTCAAGATGCAAGCAGCAGAGAAGATTTTTGCACATATCAGGCAGAATCTGGAAGTTAACAGATGAAAGAATCTGAACTGAGGGAAAGAGATGCATGTCTTGGATATGGTACCAAAGACCCAATCAGCAACAAAACAGTAAACAAATTGTCTTTACAAAAATTAAAATCTTTTGTGTTCCAAAGCATACTATCAAGGAAGTGAAAGGACAATTCACAAAATTGGGGAGGGGGGTATTTGCAAATTATGCATCTGATAAGGGACCTGTATATACAATAAAGAACTATCACAGCTCATTAGTAAAAAGGCAAGTGACTTATTTTTTTAAACATTTCTCCAGATAAGATACATAAGTAGCCAGAAGGCACAGAAGATCTCAACATCATTAGTCATTTGAGAAATGCAAATTAAAACCAATACTCTGTGACACCAGTCGCATCTCTTCACACCCACTAAGACTGGAGAAATTGGAAGCCTTGAACCCCATTGCCTGCACCCTAAAATGGTGCAGTCATTACAGAAAACAGTGAAGATTCCTCAAAGAGTTAAGCACTTCCAAAAATTTCACTCCTAGGGAGACCCAAAAGGATTGACAATAGGCACAAATGCTGCCAATAGTACTAGTCACAGTAGATGAGAGATGGAAACAACTCAAACGTCCATCAACTGATGACTGGGTAAGCAAGATGTAAATATAATTCAGCCATAATAAAGAATAGAGCATTGATAGAAGACACAATGTAGATAAACCTCAAAAACATTAGGGCAAGTGGAAAAAGTTATACAGCAAAGGTTAATTTTTGTAGGATTCCATTTGTTTGAATGTCCAGAATGGCAAGTCCATAGACACAGAGAGCAGTTTATTGTATGCCCCGGGTTGTGGGGGATCTGGGGGAAAACAGCAAGAGACTGCTCATGAACCTGGGGTTTCTTCTTGGGGTGATGAAAATGTTCTGGAATTTGATAGTAGTGATGGTTGCACAGCTCTGGGACTACACTTAATTGTATACTTTACAAAGGTGGTGTCTTTTCTGTACATGAATTATATCTCAATTTTAAAACAAGGCTTAGTGAAACTCCTAGGTCATGGCAGGGACCCACTCTCCAGCTTCCCCTCTGGTGATCATGGACTCTCTCCAGCCTGTGTTGAAGGATCAGGACAGCCAGGGGTGTGGAACTGTATCCAGTCACAGCAACTCGAGCAAAAGGTGCAGGAATGGCTTGTGGTGCCCGAGGGCAGGTACACAGGATGTGTAAGGGAGAGGAAACAGAAAGGAGGAAGCTGACTGGAGGCATGTGGCCACTCTCCCAGCCTGTCTCCACTCCAACCAGCTCAGGCTCTGTGGCTGCTATTCCTTCTCAACCTCCCCGGAAAGCTGCAGGAACTTACCTCCCAGGCTCAGCACTGGCAGAGACCTGACCCTGACTCTGCCTTCCAATTCTAGGAGACCCTGTACCAATCTGGATACTGGATTTCTTTCCCTTGGCCAAATGTCCATCCCAACTCCAACCAGCTGGACCTCAGAAGAGGCTGGGGGATGGGGTGTTCCTCCTGCATCCTAAGGATGAGGTGTGCCACTAGGCTAAGGGGCAGGCAGGGATCCTGCACCTGGAACCCAGACATACTGTGTCTGTTGTCTCTGCTTCTCTCTGAATGTCAGCATTTTCCTCACTGCCAACTGAAGAATCTGACAGAGGAAAACTGTCTAATCTTGCTTAGGTCACAAGGACAACAAGGACCCAAAAGATGGGGGCAGTCTGGTGAGGTACTCCCTCTGTAGCCATACAAATTGAGTAAGGACATTCCCAAGCAGAAGAAGGGGAATACCAAACTAGTCATCTGTGAAGGCTGGGGAGAGGTCAGGAGAGTAGGAGAGCTACCTACAGTGCAGCTCCATCAGAATTTCAGGATTGCTAGACCATGGCCCTGGTGACTGTCTCCATGGATTCTGATCATTGGGGGCACTGGGGAAAGCCTTCGTCAGTGACAATACTGCAGCACACGCACCTGTTAAGAACCTGCCATAGACTTGGTCCTTTCACATACCCGGGACATCGCTACAGATAAGTTCTTTTCCTTGTTTTTCAGACAGGGGAAACTGAGGCTCCCAACAGAGGAGTCATTGAAGGATGGTCCCTCCAGCTCAGCTCCGTCCATCATTGTGTACTGCCTCGCCTTTTGGGTCTAGTTGGTGGGGGGTCTTGGTAGCCAGATGGGAGCAGCCTAGACTTAGCTTCTAAACCCATAGGGCAGGAAGCCATCCCAGGCACTTCTAAGCTCTTGTAAGAGCTTATGAGAGAAGACAGGCAGATTGCATGCACCTGGGGGAGATCACATCCCCCAAATAAACCCAAATAAACACATCTACAAGGGAAATGGAGCTCCTCCTTGTGATGGAGGCCATTTGTTTCTGAGCAGTACACTGCGGCTGACCTGGAACCTGGCCAGTGCTCCCAAGGAAGAAACTCATCTGATGCCCTGCCAGCTTCAAAATGTCTGCCCCAGGGACCCCCAACCTTCACCCCTACCTCCCGCCAGATGTCAGGGTCCTTCTGTGACCACTGTCTCTGAGGTGACAGGCCTGGGAGTGGTCCGTTTGTTCCAGAGAAGTCACAGGGAATGTAATTACTGTTTACACATCCCTGTGGGACTCAGATTTAGGGCAGATGAAGCAGATGTGTCCTAGATACCCCAGAGGGCAGGCCGGGCCCAGTGGGAGAAGGTACAGAGCAGAATATTCCAATCCAAGGTGAAGGGAGGTGTCCAGAGACCATTGCTGTTTCTAGAACAAGTGTGGAGGGACCTTGTGGGCTCATGGCCCCTCTTCTTTTGGGTGTAAAACTGAGATAGAAAGTCACTCGTGGAGGACAGATGAGAAGGGAGTTGCAGCAGCCCCAGTGGATGAAGCTGTGGAACACTCAACATCCTCTCCCATCCCTGAGTGCCCAGGTTTCCGTATCTGTTCCAGGATTTATTTTCATTCCACCATTACCTTTTAGGGAATGCTTCTGGATGGACATCCTTCCCATTCTCCCAGCATTGTGGAACAGCTGCCCTCCATTTCTGGGGGGAACTCCCCACCTCCAGCACTGGGGCCTCAGCTGGTCAGTGTGGCCCCATCGGCTGCCACCATGGTAGGTCAACTAAAGCAATCAGGGCACAAGGTTCACCAGGACATGGGGTTTGGTTTAAGTGTAGTCAAGGGACCACAGCAAGGGAAAACAGAGCAGTGCCCAGGACTTTTGTGTGATCCTTGTCCTGGTGGCCTGAGGAAGTCACACATCCTGGTATAACAAATGTCCCTTGTGCCCTCGCCCATATTCCCCTGTCCCATTCCAATTATTGTTCTTCTTTTTTTATTTTTGCTGTTCTGAGGATCTCCTGAGCAGGCCAGAAGGATCTGGTGTCACTGGTGGAATAATTCTGACACATGGTTCTTCTGTGTCTCTCTCCACAATTCCTCGGTAAGGCTGCATCTGGTTTTCCAGGGATAATTTTCTAGATAACCCTTAGGGGTTGCTTTCTTCCCTACTTCAGTTTCCCATTTTCCTTCTACTGTTTCCTGGGGCCACTTTCCAGATCACCTACTTGTCCTTGTGTCCGGGCCTCAGCATCTGGGGAGAGTCTAATGAAGGCACTGGACTGCTGTAGATGTCCTGAGACCACATGGGAGCCCACCACAGAGAAAGACCAAGGACAGGGGAGAAGCAGGGCAGAGGGAGCAATGAGAGTGGATCTTGGGACACTGATGAGCCGTTGGAACCACCTTCCTTGAGGTCTGCCTTGCTCTGGACATTTTATTTTTATGAACAGCAAACTGCATTCTTGCTTAACTCAGCTTGAGCTGGGTTTTCTATCACTTGCCACCAGACGCATTGAAAATGATATAAACCATGACATGGGAGCCCCAGGTGTGGCTACTACAGTTTGAATGAGTGCCCTGAAGTTTATGTGATGGAAATAAACAGTGCTGGGAGGTGTGGCCTAACGGAAGGTACTCAGGCCATGCAGGCTGCTCTGTTCTTATAGGTTAACGCTGTTTTCATGGGAGCGGGTTTGTTATAAAAGCAAGCTCGCCCCCCTCTTGCCCTTTTTTTTTTTTCTTGGGACTGGGATTTGAACTCAGGGCTTTGTGCTTGCAAAGCAGGTGCTCTACTACTTGAGTCATACCTTCAGTCCATTTTGCTCTCCTTATTTTGGAGATGGGGGTCTTGATAACTATTTGCCTAGGCTGACCTTGAACCAAGATCCTCCAGATCTCAGCCTCCCAAATAGCTAGGATTACAACATGAGCCACTGGCACTGAGCTGGGCCTCAACTTTTAAAGGTCCACAGCACCTTCCAATACCACCACCCTGGGGACAAGCCTTTAGATATGAACTTTGGAGATACTCATTTAAACCACAACTGGCAGGAATCCCTCCTACAAAATTCCTAATTGTTCTCTTTTCCAGAAGACAGAGTCGTGGAAACCAACATCAAAAACAAAGGAGTGTACCATGCATGTTGCCTTCACCTGTTAGAAAGTGAATATTCCAACTTGACTGACCTGAGCCACAAAGAAAATTCATTTGTATACCAAAAATTCCAGGCATGGTTAATCAGAAGCTTCATGTTTTATCAAGGACCCAGGTTCTCTCCACCTTTCAGCTCTGCCATCCTCAGAGGGTTGATATAGTTCTCCACATAGGTACAAGATTGCTGCTTGTTTCTAGCTATCACCAGCAGCTCAACAGCAGCCAGTGAGAAAGGGAGGAGTATTTACTAGTGATACTGTGGTTTGAATTTAGGGCTTTGCTGTGCTTGGTAGGAAGGCGCTCTACCCCAACCATACCTCCAGCCCTTTTTTCACTGATTATTATTATTTTTTTTCATTTTTCTTTTATTATTCATATGTGCATACAAGGCTTGGGTCATTTCTCCCCCCTGCCCCCACCCCCTCCCTTACCACCCACTCCGCCCCCTCCCTCTCCCCCCATCAATACCCAGCAGAAACTATTTTGCCCTTATTTCTAATTTTGTTGTAGAGAGAGTATAAGCAATAATGGGAAGGAACAAGGGTTTTTGCTGGTTGAGATAAGGATAGCTATACAGGGCATTGACTCACATTGATTTCCTGTGCGTGGGTGTTACCTTCTAGGTTAATTCTTTTTGATCTAACCTTTTCTCTAGTTCCTGGTCCCCTTTTCCTATTGGCCTCAGTTGCTTTTAAGGTATCTGCTTTAGTTTCTCTGCGTTAAGGGCAACAAATGCTAGCTAGTTTTTTAGGTGTCTTACCTATCCTCACCCCTCCCTTGTGTGCTCTTGCTTTTATCATGTGCTCATAGTCCAATCCCCTTGTTGTGTTTGCCCTTGATCTAATGTCCACATATGAGGGAGAACATACGATTTTTGGTTTTTTTGAGCCAGGCTAACCTCACTCAGAATGATGTTCTCCAATTCCATCCATTTACCAGTGAATGATAACATTTCGTTCTTCTTCATGGCTGCATAAAATTCCATTGTGTATAGATACCACATTTTCTTAATCCATTCGTCAGTCCCTCTTGCCCTTTTATTCTCTCTCGTGGTACCATGTAGCAAGAAGAGCCCTCGCCACATGTTGTCCCTCAGTCTGGGACTTTCCAGCTTCCAGAGCTGTGATCCAGATAAACTCTTATTGTTTCTAAAAAACCCAGTCTGGGGCGGTTCTATTAACACACTTAGGGGACTGAGACAATAGCCTTGCAGGTTAGGGTGGAGGACAGTGACTGGGTGGGAACAAGGCAGGGTGAGACAGCAGAGTCAGAGGGACGCAGCTGAACTCTCAGTGCAGCCACTGAGCAGCGAAGTGACTTGGATAGCTTACTTTTCCTTTCTAAGACTACCTTTCTTATGTATAAAAAGGACAGGTGTTACTAGCCTTTCAAGGTTATTGTGAAGGTTGAAAAAATAATATTTGAAATTTGTGTTAAAAAATGGTAGCTATCACTGATAATACAAGAGAAAAAACGAAGGGAGAAAGAGGGAAAGCAGAAGAGGAGGATTTAGCCTGTGCCCTTGCAGTTGCCAATAGCGGCTCCAGAGCTCAGGGGAGGGGAACAGGGAGGGGTCCAGTTGGATTACGAAGGCAGAGGCTGGCTCTGGGAAGTAAGGGAGGAAGGATAGGAGCCCCGATCTGCAGAGCATGGGCACTGCCCTGACCATTTCTCACTGATCTTCCTAAAAACTCTGGGATGCTCATACTTCCCACGACCAGAAGGAAAATGAGGCACAGAGAGTTAAGTAACTTGTACAAGATCTCATAGCAACTATGTGGCAGACTCTGATTAGAACCCAGGCCATCTCCTAATCTTTGTGTATTACTGACTCTGCAGCCTGAAATAAGTTTAATGCTGCAGATGTTTGGCAGCTTTGGTTATAGTACAGACACGTTGAGCTCTATCCCATGAGCAGGGAGAAGTTTACTGGCACAGGCCTGGGGACAGTGGGAACATTGCATAAACTCCTGGTAATTGGTTAAATAGTTATGGAGTCATCCTAGGAACCAGATTTTCATCCCATCCTTCCCATGGGAACAAAACCCCCAGCATATTTTCCAAAGAAGAAACCAGAGAACTGGGAGGCTCTTGACCCCACTGAGAGATGAGATAATGTAAGCAGAAGAAGGAAGGTTAAGATAAACCCTAGGAAAACATCCAGGGGGCTGAAAGACCCTAAACTGTGGTCTGATGAAGGGTTGGTAGTCGTCCTTCCCTGAAGAAGACAGATATACACTTGTCCAAAGTGGGTTTCAGGGCTGGAGGAAGACCATGAAGCCCTTTAAGAATGAGCCCCATAAAAGGAGAGATGTGATATTCTTCCAGTTCAAGGCATACATCTGTCTTGCCCTTACCCAAAGACCTCAAAAATTACAGTAAAGCTATTGAAGTGTTACCAAGTAAATATATAACAGGTCTCAGAAGCAAGAGAAGATATGTAAGTGAACCAGAAGCCTTGATAGAACTTTGAGAAACCCAAAGAGGCAGGTGGGATCTGAAGAGGGCGAGTGGCACAGGCTGCGTTTGACCATGATGCTGCAGTACATCAAGGGCAAACTGTCCCCACAGCTAGAGCTCAGGAAGGGGACTGTGGCTGGAGATGTCACCTGGGGAGTCTTCAGGTTGTAGGTAAGGACGCCCAGGGGGAAAGTACCCTGGGTAGAGGAAAAGAGATAAGAAATCAGGGGTTGGGCAGAAGGAGGTGGTTTCATTCAACGATTAACCATCTAATGGCTTTGACTATAACCCACACATCGTCATCTCTGCCACTTCCCCCAGAAGGTGTGCAGCAAGATACTATTAGGAAGACGTGGGTGGGTGTGCCAAACAGAGGCTAGAAAATGCTTTGTCTCAAGTTTATCTATTCATGGGTTTCTTGCTGTGTTTGTCCCTCCATTTGTATCATTTCCCAAGCTGAGCCACATCTAGTTAGTACCTTGCTCTGGGGACTCCAGCTCAGATTGTTGAGTCAATACCTCTCCATAGGTTTGGGCAAAAAGAGTCCTGAGGGCAGAGGGTTAGGGCCTAGGCCCTGGCTGGGACAAGGACTGGGGGAGGGATTTGGAGGCACAGTGTCTTGTCGTATGCCTGGGTCACAGCAGCCCTGACCTCACTAATGCTGGCCCTACCTACTGGCTATGGTTTGGATGTGGTATGTCCCCTCTAAGGATTCATGTGCTAGAAGCTTGGTGCTCAGGGTGGTGTTGGAGTTGGTGGCAGAACTTTTAACAAGATGGGGTTGAGCACAAGGTCAAGTGCATGGGGATATTGCCCCAGCAAGGGATTACTCCCAGTCTCTCAGGAGTGGTTTGTATAAAGTGAGGCTACCCCATGCACTTGGCCTTTTCTGCATGTAGCTGGTTCCCTTTCCATTTTCCCACCATGCTGCAACTCAGCCAAGGGAGCCATCACCAGAGGCTGAACAGATAAGCCCACCCAGTCTTGAATTTTCAGCCTCCAAAACTGTCAGATAAATGAGTTTCTTTTCTTTATAAAGTCCCCAGCCCTAGGCATTTTGCTGCAGCAACAGAAAACAGACTAAGACACTTCTCCATTCTCAGAGAGTTCAAATCTGAGCTCTTTGAGAGTGGAGAGGGAGTTGATGCTGATTGAAGTTGGTGGATTGGACACGAACATTAGCTTCCACTCCATTCTATTAAAATGACAGTAGGGGAGAATATTATGAAATATAATTTTCCAAGCTGGAAAGCTGATGGAAGTGTGCAACTTAGTGGACCAAAGAAAACTCAAGAGTAAACAGGGAGGTGGGAAGTCACGAAGCAGGTCGATTCAGATCATGGAACCCCAAATGCTCAGGAGCAGTCAGTCTCTGTTTCCTCTGAAAAGAGAATGTGAAGGTGGAGCCAAAAGGAGAAACCACTGACCAAAAGTATGTTTAATTTCCCAACTAATTTGAAAACATGTACCCACACAAAAACCTACCCACCAATGTTTATAGATTTATTCACAGCAACTTGATTCATAATTGCCCAAGACTGCAAGCAATGAAGACGTCCCTCAATAGGTGAATGGACAAACAAGCCATGATACATCCATACCGTCAGATCCTGTTCATTGATAGAAAGAAATGAGCTGTCGATGAAGTTTAAATGTATACTGTAAGTGAAAGGCTCAGTTTCAAAGGCTTCATACGATCTGATTCCAAATATCTGACCCTCTGGAAAAAGTTAAACCACAGAGAAAGTAAAAAAAAGAAAAGCCAGTGATTGCTAGAAGTAGGCAGAGTTGAGTGGGTAAACACAGGGGACCTTTCAGGGCTGTGAAACTATTTTGTATGATATTGTTATGGTGCATTTGTCAAAACCCACAGAAATGTTGGCAGTATGGCTTGACTGGTAGAGCACTTGGCTAGCAAGCACAAGGCCCTGAGTTCAAACCCCAGTACCACCAAAAAAAAAAAAGAAAAAGTACAAACAATGAGCCCAAATGTATGCAAAAATTTTTTTAAATCACTGTGGAGGTAGCAGTGCTCAGGATGTAACGGAGAATGTGATAAAAATAATCCAACTGTATTGCTAGTGCAGGAACCAACCTGACTGAAGGGTGGAGGAAAAGGGTACTCACCTACATACTTTGGAAACAAGTGAAGTCTGTCATTTTAACTGGAAAAGCCTGTACATGATCACTGTACTCTAGTTATTTCCCCCGGGAATATAGATTAGCAATTCTGACACTGTTACACATGTGTACTGGAACTGAACAGTTAGGTGAATAGACAGACTTGCTTCTCACTGTTGGAGTAGAAGGTTATAGATCAGTAAGCGGAAAAAGCTAGAATGATCCATTTGTTAATGGATTAAAGTGGGAGACAAAGTATTGTCTCATGTTTACCTTAATGTAGATACTATAGAGATAGTTTCATGTAGAAATACTTACATGTGTGTATATATTCACGGGTATACACACATATATTTCTTGCTCTGTCACCTGAGCAGGCCAAGAAACAATGACATCTCAGTATCACTGAGCACCCCTGGCACTTGGATCTTGGTTTCTAATATCATTGTGCACTAGAAGGAACCAGGGCTCCTTAGAGGACTGGCTAGTTCTAGAACTGGCCTGGAAATAGACAAGATAAGCCTGGAGCATCTTGTAGTGTTGGAAACTTAGCAAATGCTCAAGTGAACATGCATGTGGTCATGTGCACACACAGAAGTAGTACACATCACAGGGTACAGGAAACATCTGTGAGAGCTTCTAATAGCTAAGGCTGGAATAGTTTGGGTAATGAAGTAAAGGGGTATTGGTTTATAACACAAAGTATAAAATAAAAATGTTAGTTCATGCTGACATAAATTATGATTAAAGTGGGAGTTGGGGGCATGGCTCATGTGGTAGAGTGCCTGCCTAGTAAGCTTGAGGCTCTGAGTTCCTGAGTCCAAATCCCAATACCACACAAAAAAACTAAACATTAGTTGGCCCAAACAGTGTATATACATGTAAGTAAATGTAAAAATGATACAATAAAATAAAGAAAAAAAAGTGGGGCATAGTGGTACACACATGTAATCCCAGCACTCAGGAAGCTGAACCAGGAAGCTACATAATGAGAGGACTGTCTCAAAAGAAAAAAAAATATGATTAAAGAAATAAATGTGCAAGAAAGAATAGCTAAATCTCCTGTTTAGAAAATCCAAATAATTTCATGTAGATAATCTACCTTCAATTATGGGCTGTTCATAATGACTTCCTTCTGAGTCCAGGGTGTAAGAGTTTGTTGTTGCTGGTGGTGGGAAGAGCAGCTCTATAGTGGAGTGCCAAATCCTACCTCAGCCAGTGAACAAAATCACCACCATTGTGTAAGTCACGTTGATGCATATGACCTTGGTGTAATGAGATGAGAATGGCTCTGCATCTCTATGAGCTTCCACCCAAGGACACATAACCCCAATCTCCTCTCAGTTAAAGCATCAGACAAATCCCAGTTGAAGGGCATTCTATAAAATACCTCACCAGTCCTCCTTACTACTGTCAAGGTCATCAACAATGAGGAAAGCCTAAGAAACTGTCACCCACAGAGGAGCCTGAGCAGATATGACTATGAAATAAGAAGTTTAGTCTTTAGAAAAGAATCATTGGGAACAATAAATGCTACAGAGTGTTATAATAAGTGCTAGAATCCAGAATGCCCTGGAGAATTTGCCCAATTAAAATTTACAGAAATATGCCTGGTGCTGATGGCTTACACTTATAATCCTAGCTAGTTGGGAGGCCAAGATCGGGAGGATTAAGGTTCAAGGCCAGCCAGGATAAATAGTTTGAGAAACCCTATCACAAAAATACCCAGCACAAAAAAGGGCTGTTGGAGTGGTTCAAGTGGTAGAGCACCTATCTAGCAAGCATGAGGCTCTGAGTTCAAACCCCAGTACCACAAAAAAAAAGAAAGAAAGAAACTGGGTCTTTTTTTTTTTCATATTTATTAGCATTTTTCATTGTATGGGAGGACTCATTGTGCCAATTCTGAATAGTCTTACTTTGAACATTGGTTAGGTTGCCCCCTGAAACTCCCTCCCACCCCACTTAGAGCAATTGTAAGAGGCTTCATCATTCTATTTTGTGTATGTGTATGAACCCCCAAAACCATATCCTTTCACCTTCATCTCCTCCATTCACCATCCCCCTCCCATAAGTACCTCCCTACTGTACCTATTTTATAGTCCTGTCTTTTGATATTAATTCCAAAGTCAGTGTTCAAAAAGGTTTCTTGATGTATCCCAGCTATAAGTATACTTATTTGGTCAGTTCAACTCCCTCTGTTACTCTCCTTTACCCCTTTCCTCCCACCCCCATTATTCAATAGATTTTAGTACATATCGTTATGTCCTCTACCTGCAGGATGTAATGCATTTTGACATGGTTGACTCTCTATCATTCTCTTTTCCTCTCCCTCCTCCCCTGAGTGCTATAGAGTAGTTCCACTATTACAAATATGTTCTACATATAAATGTGTATATAACCATGTTTGTTTTTGTGTATACATTTACCTTTTGGATTTATCTTTCACATATAAAAGGGAAAACATGTGGTCTTTGTCTTTGTGACCTTGGCTTACTTCACTTAACATGATGTCCTCCAATTGATCCATTTACCTTCAAACCACATGGTGTCATTCTTCCTTATGGCTGAGTAAAACTCCATTGTATATAAATACCACAGTTTCTAATCCATTCATCAGTTATAGGAGATCTGGGTTGTTTCCACAGCTTGGCTATTGTGAATAGTGTTGCAATAAACATTGGTATACAAGTGTCTCTATTGTATCCTGACTTACAGTCAGTCAGGTATATGCCCAGCAGTGGTACCACTGGATCATATGGCAGTTTTTAATACAAAAAAAAAAACTGGATCTTTTGATAAACGAATGACCAGAAAGTAAAAACAATTTTTTTTCTTGAGACAAGGTCTTGCTAGATAGCCCAGGCTAGCCTCACACTCACAATCTTCTTGCCTCAGTTTCCCAAGCACTGAGATTCAGATGTGTACCACATGCCTGGTTTGACATTATTCTTATGTATTATAAAACACTAGGTGAAGGTGAAAATTTCCCTTTGGGATAAACTTAATACATCACATCCCCAAAAGTCTAAGAAGCAATTAGACCCCCCAGATCTATTCTGCTCACCACACAGATAAGGAAGTGCCTGTTGTCACCTCAGATTCACTATCTGAGAAGGATGAAGTGGGGGTATCCAGGCAGAAAGACAACAGATGAGAGTATCAAACATTGAGATCCAAATGGAAGTGTTCTAATTTGTATAATCATTATGGAAAACAAAATGGAGCTCTTCAAAAACTTAAAAGTACCATATGAGCCAGAAATTCCACTACTAGGTATATATCTCCAAAGGAAATGAAACCAGTATTTCAATGAGACATCAGCACTCCCAAGTTCATTGCAGCACTATTCACAAGAGCCAAGACACAAAATCAGTGTAAGTGGTTACCAGTGGATGAATGAATGAAGAAAACATGGGGTATCTCTGCAATAGAATGCTGTCAGCCTGAAAAAGAAAATCCCATCATTTGTCATGATATGGATGACCCTGGTGAACATTATGCTAAGTGAAATTAGCCAGGCACAGAAAGACAAACACCATATGACCTCATTTATATATAAAATCTCAAAAATGAGACCAAGTCAACATGTTATATGCATGTATTGAAATATTACCCTGTGCCCCATAAATATGTACCATTATTATGTCTCAATTAAAAAAAAACATTTGAAGCCAGGCCTGGTAGCATACACCTGTAATCCCAGCACTGGGAATGCTAAAGCAGAAGGATCACGAGTTTGAGATTAGCCTGGGCTAGTAGCCTGGGCTACAGAGCCAAGCCCAGCTTCAAATAAAACAAGGGCTTTCTAAGAAATTGCCAAAGTAGCTGTGCTAGCTTGTGCTTCCACCAGCAATAAAAGAGAGTTCCTGTTGCTTCACATCCTCGCCAATTTTTGGTGCTGTAAGTTTAAGATTTTAGTTATTCTAATAAGTGCATCATGATGTCTCTATTTTAACTTGCAATTTGCTAGTGACATTATGCTGGGCATCTTTTTATTTGCTGATTTGCCATTGTACAGTAGTCATGTGTCCCCTCCCACCCCCCCATCTGTGGGGAATGTGTTCCAACAGGTTCCATGGATGGCTGGAACTGCAGATAACACCAAACATATGACATTCTGAAAAAAGGCAAAAGTACAGAGATGCTAAAATGACCAATGCTTACAGTTTGGGGGTTGGGGAAGGAATAAAGAGAGGAAGGCACTTTCAGGGGAGTGAAACTACTCTGCATGAAGTATGTAACGGTTGACACATGACATACACTTGTCAAAACCCATGGAATGTGAAACATAAACTGTGAGTTATATGAACTAGGAGCTTTGGCCAGCATAACGATGCTGGTTCATCAGTTGTAACGAGTACCACACTAATGCAAGATGCCAATAATAGGGAAACCAGGTGAGGGGAAGAGGCACTGGAAGGAACCTCTCAGTACTTTCTGTTCAGTTTTCCTGTAAATTTGAAATTGCTCTAAAAAGTAAGGTCTGCTGATTTTAAAAACAGGGGCATATAATTTTTTAAAAGAAAGAAATTCACTAGAAAGGAAAATGAAATTGACAAATCTTCCAGGAAGAGGGAAAAACACAGATATGGAAATCAGTAAAAAAAAAAGATGGGAAAGGCTCAACATCTAACCAATCAAGGCACCTGGGAGCAGATGGCAGAGAGATGTTGGGGAGGAAAACATCAAAAATTGATTCAAGGAATGTTCCCAGAATTGAAAGATGTGAAATTCCTAGATCAAAAAGTCTCAACCTGTGCCCTGTACAATGGGTGAAAATAGATCCACACCAAGAAAGCAACATGATGAAATGTCAGAGCACTTGGAGCAAAGAGAAGGTCATTCCGGAGACACAACTCCCGTTACAACCGGAGAGCCAGTTATCAACATGGCGTCAGTGCACAGTAAGCTAGAGGGAGTGCAGGGATGCCTTCAAAAAATTCAGAGGTGCCAGGCTGGTGGCTCACGCCTGTAATCCTGCCTACTCAGGAGACAGAGAGCAAGAAGATAGCAGTCAGAAGCTAGCCTGGGAAAATAGTTTGTGAGACCCTATCTCAAAAGAAAAAAAAAAAGAAAAAATCCCAAACAGGGCTGAGAGTGTGGCTAGAGCAGTGGAGCAGCTGCCTAGCAAGCACGAGTTCAAACCCCAGTACCACCAAGAAAAATGTTTTTTCAGAGGAAATTATTTCCAAACATTCTAATTCTACAGAATTTTCTTCTGTGTTTAATCATCAAGTGTGAGAGTAGAATAAGAGTATTTTCACATATTTGCCTCCATAAGCTCCCTTTTTTGTGATGCTTCTAGAGGACGATATGACCACCAAAAATGAGAGCATAAATGAAGAAAGAGAAGGACTGGGAATCCAAAAGCAGGAGATCTAACACAAGAGGGACGAGGGATGAAAGTGAAAGGAGGTCCCTGTGACCAACTGCGGGGAGCCCAGAGAGCAGCCAGCAGGGCAAGACACGTTCCAGAGATGGGAGGCTGGATTCCCGGATCCGGCTGAGCATTTGGTCAGGAGATTACACAACTGAGGGGGTGCTTTGGAGAGAAAACAAAGTCCACCAAGCACTTAAAAAAACCAACTGAACAAAATGATAATTATTAATTCCAGAAGGGAAAACACTGTTCAGAGGAGAAAAAGAGACTGTGGTCTAACTCATGTCTCAGCTGTGGATAGGGTTTACACAATCATAATAGATGTGAACCCTGAAAATGGTTCTGACCAAAATTATGACACAATCTTGGGAGGGGGGTTGGAGGGCAGCGTAGGAAGCATGTGTATGTGTCTGAGAGAGAGAGAGAGAAAGAGAGAGAGAGAGGAAATGGAAATGGAAGATGTCTAAAAAGTCAATCAGAAAGGTTTAAAATGGAAAATTCAGGAAGTATCAATATAAACAAGTGATTTCAAAATACAGAAATGAATACCAAAAGAACTGTTTAAAGTCAGGTGCCAGTGGCTCATGCCTATAATCTCAGCCACTCAGGAGGGAAGATCAGGAGAATCATAGTTCAAAGCCAGCCTAGGAAAATAGTTCATGAGACCCTATCTTGAAAATACCCAACACAAAACAGGGCTGGAGGTGTGATTCAAACTGTAAAAGCACCTGCCTAGCAAGTGTGAGGACCTGAGTTCAAAACCCAGTACCACCAAAAATAATGTTTAAGAAAGAAATGAGTGATTTCCTCTGGGAAAAAGAAAGAGTGAGGACAGGGTAGGAAACAGGTTTTTGTTGTCTAACTCTGTCCATGGATAACTGTGATAAACATCAAATGAGATCAGAGCAAAAGGAAAAAGAATGAGAGGAAAGAAAGCTCACCCACAGACCAAGCAGGCCCCCTCAGCCTGTGGTGTTCATGACATCCCCTCATGACTTGCCTAATTTAATCCCACCCACCACAAGTGTGTATCACTACCTCCATTATCCAGGAGAGAAAAGAGGTCCAAAAGACTCTGAGAGTCTGCCTGGGATGCACAGCTAGAGATGCGTTCCACCCTCCACCCTCAGCCCCTACCTCTTTGGGCAACTCTTAGAAGCACATTGTTTTTCTTCTGAGTTAGATCCTCTAAGAAGGAAGGTCCGGTCTTATTCCCAAAGCTTTCCTGCAGCCCCGCTGACTCGGGGAAATAACTGTCAGACTTAATTGGATCCAGATGGTAGGCTCCACTTGGCTCTTCAGTGTGCCTTTGGGAGTGCTGAGACTTGCAGATAAGTCATGGGATGAGGAAGGAGGACAAGGAAACTGAAGGGTGACAGAGCACAAGATCCAGGGGTGAGAGTCGCTTAGGGATAAGTTTGGACCTGGTGGAACAGCCTCTTCCACAGCTGTCAGGCTAGTGGCCGAGGGTTTGGTCCTCCAGCTACCAGCCTGGTCGCTTAGAGTCAGAGATGCACATGCTCCACCCACTCACAACACAAACACCTCCGAGTGCCGAGCAGCAGGCATTTGGGTGGGAGCTGGGTGCAGTGTTGAGTCAGACACAAACTTTTGGCTTGAGTAGTTCAGCCTAGCAAATGGGATGGCAAGATAGACCAACAGTTAGCCAGATGCTTATGATCCTATGGGATCATGAATAACCATTACAGAAGAGGCAGAGACAGAGTAGGGAGGGAGAGCAGAAGAGAGACATGGTCATGGAAGAATTGACTTTGGGCTGGGTCATGAAAAATGTGCAGGGACAGGCCAGGGAACAAAGTTGGGAGGGACTCACAGGGCAGAGAAAATAGCAGGTGCAAAGGCCAAGTGGCTGGAATGGACGGTGAATCATAGGAGTGGGGAGAAGATCTCTTAGGGTGGTTTGGGACAGCCCTGTCCAGCTCAGAGGCACTGCGTCAGGAGATGTGGTATCCATTCCTGGTCCCTCCTGTTTAAGCATCATGACCTCAGTCTCTGAAGCTCAGATTATTCATCTATTTAATGAGGAAGGTGTTTTTTAAAATTAAAAACCTACATGAAGTAATACATTATATTGCATTTTTAAATACCAAGTAATATCATACACGTTTATGATGACCTACAAGTTTCTTGGTCCAATCCTCCCAACCCTTGAGACACTTTGCCTGGGTGACTTTTTTTAACCATCTGTATTTTTGCTTATTTAGGTGGTTAGCCTGTGTAACTGTAAATAAAATGCTCATTATCCGTTTCTTGATTTGCCAGCTTTTGGGAATGAAAAATGAGAATTTAGTTCACATAAATTCCTTCTTTTCTCTTTCTCTTTGTTCTATTTATCTATCTAGCTAGCTCCTATAAAGTCTGGTCTTGAACTCACAACCTTCCTGAATGTTGGGATTATAGACAGGTAACACCATGCCTCTTAACTGAGTATTCCATTAGCTATACATGCATTTTTATATTTTAATTGAGAGTTCCATTGGCTATACATTTACTTTTATGTTTTCAAGATAACTAACATTTATATTTCACTCTTTGTTTTAGCAGTACTGGGGATTGAACTCAGGGCCTCGCACTTGCTAGGCAGGCACTCAACTGCTTGAATCATGTCCGCAACCCTTTTTGCTTGTTTGTTTTTCAGATAGGGTCTTATGATTTTGTCCAGGCTGGTCTAGGACCTTGATCCTCCTACCTGTGCCTCTTGAGTAGCTGGGACCACACACACCCAGCTTACATGTCATTCTTTAATATCACAAGGCATCTACATTTTGTATATTCTTGCAAAAGATTTTTTATTTATTTATTTATTTATTTATTTTGGTGCTGGGGACCGCAAAAGATTTTTTATAACCATGCACAACTGGTTTGTTTTATTGGAGAAAGGAATGTAGTGTAAAAATGTGAGGAGAGCTGGGAAGAACAACCTCCCCTTCCCCATATGTGCCCACTACCCTAAATAAAAAATGACCAGCTATGGGGGAGTAGCTAAAACAGTGGCTGGGGGCAGGGGAAGGAGACATGAAAATCAGGGGCAGCAGTGAAGAGAGCTTGAGTATGCTCAGAGGGCCTGCTAAACAAGTCCGTGTTTTCTCATAGGCGTATATAAACATAAAGATAAGCTATTCTTTCTCCCTCTGTTCTGTGCTGCTAGCTGCCATCCCATGCCATCTTTCCACATGAGGACGAAGGGAAGAGGGGCCAAGCAGGTTATCACTGAATTGTAATCAGACCCATATCCATCACCTTCTGGATCTTCTCCGCTTTTACAGGTTCCAGGAAGAGCTGCGTGAGTGGGTCACCCACTATCTGCAGCACCTCAGAGTCAGCCACGGCCAGCTGCTTCACATCCGTGGAGCTGCCATATTAGTGTACTGCACCATCACACAACACTGGTCACCATCTGCTGCCTCCTTACAGCTGGAGCCCAAGTCCAGTGCCCTCTGGTCCACACCCATGGCTGTGCGGTCCTTTGTGATCTGTAGGGCAGCCGCTTTCTGTGTTTCTGCCCTTGAAGGTCAGCTCCAGCTGGATACATTCCTTGAAACCCTTGAGTGCCAGCTGAAACTCCACGAGTTTGGCTTGCAGGCAGCTTGTTTTGGAATACTTTGGCTTCTATATAGTGCTTCATGGCTTTTCTGAAAGCACTCATTGCCCTTGTTCATGTTCTTCAAAGCCAGATCAGGTTGATGTTGGCTAGTGGCTCTTGTTCCTTTAGGATCTTCTCTGCCTGTTGGCTCTTCTTGAGCACATCTGGGATTTGGTGCTCTTCCAGCGACTTGTAGAGATGGATGGCATCCTTATGGCTTTGTTCTTTGAGGCAGGAATTGCCAACTGGAGCACAAGTTTTGGCAGTCTGGTCCATAGTCTTCTCGATTCTCCCTCCCCATTTTGATGGCATTCTCATAAAACATTTCTTATAGTTGCCCTTTTCAAAGAATACTGCTGCTTGATTGGCGATATGAGCCAAGTTGGTAGGGTCCAGTGCTTTGGTTCTGTCATAATGCTTCAGGGCCATGTCAAAGTCTTTGATCTTACAAGCATCACTTTCCAACTGTTCTTTCAGTGTCTGCTTTTTCTTTTCAGGCAGGCACTCTTACCACTTGAGCCATTCCACCAGCCACTGCCTGCTTCTTAATCTTTGGCAAATCTTCTTCCATTGGCTCTGGAAGAGGTAGGGGTGTTGCATAATCTTCTTCCCCATCCACTAGATCAACCCAGAGGAGGACTGGGAATGATCATGATCTGAGGAGCTTGACGTTTTGTGCGCAGGTCAGATGGGTTGTTTCTAGTGGCTCAATCAGTTCCTGATAGGAAAGAAACACCGAGCAGTGTCCTGGTCCTGGGATCACTTTCCAGCTGTGGTAGAGATTGGGCGTGTTGAAAGGCCATGAATTTCCTCTCTGCCAACCGGGCCTCCATGTTCTGCAAACTCTCTTTGAGCTGAGGGTTAATTACCTTGTATTTTAAACCCTTCCCATAGGTTCACTTGACTTCTTCAAATCAGTTTAGGAACTCAAAAGCTGTTGCTTTTCATGAACAGCCTTGGCCCAGTTGGGCTTTCAGTCAGTAGCTTTGTGGCTATCCTCATGAGTCTTCTGGTAGTCTCCTTTCTTGGCACAGGCTGAAGAGCAAGTGCTGTAAAGCACATGGCTCTGGGGTTCTAATTCAATTGCTTCAGAGTAGCGCCGTAAGATACCATCAGTGTTACTGACATCGGGACCTTATTGTCCTTCTCCTTTAGCTCCTTCACCTGCTCAGAGCCTGGCCCAGAGCCCTGTTAAATCAAATCCATCTGCTCTGGGTTCTCAATCCTTGTTTCAAAACTTTGAAAACAGGGTTTACATTCTTATATTTATGAAATATTATTTCCTCTGTAATCAATAGTATGCTACAATTAAATTATCTTTATTATTTTTCTTGTAGTTTATAATTGCATTTCTTTTCTTCCTTGTGTTGTCATATTTGACCCTATAGTTAAGTTCTTCCAATGTTTAAGGATAATATAATATCTACAGAATTTCTATGTTGTGAGCTCCACAAAAGCAGGTCCTTTTGTCTGTTTTCTGCATGGCTGTATGTCCTTCATCTACCATCTTCACTACAAACTCAAGAATTTTTTTCAACTTCTCAAGACTGTTTTGAAACTCAGTTGTGCCAAAATAAGTGCTATAAACATATCAACTGCTAAAAACATAAAATTATTTTCATAATTTTCCTTAATTTCATTATTTTTATTTAAATGTAACAATTCTCTCCTCTCATTTCAGACTGAATATCCAACCTCTGTATTCAGTAATGAGAAGCTTAGGCGTCTCTGTTTCCTAGAACTTCTTTACTCTATTAAGCTTGAATTTGCCTCTGTAAATTCTCTCATTGGGCCATGAACTCTTCTTCCTAGAGTCTTGAATCAGGATGCTTGCCACTTCCCTGGCCCAGTCCTTCAGAGATGTGAAAACCACATCATGATCTTCTGGGGACTCATCTGCAGAGGCCACGTCCACCTCATTCCCTCTACCATGCAGACTTCCAATCTTCACCATCCTGACTTTGCTGCTCCAAGGGCAGAGCCTACAACTTCCCACAGACTCTAGGCTCTCCAACCCACAGAACAGACTGCATGTGCAGCCTGAGATGGTACTGTTTCTTGATTCTCCTAAACCCCTAGGCCTTAGATCAGCATAGAAGACAATAGCACCTCCCTTTCATTTCAAATATCAAATCTTCAAATCACATGAAATGTGTGCTGAAACCCAGAAGTGACCTTCCGTCTTCTATTACAACCAAAAGCCCCAGTATGGACCTGCACCAGAGCAGGTATGCTTATCTGCTTGATTCCCAGACCCTAGCCCAAGAACACAAGCTGGTTTGTGGTAAGGTTTTCATAAAATAGAAAAATTGAGGAAATGTAAGTAAAGTGTCCATAAAGTTAAATTTATTAGTTTAGGGAATTTTTCTTTATTCTAAAAGGATGTTCCTGGGCTGGTGGAGTGGCTCAAGTGGTCAAGCACCAGTATAATCAAAAATCAGAGGAAGAGAAGGAGAAGGAGAAGAAGAAGAAGAAGTTAAAGAAAGAGAAAGAAAGAAGATGCTGTACCTTTTACATGTTTTGGACCATGGTCTTTCTATCCTCATCTCCTGAATAACTAGGATTATAGACACATAGTACTGTGCTCAACTTTTTTTTTTTTTTTTGGTGGTGGTACTGGAGTTTGAACTCAGAGCCTCAGCTTGCTAGGCAGGCACTCTACCACTTGAGCCACACCTCCAGTCATTTTTTTGTGTTCTTTTTCTTGAGCTAGGGCCTCACAAACTATTTGCCCAGGCTGGCTTTGAACCATGATCCCCTGATTGCTGCCTCCTGAGTAGCTAGGATCATAGACGTAAACCACCAGCACCCAAGCAAATCAACTTGTTTTTTGAGATGGGGTCTACCTAACATTCTGCCCAGGCTGGCCTCGAACCACAATCCTCCTATCTCCATCTCCTGTGTAGCTGGGATTACAGGTGTGAATCATCACACCCAGATAGTATTTTAATAGGCTACTTGGCAAAAAAAAAAAAATTGGAAACTTTATTGAGTACTTTATATGGGCAGGGGGTACAGTTTACTTACAAACTGACTCAGTCCATTTTCTGAAACTATAACTGAATACCACAGGTTGGGTAATTTATAAAGAGTAGATGCTTATTTGGCTCATAGTTCTGGAGGCTAGGAGTGCAAGAGCATGGGAGTGGAATCTGGTGATGGTCTTTTCACTGCATCCTTACATAGTGGAAGGCATCACATGTTCAGATAGAGCTGAACATTAGAGAATTAGCTGGAGTCTCTTCTTTTTCTCATAAAGTCAGTATTACCATCATGGGGCCCATCCTCATGAACTCATCTAGCCTTAATTACCTCCTAAAGTTCCCCCTCATACCACTAACATATGACTCGGGGTTGAATTTCCAACACATGAACTTTTGGAGGACATATCCAAACCATAGCAACAGGCCTTGGAATCCAGACGTTTAGGAACCACTGGGCAGGCTGGATGGAGATGAAAGTCTGGGTGGTCTCTACTTGAGCTGCAATGATCTTCTGTCCCTTCTGAGCTCCTGCAGTTGCCTCTGCTGCTTTGGAGACCAGGCTAGATGTGGTGAGTGAGCCATGCTCTCTGTTAGGTGGTGCTGGTGGATAAGATGATCTGGGAAGGGACAAGGACAACCTGCTGGAGCTCAGGCTACAGAATGGGCTGAACTTGGGAAGAGGGTTGGAATGAGACTTGTCGTTTCCCTTCTTGGTCACATTGTCCAGGAGGGCCAGTGCTTTGGCCTCTTTTCAAGAACAAAGGGAGAAAAGAGTTTTGTTGTACAATGACTAGAACTGGAGCCTTCAGCAAGTGACCAAAAATGATACATAAAGGAGGGTTATTTGAGGTTGGAGCCCCAAGAATTTCCACTCCAGGTTGCCTTCCTGAGGGAGAGAGGAGGAGGTGGAGAAGTGTCAGGATACAGTGTTTGAGGAGACCATGAGACAAACACAGGGTTTGAGCCTGAGAGGGTTAGGGTGGCCCATCTTGAGTGGTCCTGAGGAAAATGAAAGTAGGTGTTAGATGTGGATAAAGGGGGTTCCCTATCGAATAATTTGGGGGAAATTCTAGGTTTAAGAGAGTCATACAGACTTTTTCACTGCAGGGCTTTTAACATGGTGATGTGAGCCCTGAATCTCCAGAAATCACCGTTCCCAAAATGACAAATCCCTTATTGGTTGTGAAAAATAGCAGACAGTGGGGTGGAGAGGTGGGAGGGGCTAGGATCATGGAAAGCCTTGATTCTGGGGTTCTCTGTCTATCCTGTCATGAGAGGAACATGGAGGGTCACCTTAAGAAATGGGGAGTGCAGAAGAGGGGTAGCACTGAAGAGAAGAGGAAGCCACAGCTTTGGAGGCCTTTTGTGGGACTGGAGGTGGAGAGCTGAGAGCTGAGAGCCCAGAGTCCTCCCCCTCCCGCTGCTCCAAGGGCTGAGGGAGGGTTGAGCATGGCGTCTGCCCAGCACAGCCGCTCGCCCTCCCCCTGGCGTCTGAAGAGAGGTACTGCAATTCCGGGCTCGCAGACCTGCAGCGCCCCTGCAGCGCCCCTGCAGCAGCCCACAGAGTGAACAAGGCTCAACCCAACCCGCCTCTTCCAGAACGCCTCTCTTAGCTTCCGGCCCTCCGCCGTGCTACCGCTGCACCCATCTATCACCCACATCACATTACGCCACACCTCCTCCTGACGTCTCCAAAATGATCATTTGCAAGTTTATGGAAGGGGTCCGGGCATATAGAGCTTTGTCTCAGAACGCGGGGAACCTGGGGACCCTGTACACAGCTGCAGACATACGTCTGTAACTTAGAGTTACAAAGACAGCCGCCAAGGAGCAGATACCAGAGCCATATGTGGATAGGGAGGGGAGGCCTTGCATTTCATATGGCCACACCTCTATAATGTAAATAAATCAAGAGGCCACAGGAAGGCTACCTACGGAACGGCGCCTTTTATATGACACTGTGCAAAAGGCAAAATCAGGATTCATAGGGACATAAATCAGATCGATGGTCGCCAGGGGAGCTCTGAGGATGAGTTGAAGATGGTAGCTGCTTTGACGTGGGCCTGGAAGACAGAAGGAAATGGAACACATTGGAGAGGGGGTTAGAAAAGGCGCCCACCTTGGTAGCCCCCCTGAGTGGGGAAAGATCAGGCCGCTTGGCCAGCCTGTAGCTCTCTCCCACCCTACCCTGGCTGCTGACTAATGTCCTAAGGATGTGAGAAGCCAGAAAAGGGTTGCGGCCAAGGATTCCAGGAGGCGTGGGTCACAGGATCCAGGGTTGGAATGGGAACAGCAGCAAGAGAACTGACTTGATCGGACTTTGCCTTGGGCCAGGCGTAATGTGCTATGGGCTTTTGTTTGGTATCTCATTTAATCCCCACAGCAATCTAATGAATTTCTTATTATCTCATCCACATGATGAGGAGGAGACTGCAGCCTAGAGAGACAGGAAATCTGCACATAGTAACACAGCTATTAAGAAAAAACAAGCCAGACACCAGTGGCTCACATCTATAATCCCAGCTACTTAGGCTGAGATTGGGAGGATCATGGTTTCTGGCCAACCCTGGGCAAAAAAAAGTTCTCAAGACCCCATCTCAACAGAAAAAAAAAACTGACAGTGTTGGTGTGTGCCTGCCATCCCAGCTACAGTGGGAAGTGTGAAATAGAGGATCACAGTGCAGGCTAGGCTGGGTAAAAATTGAGACTCTATCTCCAAAATAACCAGAGGAAAAAGGGCAGAGGCGTGGCTCAAGTGGTAGACCAGCTACCTCACAAGTGCAAAGGCCTGAGTTCAAACTCCAGTACCAAAAAAAAAGAACAGAATTTGAGCATAGCTACCTCTGGCTCCAGAGTATTCATTCTTAATTGTTCTGTACTGGGAGCAGAAAAAAAAATTGCTCTATACTAACCACATAGGCCATGACTCCAGTGATGATGAAGAAACTTCTAGTACTTTCCTGAAATACCCGTCCTGCCTCGGCCTATATGCTTCTGCTCACAAGCACTCACTGTTTCTCTGGGAAGGTCACACTTAAATGGACCCAGAGTTGACTTGCTAAAGCATTCACCCACAGCCCCCATTACCCCTTTGGCCTTGAGGTGCCCATTGCTGCTGTCCATCACACATTTCCATCAGCTCATTGTGTGGGATATGCTTTCTGGTGCCCTGAAGTTAGGTAGTTCCCGTGTGCTGTGGTTTGGACAAGTATCCAAAAGGCCCATGTGTCTGGTCCAATTTGTGGAACCCTTAAGAGGTGGGGCCTACTTGGAAATCTTCTGCTCGTATGGGCACTTGCCCTTAAAGGGGATATTGGGAACTTATCCCCAGTCTTGTTTCTTTCTCCTTGTTTTTCATCTACCGTAAGGTGAGCAGCCTCAGACACTACACACTCCTGCCATGATGTCCTGCCTTACCACCGGCCCAAAAGCAAAGAGGTGAATGGATAATGGATTGAAACCTCAGAATCTATGACCTAAAATAAACCTTTTCTTCTTCTATGTTGACCATCTTGGTTATTTTGTCATAGTGACAGAAAGTAGACTAACATACTGTGTGACTTCCTCTAACCAATGAAATGGGAGCAGAAGTTTTAAAAGCCAGGATGCAGTTAATCTCGTCCCTATGCCACTGCTGCAAGGTTTGGGGGAGACCATATTTGGATGAAGCTTGACTTTGTCTGGATCCCTGAGCTACTTGGATGAGCAGAGACCCCCGTGGACTTGTGTTGAACAAGTAATGTGAACAAGAAACAAATCTTCCCTATGGAAGTCACTGAGATTTGACAACTGCTCGTTAATTGCAGCAAAACCTTAACCTCTCCTGGCTGAGTTGGGTCCCACAGAACAAGTTGGTCTGCTCAAGGCCAGCAACCATTTCACATCTTCTGTCTTCTCTAAGTTAGACTACCCCAATGTTTCCAGCCAAGCCTCTAATTCATTGACCTCTCAACTTGATATTTTCTTCCCTACACATTGTAGTGGGAGAACCAAACAGTCATCCAGGAGCAATTTGCAAAGCCCGTTGCCTCTTCTCTTTCTCCATGTGCTACTCAATGACGCAGCCAGTGACTGGATGAAGCCTTCAGTGGGCAGACAAGGCAACCCCACCCCTGGCTTTCATTCTGAACTGTTTTGCTCTCATTCTTTGGGCTCCCAATAAAGTGGGGACTCAAGATTCAGAACTAGACCGATTCAGGCCTGTTGTGGGTCACTGTGGACAAGTTCCCTAACCTCTCTAGCCTGTCTTGTTACAAAAGGATGGAAACAATAAGACAACCTGTACCAAAACTGTCTGCTGTTTGTGGGCCTACCTGGGTGTTATTTCCCTTCCTTTTCTCTGCACCCCATCTCCTTCAGGCTCACAAGTTTGCACAAGGGGAAGGCATTTCTGGAATGAGGCCCTGGCTAGCTCCTGTGCCTTGCTGGGTCCCAGTGTCTGAGTCTTAGGCACTCAGGGGCCCCTTCTGACCCTTGCTCCAGGACGCAGCTGTCTGTGTCCCCTCCCCCATTGTGGGTGGGGGGCTGCCCTACTGGGCCAAGAGACAGGGAAGTAGACTCCAGGCTGCAGATGTTTAGGGCTCAGGGAAGGCTGCTGAGCTAATCCCTGGGCTGCTGGCGAGGCTGGGTCAGGGCTCAGAAGTGGCTTTCAAGGGGCCTCTCCTGCCTGCAGCGGCTTGTGGCTCGGCTTGAATTTCCCACCCTCCTCTCCGCTCTGCCCCCCATCCCAGCTCAGGAACAGCTGCATGACTTCCCCTCCCTGCCCTGGTCTTCCCTCCTCTTTTCCCCCAGCAGGAGTCAAAGAGACAGCGGGGCAGGTCCAGTCAGGGGTCTGGATTCTATCCAGATGCTTCAGCCGCTCAACCCAGGTCTCTCAGAAGCCTGGGGCTCAGGCACCTGGGGTTTCTTGAGCTTTTCAACTTGCAGACTTGTTCCCTGCTGCCTCGCACTTGGCCAAAACCCTGGTCTCAACTTTGATGTGTGGATTTTTGTCAAAACTTTGGCTCCTTGGTGGGCCAGGCCTCCCAGGACACCTGCCCAGGGTGGTGGGGTGAGACCTGGCTCTGATGGAGACCTCTTGGCCTAGGCAGCACCCCAACCCCCAAGCCTTCTCAGCTTCCTCCTGCCCCAAGGTCCCTAAAGGCCCTCTAATCTTCCTCCAGGGTACTATCCCTCTGACACTGCCCTTTCCTTGTCCCCTTCACCTCCTCCCACTCAGAGGTGTATGTGTGCTCACTATCATTTCCTGGGTGTTTGTTATAGGAAGAACTTGTTTGAGTTTATCCTCAACTACTTTGCTTTTCTCTCTTTGGCAAAAAAGGAAATGGAGAGCCAGAGAAAGAAACTTGCGGTAGAGCATGCCTGTCATCCCAGCTACACAGGAGGAGGCACAGGCAGGAAGACCATAGTCTCAGGCAGGCACCAGCTAAAAACTCAAAACCCTACCTGAAGTAACTAAAATATAAAGTGATAATAAAAAAAAACTTCAAAAAAACCCCAAAAAACCATGCTGGGGGCATGGTTCAAGTGTTAGAGGGCTTGTCTAGAGCAAGTACCTGAGTTCAAACCCCAGAGTAGCCAGAAGAAAAGGAAGGAAGAGAGGAACAAGGGAAGGAGGAAGGGGGGAGGGAGGGACGGAGGGAGGGAGAAGGAAGAAAGAAAAGAGAAGAGAAGAGAAGAAAACTTGGCTGGTTCACAGAAATAGGACAACATAGCAAAATCAGCATGGATCAGAACGGGACCAAAATGATTTTTGAGCCAATGCTCTTCCTTTATCCCACCACCTGCCCAGGAGCAGGTAGGCAGCTCTGATTTCCCACCTGGATGCCAAGCACAAAGTGAACCAGGGCCATAGGCCATTTCAGCAGAACACATTTGACCAAGGGAGGTTGAGAAAGACAGGGAGAGAGAGAGAGGAAAAGGAGGGGGAGGGGGAGAGAGAGTGAGAATATGACTTCGGTACAGGGGACGTCCACCCACTGTGCTGACTCCCCTCAGTTTCACATAAGTGGGCTCTTACCACATGTGACTGAGCACAATGTTTTCAAAGTTCACTTATGTTGTGACTTATATCAGTACTTCACCCTTTTCAGGGCTGCATACCTTTCCACTGTATGCACAGACCACATCTTGTTTTTCTACTCATCTGTTCCTGAACTTTTGGGTGGCTCCACTGGTCCCATTTTGAAGTCTTTGGAATCCTGGAGTGGGGACCACTCCAGCTGCTTGGTCCTTTGTGGTAACATAGCCTGTCTGGAGTCCTCATTTTCACCAACTGCCAGTCCTGGCAGTGGGCCCTAAAGAACACCTCCGAGCTGCCTTAACTTTTATTCAGAACCCAAGGCATGGGGCAGAGGGAGGAGAAAGGGAAGGTGGGAGAAGGGTGCAGGGGGTGACTACAAATTCCCTTAGAAGCTTCTAGAAGCTACTGACTGGTGACTGGAACCCAACGGCCCACCAAGCCCAGGCTTGCTCATGGAAGCCCACCCGAGTACCATCAATAAGTCTAGGCTTGGCTTGTCTAGATTGGGAAATCGAGTCCAAAGAGACAAGGAGGCTTGCTCAAAGTGCATCAGAGTGGGGTCAAACCCTGAAATTCTGGTTCCCCCCATGAGTTTGGCATCTGCCCAGGCCTGGCATGAACTTGGAGGAGTCAACCGTCCCCGTTCCATGGGCACATCACCCATTCCCCAGGGAGCTGACCAGCCTGTCAGCTCCTTCCATCAGACAGGTACTGGACGGAAGATCCAGCACTGGATCTGAGCCTCGGTTCCACCTGGGAGCAGCCTGTGGTCCCTGCCTACTCCTTCTCCTCACCTGTGAAGTGCACTCTTGAATCCTTGATGGCGATGATCATGAGATCATTCCTGTGAAAGAGCTGTGTAGACTGTAAAGCTGTAAAGCCTACAAAAGGAAATATGGACACATAAACTCTTGGCCCCTCATGTCCAGGCTGGCATGTCTACCCTTCTTGTTCTCTGGAAGAAGAACTGCTCTGTTCCAAGGGGCTGTTTACCTCGATTCCCTCTGTGCCTGGCTTAGGCCCTTTGGCCAGGGACACACTTGAACTAAACCCTGGCTCCTAGGCAAGCCCCCAGCCCAAGAAAAGGGCTGCACCTGATCTCCATTAATCCACCCTGGCTTTGCCAGACTCAGGCTAAATTAAGTCCATCCCTGGCCTAGAGTTTGTAGCTCTGTCCCTACAAACTGAACACATTCCTCTCTGCTCCCTCCCACCCACAGCTGTGCCTCCCCATCAGGCTGGATGGCAGAAAGCTGACAGGACCTCCCATCCTCAGCCCAGAGGCTATCCTCTGGCTCTGATTGTCCCAGGGCAGTGGGTGGAGGACAGGGCCACATGTCTGAACCACTGGCCCAAGCCCACGGGGTATGCTGGTTTTAGGTCTCTACAATCCTTACACACAATTTTCGAACTCTTTCTGAATTGTCATTTACTCTTCAAGGCACAAGGGAAAACAACAGCACTTCTGCCCTCGGGGAGATTGCATTCTAGTGAGGGGAAACAGATGGAAATTTTACACAGGAATTGCGTTGGACAGAATGTAAGTGATAAGTGCTATTAAAGAGAGAAAAGGAAGCACAGTGCAAAGTGTGACAGGGCAGAGAGGAAGGAGTGACAGTGCAAACGGAAGAAGATGACAGCTGAGGAAGGTGCTCAAGCTCCCTGGTTGACATTCTGTAGACCATTTGGGCACTAGGGCTTTTTAGCTTTTTATTGTTTTGATGGCAGTGGGATTTGAACTCAGGGCCTTGCACTTGCTAAGCAGGAGCTCTACCACTTGAGCCACACTTCCAGCCTTTTTGCTTTGATTACTTTTGAGATAGGGTCTTTCATTTATGCCTGGGCCAGCCTGGACTGAGATCCTCCTATTTACGCCTCCTGAGTAGCTGGGATGACAAGAGCTCTCCACCATGCCAAGCTTTTTATATAGATAGGATCTATATATTCTATATATTCTAAGCCCAGGCTGGCTTAGAATCACCTCACAAGTAGGTGGGATTACAGGCATGAGGCACCACATCTGGCCCTGGTTTTCACTTTTCCAGGGGTTGAGAAAGACAACAAGTTATTGGAATGGCTCTTCTGGGACAAACTAAGAGATGGCTTCTTCCCTTTTGGGTGGGAGGAGGCTTTTCTATGGGTAGAAGTCTTGCCAGAGTCCAGCAGACCCTAGTGTGACCCCGAAGGCGTTAGCATCTGGAGATCTGGCAATGTGAAGTCCCCATCTGAACCCAGCATTGGGCCTCCTGTAAAATAAAAGGCAGCCTGGTTGGTAATTTGAAATAAGCCCCAGCTGAGCATGCTGACCTTGCTAGGAGGTAACCCAGGGGAGGGATCATGGGGTGTGGTGAGCCACACCTAGGGAAGCAGACAGGCGCCCAGGTCACGTGCTGGTAGAGGTGTGGATGTCTTCCCCCAGCTCCCCTAGTGCCAGATCTGTCATCCCCACAGACACACACATTCGTATACCTCACACATACTGTCCTGCACAGATGCTCACACATTCACACAAACACACACACAAACTTGGAGATCCTAGGCGTAGTCACAAACATGAGTTATCATACACCACAGAGCAACAGTAATCAAGACAATATGGTATAGACATATACCACACAGACTCATTGTACACTGCACATCTTCACCAACATCTGCCTTTTTTATAGTCATTCTACTGGTGCTGAAGTGGTGTGGCATGAAGCGCTATCTCACTTCACTTGTGGTTTTGCATTTCCCTAACAACTAGTGATGTTGGGCATCTTTTCATGTGGTTGTTGGCACTTGTATTGGAGAAATGTCTATTCAGACCTTCTGCCCACTTTTAAATTGGATTACTTGTGTTTTTAATGTCCTTTATATATTATGCATAAAATTTCCTTACATGGTTTGTAAGTTTTCTTCCACTCCATGGGCTATTGTTTTACATTCTTTTTTTGGTGTTGCTGGGGTTTGAACTCAGGGCTTTGCACTTGCTAGGCAGTCACTCTACCACTTGAGCTATGCCTCCAGCCCTTTTTACTCTCGTTATTTTGGAGATATGATCTTGCTTTTTGCCTGGGCCAGCCTTGACCATGATCCTCCTCTTTTGTGATTCCCATTGGAGCTAGGATGACAGGGGCATATCCCATTGCACTCAGCTGTTTTCTGTTGAGATTGGGGTCTTGCAAACCTTTTTTTTTTTTTTTGTCCTGAGTTGGCCTGGAACTGCGGTTGTCCTAATCTTAGCCTCCCTTGTATCTTGGGATGACAGGTGCACATCATTGTGCCCAGCCATTAGTTGAGATGGGGTCTCTTGAACTATTTGGGCTTTGGCTAGCCTCAAATGGTGATCCTATCAATCTCAGCCTACCAAGTAACTAAGATTATAGGCATGAGCCACCAGCATTTGGCTTGTCTCACATTCTTGATGGCATCCTTTGAGTCACACAAAATCTTCACTTTTTAAAAGAACAACTTGTATATTTCTCTTTTATTGAATGTGTTTTTGGTGGCATAGCTTAAAAGTCTTTGCCTAACTTAAAGTCACAAAGATTTACTCCTATATTTTATTCTGACAGCTTATAGTTTCTACATGAAACCTATGTTTCACATAAGTATAAGGGCTTATTTGGGGTTGGTTTTTCTATATGGTGTGAGGAAGGAATCCAACTTTACTCTTTAAATGTGGCTAACTAGTTGTACCAACATCACTTGTTGAAAAGACAACTCTTTTCCCATTGAATTTTCTTGGCATTTTTGTCAAAAATCAATTGACTAACAATGTGAGAGTTTATGTTTAGATCCTCAATTCTGTTCCATTGATGGTTATGTCTGTCCTTATGTCTATACCATATTGTCTTGATTACTGTTGCTTTGTAGTAAGTTTTGAAATTGGAAAGTATGAGTCAACCAGCTTTTTTCTTCTTTCTCAAGATTGTTTTGGTTATTCTGGGTCCCTTGTTGCATTTCCATATGAATTTTGAAATATGCTTGTCAATTCCTAAAGAAGAGATTGATGAGATTTTGATGGTGAGTGCATTGAATTTGTAGATAATTTTCATGTTAAGGAGTATTGCCATCATAACAAGACTAAGTCTTCTACACAGGATGATTTTTCATTTATTAAATTTAATCATAAGTATTATATTCTCTTTGGTGCTGTGGTAAATGGAATTTTAAAGTTCAGTTTGGAATGTTTGATTGCTAGTGTACAGGACACATTCCTTTTTTTTTTTTTTGGTGGGCATCATGCTTGCCAGGCAGGGGCTGTACCACTCGAGCCACTCCGCTAGCCCTTTTTTGTGTTGGATGCTTTGGAGATCGGGGCTCATGATCTTTTTGTGTGGGCTGGCTTCGAACCTTGATCCTCCTGACCTGCCTCCTGAATAGCTAGGATTACAGGCACGAGCCATCAGAGCCCAGCTAACACCATTCTTTTAAGGTCATGAAAAAGAGGATATAATACAGGGATATAAGAACTTTCTAAGAGCCTGGTTTTATACTAAAGAGAAGTATAGTTGGTAGGCGTAAATAAAACACACACACACACACACACACACACACACACACACACACACATACACACACACACACACGCCACATTGCACAAAGTTCTATGTCAGTGAAGCCGGTTGGAGAAGAAAGATTGTGCAATGTGAACAGCCTGCAATTGCCAAGCTCCATTGGCCTGGGAAAAATAAAGGCTAAAATAATTCAAACACAACCCTGTGTCCTAGGGAGGATTCAGTTATCCTGGAACATAGCCCTGCTCTCCTCCTCAGTGAACTTCTTGTAAATATTCTAGTTGAGGAAAAACTCGCTTCATTTGCAGACAAGTAATAATCAATAAGGACTGTAACGTGAAGATGGGAACATGTCAGAATATTAGGCAGATGAAAGAATGGTAGAAAAATATCACTACACAGTAATGGAAAATTATGTTCAAACATATCACCATATTTATAAATGTAAATAGAGCAGATGGTTGCATTATACAAAAATTCTAAGTGGATCCTTAAGAGCTAAGGAAAGATCTGACCAGACAAAGACAACTGAGGCAATAGGATAAAGTTGGCAGAGATCTTGCAAAGAGTTCAAGAGAAAAGAAACATACCAGAAATGATAGTACCTTGGGAGCAGTGAAAAAAATCAATCCTGGAAAACACAAGAATAAATAGAGGATTTCCTTTTCTTATCACAAATTAAGAAACATATGTTTGACAAGAGCAAACAGTTTAAAATATTAAAGAGAAAAATACAAATATGGATGACAGATGAGGAATATATCCAGTACTGGGAAAGCTTGTGGACTCCAAGACATAATAGAAATGAAAGGAACCTAAAGAAAGATTTAAGGTATAATTAAAGCTTCTGGCACACAGCAGACTGAACCTTTGAGTACTTCCCACTCCTCCCCTCAAAACCTAATATGATTGTAAACGTGTATAAAGGGCCCAGACCTGCAAGAAGTAGGTAACAGGGGAAGAGATAATAGCAGAGAAGGATGTTGACAAGATCTTGGAGACTGGAAAAGAGATAATGTGTGGTAAGTGATCCAACAGACAGGAAGAAGAATATTAAATGTTTGGGGAGGAGGCTATCGCAGAATTCTGGAAGGATCGGGACTTGGAGGCACCACTGAAGGTGTGGCAGAGATGGCTAGTTGAGTAACAAAATCTGTTTTCTCTCTGAGTAATGGAATTGTAGTTGGGCACATTTTTGTTCAGTTGGATACTACAGTTTCCCATCCTCCCTTGCACCTAGCTGCAGCTATGTGACTAAGTGACCAGTGACCAAATATGTACAAGGTCATATGTACCATTTCTGGGCCACAACATAACACACTATGCACCTATTTCTCTGTGAGCTTCAGCCCGTTCAGAACTGAACACAGAGGTGCCTTTGTCCCTGTCTTGACCATGCAGATGTCAAAGACCAGGTCCTGGGAGCAGAAGAGCAACAAGACGGAAGAAACCTGGGTTCTAAGTGAGCTTGCGGAGCGAAGAATCGTACCATTCCCAACTTCTCTCCACAGGAGCATTTTGTATAATAACATGAAAGAAAATTCTATTTCCTCTAAGTGACTGCGTTTAGTTTTGTTGTCATTGCTGCTTGGGATTGCTACAACGCTTAGCTGCTGTTCTAACTGTTGTAACCAGGATATGGAGTAGGGCTAAAAACAAAGGTATTGATTGAGAGTCTGAATAAGAGTAAGTAACACACCTAGCTATCCTCCCCAATCTGTGACTATCCCTCCTCTACCTTAGCAAAATGCTAGAAGCTTACTCAAAAGAAATGTGGAACCCTTTGGCCTCATAGATACCAGGCACACCATGGGTGAGCATTAGGTGCTAGAATGAACACAGGATATTAAAGAAGGTCTGTCCTACCAACATAAGGCTCCCAGCCCCTCAGCCCATACAGCCTACCCATCTTCCTCTGGCAAAATGCTGGTATCGTATTTATTATTCCAATTCCACATCTAGACACAGGGCTAGTGGATTTCAGTGTGGGAAAGCCATAGTCTTTATCCCAAAAACTATTTATATTAATTCACATTTTGGGGTCCCCCTGTGACCAGGTACATTGAAGCCTAGCAGATGACAAGTCTTATTCATGGCTACAGACCTTCCAATAAACGTTTCAGTGCTTCACTTATTATGAAAAATCAAATATTTCCAGAAATTACCAAAAAGGATCTAACAAACAAACAATAAAAAGCAATTTGGGAAGAACAAAACCTATATCACTAATATGGTCGAGTAATAGATTAGATACATGTAATAAGAGCAGACTGTTAAAAACAAAAATCTAAAAGACACAGTCACAGGACAAAGAAGATCCAATGAATTTTAAAAATAAGCAGAAATGAAAATTCCACAGAAACAATACAAAATTGTAGAATGCTCTTAGGACCTAGTATGAGAATAAAAAGAAATAGAAAATAGGAGAAAAAGGGAAATTAAAAAGATCAATCTGAAAGTCAAACACTTGATTAATAGGAATTTCAGAAAGAATTAAGAGACAAAGAGATTGGGAAAAAATTAGGTAAACAGTTTTTAAAAACAATCTTTCCAGAACTGACAGGTATGAACTTCCTGACCAAAAGGACTCATGAAATGACTTATGAGATGAATGATGAGAGATTCACACTTAGCATCTCACTGTGATGTTCCAGATTTCCAGGAATAAAAGGCAACTTCCAGAAAAAAGAAAACATTAAAAGAAGCATATAAAAAATAAAAAATCAGAAAGATTTGAGACTTCTTAATAAAAATCACTGGAACTATGCAGGTAATGTAGGGATGACTTGAAAATTCAAAGCAGAAATGTTTTCTAACATGAAATTAGATATCCAGACAAAATATCACTCAAGTATGAGGGCAGAGATATTTGTACACACTCAAGACTTCCCAAGCATTCTTTACCTCCTAAGCATTCTTTCCCAGAAACTGTTGGAGGGTGAACTCCAGAAAAATAAGGGAGTAAACCAAGAAAAGGAAGATATGAAAATTGGCAATAAGAATGGTCAGTATCTTTTGTAAATGTCACAATGTACACGAAGTACAACAACAATAATAAAAAGAGACAAAAAAAAAGAAAGCTCAGAATGATGGTGAAAGGAATTTCCAGGATAGTGGCTGTGCAGTGAGCCTGCGCAGTCCAGAATGTCACAGCTAGGAGAGAGATTTCCAAGACAATTAAATTTATACTTTATGTGGAGATATAGTCTTAGCAGAGGACTAGGGCATGGCTCAAGAGGTAGAGACTCTGGGTTCAACCCTCAGTACCAAAGGAAAAAAAATCTTAGTGGAGAACTAGGGATAAAAGATACTAAGTACATAAAATATGTTAAATAAATACAAAAGTTATTTACTCCAAAGAAGGTTTTTCAAATGTAGAAAATAAGAAGTGTCAGGTACCAGTAGTTCACACCTGTAATCCTAATTACTCAGGAGGCAGAGATCAGGAGGATCATGGTTCAAAGCCAGCCTAGGCAAATAGTTTGAGTGGCCCTATCTTGAAAATACTCAACACAAAAAAAGGGCTGATGGAGTGGATTAAGTGCCTCACTTGCCTAAGAAGCGTGAGGCCCTGAGTTCAAACCCCAGTACCACAAATAAATAAATAAATAAATAAATAAATAAAATAATTATAGTAAATTTCAGGACTTAGCTGTGGATAACATTTACCAAGTCACCCCTGAAGGTAGACATGAAATAACATGATATCCATATACTGGAAGAATACATTATAGGCTTAGGGTTGTGGGTGGAAGGGATAGAGGGAACCCCAAATCGTCATATTTCTGAGTTCAATAGCAGTAAATCGTGTTATTTAAAATACTGAGGGAACTAAAAGAAGAAATAGCCTAAAAGTTACTTCTGGTGAGGAGAAAACAGATCTGTCCTCTTCATAAGTGTTGTAGCTCCAATTGACCTTTTAAGAATATAAGCATATCGCACGCCCATAAGACCAAGACAAAATAAAAGTTCAAATGAGTGAATTGGGAGAATTTTGCTTCAACCATGATGGAGCAACAGGAGTTAAATTGACCTTCATGACCTTAGTAGTTGGAAAACTAGCAAAATATATGACAGACACCGGGCAAGGTGGCACAGGACATTGTTCCCTGAAAGAATGAAGCCAAATGAGGTGACATGGTTTCCTCTTGGAAGACACTCTCCACAGCACCAGGGTGGGGAATCCAAGCAGGGCATGGTGGTCCTGCCAAGTAAAGAGCTAGAGAATTGGAGATCTGCCAGACAAAAACTTAAAGGTGAGTCTGGAATTTGCTATTCCACTTCGTCCTTAGAACATCTGCAAATTTCAGCCCTGGGTATAGAGACTAAGTAGAAAACACTGGACTTAGCTTTGAAGAAGTGTTGCTGGGCTGAGGAAATTAAAGCCAGAGTCTTCTGTTACCAAGGCAGTGAGCACTGGAGAAGAGAAGACTGACCATCAGCAAGAGCCTGGGGCTGGGATATAGCTCAGGGGAAGAGTGCTTGCCTAGGATGTGCAAGGCTGTGGGTTTGATCCCCAGCACCACAAAAGAGAGAGGAGGAAATGAGAGGAGACAACAATTGAAGTTTAGAATTCACCTAGGAGGAGAGACCCTGAAAAATACTTCAGCTTTTCATCTGAGCCTCTGAAAAGGTTGGATTATGAAAGACAATAACATAGATTATTCTCATGAAGCTTGAAACCCAGCCTTGAATCATCTCAGTTATTGAGTAGAGCAAGCTGATAGGTCTACATCCCTCACAAACCAGTAAAAAAACTATATTCTCTTTTGTAGAAAATATCACCACCTCTAGTCTCTATAATTTGTCATGTATTAGGTGTGCTATCCCACTAACATGCCAGGAAATAGGGCCAAATGATGGAAAATCAAGAGACTCACAGGTGATCCAGTTTCAAAGTTACCAGACATAAACGTTAAGGAGACACAGGTCATTTTCACAGATTGAAATACTCAGAAATTTAAAGATGCCAATTCCTCCAACTGATTAATAGATATAACACTACAATTCAAATAAATCCTAACAAGTTTTCTTATGAAATTTAGAAACCTGTCTTAAAGCTTATTTGGAAGAACTTAAGAGCCAAGACACTCTTGAAGAACAAGATGGGTAAGTTACTTTACCAGACATCCATAAGATAACTAGAAAGTTATAGTAATGGAGACAGTATCATTTGGACAATTAAGCAATGATGGACAAATTAAACAATGACACCAAACAAAGAGGCCCAAGAATAGGTTGTGTTAGTCAGCTTTTTGCAACTGTACCAAATGCCTGAGAAAAATCAAAGTACAGGGAAGAAAGGTTGTTTTGACTCCTGGGTCCAGAGTTTTCAGCCCATGATCGGTTGATCCACTGCCTTCTGGTCCGTGGTGAGGCTGAACATTCTGACAGGGAGTGGGTGGCAGAGCAAAGTGCTCACAGCAGGGTGACTGAGAAGAGAGAATGTGTGTGTGTGTGTTAGAGAGACAGAGAGACAGAGAGAGAGAGAGAGGGAGAGGAGGGACCAGGGTCCCATTATCCCCTTCCTGGGCACTCCCCCAGTGACCTCACTCCCTGCAACTAGGCCCCACCCCCTTAAGGTTCACCACCTCCCAATAGCCCACAGGCTGAGGATCAAGCCTATAACACAAGGGCCTTTGGGGACATTCAAGATCCTAACTATAGCACAGAGAGCCTCCTTAATATGAAAATCTGATATATGATTGATTTGTAATTGCAGATTTGTGAGGAAACAATGTGCTATCCAGTAACTAGATTGGATTGGGAAGAATTGGATCTTGAAAGCTTGTTTGGCCTGGCTAGCAAGGGTGCACAGCTACTCCTATACCCTTGACCCAAGAACCATCCTCCTCTATTGGGGAAGGGCTCTTCCACCATGCAGGCAGTTTTGGGACAAATGAACTATGTCTGGAATGGTGTGGGAGGAAAGGCACACAAACCTAACCAATCAGATTGGCCAAGTCAACACTGAGGATCAGTGGGGTGACAGATGTCAAAGTCAGATCTCCCTCACATCCTGTGAGGGAAAATGAAGTCAGATCTCTCTTTACTCTTACCATAGAAAAATAAAATGAATTTTAGGCCATTTAAATACTAATGTGAAAAAGAAAAGCTGTACAGACTTTAGAAGAAAATAGCTCCATTATACTGGGTACAGAATGATTTTTTAAACTCAGAAATTGGAATAAATACAGGAAAATGGCAGTAAATATAATTACTGTATTCATTTCCCATTACCACTGCACAGCCAGCAACTTGACACAGCACCCATTTGTTAGCTTTCAGGTGTGCAGGCCAGAGCCCCAGGCACGGGTGTGACTGGTCCCCTGCTCACAATCTTGGCAGGGGGTCAGGGTGTTGGCAGGGCTGTGTTCTCGTCTCTTCTCCATGCTCATGCATGGCAGATTCACCTCCTTGTGGTTGTTAGACCCTCATCCTTTTTGGCTGTCAGTGACCACCTGCTACCTGATCCTAGAGGCCACCCAAGTTGTCATGTAGCCCTCTCCATCTTCGAAGCTGGCAGCACATGTGGAGTCTTTCTCATGGTTTGAAACTCGCTGGTGTTTTCTATCGATCTCTGTTCTCTAGACCCTGATTTGAAGAAATCATGTGATAAAGTCAGGCCCACCTAGGTAATTTTCCTCTCGATTAACTCATATGCAACTGATTAGTGATCCCAGGCACACCTACAGAACTCTTTTTGCCCTGTAATGGAACTTGATCCCAGAAGTGATATCCTGACACTTTCTCAGGTTCTGTCTACACTGGGGTTTGGGGACATTGTACAAGGCCCGGGGTCAGGAGGATCATCTTAGAACTCTGCCTACCACAACTATATCACAATAGCTTCTATTCTTCCAGTGTCACTGCAGATGGTTTCTAACTTAGTGATGGTTTAACTGACAATTTTTTCACTTTATCCTGGTACAAAAAAGCAAATCAGTACAAACTGCACCACCAGTTTTGAATTTTGATCTTTTTTTCTGAGCGTGTGATCTGTGCTTCTAGACTTTCTTGTGATGCTGGGTACAGCAGTGACCCCACAATCAGGAGGAGAAACAACTGGCACTCTAGAGTGAAGTGTTACCAGCGTTTTTTTGGATACAGATGTTCAAAAATCTATGAGATATTCAACCCTTTATTATAAAATAGGCTTTGTGTTAGATGATTTTGTGCAATGTAGGATGAGGTAAGGGCACTGAGCACATTCAAGGTAGCTTAGCCTAAACTAGGATGCTCAACTGGTTAGAGCTATTAATGCATTTTTTTTCAGTACTGAGGTTTGAACTCAGGGCCTACACCTTGAGTCACTCCACCAGACCTTTTTTGTGATGGGCTTTTTCGAGATAAGGTCTTGTGAACTACTTGCCCAGGCTGGCTTTGAACTATGATGCTCCTGATCTCTGCCTCCTAAATAGCTAAGACTACAGGCATGAGGCACCAGCACCTGGCTATTAATGCATTTTTGACTTAATGATGTTTCTGACTTCTGATGAGGTTACACTCTAATAAACCTGTCTTATGTAACCCTGTCATAAGCACAACAGCATCTGTAGAAGAAAGTGAAAGGAAGCCAGGCGCTGGTGGCTCAGGCCTGTAATCTTAGCTACTCAGGAGGCAGAGACCAGGAGGATCTGTGGTTCAAAGCCAGCCCAACAAATAGTTCTCAAGACCCTATCTCAAAAAATCCATCTCACACACACACAAAAGGTGGCTGGTGCAATGGCTCAAGGTGTAGGCCCTGAGTTCAAACCCCAGTACTGCAAAAAATCTAAACAAAACAAAAACCAAAAAGCTCAGGCAAACTGAGTGCTTGTTCTGTAACCTGGCAGAGGAAACAAATTAAAAAAGAGAAAGGGAGAGAAAAAAAAAAAAACAATAGAAAACAGGGATTTTCACAGAAGAAACTCAAAATATCAAGAAATGTATGAACACATGTTCATTATTAATTGGGTAAAAATAAAAGTAAGCTCAGTAAATTAGCCCACTAAATTAGCAAAACTTGAAAAATCTGATGTATCTGACAATATCAAGTGTTTGCAGTGAATCAGAACAATGCCCACACTTTTGATGTGACTTTAAATTGACGCCACTTTTTTGGATAATACGATGTGATGATCCATTAAGTTGAAAATGCAAATGTTCTGACACCCAACAATTCCACACCTGGGTGTGTACTGGACAGACGTGCATGCACATGGATGTCTCAGGCAAAAAAACATATCCTGAAAACAATGGGAAAATATTTGAGTGTCCATCAACAGTGGCACGTGTACGTAAAATACAATCACACACTAAAAGTGATGACATGGTTTGTAGAGACTGTCACGTGTTTATTTCACTCTTCGTTAAGAAGTCTTTCTGGCTCCTCAGTCCTTTTACCTGAGCACAGTCAGAGGAAGACAGGCTTCAAAACTGAGGGGAGGCCGGGCACCTGTGGCTCACGCCTAGCTATAATCTCAGGAGCTAGAGATCAGGAGGATCATGGTTCAAAGCCAGCCTGCGCAATTAGTTCACAAGACTCTGTCTCGAAAAAACCCTTCACAAAAATAGGGCTGGTGGAGTGGCTTGAGGGTGTAGGCCCTGAATTCAAGCCCCAGTACCGAAAAAAAAAAAAAAGTGGGGAGCAGGAAAAGAGACACCTGACAGAGCTCCCAAGGGCTTCCTTCTCTTTGCCAGAAATGCCCTTATTTTCCTTCCCAGCACCCACCTGTCAACATCCTCTTCATCTTTTAAGGTGCTGCCTTGGGGTTTTGGAGCTCATCCTAATTCACTCTCCTGAGGTTCTGAGCTAATGTTCACTGAGGGCAAAAGATGAGCTTAAGACACACAGTCCTTAAGAAGCCTCCCAGGCTCTTTAGACTGAGCTCTTTTTATCTAGATCCTAGCACCCTTGAAGACAGTCCCTTGTAAACAGCAGGTGCTTGATAAATGCCACTTCCTTCCTCCAGTCCCCTAGCTAAATTTAAACAAGAGCTTTGCAGAACTATGTTGATGCTGCTACATAGAGAATGACCAGCAGAGGACAGCATTGAGCTGTTCCAGATCCCATCTCTTCATCAATTCAAGCATGAGGACACAAGTTTTTTGTTTGTTTGTTTTTTGTGGTTTTTTTTCTTTCCCATTCTCCAAATTCTGCTTGCAGTTTGTGCCTCCCGAATGTCTACTGTTTCCACTGAAAGCTTCGTCCTCGTAGTCCTTTGCTGAAAAACATGTTAATTTAGCATCTGCAATAACTCCAGTTTTAAACACAGAGGCAGGAAGGGAGCTCATGGAAATGCAGGAATATGACACCTCTGACACGCTTCAGAGCCTTAGGAAATGTGGATTCTCACAAGAGCCCTGAGATGCAGTGGGCAGAGAGTGCACCTTTTTATTTATTTATTGTGCAGTAATGAGGTTTTGAACTCAGGATTTCATACTTGCTAGGCAAATGCTCTTACAGCTTGAGCCACTCTGCCAGTCCTTTTTTGTGTTGGGCATTTTCAAGATAGGGTCTCACAAACTATTTGCCAGGGGTTGGCTTCGAACTACATCCTCCTGATCTCTGCCTCCTGAGTAGCTACGATTACATGTGTGAGCCACTGGTGCCTGGCTAAGACCAAACTCTTAACCCCCACGATGTGTTTCTCTACAGCAAACATCTATTGCTGTGTCAATCTCTGTGTTAAATGACTCACAGTAATGATGTAATGTGTTTCCCATAACAACTGTGTTTGGTAAGCAATGTTTTTGTTGCGATTTTACAGATAAAGAGACTAAATGTTTTACCCAAGCTCACTAAGCTAGCAAGAAGTAGAGACAGGATTCAAAAAGTGGCCCCCTAACTCCAGAGTCCACAGTTTCAATTCTCCAGTGTTCTGCTTCCCTGGCTTATGTAAGCAAACTTTAGGGTGAGAATGTCTCTAGACCTGGGGACCATGATGAATGAAACCATGGAAAGCACATGACATTTGACTCACCTACAGTACCTGCTATTCTCAGTGATGCTGTCCACGTGTGGTAATAAGATAAAAAGCTAGTGAGGGAGAAGAGTATAAGAGCTGATAGAGTCTGGAGCCAGTGACTCATGCCTGTAATCCTAGCTACTTGGGAGGTTGAGATTGGGAGGATTGGGATTTGAGGCTAGCCTGGGCAAATAGTCTGAGAGACTTCATCTCCAAAGTAACCGGAGAAAAGTGGGCTGGAGGTTTGACTCAAGCAGTAGAGTTTGAACTTGAAGTCCTGAGTTCAAACACCAGTGTTTTCTATCACTATAAGGAAGTACCTGAGGTTGGGTAGTTTATAAAGAAAACAGAGATTTATTTTGCTCACAGTATTGGAGGCTGAAAGGTCAAACAGCATGTCTCTGGCCAGGGCTCTCCTGGCTGCATTACTACACAGAGAATGGCATCATGGAGGCAGTGCCTAAGAGATGGATTGCATGGAGATAGGAAGCCAAAGAGAGGAGAGGGTCAGTCTTACTCCTTTGTAACAATTCACTCTCTTAGGAACTAACTGGGGTCCCATGAGGGCTACATCAATTCTTTTCAAGGGAAGCACCTGTATGACTACATTGGATTGTACTAAACTTCACTTCTTTTTTTGTGGTACTGGGGGCTTGAACTCAGGGCCTACACCTTGAGCCACTCTGCCAGCCCTTTTTTGTGAAGGGTTTTGTCAAGATATTTATCTGGGCTGGCTTTGAACCAAGATCCTCCTGAACTCTGCTTCCTGAGTAGCTAGCATTACAGGTGTGAACCACCTGTGCTGGCTAGGCTCCACCTCTTAAAGGTTCTACCATTTGCTAATATTTCAACCCCAGGGGGAGAATGATCTTTAGGCATGGGTTTGGAAGACCTATGTTTACCTCCTGTCCTCCTCCAGGAAGGGATCACCCACGGCAGGTTGAGCCATTAGAGCATCCAGTCAATGCCATACACTTGTATTCCATACTCACCAATGGTGCCAAACCGAGGGGTCAGTCCACTTTGTATGGTCTCATGGTTATTCAGCAAGTGAGCTCTAAACTCCTAGCAGCTGGTGGAGAGTGGGAAAAGGAAATAGGATCCAGAGTACTTGTGGGTTATTAAGAAAAAGCACAACTATCCAGGTTCTGAGAGCAAACTGCCTTTGGCCTCCTGGAGTCTTCATAGAAAGGACACATTGTTAACATCATCTCTAGAACAGGTGACCCATTTTGTACAATACTTCTCCATGTAGGTTGAGGGCCACCAACCAAAGCACAAAGCATTAAAAGTAAATTTTCACAGAGCCCCTGGGCAGCATTTCTGCTTCTCTGGCTAAATTGATAACGTGTTTAAGAATGCCTGTCTAATATGAAAGGGGAACAGGACTAGTGAAAAGGTCAGGTAGAGAAGAACCAACTTGGGATATAACACATTTGTGCGTGGAAGCAATGCTAGGAATCTCTCTGTATAGCTGTCCTTATCTCAACTAGCAAAAACACTTTGTCTTTCTTATTATTGCTTATGTCTTCTCTCCAACAAAATTGAGAAAAGGGCAGAACAGATTCTGCCTGGAAGCGAGTGGGGTGGGAGGGAGGGGGCAAGGGGAGAAATGGCCCAAACAAAGTATGCACATGTGAATAAATGAATATATATATATAAATGCCTGTCTAGAGATGGGGTAGAATACACACTCTGCGAGCACTTATCTATAAGTAGCTTTTCCCTCTGCCAAGCTTGCGGTCGAGAGCCTACTCAGAATGCCAATTAAAGGATGACTCATATACCTTAATAATAAACTGAGCTAGGGCTTCAATTAGATACTCCTAGGAAAACCCAAGCCCTAGAAAGAACATGTTCCTAAAGAGAAGGTTAAGGGTGTCTCTGCAGGTGGAGCCCAGATTCTCTTCAGCAGGGACTTTGAGAACTGTTAAACAATAAAATGGGGAGGCAGGGGTGGAGGCCCTACATCTTTGCCTCATAATATGCAATGAAATAAAAATGAGCATGGATGGAGCTAGGGCGTACTGGTGGCTCACGCCTGTAATCCTAGCTACTCAGGAGGCAGAGATCAGGAGGACCGCAGTTCAAAGCCAGCCAGGACAAATAGTTCAGGGAACCCTATCTCAAAGAAACTATCACAAAAAAAGGACTGGTGGAGTGGTTTAAGTGGTAGAGGGCCTGCCTACCAAGCATGAGGCCCTGAGAACAAACCTCAGTGCTGCCAAAAATATCAGCCTGGAAAAACTGTGGGGCACGTATGTAACTGACTGGACACACACACACACATACACACACACACACACACACACACACACACACACACACACACAGAGAGAGAGAGAGAGAGAGAGAGAGAGAAATCTGAAGCATATCCAATTTCGAGCAACAGGCCCTCTTAGTCAAACTGGTTGTGAAATGTACATACAAAGTAACTCAATAAGATGATTTCTTTGTTGGCTATAATTATTTTCTATAATTTTATTTTCTATAAATCTTTCTAAAGTAGAAGGATATCTGTTGAAATGATTCTTTCAGGACTGGGAGTATAGCACAGTGGTAGAGTGTATACTTAGCATGTGTGAAGCCCTGGGTTTAATCCCCAGAACCAAGAAAAAGAAAACATTATTTCAGATCTAAAATTGGTAGCCCCTATTTCCGGAGGTCTTTACAGAGCAGCACTGTCTTATGAAGGCCATTCCTAGTCCATGAGATCAAAACTGGGTAATTTGCCTCCAAGGGAGTGCTTGGCCCTCTGTTCTCCAGTGAAAGGCAGGGTGGCGGGGCCATTTCACATTCAGCAATCAGCATGGCACAGATGCTGATCCTTGGAGCTGATGCTGGCTGCTGGGCTGCACAATGCCTAATGGCTGAGCAGGCCAGCAGGAAGGCACATTTGAGCCCCTCTCTGAGCCCCCCTCCTGCTGTTCCCACTCTTATAGTGTAGTATATAATCACAGAATATATGTTGTGTATTCTTGGCCACTGCTGGGCTGCAATGTTAAATCTAATGCTGTTTGCTTTTCAGTCTCTTAGAAACTCCTCAGTACATAGATATCCTGTTAACTATTTGAAGATTCTCATTTTTTTCCTTCCTTGTTATTTCTGGAATTTGAGGCTGAGGAGGGACACAGCAGTATTACAAAAGGGAAGTCAGAGTGTCTGTAGAAAAGATGAGACTTAGGCAGAACCTTGGATCAAGAGTCAGAGCAGCCAGGGTGAAGACAGGACAAAAAGGCATTGCAGGAGGAGACAGCAAGATGGGGAGACAGGACAGAGTTCAGGAGGGAGAGGGGATAGATCCCATGTACCCTTTCAAGAGAGGCAAGGGCTATATGACTTCAGAGCTAATGGTCAGCATGGAGAGACATGTGTCATTTTAAGGGGATGAACTTGACCCCTTGGTGGTTTTAAGAAGGTGACAAAGTCAGATGTGCATCATGTCCACCCTGGAGGGTAGATTTGAGGGGACTGAGATTGAAGCCAGGAAGACAGTAAGGAAGTCCCTGTAGAGGTCCAGGTTAGAGACCACAGGGCCTGAACACCAGGACAGTGGCACAGAGGGGATTGAGAATAGGGGCTAAAGTCAGCAACTATTCAGGAGGTAAAATTTATAGGGGAGGAGATTTTCCAATATTGCTCTATGTAGGTCTAGTAGAATGATACTTTAGCTTTCCTCTAGTATGGGCATTTGCAAAATCAGTATTTTAACTGAAAATGGGTAATGCCATTGGTAACAGAATGCATTTTTTTCTTTTCTTTTAGACAGCATTTTTCTATGTAGTCCAGGTCAGCCTCACATCCATGATCCTCCTGCCTCAACCTCCCAAGTACTGAGAATTCAGGTGTACACTACCACACCTGAATTTACTCTGTAAACTTTCATGGCTACTGTCATAACAGTTGGAAACATTCTGCCAAGTTACATATATGAGCTATAAAACTACAGGGCATTTTAAGTTTTCCTGTACAATATCTAATCTTATATTTCTTGAATTGATACAAGTGTTAACCCAGTTTGTCATGGATGCTGTTATCGTAGTGATGGATTGAGTTTTATGCTACCCTTGTGGATGTATTTCATATTAAGTTACCATGACATTTAGTCTTTTATTAGTATCCACATCTAGAATATCAGGATAAAGTATGTCAGATAAACTAAGATGCAATCAGATAAGGAGAGAGGCATAAAGCATTTGAGTCTCCCTTTACTATGTGTGGCACTTATGATTTATTTGTTTCTCCATTATGTTAGGAGCTGTATTAAGAACACAGGAATTTTCTTTCCTTTCTCTATCTGGGGCACCTGTCACATGCAAGCATACATCTATTCACAATACTTCTACAGTTTGTGACTTGCTATGCAGGAGTTTTAACAAATGTATTTCCTAAAATTGCTCAAAAAAAGGTATTTATATTTGTGCTATAGTTGTATATGTTGCTTTGTTGGGTATATTTCCTACAGGAGAGAACTTCTATTTTAAATAGGCACGGATGAGAACATCCTTACATGCTTAAATAGGTGTAGGGGCTGAAAGAGTTTTCCACAGATTCTTTTCTGGCTCTATAACTGTCAAATCTTATTCTTCCTCCACTGCTGACATATTCCTGAAGACCAGTGCTATAGGACGTGTTTATTATTTGGCCCTACTGGCTAAATCAGAATAGCATTCCTGCCAGGCACCAGTGGCTCATGCCTGCAATCCTAGCTACACAGGAGGCAGAGATCAGGAAGATCGCAATTTGAAGCTAGCCTAGGAAAATAGTTCACAAGACCTATCTCAAAAATACTCAACACTAAAAGGGCTAATGGAGAGGCTCAAGAGGTAGAGTGCCTGCCTAGTGAGTGTGAGATCCTGAGTTCAAACCCCAGTACCACAAAGAATCTCATTTCTCGAAAGCCATTCCCACACATGGTAATTGCAAACCAGATCATTGTATCCCTTTCCTAGTCAGGTTCCCCAAATGCCTGTGAAACATTGCTGAGTTTCTTCCACCATGGCCTTGGAAGGAATCTGTGCAAGTAAGGGGTCCTGTAGCTTCCTGATGAATCTTTTCCTAATGATAGAATGTGAAAAGTGATTCTGGCAGAGGGAACCCAATCACTATCAGATTACTAACCCAAATGGCTTGGCAGAGAAAGTGGTACCCCCACCAAGATCCAGAATCTAGGAGGAAAGGCAGGTTTAAAGGGAAAAAATTTGGCATGAAAATTTGAGGCTTTTGAAGGATATTCTACTAAAAGTATCTAGTAGATAGTAATTCTAGTATCACTTTCCTACTAAGATGAAGAAAATCCAAACAATCCAGAGGAATGTATGAAAAGAGAAAAAAGAAACAAGGAGAGGCTGGCACTGGTGGCTCACGTCTGCAATCCCAGCTACTCAGGAGGCACAGATCAGGAGAATCAAGGTTCAAAGCCAGCTCTGAGCAAACAGTTTGGGAGACCCTATCTTGAAAAAATTCAACACAAAAAAGGGCTGGTGAAGTGGCTCAAGTAGTAGAGTGCCTGCCTAGCATAAGACCCTGAGTTCAAAAAGAAAGAAGAAAGTGTATCACCAGTATGGCCTGTCTACTGACCAATTAGGGCCTTGGAAAATGTTCTAGAGGGTCTTTCTGTGGCAGGCACTGTGCCTTATGTTGCCAGATCAGGAGAAGGCCAGGGGTGGGTGTACTGTATGGGTCTCATGGTAATAGTTATGTACCAAGCTGTATGGAAGAATTCCAACTTGTAATTATTTATAGGATCATAATGATGTATTCTAGATGAATATCAGTTCAGAAGATATATATATACACACATATATGTGCATATATAATACATATATATTATACATAAGTAAAATTTAATCTTGTATGTGCACCTAGGATATTAGGATAAAATATGTCAGATAAGCTAAGATGCAATCAGATAAGGAGAGGCGCATAAAGCATTTGAGCCCCCCTCTACTATGTGTGGCATTTATGATTTATTTGTTCATTGGATTAGGAGCTGTGTTAAGAATATAGGAATTTTCTTTTGTCTGTCATATATGTATATACACACATATATGTATGTATAGCATGTCATATATATGTATATATGTATATATCAGAAAAGAGCAGAAATAAGTTCAAATGTTCCTGTGATCATTATCAGTATGAACTGGTTAAATGCACCAGTTAAAATGAAATATTCAGATGAGTTTTAATCTTGTAAAAAATGATATGTCATTGCTAAGAGTAATACAGAAAGAGTTAAAAAAGAGGGGAAGGGAGAAAATACATATTAGACAAATATTATCTTAGGACAGCAATAAAAATGAGTAATATCAAACTACTCCAAAATCAATAGCTTGAACAAGAAAACAAGGAGAAAGATCTAAATAACCTGATTAGCAAGCTGCATAGAGAGATAAGGTAAAGGTATAAAGAGTGGAGGGAGGGGCTGGAGGTGTGACACTAGTGGCAGAGTGCCTTCCAATCAAGGGCAAAGCCCTGAGTTCAAACTCCAGTACCACCAAGAAAAAGAGATAGGGAGAGGGAAAAGGAGGGAGGGAGGGAGGGAGAGAGAGAGGAACCATATCCACAAAAACTGAGACAGTCAAAAAAAAAAGTCTATATTAGGCCACAAAAGAAGTCTCAACAATTCTAAAAAGGGCACATTAAAGGGAGAAGCTTATGACAAAACTATTGTTTAAAAAAGTCATTTATTTGAAAACAAAAAAAATGGAAGACATACCTCTAATGAATTAAGGATAAAATCCTAATGATCCCCTCTCAAAGTATTTATAACTGAGAGGTAACAAAAGCATGGCATATTAAAACTTTAAAGTGTGGCTAAGGCAGGATATACAGGGAGATTTATGGTCATAAACATTTACTAGAAAACAACAAAAGACTTTGAAAACAGGATCCTACCATTCAACTCTAGAAAGCAGAAAAAGAATTCCAGACTGAGGCCAGAGAACGCAGAAGGAAAACAACTACAAAGACAAAAGCAGAAAGTAAAGTAATAGATAGTTTTAAAAAGAGTGAACATGATTTGGAAAACTGCAAGTTGGCTCTGTGCCACGCCTGGTGAGAGAAATCAGAAAGCTTTTAGGATCCTGTCCTTCCACCTGCCCCCAGGGATCCTCTTTGAAAGCTTCTATTATGTGTGGCATTTATGATTTATTTGTTTCTCCATTAGATTAGAAGCTGTGTTGAGAACACAGTTTCTCTCCTCTCTCTATGGCGCAGGCCATTGCATGCCGTGTTTACCTGTTACCTGTTGAATGGATGGTGAAAAGAAAGATCGTAATACCGTACTACTCCCAGCTCTACAGCTCATGACCTTTCTTTTTACAAGGCATTTACTGTCCCTCGCCTCATCTCCTGTTTGTAGCAGCTCTAAGCAGCAACAAAACTGGCTAATCTTATGGACTCTTTTGGACCCTTTTGACGATTTCCTAGGTGAGCAAGCCGAGGCTCAGACAAGGAACCACTTGTAACCTTGAGAATCACGTCTAGTACCCAGTCAGAGGAACACCAAGTTTTACATGTCTTCCTCACTCGTTGTTTCTTGGGGGCATCTTAGCAGCCACCCTTGCCCATTGGCCTTGGGAACCGGACCTCCACCGTCAAGGCCCTCTGCAGTATTTCCTCAGCACCTTGCTCCACACGAGTTTGGTGAAAATTAACTGGTTGTAAATTACAGAAAGGTGAGCAGTGGTGGGTGTTCACCACTCTGGCCTTGAAGAGCTGTGAGGCAGGAAATAATTCCACCCTAAATGATATATTTTAACGTAGCAACTAAATCAGCCATGGAGAAAAGTGGGCTACAAGACGCTCGCCTTTGCGGCCGCTGTGGGGCTACGAGGGCGGGCACAAGAGGCCAAGCTAATTGCTGGATCAGCGCCAGGTGACATTCAGCTCCCGGGTGACAGTGGCTCGGAAGAACAGCGCGAGGGTTTTGTAAGGGCCTTCAAACCTTTGTCCTGAGTCCTGCCTGATCCCGCGCGACAGCGGGCGTCCCCACAAGGGTTAGAGCCAACCCTGGGGGAAGTCTTTCCTGCTCTGTCTCTGACCCTCTGCTCCTTTTCTGTTCCAGGAGGCTTTTTCCACGTGCTGCTCCAGAGCCTTTGGCCTGAATCGCACCCCGCCCGCCCACTCATGTCCAAAACGTGCTGTCCAGCCGGGAAAAAAGCTGCACCTGGACGTACGCGTGTTGGAGGCTAAGGAGATGACTCCTGTCCAGCTCCTGTCCTGCCCCGCACCCCTGCCGCGAAGGCTAGAGCCTCCTCTGCACCTCTCCACCTACCTACCGCCCCATCCTTCCAGCTCTCGCTCTCCAAATGCACATAGATTATCAGTTTTCTTTCTTCTTTCATTCTTTCATTCATTCTTTCTTTCTTCCTTCCTTCCTTCCTCTCTTTCCTTTCTTTTTCTTTCCTTTCTTTCTCTTTCTTTCCCTCCCTCCCTCTCTTCCTTTCTTTTCTTTTTTCCCCAACAATCAGAAATAGGCAGCAAATCCAAAGGTCCTATAAGGAGCTAGACATTAAAGAATACTGTGCAGACTTTAGGAAGATCTAGGTCGATCCAGGTGCGTGTACCTGTAAAGATCTTTCAAGATACAGCAAGTAAAAAAAAAAAACTGCGATGTTGTTTTGTAAATAATACATCTTATGTAAGTATACACATACAGGTACACATACAGAGCATGTTGAACAGAGAGAGACCCGAAGGACACACAAAAGTGGGCCAGGGGAGTGAAGAGCCTATGTCCGTTTTTACTTAATTTAAAAATATCTTATGCCAATATATACTCATATGTATACCTTTTTGAAAAATAACACTTTTTAGAACACTTTTAGATTTACAGAAGAATTGGGAATACAGGGAGTTCTATTAACTTTGTGTGTATATGTGTGTGTATGGAATCCAGGGCCTTACATCTGCTATTATCATCTTAGTGTGGTGCTTTTCTACATCGAATGAACCAATATTGATGCATTAAGTCCATATTTTATTCAGGTGTCCAGGATTCCATCTAGTATACCATATTACATTTAGTTTTCCTATTTCCTTAGAACCCTTTTGGTTGTGACAGTGTCTCAGACTTTCCTTCTCTTTGATGACCTGGGCAGTCTGGGGGAGCACTGGCCCTGTATTCTGTAGAAATTCCTCGATTGGGGTTTGTCTGATGTTTTTGCATGAGTACATTGGAGTTATGTGCTCTTGGGAAGAAAACCACTACGGTACATACAGTCAATAGGGTTTATCACTGTTGGTGTTGACCTTCATCAGCTGGATGAAGTCGTGTGCCAGTTTTCTCCACTAAGAAGGCCCCCAGTCCATACTGTACGTGACCTTTTTAACGTAGAAAGTTTTTTTCACCTTAAAGTCACTAACAACACACACTGCTCCCAGCGGCTCTGGGTGGTAGAGGTTCGGGGCGCCGCAACAGGTTTCTCAACCTGCAAAACCATCGGCTTGCTCTTGGTTCGGGAAGAGGCTGCTCCTCTGTACCACGCGCGCAGGGCATCACCAGGGGGCGGAGTCTCGTCCAGACCCCGCCCCTGGACCCGCCCCCTTCGAGCGGCTCCGCCCCGGAGCACGTGGGGGCTGCCGCGCCCGGGGAGTTTTCCGCCCCGCGGGCTCCTCCTCCCGCCCCTCCCAGACGGCAGCGTTGCCCGCGGGTCGCGAGTTCTGGAGAGCCGGAGCCGGCAGAGAACGAAGCAGAACCGGGCGTCCGCGGAGAGAGTCACAGCTATCCTTGTCCCTCCCTGTTCGTGTCCCTCCATCCCCGAGGCAGGGTGAGTAAGGGTCCCGGCCGTGCCCCCGCGGCCCCTGTCGGGGAGGCCCAAGGCGGCCGCGTTCCCGTCCCCGCCTGCCGGGCCCGCGCTTCCTGGTTGCCCTGCACCGGACGGCCGTGTCGTGGCGGGGGAGGGGACCGCCCTCCGTGTGGGATCGGGGTGCACCGGCCGGGTCCCTCAAGGCCAGAACATGGGATTGTGCGGAGCAACCGGGTCATGAGCTCAGCTGGGGCTCGGGTAGGGCTTAGAGCCGGAGGACCGGCGACCGGAAGGCAACTGGCCGGTACTGGGGTCGGCGGGGTCGCCGGCCGTGTGGAGCAAGGGTGCCCTTCGGGGCGAGGCTGGTGGGGGAGAAAGCCACTTTCGGGAACTTTTATCCTAAGAGACCCGGAGGCTGCACATTGCTGGAGCCGCCACCGCTGCAGTTTAAGGCACGTTCTCAAGTAATTGAGATAATTGTGGCAGCAAGCGTCCCAGATGGTGTGGTCCCTTCCCCCTTCTCCACCTCCCACAGGGATTCGTCACTCGTCTCTCCGCGTGGGCTCAGGTGAGCTCCTGAACAGTCGTTTAAAGGAGAGATGCGAAGTTCTTTATCTGGGGACTGGAGGAGAACTAAGGATCCAGTGCTGTCCAAGCTGAGGCATTCTCTTCCGGGCCTTCCTGTCCCCCGTCCTCTAATCAGTGACCTCTCTGTGGAGATGGGGTGTGTGGGGGGACAGGACCCCTAGTGTCCTGGTATCCTGCTCCTCTGTTTTCTCCACAGGTCTTCTCTTGGCTGCGCCCTGCTGTCCCCGGACCTGCCCACATAATAGCTATGAGAGGCTCGCAGGGCAGGGCCAGCTGTCTTGCTCCCCCTTTACTGGCTCTCCTTATGTTCCTCCATTCCTTTCTCGCTACAGTCAGTTGTTTGGGATTCCAGGAGGATTAACAGGGCCCTTCCCTCAGGCTCTGTCTGTGCTGCAAGGTGTTCTTTGATCAGGGAGGCCAGGTAAGGGCAGGACAGTGTGTAGTCCTGGCCCTGGGTGGTCAGTACGTTGGACTCCTGCATCTCTCCCTGATCTCTTACGGATCTCTGTGCTTTGGTTCCCTCACCTGTAAAATGGAGATAATTATAATTCCTACTTCACAGGCCTATGTGAGGATTCAGTGAATTAATATTTTAAACAACTTTTTACAGTGCTCAGGTCCTGACCAGGCAGAACAGGTGACCACTGGTTTACCATACCTGTGTGTCCTGGGTGGATTCCACTCAGGCATAGAGTGCCTAAGGCAGGGCCTGGTATATAAGTAATCAGATGCAAGTGCCAATGAATAATATAATAATAATACAATAAGCCCGGCTTAGCAGGCTTTGACTAAGCAGAGTCAAAAATAAATTTAAAAAATTTCAAAAGCAAAAATTTCAAATTCTTGTGTGTGCCCTTTACGCAGCTTAGTTGGTGTGGAGAAGCTGTCAGTCCTGCATTATTGTCAGTTGTGTTTAAATCCTTGTGTGATCTGCTGAGTGTTTCCCTGTCCTTGATTTTGTGGAAATCTGCCTCCCCAAAAGCAAATGATGCCCCAAAAGCAAGGTAAAGTGAATGTGCTTAGTTGAAGTGAAAATGTTAGATTTGTGGAAAGGCAGCATTATGGAAAAATGAATCAAGCACCTACAGTACAGCCCTGAACCCTGTGCATCTGAGCATTTGTGTGTTTTCCTCCACGGTGGGCTCCTTGAACCAGATACCTGAGGATAACCAGGGTTTCCCATAGCTATTACTCCTTTCATAAAGATATAGCTAAGTTGACATGAACTGTCTCTCTGACTTAGCTTATGAGTCTCTGTCCTCTTTCCTTACTTGCTTGCCTGCTCCCCAGCAGGAGGGACAGGACATGCTCACACTGCCCTCCTCCTCTACTCTGGCACTAACCCAGTTCTCAGAACTTGTCTTGGGTAGTATTTGTGTGGGCATGTGTTTTATCCCTTGCCGTGTTCTTGTTCTTTATAGGGTGGGAACTGTTTCTGGATCACTTAGTTGTTGGGTTTTTTTTTTTTTTGTGGTACTGGATCTGGGATTTATATCTAGGCTGGCATGGACTGTGATCCTACTGTTTATGTTTTCTATTCCACATAGCTGGAATGACAGTCATGTGCCACCACACCCGACTTTTATTGGTTGAGATGGGGGTCTCAGGAACTTTTTGCCTGGTCTGGTCTTGAACTTTGATTCTCTTGTCTCCACTCCCTGACTAGGATTACAGGCGTGAGCCACCACTGTATCTTCTGAGTCATCTGATCATCTGTTGATCTCTTGAAGCACCCAGGATAGGCCTCACCTTGCTAGGTGCTCAGGAAATGTTAGTTGAGTGAGAAGTGGGCAAGGGAAGTAGTTTCTCTGTGGCTAACATGAACCTATAGGACAGATGGAGGAAATCAGGGAGAGTGAGATGGAAAGGAAGCCAGCATGAGAGGGAGAGAGGGGCTGAGTGGCCAAGAGTGACCATTTGAGCCCTTAAGAACACCAGGACAAGGATGACAAAAAGGGCGCATCCCTGTTGCAGAAAGGCTAGGGTTGATTAGTGCTGCCTTGGTCATGTGACTCAGGGAGGTAATGGGTAGTTTGGGATGACTGTAGAAGGAACCCAGAGAACAGAGTAAAAAACCCAGTGTGGGCAGAACTCTGATCTGAGTTCTAGGTTTCAGAGCCCCAGGACCTTTCCTTCCTCCCTTCCTAGCTGCCTTCTTCCCTCTTGAGCCTGGAGCAGTTCCTAGTACTTGGTCCCTTGGGAAGGTTAAAGGGTGTGACTAGGCGAAGCTGTGCTTGTGAAGGAGAAGCTGGACATAGCAAACTCCAGCTTCTCTGGGTTTTTCTTCACAGTGCCCTCTGGTCCCCTCGTTCATGAAACATGAGAAATTTGATGGTACCTAGATAGGATACCTTTTAGGTAACTGAAGAAAACAGAGAATTTGCATTTGTAAAAGGAGTTGAACTCCTTTTAGGGTGGAACTTTCTTATAATCATTGAAACCATTCTGTGTTGGGCTTCCTGACCCTGACCCCTGTAAAACATGAAGCAGAAGATCAGAAGTCACATGGCTGTTTGTTGGAGGGCAGGAGCCTAACAGCCCAGCATGATCAGTGACTCAAACTAAGGACGTAATGGGTGGGGCCTGCTGAGGTTAGGGCCAGAGTTCCTGGTTACCTGGGACAAATCATTTTAGCCACATAGCCCCAGTGTTCTGGATGACAAGTGGTGTGTCAAGCAGAATCAAATGACAAGGTCTTTGCAGGAGGGGTTTGAACTCTGAGGGCTGGTCATGACCATGTTGATACTGGGGTGTGTCAGTGCAAGGAACCATGAAGCTGGAGGTAGAAGGTGCCTAGGTCAAAGCCTGTCTCTGTGATCTCTTAGTGTCTAGTTTTCCAGGGCCTTGTGCTCTTGAAGGTCCCACTGCCTTTGTGGAAAAGAAGGGGGCAACTGAGAGGGGACTCAGGGACCCCCTGCCCTCACTCCTGGGGCAGGGAGAAGCTGGCTTGAAGGCCAGTGATCTGTGTACTCTGGGTGGGGATAGAGAGCAGAAACAGGCTGCTCATAAGGAGGGGAGGGAGTGTACCTCACCTTAAACCTTGGATGCAGCATCTCTGGGGGAATGAATTGTATGGGATTGGGAGGAGCTGGTGATAGTTGATGTGAGCTTGCTCTATTCACCGAAAAGGGCACAGCTACTTTTAGAAAGCAGGTGATAAGGCATGTTTCCATTGAACTCTTCCTTAGCCCCACTGTGTGCACAAAAGCAGAGACTACCCCTGCCTGTCCTAGGCTTGTTCCCCTCTATGTCCCCAAGACACAGGATGCTAGATGAGAACCTGGTTTGGAGGGGTGGGGAAGGGCATGAGTTCAGTGGTGGATGTGTTACATCTGAGGTACCTTTGAGACATGAAGTAGACAGGTGGGTCTAGGTTCAGAAGGTGACCAGACCATCATTTTTGCCTATGTTGTATTTGTATTTGAAGTCAGGGGCACAATGATGTGGAAGAACTCACCTTGAACAGCTTAGTAGAGGAAAGTGAGCCTGAGAGGATTGAGAGCCAGAATAGCTATCTCCCAGGAGTCAGGACTAGCCCACTTCAGTAGGACAGACTAGTTAGTGGTGGTGGTGCTGCTGTGCTCACTTATGTAGAGGACATGGGGCTGCCTTAGCAGTGGCCGTTTTGCTGGGATGATGAGTGCAGAAGACAAATTGGAACACGTGGGTGAGGGTTAGCAGAAGATGAGGATCCTGTGTACCAAAGGCAGACAGGCTGTGGCGGAGGACGATGTGGTTGAGGGGGTGTTTGATTTTTGTCTCCTCACCTAATCCTCCATCTCACATCCACTCAGTGGATGGCTGGCAGCCTGCATCCCCTCTCCTCCTTCCATGCACTGCATATGTGGGTGCCCAAAGATTTGCTCCTTTTATAGACTGAATTCATTTTTTATTTTGTTGTTTTGTTTTGGTGGTACTGGGGTTTGAACTCAGGGCCTCATGCTTGCTAGGCAAGCACTTAAGCCCTTTTTGTGTTGGGTCCCTTGAACTATGTGCCTGGAGCTGGCTTTGAACCGCAATCCTCCTGATCTCTGCCTACTGAGTAGCTAGGATTACAGGTGACCAACGACACCCAGTTTATAAACTGAATTCATGCTACACACCTGGTCCTGCAGCTTCTGTGTGGTTTGTTCATCGCAACAGTAACTCTGGGTTATTGTTCTTCAGGTGAGCAGTTGTGGAATGTTCTTAGTACTGAATAACCATAATTTATGCAAGCTCTCCCTCCCGGGTGGGTGTGAGATCATTTATTGTGTTTTTTTACTTGAAGTAGCATCAGATCAACCTGTAAGGACCCTGATTGGAATGTTCCTGAACATTTATTTAGGAAGAATTGACATTCTTGTGCTGTTATGAATGGAATTCTTACTGGATATGCTGGAATTTTAAATAGACCAATATTTTTATTCTGTTCATTGGTCATTAATTTCAGCCTTTTCCCATTCCTTCTTACTTTGGGTTTATTTTGTTGCTGTCCTTTTAATATCTGTCTAAATTGGTTCTTTTAACTTAAAAAACATGTATCTAATGCTCAGTGTGTACATTTCTACCTGGGAGCTTTTGTAAGAAGTGCTCACCATTCCGTTGCATTCTGGGCACTCTGTAATTCACTTGTGAGCTAAGGATTATTTGAAAGATGGGATCCTGATATAAGATAGTGTCTTGGAGAATATGGTTGTATTTCATTGTTGAGTGCTAGTTTTATTGGGCTATGGTTAGTGAATGTGAACTGCAAAAATCTCTTCATATCAGCCTGTATTAAGTTTACTTTGTGACCAGCTACACACTTATAAGCAGGTCTTCTGAGCTTGCTATTAATCATGACCTCCCCTTCCTTGGCTGACCTAATGGTCCTAATGATGGGCAGGCTTTTAGGAGGAATGAGTAAAGGGAGATTTGCCTGCAAATTTCAGTGGTGTAGCTTGGAAATTTGGCTTTTAGTCCATTTTCTCTTGATACAACAAAACCTGAGGCTGGATAATTTATAAAGAAAAGAGGTTTATTCAGCTCACAACTCAGGAACTCTAAAAGCATGGTAAAACCTCTGCTTGTTCTGTGTCACAGTGTGGTGAAGAAGGGAAGGTGAGCATGTACAAGGGGAGGCATAGAAGAGAGACTGACAAAGGAGGCTGGTGCCTGAAGTAGCTTAATTCAGTACCTATGACCCAGTCACCTCCCACTAGGTCCCTCTACTTCTCCATATCATTACATTAGGGACTAGGCTTCCAGCAGGTGACCCTTCGAGGGGTACAAACCAGACCTGAAATGTAACAGAACCTCTTCTCTTCCTTTGCAGTTTGGGCCCCCTTCCTTGAGGCCAAGGGATTTGGACAACTCTAACTTGCTCTTTCACATTTCCTTCCTCTTTTGAGGCAGCAAGATGGACTTTCTTTGTTTTTCAAGGTAAATGGCAAAGTAGTTAGTAAAGAAAAATTTACAAGGGCCAAACATCAGATATAGCACTCCGTTCCTCATTTCAGGGCTCTTTTCCAGGCTATGCTATAAGCTATATTAACTATCTCAATAGGCTGGAGAGGCCTAAGTCTTGCTGAACCTTGATCTTAGTGACTCCTATATTTCCAGATAAAGGCAAATTGGCTGGAAAAGCCCTTGGTCTGCTAAGACAGGATTATCAGAAAGTCCTCAACACATTTTTATATTAATATTTCTACCTCTGGCTTTTCTTTTTGTTTATCTGGTATGCCTTTACCCTACCCTTAATTTTAAATCATTCTTGCTTAAAAAGTTTGTTTTTTAGCACATGGCTAGGCATAAAGGGAGAGAGAGTAGCAAAAGGCAATAACAACAGACCGTATTTGGTGCTTTCTGTCTTTGATGGAGGAATTCAGCCTGTTTACATAGCGGATACGCTTGCTTTTATTCCTTGTGCTGCCTTCATTATTTATTACTTTGGGGGTTGTTTTCCTTTCCTCATTTTTGCTATCTTGGTTTAGTTTTTCGTCATTCCTCTTCCCTGTCCAGCCTGTTAGGATCCAGGTTTTTCTGTGAAGTAGAGAGGCGCTTATCTCTCTTCCGAGTCTGTTCTATGAGGTTGTCCAGGCTTCTTGTGTTATGTCTGTCATGCCATATAATGTCATGTTATGTTGTGCCGAGCATTCTCTAGGGCTGTGGTTTGCAAACATCAAGAGTGCAAGAGAAGGCTGATTGCTTGCAGATCCTGAGCCCCACCCCGCAGGTTCTGATGAAGAGGGGTGGGTCCTGTGGCAGGACCTGAGCTGTTTTAGTTTCTGGCCAATGCCCATGTTGTGCTGATGCTGTTGTCTCAGGGTCACACTTGGGTAGCACTGTGTCGATACTTCCCTTAACCTGCATGGTCCATGACACCTGCTGGTGGGGATTGCTCAGTTGCTAGGGCGGCTGGGAACATGGTTCTTACTTGGGGCTGTTGTGTGCCAGGCTGAGGCGAGTGTTCTGTTCCTAAAGCAAGATGGCAGATGGTTGAGGGGCGGTAGCCAGAAGTTTCTCTTACACCACCCACTGCTCTCCTTAATTTGAAACTATTCCTATGTTTATCAGCTGTGTCATTGGCCAAGCCAGTGTTGCTCAGGTTAGGAAATGGGAATTGTGTGTCATGATAGCAGCAAGCTCACAGGCCATGCAGCAGGGCAGCTCTGTCCTTGCAGCTGTTGAACAGGCTGGGAGGCCTGTTCTTCCTTACTGGTACTCTTGAGTCATTGGCCCGCTCTCAGGGATATCAGCCATGGGCTCTGCAGTAGAGCTGTCTCCAAATCTTCCAGATCTTTCACAGGACCAGGTGGTCCCTCCAAGACCCAGTTTTGGGATGGGGAAATGTCTTGTAGTGCCACTTCCTCCCGGCTTGCCTTCCTCAACCCCAAATGTGACAACCACAGGTGACTCTTTTCTGGACAGTTTGGGTAGAGGCTTTGTACACCCTAGCTGAGCAGGGGCTTCTGTTCACTGTAGCTCCTGATAACAAGGAGATGAGAGCAGTGGCTGCCAACCGGGGCTCCCTGCTGGAGAGACACCACATTCAGCAGGCTCCCTGGAAGAGCTGACACTTTCTGTGTGGCTTGATTACATGGGAATTACCGGGGAGGCAGTAGTCGCTTCCTCACTCTGGTTTTTCTAGGCTAACCTTTACATCTCCCAAGTCTATGGCCAGCTTGGGAGACTGAGCTGGAGCCCAGAATGTGCTAAGTGGTGGGGCCAGCTTTGGCTGAAATGCATTGGTCAAGAGACATGGTTTTAGGCCTTGTCCTGTCCCCAGCCAGTCCTGGGGCCTCAAGCAGTCTGCTTCTGCTCCCTGGGCCTCGCCTCCCACCCAAAGTAAACTAAGCCAATTGGACCAAATGATCTCATGACAGCCCCTTTAGTCACATGTTTTAGGATTCTAGTGTAATTCAGATGCCACTGGGAGTTGGCCTTTTATTTCTCAGAAGTGTCTTTTAGAACCTGCTTACTAGGGTTCAGTCCCTTGTCAAGGCCCTGGACCCTGCTGGTGGCCACTCCCAGCCTGCTTTGCCCAGAATTTCTCCAGGCTGGGCTGCTGGCCCTCAGAGGGCAGAGTCTGTGGCACAGGCTGGCTAATGATTGATGTAGGCGCCACTATTTTTAATTCCTGGTGTGTGGGTGGGGAATTGAATGCTTGACAGAACCTTCTGGTGGCTTTTTATGTAGTGCCTGGGAAAATACAGTCAGGGTTGGTGAAATGCTGCCCTGGGGTTCTCTGGCTTATGTCAGTGACTTAATGTCACCTGTGACCCACACTTCAGAGGTGAGACAGTGTCCTGCTGGGACGGGGAATGAGACTCCGCAGCCTCTGCCCAGTAGAACTTGGGACGTTCATACACCATGTCATACCTTTAAGGTCCTGTGTGGGGTGGGAGGGAGAGAGGGAAAATGTCCTATGATGGCCTGCCTGCCCCCAGAATTCCTGGAGCCTACATCAGAGAGGCTGTCAGAACAGATGATACCCAGGGCGTGGAGAGGTGAGTCAGGGTACACTGGGGTTCTAGCAGGACGCACCGTCAAGGACCTTACGCTGCTGGCCCTGTGCTGGGTGGTGGTGGGAGGCAGAAGCGTCTCACAGCCTGCAGCACTGACTGTCTCATTGGGAAATCCAGAAAAATGTAGCCCTGGCTCTGGCCCTCGCTGGGGTGTGACCTTGGAGACCTCTAAGCCTTAGTTCCCCTGTTAGTAAAATGAGAGTGGTCGTGTACATTCATAACATTTGATGCTAATGAGGTGATACATAATGAGGTTCCAGATGCCCACACTAGGAAGTAGAAAAAAGGGAACATTATCAGAACACTAGAGGTCATAAGGAACATTTTAGGTCTAGTGCTTGGGGACTTCCAGGAAGAGCCAACATTGGATTGGGGAGATCAAGGTGTGCTTACTGAAAAGGAAGGGACTCCATCTGGCCTCCAGGAAGACCAGGATAGGACGGACTAGCCATAGGGATCATCCGAGCAGAAGTCTAAAGGTGGAAGTTGCTGGGCTTGCCTGAACTAAGGACATGGATTTCCTGGCTTCATCCTGTCACACATACCTCAGTGGCCCAGGGTGAGTCGACAGAGCCCAGGATGCCAGCATAGTGGGCCAGTCCATCCACTGGACCTCTAAGTGGGATCTGTGAGTTCCACGGGGATTTCTGTTCAGCTTCTTCTATGCACTGCTGGCTGGGGGCTTTGTTGCTACTGGAAGAACTGGGCTTGCTAAGGATTCATTGAAGGAGAGGATTCCTGAGGCTTCTAAGTAGGCTGGGAGGCCTCAGTCATGTGCTGGAATGGTCACACCCAGGTCTTCAGGTTTGAGGGGCTGAGCTTCAACCTGAGGGAGGCTGACCAGGACCTTCCTGCCACTGTAGACTCTACCCTATCCTCAGAGTACTTCCAGTGCAGGGAAGCTTGCCCGTCACAGTTTAGCCAAGGGTCCCAACTTCTGTTGTTCCATTTGCAAAAACATCTAGATCACAGTCTCTTTTGCAGCCTTTTGCTCCTTCAAGGACATAACCTTCCTGTTGTCACAAAATCTTCACAGAGCCCCAGCTACCAGGATAGGTGAAAAAGAAAAGCCTGGGGGAGGTAGAGAAGCCACTTCCTACATTCCCTGTCTTCTCAGTCTTCACCCCTACTCCCCTGGGAAATGGCTCTTAAATGCTGTTGTGTGTGTCTTCTTGGAAGTGCACTGTGTTTACCTCCCACAGTCCCTGGTACAGGCCAGGACTTCACTTTTTCCTCCCCTGAGCTGGGGAGTCTAGCCCAACCCTGGAGCCTCTGAGCATAGGCAGAATCTCTGTGAAGCTAATGGCTTCAAGGCCACTGCACAGGCCCTGGGAGGGGCCCTGCAGTGAGCCCACAGAGGCACATGGCTTTATAATCTTTTCAAAGGAAAGAGGTATTGTATTCCTTTTCTTAAAGCAGTCCCTTAAAATTATATACGCTTCATGCTCTATAAACCTTGAACTTACTGCTGTGTAGATGCTGGTTAACAAAACAAAACAACAACAACAAAAAAAAACCCATAGATTGGCTGGGAGACAGTGGTAGTGGAAGCAAAAAGTGTTTTAACTTTCACCTAAAAAGCACATCTGTTTTTTTTTTCAGAAAGTAGTTGGATGCTGTTCTTCAGTTGAACCTGTAATAGTCTCGTTTTTAAGGTAGATGATAATTTTATTTTTATGCCTTTAACTCAGTATGTTGTATTTATTGCTACATTATAAACTATTTCATATTTTAAAAATGAGAACAGTCAAATATATTGACCTGAAGGTTTATAAAGAGACCAGCTGTCCTGGGAAGCACTCTTTTCCTTTCCTTAACTCCATAATTACTGTTTTTTTAAAACAAGTTCTTTGTCTGTAAATAATAGGCTTATATTACTATTCCTTATCAAGTTGGACGTTATGTGTTGACTTTCTGCTTGGGTAAAGAATCAGTACATTTATCAATATTTAATATTCACATTTTTATGACCTTAAGTTATGTTGCTTAATGGTCTGCCAAGTAATTTACCAGGGTTACATATTGAGAACTACAAACCTTCATGTTCCCTTCCTCCTGATGTGAATAGTTTCCCCCTTTTTTGGCTTGATGTTCTGCATGCTGTTCCTCAAGCCCACTGCTCAGCTGTCATCCTGGGAGTTCTTGTATGGTTTTCTGTGTCAGATTCCTCCTGTTTCTGGGCTCTCTATATTTGATTTCTTTAGTTTCTTTATTAGCTTTCTTGTTTTGCTGGAATCCTTCAGAAGTTCCTAAGAAGCACACACGAGAGGTAGGGTTTTTGTTTGGTTTTTGAGTGTTTTGGGAAAGTCTGTTCCTTCTGGGTTAGTGGAAAATTTAGCTGCCTACAGAATTGTAAGCTGAAAGTAATTTATATTTAGAATTTTGAAGGCACTATTCCATTGTCTTCTAGTTTTCAATGTGACTCTCAAGAAGTCATTATCATTCTAGTTTCCAAGAAAAGACTTTTGGGGTTTGAACTTACTGTCTCATGTTTGTGCTCTACCACTTGAGCCACCACCCTCCACCCCAACCTTTTTTGCTCTAGATTAGTTTTTGAATAAGGCTCATGTTTTTGTCTAGGCCTGGCCTCCAGCAGTGATCCTCCTACCTATGTCCTCGCTGTAGCTAACACTACAGGTGTGTACCACCATGCCTGGCTTATTTATTAAGATAGGGGTCTTACTTTTTCCTATTACTGGTCTCTAATTGTGATTCTCCCAACCTTTCCCTCCTGAGCTCCTGAGTAGCTGGGGTAACAGGTGTGAGCCACCATGCCCTGTTCTACCAGTTTGACTTAAAATTTAAAAAAAAAATTTGGTCTTTTTTTTCCTGGATTTTCTTGACTAGATCTAACTTTTCTGCTGAATTTTTAATTTCATTTCTTCTTTTTTTTAATTTCTGAAGAACCTTTACTGGTCTCTTTGCTGTTTTTATAACAACCTTTTGTTTTATGGGTACAATATTTTGTCTATAAGGATACTTATCAGTGTTTCTCTTTCCTCTGCCTCTTCGTTTCTGATTTTGCCTCTCCCTTTCTGTTGGAGACCTTCCTTGGGTATTCTTTGATTCTTTGCTCTCTGTTTACATGAAGAGGAAGCTGAAAAAGCTGATGAGCTGGGGCCAGGGTTTTATACCATTTCTCCCCTTAGCCTTTCTCCAGGAAGTCTATCATGCCTAGTAGGCAAAATGCAAAATTCCTCTCTCCAGCCCTGTCTTCCATTGCCTCAGGCAGTAAGTTGTGCTAGAGCTGGGTGGCCACAGAGCCCTGTGGAAGGAACCAAAGGAAACAACTTGCCAAAGTAGATTGAGTGCCCAGACACTCTGAGCACAGTGAAGCTGTGCTTGGTGCTGCCCTGTGCAAGATGCGCTCTTGCCTGGGGCAGGAGATTCTGAGCCAGCCTCAGGATCTGCTGTGTGGCCTTGGCCTGCCACTTCCCTGTCCCTGGTTGTCAGTTTCCCCATTTGTAAATGGAGAGGGAGTGGGGTGTGTGGAAGTGAACTGAGTCACCTGTAAGGGGCCGCCTTTGGCTGACTGGCTCATCATGTGTACACATCAGATGCTCCCTTTTCCCTTCCTTAGAGCATTTGCATTGTTGGCTGGGTGTGTTACCTGACCACACAGAACCCACCCTGGAGCCCAGGTCTCACCATGGTGACTCATGGTGACTATGGTAACTGTGTTGACCTATAATACAAGTGAGCAAGCATTTATTGAGCTCTTATTCCCAGACACATGGGAGAGACAAGCACCTGGTATCTCTGCCATTGTTGGAATGGTTTTCTGTGGTCTCGGTAGTTTAATGCTTCCATGTCAGAGGATGCTTGCTGAGCCAGGTAGATTTGTCCACAGATCTCTCACACAGAGAGGGCAGAGGACTTTTCTAAGAGAACACCATGGAAGAATTTAAAGGGAAGGAGAGGAGAAATGGTCACTGTATAGGTTAGTTTTCTGTTCCTGCTATAACAAATTGTTACAGACCTGTGCCTTAAATCTATGAAATTTTTTTGTAGTAAAATGTATATAACATGAACATATAACTCACTATTTTTAGGTGTGTCGTTATATGGCATTAAATACATTCACATTGTTGTGGACCCAACACCATCATCCATCTCCAGAACATTTTCATCTTCCCATGTTGACTCACTGTCCCTGTTTAACATGAAAGCCCCATTCCTTTTTCCCCAGTCCCGGCAACAACATTCTCCTTTCTTTGTGTGGCTCGTCATGTAAGTGGACTCAGCTGATAGTTATCCTTTTATGACTGGCTTCTTTCACTTAGCAGCATATGTTTAAGGTTCATCCACGTTGTACGTTTCAGAATTTTTTTTTGTGTGTGTGTGTGTGGTTCTGGGGATAAAACCCAGGGCCTTGTGCGTGCTAAGCAACACTCTACCACTGAGCTACATCCCCAGCCCAGGATTTCCTTCCTTTGTAAGACTGAATAATGTTCCATTGTACAGACATCATATTTTTATTATCCATTCATCCACCTTTTGGCTGTTGTGAATGATGCTGCCATGAACGTGGGTGTGCACATACCTGTTTGAGGCACAATAGTGGGATTGCTGGATCATGTGGTAGTTCTAGATTTAGTTTTTGAGGAACCATTGCTGTTTTCCAGAGTTGCACCTCAGTTGACCTCATAGGTGTCATGGTACTGTGGGGTTTTTTCTTTTCTGGAGGCTCAAGGGGAAATCTATTTCCTTTTCTAGCTCTGGAGGCCATCCACATTCCTTGGCTGTGGCTTCTTCCTCTGCCTTTGGAGATCTCTTCATGCTGGATATCGTCCTTATCTTTACATCTTCATCCTAGACAGGAAGTGGGCTCCACTTTTAAGGACTCGTACAGCTTTCACGCGGTGATCTGGGGTAGTGTCTCCCTCCCATGGCTCATAGCCTCAGTCACATCTAGACCTCCCTTTTGCTGTTTGAGGTAACATTCACAGATTCTGGGGGGATCAGGGTGTGAACTGGTTGGGATATATTTTGGAGGAACCTGTGGTAGTCTAGTGTCTGGCTTTGAAAGTGTTCCCTCCACGCCTTACCATGACCAACATTGTCCTGAAGGCCCTCATCAGGTACTCCCACACTGTGGTCTGGTCACTTGGTAGGCAGGCACACACACAAGTTTGGTGTGCTGGATCTTTGATATTTCAGTCCCTCTCCACACGTCAGAGCCCGTCCTCTTTGGCCACTTGGGAGAGACCAACATTAGGTCAGAGTGAAGGTACCTATCCCAAGCTCGCTCATTCTTTGAACTCGGAGCCTCACACTTGCTTGACAGGCGCCCTACCACTTGAGCCACTCTGCCAGCCCAGTTTTTTGTGGGGTTTTTCAAGATAGAGTCTCGAGAACTATTCCCTGGGCTGCCTTTGAACTGCGATCCTCCTGATCTCTGCTTCCTGAGTAGCTAGAATTATAGGCGTGAGCCACCAGTGCCTGCCTAAAGCTCATTCTTACTTATTCTACGTTCAGCCCTCGTTACTCCAGAGTAAGTAGGGCAAGTCGTACCTTTGCGGAGAGCTTGGAGGGTCCGAGAGGTTAAGTTGCCCAGGGAGCCACTATAGCAAGTGAGGACCCAGGCCCTGGCTCCCAGTCTGAGGTAAGCACCCCACTGTATGCTAGGAGGCAATGTGACAAGTAGCTTTATTCGTGGATGCTAGTGCCTGAATCCTCACAGCCAGAGTATTATGTATTTCCCATTTTATAGGGGAGAAGAAGGACTCAGAGAGGTCAAGTGGTATGCCTAAGGTCACGCAGCTAGCTATCTAGTGATAGAGCTAGAAAATAACAGGACTTGTAATTGGATTCCAAACCCTGTAAATCACCCTGGCGGCCTAGCAGCAGTGTTAGAAGACGATATCAGAGCTGCGTGGACCATGGGTAAAGTTTATTCATCACAACTGAGAAGGCTCTTACTACTGTCCTGTGACCTGTAGCTCCCGATAGAGTTGTGTAGGCTGGGAAAGATGGGGGACTTAGAGTGTGGGAGAGAGTAATTGGGAGTGCTGGAAAGGTCTGTTGAGAATCTGGGTTAGGCATCATGAGGCAGCACTGGTGACACCAAGGCCTCATGGTCTAGGATGAGCTCATCCTCTGCTGTTCCCACCGGGGGTGGGGGTGGGGGTGGGGGGAGGGATTCTGAAGGAGTTCCTCAAGGTCCCCTCTCTCATTTGAGGAGCTGCATTGTACAAACAGTAACTGGCTGTTGCAGGGCTGGGTGTGGAGCATCCCTGAGGCCCAGGGGACCTGGGAAAAACTGGGTTGGGCTGTGCAGGGTGGAGGGCTTAGACACACCCTGGACTTGCGCTCTGTTACCATCTGCCCGCTGCTGCTGTTCTGCTGGTCCTTTCACTGTGCTCCATGGCTGGTCCTGGGAAAACCCCCTTTTTTTTTTTTCTGGGCACTGAAGACTCTGCCCAAGAGGCTGCTGCTTCATCTTTTTTTTTTTTTAACTAATTATGAGACTTTTATTATAAAGAGATGGAAAAACCCCTTCTGACATGGTGTAACCTGTGGGCAGCTTTCCCCATACGGAAGTGGTGACACAAAAACACAGACCTGTCTCCCCTGACTTGTATTCACATACAACCCACAGTTTCCATTTCTGGTTGAGTGTGTGTATGTGAAGGTCTAAGTTCTGTCATAATTTTCAGGCCGCTGTAACCAGTTACCATACACTGGATGGGTTAAACAACAGAAGTTTAGTGTTTAGAGTTCTAGAGGCTGAAAGTCCAAGATCAAGGTGTCAGCAGACTTGGTATCTGGTAAGGGGCTGCTTTTTGGCTCATGCCTGACACCTTCTCACTGTGTCCTCACATGATCTCTCTCTCAGACATCTTTTCTTAGGGCATTAATTCCATTCATGAGAGCTTCACTGTTGTGACCTAATTGCCTTCTAATCCCATCATACTGGGGCTTAGGATTTCAGCAAATGCAATTGGGGATGGAAAAGACAAAAACATTTACTCTCTAGCAGGTCCTGACCACACCATTGAGTTAGGATTTGGGTGGGAGACTTTCTGTTGTTTGAACCTTGGCATCAACAATTTTCTGTTAGTTATTTTTGCATCGCTGTGATGAAATGCCTGACAGAAACAGCTTAAAGGGAAAAGGAAGTATTTTAGTTCACCATTTCCGAGGGTTCAGTCCATGTCACTTGGTTCCATGTTTCTGGGCCAGTTGTAAACGTCATGGCAGTGGGAGTGAGTGGTGGAGCACAGCAGTTCATATGGTGAATAGGAAGTAGAGCAGAGCGCAACAGGAAGGGGCCCAGAGATAATATGCTCCCAAGGACTCACTTCCACTTACCTAATTCCTTCAGTTATGTCCCTCCTCCTGACGTTTCCAAACCTCCCAAGACAGTGCCACCAGCTGGGGTCCAGCCTTCCAGAATGTGAGCCTTTTTGGAGAACACTTCATATCCAAACCGTAACAAAAGACCAAGACCTGAGTACCCCACTGAGATCACATTCTGGCCTGAGTGGCAGCTAGTTACTGACACCGTATCTGTGTCCACCCTCTTGCAGCCCTCAGAAATCAGAATTAGGGTTGACATTGTGTGTACGGAGCACTGGCTCCCTGTATGCCTGTTTGATGTAGGCAGGCCTCACAGTGAACTCACCTCCATGAGACTTTTGAGGACAGTGCTGCAAGGGCGGTGTGAGGGAGAGACCTGGCTGTGACTGTTTCATCTTTGCATACCTCATGTGAAACTCACTCCCTTCCCTTCTCAGCCTCTGTGACTTGACCTAGAAGGGCAAATGAGAGGCGAGAAGATGGTTCTCTCGGTGTCAGCACAGAGCAGAAGTACTGAGGATAGAGTTGGGTGCCCAGGGTTGGAAACTCCTCTAGACATAGGCCTGCTTCTCTGGTTTCCTCCTCCCAGCAAGCTTCCTCTCCAAGAAGCCTTTCAAGTGGGCTCCCCCTAGTATCCTCCTCTTCTGCTCCCCTGCTCTTGGAGCTTGGCACAGATACTCAGACACTGAGGGATGGAAAGAAAGCATCCCCAATTTCCTGTTAGTGCTTTCTCCGTTGGGAGATTGGAAAATCTAACATGACCAAGACCAGTGTACTTTGCCTGTGTTGGTCACCTTTCTGTTACTGTAACAAAGTACCTGAGAAAAATTAACTTAAAAGGAAGAAAGATTTGTTTTATTTTGACTCACAGTTTCAGAGGTTCCAGTCTGTGAGGGCCTGTGGAAGGTAGCATATCATAACAAGGTGCAAATCTGCCCACTTCCTGGCAGCCAGGAGGCAAAGAGAGAAAGAGGAAGGACCATGATTCTGATAATCTCCATCCAGGGCATGTCTCCTGCCCAGTGACCTAAGATTTCCCACTAGGATTGCCATCTTAAAGTTTCCATTACCTTCCAGTAGTACCAAGCTGGGAACAGCCTTTGGGAGGGCATTCCAGAACCACACTATAACACTGCCCTTCGTATAGCACACTGTCCTCTTTAGCTCCTGACCTGCCCCTTTAAGTCCCTGAAATTCTCATCCTGGGTATTATCTAATGGCCCAGTATCCTCTGGGATCCGCATTTGCTGTTTTATATTATGGAAACTGATAACAAGAGGTTAAATGAGAAAACAGGAATAAATTTGCTATTAAGCTATTACTGATCCCATTTTATAGATGTGGAAAACTGAGACCCAAAGGGGTTAAATAACCGGTCCAAGATCCCACAGCTAGTAGGGAGCAGAGCTGGGTGAACCTGAGCGGTCTGGCTTCAGAGTCGACATTCTCCCCACTGTCCTATATTGCCTTTAAGGATTATGGGGTCACACAATGACAAGTGATGTAGAAACTAGCTGTGTGTCCTGAGTCCTAGTTCCATGCTATTCTACCACACCAGTGTTTCTAAAGCTTAATCCTTGACCTTCTACTGTCCCCTGGGCCAGTGGGCCTTGTGTGGAAGTGTGGTGCAGTAGTGAGTGTCCTGGGCTTTGAGCCAGACTGCCTGGGTCAGACGCCTCTCCTGCCATTCACTAGTTGTAACCTTTCCATGCCTTTCTTTTTTTTTTTTTAATGAAATAATCCAAAGTTTTAATTAAGAGAAATACACTACGGATAAGAGAAAGGTTAGGTTAAAAAGCATGTGACACTTGGAAAGACCTGGCAATGTGGTCTCTGATTTCAACACGGATTAACAGAATCTAAAAGGCAAGGCATAGGGCAGAGTAGCGTGAGAATTTAAATACCAGGCACTCACATAAAACCATGGTAATATTGTGCAATTTGCCATCATTTACTTTAGGGAAGTTTGTGTTTTTTTTTTTTTTTTTTTTTTCATTTTTCTTTTATTATTCATATGTGCATACAAGGCTTGGTTCATTTCTCCCCCCTGCCCCCACCCCCTCCCTTACCACCCACTCCACCCCCTCCTGCTCCCCCCCTCAATACCCAGCAGAAACTATTTTGCCCTTATCTCTAATTTTGTTGTAGAGAGAGTATAAGCAATAATAGGAAGGAACAAGGGGTTTTGCTGGTTGAGATAAGGATAGCTATACAGGGCATTGACTCACATTGATTTCCTGTGCGTGGGTGTTACCTTCTAGGTTAATTCTTTTTGATCTAACCTTTTCTCTAGTTCCTGGTCCCCTTTTCCTATTGGCCTCAGTTGTTTTAAGGTATCTGCTTTAGTTTCTCCGCGTTAAGGGCAACAAATGCTAGCTAGTTTTTTAGGTGTCTTACCTATCCTCACCCCTCCCTTGTGTGCTCTCACTTTTATCATGTGCTCATAGTCCAATCCCCTTGTTGTGTTTGCCCTTGATCTAATGTCCACATATGAGGGAGAACATACGATTTTTGGTCTTTTGAGCCAGGCTAACCTCACTCAGAATGATGTTCTCCAATTCCATCCATTTACCAGCGAATGATAACATTTCGTTCTTCTTCATGGCTGCATAAAATTCCATTGTGTATAGATACCACATTTTCTTAATCCATTCGTCAGTGGTGGGGCATCTTGGCTGTTTCCATAACTTGGCTATTGTGAATAGTGCTGCAATAAACATGGATGTGCAGGTGCCTCTGGAGTAACAGTCTTTTGGGTATATCCCCAAGAGTGGTATTGCTGGATCAAATGGTAGATCGATGTCCAGCTTTTTAAGTAGCCTCCAAATTTTTTTCCAGAGTGGTTGTACTAGTCTACATTCCCACCAACAGTGTAAGAGGGTTCCTTTTTCCCCACATCCTCGCCAACACCTGCTGTTGGTGGTGTTGCTGATGATGGCTATTCTAACAGGGGTGAGGTGGAACCTTAGCGTGGTTTTAATTTGCATTTCCTTTATTGCTAGAGATGGTGAGCATTTTTTCATGTGTTTTCTGGCCATTTGAATTTCTTCTTTTGAGAAAGTTCTGTTTAGTTCACGTGCCCATTTCTTTATTGGTTCATTAGTTTTGGGAGAATTTAGTTTTTTAAGTTCCCTGTATATTCTGGTTATCAGTCCTTTGTCTGATGTATAATTGGCAAATATTTTCTCCCACTCTGTGGGTGTTCTCTTCAGTTTAGAGACCATTTCTTTTGATGAACAGAAGCTTTTTAGTTTTATGAGGTCCCATTTATCTATGCTATCTCTTAGTTGCTGTGCTGCTGGGGTTTCATTGAGAAAGTTCTTACCTATACCTACTAACTCCAGAGTATTTCCTACTCTTTCTTGTATCAACTTAAGAGTTTGGGGTCTGATATTAAGATCCTTGATCCATTTTGAGTTAATCTTGGTATAGGGTGATATACATGGATCTAGTTTCAGTTTTTTGCAGACTGCTAACCAGTTTTCCCAGCAGTTTTTGTTGAAGAGGCTGCTATTTCTCCATCGTATATTTTTAGCTCCTTTATCAAAGATAAGTTGCTCATAGTTGTGTGGCTTCATATCTGGATCCTCTATTCTGTTCCACTGGTCTTCATGTCTGTTTTTGTGCCAGTACCATGCTGTTTTTATTGTTATTGCTTTGTAATATAGTTTGAAGTCAGGTATTGTGATACCTCCTGCATTGTTCTTTTGACTGAGTATTGCCTTGGCTATTCGTGGCCTCTTGTGTTTCCATATAAATTTCACAGTAGATTTTTCAATCTCTTTAATGAATGTCATTGGAATTTTGATGGGAATTGCATTAAACATGTAGATTACTTTGGGGAGTATCGACATTTTTACTATGTTGATTCTACCAATCCATGAGCATGGGAGATCTCTCCACTTTCTGTAGTCTTCCTCAATCTCTTTCTTCAGAAGTGCATAGTTTTCCTTGTAGAGGTCTTTCACATCTTTTGTTAGGTTTACACCTAGGTATTTGATTTTGTTTGAGGCTATTGTAAATGGAATTGTTTTCATACATTCTTTTTCCGTTTGCTCATTGTTAGTGTATAGAAATGCTAATGATTTTTCTATGTTGATTTTATATCCTGCTACTTTGCTATAGCTATTGATGATGTCTAGAAGCTTCTGAGTAGAGTTTTTTGGGTCTTTAAGGTATAGGATCATGTCGTCTGCAAATAGGGATATTTTGACAGTTTCTTTACCTATTTGTATTCCTTTTATTCCTTCTTCTTGCCTAATTGCTCTGGCTAGGAATTCCAGTACTATGTTGAATAGGAGTGGAGATAGTGGGCATCCTTGTCTGGTTCCTGATTTTAGAGGGAATGGTTTTAATTTTTCTCCGTTAAGTATAATGCTGGCTGTAGGTTTGTCATATATAGCTTTTATAATGTTGAGGAACTTTCCTTCTATTCCTAGTTTTCTTAGAGCTTTTATCATGAAATGATGTTGGATCTTATCAAAGGCTTTTTCTGCATCTATTGAGATGATCAAGTGGTTTTTGTCTTTGCTTCTGTTAATGTGGTTTATTACGTTTATTGATTTTCGTATGTTGAACCACCCCTGCATCCCTGGGATGAAGCCTACTTGGTCGTGGTGAATAATCTTTTTGACGTGTTGCTGAATTCGATTTGCCATTATTTTGTTGAGGATTTTTGCATCAATGTTCATTAACGAGATTGGCCTATAGTTCTCCTTTTTGAAGGTGTCTTTGCCTGGTTTTGGGATAAGTGTAATACTGGCTTCATAAAATGTGTTTGGCAGTTTTCCTTCCCTTTCTATTTCATGGAACAGTTTAAGGAGGGTTGGTATCAGTTCTTCTTTAAAGGTCTGATAGAATTCAGCAGAGAATCCATCAGGTCCTGGACTTTTCTTTTTGGGGAGACTCTTGATTGCTGCTTCAATTTCATTTTGTGTTATAGGTCTATTCAGGTGATTAATTTCCTCTTGGTTCAGTTTTGGATGATCATATGTATCTAGAAATCTGTCCATTTCTTTTAGATTTTCAAATTTATTTGAATATAGGTTCTCAAAGTAGTCTCTGATGATTTCCTGGACTTCCATGGTGTTTGTTGTTATCTCCCCTTTTGCATTCCTGATTCTACTAATTTGGGTTTTTTCTCTCCTCATTTTAGTCAGGTTTGCCAGGGGCCTATCGATCTTGTTTATTTTTTCAAAGAACCAACTTTTTGTTTCATTAATTCTTTGTATGGTTTTTTTGGTTTCTATTTCGTTGATTTCAGCTCTTATTTTTATTATTTCTCTCCTTCTATTTGTTTTGGGATTTGCTTGTTCTTGTTTTTCTAGGAGTTTGAGATGTATCATTAGGTCATTGATTTGGGATCTTTCAATCTTTTTAATATATGCACTCATGGCTATAAACTTTCCTCTCAAGACTGTCTTAGCTGTGTCCCATAGGTTCCGGTAGGTTGTGTTTTCATTTTCATTGACTTCCAGGAACTTTTTAATTTCTTCTTTTATTGCATCGATGATCCACTCTTCATTAAGTAATGAGTTATTTAGTTTCCAGCTGTTTGCATGTTTTTTGTCTTTACTTTTGTTGTTGAGTTCTACTTTTACTACATTGTGGTCAGATAGTATGCACGGTATTATTTCTATTTTCTTATATTTGCTGAGACTTGCTTTGTGCCCTAGGATATGATCTATTTTGGAGAAGGTTCCATGGGCTTCTGAGAAGAATGTATATTGTGTAGAGGTTGGATGAAATGTTCTGTAGACATCTACTAGGTCCACTTGATCTATTGCATATTTTAGATCTTGGATTTCTTTATTGATTTTTTGTTTGGATGACCTATCTATTGATGATAATGGAGTGTTAAAGTCTCCCACAACCACTGTGTTGGCGTTTATATATGCTTTTAGGTCTTTCAGGGTATGTTTGATGAAATTGGGTGCGTTGACATTGGGTGCGTACAGATTGATGATTATTATTTCCTTTTGGTCTATTTCCCCTTTTATTAGTATGGAATGTCCTTCTTTATCTCGTTTGATCAATGTAGGTTTGAAGTCTACTTTGTCAGAGATAAGTATTGCTACTCCTGCTTGTTTTCGGGGGCCATTGGCTTGGTAAATCTTCTTCCAGCCTTTCATCCTAAGCATATGCTTATTTCTGTCGGTGAGATGAGTCTCCTGTAAGCAACAAATTGTTGGATCTTCTTTTTTAATCCATTTTGTCAAACGGTGTCTTTTGATGGGTGAATTAAGTCCATTAACATTAAGCATTAGTACTGATAGGTATGTGGTGATTCCTGCCATTTAGTTATCTTAGTTGTTTGAAGGTTTGAGTGTGTGTACCTAACTTGATGTTACTCTCTACTGTCTTGCTTTTTCTTATCCTGTGGTTTGGTGCTGCCTGCCTTTTCATGGTTAAGTTGGGTGTCACTTTCTGTGTGCAGGATCCCTTGCAGAATCTTTTGTAATGGTGGCTTTGTGGTCACATATTGTTTTAGTTTCTGCTTATCATGGAAGACTTTTATTGCTCCATCTATTTTGAATGATAGCTTTGCTGGGTAGAGTATCCTGGGGTCGAAGTTATTTTCATTCAGTGCCCGGAAGATCTCACCCCACGCTCTTCTTGCTTTTAATGTTTCTGTTGAGAAGTCTGCTGTGATTTTGATGGGTTTACCTTTGTATGTTACTTGTTTTTTCTCTCTTGCAGCCTTCAATATTCTTTCATTAGTTTCTGAACTTGTTGTTTTAATGATGATATGTCGTGGAGTAGTTCTATTTTGATCTGGTCTGTTTGGTGTCCTGGAGGCCTCTTGCATCTGTATGGGAATATCTTTCTCTAGATTTGGGAAATTTTCCGTTATTATTTTGTTGAATATATTACGCATTCCCTTCGCTTGCACCTCTTCTCCTTCTTCGATGCCCATGATTCTCAAGTTTGGTCTTTTGATGGAGTCAGTGAGTTCTTGCATTTTCTTTTCACAGGTCTTGAGTTGTTTAATTAATAGTTCTTCAGTTTTTCCTTTAATTACCATTTCATCTTCAGGTTCTGAGATTCTGTCTTCTGTTTGTTCTATTCTGCTGGATTGGCCTTCCGTTTTGTTTTGCAGTTCTGTTTCGTTCTTTTTTCTGAGGTTTTCCATATCCTGGCTGTTTTCTTCTTTATTGTTGTCTATTTTTGTCCTGAGTTCATTTATCCATTTATTCATTGTGTTCTCTCTTTCACTTTGGTGTTTATACAGTGCTTCTATGGTTTCCTTTATTTCTTCTTTTGCTTTTTCAAATTCTCTATTTTTATTGTCTTGGAATTTCTTGAGTGTCTCCTGTACATTTTGGTTGACCCTATCCAGTATCATCTCTATAAAATTCTCATTGAGTACTTGTAGTATGTCTTCTTTTAAATTATTCTTGTAGGCTTCATTGGGTCCTTTGGCATAGTTTATCTTCATTTTGTTGGAGTCTGGCTCTGAGTTTCTGTTCTCTTCATTCCCCTCTGGTTCCTGTACTAATTTTTTGCTGTGGGGAAACTGGTTTCCTTGTTTTTTCTGTCTTCCTGTCATTGTCCTTGGTGTTGTTACTGTCCCTGTACTGTGTGTAATTAAGTATTTTCTAGCTTGTAATAATAACAATGGTAATATTTAGAATGGAAGAGTGAGCTGAGATGGAAAGCAAGAAGTTAAAGAAAAGGGGAAAACAAATATACAGACAAGAGGGAGAAAGCAGAACAAGGTATCAGACAAGAGAGTTTCAAAGGTATAATCAGGGAGTGTTAGTGTACTAATCGACAGTAAGCTGAACAGACAATAGAGTGACAGAGAGAGGATTGAAAATCAAAGATAAAAAAAATAAAAAATAAGTATATGAAAGTAATATCTATTTATAAAAATGAATTAAAATAAAGTGGAAAATAGAAAATTAAAAAAAAAAAAAAACCAAAAAACTTCCAAGTTTATATGCAATGCAATTTCAGTCTTAATAATTTGGATGTCCGTCTCAATCTCCAGTCCTGGAGTTGGTGCCTCATATGTTCTGTAGTTGTCTCATCAAAGGGGATGCATAAAGTAGAACAAAACTACACTCACATACACACAGAAGAAAGAAAAAAAAAAAAAAAGCCCCACCAAGTGTCCCCAGTTCAAATGCAATACAGTTTCAGTAAGTTTTTCGGCTTGCAGGTGTAATTCGGTTGTTCTCTCATCAAAGGTAGGGAGAAAAAGAAAAAAAAGCGTCTGGAGGCAGTTCTGAGAGTGGTATCTGCAACTGTGGCTTGCCTGCCTGCTGCTCTCAGCCTGTAGCTGGCGGCGTTATTTATGCAGATCTCTGGGGTGAGCTAGCACTCACCTGGTCCCACAGGCTTTGTTTGCTCAGAGTTCTCCTGTCCGGCGGCCTCTGCTACAGCCTTTCCCCTTTCCAAGCACTGGGAAAGGTGCCACTGCCCCGCGTTGTCAGGCCTGCGTGTTTATTTACAGTTCACGTGGGAAGTGGGTCTTCCCTCCTCTCACAAGCGTCCCCGCTCCTGGTTGCTGGCGCGCCCCGCTCCTGCCAGAGCCTCTCCGGCCCGCCCGGCTCGTTTATTTACAGTCCCGGGAAGGATTCCCTTCCCCCAATCTTCAGCGCTCAGGGCGCCCCACCCTCTTTCCAGCGTGTCTTAACTGTTCTTATTGCTTAGTACTCAGTTTCTCTTTTTTCCCCGGGTGGAGGTCAGTCTGTCCAGGGGGCTATGCTGCTCTGGCCCAGGCTTGTCTGTGGAGGAACCGCGGTACCGCGAAGCTCACCTGGTCCGCGTCTTCCCAAGCCGTATGGGCGCCGGCCACTGGCGCCCGGGGGCCTCCTCGGTTCTCCGTTTAACGTGAAGTGGAGATTCTCTGCGCTGGCTGGAGGTGTGGAGGAGTCAAAGTTATGCCTTTTCTCGGTGATTATGCCTGCAAAGTGTGTCTCCAGCGTCTCTCCAAGATTTCACTATAGGAGGGTCGCTTTCTGCTTCCTACCTCTAGCCGCCATCCGGGAAGTTTTCTCCATGCCTTTCTATTAGGAGGCTGTTAGTGGCGTTAGTACTTGTCTCAGAGGGTTGTTGGAAAGTTAAATTTCATGTTAAGCACTTAATACTGTGTCTGCCACATAATAAGCATTTGATAAATGGTGACTATTAGAATGGCCTAATAAGTTTGGGACATTTGAGGACAGAGTTCAGCAGGCTTCTTTGTTACAGGACTTCTCAGAGCTTTTATTGTGCTATGGTGAACTGGCAGTTTCCCGAAGGGGAGATATTAGTTATAGCATATATAAAGTGCACATTCAGCACTTTATAAACTTTTTGGGCTGCAAATCTCTCTCTTTTTACACTGTGCACCTGATGATCTCACAACTTGCACAATGCTAAATTGAGGCAGTGAACATGGTTTAGGCAGCACCGAGCCTCACATCACACTGCCCGCTTCTGCTAAGCAACCTGGGTTGAAGTCCAGATTAGAGCCAAGCAGGACTGGGGGGCAGTGCCTGGTGGAAGCTCAGAAGTAAGCAGGTTACCTGGAGGGAAGACTTAGATCTTGTGTGCTCCGGCCCCCCGTGGCTGTGTGGCTGCCCTCAGAGTGAACTGTCACATGGCAGGGTTCCTGCTGTACAGAAGACCCAAATGTAAAAACGCCTCTGGGGAAGTTTATCCTTGCTAAGAGCCTCGGGTATAAGTGTCCTACTGTTCTTGTCCTGCACATGCAGGCCAAACCCCTATTCAATCCTTTTGTGAGGGAAGAGGCTTAAAGGAGAAAATTGAGGTGGAGGGACGTCAAGTGACATGCCAGACTCACTCAGCAGAGACGGATCCTGGGACCCTCCGTTCGTTCTCTCACTGGGCGCTTATGTGGTGCACGTTAAGTCAGGTGCATGATGGACAGGGCTGTTGGCTCACATGTTTGATCGGTGCTCTGGAGAACCATAGTCGCAGATGGTGGGAGCATTGCCAGTCGGTGAGAACTCACTAGTTCAAGGATTGGAAAAGTCCTGAGCAGGTTGGTTTCTGGCCCCTGGTGTTGACAGATGCCCCTTAAGTTTCCCTAGCTCCCACTTCTCTAAGATGATGTAGCATCTGAGTCCTGTGCCTGTGTGGAAGAGTTTTCCTGGAGGTCCAGCTATCACCGTGTGAGTGTTTACATATTTCAGTTTCATAATAGAGAGATGAAAAAATTACAGATGAAGTAATATACACTGGGGTTTTCTTCAGAAAAATACTGAGGAAGAGGAGGGTTCTGATTAATCAAAATTGGCCTTGAGGCCAAACTTCCTTTGAAGCTAAGGGATGAGGATTTATTGCCCTATTCTGTTCTCTGTAATAAAAAAAGTTGTAAAAAATGTCAATCATTGTTAACCAGTGCCTCCATAGCACAGTTCACTTCTTGGTATTCCAAAGCCACTGCTCCTTTTCCTGGTCCGTTGGTCCTGCACCTGTTCTGACTTTGATAGAGCCTGTGTGGCTGGGGTTGGACTGTGTCTGACCCCATAGCTAACAGCCTTGGATTTAAATGTTGGATTCATTGGGAGGAAGGTCATGGTATGAGCTGAGGCACTGAGGGTTTCTTGAACCTCTCAGTTAGGAGGAATGGCCTGGGCAGATCCTGGTCTCCTGCTCTTGGAGGACCTGCTTTAAATCAGGTTAGCAGTGGACCAGCTGGGGTCACCAAACAAGCTAGCCCACTTGGGTGAGCTTGGGTGGCTGAGTCCCACGGGTTTTGGGACTCAGCTTTGTTTGGGGAGGAAGGCAGGCTCTTTTGTTAGCTCTCAACAGGTCCATTCTGTCATGGACTTTCTCCCTAGCACACCTGTGATCTGAGCAAGCCTATCCCTACTGTGCCTTAGCTACAAAACCAAGGGAGGTGGGAACCAGATAGTCTCCAAGATCCCTTTCAGTGTGGTTGATGTGTGAGTCTGTAAGTCTGGAATGGGGGGCTGGGTGGAGTTTGTCAAAGCTGAAAGGAGTCCTCTTCAGAAGTCTTAAGATCCAAGAGGAAGGAAGAGCCACAAAAGGTGATGCTCCTATCACCCCCATGGGACAATCGAGGTCTGGGAGGGGATGACCTGGTTCGGGATCTCTGATTGACACCCTTGCTGGTAAGATTTTTGGAATTGGGCTGCCATATGTAGACATTTCTATCTTACCTTGGACATCTCTTTTGAGTTTCAGGCTCCAGCCCCTGCCTGCACCTGGCTCTGGGTTGTTGTCTCCACTCCCCTCCCCAGTGACCTGGGAATGAATAGGTGCCTGGCTGTTCCCAGGCAGTATGTGGAGGCCATGAGTTGTAAGACTAGCTCAGGACTAACTCTTCATCTTCCCAGACAAGGCCAGGAGGCACAGCACCTAGGAATGTGGACTGAAAAAGCCAAAACAACACTGGCTTTCCCTGTGCTCATGCTTCACTTCTGTGATTGGAGTGTAGGTGTTCTCATACTGACCAATTCTCCAACACTGGCCAGGTCTTCCATAGTTAGCTCAGTTCTGACCTGAGCTGGAGTTAGTGCAGACCCACAGATAAAAGGGCTCAGCCCCAAGTGCCTGCTAAATGTGTATTTTTTACTATATCCCAGGATCACCTGGACTGTTACAGCAGAGCCTGCTTTGTGCTAGAGTGAAGAGAGTTTGCAGGTTCCAAAGCAATCTTGCCTTTTCCTAAGTCATGTGCGAGCATGCACGAGTCAAATACGTATGTGCATGTACATTTATATATGTACACATTTATGTATGCATTCAGGAATGTGTCTTGAACCATACCTTTAAGTCTTTGGTGGTCTTTAGAGAAGCAATGGAGGGGAGGGAATAGGGGAAGTTTTGTGTCTTTCTGTTCCCTTTGAATTTCCCTACTGTGTACTTGGATATCTTTTTTTTTTTTTTTTTTTTTTTTTTTTTAAGGACAGTTTTAGATTCACAGCAAAATTGATCAGAAACTGCGCAGTCCCCGTATACCTTCTGCTTCTACACACGTGCAGCCTTTCCTATTGTTAGCATCCACATCGAGTGATATATTCGTTACAGTCAGTGGATCGACACTGATACCATTACCACCCCCAGTCCTTAGTTTACCTTTGGGTCACTCTTGTATGCGTTCTGGGTCTCTTGACTAATGTATAATGACATGTATCCACTGTTACAGTACCATACAGAGTAATTTTGCTATCCTAAAAATTCTCTGTGTTCCACTCCTTCCCCCCAACTCCTGGCAACCACTCACATTTTTATACCTTAGCTTTGCCTTTTCTAGAATGCCCTATAGTTGGAATCACACTACAGTTGGAAAGTGTAGTCTTTCACTTACTTCATTTAGTAATATGTATGACATGACTTGATAGTGCATTTCTTTTTAGGTTTTTTTTTTTTTTTTTTTTTTGGCAGCATGACTGTGAACACAGGGCCTTGTGCTTGCTGTTCAAGTGGTAGAGCAGGTGTTCTACCACTTGAACCATGTGTGCTGTGCTCCAGCTCCCTTCTTTTTAATGTAAAATAATACCTCATTGTGTGGTTACACAGCCCTATTTATCCATTCACCTACTGAAGGACATCTTGGTTCCTTCCAAGTTGAGCAATCATGAGTAAAACTAGTGTAAACGTTGCTGCACTCGAGTCTGAAATCTCTCAGCCCCAAAGTCCCATGTGTTAAAGGATTGGGTGTCAGCTTATGATGCTGTTGGAAGGTTGTAGAGTCTTTTGGATGTGGGGCCTACTTGGAGAAAGTAGGTGATGGGGAGGGGTGTCCTTGAAGGGTGTTTAGGGACCCTGGCCCCTTCCCCTCTCTTTCTTGGCTTTCTGTCTTGCATGAGGCGAGCAGCTTTTCTCAATCATGCACTTCCTGCCATGATGTGCTGCCTTACCATAGGCTCAAAAGCAGTGAACCAACTGACCATGTACTGAAACCATGTGCCAAAAAACCTTTCTTCCTTGTAGGGTATTTTATTGCAGTGACAGAGGTGACTGGCACACACATCCATGTGTAGTTTTTTGTGCGTGGACATAAATTATCAACCCATTTGGATAAATACCAAGAGCATCATGATTGTGGAGTGTTTGGTAAAGTTATGCTTACTTTGTAAAGAAGCTGCTGGAGTCTTTTCCAAAGTGAGTGGACCATTGTCTTCTAATAGGCATATGGTGGTATCCTGTTGTTGTGGTTGACAATTCATGATGACATGTTGAGTGTCTTTGTCTATGTTTATTTGTCATCTGCATATCATCTCTGGTGAGTACTGGTTCAGGTCTCTTGCCTGCTTCTGTAATCCTATAGTTTGTTTTCTTCTTTAATTTATGAGTTCTTTGTATATTTTGGCCAACAGTCCCTTTGACAGATGCGTGTTTTGCATATATTTTCTACCATTCTGTGGCTTGTCTTCTGTTTTTTTTTTTAGACAGAATCTTGCTATGTTGCCCCACCTGGCTTTGAACCCTTGGGCTTAAGAGCTCCTCCTGTCTCAGCCTCCCAAGTAGCTGTGTAAAAATAGATTAAAGATTTAATATTAAAAAATGAACAAGTGAATGTTCTAGTCAGTAGGCTGGAAAGGGCAGGGCAAGATCCTCCTACAAAGGCATCTACTCTGCTCCAGGCCTACTTGGTTTGCTGGTGGGCACTGAGGGGCTTCAGGTCTAGGGATGAGCCTTCTAAGCCTCTGCCTGTCAGTATTAGTCTCATGCATGTGGTTGTGCTGTGCGAGCCCATTCATTGAGCTGTCCCTCTGGGGAAGCCACTTTTGTACCTTTGTGCTCAGTACATGCGGTGCCACACCAAATGAGTGCAGCAGCTTCTCAGGCCCTGCCCAAGATCTACCAATTCTAAGATTCTGGTGGGGTTTGGGGCAGAGGCAGTAATCTGAGTTCTGACAAGCTCTATAGTCTGAGTTCTAACAAGCTAGAGAGGGCCACAGCTGGTTGAATCTGTGTACAGCTGCAATTAGATGGTCCCAGTGAGAAAGAAAGGTGGTGTTTATGCTGCAGCATCCCAGGAGAGTCAGGACTACAGGCCATTTCTCCAGAGGCAAGTTTCTAAGAATTAGAGCAACCCTCAGGGGGCCAGCTGCCTTCCATGTGCAGGAGGACCTCTCCTAAGTCCTGGTGTCTGAGTGCCATTGTCAGACAGCATGTGGAATAAGATAGGTCCTGGTTGTCATAGTCACATAAGCCATGTGAAGCATCCTTCTCCCCTCCCCATGTGCCTTTCTTCCTTGTTAAGGACAGTAGAAGAAAGGTGTGATGTTGACGAATACCAAAGTGCAAGGAGACCTGGTGGATTATAGCTCACTGTGTTCTCTTCTGTCATTGAGAGTGAGGGCTGGGAGGGAGAGGAGGGGAGGTATCTGGAAGTCCTGTCCCAGTTCCCCTAGCTGGAAATGGCCTGAAGGTTGCCCTGGGCTATTGGGTTGTGTTTACTTTTCTCCTGGGAGTTATGAGGCATTTGTTATAGTCCTCATTTGCACACAGTGGGGCTGTGGGCCAGAGTTAGTGGGGACAGCTGGTTGAACGCCTGTGTTCACAGGGGTGCTTGGTGTCTGACATCAAGCCTGGAGTTGTCAGTTCAGAATGTTGGTGTTGACCTATTTATATCCGTTACTTGGAAGAACATAAATGCCATGCTAACCCAATCAGTGGTTATGAAACAACACTGAGAGAGCTAAGTTTTTTTGATGTCAGAATTGCAATGGGGAGATACCAGGATGGAGCAGGCAGCAGAACCTATGAGAAGGAGAGTCAATAGGAATCCATATGAGGGCTCCATTGCCCAGAAAACCCACATGTTCCAGGGAGACCGGCAGCGCTTATCATTTACATCGTCTGGAGAAAGGAGGTGATTCAGGTCCTGCCCTGTGGCAGTTGGTTCCAAAAAGGCTCAAAGATGAGGGTGGCGAGTGTTCTTATCTATTCCGAGTGGGAAATATGGGGAGAAAATGAGACTGTTCTTTTAAGAGAGGGGAAGAGTGGAGATTGTCTGGGGAGACAGGAGGACTGTGCCTTGCCAAGGAATTAGCCAGCCCAGTGGGGACCCAGGGCAGAGCTCTTTCCTGAACAGACTCCAGTCTTGCCAGGAAACTCCCTCCCAGGAGTGAGGGCCCTCATGTGTTAGAGCTGCTCCACCCATGTCTAAGCAGACCTGGGAGCTGAATGGTCCTGTGTGAGTTATTTTAATCTTGGAAGAGCAGTGAAGGCCATGTGAGATGGTTTGGGCAGCCTCAAGTGTGGTCAGACATGCCCACCTGAATTGGGCCTTTTTCTAAAGTTGTTTTTTATTAGGCAGTACGTAAAATGCAGAGGGTCCGTACATAAAGTGACCATTACTTCCAGACCCCATTTTCTCCTGTAGAGGCAACCAGTGTTACTGTTTGATATCATTTCAGCAATGATCTACGCATGTACTCTAGTTCGTGTTCCTGCTTTCTTTCCTTCTTAGCATTGTATACACATGATACTGCATCTTGATGAGTATTGGGGATCATTTCCTACCCCACATATAGACGTGACTAATTCTGAAAACAGCTACAGAGTATTTGTTGTAGCGATTTGTTGTAATGTTAGATGGCAAGGGGGTAATGCCTCGGTAAAACCCATGTCTGCATACCATTTATTTCCTTGTCTAGGAAATAAAATTTTAATTTTGGATCCTTACGTTTTTCAGTTGGTGATCCTCTTAGCATGTTGTTAAGAAACATTTCCCAATCTTTTTCTGTAACTGCCTGTTGACATTGTCTGACAATTTCTCTAGTGATTGTATTGGTCTTTTGTTGTAAAACTTTTTTCCAAAGTTTGTCACTCTGTCTTTATGGTGTTTCCATCATGCAGAAGTTTTATGCCTTTGAAGTCTGGGGCTGCTTTTTACATTTAAATCTTCAGGCTGGCTGAAGTTTATTTGGTGTAAGGAAGAGAAAGGAGTGGACGGTGGGGCTTTGGTGCTCGGAGTGGTATCTCCAGGGAGGCAGGTGCCAGCGACAGTGGAAGCTCATGCTGCCCTCCTGCCTACCTGTCATTCACATCTCCAGCTTCTCTACCCCAGTGAGGATGGACTGTCAGGCTTTGTTCCCACCTGGCCAGGGAGTTAAGTCACACCATCTCTGGAGCAGCCACCCTGGAGACCTCAAGCACACATGCTAGGGGTTCAGAAAGACAGAGAGCCATGCAAGGGAAGGGTCCTCAGTCCCTGCTGTGGGTCACAGGTTCTGGCTCTCTCAAAGGCTGCTTTGGCATCACCTGACTTCCTGTTGCTTTGCTTTTGGTTGCCTCTGGACCCACTGACCAAAGCAAATAACCATGGCTGTAGGGCTGAGAGCCAGGTCCAGTCTGTGGCATCTTAAGGAGATCCTTCAGCTTCCTTAAAAACAACATGCCTAGTCCTTCAAGGTAGAGATGAAAGGCAAGTAGCATCTTATAGGAGGATTGTGTCCAGACAGTGGTTCTCAAAGTGGGGTCCCCAGATCGGTACCGTCACCTGGGAACTTGTTCAGAATGCAAATTCTGGTTCTGCTTGACCCAGAAGCTCAGGGAGTGGAACCCCTAGTGTGTTTTACAATCCCTTGGATGATCCTGAGGCCTGTTGCCATTTGAGTCCCACATATGAGGAGGAGCTGCTGTCCTGGAACAAAGGTGTGAGTGTTGAGGAGGCCACAGGTTTCCTCGTGTGCCCTTGCCTGGCCCTGGGCATCTGTGTGCACTGCAGCAGCTGCTGCTAACTGGCAAGAACAGCAGTTTTGTGATGGCTTTGAATGACTGGTGTCACCGCTGATCTGTGCCCCAGTTTAATTGTTGTGGGGTATTGCCAAGGATTGTGTGTACAGAGGGATTGTGAGCAAGTGTTCGACCTACTGCCCTGGATTCCAGGCTTTCCCTTGCTATTCGGTGTATAAGTAAGTTTCTTGCTGTCTCTGAGCAGATAAGCCATCCTGAAGGCCCCTGTTTGCAGGAAGGATGATTCCACTCCTGACCAGGTCCCTAGCCTGATGGACTGGAGGTCAGATCCAAGATGAGTGTGACTATGAATAACTTGTAGTGGGGGTGCCAGGAGGCAGGGTTCTCTGGCCGGGGATGGTGATAAGGACACAGGAAGATGAAGACATAGATCTGGAGCCAGAGGCAATGTACTTGGTGGTGGCTGAAGTCAGAAAACAGGTCCAGATGTGCAGCTGTGTTCTGGTCAGCAGGCAATAGTGCAGCCTGGCCGAGGGGCTTCCTGGGAAACCTGCAGGCTTTTGTAGGTTTGGGGCAGGGTCTGCCCCAGAAGTCCTAGCTGGAGACCCTTCAGAGAGCAGGTCAAGTGACCTATGCTAAGACAAGCCTGCAAGTATGTGGTTGTAGGTTGCTGCTCTGCTAAGAAGTGGTCCCAGCAAGACCTGTTGGTGAGGGCTCTGGGTAGAGCCTGAATGAACTTCTTCCCTTTCAGGTCTAACCATGAGCTACCCAGGCTATCCCCCACCTCCTGGCGGCTACCCCCCAGCTGCACCAGGTAAGAGGGTCTGAGTTGGCCAGGGGTGGGGAGGGGCAGAGTCAGAGTTCATTGATTCCCTGCCCCCTCCAGAGCTCTGCTCTTCAGGGAGGATAGTTAATGGAGGGCCCACCCAGCGGGGGTAGGGGCTGGAGAGGCCTGGGTATGACTGGTTCTGGAAGGACCTGAACCAGGTCAGAGCTGGATCTACTGCCTTGTTTGTTAGCTGACAGCAGTGGGCAGATTTTACCACTGTTCAGAGACTGTCCTTTCTCTTTCTTTCCTCACTGAGTTGTCCCCGTACTGATTATGCAGTCAGTTAAAGCCAGTAGCACAGTGTCTTCCAGAGCATTGCTGTTGTCACAGTTACCCTGTGCTCAAGGAGCTTGGTATCTGCAAAAACAGGGTCTCACTGCAGAGGGAGTAAGCGAGGCTGTCTCAGGGAAGCTGATGCCAGGGATCAGATGTCCCTTCTTGTTGCTGCTAGGAGCCATGTGTGATGGGGTTGAGGGCATCTCACCTGGGCAGGTGATGAGAACTCCTTGGCCCTGGCCCTCCTCGTTTTCCTGAAATGAGGTTTGGTCACCACAGCAGGGAAAATACGAGGCTTCTAGGATGGGGGAGGTGGAGAGTTAATGACCAATACTAGGATGGTCTTCTGAGGAAGTCTGAGCTGCTCTGCCCCTTGCTCCAGGGGACTCCTGGCTATTGTTCATTTTGGGGGCTTAGGTCCTGGGCCTAAGCACCATGTGAACCCAGTCCCCCATCTAGCAGATAAAGAGTGGGCCCAAGGAGGGAGGTGGCTTAGCCACTATCACAGGGCACATCAGGGCTGTGACTGTGCTCCTGCCATCTGCCACCTTCATTAGCATGAGCAGCAAGGAGGGAGTGGGCAGGTGACCTAGGGAAGGGTATGGCCTGAGCTGCTGAGTAGATTCGAAGCTGCACAGGCAGGAGCACAGTCCCCACCATGGTGCTAGCAGCCATGCTGCTGATCTCAGTGATGGCATCATGTGTGAATACTCACTCAGTCCTTATCACTGCAATCCCAGGCCCACACTAGGCACTGGCCCTGCTGGTGTCAGGTCTGGTTTCTCAACTGTCCCCCTAGGGATAATGGTCTGGGACTGTGTTTACTGGATGCAGCTCCATCTTCCTCCATCTGTGAATTCTTAGAGCTCCTTTGACACCACTTTCACATGCTCAGCACAGTGTTCTAGGGTGATGTTTCCTTATGTCTGTCCTCACATTTCTGTGACAGTGGGCTTGAAAGGGCAGAGCCTTCCCTGAAGCCTCTCTACCTCCTAAATACCCCACAGCAGGCTGAGGCCATCTTGTTTCATGGAATGAGGAAGGCCTCTGCTGCTCTCCTCTGTCCTTTTCTCCCTAGTGTTTCCGTAATGCTAGCCTGAGCTTTGCTTGGCTGCCTTTCCTAATCCCTGGAGTCCACCTTTCCCCTTTGGGCTAGAAAGAGAGAGGGCTGACTGGCTTGGTGTTGCTTTCAGGTGGTGGTGCCTGGGGAGGTGCTGTCTATCCCCCACCCAGCATGCCCCCCATTGGACTGGATAATGTGGCCAACTATGCAGGGCAGTTCAATCAGGATTACCTCTCGGGAATGGTAAGTCCAGGCCCCTGCTGAGGCTGACTCTGGGCCCACTGCGAGGGATCAAGACTGCTGGCCCCGTAAGGCTTCTGAGATGCCTCGTGTTCACTGTGGACATGGAGTGTGTTGAGCTGCATTGTAAGGGTTTTTATCAGGTTGCCACCTGCTTATTGCTCCTATTCGGACCTCAGTTTCCTCATCTATAAAATGAGGGGAAGGGGATACATTGGGCTGATGGTCTCTTGGGGTCCTTGCTGCTCTGAAGGGCTGAGTAAAGGTGGCACCTTCAGGAAAACTTATTGAGCACCTTCTTATGAGCTCAGTACAGGGCTGGGAGGAAGGTGAACATGTTTGTGTACTTGGCGGGGGTGTGCACACATGTATGTATTGATATACCAGTGTCCATGTGCACATGTGCATGTGTGTGTCCCCACATATGGATGGCTTTTCTGGTTGGTACTGGGTAGGTTTATAGCAGATAGCTTGGGTAGACATGCTAATTTTCTTTGTTTTGTTTTTAAAAGAATATATTTATAATCTGAAGACAAATGAGTGCTTAATAGAAACAGTACAACTAGTACACATTCAAATTTGTGCCAGGTCCAGTTCTAGGCACTGGGGATAATGTGGATAAACAAGCAAAGTCTCATCCCTGGTATACTTACCTATGGGGAAGAGACAGCAGTATAAGTTGCATATGTGGCAGACTGAAAGTAGGGTGCTGTGGGAACAAGAAGAGCAGGACGAAAGGGTTGGGAGCAGCAGCTGGTGCTGTGGGATAAGTATTTTGTGGGAGGGGGTGAGGTAACTGGGGAGGAACCTTGAGGAAAGATCTGAATTGGCAGAGGGATGTGATTTATGGATGTCTAGGGACTGTCAAACCCTGAGTTGCCCGTGAGCTCAATGTGCTTAGGGGCAGTGGCGAGGCCTGTGTGACTGAAGAGGAGAGGTGAGGGGTGAGGTGGCAAATGAGGATGGTGGGGCCTAGGAGGCCCTTGTGAGGGTTCAGGATTTTGTTCTGGGAATACCAGTTTTCCCTGTTCTCACCTGGTGAGGTGTCTGGTAGCGGGTTGATGTGATGGGACTACCTGAGCCTATAAAAGGGATCCCATACTTTCTGGGACTGTGAATACCTACCTTCACCCAGAGGGTCTGTGTGGAAAGGGAGGGTCGTGTCCTTTGCAGGCGGGGTGGAGACTCTTGGTTTGGGTCCAGAGAGATGTGTCAGGACCGCGGCTGCCCATCACTGCCTGTATGGCTTTGAGCAAGTGAAATACTTTATACCCTTTCGTAATCCATGACTGTAATTGTCCTTCCTGCTTTATAGCGGAGACCCTGTGCGGTTGAAGTTGGCTAAGAAGGAAGAAAGCTTAGTGCAGCAGGTCTGCAGTAGCCCTGTGGGTGGGTTCTGAGATGAGGCTCCTTCCTGGGAGCTCACTGTAGGCTCAGGGAAGGGAGGATCCTCAGTGCATTGGCCCCCTGCTGGGCACATGAGTCTTAGGCTTTGCTTTATGTACTTCCAGGCAACCAACATGTCTGGGACATTTGGAGGAGCCAATGTGCCAAACTTGTACCCTGGGGCTCCCGGAGGTGGTTACCCACCAGTCCCTCCTGGGGGCTTCGGGCAGCCACCTCCCGCCCAGCAGCCTGTGCCTCCTTATGGCATGTACCCACCTCCTGGAGGAAACCCACCCCCTGGGATGCCTTCATATCCATCATACCCGGGGGCCCCTGTGCCAGGCCAGCCCCTGCCACCCCCTGGGCAGCAGCCCCCAGGGGCCTACCCTGGGCAGCCACCAGTGACCTACCCTGGGCAGCAGCCGGTGCCGAGCTACCCAGGATACTCAGGATCTGGGACTGTCACTCCCGCCATACCCCCAGCCCAGGTGAGTGCCCATCTAGATCCAGGCCTGAGCTGAGAGGGACATTGGGTCTAATGTTCTCTGCGAGCAATGGGGGCTGTGGGGGTGTGTGGGGGGAACAGAGGGGTTGGGATAAGGGGGAGAAGACAGCAACAAGGGAAGGCTCAGGCCTCCAGCTACAAGTTCTTGTTCTAACAAAGAGGTCCACTCTCTCACAATGCCCCCCACTCCACCCCTAGGGTGTATTCTTTTCAGGCCTGGGAGCTGCCCAGTCTGATTAGACGCTCCAAGTGCAGGTTGGGTCAGGACGCCCCAGTGGGTGTTTGCCACTCCTCCAGTGGTTTACTGCCTGCCCAGATTGCTGAGCTCAGGCTCAGGCTCAGCAGTCTCCTTGGTGTGCCTCATTGACAAGTTGTGGAGGATTCTTAAAATTCCCTATGGCACTTCCCTCAGGGTTGTTCTTGGCTCCTTATGGAGAACAGTTCTTGTTTGTAGAGCCTAGAATTGATTGTCATGGTTACACAGCCAAACCAGCCAAAGGACCAGTGGTATGTGCTGGATGACTATTTTTAGACAGAGGGGCTGCTTTCCTTCTTACCCTCACCTCCCACCCCAGCCCTGGTCTCCCACCTACCTTTCTGATCTCATTTCTGAGCATACTTCCTTTACTGTGTTAGCCCCAGTGTGTACTGGCCACCAGGAAGACAGTTTGCCAGGAGAGTTTTGCTTGTTTGTAAACACTTGAGATAAACAACTTATAAGGAAGATGTAAGTTAAGAAGTTTCTGCCTGTGGCTACTTGGCCCTGTTACTTTGGGCCTGTGACAGAACATAATGGTGGAGAGAGCATGATAGAGCAAAACTGCTCACCTCATGGTGGCTGGGTAGCAAAGAGAGGAAGGGCTGGGGTCCCAGTATTCCCTTTAAGGGCACCCCTCCCCATGACCTAACTTCCTTGCATTAGGCCCCATGTCCTGCAGATTCCACCATCTCCCAACAGCGCCATTAGTTGGAGACTAAGTCTTTAACACATGGGCCTTTGGGGTGCATTTAAGATCCAAAGCATAACAGCCTAGAAAGTTCAAATTTGCTGGGTTGTGCACCGTGGCATGGTCAGTAGGCAGTCAACCCCCTCATAGTTTAGAGGACAAGGGCAAGGAACTGATGCTAAACCTTGAAGTAATAATGGAGTCCATGCACTGCTGTGAAGGTTGGGTGCCTGCATTTCTCCACTCCCCCTGCCCCACCCCAGTTCATACAGACTAGCTTGGGCTGCCCATCAGGAGTGCTCTGACTGCCACATGCTTTATGTGGTGATGTATCGAGGAGTCCTCTGCTCCTGAGGCCTGCCAGTGTGTACTGGCAGGCCCGTCACTCAGCCCTGGAGGACCTGTGACTTTTTCAGCAGTTTGGAAACCGAGGCACTATCACAGACGCTCCTGGCTTTGATCCCTTGCGAGATGCTGAAGTCCTGCGGAAGGCCATGAAGGGCTTCGGTAAGCAGACCTGAGTGGCTCAAACTCCTCCCCTAAACCCCCCTCACATGCATATTTCCTGGGCAGTTTGGCAGTTGCTCTGTGGGCTGGGGGCTTGAGGCGAGGCAAAGCTGGCCCCACTGGTGATGGAAGAGGGGGTGGGTATGAGAGTGTGTTTGGGGCACCCAGGAGAATTGGAGGCCTCAGGCCAGGAGAACCCATAGCTGCAGAGCAGCCCTGTGACCTGCAGCCTGGCCTCTCCTTCCTCAGGGACGGATGAACAGGCCATCATCGATTGCCTGGGGAGCCGCTCCAACAAACAGCGGCAGCAGATCCTCCTGTCCTTCAAGACAGCCTACGGCAAGGTGAGGTGTGGGAGGACCCTGAGGCCTTGTCCTCCCGGAGCTAAGCACTCACCCTGCTTTTCACTGGGGTCTAGGAAGTGTGGACCTCCTGGATGGACAGTAAGCTGCATTAGGACATTTCCTGGTGCCTCCTTTTAGAGATGAAGGGTCTCTATAAAAGAGCAGCCCAGGATCCCAGAGAGCACTGAGGCTTGATGAAGTTTGCAGACCTCTGATTTGTAGCTCTGGCTCTGTAAACACTATAGGCATACCATTTCTTTCCCATCCCCCCAGGCCTCAGCTTGCCCTCCCCTGCCTCCTCATGACATCCTGGAAAGTTTAGCTGGTATAAGAACTTCGGAGGAAGAGGCTTTAGGGGGCGTATTTTGAACTGTCAGGGTTTCTAGTCTTAGAAAGGAAAAATTGGGTAAATGTTGAACAGGCTAGTGCTCTACCCCACACTTCTCCAGCTTCAGGCTGAGGCAGGTCCCTGGCGTCCTGTGGCAATGCAGACTCTCAATGTAGGTCTGAGGCAGGGCCCGAAGTCAGGCTTCTCCCCAACCCTCTGATGCATATGCTCCTGGTCCTTGGATCTGGTATGCTGTTCTCCTTAGTCACCTTCTGTGAATTCTCAAAATAGGTATTTGTTTAAATATCTAATCAGGATTTGATCAAAGATCTGAAATCAGAACTGTCAGGAAACTTTGAGAAGACAGTCTTGGCTCTGATGAAGACGCCCATCCTGTTTGATGTGTATGAAATAAAGGAAGCCATCAAGGTGTGTATGTGTGCATGTGCAAAGCCCAGGTGAAAACTTGGACCATGTGGTGTGTTACAGCCCATTTACTAGCTGCTGCTCAGTGTGGCTACTGGATTGGAGTCCACATGCTATGGAAAGGGAATCTTCCATAATTTCCCCAAGAGGCAAATAATACGCAGTTCACCATTTCGGAGCTTCTAAGTTTCTCTCCATCCTAAAAAGAGGGGGGAGCCATGCACAGTAGTTCATGCCTATAATCCCAGCTGCCTGGAAGGCAGACATCAGAAGAATTGTGGTTTGAGGTCAGCCCTGGTAAAAAGTTTGCAAGACCCCAGTAAAAACTGGGTGTGTTGGCATGCTTATGTTATCCCAGCTACACAGGAAGCATAAATAGCGTTGTGGTCTTGGTTGGCCTAGGCATAAAATGCAAGACCCTATTTGAAAAATAACGGAAGCAAAATGGGCCAAGGGCCTAGGCAGTGGTGGCACCTGCCTAGCGAGAGTGAAGCCCTTAGCCAAAAAAAAAAAGGACTGGGGTTGTGGAGGATGCTGGTGACAGTGAGAAGAGGGGTCAGAGGCCATGGTGGGTTTGCTTTCAATGGGTAGGACTCCATAACTAACAAGTAATGGCAACACACTTGAGCTTGAGCTGCTGAGACAAAGGAGGTGGAAAATCAGTTGTGAGGAAAAAGACAAACCTGGTGCACAGGGAGGCCTGGGCCCAGGCGCAGTTTCTCTCCATCTCTGCTTCTGAGCATCCACTTTGCTCTCTGGTGTGCTTCTGTGCCTACTCTGTGTTTGCTCCCAAAGGATGTCTGTGTCCCCTGTGTCAGAGATCCATTTACAGAAGAGCCTGAATTCTATAAAAGGCAAATTCTGGGACCCAGTGTGAACTCACTGTTGCCCCAGTTTTGTCAGTTTTGACCATGGAGTGGGACCTGTCTGGTCCACAGTCACATGGCAGCTCTTTGTGTCCTGTAGGTGGGGGGCAGGAGCACCCATAGAAAGGGGGGTCTCTGTGAATCAAACAGGTACTCTGAAGGAGCTACATGCTCAGACTTGATAGGCACAGACTTTATCCACCTCCACAAAATGGCAGAGAATTCAGTGTGTGGCCCAGAGTCAAGAGAGGACTCATTGAAACACATCTGCCTGTTTTAGTCCATGGAGCTCTGGAAGCAACAGGGAGGGTGATGGCCTGGGCTGGGAATGGCCCCCGGGCTTCTGCCCAGTGCACATCTCTGCTTCATGAGATGGTGGTGGTAGAGAGTGGAAGCAGCACAGGTGTGGCCCCGCTTTGCTGACTAGCTGTGCGTTTGTGAGCCTGCATGGAGACAGTGGGTGCTCTTTCAGGACATTCAGAGAGTACTGGACAAGGTGTTAACTTGTTTGCCCTTTATAAACTCCGAGTAATCTGACAGAGCAAATAGATAGAGGTAATCTTGAAAACAGCTGACACGTTGTCATGTTTCCTGTCTGACTGGCACTGTTAAAATTCTCTGAGAATTGAGTGTTAATTCACTCAATTCTCATGACTTCTGAGGGGGTAGGTGATGGATCACTCTCATTTTGTAGACAAAGAACCTAAGGCACAGAGAGGTTAAGTAACACAACCAGTAAGCTGCAGAGCCAACATTCAAACTGATATAAAAGCTGAGCTGCTGACCCAGTCCTCTGCCTTCCTGCTGTCCCTGGCATGGTCATTCCTTTTGTCCCATCTGTTGCTGTCTTTTCCTAGGTATCGGCAGATACCCTATGGCCCACTCAGGACTGTAGCTTTCCTACATGTCCATTCTGCTTGCTCTTCTTTTAACCCATTTTTTCCACTTTTTTGTCATCTCACTCACGGGCTGACCTTGAAAGAAAACAGACCTGAATCCACATCTCACCCTGACCCTGCACAGTGTGGCTGGGCAGTTACTTCACCTCTGATTGTTTCCTGGTCAGTGGGATGCCCCCTCACACTATTCCTCCTCATCACCGTGCTGTCTATATCTGCTGCTTGCCTGGGGCTGGGATTGGGGAGTATTGACTCAACAAGGCTCAGAGTTGGGCATTGGGGGTGTCTGTGTTGTGGGCCTCTGTGGCCTCGGCTGTGCTTTCTGGGCATAGGTAAGGGCATTGTCACTAGTGTGAGGTTTGTGTTTTCTCCGCCATTACAGGGGGCTGGCACTGATGAAGCCTGCCTGATTGAGATTCTTGCTTCCCGCAACAACGAGCATATTCAGGAACTGAGCAGAGCCTACAAAGCAGGTCCGTCAGCTCCCAAGGCCTCTGTCTTCTGCAGATGGCTCTGCTCCCTAGGCCTTAGCCCTACATTCTCCCAGGGCCTCTTTCTCCTCCCTGGCCTTCTTATCACCCCATTTCCTGACACTCCCAACACATTGGGCTTTGAACCAAAGTCCAGCCTTGCCTGCCGTTTACACACAGGACAGGTGACTGTGGTAAGGGAGGGCTAGGGAAAACCTCGAGTGGAGTTTGGGCCAAGGCTGACCAGAGGCCAGGTCAGTCTGGAGGTCACAGGCTTGTATGACCCTGGAGGGTTGTATGAACCACCTGATCTTTAAACCCAGGACCCCAGGTGCTTGCCCTGCCTTCACCTACTGCTGACTGTATTCTGTATCTCCTTTTCAGAGTTCAAAAAGACCCTGGAGGAGGCTATTCGAAGTGACACATCAGGGCACTTCCAGCGGCTCCTCATCTCTCTCTCTCAGGTACTTTCCCCATGACAGAAAGTGAGAGAGGATTGGAGCAGTGAGGAAAGGAGACAGAAGTGGGAAGGGACGGGGCTGTCCCTCCATGGAGTAGACTTCACCTTCCACCCTGCTTCATTTCAGGGAAACCGGGATGAAAGCACAAATGTGGACATGTCCCTTGCCCAGAGAGATGCTCAGGTAAGAATGGGGGCCTGACCAGGCGCTCTTCCTGGGCTTCCTGAACCAGGACTGTTCCCTGCTTTCTTGCTTCATAGGGAGGTGCTATAGGATGGAAAATAATGGATACAGTGGGTTCAGGTACTGCAACTTTCAGACATGCTCTTCCATTTGTCTACTGTTTGAGCAGGCCACCAGACCGTTCCCCCTGTAAGAGGGAACATAGGAGAGAATCAATAAATACTGCAACAGTTGATGGACCACAGCTATGGGTATGGGACTCCACGGAACTTGGCACTTTCCCTGTGTTTGGATGCATATGCCATTGTTCAGAGGGCAGAATTGTTACTTGCCTTTAAGCTTTTGAGTTTGTAAGCTTAGAAATCAGCTGTCACCATAGTTGTGCACCTTAGAATTCTGCCCTTGTTCCCTTGTGAGTTAAAGACAAAAGGATAAAAGCCCAAGCATCTGAACTCTCCTCTAAGGACGCTTGCATTGCACTGGTGAATTCAGACTGTGGTGTCCTGGCTTAGTGCCTGGCTACTTGGTGGAGTAGAGCTCACCAGACTTCTAAGCCCTACATTGAAGGCCAAGGTTTTGAACTCTCCTCTTCTGCTCCTGAGCAGCCTTACCTGGACCTGTGGGATCTCTGAGCCCTTGGGTGTCTGCTCTTGGGTACTGGTGCCTTTAGATCCAGGGACTGCTGCCTGTGGCTTTGAGGTACTTTAGAAACTTTCTGGAGCAAGTTGTAAATGGGCAAATATTTTGGACTCAAACCTTAAAAAGTTTAACAGGCACATGCAAATTCTGCCACTTTGCAAACATAATGTTACATGTAAAGAAACATGGAGAAGTTCCACACCCATAACTGAACTATCAGTGTTGTGGTATTTATTGGGAAACTGCTTTTCAAGATTAGGAAATTTCTTGCAGAGATCTGGAAACCAGTCTTCTGATTCGTGGGTCTGGCAGCTGTGTTTTGCACTCGTATGTTGCAGTATTCAAATGCTGCTGAGAAGAGCCTTCCCTGAGTGGGTGGCTGTGACCCACTCAGCCTTGCCACTGACCTGTTCCCTCAGTTGGATATAGGTTGGTTTCTATCCAGTTGGTCCCCTTGGGCTTTCAAGTTTGCAACCCCAAATCAAATCCAACTTTTGCATTTTAGAGATGAGACTGAGACTCAGAGGCCTGCCTGGAGTCATGTTACAAGTTTCTGCAGAGCTAGGACTTGAGCCTAGCCCTCCCCTCTGTCTGTGCAGTTCTGCTCTCTTAGTCAGGTTAAGGCTGTTCTTTGTATGCTTTGACCTAGTCAGCCTTGGTTGTCCTGGTCTTAGTCCCCCAACCTCACTTGGAATCTTCTGTGCAGCGCAGGGAGGGAATGGAATACAGCAAGGCTCAGCAAACTTAGTTCCCATTGCTAGTGTGCTACCCCATTTCTTCACCTCTGGTCCTGTAAGGCCAGACCCTGCCCAGTGTTCCTAGGTGACTTGGGCCTGGGGTGAGACCCATGGTACATGTGTGTCCTTCTCCCTGTGCAGGAGCTATATGCAGCTGGGGAAAACCGCCTGGGAACAGATGAGTCCAAGTTCAATGCAATTCTTTGCTCACGGAGCCGGGCCCACTTGGTGGCAGGTAAGGCAGCCTTGGGCCCCCAGGGATGAGCAGGATGAGGGCAGATGGAACACTGGGGAGACAACCCTGGCAGAACGCTTGGCTGGTGTTCTCTGTGTGGGACAATCCCTTTGTCCTAAGAGCCCCCTGGTGGTGAGTTAAAAGATACCATCCCAGGGTGTCCCCAGTTCCATCAAGCTTTGATTCTAGAGAGAATCAAAGAGAGAGAGAGAGAGTAAAGGAAGCAGCAAGGGAATGGGCTTATTGAATGGGCTCAGTGCCATTTTGTTGGATCTCTGTGGGCTGGAATGTGCAGTAGTAGAGTTGGGAGAGCCCAGAGCTAGAAACCGGGATAGAGAATGATGGAGTAGAGCTCGGGGCAAAGGTCTGGGGCAGTCCTCAGTGGTGTAATGCCATTTGACTGAAAAACCTGAAGGCCCTGTGTAGGGGGCTTCTGGTATGGCTGAGAAACAGTGAAAGGGCTCTGTGTGACGAGAGCAGGTGGTATGAGGTCAGGTGGTAGAGGGCCCTGTTAACAATGCTTGGAGTTCAGTGTTAATACTGAGTAAGACCAGAAGCTATAGGAAGGCTCTGAATGGAGGAGATTTTCAAGTTCATTAGAGAACAGAGTGTATTTTTTCCCATGGGGCCTGTGGTCCAAATACTGCCCAGCTTTCTTAGATAACCTGGCCCAGGTCATATTGAGAGCAGGTTGAAGGGGTCCATAGCAGAGCAGGGGAACCAGTTAGGAGCCTGCCACAATGGCCACAATGATCCCTGGAAGAAATGGGTGGCCTAGACTAGGAGTTGGGGCAGGTGTTGAGAAGGAGTCAGAATCCAGCCTGCTTGTTGTTGAGCTGACAACAACATGCATGAGAGCATGGGAGAAAGAGGACGGTTTTTCTCTGCTGAGTGAGTGGAAGATAGAATGAGCCTCCACTGAGCCTGGGAGCTGTGGATGGAGCAGGCATCAGGAGGAATGGACCCTGGAATTGAATTCTGGAGCTATTGGCATGGAGAAGCTGGGAAGGCAGTTGGGTCCTATGAGCTGGGGGGGTCAGGAGAGGTTTGGGTTAGAGATGGAAGTTTGAGAGTGGTCTTCAGTGTTTGAGGCTGAGTCTGGGAGCGGTTCCTTTGGTGGGGGACTGGAGAGGGACCAGTGATGTGAGGACAGAGCCCTGGGCTCTTGCAGAAGTCTTAAGAAGGAACAGCTGGTGAAGTGGGAAAGGCAGCTGGAGGCCAGCCATGTCAGAAGGCCCTGTGGGTAGGCAGGTGAGGATTGAGCATAGAGGAGAGTGGAGGGGCTGTTCGTACCCTAAGGCTCCTGACACAGCGTTTGACCTGTGGGTGTGTGTTCTTCCATCTCTGGAGAAGCAGGCCCGGCTTGGTCGGGGAAGTTGGATATAAATGGGGCTGAGCTTAGGTTTGATTCTAGGTTCCTTAGCCCCAGGACACATTTTTAACCTCACTATAATATAGTGGAGTGCAGGTAAACAGTTTCATCTTCGGCTTTACTAATTTTGATGAATATAAAGTACCTAAGTAGCACGTCAGGCCCATGGTTTCACAAGTTAGGGAGAAAAGAGCAGCACATTTGAAGAAAATACTAAATGAAACAGATATAGATACAGCAGAAACCATGGCTTTGATATGCAGATGACGATAGTTTGGGAATTGGCTGATAGAAAATGAGGCTGGGGAAGGAGAGATTTGCATCCAAGGTCAACATTAGACTCAGGCTCTGGGTTTGCAGGGCGTCCCACCTCTTTAGGAACCAGCAGGCCCTTCCCTGGGGCTCAGCTGCTTCTGGGTTATACACGGGTCTCGGGGGTGTGGGTGGAGGAGCAAAATGCAATGCTGACTGTACTAGCTGGCCTTGGCTCACAGTCAGGTTCGGCAAGACGAGACTGCTGCACTGAGTAACAGGAGGGATGGTGTGGACTAGAAGTGTGGGGGATTTGAGGAGGGGAACATTTGTGCTGGTGTGGAGTGGGTTAAGGTGTGATTTGAGTGAGCAGATCAGTGAGGGATGTCTTGGTAAGGGGACCACTTGATCAAGGAGCATTAGGACTGTGACAGGGAGACTGTCCATCTGTTGAGCTGACCAGGTATATCAATGGAGCGATCCAGAAGAGAGTGAGTAAGGCAAGACTCCTCACACATGTGTGTCCTCTCAGTTGGCTCTGCTGCCTTAACAAAATACTAAGGCAGACTGAATAGCTTGAACACATATGTAGTTTGCTACAGTTCTGGAGACTGGGAGTCTAAGGTGCTAGCAGGGTTGGTTCTACTGAGGGAAGCCTCTCCTCCTGGCTGTGGGCAGCCTCCTTGTCACTGTGTCCTCATGTAGTCTTTTCCTGCACAGATGCTCCTCAACTTATGATAGGGTTGCATCCTGATAAACCCATCACAAGTTGAAAGTGTCTCAAGTCAAAAATGCATTTAAAGCTGGGCATAGTACACACGCTATAGTTCTAGCTACTGAGACTGGAGGATCAGTTGAGCCCAGGAGTTGGGGACCAGCCCACTTTTGGGGCGGGTGGGAGAAGTAAGGAAATACATGTAATAATCTAACTTACTGAAAATCATTCATAATTTGATAAGACCAGCCTGTCTAGCTGGATGCTGATGGCTCATGCCTGTAATCCTGGCAACTTGAGAGGCTGAGATCAGGAGGATTGAGGTTTTGAGACCAGTCCAGGAAAATAGTTTGAGAGAACTCATCTCCAAAATAATCAGAGCAAAATGGACTGGAGATGTGACTCAAGCGGTAGAGCACCTGCTTAGTGAGTGTGGAGCCCTGAGTTCAAACCCCAGTCGTAGATAGATAGATAGATTGATCAATCAATCATTCAACCAAACCTGTCTGATAAATATATTCAGAACAGTTAGATTAGTCTACAGTGGGGCTAAGTCATCCGACACAGAGCCTAGTGTATAACAGTGTTGAATGTCTCACATAATTTAGTGATTACTGAAAGTGAAAAAACAGAATGGTTGTCTGCGTATGCTGTGTAAATCTGAAAATTGTAAGCAGAACCATCATAAGTCGGGAACTGTCTTTGTATATCCACAGCCCTGATCTTCCTGTGTCCTCATCTCTTCTTGGAAGGGCATCAGTTAGACAGGCTTAGGGCCCAACCTAACAGCCTTGTTTTAATATAGCAACCCCTTAAAGGCTTGACCTCCAAATACAGTTATATTCTGAGGTACTTGGGATTTCAACATGTGAATTTTAGGGGAATGCAGTTCAGTCTGTGACCTTTCCCTTCTGTCTTCCCACTAGTTTTCAACGAGTATCAGAGGATGACAGGTCGAGACATCGAGAATAGCATATGCCGGGAGATGTCCGGAGACCTGGAGCGGGGCATGCTGGCTGTGGGTAGGTGTCGGCTTGCCTTGCTTGGTCACCTGCCTCCTTGAGACCATGTATCTTGCAAATTGTCATGGTGTCCTCTGGCTGAGAGAGTAAGGCAACCACAGGATCCAGAGTGTCCGAATGGTGGAAAGTCATGCTGCTTCCCAATCACTGCGTCATTGAATGCCACCTGTCTTGGACGGAGGTGTCTTGTTTATATTTGCAGCGCTGCTCTGGGGAACGTTGCTGCAGTATGGGCATTAGTGGGAGAGCATTCATCTGCTCTCCTGTTGGAAGGTGACTCATGTCCTGCCAAGATTCCTCTAAAAATACATCCCTGCAGGCAGTTGTCAGATGTTTGTGATAGAAACATGTGGAAAGGTTTTTACTTGCAACAGCAAAACAGGCCCATTCCAGGGAAAGCTGGCTGAGCTCCCAGGATGGAGGTGTTCCTCTTGCAGTGCTGTGCCCTCTAAAGTGGGGCCTGCTGGGCTACAGGCACCTGCCCCATACAGAGTGGGTTCCTCACTCTGCAGCCCTGGGCACCTCCCTTTGCATCTGGGAAAATCAGTTTGCCTGTTTCTTTCACTGTGTTTTCTTGGAGCTTGGTGGATGAAACAGATAGTACATTAGTACATCCCATTTCCATGCATGTTCTCTTCCTCCCGCCCTCCCCTCACCACACACACACACACAATCACACACTGGGTGCTGTGGTCTGAGAACTCTAGACTGGCACGAAATCATCCTCATCTTCTCTTCCTCAGTGAGCATCACAGGGTCTCCAGTTGGTCCCTCCTGCCTGAGCAGCAATACAGTTTCCTTTTCCCCCCTCATAATTCTTTCCTGGATCATTAAACTGTGGCTCCTGTGGGTCTTGCTCCTTTTTACCACGGTAGTTGCTAGGAAAGAGGTTTGATTAGTACCAGGCTCTGCATGTTGGGACCATGATTATGGGCTGAGCCTAGAGGAGGAGGAGGAGGGGAGGAGAAAGATGTGTGCAGTGATGGATTTGATATCTGGGGCCTCCTAGGAGGACGCTGGTGTCTTCCATGCCCTCCTGGGCTGAATTTTCTGCAGACCTAGTTATGCTGTGTTTGTCTTTCCTAGTGAAATGCCTCAAGAATACCCCAGCCTTCTTTGCTGAAAGGCTCAACAAAGCCATGAGGGTATGTAACTCCTGGTGCAGAGGCCCAGGTCAGGGATGTCTTAGCCCCACCTGTGGCTGAGACCATGGGTTGAGTATGAAGGGATGGGGTGGGGGACACACCTCAGTCAAAAGGTCTGAGGACCTGGGTTGGAGGAGGGAGGGGGAAGAACAAGAGGGTGGGAAGTCTGGTGCTCATATTCTTGGGTGGACTGTCTGTAGGGAGCAGGAACTAAGGACCGGACCCTGATTCGCATCATGGTGTCTCGCAGTGAGATTGATCTCCTGGACATCAGAGCAGAATATAAACGGATGTATGGCAAATCGCTGTACCATGACATCACGGTATGGAATCCCTGGGGCTGACTGAGCTGCTCTTGGAGTCCCGCCTGTGTACTTGCTGGCTACTCCCCTATCCCTTCCCCTCCCCAGTTTTGGAGCAGCCATGTGTTTGGCCTCTGGGCACATGTGGGCATCTTGCTGAGGGACCACAGGCTTTGTAGTCTTCGACTTCCACTGTTCATCCAATTGCCCTCAAACAAACTGTTAACTTGTGAAGGTGGGGCAGACCTTGACCCTGCACTCCAATCCTTGAGGACCCCACTGCTCAGTAACTGCATAGGAGTGTCCATCTATGGCACAGAAAAACCTCATGCCTTCCCTGCTTTGGCCCTGACCTTCAGAGCCCTGGCTACTCTATGGATCTGTGATCTCTCAGCAGGAGCTCTTGTCCCACAGGCTCCGTGGAGGTTGGCTCTGGCCCTAGCTTCTTTCACTAGCTTTACAGTGAAGACCACATAGTAAGGTAGCTCGGAGTGAGGACCCTTGGGTGACACCCTAGAGGTCTGATGCTGCTTTTCTACTTGCTAACCCTATGTGTGATTGGGAGGTTTGAGAATGCTGCCCAAACAGGCCTGAACCTTGAAATTGAAGTCACCAGGACCAAGTTCTGATTTCAAACTCATTAGCACTTGGTGGTGTTGGGCTTATCTTTAAAAGAAGCTAATCTCTTGTTTCTATGCTATAAAAATGCTGCTGTGAAGAGCAGAGAGTTAGTCATTGCTGGCAGTGTCCTCTGTGCGCCAGGCTGTGATGTCTACAAAGAGCCACAGACATCGCCCTCCAAGGGCTTAGGGTGGTAGGAAATGATTAAAAGTTGGCTAAGCCTGACCTGGGCTCTTGGAAGGAGTGAGCTGGTGTTAGAGGGCTGATCCGTGGGAACTGGGAGGCCTGAATAACAAGTGTCCTCCATGGATGGTCATGACAGGTCATGTCCAGGGCAGGACAGTGATGCATTATGATAGAACCCCAGTTTGGTGCAAGTTAAATGCACTAGTAAAGAATAATATTGGTCAGTCCTGGGTCTCTAGGCTGATTTTAAAGCTTGTGGTTATTTATTTGACCTTATAACTGGAGTGAGCATGGCTTGAGACAGGAAAATCCAGGAGGCTGGAAATGGCCTTGCCTCCCTTAACTGATACCCTTGTTTCTGTGACTAGGGAGACACTTCAGGGGACTACCGGAAGATTCTGCTGAAGATCTGTGGTGGCAATGACTGAGCAGTGACAGTGGCTCACTTCTGCCCCCTGCCAGCAATGGCAATGCCAGAGAAAGGCCCAAAGAGTGTCTTGTCATTTTCTCACAATCCACACAATAGCCCGAGGTGCACCTTCTGTCTCTCTGTCCTCCCTCCCCTCCTGATCTGTGTGTCCTTCTTGATCTGTGTGTCATGCGAGTGCCTAGGTGGGCCTACAGCTCTCAGGATGCCTTCTCCTCCCTGTCCCTCACAGCCTCTTGCTGTTTTATGTAGATGTTTTATTTCCTCAAACGTGCGATCATTCCTCGTTGCTTGTGGCTGAGACTCTTAGCTTCATTTTAGTCATATAATTTTGTGTTTTTATTTGAAGGCGTATTTTCCATTTTTAACTTGTCTTTGCCAGACAGATGCACACAAGTCTGTTTACTACATGCACATTTCTAGTGAGAGCAGTGGGGTAGGTGGAGCACCCCATTCTCACATAGTATAAAAGGGAGGGTCTGTAAGGGTTGTTGTATCTGGTAAGAATGTGTCATGAGCTTTGTTTTTGCCAAACTTACTCCTTTTTAGAAAAAAAAAAAAAAAAGGCCAGGAAGTCATTTGTTCCATCTTCCACGCAAAACCACGAGAACAAAGCCTGTTCTCTGCCAATAACAGGGCTCCTTGCAATTTGGAATATGCCTTAAACCTGAATGTCTGTAGCCAAAAGCTGTTTCCAAATTAAAGTCAGCCAGCTTTTGAATGTTCTGGAAGTGTCTGTCTGGTGCCAGCTTGTTTTCTGCCTCATGATTCACAGGTTCCGACCTTATTAGCCAATGAAAATGTATAGAACTTGAAGTTGAAATTTATGCTGGTAAATCCTGAGCATAAGCTAATTTGCAGGGACTGGGTTATGAGGGTATGAGAAGGAGTCTTCTGAAATCCACATGGGGCCCTGGCACGGATGAGGCATAGGGATTCTGGTGGGGTGGAGGCACAGTCAAGTCCCCTGCCATGAGGTAGGAAGGATGTAGCTTGTCACCTAGGTCCTAGAAAAGGGTAGAAGACTGTGTACATGGTTCCTGGGGTGGCCTCTTGGAGGGAAGCGAGCGAGCAGGACAGGGACAACCCAGAGAGGGACACAGCCCAGTGCCTTCTCTCAGGGAACCTCTTGTCTGAAGGGTGCTCCTGGCTCTTACCCCTTGGGCACTTTGTCTCTTAGTAGTTAGTGTTAGGAGAGGGTAGTCTTAACAGGGACAGTTTTTAGAAATTGTCATGTCCATAGAGTGTGGCTTCTTGGCAAGAGGTCTCTATTCACTTCTTTCTGACCTCCCTCCTGTGTTAGAAAGCTTAGAAAGGAGAGGGAGAGTCCAGCAAGACTAAGGTCATTCAAGTCTGCTGGGTTCTGAGAGAAACCCCAAGTAGTAACCTCTGCAGAATACATCTGCTTGGGGACATTGCCTGATTCTTCACAGCCCTGAAATGGTAAGAGCAAGGATGACGTCGGGGCATGGAGCAGCCATGAACTGGTCACTAGCCTTGTCTGCCTGAACCTGCCATCTTGAGCCAAAGGCTAGTGTGAGCACTAGGGTTGGAGGGCAGGTCCTAGTCACCATGTCAGCCCTGTCTCAGTGTCCATGCCTTGAGCTTCTTCAGCTGGAGCTGTCTAGCCCAAGATGAGGCCCTGCCCCTGCTGGTCTTCCAAGAAGCCCTCCTCTAGGGCAGGTCCTTACCCACCAGTGCCAGTTGAGACCTGCCCACTAGTATAGACCACTGGGCATGGTACAGCATCTCTGAACTCAGATCCTGGAGGCTTTCTGAGATGTGATGGCTTAGAGCTAGTGTGTTCCAATGTGGCTGAATGGCCTATGACATTATTTTGCCCTGTGTCTACACCAGAGCTCTCAGCCTGGTGTCCAGAAGACTATATTGAACTTACAGATGCATTTACTTTGGTCCCCATAGTGTTTTTTAGAAATTTAAAGGTGGGCTTGGTGGTGTAGTGTATAATTCCAGCACCTGGGATGCTGAGGTAGGAGGATCATGAGTTTGAAAAAAAAAAAAAAAAAAAAACAAATTGAATTTGTTAGCAATATTTAAACATTGGGGATATTTTGTATTTTTAAAAATCAGGGCTGGAAATGTGGCTCAAGTGGTAAACTACCTGTCTTGCAAGCTTAAGGCCCTGAGTTCAAACCCCAGAACTGCCAAAAAAAAAAAAAGAAAAACTAGATTTCATAACAATCAAAACCTTTCATTTGGAGACATGGCTCAAGTGTTAGACAAGTGAGCACTTGTCTAACAAGTTCTGGGCCCTGAGTTCAATCCCTAGTGCCTAAAAAAGAAAAAAACCAAGAACAGGGCTTCTGTTCCTGCAAAGCTAGAGCCAGTTGCAACTGCCCTCTTCAAGTATGCATTCTCCATTTGCCACAGGCCCCACCACTCTCTATTGTACTCCTCCATGCCAATGTTACGTCTTGGTTCCTGTAGGCCTTTGAGTTTGAGACCCCTGGGCTACCTGTGTTCTCTCTGGTATTGGGTCTCCTTCCCTCTCTTTCTGGCTGCCCTCTTGGACATATCTGGGGAACCCAGCCCATGGTAAGTATGAGCTGGAAGATGTGTGAACTTTATCCATCCAGTGGCAAAGGGTACCTACTGCCTTCTAAGGTTACTTGGAGATTGTAGTCAATGTTGTTATTCTCAGAACAAAAGAGACAGGGAGGAAGACATGCAACTATACAGGTCATCTTTCTGAGAGGGCTACTGTGAGTCATTTCCTGTCTCCTGGAGATGTTAGTCCAGACCAGTCAGTTACACATCTGATCTCACTGAATTTTCAGCAGGGGGCATTGAAAAGAACACTGTAAATTAGGGGCAGGACCAGGACGAGGGTGAGGAAAGTGAGGTACTTGTCTCAGGTGCCAAATGTAAGAAAGGAGCCTTGGAGAGGTGCTCGCCCTGTGAGTGGGCATGGTGTTGATGGGCTTCTCAGACCCTAGGGTGCAGCAGGATCATCTGGGGAGCTTGCTAAACTGCAGGCACAGAGCCCAACCCTCAAATCCTGAGAGGAAACTGCATCTGTAACCTGCAATCAGATGCTGATCTAAATACTGAAGAGCCAGGGCAGGGACTCCCGGAGACCAGAGGTGTCCATGCAGGTGGCAGGTGTGCTCAGAATTCAGTCAGCTTAGGGAAGATGAGGCACAGCACTTGCGGCTCTGGGAAGAGGACCCTGGAAGATGGACCTTTGCCAGGTGCCCCTGGTCAAAGCAACACCTTGTAGGCCACACCATGTCCATCCTGTGTTGAGCTCAGCAGGGAGTTAGGATTCTGGTCTAGGATGTGAGTCCTTATATCTGCTGTCAGGTCTTTTCATCCTGACTGATTTGAGTGTGACCTGGAAACAGAAATCAAACTAAGTACATTTCCACTGGCAGATAGAGGCTTACATTTTCATCCCGTCAAACCTGAAAGCTCTAAGGGCAGGGACATCATTAGTCTTCTTCCTGGCCCCATACAGGTTCTCCTTTCTGAAGGAGTCTTTCAAGCCTCCCAGTTCTACCAGGGCTCCTTGAAAAGCTTCCCCCTGGCCTATTACTGGCATTCGTCCTGAAGCAGAAAGAGCTCTGGGTGGGGAATCAAGCCTCCCTTGCTGATGTCAGCTCAGCTGTTGACCTTGCCTGTGACCCTGGAGAAGTCACTTCCCCTCTTTAGGCCTTAGACTAGATCAGAGCTTCTTAAACATTAATGTGCCCCCCCCCAAAAAATGGTGAGGTAGGTAGGTACCTCCAAAAGTCTGTGCTATAAAAGCAGCAAATAAAGCTGGCAAAAATGGTAAGAATCAACTTGAGTGGACTCAGATTTGAGTTTATTGCAACAAAGTGGAGGCTTAAGGGAGAATGAGCTGAATTCATTATGAGCTTAGCCCATCCTGGTGCTATCTTCCATTCTCCAGGAAAGCAGAAGCATCAAAAACAATATTCCACATTTCCTGTATAGTTCCCTAATGCTGGAGGCAGCAAGACAGACCTTATCTTGAAGAGTTTATGATTATTTTAACCTGTTAGGTTGTGCCCTAAAAGACTAGTTCAAATAACTTAACTTTTGTTTGGTGTTAACTTAGGACTCTGCCAAGGTAAATGTGGCAACTGGGAGATGGGGTGAGGGGCATTTCAAGTCCAATGTATTAGCATGATGCCTAGGGGAAAGGTAGGTTGAAAGAGGAGGCAAATTGAAAAGCGTGAAAGGGAGTCCGCAGAATGACGGGTTTTAGGGAAAAGGCTTTGAAGAACTCCCACATGGGAGTCTAAAGGCCACACACCTGCTCAGGTCTGGGTGCATGTTTAGAAAATGCTTGAGACGGTCTTAAGAGTGCTCACCTGTGGCTGATCTTTATGTTCTGCACAAGGAGGAAGTGAAGGCGGAGATAGAGTTACAAACTGCCTGTGTGGAAGGTGTGCCCCAAAACACAGGACACATTTGCAAACTTGTTTTTTTTTTTCTCCCCCCCAGATATTTAGAGACATCTGTTAATCAAGCTACCAAGTGGCCACACTTGACAAATAACCCATACTTAAAAAATTAGTTTATGGGCTGGAGGTGTGGCTCAAGTAGTAGAGTGCCTGCCTAGCAAGTGTGAAGCCCTGAGTTCAAACTCCAGTACTGCCAAGAAAAAAAAAAATTTAGAAGGCTAGGGTGTGATTCAAGTGGTAGAGTACTTGCCCAACAAGCATGAGGCCCTGAGTTCAAACCCTAGTACTGCCCCCAAAAGAAAAAAGTTTAGAAAATTCACTAAGCTACAACAAAGAGCATCAATAAACTGAGGACAGAAGAATTTGATTTCCTGAGTTGCCATACTATAGTATTCAGAATGTCTAGTTTTCAACAAAAATGATGAGATGTACAAAAACCAAAATATGGCTCATACACAGGAAAAAGAGAACAACCCAGACATTGGACTTACCAGATAAAGACTTAAATCAGTTGTAAGTAAAACCCAAAGAGATGAAGGAAACTGTGAACACAAACTAGATCTAACAGGCATATGTAGAACATCCCAGCCAACAAATTCTCTACATAGAACATAAACTAAAAATTTAAAGTTTGCCCACAATGGAATGAAATTAGATAACAAAAACAGGAAAATCTGGAAATTTTATGAATATGTGGAAGTTAAAACTTTTTTTTAAAAAAGAGCCGAAGAAGAAATCACAAGGGTGATTAGGAAATACTTTGAGATTAATGAAAATGGAAGCACAGTACACCAAAATTCATGAGATGCAGTGAAAACAGTGTACAGAGGAAAACTTACAGCTGTAAATTCCTATATTAAAAAAGAGATGGAAATCCCTAACCAAATTTCCACTTTAAGGACTTAGAAAACAAAGTGCAAACTCAACCCCAACCAGCCTGAAGGAAATAAATGATTTAGAGGGTAGGTTAAATGAAATGGGAAATAGAAAAGCATTAAAACCAGTTAAACAAAAAAAGTTTCTGTAAAAATATAAAACATGGGCTTGAGAAGTGGCTCAAGTGGTAGATACCTGCCTAGCAAGCACAAGGCCTTGAGTTCAAACCCCGGTACCAAGAAATATGAACCAAATTAACAAACCTTCAGCTAGGCAGAGAAGGAAAGAGGTGGAGGGGAAGGGAGAGCGAGCTCAATTACTAAGTCAGGAATGAAAGCGGGGACATTGCTAGCTTTATAGAAACAACAGGAAGGATAAGAAAATAAGAAAAATTGTAAGCCAACAAATTGGACATCTAGAGAAAATGGATAAGTTTGTAGAAATATGTGAATTACCAAAACTGATTCAGGAAGAAATAGAAACTCTAGATCATAGAACTTCAGCAAAGCAAAGCCTAGAGGCAGGTGGTGAGTTCTATCAAATGGTTAAAGAAAAGTTAAACCAATCCTCACTCTTCCAAATAAATGTAGTCATTCTTTGAGGTAAGTATTACCCTGATACCAAAGTCATACAGACATCATAAGAAAACTACAGAGCAATATCCTCACAATATGGGTGCAAAAATCCTGAGCAAAATAAGGATTATTCATCAGGATGAACTGAGGTTTGTCCCAGGAATGTAAGGGTTATTAGAATAATGAAAATCAAAATGATACATGTTATTAATAAAATGAAAAGGAAAACCCCTCATCTCGATTTGAAAAGACCCATTTTAATGATAAACCAAGAAAATAAAAATAGAAAATAAAAATTTCTGATAGGGCATGTGAAAACTCCACAACCTAACATTGCCAGTGTTAATGTGAAATGGAACAGCTGCCGTGCAAAACAGTTTGATGGTTTTTCAAAAGGTTAAACAGAGCTACCACTGGATTCAGCAACGTTATTCCTAGGCATATACTAGAGGAGCAAAAACATAGAGCCTCACAAAAACTCATAAATGAATGTCCGTAACAGCATTATTCATAGTAGCCCAAATGTGCAAACAATCCAAACATCCACTAACTGATGGATGAACAAAATGGTCTATCCACACAATAGAGCACTTCTCAATCAAAGACAAGTGAAGTGCTGACACGCGCTGTAACATGGATGGATCTTTAAGATGTGCTCAGACACAAAAGACCGTTTACTTTGTATAAATTACATATCTACACTTTTTTGCATTTATACAAAGTATCCAGAATAGGTGAGTCCATAGAGCCACAAAGATTGGTGGTTTCCGGGGAGCTGGTGGAAATGGGAATGGGAAGCAACCACTTACTAGAGCCAGGGTTCCGTCTGGGGTGATGAAAGGCCTGGAATTAGACAGTGGTCAATGTCCTGAAACACCAAATTCATACAGGTTAGAAATGGTCGTTATGGTGTATGAATTTTACCTCAAGCAATTTTAAAGAGACTCAATGGCGGAGTGGGTCTGTCCCCAGCACAAGGATGGGGAGCTTTTTGATGGGCACACAAGTTGCCTGGCTGACCTCGCTAATAAGCAGATTCTGATTCAGGATGTCTGGGTGGGACCCAAGATCCTGCTTTTCTGACAAGATTTCTCGCGGAGCTCTGTTCTTTTGTGGCCACGGTTTGAGTAGCAAGACTAATTTAAAGAGCCTTGTGCTGTGTCCCACTGTGGTCCTGGTCTCAGGTACCTCGCCTCTTGGACCAAACCCTGCCCTGTCTCGTCTCTAATAAATAACAAGGGCTGAAGCACAGCCTGACAGGGGGCCCTAGGTCTGATCCTAGAGTGGGATGCAGGCCTTAGGGGATGGGGTAGGAGAAGGGGCTGTGGTTATAGATGTCACTATCACCAGACATGGGACCAAAGTAGTAGCTTTTATTTCACACAAAGGAGGGGAAGGAGGGTGAGAAGAGATGGCTTGGTTCCTAGAGGGGTGCAGTCCGCAGGTGCATTACATCCAGTTCCTGGGCTCTGGCCGTCAGAAGTGATCTGAAAGAGAGGTGTGCCCCTCAGTGAGCAGCAGGGGGCGCAGAAGGGTCCCCTCATCCTCTTGGTGCCCAGCAGCTTCCTCCCCAATGCTTCCAGTCCTCTGTCAGGGAACCCAGGGCTCAAGAAGGGAGCAGGTGATAACTGTGCCACTGCCCATCAGTGGGATGCCCAGGGCAAGGGGGCTGGAACAGCAGTGAACCCTCAGAAGGGAGATTGAAAGAGGATGGAGGAGGAAGACAGTGGCTTCTCAGGGTGGTGCAGCTGCTACCGCTGCCCTGTGTGTGCAAGGTGGGCGGATCTGCCCACTTGGTCCCTTGGATGCACAGGGTGGCCCCCTGCATGTGCAGGGTACACTTGTGTCCCAGGTAATAGAGGCCCAGGGTCTCCTCTCTGCTGACTGAGCTGCTTACCATCTCCAGGAAGGTCAGGGGCAGGGCTGAAGGGCCCTGGGGGCAGATTCCAGGCCAGTTCCTCCAGCAGGCCCAGTAGGCCTTTGACTTCCACCTCCAGGTGTTCCACTGTCTTTTCCACCATCTGGGAGGAAGGGGGGATACATGAACACAGCCAACTTCTGCTTTGTGGACCCCATCCTATGAGTGCTTTGTGGGCACTCCATCCAGTGGAGTGCAGTGAGGAGAGAACTGGGTGCTGTAGGATCCAGGTCCTACACATTTCTTTTGCTGCCCTGCCCCCTGGTGGCATCTCTGCTAAATAACAGGTTTGGAATTTGGAAATTTTCATAGGGGACGTTAAGAGTGGTTTTGTGCCATAGACCCTGTTGGTGGTCTGATGAAACCCACAGACGTCTTCACAGAAAAATGCTTTAAGTGCAAAAAAAATTAAATATGATCAACAAGGGCACCAACTATCTTTAAGTGTTGAGTGTTAAAAATTTGATACAATAGATGTATTTATTAATTCACTGAATAACATGATCTAATTACTGCCACTCTGACATAGTATAAATGACATGCTGAGATATTTGTAACTATAATGGGGTAAAATCTGGATTTGTGTTGAGGGCAAAGTCACTGTACTGTTTAGTATGAACAAGAATGCTAAATTTCAATTAAGGGTTCGTGACTAAGAAGATAGAACTTTCCTACACACCTCCACCTTTCCTCAGTATGGGGAGACGTCAGACTGTGTGTAAGGAAGGCCCCAGGGGAGGCAGAGGGTGTAAGGAGCTAATCAGCTGAACAACCCAGTTAGGCTAGATGTTTGAAGCAGTGGCCAGAGGACAGGACACCTGGATTTCCTGACATTCCAAAACAAGGCTGTGTCTGCACATTAGACTGACAGGTGTCCTAAAGCTGCATGTCCTCTTCCCCCCTCCCCTGCATCCATACACCCCCTTATTACCTCTTCCATGATGTCTAACCGGCCTTGTATAGCCACGAGCCTGTCACAGCCTGTGCTCCAAGCTGGTTCTCCTTGGGAGGGGCTGAGGGGCTGCTCAGGAGCTGTGGGAAAACAAGTCCTGTCACTGTGGGGCCCTTGGGTGTCCTGTGACACAGGAGAGTCCTGTAAAACACTGGGCTTAAATGAAGTAGGTCCTGAAAACAGCCACACAGGTGAGCAGAGGATGCTTAGGTGACACCCAGTAACTATGACCACCCTAGCCATTCCCCTGTCTCTGTGGCCACAATCACCTCCAGACCAAGGTGGCCTTTGTCAAGAAGGCAGTGCCTGGATTGGGAGAGATTTTGCCCAGGGAGAGCAGCATACTCAAAGAGGTGAAGAGAGGCATAAAGTGACCAGGCTCCTTGGACCAACCCTTCAGGGGTTTACAGTGACTGGAAAGTACCAGGTGTATGGGAGACTGGGGAGATCCATCCTAGAACTAAAGCCAAAGGGTAGACCTTTATCCCAAGGCCTTGATATGCAATTGCAACGTGTTTTTTTTTTTGGTGGTGGTACTGGGGTTTGAACTCAAGGCCTTGCACTTGCAAGGCAGGAGCTCTACCACTTGAGCCACACCTCCAGCCCTGCAACGTTTTTTTGAAGGAAGTGTTTTGAATATTTAAATACAGAGAATGAATTGGAGGAAGTGTCTTTGGAGGCTGATGAGGAGTGATAAGCACAGATAATATCAGGAGAAACAGAAGAAAATGGGGATGTTTTAGCAGCAGCATTGACACAGACGAGTTAGTCTGAGCTGGCATTAACGAGTGCCACCACACTCCATGTGGCGTACAAGGCAAGTGTGCTAACTCTGTAACTACCCCAGCAACCCATTGTTATCCCCAGTTTCCATGGGAAGACAGACACAGAAGAGAGAGATGCCATGTCCAAAGTCAAGATTGGAAATGCAGCCTACTCAACTCTTGATTCTCATCTTCCTCCCAACCTAGGTTCTTCCTAGTGGAAGAAAAATGATCTTTTCTATCAAAGTATATGTCACCCTCTTAGATTACTTAAAATTCCTCAGGTCGCCATCTTAGGTGACTTGCATTGTTTAAAGGGTTTCTATTTCTTCTTCCAGATTCTTGTACAGCCCCATTGCCGGCAAAAATTGCCCTCCAAATTACATGCCCTAACCCATCCCCTAAACCATTTTAGCCAATCGAGGAAGATTGTGAACCTTTGACCTGGACAAATCCCAGGTGAGGGCCAGGTACAACTGCATCAGGGATATAAGAAGAAGACACTGCCAGCCATTTTGTGCTCCCGTGTCTGCTCAGCTGGAGTGAGTACAGGCTTGCACCCTTTTGATCAAAAGAAATTGCCTTGTCAAGATTTTTCTCTGTCTCTCATGTCTGTTTTTGGCACCAGAGGGTCTTTAATTCCAGCACTAGCACCACCAGCTCTCACACCATAGGTCACAGAGCCCTTGTGCTGAGCACGTTTTACATCGTTAGTGACTGAGCTGTTGCAGGCATCAGAGTTGCATGGATCCTTGGAGAATGCTGACCCTCAGGAAGCAGACTGTTGTCCCAAAGGTGAAGAGAGACGAAGAGCTTTACAGATCCTACAGAGGACCAGGAGGTCACCATGGCCTAGGGCTAGCTCGACCAGGAAGAACTAGGACAGAGAGCAGTGGAAAAGTCACTGCCCCATGCCACCCAGCACTTCCGTCTTGAGTGGCAGAGGACAAGCTGTGTGTAGATTGCAGTGGCATGAAAAGGGAAGGCAAGGTCATGGGTGGATGCCTGGATTCTGGAAAACTTTTTCATGAAACTTGGCCATGAAGGAAGGGGGATCTGCTCACCAGGCCTACAGAAGTGGGTACTGTTGTCAGTTGTGTTTTCTTAAGCATTGCACAGCCATGTTTATTGCCTGGAGCACAGGAAGGAGACAGAACTGAAGAAACACATTTCCTGAAGAGATGGGAAGCCCTGGAATCCAAAAGGGAGAGGAGGAATCACCTGGAAGGAGGAGAGAGGGAATGTAGCAAAAAATGAGTGAGGGCAAACTTTTTAGAGGGCCAAAAATGAGTTCCCACCTCTATTTATTCCAAAGAAAAAGGGTATCAGCTGCTGAAAATTCATGTAGGGAGGAATGCTAGTTACTCAAGTTTTAGCGGGTTGTTAAAAACAGCCATTAAAATGGTAGCCATGGAGAGAGTATTTCCACTGTGGAAATTCAGCCATTTTTTTTCCCCTCTGAGGATCAGTTTATCAGTGCAGGAGATGTGAGTAGAGAGGACTTAAAAAGGGGTTGTAGAGACCAAGGGGGGTGGGGGGGGCGGGCTGTGTAGGACAATCATACAGAATGAGCTGGCAGCAGTGAGGAGTTCTGGAAGCACCAGTTGCTACGGTTTGGATCTTGAGTGTCCCCTAAAAAGAGCCCATGTGCAAAAGGCCCTGTCCTCAGAGTGGCACTATTAGGAGGAAATGTATACCTTTAGGAAATGGGTCCTAGAGGGAGGTCCTTAGATGACTGGGGACACAGTGGATTGTGGGACCCCAGTCTTCTTTTCTTCTGGTTGATGGGGTGAGTGGTTTTGTTCTATCATTTGCTCCCACCATGCATCACAAGTGACCTAAGGAAATGGGGCTGGTAGATCATGGACCGGGACTTCCAAAACCATGAGTCAAAATAAAACTTTTCTCTTTGTAAGATGCTTGCCTTAGGTGTTTCATTACAGTGATGGCAAGCTGATTAATAACAATTTGTTTTTTTTAATTTTATTTATTTATTTTTTGCAGTACTGGGGCTAGAACTCAGGGCCTATACCTTGATCTACTCCACCAGCCCCATTTTTGTGAAGAGTTTTTCGAGATAGGGTTTCACGAACTATTTGCCCAGGCTGGCTTCTTTGAACCGTGATCCTCCTGATCTCTGCCTCCTGAGTATCTAGGATTATAGGTGTGAACAACCTGCACCCAGCAACAATTTGGTTTTTAAAAAGTCTCCTTTTCATGATTTTCCTCCACTGAACTTAGAAAACCCTCTTCCAAAGACAATGGTGTGACTGTTGAATTCGGGGAGGGAGGAGGATGTTATAATAGTATGTTGGCTACCTTTATAAAAGTGAGTCTTTTAGAGGTCCATACTGAAAGGCCAACTGCAGAAATGCCACGATGCTTTGCATTTACTTCAAAATAATCCAAGCCCGGCATGGGGAGAAGGAAGGGGCACGAGTGGGTACACAGAGCAAAGAAGACTGGCCAAGCCCAAGCGGTGATGAGCACATGGTGGTGCGTTCAATCAAGTATTCCTTCTATTTTTGAGTGTACGGTTTAAATTTTCCGTAATAAAAGCCAGTTGTCTGATGGTGGTGTTAGCAAAAAGCAGAAGCCATGATGTGCTGAATGCATAGACAAAGAATGTTCAGAAAGAGGGAGAGAATAGCATGGGAGACCCCACCTGCAGGGCTGTGCTCCATTCTGGGCCACAAGCTGAGAAGGCCATGGAGAGGCAGGAGCAGGTCTGGAGGTGGCCCCTGTGAAGGACTACTTTTGACTCTTGTCCCGGCTGAAGGGGGGATTGGTCTAGAGAGGAAGACTTGGAGGTAGGAAATGCTGTTCTCACCCCCAGGGCAGGCTGCTTATGAAGGGGTGTCCGTCCTAGTGTGAGTCTGTGCACGCACACACCCTCTGCAGGCTCTGCCCAGGGCCCTTTGGACATCATTTCCCTGAGCAGCACCCGCCCTTGATCAGCCCCTAAACCACTCTTCCCCTCCACCCTTCCTGCTGCTTCTGCCAAGACCCTGTGGCCCAGTGGGGATCTGCCAGCTGTGAATGTCTCCACCAACATGGATCGGCTCCTCTCCATTGGCCTCAAACACTTCCCTATGTGTTTGTGATGAGATCTAGCTTGGCTCCACAGTGCCTCCAGGGAAGAGGCTGGGCTGAGGTTGCTTTCTGCACGGCTCAGCCATAATCCCTCACATCTGGACAGAGCTGTGCTCTGTACACTCACTGTCCATGAGCTCATCTAGGCCTCAGAGGGGCTCATATGAGAGAGGGCTTGGAGTGGGGCTCCGACAATGACACAGCTCACTGCTTTCTCCCCATGGCAAGCCTCACCATTGCTAGGGCTTTGGCCAAAAACACTCTCCATTCTCAGCCTGGTTTAGCTACTCATCACGTGAGACTGAAAAAATACCTTGGCCTCCCTGAGCCTCTGCAGCCTCCTCTGTCAAGAGGATAGATTGCGCTGAGGTTCTGTCTCCCAGATAGAGCTCATCTGGGAACTTCTCTCTCTTTTAAAGCCTGTCCAGAGGCCTCAAAAATTAGCTTCAACATCCAGGTGCATGCCTGTAATCCCAGCACTTGGGAGGTGGAGGCAGGAGGATCAGGAGATTGTAACCAACTCAGGCAAAGTTAGTGAAACTCTGTCTCAAAAAGCAAAAATAAGGCTGAGTGTAGTGACTCATGCCTATAATCCCAATTACTCAGAAGAGAAGGATCTCAGTTTGAGGCCAGTCAAGGCCAAAAGTTAGCATCTCAATCAGGCTGGGAGTGATGTTGCCTGACTGTCATCCCGGTTTTGAGGGACGACATAGGTAGGAAGATCACAATTTAAGGCTGGGTGAGAGCCTGCCTACAAAATAAAGTGAAAAAAGGCTGGGGGTGTGACTCAAGTGCTAGAGCTCCTGCTTAGCAAGGGCAAAGCCCTGAATTCAAACCCCACTACCACCAAAGAAGAAGGAGATAGAGAAAAACAGCTCCAATTTCAGAACTGGGGTAAGTAAAGGAAAGGTTGCTTCTTGGAGCAAAAACTTCAAGGCAAAACTGGGTACCTCCCATCTCGCTCTCTCTCTCTTTCTCTCTCTCTCTCCCCAACTGAGAAATGGATCTCCTCGGAGCTTGATGTGGTGGCCATGGGTTGAGGAGCAACGTGCGCTAGTGAAATTGTGAGATCAGGCTCCTGGGTGGAGCGCAGAGGCCCATGGGAGGTGCTAATGAGCCCTGGCCACTAGGTCCTGTCTCTGAAGCAGGAAGTCTGGTCTTCCCGGGAGACCTTTGTACCTGGGGCCCACAACTCAGGTGATTTCTGTGTGTCAGGTGATGAGAAATACTGTCTCACTGGCAATTGTTAAAAGTGCTGCTTTACCGCCTTCATCATCAGAACCACGTGCTGCTTTCACCAGCAACACTGGCCACTTGGAGGTTGGTGATATTTGACCGCATTTAATGAGATAGGATAATAAACTTTACCACATCCAATACTTATGATTCATTCATAAGTTTTGTGGGTTTTGATTTAAAAAAAAAAGTAGAACATTAGTTTCAAATGATTGTGCGAAGAACTTCGATATGTGCTTGGCTGAAACAGGAGAGGGACCCTGGAGGCCTCTAAAAGAGACCTTGAATTCCGAGGAATGTTTTGTTTTGTTTTAGTAGGGACATGTCCTATCTCCCTTGTTCTCTGACAAATTTCTAGATCTGGATTTAAACTTGTGGATCACAGAGAATTTGCCAATGTCTTTCCCATGCTTTCAGTTTCAGGTTAAATTAGTATTTTACTTAGGATGCAAGTTAGGCTGCTGTAACAAAGAGCCCCTGTCAGTCGCACCCATGTACCTATTCAGAGCTGGACTGGCTGGTGGTCAGGCTGTCAGGCAGCTCTGCCCAGAGGCTGGACAGGAACCCAGAGTACTCCACTCTTGGTACACCACAGTTTTTAAACCACTGAATTGTAATAAGCTAAATCATACCCCCAAACCCCAGAATGCCACACAGGGGCATTTACCATGTAAGGCGACTAAGGTTCAGGGAGATGGAGGCACTGAGCAAATCAGTCAGGGAAGCCCAGACCAGGACTTCCTCTGTGCACAGAGAAGCTGGTGCTCTTTCTAGATCAGTCTGACCAGGTCTGAAGATGGAGAGGCATCTGCTGTACAGTTAAATCTATGCAGGGAGTCAGAAGGTGCAAGGGTCCCAGGATCCTTGGGAGGGGCTTCTTCTACAAGGATGCAGGGGCCCAGCCCTGACCTGACTCTGGATTCTCTGATGCTAGCCAATTTCACCTGCTGATCCTGGCTTTCTTGGCTTTTAGAACAGGCATAACCATACTGTATATTCCAGCCTTCTCTTGATTTGTGATCAGTGACCATGCCAAGCTTTTTGTTGAGTACTTACATTACATGCATCAACTCATTTAACTCTATTTTGAGGTCAGTATCTTATATTCCTTTTCCTTAGAAAAAACTTTTTTATACATCGGAAAACCAAAGATCAAAGAAATAGAGTGATATGCCCAAGATTGCAAGCTGGTAGGTGATAGCAACTGGACTTGAGTCACACTTCCTGACACTGCCTCTGCTGTGCCACCCCAGGGGTGTGACTTTGTGTAGGTTCAGGGCTTCCTACCTCGGGACTTGTCCCATCTCCTTTGTAAAATGAGGGATTGGGCAGATACGGGCAAAGGGCACCTATACTATCGATCCCTTTGCTTCTCTTGCACCAAGTGTCTTTCAGTGGCCCACGCTACACATCGTACCCATTTTTATAGAAATGCCATGACCTTCTTCACAACTCCAGCATCTCCTTCTTTCACCCAAAGTGGAAGCAGAATCCCAATGGAAAGCAAATGCTCATGGGGACCGGGAATGGTGGTAAACAGTGACAGCTTCCCCACTGGGACCTGAGGCATGGGTGAGACTAGTTAAAAGAACTAGATGCATAGGGTCCCTCTGACAGCAAAACAGGAACCCAGCTGAAGCCCTGCCTTAAGGAAGGTCTACAGGTAACACAAGTCAATTTGTTTCACTCAATATATAAAGTTTTTATAGACCAGTATGAAAAAAATTCCAACACCACAATTGAGAAAGTATAAAACACTTTACAAGAATCTGTAGAAATGACCAATATACCTTTGAAGAAAAATCCAACCTCACCAGGAATCCAAGAAATGCAAATTAAAATAATAAAAGACTATCTAAAAGATATTCTTACAAAGACAAATGTAATTGATCAAGCTTCTGGATTTAGCCATCAGTTCATAGAAAATACAAGGGGCAGAGGAACACTTGAATGATACCAAGTGATAAGAATAACAAACTCTAAATGTGGAACCATTCAGGGCAAACCTAGTTTCTTCAACAAATAAACTTCAAGAAAAAAAGGGAATGCAGAGAGAACTTAGATTCTTAAGCAGACAAAAGACATCAACCAAATGCAATGCATTTAACCTTACTTAGATCAACAAACGAAATATAAAACATGACAGAATCGAGGACATTTGAACACTAAATGAATGTTTCATTTTGGGGTGTGATAATAGTGTTATAGCTGTGTTTACTAAAAGAGTACTATCTTTCAGAGATACACAAGGAAGTATTTATAGGTGAAAATATATGAAGTTTGGAATTTCCTTTAAAATAATCTAGTCAGGAGAGCAGAGGTGGGATTAAACATAAAATGAAATGAATGAATACTTAAAGAAGGATTAGCCAGGTGTAGTGGGGCACATCTGTAATCTCAGAACTCTTAGAGACTGTGGCAGGAGGATGGAGAGTTTGAGGCTAGGCTGGGCTGGTGACAAACTGAGTCCCTGTCTCAAAAAAACAAACAAGCAGGGCTGATAGGTACATTATAACATTCTGTTTTTGTTTACTATTATCTTGTGTTCTATTTTTGTATCCAAACATTTTCATAATTAAAAGTTAAGGAAAACTTCTGTACCCTATAAATGTGTTCCATTACTATGTGTCAAATAGAAAAAAGTTAAGGAAAACAATGGGATAGTGTCTAAAATCTAAAAGGCTATAAACAAAAATGTGTGAATTCAATGTGAAATCACACTAATACACTTACGCTTTCTTCTTCTCAGTCCATAGCAATGAAAGCAAGCAGAAAGAGAAGCAATGTTTGAAAACTGGTTTGAATTAAAGTGTATATACCAGTTGTGGCTAAAGGGGCAGAAAAAGCCCTTTGTGGGCAGAGGAGCTTCTCCCTCTGTGGGGAGGGGGGTAACACTGGGAGTTTTGATTTTTGCTTCTGGAGACTGGGCCAGCAACAGGAAGAGGGCGTCAGGGAAAGATGGATAAGGGAAGCCATCCACTGTGGGCGGAGTGCCAGCCACTCCCCAGCAGCCTTGTAGAGAAGTTGTTGATGATGCTTACCAGGTGGAGAAACTGAGGCTAGTGGGGAAGGATAGGGTTGTCTGAGAGAAGTAGTGTGTGTGCCCTGCTGGGTACTCATCCAATGCCTGAAGCCAGTCCTGAAGGTCAAATTTCTTCTCCCCACTTTACACACCAGGAAACAGGCTCTGAGATGGAAAGTGACTTTCCCAGGGAAGGGAATCCCCAGGATCTTGGCAGGCTGAATCCTTTCCCTGAGTGCTAATCCCCTCAGTTCCCTGGGTCCTGAAAGGGACTTGGGGCTTCCATCTTAGTGCAAGGCACTGCCACCTGGCTGGGAGCAAGGGTCTGACTGAGGGGACAGGAGGCCTGGGCACTTGGTGTAGGCTCTACCTTGGCACCATCTGTGAGACTTGGACAACTGGGAATGAGCACTAGCCACTCCCTGTGTGAATGGGAACGTGGCTTGTTAACTGGAAAGTGCAGTCTTGGCCTGGTGGAGTGAACATAGTTGGGTATCCTGGGCTGTAGCTCAGTAAGTCACTTGACATGGGTTACTGTCTTTCTTCACAGACTCACCTGTGAAGGGGCAGCATTAAGACTGCAGGGGGAGGGGGTGGGCAAAGGGGACAGTGAAAGGCAAGGAACCCAGCTAGTGGAGACTCCAGGTGATCTCCCTAATGTCCCTCCACTTCCATCCAAGGCAACTCAGGCCCTTGGGGAAGCTCTCTGGAAACCTGGAGGGTGGTTTCACCTCACCGCAGAACCCCTCAGGCCACCTGGCAGATGAAACCGTGGGGGTTCCCTGTCTGTCTCTCCAAGAGCGGTACTGGCCCCGCCTGGGTCACTGGCTCTTTGGGATGCCTTCTAGAGCTGCGAAGGCGCCTGCGCAGACCTCCTGGGATGCAGTTGGCCGGAGCTGCCCCACCCCGAGGACTGGACCTCTGCTATCCTTTGGCAGCGGGTGACTCCACTGTCCCTCCCTTTTGGTCCCTCTCTAATCTTTCCCTTTTCCCCAATGGCCTCCCCCACTCTTTCCTCTTGCCATTACAGTGCCTTTTTGTTTCCTTCTTGGTTCTTCTTTTTCTTCTTTTTTTTTGCCTCTCAAACTTTTTCTTTCTGTCTTCGTTCCTATCTCCTAATCCTTTCTGTCTCGGACTCTTCTTTTTATTCTTCTCTCTCTCTCTCTCTCTTTTTCCTCTCTGTTCCCGTCTTTATTTCTCAGCGCTTTCCTATCTTTCTGTTTCTCTTTCCTCTCACGATCATATCTCTCTCCTTTCCTTTTCTGCATCTCTCTCTCTCTCCCCCTCCTTCCCTCCCTCCCTCCTTCCGTCTGTGTCTGTCTGTCTGTCTCTTCCCTGCCATCCCGCGGGTCTCCCCGGGTCCCAGGGCCCCACTCACCCGCCACGGCGCCCGCGGCGCGGAGCAGGGCGAGCCCGGCCAGCGCGCAGAGCAGGGGCCGCATGGCGCGGGCAGGGGGAGCGCAGCGCCGCGTCTGCCCTCGGCCGCCCTCCCCGGGATCGCGCCGCGCCGGCCGGGAGGAAATGCTCGCAGCCCGAGCCAAAATTCCTGGGCGGCTCCGGGCTTTCAGGCTCCAGAGAACCCGCCCCCTCCAGAGGCCCCGCGGCTCCCCGCGGGCGGCGCGCAGCCCGAGACCCCCGGGGCGGCCCCCTAGGAAGGGGCCGCCCTTCCACTGCCCCGCGCCTCCGGGGCGCCGGGCGCAGAAGGCGAGGCAGGGGGCGAGGGGATGTGACTCGGGGAGCTGCCCCTGGCAGCCCATTTCACAGACCCGCAGACAGCTCAGGGAGAAGCGCCTTCCCGTGTCTCTTACTGGGTGGCACAGGATCCGAACCCCGAACCCCTAAGAGTGTGGAAGCTTTCTCTTTCTACTATGAACCAGAAATGAACGCTAATGACATCATACAGCCTTTGACCCCAGAGGGAGACTCAGGCCAGGTGTCTGCGCTCTACAGAAACTCACTGTTTTGGTGAAGAAGGGACAGCAATGTTAAAAGACACTTGTCAAAAAAGGTAAAATCACGACTGTCATACGGATAGAAAATGAGCATGGGCTAGAGATCTTATTTAACTCACTACTAACGAAGGAATGAGTAAGATGTTACAACCAGTCAGGGCAGCGTGGACACGGATGTGCAGTGGGGGACAAACTGGCTGCTGTCACACAGCGAGGGAGGAGGCAAGGGAACCCAGCGAGGCAGAATTTGCATGTCCACAGACAAGAATTAGTTGACCTTGTTTTCAGTTATCTACAGTTTACAGACTTGTAAAATAGCCCAAAAGCAAGGGAAGGAGGCATGGAGCCCAACACCACGAGAATCAGAGCTAAATGCGTAAGCCCTGGGCTGGACAATGTGCGGCAGACTCTGGGGAAGGAGGAAACAGTAATCCTACATTCACAAACGGTGTCTGCCCCTTAAGGAGTTCACGGTCTGCTAATCATCATGGCATTTAGTAAACACAGCTAAGCTTTGCTGGGTTCACGTCCGTCATTCGCCATCTCTCTGATTCTCACTGCAACCCCACAAGGGGCATATACATTCTGTAGATCAGGAAATTAAGGTTCAGAGAGGTTGAGAACTCTGCTGATAGTCACACAGCTGGGATAAGGTGGAGTCAGGATCTGAACGTAGCTCTGCTGCCTCTGCAGCCCAATTGTTAGGTAAATATACACCATGTTCCCTCATCTGTGCTAAACGAGCTGGCGGGTTTCTTCATTCTTGAGAGCCAGGTGAGTTTTCAGAGAACTTCAAATCACTCCCAACTTCCTCCAGTTTAGAACACAGTTAAATGTCATGCCTGGGACACGTCCAACAAGCTCAAAAAAAAAAAAGTTCTAGTGAAACATAAAAGTTGCAGTCTTAATAAATCTGCCGTGCCCTGAGTGCCTTGCCTGGCTGCAGGTGGAGTGCCTGGGAGGATGGCTTCCTCCAAGAGCCCCTCGGTGCTCACTGGCGTCCCTGCAGGTCGAGGCTGCCCTCTGCCTTTCCTCTTCCTGACTGTAATCCTTGTTTCTCACTTCCTCCTCAGCAGGATAGTTACTTCAGGACCCAAATCCTGAGTTACCAGATTTGCAAGCCAAGACTTAGGTCTAATTTAAAAAGACATTCCTGGGGCTTGCCGCTAGTGGCTCACGCCTGTAATCCTAGCTACTCAGGAGGCAGAGATCCCGTTTGAAGCCAACCAGGGAAATGGTTTGCCAGACCCTATCTCGAAAAAACCCATCACAAAAAAGGACTTGTGGAGCAGCTCAAGGTTTAGGTCCTGAGTTCAAACCCCAACATCACATACACAAAAAAAGCTCTCCTGGGGACTGCCATGCCCAGATGAGCTGGCTCAGAAAGAAGGATTTATTTCAGGAACTTGGTCAGATATTCCTAAAATAGCTTAGCTGTGTGGGAAGTTGTCAAAGAATATCTAAACCCACAAAGAGTTTTGTAGGTCAAAGCCAGTAGGCTACCTAATATTTTGCATTTAGAATTAAAAAAATAAAGCATATGATATTTTGTTGTGGTGGTATATGGTAAAGAAATGAAGTATTCACAGTAAAATGTGAAACTCCTGTCACTAAGTTCCCTCTGTGGTCCAGTCCCCTCAGCGTGGTTGACCGCCCCCCCACCCCCAGGCGCCAAGTCCTCGTCTGCTCATTCTATATCTATCCAGCATATATTCAGGCAGAAACATATGCACCCGAGATTAAATAATAGGCCATTTATCTTCAAATTCATGTTTATCTCAGTGGAGGCATCAAAGCTGGGATTTTAAAAACTCCATAAAGTGAGTACACATAAATCCACTTCATTACTTGTAAGAGTTGCAAAAGATCCCAGGAATGGATGCATCATTATTTATCTAGACAATCCCTTATTGATACACACCTAGGTTGTTTCCTGTTTTTCTCCAGTATAAACCATACTTCAGTGAATATCCTTTTGCATATATCTTTTTTAGAGTTTAATGTATTTTAATATCAAACTTACAGGAACAGCACAGACGACAGACAATATTGAAACTCTGTACTTGCACTTAGGACTCAGAAGCATATGCTGGATGTAATCTATCATATGATCAAAACGCTACAAACAGGGCTGGGGGTATGAAACCTTGAGTTCAAGCCCCATTACCATAAAAAAAAAGTGCTACAAATAACAGTTAGCTGCTGTCGATAAAAGATTAACTTGTAGCTGGGCGCCAGGTAGCTTGTGTCTGTAATCTTAGGTACACAGGAGGTGGAGATCAGGAAGATCACAGTTCGAGGCCAGCCTGAACAAAAAGTTTGTAAGCCCCATCTCAACCGCTCATCTCATCTACGAGAGAGGCTGAGATCGGGAATATCTTGGTTCCAGGTCCACCTGGGCAAAGAGTTTGTGACACTTCATCTCAATGGAAAAAAACTGGGCGAGGTAATAGATGCCTGTCATGCCAGCTACTGTGGGAAGCGTAAGTAAGAGGACAGTGGGCCAGGTCACTCCAGGCAAAAGTGAGACCTATCTCAAAAATAACCAGAGCAAAAAAGGTTAGAGGTGTGGCTCAAGTGGTAGAGTGCCTACCTAGCAGTATGAAGCACTGAAAACTGCAAAAAATAAAAATAAATAAATAAATAAATAAATATTGAAATGCTGGTATTGTCCCCCAAAATTAACAAATTTATTTATAATTGTTATAAAGATGAGCTGTTGAAACTTAACAACATTTGTACTTACACGAATGCTTGTACATCCTTGTGGAGCTTTTAAAAATCCACAGAGAAATGAAAATGGAAAAACCACCAATAACTGATTCCTGTCCCTTATTTTCTATTTACAGCTATACACTTAGGAACCTTTTGACGCCATGGGGGCGGGAATCTGACATTCAGAACTACCAATGTTAGGGAGAAGGATTTTTTTTTTTTTTTCAGCGCCGTGGTTCAAACCCAGGGCTTCCTGATGAAGCTTAACCCTGAGCTGTGTACATATGCTACCCGCCTTGTGGTGGAGCTTAAACATGTTCTCCTGGTATGCAGCCCAAGCTGGTTTCAAACTCATGGTCCACACGCCTCTGCCTCTTAAGTACTGGCATTACAGACAGTTACCACCTGGCTCTATTTGGATTTTTACACTGTTGTCATGGACAGCAAGCAGCTTGGTGTCTTCTAAAAGGCCAAGCAGACTTGCTGGCCCCTACAAAGCACCAAAGCCATGCTCTGAAGCACGGGGTCTGGTTTGAAGTCTGGAGTAATCACTCATACCAGACAATGGAAGAGGCGTATGGGAATCAGAAGTTCAGTAGACTTCTAATGCCTAGTTTCCCAGGGTGTCACAGTACCAGGCCTGTGACAATGAGGCTTCTTGGCCCTTCTGAGGGGGCACTCTTGTTGGTGGCTTTTGTAGCCAGTTGCTTCCTGGGGGCTTTGCCAGTGGTCAGCCTTGTCCGAGCTCTAGGGTGGACCTCCTTACTTACCCCTTCTTCACCAGGAGAGGCCATGATGGTGTTAGAGAGTCAAGGCAGCTGCCAACAGCGATCTAACTATGTATATACTACAAATTCATGTATTTCTGAGGGGCTAGATTCCTGAAAGAGCAACCATTGAGTCAGAGGGCCTTTCATATTTTGCCAATATGCCAAAAACTGTCCCTCGAATGCTCACTAAGCCCACAGGAGGGCACGGCGCTGAGAGCTGTCAAGGTGCACCCCAATCTCACCTCATCCTCTGTGCTGGATTTGGCTGCAGGGGTGCCATTTACACAAAGTCCTTCTGAAGTAGAGGGACCTAAAGTCCAGACCTAGCTAGCTGCCAGGGACATTTCCCAACACTGGATATTTCTTTTTTGAAGTCTGACAACTCGAGGATGGGAAAATGTTACCTTGTTGGTTTTATCTGCGTGCTGATTACTAATGGGAAGTCGAGCTTTATTTGCCTATTCAAATACTTTTTCCTGTTCCCCTCTTCTTTACACACTCTGGTTTTTAATCTGATGCCTCCTAGCTATCTGTGCTGGTGATGCTTCCTCCTGGTCTACCATTGCATTTAACTTCTGTGGTGGTGAACTTGATCACACAAGACTTTTATGACTTGTGGGATTTACACCTTGCTTATGATTCCTCACACCAAGATTACTAATGTTTTATGCAAATGGTTTTAAGGATTTTTAAAGGTATAATCTTTATTCCATCTAGACTTTTTGTGTTTGGGAGGAAAGATTTAAACTTAATTTTTTTCCCAAGTGGCTATTTAAATATCCTAATGTTCTTTATTGCACAACCTATATTTTTTTATCTGCTAATTTGAACATAAAGCAATTTGTTTGCTAGCTATTCATTGCCAAATGGAGTCCTGGAAAAAACTCTCACCCTCATGTCTGTCCCAGTATCAAAGAAACAAAAATCAAAATAGCCCTATCATTTCAGTAGTCACTTAAATATTTGGTGAAATAAACAGCCATTGCTGACTACAAACTCTTAAGAGCTAGAGGAAATAAGGGACATTTCCTTAACAAGAACTACTTTTCTATTGTTGTTTGTTTTGAGACAGGGTCTCATTATGTAAGCCAGGCTGGTCTCAAACTCACTATGTAGCCCAGGCTAGCCTTGTACTCTCAATCCTCCTGCTTCAGCCTCCCAAGTGCTGGAATTACAGGTGTGCACTGCCACCCCTGGCCTATACTTTTATCTTAAATAGTTCACATATTCTTATAGGAGAAAGGATAGCTACATTCTTTACTAAGCCCGGAATGAAGTAAAGATGCCACCAATCAAGCCAGCAATGATGGCTCATGCCTGTAATCCTGCCTACTTGGGAGGCAGAGATCAGGGGCATAGCTCTTCAAAGCCAGACACTATCTCAAAAATACCCAACACAAAAGAGGGCTGGTGGAGTGGCTCAAGTGGTATAGTGCCTGCCTTGTAAGTGTGAAGCCCTGAGTTCAACCCCAGTATAATAATAATAAAAAAAGATGCCACCATTCACTGGCTGAATTTAAGACAATGTTTGGGCTGCTAAGAGTGATGCAGCCTGTAATTCCAGCACTCGGGAAGCTGAGGTAGGAGAATCACAAGTTTAAAGATAGCCTGTGTTGCATAATGAGACCCTGCCTCAAAACAAAACAACAGCAACAAAAAAGGATAATTAATTTATTTCCTCCCTCCAACAGAAACCAGCCCAAACATGTAAAGGAAAACTTGTGGGCAAGACAATAAATAAGGGCCCAGTTTACAAATGTCCTCCTTTCAGCATTCTCTAGAAATGAGAGTGAGTCAGTAGAAGAAAGAGTCAAAATATGCCGACATCTGTCAGACATCACAGCAAGTTGGAGACTCTCCGACCTAAGAGTAATGGCCATCATTTATTATTGCTTTGCCATCTGCTGAACATCTTCCCTGAACTTGGTGTCGTGCCAAGGCTATACATGCCTTGCCTCATACAATCCTTGCTGATTGTGGTGGGTATTTTTATCCCTATTTTCCTAATAAAATTTATTAAATGTATTTGATCCAAGGTGATGGATCACAGGTTGAAGACCAGGCAGACCTGATTCCCCAAATTCACACTAGCCCCAGGGAGCCAGAGGCAGTGCAGGATTGTGGAGAAGGTAGGATGGGAAGGGGCAGGTGGGACATTTGGGGACAGGGAGTGGTGAACCTTAGGCAGTTAAGGGTGGGGACTTATGCCCGCCTGTAAGGAGGGAGTGTCCTGGAGTGTGGGTCCCCGCATGGAAATCCACACTGAGCAGAAAGCAAGGCTCAGAGAGTCTAGGAGGTAGTCCAAGATACATTAAGACTGCTTAGGGATTTGGGGGACTTGCTCCTGCAGAGCCAGTGTTGTATCATGGGCTTCAGGCGGGACATGCTGCTGTATGTGCAAGGGTCCCCTACAGGGGACAAATGGCGGGTGAGGATCTGGCAGGGGCTTGCTCTGCTTGTCGGTGCCCAAAGGCTGGGGGCCAAGTGAAACAGGAAATAGAGGCCAGCTGGCCCTCTGGCACAGAGGTGGGGTGAGGGGGCTGCCCAATTGGAAGTCTGAGCTGCACAAAGCCTTCTTGTCTTCTGCTTTTGGCACCAGCAAGGCTTTCCAGAGCCACCAGGAGGACTGTGATGGATGGAAGAGGCCAGCTCCTCTCTGCACAGAGGGTGACTTCTAGCCCAATGCCCACAGTTATAGAGCCAGAGAAGGTGATCTGGCATGGCGCTGGACTTCTTCCATCAGGGTGGGGGAAGGAGGGAGAGACTTGAAAAGGTGAGATTTAAGAAGTGTTTGTGGTGCATGCCTCAGTACTGCAAAAAAAAAAAAAAAAGTGTTTGTGTTTTTAATCTGCCCTCTTTCTAGTGTGCAGCCCCAACTCCTCCCAGCAGGAGAAGGTACAGGAAGATGGGAAGGCTGGCTTGGTACAGGGGGAAGGGAAGTAGAGGATGAAGGAGGTTTAATGTCAACATTGATTATATAGATAACACAGCCCTCACATGGGAATTCCTCTTTCTGACCATGTCAAGCTATGTGAGTAGTGTAGTTTCTGAGTTAATCCCAGCTGCTGCCATGTGTGATGGGCCCAGTGTTACTCCAGAGCTTGACACTAGCGCTTTCCCAACCACTGTCTTTTTTTCTTTCTTTTTTTGGTGGTATTGAGGTTTGAACTCAGGGCCTCACTAGGCAGGCAGGCGCTCTTCCACTTGAACCACTCCACCAGCCCCCAGCCAGTGTCTTTGGAGGGATGAATCCACATGTGGAGGAGGGGGCAGAAACAGGCCTCAAGGGGTCCAGCAAAGGAGCTTGGCCCTGCCTGACTGCACCACCTGGTACCCACTGCTCAGCTTCCAGATCTGCAGTGGGCTTGGAGGTCAGGAGGCAACTGCCATTCCCCGTGCTGCCCCAGCCCTCTGAGGGTCTCCTCTGCAGTGCTCTCTGGGGAGATGCTCTCAAGTTGACCGCTCACAGTGGGAGTCGTGGTAAAAGGTAACCTGTCTGCAGATGCTGCTCAACTGACTATTTGAAGCATTTCAGAGTTAGTATCTCTTAATAAGGAAGGCAGAGGAGTTGAGTTCAAATCCTGACCGTCCTTACAGGATGTGTATGCAGACTCAGGCAGGCCACCTCCTTCCGAGCTTCAGCATTCTCACTGGCAAAGAGGGCGGTAACAGGAACACCCCATGTCAGCAGAACAGGGTGAACCCCTGCCCGCCCCTGACCTGTCTTCCCCAGCTATCCTGAGCCTGCTCCAGCTCTTTCCTTGCCTTACTTATTTGCAGATGGCGAGTTTCCTGAGGCTAGAAAGAGTGTGAGCAACCGCCGACAGGTGTGGATACCCTTGAGGGGGTTCAGCCCTCCAGGGGAGCTGATTGCTGACCGCCAACGCTGGCAGCTTCCTACTTTCTGGAACAGGCACTCAGTTAAGGCACATGAAGGGGGTCTGGACATCAGCATGGGCTCCTAAGCAGCGCATCCTGCGTGCCAACTGGGGTTTGGAAGGTTTGGGGTAGGTGACAGGAAGTGCAGGGGATAAATCTGGGGATCTTTTAGGGCTTCGTATACCACTCTCGGGAGAGCAGCCTTTATGCTAACATCATAGGTGCCAGCAAGATTGGGGCTAAGGGTGACACAGTCACACCCACCCCTCTCTCTTTTTCTTCTGAAATAATTTTATGAATTATATATATTGAATTGACACATAATTGTATGTATACATTGTGTAATGTTCAAATCAGGGTAAATGTATCTCCTTCAAATGTGTCATTTCCTTTCAGTGACAACATTCAAAATCTTTTCTTCGATGTTCTGTTTTGTTGCAGTGCTAGGAATGAACCCAGGTTCTTGCTTGCACATTTTAGGCAAGCACTCTATCACTGAGCTATGTTCCCAGTCCCCACCCTTAACACCACATATTTTTTTCTTTGAAATGGGAATCTTGCTATGTTGCCAGGTTGCTCTTGAACTTGTGGGCTCAAGAGATCCTCCCGTCTCAGCCTCCTGTACAGCTGGGACGACAGGCACCACCACACCAGGCTCTTCTATGTTTTTTTTTTTTTTTTAATACTACAAAAAAAGCACAGTGAGTTCCTGTAGTCTTTTACCAGCTTTTCCACATAGTCACATCTTACAAGGGCTGGGATGTATCTCAGAGGTTGAGCCCTTGCCTACCATCTCTGTGTCTGAGGTTCTATCCTCAGCACTGCAAAACAAGAATTAAAAAAAAACCAAACCAGTTTATATAACTATGGTCCAAGTAACAAGGTCAGGAAATTAACATTAATCCAATGCTATTAGTGAAGGTACGGATATTATTCAGATGTTGCTGATTGCCTCACTAATTTTTGCAGTACTGGGATTTGAACTCAGGACTTCATGCTTGGTAGGTAGGCGCTCTACCACTTGAGCCATGTTCCCTGGCCCATCTTTCATAATCTTGACATTCCAGAAGAGTAGCCAATTATTTTGTGGACTGTGCTTTGACTTGAGTTTGGTGTTTTCTCACCATGAGTATGAGGTTATGAATTTTTGTTGAACATACAGCAGACATGATGTTGGACCCCTCCCAGTGCATCGTTTCAGGATCCATGGGGGACGTTGCTGTGTCTCAACACTGGATATGTTCACTTTGCGAGATGATGTGGTACACATGATGTCTGCCGGGCTCTCCACTGTAAAACTACTACCTTTCCTTTTGTAATTAATAAGTGTCATATAGGGGACCCTTTGAGGCAAAGCCATTGTCTTTTTGGGGAGAGGTTTTTTTTTTTTTTTTAATCTTTTCTTTTTTGGTGCTGGGATTGAACCCAGGGCCTCACGCATGCTAGGCAAGCGCTGTACCACCAAGCTACATCCCAGCCCAAGGCAAAACCATTGTCTTTTTACCATCCTACTTTCACCCACCAATTTCAGCATTCACTGCTGATTCATGGCTGCAATGTTCACTACCATTGTGTTGTCCAAACGGGAGATTTTCTATTTCTGTAATTCCTTCTAGGCTTATCAGTTGGAATTCAATTACAAGGAAGAGCGGCCCTTTCTTCCCTACTTACTTACTCAGTTACTTATTTCCGTATAGATTCATGGATATTTAGTTTACCCTACTGGTTATAATTCACTATTAACATTATTTATTCTGTTCCTCAAATTATCCCAGATAAGGTGGGCTCCTGTGTCCATTTGAAATACCGTCATTCTATTTTGATAACTTGTTTCAGTTTTTACAGCACAGGTTTTCCAAGGTTATCTTGCAATGTCACTGCCCCTACCCTGGGTTCAGTCATTTCTCCAAGGAGTCCTGTTTCCTTTTCTCAGGACATAGTACCTAGAAACGAAATCTGGGTACTGGAAGTGCTCATTGCTACTGGAGTGTCATTGTTTCCAGGCCCTCTTGGCAGACAGAGCTGAGAATATGGGTTAGCAGTTCTGAAACTATTTTATGAGTATTTTAGGATTGAGTGAAAAGCAAACATGGCTGGCAAGTGGTTCAGGTGATAGAGCATCTGCCTAACAAACGTGAGGCCCTGAGTTCAAACTCCACACCACACACACATACACACACAAGCAAACATACAAGTGAGCAAGGTTTCTCACCGTCAAGGAAGGAACTATAAATAAAGAAAGGGTAAGGGGTAAAACAAACTTTGTTGTTAAGTTACAACACAAATGCATGGTCATGAGAAGACCAGAATGTTCACTGCCACACTACCATAATAGTCCTAAGTTAGAAATTACTGGAATTCCCATTGACATCAGATAAGATAATGAGTGATATTCCCCATGCAACATGATGGATGAAAATACAATTAAGGAAAGGAACTTTCACAAAAATGCTGTGTGATTTGATTTATTTGAAATATAAAACAGGTAAAATTAACTGGGCATCAGTGTCTCACACCTATAATCCTAGCTACACAGTAGGCAGAGATCAGAAGGATGGTGATTCAAAGCTTGAAACCCTATCTCAAAAATACCCATCACACACACACACACACACACACACACACACACACACACACACACACACGAGGGGGTGGCAGAGTGGCTCAAATGGTAGAGGACTTGTCTAGCAAGTGTGAGGCCAAACAGGCAAAATTACCCTATGCTATGAGAACTTAGTTCCTTTTGTGTGTGCTGGGGTGGGTGGTGACTGAGAGAAAATAAGGGCCTTCTGAGATGCTGGTATTTTTCTGTCATTTGGAATGGTTGCTGGTTATACGGGTATGTTCGATTCTTAAAATGTCTGTATGCTTTACGTCAATAAAAAGTTCTGAAACAGTCTTCATCTGGCTCCGGACCTCTATCTTCATTTCAACTCAGCTGTTGCAACAGCCCAATCAACTGAACAGAATATGGCCAACCTCAAGAACTATATTGTGTGTTTTCTTTTTCTTTCTTTTTTTTTGGTGGTACTGGGGATTTGAACTCAGGGCCACTTGCTAGGCATGTGCTAATCTGCCACTTGAGCCGAGCCAGTCCACCAGCCTTTATTGTATACCTTTGATGTTTCCCTTCCAGGTCTGGGTGTGGGAGAGGCACATGACCTGCCCAAGAGTAGGAGAGGGGGGCCAAGAGCTGTGGATGTTAATATCAGCTGGTGATCTTTCAGTTACTGCCTTCCAGGAATTATTAACCAGGTTTAAGGGAAAGAATTAAACTCTAATACCTAAGACTTCCCTTATTTGTAATGAATTAACTTCTATGTATTGTTAAAATATAACATTTTTAAAAGATAAAATCACAACTCTCAAACAGAAAAAAAGTGACCATGCATTAGGACTTTTCTATGAATCAGTGGGGAAGCAGGTAGATTACAACAGGATGCCAAATTAAAGTCAAAAAGCTGGATATACATGAAGCCAAGGAATGGAGAAGAAAATGCACAAATGGAGCCCAAAGCAGCTTCAAGGATGGGAAATGGAAGTGAGCAAAACCCTACAGGTGTGGGCAAAATGCAGATGTACGTGCTTAGAGACAGGCTGACTAAGATGCTGTCACATCTTATAGGCTGCAAACAGCTTCCACGGAATCAAAACCAAACAACATGGAAAGGTGTGCTGCAGACAACACTTACTTCATCTTCTGTTGAAAGAAAAGTTGTCCTACCATTTCCCCTCCTTTGATCGAAAATAATGTCATTTACTCTCGTGTAATTCATCAATAAACATACCAAATAAACCTAATATTTCTGGTACCTCTCTTGTGAGAAGGTGAACTAACAAAGTGATTTTTTACATTGAGGACTGATTTGGGAAGTCAAAGATCCCAAATTGTCCAATTTGTACACTTAAGGTGGGGCCTGAGAAATAATACTTGTTTATTCATTTGAAAGGGGAATTTAAAAATAAACCAGGTGCAGGTGGCCCACACCTGTAATCCTAGCTACTTGGGAGGCAGAGATCTGGAAGTTCAAGGTTTGAGGCCAACCTGGGAAAATAGTTTTCAAGATTCCATCTCCAAAAACAACTGGAGCAAAATGGACTGGAGGTGTGGCTCAAGAGGTAGAGCGCCTGCTTTGAAAGTGTGAAGCTCTGAGTTCAAACCCCAGTCCCATCAAAACAGCAACAACCAAACCTGGACAGTAACGTGATTATAAAGAAGTTTAGCTTCCCTGTGTGAGAAATCTTATTTCATTTAATAATCCAGGGCATAGTAAGACCAATATAAAGGTCACAAAATTATTTTGGTAAAACAGAATTTTTGCTATTTGGATAAATTACATAGCAAAAAAGAATAACCCTTCATATAGTAACTGAAAACAACAAACATCAAGTCAAGGAAACAAGACCATTGAAATTGTGCAAGTTTTTTGCTGGTGGAGTGACTCAAGCAGTAAGAGCACCTGCCTAGCAAGTGGGAGGCCCTGAGTTCAAACCTCAGTACTGCCAAAAAAAAAAAGAAAAGAAACAATGCAAGATTTTCTAATGTGTTTGCTAGTGCAAAAATGCTTGTGATCCATTTTATATGCATTAGATTATATGAGTATATGCTATGTAAATTATAAGGTGATAAAATACCGTGTTATAAAACAAACTTTTATGAGATTTTAGAAACATTTTTCATAATTTAAAACACATTTCAGACTCAGGTATTATAAACCAATGCAAATAAAATTCACTTTTTTTTTTTGTGCTTGAATTTGAACCCCAGGCCTTGGGTATGCTAGGCAAGCACTCTACCATTGGTCTATGTCCCTCACCCTAAAATTCATTTTATTTTATTTTATTTTTGTTTTGTTTTTGGTGGTACTGGGGTTTGAACTTAAAAAGTTCTGTTTTAATTTCTAATACAATATAAATTATTATAATCCACAAGAAAAAGCTCCTTCATTCCTCAACATCTAAAGAGATTTCAACAAACAAACACAGGAAAACAAACCAAATCAAAAGTTTGCTGGCCCATCATGGAGTCCAGGATAAGAACCTGTTTTATTTTTATGGTGCTGGGTTTGAACTCAGGACTTTGGGTTTGCTAGGCAGGCGCTCAACCCTCAACCCCTGTTCTAGAACTTCTAAATGATGAAGGCCAAATTTGCCTTGCTGCCTTCTGCAAGACAATCCTGCCTTCATCCCTGCAGTGTCACAGGATGATTCAGCCATGCCACATTCCTGCCCACAGGCCTTTGGTTAGCCAGCCTACTCTAGTCCCAGAGACACTAACAATAGTGACAATCATCACAATAAAAAATGCCAGTATTATTTAATATGCAACGTTATTTCTAAATCTTTCAGTACTGAATTTTCAACCAAGGGTATACGTTTCTTTGATAATAGTTCTCTAATTTATTGGAGTGAAATTCCAAGTCCTCACTCTTTTCCACGGTCCTTTATTCCAGAACTAGATGTGGTTTGGTGGATTCTGTTGCTCATCTTCTCTTTTGTTTTCTAGGTCATCTCTCATAAATGCTGAAACTTAGAGGTTGGTTTTTTTTTTTTCTTTTTGTGACAGTACCGGGGTTTGAACTCAGGGCCTCATATGTGCTAGGCAGGTACCACTTAAGCCACTCCAGCAGCCCTGTTTTGTGCTGGCTTTTTTCGAGATACTCTCCCAAACTATTTGCCCGGGCTGGCTTTGAATCCTGATCCTCTTGATCTCTGCCTCCCAAGTAGCTAGGATCACAGGTGTGAGCTACCAGCGCCTGGCTTGCTTTGATTACTTTTAAGATAGATACCATCTTGCTTTATCCACGTGGGCTCCCCAGGTAGCTGGGATGCCAGAATGTGCCACCACACTCAGCTTTCTTTTATTGGGTGAGATGGGATCTTGCAGTTTATCCAGGCTAGCCTGGAACCTTGATCTTTATGATCTCCACCTCCCAAGTAACTAGGATTACAGGCTTGAGCCACCAGCCTGGTCCAACCTTCTAGTTTTTCTATCATTGATCAACACCAGAGTCTCTTTTTCATCTGCTGGCCTTTAGCACTTTTGTGCATGGGTGACGGGTTTCTAATCTCCCACGGGAAAATGTTCATCATGTGTGCTTCCTCTGCTGCCTGTTCTCAAGGGCTGCTTTGCACCACAAGTGCTCTCTCGCTTAGCCTGTTCAGACTTCTCTCCACGCATCCTGTTTAGTCTGCAGCTCCTGTGAAATAAACTCCTTTCCTACAGGAAGCTATCTTCTGGATTGACAGCTTTCTGGTGCTTGTTCTAAGGGGAGGGCCACTGAATTCTGGCACTGGAGCTAGAGTCATGTCCTCATGGTACCTTTGAACACCTCCAGATCCTACTGGCATTCAGCCAAACCCTACTGCAGGCCATTCACACTGTCCTCTGAGGCCTGGCATGCATCCTACACTCCTCAGCAGACAAGAGACTCAGCAGAATCTGGGTACTAGCCTGAGGCTGCAGGGTGGGGGGGGTCCATCTCCACGCACACCTGTGGGGTGGGGTCCTTGGCTGCTGGCCTTCAGCTCCTCTCTCAGAGGCCCCGGCTCCAGGAACTCAGCACCCCACCCCACCTCAGCTGTTCCATCAAGGCCAACAGTCTTTTAATCTCTAATTTGACCCTGCTTGAAGGTGTCTGGCCTGTGGTTCACAGTTCCTGGAAGCCAGTGTTCACTCACTGATCTCTATCCAATCTGGACATATCTTCACACCAGTGACCCGTGGTCAGTTACAGCCAGAAGTTTGGGCCATCTCCCCCACAGTGAGGATGGGAGAACAGTGTGTGAGCCTGCTTGGGAGGGGGCATCTTCACTCCACCCCAGAAGCCTTCAGGCCACTGACATGAACTTGGATTGATGCCTGGTAGCCACATCAGCCTTCCCACCTCACAAATGTACTCCTGAACTGATGACTTAACTCCCCAAGGTGAGAGGTCAGAGCACCACTGGGATCTATTACAAGGTTCCAGCCTCCATAATGCAGTCTCCTTGGGGCTACAGAGGAGGCTTCTCTAACCAGTACTTGCTTGGACTCCTGCTGAATCGTTCCCTACTGGCTGCCATTTCAAATGGATCCCTTGCCTGAAGTATAAATTGAATAATTTCCTTATAAGAAATTAGTTGGTGTGCTATGTATGATGGGTCACACCTGTAATCCCAGCAACTTGGGAGGCAAAGAGTGAGAGGATCATGGTTCAAGGTCCAAAACTAACTAAAGCGAGAAAGGGCTGGGAAAGCAGCTTAAGTGGTGGAGCACCTGCCCAGCAAGCTTCAGCCTCTGAAAGAAATTAGATGGCAGAGTCTATTTAAATATGCATTTTGCAGGATTTTATATTTCACTTTATGACAGGTCACCTCTGTAATTTACTATCAGTGAGCCCTGAAGACGTGTTTCGTACATAGGCTTTGGAGCCACAGGGGTCTAGGTTTGATTGCTGGTTGTCTCACTGACCAAATCAGATTGTAAACAAGCTACTATTCATTAGGCCCCATTTTCTAACTGGGAAAAATGGGCCAGCAACCTCTTCCTTCCTGAGGGTTGAAGTAGGATTAGTGAAAGAACACAAGCAAGGCTCTCAGCACAGTGGCACATAGGTTCAGTCGATATTTTCTCTTACTAACCTCAAAGCAATTCAGTGAGATTCCCCGATTCCAAGGCATGATGAGATTACACAAGAGATCCCTCTTTGATCAAAAATGTGTTTTGCAGCAGACATGACAGGACACCAGGATAATTCTAATGCCACATTGAACACTGCAATTCCATAATGTATTTATTTTTACTTTCCTAAGAAATACTCTAATACCCAGAACTTAAGTCTGTAAACTGGCTGTGCAGATGTTAGAGCTTCACGATGCTATAAACCCCATCCCACCCCCACCCAGTGTCCATGTGCAATGTGTTACTGCTGCACTTTCAGCCAATGGCAAGAAAGCCCCAGGGTCTGCACGGTGTTTACAATATTTGTGCATTGCTATGGATACTGTAGCAAAGGCAGGCGCCAGTAACATGGACAGGATCCTGGGGTTAGGGCAGATGATAGTGATAGAAACTTCTCTCTTACTGCATTGTTCTTGGATAACATTTGCAAAATACTGATGGAGTGAGGCAGGCTGTGGAGATCATTGCTTTGGATGTTCCATTTTGACAGGCAGCTCAGCTGGAGAAATAGCAAGACATTGGGGACCAAGGCCTGCCACCAAATTGGATGTGTGACATTGGTGTTTACTTCCTTGGTTTTTCCTAGTTTAAAATGAAGTGGGAGGGAATTCCTGCAGTCCCTTCCAGCACTCTGATTATAAGTGGGTCACATCATGATTTCATCTCATAACTATTGTGTGGCTTAATGTAAGTCTAGCTAAATAGAGATAAGTTTTGGGGGACTTCCCGTATGAATTTTGCTAGCTGGCCAGCTTGCTTTCTATTGTTACCTGTCTTGTTCACAATCTATGTAGGTTTCAGTTGGCTCTCACTGGCTTGGAGACACTTTTTCCCTTTTGAAGAGAGCAATTGGGAATGCAGGCAACTCAGCTCTTGTTTGCAGATTGTCAAAAATTAAATGAAAAAACAGATAAGTCAGTTACCAAACTCACAGTGCTCATAGCCCTTCCCAAGGTGCCAAAGTTTAGTAGCAATGGACAGACGGCTACATGAATGGGTCTTTCAGTTACAAACATATTACTATACTATTCGTTTAAATTGAAAACACAAAACAACAATGTACATTTTTGCAAGAATACATGTACATAAAACAGATTGGGATTGTTGCCCAGAACTGGAGACAGTAGGGGGATAGGAATTAAAGGGAAATGAACAAGGAAAGGACAAAAACACTGAGACCAAACACTGGGATGATGCAATCCACACAGGGTGATGCAGCTAGCAGTGGCAGGTACGTTTTTGATTAGAGTTGTCACTCACAGGCCCAGGGCCTTGTTCCATCTCGCTGTGCTGCCTTTTGCTCTTGAGGGGAAACAGCAATGATGTCAAAGGATTGAGGAGTGCCTGGTTAGCTGTCTTCTCTCTCAGGGGGCTGCTTCCTTGTTTCCTTTATTTGCGAAATTACACACAGGAAGGATAAACCCGAAGTTAATCTTTTAATATAAATAAAAATAAATACTTTATTTAAATCTTTATTTTGTAAATAAGTAAATTATTTTGTAAATAAAGATGTAAATAAAAATAAGTATATTTCCCCCTGATGTCAAAAGGAAAAAGACTTATTTTCCCTTTTTTTGGGAGGTGGTGGGGGTACTGGGGTTTGAACTCAGGGCCTACACCTTGAGCCACACCACCAGCCCTTTTTTTGTGATGGGTTTTTTTGAGATAGGGTCTCGAGAACTATTTGCCTGGGCTGACTTCGAACCTCGATCCTCCTGATCTCTGCCTCCCAAGTAGCTAGGATTACAGGCATTAGCCACCAGCACCCAGGTCCCTTATTTTTCTTAAAGCAGTTTCCTGAGAAAACTGTTTTTGTGAGTCCTTAAGTCTCTTTGGTAAGCATGTAAACTTTTTAAAAGCTACAAAGCCTCCATTACCCAAGTTCACCTTTGTTTGAAATAGGGTCTCACTGCATAGCTCTGGCTGGCCTCAAATTTGAGGTCCTCCTACCTCCACTTCCTGATTCCTGGGATTACAGGTGTGTATGGCCCAAGACCGCTTTTATTAAGGCCTGGGAGCCATCTCTCTAAAACACAAACGGGAAGAAAGAGCCTCATCACCTTATCACCATGGGAATTTAAGCTAGGCAACTTGCCTCAAGCTGTAACTACCTGCTTGTTCCAGAGATGAGAGTTTTCTCTTTCCTTAGGATGGAGGTAATCAGTGCAGGTGAACCCCTTCCCCTATTACCAGTTGAATTTTGGATCAATATGAAAGAAGGTATAGTGGTGTTGTGTTAAGACCTTTTCTAGAGCACAAGTCATCTATCTTGAGAATGTGGGTATAATGCATTGTGTCTGCTTGATTCTGTAGAAGGATGAGATGTCTTTCTGTCTTTGCCACCTCAATATCTGATTGCCTGCGGTGAACATTTTAGCTTCCTCCCAACCTATACAGGCCGGGTAGGAATGAGCTGGGAGGGGTAGGAGGGAGAATGGAACTTCTCCAAGTACGCTTTTTTATGTAGTTTTGCCTTTTAGATCTTGTTACAGTCTCATGTACTAAAGGATGCAATATAAAATTAAGGAGGTTCACAAGAAGAAGAAAGCTAACTTCTCTGCTGTAAGGATAACGGAGATTGCAAAGATGATTTGTTGTGTATGGGAATACTGACTGGACATGGAGTAGCTCCACAACCATGTCGGGGTGTGTTGTAGGACCGAGTGGTAGAGTTAATGCAATGATGTTGGAGCCTGGCTTCCCACAATGGGAGCAGAAGACACGGGAAGAATCCCATAGCGTAAAATGTCTCCGTGTCAGTTCATGATTTCTAAAGAACCCATTTCCTTAGCTCTGTTCAGTGAATGATTCTGGAAACAATGGCACCTTTAGTCGCAAGGAACATACCAGATCTGGGTTTCTTTTTTTCCCCTGGTGCTGGATACTGAACCCAGGAATTTGGACATGTTAAGCAGGCACTCTACCACTGAGCTACATCCGCAGCCCCAGATCTGGGTTTCTAAATACCTTTCTCTAATGAAAAGAAGCTAAACCGCTCAGAGAAATGGCTAATTCCAAGGTTGTGTTGGGAAAATTACTTCTTGAAAACTACTTTAAAACTGATTTCAAAAGGACAGCAGGAACCAGCTCCAAGGATCTTCCACTGACCAAATCTGAGCGTCAAAATTGTGATAGAAATAAAGCAGAATCCAGGAGTTCATAGTGATACTTAAAAATAGTTAACAAAGAACTAAATGAGAATAGGAGGAAGGGTGGAGAAGGGAAAGCGCCTCTATTGAAGAACGCCAACTGGTGAGGGTAGGTGAAAGGATGGAAAGAGGACAACTACCAGTTTACAAATGTCAGGGTAAAAACTGATTGAGACAAGACTCACCAATGGATTCTTCAGCCGTTGGCGGAGAAACCTTTCAAATGCAGAAATTCAGCAAACACCCGATGTGAGTCAATGAAGAGACACTGCCTTACCTGTGACAATGCCTAGTAGAGGGTTTAACTTCAGTCTGATCTTGAGAAAGGAGAAAATTGAGGGATACTTTGTAACATGACTGAGCTCTTCAAAAATGTCAGTCATTAAAGGCAGAAACAAAAAATCAGAGGAATCCTTTTAGATTAAAGGTGACTAAAGAAACATGACAACTGCAGAGTGTGGTGGCTCACATCTGTAATCTTAGCTACTTGGAGCCAGTCTGGGCAAATAGTTCACTAGACTCAAAATAATCAGAGCAAAATGGACCAGAGGTATGGCATAATGGTAGAGTGCCCTTTGCAAGCAGGAAGCCCTGAATTCAAACCCTAGTCCCACCAAAAAAAAAAAAAAAAAAAAAAAAAGAAAAAGAAAGAAAGAAAAGAAAAGAAACTGACAATTAAATGCTATGTGTGGGGAAAGGTAGGAAACCCAAAACTTGAAATTGTTTGATGTTCCCACTGTAGAGGAGCTAATACAGAAACCTTAAAGCAACAGAGGTCAATATTAGAAAGTGACTGGAAAGTAGTGAAGTCTGGTAGAGATGAATCAATTCGGGTTGCAACACACTTGTGCATGGAAGCAATGCTAGGAGTCTCTCTGTATAGCTCTCCTTATCTCAACTAGCAAAAACGCTTTGTCTTTCTTATTATTGCTTATGTCTTCTCTTCAACAAAATTGGAGAAAAGAGCAGAACAGGTTCTGCCTGGAAGCAAGGGGGATGGCGGGGAGAGGGAGAGGGCAGGGGAGAGAAATGACCCAACCAATGTATGCACATATGAATAAGTGAATAAAGAAAAAAAATGTTAAAAAAAATAAATGCTATGTGTGATTCTGAATTCTCCCAGCCCCTGAAAAGCTCTAAAAGACAGTGTTGACACCATGAGGGAAATTCAAATCTGAACTGTATATAAATGAATATGTAATTCCTCAGTGTGAGAATCACGTCAGGGTTATACAACATTTGTGACCTTAGTGATGCACACTGAAGGTGAGGTGTCCTTATGCCAGCAACTGCTTTCAAAGGACTTGGGGAAAAAAGAAAAAAAACCAAACGACACGTGGAAAGAGAAAAGAGAACGATAAAGCAAAAGAGTGGCCAAACATTTCCACCTCTAAGGGGGGAGAAGGGTGTGCAGGTTTCCTCTATGTTCTTTTTGCAATTTTGCTGAAGATTTGAGAATTTTTTGAAAATATATTGCTTTTTGTTCTTCTGGTAGTTACATTCACTCCTTGGTTCATGTTTACTTATCCAGTTGCTTTCTTAAATTTATTGGTATTTATTTTTCCACCTAATAAGGTTCTCCTTATAATAAGTTAGCTACTTTTATCCCCTCCTTTCCTTCCTCCATCCAGCACACATGCATGACACTTGCATGCACAGAAACTGCCTAGAACATATGTAATTTTGTTTATTTTTTTATGGTGCTGGAGATTGAGTCTAGGCCCTTGTATGTGCTAGGCGAGTACTCTACCACTGAGCTACACTCCAGCCCAATATATATAATTTTAATTTGAGCGTTTTCTGTTCTTATTTTTAAATTTTATTTTATTATAATATATAATTGTACATACTGATGGAATTCAGTGTGATATTTCTAAACATGCATCCAACATTAATTTGGTCAAGTCCAACTTCCCCTTCTCCACCCTCCTGCTCTTCCGGATTTGTAGCAATCAATGTTGCACTTTCAGGCTGAATGTTATTAATTTCTACATATGAGAAAGAACATATGGCTGTTTGTCTTTCTGTATCTGGCTTGTTTCACTTAAATATCTTCTAGTTCCGTCTATTTTTCTGGGAAAGACAGGATGTAGCTCTTCCTGTGCTGAATGACACTGCATTGTGAATACTGAGGTATTTTCCATTTATCTGTTGATAAGGGTGTTTCAAAACATTTTCTCTGATGACTCCATCTCTCATCTCCTGCAGTGTTGCCTAGATTTAGATTTTTTTTTTTTTTTGGTAGGACTGGTGTTTGAATTCAGGGCTTTGAGATCTCCGCCTCCAACGTAGCTAGGATTACAGGTGTGACCCACTGGCACCTGACTGTTGCCTGAATTTTTTTCCTTTCATTATTTGAGGTGTTCTTCCAAAAGTGTTTTCAGTGTGAGTTCACATGTGTTGAAACCTCTGAGTCCTCAAATGCAGGGGATTTTCTCACTCCCTCATTTGATCAATAATTTGGCTAAGTTCTACACTCAAAGCTATTTTCCCCAATACTTTATGATGATGATGATTTTACTGTTTTTCTTTTATTCTTTTTTCTTTTGCTTCTGCTGTGCTTTCTGAAAGATGATTACTCTAACAACTTCTAACATCAAATGTCTGTTTGATGTTTACCTCATTGTCATTCCTTTCGAGGTAGTCTGCTTTTTCTAGAAACTTTTAAAATTTTCTCTTAACCTTATTTTTAATTTTTGTGGTTATGTCTAAGGATGGATTTTTCCTTTTACCCCTTTTGTTTGGCTCCTTATAAGCTAGTTCAAGGTCAGGTTTTAGACATTTATCTCCATTATTTCTTCAAATATTTCTTCTATTCTATTTATTTTTTCTTTCCATCTGGCATGGCACTATTACCCAGGTGTAGGGATTTCTGTTTTGCCTTGTTTTTTTTGATATTTTGTATCTTTTGGTCTTTCTGTGAGACTTCTACAATCTTGTGTTTACAATTCTTTCTTTTATTCTACTTCCATTTATTAGATTATTTCAACTAGTTTTCATTTTTCTTTCTTTTTTTTTTTTTGCAGTACTGGGGCTTGAACTTAGCTACTCCACCAGACTTATTTTTGTGAAGGGTTTTTTGAGATAGGGTCTCACAAACTATTTGCCCTGGCTGGCTTCCAACCGTGATCTTCCTGATCTCTGCCTCTTGGGTAGCTAGGATTACAGGTGTGAGCTACTGGTGCCTGGCTCAACTATTTTATTTTGCATAACCAATATTTTCCCACAGATTTTTTTTTTTTGCTATACCGGGATTTGAACTCAGGGCCTTGCACTTGCTAGGCAGGTGCTATACCATTTGAGCCACTCTGCCAGGCCTGTTTTATAATGGGTTTTTTTGAGATAGGGTCTCATGAACTATTTGCCTGGGCTGGCTTTGAACCTCGTCCTGATCTCTGCCTGCTGAATAGCTAGGATTATGAGTGTGAGCCACCAATGCCTGGCCTCAAGTAGTTTTTTTTTTTTATGATTCTTGCTCTTACTATATATTGTTAATGTTTTATCTTATCTCCTTACCTCCTATGTAAGGAGCACATTTAGATTCTGGGTTCTTGTGTTTCACCATTTCTGCTACAGAGTATACATGTTGTTCAGTGTAGATATTCTCCACTGTCCAGTAATTTGGCTTGTGAGCTCCTTTTCTCTTGGTCCATCAACCACCAAGTCTGATAGTATGCATTGGGAGAGAGCCAAGGCCAGACCCTCTTCTATGAGGGCCACAGAATCCTTAATAACTTCCTATTTAGGGCTAATTCACTTGTCCCTCCTTTGACTAAATCTAGGAAGAAATAGCAACATAATCCAAATCCTATGGATCTGGTTGGGAGCACAGTGGAATGAATGCCAGAGGGCGATCTGTCTGCATCTATTTTTATCAACTAGTTTCCATCTCCACTGGGGTTCATTTTGCTCATATTGATGGCACTTCCAGGTGTTGAAAGGGTCACGCTGGTAACTGTCTGTCTTAAGGCAACTTGAGGGAAGAAGAACAGAATGTATAAAGTTCTTCAACCTGGTTTTCCATGATTCCAGTCTACAGGCATTACCGGGGGTGAGGACCCCCGGTAGTCTTTAGTCTAGGTTGGTGGAGAGGAATTACCTACCCACCTCCCCTTAGTTTTAGGAATCCGTGGTCCTCTCTTGCTTCTACTGTTTTTCTTTTTCAGGCTTGATGGAGGAGCCAGCCATCTTGGTAGGAATTCCCTTAGTGTCTTCAACTGTAGGATGGGGATAAAGGCTATCTTGTTAGGGATTTTGGATGAGATATTTTAGACCAGTGTTTAGAACAAAATAAATATTTGAAAAGTATTGGGTTCATTAGGCTTCAATCTCCACTTTTTATCCTCAAAGACGAAAAAGTATCCACATATTTCAATTGGCTAATTCAATTAGCATGCTTTATCTCTAATACAATGCTCTTCCCTGGATTGTGTCATGACCAAAAATACTGTTTACATTGAGTGCTAAGCTCCAAGACCTGTTTTTATTATTGACAAAAACATGTTGCCACAAACAGAAATATGCCTGAACCCCAGGATATCAGGACTGAACCATCTGATTTCTAATGATAAACTCTCTTTTCCTGACTATCAAAGTGATCTTCAAATGAGTAGCAGTCACCAGAGAGTCTGCTAGATATGTAGAATCTCTGACACACTCCACACCTAACTTAATCAGGCATAACTCAGACCCAATGCAAGCACAATTGAGTAACTGCCTCCCACTTAACTTAATCAGAACCTGCCTTTCACAAGATCCTATGTGATCCACCTGTAGGATCAAGTTTGGGAAGTTCTGGATCCACCATGGGCAATCACAGATCTTTAAGTAAAACTATACTCTTATTGAATGTCTTATAGATTACAAAGTTTATCATTCTGCTTTCATTCCAACAGCAATGTGAAATTACTCTCGTTCTTTTTTATTTTTAAATTGGTAAATTAAAATTATATGCACTCATGGTATACAACATAATGTTTTGAAATGCTTATATGTTGTAGAATGATTATGTCAGGCTAAATAACATGCCTTTTCTCACACACTTTTATTTTTTATGGTGAGAACACTTAAAATCTGCTCTCTTAGCAATTTTCAAGTACTCAATACATTGTTATTAACCGTAGTCATCATATTGTACCATAGAGCTACTGAATTTACTCCTCCTAAAATTCTACATTCTTTGATCAACATTCTCCAATGTAACCTCCATTCTACCTCTGCTTCTGAGTTTAAACCTTCTAGATTCCACAAGTGAGATCATGTAGCATTTGTCTTCTGTGTCTGGCTTATTTCACTCAATATGATGTCCTCCAGGTTGTTGTTGATAGAATTTCCTTTTTTAAAAGACTTACACTTGGATCTGTTGGTGGACACAGGCTGATATCTTTGCTATTGAGAACATACATGATATGCAGTATCTTTTTGATATGCTGATTTAATTTCCTCTCTTTTCCCCTTTATAGTTGTGCTGGGTGGGGATACATTGTGACATTTACAAAGGTTCTTACAATGTATCAAATATATCATACTTGAATTCACCCCCTTTACCGCTCTCCTTTATCCCCCCACCCCCCCATCCTGATTCCTGGAATAGTTTCAACAGGTATTGTTTCTGCATTTACTTACATGTGTACACTTTTTTTGCACTGTATTTGCCCTCCTGCCCCTTTCCTCACCTCCTCCCTCATTTCCCTCACATCCTCCTCTTTGCCTCCTGAGGATTATAGGCCTGAGCAAGTGGTGCCCGGTACCATTATTATTTTTTTTGATTACAGCCATTCTAGTAGATGTGAGGTGATGTCTCATTGTGGTTTAGTTGGCATTTCCCTGACGATTAGTGATACTGAGCACTTTTTCATGTACTTGTTGGCCATTTGCATGGATGTAGGGGGTGAATTCAACAATGACATATTTTAAAAACTTCGGTAAATGTCACAATGTGCCCCAGTAGAATGAAAAAAAAGAATTTGCGAATATTTACATGCATTGTTCAAAAAGAAAGCACAGTTCTTCTGTTTAGAATTTTCTATTTTAGTCATACTATCATTAGTTACTGATACTCATCTAATAATTCCACTGTGTGGTGCAAATGATCAAAATTTTTTGTTATATTCAAACTTTGTAGATATTTTATTACAAATATTTTGTATATATATAAATGAAGGATAAATACATACTGTTAAGATTGAAAAAAGAATTCTTTTTTTCTCAGAACATTTTTATTATTAGTCATACAGAGGGGATTCACTGTGACATTTCTGAATATGCTTATATTGTACATTGCTTAGCTTCACCTCTACCATCTCCCTCATCCCACTCCCCTACTTAAAATGATTGCAAAAGGTTTCACTGTTCTATTTCATGTAAGCATATAAAGTGTATTGACTGATCCTATTCACCCTCCCCTCTCCTGCAAGTACACACTCCCTCAAAGGACTTATTTTACAGTCCTGTCCTCTTTTTTTGAGACTGTCTTTTCAGGAACTTTCCCCATTTATTGTTTCATTTTCTTGCTATTCAGCTGAGTTCCTTACATATTTTGGATATTAACCCTTATCAGATTTATGCCTTGCAAATATTTCCTCCCATACTGTAAGTTGTCTCTTTATTCTGCTGTCCCCTTTTCTTTTGGGGTTACATCCAAAAAATCAGTCTAGAATAACAGACATGGAAATAGAGTTTTCCCTCTGTATCTCCGTATTTTCTTCCAGTAGTTGTTTGGTGGAGTGTCATTCTTTTAATGGCTAAGCTGAGCTTGATAAAGGTGACAAACTTGCCTAAGATCCTGTGGGCAGAAGCAGGTTAAGCCCCATGCTTCAGTCTCTGAGTAGGGTAGTACTTTCTGATGACTGATAATGTGTCAGATGTATTACTGGTATGCATGGTGATTTCAGTTATTAGGCTTTCATTTCAGAAACATATTGTGGGTGCAGTGGTGTGTGCCTGGGTCTACCAGCTGCTTGGGAGACTGAGGCAGGTGGGGGGTGGGTGGAGAGAGAGAGAGAGAGAGAGAAAGAGAGGGAGAGGAGAGATATTAGTTGAGAAATATATATATAACACATTGAACCTGTGATTTCATAACCTTGTTTAGGAAGTTTGTTTTGTTTTTTCTGTGGACCAGAGTTTGAACTCAGGACTGTGTGTTTGCAAAGCAGGCACTCTACCACTTGAACCATAATGCCAGTCCATTTTGCTCAGTTATTTTGGAGATCGTAGTCTCATGAACTATTTGCCCAGGCTATCCTTGAGTTGTGATCCTTCTGATCTCAGCCTCCCAAGTAGCTAGTGCCACAGGTATGAGCCACTAGTGCCCAGCTCTGTTTAGGAAGATTTTTAGAAATTGAATTGCCAGGTACCTGTGGATCATGCCTTTAATCCTAGCTACTTGGGAGGCTGAGATCAGGAGGATGGCAGTTGGACAACAGCCTGGACAAAAAGCTTGTGAGACCCCCACCTCAACTGACAGTGAGTATAGTGATGTGCACCTGTCACCCCAGTGATGGTGGGAGGCATAAAATAGGATTGTGATCCAGGCTGGCCTGGGCAAAAAGTGACAGCCTAGCTCCAAAATAACCAGAGCCAAAAGTACTGGAGGCGTAGCTGAAGTGGCAGAGTGCCTGCCTCACAATCATGAAATCCTTGAGTTCAAACCCCAGTACAGCCAAGAAAAAAAAATTGAATTGCTTTAAATAATACATTCAGGTGTAGACATGACAAAATCTGTGAACACTTTATTTTGTATTATAGATGCTATTCCTCTCATACTAACAGTATTAACATTTCATCTGATTTAGTGGCAATTTGTCCTGTGCAATGTGCTACAGGACAAAGTAAGCAAAAGTTGATGACTATTTCCCTGAACAGTATTCGTAGTATGCCCAAAGCTTTCCCCCAACCCAACCCAACTACTGCTCACAGAAATGAGGTGCATGGAGTACCCAATCCTTTAAGAAAGCTTAGAGGCCACCTTAAAATGTTTCATAGAAATTGCAGATATAGTGTTTTGAATAGAATTTTCAATGACCACTATAGAATCAGAACACAAACCTCCTCATAAAGAGAAATGTGAAATAAAAATTATATACTATCATTGTTTAGATGAAAACAGGACATGTAATTCACAATTTGTTGTGGATAAGGAGCCTTGTAGAGGCTGGCTTCATGGTCTCACAAACATATCACTCAGCTTCCTTCCTTCCTCTCTGTGCTGACAAGAAAGGGAAGATTAAATGACATTTATAAACCAGGTCACCAGACTAAGCAGTAACTTAAAAAGCTCCAGAAAGGGCCCAAGATAAAATTGTGATTGCAGTTCTAGTGTTCTCAGGCTTCTCTTGTTTTCAGACCCTCACAGGGTCTTCTGAGATGGTAAATTGCTTTGCTAAAAACGCTCTTTCCTCATTTGGAAATAACCTCTTAAACCCAAGGTTTGGGTTAGCACCACAGCTCATACCAGACTTGGATTGCACCAATTCATAACCATAGTGAACACGGGACATAGCGTCAGTTTATCTCTTGGGCCTCTTATGAAGTTGTGAGCTCGTTAGATTTTTTTTTTTCCTTTTCTTTTTTGTTCCTTCAAACTATACACGCTCTGGAAGTCACCAGGTGGGTAAGAAAAGTTTAGTCTTTCATAGTTCTCCCACCAAAATGCCTCTGGGTTTTTCTCACTCCAACTCAATACGGAGCTGTTTCTTCCACATCACCACTGTAACTACAACACAGAGCTAAGACATTGCCATTTTTCTGTTCACTTTGTGCTTCACAGACTTACTTTTAAGCTCCTGCGTTCTGGGGAAGGCTGTGGGTGAGGCTGGGTGACTTTTCCATCTGGGATGCAGCTTGTGGTTCCATGGGCTGAATAACCTGAAGTATGTGCTGGCTAAGATCCCCTGGTTGTGCTGGTGGTATGGCTCAAGAGGTAGAACCTAGGCCCTGAGTTCAAATCCCATACCGCCAAAAAAACCCAAATAAAAACTCAACAAAAACAAAAAATGATCCCCTGGCGCTAAGTTGCAATACCATAAATGAGACAGTATTTTATAGTTTTGATATTTAAAAAATAACAGAACACTCTTCATTTACTATGTAGACTTTACCAAATGCTGAGTGAAAACAGAAACAAAAAAGAAACAAAAAAGAACTTCTACTAGAAAGGAGGCACTGGTGTTCCCTAGTGACGGAAAAGAAAGGTGCTGATGGGAGCTGGCAGTTCCTATAAACACAGGGAGAAGAGTTTTTGTTTTTTCAGTGCTGAGGATGGAACCCAGGGCCTTGTACATGCAAGGCACGTACTCTACCACAGAGATACACCCAACGCCTACACTTCTTTATCAGTGAAATATAAACCCACATTTAAACTGCAGAAACAGCCCCATAGTAGAGCTTATTTGAGAAAAAGAATCTAATGTGGCCAACATATCAAAACTGACAAATCTATCTATCTATCTAAAGCATTTGATTGGACAGAAAACTCACAGTATTTTAATTCATTTCATTGATATTCTGCATTTTCATGTTTTATTTTTATTTATTAATGTTTTAAAGTTAATTTCTATTTTTGATAATCTGCCTTTGAAGAGGGCCATTTTTTGAAAAATCTGGAATTTCCATGGTCAAAAATCTTTTTTGGTTATCAAAAGGCAGCCCTTTAATCACAAAAGAAAGAGGAAAGACTGAGATGCATTTCACACTTCGTCTCCACTAAAACCAATTCAAAACCTACCCTCTTCCAGGGCAGTGCTTTCACTTGGGGCGAGTTGTTTCTCATAAAAACTTGCTAATACAAACAACTGGTCCCGCTGTATCACAGAAGGGAAGTGAGGAATTTTCTCCAGGGAACAAGCAGGTGTTCCCTCCTGACTCCTAGGGCTGACATCATTCTGCTATGGTTAGCAGGCAGAAGGGTGGCCTCCTCCTCACCAGTCGGTAGCAATGAGGCAAGTGACTAGTGGTCAGCCCATGCACTGGAGTCTCCATAATAGCAATGCTGGATGCCTCAGGAAGCCAGAGCTGGATGGACAGAGACTGAGAGCAGACAGTGGGGAAAAGGTCCAGGTTTCTCATAGCGCATCCACAGAGAAGTGGCAATACCAGGACGAGGCAATCTATTGCTTTTCTGTTGAGATGAGTGTGCACTGACCGGGTTCAGCTGCTTTCATGACAAAACTGGAATGACATGGAAAAAGTGAAAGAGATCAGGCTCCCTGCTCTGATCAATAACAGAGGGGCACCACTGATAGCAGGAGCCGAGGACAGGGCCAGTGGGAAAGGAAAGTGATCGAAGCTGTGGCCTGATGGAAGGAGCAACACAGCAGTGACCATCAGGCCCCAGCTTGCTCAGAGCACCGTGTCCAGGAGCCACATGTAAGTGGGTTCACTGCTGGCTGGCATCATTGGGGGGACATCCCCACCCTTGCTGCCAGATCTCAGCAGGACCTTTGGGCCTCTGTGTGATCACTCAGCTGGCCCTGGGCCAGACACTTGCATGACTTCCTTGTTTTTCTCTTAGTTATCTGTCTTCCTTATGTTTCACTGTAGTTTGAGAGGATAAGATCCTGCCTCTAGGTTGCCTAATAAATGTGTGTGGAACTGATGTATTGTGGAAGTGTTATTTTAACTTGGTCCCAAAAGGTGGGGAAAAAACTGGGGAAGGAGAATTAAGAAGGTGGTGTGAAAGCGGGAGGTGTTAATCAGGCAGGAGCACACAAACCAACAAGCAGATTTAGGATGAGCCTTAGCCAGATGGCCACCCAATACCAACACAACCAAGACTTCAGGAAGGTGGCCCAAAGCCTTCTGCCAAACAGGGGCGTCTGCAGAGGCAGAAAGCCAGAATCTTTTCTCATTTCTATCTTCAGTAACAACTGGTCTATTCAAGTTTAACCAGAGCACAGGAAAGAAAGATGAGTAACCACAAGAATTCAACAGCTTTGTAGGATAGGTACTGCCTGGAAAATAGGAAGCACCTCCTAGAAAAGGACAGATTGAATGGAAAAGTAGATTGCTTTTGCTGTCTCCTTTAGGTGCGTTTTTGGTGCTTTGGTCTGTATGCAATCAAGATGGAGAGAGATGCTATTCCAAAGAAGAATGTCTGCAGGAACCAGAGGAGCTGAGCCTGGCTGTCTGTGATTCCTTTATACCTGAAAATGAAAGAGAAAAATTTAAACACCAGAATTTAAAAAATGGAACCATATGGTTCCATGAGAAACCATGAAGTGTATGTGTGAGGGGAACTGCCTTTTTTAAAAATAATGTCCATCTACTTCCAATGGGTTTATTTTACTGCTTTTCCTCTGGAACTTTTATCTTTTCTCTTTTTATTTTCTTACAAATGCATCTCAGATGGTACACTATTCTTTGAGAAGCAGTCTGGCTGCTGTCTGGGGTACAGTATTATGAAATCATTTTTCATGTACTTCTGACTAGTGGATGCTGTAAAAAGTTCTAGTATGGCTTCAGAGTAAACATTCTGAAGACAACCCAGAGGAAATTCGAGTTTGGCTACCCATCAGTTGTGACCAGCTTATCACTCAGTATCTCATAAAACCAATTTTCTCATTGGGAAGATAGGAACAGTAGTATATATGTCACCAAGTTTTGATGTGCTTTATGAGATAATATACAAATAGTGCTTAAGAAAGAGTCTGGCACATGGTAATAATAAGCAATTGCATATAAAGTCATTCAAATTAAACCACCTAAGACAAAACTCAGAAGAAAATGATCCAATTAAAGCGAATCTTGCTACAGTCTCATCTGCATATAAACGACTCATTTGGATGGCTTTTCACTTACAAATATTTAAAATTATAAAATTTCTATAGTAACAGATTAAAAAAGAAGTATCATATACACATTTGAATAAATACAGAAACATCTGATAAATTTGAACATCCATTATTAATAAAACTTCTCAGCAAAACCCTAAATATAATGGAGCTTCCTAATTTTGATAGAGAACTACAGAACTCTAGGATAAACATGATACAATGTTACATGATAACGTAGGAAACTTTACTTAGAGATCAGGAACCAGGCATAAAGTCTACTACCACCACTGCTCTTAAACCCTACCGGAGATACTAGCCAGTGCAATATGGGAAGATATATAAATAAAAAGCACATAGAATTGAAAGGATGAAATAAAACTGTCTTATTTCTAGACATAATTGTATTCTTAGAAAACTGAAAAGAATCTAGAGACACACTATTAAAATTGACAAATGCATTTAACAAGGTTGTTGGGCATCAGTCAATAAATAAAAAGTGACAATATCTATCCATACTACTATCAAATAATTAGAAAATGAGGACAAAGTCATTTATAATAGCATCTAAAAGTAGAAATAGTTAGACATTAACCTGACAAAGAATGTGTAAGATCTTTTAAAATTATAGAACTTTATTGACATATTACAGGAGAGCTAAATATACAGAAACAGATCATTACATGGTTTGGAAGATGCAGTAATGAAAATAGGCCAGTTCTCTTTAAATTAATTCATGTGGTCAAGACGATAAAAATCTCAACAGTTTACTTTTTGCTTTCATAGCACATGACAATGTATAAGGATGTGCAAAGGACCAGGCACAAGCAACTCTCTGGAACAAAAAAGATGAGAGGGCACACATGCTTTATCAGCTATCAAAGATCATAAAGCTCCTGCTTTTAAGGCACTGTTGTGCTGGCTGGAGAACTAACAGACCAATGGAGCAAATCCAAGAATTCAGAAGCACAGCCATAAGCCTATGTTCATATGCTGTAAGACAGGGACATTGGTGGAGAGGGAATGTACTAACAGGTGGCTCTGGGATAAGAGAGCATCCATATGGAGAAGGGTGAAGTTGGAAATTTCTCTCTCAAGAAAACAAACACACCAAAATCAGTTCTAGGTACATAAAGTTGTGTGAAAGGCAAAATTGTAAAACAGAAGATACTGTAAAAGAGTATCTTCATAGCTTTACTGTAAAGAAAAATTAATAAATTGGACTACATCAATCAATTTTCCTTATCAAAAGTAAACACTAACACTCTTGTTAGAAATGTAATTACTCCCATAGTTCTAAAGGGAGCATGGTAATATGTAACAAAATTTAAAGTACTCATTCTAGGCTGGTGGTGTGGTGCAAGTGGTAGAGTATCTGCCTAGCAAGCGTGAGACCCTAAGTTCAAACCCCAGTTACCACCAGAAAAAAAGGTAGTCATTCTTTTTTTGTTGTTTATTATCAACACATATTAATTATACAAAATAATGGGTTCCATTATTTTATTTTTATATGTGTATATAAAATACTTTGATCATGTCCACCCCTCTTTTCTTGTTCCCAACTCTCTGTTCTACTGATCCTTTCTCCTTCCCAAATAGTCCCCTTCTTAACATAGGTATCCTTTAATCTTTAAATTCTACATCTAAGAATTTATTCTGAGGGGAATAAATGCCAAAGTGGGCCAAATGAACGAAATTCACATTCACTGTAGTACTGCTTATAAAAATAAAAAAATATAGAGACTTGAAAGTCGATTGGACATAAAAAAAAATAAAAAACAAAAACAAAAAAAGAAAAAGTCAATTGGAGGAAGAATTTCTTAAATATAAAAGCATATCATCTGCACAATAGATTGCTGTGCACTAATATTAATGGATGGAGTAAATTTATATGTATAGACATGGACAGACACATAAGACAATGGAAAATGTTACAGAAGAGGTTATATATGTATATAAAAATTCTTTACAAATGCATAAATTATAATGATATGCACTGAACTCTTAATCATGACTATGTGGGATTATGGGAAACTTTCACTTTCAATTTGACATATTTCTGATGTGTATAACGTGTGTAACTTTCAACAGCAAACATGTTTTGAAATGAGCAAAACAAAAATATTTTGGAAAATAAGTGTATGTGATCCTAGAATTGTGTAAGATACATTGGAAAGATTAGTTGCCACCTGGGAACTGGAGGCTCAAGCATTAAAGTGCTGCTTTCTCCATTCTTTGGAGGGGTCAAAGTTGGTGGCTGGGCTACCATGGGAAGGATTTTCCTGGGGTCATCATGACTTGTTCTTGTCTACATTTTGTCTGTCTTTCTGTCTATCTATCTATCTGCTTTTGGTGGTACGGGGGTTTGAACTCAGGGCCTCATGCTTGCTTGCTAGGCAGGTGCTCTAATACTTGAGCCACTTGGCCAGCCACATTTTGTGTTATAAAGACAAAAGTCATTTGAGAAGGCTTTCTTAATTCAATTAGCATCTCCCCAAACCATTCCACCAAGACCCAGCTACAGTAAGAGTATCTGCCTGTGAAGATCTTTTTACCTGGCCCTAGAAAAAAATGTCATTTTTGATACTGGAAAATTGCATGACTCACTGGTTCTAGTTACCCAGGGCTGCCATGCCACAGACTGCTTCCACTTGCCAAGAACTCTCTCCTGTTTCTGTTTTCTAATCAAATCCACTCTACAAAACCAATGTTTGCAGGACCTGAAAAGCCTTTTTGAGAATTGTGCAACAAATGGGACACAGCAGTGAGGACCTTACTCTGAACTCAGGGAACAAGTCGTATTTTCAATAGAAAACTCCAGAGTGTAAAAAGGTAATAATAAACATCAATGTTGGCCTCAAGAGCTAAGATCAGATTTGTCTATAAAGAAAAACCTTTCTAGGTTCACGCTGTACAGAGTCTGCCTGGCTAGGACAAAGCTCTGAGTTCAAATCCCAGTACTGCCCCCCCCTCAAAAAGAAAAGAAAAAAGAAAAATCCTTTCTAACTATTTGGTTAAAATATCATGTAAACAAGCAAACAAAACAAAAAACAAAGAACAAAGGAAAAAATAAACCCCCTAAAGTTAAAAAAATATTATGTAACAAAAACCATACTGCTAGAGATCTTTCAAGGAAGAGTCCTGTCCTTTTTGTTATGAAATAAATGCAGTTAAAATGGCTAGATTCCCTTTAAAATATATCAAAATTGCAAGGCACTTCTCTTCCAAATGGCTTTGCTTGGCATGGTGGTGCCTGCCTGCAATCCCAGTACTCAGAGGGCTGAGGCAGGATGATGACCAGTTAAAAGCCCGCCTGGGGAAACCTAGCAAGACCCCATTTCAAACAAAAACCATAACAAAGTGGCACTCTCATAAAATGCCAGCAAAAATGGTAAAATCCCACTGAAAAGTGAATTTGTAGTAAGTATCAAGAGCTATAAAACTGTTCTTTTTCTTGTTTGTTGTTTTTTTGAGGCAGGGTCTTACTAGTAGCCAAGGCAGGCCCCAAGCTCCTGATCCTCTTGCCCTGTGTCCCAGGTGCCAGGTGCACCAGCCTGGCGCCGTTCTGATCTTTCACTCAAGCCATTCCTTACCTAGGAATTTAGCATAAGGAAGAAAACGAAAAATAACACAAAAATTTTATAGAAAAAAGAAATTCATTATAGTATTGCTTAATAATGATGAAGAAATAGCTTAAAATTCAGTATTCCTTATAGGAAGTTTACTTAAATTATGAAATATAAAATTAACAGGAATAGTAGGCAAATTTTTAAATTATTTACCAAGAAATTTAAAAAAAATGACAAAATGCTTAATATTATGATATGTGATTGCTACACTGTCAAAAATATTGTTCAATCTTAACTCTGGTTAAGAGGAAGTCACCAAAAAAAAGTATTTTTAAGCATGGAATTTAGGAGACTTGGAATTAATAGCATCTTAAATATTCATGTTCCTTTTTAAAGTGACACATAGAAGGTGTTTAAGTAATTGTTAATTTCCTGCAATCTGCTTATTTCCTCCAAGATAATTTCTGTATTTATCTAAAGCCCAGGATATTGTTTTGTACATGTTGCTTATTGAATTAAAAAATCAACACACATTAAAAAAAGAGGGCCAGGCATGATGGTGTACACCTGTAATCCCAGATATGTGGACACACAGGTAGAAGGATCTTGGTCTGAGGCTGGCCCAGGCATTCCTTCATGATACATTTCAACAGGGTAAAGCATAAAAAAATGATTTTGAAGAGTGTAAGACTGACCCAACCTCTCTACGCCCATTCTCTTTCTGCTCTTCAAAGGACCACAAAACAGAATCTTAAATTGAGTCTTTGGGTTTTCATTAGAGGGTCCAAATACCAATAACAAAATAGGAGTCAGGTCCTCCTGCATTCTAAGTTGAAGGGTTGTACCAAACACCTGCAAGGTAAGATGTTAATGTGAGGCTGAGCCGGGCACTGTGGCTCACTCCGATAATCCTAGCTACTCAGGAGGCAGAGATTAGGAGGATCCAGTGGTTCAAAGCCAGCCTGGGCAAATAGTTTAAGAGACCCTATCTCGAAAAAACCCATCAAAAGAAAGAAAAAAAAAAGGACTGGTGTAATGGCTCAAGGTGAAGGCCCTGAGTTCAAGCCCCAGTACTGCAAAAAAAAAAAAAAAAAAAAAAAAAAAAGAGAAAGAGATAGAGGGAGAGAGAGAGAAGCTGAAAAGGCCATCAGAAATCAGAATGCAATCCCAGGGTGCTTCAGCATGTCATACAGGTCAAGCTTGGAAACAGCTTCAACAGAACTACTTGGAGAGACTGACATGGGTCCTCTGGGATTTGGCAAAAGGATTAGTATCTGATTCTAAAATACAAAGACTGGTTTATCCTGCTTGGTGAAAGCAAAGAAACCTGACAGCACTGGAAATCACATACTTGCAGACTATCACACTAAAGGAAAGGGAAGGTGTTTTTCATGACTCACATAGATCTTGTACAAGGGACAAGACTGGACATAGGTGGGTTTAAAAAGAACCCTGTCTGAAAAGCCTACCTGAAAGGTAGATGTGATCTCAATAAAAGGGCAATTCCTTCCCAACACAGACCCTAAAGTTAAAAGTGCACATGGAGTGCTGGCAGAGCCATCAAGGGAAATGAAAAGAGAGATCCATATTGATAGGTGGTTCCTTCCACTTCACCAAAACCCATCTGGAGAAAAAGGGGCAAGGCTGAGTATTCAACATACACAGTACCCAGATGCCTCATCCTAAGACTGTTACTTGTTTCCCCTAACAATTCCTGGCCACAAGCCACTGTGGCTCATGAACAAGGGAGGAAAGTGGAATGAGAGAGAGAACACCAACTGTACCCTCTCTCCTACCACAGGCTCCTGAGTCCCAGCTGAATGACAGTATACAGTCTGAATTAGAAGATAGTTTACAGCGTTAACAAACAGACTGGATAAGACTGGGCAATATTAGGTAGCAACCAGAAAAACTATGGATCTGCTTTAAGTTTTATCCAGAGCTAGGGTGGAGACAATCCACATAGTGAATTTACTTGAAGAGAGGTGAGAAAAAATAAGGTTTATTTCTGCTTTGCTCATACAAAGTCCAGTTTACTTACTAAATAAGAAGACAGAGGAACAATCTATGGAATGCACTTTGCCGTGTCTGGCATACTGTGCACCCCATCAATATTCTTTTTATTATTGAAACATTAGCTATATTGTCCACTTTCAGAAGTAACAACAATGGAAGCAGTAGTTAATCCTGACCAGACAGAAATATTAATTGCAAAGCCACTTCACATTACTATAACAGTCTTTTGCATTGTACCATGATTTCTTTTCTACGCACATAAAGTACAAATGTGAAGAGAATTTTTTTTAGCACTCTCACACAGTCCTAACCAACACTGGCATCTCCTGAGTATGGAGTCTGGTCTGGGAGCTTTTAACATTGTACCTCAGAATTATTCATGCAGTCCATGTCTGAAGGAAGACCTGCCAGATCAGAATCTCTGGGTTGGAAACCAGACACAAGTATTATGAAAAAGTTCCTGAGGTGATTGTAGTTGTGAAACCAGGACTGAGCATCATCAGCATAGTTCAAAAACTGCTCTTCTGTAAACAAGGAGATAGACTCCAGTGCTGGGGGTGTGGCTCAAGTGTAAAGTACCTGCCTAGCAAGTGAGAGGCCCTGAGTTCAAACTCCACAATCACTCCCTTCCCCCCAAAAAGTAAAAAGAAAACAGACTCCAAACCTTTTGTTCCAGTTGAGGCTAGACAGTTTTTTCAAAATATAACAAAAGTCATCTCGAATGAGTAAGTGAATAATTGATTTACGAACACAAGCAAATTGTATTAATTCATCAAACATTTACAGAGCGCTTCCTCTGGGCCAGGTTCAGTATTTGGTATATGGATTCAGGCCCTCCCTGAGAGGGCTTTCAGGCAAAAACTGTATGAATGATGTAAATGTGGCTACTCGTGACTTGTATTAGATACCAAGAAAAAGGAGACACAACCTATTATGAAGACTTACTTGCACAATACCATGGCGTATAAGGACTCTCCCACATGAACCATCCAGGCAAGCCAAAACCTGAAACCAAAGGAAAAAAAAGATCAGCCTAGTTTAAAGCGATAGTGGTCTGCTGGTGAAATCTAACACAGAAACCTTAAAAAGAAAGGTTTCTTGATGTGAACTAGTATCACTGTTAGAGGCCTCCAGAGTTTCTGTAGCTCCCCTTACCCATTGTGGAGGAGGGTGTGATGGTGATTCAACAAGTACTGTGTGAAGGAGCCCAGGGGCCCAAGGCTCTTAAAAGGAATGCTCTCAGGCCACAGGACAACCCACTGAAAGAGAATCAGAGACAAAGAATAACTTAAAAGTTCAGGTAACATAGTTTTGAGACCAACTATGAAATAATACTAATTCTATAGTTTAAATCAAAGAAACTCTCTATAAAAGCATCTGGTCCTCCATTCTTGACTTTTGTTTCCCAAAAGAAATTTAACTGGGAGCACATATGAATAAAAAAAAAAGATTAAATGGGGCCAGAATGGGGAGGACTAAAATTAAATGGTTTTGCATATATGTAATCTACTCATATAACATATAATTATGTGAGACCATCGGTTTGTTAAGAGGAGGCGTCTGCCTCGCTGTTTATGTCCTGCAGAGAATTCCCACACCAGCCTCATCAGAAACACTTGCCGATCTTGAACTTCCAGCTTTCAGAACTGTGAGCCGAATAAAGATTCTTTGTGAAAAAAAGAAAGAAAGAAACTTAACTGGGAGATTTATATGGAGGAAACTGTGGTTATCAGACTCAGCGCCCAGGTTGGCTGACTTTTTCTTACCAAGTGTCAGCAGAAATACTATTTTACAGCAGTCATTAACAGTCATTTAAGCATTTATGTGCTTGGCTAGCTTCTTACTGCAGAAACTATGGCTTGAGCCAAACTCCCCATTTAATTTAGAACTCCTTTTTCTTCTTTTATGTTTCATTCCTCTAAAACTGGGAATGAGATGGGGTTTGTGAAGTTTCAGTAGCAACCACTTAATCATGCAAGGTTTCTGTTCTAAAATTATCAACATCTGTCTCTGTCTTATAAACTCTGCTAGTTTAGGTTTTTCTGAGGACAAGTGCTGACAGCTCCAGGTTTTATTGTCTTACTTGGGTCTGTCAAAAGCAATACTACTTCTCTCATTATGTTGTTTCACATATGAAATTAAAATAAAGCCTAAATTACCACTGTGCCCTCCAAAGCCAATGGAACAGAAAAGGCAGTTTTTGCCAGCTCTACAATATTCCGATTTGAAGTGCCCAAAGCTTTCCTCCTTCTGTCTTCTAAATAACCAGAAACGCAGACCCAAAGAACAGAAAGAAATACACCTCAGAAAATTTTCAGTTTGAACGCCTCCATTTTACAGTATGGGAAAACCAGGACAGAGGTGATCACACTTTACACATATTCACCAACACTGTAGGTCGGACGAATACCAAATCTCTAAGCGCTCCTGGGAAATATCCAAATAGCTCTGCCTTCCTTCGTAATCATACCAACCTAGCCCCCAATCTACTTTCCAAATTATTATTCAAACAAACTGTCAGCTAGACAAAAGCCGCTCGTTCTCTGTAAAGCTCTCTTCTGGGCAATTCCAACTGCTTCAGACATTGTGCTCGGACGCCTCACCCTGAGCTGACATGCCTATGGCGGTCTATCAGCTGCCTTCCCCTCAGAAACGTCGGAGGGAGAAGGACGGCAGGGCAGGAGCACTTTGCAGCAGAGGTCTCCTAGGAGCCCACCAAACTTCCGCTTACACCCGTAACCTAGGCAACCGCCCGGCGCGTGCGCACAGAAAGCCCTTTCCCACTGCATCCCGGGCCGGGCGATGCGCCTCCCCCCGCACGCCTCACCGCGACGTATCCCAGTGCCAAGACTGTGACCAGCGAGGGCAAGGGTCTGGCCGTGCGGAAGTAGACGGCGGCGTCCCTGCCGACCTCCGACTTGGCCACTACCATCTTGAAAGTCCTAGACCCAGAGCTGTCGGATGGAGAGCCGTGGGAAGACCTGCCGAGCTGGTTTCTCAGGGCCGGGACCACGGTCCCACGGGCCCGGCCCACGAACGTGCCTGCGCTTTCTTTCCACGCGGTCCCCGCCTGCCCGGAGCCGGGACTGCGCCTGCGCGGCCGCTGCTGCCTGGGGCGCGGGCTTGGACGTGGGTGGACGCTCGGTCCCTTGCGTGTCTGGGCCACTGTCCTTACCGTGTAATAGCCAAAGGACACGGTGATGACTGCGAACCAGAACAGACTGCCCCTTTTGAAATAGGCTGCGTCGCCTGCAACCGGCGCCATCGCTGCAGCTTCTCCCAGCAGTGCGGCTGGACACCACCAGGTCGGGGCGGGGGCGGAGCCAGCGTTTCTCCCGCCCACTCCGGGACGTAGGGATTCTGTCAGTTCTGTCTGCCCTCCTGGCCTGGCTTTGCGATCCTGACACCCGGTCTCTGCTGGACTGGTCGTCATCTTGCAGTGGACACCCTTCTCTGAGTGTCACTTTCCTGAGTTTCAGCTAAAGATGGAGTACTGATGTTGCTGGAATCTCAAGCTGAGATAGGGACACTGAGGCAGTTTAGCAGGAAGCAACGTTTTATTGTGTGGACACAGACTCAGCCCACTCCTGTCCAAAGGTTGAACCCCAAGAACAAAGAGGTCTCACCTCATATACCCTTGCAAGATTACAGAAGCAAAAAGCAAAGCTCAGTCCACTTGTGGCTGCATGTGACTTTATTGGCTATTTCATTTCCCCAGTGCTATGTGACTTTCTTCATGTTTCAGTTCTTTAAGTTTTCTCTCTCTGTTTTGCCATCCCTTCCCCCTGCCTCATTATCAGAACACTGTCTGTTTCTCTTCTGGTTCTCCCTGCTACCCTGATACTCTCTAGTCTAATTTTTGCGATTCACTGGGCTATGCACTGTGAAAATAACGCTCTTCCTCTTCTTTAGTTAAGGTGGACAGAAACTTAGCCCAGCAGGATCTGGCGAACAGACTGTCTGGGTGTAAGTTGGCTCTATTTTTGTTTTTTTCTGTAAGAGAGGTTCCCTATCTGTAAAAAGGGGAGGGATGTGTTAATTCGTGCCTCAGGGCTTTTGGGCTGAATTAAGTGAGTTAATCTGTAAAGAAAACACTTTCAGCCACAGCTCCTGGCTCAGGATGTCCTAGCTACTCAGGACACAGAGTTCAGGAGGATGGCGGTTTGAAGCCAGCCCGGAGAAATACTTCCCCAGAACCTATCTACAAAAAACGCTTCACAAAAAGGGGCTGGTATAGTGACACAGGTGTAGGCCTTTAGTGCAAACCTCAGTACCGAGAAAAAAACAAAACAAAACAAAAACCACTCTCGATAGCGTTGAGCCCATACTAAATTTCAATTTTAATGGCTATTTGATATATGCAAAATATAGTAAAATAAGGTACGAGTTTTTCCCCCCATATCATTGGCTTATCAGGTGACACACTTTAAGAAATTATGATTAAAAACCTGTGGCATTTGATATGCAAAAAAAAAAAAATCAACAAATAGCTCAATGGAAATAATACTCCAGAGTGTAGGGGCCAACTCAAATTAGCCTAACCTACTCCATTTGGTAAAGGACTCCAGCTTGTCTGGGGCTATTTTACAGAAACATTTTCTGAATTCAAGCAGAACCCCATTTGCATCATTTTGACCTCATGGTTTCACAGAAAATATTGCACAAGCTAACAAACAACCACCTTAGCAAAACATTAAGAAACTAATCACCCTAGCTTATTTCTGGAACAGCTAGCTGAATTTTAAAACAACAACAGGAAGATGTCAACAGTATATTTCTACATGTGAAATGCTTATAAACACCAGCCCTAACCTCATTATGGGCTAATACCTCTTTCCTGTCTTGGAAGTCTTGAAAAGTGAATAAAACTTTGCTTCTACTTCAATAATTGTTTTTCTGTGAAATCTTTCACACCCTGCACATCAGCCTCACCTCATGGAATGGGATCTTGCACAGAGACAGGGATATATGATGCATCATGAGAAAGTAGAATTGACATATTAGTAGAAGGACAGGGGAAAAGTCAGGATGCCCATGTCTCTCCCATTAAGCAGCCCAAGAAAGCAGGATGCAGGCTTTTCTCCAGCAGAAAGATACAGACTCTCTCCCATTCAGTACCCTGAACTTCCAAATAAGGTTGGTTTTCTAATAAATCAGAAGTGATATTCCAAAAGCTACCCTAAGGTTTTTCAGCAATGAAATTCCAAAAGTTACCCTAAAGAACAAGTGCCAGTGCCCAAAGGCTGACCTTTACTTCATTATAATACCAAAACCTCCACCCAGTGGAAGCCTGTTGTCAGGCCATCTGCACCATATCATCCTCATCATGGATATAATGATGCCTTCTCCTCCTGAGTGTGCATTCCCTGTGCAAATAAACTGCAGTTTGTCCTAGTATTGGGAAGTCATACTTTGGTAGTGATTCCCTATGGTTTCCTTATTTGCTGCAAAGAAACTTTGCCCCATGTGACAAATATTCTTGCTATTCTTGACTTGATTCCCATCAAGAGGTGGTATGCTGAGATAAAGCAACCCTCTGCCCCAGACTTTTCCAGGATCACAGGAAGGGGGGATAAGAAGGGGCAATCTAAACAAACTTTAAAAAATATGAACAGGGCATTGTGTGTCCAGAGAATCGGGGGCAAGTTTTTCTTTTGTTGTTTCTCTGTGTGTGTCTAGAAGAAAATAAGCTAATGTGAAATTGAGTGAGGGAAAATGAGACTGGAAAGGCAGGAAGGGTCCTGATCATAAATGGTGTCGGTATTACACTGAGGAGTTCTGATTTGAGACAGCCTGACAAGGTCCTAATACAAATGCATATTTTGCTTTTTTTTTTTTTGGAGGGGAGTAGGGGGATATTGGGGTTTGAACTCAAGGCTTCACCTTTGCTAGGCAGGCGTTCTACCACTTGAGCCACACCTACAGCCCTTTTTGCTCTGATTATTTTGGAAACAGGGTCTCACCTTTTTCCAGAGTGGGCCTGGACCACGATCCTCTTGTTTCCATTGAGATGGGGTCTCTTAACTTTTTTGCCTAGGCTGGTTTGAAACTGGGATCCTCCTGATCTCAGCCTCCCAAGTAGCTAGGATTATAAGATTGTTGTTGTTATTATTAATTACTATTATTATTAGTGGTGGCACTGGAAGGTTGAACTCAGGGCCTGGTACTTGCTAGTTAGGAGCTCTACCACTTGAGATACTTTAGTAGGTCCTATTTTGCATTTATAATGTGAGATTCTGAACTCAGGGATTACCAAAAGAAATGTCCTCAGGGCACTGAATTAAGGAGAGAGGCAGAGAAAATCCGTAGGGTGTGGAGACTCTGGGGGGTGGGGGTAGGGAGATAGATTATGTATGTCCAGTCTCAAAAACTTCAAATTCAAATGACAATGATCACTGACCACAATAATTCAGTTTTGTGCAGGATTTTAACCTAGAGGTCTCTGGGTTTTATATCTGCTTGAAAAGTGGTTAGAGGTGGCACAAAGTAAAAATTCAATAAATGTGGCTATGGTCTTCCTATTGTTACAGGTGATTGAATGAAATTCTGTGATGTGGGAGAAAAAGGCAAGCAGCAGCTAAAGCTTATTTGGGGGAAATATGAAGCCAATGAATGGGTAATTGACATAAAATAATCTTAACAAAAATGTACTAAAAGCCATTTTGCTGAATCACCACTTTGCCAAATCCACCAAATTTATGGCTTTGATACTTCAATAGAATGTTCAATGACTTTATTGAACATGTTTACTTTGGGTCATGGAGAAGGAAAATGCTACATTTTTGAAGTAGGCAAGCCAAGGACTAAGCTTTTTTTTTTTTTATTGAATATTTAAGCTAAACAGACTTTTAACATCACAAAACTATGGGGGAAATGATCCAGAAAGTAGAGAAACTGTCCCAAAATTCTGAGGAAACAAAACTTAGAGAAAAAACTCAAGGAGTGCCAAAACCTTACACTTAGCCTCCGCAATTGGTACCATTTTCTTTTTAATCAAATTGCCATGCTTGGTTTTGGTTAAAGTATTTATCTCCAAAGTCACCCGGAACCCTTCTGTGTGGCACCTGAAAAAGATATGCAGGCCAGAGAGCATCTCTGCACCAGGTGGTCTTTAAACTCATTATCCATCTGCCTCAGCCTCCAGAGTGTGAGGATTACAAGGGTGCACACCACTCCTGGCTTTTGTTTGTTTTTTCCTCTGTGTGAACCTGGTCATACTTCCAGTAAAGTCAGAGATAGGACAGAGACCACTTTGGAAGCTGGATTGGTTATCCAAGATCATCAAAAATGGCTGATCCCTAACAATATGTACAAAAGTATAAAACATAAATTAAAAAGGCATGCAAATTTTCTTTGTTTTTTTTAAGGCAGAGTCTTAATGTATAGCTCAGGTTGGCCTCAAACTAGCTCTGTAGCCCCAGGTTGGCCTTGAACTCCACTCCTTCAGCCTCTGGAGTTCTGGGATTATACATGTGCACCATCACCCTGGTTAAAATTTCCTTTTTACAAAGTACTTGTAAGAAAGAAAAACACAAAAACAACAAAAAAAGGAGGGTCTCACAAATTTTGGTTCATTAATCCTCCCGTTACAAATTTTCTACTACAAGGTTAGGTTCTGAGACCAGAAGTGGAGGGAGGAAGAAAGGGAGGCCTTTTTTTTTTTTTTTTTTTTTTTAAGTTGAACTGTTTCTTTTCTTTTCTTTTTGTGGTACTAGGGCTTGAACTCAGGACCTACACCTTGAGCCACTCCATCAGTCCTTTTTGTGATGGGTATTTTCAAGATAGGGTCTCGTGAACTATTTGCCCCTGCTGGATTTGAACCATGATCCTCCTGATGTCTGCCTCCTGAGTAGCTAGGATTACAGGCGTGGTCCACTGGCTCCTGGAAACTTTCTTTTTTTCTACTTTTTTGGTATCAACATCGTCATCCTCATCTTCACTTACCCGTTTGCCTGTAACTGCCTCAGCCTCATCTTCTTCTCCATCTCTTTCTTACCATCACTTTCTTCCTCCTCCTTTTCCTCCCCCTTCTTCACCTACTTCATGTGGGCCTGCTCCCCATTTTCCTCATGGCATTCACATCAGCAGAGACGCCTCTTCCATTCTCCCCTGTCTCTACCACTTCCTTTCTCTTTGAGCCCTTGGTGGTGATCTTGGATCTGGTGTCCACCGCCAGTTCTGATGGGCATGCAGGTGACACCACGCACTGGGTTAGAAAGAAAGCAAGAGTCTGCGATGCTGGCGGCAAACTGCAGCAAGCAGGGAGCACGCTGGGAACAATGCAAAGACTGCTTTTCAGAGCAGCCTGTGGTCCAGCCTAATTTTAGTTCTCTCCACTCTCTCAGTCTCCAGTCTTCTCCCACACTTCCATCTCCCCCAACTACTCCAAACACTTGGTGCTGCCTGAGGAGACCAGTTGAGGTCCTGGAGCAGACAGCACAGGACACATCTGTAGTCACAGCTCATGTATGTGACCTCCTAGGCTTTCACCTGCCCCTGGAGTCTGTTCCTTATGCCTTTTCTTCATTTTGGTACTGAGGCACCGTCTAATCCAGAATCAAGTGAGAAACTGGGCTCCTCTCTGGCCCTTTTTCTCCTCCTGCACTTCCACCACTACCTTACCCACCTCAAAACTTCCTTGTCGTTCTCCTCTTCTAGAGTATGACCTCAGCTAAATTAGTTAATCTCTTTGAATAATCATATATTTCCCCATAGGGCTGCTACAAAATAATGTAGAAAAAAATCTGTTCCCTGGGCCAGTCGCATAGCCACTTTTCAAACATGTATAGGAACTTGGCTAAATAGAAAGAGGAACTTGTGGGTCCCTTTGGGTTCAGATGAATTGATGTGGGACAACTGTCAGGTTGTATTGTGTTTTCTATACTCTGACTACAAAAAAACCTGAGTGTTATTACCTTCTCTCTAACGTTTGGAAAAGTACAAAAGCCTAGATTTGTGAAGAAAGCTCAAAGACCTGCAATTTCCTCAGATGTAAAATGGAGGTTTTGGCTTTCTCACAGGATGCCTTTTTCTTTTGTTTGTTTTTTCTGAGACAGAGTCTCCCTAATCCTAATTTGTTTAGGCTGCCCTGCCCTTGATCCTCCTGCCTCAGCCTCCCAAGTCACTGGAATTACAGGGGTGTACTCATGTCTCTGGCTAGGACTGTTTTAAGATGAATTAGACAAGTGATGTAACATCCATAAAACATGATCTTATAATGCCCTCACTCACTGTCCGTTTGTGGTCCCTGCCACCTCTGATCTCAGTACTCCTTTCAAGTGCTGAGTATCATGTGTGAGCCACGCAAAGCTTCCATTGTCACCGAGTGTGCAGTCTGTGATATAATAGTGTGATAGCCACAAGCATAGGGTTCAAGGTCAGTTAGATTCATTCTGGTCTAAACTCTGCCCAGTGTCCTCCAGTTTAAGTGGGGATAAAACAATACTGGCACTATAAGGATATTATAGGGACTAATTAAAAAAATTAGAGCAAGGGCATGGTTCAAGTGGTAGAGAACTTGCCTATCAAGTCCAAGGCCCTGAGTACCCAATCCCCAGTACTGCAAAATAAATAAATAAATAAATAAATAAATATGAATAAATTCATTAAAAAACAAATTTCAGTGGGTGCTCAATGAATGGAAGGTAGGATTTGAAGCCAACAGACACATCTAGGATGGGCCGTGTCTAGGGTGGGTCTGCAGGGCGGAGCTGTGTCTGGGCTGTGAAAGGTGGGTCCAGGGTGGGCACATTCAGGGTATTATATAAGGAATGCTACTCCAGAACTCCCTGCTTCCTCTGTTCAGAAAGGCTGTGGACCAGAGAGTCAGTATGGCATCCAAAGGTAAGTTCCTTTAGTGACAAACTGAAGTGTTGCTTTAGAGGCTGGCTGTTTACCTGGTGTTTCAGTGTTTTGTAGGGAATTGAGTTTTCCTGTCTTAAAAGCACAGGCTTGTAGGACAGGGACAGCTCATGCTACCAATGTAACTGTCAATGGCTGTGACTGTAGAACTGGGGAGTAGGATTTTCCCCAGAGGCTTGGGTATTTTAAAATAACCTATGGGTACATTAAAAGAGATTTCTTATATTTTAGAGACGTATATGGGAGTATTTTCAGGTAAAACAATATGTCTAGGATTCCCTTCAAAACAATGAAGCTGGGAGAGGGGTGTCAAGAGAAGCAGAATGGGTGGGTGGGCGTAATAAGATCAGCAGCCATGAATTGTTCTATTTTAAAATTAAGTGATAGGTTCATCAGGCTCTTGTACTTTTCTCTCTGATTTCTTTCTTTTTTGGGGGGGCAGAGCAGCATGGGGTTTAGAACTCTGGGCCTCATGATTGCTAGGCAAGTGAGTGACCACTTGAGTCACTTCACCAGTTCTCTGCTTTCATTTGTGTTAAGAAGTTAATAGGATCGGGCTAGGATGTGTCCATGTGACAGCATTTGCCTAACATGCAAGGACCTGGGTTTGATTCCCAGTACTGGGTGGGGAAAAAGTTGCCGGAATAAAAAGTAAAACTCCAAACCAAGAGCTACACTGGATGAACAGCAGATTTGTTACTTCAAGCCTATTATGTGGAAGGGACTTTGACGCTCCTGTTCTTTGGGAAGGTGGACTTGCAAAGTCCTGGGGTCTTGGCTCTGATTTTTTTTTTCTAGATGAGCTCTAGTTGAGAGAAGTCTCCTGCATCAGCTCCAGCTGGGTCTTGTTTATTATGCTCCAGCTGTAATGGGCGGAGCAATCCAGAGTTAGGTGGCAGAGCCCCACCAGGGATGTATAGTGGACCCAGAAGTCCTCCAGGCATGTAGTCTGAGGGGCAAAACTCTACCCAAGGGTTCCCAAGACAAGGAAAGCTGTGTTTTTGGGAGGTGAAGTCCTCTGTGAAACCCTCAGGGAAAGCAAGTAGGCAGGCTCCACTGGTCCTACTTCTAAAGATGGGATTATGGTATCCAAAAGAATGTCTCAGCACTGCTGAGTTTTTTTTTAAATGTTATATTTTTAAAGCATGTGTTGAATGTGCACAAATTGCTTTCAGAAATGCCGGGAACAGTTTATATTGAGTTTATAGGGCAGGGGTAGGGGAAGGGCTGAAATCTCAGAGCTGATGTTCTCTGGAGTCTTGCCTGTGCTCAGCTGGCCTCTCCAAGAGCAATTTTGCAGTGAGCAAAGGGCTCTTTACCCTCATGTTAGTGTTTCCGAAACTGGCGTCTTGTAACTAGTACCTCGTGCTAGAGAGCTGAGGGTTCGCTAGGACATAGGAAAGTGGTACTCTATGTTGAAATTTGGGAGATAGAGTTATTGTTTCCCTTGCTTGTCTCACAAGTTGCTCACTTCTACCAGAGATAAGATTTGAATATACACTATGGAACTCACTAAATGCTATGCTATGCTATGCTATGCTCTTTCTTTTTTTTTTTGGTGGGACTAGGGTTTGAACTTGGGGTTTGGAGTTTACAAATCAGGCACTCTACCACCTGAGCCACATCTGCAGTCAATTTTTGCTCTGGTTATTTTGGAGCTAGGGGTCTCGAAAAACTCTTTGCCCTGGTTGGCCTCAAACTTCTGATCCTCTCAATCTCATCCTTCTAGTTAGCTAGGATTATGGGCATAAATTCATATTTTTCATGAAGGAAATTATTCTTTGCACCAGACAGCAAAATTCAATATGCTTGTATTTTAGGGAGAATTTCTATGAGGGATGGAAGTTTTTACTCAAGTAACTCCTTAAAAGTGGCTGATATTTTGGGGGGGATGGTGGCTTACTGGGACTTGAACTCAGGGCCTACACCTTGAGCCACTCCACCAGCTCTTTTTTTGTGAAGGGTTTTTTTCAAGATAGGGTCTCTCAGAACTATTTGCCCGGGCTGGCTTTGAACCGTGATCCTCCTGATCTCTTCCTTCTGAGTAGCTGGGTTTACAGGTGTGAGCCATTAGCACCCAACTGCTGACTGATTATTTACTGTGTTTTTCTGTATAGCACCAGAACAATTTAACAATGGAGATACACTCTGAGAAAGTGTAGGTGATTTGTCATTGTGTGACCCTCAGAGTGTGCTTTTTGCAAACTAAGATGGCTGAGAAGTCACTTGTTACTAGTGATACAATCTATGGGATCGTCCACATATATACAGTTCATCCTTGACCGAAATGTCATTACTGGGAGGACTGTAGCCTGAATAAGTTCTGGACTCAGGCTGACTGCAATGGGGCCAATATTTAAGAATCAGTCTCTTTCCTCCCCTTGTAAAGCCCCCAAAGCTTTGAAGTAGAGCAGTACATTTCTGATCTTGAAGGTTTGATTTGATTTCAGCCTCTGCCTCCTTAAGTGTCTTTTATCTTCCAACTTCAGGAAATAACTTCCTTGTCACTTATGCACAGGAGTTACCACTCTTAGAGAAAACAATTTCTGGGACAGCACCCCAATTCCTTAGGGGTGAAATGACATGCATATGGTCACAAGAAAATGGAAAAGACCTAGATTGGTAAACTGAGGCTTCTTTCCATTATTGCCTGTGACTCTTTGTGTTGATTGTGGGGTTGGGCTGAGCACAGAGATTAACATCTGGTGAAGGTTAATTAGACTCTGATTAAAGGTTAATTTGATTCTTACACCAAAGAGGGTCTAATTAACTCCACCTCCTGATCAAGCATTTATGGAGAACAGGGGAAGGAAATTACTGTTAATTTGTTTTCAAGACATGCAGGGGCTCAGTGTGGATTCCCCTCCCCCCTATAAAGTAGCAAACTCAATCTTCACTCCATCAAGGTCATGTCTGAGTATTACATCATGTGAACTGTCCTCACAGGGCACTGCCCCTCCCCCACCCCATAGCCTGAGACTCCAAATATGTATCTCTTTGTAAACTTTTTTTTTTTGGTGGTACTGGGGCTTGAACTCAGGGCCTTCCCCTTGAGCCACTCCACCAGCCCTATTTATGTGAAGGTTTTTGGAGACAGTGTCAAGAACTCTTTGCCTGGGCTGGTTTTGAACTGAGATCCTTCTGATCTCTGCCTCCTGAGTAGCTAGGATTACAGACATGAGTCATCAGCATCCAGCGCATGAAATGTTCTTAATGAGGAAATTTAGATTAGGAAACTCCAAGGTAATTACAGTATTTTCTCCTTAAAAAGCTTAGCTTGTTTCTTGCCAATGGCTTTATTTCTGACCAGGTTAGGGATGCCTTTCTCCACCGTCCTGAGCTAATATGGATAGAAACTTCTGAGGGCCAGGAAATAGCTTCACGAGGTTCTGTGGTCAGCTGTCTTTCTGCTTCTAGAACCAAGGAGCTCTCAACCTTTGAGCTCTGAGTTAGAGGCAGTCTGGAACAACAACAACAAAAAATGGTGGATCTCTTGCAGTACATATATATTTCTTAGAGTGTGTGTATGTGTTGTCTGTATGAATTTGAATTTAAGATGGTTTATGTGATGTTGAAGTTATTTAAGATGGCTTATATACTCATCTAACTTTTAGTAGCTCCATACTGTAGATCATTTAGATTTTTTTTAATCATATGGAGAAATGGAGATAAGCAAAGTTCCTTTGCTGGTCTTGCACAGTTAGCAGGTAGAATTAGGTCAATATTTGGAAATTCGTGGGTTCGGTTTTTGGTTGTCACTATTAGGGGACACTGCCACTTGGTACCAGGAACCAGGGATGGATCCTGTTGCTGTGTATTGGCAAGTTCTTTACAAACAACTATCCCCAAATACTTGAGGCTTCTCTACTGAGAATTAGCCCCTCCTCTTCACATGGGTGCCATGTTTTTAGCCACTGGGGAGGGAGAAAAGAAGAATACCAAAAAAGTGGAATAAAATTATTTGGTTAGTTCAGGAGTTCACATCCAACAAACAGAAGCAGAGGTGGGGCTGGTAGAGAGACACATCAAAAGTGAAGGACAAACCCTGGGCAGACAATCTCGTGGAAGTTTTCTTTTTTTTTGGCAGGCACTCTACCACTCTGAGCTACTCCTCCAGCTTCACGTTGTAAAAAACATGAACTTTATCATTGTATGTAACCATGGTAATGTAAATGTAGCCCTAAATAGTGTTAGTTCTCTTTGTTGATTATATTGATAGTTTGCTTATTAACAAACTTGGATTTTGATTTGTTTTTGTATTGGTTTTAAGCCTATGACAAAACAATTATTTTAGTTTTAGCTATACAATTAAATATGTGAAATGTTCACTGTCAGTGTCTTTGAAATTTTATAGTACTCATTTTGGTGCTATGACTTGAAAGTGCCTTCCAACGTTCTTGTGGTGGAAACTTAATCCCCGATGTAGCAATATAAGAATTTTTTTTTGTGGTACTAGAGTTTGAACTCAGAGCCTCAACTTGAGCCACTCTGCTAGCCCTTTTTTGTGTTGGGTATTTTGGAGATAGGGTCTGGTGAACTATTTTTCCTGGACTGGTTTCAAACCAGGATTCTCCTGATCTCAGCCTCCCTAGCTAGGATTGCAGGTGTGAGCCACCGCCCCTAAGAGGGGTGGCCTTCAAGAATCGATCAGGCCTGGTGTGGTGAATCACACTTTTAATCCTAGCTATTCAGAAGCAGAAATTAAGAGGTCCAGGTTTGCTGGGCATAATGAAACCCCATTTGAAAAATAACTAAAACAAAAAGAGCTGGAGGCATGGCTCAAGTGGTAGGGCACCTGGCCAGAAGTTCAAGGCCCTGAGCTCAAACCCCAGTAGCACCAAAAGAAAACAGTGATCAAATGACGGGATTCCACAGTCACAAATGGAGTAATACTATCTTGTAGGAGCAGATGGCTTTGTGGTAAAAGTGAACTCCGTCTAAAGTCTTCCATTTCTGATTTTCCTTGAATTATTTTTATTGTGATAAGATGTTAAGTTTACTATTTTAAATAGTACAGTTCAGAGACACTGTGTACATTTGCATTGTTGTGCAAACATTACCACCCTCCATTCACTGAACTCTTCATCTTGTAAAAATTGACTCTGTACCCCTTAAGTCTTTCCCCTCTCCTCAGCACCTGGAAACAACCATTTTACTTTTTGTCTCCTCATTTGACTATGATAGATACCTCATGAGTAGAATTATTATTATAATTTTTAATTTTTAATTTTTTTGAGAGACTACCATACTATTTTCCTTAATAGTTCTATCAGATTTGCACTTATGTAGGGGTCAGACCAAGTGACAACTTACGGTCTTACATTTTTCTCTGAGCATGCATTTTGGACACATGCATGGCTTTCTCCAGAATACACTAGGTGTTTTTTTCCTTCAATACTGGAGATTAAACTGTGGGCCTCAGGGATGCTAGGCAAGCCCTCTATCTCTTGAGCTACCTACAGTGGGTGTATTCAATGCCTTAGTTTTCCAGGGAGACTGTCCCCAGTTTTGCTGTAAGTAGTCTATTGTATGTTTTCATTGTTTCTTTTTCTCTGGTGACCTAAAGGTTATTGACTTAGCTTGTAATATTTTCCAGCTTTTCACACCTCAGTTCTGAGTTAAGAAAAACAAAAATTGTCTAGTGTCATTGTTAGTTGTTCTGGTAGCCTGTACACAGGTTAGAGCAGACATTCAGGATGATCTGTGAATAAGGTCTGTTCAGCTCCTTCTAGAATCTGAGAGATGACTAAACACTGGGAAAATGGGCTATTGTACTCAAAGAACAGGGCCTTCATACAGTCCTCATGCTAGAGAGGGATTGGGGAAAGGGCTTGTGAACTTGCTACACGATCTCCATGTGCTCTTTATTTGGCTGCTGTGGTGAAGGGCAGGCACACTTATATTAAAGAAACTAAAGGGGTTTGACGATTATCAGTATTTGTACCTGCCTTGATGATGACTTCCTGTTTTCTTGAACCTTACCATTCCTCTTCTACCCTTCTACCCTTCCTTCTATGCCCCCAAAGTATTGGTTATCAGACTGATGTGAGCTAGTTTATGGATACTTCCTCAGTTAGTAATTTGGTTTTTTTCTGAGTGTTATTTTTCATCAGTCTCTTCCTTTTATTAGTATATGAATTTTTGTTAGACAAAAGAAGTCCTTTTTTCTGCCCAGGGGATCATGAACAATCTCATTTTATTCTCATAAGTTTAAAGATAGGCTTTCAACCCATCAGTAATTTTATCATGAAGCGGTATGAGGCAGAGCTCCCCTTTCTAAAAATCTTACTTTGAGCAGTTAGTCTACAGATGACTTTTTCTCCACATACTACTAAAATTCCTCAATGCATGTCTTTCAGAATCTTCAGGTGAAGGAGATAGCCCTAACGAAGTACAAAGAACAAAAGTAAGAGGAAGTGGAAAAGGAAAACAAAGACAAAAATTTACAAGTGACCAATTGGAGAGACTCAAGCAGTCATTTTACCAGAACCCTTACCCCGATTTTACGACCAAGGAAGAGCTAGCCCGCCAAATCCATTGCCACGTATTTGTGATTGATGTAAGTCAAATAGTAAAAGCTTTCCATGATCATATGGTCTTGCAGGCCACATGAAAAATGCGAATTATGAAATTTTTAATTGCAAAAGTTTCATAGCTGTTCATAACATAAGACAGTGTTAACACTGTGTCACTTTTCATTTCATTGTGGGTATGAACGTAGTCATGGCTTTTGTGGGAAAATAAACTATTGTGAGGTAAGTCCAGAAGCAAAGACCAGTTAAGCAGCTATCACAGTTATCCGGGGCAGGGACTGTAATGGTTTTGACCAGGGAGTTAGCTAGTAAGTTATACATAACCTGGAAGACTAAATCCTTTGAAGGTGGACCTGATAGTTTGAGATATTGTGTATACAGTGAGAGAAGAAAAGCAAAAATTTAAAAAATGTCCTGAGCAAATGGAAGATTGACATGGTCTTTTACCTAATATAGGGAGGCTTGGGAGAAGGGTAGTTTTGTGCCTGAGACATTAGGAGTTTTACTTTGGACGTGTTATGTTTGGTATGTCAATTTTGCCTCTAAAAGGATAAGAGAAAGGTCAGATACACAAACGTACAAGTGCAGGAGAAAGAACCTGGCTTGCGTGTGTCCAACACATGGCACTTCACAGCGTTAGTAGGTGCTTTACAACCATTCATTGCACAAGTCAACTTTTTTTTTTGGGGGGGGACTTCTGATATGATTGTTTTTATAAATTATTAAAGCTGCACAGAATTTTACTGTAGAATTGTACCTCTTTCTACACACAACTAAGATTTCCCTATGTTCTGTTCTTATCCATGTATCATTGACTATATTAGTTTCTTAACCATAGGAAATTTTCCTAGTGGAAATATTAAAAGGATCCCAGAAAGAAGCACAGTCTGCATGCATCAAGGGAAGGAAATTTTATAATGGGCATTTCTTGAAGTGAATCTTTACATTAAAACTTTTTTATTTGTAAAAAAGCTCCCAGATACTCCTGCTTGGGCTGCATGACTCTAACTACCCCATCACAACTTTAGATAATTAGGTTGGATAGTTAAAAGGGCATTTTTTCAAACATAGGATCTTGCTGTATAGCCCAGGTTGGTCTTAAAGTCAATGATCCTTTTGCCTCAGCCTTCTGGGTGCTGGGATTACAGGTATGTGCCTGTAACGAATGTACCCTGGTGGGGCAGCTTGAGTAAAGTAAAGAAGTGGTGGGAATACCCTTAGGGATAGCTGTTCTTCTCTGTCAAAATGCAGAGGAGTCTAAACAGGTTGGCAGATCTGGAGAGGTCTATGGTTGCCTGACCAGAAGGGTGGCTGTAACCTATGGAGGAAGCTTGGGCAGCAGGAAAGGAGGGTTGATGGTGTACAGTTTGTAACCTCCATAACACCATGTGCAGATATGGGAAGGTTTGCTTTCATTTTCAATGTTTTAAGATTAGGAAACAAGTCATGCAAGTGATCATGCAGGGATTAGGCTTAACTATAAAATTGTTACATCATGGAGATGTACTATGGAATATTGCTAAAAAATAGATTTGATTAAAAATAACTTTCTCTTCCTCTTTAGAACTGGTTCCAAAATAAAAGAGCCAGGCTGCCACCTCGTGAAAGACAGAGAATATTTGCCAACAGGAAATGGCATGGATTCCCTGTCCAAGGAGGAAACCAGGATACCCAGGTGCAAATTCCCAATAGCACCACTGGACAGAACATTTATGCTGGGGAAGCTCTACCCAGCCGAGCTGGCTACTCTTCTCTGGAGATGCAGGGGGTTCCTGGTAATCAGGATGGCTCACGTGACTCTGTGCTCCAAGGCATTAGAATGGAGCTAAGTTGTGCTTTGCAGTATCAAGGTGACACAGGGAGTAGATCATCTTCCAACTCCATACCAATACAGTATTTTGAGGGAGAGAGGGCCGAGACGCCTCTTCTTCAATTTGTTTATAGTGTACAAAGAGAGAGGCTGCAGCAGGAGGAGCAGAAGGCCTATGGCCATTACTCAGTATTTCAAGGACAGCAGCAGAATGGTTGGGGATATCACCTTCAGCAGCTGCAACAGCCTCAGAATTACCAAGTGAAGCTGTCACCCCAGGATCAGCTTCTAATGCACCAGAGTCCTAGGAACATAGGGCAGCAGGTGCCCTCCCTACAGCAGGAGCAATGTTATCAAAGTAATCAAGATGTTCCATGTTACCAGACCCAGCATGCATCTCTGCAAATGATGGCTGGATTTCCCCCAATGCTTCTTGGTCAAGCTATGCAGCAAGGAGCCACTGAGCAATCCAGAGCCCAGCTGAGGGATCAGCAGTCCACGAATGTTCACTTACGGTACCAAAACTGAGGTTTCAGTAAATGGTTATAGGACTTAGAGCTAGATAGCTGGAGACCATCATTCATGAATAAGCTCGAGGCAAAGGACCCCAGAGCTTGTACACAGAATCTCCACTTCAGGAAGATTCCATGGACAAAATATTCAAAACTAAAAAAGAACTTCCCATTTCTAGATGTTAGCTGCCTTTCACTTAGAATGCTCTGTGGAACCCAAAAACTCACTTCCTACATGGTCTTTCCAGCCATCTGGCCTCTCGGATGAGGCCAGCATCCCCAGCTCAGCATCCAGCAGCCACTGGCTGCCCTGCTGCTGCACTGTGACAGCCAAGGCTGATGGCCTGGATGGTAACCACTTTACCTGGCGTGCAGTGGGCTCTGCTGTCAGACACACAGGTCACACCATCACTGGGCTTCAGTGGAGGTGATAATACTGAATGCTTCAGGCCTGACATCACTCACAAGAAGCCCAGGAAATCCTACCAGCACAACAGCAGCAGCCCGGTGGCCCTTTTACAAGAAAAAAACAGTTTGAGAGTATGCCCAGAACTAGGGTGACGTTAAACTCTGCAAAGGCTTCAGTAAGGTCTGAAATGGTGCAGAATCATAATGGACTAGACTAACCAAGAAGTTAAATTGAAGAAATGGAAACTCACCTCTGATTATTCCTCCACTATTGATTGTATTTTTATAAAGTGTGAAACCTCAAATTAAATCTCTTTATTGTGTTGTTGCTTCATTGTGGCTGTGGAAGAGATTGTCCTGATGTATACAGGTTCACTGAGATGGTACAGAGTTTGGGGCTGGGCAAGTGTCTGTGGGGCCTCCTTAAACCAGATGTTTTGATGTTTTTGTGAATTAATTAGAATAAAATGATTTTTTTCTTCCAACACCCCCCCCAAATAAACAAAAAACCCAAGTAAAAGAAACCAAAACAAAAAAGATGTGAACACACACACACTCCAAAACAAAATAAGCCTCAAACTCAATGCACTGGTGCATTTTGACTGCATTTTACAGTGCCCTGGAGAAAGTTTGGCTTGAGTATGGAGCCCCAAACCAACTAGCACAGAGGCAACAAGTCAATTTGCAATTAGCAGTGGCTAAGTCCAAAGTACATGCTTCAAAACCCAGAGGCTCTGCCTCAGTGTGTCCCCTCAGGGGTGAGATAGATACTCAAGCACTGTAAGAATACAGAGGCCCCACTGTAGTAGCCTTTGTGTGGAGGGGGTCTACAAAACCCCATGGACCAGGACAGTGTCTCTAGGAAGTGGAGCATAGCTGGCTAGGACAGCAGCTGTATTTCTTTTCACAGCCAGTCCCTGTGAGCCCTGACTATGAAGGATACTTGAATAAAAGCCTGGTCTCTGAAAGCTGTACCAAAATGGACTTGCTTGTGTCATCCTGAACACAAAGCTGGCAAGTTATGAGGGAAGGGTTCTTACTGAGGACTACTTGATGGTAACTCATGGGTCTCTGCCACAAAGGTTCCACAACCCTATCCCAAAAATACTTCTGCAAGGACATTTGCTCAGCAAGGAAATGTCTATTCAACTGTGGGAAGAGGTCTCTCTTGCTGTTAATCACCAGGGCCAAGTATTTTTGTTTCAAATATCTGATGTAATCCTCATTTTTGCACTTGCCCCAACCTCTTTGCAATGCTCATAGTGAATACCTCAAAGTTTATCATGGCATATGTGTTTCTATTGCAACACGTCCAATCTCCAAATATCCTTAGGAGAGTCTCTCAGTGCTCTCTCTTTCTGGAACCCAAGACCTTTTTATACACCTGGGGGTGTGGGTCACTACTGTTACTGTGGTGTGAAATGTTGTAGGCTGGTGTCGAGAGTTCTTGCCTTCACAGGCCAGAGAACTGGCTCATGAGGCAGCAGGTTGACTTGTGAGACAAGGTCGGCACACAAAGTAGGGTTTATCAGAGAGAAAAGAAAAAGCTGCAGCTGGAGCCGTGCAGCGGACCCAGAAACCGGTGGCTTCCTGCTCAGACGAAGGCTGGGGCTTTTTATGGATGCTTTAACTCTGGGTTAGGGTAAGGGTTAGGTGGTTTTTATTCTATTGGCTGTGGATTCACATGTAGGGCTCTCTTCGATGAGCTGGTATGTTTGCCCGTTATGGGAACAAACTACCTTGAGAGCATTCTGTTTATCAGCCCCTTGGCAGATTCCAGACCATGTACCTCCTCCTCCTGGTGCAGGGCTCATCGTGCTCTCCATGGGGAATGGGATACTCACTCATCTGTCCTGTAGGTTCCCAGACCCTGCAATAAGGTCTGAGGGGACCCAGGTGAGCCCTTGCCCTGTGTTGATCTGAGTTTTTGAAGACAAGCCTGGTGTCTGGGAGCTTCCAGCTTTGAAATGATTTTCATAACTTTAAGCTTTAAGATGAAGAATGACTTCTCAAGTTTTCTGTCCTCAGTGGGACAGGCCCTGCTGGTGCTGCCACTTATCTGTGTCCTGCACCACTAGGTGGCGTGTGTCACACAGTGACAGTCTCCTTGAAGGAGAGTAACTCTTCCTGAATTTCCAAGTTGCCCTCCTGGGTGTGTATGGTACAGCCCTCTTCGTTATTTCTTCGCGTTTTACTCTGACAATATTTAATCACAAAGCAATATCTGATGGCTATGATAATTTAAGAAATGTAGTTACAAGGTAAAAGAAAGAGCCCCCAGATAAACCTCATAAAAATAAAGCTAGCTGTGGTGGTCAGCTTTCCATTGCTATAACAAATACCTGAGACTGTCAACTTATAAAGAGAAAAGGTTTACTTTGGCTCCCAGTTTTGGAAGTTTTAGTCCATGGTCAGTTGGCTCTATTGATTTCAGCCTGAAGTGAGGCTGCCTATCTTGGTGGGGTGTGTGACAGAGCAAACCCCCCCACCTTAGGATCTAGAAGTCAAAGAGAAAAAGAGGAAGTGGCCAGGGTCCCCTAATTCCCTTGGAAGGCATACTCCAGATAACCTAAAGACCTCCTACTAGCCTTGTCTCTTAAAGTTCTGCCCACCTCTCGCTAGCTCCATGCTGGAGATGAAGACTTTAACACTTGTATCTTTGGCAGAACACTTCAGATCCAAACTATAGTATTACATGGTACTACTCATGATTGTCCCTCCTCATTCTCCCAAGTGCTGGGATTACAGGCATGTACCACCACGTCTGGCTAAGAACTTCACATTCTTAGAGTAACACTAGGCCAGGATATAACTATCTGTATGTATTACTGAATTTGGGTTCCTAATGTTTTTTTGATTAACATTCTGCATTTGTGTTCATGAATGGCTTGTGCTCAAGTTTTCTCTGGTATTATCTATCTGTAGGGGTTTGGGGTATGTTAAATTCACTTTCACATGAATTAGTTATCTCTAAAATCTAATGCAAAATCCTTTCATTAAATGTGTGGATTTTCTAATGGATGGGAAGATTTTTAACTATGGATTCCATGTGTATATTTGGTGCTACTGGGGTTTGGATTCCATATTTTAAATGATCATAAGGCAACAGTTTTACTTTTCTAACAATATATGCATTTCATCAAAGATTTCAATTTTACTGCTTAGTGCAAGTTAGACATCAGGAATTTGGTTCCAAACAAAGAATTTATATCTATAGCTTGGAGTTTCTGTGTGCTCAAGGTGCAAGTCCAACCCTGCTCTCCTGCTGGCCCCATTTGAGCAGGGAGAACCTGCTGCAAGGATTTGGATAGTTCCTGGTCACCTGATGGCCTCTCCTTAGAGGTGTCTCTGAGGTCCAGGAGGGCAGGAACTAGCCTGCCACTTTACGACCTCCAGGTGAAGTCGAGGTGGTCATTTGCAGATTTTCTAGGTGAATAAAGTACTCAGTCTCTTGAAAAGTGTCATTACTTGGTTCAAAACAATTCCTATAAAAAATGTCACAGGGATTCTACCAACTCACAACTGCTCCATCTGGCTTTTAGATTTTCTGCTCTAAGTAACCACTTACCACAGGCAGTGAATGGCGGCCATAGATGTGCAGTTGAACACCAGCTTTCTCAGGTGACCCACAAAAGCCTCATGGGAGAGTCTGCTGGTTTGTGTGGCCAATATGCAATTAAGTCCAGCTGACCTTTATATAGCAGACAGATATGGAAAATACAGAACACCAAATCATGGTTTGCACAAAAGCTTAGTCATTTCTTTGTATGTTATATCCCATAATAAAGATTCCAAATCTAATTGCAAAATTCACAAATATCTTTTTCTCTAAAAGGGTTTGGCAAAATCATGAAATTCTTATTGATGCTTATATAATTAGGTAAAATGTTACATATTTATGGCATTCAACCATTATATTTTGATAAATTTATACATTCAAGTGTTTTTAGCACAATCAAACTAAAATATCCATCTCACAGTTATCTCTGTGTGAGATGAGAACACTTAAAATCTCTTAGCAAATTTCAAATACAGAATAATGTATTAACTGTAGTCACCACCTGTACTTTGGATCAGTGTAAGGTCCTCCAAGTTCATTCAGGTTGTTGCAAATAACAAGGTTTCCTTATTTGGGACAGAGGTCTTGTTTGTTGTCTATTCTGATCTCAAACTCTTGAACTCAAGTGAGTCTCCTGTCTTAGCCTTCTGAGTAGTTGAGACTACAGGCACACACTACCATGCCCAGCTGATTTTCTTCTTTTTAAGGTTGAATAATATTCCATTATATATGTCACATATTCTTTATCTTTATATACATTCTTTATATATTAATACTTGAATAGTGGATAAAGTTGTACCTTGGGACCCTACACTGACATCCTTGGGACATTGTTTCATTCTCAAAGATCTGGGTGAAGTGAAGATCCTGGTGCCTGCATAATGCTAAGATTCTGGGTTAGAGAAGAAAAATTCAAATCTAGAGAGCAGGGGCTGATAGCCTCTCTTGGTTTGTGCCTTGGAGCATCCTAGTCAAAAATGTTATTTTAATAACCTTTCTATTTAATAACCCTTCTGTTCCTCATCAAGAAAAATTCTGAGTGGCTGGCAGAGTGGCTCAAGTGGTAGAGCACCTGCTAGCAAGCATGAGGCCCTGAGTGAAGCCCCAGTACTGCTGAAACAGGAGAAATTTGTGTAGGGCCAAAAGTTGAGTTTGTCCCACCAAGCTGAAGAATGTACTTCACGGGCAACAAGAGTGAGTAAAGCGAGATAGTTCATTGAGATTGAAGAGTGTAAAGTGAGAGAGTTGAGCCCCCAGAGTTGGATGGGGTCCCAAGAGAAGGTGAAGAAAGGCAGAAACTCTAGGGGCACAGGAGGGGCCCAGAAAGGACTATGTAGCAGCTGTGTGTATAAACGCTTTCATTTAGTTTTTTGGGCAGAACTTGCAAGTCCCTGGATCAGTCCTCTGAAAGGTGGGCACCTGATTCTTTTTTTTTTTTTTAATTCATATGTGCATACAGTGTTTGGGTCATTTCTCCCCCCTTATCCCTTCTCCTTCCCTTACCACCCCCAATCCCTCCCTTATCCCCCAAACCACTCCTTACCAGGCAGAAACTATTTTGCCCTTATCTCTAATTTTTTTTGAAGAGAGAGTATAAGCAGTAATAGGAAGGAACAAGGGTTGTTGCTGGTTGAGATAAGGATAGCTATACAGGGAGTTGACTCGCATTGCTTTCTTATACATGTGTGTTATTTTCTAAGTTAATTCTTCTCGAACTAACCTTTTCTATAGTTCCTGGTTCCCTTCTCCTATTGGCCTCAGTTACTTTAAAGTATCTGCTTTAGTTTCTCTGCGTTGAGGGCAACAAATGCTATGTGGTTTTTTGGGTTTCTTACCTATCCTCATACCTTCCTTGTATGTTCTCACTTTATCATGTGATCAAAGTCCAATCTCCTTGTTGTGTTTGCCCTTGATCTAATGTCTGCATATGAGGGAGAACATACGATTTTTGGTCTTTTGGGCCAGGCTAACCTCACTCAGAATGATGTTCTCCAATTGCATCCATTTACCAGCGAATGATAACATTTCGTTCTTCTTCATGGCTGCATAAAATTCCATTGTGTATAAATACCACATTTTCCTAATCCATTCATCAGTAGTGGGGCATCTTGGCTGTTTCCATAACTTGGCTATTGTGAATAGGGCACCCGATTCTTGATGAGCTTTTTCCTTCCTTTCCCCTTGACTATCTTTATCTTTCTCCAGGTCCTGGACTTTAAAGTTAGCTGCTCAAAATTTAATCCACTTTTAAGAGGAATCTACATCAGCTAGGTCTGGTGCTGAGTATACAGGACAATGGTCCAAATGTAGGAGATGGATAGAACAGAGGAATTTTAAACAGAAGCTCTCAGTTAGAGTACGACCAATAGTTTACATAGGCAATCTCTCTCTCATAGAACAAGACAAGGATCCCAAACCCAAGAGATCATCCCAGGAGCCAAACAAACACAAGGCTTTTACAAACCTTCCAACTTTCCGAAGCCTAACCCCGGCTTCTCTCCCTTAAAGCAACCTGCCCAACCTGCTGAAGTATGTTTCTTTCCCATTTAATTCCACCATTATTTTATTATAATCTTCGTGTCTTGATTGAATTCTTTTTTTACCAGGCTGAAGAACTGAGGTGTTTATCAGCACGCTAATTTTCTGGTAACATATTTGCTGATTTTAATTGCTCCTTTCTGGTCACCAGCCCTAATTGCCTGAGATCAGGCTAGCTCCTAACACCGCCAAATACAAAACAAAGACGAAAAAAGAAAAATCCTGAATACATAGTGATTTGGTATCTAACAAGGACTATCCCTACTGAACAAGTTGGGAAAACATCTTCCTTTAATTTGGGCCATGGTCTTTTATGACACATAGCTGATGCTTTGGTTCTGTTGAAAGGAAAAACTTAGACAAGTTTAAATTGAACTGAGTTCATTTAAGGAACAAAACAAAAATTATTTGCAAATTGGGCAGCCTTCAGGATCAGAACAAGTTCTAAGAACCGTGATCAACACCATAACCAGGAAGCATTTATAGAAAACAGAAGTGAGGTAAAGAGACCATCTCATTGGATCAGCTTAATTAGCTAATTGATTTAAAAGCTTCTGGCAATTAACTGAAGCTCAGTTAGCTTTCTGTCGCTGAGATAAACAACTTAAAAGGAGGAAAGATTTCATTTGGCTCATGACTCAGAGTTTTTAGCTCACAGCAACTTGGACCCATTGCTTTGCGCCTTTCATGAGGCTGAAAATCATGGTGAGGAGTCCATGGTGGAGCACAGGTGCTCACATCATGTTGGCCAGGAAGTGAGAAGACAGAGGAAGTCTGGGGTCTAAATGTCCCCTTCATTACCTTCTCCAACCAGGCCCCACCTCCTAAAGAATCCACCACTCCCCATAGCACCCTGGGCTGATAACCAACCAAATCTTTAGCATATGACCTCGGAGGAACATTTGAGATCTAAACCATAACATTTGCCTCTGGACCCCAAAGACCCCTGTCCATGTCATAGAGCATTCAATCATCTCCCAAGAGTTCCCCAAAATCTTAAGATTTCCTGCGTTGCTCAAAAAGTCCAAGTCCTGGGCTGGAGGTGTGGCTCAGGTGGTAGAGCACTTGCCTATGAAGCATGATGCCCTGAGTTCAAACCCCAGTACTGCCAAAAAAAGTCCGAGTCCTAAATCTATTCTGAGACGCAAGGCAAACCCAGCTGTGAACCCCTATAAAAATAAAAATAAAGCTGGGTACCTGTAATATACAGTGTCCCACAGTGATCATATTCCATTCCAAAATATAGGACATGGAACATAAAAGGACGGACTGAACAAAAACAAGACTAAAACCCAGCAGGGCACACATTAAATCCTAAATTTCCTCCAGCATCTGTGGCACACAGGGGCATGAAGTGAGTTCTAATGGATTTGGGTGGCCCTGGCTCTAGGTCTTTGCTGGCCACAGCTCACAAGGCCACTCTCTTGGGCCGGCTCTGTTCACTGCCTGCAGCTTTCTTTGGCAGACATTCCTACCATCTCTAACTTCCTGGGGTCTGCATTGCAGGGTTGGCTTCACTCTCACAGCTTCGCATCACCCTCTTAGGGGCTGGGCTGCCTGACTCTGACCCTGCCTCACACTGCCTGGCCTCTCAGGCCTTCTTTTGAAATCTGGGTAGAAGTAAAACTGTAAAAGTTCTGATTAGCTGCTTGAGAGAGCCAATAACTTGACAGACAGTGTGACAGGAGGAGAAAGATTTTATTGGCAATAAGCCAGCATGGTGGATGACAAACAGGAGCACCTAGGTTGCTTTCCCTATCACTGCTAAGAGAAAGCTTATGGGAATGTTATGTCAGTCTCAGGCAGCTGGGTACCAGGGTAGTTTATTGATTTTGAGAAATGTCCAATTCTGGAAGGTGGATTTTTCATGCCTGTAATCCTAGCTACTTGGGAGGCAGAGATCAGGAAGATCACCATTCAAAGCCAGCTGGGACAAATAGTTGGGGAAACCCTATCTCAAAAAAACCCATCACAAAAAAAAAGGGCTGGCAGAGTGGCTCAAGGTAAATGCCCTGAGTTCAAGCCCCAGGACCGCAAAACAAAACAAAACGAACAAAAGTCTGAAATCTAGTTTCCATCACAGCCAGACTGTGCTGTATAATTTTTGTAATACCTTTTACTTATTTATTTAATTTTTTTCCCTGACAGCACTGGAATTTGAACTCAGGGCCTCACACTTGTTAGGCAGGTGTTCTTACTACTTGAGCCACTGCACCAGCCTTTTTTTGTGATGGGTTTTTTCAAGATAGGGTCTTACAAAGTATTTGCCTAGGCTGGGCAAATACTTTGGTAGAGTGCCTGCCTAGCAAATGTGAAGCCCTGAGTTCAAGCCCCAGTACACACACACACACACACACACACACACACACACACACAAGAACACAAGAATCTGAGGGCTAAAGGGTTGAGAATATAGCTACAGCTCAAGTGGTAGAGCATCTGCACTGTAAGTGTGAGGCCCTGAGTTCAAATCCCAATTCTGAAAAAAATATCTGAAGGCTATACCTGTGTGAATTTATTTCTGGGTCTTCTTTTCTATTCGATTAGTCTATGTGTCTGTTTTTGTGCAACATATGCTATTTCTGTGACTGCTGTCTCACGTGGTCCCTGATCAGAAGACACCCAGATTCTTTGGTCTCTTGTGGAAGAATCCAGGCAGAAAATGTGCGTGTGTTAAGGAACTTTATTGTACGAGGGAGGAAATCACGGGGATCTCGTGATCTCTTCCAGATGTGGTGGAGGAGCTGAGCAGGAAAGAAAAAGAGGTGGACTTTAGGTTTCAAGGCTTTTAAACCCTGGATAACCTGTGGGAGGGGAAAGATTTAGGCAGTTTCTGATGGCCAAATGGCCAATGGCACGTGAGGAGGGATTTGGGCGGTCCCCAGGGGCTAGGGTAAGGGGTTTGGCTGTCTCTGAGCTAAGGTGGTGGTTCAGACTGTCCTAAACTGGGGTAGCAGCTCAGCCTAAGGTGTGAGCAATCTGCTCGTATTGGCAAATGAAAGGAGTCTTGGTGGCCATTAAAATGTTGTTTTACAATTTGAGAGGTTCAGAGAAAGAGAGAAAAAAATGTTCCCTCTAAAATATAATCTAAGTTGTAATAGTCCTAGTCTCTCCCTATCTTAGCCTGCCTCGTGACTCTGAAGTGTAGTTTGAAATCATGGATTGTGGTATCTCTAGCATTGGTCTTTTTGCTTGGGATTGTTTTGCCTATTTGGGGTCTTTTGTGCTTCTACATGAATATGAGGATTTTTAAAAAAATTTCTGTGAAGAATGGCATTGCAATTTTGATGGGGATTTTATTCAGTCTATGGACTGCTTCTAGTAAGAAGGCCTTGCTCACAATATTAAGTCTGCTGGCCCATGAACACAGGATGTCTTTGCATCTTCTAGTGTCTTCTTCAATTTCTTCAGTGTTTCATAGTTTTTATTTTAGTGATCTTTCAATGCTTTGTTTAGGTGTATCCCTGTGTTTTTTTTGGAAGTTATCATGATTAGGACTGTTTTCTTTCTTTCTTTCTTAGCATGTTTATATTGGTATGTAGAAAAGTTACTCATTTTGTATGTTGATTTTGTATCTTTGCTACTTTGCTCTAAGAGTTTCCTGGTGGTGTCTTTAGGGTCTTTTTCAGTATAGGACCATATCATGTACAAGTAGGTATAATTTGATTTCTTCTTTGCCTACTTGTTTCCCTTTTATTTCTTTCTCTTGCCTTAGCACTCTGGCTAAGAATTCAAGCACTATATTGAATAGAGTGAAGAGAGTGATGTGGTTTTTGTGTTCCTGACTTTAGAGGAACTTACATGCTCTATTATGTTTATTGGTTTGCATATTTTGAACTATTCTTGTATCCCTGGAATGAAACCAACTTGATCATTGTTTATGTTCATTTCAATGTGTTGTTGAATTTAGTTTGCAAGAATTTATTGAGGACTTTTGCATCTATGTTCATCAAGAAATTGATCTGTAGTTTTCTTTTTTGTTGTGTTCTTATCCAGATTTATTATTGGAATAATAATTGCATTATAGAAAGAGTTTGGAAGCGCTTCTTCCCTTTATATTTTGTGAACTAGTTTGAGGAGCATTGGTGTTAGTTCTTCAAAGGTCTGGTCGAATTCAGCAGTGAATCTGTCTGATCCTGGGCTTTTCTTTGTTGAAGGCTCTGTTACGGCTTCAATCCCATTGCTCGTTATATGTCTGCTTAAGTTGCTTATATCTTCTTGGTTCAACTTTGGTAGGTCATACATGTCTAGAAATGTACCCTCTTCTTTCAGATTTTCCAATTTATTGGAATATAAATTTTCAAAATATTCCCTAATGATCCTCTGAATTTCCATGGTATCTGTTATGATATCCTCATTTTCATATCTGATTTTATTAATTTGTGTCTTCCTTCTTTTGTTGTGTTAGTTTGGCTAAGGCTTGCCAATGTTGTTTATCCTTTCAAAGACCCAACTTTGTTACACTAACCCTTTGTACTATTCTTGTAGACTCCATACCATCGCACTCAGCTCTGATCTTTATTGTTTCCCTCCTTCTACTGTTTTTGGATTTGGCCTATTCTTGTTTTTCTAAGAGCTTGAGGTACATCATAGTTATTTATTTGAGCTCTCTGTGGTTTTTTAATGTAGGTACTCATTTTTATAAACTTCCCTTTTAAAACTGTCTCCTCTCTATACCAAACATTCCGGTAAGTTGTGTTTTTATTTTAATTTGATTCTATGAATTTTTTTAATTTCCTCCCTGATTTCTTCAATAACCCACATTCAAAAGTATGGTGTTAATCTCCATATTTTTGTATAGTTTTTTAGGCATTCATTTCTAATTTTATTCCAACATGATCTAATAATATTCAAGAAATTATTTGTTTGGGGTTTTTGTTGTTGTTGTTGTTGGATTAAGGTACCAAGCCTTATTTTATGGTATAAAGTGAAAGATCAGTTTTGGAGCAAGTCCCATGGGCTTCTGAGAAGAATGTGTTTTCTGTACCTGTTGGATACAATAGTCTGTAGATGTTTATTAACTCCATTTGATCCATGGAACAGTTCAACTCTGAAGTTTATTTCTTGATTTTATTTTATTTTTTGCCCTGATGATCTATCCATTTATGAGAGTGGGGTATTGAAATCATACACGATTATTGTTTCTGTACCTATCTGTTACTTCAGTAGTGTTTGTTTTATGAAATTGGGTGTACCAATGTTTGGTGCACATTTATTTACAATTGGTATATCTTCTTGATGGATTGTTCCCATTACTAATATGTAGTAACTTTATTTGTTCCTTTTGACTAATTTTGATTTGAAGTTTGCTTTGTCACATATGAGTGTACTTACTCCTGTTTGTTTTTATCTCCTTTGCCTGAAATATCAATTTCCATTCTTTCACTTTTAGTCTGTGCATGTCTTTGTCAATGCGGCAAGTTTCTTGAGGGCAATAAACAGATGTAGCCTGTTTTTTTTTTCCCAATAGAAATCTTTTATTGTATCATTGCACATTTGTATTATGACCCCAGATCATATTTCTGTAGCTAGCTTAAATCTTATTCATCAGCCTGCTGAACTGTTTCTTTTTCAGAAACAGATACAATTAAAAATTTTTCTAATATCCTTGTTTTTAACTGTTGTGGTTTGCTAAATTAAAACAACTGAATTTGCAACAATTTAATATAATTTCCTTTGAGGATTAACTCATCTTTCTGGGCTTGAAATACTGAACAAGCAACACCTGTTCTTATACGAACTCATTTTCACAACGTGTATAACGCATCTCAATCATATTCACTCCCTCCCTCCTATCACCCTCTCCTTTTTAGCTTTAGAAATTTCCCTTCATTCCATACTGCTGCCAACTGCAAGGAACTTTGCTGCCTGTGGGCCAGGCAGGTTCCCACTGACACTAGAGGTCCCCCATTTGTGCACTCAGGCATGGTGGATGTCCAGTCCAAGGAGTGTCCCCTGAGTGCATTGGAGATTGGAAGAAACAAATAGAGCACTGAGTTCTGTGCTGGAAGAGGGGAACCTAACAGAACCCAGCACTTTGCCTATCTTCTGATCGAAGGGCTTTCAGACCCCACCCAACAATAAATTACCCTGAGGCAGGGAGGATAAAAATCAAGTAATCCTGTAGACCTTGGCTCAGAGCTCTCCCACCCAGCAGCAAACCCCACATTGCAGGGAGGCAGGTCTGGAGGCTGAGAAATCCAACAACCATGGTCTTAGAGCTCTGTTTCTGCAGTAATCCACAGGCAATAGGGCTCTCTCTTTGCCACAGAGGACAGGGCCATAGACCACTGTGCCTTCTCCACCCAACTCCCACTGCTTAAACTTCTTAGTGATCCATGTCCGACCCTCCTCCTTTTCAAGACTGCCTCTTGTGGCCATCTCCCACCCATACGCTGTGGCATGGGGCTCCAAGTTCTGTGACTTGTGATTGTTTCTTGTTCTCAGGTTCCCAGATCAACTCAATTTCGAATACAAGGCCCTTTCTCAAGATGGTGGCTGGGCACAGCACTCTGAGACCTGGTGAGTGATGCAATATATTTTGGACCAATGTTGTCCTGTCATGCAGGAGGAGTCATTGCCACACCAAATCCCCACATTGGACTTCAGGCTGGAGACAAATTGTGGATTTCTCCAGTGGCTAGGATTGCCAGTTCATTGTCAACAGGACTGCTTGGCTCTGCCCCCAGGCCCACAGCTAGGGTTGGAGCTACAGATCTTTCCTATTTTTCTCTGTTATCTTTCTGTTTCTCCATGCATTTTACCTATCCTGTCACCTCTTTCTTGATTCCTCATGCTCTTCCTTTCTTTCTCTTCTCAAAATATAGTCTATCTTTTCTTACCCTGACTTTTCTCACTCATGGAGTTACACAGAGGAAGCTTCTAATGTAACATCTTACTCTGAAACCAAACATTTCCCCTTAGGATTCAAAAGGAGATTTGGGGGCAGAGGGGACACAGCACAAGTGCGATACTAAGGTGCTGTCAGGGAGATATTTTTGGTGTCCTTTAATTTAGGATGCTTTCCTTCCTAATTAGGTAATTCCTACTGTGTGAGGGACGCACTCAGACTAGATCCTTATTTTCTCTTAACTTTCATAGCCTCATTTGTAGGGGTATAAGAGGCCATGGTTTTTTGGTAGTTTATCATCTTGGTAGTGTAAGAAAAATGACCTTTCCTATCAAAGTATTTGTTACTCTCTTAGATTACTTAAAAATTCCTCAGGTCACCATCTTAGGTGACTTGCATGTTTAAAGGGTTCTTGCTTCTTCTTCCGGATTCCTGTACAACTCCATTGCCTGCCAAACTGTATACTCTAACCCATCCCCCAAGCCTTTTATCCAATCGAGGGAGATTGTGAAAATTTGACCTAGAAAAATCCTGGGTTAGGGGCAAGTACAACTGCATCAGGGATATAAGGAGGAGCCACCATTGGCCATTTTGTGCTTGCATGTTTGTTTAGCTGAGTAACCTCATGCTTGCACCCTCTTGATCAAGAGAAATTGCCTTGTCCAGATTTTCTGGAGGGTATTAATTCCAACAATTTGGGGACTCAGTTCAGGATTTTACATTCCATCCAGGAAGGGGGTCCCGGCCCTTCCCCAGGAAGATGCGTCCTGCTGCCTGGTTGCAGCAGCCCCGAGGTTTGGCTGAGGGTGACAACTTTCTGGATTTGCGAGTGAACTCGGACTGCAGAATTTCTTGACAGTGTGGGTAAAAGCTCTGATGACAGGGACCTCAGAGACCACGTAAATTTTGTGCACAAACCAAGACAAGAAATGTCATGGGGGTGACCAAGTAATGTCTTGGTGGTTGGGATAATGGAGGCTGTGTGATGTGTGAATGAGACGTGTCGGGTGACATGAAGGAAAAGTGAAGTCCTGATCCACATTCCATGGTGACCTCATACTGTTTAAGGCAGAATTAGATTCTTGAATCTAATCCAGGTCAGCAGTTTATACTGACCTGCCGGCTACCAAGAGGTGCCTCAAGCTCCCATGAGGGATGCAGCTGGAGACAGACAAGGTGAAAGAGAATCAGAGTGCAAGAAATCTCCAAGGCAAAGGGGAGGCTGAGCTCCTGATAGAGCACAGTCAACCAGAAGGTGTTGGGGTCTGAGACCGGCCGTCCACTGAGAGGACAAAGGACACTTGAGACAATGCAAGCTACAAAGCGAGGTTTATTTCTAGCTAGCTAGGGTCCGAGTATCTATCCATCGCAGTGGGTTTCAACAAGGACCCTGAATGCAAAGTTTAAGCAGGTCTTATACTCTTTAAAGCATCAATCATTGTCACATAGGAATTCCTCATGCCCCTGGGGTCACATTTTCCTGACATTGCCCACATCCTGGTGGTGGGGTAAGATTATTTATTGGGAACTGGAAAAACACCAGATGTTTACTTATCAGGTTTACCTGTCAGGAACTTGAAAAACACCAGATGGTCTTAACATATTGACTCACATTCCATTCAGCATGATCAATCAAAAACACTCCCTGTTCCCATAAACCGTTTCACCTCCCTTTGTTCCAGGGAGTGGGGCTTGAGGTTACCCAAGGGTCATGCCAGTTATATCTGATTTTTAGGCTAGGTGGGCTGCAAGTTAAAGTACCCCAACAAAGGGAGAAGTGGGAAATAAAGGCAGCAAAGAGGGGGGCCATAAAACAAAGTCCCAGGATAAAATACCCTGAGAGCCCCCTAGGGAAGATGTTAAAATATTGGGATGATAGCTCCCTACTAAAGGAAAAAAGAAACAAAGAACTGTCAAATACCGATGTTTTATCTGGATCCCAGAACCAATCTTAAAGCTTTGGGTTTTTGTCCAAAATTTGGGTCAGATGAGGACTGGGTCTGTCAACTATTAATTGAGCATTTAAATGACAAGAGCCCAGCAACTCAAGAGGAGATGGAATATGCCCTCTGTTGGAGACAGTCCTGTAGTCCTGTTTACACTTAAAGAAAAGGAAAAAAGACAAAAAGAAAAAAAACCCCAAAAACCCCAAACCCCTTCTAACTGGGATTTACTCTCCTCCCTTCCCCCCTCTTATAACCCTGCTTTTCCTTCAGTTCAGATGCCAGAGCCAGCCCCTGTACTGCCACCCCAGCTTCCATCTCTCCCCCTCCCCCTCCCAACTCTTTCACCTTTGTCCTCTTTCAACTGCCTATCCTCCCCCTCCTAACCCTTCCACCTCCACCCCCCTTCAATTCCCTGCACCCGCACTCCTTACTGAAACCTGTCCCTACTGCGACTCCAAAAGGAGTTAGAGCAATGTTGTTGGGACATTGAGAATCTACCTTTTCTTCAGTCCCAAGGGGAAAGAACATATTCCCTCTTTCCTCTCAGGGAGGTCCCCCTTAGAGGGGGTGGAACTGGATTTGTAAATGCCCCTCTTACCAGCTCTGAGGTCTGAAATTTTAAAAAGGAATTGTGACCCCTTTTGGGGTCTCAGAACAGGTTGATCAATTTCTGGAACCACAGATATATACTTGGGCTGAGTTAATGACTATTTGGGGAATTCTCTTCTCAGAGAAGGAAAGAACCATGATCCGTAGAGAGGCAATAGCTATCTGGGAGTGTCACGAGCGCCTATTGGTTCAATTGAATACAGAGAGACAGCACTCAGGAGAGTCTTATTTCAGAGAACAGGGTTTTTATTCAAACAAATTCACATGGCACTTTCCTATGGATCCTAATGCCTGTCCCTACTACCCTAGCCAGCCAGGGGTTACTCAGACCTTCCCCCAAGTCTCGCTCACCTTGAAACATCTCCTTAGCTGATAAGGGGCATAGCTGCACCCCAGGGGATCCTCACAGCTGCCTTCAGTGCAGGTCCAGTTCATGGTTCACCAGGGACACCCAGTGGTCGTGGGGAGAAGAGGCACACTCACAAGCAGTGGCTGCCTCTACGTCAGGGTCTCAGGGGGACTCCTGACAGCATGGTCTCTGAAGACAAGGAGGAGAGCAAGGCTTTGGGTTCTGGCCTGAGTTTATATACCCTGTGGTGACCTCACCACTTCTGTTATCCACACTGTCACCTTAGGGTTGGCTTATTAGCTTATCAGTGGCCACCTCAGGTTTGGCTCATTAGCATATCAGCTTGTCACACTCTGGCTGGCTTCTAAGTCCTAACACACACTAGCTAATGCTTCTTTATTTCAACAGTTTTTCATGCTTTAACACAATACAATCCATCAATACAACAACAATCTTATATGTGTTCACCACAGGGAGCGTGAACATCTCCTGGACAAAAGCATTCTGGTGGCTGATGTTGAGTCTCCTAATCAAGATTCTCATGGGATAGCAACACCCCAGGGTACTGAGAAAATATAAGAGACTTGAGAGACTTAATAATAAGGGATAATTGGGAGAGGTGATTAACATAACTGTTGGCTTTATGAATTTCTTGGGAAGCCAGGGACTTCATATTTCAAAGAATAAGTTACAATTTGCTGACATTGAAGTATGATATCTGTCACAGTTGATCAGTAAGGGCCAATGAAGGATTGGTCCAGAAAGAATAGAAGGAACCATTGGTCTCCTACTCCCAGGAACAAAACAAGAATTGACAAAGCTCCTTGGCATAGTGGGATACTGTCATTTGTGATTTGTGGATAGACTCATATGCCCTTAAAACTAAATCTTTATATCTCAAATTGACCCAAGAGGGATCAGACCCCTGAGGGGATAAAACGAGTAGATGAGCTAAAACAAGCCCTATCACAGCCTGAGGCTAGCCTTGCCCTCTCTTGAACAGCCTTCTCACCTCTTTGTAAATGCAAACAAGGGAGTTGCCCTTGGGGTGCTAACCCAAAAACAGGGTTAATGTGTGGCCTTCTTATCTAAATTCCTAGATCCTCTCACCTGAGGTTGGCCTAAGTACATTCAGGCAGGAATGCTGCAGCCCTTCTAACCAAAGAAAGTAGAAAAACCGCCTTTGGTGGTACTAGCACTACCCATCAAGTTAGAATAATCTTAAACCAGAAGGTGGGTAGATGGCTGATGGATTCTAGGATCCTAAAGTATGAGGCTATCTTGCTAGAAAAGGATGGCCTTACTCTAACTACTGATGAAGCCCTAAATCCAGCCACTTTCTTGGAAGGGGAAACAGGTAGGAGGAACTCCACACATAGATGTTTAGATATTACTGAATACCAAATGAAAGTAAGGCCAGATCTCAGGGAAATTCCTTTCCAGACTGGGTTCCATTTCTTTGTGGGTGGATCCTCTCCGGTAATTGAGAGAAAAAAGATATAATGGGTAGGCCTTGACTATAATAGAATCAGGCTGACTCCCTAACAATTGGTCAGCACAGACTTAGAATTGTTTGCTCTAAATCAGACTCTTAAAAATCAGCTCGCTAAATTAGTTTTAGAGATCATATTACTTTGGATTAAATGCCTTCCCAGAACTACTCAGGATTAGGACAGCCCCTCGGAAGGACATTGACCTCTCCCCTTATGAAATGCTTAATGGGCTTCCTTACCTTAGCTCTGTTACTGATGTGCCTACTTTTGAAAACAAAGACTATTTTCTCAAAAATTATATACTTGGATTGTCCTCTACCTTACTTTCTCTTAGGAAAAAGGGGTTGTTAGTGCAGGCTCCTGTACTTGACTTTCCCGTTCACCCAGCACCAGTGTGGTGATTATGTGCTAATCAAGACCTGGAAAGAAAATAAGCTTCAGCCAGCTTGGGAAGGACAGTTCCTGGTCCTGCTGACCATGGAGACAGCCATCTGGACTTCGGGGCAGGGGTGGACTCATCACACATGGGTAAAGAAGGCGCCCCCATCTGACCTAAAGGAACAATGGGCTGTGCTCTCGCATCCAGGTAACACCAAAGTGACTTTAAAAACACTACAGTGAAAATATTCTTTTTCATTTGGGAAATGGTATGCTTACTATTAATGTAACTCAGATTACTTTTCCCTTAACTGTTGAATTTGATGCATGCCAGATCCTTCCTTGTAGAGGCCTTATGTCCCAACTCTAGCTCCAAGGATATTCCTTTTATATGTGCCTCATCCCAGGATTCACAGGGAAGCTGGTATCTGTCCAGAGTGAGTGGATGTGGGGTAAAGCACTGGGTATAAAGGATACACTTCTCACTTTTATGACAATCCTAATGGCTGGTCCAGACCCCGAGACACTGGTAAGACTCCAATTTCCACCATCTAGAACAATCAACAGACTTTTAACAGACTACAGTTGAAATTTCAGCTGTTTCAGACACACCCCTCATCTACTTGTAAAGATAAACAAATGTAACTCACTTAGATTAGCCATAGAAAGCCCTTGAAATATGACACGAGAACCATGTATATTTCATAGATATGGGGAGGGGGGTAGATGTCTCAGGGACAGACCCATTAGGTGCCTTTGAGCTCCATCTAGTTCCCAATCCCTCCCAGGTGACACCCAGTTCTACCTCCGCTCCAATGTTACCTCCACGTTTGTACAACAATTGAACTCATGTAACTGTAGTAGAAGTCCTAAGACAAACTGTGGCTATTGAAATTGGGTACAGGGATACAAATGCCTGGACAGAAAGGATAAAATATTTTGTCCACACATTAAATAAGAGCAATTGCTATGTTTGTACTACTGGGAGACCAGAGTCTCAGGTGGTCCTGTTTTCATTAGGATGGTCCTTGGACCCAGATGGAATGTACTACATGTTGGCTTTGTTTTAGGATGCCAAGGTTCGGGGCAACGAATCCTGCCGGATGCTATCACTACTGTTCCCAGAGGTCAGAGGTCCTGTGGGTCAGCCCTCCGAGGACTATTAGGCCACCTGCCCTAGACATCAGTTATACCTCATGTCTCACCAGACAGAGGGGATGATTGACAAATGTGGGAAACCTGACAGGATGCAGTGAAAACTGGTCCTTCAACAGCCTCACAAACCAGTCCACACTCTCGGTGGTCAGAGCCGATGTCTGGCGGTACTTCAGAGGACCTTTACTTGAGACTCTCCCAGGTAACTGGGCAGGCACCTGTGCTTTGGTGCAGTTGGCAATCCTTTTTACCCTAGCATTTAGATCCCCAGCCCATACCACAACATCTAGGAAAAGGTGAGACACAGACACAGACACTGCAGCCAGCTGCAGAGGCTCCCTTGATCCCCATGTTTACACTGATGCCATTGGGTTTCCTACGGGGGTGCCAAATGAATTTAAAGCCAGAAATCAAACTGAAGCAGTATTTGAATCAGTACTTTTCTGGTGGTCCACTATAAATAAAAATATTGACTGGATTAATTATATTTGCTATAATCAACAAATGTTTGTTAACTATACCATGGACACTATCAAAGGAATGTTGGGTCTGGAGACCTAAGGCAGATGAAGAAGCCCATCCCCCATGGAGAGCCATATCATTCCTGCATCCAGAGGAGTTAGAGGCCTGCATTCTTGCACCCAGAGAAGGAGTTGTAAATCTGCATTCCTCCACCCTGAGGAGGAGATACAGGGTCTCATAAATCTGCCACAGGGATGATAAACAAAATGCCCTCAAGATTGTTCCCCCACCCCCTCCAATAAGGGGCAAAAAGACCAGCTCATCTAAGAGAGCCCGTGAGGCACTGAATGAAAATAACTTTAACCCCAGGATACTTTACCCAGCAAAGCTATCATTCAAAATAGATGGAGCAATAAAAGTCTTCCATGATAAGCAGAAACTAAAACAATATGTCACCACAAAGCCACCATTACAAAAGATTCTGCAAGGGATCCTGCACACAGAAAGTGACACCCAACTTAACCATGAAAAGGCAGGCAGCACCAAACCACAGGATAAGAAAAAGCAAGACAGTAGAGAGTAACCTCAACTTAGGTACACACAATCAAACCTTCAAACAACTAAGACAACTAAATGGCAGGAATCACCACATACCTATCAGTACTAACGCTTAATGTTAATGGACTTAATTCACCCATCAAAAGACACCGTTTGACAAAATGGATTAAAAAAGAAGATCCAACAATTTGTTGCTTATAGGAGACTCATCTCATCGACAGAAATAAGCATATGCTTAGGATGAAAGGCTGGAAGAAGATTTACCAAGCCAATGGCCCCCGAAAACAGGCAGGAGTAGCAATACTTATCTCTGACAAAGTAGACTTCAAACCTACATTGATCAAATGAGATAAAGAAGGACATTCCATACTAATAAAAGGGGAAATAGACCAAAAGGAAATAATAATCATCAATCTGTATGCACCCAATGTCAACGCACCCAATTTCATCAAACATACCCTGAAAGACCTAAAAGCATATATAAACGCCAACACAGTGGTTGTGGGAGACTTTAACACCCCATTGTCATCAATAGATAGGTCATCCAAACAAAAACTCAATAAAGAAATCCAAGATCTAAAATATGCAATAGATCAAGTGGACCTAGTAGATGTCTACAGAACATTTCATCCAACCTCTACACAATATACATTCTTCTCAGCAGCCCATGGAACCTTCTCCAAAATAGATCATATCCTAGGGCACAAAGCAAGCCTCAGCAAATATAAGAAAATAGAAATAATACCGTGCATACTATCTGACCACAATGCAGTAAAAGTAGAACTCAACAACAAAAGTAAAGACAAAAAACATGCAAACAGCTGGAAATTAAATAACTCATTACTTAATGAAGAATGGATCATCAATGCAATAAAAGAGGAAATTAAAAAGTTCCTGGAAGTCAATGAAAATGAAAACACAACCTACCAGAACCTATGGGACACAGCTAAGACAGTCTTGAGAGGAAAGTTTATAGCCATGAGTGCATATATTAAAAAGATTGAAAGATCCCAAATCAATCACCTAATGATACATCTCAAACTCCTAGAAAAACAAGAACAAGCAAATCCCAAAACAAATAGAAGGAGAGAAATAATAAAAATAAGAGCTGAAATCAACGAAATAGAAACCAAAAAAACCATACAAAGAATTAATGAAACAAAAAGTTGATTCTTTGAAAAAATAAACAAGATCGATAGACCCCTGGCAAACCTGACTAAAATGAGGAGAGAAAAAACCCAAATTAGTAGAATCAGGAATGCAAAAGGGGAGATAACAACAAACACCATGGAAGTCCAGGAAATCATCAGAGACTACTTTGAGAACCTATATTCAAATAAATTTGAAAATCTAAAAGAAATGGCCAGATTTCTAGATACATATGATCATCCAAAACTGAACCAAGAGGAAATTAATCACCTGAATAGACCTATAACACAAAATGAAATTGAAGCAGCAATCAAGAGTCTCCCCAAAAAGAAAAGTCCAGGACCTGATGGATTCTCTGCTGAATTCTATCAGACCTTTAAAGAAGAACTGATACCAACCCTCCTTAAACTGTTCCATGAAATAGAAAGGGAAGGAAAACTGCCAAACACATTTTATGAAGCTAGTATTACACTTATCCCAAAACCAGGCAAAGACACCTCCAAAAAGGAGAACTATAGGCCAATCTCCTTAATGAACATTGATGCAAAAATCCTCAACAAAATAATGGCAAATTGAATTCAGCAACACATCAAAAAGATTATTCACCACGACCAGGTAGGCTTCATCCCAGGGATGCAGGGGTGGTTCAACATACGAAAATCAATAAACGTAATAAACCACATTAACAGAAGCAAAGACAAAAACCACTTGATCATCTCAATAGATGCAGAAAAAGCCTTTGATAAGATCCAACACCATTTCATGATAAAAGCTCTAAGAAAACTAGGAATAGAAGGAAAGTTCCTCAACATTATAAAAGCTACATATGACAAACCTACAGCCAGCATTATACTTAACAGAGAAAAACTGAAACCATTGCCTCTAAAATCAGGAACCAGACAAGGATGCCCACTATCTCCACTCCTATTCAACATAGTACTGGAATTCCTAGCCAGAGCAATTAGGCAAGAAGAAGGAATAAAAGGAATACAAATAGGTAAAGAAACTGTCAAAATATCCCTATTTGCAGATGACATGATCCTATACCTTAAAGACCCAAAAAACTCTACTCAGAAGCTTCTAGACATCATCAATAGCTATAGCAAGGTAGCAGGATATAAAATCAACATAGAAAAATCATTAGCATTTCTATACACTAACAATGAGCAAACGGAAAAAGAATGTATGAAAACAATTCCATTTACAATAGCCTCAAAAAAAATCAAATACCTAGGTGTAAACCTAACAAAAGATGTGAAAGATCTCTACAAGGAAAACTATACACTTCTGAAGAAAGAGATTGAGGAAGACTATAGAAAGTGGAGAGATCTCCCATGCTCATGGATTGGTAGAATCAACATAGTAAAAATGTCGATACTCCCCAAAGTAATCTACATGTTTAATGCAATTCCCATCAAAATTCCAATGACATTCATTAAAGAGATTGAAAAATCTACTGTGAAATTTATATGGAAACACAAGAGGCCACGAATAGCCAAGGCAATACTCAGTCAAAAGAACAATGCAGGAGGTATCACAATACCTGACTTCAAACTATGTTACAAAGCAATAACAATAAAAACAGCATGGTACTGGCACAAAAACAGACATGAAGACCAGTGGAACAGAATAGAGGACGTAGATATGAAGCCACACAACTATAACAACTTATCTTTGACAAAGGAGCTAAAAATATACAATGGAGAAATAGCAGCCTCTTCAACAAAAACTGCTGGGAAAACTGGTTAGCAGTCTGCAAAAAACTGAAACTAGATCCATGTATATCACCCTATACCAAGATTAACTCAAAATGGATCAAGGATCTTAATATCAGACCCCAAACTCTTAAGTTGATACAAGAAAGAGTAGGAAATACTCTGTAGTTAGTAGGTATAGGTAAGAACTTTCTCAATGAAACCCCAGCAGCACAGCAACTAAGAGATAGCATAGATAAATGGGACCTCATAAAACTAAAAAGCTTCTGTTCATCAAAAGAAATGGTCTCTAAACTGAAGAGAACACCCACAGAGTGGGAGAAAATATTTGCCAACTATACATCAGACAAAGGACTGATAACCAGAATATACAGGGAACTTAAAAAACTAAATTCTCCCAAAACTAATGAACCAATAAAGAAATGGGCATGTGAACTAAACAGAACTTTCTCAAAAGAAGAAATTCAAATGGCCAGAAAACACATGAAAAAATGCTCACCATCTTTAGCAATAAAGGAAATGCAAATTAAAACCACACTAAGATTCCACCTCACCCCTGTTAGAATAGCCATCATCAGCAACACCACCAACAACAGGTGTTGGCGAGGATGTGGGGAAAAAGGAACCCTCTTACACTGTTGGTGGGAATGTAGACTAGTACAACCACTCTGGAAAAAAATTTGGAGGCTACTTAAAAAGCTGGACATCGATCTACCATTTGATCCAGCAATACCACTCTTGGGGATATACCCAAAAGATTGTTACTCCAGAGGCACCTGCACATCCATGTTTATTGCGGCACTATTCACAATAGCCAAGTTATGGAAACAGCCAAGATGCCCCACCACTGACGAATGGATTAAGAAAATGTGGTATCTATACACAATGGAATTTTATGCAGCCATGAAGAAGAACGAAATGTTATCATTCGCTGGTAAATGGATGGAATTGGAGAACATCATTCTGAGTGAGGTTAGCCTGGCCCAAAAGACCAAAAATCGTATGTTCTCCCTCATATGTGGACATTAGATCAAGGGCAAACACAACAAGGGGATTGGACTATGAGCACATGATAAAAGCGAGAGCACACAAGGGAGGGGTGAGGATAGGTAAGACACCTAAAAAACTAGCTAGCATTTGTTGCCCTTAACACAGAGAAACTAAAGCAGATACCTCAAAGCAACTGAGGCCAATAGGAAAAGGGGAACAGGTACTAGAGAAAAGGTTAGATCAAAAAGAATTAACCTAGAAGGTAACACCCACGCACAGGAAATCAATGTGAGTCAATGCCCTGTATAGCTATCCTTATCTCAACCAGCAAAAACCCTTGTTCCTTCCTATTATTGCTTATACTCTCTCTACAACAAAATTAGAAATAAGGGCAAAATAGTTTCTGCTGGGTATTGGGGGGAGGAGAGGGAGGGGGCGGAGTGGGTGGTAAGGGAGGGGGTGGGGGCAGGGGGGAGAAATGAACCAAGCCTTGTATGCACATATGAATAATAAAAGAAAAATGAAAAAAAAAAAAGAGAGCCCGTGAATCCATGGCCAATGAGAAAAACCCACCTAACTCAGAACGTCCATAAAAACCCAGCCTTAACCTGAGCAGTGAGCTACCGGCTTCTGGGCTCTGCTGCACTTCTCTAGCTGTAGCCTTTCCTCTCTCTCTAATAAATCCCACTTTATATACCAGCTTTGGCTCCCCATTCAGCTGCCTCACGAGCCCGTTCTCTGGCCTGTGACAGCAAGGACTCTTGACACTGGCTCGTAACAGGAATAGCAGAGCAATTGGGACCAACTAGTGAGATGGCTTGGGAGAACAGGCTAGCATCAGACATGATGTTGTCTGAGAAGGGAGGAATTTGCATAATGATTAGTTTCAAGTTGCACATATATATCAAATAATACAGCCCCCGATGGAACTATTACTATGGCCATACAGGGATTAACTTCCCTATCTAACAAGCTAACTGAAAAGGTATAAATGAGCCCTTCACTGACTTAATGGAAAAATGGTTTGGGAGATGGAAGGCTGGATTACCTCAATCTTAACCTCCTTGATCGTAGTGGCTGGAGTTTTAATTTTAGCAGAATGCTGCATAATTCCTTATGTCTAAGGACTAATATAGCAGTTAATTGAGACAGCCCTCACCAATCACCTCCCACACTACCAAAATAACTCGTTTCTATTAGAAACGCAGGAACATGGGAGCCAACGGCTCCTAAATGAGTTTGAAGAAAAGAATTTAAATTAATAGAGGGGGAAATTGTAAGAAAAGTGATCTTTTCTATCACAGTATTTGTTACCCTCTTAGATTACTTAAAAATTCCTCAGGTCACCATCATAGGTGACTTGCATATTTAAAGGGTCCCTGCTTCTTCTGGATTCTTGTACAACTCCATTGTCTGCCAAACTGTATGCCCTAACCCATCCCCCAAGCCTTTTAGCCAATCGAGGGAGACTGTGAACTTTGACCTGAACAAATCCTAGGTGAGAGGCAGGTACAACTGAGTCAGGGATATAAGGAGGAGCCACTGCCAGCCATTTTGTGCTTGCATGTTTGTTTAGTTGGAGTGAGTACATGCTTAAATCCTCTTGATCAAGAGAAATTGCCTTGTCCAGATTTTCTATCTCTTGTGTGTCTGTTTTTGGCACTGGAGGGTTATTAATTCCAACAATAGGATCCTATGGGTACAGAGAATATCATTTTTCTATTCAAATATTATTTCTATTAGTTCAGTCACGTGGCTTCTCTGGTAATAACAAATATACACAGACATGCAACACGCTCAGTGGAGGTTAATTAATGCAGGTGATTGCATCTAGCAACAGAAGGAATTAGTCACTCTCCCAATTCATTCTGTTGGTTTTTTTTTTTCCTCCCTGGTCATTTCAAATATCTTGAGCTTATCAGCTGTACCAAAAACACAGTATTTTTCCCCATAGTAGCACAGATAACAGGATTTCTCAATGAAAGTTTTGATATAATCATTGCTTTAAACTAGAGATATGACAGGTAAGTCAAATTGGCACCCATACCCATCTCCTGAAGCCATACTGAGATAGCAACAAAATTATACTTTTACCTAACATTATGTAACTATCCTATATACAACCCAAATCACATTTACTCAGAAGAGGGTGCAAGGTTTTTGGGTGGTATTCTTTTCTTTTTATGCTACTTAAAATACTGTTATATAAAGTTAATTGTTACTGATGCACCCTGTATAATATAACAGAATGAGAGGGAAGGAAACGAATATATTTTGTTAGTCTGCATAAAACATGTTCATAAAGCATATGTATACAACATGCACATGTTTACACATGTGGGAGTTGGTGAGGGAAGAAGGAACTCTGAAGATCGTTTGGAAAGACAGACTGAAACTCACGCAAGTGCTGAAGCTACTCTCTGTTGTAACGTTTTCAGACAAGTCTCAACTTTACTCTTCCTCTTTCACTGACTGAATCTGCCCCACCCATATCATGCTGAATTATCTACTTTAAAGTCACCTGGTTTAATTATTTAATCACATGTGCAAAATACATCCACAGGAACGCCTACATTAGTGTTCAGTCAATAGACAAAGGTGCTTGTTAGGGTAGGCAACTTAACATATAATCGGACCAGCACAGTGATGGAATAAAATGTTTCAGGAGAAACTGAGGAAAATGTGAAAAGCATGAAGCAAGGTGAGACTCCAGACATTACATGACATGGTCAAGCCAAAATAATGAAGAAATAAGACAACTGAAAACAGTGGCAATGGAAATGATACTTATGTACAAACCAGACGCTCAGACCAGCTGTATCCCAAAAGGCATTAGGATAGATGCAAGAGTACTTAGCAGAGCTTGGTGGCTGTGCATGCCTGTGACTGGCACTTGGGAGGCTGAGGCAAAAGGATCATGAGTTTGACAGCCTGGGCTATATGGTGAGAACCTGTATCACAAACCCCCCCTCAGAAAAAATAAAAAGACCTGATAGAATCTGTACTTTTCCCCAAAATTCAACTGCATAGTGTGATTACTTTAAATTCCTTTCAAATGATTCTATTAGTCAGACTTTTTATTGCTGTGACAAGTACCAGAGAGAAACAATTTGAAGGAGGAAATAAGGTTTCTGAGGTTCATGGTCAGCTGGACTCATTGCTTTGGGTCTGAGAGAGGCCGAATAGCATGGCAACAGGGGGGTATGTAGGAAGGCTGCTCTCTTTATAGTAGTGGAGAAACAGAAAAATAGGAAGGAGCAGGGGTCAAGATAATCCCTCAAAGGCACATCCCCAGTGACTCACTTGCCACCACTCAATAGTCTATTCAAAATTTAAATCCATCAATGGATTAAACCAGTGATTAGGTCAGAGCTCTCATGATCTGATTGTCTCTGGAACTGCCTTCACAGACACACCCAGAGGTGCGCTTTGCTAATCCCCTAAGAATCTCTTAATCCAATCAAGTTGACAATCAAGATTAACCACAATGTTGTGGAAAGGATTAAACCAACTGGTATTTAAGAAATGGGTGAGCCACCTGGGCTTTGATAAATCCTGTGTCTCCTCTCCGAGAGCAGTTCAAGTTCAGTTGGCCTCTGTGGAATCCAGGTAACTCTTTCCAGTATGCGGTTAAACAGTAAGTCAAGTGGTAAGTTTCTACCAGTCTTTGCTGTTTTCTGTGATAACACCGAGGGCCTTGTTTGTTTTCCAGAGTTTATGAAATTTTGCTCCACCACCTTGACTACAGGAATATGTTTGGTTTTTGAGAGAGAACTTTTTTCAGTGATAAATTGGGTCAGAGGATTGGTGAGTGCTTTGAAACTGAATACTGAAATCACAAATGTACAGTGATAGCCAGGAGACCTATACATGTGTCTTCTACCTAAAGTGGGCACTTTAGATGGGAGAAAAAAATAAATTCCTAACATTTACATTTAATTCTAATAAAATGTGTCATTTATTCCAAAGTACAACGTTTGTAATTTTACTTAACCTTGTGATTGTTTTACATGTTTACTTATTTCATTATTTTTCATGCACGTTTCTAATTCTTATGGCTTCCTATTTTCTTTGCATGTAAATATAGAATTTCTGACAGTTCCTGCTTGGTATTTTTAGATCATTGATTATCATCCTTCCTAAAATATGTGCTTACATTTGTATATGCCCACATCAGCATAACTTAAAGTACCCAGGAGAAACAATTTAAAGGAAGAAAGGCCATGTATCCCTAAGGTAGAAATATACAGTCCTCACTGGGCTGTAATAGACATTAATCACGTGCTCATGCCGGAAGTTTTAATCCATAAACATACTTCACTTCTTTACCCCTTTTTTTCTTTTTTCTTTTCTAGGCTTGATAAAAAGAGAAGCCCGGAGAAAGAGAATTATTTTGAGCCAGAGTCAAAAGGATGCCCTTTGTGCATGGTTTGAGAAGAATCCCTATCCTGACATAGTTACTAGGGAATATTTGGCCAACAGAATTGGCATTTCAGAGTCCCAAATTCTGGTAGGCATTAAGTTCCTATTTGGATTTTATTCTTCAACTGGAGGTAATGGGAAAAGCCAGGCTAAGCATTTGTGAGCAATCCTCTTAAGTCAGGTATTTTGCTAGGAAGCTCATTCCACATCTAATGGAAAGATAAAAGAACAGTAATTTTATTTATGTTACTGAAATTGGGAATATTAGCTGGGTACAGGTGGCTCACACCTGTAATCCTAGCCAGTAAGTAGGTAGAGATCATGAGGATCTCGGTTCGAAGCCAGCCTGGACCCTATCTTGAAGAGACCCATCACAAAAAAGGAGCGACTCAAGATGTATGCCCTGAGTTCAATCTCCATTACCACAAAAAAAAAAAAAAAAAAAGAAGAAAAGAAATTGAGAATATTGGTTATGTGCTTGCGCTGGTGAGGGAGGATAATTAGCTCACCATTTTCCCCGTGGGGGAATTAAATTTGAAAAATACATGGGAAAAAAACCCAGAAGAAGATGTGGGGAATTGTATCAGTATGATAATGACAACTGTCTACTTTTATTATTAGAGTACATGCATTAGAATAAAAATTACCATAGTTCTTAGAAAACAGAGCAAGATCTCTTGGAAATTTCTGGTTCTTAAGCTAATTTTTTTTTAGAGATTCTGTCTCAAAAATATCCAACACAAAAAAAAGTCTGGTGGAGTAGCTCAAGTGGTAGGGTGCCTCCCTAGCAAGTGTGAGGCCCTGAGTTCAAACCCTAGTACCACCAAAAAAAAATAAAATAAATAAATAAATGGAGAACTGTAAATTATATGAATATACCAAATGAATGATAGTTAAAACCAATACAGACAAGCCTTTAAACCTTGAGAGATGAAAAAATGAGTTCAAGTTTTTGCTTTCAATGTATTAACCATTGGCTATAATGACTTCAATTTTTGGAAACACTGGAGAAGAGAAACTTTTTTTTTTTTTCCTTTTTTATGTCTGGACAATCTGTTCTGGGTGTGGGATACAGAGTTAACACAAATACCACTAATGAAACTGCTGCATTGAGAACTCTGGTGACTGGCTGCTCTGGAGACATCGGGCACACAGGAACTGATGGAGGAAAGGTGGTCCAGAATCAGTGCAAGGCCCAGGGGCTCTTAGTGCTATCCACAAGTTTACTCATTAGTTGAAAAGTCCCATCTGTTCATAAGATTTTTTTAATTGAAAAAAATTTTTGATGAACTAATCTAGAGCCTTTGAGAACAATGCTTAGGATTGCAATGCTTATTCCTACTAGTTTTCCTGACATTGGTTGCTATTAGGTTAAAAATGTTATAGTATATTATCAAGTTATCCAAACAAAATACTAGGAAATAATTAAAAACATGTAACAATTCCTACTTCTGCTGAAGAAACTAGGACAAGTCCAGTTGGTTACATTAGTGAATATAGTTTTAAAGCTAGATATTTAGGGTCCTAGTAGTCTCCTTATTTCTGACTGCCCTTACTGTAAGTAAGATAACAGGTAAGTGCTGGCTCAGCTGTTTTCTGGTCCGTTGTACCTTCCTATTTAAAGGGATTATTTTCAGAGGTTAATTACATATATATTGCATATTGTGAAGTAGTTATTTCCTATGAAGAGATGGAGTTCAAGGAAAGCATAGAATACCTACTTTCCAAGCGTGAGGTTTGTGTGTGTGTGCGTGTGTGCAGTCTTAAATCAGGAAACTCACTTTGGACACCATTAGACTGACCAAAGACATGCTAATTTGAGTGCTAATCAAGTGCTGTCCTTAATTTCCTACTGGTGTTTTGATTTAATAATAATCCTGGAATAATGCATTGCCTTCTCTTAAGGATCTTGTCACAAGAACAGATGCTAAATCAGTTTTGTTTGATTAGCTCAGCATTTAGAGTGATCTAGACTGAGTTGCATTTTTCTTCTGGACTGACATTTTCTTTTCCCACCTAGACTTGGTTTCAGAAGCACAGAACAAGGAAGAAACAGCTGGAGTCTGAATGCTCCTTTGGAGAATATCAAATCCAGGGACAGAATAAGTCTTACTTTAGGACAAAAGGTAAAAACCTACCAGTCCAAATATGATTCCTCCATAGATTTCTTGACAGTATAGATGGCTATGTGTGTTGTGCCCAAACTTTTTTTTTTTGTGAGCCAACAAATAGAATGTTTTAATGGAAAGTCAGTATGACATTATTCTAAGAAGTCAGAATTTTTTTAGCATTACACTGAATTTTTTTCTTGTTATTTTATTCATTTATTCATATGTGCTCAAACTTTCTATTAAAAATGCTTAGTATATGGACCAATCATAGCATGTTTCAGGCATCCTAATGTCAGAGATATAAATGTTATCTCACAGTTTGGGGAGGGAGAAGGCATTTTTTTTTAACAAGAAAAGCTTTGAATTTTCTATTTCTACTGCTGCTTAACAGTTCTGTGTCCTCTCACCTCTGGGGTTTTATCCTAGGGACTAGACAGGACAGGTTAATGAGTTCCTGGATAGGAATGGGTATTCAGAGAGTAAAAGTGATCAGAACAATATTTGAAATGTTTTTTTCAAGTTTGAATAGGAAAAATGGCCATCAATCCTATTTTGTGCCCATGTTCTCCTTAGCAAAAGAAGACGGAAGAACCCGGACACATTTCACAAGATTTCAAACTAATGTCCTAATTAGAGCTTTTGACAAGAATCGCTTCCCTGGGATTGCTACCAGAGAAACACTGTCTAGGGAAACAGGCCTTCCAGAATCCAGAATTCAGGTGAGTTCTATAACTGGTATCATATTTGTCCTACCCAGAAATGGCATTGTCTTTTGAGATGTTACTAGACAAACATAGGCTGCTTGGGATTATCCCACTGCTCTAGGGAGAAGGCGTGGGATGTATATACTTGGGACTGCAAGTTAGAGTTTGGTAAAAGGAGAAATATTCACATTAGTTTGGCAGAAGTGCAGAATATCAGGTCAAAAGTGGGAATCTATATGCCCAATCCAAATACAAGCAGTATTATATATACATAGAAAGATATACCAAGCATGTATCCAAAAGTGAGAGTGGTAGATGAGACCCAAGGGAGCAGGAAAAGAAGGAAAGAAAGATGGCAGATATTAATGAAGTACATCCCATCTGTGTAGAAACAGGGCACAGGAAACACACTGAAAACTGTTACACAATACAGGATAGGAGATAAAGTGCAGTGGAGGGGTGTTACATTGATTTACTCACAATACATTTATAGGTATAATACCAAGGCAAAAATCCCACTGAACAATGAACAGACAGCTAAACAATGAAGGACAAGAATGAAAAACAAATCATGCTAAAAGGAGGGCACTAATGGAAGGGAGGAGGTAAAAGAAGGAAGTAAAGAAAGTGGATATGGGTGATGTACTTTCTATACGATAATTAATATAGAATTTTTAAACCCATTTAACTCACCATAAGAAGAGGACTAAGGTAGAAAGGAGAAAAATAGAGGGGATGAACCAATTCAGGATACAATACATATGTACATGGAAATGTCATAGTGAAACTCTGTATAGCTATCTTAAACAAAAATATCATTTTTCTAAAATTGAGGACAGGAAGGTAAAACAGGGCCTGATGGGTTGGCAACAGCGGGAGTGGGGAGGATATAAGGAAAGGGTGTAGGAGGTTGAATATGGTGGAAAATTATATACTCATGTATGAAAAAGGAAAAATGAGACCTGTTAACTATTATAAGAATAGGGAGGGGGTATAATGGAGAATTATGGAAGGGGTGAATTTAACAAAGTTATATTATAAGCACTTTTGTGATTGTTACCATGTACCTCTAGTACAACAATAATATGATAACAAAAAAGAGTGGGAAACTGTGAAGGTAGTAGATAGTTTGAGAACATGATCTGTGTTGGTGTTTCTAGTTCTTGGCAGCATTGTCAAGAGTTATGAGGGTGTTGTCCTGTGTGTGTGGTGGCATGTTAGTTGGCATCCAGGGCCTTTAGGTACTAGGTGTCATACAACCCATGCCTTACTGAAATAACCTAAGAAATCGAGGACATTGCTGACAGCCTGCACTAGGGGTAGGTACACGATGTCCCTGGTTATGAACCCCTGTTTTTTGTAAATTCTGAGGACTGTGATTTAGTGTAGAGTAAATGTTCATGACTTCTAAAACATGTCCTTAGGGTAACCCTTCCAAAACTTTCATTCATGTCTTTAAATCTATGATCACACTTAGATGTCTGCTTGGAAGCCCTGTGTTCTTATGTGCTCTTGGTGGAAAGGAGAGAAATTCAACCGGCTTTAGGGAACTCGTTCCCTGACCTTTTCAGTCACAGTGTTATTTCATGTATGGTCATGTGTCACGACCTCTGTGATGGTTAATCTTGATTGTCAACTTAACTGTGTTGAGCAATGCCTCAGAGATTAGCGCAGCACCTCTATGGGTGTGTCTGTGAGGCACTGCCAGAAACATTAGATCATGAGAGCTCGGACCTAATCACGGCTTTAATGCATTGGTAGATTGGTGATGTACTTTCTATACAAGTGTGAGTATGGAACATTCAAACCTGTTGAATGTTGAACCTTTGGCTAAGTTACAAAGGAGAATAATGGAGGGGATGAACCAATTTGGGGTATAATACATACATACATACTTATGTATACATAGAAATGTCACATCAAAACTCCCTGCATAACCACCATAAACAAACAAAAATGTCTTTTTTTTTTAAATGAAGGAAAGGGAAGTAAATAAAACAAATCCTGTCTGGGGGTGAGTACCTATGGGGTGGGGGAGGACATGGAAAAGGGTGAAGAAGGATGAATATGGTGGAAGTAGTATGTATTCATACATGAAAATGGAACAATGAAACCTGTTGAAATTGTTCTCTCTCTCTTTCTCTTTTTGTTTTGTTTTGTTTGGCGGCACAAATGCTTGCTAGGGAGTCACTTTACCACTTGTGCCACTCTGCCAGCCCTGAAACTGTTTTAAGAAGGGGAAGAGGAGAGATAAAGGAGAAAAATGGAAGGGGTAAATCTAACTTAAGATATGTTGTAAGATATGTCACAGCATATACCTGGTACACCTATAATATGCTAATAAATAAATAAAATAAAATTTAAATGCACTATTGGGAGTTGGTGGAACTGTGGAAGGTGGGGACTGGTCGGAGGGGAATTTACAAATGTATATTTGAGGTATATTATGTTCCTGGCCCCTTCTGGTTACTGCTCTACCTAACACCTCCCCCTGCCCCCTTCTTTTTTTTTGGTGGTACTGGGATTTGAACAGGGCTTCCTGCTTTTGAGACAAGTGCTCTACTGTTTGAGCCATGCCTCCAGCCCCTCTTTTTTCCTATTTTAGATATGGTTTCAGAACCGAAGATCTCGGCACCCAGGCCAGAGCAGAGGTGGACTTACAGATTCCTTGGTAGAAGGGTCAAGGTGGAGCCCTCGCAAGTCTGTTCTGCTGCCCCAAAGCAACCAGTTCAAGGCCCCAAACAGCACTGGTCCTCATTCTCCCTCCAAAGCTTCCATCAGCAACAGGTCACTTGAATCAGCTCTTTCTCTACCCCACACATCCCTTGTTTCTTGGGATTCATCTGGGGGCTGTGAGAGCCACTTATCGAAGACCATGATGGCACAGCCTTCCCAGGCCACGCTGGGGAGGGATGATTCTCACACTTTTGCCACATTCACTAGTCACTTGTCAGCAGCAATGACACCAGGAGAGGAAGCCTCTTCCTGTCTCCCAGCCCAGGGAAGATGTCAGGGTGAGCACAGTGACCTGGAAACACTGCCTTTCAAAGACTCTGCTCAGTCTTCACCTGATAAGCAACAATTGCAGGGCCCAGGGCAGAAAGACACATATTTCTTTCTGCACTGTTGGGATGAGTGGTTCCAGTCAGTTATTGCTGAATGGGAACCTGACAAAGGACACTGGTCTTTACCCTGAGATACATCCATGGAAGGTACAGGTCTAACCATCTGGAAATCCATCTTGTAGATCTGACTAAACTAACAGGTATACATTGCACCAGGTATAAATTCAGCTAACTCCTGGTAACCACAGATTTGCAAGGAAAGGCATAATCTGAATCCAGATCCACAGGTGGATGACTGTCCATGACCATGACAATTTCTCTTAAGGTGTTCATGTTCTGCTTCACATGGTGTGAGGCTCACTTAGGGCCTCAGATTCCAGATGGTCTAGGGCCTGGATTCAGGCTTTCGTTCCTCTGTTGCAAAACCATTGCTATGCAGAGTAAAGTCGGGTGTTGTGGTAGCTCTAGCGTTGAGTAAGGGGTAGGTCTCATGCAAGAAGTACTGTAAGCCATTGGGAAACCAAAGAGAACTTTTATTTATCTATTTTTCATAGACTTGGTCTTGCTATGTTGCTCAGGACAGCCTCTAATTCCTGCATTCAAGCACTTTTCCTGCCTTAGCCTTCTGAGTAGCTGGGACTACAGATATGTACCACCATGTCTAGCTTATTTTTATTTTTAATTGTGGTCAAAAATAATATTTAATTTGCTATCTTAACAATTACTAAGTATAGGTAAAATAAGTAGGGTTAACTGTAGTCACATCATGCAGCAGATAAAACTTTTTTAAAAATTCATTTATTCATATGTGCATACATTGTTTAGGCCATCTCTCCCCCCACAGCCCCTCCTGCTCCTCCCCACCCACCTCGCTTCCAGGCAGAACCTGTTCTGCCCTCTTCTCCAATATTGTTGAAGAGAAGACGTAAGAGATAATAAGAAAGACATAACATTTTTGCTCTTTGAGATAAGGATAGCTATACAGAGAGATTCCTAGCATTGTTTCCATGCACAAGTGTATTGCAATCCACATTGGTTCATTTCTATCAGACCTCTTCACTAGTTCCCAGTCACCTTCCCATAGTGACCTCTGTCATTTTAAGGTTACTATATTAACTCCTCAACAGTGGGCGCATCAAACACTTTCAAGTTTTGGGTTTCCTACCTTTTCCTATTCCTCCTGTATGTATACTCCCCTTAGCATGTGACCCATATCCAATAATATTACTGCATTTCTTTTAGATAAAGTCCACATATAAGGGAGAACATATGATTTTTGGCCTTCTGAGCCTGGCTAACTTCACTTAAGATGATGTTCTCTGGTTCCATCCATTTGCTTGCGAATGACAAGATTTCATTCTTCTTCATGGCTGAGTAAAATTCCATTGTGCATAAATACCACATTTTCTTAATCCATTCATCAGTAGTGGGGCATCTTGGCTGTTTCCATAACTTGGCTATTGTGAATAGTGTCATGCAGCAGATAAAACTTCAAGAAAAAATTTGTTCTCACTATATATATATGTATTTAATATAGACTTTTAAGTTATAGATCCAGCTTCCACATATGAGGGAAAACATGTGACCTTTGACTTTGAGCCTGACTTACTTCACTTCATATGATGTTCTCCATTTCCATCCATTTACCTGCAAACACTATTCCATTCTTCTTTATGGCTGAATAAAACTCCACTGGATATATATTCCACATTTTCTTAATCCATTCATCACTTGTGGGGCATCTGGGCTGCTTCCAAACCCTGGCTGTTGTGAATAGTGCTGCAACAAACATGGGTGTGTAAGTGACTCTGTCATATCCTGGAACACATTCCTTCAGATATATGTCCAGGAGTAGTATTGCTGGAATGCATGGTAGCTCTGCTTTTAGTTTTTTGAGGGACCTCCATATTGCTTTCCTTAGTGGTTGCACTAATTTACATTCCCACCAACAGTGTAGAAGTGTTCCTTTCCCCCACATCCTCTCAAGCACTTGTGGTTCATGTTATTGATGAGAGCCATTCTGACTGGGGTGAGGTGGAATTTCAATGTAGCTTTGATTGCCAAGGATGGTGAGAATTTCTTCATGTATTTGTTGGCCATTTGTACTTATTTTGAGAATTGTACGTTCAGTTCATTTGCCTATTTATTCAGTGGTTGTTGACTCTTTGAGAGGTTAGTTTTTAAGTACCCTGTACATCCTGGTTATTAATACCTTGTTAGATGTATAGCAGGCAAAGATTTTCTCCCATTCCGTGGCTGTCTCTTCAGTCTGGTGACTATTTCTTTTGTTGTGCTGAAGCTTTTTCATTTCACATAGTCTCATTTGTCAATTCTTTCTCTTAAGTCATTGCCTATCCCTATTAATTCCAGTATATTCCCTGCTCTTTCCTGCACTAGCTTCAAAGTTTCAGGCCTTATATGAAGGTCCTTAATTCACTTTGAGTTGATACTTGTACAGGGCAAAGACATGGATCTAGTTTCAGTTTTCTGCATGCATATATCCAGTTTTCCCAGCAGCATTTGTTGAAGAGGCTGTCTTTCCTCCACTGTATGGTTTGGATGCGTTTGTTAAATATATCAGGTGGGTGTAGCTGTGTGGATTCATATCTGGGTATTCTGTTTTGTTCCACTGGTCTTCATGTTTGTTTTTGTGCCTGTACCATGCAGTTTTTGTTACTATGGCTCTGTAGTATAGTTTGAAGTCAGGTATTGTGATACCTCTAGCATTGTTCTTTTTGCTCAGTATTGCCTTGGCTATTTGTGGTCTTTTATGCTTCCAAATGAACTTTAAAGTTGATCTTTCAATCTTTGTGATGAATGCCTGTGGAATGTGGATGGGGATTGCATTGAACATGTAGATTGCTTTTGGTAGTATAGCCATTTTCACAATCTTGATCTGGCACTTCATAAGCACGGGAAAACTTTCCATCTTCTGTGGTCTTCTTTGTTGTCTTTCTTCAGTGGTTTATAATTTTCATCGTACAGTTTCTTCAGAGCTTTTATCATGAAAGGATGTTGAATTTTGTCAAAGTCTTTTTCTGCATCTATTGAAATGATGATGTGTTTTTTTGTGCTTGATTCTGATATGTATTACATTACCTTTATTGATTTGTGTATGTTGTAACATCCTTGCATCCCTAGAATGAAACCTACTTGATCGTGGTATATGGTCTTTTTAATGTGTTTTGGATTCTGTTAGCAAGTATTTCATTGAGGATTTTCTCATCTATGTTCATCAGGAATATTGACCTATAACTTTCTCTCTCTCTCTTTTTTAGATGCATTTTTGCCTGGCTTTCTTTTTAGGGTGATTCTGGCTGTGTAGAATGTGTTTGGTAGGATTCCTTGTTTTTGTACTTTATGGAATAATTTGAGGAACATTGGTGTTAGTTCTTCTTTAAAGGTTGGGTAGAATTCAGCAGTGAATCCATCAGGACCTGGGCTCTTCTTTGTTGGGAGATTCTTTATAATGTCTCAATCTCATTGCTTGTTATAGATCTATTTAAGTTTTTAACGACTTCTTGGCTCAATTTTGGTGAGTCATACGTGTCAAGAAATTTATCTATTTATTCATCATTTTCCAATTTGCTGGAGTATAGGTTTTCAAAGTATTCCTGTATGATATTCTGGATTTCATTGGTGTCTGTTGTAATATTCCCTTTTTCTTCTCTGATTTTATTAATTTGGGTCTGCTCTTTTCTTTTAATTAATTTGACTAGAGGTTTGTTGATCTTGTTTATCTTTTCAAAGAACCAGCTTTTTCTTTCATCGATTCATTGTATTGTTTTTTGGTCTCCAATTCATTGATTTCTGCCCTAACTTTTAGAATCTTTTTCTATTACTTTTTGGGTTGGCTAGCTCTTGTTTTTCTAGTTTGTGTGTGTCTTTGCTTGTGAGGTGTGTTTCTTGTAGATAACAGATTGTTTGATCTTGCTTTTTGTTCTGATGTGACAATCTGTGTGTTTTGATAGAAGAGTAAAGTCTATTTACATTTAGGGTTATGATTGAGAGGGGTTTACTTATTCCTGTGTTTCTATTGCTTTTTTCCCAGGTTGAGTCTTGAGTTGATAGTTCTCTACTTTCGGCTTTGTTCAACTTTGGGGTTTTGCTGGTTTTCTGAGTTGATCATGCTTTTCTAGCTCTTGTATGTTTATCAGTTCCCCTTTTGAGTTTTATTCCTATTTCTGATTTTTTTGTTGTTGTTGTTCTCATCCATGTGGATTACTCCTTTGTAATCCAGTCTTGGTGGACATGAACTGCTTTAGCTTATCCTTGTCTTGGAAGGTCTTTATTTCTTCATTGAGGTTGAAGGACAGTTTTGTTGGATAAAGCATTTCTTGGTTGGCTGTTAATCTCTCTCAGAGCTTGAATTATATTGTTCCATGCTTTCCTGGCTTTTAGCATTTGTGCTGAGAGATCGGAGGTGTTTCTTTTTTATTATTATCATATTATTGTTGTGTTAGGTGGGGGTACATTGTGACATTTACAAGAGTTCTTACAATATATCATAGCTGAATTCACCTCCTCCATCCTTCTCCCCCCCATTCCTGTAATAGTTTCAACAGGCCTCACTTTTCCATTTTCATTCATGAGTACATAATATTTCCATCATATTCACCCTCATACACTCTATCCTTATATCCTCCCCCCTCCCACTGGTACCAACAACTACATAGGACCTGTTTTACCTTCCTGTTCTCCATTTTTGTTTGTTTAAGATAGCTATACAGGGGTTTCATTGTGACATTTCCATGTAGAGATGTATTATAAACCGAACTGTTTCATGCCCTCTATATTTCTCCTTTCTACCTTCATCCCCTTCTTCTAGTGATTTCAACAGGTTTAAAAAGTCTATTCATTCTTGTATAGAAAGTGCATCAACTGTATTCACCTTCTTAAGTTCCCTCCTTTACCCTCCCTCTCCCGTTAGTGACCTCCCCTTATTGTAACCTGTTTTTCATAACATTGCTGTATTTGTATTGTGTCTATCTCTCATATTTGAGAGAATACATGGGACCGTTGTCTTTCTGAGCCTGGCTTACTTCACTTAACATAATGTCCTCCAATTGCATCTATTTACCTTCAAACCACCTAGTTTCATTCTTTCTTATGGCTGAATAAAATTCCATTCTATCTATCTATCTATCACATTTTCTTAATCCAGTCATTAGTTGTAGGGCATCTAGGTTGTTTGCATAGCTAAACTATTGTGAATAATGCTGTGATAAACATTGGTGTGCAAGTGTCTTTATTGTGTCCCGACTTACATTCCTTTGGGTATATCCTTAGGCGTGGAGTTGCTGGATTATATAGCAATTCTATTTTTATTTTTTTGAGGAGCCTCCATACTGTTTTCCAAAGTGTTTATACTAACTTCCATCCCCACCAACAGTGTCTGAGGTGATTTGTACATGCTTACCTTTTGTTTCTTTTGATAGCACTGGGTTTTGAATTCAGGACCTCATGTTCGCTAGGCGTTATTCTTACCACTTGAGCCTCTCTGCCAGCCCATGTATTTATCTTTGTATGTGAGCTGGCATTTTTCTTTTGAAACTGTCAGTAGCCTTTCTTTCTTTTCTAGATTAGGCATTTTAATTATGATGTGTTGTGTGGTTGTTCTTTTCTGATATGTCTATTTGGAGTTTGAAATACTCCTTTACATGGGTGTCTATATCATTACATAGATTTGGGAAATTTTCTGCCATGATTTCATTGAATAGTGCTCTTATGCCTTTAGTTTGTATTTCATTTCCTTCTTTCTCCCCATGAATTCTTAGGTTTGGTCTTTTGAGCATGTCCTGGCATTCTTGTATGTTGTATTAATGTGGATTAACTTTTTTCTTTCTATTTATGTGCACACAATAACTCCACAATATTGTCCTCCATCTCTGGTGTTCTTTCTTCTGTTTGATCTTGTCTGCTGATAATACTGTCCATTGTGGTTTGTATTTGATTTATTTTCATTTCTTTCTTTCTTTTTTGATGTACTGGGGCTTGAACACAGGGCTTTCACCTAAGTGGAGCCCTATTTTTGTGAAGGGTTTTTCGAGATAGGGTTTCAAGAACTATTTGCCCAGGCTGGCTTTGAACTTCGATCCTCCTGATCTCTGCTTCCTGAGTAGCTAGGATTATAGGTGTGAGCCACTGGCACCCAGTGAGGTTTTCATTTCTAACATTTCTACTTGGTTATTTTTCATAATTTCCATTTCCTTGCTGAATTTCTCTTTCATGATGCTGCTTTCTTGTCTAGGTCTTGGATTGATTTCCTAACTTCACTGATCTGTTTATTTGAGGTTTCTGATAATTTTTTGTTTTGTTTTGTTTTTGAGATGCTGGGGATTGAACCTAGAGCCTTGAGCTTGATAGATGAGTGCTGTGCCAATGAGCTACCTCACCAGCCCCAGATCTCTGATCATTTTTAACAGTAGGCTTCTGAATTATCTCTCTGATATTTGGGCCAGTTTATTATCTTTGGGTTCAGTTGAGTTGTTATGGTGAGTTTTTCATGTTTAAATTTCTATGTTGTGTTTTGTGCATCTGTTGGTTTAAGTTTCCTTTTACGTCCTTGGATGAGTGGAGAACCTACTGTAGTAGCAAGGTTAACAATTCAGCAATAAATCAAGTATTTGAATGGGTAAGGAACAATTGAAACCCTAATCTGTCTCTCTGCTGAGGCTGTATGGGAGCAAATTTCTGATTTCTAAGAGAATGATCTGGGAGCTTAACACTGGTAAAATTATAAGGATTGGAAATTGAGCATTTGTGGGGGTTGAGTGGAAAAGGGAAGGGAGGGGGATGATGGGAAGAAGGGAGGTAGATGTGGGAGATAGTAGTATGAGAGAGCTCTAGCTATTTATAACTGTGAAATAGAGAATGAAAGAAAAATGAGAAATAGTCGAAAAGAACTAATTGGGTGAAAGGAAATAAACAAAGAACCAAAACCAAAACCGAAATAAGATCAGAAAGAACAACAATGAACAGAACAAAGAAATGAACAACAAAGAAACAAACAGATTAAAAAAAAGAAAACAAAACCACCAAAAACTTGACTTAGTTTTTGTTGAAGAGAAGGATGTTTTTCTATTGGTCTTTCTTGCCCTGGTTGTTATGGGAATAGCTTCAGAAAGGTGGAGTTGTGCTTCTAGCCAGGACCTCAGCGAAGGGTAGCTGCCGCTGTCAATTCTCCTAAAGATCTTTTTCCTCTGAGTTGTTTTGGGTCTGGGTAACCTCAGTAGATAGTGGGATGAGACTTCCTGTTGAAATGTGGAAAGCTCTGAGCTGGTGGGGCCACTCCTGTGAGGTGGGCACAGGTAACTTGAGAGGACAGGTCCACTGACCTCTGTGTCTTTTACTGTTTTTCCCACCTGGTTCCAGTTTAAACTATCCCCTCTCTGTGTCTGTCTCTGGTGGTGGACTTCCAAGCAGACATGGTGATTTGGAGACCTGGAGCAACCCAGGCTGTAACCTTTTAAATACCAGATTTGCTCAGTTAGAAGCTTGTTGCTTCTTGCTATTAAGGAGCTGCTCTAACTGGAGCTCTCAGCCAGTGAGGGCTGGATGCTTTGTTTCTTAAACTGACCTTATTCAGTGGACTTTTGTGGCAGGATTGGATGGGATTCACAACCTTTGGGCTTTTTCTGCCATTTTTCTGCCCGGGATGCTCGGGCAGCAGGTTTCTAAATAGACGATGTCTCTGGGAGACCCAGAAATCTATGGTCTGCAAGTTTCCATAACTCCCAGATTGCTCAGTCTCTAAACTGGCCTTCCTCTAAGGAGCTTCTGATATCTGAGCTCTCTGCCTGGGAAGGCAAGGTGCTTTGCTTTGGAGAATTCCGTCAGGCAGTTAGGCAGGATCTCCATTTCCCTACTCACACCCTTTATCTTCTCAGCTCACTGTAAGTTCAGGGACTCTCTGCAGCCAGGTGTCTTGAGAAGGCAGACTCAGTCAGCAGGCTTTCCTAAGATGGTGCCTTTTCATTCTCTCTCCCTTGCTCTCTTTTTTTTTTTAGTCCTGGAGTTTGAAATCAGGGTCTACACCTTGAGCCACTCCCCCAGTCCTTTTTTTGTGATGGGTATTTTAGAGATAGGGTCTCATGAACTATTTGCCCAGGCTAGCTTTGAACTGTGATCCTCCTGATCTTTGCCTCCTGAGTAGCTAGGATTATAGGCATGAGCCGCAGGCACCCAGCACAAGATGGCACCTTGCCACAGCTCTCTGAAGTATGGGAAATATGGAGCTGTCCTGTTTTGCTGCTGGCCTGCCATACGGGGGAAATTACTGTCTCAAGATAACCCTGCACTAGGGTTAGGACTTGTGGGTACTAGTTTTGCTAGTCTGTGCAGCTGCTGCTAGGCTTACCTTCAGGTAGACTATCCCTCCTCTTCCGGTCCCGCCCCGCCAAGAGGAGCAGGGAAGGGTGTTGCATGCTGTGTTGGGATTTTGATCTGCTGTATTTTTCAGGTCTCCAATTACTCTTTTATGTTTCTTTCGTGCTTTCCTCTTTGGCTCTTCTGTATGTAGTCTCTGTTATCCATACTCTTTATCCATGTGGCATAACAGAGAAAGCTTCTATTCCTCCTCCATTTTGCTGCCAATCTCAGATACCTATAGCTTTTATTTCTCCCTTGGGACTATTGTGTAGTAATTTTATTTATTTTTAACATTTTTATTAGCATGCATCTATTATACAAAATAATGGGTTTTATTATAACATTTTCATACATCTAAATAATGTACTTATTCTTCCCAAACACTCCCCCTTCTACTTTTATTTCTTCTAAAAACAAAACAAAACAAAACAAAAAACCCACTAGATTCTGAAAATGAGAGTAAACATGCGATGTTTGTCTTTCTGAGTCTGCTTTTCTAATCTTGCAAACTCAAACTCTATGCCCATTTATATTCGTTTTCTCTGTCTCCCGTGACATGATACCACAGTCTGGGTGTCCTAAGCATCAGGAATTTATTTTCTCACAGCCACGAGGCTAGAAGTCTAGTCAGAGTGCTTGCAGGCCTTGAGGCTTCTCTGCTTTGCTTGGGGAACACCATCTCCTTGTGTCTCTCATACGTCCTTTGCTCTGTGCATGTTCATCCTTGGTGCTCTTCCTGTGTGAACATCAGTCTACACTTAGGACCTCATTTCACATTACCATTTTAAAGGCCTTACTTGTAAGTAACATTTCCTTCGGGGGTTAGGACTATGGCATTAGAGTTTTGAAGGGACACAATTCAGTGTATAATGCTACAAACTCTCACCCCTGGCAGCCACCGTTCTACTTTCTGATTCCATGAGTTTGACTATTCTGGGTGGCTTATATAAATGGGATCATACAGTGTTTGCCTTTTGTGATTGGCTTATTTCACTTGGCACAGTGTCCTCCAAGTGCATTCATATTGTGGTCTGTGACAAGATACCTTTTTTTAAGGCTCAACTATATTTCATTTTATGTACATATCACATTTTCTTTATACACTCATCCATCAGGGGACATTTAGTTTTCTTCTCCCTCTTGGCTATTGAATGTGAGTGTGCAAATACTGCTTTATGATCCACTTTGAATTTCTTTGGACACTGTATATGGTTAGAAGTGGGATTGCTGGATCATATGATAATTCTGCTTCTAATTTTTTGAGGAACCTTTAGTGGCTATATCATTTTACATTCCTACCAACACTGCTTGTTACTTCTTGTTGCTTTGGTAGCGATCACTCTAATGGGTGTGAGGTGATATCTCACTCTGGATTTAACTTACAGTTCTTCAGTGATTAGTGACATTGGGTATCTATCTTCTGATGTGGCTAATGGCTGTATGTATGTTTTTTGTTTTTTGGTGGTACTGGGGTTTGAACTCAGGCTTCATGCTTGCCAGGCAGGTGCTCTACCATTAAAGCCACTCCACTGGTACCTTTTTTGTGTTGGGTATTTCCAGGATAGGGTTTCAAGAATTATATATATATATATACACAATGGATTATTGTTGTGCCATAAAGAAGAATAAAATTATGTCATTTGTAGGAAAATGGATGGAACTGGGGATCATACTGAGTGAGATAAGCCAAGCTCAAAAAGACAAATACTGCATGTTTTTGCTCATATGCAGAATATAGACCTAAAAAAATAACAGTATGATATGAACATAAAATGGGCACTATTGGGGAAGAGACAGTTGGAGGGGAAAGGGGAAAGGGAAAGCTGATGGGGGTGAGTATGATTGAAATACATTTTATAGATATATATTTATATGCATGAAAGTAACATAAAGAAATCCACTAAAACTGTTAAGGGTGGAGAAAAATTGGGACCAATGTATATGTTGGCAACTTTGTCAAGAATCAGATGGGTGTAGTTGCATGGGCTGATTTGTGGGTCTTCTGTTCTGTTGGTTTACATGTCTATTTTTGTGCCAGTTACCAGGCTGTTATTAAACTATGGCTTAATAGTATAATTTGAAATCAGGTTTTGATACTTCCAGCATTGCTTAGTTTTTTTGAAACTGCAATTTAATACACAGGCCCAAACTCCTGGGTTTCTTAGGTCAGCTCTGGTCACTGGCCCATAAAGAGACATGGCAACAGGCAGAGAAAATGAGGTTAATTACTTGCCATGGTCAGCGCTTTAATTTATCCAAAGCAGTCCTGAGGGAAAGGGGGGAGAAATGACCCAAATATTGTATGCAAATATGAATAAAAAAAAGTGTGAAAAAACCCCCAAAAAACCCCAAAGCAGTCCTGAGCAAAAATATAAGAGGTACTTAAACTGCTTTTGTTGAAAATACTGACTTTTACTTGGGCCTGCTAATTAACTAAAAGCAGGATATCCCTTCCTCTATTTTGTATTTGTCTTTGCTCTAAGCCATTCTCCCTGTATTCACTTTAGAATCTTCTTGGGTTCCAGAAAGGACAGGATTGATTACATCTTCATGACAAGAGCCTTAAAGGACAGACCATCCCCCACATGAGGACAACTACCTACAATGACCCTGGAGCAGGAGTAATCATCTCATGGGAAACAGATTGCTCCCCTAAGTAATGCAATTACAACTCTTCAGAATCCAGACCCTCAATGAACAAGGACTAGATAATGGTCAGCAAGCCCACCCTACCAATCCTGAGACAATGAGCTGCTAAACCACCTGTCTGCTGCTACCCAATACCCAGACACAGCAGTGACTGGCACTGTTTAACTATGCATACCTTTGGGATGCCCTAATTCTTTTTTATTTAAACCTAAAGTTCATGTTTGTGTCCCAAAGATGCCTGACATCATTTTTGCTCAGGACTGTTTGGATATTAGGGGTATTTTGTGTTTGCATATGAGTTTTAGGATTGTTTTTGCTACTTCTGTGAAGAATGTCAATAGAAATTTTCTTATTTTTTATTTTTTAAATTATTTTATTTTTTGTTGTGCTGGGGGTACATTGTGGCATGTATAAAAATTTTTATAATATATCAAATATACATGAATTTACTCCCTCCATCATTCTCCTTTATCCTTCTTACCCCCATTCCTGAATAGTTTCGACAGGCCTCATTTTCCATTTACATACATGTGTGCACAGTATTTGCACCATATTCACCCTCCTACACCCTTTCCCCACATCCTCCCCTCTCCTATTGGTACCAACACCCCAGACAGGACCTGTTCTGTCCTGCTGTTCCCCACTTTTATAGAAGAAAAAAACTTGACATTTTTGTTTAAGAGAGCTATATAGGGAGTTTCCGTGTTAATGGAATTTTGGTGGTGATTACATTGAATCTGTACATTTCTTTTGATAATGGTCATTTTGACACTATTGATTCTGCTGGTCCATGAACATGGGAGGTCTTTCCATCTTCTTATGTCTTCTATAATTTCTTTCTTCAGTGCTTTGTAGTTTTCATTATAGAGGTCTTTAACATGTTTGGTTAAATTTATACCTAGGAATTTTATTTTTTGAAACTGTAATGCTAATGGGATTGTTTCCCTGACCTTTTAGTGATTTAAAAAATTTTTTTTGATGGGTGTATACAAAAACTACTGATTTTTGCATGTCGATTTTTGTATCCTGCTATTTTGCTGAAACAGTAACAACAACAATTCAAAAGCAAACCAGATATTTAAATACAATAAAAAAATTGGTAATAATAACTATACCCCCTGGAAGGACAGGAAAGAAAGGAACCAAGATATTTATAGGACGAACTGGGAATTTAAAGATTAGTAAAAGTAATGCAGGGCCTGGTGGTGCATGCCTATAATCCTAGCACTCAGAAGGCTAAGGCAGGAGGATGGTGAATTCAAGGACTTCATAGCAAGTTCAAAGCTGACTAACAAGATTCTGTCTCAAAAAAAAAATCAGTAAAGGTAAAAATATCAATAAGTACTTAAAAAAGGAAGGACAGGGAAAGGAAAAAAGAAGGTAGGAAAAAGAGGAGGAAATGGAATGAAAGTATGAGAAGCAGGGAGAACAAAATAAACAATTATAGACTCAAACAACAATAATAGAGAACAGTCAACATTTCCTTCTTGCTGAGGAGAAAACAAACTGTTTTCCCCCAGGCTTGTTTACTTGGTGGTGGTTGTGTGTGTGGGTGGGGGTGGTAAAGGAGGGGAGTGAGTCATTTTCTTTCTGAAATCCAAGCAGGTCAGACCAGAAATGGCTGTTTGCAAGTTGAGCCCTGCCCCTCCTTTCTTATGTGGCATGCACTCTCCTGTGATTGCTGCTGGGCTGAGTTCCTGCCCATGTGCTCTACAGCAGTGCAGAAAATGTAGGAGCTATCCTTACACTGCTCACACCAGCCACGCCCATGGACTGCCTGGTTAATGCCCACTTCTACCACAGGTATACACAGGTCAGTGTGTACCTGGATGTGGGAAGTGCCCAAACAGTGGTTGTGTTTCCACCAAATGTCTTGGGCTGCTCTGAGAATGTAGAAAGCAGTCAAAGGAAGTGCTTGGTGATGGTGGCAGGTTGAGGCAGAGGCAGTGAGTGATCCTGTGTGTTCTGGACATTCTGGTCTCTGTTTCAGCCTCCCACTCATGTTCACACAGTTTGCTCCTCTTTGCAGAATTTGGGTTGCAATTCCCAAAAGGATGTGACCTCTGTTTCCCTTTGCACTATAGCCAACACTTTCCTCCATGTAGATTGGTGTCCCTGGTCTATGTCCAAGTCACAACCAGTTTCCTGGGTCCCACACTGATTCTCAGGGTGGTTGTTCACCTAGCCAGTGAAGAAGAGGTGGCTCTGGAGGCTTGAAGATATACAAATGTTTGTTTCAAAAGATAAATATACACAAAACAAGCGTGATCATATATAAACTCATATATAGAACATATTTGTAATAGTGGAACTACTCTACGGAACTCAGAGAAGGAGGTAAAGGAAAAGAGAATGATAGAGCATCAACAATATCAAAAAAACATAACATCTCTGAAAGTAGATACATATTGAAAGCTGTTGAAAAATGGGGGGTGGGAGGTAAACGGGAAGGGAGAGCAATGCAAGGGGTTGAATGGACCAAAGTAAAGTATACCACAGTGGGCATACATTGGGCATATTTAAGCTGATTGAACATCAGCTTAAATATTAATGAAAGACAAGACTATAAAATAGGTATAGTTTGGGGGGAATACTTGCGGGGAGGGCGAATGAAGAAGATTAAGATGCAGGTATATAATTGATGGATGTCACATACTTATATGAAATAGAACAAAGAGACTTCTTGCAATTGCTTTAAGTGGGGCGAGGAGGGGGTTGAGGGGAGAGATGGTGGGGGTGATCTAACCAATGTACAATATAAGTGTATTTGGAATTGTCACAATGAATCTTCCCATACAAATACATCCTAATAAAAATTCATTTCAAAAATGCTTCTCCCGACTGAAAGGTTTGGTGGTAAGACCTCTCTTGAGATAATTTCCTACTATGGCACCAGTGAGCAAGCTAGGAAGTGTGGGTTCCCTTCTCTAGTGTCTGTGTATGAAGCAGATTGCAGACCTTCCATCTTAACCTGATTTTTGCAGAAAACCACATAGTGCACCTGTAGTACTTAGTGAGACTTTTTTTTCCTCTTGTTTAAAACCCTGCTGTGGGAACTCTCCCCCTCCCTACCACATTGCCTTTTGTTTCTTTTACAAATCTAAAGTTCAATATTTCTGCATTTCATCTGGTCTGTCACTGCCTATTGTTTATTGTTGCACTCCTGTGCCTTTCCCAGCCACCCATCTCTCCCTGAATCCCCACCTCAGGACTGTTTTTTTTTCAGACTTGTAGAGACACAAGAAGTGCTGTTTGTCTCTCATCTACCATGTCTCTCAGTCCTCCAAAGCTTCCCTCTTTGTACTACTTTTACCTTCTCCCATGTGTTTTTGTATGTTGTGTTTTCAAATTTTCATTTTCCTCCTGATATTTTCTCCTTCCTTTCTGTGATGGTGGAGATTGAATCCAGGGCCTTGTACTGACTGAACCACATCCTCAACCCTCAAGATATTTTGTAATTTCTCTTGTAATTTCTTTGATCCATTGCTTATTTGAGAATGTGTTGTTTAATTTCCACATATTTGTGGATTTTCCAGCTTTCCTTCTGATTTGATTTTTAGTTTCATTTTGTTATACTCAGAAATGATATTTTGTGTGATTTCAGTCCATTTAAACTTGATGTGTTTTGTGGTCTAACATGTAGTCAATTCTGGAGGATGGTCTGGGTGTATTTGAGTATGTGCACTGTGCATTCTGCTCTTGTTGGGTGGAGTATTCCATATACATCCATTAGCTACAGTTGGGCTGTAGTATTGTTCAAATTCTGTTTCCCTATTGATCTTTTTTCTGGTTTTTCTCTTCATTACTTAAAGGGGGTATTGAAGTCCACTACTAAAACTGACTTGCTGTCTGTTTATCCCTTCACTTCTGTCCCTATTTGCTTCATATACTTTGGAGCTGGAGTTAGGTACATAAATGCCTATAATTGCTATATTTTTCTGGATGATTTGTCCTTTTTCACTATATAATGTCTTTTTTTGACTCTGAAAATTTGAGTTAAGTCTACTTTGTATGTTTTAAATATGTCCATTCTGGTCTTTTTTGGCTACAATTAGCACAGAGTATCTTTTCTGCATTCTTTCTGCTTCAACTTATGTATGTCCTCAGATAGAAAGCAAGTTGGAGGTTGATTGTTTAATCCCTTCAGCCAATCTGTGTCTTTTTTTTTTTTTCCAATCTGTGTCTTTAGGTTGTTGAGTTTTATCCACTTAAGTTTAGGTGTGTCATTTATGTAGACATTTCTTATAGCTACTTTGTACCTGTTTTTTTCTCTTACTACCTTCCTTTATATTTCATTGATTTTTATTTGTAGTGATATACTTTGAATCCTTCCTTATTTCTTCTGTGTATATTCTGTAGACAGTGGTTACCATGAAGGTTACATGTTAAAGTTATAACAATATATTTTGATCAATAAAATCTTCAATTAAATTAAACTCTATTTCTATAGCTTTGCACACCCTCATTTTGTGTTACTGATGACACTAATTACAAACTTTTATAGCATGCATACATTAATATAGATTTATCCTTTGTGTTTTTGCCTTTTAAATTCCATATCAGAGTTAAGTGACTTATGCACAAGTATTACAATACTACAGGGTTCCTTATTTGTCTATATATTTATCTTCACCAGAGTTTTATATTTTCATATGGTTTTGCTTTGCTTCATGGCATTGCTGTGGTGTGAATGTGTCCCCCCAAAGTTCACGTGTTGGAATAATAATAATACCCAAATTCATAGTTGGTAGTATTTGGAGGTAGGGCCTTTGTAGGTAATTAGGGTTAGATGAAGTAGGGAAGGGTGAGAACCCATGATAGGATTAGTTGTTTTCTAAGAAGAGAGACCTGAGGTGGCACACTCTCCCTCTCTTCTACCATGTTATGATGCAGCCTGAAGGGATTATAGGAAATACAAAATATCCACTGTGTGGACTCAGCTTATACATCTTGATGGAAGGAATCACCAGTCCAGAAATCGAATTATCAAAACATCCAAGAGGGCACAAGTCAGATACCAGCACTTAAGAGAAAAAGGAAACAGAGGGCTAGTGGAGTAGCTCAAGTAGTAAAACACCTGTCTAGCAAGTGTGAGACCCTGAGTTCAAGTTCCAATATTGGAAAAAAAAAAAAAAGAAAGAAAGAAAATGAAGAAGGAAGGTTTTTTGTGACTCTTAAGGACTAAGTGTCCCTTTACAGTGGAGGACTGTACAGCCCTAGGGGAATCAGTATTGCCATCATGGTAAGTCTACTCATTTTTTTGTGACCTAAACAGGAGAAAGCAGTCAGTCACCTCCAAAGAGAGAAGTCTTATGACCTTACCTTTGGGATTGGCTGTCCCCATTCCAAAGGGAGGTTATTTCAGCATCTGAGAGTCCTTCAGCTGTGTGCCAGGAGGGTGGCAGAGCTGTGGCAGTGTGTCAGGGCAGTGAGGCATCCTTGTACCTGATCAGGACTTTAGAATGGGAGGGATGGTCCTTTCCCAATAGCAATGATCAAGAAGTCACCTTTGGGCAACACAGCTGATGGCCAATTTCTTTTGTGAGGGGGTGGTGCTGGGGTTTGAATTCAGGGCCTCACACTTGCTAGGCAGGCACTCAACCACTTAAGTCACTCCACCAGCCCCCCTCCTTTTTTCCTGTGTTGGATATTTTTGAGATAGGATCTCATGACCATTTGCCTGGGGTTGGCTTCAAACAGTGATCTTCCTGATCTTTGCCTCCTGAGGAGCTAGGATTGCAGGTGTGAGCCATCAACACCAAACTGATGGACAATTTTTAAAAAGCTCTGTAGTGGAGGTGTGGAGGCCCCTGGAAGGAGCATCTGGGTAGCAGTGAAAGCTGAAGGAAGAATGTAGAATTGAGTAAAAAGGGATTCAACTCCCCCTCCAGGGAGAGGAAGAAGATGCACTTAAATCCAAGGAGGAAGTCAGAGCACAGAACTTCCCAAATGGTTTTGTTTTTGTTTTTGCCTGCCCACCCCCTAACGATGACTCAAACAATGGAGGGAGAAAGGTAGCTCCCGAGACCAGCATTACAAGGAGGTCAGGTTGGAGGTCATGAGGTCCCTCCCAGCCTTTCTCAGTGGTTGGAGATGAACCTAAGTGTCCCGAGGCTGTCCCCACTTGAGAAGGTGGCTACAATGAGGCAAAGCTGCAGTGCCCTTCATTCTCTGGACCCCCTTCCTGGGCTCTGTCCTATAGTGCCCCAGTGGCGCTGACTCAGCAAGGGTACAGCATGGTCACTGCCAAGCTTCTCTTTACCTTGACTGCACTTTGGTGAGTCCAGGGAAGGATCTTGCAAGCCAGATTCCACCTAGGTGGTGGATGGTGTCTCATAGACCCTTCCAGACTGCCTTCCCTGCGAGCACCCAGTCTGTGTGGCTGCAAGTGATAGGTCATATTTCTGTAGGGCCAGCAATTAGGAAGGTGAGGTTGGGCTGTGGGGGCTAGGGGTTAGAGGATGAGTCTATAGATTTGTACAGCAACATGATAGAGACGGGATGCCTTTAGAGAAAGGAACCCTAAATGAACTCTACAGGGGGAGCTGCAGGGATAGGGCCTGGGTGATTTTACTGTGCACCTGTCATTGAACTGGGTTTCTTGCAGTGGGCAGTAGGACCTAATGTCACTTTATCCCTCTCTGTTACCCACTCATCCTTTCATGGAAGTCTTCAAATGGCAAGTGCCCTAATGGCCTTTAACTGCTGTACCTGTGGCCACAGAGTGGTGGCATGTTGGTTCCAGTCTTGGAAAGAATAGGCTTACAGCCATAAGAAAGCTCACCACTTCCTGGTAACCTCCTGGCTCTGGCTCTGGTTCACTAATGATGTGGTCCGTGATGCAGTCTGGGGAGTTTGAGACAGAGAGAGCAGATAGAGAGGCTTCTACCCAGTGTTTCTAGTTCTTGTCACTGTAGAAAAAGAATTCAGAGAGGAGACAAAGTAAGGGATTGGGAAGAAGTTTTATTATGGAGTGAAAGAACATACTTAAAAGGGAATGTGAACTTCAAAGAGAGCGTTGCACTGTATAGGCTTTTCTTGGTGAGTCTTACATTAAATTAGTGGGATGTGGTACAAGGTTATCTAGATTATTGTTGATTAGGGTAATTTGACAAGGAATATTTCATTTGTCATGTCAGGGTATAGGTTAGAAGGTTGGATATGATGTCTGTGTTGAAGCTGGTTTTCCTTCAACACAAAGCCCAGCTTGATGGCTGTTGATCCCATGTCTAGATACTATGTTGTTTACAAGTTGTAAGTTCCTGCTTTTTAATTATTTTTCTGGTTTTTCTTTTAGCTTTTCCCTTTGACCTCTTTCTGCTCCCTAGTCAGTTCCTCTTTCACTAGGGGTGGGTATTGTGGTGAATGCACATCTCAGATTTTCCTGTGACCAAGGTAGCTCCAATTGTCTTGGTTCCTGCCAATGAAAACAATAATTGAAGAGGTAGAATGATGGAAGAAAAAAAAAGTTTTATTAGCAACAAGCCTGCACATTGGGAGATGAGCAGCGAGCACCTGGGTTCATCTGGCCCAGTTCACTGGGAGGAATCTTTTGTAGCATCTTTTGTACAGCAAAGGAAGCAATCAACACAGTGAAAAGACTACAGCAGGCTCCAAGTAAATATTTGCAAACCTATTATCTAGTAACACCACTGCTTCTTATGTATCCAAAGGAAATAAAAATAAGTATGCCTGGGTGTTGGTGGCTCATGCCTATAATCCTAGCAGCTCAGGAGGCAGAGATCAGAAGGTTCACAGTTCAAGGCCAGCCCAGACAAATAGCTTGTGAGACCCTATTTTGAAAATACCCAACACAAAACAGGTGCTGCCTAGCAAGCATGAAGCCCTGAGTTCAAACCCCAGTACCACCAAATAAATAAAATAATAAATAAAAATCAGTATGTTGAAAGGATATCTGTGTTCCCTTGTGTGTCATAATAACCAAGACTTGGAAACAGCTGAAATGTTCCTAGATGGATGAATTGATAAAAATCACACACACACACATAAACAAATGTTATTTGGCTTTAAAAAAGAAATAAACATCAGGTGGCTGAATGAGGACCAGGTTGGAACTGGGATAAGAATCAGGCTGGTGAGGAGTGAAGTGGGTCCAAGGACCTAAGGTGAGCCAGTGAGGGCTGGAATGGGGCAGGATGAGGCTGGAAGTGGCAGGTCCCCCCTGCTGCCTACATGTATGCCCTATGTCCTGTTACCACCTCACACATATCTCACTTCCAGAAAAATTGTTGTTTGATGAAAAGAAAGAAGTGATTCTCCAGAAGTGCCTGTTCCTGCACTCGAGGACTGACCTGGAGGACCTTATATTGACAGAGATTAGTCAGGCACAGAAAGATAAACACTGCTTGTTCTTACTCATATGTGGCAGCAAAATAGGTGACCCCAGACAAGAGCAAAAGACTGGTCACTAGAGAGTGGGAAGGGAAGTAGGAAGGAGGACAGAGGGAGAGTGATTAGGTAACCAAACTCCTATTAGATAAGAGTAAGTGGTAATGTTTTACCTCACAGTAGGATGGCCATAGACTACAACAATTTATTATGTATTTTATAAAGGATGAGAAGAGAGGTGCTTAAAGAATCCATATATATATATATATATTTTTTTTTTTTTGCTGGATTGAACCCAAAGCTTCATGCATGCTAGGCAAGCACTTAGCCACTGAGCTACATACCTAGCCCAGCCCATGATATGTGTTTTAAACATAGGGAAATGTTAATTGTTCTGATGCATTATACACTGTATACATCTATCAAATTATTACACTTCAGGGTGCCAGTGACTCATGCCTGTAATCCTAGCTACTCAGGAGGCAGAGATCAGGAGGATCATGGTTCAAAGCCAGTCCAGGGAAATGCTTTGTGAGACTCTATCTTGAAAATACCCAACACAAAAAATGGCAGAGTGGCTTAAGTAGCAGAGTGCCCAGCAAGTGTGAGGCCCTAGTTCAAACCCTAGTACTACCAAAAAAAAAAAAAAAAAAAGAAAATTATCACTGTACTCCTTAAACATGTCTCATTATGTGTCAATTAAAAATAAAAATAAAAAAGATTAATCTGGTTAATGTCAGAAAAAAAAGTAGTACCATTTATGACATCCTGGATAAACCTGGAGGACATTATACTCAGTGAAATAAACCAGGCAGAAAGACAAATACTACATGATCTCACTTCTAGGTAGAATCTAAACACAATGTTGCTTTTATAGCTCTGTAAAAGCAGAGGATTGTGGGTGCTGGTGTAGTTAGGGGAGGGCCAGAAAAGAAACAGACAGGCTGCACTTTGATGAGACAGGAGAAAGGATGGCAAAGCAGAAGATAAAACTTAAAGAATTGAAACATGAACATCACATAGCACTGGGAAAATAAAATAGCCAATGAAGTCACATGCAGCCACAAGTGGGTTGAGCTTTGCTTTTTGCTTCTGTAAGCTGCTTGCAAAGGTATACAAGGTGAGACCCCTTTGTTCTCAGGGCTCAGCCTTTGGACATGAGTCTGCTGGGTCTGTGCTGGCACAATAAAACGTTGCTTCCTGCTAAACTGCCTCAATGACCCATATCTTAGCTTGAGATTCCCGCAACATTTCTTGGGGGCTTGTCCAGGATTGTGGAGACGGTAAGTTATCACCTCTCTTGTCACCGGGGTGCATCCCCCAGACCGCCAGGAGATGATCTCGCCAGCTGCCAAGGGACAGCTTGATCCACAGGGGGATTCATCCTTCAGGCAGGTTGGGATGAGGGCCTTGGCTGCACAATGGAACTGGTGAGGTGCAGGAACCAACCCAGAAGCACCGCTCATCAGACTGGTAAGAACCCGGGTTCAAATTCAGGCCTGCCCCAGGAGGAAGAAGGGGAGACTGATCATCTCCCAGAGACCACTAGTAACCACCTTTGGGGTGAAACTGTGTCTCTCAGGTTTGGGAAGCAGGGCAGAAGCACTGTGCTATGCAAAAGTGTGTAAGACACCTCCCAGAGTTAATGGGGGTTTAAACTTCTCCTGGGAAATAGTCACAACTGAGGTTAAGGGATGGATAACAAAAAATTCAGTTCCAAAGTGGGGAGACTCCCAAGAGAACAGATGCATCATCCACCATTCCACTGGATAGCACTCTGGGCATAATTTAAATGTTTTTTCTTGTTTTAAAAGTGCACTCTTATTGTGTGTGTGTGTGTGTGTGAATTTGTTTAAAGTACTGGGCAAAATTAATTTGCTCCTGGAATTCCAGCTCATCTTATGCATGCTTAAGTTGACATTTTTTTTCCTGGCATGCTTAATTTATAAAACTTTTGTGTATAGGTAAGCATCTTCAAAATGGTTCTTAAACTGCTGCTATAAGGTTAAGGTGATATTCAAGGTAACAAAAAACCAGGGTGTTTGTTTTAAAGATCTCTGTTACAAACTACTTAAGCTATTTACATTGAAATAGGTAAACATCTTAAGGGGTGCTTATTATAAAGTAAATGTAAAAAATTATTACTGTGTTCTACTGCTACTTTAAAAAAAAACAGGTTTTCAAACTTATTTCAATCAGGTCTCACTAGGATGCAGGCATTCAGGGGTTAACACTCTGGCTTAGACCAGAGGAGAAAAAAAAAAAAAAGGGAGGCTACAGTCTGCAACAGAAATCTTAAGATTTGGGTAGTTAAAAATGACCTTAGCCTGTTTTATTCTGTCATAAATAAAATCTGGGATTTTATTCTCTCTTATAATACATGGGTCTTTTAACAAATGGGCTTTCTATAAATTGTTTTTATACAAAAAATAATTTTAAAGTTGCTTTCTTTCTCTTTTTTCTCATATAAATATAAGGTTCTAAGTTAAAAGGTTTCATTAGTTAATTTTAACAAGTAACATGTGTCTATCTATCTATGATATTAAATATATGGTTTTTAAAATAAAAGGATAAAAAATAATTTTAAATTAAAAAAAGGATAAAGACAAGCTCCCCCAGAGGATACAAAATAAGTAGTCATATAGGTACAGAGTAAGTTGTCATAAAAGGATGGAGCTTATAAATGCTTATGTAAGTGATTGAGTTGACTAAAACCAGTTACATTAAAGGTTTTGTAAGGTCGAAATTTAATGTACTGATGTTAAACTAAAACTTAATTCTCTAAGCTCATAACACAACTACCTTAAAAATATTGTTCTTAATAACATTTACAAAAACTGTCTTAAAAATGTTTTTTGTTTTGTCAAGATAACTGTCAGAAATTTTTGGTGCTACAGGTTAATCCACAAATTTATCAAAACAACAAGAGTTTATTAAAACACAGAAAAGCAGGAGACAACTGAGCACAGGGAGTACTGCTGTACTGATATGAGGATTAAGACAAATTTACTTATATAAAGCAAAAAGAAAAGAAAACACTAAGCCAAAGGACACCCTCCAGATAGAATAAAAAAAATAAAAACACAAAAAAGGCACTACACTGGAGATCAAGACTTCCAGCTTTTATTGGAGTCGACAGAGTGGAGATGTTAGTCCTACTCCTTCCACATGTCAGGAGGAGGGAATTTTTGGCCTGGGAATTTTTGGGCCTGTTATTTTAAGGGGTCTCCATTGACTATAGGTTGGTGGGATCCTGCTGTATGTCATGAGCCACATGTTAATGTCAACAATCTGATATCAGGTTGTTAGATGATCAACATCTAAGCCATGATTCTTGGCCATTAGGTTTCCTAACTCCACACTTAGTCCCCATAAATACTTACCTGTGTTCTCTGATGATTTTTGTCAGGATTGTAACTACCAAGGTAACTGAGTCATGTTCATTAAAGAGTTGGTTTATGTTGGGGCTAACAATGAGGACAGCCATGTTAGGACTAGACCCCCTCCCCCTTGCAGATGGCTTACTACAAACTCCCCACTCAACCCGAAGACTGACAAAGAGACAATTGTTAACCTTTATCTCCCTGGATAGATGCCAAGGACATTTGGGCAGACAGTGACCTAACAACAATTTATCTTTCTTGGTTGCCCAGCAATAATATCCCTTAGTGACCTTCCTGATACTTTTCTTCTAGCCCTCTATATCTAGTCCAAGCCTGTGTATGGCAATGGGCTCTAGCTCTCTTGCTGGGGACTCCCTCCACAGGGCTCCTGCCTAAACAATAAACCCTGTACTGCTGTTTGAGCTGTCTCTTTGCTTCTTCTATGCCTCTTATTTTCTAACAGTTTATATAAAATTTTCTAGATGATCATGGCTAAACAACTGTTGTCTTGGGTGATTCTAATACAGTCAGTACCCTATATGTGTCTGTGACTGGACTATTTGTGTTTACTAAAAATGTTCTTCCCCCTTACAACTGATAAAAATTTAAGGTTTTGCTTAAAAAACAAATAACTAATATGTATATATAACTTCTATAGAGCTATGATGCTATTGCTGGTTCCTTATACTAAATATATTTATGTTTTTCAAGCCTTCTAAAATACAAAATTTAGATAAACATGGTAACAAAAAGTTAATGGTACTGATATATTGTTCTGTTAGTTGCTAAATTGTCCATCAAAATTTTAACGATGGCTCTTTTAAGTTTTTGTCATTATGGTTCTGATCCTTTTGGGGCATTTACAATGAAGTCCATAAAAAGTGACTCTAATTAGTGCTATGTGTCAACCTGGTTAGCTTTTTATTTTTATTTATTTATTTTTTTTGTTTTTAATTTATTTAAAAAATTTTTTTATTATTCATATGTGCATACAATGCTTGGGTCATTTCTCCCCCCTGCACCCACCCCCTCCCTTACTACCCACCCCACTCCCTCTCTCTCCCTTGCCCCTCGATACCTGGCAGAAACTATTTTGTCCTTATCTCTAATTTTGTTGAAGAGAGAGTATAAGCAATAATAGGAAGGAACAAGGGTTTTTGCTAGTTGAGATAAGGATAGCTATACAGGGAGTTGACTCACATTAATTTCCTGTAATTAGGAATTAATTCTTCTTTCTTTTTTTTATTGTTTTATTATTCATATGTGCATACAATGCTTGGGTCATTTCTCCCCCCTGCCCCCACCCCCACCCTTACCACCCACTCCACCCCCTCCCTCTCCCCCCACCCCCTCAATACCTGGCAGAAACTATTTTGTCCTTATCTCTAATTTTGTTGAAGAGAGAGTATAAGCAATAATAGGAAGGAACAAGGGTTTTTGCTAGTTGAGATAAGGATAGCTATACAGGGAGTTGACTCACATTAATTTCCTGTGCATGTGTGTTACCTTCTAGGTTAATTCTTCTTGATCTAACCTTTTCTCTAGTTCCTGGTCCCCTTCTCCTATTGGCCTCAGTTGCTTTTAAGGTATCTGCTTTAATTTCTCTGCATTAAGGGCAACAAATGCTAACTAATTTTTTAGGTGTCTTACCTATCCTCACCCCTCCCTTGTGTGCTCTCGCTTTTATCTGTGATCACAGTTCAATCCCTTGTTGTGTTTCCCTTGATCTAATGTCCGCATATGAGGGAGAACATTTGATTTTTGGTCTTTTGGGCCAGGCTAACCTCACTCAGAATGATGTTCTTCAATTCCATCCATTTACCAGCGAATGATAACATTTCATTCTTCTTCATGGCTGCATAAAATTCCATTGTGTATAGATACCACATTTTCTTAATCCATTCGTCAGTGGTGGGGCATCTTGGCTGTTTCCATAACTTGGCTATTGTGAATAGTGCTGCAATAAACATGGCTGTGCAGGTGCCTCTGGAGTAACCTGTGTCACAGTCTTTTGGGTATATCCCCAAGAGTGGTATTGCTGGATCAAATGGTAGATCAATGTCTAGCTTTTTATGTAGCCTCCAAATTTTTCTTCCAGAGTGGTTGTACTAGTTTACATTCCCACCAACAGTGTAAGAGGGTTCCTTTTTCCCCACATCCTCACCAACACCTGTTGTTGTTGGTGTTACTAATCATGGCCATTCTAACAGGGGTGAGGTGGAATCTTAGTGTGGTTTTAATTTGCATTTCCTTTATTGCTAGAGATGGTGAGCATTTTTTCATGTGTTTTTTGGCCATTTGAATTTCTTCTTTTGAGAAAGTTCTGTTTAGTTCACTTGCCTGTTTCTTTATTGGTTCATTAGTTTTGGGAGAATTTAATTTTTTAAGTTCCCTATATATTCTGGTTATCAGTCCTTTGTCTGATGTGTAGCTGGCAAATATTTTCTCCCACTCTGTGGATGGTCTCTTCAGTTTAGAGACCATTTCTTTTGATGAACAGAAGCTTTTTAGTTTTATGAGGTCCCATTTATCTATGCTATCTCTTAGTTGCTGTGCTGCTGGGGTTCCATTGAGAAGTTCTTACCTATACCTACTAATTCCAGAGTATTTCCTACTCTTTCCTGGACCAACTTTAGAGTTTGTGATCCTTGATCCATTTTGAGTTAATATTGGTATAGGGTGATATACATGGATCTAGTTTCAGTTTTTTGCAGACTGCTAACCAGTTTTCCCAGCAGTTTTTGTTGAAGAGGCTGTCTTTTCTCCATCGTATATTTTTAGTGCCTTTGTCAAAGACAAGTTGGTTATAGTTGTGTGGCTTCATATCTGGGTTCTCTGTTCTGTTCCACTGGTCTTCATGTCTGTTTTTGTGCCAGTACCATGCTGTTTTTATTGTTATTGCTTTGTAGTATAGTTTGAAGTCAGGTATCGTGATACCTCCAGCATTGTTCTTTTGACTGAGTATTGCCTTGGCTATTCATGGCTTCCTGTGTTTCCATATAAATGTAACGGTAGATTTTTCTATCTCTTTAATGAATGTCATTGGAATTTTGATGGGAATTGCATTAAACATGTAGATTACTTTTGGGAGTATCGACATTTTTACTATGTTGATTCTACCAATCCAGGAGCATGGGAGATCTCTCCACTTTCTATAGTCTTCCTCAATCTCTTTCTTTAGAAGTGTATAGTTTTCTTTGTAGAGGTCTTTCACATCTTTTGTTAGGTTTACACCTAGGTATTTGATTTTTTTGAGGCTATTGTAAATGGAATTGTTTTCATACATTCTTTTTCCGTTTGCTCATTGTTAGTGTATAGAAATGCTAATGATTTTTCTATGTTGATTTTATATACTGCTACCTTGCTATAGCTATTGATGATGTCTAGAAGCTTCTGAGTAGAGTTTTTTGGGTCTTTAAGGTATAGGATCATGTCGTCTGCAAATAGGGATATTTTGACAGTTTCTTTACCTATTTGTATTCCTTTTATTCCTTCTTCTTGCCTAATTGCTCTGGCTAGGAATTCTAGTACTATGTTGAATAGGATTGGAGATAGTGGTCATCCTTGTCTGATTCCTGATTTTAGAGGGAATGGTTTCAGTTTTTCTCCATTAAGAATAATGCTGGCTGTAGGTTTGTCATATATAGCTTTTATAATGTTGAGGTACTTTCCTCCTATTCCTAGTTTTCTTAGAGCTTTTATCATGAAATGGTGTTGGATCTTATCAGAGGCTTTTTCTGCATCTATTGAGATGATCAAGTGGTTTTTGTCTTTGCTTCTGTTAATGTGGCTTATTACGTTTACTGATTTTCATATGTTGAACTACCCCTGCATCCCTGGGATGAAGCCTACTTGGTCGTGGTGAATAATCTTTTTGATGTGTTGTTGAATTCGGTTTGCCATTATTTTGTTGAGGATTTTTGCATCAATGTTCATTAAGGAGATTGGCCTATAGTTCTCCGTTTTGGAGGTGTCTTTGCCTGGTTTTGGGATAAGTGTAATACTGGCTTCATAAAATGTGTTTGGCAGTTTTCCTTCCCTTTCTATTTCATGGAACAGTTTAAGGAGGGTTGGTATCAGTTCTTCTTTAAAGGTCTGATAGAATTCAGCAGAGAATCCATCAGGTCCTGGACTTTTCTTTTTGGGAAGACTCTTGATTGCTGCTTCAATTTCATTTTGTGTTATAGGTCTATTCAGGTGATTAATTTCCTCTTGGTTCAGTTTTGGATGATCATATGTATCTAGAAATCTGTCCTTTTCTTTTAGATTTTCAAATTTATTTGAATATAGGTTCTCAAAGTAGTCTGTTGATTTCCTGCACTTTGATGGTGTTTGTTGTTATCTCCCCTTTTGCATTCCTGATTCTACTAATCTGGGTTTTTTTCTCTCCTCATTTTAGTCAGGTTTGCCAGGGGTCTGTAGATCTTGTTTATTTTTTCAAAGAACCAACTTTTTGTTTCATTAATTCTTTGCATGGTTTTTTTTGGTTTCTATTTCGTTGATTTCAGCTCTTATTTTTATTATTTTTCTCCTTCTGTTTTGGGATTTGCTTGTTCTTGTTTTTCTAGGAGTTTGAGATGTATCATTAGGTCATTGATTTAGGCTATAAACTTTCCTCTCAGGACTGCCTTTGCTGTGTCCCATAGGTTCCAGTAGGTTGTGTTTTCATTTTCATTGACTTCCAGAAACTTTTTGATTTCCTCTTTTATTTCATCAATGACCCATTGTTCATTAAGCAATGGGTTATTCAGTTTCCAGCTGTTTGCATGTTTTTTGTCTTTACTTTTATTGTTGAATTCTAGTTTTATTGCATTGTGATCAGATAGAATGCACTGTATAATTTCTATTTTCTTATATTTGCTGAGGCTTGCTTTGTGCCCTAGGATATGATCTATTTTGGAGAAGGTTCCGTGGGCTTCTGAGAAGAATGTATATTGTGTAGAAGTTGGATGAAATGTTCTGTAGACATCAAGTAGGTCCATTTGATCTATTGTATATTTTAGATCTTGAATTTCTGTATTGATAATTTGTTTGGATGACCTATCTATTGATGATAATGGGGTTTTAAAGTCTCCCACAACCACTGTGTTGGAGTTAATATATTCTTTTAGGTCTTTCAGGGTATGTTTGATGAAGTTGAGTGCATTGACATTGGGTGCATATAAGTTGATAATTATTATTTCCTTTTGGTCTATTTCCCCTTTCATTAGTATGGAATGTCCTCCTTTATCTTGTTTGATCAATGTAGGTTTGAAGTCTACTTTGTCAGAGATAAGTATTGCTACTCCTGTCTGTTTTCAGGGGCCATTGGCTTGGTAAATCTTCTTCCAGTCTTTCATCCTAAGCCTGTGCTTATTTCTGTCAGTGAGATGGGTCTCCTGTCAGCAACAAGTTGTTGGATCTTCCTTTTTAATCCATTTCATCCAATGGTGCTTTTTGATGGGTGAATTAAGTCCATTAACATTAAGTGTTAGTACTGATAGGTATGTGGTGATTCCTGTCATTTAGTTGTCTTAGTTGTTTGAAGGTTTGATTGTGTGTACCTAAGTTTACTCTCTACTTTCTTGCTTTTTCTTTTCCTGTAGTTTGGTGCTGCCTGTCCTTTCATGGTTATGTTGGGTTTCACTTTCTGTGTGCAGAATCCCTTGAAGAATCTTTTGTAGTGGTGTCTTTGTGGTCACATATTGTTTTAGTTTCTGCTTATCATGGAAGACTTTTATTGCTCCATGTATTTTGAAGGATAGTTTTGCTGGGTAGAGTATCCTGGGGTTGAAGTTATTTTCATTCAGTGCCTGGAAAATCTCTCCCCAAGCTCTTCTTGATTTTAATGTTTCTGTTGAGAAGCCTGCTGTGATTTTGATGGGTTTACCTTTGTATGTTATTTGTTTTTTCTCTCTCACAGCCTTCAATATTCTTTCCCTAGTTTCTGAACTTGTTTTAATTTTGATATGTCATGGGGTAGTTCTATTTTGGTCTGGTCTGTTTAGTGTTCTGGAGGCCTCTTGTATTGGGATATCTTTCTCTAGATTTGGGAAATTTTCCGTTATTATTTTGTTGAATATATTATGCATTCCCTTTGCTTGCACCTCTTCTCCTTCTTCAATGCCTATGATTCTCAGGTTTGGTCTTTTGATGGAGTCAGTGAGTTCTTACATTTTCTTTTTTTTGTTTAAATAATAGTTCTTCGGTTTTTCCTTTAATTATCATTTCATCTTCAAGTTCTGAGATTCTGTCTTCTGTTTGTTCTATTCTGTTGGATTGGCCTTCTATTTTGTTTTGCAATTCTGAGGTTTTCTATATCCTGGGTCATTTCCTCTTTAATGTTGTCTATTTTTGTTCTGAGTTCATTTATCTCTTTATTAATCATGTTCTGTTTCACTCTGGTGTTTATACAGTGCTTCTATTGTTTCCTTTATTTCTTCTTTTGCTTTTTCAAATTCTCTATTTTTGTTGTCTTGGAATTTCTTGAGTGTGTCTTGTACATTTTGGTTGACCATATCCAGTATCATCTCTGTAAAATTCTCATTGAGTACCTGTAGTATTTCTTCTTTTAGATTATTCTTGTGGGCTTCATTGGGTACTTTGGCATAATTTATCTTCATTTTGTTGGAGTCTGGATCTGAGTACCTAGTTTCTTCATTTCCCTCTGGTTCCTGTACTAATTTTTTGCTGCAGGGAAACTAGTTTCCCTGTTTTTTCTGTCTTCCCATCATTGCCCTTTTTGTTGTTATTGTCCCTGTACTGTTTGCAATTAAGTATTTTCTGGCTTGTAATAATAGCACTAGTGATATTTAGAATGGAAGAGTGAGAGGAGATGGAAAGCAAAGAAGTTAAAGGAAAAGGGAAAAACTAATAAACAAGTAGAAAAAAAACCAAAGAAACAAACAAAAATGTTTCAAAGATATAGACAAGGAGAGACAGTGTACTACTCAACAGTAAGCTGAAGAGGCATTAGAGAGACAGAGAGAGGATTGAAAATAAAAAATAAAAATAAAAAATAAATAAATGAAAGAAAAAATATATATGTAAAAAATTTTTTAAAATAAATAAATAAAAAATAAAAATAAAGAAAGTCTCCAAATTCAAATGCAATAAAGTTTCAGTCTTAATAATTTTGGTGTTTGTCCCTCAGCCTCCAGTCCTGGAGATGGTGCCTCAGATGTTGTTCTATAGTTGTCTCATCAAAGGGAAAAAATAAAATAAAACAGAACTGCACAAACCAAAAAAAAAAAAAACACACACACACAAAGTGTCCCAAGTTCAAATGCAATACAGTTTCAGTAAATTTTTCAGCATGCTGGCATAGTTCAGTTGTTGTCTCATCAAAGGTAGGGAGAGAGAAAAGAAAAAAAAAGAGTCTGGAGACAGGTCTGTGAATGGCTATCTGCGGCTGTGGCTTGCCTGCCTGCTGCTGTCAGCCTGCTGTAGCTGGAGGCGTTATTTATGCAGATCTCAGGAGTGAGCTTAACACTCACCTAGTCCCACAGGCTTTGTTTACTCAGAGTTCTCCTGTGTGCGAGCCACTGCTACAACCTTTCCCCTTTCCAAGCACACTGGGGGAGGTGACACTGCACCCACTTTCTCAGGCTGGCATGTTTGTTTATAGCTCACATGGGAAGTGGGTCTTCCCCCTTCTCCTATGGAGTTTTCCTCTCACTGCCACTTTTACAAGCTTTTCCACTCCTGATTGCTGGGTGTGTGCTGCTAGCTCCTGCCGGCTGGCATATTTGTTTACAGCTCACGTGGGAAGTGGGCCTTCCCCCCCTCTCCTGTGGAGTTTTCCTCCCTCTACCACTTTTACAAGCTTTCCCGCTCCTGGTTGCTGGGCATGTGCCGCTGCTCCTGCCTTCTTCAGCCCAGCTTGTTTATTTACAGTTCCGGGAGGGATTCCCCTCTCCCCCTCTTCAGCACTCAGGGTGCCCCACCCTCTTTGCTACGTGTCTTTATTGTTCTTATTGCTTATTACTCAGTTTCTCTTTTTTTCCCTGGGTGGGGGTTGGTCTATCTGGGGGCTATGCTGATCTGGCCCAGGGTTGTCTGTAGGAGTACCATTTATTGCTTAGCTCACCTTGTGGTCCACATCTTCCCAAGCCATCTGGGCACCGGTGTCTGGTGGCGGACTGGGGGCCCTCCTGGTTTCTCCGTTTAACATGAAGTGGAGATGCTCTGTGCAGGCTGAAGGTGTGGAGGTGTCAAAGTTTTGCCTCTTCTTGGTGGTTTTGCCTATAAGGTGAATCTCTAGCGTTTCCCCAAGATTTTACTTTAGGAGGCACACTTTCTGTTTCCTCCCTCTAGCTGCCATCTTGGAATCCCTCCTGGTTAGCTTTTTAGACATCTGCTTTTGTTGGATTTTGTTTTATATTGTCATTGTCTAAAAGCCCATTGCCTAAGGGCCACTGCTAAGCCTCTTTGTTGTTTAAATTTGGCCAAAGGGGTCTAGTTGGCACTGACTCCCACCTGATCTGCTTATTATTCCCCTCCTCACTGCCTGCCCCTGATGTGAGACCAAAACCAACCAAGCAAACAAAATCCAGGAAAGAACAAATCCTCATGATGAAGAAAAATATGACCAATCAAGAAAGCTCTTCAATCTACAGCCATACCACCCTAAATGTGCCCAATCTTGTCTGGTCTCAGAAGCTGAGCAGGGCTGGGCTTGATTAGTACTTGGATAGGAGACAAATCTTCAGAAGAGACTTCTCAGAGACAAACAGTTGGGAGCCAAGGGAGGAATGGCATCAAAGTTCAAATGAAGTCACTCATGCCAGACTTCTCAAAAATAACCAAGGCTGAGAGGATTGAGGAAGTGGTTCTTATACATGTGTGGCCATCTGGCATTAAAACCCTTCCAGACACAAACTCATATTTTTAGACAGGGACTTCTACTTAGAAATAAAATGACTATTTTTATTAGCTCTAAACATGTCCTTGATACTTAAAGATGGTAGTTTTAACTTTTTTAAACAATGAGTTTTCTTGGACATATATACTGATTGTTTATTGTTGCCAAGGTAATTCTACACAGTTTAAAAAAAAAAGACACTGTCTGAGTAAAAAAATAAAATGTTAGCCATTAAAACCCCATTAGAGGGGTCCTTTTGTTATTGTCTTGTCTCCCCACTACAGTTAAAGTAGCAGCAATTGCTCCTTGGATCCACCACAGTCGAGTCAAGCCAGCTTCTCTCAAGTGGGAGCGCATCCCTGATCTGGCTTCACCATGTAAGGTCACCCTCCGGAACCTGAGCGCCCTCCCTCGGCAGCACTCTGCTTCCTAGGAAACAACTGGGGGCCAAGAATGGCGGGACAAATGCCCTGCTCTAGTTACCCCTGGAAACTGACTAAGCTATGCAGGGCTAAAGCTTAAGAAGCCAACTCTCCAATGGGATAAATGGACTGTTTTCTACACCAGTTATTTTTACTGTAATGCACTGTCACTCCTTGTATGTATCTGTTGCTGTAGTTCTCACCCTAATCTTCACCATACGTTTGGCAGAAACCACCCCTGATGATTGGACTCATGGTAAAAGGCTTTTATTAGCTCTCTTCTACCTCTTTTGGGCAGAATGCATAATTACTGTTTATTGTTACTGATCTGGTCTCCCTTTATGGTCCCAGATCCCTCATCCTGTGACCTATGTATTCATACTACTCAGGCAGGAAGTGTTGTCACTAGGACTTTGCTTTTTCCTCCTTCACAAGGGAACAGCTACCCCAAACTACACTCCTGGTACCTGTAAGCCTGTAAATTTCACTGTACTTACCTGTGAACTTTCCTCATACCAAGTTTTCCACTCCTTTTATGAGGAAATGAGGAGTAAATTTTCCATCTCTGCAAAAGCTAAAAACTTTTTCCTCTCACTGGCTGAGTCTATAGCCCAGACACTGAATGTCACTTCATGCTATGTTTGTAGGAGGACCAACATGGGAGACCACTGGCCTTGGGAAGCAAGGGAACCAGACCCACAGGAGCCTTTTAATGAGACTGCCTTCCCAAAACACAGAAAAGATGTCTAGCTCTTGAAAACTTCCATCATAGGAAATTACTGTATCTCCTGCCCAGGAAGCCAATTCTCCACCCTTGTGGGAGATTTAACTTAATTAGAACAGAAGTTCTACAATGACACTGCCCCAAAAAAACCCTCAATGGTGGGGATTCCCAAACCATATAGAGCCCCAGCCCCACCCACTGGCCAACTTTTCTAATCTCCAGAAAGCATGGAACAATTTTACCATAAACATAGATTGGCAAGCACCCAGAGGTCTATATTGGATCTGTGGGAAGCAAGCTTATACAGTGCTACTTTGTAGCTTGTTTGGGTCTTACATGTTATGCTCAATCATACCATCCTTTTTTTCTGCTTCCCCTCAGACAAGGTAAAAAACTAAAAGTCCCCATATATAAAGAAAGATTCAAATTGGTAATTGAAAAGATAATGAATGGCCTCCTGAGTGAATCATCCTGTACTATGGTCCTGCCACTTGGGCAGAAGACGGGTCCTGGGGCAATTGCACCCCTATGTATATGTTCAACCACATCATCAGACTGCAGGCTATTGCTAACATTATAACTAATAAAACAGCCACACATGTAATGATGCTATAAAAATACATACCTCTAAATCAAGATGATGCTCTTTGACCCTAGTCAGTCCAAGCATCAAAGCAGGGACTGATGTAGCAGGGAGGAGGACCAGAAGAGAAACAGACAGGCTGTGTTCTGATGAGATGGGGGAGGGGATGGCAAAGCAGAGAGATAAAACTTAAAGAATTGAAACATGAATGTCACATAGCATTGGGAAAATAAAATAGCCAATGAAGTCACATGCAGCCACAAGTGGGTTGAGCTTTGTTTTTTGCTTCTATAGCCTGTTTGCACGGGTATATAAGTTGAGACCTCTTTGATCTCGGGGCTCAGTCTTTGGACACAAGTCCTCTGAGTCTGTGCTGGCACAATAAAACACTGCTTCTTGCTAAACTGCCTCAGTGTCCCGTGTCTCAGCTTGAGAGTCCCACAACACCAGGTGTTGGAGGTGGGGGGTTGGGAGATAGTGGTCAAAGGATACAAAGTCTCAGTCATGCGCGAGGAAAAGGTTCTGGAGATCCAATGCACAGCACAGTGACTGCAGTTAACATTTGCCAGGAGACTGGATCAGATATTCTCACATCACAAACCTAAGAAAAGTAACCATGTAAGGTGACGGATATGCTCGAGTGCCAATCATTTCACAAGGTTAATGCCTATAGAAGCATCAAGTTGTATACCTTAAATATATTCAATTTTCACTTGTCATTTATAAATTTTTAATCTGGGGAAAAAGTAATGAATGTCAAAAACCAAACATAGAGCATGGCTGGGGCTGTAGCTCAGTGGTAGAGTATGTGCTTAGTATATACAAGGTGCTGAGTTCAATCCCCAGTACCAGAAAGAAGAGAGAAAGCCAAAGACACCATCTTCAAAGCAGCAAGAGTAAAGTGACTTGACATGCTTTAGCAAGCGCTCTACTACTTGCCCCACTCTGCCAGCCTGTTTTGTGTTGGGTATTTTCAAGATAGGGTGTTGTGAACTATTTGCCCAGGCTGGCTTTGAACCACTGTCCTCCTGACCTTTGCCTCTGGAGTAGCTAGTGCTACCAGCATGAGCCACTGATACTCAGCTTGGGACAGCACATTTTTAAGCATGCTCAGTTTAATATTATAATGAGCTAAGTTTACTTTAGGCTGCCTAAAAAAATGAGTCAGAGTGACTTGGTGACTGTAGCTGATCCTCCCATTTCTCCAAAGAATTTTAGCAGGAAGGAAGGAAGGAGCAACTTTTAAAGGGGCAGCATCTTTCGAAATTCCCATAAGTGCAGGAATTTAGGCGTTTTAGCAGAAAGGAAGGAAGGAGGGAAGGTAGGAAGTGTTTGGGGAGGGTGACGTTCCAGGGGTTCTTGACTTCACTGGGCTTAGGAATAAGCTAAGAAGACACAAAGAGTGAACACACAGGTAGATGTATTAGGGATAGAAAAGGCTGCAGCTAAAGTAGTGGAGCCTGAAAACCTGTAGTTCCCTGTGATACCAGCAGTGGAGCTCTTTCATTTTTGATCAGTAGGAGGGGTGGAGTTCTCCCTTTCCCTATCTAAGTGGCCAGCACCTTCAGCAACTTATTGGTGGCAACATCCAGCTTTTCGCCATGGTACTGTTTTCTGGGGCTCACTTGTGGAGCAGCTTGTGAAATAGCTCGACTGGTTTCAGGAAGTGCAACAACAAAAACTGCTCCCTGAACTAAGTCTTACGCTAAGACCCCTGGACTAAGTTCTTATGCTGCTGAGACCAGAAGGAAGGAAGGGAGGGAGGAAGGAAGAAAGGAAGGTGTGAGCAACTTGGAGGGTGTATTACCAGTCTTTTAAGGGGGCAGCATCTTTCTTCCCCATAAGTGCGGGAATTTGCCCCTAATGTGCCGCCTTACTTAACAGCAAATTCCACTCTGAGAATACTTTGCTCCTCATTCTTGAGGGGTTTAGGAATAATGGAAGTCATTCTGAAACTATTTGCTGTTAAATGGGGAGAGGGACAGGACTATGTCCTACTTAGTTAGAATGCTGAAACTTTCTTGATGCTAAAGCAAGATAGGTTTTTGGATTATCCGAGACCTCTGTAGAACCCTAGTTTGCGCTCCTTTTGCAATTGTTTTTATGGCAACTTTTTTTTTTGTGATACTGGGGTTTAAACTCAGGGCCTACACCTTGAATCATTGCACTGGATCTTTTCTTGTGATAGGCTTTTTTGAGATAGAGTCTTGTGAACTATTTGCCCAGGCTGGCTTTGAAACTCAGTTCTTCTGATCACTGCTTCCTGAATAGATAGAATTACAAGCACGAGTCACCTGCGTTTGGCTCCTTCAACATTTTAAAACAAGTTATGACATAAATCACAAATAAGATCATTTTACATGTAAATAACCCAGAAACAGGCTTAATGTCCTGAGGAATCCAGGCCAAAACAATTAAATGAGGCATGGTAGACTCAGGGAAAGTTTGGTACTTTTAAAAACCATACAGCTTGATTTAGAGCACCCTGCTCCTTCCCCACCCCCCTCCTGACTCATCCTCCCAGAGTTCAGAGAGCTCCATTTCAACTGCAAATCCTTTAAGTTAGAGTGGAAATTTCCTCCCTCAAGGACTTAGGGTACCTGAGAATTAGGGTAGGTTCATGCATGAGCCTCCCAGATCCTCCCCTTGGCCTGAAGGCCATTGGAGACTAGGAGTGAGGAAGATTTTTCTCCCCACCTCCAAGTTGAGGATGACATAAAAATGACCTAGAATAAAATCTTGACTTTTTCCTGCACATGTGCCTCCATTCCACATGGCAGAGACCCCACCTGTAATCCCCTCTCCGATAATAAAACTACTATTTCTCTCACTACAGCCACGTGTTCTACTTAGGGGTTACTTCTTATTTTATCTTGCTTATGATACTATGCAAGTTAGTAGTTATAAAAAAAATCCATTAAATGTGATTTTCAGCTTCTGGTAATTCACAAAAGAACATAAGCAATGGAAGATTAAAACTATACCCAGAAACAGCTGTGGGAGTATGACACAAAGAACTATTCACTGCTTAGCTCTACTTACTATTTCGCTTTTTAAAGCTTTAGTGTGACATGCTGTCCCAGTTCCCAGGAGTGGGCATTTGTAGACTCGCTTGAGTCTTTTGGTTCTTGGTCCCTCTTCAGTCTGGTGTGATGAATCCAGGAAGTTACACCTTGTAATTTAAGGGAAGAGTGAGTAAGGTTAAATAAGGTCCAAATTGGGATAAGCTGGCCCTGAAGGGCACTGACCTTCAGGTTTTAAAATACACAATTCCCTGGTTCCTAGGAGTTCTTTTTCATCACTAACAAAACTATAGGCAAAGTTAATCACCCAGGCCACCCCTATGAGCTTATCTGTAGGAGAGGGATGTTTTAGGTCTGCATGCCTATTAAGGGAGGATACCACCTGCCCTAGTTTGATGTGTTTTATTGTCAGTTTAATTTTTACATCAGGGTGTATTTTAGAGCTAGCTTTCCCCTGGGGTGGTGCTATAGCTATAAAATCCATTTTTCTCAGTGCTCTCCAGGCACTACATATTGGCCTCATATTGCCCCTTCTAGTGCGGTGCATTTCTAGTGTATATATTTTGTTACGATATATGTACTATTCTGTCTGCTTAGCTGTGGTTGCCTGTAAACCTGTGGTCTTTATTTTAAGAAGCCGGTTGTATAGATTCTTTTTCATAATGAGTAGAACAATGGGTGAAGTCAGTAATCACCCAGGCCACCTTTTTTGGCAACCAGACCTTTAGACCACCCTCTGCATGTCTGTCATCCACCCCAGTTGCATGGTTAGGGTTTTTTTTTTCTTTTTGGTGGCACTGGGCTTTGAACTCAGGGCCTGATGCTTGCTATGCAGGTGCTCTACCACTTGAGAAACTTCCTCAGGGCATGGTTAACTTTTAAAAAAACCAATTATTGAGTCTCCCCCTTAATGCTCTCTGTAGTGTTCAATGGCTACTTCTTGAGATTTTTTTTTTTTTTTTGGTGATACTAGGGTTTGGATTCAGGACTTCATGTTTGCAAGGCAGGCACTATACCACCTAAGCCAAGACTCCAGTCTTCCTTGGCTACTTTTTAAGGGTCACTAAACAGTCTAAGGGTCTCCTTTTTAAATTTAATTTCTTTGTTGTGGGCATTAAGAACTTTCCTTTTTAAATTGCATCTTGAGCATGAATCACTGAGAAGGCATATCTGAAATCTATATATACATTTAACACTCTCTGTCTTCCCCAGGGTTATTATTTTAGCCTTTTAAGCCAAATTTCCTGGCTTAAAAGGGTGGACTTTGGCCTCAACAAACCATTGCATAAGGAGCCATTGTTAGCCATCAACTACAGATTTGCTGTCATCTATAATTTATATCTTTCAATGTCTGGAAAGGTTTTGGAGACATAGAGGGAGGTCTGTTAATTGAGTCTGGTATTGTTACACTTGGTCATTTTCAGTCAGTGATGGCCTTTGGTTTCCAGAAGATTAGGGACCTGGTGTCTCTACTTTTCTCCCTTTTCCTATTTCTCCCAGCTTTATCATCTATACTAACAAATTCTTGCAAACACTTCTACCTTGTGAGAGTCTTTTTTTGTGAGATGCCTTGAAATTCTTTTCATTGTGAATCTTAAGTGCCTGAGATTTTCCATGGAGACAGGGAAGATTGGGGGACAGCCCTCATCCTTCCTCTGGTAACATGAGAATTGTGAATTTGTTTTAGGATAACCTTTATAGGTTATTGGTTTACTCCAGTGATGTAAGAGGTGCTCAAGTTGCTTATGTTGAAAGCACTGACTCCTTACTTGAGCTCACAAATTAACTAAAGAACAAGAAAAACTTTCATCTTTGTCTCCATTTTGTATCTGTCTTTGCTGTAAGCCATTCTCTTTACAGTCACTTTACAATCACCTTGGATTTCAGAAAGGACAAAAGTGATATAATATCTTTAGTGACAATGAACTAGAGTCACCTGGAGCTGTCATCCTCCCAGTGAGGACAATTATCCCAAGAATCCTCTCAAACAGGAACAGATTACTCCCTTCAGGTGATAACTTCTAAAACTGGACCAGACCACCTGCCTAAGATTGCCACCCCCACCAATCATGAGACCACCCAGACCATACTATGACTGGACTGTTTAACTATACATATCTTTGTCTTCTGCCCCCAGATCTTTTATCTATTTAAACCTATAGCTCATGTCTGTGCTCCAAAGATGGCTGAACTGAGTGCTTATTCTGCCTCTTCCTACTGCCTGTTCTGAGCCAGGTAATAAACCTCCTTTCTCTGCCTTCACCATGCCTCTTTATTTGGCATTTAGGGGCAGGTGCCCAAACCTGGCATACAGAATCTCAGGAGTTTGGGCCTTGGGTCCAACACTGGTTTCAGTGAGACAGGATAGATAGGTGAGGTGACAGAGAAATTAAAATAATAAATGTTAAGAGGGTCAGACTCAGAGATTAAAACAGAACCAGGAAGAAAAACTGGAAAATCAGGGCAGCAAGCTCTCCTCCCGTTACCTCCAATTAGATATTAAGACACAAGAATGGAAGGTTATAAAGGGACTATAGTCACCAGGCTTCTTTGACACGTTAAGAACATGCAAACTTTTCATGAAAGGGTAAAATCGGAAAATTGGAGGGCATGTCTACCAAATGGAAGTCCTGAAACTTGCCTATTGTCCCTGTGTTTTGGGTGGGTTTTAGAATAATAAACAGCACCCACCTGTTTGGTCACACAGACTGTCACTAAATGCCATAATTTCATGTCAGAAAGTATAAAGAGTCCAAATAAGAACCAACATTTTGAGTCTTTTTTCTTTTTCTTTTTCTTGTGGTACTGGGGCTTGAACTCAGGGTCTATACCTTGAGCCACTCCACCAGTCCTCTTTTTTTGAAGAGTTTTTTCAAGATACGGTCACATTAACTATTTGCCCAGGTTGGTTTTGAACCTCGATCCTCCTGATCTTTGCCTCCTGAGTCGCTAGGATTACAGGCATGACCCACTGGCACCATTTTGAGTCTTTGCTCCCATTTTCTGTATAGGGAGTAGGAAGTGTTTCTTCCTTTTCCTATTTCTCCCTTCTTCTGCTTTTTTTTTTTTCTTTTTTGGTGTAAAAAAGTCCTTGCTAAAACTTCCACCTTGTGAGACTCTTTTTAGTGAGATGCCTTGAAATTCCTTTTTATTGTGGATCTCAAGTTCTTATGATTTTGTGTGGAAACTGGGAGACCTCAGGCTTGACATGAGGCATCGCATTCTCAGGAACTGTTGGTGTTTTATGGAGTAGCACAATCAGCTCAACATGACTCTTGAGGATCTGATAGTTCTATCTCATTCTGCTGAAGGTTAATAGTTGTCCCTAGTTTGATTAACAGACTTCTTCCTAAGAGGGGAGTGGATACTCATGAACACATACCAAAACAGGTACTTTTGTTGCAGTAATCTTTTTTTTTTAATTCATATTTGCATACAATGTTTGGGTCATTTCTCCCCCCCTTCCCCCATCCCCTTCCTTACCCCCCCGGCCCCTCCCTCTCCCCCCAACCCCCTCGCTACCTGGCATAAACTATTTTGCCCTTATCTCTAATTTTGTTGAAGAGAGAGTATAAGCAATAATAGGAAGGAACAAGGGTTTTTGCTAGTTGTGATAAGGATAGCTATACAGGGAGTTGACTCACATTGATTTCCTGTGCACGTGTGTTACCTTCTAGGTTAATTCTTCTTGAACTAACCTTTTCTCTAGTTCTTGGTCCCCTTCTCCTATTGGCCTCAGTTGCTTTAAAGTATCTGCTTTAGTTTCTGTGCGTTGAGGGCAACAAATGCTATCTAGTTTTTTAGGTGTCTTACCTATCCTCACCCCTCCCTTGTGTGCTCTCACCTTATCATGTGATCAAAGTCCACATGTGTTTGCCCTTGATCTAATGTCCACATATGAGGGAGAACATACAATTTTTGGTCTTTTGGGCCAGGCTAACCTCACTCAGAATGATGTTCTCCAATTCCATCCATTTACCAGCAAATGATAACATTTCGTTCTTCTTCATGGCTGCATAAAATTCCATTGTGTATAAATACCACATTTTCTTAATCCATTCATCAGTAGTGGGGCATCTTGGCTGTTTCCATACCTTGGCTATTGTGAATAGTGCCGCAATAAACATGGGTGTGCAGGTGCCTCTGGAGTAACCTGTGTCACAGTCTTTTGGGTATATCCCCAAGAGTGGTATTGCTGGATCATATGGTAGATCAATGTTTAGCTTTTTATGTAGTCTCCAAATTTTTTTCCAGAGTGGTTGTACTAGTTTACATTCCCACCAGCAGTGTAAGAGGGTTCCTTTTTCCCCACATCCTCACCAACACCTGTTGTTAGTGGTGTTGCTAATGATGGCTATTCTAACAGGGGTGAGGTACAATCTTAGTGTGGTTTTAATTTGCATTTCCTTTATTGCTAGAGATGGTGAGCATTTTTTCATGTATTTTTTGGCCATTTGAATTTCTTCTTTTGAGAAAGTTCTGTTTAGTTCACTTGCCCATTTCTTTATTGGTTCATTAGTTTTGGGAGAATTTAATTTTTTAAGTTCCCTATATATTCTGGTTATCAGTCCTTTGTCTGATGTGTAGCTGGCAAATATTTTCTCCCACTCTGTGGATGGTCTCTTCAGTTTAGAGACCATTTCTTTTGTTGAGCAGAAGCTTTTTAATTTTATAAAGTCCCATTTATCTATGCTATCTCTTAGTTGCTGTGCTGCTGAGGTTCCATTGAGAAAGTTCTTGCCTATACCTATTAATTCCAGAGTATTTACTACTCTTTCCTGGACCAACTTTAGAGTTTGTGGTCTGATATTAAGATCTTTGATCCATTTTGAGTTAATATTGGTATAGGGTGATATACATGGATCTAGTTTCAGTTTTTTGCAGACTGCTAACCAGTTTTCCCAGCAATTTTTGTTGAAGAGGCTGTCTTTTCTCCATCGTGTATTTTTAGCACCTTTGTCAAAGACAAGTTGGTTATAGTTGTGTGGCTTCATATCTGGGTCCTCTATTCTGTTCCACTGGTCTTCATGTCTGTTTTTGTGCCAGTACCATGCTGTTTTATTGTTATTTCTTTGTAATATAGTTTGAAGTTGGGTATCGTGATACCTCCAGCATTGTTCTTTTGACTGAGTATTGCCTTGGCTATTCGTGACCTCTTGTGTTTCCAAATAAATTTAATGGTAGATTTTTCAATCTGTTTAATGAATGTCATTGGAATTTTGATGGGAATTGCATTAAACATGTAGATTACTTTTGGGAGTATAGACATTTTTACTATGTTGATTCTACCAATCCATGAGCATGGGAGATCTCTCCACTTTCTGTAGTCTTCCTCAATCTCTTTCTTTAGAAGTTTATGTTTTTCCTTGTAGAGGTCGTTCTATTGCAGTAATATTGAAATGAGATACAGGACCCTGAGGCAGTTTAGCAGGAAGCAACGTTTTATTGTGCCAGCACAGACTCAATGTCCAAAGGCTGAGCCCCGAGAACAAAGGGTTCTCACCTCATATACCCTTTCAAGCAGGTTACAGAAGCAAAAAGCAAGGTGTAACCCATATGTGGTTACATGCAATTCTATTGGTTACTTCACCCCAGTGTCACATGTGTGACTTTCTCCACATTTGGATTCCTTAAGTTTTATCTCTCTGCTATGCCATCCCTACCTCCCTGCTATTTATCAGAACACAAGCCTTGTCTGTTTCTCTTCTGGTCCTCCTCCATGCTACATTATCCCCCCCTTTGATGCTTGGACGCACCCAGGGCCAAAGAGCATCATCTTGATTTAGGGGTTTATATTTCAATAGCATCATTACATGGGAGGCCATTTTCCTTTCTTTAGTGGCCCCCATAGAGGTCCAGGTAGACTGCAATACCAGGGGAACCAGGCAGGGTAATATTAAGCATGCTCCCAGGACAAGCCCATCACCTCATCAGGATTTTGAATCTTCCCAAGGCAGAGAACTATCCTCCAAACAGGTCATTGGGATCCCATCCTCTCCATGTCTGGATGGGGACATGGGCGAGCTTTCTCATTTGGTCTGTGATCTCTTCTATGACCTTTCCTTCATCCTCAATCTGTAAGCAGCAGTTGTTCAGGTTAAATTTTCTACAAACTCTCCCTCAGAGGCCAGCAAATAGCCTAAAGCCAGGCGGTTCTGATAGATGGCATTGTGCATCTTAGTGCTTTGTTTTGCCAACAAATTGAGAGCTCTTTCAGTTTCATTAGTTATAATTTCAACAACTACCTGCAGCCTGATGATGCGGTTGAGCATATATATAGGGGTGTGATAGCCCCAGGACCCGTCTTCTGCTCAAGTGGCAGGACCATAGTACTTGGATGATTTGTTCAGGAGGCCACTCATTATCTTTCCAATTACCAATTTTCAAGTCACCCCATTTTTGTCTACTTAATCTTTCTTCATATTTGGGGCCTCCCAGTTTTTAACCTTGACTGAGGGGTAGCAAGAAGAAGGATGGCCTGATTGAGCCTAGCATGCAATACCCAAACCAGCTGCTAGGTAGCATGATATAAGCTTGCTTCCCACAGGTCCAATACAGCCCCCCTGGGTGCTGTTTGAAGTAAGATTGTGCCAAGCTTTCCGGAGATTGGAAAAGTTGGCCAATGGGTAGGGCTAGGGCTCTTTGTGGTTTGAAGCTCCTCACCATTAGGTCTCTTGGGCAGTGTCATTGTAAAACTTCTGTCCTAAACAAGTTAAATCCCCTACTGGGGTGGAGAGCAAGCCTTTTGGGTGAGAGATTCAGTAATTCCCAAGGATAGAAGTTTTTAGGATCCATACGCTTTTCCTGGGGTTGGGGAAGGTGGTCTCATTAAAAGGCATTCGTGGAGAGGGAGGGTGCGAGGTAGGTAAGGGAGGGGGCGGGGGGAAGGGGGGAGAAATGACCCAAACATTGTATGCACATATGAATAAAAGGAAAAAAAGAGGCCACAAAAAAAAGAAAGAAAAAAATAATAAAAGGCATCCGTGGGGCTATGGATCTCCCTTGCTTCCCATGGCCAGTGGTTTCCCTTGTTGGGTCCCCACAAACATAGCATGAAGTGACATTCAGTGTGTGGGCTATAGACTCAGCCAAGGAGAGGAACATGTTTTTGGTCTTGTCAGACATAGGGAAATCATTTGTCATTTCTCATAAAAGGAATGAAAGACTTGGTAAGAGAAACTCTTATGTTTGATAGTCACTAACTTGAGGTGCAGTAGGGTCCTGGATCATACCAATTTCCATTTACCTTTATACTGACTGTATGTCCCTGTTCCCATTCTGAGGGCTTAAGTTTAGTAAAATTTACAGAATTACAATTGCCAAGGGTATAGTCGGGTTTAGGTGTTCCCTTGTGGAGGAGAGCTGAGTGTCCTACTATCTGCCAAGTAGCCCATGAGACACAATTCCAGTAAGAACAATAAGGCCAGCCTGCACCACCATCACCATATGACCCACTGCATGGGTCCAGGCACATGTATTTATCATTTAGCATGGAGGCTCTCTCCCAGACCAGGCCTCCACATCCCCTGCTATCTCAGCCTATGGCTGCACATACATCAAAAAACACTGACACGGTTTATCAGAATTGAATACCTGGTATGGTTAACGAGGTCCCTAAATCCTGCCCCCAGATAGCGTCATCAAATTTCCGGACCTCCATCCTTTGTTCTCAAGGGCTGTAAGTGGGTTGAAATGGACATGCTGATTACCATGGGAACACACTGAATAGTTGAGCTGGTAGGGTTGTGAGTGCATGACCCAATGACAGACAGAGCCTGCACAGGAGTAGTAAGTATGGAAAAGCAAAGTCCTAGTAATAACACTTCTTGCCCAAGTAGTATGCATACATAGGTCACAGGATGAGAGTTCTGGGGCCATGAAAGGAAACCAGATCAGTAACAATAAACAGTTGTTATGCATCCTGCCCAAAAGAGGTAGAAGAGAGCTAATAAAAACTTTTCGCCATGAGTCCAGTCGGTGGTGGCAGTTTCTGCCAAACCTATGGTAAAGATTAAGGTGAGAACTACAGCAATAGATAAAGTCAGGGAGTGACAATGTATTACAGTAAAATAACTGAAGTAGAAAACAGTTTGTTTATCCCATTGGATAGTCAACTCCTCAAGCTTCTGTCATGCATAGGCTAGTCAGTTTCTGAGGTGACTAGAGCAGGGCTGTCACCCTGTAGTCCGTGATGCCCTGTTGTTTCCTGGGAAGTGGAGTCTTGCCTCAGAAGGACGCTGATGTACTGGAGAGTGGTCTTACATGGCAAAGCTGGATCAGAGATGCACTTCCACTCAAGAGACTCTGGCTTGATTCGACTGTGGTAAATCCAAGGAGAAATTTCTGCTGCTTTAACTGTGGTAGGGGTAGACAAAATAACAACAAAAGGGCTTCTCCAATGAGGCTTTAATGGTTGGACATTCCATTCCTTTACCCAGACAGCATCCCCTGGCCTGAAAGGATATGTGGGAGTTGTCAGGCTGATGGGAAGTCTCTCCCAGACCCAGTCATTTATCTTTGAGAGAGTCAACCCAAGGGCCTGTATCTGTTGCCTCAAGGTGAGGTCACTTATTTCTTTAGGGTCTCCTCATATGCCCTTGATTAAGAGGGATGGGCATCCATATAGGACTTCAAAGGGTGAGAGCCCTGTCTGTTTCATGGAACTAGACGTAATCCTTAGTAATGCTATGGGTAATAATTGACCCTACTGCAGATGGGTCTCCTGACACAGTTTTCCTAACTGCAATTTTAGGGTCCTATTCATACATTCCATTTTTCCTGAACTCTGGGGGTGGTAGGCCATATGCAACTTCCAGGTGGTTCCTAAGTCCTTAGCCACCAGTTGTACCACCTCTGGCACAAAGGCTGACCCATTATCTGACCCAATAAATACAGGTATTACAAACTGAGGGATGATTTCCTTTTTCAGACATCTGGCCACTTCCTGGGCCTTTTCAGTCCATTTGGGGAAGGCTTCCACCCATCCTGAGAAGGTATAGACAAACACCAATAGATATTTGCATCCTTAAACTCATGGCATTTCAGTGAAGTCCATGATCAAGTTTTCAAGAGGAGTTCCACCAACACTCTGCACCTGGGGAGGTGCTTTTGATCCTTGTCTGGGATTATTTTTGGCACATAACCTACATTTCTTGCACACTGCCTTACTTATGCTGGAGAGCTTGGGGACATAAAAATACTGGGCCAAGGTGGTCTCAAGGGCTGTCCACCCTGAATGAGTTCCTTCGTGGAACTGCTTGACAAAGGTAGGGGCCAGTGACTCAGGTATGGCAATGTGGCCACTGGCAAACTTCCACCATCCATTTGGTAGAAAATTTCCCACCTCAGTCTTAAACCAAGCTTGTTCTTGTGGTGTGTACCAAGGGTCACATTCAGCTAAGGGGCATGGGAACAAGGTAGCTGTCAGGACAGATGGATCTGGTTCCCTTATGACAGCCACTTGTTTGGGCTCTTTGCCAGCTTTCTGGTTTCCTTGGGCAATTGCTGCATCTCCCTTCTGGTGCCCTCAGCATTGTATAACTGCCACCCATTTAGGAGCCCACACAGAGTCTAGCAGTTCAAAGATTTCCTGCCCATACTTGATATTTTTCTTCCCAAGTTAGTGAGTCCTTTCACTTTATATAAGGCCCCAGGGACATGAATCATTGTAGAGGCATATTTAGAGCAGTGTAGATGTTTATTCATACTCCTGCAGTGAGCTGGAATGCCCTTACGGGGGTGATAAGTTCAAACTTCTGCGCAGAGGTCCCAACTGGCAGAAGGCAAGCCTTAATGGATGAGTTCAAAGTCACCACTGCATACCTGCAAAGTGTGTGCCATCCTGGGCAAATCTGTTAGCATCTGTGAAATAGTCAACATCTGGAATGCCAATAGGCTGATCAGTTAGATCTGGCCAGCTCAAGAAAACCTCATCCATAACTTCTAAGCAGTCATGCTCCAGGGGGCAAGTCAATTGGCAATAGAATGGCCAGGTTTAGAGTCTTAACAACTTCCAGCTGGATGTGTAGGTTTGCACATATCACACTCTGGTATTTGACCATCTGAGAGTTAGTCAGCCAACAATTTCCCTTATACTCCATGAGTCTCAGGACAGAGTGGGGAACCTGGACAGTGAGTTGTTGCCCTAGGGTAAGCTTGTCTGCTTCTGTCACCAGAGCAGCAGTGGCTGCTAGGGCATGCAGGCAAGGCAGCCAGCTTCAGGAAACAGCATTAAGTTGTTTTGACAAGTAAGCCACTGGTCGGTGCCAGGAGCCTAGTAACTGAGTCAGGAACCCAGTAGCTGTTCCCTTTTGCTCATGGACATACAGGAAAAAGGACCTCATCACATCCAGCAGGACTGGAGCAGAGGGATTTGTGAGTGCCTTCTTGATTTCTTTAAAGGCTTCCTCTTGCTCCCTTCCCCATACAAAAGGCTCCTATTCTCCCCACTTTGTGGCTTCATTCAGCACTTTGACCTAGAGGGAGTAGTTAGGGATCCAGATTCAGCAGAGGTCTGCAGCTCCCAAAAACTCTCTAATTTGCTGGTGGGTCTTACAGGCTGGGATGGAACATATAGCCTGTTTCCTCTCAGGGCTGAGCCTGTGTTGCCCTGAGACAGGTGAAAACCAAGATATTTGGCAGTGTTTTGGCAAATCTTGGCCTTTTCCCTAAAGACTTTGTATCCTGCCTCTCACAAAAGAGAAAGAAGGTGCATCCCTTCAATATAGTCCTCCTGAGTTGAGGAGGTCATCTACATACTGAAGGACTGTGCAGCAGTGCTGGTCAGTTGAGAAGGCTTTTAGGTCTGATGCCAGGGCTGCTCTAAAATTGTGGATGAATTTTTGAAGCCTTGTGGCAACCAAGTCCAGGTTAGTTGCCCCTTTTCTGCAGTGTTGGGATTTTCCCATTGGAAGGCAAAAATAGGCTGGCTCTGTGGGCCAGGATGGATGCAGAAGAATATGTATTTAAGATCTAAGCAGGTGAAAAATTGCTTCAGCTGGGACAAGGCCTAAAAGCCTGTATGGATTTGGGACTATGGGGTGTAATGTGAACTTACATTACATTGCTGAACTTGCTGCCCAGAGGAAATCCTCAGTCCCCAGTTTCTGGTCTGGTAATAAGGGGTTGTTCCAGGATGACTGACAAGGTCGGAGGATCCCATACTTTAAGAGTCTGTCAAAGTGTTTTTGAATTCAACCTGGCCTTGCAAGGAATGAAGTACTGTTTTTGGCTGACAGAGGTGACTCCCAGCTTTAGTTCCACCACTACTGGGGACAAATTTCAGGCCAGACTGAAGGGTTTATCCTCAGCCCAAACACCTGGAATCTTGAAGGGAAGCTCAGGAATCTCAAGAGGCTTCCCTTCAGGGGGCATAGAGCTTCTTGTTCAACTGTGAGGATTAGAGTCTGCCTCAGGTCCCCTCAATTTTAAGGCTGCTGTGCCATCTGAATAAAAAATTAGCTGTGTCCTCAGTTTGCATAGGAAGTTCCTGCCCAATAGGCCCATCAAGGAGATAAAGGAATTCATGCCTTACTTCATGATTCCTGAGATTGCATCATCTAGTCATTAAGAAGTGATGGTGGGCCCAGTTCCCTGTTGCCCCAATAATAGTTGTATGCTTGTGGGGAAAAGGGCCCACTGGTTGAGTCACTACTGAATGTTCAGCACCTGTGTCCACCATGAGGTCAATGGGATGGCCCCCTATTTTCATTAGGACCACAGGCTCCTGGGGACCCAGTAGAATGGAGCACAGTCTGTCCTAGTCCTCCACATAGCTTTCCAGGCCTGATAGACCAACAATGTTTTCCTCTCAGGGATTGGCTCCCCAGTGGGTGGGCTGATATTTTCCTTCAACAACCTGGCCTCTGCCTCTGGTCTAGAGGGCCTTTTGGGAGTCCCTGGCCCACTGGGGACATTCATTCTTCCAATGCCCTTCCTGACAATGGTAGGTACATTGATTTTGTCCTAGTTCCTCCCTAGGGTAGGAATGTCCTGGGGGCATTTGTCATTGTCTTCAGGGATTGCTTCTGCCTCTGCCTGACTAGTTTGCCAGGGCCCACCTGACTGTCCAGCCAGCTGCTACAAGGAGGTCCACTTTCCGTTTCATCTTTCTGTTGGCCTCCCGCCCAGCCTGATCTTGATTGACAAAAACCTTTGTGGCCACCTCTAGAAGCTGGCTAGCGTTCATTCCAGTGAATCCTTCCAGTTTCTGCAATTTTCACCTGATGTCTCCCTGGGCCTGCCCAACAAAAGCGGCATCAATCATCTGGTGGTTTTCAGTGGCTTCTGGGTTGAAGGGGGTGTACAAATGGAAGGCCTCACACAAACGCTCATGAAACTGGCTGGGACTCTCATCTGGCCCTTGGAGGACTTCTGATATTTTGCTCATGTTTATGGCCTTTTCCCTCCTTCCTTCATGCCTCCTGATATCATTCAAGTAGCTGGTAGTCTTGGCTATTATTGGGGTCCCAATGGGGGTCTTCCTCAGAGAAATGGCTCTGAGCATATGCTTGGGCTTTTAGGGTGCCCTCAGGTGTGCAATCTTCTAACCATTTTAGAGCTGCAATGTTACACAGCACTTCTTTTCAGTATTAAAGAGAGTCAGAAGAAGTTGTTGGCAGTCTGTCCAGGTGGGTCTGTGAGTCTGGATGATAGACTGCATCACATCAATCAGAGCCTGAGGCCTTTCTGTGAAGGAGGGAGTATGATGTTTCCAGTTGAGGAGGTCTGTGGTGGTAAAGGGCTGGTAGACAAATGTCCTCCTCCTTGTATTTGGCCTTCCTGGTCATAATACATGGGGCTCTGGACTTCCCTCAGGGGCATCCACAGGGCAGCAGGAGTCTGAGGAGAGGAGGGGTCCGCTGAGGAGAGGAGGGGTCCTCACAGAGACTGGTTAGATGTTCCCAATTGAGTGGGGGATATGGGGTGAGCACTGGCTGACTCAGACTGGGTATGGAATTCATAGGACTCAGGGGGGTTCAGAAGAGTTGAGGCCCCCAAGGCTTCTGAACCAGATTTTACAGGTGTGACTGTCCTTTGAGTTTCCCCCATCCTGTATCAGAGGCAGGGGTGCAGAACTGGTCACTGGTGGCAGAGGTGGATAAAGTACCTCCTCTGGTTCCTCAGCCAGTACAGGCTCCTTTGATTTTTCTCTACACTTGGAAGCTGTGGCCACCCTAGCTACCATAATCTTAAAGGCTTCTTCCAGACAGGGCCTTAGCCATGTGGACTGGCTGAGGACAGCATCCTGCCAACAATCAATCTAGGGAAATTGATCTGGGTGCCCAGGCCTTCCTACAATTACCCTATAAACTTCATTAACCACAGTTTTATCCAGTGATCCTTCAGGGAGCCAACCTCCACCAAGAGCAGGCCAATCTACTCCACAAAGGGCCTTAAGCTTGTTAGGAGTTAACTTTTCTCCCTAGTCTCCATTAAATCCCTTTTCAAAGTTTTTAATCATACACTCCAAGACAGTGTTTTTACTCTGATTTCCACCCATCTCCTCCCATTACCAGACAGCAAGACAGACACAGAGGGGTATGGGTTTTGGAGAAGAGGTAAACGGGGGCCCTCTTCTTTGACACACAAGGTAGAAAAATACACACCCCTTACCTGTGACTTGGACCTGGTTGTTTGGCCAGGAACTGCACCTATAGAGGGTCCTCATTTGTTTGTCCATCTCTGGCTGCTCCCCTCACGGGGATCTAGGTGTCTCTTGGCCACAGTGAGTCTGTTTAAACCCTGGACTGGAGGCCCTGTTAGGGCTTGCCTTTGACCATATAAGTTTGCTACAGGTCAGCAGATTGGGACTCTGCACTTGGTTTGCAGCTGGGCTGTGTCTCAGGCTACACTTTGACACACTCTCACACAGCACAGTACTTCCGCCTTACTCCCTGAACCTGAGAGACACGGTTTCACCCCAAAAGGCAGTTACTAGGGTGTCTCGCTGGGAGGTGATCAGACTCCCCTTCTGCCTCCTGAGGCAGGCCTGAATTCAAACCCAGGTTCTTATCAGTCTGATGGGTCATGTGCCCCTTGCTGGTTCCTGTGCCTCACTGGGTTCTGTTGTGGGTCTGAGGCCCTCACCCTGACTCACTGGGAGGAAAAGTCCCTCCTCTGGATCAAGCTGTCCATTGGTGCCTGGCAGGATCAATTCTCTCAGCTGTCTGGGGGATGCACCCTGGTGACAAGAAAGGTGAAAAGCCACTGTCTTCACAATCTCAGATGAGGATCTTGGTTCAAAGACAGCCCAGGTAAAGGTGCTGGGGTTTGAACTCAGGGCATACACTTTGAGCCACTCCATCAGCCCTATTTTTGTGATTTTTTTTTTCAAAATAGGGTCTCATGAACTATTTACTCAGGTCGTCTTCAAACCAAGATCCTCCTGATCTCTGTCTTTTGAGTATCTAGGATTACAGGCATGAGCCACCAGTGTCTGGCTCCTTATTCTTCTCCATATATAGATATATTCCTCTTCAGTCACATTTCTTTGTTGAAAATCTTAAAGGCAATCTCCACCAGTTAAGAAAGGTTTATCTTGGACACACAATCAATTTCTGGTGTTTTCTCCACCTATTGGGGTGCTCTGAGATATGAGGTAGGTCCTTAGGACTATCTAGTTACCATTATTATAAACTTTTGATTTCCTCAAAATTTTTATGCTCTATCTTTTAATTTATTTTACTTTAGGACAAAAATCTTATCTTATTGTACAAAGTACTTTTTTTATTTAAAAAGATTTTTACATTTATAGCTCCCTTATCTATCTCTTTGTCCTGCTTACTGTTTTTTTTGTTTTGTTTTCTTTATTAAATTTACATTTTGAAACAACCTATACAAAATTTCTGAATTTAGACACATGTTCATTAGAATTTTAACTCTTGGTCACCATGCTTGTTAATGAAGAGCAGGGGTTAGCAGAATCACTCAAGTGTAAGACTCCTGTCTAGCAAGTGTGAGGCCCTGAGTTCAAACCCCAGTACCACCAGAGAGAGAAAGAGAGAGAGAGAGAGAGAGAGAGAGAGAGAGACAGAATAGATTATGAAGACTCAGGAAGAAGACAATCTCAAACTGTTTTTCCATATGTCAATAATTTATGAAAACAGTTATTAATAGGCCAACATATATTGTCTTCATAGAATTTAAGAAACCAAGACTACTTGGGCAATTGGTGTTTCAGTATTTTAACTTACTTATAAATAACTTGTGAGGTTTTTGTTTTTGTTTTTTGGTGGTACTGGGGCTTGAACTCAGGGCCTACACCTTGAGCCACTTCACCAGTCCATTTTTGTGATGGTTTTTTTTTTTAGATAGGGTCTCATGAACTATTTGCCTGGACTGGCTTCAAACCACATTCATCTCATTTACATTTACCTAGCTTATTTACTTTTCGTATTTATTCCCAGATGTTAGAAATGTCTTTTAAGATATTTGTGGTGTCATGAGAGAGAAGACACAACTCAGAAATCAATAGGCAAGGCAAAATTTACTTCTGTAGAAGGGTGCACCTCAGACAAATATCAAGCACCCCCAGCAGGGAGTCTGCTGGGGTTTTAACTCTAATGCAGTGATGCACCTCTCCTGAATTGGGCAGGTTTTGGGTTCACAGTCTATGCAGTTGGCTAATTGGGAAAAGGACATCAGAAAGGGGCTTTGAAGACAAAGAAGTTTCAAAGCTCAGGGGAGCAATTACTGTTTCAGGTTATCAGCTCTGGTACCAGGATATCTAGTGGAATTTTGTTCAATGAAAGATAACAACCCTTTGTTCTTAATTGAAACTTTTATCAGGAAGTGAGTTAGTGAGACCAACATTTGTAACAGCTGTGGTTACTGATTAAATCCTTGGACAGAAAAGACCCAACTTTAGCTGATTTTTACAAACCACTCTGCCCCCTCCCTTTTTTTATATTTATAGGTTTTTTTTTTTTTTAAACTTAGCTAGTATTAACTGACTTTTGGTCAGTCCTCCATCCTTATCAGACTGTACATTTTAAGAGGCCTCTTTAGTCCATCCTGTCCTTGAGGCTTGTCACCTATATTTTATGACTACTGCTCATTTTTGGTGAGACGCCTTTTTTGGTTTATCTTGGAAAAGTTTGTTGTGTTACTCTCCTTTAGGATTTATATTTTATCTCTTTAGATGTCTGCCTTTAGGAATGTTCTATCTTATTTTTCTTATCTAGGAAGAAAAATTGTCTTTGATTTGTGTGTGAAGCTGGTTTTTTACATCTTTTTAAATGTTTTGTTTTTAAATATGTCTTTTTATTTTTTTATTTAAAATAAAGTTACTTTTGTCATCTATCCCTTTAGATCTCCAGGGCTATTTTTAGAGACATTTTGTCATTTTATTTTTCCTCACATTTGTCCCCTTACATTTTCCCTGTCCAGTGGTAACCCTGACTTCTGTTAGGAAAATGGGCATCAGTTCTGTTTGACTGCTTCAGGCTGAGAGTGGGTTTTGTGGAGCTCTGGACAGTCAGTCAAGGCTTCCCCCCTAGATGTCAATGGGGGATTTGTTAAGGGGTCCTTGGTACCAGGAGGGGGGCTTTGGCATGTGCAGCTCTGCTTTCATCACCATCTGGAGCTTGATTATCGCCAACCTTGAAGAAACAAACTTGACAAGCAGATTGAGAGTGTATGGACTAAAAGTTAGTAGAATAATTATTGCAACCAGGGGGCCAAGGGAGGAGCCAGGTTAGAGATGGCAGCCAAGATTTAATTTTTCCCCATACTAGCCCAACAACTTGTGTATTTATTGATTGTTTTTTTTTATACCATTTAGCTTTACTGAGAACTATTTTTGTATGAGTGTCTATTTGTCCAGTGGTATTGATATACATGTAGCAGGAGGTGTTGGCTATAGCATATTTTTCAAATGTCTGAACCTGCAGTTTTTCTCATATTGTGTAGAATTACCATGGCAACAGTACATTATCAGTAGGCAACTAACTTGTCCCATTACAGTCCAAATGAGGGGTCTATATATGTCCAAGAAAAATCCATTGGTTAAATCCAAAACCAAAAACCCATCTTTAAGTATCACAAGACATGTCTGGAGCCAGTGGAAATAGTCACTGTCTCTGTTAAGTAGAAAGCCCTGGCCAAAAGTATGAGTTTGTGCCTGGAAGGGCTTTAATGCCAGACAGCCATTTAATGCCAGACATGTAAAAGAGCAATTTCTTTAACCCTCTCAGGTCTGATTAACTTTTTTAGAGGTCTGGCACGAGTGGCTCCATTTGAATTTTGACAGTATTCCCCCTTTGTCTCCAAATTGTGTCTTTGAGCAGTCTCCTCTGAAAAGTTTTTATTTTGTTTTTTTGCCACCAGGATTAGCTTTCTTCTGGATTTTTTGTTTTTCTTCCATGCTGGGGGAAGGGAGAGAAGTAACAAGCAGGTCAGGTGGGAGTCAGTGCCAATGAGACCCTTTTGGCCAAATTTAAGCAACAAAGAGGCTTAGAAGGAGTGGCTCTTAGGCAGTGGGCTTTAGACAAGGACAATACAAAACAAAATCCAACAAAAGGAGATATTTAAAAAGCTAACTTCGTTGACAGATAAGTACTTGTTAGAGCATTTTCCATGGACTCAATTGTACATGCCCCAGAAGGATCAGAACTGCAATGACAAAAACTTGAAGTAGTTATGGTTAAAATTCTGATAAATAATTTAGCAAATAATAGAACAGTATAAGTATTTTTATAGTGTACAGCACTTTAGGATAATAATTTTGACTGATAGGAAGAAAGCAATCTTAAAGTTATTTTTGTATGAAAACAATTTACAGAAAACCCATTTGTTAATAGACCCATGTATGATAAGACAGAATTAAATCCAGATTTTAGTCATGAAAGCATGAAATAGGCAAAGGTCATTTTTTAAAACTATCTAAATCCCAAGCTTCCTGTTATAGGCTACTGCCTAGATTTAAAATGGCCCTTTTTTCCTCTTGTCTAGCCTGAGTGTTAACCCCTGAATCCTTGCATCTTAGTGAGACCTGATTGAAACAAGTTTGAAAACTGTTTTTTTAAAGTGGCAGCAGAATAGAGCCGAAGGAACAATTTTTTCATATTAACTCTAATAAGGACCATCCTGAAGATGGTATATTTATATTTTGCATATTTATATGCAAAAAAGAAGGGCTTAAGCAGCCTACAACAGAGGTCTCCAACACAAACACCCTGAGGCTTTTTTGTTTGTTTGTTACCTTGAATATCACATCGACCTCATAACAGCAGGCTAAGACCATTTTGAAGATGTTTACATACACATACACACACATAAAATTTTTTATAAATTAAGCATGTCAAAAAAATGTCAATTTAAGCACACATAAGATGAGCTGGAATTCCAGGAGCAAATTAAATTTTGCCCAATGCTCTTTTAGAGACATAAACAAAATGACACATAAAAAAAATTAGGGTCCACTTTCAGAAAAACCTTTTAAACCATACCCAGAGGGCTATTGGGGGAATGGTGGATGATGCATCTATTCTCTTGTGTGTCTCCCTCTTTGGAACTGAATTTTTTTTACCATCCCTTAATCTTGGCTGTATGTTTCCCTGGGAAAAAATCTCACCACTTTCCCCGACCACCCCCATCCCCACCCCGTATTGGAGGTTTCTTGCATTTTACCTGTATCCGTGCAAGAATATTCAATCCCCCATATTGGTGGCTTCTTATATTCTACCCAAAGTGTTTCCTCTGCTTCAAGAGTCAGCACTTGCTTTTCATCCAATACAAGCCCAGTCATACCCACTCAGCCTATGGGATGTCCTGACCACCAAAGTACTCAACTTTCCTACCTTGGTCTATGCACAGAGCTAAATTGTTTTTCCATGGTGCTTGCTTGGGCTGGCCCTTTTTCCTGCATTGCCAATTGACTTTTGATTTTGAGTTAATTATTGGCCACCGAGAGAGTGAATTCCCCCAGCCCTGAGGCCACTGCAACAAGGTGGCAGGACACACCTTCCCTGAGAAGAGGGTCTCCACATTTCATGTGGATTTTCTCCACTTGAAAAGGCTGGACGAACCCCAACGTGGTTAGAAATATCTTTAAGATATTGAGGTGTCACAAGAGAAAGACAATACTCAGAAGTCAACAGGCAAGGCAAAATTTACTTCTGTAGAAGGTTGTACCACAGGCAAATAGCAAGCACACCTGGTGGGAAGTCCTCTTGGGTTATATCTCTAATGCAATGCTGCCCCTATCTGAATTGGGTAGGTTTTGGGTTCACAGTCTACGTAAATGGCTAATTGAAAAGACTTAACAGGAGGGGGCTTTGAAGACAAAGAAGTTTCCAAGCTCAAGGAAGCAGTAACTATTTCAAGTTATAAGCTCTGGAACCAGCTCATCTAGCCGAATTTTGCCCAATTGAGGATAACAACCCTTTGTTCTTAATAGAAACTTTTATCAGGTTAAGCAGAGTCCATGAAGTGAGCGTATGGGAAACGAGTTAGTGAGACTAACATTTGTAACAGCAGTGATTACTAATTAAATCCTTTCACAGGAAAGATCCAACCTAAGCTGATTCTCACGCCAGATTACCCAGGATAACTGAGATATCAATCAAACACAGTCATCATTTAAAAAACAACTTACAATGATTATTTTTATTCAAATCTTTTTTATACCTTCCCCCCTCTTTTTTAAGCCTCAAATGAGGTTAAGAGTTAACTCTTAGAAGTTCTCATTACTGCTAGGATTGGAAGAAATAACAAACATTAGAGTGACCTTGACTAAAAAGATGATCTTAAATGTGTTTATAAGAAAATTAAATTTGTCACGCCAATAAAGCAAAATAGGTATGTAGAACTAAATGTGAATTTACCACAAAAATCCCCTTCAATATTATAAAGTCAATAATGTTAAAAGGTGCAGAGATGAGGGGGGAATTCCTGCCAATAAGAGTGAAGCAGCCATTGGAGCCCCCACTGAAATGATTCCTAGGAATGCAGGGGCAGTTGTTTTAGTCATTGACAGAGAGTCAATCATGCCCACAAGGAGTGTCTGACTCTACTCTGGTGTGAATGCACTGTTGCCATTATTAGCTATGTAAGGGCTGAGAAAAATCGTTACTCAAAATGCAAGTTTCACGATTCTTTATCCTGGTATAAAGTCTGAATTTTGTCGTTGTCAAAGGATTTCGGAGCACTGAGACCACAAAACCTTGCAGGTAGTTGTTACACTTCACTGTGGAACCTCTTTACCATGATTCCAATGTACAGGATAGAAAAGTCTTCTACCTCACAAGCTTTAAATTTCCAGCAACCAGGACAGAGATCGTTAAAATCTCTCAGACCTCCTCTGAGGCTTTATATGGTCAGGTATCTATGACTAGCCTCCCCAGCACAATAGGGATTTCTCTTGATCTCCCGAATCCATGCCTGGGACAGCAGGGAGAGAGGTTTCTTCTAACTTCCCAGACCTTAGGCAGAGATGGAATTCCCAAGACCTGTGGCTGACCTTGAGTACTTTTTTAACCTACCTAGTCCTTCTCCACTCTGTCATCACTACTAGCCAACCCATGGGTCCAACACTACTCACTGATTTAGAAAAACTTCCCAAGAAAAGGTTTACAGCAGCTGTTTTCCTAGAATGAGAGTAACACAAAGTCGATGAGTCAGGCTCTAAGACAGTACTAGTCCTTATCAACTCAGGATCCACTCTGGCGGTGCTAGGGAGCCAGACAGGACAAACTACCATGGTCCACTTCTTCTTCTACCAGGAGGTTAGAAGCAAAAGCCTGTAAGCCTCCAAAAGATCTGTCCCATCTGGGATGCTAATTTTGTAACTGAACACAGTGGGTACACATTTTGAGAACTGTAAAACCTAAAAGCACCACCAGGAGGTAAAAGAGTGAGTAAAGATTTACTACCTGCAGCAGGAAAGTAGAGCATTAAGGTTGTTTGCAAAGCAACGCTCTCCCTAAGCAAAGGATACATGGAGATTTCATCCAGGGAACCTGAACATATTTATATATAAAAGCACATCTGGTAGCAGGCACATTTTATGAGCATGCCCAGTTTAAGGTTGTAGATCGTGTATTTAAAAAGGAAACATGGGGGAGTCAGTTAAGGTGCCCCACTCCTGTAATTCAAGCTACTCGGGAGGTGGAGATTGGTAGGATCGATTGCCAGTCCAAGCAAAAGAGAAAAAGTTAGTGAGACCCTCATCTCAACCAACAAGCTGGATGTGGTGTAATCCCTGCTACTTAGGAGGCACAGGTAAGAGGACTGCAGGCCAAGGCTGGCTCTGGGCAAAAATGTGAGACCCCTATCTGAAAAATAACTAAAAATCAAAAGGGGACAGTAACAAGACTCAAATTGTAGAGCACCTGCCTAGTAATTAAGGCCCTGAATTCAAACTCCAGTACTGCCAAAAAAAAAAAAAAAAAGGAAAGATGGCACGTACAGATGGCGGGGATTTTTAGTTTAGTATTATAATGAGCTCAGTTTACTCTTTGTTGCCTGAGAGAATGAATCAGATGTGACTTGGTGCCTCTTAAGTTAAGTTAAACTCAAAGAGATTGAGCTGAAATAAAAGGAAAAAAACAACTTGGAAGGTACATAACAATCTTTTAAGTGAGCTGCGGCTTTCTTCCCTGTAACTGTCTAGTTTCCCTTAACGGTGCCTGCTTCACTTAGCAGATAACAGTGGGTAATGTCAGAAAAGTGGTGGAAAAGGTCTGGACCCTTCTTTCCTGTTCTCCACCCCACAAGACCTGGATGAATTCCTTTTGAGAGAAATAAGAAGCTAGCTGAGAAGTTTCTGCACTCTGGACAAATGCAAAACCAGTCACATTAGAACAGTTGAAAAAAAGCTGCATCCTGAGCTAATTTTTTTGCTTTCTTCCTCTCTTCCTCCTTTTTCTTTTCAATTTACAAGCACAACTTTGTTTTCTCTTCACACACTGATCTCTATCTTAATGACTAACTGTAGAGCTAGTTATAAGCACTAACCGTTTCCCTGTGCTCTCCCCATTCCCAGAAGAGAATATATGTTAAATCCCAAAACAAGTTCTACTGATTGTAAACACAATCAAAAGGGCATATCAACTATCATTTCCAATCCTAATGTTATAAAAGTATGGAAAATGTCTCAATTGAAAAGTAGTTGTAAATGAATAAGAGCAGAGATTGATTGTGATGGAAACCAAATGCCAGACCTTCAAGCTGCAAACCTCTGAGCAATCATGTTTAGAATTACAACTCCAGGAGCCTTGGTAATCCTGGGACTGAGACAAGATGCTCAACCCACATTCCGGAGCTGGCCACTTCTCAAAACTAATAATCCACCCTGGCGCCCACTCACCTGAGACTGAGATGGATGCTCTTTCATGGCCCTTTGTATTTCTGTGGTATCAGTTGTAATATCTCCTCTTTGATTTATCATTTTATTTGAATTGTTTTCCTTTTGTGGTTATCTTAAATAAGCTAAACTCTACCTTTTTTTCTTAAAGAAACTCTTAGTTTCATTCATATTTTCATTGGTTTTCTACTGTTACATTTCTTTACATTTTATTCTTTATTGCTGCCATCTATCTGCTTAATTTGGACTTAGTTTATTCTTTTTCTATCATCTAGAAATGTAAAGTTCGGCTGCCTAAGAGCTTTCTCCTTTTCTATATATAGGCATTCATCCTTTATGTAAGATATTTAGAACTGTTCAAGCTGCTTTTGCTTAATCTCATAAATTTGGGTATGTTGTGTTTCATTTTCATTAGACTCACTGTATTTTAGGTTTTGCTGTTGGTTTCTTGGCCCATTGGTTTTTAATCAACTCCTGTGTACTTGTGAACTTTTCAGTTTTATATTGAAATTGGTTTCTACTTTTATAACATTATGATTGGAAATGATAGTTGATATGTCCTTTTGAATGTGTTTAAAATGGATAGAACTTGTTTGGGGATTTAACATATGTTCTCTTCTGGAGAATGTACTGTAAGCCCAAGAAGAATATGTATTCTGCTACAGTTGGATAGATTTTCTGCTAGGATATAATGTCTAGCAAGACAATTTTTTTCTCATAGTGTGAGCCAAATCTTCTATTTCCTTATTAATTTTCTGGGCAAATGATCTATCTGTTGTTGAAAGTAGGGTGTCAATGTCCATTACTATTATTGTAATGCTTCTCCATCTAGTTCTGCTCATATTGGAGTTACAGGAGCCCAGTGTTGGGTACATATATATTAGAGCCGTAATATCTTCTTGATGAACTGACAACCTTATTATTATTATTAACCTGCTTTGTCTCATTTCATAATTATTTTAGCTAAACTATGCTTTCTGAAATGAGTGTAGCCAATCTGGTCATTGTTTGCGGACCATTTCCATTAGGTTGCTATATCTATTTTTTCACTTTCACATTGTGTGTGTTCAAAACGTTAAGCGAGAGGTAGATATATAAGGGGTAGCATATTATGGTAGATGAAATAAGCCAGACACAGAAGGACAAAAGCTGCATTATCCTATTCTTATGAGTAATCTAAAATAATCAAACTCATAGAAACAGAGAGTAGAATAGTGGTTACCAGAGTTGGGAAGAAGGCAAGTGAAGTGATGGTTAAAGGGCACAAAGTTTCAGATATGTGAGATTAATAAATTCTGAAGATACACTATAAAAAAGGACTTATATACTTAACAATTTTTCTATTGAATACATAAAAAGTATGCTACAGGGTAGACCTTATATTAAGTGCTCTTACCACAAAAAGGGAGGAAAGAAACTTTGGGAGGTGATAGGTGTTTATGTCCTTAATTTTGTTGATGGTTCCATGAATGTGTGCTTATCTTCAAGCTCACTGAGTCGTACACATTAAAAATGTAAATCTTTTAGTATGTCAATCATACATCAATAAAGTGGCTTTTAAAAAGAACTTATGATCTCACCAAGGTGACAGGGAGAGGAAATGAAAATAAAAATTATAGAGGAAGAAGCCTATAATGATGAAAGTAAAGATCATTTTCAACATGGAAAGGAATAACAGATCGATCCTTCAGGTATTTAATTCAATGGAATTTACTTTGAAAGAACTAAAATGGAATATATCAGGGTTAACACAATTGTTCTTGGTTTCAGAAGAAGCAGATTGAGACATCTACAGAAGTTATACTGAGCAAGTTTCTATCAGACTAGACATCTGATTCTACTTTCTTCTCTAATCATTAAACTCACAGCTCAAGTGTGCTGGCTTAGTTGAAAATCAGTCAAAGAAGTGGACTGGGTTTCAGGTCTTAGTATAGGCCATGAATGGAGACCAGAAATTCTCTAAGAAAATGGGAGAATCATGGAGGGCAGAGGAAAGTGTTGAATGCTTGCTGCTCCTGGGGACACAAACTAGAGGGTACATGGGACAAGTGGGATCTTGCCCAGCCTACAGACTGTAAAGCTCCTTACATCCAACAGTGGTCCCAAGTACACAAAAAAGAGGAGGTTGTATAGTAAAAGCAGCTCAGAAGTGGGAAACTGACCTTTCTATAAGGGACTCCATCTAGTTTACTTCAGTCTGAGCAGTGCTGGGGATCAGACCTGGTGTCCTGAGCGTGTGGGCAAATGTTGGTTACTGAGCCATACTCCCCCACTACCATCATTCCTGTGGTGAGAAGTAGCACCTCAACCTGGCCACTATCCTTTCATGTTTGAACATTGAGACTATTTCAACTGAAAGACTACAGGTTATTAATACTTCCAACCAGTGACTTAGCCTCATAAGTCATGCATAAATCCCAATGTAGAAACACAGGCAATATGAAAAAACAAGACAAAATGTCACCTTTAAAAGTCCAATTCTGCAACAAATGATGTGAAGGATAGTAAAGCAGATGAAATTTCAAACAATGAAGTACAATGATCAACAAAATAAAGAAAACATATATATGCACTTGAATGAATTCAAACAAGTTGCCAAAAAATTCATGTACTTAAAGAGAATTCAAATAAAAAGCTGAGGGAAATAAGGAAGACAAGACTGGATATGAAAGAGGAATTCAATAAAGGTACAGAAATCCTAAAAAAAAATCCGAAAAAACAAAATCAAATTGAAATCCTGGAAATGAAAAGCTCAACAACCCAAATAAAAATTCATCAGAAAACCATGCTAATAGCATGGAATAAGTTGAAAATAGAGAATTGTGTATAGAAGATAAATCAGAGGAATTAGACCAATCAGACAAGACAAAGATGCTAAGAAAATATAAATGAAACATGCAAGACTTCTGGTACACCATCAATAGACTAACTCTATGAATCCTGGGTATAGAAGGAGAAGAGTTAAAGCTAAAGGCATAGAAAACAGATTCAATATAAAAATAGCAGAAAACTACCATTCTTGAAAAAGAGAGAGTCATCCAGGTACAGAGGCTTTCAGAATACCAAACAGAGATGGACTCACTGCCAAATTCTGCCAGGTTTTTAAAGAACTAACACCAATGCTCTCAAACTATTCCATAAAATAGAAAGGGAAGGAATGCTATGGCACTCATTCTATGAGGCCAGTGTTACCCTGAAATCAAAACTGGATAATGGCACAACAAAAAATTTTAAACCAATTTCCTTGATAGATACAAAAATTCTCAATAAAAATCTTGCAAACCAAATTCAACAACATATTAAAATGATCATACACCATGATCAAGTTGGTTTCATTCCAGGTATACAAGAATGGTTCAACATATGTAAATCAATAAATATAATACAGCACATACACAGAATCAAGGGTGAAAAATCACATGATCATCCCAATATATGCATAAAAAGCCTTTGAAAAAATCCAACATCTTTTCATAATAAAAGGTCTGAAGAAACTAAGAACAGAAGGAACCTACCTCAACATAACAAAGGTTATATATGACAAACCTATAGCCAGCATCATACAAAATGGGGAAAAACTGAAACCATTTCTCCTAAAGTCAGGAATGAGACAAATACATCCACTCTCTCCACTCATATTAAATATAGTACTGGAGTCACCTTTCCCAGTGCTTGGAAAGGGGAAAGCCTGTAGCAGAGGCTCCTGCACAGGAGAACTCTGAGAAAACAAAGCCTGTGGGACCAGGTGAGTGCTAGCTCACCCCAGAGATCTGCATAAATAACGCCGCCAGCTACAGGCTGAGAGCAGCAGGCAGGCAAGCCACAGTTGCAGATACCACTCTCAGAACTGCCTCCAGACGCTTTTTTTTCTTTTTCTCCCTACCTTTGATGAGAGAACAACTGAATTACACCTGCAAGCCAAAAAACTTACTGAAACTGTATTGCATTTGAACTGGGGACACTTGGTGGGGCTTTTGTGTGTGTGTGTGTGTGTGTGTGTGAGTGAGTGTGTAATTTTGTTCTACTTTATGCATCCCCTTTGATGAGACAACTACAGAACAACATCTGAGGCACCAACTCCAGGACTGGAGATTGAGACGGACACCCAAATTATTAAGACTGAAACTGCATTGCATATAAACTTGGAAGTTTTTTGGTTTTTTTTTTTTAAATTTTCTATTTTCCATTTTATTTTAATTCATTTTTATATATAGATATTACTTTCATTTACTTATTTTTTATTTTTTTTATCTTTGATTTTCAATCCTCTCTCTGTCTCTCTAATGTCTGTTCAGCTTACTGTCGATTAGTACACTAACACTCCCTGTTTATACCTTTGAAACTCTCTTGTCTGATACCTTGCTCTGCTTTCTCCCTCTTGTCTGTATATTTGTTTTCCCCTTTTCTTTAACTTCTTGCTTTCCATCTCAGCTCACTCTTCCATTCTAAATATTACCATTGTTATTATTACAAGCTAGAAAATACTTAATTACACACAGTACAGGGACAGTAACAACACCAAGGACAATGACAGGAAGACAGAAAAAACAGGGAAACCAGTTTCCCCACAGCAAAAAATTAGTACAGGAACCAGAGGGGAATGAAGAGAACAGAAACTCAGATCCAGACTCCAACAAAATGAAGATAAACTATGCCAAAGGACCCAATGAAGCCCACAAGAATAATTTAAAAGTACAAGTACTCAATGAGAATTTTATAGAGATGATACTGGATAAGGTCAACCAAAATGTACAGGAGACACTCAAGAAATTCCAAGACAATAAAAATAGAGAATTTGAAAAAGCAAAAGAAGAAATAAAGGAAACCATAGAAACATTGTATAAACACCAAAGTGAATGAATGAATGGATAAATGAACTCAGGACAAAAATAGACAACAATAAAGAAGAAAACTGCCAGGATATGGAAAACCTCAGAAAAAAGAACGAAACAGAACTGCAAAACAAAACGGAAGGCCAATCCAGCAGAATAGAGCAAACAGAAGACAGAATCTCAGAACTTGAAGATGAAATGGTAATTAAAGGAAAAACCGAAGAACTATTAATTAAAAACCTCAAGACCTGTGAAAAGAAAATGCAAGAACTCACTGACTCCATCAAAAGACCAAACTTGAGAATCATGGGCATCAAAGAAGGAGAAGAGGTGCAAGCGAAGGGAATGCGTAATATATTCAACAAAATAATAACGGAAAATTTCCCAAATCTAGAGAAAGATATTCCCATACAGATGCAAGAGGCCTCCAGGACACCAAACAGACCAGATCAAAATAGAACTACTCCACGACATATCGTCATTAAAACAACAAGTTCAGAAACTAAGGAAAGAATATTAAAGGCTGTAAGAGAGAAAAAAACAAGTAACATACAAAGGTAAACCCATCAAAATCACAGCAGACTTCTCAACAGAAACATTAAAAGCAAGAAGAGCGTGGGGTGAGATCTTCCGAGCACTGAATGAAAATAATTTCAACCCCAGGATACTCTACCCAGCAAAGCTATCATTCAAAATAGATGGAGCAATAAAAGTCTTCCATGATAAGCAGAAACTAAAACAATATGTGACCACAAAGCCACCATTATAAAAGATTCTGCAAGGGATCCTGCACACAGAAAGTGACACCCAACTTAACCATGAAAAGGCAGGCAGCACCAAACCACAGGATAAGAAAAAGCAAGACAGTAGAGAGTAACATCAAGTTAGGTACACACAATCAAATCTTCAAACAACTAAGACAACTAAATGGCAGGAATCACCACATACCTATCAGTACTAATGCTTAATGTTAACGGACTTAATTCACCCATCAAAAGACACCGTTTGACAAAATGGATTAAAAAAGAAGATCCAGCAATTTGTTGCTTACAGGAGACTCATCTCACTGACAGAAATAAGCATATGCTTAGGATGAAAGGCTGGAAGAAGATTTACCAAGCCAATGGCCCCCGAAAACAAGCAGGAGTAGCAATACTTATCTCTGACAAAGTAGACTTCAAACCTACATTGATCAAACGAGATAAAGAAGGACATTCCATACTAATAAAAGGGGAAATAGACCAAAAGGAAATAATAATCATCAATCTGTATGCACCCAATGTCAACACACCCAATTTCATCAAACATACCCTGAAAGACCTAAAAGCATATATAAACGCCAACACAGTGGTTGTGGGAGACTTTAACACTCCATTATCATCAATAGATAGGTCATCCAAACAAAAACTCAATAAAGAAATCCAAGATCTAAAATATGCAATAGATCAAGTGGACCTAGTAGATGTCTACAGAACATTTCATCCAACCTCTACACAATATACATTCTTCTCAGAAGCCCATGGAACCTTCTCCAAAATAGATCATATCCTAGGGCACAAAGCAAGCCTCAGCAAATATAAGAAAATAGAAATAATACCGTGCATACTATCTGACCACAATGTAGTAAAAGTAGAACTCAACAACAAAAGTAAAGACAAAAAACATGCAAACAGCTGGAAACTAACTCATTACTTAATGAAGAGTGGATCATCGATGCAATAAAAGAAGAAATTAAAAAGTTCCTGGAAGTCAATGAAAATGAAAACACAACCTACCGGAACCTATGGGACACAGCTAAGACAGTCTTGAGAGGAAAGTTTATAGCCATGAGTGCATATATTAAAAAGATTGAAAGATCCCAAATCAATGACCTAATGATACATCTCAAACTCCTAGAAAAACAAGAACAAGCAAATCCCAAAACAAATAGAAGGAGAGAAATAATAAAACTAAGAGCTGAAATCAACGAAATAGAAACCAAAAAAACCATACAAAGAATTAATGAAACAAAAAGTTGATTCTTTGAAAAAATAAACAAGGTCGATAGACCCCTGGCAAACCTGACTAAAATGAGGAGAGAAAAAACCCAAATTAGTAGAATTAGGAATGCAAAAGGGGAGATAACAACAAACACCATGGAAGTCCAGGAAATCATCAGAGACTACTTCAAGAACCTATATTCAAATAAATTTGAAAATCTAAAAGAAAAGGACAGATTTCTAGATACATATGATCATCCAAAACTGAACCAAGAGGAAATTAATCACCTGAATAGACCTATAACACAAAAGGAAATTGAAGCAGCAATCAAGAGTCTCCCCAAAAAGAAAAGTCCAGGACCTGATGGATTCTCTGCTGAATTCTATCAGACCTTTAAAGAAGAACTGATACCAACCCTCCTTAAACTGTTCCATGAAATAGAAAGGGAAGGAAAACTGCCAAACACATTTTATGAAGCCAGTATTACACTTATCCCAAAACCAGGCAAAGACACCTCCAAAAAGGAGAACTATAGGCCAATCTCCTTAATGAACATTGATGCAAAAATCCTCAACAAAATAATGGCAAACCGAATTCAACAACACATCAAAAAGATTATTCACCACGACCAAGTAGGCTTCATCCCAGGGATGCAGGGGTGGTTCAACATATGAAAATCAGTAAACGTAATAAGCCACATTAACAGAAGCAAAGACAAAAACCACTTGATCATCTCAATAGATGCAGAAAAAAGCCTTTGATAAGATCCAACATCATTTCATGATAAAAGGTCTAAGAAAACTAGGAATAGAAGGAAAGTTCCTCAACATTATAAAAGCTATATATGACAAACCTACAGCCAGCATTATACTTAACGGAGAAAAACTGAAACCATTCCCTCTAAAATCAGGAATCAGACAAGGATGCCCACTATCTCCACTCCTATTCAACATAGTACTAGAATTCCTAGCCAGTGCAATTAGGCAAGAAGAAGGAATAAAAGGAATACAAATAGGTAAAGAAACTGTCAAAATATCCCTATTTGCAGATGACATGATCCTATACCTTAAAGACCCAAAAAACTCTACTCAGAAGCTTCTAGACATCATCAATAGCTATAGCAAGGTAGCAGGATATAAAATCAACATAGAAAAATCATTAGCCTTTCTATACACTAACAATGAGCAAATGGAAAAAGAATGTATGAAAACAATTCCATTTACAATAGCCTCAAACAAAATCAAATACCTAGGTGTAAACCTAACAAAAGATATGAAAGACCTCTACAAGGAAAACTATAAACTTCTGAAGAAAGAGATTGAGGAAGATTATAGAAAGTGGAAAGATCTCCCATGCTCATGGATTGGTAGAATCAACATAGTAAAAATGTCGATACTCCCAAAAGTAATCTACATGTTTAATGCAATTCCCATCAAAATTCCAATGACATTCCTTAAAGAGATTGAAAAATCTACTGTGAAATTTATATGGAAACACAAGAGGCCACGAATAGCCAAGGCAATACTCAGTCAAAAGAACAATGCAGGAGGTATCACAATACCTGACTTCAAACTATATTACAAAGCAATAACAATAAAAACAGCATGGGACTGGCACAAAAACAGACATGAAGACCAGTGGAACAGAATAGAGGATCCAGATATGAAGCCACACAACTATAAGCAACTTATCTTTGACAAAGGAGCTAAAAATATACGATGGAGAAATAGCAGCCTCTTCAACAAAAACTGCTGGGAAAACTGGTTAGCAGTCTGCAAAAAACTGAAACTAGATCCATGTATATCACCCTATACCAAGATTAACTCAAAATGGATCAAGGATCTTAATATCAGACCCCAAACTCTTAAGTTGATACAAGAAAGAGTAGGAAATACTCTGGAGTTAGTAGGTATAGGTAAGAACTTTCTCAATGAAATCCCAGCAGCACAGCAACTAAGAGATAGCATAGATAAATGGGACCTCATAAAACTAAAAAGCTTCTGTTCATCAAAAGAAATGGTCTCTAAACTGAAGAGAACACCCACAGAGTGGGAGAAAATATTTGCCAACTATACATCAGACAAAGGACTGATAACCAGAATATACAGGGAACTTAAAAAACTAAATTCTCCCAAAACTAATGAACCAATAAAGAAATGGGCACGTGAACTAAACAGAACTTTCCCAAAAGACGAAATTCAAATGGCCAGAAAACACATGAAAAAATGCTCACCATCTCTAGCAATAAAGGAAATGCAAATTAAAACCACGCTAAGATTCCACCTCACCCCTATTAGAATAGCCATCATCAGCAACACCACCAACAACAGGTGTTGGCGAGGATGCGGGGAAAAAGGAACCCTCTTACACTGTTGGTGGGAATGTAGACTAGTACAACCACTCTGAAAAAAAATTTGGAGGCTACTTAAAAAGCTGGACATCGATCTACCATTTGATCCAGCAATACCACTCTTGGGGATATACCCAAAAGACTGTTACTCCAGAGGCACCTGCACATCCATGTTTATTGCGGCACTATTCACAATAGCCAAGTTATGGAAACAGCCAAGATGCCCCAGCACTGACGAATGGATTAAGAAAATGTGGTATCTATACACAACGGAATTTTATGCAACCATGAAGAAGAACGAAATGTCATCATTTGCTGGTAAATGGATGGAATTGGAGAACATCATTCTGAGTGAGGTTAGCCTGGCTCAAAAAACCAAAAATCGTATGTTCTCCCTCATATGTGGACATTAGATCAAGGGCAAACACAACAAGGGGATTGGACTATGAGCACATGATAAAAGCGAGAGCACACAAGTAAGGGGTGAGGATAGGTAAGACACCTAAAAAACTAGCTGGCATTTGTTGCCCTTAACGCAGAGAAACTAAAGCAGATACCTTAAAGCAACTGAAGCCAATAGGAAAAGGGAAACAGGTACTAGAGAAAAGGTTAGATCAAAAAGAATTAACCTAGAAGGTAACACCCATGCACAGGAAATCAATGTGAGTCAATGCCCTGTATAGCTATCCTTATCTCAACCAGCAAAAACCCTTGTTCCTTCCTATTATTGCTTATACTCTCTCTACAACAAAATTAGAGATAAGGGCAAAATAGTTTCTGCTGGGTATTGATGGGGGGAGAGGGAGGGGGCGGAGTGTGTGGTAAGGGAGGGGGTGGGGGCAGGGGGGAGAAATGAACCAAGCCTTGTATGCACATATGAATAATAAAAGAAAAATGAAAAAAAAATCATATGAAAAAAAAATATATAGTACTGGAATTCCTAGCCAGAACAATAAAGCAAGTGGTAAAAATAAATAAATAAAAGGGATTCAAACAGGGAAGGAAGAAATCAAATTATCCCTATTTACAGATAGTATAATCTCACAGCAAGAAAATCCTAGATCTGATAAGCACTTTTGACAATGTAGCAAGATATAAAATTGCTATATAAAAATCAGTGCCTTTCTGTACAATAATGATCAGTTCAAGGAAGAAATCAGGAAAACAATTCCATTCACAATAGCTTAAAAAAAAACTCCTAGGAATAAGCTTAACTAAGGAAGTGAAAAACCAATGAAATATCATAAAACCTTGAAGAAACTGAAGAAGAAATCAGAAGATGGAAAGACCTGCATTTTCATGGACTAGCAGAATTAATAATGTGAAAATGGCTATATTACTGAAAGGAATCTACAGATTCAATGCAGTTCCAATCAAAATCCCAATGTCATTCTTCACAGAAATATAAAATGTCAACCCTAAAATTCACATGGAAGCATAAAAGACTCTAAGAAGCAAAAGCAATCCTCAGCAAAAACAGCAATACTGGAGGTATCACAATACTGGACTTCAAATTATACTACAGTGCCAAAACATCATGGTATAGGCACAAAAACAAACACTATGACCAATGGAGCAGAATACAAGACCCAGAAGTAAAACTGCACAGCTACAGCTAACTGATTTGACAAAGGAGTTCAAAGCATACATTGGAAAAAAGACAACCCCTTCAACAAATGGTACTGGGAAAACTGGTTATCTACAAGCAGATTACTGAAACTAGACTCCTATCTTGCACCTTGTACAAAAATTAATTAAAATGAATCAAAAGTCTTCATGTAATCTGAAACCTCTAAACTACTACATGACAACCTAGGGAAAAAAACTGGAAGATATAGGCATAGGGAGTTATTTTCTGAATAGGGCTCCAATTGCTCAGGAAATAAGAGCAAGAATTGACAAATGGAATTTTGTAAAATTAAATAACTTCTGCAAATCAAAGGAAATAATTACTAGAATCCAGAGATAACTCATTGGGCTGGAGGTGTGGCTCAGGTGGTTGAGCACCTGCCTAGTAAGCATGAGGCCCACATTCAAGTCCCAATACCATCGAGAGAGAGAAAGAGAGAGAGAGAGAGAAAGAGAGAGAGACAGGCCACAGAATGGGAGAAAATCTTTGCCAGCTATTCATCAGATAAAGAATTAATATGCAGAATATACAGAGCTCAAAAATTAAACAGCAAAAAGAATATCTAGTTAATAAATGGGCAATAAATTAGACAGTTCTCAGAAGTACATGAAGAAATTTTTATCATCTTTGGCCATAGAGGAAATGCAAATCAAAACAACATTGAGATTCTATCTCTCCCCAGTCAGAATAGCTATCATCAAGAAAACAAGCAACAACAAATGCTGGTGAGGATGCAGGGAAAAAAGTACCCTCATGCATAATGATAATTATTATTATTAGTGATAATGTCAACTAGTACAACCACTATGGAAATCAGTAAGGAGGTTTCTCAAAAACTAAAAATATATCTACCTAACTAAAAATGACACCTATGTTTATAGCAGCTCTCTTCACAATGGCCAAACTGTGGAACCAGCCGTGCCGTGGTCCCAACAACCAATGATTGAATAAAGAAAATGTGGTATCTATACACAATGGAATATTATTGAGCTATAGAGAAGAATGAAATTATGTTGTTGGCAGGATAGTGGATGGAATTAGAGATAACCAGGTGGATTGAAATAAGCCAAGTTCAAAAAGCCAAATATTGCATGTTTTTGGTCATACGTGAAATCTGGACCTAAAATGATAATGATGAAATGATGATAATAGGACATGACTGTAAAAACTGACTGTGGTGAATCAGTGGGATGTGGAAGAGGGAAAGGAGAAGTTACTAGTGGGTGGAGAGGATCAAAGTATGGTTTTATATATATGATTATGTATATTTTTGTAATGACAGCATAATGAAACCCATCAAACACTGCTGAAAGTGGGGTAGAACAGAGGGGAGCTAAGAGAATATAATAAAGGGGGTGAACTTGATCAAAGTACACAGTACACATCTATGGAATTATCACAATGAATATCCTTATACTATTAACATATGCTAATAAAAAAGGGAAAACGTAAAAAACAAAACAAAACAAAAGGTGATGGGTAAGAGAAGCATACTTGCAAGAGATGAAGTACGGGGCTCCTGTAGTGAAAGTCACTGTAAGGAAGGAAGAGTCTTTGTGGAGAGGAGAACTGTAGTTCAAAGTAGCCTCCATGCTGGCCCAGATCTCTAGAAGGCACATGAATATTCTAGAATGAAAACAGCTGTGTGTCAATAATGAATCAGCTCTATTATCAGGGACATGAATGGCTTTGTTATGAGATCCTACTTCAAAAAAAATGCAATGGGAAAAGCATACTATTCTGCTTCCAAAGGGAAGACTTGGTGTACTAGATTCCCTAGTATGAAGGAGATGCCACAAAGAGTATCAAAAGCCAGCAGCAAGTCAGGCCACCAGTTGGGTGGCCCATGGAGAAGGTTGGAGACATAGGTTTGCTAGTGTGTGAATCTAGGCAAAGAGTTGATGCAAGGAATGAAGTCACAGGAGTCCAGAGGCAAGCAAAGATGATACCAATGGCAGTAAGATGTCTGACAGTTGCCCAGTAATCCTGGAGACTAAGAGCCACCTGGAGGTGGCCGAAACATAGTATCAGGAGCTCAGGCATTCTAACCAGTCAGTAGAGCAATGCAGAGACAGATGGAGAGAACACGCCTGAACCAGGGCAAGGTAGACACCTGATAAGGGAAGCCTACCACATAAAAGGTAAGTGAAGGTCTCTCTGAGTCCTAGCATAGGATGCAAAAGAATGACACCTTCCCATGTCAGCCACTTGAACTGCTGCCCCCACAGGTGCTGCCTCTACAGCCCCTCAGCCTGCCCCACCCTTGCCTGGATTTGCCAAGCTGCTTCCAGCTCTTTCCCAATATCTGGGCAGGGCTTTTGAGATGAAGAGAAAAGAGAAGTGGACACAGTAGGTCTTGGCCCTTGAGATTGCAGATGCGAGCCTTTTTTTGAAACCACTGTAGACAATGGACTGGTCCCTGAACCTGGAATTCCTGGACATCTGCACAATATAGACACTAGAGATGCCACTTCACTCCCAGGGCTGCATGCAATCACAGTCTGAGAAAGCTCTAAAGTGACAGGCATGCATAGGGTATTGCAGATGGGTGGCAGCTTTCCAAAGTGCAGGGAGCTGGGAAGGCAGGTGGGGGTGGGTAAGTGTGAGTGAGTCACCAAGCAAAAAAATTGTTCCACTTTGTTCTGTTGTTTCCCCTCTTGAAGGAAGTTCTCAGAAGGCCAAGGCTGGGCAGCTCCAGTCACAGGACAGGTATAAATAGTGGGTGCCTGCCAAGCAGAGGCTCATTTGTCTGAAACTCCCAGGACCTAGAGGAAGCAACCTGTGAGTGTCTCTGTCCCTGCCTCTCATTTTATTTCCCCCATGTCCTATGAATACCCTCCTGTCCACTGGTGTTGAGGACATGGCCAGGGTGTGTGTGTGGGGGGAGTTCTGGGCTCTGGTTCTAGGTTCTGATTCAGGAGTTGTGGGTGTGGGAGATGGGAGCCCTGGGCCAGCTTCCCTGGTACAAGGGGAGATTTACTTTCCCAACTTGGGTACAAAGGATGAGTGTGAGGTGACACCCCCACCAGACCCAGAAGCAATCTCAACTTCTCTTTTGGCTCCCTCTTTGTCTTCGATTTCTTCGGAGAGATAGTGGTAGAGAAACAGACCAGGCATTCTCAGGGCTGAGTTTTAAATCCATCCAATCATAGCCTCAAGTCTTTACTAAAAAACACACTTTACTGCGTTAGGTCTCTGGTTTTCCAATGACCAGATGAGTCCCTTTTTCAACAAACTCTTACTCTGAAAGCACAGCTGCCCTGAACACTGCCTGAGCTTGGGGGGGCTGTGGTTGTGCGCACTCCATCTGCTGCCCTAGCTCAGTTGCCTTGCCTGACTCTTGGCTGTGGGAACCTGTAAGTTGCTCTCTGTAAGGCTTCTTCATGCCCTGGTGAGTAGGTGGTGGTGATCTCCATGCCACCTTGAGCTTGTGGAGGAATGCCATTGCTGCTATTATTCCCTAGAATGAGGCATAGGACTCCAGAGTTGAGGAGGCTGCAGGCCAAGGTCCAGCACCTTTGCTCTTGTCCTCCGTGCTTGTGACGGAGTCTCTGTCAGAACAAGGGCAACAGACTGCCTGCTACCAGCCTGTGAGCCCACAAGGGTGTTTCTAGGGACTCCCAGGATAGCTGAGGAAGTTATGAATTCAAGATGAAAAGAGGCTAATGGAAAATAAGGTTCACCCGCAGTCCAGAATCACTAGCAGCTGGAAAGGAGGCACTTCTCTGGCCAGAAAGGCTCTGTTCTGCCACCATCCCAGATAGCTGGTGAGCCCCTGCATCTTTGCACAGTACTCTGGTTTTCTTCCCAGCATCTGTGACTCCTACTGACTCTTTTCAACCTCATAACTTTATAGTTTCTTTCTTGGAAAGGGGGGATGCTGTTATGGTTTGGGTTTTAAATGTCCCCCAGTGGCATGGGTCCCCAGCCTGTGGCACAATAGAGAAGTGGTGGCACCTTTAGGGCATGGAGCCTAGTGAAAGGAAGTTGAATCTTTGGGACTGTGCCTTTGGAGGGGATCTTGGGAACCTGTCCCCTGCTCTCTCTCTGTTTTCTGGCTGCTATAAGGTGAACAAGCCTCTTTTGTCCTATGCTCCCACCATGTATTCTGTGTCGCCACAGGCCCAGGGTGATGGAGCCAGACAACTATGAACTGAAACCTCTGAAACTCTGAGCCAAAATAAATGTTTCCTCCTTTTAAGTTGATTTATCTCAGGTATTTGTCACAATGATAGAAAGCTAACAGATGCCCAGTGTAGGAATGACCCGGGTCCTGCATCCCCTGGCTCTGATCTCAGTTCCTAAGTCTCTCTCAGATGGTAATCGGAGGCCCTGTTGGATAAGTTTTCTTGCATCCCTGAAAACTAGCCTTCCAGCTGACTGAGCCCATCTGATATGTCCTTTTCCTCCACCAGCCCCTCCTCCAAGCCCTCTCAGATGGTCTGGCAGACCTCTAGATGTCTTTGCAGCTCTCTACTTCCTGATTTAGTACCTCTGAAACCTTTCACCTGCATTCTCTCTGGGAATTTGGGGACAAGGAGCAGTACTGGGGTTTGAACTCAGTGCTTTGCTCTTGCTAAGCATGAGTCATGCCACCAGCCCCTTTTGTTCTGGTTATTCTGGAGATAGGGTCTCACTCTTTGCTCAGGCTGGCTAGAGTTCCTCCTCTTCTGTAGCTTGAAATGACAGGTGAGTGCCACTGCACCCAGCTTTTTTTCCATTGAGGTGGGGTCTTACAGACTTTTTTGTCCAAGTTGGCCTAGAACCGTGATCCTCCTGATCTCAGCCTCCCAAGTTGCTAGGATTGCAGGCATGAGCCACTGGTTTTTGGCTCTCTCTGGGTCTTTCTTCATGGAGTTATTGGTTGGTCCAGGAATGAAAAATTGCCTGTCAAACATTCAGCCACAATCCAACTTGAGCTCAGGACAGACATCACAAAGCCCTCAAACTCAGGCTTGCTTTCAGACCAGCCCTGTGGGCTGCCTGCGCTAAACCATTCCAGGCCACAAGTGAGAAGAAACAGATTTATCTTGTCTGAGTAAGCCAGCTGCCTCAATGGCACAGGCAGGGAAAAGGAGGTCCAGGGAGGGGAAGGTCCTCAGTAAGGAATATTATGCCACAATCACTATTCTGATGGAGCAGCTGAGAACAGATGGACACTGCTGTCAACCCCTGTCAGAGTTCTAGTCAGGTAACTCAGGCCCTTCAAGTCCAAATCATGTGCCCACCTCCCTAAACAGATTTTGGAGTCTTACTGCTCTGTGCTCCACAGCAGGGAATAGGATACAGGGAGGGGGACTTTTGACCTCCAGGAGCTGGGCCAAACCCTTACCAAAGTCTTCCAACCAACATCGTGTCTTTCTTCTTCCTTATCTCCCCAGGCCATGCTGCGTCTCCTTCTTTCCATGGTAGTTCTGCTCACACAGCCCCTGAGGTACCTGGGAGCAGAAATGAAGACCTTCTCACAGAGACCTGTAACCAATGCCTGCACCTTGATCATGTGTAACTCAGTAGAGAATGGCCTTCCTGGTCGTGATGGACGGGATGGGAGAGAGGGCCCTCAGGGCGAGAAGGGTGATACAGGTAGAGCTGGGACCTGGGGCTTATCCTGGTGGGGAAGGGTGAGCGTCAGAATGATAACTAGTCTGCACTCTGGATGCTCTGTGATGGAAGGATTGGTGGAGGTGGGCTTCTTCCTTCCAGGAGAGTAGGTTTCTCCTGATGTTCATTCCACTAAAAGTGCTGCACTTGGCAAATGCATGTCTGTCTTGAGACTCAATGTACTTCCCCTGTCACCCAACTGACCTGACCCCTTTCCTAAGATCTCTGGATTCTCCCTACCTGAAGAATGAGGAAATAGTGGGTAAATCACTGATATTGGGGAACCTCAGGACTCTGTTCCAGCAGTTAGCAGTTGTTCATTTTGATTAAATGGTGCCTGTGCAGGATGTTAAGTGTTTTAATATTTCATCAAATTCTACTGAATGAAAGGTAGGAAAAGATGAGTTTCCATGGCCTCATACACAGACTTAGTCAAAAATATTTGCCTTAAACATTACAAGGGGAATGGGAGAGCTCATATTTCTTTGTCCAGCCCTGTGGTTGAGTATTCACTTGAGCAATTCTTTAACCTTCCAAGGAACATACCAATCTCCCTTGCCAGGTAAGAGAAGGTCAATAGCCACCATTCCAGAAGGTGGAAAGAACCTGGGCCTCTGCATCAGACAGACCTTGGATTGACTGCTAGCTCTGTCTGCACACATGGGACCCTTAGGACAAGCCACTCAGTCTCAGAATCTCAGCTTGCTTATCTGCAAATGGGAATAATATTTTGCCATCAAGTGACAGTTGACAATGATCTTATTTTTTATTGTCGTCATGAATGATGAAGTTGCACCGTCCTGATGACCATTAGGTGAATTCTCGTGATGTTACCAGAGGTGCTGATTAAGAGAATTGTCCCTGAAAATATTGCCTGTGCTCTAAGAGAGGACCTGAGCCTTATTGGCAAGTAGGGAAAATTCAATGAACCAACAACATGAGCCAGGGGACCACATGGCACCAAGCCTAGGTTTTCATGGGATCAAATGCAGACTATCTTCCTGGAATTTGCCTTTTGATTGGGAGGAAGGAAACTAATGACACCTAAGACAGACAGAATGAGAAACATCCATGGCTTTGTGGATAGGATGTGGCTCCCAGGGTAAATGGGGAGGGTACCAGCTCTCTCAGAGCTCCCCGGTTCTTTCTGGCTCCCTGAGGGTCTGTGGATTGAGTACGGGTGTGGAGGGAGGTGGGGCCTCCACAGTGGCCCTCGAGCTGGCCTCACTCCTTGCATACACTCAACCTGACTTTAAACAGAGACTAGCACACAGCTGGGTGGGGAACGAGGCTCCGCTCTGGTACTTCAACCCCACGCACTTTAGTCACTGACCCTTTCGGGTCTGAAAATGTCCTGGGGAGCTTGGAGCATCCTCAGAATCCTGACCCAAGTAAGTGCAGGCCAAAACCTGCACTTGTGACAACCTCTTCTGCAGATTTTGGGGTATGTGGTCCACAGAACTTGCTGGAAAGGGCAGTTGGGAGGGGGTAGATGGTGGGGCTGAGGTCCATTTGGAACTGGTGAAGTTCCAGATAATGGAGAGCAAACAAGACTGAGACCTACATTTGGGCAGACAATTCTCTTGTTCGTCAGCACTTCCAGCATGACTTCCAAGAAAGATTCACCCAGAATCTTTGTGGGGATGCTGATCTTTCTCTGAGTAAAACCACAAACCTCACAGTACAGACCTTTCCCTATCCTTGCTTGCTTCTTTCGTCCAGTGCCTTCTATTCCCCCCCTACACCTGCTAGTTTACAACCATGCTGGCTTCTTGCTGGTTCTTAACCACACTTGGTCGCCCCCCTCTTCTTGGACCCTGCATTTGCTCTTCTCATGGGGGTCCCTCAAGCTGTCTCCACTCTGTTTAGGGTTTTATCTCCCTGTGAGGTATTCTTTTTTTTTTTTCATTTTTCTTTTATTATTCATATGTGCATACAAGGCTTGGTTCATTTCTCCCCCCTGCCCCCACCCCCTCCCTTACCACCCACTCCGCCCCCTCCCTCTCCCCCCCCTCAATACCCAGCAGAAACTATTTTGCCCTTATTTCTAATTTTGTTGTAGAGAGAGTATAAGCAATAATAGGAAGGAACAAGGGGTTTTGCTGGTTGAGATAAGGATAGCTATACAGGGCATTGACTCACATTGATTTCCTGTGCGTGGGTGTTACCTTCTAGGTTAATTCTTTTTGATCTAACCTTTTCTCTAGTACCTGTTCCCCTTTTCCTATTGGCCTCAGTTGCTTTAAGGTATCTGCTTTAGTTTCTCTGCGTTAAGGGCAACAAATGCTAGCTAGTTTTTTAGGTGTCTTACCTATCCTCACCCCTCCCTTGTGTGCTCTCGCTTTTATCATGTGCTCATAGTCCAATCCCCTTGTTGTGTTTGCCCTTGATCTAATGTCCACATATGAGGGAGAACATACGATTTTTGGTTTTTTGAGCCAGGCTAACCTCCCAGTGAGGTATTCTTACTAAGGACATGCTCCAATGCTCCCTAAACTTTACTGTACCTCTGTGGCACCTGCTATAATCTAATGTGCCATATGTTGTACACTTTAAATTTTTAAATGATTTTATTCATATATGATAGTTGTACAGGGAGTTTCATTGTGACATTCTCATATATCTATCTACACATATACATATTTTGTACCCTGGTTTGGTTCATCCCCTCCATTATTGTCCCTCTCTTCCTACTCCCCTTCTTAAAATGACTTTGGCAGGTTTCATTGTTACATATTCAAAGATGTCTAGAAAGTACATCAGTCATATACACTCTCCGTTACTCTCCCCATCCCACTATCACCCTCCCCTTACCATACACATTTTACATTCCTGCCCTTCATTGTGTTAGTCTCTTCTTTGTTCAGTGAGGTCTTGCCTTGGTATTTTGCCTGATATAGTTTCATTTTTGAAAGCCTATTTCTATGCAGTAGACTTGAAACCTAATGAGGAAAGGGATTTTTTTTTTTTTGGTCTATTTTGTTCACTACCACATCTCTAGCATTTAGGACAGTGCCTGGTAGAAGCTCAATAAATATCCATGGGATGAGTGAGTGAATGTAAACTGGAAGGAGAGGAGGAATTTTAGGACAGTCAAGACTGGCCAGGGGGCCAGGCCACACAGCTTCACTTCTGGTGGCACCAGGAAGCAGAGCTGGGTCTGTAACACCAGCTGCAAAATTAGTGCTTTGGGGTGCTGTGGTTGAGGAGGGTGCCTCTCCTCCTCCTTGGGGTTCTATGGACTCCGTAGCATATGTACCAAGAGTGGGTGGCCTCTTACACTCCTTTCTAGAGAGTGACTTTGTTCCCTTGGCCCAATGTGCCTGCTTGGCTGGCAGCCAAGGTGGAGTCATGTTGGAGTCCGAGAGAGAGCACAGCCTGAGTCTGCAGCATCTCTGCCCTCAGCACAGTGCTGAGGCTGTAGAATGTGGCAGAGTTGGATGTAGAATGTGGACCAGCCCTGTCACCCTCTATGCTTCCATTTTGTCCCCAGGAAGGATTTTAAGCAATAACAAGCAAAGAACCTCTTGGCAAATTTACATGTAGTCCCATCCCAACCACGCTCTTCCCCCATTCCTGCCACAGGAGCACAGTTTCCAAGTCTGAAATGTCACCTCTCTTTTCTCTTAAATAATTTAGAGAGGACTCAGTCTCTCTAAACCACCTCTGTTCTCAAAGCCCTGTTTCCTCCTTCAGGAAGATACTCTAGGATGTGTCTGAGCTGGGGTAGGGGCACAGTGAGGAGTTGAGAAACATCTCACTTATGTCCTCTTCACCTGACATCCTGGTCTCTCAGTTTATTATAAATCTCTGGCACCCCAGGGCCCGAGCTTGTATTTGCATGTGGTCCAGTACAAATCGTAAAGTAGATATGCATAGATTTTCAAAATATTTCTGTTAACATTATTCATTGTATATAAGGGGTCTCAGTGTAATATTCACATGCACTGGTCAAATCCAACCTCCTTTCTCCACCCTGCTCCCTATACTTTTCCCAGCGTCTGTTAATCACAACTCTATATTCAGGGCAACTTTTTATATGAAAAAGATCATGCAATATTTGTTCTTCTTATTCTGTACCAGGGTTTGAGCTAGGGACTCTAGCTTGCTAAGCAGGTATTCTACCACTTGAGCTATGCCTCTATCCCTTTTTGCTCTTAGTTTATTTTGCCTTGGCTGGCCATGGACCATGATCCTCCTACCTCTGCATCTCATGAAGCTGGGAATACAGATGTGCACCACCATGCACAACCCTTAGGATTTCATTCTTTTTGACTGAATAATATTCTGTTGTGTATATATACTAAACTTTTTAGATCCATTCATCTGTTGATGAGTATGTAGGCTGATTCCATATCTTAGCTATTGTGGCTATTGTTACAATAAACATGGGCATGCAAATATCTCTTTTGTATGCTGATTTCATTTTCTTTGGATAAATATCCAAGAGTGGTATAACTGAATCATATGGTTGTTCTATTTTTAGTTTTGTGAGGACCCACCATACTGTTTTCCATGGTGTCTGTACTAATTTACATTCCCACCAACAGTGTATAAGGGTTCTTTTTCTCCTCATCCTCACCAGAATCTGTTTTCTTTTTTTTTATAATAGCCATTCTAACTGGGGTGAGATGGTATTTCACTGTGGTTTTCAGTCATCTTTTTTTTTTTTTTTTTTTTGGCAGTATTGGAATTTGAACTCAGGGACTTGCACTTGCTATGCAGGCACTCTACCACTTGAGCCACACCCTCAGCCTTCATTGTGGTTTTGATTTGTATTTCCCTTATGGCTACACATAGTGAACATTTTTCATATACTTGTTGGCTATTTATATTGCTTCTTTTGGGAAGTGTTTGTTAGGATCATTTGCCTATTTTAAAAATTGAATCGTTTGGGGTTTTTTGCTGTTAAGTTTTTTGAGTTCCTTATATATTCTTGATATTAACTTTCTGTCATATGAATAGTTGACAAATATTTTCTGCCAGTAGATTGTCTCTTAACTCTGTTGATTTTTTTTTTTTTTTTGCTGTGCTGAAACTTTTTAGTTTGATGGAAATTCATTAGTTGTTCTTGTTTCTTGTGCTTTTGGGGGATTTTCATGAATAAATAATTGAACAAATGGACAAATACCTGAGTGAACAAGTTAGCATCTGTCTGATAAAAACAGTTGGTACACGTGCACACACATGCAGACATGCCTGTGCACATGCTGCGTGTGTGCACACACACACACACACACACACACATGCACGCACACACACACACAGGGAAATCAAGAAGTCCATGTTCCTTGGTAAATGCCGACCAATTGGCTCCTGCTGATACTGTGACTGTGGGGCAGGGGAAGCGCTGCATGGAAACTCACACAGATTCAGGCTTGTCTCCACCTCCAGCTCTGGAAAGATTGTTTCCTCAAAACGGGAAGGTGATGCTCATTTCCTGGATCACCATTGCAGTAGGCTGCGTGACTCTGGAAAGTCCATGCTCTGCAGAACCTTGAAGGAGTACTAGGAGCTTTCACCTAGGGCCAACTTGATGTCTATTTCTTTTGCTGCTATAGGATCACCTGGAGCTGTAGGGCTAGCAGGGATGCCTGGACCAGCTGGCCCTGTTGGGCCTAAAGGGGACAATGGCTCTGCTGGAGACCCAGGACCAAAAGGAGACTCTGGACCAAGTGGTGAGCAACTGGGCATGGAATTCAGATGTCCCCCAATGGTGCTTCTGCCATGAGGGCATGTCAGTGGACATGCACAGAGCCCCTCCAAGGAAGAATGAAGAAGATTGCTCTGAAGGAGGCACTGGGTTATTTCAGGCTGAGCTTCCTATGGAGCAGTTCAATGGTGCTGCCTCTTGACCTGTACTTTGACCTTTGCCATTACTTTCATCTTATGCAGCCCTGTTGCCAAGGGGATTTTGTGTCACTGACTGAGTTGATCCTTTTCCCCAGGACCTCCAGGACTTCCAGGTATGCCTGGTCCAGCTGGAAAAGAAGGTCCCTCTGGAAAGCAGGGGAACATAGGACCTCAAGGCAGACCAGGACCAAAGGGAGAGGCTGGACCCAAAGGTAGGTGGATAGGATGTGGCTACCCTGGGAGGGAGAAGGGAGGAATGACAGTGGCAGTTCATGAGTGGCCTGAGGCTCACTTAGGGTGATGGGAATAGCCCAGATCACCAACACTGTGAAGGCCTCGCCATGCACCCCTCCCCCCGACTCCTTCACGTTAATAAAGCTTCCCCCTTACCCTTCACAGAGGAGCCCCAGGCAGCAATGGGCAGTCTCCCTGCTCTCTCTCTCTGACCCTGGAGTTGTGGGTAAAAAGCTATACTGCTGTGGAAACCTTCTCAATGCATGCTGACTGAGCACACTCTTAGCAACTTTGTCCCTGTTCGTTCCTTCCTAAGGAGAAGTAGGTGCCCCAGGCATGGAGGGCTCTGCAGGGCCAAGAGGACCCACAGGATCTAAAGGAGACAGAGGTATCCCTGGTGAGCGTGGAGCTCCTGGAAATGCTGGGGCAGCAGGTGAGTGATGGAGAGATGTGGGGCTGGATCCAGATCTGTTGTGCCCACATGGAGCCACCGAGGCCTGTCCCCTCTCCCTTACCACTCTTGAAGTCAGGGCTGGCACTGCTGGGCCGTGGAAAGGGACTGATTCAGGGAAGGTGCACTTTCAGGCTCTGGGAACTGTCCACATGTAGGGGGGTACAGTGTTAAACCATGGGGGGAGACTATATCCAGGGAAGGTTAGTTATAAGGGCTATGGACAGTACATAGAGGAGGGTGATTGCCAGATGATGGGGACAGTCATTACAGAGAGGGCTCAGGGCTGGATTCTGGGAATATTCTGCATGTGGGGAATAGTCTGCTCTACAATAAGGACAGCCCATGTGCTAAGAAGATGAAAATGCTGGAAAATGGCTGCATAACTCACCCAGCTCTTCTTGGATTCCAGGGCCTGCTGGAGCTGTGGGTCCACAGGGAGCCCCAGGAACCAGGGGTCCCCCAGGACTAAAGGGAGACAGAGGTGCTCCTGGAGACAGAGGAGCCAAGGGTGAAAGTGGGCTTCCAGGTAAGGCAGCAGCTCCTGTGCGGGTGAAGAGAGAGGAGTCCCCTCCAGCTTGGGAAACTGCCTCGGTGGTGGGTGGAACTCAGGAATGGCTGGCAGGCTAGGGGGAAGAATTAGGCTCAGGTCTTAGTCATCTAGAGTTGCAGGAAGGCAAACCTCGGGAAAATGATTTGGGCTGCTTTCTAATTCATAGGATACCTTTGAACATTCAGAACCCAATGAGTGGGGATTACATGTGGAATGTGTATTCCTATCCCTCTCCCAAGAATGGAGATGCCATTGTGTTTCCAGATTTAGGAGTCAAAATGTCCTCTGGTTTAGTGGCAGTGGGGTTCAGGGACTTGATCTGGGAATAGTTTATCCAAAGCAGAATCATAAATCCCTGCACAGCAGGGGCCAGAATCATCAGCAGATGTGAGAACTGGGCACACTTCCTCTGAGACCCAGGCCTGAGTTGTTCCTGGCCTGTGAGGGAAAAGTCTTCATATGGCCATTTCCCAACCTGCAGACATCACTGCTCTGAAGCAGCAGGTGGAGGCCTTACAGAGACAGCTGCAAAATCTCCAGGCTTCCTTCTCTCACTATAAGAAAGGTAAGTTCCTGAATCCATACCCAGCCTTGCACCAATATTAGGCCCCAAACAGGTTCTGGGCCTTGGTTGAGGGTTGAGCTGGAGCTACACATTTGTTGGACCACAGGCTGAGCCTCACCCTGGGTCTAGGATGGGAATGAGCAGGGTCTGTGTCTGGAACTGGACTTGGGGCTGGGGCAGAATTTAGGGTTAGGCTGCAGCAGGGAAGTCACATGCTCCAGGAGTGGAAGTAGATCTAAGGGACAAGTAGAGGGGTGTGGCCCGTGACACCAGCTTACTAGGTTGGCAGAAACATGGTTGAAGCTAGTAGGCAGCCTCTAATGTTAGTGCCACCTGTGTCCCAGGACAGATGGATGTCCTGGGGTCAGTATACCTTCACTCCTACTGCCAGGGCTGTCCCCTGGATAAGAGGATACCCATCCTGGGCTGTGTTTCTGTGTTGCTGGCCAGTTGGAGAAATGTCCAGAAATGTGGCTGCCTAGTACAAGGCAGTACAGAATCCAGAGATTGTTCTTAGGGCTGAGACTGAGATTTTGTTCTAGGGGCACAAGGTCAGTAGGGCCTGACCTTGGTGTATGGCATTGATATCTCTCCTTGTACATGCTTCTGGGGTTAAGCAGGGAGACTGCCTCTGGGCTCCAGCCAGTACTGGGCTTTGCCTGCAGCTTCTGGTATGTTTAGAACAGAGGTTGTACCCTAACTGTGAAATCCTGGGGTGTCAGAGGACTCCAGCAGCACACACCTGAGTGTTTTGTGCCTTTTTGACTCTCAATTTCAGTTCCCAACTGCCCTACTCACCTGCTCTCACTCTATGACATTAGTTCTGAGTTTACATCCTGGGGCAAAGCTCATTAAGCCAGAAAAAGAAGAGTTGTTTTTTTTTCCTGCGTGTTTCCTTTTGGTTAGATGTAGGTTGAGGCCTAAGGACCCAAGCATTGCTTATGTCTTCCTCTCTCCATAAACATATTTGTCCAAGTACTTATTCATTCATAGGCATGCACAAAGCCCATGAGCATCCGCCCCTGCCGTGTGTGTGTGCATGTGTGTGTGTGTGTGTACTTAAATGTCATTCATTCTACATCTATCCACATATGTAAGCTCATGTGCCTATATAGGCACAGGCAGACACACACATCCAGATGGACGCTGGGTACTACTGTGTGCTCCTGGATGAATGCATGGGAATATTCATGTAGTAGTGGGATGGACTGGAATAAAAGGACAGACTTGGCACATTATGCAGAGGATGGTTTTGTGAGGTGACCCCTTGCTTTAGAGATGAGGAATCGGAAACCCTGAAAGGGGAAGTAACTTCGCTTTGTTTGCCCAGACAGTCACTACCAAGGTGGGTCTTAATGCCTGGTCTGATGCCTATTCAGGGCTATCTCTAGCACTCACCCTACCCCATCACATGCACGTCTCAGATGCCCTTATCCCCTCCTCTGCCACCTCCAGGGCAGGCTAGCTGGTTGGGGCATCACCCATGGGCAATTGAGGCCAACACGTTATATTACTCACATGTCCCACTCTATCCTCTCTGGCACTCCATCACAAAGCTCAGACCTTCTCTGACAACCAACATTGCAACAACAGGGGTAACAGTGGGCTCCTTGCATTGTATTTTCTGTACTTTCAGAAATCATTTCCCTGGGAAAAGTTATTTGATGCTGCCTAGAAATTAGAAAATCAATTCCAGAATACAACATGGGCTGAAACAGAAAGAGCATGCCTGAGCTTTGGACTCAATGAAGTCTCCCAAAACTGCATGCTTGAAAGTTGCCTTGTACTTAACTCCCATCTGTGAATGGGGGACCATGGCACCCTTCTCCCCACGGTGAATCATGGTATTGGTGCTGCTTTGGAACTGCATGTCTCCCTTACATCCTCTGGTGCCTGATCCACTGAATGGGAAGGTCCCGGATGCTTGGGTTGCATCCCAGAGATCTCAGGGCCCCAGACCGCTGGTCAGGGGCTGCCACACCTCAGCCTGACTCTCCTCTTCTTTCAGCCGAGCTCTTTCCTAATGGCCGAAGTGTTGGGGACAAGATCTTCAAGACAGAAGGCTCTGTAAAACCTTTCCAGGGTGCACAGGAGCTGTGCATGCAGGCTGGTGGACAGTTGGCTTCCCCACGTTCTGCAACTGAGAATGCTGCCCTACAGCAGCTGATCATAGCCCAGAATAAGGCTGCTTTCCTGAGCATGACAGACAACGACACGGAGGGCAAGTTCACCTACCCCACAGGGGAGCCCTTGGTCTATTCCAACTGGGTCCCAGGGGAGCCCAACAACAATGGTGGGGCAGAGAACTGTGTGGAGATCTTAACAAATGGCAAATGGAATGACAAAGTTTGCAGTGAGCAGCGTCTTGTGGTCTGTGAGTTCTGAGCCACCATGGAGTGGAGGGCCAAGGGTAGGGTTTGGCCCAGGAACTTGGCACAAGGAATAGCCCAACCTGAGTACTGCCAACATCTTAATAAAAAAGGTGACCACCTCTGCCAGCCTGGGCTTCTTATGCAGCAGCCAAAAAGCAGGCCTCTCAGAGCAAAATGTGACACTGCCTTTCCATATTAAGACCCTTCAGAAGAAGGGGCCAGCCTTCTTTCCCACGTATGAGGACTGACAGTTTGTTTCCAGTGACCTCCCTGTCCCAAAACCCACTGACTTCTTTTTCAGCTGTCTTTTTCAAACTATCAGCTGCGTTTGGCCCAGCTGATCACTCCCTCCTCTTTTCAACTCCTTCTCCTCTGGGCTTTCAGGATACCACTCTTGCTTGCGGTTACTCTTAGCCTTCTGGCTACTCTTTGTTTACCTCTTTCAGGCATCCCTATTGCTCTCCTTGACCACTCAATGGTGGAATGCCTGGCCTTCAGCTCTCAGTTCTCTTCCGTTCTACACTAACTCCAGGATAAGCTCATCCTGGTCCCTGGCTCCACATTCTGTCTTCAGGAGGTGGCTCCCATGTGTTTGTTCCAGTTCAAGGCTTCTCCCTGATCCTCAATCTTCTCTAGCATTTCAGGGTGGAGTCCCAGGAATGGAGGCTTCTGGCTGCTTATTGCTTATGCCCAGGTAGCTGCCCAGCCCAGCCCAGCAGGGTGACCTTGTAGGGAATGTCTGCCTGTCCTGCTGGACTCCATGGCCCATACCCAGAACTCTTCTCCACCCACACACTGCTCAGCATCCCTCTCCAGCCCTGTTAGTGTCACTGTGTCTTGGCTCACAGGAGGAGGACCAGCTGCACAATTCTAAAGCCATCTGGACTCTCAGGGAGCTTTCTGGCAGTTTCAAATTCATCCCAAAACTTTTGTCTGGCAGTTCTAGGAATGTTCTTTCCCTTCTCTGCCTTAAAGATAATCTTGTTAAATCTTCCTCTTCAGTTTTCAGATATGGAAACCAAGGCACAGAGAGGGGAGGGGACTCATGCAGAAACCCAGGGGACTGTGGTATAAGAGCTGGGTCACGAACAAGGTTTTTCTGACTCCAAAGCTTATATTTTTGCCTGTAAATACATAGGTCAAAGACTTCCAAATATTTAATTGATTTTAGTGACACACCGTTGCAAAAGTTATTAAATGACTCTTGTGTTCAAGAAATGGGAAGGATACCTAGGAACCACAGGCCCATAAAAGGGGCACAAATGCCTCTTCCCCCAGACAGGAAACCAAATGCTCTTTCCTTTATTCACAAGGACCAGGGGGATAGCCATTTCTGGACAGGGACCTCCAAACCACATCCCCCCTTTCCCAGTAGTCTTGGAGCATGTTCCTGAATAAAAAACACACTTCCAGACTGCATGTAGCCTAGGCTCTCTATTGAGACCTTTTTCCTATTACAATTCCTGGCACTTCTGAAATAAAAGTCAGTTACACAACAATGGGCAAACAATTCCCCAGTACAGAGGCCACACCCGGGCACACTCATGGAGGGGTGTTAGAAAGGCTTTTTTTTGTATCACAAGTGAAAGGAAACAAATAGATCTAGTTTAAGCCAAAGAGAAGCATTTTTCTGTGACTAGATGGTTGTGAATGGGCTTGAGAAGTGTTGGGGGAGCACAGGCAGCATCAGGACATCTCCCTGGCTTTGCCTCTTTTCCTCCTCTGCATACTGGTCTCCTCTGCTTCTGGCTGCCCAAGGATGGAGGAGCATGCACCAGAGAGATGAGAAACTCTCACTTTCTTTCAATTTGTGGAAAGTAGCTGCTTGTCTTAGATGCCTACCCTGTTCCAATCAACTTAGCTTTTGGGGCTGGGACTAAACAGCACAGTTTGACCACTGAGATCCATTCAAGGACAATGGTAGTCTTGGTAGACCCTCTTAAAGGGATCACTCCCCATCCCAATACTAATGCCAAGTTTATTTCTTGACACGGGGGAGGAAAGAGCAGCAGAACTCTGTGAAGAGAAAAAATGTCTCCCATGGTGCTGAAGGCCTAGAAGGTTAAGAACCTTCAAATCTGCCAGCTCCACGGGCATAAGGACCTGGTTTACTCTCCAGCACAGAACATGCCAGGAGGGTCAACTGGGCTTTGTAATCACAGGATGATTAAAGAGAGGATTGAAGCATATATTTCAGAAGTTCAAGTCCTAACTTGAGGTTTTGAATGCAGAAGGCTCCCTATACTAACACACATGAACAAAATTTCACTTGGATCTTAAGCAGTTTCTACCCCCTCAACCAAATTAGCCAAGGTCCCTCTTTCAGTAACTTAGATGTCAAGTGAAGCCATGGGACTCTTATGCTTGCTCTCCAGAAATATCATGGCCCTCACAGTACTAAGTGACCATGAGAGCCTGTGGTGTCTGTCCGTGTCTGGAAGGAGATATTCTACAGAAGTTATACTAAGAAGTCCCTCTTCAGTTTAGTAGTATATTCTCAAGGCCCCTCCTGTTCTGAACCGTTCTGCCATCAAACCAGCCCACATCCTATAATGAACAGCCAATGAGGAGCCCTCCGATGTTTGCTTTTCTAGGATCCTATTTTTGTCTGGATTCCCTTGATGCACAACATTGATAACTGAATTGGTTAAGGAATTCTCAATGACTCTTATCTTCCAGAGAGCTACCTTAGTTCACGCTTAATGATGTACTTCACCTTTTCCGGTCACCTGCATTTTATGTACAAGAGCAAAGAAACTAGCTATCTATGAGGGGAATTCAAACGTTAATTTAGATGTCAACTATTTATCCAGGCACTGGATACAAAGATGGCAATGGATAGTCATACTCAGCCCTATACTTCCTTAACATAGGGGAGAAGAAATCTGTCAAACTGTGCTCCAGCAACATACACTAGAGGTGGCGACAAGTACATTTTAGGAAGAATGGATGGATTCTAAGAGCTTTTAACCAGGATCATAGAAGAGAGTCACCTCCTTGTGCAATCACCAAGCTACTCAGAAAGCCAGACACTCTTCATTATATTACTGTCCACTTTAGTTGCAGGTGACTGTGGAACCTTGAGTAATTGCATGCAAAACAACTGCCCTCGGGATTGGCTGGATCTCACTTTGAGTTAGATTTGGGAGTCCTTACTGGATACATTTCAAATATTAACATATTTGACCTTTATTTACTTAAGAGTGTATAGGCTTTGTCATGCTGCTTGGCTGAACTACCTAGTGCCACAGAGGAACTTAAAAGGGCCCTGCCTGAGTGAAATGGTTACTTCCATATTTATTCGCTTAAGAATTGAATGGAGTGAATAAGTGAGAGTCGAGTGAATGATATTCTTTATTCCTACTTGAAAGTCTTGTTTGTAGGACTGAATAAAGTGTTTTTAAGATGTCACCATGCCCTTTGATGTCAGGTAAGAGCTCAGTTACTTCACTGCCTGCCTTTCTGCATATTTGCTTTTAAATTCCATTAATACTTCATTTCAGGTATGAGTAGCTGGAGCCAGGTCAGAGCCAAAAGGTCAGATGGTAACTTCAGGACAAGAAATGCATTCTGTAGTCAGACGGATGGTCAGAGCAAGAAGGAGAGGAAATTGGGTGGTGGGTTTTTGAGCAAGCCTGGATGATTCGTTCCCCAACGAGAGAGAAAGACAGTCAGAGAGAGAAACAGAGAGACAGTCAGACACACACACACACACACACACACACACACAGAAAGAGAGAGGCTGAGAGAGCAGACAGAGGAAAGGGGTGGGAATTCTCCACTTCATGTACTTCCTATAAAATATTCAGAGAAAAAAAGGAATGCTTTAGACTGTGAAAACTATAAAATGATCCTAAAGTTCTTCAGAAAGAATGAATCCTAGAAGAGTCAGGAAAATTGCTTGGAATAGCATAATTAGAATGGACCCGGCCCATCTTACGTTAAAGGGTTTTATAAAACTAATATGATTAAAATAATATAGTAATGATATAACAATAGAGAGAAAACTGAAGAACATAACGTCTAAAAAATGGACCCAAGTACATGAAAATGGGACACTTAAATTATAGGAAAACAATGATGTGTCAGTTAATAATGCTGGATTAAATGACTAAGCATTTACAGAAAAAGCAACATCAGATTCTTTTAGTTACATATAAAAATAAAATTCACAACTTGGAGGTAGAGTGTTTTCCTAGCAGGTGCAAGGCCCTGAGTTCTATTCCCAGCATAGCAAAAAAAAAATTTTAAATTAAAGTCAAAGAAAATATAAGTGTGATTCATGTACTGTTGGAGGAGAAGAGCTTTCAAAGATGCTATTAAAAAGGAAATCCAAATTGATAGTACTGATACATCTGACTAAGAAACAGATTAAACGTCTTTGCTGAAAAGTAAAACACAGAATAAAATTTTTTAAACATGCTGATGTGTTTGCAATGCACATAACAAATAAATTAACAAGAAAATGATGGCTATCTAAATAAGTAAAATGGAATAAGAATAAGAGGAGGAAATTCATAAAAGAAATAGTAATGGTCAATATAACTGAAACATGAAAAATGCACAACCTTAGTAGAAATCAAAAACATTAAACAGTAGTAAGTATCCCCAAATCTAGGGTTAGAGTTAAAGCTATATTCAGAACAAAATATTATAATATAACTTTACTTTCTTTATTAAAAATTTTAAAAAGTCATGGACTGAAATAGTTGAATCAAGTGCTTATCTCCTTTTAAAACAAAATTAAAATAATAAAAATAAAGTACAAAAGAAACAAACATGGAAGTAAAATTAATGAATTGAAAACTGATTAAAAATAATAGGAATGAGAAATTAACTTAGAAGTCAGACTTATTTAAAGTCAGATTTGAAAACTATATCCTTATAAAGCTAAATAAGAAAAAATCCTTCAATCTGTAAAGATATTGCTCAATTTACAAGGGAGTTGTACCCATTAAACAATTCAGAGCTAAAAATATCATAAGTTGAAAAATATACTTAATACACCTAACCCACTGAGTCAGCTTAGCCTACCTTGACTGTGCTCAAAGCACTTACATCAGCCTATAGTTGGGTAAAATGATCAAACACAAAACCTATTTTACAGTAGAGTGCTGACTCCCATGTGCACACACTGCAGTGGGCATTTTGTAATCACGATGGGATGTGAAAACATGATCCCCATAAGAAATGCTGGCAGCACAGTACTGTGTGTGCGTGGTTTTCCCCCGTGATCTTGGGAGTTATCGGGAGTCGTGGCTCACTGCTAGTGCCCAGCATCGTGAGAGAAGATTGTACTTGATCATTGCCAGCCAGGGAAGATCCAAAGTCAACATTTGAAATATGATTTTATGCCATCAGAAAGTTAAAAAATCCTAAGTCAGGGACCATCCATAGTCGAAATAAGAAAGGAGCCTACAGCCACAAATATGCACCTCTTTGTAAGAGGTAAGGAATTTGGCATTCCTCTCCACCTTCCTTGGTTTTGCTCTATGGCCTAAGCTCAGATTCTCCACCTCTTGCCCTGAGCTACAATTTATAGCTTCCTGGCTATGGAGGAGGAAAGCAGTACTGCCTTATCTCTGATCTGGAATTTAGCTCCTAACCTTGAGGCATCAGTCAAGAAAGGCCATGCAACAGTGAGTGTGGTGTTCAGCATCCATCCCAGACACAGTTGGCTGCTTCCACCTCCAGCCTCTTCAACCCGTTCACAAAGTGAAGCCAAAATGTACACCACCTGGTAGTACTTTTGCAATTGCTAAAGCTACAGGTTCTTTTTTGTGTGTGTTGGGACTGAGGTTTGAACTCAGGGCTTTGCCCCTACAAAGCAGGTGCTCTACTGCTTAAAGCCATGCCTCCAGTCCATTTTGCTCTGTTTATTTTGGAGATGGGATCTCATGAACTGTTTGCCCAGGCTGCCCTCAAATGGTGATCCTCCTGATCTCTGCCTCCCAAATAGCTACGGTTACTGGGTGTGCCAATGGAGCCCAGCAAAGCTATAGGTTCTTGGAGGAACAGGAAGCTGCACATTTCAGGAGCACTAGGCAGGACTGGATCATGAGTTCTTTTCTACACATTACCTCAGATCTTTGGAAATGACTACAGGGTTCAGTGACTCCCAGGGCCTTAGCCAGGCAGTGCAGGAGGTAGCTGGTTAGCTGTGTCCTCAGCTGACATGGGGAAGGAGAGGGCAGTGTGTGTGCTGATGTTCAGTACCTTTGCTTGAGTGTGTACTGCTTTATAGGACAAGGAGCACTCTCTGGGACCCTGCATCTTGGTTCCTCTATCACCTGGGCTGCCAGGACAAGGAGCAAGGACAATGCTGCAGCACCAGCTATACTTAGTGTGAAGGCAATGACATTTCCTTTGGGACCTGCAGGAGGTATCCACCATCTCTCTGTGCACTCTCTGCACTTTGTCTGATGGGCCCCAGGCACAGTCCTTAAATTGTCTTTAATTACAGGTCCCTAGCTTGAGTCCTGAACTTTTGAGAGGATGTACAACTTTACAAAGATCCCAGTGTTATCAGAAAGAACACAATTCAGAAAAAGCCCGAATTCCTGCCCTGCTGATGTTGAGAGAAGAAAAAAAGTGACTGCATTTTAGAGAGATACCCAGAGAGTCCACAGAGGGAAGCCAGAAAGAAGCCCACCAATGTAGACCCAAAGGGCCCAGGCAAGAACAGCAATGAAGTCCTGTCTTGAGATCTGTGGGACACTGTTAGGAAAGAAGGTAGAGAAGGCAGCCGGCACCTGGGTCTTGCCCTAAAGAGCTCATATTCTAGGTTTGGAAATGAGACAGCTATGTTTACAAGGAGCAGTGAATTCCAGCAGAAGCCTGGCCTTGCTGGGCCGAGAGGACTGTCAGGATCCAGCATGCTTGGAGACCTGTGGCACCTCAGTGGGAATCAACATCTGGATCTGGCCCTGCAAGGTGTGGGCACAATCCAGGTGGGTACAGTGACCAGGACAAAAGTGGAGATGAGGAAATCAGGACCATCCCAAGTTGAGACCAGGGCCCTAGCACTTACCTGGCCTCATGTGTGCATCTTTCTGGGTTTGTTGGCCCTTCCTTAGACAACCAGCAGAGGGCAGCACGAGGACAGAGCAGCTGTTGCACAAGGTCACTGCTGATCTAGGTCTGGGATTCCAGGTTACCTGTGAAAGGAGGCTGTGCCCATAGCCATCTTCTAAAAGGAGTTCTGCTTCTCGCTAGATTCACCCCAGTGTGAGTTAAGCCCTGGAGAAAGGAGGTGAGTCACACATCTTTGGAGGACTCAGATCCATTCGTTTGTTCATTTTTTTATTCATTCAACAGCTATGAATTGAGTGCACACATGGTTCCCACTCTTTCCTGGGACTGCTGAGGTGAGTGACATAGTCTTGTCATAATCACAGCAGCAGGGCCACTACTTGCTTAGCATTCACTGTAGGTCAACACAAGTCCTGATTGCTGTACTTATACCAGCTCATGTATTCCTCACAGAATCCTCTGATGTGGACCCCAGTATTATCCCAGTTTTGTCAAGAGGAGGACTAAAGAATAGAAAATAGATATGACCTACCCAGAGTCACACAACTGCAAATGGTAGAACCAAGAGTTGAATCCAGTCAGTCTGGCTCCAGAGTCCCCGCTCTTAATGACTTTGCCATACTGACATATCAAGACAATATGAAAAACCTATTGTTTCTGTGAAGAAAATAGAACAGGTGTTGTACTGGTACTGGGGTCAAAAAAACTTTAGATTTAGTGGTTGGATAAGGATGGGGAGGCAGTGGTGACATGGTTCAAGACCTGCTGGCATCCAAACAACCTCTATTGATCCCCTGGTGTCTTACAACACAGCTTAGGGCCACTTGTGAGTATTTTGTGTATGACTAAGCAGCCATGCTTCTCACTCTGAGCCTCTGGAACCATCCACAGCCAATGTTCCTCAGAGTAGGATGTGTGGAGAAAGGCTGGACCCAGGCTGGGGGAGGACCTGGCTGACTGTCCTGGTAGCAGGATGCAGGGAATTTCAAGCATCGAGTCTGCTGGTTTCCATATCTACACTTAGCACACACTCACACAGTCACAAAAATATGTACAAACAGCCCAAGCTTGTGGACACACAAGTTCCCAGAGTCTCCCATGGCATCCATGCTCTGACACTCAGCCTCTGATCCACTCCCTAAAGTTACAGGAGGTAGTTAGACCCTGGGGATGAGTAGGGAGGGATTTGGGTTAGAAGTTGGTTTTTCACTAGTGGGACACTAGTTGGTTGAGAAAGATTGTTTAGGGTCTGACACTGTAAAGTGAAACAGGACTTTTTTTTGCCCCACAGGGCTCAATCTGAGAGATTTTAATTCACTGGGCGCAGAATGGGACCATAATTCTATGATGTGTCCAGGTTCTAGTCAATTCCTGTCAATTCTGCTGGTCAGTACTCTGAAGAACTGCACAAGGTACATAAGCACTTTGCTGGCCAGGACAGGCAGCAACAGCTAGTTTAGTCCAGGCATTTGCTAATTAATGAATAGCACCCCATTTCTTATAATCATGATACCTGTGTTTCTCTGGACAGAATGGTTCCTACTTGGAGCCACTATCTCCTCCCCACACAGGTGGCCAGCAGGGTTGAAGCACCCCTTCCTAGATGGACTCCTTCCCTGAGCACCCCCAGGCTTCCTAGCAATCTGTCAGCCTCTCAGGGCTACCAGGACAACACCACTTTCCAAAATCACTTCCTGGCATCTCCAGCCTAGGCCTCTGGATGACGACATATCCCTTCCTGGTTAATGGGGGGGAAAAAAATCCCTATTCCTGGCAGTTTCCAAAGTACAGATCATTTACACAATAAGCAAACAATCTTCCAGGTCAAAGGCTTTGCTGTGACACATATACCAAAGAGGTGAGTACAAGGCCTGATCTCTGGTTCTGATTGATCTCTGACAGGCACAGAGAAAGGAGGCTGGCTAGACCCGGGTGTGAAGACGGGTTGACAGATGTGAATGTCAGGCCTTCAAGTGGAACCCTAAGCAACCTCCTCCCCTGGCAGCTGGGGCATGGTAAGAAGCGTCAGATACAGAGCTGAAGGACTACAGCAGAGCTGTACAAACAAAGTCTGAGTTTCTGGATCCAGAAACTGAGTCAGAACCTGAGCCTTGACTGTCACAGCTTTGGTACTTGTTTTCATTTTGTCAGATGAAGTAAGTTACAATCTCATTGACTGCATCTGTACTTCCACAGGAGGAAATTGACTCACATAGCTAATTTAAACACAAAGTCCCCATCTCAAATGCAAGTTACATTTGCCATTCCAACTTACTCAGCCTGGCTCTCCACAGAATTCAGAGGTAGTTGATATATGTTTAACCCACAATTAGGCTAGACAAAATTGACAGACAGTAAAACTGAAAATAGCTCTCAGATCTGTCAGCCCTGATCCTGCAGTGGGCCCCATGGTCTGTCCCTTTGATTCAGACACCTTTAGAAGAGAGAAGCCTTTGGAGACTGGTGTACAGACATGGAAACTGAGGCCCAGGAAGCTAACATGCCACTCAGGGCAATGATAAGGAAGTGACCTCTGCGGTCTGCTGCAGTCTCCTACTTCCAAACTTTGAACTTCCCACCCATCACGCCAACTCTTCTTCAACCCTAGCATGACACACAGAGGTCTGGGCCTTCTTCTTCCTCTGGCATGGCTCCAGGGTCAGAGCCCAGGCTGCAGAGAATTCTGAACACCAGCTTTCTTTCCAGGAATGCTCTGAAACATGGCCTTCAGGTTCTCACTCTGTGCAAGAGGTAGCAAAGGCAGCTCAGAGACCTCTGCCACTTTCCTGGTCCAAAATCCAGCATGGGAAATGAATGGCAGAGGCACCTATTTCTCTAGAATGGTGAGACTCCTCTCAGTCCTCCCCATTCCTAAAAGCTTGAGGCAGACCCTGAGGTCTATTCTTGGAGTGCCTGACTTCATTGGGTTCTCTCTAATAATAGATGTCAATAATTAGTAAAGAGCTGCCTGGCCTTTGGGGTGAGAGAAAGAGAGAGAGAGAGAGGAATGCCTTGAATCCATCATTTCCATCTTGTTTTAGGTTCTGCGAGGCCTGGATGACCTGTAATTTCTATTGCTGGACTCTCAGAAGAATTCTATATTTTTAGATCAAACTCCACCTTCTTCCAAGCTAACTGTCATTGGGCCCACATTGATTGGGGTAAGAATTGGGAAATGAATCTAGCAGGCAGTTTGTCTTTATTCCAGATTGAAGTCAGAATAGTAGCACGGGAGACATTTAGAGAGAAGAGCTGAGAAAGAAATGTCAGGTACTAGATCAGGGAAGGAGTAGGCTCTATCCACCCACAAGCCTATGGAAAAGCCATTGTGCCCTGCAAGGCAGGCTGGGAGGGGAGAGACTCAGCAAGGCAGGGGTGGGTGTGGCCATGAGCAGGGAGAAGGAAGATGGGTCCTGGGTAGCATAGACAGCTCCCTGAGCCAGAATATGAGGCTCTAGTCTTGTAGGGATGTAGGAAGGGAGGAGGGAAGAAGGAACCAATAGAAACTGCCTGAGAGAAGAATGAAGAATCTGAACTTGCCCTGAAAGTTTCCATTGCGTTTCCCTAAGTGAGGGGCAACTGATAACATGCTGGGGACCAATCCCTACAAACAACATAAATCCTTCTACAGTTTTAGAGCTGGTGATTCTGTCCTTTATGCATCATTGAGCAAAGGGGGCTATATGTCAGGGTAGACCATGACAACCCCCTGACTATACAATAGAAAGGACTCTAGAAGAGTTAGCTGTGCCTTCTCCCATTTCTGTCTTGACTATGACTTGGTTGCAATAACTCTTGTTCTGGGTCATCTTGTACCTATAGTCTCTTCTTTTTTACACTGTTTCTGATCTTTCCTTTTTCTATTTTCCCTAACCCACAGTTTTATAGGTACTTCTCATTCTAAGCAATTTCCAATACCTTTCTTTGGTAAGCAGTCAAGATTTGAATTGGAAGTACTGGATTGTTCTGCTCTACAGCACAAAAATAGTCCTCTCATGGCCCTCAAACATGTGTCATCCAAAGAAAAATTCAGTAATGTGACATCCTAGGTGTGCTAGAGGCCAAGGATACAAGTCGTGCCACCTCTATCCCTGCTGCATGTACCAGCCTAACCCTCACACCTGCCTGGATAGTCCTGCAGAAGGAGCACATTTGGTCAGGAAAAAGCACCACCTGAAAGTCACTTCTTGGTAGCAACCCATTCATCCATTTGTAGTTTTTCGATGCATCCATTCAATAAATATTTACTATGAAGTGCTCTCCCTGGCAGTTCAGATACAAAGAGAAATAAAATAGCAAACCAAGGTAGGCAAAAGCTTTTCACTAAGTGAGAGTGGCCCTTGGCACATTCATAAAATGATTTCTAGTACCATTTTGTGATTGAAATACAGCTAAAGCTGTATTTCATGTGGAGGGCACACTCCACATGACCATTTGCTTTCTCCCCTGTTGCTAGCATATACCACAATACCAAATCAGTCCCCTGAAATTATGCAGGAAGAAAAGGCTGCTCTTTGCTCTCCATGTCACCCTGCAACTAAAGAAAGGCTATAGCTACTTGGTCAGGGTGAGGGAATTCTTGGGAGAAAGGAGCTCTGGAGCAACTTGTGGGCACTAGAAACAATAGCCATGCCACAGAGAAGGCTGGGCCAGCCATGGGGAGGAGCCTATGTCAGGAGAGTTTGGTGCCACATTGTGGCAATTCTTGGAGAAAAGAAATTGGTTGTCTTTGTGCTAAGATGGACTGCTCACTCTGGCACAGGTGTGGCCCATCTTTGGACCCTCTGGTGAGCTGCAGTATCCTCAATGTTAAAGGAGAGAGTTTTATCATGGCCTTTTCCGTGGTTGACCTTGGCTCAGTACTGTGGTCCTAGCAAGATAAATGTGACCTTTACCCTGTGCTGGACCAGACCCTACCCCTACCCCTTGTCAGCTTCTCCTCACTTCCTCATCCCATAATCAAATATATGCCCCTCCCTTGCCCTCCCCACAAAGGAATGACTTAATACCAGGCTAGGAAGACCAGCAACGAATTCTCTTTGGAAGCAGCAGAGAGGTCAGAAAGGAGGGATTGGAGGAACGAGCTGCCTCAGGCTGGGAACTCACAGACAGCCAGGAAGGAGGCTGAGCAGGAGATGTCATTCCAGATCCCTTCCTTCAGTATAATCACACAGTCCTCCCCCGAGCCATGGTTGTTAGGCTCATCCTTCCTCCAGTTGCTGTAGGTCAGCCTCCCTCCTGTCACATACATGAACTGGCCTTCAGTCACTTCATCTGTGATGCCCAGGAAGGCGTTGTCTTTGGCCACATTTTGGATGGCCCTGTTCTCCTCAGCATCCTTGGGGGCAGCCACAGTGGCCCGGAGCTCCCTGCACAGGGACTTCACTTTAGAAAAAGGCATCATTTCACCGTTGGTCACGTAGAACTTCTTTCCAGACTTTTTGCCCAAAGAGAAGTGTAGCACTGAAATCACAGTAGATGATGCTAACTCAGTTTGGGGCCCAGTCCTGGAGAGTAGTTGAAAAGACCCTTCTCTGGGAGCTGAGCACTCTGAAAAGTAGTCCCATGCCTAAGACCCTCAGGCCAGAGCCTAGGAGAAAGGCATGTCCAGGTGCAGAGCCAGGGAGGGAATCCACAGCCCCTGGCAGGCAGCCTGACTCTCCTGGGCTATCCCACCCTTGAGACCAACAGCTGCAAAAATCTGCCCCAACACAGGGAGATATGTGTGTGCCTCACTGTCAAGCTGGGCACCAGGATAGGAAAGAGACTATCTAGGAAGAGTGAATGAGGAGAAGGAGCAAAGATTTTGGAGACTACAGTCCTCCATTCAACACTTCCTCTGCTCCTTGCCTTGAGGCAGAGGAAAAGCTTACACTTTTTGGTGTGTTCCAATTCTGATTTCAGGATGTTTATCTCTCTCTCCAAGTTGGCCACTTTGGTCTCAGTAACTGTAAAGCAAGGGGGGGAAGGTATTTACTGAGAAGACCTTAAATTGGAGGGCAGAGAATTTCATGAAAAAAAAAATTGGCTTATTTCAGAAAAAATAAGAAAGCAAAAAAAAGACAATAACAAACAAACAAACAAACAAAACCTTATATTCCTACCTTCCTGGATATGCCTTAGTTACCTTAACAATCTGTGATTATCGTTCTGGATTAATTTTCTTTGCATGGTGCTTAAATATTGTAATATCATAGTAATTTACAAGAAAATGCCCATTAGTCTCTTTTTTGAAAACATTTCTCTGAGATTCTTTTTCATTTCCCATCTCAGGAAAACTCTTTAATAGTTTATTATTTTGACAGACTGATAAAAGAATATTAATAAAAGGGCTACCATTTTTTCTTGTCCATACTGTATCTGCCCTATTTCACTCTGAACTAAGTTGCTGTAATGTTCCCTACTACCCAGAAGTTTTGTGAGGCAGACCACCTACCTTCACACCATTCTTGTGACGACAGACACAAATGCCACTCCTAAAAGGACCCATGTCCTCCCCTGCAGCCTGGAGCCTCACACTGCATGTTCAGCTGAAGGACAGTCAGGTCCCATCACCTACTAAAACCTGATGAAGGGGTGGCCCTGTGGGATTTAGAAGTCTATACTTGGCACCACTGGGAATTCCTTCAAGCCTCAAGTGACACTGGCTCAGGAAGCAGTGTTGAGCATCTTCCAGTGAAGCAGGAGGACAAGAGATACCTCCCACCTTCCTTCCATTCCCAGGGTCCTAGGTCCCTTTAGGCCAGTCACACTGGTGTGCACTCCTTACCTGAACTGTCTCCAGGATCTCCTTTGTGGCCTTTTATCCCTGGAAGTCCAGGAAACCCTGTATTTCCTGGAGGCCCCACTTTCCCTGGAGGGCCCTGTAAGCCTCTGAGCCCTTGACCTGTTTGAAGACAAAGAAAACACAACCCAGTGGCGGTCACTCATTCTCTTTCTCCAGAAGCTCAACACTCTAGAAGTTTCACACTGACCCCAGCCAGTCAACAAGTTAGTGGGAACAGAGAAGAAAGAATCTTCTGCCTCCCCTTGCTGGAAGGCCTGTCCTAATTCCAAGGTGGAAATACAGGATCCTGAAGATTCAGAGGGCACCTTTGATTGGGAAGCAGTGACATTTTACAGGGATTATTCTGAATGGTCTAGTGCCCACCATATTGGAGCCTAGAGACCACTTGCTGGGGGGAGGGGTCAGAATTTAGGAAGCCAGAGCAGCCGCCCTGTACCTGGTTCTCCCTTCTCTCCTTTGGCTCCATCTCGCCCATCTCTGCCTGGAACACTGCAGTTGATCACGGAGCAGGTTTTCTGGGCTTCTTCACAGGTTTTCAGCTCTGAGGAGGACACTCTCACCGTACACAGGAGAAGGAGAGGGAGTGAAGGAATCAGGATCATGGTCCTTGGAGTGTGAAAAGTCAAGGAAAGTAAGTCCATCTCATTTTGTTTAGTTAACATTTGCTATCGCCTGTGATGCACTGTGCTAGGGACAGTGAACAGAAGGAATCACACCGTTCAGCTCTGACCTGCTTCCAAGCCACCAGGGTGACCAACAGGTAAGAAAGATGAGACTTATGTGAGTGCTGAAACCAAAGAAGATGCAGGAGGAGTTGGGCCTGCTTCTTTCTGGGGTCCAGAGCCCCTTTGGGTACAATACTTAGTGGTTTGGCACTCCTTACCTAACATCCTACCACTGAAAATTATAAGCTAGCCCCACTCCTGGTTGCCCAGCACAAAGGCGGAAAGCCCACTGCCTGAATGGGTCATGGCTCCTCTAATTCTTAATTCCTTTTCTTGGCCACTGGAACCATAATCTCCCTCTTTTTCCATTTCCATGGGCCCTAGAGCTAGCCCTAAACTGTAGAAGGGACCCAAGTTGTCACAAGGTCCATTTCTTGGATGAACCTTGTTTTATAATATCCATACTCCCATTTGAAATAAAAATTCCTGTTCCACTCACCAGGACACCACTCATCCTTCAGCTGTTTCCTCAAAAACCTGCGGACCATTTTTGTAGTCCTTGCTTTGTGACAGTCACTTCCTGGAGACTCAAGACTCAGAGTGCCCTGAAGCAGGATTCTAACCCACAAAATGGAAACCTCTTTGGACATTAGTTCTGTCCAGATGAGACATTCCTTGAGATTTTCCACCCAGAACCCATTTCTGCCAGGCAGAGCCCAGGCTTCTGAAATGTATGCTCCCCCAGGTCTGCTCCTTCTTCTAGCAGGATCCACAGAATGTGCTGCCCACATCCAGCTCTGAGCCCTCATGCAGCAGTCAAGTTGCCATCCACCTTGGCTCAAGATGGAACCTCCTCCAGGAAGCGTTGGCAGGCCAGACGCTTGGCCTCTTCCTCAGCTGTGCTCCAGCTCAGATTCCTGGCCATTGATGTACAACTATTGGTTGAACTGCCTGTGGACTCCCTTAGCCTTCCCTGCCTCCAGCACTCACTGAGAGGTGGCCAGCTGAAAGAGGCCTGTGATCACATTCATCTCCATCTTTCTCCTTTCTTTTTGAAAAACCTCCCCTGATGGTACTGGAGGTCAGGGATTGTATATGTTCCTGGTACCCCCGCCCCCCCCCACCCCACACACACTGCTGTTTCTCCCTTTGGAAAAGACTACCCCTCTTAAGTGTGCATATGGTCCAGGAGATCTGGAATGACAAGGATGCCTCAGATCACAGACAGTCTGCGACTCAAGAAGGCATGAAGGCCCCACTAATGCCTCTGCCTGAACCTCACCAGGTTCAAACCAAGAGACCAGACTCCTGGCCCAGGTCCCCATCCCTTTCCTCCAGAAATAACTTACTAGGCTTCCTGTGGAGCACAGAGGCAGTGAAGGGAAAGCTAGTTCTCCAGCCCAGGCATCTGGCAGCTTTCTCTGTAATGTCAGGCCCAATTGCCCCAGTGACAGGGGACTGCACTGGACTGGACTTCGACCCCAGATTAATAAACAACTATCCTTAGGACTGTAGTAGCTGGGCAACTCTCCAGCGCTGCTGGTGGGGTCGCAGCATAGCACCGAGCAGTTCTGTACTTCAATACCCTAAACTCCTGCTTCGATTGCCCACTTCCACACATCCATCCCTACAGCCCAGCAACTTTGATCTTATAGAATCACAGGCTTTCAATGTTGCTCCCTCTGTATACTTATTTCCAAAAGAAACATTTGAAGACTGTACCAGACAGAGGTACACACACACACACACACACACACGTAGAAGCACACAGCTCTGTATCAGTTGTTGTGACATCTCCATTTGTCCTTTATTCACTGCAAGACCAGTGTGGCGAGATTAAAAACTTTTAACCTTGGGTCATCTCATTCTGTCCTTCTCAATCAGAACATTTATCACATGTCTCCCTTGGGCATATCATAGGGTTAGATACAGGGGAACATATATTTGTATATAACTTAAATTCAAAGCTGAATGTGGCCTTTTGCAAGGACTGACCTCTGTCTTTCATTGTTGGTTGTTGTCATTCAGATAACAGCTTAAATATTAGTTCACGAGAAAGGGCTTTCCTAACCATTTAATTTTAAGTAGTTGCTCTATTGACAAATTATAATTCTCTGATTAATTTTCTGCCTATTGCTTGTTTCTATGTGATATATTGACCACCCCATCCGTTTAGAATGAGGACTTCATGAGAGCAGAGTCTTGTTCCCTAGCCCATCTGGCAGAAACAAATTGTCAGTGCTCAAGAAAGATTCTTGGAACGGGTGAGCCCTCTAGCCATTGTGTCCTCAGTTGGGCCCTCTTGGCTTCTATTGCTTTTCTTGGGCTGGACCTGTGTTCAGTTCACTTCCTTGTCCCCAGGGTGTCCCCCAGGGCTGGGCACCCAGGAAGGACTCAGTGATAGAGTAGGGATAGAAGGAGAGGCTTGGAGCAGGGCAGATATAGGACCAGGCTGTGGCTCTTCCAGGTCTGAGGGTCCAGGAGTGTCCAGTGTTTATCATCGCCAACCTGATAAAGTGGCCCAAGCCTCTGTTTTGACCTTTGATACCTACCTGCTTTCTCCCAAATTCACAGTCACCCTCTGAAACACTTTGTCTCACAAACAACTCAAGAGGTTTGCTTTCTTCCTGGTGAGGAGCAAGGCCAGGTCACTTCCCTTTGACTCTGTCTTATGATTGGTGCTTTGGCTTCTCAAGGGCCATCAGCCTGTATACACTCAACTCACCATTCCTGTATACACCCCTCCCCATTCCTGTTACAGTGAGCCTTCCAGGCACCAAGAGGGGATCCTACTGTTAAGAAAACCCCTCTCAGGGCTGTGTTTCCTGAAACTATTGGTACAACTATGCAAGGCCCATGGGCTCAGAGGACAAAGGACATTCAACTCTTACAGCAAACAGTAGATTTCCTCAAAAAGTAGGGATTTAAAATGGAGAGATTTGCACAATACCAGGACCCTAAATGTGCTTAGAGAAAAGCTGACTTAGAAGGTAACACACATGCACAGGAAATCAATGCAAGTCAACTCCCTGTATAGCTATCCTTATCTCAACTAGCAAAAACCCTTGGTCCTTCCTATCATTGCTTATACTCTCTCTTCAACAAAATTAGACATAAGGGCAAAATAGTTTCTGCTGGGTAGCGAGGGGGTAGGGGGGGAGAGGGAGGGGGTGGGGGGCAAGGGGGGGTAAGGGAGGGGGTGGAGGAAGGGGGAAGAAATGACCCGAATATTGTATGCACATATGAATAAAATAAAAATTTAAAAAAAAAGAAAAGCTGGATTGGGGAAAGAAAGGAAGAAGTACGCTTGTGAACAAAAGAATAGTAAGAATGTGTGGTGGAACATGCCTGTAATCCCAGTACTCAGGAGACTGAGGAAGGAGAATTGTGAGTTCAAGACTAGCCTGGGCTACCTAGAGATAACCTATGTTAAAAAAAAAAAATCTTTATCTGGTGAGGAAAATGTTTCTCTCTTAAGAGTGTATATCCATACGTCTGTGCACTCAGATCTGGGGTTTGAATTTATGCTGGTATTACTACTGAATTTTGCTATTTATGCCAAGATGAAATATTGTTTCAAGTGTATTAACTTGTCACAACCTAGTAGACTGTGGAGACATAAAAGCAATGGAGACCCCTTCACCTAGAAGGGAAGGAGATTCAATTTGAGTTTTTCTGAGGTGGAGATCCAATTTGAGTTTACCTTGCAAAAATTTCCAAACCTAACAGAAAATAAGCAAGTGAGAGATGACAGAAACAGTGAGCTTCAGAAATCGTCCTCCCAGGATCAGGGGCTCAATAGGACTGAGAGATAGTGCAGCTGGCCCTCCGTGTGTGGGGTCCTGACCTGCCAATTCAACCAACCACAGATCAAAACCTAGTTAGGCTACCATAATTATGTCTGTGCTGAATACATACAGATTTTTTTATTGTCATTATTTCCTAAACACTATCGCAATTATTTACATAGCATTAGGTATTATAAGTAATCTAGAGATGATTTAAAGTATACAGCAGAATTGTATAGGTTATGTGCAAACATAACACCACTTTATAGGGGGTTTGAGCACCGGTGGGTTTGGGAATCTTGGAACCAATCCCCTGAAGATACCGAGATACCAAGGGATGACTGAATATTTAAAAGGAGTAATTAAGAAATTTTAAAAAATTAAATTAATGAACTAGAATAAGGAAATAATTACAGAGCTAGTAAAACAAAAACTGGTTCTTTGCAAAAAAAAAAAATCCCTCATAAAATTTGGCAAATGTGACTATGGTAGTGTGAATTATTGTTTCCAAGGTTTTTCTTCCTCCTTATTATAGAATTACATGCCATGTCCTTTGCTAAAGTACTTTGCAGAGGTGTTCACAGGAGTGCGTGGAGTAAACACCCAGCCCATTTGATATTTGCCTTGGCTGTGTGACTGTGAGCAGATCGGAAGAGAACAGCAGCCTCAAGGGTACTCATGGTTAAATGTGGCCTCTTGTGTTTCTTTCCCAATCATGGGAAAAATATGCTCCTGGTAGCCACTAATATCAGGTAAATTACATGATATAGAATAGTCATGAACTCACCTGAAAGCCCTGGCCCTGCTCACTATAGCTTAGTGTTGGCAAGCTCAATTGAGAGCAGCCAAAGCCTAGCACACTGGAAAACCCAGAGCAAAAAAGAAAAATGTGTGTTGTTATAGCACCTGAGATGGAGATTTATTGTTGCCTGAGCTGACTGATATAGTATCAATGATTAAAAGAAAAAGTATAAGAAACAAGCAAATTAGGAAGGAAAGGAAAATATTTTACTAATATAGACAGCACTGACATAAAAGTATACTATGTACAGTTGATTTAATAGCAACATATTTGAAAACTAGATAAAACATATTAGAAGACAATTTAGCATTGAATTACTTAAGTTGACTCAAGAGGTATTAAAATGACTGATAAATCATTATTAGTAAAATATAATCAGAGAAGAAGAAGAAAAGAGAAGTCAAAAACTATAAACCATCTTCTCCATCAAAAAAAATTGTTTTAAGGTGAGTTTTACCCAATCTTCAAAGAAGACATAATTCCTTTCTCATGTAAATGGCTACTATAAAAAACAAAACAAAACAAAACAGCTAAAATGATTAGCTGTTCATAAATAAATAAATGTTCATAAATCAGAATGAACAAGGACAGAATAAAAGAAGGGAATTCTTGCAGAATATAACTAATAAGCACAGGTGCAAGAAATATATAATTTAAAAATAGCTTTAAAATATATAATTTAAAAACCAGCAGTGCATTAATGGTTAATTGTATAGTCTCTGAGCTCCTGTTTTCATTAGCCCATGAATCACCTGTGTGACCTCTGGCAAATCACTTTAATCTCTATGTGCCTCAATATTCTTATTAATAATTGGGAAGAATAATAGCATCTACAGATTAGAGATAGTAAAGTTTGCATGAATTAACACAAGTATAGTCCCTGGCACAGACTATCAGCCATCAGATCAAGATGGCTATATCCCAGGAATGCAAGGATGGGTCAATGTCAAAAAATAAATTAATGTAATTAATTAATATATGAGTTTCATAACATACTAGTTTCATCAAAAGTCTCAATTCAGATATGTATATGATTGAAGCTTTCTCTATTCTCAAATTTAATACAAGTTCTCAAATTCTTCATACATGTTTTTCCAAGACCCCTGAAATGCAAACTTTCTGGGATTTATTTAAAACATCCCAAACCAGTCTGGCAGAGTGGCTCAAGAGGTAGAGCACCTGCCCAGCAAGTGTGAGGTCCTGAGTTCAAACCCTAGTACCCCCAAAAGCAAAAACATCCCAAACCAATGATTTTTTCTTCCAGTTTTGTCATTAAGATCTCTGATTTGACATCTGAGATATACTACCAGGGCAAGAGAGTGGTAGCAGGGTTTGATGCTGTTGCTTCTTGCAATAAAGGTGGGCAGCACCCTGCTCTCTTACTTCTTTGTGTGTGTGGAGGGTGGAGAGAATGTTGGGATAAAGAGAGGCTATTCCTGATCCCATGAGGAACCACAGATCACTGGGCACACTGCTGCTTTTGGGTCCACACTGACTGGTTGTTGTGTCCATTTGTACAATGGCTTACAATGACACCTCCTCGTGGCAGCTGATTCTTCTGGAGAGTGACTCTGGGAAAACCTCCAGCTACACATTCCCCATCCTCAGCATCACATCAGTGGGCATGTTGGATACAGTGCCTTATTGCTGGAGTCCTGTATCTCAGGCAGCAAGCTGTCCGTGGGTAAAGTTTAAAGGACAGTAGCTTTTGTGACATGGGTGTCCACATGGCCCATGGGAAATGTCTTCTGAGGGGTGGAATCCACATCACCCCAGAACACACCTGCTCACAAATCTATGTTCCTGTTACTGAAGATTTGATGCCAATTCATAAATAATGAGAGCAGTGTTTTAAGGAAAAGGAAGTACAGTTTCATTAATTTGCCAGGCAAATAGATGACTACAGAGGACTAGCATGCCAAAAAACTGCAGTACAGTTCCAAGGGGTTTTTTTTTTATTTGTTTGTTTTTGTTTTTTTGGCAGCATTGGGGTTTGAACTCAGGTCCTCAAGCTTGCTAAGCAGGCACTTTTATCATTTAAGCCACTCCACCTGCTGACCAAGGGTTTTTAAGGGAAAGCCCAGGAGTTTGGGCGTCCAGGTCTGCTTATTTCCTGGCTTATTGGTACCAGTCTCTGAAGCTGCGTGTCTTGTTGATAACGGCTTCTGCCTGTGGCCCTGAGATGGAGATGGGGAGCAAGGTAGTCCAGCTCCCCATCTGGGTGGTTGAGTGACCCAAAGGGGAGCATGATGGCTCAGCAGGCTTTGGAAAAGTGTTGAATTCCTCAGCATGGGGGAAGGAAGAGAAAAGGACAAGGCAAACTTGAGCCTTGAGCACAGGAAGGTGGCTAGTGTGATGATTTAGTTATTAGGCTAAAATGACAGCTGTGAGCACTTTGCAGGTGTCTTTTCCTGTTATACTCCCCTTCTTTTTTTTTTTCTCCTCATGACTCAGCAAAAGCAGGTTCTCTGCTGGGTCAGCATTTTAGTAATTTTAGAACAGGAAATGACTTCCTATCTCTGCCTCAGCTGCCTTAATCAGGTAAGTTGAGGTAATTGGCACATCGCAGTTTACAAAGATTGGAAGGGGAATCCCACAGGGAGAGGAGGGGAAGGGATAATTTCCCCTGTGAGAGTACAGACTTCACCCAAGTGAGGTCAGTCTCCTTTTCCCACTCCACCTCTCCTTATACCACTAAGGAAAAGGGGATTATTGAATCACTACTATGAAAAGCTGCCTCCTTTTGGACCCAGTGGAAGTATCCTCAGAGCATTTCTCCAGATTTAATATGAGGCACTTGGAGGCTGTTAATCTCAGCTGTGGACAGCCAGTAATGGGCATGGCTCCACCCACTGCTAACGCTCCATGCCTTAGCGTAGGCTAAAGGAAATGCTAGAACATCATCTGATAAAGTGCAACACACATTCATGGCAAAAATAAGTCTTTGTGGGCTAGGGGTGTAGCTCAGTGGCACGATGGCAATCCAGGCCCTGGATTTGATCCCTAGTTCTGCAAAAATAAACTTTAAAAATAAAGTAGAATAAAAATAAATCTTAGCAAACTAAGAAAAAGAGGAAACTTCGCCTTGATTCAAGGTGCCTCTCAGAAACCTAGAACAAGAAGTATTTTCAATAGTGAAATAATGGAACCATTCCCATAAAACAATAAAGGAACTCTTTTATCATTGAATCTTTTCAACATGTATAAAGGCTCCTGAGCCCTATAAAAAGGTAAAAATTCAAATATAGGAATTATGAGTCTCATAAAAGAACTGGAAAAATTTCCATTATCTGTAAATACCATCATATATTTATAAAACATAAAAGAGCCAATTTTATTAAAAGAATTAATGGAAAAAATGAGAATCTAAAGAGACGGTTGGGCGTAAGGTCAACAAAAAAAATAAATTGCATGCTTTCTCACAAACCAACAATAATTAATTTAAAATGTGAAAAATTATAGTATCAGTAACAAATAAAACCATAAAATAAAGAAAATAAACCTAAGAAGAAGTGAGGAGACAGGGCATAGTGATTCATGCCTCTAATCCCAGCTACTCAGGAGATGAAGATAGGAGCATCATGAGTTTGAGTCCAGCTCAGGCAAAGTTTTACAAGACCCTATCTCAAAAACGAAATAATCTAGGGGTGTGCCTCAAGTGGTAGAGCAGTTGTCCAGCATGTATAAGGTCCTGGGTTCAAACTCCAGTATTGCAAAAAGAAAATAAAAGAAGATACATCAATTTCTAGAGAGGCTTAGACTGTTCATATATAAAATAGGGAATATATGCTTCTCCTTCTTGATTTTCTAATTTTGGGAAAGACTCAACAATTTGTATGCTGTGTCCTGAGCACATATGGGAGTGATCGGATTAAAAATTAAAATTCCTGGGATGGGGATGTGTCTGAAGTGTGCACTTGCACATCCATGAGTTCAAATCTCATTACTTCCCTCCCCATAACATTCATGGAAGAGTGAGAAACAGCCCCCACCCCCCGTTTCCATCTGGTTTTGTTCAAGAGCTTCTTTTTGTCCAACAAAAGACATGAATATAGTGAGAGAATATTGAAAGGTGTATTGGGGACAGAGGAGCCTCTGGAGACGAGATGGATGGTAGCTCCCTTGTAGGATTCAGTTCCATTTCCACATAGCCCTGGGGCATGGGGCATCGTCCCATTCCATGTACTTGAGACTGGAGTGACCCTCAGAGGCCCAGGACTGCACATTGACTGCCATTTCCACCACTGCCCTGCGTAAACCATCCAGGTTACTGAGTGGGGAGGCATGGGATCACCACCTACAAATGGACCACATGGACTCAGGCTAGAAGCCATCAACACTCAAGTCCATATGTTCTTCCTGATGTTTCTGTAGTTTTCCATCCCCCTGTACAACCTGAAGGAGGAGATCAAGTTGCACCTCCCACCAAACTAAGCAAGTCCTGAGATTGGCTTTTCAATTCTTCAGGCAAGTGGGGGCTCAAAGCCAGAAGTAACTTGACTTCCATAAATACAGAAATGTGAAGCTTCGTGGAACCGAAGCAAAGGAAACTCATGTTAACACACGTATGACTTATTACATCATCTCCACTCAGCTCAAGGGCGGGGTAATTATGAGTATGAGCTTCCGGTCAAGGTGGAAGGGTTCAGATCCAGCCCCTGCCATCCACTGTATGTAATAATACTCAAGACATTGAACTTCTCTAAACTTCAGTATCCTTGTATAATACCTTGTATGGTATTATGCAAGACAAAATTAATAAGAAGTTGAGGAAGTGCTGGCCAAAGTGCTTGATATGCACTGTGCACTCAATGAACAGTCTCTTTTTGTTGTGGTAGTAATTTGGGTAGTTACAGCAATGGTAATAATTGTAACAGCAACAAAGGTATTTTATTTATTCATAGATGAAAAAACTAGGCTCAGGGAAAGTCACAGGATACCTAGCCCATTCCTAGACAAAACCTAAGACCTGGTTTTGATTATAATGAAAGAGCTGAAAACAGAACCAGTGGTGTGGTTAGTGGTGTGAATGCCTTTGTGAAGTGTGAAGTGAGGTGGGGATGTTTTCCTTAGCAGGAAGTTACTTGGGTTAGGTCTGGGGTGGGAGAGGATCTTCCCTAGAGGACAAGATTGGCTGCTATTAGGTCAGGAGGCTGAATTGGCACCCCAGAACTCAAGGGAGTGAACCATGCATACCAAACAGTAGGTTCAAGTTCCATCAGCTCTGTTCTGGAATATCACCTGGCTCCCTGATTTCATGGAGACCAGGTTTGCCCCAAAGAGCCCAGGTGCTAGGTCATCCTGATTGGGTCCTTAGCTGTACACATTAGGAATTTCCCAGGAGTCTGGCTGTCATTATGTTTAATCTTGATGGGACAGGGGACAGGGTACATGGCAGAGGGAAAGTAGAAGGGCCAGGAAGCAGGCAGCCTCTGTGTGATTTGGTGTGTCCTTCCATCCTGGGACTCATGGCCACTGTCTACAAATGAAAGAACTGGACAAATGAGGAAGAAGGAGGTCACCATCTCATAGTGAAGGCCAGGGTTGGAAGTGGCTGCTTTCAGTGTGTGCTCAGAAAGGATTCCCAGGGAAGCGTCAAGATGGGTTAGTGATTATGGGGAAGAGTCAGGGCTCATCTGGGAAATGAAGTGACTAAGGATACCTCTAGCTCTAATAGCCACAAATAAATTTGGTTGAATAAGCATTGCAGCATCTCACAGACGAACTACATCTTCAGGATGGAGGCTGAAAGGCAAGGCAGGATCTTTTCTATCTTGTCATCTAGATGCCTGTTCAAAACTCACAGATAGCCAATCGATACTGCAGACAGTTTTTGTCATTCCATGACCCATCTGTGTACATTTCCACACACTTCTCTTTGCCTCGACCTCTGGGCTCCCCTCGGTACCAGTTGGTGTAGTTCACAGGGGCCCCATCCAGGTAGTAGAAGTCTCCAGGGGTCTCTCCCTCGACCACGCCCAGGTAGGCATAAGTGTTGTGCTTCTTCACAATGCTTGCAATGGCTTTGTTCTCCTCGGGACTCCTTGGAACAGCAATATTGCCACCTGCTCTGGCACATGACTCTCGAATGGCATCGAAGTTGACAGACTGCCCACTGGTGGAGAAGACTTTCTCTCCCACTACCAGCATGGACCCCTGCAAGCTGAGGACTAAGAGCAAAGGAGTCTGGGTCAGACCACCAACCTCTATCAATGTCCATCTGGTGTACTCAGGCTTCTGCCAGTGTGTTCCTGCAACCTCTACATCTCTGCCTCTTTCTATGCACTCCTCTTCCAATCCCAGTTTTTGAAATTCCTCTCTCTGCTCTTATTCATCCATTCATTCACTCACTCATTTAGCAACTACTTATGTCCAGAACCTGAAAATTTCTGGGATTCAACAGAAAGCACAATAAGCAAAGAATGTGCTTTTCCAGGACATTGGGAAGAAATCTGTGTTGGCTTCTGTCTGCTGTGGGCCATTCAGAGACACCAGAAAAGGAAATAAGCATTCCTTCCTCCAAGTCCTGCATGTCCCCACTTGCTTGTCTGGCCTCTAGGCTCTGGAGGATGGGGGTGAGAGGGCTGTGAGAGACCTGAACCCTGTGAGACCCCCTCTCCTGTACCCTTACCTCCCATTGATTGCTGGATTTGATGTCTGAGCTCATGGAGTTCGGTTTGGAGCTCCTCATCCAGGTAAGCTGGGAGCCCTGTGGAGAGACACCACACTCAGGATGAGGGGCAAGCTGACAAAGATCCCCACTTGCTACCAAGCAGGTGTTTTGACAGCTGCAAGCCTAGAACTCTGCCCTTTAATTGTCCACACCCACAGCCCAGCCCCTCGTTGCAAGGGTCCATGAGGCGGAATGCTTCCTCATTCCCTGTGCACCCATCTATCCATGCAGCCTGTCAGTCCCTTCCTGAATGTCTTCCTTGTGGTATCCCTTGAATGGCTCCACCTGTGCACTTCTGTGTGGTTTTCTGGTGTGTGAAGATGGCCTCTCTACAACCCTCCACCAAGGGTAACTGTGATGATCTCTGCATTCTTCTGATGGACCTTGACCTTTCCTACTCGGAGCTCTGGAGCTCCCCTCTGCTCCTTTCCTCCTCAGAGCTCCTGATTGCACTCTCTGCCTGGATCCCAGGGCCAGGTAACCCTGTATATGTGTCGAATGGCCCAGAACCCTGCCTCCCAGTACTGCCCCTCTTCCCCCATCTGATACCTTGTGTCACTCTATCAGTGGTTATGATGCATGGAGCACTTCCTACACCCATCCATCCCTGAATTGTGACCACTTTACCTTGACACCTCTGATACTTAGGTTGAGCAGTATGCCTTGGACACCTGCCATCCCCAAGGTAACTGACCATATGGGCACTGTGCCCATGTCACTACTGCCCATTTGCCCCTCTCAATCCCCACTCACCTGGAGGCCCCCTCTCGCCAGGCTCTCCCTTGTCTCCATGCTCTCCAGGGGCACCAGGGGCTCCAGTCAGCCCATCACGCCCAGGGAGCCCTGGCATTCCTCCAGGGGGACCCATGGGGCCTGCAGAGAGAAGTGGACACAGATGTGTGGACCTCCATTATAATCTGGACTGACTCACCTGCTGCTCCATGGGCACTTTAAGGACGAACTCTTCAGGATGTTCTAGCCTAAGGGCTCCAGGCAACTCCCACCATGTCCTACCCACCTGTCTCTTGGACCTAGCCTAGAGTCCTAAACAGATGGGCCTCTTGAAAATGGGTCCCGATCCCTCAGCTGAGGGTGGAGTCTCCCACACAGTACCTGGAGGTCCAGGGTCTCCTTTGATACCATCTCTCCCATCTCTACCAGGCAGGCCATGGGTTCCTGGAGTGCCAGGGATACCAGGGCTTCCAATACAGAATTCTGTCCCATTGCACATGACGCCAGAAACCACAGTCAAGATGAGGGTGAGGGCCAAAGAGTACAGCGACATGGTTCCTGCTCCAGCTGCTTTTTCTGCAGAAGGGAAGGGCCATTGGCTCATCTGCAGCATTTGCAAATGTCTTTCCCCATAACTCTCCCGCCTCTGTTGTGTTTTGTCAGGACTCCAGGATATGGCAGAGGCTGAGGGACAGGCAGGTCCAGACAAGAGTGCTGGGAAGACCCGAACTATCCTCGCTCAGAAATCCCCAGCATCCTTTGGTATATAACATGGTCTCATGCGCCATCCCACTGACTTGAGGTTGTACGGTCCCTGGGCAGGTGAGGAGTAAAGAGCTTTGGAAAGTCAGAAGCCTGAGTTCACATGGAGTCTCTTTTCTGTTAGCGCCTCACTGTGGGAACTCACTGCACCTCTCTGACCTCAGCTGAAGCTGCTGTGCTCAGAGACAATCTGGTAATTGTTAGGAGGTGGGACACAGTTATTCACTCACTGACTTGTGCCCTTTTGGGGGGTTTTAAGGGATTGTGGTCCTGAGGATAAACAGATGACTGAGGTCCAATCCCCCACCCTCACTCCATGGTCAATGATGGGAAGTCCCCTCCTTCCCAGTCTGGCCTTTAATTAGGCCTGTGGCTTTTAGGCTGAACCCTTACATGGAGAACAACCCAGGGGATGGAGCTGAGCTTACCGTCACACAGAGGCTCCAGGCTGCATGGGTCTCTGCCTCCAAGTCACAGTGGAGAAGTGGGCAGCACCATTTATAGGATGTGGACTGCCAGACTTCCTCCCCACCCCTTTCACAAGGGCCTCTACTCCAGGGAGGGCTAGGTGGGAAGCAGCCATCTTGTTTACACAGCTCATTTCCCTGCAGAGCACTCAGCTGGAAGAGCACTTAGGAGCCTTGAAGGGAGCACGGAATCTGCTAAGGGAAGTCTCCCTTTGGCGGAGGTCACCTACTCTATTCGTAACAAGCTTTGCTAGCAGGGGAAGATGAAAGCCTCCAGCCACCAATGGAGGTCCTTTTAGTTTTTGATTTGGTTCCAGAGAGCACAGAGGTCACAGTTCAAGATCAGGGACATCAATCTGTCCTGGGACCTGGCTCACCACTGAGCCCTGGGTTTCCTCATCCCTGCCTCTGGAGACTGCCACCGAATTGGTGGCACATGAGCAGAGTGACAGGTGAACATACTGCAAGTGCCATCTTTTGTCCTGGCAGGTTCAGCTGTGGTGAGGCAGGGTAGCTCTGGACAGATCCAGGATTGCAGCAGTTTCTGGTTTGGCCATGGGTGATGTTTGGCAACCTGCAATGGTGATTATTTTAAGTGGTGAAATGGTATCTGAAACCCTCAATGAAGAGAACCCCTGTTCAAGCCACTTGACTAAGAAGGGAATCTAACTGTAGAGATGGTAGCCATGGGGAACCAAGACAAGAAAAAAAATCCCCTCACTTCCTATAAGTGATTTGAAAGATTTTGAAATCCCCAAGGAGTGTGGAGACCTTCTAGGGAGTGGGAGGTCAGAGAACAGAAACCCAGTCCTGCTGCAGGAAGCTCTCGGAGCCCTGAGGTACTTTCAGTTGCCCTGGTGCTGCTTGCAACTTGCCCTGAAATGGCTTCTGACTAGGCTTGGGATTTGGGAGCTAGGGCAGTGTAAAGCTGGGGTGGGTGGAAGAGGAGCTCCATCTGCAGGTGAAGAATAGGGACAGAGGCCAGCTGGGATGTCTGGTTGGCAAGGAAGGGTGTGGCTTTAAGAGGCAAACACACTTGAGTTTCAGTCTAGAGTTGCCACTGGCCGGGACCAGGTTATGTAACTGTCTGTTTGTTTTTTTGAAACAGTGTCTCACTACGTAGCCCAGGCTGGCTTTGAATTCATGATCCTCCTAGAGTGCTGGGATTGCACCACCACACCTGGCTTAGGTTAGGTAACTTTTGAACCTCAGTTTTCTGTGTTCACTTCATTATTTTGAAATTACATCAAACTTACAGAAAAGTTGCAGGTAAAGTAAAATACTTTCCCCTGAAACTATAAGAATAGGTGCTCAGGGCTGGATATAGAACTCAGTGGTTGAGCACTTACCTGTCATGCACGAGAGCCTGGGTTTGAGCTCCAGCACTGGGGAAAAAAAGAGAGGAGGTCGACACCAGGATATTAATCACACCAATACTTGAATGTGTATTTCATACAAAGATCTTTCCCCATATAACCATGAAATAACCATCAAAATCAAGACATTGTCACCAATACAGTATCTCCAAATAGCCTTCAGGCCCTCTGCAAAATTCACCAAGTACTCTGATAACCTCCAATTCAGAGTCAAATGTCCCATTTGGCTGTCATGTCTCTTTAGTTTCTTTAAATATGAAATAGTTTCTCAGTCTTTTCTTAACTTTCATGGTCTTAACACTTTTTGGAGATCAAAGGTTAGTGTGTAGAAGTCTCTCAATTTGATTTTTCTTGATATTATTACTTCATGATTAGATTCAGATTTGGCAACTTTGGTTGAGTTACCATGAAAAAGTTGGTGTGTTCTCATCACATTCTATCAGGGTGGCACATGATTTTTAATTTGTCCCAGTACCAACTATGTCTAATTTGATCATTTTTTTTGGGTGGTACTGGGATTGGAGCTCAGGGCCTCACACTTGCTAGGCAGGTACTCCACTGCTTGAGCCACTCCCCACCAGTCATTTTATTAAGGTGGTATGTGCCAGGATTCTCTACCATTAAATTATCCTCTTTCTTTCTTTTTTAACAACAACTATTTTGTGGGAAGATGCTTTGGAACTGTATAAAGATGTCATCCCTCTTTTTTCCTTCTTATTTATCTTTGTCAATATGGGCTCATTCTTGAGTTATACTAAAGGGAGACGTTCACTCAGGATGCAGGGAAGAAGAGGATACAACAGCTATAGATAATTTTAAAACAGTCTATGGGCACACATGCAAGATGGTGGCCACAATCCTGGACTCAAGATGCCCCTTTAGGTTTCTGAGCACAAGCATCAAGATAACCTTCATGGCCTTGTCCAGTGAGAGGACAGGGAAGCAGGAGGCTCCTGAGTCACCAGTGGGGCCTGTGTAGCCATCAACATTCCAGACACCATGGCCCACCTCATCAGCCCCCTTCCTTTCCCTGCAAGAGGCATCAGTGCTGCCAACTTCTGCCCATGCAGCCCTTGGGTAGTGGGGTCTTCAGCATAGAAAAAGGGTTGTCTCTTTCTAGTCAGCTGGTCTTAATCGCTATTCAACAGCAGCTATTCCCAGTGATTAAGCCCATCACTTACACTGTTGCGACCCCAGTGACCACCTCCATCTCCCAGCTGCCCATCATGTAGATAGTTCATGTTATCTATAAGATACCAGAGGTGTCAATCACCAGTGTGGCTGGACTTCTCCCAGCAAATACATATGCAGTTGTTGGACAAGCCATGGTCACTCAGGCAGTGGTGCTGCTACTCCCCAAGGCAGAACCACAAGAGAATGGGGACCACAAAGAAATCAAAGTGGAAGTAGAGCCCGTTCTTGCGATTAGCCATGCCACACGAGGTGCTTCTAGCTGGACCATCCCAACCTCACAAGGCACCCTTGTCCAGATGGTCACCATAGTGCAACAGACAGCTCTAGGTCAACACCAGCTTCCAATAAAAACTGCAATACAGATGGGACTCACGTGGTACCCACTGCAGTGCACAACCAGGTGGACAGTGCAGCAGTGAGTCCTCCACACATGTTGGCAACCCGTGCATCGGCATCCCTGCTCACAAAACCCCAGGCACGGCAGCCAATCTCAAACGGATCAAAGTGGAAGATGGTGAGAGCGACATCATTGCCTTGCCCTGAGTGTGGACACGCCACCAGCAGCCACAGGAAAAGCAGATCCAATGTTAGAGCTAGGGAGCTCTTCTTATATAAAACATGAACTTTGTGTGCCAAAAGGGGATGCAGCCTCTCACGGATGCTCATTCTCTCAGTGAACAAAGGGCCCTGTGGTTGAGGTCCCCTTCGTACTGAAAACACCCAGGGGGCCTTAAAACTCTTTAACATAAAGACAAAAGTCAAATTTGAACAAACCCGCAGCAGTGAGCCTGATTCCAGAGGTTGTGTCTCACACAGAGTGCTTGCTGGGATGCTGCTTGTAGACTTGCCTGTTAACTACCAGCAAGAACTCATGGTCCTTCCTTGGCCCAAGCCTCATGCAGTCAGTGCTAATGTGGGCAGATCTCACAAGACTGGGCTGCCATCTGAGGACAGGGCCAGAGCCACTGACCACCCTCACAGGAGATGAGACGGTATTTTTGTTGTTCACATGTGGAATTCGATATTTTGAGGTTACTTTCTTTACAAAATAATTGAATCTTAGACATTTTTATATCACTCCATTTCTAATTCTGGAAATTTTGGAATCACTGGACCTTTCATATGGATTCATTTGGGAGAAAAGAAGCAACATTGTTCTTTCTGTTTGTTTCTGTGGTTTGTTCTCATCCCATAGAATGGTTTTCTCTTGTCTGTCCTGTCCACTTCCAGGTGGCACTTTTTTAGGACACTTGCATGTTTCTAGGTCAGAGCAATTGCCTGATGAATTGCCTTCCCCGTGTCAGCATGTAGGGCTGTGGGGATCCAGGAGGCCAGGGAGAAGTGGAACAGAAGGGACAGCCGGGATACATCTGAGCTGTACAAACTGCTCTCCTTGCTGGGTTTTTGTTGTCTTTTTCTTTATGTTGACATCCTTTCAAACCAAGATTACAGATCTCTCCATGGTATATGCGATACCTTAGGTGTCTTCACTGGCTCCTGGGGTAACCTGATCAGCTGTCCACACAGTGCACTGCAGTTTCTGTGCTTATCAAGAGCCTCTGCACTGTGGGAGAAGTTGCCACCTGACAGAGGGTCTTGGAAGCCAGTGCCCTGAAGCTACCTGTTGAAAGCCTCCAGACCATGTTCTGATTTGCAGTAGAAGGCTTCTCTGGCCTCTCAGAATCAGTCTCACACTGAGGCTGACTTGTCTCCTACAAGAAATGAAATCAAGTGGGAAGGAAAAGGCAAGGAGAGGTGGGAGGCCGCAGTCACAGTCCACCATCCTCAGTGGAGTCACTTGCCTTTTTGGAGAGCTCCTGGTTAGGGCTGGATAACAGCAGGACAGAGAGGGCTTTTGCTTTACTGTGTGTTTTTTAATGTCATCATCATAACATTATTTATTTGAATGTCATTATTCTGGTATTTATTTTTTTTAAAGAGAGGGAAAACTCCCATATTTTCCTGGTGGGATGAAATGGCTCAGAATGGTATATTTAGACAATATTAAAACATTTATTATTTCCTGAAGACTATAGTAATTCTATTCTGAGTGTTGATGTCACCCCACAGTCTGGAGCTGATATGTATCAAAATTCTGAGGTGTCTGTACACTACCTGGATTTATAACTTAACTACTTAAAAAATAAAAATAAGACATCAAAAAATCCAATATACAATTTATTAGCACATTGCTCCAGCAAATCTAAATAATGTCACTAATAAATATTTCTCTTCCTAAATAGTTAGCTCCAAAGATTGCTGCAGTGACAGCTGAGTCCTGACAGCCCAGGCCAGGCCACTCCTCTGCATAATTCTCTTCTTATCCTGCCTAGGTTCTGACCCTCTACCCCAAGGAGTTTTCTTTCTCAGGTATCTTCCTTGCCCTCCTCAGGGTCTAACACCCCATCTGGGCCACTTCCTTATATAGGTGGCCCAATATCCCCCATTAGGATGCTCTTCTGTGGGGGCTTACTTGTCATTCTGCCCACACTCTGGCAGTCCACACCAAATCACCTCAGAGCAGATTGCCTCACTCCACAAATAGTCTTACTTCCTTTGGACAGCCTCTTATGCATATGCTCCTCACTCAAGGTAAAGTAATGTGTAGAAACCAGGAAGATGATACTTTTGTAAGTGTGCTTGAGGTAAGACTGAAGACGTACAAAGAGAAAGTCATGCACTCCCTCTTAACTGCTTGGGGAACTCCATCTTAACTGCTTGGGGAACTCTGTTGTCCCCCTTCTCCAATTGCCCTGGGTTCTAGCTGGATAAGATATCTGGATGTGTCTCTCTTGAGATTTTCTTTCTTAGATTATCACAATTTATGAAATGTACAGAAAGTAAATCCTCCTTCAATACTTTAGTGAACCAAGACTGAGAGGGGTTTCACTTCACCACTAAGGACACCCACAGACTGAAAGTGAAAGGATGGGATAAGATGTCCCAATGGAAATGCAATCCAGAAGAAAGCAAGAGTAGCCATACTTAGATCAGATAAAAGAGGCTTTTAACTTTAAATCAATAAAAAGAGATAAGGAAGGCCATTGTATAATGATAAGGGGATCAATTCAGCAAGAGGAAATACCAAATCTAAATTCACAGGCACCCAATAACAAAGCATCCAAATATATAAAAAAATATTAAATAGACAAAAAGTAAGAGATAGGTTCTGATACAATAATATTAGTGGATTTTAGCACTTTACTTATAGCAATGGACAGAATACCCAGACAGAAAATCAACAAAGAATCAGCAGCTGCATTGTACCCTAGACCAAATGGACCTAAAAGAACATTCCTCCAACAATTACAGAATACACATTCTTCTCATCAGCACACGTAATGTTCTACAGGGTGGCTCCTATATAGGACACAAAATAAATCTTAACAAGTTGTTTTAAAATTTGAATGTCTTTTACAGTGTGTCATTGGGTTCTCACTCACCTACAGGTCCATTGTGGTCAAGGTGGACAGGTCAGTCCAAAACAAGGGATTGTAAAGCTGTAAGTGACAGACTCTGTCATGGTGGGGACATGGGCTGATGTCCCCAAGCAGAAGGGCCAAGGGACAAGTGTTGTGGTAAAACATAAACCAGAGAAGAAAGCAGTGGATTAACACACAGAGATTCAGGGACATGAGCACTGACCACTGCTCAGTGGAAAGCAAGAGTCCGGTAGAGTCATTCGTCATTCTATACCCTTAGATGTCCTTCTTAGAGTAAAAACTTGTGTACTGCCAGTGGGCTTGGTGTACATACCATGGGGTCCCCAGTGACTCTCAGGTCCACTGTGGTCAAGATGCATAGGTCAGTCTTCAACAAGGAGTTATAAATACCTAGAAGACGACATGATATGCCATGGTGGGAATATAAGCTGGTGTCCCCAGGTAGAAGGGTCCTTGAATGCCTCTGGACATCAGGGTCAGTTTCCAAGCCTGCAGCCCTCCTCCAAAAAGAGGAATGTTTCAGATCCCCTAAACAACGAGCCTGATTCTAGCCATCACTTTTCCTTACACCCAAAGAGGGCCAGTCATTCTTCCCACTCTCTTATTAAAAACCGAGCTTTAGCACCCCAAAGCAGATCAGAAGGAAGACAGAATACACACACACACACACACACACACACACACACACACACACACACCCCACATTCCACTTCAAGCCCAGGTGGATTCTGCTCACTGATAATGATGACCTGCAATGGGCCTCAGTTCTTACACCTATAAAATGGCATAAAGGCAGCTTGCTCCTAGCTGCAAGCATCACATGGAATAGTGGTTTTGTGCATTATCCTTAAGAAAAGGACTCACATAACAAAGAAAAAGATGGAGCCCTCTCTGGGCTAGAAACCTAGTTGGACAGATAATAATAAAAACAGTTTGCACAGAACTCACAAGAGGGAGTCCTCTCTGTGTACAGGGACTGTGTGGTCAAGTCTGCCTTCTGCTGGCCGCATTAAAAACTGCATCCAGTTGAGGGGCTGGGCAGACAGATGTCAAACACCACCTCTCCCTATTCATCCATTCACTGTATCAGACGCCCTGACAGAGCAGGAGGGCTAATTCACCAAGCCTCCCAGTGACTTCTCTCCTGCTTCACCGCTTCCCCCATGACCTGGCCTGATAGAATCGGTCTTTGCTCTTGTGTGCCTCCGTTTTGTCTGGGCTCTTCTGGCTGCTTGTTCCATCCCTATTTGTCCACAGAGACCAGGTCAGTGCTTGTCCCTGGAGAAGCATAGGACAAATCACTATCCATACCAGTGCACCAGCAAGGCAGCAGGCACTGGCTGGACCCTGTATGTTTCCTCACCCCTCCCTGGCTCTCGGGAAGGTGGATCTATCTTCACTCCCTGTAGAAGACAGAGACACTGGGGCTCAGCGAGTTTTCATAACTCAACTGAGGTGGCACAGCTGAAGGTTCTAGAGCCTGATTCAAAACTCGTTCTGGCTGACACCAGAACTTGTGTCAGGTTTTGCTGAAGACGTTCAGTGTGTTCTCCGGCCATGACAGCCACAGTCATGGATTAGGCTCTGCTCAGGCTCAGGCTGACCTTCAACTCTGCAGGATGGACCTGGTCCAGGCCTCAGCTCCCAAAACTGCCCACCCTACTCCCCAGAGGTTCTGGCCTTGCTCTTTGGCCACGGCTCATACCCACACTTGGAAATGCTTGACCTGACCCAGTCAGGCTGCTGGGCACAGCAACCCTCACTTCCTAACCTTGGTCCTAAGGCTGCAGATACCCCAGAGCACGGCTGCCCTGAGACCCTGTGCACATGCATCATATGGGTGGTGGTGACTCTGGGGCAGGCTCTTGTGGTCCAGGTGCCCTGGTGGGAGGAGCAGAGCTGAGGAATCCCAGAGAATACTAGCCTTCTCCTGCTGTGAGAAGCTGTCCTTAGGCCAGTCCTGGCCAGGGCCCTGATAGTCAAGAGGGTAGCAACCCTGCAGGGTCCAGATCACTGGGGAACCCCTGGGCCCCTCATTCCATGCACCTGCCCTCTTCTAGGTCACCCTAGCCCAGCCATGACTGAATCACTTTATATCTAAGGAAAGCAAGAACTTCCACTATTATCCTGTCACCGAGCACTGTGGAGGCATTGGCCTGACATTTATTTTATTTTTACTTTTTATGATCACATTCTTGTTGTACTGGGGGTACATTGTGACATTTACCAAGGTTCTTACAATATATCATAGTTGAATTCACCCCCTCCTTCATTCTCCTTTTCTGGAATAGTATCAACAGGTCTGACATTTTGAGTGTCTTTGGTTGAACTGCTCCCAGATAGTAGCATATTATTTAGGAAACAGTGGGTTGTTGAATTAAAAGTAACTCCCTGTGTGTTCTAGAGATCATAATATAGTAAGTTGAATGTGCACAATTTATTAAGTGCCATCTGCAAATTTATAATACTGTTGAGATACAATTTGAGGAAAAGTACACTTACCTTTAGAAGTTTTTCTTTAATTTTACTTGTTAATTAGTATACATTGGCAGCACCAGGAGTTCCACTGTGGTAATTCCACACATCTCATCTGTACAGCGTACCCTGAACAAGTTTCCAAACAGCAGTGTTTTGTGGGTTTCCTTACACTATCTTCATAGGTATATATTAATATATATCATACTTCAATCCTCTTCGCTCCTCAGTATCCTTTCTTTCTTCCTTCCCCTCTTCTGATTCCCTCTATATGGGCTAGATATAGTTATGGTCCATTACTACCACCACCACACCACTGTCGTCATTGTCATTTTTGGTCTAGATTCCATAGATGAGCAAAAACGTGAGATATTTGGCTTTTTGAGCTTGGCTTATCATGCTCAGCGATGATTTCCAGTTCCTTCCATTTTCCTGAAAATGACATGATTTCTCTTTTCTTTTTTGGCTGAATATATATAATATATATTCATATACCATATAAATTTTGTTTATTCATTCATCAGTTGTTGGACACATCAGCTGATTCCACAGCTTGGCTATAGTGAATAGAGCAGCAATAAGCATTGGTTTGCAAGTGTCTCTTGTATATTGGTTTACACTCCTTCACATATATGCCCAAGAGTGGTATGGCAGGGTCATAAGGTAGGTCTATTTTTAGTTTTTTGAGAAACTCCATGCTGATTTCCATAGTGGTTGCACTAGATTACATTCCCACCAGCACTGCATGAGGGTCCTTTTGCCCTGCATCCTCCCCAGCATTTGTTGTTGTTTGTTTTTTCTTGATTATACCCAATAGGACTGAAGTGAGATGGAATCTCAGTGAGTTTGATTTGACTTTCCTTTATGGCTGAGAATGTGAACATTTCTTTGTGTGCTTATTAGCCATTTGCTCTTCTTCTGAGAACTGTTCAATTTATTTGCCCATTTATTAATTACATTATTTGTTTTGCTGTTTAATTTTTTGAGCTCTTTATATATTCTGGATATTAAAGATTTATCTGTTGAATAGCTGACAAAGACTTTTTTCCATTTTGTAAGTTGACTCTTGATTCTGGTAATTATTGTCCCGATATGCCGAAAAATTTGATGCAATCCCATTTTTCTATTCCTGTTCTTATTTTCTGGGCAGTTGGAGTCCTATTCAGCAAATAATTACATAGGCCTATATCTTCCAGTGTTTTCCCTATGTCTTCCTGTAGTGGTTTCAAAGTTTCAGGTCTTACATTAAGGTCTTTCCATTTGATCCATCTGGAGTTGATTTGTGTACCTGGTGAGAGAGGGGTCTAGTTTTAGTCTTCTGCGGGTAGATACCCAGTTTTCCCAGTGCTGTATATTGAAGAGGCTGTCTTTTCTCCAGTGTATGTTTCTGGCTCCTTTGTCAAAAACCAGATGGCTGTAGTTGTGGGTTTATTTCTGGGTCTTCTATTCTGTCCCATTGTTCTCCGTGTCTCTTTTTTGCTAGCGCCATGCTGGTTTTTCTACTATGACTATGTAGTATAATTTGAGGTCTGGTGTTGTGATAATGCCAGCATTGCTCTTTTTGCTTAGGATTACTTTTGCTATTCAGGGTCCTTTATTTTTCCATATGAATTTTAGGATTGATTTTTCTATTTCCACAAAGTAGGACATTAGGACTTTGATGGGCATTTCACTGAATCTGTAGGCTGCTTTTAGTAGTGTAGCCATTTTTACAACATTAATTCTGCTGATCAGTGGACATCAGAGGTATTTCCATCTTCTGGTGTCTTCAATTTCTTTCTTCAAGGTTTCATAGTTTTCATTGTAGAGGTCTTTCACCTCCTTTGTTAAGTTTATACCTAGGTACTTTTTTGAGGGTATTGTGAATGGGATTGTTTTCCTAGTTTTTTTCTAAGCTTGCTCATTGTTGGTATATAAAAAAGCCACTGATTTTTGTATGTTGATTTTGTATCCTGTCATTTTTCCAAAAGTGTTTGTCAGATCTAGAAGTTTATAAAAAGGCTTTTTAAAAAAGCTAAAAACACCTTTTGATAACTCAAAAACACACATGAAGATCTCGGTGCAGCGGCCTGTAATCCTAGCTTCTAGGGAGGCAGAGATTGGATCATGGTTAAATGTCAGCTTGGGAAAAAGATTAGTGAGAACCCATCTCAACAAACAAGCTAAGCATGGAGGTTTGTTTCTGTAATCCCTGCCACAAGGGAAGCATAAGTAGAAAGATTGTAGTCCAAGGTTGGCCCCTGGAAAATAGCAAGCGACCCTATCTGAAAAATAACCTAAAGCAAGAAGGGCTAGAAGCATGACTCAAGTAGAAGAATACTTCTTAGCAAGCACAAGTCTTTGAGTTCAAACCCCAGTACCACAAAAACCAAAAACCAAACCAAAAAACACATCACCCCCCCCCCCCGCCAAAAACAACCAGTCAAACTTAAAGAAAAGTAAGAAATTACATACAGCATTATGGTGACTCGTGCTTTGGACCAAGAGTCATATGGAGGCTCAGTGAGCCAGGTGGTGACTCATTTCTAGTTTTCAAATGGGGAGGACAGTGACTCCTTTGTGGAGGCCAGCTCAGGGGTGCCCCTGCAGGAGGGGTGAGTGAACTCCACTTATGGGCTGACTGCCAACAGGCATTGGGAATGGAGAAGAGGTGGGGTGCCTGGAAGCTGGGGTGGGAGCAGAGTGAAGCCTGCATCTCAGAGGAGGCTGCATCCCATGCAAATTCTCCTGGATGGATGCTGCACTGTGTCATCGGCCACGTGAGGATCCATGTCTAGAAGATTGGGTTTCATGGCTATTTCTGTTCTCTCTGTCTTAGTCCACTTCTCCATCTGGAGGTGACGAGGCTCTGCTCAGTCTCCTGCACTCTCAACCAAAGGTCATGAGCTTTTGGTTGAAGGAACAGGATTTGGCTCTGAGAGAAGAACTCATTCTGGGTTAGTCAGCTCTCCATCCATAGCAAAGTCCTTGAGATGATTAATTTATAAGGAGGGAAATTTATTTTGACTCACAGTTCCAGAGGTTTAGTCCATAGGCACTTGACTCCAGTTTTTTGGATCTGTGGCAAGACAAAAATATCACTGTAGAGAGTGTCTGGTGGAACAAAACTGCTTACCTCATGGAATCCAAGAAAGAGAGAGAGAGAGAGAGAGAGAGAGAGAGAGAGAGAGAGAGAGAGAGAGAGAGAGAGAGAGGAAGAGGCTGGGGACCCAGCTGGGAGTGTGGTCCAGAATCTAACTTCCTCCTACTAACCCTACCTCCTAAGTTCTATTACCTCCCAATAGCACCACTGGCTGGAGACGAAGCCATCACAGAGGAGACTTTTGGGGACATTCAAGATCCAAACAGTTTTATTATAGGAAGACTATATAAACCCTCTAACTCCACTTGCTTTTAGTTGATTTTCAAAGTCATTAATTTTGGAGGTAATGTCTTTTGCCTTCCTCTGTGCTAGAGTGAAGCTTGAGTACAGCTTCCATTTCACTAAAATAGCCTAGAACATGGGATGTCTTTTGTCACTGGTTGAACAAGTCTGTCCAAAACCAGAGAACCATCCACCGTGATGCTCTTCCCATGTCCTATTGAGACCTGGAGAGAGCGAGATTTGGTCTCACATACCTGAGATTCTTCCCTGAAACTCTGAGACACTTCTCCAAGTCTATCAAGGTGACTTCTGGGATCACAGACATAAAGGCTTGGAAGGTTGAAGCATCTCCCTCATTCCCCAGGCTGATGCAGGGACTCTGAGGCCACCATGACTAGCTGAGCCACAACACTGGAATCACTGGGTTCTGACCAGAACCAAAACTTCCTAGTCAACCAGGTTGAAGAGAGGGTGGGAGGACAGCAACAGTCAAGTCACAAAATGGTCAAATCATACACTTGAAGCTCCTTGTAGAAAGAAAATGTGTTTAGTGAAGGAGGCATAAAGCCATCATCAGCCACTTCTTAGAATTCACACATTCCTCTTTGTTCTCCTCTCTTATAAGTTGTTTAAAATCCTTGTCCACAGGAATATCTGAATTGTATAATTAAAAATGTAAGTGACCAGGCATGGTGGCTCAAACCCGTAATCCCAGTTACTTGGGAGGCAGAGATCAGGAAGATTGTGGGTTCGAGGCCAGCCGTGGGATACAATTAGCAAGACCCCACCTCAACCAATAAAAAAATCTGTGTGTAACAGCTTCCCCAAGAACACTTCCAAACTTGGATGAGATTATTCTTAGCAAACTAGGTTAATGAGATTTATAAGATAGGAATAAGATGGTGACACTTCTAAATGCCAACTATTGTATTGATATTGTATGGCGCCTAAAACCACTTAATATGACATTTCTTTGAGACTTAAATACTTAGAATACGTAAGTGACAAGTCAGTAACTGCTTTTCATAACTTAGATACAGTTCTGGAAAAATTAATTTTCTCCTGATTAAGAGAAAAAGGTTTTTTTTTTTCAAGTTTAGAAACCTATTAATATATCTTTTTAAAGTTTTACATTCAGGAAGTTACTTTGTCCTTGTAAGCAAAAGGATGGGTCTTCTGGTGAGCATGAGGCTTTATATATTACAGGGATTTGTGCTGGAGAACTTTATAAACTTTTTCTCCTCTACTCAAAATATTTTTAATAAAGTATCAAAATGTTCTTGATTTAAACAAACAAGCAAAAATCTGGTGTGGGCATGCGCCAATCATTCCAGCTACTCAGGAGGTGTAAATAGGAAGACGGTGGTTGAAGTCAGCCTGGAAAATAAATGAGAGACTCTATTCAAAAAAATAACTAAAGTAAAAGGAGCTGGGAATGTGGCTCAGTGGTAGAGTGTGTGCCTAGTAAGCGCAAGGCCCTGAGTTGAAGCCCCAATATTGCAAATATATATATGTATATATGAATATATTATATAATTTTAAATATTCAACAAATTCAAATAAATGCACATCTACACTTTGATAGGGCACAGAATGTTTATTAAAAATTACCACTTTGGACTACAATGAAAATCTCAGTTTTTAAAAAAATACTAACAATGGAAATTTTGTCTGCAATTACTTTTTTTTTCTTTTTCTTTTATTATTCATATGTGCATACAAGTCTTGGTTCATTTCTCCCCCCTGCCCCCATGTCTGCAATTACTTGGCAGTAAAACTAGAACAAGTAAAAAGCTGAAACAAACAAACCAAAAAAAGCAAGAAAGGTGAAATTTTAAAACACCCTCAGAAGTAAATTTTGCATCAAGAAGCCACCAAAACCAACATGCAGCTCAGAAAGTTAGGAGTGCAAAAAGAGATGTAGAAATGAGAAACAAATCAAAATATCTTAGAGCTCAGAATACCTAAAAGTTTCCATGCCCAAAACGCAAGAGCCAATTACAAAGTGAATTTTTAAAAGAGAGAGGCGAAAATTTACAACTAAAGAAGAGAAAGAGCAGAAAACCAAAGATATTGAGGGGAATACAAGTAACAGATGTTGGGAGTAGCTCAGAAGGAGGGGACAGTGCAAGGCTGGCCCCTGAGGATGTGGCAGGGTTTCTCTGAGTCCTGGTATGAAGATGAAACAACCCTAAGTTCACCCCTAGGCCTCACTGCACCCGATCCCACCTCACTTGGTGTTAAGAGCAGGCAGTGGGCCCAGGGGACAGGGACAGTGTGCAAGTCAGCCCCCAAACTCTTCCCAGAGGGGCCCCTACAAAGCCAGGGCAAAGTTGAGAGTCAAGGGCAGTCCCTGCTGCTGCAGACCTGAAGGAGAGGTTGGATGGATCCCAGGAATGCAGAGTCCTGGGAATAGTCCCTCAGGAGTGCCCTATCCAGTGAAGTGCAGGGGACTGCTGCCCCTGTCCCTGCCCTCCCCTCTTCACTTAGAAAAGTCCTCATGTGCCTAAGCCTCAGTTTCCTCATCTATGACTGTGGACCTAAACAGCCTTGGTGGTAGGAAATTTCTGTTCTCTCAGGCTGTGTGATCATGTCAGAAGCTGTGGCAGCTCCTTTCAGCCTGATGCTGGGTCCCAGGGTTTCCTGGAGGGCTTCTGTGAACAGCCTGAAGGGACAGAAGGGGCGCCCTGACCTTCAGTGACCAAGAGCAGATGTGGGCTTTCCAGATAGCCTCTTTTCCTCCCATCAGGCACACACCAACCTTGCCCTCCTGCTGCCCAAGGGCTAGAGCTCTGCCAAGTGACCTACAGGTTGGAATACCATGTCTGACCCCATGAGGAAATCATGCAAGTGTGACATTCACATTAACAGAAGAAAGAACCAAACTTCCCTCCAGAAAGTTTGTATCAAGTTACACCCCATTAACTGTGCTTAGGGATGTTCATTTCCTTATAGTTTTGTCAACTTTTTTCTCCTTCCTTTCTTCTATTTTTTGCCATCTGTTTGTCAAGAAAGTTGTTTTACTTTTAAAAAATTTTTATTTATTGAAATATAAATTCAGTTCAACAATTTTTTTTCTTGCAGTACTGGGGTTTGAACTCAGGGCTTCATGCTTGCTAGGCAGGTGCTCTACCAAGAGAGCTACCCTTCCAGCTCTAGTTTAGTGACTTTTGTTTCTCCTGGCTTTTCCACTTTTATTGCATTTGTTTACATTCATTTACTTGTTTATATTTTGTACATTTCCTACTGAGGTTTTTGTTGCCTTCTTTTTTATCTGTGTGTGGCTCATTCAATTTGACACTGCAATTTTTTTTATTATCACTTATCTTTGATCTTTGTGTTTTCTTCTCTTAATGTGTAAAGGGTGTATGCTTATAAAACCAAATTTGGCAAGGGGTATGAACTGCATTGCTTGTGTCCCCCACATGCCTCCAAGATTCACATCTTGAAATCCTAACCCCCAGGAGGAGGGATCTTTGGGAAGTGATTAGGCCGCCAGCAGCCTCTTCCTGAGTGGGATTTATGCTCTGATAAAAGACTCCACAGAGCTCTTTTGCTCTTTTACCATCATCTGAGCACATAAGAAGTCCCAGGCCTTCAATGGGAAGAAGATCCTCACCCAAAACAATCATGCTGGCTCTCTGATCTCAGACTTTCAGGTTCTGGAACTGTGAGAAGTAAGTTTGTGTTGTTTATAAGCCACCCAGTTTATGCTATCTTGTGATAGTAGCTTGAATTAAGACAACAATTTATTTCCCTTATGAACTCTGAGTTTCACCCTGCTCTCTGATGGTCACATCAGATGAGTCCACACGACTTCCCATATTGTAGGGGATATCCCATAGCACCACTGATGGGGTCTTCTGGGTTGTAAACTCCCCTGTTCCCTTGGGCTGCTTCCTTCTTCCCATTGGTTGTTCATCTCCACACATTCTTCTGCATTTGGGCCAGAAAAGAACCAAACCTCAGAACACAGGCCCCTTTCCTTATTTCTTCCTCTTGGGGATGTGGTAGAAAGGCAGTATGATTGGACCCAGCAATCCATCAGAGCTCATCTTTCAAAAGCCAATACCCAGGAGACAAGAGTTGGTAAGAAGGAAATTGGGCTTACTTCAGGAGTGGCCTGAGGAGAAGATGGGTGGGTTGTTGCCTTTCCTCCCTCCCACCCCCACAAAAGAAAACCCCATCTTGTGGAAATCAAGTATATGAAAGGACTTTTATAGGGAGGGTAGCAACATGCAATGAGACAGTGGGCGGGAAGGAGGGCATTTCATCATCCAGGACTCTCAAGAGTCTTTCTTTTATTCTTTGGCTGGAACATAACGATCAACCCTGTCTCCCTCAGAATAGTACCTCCATCCACTACCCACTCTAAAATACCTCTTTATTTCACTATCATTTAGAAAATGCTGAGTGATCGTAGTATAGTCATCACAGTCACAGCGCTACCTTTTTTTTTTTTTCCTGTTTGTTAGTACCAGGGTTCAAACTCAGGGTCTTGCCCTGCCTAGGTACTCTACTACTCGAGTCACACCCCCAGCCCTCAGCGCTATCCCTTTAATCGGTGCTATGAAAAATAGCAGCAACAACAAAAACCCTCTTTGGAATGCTTGTAATGTACACTTCTGAACACCTGAGCCTGGAAGGACCAATCAGAGAGTGAGCATCATCCTCATACCTTGTTGCTAAGAGAGGCATGAGAAACGGACCCTTCTCGAGTTTATTCTCTGAGGTAGCCTGTGCTACATGGAGCACCACTCTGTGCAGACCCCACACTGGAGCCAGGAACAGCATGGCAAATGATGCAGAGAAGGCTGGACACTGGGAGTGCCAAGGCCTGTCGGGGCAACAGGCCTAAACAAGCCAGGACTGATGGCTATAAGCAGCTCCTTAGGGAGACTGTGCTGATGACTATGTTGATAAACTCGATCGTGGCCATCACGTATCTGCATAGCAAATTATCTCATTGACCACCTCGAATATATACAATTTCGTTTGTCCATTATACCTTTGTAAAGTTGGGAAAAACAAAAAAAAAATCCTTTTTGGGTTGATACATCATTTTCAGTGTATGTTATTATTATTATTATTATTGCCATGGCATCATGATTAATAATTAATAAAAATACTGAGTTATTAAGCCAGGCGTGGTGGTGCGTGCCTGTAAATCCAGCTATGTGGGAGGCAGAAATAGAATGATCATGGTTGAGGCCAGTCCAGAAAAAAGCATGAGACCCTATCTGAAAAATAAACTAAAAGCGAAAGTACTGGAGGCATGGTTCCAGTGGTAGAGCACTTGCTAGGAAGTCCTGAGTTCAATCCCCAGTAATTTTTTTAATTACTTAAAAAATAACTCCCACCTTTGATATTCTAGTAGCAGATAAAGATGGCATTGAGCATAATTTACAGAGGCTCCTATGGAGTACCTTTCTGAAGGGAGATTTCTAGACTGAAGCTGGAAGGATTCAGGGAGCCACCGTGTGAAGAAAAGGAGGGAGGTGGGCAGATGGAAGGAGTTAAGTGAGGGCAGTGGGCTCCAAGGGGTTAAATAATGGGATATATTTTGGCACATGGTGTTAAACACTAAACAGGACACTAACAATGGAGTAGAAAAGAGAGGTGATCAAGAAATGCGCTTTCCAGAAGCAGAAATTTCATCTGAGACCCACAGGATGAGATGGATGAATGTCTCAAGCAAAGGTCCTGAGGCAGGAATGAGCCTGGCCTGTTGGGGGAAACCAAAGAAACCCCGGAGTCTGAAGTGGGGCGGTGGAGTTGGTCCCAGATTGAGGGTGGAGATGGGCACTGGGTGGGCATCAGAGTAGTGACAGCCTAGGCACAGATTTTGTGTTCTGAATGGATTTAGGTGTACTCAATGATTAGGAACACTATCATATTTACATTTTTAAATAAATTCTGCCATTTTCTATACCACCAATAAACTCCACACGGCTGAATTCTCTGGACCTTCCCAGGTCTCACATCTCGTAACTCATAGCATCATTCCTCAAACAGCTCAGAAACAGTTGTCACTGGATTCCTAAGTACATCCCCACCTCTAGAGTCCTATCCCTACCAGTCTCTCCCTCCTAACCACCTTTGCCCTTCCACATTTCACTGATATTTTGACACTTGAGGACTCCATGACTCAAAAGTTGTCCTCTTTTCTTGCTTTCAGTGCATATTTTGCCTTTTTTTTGCCCACAGATAAGGTCTTGCTGCTTCCGTGTTCTTGCAAAATGTGTGTGACTTTCTGTAATGCAAATATCACATTGCAATCCCCGTATGGCTTCTCTGGGCACAGAGTCTCTCTCACACAAGACTCTGAGACCTGTCTTTGACCTTTGCTTTATCTCTGTCCTTCCTGGAACCCAGGTCAGGTCTTCATGGAGTAAGGGCTGGGAGGAGGCACACAGAACTCACCTCAGCCTATGCCCATGTGCCCCAGAGCAGACACCCCTCCACCACCTGCTTATAGGAAACTGCAGAAGTCCCAGCTCCCCTTCTGCTCCAGCAAAGCCTCCAGGGCTCCATGCAGGGACAGTCTTCTAGTAAAGGGTCACTTGGTTATTCTCCTCCCAGCTGAAAATGTGGGAAATGTGAAAGGGAAATAATGAGTGCCTGCAGAAAGTCTTGGATCAGCGATGCCCACCCACACCCTTCACTCATTCACTGCTGACCACACCTCAGAAACCATTCACTCCCTGCAGACCACAGCCCTTGAATTATTCATTCATTGCAGGCTGCGCCCCTGAAATCATTTATTCACTGCAGGCCACTCCCTTTCACCCACTCACTGCATACAACTTTCAATCACTTATTCAGGCATTCAACAGATATGGCCTGAATGAAGGGGTAGAATAAGACAGACAGGCTGACCATAAAGTCAAGAAAATGCTCTGAGACTAAGAAGCTACTGGCTATCACAATGCCCTTCTCACATCCCCAGCTGTCTCAGGTCTCTACTTCAGAGGGTCATGGAGCAACTACAGCAATGCAGTGACAACACAGGATCTGGTGGATGAGAAAACCTCAGTCCATGGGAGTGGAGTTCCCCACACAGGTCCAGTTGGGGTAACCCAGAGGATAGACAACTTTCTCAAAGGTGGGTGTGGGGTGTGTGTGGGGGGAGTCAGGTATTGCTTCACAGCCAGGCATTTCTGGGGTTTTGCAAACAAAAACTAAGCAGTGTAGTTGCTTCTTGAATTTTTTATTCACCGATCCAGCAAAAACTATTAACAAAGACTTTAGTTTTGTATGAACAGTGTTGACAAGACAGATCTCATTTCTCTAAGGGAGTAGGGAATATAGAAAATTCTGAATTTCCATTTTGAATATAGCTCAGGTTAGAGAAAGAAGGCCACCTATACATCTGGCCCTCCCTCTGGTGCTGGAGACAAAGTCACAGAGTTTGATAGAAATTGGAGCTTGGTTGTTTTTTATTATTTTTCCCTCCTGCAGTTTCCTTTCCTTGGTGAAGCTTTAGGCACAGATACAAGGCATCTTCTCCCTAAGGGAGGCTGCCTAGGCTACCTCTCTTGGCCAGAACCAGTGCTGTGTGCCCTAGAAAGAAGCCATAGAGGCCCCTTCCCTAGCCCACATCCCTGGGAGCTGGGGAAAAGGTGCAGGTCTGCTGTGTGAGGTAGAGGTGGAGAATGGGTGGGGCAAGTGGAGCCAGCCATGATGGAAAGGCAGAGGAGTGCGTAGCTTCTAGGATCCTGATGGGTCAGAGACCACTCAGGCCCTTCAAGAACACACCTATATCCCAAAAGCCACCTGGTAGAGGCAGAATCTCCTCATGACATCTTAGGCAACTTGTCTACCATCATGAGGCCAGCCCTGTGCTTTGGTCACACTAGGTGTCTGGGCCTGAGAACTGGCTTCTCTGGGCGGGGCATATAGGAGCCCTCCCACTTACTCCAGCAGTACTCAGACTACAGAGGGCACAAAGGCCAGAGAAGGAGAAAGACTTGAAGCACACAGGAGCCTGTCTGAGGGCCAGCCACCTGTGTTAGGGCAAGCTGTTGTCCCTGCTCTTAGGATGCCCAGGTGGGAGAGGACATGACTAGTACCACATATCACAGCGGTCCAAAACACCAAACCTTTGCATGTCTCTGAGTGGTGGGGGATGGGATCATAGGTTGCTTCTTAATTCTAAATTCCAGTCCAGACTGACAGGTCAGAATGCCCAGGTATAGAACAAGTGAGGCAACTCAACAGTTCTTAGGCTCATCCCGAATTTGTATAGCACTGTCCAGGGCTTGCTGAGTGCTGATGGGTTAATCTCCTAATTCCCAGTGAGCCTGACCCCTTCGGGACAGAGCCCCCAGCCTCTCTTAACTCACTTTGTCATTAATTAGGTCTATTTTTGGTATGGGACGAGGATCTACAGGCTACACAATCAAAGCTCTAGATTTACTAGGCCCTGACACATGTGGCTGTAGAACTTTGTGAAAGCTACTTAGACTCTCTCTGCCCCAGTTTCTCCCATTTGTTGATGGGAATAATAAAAGGCACCACCTCATGATGCTGTGGTGAAGGAGACTTGAGATCAGTCACTAAATAGCAGTCACATATACACTGCAGGTACCCAGGAGACACCAGCTATGTTACCCCGGCAGATACCCAGCCTGGAAGGTACCTTTCAAAGGCGCTGGCTCAGGGGTGCTGGCCAAAGCTTTGAAGGAAGCCACTGTGCTCAGGTCCACAGGAACTTTGGAGTCTATGATACACTAACCTGGGCACATATGTGGGGGAGGGCCAGACTGTGAGGGGAGACAAGTGAGGGACTTCGTTCCTGCCAGGGTAGCTTTTCAACTAAATCAACGTTGCCTGGTCTGCAGGACAGACAGGGGAACACTGTGACAATCCTTGTAAGAAGCCCTGGCCCCCAGCACCAGGAAGCTTCCTGCTGCCTGCCATTTATGGTGATTACTGGATGGGGTGAAAACAGAGGGACCTGGCTTTGGCCTAAGGGTGGGGTAAGCTGGGATCCTGGAGAAGAGGAACACCTGGGACAGGGCCAGCCCCAGCTCCCACCAGCTCTAAAACACGAGCTTCTTGGGGACTTCCCAGGGAAACTCGCTTCTTCCGAAATGGCCATAGCATGCGGTCTTCTGGTAGATAGGCTTCTTCAAATCCAAATCCCTGCATGTTCAGCAGAAGTAAAGGTCATTTAAAATGGAAAAGCAGCAGGGTTTCTTCCTCTGCACTTTATGCACAGGAGCAAATGAAAGACTCTAGGGGCAACCCTGTGCAGGGCTTCACCGCCCGCACGCGTATCTTATCTATGCACGGCACAGTCCTGCTGTGGAGCTTAGGAAACAGAAGCTCGGGGGTTCAAACAGCTCAGTTCACACATGCACCAGAGACCAGGATCTGACATCTGCCCTATGGGGCTTTCTCCACTCCAGTCCATTCCACCGGCCTGGTGTCCATGTCCTCATGGCCAACCTCCAAATAACAGGGATGTCATGAGAACACGTGGGAATGGATTTGACTACTGGCTTCCTAGCCTCTTAAGATTCCCCTAGTTGCTCAAAGATGCCCCACTGGAGTTAGTGTATGGTGATCCAGTGGGGATCTCACATGGCCTCCTTCAACCTGAAAACCAGACATCTGTGCTGGGGCACACAGGGCTGAACCAAGTGCTTGAGACTTCTGTTATAAGAGACTGGTTCCCTCCACTTGAGCTGTCCATCTGGACAGGGAGGGGCAAGGTCCTACGTGATAGCATCCTGATGTCATTTTTTTACCTGACAATGACACCTGGCCGGAGGTCGAAGTTCTTATTCACCACCTCTAGCAGCTCCCGCTCTGTCTTCTTTGAGGTCCCGTAGGTGAAGATGGAGATGGAAAGTGGCTCTGCCACACCAATGGCATAGGATACCTTCCAGAAAGGCCAAGCTCAGGGACTGAAGCCCACTCAGAGACCCCTCTGGCTCTGGGCAGGGACGTCCGGGACCATGATTCTCCTATCCAACAGGACCTCCACCTCGTCTGCCCACCTGCCCTGATGCCTTTGCGGAGCACCGTTTCTGCACATGCTCCTCTTCCTGAACACTTGTTCTCCCCACCAGCCTTCCAGGGGCTGGCCACAGTGCCCAAAACAATATACGCAGAGCGGTAACCATGGACAATTATGTGGCTTTCCCACCAGGTCAACATCTCCTTATTTCAGGAGGAGATAGGCCTGGGCCTTCAGCAGGGACAGGAAGATAGAGTGAGGGTGGAAGGGAGTGACCTACCTGGACAAGCACTCTCCGGCAGAGTCCTGCCTTCACCAGGGACTTAGCCACCCAGCGGGCAGCATAAGCTGCTGAGCGATCCACTTTGGTGTAGTCCTTACCGGAGAAGGCCCCACCACCGTGAGCCCCCCAGCCGCCATAGGTGTCTACAATAATCTTACGGCCAGTGACTCCTGCATCTCCCTGCAGAGGGAAGGAAACAGAGGAGAATGAAAACCAGAGCCCTTGAGTGACTGGAGGGGCTGAAGCCCTCAGAGAGAATGCCCCAAAGCTTTTCAAAGGAATCAGCCACAAAACCCGAGCTTTCAGCTTTCATTGCAGTTCTGTTACTGACAAGCCTCAGAAACCAGGTGAGCTGTCAAAGCTTCATTGGGAAGTGCAGAAGATGGACAGAGACCATCTAGAGTCACAGCAATCACAAGGAAAAATAACTTACAGTAGGAATTGCATTGCAATAGGTACAGCCCCAAGCTGTGGCATGGCTGGTACCACCAGCAAATGCCAGGCTGTGAACCTCCTCAGTTGCTCTGTGCAACATCGGTCAGTGAAGATTCATTTGAAGTGCTGGGCGCTCTATATTAAATGGTTTGGGGAGAGTCTGCTTACCCGAGCCTCCCCTTGTAGAGATTCACAATATGTCTAGACTTTGAGATGTCCTGCAGGAAAACAATAACCTTGACCTTCCTTTTACCCTGAGTCTCCACACTCCACACTTGCTCACAGAGCCCATTATGGGGGCTCAACCTTGTGACAACACAGCTGCGGTGCTCTGGGCTGCCTCTCAGAGGTGCCAGCCATCACCTCCTCCATCTGGTGTGCATACAGATGAAAGGGGAAGCAGATATTGCTCCCATAAAACCCCTGATCTGCTGTGGTGCCCAAAAGAGCTGGAGGCAGCCATGGCAAATACCTAGCAGGTGCCACCAGGGGAGGGTGAGCCACCATCAAGCACTGCTGTGATGAGAGCCTGAGCAGGGAAAGATGGTGGTAGCTGTGACTGTCATGATGTCATCAATGATGGCTAGAGTGGGAGGGCCAGGTGGCACTAAGTGGGAGACTCCTAAGAGTCTGTCACCACTTCTTCATGTACCGCACAGACCCCACAGAGTGCATCCAATGTACAAAGGCCAAGATTGACAGATTTCACATTTAGTCCATGGCTAAACTGGCCTGAGCCACTTAGAGCTGTCTCTTGCTTTCTATGTCCTCTGAGACATAGGCAGCCCCAGCAACTGGGCCCATTCAGAGACAAGGACACACCTGGGGACCTCCGATGACAAACCGCCCACTGGGCTGCAGGTGGTAGATGGTGTCTTCATCCAGGTACTTGGCTGGCACCACGGCCTTGATCACCTGCTCCTTCAGGGCCTCGCGCATGGCCTTCAGTGTTATATCTTCATTGTGCTGCACGGAGATGACGATGGTGTGGATACGCACTGGGATGACTGCACCGTTGTCCTGCATATACTGAACTGTCACCTGTCCATCAGAAGGGCAGGGGAGACACTGTGAGGCCGAGGCCTGAGCCGAGACACATTGCTGCTGGTCACAGATCCCCAGGAGGGGGCCAGTGGGGACTCTTGTCCTCAGAGGGCCTTCAGAAAGTTAATATGACACATTTTTACCTTTGAAAACTTGCCCATGATTATGGGATGACTGGGCATAAGGCACAGCTATTCCCTGGGGTGATCACAATGAGTGCTGCTTGGAGTCTTGCCTTTTTCACCTGTGACCAACCAGGCTCCTCCCCTTCTACCCTAGAGGCTGCTAGGTGCCAACGCCCTTCTTTCACCCTCCATGGCCTTGGGTCAAAGTGCCCCTGCTCCTGGCAGTGAGTACAGGACTTCATTAACCACCTGTTACTGAAATGGGCAGGGGTATCATGGCCCTAGGCCGTGAAGTAACCCTGGCTTTGGCCAGGGGCATTTTTGTTGTCATCCAGAGCCTCTGAGACAGAAGGGAGGAGCCTGGCGGGTGGCCCCAACACTCTCAGTGGAGGAACCCTACACATGTATGGGGCCTGTGGACTTGCCTGCTGTAGGGACAGGGTGCGAGGACACCTGGTCAGGGTAGCTGAGGTAGAAAGGCAGCAAGCTCTGGACTGCCAGCACCTGGGTGTTTTGCCAAAAGAAAGAACAGAATGCCCCTAGTGTGAGGGTGTCTGCCCGTGAAAACCTAGCCTGTATCCAAACTTCGTTTCTACTGTGGCCGGTTCTGTGCCCCTCCTGTGTGTTATCAACTACTGTTTAAGAGGGAGGCGTTATAATCGCCCTTTTTGGTGGTACTGGGGTTTGAACTTAGGTTTTCACACTTGCTAGGCAGATGTTCTACCACTTGAGTCACACCCCTAATCCTTTTTTGCTTTATTTTTCAGATAGTATTACATTTTTGCCTGGGGCTACCCTCAGACTACAAACCTGATACCTACAGCCTCTCACATAGCTGGGATTACAGGTTTGCACCACCACGTCCAGTTTATTGGTTGAGATGGTGTCTTGCTAACTGTTTTCTCAGGCTGGCCTCGAACCCTAATCCTCCTGATCTCTGCCAATTATTCCCCACTTTACAAATGAGAAAAACAAAGTCAAGGGGAGTGAACAACTTGTCTGATGTCATAAACCAGTTTGTGAAAGGCCAAAGAGCCAAACCTTGCTCAGCCTGATCCAAAATCTTACACCACTCCCACTGTAGCAGAGGACAGAGACTCTGTCACATCACTGAGTCCAGAGGCCTGATGTTACAGACTGTTCCTTTGGTGACAAAGAAAAGAAGCCTGGGCCCCCTGGGTTTGCACAGTGAGTGGGAGGAGGTGGTAAGGATGGCAGATAAGGTGGGAAGCGAGATCAGCATTGGGTTGGGCATGCTTCCTATGCTTGGAAGCCACGCCAAGGTTTAGAGGCTGTTACTACCCCATTCTACAGACAACCAAGCTGAGGATCCAGAAGGCAAATGCCTTGGTCAAGATCACGTGTAAAAGCTGAGGTCTTACCTAGAGATCTGTGGCCTGATAGCTGGGGCTCTGTCCACCAGAAGGTTACCACTTAAGACCCCGAGTCATGGGCTAGGCTATGGGCTGATGCTTCCTAAGGTCAAGTGAAAATGTGCTCAGAGAGCTTGAGGGGTATGTGGTAACTTTGGGAGCGCATCTATGCCAGATACCCTGTTAGGGACACTGGCCAGCAGGCACAGACTGCTCTACTCCAGACCTTGTCAGGATCACAGGACAGCAAGTAGCAGCTCCCTGGGGCTGTTCTACACCAAGATCTCTGCCTACCCAAGGCCCCTCAGACATCCATCAAATGCTGGGTCTGTATCAGATTCCAGCTCTATGTCCTGTTGGTTCAAAGAACAATGGGGTGGGATCCAGATGAAGGGAGAAAAAGGAGCCCTGGTCACTTGCTGCCTGAACCTAGTGAGATGAACAGATGCACACTGTCACCTAAGACTAACCCTTAAATGCTGGGTTGACCATACTGGGGGGCTCAGGAGAGGGAACTGGAGTTGGGGCAGGGATCCCAAGAGAAGAGATTTGTGGCAGGCTCTAAGACCATAGGGGGCCTCATGGAGTATCTGGAGGAGGTTCAGTACTGAGGAACTGCCCCTGCCTGGCTTGGCTCCACTGCTCCCTGGGTTACTTTATCCCCATCTGGCAACCCCATGTTGTATCCTTGTAGAACTGCAGAACTAGGGGGGCAGAGCAAAAGGCCAGAGCTCTGCTCTTATCTCATCATGTCAGCAAGATATGGGAAAAAATACACCATGGAAAACAAAGCTCTGACCTGGTACAAAAATAGCCATCGTACTGCCACCCAATTCTCCATATCAGCAGTAATAATTTGTTCAGGTGGAAAGACTCATCCTGTTCACAGTCCACATGGCAGATGATGAAAATCCTTCACAAACAGGGGCCAGAGGAGGCCTGCTTTCTCTGCTCACAGTGCCCCTGGCACAGAGGTCACTCAGGGAGGGCACTGGGCTACCCAATGCCTGGCTGAGGGGTCTGCACAGAGCAACATCAGTAGCCCACACCCTCCGACTTGAGATGGCTTATGGCTCCCTGTGGCAGTGGGGTAAGGCCAGCCTCATACCTATGCAGACATCCATCATGGCATCTTAAGAGAATTTAGTGACAGGAAGGAGAACTCTCAGAGACCCCTTTGTCCCTTCCTTCCTTCCTTATCCAAGCAAAATGATGGAGGCCCTTCCTTGCAGTTGGGTCTGACAGGTGATCATTCCATTCCTCTGTTTGACCCGAGAGAAAGGAAAACTCAGTGAACCCCACTGGCTTCCTCCCATCTGTTTAAGGATTTCCTTTTCTGTGTCTTTCCGCTCTGTTTTTAAATTGTAAAACCATTCCAGAGCAGGTTGGGCTGGGCCCACCATATTTCTGTGCCCTTTCTTTTGGTATCACCATAATCTACATATATTAGCTCTTCTGCCCCACAACCAACATCTGAGAGTTGCTGGTGACCCCCTACCTTCCACCTTCGGGGTTATGTGGATAGTGCAAGACATCGCAAAGAGGGGGGTCTCTTTGGGCCACAAACATACTTCCTTGTCCCAGGTGCAGCTAATATGCAGCCTCTGCCTTGCATGTGGCAGATTTAGGAGCTGAGTATGAAGGGGAAAATGGGATCCACAAGCGTGAACAGAGGGAGAAAGCACATGGGGGAAGAGCTGCAAGACCTTGGGACATCACATATCAGAATGTGGAAGAGGAGCCAGGGCAGGCGGCCACTGGCAAAGGGCCATCGGGCTTAAACAGAGAGCAGTGTGGGGAGTGAAGGTGGCAGGAGTTGTCCATGTGTGCTAATGCTTGCATCACCAGTGGCCTTCAAATAGGGAATTCAGGATGGATTTCAACACTGTGGGAAGTCGGGAGGTCAGGGCCCACGGGGTTGGAACTGAACATAGCAAAGGTAAAGCCTTTTAATGAGAAGCAAAGGCAAGTCAAAGGGCCACAGTGGGAAAACAGAGCACAGACAGCGTGTTCAAGATGGGGATATCTGCGCATACATAAAGGCAGGGACCACCATGTCTGAAACTGGTATAGAAATAAGTCTGGCAGGAGTTGGGAAAATCAATGTAGTCTATATATGTTAACAAAGGAAAAAAGATCTAGAATTGTTCTTGCAACTTTCTGCATTCTAAAAATTTTTTATAATTAAATATGGTGGGTGTAAGGGTGGGAGGTACATCTAGACTGAAAGAGTTTTCAAATGAATAATTCTTTTTGAAATAGATAATTCATCAAGTGCCTAAACCAAACATTTTGATCTTAAAAATGGCAGAGATCAAGAAGATCCAGGGTGCTTAACAGTTTTTGTGAGATCCCTGTAGGAGGCCAAGGGAGCAGCTCACCTGAGTCTTGGAGTCAGGCCTCAGCCAGGGCAGGACACCTGAGCGCCTCAGGTCCGCCATCCGGGCATTGAGTTTGTGAGCAAGGATGATGGTGAGGGGCATGCATTCTTCTGTTTCATCGGTGGCATAGCCGAACATCAAACCCTGTAGCCGAACATCAGGGCAGACTAGGTAACAGCTATCTTAGACCAACAGGACAACAGCTTTCTCCAAATCTAACATTGTTCTGTGTTTCAACATTTACAGGGCACACTGCACTGAGCATTGTGGAAGGGGAAGACCTCATCCCTTATCTCCCCAGCTGTAGAAGGGGAGCTAAGCTCACGTCAAGCATTAGCAACCACAGCCTTCCACAACCTGGCCATACTCCAAAGTATGAACGTCTTGAAGCAGGGGCGTGCAACTGACTGCAGGCATGCTTCTCCCAGGCTCCCATGCTAGGATGACGGCTCTACCCAACAGCATGATCAATCCATTTCTCATGAATTTCCCAGCTAGCTCCTCCGCCTTGGGCCATAGACTGGTCCAAGACAGACTACACTGGCATGATGTCCCCACACAGTTGCCACACACACGGTTGAGATACCTGATCTCCTGCACCAACATCCTCCTCATTTCTGTCTAGATGGACACATTGGGCAATATCCAAGGACTGCTGCTCCAAAGCTACTAACACATTGCAGGTCTTGAAGTCAAAGCCTGGACGGAAGGGAAAGCAAGTCCGAGTGGGGACATGGTCAGATAGACAGAGCTGGGAGCTTCCTGGGGAGTTGCTCAGATCCTGTCATGGCATTTAGTGTCAGGGTAGTTGGTTTCTAACTGGCTGAGGTCGTCTAGGCCCAGGATGGTGTGGAAAGGCCATGTATCCTTCCCTATAATCATGTGGAACTCTTGTTTTTTTTGGTGGTACTACATGTTGAACTCAAGGCCTTGAACTTGCTAGACAGGTACGCTGCCACTTGAGCCATGCCCCAGTTCATGTGGTGCTCTTTCAAAAAAAAAATTCTCAGCTAGGTATGGCAGCTCATGCCTGTAATCCTCGATAATCAGGAGGTGGAGCTCAAGAGGATTGTGGTTTGAGGACAGCCATGGCAAAAAAGTTTGTAAGACTCCATCTCAACAATAGTTGGTCATGATGGTGCAAGCCTGTTAACCCAGCTATGTGGGAGGCATGAAGCAGGAGGACTGCAGTCCAGGTGGGCCCAGGCAAGAAAAGCAAAACCCTATCAGAAAAATAACTACGCAAAAAATGGCTGAAGGCTGACTTAAGTGGTAGAGCACCTGCCTAGCAAGCTTGAGGCCTTGAGTTCAAACCCCAGGTACACTTTACTGTGTTTAATTCCACCTTGGTAAAAATATATATGCAACACAAAACTGGGACATAAAAACCAGTTAGCTCTGCAGCTGTTCTGGCTGACTAGCAGGCAGGTGATTTGTGGCTTTGTCTCTTTAGGTTCTCAAGAGCAAGTCTCCAGACCCATGTATGAAAATCCCTAGAGTGGGTGAAAGTCAAGGGCCTTTGCAACACCATCATTCAGAAACCCATGTGTGTGTGCCTAACCCCAGTATTCAATACACCCAATAAATACCATGTATATGAACCATCCCGAGAGACTCCCTTTGGCACAGGCCACCCACAAGCTTTGGAAGAGGAAACCCAGATAAGTGGGCACAATTCGGCAAGAACTGGGCCGTCTTTCACTTCTCCCTTTCTAGGGGACATTAGCTCCTGAAAAATTTCTCAGCTACCTAATGCAGAACAAGTTTTGCTTTTGAATAAGGTCTAAATGTATATAAACAAATTGGCTTGCTGTGTTAGAGCAGGGGGATGGGCTCTATGTTATAACCTCCTAAGATGTTGCTGCTCTGGGGCAATGAGTTTCTTCTATGAATTCTTCATGTCTTGACTGGGAAAATTAACTTGTGTTCACTTCTTCTCCCAGTGATTCTTAACACATAACCCCTCACCCCCAAAATAAAGTTTTATGCATTTGAGTGACTTTAATTGCTCATGTGTGCTTTGGGCCAGATCACACTGTGACAGGATTGAGTTTCTACATCACCACGCATCCTCTCACTTATAAATGTAGGGTACAGGCATCTCTGCTTCCCCAACTCACAAAGATGTCACAGGTCACCCTGAGCAACCAATGTATGACAGAGGCAGAAATGAGCGCTCCCAACAGTCACGCTGCTTCTTGTTAGTTTAGTTTACAGGTATCAGTTTTGGAACATTGGTCTGGAAGTGGATTTTCTTGTCATTGCCTAAGGTCGCTATGCCTTTCACAGTGCCTTCCAGGAATTGAGCCAACAGAGATCCAAAAGGAATTTTCTTTAAAATAGGAATTGCCTGAATATCTCCTTCCAGAAGCTATGTTGGAATCTTTAAGAACTGGGGCCAGAGTTCTACCTAGGAAGTCAGTGTAGATAAGGGGCCCTTGAAGTTCTCATGGAATGTCACTGTGCACAGGTCCTCATGCTACCTTGGGTCCTTTGACACAGCTGTTCTGCTTTCAAATGGTGCTACTTTCTGACCTACCCAGGCATAGATGCTGGAATCAGCTTCAAGGCCTTCCTTCAGTTCTTCCTTACTCTCACTCTGCCTGGTTAGTGGTGCTTTTCCTCAGTTTTCTGCTAGGCTGGCCTGTACCTCTTTCCTAAGTCTTGGCCTCCCCACCCATACCCCCTGCCAACAAAACCAGACTGTCCTTTTCACCTGTTATCAATCCCAGTGCTGTACTGAGTTCTCTTTCTCTATGTCTATCATGGGAAGCAGTGTAGTTTAGTGGACAGCATAGAGTCCCAAACCTGGTGGCGTCTCACTGATTGTGGTATCATAGATAAATGGTTTACCTCTCTAAACCTCCATCTCTTTGTCTGCATAAGAAGTATACCAGAGTTTCTGGAATGATGGAATGAGACCATGCATACAGAGACTAGCACCAGTACCTGGCAGAGACCGTGTTCCCAGTAGAAGGCAGCTCCCTTAATTAGGGGCTTTTTTCTCTTCCAGAGCCTCTCCCAGCACCAAGAGGACAGAACCTTAAACGAGACCCATCAATTGTGATAGGCATGTGCTGGTTTCCAACTGCAGGCTGCCATACTTTGGCCAGAGCCTTTGACCCCTGGAACCTGACAGATGGATCTAGGGATGCTGTTTATCCTAGCATGATCTGAACTGCCATCGTGCTGAAGGCTGATTGGACTCAGCAGGGGCCAGGGGCTCTCTCAGCAGACCTATATGCTTTCCAGACCCAGGGCCTGCCCTCACCCTTGGCAGAATCATCATAGCCAATGTGCTTGATGGTGTCTCTCACTACCCGCTGGTAGTCCACCATGGCCACCGAGGTGATCTCTCCACACAGTAGCACCATGCCTGTCTTGCACACTGTCTCTGTAAGGGAAGGAGGGGTGGTTATAGCCATGTGCCAGCAGAGGGAAACTCAAGTATCTGAAGTTCTCACAATGTAGAGAAGAAGACTTTATAAGGAACAGATCCCAGTCTGATAGTGCCAGTAAAACATGTAATTCCAGTACTAAGAACTGAGCATCTTCAAAAGCCTCCTGGAGAGGGATGCTTTGGAAATAACCAGTTACACTTGAGTTTTATGCCAAGTCCTTACTACTTCTGTGATCCTTGACCACTTACTGAACTCAAGTTTCAGTTTCCTCAACTCTTTCATGAGGTTAATAACATGCTGTATGGATTTAAATGAGACAGTGGTTGTACGTAGCTGTCACAGTGAAAGTATGTGAGCTTCCCCTGCCCCCACCCCCCATTCCAGAACTCCACTGCAGGCTGTAGGCAATAGGATCTTGATTGAGGGATCAAGATCCTGCAATCTTCTCTTGAGCTATTTATGAAGATGTGAAGGTACACACTACCTTCAGAGGGGCATGGGCTCTGAAGTATTCAACACAGGGGCTAGGATGCCACCAGACAGCAAAGAATGGGTCTATGCAGTGGATAGCACACAGTACTGACATGAGGACAGTGGGCTCTGGTCTCTGTGCTTGGCCCACTGCTCCATGTCCTTCGTCAGGCTCTGGCACAGTCAGCACTATGACCCTATCAGTGAAGTGAGTGGGCTGGACTGGACCCTCTGGGCTCTAGAGTCCTTGGCTCTGCTGTGTCCCAAGTCATTCAGCCCAGGAATAAGGTTGCTGTTGAAGAACTTATCCTACAAATACCAGTGAAACTCTTCAGGCTTCATGGTCCTCCAGGAAACAATGAAGGAAACAGGTGAGGACCAGGGCTTAGTGCTTTTGTTCAGTGTCTCTTTGGAAAACGATTGGGTTAGTTATGGACAATTGATGAAACTGCTGCCCTCTGCTGCCATGAAATGGGAGGTATAAATCATTTCAACACCTAAGTCATTCCATGAGCTAGGGAAGGAAATGGGAGGAGTCAGACATCTGCATAGCCATCAAAGGTACCTGAAAAAAGGCTGCAGATCAAGACCAGCTAGGTAGCTAGCATTGTTTCAAGCTCTTTCATCTCATCTGGAGGATTCATCTAAGAACTCTGAAAGGCCCCCCTCCCCGCCCCCCTCCCAGCAGGACCAAGGGTCAGGGAGAGCCAAATTCTTGCTGGAGATAATGACCCATTTGTTTCATGGTTAGATATGTTCTTCCTCCCTGATTCAACATAGGGAAAGTCACATAATAAAGAAATCCCCTCCAAACCAGAGGATATTGGAACTAAGGAATATGACTCTGCAATCTTAGGTCCACTATGAACTTGTCAGCCCAGCCCACTAGTGCCTCCAGTAGGAAGGGATCACATCTCTTACCGCAGGCCACCTTGGCATTGGGGTCTTGCTTGAGGTGGGCATCCAGCACTGCATCACTGATCTGGTCACAGATCTTATCTGATAAGAACAACCATGGGTGAGTATTATACAAATAATAGGTGTGGCAAACTGAAAGTTTAAAATAATTCAATATTTTGTCAGTTTACATATCAAATCTACCTATCAAAGAGGAAACTTTCTTAAGTATAAGAAATGAAAAATCTGTTGAAATTTTTATTTATTCTCATTACTTTCTAATTTTGGATGGCATGTATTTTATAAAAATCATATAATTCCCTAAAAGAAGGAAATACATTTCAAATCAGCTGTGAAAGCAATCCCCTTTCTCTTTTCTAATTAAAAGTACCTCATTCTTCAACCTGTTCCCTTTAATCCAACGTCTAGAAAAGTCCTAGAAATAGAAGTTAAAATCCTTAATAACATCAGTAAAAGCAGCAGCTAAGTTGTAAAATCAGATGGGAAAAACAGCTGCATTGCACCACACGTTCCATAAAACGCAATGCATTGAACATAAAACATCACGCCCAAGTTCATGGTGCCACCCATGAGAATCCCATTAGCACCTACACATCATTGCTTTTTTTTTTTCCAGAACATTTCCTTAAGCAGCTCTCAGATTTTCCCCCGGGTCATTCAGTCTCCCAAAAGCCAGGTGTCCTAGTAGCTGGATCAAATTGTGACAGATAAGGGTTCAACATGAGCTGGGATTTGACCTTGTCTTCTACTATTTGCCTTAAAGTCCCTACATGGTCTAACATGGAAATACCTGAACAGCACTGTAGACAAATCCACTCCTCTTTGGAGTTATATAAACTGTGAATACTCACAAATGAAGAAATAAAAGTGATCACTATTTATGGGTATTACATCTCAGTGTTCAAAACCCAAGGAGTCTGTTCTCAGATTCATTAGTTTTTATGTTAAGAATCCAAATCCAGAACCAAGAAGTTCACCTTTCAAAAGCAGATTTGAAGTTCTATAATTAAAGACATTAATTAATCTGCCATTAAAGGTGAACTTTCTAATTTTTCCTTCAGAAATGGCTAGAAAACATGTTTGAGTTTTTCTATCCATCCTCCTGCTAATGGCAGATTCTGGTTATAAATCCAGGTTTGATTGAGTCCATAGCCGCTGCCTACCAATGAAGGCCTCCTAAGAGTTCCTGAAATAAATATATGGTGGCCACTTCAGGCCTACCCATCAGTAGCTCTAGAATCTATTTTCAGACTTATCTGGATGTGCTCACACGTCCTATTTAGTGTAGGGAAATGCATAGCTGGGGGAAAAACAGGCTAGAGTTTGTCAAAGTCATCAAGATAGCTCTTCAGATAGATAATTCCTAAGAGGTCATTCTGGACATCCTTACAGACTTTCAAATTTTCTATCTACCACTCAGTGGGCTTAAGAAGCCCATTGTTGGTTTTCTTAGGAGTTGAAAAATAAACATGAATTTTTATCTTTCTGGTGTAGGAGAATTCAGCAATGGGGTGTTTGTTTCTCTGTTGACAAATACCTCACTGATAATAGACTAAAGCTTTACTCAAAATCAAATAAAAAAAAAAACAATAACCATTGAGACCTAATGATACACTTTGCATGTAACATATTCTTAGCTAACCAGACTCTTGTTCTCTTGGCCCCACCATGCTGAGGTGCTGATGGGGTGCGGCAGCAGGGACTTTTGGCTTTAAAATGTGTGACTGTTTTGCAAAACTCTTTCATAGTGTTTCTACAAGAGATCCCTGATAATAACTAGTCCACATTCTAGTAAAAGTAACTCCCTGGGCATAGGTGGGGAAAGATGGCTTTGTTAATCAGTCCAGTACAACCTACTTACCAGGATGTCCCTCTCCTACAGATTCTGATGTGAACATGAAGGCTCCTTCTTCACTTAGAGAATGGTCACACAAGCCATCCACAGGTCCATTCATTGTCTCACACTTTCCCACTCCGCTTCTCCAAGGTAACAATTTCAATGCTGTGACTACCTGAGTTATTATTTTTTTTCTTTTCCTATAAACCCAAGAGGCTTGTCTTTGGCAGAGCCACAGGGGATCACTTCTTCCTAACTGCTCGTGAGCACATGAGAGCAAGGTGAGGATGGGCTTGCAAGGAGGGAGTAGATGGAATACAGACAGACGTGTCACTCCCTCCGGCTGGTCAGTGCTTGCTCCTGAGTGACTCCTATATATGGAAAAGTGAAAGTGCCTGAATAATCATGTGAGAACATTGGAAGAGTCCATTTCTTGGGAGGGGAGTCTTTTACCTTGAGGAATTTCAATTCTCAGCTCTCATGTTCCAAGTGCTAAGCATCTGGTCTAAAGTGAAGAAGGCCTTATAGATTCTGCAGAACCCAACCTCCTCTGGCACTTCCTTCAACTCTCTAGCTGATCTCTGGTTATTCCAGGATTAACATCCCAGTTTTTTTGGGTGGGGGAGGACCTGTATTACTCAGAGATACAGACAGGCAGCAAGAAACTCTTTCCCAGGGATATGGTTTAGGCTAAGGTTGCAACACTGTGCAGCTTTGCTATTGAGCACTCTCTCCTCCCCCTACATCTTATCTTGATTGGGCTCGTTCCCCCACCTCAGGGTAGAGCAGGAGTGCACCTGTACTCTGAACCAGCTGGGATGTTATACAACAGACTCATTTTAGAGAAAAAGCTTTTGGTCCACTTTTTTCTGCTAACAGAAATCACCTAAACTCTTAACTTCTTTAAGAGGCCCCCAGACAAATTAACAAGCAAGGTATTTAAAAAAATAAAAGTACCTGGGCAGGTAATGAAAAACTTTTTTTTTTTTTTTTTTTTGGAAAAGGACTTCCAAGACACAGATTCATTATAGGAAAATTATTTAAGTTTCCCAAAGCTTCCAGGTGATAAATAAACATTCACATAACTTCTATATTATTTCTGCTTTATTCAAGAAAAGTAGAAAAAGGATAATATCTTAACTAGCAGCATCTCACCTCTCCCTCTCCTCCTCCCTCTGACCTACTGCATTCTCACATCCTCAGAACAATGGGGAGCTCAGATCGCAGAGTGAGAATGGATAGTGAAACCAGTTCTCACTAGAATGCAAAAGGCAAAAACTTGCACATCAAAGTTGGACTGTGAGAAGTAAAAGGCAGGAAGCAAGAGCCCTAGCTAACAATTCTGGTGACAAAACTCCTCTATGTTTCTTATATAAATATTGAAATTTTTTTCTGGTATAAATTCTAGTGCTCCAAATCTTGAGTTTTGCTATTTGGTCAGCAGTGATGGCATAATTCTTCCAGGGAATTAAAATGACATTGAAATGACATCATTATCATGTGAGGGATTTTACATAAGCATATTTATCAAAGGTATTTAATAAAGAGGGAGCTAAATTGCTTAGGCACAAGACTACTGAACATCAGATAGGAAAAGGTCAATGGGAGGGATGGGCAAATGAGGAGCCAATCTGGGACTTTAGATAAAAAAGCACTGTCACTGTCAGCACACAAGACCTTTCCTGTTTGTACTTAAAATATTTCAACATTGCTGTCCCTTTGTAAATTTCTTTTGGGTACATTAGCTTCAAGTCTAGAAGCAATATGAGCTAATATTTAATTTGAACTGTAGGCCTTGGCTGCCCTCTCAGTTAGAACTGTCTGACAGCCATTAGGTTCTAACTTTGCTTTTAGAGTAAGTTAAACTTTAATTGTCAAATACTCACCAAAGTTCTAAGATCTAGAAAACAAGACAGCGCTGCCCTCTGAATTCCAAAATGCATAGTAACGTCATGGGATGGAGAGGTGCCAGGGTTGAGAGAAATGGGGCCTTCAGAAATGTATGCAGGGGGCTTCACATCCTAGCCCCAATCCAGAGTGAGGGAAGGATCTGGAAGGCACTCAGTTCTGTTCTCATCTCATGTATTAGTTTCTTATAACACCCTTACTAAACACTAGTGTGCCTTACGTTCTCTCAGAAAACACGTGTTAAGAAACAGTACACTGAATGCAGTGGCTGGAGTGCAGGCTTCGCAGTGGGAGCCCCAGTGTTGACGGGAATGTTCTGTGCAGCCTGGAGTAGGCTCCTAGCCACTTTAGGCTGCTGTTTCCTGAGCTATGAAACAGTATAAATAATCACCTACCTCGTAGCATTGTTGTGAGAACTAAATTAGATCATTAGATCACGTGGCTAGTAAACAACAGAAACAATAAATATTAGCCAATGATACTGCTAAGTGGTCTATGTACAATATCTGATATCACTGTGTGTCTTATAAGCATAAGTGTGGGTTTGCATCTTGCTCCTCTCCCCCCAGAGTACATTAATGGCTCCTTTTTCACATCTCTACATTACAGATAGACCTCATATTTTGGCACCCAAATGCACCATACATTATTTTAGTATTCATTCCACAATGTTTGAATATTATTGGCTTCTCCAATTATTTAGTATCACAATGATGCTGCAGTGAGGAAACTTACCATAAGCAAGTTTTCATAAAAGATAAAATGGAAGGCCTTGCCACAGCTCAACTAGCTGAAAGATTTTACTTCCATAATCAGTCTTACCAGTTAGCAAAAATAAGTAGCAATCTACCAATAGTAGACTCAGTCGCCCCCTTCAGAAAGAACCAGTGGATCCTGTCAATGCTATGAGACTGCCAAACCCACAGAGGACCTCCCCACCCTAATCTGCCATCATGAATGCAAATCAACTCGTCCCTTATGCACAGACTGCCCCAGTCTTCCTTGTGCACAGATGGTTCTCTCATGCCCCAGCCCCACCGATCACCTAAGTTGAAGGTGTCAGAGGCTCACATTTGATCTCACCTCAATGCAGCCACTTCAACCCTGAAACTTTGTTGATGAGCCTCTGTAGAAACTTGGCTTGGAAACTAACTCTTGCTTTCAGTCAAATTTACCCCAAGTGAGTCTGAGTTTAAAATGGAGAACTGTTTCCAATAAGCAATGTTCTGAGCAGTTCAATGCAAGAGTTTTGAGAGCACCTGGTCCTAGGAAGCACCAGAAGGCAACAGGGCTAGAAGGAAGGCCTTGGTGAGATGGTACCCTTTGCTGGCACCCTGGGCTGTCATGCCTGATGAATATGCCAGGAGGGGAAGAAAGGGCAACTCTAGTGACCTAAACCTCTAGTGGTGTGTCTTGCTTCCATGCAAACATTTCTAAACTTTGGCTAGAAGCTCCCTCAACTTAAATGATGCAATAACTACATGGAATATTTTCAAAAAGAAATTTACTTCCTTTATCTCATTAATTTAACTTAAGCATCAACTTCTCCCATATGCCATTTCTTCATGAAAGAAAGATACAATTGATCATACATTTTTAAATTTTTAGGTAATTTTCACAATATGTGACTTCAAAAGTCCAAATAAGGTACACCCATGAACAACATCTATTCTAGAAGGAAGAAAGACTTCTTGGAAAGAGCAGGACCCAAACTGGACCCCAAAGGAATGGCAGAATTTAGAAAGGCATCCTGGAGAAGGGAGGCCTTGGAAGGGGGAAACTTCACCCAAGAAGCCACATCAGACAAGCATTTGTCCCAACTCCACCTGGGAGGATGGGAGCAGATAACTGGGTACGGAGGTGGAGGTCTGGGAAGCTAGGTTGGAGGAAGAAATCTCCAAAATCAGAAATAAGACTTGAGACTCTTGCCTTGATTCAGGAATAACCTAATAAAGAACTCACTCTGAGATATTCATATAAGGCAAATTCTTCTATACATTTGCATTTTTCAAAACAACAAGACTTTTCTTAGAATAACCTCCTTCTCCCAAAACACATCTTCCAACTTTTGAGGCTTGAAATCCCGAGAGGTTGTTTCAATTCCTGATTACTACTTATACACAATTTTCCACAAAAGCATGTCATTCATTTTTAATTAATTCTCTTCTTACATTTCCAAGTCCAAAGACAGTCACTTCTGCACCCAGTCATGTGATCTTACTTTTGAGTCAGGCATCAGCTACGCCTCACCCCTACCAGTATACCCTTCAGGGGTTGGTACCATGTTGCACATACAAGGTGTTGTAAAACTACTCAGTGATTCATACCTAGAAGAATGAGTAAGCTCTTATACTAACTAACACTCAATGTTTACAAACAATATTTACACAGTAAAAGCCAAATCAAACTGTGCCACTCTGGAATACCATTCACCCGTCAAAACACAAAGATATCACACACAAAAGTATGCATGAATTATGGCAATATAGCATTTGGTTTAGAAAAGCCAAGAGATAATGTATAATATATTACTCCTTTGTAAAGGTAAAAGTAAATAATGTTTAAAAACATACTTTTTAAGGAATATATAAAGATGTAATAAAGGATATAAAAGGTAAAGAAGGAAGTGATCCTACTGAAAATGATGCAGGAGAGAACTCCTTGGCTCCATAAAATGAACTAAATAAGCAAAAACCTTCTCACTCAACTTTTGTAGAACTCTGGAATCCAATCAAGAATTTACAGAAAGCTGGATGAGGAATGAAGTTGCTCTAAGAGTACTATCCCTGACTGGCCAGATCACAGAGACTATGAAAAAGGCAGGTCACACAGGTTGTGATGCCAGAACAGGGGAAAATATATCTTATTTTTCAAGTTGTGTGTTTTAACTAGCCTGTCTGATGGCACCCTGAAAGATCAGCACAAGGGCTTGGTTTTGATTTACCCACTTCAGAGCTTCCCAGGGCTGGAGGGACTTCCCAGGCACGACTTTCTGAAAGTAAGTATTTAAAAGCAAAAATATTGACCGCAGGAGATGGGGGCAAGAGATGACATTCAGAATAAACAAAACACAGACCAAAAGGCTTGGGAAGGAGAGATTGAGAAGGAGATACATGGAGGAATAAAGGCTTTTTAAAAGATAGCACATATCCTGGGGATCATGTCACCTTTCTTGCTTCACAGCACATACACAGGGTTGGACACATGGCTAAGAAAAGGCCTGAGAGGATTCTAAGCTATCACCTTTGGCTGAAATTCATGCTTCATGTAAACGAGAAGTAAAGGCTAAGGCAGAGTTATACAGGGTTAGCTAAATATTGAAAAATACCATAAAGACAATTTGTAAAGATAGGGAGAGTGTTGTGGGTTCCCCCACCCCCCCACACACACTTTTCTTTCCTTCGTTTTTTGTGGCGTGGGATTTGAATTCAGGGTTTCACTCAGGGTTTTTACAGTTTGAGCTGTAAAAATCAGAGCTCTTTTTGCTCTGATTATTTTGGAGATAAGGTCTCACTTTTTGCCCAGGTCAGCCTGGACCACTATCCTCCTGTTTTATGTTCTCTGCTGTCTCTGGGATAATAGGCATGTACTATCATGCACTGCTTTTTTCTATTGAGATGGGGGTCTCACTAACTTTATTGCCTGGGTTGGCCTGAAAGTGTGATCCTTCTGATCTCAGCCTCCCAAGTAGCTAGGATTACAGGCATGAGCCACCCAATACCTGGCTCCCTTTTTTTTCTTAACATAAAGCATTTAAAGAAACTCCTTCAAATAACAGCTACTAAGCTAGTGAAAAAGACTTCACATTTAACAAAGAATACAGATTTCAAAAAGATAATTCAGGAAACTACTAACCTAATAAATAAAGAATAACAACAACAAAGCTAAAGAAGGAAAAGAAACTGATTTCCAGTGTTGCAATAGTATAATATTTTAAATGTCCAGCTGTTAACAAAAACTTATAAGGCGTGCAGAGAAACAAAATATAAGGTCACTAACAGGAAAAATAAGTAAATTCGTAGAAACTGTTTCTGAGGAAGCATACGCATCAGACCTTAAATATGTTACATACCCACCACATTCCAGAATCTCCATGAACCTAAAATAAACCTCGGATAGATGATTACAAAGAAAGGAGGGTAATTTTGTAAGGCAGGGGAAGGTACCAGTGAAAGAACTGAAAGTCAGAGAACAGAAGAAAATTGAACTTGGGCACTGTAAGAGACAAAAAGGGGAAAATTCATTGGTGGGGGAGTTCTGAGTGGCCCCTACAGGCTGATTGACACTGTGTGATTGGGCTGATGACCCAGTTAGCTTTGCTAACTAGAGCAGAACCTGGTCTCCCACCAACGGTGAAGCCCCTCAGGCACAGGACAAGCGTCAAGAGACCAAGAACATGGAATGTGACCTAATCTGTTTCATCTCTAGATTCACAGCCCCATGAGATGAAAGCTAGTCACATTGCCAAGTTGTGAACAGGATGCCTACCAAGTTATAAACAGAGTGCCGGATGGTAAACATCACTGATACTTGGTGTTCTGAGTCACCAATCCAGGACAAAGAGCAAACCCAGTGACCAGCTGCAGATGGTGGCATACTTAGAGTGCACCCTGACCATCTCTCAGCTGCTGCCCCACACGCGGGGAACAGCCCCACCCCCACGGGCACCACTGCAGAGGGCTGTAGCAGCCTTAACCCCAGAGCAGTCCTGCCCTGTGGAATTGCTGCTATGCCATAGGACTTGCCATGCCCCACATTCAGCTGTTGCCCCTGGCCCAGATCCTTAACCATACCCAGGCAGCACCCAGAGGGGAATCTCAGGCAGTCTTGGCCCAGAGGGCCAGAGGTTATAGGAGACACCTGTTTTACTTACTCCTCCTCCTCAACAAGGGAGAAGTACTTTTATTTTTTTATTTTTGTGTTATTTTCCTTTCTTTTTTGTTATTCTTATTTTTCTATCCTTTTCCATTCCTGATTATATTGCCTTTCTCGGCAATACTTATACTGTATTCTCACACACTATTATTTCCTATATTCTCGTCCCATATATTTCACTCCCTCTCCAATTCTTCCTTTTTCCTTCCTCACTCCTCCTCCTTGTACTTCTTAACTCTTCACTCCTACACTTCTAATGTTTTCTAAACTGCTAGCATACCATACAAGAACCTTAGTTCTTTTTGCATATAACCTTATTAGCAGTATAAATAATGTTTTCAATCATTCTTTACTTATTTAAATATCTAGTTTGGTTTTGAATCTGGAAGAAATGGACAAATTTCTAGGTGCATATGATCTACCTAAACTAACTCAATAGGATACAAACCACTCCAACAGATCTAGAACCAGCAATGAGTTTAAAGCTGCAATAAAGTAAAAAAGAAAAGCCCAGAACCAGATGAATTGACTGCCAAATTCCACCAGACTATTAAGGAAGAATGTCAATGCTCCTTGAACTATTTCATAAAATAGAAAGGAAGGAATGATACAAAATTCATTCTATGAAGCTAGTATTTCCTGATATGAAAACTGTATAAGGACATGACAACAAAGGGGTTTACCAGGGCAAACCCCTTTGAACAATGAATATACACTTAAATAATGAAGGACAGAAATATAAAACAGCTCCTGTTAGGGTGGAAGGTACCAGTGGGAGGAGGAAGGTGGAGGGGGTAAAGGAGGGTGAATATGGTCTGTGTACTTCATATACTTGCATGAAGATAGAGCATTGAAACCTGCTGAAATCATTTTAAGTTGGGGGGAATGGGATAGAGAAAGATGGTAGGGAACCTAGTCAAGGTACAATGTAACTATATGTGGAAATGTCACAATGATACCCCTGTACAACTAATGTATGCTAATAAAAATGGCTTCTAAAAAAATTACAGATCAATTTCCTTGATGAACACAGATGTAAAAATTGTCAGTGAAATACTTGCAAACCAAATTGAACAACACATTAAAAAGATTATGGAACATGATCAACTTGGTTTCATTCCAAGCATGCAAGGATGGTTGAATATATGCAAATCAATAAATGCAATATAACACATAAAAAGAATAAAGATCAAAGATCACATGAGCATCTTAATAGGTACAGAAAAGCCTTTGATAAATTTGAAAACCCCTTCATGATAAAGGTCCTGAGGAAACAAGGAATAGAAGGAAATAGTTCAATATAATAAAGGCTGCTTATGGCAAACTTTGTACTAAATGAGGAAAAACTGAAACATTCCCTCTCAAGTCAGGAATAAGATAAGGGTGTCTATCCTTTCCACTCTTCTTCAATTGTATTTGAATTTCTATCCAGAGCAATAAGGGGGGAAAAAAAAGGAGTAAAATGGATACAGAAAGAAAAAGAAGTCAAATTATCCCTATTGGCAGATGATATGATCCTATATTTATAAGACCCTAAAGACTCCACCTAAAAAATAATCCTCTTAGATATGATAAACAGTTTGGGCAAAGTAACAGGACACAAAATCAACATACATAAATCAGTATTTTTTCTATATACCAACAATGAACAAGCTGATAAAGAAATCAGGAGAACAATCTCATTCACCATAGCATTGAATAAATACCTAGGAATAAACTTAACTAAGGAGGTGAAAGACTTTCACAATGAAAACAATAGAAGACACTAGAAGATGGAAAGACCTCCCATGTTCATGGATGGCAAAATTTATATTATGAAAATGGTTATACTACTGAAAGCAAGATTCAATGCAATTCTCATAAAAATCCCAATGCCATTCTTCACAAAAATAGAAAAATTAGCCCTAAAATAAATATGGAACATAAAAGACCCCCAAATAACCAAAATAATCCTGAGCAAAAAAGAGCAATGCTGGAGACATTACAACATCTGACTTCAAATTATAGTACAGAGCCATAGTAACAAAAAAAGCATAGTACTGGCACAGTAACAGATTTGTAGACCAACAGAATAGAGTGGAATATCCAAAAATAACTCCACACATCTATAGCCAGCTGATCTTCGATAAAGGAGCAAAGACACACATTGGAGAAGAGACAGCCTCTTCAGCAAATGGTGTGGGGAAACTGGACAGCCACATGTAGAAGACAGATTGCTATCTCTCACTCCCTACAAAAATCAATTCAAAATGGATCAAAGATCTTAATGCAAGACCCAAAACTTTGAAACTAATATGGGAAAACACTTGAAAATATAGGCAGGGGAATGACTTTCTTAATAGGTCTCCATTTGCTCAGAAAATAGGAGCAAAAATTGAAAAGAGGGATTGCATCAAATTAAAAGGCATCTGTATATTCAATGAAACAATCACCAGACTAAAGAGACAACCCACAAAATGGGAAAAAAATCTTGGCTAGTCATTCATTGAACAAAAGATTAATATTCAAAATATGTAAAGATCTCAAAAAACCAGAAAAAGACCAAATAATCCAATTAATAAATCAGCAAATTAATTGACTAGACAGTTCTCAAAAGAAGTATAAATGGCAAATAAATACATGAAGAAATATTCAACGTCCTTTGCCATAAAAGAAATGCAAATCAAAATGACACTGAGATTCCATCTTTCCCCAATCAGAAGTCAATCATCAAGAAAACAAATAGCAACAAATGTTGGTGAGGATGAAGGGGGGAAAGGAACCATTAGACACTGCTGGTGGGAATGTAAATTAGTGAAGCTGGAAATCAGCATGGAGGCTCCTCAAAACTAAGAACAGAACTACAATATGATCCTGCTATACTACTCTTGGGCATATATCCAAAGTAATGCAAGTCAACATACAATAGATACACATTCAGATCCATGTTTATTGCAGCAATATTCACAATAACCAAGCTCTGGAATAAGCCTAATTGCCCAAAAACTGATGAATAGATAAAGAAAATGTGGTATATACACAGTGGAATATTATTTAGCCATAAAGAAGAAGGCAATTGTGTCATTTGTTGAAAAATGGATGGAACTGAAGATCCATATGCTGAGTACAATAAGCCAAGCTCAGAAAGAAAAACATACTGCATGTTTTCTCTTATATGCAGTATGTAGACCTAAAAAAATAATATGACATGATTGCAAAAGTGGGACCTGGGGGGGGCAGTGGGAGGTGTAGAGGGAAAGGACATGCTGACGGAAGGCACATTTGAATAAGTACACACACACACACACACACACACTCACATATACATATTTACATGAAAGTAACAGAACATTATATATATGTATGAAAATTGCATAGTGAAACCCACTAAAATCTATTTAAAAAAGGGGGAGGAGGGATTAATAAAGAGTATAAGCATGTATGGAAATATCACAATGAAACGCCTTCATACAATTAATTTTCACCAATATAAAAAGAAGTAATTGAAACTAAAATAACAATGTCTCACCAAATGCAGAATATCAATTTAGTGATACAAGATTTAAAAATAAACCAATTGAAAATCTGGAGCTAAGAAGTAAAGCAGAAATACAAATTTTATTACAGTGGTTCTCTACAGTATTTGGGTAGGTGGAAGAAAACATTACTGAATATGAAGATAGGCCATATTAGTTTGTTGACACCTGGGGAAGGTCAACTATATAAACCAAAGATGTTTAATTAACTCACATTTGTGGAAGTTCAAAGTCAGATAGTCTTACTGATTTGGTCTCTGGAGAGGGCCTAATGGTGATGGTTCAAGTAGCAGGAATTTTTGTGGGGGGAAGAACTCACATCTCTAAACAGAAAGCCAGAGTTGAACTCAGGGGTCAGATTTGCTCTTATAACAGCTTGCTCTCATGAAAGGTCAGGGGTCTCATGAGAGGTACCTTAATTATTTCCAAGGGCAGCTCCCCCAGTTACTTAAGAACTGCTCACTGGGCTCCAACTACTGTAAGTCCCACCACATCCCAAATCACTACACAGGTGATTAAGCTCCCAACGCATGAACATGTAGGATATTCTCAAGCTATATTCAAACCATATGGGATTATTACATATGAGGAGTGGAAATAGAAAAAGAAATGGAGAAAAATGAATAGTCTCAGAGGCCTGTGAAATACTAACACAAGCATAATGAGATTTTCAAAGGGATAGGTGAGACACAAAAACCAGAAAACTACTTGAAGGAATAAAGATCAAGAACTTCCAAAAATCTGATAAAAGACATGAGTTTCTTCTCTCAAGAATATCAACAAACTCAAGCAAGATACACTTTTTAAGACTCCCACCAATACAATGAATGGGTCAAAGAAAAAAATTACAAGTAAAATTTAAAAATATTTAGAGATAAATGAAAATGAAAACAGAACACACCAAAATTATGGGATGTAGAGAAAGAATACTCAAATAGATATTTATAGCTATAAATACTTACATTAAAAAGAAAATGGATCCCAAACCAATGACCTAACTTTACACCTGAAGAAACTAACCAAAGCTAGGTGTGATGGCATAGGGTTGAGACCACAGCCTTCAGGAGGTGGAGACAGACAGATTTGAGCTTGGGGCCAGCCTGGGATACAAACGGAGATACCTGCCCCCATGTAACCAAAACCAGTAAAACAAAAAGCTAACAAAAGAGCAAACTAACTGAAAACTAGCATAAGGAATTAAACAATAAAGAGTTTGGATGAACAGACCAAAATAAAACAAAGAGAAAAGGCTTGAGAGAAGGCTTAAATAAAATCAGAAATGAAACTGAGGACATCGCTACAGACCTTATGGAAATAAAATATTATAAAAGAATACTATGAACAACTATATGTCAATAGGACAACCAAAATGAAATGATTAAATTCTCAGAAATACATAAATGGCCAAATGGACCTGAAAGAATTAGAAAATCTGAACAGAACTATAACAAGAAAAGAGATTGAAACAGTTATCAAAATTGGGAGAAGGCATGGTTCGAAAAAAAGTGGATACAGCCCCTGTTGCCTTTTTGTCTATGTGTCCTCCATGATTTGGACTCAGAAACAGGCATAGTAATGGAAAGAGTACAACAGAGTGGAATAACTAAAACACAGATTTCTGGATAAAGAACCAAAATTGGAAGGCTCAGAGAGTCAAGAGAATAAAAAATCACAAAGTGGGGTCTTTCAGGAATACACCACCACTATAAAAACTGTACATGCTTGGAACTGATCACAGTATGTCAAACACTTTCATAAGTGAACTAAAGGACAGATTTATTTTCAAAGCCTCAAATTTACTTGTGTTAACTAATTTAAATCCAGTGTGAATGGAAAAGTTGTTTGATTTCAGATGTTTTAAATTTATTAAGACCTGTTTTATGGCATATCATATGTGGTCTTTCTTGAAAAATATTCTATGTATGCTGCTTTTGTTGAGTGTCAGTTGGATTGAGTTACTAGATAAACTTGTTCAAGTTTTCTTTAACTGTGTGTATTTTCTATATATGTTTATATCTTTGCTGGTTTTCTGGCTGTTGTAACCATAAATTACTGAGAGTCAGGTAATATAGTCTTCAGTTATTGTTGAACCACTTACTGCTCCTTTCAATTGCTTTTTTTCTTTTTGCATTTTGGGCTTATATTGTTATATACATATATGCTTTGACCCTTTTATTATTATGTTATTCTTTGACTTTAATTTTTTTTTTGAAATAGGGTCTCACTATGTAGCCAAGGTTGGCCTGGAACTCTCCATGTAGCCCAGGCTGGCCTTGAACTTGCGATCCTCCTGCCAAAGCCTTCCAAGTGCTGGGATTATAAGCATAAACCACCATGCCTGGTTTGTCCTTAATATTTTTATTTTAAAGTTTAATTTAATGGTATTCATGACTCTGTAGACATGAATCTATATTTTATAGCTGGATCTATGCTTTATCCAACCTGACAAACTGCAGAAGTTTGACTCATTTACATTTAATGCAGTTACTGAAATGGGTGCATTTATGTCTATCACTTTCAATATAACTTTTAAAATTAAATCTTCAGAGCTAGAGATAGCAGTATGAACTCATGCTTAGTTTAAATATATACAGATACTTTCATATAGAAATACTTATAGCTGTGTGCATGCATGTGTGTTTGGGTTAGTGTACATAAATATTCTTCCAGCTGAGAGGACCTAAAAGTGACAGCACCCCAGTAGCAACTACCACCAAGATCTTGGCTTCCAATATCATTTCCCAATTAAAGGAAGGAGCGCTCCTTGGAAAAGCAGATGATCCTAGGATTGGGACAGTATATATACCCACAAGATGAACCTGAGACATCTTTGTAGTGACAGAAAGTATGGAAATGCTAATAAACTGATAAGGACATGTCAAAGGGATACAGGAATCATGAAAAACTTCTCAATGGTCAAAGCTCAAAGAATTTGACTTACAAAGTGAATAAAGCAAAAATATAACCCAAATATATAAAAGTCCCTGTATCCATACTGAAATAAGTAAATTATTGAATGAGTATATAAATATGGAATAAATCTCTCATGCAGAAGAATTCCAAATAATTTATTTTGTTATTCTATCTCAAAGGAGGAAGATTATAACTCCTGTTCCTCAAGTCTAGGCTGTACATATAACTTTCTTCCAAAAAGTACAGCATGGAAGGGAGGAGAAAGAAAAGTAACTTCACAGTGCCATCATTTGACAAACACTACCTCACCTAGTTGACCAAGGTGACTTATCAACAGTGATGTCATATTGATGACAGTTGGTACATTAACATGGTGTGATGAAAAGAACACTTAGGACACCCTGAACCCTGAGCCTGGGGAAAGCTCCCCACAACACATTACACTGAGAAAATTTGGTGGCTGCTGCCGGCTCCAAACCTGCCTGCAAGATATTCAACAGAACAAACAGGTGAGTGCCATGTATCATGTGGAACTCCCCCAGGCACCCCTGGGATTAACCAGCACAGTCCCTGGGCAGACTGACACCCCTCCCCAGAAAAAAAAACCCTGAATAACAAACAGAAAGCTGTAATCTAGCACAACAGCAGAGGGGGCGGGAATGCTGAAGGTGCACAGGAGGAAGAGGGAAGGGCAAGGAGCTGGTCTCAGCAGGAACTATCAGTAAACAAACACTGGAAAGGCAGGAAGGCGGGTGGGTGATAAGCCACTCCCTGAAGCAGGGCAGGTAGCAGATCACAGAGTTCATCTTCTGAGCCAGTGAGCAGCATCTGAAACCTAACTGCTCTGCAAAACTGAAAAACAAACAACAAACTGTCATAACACACAGACAGCAGAAAGGGCTGAAGGAACACTGAACCTGCACCAGAGAAGGGGGGTGCAAATAAATAAACCCCCAGTGTGAAAACTCCAGTAAACTTGCATAGTGAAAAGCCACCTCCAAAGCAGGGCAACTAGTGGACTACAGAGCTGATCTCCTGAACCAGAGAGCAGCATTCAAAGTTGAACTGCCCCATCTCACTGGGGGAGGAGCTGACCAAGCAGCTGCAGCTGAAGGGTAACACAGCTATCAGCTGGGGAAATCTATAGCACTGACCACCCTGCATGATCTGGCAAACCTACCTCACCACGCAATTTCAATTTAACTGGTAGACAAAAGAACAAAACACTACTCACCAGCCAATCTCCTGGTAAGACTATGTCAGAGCTTCTGCTTATATGCCAATACCAGGACTGGATGCCAGAGGAGGAACTCCAGAACTTAAACTAAGACTGAAATTCTATTGTTCCTGAACCTAGTAATTTTGTTTGCTTGTTTTTTGTTCTTGTTTTTTTTTTATTTGTTCATTTTTTCCCATTGAATTTTTTAGTTTTTTGTTTGTTTGTTTTGTTATTGTGGGTTTATTGTTTTTTCTATTCCTATTATCTTTTTTTTCTTTCTATACTATCAACTTTACCATCACCATCTTCTCATCCCTACTCTCACCTTCACTCTCCCTCCTTCTTCTGTGCTAAAACCCATTGCTCTCTTTCCCAACAACTTGTTCTGCCCCTTCTCACCCACTATCTCCCCCTGCCCTTACCTTCCCCTCCCATTCTCCCCAAACCTATCACCAGACTAGCCCTCCCTCCTACACACCCATCACCTGCTGACCAACCTAGTATACCAACTTTACACAACCCCAAACCCCTACAATCCCTAACACCAGCACCCTCCACTCAACAATAGAAATACACCCAAACACACACAAGGGCTACAAAACCCAGCAGTCCCTGCACTGCTTCCCCACTCACCCACCCCACTTCATGACTCCCTTTTAATGCGACACTATCCAACTCCCAAAATTTCTATAGCTAGCCTAACAAATATTAACCCCCCCACATTCCCACTGCTTATAGATATTACTACCAAGGGGTCTTCTATATAACATACAAACTACTGGTCATGTATTGAACCTGTGAATTAGTTATTACTAAATTACACCCAGACCAGGGACAGAAATAACACACCAATCTAGCTAAAAACCAATACAACCACAAAACAAAAATTGAATCAGGGGAAAGAAAACAGGTGACTAAAACCACTAACTAGTCAATCAAGAACATAGTTGCACAGTACCAAGTGGAGTTGTGGGAAGAAGAAAAAGGGATGGAAACCACTCTCCTCAAAAAAAAATTTAATACAGGATTCAGAGGGAAACGAAGAAAATGGATACCTAGTTCCTAACTCCAATAAAACAAAGATAAACAACACCAAGGAACTGAGCAATGCCCACAAAACCATCCTCAAAGAAGAATTCCTGCAAGTAATCACTGAGAATTTCATGGAGAAGATACTAGATGTAGTTGACCAAAATGTACAAGATGCACTCAAGAAATTTTAAGACATGAAAAATAAAGACTATGAGAAGACAAAGAAACAAATAAATGAACTTGTAGGAGCCCTAAATAAACACCAAAGTGAGACAGAGAACACTATAAATAGAGAGATAAATGAATTAAAGATGAAAATAGAAAATACTAAAGAGGAAGTGACCCATGATATGGAAACCTCAGAAAAAAGAATCAAACAGAAATACAAAACACAGTGGAAGGCCACTCCAGCAGACTAGACAAGAGGAAGACAGAATCTCAGAACTTGAAGATAAAGTAGAAATTAAAGGACAAACTGAAGAACTATTAGTCAAACAACTCAAGACCTGCAAAAGGAATATACAAGAACTCACCTACTCCATCAAAAGACCAAACCTGAGAATCATGGGCATTTAAGAAGGAGAAGAGATGCAAGCAAAAGGGAGTCATAATATATTCAATAAAATAATAACCGAAAATTTGCCAAATCTCAAGAAAGTTATACCCATTCAGGTACAGGATGCCTCTAGGACACCAAACAGACTTGACCAAAATAGGACTTCCTGATGACATAGTATCATTAAAAAACAAGCACAGAGAACAGAGAAAAAATATTGAAGGCTTTAAGAGAGAAAAAACAAATAACATATAAAGGTAAACCCATCAAAATCACAACACATTTCTCAATGGAAACCTTAAAAGCAAGAAGAGCATGGAGTGAGGTCTTCTGGGCATGGAGTGAAAATAACTTTAACCCTAAGAAGTTCGCTCTACCCAGCAAAACCATCATTCAAAATAGATGGAGCAATAAAAATCTTTCATGATAAGCAGAAACTAAACAATAGATGATCACCAAGCCACCACTACTAAAGATTCTCCAAGGAATTCTGCTCACAGAAAATGAAAGCAAACAAAACCACAAGAGGACAGGCAGTACCAAACCACAGGAGAAGAAAAGACAAGGAAATGTACAGCTGGACTGATTCAGCTGCACACAATCAAACCCTTAAACAACAAAAAAACTAAATGGCAGGAATCACCACATGCCTATCAATATTAACACTGAATGTCAATGGACTCAACTCCCCTATCAAAAGATACCATTTGACAAACTGGATTAAAAAGGAAGATCCAACAATCTGTTGTTTATAGGAGACCCATCTCAATGACAGATAAACACTGGCTTAGGGTGAAATGCTGGAAGAAGATTTACCAACCTAATGGCCCCCCAAAACAGGCAGGATTAGCAATACTTATCTCAGATAAAGTAGACTATAAATTTACATTGATAAAATGAAATAAAGAAGCACATTCTATACTAATAAAAGGGGAAATACACTGAAAGGAAATAACAATTATCAACCTATATGCACCCAACGTCAGTACACCCAATTTCATCAAACATACTTTAAAGGACTTAAAAGCACATATAAACTTCAACACAGTGGTAGTGGGAGACTTTAATAACCCCCATCACCAACAGATATGTCATCCAAACAAAAAATCAATAAAGAAATTCTAGAACTAAATCAAACCATAGATAAATGGACCTAGCTGATGTCTACAGAGTATTTCATCCAATATCTACACAAAATACATTTTTTCAGCAGCCCATAGAACTTTCTCCAAAATTGATCATATCGTAGGGCATAAAGCAAGCCTCAGCAAATATAAGAAAATATAAATAATCCCCTGCATTCTATCTGATCACAATGCACTAAACAACTCAACAACAAAAACAACAGCAGAAAATACACAAACAATTGGAAGCTGAACAACACATTGACCAATGATCTGTGGGTCATTGATGAAAAAAAAGAGGGAATTAAAAGGTTTCTGAAAGTTAATGAAAATGAAAACATGACCTGCCAGAACCTGTGGGACACAGCAAAGGCAGTCCTAAGAGGAAAGTTTATAGCCATGAGTGCATATATTGTAAGGACAGAAAGATCTCAAATAAATGACCTAATGCTGCATCTCAAACTCCTAGAAAAACAAGAACAAGAAAAACCCCAAACATGCAGAAGGAGAGAAATAATAAAAATTAGGGCCAAAATTAATGAAATAGAGACCAAGAAAACCATACAAAAAAATCAATGAAGCAAAAAGCTGGTTCTTTGAAAAAAATAAACAAGATTGACAGACCCCTGGTAAATCTGACAAAAATGAGGAGGGAAAAAACCCAATCAGTAAATCAGAAATGCAAAAGGGGAGATAACAACAAACACCATGGAAATCCAGGGAATCATCAGAGACTACTTTGAGAAGCTATATTCCAATAAATTTGAAAATCTCAAAGAAATGAACAAATTTCTAGCTACTTAAGACCATCCAAAACTGAACCAAGAGGATATTAACCACTTAAATAGATATATCACATGAAATGAAATTGAAGCACCAATTGTCTCCCAAAAAAGAAAAGTACAGGACCTGATGGATTCTTAGCTGAATTCTATCTGACCTTTAAAGAACTAATACCAACTCTCCTCAAACTTTTCCACGAAATAGAAAGGGAAGGAATACTGCCTTACTCATTCTATGAGTATTACACTCATCCCAAAACTGGACAAAGACACATCCAAAAAGGAGAAAGAGAGGCCAATCCCCTTAATGAGCATCCATGCAAAAATGCTCAGTAAAATAATGGCAAACTGAATCCAACAACATATCAGAAAGATACCAAGTCAGATTCATCCCAGGGATGCAGGGGTGGTTCAACATACACAAATCTATAAATGTAATACAGCACATTAATAGAAGCAAAGACAAAAACCACTTGATCATCTCAATAGATGCAGAAAAAGACTTTGATAAGATTCAATACCACTTCATGATAAAAGCTCTAAGAAAACTAGGAATAGAAGGAATGTACCTCAACATTGTAAAGGCTATATATAACAAACCTATAGCCAACATCATACTTAATGGAGAAAAATGGAAGCCATTTCGCTTAAACTCAGGAATGAGACAAGGGTGCCCACTCTCCCCACTCCTGTTTGACATAGTCCTGAAATTCCTAACCAGAGCAATAAGGCACAAAGAAGAAATAAAAGGAATACAAATAGGTAAAGAAATAGTCAAAATATAACTATTTGCAGATGACATGATCCTATACCTCAAAGACACAAAAAAATTCTACTCAAAACTCCTAGACACCATAAACAGCTTCAGCAATGTGGCAGGATACAAAAATCAACAAACAAAAATAATTAGCTTATCTATACATCAACAATGAACAAATTGAGAAAGAATATAGGAAAATAACTCCATTTACAATAGCCTCAAAAGAAAATCAAATACCTAGGAGTAAACTTAACAAAGGATGTGAACGACCTCTACACAGAGAACTACAAACCTCTGAAGAAAGTGATTGAGGAAGACTATAGAAAGTGGAAAGATCTCCCATGCTCATGGATTGGTAGAATCAGCATAGTAAAAATGGCTATACTACCAAAAGCAATCTACATGTTCATTGTAATTTCCATCAAAATCCCACTGATGTTCATCGCAGAGATTGAAAAATCTACCCTAAAGTTCATTGGAAATACAAGAGACCGCAAATAGCCAAGGCAATATTCAGCAAAAAGAGCAATGTTGGAGGTATCACAATACGTGACTTCAAAGTATATTACAAAGCAATAGCAATAAAATCAGCATGGTACTGGCACAAAAACAGATATGAAGGCCAGTGGAATAGACTATTGCCTCATTAATTGTGACAAATGAACCATATTGATATAAAATGTTAATAATAGAGGAAAGTAGCTACAGTTTACATGAGAACTTTCTGTACTGTATTTGTAACAATTCTGTAAGATGAAAGTCGTTCTAATTTTCAAAGTTATTAAAATTAAATAATAACCATGGCACATTCACTCCTGCATTTATCTCTCTTTTAATTATTTCCAGAGCATCAGCAATGCCAAGGTCTGCCCTAAATAAATGACAAATAAAACGCCCAACATGGTTCTTGCTATAGGGAATATATAGTCCAGCTTGAAATGAAACAAAGAACACTAAATGATTGTTAAGAATAGAAGGAATAACTAACTGCTTTCAAAGTTATTATCTTCTTGAGAAAGACCTAGGTTAAACACCACACAATGTGACAATTTGATGACCAAAGAAATTGATTTTTAAAGAGGAGCAAAAGGTAGCTCCTAAATCAAATAATGTAAATCTCCAGTAGGCCCAGCCTTCTTACCTAGAAGGAATAATTATCCTGAGCCTAGAGTTGTGTCAGAGGGCCAGGCTGTCTATTGGCCTCCACAAGCCAGATCAGTGCTGACTATCCATATTTCAATGAGAAGCATCCTGCTCTACTGCAGGGTTGTGTCACCACCGGCTGCGTAGGCAGGAAAGGTAAATGGGCAGCCATAAACAGGACAAGCTCTACTCCAGCTACACAGGCATCTTCCCACCCTCCAATTCTTACAAATTTCCATTCATCCATTCTATGAATGTGAATTAAATACTTACTAGATACCAGCCCTAGGGTAGGCCCTTCACAGTAAAAGCGAGTGATAAGCAGATATATGTACTCCAGGTGACACTGGGAGACAATAGTCCAGACAATAGGAAAAACATGTACTAAGACCCTGGTGATAGACAATGGATGAAACTTTCAGGACATTTCAAGTAGCTCAGTGAGGCTGCGGCATGGAATGTGGGTAGGCAAATGACAAGAGACGGTATTGGAGATGGTGGTAGAGGGCAGTTCACAAAGAGCTCTGTTGGTCCTAAAAGGAGTTTGACTTTATCCTGATGACAAAGAGAAAGAAATAAAGGGTTTCAAGTGAAATATGGGCATGCATGTGGCATACAGACATTTATAGAGAACACGGTGCTGGCTGCTTCTGTTTGTGGTGATTGGACTAAACAGGGCTGCCCTATGGACAGAGAGACTACACTGCATAGTCAGAAAGTAGAAATAGGATCTAATACTCATTGGATGATATGGTAAGCAGAGGAACAGGAGTATTTAGGGATGATTTCCAAGTTTCTGGCCTGGGCGTATTCCAGAATAGAGTCATAATGACAGTAGATACAAACACTATGTGTTGCCAGGAGGTGTCAGGCTCAGCCATAGGTGAATCCTGGTGCCTGTGGGGAAAGTGAGTGCTCTGTGATCTCATCTAGGTTTCTGCCACACAAATACTGGTGTTCCATTCTACTTTCAAGTCAACATCTTGCTCAACAGGTGAGGATATATTTAGTGAACAACCAAAACATTTGAAGTAAAATTCTTTTATGAGTATACAATGTAAAAATAATCTCAAGCCCTGAGAAAAAGAGTAGTTTCTACAAGAAGTTTTAAGAACATGTGACTATATTAAATAAGCAATATCCTGAAGGTTTTTGGTATCACTAGTCAACAGTACTTATCTTGCATAAGCTGATACACTTACCAAGATAAATATTCAGCTGAAATAAAAATGGAACCAACATGGGTGTGTTTAGAATTAGCCAGTAATTTTAGAGAAAAATAGCATGAACTTGGGTGGGATAGAAGAACAAGCTATGATTGGTCACTCATCTCTCAACCAAGATAACCTCAGTGGAGGGGAGGAAGCAGGAGGACTGTATGAGCCAGTTGTTAGAGTATCGTGAATTATGAATGCCTCTGTGAACTTCTCTATCCAGCTAACAGTAGCTCTGCTATAGAATGGCTTTAAACACTTTTAAAGTAGAAAATACTATAAAATCTATGAACCAATTCATAAGAATATATTAAATATACTATACATGGTTTTAGGGAATTAGCTACCACCTCTCAACTCTAAACCTCATCATGTAGAACACTACTGAGATGCATTTATATTTCTCTTAGGCATCTATTGGCATCCTAAAGACCTACATTGCCACATAAAACTTCTATTTTAAAATAAAAGCATGATAGCCACAGCCAAAGAATATGTCAGTTTTATTTTCAAAGTTGAAGACGATCTCAAGTGACCTTATTAAATTCATAGAAATTTAAAATATCATGTCCTTCCATCTAAGTCAACTCCTCAAAATTCAAAAACAGAGACAAGAAACATAGAGCATTCATGGGTTGACAAGAATGGAGTGATCCCAGTCCATACTTCACTTGATGGGATTAGGTCCTTAGCCAAAGTTTGTATAATGCTACCAAAGACAGAAACAAGTCATCTTTTTCCCAGAATTCAATTTCTTTACCAAACAAATTCCCACCCCAAACAACAAAATGGAGAGTTAAGCATTATAAAGTCGAAAATTGTAGAAGAAGAAAATTACAGCCAGGAAGTAATCTTGATATTTTATATTTCCCTTATTTACTCTAGAAAATATTTCATATAAATGAATAATAGTGGTAGTCTAAATATTTTAAGTGCATAAGAAACTAAAATACTTAGGTAATTTATGCTGACTTGTCTCTCCTACCCAAGCTTTCATTCCAAAAATATGCAAAATGTGGCCAAGAACACTTCATATTTAGAAATATCTATACAATTGTCTCATTTGGGAATTTGAGAGCTCTCTTCCTTTACGTGGAAGAGAGCTTCCCACTCTTACTCCTGAAACCAGTTTCCCATATTAATAAACATATACAGAGTAGCATTTACAAAATACTTTTACAAGTGTCATCTCATTCAGTCTTCATGATGACTCTGATGCAAAGAGTATGGTCCTCACTTAATGGAGGAGGAGGCTGAGAACCACAGAGACTAGGTGATTTATTTGGGGTCACACAACTGGTAAGTGCTACAAACTCAGCTCTTCTGACTATAAGTATTCTTTCCTTGCCAGTACTGCTTATGAAAGCTCCTTCAGTTTTTTTTTTTTTTGCTTATAAATTGTGGTTGCTTATTTACTTGCTGCCAGCGACTCTAATGGTTTCTGCTACTAGAGCTTAAGAAAGAGACTCTTTTACACTTTCATTTGCACAATGCTTGACTTTGAGTGTTCCAGAACTATACCAAAAGAATCACTGGAAAGTGAAACAAGCACATCTCTACTTCCATCTTTCAGTATGGTCTGTTCCTCCTGGCTTTTGGTTCATGAAGATCACTTGTACTGCAGTACTACATCTTTGTGAATCACTGGACTCACAAAGGAGGATGAGATACAACACTCTGACAGTTCAGAACCTGCAGCATGAGCCAAAGGCTTTGCTAGCATTGTGCCCATCACCAACTTTTCCACCAGAAGCAGCCCTCCACTCCCTTCCTCAGGACAGCTGCTTTGCCCTCAAACTTCGCCTGCAACCCTCATGTTAACCAAACACTTCTTTTCCTTTCCCATCCATCCTCTTTGAACTTCCATTTATGCATCTGTAAAATAATATTTAAGCCACAAAAGGAATCAAGAAAATGCAAGTATTTTGTGTACATCATTGGCTTATAGTTTGTGCTTTCTTCCTTTTAAGTAAATGAACCGTGATGTTAGAGATAACTGGATTTCAAATAGTACTGATGCAAATAAACATCTAGTTGGTGTCTGTTTAACCAGGGTGATCATGTGGGAGACAGCCTGGAACATACAAGCATTTCTTGTAACTCATAAAAGCAGTCTGCCAACCATCGTCAACCCTGGAAGTCACTCTCTGCACTCCTCCCACCTGGTGAGTTCTCTGGCACTAACTTGTATTTTGGAAGCCTCTGATGCAAAAAACTGTTGCCCTTTCTCCTTGAAGAAACTTGAATCAGCAAATTACAGGATCAAAAACAATGGCAAGGCAGGAAGTCGGCAGAGATATTTAAACTACCTAAAATATCATTTCAGCAATTTCATCTCAGTACAAGTAACAGACTAGGATTTTTAGTATACAATATAACTAGTAAAAGTGTCCTTTACCTTGGTTTTAAATTTCCAATTTGATTATTGATTATACATGAAAAGAATTAACTTGAAAACAATCCTTAAATTAAAGTACATGCTTCAGGAGTTTTGCAGATTTAATAATGGTTAATTCATTTATGAAACAAAAGACAAGAAGCATAAGACATGAATGAAAAAGTAATATATTTGAAAAAATAAGACTTAACATTTTTGCCAAATAATAAATATTGTAAACCAAGTCAAAAGTCATCCTACCACCTGAGTAATTTCCCAACACATAATCAACAAAGAAAATCAATAAAAAAGAAATAAACAAATCAATACCTCGTATAAGCAAATAATCTGAACATGCAATTCCCAGAAGAGCAAATCCATTGGTCAATAAGTGCAAGAAGAGGTGTAACCTTCCTAGCAATCAAAGAAAATGCAAATTAAACCACAAAGAAGATACCATATTATACTCCTGTGATGGGGAGAAAAAGTTGAAGCGTAACAATTACCAAGTATTGGAAAGGACACACCATGCTGGGGACTCCCATAGCCTGCTGATAGGAGTGTAAACTCAGGTGACCACTTTGGAAAGCAGCTTAGTATTATCTGGTATCTTGAGAATGGATACAACCTGTGCCCAGGTCTTTCACAAGTGTGCCTTGTGTACCTTAGAGCAGGGTTTTCAGCTATAACAGCTGAATCTGGGAGCTTGTTAGACTTACAAATTCTCCAGTCCCAGCCCAGACTTACTGATTTATGGGCTTTAAGGGTCCCTCTAGCAGACTATGACATTCACTGAAGTTTCAGAGAAACTTTAAACCAGACTTTCAGAAGGCTTACTAGAAGCCTCAATGATGCATTCTCTGGGAAGGAGAGTCTGTAAGAATCAGGTTTACTAGTACAGTGTCACTTGAGAGTCAATCAGAAAATGATATGATTTCCTCAAATGAACAATTTGCACAGAGAGATATGTACACATACATATATGTATGTATGTATAAAATATAGAATTTAAAACCACCTGAATACCCGTCAATTGAATGGGGCACAATGGTACATTATGTAGAAGTTAAGATAAATGAAGTAGATATACATACATCAGTAGGCATAAATCTTGAAAATATGCTGCTAAATGAAAAAAGTGAGTTACAGAATAACAACTACATGTTGTATGATACATTTAACATTAAGTTAAAATTTCAACCAAAAGAAACGTGTGAAAACATCAAGGATGTGTAACTGGAACGTATAGTCACTGGTCTCAAGATAATGGTTATCTATGGGCAAGAAGGAGAGGAATTGGAGCTGGGTATGGTGGCCTACACCTGTAATTCCACAACTCAGGAAGGAGGATCTCGAGTTCAAGACCAGCCTGGGTTACATAGGAAGTTCAAGATCAGCTGGCTTCATAGTGAGATCCTGTCTGAAAAAAGCCAAGGGCTGGGCTGGGGCCATGGCTCAAGTGGGAGACTGCTTGTCTCAAAAAGCCAAGGGCTAGTAGGGCTGGAGGCATGGCTCAAGTGGGAGAGCACTTGCCTAGCAAGCACAGGACCCTGAATTTGAACCCTAGTAATCCCCCCACCAAAAAACAAAACAAATAAGGGCTAGGAATATAGCTCAATGGTAGAACACTTTCTTAGCATGCACAAGGGCTTGGATTCCATTCCCAGCACACAAAAAAGGGGAGGAATGAGATGGGGGAAGAATGGGATGGAGGAGGGTAAGAGAAGAACATCAACTGGCAGGTTTTATTTTTAAAAATAATTTCATACTTGTGGTAAAAGTGTAATATTTATTAAATTTGAGTTAAGATAAAAGATATTGCTTATATATTCTTTGTACTCATTTGAATGTTTTTAAGTATTTTGTAATAATTTTTAAAACTAAAAGAAATACAAATGGTCCTTGAATTCTGATTTTTTTGACTTTCCAAAAACTGGTAAGTGCTCAGTAGAAACCACACTTCAAAGTTTGAACTGGGCTAGCAATATGTGGTACCGTACTCTCTCCCAGTGCTCGATAGTGAGAGTGAGGCACAGCTTCAGTTAATCACACCACTGCAAGGGCAAACCACTGGTACTCTACAGTGTACCATGATTCCAGCATGTTTTGGATATTGTGTTTTGTGTTTACATATCCCATCATGTCCACAAAACATCTATCTGTGTCTTCTGTTTCTGGCTAGAAGAAAAGGAAGGCAATTACTCTTGAGATGCAACTCAAGATAATTATAGAGCATGAAGGCCACCTGTCAATAATGGCCATCATACATGAATTAGGAATTTCTCAATAGGTATCTTAACCATCTTAAAGATAAAAAGTCAATCAGTGCCAGGTACCCGTGGTTCATACCTGTAATGCTAGCTACTTGGTAGGCTGAGATTGGTAGGATCATGGTTCAAAGACAGCCTAGACAAAATGTTCATGAGACTCTGTCTCAATAGAAAAAGTTAGAAGTGGTGGCACATGCCTGTCATCCCAGCTATGATTGGGAAGCACAAATGGGAGAATCACAGTCCAAGCCAGCCTGGGCAAAAAGCAAGACCCTATTTCCAAAATAACCAGAGCAAAAAGGGCTGGAGGAATGGCTCAAGTGGTAGAGCCCTGTCTCACAGGTGCGAGGCCCTGAGTTCAAACTCCAGTACTGTCAAAAAAAAAAAAAACCCAAAAACAGAAGTAATCAGTTGATGTAGTGAATTGTTAGTATCTATTAAGTCTGCAGCCATCATAAATAAAAAAGCTGGGCCAATTGCTGATGTAGAAAAATTGATTTTCAGATGTCTGGAAGACCAGATGTAGAAGTGCATACAGCTTAGCCCTACTGACCACCCAGCAAAGGAAAGAAGTCTTTTCTAGCCAGGCATGTAATCCCAGCTATCTTGGAGATGGAGGCAGGAGGACTGCAGTTCAAGACCAGCCCTGGGTAAAAGTAGGATCCTGTCTGAAAAATAACTAAAGCAAAAAAGGGCAGGGATGTGTCTGAAGTGATAGAATGCCTGCCTAGCAAGTGTAAGGCCCTGAGTTCAAACCGTAGTACTGCCAAAAAAAACCTTTTCTATGCACTAAAAGAGCATGCTGGTGAGCTTACATGTTCACAAATGTTTATAGAAAGTGATAGGTGGGTCCCAACACTTGGAAGGGCATCATAATTGTGGTAATGTGAAGATCAGCCCCAAGATAACAAGAACTTATACTGAAGGTGACAAACTTTTAAGGGTGAACTGTATAGGATAATCGTGGATGAGAAATATTTGCAAAAATAAATATTTAATGTTGATGAAATGAGCCCATTATTGGAAAGATGTGGTGAAGTACACATATATTTATCAACAACGTGAAACAAATGCCAGGACTCAATGCACTCAAAGACTGTATAATGTTGCTTTTGGGTGCAAATATTGCAGGATCAAATTAAAGTCCTTTCTTGCCTACCATTTAGAGAATTTTAGAGCATTCAAGAATATGAGCAAGCACACAATTCCTGCTTATTATTGCCATGACAGGAAAGTGTGGGTGACATCAGCTTTGTTGGAAAAATTGGCTTTTGCACTGTTTCATTCTGCAGGTAAGATATTTCTAGATTGTTCTGATCTGCAGGGCATCCACAACATAAGGGCAACAATGCTTCCTAATGTAAAGGCTGTGCATTTGTCACTGAATTTGGCAGCACTCATTCAACCAATGGACCAAGGAACAACACCTTAGTTCAAAGCCGACTTTTTATGCCAAACCTTCACATAGGCTATTGGAAGTGACTGAATCTGGCTGATAACGACCAGAATTTTGGAAAAGTTTTAACATTCTAAATTCAATCTAATTCTGATACTTAAATTCTATCTAATTCTAAATTCACACTGCAATGCATGAATGGCGTTTAGCAGAAACATTTAAAAATACATTGGAAGGTTTTAACAAAGATTCTGCTATTGATGAAACAGTAACAAAATATTAGTGCTTGGGAAACATTAGAACTGGATGTTGGAGAAAGGGATAGTCACAAGCTTGTTAATATTGAGGCTGAAGAACTTTCCAATAAAGAACCCACTGACCTGGAGGAAGAATGAAGTAAAAAAGTTGAGGCAAGGAAGAAGTTATACCCAAGGAACCAAGGAAGTTCACTTCAAAGAAACTGGTAAGGCATTTGCTACATCGATAAATGTATACAGATGTCAGAAGAAACACATCTGTATACTTGTCAATCACAAGAGATTCACAACAGCTAACAGACAGATGCAGCATACTCTAGCTTGCTATGGAGAAACCCGGGCTGATGGAATGGCTCAAGCTGTCAGTAAGAGCACCAGCCTAGCAAGAGTGAGGCCCTGAGTACAAATCCCAGTGCCACCAAAAAAAAAAAAAAAAAAAGGAAAAAGAAACACACTATATGGTCAACACTTGATGTCTTCCTAAAGAAAACTACGCTTTTAAACTAGCAATAAGTATCAATGTTCCAGTGCCTTCTACCTCCTACTGTGGACCCTCACCAGAAGAGAGAGAAATCGATGACCATCACTGTAGCATCCTATCAACCAGAGGTTAAATTCAGTTCAAACATTCTTCACGTTGTTATGCTTTTAGCTCTATATGTTAATTGTGTGTACCCATATAATCATTGGCTTTTTTAGTCTCGGTATAGTATTCAATAAATTACATGACATATTCAATACTTTTTTTGTAAAATGTACTTTGTGTTAGATAATTTTGCCCAACTATAGGCTAATATAAGTGTCCTCAGCACATTTAAGGTAGGCTGGGCTAAACTACAGTGGTCGGCAGGTTAGTTGTATTAAATGCGATTTCAACTTAGGATGGATAGGTTTCTTGGGTTGCAACCCCATCATTAATTGAGGGGCATCTCTAGTTTATCAAACTTATGAATACTAGTAAGAAAAAGATCTTTCAAAATGACCTCTGGAGGTTTTTAAAAAATTGAGTCTTTATGACATCTAGTGGTAGCATAAATTGTTACAATTTAATACACAATTAAAAACAAATTTGATTCAATGTATTATTAATATCTGAATTTTTAGTTTCATTTGATTTTCAAGAACTACTTTTCCTTGAGGCAGGGTCTCACTCTGCCACCTATGCTGGCCTTGAACTCAATCGGAAGTCAGGCTGACCTTGAACCTGAGAGCTGGCTACCTCCTGAGAGCTGGGGTTGCAGACCTGTGCTACCACACCTGGCTTGCTTTTGTTTTTCATTTGCTGTTTTTGGTGGACTATACCTGAATATTTTTAATTGACATTAACACTTTGAAATAAGGTCATTACCTTGTATACACTAATTATTTAGCTCAGTTCCTGGCCTCCTAGAAAATATACCAATTATGTGACCCTGTCGTCTATTCTCCAGGTCAATGAGAGAAACAGAACCTGAGAGCAGCATTAGTTTCTCCCTCGAACCCTGCCACACTCAGCTGGACAGGTGTCCCTCTCAGCCCAGCTCTCCACCTGACTCCTCTGAGTTCTCTATGTCCCACCATCACTGTAGAACCCAGGCCTTTCGTTGCCTTTCACCCCCATTTAGTCAGCTGCCAAACCCACCTATGAAATGTGTCTTATCCATCAATACAATTATTTTATGTCCCCACAGATTGTGAATTACTTGAGAACAGGGTCTTGCACACATGTTCCCCACAGTGACCTAGCATAAAGCCTGGTACATAGTAGGAACACAATCAGTATTCATTGGATTAGTTTCTACCACCACTTTTTAGGTTCAGACCTTCATCGCCTCAAGCCTGGACCATAAAAACAGCATCCTAATCCATAAACTATCGCAAATTCCACCCAGTAAGCATCTTAAAGCATCTCTTTACACAACTTTCTCATTCTCCATCCCGATAAATGTTTTCAATGTACAATGCTCATCTCTACATCCATGGTCAGCAGACACCATCTAAATATCTTAGTCTGGGACTTAATGTGCATCACAATCTTGTTCAGATCAACTTTCCTGAACTTCTTTCCCACTCCATCCCTGCACAGAGCAGCTACTGTCCAAGGCTCCTGAGGGGACTCCCACCTTCATTTCTCTGCTTGCATTTCTCCTATCCAGCCACTGTCAATTATCTTCCTTTGCTTTTTGCTGGGTTTTGTTTGGCTCAGTTTAGTCTTTCACTGTGTGTGATTTCTCTTTGTGTAAAGCTAATCATACTAATTACCAATCTAATCATTTGAACCTTGCATCATTATTTACCTTTTCTCTTTCTCCTTTTATTTTATCATTTCTACATTTACTTACATGTGTATACATTGTTCGTGCCACCTCCCCCCATCCCTCCACCACCCCCAAACCCTGCTTCCAAGCAGAACCTGTTCTGCCCTCTTTTCTGATTTTGTTGAAGAGAAAACATAAGAGATAATAAGAAAGACATATTGTTTTTGCTAGTTTGGGATAAAGATAGCTAAACAGAGAGATTCTTAGCATTGTTTCTATGCATTTGTATACTGCAACGCACATTGGTTCATTTCTACCAGAACTCTTCACTTCTTCCTAGTCTTCTTCCCAATGTGGTCTCTGCCAGTTAAAGATTACTTTATTCACTCCTCAACAGTGAGCACATCAACCACATTCAAGTTTTAGGTTTCCTTTCCTTTCCTTCTTTCTCCCATGTGTGTTCTACCCTTAGTGTGTGACCCATGTACAATAATATTACTGCATTTGTTTTAAGTCTATAATCTGCATATGAGGGAGAACATGCGATTTTTGGCCTTCTCAGCCTGACTAACTTCACTTAAGATGATGTTCTGTAATTTCATCCATTTACTCGCAAATGACAAAATTTCATTCTTCTTTGTGGCTGAGTAAAATTCCATTGTGTATAAATACCATATTTTCTTGATCTATTCATCAGTTGTGGGGCATCTTGGCTGCTTCCATAGCTTGGCTATTGTAAACAGTGCTGCAATAAACATGGTGTGCAGGTACCTTTGTAAATAATTTGAGTCGCATTCCTTCGGGTATATCCCTAGGCGTGGTATTGCTGGATCATATGGCAGATCTATGTTTAATTTTTTAAGAAGCCTCCATATTGTTTTCCAAAGTGGTTGTACTAGCTTACATTCCCACCAGAAGTGTATGAGGGTTCCTTTTTCCCCGCATTCTCACCCTCACCAGCATTTGGTGTTAGTGGTGTTCTTGATGGTAGCTATTCTAAGAGGGTGAAGTGGAATCTTAGTGTGGTTTTGATTTGCATTTCCTTTATGGCCAGAGATGGTGAACATTTTTTCATGTGCTTTTTTGGCCATTTGGATTTCTTCCTTAGAAAAACTTCTGCTTAGTTCAGTTGCCCACTTCTTTATTGGTTCATTGATTTTGGGGGGAGTTTAGTTTTTTGAGCTTCCTGTATATTCTGGTTATCAGTCCTTTGTCTGATGTATAGCTAGCAAATATTTTCTTCCACTCTGTGGGTGGTCTCTTCAGTTTAGAGACCATTTCTTTTGTTGTGCAGAAGCCTTTTAATTTCATGTAGTCCCATTTGTCCATTCTTTCTCTTAGTTGCTGGGCTGCTGGAGTTCTACTGAGGAAGTCCTTGCCTGTACCTATTGCTTCCAGGGTGTCCCCTGCTCTTTCATGTACTGACCTCAAGGTTTCGGTTCTGATATTAAGGTCCTTAATCCACTTTGAGTTGATACTAGTACAGGGTGACAGGCATGGATCTAGTTTCAGTTTCCTGCAGGCAGATAACCACTTTTCCCAGCACCATTTGTTGAAAAAGCTGTCTTTTCTCCATCGTATGTTTTTGACGTCTTTGTCCAAAATAAGGTGGGCATAGCTGTGTGGATTCATATCTGGGTCCTCTATTCTGTTCCACTTGTCTTCATATCTGTGTTTGTGCCAGAATCATGCTGTTTTTATTGCTATGGCTCTGTAGTATAGTTTGAAGTTGGGTATTGTGATACCTCCAGCATTGCTCTTTTTGTTCAGTATTACCTTGGCCATTCATGGTCATTTGTGTTTCCAAATGAACTTTAGGGTAGATTTTTCAATCTCTGTGATGAATGTCATTGGAATTTTGATAGGAATTGCACTGAACATGTAGATTGATTTTGGTAATATAGCCATTTTTACTATGTTGATTCTACCAATCCATGAGCATGGGAGATATTTGCATCTTCTGTAGTCTCCCTTGATCTATTTCTTCAGTGGTTTGTAGTTCTTATAGAGATCATTCACATCCTTTGTTAAGTTTATTCCTAGGTATTTGAATTTTTTTTTCAGGCTGTTGTAAATGGAATTGTTTTCTTATATTCTTTCTCAATTTGTTCATTGCTGGTGTATAAAAAGGCTACTGATTTTTGTAAGTTGAATTTTTATCCTGCTACATTGCTAAAGCTGTTTATGGTGTCTAGGAGTTTTGGGGTGCAGTTTTTTGTGTCTTTGAGGTATAGGATCATGCCATCTGCAAATAGGGATATTTTGACTGTTTTTTTAAAATCTGTTTGTATTCCTTTTATTTCTTCTTCTTGCTTTATTGCTCTGGCTAGGAATTCCAGGATTATGACACCATAAATCAAATGGATCTAATTGATGTCTACAAAATATTTCATCCAACAACAGCACAATATACATTCTTATCAGCAGCCTGTGGAACTTTCTCCAAAATAGATTGTTTGCCTTCTTTCATGTGCCCTCCCTCACCATCTGAAAGTGTGCTTCTCTGTGGCACTGAACGCCTCTCACACCAGTCTGTGCACTCAAAATCTAGTCAAGTCCTCAGAAGAGAGTCAACTGAAAGATTTGTTGAAATGAAGAAAATTAGGCAAAGAGTAGATGGCTCTTATGGTTTGAATCTGAGATATCCCCTAAAGGTCATGTATTAGAGGCTTGGTCACCACTTTGGGGAAGTGACTGGATCCTGAGGGCTCCAACCTAATTAATGGATTAGTCCCTGTATGGGTTCATAATAGGATGGCATTAGTGGGAGATGAGGCCTAGATGGGGGAAACAGGTCACTGGGGGTATGCCCTGAAGAGATATATCTTGTCCCTGACCCCTTTCTGTTATCCTCTGTGCTTTCTGGCTGCCACGAGTGAGGAGCGTTTCCTTGCCATGCCCTTCTGCCATGAGGTTCTGCATCTGCACAGGCCCAGAAACATGGAGGTAGGCAACCTTGGATTAAAGCCTCTGAAACCTTAAGCCAAAATACATCTTCCTTCTCTTAAAGTTGTTTTGTTTAGAGATTTTTCATGGCAATGAAAAAGCTGACTAACACCATGGCCACAGCTTGCCATTGGTAAAAGCCCTGGAAACATTTGTTCTGGGAGGGTACCACATGATTCTATACTTTATATTAAATGAGCTGATCTTATTTTGATAAGGGGCTGAAATTAGTGACACAAGAAAGAGACTAGTTAAGAAACTTAGGCTCACTGTATTGCTGTAGCAATATGGCCACCAGAGAGTCAAGGATGACTCCCATATTGTAAGCTGGGCCACGTGGACAATAATGATGCCACCTGTGATATCTAAGGCATGAAAATGTGATGATTTGAATATGGTCTGTCTCCACCAAAACTCATGTTGAGGCTTAACTTCTCTATGTGACAGTGGGGACCCGCAGGGGAGGTGTTTGGCTGTGGAACTGGATTAATGCCTTCCTCATCAGTGAATTCTCACTCTCAAGGAGCTACATTAATTATGAGAACAGCTGTTAAAAAGCAAGCCCATTGCTTGTGTTTCTCTCTCTTCTTCATACATCTGCTTTCTGCTATGAGTTGAAGCAGCACGAGGCCCTCACCAGAAGCTGAGTAGGTGTTGGTGCCAGACTCTTAGACTTCCCAGCCTCCGGAACCATGAACTAAATAAATCTCTTTTCTCTGTAAGTTGCCTTACAATAATTATAATGTTATAGTGTCTTATATATAATATTATAATGTCTTATAATAACAGAAAATGGACCAATACAGAAGATAAAATCAACACTTAGACATAGCTAGTTTTTAATTCTCTCAGTATATCCAAACACATTTAGTTATTATATGTCAAACACAACTGGGTAACAATGATGGTTCCAGCACTTATTAGGGGTAAAACCCTGGACTTTATTTTTTGAGACTTCATTTCTCCATACTTTCAAACACTAGCTCATACCAGCAATTCCACAAACTTCCAGTAAAGCCTTTGGCATTCATAACTATTCATGTTTAGTCCATCTGTCTCCTTCACCAACATTAGGCCTAGCTCCTTCTCACCCAACCACAAGCCCTGTCTGTCTTGCCTATGTTCTTATAGTATGTGTTCAGGCTTGCCAATGAGCATCAGCCCTACCTAATTGATATGAAATTACCCAACAGGGCCACAGTCCTTCCTCAGTACTGACTTCTTGGCTGGAACAAATCTTTGCAAGACCTTCTCCCATGAGCTATCCCCATTCTGTCTCCTCTCCTGTCTGGACCTCCCCTTCCTCCCACCATTGCTCAATTCTTAGATAGGAACCTGCTTTGAATAAGGCCACCCACCTCCTTGCCTTCAGCCACAGTACTGCCACCCACCTGATGGTATGGGAGCCACATATTTCAGGGCTGCTCCCACTTGACTCCCCACATCCCTTGGTCTCCTGGCAGTCACCCAATCCTCAGTCCTTGGTCATCTCTATTACCCACTGATGTTATCTACTTCTGTGTAGGTTATTAGCTGCTGGAGAATATGACTTAAGAACTCTGATGAGGTCTCTATTTAAATTTACTTAGCACAGAGCCTAGCATATAATAGCAGTAGTAACAGTACTAGCAACTTAACTGGCACTACTTGTCAAGTGCTTACTAAGTGTGAGGCCCTATAATATATAAGAGTTTTACAAGAATGAACTCCTTTAGTTGTCATCACAACCCTCAGAGGTAGGGGCTGTTACTTTACTTAATATACACAAAGAAATATGGGCAGAGGAAGCATTCAAAAAATTGTTTTTTTGAATGAATAAACTTCAGCTGGACCTACAGAGTTGTCTAAAAATCACTCTACTCATTCATTTCCTCATAAAAGAAAATATTTTGGTGATACAGGAATTTGAATTCAGGGCCTCATGCTTGTTAGGCAGGCACTCTACCACTTGAGCCACTCTGCCATTCCTTTTTTGTGTTGGATATTTTTGAGATAAGGTCTCACAAACTACTTGTCCGGGCTGGCTTCCAAACCACAATCCTTCTGATCTCTGCTTTCTGAGTAGCCAGGATTACAGATGTGAGCCACTGGTGCCTGGCCAGAAAAAATTTTAAAATTCATCCCCATCCAAGAACCTCTCCTTCTTTAGTGAAAGGATCAGAAGCATAGATTGAAAACTCTTCAATGCACCACACTCCTTTCCAAATGTTTGTAATTTTCACCTCAAAATGTCTGTGTTTATATTTTTCACTCTCCTGGAATGAAGGGGAAAAAGTTTCCAAAGTCCTTTTCTCCCTCTGTGATTTTGTCCCAGTTCTTCTGGAGTGTGTTCTGTTCCAGCTTCCCTGATCCACATCATCAGTCTCTACCTGTTGATTTACCTACTTTTCTATTGCCAAACCACAAACAAAACATTCTCTCCACAAGAAGAGTCCTTCCACCCTGCCTCATCCTCAAGTCACCCATTCTTCTGCACCAAACTTCTCCAAAGAGTAAACTTAGTCTTTTCCTTTCCTTCAAATTCCATGTCCCTAAGCACAGGATCTGAATTTCACCTCCACATTCTTAAGGAAAACATTCCACCATGGGTCATCCACACATTGCTCCTATTCTTCTTCCCCTCTACAAATTTGCTACTATCCTTGATGCTGTCCTTTTATGGTAAAGATGATGTCTCCCTGACAATCTACTTCACCCCTGCCCAAATGCAAATGGGCATAACCGCCTGTCAGTAACTCTCAAACCTTTACACACTTTCTCAACTTTCTCCTGGGTTACATTCTGCTTTTCTAACAGCCTAGTAAATGATTTTACTTATATGTTAATCTGCTTCATCAAACTTATTAAATCTTAAAATATTACCTAATTTCCCATTTTTCTTTGATACCCCTAATCTATAGTGGGTTCTTCAGAGCTAGCAGAAGAATGAATCAGTGACTTTGAAGATAGGTCCAGTGAGATTATCCATTCTGAGAACCAGAAAAAATTAAATTTTTTTCAAAAACTGTCTCAGAAACCAGTGAGACACTATCAAGTATGATAGAGTTACAGAAGGAAAGACAGAGAAGGCACAAGAAGAACATTTGAGAAAACAAATGATGAGTAGAGTGATTTTCAGACAACTCTATAGGCCCACTTGAAGTTAATTCATTCAAAAAAACCACTTTATGAATGCCTCCCCTGCCCACATTTCCTTGTGTACATGTTAAATAAAGTAACAGTTCCTACCTCTGAGGGTTGTGATGACAAATAAAGGAGCTGATTCTTGTAAAACTTTTATGTATTATAAGTCCTTATACTTAGTAAGCACTCAACAAATACTGACAGTTAATATACCCCAAGTCTGTTGAGAAATATTAATCTGTACATACAAGCAGCATCAATTAACTACAAGAGGTGCACAAGGAGACAAATCATAAGCAATCTGTCAAAAGACAAAACAAAGAGTGAATCTTCAGGACAGCCAGAGAAATTTGACTCATTATACACAAGGAACCTTCAATAAAACTAACAGCTAATTCTACCTCAAAAAAAACTTGGAAGACAGAAGGCCATGGAATGATGTATTCAAGGTAGTAAAAGAAACATTGACAATCAATAATCCTATATCCAGCAATAGTGAAAGAAAAAATTAAGACAGTCCTAGACAAACAAACTGACAGAATTTATTGCGAGGCTGGCCCTATAAGAAATACTAACAGGAAACTTTCAGGCTGAAATGAAAAGACATTAGACAGTAACTTGAATGACCATTAAAATATAAGAAAACTTCAATAATGTAGCTACATAGATGAAAAGAAAAGACAATGTAAGTGTATTTTTGTTTATATTTTTTTCTCTTATTTTATTTAAAACACAATTGTAGAAAGCAACAATTGTAAATCTTTGTTGACAGCCATACAAAGTATAAATATGTAGTTTTTATGACAATGATAGCACAAAGGGGGAAATAAAACTATTTATGAGCAAAGCTTTTTAAAAATAACTGAAATTAAGCAGAACTTGACTTAGAAAACAACACATTCTTGTAATCTATAAGAAAACAATGAAAATATGGCTGAAAAAAGAAAACAATTAAAATGATTTACTGAAAAATATCTAGCACAAAAAGAAGGTAATAATGAAGAGATAAAAGAATTTAAAAAGAGGTAAGGCAGAAAAAATCTAGAAAAATGACATACATAAACCCTAACTTACCATTTATTATATTAAATGCAAATGTATTAAACACTTTAATCAAAAGGCATAGATGGGGAAAATTATTGCCCATAAATACATACATTTTATTCAAATATAAAAACAGGCAGAAAGTGAAGGGACAAAAAGAAACATTTAATGCAAAGAGTAACCAAAATGGAGCTGGAGTGGTTATACTAAAATCATAGAAAGCAGACCTTAACTTTTGAAAAGTTGGTAGAAAAAGGACATTTTATAATGATGGAAAGGTCAACCCATCAAAAAATATAAAAATTATAACATATATGAGCATTTAAGACCTAGGAACTTATAAAGCAAAGGCTGGATCTAACGGAGCAAAAGACAAGAAATCAAATTTTGGAGACTTTGAGTCTTGGGGTTTGTTTTTGTTTTTGAGAAGTGGTCTCACTCATAGTCTTCCTGCCTAGTAGTTGGGATTACAGGTGCATGCCACCATGCCCAACTCAAAGCTTCAATTCTCTATTTCAATTCTCTATTTTCACAGAGAACCACTAGACATTGGATCAAAAAGGAAATAGAGGACTTGAGTAACATTATAAAACACTACACCTATAAATCTATAAAACAGCCAAAAGCAACAGAATATAGATTCTTCTTAATATACAAAAAACAAATGCTAAACCATACAACACCCCCTCATGAACTTTAAATGATTGAAATCATGTTTTATAATCATGTCAATATATAGCATAATGAACAGAATGAACAAAGAAATATGTTTTTCAATCACAATAGAATGAAATTAACAGAAGGAAAAATTTGGAAACTTACAAGGAAATAAAAATTAAATAGCATTAATAAATAACCAGTAGGTCAAAGATGAAAATCACAAAGGAAATTAAAAATACCTTTATATTAATGAAGATGAAAACACAATTTTTCCAACCTAATGAGATGCAGCAAAATCAGTGCTCAGAGTGGAATTTATAACTATAAATGCCTTAATTAAAAATGATCTCAAATCAATCATCTAACCTTCAGCCAGCAAAGAAGCAAAAGAAGAATACCAGTCATGGAGGCACATGCCTATAATCTGATCATGAGATCAAGGCCAACCTTAACTAGTACAGTGAGTTTGAGACTAGCCTGATCATATTAGCAAGACTGTGTCAAAAATAAAATAAAATTAATAAATTTTAAAAAACAAGCTGAAACAAGGAAATAATAGGGATTATAGCAGAAAAATAAAATAGATAATGGAAAAAAAAGAGACAAAAATCAACAAAAGCAAAAGCGTCATGAGACTTGTTCTCAAAAATGAAATTGAAAGTTAAAAAACAAAGCAAACAGAAGGAAGGAAAAATACAGATTATAGCATAAATAAATAAAGTAGATAAAAATCAACAAAAGCAAAAACTCTTACTTTTTGGGGGGGAGGTTGGGACTAGGGTTTGGACTCAGGGCTTCACTCTTGCCAACCAGGTGCTCTACCACTAGAGCCATACCTCCAGTTCATTTTGCTCTGGCTATTTTGAAAATTAGGGTCTCTTGAACTATTTGCCCAGGCTGGCCTTGAACCACAATCTTCCCAGTCTCAGCATCCCAATTGGTTAGGATTACAGGCATGAGCCACTTGAACCAAGCTGCAAAACTCCTTCTCTGGAACCATGAAAAAACTTGACAAACTTTTGGCTGCACTGACTGAGAAGAGAAAAGACTCAAATTACTGATGAGAAAAATTGACATTAACACTGTCCTTAGACAAACACAAAGGTGATAAGGGAATGCTACAAACAATTCTATAACAAAAAGTTAGATACCCTAGATGAAATAGATAATCTGCTAGAAAGACACAAACTACCAAAACCAACTCAAGAAGAAAAAGAAACCTTGAAAGTAAAGAGAATAAGTTAATAATCAAAAAGCTTCCAACAGGCCCAAATGACTTTGTAGGTGGATTTTGCCAAATAATTAAAGAATAATTAATACTAACCCTTCAAAATCTGCTCCATAAATGAGAGGAGAATAACTCCCAACTTATATGAAACCAGTACTACCATGATACCAAAGCTATACAAAAATACAAGAAAAAACTATCTTTTTTTAATACAGATGAAAAATTTTCAACAAACTACTACCAAACCGGCTCATGCACTATGTAAAAGGATCACACATCATGAACAAGTGAAACTTACTCTAAGATAGAAAGTTTAGTTCAAATAACAAAAGCTGATCAATGTAATGTTATACCAATAGAATAAAGGACAAAAAATTATCATTTCAGTAGAAACACAAAAATATTTTGTCAAAGTCAAACATCCTTCTGGACTAAAAAAGATAAAACTGCACAAACCATGAATACAAATGAATTTCCTCAACTAACTAAAAAGCATCTATAAAATACCCACAGTAACATCATAATAAACACTAAAAACCTTAAAGCTTTCTCTTTTTAATATTAAGAACAAGAAGATCTATAAAAGAAACAAAGGGAAAATCTCACTTAAGTGGAGCCCAGAGTGGCCACACACACTGAACCCCCTGACCAATGCAGACCATGTGAGTGGGCAAATGTGCAGAGGTTACCCTGACCCACTTGTCCTTGGAGACACCACTCTGCATGTTTGTGTGGAGGGAGCAAGTTGTGCTCCAGACACCACTGTGTCACCCAAGCATAAGCATGGCAGATTGGGAGAGGATACAGAAAATTTTGCTTTGGATGAGCTAACCTGTACCAAGACCCACCCCAGTGCAGCCATGGGAGTGGGACAGACTTACTATAGCTCATCTTGTTCCATTCCATCCCTGGACCCACTGTCCCACTTACTGGGGTGTAGAGAGCTATCTTCATGCAGAGGTTGTTCCACACCTTCCCACACCAGCTGCTGCCACCTGCCTGGAGGTGTGCTGTCCCCACAGGAACTGATGGTGTGGGCTGGAGTTCCTCTACCCTCTGAGCTTCCCCACACCCTGGAGTTGTTGCTATGCAATGAGACCTGCCCTACCCACTTGCAACAACAACCACTGGTACAGAGCCTTAGATGGCCACCATACACAGGTTGCACCCAGAGGGGAATAATCATGGGCAACCCCAGGCCCAGAGAGGAGCTGGGAAAAAACACATTTGAAGAATCACTAACAGAACTCTGGAGAAACTCTGAGATTTAGGAAAACACTTGCTGTACTGACAAGAGTCCAGGTGGTATACATTCTCCTCTTCAGAAAGGAAAAAGGATTTACTTTTTAACTTTCATTTTATTTTCTCCCCTCCCTCTTTCCCTCTTCCACCTCCTCTTCCTTCTCCTTCTTATCTTCATTTCTGTCCTTTTTATTCCCTGACTATATTGTTTTTCTCTGCAATAATTACACTGTTCTCACAAACTATTATTTCTTATACCTTCATTCCATATACTTTCCCCTTTCTCCCTATCTTCCTTCTTTTTTCTTCCCCTCAACCCCATTTTTTTTTTGCTATTTAGTTTTTTATGTCATACCATTAATAGTTTTTAAACTCATAGCTTACCCCATAAGAACCCTGGTTCATTTCATCTATAACATTGCTGGGGTGTAGATAATGTTTCCAATTATTTTTCACTCCATTTAAACATTTGTTTCACTTTTAAATTGCGTTATTGCTCTATGCTTTCTGTCCTCCAAGTGGTGGTATAAGGGATACCCAATTGAACAGATGTACACATAGCAACATAGAAACACAAGTAATATGAAAAATCAAGCCAACGTGATTCCTTCAAAAGTCCATAACACCTCAATAATCAAGTACCAAAATACTAAAGTGACTGAAATACCAAAGAATTCAAAACTTTATTTTAAAAAATAATCAATGATCTAAAAGAAGATTCAAACAAACAGAAAAATGAAGCAAGGAAATCAATTCAAGACCTGGACTAAACAGTCATCAATTTGGAGAGAAAGTCAGCAAGAAAATTGAGAGTCTGAAAAAAGAAACTCAGAAATTTTAGAAATGAAAAGCTCAATAAATCAAATAAAAGGCAAAGCAGAGAGCATCATCAGTAGACAAGATCAAACAGAAGAAAGAATATTAGGGATCAAAGATAAGGTCAAGGAAACATTGCACTTAGACAGCACTAAAGAAAAAATAAACAAGCATGACTATAATCTCAAGAACTCTGGGACTCAATCAAGAGGCCAAGCCTAAGAATCAATGGGAAAGAAGAAGGAGCTGAGGTACAAATTAAAGGCATAGAACACCTATTCAATGAAATTACAGCAGAAAGCTTCCTAAATATTGGGAAAGACATAAACATCCCTTCACAGAAACTCCAAATAGATATGGTTAGAAAAGAACCTCCCCACTCCACATCATAATTAAAATGCCAAGACTAGAGAATAAAGAAAGGATATTGAAAGCTACAAGAGAAAAACACCAAATTACATACAAAATATAAACACATGAGAATTATCTCAGACATCCCACGAGAAACTCTAAAAGCCAGAAAACCATGTAATGATATATTTCAAGCCCTGAAAGAAATCAACTGCCAACTAAGTTCACTATATGCAATAAAGTTATCCTTCAAATTCAATGGAGAAATAAAGAACTTCTAAGTAAGCATAAATTAAAGCAGTCATGTCCACCAAGCCTGCATTGCAGAAGATACTTAAAGAAATACTACACAGAGAAGAGGAAGAAAGACAATCACAAACACAATAGTCCAGGAAAGAAAAAAATTCAATATAGGAATAGATGAACACATGAGAATTAGGAAAGAATCAAATATTTTCAACTCAGCAAACCAGCAAAACCTAAAGATGAGTAAGAGCAAAAGAAAAGAACAAACAACACTTGAATCAACCTGGGAAAAAACCCCAATAGAACCACCAGAAAGAGTAAACACTTCTCAATAATAACGTTAAATATAAATTGTCTTACTTTCCAATCAAAAGACAGACTGTTGGATTGGATTTAAAATAAGATCCAACTATTTGTTGTTTGTAAGAGACACACCTCACTGGCAAAAACATACACAGACTATAAGTGAAAGTATGGAAAAATGATATTCCAAGCAAGGAAAATAAAAGCAAGCAGAGTAGCTCTAATCATATCTGATAAAGTAGATTTTAAGCCAAAATTAGAAGATACAAACAAGAGTACTACATATCAATAAAGGGAACAATCCATTAAGATGACATAAATTATCATAAAATTATATTCACCAAACATTGGTGCACCCAATTTCATAAAACAAGCACTATTGAACATAAAGGGACACAATAGATACAGATGCAATAATAGTGGGTTACTTCAATACTCCACTCTCACCAACAGGCAGATCATCCAAACAAACAAACAAAAAATCAATGGAGAAACTTAAGAGTTAAATGAACCACATATCAACTGGACATGAAAGACATGTACAGAATGTTCCATCCAACAGCTGCAGAATACATATTTTTCTGAGCAGCCCATGAAACTTTCTCCAAAACAGAACATGTTTTAGGCCATAATGCAGGTCTTAAAGATACACAAAAATTAAAATTATTTCTTATGCATTATAAGATTATAATTGAATAAAATTTAAAAAAAATAGCAAGAGGAACCACAGAAACTTTTGGATATTGAACTTTTTAATGATCAGTGGGTCACTGAAGAAATAAGAGAGGAAAAGTCAGGAAGGAAAAACTCCTAAATCAAATGAAGATGAAAATACAGCACAGTAGAATGTGTGAGATGCAGCAAGCACAGTTCTAAGAGAAAAGTTTATAGCTATGAATGCCTACTTTAAAAAATTAGATAGATCACAAACAAATACCCTAATGATGTACCTCCAATTCTTAGAAAGACAAGAACAAACCAACCCCAAATTAGTAGATGGAAAGAAATAATAAAGATCAGTCCAGAAATTAAATAAATGGAGTCTAAAAAACAATACATGAGATCAATGAAACAAAGATTTGGTTTTTTGAAAAGATTAACAAGATTGATGAACCTGAGGAAAGACCAAGATGACAGATAGCTGATAGACCCTGGAACTCTGAACTCTCAAGAGTTGGAAAGAAAACTTCAGATTCATGGTAGCAAGAGTTGGGAAATCTGGCTTCTTCACCAAGTAAGATACCACCAATAGGTAGGCAAACAAGCATACAATGACTAACCTTTAAATTAACTTTTTATTACACATAATAGTCCCAGAAGCCTGGGCGTTGAGGCTGCCAGCTGCCATGCTGGTTCACTCATTTTTTTTTTCTTTCCCACCTCTCTGAAGAGCAAACCAACTCAATGCAGAGAACTGCAGAATGAGTTCTGAAAGTGTCTGGATTGTCCTAGACCTACCAAAATTTGTGAATGCAGAATTTCTGACTGCCACCTGCCTGTGACCAGGGCTGCTGATTCTTGATACCCCCAAGAGAAACTACAACCCTTTCAGGTGAGCGTAAAGTACCATCAGCTCTGGAGGGAACCACATAGCCCAGTCCAGCTTGCAGGTAGATTGCACCCCTCATGGAGAGGGACTTAATAAATGGAGGGAAAATTTCAGTTCCACCTAGTGGGCTTGGGGTGGCCCAGCAGCAGCCTGGGGATAATAACACATTCAACCATCTTGTCAAAACTGGTAGTAAGCTGAGACTAACAGCCTTTCCAGAGAAGAGCATTGGACCAAATGGATCAATTCCAGCCCCCAGGCTTGCCCTGTGGGTAAGAGGGGCTGGCCACTGCTCACACATCAGTTCCTCATGGTACCACTTAGAGAACCAACTTGTTCAAACAAACTGGCCCTGACTGCCCCCTCCCCCAAAGAAGAGCCTGAGCTTAAACATCCTGAGTGGAACTCCCCCAAACCTGTCCAGCAGAGAGGTCCAACCACCAATTGCCACACAGCCCAGCGTATCAACCCTAAGAAGGTACAGCACCCAGATTAGAAATTGGCAGGAAGTGCCCAGTGTACTCATTTAACTCAGAGGAAACTCACTCCTTCCCATGACAAGGAAGAAATTTGAACAATTATATATACATATATATATATATATATATATATATACTTATCTCCTTTTACTATTCTATTGAAATTTTAATTTACTTAGTCTTCTCTTGTCCAACTTTCTTTTCTCTTTGCCAATTTTTTCTCTTTTCTTTTCTTTCTTCCTTCACTTTCCTTATCTTCCTCTCCTCTCCTTTTCCCTCACTGTCCCTATCTCCTCCACACTAACCACTCACTGAGTAGTCTATTATACCAACTTTACACATTACTCCCATCCTTCCTATCTCTCTATAATCCCTGATAATAGCACCCTCCCCCACAACAACTGAACTACAATTTTATACACATTAGGGACTTCTTATCCCATAGCCCCCACACCTCATACCTCTTCTTCTCTTCACCTCATACCCCCTTCCCCGTCTCCTCTTCTGTCTCTATCACTTTAATTACCTAAGTATCAATCTCTTTGAAAATAACTGTTATCTCTCCAATACCCCCTGTTTATAGATAATATGGCTAAGGGTTTTATATATTATGTAAATAACTGATTCAGTATTTAATCCATAAATTTGTTATTACTAAGTTATACCTTCAAGTCAGTGAACAGAAACATAACAACCTAACTAACAACTAAGGTAGTCAGAGCATTGAAATTAAGTCAGGGAAAGAAAATCAGTGATTAAAATACTCAACCAACTAATCAAAAACACATGAGCAAATCTCAAAATAGAAACATGGGAATAAAAGAAGGCAGAGGAATCTGACTCCTCAAAAGGTTAATAAGCATGCATTAGAGGATTTGATGAACAGTGCAGGGGATGAATCCTCACATTTTGAGATCAGAAGAATGATAACAAAAACAAGTCGAAGAATCCCAAGAAAACAGATTAAAAAAAACTGGAGAAGACACAGAAACAACTAAATGAACTCAAAGAAGATTTCAACAAATACCAAAAGAGGTGCAAGAAACCCAGGAACATCTGGGAGCCACCAGCCAGCAGAACCTGCAGTTGGAGGCCCAGCTAAGCCTTGTGGCTTTATCTGGGGAAAGAGATGCAGTAGACAAAGAAAAGGATGAGGAAACTCCTGGGCCCAATCTGTCCATCACAGAGGACCTAGACAGTTGAGAGGCCATGGTGGCTGAGGAAGAGCAGCTACAGCAACATGGGCAGCCAAGAAAGCAGAAGGTAACCTGCTGGTACATGGCTCATCTGCTAGCCCTGTCTCAGAGTGAGAAGGAGGCCCTGGCCCCCAGGACAGTGGCAATTATTTGTCTGGGGAGAGCTGCTTCCCAAAGGTCATGCCAGAGAACATGGAGCATGAAGAACTGAAACACTTTTACACACAGCTTTCCAGAGAGATGGATGCCATCAAAGAGTACATTGTCCTATATCAAAACCAAATGGCAATGCTGAAGGAGCTACAGGAGGAGAAGGAGGAGGCCATTAACCAACTGACCCATGACAAGGAGGAAATAATGAGGGGACTTCAGGATATGGAGCTCCAGCTTGAGGACCAGTGCAATGAGTGGTAAGACAAGTTCTTGGAAGCCTCCCCCAGAGCCATGATGATGAGTCCTCCTCAGGGCCTCAGAGCTCATAGGAAGAATGTGAAGTTGTATGATGAAGGGAAGTTTGAAGATGTGAGCCTCGCTGATGATGTGGAGCGTGAGCAAGGAGAGGTTGGAGCAGCTACCACCACTCCAAATGCAGTAGCACATGTACCTGTAGTGTGAGATCCAGAACCACCAGGAGAGTGGACGCTTGGATGACAACCCATGCCTTCTACTGGTCTGGTAACAATGACCATCATGCTTGTTTAAAAAACAGATATACAAAATCTGGGAAAGTGGGGACAAGGTTCTGCCCCACTTCAGTCTCTACTGCCCCAGTGCCTGCCATATTGTCCCTGTCACTCCTTCCAGCCACCCTTTTATCTTTAGATTAGTAAGACTAGATCCATCTTAACAGGGGTCACAAACATGTGTAGAGTCTGTTGCCATCTTGGTAAGGGCAGATCAATAGCTCAGAAAATAGAACAAAAAGTGTAAGAAATAGTAATATTTTATTAAAAGTGAAAATGTGATCAAATTTGATGGACTCTTTTCTCTTTGCTGATCATCTAAAATGCTAGAACCCACCACCACTGTGATGAAGGAAGGTATGATGAGATGCATATGGGATGTGAACCTGTCTCCAAGAAAGAATATATTTTTTTATTTTTTGCAGTACTGGGGCTTGAACTCAGGGCCTTCACCTTGAGTGACTCCACCAGCCCAATTTTTTGTGAAGGGTTTTTCAAGATAGAGTCTCACAAACTATTTGCCTGGGCTGGCTTTGAACTGTGATCCTCCTGATCTCTGCCTCTTGAATAGCTAGGATTATAGGAGTGAGCCACCGGCACCCAGCAAGAAAGAATATTTCTATCTGTAAGACATAAATTAGCCTACATGTACTTACACCACAAGCTCTCTCAGACCCAGAGGTTTGGGGGAGGGTGAAGGCAAACTGACTGAAGAAAGAATGTTAGCCAAGTAAAGATCTAGGCATAGAATACAGAATCTGCTGGGTTTGTCTGTTCATGAAGGTCTAGGCTCATCAGAGGTATTCTATGAGAACGATATATCAGAAAGATTCATATGGCAAATCTGAGTAGGAATTATAGCCCTAGATTAGAGGGAGGAAAACAGTTAAGTTATTGTGACACTCCATAGAGAAAGCTTTAAACCTGGCCACTGGCAACGTGCAAGGCCCTGAGTTCAACCGCCAGTACCATAAAAACAGAAACAAATGGACAGGCCAGGACCGAGCCCTGTAGCTGAATACTTCCAGTGTTCTGGGCTATTTTTGGAAAGCCCACCAAGGGAATTCTTCCCAGTGCTCCAACACTCACCTCTGTCATCCAACTTGCTGGAAGGGTGAGAAGGTTGCTTCTGAGTTGAAATTCTTTAGCCTTTGTACATGGAAAGAACAACTTAAAAGCTAAGAAATGGCTTTCAGGCTGTCTGGGAATCAAGTCAGTCCTTTCAGATCATTTTTTTCCTAGTTTACTGAAAGAAAAAAAATGATCTAGTGAAATGAAGACACAGTGAAAGTTGAAAGGCTTTTTAAAGATGAAAGATCATATACTACTCAAAAAAGGCATCTGAATGACCTAATTTTTTCATGTCATACTGTACAATGCAAATATGAAAAGATCTTGTCCTCAGCAATTGCTACCTACATATTTAAACATAACTGAAAATATCAAAGGATTAGGTAGCCAATCTATTTCATAAAATACTTCATATTTAGGTTAGAGAAATATCCCTAGAAGATGGCATATTACCATCTAGACACCCATTGTTTTATCCCAGAAGCATTTACTAAGCCCATTTTCTGTGCCAGATTCCAGGAGGGTACTGGAGGGGAAATGATCATCCAAAGACAGAGATAGGCACAGGAACGTATAGGTCTAGATACAGTAACTGTGGGGGATCTTTCTAGACAGAGCATCCAGACAAAAAACTAACAAAGATCCTAGAACTAAACAATACTATGAATGAAATATATAGAGTATTCCATCCTACAGCAGCAGATTACACCTTTTTCTCAGTAGCCCACAGAATGTTCTCCAAATGAGATCACATTCTAAGTCACAAAGCAAACCTCAACAAATACAAATAATCAAAATAATCTCCTGTATCCTAACAGACCATAATGGAATAAAATTAGAAATTAATGGCAAGGAAAACCACAAAAAACATTCCAACTCATTGAGGTTCAATAACACATTTTTGAACAATCCATAGGTCATTGAAGAAATTAGGAAAGAAATTAAGAAACTATATTCAAAGGAAAGTGAGAACACAATTTACCAGAACCTGTGGGACACAGCAAAGGCAGTCCTAAGAGGGAAGTTTAAAGTGCATACATCAGAAAATTAGAGACATCTTAAGTAAACAATCTAACAATGCACCTCAGATTCTTAGAAAAACAAGTGTAGGCTAATCCCCAAAAAGAAATTATGAAAATAATGCAGAAATTAATGAAATGGAGACCAAAAGAGTGATACAATGAGTCAACAAAATGAAATGTTGATTCTTTGAAAAGATAAACAAGATAGACAAACTAACAAAAAGCAGAAAGGAGGAGACTCAAATTAATAAAATTAGAGATGAAAAGAGGGACATTACAACAGATACCAATGAAATTTAGAAGATCATATGGCAAAATTTTGCAAACTATACTCCAACTAACTGTAAAATCAAGAAAAAATGAACTTGACACATAGATGTTTGGCCGATGGGCAGCCACCCCATGGTGATCAAGAACTCTCCACTCAACTTTTCACTCCACCCCCTCCTTCCTTTCATGGTTACCATGGTAACTCCGGTGCGCAGCAATTAAGGCGCCAAGCAATTAGAGGCTTCATTGTTACCATGGCAACTCCTGCGCATGGCGATTAGACACTTCCCGTTTCACCCTCCTCCTTCCTCTTCCCCTCTAGTTACCATGGCAACTCCTGCTGATGGGCAATGGGTCCTGACCTATCCTACAGATCCATATTACCCTGAGCTCCTCCCCACCAAACCTTGACCTATCCTGACGCCCCATAATACCTTAAGCTCTTGACTTCACCCAGATTATAAAAACAGGGCTGCCATTTCTCCGGCGTGACTTCTCTGGCCCTGCTCTTTGGGGACGGTGAACCTCGCCCAAGAGTGTGCTCTCAATGAAACCTCTTAAAGCCTGTTTGCTTTGTTATTTGGCTCCAATTTGGCCTTCCCATCTGCGTTGACCTAACATTTGGTGCCAAAACCCGGGAGGAAGCGAGCCTCACCCGACTCCATGCATTCGGGGCCCTGGGCCAGGCCCTGGCTTGAGACCCTTCCTCCACTCCAGATCGACGATCCAGATCTGGCTTGGGTGAGTCTCCTCCCCTGTTTTGTTTCTCCTCAGGCCCCTGTCCTAGTCGTGGCCACGCCAGGATCAGCCCCTCCGTTTCTCCTCACACCTGGGCACCCGGAGAGACGTCTCCCCTGTCCAGGCTGCCTCCTCCGAACCGGGTCTCCTCTTTTAGTGAAGGACGCTTCTCTAAAAGTTAAGACTCTCCAACAATTCGGGAATGGGGTCCCCCCAATCCAAGCAGGACTCAGGGACTCCCTTGTTCTGTCTCCTCTCAAACTTCAAAATTTGGGACTCTCTCCAGACCTCCGCCGCTAGCAGCTCATTTTCTACTGCACCATGGCATGGCCACAATACACCTTAAACAACAACTCAAAATGGCCTCCACAGGGCACTTTTGATTTTAATATCCACACTGGTCTTGACAATTTTTGCCATCAAACCCATAGATGGTCTGAGGTCCCATATGTATAGGCCTTCTGGGAACTGTGCTCTCGCCCCTCTCTGTGCCTCCAATGTTCCCCTTCCCAGATCCTTCTCCCTCAAACACCCAATTCCTCTGGGTCCCCTCCCCCATACCCCAACCCTTCTCCTTTATCTGACTCCACTGAATTCCTCACTCCCCTCCACTGACCACAGCCACCCTCATCATCACATCCAGCTTCCCCTTCCCCTCCCCCTCCCCCACCCAAGTAGCCATCTCCTTTGGCCTTGCCTCCCACACCCTCTGCTCCACCTACTCCCTGCCCTCCTGCATCCCCAATATCCTCCCACACTCACTCACACTGCCCTTCCCCACTCCCTCTCCTTTGTCCTCTCCAAGAGGTGAGGACATATCCATGTCCAAGTCCATGTTCCTTTCTCCCTCCAGGACCTATCACAGATAGAAAAGCACCTGGGGTCCTTCTCTGCCAACCCCTCTGCTTGTGCCAAACAGTTCTGCTACCTATCTTAGGCCTATGACTTAACTTGGCACGACATATTCATCATTATGGCCTCCACCCTCACCCCTTAGGAGCAGGAATGCATTAAGGCAGCTGCCCGACACTACGCCGATCAAACCCACTCAGCTGACCCCACGGTCCCAGTTCGAAAAGACGCAATTCCCGACCACAACCCTAACTGGGACTATCAACCCAAAGCTCCAGGACACTGCCGGAGAGACATAATGATTTGATGCCTCCTACAGGGCATGGACACAGTGTCCAACAAAACTGTAAATTTTGACAAACTCTTTGAGATAACCCAAGTAGCTGATGAAAATTGGCCCTTTTTCTTAACCACCTCCAGGAGGCCCTCACCCAATATACCCAATTAGACCCTACCTCCCCTTCTGGGGCACCAATCCTGGCTGGACATTTTATATCTCAGTCCACACCAGATATTAGAGCTAAACTAAATAAGGCCAAAGATGACCCTAAACCCCTATACAGGATCTGATGAAAATGGCATTTGAAGTTTTAATGCCCAAAAAGAGGCAGCAGAAATCAACCTGCCAAAAAACACCTCCAGGATGTGAGGGCGATCTGGCTGCGACATCTGTCACCCCATTGATCGCCAGGGTTGATTCGGCTGATCTGGCTGGCTAGGCGGGTGTCCCCTTCCTCCCTCACCGCTCCATGTGCGTCCCTCCCGAAGCTGCGCGCTCGGTCGAAGAGGACGACCATCCCCGATAGAGGAGGACCGTTCTTCGGTCAAGGGTATACGAGTAGCTGCGCTCCCCTGCTAGAACCTCCAAACAAGCTCTCAAAAAACACCTCCAACAAAAGGTGGCCCTCCAAACCCAAGCCTTGGTGGCAGCACTGCAGCAGCTGGAGTACAGCCCCGAGTCAAAGGAGGAACCCGAAACCTCCCATCAGCCTCTCTAGGGGCCTGCTTCAAACGTGGCAAGGAAGGCCACTGGGCTTGCCAGTGCCCCAACCCGAGACCTCCAACTAAACCCTGCCCAAAATGCAAACAGGTGGGTCACTGGGGATCAGATTGTCCTGGACAGGGCTTACCCCCTATGGCTCCTCGTGGAGGGTCAGCCCCACTAGCTATCCAGATCCCTGACTTTCTCGGACTGGCAGAAGATTGACAATGCCTTGACTCGGGGACCTCAATCACCCTCGCTGGAGGGTCATGCTCCAGGTAGTGGGTAAGTCCATCTCCTTCCTCTTGGACGTGGGGACTACCTATTCTCTGCTGCCTGCCCACTCGGGTTTAACAGTTCCTTCATTGGTCTCTGTTATGGGAATTGATGGCTCTCCCTCTGCCCATATAAAACTCTGCCCCTTCCTTGCTCTGCTAGAGGTATAATATTTCCACACTCTTTCCTTATCATCCCATCCTGCCCTGCCCCACTTCTAGGTCAAGATATTGTAACAAAGCTTGGGGCCTCCATAACCATCCCTCCCCACCTACCAGAACCTCTAGCTTCCCACTCACTCCTTCTGGCCTCTGCCAGCCACCTAGCCCCTTCGCCTCCTGGACCTGCTCTGCCCACCTTTCCTCTTCTGGTCAACCCCATTGTCTGGGACATCTCATTCCCAGTTGTGGCTACACACTGCCCGCCCATCCACATTTCTCTTAAGGACCCTAACCAATATCCCTGTAGACCCCAATTCCCTATTTCAGAAACTCACAAAAAAGGCATAAAAACAATGATTACCAAACTCCTAAATCAAGGTCTCCTTATACCTATAAATTCCCCATGTAACTCACCTATCCTTCCAATAAAAAAGCCTTCTGGGTCCTATAGATTAATCCAAGATCTACACATTATAAATGAAGCTATTATCCCCATCCACCCATTGGTCCCAAATCCTTACAATCCTCTCCAATGTCCCCCCGATACTACTCACTTTTCTGTCCTCAATCTCAAGGATGCCTTTTTCACTATCCCCCTCCCTCTGGACTCTTATTTCCTGTTTGCCTTTACCTGGGAAGACACGGCTACTCACTTTACCCAACAGCTAACTTGGACAGTTCTTCCCCAAGGCTTCCATGATAGCCCCCACCTCTTTGGTCAGGCTCTGGCTCAGGACCTGGTCATGTGTAATACAAAACCCAGTACACTTCTACAATATGTCGATGACCTCCTTCTGTGCTCCCCCTCCCAGCAGGACTCTGAAACGGGAACAGCCAACCTCCTTAACTTTCTAGCCTCTAAGGGATACCGGGTTTCTCCAGCCAAGGCCCAACTCTGCTTACAAGCTGTTACTTTCCTGGGCTTCTGTCTCACCCCCACTCAAAGGCACTTACCATGGACTGGGTCCAAACCTTAAAGGACCTCCCTCCTCCTAATTATGCCCAAGAAATTTTATCTTTCTTGGGCTTCATTGGGTTTTTTAGACACTGGATTCCTAATTTTGCCACGTTGGCCCACCCCACTGTACCAGGCTGCCAAGGAGACTCCCACTGGTCCACTCACTGCCGTCCATGGTCCGTCGCTGTTTTTCTTCTCTCAGGGACACCCTCCTTCAGGCTCCAGCCTTGGCCCTCCCAAACCCTTCCAAACCATACCACCTATTTACAGATGATACTTCTGGAATAGCCAAAGGGGTCCTTACTCAACTATCAGGCCCTATTCACCAACCAATTGCTTACCTCTCCAGGCAGCTGGATCCCACTGTCAGGGGCTGGCAGCCGTGCCTCTGAGCTCTTGTGGCGGTGGCCACCCTCACCAGGGAGGCTCTTAAGCTATCCCAACTACAACCAATAACTGTATATTCCCCACACAGACTCGCTGACCTCCTCACCCATTCCTCTCTCTCTCTCATTGGAGCTTCCCACCTACAGACATTTCACCTCCTATTCATTGACAATCCTGATATAACTCTCACTACTTGCTCCCCACTCAACCCCGCTACACTGTTTCCCACCCCCCCACCAATAGCCTCTAACCCAACCCATTCCTGTCCTAAAACAGTGGAGAGTCTCATGACCCCCAGGCAGGATCTTACTGACTTTCCCTTACCTTCTGACCTCACTATGTTTGTTGACAGGAGCTCCATCTTAGATGACCAGGGAGGCTGCCGAGCCACCTATACCATAGTCACCATCGACCCTCCTCGGGTACTGCTCTCCTCAAAGAAGGGGGAATTATGTCCCTCAATGGGTGGATCTTCGAAGACAACTGTCTGATCCTCCCCTTGGGCCAGACAACAGAGGTCATCACTGCCATCCACAACTCACTACACATAGGCCCCAAGGCCCTTCTCTCCTTCCTGGAACCCTTGTTTCACCACAGGGGCCTCTAATCCACCATCCATCAGGTCCAGGAGGCCTGCTCCATTTGCTCTCAAGCAAACCCCCACGGCGGACTCCATCTCCACCAATCCCTCCACCAACTCCACGGTAGCCAGCCCAGTGAAGATTGGCAGATTGATTTCACTCATATGCCTAAACACAAAAAACTCCAATACCGTCTTACTTTTATTGATACTTTCACAGTGTGGATCGAAGCCATTCCTATGGCCACAGAAGGAGCTACAATCGTAGCAGACACTCTCATCCATCACATCATTCCCCCTTTTGGTCTTCCACAAAGTCTCCAGTCAGACAACAGCCCTGCTTTCATCTCCAAGGTCACTCAACTAGTCTGTAAACACCTGGCTATCACATGGAGACTCCACACCCCATACCACTCCCAATCCTCAAAACCGCCTATGCCAATTAACTCGGGTAACCTTCAACCAGATGATGCTCCAGGTTCATGACTACCAGCTCCTCCCCATGGGGTCCAGCTGCACTGGTCAAGTGGCCCAAGACATCCCTAGCCCCTAACTTTGCCTCCTTTCAGCAGGAAGTAGCCAGAACCGATTCTGTGCCCCTATACCAAAGAGTCTGGGATGTTTGACCAGTGGGCAGCCACCCCATGGTGATCAGGGACTCTCTGCTCAACTTTTCACTCCACCCCCTCCTTCCTTTCATGGTTACCATGGCAACTCTGGCGCATGGCAATTACAGGCTTCATGGTTACCATGGCAACTCCCATGCATGGCCATTAGAGACTTCCCGTTTCACCCTCCTCCTTCCTCTTCCCCTCTAGTTACCATGGCAACTCCTGCTGGTGGGCAATGGGTCCTGACCTATCCTACAGATCCATATTACCCTGAGCTCCTCCCCACCAAACCTTGACCTATCCTGATGCCCCATAATACCTTAAGTTCTTGACTTCATCCAGATTATAAAAACAGGGCTGCCATTTCTCCGGCGTGACTTCTCCAGCCCTGCTCTTTGGGGACGGTGAACCTCACCCGAGAGGGCGTTCTCAATAAAGCCTGCTTATAGCCTGTTTGCTTTGTTATTTGGCTCCAATTTGGCCTTTCCATCCACATCGACCTAACAATACAACCCATCAGAATATAACCAAGAAGACATAAACAACTTAAACTGATCTGTAATAAGAAATAAGATAGAGACAGTCATAAAGAATCTCCTAACAATGCAAAGCCCAGACCCTAATGGATTCACTGATGAATTCTCCCAGACCTTTAAAGAAGAACTAATACCAACGTTTTTCAAACTTTTCCAAAAAATACAAAGGGAAGGAATAATATCAAACTCATTCTATGAGGCCAGTATTACCTTAATTACAAAACCAGTAAAAAATACACAAAGAAATAAAGTTAAACACCAATATCCCTGATGAACATAGATGTAAAAATCCTCAATAAAATACTTGCTAACCAAATCCAACAACCATTAAAAAGATCATACACCGTTCATTCCAGACATGTAAGAATGGTTCAACATATGCAAGTCAATAAACTAATACAACACATAAAGAAAAGCAAGGACAAAAACCAAATTATTATCTCAATAGATGCAGAAAATACTTTTGATAAAATTCAACTTCCTTTCATGATAAAAATTCTGAAGAAATTAGGAACAGAAGGAACATACCTTAACATTATAAGATTATATATGCAAACCTAAGCCAACTGGGGAAAAACAGTAATCATTTCCCCTAAAATCAGGAATGAGACAAGGGTGTCTACTGTCCCCAGTCATACAGAATTCCTAGTCAGAGCAGCAAGACAGGAGAAAGAAATAGAAGGAATTCAAATAGAGAAGGAAGAAGTCAATTTATCCCTATTTGCAGATGATATGATCTTAAACCTAAAAGACCCTAAAAATTCCACCAAAAAACTTCTACATCTCATAAACACATTCAGCAAGTAGTAGAATACTAAAGCAATATACGAAAATCAGTAGCCTTTCTATACACCAACAATGAATAGTCTGAGAAAGAAATGACGAAAACAATTCCATTCACAATAGTATCAAAAAATACTTAGGAATGAATTTAACAAAGGAAGTGAAAGACCTATACAAAGAAAACTGTAAGTCACTGAAGAAAGAGATTAAAGAAGACATTAGAAAATGGAGGGACATCCATGTTCAAGGATTGGCAGAATGGATATTGCAAAGATGGCTATGTTTGGCCGGTGGGCAGCCACCACATGGTGATCAGGGACTTTCCACTTCACCCTCCCCTTTCCTCCTCCCCCTATGGTTACCAGGGCAACTCCTGCCAGCAGGCAATAGGTTTGGACCTATCCTATAGGTCCACATTACCCTGAGCCCCTCCTCCACTAGGCCTCAACCTATCCCAGCACTCCAGGATACCCAAAGCTCTTGACTTCACCCAGGCTATAAAAACTGGGCTGCCATTTCTCCGTGCGACTTCTCCAGCCCTGTTCTTTGGGGATGGTGAACCTCACCTGAGAATGCATTCTTAATAAAGCCTGCTTAAAGCCTGCTTGCTTTGTTATTTGGCTCTGATTTGGCCTTCCCATCCATGTTGACCTAACAGGCTATACTACTAAAAGCAATCTGTCTGTTCAATGAAATCCCCATTAAAATTCCAATGACATTTTTTTCGCAGATAGAAAAATTAATCCTTAAGTATATGGAAGCACATAAGACCTCGAATACTTAACAATACTGAGAAGAAAGAACAACACTGGAGGTATCACAGTATCTATTTCAAACTGTACTACAGAACCATAGCAATTTTAAAAAAGCATGGCAGTGGCACAAAAACGACATTAAGACCAATGGAACAGGACAGAAGACCCAGACACAAAATCACACAGCTATTGTCATTTAAGCCCAAAACATGCACTAGAGAAAAGATAACCTCTGCAACAAATGTTGCTGGAAAAACTGGAAGTCCACCTGTAGAAGATTGAAATTATCTCAGTTTCTCACCCTGTACTGGTATAATGGATCAAAGATCTTTATGTAAAACTTAAAACTGTGAAACTACCACAGGAAAGAATAGGGAAAACACTAGAACATATAGGCAATGACTTCCTAAATAGAACTTCAATAGCTCAGCAACAACAAGAATAAATCAACAAATGGGACTACATGAAACTAAAAAGCTTCTGCACAGCAAAGCAAGGCAGTCACCAGACTGAAGAGATAGCCAACAGAATGGAAGAAAATCTTTTCCAGCTCTATGTCTGACAAGGTATTAGTTACCAAAATACACAGGTGTTCAAAAAACTAACTCTTCAAAGAATCAACAACTCAATGTGTAAGTGGGCAAATGAAGAGAACAGACAGTTCTCAAAAGAAGGAGTACAAATGGCTAACAAACACATAAAGAAATGTACATCCCTGGCCATAAAGGAAATGCAAATCAAAACAACATTGAGATTTGACCTCATTCCAGTCAGAATGGTTGTCATCAATAACACAAACAACAACAAATTCTAATGAGGAGGCAGGGAAAATGGAACCCTTATCTATTGTTGGTGGGAATATAAATTGGTACAATCATTATGGATAGCAGTATGTGGGGGGTTCTCAAAAAACTAAAAATAGACTTTTCATGATCCAGCAATACTATTTCTGGGTATGTATTTGAAAGAATGTAAGTCAGGATACAATTGAGACATTTGCACACCCATGTTTATTGCAGCACTAATCACAATAGTCAAGCTTTGGAAACAGCCTAGGTGCTGTACAACTGATGAATGAATCAAGAAAATGTGGTATATATACACAATGAAGTATTACCCAGCCATAAAGAATAATGAGATTATGCTGTTTGCAGGTAAATAGTTAGAACTGGAGTTCATCATGTTAAGTGAATCAAGCCAGGCTCAAAAGGTCAAGGGCATATGTTTTCCCTCATATGTGAAAGCTAGACCTAAAAGACAAATGTATGCATAAATACATATATGATCTTATATACATATATACACACAAATATATGTACATATATAGTATTTATACATGCATATATATTATATATATGTAGAGAGAGAGCATGAATAAAATTGTGAGTCTGTCTGAGGAGACTAGGGGGAGATAGGAGAGGAAAAAGTGATAGTGAATAAAATTGAAATACATTGCATCTGGTATGAAGATGGTATAATGAAATACACTGAAAGCTATTGACTATTAGGGGAACAGGGCAATAAGGAAAGAATAATAGAGGGGGTTAATCTGATGTATGTATGTGTGTGTGTGTGTGAAATACCACGGCCATGGTATTTCACCCCTTTGAGCAATTTATACTTTTAAAAAAATGAAGCATGGGAAGGTAAAAATAGGTTCTGTCCAGAGGTGGATACCATTGAGAGGGGGAGAAGGTGAAAGAGAGAGAATATGTTTGATGTACCTCATAAACTTGTATGAAAATAGAACACTGAAACATGTTGAAATTGTTTTAGGAAAGGGAGTGGGGCATGAGGGAGAATGACGGAAGGGGTGAATCTAATCCAGGTACACTATTAGCACATAGGAAATTGTCACAATTAAATCCCCCTGTATAACTAATATATGCTAATAAAAATGTAAAAAACCAAAATGCATAAATTTTAAAGACTTTTTAAATTTACTTGGTCTGAGCATTGATCTATAAATATATGATTGTTTCAATATTTTTAAGTTTCTGTTTTCAGTTTTCTTGTCCCTACCCAGAATCAGTCAAGTGAAAGAAAGCAGTTTTTGATCTAATGAAGGTCAAATGTAAGTGAGCTCTGTCATAAACCATTTGAAATGAGGCAAATTTGCTTTCTTTGTCTTATGTTCTTCATCTGTAGAAAGGGGAGTATCAATTAGTCAAGGTTATAAGGGTTGATGATAGTGCTTATAAGGAACAAAGTAGGTCCCACTTGCTAAGGTTGTGATAATTTAAAAATATTAACTGCATAAGTTGAAAAACATTAAATCAACAAAATACCATGAGTGCATAATGATCATCAATTAAAAGAAAGCCAGAAAAAACGTTTTCCCTATCCATAGCTACTTTTTAAACTCTTTATTTTTAACATTTATAATTAATTGAACAGATTAAATATTTACCTTGTTTTTGCAGAAGGAATTATATTTCAGGTGATCTAACAGTTCTCACTGATGATGATGGGTATAAGATTAATAGGCATGAAAGCAAAATGAAAACAAAAATTTTAAATTTTCATGAAGCCCGGTGCAAATTTTTATTTGGTAAGAATTAGCAATTGCTATTACTACTTCTAGAATTAGAAGTAGTAAAATTGTTAATATCACACATACTACTCCACAGTTCCTGTGGAGGAGGGCACAGGAGCTTGGAAGCATAGACTGTCATCATCCTAATGAGTGAATAACCCATGAGTTCCTCTTAGCTTCACTAGCAGTGGGTCTGATATTGAGTCTTCTGACATATCACCCAAAAAGCTGACTAGCAATTGCCTAGGGTTTCAGGGGTAGGGCCAGTGTTGTAGGGGAGGGTATGACAGTTAAAAGGTACAGAGTTCCTCTTGTGCAGATGAAAATATTCTAAAATTGATTACAGTAATGGTTGTACACTCTATGAATATATTAAACCCCAATGATGTAAACTTTAAATGGGTGAGTGGTTTTGCATGTGAATTATCTCAATAATTGTATTACCCTTAAAAAAATATACAACTACATATAAGGTAAAGCATCTTTAATACAAACAAAATAAAGTATATGACATCTACAGAAAAGGGGACTAAAGAAAATTGCATGCCTAAAAATATCAAATAAAGAGAAAGAATATAGTGTAGGAAGAAAAAGTATTAGAGAAAAATAAAGTATCCCAAAATATATTCTTCCTTAGCTAAAAAGGAAGATTTACATAATATCACAAGTGTGTGGCATATTGGTCACAAAAGTGACAGAGCAGTTAGGAAGGCTGAGATGTTACTTTTCTAGCCTTATACTATCAAAATTAGTTCAGCAGGAAGATCACACTTCAAACAAGCCAGGATGTTATCCAGCCACAGAGAGCCTATCAAAACAGGATAGGCTCTATTCATTCCTATCATAGGATGGGTCCCAAATGAATCTTATTGCCACCAATAAGAAATTTTATGTCCCTGAGAGGCAGCTGGAGGTAGCTGGTCTGTTAGTGAGTCATCTCTCTTTAAGGGCAGGAGCTTCTTCTACTTCCTCCCTCTTGTGCCAATCTCTGGCCAGGAGTACTTTAAGCAAGACTGGGTAGGATACTCTCAAGAACCACAGTACTTCACCTGTGACTAGCCAAATCCCACCTCATGACCCATTGAAGACTGTCATAGGCTATGCCCACTCCAAGAACTACCACCCTCCACCAGCCTGACTCCCTCCTCAGCCCCCATGATGGCGCCCTCCAACACTGAAGCTGAAGCCTGGATGGACAACATGCCCCTTATCTCCCTTAACTCTGGTGCCCGGGAGGATGTGAATGCAGTGATGCATGGTGGACCACCTTGATGGCAACCGGACTCCCACAGAACTCATCTCTCCAAGGTCCCTGGGATGTTTTTTCTGGGGGAAAAAAAAACCATATAGAACTGATATGACAGGATAACATTTACTTTTAATAAATATTTGTCCTATTTTTCCCTTTTTCTCTTCCCATTTAAGCAATTGGTCTGCTCTGTTCCCAGTGCCTCAGGAAAAGCACATTATAAATAAAAACAGATTTTTATAAAAAGGAGTATCTTTCTGGCATTTCTGTTTTCATGCCTGTGTTCTTAACAGAAAAGACTCACATTACAGACTTGTAAAGGAAGAGAAGCTCTCCCCAAAACCCCAGGCTAGACATGAAACTTCAAATGGGCCACAAGCACATAGCCTGAATCAGGTGAAAACTACCCTTCCACAGTTGCCCCCAGTTCCTGTGCCTGCTGACTGATCCAGAAGAAATGATGCTTTTCAGTTCCTCAGGACTTTGTTTGGTACCCATTCAATTTATTCTGTGTGGACAATATCACTGGACTTTGTAAACCCTGAAGAGGAAGACAGGACTCCCAAGAAGTAGGGGGAAAGGAAGCTTCCACATCTGCTCCTGAGTGGGCATGATCAAGATAAGGGAGAAAACTCCCCAGCGGGACAATGGAGAACACTACTTCCAGTCACATCATCAAAGTGGGGATTAAATGCCTCTGCAAAGCATCACCTCCTAGCAGTCTGGAGAAAGCCTTGCAGTTTACTCCAAGAGGATATGCCATGCCTAAGTCATGTAGAAGCTCCTGGGCCCTCCACAATGGCACCTCCTTCACTCCTTTCTAGACATTTAACAATCCCAGAAACTGCCCACCCCCAGCCTGGCTTCCACCTTCTGCCCTCATGGTGGTGCCCTCCTCCATGTAAATGTACACATTCTTTCAGCTCGTTTCTTGCCTCTTTCGGTTGCTTTGGCAAATTCCTTCCTGTTCTCCCAATGGGACAACACAGACACCAAGTTGCACTGGGGGATCCAAACCATATTTTAAGGCTACCCTTGAAGCCTGTTTAAAAAGTTGCCTTTAGAGGGGGAACAAAAGAGTAGAGTTTAAGTTTGGAGAAAAACTATACAAATCAGGGACCTTGTGGTTCAAAGCTTAAAACAAGCAGAAAAATTTATTACTCTTAGGTTGGTTGATCCTACAAATCTTGATCAATGCTTAATGCCACCTAAAAGAAAAATAAAAAGCAAATATACTTTAATACAATAAGAAACATGAAAGTATTCAAGCCAAAGAAATAGGGCTATTTCTATATGACTGTATTAAGCTTTTTGAGAGTTTCAGATGATTTCTAAGAATATTCAAATAGAATATAATCATAAATTACGTTCTAAAGATTGTTCTTATCCCATCCTTTCTTATACTTGTCTTGCTCCCTTACTTGTCCTTCTTGTGGAGTTCCTCTTCCTATGAATACTCTTAAAAGTTGGAATTTCTAATGGTTCCTCCTTTAGCCCACAAGCTTTAGCATGCTGAATGCCCTGTCCTGGATGCCTTGTTCACTCCCTTGCTCACTTAGCATGCATACTTATGACTGAATTTAAATCTCCTTCCTGGGGGTAGGTGTGGTGGCTCATCCCTGTAATCTCAGCTACGTGGGAGGTTGAGATAGGAGGATCATCATCTGAGGCCAGCCTGGCAAAAGCATGAGACCCTATCTAAAAAATAAACTGAAGGCAAAAAGGACTGGGGGTGTGGCTCAAGTGGTAGAGTGTGCGTCCAGCAAGCACAAGGCCCTGAGTTCAATCCTCAGCACTATCAAAAAATGAGAAAAAGAAGAAAAGAAAAATCTTCTTCCTGGGCCTCTTCCCTGACTTCCAGATCTATACCATGTATGCTGTGGTCTTTGACCATTTTCACGTGTGTATTTCAAGTGACTTGAAAGTCAGCCTCTCCTCAACTGAAGCCTTCATTTTCAAAACTTCTACTTCCTTTTCTTATGTTCATCAACTCATCAAATGGCAATGCTCTTAGCTCAGTTGCCCAAGGAAGAAGTTTGGGCTTTATCTTTGACTCCGTCTCACTCTTACTCGATGAGCCAATCTCAAGACCACTCAGGTCTCACCTCCACTGTCTAACCCTAGTCTTCTTGCTCTCCATGACTGCAATAATCTCCTACATGGTCTCTCTTTTCCATGCCTGCTCTAATCCAACTTTCTTTCCACCGTAGAAAAACACAGAGTTAGTCTTTAAATCTTTCCAATAACTCTCACTGTATCTAAATCCAAACTGGCTAACACGACATGCAGAACCCAGAGTGATCTGGCCTTTTCCACCTCTCCAGTTCTAAGTCCCACTCTTCTAGCTCTGTGTAACCCAGCCATAGCTCTGGACTCTTTCAGGCCCTTATCAGCATTTTGTTCTCTCTCTCTCACCAGGAATCCCTCAACTGCACTGAAGTTCCACTTTGTCAGTGCATACAGGGTAAAATGGCCCAATGTGCTCTCCTACCAGGACAGTTCCAGTTTACACATCTGCTGATTTGACTCAATTATTAATAGATCCTCCTTTAAAAACACACTTGTTAGATGATAGATTTCCTGTCATTCTAACAATGACTGTAAAATGCTGGTCTAATTGTGTTTCCTCTAGACAGTAAACACCACAGGGTCAAAATTATCTGTCATATTCATAGCCACACCTGGCACAGTACCTGACACACAGAAGATACAATATGTTTGTTAAATAAACAAATGCAAAAACATGCATTCTCACTAGGATATCTATGTGGTTCCAGGATTTGCTAAATGGTAAATAAAATACTAAAAAAACACCAAAATAGTAGCCCCCAAATTTGAAAGTTAGGTATTTCACAAAATGATTTTACATGCATGTTTTGAAGAGAATTTGATATTTTCAAAATCTAACTCCAAAATATACCTACACAGATTGTATAGCTAAAGATCAGTGTGTGCATATATACAAATATAAATATATACATGTATCAGTACACTTCTCAGAAGGGCAGAGTGTCAATTAAAAATATAGTTAGCAACTAGGAAACTGGTTTTCTTTCTATGAAGTAAAAGGCCTATTTGCAAACCAGCCATAACTTCAGATGCACTAAACCTTACCAAAGTAAAAAAAACCCTGCTTTTTTACAAAATATTTTGATACTTACATCAGATAACAGTGGTTCATCAAGTTCCACCACTCTGCTCAAGTTAGGCGCTCCATATCTGTCACTAATCTCAGCTAGTGTTTTGCCTAAGTCTGCAGGTGCTTCCTACAATCAAAAATTCATTTTTATTTTTTACCCGGCTTTGAAATTAATATATTACTTTTCTTTCAATTTTGATATGAAGTTTCTGAATTATGACATCAAAATTCACCACTGTTAATTAATAGAATTAACCAATACCTGTTAACAGCAAGAGAAATCTAGTAACGAATGTTAAAATTTATTTTAAAATGCATTTGGAATTTTAAAATATATAATTTATAAGTAGTTCTGTGGTCTATTGAACACAGGACAGTCTAGCTTTTAAAAATATAAACACTGAATATCTAATTTTTATCCACTCTGAGATTTAGTTTCCAAGCACATCACACCTGTAACCTATCACTAGAATACTTGGATGCCATCACTAGAATAGACATTTGGACTTCAGGTTTTTGGTTTTTTTGGTTTTTTTTTTTCGAGACAAAGTCTCTCTATGTAGCCCAGACTGACCTCAAACTCTCGATTCTCCTACCCCTGCCTTCTGAGTGATGGGATTAAAGACACATGCTACTATGCCTAGCCTGGACTATCAGTTTTGATAATATCCTTATTAAAACTTTAGCTACAGATGCATCAAAGTTAAGCTTTCTCTTCTAGGATAGTCATTCATTTCAGATAACATAGAGTAACTTTTTCTTCTCACCTCTGCCTGTAAAGGCTCCTCATTCTTAGCTGCATTTTCCAGATTTTGTCTCATCTCCTAGAGTATATAAAAGTTAAGAAAATACTTTGAATATACTTCATTTTGATTCCTTGTTTAATTTTTAAGCATTTTTATTTTTACATAATGCCATGAACTATTTAACAGCAAAAATGCTACCATTCTCTGAGAAATGACCTGAATATACTTAATCCAAAACTTCATCCACAAACCTCATCGTGGCATCTAGCTTTTCATTGGAATGAGCCAACACCAGGGTGACCTAACAGACCCTGAGCTGATTCATTTTGGCTGCCGAAAGACTGATCACATGACCACACACATGGTACCCTAATTATGGAGATATTCGTGGTACTACTTTCCAAAGAAAATTCCATTCTCCTAGAAACTTCCTGTCCTGCATACACAAGGTGGTACTGGGATGTCTATAGTCCATAGTCATATTTGACACAAACTAAGTCCATCAGTATCCTTCCCAAATTTAGAAAAGAAGTCCATTCCTCTCTGATAGGAGAAGATACAACATGAGACCCAGGAACCAGTGAGGACCATGTTCCTCACCCATGTGCTACAAACTACAGCAATGTGAAAGAGAGACTGACACTAACAACCAGAGAACAGCAGCGGGGAGGACCTCTTGCTACCAGTGGTCTGGAAGGCCCAAGTGTACCAGCATCCTCATAGTTTAGGTGTTAAACCCTTTCCTCCTTCACAACCATTCTAGTAAATTTCCTTTTCATAAGAAAAGTTTAAATCATGCATCTGTAGCCACAGGAAGGCCAGAGCAAAGGACATTTCAGACTCACCTCCAAGCATTGGTTAAGGTAACAGTTCTTTGCAGGGGGAGATGAGGGATGATAAGTCAGCAGGGAAATGGATTTTTAAAGTTATCATGTCTGGTCAGACAGGCTGCTGATGCCTGGAGATAGTGAAGTAACATAGGTGTGACCCTCTGGAGCCACAAAACAGGGGCCAGTCCCTCCAGTATACTGTCAATACTCAAATAGAGCTATCAGGTCACCTTGATTTTTAAAAAATACTTTAAATTTCCTTCTTTTGATAACTGTTTCCTCAGTATTTTTCTGCTTCTCTTTTTTCACTTTTGATCGCTGATGTAGCCGAAAAGGAAGGGCATGTTTATATGCATATCCATGTGCTCCTACACAGGCTAATGCATCAGCATCTGTATTGGGTGTGTGTGTGATACTGGGGTTTCATCTTTTTAAACAAAGTATAAGGATTTGAATTTATCCTTTAAAACCTCATCCTTTTTGATTCAACTTATCCTCCATATTTTTTACACATTGCTTTAAATAATGATGCGCTCATCCAAGCCATGAACAAGCATATTGAACATATTCTATGAAAACTGCTTCTGGTCTCAGTTTTAAAAATGGAATCAATGAGGAGCATGGAATTGAATAGTCAGTAGTGCTATAGACTCAGTCATTCCTAAGATTGCTATGTGTGATACATACCTTTTTGGATACAAGGAAATCTTGGTCAAACTGGGAATTTGACTTTGTATACATACAATCAATGTGGCTGGACTTTTTGAAATAAGTTACTGTATAGTTATTTTTATAAAAGACATAAAAATCCATATAGAGCATATTTTTAAATGTAAATTATTGTTAATACATCTAACATGAAGAAAAGAGACATACTGCTGTCTCAGAGGTTAGACACCCTGGGTGTTACAAAGAGCTTAACCTTTAACATCAGCTATCATAACCAGGAACAGCTAGCTCCTGACTGAAATGTTGCCACTGTCATTATTAGAGAACTGCACGCTCATATCCGTGATTGTGCTTGATCCTTACAATGACCCAGAAAGATGTGGCTTGTGATTTTTAAGAAGATAAACTGAGACTGAAAAGGTTATGAGATTTTTTGGCAACTCAGAGCTAATGTATGGCAGGGCTTTAGCCTAAGAGTCCCATGGTCTTCTATGACAGCTGAAGAGTTTGAGGACTGTGAAACGTTGAAAAAGAAGACACTGATGAAGTTTCAAATTACCTTCTCTAATTGTTCTTGGGCTCTTCGAAGTTCTTCTGCTCTCTGTTTCTCCTTTTCTTGTATTTCCAACTCCAGCTGGAACTCCAACTGCTGCTGAATATTCAGAAATACATACGCCATGTTAAGTCAGATGAAGTTCAAGGAATTAACTCTATCACTTTTAAGTGTCCCAAGATCATTTCATTCATGCCCATCTGAACTTACAAAAATAAGTGGTCACAGCCACATAATACTTTCTACAAATATTTCCTGAGGTATAAAACCAAAAAAGAAACTTATTAAATTGCTAATTATAGAAAGTACAGTTTGTACAAAATCAAGTCATTTTCTATGCTTTTCTTGAAGCTAGAAATGATACTGTGGTAATTTTTTCATTTAAGCATAGTCGAATCTTCAACTAGCCAAATTTTGATGCAAAACAAAACAAAATCTTAACAACATGATCTGAAGCCATGAATTATCAACAATATTTTTGGTTCTAACTCAACATACATGTCACAACGGCATAAGGGTCAGCAATGAAGCCTATGGGCCAAATTTGACCCAATCCTGTTTTTATATGGCTCAGGAACCAAGATTTTTTTTTTTCACAAATTTCTAAACAGTTGGGAAAAAAATCTAAAGAATATTATTTTATGACATATGAAGATGAAATGAGGCCAAGCATGGGACCCACTCCTATAATCTCAGCTACTCAGGAAGCAGTAATCAAGAGGACTTCAGTTCAAGGCCTACCCAGGCAAAAAGTTAGTAAAACTCCATCTCAACAAATAAGCCAAGAGTGATAGTTCACATCTGTAATCCCACTTACAAAGGAGGCATCGGTAAGAGAATTCATTATCCAAGGCCAACCTTGGGCAAAAACACAGGACCCTATCCAAAAAATAACTAAAGCAAAAAGAGATAGGGGCATGGCTTCTTAAGTGGTGGAGTACCTGTGGAGCATTGCAAGTTCAAATTCCAATGTCACCAAAAAAGAAAAAAAAAAGATATGCAATTCAAACTTCAGCTTCTGTAAATTCACCTGTGCATTGTCTGTGACTGCCTCTGCCCTGTGCCGACAGAGCAGAGTAACTGCAACAGAGGCCACATGTGGTGTTCTCATTGCTTTATGCTGCTGCTTGGCACTCTACAAATCACAGAGATAATGGTGTATCTCAACGGTGTTTGGAGGGCCATGGGATCACTATTGCTGGATGTTTTTATTATACTCATCATGTTAAAACAAGAAATGAACCTTGAATGTTGCACTTTTAAGGCATAATGGAGTGTGGATTATTTTATCTTAAGTGGCAAAATACGGTTTTGTATTATGTAATAACACTATGATAAAAGAATACAAGTCAACATCAACAGTAGCAGACTAAACACATGTCACAATATTCTCAACTCACATGAAAACAAAGATCAGAAAAATCAGAACGCTTAAAACAATTATCTCATCACTGCAGCATTTCTTCACAAAAATGACAATGAGGCTGCAACAGAGGTGAGTTTTTAAGTAGTTCCTTTGCTCTCCAAGCAAGGAAAGACCTTGACCAATGGTGAGTTAATGAAAAGAAGTGAGATTTCAATGGGCAAAGAAAGGTGTCCAGAAAGAAAGTAAGCTGCTTTGGAATGGTTAGCCTTTGGCAAGAGCAGGTGTGCACAGTAGTTGGATGAAGCATCAGAAGTCAGTTAAAAACAAGGTGAATGATTTTGAGTGTTTTCCCTGGAATTTTGATGAGAAGATGGATGTTCCCAATTCTGCCCTGTCACTGGTTATTTAAACAATCAATGTTGAGTTTGAAGTGACTATAGCAAGGAGTCTTCAAACTCCAGCTCAGGGAACACTGAAAGACCTCTCTGTTTCTCTTCATCTCCACTTCACTCCCTGAGACTCCCTTCTCTTTGGTTGGTGTCTCCTCCTTCTCCCATTTATTTCTACAAGTTCACTTCTTCAACTGAACATAAAACCTCCTGAGGAATAGTATCCTGCATTCCACCCCTCGATACAATACTTTGGGTTCAGTGCACAGCAGATTAGTTGTGTTAGGCAGCATGGCTAGAGAGATATCTGATTTCTAATTTTGCCAAATGTTATCTAAGTAAGATAAAGCAGATGAGTGAAAGAGTGAAGTATCTTCCCATTGTGATGTAATTGCCTTGGAGGAGGAGAATTGCTGACAATTCTCCTTATCTGATAGACAGTGGACAGACACCAGCCCCAGCAGCTGTAAGAGGAAAGAAGGTCCTCATTCAAAGTTACGTCTGCTGCAGGAGACACTGCCCATCTACAGGGCAGGCTGACGCCCAGCTCAATGTGCTGCAACTTCTCCTCAGGAGTAAGTCTTAGTGAAATTTGAAGTAGGCAAGTTTCAACATCCCTGTCTATCTAGGCACCTTAGTGACAAAAAATTTCCACCTCTGCATTAAAGATAGGGGATTCAGCAGAGAAGCAATTTGCTAGGTCAATATTTTTTCCTTTTATCCACATATGTGGATATTAGGTTTCCTTCCCTTTTTAAATGTTTAGGCTTGAGTTAAGTGAAGTACTTTCTGGTAGAACTATAAAGTCAGCTTACATTTGCTTCAGATTTTTACTATAAATTTAGTTCAGAAGTCACTCTGGAACTATCCCTTATCCAGGGTATATTCCATGATGATTCCTTCATCATTCCCTTACCAACACCTTCCTCTCTTCAGTCCTCTACCCCAAAGCCATCTTGAGGCAGGCTAAATTAGGGAAAGTGTGGAACTCATAGAAAAATATTACATCTTAGATTAGTCGTCCTTTGGCTCAAGGACCACCCTCATCTGGCAGGGAACCACCCATGCCCCTACCCACTCATTGATTATTGGATGAGACTCACCTGGTTCCTCCCTTCCCATAGGTTAGCTTAGGTTTTAAAAGTAGCTGAAAAAGAGAAGCTCACTCTCTCTGCCTCTAGATTCCACCTGGGCCCACCATGCTCCCCTTTGTATTTCCCTTTCATAACTTTTAATAACCTTCATTTACACCCATGTGTCCTGCCATGGATTTTTTTCCTGCAGGACACAAAGAATTTGGAAGTCTCCTGATCACATAGTGAACCAGCACTGACTTCAGTCAAAGGGTCTGCTTCCCCCACATTTTCATTCAGATACCCAAAACTAAATGTAGAAAGTCACAATCAATCACACAACCAAACCCAAAGGCACCATTATGAATGCTTCATCTCCAATTGCTACAGAGAACAGGTTGCATCTCTCTTAACAGAAATGCTTAGGACCAGAAGGTTTGGGATTAAAAGAATATATTTTGGAATATTTTCATCCACATGTCTTGAGGATGAGATCCAAGTCTAAACACAAAATTCATCTCTTTCACCTTATACACATAGCCCAAAGGTGAACATAAGGAAAGCAATGTTAGAATTGGACCCTCCCCCCTTGCAGGCAGCTTACTGGGAACACCCCACCACTTACTGGAAGGGCCATACCTGGCCTCAAGAGAATAACAAACTCTCACCTTGGGGGGAGGGGGGGTCTGGAGCTGGTTGAGCAACCAATTTACCTAATTACCACTTATCTTCTCTAGCTTCCCCTAGCAATTGTTAACCCCTGAAAAAATTTTCCCACCCAGCTAAACTTCCCCATCCAGACCCCTCCCCTATATCTACTCCAAGTCTGTAAGCAGCAGTGGGGTTCTGGCTTTGACTAGCTCCTTCCCTCTGCAGGATTTCTTCTGAATAAACCCTGTGCTGGTGTTTGAGCATCTTCTGCCTATCTATCCGGTGCCTCTGTCAGTCTAACAGTAATCTTATACAATATGTTAATAATTTTTTGCATGAAATAAGTTTAAACGTGTAGAATTTGCTACTTGCGGCATCATGTAACTCTCAGAAACTTTCAGATTTAGGAACATTATTGGCCTAGGATTTTTTTTGAATTAGAGATGCTCAATCTGTACTGTCTAGGTCAAGTGTCTCTTCTATCCTCTGAAGCCACCATTCCAAAACTTGACCACTTTCCCCACCCATCCTACCTCACCACCTCATTCTTGGTGAATGTCATGGTCCTTACTTCATGAAGGAGAAACAACCACATAGCAGCTGTTACAACTTTTTACCATAAAACTAACACAACCACATATACCACCTATCCTCTGTCCCTGAGTGATAACCGAAGAAGGCCCCTTCCACCTGTGTTTCAGGCTCCATTTTCCCCCCTTGTTTCCATGGAAAGTAGGCTGTATGAATCATCCTCTTTATTTCCTAATGTCTCTCACTCCTCCTACTGTGTTTCTCAATGAATATAAAAATGGTTCCCTTTCCCCTCACAATCTCTCTAAAAGTATCTTGTTTACTCCCGGCTTTCCCCCACCCTCCACTTCTTTTGGTGAGGTTAGGGAAGGCTTTTGGATTCAGGTGATCACTCAGTCCCACTAATGGTGTCCATTACAGCACACTCTCCTTACCTCATAGCTGCTGCTTCTCTAGCAAAGAACACATACACACACACACACACACACACACACACATATAAAGATGACCAATCACACTAGAAAGCCACAGGTAAGTGACCAGAATAGAGGGGTTTTTCAGCCATTGACTTGTGCAATGTTGAGGCCGCACCAGTTCCAGTTATCTCTGTGCTCTTTCCTTATCTTACCTGCTGAAACAAGAGCTCCTCTGCCTTGAGCCGCTCCATCATTTCCTGCTCCAGGAGAGCTAATTCTCTTTCACGCTCCAATTCAACCATTTCCTTTTGTTTCTAGTATCATAAAAAGCAATAGCATGTGACTTATTGGAAAACAATTTGTAAAAACAATCTGAAAGCATGTTAATCACCAATAATAGGAAAAGGATTAAGCAAATTATAGTCTAGCCATTCACAAGCTATACAATGATTTGGGGAGCTGTGCATTTTATCTGAGAAAGAACAGAAAATTAAAACCACAGGTATGTTAAAAAGGAAAAAATCTACAGACAATTATATAGGAAAAAAAAGATGACACATAGAAGGAAATACATAAAAGTCTAAATACAAGTCTTCTTTGGGGGGAGAAATGACCCAAACATTGTATGCACATATAAATAAAAGAAAAAAAAAGTCTTCTTTGGGCATCTTTTTCTCCTATGTTTTCATATTTCCAAGTTTTATATAATAATTATATAATAGAAAGAGATAATGTTGAACTCTTTTCAATAGCAGATAAGTTGAGCCAATTATTATACTCTTCTAACTCCATAAAGGAGGTCAGCACGTACCAGCTGTTCCATGGCCACGTTTTCCTTATATTTGCAAATCCACAGTGCTAAATATTCTATTGGATCCACTGGGCGCACCCTTGCCACTTCTGCGAGACCTTGAGTTAGACAAGTTCCAAGGTAGCTTTGAAGATACGCAGATTCCATTTCTAACTCTAAATAAAAGCCTCTAAAAACAAATGATTTGCATTAGTGCCGGAAGTTTGCAATTAGGGCACAACAAGAGGGAAAATCCCATGAGATCAACAACGCATACCGCCCTATTACGAGCCGGGATACTGCCCATTAGGTATGGCACAAGCAGACCAGCCCCAGCAAACTTCTAATCGTTTCCAAAAGGGCTTCTGAGAAGTCATTACAATGAAATAGCTTCAAAATCCTGAAGGGCCCTCAAGGCCAGCCCAAGAGTCAGAAAAGGATGCTGTCATTATTGATTGCAGGATGGCGTTATGCCAAGCAATGTTTGTGTCATTTGACCCTCATAATATAGCTGAAACCTGGGTGTTAGAATTCCCACTGTGCAGTTGAGGTAGACCAAGCTCAAAGAGCTTAACTGACCAGTTAAGATCACACAGTTGGCAGATGCAGGAGATGGAGTTTACACTCACCTCTTGATTCCAGAGCCTTAACTCTAGTGACTCACTAAGATGCTCCTCCTAAGCCAGGAAAGCCATTTTTATAAAACAGCACAACAGTCCACCTCTTTTTAAGAAATCATGTGTGTTTAAGGCCAGAGAATAAAAATTCAGCCTCCAAAGAATTGCAAGAGAAGCTCCTCACTATCTGGCCATACATTTTTTTTTCAGGAGCCCCCCAACACCTCCTGGGCTCTCACTTCCACTGAATATTCTTCCATTCTGCTGGTCATGCTCTGCACTCTTCCATCTCCTTGTGTCTTGTACATGATGATGATCCCTCCCTCTCTCTACTCTTGGAAAATGCCTCCTCATCTGTATAACATAAATATTTCTTGGTCTCTGAGCTTCCCCAGGCACCCCAAGAAATTACCTCTGGCTCCAAGTAGCTTGCATAGCCCTCATCATGCTGCCTGAGAATTATCTGTGTGTGTGCGTGCATGTGTGCATGCCTATCTTTCCTCAGAGAGACATGCTCCTCTAGGTGCTCCAGGAGTGTTTGAATCACAGGGCTGACACCACTGTCTCTCTATGGTGGGAAGTGAATGAGTTTCTCTACTCTCTCAGTTATATTTCAGTCATTTCAGTTATGAAAACAGACAGCTATAATCTTAGCTCAGATATTTTTTAAAAGAAAAAAATGCAACAACCACTATATCTCAAGTGCTTCGAAAAAAAAAGCTGATTCACATTCAAATTACCCTTAATAGTTTATGAAATCTGGACTCTTCTAAGAATCTGATAAAATGTGTTAGATTATTCAACAAATATATACTGAGTGCTTATTATGTGTCAAGTACCCATGATAGGAACTGGGAACACAAATCTGCTATGGGCTGAGTGTTTGTGCTCCCCCAAATCCAAATGTTGAAGTACTAACTCCCAATGTGCTAGTATTAGGAGGTGGATTGTTTGGAAGGTAATTAGGTCATGAAGGTGAAGCCCTTTTGGATGTGATTAGTGCCCTTAAAAGACATGAGACAGCTTGCTCTCCTGCTCCCAGAGTCCTTGCTCTCTGCTGTGTGAGACTGCAATAAAAACACAGTTGTGTGGAAATCAGGAGGACCCTCGACAGGCTCCAGGAATGCTAGTACCTTGGACTCCCCAGCCTCCAAAACTGTACAGAATAAAATGCGTGGTATTTAAGGCCACACGATGTTGTTCCAACCTGAATTTCTTATAATAGTAATTTGAACTAAAAACAGTTTCTGCCTTTTGAAGCTTACAGATGAATAGGGAAGACAAATATTAACCACATAATCAAATCAGTAAATGTAAAATTTAAATTTAAATAAGTGCTATGAAAAGCAGGAAGGAAATAGGGGAAAATAAACAAGTCAGTGAAGTCAAGGAACACTTCTCTGAGGAGTGATATTTGAGCTAAGCTCAAAGTTATGTGATGGAAACAATAAAATTCACAAAACAAAAAAGAGAAATGAGAGCCTTGGCAGGCTGGGAGCGTGGCCAAGTATGAGTACCTGCCTCGCAAAAAAACGCAAGGCCCAGAGTTCAAACCCCAATACAGCAAAACAAAAGCAAAAATAAATAAAAGCCTTGGCAATTATAAGGGTTAGCATGCCAGTGTGTCTAGATCTGTCCTTGAACCTCACTTTTTTGTTGTTGTTTTTGCAGTACTGGGGTTTGAACTCAAGGCCTACAACTGGAGCCACTCCACCAGCTCTTTTTTTGTGAAGGTTTTTTTTTTTTTTTTTTTTCCAAGGTAGGGTCTCACAAACTATTTGCTGGGCTGGCTTCGAACTGCAATCCTCCTGATTTCTGCCTCCTGAGTAGCGAGGATGACAGGCGTGAGTCACCAGTGCCCAGCTGCACCTCACATTTTGCATAAACTTTCAGAAATTCTGACTATTCATAGGCACCAACACTACTCTTCTGTCATATCACAGTGGTGGGGTTGCAAAATGGTTTAACCCCTGTGGAGAGGAATTTGGCAAACTCTAGAAAATCAAAATATGTTTACCCTTTGACCCACCAGTCTCACTTCCTGAATTCTATCTCAAAGAAGCACTTGCAAAACTATAAAATAGCATACAGTAGACCCTTGGTTTCTGCAGGTGATTCCAAGGAAACCTCTGTTGAGGAAAACCCGCTCCAGACACGGAGTTCAGTGCTGTATTGCCGATGCTTGACTCAGTTTTCCCCCAATGCTGCCCAACTTCTGCTAAAGATATGCTTGCCTTTCAACAAAGTTTCAAATTTTCACTTATTACTTAAGCATATTATGTGCCTTTTTGGGATGGAATTACCATACCCTTTCCCTTTCTTTTGGGGCACCATTTGCTTTTTGGGAAGTATGTTTTCACAAAATTTAGGGCAGGGAAATACTCAGCAGATCACACAAGGATTTAAATACAAATGAAGATAACATGGGACTGATTGAGAGCGTCTTTGCATCAACTGAGGTGTGTAATGCACGCAGATATGATTACTGTTTTTGGAATTAAAAAATTATTTTTTGACTGTGCTTGTTCAAGACCATGTGCAATAAATCTCCAAAAAAGGCAGATTTACGGTATTTGCACCATAATTTAGCACAGCGACACTGGAACACCACTGGATGCTCATCAAATGGGGGTTAGCGAGATCGAACACAATGAATTCTTGCCCAGATGTAAGAGAATGAGAACATTCTCCAAATAGGAAGTGATCCCTAGAACACATAATGGGGTGAAAAAAATCATGGCGCAAAAGTTGTATACTCCATCTTTGCATAAGCAACAGCAGTAGGGAAAAGAATGTGTATGCTGTGTACATAAATGTAGTCCTAAAAACTCCAAATATTGAAGACAAATGTGCAAATGAACTAACTTCCTGTCCAGTGGGATAAGCGCTGGAGAAAAACCTGCAGGGACATCTCAAGGTCATCTGAAGTGAAGCTACATTCAAAAGGGCAGGAACTCCTGATGCTGCTCCAGAAGGATGTAACATGGAAAGGGCACTGTGGTCCCCAAGGGGAAAGCCACTGGCCTTAGAGTCAGCCAAGCCCAGGGTCTGTCTGTCTCTTATGAGCGTGCATAGCATTATAGGGGAACCTGGGCAAGCAAGGCTCCTCAGTCCTCTCCTGTAACATTCGTTTCCTGTCCACGCATCCATGAGAATACCCATCTCTCCGGCTCTGAGTAATGGTATTTTTCAAATACACCAGTACGTATCTCAGCTGGATATAAGAAAGCCCTTTCCGGGCTGGAAAAATGGCTCAAGTGGTAGAGATCGCTTTCCTACCAAGCGAGCGAGGCCCTGAGTTCAAACCAGTACTGGAGGAGCGGAGGGGAAGCGGGATGAGGGGAGGGGGAAGGGGGGAATGGGGGAGCCCCTGCCCACAGAAGCAGCTCAGGCGCCCAGCCTGAAGAAGCTGCCACAGGCAATTGAAAGAAGTCCTCTGCCCACAACTGGGAGAGAGCCGGCCAGATAAATGGGAAGAGAGGGGATCAGGGCAAGATACCTGATTTGACAAATAAAAATAGAACACACCCAATTAAATTTAAATTTCGAAAAATAATGAATAACTTTGTAATATACTTGACAAGGAGAGAGAAGGAACAGGGGGAGAGAGAAAGAGGAGGAGGAGAGGGGGAAGGAAGCGGGGAGGAGCCGGCCACCGAGAGGCGGGACGGTGCGACCTACGCCTCTCTCAACGTCGGACGCGAGAGCCGCCTCTGCGCAGACCCGGGGAGCCGTTCTCTGGTTCTGATCATCGCGGCGCGCGCCCGACGCTCCCGCCTCCGCCTTCCCGGCGAGTCGCGTCCCGTTGCTAGGCAACGAGCGCGCGCTCAGGGGTCCAGTGACCCAGCGCTGCAGGGGGAGCGGCGCGCGCAGCGCAGCGGTGAGCCCGGCGCACCTTGCGGGAGGGAGGTGGGGAATGCGCGCGGGAGGGGAGAGCACAGATTATCACCCAGAAGCTGAAAGGAGGGGGCTACGAGAAAGAGCTTTGGAGCCAGGTGGATACGCGGGCTAGCTCTGGGAGAGATGGAAGGGCAGCGGCCTTTTGGGGAGGACTCCTGAGGGGCCGCCTGTCCTGGAAGAGCAAGAGACCCCCAGAGTCCTTAGGAAGCTGTCACTGCAACCTCCTGGCCCAGCCATTTCATGACTTCACAGCTTTGGACTTGCTGGTGACCTCTGCTTGATTCCTTTCAGAGTCATCTCAGGCACACCCTCCTCTGGGAAGCCCAAGGACTACCTGGCTTAGTCAGGTGTGCATAATACTCTAGACCTTTTCCCATGGTGTTCTGACTTAGGGGCAAGGTATTGCCTTGCAGGAGAGACCGCAATAAAAGCTCACTGGTTTTGTTTTTGGTTTTGGGGTACTGGGGTTTGAACTCAGAGCCTACACGTTGAGCCACTCCATCATCCCTTTCTTGTGATGTTTTTTTGTTTGTTTGTTTTTTGAGTTACGGTCTCACGAACTATTTGTCCAGAGATCCTCCTGATCTTTGCCTTCCGAATAACTAGGATTACAGGTGTGAGCCCAGCTCAAACACTTATGTGCCAAAGTGGACATTGATGAATCAGGAAGTATGAACAGGTCTCTGGGCCCACAAGTATCAAAGCCCTCACCAAATCAAGAAATATTTCCTGAGTATTTGGGATGTGCCAAGCTTCCGGGATCCCCTGTAGGGTTTGTCACATCTAAGTAGTGTGGCAGCAACCCAACGGGAATGGAGAGGTCCTGAGAATGCAGAGTTGGTGATTCTGCCCCATAGGAAGGATGGATCTGGAGTGATAACACCACAGTAAATGGATAGCTAGGAATCATGTGAGGATTTTGTTAAAATGCAAACCCTGAATCTGTGTGTGTGGAGGGGGGACCTGGGAATCTGCATTTCAACAAGCCCTCAGGGGCTGGAGTTCTACCTCCATCTATCATCAGTCAGACCACGCTGGGTAAAGGGTGTGTCGAAGGTTGTTTATCCAATGCACAGATTCAGCAGAAAGAGGCACCACCTGCCCCAACTCCCCCCTCCACCCTGTACTTTAAACATAAATGGATTTTCCTGTAGTTTTAGAGTTAGAAGTCCAAAATAAATCTTACAAGGCTAAGCCCAAAATATCAACAGGGCTGTTCCTTCAGGAGGATCCATTTCCTTGTCTTTTTCAGCTTCTAGAGGCTACCTCCTGAATCACATTGCTACATCTCCCTCTGCTCTGTCACTGCATCACCCTGCCTATCTGACCTTACCGTGTCCTTCTTATAAAGACCCTTGTGATTATACTGAACCTACTTGTATAATCTGCTCCCATCTCAAGATCATTAACCTAATCTCATTGGTAAAGTCCTCTTTGCCATGTGACATAACATATTCATAGGTTCCACATATTAGGACATGGACACCTTTGCAAGCCATTATTCAGCCCTAGATCAAGCCTTCAAGATGGCTCCTGTGTCCCCAACCATTTTATTTTTTTTAAGAGTTTTCTTATTTTCTGGCAAAACAAAATATTCCAGGCTCATTAGACTTTCCCTTGTGCCAACCCTACAGTCAGCCATTTTGTTAAGGAGCTCTGATTAAGCAACAAAGTTTATTTAAAACAAGTTCTTTATGCTCAGAGTGCTCGTTGCTGTTGAAGTGTTTGGTCTTCTAGGCCCCTGCAGTGGTGAGAGTTAGGAAATGTATACTTTCTAAATATTGAAATTTAGCTAGTTAGCTATCTTTCCTTCCTTAAACTAAAAAATGGGAATAGAGTCGGTCATAAGTAGGACAAATGTTAGGCAGTCTGATGACCCAATCTTCCACTATAATAGCAAATATTTACTAAATTCTATTCTTACCATATTCCAGGCTAAGGGCCTTTCAAGTGTTCATTACCTCTATTAATCCTTTAATTATTCTGAACTATGTACATTATTTCTGTTCTACAGAAAAGAAACCAAGGCTCAGAGACACTGAGCAACTTGCTGAAGATCACACAGCAAAAAGTGGCAGCACCAAAACTGGAACTTGGTATGTCTGATCCTGGTATCTGTTCCTACTTCTCTGGTTCACTGCCGCTCCTAATTTAGCATTCTAACTTGGACTACATTACTCCCATTCTTGAATCTGATTAGTAGTAAAGTGAGGGGGCATCGACTCGAGCTAAAGTAGTTTCTTGCTGAAGCACTAGACAGTGAAATACTGTGTTAGAGTGGCTGCAGGGGCCAGCATTTTCCCTCTCTCTCCTCCTCAGGGCTTTTCTTTGGTCTCCTGTGAAATAAGTGAGTCTCTTACCTATGTCATAGACCGTAGCTTCCAACCTCACAATAGCATAACTTGCAGGGTACTCAGAGCCCTTCCTTCCTGACCAGTTACTTTTTCTCTACTTGAGTGGAAATGTGTGGTGAAGTCAAAGGCTTAGCAACTCTTAACCACAAATGTATCAGGCTCCTCTCAACCGATGACACCCAGGACCAGTTGCCTGACCAAGTTTAGCTGGAGACCTAGAGAAAAAAGTTCATTTGAATATAGCAGCTATTGGCAAGTACGTATTGATTCTTTCGAGAAGTGTATTATTACAGTTTGGATTCTAAAACTTCCCCCAAGGCCAAGTGCTGAAAGATGTGGTTGCCAGCCTGTGGCAGTATTGGAAGGTGGTAGAACCTTTAAGAGGCCAGGCCTAGTGGAAGGAAGTTGGGTCATGGAGCATGCTCTTGAAGTGGGTTGTGGGACCCTGACCTCTGAAACCATGAGCCAACATCAGTTTTTCCTTCCTTAAGTTGATTATCTCAGGTATTTTGTCACAGAGACAGAAAGCTATCACAAATGGGACCCAGAAACATCTCATATTTATCTTCATAAATCTGAGTTGGATAGAATATATCTATTTTTGGTAATGACATTTTTTTTATTACTGTTGTACTGGGATACATTGTGACATTTACAAAACTTCTTACCATATGTCATAGTTGAATTCACCCCCGGAATATATCTATTTTAAAAATCAGATGACATTTGTAAAATACTGTTTCTGCTTTGATGTTTCCCAGACCTCAAGATGGAAACCGCCTACCTGAAGAAGTGCTTCGGAAATTGCCTGACCCAGGCACTGGCAGAGGTGGCAAAGGTTCGACCCAGTGACCCAATAGAATTCTTGGCTCACTGGCTTTATCATTACAGGAAAATAATGACAGCAAGAGAAGAGGTTTGTGTGAGTGTGTGAGTGTGTGTGTGTGTGTGTGTGTGAGTGTGTTTGTGTGTGCTGGCTCTGCTTAGGGAGGGCTTCGCTTGCCCAAAGTAATTTAAAATCCAAGACAGAATCCTGCAGCTTGACAGGAGTTTCTTGGTTCATCCTCCTTGTGAGGATTGCTTAGGCTCTGGTGTCTCTCAAGTGAGTCTGGGAGTATAAAGAAAAAATCCAACTCAGAGGGTCATGGAGTTGGTGGGTCTGAGGCTAGCAGCTGCTAAAGTTGGTTACAAGAAGAAACTTACTTGGCCTGAAGAGCCCAGGGCCAGGTCTGTCCTAATGAGGGAGGGCCATTTATAAGGCTTCCCTAGGCTAACCTGATTCAACTCTGTCACATCAGGATAGGCAAGAGAAGATGCTGCTGAAGGAGGACTACGACAACAGCATCAAGGAGTCAGAAATGGCAGAAATGATGAAACAAGAAGAGTATCAGATTCAAGAGCAGTGTGCAAAGTGTCACAAGGTAGGAAGGAAGAACTCAGCCAAAGGTTCAGCCACATCCAGTGATGGATTTCAGGAAGTCCACAAGGCAGCCCAACACTGGGCAAAGAATGTTGAGGCTCCCCTTAGCCTACCTATTCCTCCATAGTCGCACATTTACATGCAAACCAATCCTACAACAGTCTTGTCCACAAAATCCTTGTCAATGCATAAAAGAGGACTACAGGATATGGCTCAAGTGGTAGAGCACTTGTGAGGCCCTGAGTTCAATCCCCAGTACCAAAAAAATAAACAAATAAAGGAAAAAGTGATAAAAGGCAAATTTATTTTAGACTTCAGGAAATACCACTAATATTACTAATTTTAAAAGTTCAGAGTTGTTTTTTTTTTTTAAACTCTTCATCTGGAACAAATATGTTTTCCTACAAGATCCTTTGTTCCCTTTTCAAAAATTACTCAGTATTTTTTTAGAAACCAAATATATTCATTACAGCACATACTTCAGATATAATCTTTTATTTAGTATTTTATTGTTAAATTCCGTTTATTTATGTGTCAAGCCTCAGATGCCTCCTTTCTGCTGCTGTAATAATGGGCCTAAATTACTAGTTTGAAATAGTTGGGAACAATTCTGCGTTCATCCGTCTGATGAGCATATCTTTGATCTCCCACAATCTTTTCTATAATCTCCCCCCAAAAATCTTGTGTTCTTTTATGCTTTCTACAAAGTAACTGATACCCAGATAGAGAATTCACTTAATTGCAGTGTTGGGCTTGATATCTGACACTTTAACTGTCACTATATCCCATGCATTAAAGTCTTTAATTCAGCCCTGTACAATTCACTAGCTTTTGCTAGCTTCAAGGCCAACTTTGAAGACATGAAAATATTAAGCTTATTTACATTTATACTAATATATTCAACATTCTCATAAGTTATTTATTTGAAGGCTGGAAGGTTTATAATTAAAGGGGAAGGTGGTTTTATACTAGTTTTTTTTTGACAATGTACCCTTTGAGCAATTATTTGAGGATGAGAGAGGAGAGGATCATGAAGTCACTACCTGTTGACCATTCCAATGACTTTCTAGCAATATATTTTCCTATCAATAAAATCAGATATATATAGATATATATAAATACATCTATATATATATCTATATATCTGATATATATAGATACATTATGTAATATATATAAAGTAAGGAAAGATTTCTGAAACTCCACTCCATAAAAATGGTAGGGGCCTTAAAACTTTGCTTACACTCATATTTTGAATTGGCCCTTTGTATTGCACTCAGGACTGCACCCTGTAGCAATACTCCTTAGCAAGATTTAGATAAGCAGAAAGTATGCCATTCCTTTGCCAAGTGTGAGACAAGGGCAATTATAAGGAAATGTGGAAAAGGAGAGCCAGCATGCTCCTAGACTGTGTGCACATTCTATTTTAGGAAGTATTCACAGGCAAGTTGTGGTTATGGAAGTTGATTTCCTTTGTTAGAGGAAAGAAACAAGGAAAACCCAAGAGTGATCTAAAACAGCAGAATGAATTGTTTACCTAGCAAGGGAAAGCTACATCATTCAGATGTGAGTTAATTTCCGAGTAAAATTTGAAATGCAAAGAGGTAGAGGTAAAACTGGATGTTTAGACCACAGGGCAAAGCTCCTGCACTTCCACATGTCAGGTCCAGCCACTCACCGCTATATTCCAAATAAAGAGATGTGATGAAGGCAGAGAAAGAAGGTTTATTACACAGCCCAGGACACACCATGGGAAGAGGCAAAGTAAACACTTCAGCCCATCTTCAGCCATCTCTGGGGTACAGACATGAGCTATAGGTTTGCATAGACAAAGAACCAGGGGCAGGGTGAGAGAGGTATGCATATTTATTAAACAGTCCTGGACACAGGTGTGTTCCAGTGGACCACTATCTTGGCCCTTGTTTTGGGAGTGGTTCTAGAGAAGTTATCACTGTCATCACTGGTCAGGGTAAACAAGTCATTATTGCCTGGTAGGGGGTCTATCCTGTGGGTTTCTGCAGGGGTGGTTTCTATCCCTTTTCAAAAAGATATTATTGATCAGTCCTTTCCTTGCTGTAATCCAAGGTGACTGCAAAGTGACTGCAAAGACAATGGCTCAGAGCAAAGGCATTCAAAATGGAGGGAGGGATGCCCTTTTAGTTAATTCATGGGCCTCAGTGAGGAGCCAGTGCTCCCCAGCAAAACCAGCTTATAAGCACCTATTACCGTGGTAGATCAAATAACAAGATTCTCAAGTTCTGGTTTCTGATTCACTCAAGGTAGATTTCAAACTCTTCTTTCCTATTGGTCACCTTCAAATTTCACATCACCAGAGCTGGGAAACTTGGTTTCAGACAGGGGTGCGGGATGGGTTGTGTCAAATTTCAGCAAGCTTGAAATAAGCCTGGTTTACCTGATTGGTTTATATGCACATGCACAAAGCTCTGCAAGATTTTTCCTTAATCTCTTAAAAGCATCTTTGCTTGCTTACACCTTTGAGGGACTCAAAGGCTTGAATACTACTAGCCTAATGGCTGTGTCAGAAGAGGAAACAGTGGTAGGTGTGGTCAGCTCATATCCAGTTTTAGGAAGCAAGAGCTGCATAGGGAGGTAGCATTTGAGTCCAGCCTAGAAGAGAGTCAGCAAAGGAATTTGTATGAACTTTTGTATTTACAGTATTGTATACTTTTCAGTTCTAGAGAGTGTTCTTTTTATGATTTTCATTTTCTCTGCTGATATATACCCTAACTTTCACTCATTTTGTCCATTTTTCTCTCTTAAATTTTTGAAAATATTTGACAGTTGTTTTAAGTCTTGTCTGCTAATTCCATCATCTGTGTCATTCCGGGGTCTCTTTCCATTGAATAGTTTTTTTTCTCTAAATTATGGTGCGTGTTTTCCTACCTCCTCCCTCACATTCCTACTCATTTTTACTTGTATACTAAACATTGTAGCTGGTACATTGTAGGGAGTCTGCGTTGTTTTCCTTCAAAGGCATTTTTTCCTGGCAGGCAGTTAAATTATTGGTGAATCCTAGCAGGTTTGGTTTCATGCTTTTTCTTCATCCTAGGCATGAAAATAGTAATATTGTGCTCTTGATACTCTTAAGTGTGTTTAGTGTCTACTAACAACTTTTTCGTTGTTGTTGTTTTCTATTTTGTTTTTTTCTCCTTCGCTTCCACAAATGATGCTATATCCATGCAGAAAGACACAGAACGCCCTAAGAAGGAGGCCTTGAAGTAAGAATCTCTGCCAGGAACACTTCAACATATTCCTTCCTCAGAGTCAGCTGAAATAAATGACCCAGAGGCTTTTCCCTATAATTTTATTTATGAAAGTGCCTCGGGCTCCAAATCTTCTTAGATGATCAGAATGGGGAGAGTTCTAAAGATCCCCTCCCTCAACACTGCAAGCCAAGAAAATGGCAAGAAGAGACCTCACATCAACCAAGACTTGGGGGATTGTGAAAGGAGGTATCTGCAGGAACTCTGTAGCCCCAAGGCTGGTCTGCTATCTACAAATCCCCTTAATCATGTGAAAATTTGAACTTTCTATAGAATAAAATCAACTCAGAATAAGAATTAAAATAAGTAACCAAGTGGATAAGACTTTTTTTCCTCTTATCTTATCATTTTGTGGAGATGGCACAGAGAAAAACACCTATCTCGTGCTCTGAACTATAGCTGCACGCAATCAGGCTTCAAAGGTATGTCCTGGAGGCCACCTTTGTTACCAGTAGCAGGTATGTTTCTTCATTTTTACATTTTTCCCAACTTTTAATTGTGATAAAGCACATACAACATAAAATTTGCTGTCTTAACTATTCTTGAGCGAGTGTACACCTTTATGGTATTAATAGGTTCATATTGTTGTATAACCATTACCACCAACCAATGCTCAAATTCTTTTCATCTTGCAAAGTGGAAACTCTACACCTATTTTATAATAACTCTTTCTCTCCTTCCCCACCCCAATCCCTGGAAACCACCATTCCACTTTGTCTCTATGGTTTTGACTAGTCCAAGTATCTCATATAAGTAGAATCATACAGTATTTGTAATGTCCTCAAGGTTCATCCATACTGGATCATGTGCCAGAACTTCTTTCCTTTTTAAGACTGAATAATAATATGTATGGACCATGTAGAATCTCAGTACTTCTGCATCTAGAGATCACACCATGCTGCCTCATGTGATACAAAAAAATACTTAAGAAAACCGAAGAGAACTTGGTCACTGACAAGGTGAAAACACTGTGGGTGTGGGAAATCCAAGATGACTGCCAGGTTTCTAGTTTGGGTCCTACAGGTGGATGGTGGTGGCTTTTTCTGCAATAAAGGACTCTAAAGAGGAAGAGCAGGTGCGGGCATGCTGAGTTTGTCTGCCTTTGAAAGGGACAGCTGGGGGGATGCCACAAAAGAAGGCATCCCTGAACCACTGCCCTCATCCAAGCCCCAAGAAGTACCAAAGACCCCATCCTAGCCTTATCTTTTCTGCAAGATGCCAGAGCAGGGGATGGAATTTTCTGTTCAATATCAGAAGAGACTTAAGCGGTTCTGTATTTTAAAGTGCTAAACTTTTCGTTTTCAATTTCATCAGATATTTAGATACCTGATATCCTGTGAGAGATACTCTTAGACATCAGGAGATAATAATGCTTGACTTTGAAGGGCATCACTTTTCTAATATTCTAGAAGCAAGTTTACCTTCTTAGCTATATTTCAAAATCCATATTTAGGGGACTGGTGGAGTGGTTCAAGTGGTAAAACACCTGCCTAGCAAGTGTGAGGCAATGAGTTCAAATCCCAGTACTGCTAAAAAAAAAAAAAAGACAAAACCTATATTTAAATACTTCTGCTTAATGGTAGCACAAAGCCAACTTGGAGTTAAAATGCTATTACAAATATTCCATAAAATGATTTTTGAGCTTTGCTTCTTATAGACAGCAGGCTCCCTGTTGGTCTGGCATTCACTACCCAGGGATTGTGTCCAAATTCCAGGGCACCAAGGTCCAGAGCTGTAGTCCTACTTGGGAAAGGCCCATGAACTAAGAGTCCCTTTGACTTTCTACTGATGCTTTAGCTAACATTAGCTGACTCAGTGATATCTGAGGGTAATGGCATGGAGGCTGGGCAGGGAAACCAAAGGGCCATTAAGTGAGACGAGGAAAAAATGAGGTCCATTACAGTAAGGTTGCCTTAATTTTGTGTTTTGATGATTAATGAAAGTGAGAGAAAATGCCCAAATCATGTGCATAAATGACGCACAACAGAAGTGAAAGGAGCTGACTGATGGCTCCTTCACACGCTCTTCCCTTCCCAGTCCTAGTTAATCCCTGCCCTGAGGACCCACTGCTCCTGATGCTCCTATATCCAGTTCCTTCTGGATGCAAGGGCAGAGAAAAGACTAAGGACTCTCTGCCTACATCTTCACATACAAGACTTCGTGTATTTGTTCTCTTGTTGTGTAACAAATTACCAAAAGCTAGCAGCTTAAAACAACACTCATTACCTTATAGTTTCGTAGGTCAGAGGTCCGAGTTGGATTTCATCTGGGGTTTCTGCTCACAGTCTTAGGTTGGAACCATGTCTGTGATCTCGTCTTAGGCTGGAGGTTCCCCTCCCAGCTGATTGGTTGTTGGTAGAATTCAGTTCCCTGCAGTTGTAGAATCAAGTATTCCTCTTTCTTACTGGCTGTTAGTAGAGACAATTTCAGCTTCTAAAGGCCACCTGCCATCCCCTAGTGTGTGACTTTCTCCACAGCCTACTATTTGTTCTTCCTATTGGCTTTGGATCTCTCTGACTGCTTTTAAGGGCTCCCCCATGACAATCTGCCTTTTGATAAACTTAAGGTCAGTTGATTAGTAGCCCAAACATGGTCATGATATCCCATATTATTCACTAGTTCTGCACATACTCAAGGGGAGGACATTATACGTGGATGCACACCAGGGGATGAGAGTCTCAGGGGCCAACTTAGAATTCTGCCTGCTGCACTGAACATACAACTCTTCAGAGGGCTGCATCAGACAATGCAGAGTACAAAGTAGTACATGAGGAATTGAAGTCATTCAGTGGCCAGAATCAGTGAGGATCAATCAGTGGACAAGGATGAGAGAAGACCCTTGCTGGACTGAAACATAAATGGAGAAGGGGGATTATGAGGGACCAGCAGAGCACCTATGGGGGATTCACCCACAGAAAAGTGCAAATTGATATCTACATGGTGGGAGAACTAGGAATTCATCCTATCTCTAACTGCCTGGTCAGGTAATGGGAAATTGAAATAAGAAGAGCCAAGAAAGATGATTTCTCTCATTTCCCCATGAGAAATGCAGGGATATTTTCACTGAGAAACAGCCCTGCTTTGTGGACTTTTAGAATAAATACTAACCCTTCAAACCCAAGCCACTTCTTTTTAACTAAATACCCAAATTGAGAAATTACTTTTAGATTCTCAGATTCAGAGATCACAATCCAACCCCCTCACTTTGTTACATCAAAGTAAGAAAAGATCTCTTAGGGGCTCAAGCCTACAATCCTAGCTGCTCAGGAAGCAGAGATCAGGAGTATCATGGTTCAAGGCGAACCTGCATTAAAAGTTTGCAAGACCACCATCTCAACCAATGGCTGGGTGCTGTGCTACACACCTGTCATCCCAGCTATGTATGGAAAGAAAGACAAGAAAATCATGGACCAGGCAGCCCAGGCATAAAGCGAGACCCTATCTCAAAAATAACCATGCAGAAAGGACTGGGAGTATGGCTCAAATGGTAGATCACCTGCTTGGCAAGCATGAAAAAGAAAGAAAGAAAGAAAGAAAATATGATGCCCTGAATTCAAACCCCAATACTGCAAAAATAAATAAACAAAAAAACATAAAATAAGAAAGGAAGGAAGGAATTGGAGGAGAAGAGAAGGATGAGATCTCTTGGCTAGTATGTAATACCCATCCTTTGCACTTCTCTGCTCACTCAAGACAAAGTCTGACACATAGACCAATGATAGAGAGTAGAAAGACCTGATACAGTGGCTCAAGCCTGTAATCTTAGGTACTTGGGAGGCAGAAATCAGGATTGCCTTTCGAGGCCTGCCCAGGCAAAAAAGTTCAGGAGTTTCAACCAATAAAAAATCTGAGCATGGTGGTATGCATCTGTTATCCCAGCTATGCAGGAGGCATAAATAGGAGGATTGCAGTCAATACTGGCCTGGGCATAATGTGAGACCCTAATCAAAAAACTAACTGAAGCAGAAAGGGATAGGAGCATGACTCAAGAAGTGGAACACCTACCTGCCTAGCAAGTGCAGGAGCCTGAGTTTAAATCACAGTACTGCCAAAAAGAAAAGAAATAGAGTAGATGAGCCAGAAATAAGCCCAAGAATGTACAGCTATCTGACTTTTGACAGAAGTTCTAAAAACAGTGGAAGAAAAGACAGACTTTTTAACAAATAGTGCTGGGAAAACTGAATATCCACGTGTTGAAGATAGGGATCTCTCACCCTGTACAAAAATCACCTTGAGATGAATCAAAGAACTTAAGGTAAAACCTGGAACTTTGGAACTACTAGAGGGAAATACTTCAATATCTAGTATAGGCAATGTTTTTCTGAATAGGTCTCCAATGGCTCAGGAGATAAGAGTAAGAATTAACAATAGGATTGTATCAAATTAAAAATCTTCTGCATAGCAAAAACAATATCAACAGAGTGAAGAGACAGCCTATGGAATAGGAGAAAATCTTTGTCAAGTGTTCACCCAACTGGGGATTAATATTCAGAATATATAAAGAACTTTAAAAATTAAACATCCAAATAACAATCTGATTCATAAATGGGCAAATGGACTGGACACTTTTCAAATGAAGAAAAATACATGAAAAAACATTCAGCATGCTCAGTCATTAGGAAAATGCAAATGAACACTACACTGAGATTCTACCTCACCGCAATCAGAATGGCTACCATCAAGAAGATAACAGCCAGGGTGCTGGTGGCTTACACCTAGCTACTTGGAAGGCCAAGATGGGGAGGATTTGGGTATGAGGCCATCCTGGGCAAATAGTTTGTGAGACCCCCATCTCCAAAATTACCAGAGCAAAATGGACTGGAGGTGTGGCTTAAGCAATAAATCACCTACTTTGCAAGCCCCAGTCTCAAAGAAGAAGAAGAGGAAGAGGAAGAGGAAGAGGAAGAGGAAGAGGAAGAAGAAGAAGAAGAAGAAGAAGAAGAAGAAGAAGAAGAAGGAGGAGGAGGAGGAGGAGGAGGAGGAGGAGGAGGAGGAGGAGGAGGAGGAGGAGGAGGAGAAGAAGAAAGAGAGGCAGGCAGGTAGGAAGGAAGGAAGAAGGAAGAAGGAAGAAAGGAAGGAAGGAAAGGAGAGAGAGTGAGAAAGGAAGGAAGCAAGAGAGAAGGAAGGAAAGAAAGAAAGAAAGAAAGAAAGAAAAGAAAGAAAGAAAGAAAGAAAGAAAGAAAGAAAGAAAGAAAGAAAGAAGAAAGAGTTATAGGAATAGCTCTTACAGGGCCCCTGGTATGTACTTTACTAAGAAGGGCCTTGTATTCACATACCAAGAAGGTATGAAGTTTATTACTTGTTAGATAGGCTTTGGGGGAAGAGCAAGACAGCCTCCCCAATCTGGCTGGAAAAACAGCTTGAGAGACCACAGAAAACAGAGTAGCTTGAGTTATGTATTTAGCTAGGAGGTGGACCCAGCAGGGAGGTCCTGCACACAGGAAGGGGCTTTATGACAGAGGGCAAACCTGAGAAAGGGGCTTTGAGCCACTCATTCTTTCAACAAGTACTCAGCATGTGCTGAGGTTACCACGTATAATTTGTACCTGGCGAGGAGGCACACAGTCAGACTTTCCAGAGTGGCTGGGCAAAGGCTAGAGGGATTTATATCCTAGGTATGCAATACTGGTTCAACATTTGAAATCAATTAATATTATCCATCAAATCAACAGACTAAAAAGGAAAATCATGATTATATTAATAAATGCAGAAAGAGGATTTAACAAATCTACCACCAATCCTGAATTAAAAAAAAAAAAAACTCCCAGTAAACTAAGATTAGAGAGTAACTTCCTCATCTTGATAAAGAATATCTATAAAACACCTACAGTTCACTCTTTTTGGTTTTTTTTCCTCACTATATAACCCAGACTGACCTTGAACTCTCGATCCTCCTGACTCAGCCTCCTGAAAGTTGGGATTATTAGCATGCTACCATACCTACCTTAGTTAACATCACTCTTAATGGTGAAAAACTAGGAGCTTTCCTACTAAGATCATAAACATGGCAAGGATATCCCCGCTCAACACTCCTTTTCAACACCATTGTGGAACTCATATCTAATGCAATAAGGCCAAAAGAAATAAAAAGAATATGAAAGGCATACAGATTGGAAAAAAAGAAATAAAATTGTTCAAAATGTGCAAGAAATATGAACAAATAGTCCTAGAACTAATAAGCAATGACAGCAGGGTTACAGGACACAAGGTCAATCCACAAAAGTCAATTGAAATTTAAAACATAATACTGTTTACATTAACATCCTCATAAAAAGAATACTTACATTTAAGTCATAAATTTAAACATGTATGACTTATATAAAGAAAATTTTAAGGCTTTAATGAATGAACTAACAATACATAAGAGAAGAGACATTTAATTTTCATGAATAGGAAGACTTAATACTGTCAGACATCAGTTAATCTCAACTTTATAGATTCAAAGTAATTCCAATCAAAATTGTAGCAAATTCTTTTGTGGATACCAGCAAAGTGATTCTAAAGTGAAATAAAGAGGCAGAAGTCCCCAAATAGCCTACACAATACCGAAGAAGAACACAGAAAGTGATGCTACCCAACTTCAAGTCTTACGGTAAAGCTACAATAACCAAGACACTGCAATATTGATGAAAGAGGAGGAAAGAAAATCATTAGAACATACAGAGAGTCCAGAAATAAACCCACATAAATATAGTCAAGTGATCTTTGACAAAGGAGCAAAGCCAATACAATAGAGCAAAGATAGTCTTTTCAAAACCTCGTGCTACATGATAAAAGCGAGAGCACACAAGGGAGGGGTGAGGATAGGTAAGACACCTAAAAAACTAGCTAGCATTTGTTGCCCTTAATGCAGAGAAACTAAAGCAGATACCTTAAAGCAACTGAGGCCAATAGGAAAAGGGGAACAGGTACTAGAGAAAAGGTTAGATCAAAAAGAATTAACCTAGAAGGTAACACCCACGCACAGGAAATCAATGTGAGTCAATGCCCTGTATAGCTATCCTTATCTCAACCAGCAAAACCCCTTGTTCCTTCCTATTATTGCTTATACTCTCTCTACAACAAAATTAGAGATAAGGGCAAAATAGTTTCTGCTGGGTATTGAGGGGGGGGAGCGGGAGGGGGTGGAGTGGGTGGTAAGGGAGGGGGTGGGGGCAGGGGGGAGAAATGAACCAAGCCTTGTATGCACATATGAATAATAAAAGAAAAATGAAAAAAAAAAAAAAAGAAACTTTTTAGCAAAAAAAAAAAAAAAAAAAACCTCGTGCTAGCTCACAAGGATATCTATATGCAGAAAAACAAATTGAGAGTTTCACAAAATTAACTCAAAATGAATCATAGGCCCAAATGTAAAGTGCAAAGCTTTACAAGACTCCTGTAAGAGAACATAAGAGAAAACTCTTGAGTTTTATTGGGTGACTAGAGGTATATCAAATGCTTTTTGAATTAATTATTTTAATTGACAAAATAAGAATGTATATGTTTACAGCATACAACATATTTTGAAATAAACATAAACAAAAAAAAAAGAAATACACACACATTATGGTAGCCAAATTGAGCTAATTAACATATGTAGTACAACACACACTTAATATTTTTGTGCTAAGAATGCTTATGACCTATTCTCTTTGCAGTTTTTAAGTATGCAATACAGTGCACTGTATCTTTATTAATATAGTCTTCATGTGATACAATAGAGCTGGATATCCTGGCCAGCTGGAATTTTATGTCCTTGGTTGCTGTCCTCCCAATGCTCTTCCTCAGCGGCCCCTGGTAACAACCATTCTACTCTTTGCTTCTGTGTGTTTGAAATTTTTAGATTCCGATATAAGTGAGATTGTGCCTGGCTATTTTCACTCAGCGCCCTCCATCCACATTTGTCCATATTGTTTCTATGACACTATTTCCTTCTTTTAAAAGTCAGAATAGTTCCACCGTGTATATATACTCCATTTTCTATTCCATTCACCCAATGATGGACACATAGATTGATTCCATATTTTGACTATTGCAAATAATTCTGCAATAAATATAGGAGTGCAGATGTCTCTTCAACATATTGATTCAATTTCATTTGGATATATATCCAGTTGTGGTATTTATGGATCATAAGGTAGTTCTACTTTCCATTTTTAAGGGAACTCCATCTAGTTTTCCATAATGGCTAAATCAATTTACATTGCCACCTCATATGCAAAGGTTTTCCTTTTCTATATATCCAAACACTTATTTTTGGTCAGGCAGTGACTTCTAAACACAATACCAAAGACATAATTCATGAAAGAAATAAGATAATCTTTATTAAAATTTAAAATTTCTGTGTGAAAGACAAAATGAAAAGAATGAGAGGATAAACCACAAACTGGGAAAAATATTTGCAAGATGCACATGTGATAAAGGTCTGTTTAGCCGAAATATGCAAACAACTCTTAAAACTCAACCATAAGAAAGCCAACAACCCAATTTTTAAAGTGATCCAGGCTAGATGGCAGTATGTGAAAAGATGGTATATTCTCTGATATATTATCAGGGACTTGCAGCCAAAGATACAACTGTACATTCAAAATCCAGCCCACAGAATAGGGGAAAGTTTGCAAAACATAGCTGATAAGAGCTATGAACTCTACAACTCCAATAGAAAGACAACTTAATTTGAGCAAGGATATGAGTAGACATTTCTCTAAAGAGAATATACAAATGCCAAACACACATGTGAAAAGATGTTCAACATCCTGAATCAACAGGAAAATGCAAATCAAACTGTAAGGAGATACCACGGTCACACCCACTAGAATGGCTGTAATCAAAAAGACAGCTAGTGGAAAGCCTTTGTGGGGAAACTGGAGCACTGGTTCACGGCTGGTAGAAATGTAAACTGTTATAACCACCTGGGAAACAGTTTAGCAGTTCTCCAAAACATGGAACATAGTTACTCTATGACCCAGCCATTTCATGTCTAGGTATGTATCCAAGAGAAATTAAACTATATATTCACACAAAAACTTGTACATTGCATATTCATAGCAGCATTGTTCATAATAGCCAAAAGGTAGAAACAACTCAAATACATATCAACACATGAATGGGTAAATAAAATGTGGAATAACTACAATAGAATATTATTCAGTCATTAAAAAGGAGTATATAATAATTTATGCCACATTGTGAGTGAATCTTGAAAACATGCTAAGTGAAAGAAGCCCAATGTGAAAGACCAAATATTATTCCATTTATATGACATACTCACTCACAATAGGCAAGTCCACAGAGACAGAAAGTGCCTAGGGACTAGGAGAGGAGGGGATGGAGAGTGACTGCTAATGTGTACGGGCTTTCTTTTCTGGATGATAAAAAAGATTCTGAGGTAACAGTGATAGTTGCACAACTATATGAATGTACTAAAACCACTGAGTTTTATACCTTAAATGGGGTAAATTTTACAGTATATGAATTGTATCTCAATTAAAAAAGGTAATTTATACATTCCATTTTAAAAGATAATAGAAATGTTAATAATAAATCATTTGATAATATATTAGTATAAGTCATGACAAATATTTGGAAAAATAAACACCAGACTGCTACCAGTGTTGTTACACTGACAGGGATTATGGAAGACGAGGACTTACAGTTATATGTTTCTGTAATGATTCAATCTCTCTAACAAGCATGAATTATGCTTTTTTGTTTAAAAAAAAAAAAAGCCATGCTTTCAGTGAAGACTGACTTCTAGACCACAATCACGTGCTGCATAACTGTGCTTTGGTTAACGGTGGACTACATATCTGGTCCCGTAAGGCAGTGAGGGAGGGTGAATTCGATCCATGTGGTTTGTATTTATGAATGAAAATAGAACAATGAAACCTGTTGAAATTGTTTTAAAAATGGAGGAAGAGGGAATGAGGGAGAATGATGGGGGGAGTGAATCCAATTAAGATTCATTGTAAGCACATATGTAAATGTCACAATGACCTCCCTTGTATAACAAATATATGCTGATAAAAATGTAAAAAGAAAAAAAAGATCATAATGGAACTGAAACATTCCTATCACCTACTGAACACATCACTAAAGAAAAGAAAACGTCGGAAGAAAAAGAACCCCTAAGAAAACTCACAGTGAAGAGGTTAGCAGCAGCCTTTGCAGGCCTCAGCAAGCTCCTTAAGAGCTGGAAAATGTGGAACCCAACACTGAAAGGTGTCATTAATAGAAAAGAAGGTTCTTGGTGCATGATCTACTTATATGCAAATCTCAGGTGAAAAACAGAAAACATGGACATATTTTTGGAAAGAGTGAAATTTCCTCAAGAAGAACCTAGGGGGGATTCCAAGATGGCGGCTAGAGGTAGGAAGCAGAAAGCGAGCCTCCTATAGTGAAATCTTGGAGAGATGCTGGAGACACACTTTGCAGGCATAATCACTGAGAAGAGGCATAACTTTGACCCCTCCACACCTCCAAACGGCGCAGAGAATCTCCACTTCACATTAAACGGGGAAACCAGGAGGGCCCCTGGGCTGCCAGTCACCAGCGCCCAGACGGCTTGGGAAGACACGGACCAGGTGAGCTTTGCGGTACTGCGGTACTCCCACAGACAAGCCTGGGCCAGAGCAGCATAGCCCCCTGGACAGACTGACCTCCACCCGGGGAAAAAAGAGAAACTGAGTAATAAGCAGTAAGAACGATAAAAACACCTGGGAAAGAGGGTGGGGAGCCCTGAGCGCTGAAGATTGGGGGAAGGGAATCCTTCCCAGGACTGTAAATAAACAAGCCGGTCTGGCTGGAGAGCCTCTGGTGGGAGCAGGAGCGCGCACCCAGCAACCAGGAGCAGGAAAGCTTGTGAGAGTGGCGGAGGGAGGAAAACTCCACAGGCGAGGAGGGAAGACCCACTTCCCACGTGAGCTGTAAACAAACATGGCGGCTGGCAGGAGCAGCAGCACCGCCCAGTAATCAGGAGCAGGAAGGCTTGTGAAAGCGGAGGTGGGAGGAGAACTGCACAGGAGAGGGAGGAAGACCCACCTCCCACATGCGCTGTAAATAAACACTCAGGCCTGAGAACACGGGTGCAGTGTCACCTTTCCCAGTGCTTGGAAAGGGGAAAGCTTGTAGCAGAGGCTCCTGCACAGGAGAAATCTGAGCAAACAAAGCCTGCAGGGCCAGGTGAGTGCTAAGCTCACCCCAGAGATCTGCATAAATAACGCCTCCAGCAACAGCAGGCTGACAGCAGCAGGCAGGCAAGCCACAGCTGCAGATACCATTCTCAGAACTGTCTTCAGACTCTTTTTTTTTCTTTGTCTCCCTACCTTTGATGAAAGAACAACCAAATTACACCTGCAAGCTGAAAAATTTACTGAAACTGTATTGCATTTGAACTTGGGACACTTGGTGGGGTTTTTTTGTGCATGTGTGTGTAGTTTTGTTCTACTTTATGCATCCCCTTTGATGAGACAACTACAGAACAACATCTGAGGCACCATCTCCAGGATTGGAGACTGAGACGGACACCCAAATTATTAAGACTGAAACTTCATTGCATTTGAACTTGGAGGATTTTTGGTTTTTTGTTTTTTTGTTTTTTTTAAATTTTCTATTTGGACACCCAAATTATTAAGACTGAAACTTCATTGCATTTGAACTTGGAGGTTTTTTGGTTTTTTAAATTTTTCTATTTTTTCATTTTATTTTAATACATTTTTAAATATAGATTTTTCTTTCATTTACTTATTTTTTATTTTTATTCTTATCTTTTTTTTTATTTTTGATTTTCAATCCTCTCTCTGTCTCTCTAATGTCTGTTCAGCTTACTGTCCGATTAGTACACTAAAGCCACCTGTTTATACCTTTGAAACCTTCTTGTCTGATACCTTGTTCTGTTTTCTCCCTCCAGTCTGTGTATTTGTTTTCCCCATTTCTTTAACTTCTTGCTTTCCATCTCAGCTCACTCTTCCATTCTAAATATTACCATTGTTATTATTACAAGCTAGAAAATACTTAATTGCACACAGTACAGGGACAGTAACAACACCAAAGACAATGATGGGAAGACAGAAAAAACAGGGAAACCAGTTTCCCCACAGCAAAAACTTACTACAGGAGCCAGAGGGGAATGAAGAAAACAGGTACTCAGATCCAGACTCCAACAAAATGAAGATAAACTATGCCAAAGGACCCAATGAAGCCCAAAAGAATAACTTAAAAGAAGACATATTACAGGTACACAATGAACATTTTATAGAGATGATACTGGATAGGGTCAACCAAAATGTACAGGAGACACTCAAGAAATTCCAAGACAACAAAAATAGAGAATTTGAAAAAGCAAAAGAAGAAATAAAGGAAACCATAGAAGCACTGTATAAACACCAAAGTGAAAGAGAGAACATGATGAATAAACAGATAGATGAACTCAGGACAAAAATAGACAACATTAAAGAGGAAACCAGCCAGGATATGGAAAACCTCAGAAAAAAGAACGAAACAGAACTGCAAAACAAAACGGAAGGCCAATCCAGCAGAATAGAACAAACAGAAGACAGAATCTCAGAACTTGAAGATGAAATGGTAATTCATCTATTAATTAATTAAACAACTCAAGACCTGTGAAAAGAAAATGCAAGAACTCATTGACTCCATCAAAAGACCAAACTTGAGAATCACGGGCATCGAAGAAGAAGAGGTACAAGCAAAGGGAATGCGTAATATATTCAACAAAATAATAACGGAAAATTTCCCAAATCTAGAGAAAGCTATTCCCATACAGATGCAAGAGGCCTCCAGGACACCAAACAGACCAGATCAAAATAGAACTACCCCACGACATATCATCATTAAAACAACAAGTTCAGAAACTAAGGAAAGAATATTGAAGGCTGTAAGAGAGAAAAAACAAGTAACATACAAAGGTAAACCCATCAAAATCACAGCAGACTTCTCAACAGAAACATTATAAGCAAGAAGAGCGTGGGGTGAGATCGTCCAGGCACTGAATGAAAATAACTTCAACCCCAGGATACTCTACCCAGCAAAACTATCATTCAAAATAGATGGAGCAATAAAAGTCTTCCATGATAAGCAGAAACTAAAACAATATGTGACCACAATGCCACCACTACAAAGGATTCTTCAAGGGACTCTGCACACAGAAAGTGAAACCCAACTTAACCATGAAAAGACAGGCAGCACCAAACCACAGGAAAAGAAAAAGCAAGACAGTAGAGAGTAACCTCAACTTAGGTACACACAATCAAACCTTCAAACAACTAAGATAACTAAATGGCAGGAATCACCACATACCTATCAGTACTAACACTTAATGTTAATGGACTTAATTCACCCATCAAAAGGCACCGCTTGATGAAATGGATTAAAAAGAAAGATCCAACAATTTGTTGCTTACAGGAGACCCATCTCACTGACAGAAACAAGCATAGGCTAAGGATAAAAAGCTGGCCCCTGAAAACAGGCAGGAGTAGCAATACTTATCTCTGACAAAGTGGACTTCAAACCTACATTGATCAAACAAGATAAAGAAGGACATTCCATACTAATAAAAGGGGAAAAAGACCAAAAGGAAATAACAATTATCAACCTGTATGCACCCAATGTCAATGCACCCAATTTCATCAAACATACCCTGAAAGACCTAAAAGCATATATAAACGCCAACACAGTGGTTGTGGGAAACTTTAACAGCCCATTATCATCAATAGATAGGTCATCCAAACAAAAACTCAATAAAGAAATCCAAGATCTAAAATATGCAATAGATCAAATGGACCTAGTTGATGTCTACAGAACATTTCATCCAACTTCTACACAATATACATTCTTCTCAGCAGCCCATGGAACCTTCTCCAAAATAGATCATATCCTAGGGCACAAAGCAAGTCTCAGCAAATATAAGAAAATAGCAATTATACCATGCATACTATCTGATCACAATGCAGTAAAAGTAGAACTCAACAACGAAAGTAAAGACAAAAAATATGCAAACAGCTGGAAAGTAAATAACTCATTACTTAATGAAGAATGGATCATTGATGAAATAAAAGAGGAAATTAAAAAGTTCCTGGAAGACAATGAAAATGAAAACACAACCTACCGGAACCTATGGGACACAGCTAAGGCAGTCCTGAGAGGAAAGTTTATAGCCATGAGTGCATATATTAAAAAGACTGAAAGATCCCAAATCAATGACCTAATGATACATCTCAAACTCCTAGAAAAACAAGAACAAGCAAATCCCAAAACAAATAGAAGGAGAGAAATAATAAAAATAAGAGCTGAAATCAATGAAATAGAAACCAAAAAAACCATACAAAGAATTAATGAAACAAAAAGTTGATTCTTTGAAAAAATAAACAAGATCGATAGACCCCTGGCAAACCTTACTAAAATGAGGAGAAAAAAAACCCAAATTAGTAGAATCAGGAATGCAAAAGGGGAGATAACAACAAACACCATGGAAGTCCAGGAAATCATCAGAGACTACTTTGAGAACCTATATTCAAATAAATTTGAAAATCTTAAAGAAATGGACAGATTTCTAGATACATATGACCATCTAAAACTGAACCAAGAGGAAATTAATCACCTGAATAGATCTATAACACAAAATGAAATTGAAGCAGCAATCAAGAGTCTCCCCAAAAAGAAAAGTCCAGGACCTGATGGATTCTCTGCTGAATTCTATCAGACCTTTAAAGAAGAACTGATACCAACCCTCCTTAAACTGTTCCACAAAATAGAAAGGGAAGGAAAACTGCCAAACACATTTTATGAAGCCAGTATTACACTTATCCCAAAACCAGGCAAAGACACCTCCAAAAAGAAGAACTATAGGCCAATCTCCTTAACGAACATGGATGCAAAAATCCTCAACAAAATAATGGCAAACCGAATTCAGCAACACATCAAAAAGATCATTCACCACGACCAAGTAGGCTTCATCCCAGGGATGCAGGGGTGGTTCAACATACGAAAATCAATAAACATAATAAACCACATTAACAGAAGCAAAGACAAAAACCACTTGATCATCTCAATAGATGCAGAAAAAGCCTTTGATAAGATCCAACACCATTTCATGATAAAAGCTCTAAGAAAACTAGGAATAGAAGGAAAGTACCTCAACATTATAAAAGCTACATATGACAAACCTACAGCCAGCATTATACTTAACGGAGAAAAACTGAAACCATTCCCTCTAAAATCAGGAACCAGACAAGGATGCCCAATATCTCCACTCCTATTCAACATAGTACTGGAATTCCTAGCCAGAGCAATTAGGCAAGAAGAAGGAATAAAAGGAATACAAATAGGTAAAGAAACTGTCAAAATATCCCTATTTGCAGATGACATGATCCTATACCTTAAAGACCCAAAAAACTCTACTCAGAAGCTTCTAGACATCATCAATAGCTATAGCAAGGTAGCAGGATATAAAATCAACCTAGAAAAATCATTAGCATTTCTATACACTAACAATGAGCAAACGGAAAAAGAATGTATGAAAACAATTCCATTTACAATAGCCTCAAACAAAATCAAATACCTAGGTGTAAACCTAACAAAAGATGTGAAAGACCTCTACAAGGAAAACTACACACTTCTGAAGAAAGAGATTGAGGAAGACTATAGAAAGTGGAGAGATCTCCCATGCTCGTGGATTGGTAGAATCAACATAGTAAAAATGTCGATACTCCCAAAAGTAATCTACATGTTTAATGCGATTCCCATCAAAATTCCAATGACATTCATTAAAGAGATAGAAAAATCTACCGTGAAATTTATATGGAAACACAGGAAGCCACGAATAGCCAAGGCAATACTCAGTCAAAAGAACAATGCAGGAGGTATAAAAACAGCATGGTACTGGCACAAAAACAGACATGAAGACCAGTGGAACAGAATAGAGGACCCAGATATGAAGCCACACAACTATAACCAACTTGTCTTTGACAAAGGTGCTAAAAATACACGATGGAGAAAAGACAGCCTCTTCAAAAAATTGCTGGGAAAACTGGTTAGCAGTCTGCAAAAAACTGAAACTAGATCCATGTATATCACCCTCTACCAATATTAACTCAAAATGGATCAAGGATCTTAATATCAGACCCCAAACTCTAAAGTTGATAAAGGAAAGAGTAGGAAATACTCTGGAGTTAGTAGGTATAGGTAAGAACTTTCTCAACGAAACCCCAGCAGCACAGCAACTAAGAGATAGCATAGATAAATGGGACCTCATAAAACTAAAAAGCTTCTGTTCATCAAAAGAAATGGTCTCTAAACTGAAGAGAACACCCACAGAGTGGGAGAAAATATTTGCCAGCTACACATCAAAGGACTGATAACCAGAATATATAGGGAACTTAAAAAATTAAATTCTCCCAAAACTAATGAACCAATAAAGAAATGGGCAAGTGAACCAAACAGAACTTTCTCAAAAGAAGAAATTCAAATGGCCAAAAAACACATGAAAAAATGCTCACCATCTCTAGCAATAAAGGAAATGCAAATTAAAACCACACTAAGATTCCACCTCACCCCTGTTAGAATTGCCATCATTAGCAACACCACGAACAACAGGTGTTGGAGAGGATGCAGGGAAAAAGGAACCCTCTTATACTGTTAGTGGGAATGTAAACTAGTACAACCACTCTGGAAAAAAATTTGGAGGCTACTTAAAAAGCTAGACAATGATCTACCATTTGATCCAGCAATACCACTCTTGGGGATATACCCAAAAGAATGTGATAGAGGTTACTCCAGAGGCACCTGCACACCCATGTTTATTGCAGCACTATTCACAATAGCCAAGTTATTCAAACAGCCAAGATGCCCCACTACTGACAAGCGGATCAAGAAAATGTGGTGTCTATACACAATGGAATTTTATGCAGCCATGAAGAAGAACGAAATGTTATCATTCACTGGTAAATGGATGGAATTGGAGAACATCATTCTGAGTGAGGTTAGCCTGGCCCAAAAGACCAAAAATCATATGTTCTCCCTCATATGTGGACATTAGATCAAGGGTAAACACAACAAGAGGATTGGACTTTGAGCACATGACAAAAGCTTTAGTACACAAGGGAGGGGTGAGGATAGGTAAGACACCTAAAAAATTAGTTAGCATTTGTTGCCCTTAACGCAGAGAAACTAAAGCAGATACCTTAAAAGCAACGGAGGCCAATAGGAAAAGAGGACCAGGAACTAGAGAAAAGGTGAGATCAAAAAGAATTAACCTAGAAGGTAACACACACGCATAGGAAATTAATGTGAGTCAACTCCCTGTATAGCTATCCTTATCTCAACCAGCAAAAACCCTTGTTCCTTCCTATTATTGCTTATACTCTCTCTACAACAAAATTAGAAATAAGGGCAAAATAGTTTCTGCTGGGTATTGAGCGGGGGGGGGGGGGGAAGAGAGGGGGCGGAGTGGGTGGTAAGGGAGGGGGTGGGGGCAGGGGGGAGAAATAACCCAAGCCTTGTATGCACATATGAATACTAAAAAAAAAAAGAAGAACCTGGGGCAGGTCCTTCAGAAAGGGTTTTAGAAAGAGGCATTGCTGTCACAGAGGAAAACCTCCAGTGACACAAGGTGTGGCAGTGGAAGATATCTACACTGAGCAGCCTAACTCTGTGTTGACCTGGGCTACTATGTGTGTTGGTATCTTGGTTTTTAACAACAACTCAAAAAAATTTTAAGTGAAAAGTTAAATTAAATTTAAAAATTTTGAATAGAAAAACACATACAGAATAAGTATATGCCAAAAGAAAAATATTATGTAGCTGTATAACATTTGCATTTTAAGCTAAGTATTTTAACAGAAAAGTCAAAAAGTTAAAAAAAAAGAATTAAAAGTCAGCCATGCATGGTGGGGCACATACCTATAATCCTGCACTCAGGAAGTTGAGGCAGGGGGATCATGAATTCAAGGCCAGACTGGGCTACATACTGAGTTTAAGACTAGCCTGGGCTATGTGGCATTAAAAAAAGAATTCAAAGTTTAAAAAGTAAAAAAAAAAAAAAAAATTAAGTAAACCAAGTTTATTATTGAAGAAAGAAAGTATTTTTATAAATGTGACCTAAGTGTACAATGTTTACAAAGTATATGGCAGTGCTCAGTGATGTCCTAGGTCTTCATATCCATTCCTCACTCCCTCACTGATTCACAGAGACCAACTTCCAGTCCTGCACACTCCCTTCATGATAAGTGTCCCATAAAAGTGTACCATTTAAAAAATATTTTACACTGTATCTTACTGTACCTTTTCTTGTTTAGCTATGCTTACATACACAAACTTTTACCACTGTGTTAGAATTGCCTGCGCGGTCAGCATGGTAGCAGTGTGCAGGTTGATAGCTTAGGAGCAATAGGCTGCATGACACAGCCTGGGTATACAGTGGGCTCCTACAGCTGGTTGGTGTAGTACATACTATGATGCTTGCACAGTGATGAAATTGCCTAAGGACACATTTCTCAAAATGCACTCCTTTCATCAAGGAACACATGACTATCTCCACCCAAAGCCTCCAGGAGCTGGATCCTGCAGCCTCTGCTGACTCCCAACTGAAGGCCAGAGACAAAATGCTTATACTCCTTGATTTCTTATCTGGCACCTCCATTTCTACAGGAGCCCTGTCATTTTCATTAACGACCACTTATGGAGCACCAATGTGTGCCAGGCACAAGAGCTACATAATTTATAGGGCCCAGTGCAATATGAAAATGCAGGTTCCCTGTGTTTTAAATTTATTTTGAATTTCAAGATGGCAACAACAGAGCTTTATTGTGGCTGGGCCTTGCCCAGTTACTAAAAATTTTAAAGTGAAATGGCCAAGTTTCTCAACTCCCTCTGGGAAGTGCTTGGCAGCCTCTACCTACATTGTGTTGCCCTCTTGTGAGGGGCACAGTCTTCCCGAAGAGACCTGAATGCCTTCACTTGGGGTGCAGTCTTTCTTGCCTCTCTATAAGGTGCCAGTATGTATCTCAGCTCTGGCCAAGCATACAAAGCTCTAATAGGAAGACTGAAGAGAGACGTCCTTATTTTCCTCACCTCTTATTTCTTATGGGTGCATCTCTTTTCCTTTTCACTTATCCGGTCTACCTTTCAGGACAGCTATGAGGTACAAAAGAGGAGAGCGATTGAGCGCTGAGTGTGTGGGAGATGTTCAGTGGCTACAGCAAGATTCCCAGTGCAGAGAGTCATGATGGCATAACATGTCAGGTAAAAACAACATCGAAAAGAACATTTATGCCAAGAGCAAGACATGTGCAGAGGCACAGGGGCAAAAATGACTACTTGTTAGAGAATAAGTAGGGTATTTATGAAGGAACCATATGGGGGGATACATCTTCTGGAAAAGGACACACGTTCATCAGATGTCTTATAAAGGAAATATGGAAGCCTTCCCTACACCACTCAAGTTTATTCCTCCATGTGTATTTAAGGAAAGAAACAGACATAGTTTAAGAGCATTACCTTAGCTTTCCATAATAATAGCTGACTGACTATGTGGGATGTTTAACATGTGTCAGGCACTGTGGAAAGTACTTGATAGCATTCTTTCACTTAATTCTCATAGCAGTCCACAAGCTAGGTACTTTTATAATCTTTATCATATGGATAAGGAAACAGCTAAGGTTCAGCAAAGGTAATGGCTGGGCCAAGGTCAGACTGCCAGGAGGTAGCACTCAGGTCTGTCTGTCAGGAGCACACACCCTTGACACCAGGCTATGCTAACACATTCAAAAAAGGGAAGTCTAATTTCCCTTCACAGACATTTTGCTCCAAGTTGATTACAGTCCTTTTCTTACCTCTTAGATGAAATGAAATCGTCACAAAGCTTTCGAACGACCACTGTCATTCTGATACATTCAAGTTCACTCATGTATATTTTATTTGTCTTGATTACCAGACAAAATTAACCAACTCTCTAAACACTTCTAATCCCAAACAGGATGCTTCAAAATTTATGTTAGATCATTTAGAGACAGTACTGTAACAATATCAATGATAAGGTCCATAAATTAAAGTTCTTTCCAGAGAAGAATATTATCTTCTGGTAAAAATAGTCTTTTGAACAATTAGTAATATTATTCTTTTACTTTCTTGTAGATTATAAATATTTTTTCAAAAAGTTGAAAATATCCTATGGGAAAATAAGTCTTCCTTTTCTACATATAGAAAAAAAGATTTTGGAGAAACAAACATAAAAGCCATGGTATCCCAACCAGGTATTTTTCAAATGTGAGAATTAAATGGCTTAAATCAATTAAAAATGTGCCTATCGAAAGATGCTTGTCAGCAAAGAGAAGCTGCCGAGTGATTTTTCTGGCAGAATTAAAATTTGTGATCTAAATGAAGATAGTCAAATGCTTGCGCCTTAGTTCCTCAAGGATCACGCAACTCTGAGTCATACGGCCTGTCTCTCGTGAGTGAGGGAAAGGCCCCTAGGTCTTCTTGCTTTGGGGATTGAATTCCATCTGTCAGGAAGAAACTTCCTCTGATGTCTTTCAACAAAAGGAAAGTCCACATGTCACAGAGGAAAGAGGCCCAGTAAGGGTTCCCAGAAAACACACCTTTGTGTACCTTGGTCAGAAGTCACTCTGGCCTTAGATAGGATTTCCTGGGTTTGCCGTCTGCCATTCTTCAGAGTTGTGGTCAAAAGATACCGATTCCAAAGGAATTACCAGAAAAGAAAATTCGTAAATTGCCATGATCAAAAGAATGAGATAGCTCCAGGAACAATGTGACAGGAGCCAAAGCATCGTTGCCTGAAAATCTCTCATGTGTGGTTAAGTTTACCAATCAAAAATATCACAGGGCTGGGGAAGTGGTTCAGTGGTAGAGAGCTTGCCTATCACGTGCAAGGCTCTGGATTGGATCCCTTGCACTGAAAAAAAAAATCAGAAGACGCAGTTCACAGATAAGGTTTATTAGGACAAAAATTGTTTCACAAAAGGCACCAGAAAAGGAAGAGGCCACATACAATGCCAAGAAGGAGTAAATGGATGAGAAATCTTTGCCCTAATGATGCTACCCATGACTGTAATCAGCCAAACTGCAATTATTTCAACAACAGAAAACAAAATTGTCGCTGGGGACACATTTCAAGACCAGAGTAGGCCAGGTGAAACACCTCCAGGTCATTTGTCTGAGGGAATGAACTACATGGATGAAGAGAGGCTGAGAATTATCACCAGAGGAGATAAATTCTACAAATGGGTCTGTCGAAAGAAAACCCTTATGAATAATAAGTAGCATTTTAGTCCATGTGGGATGCTCTGACAAAGTATCTTAGACTGGGTAATTTATAAACAGTAATTTATTGCTCACAGTTTTAGAGATTGGAAAGTTCAAGATTAAAGTGCTGGCAGGTTTAGTGTCTGGTCCATTCCTCATAAATTATGCCTTGTATGTGTCCCCACACGGCAAAAGAGGCAAGCGCGTTCCCTTATACCTCTTTTATAAGGCACTAATTCCATTTTTGAAGGCAGAGTCCTCGTGGCCTCATCATACCCCAAAGGCCCCATCTTACAATGCTGTTGCATTGAGGATTGGGTTTTAGCATATAAATATCAGGGAAACTCATTCAGACCATAGGAACAGCCAATAGAAATCAATTTCATGAGCTAACCAGGGAAAAATTCTTCTGTTATTCATCAATGTTATAATCAGTGTATAAAACCAGGGTTTATGAGACCTCACAAAAATCAGTTGCTGAAGAAGATTCCCTGAAGAAAAATAGCCACAAAATTATTAGCCTATTAGGGTCCCTTGGATAAAGATCTTTAAAGACAAGTCTCTTCAAAAAGCAATGTTTAGCTGGGGGCATGGCTCAAGTGGTAGAGTACCTGCCTAGGAAATATGAGGCCCTTAGTTCAAATACTAGTATCACAAAAAATGGAAAAAAAAAAGCAGTGCTTTAACACACACACACACACACACACACACACACACACACACACACCCCTTCAAAAAAGATGACTAGGGCACATTTCCTTAAGTAACATCAAAGTACAAATGTAACCAGACTCAATTCTCCAAGCAGCGTCTTCATTGATGCTTACCATGTAGAAATAAGGTTAACCAAGACATGATTTCTCACAAATATATTCAAGAGCATTTGAGTCAAATTGACAGAGAAACCGAGAAGGAAATTTCCTAAAGATTCTGATCTGGAAGAAACACTTCCAGTGGCAGGTTTAAAACATAATAACTGAAAAACAAAACAAAACAAAACAGACAACCACAACAAAGAAACCACATAGTCTTAGAAAGAAAAGTGTCCACCAAGAGGACTGACCAGAGCAGGAGACTTTCAGAAAGTTTATATAGAAAAATAATACCCAAAATTTAAGATGTTCAGAAGAAAAACACTAATAAGGCTGACTCTGAAGAACAATTCATTTACTCAATGAGAAACAATGAAACTATGCCAACAGTGAAATCAGGAGGAAATAAGCCAATGCATCAGCACAAGCCCCAGGTCATAGCTTTTTGGTATTACTCTACAGGAGTAGCCAAGTCTACTGACAAGATCCCATAGGGTAGTATTTCTGCAGACATGTCTTCAGTCACATTGGCATCCATCATTGATTGCTCCAAAATAAAATGCCAAAAGAATTTTCCTTGCCATGGGTAAACCTCCTAAATGAAGAACAAATTTCTCAACAAATGCCATAAAAAAAACTAGATATCTATATATAGATGCATAGTCAACTAATGCCATCTGTTCAAGTATAAGATTAGTAAGGATAAAAATTTCCCAAGAAATTCTTTAGGAGAGGCAAAAGTAATAAGTACTTTGAGCTAGGGAATTCTTCCCAGAAAATGCTGTCAGGAACTGTGGAGGGCATCCAACTCAGTAAAGTTCCCTAGCATACATTAGCCAAAGGATGAAAGTATTCAGAGAAAGATTGTCAAGCCAAAATGCCTTAGGATTGGGAGCAAGGCTGAGGTGACACTGAGTTCACAAAGCCACCTGCCTGTAGCCCATCAGTCAAGAAGTGCTCTGGCCTCTCCTGCAGAAATTCCTCTACTGAGATAAGTTCCATTATCTCAATTAATCTCTTTTCAAGAAAAGCAGAAAACCAAGAGTGTTAGTCAGGGTTTTCTAGAGAAACAGAACTAATTAGATTGTGTATATGTATATATATATATATATATATACATATATGTGTGTATATGTATATATATATACATATATGTATGTATATGTATGTATATATATGTATATGTATATATATATATATACACACACACACACGTGTGTGTCTAACCAATAGAATTATAGTAGACCAATAGAATTACATACATAGAGAGACAATTACATATATCCAGAGGTAAGTATATACATGTATGTGTGTATATATAGATAGATACATAGATATGGATACATCCAAGGTAACTAAATCCAGGTCAAGTCTGGAAGTCTGGATGCTGTTGGTGGTGCTATTGCAGCTAAAGATTTTAAAGACCATCTTCTTTCAGTATCTTGTACACCATTACTGGACAGCCATGAAAGCATGCAGGTTCCCCACTTCAACTCTGCTTTGTGTCGGTTTGGATCTTAAGTGTCCCCCAAAGGCTTGGTCCCCAGCCCATGGCACTATTGGGAGGTGGTGGAACTGTTAGGAGGTGGGGCCTAGGAGAAAGAAGTTATGCCATTGAGGCTTGCCACTAGAGGTGTATCACAACCCTAGCGTCTTCCTTTCTCTTTTTCACATCCCAGCTGCCCAGGGAGAAGCTTTGATCTAGCATGTGTTCCTTGCTATGGTGTTCTGCCTCACCACAGAACCAAAAGTAACAGAGCCTAAAGACTATGAGCTGAAATCTCTGAAAACATGAGCCAAAATAAATCTTTCCTCATCATAAGTTGTTTATCTCAGGTATTTTGTCACACTGACACGCTGACTGACACACTTTGCTTATCTTTAATGCTTCAAAAATAATGTTTTCAAAAAATTTCACATAGGACCGCAGACTAAGATGGTATATCTCAGCAAATAAAACTATAATTCAAAGCATTAAAGAATGGAGTCTGCCGGGATTGCTGGAGAAATGATTCCTAAAGAAGTCTTTCCTTTAAAAAGTGAAGTTCCTGAAATGTTTATCTCTTCAGAAGCAAAATGGTAGCTGATATGAGATGGTTACTAAATTTACTAAATTGCATATCCAGGGGAGATGAATGCTGGAGGTGACCTGAGAATAGATTGAATTGAGAAGGGATAAAAGGATCTAGCAACATTTCTCAAGAAGTTTCATCAAAGAGACAAGTTCCTTGGAGGTTGCTCTACTTCCTACTTGAGTTAAATTCCTCCTTGAGAGTGATTATTTTATGGGTAGCTCTAATTTTTTTCCACTGTGGTGAAATGATATACCTTAGACTTGAAGAATAGTGGTGGAATTATTGTAAAGGTTACTTCTCAACAGATTATCAGCCAAAAATGAAGGAAAATATCAAGACTAAAAATACACCAAATACTTCAGAAACTCCTGAAGAAAGAAATAGATGACTATATGGCTATCTAATGAATAAAGAAGTGGGGCATAGGCCCCTAGTTTAATAAAAAATGGAGACAAAACAAGAACAACGAATTGATGATATTTGATTTTTCTCCCAAGTGATTTGTTATTTAACTGCAAGTTTTTATGACATATGGGTGCAAGAGACAGAGAGAGAGAGAGAGAGAGAAACAGAGAGAGAGAAAAACAGACAGAGGGAGAGAAGAGGAAGGAGGCAGACAGGCACTTGGAAAAAGAAGTGGGATTGGGTTCTTCTACCCTATTCCCTATTCAAAACTATTTTATTAGAATAAGCATCTATATAGTAGAAAGAACACTTCTCTCCCTTTTACTACTTTTTCCTCTTGCTTAAGCAGCACCCTTTAAGTACAGAAGGAGAGAGAAAAAACACAGTTGGAGGTTGCTTGACTATCCCTCCTGACCACCAGGGGGCAGTATCAGAGAGAGGTGGGGCAGGTATGCAGAGGAGTGCTCCCTGACTGCTGGCCCTCCCTTTAAAGGGTTTCATTTAATATGACTGGCCAAATAAACTCCAGAATCTTGCATTACATCCCAGATTATAATCTGATTGGCATCTGACCTTTTCTTAAAACAAAGATCTGGCTGAATGTGGTGGTCATGCCTATAATTCCAACAGTCAAGAAGCTGAGGCAAGAGGATCATGAGTTCCAGCCCTGTCTTATAAAAACAAAACAGAAACTCAACAAAAGATCAGAATATTTTCCAAAACAACTTCACAGAACAAAAACAAAAACCCATGCATGGAATGACAACTATTTGAGAGCCAATTTAAAAAGACTACTTTGACGTGCTACTTAATTTCTTGCACATTTTAGATATATAGGTAGATTGACAAAAGTCATACTGGAATTTGTCATGTAAACATTCCACGGTGGCCATTATGCAGCTGTTGGAAGTTATACGCTGACAGTAAATCTCAGAGTAAGGTGTATGTACACGTGTGTGTCTATGCATAGGGAACTATCTGCAAAGATGGTCACTTCACTGATAGGATTGTTACTGAGCTTGTCATGGCCTTCTATGCCACTTCAAATCCTTTAAAATGATCCTGAGTCCTTTATAAAACTTTCTTTTGTAGAAAATAAATTTTTTAAGTAAAATTGATCAATATGGGTATGAACAACTCAATCTCTTCCTTTTCACACATGTGAAATGTCCATTTATAGCTTTAGCTTTCATTGTGATGATTAGATGGGAGTCTTAATGCCCATCTCACAGTCCTTGTTCTCCAACAGGATTCTTCAGTGCCAGCCTCCAGCATGGAACAGTCATGTAGTGAACTCTGATTTCTTTCCCTACCTGTCTCCGTGTAGAAGGAACATGGCCTCTTTGGTTTTGGAGGTTGTTAGATACCTTCTTGTCTTGGGGTTCCAATCCTCTGCTGTGCAGAGTAAATGTATTAAATGTCATGATGGTCTGTCTGCCTTGGTCTAGAACCTGCCAGTACTCAGAAGAGGCTCAGGCAGGCCTTCACACACTCTCTGCAGCGTGGAGCGAAAACCAGTCTCTTGGAGCTAGACAAGACATGCTATCACATTCTTTAATCCAGTTGAGTGTATGTCTACCTGAATGTGATGGTTAACTTTGATGATTGACCTTCTAGTTAGTATAGCAAACCTCTAGGTATACCTGAGAGCATTTCCAGAGACCATTAGATCATGAGGGCTCTGACCTAGTAAGTAGTTTAACTCATTGATGGATTTGAAATTTGAGTAGACTATTGGGAGGCAGTGGAACTGTGGAAGGTGGGACCTGGTGGGGGGAAGTAAGTCACTGAAGATATGTCCTTAGGGGGCTGTATATTGCCCTGTCTCCTTCTTATTACTACTCCACTTTGCTTCCTGTATGCCATGAGGTAAAGAACCTACTTTGACACGTGTTTCTGCCACCATGATGTTCTGCCCACATACATGGGACCAAGTAACCATAGACTATTACTCTTCTGAAATACAGGGAGAACCCACTGAAACTGCTCCCTCATCATAAAATTGCCCTCCAAATTATTATTATAATGGCCTTCGAGATTGCTTTTCCATTTCTATTGGATGGTGTTATTGTCACTAATGTAATGACCACTGCTTCTAATGAGTAACTACTAGGCTTGGTCCTTCAGGCTCCAGGTGTCAGTCATGAGCTCCACCCCAACTTCCTCTACTCCCTGTGACACTTAAACAAGTTAGTTCACATAGAGCACGTAGAAGACCATGCCTAGAAGATAAGGAATTCCCAATATCATTACCTGCTACTGGTGCAGGTGACACTGTTGTGTGGACCCACATAATTTTAAAACAGTACTTGCTATGGCTGGGGGTCAGTCCCATTCCCCACTCCCTCCACTATTTGTCTCCCTACATCTACAAAACCCAGTTGTTTTTCCTCTTATAGCCATGGAGTGGCAGCAGTACCTCATAAACCTCTTTTTGAAAAGACTAGATGTTTGTTTGTGTAATTGACAACAATTGTGTATATATATAATGTTTAACATAATGTTTTGTAGTATGTATGCATTGTGGAAGGACTAACTATAGGTATAGTTAACATATGCATTACCTCACATACCATTTTTTGTGGTGAACACACTTATCAATCTACTCTCCAGGTAATTTTCAAGGATAGAATGCACTGTTAATAACTAGATATGTTGGACAATAAATCTCTTAAACTTATTCTTTCTGTCTAATGGAATTTTTTTATCCTTTGACCAACATCTTCCCAAACTTCCACCCCACCCAAGCCCCTGGTAACCATCTTTTGAAATGGCTAGTTCCCTGTATAGCTATCCTTATCTCAACCAGCAAAAACCCTTGTTCCTTCCTATTATTGCTTATACTCTCTCTTCAACAAAATTAGAGATAAGGGCAAAATAGTTTCTGCCGGGTATTGAGGGGGTGAGAGGGAGAGGGAGGGGGCAGGTGGGTGGTAAGGGAGGGGGTGGGGGCAGGGGGGAGAAATGACCCAAGCCTTATATGCACATATGAATAATAAAACAATAAAAAAATTTTTTTAATTAAATTTTTAAAATCCAAAAAAAAAAAAAAAAAGAAATGGCTAGTTCCCAATTTCAGCAGCCTTACAAAAGCAAGGATTCTGAGATGGGGTCTGTCTGCTTATGCAAAGACTCAACCTAGATAATCAAATCTTCCACGATCTTTAGAAGTGTTTCCTTTTTGTGTTTATTTTCATGGATGCTTACTTAACACTTAATATTGTGTAAAAATGCCCTTGTTTGACCTCCATATGTACCAACGGTTATGTTAAAAAAAAAAATAAGTAGACCAAGGGGCAACTCAAAAATAATAGTGGCAACTCATTGAGCACCTACCAGGTGTAGCCACCCCTCTGAGCTTACAAAGTAGACGGAAGGAGAGACAATAAGCAACTGAACAAAAAGTATGAAAAGAAGTCCACATTGTGCTAAGTACTATCAAGGTAATAAGGGGCCACCCAGGAAAGACACGTTATTTTATTTTTGGTCTGCTTAGTTAATTTTCTGTTCCTATAACAAAATACCTAAGGCCGAGTAATGTATAAAGAGGTTTGTTTTGGTTAATGATTTTGGAGGCAGGGAAGAAAGTTCAAGAGCTGGTGCCAGCATCTGCTTAGCTTCTGTGAGGGCCTCACAACTCGGCAGAGAAGAAGGAAAAGCAAGCGTGTGTGAAGAGACATTAGACCTAAAAATGGGACAAAGGAGGGGCTGGGGGTGTGGCTCAAGTGATAGAGCACCCGCTAGCATGCTCAAGGTCCTGAGTTCAAACCCTAGTACTGCCAAAGGGGAAAAAACACAATGGATGCTGACTTATTTCATAACTAACCCAGTTCTGAGAGCTAACCCATTAATCCTTTTTAGGGTGATGATCCCATGAACTATCACTTTCCACTTGGCTGTACTTCTCAAAGTTCCCACAACCTCTCAATATTGTCACATTATGACAAAGCTTTCACCATAGGAAGCTTTGAAGGACAAACCATAGCAAGGTCTATGATTCATTTTGATTTAATCTTTGTGAAAGATGTAAGATGGATATCTGAATTCATTTTTACATATGCTTATCCATTGTTCCAAAACCACTTATTGAAAAGATTATCCTTTCTCCAGTGAATCACTGTGTGCATTTGTCAAAGATCAGTTATCTATACTTGCACGAGTCTATTTCTATATTGTCTGTTTTCTTCCATTGGTCTGTATATCTATTTTACCAATCTTATACTGTCTCAACTACTATAGCTTTATAGAACATTTTAAAACTGAATAATGAGATTACATCAATTTTATTTTTCTTTCAGTGCTGTATTGGTTATTCTAATTTTTTTGCCTTTTCATAAAAGTCAAGTTGTTGATATCTGCAAAATAACTTGCTGGGATTTTGACTGAGATTGCACTGAATCTATAGTTCAAATTGAAAAAAATTAACATTTTAGCAATATTGAGTCTTTCAATACATTAGCATAGAGTAACTCTCCATTTATTCAAACTATCTTTGATTTAGTTCATCAAAGTACTTTGTAGTTTTCCATATCCAAATCCTATACACATTTTGGTAGTTTTTTTATATATAAGCATTTTTCTTTTGGTGCTATTACAAATGGTAGTTTATTTCCACATTTACATGGTTGGTATACAGGGAAGTAACTGACTTCTGTATATTCATCTTGCTATACTCACTATCTAATAACAAGATTTTTACAGATTCTTTGATATTTTTCATAGACAATCAAGTCATCTGCTTAAAAGAGACAATTTTATCTCTTTAATTAAAATTCATACACATTTTCTTTCTTTTTATTTACAATTGCACTAGCTAGGATTTTTAGCATAATACTGAATGAGAATGTTGAAAAAGACATCTTTTCTTTGTTCCAGATCTTAAAGGGAAAGCACCTATTTTATTTGGTAATTTTGTTGTTGCCATTGAGGGTTTTTATGTCGGTGTTATTGAAAGATGTTGGTCTGTATTTTTCCTTTATTGGAATGTCTTTATTTGGCTTTTGTATTAAACAAAGCCTCATAGAATGATTTACCATGTTGTCCATCTGTTTCATTAGTATTATTTGTTACTGGTAGAGTTCACTAGTGAAACCATCTGTTCCTGTTACTTTCTCTCTTTTTTTTAAGGTATTGATTATTGATTTAATTTCCATAGAGATGGAGTTACTCAGGTTATCTTTTGTCCCTTGTGTGAATTTTGACAGTTACGTCCTTCAAGGAATTGTCCCATTTCATTTAGTTATCAAATTTGGGATCATCGAGTTGATCATAGTATTCCTTTATTATCCTTTGACTATGAGTGGGATGGATCTTGTGTTGACCCACCCTTCATTTCTGATATGGGTAATTTGTATTATCCCTCCTTCTTCCTTTTACTTTTTTTTTAATGTGAAACATATGGACTTTCTATTAATATTCATTCTATAGCAGATTAAAATCTAACTCCAAAATAGATGTGTCACAATTTCTTTAGAATTTAAAGGCTTAATGGATAAACTTGGGGAAGGAAAAAGTATGCAAGTTCATTTTACATAAATGGCTAAAAAATAAATTTGAGAGAGTAATAGTATTTAATAGGATATCATGGGCCCTTGAAGGAGGTGGTTGGTAACAGCTATGTCCAAATAATTGCCTATTTGGAAGTTCTGTGACTGAAGGTCATGGACTCATCAGTCCCTTTTCTGCCAAATTCCTTAACTCCACAGCCAAGTCTATTAAGATCCATTGCAAAATCAAAGTGTGTGCTCTTCTTTCTAGCTTCTGAGTAGACTTCTTTCACTAAACTGATCAGTTTTTCCAAGGTTGCACCCATCCATGTGCAGATCTGCAGATTGCTGCCTAAGACTTCTCCAAGGGAGAACTCTTCCCTTGAGTGGTGGTAGCTGTTCTTGGTGGTGAAGACCTGCAGCAAAGAGCAAGTCTTCTTGGTCCATTGGTTTCTCCTGTTTCTTCTTCATTTCCTCTGGGTAACTAGAGATTCTACTGCCATCCTCCTCTCTCTGCCCTGAGATGCTCTCCCTGACCCCTCTGAGCCCTGCAGCAAGCATGAACCAGGAGCTCTCCTTTTTCTTCTTTAGCCTGACTCTAGGTTTATAAATTATATAGTTATTTTCAAAGAACCAAACTGATAGATAGATAGATTCCTCCCCCCATGGTATTACTGTTCTAAATTTCATTGATTTTTTCTAATGTTAATTATTTTTCTTCTGCTTCCTTTTAAGCTTAAATCACTATTCTTTTTCTAGCTTCCAAAGGTATAAGCTTAGATTATTGACTTGAGATCTTTCTTCCTTGCCACGATATGCATTTTAATACTATAAATTTTCCTCTAAATACTATTTTGGCTGCATCTCACAAATTTTGATAAACTATGTTTTCAAATATTTTAAATTTTTCTTTAAAACATTGTTTGGCTCATAGGTTATTTAGAAGTATGCTGTGGGCTGGTGGAGTGGCTCAAGTGGTAGAGCACCTGCCTAGCAAGTGTAAGGCCCTGAGTTCAAACTCCAGTGCCGCCAAAAACAGAAAGAGTAGAAGTGTGCTGTGACTTCAAATATTTTGTGATTTCCAGCTTTCTCTTGTTAATTTCTTGCTTAACTCTATTGCCATCTGAGAACACACTTAGAATGATTTCTGTTATTTTAAATTTAGTGAGATATGCTTTATGGTCCAGAATGTGGTATCTTGGTGACTGTTCCATGTAAGCTTTGTTTAAAAAATAATCTTCACAAAAATTAAATTTAGTAGAGTTTCTTTGGGTAAGGAAATGGTTTATGATTTGGGCAGTACCCTGAACCATCAAAGATTCAAAGAACTCTACCCAGCAACATGATCAGGCCATATTTACAGATAGAAAAAGAAAATGAAATACAGAAACAGCCTAACTGGATTCAGCTCAGTGTCTGTCTTGTTTGGCTATTCTGAGCAGTTTAGAGTTGAGATTGACTGAAAACTTGGCTACTGTGGCCAAAACTAAGGTATTTGTTATAAGAAAATTCTCTCAAGTTAGATTTTGGTCTGTATATAATTTGGTTTATAGCTCACTACACGTGGAGGAAGCTTTAGGTCAAATTTAATCGAACAGTTTGAAAAGAATGTACATTTTCCTGTAATTGAGTAAAATACTCTGTAAGTGATGATAAAACACAGCTGATTAACATTGCTGCTTACGTTATTTATCCTTAAAGATTTTCTGCCTCCTTGAGCTCTACATTACTAGCAAAGAGATGTGAAAAATACTTACCTGGCAGGGGAGATACCATGATCACGAAGGTGGTTTTCCCAGGGCGAGGCTTATCCATTGCACTCCGGATGTGCTGACCCCTGCGATTTCCCCAAATGTGGGAAACTCGACTGCATAATTTGTGGTAGTGGGGGACTGCGTTCGCGCTCTCCCCTGTTAAAAAAAAAAAAAAAAAAGAGATGTGAAAATCCCCCACAATAGATGATATGGCTATTTCTATTCTCAATTCTATCAATTGGTGCCTTACTTCATTTTGTGCTGCTGTAACAGAATGCCTGAGACTGGGTAATCCATAAAGAATGGGGATTTATTTCTTAGAGTTCTGGAGGCTAAGAAGTCCAATGTCAAGAGGCTGCATCTGATGAGGCCCTTGGCTCTCTCATCATCCCCTGGTGGGAACACAAGAGCGTGAGAACGCACGTGTGTATGCCAATGTGCCCCCACCCAGCACAACAATAAAAAATAAAATAAACAAAAAAAGATATGCATGTATTTGTGCACAAAAAAAAGAGAGCGAGACAAGGAAAAAGAGCCAGACTCATTCTTTTATCAGGAACCCACTCCTGTGATAACTAACCCACTCCTGATAAAAACATGAATTCATTCACATTCACAAGGGCAGAGTCCTCATGACGTCATTACTTCTTAAAGTTCCCACTTGTCAACACTGTTACATTGGAATTTTCTAACACATGTACTTTTGGGGACACATTCAAACAATAGCATTCTACTCCTAGCCCCCCAAATCATGTCTTTCTCTTATGCAAGCCCAAGTCTTAACTTCTTTAAGTACAATTGTGAACCTTTGACATTGACAAACTAGCCAGGAGTGGTGGAGCACACCTGTAATACCAGCAATCAAGAGATTGAGTCAGAAGGATATTGAGGCCAGCCCGGGCTACATAGTAAGGCCCTGTTAAATAAAGAAAGAGGGAGAGGAAGAAAGAAAGAATGAATGAATGAACAAAAGAAAGAAAGAGAGAGAGAGAAAGAAAGAGGGAGGGAGAGAAAGGGAGGAAGAGAGAGAGAAGAAAGAGAGAAAGAGAAAGAAAGAGGAGAAAGAGAAAGAAGAAAGAAAAGGGGAAAAGGAATGAAAGAAAGACGGAAGGAAGGAAGGAGGAGGGATGTGAGAGAAAGAAAAGGAAATTAGCAAATTATGTATTTCCAAAATACAATAGTGTGATAGGCATATAGTGTACTTTCCCATTCCAAAAAGGACAAATAGGCAAGAAGAAATGAATCCTAAATAAATGTGACACTAAACAGAGAAACCAACTTTAAATCTAAAAGCTGGAGAATAATCCCTCTGAGCCCATGACTAGCATTCTGAGCACACCTAGGTAGTTGGTGCCCCAAGGCTTCATGAAGACTTACCTTTGGCTTTGCTAGGCTCTGTCAACTGAACAACTCTTCTGGGTTGGAGTTTGCAGCCCGTAGCTCTCCCAAGCTGAAGCTGCACACTACCAGCCCTGTGGTTCTGGGGTCTTGGGGCTATTGTGGCTCCACCTGGCATCACCCTATGGGGGCTTTCTGTCATGGTGTAATTTTATTTGGACTTTTTCTAGACTTTCTGTCTCTCTGTTTACATTACCCAAAAGTTCTTGTTACTTGCAGTTCTTGCTGTCTAGTTTTTCCATTAGAGCCCTTAACACATTAATTATAGTTATACTAAATTGCATATCTAACCTAGTATCTGTGTCACATCTGATCCTTGCTTCATCTTTTCAGACCATGTTTTTTCTAGTCTTGTTCATACCTAGTATTTGTGTGTGTCTGTGTGTGTGTGTAGAAATCCAGATGTGTTATATCAGGTAATTAGGAATTCACAGGGTAGAACTTTTTGTGAGGAGTTATGCTACTTTCCTGTGGGAGTTGGGGTGTGTTTATGTTTGCTTAGCTGTAAATGTCAGAGGCCTCAACTTCTCCTGGTGTCCTTGCTTACATCTCTCCTTTTAACTTTGGGTTTCTCTGCAGAGCCCTTCTGAAGTCTGTGTCTTTTAGCTGTAATCACTGTTTTTCTGGAGACTTGCTGGAGCAGTGGTAAAGTTGTAGAAGGGGGAGCATTTTATAATCTTTCAATTAAACCTCAGCTTTTACAGCTCATGCATTGGGGCTGTGTCCTCAAGTGTTTCTCCAGTGGTGTGAAGGTTTGTCCTCTGCCTTCCCTGACAGCAGCACTCCTAGTCTTTTTTCCTGAAGCTTCACCTCCTGTTGACTATGCAGGCCCCATATACACCCCACCTCTTTAAGTGAGACAGGAAAGCTATAAAAAACCTGGAGTAAGAGGAATGTCCTTCCCCAGCTAGGATAAGCTACTGGGAAAGCCTTTCCCCCTTGATGGTTAGGCCCTAAAAATGCTCTAGTCACATTTCATAGGAATTATTCTCTTCCTTCCCTGCCAGAGTCTCTAAACCATAATAGGAATTTTCCTAGGTCTTTTCTGGGGGAAAGTGATGTGGTTGCAGCCCTGAGGAGTTTCTCCCTCGCACTGGTCCACACTGCCTACGGTGATCCTTCAGAACTAGCATGAAGTGTCCAGGGAAGCAGATCTCATTCAGGGTCTCCCTGCATGAGTTTTGCTCTGCAGACTTCCAGGTGAGGATTTACCCTGCAGTCTCAGTTTGCTGATGGGTCTATAAAAACTCATTGATTTTTCGGTTTTTCCATATTTTTTTTTGGTAAGGGTGGGAGTGATGACTTCTAAGCTATTTCCATGTCTGAAAAGAGAAGTCCTTCAGGGTGGCCATGCCCAGAGGGTCAGAGTGGGATGAAAGTGACATTACAGCTGACATCAAATTAATCAAGAACAACAGGCCTGTGCAGTCAGGTAGATTAATACTTCTATCTTCTAGGCAACACTCCCAGGGTTAGAGAGGGAAAGTGATTTTTGCAAGAGTCAGAGCCTAAAGACTTTTAACCAGAGCTCATCTGGCTCCAATGTTATCTGTCCTCTACACTACCAATCAGCCTCAAACTCACAGTAAAGAGACACTGAAGGAGCCATTTGTCCTTGGAATTGCTTGAGTATTTTCAGAGATTTTTGAGATTATGTCTTCTTTCTGATAGTGTTGTCCAAAATAAGCAAAAGTATAACTATAGTTGAGGGGTTTTTTTTGCAGTACCCGCACTTGAACTCAGGACCTATCACTTAGACAGGTGCTCTACCACTTGAGCCATGGTCCCTAGCCCTTATGGTTGACTTTTAAACTAAATAACTGCAATGTGGGTAGCTAGAGCTCTGGTCTGGGAGCCAGGAGACCTAAGCAGTAGCCTGGCTCTAGTAGGAGCTTGCTTGTGACGTCAGGAAAGTCATTTATTCTCTCTGAATCTCACTCTTTCATCCATAAAATGAGAAATCACAGGAGTTTTGGAATAGCATGAAAATATTTTCCATTGAATATCAACCTTCTTAGCTACCTAGAGTCCAAAGAGATTTCACCCTCACCTGAGGAAGGGATCTATTATGTGAATCTCATTTTTGGCTCAAGTGCTGATAAAGAGTTTAGGGCAAGTTGGGAAACAACGTGATGCAGACAAGGACAGGCTCCTACCCTGATAGTGTTAGGGATGGATGATCTCTGAAGACCCTGATCAGAAGATTCTTAGGCTCTTGCATCCTGAATAAAACACTGAATAGAGATATGCCAATTGCAAAGCAGAACAAAGTTTTACTGAAAGTAGAGAGAAAACACAGATGCATTGCAAGAGAAAAGCAGTGGGCTCCAGCCAGGTGGCTCATAAGCCAGAAAGCCCCAAGCTTTTTTAGAGGGTATGATTTATATATCAAAAGTATGGGAGAAAATCTGGGCCATATTTTCAGGATAGCCTAGGATGGGTTTATAAAGTATCATTGGCTCCACCTTACCCCCAGGATATGCTTTTCCTTCCTGGGTCTTTTTATACCTAGCTTCCAAGAGGTTGATGTTGACAAACTAGGGTGAATAACTCAAAACTGCTTGTGATTACTATGACCTTGGTGGGATTTTTTGATCCTAATGGAGGCTGTTAAGTGTTTTTCTCTCAGAGGACTTAAAGAATTCTTCACTTTCAGTTTTCTTTATATTGTTTCATTGAGCTGAGACAAGGAGGGGTTTCTTTTTTCCCTATTACTAGCCTGCATTAATGGCACCTTGAAGGGACCAATATCGTGGACAGAATCTGTCCCCTATCCTAGCCAAAGCCCCACTAAAGCTGCTACTTATTTATCCATTGTTCATGTGCCATGGCTTCATCAAGTTCTTCCTTCAGCACTGATGTCACTGGGGTCACCTTCAGCAATGAAGCTAGAGGAAGGACAGAAGCCACTCTGTAGATCATCTGGAAAGGTCTAGGGTTTTGTAAATGTGGCATCCCCAGTTTGTGTATGGACCAATGGTAGACCCAAACAGGCAGGTGACATCATGATGGTGGACCAGGCTGTCAGGGAAACCAACTTCAGATGTGAAGTAGAAATTTTAAAAATGCAATGATGTTCTATATATGTGCTTTACTTAGCCACCCATGCATCTATTCATTCATGTGGAGATGGAATTAAAATCTGAGCTCTACCTTTTCCTTGTTCTGTGGCCTTGACTGAATCACTTAACTTCTCAAATCTTTCAAGAAGATGGTAATGTTTTCCTTATAGAACTGATGTAAGAATTATGTGAGATAATATTGTTAGAATGAAAGAGGTGCAAAATGGATAGGTGGGAAGACAGTTCAATGCCTGCACAGGGTTTGCTGTGGAGTAGTCCTGTGGTGGGGGTCTCCAGCAAGAGAGCTGAGCAGGAAAATCCTCATTGGCCCTTTGACTTTTCTGAGATAATGGCTTAAGGATCAGTCATTTCTTCTAGGCCAGATGGAAGGTTTCTAGAAAATGGCTAAAGGTAGATTTTTTTTTTTCTTTAGGGCCAGGTGGAGAGTTTCCAGTAAGTCACCTTCAAGGAGGAGAGGGTCCAGTTCTAACATGGCTTCCTTTCGTTTACCCTAACAAATATATGTAAAACACTTAGTACTATGCTAGAGAGGTAATTAGGAATTATTATCTTCACTACTATAACAATAAGTCAAAACATAACTGTGGAGAACCTTACCATTGAATACCAAGCATGAGCCAGATATTATGTTTGGCTCTGCACATGAAAAAGAAATTGGTCCCTGTCCTAAAGCATTGTCTAATCCAATAAAGGACCAAATCATACACAATGTACTAATCATACACATGGTAGCCTGGAGTCATGCCTCAAGAAAGCAACCATGGGTCCTAAAGAACTCAAGACAGGAGCATTGGCTGTGGATGTGGGAAAGGAGAGTTGGCTTGGACCTTGGGATCTAACACAGGCAGGAGATGGAGGGGCAGAGGTCAGGTCTATGTAATATGGGAAAAACCAAATGTGTTGTCACACAGGTTAAGTTTGTTGGGTTCTTGTCCAGGGCCAGTCAAAGAATGACAGTGGGTGAGTATTAAGCAAGAAAAAGTTTTTTGAAGTTCAGAAAGAGCACCCTCATGGGTGGGTTCAGAAAGACGGAGCCATTGCAACTGGGTCATTTACGGGTTTTATCTGGTTCTTAGGGCAGGTTTTGTAAGCCCCTGGAAACGTTTTGATATGTTGGCCTTAGTTTTATTTCTACAGGTTTTGACCCATTTTTTATCTCCTTCCCTTTGAGGTTGTTTGTTTTTAGACTTTAGCTGCTCTTATCCCCTTCTCCCAGCTGGGCCTACATCCTGCTGACACACTTAGGGGAAATGCTGTGTTTGTTTTCTTGCCTTACATTTGTGCTGGGCTGTACTTTTGTTTCCTGGTGACTTTAGCTGCTTTTTTCTGGCCCCCAGCCCTGACTGCCTAAGGTCAAGTAAGTTCCTAACACATGAATCCAAGGTGATAGCCAGTCCCACCATCCAGAGTTCCATTTGCTGGGTAAATTGGAATACAGCCTATAGTTCTTGAGTAGGGCCCAGGCCATATCCCCAAGAGAATCTTATGTCAATGGTTGGTATGCTGTCTTATCCAAAGCTTGCAATGGCTGACAAGACTACTGGGTCATGAAGATACTATCTTGAAATCTCATAGACTTGGTGTGCAGACAGGAGCTGTGGAATCTGCTCAGAGAACTTTCCAACAGGCCCAAAGGGAATCTAAGCTTTACCTTTGAGTCCTGTACTTTGCCTTCCATGAGCATCCCCAAGGACACACTCAGCAAAACCCACCTGTAGCTGTTTCCTTACAGCTGCATTACAGCCTAGAGATGTAACCATTTAGTAAGGTATAAATCAACCACTTGCACAGGTACATCTTATAGGGAGGCTCAGCAGACTTGAAGAGAAGGCATTGATCTAGGCCTTCATGGGATTTGGGGAAGACAATTTAGGAAGGAGGGGCAGAGCATGGCAGAGATAGTGGCTATAAATGAGCCTGTTCTACTGGAGCAGAGGGCACTTCTGTCAGTAATAATGGTTTTGGTTCCAAGTGTTTTTAAAGAGTGCTTATAACGTACTAGGTTCAGAGCCTAAGAGCTGGAATGTACTGTCTCATCAAACCCTCACACACTAGATACTGTTACCTGTTTTTAAGAGAAAGTGGAGGCTTAGTGAGGTAAATCACTATCTATGTTACAGAGATAAAACCTGTTAAATGTGGAGTTTTATGCTGATTCCAAAATTTAACCACTCTGCAATGGTCTCTTTTAACCGGATAGGATTAGAAGATTAGATTAAGGTCAGGGCAGAGAGGGCTTGTAATACCTCATGGTTTGGCATTTAGTAAGACTAACACTCTGGAGAACAATTTGGAGAACTCCAAATTTGTTGTAGAGTCTCCTTAAGCCTGTACATAAAGTTACACACAAACTCAGGCCAACAACCAGCCAATTGGGAGGCCAAAGAACCTCTGACCTGAGCTTGAGCAGTGTCTGCTGGGAATGAGACTTTATGTCCAAGGCTCAGAAAATCCTCCCCGGTGCTGGGTGTGCTCATTCTGCCATTCTTTGGCAATACTCTGGGCTTATGATATCATCATGATCCAAGACAGAGCTTGACTTATTTCTGTATTTTTATATCCAATAAAAATTAGCGACCCAGAGGACTGATAAGAGCATGGGAAAGAAGAGAGTGAGACTGATTAGAATATAGAGGTTTGCAGACCCTCTCCCTACACCCTGGCTTTGCTCAGGAGCACCACAGAATCTTGGACTCTTCCTTTCCACCATGGAGGATGATAGATAGCAGCTAGATGTATACAGTGGCCACAGGAGGAAGAAAGGAAAGAAAAAAAAATTGTAATTCAACTTCCCAACTCCATTAATTTCAATTAAGATCAAGTAACCAGAACCCAGGGGTTATCACAGGATGCTTTGAAATTAGCTACCCGCCTAAAGTTTAGTCCACTCTTTACTCAAGAGTAATCCACACCTTAAACATTAGCTAGGCTTGGCTCTGGGAGTTTACACAGGTAAATTTAACAAAACAAAGACCCAGACCTAGGAGCTGGATAGAGCAAAGGTTAGGAATTTCAAACAGAAGCTATCAGTTAGAGCAGCAACTGGTGCTGTATACACAGGTCATCTCTCTCTCATTTAACAAGACAATGACTCAAACCCAGGAAACCATTCCAGGGTCCAAATGAGCCCAAAGGTAAAATTCCTTCAATAAATATTCCAACTTTAAACCCAGATGGGTCGATTGGGGTTTGTAATATATATATCCATGAAAACAACACAAGGAATCTTCTTGTGTAGCTATCTTTATCTCAAACTAACAAAAACATTATGGTTTCTCTTTTTATCTTTTATGTTTTTTCTTCTACAAAAATCAGAAAACAGGAGGGCAGAACAGGTTCAGCCTGGGGTAGGGGAGGGGGGCTTGGCACCACTGGGAGGGGGGAGGTGGTGGGGAAGGGGTTAGAAGGATGAATATGATGCAAATAATGTGTACACATGTATGTAAATGTAAAAATGATACATGTTGCAACTGTTCCAGGAGTCAGGGGAGGGGAGGATGAAAGAGAGCAGTGGAGGGGGTGAATTCAAATATGATATATTTGATACATTGTAAAAAACCTTTGGAAATGCTACAATGTACCCCTACCCAGAAGAATTTTAAAAAAAGAAAAAAAAAAACCTGATGGATGGTGGGGGGTGAAGGAGAATGGTGGTGACCTCTTTCAGTGTGTTGAAAGTGTATTCCTTTCCTAATAAACTTTGCTATAATCTTTGTGTCTTGCTTGAATTCTTCTCCTAGTGGACACTATTTTTCTGGTAACAGAGAAGGCGGGAGCCTGCCAGAGCTTCTAGAGGAGCACCTCTGGGACCTGGTGAGCATCCACCTGAATCAGGCCACCTTGGATAAACAGCATAATGTTCTCATGGTTTGTCCATGTGGTAACATATATCAGAATGTTTTTCTTTTTAGGCATAATATTGCCCTGGATGGATGGATGGATGGATAGATGGATGGGTAGATGGATGGATAGATAGATTGATAAATAGATGTATGTGCATACATATAGTCACAGTGCTGGATGGGCAGATTCTAAGGTATGTATGTAATATATACATAAATACATTGGAATACATCCAATGTAATGTACATTGGAACTTGCTTATCCAGCATTGTGACTCAGTAAGGTGGTGGGGGCTGCTAGATGATTAATATTTGAGCCATAGGAGTACCTGCTGATTGGGGTGAAGAAGTAACTAATCTAAAATCACAGCCTCCTCTTTAGAGAAAACCATAGCAAAAAACTTTTGGTTCATTTTATTCACTGAAACTTTCTGGATTCATTTCCACACTATGAATGTGAGATAAATACACAGATCTAGCTCACATTTTGTTCATTTATTTGTTGATGGACAAGCAGGTGACTTCCACCTCTTAGCTGCTGTGAACAATGCTGCTATGAACACAAATGTGCAAATACATCTTTGAGACCTGGCTTGACTTAACCTTCAGGTTTAAGATGCAATTATGTTTAAAAAAATCACAACACCAAGCTCTCAAAGAGTGACAAATTTAAACTGACACTTCTGATGTCATAAGGAAACATTCATTTTAGGAAATTTGGACACTCAAAACTGAGATTTTGGTATTCAACAAACTCCAAAAGCTGTGCTACTAGAAGGAGCTAGAATAGGGCCTTTCAGAAGAGGTCCTGGCACTGTGCAGTATAATTATAAGCTTGGTCATAACAGCATCATGGCAACCCTTTCAGCAGGATAATGGGTGTCTATTAATATAAATCATTTGCTGAATGGGCCATGCATTGGTTTGTTGGAACTGTGGAAGATTACTTGCTAGGTATGCAGAAAAACATCCTCCAAACTCAGTCATACTTACTCCCCTAGGGGAAAAGCATTTAGAATCCATACATTCTCCTTTGAAAGAAAGGTTTAGTTTTCTCTCCTGAGTAGCATAGTTGAAAGGTGTGGCCAACAATCAGGCTTGAAGACAAGTTGCTAAACACTGGAACCTAGCCCTCCAGCATAGTGACTCAGTGGGGTGGTGGGGACAGTCAGATGACTAAGATGATTAACATTAACATATGAGCATATAGGTGTGCCTGCTGCTTGAGGTGTAGAAAGAACTAATCATTAATCACAGAATCCTCTTCAAAGGAAACTACAGCAAAAACTTGAGTCGATTCATTCAAACTTTCTGGGTTTATGTCCATAGTTTGAATGCCTACTCCATTCAGAGTGGTAGGAGGAGAGCCAAGCTACTCTTCTTCAAAAGAGACACCAGGCTCTTGTCTGGCAGTGTGGATGGGATGAGCAAAGTCTCTGCCTTTGAGATAGAGACTCAAGTGGAGAAGGCAGAGAGGCAGGGAGTTGGTAATACAAGTAGCATATAACCACAGGGGCCTAGATGAAGGAGACAAACCTAGGCCGGGTGTGAGGGAAAGCATCATACAGCTGGTATTTCACCTGGGCATTGAAGGCCGAGGAGTTTTAAAGGCAGAAAGGAAGAGCAGCCTAGACTGTGGCAATAGCATGTGTGCCAAGATACCTGGGAGCCTGGGGATATGTCAGGATGGTAGCATGGTTGAATAGCAGTAGATATGTGAGGTTGAGGCTTGTGAAGTCCTCTTAGTGAAGTGCTAGTGTTCCAGAACAGGACCATGCACTTCCAGAAATCTCCACTTGTAACTCTACCTGGATCTATTCCCATGCTGGGCACCCTAGGTACACACAATGTCTGACCAGAGAGAGAGGTGACAATTGTCACTCTGGGCCTGAGTATCCACTGCACCCAGACTCTCCCTGGAAGGATCTTTTCTTTAAACATTTTTAGAATGAAACAGACTCTTGGGAGACCTGCTAATGAATAGACCAGCTGATTTTTCTTTCTTTCTTCTTTTAAACCCTCGGTTTGAATGCAGGGCTTCACACTTGATAGGCAGGCACTCTTACTGCTTGAGCCACTTGGCCAAGCCCTTTTATTTTATTTTTCCTTTTTTTTATTGTTTTATTATTCATATGTGCATACAACACTTGGGTCATTTCTCCCCCCTGCCCCCAACCCCTCTTTTACCACCCACTTTGCCCCCTCCCTGTCCCCCCCACCGCCTCAATACCCAGCAGAAACTATTTTGCCCTTATTTCTAATTTTGTTGAAGAGGGAGTATAAGCAATAATAGGAAGGAACAAGAGTTTTTGCTAGTTGAGATAAGGATAGCTATACAGGGAGTTCACTCACATTAATTTTCTGTGTGTGTGTGTTACCTTCTAGGTTAATTCTTTTTGATCTAACCTTTTCTCTAGTTCCTGGTCCCCTTTTCCTATTGGCCTCAGTTGCTTTTAAGGTATCTGCTTTAGTTTCTCTGCGTTAAGGGCAACAAATGCTAGTTAATTTTTTTGGTGTCTTACCTATCCTCACACCTCCCTTGTGTGCTCTCACTTTTATCATGTGCTCAAAGTCCAATCCCCTTGTTGTGTTTGCCCTTGATGTAATGTCCGCATATGAGGGAGAACATATAATTTTTGGTCTTTTGGGCCAGGCCAACCTCACTCAGAATGATGTTCTTCAATTCCATCCATTTACCAGCAAATGACAACATTTTGTTCTTCATGGCTGCATAAAATTCCATTGTGTATAGATACCACATTTTCTTAATCCATTTGTCAGCAGTGGGGCATCTTGGCTGTTTCCATAACTTCAGCCCTTTTTTATTTAAAGTTTTTTTTCGAGATAGGGTCTCACAAACTATTTGCCTGGGGCTGGCTTTGAACCATGATCCTCCTGACCTCTGCCTCCTGAGTAGTTAGAATTATGGGTGTGAACCACTGGTGCCGAGCTCCAGCCAGTCTTTGAGATAGACTTGCATTTGGGAGCCTGGAGCACGTGTGCAGTCTCAATGGAAATGCAGGTTATTTTTTAGATAGTAATTATGAGACAAGCAGGAAGATCTATGTAGCTCTTCCAGAGCATGGCTGCCCAATCAATGTTTTTGATATTGTAGCTATTTTAGTTTTAATCAATTTGCTTTAAAAAATGTCAACAAAACCTAAGTCTATAAATTGCCATGGGAGTCTCTCTCACATCTTTTACCTCTGCATTTTCCTCTCCCCTTGCTCCTGTTAACAGTGTGCAGTGCTCCCTTCTAGATCTAGTTTTATACACATGCAATGTCAGCATGTGTAGATAAAGACCAACACATATTCAGACACAGACACTGTCAGAGACAAGACTGGAACTGGGTTAGAGACGCAATTCATATCAGTGGTTCCTTCCTGTTCTGCAGGAGCAGAAATTCTGAAGAGCTGAGAGTGAAACTTTTGGAAGTCCAGGAGTAGAGGTTTCCTGTTCCTAGTCAGCTGAAGGGAGTGAGTTATACTGGAACATCCCCACAAGGAAAAGATTGGAGGCAAGGAGAGTCTCATGGGATTTTGCGATTTCTAAGATGAACAAAGGAGGCAGAGATCAGGAGGATCACAGTTCGAAGCCTGCCCCAGGCAAATAGTCCATGAGACCCTATATTGAAAAAAACTCATCACAAAAAAAAGGACTGGCTCGAACAGTAAGACCGCCTGCTTAGCATCCATGAGACCCTGAGTTCAAACTCCAGTGCTGTTTTACAGAGAGAGAGAGAGAGATCAGGCATGCTTGTTGTGATGGAGGGCCTAAACCCTATTTAAGCCTGGATTGCTGCAGGACTTTTGTAGAGATGGGGCCATATTCATTCAAGTATTGAGTGGCTTTAAGGGCCTACTGGCAAGTGTACTATCAGTGGGGAACACATCAGGGAAGACTGACGTATTGGGTATTGGTGAGGATGTGGAGCAACAGGAACTCATGCATTGCTGGTGAGAATAAAAAATGACACTTTCACGCATTAGTTTTTTTTTTATATATAAAACCTAAATTCTCTGTTAGTTAAATCACATTCAGCTACAAGTAATAGAAAAGTGCCTAATGCTGGTTTAAGCAACACAGACTTTTATAATTCACTTAACTAGATATGAAAAGTAGACTGTTCAAGATTCAACAAAAATTTTAGCAGTGGCAGCCATGAAATACACTGAGCCTCCTTCTGCTTCACTGTCTTCAGCCTGTTGACTCATTGTCATTACATGGCTGCCCGGAGCTGGGTAGAGCAACCATATCCAAAGGCAGAAAGCAGGAATCTTTTCCTTATGAGGCCATCTTTTTCCTGTGGATAAAATATATTTCTTGCAAGACCTCAGTAGCCAGGACAGGTTATATACCCATTCTTGGACAAATCACTGTCCAAAGAAGATGTAAATTATAGTTACTGGTTGAAACCTGTCATAATTCATCTATCTGAAGTAGGGATCAACATTCCTTGAGTAATGTCTCTCTGCCCATTCTTTCTTTTTTTTTTTTTTCCTGTGGTACTGGGGTTTGAACACAGGGCCTGCACCTTGAGCCACTCCACCAGCCCTTTTTAGTGATTTTTTTTTTCAAAACAGGGTCTCGAGCACTATTTCCCCAGGCTGGCTTCAAACTGTGATCCTCCTGATCTCTGCTTCCTAAGTAGCTAGGATTACAGGTGTGAGCCACCGGCGCCCAGCTCTCTGTCCATTATTGAACCCAACTACAGTTCAGTTTGAAAGAAACTAATACAGAGTAACTGTTGGGTAGGCAGTAGTGTCTACCATACCTTTGCATTGAAAAATACTCCATATTTTTAAAAAAATGAATAATTGGAAGTGTCTACTTTGAATTACATTAAATTACATATAAATTTAGAGGGATGATATTTTTATGATATTCAAGTTTTTCATCAATAACTGGTGTATTTTTCCACTTTGCAAATCTTATTTTAGGGCTGGTGGAGTGGCTCAAGTGGTAGAGTGCCTGCCTAGCAAGCAAGTATAAGGTCCTGAGTTCAAAACCCAGTACTGCCAAAAAAAAAAAAGAGAGAGAGAGAGAGAAAAGAATCTTATTTTATAAGCTTTAATAACATTTTCTGTTTCTGTAGCTGGGTGCCAGTGACTCGTGCCTGTAATCCTAGTTGCTCAGGAGGTAGAGATCAGGAGGAGCATGGTATGAAGCCAGCCCCAGGCAAATAGTTCACAAGACCCTACCTTGAACAAATCCTTCACAAGAAAGGGCTGGCAGTGTGGCTCAAGGTGGAAGCTCTGAGTTCAAACCCCAGTACCGCAAAATAAATAAATAAAATAACATTTTCTGTTTCCTTCTCTAGTTCAGTATTTTTCAGTGTTTGTCAGTATTGAGAACAGAATATTTTTCCAATGTCTATTTATAGATATATCCCTTGAATCCTACCATCTTTCTAAATTATGCCATAAAAGGCAGTATAGCACAATATTTAATATTATGGACTCAAACTGCCAGACCCTTAATTCCAACCCCACTACTTTCTGTGTGACTCTGCTCAGGTTTCTCACCTATAAAATTGGTAATAATAACCCTTGAAAAGGTTATTACAAGGATTTAATAAATTAACACATATGAAGACTTAGAATAGTCCTCAGCACATAGGAAATTATATGTTAGGATTTTCTATTATTAGAGAGTAATGTCTTATTAATTCTAATCTTTTTTTTTTTTTTTCAAATCTGGGAATCAAACCCAAGGCTTTGCACATATTGGGAACGTGCTCTATCATTGAGATACATCTCCAGCCTTTCAGTTTGGTTTTTTTCTTTTTTTTTCAGTATTGGGTTTGAACTCAAGGCCTATGCCTTGAGCCATTCCACCAGCCCTTTTTGTGAAGTGTTATTTCCAAGATAGGATCTCATGAACTATTTGCCTGGGCTGGCTTTGAACTGTGATCCTCCTGACCTCTGCCTTCTGAGTAGCTAAGATTCCAGGCATGAGCCACCAGTGCCTGGCATTTTGTGTCATTTTTAATAGGATGTTTTAGATTAACTAGGGATACAGTCTTACCAATAGCAAAAAGAGTCTTTTTTCCCAGTTTTATATGAATTTACTAAATTTGTTAATATTCCACTACTATGGAGGAAGAGAGCTAGTTCCTTTTTTAATGAAAATTTTCATTTTGACATTTAAATAATTTACTTTCAGGTCTTAATAAAGAGTCTTTATTATACTTAAGTGATTTTCTTTTATTCCTGTTTCGCTTAGGCTGTTATTAGGAAAGGCTGTAAAATGTCTCTTTCAGCAACTATTGATATGCTAAGCAGCTTTGTTGCATTTAATTTGTTCATTTTGGTTGACAGATGTACTGATGTTGATAGCCGTTTGCATTCCCGGAGTAAATTCTACTTGATTATAGAATGGCAAAATTCATACTTTAAAAGATTCACATTTTTCCCCACGTTTAACCCCCCCACCTCCTTTTCATGGGACTGGAGTTTGAACTCAGTGCTCTGAGCTTACAAAGCAGGCACTCTACCAATTGCACCACAGCCCAATCCATTTTGGAGATGGGGTCTTGCAAACTATATGCTGGGGCTGGCTTTCAATTGAGAGCCTCCTGAGCTCAGCCTCCCAAGTAGCTAGAATTACAGGAGTGAGCCATGAGTGGCTGGCTTATATTTTAATATTTCTCTCTGTTTTGGGTGGCACTAGGGTTTGAACTCAGGGCCTCATAGTTGCTGGGCAGGCACTCTTACCACTCGAGTTCCTCTGCCAGCCCTTGTTTTTGTGTGTGATAGTTTTTTTCTTTTTTTCAAGATAGGGTCTCACAAACTATTTGCCGGGAGCTGGCTTCAAACCGCAATCATCCTGATCTCTGCCTCCCAGGTAGCTACGATAACAGGCGTGAGCCACTAGCACCCAGCTTAACATCTCTTCAATTGGGTCAATGATACCCTACAATTGCTATTGACCAGATGGCATGTTTGATATTCTTGTCATGGCCTGCATATGTGTCGATGTGATCATAGATGCTCAGATCATTGATCTTTTAGTTGAGTTATTATATTGCATATCCTCCATGAGTTAAATTTAATTGCTGTATAAAAATCTAAAAGATTGCACTATGATTTGGCACTGAAATGAAAAAGTTATTACACATGGAGAAACTCATGGAATCTGAGCAGTGGAACACAGATTTAATAATGATAATAATATAAGGCAAATTTTGTCATCAGAAATGACTTCATTTTCCTATTGTCTTGCAAAGCAACAGCTACAAGACTCATAGAACTAAGAAAGAAAAGAACACACACACAAATGAAGTATCTTATGTTTTGGTAGAGATACACATAGAAAAATTGCAATGCACTGGCAAGGTTCCAAATTGCTTGACACATCTACTAAATTGCTTGAGATGCATAAAAGAAGTTCCAAAGAATGAGATGTTAGTGTCATTGATTCATGTGTTTTGAATAGCTATCATTAAGATATCAAGCATCTCTTTATCAGCAGCTTCTTGCCAAAGTTGAGCAGAAAACTATATGTAGAGAATATGTTCTTTGGAAAATGCTGCATTATTGATGCTTCTGATGGCCAAATGATAATATTGTATGCAAATCCAGAAACCTGGTGACCTTGAGTCTAAAAATGGTAGACTTGAACTTTGAATGTGAAGATACCTAAGGAATGTCTCAATGTGTTTGTTTGACTTCTATTTTTTAAATATAAACTCAGCTTAAACCAATCAGAGTACAGCAGAGCCGGGGCCACCATGATTGGCCAATCAGAGCAAAGCTCTGGCCTTTTTCATTATTCTAACTCCCATGCTGGAGCTATCTGATGACCACAAGGAGAATCAGCCTTGGCATTATGCCAACACGTGGTTAACAGAGAAGACAAGCAGAAGAACCTGGATTGTGTTTTGTTCTTTTTTTGGCAGCATGTGGGTTTGAACTCAGAGCCTCATCCTTGCTAGGCAAGCACTCTACTGCTTGAGCTACTCCACCAGTCCAAGAACCTGGATTGTTGATGACATTATTGAACTACAGGATCACTTTGAAGGAATTTGAATTTTTTTAAAAAAATTATTATCATGCTATTGTTGTACTGGGAGAACATTGTGACATTTACAAAAGTGCTTACAATATATCTTAGTCAAATTTGCCTCTTCCATCATTCTCTTTTATTCCCTCTCCCCCTTTTTTTTGTTATTTGCAAACCAAACTGTTCCAACTGAATAAAAGCTTAGCAAATGGTTAAGTGAAAGTTGGTGAGGATATGGGAGCAGCTCTGCCTCCCTAACCTAGGGCAGAATGATCCAGCCTTCAGTCAGCCATTGGTTCACTTGGTAAGCCAATGGTGTTACCTAGGGAAGGCTCTAGAAAGGGGGTCCTATAGACTTTTCTATAATGCACACTATGGAAGTAGAGCATCTTCATGCTTTAAAAAAAAAATAAGAAAGAGCCAGGTGTCATGGCTTATACCTATAATCCAAGCTACTTAGGAGGCAGAATGAGGAGGATTGTTGTTTGAGGCCAATTATCCAGACCCCATCAAAGCCAGTGTGGTGGTGCATGTCTATAATCACAGCTACTGGAGAGGTCATAGGTTGGAGAATCTTAGTCAGAGGCTGGCCCTGGACAAAAGTGTGAGATCTTATGTGAAAAATAACTAAAGAAAAAAGGGTTGGGAGCATGGCTCAGGTGGTAGAGTGCCTACTTAATAAGCACAAGGTCCTGGTATCACCAAAATTAAAAAAAAATAAATGGAAGTAAGAAAGAGCTGAAGTTAGGAAGTAGGAAAGTCTCATGGAAATAGCTGATCTGTGCATATCTATTTTTGTGGTTTATACACAATTCTTGGTCCTGATTTGATTTTTCTGCATCTACAGAATGGGAATCTTGGCCTGAGACAATGATGTCAAGGACCAGTTTTTGCTTTTACTCTGATGCTAGCTGCTTTCTGAACTGTTCCTACTGAGCCCAGACAAAACAAGGCCATTAGCTTAAAAACCATGCCATGCTTCTGGCTTAGGTCATTGCTGAGAAGCAGATGAAGCCTGTTGAATGTGAGAATAATCACAAGACTTTACCCAGCTCTGTCTCTTACTAACAGTGTTTTCTGCCTGGCCTACAGGATTTGCAAGGGACAGAAAAGTATCCCAGCCTCTGTCAAGATGGTAACATATCCAAGTTATCTGAGTTAGCACAAAGCTCCTAGTCAGTCTTAACTTCTACCCCCTTAAATTCAAAATCTAAGGCTAGTCAAGGATGACGGCACACACCTGTAATCCCAGCACTCAGGAGGCTGAGGCAAGGAGGATTGCCAAGGACAGCCTGGTTTACAGAGTTAGACTCTGTCTGAAAACAACAAAACACTGGGGATGTAGCTCAGTGGTAGTGGGCTTTCCTAGCATGCACAAGCACTGGAAAAAAAAAAAGAATCTAAACTCTTCTAATCTATGAGCTTTATGACTATAGAATTACTTTCTCTTTAAACCTCAGCAGGCTATGTGAATTTTTTTTTAATCTGTGAGCTTTGTAAATAGTTTTCCTGAGTCTTCTTGCCCATAACTTATTTTTCTGTTCTGATGGCAGTTTAATGAGTGCAGACTGTGCCTTCTTCTACAAAAAGAAACTTGGCAGTATGAGGTGCATATTGATCAGCTCTCAGATCTAGCCTGGCTTCTGAAGTCCAGAGCTTTGGGATGCTACAGAAGTATAAATATAATCATGGCATTTTGCACTTGATTCCTAAGCGTACCTCAGATCATCTCCCACCCTAAAATTTTACCATTCCTAATCTTGAGTGGCACTGTCACTAATGGTCTGTTTCTGGATACCATGGCCCAAGGAAATGGCTGCTTGTTTTATTCGAAGTGGCCTTCCCTGCAAACCTTCCTTTGATCAAACATCCCATTTAAGGATTCAGTGAGTGAGCCTTCTCCCCCTCTTCTTCACAGGGTAGGGAGAAATGAGGAAGGCATGAGAAAGGGACTCTGGGGGTAAGATGCCTCTTTATGACTCTACCCACATTGTACCAGATTATACCAATTATTTTCTGGCATTCCAATCACACACCTACTCCTACAAAGAAAATGCATGATCACTCAGGCTCATTGATCCCTCTCACTAACCGCCCCCCACTCCCCAATTTAGATCCATTCCTCTCCTTCACAAAACTTTCCAGGTATACCTGGATGCTGTCCTTAGGCTAGGCTCTGGAATCCTGTAGTCAAGCAAAGAAACTTATAATTCTATGGGCCCAGTGTTGCCATAAATGTACATGAAATGTGATGAGTCTGAGCGAGAAGTTAGAGATGCAAATCAGGAAAGCCTTTGACTTTGTATGCCAGTGGGCCTTCCCAGGTGTGTGTGTGTGTGTGTGTGTGTGTGTGTGTGTGTGTGTGTGTGTGTGTGTGTGGAGGAGGTAGAGGAGGAGAAGAAGGACTAAAGCCACTAACTACCTCTAACCAGTGTACATGTCAGCCTGCTTTGCTACTTCATTGCAAGCTGCCCTGTGACTGGTCTCTTTTTTTTCCCACTGGTCTTTTATTGTGAGTCAGCTAATCCTGTCTCGAAACTATGTTCTCTCAACTATCTACTTTTATAAAACAACATGGGTACATATTGCAGAAAGAGTAAAAGAATGAATCTGGGCACGTAGCAAGTGTTTGTAATACCAACATTTGGGAGGCTGGGGTAGAAGGGCCCAAGTCTGAGGCCAGCCTGAGTATATACCAAGACCCTATCTCAAAAAGCCAAAACCATGAAGCTCTCCAGCGTGTATATATACCACATTTTCTTTACCCATTTATTGGTTGATGGACACCTAGGCTGATCCCATAACTTGGCTATTGTGAACAGTACTATAGAAAACTTGGGTGTGCAGGAATTTCTACTGTACATTGACATACAGTCCTTCGGATGTATTCCTAGGAGGGACATATGGCAGTTCTATTTTTACTTTTTTGAGGATCCCCCCATACTGGTTTCCATAGTGGCTACAGTAATTTACATTCCCACCGAGAGTGTAGAAAGTGTAGAAGGGTTATATAAGCCAGAATGAGAAAGACAAATATCACATTTTTTTCACTCATAGGCAGAATCTAGACCTAAAATAGTAACAACAAAAATTTGACATGATTATAAAAGCAGAAGTGTTGGGGGGAACCAGTGGGAGGAAAAGGAGAATGTGATGGGAGTGTAAATGATCAAGATACACTATATGCATGTATGAAAATATCACAATGAAACCCCTTTGTACAAGTAATTTACACTAATAAAGAAAAAAAAGTGGGAAAAAAACTGGTGGATGAGTATGGGACAAACAAGCCCCACTGTGGCTCAGAATCTGAGAGAAGCAGGCAACATACCAGCAACCAGGGCTCTGGCTGCCACCATAACTGGCATTTTGGGGGGGAAAGGGCATATGGGGTGAGGACGGAGGCTGGCAATTCGGAATTGTTCCACAACGCTTGAAGGAATGCTCATCAGAATGCATCAGTCTAGAATATACTCTGTAGTCATAACAAAAAATTAAAAAGGTCATCAAAGCTATTTAAGTGCACCCTGAGGACTGAAAGGTGACTACCCTCGATTGCTGCACAGGTGCTTCTGGACCCGATTCAGGGGTCTGTGTTCAACAGATGCAGAGGAGTAAGCTACAGAACACTGTGCTAATGAGCAGCCAGCCAAGAACTGCCCCGCCCCCAGCCCTAGAGGTTCAGGAGAACAGGCTCCGTGTGGGGGAGCCCCGCCCAAGCAGCGGGACGGGGCGGAGCCAGAGCGCTCGGGGCGGGGGGGGGGGGAGGGGGAGGGGCCGGTCACGTGGGAACGCACGGCCGCGCAGGCCGGAACCTGCGCAGGCGCGGGGTCTGTGTTGGCCCGACTTGCGGGGAGGATTGAGTCCTTGGTGGGGTTTCGCGAGAGAAAGCTGGCGGGAGGGAGAACCTGCGGCGGTCGCTGCCTGTAGGGCTCTGCGAGGCCGTGACGTCCGCGGAGGCGGGGCCCGCCGGGCGCAGGTGAGGATCCGGGCCCGGTCGGCGCGCGGGAGAGTGGATCCCGGGTTTAGGACTGCAGCCTCCGGGGGGTCCAGCGCCCGCGGGCAGCCTCAGAGCCGGCCCGATCCTCCCTCAGCTCTAAGAGGTCAGGGGAAAAACCCACTAGACTGGCGAAGAATCTCGTCTTTCTCTTCCCCCAGGCTTTAAGTGAGCCTGGTGGCACCGACCTGTCTGAATTTTGGGGACAAAGGACCGAGGAAAGGCACGTTCATCCGGTCAGGGTCGCGCCTGGGGTGAGGGGTAAGGGGAAGCAGAGCAGTTTAGGTGAGGGAGTAAAGGCAGAGCCCTGCCCTTCTGCATCTGCCTGCATACAGTCGTGTATTTTAGAAGGGCATGAGTTGTAGCTTTCTTAAGTCTCAAAGGCACCTGTCTTTCAAAGACTACAAACCACTGATTTAAAATTGGGAAGGGTCCACGTGTAAGTTTCGAAGCCATGCCGAGGCATGGGAATGAGAACGGGCCACTAGTGGATCAGTACGTCCTCAGGGTTGTTGTGGCGGTGGGCAGGTGAAGGAGATGGTCAGAGGCAAGGAAAGTTAGGCCCAGTTGGCACGGTGGGTAGGGGACACTGGAGATTCCAGAGGCGGGGCTGAGGTTCAGGTGCAGTCCACTTTGTGTCTGTTAGATCTAACACACGATGCCCTTTCCACAGCCCAATTACATAGTTCCCAACTTAGTTTTTGTTTTTATCCTCTCATTTTCCTCTCAGCCTAGTAGATGATTTATTTTAAAAGAAAATAATTACTTAAGGTTTAATTTTTAAAGCTCTGTCTTGGAGCCAGCTTATATGTGCCTGTTTTGGCCCAGCCCTGGGGACTGAGAACTGGATTTAGACTTCCAACTCCGACTCCTTCCTCATTCATCAGAAAACCCTCCATTTTGTATACCAATAATATTTAGGGAGCAATCATTGACTAATTCAGAAGTGAGTAAGACTTATACATCACAACTATGGCATTCTTTGTAAGGTAGCTTACAAAGCATCTTCTATACCTTTAATCCTTTGATTTTTTTTTTTTTCACTCTGTGGAAGGTGATTCAGCAATCACTCTCATTTCACTGATGCAAAACAGTGCCTTGGTCAGGTTTATACAGCTTATAGGAGTTAGAGTTAGATCTCAGGTATTCTTGGTCTAGCCTCTCCCATATTCCTCTCCCATATTCCACTCCCTTATAAGGGCATATCATTTAGTTGAGACCTTCTGTGTTGTTTCTGAAGGTACAAAAGACTTTTTTGATGATTGTCTCTTCAGCTTATGTGGCACCCAAAAGATTTGGTTCAGACTGGAGTTCTCAGGCTCAAGCCCAGGCTTGGTCAATACCTTAGAAAAAAAAAGGCAGGCACCCAAATGGGATACTTGGCCCTTTGTGAACTGTTTAGCAGAGGCTCCAAGTCTCTCTTGGCTGAGGCTTATGTGGCAAGAACTGTCCAGAGGTTCTGTTGAGAGAGCCAGCCTCACCTCTGAGCTCAGTGGCTTCTGGCCCAGGGAGATTGCAATTGAGCAGTGCCCTTTGCCTCCTCTGGTGCTACTAGTGCAGAAGGCAAGTGTGGAACTGCCGCAGGGGTGGCAAAGAGTGTGTGCTGTAGAGAAGGCAGATAGCAGAAGGGTGGAGATACTCCCGGGCTTCCCCCCAGATCTAGAATGTCCACCCAGAATGAAGGCCTGCAGTAACACAGCTAGACAGGTTGTTCAGTGTTTGGTGTCTGTCCTGCTTCAGATGTCCTGCCCTGATAGAGTGAGTGGACCTGAGCCCTGCAAAGAAGAGAAAGATAACGCTAAACTTGGGTGTGGTGGTGTGTGCCTGCCATTCTAGTGCTCAGGAAGCTGAAGCAGGAAGATCAATAGTTCAAAGCCTATCTGGGCTGCATAGTGAGATCCTATCTTAAAAACCAAACACTGCCAGGTGCTGGTGGCTCACACTCGTAATCTTAGCTACTCAGGAGCTAAGAAGTCAGGGGTCAGGAGAATGGAGGTTCAAAGCCAGCCCTGGGCAAATAGTTCTAGAACCCTATCTTGAAAAACCCATCACAAAAAAAAGAGCTGGTGGAATGTCTCAAGCAGGAAGAGCTCCTGCCTAGCAAGTGTGAGGTACTGAGTTCAAACTCCTGTACCACCAAAAACATCAAAACAAAACAATAAACACAAGACAAACAATGACAAAACAGATAATGCTGCCTTTCAATTCTCTAGTGTGCTGCTGCATTTCACATTGCTCTTCTTGAGCATTCTTTGACAGCCCTTCAAAATGCCCTTGTTTTTAAGAAGATACTGTGGTACAAAGGGATGAAATGACTGAGAGTCAGAGGGATGGCTTCAGGAGCACTTCTCAGAGGAAAGGAATCTCCCTGTCCCCACATATCTCACCTTCAGCCATTCCTCAAAGTTTCGCAGGGGTCAGTTGTGTCCTCTTGTGCTTGTAGTATCTGTTCAAAACTCTTTGGATCTGGTGTCTTGATCGGAGGACTGGGCCAGAGCCAGACAATCACCCAAAGGAGCAGAGCTGAGAGCTGGAGACTGGCAGGTGGATGAGTACTTACTGCAAGCGACCAGTTCTGCAGAACTTGAAGGCATCTCCTGCTGCGTACCACCCCATCACACTGCTAAGCGGGCATTTTCAAGCTGTTTCTTTAGCATTTGAATTATCAGGGCCTTGTTACTGTGGGTAGGAAACGTACAGAGCAGCTTCTCAGCTGAGAATGGGCAGTGTAACCCTTAAGAAAACATTTGACATTGATTTATAAGCTGTTTTTTAAGGACTGGGCCTGGGACAGGCTGAGTTCTATCCAGGCATCAGATTTCCCAGGCTCAGTTCAGGAATAGTCTTGCTCTGAGCTTGCTTGAGGCCAGTGATCAGGTTTTAGCACCCACAGTGCCCCTTTTTCCTGAGCCCAAACCTCCATGCTGTTCTGGCTTTAGAGGCCTGGCCCAGCCTGGCTGCTTGGGATTCGGAGCGTCTAATGCAGTGTAAATAGGCATGGACTGGGAGTTTGGAGATCCAGATCTGAGTTCCAGCATACCCAGTGACACCCTGTCCTACCCATTTGAACTTGATTTCTCTGGGCCTTACTTCCCTCATTTAGGAGGAGTAAATGAGGGAAGGAGAGGGGAATGGGGAAAAGCAGAGGTAGATGTAGCATCCTTCCAGCTTTGTGTACTGAGAGCATGAGGCAAGGATACCTATGGGGCTCTTCATTTCCTTTGTCTCCTGTACACCATTTTCTCCCCTATTTGCCTCAGGCCTGCTTTTTCTGAGGAGGGAGGATTCCCTGGGCAAGGCTGGGCTGGGCAGGTGTACCCTTGATGTTTAGAATATGGCATTGTCTCTACTTGTTTCAAACATGAATTAACCCACCCAGTGCTGATGCTTTATTTTATAAAGACTTTATCAGTTCCTGCTCAGAGACAGTCCTTAAATGGCAGGAGTTACGCCAGACAAGGAAATGAGAGTGTGCACACCCAGGAGAGAGCAGGCGCCATCATGGCTTTCAGGAATCAAGATTCCTATAGCTGCAATCATGAGATACTGTAGGGTCTGGATGTCAGAGCTGGTATGGCCTCACAGAATTTCTAGTTCTTTCCTCTGTCTACTCAGATGAGAAGACTCAAGCCCAAAGTATCGTAGTTTATGTCAGTTTGTCTTGCCTGCAAGCAGTTGAAGTTAGAACCCAATATCAGGTCACTTAAGCCCCAAACTTGAGTGTTTTCTTTAACATCAGGGCTGCCCTATCCAAAATTACCTTTTATACCGAGCTGAAATTGGGTAGCTACAAGTTAGTTCCAAATAAGTCTCACCATGAAGTTTAAAGAGTAAAATTCACATCCCTTCATTTAGACATTAGACATAATTTCCAGGATCCATGTTAAGTGCTGGGGATGCAGGAACAAGTAAGACAACAAACAGCCCTTGTCCTCAGACTGTGCTGTCATGTTATGAAGACAGACATGCAGGTAACTAAAATATAAGAGATCCCTTTGCACGTGTGCAGAGGTGTGTGTGTGTACTGTAATTGGAGGTGAGAGAGCAGTCAGTTGACATGGATTTTAGGAAAGGATTTGGGGAAAAAGCATTATTTGTGCTGGGCCTTACAAATAAGTAGGCATTTACCTAGCTGGCATGGATGTGGAGCACATTCTGGGTTAAGGAAATATGAACAGCAGGGTGACCTTGTACATTAAGTGGTGCTGTTGTAGCTGGAAATGAGGCCAGAATGGTAGGCTATAACTAAACTGTGGAGGGCCCTGCCATCTGTGCTGAGAACTTCATTGTGAGAGGGAACCAAGGGAAGGAAGTTTTAAGGTTGTTCTGACCATAGCATGAGAATAAACTGTAGGGAACCAATTAGAGCCTGGTCAAGTTCATTCTGTTCAATGACTGTTGAAATAAACTAGGTACAAAATAATGGGCCTAAACTTGTTGCAGTGAGGTAAGAAGAGATTGGGTAGCAGATGATTTTTATGATGACAGAGCTTTCTGGCTTGAGCAGGTGGCTGAATGGTTGTGTCATTCCCTGAGCTAGGGAACTCTGGAAGTAGAGGTCAGTTTTGGACATGGTGCTACAGAGATGCATACAAAACCCCCAACTGGAAACTTTGAGTCAGAAAGAGGAATGAAGTCAATACCAAGATGGTAGATGAAGTGCTAAAAGAAGGCGAGGTCACCCAGGAAGGGTTTGTGTGTTGACAGAGCCACTTAAGTTGCAGTAAAAGAAGGGAAAGCAAAGGGAGGTGATGAATAGGTAACAGATGAGGGTCCTCAATGGTGCCAACTGACTTCTTGGACATGGAATGAGGAATGGGTGAGGATGCAGGCTGCACAAGGAGCCATGGAGAAAGGGACAGTCCCTTGGAGGCTGTTAGTGTGACATGTGGGCTGTGTTAAGGGTGTCACTTCATTAGTCTGCACTGGATAGCAGATAGGGAGTCTGCTGGCACTTGGGAAATATTACAGTCTGCGTGACTACAAATGACTCAAAACTTTGCCTAACTTTTTGAAGGGCTAGGGGGCTTTGGCAGCTAGCCAAAAACATTTTGATGTTTTCTGGAGATTAACTGTTGGCAGCTGAAAGAGCCCCAGGGTTTATGAGTGGCCTGGTCCTGCCAATGGAGTGGCTGAGCTTAGGAGCCCAGGCAAGATTCCAGAGCCCCACCTCCAACTCTCCCCTGCTGCCTGCTTACCAACTTGTAGGTCAGTTGCTTTATTCAACAGAAGCAGAAGTGTGGAACCTGCATGGTGAGTGCCTGTTCCCAGGTTTAAGCTGCTGAGGTTGCCAGTAGGGTCCATGTGGGGAAGAAAGGGGCCTTGTATATGGAAGAGATGGGTTCAGAGCTGGAAAGTGAATGGGCAGGATGAGTGGAGGTGGGGGTTGATGAAGAACCAAGAATGTTCAGACTCCAAAGTGAGCTGCTTGTGTTGGAATCATAGGGAGTCACTGGGAGCTTTAGGAACCTTACAACCATCATTTTGGAGGTAAGAAAATGGGGTCTCGGGATGGATTGCCTCAGCTTAGCCTAGGAGCCAGGTTGGGTCCCCTCCTCCTACCCACCAGCTCTTCCCAGAACAGAACTGCCACTCTGAGCTGCTGCAGCCATTGTTTGTGGTTGTAGCCTGTCTCACCTTCTGTGGGAGAAGGAGCATCAGATAAGGCCTACAGTGGGGAACTGAATACTGTAGCTGGCAGGTGGGGGCTGGCTCTTCTGTAAACAACCTGGCTATTCCCTTTCAGAGGGACTGACCCTTTCCTTCAGAGGAAATAGGAGGAAAAAAAAGGGACGGCTGAAGTATGGTAAATTTCCTTTAAAGCAGACATGGTTTGACTATATTTGATGACTGAAAAAAAAAATAAGGTGATCTTCTTTAATTCTCTTTAAGACAAAGGGGATCATATCCCTTGACCCCCCACAAATGAATGTGTGGTGAGGCCATGTGTGATAGCAGAAAGAAAGTCCTATTCCTGTTGACCCTGGTCCAGGTGGCAGTACTGCTGCCTGCTGGCTCTGTGGCAGTGGGGGAAGTTACTGAACTTCTGTGAATCTCAGCATTGATGGCAAGAAAACAGGGTAGTTTCTGCATTATAAGGCTGTTGAGGAAATGAACTCAGGCCATGTGTGTCAAGTGACAGGAGATTTGAGGTTACTAGCCTCCCTGCCTCTCTAGTCAGTGTGATCTTGGAGGCCCATGTGGAAATGGCAGGTTCTATCTCAATATAAAACTCTCTCTACCTGCCCTTTGTAGGGGGTGGGTATAAGTGATTCCGGATTCAGGGTCTGCTCAGACTGTGCAGCAAGTTGTGCTGTGCACTCAGAAATGCCAGGATGGGGGTTGCTTTGAACTCCAGGACTTGGCTAAAGGCTGGACCTGTGCTCTGTAGGTAGTTCAGAGTCAGTTTTCACTTCTTATCGCTGACAGAAGAGCCATCTGCTGGAGGTCCCCTGGGAACATCATGTTCATGGAAAGCCTGTCAGGGCTAATGAAGCTCTCTGATAGCTTGGTGCTGCAGGGCCTGTGGTTGAGAACACCTTAGCCTCTGCTCACATTTTCTGAATCATAGCTGGCAGTAGGAGTGGGGGATTGGGTAGAAAATCTGGGCTTTGAAGCCCAGATCTTGTACCCCAACCCCTGGGTTTGAGGGAGGAATGTGGGAGCCTCCCTTCTTCAAGAGCATGAAGATTTGAGTTATCAGGGTGACTTCAGCACTGACATCTACCCCCAGCCAGTGTGTTCCTTCCCAGGCTTAGTCAGCCCTAGCTGGACCAAGTTTGTATTCTGGGTCCTATGTCTTATATTAAACCCCAAACCACTTCCTTCTTGTGCTTCTGTGGATTCCCAGACTGGCTCCCACTGACTTCCTTCCCTCTTTGCCATAGCCTGGTGCTCACACTTTGCCAAGCAGTTCCCACACCTTCCCACTAACTTTTCTGTTACTTGTGTACTGGGCCTTTGTCTCCTTGAGGATTATGTATCATTTCACTTTGTATCTTCCCAAATTGCCACTTATTGAATTGGTCAGTGCTGAATAAATGTTTGGAAATAACTGTTGAGTCCAGTTGAGCTGAATTCCCTTGTGCTCATGAGCAAACAAGCTCAGTGCCTGTGGATTAGCAGAGGGGATATGGAAACTGTTTGCCTGTAGTGCAGCAGGGGGGTGTTGGAACGATGTGGAGCTGACTCAGAGTCTCTAGACTTCCCAAATGTACTGCTGTGTCCCAGGAGTCTCAGCAAGTCTGTAGGGTAGATATAAGCTGGTCTTGATCAGACACCACTCCTGACCAGCCACCACTCGTATGTTCCTGAGTCATACACACCTGTTAGAAATCTAGAGATGTTTTAGAAGTACATAAAGGTACAGACTTTGTTTCATGCTGTGTGGAATTTGTTTATAGCAAGTGGCTGAGAGCTGTGACTTTCCTCTTATTTATTCTGTGAATGTATAATTCAGTAATGTGTAACTTTGCCACATGAGAGAATTAGAAGCAGGTCTGTAGAAAGTTCTTTCCGGCTCAACCCAAGAACTTGATTGTGCCTAAGTCATGCTCATATCATTCAATTGTATTGAATTCATTTCAGCACACATCTGTCCTGAGCCCACTGTCCATGGACCCCATTTTGAGTAGTGTAGTTATAAGAATATCTTCTGCTGGGTGCTGGCGGCTCACGCCTGCAATCCTAGCTACTCAGGAGGCAGAAATCAAGAGGATCGCGGTTTGAAGCCAGCCCAGGCAAATAGTTCTCGAGACCTGTCTTGAAAAAAAACATCACTAGTAAAGGACTAGTGGAGTGACTCAAGGTGTAGGCCCTGAGTTCCAACCCCAGTGCCAGAAAAAAGAAAGAACATCTTCCCTCAGCTGGAGTACCCACGTCAGAGATATGGTACTGCCTCCCCCAAGACATACATTCTGACCTCCCCTTCTTTTCCTTTTCTCAAGTATATAGGTACCAGATCTTCCTTCCTTCCTTCCTTCCTTCCTTCCTTCCTTCCTTCCTTTCTTTCCTTCCTTCCTTCCTTCCCTCCTTCCTTCCTCCCTCCCTCCCTCCTTCCTTTCTTCCTTCCTTCCTTTGTTTGGTGGCACTGGGGTTTGAACTCAGGGCATCCTTCCAGATTGCTCTTTCTTAAATGCCATTATTATTGGTCACTCCTTGTCTGCAAATTCTCTTTTATTTCTTAACTCAAATCTGAGCTGAAGCTGCCCTCAGCACTAGTCTGATCTCTTTTCCTTCCCAAAGTCACCATGTCCTGGTCACTTCCTCACACATTCCTGCTGCAAACTCCTCACAGCCCCCTCCCTTGGCAATGATGTGGATTTGGAGACCTTTGCCTTATCTTCAAAGAAGTCCTCTGCCAGCCAGCTCCTCAGGGGAGAGTTGAGTCTGAGATTAACTGGGTCACATCCCCAACGTTCTGTCTCCAGTGGTCCAAGCACACAGAATTGGGCTGGGTCTTAGGAAGGCTCCAGGATGGTCAGATACTAAGGTGGTATGAGAGCCAAATGGAAGGGCAGGTGTTACAAGTGGCTGACAGGAGAAGGAAGGCTGTTATCAGGGGGCTGGTTCTGGGGTTCCCCACCCAAAGAATCAAGGAATCCCAGCTGGAGGGAGCCTTATTGGTGAGGTGTCAAGGCCCCAGGTTGGAACAAGGCTGGATTGGGACAGGACCTGTGTGGAAGTCCATTGCAGTTGATAAGTTTCCCCTCTTTTGAAGATACCTTTTGCCCAGCCTGTGCTAAAGCAGACACTATAGCACCTTGCTATTCTGGCATAATGTATACTTCCCTTCCTTCTTCCCCACCTCATTCCACAGACATGGATGCAGTTCTGTTTATGGGAACATGTCAGATTACACACTAATGTTTACCATGGCCATCTCTAGGTAGTGGACATCAAAGGATATTTGTCTTCTTGTCATCTGTGGTTTTATGTATTGCCTCTTTTTAAATTGTATTTTGTTTTGTTGTCGTGAACCCACTTTATTTCTATAATAAGCAAAAGTTAAAGCTGTTCTCAGTTGGGAGAGACTTACTGAGACTGCTTCACAGATGACTGAATCCTTGCTGGGCACTGACGAGACACTGATGAGTAGAATGTGGTCCTTGTTTCTGGGGGGCTCTTACAGTAAAGTTAGTGCAATGAAATAAGTATCCCCTCATTCTCAAACTAAAGGGGAAGAAAGATAGGGCAACAAAACCAGTCTCCTCTAATCAGAGATGAGAAAGCTGTCCCTCCCCGTGGAGGTGATAGCCTAGCCACCAGTGTGAAAGAGAATCAGGAATTGATGAGAAAAGGAATGAGGAAGTGTTCTGCAATAGGGGTGACAGTGAAGCAGAGCTGGGTTGGAAATAGAAGAGAAGCCCTGAAAAGGCTATCATTTCTCTGTAATCACTCCTGACTCCTTGGTGAGCTCCCTGGGTCAGGAACCTGCAGTCAGGCATAACCCCAGGCTCTGACAGAGGAACTCAGGCAGAGAGTGTTGAGCAACCCTGTGCACTTGCCTCTCTAATGCTGAGGTCCCGCCTCCCCCGGCTTCTTGGCAGTTAACAGAATCTTGTGCAGAAAAGATCAGATTCCAGCTGTCCTGTGGGAGCAGTAACATCTTCCTTCCTCTCCAGAAATGTTTTTCCTGCAGGACCCAAGTTTCTTCAGCATGGGGATGTGGTCCATTGGGGCAGGCGCTCTGGGGGCTGCTGCCTTGGCACTGCTCCTGGCCAACACAGATGTGTTTCTGTCCAAGCCCCAGAAAGCAGCACTGGAGTATCTGGAGGACATTGACTTGAAAACACTAGAGAAAGGTAAGGAGCAACCACGCAGATCTCAGTATTTTCCAAGGTGCTGGGATGCAGGCATACTGATTTTTTTTTTCTGCCTAAAATAGCTTTTTTTTTTTTCTTGAAAAGGCAATATAACATCATTAGGGAAATTTCAGTAGCATTTTTAAAATCACTAATAGTTATATTCCCCTAAAAAAAGTCATCATTTTCATTTTGGCATATTCCTTTCCATATATATCTATTATTTTATAGATGTGATTGTGGTATAACTTGCTATTTTATCTTTTTCTTATCAAAATCATTTTTCACTCTATTCCTATCTCTCGTAACTGTAATGATAAATTACTTCACAACATTTAGTAACATTATACCCTCACTCAGTAATCCAGTCCTTCTACAGAATATTCTGAAGAATTCCAGCTGGGTGCCTATGTAATCTTAGCTACCAAGGAGGCAGAGATCAAGAGGATTTTGGTCCCAAGCCAGCCCCCAGGCATACAGTTCACGAGACCCTATCATGAAAAAAACCCATCACAAATAAAGGGGCTGGAAGAGTACCTGCCTAGCAAGCTTGAGGCCCTGAGTTCAAACCCCAGTACCACCAGAAAAAAAAAAAAAAAAGAATTACAGGGTTGTGGGATCTTCACCAAATAAAAAAGGAGTCCTTGAGTGAAATAAATCTGAGAAATACTGTTTATCCAATAACCTTTGTTCAACCCAGGGTTTCCCAACCTCAGTTGATTACAGACTCCCCTCTTCCCTCTTCTTTTTTCTGTTCACAGAACATCCCACATACCTCAGGGAAATACTAAAATATTTAAAATTTCTTATGTTATTTAATTTCTTTGAATATGTTTTCTTGTTGTTTTGTGGCATTTTTTGGAGTGTGGGGGGTGGTCCTGGGGATTGAACCCAGGGCCTTGTGCATGATAGGCAAATGCTCTACTACTTGAGCCAGGCCACAACCCTTTTATTTTTGTATTTGGTTGTTTGCTTTTGAGATAGGATCTCACTAACTTTTACCAGGGCTGCCCACAAACTTGTGATCCTCCTGCTGGTGCCTCTCAAGTAGCTGAGATTACAAGGGTGAACCATAATGCTCAGTTCCTTTGAATATGTTTTTAAGAGTAGGTTGGTTTTTTTGGGGGGTGGAGGTCAAGGTACAAGACTTCTTCAGTTTTGGCTGTGTTTCTGCCTTACTGGATTATTACAGTGTCAGATGATGCTAGCCATAAAAGGGATTGCCATTTTGCCAGAAATATCACAGTTTGAAAATCAATATTCATGGTGGTGGAGAGATCTTTGGAGTATGCAGTAGGATCCTTAAGCTTTATTAACTCTCCTCAGGAAGATGTATGTTTCTTGTCTGTGTGCACCTTCTCCCACAAGTGCGGTGCCTGTGCTAGTCCTCCCCCAGACCTGGTTTCTGACCTAGGCTTAGCTCCTTGTAGTTAAGGAGCTTCTTGTAGTTCTGGGCAGGACTGGACTGGGCTGGGAAGAGACAATGAGTTTCCATTTCTTCCTCAGAACCAAGGACTTTCAAGGCAAAGGAGTTATGGGAAAAGAATGGAGCTGTGATTATGGCTGTGCGGAGGCCAGGCTGTTTCCTCTGTCGAGAGGTGAGTACTTTTGAGGTTCTGTTCAGAGAAAAGGACCCTGACAAGTGGGGGCTGGAGCATTTCCAGTACCCTTTGTCAACACTGGGGTACTCTGTTACTTACTCTACATATTTACTTTGACTTAGGATCTGTTCTGGTTTTTTAACAATTTGCCATCTACTGATGCATCTGACTTACCTCTGGTACTTCTGAGCCTTTCCCTCTGTATTGTAGCAGCTGTGTCCTGGACCACCTTCCCATTTATCCAAGGTGGCCGTGGGGCCCAATTCTATGTTCCTAATGGTTAGGAAAGACACATGCTTATTATGAGCAGGGTCTGCAGTGTTGCTGATACAGCTTGGCCAGCCCCTATCTGTGGTAAAGCTGCAGCATGAGGGAAAGCTCCTCAGGGTTGCACTTTAAAACATAACTTCCTGTCTACCTCCCTTCAGGGACCCACCTGGTATCTGTCACCACTCACTCCATCATGTTAACTCTTCTGTTTTCCTATGTGCTCCCTCAAGGTGTGTAACCTGCTGGGGTTTCAGGCATGCTGATTGTGTGGGTGAATTTGGTGCAAGAGCTTGGTGAATGTTGGAGTTCACTGATTGGGTGTGCTTTAGGTTAGCTTTCAATGGGAAGCCATTGCCATCTGTACAGTGAGGAGGCATATCAAGGGAGGGTAGGAGCTGTACCTGTTGAATCATTGTAGTGACCTGGGCCCAGTCTTGTCACTTTACAGGTAGGTAAACCTTAGGGCCAGAGTGGTTTGGTGGCCATTCGGTAACAGAAGCCCCAGGTACTGGGATTGTCCAGTACTCCTGCCCTTGAGACAACCTGGGTTCCCAAGTAGCAGTTTTGGCTCTGTCCCAGCTATCATCCCCAACCTTGATGGATTTCCTTGTCAGCCCTGATGGTATCTCTCTCCCTCCCCCTTCCCTCCCCCTCCCCCTTTTCCCCTTACCCTCTCCCTCCCCCTCTACTTCACTCTCACTCTCTCTTGCTCCCTGTGGTGAAGATCTGCTCACACTGCTGACTGCATGGCATGCCCTATAACACCTCATGTTCAGGCACTTCTGTGCCTGTTATCTCAGGGCTCCTCATCATATGTCTTGGAAGCACAGTCTGTGGTTACTGTTCTCATTTTATAGAGGAGAAAACAGTGGTACAGAGGCTGAAGGCCATGCTGCCTAGATAGGTGTATTAATTCCTAATATTGCTGTAACAAACTGCTACCCACTCCGTGGCTTTAAACAACACAATTATCTTACAGTGCTGAAGGTCAGAATTCCGATATGGAATCCCATTGCATTCCTCCGGAAGGCTGTAGCAGAGAATGCATTTCTTTGCCTTTTCCAGCTTCTAGAGGCTGCCCATATTCCTTAGCTTGTGGCCTCTTCCCTTATTTTTAAAGTCAGCAATAGCTGGTCAAGTCATTCTCACATTGCAGCCTCATGCCACTGACTTTTCTACCTCCTTTTTCCACATTTAAGGATCCTGGTGATTACATTGGGCCCACCCAGATAACCAGGGATCCTTTTTTTATTTTAAGAGCTAAATTTCATCACTGTCTTAGTTTCCCTTTGTCATGTAACATAACGTATTCACAGGTCCCTGGCTTTAGGGTGTGGTTATCTTTAGAGGCTCATTATTCTGCCTACCAATGGAGGTGAGGCTTAAACTCAGGGCTTTTGATTCCAAATTTGTTGTGCCTCCATATACCAATGTAGAAGCCTGTTTTGACTTGATTTGTTGAAGCCAGTAAAACCCAGAAGGTTCCAAGATCAATAGCTCTTGCTAATTGCAACCTGTTTTCCTCTGTCCTGGTCTCAGCCCTGGCAGAGCATTCTATGGAAATGTATAGTTTCCAAAATAGGGAAAAAGTCTGAGTTATTTGGAGAGGCCCAGGCAGAGGTGTGTGCTCAGTTTCCACTTCATGTCTTTGTACAGTGATATACTCAGAATAAAGAGCCCAGGGAAAGTAGTGAAGCTTTTCATCTCCAACAGGTGGTCATTGTCCACATCTGACACTGTAGTCCCTTCTTTCTGCTCTAGGGAAAATTTGCTACTCATTGAAGCTCTTGATAAATGTATTATAATCAATTCTGCTTCACTAGCTATCTTTTCCTTCTTGTCTAGAAAATAAATGAAAATTTAAATGTGGTTGCCACCAACTACATTTGTGTTGGAGTTGAGGAGGCTGCATTTAAAAGGATTTCCTTCTGATGCTTTAATTCTGACCCTACTGTAAAAAAGGAATTTCTTCTTGAGTTCTACCATGATTCACGCAGTATTGTTTATTCATCCAGCACAGCGTTCATGAGTATCAACAATGTCTGCACCGCTTAGCTCAGCTGCATTCTCTGTGTTGTCCACCTTCAGATATTTCCCCCTGGCGTTTAGTACCTTCTTTATATCCAGCCATGTTCTAGGCACTGAGGGAGGGCTCCAAGAAATGGAAGACATAGTTTCTAACTATGAGGCATATTTGGTAATCTCAGTAAAAACATTCAATTTAGCTGGGTGCTGGTGGCTCACACTTGCAATCCTAGCTACTCAGAAGGTAGAGATCAGGAGAATCTTGGTTAGAAGCCAGCCCAGTCAAATAGTTCATGATACCCTATCTCAAAAAAACCCATCACAAAAAAGGACTGGTGGAATGGCTCAAGCAGTAAGAGCACCTGCCTAGCAAGTGTGAGGCCCCGAGTTCAAATCCCAGTGCTGCCAAAAGGAAAACACACACACACACACACACACACACACACACACACACACACACAATTTAGTGGTAGCATGCAGAGTGAGCACAAAAAGGTCATCAAGCAGAGAAGACAGAACAGGCATGAGAAGCAGAGCTTCACTCTAGGCTGCACAGGCCAGGAGATCTTTCTAGAACAGGGATACATTTCCAGAGGATCAGGTTTGAGCTGGAGAGAGAAGGAAGGTTATGGTGGGGAATGGGGGCGGGTATTCTACCGAGTGGAAACATCAGGCCACGGTCCCATGACCTGCATGGCATCTGAACAGCGCTTGAACTACTTTGGTCTAGTGCAGGAGAGGAGCTGGGAGATGAGGTAGGAGAGGTAGGATGAAGTAGATGAGGAAGGAGAGAAGTGCCATGGCTAGAGGGTAGAGGATGTGTTGGGGTGCAACCTCATACTTATGGCTGCTCCCTGCACTGTGATTGGGACATCTGTAACAGAGCCTACCTCTGCTTTCTGCTATGGAGAAGACAAGGATCCTATTCTGAGGAGGCCCCCTGTCACCCTTTCCTGTGGCCTACTGCCCAGCTGTGACTGGTGTATGTTGGGCTACACAGGCCTGAATTATGTTTCTCCACATTCCGTGCCAGCCATGTTCTAGGCCTGTGGGTACGAGATGTGGTTTGTTGACTGCAGAGCACCTAGGAGTTAGTGTCTCTGAACTTTCCTGTCTTCTGCAGGAGGCTGCAGACCTGTCTTCCCTGAAACCCAAGTTGGACGAGCTGGGCATCCCCCTCTACGCAGTGGTGAAGGAACATGTCAGGACTGAAGTGAAAGACTTTCAGCCTTACTTCAAAGGAGAAGTCTTCCTAGATGAAAAGGTATGCATGTGTGAGCTTGTGGGATATAGGCAGGTGAGGATGGTGCTCAGCTGTGGAGAGTTCGGTGGCCCAGACTGTGTCTGGCCTGGAACTAGAGGCTGGCCTCCCCTTCAACAGCACTGTACTTGCAGGGGCTCTCCTAGTGCTGTGAGCAGAGCACAAATACTTGCAAGCTGTCTTCTCTGTTATTACTACCATCCTTCCCTATAGGGTGACCCAGAAAAGTGGGAAATAGCAAAAACCCCACTAGGTGCTTCCACTATGCAGGTCAGGGCTCTAGCACAAACCCTGCCACATTCCTTAATTTCTTAGGTATCTTTCTGTCCCCCCTCTTCCTAATGATCGGTGTTGCAGGTAAGAACATGAGAAGTTAGTTAGAATTGTTTCCTAGGGTAAACCCAAGGCTGGAGTACAGCTTAGTGGCAGAGTGCTTACCTAGCAATGTAAGGCCCTGAGTTCCATCCCTAGAACTGGGGAAAAAAAGTTAAAAAAAATTATTTTAAAAAGAAACCAGTTGGGCACCAGTGGTGAACACCTATAATCCTACTCAGGGGACAAGAGATCATGGTTCGAAGCCAGGCCTGGCAAATAGTTCATGAGATCCTGTCTCAAAAAAAAACCATCACAAAAAAAGGCTGGTGGAGTGGCTCAAGGTGTAGGCCCTGAGTTCAAACCCTAGTACTGCAAAAAAAAAAAAAGAAACCAAACCTGACAGCATTGTCTGTTTCCTCAGTGGAGCTGTGTGTGTCAAGTTGGGGAAAAGACAGTGAAAGAGCAGGCTCTGGGTCTCTGTGGGGACCCTTTCCTCCCTGGGGAAGGCAGGTATGCAAGCTACTCATATGTGATCTTTCTTACTTCATAGAAAAAGTTCTATGGTCCACAAAAACGCAAGATGATGTTCATGGGATTCATCCGTGTAGGGGTGTGGTACAACTTCTTCCGGGCCTGGAATGGAGGCTTCTCTGGAAACTTGGAAGGCGAAGGTTTCATCCTCGGGGGAGTTTTTGTGGTGGGATCAGGAAAACAGGTAAGTTCTGAGTGTTTAATGCAGGTCTATGAGCATGCGGCAAAACTCTGGAGCTGGGAAGGGGGGTGACTTTCCATATTTGAGATCTTCTGGACTTCCTTCCAGAAAACCAGGGAACATGGGGAGTGGCAAGGGAGAGAAGTTGTCACTGATTACATGTCTACAGATTTCTGGTACCTCACACATGAGCCCACTTACTCTTCACAGCCATGTCACGAGACAGTCTGCTCACAGTGCCAACAGTGAACTTGAGACAGAGAGAAGGTGAGCGGCTGCACCAAGCTCAGCCCAGCTTGGCCCTACAGTGACTTGAGCCCAGGTTTTCTGACTTCGAGTTGTTTTATGTGCTCAAGGAGAAGCATCATTTTTATTCTGTTTATGAATTTACTCCATTGGCATGTTCCCAGACGGGTGATGGAGAAAAGAGGAAAGAAGGGATCAAAACAGTCCTGATGGGGGAAGTGGCAACGAGCTGTGGGGGGGCCTGTGCTTTTCCTATGGGAGTCTTGGGGCAGGATGTGTCTGGAGATGAAACTCACACACACTGGACAGAATGTTGTGGTTGTGGGCCCTGGTTATGAGGATCCAGAGTCAGTGTGTAGACCACAGAGGAAGGACATGGAAAAGAGAAATGAGGTCTCTGTGCCCAGGAGGCAGGTGGGTGGGTGCCCCAGGTTGGCCTGTGGTAACACCCTGCCCTGGAGGGCAGTGCCAGCAGAAGCCACTGATTTGTGGCAGGGATGGGGCATGGGAGGGTGGCCTGGAAACTGGGACCTGACTTCTGGCCAGTCTCTGCAACCTTGGTGTGACATTAACATACTTCTGTAGAGACATTCTTCAGAATGTCTTCTGCATTGTTGGATCTTACTACTATGTTGATAATTGCATACTTTTCGCAATTTGGGAGAAATGAAAGTGGAAATAGAAATCCTTGAATTTTAAGCTTTATTTCTTATTGCTTCATTTTACGTGTCAGTAACTGCTCTTGTTTGTCTCTATTAGAATTAACATTAAATGGTGTCTGACTTAACATAAACCTGTTTGTTAATTTTATGGTAAATATATCAAAATATGTTAGTGATAATGGCTGCTAACAAGTGCCTGCCTTGTTCCCCATGCCTATGTACACAATCTCATGTCTTCCTCCCAACCAATCTGGATGTTAAACATTCTTGTTTACATCAACACGTAAGGAAATGGACTTAGAGATGTGAACTAAGTCAGCCAAAGACAAGCTAGTAAGTAATACGATGGAAGTAAAACTTAGGAATTCAGATGTTTTTGACTCCAGAGACCCTGCCCACCCTGCTGATAGATTGTCTTCAAATGTGGTTCCCAAGGACCCCTTCCAGATGGCCTTATACTTTGGCATGCCACTTCCTCAGAAGATCACCTCTCCCCTTCTGACTCTGGCACCATGAGTTCATTGCCGCTCCTACATCTCCCTCCCGTGGCCTCTAGGGTAGGGTTTGGTACATCTGGCAGTCTTTTCTTGCCCAGTGATGACTCACCTGGTGCTCACTGGCCCAGGTGGCACATTCCTGGTGTTGCTAGGTGTGTTGTTTGTGTTGGTACTCCTTGGAGTTTCTGATTTTCCCCTCCCTGGTGGAAGGTTGACTGGACTGACTGAGCATCAGGACTTACCTCGGTTCTTTTTGCTGTTTTTGTTTTGTTTTGTTTTTACAGTAATGGGGATTGAATCCAGGGCCTCATACCTGCTAGGCAAGTGTTCTACCACTTGCACTACACCCTCAGCCAAGCTTTTATGCTCTCCCATCCCTTTGGTAGTGCAGTGGACTGAATCCAAGTCCCTGCACATGCTAGGCAAATGCTCTGCTGTTGAGCTATATCCACTGCCCGAGCCCTTCACTTCTTGAGAGTAGAGCTTTCGCTTCCCCACTGTGCCCTGTGTCACGTGTTGGGAGCTTGGTTTTCCATGTTAATGATCCGTGAAGCATACTTACTTTAAAGAAATGTATGTGCACTCTAGAAAATTTAAAACAGTAAGACAATGGAAGGTGGGGGCAGCCATTCTATAAGCGTGACCACCACAGATGAATGACCACTGGAACGGAGCTAAATGGCCCTTGCCTTTGTTTTCCATTTTTAGAAAATGGAGTCTTACTAGACTGTTTTGCTTTCCATTTAACATGTAATTATGTATTCTCGTATGTATGCTTTATTGAGCAAGTAAATATAATTTCCTGATCTACTTCCCTGTAGTCATCATAGTGTGTGGGACTGTTTTTTTTAAGTCTTTATAAATAATGACAGAACATAATACAGACTTTTTAAAATTTAAGATGAGTTTCCAGTTGGGTTACAGAACTCTTTGACAAGGATTCTTTGCTGCTGATCTCAAGCAAATTATTTTACTTTTTTTTTTTTTAGCATGTTCAGGTGACCTTGGGGTGTCCTGGGTGTTAATGCACTGTGATTCACAGTATACAAAGTATGGCCTTCAGTTTCTTAGAAGACTAAAGAAGAGCATTTGTCTCCCTTCAAAGTCTGGCCTCTGAGCCAGGGTTTTCTGTGTCAGCTTCAGTCTCTTCTCTTCAACTAGAATGTTCTTTTACCTGCTTTTCTACCCTCTTTCCTTCTATGCTTTGTCATTTGTGGAGCCTTTCCTAACACCTTGTCATAATCACTCCTGGCTTCCTGTCCCTAAAGTGCTGCCTGTATAATCCAAATTTGTGACATGGCTTTCTCTAGTCTTCTGTCTCAAGAAGACTGGACTCCTCCATGGCAGGGGCCAAATCTGATTCAGATCTGTGCTCAGCACAGGGTTTGACAGACAGCTGATGCTTCACATCTGTCTTATGAATGAACCACTTAGAATGAGGAGTGACACTCCTTGTTTCCTTTTTAGGGCATTCTTCTGGAGCACCGTGAAAAAGAATTTGGAGACAAAGTAAACCTGCTTTCCGTTCTTGAAGCTGCTTCGAAGATCAAAGCGCAGACTTGGGCTTCAAAGGAAAAATGATCACGAGACTGGGGGGCTTGGATAGCTGTGGGTGCACACCTGTGTTCATGCAATGTCATCTGTTTCCAGCAATTCCCTGAGGAGTTACAGCTCACTATACCATAGTCTCACTATGGATTAGTAATGTCTTTAAGATTGCTCTCTGTTTAGGCTCAATAAGGCCAATAGTCGTAAAACAAGACTGATAAAAATGTAAGGAATCAGTGATTGTTATTTTAGTTAAGACCTGGAAAATATGAGGCTTAAAGTCACCTGTTGCAGTTCAGTACAGATGTGTGTGGTGTTTGAGTGCTGTAATCTGAAATGATTTTTTTTTAATATTTTAAAAAATCTAAGAAAAGTTGAGCCTAGGGTATAGCTCAGTGGTGTGAGTCTATCCCAGCATGCACAAGGTGGCCGTAGGTTGCATCCCCAGCATTAAAAAAAAAAAAATGAAGCAAAATTGATGATTGACTTGAAGATTAGAAAATGTAAGGCTTTTGGTTTGTCTGTTTCTCTTAATGGCTAGTAATACTCATATAAAGGGATTGATGTATTATGGGATAGTTTGATAAAGGTAAATTATAAAGTGAAATCTCTGTTTCATTGTCTTCCCTTCTAGCCTCGGAGATTTGTTTTTCTAAAAGTAATCATTTCTGACTCTAATAAAATTATGTTTCAGAAATCACCTGTATATGCCAGTTTTTCTAATAAAATGAATAATAAAAATATTCACCATACTGTTGGCTAAAAGTGATAAATCACTATTCTCTATGAGTTTGTGGTTAGGGAGGGGGCCCTAGTTCTAATGATCTAAGAGGTTTGAAAATGATTTGAAAGATTCATCCTGTTATTCATGTTAGTGATTTTTATCTTTCCTGGAAGAATTATTTTGGCATTTGAATTTGGTAGCTGGTTTCATATTGGTCTTTTAGCCTAATCTGGTAAGTCAGGAGGAGAAGGAACATATGGAGGATAGAACATAATTCATTAGCTTGTTAGTTTGAATTCTGTCATGTCAGCATAAGGTGAGCAGAGCCTCAAGGAGAGGTCTGCTCCAAGGAGCCTCCACCAAGACACTAAATCTATCTAGGAGTAGAAGGGTAGAGATGGGACTCAAAAGAGGATTTACCCAGAGGACTACCCCTGTCATCTAGGAAAGCAAAAATGGAGTATGGTGGTACACGCTTATAATCCCAGCACTTGGAAGGTGGAGGCAGAGGGATCAAAAACTTGAGGTCAGCCTAAGCTAAACAGTAAGACCCTGTCTCAAAAAACGATATAAAACAAACAAACAAAGACTGAAAGTCAAATCAAGCTGGGAAGGAAGAGGTGGGGACTTAGCAGGCAGAATGAGTAGGGGCAAGTGACTCAGGACCAGGGTCAGGCCTGGGTCTGACTTTAGGTGGTGGTGGTGGCTGTGTGGAATGTGCACAGACCATGTATGCTGGGCTGGGCTTCTGCAGTCTTTGAGGCAACACACTTCAATACTTACATAGGGTCAGTATGACTTCTGTCCCAGAGACTGATCTCTGGGCCTCCAACTACTAATAGGACAACTCCAAATAGAGTTCAATGAGGCCCAAAGGAGACTTGATGACTAAAAGTGACCCAAACAGTTCTCTTGCTGCTAAAAATCAAAGCCTGAGAGCATGTTGGACTGATGTTCAGTTCTCTCCCACCAACTGTTTTCTCCTGAATCTTTACGTGTCTTTTGGTCTCTCCCATTAGCATGGCACTGTGGAAAGAGCACTTCATTGAGTCAAAGGGGGTTGAGTTTCTAGTTTACTATGACCTTAAGCAAAGCTCTGACACTTGTCCCTCTCATAAAACTTTTTTTTTTTTTCTGACGGTACTTGAGTTGGAACTCAGTCTCATGCTTGCTAGGCAGGTTCTCTACCACTTGAGCCACTCCACCAGCCCGGCCACTCTCACTGATAAAGTGGATATAAAAATTTCTGCCTACCATTCAGAGCTGCTTATAAGAAATCACTGAGGGATTGGTAAAGATTATAATATAGTACTTCTCCAATTCTAATGTATATGGAAATCACCCAAGGATCTCATTAAAATGGAGACTTGAATAAAAAAGCAGTAGAGACAAGATTTTATTCTCCCTAGGGAACAATAGTGGGGAGTCCTCAGTATAGAACTGAGGTCATCTCTGATTGTGCAGAGGTGACTGGAAATTTTAAGGGAAGAATGAGGGAATGGGGAGAGGGAGGGGGTGCTCAAGCAGGGCTAGAAAAGTGGAAAATTACCAAAAGGCTATGGAGTGGGGGTTGGTCAGTGTGATCAGGGTCTCTGTGTCTGGTACTGGCAAATTTATGAAGTTAGGCTTCTAGTCTCCCACACAGAGCCTGGGAGTCGGCACTATCTTTCTTGATAATTTAATTTCAAAGGCATGGATCCCAGGCTCTTACAAAATCTTGGATTGTAGGAGATACGTATGCATGTAAAAGGGATAAAAGATTCACTAAATATTTATGTATATTTTTTTCCTGTGCTAGAGATGGAACCCAGAGCCTTGCATATGCTAGGTAAGTGCTCTAATGCTCAGCTAAGTTACCTACACCCCGTCCCTCAGCTTTTTTAGAAGAGTCTTACTATGTATCCCAGGCTGACCTCAAACTTGGCATCTGCTTGCCTCCACATCCTAAGTGCTGGTATTACAGATGTTCACACCATGCCAGGCTAGCAGTGGTAAATTTCATCAAGTAAATGTTCTAAGAAAAGGGAGGTTAGTAGCCTCTGCTCAGATGTTGGCTGGAACAAAAGACAAGTTCTTTGGGGAGCCTCAAGCTTCCCCAGGAAGGAATTCAAGGGGAAATATAGCCTTGAACTGCTAGAAACTATGCTAGTGTTTGTTTGAGTCTCTTGATGTGTGGGTGGGTAGGTGGGGGCTGACAGTCATTTATGATGAAATTTTGCAGCTCTCAGGACTCTAGTACAGCAGCCTGAGTTTTTGAATTTCTAACCAAATTCCAGGTCATCTTGATGGTATGCTAGTCCATAGGTCACACTTGAAGAAGCAAGGCTTTAATGAGGACTCTACAAACCAAAGGTATTAGTTTCTGTTGAATTTGGGCTTGAAGTTTCAACAGCCTTAGTAAGTACTAGCAGATGTCCTTTTTACTTATTTGATAAATGATTGGAAAATCCAGAATATAAACTATGGAGTGTATGAAAGACAATATCCTTGCTATTAAACTGATGGATCTCAATCTTGGATAAACAGAATCAGTGGGAGAGATTTTAATAAGTTTTGATGCCCAATAAACTAGAATCTCTGAGACCCAGGCAACAGTATTTCTTTAAGATCCTGGATGATTCTGACAGTCAAGCCAAGATTGAGAACCATTCTAAAAACTCAGTGATAAGATTGGAGGAGAAGCACTCAGACTCAAGAGTCCTTTCCCAGAGCCAGGCTAGTCCTTGAATCTCTGGTGGTTTTTGGAGAAAAGTCTTTGGGTGGCAAGTGTCAGGGATGGGATGTGGACACAGGTAGGTAGAGTGGGACCTCACCTGCGGCTGAATCTTCAAAGTAGGAAAGATTTGGATAGCAAATCATAGGTATGGGAGAACAAAGAGGATTCTTGTAAGTTGTTTACCTGACTCTATGTCTTTTTCCCCAACAGACTGATTTCTCAAGGCATGCCTACGCCTACATTCTCTTTCCCTAGAGCAAGGCATTCCACTGTGGTTGGAGGAAGACAAGTCATGGGGGTGAGGCTGTTGAGGTTTGTGAGTAGAGAGGGTGGTGGAAATCAGAAAGTAGAGACTGAACACTTCTCCCCAACCCTGCCTGCCTTCCCTCCTCAACTGCCCCCCCCCCATTCTGCGATGCTAGTGCCCCATGGGGCAAAAAAGCAATTGGATATTTGTGAATTTGTTATGGAGGAGAGGGGAAGCAAAAGTTGACTTTTTTCTGGTTTAACCCCTCAAAATACTTTGTAGATTTAAAAGAAAAGAGATTGTTTGTGGTTTGGTTTATTTGTTTTTAAAAAAATTAACATAGAAGATGGGGGTGGTAGGATCCCAGGGTTGGGGACAAAGGACTTCCAAGATCGTGCTTCTCAGGTATATCTGGTCCTCTGTTGTTTTATACAGTAGGGTCAGGGCCAACTCCACAGACCAAAAGTAAGAGTCAGTTCTTTCCACAGTGCAGCAAGAGCACAGGGTGTGATGGAGTTTGTACTGCTTGAGACAGATTGGCCTGGGTGGGCAGCTGTCACACAATAACATTAGAACAGACACCTGAAAGAAGTGAGGAAGTGGGTCTTATGACTTTTATAAAAAGAGCATTCAAGGCAGAGAAAACAGCATGCAACAAAGGCCCAGAGGTGGGAATGGGATTGTTATATTCAAGGAATTTAACGTTAATAAAGCAAGAATGACACGAGCAAAATGAGTGTGGGGACAGTGACAGGAGACTAGGGGCAGTGAGATGGTTGGAATGCAGGCTGTAGAACTGAATTTTCCTGAGTGAGATGGGAATCCATGGGAGGAGGGTCTTACAAAGAGGAGGGACATACTTTGTTTCTATTATTCTGGTTGCTTTCAGAGAACAGACTAGAGGATCAAAGGTGGCAGCAGGAAGGTCACTTAGGAATTGCTGCAGTGATCCAGGTGAGATAGTGGTGGCAGGAACCAGGTTGGGAGCAAGGCAGGCAGGGAAGTATCAGGTACTGAATGTACATGAAGGCAGGTTAAGAGGATTCCTATGCCATTGGATGTGAAATGTGAGAGAGAGAAGAGTCAAGGATGACTCCATGACTGTTGCCTGAACAACTAGACTGCATGTGAATTTGTGATAAAAGTGAACAGAGGAAGATGATCCTACAATGGAAAATTTTAATGTGCTGCCTGCCAGCAGTTACAAAGAATGAACTAGAGGCATCAGGATCAACTTAAATGCATTGGAACAATGCTAAGGAAAGCAATAGGCTTAAGAATGATACATTCAAAAGGACATAATTTATATAAATGTTTAAGACATGCCAAAAGTATTGTTTAGGTCTCCATATGTAGGTGGTAACATGCAAAACAAGCACAGAATGATAAAGTGCAGCAAGGGTTGAGTCCATCTGGGAGCTTCACACTTGAAAATTTTTTGCTCCGGCTACACCCTAGTCCAGTTAAATTGGAATCTCTGGGGATGGATCCAGGCATTAGTAACTTTTTAAAACTCCCTAGGGGATTCTAGTATGCAGGCAAGGTGGAAAACCACTGCCTTAAATTGAGAAACAATTGTGAAATATTTGTGAAGCAAAAGAAATTTTCCCATTTTATATCAAAAAGCTTGGTCAGTGTCTGTTTGGATTCATGCAAAAGACACCCCTGCCCTAATTTCACGATGTTTATCCAGGAAACATTGGATAAACTTTCCCAGGAGACAGCTGAGCCCACACTGTGGCCTTCAAATATTGGCCTCAACTAAAGGAACTCCTGGGAGAAAAGGCTGGTTGCAAACTGGAAGCAGACATGTACATGATGAGCCTAAAACAGCTTGTCATACCAGACATCAAACAATCCTGAAGAAAGGACAGACTCAGCAGGCAAAGAGGCTCTCACTTGGCAAAGATGGGACGATTTGAGCATCAACAAGAATAACTGAAATGGATGAAAACACATCTGATGAGTTTAAACCCACAATTAATTTAAAAAAAAAAAAAAGGAAAGTCTTGGCTGGGTGTGGTGGTACTTGCCTGCAATTCCAGCTCCTCAGGAAGTGGAGACTAGGAGGATTGTGTTTCAAGACCAACCCCTGGAGAAAATTTAGATCCCATCTTAACCAAAAATGTTGTGTGGTGATGTGAACCTGTCATACCTGTCACTCCAGCTATGTGGGAGATATAAATAGGAGGATGACAGTCCATGTTGACCCTGGGCAAGTACATGAGATCCTCTCCAAAAAAATAACTAATGCAAAAAGGCTGGGGTTATGACACAAGTGGTAGATTGTTCTAAGTGGTTCCTAGCAGATATGAGGCTCTGAGTTCAAACCCTAGTACCGACCAAAAAAAAAAAAAACCTGCCAGATATGGTGATACATGCTTGTAATCCCAACATTCAGGAGGCTGAGGCAGGAGGATTTCAAGTTTGAGGACAGCCTGGGCTACATGGTGAGACTCTGACATAAACAAACAAATAAACATCTTTGGATGTTGCTAAGGGGAAAAAAAGACTCATTTTGAAGCCTGGTAAATAAAGGAAAAAAGTAAGCATTTACCCTGCCTTTGCTACTTGAAAGTAAACAAAGTGTTGATTATAGAAGTTTTTCATTCAAGAAGTATTCATGTGACAGTTGTCTACATACCAATGGAAGAGGCATGTAGCCCTGAAAATTCCTTTCTGGGTCTGTCCAAAGGACAGCTGTTTGTCCAGCTTTGTCCCAGTAGATGCTGTCTGTAACTACACTGTCTTTATACAGCAAGATGTGCCTGTTCCACTTCCTACTTGATTTTTTTTTTTTTTTGGGTGGCACTCGGGTTTGAACTTAGGGTCTCACACTTGTTAGGCAGATGCTCTTACTACTTGAGCTACTCTGCCAGCTCATTTTCTTACTTAAAATACTTCCCCAGCACAGATGGCCTTAGCCAAAATCTGGATTCTACCATCTCACTTTATGGGGGAGAGAATGTTCTCAGGAAATGTCAAAGACTCAAAACTGGTCAAGAACAGCTCTTTTGGTAGAGGGGAAAGAGCTCTGAAGTTCCAGAGCTGGGCCACCTATTTGCCATGAAGGCTGGAACTGATCCCTTCCTCCTCTGGGTCTGTTTCTTTATCTTCACCATGTAGGAGATGTTCTGAAGTTGGTAGCCCTGGGCACTACAGATCCTTCAGCCTGGAGTCCAGGTCTCTGTTCACATCCAGTGCCATTGTTACTGACCCATTCTCTTTGGAGCAGGGCACTGGACATATCAGAGATATAGAGAAATAGTGGTCTTGTTCATCCTGGCTCCCTCAGTACCCATCCTACAGCCTGGTCGTCAAAAAATAATAAAACTTGGAAAGCAAAAACAAGTCAAGCGCAAGATGAATGAAAAACTGGGAAACTACAAAGGGCTGATTTACCTAATATTTAATGAACTCCTACAAACAGTAAAAAGGCTAACAATGAAATTTTTGGTCTCTAGTGCCACCTGTAAGTTGTTTAAGACCACAGAGTTGCTGCAGACTTTCTTTTAGCCCAAGTGGGACAAGTATGTGAGAATGCTAACTGCTCCTACTACACTTGGACACCCCGGGGTACTATAGAAATAAAAGTAGAAGAAATCCAGAAGCAGGGCCATGGGCTGTGGATAGTGGATCCACCTGAAGGATCTTCCTTTGGTCTCTTAGCAACTTCTTTCCTGGATCACTGGATCCTGGGTTAGACAATGGCTCCAGGCAAATCTGAGCATCCTGTGTAAGGTATTGTTCATCCTGGGTTTAGTGAAATGATTTCTGGCTATGGCTATGACATCGCACTGAGATTGTGTCAAACAAGATGTTACACTGATCTGATGAGATTCCAATCCAGGAAGGTTGGTGAGCATACAAAATGGACTAGCTTTTTGTTGTTGTTTTGAGAAAGGGTCTTAAAATGTACCTCAGGCTGGCCTTGAACTCATGATCCTCCTGCCTCAGCCTCCAAGTGCTAGGATTAGGTATGTATCACCATGCCCTGCTTAGACTAGATTTTCTAAGTGGGGGTGGGGATATCTAGGTCTAGGAGGACTAGAGGACAATTCTTCAAGTGACCTTGGAGAGACTCAGCTCTCCCACTTTCTCACTTGCAGTCTTCAAGAATAATTATAGAATGTGTTTGGAGTCCAGTGTCTTGAGATAAAGAGGAATTGGCCAGAACAGACTGGACTCTGTTCCTATCACCACAAGAAAAATGATGTCCTTCAATGCTTTAGCTCATCAGAGTCATTTTGAATCATTTTGCCCTGGGGTATAGCATCCAGAGTGGGGTCCCTCAACTGTAGCAGAAGTGGAGAACTCAGAAACAAGACTCTTTCCATGATGGATAGCTTTTCTGAGCCTTGGGGGATCTGCTTACAATAAATCCCAGGCCTCTGTTGCCCTTGCTAGCTATCTGTAAATAATAAATCTGCTTCATGTAATTTGTGTGTGAGTATTCTGTCTCAGGTAATCATGGCACAATGAACCTGCTTCACACTAACCATTAAAATCCCAAACCTGCTGAGATTTTTTTCAGAGCCTAACTGACCATGGAAAAAAGGAAACAAACAAAACTATACCTTGGGGCATATAATGAAATGGTAAAAAAAAAAAAAATGAAGATGGGAAAAAAAATCTTGAACGAAATCAGAGAGGAAAAAAGCACCTTACTTAAGAGTAGAGACAAAAATTATATCCAACTTCTCTTCAGAAACCATGCAAGGAAAAAAAGAGTGCAGTGAAAAAATTTAGTGTTGAGAGAGAGAGACCTTACCAGTCTAGAATTCCGTAGCCTGTGCAATTATTTTTCAAAAGTGAAGAGACATTAAGACTTTCTCAGGCAAGAAAGGATTGAGGGAATTTGTTGCCAGTAGGTCTTCCTTCTAAAAACACTAAAAAGAAGCTTTGTAGAGAAATGGAAAATGATCAAAACCTCAGATTCGTGTGAAGGGAAACCAAGAGAGAAGGAATAAGTGAAGGGATGTTTTTGCAGTACAGGGCTTTGAACTCATTATGTTGCCCAAGCTGGCTTTGAATTCTGAGCTTAAGTGATCCTCCTGCTTCACCCTCCAAGTAGCTAGGACCACAGGTGTTTTCTGCTATTCCTGGCTTACCAATATACTTGTAATACAACCCAAAATATGTTGGCAAGTGAAAATATATTTGCAAATTAAAAGCCAAAGCATATAGAATTCTATGTAATCTGTCCAGATCTATCTATAAACATATTAGTTTGGGTCTAACAAGATAAATGCTCATTTCTCCTATACATTATAATCTGGACATAAGCAATCCAGGACTGGGAACATAGCTCCATTAGGTCAGGGGCCAGTTTCTTTCTGGCCCTTGTTACTCCATTATCCTAGGTGGAGGTCATCATGTTCAAAAAAGAATCCACTGTTCACCAAAGCTGGTGAGGTAAATGAGTAGAGGACATACTTCTTTCCCTTAAAGCACAACCTGGAACCAGACCACCTCACTTTTGCTCACATCCTATTGTCGACACTCAGGCTGTACTTCCCTGCATGAGAGGCTGGGAAGGGCAGGAGGCATGGCTAAAATGTTTTCTTTTTCTTTTGATAATTCTGGGGATTGAACCTAGAATCTCTTAGCTACTCCCTTATATCCCAAAATGTTGTCTTTCTCATAGATGGCTTTGTACTCAGCTAAAATTTGATGGTTCTATCCCACCCCTACCCCCAAAAAAGAATGGATTTGGAGGAAAACCAACATTGTCTGCCCTAACACATGTATGGAAAAATACATGAAAACCTGGTAACAGTATTTGCCTCTAGCAACGGGGTAGTGGTGGTTGGGGAATGTAAGTGGGAGGAGAATGTTCCATTTTATACCCTTTTGAACCTTCATAATTTGTTCCATGAGAACATATTAGCTAATCAAACATTTTCAACAAAGTTATAAAAATAGCACCACAATATATTCTCAGCAACATTTCCTGGCTGGTTCCAAGGACAAGATATTTGTGTCCCTCCTCCTCACCCCGAGAGAGGGTTACAGATAGATGTGATATGAAATGCAGGCCACATGAACTGCAGAAAGGTCATATGGTTTGAGGAACCTGGGAAGCCCCATAGACCTTTATGGGCAGGAGGCTGGAAAGGAACACAAATCCAGATAAGTGCCCCAGGAATGCCAAACTTCCTGAGCTAGTGGACCCAGCTAACCCAGGGCCTTCCCTCTTGACCATGCCTGGCTTGCTTAGAGGGACAGGAAGCCAGGTCTGCTTCCAGGTTTCTGCACCAGCATGGCTCACACATTGGAGTTTGTGGAGGCCAGCACCCTCTGGACAGAAGGGACTGGGAGAGAGGCAGAGGATGCTACTTGCCTGTTGAAGCAGGAAGTCTTTGAAGATTCTGCCAGGTACAGGCCAAGGTGCCTTTATCTGACTCTTATCTCTTCCTCAGCCTTTGTGACTCAAGAGAACCTTGAGGCAAACTTCAGGCCTGTGTGGGGTGTGGCCTGGGAATCCACTAGCTGTGAGACACTCACACTAGTGCAGGAGGGCAGCCCCTTTTCCTGTCTCCAGCTGGCCTGTGGAGATCAAAGGACAGATACCTTCCCATCCTGTGTATAGACAGTTCAGGCCCTGCTCCCTGGACTTCCTCCCCATACCCTCCAGGGTGCCCTGTATCTGTATTTAGGGCCTGAGTGGCTTTGGGCACATAGAGAAACACACTCAAACTCCGCATCTTGTCTACTGTCCAGTGAAGGAACATTGAAACAGTTAACATCTGTTTAAATATTCACATGCTACTTCTACAATTAATAAATAAAAGTTTTCTCATTTTAACAGAGTAGGTTTCCCTGAGCATTTAAACATTAAACATAATCATCTTTCCAGTTCTGATGACTTAGAGTCTCATAAGTGGTTTAAACCCCTTTATAAATCAACAAATGATAACATAATCATTACAAAACCAGATCTGCAAATATACCAAATCTGTTTACAAATGCTAGGGTGTGGAGCTAAATTGACCTCTTTGTTATCTGCCATCAGCAGCCCTAGCAGCAGGCGGGATAGACATTACTTTCCCATAAATTGCTCATCACTGCCCTCTCCTGGGAACCTGAGAGAGTTGGCCATGCCACACTTCACTCAGACTCTCCATGTTCTGTGTCACAAATTTCTTACACTGGGCACAAAGACTAGACCAAAGTGGGGCCTTGGACCCTACATCAGACACTTGTGGGCTGACCAGGGACCTGCAAGATCTGCCCCAAAGTTCTGCCCAAGTAGAGAGGCAAATGTTGCTGGCTGACCAGAGCAATCAGCTACTCATTCTTGGGGTATCTGAATATGCTACTCAGAGAGAGGCATAGGGAGAGACCAAAGATCCATAGAGGAGGCAGTGGGAAGAAGTCTGGCACAAATCCTGAGGGGAAACTGGCCAGAAGCTGTTGGAACAATGGAAACAGAGACTCTATTGTCAGAACATGAATGGAGAGTGGGTGGCATGGGTGTGACAGTTCTAGATCTAACCCTTCCAGTCCTGCTCTCTTAAGAGCTTTGCTGAGGACCTATGCTGGGAGGCTTTTTACCTCTCTGTCCCCACCCAGGCAGAGGGAATGGGCAAAAGGCATTCTCAGCCAAGGTGATAGCATGTGTAGAGGTCAAGTGCATAGGATACAGAAGTTGCTCCAGAAGTGTGTGTGAATGAGGGAGGTGAAAGGACTGGGTGGAGAAACAAATGAAACTGTGAGGCCTCAATAGAAAGCTAGAAAGCACAGGAGCTGTGAGCTAGGACAGCCCATGAGTTGCCAGGAAATGCAGAAAGGAGGCTCTGTGACCCCTCCCATAATCATTGAGTTGGTGTAGCTGTACTTCTCATTTCCCCTCCTCTACCATGTGGTGGGAGATGGGGTGCAGAGCCTTGGGGCAAGACTTCCTTCAGGGGCAATTTCAAGTGAGTGATTAAATTCAAACCCTAGATCTTGTCTGTGTGACCTTTATTTGGGAGATGACAGGACAATTCACTGAGTGTGAGGGAGGCCTGTATTAGAATGTCATTGCATAGCCTATTTGGAGGCCAGGCCTGGTCAGCCTCTGTAGAACACAGGAAGGGGCTTGGCATTCAGTGGGGCAAACCTCTACGGGATTGGAGGAAACTGACTGATTGGATTTTTGTCTTAGAATCAGAGTGCTGGGGAAGTGGACTGCAGGAAAGAGATCGGGTCTGTGATAATGACAGTGTGGAAGACATCTAGAGACACTGGAATGGATGAGAGTGCAGAGAGCCTGTGGAGATGGGGTGAGGGCTTGGCCCAGAGTGTGGGAAGAGCAGCACGTATGTACAGGGCGTAGAAGGCAGGGTGCGGCAAGAAGATTGAGAGGAGCTATGTGCACACTATGCAGTCCTGAGAGGGTAAGCAGAACAGGAGACCAGAGAATGAGTGCTTCATGGGAGAAGGGAGACATCAGCAATGCTAGACAAGGACACAAAATCCTCCCCTAGTGTACACACACACACACACACACACACACACACACACAGACACAGACACACACACAGACACAGACACAGACACACACACAGACACACACACACAGACACACACACAGACACACAGACACAGACACACACACACACACACACACACACACACACACACACACACACACAGGAGACTCAGAGGAAGGCCTCTAGGTGGCAGTGTGCCCCAATACCACCAGCAGCTACCATGTAGGGCTCCCTAAGGATTACCATTCTCTCCCATGGGACCAGCTAGAATTCCCCAGGACTGTGAGATGGACAGAGAAGGGCACCTAAAATGCCTGCAGCACCCACCTGTGCTCTGCTTTGCCTCAAGTAATTCAGGTGTTCCTCTCTCTATCCTACCCCTGATGGGGGGCAGGGAGGACTTTCTGGGTCTTTTCCTGACAGGATTTGAACCTGGAGGTCCTAGGGCCTTAGCAGACTCCCCAAATCACCCAGGGATTGAGACAAACAGGGCACTCAGGTCTGAACATAAATCTGATTGTCCTGATCCTACCAGCTCTGGGCTGGGTGACTTCCTTGGGGACTCCCTTCTACATTTAGTTCACTAATGCAGAGTTTTGTGAAGGTCAGGTCACATGAGATTATTTCAGCTGTCAAGTGGCTTTCACATCTCTGTGTATCCCATAGTTCTCTGAATGGACATGGAGAAGCTCTCAGTCTAGAGTGGACACAGCTTTTAGGGGCAGAGTTGGTGGACAGCCAGGCAGTCTGACTCCTGGGTCCTTGCTCTTTTCTCTGATGTCAAAACCATCTTCCTCCTTTTGGATAATTATACTAATGGTTGAGGCAAAGTCAGGGCTAGAAAGACACGTATTGAACAAACTTCTGTTCTCCCCTATCTCCAGTTTGTGGATGGGATGATGTAGGCCAGAGGGACGATTAGTTGTCACCACCATGTGCTAGTACACTTAGCCTCTATCATTAAAGTATGATCCTCTGTCTTGTACTCAAACATGGGCTCTTATCACACATCTTGGAGGAGACACCATCTGAGGGCAGAGGTCTCCTGGCTTAAGGGTACATGCAGATGGCAATCAGTTAGAGGTGTTTGGAGGTTTGCAGATTCTTTTTTTTGTTGTTGTTTTGGTGGTACTGGGGTTTGAACTCAGGGCCTCACGCTTGCTAGGCAGGCACTATACCACTTGAGCCATACCTTCAGCCCGTGCATATAATTTAAAATAGATCAATCCAGAACAAATTGGGATGACAGGCCAAGAAATCAATTTCTTTTTTGTTCTCTTTTCTCCAGGGTTCCCTGACTTCTTTTTCAAGAATGGCAACAATTCAAAACTGAATTTCCTGTCTCACTGTTGTTGCCTGAACCCCAAGTCCTGCCACACATTAATGAGGTGACCCATTCCCCAACTGGCCTCTTGGTCCTGATCTTCTCCTTCTAAGGCCATTGACTTCCTCCTTCATTTGATCTCAGACCCCTACTCCCCCACTCCCATGGGTATATCCCTTGATCACATTCCTTACATCACGGTACATGTCTTGAAGAACAGAGAACCTTCACTGAGGGTTTTGCAGCCCCATCCTATCTTCTCCTTTCTCCCAATCTACCAGCCCTTCCAGCTGTCACTTCCCATCCCCACCAGTCATGAAACAACACCTCAACCATCTTCTTCTCAATATTCTTGAATGCTTTTCATGGTTGCTTTTCTGTCACGGTAAAACCCAAACTTCGATCAGTCCTACTGCCCGTGCTGATGGCTCTTGTGCTGGTTCCAGCTGCGGAGAACTGATGAAGCTGGCCACAAAGTCTGGAATGGATGTCATTCTGGCTCTGAGTCTCTATCTCACTTGGATTCATAACCCTTTCTTAAACTTTCTTCTTTTTTTCTTTGTGATGAGACTGGGGTTTGAACTTAGGGATTTGTGCCCTGCTCTACTGCTTGGGCCATGCCTCCAATCTATTTTGCTCTGATTATTTTGGAAAGGGGTCTAGCAAACTTTTTGCCTGGGCTGCAACCTCAATCCTCCAGATCTCAACATCCCAAGTGGTTAGGATTATAGGTGTGAGCTACTGGCAGTTGGCTCCTTAAACCTTCTTGTTTGCCCCTTATTAGAGGTATCTCTCATCTTCTCCTCGGTTTTTCTGATATCCATGGATCCCCCTAATTCCCACTTACCTTCAGCCAGAGACCATTCCTCCTACTTCCAGAGAAAGTAGAAGCTTTCACTCATAAGCCTGCATCAAACACACTGACATTTGCATCCTCATCCAGCTTTTCCTCCTTCCCCAGGTACACTCCAGTCTGAACCCAAATCCTTCCCACATTCCCCAGCAAACATCTTTTGGCTCTTTCCTTCCATGCTGTTCAATTTCTTCTCTTCTGAGTCTTCCCTTCATGATTTACACATATTCATGTCCCTTCTATAATTTTTTTCCCTTCATTCCCTTATCCTCATTATCTTCCAACTAACAACCTCTGTTGTCTCAAATTTGTTCTTTAGCTCACTGTTAACTGGCTTGGATCCACCTACTCCACAAAATCAGTTCTCCAAAGCACCAGTCCCCATGGTCATTCTTCAGCCTGTTTCACAGTCCCTCTCTGCATTCCCTGGACACTGAAGACCACTCTCTCCTTCCTGAGAGTCTGGTTTCTCCTTGATTTCCATACATTATCACTCTCTTGGTTTTCTTTCTACCTCACTGGCTACTTTTTCTGTTTTGTTGGTCCCTCTCTTCTTTCTTGGTCTGATCTTCTCAAGTTTTGTGTTCACCAGGATTATGTTATTGGTCCTTTTCCTTTCTCACCTCTGAGTACCAGGATAATCTCCTCTACACTGATGGTCTGATTATCATCCATGTGCTGCAATGTGTCTTCATTCTTTTTCCTGTCAAACAGGCTATGGGCTGTAACTTTTTTGTTGTTATTATTTATTTATTAATAGATAGATTGATTGTTTTTCAGTGCTGGGAATCCAATCCAGGCCATCCTGCATCTAGGGAGGCATTCTACCACTGAGTGACATCCCCAGCACAGTTTTTTTTTTGAGGCAGGGTCTCACTATGTAGCCTAAGCTGACCTTAAACCCTTGTTAGTTCTGCCTCAGAGTCCAAGTACTAGGATTATAGGCACATGCCACCATTCCCAGCTTCTCAACTTTTTAAAACTATGTTTCCTAGCTTTCCTTAAAGCTGGGGTTTGCCATGTGACCAGATGTGGCCAATGAGGCATAAGCAGCAGTCCATGGGGCTTTCTGAGAAAGTTTTGCTCTTCTAAGACAGTAGCAGTGTTTATCCTTTTTGATCTTTCTTCTTCCTGTGTGTAATGCATGTGGGAAGCTAGGGCAGCCATTGTAAGACTACAGGTTGACACTGAGGATGAAGCCTGCCCAATGTGGAGAGACAGAACTAATCAATGAAGTGGAATAGGGACCTTAATGACATTGTGTAGATGCTGGCCTTCCCTGCTCTGCTTATCTTTAGACTTCTCACTATGTCATGTCACTTTTTTCAACAATATAGCAACCAACAATATAAAACCAATTTGGTTAAGGTACATAGATGGGTCATTGTTATAAGAACTGGACACAAAATTCTCAAATTTATAGCTTTTGCTTAAATGTCTTTTCTGGATTCCATACAGCAAATTGGACCTCTCCCCTCTGCTCAGGATTCTTCAAATGGAAGAGGTTTAAGTCATCACTTGTCACCAAACACACACACACACACACACACACATATACACACATGGTCACTTGTGTCACTGAACAGCACCACTGTCCATGTAGCCAGAATGTAGCATCTTATGCCTCATTTTCCTACTCAATTAGTCATCATTAGTTCTAGCTCTTAAATGTACGGTCAATCTGCCCTCCTGTCTCCATATCATCCTTATCTTCCCAAACTATTGCAATGATATCCTTCCTAATCATTTTCCTTTAGTTCTGTTCCTTGCAGTCCTTCTTACTGCAGCCTTGGGGTCTTTCAAAAGCACAAATGTGACAGTGTCACTGTTCTACCTAAAGCTTTCAGTGGCTGCCCAGGACTTCAGCCAATACCTGATATACAAGACTCTGTAGGAATTATGATGTCGGCTCTGCACATACCACCCCTTCTTCCGGCATAGGCCACGCCTCACTGACCACAAGGCCATGCCCAATTATGGCATCCCATCTCCCTCACCACAGTGATTGGTCCAAGACTAGGCATGTGATGAGAACTGGACAAATTAGAATTCTTTCTTGGAATTTGTTCATGCCAACCTAGAGTGTAGGTATTCATATTCACATTCCTGACATGGTCAATTGTGAAAACTAGGAGAGAAAGAGGCAGGGCTCCAAGTCTGGGAAGCCCTCAGGATCAGTCCCAGGTTTCCAGAGTAACTCTGGTTTCATGTTCTTCTTTTGATTCTGTGAGGGATCTGAATAGCTTTCCAGTAATCTCTCCTCTCCCCAGTTGCTTATGCCAGTTTAAATAGGGTTTTCTCATTGTTTCCCTTAAAAATGTCTTACTATTGTGAAGAGCCTTGGCAGTTTGGCCCTAATAAGATGCCATTCTCAGGTACCAGAGTTTCTTTTTATAGCCTAACCAATGTTTTTCAAAGTTTTACAAACTTTTTTTTGACTGTGCTAGGAATCAAACCCAGCGTCCCAAGCACGCTAGGCAAGTGTTCTGTGGCTGAAGTACACCCCATGCCCTGGCGATTTTGTACTATGAGCTTGTGAGGCAGACATTACTGTGACCTTGACATTGCAGGCAAGAACACTAGGGTTCAGAGATGTAATATGGTTTACTCAAGAGCAAGAAGCTATGAATTAGGAGAGATGGTTACCAAATTCCTTTTCTCTTCAAGGTCCTTTGAGCCTTCCCCCTGCCTGTACACACATGGGTGTGAGCAGCTTGAGAACACGTCATGATGGAGGAAGTCAGAGGAAGACAAAGACCAAGCCCTTCCACTCAAAATTTTATTTAGAGCTGCTTCTGGTCCAGGGAAAAGAGGACAAACACTAAGCTTTTTTGCATTCCTCCTTCTGGTACAATTTCTTGTTCCTATAAGCCATACATCAGGCTTGTAGTCTACACTATAATTCAACTACATACTTGGCAATTATGGTCTGAAGGGCTAGCCTACAAAGTAAATCACTGGCTACAACACAACCCTTTTATGAGATGGTACCGTCTGTATCCTTATTCTTTTTATCTTTTAATAAATGAAAATAAAGCAGATGTGTTCTGCATGGAGCATCCCTGATGGTCTTGGACACCACTCCATGTTGACATAAGAATAGTAAAGCTTAGTGAATTTCATAGAGCAGGTGGGAATGGCATGTGAATGTCAGATGTGCCTGTCCACTGAGGCCTGCTGGGATGTGGGGAGGGGAGGGCCATGCTGGCTTTGTAGGCATTCCACCTTCTTCCCACCCTTTCAATCAGTGTGGCCAACTGATTGAAAAAAAATGTCCCTAGAGGCTCTCAGCCTGGCAGGACCTCTAGCAACAACCAGTCAATAGTTCACAGCATATCCTTCCACCTCCTTTTGTGCTCACAAGCTTCTTCACACCCAGGATCAGGTGAGAACGATCACCTTCTCTTTGCTGGAAACAGCTTCCACACACTCTCCTTCATATGGTGGGGGTATCCCTCCATCAGAGGTGATCCCTCCATTGGTGCACATATCCCCTTCTCCTTTCACCTGCTTGTCAGAATTATCCTTCCTTCCTTCTCTCCTGGATCATTGCTATCACCATGCAGACCAGCTCTAGTGCCTCCCACATTTTAACACATCCCTCTGCAGTCTATAAAGTCGGATATAGTTACAAGCACCAGAAAACAGGAAATTCTTTCATATACAAAATCAAGTGACAGGTAACTCAGAGTAGATATGGTGACTCCTTAAACATTGGGAACTTACATTTATTCTAACTAGTTTCACTAACATCCTCAAAATATGGCTTCTACCACAGATATTACATGGCTACTGGAGCTCCAGCCATGTATTCATATATTCCAGAAAAGAGCAAAGGCTGAGGACAGCACATTGCTTCCCTTTAAAGCCACTTTATAATTTGCACATGGATCCCTCCACTTCCTACTGGCTGGAACTGAGTCACATGATCATATGTAGCTACAGGGGAGGCTGAGAACTGGAAATTATGTTATGAGGGGGAGAGAGAATGGCTATTAAGGCCATCCAGCAATATCCACCAATGCCTCCTATCTCTTTGTATGTGGCCTCATCCCTGTCTAGATTCACCCAGAAGTCTGTTCCGCTTGGTTGTCCACATATGGTAGCTCTACAGCTGTCTGGCTTCTACCCTCCTGCTCCAGGGATGCTGTCCTTAGCATGTTTACCAATGTTGCGAGAGCCAATAAATTCTTCTCTGTCCTCATCTGATCCCCAAGCAACATCTAACGCAGCTAACGACTCCTCTCTGGAAACACTATTCCTCAGCTCCATGCTGTATGTAGCCCATGATCTTCCCCAGCCTCTTTTTCAGTCTTCTTTCCTGCTTTGGTCTTCTCTGACTCCCTGGGTCCCCACTAAATCCTCCCCTCTTTTGTACTGACTCCTTCCTTCCCCTAGGTGCCCTCAGTTTCCATGGCTTTTTACCTCCTTTAAGCTGATGCTTCCCAAAGCCACACCTCCACCCCAGACCCCTCTCAGAGCTCTTAGTCCGGCTATCTCCACTGGCTGTTTAACGGGCATCTCAGACTCAACATGGCTAAAACAGAATTCTTCGTGCTCTTTCCTGAAATGTGGTCCCTTTCTTCCAGCCTATCTCACCCAATAAATGGGGCACTGTTCACCCACTCATCTGATTAAACTTGAAAACTTGTCAGAAACTTGAAAATTACCTTTGATTTCTCCATTTCCTCCTCCCATGTACATCCTATCAATGTGTCCTGTTAAGTACAAAATAGTAACTCTCACCCACTCATCTTAACCATCATCATCTTTGGCTTGTACTGAGGCAACAGTTTAATTGGCTCCCTGCTTTTATTTTTGCCTGACATCCAGTAAATCAGGACATGTTAGTCTTTTCCATAAAACTGTTCAATGGCTTAGTGACGTCTCCATTCCTCAATACAGTCCTTAGGCCCTGCATGCCTTGGTCCTGGTTGTATTCAAACTTCATCTTGGGCCTCTTTCCCAGGCTTGATACTCTAGCCACACACTGCTTTTGTTTTTCTTTCCTTTGTCACACTGTGGTCTGCACTCAGGGGCATGCATTTGCTAAGCAAGCGCTCCACCATATTAGCCATGCCCCCATCCCTTGTTACTTTAGTTTGTTTTTAAGATTGGATCTCTCTTTTGTCTGGGCTAGCCTCTGACCACAATTCTCCTACCTCAGCTTCCTGAGTAGCTGAGATTACAGATGTGAGTCACCATACCTGGCCACCACACTGATTTTCTTTCAGCTCCTTGACACATCCAAAGCTTACCTTTTTCAGGGCCTTAGTACCTATTGCTCCCAACGTTCAATGTCTCTGCTCAATCTTCTCCTAGGACTAACTCTTCATTCTTTTAATTCCATTTCAACACCACCTCCTCAACTGACTGCTTCATCTAAAGCAGATCTTATTCCCTACCCCAATCCCTTGTTTTTTCTTGTTCTAGCATTTACTTCAACTTGCAATTATTTGTCATTTCCACTAAAAATACACTATACAGAGAAAGAGCCTTCAGCTGCTGCCTCCCAAGCATGGAAACAGAGCCTGGCACGAATCAGGCACCCCAATCATGCACTTGCTGTCTGCAGAAAGTAACAACATGGACAGGTTCCTTGGGAGGTCCCTGAGCTGTTTGGGGTGTCACAGAGACAGGCTGCATCCCCTTAGTAAATTTACAACAACAACTGGAACGGACAGAACAGTAGCCACTTCAAGATTTTCTTTTTACATTGGAGTCAACCTGGTGGTTGCTTGTATTAAAACATCAGTTTTAACAGATCCCAGAGTACTTGGCCCTAAGCCCCCTTCTCGGGGCTTAAGAAACAGCAGTGTGGCTATGATTCGCTCTATAGATAGGTAGGCAGAGGCTAGGGAGGTCAGCCTTTACATCATGGAACCAACCATGCCAGTGGTGTGGCTACCCCTGCATACACGCCAGGCCCTCCAACAATCAGTCCAGTCATCTCCACAGCATAAGATGAGGAACAAATCTCAGCAGGCGAGTCAAAGAAAGCTTGGTATTTTTAGCACCAACGCTGGAAGAAGCAAGTCCTTACAGCACGGTTGCAAAGATCGTAATTCACTGCCCCTTCTTTTGAAGACTACCTTCGTCTTCCAAGGCACAGCAGGAAAGCCTTCCATCTTCTAAACAGCCATTTTCCCACTCCTTCGCCCACCTCTACCCAGTCACCCAATGCATCACTGGAGATACCACCTCCCACAGCTCGCGCTTCTCCCAGGTTCTTAGCGGATTGGGTCAGGGGCAAGGCCCGAGCGGCGTTGGCTCAGCGCATCTCCGCTGAGCGCTCACCGCGGCCACAAGTGCTTGGCCTGGGTCCAGGATCCGCCGGCTCTACGCACCGACCCGGAGGGCGCGGACCAAGACAGCCTAAGGCCTCCGGCACCGCCCAGAGCGGGACAAAGAGGCGGACCAGCGATCGGCCTCGCCTCCCCGGGTGCCTGGCGGCTGAAGGCTGGGCGCGCGGCGGGGGCGGGGCGCGCGGCGGGGGCGGGGCCAGGCGCGCGGGGCCGCGCGGGCGGCGCAGGGAAGCGTTGCCCCTTCCTCCGCAGCCGCCCGGCGCCGCGCCCCCGGCCCCGCCCCTCCGCGCCCCGCCCCCGCCGCTCGGACGGCCCGAGTCGCGCCCTCCCGCCCGGCGCTGCTGAACTTGCTCTAACTTCCTCGGCCAGCCCGGCCGCGCCGCCGCCGCCGCTGCGCCCGGGTGAGTAGATCGCGGAGCCCCGCTGGAGCGTCGGGCCTGTCCCCTTCATTGTCTCAGGCCGACACCCCCCCTCCCACGAGCGTCCTCGGGGACCAGGGCTGCTCCTTGGGTTCCTGCTCGGCCCCTCACGCTCCCCGCGCCTGCCTGGGGGCGGCCCAGCGGGTGGGGCGGGCTTTGTCTGCCGAGATCGCCCGCCAGGGGTTGGAGGCCGCGGCCCGAACCCCGCTGAACCGAACTCGGGCGCCAGGCGGAGTGAGAGGCGCGACGGGCGACCCGGCGGGCGCTTCCGAGTGGGTCGTCCTCGCCGCCCCTACGTAGCGTCCTCTAGCGGGTGGGCACTGGGGCGGGGCGGACAGGGGCTCCTGGGAGAGAGGCGCTGGACCACTGCCTGCCCCCCACCCCCCTTTTCCAGCCGCGAGCCTGGGAGTGGGCGCACCCTTCGGCTAGGTCACTGACCCTCAGGGCCCCTTCTCCCGCCCCCGGAACTTGAGTCAGGGGTGCAGGGTGGGCACAGGCCCAGGAGGGTCGCCCCCACTTCCCACCCCGCCGTGGGTGTGCTCTCAGCAGCCTGCGTCCCACTCTGCCCTGCTCGGGTTTGGGGTGGTCGGAGTTTGAGAAGGTGGCGACCCAGCTTCTCCCCGTTGGGTTGTGCTGGAAGCACAGTCCGACCCCTGCCCTAGCCGGAGCTTTCTTCGAGTTGGGTTTGTGGCAATGGAGAGGGGTGGTGGTGCGAAGGGTAGGAAGTGTGTGTGTGTGTGTGCGCGCGCGCGCGCGCGCGCGTGTGTAGGGACTTCGGCCCCGAAAGCACTGGAACACGTGTCTCGGGTACTTAAAGTTGGTCGCGGGCGAGAGACGGGTCCATACTTTTTTTTAAGACTAGCTGGCCAGTGCATGCCTGGCACCTAAGCGGTGGTGAGTGCTTCATGGCTGTCCCCGGGTGCTGGTGACTGGGCATGTGGAACCGCCTGGCAGTGAGTGCAGGGCACTGGATTGGAGCCTCTGAAGGCGTATTCTCAGCAGGGGTCTGCTCTCTAGGAGGTCACTCATGGGCCAATGGAAGTGGATCAACTGCCTGCCAAATTCCAAGTAGTCTTCGCCCTGTCCCTGGACCTCTCTAAGTACAAGTTGGTGCCTGTTGAATGCTTGGGGGGGGGGGGGCTCACTTTCAGCCAGCCCAGTGATTGGTGGAGACGCCCTGGATCCTCCGAGGGCCTGGGATCCTCAGAATGAAGCCCGTACTCCTCTGTCACCACCCTATCTCCCCTTTTAGCCACTTTCTCAGCTGTCCTCTCCTTCGTGTCCCATTCTGAGTATCTTTTCTTTTTCTTTCTATTAGGCAGGGTCTCGCTGTGTAGCCCAGGCTGGCCCAACTCGCGATCCTCCCAAGTGCTGGGATTACAGGGGTACACCACCACCACACCTGGCCCATTCTGAACATTTCTCATATTTGGGGGACAGGCCACCGGATGGATTTCCCCCTTCCTTCTTGTGTCACCCTTTGTTGCACTCCCCTTCAGTTGGAGTCTTTCTTGATATATCTGTCCCTGCATTTCTGAACTCCCCTGCTTGGACCACCTAATCTGGTCTTTACTTCTTTTAAGGAAGCATGGTTGAGAGCCTGTTAGGTGTCAGGTGCTGTCAGGTCAGGTGTTCAGGACTCCTAATCCCTGAGCACCTGTAAACTGTATGGTCTTAGAATCTAGGCTGAACCTGGATAGGTGCTCAATACTGTTTATTGATACAAGCTTGAGCTCAGCTTAGCAGCATCTTTCAGGCAAACAGGAGTTTGAACCACTGATGCCTCTGGAAGTTTGTGGCTGCCCCCAGGAAGAAAAGGCCTGGAGGGTTGCCTTCCCAGTGAAGATTCCTCCCCCCCCCCACCCCAGCAGAGCAGCTGTGCTGGTCTCTGCGAACGGGTGAGGACTCCTCCTTTGCTGTGTTTGGGAGTGGAGGACTAAGCTCATGCCTTGTGTGGGAGGGGAGGAGCTGCCCTGCAGGTCATGGTGGTAGTGAAGTTACCAAGGACACCAGGGTGTAGGGAAGTCCTGGGTTTTGGAAGCAGTTCCTGAGACCTTGCTGTAGTTCAACAGGTGCTCAGTTTAATTTCAGCTGAGATAGAATTCATTTTGGCAGTGCCTACAAAGTGCCATTGTGCCAGTCCTGGCAACCTTTGCTGATTTAAAATCCAGTGAAGGTAATAGACAAACTTACAGCAATTTCATGAAAGGTTTAATAGTGACAGTAATGGTGAGATTATTGAGACTTAGTGTTCACTGAGACTTACACCAAGTACTATTCTAGCTTTACTTATATTAACTTGTAGATGATGTTGATTGTCCTATTTTGCAGATAGGAAAAGTGTGAGAGGTCACAGAAATTTGCTTATGGTCTCAATATGAGTTGGATCGCCTCATTTCTAACTTAAACAGTGCCTTCCTCCAGGAGATGCTTAAAATTGATGAGTATACTGAACAAGCCTGGCCCCAACTGATCTACTCAATCCTTTCAGGTTAGGTGTCCTCATAGCCCTGCTTGGAAAACATCTTGCCTGCCTAGCACAGCCTGGGCACACAGCAGGCACCCCTGAATCTCTGCTCATTTACTGGTGATGTAGCTTCTGCTCTCCAAGGACAGGGAATGGACAGTGTGTCTTGAGAGTCATTACCTGAATCTGTCTGGACTGGTCAGGGTTTGATGTGATAACAATCTCTGAGTCTTAAAGCAACAAAGATTTGTTTGTTTGTTTCTTTCATCTTTCTTTTTTGGGTGGGACTGAGGTTTGAACTAGGGCTTTGCATTTGCAAAACAGGTACTCTACCACTTGAGCCATATGTCCAGTCCATTTTGCTTTTGTTATTTTTGGAGATTGGGTCTCATAAACTACTTGCCTGGGCTGGCCTCAAACCTTGATCCCCTTGATCTCAGCCTCCCAACTAGTTAGGATTACAGGCATGCGCCACCAGTGCCTGGCAAAGGTTTCTTTCTTGCTCACTGTACATATCCATCACATATTTGCTTTATGTATGGTCCTCACTGTAGGACTCTGTCCATGTCCCCCCTTAATAGCACATAGTTTGGTTCAGACAGAGCAAGTGGTTACATTGGTTTTAGCACAGGACCTGGCCAGTGGGTAGTGTTTGGTGCCTCTGCCCATTCAGCATGAAAATGCCTAGCACTGCCCAGCTTTCAGGGTGGACAGTTGGGAGGCCAGCTGTGGAGTTGGGTCTGCTACCTAGCTGGGTAACCTACACCAGAGTTTCACATTTTCTCATCTGCAAAGTGAGCAGAATCTAGTCTGCCTTCCTGTCCAGGTTGCTGAGAAGCAGGAGTACACATGGCAGGTTTGAGAAGCAGGGTTCCAAGCCCCTGGGTTAGGCCTGACACTCTAGTTTGGGATGGCTGTCATCTCTCTGGCAGCTTACAGCAAAGGTTTACCAGCATCTGATTCTGGGAACCCCACTTCCTTCACCCTTGGGCCTGGTGGGGTTGGGTGGAGCCAGGCAGGGCTGTGGTTTTTCTCTTAAGCAGCAGCAGGCCTGGTAATCAGAGCTTAAGTGGGCCTGGGTAGTCTGGAGTTGAAATTTTCGCTTTTTTTTTTTTTTACGGTATAGGAGTTTGAACACTCAGGGCCTCATGCTTGCTAGACAGGTACTCTACTCTTTGAGCCATTCTGCCAGCCATTTTTTGTGTTGGGTGTTTTCAAGATAGGGGGTCTTGTTAACTATTTGCCCAGGCTGAACTGTGATTTTCCTGATCTCGGCCTCCTGAGTAGCTGGGATTATAGTTGTGAGCCACCAGTGCCCAGCAGATCTTCACCTCTTGAGTTCTGTTTTGCCTCCTGTGGGCAGCCAGGGAGAAGGCTTAGAGCCTATATCTTATCAGCTAGTTAGCTGGAGGAACTGGCTCTTCCCTGCTTTGGTTCTCTCAGCCTGTAGTGGGGTGGTTGAGAGTCATGGCAGTGTCTCTGAAAGGGCTGTTGTGATCCTGGTAGGAGGGGAGCTCCTAGTACCAGACTGTGTGTCCTGGCATTTGGCAAAGCTGAGATTCCTCCGTCCTGCATGACTAAAACATGGGAGGGGCCAGGACAAAGGGCTGTGAACTCTTCTTTGGGTTTTCCCTGGATATGTGTGCCAGCTGTTGGGCCTCTGCTCATGTATGCTGCAGGGCCCAGAGAGTGTTCAAAAACAGAGGCTCTGAGGAATTCACAGCTCCAACATCTGGGAGAGGAAGGCTCTCAGGAACAATAGCTGGATGGGAATGAGTGTTCTCTGAATATCTTCTGTCTATACCTCAGGTGGGAGTGGTGATCCTGAGAGAGGAGCAGCACATTTTAAGACCCACAGTCCCCAGGCAGGGTCTGTGCTTAAACCACCAGAAGATAGAGAGAACAGCCACCTTAGCTTCAGATCTGGACCTCCCAGAGAGGAGAACCTGGGTCCCATAAACCCACAGTACAGTTCAGGCCCTGGTGGGATTCAGCAGCAGGAGGGTATCTGTCCCCAGTCTAGGGAGCTGTTAACTATTCTACAGATCCTGCTCCTTCTTTACCTCTAGACCTGCTGCTCCAAGGAGAGGCTGTAGTTGATCATGAGTGACCATTGCCTCTCCCCAACCTCCCAGGTGCCTGACTAGACTATAGATGAGCAACTTTTCATTCCTGGGCCAGGCAGACAGTCTCTTCCTGGGATTTTGGAGGAGGTCAGCCCCAGACCAATTCTGGGTGATGGGTCCAGGAAGATTTGGAAAAATCTTTTTAAAGAAAAAGTTGTTATGACACTTGTTCAAACGTTAAGGCAGATCATTCAAGACTATTGCAATGGGTTTTTAAATAGGGGAGAGAAATTGGGCTCAACTTCAAAAATAACAAAGGAGAAGTGGGAACTTGATAGCTCAGGAATGGTGTGTGGAGATCCTGGAAAACTTATAAAAGGATAGGAAAATTTTTTATTCCATGGACCTAACAAGATTCTTGTTCAAGTCAAGGCCAGGCGATCAGATACTACCTGGTTGATGGTGGAGGATGAGGAATTTGGTAAGATATTGAGGATAAACTGACTTAGCAGAATTCTTGCTAAAATGGAGCTCCATAAGGTTAAAGAGAATCCTGGGGTCAGAACTGATGAACAGAGGGCTCAAAGGATTTGATTAAAGTTTGGTAAAAGAATCTATAGTCCACAGTGTCCTGTGTTCAGTCTTGCCTACAGTTCTTGCACTAGCCTAAGCTCACGATTGCTCACACCTGTTCCTCAGGAGTGTATCTCTCCTGTGAGTGTTCCTCCTTACCTCGGCACTCTCTGACACAATGCATCTTCTGAACTAAGGGGGTTATTGTTTCCAGAAACCTTGGTCCTTATGTTTTCAGCATCTACTGGCTCCCTTCCTAGCCACCTGCTAGATTTCCTTCCTTCCCCTCTGCACCCAGGACATAGTGTGGACCTGGGGTCTCATATCCCTCTGCAAGCCCCCCAACCTCCCGTTGCTGAGTCTATTGCTGGACAGTCCTACCAGTCTAACCCATGAAGGCCTCTGAAACTGAACTCCTCCTTTGCTCTGCTATCCCAATCCCAGGCAAACCAGCCTGACAACTCCGCCCCCCCCCCCCCCCCCACAATTTACTCTCCCCTGCCTCCCAACCTCCCACATGCTAGGACTGTCTGATTTGCTTTGGCTGGGTCCAGGGAGGCGCTGTGGGGTGATCTCCTCCTCAACCTGAGCCTGGACTGCATGTTCCTGGACTACACATTCCTTGGCTTTCTCCTGGGGTTTTAGCTTGCTGGAGCCTCACCAGCTCCATCCCCCGTCAGAAGCCTTCAGATCTTGGCATCTAGCCGATCTCCTTCCTTCTCCAGGAGTGAGGCTACTCCTGATTTTCTGTTTGCCCTTTCTTATATTTTGCAGACCTGCCTCTTAGGAGGGCTGGCTCTCACCAGTCTCCTTGGCACAGATGACCTGTTTGGTCTGTCTCTTCCTGGGCTGCTTTCAGCTTGACAGCTAACTTGTATGAACCAGGCTGCCTGTTGGCTCCTTCTGAGTCCTACCCAACTTCCTGAAGGCCCTATGGCTTGTGACAACCCAGGGAATGGTGATGACAGCCCTGTTCTCTACAACCATCCTGCCTCCTGCAGTCATAGTCTCTTGCTGTCCTAGCTGCTTCCTGTGAAATAAAAGCAATGGTGTAAACAGGATAAGTTGCGGGGGGGGTGGGCATGTCAAGCAGAGAGTAAGTGCGAGTAAGAGTAAGTGGGGGTGGGGCATTCATTCCTGAAGGCTCTGTGGTGCTGAGAATAGGTAAGGCGAGTGGCATGTGTCCAGGTACAGGGGTGGGGTAACTGGTTCTGTGCAGAGCCCCTCTAGGTTCAGGCAGCGGGGGACAGGATTTGCCGTGGAGGCAGCCCTGGAGAGGATCTGGTCTTGGTCTGATGGAAGGTTGTGGGGTTTCAGGTAAGACCTGCTGAGGTCTTGTACTGGGCGCAGTGAGAGGAGCAAGAACTTGTTCTCAGCAGCTAAGGTATGAGGGCGCCAACTGCGAGTGTGGTTCTCCTTGCTGTGAGAGCACGTTTGTACTTGTTCATTTGGGGGTTACTCATAAAACAGTTGGCAGTTAGCAGAAAGCATCTTAGAGAATAGAGGAGTCAAACACATGTTCTCCCTGGCCTCCCTTCTCTGTGGCTTGGGCAGGCTGTGAGCCTGAGGCCATTAGGAAATTGTGCCTGGTGTGATGTCCCAGGGGTGGGACACAGCAAGTGTTCTGCTCATGAACTACTCCCCAGTGTCAGGTCTCTCTCCCAATACTGTGGCCAGTTGTGGCTCTAATGGCTGGCCATGTATCATCTCTCTAGCAGCAGGAGAAACTGGGATGGTTTTTGTATTATTCCTTAGGGGCAGAATCACCGGGAGAAAATATATCAGCGCTTTTGAGTGCAGAATATTTATTGACATGCCCATTAAAGGAGGCTTTTAAGCAACATATGTATCTCTTTAGCAAGGAATAAATATACAAACGCATCTGACTCACAACTCCATTCCACATCTTCCATTTCTTGAAAGATACATGGAATTTCATGGCTAAGTGGCTGGGGTTTTGAGCTGGGATTTTGGAGAAACTGTTTTTAGCTTGTCCTTGGAATTGGGCCAGGACTAGAAATCTGTCGAAATAGCTTTCTTTAGCTGCTAAAATGGGGATGGGCACATAACACTAGGGCTTTGAGCCTGACTGAAGACTGTGGAGGTCCTAGAAGAAGGGACTTGCTGGTTGCCTAGGTTTTAGCCTCCCCAGAATGGACACACACACACACGTGTTGTCTGGATCTTAGGGGTCCTACAGATGGTCCTTGGTGTGGAATAACCTCAGTTTCCTTTCTGCCTTTGTCAGAATCTTCTTGCTCTTAGGAAAACTTTCTTTCTATTTTGGGACTTAGGGTGTAAGGGAGCTACCTGAATTGGTTCCTAGGTAGCATTCTTTTCCCCTCCCCCATTTTTTCTTCTTTCCCTCCCTCTACTACTACTTGTTCTAGGAAGATACCAGAAGCTGCCTACAGAGAGCTATTGATAAAGCTTTTTTTTGAGATAGGGTCTCCCTATATAGTTTAGGCTGACCTCCAACTTACTATCCTCCTGCCTGAGAGCTGGGTTTACAAGTGTGTACCACTGTGCCTAGCACTGGTAAAATTTTTTTGTTCCTCTAGTTACAAATTTAAGGCATTTGACATACTGATTTAGATTTAATTTTATTTTTTTAAGAATATACACATGACATAAAAAACATAGAACAAAGATGTAGTGAAAATTTACATTTCTGTCCTGACCCTTTCAGTTCTGCTCCCCTGAGGATTCAGTCACCAGCTGTTTGATGCTTAGGTGAGCATGTCTGGACTCCTCTTGCTTATACCCTTGCTGTTATACTAATTATACTGCGCTGTGCTTACTGGTTTTCACTCTAAAATTTATCCCAGGATTGGTCCATTTCAACACATATGGTTTAGTCCATTCATAAATAGCAGCAGGTCAGTGAACCTTGACTCACGTTACCAGCCCCCATTGATGGACACTGAGGTTGCTTAAGCCAGTTTGCAGAGTGCCCTATATATGTTGGTAGATCTGGTGACTGGTTGTGGAATTGAAGCATTGGGTGCTTATCAGGAAAGAAGCATGGCTGTTTTGATTCCAAGAAGTTAGAATGGAAGCTTCTGAGGTTTTCTCCAGGGGAGAGCTTTCTGCTGGACCACAGTTGGTTCCTACCCTGTTCTGTCTGTGGTTCAGCTCAGGTCAGCCTGTCTCCACCAGCATTTTGTTTGTAGCCCTTAGCTGTGCCCTTTGGCCCATCAGACATGACCGAAACACACAAAAGTGTGATATGTGAGTATGAGGAGGCCACCAGAGCTAGATGTAGGGTCTGGGGAGAGAGGCAGTGTCTCACTTTTGGTTTGAGCTGCTCAGGAGTTCACAGGACCTTGGGTGGTGTGAAGCAGAGCCTGTGTTGCAAAACAGGCTGGTCTTCCACATTAGAAAAGAGCAGGTCCTGGAGTGGGTATGAGGATCTAGCCTGCTGCCCTGGCCTCTCTGGACCCTCTACTGCGGTAGGATCCCCCATATCCTGCTTGCTCTGCAGCCATGCTTGACTGGCATACTGTGATTGTTGTAAAAGCCTGTGTAAAAGGCACCTGGGTAAATAATAGATAGCTTTTCTGTTTTGAACAGCACTTTTTGAGCAGAAGTAGGGGTAAAGGCACCCCAATTTTTCCTTTCTGGGATGGGTTAGGAGAGGAAGAAATGTGAGAGAGAGCCCACTCCTCTGCCTTGGGAACTCTCTGGCAGTTTTCCTGTCCCTGTAGCTACTGTGTGCCTCTGATGACCACAGCCTTCTCTTGTGTGGCTTTGGCCATCCCAGGGCAGGACAGGAAGCAGGAAGATTTTAGGGCTGGCTGACAGATAACCCCCTCACTAGACCTTGGCCCTCCTGCCCTGGTATGCAGAGAACTCCTCATCACTGCAGTCATACACAGTCCCCAAAGTCCAGAATTCCCTGTGTCTGCGGCTCTGTTGTTGAGGGCCTGGGCCCTTGGTAGCACAGAGGTTTCTATTGTGGCAAGATGGCAGTGAAGCCTGACCTGTGGAGCTGAGGAGGAGGGGCCTGGGCACTGACAGTGGAGCTATTCATAGGCTCTGCTCTGGTTTCCTGCTGCCTCCCATTGTGGGTTTTGGGGGATGGGGATGGGAGGAGGGAGAGGGAGTGGCTAGGGCTGCTATTGTTGTTGGCTGCTGGAGCCCATTGTGCTTAGTAGAAATCCTGAGCAGACAACCCTGAGCTACTCCTGGACCCTCACTGTTCTCAGGCTCAGCTCTGCTCTCTCCCTGAGCTTGCCCCACCCCCAGGTCAAGAAGAGCCCTGCCCTTTGTGGATACCTCTGTTCTGCAGGATGCCTGCTTTTCAGCTGCCTGTCCACCGCATTGAGAAGCTTGTTCTGCTGAGCCCTCCCAGCCCAGCTGTGCCTTGGGTAGGGGCCAGGCCCGTGCCGTGCCTGGGTTGCTGTCAGTCTTGTAGCTGCCCCCCTTTGTGCTTACCCAGTGTCCTCGTCCTGTTCTTGAGCTCTCAGCTGCAGAAAAGCCTGCTCAATGGCAGCTGGGCCAGCAGCCACTCTTGCTGCCTGAGCCCCAACCATTTTCCTTTGTTCTGCCATCTCTGGGCTCTCGAATCAAAGGCGGGCAGCAGGCAGCCAATGCACTGCACTGGCAGAAGCCCTTACAACAGGAGTCTCCCCACTGAGCCAAAGGCATGGCAGCGGCCTGTCTGTACCTAGTACCTCCATTTCCCAATGAAACCGAGGTTTCGCTTTGTTTAGAGTTGCCCCCTTTCTGGATTAGATAGTGATGATTGACTCCTATGTGAAGACAGAGGGCTCACCTGTTTTTGGCTGCTGGGGTTGGGAGGGGCGCTGGGCTGGGGAGCGCATGGGAGAGAGGGAACTAGCCACCTAGTCCTAAGAAAAAGGCACTCTTGGGCATATTGTGATGCCGGTAAAGCCTGTAGGGAGAGCTCTTAGTCATCAGTGGCAGGACTGGTGGTGCAATTGTTGGTCTTTATGGTGGTCAGGATTTTTTTCTGAGGGGAACTGGCCCTTTACAATTGAAGCTAAATGCCTCTCTTCTCCCCTTTCTCAATTTCTGGTGGACAGAAGGAGCATTCTTTCTGGGGGGGTCCATTTTCAGATCTGCCTGGTCACAGGTAGGGATGAGGGTCACTCTCCCACTCATGTCTGACATCCCTTTCTGGCAGTGTGCAATCCATTCAGTCTCCTTTTTGCCAGATTCTGTAAGTCTCCAACAGAGTTTTGTACAGAACACTTCCAGACCCATCAATCTTGATCATTGCAGCTGTCTATCTTACCTGACTACTATCAGTCAAGTCTTATAAATTAGGAAACAGTTCTCAACCCCAGAGAGGATTGCACCTTGGGTTGTCCTCATTTCGGCAGATATAGCATTTGCAAGACCCAAAGAAGAAAAAGCTGGAGTTCACCGTTAAATGCATGAAACACACCTGCCACTTTTAGGGTAATTGCATCCAAATAAGATGGGGAAAGGTCATGATCAAGGCTACATGGTGCCCAGGAAAAAAACACTGGGAAGAAGTGACCTTGGTAGGTCACTTCTCTGGGGGTTGAAAATGTAATCTCTGATTAGAAAATGTAATCAGACTAGATTACTCGTCTCTGAGTAGCAAATGTACGGAAGGTTACTCAGATGAATTTGGGACCTTTTTGGTTCTGTGAATTTAACTCCAAGGGTTGGTTACTACCTTGAACTTCTCTTACCAGCTCAGGATCTTTTGGAAGAAAATGTCATGAGATCCTTGAACAAAGTCTCCCCTCTCTTGGGAAGTGGGACTTGGGGAGAGGGAAGTAAAGCTTTTGTTTTATCTCCCACCAAAGTGAGGTGGGGCTGTTAGAAGAAAAAACAAAAAGGTAGAGATAGCCTCTACTTAAATATCTCATTTTTTCTTCCTTAGTGTGTATGGATTTAAATTTTGTCCCTGTTTTGTTAACAGATTCCAGGAGGCAAAATGTTCTTTCCCTGTTGCCCTTTAGGGGTGGGAGTCTAGTCATTTATCTGCTTTTCCCTGCCTTGCCTCCATCCCTTGGGCCCCCAGCCCTGCCTGCCAGCCCCTACCTCCCTCCAGGGCTTGCTGCCCTACTGTTTCCTCCCATTGTCCTTGGGGTGGCAGGGAGCAGCCTCAGTTATTTGCTCCTGGCTGTGTTTCTGCTCCACATCACTGGAGGCCTGCTGATCAAGGGGCTAGAGGCAGGCTTTACTCTTCATTTGGCTGGAGTAGCTTTCACAGCTGTGAAATGGGAATAAAAATAACCTGTGATGGGCTGGGGATATGGTACAGTGGTAAAGTGCTTGCCTTGCATGCAGAGGTCCCTGGGTTCAATTCCCAGCACTGCAGAAACAAAGTCCTGTGATAATTCTGTGGGGTGCACTAAAATACTGAACAAATTCCAAGTGAAAGTGTTTCTCCGGGAAAGCTGACTACATCCCACTGATCTAAATCAGCGCACGGTAGGGATGTGCTTCCTTTAATGGTGGCTTTCCTTCTGCACATCTGGGTTGTGGCTAGTTTTCTTAGGCATCTGCCATCCAGGCTTCTTAATGGGCAGCATCGCAGCGGCATCAGGGAGCTTGTTGAAATGCAGAATCTTTTTTTTTTCTTTTCCTTTTATTATTCATATGTGCATACAAGGCTTGGTTCATTTCTCCCCCCCTGCCCCCACCCCCTCCCTTACCACCCACTCTGCCCCCTCCCTCTCTCTCCCACCCCCTCAATACCCAGGAGAAACTATTTTGCCCTTATTTCTAATTTTGTTGTAGATGAAATGCAGAATCTTGGAGGGGGGTGGTGTACACATCCCAGACCAGCTGAATCAGGATCTGCAGACTTTAACAAGATTCCCAGGTGATTCATGTGTACTTTGAAGTCTGAGAAGCACTGGCCCAGACACCTGCCCTGTTACTTGCACCATCTTCAGTCTGTTGTGTGGATTTGCTGCCTACCATCATGCCTACCTTAAAGTTTGTGAACTTTAAATGGGTCTGGAGCTCCTGCTTTGTGGCCCCTTCCCTCAGGCATGTAGTAGTGTACTGCAGGTCTCCTGGGTGCTGGGGGAGTCCTGGAGGTACAGGACTGAGAAAGCTCCAAGGCTGTGGTGAGGTCATCTTTGGGGCATGCTGCTGGGTGGGTAATTGGAGCCTCCCTGGGCCATCTGGTGCCACTCACCGTACCCTGTCTGCTCCCCTCAGTCTGTTCCAACTGAAGTACAGAATCAGAATCAGGTTGTAGGTGTGGTGATTTTGTTGAAATCAAAGCATTCTTATAAAGAATTCTTATAAGAATTCTGATTTTGATTTTGATTTCTATTGAAATCAAAGCATTCTTATTCTATATAAAGATGTTTTGGTGTGTGTTAAAGTTCAAATACATAGTTCAGAAGGGGGACTATGAGTTTACATTTTGTGGTAGTTTTGAAGTAGAAAAATGTTTGAGGTGGTTCTCATGATTGCACTAGCTCAGCTGGCCTAGCCCCTGCATTCTGCAGGGTGATGAGAGAGACTGGCACCCTGGGAGAGGATGAGACCCAGTTCCCCTGCACAGTTTTGCCCACCCCTCTGTGTTTCAGGGGGCTGATGTGCTGACCTTGTGACTCTCTTGTCAGACTCCCTTCACCAGTTTCCCACCATTGATTTGCAGTTTTTAATAAATACCTTCCCATTCCTTTTCTCATTTGACATTTAGTTTTATTTATTTTTCCCCAGTAGGCTTCACTGTTCAGAGATTCTTCAGGAAGGTTTTTTGCTTGTTTGTTTTATCTTACTTTTGTAATCTTTTCCCCCCATGCTCTTTGCTTTGCTTGGAGGAGGCTGTGGACCAGGCTGTGCGCTAAAGTGTCCCACTGTAAAAGCAGCAAAGGATTCCAGAGTTCTCCAGAATGTCATCCTGGAGAAGGGGGAAGGGGTTGTTTGTCATAAAACATAGTGTATTGTAGCACACTGTGCAATTGATACAAAAAAAACTTTAAACATTTTAGAGCCATAATCTTTATGCCTTTCAGGAATTAAAAAAATGGAGAAAAGGAGTATAAATTATATGCACTTGGTCTTATGTGGTCCTTGTGTTAGTGGTGGGGAGAGAAGGGGAGAAGTACAAACCCATGCAAAGAGAACATTGCAAGTCCCCATTAGGCATGCAGGTCGAATCCTTGCAGCTTCACCAGAGCTCTGCAAGGGTCAGCAGACACCAAGTTATTGAAGCAGTTTATTTCCTGAGATGGGAGCACACTGGGCCCTCTGTTTATGAAATGCATCAGAGAAGAGCCAGGTGCCAGTGACTTACGCATGTAATCCCAGCTACTGAGGTGGCAGAGATAGGTCGAATTTCGGTTCGAGGCCAGCCTGGGCAAAAAGTGAGACGCTAACTCAAAAATTCCCAACACAAAAAGGAGGTGGTAGAGTGGCTCGAGTGGTAGAGTGCCTGCCTGGCAAGCATGAGGCCCTGAGTTCAAGCCCTGGTGCAGCCAAAAAAGAAAATACATCAGAGTCATAGGATGAGAGAGTAGCCCCGAGTAGCCCTGCCAGGTTCAGTTACAGTATGTCCCTATCTACCAGGCACTGCCATTGTTTCCAAACCAGTGCACCTGTAGATGTGGTCCCCCCAGCCAGTTCACATTTCAGCCAGCTGCTCTGTAGGGCATTTCCTGACCCTCTTCCTGCCACCTATTCCTCCTTGCCTCTCAGCACCTACCTGACTGTGTTTAGGCTAGGGAATGGTGGCCCGAGTTGTCTGTGTATGATTCTTGGTGCCTTGTGTACAGCACACCCTGAACATCCAAAACATGAAGAAGCAAGTTCTGAGGTGTAGTCTCTTTCAACAAAGGGAGTCAGAGAGCCTGAGCACCGAGGGATTGCTGGGCAGGTTGTCTTCAAGCCTTGCTGACCTATGACCTTGGCCCTCTGCCTTCACTTGAGAGTTAGTGAGTGGGCACAGGGGTCAAACTAGTCTTCCTGAGGTCTGCTGGCATGGTGTGCTAGCTTCCTGGGTTCTTGTTCCCTTTGGAGGTATGCTATAAATGGCCTACATTCTCCACCTCTGTGTGCAGTTGGCTGAGGATTAGGCTCTCCTGTGCTTTTGCTAGGGGCACCTAAAAGGATTCTGTTTACAGATATCTTGCCTGGACTTAGTTTTCAGAACATGCCATCATTATCAGGGCAGAGCACCATGACTGTATCAGCCTCACATCCTCCTGGGAGTGGGCAGTTTCATATTCAATAGAAGAAGGAAAGTGGAATAGGAAATCAGCTTGCAATCCTGGGAGGAGCCAGGCTTCCTCTTCCACAGCTCTTCCTCTTCCAGCAGCTGTGGGTGACCAGGCCCTGCCTCAACTGGGCGTGCAGGTGTTGCCCTGGAGCTGCTGGTGCAGTTGAATGAGCTGCCTGGTGAATCATTCTGAAAATCTTTGCTGGGACCTGAGGTTGGTTTGTTGCCTGAATGTTTTGTCTTCTTCTCCCCTCACCCCCGCTTTTTTTTTTTTTTTAAAGAGAAGGTCCACAAACAGTACCTTTTGACTTGAGGCCACTTGTTTTGTAGACTCCCCAGTAATTTGTGTTTACTTGATGTTTCCTCATAATTAGATTCCTCATGATTAGATTCAGGTTATCATTTTCGTCAGGAATACTGCAGTATCCATGTGGCTCAATTAAGCACAGGAGGTCAGGCTAACTCAATTTTTGACGCATTATTGGTGATGTTGACAGTGATCATGGGTTAGTGTGTTGTCTGCTTGATTTCTCCATTGCTAAGTTATTATGATGCTCTTTATAGTTAACAAGTGCCTTGTGGGGAGGTACTTTGAGACTATGAAAGTATACTGTTTCCCATCAAAACTTCATCAACTAGTTTTAAGATCCATTGATGAGTTGTGACAGGTTTGTCAAGGTTTCTGAATGGTGATGATTTAATTTCATAATTACTTCTACATTTATCCTTTGGCATTCTGCTATAAGGAGATCTTCTTTCTCAGTCATTCATATTCTCGCTTTCTCTCTCTCCCTCCCTCCCCCTTCCTTCCCTCTTCCCTCCCTTCCTCTTTCTCTCTTTGTTACAGTGGACTCATAAGTTCTTGTTTGTTTTGATGCTCAGATTGTTACAGATTTAGCCAGTGGGGGGCTTCTTCAAACTACAGTGAAAAACAGCTCTTTGAAAATGTGTCTTTTCCAGATCTTCCTGGTCCTACTGATAGGATTCTGGAAACATTTCCCTGTTGACTCAAATGTTCTGTGGAGTTTGGGATCAGCTGGACCAGTCCCATTATTTTCCAGTGGAAATGGGAGCCCCTGTTTTTTCCCAACCACCTGCTGAGAAAAGTGACCTGCTCTATCTCCCTTCATGCTGTGTTTCTGGGTCAGAGTTTCTTTGAACAAAGGCTCCTGTAGCTTAAAAAATAATAAAAATAGTAAGTTTGAAAATCACTGGATTAGGTGACCTCCATTCCAGGCCCAGCAAGCACTTCTCCTGCTGAGCTCTCCCTCCCTTTCTTCCCTCCTTTGACCTACATCTACTCTTCCTCAGCTACTTTCCTCACAGCAACAGCCAGTGCTGAAGTAGACAAAAGCCGCTTCTCTCCAAATTAGCAAGGAGGCCCCTTGATGTTCCTGACACTCAGCAGGTTTGGGTTGTGGGTTGGTGGTGGTGGAAATGCATAATGCTTAATTTGCTAAAGTTCAGTATTTTTGCAGGAAGCCAAGCACTTAGAACCCAGGCTTGTTGGAGAGCCTGGTGAGGCTTGGAGCCTGTGGCCTATCCTCTTGAACTTCCACACGGAGGCTACTTCAGGGCTTTTGGTCAAGGGCCTCATGGCCTTGGGACTTGAGTCGCTTCTTCTCCCATACATGTGCACCAAGGCAGTTCTTGTCGTCCTTTGATAAAGAAAAGTGTCTCACCCCAAACTCTGTACAGCTTTGTAGTGTCTTCACAGAGTGGAGTCATACTTCTTGATCTTATTGTGGGTGGTAGACCCTGAGTGTGGGATATTGGGTAGCTGGGGACTGAGTCACCAGAGGACATATACACTTCTGACTGTGTGAGTGAGTCAGAGAGAGCAGAGCCCCTCCTGTTGCTCTCAAGATGACAGAGGCACAACATGGTTCTTCTGCAAGATTCCTGTGGGTAGTGAGGCAGCTGCTCTGGCTTAATGTTACAGGCCTCCCCCTTACTGGAGCCACATCTTTTTCCATGCCCACTGACCCTCTCCTAGGTTGCGCCTAGGGCCTACCTAGTCCTTCAGCCTGTGAATGTTCCCCAGTGCTCTCTAGGTTCTGAGGCCTCCTTCTCAGATGATAGCAACATCTCAGGCCCAAGGTGTGCACTTGTTGGTGCAGAGGGACCAGCTCTGGAAATGGGCCTGGAGTGGCCTGGCATTGGATTAGGTGCTGGAAGCCTTACAGGCCCCGTGAAAAGGTAGAATCTTGGTGAGTGGACAGAACTGGGGAATGAGAGGGAGGAGAGGTCACAAGGACAATTAAGTTGGGGGGCAGCTACAGCTCAGAATATGGGTGGGTGGTGGTGTCATTGAGGTCAATGGAGTCCTCAGGAAAAAGAAGGTGGAGATAGAGAGCAGGTAAGAGACCTTCAGGCCTTCTATTTGAGGTGATGAAGGACTGAGCTGTGGTCAGTCTTTCAGGAGGGAATGGAGAGGACTCAAGGACAGCTTCCAAGCAGATGGCTTAAGTGCCTGGGTGGGGGAAGGTGCCCCTGGGTATCCAGGTAGCACTGTGGCCCATGATCTGCTTTTGTGTCTGGGGCTTGGAGATCAAGTGTGAACGGCCAGGCACAGATCTGAGACACCAGCAAAGTAATGGTGGGGATGGCCCTGAGGTGTGTAACTAGCTCACCAGAGGGTGATAAGCATGCATTCCTGGGGCAGCATGTGCATGCATGTAGCCCGGAGAGCAAGTTCTTGCTGTCTTTGTGGCAAGCCTTCCTTCCTATAGCACTCAGTTCCAATTATCTCTTGCCTTCTGGCTGGCTTCCTTCCTTCCAGGCATCAGTCTGTCTGTCTCTATCTTCTTTCCCCTTATTTGTAATTTATATAGCAGTATCAGGAATGGGTCTATTGTATCAGAGCTCTTTTAGTTTTAATCTTATTAAAGTATAGATTGAGGGGACTCAGATTCTGCATTTCCAGCAAACTCATGTTCCTGGTGGTGTTACCTGACCAGAGAGTCAGTGTCTCATTTTATTTTATTATCATATTATTATTGTACTAGGGGTACATTGTGACATATACAAAAGTTCTTGCAATATATCATAGTTGAATTCACCCCTCCATCATTCTCCTTTATCACCCTCCCCCCATTCCTGGAATAGTTTCAACAGGTCTCATTTTTCCATTTTCATACATGACTACATATTTCCACCACATTCACCCTCCTACACCTTTTCCTTTTATCATCCCCTCTTCCACTGGTATCAACCCCCAGGTTGGACCTGTTCTCCATTTTGAAAAGACATTTTTGTTTGTTTAAGTATCCCATTTAAAAATAGACATCGTCCAAAGAGAGTGAGTCAGAGGGGATATGCTGGAGAAACGTAGGGAGAGGAGACTGTAGGAGGGCATGCAGGTGACTGTCCTCCTCTCCTAAGGTCCCTGGCCCAGCTTCCTTGGGTGTAGAACAGCCAAGCTCATTGACAGTTGTTCTGAGGGAGTGCCAATAGATGAGGATGATAGGGAGTTTTTTTTTTTGAGACAGGGTCTCACAGTGTAGTGCAGACTGGCCTTGAGCTTGCTATGTGTAGCCCAGGCTGGCCTCAAAATCTCATCCTCCTGCCTCCTCCTATTGAGTGCTGGGGTCAGAGCCATGTGCTACCAGGCCTGGCTGAGGAGGATGAGGATGAGGATGACAGCTGATCTGGAAATGAATGGAAGAGGTAATGAAGTTTTTTTTTTTTTTTTGGTAAATCTAAGTTTTGATTTAAAGGTCTAGTCTTTGTTCTGAGTTGATGTCCTTTTCTGCTTTCCTCCATGTCCCCACCAACTGCTTTAAATCAACTTTTATTTAGTATCTTAATAATTTCTGTAGGTCAGAAGTCCAAGTACAACACAGCTTACCTAGTTTTCTGCTTAGGGTCTCACATTCAAATTAGTGTTGACTGTGTTCCTTTCTGATGCTCTGGGGAGGAATTCATCTCTAAGTTTATTCATCATGTTGGCAGAATCCATTTCTTTGCTGTTGTAGGTTAGAGGACCACGAGAGCCTCTCTAGTCCCTGCAGGTGGTTCCCACATCTCAGACCCAGCAGTGGCACATCACATCCTTCTCATGCCTAGAATCTCTCTGACTTCTGCTTTTTCCCTCAGCTGGGAGAATTTAAGAGCTTATGTAATTGCAGTTGGATCTGTGTTTCTGTGGGTTCCCACTAGTGGATTCAACCAACCACTTTCAACCTGGAAAGTACTCAGGGAAAAAAATTGTGTCTGTGCTATACATGTGTACATGTACTTTTTCCTTGACATTATTCCCTAAACAATACAGTAAACAACTATTTACAAAGTATTTACATTGTGTCAGTTATTGTCAGTAATCTAGAGACAATTTAAAGTTTATGAGAGGATGTGCATAAGTTATATGTAAATGCACTATTTAGTATAAGAATTTGAATGTCTTCTGTTGGGTCCTGGAAACAATCCCCTGTGGATACCAAAGATGACTGACTGTGTATTAGACCCACTTAATAATCTCCCTATTTTAAGACTAGTTGATTAGTAACCTTTATTGCATGAGCAAAGTCTATTTTGCCCTTTCTTTACCCTTTTATATGGTAATAGATTATACTTCCTGCCCTTTTTTTTTTTTTAACTTTACTAAATAAAAAATGGCAAGTTAAGATAAGGGGAATTTCAAAAAGAAGAATCCGTCTACCAGGTTGGGGAGAATGGAAAAGAAAACAACCAAACCAAAATACTTACAAGCTAGGAATAGGTAGTGGGCAAGTGATCCAGTTGAAATGTAAGAATTGAAGGAACCAGATTATTTAGGGGGGCATGAGGGGAACATGGGCATCAGAGGTGGCAAATATAAGAACTGTTGGAAAGCAATTGATAGGACGTATTCCTTCCCTTCCTCTGGGATGCTGGGTGACTCCTTCCCCCGTTAGCTGGATGTTGGAGAGCATTCTCCAGAATGAGAAGGAAGACCTAAGGGCTGGGAGACTCTAGGTGATCTAGGGGTTTAGTATTGAGACCACCTCCATCCCTCAGTCTTCTAACGCCATTTAGCTTCTAGAACATTTGACAGCCAGTCCTTTAAAAGAGACCTCACTGGGAAACCTAACCAGCCTAAGAAGGAAAAAACAAACTTCTGACAACAAGCAAGATCACCCTGGACAGAAACTTACCCACCCAAGGACTCAGAGTTTCCAGTTAATTCCTTAGTCATTCAGTCTTAATCATGAGGGTTACCAAGGATTACTGGACATCTGAAGAGCATGTCTACCATGAAAGAAAGAAAAAAAAAAATGCAGCTTGAAAGAAACAGCCTACTTAGAGAAAAAGTAAAGACATTTCTTTAGAGTAAGAATAGGATACTATAAAAAGGCACATATAGAAAACAAAAAGTTATTCAAAAATTAAAATAAGGGCAAAGCAAAAATGACAAAGTTGAAATAATCTTGCAGAAACTAGAGCAAAAAGATGAAGAGATGAGTACTAGGGCAGAGAAGTAAGAAGGTTAAAGGGTCAGCAAAGGGCTCCCACATGGGTCAAAAGGAGCTGCAGAAAGGAGAACAGAAAAGAATTCAAGTGGCAAAATCAAGGAGGAAAACATTTCCTAGAATAGAAAGTTATGTTCTTCACATTGAAAAAAGTCTAACTGTTGAGCCATGTGGATGGAGGTAGACTTGCACAAGTATCCAGAAACCTTAGTGTGCTAGGGGAAACAATCACACAAGTGTGCAGAGAGAAAGAAACAGTTTAAATACAAAGATCAGGAATCAGAGTGTTTTGGGGCCTCTCAGCACTTCAGAATACAGAAATCGTCGGAGTGATGCCTTCGTTTTTTTTGCTCTTGGTGATACTTGGTTTGAACTCAGGGCCTGTGCTCTACCACTTGAGCCACTTCTCCAGCTCTCCTTTATGTTTCTTGATGAAATTGATTCCCAGCCTAGAATTCTACACACAGCCTAACTCATTCAAGAGTGAAGGTAGCATAAAGATGTTTTCAGATATACAAGGTCTGAAAGACTCCCATTTTGCACTCATGGATTTCTCAACAAAGTTGAGCAAAGACAGGATCTCCTCTGGGTTGAGAAAAGGGATTCTGTGCATCCATCCAGGCTCTGTTCTGGGAGGGATTTCTTTTTGAAGAAAAAATAGAAACAGAGCATGAATAAGAACTTACTGAGTGGAGCGCTGGCCATGGTGGCACATGCCTAAAATCCCAGTCACTTGGAAGATGGAGAGCAGAAGGATTGTGGTTCAAGATCAGCCAGAGCAAAAAAGTTAGGAAGCAGCCCCCCAGTCTTAACCAACAAGCTGTGCATGGGGGTGCAAACCTGTGATTTCTGCTATGTGGGAGGCATATGTGAGAGGAAAGTGGTCCACAGCTGCCTCAGGCAAAGAACTAGAGATCTATGGTATGTGTGTAAGGGCAGGGATGTGGCTCAAGTGGTAGAGTGCCTGTCTAGCAAGTGTAAGCCCCTGAGTTCAAACCACAGTATCAAGAAAACAAACTTATTGAGAGGACATTTAGACAACTGGTATTGAATTTGAGGTTGATTGTTGATAAATGCATAGAAAATTAAGCAAATAGGAAAATAAGAATTCTTAACTGCAGAGAAAATAGAAAGTTGTACAGAGAAAGAAAAGCAGTGGTGGCTTACATGATTATCATAATATCAACTCTGAAAATTACCCCAGCCAGCTCCATAGTGGAGAGATGGGAAAAAACAAGGGGGTGGCGAGGAATAGGAGAGACGTGGTTCATAAGGAATAAAGAGTTACATCTTCATCTTCGAGGGTAGGAAGTTGGCAGGTAATACCAAAATCTGAAAATCTAGGGAATAGTAATGCAAGCACGTTATGTAGACATTTTTAAGAGACTTAGGTGTAAACCAAAGATTGGGCTGGTTGAATGTTCTCTGGAAAGGGGAAGCCCTGGCCTAGGGGCAGGGCTAGAGTCTCCACACAAAAGTTGATTCTGACATTATGTGCAGATATAATTTGAAAAAAAAATTAAGATGAGGGAATCTAGAATGCCATAGCGTGTGACTGTTAGAAATAAGACCCCGTAAGACCACCAGAGTCACAATTGAAGACACAGAAATGGAGAATTGTCTCTGCATGGCAAAATTTACTTCTTCAGAAGGGTACACAGGCGCACGGGCACAGCAAGCACAAGGAGTATACCATAAGCCTGCATTTTTATCCCTGACATGGAAGGGACCCTGCTCCCTTTACTCAGATTGGTTGAGTTCAGGTGCACAGTCTGCTCGCTGTTGGCTAATGCTACACTTGGAATTTAGGGGTGGAGTAGATAGTAATTTCAGCACAAAAACAGAGCTCTGTGAACAAGAATCTGGAACTGTAAGCAGCCAAGATGGTGACACAGTTTGATAGAAAAGACTGTTTTCCTCACTTGACATAGGGAAGTACTATGTCAGGAAAGTCATTTTAGTTGTGGATGCAAGTGTGCACCCTGCAGTGATTGTTGTTAAAATTATATATATTTTGGCAGTGCTGGGGATGGAACCCAGGGCTTCATTCATGCTAGGCCAGTGCTATATACTGTTACACTCCTAGACCATGAAGTTTATTTCTTACTGTGGGCCATGGTCAAACAATTAGAAAGCCATTGTTTAGTTGTTTCTCATTGTCAGCTCACTTGCAGAGCATGACTGCTCTTTAAATGAGAAAAGGTCAGTGGGGAGGAAAGTCACAGTTGAATAATAATACTTAGGTAGAGGGGGAGCCTTGTTTATTAGGTCTGCCCACTCACCACAGTGCTTCCTCTAGCAGTGGGCTCCATCTGCATTTATACTATCCAAGATGCTGCTGGTTAAGTGTGACAAGGGAAACCATGGAAAATCATGTATAGGCCCCACTCCAGGCAGCCCTTTTCATGCTCTTGAATTCTACTTTGGCCTTTTCTCACATGCTTACAAATAGTTCTGTAATTGCAAACTACGAAACTCATGTTTCATATGATGCATGTACTTTTTCTTCTGCCCAATTGTTAGTCATGAGTTTATTGGGTTTTTTTTTTTTTTTTTTTTTTTGGTGGGACTGGGGTTTGAATTCAGGGCCTCACACTTGCTAGGTAGTCACTCTACCACTTGAGCTACTCCACCAGCCCTAGTCATGAGTTTATTGGATTAAGGGTATGACCAAGTTTTTGTGTGTGTGTTAAGTGTCTGTGAATATTGCTTTCCGATGGGTAAGAATGTGTATCTGTCCATCTGTTGGCTGCCAGCAAGGTATGAACATGTCTCCCACCAGCAGTGGTGGTCATTTTGTTAAATTGAAAGTATATAATAGTGGGTTGGATTGTCTTTAAGTTTTTTTTTGTTTTTGTTGATACTGAGGTTTGAACTAGGGCCTCGTGCTTGCTAGGCAAGTGCTCTAACCTCTTGAGCCACTCCCTGTCTTTAAATTTTATTTCCAGCGATGGTGAGTATTTTTATATCTGTTAATTATGTTGAGCTTTGATTTCTGTGTAGTGTTCGTATCCTTTGTTTACCTAAAACAGGAGTCTTTTGTTTTACTAGGTGTGGATCTTTAGTGTTGTGTATATTTATCCTCTTTTATCCTTGCTGTAGCTGTAGAATATGTATCATTTATGTGTCCTTATTATTTTAATGTTACTTTTAATCATATGGGAAGTTTTGGTCATCTTGTACTTTGGATTTTTTTTTCCATTGCCTCAAAAGAAAAGATGATTTACATGGAACTGAAATATCCTGTTCTCCAGAGTGTGTGTATGAATGCATGCGTGTATGTATGCCCTTTAACTATTTAGATTGATTTTTTTTTTTTTGCTTACTTAATTACCTTTAGGTTGCTAATGACCTGTTTTAGCACTATTAAATAATTCTGCCTTTGCCTCTATTTAGAGAAGTTGATGATCTGACAAAATACGCCTCCTATTTGCCATGGGTATGCTTTATTTTGTATTAATAAGTTTTTGGAGTTGTGATAGTTTGAGGTCTTGATAATTACTTTTTATGCATGCAAAATAGCTTTTGGATGCTTCTCTACTGGGTCAGTTGGTAGTTAGTATTTGTGAAACTTTACCTATTTACTTTTAGGAAGCTAAGAGCCTTTGTGTGTGTGGGTGTGTGTGTTCAGATAAATGGTACTGGTGTTAATTGAACCCAATTGGTAGAGGACTGAGTTTTGTCTTCCTCTGGTATGACTTGATTTAGCAAATAAGGTGAGCAGCCAGGGACCAAGGTCACTTTGGAGTCATTTTAGGTCAGGTCTATGTTCTAGTTTCACCACTGTTCCCTTTACTGCCTTTTTGACGTTTTGCAAATGTGGTTAATACTGCTATTGGTGACTCACCAATACAAGGCTTACCACTGGCCTTGTCCCTCTACTGATGGAAGACCATCGTGCCCTGTGTAGTAGGATGGGCTTAGTCTGGAGTCCAAACAACTGTTCCCCTTATGCCCTTCAGTTTTAGCGCTAAGATGTGTCCATTGATGGCCAGTAGAAGAGAACTTGTGCCTGAACTAGGGCACCTTTCCTCCTTGCCTGAGGCTAGGGTAAGGGAGCAGGAAAGTGGGGTGGAGAAAGGCTAAAATTTTTAGTTCCCTTGCAGTAGTTTCCTCTTCTGAGGGTTGGCGATGGGGAAATAAGTGCCAGTGGGATGTCCTCACCCCAAAACCCCAGCTATCCTTTGTTAGACAAAAATAGCACCTTGGGTTGTAAGTGGCAGGTGTGTTGAAGGAAGTGTTGTCTGAGTTTGGCACACTGTGTTGTGGATAATGGGGAGTTTCTAGTTCTTCTCCGTCATGGACCTGCCGGTGGAATTCTGAGGGTTGCTCCACGCAGCAAGGGCGTGGAGCTTACCTCCTGATTATTGCAATTCTGACTTGGGTTTGGCCCTCAGCATTTGTGCAAGCAAGTTGTTTCCTGTTTGGTAGTGGTGCTTGTGGGTAGGAGAGGTGGATCCACCACACTGAAGCTGGCACCCTGCTGTCTCCATCTCTGTGAAGTCCCTTGTACATGTCCATGGTTTCCACACTGAATTGACTGGAGCACAAGGATCCAAGGATGAGGGTCCCTGTGTCACATTCTGTCTCTAAGGCCTCGGGCAGGGGACCAAGGATGAGTCAGCATGCTGTGGAAAGCAGGCAGACACATTTGCACTATGGTGAGTTGTGATCAAGGGAAAAGGGGAACTTGTGGAAGAGTCCTTTGCCGTGTTTGGTTAAACAATGGCCAAGGAGCATTTTCTAGGATTCCTAAGTATCCGGGTGCATGTCTCATTCACCTCCCAGGCTTTTCCAGGAACCTCGAGGCAGAGAGGTTGCATTTGGTACTCTGAGGAGCAGGATTTTCTTGCCTGTAAAAAGGAACAGACTCTTACTTAGGACATTTTCTTGTCTCATAGCACATTTCTGGCTGAGTTGGCTGTTTTGTGATAAACCTAACTGAGTTTTGGGTATATTTATTTGTTTATTTTTATAAGCATCAATCCAGCCATCTGTAGGTCCTCTCCCCAGCAAATAGCCCCCTCATCAAAACAAAAACAACCCCTGGTATTTTAGGGATCCACAGTCAGTAAAATACTGAAACAGGTAAATGTTATCTCTTTGGCTTGGCTTCTTTAGGAGCCAGTACGACCCTTCTGCCTTTGCAGGATCCCTAAAAGGACTGCAGCCCCTATCCGGACTGGTACCTGGTTCATCAGGTATGGGTTCTGCTGCTTGTCTCACATGTTGCAATTACCTGAGGAACTTGTCAATAATGCCAATTTAGGATCCAGTTCAGACCTACTAAGCAGAAGGGGGGTGGGATGGGGCTGGAATCTGTATTTAGAATAAGTGATTCTGATACTGCCAGCCAGGCTTCCCATGCCAGTGACACCAGGAACTGATCAACATCTTGGCCCAGGAAGGCAGGGGCTTTTCTGGCAGGCAGGTCTTGCTGTTACAGGATGGTGCCTGTGCCTCTGCCTGAGAGCATCTGTGCTTCTCCTTGCAGCTGTCTGTGTGGCCCTGGGATACTTGGACTTCATGGCTGTGTTTCCTGGTGTCCCCTAGCTTTGGGCGCCCAGGATGGCAGTGCTCTTACTCATTCTTGCAGGACAGTTTTGTAGAAGTATTCTGTTGGGATGGTGAGGGCAGTGGGGTTGAGGGCTGCTGGGTGGCTGTTCCTTCCCTGGGTGGGTAGACTTGAGTTCAGGTAGGCCATGTTCTTTAGTGCAGAGCTGCTCACTTTCCCATCTCTCCTGGGAAGATGGAGAGGGCAAGATGAGGGGTAGCTGAGAAGTTTCAGGAAAAATAGGAGTTTGTGTCCCTTCTTGGCACCTCTTTATCAGGACAGTGATTATGCTTCCTTGGCCATTTCTCTGGAAGGGACTTTACAAGTGGCTGCTCCTGAGGAAGGGACAGTAGCTGGGTAGTACTGGCATTTAGTGTGGTTGTCACCTCACTGCCAGTGTGGCCTTGTTTGTTCTTGTCATGGGGGCCCTGGTACAGCTGCCCTCTCTCCCAGCTTAAGCACCTTCTTCCCCACCATGAAGCCATGCTTTGGGGATAGGGGATGATGGAGGAGCTAGGGGGCACCTGGATTTCCGCTGGAGTTCAAAAAGGAATGTAGTACAGATGGGCCCTTGTGAAGGACTTTGGGGGATGGACACAGATACCCCCTCCCCTACCCCACCTTGCTTCAGGTCCCAGGGTGTTCTACAGAGGTTGTGTAGTCCAAGCTTTATTACAGACCCAGAAACCAAAGCTATGGTCCTTTAGGTGCAGTGGGAAAGGAAGACAGGATAGAGGTGACTGTCTCTCTTACCTAATCTGCATGTTCTTACCTCCGAGTGAGCTGAGCCTGGGAGGTTGTCTAGACAGTGCGTGAATGGATGTGGCTCCTTAGTTCTGGCTTTGTGTGTTGCCTACAGTTGTATCATGCCCAAATTTGCCTGACCTTTCATCTCTTCTTCCAAATGTGGCTCTTTATGGTTAAGCTCCCATTTCCTTGCTGTGGCTCTAACATGTGGAAAGAATGTGGAATGTGGAATCCCCTGTCCTTGGTTCACATCCTGGGCTCTGTCATTGCCCTCTTGTCCTTGGGCAAATTGTAAGACTGTTTTAAACCTCTGCGTCCTGAGCACAAAGTGGAGAAATCAACACCCAATTGAGAGGTGCTGAGATAAATGTTTGGGAAAGTTCCATGCAGAGTTCTTGGTACTTAGAAGACACTTTAAAAATTATCATTCTCCACTCTCAACAATTCCCCTCTTATCCTTTTGTTTCATTTTCAAAGTTGATTTAACCTGGTTTTTGTCTCAGAGATGCACTGGTAGTAGACCTGTGCTTGGACCAGCAAATGGAAAGGAGGAAAACGGTGTGGAGATTTCTGGAGTCTGCAGGAGTTTTAGCCTTGCCCTTCCTGGGAAGCAGGAGTGGGAGATGTTTTAAAGCTAAGCCTGCCCTCATTAATCCCTGTCTCTGCAGGTTCCACTTCTCAGAAGATGCACTATTACAGATACTCGAATGCCGAGGTCAGCTGCTGGTACAAGTACCTCCTTTTCAGCTACAACATTGTTTTCTGGGTAAGTGTAGGAGAAGAGCCACATTCCCTGGTGTGCCTTCCTCAGTTGCAATTCTTTCCATATTTTTGATGGCCAAGGTGTTGGAGCAGGCACCATGAGCCCCACCCTCACAGGACCAGAGAGGACTAACCAATGTGATTGAAAACCAGACCAGCCTTGAGGGTTCAGGAAGGCTTGGGGCTCTGGCCCAGGTACCTGCCTGTTTCCCTATCCCAGGAATGCCCAGTGAGACATGGACAGCAAGACATTTTGTGTGCATTTGACTGAGGCCAAGGCCTTCTCTAGATTCTAGGCTATAAAGCCCTGCCCTTGTGGTGCTTGTGGTTCACCATGAGCAGTATTAGCCTGCGGAGCATCAGAGAGCAGGCAGGGAGAAGCTCCTTCTCCTTGGCTGGGTGGTGGGGAAGAGTGTTCTGAAGTGAGTTGCAGGAGGGACTTGAGTACTAGTGAAGACACAGTTGAGTAGGGTTTGGGGAAGAAAGTTCCAGGCAGAGAATGGTAGTTGCAAGGGCCCTGAGGCAGGAATGAGCCCAGCATGTGCAAAGAACAAAAGCAGGCAATATGGCTGGAGTTGTAAGGGGACACAGGTCAGGACATGGGTATGTAGGAACCAGGTCACAAAGAATTGTATAAGTCTCAGTAGGTAATTGGAATTTTCTACTTCTTTAAATTACTTGAAAAGTTGTAAATTAGATGGTGTGATCTGACTTTGGAGTGGCTACAGAGTGAGGGAGAGAATGGTTGTACTATGTTCTGGTTGTACTATGTTCTGAGGGGTAGGGGCAGAATGGTAAGTTTGAGTTTCTTCTTAGCTAGCCCTGTGGAGAGGTTGGTTTCCTTTGTCAGTGACAATCCTGGAAAGGATACTTGGCAGCCATCTGAGGAAGGGGTAAGTGGACAAGAGCCTTAAGACCAGCCTGTTGACTGTAGAGAGGTCTGAGTATTGAGCCTTGGGATGCTGGGTGGAGGAGAAAAGCCACTCAGAGCTGGCTGAGAGTGGCCTGAGAGGCAAAAGGAAGACCAGGAAATTATGGGGGAGCTATGCCACAGTCAGCCATAATACAGCATGGTGACACAGAATGAGGGTAGAAAACTGGCAGTGACATGGACAAGGTAGAGGTGATTGGAGCTGGAGCTGCTCAGTGCTCTGGGAGAGAGGGCAAGGGGGATGGAAACCCAGTTGGAGTTGGCCAAGGAGCCAACCGAAAGTGAAAAAGTGAAATGGTGACTCATTGTAGTTCTTTTAAGATTCTTGCCTTAAGGAGAAGAAAAATTGGGCACTGGCTGGAAGTGGTCAGGTATTAAGAAAAATATGCTATGTGTGTTTGGCCAGTAGGGTTGGTCCAGGGAGCAGCAGGCACTGTCCTTGTGAAGGAGGGTGAAGGGACATGATTGTGCACAGAGAAGCCAGTATCTACTGTAGTTTGGATTTTGAATGTCCCCTTGAGGCCCATGGGTAAAAAGCTTGGACCCCAGCCTATGGTGCTGTGGAGGTGGTAGAACCTTCAACAGGTGGGTCCTAGTGAAAGGTCTTAGATTTTTGGGAGCTCTGGTTTCTTCCGTGTTTTTTGCATCATGACTACGAAGTGATTGATTTTGCTATGTGCTGCTACCATGATATCCTGTCTCACCACAAGCTCAAAAGCAACAGAGCCAACCAGTTATGGACTGAAACTTCCAAACATGGGTCAAAATAAACCTTTTCTCATTATAAGCTGATTTTCTCAGGTATAGCTGACTAACATGTTTCTGAGTGGGGGCAGATGGAGTAGCAGGGTCAGAATGAGTGACAGTGATGCCACATTTTGCTTCTGTGGATTTGTCTGTTCCAATTTGGACTGGAACTCTTGAGAACAAGGCAGGTTTACTAAGGCTTGTCAGCTTTTTAACCTTGGTTTTATGCATTATCTCCTGTCAGTTTATCTCAGTGTTTGAGGCTTTTCTGTTGTGGAGAAATAGGGTGGGATTTAATGACTTGGCCTTTTACCCCAGGTCATTTCCTGTGCTCCGAAAACATTTCACCAACAGTCTCATTACCGCCCCTGGAATAGAGCTTCATTGCTGGATATTTAATGTGGTTCCTGCTGGACCCTCCTAATGGGGGGATTGTGCCCCATCACTGCCATGTGTGGTTTCCCAGACTTTCATTTCTCCCTGTTTGAAGGGAGCCCTCTGGCCCCACCAGGCATGCTCCACCTCTCAAACCAGGTGTATGATAGAGAACCACCTAGATTTGGTAGGCAGCCTAGCACTTTGGACACTTGAGCACCCGGTTCTTCTCCTTCGACTCCCATCCTGATTTTCACAGCTAAAGTAAAACTCACCGCTGCCTTGCTAGGGCCTTGGTCACCTCCATGTCTTTAGAGGCTCTTCAGAATAGATTCTTGGCTCTCAGGGAGCTCTAGGAGCTCTACTCACTTGCCCAGGAACACATTTGCAGCACCAAATTCATACAGTGTAGTTAATGAATACAGAATTGTAGCAAGTCTGCTTGGTGGTTGAAGGGTGTTATAGTGTTAGAAGGGTTTTGCAGAATTGGCACTGCATGTGGTTGAGAGTTAATCATTTTTGTTAGTGTGTACTGGGGCAGAACAGGAGGGAACAAACAGGAATCATCAGGAAATGAGAGCTTGGTTGGGAAATGTAAGTGGGAGTCCAGGCACCCTGCTCAGGCAGAGGCTGCCCACACCCTCCCTGCTGGGTGTCTGGCATGGATTTTCTGTCTTCATCTGCGCAGGTGCCAGCACTGTGGAGTGATGCTTGAGAACTGAGGCATAAAGCCTTCTGGGAAGCTCAAGGGGCAGTGGGCAGATATCAGGCTGCTCTGGACACTTGGGTGCCAATCTGGACTGATAAGCTTAGAGTTTTCCCTGAGAAACATTGATCTCAGTTGCCTGTTGTCTGCCTCATAAGGTTGCTGAAAAAGTATAAAATGGTGTGCCAATTTCTTCAGAGTAGTTTTCTTCTTTTAAATGAAGAAAATACAAAACTAGAAAAATATAATGAGTTTCATGTTCCTATCTTCTGGTTTCAAAAATTATCCACTCATAGCTGCTCTTATTTTACTTGTGCTCACTCCCCACCCCTCGAACATTATTTTGCACAAAGAGTGTTGATTTTGTTTGGAGAAGTTTGAATATGTAAAAGGGAATGTGTTGTTTCTGTGATCAGGTTTAGGTGGTGGGAAACAAGCTTTAATTTAACTGTTTGCCCCATTTAGCATTGTTTTTACAATAATTTTCTTTATAGCTAAATACTTGTAGCATTCTAACAATTTTTGTAAGCTCTTTTTCTAGCTTTGGGGCTGAAGTTACCCAGGGACCGTAAATACCTGCTTGGAGTAAGAAGTGTGGATCCTGCTGATGTCTCTTAAGTGACTGGATCTGGGCTTCATGAGTTTCTTATCACAGGGCTGTTGTGGAAAAATTGCTTCCAACTGACATAGCATTTTGAGAGCAGTAGCACTTCATACTTTCTTTTTTAAAAAATCACTTTTGGTGTGCTAGTCTAGTGCAAAATCTCACTTCAATGCAAACAAATGCAAATCAAAACCACAAAGGAGATACCACTTCATGCCCATTAGGATGTCTATTATTTGGAAAAACAAAACAGCAGAAATGTTGGCAAGGATGTAGAGAAATTGGTGTCCTTGTACAGTGTTTGCAGGGATTTAAATGCAACCATGATGGAAAGTAGTATGGTGGTACCTCAGAAAACTAAAAATAGAATTACCTTATGATCTGACATTCCCACTTTTGGTATACACCCAGAAGAACTGAAGGTAGATATCAAAGAGGTCTGTGTGTACCCATGTGCATAGCAGCATTACTCACAATAGCCAGTCTCCACTGACAATTGAATGCATAAATAAATTGTGGTGTGCCAGAGTCTCGTTCACCCTTAAAAGGAAGGCAGTTAGAACCCATACTGTAATGTAGGTGGCTTTGAGGGACATTGTGCTAAATGAAATAAGCTAGATGCAAAAAAGAAAAATATTTGATTCTTGATGTAAGACAAATATTGCATAGTTCCACTTATGTTACCTGGAATAGTCAAAAATCGTAGCGACAGAAAGTGGAATGTTCATTGTCAAGAGTGTGGGAGGAGAGTGTGCTGAGTCTTAGTCCATTTGTGTTGCTGGTTCATTTATGTACAATAGAAGTTTATTTGGTTTATTGTTCTTGAAACTAGGAAGTCCAAAATTTGGGGGGGGGGGGTCACGCCTGGTGAGGGCCTTCTTGCCCCATTTTAACATGAAAGAAGGCATCACATGAGCAGGGGGAGAGGGAGGGAGGAAAGCAGGGAGGAGGGGAGAGAGAGAGAGAGAGAAAGAGAGACTGACTCATGTTCATAACAAACTTACCCAGGTGGTAGTGATACTGATTCATTCATTTTCCTGAGGCCCTAATCACCATTTAAAAGTCTCACTTCTCAGTACTGTTGCACTGGGCTTTTAACTTCCCAACACATGAATTTTGGGGGACACATTGAAACCATATCAGGAGTTACTGTTAGTGGGTCCAGAGCTTCAGTTTTGTAAGATGAAAAGGGTTCTGTGGATGGATGGCAGTGATGGTTGCATCATTCTGTGAATGCACTTATTGCCACTTACAAATGGTTAAAACAAATTTTAGATCTTGTGTATTTTGTCACAATTAAACTTTAAAAAAAAGTTTCACTTTAAATTGCAGAGATAGGGAAGCTGGGAGAGGTAGACACTGGAGGAGCCACACATGGCCTGTCTTTGTTCATTCACACCTGACCGGTTCCATAAAGAATGTGCACTTCCCTGGTTTTGCAGAGGGATGTTTCAGATGGTCTCTGCAACTCTAGGATTGCTTTCCATCACAAGCATTGGCTTTAATCTGTGAAAGTTCAGACAAAGCCTTTGCTTGGATCTGTTTTAGAGATGGATTAAAAATAAAGAACTCAGATCCCTTCTAAATACAGATGATAGGCCTGTATTACACAGCAAGGAGAGTTCCTCTGCTTGTTTTTAGTTCAAAAATAAGTTTTTAAAGTGTGTTCTGCCATTGGTGTCTGTAGTGACTTGGGTAGGTCTGACCTACAGATCTCCTGTTTGTAAAATTTGTGAACTAGTCTCTGAACTTAAATTTCAACCTGTTTCTGAGTGAGATGAGTGCCAGGGGTATTTGTGCTCTGTGACCAGCAAGGCTAGAGGCCCCTTCCTTCACAGTAACTGGTGCTTCTATGAAAAGGGTGAACATGTAAGTTATGGTCCAAATCAGAAAACTTTTGAGAGTGAGAAAGAGGTTATTGAGAGTTTTTCAAGAACAACAGTTATGTCCCAGGTCTGTCCCAAGCAAACCAGGACCTCTGGTGACCCTGTTCAGGAAGGAAAATAAGGCAAGGGTGGAAGGGTCAGCTTTCTTCTTGTGTGTACAGCATCTTTGAGGGTGGAGTCTTATAGTCTACATCTGATCTTTACTATGCTGCTCTTTGAGGAGGATTTGCCACTCCCAGGACATTCTGTTGTTTCCAGTGTCCTGTAACTGATGAAGCTCCTTTTCAGCTGAACTCTGTCCTCATGTTAGACTTTGAGGCCTAGGCCCTACGTCTGAATGTAAATGGTTTCTCTGCTTCCATCTCTGAATTAATGCAAGCAAAAGGGAGAAGTCTAGTGTTTTCAAAATGATGCTTCTGAAAAGATGTGCTACCTTTTTCTCTTCAAGTATTGCCTAATAAATTTTGATAATTGCATGGAAATTCAAGAAGGCCAAACAAGGCACCCCAGGATTACTGCATTCCCCTTCCTTGCTACAGTCTTCTGTCTGTAGGCTGCATTGTTTTATGTCCTTGTGAACAGTGTGCTCTAATTCTTGAGGTCTGCATTTTCACATCAGCATCATCTTGTATAGAGCATAGTTTCCCAATTGTATTTTTTCCTAGAAATTTCTGTAGTTTTTCACTATCCTAGATAAGAATGCAGTGATTAGTTCTGTATAATACAGATAGTTAGTTCCCTTTGGGGAAGGGAGGGAAGTTATTTGCTGGAATAGATTCCCAGGAGTGAAGTTAAATGGGTCAGAAGGTATATACATTGATTTGACCTGCCTGGCATGTTTAACACAGTGAAACTTGCTTCTTGAAAAGGGCAGTTCACAGGAAATGGATCGCTTTATCTTTTGGCACAGGTAGGAGTATGTGTATTGAATCTTGCCAAGGCAGAGGGCGAGGCCTGCTCAGAGACTTGCACTAGAACAAAGGCATGGTCTGGGATGCTGACTTCTGCAGGCTTCAGCCGCTGCTATCCCCACTCAGCCTGGTGTGAGCTGGGACCGTCAGGGAGATTACTTAGGAAGGATGTCCATGGCGCACTGAAGTTAGTGCCTGGCACATATGATTATGCTCATAAGGTACTTGCAAGTTGAAGTAACGTGGGTGGGTGTGTGTGTTATTCTAACTCTGTATCCCTTGTTAGTAGATAGTTAGCATGACACAGTCTACCAGAGTGGTTTGTCTTCTCTGTGGGAATGCCTTGCTCACATCTTGCTTATCCCTTTTTTTTTTTTTTGAGTATAATTTAGATAAAACATTTACCCATTTTAAGAGCACAGTTGGGTGACAGCTGTCTATGTCATATGAAACCACCATTACTCCAGTGAAGGTTTAAAGCATTTCCATTGCTCCAGAAGCTTTCCTGTGCTCTCTGCAGTCTCACCTCCCTGCTTCCACCTGCAGCAGTTGATCTGTCTCCCCACCATTTGATGAACCCTGGCTGTAAATTAGACTGGATTCTTGTGTTTGACTTCTTTTAGTTAGGTGATGTTTTCTTTATTTTTTTTAAAGTCTAGTGTCATTTTTAATGAATTATTTTTTATTTTTAAAATGGTGGTAATATATACATAATGGAAAATTTACCATTGTAACAGTTTTTAAGTGTGCTGTTCATTGGCACTGAGTATATTCACATTCTTGTACATCCATCATCACCATCTGTCTGCAGTTTATGTCACTAATTGATGTTCTTATTTTTATGTTTCTTCCCTTGTACTTACTTGGGGATTATTTTGCTTTCTTCCTACCTTCTAAAAGTGGAAGAGCATTGATTTTTGGATTTTTCTTCTTTCCTAGTATAAGTATTGGAAGCTGTGCATTTCATGTACCTGACACATTTTGATATGTTTTCACTTCATTTGGTTAAAACATTTTGTATATGCATGCTACATATGTAATTTATCTCCATCCAGCCCTAGGCTAGCTTCAGGAGTTTCTGTTTTTACTGGATGTTAGCAATTTTATTGTATTGTACTGGTGTGGTTTTCTTTATGTTTATTCTGTTTGGAGTTCATTGAGCCTTTGAGATTTGTGAGTTTTTTTTTTTTTTTAATCAAATCTGGGAATATTTTTCAAATATGTTCCCCTCCACTTCCTATGATTTTTCTTTGTGTGTGTGTGTGTGTGTGGTACTGGGGTTTGAACTCGGCCTTCACCTTGAGCCACTCCACCAGCTCATTTTTGTGATGGGTTTTCTCAAGATAGGGTCTCACAAACTGTTTACCCTGGGGTTGGCTTTGAACCGTGATTCTCCTGATCTCTGCCTCCTGAGAAGCTAGGATTGCAAGTGTGAGCCACCGGCACCCAGCCCTTTGATATTTTTTTTTAATTATAATTTTTACTGTCCTCCAAGTCACTGAGACTTCTGTTTTTCTTGCACCCCCTTCCTCTTCCTACTTTGGTTTTATAGTTTCCATTGCTTTGTCTTTAGGTCACTGACCTTTTCTTCTCTAGGGTCTAATTGGCTGCTAAATGCATCTAGTGAATTCATTTCTACTTTAGTATTTTTTGTTTCTAGTACTGGTTTCATTTGGGTTGTTCTCCTCAAGGATGTTGATATTTTCCTTTAAATCCTTGAATGATTTATAGTATATATTTTTAAGTCTTTGTTAATTCTTCCTCTCTGTGGATTCTTTGTCTTCTATTTACTGTTTTCTTCTTTCTTTGCTCTGAGTCATATTTTTTGTTTCAATAGGTTAAGTTTTGACTGGATGCTGGATACAGTTTTTCCACTTGAATGTTCTTCTCTAACAGTATGAAGTTGTGAAATACATTATTTGGGTTATTTTCAGTTCTCAGCTATTAGAATCTGTTAAAGTAATATAAAAAACATAACCAGTGTTACAGACCAGAGTAAGGGATATCCCAGGGTTTGTGTGGCTGAGCTAAAGGAAATCCTGTCTTTTGTCTCTAGGTCCAGATGGTTTAGTGTAGTGGTTTGGTGCTGGGCTTGGCAGACTGTCTTGCAGGTCAAACCTGGTCTTCTGCCTGTTTTGCACATATGGTTTTATTGGAACACAGCCACGCCCATCATTTACACATTATCTAGCTACTTCCCACTGTGACCGCAGGCTGAGAATGTTCACTGTTTGTCTCTGGTTTAGAGTCTTGGGTTTCTACCTACTGTTAATTACTGGGAACTGTGTCAGGGATGGCAGAGACTGGGCCAGGTGTGGCTCTGCTCTCTGTCTTGCCTGTAGCCTCCCTTGGATGACTCTGCCCTTGGCTCCTTCCTTGACTGGCAGATTCCTGGGCAGGACTTGGTGGGTGTGGGCTGTGTGTTATCAGGCAGCACAGAGACATCTGTGGAAGGAGCCCTGCACACAGTCCTTGTCCCTTCCTCTGGGCTCCTCACTAGGTTCCCTGCAGTGTTGGGAAGTGCAATGTGCATCTTGTTCTCAGAAGGGTGGGAACCTCTCTTCCGGAGGGAGGAAACGCTGGTGTTTGATAGCTTTGTGACCCCGGGCAAGGCGCCTTCTGCCCTGGACTCCTTTCCCCTATAAAGAGGAAGCTGAGCTCCAGTGTCCCTGTGGCTCTCAGACCTTCCACACTCCTGCCAAGAGGTGACTTGGTTCAGACTCTACTCATATGGGACTGTTGTGAAAAGAAGTTTGTTGCTCTGTTTAGAGCTCAGATGTCCTCTGGTCTTGAAGGGCAAGGCCACCAAACCCCAGTGCATACTCTGTGACTTCCACCTCAACCCCTGGGCTCTCAGGACCAGGTTAGGTCTAGGACTTTGTTAGTCTTTCTGGCCTCAAGTTCAGTTAAATTGTTGGCATGTCAATTTTCCACAAGTGTCTCTGAGGTCTAGATTCACCACAGACTGTCCATCTAGCAGGACCTAGGGTGGCAAAGCTGCTTAGCCAGTGGTGCTCAGTTCACAGATGGGCAACTGAGCCTCAAGAGAGGGATGGCTGCTCAAGGCCACAGGGTAAGTTAGGTGGTGCTGAGGTTCTAGCTGTGTAAACTCCCTGTCCTGTTTTCTTTCCTTTCTTTCCTCATGGAAAAGCTCCAGAAGACCCTATTTCCCTGAACTCTGTGACATTGTTGTCTTCAGAAGTCCAGTGAAACAGGTACCTCTGAAAAGGAGGACCTTGATTTAGGACAGAGATTGTGCTGGGAGTTCTTGGGGTGGGCAGTGATTTCAGTGTGCAGGGGCTTGTGTCACCCTGAGGCCTCCATGCCTCTGCTCCTCCCGTAAAAGTCCCAGTCTTTACCATCTTCCTGTGACCAAGGAAGGGCCATCTCTGCTGTGTAGAGGAGGTCCCTGACTCAACGAGGTCCTGTTGCTAGAATGTTGTGGAGTGGCAGCTTGCCTGGGCCATGTGTTGGGCATTGCTCTGAGCTGCCTTGCTTTCAGGTTTCCTTCTGGTTATCTTTGAGATGCCCATAAGGAGGCCCAGAGAACAGGCTTTGCTAATGTCAGCCTGAGCCAGCAAGGGGATTGTGCAAGAACTAGAGGCCAGCAGGGCAGAGCTGAAAGTATAGCCTTGCTGCTTGCTGGTGGATTCTCCTTGAACTTACTGAAGAAACGCCTTTGGGACATGCAAGAGTTGTCCCTGAAGGGAAAGGTGCCAGACCATTAAATCCTGGATAAGAGTCTGCTTTTGATCTTCTTGGAACTGGAACTCTTGCCTGCAGTCCAGCAGGGCCTTGCTGGGAGGTCACACTTTTATTGGGACTTGATCCTGCTAGGGTAAAGTGCAAGAGGCTTGCTCATGTAGTGAGGGGATTCCTTTTGGCTTGCAGGACAAGGCAGGGCTGTTCCAGCCCAGAGTGTCTCAGGAGGACCTCTTGCCTCTATCATGGGGGCCTTTGCCTAAGGAGGAAAGGTCAATTTTGAATCTTTACAGTGATCTCCAAAGAGATCTGCTCCCTTACCCAACTGTGCTTGCGTTGGGAGGCAGGTTCTTTTAATATGTGCCTCCTCACCACCTAGTGTTGTGGGTCATAGGCTTTGAAGTTGCCCAGCCCAGAGGCCCCTCTGTGGCTTAAAGCACTAGGTTCTTGTGTGGATGTTCCTTGGTTTGGAAGATTTGAGATGTTGCTTGCTCTTTGTGGCCTGGGCAGCTGGGGCGGGCTGGCCTGTGGGCTGTAAGATAATATGTTGTCAGGGTCAGAGACACTCAGATTTGGTTCTTACATCTGCCACCAGCTATCTGTGTGAACTTGGATAAATGGCCAAGTTTCTCTACATCTGAGCTTTCCCATCTGAAAAATGAGGGCAATAGGACCAATGATACAGAGCGTGTGGACGGGTCTTTTTTGGTGTATTAAGTAATGAGTGCTGTGCACAGCTCCCAGGAAAGGGTAGGGGTACTTGCTCTGGTGACCACAGCAGAACTGATGGTCCAAGCATATGAGGCTGCGCACCCTTTGGGCTTGACTAGAGTAGAGGCTCCTTCTTCAGGAGGTAATTCAATTAGGTTATAGAAAAGGGTCAAAAAAGATAACTCTGAGGCTGGAGGACACCCTGCAGAGCCATCACTTCCAGATGGTGGCAGCCAGGGAGGATGACCCAGAAATGCTCTATTGGGACAAAGCTGGTGGGTTCCCTGGCTCATTCATGGGGCGGGTTACTTCCCTTTTCTGGTCCTTCCATAGTCTCCTTGTCTCTGAAATGTTCACTGGTTCCCCCAAGTTCCTGCCATGGGCAGTGTTCATTGAACCCGTCATCTGACACGTGACCCCTGTCTTCTGGTGTGAGTTAACTTCAGTTCTTTATTTCAAAAAAGTGGAAAAAAACACCAGCTCTCATTCTTAGGGTCCAGTGACTGTGAGAGGAGAATTGTGCTGCCTGGTGTCGGGTTGGCTTTCCTCAGGGGACAGTGAGTGTGTGTGTCTGGAGTGTGTGACTGGAACAGACCATGAGTGGAAGCCTGGCTGCCTCTGAACAGCTTGGTGCCCCCAAGCGTCTGTCATGACAGGGTGAGGATCTTCAGGACTTTTTGCTTTGCATGCTTTGGCAGAGCAAACTTCCTTGTGTCTGTTTGGTAATCTGAAAAAAGAATTGAAAGAGCACCACAGCGTGGATTCAATGAGAGCTCTGTGTGACCGTTGATTATTTCAAGTCAGCCTTCTCTCACCTGTCTAAATGGCGCCATGGGTGGGTAGACTATCGTAGGAAGTGGTTAAGCAGGCTTAGAATGTCTGTTGGAAAACCTGAATGCAGGGTAGAGCTGGATAGCCTCTAGCCCCGATTTGCCCCAGTCCTAGACTGATGACCCTGGTGGGGCTTGACCATAGACCTGTGCCAGTCTGGGTGATTGCTAGACCCTCAGATCTAGAAGTGTGCCTAGGAGGAGAGCAGGAAGGGCCACAGGCCCAGATTACCTGGTCTTGCAGCCCTGGTGAGGACCTTACATGGGTCTGTTTTGCACCTCCTATGTGCATGTCCTTCTCTACGTTGTTGGGATACAACCCTGAACAAAACAGACATCTCTGCCCTGAGAGGGATTGCCTCAGGAGACAAGATAGCAAACAGTCCATATGGGGTAAATCTGTGCCTTGAGGAGAATTAAGCCAAAGGAGGCCCCAAGTGGACCCCAAGATGGAGCAGAGAGCATTTCTACCTAGGATAGTAAAGGGAGGCATTTCTGAGAAGGTGAAGTTGGAGGAGACCTGAATGAAGTGGAAGAGGAGACCAGGAACCAAAATAGAGGAAGACATTCTAGGCTGAGGGAACAGTGTCAAGATTCTGAGACAAGGATGAATTTGGTGAGTTCAAGAAACAGTAAGAATGGTAGGGTGGCCAGCTAGTAGAGTCGAGGTGGGGAAGATAGGCAGGGGCTGGTGTTGGAGACATGGGCCAAAGCATGGCCCTTGTGGGCTGTGGCAGAGTTTGAATTTTATTCTAGGTGTGAAGGAAAGTCATTGGAGAGTTTTGGTCATACAGTTGTTCTTCATATCTGCATTGTGGATTCAACCAATCTTGGATAGAAAGAATATTTTCTATTCTATTTTATAATATTTTATATTCTATTCTATTTTCTTGGATAGAAAGAATATTTTAAAAAATCCACCACCAACAAAAAACTGTATTTGTACTGAATACCTAGGCTAGTGAAAAGTGGTTAGCAAGGTGGCTTGGTTCAGACTCTACTCATATGGGACTGTTATGTAAGGGAGTTTACTGCTCTATTTAGAGCTCAGAGGGCCCCTGGTCTTGAAGGGCAAAGCTATGTAACCCCAATGCATACTCTGTGACTTCCCCTCAACCCATGGGCTCTCAGGACCAGGTTAGGTCTAGGATTTATGCTCTTTGGCAGTTAAGTAGGCTAGCTAAACAAGTAGTTAACAGAAAAGTAGGATAAAGCTTCATTTGCAGAGAGCATGGGTTTTGATTTTATGTGGAAAACTCTTCTCTGCTTTAGGAGCCTGAGGTGTATTTGGGTGGGTGCCTTTTTCTTGGCCTGTGGGGCAGCTTAGTGCTAGTGGGTTCCTGCAGGTGAGAGGTTGGGGGTGCTTCTCTTCTGGGTGAGCTCATTGTTTTGTGAAGGCTTATTTTAATTCAGTACCTTTAATTCTGTATTTGCTGAGCACACGTGTGCCCCGGGCTGTGTGTAGGTGTCATGGGGAGGAGGCTACACCTTGGCCAGAAAATGGTGTGGGTAGCTGGTTGTCTTTAGTTTGAATCTGAATCCTGGGCTATGGGTCTGAGGTGGGGAGCGCAGGTGCTGGGCTGTGTTTCTCCATGCCCTTGCCTGCAGCTGGCCTTGTCCTGTGAAGATCCTTACCTGTAATGGAAGCCTCTGATGTACCTCAGGAAGGTACTGTCATATACACTAAAGTGTGCAGTAAAATGAGGTTGAAGGAATATGTCAAACATTGAGAGAAGATGGATGCTGATTATCTGCAAAGCCCTAACGTCCCTTTCTTGGGGAAGATGGTACCTGTCATCTGCAGGAGCCAAGGGGCCGTGTTGGTATACAAGAGTCAGGAGTGTCCCTGACTAGCAGATGGATTTGCTCTAAGAAGCATGTTCACAGTACTTACCGGTTTCTGACCTAACTTCTTCTCTCTTTTTCCCTCCTCTGCCCCTGCTCAGTTGGCTGGAGTTGTCTTCCTTGGAGTTGGGCTGTGGGCATGGAGCGAAAAGGTAGGTGGAACCTAAACTAAGCCCCAATTGTCAGGTAGCCAATACCAGATCCCTTAGGTTGAATTGCCCCTCCTGCAGTCTGTACTCCACAGCAAGCATTCCTGTGTGATAGGAGGCTGGAGGTCGTTAACCCTCACAGAACCTGCCCCAGGCTTGCTCTGCTCCTGGCACGGGGTTGCACAGCTAGCGGCCAGTGCTGGTACAGTTAGGCTTCTGGGTTTTGAGATCTTCTGGGTTTGGAGAGTCTTCTGTTCCCAGAAGCCCTGAGTGGCCCCACGGCTTGTCTGTAGCTGTGCCTCCCCAATCCTGTCTGTACCCCTGGGAGCAAGTAGACACAGTTGTGCTTACTCCTGAAGCCCTTGTCCTAGCCCACAGAAAGCATCCCTGAGAGCAGGGAGTCCTGTGGGGAGTGGGACAGGTCTTAAAGCACGTGGGGACTCCTTGTCTAGCTTGTGAGGAGGTGAGAAAGGGAGACCAGGCTCATACTAGGAGGAAGAACAGTACAGTTGGTGCTCCAGTGGGGCTAGACTGGTCAGGGACAGGGTGGAGTCATGATGCTGTCCTTGTCCTGTGGAAGGTTGTAGGTGGTAAGGGATAAAATCCCTATAGGGCCAGAGAGGGAGAAGACAGGAGGAAGATGGAGTGGGTGACTAAAGCCCTCTTCAGAGTCTTAGGTCCAGGGACCTCTGTTCTTTCAGTGGAACCTATCTTTGCTTCCAGAAGGAGGAAGTAGGAACATTTAGGTCTGTGGGTCAAGTTATGGCATAATCTTAGGAACCGGATAAAGTCAGCCTTTGGATTAGGGCACTTTTGTCATGGCCTGTGAACCCCTAACTAGCAAGGGCTAGAAAGCAGTGTTCCAGTGGTCAGGAAGCTCGTGCATCCCATGACCTGCAGTGCCACTGTGTGGCCCCTTCTGGAACTGCAGCAGCTTGACCAGGAGGAGTCCTGAAGCTGAAGCTAGCTACAGAGCTAGCTGCCTGGGCTAGGCACCAGACTGGCTGCCCTTTTATCCTTCTTCCTTTGAACCTTACAGAACTCCTCCATTGTGGTTGTCACTAACCACATGTGACTATTTGTATTTATATTTAAATGGATTAAAAAGTGTTCAACAACAGATATGGCCAGTGGCTACTTCTTTGGACATTGAATAGTCACAAAAAGTTCCATGGGCAGCGCTGCAGCCTTCATCTGCCCTTTCTGAAGTGTTCATTTTGAGACTGTTTTTGGCCAGTTCGACCATAGGCCACAGGACCTCCTACCCTCCAGAGTGAGAGTCTGGCAGAGGCATCCTGTCTGCCTTGCAGGAACTTTCAGCCTCAGTGGAGAGCAGGAACTTCATGTGAAGATCTCTGTGGGCTGAGGTGGGCAGGGATGCCAGGCAGAGGGACCTCTAAGGGCATGGGGAGGTCCATACTCTGGCCTGTCCCTTAATGATAGGACTGAGCCTTAACAGGCAGCTCCCTGGCCTCAGGCCCTGATACAGCCTGGCCCCCAGGCCCTCTTTGACTCCCTTTTGAGGCTGATGCTGCCCTATTTTCTTTGCATTTTTTTTCTAGGGTGTGCTGTCCGACCTCACCAAAGTGACCCGGCTGCATGGAATCGACCCCGTGGTGCTGGTCCTGATGGTGGGCGTGGTGATGTTCACACTGGGGTTCGCCGGCTGTGTGGGGGCCCTTCGGGAGAACATCTGCCTGCTCAAGTTTGTGAGTGGCCCCAGAACTGGGGGTGTGATGTGAAGGACTTAGGAAGATGGGGTGGGGTGGTGGGGTGTGGGCTCTGCTGGACAGGCCTGTGTGTTACATGGTCCAGCAGTGGAAACAGGAGCCAGCCTTTTGTACTCTGCTATGCCTCACTCAAGGTAAGATTTTGGGGAAAAAAAACCAGTCTCAAGGAGCTGGCTCTTCACCACAGGAGAACTGGGGCCCTCTGGTTTGCAGCCCTGCTGGGAGGAGTCAGACTTTTATCTCCCCTCACATGTTCTAAAGGAATTGTTTGTTTGCTGTTCACCTTTGCTCTTCCTGCCCAAGATCAAAAGATGTTGCTAGTTACATTAAGGAATCATTTCTTTTCCCTCCTCCAGAGTGTGAGAATCTGTTGGATGTGCAGTGTAGAATTCCTAATTTTCTGGCAGCACTGCAACTTACTCTGAGTTTAGTTTTATATTTAGATACAAATTCATTTTTAAATGCATTCAGGTAAAATTAAATATTACCTCGTGGGGAAAACACATTATCTTCTTTTTTGCACTTTTATTATGTATTGTTTATTAGGTCAAGCTTTCTTAATTTAAAAAGCAAAATGCATGGTTTTTTTCCTAGTTCTTTTTTCCTCTTAAAAATATTGTTTTTAAGCTGGGCATGATAGTACATGTCTATAATTCTAGCTACTTGGGAGGGGGAAGAAGGAGAATCTTGAGTTCAAGGCTAGTCTAAGCAAAATTAGCAAGCTTCTGTGTCAAAAAAAAAATTGCAAACAAAACAAACAAAAGGCATGGTCATAACTCAAGTGTCAGAACACTTGCCTAGCACGTTAGAGACCCTGAGTTCAATCCCCAGTACTGAAAAAAACACCACATTTAGCATTTTGCTTCTTTGAGAATAGAGATTACATTGGAGGGCTTGTGTATGTGCCTATTTGTACGTGTGGGTGTTTGTGGGTCTTCTCTTGTCTTCCCTGGAAATTGTGCTACAAATTTACTGATTCTGGCAAAGCTGCTTAGCATCTGTTATGGCATTGAGAGCATAGACTGCGGGCTGGGGGGTCTGCCTTGATGGGAGGCAGGTGTGGACCTGTGGCTGCAGAAGGGCCTTGTAGAATGCCACCACTGTGTGCAGTCCAGCAAGCAGCCATGCTTCCAGAGAGGTCTGTATGTGGCTGACTCCCCTGTGCTCACAGACAGAGGGGGTACTGGTAATATTAGCACCTTGGGAGTGAAAAAGAGCCCTGTCAGGGAATCCTGATGTCACGGCAAGATACATGGTCCCAGGCCAAACTGTGTGCTTAAGTAAGCCTCAGTCTCCTTGTGCCTAAAGTGGGGGTGACAGATAGATTTCTAGGAGCTTGGATGATTGTGCGTGCCTGAAGATTGGTCACATAGTGGGTGGGTACAGGCTTTGTCCACAAGAGCTGACAGCCTGGTGGGGAGGACAGCATGCACTCCTGTGATAGTGTTTCTGTCTTGTCGAGGGAGGATGGCTGATTCCTAGGAAGTGATGGACATGGTGCCTTGTAGCTTTCTCATCTTTTTCACTCATTGCACTGTTACATCAGTGCTGTGAGTGATGTGAACAGTCATGAATTCCCCATTTACGGAGCAGGTTAAGTTGCCCAGTCCCCCAGTTACTAACAGGCCCATGGGGTCTGTTGTGTGCAGCCCATGCTCTTTGCAGCATACCGTGGATCTGGGTCAGACAGGGTACATGGGTCTGGGCCAGGCTGGTTGTGTGGTGACATGATAACTTCTGCCCTGTCTTTGTCCCCATGTAGTTCTGTGGGGCTATTGTGCTCATCTTCTTCCTGGAGCTGGCTGTGGCTGTGCTGGCCTTCCTGTTCCAGGACTGGGTAAGGGACCGGTTCCGGGAATTCTTCGAGAGCAACATCAGATCCTACCGGGATGACATTGACCTGCAGAACCTCATTGACTCGCTTCAGAAAGCCGTAAGTGCTGCCCCTGTTGGGCTCTGTGGTAGACCATGTGTACTCCTGCCACTCTGTCGCCCTGCAGCCAAGGCTGGGGGACATGAGCCTTCCCTCCTTGGTGGGTTTTCTGCCTGCAGCATGGCAGGGAACAGGGAAGCCATGGAAAGTGCACCTTTGCCTCTGGTCAGCTCAGTTTTGCTGGTCATGGTGGTTTTGGTGATCCAGGTTCACTTTCAGTGAGTCTTTTCTGCATTTGGATTAGGCAGGAAAGTCCAGTTGCACCCATGGCTCCCCACTTCCAGTACTCCAGCCCTCCTCTTATCCCTCCCTTCTTTGAGACCTAGCTCCCCCCAGTTTTATCCAATAGCCACATCAATAGGGACCTTGGGCCCTGTGAGTAGAAAGGGGGAAGAGCTCCTCTCCCCAAGCTCATGACGCACTGTCTGAGGCTATTCCTGTCCCCTTTGTCCCCAGGACCTTTTCTCCTTCCTGTCTGAGAAGGGAGAGCTGTTTGGAGGAAGCTTCTTCATATGGAAGGATGTAACCTCTCTGAAATTGTCCCTGGGGGCTTGTCTAAGCAGTCCTCTCACCCTCAGTCAGTTTGCCCCCTTCCCTTGTGCGCAGCTGCACCTGGACACTTGGACCACAGCCACTCTGGCCCCCTGGGGGCAACCCACTCCCTGCCATGTTGGCCTGTGCAAACCTCCTGTTTGAGCTGTACTCTGCCAGAAGCCCAGCTTCCTCAAGACCTTTTATATGCAACACTTGGTTCCAAGGAGAAAATACACTAGAAAGCACTAAAAATAGCTCTGACCCACTCTCATTAAACTTGCTCAATCTTGTTTCATGTATCATGGGGTCCAGCAGAAGCCATTTCTATGACCAGAGAGTTTATCCATATTGTTGTTATTGACCCATGTTGTTCTGTAAAAGTCACCAAATCCCAGCCATCTTCTGTGTCCTCATGTTTTTTTCTGCTCAGTGCCAGTTTCACTCAGTTTAATGCTCACATGGCCTTAGCCCTACTGGGTTCTGCGTGTTGGTTTTAGGTGCTTCCTCTTCTCTGCATTGCCTTAAAGACATTGTTGTTTTCTTCATTGCCTTCCTTCCCCCCGCTCCTTTTTGTTTTTGAGAAAGGGCTCCTCTGTGTTCCCCAGGCTGGCTTTGAACACATAATCAATCCTCCTGCCTCATCCTCCCAAGTGCTGGGATTACAGGTGTGTACCATCATACCTGGCCCCTTTTGTTCTAAACATAAAAATTTCCACAAGGTTTCAGTAAGCTCTGGAGCTTACTTGGTTTGAAATATTATGTGGCCGTTAAATCTGCTATAGTGGAAGAGTAGGGATGGGGAGACTCAGCACACCCGTTGTCATTTGCCGTGACTGCTGTCATAACCGTGTCGGCCTAAAGGGCAAGTGCAGGAGCGAGATCTGCTGTCTGGTGCCTCTCTTGGCTTCGTGATAACTCTTCCTGTGATAGACTTTACACATTTGTAGACTAAGGAAGACTTTCTTTGCAGGTGCACCAGATAGTGGATTGCTGAGGGGAAGGTTTGGTGCACTGTCATTGACCCAGTCGTAGCTCTTTCTCTGGGAGTAGACATTCAGCAGCTGTCTTTTTGTTCAGAGGCAGAAAAGGTAGCCAGGGCCAGCATGGCAGTTTCTCAGGAGGAAGGCCTGCTGTCCATGCAGAAGGGCCTTCGTAGGAGAGGAGAAGCCACTCAGGGATAGAGGGGCTAGGGAAGGAAGGGAAGACTGTGTGCTAAGGAGGGAATAGAGCTAAGTGCTATTTGTCCTTTGGTGAGGCTGGGGGTCACTGATGAGCCAGCCTGGGTATCAGACAGAGATGTCATGGCTGCTGTTTCATTCTTAAAGAGCTACTGGTGATGTCGCTCCGCGTCTCTCTGCAGGCCTAAATTTCTGTCTGTACGTGAGAACATGTTTACCCCTGCCACATCAAGTTGAGAAATAGTGTTGGGTGGCCCTAGCCTTCACTTGGAGCCCCTGACAGTTCTTGGCTTTTGCGATTGCAGAACCAGTGCTGTGGGGCATACGGCCCTGAGGACTGGGACCTCAATGTCTACTTCAACTGCAGTGGTGCCAGCTACAGCCGCGAGAAATGCGGGGTACCCTTCTCCTGCTGTGTGCCAGATCCTGCGGTGAGTTGCCCACAGGGCACCTGTTGTTCCTATAGCCCAGCAATTACTGTGACTTCTGGGCAGACCGAGCATTCTGGACTGCCTGTTCCTGCAGGCTGCAGGAGTGTGGTATTCTCCTCCACCCCTGCTCCAGGGCCCTTGCAGCTCTGAAATCCTATGCAGGAAAGATCCAGGAACCTTCCTGCCTGACACACCCTGGCTCTGTGTGCTGGATAAAGCAGGAGGAGAACAGCTTCCCTGAGCTGTCCTCTTAGTGTCCTTTCTTGGTGAAAACTTTCTGAATGCAGAAGTCCACAGGGGCCATGGGGATACACATCACTAGCTGGGGGACAGTGTCTCCCAGGTGAGAAATATTTTCTGTTCTGTCTTTACCTGTTTTCATTCCGGGTTCAAGGCCCAGATTCTTGGGGTTCCAGAAACCAGGCTCTTGGGGTGAAAAGGAGCACTGTATCTTGCTTGAACTGAGTGTGATTAGAGCTGGGCCCTTTGCAAGCTCTCTGTACAGTTCCTTGATGCCTGGCACTGGGTCATGGGGCTCTTAGCAGGCCAGCTGACACCTCTGCAGTATGGGCAACTTCCCCAACATGATTGAGGCCCTGATTTTCTGAGGTTGCACAACTGGTGTCTGAGGTCTCCAAGGGTGACTGAAATATACCAATCTAGTAAGTTTTGCATTCATCAAGTGTAACTTTTACCTCTTACCATAAAGATTGTCAAACTGTAGCCCAGGGCCAAAATGTGGTTTGCTGTTTTGTATGACCTGGGAGCCAAGGATACTTTTAGTGGTTTTTTTTTGTTTGTTTTTTTGAGGTACTTGTATTTGAACTCAGGGCTTTGTACTTGCTAGACAGGTGCTCTAACATTTGAGCCATACTTCAGTCCTTTTTGCTCTGGTTATTTTGGAAATGGGGTCTCACTTTTTGCCCAGGCTGGCCTGAGCAGCAATCCTCCAATTTTAAACTTCCCAATCCTCTTATTTTAAGCTTCCTGACATCACTGTCACTGGGATGACAAATGTGTGCCACCACGCTCAGACTATTGACATGGGGGTGTCAAAAACCTTTTTGTTAGGCCTGGCCTCAAACCAAGATCCTTCCAATCTCAGCCTCCCAAGGAGCTAGATTACAGGCAAGAGCCACTGGTGCCTGATGCTTTTAGCTATTTTTAAATGGCTGATGTAGTCAGCTTTCCATCACTGTAACAAAATACCTGAGACAATTAACTGAGAAAAGGTTAATGGGGCTGTGGTAGAGTGTATGCTGAGCATGTAACAAGGCCCTTGGTTCAGTCCTTAGCACTAATAAAAAAAGGTTTATTTTGGCTTACCGTTTTAGAGGTTCTAGCTCCTGATCAGGCATCCCTGATGCTTTCAGTTGTGTGATGGTGCCAGATGGTGATGGCTAGGACTGCGTAGTAGAGCATACTTCTCATCCCATCGTCAAGACACAAACCAGACTCCCACAGGTCCCTTCAAGGGCATGCCCCCAGTAACCTAAGAACCTCCCACTTGGCCCCACCTCCTAAAGGTTCCACCCCCCCTCCCCCCAGTTGCACAGCCTCATGACCAGTCCTTTAACAACAGGGACCTCTGAGGCACATTCAACACCCAACCTATAGCATAGTTGAAAATAAAAGGATAATATTTTATGATGTGTGAAAATTATATGAAATTTAAATGTCAGTGTTCCTGTTTTTCTGGAAATATAGCCATGCCTGTTCGTTTACATGTTACCCAGGTCTACTCTCTTGCTACTAATCACAGTGCAATAGTTGTTCTGGAGGCTATATCTGAAATATTTACTCTCTAACCCTTCACAGCAAGGTTAGTTGGCAGCATGACTGAAGGGAATGAGCTGTAATGGAGTTTCCACAGGTGTTTGCGGTGCTTTTCTAGAACCTTTTTGAGAGAACAAAATTGACTAATTTTTCTGCTTTTTTTTTTTTTTTTTTTACAGCAAAAAGTTGTGAACACACAGTGTGGCTATGATGTCAGGATTCAGGTAAGAGCCCTGAGGCACACAACTTCAAGTGTCTGTAGGGTGACATTTCTTAGATTTTATTCCTTATGATCTAACTTCCAACAGTGCAAATTGGAGTGGGAAAACTGGAGGATTAGCTCAGAAGGTATTGTCTAAGCTGGGGGCATGGTGCCACACACGTGCTTCCTGAGCAGGCAGCTGGACCCTCAGGAACAGTGGTGGGTGGAGATGCCAAGCCCTAGATTTTGATAGCCCCAAACCTAGTCATTGCTGCGTTAAAGAGGTAATATGGAAGTTCTGGAGAACAAAAGGCTGGATTTTTAAGAGGATCCAAGGAATTCCAGAAGAAGTCCAGGATGAAGCTCCAGCAGTGTGTCTTGGTCCATGTTCCATGTAGAGGCAGTGGTAGCAGGAGGGAGATTAGCCTTGGCAGAGGCAGAGCTCAGAATTCTAGAGCTTCCTTCAGGCTGCAGGGAATGTGTGCTTGGATGTGAAGACAAGCAAGATGCTGTCCCAAAGCCATAGGCACTCCCCATCCTCTACTCCAGTCTTTGCTCTGGTGGTTTTTGGTGATGTGGATGACGGTTGTTTTAAAAGGGAGGGTCTCAAGGCATGTACAGGGCCCTCCTGTTAGCCACGGACACTAGGAATGTATGCTTACAGCTTGGAAAACTCTGAGTCCTCCAGTGACCTCCGTTTTATAGGGCTTCCCAAATTCATAGGTTGAAACCTAGTCCTGAATGTGATGGCTTTTGAAGATGGGGCCTTTGGAATAAGTGTCTTTATAAAAAATGTTCCAAAGAGCTTTTCTCAGTCTTTCCCACATATGAGAACACAGTGAGAAGGTACCATCCGTGGGCCAGAAAGTGGGCCCTCACCAGACACTCATTTGCCAGTGCCTCTGTGTTGGACTTCCAGCCTCTAGAACAGTGAGAAACTTGTGTTGTTTTAAACTGCCCAGTCTGTGCTATGCTATTTTGTTACAGTATTCCAAACAAACTAAGACAAAGACCTCTATCAAACTCAGCTTCCCCTCCCCATGTATGCATTTCTTTGGCATTTATGTTAGGTTGCTAAGGCTGCCATAACAAAGTGCCAAAGACCAGGGAGCTTAAACGATAGAAATTTATTTTCTTATCGTTCTGGAGTCCAAGATCAGTCTGTTGGCAGAGTTCTTTGCTTCTGAAGGCTGTGAGAGAAGTGTCTGTTTGTTCCAGGCCTCCCTTCCTGAGCTCACAGGCGGCCATCTCCTCTCTGTGTCTTTGCATGGTTTATCTCTGAGTGTCTGTATTCTAATCTCCACTTGAAAGGATACCGATCATTTTGAGCCTACCCTAATGACTTCATTTAAATTTAATGACCTCTGTAAGGACCTTGTCTCAAATATAGTCACTGAGGTGCTGAAGTCTGAGGCACTAGGAGTTAGGACTTTAGCATATGCATGGTTTAGGGGGAAGACACAGTGCAGCCCATAATGGCACTCTGTTGCTTTGGGAGAGGGATAGAAGAGAGAGCTGGTTTCAGTGATCTCATATGGGGTGGGAAAGGAAGGAGGAGATGTCCATGTACTTAGTGATTCTCCAAGAAGAGTGGTATTGGAGGTCATCAGCTGGCTGATGACCACTGCCTGCTGGCTCTGGCTCTTGGAGCCAAGCTTACCTGTGGGAGACACACCCCAAGGAGCTACCATCCCTTCCTTCTTCCTACTGCAAGAATTCATCTCTCTCCTGAGTCTAAGTGTGGGCTTTGAGGATGTCGATCAAGTTACTTTTTGAGTCTAGGGGCCTTTGGTTAAACAGGTGACAGGATGGCAGCCTTCCCTGGGAATGGGCCAAGATGGTGACCAAGGCGATGTGTCTCCCCAGGAGAGTTCTGTCTGTCCTCAGCACCTGCCCCATGCAGGGGCTGGGTTCTCTAGAGAAGCAGAATGGGGACCCTGTGTCTGCATAGGCTCAGGCTGCTGTGCTTTTTCCCTGTAGCTGAAGAGCAAGTGGGACGAGTTCATCTTCACAAAAGGCTGCATCCAGGCATTAGAGGGCTGGCTTCCAAGGAACATCTACATCGTGGCTGGTGTCTTCATTGCCATCTCTCTGCTGCAGGTATGTCAAAGGAGTCCCTAGACTTGGTGGTGGCTTTTGCCATTTGAGGAAGTTGGGCCTTCACAGAATGCTTGTCCAGCATGGGTATAGTGTAAGGACCCTGACAGAAGAAATTGATGTTGAAGTCTGGGTGGGTGCATGTGTTTTAGGAGCACAGTGGGGCCTATAAGTGTGCATTTGGGTGGGGACTGGGCCCAGGACAGGCCATGACTGCTGTCTCCCCATAGTCTGCTACGTAAAGGAAGCCTGTTACAGACAAGCTGGGAGGGATTGTGGTCCTTTCTGGAAGGCCCAAAGGCTACATGAGAGCATATCGTGTGTCTGGAGGTCCAGAGTACACTTTGGGTGGCTGTCACCTAGTTTGGGGTCCTCCCTGCTGATGTGGGGAAGTGGCAGAATTTAAGGAAGTATCAAGAGCTACAAAATAGAAAGTGATACTACGAGTCAGCTTGGGCTTGAAGGAGGCTCAGGTTGGGGCCATCACCCTAGGACCTCTTCTTCCCTGTCTCTGGTACCTGGGCTGGGACTCTGAGGAGTCTTCCCTATCCACACACTGCCCTCTGTGACTTCCTTTCCCCCTTAAGACTGTGCTTGTTATTTGAACCAGATTTCCCCTGTGGAAGGGTAGTGATGGTGAGGTGGTAACAAGGCTTGGGGTAAATGGGCAGACAGAACTGGCAGAGCAAGCCTCCTTGCCTTCAGTGCAAGAAGCCAGCAACTTTTCTAGGCCAGCAAGGAGACACTGGTAGCCTTCAAGTAGCTTCTGGGACAGCACCTGCTGTGTTACATGGAGAACATTTATCAGATGTCTGACTTTGACCTTGCCTCGAACAGGTGACTGTGGCGGAGCATACACAGTACCAGCTGCTGCATACACCTTCCACTTTTCTGTGATAGGTGTTGAGTGACTGCATAGGAGGACTAGAGGGAAAAGTGTGTGGAAAGGAAAGAAAAACTTGCAAAGTGGGCAAGAGAGTCATACTTAACAAGAATTGGCTGTCAATTAAAAAAGGAATTTAAAAGGAAAAGAAAACAAGCAAACTTCAGAGGTCTCCTGAGTTCATGTTTGTCTGTGCTGGTAGAAAAACATCAACCTTTCCTTATGATTTTCATGTTCACCAAGGTCAGAGTCTGTCTTTAGACATCAGATGGCCAAAGTCACAGGTAGCCTTAGTTTTATGATGGACGCCAGGATTACAGGAAACATTTGAGATCATTCTTTGGGAATCAGAACCAGTTGGTCAGCTGGTTCTGAACAGTCAGTGTTATTTTTGGTTGACCCAGGGCACAAGTGTGTCTGTCCCACCTGTGGTATATGATGTACTTTCTCATATGGAAGGTGGGACCCAGTGTCTGCTTGCCTCTGTGGTGCCTGCTCATGTCTCTTCTAAGCTTAAGGGATATAGAGCATTCACCAGCTTGCCCTCAGCTCCCTGCCCTTTGTATTTGGTCCCTAATGTCATCAGCCACTGACTGCTGACTTTGGTTTCAGATATTTGGCATCTTCCTGGCAAGGACCCTGATCTCAGATATTGAGGCAGTGAAGGCGGGCCATCACTTCTGAGGAACAGAGGCAAGCAAGCGGAGCTGAGCCATGTCATGGAGGCCAAGCCCTTCACTGTCCTCAACCTTAATGACCAGCGGGAGAGAAGCCAACATAGCCACCCAGAATCAGCCCCTGTCTTCGGCATCAGTGTGATGTGACCTCTCTGTTTCTGCTTGCTGGTGCTGAAGACTGAGGTCCCCTCCTACCTGACCAGACTTGAGATGGCGTGTTTCCCTCCACCCCCTCGAGGTTTACCCAGAGCCAGAGAATGTGTCTACGTGGGTGAGGACTGAGGACAGACAGAGCTTCCATGGCTGTGAGGAGGGCTTGACTTGGTCTTCTTGGAGCCTGAGAGCATCTGGCCCCTCTCTGCAGACCTTGGGCCTTGCACTAGCCCGGAGGGTAGCCACTTCTTGGGGATAGGGTGTGGGTAGGAGGACCAGCAGGTGAGGACAGGGCTTTTGTCTCCATCAGGTCAAGCATCACAGGGACCTGGCCTTACCTGGAGAGGGGCAAGGGGCTCCCTGGACCCCTGAGTACTAGTGGGGTCTCTGGGGGTGTCCATGCCCCAGGCATTGTTTGCAGGATCCCTAGCCATGTCCAAGTAAAGTAACCCTGATTCAGTGTGACTGGTGCTGTGGGAATGCCTCCGCTTTTGCCCTCAAAGTCCACAGCCACTCTCCCAGGGTAGAATAGCATCTGATGTTCACAGCATTAAGCCCTAAGGCACCAGGGAGGGCTGGGGGTAGGGAGCTGGTTCTCTGCTGAGAGCTGGCTCTCGGGTTCTTACAGTGTGTAAATAGTTTATTTATAGGGGTAAGAGTGTCTTCACCGTGTCTTCATTTCCTCTTCCTTTCCTCCGGCATTCTCCTCTAATCAGCCTTACCTGTGTCTGGGACTAAAGTCCCTTTCAGTTCCCCGAGTGTCTCAAGAACCCACCACCATAGCCTCTCTCCCATCCGCATTTGTTCCACTTCCTCCATGCACCTCCCTCCCCTGCTGTTTTCTGGTCTTGGTGCTACTGAAACTGTCACCCAGAACTTGAATCTTGAATCTCCCTCCCCACAGCACACCTAGGGATCTCCAGACCCAGATGGCCAGCTGGAAACCAGGGCTCCTGTCATGGCCTCACACAACTGGTGCCCTAATATTTGTTCTCCCTAGAGGGAGACACTCTTCCTGTAGCCAGTCCTTGTGCTGAGTCGCAGACCCCACGCCACAGATGATTAGAAGCTCTGGAGGTTTTATTTCTAACTTTCACAGTTGCTCCTTCACTGGGATATCTGTGGTCACTGTGTCCACCTTTCCTGTCAAGGCTATTCTGGGGCTTGCTCTTGGAAATAAAGTCTGTCTTATGTACTGAATACCCTTAGGCGTAGCTGGGGCATTTGTCCATCTTTGGCTGGGCTGCTCTCTAACGCTTCTCAGTAGCTTATACCTGTTTGTGCTCACTGTTCAGGGATTGAGTGCTACCTTCAGTTATTTGCCAATGTGTACATTCTAGTGTGGTGTATACTGGTGATACTGGTGGGTTTGTTGATGATGATGCTCTGATTTTTTTTTTACAATTCTCTGTAGACTAGAGGACAAAGAATGCTTGTGTTTTTAAGAAAGTGTGATGCTTCTCTTTGACTGCCAAACTCTTTTATGGAATATATCTTTATATTAATGCTGTTGTTTTGGTCGTTTTATTTTGGATCACAACAAAATGGCTTTATGCATCTTAGTGGTAAGTTTGGCTGGCGGGAGGACCAGCAACGCCAGGTGTGACTAGACGGTGTGGGAGCACAGAAGTAAAGGCAAACCATCATTGGAATGTTCTGACATAAATTGCACTCTCCCTTTTTGTGTAGGTGACAACTAGAACAAGCTGTAAGTGTAAGCTAGAATTTTGACTCCACACTCAGAGGAAACATTATTTTAGATTATCTCTGTCTGGCCCTGGGCAATACTTTTGGTCTAAGCAAGAGAGCTTGGGAATTATGGGTTGGAATCTGGACACTGCTCTTGTATGTATGAACCACGTTTCTAGGACTTGCTGGCCCATCCATAATGGGTGTGTGTGTGTGTGTGTGTGTGTGTGTGTGTGTGTGTGTGTGTGTGTGTGTGTGTGTGTGTGAGAGAGAGAGAGAGAGAGAGAGAGAGAGAGAGAAGAATGATGTGCCTACTTCATTGGGTGTGTCTGATTCAGTCTCCTGGGAGGATTGGTGGGTGCAGACCCTCCCTGCCAGTGTGTTGGCATCCCAGGCTGCAGACAAATTCTGTTGTCTTATCTTCATGCAGACTAGCTGACTGGAGCCCTCTTCTCAGGTCACACAGCCCCACTCACGATCAAGTGTCGCCATGACCTCCAGAATTGGGATTGTTTCTCATTTAGTAAAATTTTGTGGCCATTTTAGCTGTCTTCTCTGACTCTGAATAGTTGGATGACAAATGAAAAGAAATGGATGAAGTGAAACAGAGGATCATGTTATAGTCTCCAACACACGTAGCACTCTTCATTGAGGCTCAGAAGCCTGCACTGGCGTACTCTGAACTCCCACCTTCCCTGTCTTCTTAGGCTCAGAGAGGCTAGTGTACAACCCCTGCACTGTTCCCCTTCTATGCTCACTTTCAAGTCTCAGAGTCTGTCCTGCCCACCTCCTCTCATGCTTCTACCATGTGTTTTCCCTGATAGCTGTTCCTGTCCCTGGCCTTTCTTTGCCCATGCTAAAGGCTCGTCATGATCCTTTTGTCTTCTGCTTTTCTCAGTCAGTGTCTGCCCTCCTTACTCCCACCCCCCACTCTCTTCATTTAGCCAGTTGTCAAATCCAGGACCTTTCTCTGCCTTTATGCCCCTTACTCACACTCTGGACCACCTTTCCTCAACCTCCCCTACTTCTGAGAGCCAGACATGCCAGTTTTGACTCTCTCCCATCCATCTTTCTCAGGCCTTGGCTTTAGCTGTGGCTGCCCCTGCCCTCCTCAGCGAGGTCTAGGGTCTCCCATTGTCTGTAGTGTAAGGCTGTGAGCTGGGTAAGAAAACCATCTGCACTGCTTCACAAGAAGCCCAGTACTCAGTGTCCCTACTTAAACAATACTAAAAATTAGTGGATACAGAACCTTCCAGGAACATAGGAAGTGCTCGGAGTACCTAAGAATGAAGAAACTCATTGTGTCACCAGAACAGCTCTGAGGGAGGCATTTTCATGGCCAAACAAGGCCCAGAGGAATGTAAGTTACTGTCAAGGATCTGGAAGGGCTGGGTATACACCCTGGAATCCTCTTCCCAGAACCTCAGTCTGTAGCCGAAACAGGAGGCATGGTACCCATCAACCCTGAATTCCAAATCTGATTGGCTTCTGCCAAACAAAACCAGCACTTGGCAGCCTGAGCAGAGCCAGTCCCTGAAGGTCCTCCAGTTCACTGTACCTCAGCAGGTCCACAGGCTTTTGGAAAAACTAGGAAAGTTAATTCTCTCTGAACCTGGATATGGATGCTTGGCTTGGTTTTGGAACTCTATGGGAAAGCCTGGCATTGCCCCTAGGGAGCTTGGCCTCCATTGTAGGTTAGAGGCCCTGACCCTGAGCAGTGGCCTTACTTCTGTAAGACCTGAACTATAGGTAGAATGGTGCTTCACTCACAGGCTACTCCCTGGCTTCATGTGAGGTGCTTATTTTGCTAAAGTCAGGTTGCTGGAAAGGGCTAGAGCTGCCACCCACCCAGAAGGCCTGTGGGGTGGCTTTCTGTGCTGGACACTGTGGGAACCAACATGGCTTTTTCTCAAGGAGGTCCTCTCAGAGGTCACAGGGGTGGTGGGCATGCATGAGTGTGGGCTATTGCCCTTGGGGAGTTCCCCAGCACAGAGGAGGGAGTCTTTGGTCTCAGAGGAGCGTAAATTTCACAAGTGCAGAGAAAAGGGATGGGTAGGTACTGAAGTGGTCTTAGCACTCCTACTGTTGTGGGAAAGTCCCTCCCCAGGTACCAGGTGTGTCAGCCTTGACATCCACTGGATGAAAGCCTTCCACTGAATCAAGTGAGAAGGGAAGAGAATCAGTGTCTGACCTTCATAGGTAGGACTTGACTTTGCTTCAGGGTTGTAACATGGTATCTGTGTCCCCACAGCCATGGAGGTTTAGGTTGCCAGCCCTGAGCTACGAGAACTGTCCCCCTTGATGCAGCTTGGTTGAGGCGCTTACGTCTGATCATGCCCGGGAGGTTGCTGCTGGGCCTCCTGCAGGTTTAGGTGCTGTCCAAAAATCCAAAGATCCAAACACTTTTAGGGCCTTTTGAGCTCCTTATAAAAGCAACAAGAACTAGTCTTCTCAAGGGCTACATTAAAGACATCTCAGAATGCTACACAAGAGGGGGAGGTAGGAGGATTTTGATCCCAGAACAGCCCCTGGCAAAAGCATGGGCCCTACCTGAAAGATTAAAGCAGAAAGTGCTGAGGTGAGGCTCAAGTGGTAGAGCACTTGCCTAGGAAGCACAGGCCTGTGCTCAAACCCTGGCACTGCCTTCCCAGTCCACACCACAAGGAAAAATGGTTTTGGAATCTCCAGGGTGCTACAGGTAAGTGCTAAATGGGTATTGTAGAGTCAAGAGTGCAGGGTAACTTTGGGAGAAAGAAGAAGTTAAGGATGTCTTTAAGTGGATACTATTTTGGGGAAGTTACCAGTGGTAGGGATCTCTGCTTTGGAGCAGGAGGAAGTGTGAGACTATTATTTCTTCACTTGCTTTCTTCCTGTACTTTGCATCTATACCCCAGTGGGACTTCAAAAGCATGGCTTAATGACCACCAAAATAAATTATCACCTTTGACTGTAATTTTGTCACTTCAAACTACTTTTAAGCTAGTCTTTTTTATATATATAAGGAAAAGCAATCTAAATAGACTGTAAAGTGGAAAGTATGTCTTCTGTTTGCCCAGAGGCAACCACTATTAAGAAAATGTCTTCAGATCTTCATGCAAATGGAATCATTTTGCATAGTGTCCTATGATTAGTTTTACTTAATACACTGATCTCACAGTGTGTTTGGAGGCAGTGGTAGGGCTGTGCCATTAGTGAATGGATCTTGCTCTCTCCAGAGGAGTATGTTTACAGTCCCAGGTAACACAAAACCCCATTCAAACTGGCCTGAACAATAAGGGGAGAGCTTTGGCTTCTGAAACTGGAAAACCCAGAGGTGGGGTGAATTTCAGAGCTGGTGTGATCCAAGTGGCTCACTGACATCAGCAGGATCTTGTTTCCTTTTCTTTCTGTTCTCCCTGCCATGGTGTCCCCATCATGAGCCTCCCTGTGATGGGGGCATTGTGGTGCTGAAGACATCCAGGGATGGATCGCCCCCTCCTTCTTTCATGTTCATTCCCCTTGAACCATGTGACAGGGAAACAGTCCTGCAAGATGGGGGATAGATGCTGGGGACGCTTCAACAATGGCCCATCATGCTTCTATGTGTGAAGTTTACAGTTGGATCACCTGGTTTTATGAGGCCTTATTAAAAGTCATGGTATTTGGTTGTTAGAATTACTTCTTAATAGGGGTTGTAAGAAAAATATTTTAGAGGAATTTCTCCAGGAGGAATTTCTCAGATCTTAATGAGTGAGTTCTTGGGGCTGGGGTATGCCAGGCCCCTGCTGGTGTGTGGCGAGTACCCTCAGCTGTTTTGTTTGTAAAATGGGAGTAATAATACCCTCTCCCTTGTGATGTTATTTCAAGGATTAAATGAGATGAAGTGAGTAAAACACTGAAATACAGATCACTTAGTATTTTGCTCCCTAATCAAGATTACTAACATGATTTTGAGATTAGGGGGATTTTCATACACAGCTGCTGGCCCCCACTGTCCAAGCTGCTTGGTTACATGCACATGGCTCAAGCTGAGCAAAACTGAAAAGAAGTGTTTATGTTTCTGTCCCTTTAGAAACAAGGCTTTGAGGTCAGCTGGAGCCTTATCAGGTATTTGGAGTACAAGGTCTGTTTGCTGTCTGTGCCCTGGGGGTAGGAAGGTGAGAGGGGCTGCTTCTTGCCTGGAGTATGGATCCTGTCTGAAACCTATACAAGTAAAGAAGTTGCCCATGAGCCCTCAGCAGCAGCAGCAGCAGCAGAAGAAGAGCCCTCATCTGTCAGAAGCACCAGGGCTGCTACAGAGGCCCTGGTGCCCAGAAGGAATAAGAAGGGCACTTAGGAGCTTAGTGGAGTGGGACAGAGGGAAGAGCCTGCAAACTGGCATGGCAGGGCCCTGTGTGAGCTAATGGGCTCTGAAAACCACAGGACATTACGTTTGAATGGTTGGCAGATCTCTTCTGATCCCACTACTGGTAGGGAGCGCAGAGGCCCAGGGACACGCTAGCCCTTGCCGAAGGAGGTCACGTGCTCCTCCCTGGAGTGTCCACCTCAGTAGGTCTGGGAAGCTGGGCTCATGTATGAAACTGGTACCAATGTGCCTCTGCTTGTCCAGATGCCCTGAGAAAAATCTGGTGTCTGAAAACATGACCTCCTTCTGAAAGGTCAGGAAAAACCAGGTAGAGTGTGGAAGTTGTGATCCTGTTTGACTTAAGGCAGTGAGAGCCTGGAGCATTCCCCTCACCTGTTACTCCACATTTTGGTATCACCACCTGGATCCACATCATCCTTTCTCTACTCACCTTCCAATTCAGCCACTTTGTCTTTGCTGTGCCCTTGTAAGGAAGCCCAGATTGCAGATTTATAGATTCCTTGGGCCCAAAGTCACTCAACCATAAACAGGAAGGACCATTGTGTTTTCTAGTTTTAGATTTGTTTTTGTTTTGTAAAATCATAGCTGTGGTCCAGTATGGAAAGAATTGGAGCAGCCTCTGGGAGGGACTGAGTTTCCTGTTCAAGCCCAGGCTAGACACCTGTCCAGGACCACATGAATGGGGCAGTAGATGAACTGTGCTTGGACTGAGGGAAATCTTTCCATCTCCAAGAGGCAGTGGTCTTTTCCACACCCTCTGTTCAAGCTGATTTTATAAAAAAAGCAGGACTCTTAAATATTACACGTGTACATGTCAAAGTTTTTATTTAATTCATTAATTAAATGAGCTGTAGATTAACCAGTTGAAAGGAGAAATCACAATGAACCATAAATCCCTGTGAAGCAAAGCAATGTCAAAATGGCTTTTCTTTTCATCAAGATCCAGTTGAATCCCATTCCAATATATTATATGCACACCTATCTTTAAGAATGATTTTGCATTAACTCAACAGCTTACAGTTGTAAAATAGTTCAAAGGCAATAACAGTCTAGAATTAGGGTGTGTCCTAAACAATACAGAGGTTTCCACTGGAGAACCCCCAAATCTTTGTTTATTCCAAATTTCCTTCTACCTCCTGTCCATCTGACAGAGCTTACTTTTAAAATAGGACCCAGGCAGGCAATCCAAAGAAGCCAGTGTCTCATGGTGAAAAGTGAAGCCTGGGGATTAGCACATCTCCCAGCTGTCCCAAGTAAAAGCTAGTCACTGTGGGAGGCATCCTGGTATGTGCTGGTGGTCCTCTCTGCGCATGGATGACTCGGGCCATGTCTGCCACCCAAAGAGCCTAAGTGTCTGCAAATCTGCTTTGCATCTGTCCTCCTATCCACTCCTGTGGACAGACACCTCAACTGCATTTAGAACTGCTGAACTCGCCTTCTTTTCCTCCCAATCCCATATCCCCCCTACACCTACACCTGCCCCTTTCTCTCTCCATCTCAGTTCAGTGAACCACCATCCATTCACCAGGTGCCAAATCCAGGGAAGAAGCAATCACCTGGGCTCTGGGGATGAAGTTGGTTTCTCTGTAGTCAGTAGGTTACCTGTTCTGAAAGCCAAGCATCTGTAACAACCATTATGACAGATCCAGTGTCATTCTCCCCTTACTCTGCACTATGCCTGGGACCCCTTTGTTTGCAACTTGCTCATTCGAGTCCTGTCAAGCTAGCTGCAATTTGAAGTATTTCCCTTTTTTGTGTATCTCAAAGATTCCTGGAAGCTGTGGGGACAGGAGAACTGTGGCAGTGTAGAAGAGAACCTGTAGTTCTGAGAACCTAGGGTACAGAGGGTCCTCAGCCCCTGGCTGATGAATTTTCCCAAAGCATTTCTTATAACTTGCAAAGGCATGCATGTTGTGATTTTGGTCTTTTTGTTGTTGTTGTTCCTACCAGTTCCCTGTGTCAGTTACTCTTCTATCACTATAGTAAAATATCTAAGATAATTATATAGAGAAGAGGCTTATTTTGGCTCACAGTTTTGGAGGTTCTAGGCCATGATTGGCCCATTACTTTGGGCATGTGGTGAGGCAGAATACCACTATGGGAGCATGAGACAGAGCAAAACTGCTTACTTCATGCCTAGGACAAAAGCGAGAGAGAAAGGGGTTGGGGTCCCACAATGCTCTTTGGGAACATACCTCCAATGATCTAAGGACCTCCTATAAGGCCCCTCCTCCTGAAAGTCCACAGTACCTCCCAATGGCACTGCCCTGGGGACCACAGTTTTAACACAAAGGCTTTGGGATACATTCAACATCCAAACTATAGCACCACTGTTCCAAGGCTGTTCCAGGGTAGGTGTTAGCCACTGACCTTAGAGGCAGCAAACAGTATGTTGTGTTCATCATGGTTCTAAGGGGTTGAGGGCGGAACGGGGTATCTAGGACCAGAAGTCCTTCCTTTCAGCTGCTACTGAATAGTGACAGACGTCCTCATAGAAAACCTACTGTGGGCCCAAAGCTGCCAGGAAGGTGGTGGGGAGGAGAGATCTGATACTAATTTTCCCCATTGTTCATAAGAGGAAGGAGACTCAGACTGAGAAACTTGGCAGAGGCCACACAGGTGGGAAGTGGCATAATTGAATTTCCAGCCCAGGATTTCCGTTCCTTCCTTCTGATGGCACAAACTCACAGGGCACAATCACTGAGCAAGGACACGGATGGGGCTGTAGCATAGTATGAAGATAGCAAAGTACAAATGAAAGAGCCAGAAACTAAATACCTTGCCCTCACAAAAGGGGGGAATAGTCCGTCCTGTAATTCCAGCCTGTTGTGTATGAATAGGACAGTGGCTCTCAGGTGTGGTCCCCAAGCTAGTAGCTACAGACTCACCCTCAGAATTTGTAACTGTAGAGTCTATGTCCTACCAGGTCTGTGGAGTCAGACACTGGGATGGGGCCTAGGGATCTGTTTGAACCAGCTTACAGGTGAGTCTAATGCACACTTAAATGTGAGAACCACTACATAGCATGGAGTGAGAATAGACTAACCACTATCACAAAGACACTCTTAAGTTTTGGTGGATTTTGAAAAAGAATGTTTATTTCTTGCTCAAGTCACAGTCCTGGTGGCTGCTGGGGCCAGGGTGAGGAATACCGTGCTTCACGCAGACTCTCAGGGATCCAGGTTCTTCTGTCTTATGGTTCCACCTCCTAGAATTCCTTGGACCCCGGCTCTAGTCAGCTAGCTGGTGCTTGGGGATGAGGACCCGGGAGGAAAATCTTAGGAACTAGGCCTTGGTGGGGAACACATCACTTGTGCTCAGATTCCACTGGCCAGCACTCAGGAGCCACATAGACCTGCAGGGGCTGACAGAGATCTGGCAGTGTGCCCAGGAGGAATAGGGGAGGTCAGACATGATGCCAGTGGTCTGTGCCCAAGTTCCAGGGTTCAGAGAGGTGAAGACTGCAACTCGATGCCCTCAGTTTCTAAATCCCCTTGTAGGGAACTTGGTGCCAGGCTGTGGGGAGCTGGTTGCCATCTTTCTGCTCTCAAGTGGCCTGGAGGTAGCAGGTAGGCTTCTCACATGCTGGGCAGGGGTGTGGGCTATGTCCAGTCTGAGGGGCAGACAGCACAGTCGTTCCTACCAGTGCCCGCCCCCCCAGGTCTGGTCATGGGTGGTGTGGCTCAGCCATGGGTCTCAGGGTTGGTAGCACCCTGGGCTTGGTAGCACTTGTTCCTTCATCATGTCTGTGGCTTCTGTGAATGAGGCAAAAGAGGAGGGTCTGGAGTACCACTTATCTCTAAGTAGCTTATGTTCACCTATGAAGAGGATGACTGGATTCCAGGAGCTGGAAGGACTTTCTGTGGGAAAGAGGCCATCAGGAAGGGCCCAGTTTCCTGCTTCTCAGTTGCATGTCCTGCCCATCTCTGCAGCATCCATGGCAAGACCATGGGGGAGAGTCAAGCCATGAGGCACCCAGGACACCCTGATTGCAATGGTCTAGAACCTTAACTCACAGTTAGGCAAATGGGAGTTTACAGACTGAGAGGGGAACCAGCAGGGGCCTTGACACCCCCTTGGCATCTCTGCCTATTTCTGCAGTGGACCCTGCTTTCCCCTGCATGCAGACCTTTGCCTGCCAGCAGCCCCAAATTAGTGACTAGAACAGAAAATGGACCAATTTCTCCCAGTGGTTGTATATCAACCCTGGACCTAAGTCATATGCCTGTCCAGTATGCAAGATTTTTCTTTTAAACCAGGAGCACGAGGACCTCATTAGGCACAGAGAATTAGCCACCACAACCCAAACCCCCCCATTAAGATTCTTTTGATTTCACCAAAGTAGTGAGAAGCCAGGTTCCAGATTGAAAATCAGAGAAACAGAACTCACACTGCCACCATACTGTACTGTGTGCCTGGCTGACTCATACTTACCTTACCCACTGAATGTGGGCTACAGCCCTGTGAAGCCTCCTGACTGCCTACCCACGTACAAAGGAAGAACAGTCGTGAAAAAGAGGACTGCCCGGAAGATCTCTGGGCTGGTGAGGTTGCAGTCTGTGACTCATGTTGGCTGCAGCCCTGGGCTTTGCTGCTGGAACCTTGTGTGTGTGTGTGTGTGTGAGAGAGAGAGAGAGAGAGAGAAAAGAGAGAGGTGTTTTGTTGTTGTTTACAAATGTCAGCTAGGGTGTCTGCCTGTTAGAGGTACTCAGATGCCACCAATTCTATGGTGAGGAAGACCTTAAGCCCTCTGCATGGTTTCTGCTAATTCTCAGGGGCCACAGTCCTAGCAGTCTAGGACTCCAAAGGGAAGGCGTGACTTCTCTTTTGTGATCTTTTAGCCCCTCCCGCTATCCTGCAGAATTGGATAAAATTCACTTTTTCTTGTATAAGAAATTTCACAGCAAGTGTTTTGTGGGTTCAATCATTTGGATGAAGATTGGGGAGCCTCAGGCTGTATGGCATGCTCCTTTCTTCCTCTGCCACCTCTGTAGATCACAATCCCTAATTTCCCAGTTCTCTGTTCACTTTCCAGCATCCCTACCAACCTAACAAGGTATCCAGAACATCTGTTACTTTCCTCGTAACGGGTCTTCAATACGCTCCTTAGAAAGCACTGGGGGAAGCTGGAGGTGGTGGTGCATGCCTCAAATCCAAGCACTCACTTGGGAGGCTGAGGCAAGAGGATCGTGAGTTCAAGGCCAGCCTGGGCTACATAGTGAGACCAGGTCAAGAAGAGGAAGAAGAAAGAAAACAAAGAACAAAGAAGAAAAGAAATAGTGGTAGTAGTGTGGTTTAAACTATTCTTTTTTTGTGATATGTAAAATTAGGAACATACTTTCCACGAGATTTTCCAACCTGCTTTCCCCGATTAGCAGTGCATCATGAACACCCTCTTATGCAAATATTCTTCTCAACATCAATTCTAATGGCTTGCTGCATTTTATTCTGTATGTGTGCCATGATTTATTAATCTAAATCCATTTAATGGAACACATCAGTTATTCTGAAAATTTCACTATTATGATGGATGTTGTAGTAATTATATATGTCACAGAACCCTCAGAGGAAATTACCACTGAGGGGGTGTCCTGGTAGGATCCCAGGGTCTGACAGTTATCTCAGCCTCACTTATTGAACATCCATTGTCTTTACACTATTTTGGACTGCCATTTGGGCCATATGCTCATAGTTTTGTGGAATTCCTTCTTGGTTCAATGTACCAGTTCTTGTATGAGGACTGCAGTGTTTAATTTTACAAATCTGAATACTGGTAGTATAGAGTTCAATATTACTCAGTATACTGGCTGCTGTAGTCCCACCTCCCTTCCCCGCTCCCCTCTGCCCCGTGCTGGAACCCAGGACCTCATAGGGCAAGTGCTGTACCGCTGAGCTACGTCCCCAGTCCCTCATCTGTTCGTTCTCCTGGGGTTAACTGGGGATTTCATTTTACCAAGCTCCTCTTCAACTTCTCAACTTCCTTTCACATTTGGCTTAAATGATATTAAATGTCTAAATTAATTTGAGACTATGTGCTGCTGCATAACAAATCACCCTCCCTCAAATTTAGCAGCTTATATAAGCAACACGTGATATTTCATACCCTTCTGAGGTTAGGAATCTCAGAACAGCTTAGCTGTGTGGTTCTGGCTCCTGGTCTCTCTTAAGGTTGTCATGATATTGTTTGTCAGGGCTGAGATTTCTCCTGACTGGTGCCAGACATCCTCTTTCCAACCCCCATGACATGATCTGAAGGAAGCTTCAGATCAGTTATTCTGTGGCTTGAGTGGCAAGAGTAGGGGGAGATGGTGTGGGGGAGAGAAGGGTAGCCTGAGGTAGAAGTCAAATGTCAAATGACTGTTAGAACATGTTATCACTTCTGGCATGTTCAATTCAATTGTTAGAGAAACCAGCTTTGTCCTGCATAAGAGGTGATTTTGCATAAGAGCGTGAGTTCCAGAAAGCGGGGATCATTTGGAAGCATCTTGGAGAGTGGTTACCACCGAGCTTAATTGGACCCTTTACAGTATTAGATCTTTCTGATTGTGGATATGCTGTGTCTGTAGACCAACTTAAAGCCTAAGGATGCTCTCGCAGGTTAAATTCATTCCAGTATCTTGTAAGCCTGGTTCCTATGGTGAGCAGGATCTTCTTTTCCCATTGTATTTTCTAAGTTGTTGCTGCACTCATGCAGGGACACTATTGATTTTTATGCCCATAATTTTTAGTGGTTGACAAGACTGAGACTACTCTTGACTTTCACTGAGCCCTTGAAGACCAGGTGAGATCCTAAGTGTGCTCTTGGGAGCAGCTTCCCCAAGCAATGACTCACCAGGGCAGTAGACAGAATGGAAGGAGGACACTACTGCCACTGATCCTTGCATGGTGGCTGGTGGCTGGGATGATGAGGTCCTCTGGCCATCACTGAGCCTGCCAGTGAGGAGCCATGTGGTCAGGGACGACAGGGAAGTCTAGCCCACTTGCCTATGATGCCTAGGTCCAAGTGCCTAGTACCCCCTGTGCAGAGCCCTGCTCTGGACCCCTCCTCAGCATTTTCTCAGGCTCTGACCAATTCCACTCTTCATTCTTTTCCAATAGCTATTGATCCTGACCTGTGTGTGCCAGGCAGTATTCTATACCAGCGAACCAACAAGATGAAAGTATTTGCCCTTGAGTGCTTATTATCTAGCAGGGAGAAAGACAAAAATATAGTAACCAAATGAATAAGTAAACCTGTAGTTTACAGAGTAAATGCTCCGGGGAAAAAAATACCAGAGGAAAGGTGGGAAGAAGCAGGAGTATAGGAGAGTTAAAAGTTTGAGCTGGTCTGAAGATGTGGCTTGTGTGCATTGCCCTAGGTTTGATTCCCAGCACTGCAAATGAAGAAACAAATTGAAGCCAAGACTGGAATTTGGTGACTGAGCCAAGTGGGGTCTTAGATTGAAGTAGGAGCAGTTATCAGTGGAGGTGTGTGGTGTGTTGGCTGACCAGCAAGACCCAGGATGAGGCCAGCAGGCTGCAGTCAATGCAAGAATGGCAGAAGGTGCCACCTGAGGGGTGGGATGAAGTAGGGCAGATCCTGGAGGGCCTTTGGTCCCTGTGAGGACTTGGGTTTTGACTCTGAGTTAAATGAATTTGGATCAGAGGAATGATATGCTCTAAGTTTGAAAAGGACGTTAGATGGAAGCAGAAACTTCTGATAAGAGGCTCTGGGATCCTGAATTCTGCCTTCTTTCCTCTCAGCTGGCAACACCACTATAGTCCCTATGGTCCTGTCTCCTGGATGTGGCTGGAGTCTGTTCACTGGCCTCTCTGCTTCTTGCTGGCCTAGTCTTCTCTACAACCATGCAAGGGCCAGTTCCAAAACACCTAAAATTCTTCTCCAGCTTAGGAACTCAGGTGGCATGCATGGCTTATTTGCTGTGATGACATTGGGAGGTCTAGCTTTGTCTGCAGGTTCCTCTGGGCAGGGTGGGTGGGGGGGAGCTGGCAGGTCCTTGCCATAGGCTGATCTCTAGAGGTCCATGTTTGTAGATCACATTTTAGTTTAGTTTTGTTTTGGTGGTACTGGAGTTTGAACTCAGGGCTTTGAGTTTGCTAGGCAGGTGCTTTACCACTTGAACCATGCCTCCAGTCCTGTAGATCACATTTTAGGACTTTTGAAATAACACTGGATTTTAGTCATATAAGTTATATATAAGTATTTCCCACTCATTGTATAAAACAACCCAGAATACTGTAAAATGGCCTTCCTTACCTTTCCAAGAAGAAACAAGGAATCTGTGCTGGACAATTAGGAGTATAACTGTATTTTTCCTTTGTTTGCACAAAAGTAATAAAACGGGGTTTTAATTTTATTATACTTTATTTTTTCTCCCCTTCCTGGATTCAAACAGAATTTTCTAAATGAATTACCTTGTGAACCTTATTCTGCATTTTGTCTTTTCATTTGCTGTGGGCGTTTTCCCTCGCCCAATCGACCCCATTCTTTGCGACAGGAATAGTGTTCCATACTGTTCCAGCAGGGGACGTTCAAGTGGCTTCCCGTCACTTGCACAACAGGATTGCCTGTGTGTACCTCCCACCCAGAAGGAATTGCATCAGCCAGCAAAATGGAACACCGCATCGGCCAGTGAAAAGACGCAAACAAAAACACAACGGTCGAAAGGCGGGAAGCCTTGTCTGAATATCCCGGGGGCTTCTCTAGCAGTGTGTTCAGCTGCGGTGACCGGAGTCCTCCTGCATCTGGCCGGCGTACATGGCCACCAAGGAGGTCCTGCTCCCGCCAGTCCTTCTCAGCAATCCAGTCCAGTCTCAGCGGATTGCGGAGCCGAGCGGCGCCCAGTACGGCCTGCAGGGGGCGCCCAAAGGCCGGGCCCCACCTGCCCGGTAGTTGGAAGTGGGGCAGAGGTGGCGGCCCCACCGCGTCTTTCCGGAAACTGGATCCAGGCCGCAGCCAGGCTGCGATCCGCGGCTGGGTGGTGTTCCCATATTCGGTGTCTCTTGGCCTCCTGCCCCACTGACCGGGGATTGCCGGAGAACACCCCTCCCCTAGCGAGAGCCCCTCTGTCGCACAAAACAGGCGCTAGAAGGGGTCATTTCCGTCCTGCCTCTCTCCATCGCCACCCTACCAGAAGGCTGGACCTCACGCCCCCAATCCAGCCACCCCATTCCGTTGTTCTGATCTGCGTTTTCTGCCCTAAGGTCCTCTTCTTTTGTAGGAATCCGGGGGCCCAGAAAGAAAAAGAGGAAACTACCATCAGAAGGCCAGATTCCCTCTGTGGCCTTCCTCCCCTCTGGACTCTGGGCTCCCATTCAGCCACAGACACTTTTCTTAGGCCTGGAAGATACTAGCCATGCCAGAGGCAGGAGGAGGCTGGGGAAGACCCTCTGTCAAGAAATTGAGTGCAGCCAGGGCTCCTAGGGGGCAGTGTGAGTAGAAGGTGAGGTGGATAGAGGATAGAAAGGACAGGGCAGGAGCTACATAGCATCTACATGGAGGCTCTGGGTCACATGGGGACATTGAAAGTGACTGAGGGGAGGAGTGCTTGACTGTACCTTTTTTTTGATCCTGTTGGGATTAACCCTGGTGGCAACCTTCTTAGTCCCTCTTCCTACCGTGGGGGTTAACTTTGTAGAAGAACTACCCTGACTCACTCACCAGCTCCTTCCATCACTTATGGGTGCCAGTTCACCTTGCTGTCCTCAGAGAAGAGAAGAGACATGAAGACCACCAATCCAACCCAGTCACAGTGCCAAATCCTATTGGTTTGCTGGTCTTCCTGTGGTAGGGTTACATCTTAAAGCCATCAACAAGATGTCAAGTTTGAATACTGAGTAGAGTACCAATGCAGCAAGTTACTGACTGGGTAGCCATAGACAAACCACTTACCTTCACTGAACCCCACTTTCCTTGGTCAAATAAAGGGGCATCTGTGAGAGCTCAGAGCACAAGTTTGGGGGATGGGGAGCTTTTGGGCTCAGCAACAGCAGCTTCTATCCGCCCTCCAGTGCAAGCAGAGGGTGGGTTCCCTCCAAGCAGAAAGCAACATCCTGCCATGGCCAGGGCACCTCTGATCAGGCAGACAAGGCAGCTTCATGTTCTTTCTTCCTGGTGAACTCCTGACACCTGCAACAACACCAGATCAGATCAGCAACAACTGCCCAGATCGGCCCCTGGAGGGCTTGTCTGTCAACACATGCATAGCTTCACAGTCTCCTTAAAGAGAAAGAGGAAAGGATGCCAGTTTCCCTCACGACCTTGAACTCCATAACACCCCCTTTTGTTGCCTGTTCTGATCATTTTATTGTCCTCTCTGGCTATAATAAAGATAAGAGCAAAGATCTTTCCCTGAGATCTTTTCCCCAAGGCACCTCACTCTCCCAAATGCCCCGAAGAGAAGAAGGTTGGCATTGGTGAAGCAGGTAGAGCTCGGGGCTGAGGAACCCAGAAGCTCCTGGCTGTCTCCTTGGGCCTCTGTTTGAAATTGGCTCAAAAGACATGGAATGAATAGGCAAAGCTGCCTTGTCCTCCTCCTCCTTCTCTTATCTTCAGGGGCGAGATCGGTCTCGGCTGGCCAGGGCGGTGTCATTGATATAGCTGGTATCATCATTACCTTCCACTAACAGATCACTCAACACCTGCTGGCCCAGGCAGGGCCGGGCTTAGGCTGGGCACCACCTGGCTAAGCTGGAGGTTTGGACCTCCTCATTGTCAGAGAACCCCAGACGAGGCGGTCAAGACACAGGCGCTGCCAAGATGCATGCTTAGTGACCCAACAGAAGGACTAGATTGCTCCTGGTTGCTGTTTCTCCCAGCTACCTCTTTGGTTCCTGCTGCTTGGCATGTGTTGCTGTCTTGGGCAGAGAGATGAATTCATTGCTGGCTGGGAGTTGAGGCAGAATGTCGATGCTGTACAGGGAAGGGATGCCAAGAGTGACTCCAGCGTGACAAGCCAGGGTTGAGGAGTGGCCTGGGGCATCCACCTGACCCGGCTCCCCAGGCTGGCTGTCTTTCTGGTGTGTACATCCTTAGGGACGCCATGCTGCAGCAGATCCTGCATGACATGTACATCGACCCTGAGCTCCTCGCGGAGCTCGGTGATATGCAAAGGCACATTCTCTTCTACAAGATGCGAGAGGAGCAGCTCAGGCGCTGGAGGGAGCGGGAGGCCTGGGATGCTCTGGCCCAGGCAGACGGCCTCAGGCCCCCAAAGGTCAAGCGAGGTATGTAATTGGGAGTCAGCAGTCTCCCAGTGAGGGTAAAAGTTAGTGAGGTCAAGCTGGGCTTTTCTTTAAGATGGGCATTGTTTTGATGAGGGCTTGAAACCTTTTTGTGCTGTGGTGTCTGGTCTCATTAGCTTGGGCTTCTGTCTTTCGACCAGGGCAACGGCCAAAACTGCAGCAGGGGCTATACAGGAGCTCTGATGGGCTGGGGAAATGGGGACTTGCTTGGTCTTGTGGAAGACCCAGGTTCTGGGAAGGCACTACTAAGACCTCAGATTGTGCTCAGATAGTCGGCAATTGCACAGCCGGTAAGAGTACATGTTCTTGACTCTCATCACTGGTTCTGTTCAGGGTGCAGTCAAGATGTGTAGTTCTTCCCTCCCTTGCATACAGGCTCAGGAGTTCTCAGCTTCAGCCTATACCGTGCATGGTGCCTCTCTTTGTCATGTGAGAGGGTGCAGTGGATTGGATCAGGAATCTGACTGGATATCTGGCAAGAGGGGTTCAGGGAATGTCCTTGACAATGATTTGGCAATAGCACCTGCAGACCAGAAGCAAGGGTCCACCTTCCTTTTCAGGTGGTTTACATGCAAAGTCACATGCAAGTCAAACTTGTTGACTGGTAGACCTGGTGACTGGTGATTGTTGAGGATCTTTGGACCGAATCTGGCAGGCTGCCTCAGCTTGCACAGGACTTGAGATCTTGCTGGGGAGGGTACTCCCCAGTGAGCACTCACTTTATACTGTGCAATGCTAATTCATTTTCCCCTCTTTTGCTCCCAGAACCTTACTCTGCTTGGCTTCCATATGTTCAGAGAGTGAATGGCAGCTTTGATCTATTCAAAACGTTCCAGAGCTGGGCAGACAGGCCTGTTGGTGATTTGGCTTCTGCCCCTTTGTTCTACCCTCACTGTGGGCCTGTCCCCAATATGGGCCACAGGCACACTCGTACCACCCGGACAGGCTCGTTCTTTCACTGGTCTTTGCACATACAGTTCTTACTATGGGAAATGTTCTGTTTCATCCACATGACAGTTTCTGTCAACACCTGCCCTGCCCTGCAGTCTTTGGGGTTGCTCCTGGCATAGGAAGTGCTTGCTCCTCTGCAGCTGCTAGGCATGTAGGATCCACCCCAGCTACACTGTCACTGTGACAGTTGCCACACTGTTATTGTCATTCATTATCTACTTGTCTGGTTCTCCCAGTGGACTGAAAGCCAGTGGAGCATGAGCCCATATTCCATTCTACCCTCCTCCCTTGGGCAAAGCACAAGCTGGTATGCACTGTTGAATCCCTGTTTGGAACAAGACATGGCAGGAACCCAGGAGGAGGTTGTGGCAGAGCTGTGACTTAGCTACAGGTGGCTGATGCCAAGTCTGGGGCCTTCTGGGTCAGGCTCTGTTGGCAACAGAATCATTAGCCAGTGGAAACGATGAGCCACATTTCCTGCCCCACTCTATGTGAAGCCTCACATTTGTCTGGTAGCAACTTGAGGAAGAAGACAGATGTCTAAAATTTTAACTGCAAAAATATTTATATGGAGATTTGTCACACATTGACATCTACATTTTCAAGTATAAATGATAAATTAAACTCATTTGTGTTTCTGGTGCAGAAGACTCTTTTCTGGATAATTAAATTTCCAATTTATAAAGAATGGAAAAGAGGAATGTGCATGTCCCAAGTCAGGATGCTGATAGATTCCAGCTCTGAGCTTCAGTTCTGCCCTTGGGAACTGTTTGGCCACAATACTGAGGAATCTCTGGAGGGTTGACTCTGCCTCAGGAAGCCAAAGAGCTTTTTTGCTGCAGGGGCCTGCTTCATATTCTGGTTATGTCAGATGAAGGGCCATGAAGACCCCACAACATGTCTGAGAGTTTCACACTGACCAGTGCCTGTGCTGCCCCAATGCTACCACGTCTCTGTGGGATGCAGGACAAGCCCTCGTGACCTCATTTCAGGTGAGGATGCTGAAGCTTGCAGAAGGAATGCATACATTCAAGGTTACCCAGATGCTAAGACAATGGAGTTGGGATGTGCTTCCCATGACTTTGACCCATGGTCTGATGACTGATGCTTTTCGTTCATTTCTTTCTGAATTCAAGACTAATTAAAAAAATAATCTATATACTCATTCGTCTATCCATTCATTCATTCATTCACTTCCCTAACATTACTAAGTCTGACTTTGGTGAACTGGTTGGAGTTTGGGTAGATAGATCATAGGGAACACAGTCGACTTGAGTACCAGGAGCCAGGTGTGGTGCAAAACAGCCATGTGGCGGCTCAGGGTAGGAGTGTGAGAGAACATCTTCCATTCACTGGAACTTTTCTCTTCTTTCCCTTCACAAGCATTCTCCTTCCCAGACCCCTCCCCCTACTTTGTCCTGAAGGAGGTGTCTGCTGTGTCCCTGTTGTGCTGTGGGCCAGCCTCTTAGGATCCCTGAACACAATGGACTTGTCAGCCTGGAATGATATTGTGCTTTCTCCTAGCCATCGTCCCTAGTTCTGCTTGTCCTCTGAGTTCTCCACTCCCACCCTCTCTTTTCTGGGAACATTTTCCAGCTTCTAGCAAGCCTGAGCTCACTGTCCTAGGGCTCAGGTAACACTCCAATGCCATTTGTGGGCAGGACAAAGTGTAACCTGTCCCTAAGAACCTGGCAGCCCTGGAGCTGTGCCTGGTGAGGCTGGGAATAAACACAAGGGGAACAAATCATTCTAGTTCACACTAGAAATGTGTGATCCTGTCCCACACATTTGGGACTCACAGAAACAAACTGTGGTGAAACTCAGAGCTATACTGTGAAACAAAGTAAGGAGAGAAGGTAGAGGTCATGGCTGGGCACATTGCTCTCCTAGTCATGTGACACTTCTTTTGTTTTCACTTTCTGCATTGGAGCAAATCTTCTGATGCTCTGCCCAGGTGTGGAAGATAGAGTCCCTCCACTTGGTAGTTTTCTCATTCTCCATCATGTTGACTGCTTTTTCATATTTCCAGCAAAGTCTGTTGTCCATGGGAGGTCGTGTAAACATATTAAGACGCTGGGAAGGTGTGTTATCACATTGTGCTCCTGGAAGATTGCAGCTAAGCCTTTCCACCATCACTAGGACCTGTGCAGCTTCCTCTTCATTTTTCCCCTTGGCACCAGAGGAACTCACACTCCATATTTGGAATTGCAAACTTCACAGTATTGTGGGCCCTGACTGTGCTTGCTCAGTTTTCCCAGTTCCTCAGGCTGGAGCTGAGTGTGGCCTGGAGTAACAAGACTCATGATTCATGACCCAGGAAGCATCCCCACCTGGACCTGTCAGCACTGCATGTCTGACAGTTTCTGTCAATGGTAAACTGGTTCCTCTGTGTCCCTCCTCATCCATCTGGATGTCCTTGGTCTGGGAGTCAGAACTTTCCTTTCCATCCTTCCTGCTTGTCCTTTAACATGGCTGGAACTAGTCATGCGATTAGCCACGTCTGCACCCTCAGGGGTCTGGTTTATTCTCCTGGGAGCTTCTCACCACACAGCCAGCCCTGTGCCAGAATTCTCCATACTTCTGGGCTGACACACTGTCCTGTGTTTATTCTAGACTCTGGAGTTCTCTAAGCCCAGGGGACTCCAGCCTTCATTGCCTCCAATGTCTACAGTCAGACTCAAGGTGAACGCCCATTTCCTAGACCATTTCTCTGCCTGCTTTTCCTGTGTAGCCTCCAGATGCAGCTTGACCTGGGGCCCAAAAGAGTCATCCTTCTTAGCATCTTCTGTGTCTCAGGATGGTCACTCCCAGGCCCCTAATGGAAGCTATGTGATGTAGAACTCTCTGGATTTTTCCCTGTTTTCTAGGGACCATTACAGTTACCACGTCAACTTCATCTGCCTGGTCCTGTCATCCTAATCAACTTTTAAGGCACTTAGGTCCCAACCTTGAATGTTAGTCCTGCCTGGTGCCCTGTACCTGCTCGAAGATCTTCTTAATCTGTCTGTGTTCTCAGGGGTCCCCTACCTCATGCCCACCCCACTATACAAACACCAAAGGCCTTGTTACGCATTAGTTAACAGATGTATTCCCCTACCTGGTGGCTGCCATTGCCTTCCTAATAAAAAGTCAATTGCATCTGCCCATCACTCCTTCATAATTTCTACCCCTTTTGTGTCCCACTGTGCGAGAAGCCCTTTCCCTAAACCCTCTGGAGGCTGGTTCCTCCTCATGGGTCATTTCTCAGTTAGATGTTGAGCCCTTCACTGACTGCCCCTCTCAATGAGCCCCTCCCCATCTCTCTATGATAGTGGCCTGGCTGATTTTCTCCCATTACTTGCATGTCTAAATGTATCATTTTTTTGCATCAAAATACACATACATAAAATTTACCATTTTAACCCTTTAAAAATATATAATGCAGTGAGATTTAATGCATTTAAAACTAGCCATCACTGCTGTCTAGTTTAGAACATTTTCCTAACCCCCAAAGGATCCTCATATCCATTCAGCATGTCTCCCCATCTTCAGCTTACCTCAGCCCCAGGGAACTGCTTACTGTCTCTATGGATTTCTGTGTCCTCCTTCTCCTCTCAATGCATCTATTTGTTCATGGTCTGTCTCCTTCTTGAGCCAAAAACCACTATGAGACATGGATATTTATCACATTATTCTAATTTCCATCCCTGCATCTCAAACAAGGCCTAAGGGTAGGGTTGGGTGCGTGTAGTGAGTAGGGACCAAGGCCCTTGTATGTGTGATGTGTCAGAGGGCTTGGTGGAAGAGACAGGTCTTACAGAATTTCCTTTTTGAGTGCAAGGCTATGTGCTACACAATGTGCCCCTTCCCTAGACATTGAAAATCTTTAGCAAAGGTATAAAAATGTCACCATGTACTTTGCTTTGGGATTGGTTTTAGAAGCTGATATATGAGAGTATATTAGTCAATAATGACAGTTCTGTCCCCTTTCACTCATACTTGTGATTCATTTCATTTTCATTTCTCATTTTAAGATTTTGACTTAGATTTTAGCCTGACTAAATGTTGCTTTTTTTCCTTTGCATTTAGTTAGTGTATACTTGCCTGTATCATTTTTATCCCAGCCTTATGATGCCATTTAGTTTTGGAGACTCTACTAGAAAATGCATATTAAGTAGCATATGCTATTTTAAAACTTACTTTAGTAGATGTATTCAGACCTATTTTCCCTTTCTCAGAAATGAAACATTATCTACCAAGGATGAGAAACCTAAGCATATGTTTACATTCTCCATGATTTTGACCATAGAATCAGGATGTTAGATCAGATTTTAGATGATTTTGCTCATTCTAGTTATGTAATCTTTCAAGATTTACTTATCCTAGTAGAGTATATTAATTGTACAAAATAATGGATTTCATTATGATAGTTTTGTACATGTACATAATGTACTTTGACCATATTCACCCCCTTACCCTCTGTTGTCCCCTTCCTGCCAGTCCTTGCCTCCTCCTATCTGTATTTACTTTTATGCCTTTAATAAGTGCTTCATAATAAAATTATAATAACAATAATTACTGGACATTAACTCCACTTGTACTGGTTTCATTGCCCCCTACATTTATTTTTTTCCTTCTTAGGGTAAGGTTATACATATTTTATTCCCCTTTGTGCTATTATAAGAATGATTTAGTGAATCAAGCAGATCATCCTCATTGTCAGGACTCTCAGGACAGCCTGCAAAAGTCAATTAGCACCAAAGGCTATCCATGCTTGACACATCTGCCCCATTCCTATTCTCATTGTCATAATATGTTGGGACACAATTGACTTTAGCATGCTGCTTTTCTTTAATCCCCTTTTTGTTTTTTTTCTGTCAGTTCCAACAGTTGATTCACTTGGGTTATCTAGGAAGTGATTCAGCAAAGGAACATTGGAGACTCAGTGGGGCAGATGCCCTGGATTTCCACCCAAAGGATATTCTTGGAGCTGTTGCTTTTGGTGCCTTTCCTGGGCACTGGTGACAGTGCTTCTTGCCTGGGGATAGGAGTTGGGAAGGAGGCTGACACAGGCTCCCTCCCTTGGTTTGTCACAGTGTCAGTTACTCACCAATAGTGCCCTGTTGTGTTTGTTAAGAAAATGTACCCTTTCAAAATGCAACTATTCAAGGAACAATTTGCTGAAGGAAATGTTTGATCTTTTTCAGAAAATGTATAGGATATGGAGAGAAAATAGTGTCTGAGGTAGTGGGAGAGTGTCCAGAATCTGTGGAGGACACTTAATAGCAAGGGAGACAAAAAGTAACAAGGCTCCTGCACCAGGGTAGTTGGTAAGATGATGCTAAATATGGCTCTGAGGGACCAGTTATGGCAGCAATGACAACGAGGGCATTGCCAGCTTCTGAATGGAAGCCCTAAAGTTGTAAGTGAGGGATAATCATGGAAGTGTGTCCGTTGGACACAGGACTGTCCCACTGCCTCAGAGAGGTGTCTCAGCACCCAACACCTTTATGTAGGCACCCCTTGCAGCAATGGGAATATCTATTGAGCAGGCATACCCTGTCTACTCTTCTAGCTTCCCCACTCAAAAGATGCTCCATTAGCTCATTTCCCAGGGAGCTCAAGGGTGGGACTCAAGGATGGGAGGTAACAGTGCCATGGATCATTTCTCCATCGTTGGGTTTAGTTGATTAAAAAAATTCCTTGGGTTGAGCTTGAAAATGCCTATAGCATGGTGGATGGAACCAGGCCATCTGTATTTTATCCTGGCTCCACTGGAGTGACCTTGGAAAGTTAATACAATGCAATGGGAATAACAACACTATCCCACTAGTAGTTGGGAAGACTCAAAATGTTGCTGCAGCAAATGGAAATCTTCTGCCACCAGGTAGGCACATAAGAAAGAGCCAAGTCACATTCATCTCCTTCCTTTCCTGACTGTGGTGGCAGATCCCCTGGAAATAGTTCAGACCTCTTCCTGAGGACTCTACAACTACCCTAGGCTGTGGGTCCAGCCATGGCACTACCTGGCCAATCTCAGTTATTCTGGAGTCTGTGGAGTGTGGAGGGGTGGGTTAGAGCTTGGAGCCTTTTCCTATGTCTGTCAAATCATCACTCTGTGTGTGATTTGCAAGTTTAATTTTTTAGGACAAATTGGAGGAAATTCAATAATTTCAGTCAAGATCACTTTTGGTCCTTGGATGTAGATAAGCTTTCCTATGGATGAAATAAATATGTGGCTTTATGGCAGGTGTGGGTAATAGTCCACAGGGAGTGGCTGGAACCTGCTGACATGGGGCGTAGCCTATGGCCAGGGACATCCTGGTTGTTTCTGAATGATTGTGGGTAAGGCCCCATACTCATTAAAGGCTAAGGATCTCTGAGAGCCAAGATGGGACTTGGTGTGTGGTGTGTCCGATTGCTTATGTATTCTGCTGATAGTCTTTAATATAGAGAAAGGCCAGACCTATCTGCTCCATCCTCCCCCCTGCTTTAAGTGATACAGTATGGGTCTACGATGAGTAGGTGTTCCACCCAAGTTTGTGGCCTGGACTTTGATTGGGACCCACTTTTTGGCTCATGTTCTGCCCTGATATAGAAGCCAGAAAGGCAGAGCAGCAGCTGATGGGTGAGCACCTCAGTGAAGCAGTCTCAACCTCACTAATCATGTCATTGTCCTTCTGCAGCTCAATCCTTCATCTACATTGTATGAGGGAGTTACTGAAACCATCTCCCTCCATGAGGGTTTGTGAAGACTGAATGGGCCACTGTGCAAACTTCCTAGAGCCCACACTGTAGAGAGGGCACTGATTGAGGGCTTCTGACTCTGCTCAGTCTGCAGCCTTGCTTCCATTTTTCTTGTTGCCTTCCCTATGGCCAGTGATGTGGTTCTTAGTGAGGCACCCACCTGTCAAAGAGTGCCATGGTCCACTGCTTCCCCTTCCCAGCACTGGCTTTTCAGAAGCTGCAAAGCCCCAGACTTACCAAGTGGGCACTAACAGGGTCTAGGGCAGAGGCTTCTCTTAGAGGGCATGTGTTTGCTGCTGTGATGACTCTTGGTGCCTACAGGTGTGTGTGTCCCCAGGGATAGAGTACAGTTTTTGTGGTTGTGGAGAAAGATTAACCCTATGTAGAGGCCTTAATTATTATCACTAAGCATTCTGTATCTACAAGGAAGGCTAGGAACCTCAGTCAGCTGAAGGATTTTGGTAGGGGAATCCGAATAGGTTTCGAGAGAGCAGGCTAAGGTCTGGAAGCTGAGAAGGAAAAGTTAGGGTTGCAAGCAAAGCAAGGCCCAAGAGGTGCTGCATTCTTTGGGACCACAGAGAATTCATCTAGATGGAGACCTGTCTGGTCTGCTAGGCCCTTTGAGCACCTCAGCTTACCAGTGACCTAGAAGATATACCTTGTGTACTTCATAAAACCTAAGAGTGATTGATTACAAGACACAGTTATTTTGTGTACTACTAAGAGAGCTATAAATTCAACCATAACACACCATTGGTTGTAAGACATCCTGAATTTGGAAATGTTAAAATGTATGTCTTTGAAAAAATGGAATGAGAAGTTATCTCTGCTTTAGGAGAGCAAATGAAATCTGAGCAAGGCTTAGCAGCCTTCTCTGGGAAATGAGTGGGAGGTAGAGCTAGAATCAGAGCCTAGGTCTGCTGGACTCAAGTTTCTATTCCCACTGTCACACACAGTATGTTCCTTTTCATGGCTTCTCCACAAGGAGAAAGACTTACTCAGGACGATTAAAAGCCAACACAAAAAGAAAAAGCATAACAAAATGATTAAAGCAATAAAAGAAAATATAAAAGAATATTGAGGAAAGTGAATCTTTCTTAAAACACAAGGAAGAAAAGGAAAATAAAGAAAAGCATGAGTAAATAAAAAATTTTAATAAAAGATATCAAGCCAAGTTTTGAAAATGAACAGAACAGGAAATCAATGGGAGGAAAATATTTACAACTTATATTATAGGCAAAGGATTGGTATCCAGCAAACGTAACAAGTTTTCCAAATCAATTAAAAAAAGACAATCAATCAATAGAAAAATAGAGACAAGATATGAATAAGCAATTCAAGGAAGGAAATTTCAAATCACTATGAAGTTGTGAAAAGATGTCCAACCTCACTAACAAACCCCCTACATGCAAATGAAAACAATAGTATTAGCAAGCGTTAACATTCAGTAGTATAATTGTTGTGGCAGACCCAGGGAAAGAGACAAAATCTTTCAGAGAGAGCTGGGGAGTTAGGTACAAGAAGACAGAGTGCTTGTCCCTTTACAGTGCTTCTTGAAGAGCTGGGCCACATGGTGTGCTAGTCAGTTTTCCAATGCTGTACCAAATACCAGAGAAAATCAACTTAAAAGGAGGAAAGGTTCCTTTTGACTCACAGCTTTGAAGGTTTCAGTTGGCCCTGTTGCTGTGGGCTTCTGGTGGTGAGGCAGTGCACCAAGGCGATGGCAGGAACATAGGATGGAGCAAAGCTGCTCATGTCATAGCTGCTGAGAAGCAAAAGAGAGAGGAAGAAGAAGTGCCAGGTCCCCAAATCCCTTTCATGGGCATTCCTGCAGTGACTGGAAGACTTCCTACTGGGCCCCATCTTTTAAAGTTTGCATCACCTCCCAATAGTGTGGAAATGCAGACAGACTAAGCTTTTAACATATGGACTTTTGGGGGACATTTACCATCTAAACCATAGCACTTGAGGATGGAGTAGGGAGTGTCTTAGGTCAAGTTGCTGTAACAAATTGTCATTGAGTGGGGAGTTTAAGTAACAAATATTTATTTCTCACAGTTCTGGTAGCTGGAATTCTGGGTTCAGGATGCCAGCATGGTCAGGCTCTGGTGAAGGCCCTCTTCCAGGTTGCAAATGGTTGACTTCTTTTTGTGTCCTTTCATGACAGAAAGACATTGAGCTAATTCTCAGGCCTCTTTTTATAAGGGTACATTCATGAGTACTCTACACTTAAGACCTAATCACCCTCAATGACCATCTCCTAATACTCTTAACATTGGGATTAGGACTTCAACATATGAAGTTTTGGAGTCTACTGCCAAGGAGTTTAGAGGACAAAGGCCTGTGACCATGATCCACAGCTGGTCAGGCATTGGTAGACCAGCAGGAAACTTGAGTTTCCATGCAGTTTCCCTTTCCTGTTCTATTTTCCATCTTTTTCCCAGCTGCTGCCCCAAACCTAAGGACTGTGTTTTGCTTGACTCTACACAGAGGTATGCACCTCTCCCAGGCTAGTGCCAGGCCCCAATGGGGAACACTGGACTGAACTTCCCAGGTTTAATTTCTGTTTTCTTATCTTAGGACACTAAGACATGCCTGCCACCTCCCCACTCTGGCTCAGAGGTCAGCAGGGGCAGTTGCTGAGAAAGACCACCAGCTTGTTATATCCCTGCAACTGGACCCCAAGTCTCAGCTCTAGCTCAGAGTAGCAGGGGTGAAGTAACAGCTTGTAGATGCTGTCTGTTACTTTGACATCTCTTGGAGAAGCTAGCATTACTGCTTTCTAGGCTTTTCTCACCTAAGAATTAGCAAAATTTCTTATGGCTTTCCACTTGGAAACAGATTTTTGCCTTAGACTTTGGGGTCTAAATTCTTTGGTTTCATTTCACATAAATTTATCCCATATCTTCTCAAAATGATGTCCTTTCAGAGATCAGTTATTTCTATCCTATTATTTACTGATGTGCTTGTTTTCTGGTCATCACAGTTGAATGCTTACATTTGGACTCTGTGAGATGCCAAAGATTTAGAATGTCTAGTCCCTAACCCCCAGAATATGTGCAGCCCTCTCCTTTGACAGATTAAGTAGTTTGGGTCTCAGTTGTCCCAAATGAGAAAACTGTCAGGACAAAAACTAGGGTTCTGAATTTCTCGTGGGTACATTGGTTCTGCTCGGTCTCAGTACTTAAGCAATTGCAGACAGGGAGTTGGTGTTTGAGGTGGAGGGCTGTGTGTTTCCCAAGTAATTGTACTAAGTTCCAAGATACATTTCTTCAGAAGGAGAGGGGTCCTTGAGCTTCAAAAGTCATTTTACAATCATAAGGTTGGAAAGGGTGATGGGTTGACAGGTTAGTGTCACTCAGCCCCACCTCTGTGTTGAAGCACATAGCAAGGAAGTATGAAAACACCACTAACAGCATACCTTAACTTCACCCACTGTTGGGCTTTTTCGTCTTTTGTACCAGAGGAGTTTATATGATGGTCAGAGGAGTGCTTTAGTTGAATTTTAGCTCTGAGCACTCCTCAGCTGTGGCTGTTTCCTGCTTATTCATTTGACCTCGGCATGATACTTAAGTTCCTACATAACCTGTATTTGTGGGGCAGATGAAATGAAATGGTCCCAGTGAAGCACAGCACGCTATAAATTCTTGACAAACATTAACAGAAGTACCTTCCTTGTGTGCCAAGTCAAGCTCTTTTCTGTTTTTCCAGAAGATTAGAGTTTGTAACTTAGAATAAGAGGCATCTATTTTAGTGGAACACACCATCTCCCTGCAGAACTCTCTGAGAGGTACCATCAAATCATACGTGGTCCTAGAGCAGATGCTGTAGGGATGGAGGGTGAGCTGTGCACTTTATCTTGTGGTCTATGGTGTTTCCTGGTTTCTTACTGCTCTGAAGCTCTGGTTCATTCATTCATGATCAGCCATCTTAGTATGTGTATCAGTCAGGGTTCTCCAGAGAAAAAGAACCAATAGGATGTTTCCATATATATAAATTATTTTAAAGAATTGGCTTTCATGATTTTGGGGGCTGGCAAATTCAAAATCTGTAGCTGGAAATTTAAGCAGGATTTCTATGTTAGTCTTGAGGCAGAACTTCATCTTTTTGGGGAAACCTCATTTTTTTTGCTCTTAAGGCTTTTTTTGGTGGTGGTGGGTAGGTTACTGGGAAATGAACTCAGGGTCTCCTGCTTGCTAGACAAGTGCTCTACCACTTGAGCCATTTCAGGACCATTCCTGCATGCATTACCTTGCTGCTGGGTTTGTAAGGAAAATCTGGGAAACAAACACGTGTATCTGGAATTTCCCAGCATTTTCAAGTAGAAAGTGCTCTTCTACTTCTTCTGTTTGGAGGGAACCTGAACAAATATACACACATTACTTTTCTCATTCCTTGACAGCTTGAATGTGGGCATGTATCTGATGCAAAGTAGAAGTCAAGTTCTTTTTTGCCTATGAATATATCATTTCCCAGCATTATTTGTCGAAAAAATCCTTTCTCAATTGCATTACCTTGGCACTGTTATAAAGTAACTGCCCATGTAAGTAGCCATGGGTCTATTTCTGGACTCTCTGTTCTGTTTCATTGATGTTTAGGTCTATCCTTACACAGATATCATGCTGGTATAGCTTTCTAGTAAATCTTAAAACCAAATTGTGAAGGTTATTCAACTTTACTCTTTTTCAACATTGTTTTGTCTCTTCCAGGTCCTTTGCTATTCCACTTAAATTTTAGAATCAGTTTGTCAATTTTTATGAAATGTTTGCTGGAAGGATTGGAGTCATGGCTTAAGCAATAGAATGCCTGCATAACAAGTGTGAAGCCCATTGAAGGTTATATTGAATCTTTTTTTTAAAAAAATGTATCTAAGTAGGCTTTTATTTTTTTTCTTTTTAAATTAGCATACATTGATAGAACAAGGAAGTTTCATTGTGATAATTCTACAGATGCATAAAGTATACTTTGAACACGTTTGCCCCCTCTGTTATATTCCTTTAACCCTTCCCCTCTCCCTCTATATTGAATCTTTAGATCAATTTGGAGTGAATTGACATATTAACAGTATTGAATTTTCAAATCCATGAAAGAGATTTTTGGGCTGAGGGTGTGGCTCAGGTGGTAGAGCACCTGCCTAGCAAGCACAAGGCCCTGAGCTCAAGCCCCAGTACCACAAAAAAAAGTGAATTATTCTGCTTACTTAGGCTCCATTTTGTTAATATCTGTTAGTATTTCATGTCCTTGGTGCTATCATCAATAGCATTTTAAAATTTAATTTATTTCTTAAATAAGTAAATATGAATTTTTATGAATTTGCATAACACCCCATGACTTTAAATCACTTATTAGTTTGAATAACTTTTTTGGATATTTCTTTGAGATTTTTATACATAAATTATCATGTCATATAAAATGGAGACAAATTTATTTCTTCCTTTCCAATATGTTTATCTTTTGTTACTTTTTCATGCCTTGTTGCAGTGGTTAGTATCTTCAGCCCAATGTTAGATAGCTGTGGTAGAGCAGACAACCTTGCCTGTTACCTGGCTTAGGAGAAGTATTCAGTCTTTGATTCTTAAGCATAATGTGAACTCTAGGTTTTCCTAGATGCATTTTATCAGAGTGAGGAACTTCCACTCTAGGAAGAGATATTGTGTTTGTCAAATGTATTTAATCTGAGATTGTTAAAATGATCATAGTTTCTTCTTTTTAGTCTGCCGATATAATGGATAACTTTGATTCTTGAATGTTGAACCAACCTTCAATTCCTGTAGTAAACTATACAGTTATGATAACCACTTCTAACCATTTATCACAGACATGATTAAAAGCTTTTAACCTTTTTATATATTTCTGAATTCAATTTGCTAATTCTTTATTTTTTTTTAAATCCGTGTTTGTGAGGGATATTGGTCTGTATGTAGTTTTCTTGAAATATCTTTAATTCTGTATCAGGATAATGTTGACTTCACAAAATGTGTTGGGATATATTCTCTTCCATTTTCTGGAAGAGTTTGTGTAGAACTGATATTATTTGTTCCTTAAATGTTTAGTTGAGTTCACTAATAAAGTCACTGTGTCCAGATTTTCATTGCAGGCAGATTTAAACTACAAATTAAAGTTCTTTAGTAGACAAATGCTGGATTCAGGTGGTATGTTTCTTTTTCAGTGAACTTTGATATATTTTGCATCTTTTAAAGGATCTGTTCATTTCATCTAACTTATCAATTTATTGGCATGAAGTTATTCATAACATTCCCATGTTTGTAGGACCTGTAGTGATGATCCCTCTTTCATGTCTTCTTTCTTGCTATCGTGATCAATGTGGTGAAAAATTTATCAATTTTACCAATGATTTCAAAGAACTAAGTTTTGTTCTTTTTTTCTATTGTTTCTCTATTTTACTGATATCTATCATTATCTTTGTTATTTTCATCTTGCTTTTGTTTGAATTTAATTTGTTCTTATTTTCTAGTTTCTTAGTGTAGAAGTTTAGCCCATTCATTTGAAATGCTTTTTTCTCAATGTAAACATTTGCTGCTACAAATTTTTTTCAGCATTGGTTTCATTAAATTCCATGAATTATTACTTTTTTTTTAAGCTGGTCTGGAATTTGAACTCAGGGCCTCATGTTTGCTAGGCAGGCGCTCTTCCACTTGAGTCACTCCACCAGTCCTTTTTTGTGTTGGGTATTTTCCAGATAGGATCTCACAAACTATTTGCTCAGACTACCTTTGAACTGTGATCCTCCCAATCGCAGCCTCCCAAGTAGCTAGGGTTATGGGTGAGAGCTACTGACACCCAGCTAAAACCTGATATTCTTTTAGTATCATCCCCTCATCCCTCCTCTTTACCAGCCGTTAGTGACAAACCATCTATTTTATTTCTCCATGGATTTCCCTATTCTGAACCTACTTTTAAATTTATTTTTATTTTTGAGACAGAGTTTTGCTGTGTTGCCCAGGTGGTCTCTAACCCACAATCCTCCATGCCTCAGTCTCCGGAGCACTTACAGGTAAGAACCACCACAACTGGCTTTGTTTATTCATTCGTCCATTAATGGATATTTGGGTTGTTTTCACTTTTTAGGTTATTATGAATAATTCTTCTTTGAACGTTCATGTGCCAGCTTTTTGGTAGAAATGTTTTCACTTTTCTTGGGTGGATTTGCTGAGTCATTTAATAACTCCATGTTTAGTCATTTGAGGAAATGCCACTCTTTTCCAAAGTAGCTGCCTGTTGTACATTCTCCCCAGTGGGACATTGAGGTTCCCACTTGCCTGCATCCTCGTCAATTCTTGTTATTATCCATCTTTTTATTGTCCACCCTAGTGTGTGTGAGGTGTTATGTCATTGTGGTCAAGCCTGACATTTTCCTGATGTAGAATGGTGTTGAGGATTTTATTGTGCTTGTATATTTTCCTTGGAGAAATGTCTGTTCAGATTCTTTGAATAATTTTTGATTTGCTTGTCTTTTTATTGTTGAATTACAAGAGTTATTTATATGCTTTAGGTACAAGCTTCTTATCAGGAATATTTTTCCCATATTGAGTTCCCTTTGTACTTTCTTGATCATGTCCTTTGGAGCAGAAAAGTTTCAAATTTTGATGAGTTCCAATTTATGTGTTTTGTTTTTTTGCTTGTGCTTTTAATATCCTATCTAAGAAATCATTGTCTAATATAAGGTCATGAAGACTTATGCCTAGGTTGTATCTACATTTTCAAATGTATTAACAGTGTTGTATATAATATTCTTATTTTATATTGTGTTTATTATTCTTAATGCTATCTATTTTGTTTTATTTCATTTTTGCTTAATTAGGCACTACAGATAGTTTCTTATTTTATTACATTTTTCAAAGAACAGATGTTTAGTTGAATTTATAATGTATATGCTATATATTTCATTAATCTTAGCTTTTGTCTTCATTTATCCCAATTTTTTGTCTTTTTAAATTTTACTTGTCCTTTTTTCTTTTTCTTTTTTTTTTTTGTGGTATTGGGTTTGAACTCAGGATGTTGTGCTTGCTAGGCAAGCACTCTAACACTTGAGCCTCAGTTATTTTTCAGATAGGGTCTTGCTTTTGTCCAGAGCTGACCACAGACTATGATCCTCCTACCTCTGCTTCTTCCATAGCTGGAATTACACGTCTAAATCACCATGTTTGAATTGTTCTTTGAGATAAGGTCACACTAACTTTTTGGGCTGGTGTAGAACCATAATCCCATCTCTGCCTCCCAGGTAGCTGAGATTTCAGACATAAGCCACCAGGCTCAGCATTTATTTGTGTTTCTTTTACTAATATCTTAGATAGGGTCTATAGCCATACCACCCTGAGCACATCCAACCTCGTATAATATAATAGATTGGGAACTTAGTTTATATATATCATGTCTATTAAAATCATGCTCTTATTTTTCTCATTTAAGATTTTGGACATACAGGCACAATAGAAGATAGTATTATAAATACCCATGCATCCTTAATATCTTTGTGTCTTATTTGTTTTATTTAAAGCATTTAGGATACATTTGAGACCCACTTGGATGTCTTTTTACAATCTTGCTCCCCATATCTCTCACTGTATGCAACTGTTACTACAAATTCAACATATACATGCTTATGTTTGTTCCTTGTTGTAGTATATATTTTGTGTCTGTAAGCGATTATGTTGCTAATATTTATACAAATGGTATTGTACTATTATACTCTAGTAACCTGAATTTAGTTTTGTGGTCCTTCATTTTTTTAAGAGATGTAACCATGTTGTTCAAACCTACTTTTCTTGCTGTACAGTGTTGCATTATAAAAAACACTATGACTTATTCATTGGCTTTATTTATGTTGTTTTCAATTTTTCATATTTGAATGTTTCTATGCATCATCTTGTCCAGGTTTCTTTGAACAAAGGTGCAAGATTTTCATTAAATTATTCAGCTGGGAATGCTATTCTTTAGTAAGAATGAAAAGTATTTTTAACTTTATACTAAATATTATGAAACATCTTCAAAGTGATTGTATCAATATCTTCTATCAACAGTTTGTAAGAATTATTGTTGTCCTATATTCTTCCCAACACATGCTACCATTAACCTTTTTCATTCTTTCCAGTCTTGTAGGAGTAAAATGACAGTTCATTCCTGTCTTCATATGCTTATCTTTAATTAGTGGGAAAATTAAATATTTTTAATGTGTCCATTGTTTATTTTTCCTTTTCTGTGAAATGCCTATGCACATCAATAATCAGACAGGGATGTGTTAATCTGTAAACAACAGAAAACGCAGTCACCAGGGACTTCCATAAATAAAATCCCCCCACTCCATCTTAGTCTATTTTTGTGGCTATAGAAAAGTACCTGAGACTGGGAATTTGTAAAGAATAGAAATTTATTTGCTCAAGTTTCTGGAAGCTGAGAAGATCAAGAACATGGCACTGGCACATGCTTGGCCTCTGGGGAAGACTTCATGCTGCAGCATGACATGGGGGCGCCACACGCTGAGGCAAAGCAATGGGCCAGCTCGGATCTTCCATAAAACTAAGGATGCCATCGTGTAGCCTCATGCTCATGACATCATTTAATTCTTTTTTTTATTGTTTTATTATTCATATGTGCATACAAGGCTTGGGTCAATTCTCCCCCTGCCCCCACCCCTCCCTTACCACCCACTCCACCCCCTCCCTCTCCCCCCCACCCCCTCAATACCCAGCAGAAACTATTTTGCCCTTATTTCTAATTTTGTTGAAGAGAGAGTATAAGCAATAATAGGAAGGAACAAGTGTTCCTGGTTGAGATAAGGATAGCTATACAGGGAGTTGACTCACATTACTTTCCTGTGCGTGTGTGTTACCTTCTAGGTTAATTCTTTTTGATCTAACCTTTTCTCTAGTTCCTGGTCCCCTTCTCCTATTGGCCTCAGTTGCATTTAAGGTATCTGCTTTAGTTTCTCTGCGTTAAGGGCAACAAATGCTAGCTAGTTTTTTAGGTGTCTTACCTATCCTCACCCCTCCCTTGTGTGCTCTCGCTTTTATCATGTGCTCATAGTCCAATCCCATGGTTGTGTTTGCCCTTGATCTAATGTCCGCATATGAGGGAGAACATACGATTTTTGGTCTTTTGGGCCAGGCTAGACATCATTTAATTCTAATCACCTTCCAAGGCACCACCTCCAAATACCATAATACAGGAATTTGGGGGTTAAATTTCCAACACGTGGACTTTTGAGGATACACATGCCAAACATAAGCTTCTGCGTCTCTGAGTAACACATCACTTAATTAATAGCAAAAAACCTGAACAAGGACAGTCCTGGGTTGTGTCAGTGACTACGATGCCGTTGCTCTCCCTGGCTCTTCTTTCAGGGTCTCAGATGGTAGATTAGTGTTTCGGTGTGAGGTGGTAATTGTTCTCTTTGCGTCACTCCTGGACTTCAGTATGCAGAAGAGGGAAGGAAGACTGGGTGGTGTCTGTGTCAGGACAGCAAAAATTCCTGAAAATTTTCACTTACCTTCTACTTACATTCATTGATCAGAACCTTGTCACATGGCCACCCTGGCATAGAAAGAAGACTGAGAAGATTATTAGAATTTCAAGCAGGCAGATGACTGTCTTGATTAAACTCAGAGTATTAATAGCAAGGAAGCAGTGAGTGAAGGTTGGAGGGGTAAATGGTAGGTAGCCAACAGCATTTGCCATAGTATTTATGGTACCTTGAGGTGTTTTCTTATTCATTTGTAGGAACTCTTTGTATATTCCAGAGAAGTTTTTAAACATTTTTTAAAATCAAGATTCTGTAAACAAAGCTGTAATTGTCCTGGAAGTGATTTTCAAAGTGTTTTTTTTTTTTTTTTTTTTTTTGGTTACTGGGTATCTATGAGACCTGTCCTGGAAAAGGGTCTATAAGGTTAAAACTACTTTCACAATAGCACTGGCATGATATTTACCTTGTTTTCCTTTTTTATTTAAAAACCATGCTTATACCTGTACTAAGGATGCAAAACCAATGGTGAGAGTCATAGTTTGGATCTATAATGTTCCCCAAAGGCCAGTGTTTTAAAGGCTTAATCCCCAAGGTGGTGATTTTGGGAGGATCCAGACCCTTTAAGAGGTGGCACTACTGGGAGATCTCCGTGGTCATTGGGGGTACCCTTGAAAGGGATTATGGGACCACAGTCACTTCTGGCTATGAAGCGAATAGTTTGCTCTGGCATGTGATCCCACCATGATGTACTGCCCTCCTACCAAAGTCCTCAAAGAAATAGGTCTATCCCATCATGGACTGAAACTGTCAAAACTGTGAGCCAAAATAAGCTTTTCTCTTTATAAGTTGATTAACTCAGGTATTTGTTACAGTGATGGAAAGCTGAACAACACAGTGGCTAAACCTAATGTGCCATAGTGGTAGTAGTAGTCATGGTATTTTTTCACCCTTACACACTCATGATCATATGAATGATGGTTTCACTCCTTGATGAAACCATAGACCTCATTCATTTCATCCTGTGACAAGTGAGAGGAACATGTAGGGCATTTCTGTTATGCACAGTGGTGTTGGAGGAAAGGCATGGTATGCTCTTCTCAGTTGGATAGTGAATTAGCCTCTTTAATGGTTGCACCATTTTTACTTAAAAGAAGACTAACAGACAACTGTGTATGCATTTTTCAGATGTGGGTATTTGAAAATAAATAAAGCAAATCTGTTACTTTGAGGAAAGCAACTGATAAAATTTATGCTGTGATAAAATTCCAGCTTTCAAGCAATACTTAAATTTTTTGGAAAACTTGTAACTGCCACAAGAACTTAGCAGTTGCCTAATGCACAATGACTTTTCTCAGAAGATTTATGTTGTATTTACAAAATGGCTTTTCTGATATACAATAAAATATGTCTGTATTTGGAAGATATGCTTAACCCATTGGACCAGTATTTTCCAAAGAACCAATGAATAATGATGCAAAATCAGGCATGAATAAATGATCCATTCAAAATGAAAAATAAGCCAATAGATTTTTATTTACTTTTGCTCTTTAAATGCTTAAGTTTTAAAATTTTAAATTCTTATAGAAGAGTTGCAACATAGTTCAGAGAATTCTCATATACTTCTCACTTAGCTAATGTTAACATCCTATGTCCCCATGGTACCCTGAAATAACAAATTAACATAATCAGTGAATTTTAATATAACAAAGTACAATAAATTCACTGATATGATTTCAAGTTATATGTCATAACTAACCTTTATGATACTACCACAGGTTTGAGTTTTGGTGTGGTATCAAAGATCATCTGAAAAATTTATTAATTCTTCTCTTCTTTTCTTCCAACTATGTATCTTGGTAAAGTAAAAAAGAATTAATATATTTCAACCAAAATATCATGTCATGTCATGTCATATCACATCATTTCATATCATATCACAACATCATCATAGTGAATGCAGGAGCAGTGCATTAGCCAGTTTTTCATTATCGTGGCAAATACCTGAGAGAAACAATTTATTTTCTGAGGAAAGATTTATTTTGGCTGATGGTTTCACTTCAAGGTTGTCTGGATCCATTGCTTTAGACATGAGCTGAGACAGATCATGGCAGAGGAAGCTGCTCACTTCATAGCAACCAGAAAGCAGAGAGCAAACCTGCACTAGTGGGCTTCCTCTTCTTTTGTTTTTGTTCTATCCAGCCCCCCATTGGATGGTGCTGCCCATTTTCAGGGCGGGTCTTCCCCCTCAGTTGCTGTCCTACATGCCAATTACCTCTGAAAATGCCCCCATAGACACACTCAGAAGTGTGCTTCACTAATCTCCTAGGTGTGTCTCAACCCAATCTAGTTGACAATCAAGATTAACCATGACAAGCAGATATTAGAAATCCATGTGCTTTTTATTAGGTTGATCATTAAGCAGATTTGCAAAAAATGTAAAACACCACCAACTCTGACACACACACACACACACACACACACACACATTTTTATTCTAACATCTTCCCAATTCTCCCTGTCCCAGTCCTTGGTAGCCACTTTTTCACACTACATGTACAAATAAGTTCATGTGGTATTTATCTTTCTGTCTCGGCTTATTTCATTTAACATAATATCCTCCAACCTCATCCACATTGTTACAAATGATAGGATTTCCTTCTTTTCTAGGGCCAAATAATATCCCACCATGAATAGTTTAAACTGGCATGATACCATTTGTCTACTTTGCCTTTGTCACCTGTGCTTTGTGTTCATATCCAAAAAGTCATTACCCAGACCAATGTCCTGGGGCTTTCTTCCTATGTTTTCCAGTGACAAATTTTGTTTCAAAATATGTATTTTTCATTAAAATGTTACATATATTAATATGTAGTGGGTTTTCCATTATTTTAAATAAATAAATATTTTTAAAGTTCTCATTTTAAACTTTGAATATGGCAAATATTGATAGATATAATCCACACAAATAAAAACTCTTTGATATGCTCAATATTCTTAAAGAATGTAAAGGGATTCAGAAAGCAAATTATTTGATAGCTGTGGTTCGGAAGGATGCATTATATGTAATGAGTTCACTTTTACACACTGCATGTAGTCTACTATAATCCACACATCATCATTGAGATAATAGAGAAAAATAATTACTCAAGTTATATGTTTATAAGGCTTATTTCTATCATAGAACTTTAATTGCAAAAGGTTACTCTAGATCTTAAAAGTTCATACATATAAAAGATATTGGACTTCAATTAGTAGACAAGCCCTCTTAGATATTAGCTGTTGTTACAAATAGTTACAATCATGTGATAATTATGTGTGCTCTAATATCTTCTCTCAGTAAGTGACTTGATTTTTAATTGTCTTCACAGTGTGTATGTTTGTGTGTGTGTGTGTGTTGTATTGGTTACTTTTCTCCTTGCTTTGAGAACATACCTGGCACGACAACTTAAAAGCAGAAAGGATTTATTTTGGATCATGGTTTCAGAGGTTTCAGTCCATCATGGTGGGGAGGACTTGGTGGACAGAGCAGCTCCTATCATGGCATCCAGGAAGCAAAAAGAGGAAATGCCTACTATCACATCTGGATTCCCAGCCCTTGGGATGGTGCTGTCACATTCATGGCAGGTCTTCCCCCTCTCAGTTAACCCTCTCTACAAATGTTCTCACAGACACACCCAGAGGTGTGCTTTACTAATCTCCTAGGCGCTTCTTGATTCGATAAGGTTGATAATCAAGATTAACTATCACATGTGTGTGGAAAGTTTGAATTTTAAGTTGTAGGTAAATTTACCAGTGTTATCTCTTACAGCCTATTCTTTTTTTATGTCATGTAGAAGAAACTCTTCCTTTCTCTAAAGTCATAATGATATGCTTGTATATTTTCCTCTAAACATTTCCAAATTTACAAGTAGTCCCTTTCACGAATTTATGAAGCTACCCATGTCAAGGTCAGCAGTAACTTCCATATTGCTGAATCCAAAATGGAAGTGGGCCATTCTCAGTGGATGGCACATAGTTGACCTCTTCTTGCTTTCTGGAATTATTTCTTCACTGCTTCTGGGATACTGCACTCTTTTATTTGTTCTCCTGCCTCACAGGCCTCTTTATCTTGATTTCCTCTAGGGTCCTCCTCCTGAATATTGGACCATCCTGGAATGACATCCTTGGACCTCTTATTCTCATTCTTTGGCTGATCTCATCCATCATCTTTAAATACCATCCATATACTGGTGACTCCAAAAATATATTTCTTAGTCTAGCCTCTCCCCTGCACTCTACTCAACTGCCTATTGGATAACTAACAAGCATCTCAATCTTAATTTGACTAAAGCAAGCACTAATTTCTCCATCCTGTTACTTCCATGTTACTACTGTTTCATGTTACTTCCATGTTCCATGATAAAACTGTTTCAGTATTATCACCCTTCTTGCCATTGCTTAAGCTGAAACATTGGAATTTTCTTGTTTTCTCTTTCTCCTTCCCTTTTTTTCCTTCTTTTTTTTCTGTATCCTTTTTCCTTTTCCATCAGAATACATCTTTAGCCACTTTATACCTTCTCTACTGGTATCACCTTAGTCCAAGGATGGTTCTCTTTCACCTGGACAATTACAAATGCTAACTAACTACCAGGTTTTCTTGCCCCCACTCCCTATCTATTGTCCACATAATGGACAGAGTGAGCATTTTGAGATGTAAATGAGATCATGTCACTTTCCCCACTCTCCACTTCCAGTAGTTTTCCATCTACTCAGAATAAAAATCCAAAGTTCTTACCAGAACAAAGGCCATTGTGATTGTGCCAGCTGCTGCCCCTCCTACTTCCTTTACACCTCTCCTCCCCACTGTCCTTTCTATTTGCCAGACTAATTACCAGTGGTTGACTTCATCATGTTCTTATCCAGACCCCTGGAAAATGTTTATGCCTCCTCACCATGTAGGAGTCATGTTTCTGGTGACCACCATCTGCACTGGGACCCAGAAGGAGTTTGGAAGACAGAGGACCGCACTGTTTCCTGCTTCTGTTGAATGGAGATACTATGGAGGTGTATTTTGTATCCCTGTGTAATTTTTCTTATTTTGTATGCATTGTTGTTATGTGTTTGAAGAAGAGAAGTGTATCTTTCCAAGGACAGCAAAAAGAAAAGCCTTCAAATTAATAAGGTTTCTTTTGAGTTTATGGTGAGCTGTGTGCATATTTTTTGCTGCATTTTCCCCTCAGATAATGTGTAATCTCAATGGTTATTTCCTCTGAGATTTACAGTTATCTGGGATTATAGAGCAGTTAAAATTCTTTTTGAGTATTTTCCTCACTGATTTCAAATTTTTGTATTGCTACTAGAGAATATGACCTTTTGCTTTTCTCTCATAATTACATGATTGAAAGAAAAGTAAATTCTATGATTAAGGAATGAAGTTCTGTAATTATTAGGTAAAATTTGTTGGTCATATCATTCAAATCATTATTCCCTTCAATCAGTTTGACCCACAAGTTCTGAAATAGACATTGCAACTCCTCACTGAGAGTATACAACATTTTCAAATTCTTATTGTATTCTAGGAGTTTTATATAGCTAGCTGTTATGTTGTTGGTTGTATAAACTTTTATGACTGTTATGTTTTCTTTATGGGTTGCATCTTTTATTTTCATGTAATATTCTTCTCTGTCTTGTTCAACACATTTGTCCTTGAGTTTTTTCTTTGTCTGACCTTGACATTTCTGGTTCCTTTTAGCTTGCCTTTTTGCACAGTCTGTTGCCTCTGTTTTACTCTCCTTGAAATGCGTTTTTTAAAAAATAACAAATAGCTGGATTTTATTTATTTACTTATTTATTCAGAGGTACTGGGGCTTGAACTCAGGGCCTACACCTTGAGCCATCCTACCAGTCCTTTTTTTGTGAAGAGCTTTTTTTGAGGTAGGGTCTTGAAGCCAGGCTGGCTTCAAACTATAATTCTCCTGATCACTGCTTCCTGTGTAGCTAAGATTATAGGCATGAGCCACTGGTGTCCAGTTCGTATTTTATTTTTTAATTGCATCTGACAGGCTCAGATTTTTAATAGGGGAATTATTTGTATCCACATTTCTTGTGTTCATAAATAGGGTTTAGTGCTTCTGTGTTATTTAGTGGTTTTCTGTATTAGGGATGTACTTGACCATAAATAATGGAACACATGACTAACAGTTGCTTAATTAAATAAGTTTTTCATATTTATATCACCTTATTTTACTTAGTAACTGCAGAACTTTATTTCTTGAGACTCCTTGTTTTTCCTAAATAACAAGAAATCTGCAGACAGCCTGCAATGGGTGGTATTAATTTAGCTGTTTAGCAAGACCAGCAAGGACCTATCATTTTCTATCTTTCTGCTTCCCCATCCTTAGTATGTGCATTTATCCTTAGGCTTGCATAAGTCTTTCAGCAGTTTTGGGCCTCATTTCCTCATTCCCCACAGGAAGGAGATGGGCTAAAAGAGCAAGGAGTGAAGGGATTTCTCTAAGAAGCTCCATCTTTTCTGTGGAGAAGGAGAACACTTCATGGGGACTTCTGCCTCCATCTACTTTGTCAGATAACAGGGACATCTGGTCACTTCTACATTCATCGCTTGTCAGTGAGAATAATATTACATGATGGGTTCACATCAATTGTCTTTTATTTGTCCTTTGAGGCTGGGGTGGGAATTCACACACCTTTCCTGAAGGAAAGGCTCTCCGATACTCCCTGAACAATTTGAGGTTCTGTGGTGAGAAAGGAAAGTAGGATGGGGTGGATGGTAGGTGGGTAATTGGCAGTGTTGGCTATAACAGTTACACAGGTTTTGTTGTTTTCTCTGTTCTCTTCACTTATTTTTGCAGGGCAGAGAAGTCTCTATCATGTATCATTTACTTTCCCCTTCTATTAATTTGAAAGTTTCATAGTTCTAGTAGTAGGTGCCCCCATGTTTGTTAACCACAATTAAGCCTGTGTCTCTCTATTACTGCATTGCTTCTGACATACTAACAAAACCTCAATTCCCTCATCTATTAGAGGAATTAATGCTGCCTTATGCAATAGATATGGCCTGAAACTTCAGTAGATGAATACAATGTTTTGTTTCTTGACTTTCTTCAGATATTGACTCTTGGACCTGGATGCTTTTTTCTTGAAATTCCATCATCTTGGAGTCATTGATTTCCAGCTAGGTGGATGAGAGAGAGTGTGGCATATTGCTGCTAACAGTCATAGCCTAAAAGTGGCCCTAGTCACTTCCCCTGACATGTGGTCCCATAGAATTGAAGAGAAGATGAGGAATGTAGTCATTGAGCTTAGGAGGAGGAATGTGGGTGGTGGACATAGCACAGTCACTGTCATCGATTGTCATGCTTGTCACCCATGCAGTTTGTTCTTCTCCATATAAAACACACTCACTGCCTCCTTCAAGGGGATCCAGTTACCACACCCAGCTCAAAGTCTGCAGTTTTGAAGTTTTGCTTTAGTTTCTATCAGGTCTGAACATGCTAAAAAGACATTCCTTCTAAGCATGCTTTACCTTTACATGACACACAGTGCCCAGCCAGGAGCAGGATATCACTGAGGATGCTGCCACTTGGAAAAAAGGAGAATGTGAGACCCACAGTCACTAGCCTATAGCATCCTGGATCCCCACAGTTCAGGCTCTGAGCAGTTCTTGGCCCTGGCAGTTAAGGGAATTCCATGAGTGGACGGGACTCTGCATCCGTGAGCAAGCTCCTCTGTGCTCATTTCTCCCCCTTGGCCTCCTCTGGAGTCAGATGTGCTACTGTTGCACCCTGAGGTCACACCTTGGCCTCCTCTGAAGGGAGTGTTGAGGCCCACACCCTCCTGAGACACCATAGCCTTTGACACCTGCCTCCTGCTCATTGAAATTGGGTACCTGCAAGGTTTGTTGAGATCTGAACAATTAAAGGCTTTTTAGTCTAGACTCAAAAACTTAGCAGAAGCTTCCGATCCCAGGAATAACTTCTAAAATTCTTTCCTAGACATAGTCTCAAATTCATATGACTACTTTGCCTCTTTATTCCTACGCCTCTCTCATCTGAAAAACATCTAAATAAAGGATCCTTGTGAAACTAAATGTGAGAGATTCACTCAGTGTGCTTGGGTTACTCTGGGTTCTCTGAGGAGCAGAGACAAGAGCGGGATTAATCATGAATGAGTTTTATTAAGAGAAATTCCTGTGAGAGAAAGGGGGCAGGGAGCTGAGGAGGCTGGGAGAGCCACATTGCAATGAATGCCTGACTTGGAGTGATGGAGAGGGAGGAGATTGGGTAAGGTGTTTTGGCCAGTGACATAGTCCAAAGAGTTGGGCAAGGAGCCAGGTGTCCACCAAGCATGAACCTGGCCTGCTCAGCCAGAGACTGGGGCAGCCTCTGGGAAACATGGCTGTGGGCAATCACAAGAGCCCAGGTCTGGAGTTATGGTCAGTCATGTCTACTGTAGTGGGAGGTTGGTGAAACAAAAGCTCATGGCCACCATGGTGCTTTGTGACATAGGTTATTTTATTGGCCTTAGCAGTTTGGTGTCTGTTAGGCAAAACCTTTAAAAGTCTCATCTCTCGCATTTTGGGCCCTAGAAGAAGAGGAGATGGTTTTTCCAATCCTATGAAGTCCCAGATATCTATATTCTCTTGCGTTTCTACTTACAAAGCACTCAGTTCTTTCTGGAGCTAATTTATTTCACTTAATGCCTTGACAAACCAATACATACTTTATTAACATTTTGTTTCCCAACCTCATTTATGATTAATCCTACTTTGGTCTCTGCTCCTTAGAGAAACCAGACTGACCCAAGCACATTGAGTGAATCTCTCACACTTAGTTTCACAAGGAGCCTCCATGTAGATGTCTTTCAGGTGAAAGAGAGAGTCATAGGGATAAAGAGGCAAAATAGTAAGGGAAATTTGAGAAAATGATTAGAAAATAATTTTAGAAGTTATTCCCGGGACATGGAAGCAGACATATCAGAAACCTCCTTTAATACATTCAGAAATAGTATATTAAATTATAGTAGTGTTGATATTTTTATCAAATGTTTTCCTCCTGCATGACATGTATCTCCAGCTATTCAGCCTACCTGATATCACTCATCCCCTCAACTGCTAAGGCAATGACTCGTACTTTATATTTATTTCAGCAGCCCCCTACTTTTGAGCTAGATCTCCATTTTTGTCACAGTCCTCATTAGAATCTCTTGTAACAAGTGGCAAACAGAGAAATCTCAGTGACTGACTCCAGCTAGCACAGGCTTATTTCTTGCTCATGTTACAGTGGGAAGGAGGTCACACAAGACTTCATCTTGCAACTCCACCATCTCTGATTCCTTCTTTCCAGTCAGTAAACAGGAGGAAGAGAATATGGAGAAGGCTCACTGGTTCCTAATTGCCTCAACCCAGGAGTGACATAGGTCACTTCCTACAGAGAGTGCTGCTCTGTCACTTGATGTTGTTTCTGATGAAGATCTCAGGAGAGCCTGCCTCAGATGTCAGGTCCAGCCTTGGGCACCTGTTCTATTAGGCTGGCTTGGCAAAATACTGTGTTGCTCCCTAGAGGGAGAGGGTGAAGGGAAGGTCTTGGACTTGCAATCAGGCCAGTATCTCTCTGGACTCCTTTTTGTAGCTGGTAGTGCTCTGTTCAGTGGTGTGATGGATATGGATCACAGGCCAGCTTACGCTATTCCTTATTAATTGGAAATCAGACATGTTTCTTCTTTCTTCTCTTTTTCTCCTCCCACTGTGAGGCAGCAAGCAACAAGCACATCCAGTGGCTGCTGGGATCAGATGGCGAGGTCTGGGTCTGGGTCATGGGCGAAGGCCCTGGTGACAAGCCCTATGAAGAGATCTCTGAGGAACTGATTGCAGAGAGGGCACGGCTGCAAGCGCAGAGGGAGGCAGAAGAGCTCTGGTGAGGGGTGCTGGCTGGGAGGGTGCTGGGTGGGACCTGAGCCCATTGCTCTGGGGTTGATACAAATAGATGACCATAAGTTGTGTGTGGGAGGGAGGAGGTGACAGTCAGTTAGCTAGTTGTGTGGAGCTCTGCTAATATTAGGTGACTGAAGCATCAGAGTCTTGCATCAGATAAACCTTGTGGGTTGTGGCTTCACCAATCAACTGATCTGGAGCCTCAGTTTTTACATCAGTGGTATGGGCCTAACTATCCCTTCTCATATGCATTCATGCATGTGGATTCACCTAGATGCTATGTACAATGTGCTTGGTTTTGTTCCCTCACTTGGGTGTCATGGGGACAGTACAGCAGTTGGGAGTCACTTTTGTTATCAGCTTGATCCTTTCCACATTAGCTATGTTTTTCACACCAAATGGACGGCAGAGTCCCCAGTAAATTTTGGAGTTAGGTTACTTTCATCAACAACCTTTAACATTTTCACGAACTTAGAAATCTATGTGAAGTTGACTTCAATGTCACCCTCTTCCCACAACTTTGAATGATAGCATATTAATTGTGAAGTTGGAAAAGCATGTAAACAACACTGAAAACTAGAAAGAATAATTTAAAGAACACCCAATACTTACTATCCAAGATGAGCATTTAGGTGATCCCTGTTTTGCAAGCTGTCTTATTCACACCTTGGCAAATCGATTAACATAGATAGAGCCACAGTGCTGGTTAAGATTGCTATGTAGTATCCAATTAGATGAGAAACCCTGCTTATTGGTCTTTTTGATAGACATTGAATTACTTGAAACTCTTATGTTCTAAAACTTCTCTGATGAATGTTCTTTACCTACACCTTTGTACACTTGAGTGAGAAATGGGATTTCCAAGACTTGTTTGTTGGCTTCCAGAATGATTCCACTGATTTATACTCCCACATGCGAGAGTGCCTATTTCTACCCACCCTTGCCAACAATGAGTTTTGTAGACCTTTGATATTTGTCATCCTATACACCAGGGAAAGATTGCCCATTGTTTTTTATATGAAGTTCTATCTTGACATGTTTCTTTAGTTTTGAACTCAAGCTGATTCCTGCTGGTGCTTTCTTGGAAGGAGACAGAAGGAAGCAGAGATCACTAGGAAGTTCCGGGATGCTCTGGCCAATGAGAAAGCTCGGATCCTGGCAGAGAAGTGGAAAGTGGAGATGGAGGACCGCAAGGCTGCCAAAATCCTAGAGGAGCGCATCCACGAGGAATTCAAGGTGGGCCTCTACATGGGCACCTAGGTAAGGGCACCTGCTTTATTCCCAAGGCTATTGGGGTGATGTCGGGTTTGGATCCCCATTGTGAGAACAGAAATCTGGCATTTCTGAGCAGGAAGGAAATTTTGACACACCATGTGGGCCCATTCTCTTCTTGTTGAACAGATGAGGAAACTAAAGGTCACACAGAGAGAGAATTGCCAAGGTCACATGTAATAGTGGTCAGGGACAGTATCAGGACCAGAACCCAGGCTTTCTGCTTCTCAAACCGAGGGTCCTGAAATGAGTCTTGGAAAAGAACTGGGCTCTGGTAAGGCCTGGGATCCATTTCAAACTTTACCACACACTGCTTTGTGGTTTTGGGAGGTTTACTGAACTTCTCTGAGCCATCACTTTTTTTTTTTAGTAGTATTAGAATAATAATAAAACATGCCTTGAATTTTTTAAGTGAAGATTTGAGAGGACATATGTATATTTTGAGGCCTAGGATAGGGAGTTTTTGGTAACCTTGTATATCTACTTATTCTGAGAGACTGGAATTTCAACTGTTGGCATTGGTAAAGGAGCTTCACTCACTGTCTTTTGGTAGAAAGTTTGAGTTGCACCCAAACACATTTTTTTCCTGGTTCCTCCCCCTACTTTTTTGCTATAGGAGTAATACATTTTATTGGATAGATAATACACACAAGCAGAAAACAGAAAATAATAATTATGCTAAATAATAATAATAATGCTAAATCCCAAAGTTGTATTTTTTTTGTGAATTGTATTGTTAAAGACAAACAGAGCTAGCCACTAGTTAAAGCCATGAAGACAGATTTGGGGGTTCTGGTGGTATGGCATGCACAGGCCCTGGGCTTAATTGTCAGTACAAAATAAACAACAAAACCAACAAATGAAATAGATTTTATTTTCAATAACTACTGTGTGTGTGTGTGTGTGTGTGTGTGTGTGTGTATAAGAGCTGAACTTCCTTTTGTGTATGCAGCCGTGACTTGGATGTTTGAAGGGGCCAGTGGGGGTGAGGTCAGTTTGAATGGGCCAGTGGCAAGTTCTCAGTAGAGTTCAGGAAGTGAAAAGTCACCAAGGGTCAATGACCTGTGATTATGAGCCGTGTCTGGGTCGGCATTTGTTGAAGTTAGGATTGTGTCCTCTCACAGAGGCTGGGTGACAAAGCCCCTGTCCTTCTTGATGGTTACACCTCAAAGCAACAGCTCCCAGGTCCTTGAAAGAGATGCTTCTGAGTTGACAGGGACATATATTCACAACTGCGAATTCCTTTCAGAAAGAGAAGGAGGATAGGGACCTCTCATTAAGTTCTGGCTAGATCAAAGAATGCATTTTTCTGTCAGTATTGAGCTCTCTCAAACAGCACTTTCCTGGGGTCCGCTGTTGTTCTGGGGGCATGGTCTTATGTGCTGGAAGTCATTTTAGAGTTTGGTCCAGTCTCTTTGCAGTAGGGTTGGGAAGAAGTTGCTGAGTATGTGCCAAGAGTTCTGCAGTTGTCAGAGTATTCATGAAGCTAGCCTATTTTATATTCTTTAAGGTCCCCTGCCCCCATGATGATGGCTTTTAAAAATAATTTATGTTGCAAATATTTTTCTCAGTAGTTTCTGTTTTTTCTTACTTCTGGTTATAGTATTTTCAGATGTACAGAAGCTTAAAATTTTTATTAGCAAAATCTCTCTTTTTCTTTATCATTTGTTTCTTGCTCAGAAAAATCTGTGTCACCACAAGCTAATAAAAATACCAATCTACATCCTTCTATTTATCTTTCACAATTTTATTTCTCTGTATTTAATTTTCTTTCACCTTAGGGAACAGTATGATATAGAGCTCTATTTTTTCTCAAATGGTTACCTAGTTTTTCTAATATTACTAATGTCATTTATCTTCTCTCTTTCCTTTGATCTTGCTGCCTTGGTTGAATTTTTACTTTTTACTTATGTCTGGATCGCTTCATTTTTCTTCTATGAATCAGATTTAATTGTTTGTTTATTGTAGGTTTAAAAGAATTTAAACATCTATTAAGATAGTAACTATTATTTTCATCATTTTACTGGCTAACATCATCCATTTTATCTTGGCAGGGGAACTTTTGAATTATTTGATCACTATCTCCACACTACTCCCCAACAACAAAACCCACAGTGATTTTTTTTTTTTTTTCTCTTTTCATGGATCTTTTTTTTTTTTTTTTCATTTTTCTTTTATTATTCATATGTGCATACAAGGCTTGGTTTATTTCTCCCCCCTGACCCCACCCCCTCCCTTACCACCCACTCCACCCCCTCCCGCTCCCCCCCTCAATACCCAGCAGAAACTATTTTGCCCTTATCTCTAATTTTGTTGTAGAGAGAGTATAAGCAATAATAGGAAGGGACAAGGGGTTTTGCTGGTTGAGATAAGGATAGCTATACAGGGCATTGACTCACATTGATTTCCTGTGCGTGGGTGTTACCTTCTAGGTTAATTCTTTTTAATCTAACCTTTTCTCTAGTTCCTGGTCTCCTTTTCCTATTGGCCTCAGTTGCTTTAAGGTATCTGCTTTAGTTTCTCTGCATTAAGGGCAACAAATGCTAGCTAGTTTTTTAGGTCTCTTACCTATCCTCACCCCTTCCTTGTGTGCTCTCGCTTTTATCATGTGCTCATAGTCCAATCCCCTTGTTGTGTTTGCCCTTGATCTAATGTCCACATATGAGGGAGAACATACGATTTTTGGTCTTTTGAGCCAGGCTAACCTCACTCAGAATGATGTTCTCCAATTCCATCCATTTACCAGCGAATGATAACATTTCGTTCTTCTTCATGGCTGCATAAAATTCCATTGTGTATAGATACCACATTTTCTTAATCCATTCATCAGTGCTGGGGCATCTTGGCTGTTTCCATAACTTGGCTATTGTGAATAGTGCCGCAATAAACATGGATGTGCAGGTGCCTCTGGAGTAACAGTCTTTTGGGTATATCCCCAAGAGTGGTATTGCTGGATCAAATGGTAGATCGATGTCCAGCTTTTTAAGTAGCCTCCAAATTTTTTTCCAGAGTGGTTGTACTAGTCTACATTCCCACCAACAGTGTAAGAGGGTTCCTTTTTCCCCGCATCCTCGCCAACACCTGTTGTTGGTGGTGTTGCTGATGATGGCTATTCTAACAGGGGTGAGGTGGAATCTTAGTGTGGTTTTAATTTGCATTTCCTTTATTGCTAGAGATGGTGAGCATTTTTTCATGTGTTTTCTGGCCATTTGAATTTCTTCTTTTGAGAAAGTTCTGTTTAGTTCACCTGCCCATTTCTTTATTGGTTCATTAGTTTTGGGAGAATTTAGTTTTTTAAGTTCCCTGTATATTCTGGTTATCAGTCCTTTGTCTGATGTATAGTTGGCAAATATTTTCTCCCACTCTGTGGGTGTTCTCTTCAGTTTAGAGACCATTTCTTTTGATGAACAGAAGCTTTTTAGTTTTATGAGGTCCCATTTATCTATGCTATCTCTTAGTTGCTGTGCTGCTGGGGTTTCATTGAGAAAGTTCTTACCTATACCTACTAACTCCAGAGTATTTCCTACTCTTTCTTGTATCAACTTAAGAGTTTGGGGTCTGATATTCAGATCCTTGATCCATTTTGAGTTAATCTTGGTATAGGGTGATATACATGGATCTAGTTTCAGTTTTTTGCAGACTGCTAACCAGTTTTCCCAGCAGTTTTTGTTGAAGAGGCTGCTATTTCTCCATCGTATATTTTTAGCTCCTTTGTCAAAGATAAGTTGCTTATAGTTGTGTGGCTTCATATCTGGATCCTCTATTCTGTTCCACTGGTCTTCATGTCTGTTTTTGTGCCAGTACCATGCTGTTTTTATTATTATTGCTTTGTAGTATAGTTTGAAGTCAGGTATTGTGATACCTCCTGCATTGTTCTTTTGACTGAGTATTGCCTTGGCTATTCGCGGCCTCTTGTGTTTCCATATAAATTTAACAGTAGATTTTTCAATCTCTTTGATGAATGTCATTGGAATTTTGATGGGAATTGCATTAAACATGTAGATTACTTTTGGGAGTATAGACATTTTTACTATGTTGATTCTACCAATCCATGAGCATGGGAGATCTCTCCACTTTCTATAGTCTTCCTCAATCTCTTTCTTCAGAAGTGTATAGTTTTCCTTGTAGAGGTCTTTCACATCTTTTGTTAGGTTTACACCTAGGTATTTGATTTTTTTTGAGGCTATTGTAAATGGAATTGTTTTCATACATTCTTTTTCCGTTTGCTCATTGTTAGTGTATAGAAATGCTAATGATTTTTCTATGTTGATTTTATATCCTGCTACCTTGCTATAGCTATTGATGATGTCTAGAAGCTTCTGAGTAGAGTTTTTTGGGTCTTTAAGGTATAGGATCATGTCGTCTGCAAATAGGGATATTTTGACAGTTTCTTTACCTATTTGTATTCCTTTTATTCCTTCTTCTTGCCTAATTGCTCTGGCTAGGAATTCCAGTACTATGTTGAATAGGAGTGGAGATAGTGGGCATCCTTGTCTGGTTCCTGATTTTAGAGGGAATGGTTTTAATTTTTCTCCGTTAAGTATAATGCTGGCTGTAGGTTTGTCATATATAGCTTTTATAATGTTGAGGAACTTTCCTTCTATTCCTAGTTTTCTTAGAGCTTTTATCATGAAATGATGTTGGATCTTATCAAAGGCTTTTTCTGCATCTATTGAGATGATCAAGTGGTTTTTGTCTTTGCTTCTGTTAATGTGGTTTATTACGTTTATTGATTTTCGTATGTTGAACCACCCCTGCATCCCTGGGATGAAGCCTACCTGGTCGTGGTGAATAATCTTTTTGATGTGTTGCTGAATTCGATTTGCCATTATTTTGTTGAGGATTTTTGCATCAATGTTCATTAAGGAGATTGGCCTATAGTTCTCCTTTTTGGAGGTGTCTTTGCCTGGTTTTGGGATAAGTGTAATACTGGCTTCATAAAATGTGTTTGGCAGTTTTCCTTCCCTTTCTATTTCATGGAACAGTTTAAGGAGGGTTGGTATCAGTTCTTCTTTAAAGGTCTGATAGAATTCAGCAGAGAATCCATCAGGTCCTGGACTTTTCTTTTTGGGGAGACTCTTGATTGCTGCTTCAATTTCATTTTGTGTTATAGGTCTATTCAGGTGATTAATTTCCTCTTGGTTCAGTTTTGGATGATCATATGTATCTAGAAATCTGTCCATTTCTTTTAGATTTTCAAATTTATTTGAATATAGGTTCTCAAAGTAGTCTCTGATGATTTCCTGGACTTCCATGGTGTTTGTTGTTATCTCCCCTTTTGCATTCCTGATTCTACTAATTTGGGTTTTTTCTCTCCTCATTTTAGTCAGGTTTGCCAGGGGTCTATCGATCTTGTTTATTTTTTCAAAGAACCAACTTTTTGTTTCATTAATTCTTTGTATGGTTTTTTTGGTTTCTATTTCGTTGATTTCAGCTCTTATTTTTATTATTTCTCTCCTTCTATTTGTTTTGGGATTTGCTTGTTCTTGTTTTTCTAGGAGTTTGAGATGTATCATTAGGTCATTGATTTGGGATCTTTCAATCTTTTTAATATATGCACTCATGGCTATAAACTTTCCTCTCAAGACTGCCTTAGCTGTGTCCCATAGGTTCTGGTAGGTTGTGTTTTCATTTTCATTGACTTCTAGGAACTTTTTAATTTCCTCTTTTATTGCATCGATGATCCATTCTTCATTAAGTAATGAGTTATTTAGTTTCCAGCTGTTTGCATGTTTTTTGTCTTTACTTTTGTTGTTGAGTTCTACTTTTACTGCATTGTGGTCAGATAGTATGCATGGTATTATTTCTATTTTCTTATATTTGCTGAGGCTTGCTTTGTGCCCTAGGATATGATCTATTTTGGAGAAGGTTCCATGGGCTGCTGAGAAGAATGTATATCCCACAGTGATTTTCACTGGGATTACATCAATGTTATAGATCTGTTTGTGGAAAAGGGGTAATTTTGCAATATTGAATAATTGAATCTTGTTTTTTAGGAATGTGGTATGTTTCTCCTGTTATCCAAAGCTTCTTTTTGCTTGTTAAAATTTTAGTAAACACCTGTAATACAATGGCTGCCTAATTCCAAATATTCTCAATAGCTTATGTATAAAACTATATTTGTCTAGTTTTTGGACCCTGGCAAAATTGATTATTTTCCTTGAGTGTTCTGCATCTCTTTTTAGTTTACTATTCGGTTATTGTGAATGAGAGTATCCCCATTATTTTGAAGCCTATTGTAATTGCTAGTTGCATATATTGTTACTGACCTCATTTAACTTTGCTGTGAGTTATAAGTTTTGCAGAGAGTCTTTTGAATTTTTAAATGAAGAAATATTTATTCCTCAAATGTTTTATTAAAAAATTCAAAAATGCAGAAAAGAGGAAATGAAAATTAATATATTCTCTAATGAAATTTGCCAATTACTAATATTTTGCCAAATTTGCACATATATATGTATATATAGATATATATATACACACACACACATTTGTCATTGTTTTGGGGACAATTTACAAAAAAGTTGCACAGATTGTGGTAGTCTCGTTCAGGTGGTAGTAAAGTAGCTTCTGTAAAGGCCAGGCAGTACATATTTTAGGCTGTGGGAACCGTATCTTCTATGTCACATGACTCAGCTCTGCCCTTGTAGCACAATAGCATCCACAGATGATATGTAAACAAATGCATGTGGCCCCATTCCAATGTGACTTCATTTTAAAAAGTAGACAGAGGCCAGATTTGGCCTGGGAGACTTAGTTTTCATGCTCATTGTAACCCCAGACCTTCAGTAGTCACCTCCTGTGAATAAGGACATTGCCCTGGAGAGCGTGACGTCAGAGTCACACCTATTGAAATTAAGAGTAATTCTACAGCAGTCTGTCCAATCCAATCACAGAAGAGAGACATTTATATTGCTGATTTTGCTTATGATTATTTAAGTCTGCTGGGAAAGAAAACCAATTCTTTTTCTCTGTCTCCAGCAGTGACAGCCACCTATGCCATTTTGGCCTCCCTCCATCCCAGATGGGACTGAGCACAGAGGCTAGGGGATGAGTTCAGTGGAGCTGAGTCCTGCGCTCAGCGCACAAGGAGATCACGGAAGGATCTCCGTGATCCTCTGGTTGATGGTCTCCTTGAGAGCCTTGGCGATAGAAGGTTGATATATGGTGGGGTGCTCTGTGCCAGGACTCATGGAGGTGTCAGTAAGGCCACCTGGCCAGGCTCTCAGGTCTCTGGGGGACTCAAATGCAGGCTTTTGGTCTTATTTCCAATGAAGGCTATAGTTATGATGCATTTGTTTCCATTTTAAAATTTGATTTGCTAAATGTGAATGTTTCAAGTTTAATAGAAGTAGTCATCCTGTCTGCAATTTGAGGAGGCTCAGAAATGAGAGTTAAGAGCTCTCAAGGGGCTGCTTAGGGCAGCATCTTTCGGGCATATTGGACAAAGGCCTCTGGGGTCATCCAGGTTTTTGAGCTGGGTATTTTGTTAGATCTCTGTTAAATATAATACCCTTTCATTGTGTGGAGGTCTTCATCCCAGGACTTAGTTAAGCATAGGGCGAAACATTATCTGAAAAGGGGTCTGTGGAGGATTGCAGAAGGCTGGTGGCAAATTCTTTGCTACTCTTCCTTTGTTAGGTGGGGTTTCTTCCCTGTTCTGTTGGATCTGTGCTGGTCTTGAGACAAGCTTTGACATGTAGAATGCAGTAGAAATAACTCTGAAACTTTTAAAAATTTTTAATTAAATATATATATATATATTTTACAAATAGTTTATTTCATCTATTGTTTATTTATTATTCTGGAGACAGATTCTCTTTATGTAGCCAAGATCCTCCTGCCTCAGCTTCCTGAGTGCTGGGATTACAGACTTGTGCCACCAAGATGCTTTTATTCACAAAAACATTTAAACATATCCAAAATATAAAAAGTATTAAAAATATTTGGGCATTCAACTCACAAATTCAGTAAGTATTAATATTTTTCATATTTGCCTTGTATTTTAAAACTACTGAAGTCCCACATTCCATCTGAGTTCTCTGCTTCCCTACCCAAGTACAGCCTCTCTCCAGCAGTTGTACTTTCTTCCTGCTTTTATTTTACAAAATATGTGAAGCCATAGAAATGTATAGTGACAACTTCCAGGGGATTCATTTTTTATAATTTACATAACTATACAAATTGTCCAACCTAATATTCATTTTCAAAATTTATTTATATTAGTCTATTCGTTTCACGGCTGTATGAAATAAGTTTGAGAGAACACATCGTTTTATTTTTTCCAGTTCTTCCCTGATGATGAATTTAGGCTGTTTTCATTTTAGGGTAGGATAAAATCTAGTGTCACAGAGAACATCCTTGGACAAACTTTCTCATACACATACTGTTCTTGTGGAAGTATTCTGTCTGTGTGACTTGTTTTTTGTACTGAAGGTCGAAATCAGGGCCTCAAGCTTGCTAGGCAGTGCTGTACCACTTGAGCCTCTTTGCCATTCCCTTTTACATTGGTTATTTTTGAAATAGGGTCTTGCTTTGTTCTGGAACTGGGCTGTACCTTGAATCTCCTATTTGCGCTTCCCCAAGTAGCTGGGATAACAGACAAGTTCCACTGTGCCCAGCTATTGATTGAGATGGGGTCTTGTAAACCTTTTGCCTGGGGTGACCTTGATCTGTGATCCTCCAGATCACCTCCAAGTAGATAGGATTATAGGCATAAACCCCCATGCCCAGCCTATCTGTGTAATTTTTGAGGACAGCCTGTAAGATAGCTGCAGCTCCTACTTTTGACTCTCTTGCAAGTGTTCACTTTTGGAAGCTGCCCCAAAGTGAACATCTGTAGTACAATAGCAGATGATGTGATCCGACTTATCATTTCCCTCCCACGGATCATCATAAACCGCGTCTCATCCTCACTGTTCATTAACTCACCATGGCTGCACTCAGCATTTAAGGAGCATCTACTATCTGTCAGGCTCTCTGCTGTGAACTAGTGGTGGAGGAGACAAATGGCACAGTTCCAGCTCTGCCCTTTTGGGGTATATCATCTTGAAAAGCACAGTGGTATTATTGGAGTCAGAATAACAAAAATGATGACACCTTCCAAAAGAAGCATTTGTTGATCTGGTGGGGTGGCTCAAGTGGTAGAGTGCCTACTTAGCAAGTGTGAGACCTTGAGTTCAAACCCCAGTACTACCAAAAAAAAAAAAAAGAAGTATTTGTCTCCATGATATTTTCCTTTGGGGTTGGGTGGACCTGAGCCTCTGTGGGTTCCTGAGGTATGGGTTATTAAGAGAAGGGGGATTGAATAAGTTGCACAGCTCAGAAGGCTTTGGGCAGACAGAACAAGGCTGATTTATTCTTGGGTGGAATGGGGGTATTTGCATACCTGTCTGTGTTGGCCTTTGGCTGCTAAACCTGTTAAGATGGATTTTTCCTTAGCAATATCAGATTCGCCAAAGGATTCTGATAGTTACAAAAACAAGAATTTTTAGGCAATTTCTGCTGTGAGAGTCAAGTCATTTTAGCAAGACCTCAGAGAGAAAGATGCAATTCTGTGTATTTGTAGTTGCAAAATGTTTTCTTTTTGCTGTTCCCATTCTCATAAAGAGCTTGCCTTTGTCACTATAAATAGCTTGGCAGTTTCTTTTAAGAGAGAAGGTTGCTGCAGACCTCTGGCCTCCCTGCATGGCGTCCCACTCTCAAGGTGAAGAGAATCAGGTTCACAGAAGCACTGCCACTTGGTGTTCTGTTTCATGTTAGCCAAGCTGAGTGGAACAGCAACACCAAATTGTAATTAAGGTGGCGAAGTGCCACTTATCCATGGCACACAACCCCTGGCTGTGTGAGGACAGATTTCTGTGTTGACTAGCTGCTGATGAAGGTGAGATAGTGCTTGGAGGTAAAACTTAGCTTAATTTGCTTGGAGTCTTTACAGACTTGGATTCCAATTGTTCAATTACTCTCTGTTCTAGTATTTCCCATCTCAAAACCAACACTTGCTACGTTTATATTCCCCTCCAGCTCCATCCCCAACTTGGCTTTTTCCACAGGAAGCGAATATTCTGAATGGGTTGCTTGTGGTCATCTCCACTTCTTCCCACAGTGCCTGGCCAGGGCCTATCTATTCCACCAAGACTGCTCTTATCAAGATCTCTGTCACTTTCGGTAGCCATGCCCAGCCTCTCCTTTGGGTTTTCATGTTCTTGTCTTTGTGATGTCTTTGCAGCCTTCTACTCAGTTTACCCCTCCCTTCACCTTACATGCTCTCTTCTTCTGTTGCCCTACAAGCATCACTCCTTCCCGGTTTTCTTCTTACCTGTTGGCCTTCCTTCTGAGTCCCCATCTCTGGCTTCAACTTTTTCTCTAAATTTGTAAATGATTGATGACCCTAGACACTCTGGTTGTCCTCTCCTAATCTGCATTCTTAATCTCTCAATGACAACATTAGGTCCCATGGCTGAGAACATCAGTCAAAGTCAGCCTGATCTCACCCTTAAGCTCCAGGCTCAGCATTCCACCACCCACAGCAGGGCTCCTGGGTGTCAGAGGGCATTTCAGATACATCTGAGATAGAATTTTGTCTTTTTTCCATTCTAGCCACAATGAGTAATTCTGCACTCAGGTCAATATGTTTCACAGCACCAGGATCTTCGAACTTGTGGTTCCCTCTGCCTGGAACTTTCATCTCCCTGATACTTCCTTGGCTGCCTACTGCCAGATGTCACCCCCTCTGAGAGTTCTTCTGATCACCCAACCTATTGTAGCCTCCTAGACTCTCTCTGCAACCCTGTTTTAATTCTCTATAAACATATCATTTTGTGAGCTTTCTTGATTTTTAATTTGTTTGTTTAGTGGTTTTCTTGACACTAGAAGGCAAGCTTGGTGTGTGGGGACAGTTTGTCTTGTTCACTGCCTAGAGTAGACTTAATGTCATAGATGTTCAATAAGAACTTGATGAATGGTTAAGTGAAACCAGTTGACTTCTTTAGCCCTGAGTTGCTAACTCTTAGAGAATGTGCCATTAGTAAGTTGGAATTTTCTCTATCTTTTCAAAATAAAAATTGATCACTGAATTGAAGAAAAGTCCTCAATCTAAACCATTTAAGAAATAACAGATATTTTGTCAATTTTCCTTTTTGATCCATTAAAAGGATCCAAAGGCCTTGAAAAACTTATAAATCACAAGGGCAGAAAAAATGAGAGAGGAGAAAACAAGAGACAAGGAAATATCCAGCAACATTTGAAGCTAGAAAACAGAGGCAGGGTAGTGAGGGATTCTGTGGGGAATTAGAAGAGAGGGAGGATGGTGAGATAGCTCAGTTCAGAAGCCTACATGGAGGCATCTGATACTGCAAAGGGTGGAGCCAAAAACATGGGATTTGCTACATGTTTCTTTGTGGAGTGATCCACATGCCCCCGTTTTCACCTGTTTCTTCCAGAAACAGAAGATAAGCAATTGAAAGAGAAGAGTCTGGGGCTTAGGGTATGAGTCAGGAGAGAGCAGGAGAGGGGCAAGTAGGAAAGAGACAGACTAAAGTAAAAGTCTGAACTTGGAACTGTGGGACCAATAGCCAGTGTTGCCCCTTGGTTGTATACAGATGGCAGTTTTTTTCAGGGTCGTTGTCTATATTAATAATTAGAGCTACATAAAATCAACCTGTTTGTTCTATCCTGCCAACTGAATCTCATGTGACCTAGTGATAAAAATACTATAATGGCTGGCAGGATTTGTGTGTTTGCCAGCCCACCCTCTTGGAACCAGAACCTAAACTCAACTCCATGAATGTGAATCCTGAGGTTCCTTGGGTCAATTGGTCAACTTCATATGATGATTAATCTTGATTGTGAACTGGATTGGCTAAAGAAGTGTCCAGGATGTTAGTAAAGCGCACCTCTGGGTGTGTCTGTGAAGGCTTTTCCAGAGACAATGATCAGAGATAATGATATTGACATAATCAATGCATTAATTCCTTGATGGATTCATAGCTTGATGCCATTATAGGGAGGTGGTGAAAGACAGAAGCGGGACCAAGTTGGAGGCATGTCCTTGGGAGCGATACCTTGCCCTGGTCCCTTCTTATATTTGCCTTTTTCCTGCCTCCTGTCTGCAGTGAGGTGAATTTCTCAGCTCTGTCATGCCATCTGTGCCACTGTAGACTGACACTTCTGAAACTCTGAACCAAAGTAAGCCTTTCCTCTCTTAAGTTTCTTATGTCAGATGTTGTGTCAAAGGGACAGGAATAGTAACTAACGCATTCTTAGAGGAGAGAGCCAGAGAGAACCTGAGGAGAAGAAATAGGGACCAGGGCTCATGCAGGACCTCACTTGGTCACAGGGCAACTGGCTAAGATAACACTGCTGTCTCTCCCAGTCCTAGGGGGACCATTTCTGGACAGTTCTGGTGGAGGGTTTGAGGAGGAAATTTTCAAAGAAGAAACTTCAAAGTATGGGTTTCTATGTAGCATGGGGCCCAGGCCAGGGGTCCTGCTGGCTCTTGATGTAAAGTCAGTGCAGCCTGCAGCCTATTCCCCATGGACTCCTGAAATATTGGGGGTCAGACACCACCCAGAAAGGACAGAAGAGAAACCCCTGTTTAATCTCTTAAGAACTCTGGATACTTCCCACTGAGGGTCCCTCAATGAAATGGCTTGTTCTTCATCCAGCTGTTCCAGAGTGGAGCCTGCTTCTCAGTGAAGCTGCCCATATACTCTGTTCCATGCAGGTCTTACCTTCTTGACTGTGAACAGATAGGGAGAACACATCAGTTATCTTAGGATAACATCCCACAGGAATGGCAGGTACGAATTCAAACAAACTTAAAACAAAACAAAACACAGAGGTAATAGACCTAAATCAGAGCAAGGAGGGAGAAAAAGTGATACAATCCTTAGAGATCTGAGCTGTTGCATTCCTAAAACAAATACAAATAAAACAAGAGGGAAATGATAAAGCACTCAGAAAATCAACTCAAGGAGACCAGCACTTGACAAATCAGTGTCTCATAAAGACACGAAAGGAGAAAACATTATCAAAGAAGTCCTGAGAAAAGAAGATGTGTTCCACTGGGCAGACATTGAAAGCTGCTTGAGAGCCCAGCACGATGAATGAAAGAAAACCCACACCAAGCCATGTCACTTAGAACAGTTGAGGACATCAGTGATAGAGACTCCAAAGGCTTCTGGAGAGAAAACTGATGACCCATGCAGAAGAATGAGAATAAAAGTGGCAGTACTGAATGCTAGAAGACCAGGAAGTAAAGTCTTAAGAATGCTATAGGTAATAGGATCTTTAACTAAATTCTATGCTCAGCTAAATTGGCAGTTACACGTGAGGACTGCAAATCAGTATTTCTAGAAAAATGAAAACTCAGACAGTGGCTCTGTGCATCCTTACTTAAGAAGTATTACAAAATACGTTTCTGACAAATGAGAGCGGGACCAAGAAACCGGGGCTCTATCTCAGGGAAGTCTGAAAGGTGGGTCCTGGGGGGATAAATAGAGAGGGACCTGGGCAGCAACCGGTTTAGCCTGTAGAAAAAGGAAACATGGGAGCAAAGGTGTTCCTTGGAAAAAGACAAGGATTGTATTATCTATATAAGAAAAAACACTTGGTTAAACACAGAGAAGGATTTACTATGTCTGATAAAGTTCAATATCCAACCTCAAGATAAAACAACCCAGAAAAACAACAAACAGATCTGAAGAAAAAACCATCAAACTTCCACATTTTACTGAATTTTACATGCTATTAATTGTAAAAACAGCTGGGTGCTAGTGGCTCACTCCTAAATCCTAGCTACTATGGAGGCTGACATGCGGAGGATCAAAGTTGGAGGTCAAATAGTTCACAAAACCCCATCTCCAAAATAACCAGAGCATAAAACCCCATTTCCAAAATAACCAGAGCAAAATGGATTGGAGGCATGGCTTAAGCAGTAGAATGCCTCCTTTGCAAGAGCAAAGCACTGAATTCAAACTCCAGTCCCACCCCCCCAAAAAAAAGAAATTATAAAAGCATATCATTATTTTAGAAGGAAAAAAAAACTGTTGTAAAGGCAAGTTGTAAAGCACATGAAAATGTCTGAGATGTTCAAAAGGTTTAAAATGTGCTCTCTAGACCAGGAAGTAATGAAGAAGTCAGGTAGAGATGAACCAATTCGGGTTTTAATACATATGTGCATGGAAGCAATGCTAGGAATCTCTCTGTATAGCTATCTTTATCCCAACCAGCAAAAATGCTTTGTCTTTCTTATTATTGCTTATGTCTTCTCTTCAACAAAATTGGACAAGAGGGCAGAACAGGTTCTGCCTGGAAGCGAGGTGGGTGGGGAAGAGAGGGAGGGGATGGGGGGCAGGGGAAGAGATGGCCCAATGTATGAACATATAAATAAATGAATAAATAAACCCCCCCACAATCCAGGAATTTAAATTAAAAAAAATAAAATGCACTTTCTAGAATCAGCAAAAATAGCACCCTATTTGGCTTTGCAGTGAACCATACTGACATTGATTATTGATTTAATCAGCAATTGTGCAGGGCACTGGTGAATCACTACACAGGAGGCAGAGATCAGGAGGATCGTGGTTCAATGCCAACCCAAGGCTGGCTTTTGAGACTCTAGCTTGAAAATACTCAACACAAAAAAGGACTGGTGGAGTGGTTCAGGTGGTAGAGCACTTGCTTAGCAAGTGTGAGGCCCTGAGTTCAAACGCCGGTACTGCCAAAAAAAAAAAAATCACCAGTTGTGATGCAAATTTATTGTGAGGATGAGGAGAAGAAAAGTATGGCTGCTTCCCTGGGTGGGAAACAAGTACTAAAAGCTCATGTGCCAGAAAAGAAAGGTAGAATTAGTGGTTAGAATTGATAAATCAAGAATTAGCTCTCTTAATTTGACATATATGAGTAGCCATAGGAAGGAATAACAGAAACTGTTGAAAATGGTGATCTGTGGCACTGGTTTGCAGTTGGGTTGGGGGAAGGTGATTTAGAGATCAATTATTTTTCATGAGACACTTTTATAAGTTCAAATGCATGTTTAGCATATAAATATTACTTCCATGTATAAAAAGGTAGAAACCCACAGATGCACACACAAAACAAAATAACAAAATCAAACCAAACTCTTTTTGAAGCTTGACAGCAGGACAGATGTGGGACATTTAGGGCCCCTAAATCTACTCTCTGTGGGCATACTGTATCCAGATTTAAGGTTGAGACTCACTCCTGTCCAGCTGAAGACCAGGTGCCTCTCCCAGTGCCTACCCTCTTTCTTGTCCCCAGATGGAAGCCTAAAAATGCACAAAGCTTTAGTTCACAAATTGCTCCACATATTTCAACCCATTTGATTCTTTCCAAGTGTAAGTAACCATTTGAACTGAGTAGGGACTGAGATTGAAGGGGTCACGGCTGGTCCACCCCACTGGAGACACTTCAGCCCTGACCTGCTGCAGGATCCCTGAGGCACTTTTCCAATCTAATGCCATTTTGTTTCTGTTCTGTGACTTTTTAGAAGAAAGAGGAAGAGGAGAGGAAGCGAGGGGAAGAGCAGATTCGCCTCCAGGAGGAGAAGAGGGCAAAGGAACTCTACTGGACCCTGAAGCAGGCCCAGCTGCATTGCCAAGCCACGGAGCAGGAGGAGCAGGAGTGGGAAGAACAGTGTGAGTAGAGCATTCTTCAGGCCCACGAGGCCAGCAGGACTGACCTGTCCTGCCCTGTCCTCTGTGGAAGTGCTCAGTCATCATTGCAGTTCCCTTACTCATCCCACAAGGCTTCGCCCATGTGCATGGTCCTGCTGGGGCCCAAAGGGAAGGGGTCCATGCTCAATTTACGTATGGGCCTGTTCTGGGAATTTCTTACATTACAAAATGAAATGCCAATTACTGAGTTGCCAATAATTTCCTGGCTCTGCTGTGCCCTGTGAATCCAGAGATGAGATCATGGCCCTTATATTAGAAGGGCTCACTAACCAGAGCAGAAGACAGAGATGAGGACTAAGGACTTTGGGGGAGAATGTTGTACCTGCTGCTGGAGCACACAGTGGCTGTCCTGGTGGGCTCCAGAGGAGGGAGAATGAACTGAGACTTGACAGTAGCGTAGGAAAAACTGAGGTAAAGAGAGCACTCTAGATGAGACCAGCATGTGCAAAGACATGGTGACATGGGATGTGGCAGACTTAGGAAGTGTAGAGTGGCTAAAGCTTGGAGAGTGTCAGGGATGGTGGGAAATAAAGTGGGGAAAAGAAGATGGAGCCAGGTTTGAAGGGTGAGGTCTTAATAGGTGCCCAGAAATTGTTGGAATCAGTTATGATAAGACACACAGACACAGAAATGACTTGAAGTTTTTTAGCTTGGGATCCCTAGAAACAGGAAGTGTGATGCCATGGAGGGCTACACAGGAAATCACCAGGGTTAGTTAATCAGCAGAGAGTGAGGAAAAACATGGGAAGAAATATTTGGGGTGGGTTTCTCTGGAAAAGCAAGACAGGTAGGTTTAGGACAGGCTAGTTGGAGTAATTCCACTGGGTTCTGGGGTGGAGCGCTGTCTTTAGTTATCTGGTATCTGGCCTTGGGTGACTAGGGCAGATGGGTACTGACCCAGGTGTAAGATGTCCTCAAAGGAAGTAGTTCTCTAATTCCCCCATTGTATGGTTGCATATGAAGGGCACACTTGTAAGCAGGCCCTTTACTTTCTCTAGGAATTTACTCTTCCTGGGAGAGAGGGGCAGTCCTTCCAGAATTAGCAAAGTCCCAAATGTCAAAGCATCAGAAGAAACAAAATAAATACATAAAAAGGCATTATTAGTGCAGCTGGGAAGTGGGAAGCTTCTGCAGGTGCAGGCAAGTGTGCGATTCTGCTAGGCGTGGGGGTGAGAGTGAGGAGTGAGGAGGCTGCTGCAAGGTACACTGTAGAGACCCTGTGACTAAAGCTGTGCAGAGCAAGAAAGATGGGGGAAAAGGGTGGGGGGTGGCTTTTCCTGGACAGTTGTCTGTTCTTTAGTATGTCTTGATCATATGTCAGATTCATTAAACAGCCTTTTGGGAAAAACTGATATGTAGTTCACATGCCATCAAATTCATCTGTTTATAGTGTACAGTTAGCAGTTTTTAGTATAGCCACAGAGTTGTTCAGTCACACCACTATACAATTCCAGAACATTTTTAATCACCTCAAAAAAGAAGCTCTGTACCTATTTGCAGTAGCTCCTCTCCTGTCCCCCTCTCCCCAAACACTAATCTAATTTTTTCTCCCTGGATTTGCTTATTGTGGACATTTCATATAAATAGGAAAATATATTATGTGGCCTTTGGTGTCTAACTTTTCATTTGACAAGTGCCAGGGTGTACTCATGCTGTAGTATGAATCAACACTTCACATCTTTTTATGATTACCAATATTCTAACGCAATATTCCACATTTTTGTTTATCCATTTGGCAATTAATAGATATTTGGGTTATTCCCATGTTCGGGCTATTGTGAAAAATGTTACCGTGAACACTCCTATTCAAGATTTTGTATGGGCATATATTTTCAGTTCTCTTGGGAGAGGAATTTCTGGGTCATATGGTGTCTATGTTTGAGAAATGGCTGCATTGTTTTCCAAAGGGACCAAACCATTTTGCATTCCTACCAGCAATGTCTGAGGGCTCTGCTTCCTTCACCTCCTCCTCAATATTTCTAATTGTTTATGGTTTTGATGATCATTTTAAGGAGTGATGAAGTAGCATTTCATTGTGTTTTTGATTTTCATTTTCCCAATGACTAATGATATGGAGTTTTTTTTCACGCATTTTATGGTCATTTATGTTTCATCCTTGGAGGAATGCTGGTACAAGTTCTTTATTCATTTTTGAATTTTTTGTTGTTGAGCCGTACATGTCCCGAATATTAATTTCTTATCAGGATATGACTTGCAAATCTAGTCTCCCATCCTTTGGGCTGTCTTTTCACTTTCTTGATAGTGTCTTTTGAAACATGAGAGTATTGAATTTTGATGAAGTCCAATTTACCTATTTTTTCTTTTGTTGATTGTAATTTGTGTCACATCTAAGAAGCCAATTGCCTAATCCAATGTCACAATGACATAATTCTTTCTTTCTTCTAAGGGATTTATATTTTTGCTCTTACATTTAGGTCTTTGCTCCATTTTGAGTTAAATTTTGTGTGAAATAGTGCTCTTAATTGACTCAATAGTTCAAGCACCATTTATTGGAAAGATTACGTTTTTCAAAGAAATAATGATATATATTCTTGTAAAAATCAATTGACCAAAAATGTATCTACTTCTGGTTCTTAATTTTATTCCATTGATCTGTCTGTTCTTATGCCAGTACCATGCAGTCTTGATGTTGGTAGCTTTGTAGAAAGTTTGAAATTGGACAGTATAAGACCTCCATTTTGCTCTTTTAAAGAAATATTTTGATGATTCTTGGTCCCTTGTATTTCCATACATATTTTAGGATCAGATAATCAACTCTACAATAAAGCTAGCTGGGATTACATAGTGACTACATTGAATTTGTAGGTCCATTTGGGAAGTATTGCCATCTCAATAACATTTAGTCTTCCAATGCATGCATACAGGATATTTTTCCATTTATTTAAGTCTTATTTAATCTCTTTAAATAATATTTTGTAGTCTTCAGTGTAGTTTTGTTCTTGGTTTGACAAATTTATCCTTAGTTTTTTATACCTTTTGATGCTATCATAAATATAATTTATTTTTAGTTTCACTTTTGGATTATTTATTGTTAGTATATAGAAATGCAATTGACTTTTATATATTGATCTTGTATCCTGAAATCTTGCTTATTTGCTCAAAGAGTTTTTTTTTTTTTTTGTGGATTCCTTATGGTTTTCTATGTATAAGATAATTTCACATGCAAATAGAGGTAGTTTTACTTATTCCTTCCCAATAGGTATGTCTTTCTTTTTCTTGTTTAATTGCTCTGGCTAGAACTTCTAATACTTGTAGAATAAAAGTGGCAAAAGCATACATGCTTGTTTCTGATTGTAGAGGAAACTTTCAGTCTTTGTTCACCATTAAGTACAAGGTTAGTTGTGTTTTTCATAAATAACCTTTATTGGGTTAAGGAAGTTCTATGTTTTTCTGGCTTATTTAGTGGGTTTTTTTTTTTTTTAATCGTGATAGGGTGTTAGGTTTTGTCAGATGTCTTTTCTCCATCTGTTGAGGTAATTATGTGTTTTTGTTCCTTGTTCCTTGTTCTATTAATATGGTGCCTTTTAGTCAGGTGTGGTGGTACATGACTGTAATCCCACCTCCTTGGGAGGTGGAGGTGGGAGGATCTCAAGTTCAAGGCCAGTCTGAGCAATGTTAGTAATACCTTACCTCAATAGAAAAATTGAAAAAAAAAAAAAAAAGAGCTGGGCACATAGCTCAAGTGGTAGAGCACTTGCCTAGTGTGCGCGAGGCCCTCAGTTTAATCTCCAGTACCACAAAGAGAAGAGTGATGCATCCTGTGGCTGAGCTTCGCATATCGAACCTTTCATTCTTAGGATGAATCCCAGTGTATAATCCTTTTTCTATGTGGCTGAATTTGATTTGCTAATATTTTGTGGAGGATTTTTGCATCTGTACTCATGAGGGATATTGGTCTGTACTTTTTTCTTATGACAATAGAGGCTGGTTGTGGTTTCAGGGTTATTCTGGTCTCAGAATAAGTTGGGGAGGGTCCACTCCTCTTCTTCATTTAAGGAAGGGTTTTTGAAGAGTCTGAATTAATTCTTCTTTAAACATTTAGTAGAATTCACCAGTGAAGCCATCTCGTCCTGGAGTTTCCTTGTGGGAAATTTTTTTGATGAGTAATTTAATCTCTTTGAATGTTGTGAATGTTTTTTCTTGAATAAATATTCCCTGGATTGTGGCAAGCCTTTGGTTAATTCCTAGCACTCTGAAAGAGTTGATTCTGATAATTTGCCAGTGTTCTTATTGCTTGTGGAGGAGGGGATTTTAAGAGGCCCTTAATTTGCCTTTTCTACTGACACCCTCTAAACTGATATATACATACATACATATATATATAATATTATGTATATATTACATATGATATATATTGTATATATGTTAATTCAGTGTTCACTCAGTTTCTGGGGCATATTCATAGATGTAACTAGGATGCTGACAAGATGGATGGGTGGAATATATATATGTATATATATATTTTTCTGATTGAAAAAAGTTTTATTTTTTGGAATCTCTTTGTGTGGTTTTTAAAAATTCTGAGTGATATAGTATACAATCAGGTGCTAGAAAAAGAATCAGCCCAATAGAAGTTGAATGAAATGCAAAGTTGACTCAAAACATTAAATGTAGCTTTCTGAATTTTATATTATTTTATACTACAAGGCAGTTGTAAGTTTTAGGACACAAGTGTCCTTCCCACCTCTGAGAATCGATGTCCTGGACAGATGTTCCCAGGCTCCTGGGCCATGGCAGCCCAGCGTGTCCTGGTCCAGAGGAGGTGTCGTGGTGTTTGTAGGAGTCTCAGTGTCTACACCAGCATCATGCAGACTTCTCTCTGGCAGGCCTCATGTCTCTTTTTAGTGACTTTCTGTTGTGTTCACAAAAGAACTGGAAAAGTTGGCTGTCTGTGCTTCCAAGGTGCCCTTACAACTGGTGTTTTTGCTGAATCCCCCCCAGGTAAGGCAGGTGTGTGCACATGGCTCTGGTGAAGGAGGTGTGGGGCCTATGCTCCCCTGGCTCCTGCATCCTTCCCACGTCCTATGGCTTCAGAGACCCCTCTGTGGAACGCTTTGGGTTCTGGTAGAACACTGTTGTCCTGGTTTAGTGAGTGCCTTTAGCTTGAGATTTTCTTCTCTAAAGGAAAATTCCTTTCCTACCCGAGTCACTTCTGTACTATGCAATTTGAATTGAGAGCCCAAGACATTGTGTCTTCCATATAGAGTTGGGTCTTAGGCCCACCCCACAGTGTGAGGAGGGGAAGCTCTCTGTCTTTTCTTGGAGCACCCAAGCGTCAGATCTTCAATTCCTGTTTTTGTTTGTTTGTTTAAACTCAGAGCCTTGCATTTGCTAGGTGAGTGCTCTGCCACTTGAGGAGCTCCAGACCTTTTTGCTTTAAGTTATTATTATTTGTAAGATAGGGTTTGGCTTTTCCTGGGCTGGCCTGGGACCAAGATCCTACTACCTATGTCTCCTGTGTAGTTGGGATTGTAGACATGTTCCATCATCTTGGCTTATTTATTGAGATGAGGTCTCATCAACTTTTCCTCCAGGCTGGTTGAATTGTCATGCTTGCAAATCTCCACCTCCTAAGTAGCTAAGATTATAATCATGAGCCACTATGTCCAGCTTCAATTCTTTCTTAAAAGCATGTGAAGGGAGGGGCCTTGTCAGTGATTTGTGGGAGATAGTGAAATAATTAGTTCAGAGGAATCCTCAATTTGGATCAAGAATGGAATCACATTACAGAATGTATGTGCATGCAGTTAAAATGACAGTGGGAATTTGGTTTTTAGCCACCATTTCTTTTACTCGGGACTGGAAGGAAATGCGGGGGGCAGGGGGGTCCTTGTTCAGGGCCACACTTTCATTTGTTGATCGCTGCTAGCTGTGGGACCTGGATGTCACCATACATTCACTTTCTCTTTTCAGGGCCAATATCCCGTGCATACTGTGTTCAATTTCCTTCTCATCCAGGGCAAGTGATGCCCCAGGGGCACGGTGGAGGCAAATGGTCTGTCTACTCATTAATGACTCTGGGAAATGCTCTTTAACTGTTCTGTGCCCATTTGCATAGGGGTTAGAATTTTTTAGGAATTGCTAAATATTAGTAAAACCTGATCTTCACTAAAGTCAGCAGGATGCCCCAAATTCTGAGAGTTCACAGAGCCTTAGGCCATTCATTGCTCATTTGCTTAGAACAGTCTCAGGGCTGAGTGGGTCTTGGTATTTCCATTTTATTGATAGAAACTGAACTGGAAATTCAGACTTAGTGGCTAGCCCGGGGACCTGCTCAGATGGAGGTTTGCTTTCTCCTTGTTGCTGTCCTATGTTCTGGCTGAGGGTCCAGTGTCTTATGAAAGCAGGATGTAGGAATGATGTCTTTGGCCACAGGCCTCAGAGGGCATCTGCAGGTCTGCACACAGGAAGTTTCACAAAGAAGCTAGGGGCATGAGCACATGCTGGCTCTTTCCTGTGGAGCTTCTGGAACCCATTGCAGAATATCCCAATGTTTTGGGACCTTTGAGTGGGTGGGGGTGGAGGGTGCAGGAACACAGAGCAGGGCATTACTTTGAGTGACACAGTTGGTTGAATCAGCAGAAGGAAGGCAGATGAGCCTCTGTCTTGACCGAAGCTCTGAGCTGGAGGTAGCTGGGAGGACAACATGTACCATGACTCAGGCATGCACTGACGGCTGTGCTTTGGGTATGGTCCCCCAAAGGTTCATGGGTTGAAGGCTTGTTCCCCAGGGTGATGATATTGAGAGGTGGAGGGACTTGTGCTCACCCTGACTCTTTGAGCTGTATGATTTTGGTTGTGGCCCCAAACCAACAACCAGAACACCACTGTCTCATCATTGCCAGGTTGTTGACAGAGCTGTGTGAGAAACATCACTCAAGACCCAGCTCTGGGTCCAGTGATGTTGCTTTCATCCCCTTCCCTCTTAGAAGTATGCCCTGGATTCTGGGTTGAACGTCAGAGTGCATAGGCTTGGGACAGGCTGAGCCTGGAGGAGATTGTGAGGATGGCCTCTGGCATCTAGTCCGGAACTGGGCAGAGCAGAATTTGGGCCTGGAAGGCAAAGCTTTTTCTATCCACTGGAAGGGACAGGCAATAGCAGTGTCTCCTTGCAGTTAACCACAGGTGTGCCTTGATTCACTATGACAAGGTGATGTCCCCATAGATCCAACGTAAGTGGAAATTGTGAGAACATAGTGAATTCACCTAACCTGGAGAACAACCTACCTTAGCTGCACGGTCCCTGGCAGAGTAGAGGTTGTGCCTCCTGGTGCTTCTTGGGTTGACCAGGAGCTGTGATTCAATGCAGCTGTCTAGCATTGGCAGAGGGTTGTGCTGCATGCAGCCAGCTCCAGAAAAGGTTGAAATCCAAATTTTGAAGTATGGATTTCTTTTGAATTCACATTGCTTTCACACCCCTGAAAAATCTGAAATCAAGTTGAACCATTATAAATCAGGGACTGTCTGTACTTCGAATGGTGCCACATTTTTGGTGTCACAACTCCACGTAGTGCTACTTAAAGAATCTGTGTCCTGTTTAGGGTAAAACTAGCAAGATTCTCTGGGGCCTTAGCTTTCCCAAGGCCAGAGGCATTCCAATATTGATCTGGTTCTGTTCTGAGGGACTCTTGCAGGTGCTCCCAGCAACCACAAGGCGTCACTATTGGCAGCTATCAGGCATTGCTAGCTGGGGAAGAATGGTTGACAGTGGATTTCAGAAGCTATGAGGTGGAAGCTGAGAGAGCCCCTTTCTTTGGCCCAAGTTAGCTGTGGGTGAACCTTGCTTGCTTTCTGGGAGGTGATTGTCTTTTGTGCCAAACCCACTTATTCTGCAAGTGACCTGAGCTCCAGCAGGTGGAGTCACAAGAAGCCTCCCTATGTGGGCCTCCTGGTTTCCCCTCTCAGGGGCTGGGAAGCCTCCCCTTTCCACAGGCTTTTGTTTTCCCATTCCCTAACTGGGGCCCCTGATTCCACCAGCCCCGCCCCCCCCACAACCTGTAGTCATTCCCTTCTTCCTTCTAGGGATGGACTCTTTCTGAAGAAGGCACACCAGTCTCCTGATCTAAAAGTTTACACAGGATGGTATTTTATGAACCTCTACCCTGTGCCAGGAACTGTGGAAGTTCCTTCCTTGTACTGTCGTATTTATATCTTCAAGATCCTCTCTTATAATTCACATGGCCCAAGATCACACAGAACAGCATGTAAACATGTCCACACACATACGCAGTTTAAATCTTTTTTGATGCTGTTCTCTATGTATAGGATTACCTACCGATTTCAGTGACACTCCACCACCCTACAAATTGCTGTTGCTCTGAAGCATTCAGTTCTGGAGGTGGGGATGGAGATCAGTGACTCTTCTCCTTGGACAGGGGTGGAGTCCTGGGGACAATGGAAAAATTCGCCCCAGGAAGGGCAGCAACAAACGATCTTCCAGAGCCAAGCACTTCCTGGACCTTCCTCCTAGACTCCCACAGGAACCTCCTTCCTCCACACTTCTACAACTCAGTTCTCTTCTTCCCTCATCTGTGTCACCATTTGCTGTCAAAGGCAGAAACTTGGCCGTCATTTTGGTCTCTCCCTTCTCACTACCAATCTTAATATTGACCTTCATGTGGATTGTAGCTCCTTAGTTTCTCAGAATTTACACGGTGCCATGGTCATTCTCCCTTACCCTTTTCCTGACAGTATTGACTCAGACCTCTCTCACTCTTTGCCTGTATTTCTGTTTTCCAAGTCTTCATTCTTGTTTCTGTCAGAATGAAGAAATGAGCTACACTGTAGCTCATTTGATCCTTTAAAAGTGTATCTACTACTCTGCTCTCCTGTTCTGAACCTTCCAGTGGCTTCTAATCACCTTTCAGCAAAGCATTAGAAGGTGCTAGCCAGTATTTATCCATCTCCTAAGTGCCTTTTCTGTTTCTTCAGACTGAGGCCTCTTCCCCTCCCTCAGAACTTCCCCAGCCACACAGACCTATTCCAAGAGGGACCTCCAGCTCCCTCTGGCCTCTGGGCATCTGGGATCTGAGCTTTCCCTGCTTAGAATGCTCTCCCCTTGACCTCTACTGATTGAATCCCAGATGCCTACCAGGCATCAGCCTAGATGTCCCTACTTGTCTGAGGTATCCCTTCTCTGGTGCTGCAGTGCAGCCACCATGGCACTACTCACTGTTCATAGATGTTTCTGCTACTAGACTGTAAGCTCTCTGAACATACGACACTGATGTATCCACATCTCCTAGCACCAGCCCAGCGCTCTCCTGATATGGTAGCCTTTGCGGCACCAAAAAATTCTCCATCTGCCTTCGTGGAACGCACAGCCCTGGGAGATATTCTGCATGTGACATCATGAGGGGCACTTCCACAAGTGCCTTCTTAGGGACAGACCACATGCTGGAATCTGGGAGAGGTTAAATTCACAGAGAAGGTTCTTGTCTACCTATAAAGGACAAATGCTTTCTTTGAGGACCAGAACAACTTACCTTGTGTCCTCCAAGCACTAACAGGAAGCGCAGTCCTTGGGAGGCTGGGGGTGCCTGCAACATGGGCACTGTTGAATGGAGTTAGAGAGAGGGGAAGGTGACCACCTGGTGCCGGGGCAATCACCAGCCCTGCACAATTAGAAAGACCAAGGCCAGCTTTGAGAGGTCCCTGCAGAATTGCTCTGGGATCTTAGAGGCAGAGTCGGGCCTGGCGAAGTTAATCAGACTGCGTAATAACTAGTTTGAAGGGAAGACCTTGATTCCAACAGGCTTTGGTCATCTTCATTTTCTCAGTCCCAGATTTCTCTTTTGAGTTTTAAAAGCGGCAACGCACATGTCTTCTCAAGGCCACTTGCCTGCGACAGAGCTCTGCCCTGAGGAATAGAACGATGCAGAAGGCGGGAGAGAAGGGTGTCTAGGAGTCTTGTAACCTGTGGAGAGGCCCTGTTACCAGCAGGTCCCCAACCCTCCTCCACACTCTTAGGGCTGGGCATGCCCTGCCGCTCCTGGAGGCTCCAAGCCTCCTGAAGCCCACGGAGTTCTGGGAGCCACCCCTGGGGGTCCTGGGACTCCGGTGGGTCCTTCTGGACCTGGATCTAAGCTCTGTTCCCCTTTCCAGTGCGCAGGTCCAAGGCGGCTGATGAGGAGAGGAGCCGTCGAGCCCGGAGCGCCCGGGATGAATACCGGCGCCACTCGCTCCGCGCCATCCAAAAGGGCACAGTCGCTGGCCTTAGCTCCATGTTCCGGGAACTCGGCCAGAGCCATGAGCAGGAGGCGAGACTCTACCAGCCTCTTCCCGGCCCGGGTCCACCACCGTCACTTGCCGTGCCTATCAGGTGGGTCAGCAGCTCCGGAGCCTAGCACTGGAGCTGCAACACGGGGGATCCAGTCCTGGCTCGCTAGTCATTTCCCCCCGTGGGCCTCAGTGTTCCAGGCTGTGTAATGGGTTGGAAGCCCCAGAGGTAGGGTGAGACGGATACTTCTATCAACTTTGCAGTTCTGTGAGTCTTAACTTTCTGGGGTCTAGGATTCCTTTGATAATCTGAAGAAGCTGTATACCTTCTTCCTCTCAAAATGTGCCATATGAATACCCCAAAACATTTGCACAGTTTTCAACTCCTAGGAGTCTATATGCCCTAAGTTAAGAACTTGTAATAAAGGACCTCAAATTAGCTAAGTGTGATCCAGTAGCTGGAAACAAAGGTTTGCTGACTCTTCTAACTACCATCAGAGCTGGTCTGGCCCCAGTTTGATTAGCAAGTTTGCAGATTAGTGTGGGTGAGTGCAGGAGGTGCCCTCACACATTTGTTTCCTCAGGATTGTTGTTTAGTAAGGACACTTAGGTGACAGCTAGTGATTGACAGAACCTAAGATTATGAGGTTGCTGGGATCTTCTCCACCTTCTACCCTTTCCCACCTGAGGCTAACCCAGAGGTTTGGTTGCTCTCCTCTTGGGTGCCCTCCCACCGTGATGCTGAGCAGACACTGCTCCCAGGGAGGGCAAAGATGGGTTCCAGCTCCTGGTGCTCCCTAAAACACAGGGAGTATTTGGGAGTCAGTTTGCCCCCAGATAATAGGGGTTGTCTGAGTTTTGCTTTAATTGGGGTTTGGGGTTATTTATAACCTCCTGCTTCCTTTTCTCCTTCATTCCCTATCCCTTTCCTTCCTCATCATGTATGATTTTCAAACAAGAAAGTTTAGGAAGAGGGCAGCACACAGAAGCTCTGACTCCCTCCCTTCTATTCCATCTCCTCAGCTCCCTCTTCTGCTGTAGGTCACTACCGTTCTCAGTGCCTTATGTATCCTCCCAGTTTCCTTCTGCAACATGAAAAGTCTTAAGCTTCCCTCTGTTTTTTTTTTTTAATAGCTTAGTATTGTACTGCATGACGTGCCATTATTTTATTTATCAAACACTCTGTTAGCAGATATTGGTATTATTTCAAACCTTTTCTTATCACTAACAGTGCCCTGTAGAAATTAGATTTATGTACTTGCAACCATTCCCTGATGTGGGAGCTCTGGGTCAAGGATATGTGTATTTGAACTTCAACTTGCCCTCCATAACCTGGTACCAGTTTGCACTCTCATTCTCTAGCCTGGCAGACAGGGTATCGTCAAACTTTTCTGTGAGAAATAACATCTCAGCGCAAGTTTCAACCAACATTTCTTTCTGTAAGTAAGAATAAGTTCTCTGTATATGTTTAAGGGCCATTGATCCAGCCTTATCTCATTGTCATTCCTCTGCCCACTTTTTCATTGGGTGATTCGTCTTTTTCTTATTGATTTCTAGAACTCCTTAAATATTAGGCAAAAAGCTCCATTTTTTTCTCAGTTTGTCATTTATCTTTTAGCTTTTGTGATAGAGTTTTCCATCATGCAGAAATTCTTTATTTTTATAAGGTTAATTTTTTGTGTGTGGTTTCTGTATTAGGGGGGCCTAGTTAGAAAAGCCTTCCCCTTCCTATGCTTTTTAAAAGAATCCTATAAATCTGTCCCTTTGGCTCCTACAATGGAACGGCATGGCCCGTGGTGTGGCCTGGCTCTAGGCTGGTTGTGTGCAGTCAACAAGGGTGGCCTCTGCAGAAAGCATTGAGGGGTCAAAATGCTGGACGATGGAGCAGAAACCCAAGGCCACTTGCCTCTGTCCACATCCCTCAGCTAGGTGTCGCCCACCTTTGTCTGTGCTGAGGGGTGGATATACAGTGCCAGAAGGAGGAGAGTTACAAGTGCCGGAGTGAGGCTGGTCACTGGCTAGGTGGTTCCTTGGAACACCTATCCTAGCACTTATATTCTGGGGAAATGAGGTCCCTGCTTAGAAATTCTCTGCTTAGAAACAAATTCAAATTCTTGCTTAGAAATAGGGACAAGAGGGAGTGGATCATCTCTACTGTTTATAACTTCCTATTGCCTTCTAAGGAAACCAAGTCCTAGAAACTAGAGGATTCTTTCCTCTGGAGAGTTATTTTTGGGGGATGCAAATGCAGAGGAAGAGGCTGGGTGGAGCAGTGCTGCCCAGGGCTGCTTGGTAGAGAGGAAAGGCACCTGAAGGAATAAAAAAGGGGGTAATACCAAGGGAGGATAGGGAGCAGGGCCAGCTATGGGGTGTTAGGGAGTAAAGTAAAGTCAAGAGAGGGGGCAAGGAGAAAGTTGGATTTGGAGAACACACTCAATAGACATGGCTGCTGTGGTTGGCTATGGGTTGAGTTTGTCCCTCAAGGGTCTATGTGTTGGCACCTTGGTTCCTAGTGTAGCAAAATTGAAATGGTACCTAGCAGAGGTCCATTCTTGTGGAAAGCTGAGATAGTTATCCAGAGAGTGAATTGTTTCAAATATCCTATCCTGAGTCTTGAATTGCTCTCTGCTTTGTGATGTGATTTCTCCCTCTTGTAAGCACTTCTGCCATGATACTATTGGCTATTAGGCCCTCACCAAAGGCAGAACCAGCGGGGCCACCTGATCCTGGACTTTTAGCCTCCAAAATCATCTAAACAAATCTTTTCCTAAGTAGCCTGCCTCATGTGTTTCATCATAGCAGGGAAAACCATATGAATACAATGGCGTTTGTGCAACATAGCCTCACCTGCTGCCTTTCTTCCAGCATATTTTTCTGAAATCTTCCACATTCACTACCATTTGTGTGCAAGTGTGCACATATGTGTGCACAAAAGGATCCATTCTGGGACTTGTGAGGAGGGGCTGAGGTCTTAGCTAGTGTGTCAGTACAGAACAGGTACAGAGACTACCTGACAGGGCAGCTGGAGTTTATTTTATATTTATATTTTATATAAATATAATATTTCATATTATATAAATATAGTATTTTATATTATATTTATTTTATAAAAAAAGGACACAGGGTGATTTTTAAATGCCAGTACTGTTAGGTGAGTAGGACTTACTGAGCTCCTGTTACTCAGTTGGAAGTGGTGAAAAGGCTGAGATTGTTCAGATGGTATACACTCATTCCATGAAATCAGGCAGTGTGGTCTTTGTACAACTCAACAAATGTTGTTGGGAGCCTGTTAGGTGCCACGTGCTGTCAGATTCTTCCTGGCTTCATGTTAGAGTAACCCAAATGTAATGGGGGTTTTATGTGGTCCAGTCTCTGTGTGCATTGGAGAGAACCACAGTTCAGACAAAAATGCAATGAAAATTGGCTCACCTTTGAGAAAGCATTGACAGTGTCCAATTCATTGTTCTTAGGTCCTTCACTGGCTCCTACTCATGTCACCCCATCACTGATCCCCTGTCTGTGGTCAGCCAATGGGCAGTTTTGTTCCTTTCCTTCTCATTTTCCTCTGTCCTTGTACTTTTTATTTCCTGTATGTAGACATCCAGACATTTCCAGAGCAGGTTTTCTGGTTTGTGTCGATGTCCTAAGTCTACCTTACAAGACTGTGAGAGCTAACTGCTAAAGGTAGGGGTTCCCTCAGAGGGGATGGCAAGGAAACATGGAAGGGTCAAAAATCAGAACTCTTTAGTTGGGGAAAAGGGGATGGAGACGCTTTCACACTGATAAGTTTGTTCATATTTTATTAGGATCTTTCTGCATTGATGCAGATACTTTATGCTGTGGCTACTCACAAGGGAAAACACTTCCTTTTTTTCCCCTTAGACATCTTCTTGTATTCTCTTTTTACTTCCTCCCATGTGGGTTTCTTTGAAGCAAGTGACAACAGTTGACTCTGGGGAGAAATAATAGCTGCTGCATTTTAATCTGCAAAGTGCCCTCAAGGACCCGTCTCCTTGAAGCCCTTTCATGGCATGGGTGTGGGTATCACACATATTCATCCTCCCAGTGGCCTCTCCCTCTTCTCCTTCCTCCTCCTTTCTCTCCTTCTCTCTCCCCTTCCTTTTCTCCTTCCTTCTACTCTTCTTCCTCACTGCCTCCCTCCCTTCCTGACTCTTCTTCCCTCCCTCTCTCTCTCTCTTTGCAGCAGGACTTGGGAGCGCCCACTGCGTCCACTTTCCAGAGAAGTCATCATCCGCTGGTTTAAGGAGGAGCAGCTGCCTCGCCGAGCTGGCTTTGAGAGGAACACCAAATCCATTGCTCCCTGGTTCCACGGTAGGATCACTTTCTGGGCCCTGCAGCAGATGATGGGTTGGAGGAGGAGATCCTGAAGGATAGCTGTACTCAGTGGTGGAGGACTTTGGACTCTATGCTGCCTCCCTTCTGGCCCTACCAGCTCTGGCAGGAGTGAAGAAGCTGAGGTGTCTGGGATGCTAGACATGTACCCCCTTTTTCTGTTTGGAACAGGTGAACACCAGTCTTGCCCACTGCTGTCACCACACAGCCTCCTTGGCCATCCAGCCTTCTCTGAGGCATCTTCCCTGTGCTCTCACTGGTCACAGAGCTGCTGGTGGGCAGGAACCACATCTTGGTGTCTGAGCCTGCATTCCTGGATCTTGTCCATAGCCCAGCACACTCTAGGCTTTGAATAGATTCTTGTTGATTAATGATAGATGGGTGAATGAAGAGGTCAGAGTCATCCAAACATACAGTGTTACAGATGGGAGGTTCCGTGGAAGTCATCTAATCCCTTCATTACAGATAAGAAACTGAGGGAGGAAGTTTCCATAGGGTACCAAGAGACTTGTAAAGTCAAATTCAAGAATGTATCTCGAGGGTCATCTCAAAGGTCATGACCTCAGTCCAGTGATCTGAATATGCAGTGGCCTCAAGTAGGGAAATATGGCTGTGACTTCAGTAGAGACTTGCTTCAGGAAAATAGGAGTGGCTACCAGCCACCAGTTTCCTCTACATCGGTTAGCTATTGCGATATAACAAATCACCCCAAAACTCAGTAGCTTAAAATAAGCATTTATTATGAATTATGAATTATTATTATTCATGAATAATTCTGAATCAGTTGGGTGGTTCTTCTAGTCTGAGTTAGGCTCAGATGATCTTGGCTGAACTTGTTTATGTAGCTGGGGCTGGCTGATGTAGGATGGTCTCAGTTGAGATGTCTCCTCTCTGCCCCATGTGGTCTCTCATACTCCAGAAGCCTGGCTCAGGTTTGCCGGAGACTCCCCTGGTTGGAACTGATCTCCCCTGTCACAATTATTACCCACCTGATCCTTACCTGTCTCTTTTTCTCACCTTCCTGTCTCCTGGGAGCTTGACTAGCCTCCATCTTGGCCTGCATTTGTCCTGGTGATGTGAACTCTCTATCTGCTTCCTGGCCAGCTTTTATGTATTGTCAGTTCTATCCAGATGGAGAGATGAGCTCAGTGTCATGGTAGGTGCTAGAGCTCTGGCATCTTGAGGGCCAATAAGAGGCTGGCAGAGAGAGACCATATTGGCAAGCTCTGGGCCTGGCTCTGGCTTCAGGGAAGGCAGCTGTGATGTTTAGAACAAATCACACAGCACTGGAGTAAGGCCACCTGCATATTCACTCCCACCTCCAGGTGTCCGAAGAGCTTATGGGCTTTGACATGCGGGTAACAGGCACACTCTACAAATGTCACAACCGAGATATAGCACTGAAGGGGCTGCCAAAGACCGCAGAGGTGGTGACAGCACCAGTCTAGGCAGCAGGAATATCCTCATTGGTTTGTCCCTTTCACTCTATAGTTCATCCTCCACACAGCATCCTGAGATTCTTTTAAATACAACCAGATCCTGTCACTCCCCTGCTCAGTACCCACTGCTTCCCTTTATGCATGCAATAAACTGTGAACTCCATCCTGTGTCCCCTAAGGCCCAAGTGACAGGGGACTTACCTGTCCCTACCCCAGTCTTATGCCAGAATTGCCTCCAGAGCTATGGTCTTTTTTTCTGTTCCTCAAATGATCCAACCTCTCCTCCACCTCAGGCCGTTTGCCCTTGGGATTGCTCTGCTTGCCTTTGCCGTCCTTCCCCAAGTCTCTGCATGGTTGACACATTCTCATTTTCCATCTGAAATATCCCATCTTCAGAGAGGTTTCTCCTGAACTCATCTAAAGCAGTGTTCCTCAATTCCTCTAATTTACCTTGTTTATTTCTGTAAAAGCACTCATTCCATTAGCATTTCTTTTTTGCTCGTTTCTTCTCTCCCACCTGAATGTAGTCATGGAGGCTAAGGACCTTGTCTATTTTCCCCAGTGCCTGCCACAGTCGGTATCTATGGGAGGAATGGCCAAAGGCATTAGATCCTAGGCTTTTCAATTCCAAAGAACAGCCCTCTCTTCTGTGCATTGGGCCCTGGTAGTGTGTGAGTCTCCTCACAGCCTAGGAATAGACTGAAAACCTGGAGCCACATGTGAGAAGGTTGTCTTGCCTTTCTAGTTGGCCAGGTGCTCAATGAAGGCAGAGCCCTATGTCTTAGGTCCCTCTGTATTCACCCATGCCCTCCCCGTGCCCAGAGACCAGTAAAGAAACACAGCCAAGATAAAGTCACCATCTTCTGTTGTCACTATTACTGACCTCTCCAACTCCACTACAGCATCCCCATTGTGTAGGTTCCAATGCATAGGTCTGGCTTGGTTATACCTCAGTAATACACACACAAGCCGTAGGGTCTATGACCTCCACTGACCAAGGTTTATTTCTTACCCCTGTCACATTCTGTTGGAAGTTGGTTGTAGATACTAATCTAGGCCTCAGGCTGAGGGAGCTGCCTCTGTTGGAAATTCCAATGGTTTCGTGGTAGGGGAAAAAGACTCAGTGGACTGTAGGGTGGCTCTAAAACTTCTGCATGGAAGTGACACCACCACTGTTATACACATTTCATTAGTTAGGGCCAGCCTGGCATCCACATCATAGTGTGATGGATAGTCTTGAATAACAGAATCTGTTATAGCCATCATCCACTTCTTTCTCCCAGGCTTCTACATGTCCAATAGACAGATGGAGTGGCTCTTTACGGCTCAGAGATAAGACAGTCAACATGCATAGGTGACTGATCCCTGTGTCCCTGGAGCTGGTCCTGAGGATTCTCTGCCTCTCATGTCTGTCACTTTGTGTGTCCCTGAAGCCTTTGATAGAGCTTCCATTTGAATCACCACCTTTTGTTTCACTCATACATTTTTTATTATCATGGAAGTTCTGCATAGCACCTTAGGCACCTGCAGTGTAGCTCAAATGCCTGTGGAGTGGGGTGTGACAATTGCACTGATTGCTCAGAGGTGCTAGTGGCAGCCAATGGAGAAGACACAACAGAGGTGCTGGAGTTTATCTTTAGCTTTATTTTCTACTTGATGGGAAAAAAAGGTAATTTTAATGTTGTCACAGAGCAAACAGAACCAAGATTTAAGTCTCACAATTTATGTAACTGACTTCATGCTTTCTTGAGAGTTCTACCATAAAGCATGCAGGAAAGTTGCTAATAAACAGAATAGAGCTATTTAGTGACCAAGTTTTCATTGATCTGTGAAGAATGAAAAAAAAAAAGAAAGGTTCACATATGGAGGATGGCCAAGTGTCTTTGCTTAGGAAGGTCTGTGCTATATTCCAAGATTACATCCTCTTCTTCAAGTTTAGTGTTAAAATGTCCTATCTTTTATGAATTGAAGATGATAGTAAGCATGGTTAGTTTTATATATTGTCTTTGACAGGAAAAACAAAATGTTAGCAGACCTGTGTTGGTTCCTGAAATTTTTTTTTTTTTTTTGTAACTTTTCTAATTTCTAAATGCCAAAGTCTGGACCAACTAGTATGCTCCAACTTCCTCCTTCATTCCCTACAGAGACAGGCAGCTCACCATCCCCCAGGCAGTACACACTAGTGTAATTGTTAGGGAGTTTTGCTGCAGGTTGGGAAGGGCCTCTGCTCTTGCCTGGATGTGGCTGGGCACCTTAGCTGGGGAGGCTCTGCTCCACTTGTCTCCCATGATCCTTTGGGGGTGTGCTGTTCTCATGGAGATGGTACAGGTACCATGGCAACATAGTGTGAGGTTCTCGAAGTCTGGTCTTAGAACAAGCTCACTGCTACTTCTGCCTCATGCTGTTGGCCACAATTTGTGATAGACTTGAAGGGTGGAAAACATATTCTGTCTTTTTCTTGTGAGGAGCTTCAAAGTCATATATCAAAGGGGATGGAGATAGGAAGCTAAGAAGAATTTGAGCCAATATTCCAATCTTCATAATTCCAGTATAATTTTTTTCTTTCCTGGGTAAGACATTCCTAATTAATTTAACTGGATTTTAGATGAAGGTTAAAAAAGAAGGCTACCATGATTTCTACTTTCTTCCCTTTCCTCAAATATTTGGAGGCACAATGGTATAATCCAAATGGCAAGGTACACAAGGGGTCTGAAGGTAGGGGACCCATTCTGCAACCTAGCAGCTCTGTGACCTTGGGTGTATCCTTCATTTCCCTACTTTTGACTGGCATTATCATATAAATTCAAAAGCTATCTAGGGAAATCAAGTCAACAAACATGCTTTGTCCCCCAGAAGGAACCATAATCATTGTGAAGACTGGTGTTTCCTGTAGTCTGGGATCAACCACCAGAAACCCCCACCTCTTCTGAGAAACAGAGTGAGGGGAAATGGACTCAGAGCACAGAGGGGAGGGGGCAGAATGGCTTCCCCCTGTGACCACAGGCTTCCGATAATCCCCTCTGTTAAAATGAGTGGTGGAAGGTAATTCCTTGTTTCTCATTTGCTCATTGTTATGTTCCAGGAAGTAAAAGAGAGACTTGCAGCTATACAAAACTACTCCTGAGAAATGCCAGTGCATATAAGCTTGGCTTTGAGAAAAATAATTTTGGACTTCAACATGTATCTAAAATGATTAAGAACATCCTCTGTCTGAACACTGGCTCATTCACAGCCCATTTTTCTTTTTTTTTTTTTTTTATTCATATGTGCATACAATGTTTGGGTCCTTATCCACCCCCCACCCCCTCCCTCTTTCCCCCACCCCCTCGCTACTCGGCAGAAACTGTTTTGCCCTTATCTCTAATTTTGTTGAAGAGAGAGTATAAGCAATAATAGGAAGGAACAAGTGTTCCTGGTTGAGATAAGGATAGCTATACAGGGAGTTGACTCACATTAATTTCCTGTGCCTGTGTGTTACCTTCTAGGTTAATTCTTTTTGATCTAACCTTTTCTCTAATTCCTGGTCCCCTTCTCCTTTTGGCCTCAGTTGCTTTAAAGTATCTGCTTTAGTTTCTCTGCGTTGAGGGCCACAAATGCTATCTAGTTTTTTGGGTGTCTTACCTATCCTCATACCTCCCTTGTGTGCTCTCACTTTTATCATGTGATCAAAGTCCAATCCCCTTGTTGTGTTTGCTCTTGATCTAATGTCCACATATGAGGGAGAACATATGATTTTTGGTCTTTTGGGCCAGGCTAACCTCACTCAGAATGATGTTCTCCAATTCCATCCATTTACCAGCGAATGATAACATTTCGTTCTTCTTCATGGCTGCATAAAATTCCATTGTGTATAAATACCACATTTTCTTGATCCAGTCGTCAGTAGTGGGGCATCTTGGCTGTTTCCATAACTTGGCTGTTGTGAATAGTGCACAGCCCATTTTTCTTCCTGAGCTTTACTTATAGGAAAGACTTTCAGTGTGCTCCATGGTTTATTGTCTTGGCAAAGACCCACTGGTGGTCTTGCTGCTTGCTGGGGCATTGTGGTCAGTGACGTAGCTGGCTTGATAAGTTATTCCTGTGGGATTCTTCTCAGACACGGAGAGTAGATCCCAAGTCTTAACGTGTGTAAGTGGAGCCAGTTGCACTTGGGTGAGGTGTTTTTGGTTTGATGCTTCTTCTAACAAGTACAAAGTGTGTGTCTGTGGCGAGGGGATGGGGGCAGGCACTCCTCGTCCATATAGACAGTGCAGTCTGCAGGGAGTCTAGAAGTTAGGGAGGATTTTCCCTCCAAATAAGAGTTGCACAGTGGGGCAGGAACTTTCTCACACTGAGCACATTTAGAGATGAATGCTGAAGGCCAAGAGCTGGGAAAAGAGAGGTTATGGGGTGCAATAAATGGAGGAACAGAACTTCTCAACGTCTCGAGCTCTGTCTTGAGAAAAGGAATAGTTAAGGAAACATATCTGGGGTCCAGGGATGGGAGATAGAAGAGACATATGTCAGTTCAATAGAATAAAGAGCCTTTGATGTTTACTACTGCTATTGTGCATTCTTACTGGCTAGAGAACTCACCAGAAAGGGGAATGATGACTGTATGTGATACAGTGTGTTTCTGAAGTCGAGTTCTGCGGACTTTGTTCCAGGAGCACTGGCCCTGCTCCAGGCAAACTTCCAATGTACTCTCAGGCATTCAGAATCATTGGGAAGGTTGGCTAGGGTGCAGGGATGGTCACAGAATGGTTGCCTGGGAGTCTGTCAGCTGAGGATTGAAGCTTGCTTTTTTTTTTTTTTTTCTGTTGTCATTGGCCCAGATGCTGAGGTTTAAGCAATGGTGATTCTTTTCTCGGGTGGCTTTCCCAGGACTCTTGTGGATGCAGATTCACCAGCTATCCTGCAAAAGGCCATTCCTGGCAAGATGGGAAGGATTGTGCCCTGGGAGGTAGATGCCCAGTGATGCAGAGTGGGAATGCATATAGGCTTTGGTCTTGTAGCTGCATGCACTAGGAGCTCACCTTTCTGAGCTGCACAGAGCAGGAAGGGACTGGACTGGCTGACTACTGTTGACTGTTCACTGTCTCTTTTGGCATGCCACTTCCATGTAGTTTCATGTTTGTCTTGTAAATTAGATGATGTACACCACCTCATGGTGCTGTCAGTTGCTCCTTGAGCTGGTCAAGATTAACCCTTCACTTCTGACAGCACTGAGGTCCACAGAGCTTGAGAAACTGACCCACCTTTTGCCAGCAGTGAGCACAGAAGCTGGGGCAAGATGCAGGTTTTTGGCTCTTAGTTTTATCTCCTCCATTCTGGCTGCCTCCTTGGATATGATACAGGGATGGAAAGAGGGGAAAAAATGTGTCTTGTCTGGATTTATAATCCTTTGTGAATTTTTTTAGGCACGGCCTACCTCTCAAACTTCTTGTTCCATGACATGGCAAAGCAGAGCTGGCACGGGTGTCCTAACATGTCAAGTTGAGGGAATATCTGGGAACCCGTTTGTTCTTCACGATTACTTTCAAAAGCCAGTGTTTCTGGGGCAAGATGGAGAGAGTGAGCCAGCCCAGACCCTTGTCTATGGTCTCTAAGATCAGTAGAAAGGAGGAATGGTGAAGCCCTGAAATCATATTGTTGATTGCCTGCAGCCAGGAAGGATGCTGTGGGTCTTGGAAGTGGGAACCCAGGTACTAAAATCCATGTGAGGCAAGGAATTGCTGCAGAACCCAGGAGTGGGAAATCATAATACCTGTTGGTTTTATAAGGTTTACATGTATTAATATGTGTTTAGGACATATTAATAAATGAATATGAATAATAAATGCTACTGCTTGTTATATGGGATAAATAAATATGGTGGCTTTTGGGAGTGAATATAGGAGTTGAAGGAAGTGCAATGGTGGCTTCATACCTTTGGGAATACTGTAAGTCAGGGTTGCCACTCAGAAAAAAGAAAAGATGGCATAAAGTGGCTGTGAACAAAAGGAAGATGACACTTACTTTAACTTCCCACCCCCAAATGTAAAAATATAAATATTCTTTCATTATGGATATAGACCCATCTTGAAATATTTTTTAAATGCCCTTAGGAGTAAATCACAGGCCATTTGGAGGGCAAACTCTAGCAATGTCAAGTTTGAGCACTAATTTTCCTCTCCTGAGCAGAATTTTGTTAGAAAATTCCTATCAATTCTGATCTGAAATGCAAAATTTTCTGAACAGGGTAAAAAGAAGGTCGATTGACCCACTTTCTTCTTAAGGGTTATTATTTATTTATTTTTTTGCTGGTGTTGGATATCCAACCCAAGGTTTTGCACATGCTAGGCAAGCACTCCACTACTGAGCTCCATACTCCCAGCCCCTTCTTAAATTCTTGCTTAAGCTAAGGCACCAAGAAATAAAAGAATAGCTTGTATTCTTTTTTCTAAAGTGTGCATTGGCTAGATAGTCTCAAAGAGGGATTAAAAGAATAATGTTCCTTTTGCTTTAGGAAAGCATAGATTGCAATATTGTTGGCAAGGTTTTGACTCTTTCCTTTCAGCTGCATATTCCAGGGCCTCCTCTGCTTCCAAGCCCTGCATGCTGTATGGGCCTCTGACTATGAAGGCATCATTTGGATTGGTGGCCTCCCTATGCAGAGGACCTCTGACCAGCCTGTCCTTTGATATGCACTGGCCTATAGCTGTGGTGTGGTGGCTGGCCTCACCTGTGCCATTAGGCTGAGTTTTTATGTTTCAATTAATAACTTATTGAACATTTGCTTTGTGCTGGTATTGCATCAAATGAACATTGGACATCCAGAATTTTATTCACTCATCACACAACTCTCTGGAATAGGTAATAACACTAACAATTTTGTGCACAGAGTTGTTGTATGCCAAGGCACTTTTTAAAGCTCTTCACATGAGTTAATTTGTTTCATCCTTATGACATCACCATGCTCTTGCTACTTGCATTAGCCCCACTGTACAGATGAGGAAGCTGAGGCACAAAGAAATGAAGCCACATGCCCAAGGTTACACTGTTAGATGTGGGCAAGGTGAGATTTCAACTTAGGTGATCTGGTTCAGAACCCAGGCTTTTATATGCAATGCAATATAGCCTTGTCATCTCACCTGTAAAGAAATAGAGACTCTACAGGTTAAGTAACTACCTGAGGATACAGAGATGGGGATCAGTTTCTTTCTGGTCCAGGGTATCTCCTTGAGCATGGAGATATGGCCATTTCTTTAGGAGATACCCAGCTGGCTCTGGGCTGCAGGACAGCTCTTTTAGCTGCTATACCTTGTTCCTGGCTGGGATGTCTGCATCTTCCAAAATTGGTGCCATCCTTACAGAGAATTCATAAAGACCCTCTGAGTCTCAATTTAGTCTGCAAAGTTCTTATATAATAAGTAGAGTAGGACAGGCAGTTGTCAGTGTTTGGGATTGTTGAGTTTCTTGGATAGGGATCCTACGAGTCAGGCTTCCTGTGTTAAGGCGTTTAAATAATTAACTGATTATTAAGTTTTTGTTGTGTGCTAGGCATTGTGCTAAGTGACAAGACATAAAGTGGTGGATAATACAGATCACTTCCTTACCTTCACTGAACTTCTGTTCACTGGTAAAAACAGAAAAAATGCAAACCAATATAAGCAAAAAGAGAAATTTTCAGCTTACATAATTGAAAAACCTACAGATAGATCTAGTTTCAGACTTTGCTCAAAACCAAGGAACTTAGCCTTTTTGGCCACTGGCCTCTCACCATTTCTGAGTTCTGTTGCCTGCCCCATTGTTTTCATTCTTTAGCAATCATCACAAGGAGGTGGCATGTCAGCATTCTCCAAGGCTCAAATCCAGCAGAGAGGACAGGCTTTCTCTCAACAGCTCCACTATTAGTCCCAATCATCTATTTTGATGATCTGATTTTGTCACATACTCACTCCTGAACCAATCACTGTGCTAGGAGGATAAGCTGTGTGATTGGGTAGGCCTGAGTCACCTGACCATGCCTGGAATAGGGTAGGCAGTCCACTCTATTGGACCTGCATAGACTGAAAGCAAAAGAAGGTCACAGCTCTCTTGCTGGAAGGTGGTGAACAGGACTGGCAAGACTAGTCTACAGAAAGGAAAGTAACCTGGCTTCCAAGCAGACAGTCTGTCACAAGATTGACATTAAACAGACACTCATATTATAAATTTTTACATCCAGCTGAAGTAAGCGCTACGCAGGATCTTTATTTAGCCAGCTTCAGAAGTCACTTTCCTGGGTGGGACCATCCTCTATAATGAACAGTGATGTTACAATTTGCATCTGAAATGTCCCCAAAAGGGCCATGTGTTAAAAGGTGGTGTTGGAAAGTGGTGGAAACTTTTAAGAGGTGGAGTCTAATGGGAGGTCTTTAGGTTCTTGGGGGTGTGTCCTTGAAAAGCATTGTGGGAACCAGGTCTTTTCTTTTTCATTTTCTGGCCATAAGGTGAGCAGTTTTGCTCCACCATGTGTTCCTTGCCTTTGCCATTTGGCATCTCCACCAGTGGAGCAATTGGTCCACTGACAGCAATTGGTCTGACTGATCATGGACTGGAAACTCTAGAGCTGTAAGGCAAAATAAACCTTTTCTCCTTATGAGTTGATTTTCTCAGGTACTTATTAAAGTGACAAAATGCTGACCGGCACAAGTGGTGTTAAGTGATTAGAACCTGGCACATCAGCTTGAAGCAGACAGCTGTGGACCTTCATATGTTTGCCTCTTGTGCATAAATATACCTGGAACTGAGGAGTTTTTCCAGTGAAACTGTTGCCTCAGCAGTTAGCTGTGGTTAAATTTCATTTGGAGTTATAAAAAATGAAAGTATTTGATCTCATTTATCACAATCTCTGTGGCTTTCAGATGCTTCGAGAATAAAAAGCTTAATAACTCCAGCCTCCTTAATGATATCGTCTGGAAAGTGTGGCAATAAGAAAGGAAAGTCACAAAATGAATGAGAAATAGCTGCGTAGTAATGGATGAATTGTCAGCCGGTGAGGCGAGGCTGCAGCGAAAGCTTTAAGAAATATGTATGTCAGATAAATCGAGACCCATAAAAAAGAAAATGTATTGGCTGGCCTGCCCATGTTATCCTCCCCTCCCCCCACTTGGGGTGAAGTACTAACAGAGAAATAAAAAGAGCTCATTTGGTTGCTCAGTTTCAATTCTGAGCTAATGATTTCAGAGGACTGAATGGAGGTGGAGGTGGGGCTGTGGACTGAATTTCCGGTGGTTTTTAGGATATCTGAATTTATGGGTCCATTAGAACATGGTGACTTTGGGCAATATAAAGTGCCTTTCCTTCCTGGAGCTGCTGCCTATTAGCACTGAAGGAATAAATATTTTGATTGTGAACGTAAAGTTGTTGGTGGTGTTTGAGAGCATCTGTGTGGGATCCAGGAAGCTGGTTAGGGGAGGAGTCAGGAAGCACACACTAGGGTTTGCAGTCATGCTGCAGATACACAGGGCAGCTGGGTGCTGCTGGTCCCCTCACTGGGTGCTGGCTGCAAAAGCCTGCCAGTGACAGGGATATGCTGGTAATGGGAGGGTGGAAGCCAACCTGGGCTTGTTTACTGGACTACTGCACATCCTCCCTTCTGCATTCCTGCCTTTTCACATGTGCTGCAGCATGTAATAACCAGCAGAGGCTGCTCCCTGAAAGACCTGTCTCCTGATCTCAGCTCTGTCCTGTTCTGTGGAGGCCTAACAAGGACACTGTAGTTATTGGGCAGCAGTGCACCCAGGTCCCAAAGGAGCTGTGGGCACCTGCAAGCAGGCTAAGTATACACCTGCTTAGCGCCCATCAAGGGTCCAAGTATATATGGTAGCCTTTTGTCTTAGTTTCCTTATTATAGCTCTGTTTACTTCTACCACTGACCTTTGAAGTGACTAAGGCCAGCTGGGTTTGTGTCCTTCCCAGCAGCAGCAGCAGCAGCAGCAGCAGCATCCATGATTTCCTGGCATTGTTTCACTTAATATGGCCAAGACATTTGGGTGATACCAATGTGAACCCATTTCACCATTGACGAGAGATGTACTTGTTCAAGATTAATCCATAAATGACAGGAACACCATGGTTTGTTTGGCTTTAGTGCCTACTTTTAGCAGGGTAGCATGCAGTCAGCCCTCTGTGCGCATGGGTTCCACATCCATGGATTGATGGACTGAGGATGGAAATGTAGATAGAGCTGCAGTGCTTGCATCTGTACTGAACACATACAGACCTTTTTTCTTGTCATCTTTCCCTAAACAACGCAGTTTACATAGCATTTGCATTGTATTAGATATTATGAGCAATCTAGAGATGACACAAAGTAGCATATATGGAGGATGTTCACAGGTTATTTGCAAATACTATACCATTTTTTATAATGGACATGAGCATCTTTGGAGTTTGGTATCCATGAGGGGTCCTGGGACCAATATTCCTTGGATACACAGGGACAACTATACTTAATCGCTCAGCCCCTGTTGACAAGTTTACCCAAAGTTGAATGACTCCTGCCCTCAATTCTATGCACAATTCCTGCTTACAGATGTCTGCAGCTATTTCTCACCATACACACCACGCCCCTTGGGTTCAGCTCCTGACAGTCCTAGGCCTTCTGGGCATTGTTTATTCGCAGGTGTGGTCAGCCTTGCAGTTGGTCAGTGCCTGACACCCTGTCTCATTCTTGAGAACAGTTGGCCGAGTGGCCTTCACAGGCTTCCTGACTAAGTAGTCCTCATGGTTTGTGCTGCAGCACAGCAAGCCTGGGGAGAGAACTGCTTAGGCTAATCCACAACTCACCCACATGTTGCTCCAGGAACTCCTGCATGGAAAGCTCTGTATTTGGGATGTACTTGGGGAGAATAGATTGCGTACAGTCTAATAGGAATACAGGGCTTGTGCTAATAGGAAGCCTGGAGAGCTGATGTGGCTCTGCCACTTGCCTGGCAGGCTAGTGGGTCCTGCTGTCTTGCACCAGGATGGTGCCTGTCCCAAGCCAGGCAGGGCTCCATTCATTCCACATGGAGCTGGAGCCAGGCAGGGCCTGATGGGCGGGGTGGGGGTCTATTTGTCCCACGCGTGGCTGGGGCTCAGCAGGGCCTGAAGGGCAGTGGGCTGGGGGAGGGGCGAGCTGTGGGACTGGCTCCAGGCTGGGGTCCAGCACAGACTGATAGCGGGGATCCCGGTGGTCGTGGATCCGGTGGCATGGCCAAGGGGCGGGTATTCCGGCGTGGTGTGGGTCTGAAGGCTGGAGGTCCACGCGGCTAAGGGATGGGTATTCCGCCATGTGTGGGTCTGCCACGGGGCTGTGGCCTGGCACAGCCCGAGGGGCAGAGAGCTGGGCAGAACAGAGCAGCGGCTCTGCAGACCTACGGGGCAGGGATTTGGCAGGCCAGCTGTTCTTTTATTAGATCGTGGTGTGAAGAAGCCTTCCACGATCAAGTCTTTAGAGTAGGGTGTTTTTGGCTGTCCTTGGTGCTTTACCTTAGTCAGGCGTGTCTCCAGCTTCTCCGCAGGGTCTCTGGGTCAGGTCAGGAGCTCACAAAGTCTGCAGTTCTGTCTTCATCGCCATCTTGGATCTCCTTCAGAGCTACTATTTTAAAGATAGCGATAAGCAATAGATAAGTAAATATAGACAGAGTAGCGATAAATGCTATGAAGAAAAATAACACAGGGGAGGTTCAGGGAAAGTGTCAGGGTGGTGATAGGAGGTGAGCAGGGATGTCCTGGCTGACAAGGTGGCATCAGAGTCAAGCCTGCAAAAAAACTCCTAAGCAAGCCAGTGGGAATACAGACATTCTTCTAGACATGAGGCTAGAGAGGCAAAAAACAAACAAAACCATTGCTCTCTTAGAGCTTATGTTTGTAAAATTATGGTTATTTTAATATAAACTGTTGTGGAAGCCATGTTTAGGCATAAATGATGCCATACACTGTAGTATTGTTCTACAAATTTTTTTTACTCAGTTATCAATGTGTTTTAGGGATTCCTGATCTAATATCTATAGAAGTGATTCTCAGCAGGTTGATTGACATTTGATAATATCTAGACTAGTGTTCAGGTTGAGAAATCCTGGTCTATATCTATATTCATATCTTTATCTCTTTCAGATTTTTGAGTTGTTGCTAGAAGGATGTGCAACAGATGGAACTTCTAATTTTCTTGTTTGATAAGTGATCTCATCTTACTCTGGACTCCTATTTCCTGTTAATGATTTTGATTAAAAACATAATTTTCCAATCAAAGCTAATTTTCTGTAAAAAGACAGTCTTGTCTCCTTTGGTGTAAGTGTTTCTTTTCTAGCAAATATTCTATCATTTTATGCTCAAAATTCTGCTTCCCGTTTCTTGATGGATCTCGCCAAGACTTTACCAAAATGGTGTCTGGATGCAAAGAAAGCTCATGGCCTTGGGAGAGAACCAAAGAAAGCCCTGTTCTGTGGGTCATCTCTGGGCCTTGTCCTCTATGTTCACTGTATTTGCTGCTGATGGCCCATAGCTGGTGGGCCATTTGTCTGACCTCTGGCACAGCCAGTGTCTGGGCAGGGTGGGAGGGCTTGCTTTTCTGCCCTGATCAGCTCCAAAACATCACTAATCCCTACCTTGACTCCTTCTGGAGACTTTGAGTTTCAGCAACTCAACTGCCTGTTCATTGAGAACATTCAAACCAAATCCTAGTTCTGGGGTCATCCTTGCCTCTTTACTTGGTTGTCCCTTAGGAAACTGGATCATGCTTTACCTTTTTTAAAAACTCTGAATGCTGAAAGTTGAGTTCATTACCCACCTTCCCTCCCCTACCCCTCAGAACAAGGTTTTTCTGACTCACTTACTCTCCTTCTTCTTCATTCCCCACTCTCATTTCCTTCCTCCCCAATAAGTAACCACTCTGCTAAGTCTATTATGTTGAAAGGCTTCAGTCATCTCTTAGTATCCACTGGGGATAGGTTCCAGGACTCCCATTGTTATGAAATTCGTCATATAAATGGTACAGTATTTGAATATAACCCCCAAATAGCCTCCTGTTTACATTACCTATTATACTTTACCTATTATAGCTTACTTATAATAGCCAGGACAATGTAGATGCTATGCAAATATTTGTTATACTGCATTGTTTAGCGAATAATGACAAAAAAGTCTGTACATGTTTGATGCAGACACATTTCCCCCCTATTATTGGCTATCTGCTGTTGGTTGAATTTGCAGATGTAGAACCTGTAGGTGTAGGGAGTCCGCTGTTATATATGTATCACCCACAGGGAGTTAGCAGATCTTTCTTTTCTTTTTTTTCTTCTCCTGTTAATGTTGTATGTGACTCGACCTTGATGTTTTTCCATGGCTCATTTTTTTATGCAAAATTAATTTTCCTGAACTTTTTCAATGACAGAAGGGCCAGGAAAGTATTTCTAACTCCACATAACTTCTCCTTCTACTGTCATTGTATAGGGCAACTGACTTCCTGGGATTGCCAGGCTTTGTTCCCTTCCCCCAGTGGGTATGGACCGCCTTTTTCTTTCCTCTGCATTTGCCCCTATCTTGCTGAAGTTTGTTCTACTCCCACCAGTGGAAGGTGGCCCTGGAGGGTCACTATAAGTTCCTTGTGCTCACCTGGAATTACGAAGGGCAGGACTCTCTAGTTTCAGCTGCTTGGCCTCCTGCTTTCCAGTGAATTCCAGATCCATTAACCTGTTTCTTCCTTCATCCTTTTGTGTAGGCACTGATATCTTGAAGGTTTTGTGTTAATGGCTTGTTTCTACTACCATTTGCATTTGGGGTTTGTTATAGTCTAGATTGCTATAACAAAATATCTGAGACTAGAATTATAAAGAACAAAAACTTATTACCTCACTGTTCTGGAAAGGCCAAGATGAGGGTAGGTTTGGTGCCTGGTAAGGGGCAGTCTTTGCTTTCAAGGTGATGTCTTGAACATTGGATCCTGACATCACAGAAAAGCAGAATAGAATTAACCTACTCCTTCAAGCCTTTTTATTAGGGTACTAATCCTAACTATTATAGTTCCACTCTCATGACTTAATCACCCTGAAGACTTATCTGTTAATCCTTCACATTAGTAGTTAAGTCTCAGTGTAGAAATTTGGGGGAACACATTCAGACCCTAGCAGGATTCTTGGGAATATCTTATTAGCTAGTTTTGTTATATACTAGGTTTATGGTCTTTTGGTTTTCTATTTAGTCACACTGCAGATTTCTAGTGGGGGATTTGGAGAGATGGAAAGCAATGCTGCTACCAGGACAGGCAGCTTCCAGAACTGCCCCACACTGTGAACTCACTACAGCCCCGTGAAATCATGGGGGCCTTGTATGTCATTCTTGTTTCTTTATCTTGTAGAGCGCCAGGATGTTAGACCTACCCTGCATGTGCCTCTGCCTACCCTCTCTAACCTTTGCATCATATTCCACACAAGCCAGTGAGCAGGTCTTCTTGTTTTCAGCTCCCTTCCACATCTTTGGTGTGCTTTGCAGAAGAGTGATAAGGACACTTCCTCAGGACCGCTCATACCCTACTCTAGCTTACACCTGGTGACAACTCCTTTTTACTCTTCCTGTTTTGCAGGGACTTCTCATAGGACCTATCCTAGATTCTCCCTAGAGGAGGTCTATAATAGTGTGTTCAGACCACCACACATGGCTCTGAATATAGAGGGAGTTTCTAAAATGGTAAAGTCGCTTTTCACATCTTGGTCAATCTTGGCTTGCAAGACTATCGACCTGTTAGCTCTGCAAGTCTCAAGCCTGGTGATGTATTAGAACCACTTAGAAGACTTTAAACAGAGTCCATGCTTGATGGATTAAACCTGACACTCTTGGAGTGAGACCTCAGGATCAGCCAAGGTTGAGAGCCATGCTCAGGAGGGGCAGAGGCAGCCAACAGAGAGAGTTAAAACTCGTTATAATGCTCTTTGGTTCTAGGCGGTAACCTACCCAGGTCCCAAAGTACATTGACTTATTTTGAATGAATCCCACGGCAGTGATGTGTGGGAAGTCGCAAAGCACACATATTAGAGTGTTTCTAACATGAGATATTGAATATAGACAATGTGTGCGTACACATCTGTGAAGATGAACCCATGTGGAGCAATCCTGGGAGACCCCTGGTGCATCTGCAGCACAGCCCTCTCCTCCCACCAGGTGGGATCCCTGTCCCCAACTCTTTACCCATCATTCTTTTGCTTCATGTGCTGCTTACATATTAATCTCCGAGCACCATAGTATTTGGCTTTGTGAACTATTCAACCTGATCTAAACGGAACCACAGTGTATTTGTTTTTAAGTTATTTGCTTTTTCATGCTTTATGGAAATTGTTTTCTCATTTCATTTTTACTACCTCAATTATTTGTCTTTAGTGTTAATTTAGGTGACTTAAAATGCATATCTAACAAATTATAAAGTTAGTATATATATTTACCTTAAGCAAACAGTATTTTAAAACTTTAATCATCCTACTTCCTTCTGCTATGATGGTGTCTGGTATTATAGTTCTATTTTTTAAAACCCTCTAATTATCCATTACCATCATTTTGTAAATATTTTTTCCAGGTTTATCTATAGCATCTGTAGTTATCATTTCTTCTGCATCTCAAGTTCTCTGTCCAGGACAACTTTTCTTCTTCCTGAAGTACATGGGGCTTTAGTAATCACCTCCCCCAGTTATTTTCCTGAAGATGTCTTTATTTTGTTCTTTTCCTTGATAGTTTTATTAAACAGTTATTTTTCTCTCAGCACACAGAAAATATTATTCTAATATCCCTGACTTCTATTATTGCAGCTAAGAAGTAATGTTAAGTGTAATTACTTCTTCTTTATGGGTGATCTGTTCTTTGTCTCTGATTGCTGGAAGCAGACATTGAGAATCTTTGTGCACTTCCACTATGATGTGTCTTTAATAATTCTCTACCATCCATTCTGCAAATATTGCCTCCTCTCCTCCTTACTTCCCTTCCTTCTTCCCCTCCCTTTCCGTCTTTGGGACTTTAGCATATATGGTTGTTAGACTTTCATTCCATCCTCTGTGTTTGAACCTCCTGAGATTCAGACTCAGCTTCTTCCATGTTACAGTTATGTAAGTGACTCAAGGATGCCCCATTCTTAGTCTTCACCTTGGCTCTTCAGTCATCTCACCCCACCCTCTTCCCATACACCTTGGTACACTCCTCACTGTTTACCCAGCCTCCACGGCTCACTTCCTATCCTCTCCAAAGCCTACCCTTAATCTGCCTGCTGCCTTTCTGTCCTCTGCTGAGACAACATGGTGCAGAGCAAGAGCACTTTACTTGGAATCTGAGGACCTGAGTTCAAATTCTCCACCATTACTAGCTGTTTGGGAAGTCATTTGTCTTCCTGACCCTGAGTCCTCAGTTGTTAAGAAGACTAGATAAGAATACTTTTTTCTTTGGAACTAGACTCCTGCTGACCTCTACACATCTTGCCCCTTACAGATCCCACTGTAGCTCTCTCTCCAGCCACCAAGAACTCTGGGCTAATTACTTTTCAAACTGCCCTCCTTGCTTGCCCCTCTACTTTAACCTTTCCAGTCCCCATTCAACTGTCACTTCCATCTATAGCTGGGTTTGGGGCCTCTCCTAGGTGCTTCCATGGTACCTGGACCCACACTGACATGTCCTTTATTACTGCTGATTAGCCTGGAGCACTAAGCCTCACATCACTACAATGAAATACACGAGTCAATTAACTTTGTAAAGAGAAAAGTCCTATTCACTCATAGTTTTGTACCCAGGCTTGGCAAGGGCTGCCTATTGGCTGCATCACCTCATGGTGTGGATGGTGATTGTGTGTAATTGGTGTTGGAGCCAAAATCTCACATCTTCAGTGGGAACAAGGAGAGACTAAGAGACCAAGGGCCTCTGATCCTCTTCAAGAGCGTGCCCCCAATGACCTGTGGTCTTCTGGGAGGCCCTCGCTTCTCAAAGATTTACAATATTTCCCAGTAGTGCCACTGTAGGGACCAAGCCTTTAACACATCAGCCTTTGGGGACACTCAACATCCAAACCATAGCATAGCCTTTTATTTTAGCTTTTATCTAAAAGATTTCTGCCAATTTTTATTTCTGTCCAGAGTCAGTCAGAGATTCTGGAAGGCAGGACCTGGGTCTCATTCCCTGCTCACTCCCAGGTGCCAAGCATGGGGTCTGACCCCTAGGTAGTGTTTAATAAATATTTACTAAAGGAGTGAAGGGGAAATGGAAGAAAGAAAAGCAGGAGACAAAATGTCCCGAAACGACAGCAAACATAGTTTCCTGTTTTTCAGGGGTGAGAACTGGCTCAGAAAAAAGTCTGCAGTTCCAAACTCTAATGTTCATTCCAGAACAGCCATCAGGCTGCCCTGGTCATTAGTAAGACCGTCAGAGTTAGAAAGTCTCAGTGACCCCGACAGTGTACTTGCTCTGTAGCTGGAAAGGGTGAGGCAAAGCTGTTCCCTGTCTTCTCAGCCAGGAGGAGTTGAGTGTTTAGAAGAGGTGGAGGTGGGAATGAATAGTGCTTATTTCCCAACTTCTCTGCACATGGCTGAGATCCAGCTGGAGAGTGAGATGAAGAACAGAGTGATGGGCAGGTCCACAGAAAAGCTTCTCCCTGCCAGCATCCTATGCTAATTCTCTTGGGGTTGTTTCCTATGACATGCTCTTTGCCTCCTGAGCTATGAGGGTGCTTTACTTTGGTCTTGTGCTAAATTATAATTTTGATTTCTAGTATTGAAGAGGGGGTCAGAATTCACAGATGCTTATATTTGAGTCACCTGGAAAGCCTCCTAGGAATGACCACCTAACTTTGCGGTGCAAGCTGGGCTCCAGGAGGCCCTTCAGGGAAAGCCACTATCAGCAGCCTGGGTTTGAGAGGATGGATGTGGGAGACAACAAGACCTGGTCATATTAGGACCATTGATGCTGTCAGCACCAGGTGGTCTCCAGCACTGAGGAGTGGTTGGTGTATCTAATGCAACTAGTCGTATCGTATTAGATTATCATCATGATGTAGTGACACTGTGCTAAGCACATCCATGAATTAGTTTAGTTCTCAAACCACCTTGTGATGTAAGAGTTATTATCAGAACCACGTAACAGATGAGGACTCCACACTGTGTTTCAGAGAGTTTTCAGTGAAAACTGCCTTTAGGACAAGTCTCTGAGCTGAGATTTGAGTCCCTGGTCCAAATATACTTCCCAGGCACTTAAGTTAAGATTAAAGTTTCTTTATTGATTTAGGTCTTCTGTCCAGGAAGCAGATCCATAAGAGGAACTGCTTATCAAAGACAAAGGGGAGCGGGAGCAGATGGGGAGGGTCTCAGAATGTGAGCAAGAATAGTACATGGGAAAAAGCAGATAGAGGATGATAGGATGAGATAATCATGTCCTGGAATCCAGCTCCAAGAAGGCCTTGGTAGGGTTGATGGGGAGTCCCAGAGCACAGACCGCACCAGAGGACTCCTATGCTGAGCAGGAGTGGTGGTTCAGTCTTTGGCTGAGGTATTGTGTCTCTGTGGTGTGGCTGTAGTGCATGATGCTGCTCTTTGCAACAGTCTCTCTCTCAAAGGGATGCCCAGGCACACGCTCCCACGATGGCCTCAGACTCTGCCTTGAGTGATCCATGGTCTATTTGCTAATCTACTGCAGGGTTTGGGCAGGATGTTGAGGAAACACAAAGGTGGAATGTCCATTGCAGCCTCCTGCAGTAGAAATGCAGGATTGGTTGAGCAGGTTGTACACTAAACAAAAGGACTTTGCCATGGGGACTAGTTGAGGAGAACAGGGAATTGACATGCAGGCATTCCCTCTTTCAATCAGTCTGTGGGCTTTGCAATTTTGGCTGAGAGAGGCACCTTTTTCTATGTCAACCATTCAGAGGGTCATCTTTTTCTAACTTGAACAAAGGTAGAAAGAGTGTAGTCCACCAGCAGCTTGTTCTTTTTGAGAGAGAAGAGGAGCAGGGCCTCACTGAGGAGTCCAGGTTATCTGGGGCAATGGGGGTTGAGAAGGAAGATGAGGCTTCAGGTCATAGAAGTTGAGTGGTTGAGCCTAGAGAAGAAGGCAGGGTGCAGGGGCAAGGGGCCTGCTTTCCCTCGTCCTGGGTATGGACTCTCCTGGAAGTCAGTTGAAACTGTTCAATGGCTTTAAGTGGGAGGGAGACATGACATGGTCATTTTGGTGTTACTGGTCAATCTTGGATATGACAAAATCAAGTCCCAAAGATATCAAGTGCTGTTGAGGATATGGAGAAAAGGGAACCTTTGCATACTGGTGGCAGAAATGTAAATTAGTATAGTTGTTTGTAAACAAAAATCATGGAGGAACCCCTCAAAATATTAAAAACAGAACTACCATATAATCCACCAATTCTACGTTTTGGTGTATATCCAAAGGCAATGAAGTCAGTCTGTGGAAAAGACATTTATACTCTCATATTTATTACAGTATTATTCACAATAGCCAAGATGCAGAATCAACCTGAGTGTCCCAGCAACAGGTGACTAGATAAAGAAAATGTGGTGTGTATACACAATGGACACAATTTCACTACAAACAGAATGAAGTCCTGTCATTTGTGACAACATGGATGAACGTGAAGAACATTGTTAAGAGAAATGAGCCAGTCACAGAACGTACTCCATGATCTCACACTTCTATGTGAAATGTATCAAATAGATAGAATGGTGGTCGCCAGGGGCTGATGGTAGGAGGGAGATATTGGCCAAAGGACACAACGTTCAGCTACACAGGAAAAATACTTCCAAGAGAGCTACTGCACATTAGAGTGACTGGCTCATAACAATATATTGTGTACTCGAAAATTGCTAATAAGAATAGAGTTTTAAGTATTTTGCTACAAAAAATAAATATGTGAGGTAATACATATGATAATTAGCTTATTTAGCCATCCCACAATACATAATACGTATGTATGTATGTATAAAATGTATATAACTTTTATTTTTCAACTACAAAATAAAAATGCCTAAGGTCTAGGGATGTAGCTCAGTGGGTGGAGTACTTGCCTAACAAACAGAAAGCCCTGAGTTTGAACTCCAGTGCTGCAAAAAAACCAAAACCAAACAAAAAATGCTAAACAATTGAAATAGACACTTGTTTAAAAGAAAAAAAAAAGTAAAAGTTGAGTCCTATTCAATGTGACAGTTAATTTTCCCAGTCTATGCAAGTGTCCCCAACTTTCCAGCCCCTTCAGTTTGGGGTGCTCAAAGTGGGTTTGAGGATTCCATTTCTGGCCCTGCCTTCTCCAGCTCCCTACACTGCCTGCGTCCCCTTACTTCCTACCTGCTGCAGCCACTTTTGGGCTGAGGTCCTCTGGAGTTGGAGCCGGAAGGTGGGTGAAGGACCGTGCTGAGACTTTTGATGGATTCTGCACACTCCCTTTTGGTCCTCTTTTGACTGTTACTGCTTCTCTGACTGCAGCCAGCCATCAAGGCCCTCCAGGGGGCAGCACCAAGCTGCATTTCTGGCGGGGGTGGGGTGGTGGGGAATGGGGGGACGGGGCAAGGTGTGGAATGGACCATGTGTGATTTTTTAGGCATCCTGTAGCCACAGGGTGTCTTGTGGCCAGAAGGTGTCCGTTCTCCTGCTTCTGCCTCCTAGTTTTCCAATTAGGTGGCCAGGTTGAGGTCAGGTTGAGTCTATGAGTTCTGGCAAAGCAAGCAATTGGTGGTCTATAAGCATGTTGGTGATCTTTAAAAGGCATTTGACAGTGCAGCACACTGTGTCCAGTGCTTTGGGGACAGGGAATGTAAAGGGCATGTGCCTTGTTAGGCTGTAGAGCCCTAAGAGTGAATCTGACCGCAGGTCAGCTTGGGAATAACCCCAGGATTCATTGGGGGCTGTCAGAGGCTGTACCTCTTGGGGTCATGGAGATGAATAGCCCAACTACTCCTACCTCTGTTTGTCAAGACAGTGAAGAATCTGGTGTATGCAGAGGGCAAACAAATAGGGTGGAAAGGGACAATGTGTTGCAATTCACTGCTCTTCCAAAATAACAAAAGATGACAGGACTCAACATTTTCACTCTTCTCAATGTAAAAAGTCATCTTGAATTCTTTATCTGACTTGAAAGCCATAATGAATCTTTGGAGTAGATAGGTTATGATCATTTAAATGTCAAAAGACACTGGAAAAATTAAGGGGTAGGCAGAAGATCCCATAGCCAAGGTGAGGGCAGAGTTAGGAGGAGTGAATCCCCTATTCTTGCTCCCCTTCCTATCTCCACCCTGCAGAGTCTGACTCACCAAACACATGGCCTCTCCCATGACACCTGCATGGCAGCAGTCTTAGAAAGCATTTCTAGGGTTTTCTGCCAATGCGTAAACAACTCTAAGGCCAGATCTGACTTCCATACTGTGATGGAACATGTTGCACAGGAAGGCAACACCTTTGAAAATTCAGTTCCCAGAATGAAAGTTTCATATTGTGTCCCCAACTAAGAAATTTTGTGCCAAGTGTGCACAAGTACCTGGAGGAAGTTTTTTTTTAATGCCTTAAGGGAATATATTGTTTTTAGGTTCTCATCTATGGTACCAGAAAGGTAAGTGTGGGAGCTGTCCTCAGTCATTCTGTATAGTCACTAAAGCAGGATTCTAAGACTCTCTGTAGAGCAGTGCCTGCTGACAGGTATTTGTAATCAATAGATGCTATAATTCAGGTTCATTACTAGTTCCTTGCTTACCCAATGAACCCAAATTAGTGTCATTAATTTGGAGGAAAGTGTGCTCAACTCAGGTCCTTGTAGAAACTGTCCCCAGGCTCCTGGCTGGTTGCTCTGGGCCAAAATGCTCCCTCTGTGGCAGGAGACAAATGCTGGCCAGCTGATGTTCTATCCTCCTTTTCCATGTCCCCAGACTGCATGGTCAGTCTATATAGACTGAGAGACAAGGGTGAGTAGGGGAGGGTGGAGAAGGAGCTGCAGAACCTGCAACTTCTTTTTTATTTTAAATCAGGAATTATTACCCGAGAAGATGCAGAAGATCTCCTGGAGAACATGGCTGAGGGAGCATTTCTGGTCCGTGTCAGTGAGAAAATCTGGGGCTACACCCTCTCCTACCGCCTGCAACGGGGCTTCAAGCACTTTCTTGTAGATGCTTCTGGGGACTTCTACAGCTTCTTGGGAGTGGACCCTAATCGCCACGCCACACTCACGGATCTCATTGATTTCCACAAGGTATCCCATTTTGGGGTGCTATCAGAGCATAAAATTGGTGGAAATTTGTGCTGAAGAGAGCTAAGTAAATATAGCAAGGCTGCGGGCTCCAAGCCTGGGTGCAGGGCCTCAAAGCTGTAGCACATCAGGGGAAAAGAGATCAGAAGGTGTCCATTCCAGGCTCTGGGCACCCCTGTGCTTTCCCTCCCTTATGCCCTGATTCACGTGTGCACCTGTCTCATGTGAGTACCTGAGTGCTCCCTACTGTCAACCTGAAGGGCTGTTGGGTCTGCCCTTTCTCTAAGCCCACATCTTAGTCTCAGGTATGTCCCTCTGGGGAACATCCTAGCCAGGCCTCTGGCACTTTCCAAGAGGTAGCTGGAGTGCAGCAGGCAACCCCCATAGCTAGGACAGATTTTCTAGCAGTGGAGTTGCCACCTCTCTTGTTTGAACTCCAGCTTTACCACTATGACATGCATGACCTTGGGCAGGTCACCTAGTCCCATTGAGCTTCAGTGTCCTAGCCAGGTGTCTTAGTCTGTTTTGTGCTGCTCTAACAGAATACTGCAGACTGGGTAATTTATAATGAACAGAAACTTGTTTCTCATAGTATTGGAGCTGGGAAATCCATGACTGTGGGGCCAGCATCTGCCATGGGTCTTCTTGGTGCACTGTCCCATGGTGGAAGGACAAGAGAGGGAGAGAGGCAGATAGGGAAGAGGAAGAGGGAGGGACAGAGGAAGGAAAAGAGGAAGAAGGAGCGGGGAAAGAAAGAGAAACTTGTTATTTTTTTTTAAAATAAGGAACCCCCTCCTGAGATAATAACACTAGTCTATTCATGAAAGCAAAGCCCTGATCACCTTTTATAGGTTCCACCTTTTAATACCAATACAATGGCAATTATGTTTCCAGCATATACTTTTACGGGGGCACATTCAAACCATAATACCAGGCAAATGTATGTAAATAATACTTAGCTGGGATCTTGTGGACTTTAAATAAGATCATATCTGGAATTGGAGAACATCATTCTGAGTGAGGTTAGCCTGGCCCAAAAGACCAAAAATCGTATGTTTTCCCTCATATGTGGACATAAGATCAACGGCAAACACAACAAGGGGATTGGACTTTGAGCACATGATAAAAGAGAGAGCACACAAGGGAGGGGTGAGGATAGGTAAGACACCTAAAAAATTAGCTAGCATTTGTTGCCCTCAACTCAGAGAAACTAAAGCAGATACCTTAAAAGCAACTGAGGCTAATAGGAAAAGGGGAACAGGTACTAGAGAAAAGGTGAGATCAAAAAGAATTAACCTAGAAGGTAACACACATGCACAGGAAATCAATGTAAGTCAATGCCCTGTATAGCTATCCTTATCTCAACCAGCAAAAACCCTTGTTCCTTCCTATTATTGCTTATACTCTCTCTACAACAAAATTAGAAATAAGGGCAAAATAGTTTCTGCTGGGTATTGGGGGGGAGGGGGAGGGGGCCGAGTGGGTGGTAGGGGAGGGGGTGGGGGCAGGGGGGAGAAATGAATCAAGCCTTGTATGCACATATGAATAATAAAAGAAAAAGGAAAAAAAAAAGAATAGCATTTGCCTCTTAGGGTCACTGTGAAGTTTCAATCAATGAGATACCCATTTGGTAATGTGTTGAAAAAATATACCTGACACTTGTAAGTTATCAGGACATGCTAGCTGTTATTAAAATCTACTACCAACCAGTACATGGACCAATCCTTCCATGGTATGGATGCTTATTACAGTTCAATTACTCATTTTCCTTTCCCACTTAGCAGCTTCCAGTTTTTCATGATCATGAACAGTGTTTTAGAGACTTCTGCACTATGTACATGTCACAATGTCACTGGATACATGTGTTGTATTTTTCTAGGATGGATCTCCTGAACTGTAATTTCTGGAAAGAAAAGTATGCACATTTTAATTAGAAAAGATCTGCCAGATTGCTGTCCAACAACATGGCACCAATTCATGTTCCTGCCAAAGCCCTATCAGGCTGTTTCCTTACACTGCTGCCAACATAGGGGATTATCAGTCATTTAATTTTCTTTTTTTATCAGCAGATACTGTGCCTTTCTCTGATTACCACTGGAGCTGAGGATCTTTCATATATGTAATGGTCACTTGGGTTTCTTTGTCTGTAAATCATCTGTTCATATCTATTGTCCATCTTCCTATTTGGATGTCTTTCTTATTGATGTAACAATTCCTTCAGTCTCTAAATTTCTCTTTAGTTATGTCCATTATGCTTTTGCAGTTCTTCCACTGAAGTTTTTCTTTTTAATTTAAATGACCATGCTTTTCATTTGCGGGTTCATTTTTAAAAAATAATAACCCATTCTTGTTTCATGGATGACTTATCTTATTTCATTGAGAAGGTTAATGTGCCTCTCTTAAAGACCCTTTCTGTTTGTTCTATACACTTGGTATTTTCTTAGGAATCAGTCCTGTTATTGAGTTTGGCATCTTTCTTTTATAGTTATGGTGGCCCTTAAATATTTAAATTTTGGCCTATGAGGTTATCTTCCAACTTAAATTTCCTGTTTACCCTTGAGTGGACACAGGTCTGTTCCCCAAATGCAGTGTCTTCAAGCTGTGGGTGGAGTGGACTGTGAGTCGCCCATCTTTTGGGCATGGACGTGTCTGAACTTTTTGCACATCTGCAGCCTCCCCAGGAACCTTGCACTTTTCCTCATTTTCTAATTGGCTTGAGGCAAACATCTGTTTGGAGGTCTGTCCCCAACTTACACTAGCTCTAGCCCCACATTCACTCCTTGGACAATGTTATTCAGTATTTTTCAACAATTTCTCAACAATTTTTACTTTGTTTATGGCCTTACTTCTTATTTTTCAATACTTTAGTTAAAGGCAGATTTTTTTTCCCTATAATTTCTAGAAATTTGTGTGAGAGTGAGGCAGATTCACGGCCTTATTTTCTCTGTCTTAAACCAGTCTCTCCCGGGTGAATTTTATATCCCTTTCTTGATTATAAGTGAATTTTCCTTTTTTTTTCTGTTTTAGGAGGAAATCATCACTGTTTCAGGGGGAGAGTTGCTTCAGGAACCCTGTGGACAGAGGGACAGCCCACCAGACTACCACCTATTGTTTGAATGAATATTTTTCCCTTTTAATCAATTGGATTCCTTTGGGCATCCTTCTTTGAACTCAGCTTAAATCTTTACTATGGCCTTCTGGAAGAACTGCTATCCAGAGGAACAAGAAATATGGCGTTCATGCTACTGAATCTATCCCAAAGCTCAGGACAGAAATTGCTAATAACTGATGCAACTCTTTCATGGAGAATTTAGCTGTGACCTCAGAAGACGAGGCCTATTTGTTATGGGTATTCCAAACTGAGCTCCTAGAGTGAACGGGTCATGTTTTAATAATCCAAAATAATTCCAGGGCTGAACTCTGAATTTAACATATGGTAGACCTTCAGTAAATGTTTGTTGAATGAATGCATTTCTGAAAGTTTTCCAACACTAATTAGCAATGGTTGCTAGTAAGTTATATCCTACCTCTCACTCTTTATACCTTGTAGAGGTAATATGAAACAGATTGAAAAGGAGGACTTGGATGCTGCATCTTTCAGAATGTTCATTACACTCATTGATAATATCATTGGAGTCTTCCCAGCCCAGCTTCTGGGACAGGTGATGCATTCTGCACTTACTTCCTTATTTCGCCTCTTCTGCTACCTTCCTCTGTCTTTGAATTATATCTTGGCCCTGTTTTTGCAATACTGAACCAGTGGTTTCATGTATTCCTGCACATGTGCTCAAGACCATGGGTAGATTATAAATTCAAGAGTGGCTTTTAAACACTGGAAGAGAAAGAGATTGTTTTTCTCTAGAGTGCTCTTTGTATTCAGCTTATGCTCTTTCCTGATTGCTTTTGTTTTTTTTAATTTTGATTCTACTGTCCCCTTAATCTGAGTATGTTCTTCATATTAACAAGAAGACTCTTCCAATTACTTGTCTGTAACTCTCAGGGATGCTGTCTATTTGTCCATAATCATGTTCCATGTTTATTGTCATATGCACAAAGGCAGCAGATTAGGATAGTATGATCACAGATCCTGGAGTCAAGAAGACTTGGGTTCATATCCCCATCCTGGAACTTGCTAGCATTGTAATGCTTGCAGCATTGTCTTTGATGGATATAAAAGGATGAACCAGCTCTGGGACATCTACATGATAGCTATGTCAAACATCTCTTATGGTCCACTTCCCCTCTTGCTTCACCAGTTCTTTGGATCATTGGTCACTTGTCTCCTTCCAGCCACTCTCACTGTAACCACTTTTGCACAGGTTCTGCTTTTTCTCACTGTGATACTCAGTCTCATATGAGCATAAGCCAATGGTGCTTTGCCACACGTGGTGCTATGGACTTCCTGGGAAGTTAATAGACATGTGGTGAACCCTAGATCAATGGGTGGCTGAGATTGATTGATCACTTCTTCCTCTTCCTCCTGAAGGACTGCTCTGGGAGGTGGCTCTTTCTATGGCCTCTTAGAAGACAGCCCTTGCAAGATGGAGCGACTAGTGTGATGAAACCAAGCAGTGGCCAGATTACTCATTCACCTGTCTTTTTTCATTGCTTATTCTCTGCCTCATCCCATCTCCATTCTGCTCCTCTGAGATTGCACTCCTGAAACAAGTAGCAGCCCAGAAGCTTTGGCTACACACACAGACTGCCTTTTAGGGAACCCAGGTTATGCATTCATCATATAAATGTGTTTAATATTATCAGTTTTGCATGTCAGTTCCCTAGCTTCCCTCCAGTCTGTCTGCTTCACTGGATGGAAGAAATGAAGTGATGGAGGGACCCTGTTTTCTGAACACTAACCTACTTTTAAACCATAGCTCAATATTATTCAATTTCCTTATTTCTACTAGGATTCAGAGGAATCAAGTTTCAATTCAGCTGTGCTATGTTCCGTCTGTGTGAAGTTGTTGAAGTCATTTAAACTTCCTAAACCTTTGTAGAGCTGGGAAGAGGATTTTCTGTATGGATATCATCATTTTTTTTCCAGGAAAATTAATTAAATGACAAATATAGAAGCTCTGTCCAAATGAAAGGTGTTGCAAACCACAACCACAGATGCAGCAACAACTTCGTGCTGAGTAGAGATGTGTCAGGGGATACAGTGTGATGATTTCCAACATGTTGGAAGAAACTTCCAGCAGCAGCTTTGAAAGCAGACCAAGATGGGTTGAGAACCTGAATCCCCGGGCAGTTGTTCCTGTCACCTCCTAATTAATATGTGAGAGACAACAGCTGAGTTTTCCATCCCTAGCACATTTATTTCATTTTATTTGGGGCCTGCACTTTCTGCATGTCTCATATATTTTAGGTTTTACCTGACTTTAAAATAAATTCCTTGTAAGTTGTCCTGCAAATGAAATTACTGTCTGGAAAACTGCAATTTCATCTGGAGAGTTTTATTATGCTAATAAATGTCAGAATTCTCAAATAAAGGAATTGCTTCTTTTTTTTTTTTCCCTGAGCCTTACAAATATAATGAAAAACAGTCAGCCAGCTACAAGACTCAGCAGAGGGAAAATTTATAATCTATAACCAGAAAGAGAAGTTGTAAAAAATACTATGCAACTTAATGGAAGATAAATTTCAGGGAATTAAGGAGCAACTTGGGTGCAAATTCGAGGAGATCCCTGCATGGCAGATATTCTTAGGGAATATCCAGGGGCTAAAATGAGCTAAGGAGAGAGTGAGCCCTGAGGGAAAACTAGAGTGTGAGATCTGGGGCTTGGGAGAGTTGTCTCCTTTCTGTCCCTTTGACTCTTTCTTCATCACAGGACTAGTGATCCTGGATGAATTTCTCCATTTTCTGAGCCATAATTTCCTCTGTGAAGTGTGGTAAACATTGCCTATTTCAGAGGGTGGCTGTGGAAACAAGTTTTTTTTTTTTTAATAATTGTGACAAGTATTGGGTTAAGCCTGATTTGTGCATATGAGTGAGGGTGTATGTGATTCTTGAAACCATGTGAGGGACAATGCTCTCATCTCCATCTTGCACATGGGGAAACTGAGGCACAGAGAGTTTCAGAACTTTCCCAAGGTTGCTTCTCCGGGAAGGTGAAGTACAGAGATCGATCATAGCCTGGCCTCTGGGTCTGCACAGATCTTAAACTAGTGCTTCTCAAACTGGAATGTGTGAACAAAACACATGCTGATGTTAAAAATGCAGATTCTCCCTCAGAGGATTTGGGATCAGGCTTGAGGTTCTGCATTTCTAACAAGCTCCCAAGTGGTGCTGTTGCTGATGGACTTTGGGCCACACTTTGAGAAACCTGCTTTTAAAGCAGGAGTTGGGCTGGGCACCACGTCCTGTAATCCTAATTATTTGGGAGGCTGAGATCTGGAGGATCATGGTTTGAAGCCAGCCCAGACAAAAATTCATGAAATGCCATTTGGAAAATAACCAGATCAAGATGGATTGGAGGCATGGCTCAAGCGATAGAGTACCTGCTTTGCAAGTGCTAAGCCCAGAGTTTAAACCCCAATACCACTATACCACTAAAAAAAAAAAAAAAAAAAAAAAAAAAAAGCACAAAACAAACCAAAAAACAAAAAAGAGTTGGAAAATTGTAGCTGCAAGCCAAATTTGGCCTGCTGCCTCTTTCCATAGCCCGAGAGATAAGAATGGATGTTGTATTTTTAAGTATTTGGGAAAAATTAAAATGACAAATAATATTTTATGTCATTAAACTCAAATTTCAGTGTTCACTCATAGAGTTTTATTGGAGTAAGCCACACTCACTTGTCTACATATTGTATCGGCTCTGTATGACGTACAAGGGCTAAAATATTTACACTCTAGCCCTCCTTTACACTATGGTACACGTGTTAGGAATTATTTTGCTCCCTTTCTCTGCTTTATCTAAATCTACTCTTAGTATGCTAGTCAGCTTTTTATCACAGTGACAAAATATCTGAGAGAATCAACTTAAAAGGAGAAGGGGGAAAAACAAGGTTTATTTCTGCTCATAGTTTCAGAGGATTCAGTCCCTGATCACTGGGTTCTGTTGCTTTGATGTTCAGTGGCACAGTACACCATGGCGGGAAGTGTGTGGTAGAAAAGGCTTGTTCACATGATGGCAGCAGGTCTCTCCCAGTGACCTAACTTCCTTCCACAAGCCCCGCCTCTTAAAGGTTCCACTATGTTCCAACAGTGCTATACACTGGGAACCAAGCCATTAACGTCTGGGCTTTTAGGGTGCACTTCTAAACCTTTGGACTTAGGAATTATTTCAACACCATAGTTTATACTTTAGAGAAACCTAAGTAAATGCATTAAATTTTGTAAGAGCATTCTCATTTTAATTTTGAATCTTATTTCTTGTATTCAAAAACAAGATTTCTTTTCTTGCAAGGGATTCTAACCAAATATAAGCAAGTAGTATTACAATTATACAGATATGTTACATATGGATATATGGTCATTTCCTTTCTAGAATTTTTCATTCTTCCCTGTAGGTAACTGTGTATAGAGATGTTTCACTCTTTCAGTCTGTAGGTCCTGGGGTCAGCCAATGCTGTGGGTATTTGTGTAGTTTTGGGTGCCTGGAACAGTTGTTACTGTGGAATTACATTTGTTATGGATTATGGGTTGTACACATTTTGAAGACTTGTTTTACCCTTTAGGGGACCTGCATGATGGAAAACCCCAGGCTGAGCTTGCTCCTTTGGGTTAGAATCTGAAATCTACTACTCTAAGTTGTTAAGATGAATAAACAACAAACAAATAAAAAATGAGATTGAGAAAGTAAAAAAACAGTTCAGCTAGTCTTAGCTGGGGAAACTGAGAGTTGAAACAGAAATCAATCCAATTTGATCAAACAGAAATCTTGCCAAGTTCTTCTGTGATTCAGAACAGGTAAACTGAGTCAGGTTCACCAAGTGAGACTGTTTAAGCTCACACCCTTTTAACCAGCTCAGGCAGACCCATGTTTTCAATAGGACGTCAGACGAGCCAATCCCGTAGTAACTCAGCAAGACTTTTTAAAAAATGGTGGTAAAATTTACAAAACATAAAATTTATCACAAGCCATTTTTTAAGTATACGGTTCCATGGCAGTAAGCACATTCACATTGAGGTGCACCCATCACCACTATCCATTTCACCTTGCAAAACTGTGTACCCATTATACAATAACTCCCCATTCCACTCCTTTCCCAGCCCCTGGCATCCACATTGTACTTTCTGTCTCAACAAGTTTGCTTACTCTAGGTACGCCATACAAGTGGAATCATGCAATGTTTGTCCTTTTGTGACTGGCTAATTTCATTTAGCATAATGTCTTCAAGTCTCTTGCATGTTGTAGCTTGTGTTAGAATTTACTTTTTTAGCTGTATAATATTCCATTGTATATGCACCACATTTTATGTATCTATTCATCTGTTGATGGATCCTTGGGTTACTTCCACTTTTTGGCGACTGTGAATAATATTCATGAATGTGGGTGCATATGTCATGATACTTGTATTCTAAAGATAAAAGTCACTGACCAGTCCAGTGATTCCAGCGTTTACAGATTCTGACCAATCCCTGCCAAGGGCATTAACTCCAGCTCCCCACTCTCAGTACCTTTCCTGACATGTCCTTTGTCCCTTTTGATGTTCCATGATTCCTCTTTTGCAGTAAGCAAAATCAACCTAACTTTGGCTACAGGTGTATTCCTGACAGGCTTGAGCTGAGGGGCCCTAAAAAGATGACATATGGGTGAAACCACCCTTGACAGATACTCAGTCTGTGTCAGTGTCCTGAGTAGCATTTCCTGATGAGTGGTGATATTGAGCATTTTTTCATATACTTCTTCGCCATTTGTATATCTTCTTTTGAGAAATGTCTATTCAAATAATTTTCTCATTGAAAAAATTCAGAGCATTTACTTTTTTGTTAAGTGTTTTGAATTCCTTTTATATTCTGGATATTAATATCCCTTTGGATGAATACTTTTCCAGTGTTTTCCCCATTTGGTAGATTGTCTCTTCTCTGTGTTGGTTGTTTCCTGTGCTCTGAAAAAGCCTCTTAGTTTAATATAATCCCACTTTCCCATTTTTGTTTTTGTTGCCTAGGCTTTTGGGGTTTCATCTAGAAATATTACTGTTTATGCTGATGTCTTATAGTGTTTTCCCTATATAATCATCAAGGAACTCAAATCAAAATCACAGTGAGATACCATCTCACCCCAGTCAGAATGACTATTTCCAAGAAAGCAAAAAATAAGAAACACAAGGGTGCTAAGAAAAGGGAACTCTTGTGTGTTGCTGGTGGGAAAGTAAATTAATATAGCCATATGTCCACCTTTTTTTTTGTTTTTCCTTTTGCAGTGCTGGGTATCAAATCCAGCAAGCGCTCTACCACTGAGCTATGCCTCCTGCCCTTTTTATATATCCACTATGGAAAACAGTGTGGAGGATCCTCATAAAAATAAACATAGAGCTGCTATATGATTCAGTGATCCTGTTTTTGGGTCTATAACCAAAGGAAAAGAAATCAGTATATCAAGGACGTACCTGCATTCCCATGTTTATTACAGAGCTATTCACAAATAGCCAAATTATGGAATCAGCTGAGGTGTACATGGACAGGTGAATGAACAAAGAAAGTGTGGTATTAATACACACTGGAATATTATCCAGCTATTAATAAGTCCAGGCATTTATTGCAAAATGGATGTTATGTTAAGTGAAGTAAGTCAGACACAGAAAGACAAATACTGTCTGTTCTTACTTATATGTGAAGCTAAAAAGGCAGATCTCACAGGAGAGAGTTAGAATAGTGATTATTAGAGGCTGGGAAAGGCATGGGGGAGGGGAATAGAAAGAGACCGGATAGCAATATCCAAATACAGTTAGAAGGAATATGGTCTAGTGCTCAAAGTACAGTAGGGCGGTCATAGTTTATAACAACTTAAAATATATATATTTAACTTTTTATTTAATTTTGGAAGTACTTGGCTTTGAACTCAGGGTCTTGTGCTTGCCAGACAGGTGCTCTGCTTTTTACTTTAGGTATTTTTTAATGGGGTCTCACATTTATGCCTGGACTGGACTGGACCAAGATCTTTCTATGCATGCTTCCTGTGTAGTTGGGATGACAGGCACACACCACCATGTTCAGCTTTTGTTGATTGAGATGGGTTCTCACTAACTTCTCCATCTTTCCCCCGCCCCAGGTTAGCTTCCAACTCAGAGGAGATCCTCCATATCTCTGCCTACCAAGTAGCTAGGATTGCAGTGTGAACCACTGTGCCTGGCTTATTTATTTTAATTCAGGCATTCTGTTGCTAGGAAAGTCTCTACCACTTTAGCCATGGCCCCAGTCTTTTTCCTTTTAGTTTATTGTTTATTTTTCAGATATGGTCTCACACTAACTTTTCTGGAATTGGCCTCAAACCTCAGTCATGCTGTCTTGGCCTCCCAAGCAGTTGGGATTAGAGGTATGTACCACTATGACTTGTTCTTATTATATATTTTATAAAGAACTAGAGAACAGAAGTTCAAAAGCTCTATGTACAAGGAAATGATAATTGGTTAAGAAGGTAGAAATGCTAATTACCCTGATTTGATCATTCCACATGCACATGTTACATGTATTGAATTGTCACATTATACCCCATAAATATGTACGAGTATTATGTCCATTAAAAATGAACCAAAAGGACTCAGTGCCTTCTCTCCACTGATCCTGCTGAACAGCATTGTATATATCCCAAACATGAGGGTATCGTGTACCCACTTATTCCTCATCTCAGAGGACCAACTCAGGGACTTGTTGGGCTACAAGTTTATCCCCCAGGAGATGGTTAAGTGGAGGGTAACAAGAAGGTATAGCCAGCGGCAGACTCAAAAGTGGCTGTTCCAACTCCTCTTCTGAAGGACATTTTCTGACCACTGTGGGAAGCTCAGCGATCACAGGGATCACCTAGAGGAAAGGTGAAGAAGATGAGCCGAGGAAATGTTCATCCTCTGAAGAAGGACGAGGCTGGCAGATCTTATCTATGGAGGACCCTTGGCGCATTTGCCGAGAGACCTCTGCCCTTCATGGACACTTCCTTTCTTCTGTTTGTTCTCCCCAGATAGGAAAAGGCAGCAGAGTATAGAGACAAAAATAATTCTTTGGGGGTCATCCATACAAATCTGAACTTAAATGGCAGAAGAAGAATGGAAGAGGCTTCTAGGAAGAGGAAACAATTGGTATAAGCAAAGATCTGGAGGCCTGACAGTGTGTGTGTGCACAAGTGTGTATGTGTGCACACGTGTGTAGTATTGAAATGAGCTCTTTAGAATTTTGTACTTTCCTCCTCTCTTATTACACTAACTAAACATTTGCACAGCTGTGTTCTTCATAAGGGACAAATTCTTTCCAGATTCTCAGCTAAGAGTCAAGGGTCTTAGACCCTTCTGCAAGTCTATGGGTAACAGCAATTTATATCAGTAGGTTGGGTGTTAACTTGATTTGTTCCTCCTATATCTTTCCCTGACTCCTTTAGTCAACATTGTATGTTGCTCACTATGTTGGCATGCCTCTGGATAATCCTGCTCCCATTCTCACTTCTCATGGGTTTTATATTTGGCTTATTCTGATTGGCTGCAATTACTGTTTTCCATTCTGCCATTCTTTAATGATTCTTTTTCCTCTGGGCAATTTGAATCCAGCTCCTTGTATCTGGCATATGTATTGTTTTCAGCCTCATATTTTTACTGGCAGCTGCTGGCTGAGCAGAACTACAAGAGTTCTTTGGGATAATTAAGCATCTTTTCCATTTCCAGTTTCTAAGCATTTATGAAAAGTAGGAACACTTATGGCAAGCATAACAAACAGAACTAACAAAATATTACACAGAAATCAAAAAATAGTATGCTAATACATAACTAAATTCATTAAAAAAATCTGTGAGCCGGTAGCCCAGAGTCTGGCTCTAGCACAGTGTTTTCTTTTTTTTTTTATTTTTCTTTTATTATTCATATGTGCATACAAGGCTTGGTTCATTTCTCCCGCCTGCCCCCACCCCCTCCCTTACCACCCACTCCGCCCCCTCCCTCTCCCCCCCATCAATACCCAGCAGAAACTATTTTGCCCTTATTTCTAATTTTGTTGTAGAGAGAGTATAAGCAATAATAGGAAGGAACAAGGGGTTTTGCTGGTTGAGATAAGGATAGCTATACAGGGCATTGACTCACATTGATTTCCTGTGCGTGGGTGTTACCTTCTAGGTTAATTCTTTTTGATCTAACCTTTTCTCTAGTACCTGTTCCCCTTTTCCTATTGGCCTCAGTTGCTTTAAAGTATCTGCTTTAGTTTCTCTGTGTTAAGGGCAACAAATGCTAGCTAGTTTTTTAGGTGTCTTACCTATCCTCATCCCTTCCTTGTGTGCTCTCGCTTTTATCATGTCTAGCACAGTGTTTTAAGAACAAATCAGACACTTTCCTAGGTCTGCCTAACAAAATACTGTTTCCCATTAACAATTTTGCAATTCGTTTAAGAGGCATGGAATGCCTGGAAGAATGGGCCATGGGAAAACTAATTAATGACACTTTGCATTAGACACACTCTTAACCTTAAAAAGCAGACACTAACTCAGCTGAAACAGAAATACAAAATCATCTAGCAACAACTAACTTTTATTACTTAGTACATACCAGGGGAGGAATATTGTGTGTTAACAGCATTTACCTGACATATATATAAAAACAATAAAACCCAGGCTGGTAGGTGCTGCACACAGCACAGTTAAGAGAAAGCGTCAGTTTTCACAATAGGGATTTATGGTCTCCATTAAGCAATTCAATTATTGGCTTGAGGAAGGTACCATCTCTTCCAGCAAATTTAAAAGCCCCTGAACTCTAATTTTTAAGCAATTGTACTCAAAAGTACAATGATGACTCAGAGAGGAGAAAAGTTGAGACACATTTTAGACTCTCATGAGCTTTTCTCGTGTTTCTTTTTTCAGATAGAATCATTGGCTTCACTGAATATGCAATTTATCTTTTTCCACAGACAACTGAGAATGGCCAGAAAAGCAGATCAGGGGTTCTTGGCATGTGTATTAGTCATGGTCTTTGCAGGAAAGAGCAGGGAATCTACAAGAAGGGTCATTCAAGGAGGGTTCTATTACAAAGTTGGGTGTAGGAAAGTGGAAAGTGCAGAGACTTGTGGCTCACTTAGTAGCATCCAAGTCTTTGCCCACTTAGACCAGGATGACAAGAGGGTGAACAGTTCCAGGGACCAGAGATATCCATGGATTTCGCCATTTTGGAAGGGTAGGACTATGTCTAAGGCTAGAGCTACCCTAAGGCAACTTTGTAGAGTCAGGACAGCAAATACGTACCCTGCCTTACTGCCTCCTTCCTTCTAATGTCTGCTGGGCTCCTCACTGACTGAGCCAGCCCAAAGCCAGAGGTTTTGGAATGCTTGGCATCAACACAGGACAACTGCTCAGGGTGGAAAAGGACAAAGAACATATCTGGAGGGTCATGGTTAGTCTTGTAGTCTCTCTATAAAGATCTAGGGAAAAAATAATGAGGTTGTACTTATGGTCATACATAACCTTTAACATGTCACCTTTAGTCACCCAACTATATGGGGGTTTCTTCCCACCAGTTCTGCAGCAGAAACCATCACGGTCTTCTATAAGTGAACTCAATTCTGGCACTATCTTCCTGGATTTAGAGTCAGACTCCATTGTTTGAGGGCTCAGTCCCATACAACAGCCTCTTTTCTGATGTTAATAGTAAGCCCCGGGTTGTGACCTGTGCTGCTGACTGATTGGGGTTAAAAATCAAAGGTCCTAGGACCTCCTTCACAGTCTGATTGATATGCTGGGAAGCTCACAAACCTCAGAAACACATTTACCAGTTTATCATAAACAGTGCAGATGAACAGCCCATGGAGGAGATGCACAGATCAATGTGTTGGAGGAAGGGTCACTGAGCTCCCATGCCCTCTTTGGACATGCCACCCTTCAGGCATCTCCACATGTTCATCAATCCAGTTCTGAAGCCAATTGCTTTGGGTTTTTAAGGAGGCTTCATTGTGAGGGTGTGGTTGATTATATCATGTTTATTGGTGGTCAACTCAACTTTTATCCACTGTCCCCTCCCCACGAGTTTGGTGGGACTGCAAATTCCAACCTTCTAACCACAGGCTTGGTTCCCCATCTTGAGGCTCTCCAGAGGCCAGCAGGGTCACTTCATTAAAACAAAAGATGCCACCCAGGAACTTACAAAGGTCTAATGTCAAGTCAGAGACCAAATATTAAAACAAAAGATTTTCCTAGTGTCTCTATCTGTAATGGGTTTAGAAGCACTACTTTAGGAACTGAGAACAGAGACCAAGTATTTATTTGTTATTATATCACAATACCACAGTGTCCCAGCTTGTCTTGTCCATCTTGAACCCTTCCAGGTATCCAGAGATAGTGTTTCAACTCTTCCATTCACCTTGGTCCCTGGTCCAGGTCCCTCTACCCCAATTGTGTCTGTTATGTGCTTGCTTCTCTCTCTTGGTTTGCAACCAGAAGCTGTATCTCAGTACCCAAACTTTGCTGTGGTGTTTCAGTGCCTCTACTGTGAGATAACTCTTACCTTTCCCTCTGTACCTGATGAGACAGACAATATGGCAGTGATTACTGAATTCAGGATGGCAGTCCAGCTATCCTTTATGTACGACGTTCCTCATGTGTGCCACTTTTGACCAATTTCCCAGTATCCCAGTTGGTTTCATTTTCAGCAATGAGCCCATTCCTGGTACATTAACCTGGGCGTGACCATTGGAATAGTTTACTAAAAGATTCATTCCACTTCTTCCAACTTTTCCACTCTCCCCATGGAGTTGAGTCTCTTTGGAGTCTCCAAGGCAAAGTAACATAGATTCGCACAGATTTATGAGATTCATCAGAAAAGGCTGCAGTTGGAGTTAGAACACTCTGAGCTCTCTCTTCTTGGTCTCCCTTGATGTTCTTCACCTGAATCTATGGTTCAGGGTTCCCATGTAGATCCTCCCGTGGCTGGCAGCAGTCAGGGCTCTGCTGCTAGGAGGACATATAAACCTTGTGCCCCATCTCCAATCCCCCACAACCCAAGCAGCTCTGTCCAGTTTCTCCATATCGTTCTTTTATGGTTTCCGTAGAACTTAAGGACTGGCTATTCAAAATGGTGGCTGTTATTTCCCGATTGGCTGATATGAACATGAGGCAAAATTATCAGGGTAGTTTTTGACAAATTAGAAAGGAGAGGTAAAATTGAACAATAGTTGGGACTTTAGGATGAGTCTGATGGGCTGTAGGTGAAATAGGAAGACAGGAAGCAAACTAGCAAAGAGGTAAAAGATCCGCAGTTCTCTGGTACTTTGAGGATTACCTGCCAGCATGAACAGGTAGATTTAATGTAGTGCCCAATTGTACTCACATTGGAGTAATCTGGGGACTTTAAAAACAAACAGTATTCTTACTGCAGAGATGCTAGTATCATTGACTGGGTGTGGAGCCTCTGCCTGAGCATATTTTAAGGAAATATGGATTCTATGTTTCTAGGTTTAAGTGTCCCCCATCCATGAGGCGTAGGATAGGGTGGGCACCAGGTGCACTGACTTGTGGAGCTGTTCAGCAGAACAGAATTATCTTGTTCTCTCCAAACTTTTTTTCCTTACCAATTTGGAGGGTCTGTATCTAGTCTAAGGGTCATCGTGAGCAAGGTTGAACTTGGTTGGTCTAATCTGCGGTGTTCTAAGTAGTTAATTTATGATTGGTCTGCAGCCTTTGGATGTAAAGCTAAACTGTGCATTGGTGATCACGAAACAAGCTGATGAGTACTTGGGGATTCATTATGCTATCATTTCCACTCTGGGTTATGTTTGAACTTTTCCATGATAAAAACAGGATGGGAGAAACTTTAAAAAATGCAAGGCTTTGACATGTAGATTCAGTGTTTCCCTTGTGTAAACAACACTAATAGATGATACAGGTCTAGATTTCTGAATGGGCAAAGGTCACAGGGGCAAAAAATAGTTTGCGTGTGTGTGTGCATGCATGCATGTGTATGTGTGTGTGTAACTAAATCACTCCACTTTGCTTCCTCACACTGAAGTGGGAGAGGTAATTTTCCCCAGATTTGCTCTTCTTTTGAGGATGGCCAATTCAAATGCATGGGATTAAAAATTGCCCTCCCTCTGGAAGCTGCCCAGATGAATCCTTCGGGGCTCTCCCAGGAAAGCTCATCTGTCAGGGTCTTACCAGCCCATCTAGCTCTGCCTTTCTCTTTGTAGTGGGCAAGGAGAAGCAAGTTGCTGTAGCCAATCGTCCATGTCTTTTGGGTATTTTATGAGTCCTCTTCCCTGAGGACTAGGATGCTGTACACCTGCTGTGTCTGAGAACTGCAAAATCTTGTTCCCCTTTCTGGAGACAGTGACCACTGAGCAAGGAAAGACTCTAGCAGGTCCTTTCTAATGATAGGGGTGTCTGGCCTTGGAAATTCTTTCCTTTGAAAGAGATGCTGTTTCTAGGACTTGTAAGACAGTAGAAGGAATGGAAATTCAGGTTGGAAGTCCCTGACCTGTACCTGCTTTCCTCCTGGTTGGGTCTGCACGTTCCTCATTGCTACATCCTCCTCATTGTTGGAAACTGTATGCTCTGACTAGCCAGCGTCTATTCACTCCTGTGTGGGTTGTTTCCTGATCACCTGCTAAGATTCTGTGTTGGGTGCTGCGAACAAGTCAGCCACAGGCAGCACCTGCGGGGCCACTGAAGCAGATGGCGTCAGCACTGTTGCCCCATCTGCAGGAGCCCTTTTTACTTTTGCTGCTGCCCATTTGCTTGCTATAGCTCCCATATGCTGCTCTTGGCTGGCTTAGGGCAGCTGAGCTACTTTGTCAGGAAGTGTCATGGAGTTAATGTTTCCATCCTCCTTCTCCAACCTTGCTGGCTATTACCAAGGCCTGCTGGGTGTGGGATATGGAACCCTTGCCTTGGGTTGGGACAATTCTGAGGTGTAGTTTTACCCTCTCGAGTTCCCTTGGGGAAATGCAACCTAAAGTCATCCTCTGCTTTACTCTTGTCTGGGATCTTTCACTGGCTTAGCTTCCTCCTTTTCTGGTCCTTTTTCTTTCTCCATGAGAGGTCTTCCTGGGAGAACTTCCTTCATAAATCACTTGGGCATGTTTTTTCCTTTCAAGGTCAGCTTTGGGAAATGTGGGTAAGGCAGCCACAGAACCCTGGTCAGAACAGTACAAAGCCAGATGATTAAGGTTAAGGGGTGCTAGAAGCACAGTTCAGGGACTGTGTTGTGTGTATGTGACACACAGAGGAAGGAACATCAGGGAGGTTTGTGCTATCATGACGCTCATGTAGTGTTGGTGATGGTGGCAGATGCAGGGTAGGCTTCAGGGCTGGTGATGTGTTGATGAATATACAGATGGTCTCAGGTAGTTCGTGGTGGCAGCAAAGGTGTGGTCTCTGGATTGTTCAGTGGTGCAGTCTGGGTTGTGGTTCTGACCTTCTTTCCTTTCATTCTTGTCCATTGTCTAGATGCTTCTCCAGCCTTCCTGGTGGTCCTGTGAACTCCCTGATGTCCTCTTCTACTGCAACTAGTGCCTGGTCCTTGGGCTGGAACTTCGGGGATGAATGAGGGAGAGGGACTATGTGTAAGGGTACCCAGGCCTGGGGAGCCTAGAGAGTTTAGCATTGTTCCACAGTATCAGGGAGGAGCTGGAGAGAATGGGGAGTCAGTGCAGGGGAGACAACACATGGATGTTTCTGTGTCTCTGTGAAAGTACAGAGATTGAGCTCAGGGCCTGCCACTTGCCTAGCAAGCACTCTACCACTTGATCCTTGCCTCAAGTCCTTTTGATTTTAGTTTTAGTATCATGTTTTTGCCTTCCAGCCTTAGACCAAAATCCTCCTGCCTCTACCTCTAGGATTACAAGTGTATTCCAATATGCCAAACTTGTTTTTATGATAGGGTCTTAATAACTTTTTGCCTAAGCTGGCCTAGAATTGCAATCCTCCTGAGTAGCAGGAATAATATCCTACCATGCCCAACCCTGATCTAAATTCTTTGACTGTAAAATAAATTACTATCTGCTTTATTTATAAGTAGACATGTCTATAACACCTGCTGTTTCTAACATCCTAGATCTTAGGTCCAGAGCTAACAGTAGAAGAAGAGTCCTAGCTTCCCTTAGATTCTAAGCTCTTTCACACAAGAGGAGCCAATGCAAGGGGATGATCATTCACAAAGTACTGAAAATTCTATGTCAGTGTTGGATGAATGCTTATCATCATGTCATTTTACAGGTGAGGAAACTGAGGCTCATCTTGTTTGAAAGATTTGCTGGGCTGCTCAGGTACAGAGAACTGATGTTTTAGGTGAAACCAGAACATTGAGCTTCACAGCACCAAGTCTCTGAGCTTTCCTGCATTTTACCGGCAGGTCACGTTCTGGTGTCTGCCCAGAGCACACGTGAAATACAGCTCTCCTCCAGTGTGGTGAGGCGGCATCAATCTTAGTACTTCTGTGTCTTTCCAGTTTGGATGTGAGAGAAGAGGTCCATTCATCAGGGACAACTGAGACCACTATTAAGTGAACTGAATGTAAGCCTCAGGTTTACAGATGTAGTTGGGTCTAACCTTGTCAGCAAAGGACTAATAAATGAAACAATGACATCCCTAAATTTGAGGTCTGATTTGCATGTCTGTATAAATCAAAGAGTCCATAACCAGTGAGCTGCTGAGGACACAAACTGTTGGGAAACGGTCTGTATGGTGATAGTGGCTAGCATTTACTGGATGTCCACTATATGTCAGTCATACCAGGTTCTTATATGTTATATGTGCATAACACATAACAGCACAAGGAATTCAAGGTTCAAGACAGTTAAGACCTTTTTTATGAGACCAAAAAGCTAATAAATGGAAAAATTGAGGCCCAGGCAATTTGGTCTGATGCCAGAGTCTATGTTCACCTAGAATCTTGTGTTACGTACAATGTGGTCTTTGAATCTCCAGCATCACTTGGGAGCTTGTTAGAAATGCAGGATTCCAGGTTCTGCCCTAGACCCAGCCAATCAGTACCTGCATTTTAACAGATTTTAACAAGATCTCCAGGTGATGTTAAGTCACATTTATTTCAAGGCATTGGTCTATGCGACATTATCTTGACTTTTTCTTTTCAGGATCTTGCAACTGAATACTGATTGCCATTGAGAATGAACAGAACAAAGTCTTAAGAAATATTTCCTTTCCCCTTACTATGGAGAATTGTTCCATTTTAGTCCCATTTCTGATATATGCTTCCTAAACTCATGGGGACCCAGCTCAAAATTGTGAAAAGGAGAGGGTGGCCAGGCCTGTGATATTCCATTTGACCAGCAGAAGGCACCCACAGCATCTTCTGCAGCGGTAAAGAAAGGTGGGAGGTTCGACCTTGGCTTTATGGAACTTGCACTACATAGGTTAAACACAATACTGAGTAAAAAGCCTTGCTTGCTGTTTGCTGGGCCGGAGGTACCTGGCTTTTGTCAATGTGTGTATGTTTCAGAAGAAGTGATGGAATAAGTCCCCAGTAAAACATCATACATCTCTTTTAGCAGGCTGCAAGTTTGTGCCCAGAGGCAGGGGCACATGAACAGGAGGGAGTGAGAGGGCTTTTATTTTGACTTTGCCACTGACTCCTAGTGAGACTCTGGGCCTTGGTTCCTTTCCTCGGCTTTAGACTCCTCAGCTGTCTGAAGAATCAAGTGCATAAGATCACCTTGAAGTTCTTTTCAAGCTGCAGCATTCTGTGAAGTCATAATTAAAATGCCCTGGGAGATTTAAAAGAATCTTTTTGTTAAATCACTTTGTGCAAAGCTAATTATCACTCCTCATCTCATCTATTTTATAATTTCACTTTTCTCTAAGTTTTTTTTATGTGTAAAAGTGAATATCTAAAATAGGAAAAGAAATCACAAAACACAAATTTGAATAAGTTGCCAAAATACCCCAAACATCCCCAAATTCAGAAAGATTGCATACATAATACTTTTGCAAGTAACTGCCTAATACATCTATATAAGGATTTCTATCTTCCTATAATTTTCTTTTTGGCTTGATATACTTTGATCATCTCTCCATTAATTGCCATTATATCGTATTTTTCCACTTAACTTATAAGCTAGCTTTTCCTCTAAGAGAGTCAATCAAAATTTGTGTTTCATTATTAACAGTTGGGGTGTATAAACCAGGCAGCTTCAGACCAGAACTCACTGTTATTGTTTTAGGATTGTGCTTTTCGAACATGAAATTTGAAACAAAAAAAAATCACGTTTCACCAGTGCTCATCAGAAAAGAATAAAACTGTGGTGCATTCATAACTTTATATACTGTGATTTGAATACATATATATATATATTTGTGTGTGTGTGTGTGTGTGTGGTACTGGATGCATGGCCTTGTACTTGCTAGCAAGTTCTCTACAACTTGAGCCATTCCCCAGTCTTCGAATATATATTCTTGAGGGAATGTCCATTTTGACTAAGTGCCGGTGAGCGTTCTGGCTCCTACCATTAATTGTAAATGTTTTATGACTTGAAGACTCTCACAGATTAACTTCTGACTATATTTCAAGTGTTCCATTTCCGTCATTCCTCTTTTACTTCTGGGGGCAGGTACAGTAGGACATGTTCCCAGGGTGACAGAACTGGTGGTGTACACCTTGGTAACAGGATATGAAGTGAATCCTGGTGCAGAGTATTCCTGGAAGCTACTTCCACACTTGCTTTCTTTTCCAAGGCTGTGTCTGAAATCAGGATAAAGGTTCTGTTGTTGCAGCTGAAGGACTTCCACCTGCAGAGGGCAGTGCAGGCTCTGACTGAGCAGGCTGGGCTCTTCCCCAGGTAAGGTTTCAGAGGAGGAGGGTGGGAGGGGGCCACTGGAAAACTTCTTCCACTGCATTCATTTTCCTTCACCTCTCCTGAACTGGTTCAAACCTCATTGTCATATCCTTTCTACCGGAAACTACCATCACTACCTTTCCTACCACATTCCTGAAGCCTGGAACATTTCCAAAGTAAGCTTGGAATGGAAATAGATGCATCCTACATTCTCCCCTCACTTCAAACCACAAGTTGAGACATTAGTGTAAGAAAAAGAAGGGACTGTTTTACTTTATTCATCTATAGAGTATTTCTCAGCTAGTTTTCCCTACCTTTGCCTGGGCTGGTGATTTTATGCACTCCCTCCCCCCTTTACTTGCACCTCATAGGAGGATGCAGTAAGCCAAATGCAGAATGAGGGGGACTCTTTTGAAAAAGTGAATGGAGACAAAAAACCTTTAAAGCATTTATTTGAGCAAACAGTAATTCATGGATCAGGCATCTCCAAACCAGGGCTCCATGGAGGGAAGATAAGGGGCAGGTTTTATCGGATGAACATGCAAGCAAAGCAAAGAAAATATGATTGGCTACAATTATAAAGTTGCCTTATTTGGTTTTATCCACTGGAAAGTCCCTAGTTAGTTAATTATAAGTTTCTTGGCCACTTCTGATTGATTGAGCTTAAATTCTGTTTTTCTTTAATGGATACTTACAAGAAATATTCAAGTTTGCTTGTGTTTGCAAATCAAGCAAAGTTAAAGTCACTTATGCAGGCTGTCAGTCATCTTTCCATCACTGTAACAAACAACAGGATAATCAAATTATGTGGAGAACAGGTTTATTTTGGCTCAGTTTTGGAGGCTCCAGTCCATGATTGGGCAGACTTACTGCTCTTAGGTCTCTGGTGGTGGGCAATGGATAGATACGGGTTGGGGTGAGAGGGGATGAGTGTATTCTGGCTAGAGCTCTGATAGAGTACAGTCACTTACTTTAAGACTAGAAAGTAAAAGGAGAAGTGGAAGAGACTGGTGTCCCACTATCCCCTTTCAGGGGACATCCCCTGAAATGACCTGAAGACCTCCCACAAGGCCCCACCTCTTAAAGGTTCCATCACCTCCTACCATTGCCACTGGGAGATCAAGCCTTTAATCATGGGTCTTTAGGGGGAAATTCCAGATGCAAATTATAGCAAGGCCCAAATAGCTTTATTTGTTTAGAGATGCTTCAGGCTTGAACTCTATTTTAATTTACTATAACAATCCTATAGAAGGGAACCAACTTCTTAAAAAAAAATGGCATGACTGTAATCCCAGCTACTTGGGTGGTAGAGACAGGAGGGTTGCATTTTGAGGCCAGCATGGGTAAACAATGTGAGCAAGACCTAGTTTCAAAGATATGATGGTGCATCCCTGTAACCCCAACTACTCAGCAGAGATAGGAGAATTGCAGTCCAAGGCTGGTGGGGGAAAAATCACGAGACATTATCTGATAAAACACTAAAAGCCAGAGGACTGGGGGCATGACTTAAGTGATAGAGTGCAGGCCTAGCAAACCCTAATTTTAAAAAAATCATGAAAAAAGAAGAGGGAGGATTGGCGAAGTAACTTTTAGAATAAAAGAAATTTAAGAGAAAGATTACCAAATGCAATATGTGGCCATATTTTGGATCCTGATTTTAATGGACTAGGGCTGACGGAGGTGCTCAAGTGGTAGAGCATCTGCCTAGAAATCATAAAGCCCTGAGTTCAAGCCCCAGTATGACAAAAAAAAAAAAAGAGGTTGATTTTAATGGACTATAAAAAGGATATTTGTGAAACATGTAGGTATAATGGAATATGGCCTGGAAGTTAGTTGATAATAAATAAATTTTGTTAATATGGTTAGATATGATATTGTGATAGTTTAGATTAAATTTCAGCAAGTGGTTATCATCCTTATGTCCTCTTCCCCCAATTGTCGGGGAATATACGGAAAGGGAGGCAAAGCAAAATTTCAGAGACAAGGTGACAGAGACCTCAGTCAAGAGGTGGACCACAAAGTCATTTTTCTCTTTCTGTCTTTCCCATCTAGTTCCATTTTTTTTTATTCCATCTTCCCTTAAGCCAGGCTGGACTCTGAACTCAGGAATCTAGTCTTGCTGTCTTACTCCCTGGCCTGTCTCTGAATGACGGTTGGACTCCCATTTTATAGACATTACTCAGAGGTCATGTGCTTATTTCCCCAGATGGACAAGGGTTTTTGTTTTAGATAGGATTTCACTGTGTAGACCAGGCTGGCCTTGAATTTATGATCCTCCACCTCCCAAATGCTGGGATTATAGCACGAACCACTACACCTGGTTGACAAGGCACTTTTTGAAGAAAGGCCAGGGGTGCATCTGGTGTCTGCAGTAGCCCTGTATCATATGTGCTCAGAAAAAGTCTGGTGATTGAAAACAACTTATTCTGAAACATGAATTAGCATAGAGACAAGGTGTTCCAGCAGTATGTCTACCACTGTAAGAGTTGGGAAGCCAGGTACCAGGCAGGAGCCCCTGGAGGACAATGAATGATGCATTATGTCCATCTCTGCAATGGCTCTTCAGGGAAGGTCCCTCAGCCAGGGGCTGGACTCCAGCAGACAAGGTACTGTCTGCTCTACTGCAGTGGTTCTCAGCCCTGGTCAGACATCGGAATCGCCTAGGGGACTTAAAACTCAACCCAATGCTCAGCTTCCCTCTGCAGATTAACCAAAACACAATCTGAGGGGTGGAGGCCCAGGCCTCTTCTCTTTGAAGACCCATCCAGATGATGCCCATTGCAGCCAAGGCTGTGAAGTATTGGGCTGCAGCACTCTTTGCTTCTCTTCAGAACTGGGATTTAATGGAGCCATTTACAGAGTTGCCAGCTGCTTCTTGTTGGCTGTGCCAACAGAAAGAGCATCTTAAAGTTTTTTATTTCTATAAAATATAGTTAGTAGTCCCAGCAATAAGAAAGAGAATTCTTTTTTTTTTTTTTTTTGTGTCTGGCTTATTATTATTATTATTTTTTTTATTCATATGTGCATACAAGGCTTGGTTCATTTCTCCCCCCTGCCCCCACCCCCTCCCTTACCACCCACTCCACCCCCTCCCGCTCCCCCCCTCAATACCCAGCAGAAACTATTTTGCCCTTATCTCTAATTTTGTTGTAGAGAGAGTATAAGCAATAATAGGAAGGAACAAGGGGTTTTGCTGGTTGAGATAAGGATAGCTATACAGGGCATTGACTCACATTGATTTCCTGTGCGTGGCTGTTACCTTCTAGGTTAATTCTTTTTTATCTAACCTTTTCTCTAGTTCCTGGTCCCCTTTTCCTATTGGCCTCAGTTGCTTTAAGGTATCTGCTTTAGTTTCTCTGCATTAAGGGCAACAAATGCTAGCTAGTTTTTTAGGTGTCTTACCTATCCTCACCCCTCCCTTGTGTGCTCTCGCTTTTATCATGTGCTCATAGTCCAATCCCCTTGTTGTGTTTGCCCTTGATCTAATGTCCACATATGAGGGAGAACATACGATTTTTGGTCTTTTGGGCCAGGCTAACCTCACTCAGAATGATGTTCTCCAATTCCATCCATTTACCAGCGAATGATAACATTTCGTTCTTCTTCATGGCTGCATAAAATTCCATTGTGTATAGATACCACATTTTCTTAATCCATTCGTCAGTGCTGGGGCATCTTGGCTGTTTCCATAACTTGGCTATTGTGAATAGTGCCGCAATAAACATGGATGTGCAGGTGCCTCTGGAGTAACAGTCTTTTGGGTATATCCCCAAGAGTGGTATTGCTGGATCAAATGGTAGATCGATGTCCAGCTTTTTAAGTAGCCTCCAAATTTTTTTCCAGAGTGGTTGTACTAGTCTACATTCCCACCAACAGTGTAAGAGGGTTCCTTTTTCCCCGCATCCTCGCCAACACCTGTTGTTGGTGGTGTTGCTGATGATGGCTATTCTAACAGGGGTGAGGTGGAATCTTAGTGTGGTTTTAATTTGCATTTCCTTTATTGCTAGAGATGGTGAGCATTTTTTCATGTGTTTTCTGGCCATTTGAATTTCTTCTTTTGAGAAAGTTCTGTTTAGTTCACCTGCCCATTTCTTTATTGGTTCATTAGTTTTGGGAGAATTTAGTTTTTTAAGTTCCCTGTATATTCTGGTTATCAGTCCTTTGTCTGATGTATAGTTGGCAAATATTTTCTCCCACTCTGTGGGTGTTCTGAAAGAGAATTCTTTTTCTTTCCTTTTCTTCTCTCTCTCTCTCTCTCTCTCTCTCTCTCTCTCTCTCTCTCTCTTTGTGTGTGTGTGTGTGTGTGTGTGTGTGTGTGTGTCTGGTACCATTTTTTTTATTAGCTTCTTAATCTCTGGAAAGCAAATCTTCTAGAGTAACATCATTAAAAACACCTGTTGCTGGGTATCAGCAGCTCATGCCTGTAATCCTAGCTACTCAGGAGGCAGCGATCAGGAGGATCACAGTTCTAAGCCAGCCCAGGCAAATAGTTCATGAGCCCCTATTTCAAAAAAAGCCTTCACAAAAATAGAGCTGGTGGAGTGGCTCAAGGTGAAGGCCCTGAGTTCAAGCCCCATTACTGTCAAAAAAAAAAAAATCCCAAAACAAAAAAGAAAACCAAAACAGCTCTGATCAGTTCTGATTATTCCTCATACCTTATAGCTCACACCTGTAATCTTAGCTACTTGGGAGGCTGAGATCAGGAGGATCTTGTTGGAAATGTGGGCCCCAAAATGACCATGTGGAGAGGAGTGATCTGGCCAAGAGATTATTGCCGGGTGGGAGAGGGAAAGGGCCAAGAGAGCTGAGAGAGAGAGAGAGAGGGAGGGGCAGGGGCTTAAATACCCCTCAGTGAGACTCAGCATGATCTGATTGGTTAGGATTTTATGGTTCATGCTGATTGGAGGATGGGGCAGAAGGAGGATTCAGGCTAGACTTGAGGCAGGACTGTGACCCTGGGAAACGGAAGCTTAAGGGTGCAGTTAGAACCGAAACCTATCGGCGCCATTATTGCCAACATTCCTCCCTTTTTTGTTTGTTAAGGAAGGGGGGGCATTGTGTTTGCTCTGGCTTCTTCGAGCTGGCAAGGGGCGGCGTAGGGGAAGGGAGGGTTAGTTGGCAGATGGCCCCAGAGTAGTGAGTCTCATAACGGCATACACCCAGGCTCCAAAGGTGAAAATTTCCTCTTTCCTGAATTCGATAAATGTTCCCTGTAGCCATAGATTGTAAATGGTCTCCAGTCACTCCTCTGGGTCTCGTATGGCAGGTATTAGCCAGCTGTCCTCACATAGGGAATCAAGGAACTGCAGTAGGTGCCTTGTAAGAGATTGGAGTGGCTTATAATCTGGTGTCCTGGTAGGGTTCATGGCGGGTGTCCTCTGGCTGAGCTATGAGGGGGTGATATCCCTGAAGGAGAAGCTGATTGAAAGTTTGGTTAGTGATTCTATTCACCTGAGATCTGAGAAACTGGAGTAAACAGGGTAGGAGGGTGCAGAGAGCAATGAGCACAAGCAAAGGACCCAAGAAATGCAGGAGCCAGGTGACTGCTCAGCAGGTCGGTTAAGGTGTTTTTACTGGGTCCCCTTAGGAGGTCCTCGGCCAAGTCTGTTAACCTGTTGACATTTTGTTCCACAAGTCTGGACTCATTGACATAATAGCAACATTCCTCCTGGAGGAAGAAACAGGTGCCCCCTTTTCGGCCGTTAAGAGGTCCAGGGCCCTACGATTTTGGAGGGCCACCTGAGCTAGAGAGGTGAGCTGACGCTGAAGGGAGGCCAGTGAGGCCGAGGTGGACTCAAGGGTGATCTGTAAGCGCTCCTCAAAGTCCCTTGCTGAGATAACACAATGGCTAAGAGCTCCCCCTCGCCCCCCCCCCCCCCCGCGAAGCCTGCAGCGGCAATGGAGGTTGCCAAACTTATTATACCCACCATAACAGGCAAGAAGGCAGCGCGCTTTGATCGAGTGCCAAATAGGAGGGAGAATTCAGCTTCCCCATAAAGAGTAGTTGGGGAACTATGATTACCAGTATGCAGGGCCCAGGAGTAGTTTGAGTTATGCAGGAGTGTAGGGTGTTGTGGCACCAGAAATATAGCCCTGAGGGGGACGCCAGTTGTGCTGTAACTGTGATGTTGATATGACAGGAGAGAGAAAAGTTGGACCGAGATGTCGAGAGCGGGGTATAACAGGTGTGTGTAGGAAGGGGAACTTGTGTAGAGTCAGGTGCCGATAGAGGTACCCATGGCAAGGGAGGAGTGCATGAGGAGTTTCGTAAGGCAGGGGAAGTCTTGATAGAAGACGAAGTGTTAATGGGAACTGCAGCCAGCAGAGGACGCTGGAGGGAAGCACAAAGAAAGCAGTCAATGACACTAATGGATGTGGTGAGGTTCATGAGTTGGAGGGAAGCCTGGAACAGTTGGAGCCAGGTAGGAGTGGAGGATTGTTGAAGGGCCTGTTGTAGGCTTTGTTCTGACTGGAGGACCTCCAAAGTCACCTCCTTTTGAGTAGGGATTGGAAGGGTGAGCTCCCTGGAAATCCTAATGTGAGCTGAGGGTTTGGAGGCAGTGCACCCAGCATAGAGGGCTATCATTTCACCCCAAACCCATCTGTTGTCCCATGGATTGGGGATGTGGGCCACGATGGTCCCATTTTGTCCCCTATAAAGGGAGAATTCATTGCCTGGGCCCCTTAAATTCAGTACCTGGTAGATATTGCAGGACCAATAGGGACATCCCCCATATTCCTGGGTATATGGTGTCCCCTTCTTGCAGTGGTCCTTAGTCTGGGAGAAGAAAGGGCAATGGCATCCAAAGTCGCTATCACTCCTGGGTTTGAAGGGGACTGAGAGAAGGGTCTGGCACCCTTTAGGAGGGCAGTCTCCGGTGCCCACCAGACTGGCGATAGAGGTTTGTGAAACAGTGTAGGTCTCCCGTATCTTAAACCTCCAAAAGTACCCTCCAGCGTTAGCCTGCCCACCCATGGAGAGGAGGGTGAGGACTGAGAATAAAAAAAGAGAGTCAAGACACATCCTTGGGGGCCGGGGAGGGAACATGAACCCGAGGGATGTGAAGTTTCAAGGGGTCTCCAGGGGAAGGGGTGCAAATGAAGGCGGGGGGGTGAAGGCAAAGGGTCTCTGGGATCGCTCTGCTGGTTGTCTCCGGGGGGTCAAGCTGGCTTTAGCCTGGAAATATGAATCCAAGATGTTAGTTTTCCCAGAGTCTCTTCTAATTGGACAGTGGTAGGAGTACAGAGGATGATTTTAAGGGGCCCCTTCCATTTTGGGGTGAGGGGTTTCTTCTTGGGGAAAGGGGGAGAAAAATAGACCCAGTCCCCTGGGTTTAAAGGGAAAGAGAGTTGAGTGCATGGTGTCGCCATAATTGGGTTCGAATGAAGGAAAGAAGAGGAAAGGTGAGGTGCCCCAGGAGGGGGCCCGGGGAGGAGGTGATTCCTGGAGGCAGAGCTGGGCAACTGAACATTAACTCAAAAGGGGATATTTGTGTGGGCTTCCATGGGAGCACTCGTAGGCGGAAGAGGGCTATTGGAAGGAGTTGAACCCAGTCTAGGTGTAGTTCTAAGGTGAATTTGGTGAGAACCTCCTTTAGTGTGCGGTTGGAGCGTTCTACCTTCCCTGATGAGGAGGGGTGGTAAGGGATGTGGAACTGCCATGGGATATTAAGGGCCTTGATAATTGTTTGGGTCACCTGGGATGTGAACTCTGGGCCATTATCTGATTGGAAGGAGGTAGGCATCCCAAACTGAGGAATGATATGGGTTACAATAATAGATGCCACAGTTGTAGCCCTCTTATTGGAGGTTGGGAAGGCTTTCACCCATCCCAAGAAAGTGTCTACCAGAACCAGAAGGTACTTGTGTCTCTTTACTCTGGGCATATTTGTAAAGTCTACCTGCCAATCCGCCCCCGGGATGTGTCCCCTGGCCTGGTGAGTAGGGAATGGGCTGGGCCTCAAAGGGGTGTGTGGGTTGGTCCTCTGACAAGTGGGACATGTGGAGGTGAGGTGGTGTAGATATTGGGAGTCTTCTGGGGTAAGGGGGAAGAATGAGTTTAAGAAAAGTTTGAGATTTTGAGTGCTAGTGTGGAAGATGGAGTGTAGATACGAAAGGAGAATGTGTCTAGGGAGTGACTCATGGGCCGGTTCAGGAGTCTGGTCCTGAGGTTGTGCGAAGGCCAGAGTGGAGTAGTTCTCCCCTGCCGCCTGTCGGGCAGCCTGGTCTGCCTTAGAATTGCCCCTAGTAATGGGTGATGAATCCGTTTGGTGGGACTGGCAGTGGGTGATTCCAATCTTAGAAGGAAGGAGAGAGGCCCAGAGTAGGTTGGTAATGAAAGTGGAGTTGGTGACAGAGGTCCCTCTCATGGTTAATAATCCCCTTTCTTTCCAGATAGCTGAGTGAGAGAGGAGGAATCAGTGTTTAGAATCAGTGTATAGAGTGAGAGAATGGTCAGCCGCCAGCTCAAAAGCCCTTGTAACTGCAAACAGTTCAGCCTGCTGACTGGTGGTACTGGGAGGGAGGGGCTGTGCCTCGATGGTTTGGGTTAAGGACACTATAGCATAACCTGCTCTCAGTACAGCCCCCTCTACATATCAGCTGCCATCAGTGAACCAGGTATAGGTGGAGCCCTGTAGGGGCCCTTCCTGGATGTGTGAAGGGCAGGGGAGAAGGGCCTCCAGGGTCTCGATGCAGTAGTGGGTAGGCATGGCAGTAGAGGTGGGCAGGAGGGTGGCAGGGTTTAAGGAGGAGCAAGCATGGAGGGTAATGGAGGAGTCATGGAGGAAGGAGACAAGAAGTGACAAGATCCGGCAAGGGGGAAGTGTTCTTAAGCCCTTATAGGTGAGAAGTTCTGCCAGGTGGTGGGGGGAAACGACTGTGATTGCCCCCCCCCCCCGAAAGTGAGTTTCTTTGATTCATGAACTAAAACTTAGGCCGCTGATAAGGCCCATAGACAGGGGGCCCATCCTCGGACTGTGGGGTCTAGTTTTTTGGATAATTATGCTACTGGGGCAAATGTGGGACCCTTGTCTTGACCCAGAACTCCCAAGGCTAGGCCTTTATTTTCATGGACATAGAGGGTGAATGGTTTCTGGGTATCTGGCAGGTGGAGGGCCGGGGCCTGGAGAAGCGCCTGCTGAAGGCGTCGGAAAGGAGTGTCAATAGAGGTAAGTAAAGGTTCAGAGGAGTCTCCTTTAGTGGCATCGTATAAGGGGGCTGCCAGGAGGGAATAGTTGGGGATCCAGACCAGGAAGTATCCGGCCAGTCCCAAAAAGGAAAGAATTTCTTCCTTCATTTTGGGAGCTGGCATTTCCCGAATGAGCTGTTTTCTGTCCAGAGTAATTGCCTTAGAGTCATGGGACAACTGAACTCCCAGGTATGTAACTGTTAATTGAGAAAGTTGGGCTTTGTGGAGAGAAGCCCAATATCCTTTGTCCGCCAGAGAGTTTAAGAGTAAAGTGGTGTCGGTTTTAGAGATGTCTAGAGAAGGGCTACATAAGAGTAAATCATCTATGTATTGGAGGAGAGTGGACCTAGGGAGATGGAGGTCTTGGAGTTTCTCAAAATTAATGGCCTTTTGTGATGCCTGTTTTAGTCCTGCCAGGAGACAGGTGGCAAATTGGTCTTGGAGAGTAAGTCCAGCCTGGGTGTTGTAGTCCCAATTGGGATCATGATCAGGCACTGCCAGGGCGCCAGTAGGGTGAGCAGGACTGGTTTGATGGACCTCATCTGTATATGTGCGAGCCTGTTCCCAAACCCTTCTACATTCCTTAGGCAAGAGGGTGTTAGAGAGAATGAGATAGATATCATGGTAGGTTAGGCTGTAAGACTGGAGTAAATATTGAAATTGTTTGACATAGGCAGAGGGATTAGTTGTGTAGGAGCCCAGGTGGGCTTCGATTTGGGAGAGATTGAGTATAGCAAAGGGGACATGAACTCTAACAATGCCCTCAGATCTGGCTACCTCCCAAAGGGGTGCTAGGAGGGAAGGAGGGGGAGGCTGGGCAGCGAGAGTGCACAACCTAGTGGCAGGAGGACTGAAGGTGGGGAAAGAGGGAGGAATTGGAGTGGAAGGGGAAGTGGGGGTGGAGGGCAGCGCAGAAGGGGGTGAAGAAGCAGGAAGTGGAGGCGGGTTGAAAGATGGCGGGGTAGGTTGGGGAAGAGGAGGATTAGGAGGATTGGTTGGAGCCTGCCGACAGTATGGAGGGGGCTCATCGGCTGGGTTGAAGTCTGAAGAGAGGGTGGAGGTTGAGGCTGAAGGCTTTAGAGCAAAGAGTACATGTTTAGGTTTGCAAGTGGTGCAGAGAGCCGGATTTAGACAGAGGAATGAAAAGGCTTGAACATATGGAATCTCTCCCCATCGTCCCAATCGCTCACAATAGTTATATAGATCCCGTAAGAGGTTTGGATCTAAAGACCCGAAGAGGGGCCAGTGATTTTGGTTATCTAAAGGATAAGTGGGCCAGATTTGAGTGCAAAAGTGGATTAAATTTTTTGGTTTTACGTCTGGGGTCAAACCAAAGGTGTCTAAATTATTGAGGAGGCATCTCAATGGGGAGTCAGACAGCAAAGAGGATGTAGAGGCACCCATTGTGTGGGACCTGGTCCCGTAATGGGAGAGGAGGATATTATGTACTGTGGAGCATCCTCACGCAGCACAAATACCCGACAATAGCACAAGACCCACGAGAATCAATTGTCATTGAGTTCTAGTGGCGTGCTGGGCCAAATGGCCAAGGGCTATGGGTCACCTGGGCCCAGGCTTTTTGACAAGGGATCTCTGAGACCCACGACAAAATGGATCCAAGCCCGACAACTGAGGGAATCCTTTTGCTGCCTGAGCCACCCAGAGATAGCCAAACAGGGGGAGTGTTTAAAAACCCCAGAGACACTGAAGGGAGAGACCGCAAAGAGAGCCCGAGAAGGGTATGTGGACTCACCAAAGAATGTCCGGTGTTGGATGCAAGCAGGGAGATCAGGAGGATGACTCCTGGCCAGTTACGTCCTCAGGGTGGTCGTGGGGTGAGTTGGAATGGGGATCCCACCAGGATTTAGTGGGGAGCCTCCATCTGAGTCATGGCACCAAAATGTTGGAAATGTGGGCCCCAAAATGACCATGTGGAGAGGAGTGATCTGGCCAAGAGATTCTTTATTGCTGGGTGGGAGAGGGAGAGGGCCAAGAGAGCCGAGAGAGAGAGAGAGGGAGGGGCAGGGGCTTAAATACCCCTCAGTGAGACTCAGCATGATCTGATTGGTTAGGATCTTATAGTTCATGCTGATTGGAGGTTGGAGCAGAAGGAGGATTCAGGCTAGACTTGAGGCAGGACTGTGACCCTGGGAAACAGAAGCTTAAGTGTGCAGTAAGAACTGAAACCTATTAGTGCCATTATTACCAACAGATCTCGGTTCTAGGGCAGCCAGAAGAGCGTGGTTAACATCAGGGAAGGATGCCAATCTTCCCACCTGCCACATCCAGGGTCTTCAAAACCTCATGCAGGCTGAAAGCAGTGGCTAGGTATGGTCCTCTGTGACAGCACTGGATCACTCATCTGGGCTTTTGAAAACAAAAGTGTTCTCACAAATTCACTTAACAGGTAAAGGAAGCCCAAGCCTTCAGGACCAAAAGTTCTGGCTTATCTTTTCTTGGTAATAAAACACAGTTGTTTCTAAACCAGGTTATAGTTCACTTCCAATAAATCACCCTGCTATACTGGTTTGCTTGTCTGTACCTGCCTTGAAGGCCACTTCCACAAGAGCAGGCAGTAGTCAGTGAACTCCCTGCTGTACCCCTGGGGTGTACAGTTAGATAGTCATTGCAAGAACATATGAGTATGTAAATGGAAGGGTGGGTGGATGGATGAATGGGTGCTGGGTAGGTGGTTGGGCAGGTGGGCAGATGGGGATACAGAATAAATCATAATTAAGGCCTCCTGAAATGTTCCAGAAAACCAGCCTTTCCTGGTTCATTTCAAAAGCCAGCATTGGTGAGGGACATTTGGAAGCTGAGCAACCATAAATTCAATTTTTAAAAAGCCTGAATCTCAGAGGCCAGGAAAGTTTTATTTTAGCTATTCATATGGTCACAATGTAAGATTTTTATGAGTAGTCATCACATCAGCCTCTTCATCTTGTGCCATGCAGACCCCATGACTGAGTACTAGAAAGAAAGGATTAGAGCAAAAGTGCATTCTTAAGGAAGCCATCAACCTCAAAGACTGACCTTTCACACACAATGATTTATAAGAGAAGAAAGAAAAGCTGCAATGACAAGAATAAGATTTCTTCCTTTCATTCTTTTCTAGCTATCTTCATTCCAAGAGGGAGAATCGTTGAGCTGCCTTTTATTCCTCCATTGTATGGGTCTTCCCTCTGCAAGCTATGTGAAAGGATCCTCCAAGACAGAGACATTCTGAGCAGGTGGTGGGGGATGGGAGGACTTGAGGTGGCTGTTTCAATTCCTGCCCTGACCTGGTTTCATTCCAACTGTTCCTAATCAGCTGGCAGGCCTGCCAGCTTCTTCCTCTCTTCCTAGTGAGTGAGCAGAAGCCATCCATGTTCTTGAAACACTGCCTACTTCTGCCAGGGACTTTGGGTTGAGGCCTGTCTGAAGGACATATGGGGGCTGCCAGTTTCTCTTGATTGCCCTATAGAAAGAAGCTTTCAGAACCTGCTGTGGTCAGGCTTTTAGGACAGAGGGATAAAGAGGTCAGCACAAACTCCCAGGTTAACAGTCTTCCACAACTCCAAGCAGTTCTCACCTCTGACCCCTTACCTTTACCCTGGCAAGGACTGAGCTCACTGAACCCTGCTTTTAGACTTTGTCATGAACTGTAAGCACAACTGCACCAGTAAGCTTTCTGGTACTGTAAGAAATACATGAGATAAATCAACTTATAAGAGAAAAGGTATACTTTGGCTCACAGTTTTGGGGGGTTGCATCCTGTGATCAAGTGGCCCCATTGTTTTAAGTCTCTGGTGGATGAGTGGAGGCAGCACTTCATGGCAGGAAGCACACAGTAGAGAAAAGTCATATACATCATGGCTGGGATACAAAAGAGAAGGAGGAAGAAACTGGGGTCCCATGATCCCCATTTGAGGGCACATCTCCAATAATTGACAAACTCCCACTAGGGCCCATCTCATGAAGTTCCACCACCTCCAAATAGTGTGAAGCTAGGGACTCAGCCCTTAAGACATGGACCTTTGGTGGACATTTAAGATCTAAAATATATATGCCAGGCATGGCATTCCAAAAGCTTAGCGATTACCTTCTGGAAACTAAGAGCAAAGGCTAGAACTATTGTTGGGCAAGGTTAAGAACACACATCCAAGTGGAGATAATAAGCTAACAGTTCCATTTATGAGTCTAGAACTCAATGGAAATGTCCTAGCTAGAGGTAAAGTGGCCGGTTGTCTTAGATATTGGGATGTATTGAAAGGTAGGTGTAGACAGAGAAGACTCAAGGGCCTAGAACAAACCCTAGGCATGCTATCATGTTAGAGCAGGTATTCAAAGACCCTGGACCAGCATAAGACATTGAGTGGCATCAGCCAGTGAGGTAGGAGGAACATAGACACTTTTAGAGAGTCTTTGATGTCTATGTCATAATAGTGAGTATGCAGGGATGATTAAATCTGTCAAAATCACAAATACAAAAGTGTTTGAAAGGAAAAATGCTAGTATTTAATGCATGCTTAATAAATGCTAGGATTTATGTTGGCACTGTGCACTAAAGTTTAGGCTTTATCTCTTCCTTTAAGTTTTATAGAATTTAGTAACTTTTAGTGAGTGCTTACTATGAGTTGGGACTGGTGCTCATGACCAGTCCCATGAACATCTTCTTTATGAAATTCTCCATTTTATAGAAGAAACATTAAGTCTTAAGAGGAGCAAGACCAAACTAGAGTCACTCTCTGTTTGCCTGACTCAGAGCTATTGAGGTTAAGCACCAGGCAACACTGCTGCTCTGGGAGTCTGGGGACAAAGAAAGGAATGAAGAGTCCTTAGTGGAGACAAAAGGCAGGGCCACCATTTGAAGGCAGATGTAGAATTGCTGTATAGCAATGTAGCAACAGAAGGTAAATCTAGAACCACATTGGGGGCCACTGAGAGGTAATTTCATCTGACAGAGGGATGCCTTTCCAATACCTACAGCTCTGTGAGCTTGGCACAGGCAGTACGGTTCCTGATCAGTGGAGATGTGCAGGCAGAACTGATCAGCTATGATCAAGATTTTGCTGACTGTATCCTCCTTCGAGTTCACTTTGCTGCCCCTCATTCGTGATAGGCTACTTCTGGGGGAGCAGAGGGGCAGGGAGTGTTCAAGCTCTTTTTCCTCTGTGCTCTCTGGACCATTAGGTAAAATTCAAGTACAACACTCTCCCCTTCCACTTCTACTATAAATATATATATATATATATATATATATATATATATATATACATATAAACATATGTATATTTATATGAAGAAAACATCATGATACCAAAAAGGGGGGGATGAGAATATAATGGATGAGGCAAACTTGTTCAAAGTACACTGTACTTCTGTATAGAATTATCACAATGAAACCCCCTCATTAATGTATGTTAACTCAAAAATAAAAGAAAATTAAAAATGAAAATCGGGAAACAAGATTGCATGTTATTAATAATATTTGGTCTAATAAAAGCAGACATTGAAATTTGTACTTAAAATTCTGTATCAATAAAAATACTCCATTGCAAAATTTGTGAAAATAACTAAAAGAGAATTTTCAGCTATTTATAAGTTTATGGGGAAAAATAAAATTAGACATTGAAAATATTCAATTAAAGAAATTATGATAACTATAACAGCAAATGAAAGAAGAAAATAATATAAATGAAGGCAAAAATAAATGAAAATGATAATTTAAAAAGTAGACATATTTTAAAACCAAAAACTAATTTTTTGAAGAAAGTAACAAACTCTGACAAGACTAATGAAGAAAAAAGAGTAAAATAAGCTAACTGTAGATGAATAGAAAATATCAGTAGATACAATACGGATAAGATGATAATAAATAAAACCACTGCACATTAAGAAATCTGAAAACAGATAAAAGGAATACATTTTTGGACAGTGCCTCTCGAAGGGGTAGAGCACGGTCCTGACCCAGTAAACAATGGAGTCCAGACTTCTGTCCCATAGACTAAGAGACCCAGTTTGGAAGAAAGCAGTCTACCTGTCTTTAAACCTCAGGCTCATCTCTGAGGGCACCCATCCTCCTTCTCTTTGGTGTCACAGTTGTCCATAACTCAGATCTGACCACAATTGTGTCCATAACTAAAACCCTCCCATGGATCTGAGGAGCTGTCATAGGCAAAGGAAACCTAAGGAGACATGATGACTAAGTGTGATGTAACATGCTGGAAGCGCTCCTAGAACAGAAAAGGACCTTTAGGTAAAACTAGGAAAGTTGGAATAAGGTGTGCACTTCAGCTAGTAACAGTGTGTGACAATTGGCCCGTTAATTGCAGTAGATATACCATGCATACTTACAACATATTAAGAAGCTAGTAACAGGAAATTGTGTCTGGAGTTAACACCTCCATAATCACTTTCTACCTACAGCTGGCAGCAAATGCATGAGATTTTTGTTTGTTGTTGTTTTTGTTTTTTCCTTTCACAACAACCAATTCTCTAACTCTATAAGGCAACTGGCTACCTTGCAATTTAATTAAATTCTGACATTCACTACCAAGAATTAGCACAAACCCTACAGATTAGGTGGGTCACTCCCATAAGACTGTCCTCACTTCTGATGCCAGTTGCAAGCTTAGGCCACCCATAATCTCATAGGCCAGCTATAAAGTCAGGGGAGGGTTCCCACAACCTCTCTTTAGGTTCCGTAACTTGTTGGGACAACTCACAGAACTCAGAAAAAGTTTGTTTACTATTACCAGTTTCTAAAGGGCACAATTCACTTAAATAAAAGCAATGCATAGGGCAAGGTCCAGGAGAAAGGGCATCAAACTCCTAGCCATCTCTAGGTGTTCCACTCTTTCTGTACCTCAATGTGTTCACCAACCCAGAAACTCTCCAAACCCTGTTGTTTAGGGTTTTGGTTAGTTATGATTGATTAAGTCTTTGGTAAGTTATGATTGATTAAATCTTTGATGATTGAACTCTACCTCCAGCCCCTCTCCCTTGGAGGTTAGGAGGATTGTCTGAACTTTCTAACAGTTTAATCACATGGTTTTTCCTTATGTCACCAGCCTGCTTCCTACAGCTGTCTAGAGACCTACCAGGAATCACCTCACTAGCATCAGGGATGTTTGAATAGGGCTCATGATGATCTACAATAAATGTTCTCATCCTAATAACTTAGGGAATTCTAAGGATTTTAGAAGTTCTGTACCACATTGCAAGGGTATATGAAATTGTCTTCTTCCATCTTGACAAGTTTTTAAAGACTATTCAAAACTAAGTTACTGATACTTAAGATGAACAAGTCTAAGATCTAATGTACAACATTAGATATAGGATGGATATAGGTAATCATGCTTTGTATTTGAGATTTTTGCTTAAAGAGTAGATTTTAATTGCTCTTGCCATAGAATGGGGTGGGGGAACTGTGTGAGATGATGGATATTTTCTTCACTATGGTAACCATTCACGACATCAAAGAAAGAATTCAAAATGGAGTAACATTGGTTTGGGGTACTAAAAATGGAGATGGGAGGCCATTGTTAGTTGGCTGTCAGACTTGTTGGCAGCTGAACCTTTGAACTGGGCTGCAGACAGATAGCATCCCTGGATGCCAGCTGACCTTTGTAACACTGGTTTTCTTAGAGGACAACTCACTTCAGCCACCTCATTCATGATTCCTAACTAATAAATGATGTAACTATAACCCTCTTGGGATTTAAAACTATGAGCACAAACAGTCAAACTGTGAAACCTGGGAAGACATTTTTAAGACTGCTTTAAAATTTTTTTATTATCATATTATTGTTGTACTGGGGGTACACAGTGACATTTACAAAAGTGTTTATAGTATATCTTAGTTAAATTCACCCCCTCCACCATTATCCTTTATTCCCTTTTCCCCCATTCCTAGAAGAGTCTCATTTTTCCTTCATTTTTGAAAAACACATTTTTTGTTTATTTAAGATGGCAATACAAGGAGTTTCATTATGAAACTTTTTAAGACTGCTTAAGTCTTGTATTTTCCCAGATTATAATCCAAACTAACCCAATGAAATGCAATTTTCTTTTTCTTGATTTGGCTACCTTTATTCTCAGTCTACAACTATATATATTGAAATGTCATGGTGTATACTTTAATTATATATTGTTAATTAAAAAATTATTCAATTTTTAAAAGTCTAACAGGAGAAAACAACCCCTTCAATAGTTCCTGCACTTCCAAATCCAAGTCCCTTGTCTTGGAAAATGCATCCGTTTGTGAGAAGGTCCTGCTGATCTCTGTAGACTCATTTACTTGACATTCCCCTTTGTATCCTATACTACTATCAGTCCTTCCCTCTGCCAGGAATACTGTTTCCCTGAATCCAGTATTTGCACAGATGGATTTATACCAATGGATGAGAAGATTTGGCCTCCTTCAGAGTTGTCCTAGGGGTGGCTGGAATCTTCCTGCCCAGGGAGCCATGGTGTTCAAAATGTCCTTCCTGGGGTGATATGCTTCTTTCTGACCTCTGGGGCCCTTGAAAAGAGAAACAGAAAAAAAGAGGCAAAAATCAAGGACCTTCTGCATCTCTCCAGGTGGCTGAATCACAGACTGGGCCAAGTTGAGAGCCTTTGTGCAGCTCTGCAATGCACACAAGACTCCCAGACCTCGGTCCCTGCTTGGTACTAGCTGCTCATTCAGGGGCCTGTGGCTTGGGCAGTTGTAAGGAGGGCAGGGGATATTAGAAGAAATGCTGAGAGGAGAGCATTCCTAGGAGGGTGGAGACCTGCAACAAGAATGAAGAGAAGCTATGGAACAAATGGCCAGTGGGAATGCTGATAAAGGGAAGAAAAGAAGAGAATTCTGAGACATGGAATATACTCTGGTTTTATTTTGTTTTGCTGTTTTTGTGGCAGTATTAGGGTTTAAATTCAGGGTCTTGCACTTGCTAGGCAGGTGCTATACTGCCTGAGCCATGCTTTGTTGTTTTGAGTAGGGTCTCACTTTTATGTCCAGGCCATTCTGGACTACGATCCTCCTATTTATGTGTCATAGCTGGAATGACAGACATGTACCCTTACATTTGTTTTTTTATTGGTTGAGATGGGGGTCTTGTGAACTTTTTGCCTGACTAGCCTTACACAGAGATCCTTGCAAACTCTGTCTCCTGAGTAGCTAGGATTACAGCCACTGTGCCTGGCTGACCCCTGGTTCTGATCAGCAAAACTACTCACATGATTCCTCAAATGGAGCCTTGACACACCTGGGGACATGTAGTTACAGCTGGAGAGAATTCACTCACTAAGCCTGAGACCCAGGCGGCATAGCAATCTAAGCTGGAACCCCAACATTGCCAGATGGGGGTCCCTACACCAGTCAGAACATTTAGATAGGGTCAATTTGGACCTAAGTAGCCTCTTGAATCATATGCTATTCTTTATCCCTGTGGCCATAGGTCATCTTCAGATGCCTCTCCCCACACTGGCCTTATCAAGTACTGAGTGATAGCCTAATGAGTCCTTGTTCAAGTTTACCTGAGACTAGGCTCCCAGTACTTTGTCCACACTGACTCAAAGACTGCCCGACTTCATGAGCAAGTGCTAAAATAGACCAGAATAGGTAGTTCCTAGGAACCTTTTCAGCTCTAAGAAAATACCCTGAATTTCTCCATCAAATCTGCACAGCTAGGCTCTTAAATCCTCATCTCCATTCCCCTCTGGACTCCTTATATTCAGTTTCTCTGCAGTTCTGCTGGACGTGAGTAAAGCCCCTTGTGGGACACCAGCTTTCTTTCTATCCAGGTCCCATGAGAAGCAAATGTCTATGCTTGAAAATCCAGGGTGGGCTATGGGGGAGATGGCAGGGAGCATGTATAGAAGCTACTTTGCAAGAAATAGACTGTATCCACAGTCCTCTCACTCATCTTCTGGCAAAACAGTAGAGAGAGGATTAGGAATGATGATTCCCTGAAGTCAGGCAAAATAAATTAGCTGTGAGTTCACTGCTGAGCTTCCAGGTAAATTTCACAGGTTAATCGCTTCTAGTTCCTGCATCCATACAGCAATAATGCCTTCTATGCTTTCAGTATCCGATTTGTCTCCACTCATGGGCAAACTGTAGAATTAGGGACCAGCACAGCTGCAGTGCTTGGGCAGGAATCGGGATAATCAAGTTTTGTACAGTGTTCTCCTAGAGAAACACAAGAGATGCTGCCTCCATGTTTTCTCCTCCAGCACTCACCTTCCCTTTCACCTCTGAGGGAGGTTGGACTCCCCTCTCTGGATCCACAGTCAAGGTGCTGCTCAGTAGAGTCAGAACCTTGGAAAGACAGTAGAAAGCTAATTGATTGTGTCACTTTGGGCATTTTGCTCAACTTTTCTGGGTCTTAGTGGCCTCACCTGTACAACAGGAACAGTAGCATCTGCTATTGGGTGCCTCTGGGTATAAGATCAAATAAGACTATTGAGGAGGCACTTTGAAAACCTAACAGTTTTTGGTCACAAAGTATCACTAGCCAAAACCAGCATGAAGCTGAAGACTCAAGTTATTGAGATATGAGTGTTCACACCCCTTACCACGTACCTGCCTTCCAGACTGAGCCATGAGTCAGGATCAGCACAGATACTGGCAGCTGTAGATATGGGCGGGGTGTTTATCCTCTATTGTCCACACTGATAATTAGGAAAGACCATGCTAATCCTCTTTCTGATCTTGGGTCTTCACTAAAATATCAAATCCTAATCGTTTATTGATGGGAAGAAATATAGTAATCTTATAATTAAGCTATAAGGTTGACAAGACAGTTTACACATTAGCCTGGACAATTTCAAGAAATATAACATAGGGCCAGGGATGTAGTGAGGCCCTGGTTTTGATATCTGGTATTGCAAAAAAAAAATGCAACCCTAGAGTCTGGCCAGCTTTCATACACAGGGCTTATGTGGACGATGGATGGGGTCAGGCTGACTAGAGTTGGAATTCTGGCTCTACAGCTGCATATTTCTGAATTTTCTCTACCTCTAAGCTGGAACAATGGCTGTCTCACTATGTCATTGGGCTGTGCCTAGCCCCACCTGGCACATATTAATGCTTGCCATAGATCTACATGACTATAGCCATATGGCATGCACCAAAATGTAGCTTATTGAGCTGATTTATAAATTTATATATATGAAATATATATTAATGTATTTCCATATATATATATATGAAATATATATATATACATATATGTATGAGAGAGAGAGAGAATATTTTGATATTCTCTCATATCATATTTTGATTCTCTCCACCCTTCAATATTGTTTCCTTTCCCGCTTTGTTGGTAATTTCTAATGTCATGTATTATGGGCTCAGAACATATTCTCAGAGATCAGGAGTTCTTAGAATTTATTAGCACTTCCTTTATGGATTAATACATGGTATGGGGTATTAAATTCTCAGCTGTAACAGATGACTTAGACATTTTTCCCCATAGTTTGTCAGTCACCACTTTATATGTTTTGAAATTAAATTGTAAGTGCATAAGTATTCATGATTATATTTTCTTACTCTGCTATTTGTTTTGATCAATATATAACCTCTCTCTTTGTGTTTTGAACTTCATTTTGTCAGATATTGTTCCTATTTGCCTGGTGTATCTTTCTGTTTTCTTTTAGGTTTTCTCTGTTCTTTGGTTTCAAATGTGTCTAAGACAGCTATTGGTGGATATTTTTTCTTTAATCCATTGTGGGAGTCTTATTTTAAATTGGAAAATTTAGCCTACTGGATTTTCTTTTTTGCTGTTGTCATGGGATTAGAACTTATCTCTGTCATTTTACATCATATTTTCCACTTGTTGCATGTATTTTCCCTTTTTACTGTTTTTCGTTGAGGAAGTTGAGTTTTATTCTGCTGATATAAAGCCATACATTCTATTTTTCCCTTATTGTGGTGTCCTTCTCCTGTCTAAGTGTCTAGGGTGTGAGGTAAGGGGTATTGATAGTGGACATTCTTGTTGTGTTTCTGACCATAGTGTGAATGCGTTCAGTGCTCCTTATTAAATATGATGAATATTATGAATAATGCATTATTTCTGTCGTCGTAGTTAAGAATGGAACACATTGCCCCTCCCCATTTGATCTCAGTGCATGAGGAATTTGACAGTAAGCTTTCATACTTTCTTACTTGCCTGGTCTATTAACGTAGCTTGGAGTTCTTAATGAGCATATCTTTAATATACAAATATGTGCATTTTCTTTTGTAGGAAGAATTGATATAACTTTGAAATAATATTGACATAGTATTGGCACTGTATTTAATATTAAACATTTGTGGTGGGGACAGATAGTTGTTTACCCTAATATCTATTTCCATTTCATAGAACTCTGGATTTTTACTGGGCACATGGCTAGATGGAATAAAGACTACATCTCCCGACTTTCCTGTTCTAGGGAATAGGGTTAAGTGACTTTGATGTCTAATGTCTTCAGGGGTGCTTTGCCACTTCTTCCTCCTTTACCTTCCTTGCTGCTTGTAATTGGGATGTGACTGGAGATTTATGTTGGGCAGGAAGGGAATGACTGTCCTCTAGAAACAGTGATGACTGATGATTCTGCAGACAGTAACCCAGCCTGACCTTCAGACTTTGAGGAAAGAGAAACATTGACATCTATCTGGCTTAAGCCACTGTCACTTTGTGCCACTGTTAGTTGTAGCTGAACTTAATCTTAGCTGAAATAGTTAGGATTTGGGGTGTTCTTTTTTATTGCTTATCACTTTATATAACTTTTATTTATTTTTTAATTTTGATTGGACATTAGGACTAGAAAGCTAATTTTCGGCCTATTCAGATTTAAATTTCAGTTAGAATTTTGCCAATAATTAGCACAAAGTCACTAATGTCTTCTGTTTTTAATCATAATTTCTTTATAAATGGATAATAGCTTGTATCTTGTATGACTCTTACAAGACTAAATGTTTGTAAAGTGCTTAATAAAGTGCCAATAATAGACAATTGATGTGTGTTTTTATTATTTTTCTGCTCTTTACATTGAGACATCATATTCTAACTACACAGATTAATATTCCAAAGTATTTCCCTTAAATGATTATATTGCAGCAGTGATTGACTTATACCATTATTTATACCCCACTCAAAGCTTTTGTTGACTTTATTTTCCTATCACCTCCTTGGTACCTTGTCTCAGTTGCTAAGACTAGGGTAGAAGTGTGTTATGGTACCTCAAGTTATATTGCCATTAAATATCATTTTCAGGGAAACAAATTGTCAAACTCTTCAAAAAAGGGAATTAATAAGTTTTGAGTATTTCCTGAAATGAATTCATTTGGTTGAATTCCAGTCACTCCATGGAGTGTGATGTTGCCTCTATGTGAGAAGGGAAGGCAGGCCTCTACTCTTGAGTAGTTCCATGAGAGGACAGACAGTAAGAAGGTTTGCAAAATCTATAAAATATTTGGGATGAATTGCCTAGTGCTACGGGGAGAATGGAAGCCTTGGCAAGTGTTCAGACCTCAGACTGCACCTGAAGAGGGGTTTGAGAATAGAGGCTTTCTGAGTAGACAGATGAGAGAACAGCATTCTCTGAGGACTGCAGGTATGAAGCAGCATACCTGCCCGGGCACCATGGAGTGACTCTTTATAGGTCCAGTATAGCAGCAAAATGCCATAGGCCAGGGAGTTCTGGAGAGGACAGACTGAAAGTCAGAGGCAGGAATTAGAAAGTATAGAGTTTTAGGGATTAGAATCTGAATTTTTGAAAGAACACTGAGGTCTCAGAATTGAAGGAAAATGAATTGCTCAGGGGAAATCACAGAGAGGCAGACCAGCTAGAAAGCTACTGGGATCACCCATGTGAGAGATGACAAGGGCTGGAATTATGTAGACGCCATCTCAGAACAAAGAGAAGAGGGCATTTTTTTGAGATACTAAGGACAGAATGGACAGCACTTGGCTACTGATTCGATGCAGGATTTCAGGGCTTATTCCAACTTTCTGGAGTGGGGGACTGAATGATGAGGTCATCAACCAGACAGAGTAACCAGGAAGGAGACAATGAACTCAATTTTCTCCTCACTACTCAGATCCTGTGTTGATTCTCTCTAGGTTGTTTCTTGAAACTAATGACCACTTACTTGCTGTTGGTATTGGGATATAATAGCAGCTCTATTTCATACATGTGGTGTTTTAGGGGAGGTGTTTCTAGCAATAGATGGAAGCCCACAGTAGAGCTGAACGAGGCGGGGGTCGTGGGTGGGGAGGAATGGCAGTAGAGATGAAAAAGGAGCTTGGTGTTGTGCTTCCTTCCTGTGCAGATCCAGATCCTCTGAAGACTTCTCACAGCAAAGAAATGGATATCTCAGGGACAAAGCTGAGTAATCCCCACACGCTGGAAAGCCCACAGGGACACAGGGAAGGAGAACACCATGGCTATAGCTCATACAGGAAGAGGCTGTGGGGTGAGATGGTGGGAACACTGGCCTGGATGAGGGTGACTCATGTAGAAAGTATAGTGGTTTCTCTGCAAGGCAGCAGATGGGAGGCTTGCACACTCTCTCTCCCAACTTGATGGAACATGAAGGAAAAGGCAGGGCAGTGCCCCACATCAGGAAGAGTTCCTATAGCCCTGGTGAGGTCCTGGCTCATTCTGCCCACAGCTCAGCCATGTTGTACCCTATGCTGTACACTCATCTGGGCGGCCTTTTCTTCCACCTTCTCCTGTCCTCATTCTCTTTGCATGGTAAAGCATTACTTTATTGGCAAAGCAAAATCACATGAAGGAAAAATCAAAGAAAGTCTGTCCCATCATCTACTGAAAAAATTAGCTTAAAAAATTAATGATAAGATTTTATAGGACATCATACAGGAACAGTGATGAACAATTTTGTATAGTGCTTTGATTGACTGGTTGAAAGACTGGAAATTAAAGCCCCTTTGCCACCAATTATTTAATTAATTAGGGAGGTTATCTATGTGTAAGAATTGCTTTAGTGGCAATAAAATGAGGGCTTTCTATTGTGACAGTCACAGAATGTAGCATTTTCTACATGGCAGGGCAATGTAGTACCTATGGCTTTGCCCATATACTTTGGAGTCAGGTAGACTTCAATAGGAATCTTGGTTTGGTCACTTACTTTCAGGTGGCCTTGGCAGTGACTTGACCTCCCTGTATCTGGTCACATCATTTACAAAATTGTGGAGGGGTAGCATCTGTACCCTGGGAACACTGCAAGGCCAAATGAGATAAAGCATGTGAGACACCTGACACATAGTATGTTCCATATTAAGGTGACTATTCCCACCTAGAAGGCTTTATTGGAAAAAGCTACCAGAAGGAGAGGTTCTGAATTCAAGTGTATATCCACCTTCTGGACTCGTTTTTTGACTCACTTGCCTCATTCATTAAAAAGGATTAATATTATACCTTCTAGTCACCTCCCACAGATGATGTGAGGCTCACAAATTAAAGTTTTGTTGAGCACATGATAAAGGCGAGAGCACACAAGGAAGGGGTGAGGATAGGTAAGACACCTAAAAAACTAGCTAGCATTTGTTGTCCTTAACGCAGAGAGACTAAAGCAGATACCTTAAAGCAACTGAGGCCAATAGGAAAAGGGGAACAAGTACTAGAGAAAGGGTTAGATCAAAAAGAATTAACCTAGAAGGTAACACCCACGCACAGGAAATCAATGTGAGTCAGTACCCTGTGTAGCTATCCTTATCTCAACCAGCAAAAACCCTTGTTCCTTCCTATTGTTGCTTATACTCTCTCTACAACAAAATCAGAAATAGGGGCAAAATAGTTTCTGCTGGGTATTGGGGGGGGAGAGGGAGGGGGCGGAGTGGGTGGTAAGGGAGGGGGTGGGGGCAGGGGGGAGAAATGAACCAAGCCTAGTATGCACATATGAATAATAAAAGAAAAATGAAAAAGAAAAAAAGGTTTTACTGGAACCAAGTTAAACCGATAGTTTGATTGGGGAGAACTGCCATGATAATAATATGGTTTTCAAGTTCATTACTATGGTTTATTTTTTCTTATATTTAGATCTTTTCATTTCCCTTAACAATGTTTTATTGATTTTAGCATGAAGTATTTACACATATTTTGTTGAATGTATCTCTAGTATTTCATGTTTTATAAACAATATTTCTAAGAAAATTCTTATAGTACTTGCTAGTATGTATTTTATTGATATTTGTATATTGATGTGTCCTGCAACATTGATAAATTAAATTATTATTCTAATATTGCTTTTTAGATTGTAGGATCCTTAATATTTTCTTCAAAAATAAATACATAATCATGTCACCTGTGAGTTAAAACAGTTTATCTTTCTAATCTGTATGCATTTTCTTATCTTATTGCATTGGCTTAGAAATTCTGGTTGATTTTTTTTTTTGTTTTGGCAGTATGAGGAATAAACCTAGGGCAAATGCTAGGCTATTGCTCTACCACTTGACTGGCTAATTTTCAACTACTAAACCGGCTTTCCATTCCTGACAATAATCCTAATTTGTCATGATGAGTTATTATTCTTATGTATTGCTTTTTTGATTTACTAATATTTTGTTAAATATTTTAATATTTTAAATTTATGTATAGTTTTCTGGCAATATCTTTATCTGATTGTGTAAAGGAGAATGCTGTTCTCATATGATTTGAGATGTGTTCCTTCCTCTTCTGTTTTCTAAATGGGCTTATGTAGAATTGTATTATTATTATTGTCATTATTAATTATTAATATTATTTTAGCTTTATAGAATTTACCAGTGGAGCAACCAGGCCATAGTTTTTCTGTGTGTGAAAACGTTCTAAATTGCTTGGTCAATTTCTTAACAAATATAGTGCTATTTAGAATCTAAAAAAAAAAAAAAAAAAAAAGAAAATCTTTTAGAGTCAGAAAGTCTTAATATTTATTGGGATGCAGAAGGATGTTTATGAAGGGGCACAAAGGAGAAGGGAGACAATTGTTTGTCTATGTACAGTTTCTGCAGGTAAGTCATTTATTCACTAGTCAGGAATGTTTGTTCGTGTGGACTGAGCTAGGTCCCTTCTGAGAGTTAGGACTGTCTGGTAGTTTGACTGAGGAGTTAATTCAGTGAGGGGCACTGAGGTCCTTGCGAACATGAACTCATTGGAGAAAGTCAGCATCATGGTGCATGTGCCTGGCTTTAGGCCAAGGGACCATAGTGGAAGGGGGAAGGAGGGATTTCCAGGACTGTCTTGTACTCAGGGTACTTTTGACAAATGACTGAGCCCTCAAGCATGTGAATATAGCTAGGGCATAATCACAGTCTCCTGAATCCTTGCAAGGAATCTGTCACCCTCGGCACTCAGATCTTCAGTAAGATATCGTGAATGCATGAATGTGTTGAGTGTGTCTTGGTGGGATGCAGAAAATGTAAGCACTGATTGTTTGGGGGTTTGTTGTGACAGTGGCATTGACCTTCAATGCCCTTGACATTGGGCTTCAGTGCCTAATGAGCAAGAACCAGATCTTGTTGGGCATTGTGTCATTGCTTCCACTTTTTGAGTGGGTAATGGTAGGAGATATCACTATGACAACTATTAGAGAACAAAAGGTAAATTGCAGATGTCTTAGCTAAGAGGGCTTGTTCTCAAAGAGCGTGTAATAAGCCTTCTGGCTACTTTGGAGAATTGACTGGAAGAAACTTTAGAGGAATCAATGTTTCCATAAAACAAGAGAACTTGTAGTTAGAGAAACACTTGTTTGATGTCCAGTGTGATATGTTGTGATATATGTACATGGCATAATGGAATGAAACAAAGACAGAGTTTAGAGCACAGTGATAGAATATACATGTAGATCCCTAATACAGAATATAGGATGTGAGGAAATAATTAGAGTCAGAAGAGAGATCCAGGATAGGTGACATGATTGTTCAAAGGAGGATGAGATGGTGTCTGGCTCAAGGTATCAGTGAAGGGATGGACTTTGATTTGGGTACTAGGGGCTGGGTAGGGTTGAATGAGGGAGAGAAGGCTCCAAGTCATTCATATACTACCTTTGAATCACTGGGAGGGAGAACCGAATTGTCCTCCTATGTTACATGGTCATCCTCTCCACCATGGTCATAAGGGAGGTGGGGTCATAAGGGGAAGACATGGCTATAGGGACCTTCACTTCTTTTCCCACAACTCAGTTGTTAGAGGAACATCCCAACAGTCAGGTATAGTGGCTCAAGCCTGTAATCCTAGCTACTCTGGGGATGGATATCACGAGGATTGTGGTTTGAGGTCAGGTTGGGCAAAAAGTTCACAAGACCCCATCTCAACCAATAAAAAGCTGGATGTAGTGATGTACACCTGTCATCCCAGCTATGTGGTAAGTGTAAATAAGAGGATTGTGGTCCGGAATGGCCCAGGCATAAAGTTAAGAACCTATTTTGAAAATAAGCAAAACAAAAAGTGCTGCGGACATGGCTTAAGTTGTAGAGTGCTAGGGAGTGTGAGGCCCTGAGTACAACCTTCCAGGACTGCTGCCAGAGAGAGACAGAGAGAGAGAGAGAGAGAGAGAGAGAGAGATGCATCCCAGGAACCCTCATTGGAGTTCTTGTTGCAGACTATGTCTAGCTGCTATGGTCTGGCTTCCACAGAGCCACCTAATCTCCTCTGTTTATGTTATTATCCTGCTCTAAAACTTTCAATGACTCCCAATGATGTTTTTCAAATGTCCTCAATAACAAGAATCACTAGAATATCAGGACTATTCCCTAGAAATTACTAACCATTGTGTCTAGGTTTGACTCCAGCAATCGGTTTCTTTAACAAGCAGTTCAGGTAAAAATTAAGCATATTTGAGAGATCAGCTGTCTTGCAGAATAAATGCTAAACTTGTAAACCTCAGATTTTGGAGAATTCAAGAAAGTGATCTGTAGATAAAGAAAAAAGGATGTGTATTTAAGGAGAGACAGGGCTGTAAGAGAGGGAGAGAAGTGTCAGTAATTGCTGAGGTTTGTAACTTCCAAAACTCATGCTGAAATTTAATTGCCAATGTAACAGCATTAAGAGGTGGTGAAACCTTCAAGAGGTTATTAGGTCATGGGAGCTCCACTCTCATGAGTGGATCAATGCACTTCTTGTGGGAAGGGATTAGTTCTTGACCCAGTAGGTTCTGGCATGAGTTAGTAATTCTGAGAGTAGGTGAGTGAGTTGTTACACAGTGAGTCTGTCCCTCACACTCTCTCTCATATGCACTGCTTCCACCTTTGTCCTTTCAACATGGAATGACAGAGCACAAAGGAGTTCACAAGAAATCAAGCAGATGATAGCACCATGGTCCTAGACTTTCCAACCTTTGCAATCATAAGCCAAAGGAAACTTTCCTTTATAAATTACCTCATCCCAGGTGTTCAAGCAACAGAAAATGAACAAAGACATCAACTTCCCACTTTTCACAAGATACCCTACATTCTTATAATAAATACCTTCCGTTTCTTGCTTGAAAATATACAATCAACAATGTGCCACTGTGGACTCATAACTGACGTAGGAATGATTGCAAGAGGTCATCATGATATAGGGTAGGCAGGTAGAAAGGGAATAATAATAGCACAAAGGAGCCAGGGAACAGATGCTGCACTGTATCCGGGTACTTTTTGCCAAACATCCTGCTCCATTATTGTCCTGAAATAGCAGTTGACTACATTTGAAGCTACTTTTTGGTACAGTGGCCAATGGTCTACAGCAATGACCCCAACAGGGACTTTCTCAACTCTAGAAGTTAGCTAGAGGCCTCATTTCCATCTCATTATAGTTGCATTCACGTGCCTCCTCTCAAATCACCATCTTGGCTATGAGGACAAGTGGCTATGACCACTCCTGCTACAGGGGTTCTTGGACATGCCCTCCCATTTCTTGGAAAACTCCATAATTACGTTTGTATCCTTAGCATAGTGCCTGGGGGCTTGGGGCACTTACCTACTTGGTCAACTCTCTGCCCGCATTTTCCTCTGGGGGTGCTCTTTCATTTCTGCTTTATTAAAATCTAGATTTTTGCTTAAACAAATCTGTTAAAGAATTCTTTCTTTGGTGAGACCAAGAACTTGCCATCATCCATCTTTTCTGACGATCATTCTAGTGTCAGTTGTTCAGGCTGATGAGTATACTACCATTCCCTCTGGCCCTGTGTCATAGAAGGTAGGTGTCTTCCATGCCCCCTTTCCTTCATTCCCCTCTCCCCCTTCACTCTGGACCTCAGCATAGAGAGTTTGGAATTGATCAGATTGCACAATCAACTTTATCTTGTTCAAACTCAGCTCTGCTACCTGAGTTAGAGCTCACTCAGCAAGTCTTCAGACTTGCTATTTAACAAGGTAATCTTCCAATTTAGAGTTCCAGTGGTTAAAATGTTGTTCCTTTATCTCTCTCCATTGAGGCCAGCTCTGTTCTCTAAAATGACCTATAATAACACTGTTTTCTTTTCCACAGTATCTTTTAGCTATCCAAGTTCAGAAATAATGTGTGTTTATAGTCTTCCCTTCTGTAAACTAAACTTCTCCTGGGCTTTTAAACACAATATCTTACATTATTATTTTGAGTCAGCTCAACTCCAAGTTGTCTTTGTTTGGAAATGCTCTCATTTGTCAGTTTTGCTCTAAAGTGAATGCAGCACTCCACATGAGGTCTGATCAAGAAACACGACTATCTCTCTTACTTAACATAGAAAGCTTATTAAGCTGTGTGTGTGTGTGTGTGTGTGTGTGTGTGTGTGTGTGTGTGTGTGCATGAGCAAAAGATATATGTTAGATTAGTTAATACTTCTGTCTTAGTCCATTTTGGACTGCTAAAACAGAATACCATAGACCTGGTAATTTCTAATGAACAGAAATTTATTTGGTTAACAGTTCTGGAGGCAGAGAGTCAAATGAGAGCAAGAGAAGGGGCCACACTCATCCTTTACAAGGATCCCACCCTATGATAAATGACATTAATGAGGGTCCTGTCCTCATGACCTAATCTTTTCTTACAGGTCCCACCTCTTACTGCTGTTTCACTAAAGATGAAGTTTCCACACATGAGTTTTGGGGAACACATTAGAACCATAGTAAAGCCTTTGATTCCACACTGGGGGGTATGGTTATCACAGGGTTATCACAGTGTCCTTCCAGTCAACCAAACACCTCACTTTTGTCAGAGATACTACTGACCATTCAGGTCTATAGCTAATGTCCTCCATTTCTATAGGCATGTGTAGCTCTTCAGAGGAATACCAGGATGCTGAATTTTCTGGGGCAGGCATGTTTAAGTCTGCAACTAGCACAGTAGCAGGTTAGAAGTCTGGCTCTAGTTTCTGGTTGAGCTCTGTCATTGGCTCACACTGTGGTCTTGGACTCCAGTTTTCTGTCACTGGGCCTCAGTGTTTCCTCCTCTGTAATATAGAAGACCAAGACCACAGTGTTGATTCCCACAAAGCCTCTGGTTTTGGCAAGAGTCTAAGGTAAAGGCAGAGATGCGTTCAGGAAAATTCCTGTCCTTGATAAGGAGGGGACAGGGAACAGGATGCTCAGAGAGTTTCCAGTGAAGCTCTGACTTGGTGTGTCAGCTTCTAGGAAGAGGCAGCATCTTATGCTACGGAAGTTGCTCCAATGTTAAAAAAAAAAAGTCAGCAGGTGGTCTTGAGTCTGGGGCTGCCTTTGCCCTCCTTGTCTCCTGCCTGGACCTGAGATGTGGATAGACAATGGTTGAGAGTGGTTTGGACTTCAAGTACAAGGGTAGCAATGTGCTACTCTGATTCTGACAATGGTGTTCTAAGTCAATTCTATTAGTTTTAACAGAGAGGTTCTGTCTCAGAGAGGTATCAAGAGCCTGCAAGGCAGAGGTATGAGGCAGACTGTAAAAGCCTGGACCCAAGACACTGGGAAGATGTCTGGGATCGGTTATCTTAGTCAGGCAGTTAAAGAAATCCTTTGTCCCCCAACTCTCAAGGGGAAAGTTATGTCATAAGAAAAGTTTCCTGAATGTGGAAGCAGTGCCCTTGGCTCCAGTATTAGAGGGAGAAAGCCAGAGGCTGAATGAAGTTAGACAGATCACATTTTGATCCAGTTTGGCTTTCTCTCTTTTGAAGTTCTAATATTGCTAAGGACTACTGGGGTTTGATTTCCTATCCTAGTACCTGGGTAAACCAGGGCCTCTTGGTTAAGACCAGTTAGAAATGGCCTGGGGTCAAGGCTAGCATGCACACCATCCCCGGTGTGAGGCTGGAAGAACAATGTCAGTCTACAATACTAGGAGAGCTGAAGAGAACAGAGGTGGGGTCAGAGATAGAGGGTGGATACATAGGCTGCTGTCAAGGGTTACATGTGGATCATCAGACAGGGTCCTCACCTGTTCCAGGTACCACTTGAGTGCTATTCTATGATTTGGTTGAAGGCTGCAATTTCTGGCTAGATGAATAAGGCTACATTTGGAGTCTTTTTTGGAGGCACTAGGGTTTGAACTTCAAAACCTCACGCTTGCTAGGCGGGCACTCTTATTGCTTGTGCCATTCGGCCAGCCCTACATGTAGTCTTTGTGGCTAAAGGCAGGAGCTCCTGCCAGTGTCAGAAATCATTTAGCAATTCAGAAAACAGATACCTAGCAGCATGCCAAGGCTGTTAATGAATCCATGAGATGCTTTAGCAAGGGTGCTGGAAAGGAGCTTCAGGAATTCAGGGAGCTCTGTTGAGGGACACTCTTTTGCTCCCCATCCTTCCCAGCCCCCTGCCTGGGCCCATGCCTGTGGGACTTGTGATGTGGGCTGTCATCCCAGCAGAGGTGCAGATGGGAGGATAGTCAAGCAGCATCATTTGTTTTCTGAAAGCAACAGAACAAAAAAACCTTGTGTCATTCTAACAGAGAAGAAATCAAACAGCAGGCAATTAGGCAGGAGTGTATCAATTAGTGAGTCAGAAAAATGCTTTATGATCTTTTGATGATTCAACATTGTCAAACAAAAACAAAATAACAAAATGCCCCCCAAAAAAGTACTAGAAACACATAAAAGTCATTAAGTAATCACTTCATTTAAATGTGTTTTAAAAGGTGGGCACGATAACTCATGTCTGTAATCCCAGCTCTTGGGAGGAAGATCAAGAGTTCAAGGCCAGTCTGGGCTACATAGTGAGACCCTGTCTCAAAAATTCCCGAAACCCTGAGGTCTGGGGATATAGCTCAGTGTTACAGTGCTTGTCTAGCATGCATGAGGCCCTAGGTTCAATTCCCAATACTGCCAGAAAATGGATTTAAATGCATGGAAACAGGAGAAAGGGAGGGCAGGAAATTTGTATAAGACACACAGTTGCATGAGTTCCTCTCTCCTGTTTCCCCTGTTGACTAATTTTTGTGACCTGTCACTCACTCTCCAGCCTGGAAAATATGCCTAACCTTCACTGGTGCAGGGCTTTCAAGATACACACGTAGTACGCTCCTGCCTGGGCTCTGACACTCACCGGGAATCCTTCCTTGGTCAAGAGAGCCACCCATCTGGAGTTGCGGACAAGTCAGGGGTTTACAAGTCCTTAGACAAGGGGGACGTCTCTTTCTACCCCTCTGCCCTTTGCATTGAATCACAGCTTTGACGCTAATTAGCTGTGGATATCAAGGGAAGATAGATTGACTTTTAGAGGTCAGTTTCCTGATTGGTAAATTGGGTTCACAAGGTCATGGACAGGATGAAATGAAAAAAATTGGTGAGTCGGGGCAAGACGTATCTATTTCTCTTCTTTACTCAGAGCCTCAAAGATAGCCGGCATCTCGAGGACTGCCAACACTTGCTAGAACTTCCCACTGAACTCTCCTTATGAGTAATAGAAGGGTCATGTGGCCACATTTGGCCTTGCTGGGCGCTTGACCCTGGAAGATGTCCTGACAGTGGCACAAGTACCTTTCTGCTGGGGACACATTCCTTACTTCTCCACAAGAGTTTTGCCTCTAGAGGAAGCATAGACAAGGGATTCATGTCTCTGTCACACTTTCTCCTCAAGGCTCTGAATGGGATGTGCAACTGTTTTACTTGCTTGGCATCTCTGCTTTGCCTTCAGTCCTTCAGTTCTGGCACACAGAGCTAACTAGTGTATGATTTCATTCCCTCCCTCCCTCCCTCCCTTTCTCCCTCTACATGCATATTTGTGGTTTGCTAACCAGTCAGAGTGCTACTATGATGTGTATTGGGGGTTGGAATATGGAAGATGGGGGACTTGGGGAGCACCAGGAGGTAGCAGAGCTGATGTGTATTATTGGGGTGAAGAGCGGCACTTGCCAAGTATGGTTCAAAATCCCTAACAGGGCAGCGATGCCAGTTCTGAGGTCCCTTTTCATGACCAGGCCCTCAGTCTGGGAGCAGGTGGGGTGGAGGCTGAGCCTTGGAGGCAGGGCAGAGTTTCCTTTGACCAAGCTAGGGGAGGACCCTGGGTAAACCATATGCCTGTTGGAGTCTAGGCACCATTTTGAGATGGGTGCTGGGGCCAGTTACCATGATCATGGAGAATGAATTTATTCCCATACTTAGCACCCAAGTGCATATATCCCATGCTCAGATCCCCACAGCTGCAGAGCTGGACAGTCACTGGAGATCACTTAGGTGGCACCATCATGATACAAATGGGGAAACTGAGAGCCACAACAGGGAGTTCACAGGTCCAAGATCACTCAGAGAACTGAAGGCAGGGCCCTTCAGACTCATGTAACCCACATCTCCCAACCTACCCAATGCCACTTCCTAGACGTTACCTCCCCAGTTCTCCAGCTATTTCTCCCAATATTTATTTTTCTGAGTTACAAATTTCTCTGTTGTTTCTTAACTTCTCAGTTATAGGTGAATATCCATTGATTTCTAGTCAGATAGAAGTGGATCCATCTCTCCTGTCCCCCTCATCCCCATCAATCCCATTATCCACCCAGGTCCTCTCAATTTAATTAAAAATATTGTTCATACAGGTCAAGTCAGTCCTATGGGTACATTTTCTTTCTTGTACATCATTTTGTTTTCCTGGAATTAAAAATTGCACATTGCATTTTCATTTGCATAGTTTATGCTGTACCTGCCATCAATTTTCCCCATCAGATCTGTCATGACATTGACAAGTGGGGTTTCCCAAATGGGAGTTACATTTTCTATCAAGTCTTGGGCCAACTCCATTTCTGGGGTGCTCAGCCCTCACCAGTCTGGTTGGTGGCACAAGTGAGGCTATGCTGACAGGAGCCATCTGCATTGCTCATGCAGGATGGGGCCTCCCTCCTTATTGTGTTCACAAGTGATTCTGATTCTGGCCATTTTCTGCTGGGTGGGTTCCCCAGGAAGCAGGATCTCCTATAATGGGGTGTAGACTTCTGCCGTATACCATGCTTAGAGCTCTGAAGCTGGTCCCGCAATCCGTAAAGGCTAGGCAGGTGTGTACTCCACTTGGCTTGTGTTACACAGCACTGCAACACCAGGGCTGGAGCACCAGTTCCCTGGGGCATTCCATCTTGGGTGGCCAGGGACCAGGTTTTCTCTTTGTGTTGCCATAGTCACCAAGGGGCTTCCAGTCCCCCAAAGGGCAGGTTGTGAGGGATCCACCTTTGAGAAGAGCGTGTGCCTCTCCTGTCCCTTGGTGCCCTGGCTCTTTTGCTGGCTGGTCCTTCTTCCTCTTCTTCCTGCATGTTCCATGCTCCCTCCTCACTTTCTGCTTCTGTCACCCACCCACCAGCTGCTCCCTTCCCTCTCTCTAACCTTAAGGAGTAAAATTAAAGCATCTGCTTTGACAGAACCTGTTCCAGACTTCCTGTTTCTACCCAGGTCAGCACCTGTCTCTTGAAGTCTTGGTTTCAGCTTTGGATGCCCCCAAGGTGCCTGAGAGAAGGGAGAGAAGCACACAAAAAACAAATCTGTTAATGCTTTGAGCCTAACCCTGTTCCTTGTGACAAAAGATGCTGCCCATGCCTGGTTATTCAGCAGTTTTGAGGGAAAAGCTGCTATTTGATTTGATTTTGTTCCCTTTAGGGAAGTTCCTGGACTGGCCCTGGGGTGTATTCCGCAATGTCTGTGTGGTCCCTGAGCCACTGTCTCTGCTCCTGGGTCAAGCTTGTCCTGCCTGATTGATGCCCTGTTTCCCAGTCCTTACAGAACACATCTGGATCCAGTGAGGTGCAAGCTGAGACCCAGCACTCTGGATTTAAATGTTATATGGTTTTCTATGATTTGGAAGTGTCATAATGAAATGATATTAATTTCAATATAAAATGTATTGAATATGTAACTAAATATGATTGATTTTGTAAATCTTTAAAACACTTTATATAAATAAATTCACATTTCATAACCAGCTTTCCTCCCTCCCTCTTTCTCTCCCTCCTTTCCTCTCTCCCTCCTTCCTTCCTTCTCTTTCTGCCTTCCTTCTCTATATAGGTTAAGTATCCCTTATGCAAAATGCTTGGTTGGAATTTTAGATTCAGGATGCTCAACCTGTAATCTGGTTCAGAAATAAGACCCTTTGTGTATAGAGGGTGGGTCACGGCACCTCTTCCAGTTGTGATTTGATTTGTCAGCCTCCTTCACCAGCCAAATATATCCTGCTGCCCGAGCCTCAGCATTCTTTGCCTCCAGGGATGGTGCCATCAAGCAGATGGATGGGCACTTCTCAGCTCTGGAGGAAATTTGCTTCAGCAACCAGAGAGCAGTTTGAGAAACAAATGTTTCTGTTGTAAACATCTCACACGGTCATAAACTTCAGCTTCTCGTTAGAGGCCCACAGAGAGGTGACCCTACCCTTCTGTGACCCCTGTTGCAAGGCACGATGTTTTACAAGTCGTTTCCTCTACAGGGGGAATTGGTGGCTCTGTAGTGAGAAGGAGGAAGAACAGAAACTTGGGCAGGGGTCATGTAGGACCACAGGAAAGTCCTGGCAGACTGCAACATGGGTAGTTTCATGCTACTGGGTCCAATACCCTGCACAGTGCCTGAAACAGAGCAAGAAGCCAGATGTGCTGGTTCCTGCTGGGGCCCTGCCCTGCCCAGCATATAAATTCCCAGTCAGGGGAGGCCTGTCTCCTCTCTGACCTCCATGGGGACGGAAGTCTAGTTCCTGGAACAGCAGATGACTATTGTTCTAAGATGGCACATTTGTTGCTACAGCAACAAAATACCACAGACAAGTGGATCAAGTCAGAAATTTATTGCTGCATGTTTCTAGAGCCTGAGAAGCCCCAGATTAGGTGTCTGCAGGCCTGATGTCTCCTGAGGCCTCTCTTCTTGGCATGCCAATGGCTCTTTTCTGTTTTTGCAGTACTGGGACTTGAACTTAGGGCCTACACGTTAGGCCACTCCACCAGCACATTTTTTTGTGATGGGTTTTTTTTGAAATAGGGTCTCTCAAGCTATTTATTTGAGCTGGTTTCTAACTGTGATCCTCTGCCTCCTGAGTAGCTAGGATTACAGGCGTGAGCCACTGGCACCCGGCTTCAATGGCTCCCTTTTTGCCATGTCCTCTCATGGTCTTTTCTCCATGTGAAAAGACCATGGAGTCTTCCTGGTGTCTCTCTGTGTGTCCAAATGTTCTCTTTTGATAAAGATGCCTGTCAAATTGGATTAAGGACCATCCTAACAGCCTCATAATAACTAAATGACCTCTTTTGAGGCTCTGCCTACAAATACAGTTCCATTCTGAGGTACTGGGACATTAGGGATGTAACATAGGAGTTTTGAAGGGGACATTGTTCAATACATAACAGATGAGAAAGAATGAGCTTGTAAGGAACAAGGAAAAAAGGAAGAAAAATAACATTTTGGTGTTTTAGGAGTAACAGCCATGGTTCTGGGAAAGCTGAGAGTCAGTTAGGTCGTAATTTATTATTTTGCTGGGTCACTGATTTGAGTCTTGTGCCCTGCAAGTCCCACAGGTGGGAAGGTAAAGGAACTGCCCGGAATGCTCATTAAAGGGGTTTTGTTATTTCCGAACACATTTTACAGAGGAAACGGTATGTCCTGGTAATAGCTGAGAACCTAATATTTACAGATGTGGGGTCCCTACTTGTAGGGGTCTGTCATGACACATGCCTGGCCCCTAGTTTATTTAAGCAGGTGTGCAGTAATTGCGGAGTGCATGAAACAGTCGCCTTCGCGTGTTCACAGCAGCCCTGCATCGTCCTAAGGAGGGACAGTGAGGGTGGTCTGGGAGCCCTGAAAGAAGACAGGTAGTCAGATTATAGCGGACAATCCAGATGCGGACACCAGGGCGCAGGCTTTCCTCTGACCAGGGCTTGGGTGGAAGAGTTAGGCAGGGACAGGGAGGTGGCGGCCGCCAGCGCAGATGTTCCATTTCTCCAGCAGGTGGCACTAGTTATCCGAGGATTGCGTCTCCGGCAGGACGAGGCTGCGTGAAGCCTTTTTCCCAAACTGCAGGAACCCAACTAGGGCCAAAGCGCAGAGTGCGCCTGCTAACGTGGCATCTCCTCTCCCGGGGACCGTTAAAAACAGTATTTGTTCTCCCCTGGAAAACCTGGAGCTGGTGCTGAAAAGAACTTAGCTTCCGAGGGCCCCCTGGGCTTGCAGGCCCATGGCTAGTGGGCAAAGCTCCAGGACCAGCTGAGAGCTCCATCCTCCCACCCACATCCCCATGCAGCCTGAAGGTCTTCCCCCCACAACAGGGTGATACCCCTCCTCCAGCAGACAGGAACACTTTCCCTGAAACCTGGGTTCTTCCCCAAGTGGGGAGATGAGAAAAGCTCAGAATAAACCAGTCAGTTACAAACGTTTTTCTGAATATGCCCACTGGGACTTGAACCCGTATGTCTAAATGGCTGGGGAGAACTAAACCTTCCCTGTATTATAGCACCTCAGCTTTAGTGTGGCAGTGGAGGTGCACGTTCTGCAATTGGATCCAGACAGTTCGACTTGCCCTGTGAACTGGGTGAGTTTCTTAACCTATTTGTGCCTCAGGGTCCTCTTCTGTAATCTGGAGGTGGTAACAGTTCTTATCTCATAGCTTTACTATGAGAATTACATTAATAAATATAAAATACTTAGGGACAGTATCTGACACAGGGTTATTACATCTAAGTGGTTATTACTGTCAGCTGAGCACAGGGTAATTTTCTCAACTAGGTCATGTAACACTAATGCCTCATGTACAGTGGGTTCTCAATAAAGCTGAATGGTTTTAAATGAGGGGAAAACAGAGTTTCTAGCAGAGAGTGAGGAATGGACAGTTCAAACTTGGTGGCTGGAGGGCACCCACCAAGGGCCACTGTGACAAAATAGCCAACAGAAACAAAGGAGGAAATGTTTGTTTTGGATCATTTCAGTCCCTGGTTGGTTGGCGCCATTGTTTCTAGGCCTGTGACTAGGTAGAGCATCATGGTGGGAGTGGGTGATGGAGCAAAGATGCTCCCAGCAAGCAGAGAGAGAAGAAAGAAGAGGAGAGGACAGGACAGGAGAAAAGAGGACAGGAGAGGAGAGGAGAGGAGGATGGGACTCCAACCAAGACCCGAGACGAGATGTGCCCTTCAGCTGGTGGAATGGCTCAAGTGGTAGAGCGCCTGCATAGCAGGTGTGAAGTCCTGAGTTCAAACCCCAGTGCCACCAAAAAAGAAAAAAATAAAAAGATGTACCTGTCAAAGGCACACCTGTGGTGACTTACTTCCTTCAGGCCTACCTCCTAATTACCCATCAGCCACGAACTCATCAATGGCTTGATCCATTGATGAAGTTAGCATCCTCATCATCCATCATCTTTCCATAGTACTATCAGGTGGGGACCAAGCCTTCAACACATGGGGTCCTTTCATATTCAAACCATAACAGGTGCCCACCCTCCTTTCCAAACTCATGGTGACTCTAAAGAGAAAGGATTCCACGTTGTGGTTCTAACTGGGGCCCCAGTCGCAGTCAGGGGCACCCCCTGGGGTTGCTGCACAAGAAACAGGAATGGGGTCCAGCTCGGAGGGAAGCATTGTCAGGAGCTGTGTCACCCTGGAGCCAAACCAACCAGCTTGGACTGGGACAACAGGGATCTGAGGCCAAAGCTGAGCAGGAGCCAGGGCACACATGGCCAGGGCAGAGTCAGGGGACAGCTGGACACTCAGAGGCCACTGAGAGCTTCTTCATCGCCCCATACCCGACTTGGAAGTGCAGTAGGCCAGATGTGAGGCTATCAGAACAAATTGTGCAGTTTTTGTGGGCTCCTCAGCTGGGCCAGGAGGTGGCTCCTGGGGATCTCAAGATGGGCTGGGGCCAGGTCTTAATGATGGATCCAGAGAGGGAATGTGGGGAGCATTTCTCAGGAAGGGGGCTGGCCAGCAGGTAGGGGGAAGAGGCTCTGGGCAGTGGCTTTTTTCATTCAATGGTCTCATAACCAGCATGCCTGAACCTGTGTGCCCATCAGGCCTCAGTGCTGGCTCTGAAGGAGCTGAGGCGTGGTCAGGTGGGTGAGCTGGGAAGGCAGGCACTGGACTGACCTCTGATTATTACCTCATTCCCAGCATGTCTGGAGTGTGACATCTGGTGGTAAAAGCTGGTGGTGCAGAGCCAGGGACCCTATACTCAAGAATGCCTGAATTTGAGTGTTGAGTCTACCAATTCCAAGCTCTGTGACCTTGGGCACGTTACTTGCCCTCTCTGCCTCAACTTCCTTTGCTGCTGAATCGATAAAAAAAATAGTTCCTTTCTTACATGATGCTCTGAGGATGAGAACCAGGAAATTGTTTATGCCTGTAATACTCAGAACTGTTCAATAACTATTAACTCTTACCAAACACACATGAAGTTTCCATCATCTCAGCCGCATAGTTCCTGGCTGTAAGGACACATTTCTATTTGAGAAGGAAGTGGGAACTCTATGTCAGTCTTCTGCCCCTGTGGGATATGACTAGGTAAACTCTTGGATCAGAATGGCCAGGTGTTAACCCAGGGCACGTGAGTGACTAGTGGCAGAATACTAGGGAGTGTCCTGGCCTCCTGTGTGTGTGGAGTCATCTTGGCTCAAAAGCTTTGGTACAGTAACCCACTTTCTTTTCTCCCCTTCTTCCATACAAGCTGATGCTTGGTCTCTGATCTCCAAAGATAAGGGAGAACTGAAAACAGGCACAGTTAGCAAGGCTTCCTGATTTTATTTCCAGAGGTCTTAGCCTCAAAGGGAAGGGGCTAAGGGCAGCTGAGATGAGCCTCTGGAACAAAGCTTGCAGAGAGAAGGCTTTACCCTGAGACTGGAGGGATCTGAACAAGACTGAGAGGTTAGAACTTGGTTGTGGGCCAGCTCCAGGCTGCTCCTGGGACCCCATCACTCTGTTTCTTCACAAACTTCATTTCTGCAGGCCCAGCTACATCTGTGGCTATTTTTGCTGCAGAGATCCAGGCCTCTGAGGAGTCTTCCTGACAGAGCACACTCAGCAATGAACGGCCACAGCAGCTGCCTGTTCCAAACCCCTTCCTTTCTCCAAACTGCTGGAGGTTGAAGGGTTTTACAATCTGCCCTGTTTCAGGTGGAAACAGAACAGCTCTGAACTTGCTGTGCATCCTAGAAATCACTTCCCATGAAGCTCTTCCCCTTGTTACGCCATCAACCATGCACATCACAGGGGCCAAGGACCTACTGTTTAACCGTGTTCACATGCAAGTGGATTTTTTTGGAGGGTGGTAGGGTTGAACTCAGGGCTTTGCACTTGTTAGGTAGGTGCTGTACCACTTGAGAGCCACACCTCCAGCTCTTTTTTAATTGGTTATTTTGGTGACAGGGTCTCACTTCATGTCTCGGCTAGCCTGGGCTATGATCCTCCTATTTATACTTCCTTCAGTAGCTGGGATGACAGGCATGTGCCACCATGCCCAATTTTTTCTGTTGAGATGGTGTCTTGTTTCCTTTTTTGCCTAGGGTGGCCTAAAACCATGATCCTCCCAAACTCAGCCTCCTTGAAAACTGGGATGAAAGGTGTGTGCCATCAGGCCCAACTCACAAGTGGGTTTTGACTATGTCTTTGTGAATCTTCTAGATGGTGCTAGAATCTATGTGTACTGTTGTCTTTATTGATATTGTTAACTACTGTGGCTGTGTGGGGAGCTGGCAGCCCAGCTCAGTCACCTCTACCCAGACCTGAACTGAGCAAGGCTTAAATCTTCCCTCCCCTACTTGTCATCGGTAACTCAGCGCAAGTGTTTTAACATTGTCCTTAACAGGATCAATCACATTTGGGAAAGAAGATAACTGCATGAGGACTGAAGCCAGGTCCCTGCTGGGATGGAGTGGGCTGAAGGTACCCCAGGTCTCTGAGGAGCCTGCTAGAAAAGAGGCAAGGCCACCACAATTGAAGCTCTCTGATTTTACTCCAGGGCTGCTGCTGAGAAGTCTCCCAAAAGCTCAGAAGGAAGCCTACATTTTGTAGGCCTCTTTCCTTTTCTTCTTCCTGTGTTTCAGCAGTGTACAGTAGTAGCCAGTCCCTTCAGCCTGCCTTCACCTGTCACCTCAAGACCAGGCTGGGCTGGGTCCGATCTGTCTGTGAGGGGCCATGTCTCTGGGTGTCTCTATTCTCCAAGGCTCTAGACAGAAGCCCCATGACAGGAGACAGTGCTGATGTGCTGAGGTGGCCACGACAAACAGGTGGAGGACAATCTGGGAAGGAAGAAAAGACATTGACTGTCAAGCCCCTGTTGGTTGCTGTGGCAACGTTGTGAAATGACCGGAGATCAATAACAGCATCCTGAATTTTATTTGCTTTTATTTTCTCTTCAGAAACAGCATCAGTCCTAAATATGAGAGTGGCAGAAACCCACTGCTGGACTGGTTACTGCAGCTGCAGGGGCTGCCCTAGTCTGGAAGGTCCGTGGTAGAGGGGGGAATTGTGGAGTCTGTGAGCTACGGTGGTGACAGATGGGGATGGGGAGGAGCCTTGGGTACAACCCTGCCAGGCCACTTAACCTGTTTTTTTAGCCACATAATTTGGCAGACTCATCCCTCTGAGAGAGGAAAATAGATAGTGCTTCCGACACATGTGTGCCTCGTTCAGCTTTGACCACTTTAACTTTCATAAAGAGGCATCAAGGAACACAAATAGAGCTTTAGGGTGTGGAGTTGGCTCCCTGCTATCGTGGAGTTATTAGGAGACCAGAAGGGACATTGGAGTCGGTCTGTTTAGGATGTCTGAAAAGAAAAAAAAAGATGAAAGGCAATGTCTATGCATCTAAGCAAAGAATAAAGATTTCAGCATGAATGTAGTTACTTCCAGCATCTGTAAAACAGCTTCCTGACATCCCTAGTCCATGTGAGAGCCACTGTGATTAACTCAAAAAAGAAGAAAGTCTTGCCTTGTAGAACAGCATGGATGAACCTGGAAGATATTATATGCTAAGTGACAAAGTCAGACACAGAAAGACACATACTGCATGATCTCAATTATATGTAGAATCTAAAGTAGTCAAACACATAGATAGAATCAGGAAGTAAAATGGTGGCTGCCAGGGGCTGGGAGTGTGGAGAAAATGGGGCAATGTTGCTTAAAGGGTAAAAACTTTCAGTAAGACAAGTCAAATAAATTCTGTAGCCCTAGCATGACTATAGTTAGCAATATGGTACTATGTATGTAAAATCTGCTGAGAATGGACTTTAAGTGTTCTCGCCATGCTTACACACACACACACACACACACACACACACACACACACGGTAACTATGTGAGGAGAAGGATGTGTTGGTTAGTTTGATTGTGGTGATATTTCACAATGGATATGTGGACCAAAACATCAAGTTGTATACCTTAAATATATATGATTTTTATTTGTCAATTGCACTGCAATAAGGAATTTTTCAAAACCTGAAAAAAGATCATCTACTAAATAGTAGTTAATAAGATCACCTGCTTAGTGAAGGCTGACTCTGGGCAGTGGTGGTAACAGGGAGTGAGGGGGTCATGGAGGAGGTGAAGGAGGTGGAGGGACCCTGGTGTATTCTGAAGTCATTGCTGCAGAGTTCAGTGGGGGCATTAGACATAGGTTGTAATGAACTTCATATACAATGTAGGGTTTTGTCACTCAACTAGCAGAAACATTAAGCTATAACTATGTAATATCACATATGACTATGCCCAAATATTATCCAGTTGTGTTCATCTTACCACATTCTGTGTTTTACAAAATGTTTTCATATATTAGTTTACTGAGTCCTCAACCCCCCGAAGAAGATTATAGTTTGAATGTTCACTGTGAAATGATTTAATCTCAGAAACATGACACGATTTCCCCAAAGTGATTTACCTTATTTACATTTTATTTTGGGGGTCCTTCTCATTTTACAGAGTGATATGGAACCTGAAATCATGTTTGCCTGTAATTGTCTTCTCATCAGCCTTCCCACTGGATTGCAAATTCTTCTGCTTCACTCACCACATGACTCAGGTGAGAATTTTTCACTCCTCTTTCTTTTTTGTTGTTGGAGGGAACTTAATTGGTGATGGAGCCTAGAGCCTCAAGAATGCTATGGAAGCTTTCTGTTGCTGAGCCACGTCTCTGGCCTTCACTGCTCTCCATGGCCCAACACTGGAAGGATCAGAGACAGCAGTCAGGTGATGGCAAGAAGGGGGAGAGGTAAAACAAGACAACGTAGTGAAGTGATGGTGGTTGAAGGTGAGTGATGAATTTCTTATACTATTCCTTTTGCATTTGTATAAGCTGCAAAGTTTCCATATTCCAGATTTGAAGGAAATGACAAGAAATGGCAGTTACCAAGTGGGAAATGAAAAGAGCGAGAAGAGAGATACTTTGTGCTAGAAAGAAACACGAGCAGAGAGAGGGGAAAAGTCTTATTTTCAAATTAAGATTGAAATGTTGATTATTATATAGAGCTGGACCTTCTAACTTCTCACTCAAGACTGATCTTAGTAATTTCAAATGACTTCAGGATTTTACAACAACCAGAATTGACCAGGAAAGTCCTAGGAATTTATCCCAGCAGATGAAAAAATTAATTCCATTAAGCAAATTTAAGGGCATTAGGCAATTTCAACCAGGGGAAAGCAATGACCATTTTATATAGTGTGGTTTTGATCTGAACTTAGTCAGAGTGTAGATTCAAAACCCACTGTTCCTCCTTGGAGAGGTTACTTCTGCTTCTTTGGGATTCAATTTCTCATCTGTACAATGTCTGTACAAGTTTGTAGATGTTTGTAGATGCTACTGTTAACATAATTATTATCTTAACATATCGTTAATATAGCAATTACATAGCAATAGAATCAGTGTCAATAAATGTTTATTGAGTATAGCTAAGCTCTGGGAGGAGATTGGAGAGTGTGGAAGACAGTCTACCGGGCTTTGAGAGAGGAGAAGGGAAGTGAGGAGGAAGAGGAGGAGGAGAAAGAGAAGGAGAAGGAAGAGGAGGGGGAGGAGGAGATAGTCCAAGATATTTATTTATGTAATTGCATCAAAAAATAAAGAGGCAAAGAGGTGTTGGGACAAGGATGAGATGTTTTCCTGATTGTATCTCACAAGCAGTGCCTGTTTAGCATACAGGTTATTCTTAGGGAACCAGCAGTAGAGCCCTGAAAACATTTAGAATCTGGGGTCATGTCTTTAGAGCAGTGTTGTGGGAGGGTGTCAGCAGCTCCCCCACAGTCATACAGTGATGCTGAGTGCTCCAGATTGGGGGAGGAGCCTGCCTGCCAGCTATACTTTCATTCCAACTGGCTGCATGGTCATAAGGACATCATTTCTTCTCTCCTTCAATTTCCTTATCTGTAAAGTGAGAGAAGGAAAGGAGAGGACAGTGCAAGGATGTCAGAGGCCATCTGCACAGAGCAACAAAACTAAGCTTCAATTTCCCTGTGTCCTGGAAAGGTCTGTGACACACACTTCCATTGTCACTGTTGAGAATGTGCTTATGATGCACTCCAGAGAAGATTCATGGCAGACCATGTAGGCACCACATGGGCCTACAGTTGGCAAAGTGTGGCTGAGGGTAGGGAATAGCACTGTGGCATGTTGAAGGCTTACTCTACAAATTCAGATGCAAGATGGTATTATTGATTCTTCCAAATCAAATTTTATGTCAAGTCTTTGTTGTGAGGTAACTGGGAAACTTAAAAATTGCTCTTTTCTGGGGTTTCTTGTCACTCAAGATGGTTACCAAGACCCCAAGGCTTCCACAAGACCAGTATCTGGTAGTGAGTGCCCATCTGGTTCTTGCATGATTTGTTCTCAGAGGTCAGGTTCTGCTGCACTCCAACCTTCCATGTAGCACGACTTTCTCAGTCCTATACCCACAGGCTGCTTGGGGGCCATGCACTATGAACACTGCTGCAGAGTGCCCACAGATAGCTCTGTCAGGGTTTTTTGTTCCAGTGGCTTGGCATGCTTCCCAGAAGCTTCATGTCTCCATACCCACATGTGTTCTTCCTCTCACTGTTCATCCTCTGCAGACTGTTTCCAGTCTGGAGTGCTCGCCTGAGGTTTAGGAAAAAGCCCAAACCAATACTGTCTCTTATTTCTTTTGGAAATGAAAGCTTGAAAGTCTCACAGGCTGTTTTTGCTTTTTACCCTGGTACACCATTGAGGCAAAGAAAATTGTATGTTTCTAATTACAGATGGAAATAGCCACAGATTAAAACAGTTCTACATTCATTTGCACCCTGTTTTCCCTACACCCTGAAACACCCCAAAACACCCCAACCATAAGAAAGAAGAGCGAATATTAGATTATGATAACCCAAAGAATAACTATATTTCTTATTCACTTGAAGCCTTTTCCTTTGAATTTCATTAATAGTATGATTCACAATGAAAATAGCTCCATTAGACATTTTTAAATGTATTTTTACTATGAAAGTAATAGAAACACATTGCAGAAAAAATTTAAAGGTGAGAAAAGAAAGGAAAGGAAAAGAAGTGAAGAGAGGAATAAAAACAGTATGTAGACACAAATCATTCAACAACATATTCTAGTAATCTGTTTATTGATCTGGAATTGCTGTATGATGTGATAGACTTGGCTTTATCCCTTTCATTTTATTTAAATTATACTATTGTCTTCATTTTTCTTTTTCTTCTTTTTTCCAGTTGCTAAATCTGCTGCCTTGATAGGATTTATTTTTATTCTCCTGTTTTGATTCTGATAAGCATTTATGTTCTCATTTGTTTCCCTTTTCATACTGTAAAAGAAGTGTTAATTCTCCCTTTTCTTAGTTATTTTACTTCCCCGCTCTTCCACTTATTTTACTTCCCCGCTCTTCCACTTTACTCTGTACTTTTATTTGGCAACAACTGTATTTTAGCCACTTTGATAGCTTAAGTTCCCTGTTTTATATAAAAGTTTCTCCCTTTATATCTCTTTTGCTTTAAAAGCACTCCTCAGCCAGGAGTTTCCCAGCAACTTGCTGCCTGTTAGAGAGTCCCACCTTGCCTGGTTGCCCCAGGACAGGAAAAGAGGTCAGTCTTTAAATTAAATACATTAAAACAAATTTCCTTGACTACCATAGCAGCAAATGAAGAAAAAGTTGAATTTTAGGTAAATGGTTCTGGATCACACAACATTGCTCTCTTCCTAAAAACCCCTTCCAAGGGTTAGGAACGGCTTAGACAACATTAAGAGTCAGATTTTTTTAAGTACATCTTTTTAATTATAGGGATTTTATCAACTAACTCATTATGAGGGACTATAAAAAACTTTCACTCTTTTCCTTTTTTCCACTTTTCTTTCCTGCACATCTTTCTTTTTGTTTATTATTGCTTTTACCTGGTTAAGGTTTTGGTTCTACATGTATCTACTTACATAAGTGGTAATCACTACTAATCTTTTACTGCAAGTCTTTATATCTGATTTTCAATTTTGATTGGTTCTTGGGAATTGAATCCATTATCAAGTAGTTTCCACAACGCAGGCCCAGAGTGTGTATATTCAACACGCAGCATAATTTCAGTCAGTAATCATTGTTAAGTGTTATTTAATAATAATAAATAGAATAATGGAATAATGATAATAATACCTTTTATTCTTTTGAGAATATTTTACTTATTCATCTACTATTTAATTGTTTTCCTTTTCAAATTGATGCTTGGTTGCTCATCAAAGAATGAAATCATTACCTCTTTGTTTTTTTTCTAAGGATATATTTACAGAAGCATTTCTTGTCTCATCTGCCTTTTTATTTTGGTTTCTTTTGCTGTGCAAAATCCTTAATTATATGTAATTATATCTGATGATCTATTCTTTGTGATTTCTTCTATTACTTCTAAATTTACATACTTGATATTCAATTTATAGTCTTATTTTCTATAATTGGAATTTAATATCTTAATATGTAGCTCTGTAATTCATTTAGAAACTTATTTTGTGTATGATTTAAGGAGAAACTCAAAGTTAATACTTTTCCAAATTTATAACCAACACAACACAAAGTTTAGACAAGTTCTTCCTTTTTTTAAAATTGTTGAATTTTAAGTTCTAACACACACACACACACACACACACACACACACACACACACACTTTTGTGAACCAGGGCTTCTCCCTGCCCTGCAACCTACATTGTTTCATCCAGGTACTTCTCTAAATTAGCTTTTCTCAAGTTGTATTTCTTGTGCTCCAATGAAGTCCCTGCAAATGGTATATCCTGTCTCAGCTCTTACTTCTCCAACATTAACTTGAGAGCAAATCAAACATGTACTTGATGTGCTTGCCCCTGAACTCTAAAACTAGTTCTGTGTAAAGGTCTGTTTGTCTGGCACTTGACTGACTTCCTTTCACAGCAATATGAGCTCAGTGACCTCTCAATTATGCAAATTGTTCTTCCTCTCCTCTGAGAGCACCTGTTCCTACTACAAGTCTTAAGCATCTACAAAATGGACAGGGTTGCAAAAAGTTTCTTTATTACACAGGAATGAGGAATGTAAACTCTTCATGCACTTGTCAAACTAAGAGAGCCATAGGACAAACACCAGTTCCAGTACGGTGCCTAATTGTTTGTTTTGTTAGTTCATCTTTTTGTAAATCAAACAATAGAATGTGAGTTGGTGCAGGGAAGGCAATGTATATCTTTGATTCTGAATCCCCAGTGCAGAATTCAGTACCACTGACAAGGTTAAAGTTTAATCACTATCCATTAGAGAATGACTAAATTCTAAGCCCCACCTTTCCCTCCAGACTAATCTATTGAACCAACCATTTGGCAAATCATCACACAAAACAGAAGCAGGGACACATTTGGGAAATTTCCCAATTTACTGAAATCAGTTGTATCATATGTATGCAGTCAGGCCATGTCTGCTATTGGATCTAGATTCTGTGGCAAATTCAGAGATGAATCAGACATAATTTCCTTCCTTATGGAGCTCAGACATTCCAAGGATACATGACAATTAGCTTAAATATAATTCAAAAGGGATACTGATTGGTGCCACACACGCTGTGTATCAGGAAAGAAAAGAAAGGAAGAGGAGAATAATTTTTTCCCATTAACCTTCTGGGATAAGAAACACCATAATTTTGGTCTTATTAAAGAATGCCCCATGATTAATATTTCCATTTAAGAAGCAATTAAAGAATTATTATCCAGGGAGACTGTGACAAAAGGAGTTAAAGCGTGCCAGCTCTGTTCAGGCAGGATAAGGATCAGCTTTGAGTATTGAAAATTATGGCTATTTAGACTAAAGAGTTACATTTTGTCCTTAACTTTTGCTCAGGTGCTGTATAAGAACCACTGAGTGGAAAAGTAATAAATTATCTAGAACTATTTAGCAAGTGCAATCTGTAGTGCTAAGTGGAATGCATTATAATCACGGTATGATAATCAGAATAATAATAATTTAACATGTATAGTAGACTCTGAGGGGCAACAAATGTTTCAGTATGTTAAAGCATTTGGAGATGTAGAGCTATACTTTTTGATGTTACAGGAAGTACTTCATTATTTCCAACTGTTATTGAAATAGTGGGGGAAATCATCTCGCCTTGGCGCTATAATCATATTGTGTTCACAAGGGCGTCTAATTATAAGCATTTTATCAGAATTTTTTATAAGGTGCTAGTAATTACAGTGCCTAAAAAACTCCTTAAGAGTTTACATTACATCAATTGAAAATAGGTATGTCTTCCATACGAAGAGATTTATAGAAAAATAGAGAAGGGACCATCCCTTTACTTAGAAGCAGTGGCCCAGAGACAACAACTGTCTTTCCAAACAGGAGGAGGGCTGGGAGCAAACCTTTGCTTTCTTATTTCTGTTGTCTTTAAAGAATTTGCTTCTGGAAGGAATGGGATTTTTATTTACCCATTTGAGAGATGGAGAGACTGATGCAGCACATCATGAAACCACATGGCTGAGCCCTGAGACTGGCAAGAAGTGCATCTCTGAACAGCATCAGTGTTCTTGCTGTGTGCCACTTCTCCCTGCATGGCGCCTGGCTGAAAGGTGGACTCCTCCAATGGCATGGCCCTTCTGCAATAGGGCCGGGGTCTCCCACCCAATTGTTTTCCATGACTTTGAGAGGTTTCAGCTTCTCTTAGAGTCACTGAGGGCTAATAGTTCCTGTGCATCTACTTAGGGCAGATTCATTACCAGAGCTGACTTCCAGTTAGCATTGCTATGTGCTGGACTCTGCTCTAGGAGCTGGAAACAAGGAAGAAAGCAAGAACCTTCCTTGAAAGAGTTTCAGTCTAAAGGAGACAGGCCTGAAGGAGTAAAGAGGGATGGTTATTTAGGTGTGGTAGCATACTTCTGTAATTCCACCACTTGGAAGGATCATGACTTCTAGGCTAGCCTGGACTATGTCACCAGATCCTGTCTCATAAAACAACAACAAAAAGGGGGGGATGGGAAAATGAGGGGAATGGCTGTTTGTAAGTCATTGGCCTCGGGAGTTGTGCTCAGGAATGACAGCGGTTTTATATGACATTTTAGAAAAAAAGTTCCTTTATTCTGAATTTCTACAGATCCCTGTGTAGTGTCGTTCTACTCATTCCTTTAGCCCAGCAGCTTCAAAAAATTTGTGTGTCTATATTAGTCATTTCTTCCAGCTCTTTTTAGAGACTTTCCACATGATTAATGTTACATTAAAAAAGCCTACACTTTGGGTATGTTTTGCTGTAGATGCCACACAGCTGTAGCTGTCAGGGAGTCATGCTGTGTGATAAATGAGCCCAAATGGCTCTGGAAACACTGTCACTTTCCTTCATTAGTTCAGTCCATGATGAGTCCCTGAATTGTCACTGCTGCAAATTACACCTGAGATGGCTACAGAGAATTCTCCCGATGTGATTCCCAGGCCCTAGAGAGATGGCAGGTGCCCATGGAGCTCCTCACAGAAGGCTGATTCTCTCCACAGCAGTCAGCAGATAGCGGGCTCTGAATCTCCTCTTGGTTACATGTTTTCTTTTCCCACTGTTCACGCTATATAATTTTGTTTCTCTAGGTGGCACATTTGAACACTGGGTGGGGAAACCATCTTTTGTCATTTTCTTGGGAGGTCTGGAGTTATCCCTAGGTGAGGCAGGTATTTGGCTAAAGGAGGCAGAAGTTCTGTCTCCACATCAATTGGGAACTGAGGGTGCTTATCGTGAGTTGACCACCTCTCTCTCTGGGGTTTGTCTGAGTCCTCTTTTCTTCTGCCTTTGTAGCATCAATGCTCTGCATTTTCACTCCCTTCTCATTACACCTTTTCACCAAGGAGTGAAAACTATACAAACTTTGAGGCTGTGATAACGGCATCTCTGGTAGAGTTTGGTGGTTTGCAGATTCTTTGGTCAAAATCTCTTGGTTTGTTTCCATGCAGGGACTGTTAGGTGATTGTGGTGTTTTAACTCCTCATGGCTATCTTCTTCTTATAGCTCTGGTTCTAGAACTTTTCAAACACTGAGAGGAAAAACAGCTGCTATTTTCTTTACACTTGTATGTGCAACTAATTCCATGAAGGAATCTGAATCTGATCTCTCCTATCTACTCACCATCAGTGAGGTATGGTCATCTAACCAGTGTCCCTTTAGGTCATTGGGACTTCATTTTTCAAGTTTGTGCATTACTGCATGGTTCTTGTCCTGTGCTATCTGCCCTTGGCTGGAGCTGTGTTGTCATGGGCTTTAATGATGTATGGAAAATGCTCTACTCTGTATGTCACTTTAATGCTTATGCACTTTAATGCCCAGATTCTGGCTTTGAATGCAGGGCCTTCCTGTTCATACACTCTAGAAGGCCTCCTGACTGCTATCTTGTTCCTTGTATGCATATCTTGTTCCCTGTATGCATATTCTGTCTGTCTACAGACAAGCCACTTCTGGCCACTGCTCCCTTGATACTGGGGGGTGGTGCCTCCTCTCCATTGTAGGGTCATGAGAGGATCTCTTCTGCCTCTCTGTCAACAGGAAGAACAACTGCTTCATTGAGATGGGGCTGAAAGGGGACCTTTTTTGCTTGGTAACTAGGCTGCTATGACAGTTCTAGCATTGGATCTCTGAGTAATCATGAACTATTACATTTGCTCTTTGGCTGAAATAGTCAGTGGCTTCCTTGGCCACTCTTAAGTGTATCGCCTATATATGAGGTAGATGGTTAGAATGTTAATAACTGCTGATATGAGATTTTGGTCACTAGAGGGCTGCCTCAGTGGCGATGGGTCTCTATTCATGTTGACCTGACATTGTTGGAGATGCTGGAAGGCAGCCCTGTTTCTTTCCCACTAGAGGGTGGAAAGACTAGCTTTCACTGAAGGTGTGTTGATGGTATTCAGTAGCATGCAAAACACATCTGTCCCTCCATTGCCATGGATGTAACTCTGCTTCAGGCCACCTCTGTTGCTGTGATGACCACATGACTTCCTGAAGAGATTCCTCTGAATCTATTTGGCCTTTCATCTTTCTATCCATTCTCCACTCTGCAGTTGGCATTCTGTCAATGAGATCCTGTCATTTAACATACTCTGGCAAATCTCTATGGCACTGGAGTAAAGTTCAAATACCTTATTGTAGCTACAAAGATTTATTTTATTTTATTTTTTCTTTATTATAATAATAATTTATTGTTTGTGGTCCTGGGGAGAAATGTGTTTTTATTTTTATTTTTATTTATTTTTTTATTATTCATATGTGCATACAATGCTTGGGTCATTTCTCCTTCCCGCCCCCACCCTCTCCTTCTCCCCCCCCACCCCTTCAATACCCGGCAGAAACTATTTTGTCCTTATCTCTAATTTTGTTGAAGAGAGAGTATAAGCAATAATAGGAAGGAACAGGGTTTTTGCTAGTTGAGATAAGGATAGCTATACACGGAGTTGACTCACATTGATTTCCTGTGCATGTGTGTTACCTTCTAGGTTAATTCTTCTTGATCTAACCTTTTCTCTAGTTCCTGGTCCCCTTCTCCTATTGGCCTCAGTTGCTTTTAAGGTATCTGCTTTAGTTTCTCTGCGTTGAGAGCAACAAATGCTAGCTAATTTTTTAGGTGTCTTACCTATCCTCATATCTCTCTTGTGGGCTCTTGCTTTTATACAAAGATTTACTTGATCCAGCCCCACTTACCTGCATTACCTGCAAACTCAACTCAAACTTGCTCCTCGTGTTCAGTAGTATGGGCTCTTCCCTGCCTCAGGCTCTTGGTAACCACAGTTCCCTCTGCCTAAAGGGTTCTTCATAGGCTTGGATCTATCTCATTGTTCAGATTTGTTCAAAAGCCTTTTCTTCAAAGAAATCTTCCTGGATCCTTATCTATTGCTTCCTGTATTCTACCTTGCCCCAGACATTCCTGTAACACCATTATTTTTGTGCTTATCAGAGCAGTGACTGTCTGAAATTATCATTGCTGTTGTTACTTATTAGACCACCAGATCCTGGAAGGATGAACCTATTAGACATCATTTGTCTAGGTGAGCATTTTGTCTGCATGCCACTTAAAAAATATACTGTTGACTGTATCTCTCTACAGAACTCCAGGTTTATGGCTATTTTTGACTGTAACTTCTAGACTCATTCTGGAGCCAAACATGGCCAGGAATATGACAAGGGGAAGAAGAAATCTTGAGAATCATCTTATTTCTATATAGCTAGGGGTTTGGATATCTCTTGTCAACCAGGGCTTCAGTTTCTTCATTTGTAGTAAAAACAATTTAAAATGGACTAGATCAACCTGTTGCCATATTTTTAGCTCTGAATTGTGATGATTTGAGGGTTGACCCTCTGTGTCTCAGGGATTTCCATCTTCTTTAATCTAAAATGAGAATCATTGCACATAGATTTTTGCCATACTTTTGTGGGTGTACTAGCTAATCTTTCTCAATTTTTTTTGTCTGGGGGAAGATGTTTCTCTGATTTCGTTATTTGTTTGACTTAGTGAGGTTAATATATTTTTAAGAGTAAGAGGCTTGTTTGTGTAGAGCATCTTCTTTGCATTGATGAATTGTGAGGCATGTGTTCTTAATGTGTGTGGCAGGGATCCATCTGGTCACACAGGGAGATATGGCTGACTGTCCATATCTCTTCTCCTCTCAAAGGCCCTGAGCTGTGGAGACAGGAAGTTAATTATTACTTCCTAGGATGCTGCAAGCCTCCTCCTGACTTGAAAGGACTGTCCCCATAATAGAAAGAGATCTGCACAGACAATTAGCTCCATGCCACTCTGGGTATATATGTGCCTGTCAAACTTGAACTTTGATTGTGAGATTCATGTAGAATTTAATGCTGAGAAAAGTGCTGGTCAGGGAGGCCTAAAAGGCCCCCAACTTGGTGATCATAATGAATAGCAGCGCCTACCTTGTGCTGAGTCACTGTGGGAGGTCGGTGGGCTTCCACAAAGGTTACCACATGCAGCCCCCTTCCATGGTTGGCAAGATCAGACTTGGGGAGATGGGGGTCAGACATGAAAAATCTCCACTCTGCCATAGCTGCCTCTCATCCCACCAGGTGGTCAGCTGCAACAAGATGGAGAGGAAGTGTACTGGGGAGATCTTACCTATGTAACCTGTGCCCCAGGAGGATGTCTGACAAGATCGAAGATGTGCAGTACTTTTCAAGACAAACCAAAGTCCCTTTGTCACCTCATGTGGAAACTCACACTGATCTGGTTCAACCCAGTCACTGTGGATCACTGTGACAAGTGATCCACTTTCTCCGTCTCATTTAGTCTTGACAATATCGCATGAAGCAGGATTGAAAAAGAATCACTGTCACATGGAAGGAATTCTCTCAAAAAGATAACAATTTTGCTATAAGTTACACAAATGATACTTAAGAGTGAGGTATTCAGATTTTCTTCCGTCGCATAACAATCTGAAAGCATAGTGAACAGAGTGACTGTTTTATGATGCTGCAGGGGCAGTAGCCATGGGTTGTCTCTACTCCGCCAAGAACTCCAGTGATTGTAGGTGACATGAATAGAGGCTGGCCTCTGGGGTGGGGTATCTGAAACTGTTATCCAGAGCACTTACATGTAGCTTCTATACACAACCTGGACTTATTCCAATATGGTAACTGAGCTCCAGAGGAAGAATTCCAGGAGGGACCACTAGAGGCCAAGTACCCTAAGACCAAAGCAGACACTTCAAACTTCTTCTGACCCGGCAAGTCACATGGCAGTACTTCCTTTCTAGTCTTTTGGTTAAAGCAGTTATAAGTTGGTCTCATTTTAATTGGGAGGTGGCACATAGACCCCCACCTCTCAATTAAATGAGTGTCAAATAATTTTAGGTTATGTTTTTAAAATGGCCACACAGGAGTTGAATCTAGGCCCCTAACTCTGCAGCCATTGTTCTACCATTAGACAGCATACCTGAACAGAAGAGCAGTGTATTCTAGGGGTGGTCAGCAGGGAAATGGAGAGTATGTTTTTAACTTGGCTGCATCACTGGGGCCCTCTTTTTTTGTGTTTTGGCAGTACTGGGCCTCATATTTGCTAGGCAGGTGTACTACCACTTGAGTCACTCTACCAGCCTACTGAGACCCTTTTAAAGAAAGTATAGCATGCAGTCACTTGCTTCGGAGGCAGATGCTGGGCTGGGTGGGACCATGTGGTCACTCAGCAGCTTTGGATGATCTGCACAGCAACTTTGCGCCAGGTTCCTCTGAAAGAAAATGATAATCACAGTGTGCCTTTGCCCATAAAGATGTAGTGCTTAAGACACATGAAGGCCTCCATGACTTTCCAGCTTGCTCTGCAGGAGAGGATCCACAAGGGCGTTCTGCTGCTCAACCCTGCATCTCACTGCTCTTGGACACACTCAGCCTTCTAAAGCCAGCCTGAGCTTGGCTTACTTTGTTTAACACGAAGTTCTCTAATTCCATCTGTTTACCTGCAAACAACATAATTTCACCCTTCTTTAAGGCTGAGTGAAACTCCATTATGTATATAAGCCACATTTTCTTAATCCATCAGTTGTGGGGCCTCATGTTAAGTGAAGTAAACCGTGCTCAAAAAATCAGTGATCACATATTTTCTCTTGTATGTGGAAGCTAGACATATAGGCTAAATGTATATATAGAAACATATATGATCATATATATGATATATATATATATATATAGTGACAGAGAGAAAAAAATTGTATCAGTCAGTCGGTCTGAGGGGGATTTGGAGATGGGAGAGAGAATGAAAAATATCGAAGCAATCCATCTATATATGAATATAATATAATGTACTGTACAGTAAGCAGTTGAATATTAAGGGAGCATGGTGATAGAGAATGAGTAAGTAACGGGGAAAGGGGGGTTAATTTGATAAAAACACAAAATATACAGACCTGAAGTACTAAGGCAAAATCCCCTATCAATATACTCTTAATTTAAAAAAAATGAAGGGCAGGAGGGAAAAATAAATCTTTTCCAGGGGCGAGTACCAGTGGGAAGAGAGTGGGTACAGGGAAAGGGGAATGAGGGTAAATATAGTGTATATATTTTGTATCCATATACGAAATTGAAAAATGAAACTTGTTGAAATTGTTCTAAGAAGGGGAGAGTGAGGAAGAGGGAGAACAATGGAGGGGGTAAATCTAACTAAGATATATTTTAAACAAATATGTAAATACCACAATGTATCCCCCATACAACTATTATATGCTAATAAAATCATTAAAAAAAATAAAGCCAGCCCGACCCTTAGAAGCTTAATCTGTCCCCTTGGATTATATGCTCTTTCCTTCCTTATCCATCTACTCTATAATGATTCTATTATATAGATGCTATTTGGTAAACCTACCCCAATAAATCCATCATAATTTGAAAGTATCTCAAGTTGAAAGTGTATTTAGTACTCTTGATCTATCAAACGTCCTAGTTTAGCAACAAAATGCACTTGTAAGTATTAGTTGCTTCCCTCGGGATCTGCTGTCTGGTTGGGAGCTGTGGCTCACTGCCACTGGTCAGCACATCAAGAGAATAGTCTGTGTGTCACTAGCCTGGGAAAAGATCCAAATTCAGAATTCAAAGTATGGTGAAATCAAATGTGCATTGCTTTTGCACCAACATCTAGTTGAAAAATTGTAAGTCGAGCGATTGTAAGTTTGGGAACATATATATACATATGAAGAATTGGCCAATTCTTCATACTCTGCAAAAATTAATAAACTAGGGATGACAATATTCCCCTAAAGGCTTTCCCCCACAGAGACATGTGCATATCACATAGTCTTTTATGACTTCAGTTTTCTGCAAAACAGTGATCAGTAAGAATATCTGTTTCACAAGAAAGTTTTGAGGATTAAATAAGCAGATATGAAAAAATGTATTCTAATCCGATAAGCATAATGTCTGTGAGATGTTTTTATTTTTGTCATTTGCTCTAGCACTTAGCAAGCAGAGAGTGTTTCACTCCCAGCAAGTGCTTAATAAATATGTGCACTTTAATCTTGATTTACTCTGGAATCCAGATGAAGTCCATGCCAGAAGGAGATTAGAACTTTCATCTCCTGTCCCACTTGGGGGGTCGTATGTCACAAAAGCCCTTTTATATGAATTGGCCACGCTGTGCTTTTTCTTATTGCCAAGCTGGAAGAGGGGTTGCAGGCTTTTGTAACTGACATAATCACAGCATTGATTAAGAAAAAGTAAGCAAGTCTGTCAATTTAATTAAATAGCTAGGGATATGCAGCCCCAGTCTTCGGCTATCTGCTTCAGGGCAGAGCTGGCACAAGAAGGGGGAACTGGGCCTGTGGTCAACAGCTCCTTTGCCAGGAGATTTGGGAAGTGGAATACATTTTTGCAACAACTCATTTCATCCAGCAGAGACTCAATTAAGTGAATCTATGAAATAAGTGGGAACAGTCTCTTTCATACCAGACCTTGGCAGAAGGAGTGGTCAGAAGAAATTCTTAAGAGACGTATCTTGGTACAGGTCACATTTCTGAAAATTTCCAACCTGCTTAATTTTGACTGAACTCAATGGGTCTGGGTTTTAGACAGCAGATACTTAACTACTTTCCTACTGTGTGCTCGCTGCTGTTTGAGAAGCTACTGGGACTACAAAGTTGAAGGAGCTGTCCTGCATTTATGACATTTTGTGCCTGTTTTTTTTTGGGGGGGGGCAGTACTGTGGTTTGAACTCAGGACCTTGCACTTGCTAGGCAGATGCTCTACCACTTGAGCCATACCTACAGCCCATTTTTGCTTTAGTTATTTTTCTTATGGGGGTCTCGTGTTTTTGCTTGGAGACTGTGATCCTCCTACTTAAGCCTCTTGCAGTAGCTGGGATCACAGATATGTGCCATGACATCCATCTTCTTTGTTGAGATGGTATCTCACTAACTTTTTGCCCCGGCAGGTCTCCTCTTGATCTTCATCTCCTGAATAGCTGAGATTATAGACATGAGCCACTATACCCAGCCCACATTTTTGTTCCTGTTCAGGGAAAACCTTTCTCAGCAATGAGTGTATATAAAATGCTGTTGTGCCAGACTATACAGTGAGGCTGAAAGAAGCTCCAGGGCTGGATGAAGCCATCAATAGAACAAGCCAGGAATCAGCTTTAGGAAATCACAGACACCACATTTCCTTCCCTTTCCTCTTCCCCTTCCTCTCCTCTCCTCCACATCTGGCTCAGTCCAAGGTTCTCCTTAGCCTTCTGTAGCAAGGTGGATACCAGAGGATCAGCACCCTCTTGGTGTGGTAGAGGCAGCCTGTGGGAGTCTTGATCATTTGGGATTATGGGCTTAATGCTGAGTTCCAGGGCTCCAGGCTGTTGGGAGAAGCCTGTGGAAGACACTCAGGACATGGCTTCTGTAGGAAGACTCCTGGGCTGCTTTCCCACCACTTTTAACACTTCAGAGACCTCAACAGAAGTCTGCTCACCCTGGACTCCTTTCTGTGTTGCCTCTTGGTCACTTTGCCCTATTCTTCCCTGCCATGTGGCCCCATGATGAAGTGACTTTGCCACTCACATCTTCAAAGCTCCTTTCTCTGGAATTGTCTTAAGTTGGTGCTGGTCAGATTTGGGGAATTAGTATTAGCATATAAGTTTACAGTTTACTTAGGCCTGGTAGGGAGCATTTGCAGACCCTAAGAGGAAGTTAATTAACCCTAAATCTTTTATTCATCACACAGGGATGGGCTTTTATTTCTTCTCTTGCTTTTGTCAACATATGGAAGGCTTCTGTTCTTTGGCCTTTACAAAGTTTCCTCCTCCTTTTGGCCAATTTATCCTTTAAGACTCAAAACTATCTCTTTGGTGGAGTCCTTCTTGATTCCCTGCAGTGTGGGCCTCATCTCCTTTTATCTGGGCACCTGCCTTGACCCCATCCTTATCAGACTGCATTAAAGATCTATGTTGATGTGTTGCCTCCACATATGGACTGTAGCTTCTTGTGTGCTTTGTCTCACACAGCCCCCAGGATAACCCTGTGGGTGTCCAGGGGTTGCTCAGTAAAAGGGTAGGAAAGGAGCAGTGAATTCACAAGCAGCCTGCTATAAACTGACAGATGGGACCTGCCAGATTGCAAAAAGCATCTGGGTGTGAGGAATAAAAGGCAAGGCAGTTAATTAAAAGCATTTTTATTTGACCTGATTAAAAAGGAGTTAAAGCTATGAGAAGTTTCTGCTGAGGAATTAAAGAGGATCTGAATAAGATGGAGGGGTAATGAATGTGCGCTGTGGAAGCGGGAGATGAGGAGGCCTGTGCTGGAATCAGTAGGCCCTCTAGCCATAGTCTTCTTGGGTTTTGGGTTCTCCACCTGAGGCAGAGAGGAGGATTTGTATTCCCAGAGTATTTAGGGCTCTTCTGGCAGATGTCTTCTGGCCGTGGCTATCTCAACTGAAGCTAATACCACATCTGTGTTGGACAAATGTAATCCAGGGGTGAGGAGCACAAACAGAAAAGTTAAAGCCCACTAATGTTTCCAAGTTGCACAGCCAATTAATGTTTGTTTTTTTTGCCAAGAAACATGCCCTCCATGGTGTCCCATATTCTCTGTGGAGAACTTTTAAGGTTATGATGGAGGCATCCTAACTGAGTTTTGCTATCTTTAATAACTAGAAAAAGCAGTGTGTTGGAGCCAAGTGGAGTTAGTTTTCTAGAGACTGACATGAAAACATTTTAGGATTATGTGTGGCTTTGCTATTGTCAGAATGTTAGTGTTCGTCCCAAATTCCTATTTTGGATCCTAGCACCCATTGCAATAGTATTAAGAGATAAAACCTATGGGAAGTAACCTATGAGGGGTCCACTGATATGAATGTGGTTAGTGCCCTTAGAAAAGAGATTGGAGTGAGTGTCCTTGTCCCCTTCTGTCATGTAAAGATATAGTCAAAAGGCACCGTCCATGAAGTGAAGAACAGGGTTTCACCAGACACCAAATCTGCTGGTGTCTCAATCTTGAACATTGCAGCCTCAGAGCTATGAGCAATAACTTTCTGTTGCTTATACATTATCCAATCAGAGGTATTTTGTTATAGGAGCCTGAATTGGACTAAGACTTCCTGTTGAAAATTTCCCTTTCAATGATTTCTGGGCTTTGAATTGTTTCTTGGGATAAACCTTAGCCATCAGAGAACAAGTAGGATGTGGCTTTTTTTTTTTCAGATGGAGAAAACTGAGGTCCTATGAGAGAAACTAGCCAAATACCAGTGCATCCATGGTTCATTGCATTGTGTGTTAATACATCCACAAGATGCTTTCCATAGTAAATACCACTGGGCAAAGAAGAGACTGAGAGTTCTGGACCTACCTGATGTGGTGAATGCTAGTATGACAAAGAATGTTGGAAGATTTTTGCTTTGACACTGGGGAGAGAAGCAGTGAGACCATGACAAACCAGGTAGGTAACAGGAAGGATGTCACCACAACCGGGGCTAGGAAGTCTTTATGTATTAGAGTACCCTGTTCCAAAGCAGGCTGGAGACTGAGTAGGGAGCTGAAGGAGTACCTGGGAGCAGTCTTAGATACTTGGGTCAATATTCCCTTGAAAGCTTCCTTCCTACACAAAGGGTTGATTCTTGATAGGGTGGAGTAGTGAAAAGAGCTTTAGAATTCAGACTCTACCACTTAATAGCCATGTAACCTTGTCCAAATAAGCCCAGTTTCTTTACTTGGCAATTTAAGAATTTAATCTTTGCCTCATTGATTTGCTGTGAAAATTAAATTATTTAGTATATAGAGGATTTCTACTCTAAGATGGCCTCAGGCAACCAGCTCTTAAGAGATTTTTTTCCAGTTACCATACAAATATTAATGAAGTTATAACAAAACATTTCTGAAAACAGGAACCCAGTCATTCACATTTTGGAAGAACTATCCCTAACTATATTTCTGGCAAAAAATTGGCCAGTGCCTATTGTCTCATGGCAGTTCTTTTTCTTTTTTTTTTTTAATCAGTGTGAGCAACTAACTGCATTGTTTCAGCCATAGTCTCTATTGGGCACATCAAAATCACCCCAGCAATTTTAACTTCTTTTGTGTCATGTTATTCTCTCTCTCTGTCTGTCTCTCTGCCTTCTTTTCTTGAGGCTGGGGGTTGGACACAGGGTTTCATATATATTAAACATATACTTTACCACTGAGCTACATCCCCAACCATCATCAATCTTTTTCTATCTTTAACACTGAGAAGGGATTCCCCTTGTATGGGACTTGCTGGAGGGGTTCTTCCACATCTCTGAGTTCTCATTTCTAATACAGAGATATAATAATATAATATTTATGTAATAGGGCTATAGGAGGATTAAGTTATGTAGCACTTGATTTTTAGTACCTAGTAAGGCCTCAATGAGTATATTATTATAAATTCTTATGATTATTTCTTATTATCAATCCAACATCTGCCTTGAAGAAGGGGCAGGCAAAGTTATCTCTCCACTCTGTTAACAGATCTAGGCCTAACAAGTATAAGAGAAAAACGTGACAAAATAAACAGAATGAAGCCTTTCAAGGAATCCTGAAGCAAAAAATCAGTTATAATCAGGACACAGAAGAACATTTCCTAACATGCAAATTAACAATAACAACAACAATAACACTAGCCTGGATAGTTCCTGAAGATGGCAGAGGAGTAGCTTTCTTCATCAGACTCCATGAATGAGAATAGTCTGGATAACAATGGAGACTACATTCAGAAGAGCCAAAAAGAAGAAAAGCATTAAGAACCACAAAAGCAGGACAGGACAGATGAAAAAATACACAGAAACAGAAAGGCAACAGAATATTTTAAAAAATAGTTTCCAGCTTTAGGGGTGAGGGGAGGTCAAAGTGTCCCCACAATATAAGCCAGGTAGCTTCCACAACAGACTAGTTATGGGACAAAACCTACATTTCTCTAAAACCTTAATCCCAGTGACAGGATTTGATGGGGCGGTGAATTCCCTTGACAGGCCAGCAACAGACAAGACAATCTTTCATTTCCCATGCCTCTGAGAGCTGTGGCAAGGTGGCCATCTTGAGAGGGCCTCCTGATTGAGACTGAGGTACTTGGGGGAGGGGGGTGGCATATCTTGAAAACAAGGAGCAGTTACAGCTCAGCGTGTATTGAGACACTTGGCTTCAGTGTATGAGAGTCGATGGCAATGAGAGGCTCACGGAGAAGGAAAGGCTTTGAGCTAAGCAGTTAATGGGAATTTGGGAAGGGAAAGGTGCAGTGTTTGGTGGCCCAGCTGTACCTGGTGATCACAGCTCCATTGCTTGTGGAAAATTTCAAAAACAAAGTACCTAGCCTTTGCTGAAGGAGACTTTTAGCAATGTAGCAGGATATCAAATTAGCATACAAAATAAGTGGCTTTTCTCTATACCCACAGTGAACAGGCTGAGAAAAATATCAGGAAAACAATCTTATTCATTGTAGTCTCAAAAAATAACTAGGTATAAGCTTAAATAAGTAGGTGAAAGTTGTCTACAGTGAAAACTATAGAATCTTCAAGAAAGAAATCAAAGATACCAGAAGATGGAAAGACTTCCCATGTTCTTGGATTGGAAGAATTAATAATTGTGAAAATGCCTACACTACTTGTTATGAGTATTATGTTTCATTTGCATTAAGCATATCGAAAATTATATAAAAATATATTGTAAAACCTATATGAAAATAATATTGTGTGCACTTGGAAGCCCTATGATGTAAACGCATACAATATGGTGCCTGATACGCAAATCAGCCAACCCTAAGCTGGTGACCGATATGCAAATGAAGCAACCCTAAGCCGGCTCTGATAAACCACTCCTCTACCAATACTTAAACTCCACTCGCTACAAGACCATGGCCACTTCCTCCCAACTGACAACATGCATCACGTTGGTTGACAGCAGACCCGGAGGAGGTGGGACCGGACTCTCTGCAAGGCCCATGCGACTCCCTGGGCGTCCTGGAGGTGTATGGAGACTGAGAACTAGCCAGGACAGGTTTGGAGCCAGCCGCTGATGGACTAAGATCATATTGCAAGGTGAGCACAGCTTGGGGAAGGCTGAGGTGCTATCAGGTGTTAGGTTGTAACTGCCTGCAATAAAGTGTGTGTATGAGCAACTTAGTTCCTGCCTAAGTTAATTCATTTAGCACCTGACTGACGGTCAACTTTACACTGTCACCTGCTCGTGACACTACTGAAAGCAATCTATAGATTCAATGGAATGCCCATCAAAATCCCATGTCATTGTTTGAAGAAATAGAAAAATCAATCCTAAAGTTCATATAGAAACAAAAAAGACCCTAAATATCAAAATCAATCCTAAGCAAAAAGAGCAATACTGGTCTTCAAACTATACTACGGAGTCATAGTAACAAAAGCAGTCTGGTGCTGGCACAATGACAGAAGTGAAGACCAATAGAAGAGAAGACCCAGAAATAAAACCATGTAGCTACAGCCAACTGATTTTAACAAAGGAGCCAAAAACATACACTGGAGAAGGCAGTCTCTTTAACAAATGTTGCAGGGAAAATTGGCTATCTGTATGCAGAAGACTGAAACCCTTATCTCTCACCCTATACAAAAAAATCAACTCTAATAGAATGGAAGATCTTAATGTAAGATCTGAGACTTTGAAACTACCACTGGAAAAAATAGGGAAAACTGTGGAAGATAAAGGCCTTGGTGTAATTATTTCCTGAATAGGACTCTAATTACCCAGAAAATAAGAGCAAGCACTGACAAATGCAGCTGCATCAAATTAAAAACTTTCTGAACATCAAAAGAAACAGTTACCAGAATCAAGAGAAAACCCACAGAATGGGAGAAAATCTTTACCAGCTATTCAACAGAAAATGGATTAATATTCATAATACACAAAGAGCTCAAAAAACCAACAAAAGACCTAATAATTCAATTAATAAATGGGCAAATGAATTGAATAGAAAGTTCTCAGAAGAAAAATACAAATGCCTATTAAATACAGGAGGCAGTGTTCAATATCCTCAGCCATAAAGGAAATGCAAATCAAAAGCCCACTAAGATTCTCTCACCCAGTCAGATTAACAATCATCGAAAAATAAACAGCAAATGCTGGCCAGGATGTGAGAAAAGAAGGAACCTTATTACACTGGTGGTGAGAATGTAAACTAGTGCAACCACTGTGGAAATCAGTATGGAGGTTCCTCAAAAAACTAAAAGTGGACTCACCTTGTACCACTCTTGGGTATATATCTGAAGGAGTATAAATTGATATAAAAGCCAGACACCTGCACACCCATGTTCATTGCAGCTCTCTTCACAGTAGCCAAAATGTGGAAGCAGTCAAGGTGCCCAACAACCAATGAATGGATAAAGAAAATTCTATCTCTCCATATATATTTATAGTGTATATATATGCATATATATACGCATGAGTATATAAAAGTGTATGTGTACACACACACACACACACACACACACACACATATACACATACAACATGGAATATTACCCAGACATAAAGTAAAATGAAATGAGGTAACTTGTAGGAAAATGGATGGAGCTGAGATCATCAGGCTGAGTGAGATAAGCCAAGCTCAAAAGCCAAATATTGCATTTTCTCTCATTTGTGGACGCTAGAGCTAAAATGATGGTGATGATGATACTGGAACACGAATGATATGGGGGGCTGTCTGGGGGAGGGAGCGACAGGAGGGTGAGGGGCAAAGGGCATACTGAGGGATGAAGAGGCTGGAAGTATGCTACATCATGACGGAAGACAGCGTGTGAACCACCCCTAACACTGCAAAGAGGGGAGGATGGGGATGGGGAATGGAAATATGATGGTGGAGGTGAACTTGTTCAAGGTACACGGTACACTTGTGTGGAATTATTACAATGGAATCCTCTCATACTGTTAAGCTATGATAATTAAAACACTAAAACAATTTTTAAAAAGAAGGGGAAGAGTAGGAGGAGAAAGAGACAAAGAGGAGATATGAGCAAAGTAATTAATCATATACATGTATGAAATGTCATAATGAAATCTTTTGTTTTGTACAATGAATCTATGCTAATTTTTAAAAAGAAGAATGTATGTTTATGTGACTAGAATAAAAGAACAGGTGGAAAAAAGGCAGAAAAAAATCCATGGTCTTCATCAAATAAGTGTTCATAAAGAGAAGGAGATGCAGCAATGAGATGTAAAGTAAACAGATGAGAAGTGAGAAAGCTAAGTGAATTCACAAAGATTTTTAGAAAAGTGAAACAAGTAAATCTAAACGAATAGCCAGTTGTTGGCATAGCCATGCAGAGAGGAAATATTTCATTGGCACTGAAACATAGAACTTTGGCATCGTACTGGATTATTTCCTAAGGATAAAAAAAAAGAAACTGAAAAACACTTGAAATGTGTTCATAAATCACATTGGTAGTGGTGTTGAGATTGTCATTCTGAGACCATTCGGTGAATATCATGGGATGAATCAAATGAGTGATTTGGCCTGGTTGAAAAGAAGGAGAAATGTAAGATGGATGGAGTTAAATAAAGACTTTGCAACTCTGAATTTGAATTGTCGGCATGAACTGTGTTTTACCATCATTTCCCTACCTCCATTAGTTGAGAAGGTCTGGAAGCAGTGAGCGGCCTGCAGTGGGCACCCTGGTGTTCATATTGTGACCTTGGATGTCATTTGCCACTGAGAAGGACGGCGATTCTCCGAGAATTGGCCAATTCCAGCTCTGGGGAGGAAAAAGTTCAAGATGATCCTCAAATAACTCATCATATTCAATAGCAAAGAAATGAATATCACAAGACATGTGTCTGAGGAGTTCAGAGACCACCTGAATAAACTCATTGACCAAAGATGGGCATACTGGTCATCTGTAAGGTAACACAGCTGATTAAAACACATCTAATAGGTTTCAATGTGAGTGTTCTCATGACGATAACAATACAAAGAATCACTTTTGGAGGATGCTAGGGAATCACTTTATTTTTTTTTTATTTTTAACTTTTTTGGTGACACTGAGTTTTTTAAAAGTTATTTTATTTTTGAATTAGCATACATCAATATGAGAAATTTGTGATAATTACATGCATGCATGGTGCTGGGGTTTGAATTTAGGACCTTGCACTTGCTAGGCAGGCACTTTAGCCACACGTCCAGCTCTTTTTTTGCTTTAATTAATTTTTTAGATAGGTTGTTGCCTAGCTTGTTTGTTGAGATGGTGGGGGAGGATCTCACTAATTTTTTTTTACAGGCTGGCTAAAACCACGATCCTCCTATTCTCCACCTCTCAAGTAGGTGGAATTATAGGAATGTATCACCATGCCTGGCTTCACTTTATTATTTTAAAATCTAGAAAATAAAGGGAAAGTAGCAAACATTTCTCATCGTTTCCTCACAGGATTTCTTTTTTGGATATGGACTGAGGAGGGAACAGCTTTTCAGTGTAGAAGAGTTTTAGCTGAAAAGGAAAGAGTGATAGAATGAATGAAAGAATGATAGCATTCGACCTTTTTGTAATCTCCACAGCAGTGGCACCAAGCTGTGGAACAAGACATACTTTGAAATGGCAGATAACATTACAGAATGAGATTCCCAGACATTTAGGTATGTTCTGGGAGAAGTAGGCACCATAACCTACACAGTAGTCTGTCTGTCTGTTTCTCTCTCTCTCATACACACATGTGCTCCCTCACTTTGATGAAGCCTGCAGATCTAAATATCAATTTTCAGAAAACACAGAGGACAAATGGGGACCCTGATATCACAGGGTTGCAATCAGCAAAAAACAAGAGTATTGAAAACAAGACAAATGACCTGGTTTCTAAAGGAAAATAGAAACAAAACAAGTGACAACAAAAATGAACATGCAAAAACTCCAAGGAAAATAAGCGAAATAGAGGAAATCTATACATTAAAAGCTACTTAAGAGATACAACCAAATTAATTTTTAGTTTTGGTGGCATTGGGGTTTGAACTCAGAGCTTTGCACTTGTTAGGTAGGTACTCTGGACACTTGAGCCCCTCCTCCAGACCTTTGTAGTGATGGTTTTTTTCAAGATAGGGTCTTGCAAACTATTTGCCCAGGGTCAATTTCAACCTTGATCTTCTTGATCCCTGCCTCCTAAATAGCTAGGATTACAGGCGTGAGCCACTGGTGCCCAGTCCAAGTTAATTTTTGTCTTAAACAAACCAGTTGCCCCAAAAAAACCCTGATAAGATATTTGGGAAAATTGAATGTTGATTATATATATGTTTTGGCTAAAGAATTCTCATGAATTGTTTCAAGAAGGATTGTAAAATTCAAGATATGTCTTTAAAGAAGAAATCATCTAAGTATAAAAACTTAGACATGAAATATCTCTACTTTTGTAAATATTTAAACTGTTTCATAATAGATAAACAGAGGAGAAAAAAGACTTCCAGGGAAATAAAAAGAAAAATTTTGATCATAGATCATACAGGATAGAAATGACGGTGTAGAAATAATGATCACTGATGTTGAGAAGAACCTTCAGTTTTAGTATTACACTTGCAGAGAAGAGTTGGGCCCTTTCTTTACTCACAGTGTATTTTGCATTATGAGTTTAGAACTCTCCATGTTCACATTTTGTTGTTGTGCTGAAATACATTATTTAGCAATATGTTTCTGTGAGTGATTCTGTTTTTTAAGTATGAACATATATATATTTTGCCAAAACTCATGAACAAAGTTTTGTAAATTTGAATTCTGGTGACAAGTAATGTCCCTTCAAGCCTGGGAGATGTCACCTCATTGTTTTCTGGCATCTGTTCTTGCTTATGAGAATTTGTGAACAATTCTCTTGCCTTTCCTTACAGCTTTTACACTGTATTGTTGGTTTTTGCACTATCAATGCTGTGGTATGAAGATGGATAGTCCCCCAAGGTCCATGTGTTAAAGACTGGGTCCTTAAGAGTGGTGCTGTTGGGAGGTGGTCGGCCTTTGGGAGGTGGAGTCTGGTGGGAGGATCTTAGGTTATTGGAGTGTACCCTCTGGTCTGTTTTCTCTCTTCCCCACCACACATTCTTGCCATAATGTGTTGTCCTTGCTGGAGGTTCAAAGCCAAGGAGCTAACTGATCTTAAACTAGAACTTTCAGAACTGTGAGCTAAATAAAACTTTTCTATTCTTAGAGTTTACTAACTATGATATTTTGTTGTAGCAATTAAAAGCTGACTAATGCAGTCACTACAGAATACTTAGTTATGTATTTATTTTTATTCTTGTTTGGCTTTCAAACAGGAAACTTCTGTCTTTTTCAATGTTGGAAAATTCTTAGTCATTGTTTCTTTGTATTTTCCTTCTCCAGTCCTTCTGCTTTTTATACTGAGAATACTTGTTAAACAGGAGACTTTCCATCTAGTCTCCATATTTCTTACTTTCTTCTTCACACTTTTTCTTCTTCTCTCTCTCTGGGTAACGTCCTCAGAGAGCTTCTCATCAGGGTCCAATTTATTCACCACTTCAGTTGAACTCTACCCCATCTGGAGTTTATTTAATCTGTCTCATCCTATTAAAATTTTTCAATGACTATATGTTTATTTTCTAGGATCTGTAAGTGGTTTTTCAAAATTTCACCTCTTTTTCTGACTTTTTTTTAATGGAAGATGTTTACTTTTTAATTGGATTGCAAAACACCTCAAATAAAAACCATGACCCTCATTACAATTCCTGTGACCTCTTTAGAGCCTGATGTTACCACTGCCCTCTGTCAACCATAGGCAAGGTATGGACACAGAGTGTAAGCTAAATATAACTTAAACATGCCAACACCTCATAGTTGTATGTGATCTCCCAAGAAACACACACTTTGATAACATGACTTGTTTCTTTTTCATTCTCTTTTATTTCAAGAATTGTGTTTGGATTACTCAAGTTGAAACTCCCATACATAAATTACTTATTTTTGGTAACTAAACTTGAAATTACTTTGTATTAGTTTTATTTATGGGTATCAATGTTATTAGAAACTAAATTACTATGTTTAAGTCCCTGGTTTATCTGTCATTTAACTAAAATCATGAATAATTTGCTAACTGAAAGAAACTCATAAATAATTTGCTAAGAGAAAGGAACTGCTGAGGTTTTTTTGTCAGATTTCTTAATTACAGAAAGAGTATTGGAAATGCATCTACAAAAGTAATAAGGATTTACAAATCTTTATGAATTTTGTTCATTTATTTCATTGTTAATCTCATCTTTCATTTTTATTCTTATTATCACATTATTGTATTGTGGATACATCATGATATCTACAATATATCTTAGTTAAATTCCCCCACCATCATTCTCCTTTATCCCTCCTCCCTCCATTCTTAGAATAGCTTCAACAGGTCTCATTTTTCCACCATAATCTTTTATTTCCACCATAACCACCCCCCTCACACTTTCCTTATATACTCCCTCCTATTATTGGTACCAACCCTCAGACAAGACCTGATTGACCTTCTCTTTAAGTCAATGGTCTCTGAACCTAATCTTACATTATTTGAAAGTAATTCATAAATAAACAAGATTGCTTGTGAAAGTCATAGTTTTGGTGAAAATTTAGACCAAATTTGAGTTTTGTAGTTCATCTAGACCTAAGCAATTTACTTTCATTTGAAGTTCTCATTCATATTCAGGGTTTTATGGCATATCCTTCACTCACTGCACACTGAATGAGACCTGTAGATTTTGAATGTGTTTGCATTTTATTTCTTGTCCCAATTCACCTTCTGGAAACATAAGATCATCCATTATAAACTTCCCCAGGTGCTGGCAGCAAGCAATGTGACTAAATATTAGCAAGTTTTGAACTCTTCCCAACTCCATCGAGATGCCTTTCCCTTTCCTGCAATCCCATCCCTGGGTTTCTGGGTGTTTTTGTTTCTAATGTGACTCTTTGGAGGCCAGCCTGTGGGCTATGGCAGCTGCCTTCCTGTAGGCACAGAGAAAGAAAAACACTTGAGAGTTTATGCTTATGACTGGCTGGTGCAGGAGCAGAAGAACCCAGATCCCTTGCCTCGGGGCAGAAAAATCTCTGAGGTACAGTTTATATAGGATCATGTTGAGACAGAAACTGCCTGAAATTACACCCTTGTGTTAGTCAGCTTTCTGCACTGGAATAAAATATCTGAGATACTAAATTCAATAATGGGAAAGGTTTATTTTGGCTTATGGTTTCAGAGGTTTTAGTACATGATTGGTTGGCCCTGCTGCTTTAGGGCCTATGGCCAGGCAGTATATTATGGTGAGAGCACAGAAAAGAGGAAACTTCTTACCTCATGGTAACTGGAGGCAGAGAGAGGAAAAGCAGAGACTTGGGTCCCAATTAACCCTTCAAAGACACTCCTCCAATGACCTAACTTCCTTCTGCTAGGCCTACAGTTTCACCACCTCCTAACAGTGCTGGGGGATGAGCTGGGGATCAAGTCTTAAACACATGGGCCTTTGGGAAATATTTCAGATCCAAACTACAGCATGTACTTTGTGGCTTCTTTTTTCCTATCCTGCCCCCTTCTTTATTGGTTCACCTGGGATCATGTCCCTAACACTTCATTTGCTGTGATCCCTGCTCAGGGTTGGTTTCAGGGGAGCCACACCTGTGACAGCAAACATCTGATTGCAAATCCAGTGATGTTCATTTCTCTTCATATTGGAACATCTGTGTTATAGGGAGAAGGGTGAAGATTTTAAAATTTTATTGTCCATGAAACAAACAGATGGAACTTAACCATGATTTTGCAAGGTCATCCTTTGAGTGATACGGAACTAATCTTCACAGGACTGAGCACTGCATAAAGTACAAGCCGGAAGACCGTATCTCCAGAGGGAACTCAATTCCAGCCACATGCTGGACTAGGGAGACAGTGAATTTTCTGTGAGGACTTGAAGCCAAGAATGTAGTAGGGTCCTTTGCTTGGGCATGGGTGCTGGTCCCTTGTCTGCGGTGACACCCCAACTTTGTTTCATAATTTTATAGTTCTTTTCAAAAACCGATGCCATACTTGCGATAATTCTTCCAGGATCTTAAAATGTATTTACTTTTGAAGTCTTTATGAGATTGCTCTAAGTTTTACATGTTGTTGGTGGTAAACCCGTCCCTCCATTGTTGGCCATCATTCATATTGTTTGATGTCTTGTGTACTTTGGAGTTTTATTTTCCCCTGGGCTCATACTGAGTGGGGTTTTGCTTTCCTTATCTCTGTTTTGTGTGGTGGGTGCTGGTTCTTTTTCTTAGTCATGGCTGTAGGCTCGGAGCTTTCTTCATTTTTTGTAGTTGAAATCCCAGCCACTTCTAGATTTGATACAGGGTCAATGAAGTCATGGCCTTCTTAGCATGTGGTTAGTTTTGTTTTTGGCCCACCACCATAGAATTTCTTTTCTCTTAAAAAGTGACATGTTAAGGTTTTTAAAATACAAAGAAATCTATATAAATAGAATCATTGGTGGAGCATATGTTTAGCATGCATGAGGCCCTGGGTTCAATCCCTAGCACCATCGGTGGATGGAGAAGGAAGGATAGTTCTTACCATCGACTTGGACTGTAAGTCTAGCATTGACTCTGTTGAGGAGAAGATCTGGAGTCTCTGTAAACACAGAGTTGGCCTCAAGCTTTGCAATAGCTCACCATTAAATATTTTCTTAATAAATACTTCATCTGGCTGGGCATTTTTCTTTTTAAATTTTCATGACTTTCTTTTATTTTATTGCAGTAAGATGACTTAACTTGAGATCTATTCTTTTAACAAAGTTTTAAGTTGAACAATACTTTCTTGCTAATTATAGGCATAATGATGTACATTATACTGTAAAGCTTATTCATCTGGAGTAATTGAAACTTTATTCCCACTGCTTTCAATTTTTTCTTTTCCTATTTTTCAGTCATATATATGTATTTATGCATTCATACATACACACATGTACACATATAATACATACAGAAGTGGCATCTTATGAGAATATAGTTATTTTGTTAAATTTGCATTTATGACATTTATAAGTTCAGGGAGACTTTGGAAAAATAAACATTTTTTTTCAATTCCTTTGGGTTAACAAAATCTGTTTAGCCTCAAGCTTCCTATTTCTTTTTCTTTTTGGTTCCTCTTTTTTAACTTCCTTTGCTTTCTCCCCCCCACCCTTGCCTTACTTCCTCTTTTTCAGTTTTAGTTTAATTTGTCTGTATTTACATATTAATGGGGTGACATAATATTTATGTTAACATAGGTAATATTTAAATCAGGTTAAACATATCTTCTCAAACATGTACCATTTCTTTTTTTAAAACAATTTTTTGGTAGGACTGAAGTTTGAACTCAGGGCTTTGCACTTGCAAAGCAGGCACTTTGCAAATCAGGCATTCTACCTCTTGAGCCACACCTCCAGTGTATTTTGCGCTGGTTATTTTGGAGATGGGGGTCTCATGAACTATTTGCCCAGGCTGGCTTCCAACCATGATCCTACCAATCTCAGCCTCCCAAGAAGCTAGGATTATAGGTGAGCCTGGCTCACCACTTCTTTGTGGTGAAAACCTTCAAAATTCTAGCTTTTCCTAGTACAGAGTACAATATTGCTATCTATTCTCACCCTACTGTACTCTTGTATACCAGAACTAGCTGCTGCTACCTACTTATAATTTCCTACCTACACATCAACTTTTCCCCATCCTTTTCTCTCTTCTCTTCTCCCCAGCCACTGGTAACCACTATTCTACTTTCAACTTCTATGAAATCAACTTTTTCAGGTTTCACAAGTGAGTGAGATCATACATTACCTATCTTGTGTCTGGGCTTATTTTACTGAACATAATCACCTCTAGGTCCATTCGTGTTGTTGCCAATGACAGGGTTTTATTTTTTATGGTTGAGTAGTATTCCATGATGTATTTGTAACACATTTTCTTTATTCATTCATTAGTTGGTGAGCACTTAGGTTGCTTCCATTTCTTGGACACTGAATAGTGCTGCAATGAACCTTGGAGTACGTATGTCTGACATACCAATTTCATTTCCTTTGGATACATATGCAGGAGCAGGCTCGATGGGCCATATGGTAGCTCTATTTTATTTTTTTGAGAACCTTCTTACTGTTTTCCATAATGGCTGTATTAATTTACATTCACCCCAACATGGTGCAAGTGTAGTTTATTCTCCACATCTTCCCTAGGATTCATTATCTTCAGTATCTTTAATGATTCTTTTCACTGTGATGGTGAAAGTTTATCAGTTTTTCTCAAGTTGGAATGAACTGGCTCCAGCCAAGCTGGCCAAGTTCTTGGTGCTTTCTTTTTGTGTGGAGCTGCAAATCAATGTGTGAACCTCCAGCCCTTTGGTCAGATTCTTTTCTAAAAAGCCCATCTGCTTTCAACATTCTTAACCTTTGTCCTCTGATTGCTCCCCAGCTGGTGTGACCTTCATCAGTGGGTCATGCAGCTGTGTTTGTTGGAAGGTCCATCATGGCAGGTGTTTAGATAAACAGTCATCACAATTGAATCATAAATTAGTTTTTGTTTGAAATTTGGAAGGAGTGAAATAACTTAATATGGAGAGAAGCTAACCTTTTTAAAAGAGCTACTTAGGAAATGTTGAGACTAGATGAGATGAAGGCTGCTGCTTGGGCTGCCTGTGACTGCCTGCTGTGGCTGAGTATCACAGTAGAGGAAGAGGGAGAAAACGGACACATGTCTTATCATGCTATAAAGATACTGTCCAAGCTCACTAGTAGAGAAAAGTTTTGAATAAACAAATGAATATCCTTGCTTTGTTAAATGCTGCACTCCAGCAGTTTTTTCCTTTGGCCATCTTTATTGGTAGTTCCATAATTATGTTTATAGAGAAAAACAGTTACAGAAATCCAGTTATTTTGGTTGTGACATGATGATGGCCCATGTATAGTCAGTGCTTCAAAGAAGGCAATTTAGGGAATAAAACAAATAATGATTGGAAGTGATCGGCCAATAAGCCTTAAAATTTATGCTTTGGTGGCCCAGGTTGGCTCAGGGTTAGCTCTCTTAAGTGAGGACAATATATTTGATTGTTAGTAACAACTGCCAAAAAGACCCTAACATGATGCTTCTCTCCCTGCACCACTCTCTGACTTCAAAAAGGACATGCAAAACATATTTATTGAATTTGCTGAAGAGTATAGAAGAAAAGTTGTGTAAGATGATAGGTCCTTTAGGTCATAATCAAGATTGTTTCTTACATGTCTTCCATTTTGGAAATTAAGAAACACGCTGATTGCTTTCATTATATATTTTTATTTCATTGCTCTCATTCACTAATTGTGGGTGCTATTAGAAAAATGTTCTAATGTTAAAATCTCAGTGTTGTGAAGGAAGAAAAAGAAGAGAATGGAAAGAGAGAATACATTATTGAGTAACTCCTCTGCTTCACAAAACTTTATGAGTCATGTTTTGCTAATCAGATTGTCACAATTTTGTGACAGAGGCATGGAGCACTGCACTACCTGTTTTGACATGCTTATTGCTCCCCCGGCCCATCTCTGCACTGGCTCTCAGAACTTTTTCCTTGGGGGAGATCTTTAGGTTTGGACCTATGACTTGCTTTGGTCAGTGAACATGACAGTAAATTTTGTGGGCCTTTTCCTAGAAAAAGTTTCAAAGCTTTTGCTATTTCTTCCAGCACTCTTCTCCATCTGCTATGAGAACAGCAGGTTTCTGATGGCGGTGTGTGTGGGGGGGCTAATCCTTCCTGCTGGATCTCAGACTAAAGCACACATAGGAAGTGCAGCCGCTGCTGACCTTCAGCCCACATGTATGTGTATGAGTGACAAACTCTTGTGTAAGTCATTGAGATATTGAGGTTTGTTATGGTAGTGAAACTTAGCAAAAAGCTGATCAGTATGGAAAGTCATACCAGAAAAGGGGTGCCATATAACATTATCAACAACAATAAAAAGCAGCACAAAACCTAGAACACAGGGAAGTGCCAAAATGTTTGGTAAACCATTGCATACCACAGCTTGGAAAGCAGACAATATATCCAATAAACTTGTAGCTTTATGAGAAAGTTGGAAAATAGAATGTGGCAGAGTGAATTGACTGCTATTGAAAATGGACTAAAGAATGAGGCAAGCTCAGAAAAGAATTGGCCAATATTTAAGCGGAATTGAAAGGGAATACAGAGAGTTTTAAAATGCCAGGATTTGCATGTGGAAGATGCAATGACTTTCATCTATAACTCATTTAACATAAAGTTGAGAAAGCTTTGCCATGTCTTAGAGAGACTTGTAGGTGCCATGGACAGGCATTGTTGATTGATTAAAACATACATTTAGCCAAATGTTCTATAGTTTTGTAATCCATCCACCAGCATTAAAAAGACTGAGGCTGCTGAAGACTTAACGTAGCCCTAATCTTATATAAGTAATAGTTACCCAGTGTGTAAGATGAACATGTTTTCCAATGTTATCCCTAAGAAAGATAAGGGTAATTGAAAAGGGAAGATTTTTCAAGAGAGTACAATCACAAAGAACAATGGTTTCCTAATCTCAAGTTAAGGGGCTTTAAAACATATCTGTCCACTAGGATTTTAGAATTTTATGGACCAGTAACAATAAGGCTTCCCATCTTTTCTTTTCCAGATAGAAGTGTTAGTTTTGGTTACATTGTCACTCTTCACCACTGTATGCTGTGCGTGTGTGTACAGATACATTACATCTTTAATTCATAGGTCTCCATAGAAAGAGGTGCCACAGATAGAGCAGATTTGGAAATCATAGGTGCTAGACTTTGGATATGAAGTCATGATTAGATAGGGCTTTGAGAAACACTGTTACTTGGGGAATGAAGGAGTGTATTTTTCATGCAAATGGGAGAAAAGTGCATATTTGAGATCAAGAAGGTAGATTATGGAAGGTTGTATAATTTGTTCAAAGTATTGCTGTCCCTTTCTTGGTCTTTTTTAAAGTGGCCCTTCCTTATAGTCTTTCATCTCTTACATCAGTCTTGGCCGCGTGATTTGGATTGGCCAATGGAATGTGAGTAGCAATGGCATGAGGTACGTATGAGCAGAACCTTTCTTCTTCGTCAGAGAGCAACAGATCTCTGTTAGCAACCTGGAATTTAGCATGAAAAACACGTGTGGAGAAATGTCACCGTCAGCCCACAGCCTGTACATACCACAAGTGATAAATAAACCTGTATTGTTGTATGCCATGTGACAAACATAGAGATAGTTACCACAACATAGCCCAATAGAGCTAACAAAGAAAATGAGGATTAAATATGTAGCATGTAGCCCAGGCTTACCTGGAACTTGCAATCCTCTTGCCTCAGATTCCTAGGAGCTGGGATTATAGGCATGTACCACCACACCCAGGTCCTATATGTAGCAATTTTAACTGTCCTTTAATGGCACCCCTGCCAGCCTTGGTTTTCATTGCATTTGTTTTGAATTTAGCATATTGATAGGCTCACGTGGTATTTATCGACAGTCTCCATTTCTGTGGCTGTTAGAGAGGCCATCACCTTTTCATGTATTTGCATTTTAATTTGGGGAATTTATTTGCTTTTGTGGACTGTTTATGTCATTTTCTCATTTTTATTTATTAGTTGCTTTTACTTACTGAATTGTAGAAGGTATTTCTAAAAAAAGTGTTAAAGACAGTATCATTTCTTTTCCATATGCATTGCAAATAGTTTGTTTAGTTTTAAATATTGTATATGATGACTTTTGATACACAGAACATTAAACATTTCTTATAGCCAAATACATGTGCCTTGTAGTACCAATAAGTACTTGTTTTTATGAATCGGTAAATTAAAAATGCAATTTTTTTGCTTCTACATAGTGAAAGCAACCTCTCATGTTGACATAAGAAAATATTCACTTATATTTTCTATTTATTCTGTTTTGTATGTTTGTTTAAATTTCTAGATTAGGGATTTCCAATTCCAATTGTATTCTAGCAAGAATACCATCTGGGGAGTTTCTAACACTGTAGCTTTCAGTGCCCTTTGAGGATGTGGCTGGGACTGTATTCTTTTATACAGCCTCCTTCTCATTTTCCCCAGGATTTTCTGATGCAGTTAGACTGGAGTTTGGGGATCTGCATTAAGCACAATTCAATTTTGATGTAGTTAAATTCACCTAGGTTTTTTTTTTTTCCCCCTTGCTGGTGCTCTGCTGTAGTATCTAAGAAACTTTTGCCTAACCCAGGATTACAAAGATTTAGTCCTATGTTTCTTCTAAAAGTTTTTAGTTTTAGCTATTACATTTGGGTCTGTGATCTATTTTGAGTTAATTTGTGTGAGTTAGGAGTCCAATTCCACTCTTTTGCATGTGAATATTCAAGTGCCCCAGCACCAGTTTTTTAAAAAGACCATTCTTTTTATTGAATAGTCTTGGCAGACTTGTCAATAATCAACTGCCCTAACTGTAAAGGTTTATTTATAGACTCTCAGTTCTATTCTATTGATGTATATGTTTATCCTTATGCCTCCATCACACAGTCTTGATTAGTGTAACTTTGTAGTAAGTTTTGAAATTGGGAAATGTAAATCCTCTAACTTTGTTCTTTCTCAAGATTGTTTTGGTTCCCTGTGTCCATATGAATGTTTGCAAAAATTACCTCTTTTCCTCTTCTCCCAACCACTCTGATTGAAGTGTTGTAATTTTTCCCTGACCAAAGATACCACCTGACGTATTTCTATTAACACAGATTATTTCCATAGTAAATGGTGAGTGTTTCTAGTGTGGTCAGGATACCTTTCAATTCCATAGTGATGTGAAAAACCTAGAGACTGAAGAGGATGGAAGAGACCAGTAAGAGACCAGGTGTCAGTGTGTGAACTGACTTGCCTGAGCTTTACTTCTCCCCTTACCTCCACAGTAAGCACTTGTGTGCTTTCTCCTGCTTTTTCCACCTTTCTTCTCCCTGAATTTGTACTATTGTCTCTTAGACTAGGCCTCATCCCAGGTTTTTTTTTTTTTTTTATCTATTTGAGGACCATGTTCCAAAAGGTCTCTAGCTGAGGAAATCTCCTCAAGAATTGAACATTTATTATTATCTGAAAGTCTTTTCTAACCATGGGGTCCACTCAGTTTGTCTCAGTCTTGCATTGCTTGGAGGTCTGATGTGCTTGCTTCTATGAAAACTCCCATTAACCCAGGCTGTGTCTGTGGCTCATAGGTTTAGTCACTTCATGCATCATAAGACTAGAGCAAGTGCCAAGGGATAATAGGCATTCTATTTTCCCATCATTGCCTGCCAGTTTACATTATTGATACTTGGTTGTTTCTGAGTCACTGTAGCAGAGCTAAATGTAAATGGGATTCATCAACTCTGAGAAAGTAGGGAAATCTGTGACCCAGGATATACTCAAAGTCACTTTTCCTGGGCCCTGAGAAACCTTTTCAGTGTCTTGATGGTATTTCAGTGTGTGATCTCCAACTACCCTAAAGAATCTCTCGGCTATGGACCTGCTGTTTACTTGTCACTTCTCACATCTGTAAGAAGGGCCTGGCATCTACGATGAGCTTAGTAAATATTTATTGTATAACAGAATGGATGATTGATTCTGTGGCTGCATCTGATATTTGGTCAAGCTCTGTGCTGTGCATATTTCAATGAATCTGAATCTCCTTAAGTACTTAAGTATTATTATTTATAGTATTAATTAATTAACAAGTATTAATAATTAAGTATTAAAACTTTCCACTTGGTTAGGACTTCTGCACTACTTCTACTGTCTGAATTTCATAATATTTTGTGTAGATTAGTTTTACACCATTTTACAGCTACAGGATATAAAAGCCCAGAAGATGTCCATTTTAAATCAGTGTTTCTTTTTTTTCTTTATTCATGTATTCATATGTGCATACATTGTTTGGGCCATTTCTTCCTTTCGTCCCCTCCCCCCATGCTTCCAGGCAGAATCTGGAAGCATGCCCTTTTCTCCAATTTTGTTGAAGAGTAGACATAAGCAATAATAAGAAAGACATAACATTTTTGCTAGTTGAGATAAGGACAGCTATACAGAGAGATTCCTAGCATTGCTTCCATACACAAGTGTATTACAATCCGAATTGATTCATCTCTACCTGACCTCTTCACTACTTCCCGGTCACCTTCCCATATTGACCTCTATCATTTTAAGGTTACTGAATTAGCTCCTCTGCAGTGGGGACATTAAACACTTTCAAGGTTTCCTATCTATCCCCATTCCTCCCGTATATGCTCTCCCCTTAGCGTGTGACCCAAGTCCAACAATATTGCCGCATTTGCCCTACATCTAAAATCCACATATGAGGGAGAACATATGATTTTTGGTCTTTTGAGCCTGGCTAACCTCGCTCAAGATGATGTTCTCCAGTTCCATCCATTTACTTGTGAATGATAAGATTTCATTCTTCTTCATGGCTGAGTAAAATTCCATTGTGTATAAATACCACATTTTCTTGATTCACTTGTCAGCAGTGGGACATCTTGGCTGTTTCCATAACTTGGCTATTGTGAATAGTGCTGCAATAAACATGGGTGTGCAGGTGCCTCTGGAGTAACCTGAATCACATTCCTTTGGGTGTATCCCTAGGAGTGGGATTGCTGGATCCTATGGAAGATCTATGTTTAGTTTTTTAAGAAGCCTCCATATTGTTTTCCAGAGTGGTTGTGCTAGCTTCCATTCCCACCAGCAGTGTAATGAGGGTTCCTTTTCCCCCACATCTTCACCAACACCTATTGTTGGTGATATTTTTGATGATAGCTATTATAACAGGGGTGAGGTAGAATCTTAGTGTGGTTTTGATTTGCATTTCCTTTATGGCCAGAGATGATGAGTATTTTTTCATGTGTTTTTTTGCCATTTGAATTTCTTCTTTTGAAAATGTTCTGTTTAGTTCAGTTGTCCATTTCTTTATTGGTTCATTTGGGGGAGTTTAGTTTTTTGAGCTCCCTGTATATTCTGGTTATCAGTCCTTTGTCTGATGTACAGCAGGCAAATATTTTCTCCTACTCTGTGGGTGGTCTCTTCAGTTTAGAGACTATTTCTTTTGTTGTGCAGAAGCTTTTTAGTTTTATGAAGTCCCATTTGTCCATCCTTTCTCTTAGTTGCTGAGCTGCTGGGGTTCTATAGAGGAAGTCCTTTCCTATACCTATTGCTTCCAGAGTATTCCCTGCTCTTTCCTGTACTAACTTCAGTTTCAGGTCTGATATTAAGGTCCTTGATCCATTTTGAGTTGATACTAATACAGGGTGATAAAGTTTTTTTGCAGGCAGATAACCACTTTTCCTAGCAACGTTTGTTGAAGAGGCTGTCTTTTCTCCATCATATGTTTTTGGCACCTTTGTCAAAAATAAGGTGGGCATAGCTGTGTGGATTCATATCTGGGCCCTCTATTCTGTTCCACTGGTTTTCATGTCTGTTTTTGTGCCAGTACCATGCTGTTTTTGTTGCTATTGCTTTGTAATAGTTTGAAGCCAGGTATTGTGATACCTCCAGCATTGCTCTTTTTGCTGAGTATTGCTTTGGCTCTTTGCCGTCTCTTACATTTCCAAATGAACTTTAGGGTTGATTTTTCAATCTCTGTGATGAATGTCATTGGGATTTTGATGGGAATTGCATTAAATATGTAGATTACTTTTGGTAGTATAGCCATTTTTACTATGTTGATTCTACCAATCCATGAGCATGGGAGATCTTTCCATCTTCTATAGTCTTCCTTGATTTCTTTCTTCAGGGGTTTGTAGTTCTCCTTGTAGAGGTCATTCACATTCTTTGTTAAGTTTACTCCTAGGTATTTGATTTTTTTGAGGTTATTGTAATGGAATTATTTCCATATATTCTTTCTCAGTTTGTTCATTATTGGTGTATAGAAAAGCTAATGATTTTTTGTAAGTTGATTTTGTGTCCTGCTACCTTGCTGTAGCTGTTTATGGTGTCTAGGAGTTTTTGGGTAGAGTTTTTTTGCGTCTTTAAGATGTAGGATCATGTTGTCTGCAAATAAGGATACTTTGACAGTTTCTTTACCTATTTGTATTCCTTTTATTTCCTCTTCTTGCCTAATTGCTCTCGCTAGGAATGCTAGAACTATGTTGAATAGGAGTGGGGATAGTGGGCACCCTTGTCTCATTCCTGATTTTAGGGGAAATGGTTTCAGTTTTTCTCTATTAAGTGTGATGTTGGCTATAGGTTTGTCATATATGGCCTTTACAATGTTGAGGTACATCTTTCTATTCCTAGTTTTCTTAGAGCTTTTATTATGAAGCGGTGTTGGATCTTGTCACAAGCTTTTTCTGCATCTATTGAGATGATCAAGTGGTTTTTGTCTTTGCTTCTGTTAATGTGCTATATTACATTTATAGATTTGTGTATGTAGAACCACCCCTGCATCCCTGGAATGAAGCCAACTTGGTTGTGGCGAATGATTTCTCTGATGTGTTGTTGGATTTGGTTTGCCATTATTTTATTGAGTATTTTTGCATCGATGTTTATTAAGGAGATTGGCCTATAGTTCTCCTTTTTGGAGCTGTCTTTGTCTGGTTTTGGGATGGGAGTAATATTGGCTTTATAAAATGAGTTAGGCAGTGTTCCCTCCTTTTTAATTTCATGGAAAAGTTTAAGGAGAGTTGGTATTAGTTTTTCTTTAAAGGTCTGCTACAATTCAGCAGAGAATCCATCAGGTCCTGGACTTTTCTTTTTTGGGAGACTCTTTATTGCTGCTTCAATTTCATTATGTGTTATGGACCTGTTTATGTGGTAATATCCTCTTAGTTCAGTTTTGAATGGTCCTAACTATCTAGAAATTCTTCCATTTCTTTAAGATTTTCCAATTTTTTGGAATGTAGATTCTCAAAATAGTCTTTGATGATTCCTTGGATTTTCTTGGTGTTGTTGTCTCCCCTTTTTCATTTCTGATTTTGCTAATTGGGGTCTTTTCCCTCCTCATTACAGTCAGATTTGCCAGAGGCTTGTCAATCTTGTTTATTTTTTCAAAGAACCAGCTTTTTGATTCATTGATTCTTTGTATTTTTTTATTTGTTTGTCTCTATTCCATTAATTTCAGCCCTTATTTTTATTATTTCTTTCCTTCTGCTTGTTTTGGGTTTTGCTTGTTCTTGTTTTTCTAGGAGTTTGAGATGTAGCATTAGGTCATTGATTTGAGATCTTTCTGTCCTTTTAAAATATACACTCATGGCTATAAACTTACCTCTCAGGACTGCCTTTGCTGTGTCCCATAGGTTCTGGTATGTCATGTTTTCATTTTCATTAACTTCCAGGAACCTTTTAATTTCCTCTTTTATTTCATCAATGAGCCACTGATCATTGAACAGTGTGTTAGTCAGCTTCCAATTGCTTGCATGTTTTTTACTGCTGTTTTTGTTGTTGATTTTTAGTTTTAATGCATTGTGGTCAGTTAGAATGCATGGGATTATTTTTATTTTCTTATATTTGTTGAGGGTTGCTTTGTGCCCTAAGATATCAATTTTAGAGAAAGTTCTATGGGCTGCTGAGAAGAATGTACATTGTATGAAGTTGGATAAATATTCTGTAGACATCTTCTAGGTCCATTTGATCTATGGTGTGATTTAGTTCTAAAATTTCTTTATTGAGTTTTTGTTTGGATGACCTATCTATTGGTGATAGGGGCATATTAAAGTCTCCCAGTAACACTGTGTCAGAGTCTATATATGCTTCTAGGTCCTTCAGAGTATGTTTGATGAAATCGGGTGTACTGACGTTGGGTGCATATAGGTTGATAATTGTTATTTCCTTTTGGTGTATTTCTCCTTTTATTAGTATGGAGTATCCTTCTTTATCTTGTTAGATCAATGTAAATTTGAAGTCTACTTTGTCCAAAATGAGTATTGCTACTCCTGCTTGTTTTGGGGGACCTTTGGCTGGGTAAATCTTCTTCCAGCCTTTCACCCTAAGTCAGTGCTTGTTTCTGTCAATGAGATGGGTCTCCTGAAAGCAACAGATTGTTGGATCTTCCTTTTTAATCCAGTTTGCCAAGCAGTGTTTTTTCATGGGGGAGTTAAGTATGTTAACATTCAGTGTTAATATTGATAGGTATGTGATGATTCCTGTCATTTAGTTGTTTTTGTTGTTTAAGTGTTTGATTGTATGCAGCTGAATCAGTGTTACTCTATGAGTCCTTGTCTTTTCTTCTCTTGTGGTTTGATACTGCCTGTCCTCTCATGGTTTTGTTTGCTTTCATTTTCTGTGTGCAGAATTCCTTGAAGAATCTTTTGTAGTGGTGGCTTGGTGGTCATATATTGCTTAGTTTTTGCTTGTCATGGAAGACTTTTATTGCTCCATCTATTTTGAATGATAGTTTTGCTGGTTTAATGATAGTTTATACTAGAGTTGACGTTATTTTCATTCAATGCTCAGAATATCTCACTCCATACCCTTCTTGATTTTAAGGTTTCCATTGAGAAATCTGCTTTGATTTTGATGGGTTTACCTTTGTATGTTATTTGTTTTTTCTCTCTTACAGCCTTAAATATCCTTTCTCTATTCTCTGTGCTTGTTGTTTTAATGATAATATGTCATGGGGTAGTTCTCTTTGGTGTTCTGGAGGCTTCCTGTACTTGAATGGGCATAACTTTCTCTAGATTTGGGAAAATTTCTGTTATTATTTTGTTGACTATATTACAAATCCCTTTTGCTTGCACCTCTTCTCTGTCTTCAATGCCCTTGATTATCAGGTTTGGTCTTTTGATGGAGTTGGTGAATTCTTGCATAGTCCCTTTGCAGGTCTTGAGATGTTTGACTAGTAGCTCATTTAATTTCCATTTTATGTTGAAGTTCTGAGATTCTGTCTTCTGCTTGTTCTAGTCTGCTGGAGTGGTCTTCCATTGTGTTTTGTGTTTCTGTTTCATTCTTTTTTCTGAGGTTTTCCATATCATGGGTCATTTCCTCTTTAATATTGTCTATTTTTGTCTTTAATTCATTTATCTCTCTATTTATACTGTTCTCTGTTTCATTTTGGTGTTTACCTAGGGCTCCTACAAGTTCATTTGTTTGTTTCTATGTCTTCTTGTATTCTTTATTCTTGGTGTCTGGAAATTTCTTGAGTGCCTCTTGTATATTTTGGTTGACCACATCTAGTAACATCTCCTTGAAATTCTCAGTGATTACTTGCAGGATTTCTTCTTTGAGGCTGTTCTTGTGGGCATCCTTGGTGTCATTTATCTTTGTTTTATTGGAGTCTGGAACTGGGTATCCATTTTCTTCATTTCCTTCTGACTCCTGTATTAAATTATTTTGGGGGGGAGAATGGTTTCCATCCCTTTTTCTTCTTCCCATCCCTCCACTTGGTACTGTGCAACTATGTTCTTGATAGTCTAGTTGGTGGTTTCAGTCACCTATTTTCTTTCCTTGGGTTTAATTTTGTTTTGTGGCTGTATTGGGTTTTTAGCTAAGTTTGTGTGTGCTATTTCTGCTCTGGGTGTAATTTAATATTAACTAATTCACAATAATAAAACTAACAACAACAACAACAACAACAAAAAACCTAAAGAAATCAATGGAGAGATGAGCAAACAAACAAACACAAACAAACAAGAAACAAAACAAACAAAAACTCCAGGTTCAGAAACTAGAATTTCAGTCTTAGTTTAAGTTCTGGTGTTACTCCTCCAGCATCCAGTCCTGGTGTGGGTATTTAAGCAGCTCTGTCATAGTCTCCCCAGTTGGTTGGGTAGTGTTTGTTTTCTTCTGTCTTTCAGCAGCAGCTGCTTGGTCAGCTCCTTCCTTCAATGAGATGTGGCAGTTTAAGTTTTCATATTGTCCTCAGGTTCTGGAGATCAGTTCCATAGTGCACCAGCTTTCCTGTTTGGTCTGCTGCATGTCTCCCAAGCAGGTTTGGAGCTGGCAGTTGGTGGTGGCAGCAGCCCTCCTGTTTTCTCAGTGTAATGTGGTATGGAGAAGTTTCTGTGGGCTAGTGGTTCAGGGTGTTGAAGTTTTGATTCTCCTTGGTGCTTTATTTCTGCCAAGTGTGGCTCCAGCATCTAAGCAAGATTTTTGATTCATGGAGCTCATTGCTGTCTGCTTCTGTACCCTGGTTGCCATCTTGGCTCCATCTCAGTATTTCTTCAACTTTAATGTGAGCATGAATTGATCTGAGTTTCTTATAAAAAAAAACCCCATTTTTATTAGTGTATATTAATTGTACAAAATAATGCATTTCATTGTGACATTTTGAGTTGATTTTTTTTACAAGGTGAGAGATAGGGATCTAGTTTTAGTCTTCTACATATGGCTATTTCCAACACCATTCATTGACTTCTTTCTTCACTATATGTTTTTGCCACATTGTCAAGGATCAGATGGCTATTACTTTCTTTGGTTAAGTTTATGCCTAGATATTTTATTATTTTAAGGCTATTATGAAAGGGATTATTTTCCTGGCTTCTTTTTCAGTGGGTTTGTTGTTGGTATATAGAAAAGCAACTGCTTTTTATTTCTTGATTTTGTATTCCTGTACTTTGCTAAAAATGTTTATCATATCTAAGAGTGTTTTTGAGGTGGGGTCTTTAGAGTATTTTAAGTATAGGATCATATCTCTATATATAGGGATAGTTCAAGTTCTTCCTTTCCTATTTATATCCCCTTTATTTCTTTCTCCTGCCTTATTGCTCTGGCTAATAATTCAAGTGCTAGCAAGGCACCAGTGGTTCATGCCTATAATTCTAGCTACTTGGAAGGCTGAGATTGGGAGGATCATGGATCAAGGCCATTCAGAGAAGGGGATTCACAAGACTTCCATCTCAATCAATAGCTGGATACTATGATGTGTGCCTGTTATCCAAAGATATGCAGAAGGCTGAGATCAGGAGGATTGAATTTCCAGGTCAGACTGGGAAAAACATTTGCAAGACTCATTTCAATGGTGGTATGTGTCTGTCCTCACAGTGACAGCAGGAAACTTCAAATAGGAGGATCATAGTTGAGGCCAACCCAGGCAAAAAGCAAGGACCTATCTCCAAAATACCCAGAACAAAAAAGATTGTAGGCATGGTTCAAGCAGTAGAGTACCTGCCTCATAAGCCCAAAGCCCTAAATTCAAACTCCAATATTGCCCACAAAAAAGAAAGAAAAAAGAATCATAGTACTATATTAAGTAAGTATGGACACCCTTGTATCATTTCTGAATACAGAGAAAATGCTTTTAGTTTTTTCCTATTTAGTATGATGTTGGTTATAGATGTACCACATATTGCCTCTATTACATTGAGGTACATTCCTTTCATTCCTAGTTTCTTCAGCACTTTTATCACAAAAGGTTGTTGAATTTTGTTGAGTAATTTTTCTGCACCTATTGAGATAATTATGTGATTTTTGTCTTTGATTTTAGTTATGTGCTGTATTATGTCTGTTGATTTGTATATGTTGAACCACCCTTGCATCCCTAAAATGAAACCATCTTGATCATGATGTATTTTTTTAATGTGTTATTGAATTTGGTTTGCAAATATTTTATTGAGGATTTTGCATATCTGTTTATAAAGGAAATTGGCCTATAATTTTCTGATGGTCTTTAGGATATCAGTGGTACCTATTGTAATGTCACCTTTTTGGTCTCTAATTATATGTGGGTCTTCTCTCTCTTTCTTTTGGTTAGCTTAATTAAGGATTTATCAGTCTTTTCAAAGAACTAACTGTTTCATTGATCCTTTGTGTGGTTCTTTTGACTCCTTTTCAGTAATTTAACTTTTGATCTTCATTATTTCTCTTCTTCTACTGGTTTTGGTTTTGGCTTGTTATAGTTTTTCTAAGGTCTTGAGTTGCATCCTTAGGTTATTTATTTGATCTCTCTGATTTTTTAATGTAGGCACTCATAGCTACAAACTTCCCTCTTAGAACTGCCTTTGCTATGCCCTACAGCTTCTGATACACTGTGCTTCCATTTTCATTTGATTCCAAGAATTTTAAAAATTTTCCTGATTTCTTCAATCACCTACTGATCTTTCAAAAGTGTATTATTCACATATTCATATATTCATATCCACATATTCATATATGGTTTTTGCAGTTTCTCTTTCTGTTGATTTCTAGTTTTATTCTATTATAACCTGCTAAGATTCAAGAAATTATTTCTTTTTTATTTTTAAAGATTTGTTTTGGGATCTAAAATATGAACTACTGAAAACAAAGTGTTGGCTAGAATATTCTGTAGATATTTATTAAGTCCATTTTATCTATAGTGTAGTTTAACTCTGAAGTTTCTTTGTTTATTTTTTTTTTTGATCTGGATGATCTATCTGTTGCTGAGAGTCTGATATTAAAGTCACTCACTATTATTGTATAGGGATCTACCTGTCCCTTTATGTTTATGGAATTGGATGCACCAATATTTGGTGCATGTATGTTTATAATAATTTTAACTTCTTGATGTGTTGTTCCCTTTGCAAGTATGTACTAACTTTCTTTGTACCCTTTGACTAATTTTGGCTTTTATGTCAGATATGAGTATAAGTACTCCTGCTTCCTTCTGGATTCTATATGTTTTGAATATCATTTTCCATCTTTTCACTTTAGTCTATGTATGTCTTTATTGCCAAGTTGTGTTTCCTGCAGAAAGCAAATATTTGGATTTTATTTTATAATCCAACCAACAATTCTATGTCTTTTAATTGGAGAATTAAGACCATTTACATTAAGTGTTATAATTGAAAAGTATGTACTAACTTCTGTCTTTTTATTGTGCTTTTAATGTTTGATTCTTTTATAATTGTCATTTGCTTATATCCTGTTATAGTAGGCTTTCTTCTGTCATATGCTTTCATGGTTGTTTTTATTTCCCTCTTCTATGTTTAGGATTCCTTTAAGGATCTTTTGCAATTCTCATTCAGAGGTCATATGAATCTTGGAAGGTCTTTCATTTTTGTGCATCTTGGAAAGTCTTTATTACTCCTTGGATTTGGAAGGCTAACTTTGCTGGATATACTGATTTAATTAGGCAGTTATGTTCTTTCACATCTTAAAATGTGTCATTCCATGATCTCCTGGTTTTTAGAGTTTTTAATTAAGAAATATACAGTCATTCTGATGGATTTCTCTTTATAAGTGAGTAGGCATTCCTCTCTTGTAGCTTTCAATACTCCTTTTTTGTCCTGTACTCTTGTCATTTTAACTATAACATTGCATGTGTAGTTTTTTTCTGATCATGTCTGTTTGGAGTTCTAAATACTTCCTATATCTGGATGTCAGCAACTTTCCATAGATTTGGGGAAATTTCTGCTATTATTTCATTGAATAGGTTTGATTTATCTTTAGTCTGTACCTTGGCATCTTCCCCTATGTAAAATAATATGTAAATTTAATCTTATCTAATGCCTTAGAGGTCTTGGATGTTCTGTTCATTTCTTCTTCTTTTCTTTATGACTACCTGAATGCTCTAATTCATCAACGTTACCTGTAAGACCTAAGATTCTCTCTTCTGCTTGAAGACTTTTTTGGTGAAGCTTTCCACTGTTTTTTTAAAAATTTGACTCATTAACCTTTTACATTTCCAAGATTTCTGCTATTTTTTTTCAAAATTTTTATGTCTTCTTGAACTTCTCATTTATATCTTTCATCATCTTCCTTAATTCATTCATTTTTTGTTATTTTCTTGGAATTAATTTATCTTTTAAAAACTTATTTTTAAAAATTCTTTATCTACCATTCCATCCCACTTTAATGTTTTTGGAGTTAGTTGTTAGAGATTTCTTATATATCTATGTTGAGATTTGTGCATCTGTTGAGATGGATATCTATTCACTTTCATGTAAAAGCCTTTTTAGGGAACAGCTGTTTTTTGCAGTAATGGGATCTGAACTCAGGGCCTTGCAGGGGCTAGGAAGGTTCTCTACTACTTCAACTACACTTGTGGCCCTTTTATGCTTTAACTATTTTTTGTATAGGCTCTGACTTTTTCCCATGACTGGCTTCAGACTGTGATCCTCATATCCATACCTCCAACAGAGCTAGATTACAGACATGCACTACCATGCTCATCTGGTTGGTTGAGATGAGGATCTCACTAACTTTTTGCTCAGAATGGCCTCAAACCACAATCCTCCCAATCTCAATCTCTATCTCTTAAGTAGCTGGAATGTTAGGCATGCACCATCATGCCTGATCTCTTTCTCTCTTTTATTTTCCTCCTCCTCCTCCTTCATCTTCATCTTCCTCTTCTTCTTCAAGAGAAAGTTTTCTATTGATAATGTTTCCTGAGATATCAGATTACTTTGAAATGTTGAATATATTTCCAATTTGATTTTGCAGTGTTGTTTCCCTGTTACTTCTTTTGTGGAAATTAGTGTGGTTTGCATGGTGTATCAGAGCCTGAGGGTTCTGCTTTCCCTCTAGACCTCCCAAGCATGGGGTACTTATTGGTAGGTCAGGAGATATGTTGTAGACAGAGTAGATGGAGGATAACCTCTGTAATTATTCATTTCACCTTGTTAACTGGTCTGAAGGGTTATGGGAGGAACCTGTGCTGTGGTTCCTTGTAAGTGTGGTGTCCATAGTCTTTTGGTAGTTTTTCTCTACTGCTGTAATAATGGATGACCAAGAGCAGGTCCTCAGGTGCCTCTTCTCCATGCATGCATGGAGCCTAATTGTTGGCTTTGGGTTATGTTCCCTATTCTTTGAGTTAAAGTATTTGCTGAAGTTGGAGTGGGTATGGGTTGTTTGTAGAGCAAGGTGCTAACTCTTAGCTAGGCTGGGAGTGTAGCAGATCAGCCACACAATGTGTCATGCTCAATTCTAAGCACCATGTAGAAAAGGGAAGACAGCAGCAACAGCAGCACACATCAGTAAAACACATGCACAAATAAAGTAAAAACCAAGTATCACATCATCACCCCACAACTCTGACAACAGCAGGAATGGTGGGCCCAGAAACAATAATCTAAACCAGAAAGCTTTACAAGATATAATTGAAAGAAAAAAATAATTAAGAAAGAAGAAATTAAGAAATGGAAAAAAAAGAGAAAAGTTTGAATATCCATAAAATTAAAAAGGGGGAAATCAGGAGAAAGGTGGAAAATGAAGGCCATAATTACAAAAAAAAAGAAGGAAAAGATAGTGAGGGAGAATAAAAAATTTACTATTAGAAGGAGAGGAAGAGAAAGAGAATAATAAAAATATATAAACAGGAAAAAGAAATACATATGTATACATAGAAATATGTATATATACAGATATATACATGCCAATCAACCAATCATCAATTACAGAAAAAGGAAAGAAAGCAAGAAAGAAGAAAAGAAATAAAGGAAAGTGAGGAGCTTAATATAATTGATTAAAATGCATCATCTCTTCTGGTGTGGTCAGGCTGGCAGGAATGCTCATTCACTACTTCTGCAAATCTTCACTTCTCTGTGCTTTCTTGGGCTATGCACCCCTTGGGGAGAGCAAATCCTGAGGAACATTCACTCCTTTCTTTTTCTGTGCTGCTCACCAGCCAGTGGGTGGGTGTGGTGTGGGACTAGAAGTGGTTGGAATGGCTTTGTTTCCCTGCTCACTACTACAGGTAACACGGAAGCAAATTTCCATCTGAGCTTACTCCAGAAACATTAGCTCAGCACAGCTCACAGCCCAGCTGGCAATGAACCCCATTGCACATCTGGATCTCAGCAGCCCCTGGAAGCCTACATGTAGGGCAGGACAGCAAAGTGTCCTGGGTGGAGCGGTGCAACAGGTCACATGCTTCCCACCACCCAGGACTATGGTTTTCTGAAGCCCAGTCCCTGCATTCTGACTGATCAGCCTTCAGCTTTAAAGGGGCAGCCAGTTCCACTTCATTCTATGTCTCCAACCTGAATCTCACTGCATGTGTTTTTCAACAAACTTGCTTCAGTGGTACTCTACCAGAGACACACTGGCCAGAACAGTGTGGCAGTTCGGTCTGTGAGTCCCATGTTCCCAGGAAAGGAACATGTAGGGACATAATGTTTCAAAAGAAGAGCTTGAGTAGTAACTAAGAGAAAGGAGTGACAAAAGGGATTACATGAAACTAAAAAGCTTCTGCACAGCAAAAGAAATGGTCACCAGATTGAAGAGGCAGGCCACAGAATGGGAGAAAATCTTTGCCATCTATACATCTGACAAGAGATTAATAACCACAGAATACACAGGGAGCTAAAAAATGTAAATTCCCCCCAAGTCCATGATCCAATGAAGAAATGGGCAAATGAACCAAACAGTTTTTTCAAAGGAAGAAGTCCAAATGGCCAGAAAACACATGAAAAAATGCTCAATATCCCTGACCATAAAGGAAAGTGCAAGTCAAAACCACGGGTTAAGATTCTACTTCTCTCCTATTGGAATAGTTATCATCAAGAACACAAACAAAGGTTGGCAAGGCTGTAGGAAAAAGGAACCCTCATACACTGTTGGTGGGAATGTGAATTAGTACAACCACTATGGAAAACAGTATGGAGGCTCCTCAAAAAACTAAAAATAGAACTGCCATATGACCCAGCAATTCCACTCTTTAGGTATATACCCAAAGGAATGTAAGTGAGGTTGCAATAAGGCACCTGCACACCCATGTTACTGAAGCCTTATTCACAATAGCTAAGCTATGGAAACAGCCAAGATGCCCCACAACTGATGAATGGGTTAAGAAAATGTGGTATTTTTTACTCCACCACAAAGAAGAATGAAATTTTGTCATTGGCAGGTAAATGTATGGAACTGGAGAACATCATGTTAAGTGAAGTTAGCCAGGTTCAGAAATCCAAAGGCCTCATGTTTTCTGTCATATGTGGAATATAGGCCCAAGGCATATGCAAGCAATCTTACGCAAAACATGTCCCACTAAGAGGAGGTCACTAATGGGAGAGGGAGGGTAAAAGGAGGAATTTAAGAAGGTGAAAAATGGTTGATGTACTTTCTATACAAGAATGAAACTAGAATTTTAAAACCTGATGAAATCACCATAAAAAGGGGACCAAAGTAGAAAGGAGAAAAATAGAGGGGAATAACCAATTTGGGTGATAACACATATATACATGGAAATGATATGATGAATTGCCCTGGTAGCTATCTTAAACAAAAATGTGTTTTTTTTTTTTTTTTAAAAAAAACAGAGAATAGGAAGGAAAAACAGGTCTTGATAAAGAAGAGTGATGGAGGGAGTGAATTCAACTATGATATATTGTAAGAACTTTTGTAAATGTCACAATGTACTCCCAGTAGAACAATAATGTGATAATAAAATAAAAGTTAAAAAAGAACAAAGGGTAAAGAGAGACAAGAAAGTAATGGAGAGGGTGAATTTGATCAAAGTACATTATATTCATGTATGGAAATTTCACAATAAAACCCCTTTGTACAATTAAGTTATGCTAATAAGAATGTATAAAAAGTAAAAAAAAAAAAAAAAAGCAGAGCTTGGGTATGGCCTTCTCAAGACATTTTCCTGTTAGATTCTGTTATTTTGTGAAACAGCGAGTACTTTTCAAGGGCCAGCATCTCATGCAGGTCCCAGATCAGCTAAGCGCAGACTGGCTTTCTCTTCTAACTTGTTTCTGTGTCAGTTTTTCCCACCATGTAGCTCCCTCTTTCCCTTTCTGTTACTCTGCCTGTCTGCTGCATCTTGGGTCATCATGGACTCAGCACTGATGCACACTTTCTTGCTTCTCTGAACAACCAGTCTCTGGGTCTCTTCAAGTGTCTGTCTGTCCAATGTTAAACTTCAGTGCTTCCTGTCAGTCTCCTACCTCGCAGAGAAGCTAGTTTTGGCTGTTTGGACTCGGAGTTGCTGAGAAGCTGGAAGGTTCTTCCTGCTTCGTTCTAATCTACCATCCTGGCTTCCACACTGAGGTTCTTTAGGGACAGACTCTGGTTCAGCAGGGTGGCCCTGAGAGTAGAATTCTAAAAAGGTCTCAGGTGGTGATGCTGTTGCTGTTCCTCAAATTATATTTCAAGTAACAAGGCTTTAAATGGAAACCTTTCTTTGCCTTTGAATGTGAGAGGTTAATAAAAAGAATGAGACAAGGATTTTCTCCCTGCAAACACTTCAAGAGTATAAGAAGCCTAAAAATCAAAGAATCTTCACATATTCTACTGAAATCTCCAAATCAAAGCTTGATAAATCAGCCATTCTTTGAGTCTACAGTATACTACAGGATACAGAATACTGTAGACTAGCAAAGTTAGAGGAGTCTCACTTCTGCTTTAAAACTAAGCACAAGTTGTTGTTTTTAATATGATGCAGGGATTAGCTTTCATAATATACCTAGGATATTTTCCTGGAGAATAACGGGATTTGAAACCTGTAGTTGGAAGTAAAAATTGGTTGCATTTTTACTCCGAATTATAGGTCTGTGGAAACTAACGTTGTTCTTGGGAAATCTTGATCATCATCATGGGATACCTAAGAAAGAAAGATTGTCCCAGAGCGTGAAGATAAGGGCTTGTTCTTTCTAACTGCACATTGATCAGTTCCTGGGGCTTCCTAAGTGGGACTCGGCAGAGATTCCTCACTGAGGTTACCTCTCGTAATCATCTGTCCTGACCTGATAATCTCCTATCTCTTTATGTACTGAGGAGCTTATTATCTCCTTTGCCCCTTGAAAATGTGGAAGCTTTGGAAAGTTAAGAGCAGAAGCAGTAAGGAGATGCAGGCAGCAGACATCGAGATGTCCCAGCTTTAAGCTGCCTGATGGTATCAGAAGGCAGAACACTAGGAAGGGCCACTGGGACATTCATTGGTCCTTGTCTGTTACAGAAAGTTTTTAATGCTTAAAAGTAATTAGTTTCCTTTGTTTTCTTGTAACTGTTGCTCCAGAGTAAAGGCACGTGCCTGAGTTAAGCAAAATGGGAGCCCTTAAAGCTAATCAGGATTGGAAGATAGGGAAGAATTTTTAGTTCAGCAAATGTCAAAGTGAGGAGAACCTTTAGAAATCAGATTTGAACTTCTGGTTCAAGATGGCATATGAATCCTATGAATTAATTCTCCCTCATCCTGAGTCTCATTGGATGCTTTCCAGAACACAGGAACCTATCAAAAGATGCTTTCCATTGCCTGAGAGGCTGACGAAGTGTTGCCAAGACTACACTGAGTGGAGCCTGACATACTTGTCAGATGCTGAGTGGGTGAACAAAGTCTGCTTGAGAATGAATAGGTGGAACTCCTAGCAAGATCATTCTCCTTTCATTATGACCAGGGCAGGGGTGGGGGGTGGGTAAGAGGGAAGTACAGGTTATGGCACAGTTTTGTGTAGCAGTTTCCAAATCTACTACTATCTAAGGCAAACATGCCCTGGGAGAGGGACAGTAGAGGGCTGAATTTGGTATTCACGCTCAGTCTACACTTGGCTCAGCTGAGGCTCTATGTGAACAGAAGGTCACAGAAGTGGCCTAGTTTTCAGGAGGTATCAGTCCAACTTAGGGAAGGACTTTATTGGCTTTCAAATTACATTGATGAATTAAGAAGTAATGCTTGTGCACAAAGGTGCACAAATATCAGCCAGCAGCCTCTTATGGATACTGACTCCCTTCTTCTCATAGAAAACTAACCTTCTTATCTGAAAAAAACAGTATCACAGCTTTTGAGTATACAGGTGGAACTTTCAAAAGAACACTTGGTTCTATGATTCTGGACTTCAGAGAAGTCTTGGCTGGAGTCAGCAAGACTGGGTGGTGGTTGAAACCCTGCTTACTGATGAAGGCCCTCAAGGACAGGGTAGACTCTTCAAAGAGAGGCCCTACCCCTGAGTTTAGAGATTTCCATCCTTGGGGAGGACTTTTCTGAGGTTTTATTGAGAAAAAGAGAGCCTTAAAGAACCCCAAAAGAGGCTCTAGTGAGTGAGAGAAATAGCCAGATAATAGGATGTTTGGGATGCTCAGATATGAGTATGGAATTGGCTCACATAATTTTGGAGGTCTGTAAGATCTAGATCTGCAAGATATTCAGGATAGGCTGGAACTGGTGGGCAGGAGACTTAGGGAGGAGCTAGACCTAGTGTTGCAGCTCCAGTCTGAAGGTAGTCTTCTGCCAGAATTCCCTCTTCCTCTGGGTCTTTTGTCTTAAGACCTTTAACTGATTGGATGAGCCCTTCCTACATACATTATGAACTCTAATCTTTACTAAAAGTCTACTGATGGTAATATTGTACTTATTAAATCTCATTTAAAGAATCCTTCACACCAACATCCAGATATGTTTGACAAAATATTTGGGTATTGTCACAAAATTAATCATCATAATGGTTCAGGTTGGATGAAGGTGGAGAAGTTCTGAAATGTTCATAGAAGTGAGTGAGATGTTGGATCAAGGTACTGAAGTCAGAGGACCTGGAGTGCCATGAGCACTAAAAGAAAAAGCTTTATGCTTTGGTTGCGGGGAGAAATTTATCTTTTAGTAAATATGTAGTTCTGATGTGTGTATGTATTTCTGACGTGTGTGTGCTTATATGTCTGACCATCTTTCTTTCCTCACTGATTACAATATCTCCTGCAAGCTGTTTCTCCTACTTTTTCCTTCTGAACTTTTCTTCTATTGGCTTATCTGACTCCTCCTGAATACTTTAAAGCATATTAATAGGTATAGCTATAAAATTGTAAACAAAACCCCATATTCACCTCCCTCCTCCCAACAAAACCTCACAGAAACCTGGTTCTTTTTCCATCTTTAGTTGCTACACCTTCAGGAGGCAGGCAGGGTAAATTCTAAGAGCTGAAGACATGTCCCTGGTTAGCTTGTCAATATCTGAGCTAGAATTCAGATGCAGGGATCCTGGCCTCAAATCTTTCTGTATCACAGATTCTTTAAGTCTTACTAAACAGACATTGAATACTCTATGTTCATTGATCTTAGGATTAAGAGGTACAGGAATAAAGGAGAAAGAAGGCTGATGACTTCTCCACACTTCGATTAAGTATACAGAGCGGTTAACTTCTAAGTTAACCTCCTCCTGCATCTTTCAGAGGCAGCAGAGCGCAGAGATTCAGTTGGGGATTCTCAGCTGCACGGTTTGGGCACTGTGGGGAGAGGATTATGAGAAGCTTTTGAGAACTTGGCATAAGCACAGCTGTGTCAAATCAGAAGGCTGAGTTTGGCATGGCCCCAGCCGCAGAAGGGAGCTACAGCAAAATGCAGCACAGCTGTTTCTCTTGTTACAAAGTCACGCCCCCCTCCCTGAGAACTGTTGCTCCAGCTCCTTGTTTACCACATTATATAAAAGAGTTGCCGAAGGAGGACCCGGTGGATTATTTGGATGTATGGATTGATTGGCTGGTTGCAGGCTGCTTGTGAAGCTGCTGCTGCTGCTGCTGCTGCTGGCTGTTTGTGTGTCTGCGAGTCTAAGGACCCAGACTACAGAGAACATGAAACAGTGCAAATCTGAGGGCAAAGACTGTGAGAGATTAAAGGGAGCATGGAACAGTGTGAGTCTAAGGAAAGAGACTTTAAAGAATAGAAAAGAAGCAAGGTTTTAAAGAATAGTAGAGAAGTGAGGCCTTAAAGGATAGAGAATAAAAGAAGCAAAGTAAAAAAAAGAGAATAATAGAGAAAATAAGTAACAAGGCTTTGTGCATCTCCATCAGAATGCCCAGCACACTTGGCCCCAACTTTCTGCATGTTTGTCTATCATTTGTCCTTTCTGCATCTCTAGTCGTCTCCAGTTAGGTCAGGAGGAACAGGAGCTCGAGAATGCTCTCTACCGGGCGCAGTTTTACTTCCAGCTTCTGCAAACATCAAGTTGAAGGTCAATTTGTAAGAAGGAAAGTTTTAAGACATTCTTATTTCAGATAGAAAAACTAAAGGTTTTTAAAGGACAGATAAAGATTAATGTAGGTCAGTTTTCTTTTCCTACTGAGCTTTGTGATATTTTGATAGAAGGAACAGGAAAAAATATGACAGAAGGAAAGCTGTTGGCATTCTTTTCTCTGGTTCTGTAAAATTTACCACCCAAGTCTGAGTGCTGCAGCCCTGGAGTAATTTGTCATGCCTTGGCAGGCCACCCCTCAAAGGAATTGTGATACAGTGGGTTTAGTGCTCATTTTTTTTTTTGTGGTGCTAGGGTTTGAACTCAGGGCCTACACCTTGATCCACTCCACCAGCCCTTTTTTTTGTGTGTGTATGTGTTAGGTATTTTCGAGATAGGGTCTCATGAGCTGTTTGCCCCCGCTGGCTTCGAACCTCAATCTTCCTGATCTCTGCCTCCTGAGTAGCTAGGATTACAGGCATGAGCCACCAGCACGCAGCTGGGTTCATTGCTCTTGAGCAGAATTACTTACCCAAAGGAGAGATGGCATCACGATTGACCCAGGAACATCAAATCAAAGGTGGACAACTTTTCCTTATGCAAATACTTTAAACTTCAGAATAAATATAAATGGAGTGCAGATTCATAAACCATTTTCTGGATTATTTCTTAAATAAGTTCCAATGTAATAGTACATAAATTGTTTCATAATTGGCTCATTAATTATGCTTTAACAGTAGAAATTTAAGCAGCAGCCTAATAGATACAAATTAAAATGCAGGATTAGATCTTTTTCTGTTTGGTCTGAGTGTGTCCGTTTATAGGATGGTAATGACCCTAGCTAGGTAACTTCTTCAAAGGATAAGCCACTTAGTAAAGCCAAAAGCTTGCTATGGATTGCTTTAGAGACTCCTTTAGGCCTGTATGCTCATGACTGACAGCAGGTGGCAGAGAGGGCTCTCGTGTTTGACATGTCTGAGAATATCAGCGGTGCCAGGGCACAAATCTCCCATAGCAATGGCCTGGGTCAGCATAGGGTGGTGAATGTGTGGGACCTGGCCATAGGTCATGGAATGACTAGGTTCTACTTGGGGTGGCCATGTACTCTGCCAAGTGAGAAGTAGAGGTCCACCATGCTCTGCTCTTGTGGGTAGCAGGAGGTCTAGTGGGACCTGGGGAAAAAAGAGGGGGATAGGAATCTGCAGGCCTAACCATATGTTCTACCGTTCACATCAGAATAGGGAGCTTATTTTCAGAATTTCTCAGCTTCTTTTCTTAAAGCAGTGGTAGCAGTACATTTTTGTATACATCTGAATGTTGTGCACTGCATTTCCATTGTTTTCATTCCTCTGCTAAAATAAAAAATGTCTTTCACAATATTTACTGAAATAAATATTCATCAAATTTACCATGAAAATGTGGGTAGAATAAACACTCAGAAAACATTTAAACAAGAAGCACCTGTGATAACTTCCAGGCCTGGTTATGAGCCCTTCATGGATGAGATGACCTCAGTGGTAGTGTCCCTGTCATTTCCCACAGTCTCCTCAGATGTCAGGTCCCCAGAGACATACATGTACCTGTTTTCTTTTCTTTGTTCCACCTGTGCATCCTGATGCACTGCAATGGAGCAGTTGATCCCTTTGGCTCCTGGTGGATTTGAATCTTTGCATGATGACTCCACAAATGTGTCAGGACACTGTGCCTTGTGAGTTCATTTAAACCTGTCCAATGCTCAATATAGTCAGTGGAAATTCTTAACGTGTATGCCATGTAAACAGAAATCTTCCTTAATTTTGAATACTGGTATAGATTCTTTTAATTTTATTTTGTATTTTTGTTTGTTTTGAGACAGAGTCTTGCTATGTGACCCAGGCTAGCTGTGAATTCATGATCCTCCTGCCTCACCTTCCTAAGTGTTGGAATTATACTCTGCACCACCTTGCCCAGAATTTTTTTTTTATTTGGTGGGTTTGGTCCTGGCATTCATCTTGAGTTGTAAAGGGAGTTGGGTCATGGTTTTGTGATTATTGTCTTCCATAATGAAATCTGAGACCTTGTTGGCAGAAATCCAGGCTCATGTTCATCTGCTTCTTTGGTTTAAGTCTATCAAAATATGTAAGACACTTGTATGCTGAAGTCAATGGAAATTTGTTTCATTTATTTTTCTCTATTTTTTGCTTTCAGTTTCATTATTTCCATTCTTTATTATTTTATTCCTTCTACTCACTTTGAGTTTATTTTGCTCTTGATTCTTTTTTCTTAGTAAAAATGAAAGCAAAGTTTATTGCAAAAGAAATTTAATATAAATTAGTGGGAATAAATAGGGGAAAAAAGTGAGAAGCATTTCCTGCTCTCCATGCAGGAAATGGGAGCAAAGACTCCCTTTTTCTAGATTCTTTAGCAGTCATCTTAGATTATTGATTTGAGACTTTTCTTTTTTAAAAGAAATATATGCATATATGCAAATTTCCCTCTGCTGTGGCTGTTTCACACATTTTCACATGCTGTATTTTCAACTTCCTTTACTTCAATATATTAAAAATTTCCCTTTGACCTGTGGATTATTTACAAGTGTGTTAATTTCCAAGTGATTAGAGATTTTCCCATTACATTTCACTTGTTGCAGAATGACTGAAAAGATTTCTATTCTATTAAGTTTGTTGAGGTTTACTTTATGACCTAGGATATGACTTATCTTGGTATAGATTTTGTGGGCACTTGAAAATAATGTGTATTCTGCTGTTTGGTAGTGATGTGTTGTATACCCATAAATGAGATCCTGTTTTTTGATGGTGTTGTTGAAGTCTTCTGTATCCTTGCTGATTTTCTGCTCAATTATTGTATTGAAGTCTGCAACCATAATTCTGGATTGCTCTAGTTTCCTTTCAGTTCTATTAGTTTTTTTTTTAACTTCATGTATTGCTTTGATGTTTGGTGTATACACATTAAAGATTGCTGTGTCTTCTTGGTGGATTGACTCTTTTATCATACAATGTTTCTCTTTTTCTATGATTATTTTCTTTGGTATGGTATTACCTTATCTGATATTGATATGATCACGTCTTCTTTCACTCTTTGGTGGTACTGGGGTTTGAACTCAGAGCCTTGTGCTTGCTAGGCAGGTGCTGTAGCACTTCAGTCATACCCCTAGCCCTTTGATTGTTATTTTTCAGAAATCTGCTTAGGCCTTAAACTTCCTACCTTTGCTTCCAGCATAGCCGGAGTTACAGGTGTGCACCATGACACCTAGTTTATTTGTTGAGATAAGGTCTTACTAGTGTTTCTTCCTGGGCTATCCTTGAACCACAATCCTCTCAATTTCTACTTCATGATTAGTTGGAGATTACAGGCATGTGCTATTATACCCAGCATAACTTCCTTCCTTCCCTCCCTCTCCTCTCTCTTCCATCCTTCCTTCCTTGCAGTACAGAAGGTTGAACTCAGGACCTTATGGTTGCTAGGCAAGAACTCTTATTTCTTGAGCTACTCCTCCAGCCCTTTTAGCATGGGTATTTTTGATATAGGTTCTTGCTTTATCCCTGGATTGACCTGAACCATGGCCCTCCTATTTGTGTCTTCCTGTGTAGTTGGGATTATAGACATGTGCCACTGGCCCAGCCATTGGTAAAGATGGGATCTTGTAAACATTTTGCCTGGGCTGATATTGAACCGTGATCCTTCTGATCTCTGCCTCCTGTGTATCTGGGATTACAGGCGTGTGCCATCACCCCCAACATTCCTTCTTTCTTTTAATTAAGATTTGCATAATATATTTTCCCTATCTTTCACCATGTTTATATCATTGTATTTGAAATTAGTTTCTTGTAGAAACTCCACAGATGCGTCATACTTTACAGCTTATTCTGCAGTCTCCATCTTGTAGTTCATGTAATTATCTCATTTAGATTTATGTAATTGGTGTTCTACTAGGTCTTAAGTCTACCATTTTTATGTGTTTGCTTGGTTATGTCTATTTCTCTGTTTTGTTTTTCTAACTTTCTGAGGGTTACTGGAACACTTTTATTCTTATTTATGTATTTTATTACTATTACTATTATGATGAGGATGATGTTGGCCTCATGTTTGCACTGCAATTGCTGAACCACAGAACTATACCCAGCACGGTGCATGCCTTTAAATATATCTCCTTACACAGCTTCTTATGGTGACTGTGGACTCTTCATCACACACATTAACACCGTGTTGGATGCCGTTTCTCTCCCAGTTCTAACGAGTATAGAAATCATTCCTTTACTGTCCCTTGCTCCCTATTTATGTAATTATCTGAAATATTTCTTTTATATACATTTAGAATCACATCAGGTAGTAGCATAATTTTTGCTTCTAACATCAAATATAATTTATAAAACCCAAGAAGAAATGTTTGTTGTGCTAACCCATGTGTTTCCTTAATGAATTCTTTTTTCTTTTCTAAAGTTCCAAGATTCCTTCTTTCGCTGTTTTCTTTCTTTTAGAGAACTTCATTCAGCCATTCTCATAGGGTAGGTCTGCTAGTGACAACTTTTGTCAACTTTTTCAGCATCTCTTCCTTTGAGAAAGCCTTGATTCCCTTCACTCCTGAAAGATATTTTCACTGGAGTCAGGGTTCAGGGCTGGCTGCTCATTTCTTTCAGCACTTGAAAAATACTGTGTCCTTTCTCTTTGTTGTCTTTGGTTTCCAGTGAGAAATCTACTGTCATTTGAATTGATCTTCCCCTAGAAGCAAAGTGTCTCTTTCACTTCTTTCAAGATCTTTTTCTCTGTTTAGTATTTTGAATTCAATGTGCCTTAATGTGGATTTCTTGGATTTAATCTGTTTGAGATTCACCCAACTTTTGAAACTGCAGGTCTATGTCTTTTGTCAAATGTAGGAAGTGTTCAGCCAAAAGGCACTAAAATTTTTCTACCCCTTAAACCATCAAAAATTCTTTTATAATTTTATTCAAAGGATTTGAATATATATATATACTTACCAGCATCAGTAGGAAGCTGGAAATTGCAGGTGGTGTAAAGCAAAGAGTTAGATAAATGAGTTGGTCCTCATTACTTAACGTCTATCATACAATTATTAACCAGCTTGTAGAAGAATAAATAGTGATATGAAAATGATAAAAATGTACTAATAAATGTTAAAAAATTAGATAAGGACTATGTTTAGGATGAGTTCATTAAAATATGTGGAAATGGTGCATATTGGAATTCTAGTTCCCTTATTATCTGTGTAATCTTTAGCTAATTACTTATGACTTAACTTCCTTCCATTTTCTTATCTGTAAGATGGAGGAGTATTGGAACCTACTTTATGGGGGTTGTCTGAGGAGTCAATGGGGTAATATACGTTAAAAAAACTTAGAAAAGTGTCTGGAATAGAGCAAATGACACATAAAAGTCCTTTATTATTATTGTTGGTATTATTGAAAGAAGTTACAAGTTCTACATAAAGATATTGACAGTAGCTAGAATTATCTACATGTAAGATCTAGAGATGCTTATTCCTTTTTGTGTTTTTCTTTATTCATGCTTTTTTACAATCTTAAGAAAAAGCTTTGAATAAAACACATATATCAAAATTTGAGTGAAATATTGATAAATATTATAAAAATTTGCACATATATGTGTGTATATTGGCAAGAGAAGAGGAAATCCAAGTCATCCATAAAAAAGTTGGCACATAAAAAGAAAACCTTATCATGCTTCTCCAGCCTTATTTATTTTTTTCAGATGAATGTTTGGGCATAATTATATTCAGAGTGTGTATATATTAGTCTTGCTTTTCACAACATGTCACACATATATCTTAATGTTAGAAAGGACAGACATGACATTTTACATTATGAATAGTCACTTAGGAAGTGATATTACAGGCAGCACATGTTTCTATTACTGCAATCTCTGGTTACTTCTAATTTGGGCTACTAAAATGATCTCACACCTTTTATCCTTTTTTTTACTTTTCTTTTTTCCACTTTGTATTATTAAAGATGTGAGAAATGGCCTGTCAGAGTTAAAGAACAGCTGTGAAATTTTTTGCCAAGTTTCTTTCCAGATGTCTTTCTTACTTGATACTGTCTTTAGAAAAAATGAGAGCAGGTTGATTTTTCCAATCTCCTTTGAGATCATTGAACATTTAAAAAAAAAATCTTTCGCTAATTTTAAGTCAAAGGAGGTAACCTGGTATCTACTTTTCTTTGTTTTGTGTGATTTTGAGTTTTCTCCTCATAGTTTATAGCTTGCTTTTTCTCATTTGTAAATCTTCTGCCTGTTGATCTTAACATTTTTCTAATCTATAGGGATATACTCTGTTTAATAGGGCATTTTTCCAAGTCATTTTTCCTGCAGACATTATTTCAGTCTGCTGTTTGTGTTTATAGTTTAGTTACTTTTTGTGTACAGAGATTTAAAATTTTTATGGTCAAAATTTTTCAGTATTTTCCCTTTCTTAATATAAGAAACATAACATGTTACTGCTGGGTTTAGAAAATATCTTTTTCCAGAACTTTGAAAAATATGTCACCTTGTTTTTTCATTTTTTTTGAAGAGAAAATATTTAACTCTTGATGAGTTGAGAGGGAACAATAGGCAAGTCTTTTAAATGAACAAAGAATAATAAAGGCTTAGTGAGAACACTATGTTGATGTCAAATGAAGTGCAGAAGGGTTAGCACCACTCCACATGGACTTCTGTAGACCTTCCTTGGGGGGGCCCTAAATTGAGGAAATGGTTAGGATAACAAAGGGATCATAGTGCTTATATTTTAAAAAATGGCTTGGGGACCCTAAGACTGATGGCTGTTCAGAAATGTTTGGAGATGGGTATGGTAGTTTAAACCTATAATCTAGCATTCAGGAGGCCGAGGTGGAGGAATGAGAGTTCAAGACTAGCCTGTTACCTAGGGATACCCTGTCTCAGAAACAACAAAAACATGTTTTTATTCTTGTCAATACACAGTGTATGGTTAAGGACCAAGTTCTGGGGGCAAGGAGAACTTTGTTCATGTCTCAGTTTTACTACTTAGAGGGTATGTGTTCTAGGGTAAGATTCAGATTCAGCTAAGCTTCAGTTTCTTCATCTGTTAAATGGGAATGATAACGATATTGACCTCATGGTTACAAAATGACGATTAAATGAGTAAACGCAGGCAAACATTTAGTAAGACACTTGGTTTAGAGCAGGTCCTTTTGCTGGTTATATCATTAACTTTGTTTTATAAGCCAGAAGAGTAGAAAGGGAATAAGAATGGCAAATTCTATCGTGTAGGAGGCAAGATCTATTGAGATTCTGGTTTGTATCAGTAGATCACGGGTTTTGTTATGGAATGTTTTCAGGCAATGACTGGAACAAGGCCCGGCTCTTGTGAATGACCCTCATGTATTACTCCATGCTGTCGTTCTATGAGGCTGTTGTCTGGTGCCCTGTGGAACAATGTGAGGAAGACTTGCTTCCTCCTGTCCCTTCATTGTCATGGCATGTTAGCTTAGGAATATAAACGAAATTGAGGTTTAGACCAGGCAGTGCAGAATATTGAATGCTAATTAGCTTGTCAACATTGCAGATGTTATTGAAGAGTCAGAAGATATGACAAGACCTATAGTTTAAGAGGAAGATGCAGAGTGGATTGCCTGGGAGACAGGTTTGGGGCAGAGAGATTCCAACTGGTGAAAATCTCTAAAGATTGGGGGTGGGGTGCAAAGAGAGGAAGGACAGAGGTGGTGAAGTGGGACAGGTTCTAGATACAACTAAGAGGGAAGCTGATAGGATTTGACCGTATTTGTGTGTGTGTGTGTGTGTGTGCGCGTGTGTACTTGTTAAAGACAAATGAAGCCAGATATTAGTTAAGACTGATAAAAACAAGTTTTATTCTGAAATAATGGATAGTATGAGAAAGAGCTGAGCTCCATTCTAATTTGTGTGGAGTGGTTGGGCATTTTAAAGGGAGGAGTAATGGAGTAGGGAGAAGGTTGATCTCGGGTTCAGTAGTGTCAGGTAAGAGGTATAGCCAATGTAAACTTGAGTAGGCAGCTGTGTCTGCTGGCTGGCAGCTGTTCAAGTTAGGATGCCATTTTTGCACAGAGGCTGTGAGACAAAGGTCCTACCTTTTCTGATGATTACATTTCAGAGGAATGACTGTCAGGCACTTGAAGAAGATACACATACATTGTAGGAGATACATACCTAGAGTTCTCAAAGGGACAGTGGAAGGATTTATAACTATTAAGAGTTTACAGTAAATAAGAAAAAGGAAGGGTAGACCAGTGGTCAGAAGTCCTCAGCTCCAACAAATGGCAAAATCTTTTGACACCCTTGAGCTTCTCCGGGTAGGGACACAAACCGGGATAGAATGACATAGGGATTCAGGCTGGCAGAAGCCAGCTCGTGTTGGTTGAGTGTCTTATGCCCTTGGCTCCTTGCAGGGCAGAGGCTAGTGCAGAGGAGTGAAGGGCTGGAGTGCTAGGTACTACTTCTGGTCCTATTAATTTCTGAGAGGGGAAAAATTACTCTCTCATGTCACGATGATCAAAAGGGATAATACATGTGAAATGACTTTGGAAAATGTTAATAATTATTTTTAATACTGAGAATCATAATTGGAGAGCTTGGCTGCCTCTTGTGTTGTGAATTTTTGGAGCAGCATAAATGGCCAGTTCCTTTAAGGGAGGGACCCTGAAGGTGACACTGTTATAATTCCCTTTGCAAATTGATTACTTATGACTGATGGCCTCCAACTTGCTTCTCTTGATTTTTTTCCCCCCTTTTCTTTTTGGACTTGCCTTCATTGCCACCAGAGAAGATTCTTTTTTAAAAAATACTAAATATGCTCAAAGTGAGACCAAGATTATTTCTTAATTTTAAAGGCTTTTCCCCCCATGTGTGTTATGCTAAGAAAGAATAATAGAGTTTGATATTTCAAACTATTTTCTGTCCTGAATCTATGAGATATGTTACTTGGAAAGCATTAAGTCCTCTGATAAGGGCTGTGACTTCATTTTTCATTTTAAAGGATTGACAGAAATATTCAAATGATGTACCTATTTATCAACTTCAAAGCTTAATTAAGGCAAAGCACCTTTTGAATTTGGATGAAAACACTAGGTGGAGATCTGTTTTTTACTTTGTACTAAATCTGCTCTCCCCAGGGGGCCAGTTGCTAAAGCATTTTGAGGGGAATGTTAAGGAATGATATCCTTTGTTTTCATAATGCTTTCATCTTTTCAAAGTGCTTTTAATAATCTCATTCCATCCTTACAACAAACTAGAGAAGTCAGCAGATCTAAGGCCAGTGTACTCCATGCACAGATGAGGAAACTGAAGCCCAGTGCGATTGAAGGCAGATCTGGGCTAGAGTATAGACCTCCTGTCTGTTACTGCAGACTCAGCCAAAAGCTGCCAGTTCCCGAGTAGATCAGAGCAGGCACGTATGGGGCACTGCAAATCTAGTAGAAACTCATGGCTAAGCTTTACAGGTCTAGTCGACTGCTTGGAGAACTGTCTTGAGGTTCTGCCGCAATTACCGATCAACATGTCATTTAATATCCCCTATAGGAACATTTGGGAGGGTTTAAAACTAAGAACACATCTTTATTTTGGGATGTTGCTTTTTTCACAAATTGATTTATTGAGATATGACTTGTATACCATATGATTTATACAGTTCAAGTGTACAATTCAATGAATTTTAATATATTCACAGAAATGTATAACTACCAAAATCATCAAACACAAAGTACATTTTGTTATAAGTTGTCAAATGTCTCATGTAATTTATTAGGTGCTGTACCAAAAGAAAAGAATTGAAATGGTCTATGGGTTTGCTTTTGCATCATTGTGAAGCTGAAAAATCATTAAGCCGAAGCATTGTAAGTTGAGGACCAGCTATATTTTTTAGAGGCATCTGCTTCTATATTCATAAGAGATAGTGGTTTATAGTTTCGTGTTGATTTTTTTCTGGCTTTACAGTCTTAACTTGTTTTAAGTTTATTCATATTGCTTATTTTTCCTTTAGTCAGTTTCAGTAATTTGTATCTCTAAGCGTTTGTCCATTTAATTTACTTTATCTAATTTGTTGATGTACAGTTGTTCATAGTATTCCTGTTTTATTTCTATAAGGTCATTATTAGCAATGTCTCTTCTTTTGTTTCTATTTTTATTAATTTGAATCTTTTCATCTTTTCTTCTTGGCTAATCTAACTTAAGTTGGAAATTTTATCTTTTCAAATAATCAGTTTTCAGCTTCATTGACTTTCTCGACTGTTTTTCAACTTTTTTGTCATTTACTTCTGCTCTAATCTTTATTATTTTCTTCAATCTTCATAAGAGTTATTTTACTTTTTAGAATATCTCGTGGTGGAAAGTTACTGATTTGGGATATTTCTTTCTTAATAGAGCACAGATTTTCTGAAAGAATTTTCTCAAATGCTCTTTAATAGATGGTATTCTATTTGTTGTTTACTATTTGGACCATTTCCAGAGGTTTAATATCCATATATAATTATATAACATTTACTGAGTTTTAACAGATAAATCATGCAATTTCTCCCAGTTGCACTGGGGAGCAGGTCAGCTGAGCTTCTAATGTGTCATGCTTATTGTTGACCTCATGCTTTCTCTCTATGAAGGGATTTCTATGGATACTGTAATATGCAGGACAGGGTCAAAGGAGAAGTCCTTGAGGAAGGTAAGCAATAGGCATGAAGAGCTGAGGGCAGAACTTCAAGTAATGAGAATAGACTTAAGTTGAATATTAGAATAAACTTTCCAGCAACTGGAATGCTGACAATGCACCAAGAGCTACCCTGTGTTTAGGGCCCCTGTACACTATATCAGAGATCATCCAGATTATTAAAGGCATTCCAGAAAAGATTCCATTTCTGGTGGGATGGTGGATAATGTGACCTCTTGTTCACTTTCAAGCAAATCTTGAGAAGCCATTATCGGACACTACCTGGAAGCTGCCTGAGGTACAGAGTCTCATAGATGGCTGTGGGGACAAGGCTTGCATTCAGCAAGGATCACAGGACCCTACCCCTATTTTTATGAGAAAAGATGGAAAATCACTTTCCAAGAAGCACAAAATATGTTCTCTAGACATGTGTATGTCTGTGTATATAATTTATTTTTTATTCTTTCCTTTTTTTCTGGATACAGAAATGAGATCACAAGTATTAATAGTTTTATTTTGTTTAATTGTAGGCAAAGACAAAGAAATATGACATGTTGGTTAAACTGTGTACATTTATTGTGGATAAACATAAGGTTCCTATTCGGTAGAAACTTTCTATTGAGAAATCTGAAAATATTCTGATGATTTTACCTTTATATGTGACTTCACACTTTCTTGGAGCTTTTCATATTCTTTCTTTGTATTTCAGAAGTCTATAATGTGTCATGGAGAGATTTTATTTTTCTGGTTGTGTCTATTTGGAGTTCTAAATATCTCTTGTATCTGGATGCCCATATATTTATTTCCCAAGATTTGGAAAATTTGCAGCTATTATTTCACTGAATGTGTTTATTTGCCTTCAACCTGTAGCTCAAATCTTTCCTCTATTCCAATTATAATTAAGTTTGGTATTTAATGTTATCCTACAGATTTTGTATGTTCTGATCATTTTCTTATTGTTTTCTTTATTACTGTCTGTATATAATAATTAATTAACTTCATCTTTAAGCTCTGCTAGTCTGTATTCCCCTTGATTTAGTGTATTGGTGAGGCTGTCCACTGAGTTTTAAAGTTCGGTTTATTGTGCTTTTCATTTCCAAGATTTCTGTTTGGTACATTTTCAGAATCTCTACCTCCTTATTGAATTTCTCTTTTATATCCAGAATTGTGTCCCTTAATTCATCCAGCTCTTTATTTGTATCTTTTTAAAATTCATTGATCATTTCTAAAATTATTCTTTCAAATTCTTGTTTTCAACATTTCATCCACTTCATTATCTTTGGAGTCAGTTACATTAGAGTTATTAACTTTTGGAGGAGTCATGTTGCATTATTTTTTCATATGTCTTGTGCTTCTTTGTTGATATTTGAGCATCTGTTGGGATCTTCCATTTTTATGTGAGGGACCTTTTCTTGATGATGTGTCCTGGGATATTGGTTCATTGTGCAGTGTTGAGTGTACTTTTAGGTGGACTTCATAATATAGTTTCTCTATGGCTTCTTTGCTTATGATTAGTGGGTTTTCATGTAGTGCATACTGTGCCAGAGCTTAGACCCACTTCTCTGTAGATCTCAGAAGAGTAGGATCACCAGTAGTTCAGGCAGGTATGTTGGAGACAGTCAAGTATATGGGGTACACCCTTTGTGATTACTATCCAGTCTCATAAGCAATGGGCAGTCTGAAAGGGTATGGAAAGGTCCCTAATAGTGGTGTCCACCATAGTTGTATTATTTCTCTCTGCTGTTGCAATGGGGATGAATGAACATTCTTGGGACTTCAGCCTCCACACTCCCAGGCATGCCTACTTGGGAACACAATGTTGGCTGGGGAATTTTTTTCTCCCCTGTTATTTAAGTTGAACTATCACCAAGGTTTGAGTGGGACTAGGTTATGGCTAGATTAAGAGGGAATTTCTTTCAACTGGGTTAGAAGTGTAACTTAGTGGCAAAGCACTCACTTACTGCACTTGAGGTGCCAGGCTTATCTGCAGCACCATTTAGAAAGAAGAAAACAAACAGTAGTAACAACCACAACATGAAAAAACCAGACATGGAAGTATAATAATAACTGATTACAAACAAGAACAACCACAAAATCAATAACAATAGAAAAAAAAGGGGGGAAATTAATATAGAATGAACTAAAAAAGTTAATAATTCATAAAGACTAAAAATAAAATCCTCTTGTTTCAAATTTGATTGTTCATATGTGACTAGAAATTTATCCATTTCTTCTGGATTTTCCAATTTATTTGAATATAGGTTTTCAAAGTAATCTGCAATGATTCCTTGGTTTTTATTGGTGCTTGTTGTGATCTCCCCTTTTTTGTTTCTAATTTTATTAGTTTGTGTCTTTTCCCTTCTCATTTCAGTCCGATTTGCTAAGGGTTTATCATCTTATTTATTTTTTCAAAGAACCAACTTTTTGTTATATTGTTTCTTTATTTGTTTTTTTTTTTTTCCTTTTGGTCTCTATTTCATTGATTTTGGCCCTTTTTTTTTATTATCTCTCTCCTGCTAGTTTTGAGTTCAGGTTGTTCTTGTTTTTCTAGGAGTTTAAGATTCAGCATGTATTCATGGCTATAAAGTTACCTCTTAGCATGCCTTTGCTGTGTCCCATAGATTCTGGTAGGTTGCACTTTCATTTTCATTAAATTCCAGGACCTTTTTTATTTCTTCCGTTATATCTCTGATGATCCACTGGTCATGGAGCAATGTGTTGTTCAATCTCCAGGTGTTTGAGTATTTTCTGCTGTTTCTTTTGTTGTTGAGTTTAGTTTTATTCCATTGTGGTCTGACAGTATGCAGGGGACTATTTCAATTTTCTTATATTTGTTGAGGCTTACTTTATAACCTAAAATATGATCTATTTTGGAGAAAGTTCCATGGGCTGCTGAGAAGAATGTATATTGTGTTATTGCAGGATGGAATACTGTGTAGATGCCTGTTGGGTCCATTTGATCTATGGTGTCATTCAATTCTAAAGTTTCTGTATTATGTTTTTAAATTGAAGCAGCAATAAAGAGTATCCCAAAAAAGAAAAGCCCAGCACCTGACAGATTCACTGTTGAATTCTTTAAAACTCTACCAGACCTTTAAAGAGAACTAATACCAATACGTCTCAAACTTTCCATGAAATAGAAAGGGAACGAACACTGTCGAAATCTTTCTATGAAGCTAGTATTACACTATCCCCAAACTGAACAAGTGCACAACAAATAAGAGAATTATAGACCAATCTCTTAGATTGCCTTAGATGTAAAAACTCTCAATAAAATACTGGCAAATCGAATTCAAAATGATCATACACCAGGATAAAGTTGGTTTCATCCCAGGAATGCAGGGATGTTTCAACATATGCAAATCATTAAATGTAATACAGCACATTAGCAGAAGAAGACATAAACCACATCATCATCTCAACAGATGTAGAAAAAGTCCCTGAAAAAAATTCAACATCCTGTCATAATAAAAGCTCTGATGAAACTAAGAATAGAAAGAATGTACCTCAACATAATGAGGACTATACATGACAAGCTTATAGCCAACATCATACTAAGTGGGGAAAAACTGAAACAATTTACTTTAAAGTCAGGAATGAGATAAGGGTGTCCAGTCTCTCCAATCTTATTGAACACAGTCTTGGATTCCTAGCCTGAGCAATAAGACAGGAAGAAGAAACAAAAGGAATTCAAACAGGAAAGGAAGAATGCAAATTACCCCTATTTTCAGATGACATGATCATATACTTAAAAGACCTGGAATACTCCACCAAAAAATCCTAGACATCATAAACACTTTCTTCAAATAGCAGGATACAAAATCAACTTACAAAAATCAGAAGCCTTTCTGTCTATCAATAATGAACAGATGTAGAAAGAATATAGGAAAACAGTTCCATTTACAACATCCTCAAAAAATAAAATACCTGGGAATAAACTTAACAAAGGAATGGAAGACCTCTACAATGAAAACTATAAACCACTGAAGAAAGAAATTGAAGAAGACTATAGAAGATGGAAAGATCTCCCATGCTCATGGATTGGCAGAATCGATATTGTGAAAATGGCTATATTACCAAAAGCAATCTACATGTTAAATGCAATTTCCATAAAATTCCAATGACATTCATCACAGAGATTGAAAAAATCAACCCTAACATTCATATGGAAGAAAAAAAACCCATGAATAGCCAAGGCAAAAAAAGAGGAACACTGGAGATATCACAATACCTGACTTCAAACTATGCTAGAGAGTCATAGCAATAAAAACAGCATGGTACTAGTACAAGAACAGATACGAAGACTAATGGAACAGAATAGCAGGCCCAGATATGAATCCACACAGCTATGCCAACCTGATTTTTAACAAAGGCACCCAAAACATACAATGGAGAAAAGACAGTATCTTTAACAAATGATGCTGGGAAAACTGGGTATCTGCATGAAGAAAACTGAAACTAGATTCACGTCTGTCACCCTGCAGAAGTATCAACACAAAGCAGATTAAGGACCTAAATATAAGACATGAAACTTTGAAGCTAGTGCAGGGAAGAGCAGAGAATTCACTGGAACTTATAGACATAGGCAATAACTTTCTAAATAGAATTCAAATGGCTCATTAACTAAGGGAAATGATTGACAAGTGGGACTACATGAAACTAGAAAGCTTCTGCACAAGAAAAGAAATGGTCACCAGATTGAAGAGTAAGCCCACAAAATGGGAGAAAATCTTTGCCAACTATACATCTGACAAGAGATTAATAACAAAAATATACAGGGACTTGAAAAACTAAACTTCCCCCAAATCAATGAGCCAATAAAGAAATGGGCAAATGAACTGTAATAGAGCATTTTCAAAGGAAGAAGTCCAAATGGCCAAAAAACACTTGAAGAAATTCTCAACATCCCTGGGCATAAAGTTAACACAAAGAAAAACCACAATTAAGATTCTACCTCACTCCCATTAGAATAGAACACAAATGACAACAAATGTTGGAGAGGATGTGGGGAGAAAGGAATACTCATACACTGTTGGTGAGAATATAAATTAGTAAAACCACTATGGAAAACAGTGTAGAAGCTTCTCAAAAAGCTAAAAATAGAACTGCCATATGATCCAGTAATACCACTGCTAGGGATATACCTAAAGGAATGTATGGGTCAGATTACAATGAAAGCACCCATGTTTATTGCACCATTTTCACAATAACCAAGCTATGGAAACAAGATGCTCCACAACTGATGAATGGATTAAGAAAATGTGGTATTTATATAGAGCTAAATTTTATTCAGCCACAAAGAAGAATGAAATTTTGTCATTTTCCGGTAATGGATGGAACTGGAGAACATCATCTTAAGTTGCTACCCAAGTTGAAAAAGCTAAAGGGTGCATGTTTTCTCTAGTATGTGGAATATAGGCCTAATACAAATACAAGCAATTATATATATATAAAGCATATATCCAAAAATGGGACTGGCAGAGAGATCAAGGGAGGAGGAAAGGAAGGAAAGAAAGATAGCAAGTAATTATGAAGTACATCACATCTGTGTAGGACCAAGACACAAAAAAACACACTGAAAACTGGACAGGGAAAAGAGGATAGGGAAAAAAGGCGGGAAGCACAAAGCATGTATAGGTAAAATTCCAAAGCAAAAATCTTACTGAAAAAGGAACAGACACCAAAACAATGAAGAACAACAATGAAAAACAGGTCACACTAAGGGGACGTTATGAACAGAATAGTGAGCATGAAAGAAGGAAGTAAATAAGGTGAATGTGGCTGATGTGCTTTCTAAATAAGAATGAATATGGAACTTTTAAATCTGTTGAAATCACCATATGAAGAGGACTAAGGTAGAAAGAAAAGTGGAGGGGATGAACTAATTTGGGATACAATACATATATACATGGAAATGTCATAATGAATTCTCTGTATAGATAGATATCTTAAACAAACAAAAATATCTTTTTTTCAAAAAAGAGAAGATAGGAAGATAAAATAGGGCCTCTCTGGAAGATGGTACTAATGGAGGGGGGAAAGTGAAAAGGTGTAGGAGGATGAATATGGCAGAAATATTATGTACTCATTGTAAAATTTTGTTAATGTCACAATGTATCCCCAGTACAATAATAATATAATAAAATAAAAAACAAAAAATAAAAAGGGCAAAATGGGAAAGAAGAGTAAGAAAAGACCCAGTTAAAGAATAAAAATTTTACAAAGGTAAAAAGGAAAGAGAAAAGCAGGAGAGATAAAAGATAAAAAAAAAAAAAGAGAATGAAATACATTCAAGCCACTGACTTCTTGGGCTATGTACCCCCGAGAGAAAACATATGTTGTGAGTCATTCACCCTTCCCTTCTTTCCTTTGTGTTGCTCCTCATATGGTTTGTGAGCAAGCCAATCGTAATACCTTTCAGCTACCCAGCTTGCCAGTATGATCTAGGATGGAATACAGTGTCTTCTGGCAAGAATTTACTCCAGTGCTATTTGTTCTGTGCACCTAGGGCAGAGATGAGGTTCGTTGCTATAAAGCATCAGTCTTCAGTGTCTTTTGTGATGCCTGTTGAGGAGATCTATGGGGCTGCAACTCTCTGCATTAAAGGGCACTAGTGGGTTGGCATACTAGCTCCTGTGCTTAATCACAGGTCACCAATCACTGCCAGTCCACCCTCCTCCCCCAACCTGGTGGCTGACTTCTCCAGTTGTCAGTCCTAAAGTCCTTTGTTCCCTTACACAATCATAGACCTGTTTTTTAGTGCACAGAGCTTTTAATGGTTTTGTTTCAGAGGCTCTCACCCACAGCCAAACTACCTGTTGAGACAGATTCCCACTGGTTCAAAAATCAGTGTTTTCAGTGATTCCAGGAGACATGAATCACTAAGCTAGACATTCTCGATGGTTCCTCATTATTGTACCCGAGCATATGCTGGAAACTGGGGACAACTTTCCCAGTTCTGGAATGGTTTGCATATTCCAGGTTTACTCTCTGTTTAGACTATACTTCTTCTACATGGTGTTGAATCCTATGTTAGTTGTTTTTTCTGAGTCTTTCCTGTCTTTCACCTCTACCCTAATCCATGGCATTGGCTTGAAGTGCTATCTCTCACCTTCTGTTCCACTATCCAAAATCTCTGGATTTTTCTAAGACTGCTCATAGCTGAACTTCAGTGCTCTTTCATAGTCTTCTATCTCAATGACTAGCTGCTCCCTAGTTCTGATCCTATCTCATGGAGATACAGGGGTTTATAGGGTGTCTCTAGGCTGTCATCTTGAGTTTTGCCCATTGCTATTTTATTTTCAAGAAACTAAAAGGACTGGGGTTTTAGCTCAGTGGTGAAATGCTTGCCTAGCATGGGCTAGTCTCTGGGTTTGATCCCCAGCACTGCAGGAATAATAATAACAATAATAGTAATAGTAACAAAGCTGAGCATAGTGGCTGGTCCACATCTGTAATCTCAGCAACTGGAAGAACTGAGAATTGGAGACAGCTATGTAGCGAGAACTTCTCTCAAAAAAAAAAAAAAACACCAAACCAAACCAAAAAAATCTAAGATATCTTCCAAACAATCAGAGTTGATAAATTAAGACCATTTTTTCCTTTGATATGTATTTTGATTTTTTCCATTCTAGGGCATTGCACATACTAGGCACATTTTTTTAATGTGCTTTTTTTTTTTTTCTATTGGAAAAGGGACTTGTAGGGTCTTTTTGAAATTTCAGTGTACCTAGGCCTGTTAGTTTGGTTGGGTTGCCATAACAAATTACCACAAAACGGGTAGCTGAAAGAACAGAAATTTATTTCTCACTGTTTTGAATGCTGAAAGTTCAGGATCAAGGTGTCAGTACAAATTGTTCCTCCAGAGGCTCCTTTTCTTGGTTTGCAGGTGGTCACCTTCTTACTCTCCTCTCACATGGTGTTGCCTTGGTCTCTGTGTTATCTGTGCTCTGATCTTGTCTTACAAGGACTCCAGTCATATTGGACTAGGGCTCACATATCTGACCTCATTTTATGTGAACTAACTCTAAACTCCCTATATTTCTAAAGACAGACAGTCATGTTCTGAGGTTCTGGGAATTAGAACTTGAACATATGAATGGAGGGTAGAGATGGGATTGAGCCCAATTAGTAGGTTTTCCTTTCCCTCAAGTGCTGTTTCCTATCACTATTTTCTTTCCATAATAATAAATTTTAGAATTTAGAGACAATTACACAGTAGCAACTTAACTACTGCCAATTTTGGATCAAAGCTGATCGCTGATGTGGGTACCAGCTTTTGCCTAAAAGTTTGTTGGTATTTCTGCAGAGATGTTAGCTAGCTCTCTAGAAGGTCAACTTCATCCCAGTGGTACCCAAATAAGTTGAGACACAGTAGCCTTGCATATATAATGTCTTTAAAAAAATGGGTCTGGGGGTGAGAGGGAACATACTCACTTTTGTACTAAGGATCAAAAAGACCTCTGATTGCCTTTATGTTTTGTTTTTCTTGCGAAGCCAGCTATATTTTCACAAATATAACTGTTTTGTTGACTCCTATAAGACATTATTAAGAAATCTCTACTTCAACCTACTGCAGCCACATGTAAGTATATGCCATATTCAAGAGGTGCAGGATAAAATGTTTCATTATGTCAACTCTAGCATTTTATTAAAACTCACTCTAGGGGCTGAGGCTGTAGCTCAGTAATATAGCACTTGCATAGCATGTGTGAGACCCTGGGTCCAATTCCTAGCACTGAAAAAACAAATAAGAAAAAACCCCACTCCACAATCAATCATCTCATGAGGCAAAGTTTTGAGTGAATAAAATGACATAGCCTTCATATTCTTTTGTGAAATTTTTTTACATATTCTTTAAAATAGAATCTTACATATCCTTTCATTAGTGCAGTCATGATATCATGAGTGTGATATTTTTTCTCTCCTACTCAGAAATGTCATTTCAGCCAAAGAGTCAACTTAAAATTTATTTTCTAATTACAAATGCAATGTTTAGAAAACACAGAAAGGCACAACTGAAACAAAAATCACTTGTAATTGCATATTCTTAAAGTAGTCACTGATGTTTTTTTTTCCATGTCCTTTTCGACTTATGGATTTACTCAGTCTCTGTATCTCTCTATATTTATGAAATTATAATAACAAAATAATGTTTTATTCCTTTTAAAAACCACATAACAAGTTATTGTGAAAATTACATTGGATATATTATCACATGATTTTAATGCTGAGTGGGATTCGAGGTTCTAGATGGATTGTGATTCTCATACAAACTATCTTTTGTTGAACATTTAATAAAGAATACTGTGGTTATTATTTTTGCCTCCATGTTTTTGAGCATATATCAAAAAGATTATGTTTTTTCAGTCTTCTTTGCTAATTTGAAAAGATATATTTAGCATATCAAAAATGCCTAGATGTGCTGGTTTTGTGTGCTGATTCATTATCTGTTTCCTCCTGCATCAGCAGTATTTTGGTTCAATTAACAAAATTATTAGTTCAAGCCAAAAATTTGCGCTGTGAATAGAAAGCATTTTGTGATCTGTCCTTAGTTGTTTACTATCCTGGGTAAAATTTAAATTAATTTAGGGATTTAATATCTATATCGATATGACCTATCTAGCATCTTTCTAACTGTCCATCTATCTAATTTCTTTTTTCTTAGTGAGAATTCTTAAAATGTTTCTCCATGATTCTGTTGTTTACTACAGAGCCCTGGCAATTCAATTAATATTTTAAAATAATCAATGCAGAACACACAGATCTTTTTTTGTCCTTTACCTTAAGAAGTTTAGTCTGGCATCATCCTTGCATTGCTAGGACGAACCCTTTTCATATACTCATGGGTTCCATTCCCTAATATTTCATTTAAAATTTTGACGTTTTATTTTATGACATCCCTACGTCTCTTCCTCTTTGCTCTCCTGTTCTAATTTTGGTTCAGGGGCGCTGAGCTAATCTGTTCCCATAGAGTGAGTTAAAGAGTATTTTATTTCCCCCTTGTGTGTTCTGGAAGAGCTTTCTGACATTGGAAGTATCAGACATTTGAAACTATTAGAACTTTCCCTTAAAAACTCTTGGACCTTGTGTCATTTTAAAGGATTGGGCTTCTGATGACCTTTTCAATGTTTATTTTCCCCAGAAAAATCATCTCTTTCATGTAAAATCAAATTTATACTATATTGTACTTATTAATCTTTCACAATTAAAAATATTCTGCTATTTCTCTAATTTGACTTTTCTTCTTTCTCATATAAGGGTTTTCACCTTCTCATTGTTATTTAGTCCTGTGAAGGTTTTTTTTTTTTCATTTTTTTATTAGGATATATTCATTGTACAGGGGCATTCATTGCTACAAATTCCAAATAGGCCTAGATCACCCCCTCTGTCTCTTCCCCCACCCACTCCCCACCCCATTTAAAGGAATTGCAAGAAGTTTCTTTGTTCTATTTAATATAAATATATGAAGTCCATCCACCATATACCCTCACCTTAAACTCCTTCATTCGCCCTCCTCCCTTTACAAGTGCCCCCCCACACTGTACCTACTTTACAGTCCTGTCATAGGCCTGTGAAAGGTTCATTTGTATTTTTAGTCCTTTCAAAGTTTATTGATATGCCAATATCTTTTGTTTCCTATTTTAACTTCCTTTTCTAATTTCTCCCTTTTTTGTCTTATTTTTTTCCTGTTAATTCACTAGCACCTTGTTTAGTTTTTTTATGTTCAGCTGTATTTTTTCCTAACATGCATTTATAAACTTTTCTTCAAGATCGTTGTTGACTTATCTTGTAAGTTAGTCATGCCGCCCTTGTAAGTTTTGGTACTGGTGCTCTCAACATGGAGGAGTCTAGGTCCTTGCAGTTTCCGTTTGACTTCTTTCATGGAACAGTGTTGTTTTAAATTTTTCTAGTAAGTAGTTTTAGTGTTTTGGCTTACCTTTTCTTTTTAACTTGATGTTCATTTGAGACAGAATCTCAAAATCAGACATTTCAGACATTTGAAACTTTTATCATTGTATTTTAATTGTGCAGGGGGTTTCTTTGCAATATGTCCACATATGCATATAATGTGTTTTTATCAAATTAATCCCCTCTAATACTCTTTTTTATTCCCCCTTTTCTATTTTTATAATTTTTAATGAGTCTCATTCTACTTTCACACATTTGAATTTGCCCTTAAAAATGAGTCTTGCCTCAAAATCTCACTTGTGATTGTCACATTGCTTTTTGGGTTTGGCATTTGTTTACAATCCTACCAGATTTTGATTCTGGTCTTCTTTTTTTCTTGATCATTCTCTCAGACTTACAGTCTTTTCTGTTTTGGATTGTCATGTGTGTTTATTCCTTTTATAGATGCCCAAATTTACCTCTTCTTTGTTTGGGTTCAAAGAGAAGACTAAATTCAAAGATAGCTATACAGCCAGGCTCTGTAGAGGATTCCTGTAGATATCCTAAAGGACTGTAGAAAAAAACAAAGGATATTGGGATGGAAAAATGTGGGGAATGGGACGATAGTTAGGGCTGTTTAGCAGTGCTTGGTCTATAAAGTCAAAAGAAAGTTTTTTTTCCCATAGGTGTTATTAACTATTAGCAATATCTAATTAGTTTTTAAACAAATTATGTTTATTTAAGAAATAAGACAGCCATTTAATTTTGATATACACACATTAAAGAAAATGGTGGGATGTAATATCCATTTTTAATTCTTTTTGTGTAAAAGGCTGGTAAAAATCCCTCTGCCAAGGGAATAACTGGTATATTTTGGATCACTTGTAAACCTTATTTCATGAGTTTATATGGATATACTTGTTAAAATATTACTTTTTAAATTTTTATTTTTTAGATTCTTGAGATAGGGTCTCACAGTTCTGAATTTGAATCTTTATTGTCTTTTACACCTTAGAATTTAAGGATTTGCTATAGATTTACCCATATATTTGTCAAGATCACAGCTGGCTTTAAAAACAATGATAATAAAATTAAATAAATTTTGTGACTCAAAAAAACATATTCAATGTTTGATTTTATACTGGTCAAAGGATAGGTTTAAATGTTGCTTTTTCTCAGTTCTCTCTTCCCCCTGCTTTACTTGCCTAAATTACCTTTCAAAACTCCATGCTCACCTAAACACATTCCAACACAATTCTGCCTTTTGATAGGACTTTTGGAAATGGTGTTGACCTGTACCCATTGTCAAGTCCCTTTTCTGGAAACCATCTGAAATGTAAATTCTTAGAAAAATCTGCACTTACCCAGAAGTACTGTAGAGGGAGCTACCAATATGCCAAAAATTCTGATGAAATCTTGCTGTTTCTCTGTAACTATCACTAAGTTGAATGAGGTTGGTTCCATACTTGCTACTTGTTTTTCTGAGAAAGCAAAGAGCTATCCCAGGAAATTATGAGAGGAGAGTCCTCTCTGACTCAGGGAGTGGGACTGGAGATGAAGACAGCCATGGGACAGATGGGAAGGAATCCAGCTAAAGATAGTCTTGCTATGGGGAATCAATGTCATTTGGAAAGACTCATATAGACCACCTCAGAGGCAGAAATACTCAGAATATTAAGGACTCTTCACATGGATGACAGGAAAGAAACTACATGAGTGAGGCCTGATGTGTTTTAACAGTGTGTCTCAGGGGAAGCCTTAGAAAAGTGGAAGTAGAGTTTGGGTAGGTAGTGATAACCCATGGAAAAATTGTCCTCAGGGTTTTGTGTTAAATAAAGTCCTTTAATTTTTTTTTTGCCTTCAAAAGTGAATAAATAGCAACAAAGTAAAAACCAATGTAGAGATATTTTTCACAAAATTGATTGCATCACTGAGGGAAAGGAAAAATCCAATGATTATATTAATCAGAGACCAAAATGTTCCTTGGAGCAACTTTCATATCCATCCCCAATAGTAATTACTCTTAAAAACCAGGCATAAAGTTATGTTTTAAATGATTTTAAATCCATTTTGAGGGTGTGGATCAAAAGCCTCAAATATGTGCTTATCTTTTGCCTCAACAATTCCATTTCTGAGAATTGAGCTAGGGAATAATTCAACAGTGCACACAGTATTTCCTTCTTCAGAGTTATCTGTAATATTAAAAATTGAGCATGACCTCCAGATTCAACATTTATAGCTCAGATCTTGACAGGACAGGTGCAAAAATATGAAAGAAAAAAAATAATGATATTGTTTGATCTTTGGAAATCAGACTATAGAGTTGGGATTGGCAAACTTTTTCCATAGAGAGCCAGGTAGTGTTTTAAACTTTGGGGACCATGTGGTCTCTCCTGCAGTGATTTAACTTTGCTGTTATAGTGGGAAAGTAGCCATACTTGATAGATAAATGAATGACTGTCTATATTCCAATAGAACTTATTCATGGACCTGAATTCCATGTAACTTTTTGTACCACAAAATAATATTTTCCTTCTGATTTTTTCTCCCAACCATTAAAAAATCCAAAATCCATTCTTAGCTCACAGGCTGTATGAAAACATTTAGCAGGCAGGATTTGATTCCTGCTATAGAAGAATATATTGCAATAGCAAATACATTGGGTCATGTATTGATAAATGATAAAAGTAAGTTATGAAACAATATGTACACTATCATCCTCATTTTCTAAATAAAAAATAAGTGCAGATCAAGGATTTGAGGTAGAAAGAAAAGTTAAGATTCCGTTTTGGAAAGAACGTAAAGTGAGAACAGTGAAAAAATTTGGTGTGAGCTGTTTGTACTTGCATGCATGTTTCCTCTTTTTTTCCAGGTTCTTGTCACCTCCATGAATTGATTAACCTGCTAGAGGGATATGAGACATATAGGAGAATCAAGTTGTCCAGTCAGAACTCCCTTAGACTAGCCAAGCCCAAGCCACCTGCCAGTTGATTTGCAATGCATGAGTCACCCTGGATGAGATCATCAGTATGAAGTGGGGTTGTTTTCTAGTAAGTTTTGGGGTGGTTTGTTAATGTTAACTTAGATGGTTTGAGTGATGGTACTGACAACTAAACTGTGTGGATAAGTCAACATGTGTAAGAGAGGCAGGAAGATAGCGGGCGTGGAATGGGTGCCAAGGAAAGCAGCTCAGAATAAAGGACAGGATGCCACAATCCATGGTGCTACTTTTTATCTGGTCCCTATGGCTACATATTACCATGTTTACTAATCTTTCAATTACCAGAAAATGACCTTACTGGCAAGAACACGTTTTGCAGGAGATATCACATACTTGCTTTTCACTCCATTTGATGAGGAAGTTAGAACCATGAGAGCTTCCTAAGAATTAAAATAGCAGCCATTTTCAGTATTGGTTTTTGGGTGCTAATTTGGAATTTGGCCTCAAATCCCTGATTTTTTTTTTAAATAGGCTTTTTTGGGTGGACTTAGGGATGCATGTAAATAATTGTCTTTGGACTTGTCACAAATACCTCCAAGTTCCCAAGATGACAATACATAATAGGGCCGTCTCTGACCCTATGCTACTATGACTGTTGGTCAGGATTGATACCTTTTATTATTTTGTTTCCAAAGGAGGGTTTCCAAAAATGCTGCATGAATATACACAATATGATCAGCAACTTAAATTGCTTTGGCTAGGATAATACTTCCCAAATTCTCCCAAATCCCTTCTTCCTGGTGATTTATTTCCATCCAAAATGCACAATGAATTATGGGATTCTCATTTTGCTGAGTAGAAATAACTTTAAAACCTTCACTTTTGCATAGCACTTTACAAAACCCCTCCCAAAGAAGACCCTATTTATTCTCATTATAATCTTATGAGGTACATATTAGCATCCCCATTTTAAATAAGGAGAAACTGGAGCTAAGAAAGGAGAGTAACTCACGTCAGGTTCAAGGTCATTAAGTGGCAGAAATGGCATGCAATGCCCAAGTCTTTGATTTAAAGTCCAAGTCCCTCTCCACGACAGCACAGCTTTCTTCCTGAGCACGGCTCTGTAGGTTAGTCGTGTGATTGATGTGGCCAATTTTTTCCCTGCAAGGCAGGGCAACCAGTTCCTCTAGAGTGTCACTTGCTGTTTCTAGGAAGTCTATCTGCAGAGCAAGTGGGAAGATTTGTTTTCTATTAGGCAATTGTTCAAAACATCTGTAAATCCCTCTGTATTGTCGGAAGGTCATTCTAGAGTCCTTTTAGATTGCTCATTTATAGAAGGTGAATTAACTAAATTGTGGAACTGGGCTATATCCTTCCTACTTTTGCCTCCTTTTGTGTCCCTGCTTTGCTAAATGGCATCATCACTCCTCTAATTCCCTAGAATGTTTTGTTCCCTTACCTTTTTCTCTCATCCTTATGTTTGAATGGTGACATCCAACCAGATGCTAAGCCATGTGACTCTCATCACCATGTCACCATTCATCTCTTCCCTTCCCTCTTTTCCAAACCTGTGGCCTTGTCAAGGCCCTGGCTGTCTCCTGCAGACCACCCAGTGAGCATTCACACAGGACTTCTGCACCCATCTCCCTCCTCCTCCTATCCTTACCACACGCTGCCCCCAGATTCACCCTTGGAAGCCGAGCTGTATCTCTTCTGTGTTGGTAGAAATCTATTGGATTGCTGCTGATTACAAACTAATAACTATTTCTAGCCTTCGTAGGAGATTTTTCCTTTTAAATAGACTATATCTTTTCAAGCAGTTTAGGTTCACAAGAAAACTGAGCAGAAAGTACAGAGTTCCCATGTAAACCCCTGTCCTCATACATACCCAGCTTCTCCCACTACCAACACTCACTCCATAGTGGTGCACCTGTTACAGCTGATAAATGCATTTGTCACCCAAAGTCCAAGGTTGACATTAGGGCTTATTCTGTGGATTTGGGCAAATATATAACAATATTTATCCATCACCGTAATATACTATGGAATAGTTTCAGTCTCCTGAAAATACTCTGTACTCTAAATATTCATCTCTATCTCTCCTCAGCTCCTGACTAGCAATGACCTTTTCAGTATGTCCACGGTTTTGCCTTTTCCAGGATGATATACTGTTAAAATCATATAGTATCTAGCCTTTTCAGGATAGCTTCTTCTCCTTCTTCCTCCTCTTCCTCTTCCTCCTTCACTGCCACCACCCTCTTCCTTTCCTTCTTTTTTGAGACAGGATCTCCCTGTATAGCCCAGGCTGACCTTGAACTCACAATTCCCCTTCTTTAGCCTCCAAGGTGATGAGATTATAGGTGTGCACCACCACACCTGATTTGGCTTCTTTTACTTACTAATACACATCTAAGTTTCCTCCATACTTTTCATGGCTTGATAGCTTACTTCCTTTTAGCACTGTACAATAATTCATCATCTGAATTAACCAGAAAATGGAATGTTTATTTTTCCATTCACTTACTTAAGGACATCTCAATTGTCTTTAAATTTTGGCAATTACGAACAAGGTTTTGTGTTAGCATAAATTTTCAGCTCATTTTGGTAAATATCAAGGACCAAAGTTATAGGATTATGTTGTTAGAAGTATGGGGGGTAGGGGAGAGGTGGCCCAATGAATACACATGTGAGTAAATGTAAAAATGATAAAATAAAAAAAGCGACTATCTTTTCTACAGTGCAAGTTTTTGGCACCTTTGTCAAATATCAGATGGCTGTAGCTGTGTGGGCTTATTTCTGGAACTTTTATCCCATTGACTTACTTGTCTACAAATAGGGATAATTTGATTTCTTCCTTTCCTATTTGTATCCCTTTTATTTCTTTCTCTTGTTTTATTGCTCTGACTAAGAATTCAAGCACTATATTGAATAGAAGTGTGGGAAGTGGACACTCATGTTCCTGACCTGAGAGGAAATGGTTTCAGTTTTTCCCCATTTAGGACCATGGTGGCTACAGGTTAATCATATATAGCCTTTACCATATTGAGGTATGTTCCTTCTATTCTTAGTTTCCTCAGGACTTTTATTCTGAAGGGATGTTGAATTTTGTCAAAGATCATGTGATTTTTTGTCTTTTAATTTGTTTTTTATGTGCAATATTAATTTGTTGGTGTATGTTGAACCATCCTTGCCTTCCTGGAGTGAAACTAGCTTGATCATGGGTGTATGATCTTTTTAATGTGTTGTTGAATTTGTTTTTTGTGTATTTGATGAGAATTTTTGTGCCTATCCTTATTAGGGAAATTGGTCTACAATTTTTTTGTTGTCTCTTTATCTGGTTTTGATGTCAGGGTAATACTGGCTTCATATAATGAACTTTGTAGTGTTCCATCCTTTTCTATTTTATGGACTAGTTTGAGAAATATTGGTGTTAGTTCTGTAAAGGTCTGGGAAAATTCAGCAGGGAATCTTTCCAGTCCTGGACTTTTCTTTGTCGGAAGAATCTTTTTTGTCAATTAATGAAAGTACTTTATCTTTCCTTGTATTTGCTTTATATTGTGCTTTACAAAGTTATGATGTTCACAGCTTTTTACCAAAATGAAAGAAGACTAGGCTATTTGTTTATAGACATTTTTTCTTTATTACTGCTTCAATTTCATTGCTTGTTATAGATCAATTTAGATAGTTATATCTATCTGGTTCAATTTTAGTTGGTCAGATATATCTAAAAGTTATCCATTTTATTCTGAATTTTCCAGTCTATTAGAATATAGGTTTTTGAAGTATTCCCTTATGATTCTTTCTGTTTCTCTGGTATCTGTTGTGATGTCTCATTTCTCATCTGTAATTCTATTAATATGGATCCTCTTCCTCTTTCTTTTGGTAAGTTTGGTTAAGGGTTTCGTCAATCTTGTTTATCTTTTCAAAGAACCAACTTTTTTCATTTCATTGACTATTTGTATTATTCTTTTAGCCTCCATTAATTTCTGCCCTGATCTTTCTTATTTCTTTTCATCTACTGTTTGTAGGTTTAGCTTGTTCTTATTTTTCTAAGAGTTTGAGATACATAATTGTTATTTATTTGAGATCTCGCTGCTTTTTTTTAAATATAGTTTTCATTTCTATAAACTTTCCTATTAGCACTGCCTTTGCTGTATCCTAAAGGTTATGTTAAGTTGTATTTTTATTTGCTATTTGGAATTTTTTTATTTCTTTGCTTATTTCTTCTATGACTTGCCAATCATTTAAAGTGAATTGTTCAGTCTCCATGTCTTAGAATATTTTATGTATTTTCTCTTGTTGTTGATGTCTAGATTCATTCCATTGTGGTCTGATAAAAAACCCAAAGTTTTTTCAGTTTTCTTGTGTTTGTTAGGACTTGCTTTATGTCCTAAAACACAATCTATTTTGGAGAAAGTTCCATGGGATGCTGAGAAAAATGTGTATTCTGTGACTGTTGGGAGGAATATTCTAAAGATGACTTTTAAGTCCATTCAATCTGTAGTGTCAGTTAATTCTGAGGTTTCCTTTTTGAATTTTTGCCTGGATGACCTATCTAATGGTGAAAGTGGGATATTAAAGTTACCCACTATGATTGTGTTGGGGGTCTATCTGAGTTTTTATGTCAAGTAGTGGTTTTTTTTTTAATGAAATTAGATGTGCCAACATTTGGTGCATATGTGTTTGCAATAGTTGAATCCTCCTGATGCATTGTTCACTTTGTCAGTATAAAGTGACCTTGCATTTTATGGCTAATTTTGCTTTGAAACATGAGATCATTTCCAAAAAATAACTAAAGCTAAAAAGGGCTTGGGGCTGTGGTTCAAGTGGTAGAACACCTGCCTAGCAAGCAAGGCCCTGACTTCAAACCCCATCTCTGTCAATAAATAAATAAACTAAAGACCTTGTAAGGTTTCCATAATTTGACCTTTTTTTAATTTATTCATTTATTTATTTTTTTTGGTGATGGAGTTTGAGCTCAGGGCCTTATATTTGCTAGGAAGGCAATTTACCACTTGAATCACTCCCTGAGACCTTTTGTTGTATATTTTGTATTTGAGACAGGCATTTGGTACCTTTGCCCAGGATTTCTGAACTCAAGATCCTTCTGTATCCATCTCTCAAATAGCTGGGATTACAGGCATGCATCAACTTCTGTTTTTTTTTTTTTAATCCAGTTGAGATTTCCTCCCTTTCTGTTTTCATCCATATCCACGGGAAGAGTAAGCACAGGGGGTCATATGCAAGTTGGGAAGTCAGAGTAACCTTAGTTCTATATCTTACTAGCTGTGAGATCTGCAGCAGGTTATTTAACATCATTCATTTGTAAGGTGAAGAGCATACTATCTTCTTTATACATGCCAAGAGGACTGATTGTGAAAAAGTGCCTGGCAGGGAATGGGAAAATGTTTAGAAAATAAAAGATTTTCTAAACAACTACTTTATTGAGACATTAAGTTTTAAACATTTTGCTTTCATTCTTCTTCCCCCTTCTGGATCAGGGTTTTTGGTGGGGGTATGGAGGGAGACTTTAGTCAAACCTTTCTGGATTTTGTCTTGAATAGACCACAACTTTCAAATAGAATAATATTTGTTGAGCTCAGGAAAGCCTCTGAGAGAAATAAGGAGAAAAGAAGGGAATGCTTGCTGATAAAGAGAGAATCTCAGGCAGGCAAGAGAGTCTTTGGCTCTTATAGGCAGTAGGAATCTGTCCTTTCCCAGCAGGTAATGCCTAGAGGATGGTAGGGCCTGAAAGAAATGCATACTACACCAACAGGCAGATTCTAGTTTCCTCAGTAATTATATCAAAAGCATTAAAAGGAAATAGTAGAGTGGCAGCCTTAAAGGGACCATCCTGAGACCTTAAGTGTGCAAGCAAGGGTCAGTGAGGCTGGTGACTAAGGAGTCTTTATGTTTCATTTTATTTATTTATTTATTTATTTATTTTATTATTTATTTTGGCAGTTCTGGGGTTTGAATTAAAGGCTAGGTAGGTGCTCTACCACTTCAGCCACTCCACCAGTCCTGTTTTGTGTTGGGTATTTTCTTTTTTGTTTTAATTATCATATTGTTGTACTGGAGTTACATTGTGACACTTACAAAAGTGCGTAAAATTTATCTTAGTTAAATTCAACGCCCCCATGGTTCTTTTTTATCCTCCCTCTCCCCATTCCTAGAATAGTTTCAACAGGACTCATTTTTCCATTTTCATGCACGAGTACGTAATATTTCCACCATATTCACTGTCCTATATCCTTTCCTTATACCTTCTCCCTTCCCACTGGTACCAACCCCCAGACAGGACCTGATCTACATTCCTGTTCTTTATTTCTGAGGAAAAAGTACACTTTTATTTAAGATATGTATACAGACATTTTTATTATGATATTTCCATGTATACATATGTATTGTGTACTGAAATTGCTCATCCCCTCCATTTTTCTCCTTTCTCCCTTAATCCTTTCCGTATGGTGATTTCAATAGGTTTAAAAATTCTGTATTCATTCTTGTATAGAAAGTACATCACCAATATCTACCTTATTTACTTCCTTTTTTTTTAACTTTTGCCCTCTCATTAGTATCCTTCCCTTAGTGTAAACTGTTTTTCATTTTTGTACTTCGTTGTTTAGGTGTCTGTTCATTGCTCAATGGGATTTTTGCCTGTATATGCATTGAGTTTAAGTTCACTACTACCAACCCTCAGACAGGATTTATTTTATTTTTCTGTCCTCCATTTTTTTTCAAAAAGATATTTTTGTTTATTTAAGATATCTGTACAGAGACTTTCATTATGATATTTTCATTTATATATGCATTGTATCCCAAATTGGTTCATTCCCTCCATTTTTCTTCTTTCTACCTTGGTTCTCTTATGGAGATTTCAACAGGTTTAAAAATCCTATATTTATTCTGGTATAGAAAGTACTTCAACCATATTCATCTTCTTTACTTCCTTCTTTTACCCTTCCCCTTCCCTCAGCCCTTCATTGTTTAGGTTTCTGTTCCTTGTTCAGTGGGATTTTGTCTCGGTGTTATACCTATACATGAATTGTGCTTAAGTCAATGTAACTCCCATCCACTGCACTTCCTTGCCTTTTCCCCACACCTGTGTTAACAGTTTTTAGCATGTTTCCTTGTGTCTTGTTTCTATACAGATGTGATATATTTCATTATTATTCACTATCTTTCTTTGCTTCCTCCCTTGGTCTCTCTACCAGTCCCACTTTTGGATACATGCTCTGTATATATTTCTATGTATATATAATACTGCTTGTATTTGGATTTGGCCTATATTCCACATATGAGAGAAAATATGCACTCTTTGGCTTTCTGAACCTGACTAACTTTACTTACGATGAGGTTCTCCAGTTCCATCCATTTACCTGCACATGACAAAATTTCATCCTTTTTTATGGCTGGATAAAATTCCATTGTATATAAATACCACATTGTCTTAACCCCTATTCATCAATTGTGGCGCATCTTAGTTTTTTTCATAGCTTAGCGGTTGTGAATAATGCTGCAATAAACATGGGTGTGAAGTGTCTTTATTGTAACCTGATTTACATTCCTTCAGGTACATCCCTAGGAGAGATATTGCTGGATCACATGGCAGTTTTATTTTTACTTTTTTGAGGAGCCTCCATACTGTTTTCCATAGTGTCATCCCACCAACAGTGTATGAAAGTTCCTTTCCCCCACATCCTCACTAATGCTTGTTTATGTTATTGATGATAGCTATTCTAACAGGAATGAGGTAGAATCTTAATGTGGTTTCAATTTGCATTTTAAGGAAGCTTTTTGGAAGTTTTAAGGCCTCGGAACCATGCCACAACCTTAGGCTGGTAGGACTGAGGGCACAGGAATGATTAAGGCTATGTATCCCACTAATCTAGCAAAGAAGGTTGTTGTGAGAAGTTGATCTATGGAAAATAAAGGTAATAATTGTTGCCCATCTGAGTTTGTCAACTGATACAAATAACTGCACCTTCACCTTCATTATCTTTATTATGCTAGTCATGCTTTCTGGGATTCCATCTTTTTCTTTCCTGTAAACTCAAACTCTGTCCATTTCCCAGGTTCACCTCCATTGCTCTTTCCAGGAAGCCTTGCCTTCTCACTCACCTGGAACTTCATTTCTTCACTGAACACAGATTTGCAACTTGTTTTACTCATGTGTTGCTTTTACTGGTAGTGACAGTGGAATAGCTAAGTGAGGAGTTTTCTTCTGATCTAGCATTCATTCCCACTGCCTGTTCACACACCCTGAAGCTTAATATTAACACAAAATGGTGGAAATTTTGGGACTTTATAGGAAACATCCAGCTTTCTGCACTGCTGCAAGGGGTTTGGAATTATCTTGAGTTATTAGAGCTTGAGTCTCAGACATAGGTTTCCCTTTGGTTCATTCACTTTATTGTTTTGGAACATCTCTGCTAGTCCCTTGTTTTATTCTTGGGCATAGCAGTTGAGATTATATCTTGGATTTTAAATGTTAGGCAATTCTGAATCTTCAAAAAGATGGGAGCCTTTGTTTTAGAAATCTAGTATAGCTTGTAACATGGGGACCTATATTTGTACCACAACCAATGAAATTTGAGGAGGGTGTTTTATAATCTATATACATCTTTATAAATGAGTGTGATGTGTCTCTTTTTATTCCCCGTGCAGTTAACTTGATGATTAACAGTACTATCCAGCACCAATCTGTCCTATCTAGGTTACCTCAGGGCCCAGGAAAATACCTTTCATCCTGTGTATAAATGTCCCAGTTCTGTAAGAATGCCTGAATAGGGCTTTGCAAAGCAGAGGGCATGGTGTGTCCACATTCAAAGAATGGCAATCTGCTTTAGTTCTGAGTAATTTACAGGGTTTTTTAATTTCAAATAACTTTTTTTTCTTTAGGAATTTAGCTGTTAAGTCCCCACTGGTTTAAATAGCTGTAAAACATTGGCCATTCACTTGCTTTTGAGCCTTAAGTGAATAGCTGAGAGGATCTGTTCCTTTAGAAGATAGATATTTTATTCTGTCCATTGCATCTAAATGGATCTGCTGTACATCTATGTTTACTCACATGCATATGCAAATATTGACTTATGTCTTGCAATGAAGTAAGCTTGGTAGGTTTTGGAAGAAAAACATAATGCAGATAGATAAACATTTATAAGAAATTCAAATATTAAAGAGCTTGAACATTTTTAAACACATTGACATGAGTTTTTCTGGGATGTCGTTATGGCATTGCAGTCACTTGCAAAATATAGTTACTGAACTACATAGCTTTTATGTATAAAAGTATGCGCTTACTTCTGACAGCAATAAAGTTGATGTGTTAGGTATTCATGCCATCATTTATAATAGTCCTTGGGGAGATATACTCAGCTCACTGTTCTCTTTTAAGGTGTTGCTATAGTGAAATGGGACAGTAAATTTCAAAAACTATTGTAGTGTTGGTAAGTATTCCTGCTAATCATGGATAAGGATTATTTTAAATGTTTATTCCAATGTTAAGAGGCACGTAACTTTGCAGTAGAATATGTCATTTTAGCCTTCATGCATCTAGCATTTTTTCCTCTGATATGACTTTTATTAAAATGTTATAGAGTTTGGTTAGTATACATGCCACTACTGTTTCCTTCCTCTTTTTCCTTTTTTATATGTAGCTATATTAAAATGCAGTTTTAACTTGCTCTAAACCCTGAGGAATGTAAAAAACTGGTCAATTCCTAACTCAAGACAGAATTCAGAAATGCCAGAGAGGTTCCTGAAGATCTGTTACTGTTCTCCAATATCCCTCATCACCCGTGGCCAAATCCTTAATCACAGTGTTTCATAGCAAAACCCATAGTGCTTTTATGATTTATTAACTACGTAAGGCAAGAATGAGAACCTGAACTTTGTTTTCAGGCCTGTCATTGTATCACTTTTATTAAATAAGCAAATGAATGTTATTTAAAGAAATAAAGTTGACATTCAAGAAAGATTCTTTTTCTATGGTAAAAACAAGGAGAGACTAGGATAAATAAGTGAACCTGAAATACGCTAGTTAAAAACAGGTTACAGTTTATTTATCTGAAATGTTTATTATTGAACTCCCTCTTAAAATTCACTGGCTATAGTCTATTTAAGATATGTAATTCTATGAGACAGAGAGGCAGCTCTCAAGGAAATTATGGTCTTGAAGTTGAGTTATGACAAGTGCACACATATCAATAATCTCAACAATAAAGTGCCACTGCTACAAGGGAAATACAAATAAGAGCTATGGAGATGGGATAAGTACGCTTGGGAACCATTAGGTGGCCCATTCTGGCCTCCAGCAGAAGGTTCATAAGGGAAATAGTGGAAAATAAAATGGAAGTGGGAGTCTAGGTCCCAATTGCAAAGAATCTCTAATTCTTCTGAGATGTTTTATTAGTTTTGTTCAACAAACATTTATGAAGTTTCTGTGTCTGACACCTTGCCAGGCACTAAGATTTATAACAACGTATGTGACTGTGCTCCTGGTATTTGAAGCAGAGTGGAGGAATCAGAGGGTAAATGAGTCATTGCAATTGAGGAGAGTGACTGATGTGCTGGATGTGGCAGGTTTTCCCCTCCAGGTCCACTGCTCTGATGTCTATAAAATGTATGAAGAGACTCCTTTGCTGGTGATTCCTAGGGAGCTAAGGGTGGGGAGTGGGTGAGGTTGGGATATTCATTTCCTTGGCTTTCTCCCTGATGGTCCTTTTACTAAAGGCCGTGGTTCCTGTCCAGAACCCTCTCCATATAGCTCTTCTTTGAGTTCTGGTAGCTGCTCCTTTCTTGCTCTTTCATAAGTGATAATGGCAACTTATCATAAGTCATGGGCTACAGCACCATCCCTTTACTTGACTCCTGGTCGCTGACTCATACAACTGTAAGGCTGTTTCCAGACTGCTGCAACAAATTGCTATGAATTTGATGTCTTAAAACAATAGAAATTTGTTCTATTAAAGCCCTTAAGGTAGAAATCTGAAATTAGTATGCTTGGTAGAAATCAAGGAGTTACGGGGCTATATTTCTTCCAGAAATATAGGGTCTCTCTGTAGGAGAGACCCTGTTTTGTTTTCTGCCTCTTCCACATTTTGAATGGCTGATAGCATTCCTTGGCTTGTGACCAATCTCTACTTCCATTTTCTTTTCCTTTTTTTGAGGTAGTAGCTTGAACTCAGGGTCTGTGGCTGCTAAGCATGAACTCTACCACTTGACTCACACCCCCCAACCCCTTCATTTTGTTTTAGCTATGTTTTCAGGTAGTGTCTCCCCATTCTTGCTTGGGGGCTGGCCTTAGACCACAGTCTTCCCACTTATCTCTCCTGCATAGCTGGGATCACAGGTGTTCCACAATGCCTGACTTATTAATTGAGATGGAGTCTCACTGACTTTTTGCTCAAGCTGGCCTCAAAGTGTGATCCTCCAAATTTCTACCTCCAGCATTGCTGGGATTACAGACATGAGCCACTGTGCCTCCATTTTCTTATCACCTTTTCTACAATGTGTGTCTTTTTCTCTTCTATCTGTATGAAATTTCCTTCAGCCTCTCTCCTATGAAAATATGTGATTGCATTTAGGGCCCACCTCAAGATTGTTAAGCACATCTATAAAGACCTTTTCTCCTGATAAGGTAAGATTTACAGATTCCACAGACCCCAATATCTTTGAGGGGAATCATCATTTGCCCTACTACAGATAAGGAAGTATAAGGTGCTAGGGAGGTCCAAAGAGTCTTATAGATCCAGGGATGACTTCCTAAGAGTAAGAAATACTGACACTGGAATTTCAAGGATTACTAAATTTACCTACACAAAGGAGACTGTGTTACTCTTTTCTGCTGCTGTGAAAAAAATACCTGAGAAAAATAACTTAAAGGAGGACAGGTTTATTTGGCTCACAGTTTCAGAGGTTTCAATCCATGGTCAACTGGTTCTATTGCTTTTAGTCCTATGACAAGGCAAAATCATCATGGTGGAAATGCATGGTGAAGGAAAGCTGTTCACCTCCTGGCAGCAAGAAAACAGAGAGTGACAGGAAAGTGTCAGGGACAAGATAGACCCTTCAATGCCATGCCCTCAATGACCTACTTCCTCTAAGAGAGCCCCACCTCCTGATATCCCACTCAGTATAAACACATCAGTGATTTTTGTCTATGGATGAAGTTAATGCCCTCATGATCCAAGGATGTCTCACTACCAGCTGGGGACCAAGCCTTTAAAACATGAGCTTTGTTGAGCGATACTCCATATCCAAACTATAATAGGGACCAAGGGATGGAATTGAGTTTGGAACTATTCAAAATAACAAATAGCTGGAGAATAGGCCTAGAAAAGAGATAGTGCATGGATGGTCCATCTGACACATTTGAAGACTTACCTGAGTTTGAATATGGCTGGCATGAAGAGTTGAGCGGGTAGGAGGAATTGGTTGGCAGGTGACTGGTGGAAGATGAGGATACAATATGACAGATTTTGTCAGTGACATTAAGGAATTTAGACAGCCTAACTGGCAGAGCATTCATTAAATATCTTTAAACAAGGGAGAGACATGATAACCATAGGGTTTCAGAGTAAAGTTTGGTGTTGAAACACAAGGCCAGTTGTGGCAGGGACAGTCTAAGAGACAGGGAATCCAGTTTAGCAATGAGATGAAGATTTCACTGACATTGGCTCCTCGGTAAATATCTGTATTAGATTCTGTGTAGAGTATGCTCAGTGTCATCAGTCATTGATGAATATTTATTCACTTGCAACAGCATGTGAGATTGTGAATAGTTGAGGAAGAGGGGGAAAAAGCCTGGTATGTGGTCTGGGAGCATATATAAGGTATGCAAATTAGTTGCACCAAATTCTCTTTTCCTCAAAAGATTATTTCCTGTTTACTATTTAGGAAATACCAAATCTACTTGCTGTCACGAGTGTTTTGTCAGATATCTACACTGCTGATTCTTTGAAAAAAGGTTAGCATCAGAAATATAAATCCTGGAGGCCAAAGGCTAGGAATAAAACATCTGTGGACCTAGGAAGCTATTTCCAATGAAAGCTTAATTCACTAGAAAAATGTTAACCAGAGCATATGATTTTGAGCCAAGCTAAAATATACTGGAAGAAAACAAATGTAGTACAAGTGCTCTGTGTAATTTTAGAAATGTAATTTGAGTATCTGACATTTTCTTATGTACTGTAATAATGGATAAACACAAAAGAATCTCTCAATAGGTTGTTCTGGCACAATGTGAACAATTCTCTGGTTACTAAGTTACTTTTTGCTTATTGAAATATATTCTTCTGAAATAAAATAAATAGACTAACTTTGTTTATTAGTTCGAGTAAAGTCTTGTTTATTATTTTGAGTTTCAAAGATCATGAAAAAAAGTAAATATTCAGATGCCCCAATCCTACCTTATCCCAAGTTATACTGTAAAACACCTTTTATCTTAAGGGTAAAATTTTTCATTCAATTATCTATTATTCATTTTTGACAATTTCTTAATTAGACAAAGTAGGTAACTACCAGATCATAGTTAGCCTGTAACTTCAGTTTTCTCAAAGAAATAGTTGACAAATTTGCTATTTGTGGTGATTTATCTAATTTTTTGAAAATGAAAAATAATAATGGAAAGATAGCAAGGACTCCCCAAAATGTACCTGTGGTCAGAGTTTAGAATCAGAGTTGACCTGAGATATGAATGCACCCAGCCAAGACCCAAAAAAGAAAAGCACATTACAGACAGTTCTATGCACTGGACAGGGAAAAACCACCACATGGGGTTACTCTACAATCTGACTCTAAAACAGAACCATGAAAACAGATGTACTTATGGAAAGTATTAAATAAAATAACTTTAAAAAATAATCCAAATACATTCAGTGTCTGAGAGAAAATAAGTAGCTAATATGGTCAATTTATATGTTGTACAAAACAAAGTAATAAGATGGAGATTAATTGTTGTTACTCAGAATATAATGTACAAATCAAAGTAATGTAATGGGATATAATTTTAATCATTACTCAGAAATTGCATTTTTTTTAATGCTGCTTTTTAGGTCTAGTGATGGCAGATGGACCAAGAGCTTATCCCTCCATGGTGCTCCCTCATGGCCATGTCATAAAAGAGATTTTATAGGTTAGACTACATAAGCAGTGACATCATTAGCTTAGCTTGTTTTGTTTTAGTATGAGCAGCATTCCAAAGATGAATTACTTAGTACGTACAGGAAGCGGATTGTCTCTGTCCGTAATATAGCTTGCACAGTTCCTAGTGTACTTGTGACTTTCTCTGAACGTTCCAGTTTTGGTCTACCTGGCCCACTTCTGTTGCTTCTTTGGCTTGACTAGAGACTTTGGAATGGAAAGGGGGCATTATAAGAACCTGTCATTTAGCATTAATGTACTCTTTTTTTCAAGTTTGAAATAGAAGAAGCCAGATGCACGTTCCAGTTTGTCCTAGAAAGTTCCATATTCCAGATAATTCTTACTGGTTGCATTGTGTTCATCATTCATGTTTTCACTTCTAGCTTTTGCTAGTACTGCTAACCACAAGTGACTTTGGGCTCACCACCAGATCCATAGTCTACCACCTTCCAGAGACTTTTGTACAAGTTGCTGTTCATGGTCCCCAGATAGTGACTCTGATTCTCACCCACTCCTGGCCCTCTATGATCCTCTTTTCACCCATAGTCATGACAGGTGTAATCTTTATGCTAAGTTCACTTATAATGATTGACACTTACAATGGTTCCACAACCACTGTCAAGCTCTGTTTTGCAACATTTACCTTCTACTAGAAGGAAAACATACTGCCTACTTTAAAGCATCTTATTATAGAGTTGTAAAAGAGAATACACACACTCACATGCTAATCTACTTCATTAGTGATGAGTTCCTATGTTCCTTTGTGCTTTCTTGCCCTCTTAAAGTAGGTTTAACTCTTTTGCCTATCCCTGTATCCTGCCATGTTTTTCTTCTGATGAGGTTCCTCTAACCAATTGGAGGAGAACAAAAACCCTGCGTGAATCTCAAGAGCAGAGGCAAAGGGAGTGCTTTTTTGCAAGAGCTGGTATCATAAGCTTTCCTCTGGGTGGAGTAGGGAGAGCTGGGCAGGTAGAGAATAGGTCTCAATTCTCGGTGGGTGCAAGATTGTGTAGATAGATATGTAGACATTCACCCTTTGTGAACCCCATCTATTCAACAATTAGTACAGTTCCTCTCAAGGAAGGGGACTAGATTAGTGTCAGAGTCCAGTATGAGTTTCATTGCAACACTTTCCAAATTTTTACTGTTTTTAGCTGAGACCAATGCTACAGGGAATGCAGGCTTTAAAGGCATTTTCTTGAGTTAACATTTAAATGCTTTTGGAATTTGACAAAAAAAATACTTGAATTAAATTTCCATGCTACTGTGTATACTAAGCCAAGAAATCATGTCCTATTCTATTTCTTAGTCTTAAAAGAATGCTTATCTATGTTGTTCAAACAAATTCAGACAATGACATATAACTGGCTCAGATGACAACATAACTCAATGCCCATCTTGAGGACACCATATAAAATGGAACACTGCAAATACCCCTTTCTTGTGGTTATTGCTTATTCCCTCAGAAAGTCTAACAAAGTTCCATGATATGTGCTAACTTAACCCCACTCTTGTTTTGCTGCTCAACCTTAGGCAGAGTTTCACGGTAGGTGGTGAGTCTCTTCAGGAACTATATTTTGGAGCATCTTTTGGTCCATACTTCCTTAAGATATCCAGAAATGAATTAATTTATTTTGTAGTCTCTTCCTCTTAAAGTTCTAAAGAAGCATAAAGACACAAAATATTGTGCCATTGGTGGCCTATGTCTATAGTTCCAGCAACTCAAGAGACTGAGGCAAAAGGGTTGCTCCAGCCCATGAATTTGAAACTGCCTTGGGAAACATTGAGATTCATCTCAAAAGAAAACTGGTGCCAACAACAATTACAACATTTGATATTTAGTACAAAAATCAATGATCATAAGATTAAAAAAATTGACAAAAATCCTTAAATAAAACTTCAACATTTGTTATGGTTTGAATATGAAATGTCTCTCACAGGCTCATGTGTTGAATACTTGATCTGCAGCTTGGGGTGGTATTTTTGTAGGTTCTGGAATCTTTAGTAGGTGGGCCTCGTTAGAGGAAGTAGGTCCCTGGAGGCAGGCCTTTGAAGTTTACACCTAGTCCCCACTTCCTTCCTTACTTTCTGCTTCCTGTTAGGTAGGGAAGCGAACAACCTTCCTCCTCCACAGGCTCCCACCACCATGATGTTCTGCCAAAGCATGTGTGTCAGGTGACCATGAACTGAGACCATGACTCACAAGGGATCTTTCTTCCCTTAGGTTGTTCTCTCTGGTATTTTCATCACAGTTATGTAAAAGCAATAACAGCACCAAAGCAAAAAACACATTAATCACTATCATTTTTATAATTAAGGAAACATAGCATTTCTAGATCTCTGTGTATCTCAAAATCTAGACTCACATTTGTTTACAGACACAAACATTTTATCGGGGATTTCGTTGATGAGGGGAATGACAGGGAAGAGAAAATCATATAGAGAAAAAGAAAGACTAGAGGCTTACTGGTGAATTAGAAGTTTAGTCCATTTGTGAGTTTTCCATACTGTCCCACTGGTGATCATAAAACACAGGTGTAAGTAGTGTCCCATTGATCTACTTCTACTTCCTCCATTGATCTACTTCCTTCGAGTAGGCCCTACCTCCTAAACATTCCAGAACCTCCCAAAGTACCATCACCAACTGGAGATCAAGTAGTCAACCCATTAGCCTGTGGGGGGACATTTCATATGCAAATCATAACGACTTGAAGTTTTGTTTAAGGATTTTTGTCAATTTTCTTAACTTTATGATTACTAATTGATTTTTGTTCTAAATATCAAAGTTGTAATTGTTGGCACAATTTTTTTTTGAAATGGGGTCTCAAAATATTTCCCAAGGTAGTTTCAAATTCATGGACTCAGGTGAGCCTCTTGCCTCAGTCTCCTGAGCAGTTGGCACTACAGGCATATCCAATTGAGATATAATTAGAAACTGAAAAAAGTTCTCTAAGGAGGAGTATTTTAAGAGTTTATGTCTCATCACATTTAAAAATTCATAATGCTTTCACTCTCAGTTGGCAGAATGTTTTTGAGTAATCCATGTCAGTTCATTTCAGTTCACTTGTGTCTTTCCATTTCCCACTTTGTACACTTTTGCATGCCTGTTCACATTGTGCTAGCAATTTTATATGCCCAAATTCAGCATTATTTTCAGGAGTGTCTCTGAGGGTGTTTCCAGCTGAGACTAGCTCTTGAAATGTTGGATTCAGTTGATTGACCTTTCAGTGTGGATGGGTATCACAGAGGGCCTGAGGACAAAAGGCAGAAGAGAGAGGAATTTAACACTTCCTTCTTCATTTCCTGCTTTGTTGTTTGAGCTGTGACATCTGATTTTAATCTTCTGCTCTAGAAGATCATCAGCTCCCCTGATTCAAGTCTTTCCTGGTCTCCAGTTTGCAGGTGGCTGACCATAGAACTTCTCAGACTCCATAATCTCTGTTTTTGTACACACTACACACACACACGTGCACACACACACACACCCCTACACATGCACACACACAAACACCCCTTACTGGTTCTCTTTCTTTGGAGAACCTTACTAATATGCATACTTCTTTGTTGCTGGAATCTCAATTCTTTCTTGTTTGGGATTTTTCTGAAGGTACACTCTTAGCTATCATGGGAGCAGAAAAATGTTGTATTAATAATGGATAATTTGTGCCCTTGCATTCCTCATGATGCAGGTCATCCATTTATGTCTGAGAAATTGATTAATGAAGCAAAAATATTTCCATCCACCACTATATGGTACTAACAAAAGGACTTGCTTTTTTCCCCCAAATATCTTTGTCGACCTATGAGAGAATCTTACTTTTTACAGGTACTATGACCAGATATGATGCTGTTCTTGCTGCTGAAGTGCCTTAGCCTTGGAAATGAATGTGTCGTGATTACTTAAATTAGTCTGTCATATTTTAACCTCTTATTAACTCACCTCACCTTGCCAAATCATCTCAGATGTTAACTATAATGATAGGGTGAAACAGCTGGGGTTCCTACCAACAAATCTTACAGTTACTTACTTCATAATTCCCTTGCTGAAATTCTTTTTTTTTTTTTTTTTTTTTTTTCAGTCCTGTTTGAAACTAGCCCACATGCTATGCCAGGCTGCAATGCTGTGAGGCAGCTTCAGTATCACTTTCCCTCCTTTTACGACCACCAAGACCAGCATTCAGATGAAATTCTTGATAGATTCATACAGATAACACTCAGGAAAAAAACACACATTGTTGTTTGCTAAGGCAGGTAACTGTCTAACCTGCCAGACTTTACTGGTTCCTTTGTTTTCTCTAGCTTAATGTATAGTTAGAATGTGTCTGTTCCTCATAGCCTTTGTTACTTGTATGGCCATTTCATGGAGAAATGGGTGACATCTTTCTGGTTAGAGCAAGGGTCTAGGTCCTTCTGACTTTATTCATCCAGGTAGCTCTTTGAGAGAATGAGAAGTAACACTCTTTTTTCAAAAAGAACACTCTACATGGAAAACATTAAAAGCTCTTTCTTTTGTACAACTTCTACAAATGGCACCAAGGCCAAATAATTCTTGCTTCATTGTTCTTCAATTCATTCATTTATTCAACAACCATTTATTGGGCATTCCCAGTGTTCCAGGACATAAGGGATATAGCAATTAAAAAGTACATTCCCTACAATTTTTAGTATAAGGCAGTTTTTAGTATAATTCTTGCTTCATTGTTCTTCAATTCATTCATTTATTCAACAACCATTTATTGGGCATTCCCAGTGTTCCAGGACATAAGGGATATAGCAATTAAAAAGTACATTCCCTACAATTTTTAGTATAAGGCAGATATTACACAAATACACAAGCAAACAAATAATTACAAATTCTGCTGGGTTTCTGAAATAGAAGTATAATGCTTGCTATTAGAGGATTTGACAGGGTAACTTGAATTCGGAGAGGCAGCAGAGCAGGATTCCTTAAAGAAGGAAAGCTTCAGCTGGAGCATGAGTGGTCAAAGAGCTGGAGGAGAGGGAAGCATTTCTAGCGAAGATGATAGTAGATACAAAGGTCTTAGGACTTCTACCTCCTCAGAAGAGGGCTAGAGTGTGAGTGACATAGAGATTAAGGCACATAACTGGAATTTACTCTGAAAATTTAGCCATTTGTAATCTATTTGGGTCATGCCATGACATTCAAATATTTCTTGAAAGCATGCACAACTGCAAGTCTGACTTTTGCTGGCCTAACTTGGAAGACATGGCTATGAAATTAAAAAACAGGATAAAACATACTACACGCACTTTCTGTCTTTAGAATGTCAGTAACCTCTCTGCTCTTTTGAGCAGCTCTGCTCCCATCTCCAATGTACTTTTACCACCAATGATTTCATGCCAAATTTCTTCCTTCCTTATTGGTCATGGGAGAAGTGTTAGGTGGGAGGACTCTCCTGGGCCTATGTTATTGAACTAGAAGCTACTACTTTTTTATTTTGCTCATTTTTCTTTACCTTCATCACTACCTGTTTAGACAAAGGCATTTTCATTTCTAGCTTAATCTTCTTACACTATATTATTGCCTTCCATTCTGTCTCCTAGAAGCCTCAGAGATTTTTAAAAATGCACATCTGCACTCTCCAGCATCATCAAGTATCATCCAGCAACTTGGTTACTTTGTTTTCATGGCAGATGACTTTTTAGGCTCTGGAAGGGGTTATGTTTCTTGAACATTATGGTCACTATATAGTAGAAATACCTCATCATCTAAGTTCTGAAATCCACCACCTGACTGGTATAGCCATTTTACCATAGAGTCTACTGAGAGGTTTCAGCCTTAGAATAAATCTTGCCACCATCCTGGCATACACACTAATAGTCAAAGAAGTGGGTGGGAAGGATTTTGGCCTTTTGGGACCCAGCATTGCTCATGGAGAGGGTGGGGAACTTCAAGAGAACCTTTACTAAATACCCAGTGGAGCAGAGAGGTGGAGGGCCGCCTACAGAAAAAGGGGACTGATGTTTTCTCTTAAATTTAATATGGAAAAGTGTCAACTCCAGAAAAGTCACAAGAGTTACACAATTAACATCTGTATAACTTTTACTTGGATTTACCAGTTCTCAACATTTAGCCACATTTTCCTTGTTTCTTTCTGTTTCTATAAAAATATTGGTGTGTGAGAGTGTGAATATTTATCTATGAATGATTGGCGAGCCAGTTAAGAATCCATAATGAATCTTCACTGGGTAATTCTTAATACATGTCTCTTAAGGCCAAGGGTATTTGCTACATTAACATAATAGAAGTATCACCCTTAGGAAATTTATATCAATATAATACTGTTCTATAAACATAGAGACTCAGAAGGCTGATACTTGGATTAACAGTGGAAAAAAAAAAACCAAAATCAGCAACAACTTTGAATAGATTATAGGTTACCTTTGAGTTTTGCCTTTTTGTTGTTGTTTGTTTTGTTTTTATTTCTCAATATTTTCTTTACTTTTAAAAACTAACTGTAAGTCAGATAAATATATAGAAATATAGCATGTAATGTTAAGAGTGCAGTGAAGCAGCCACTCGTTTGTATTGGTATGCTTCAAAAAGATAATAAACAATTCCCTGGCAAAAGCCTTAAAAATGTGCATGTTGGTTACAAAAAGTCTAATTTGAGGAATTCATCGAAATGCACACTATTTGCATGGGGACTGTATTGTTTGGAAATGTTTGAGACTGTCCCCCAAAGGTATGTGTGCTGGAAGCTTTGTCCTTTGTCAGTGTGAGGGTAGTTGAGCCACTGAAGGCCTAATGGAAGGTAGTTAGGTCACAGGGTCGGGGGTGAGGGGGGTCTCACTAGTTCTGACCAGACCCTAGTTAGTTTCTGTTAGAGAGGGCAGTATAAAAAGAGTAGGCCTGCCTTGCCATATGGCTACTCTCTACCTCTCCTGCTCACATCACAAGGCCACCCACTACATTGTGATGTAGTTAGAGATCCTCGCTAGGCTAGTGGCAGTCTCCAAAACTATGAGTAAAACCCTTTTTTATTTATAAAATAAATAGCCTCAGGTAATATATTATAGCAACAGAAACAACCTAATGAAGGCAAAATATTGTTATAAAATATAAGTTGAACATATTTAAGCAAAATATTGAAAGAAGCTTAAAAGTTAAATAGCAAAGGTTTGGTTGAATAACTACCCCTACAATATGATCAATCCAATGTGGTTCATTAAAAACATTTGTTTTATTAAATATTAAATCACATGGTACATTTTTTATTAAGAGGAAAAAGCAGGCTAAAAACCTTTTTTTTTCTAATTCAGTGTAAGTATAATTTTACAGTCTCTCTCTCTCTCTCTCTCTCCCTCCTTCTCTCAAACATAGAAAAAAGAAATCAGAGAGAATGAACTAAAATCCCAAAATGGTTCTATCTTACAATGTAATCTCAGAACATTTTACTTTTCTCATTTTTGCTTTCCTGAGTTTTCCAGATTGTCTCTAATCAATATGTGTGCATGTTGTTTTAAAATAAATTTTTATTACAAAGTAAATACATTTACATTGTAGAAAATAAAGACAAAAGAAAAGAAAGAATTCAAATATCTTCTAGTCCTGAGCATTTAATGTAAACATTTTCTCCCTTCATCCTGTGTACATGAATATCCACTATATGTACGAGCAGATAGATATGTGTGTGATGTTCAGATGATGCAGACCCATCTCTTCATAATGGTGAGACATGAGTCACTAACTGGACATAATAAGCAACACATGGAGAAGAAAATTATTAGTGTATTGATCTATGGCTGTTAATTATATATATATGTATGTATATATATATATATACACACACACACACATACACACACTACCTACTAAAATTTTAATTAATAATCAGCTTTATTTTTCATTTATTAGCATATTATGAGTCCATTTCTAACACCATCTCACACTCAGTACTGATGCCTACTATGTATCATTGCATGGCTTATACTGTTTAGACGTAGTTCTTAAATAAACTTATCTGAGCACATCACATTTATCCCTATTTGTTTATTCTTTGTGGGACTGATGTTTGAACTCAGGGCTTTGCACTTGCAAAGCAGGCACTCTGCCTCTTGAGCCACAGCTCCAGTCCGTGTTGCTCTGGTTATTTTGGAGATGGGGGTCTTATGAATTATTTGCCCAAGCTGGCCTCAAACCTTGATCCTCCTGATCTCAGCCTCCCCAGGTCTAGGATTACAGATGTGAGCCACTGGTGTTAGGGAGTTTATTCCTTACTAATGAAGAAACTACACAGCGTCCATTGGCTTCAAGGTTGGTTGTTTATTTGAATCACCTGGGGAGTTTTAAAATATATTGAAGCTGGAAGTAACCTCCAGGATTTCTGATCTAATTGGCCTGGGATGGGTCTAGGAATAAGTATTCTTTTAAAACGACCCCAGTGTGTTTGAAATGTGTGCCAAGAGTATGAACCACAAGGAACACAACAGTTTGACATACGGGGGAGAAAAGAGACTGGTGAGTATAGACCTCTATCTTGGCATTGCCTGCTGATCGGCACTTTCAGTTTTGGTAGCCATATTCATTAGTGACAGGGTTAAATTGGCAGCATGGCTGATTCTGTGCCATTTCCCAAAATATTAGGCATGATTCATTAATTGAAAATAACATGGAGTATATGTTACCAAGTGATAAGTAAATTATCTGTGTCTATTAATTAGACATGCCAAGCAGTGAAGAACGACTCCCTGACAAGAGCTGCTTAGTAAATGTGTGGCCAATGTGTCAGGTGAAGGTCAGCTTACAACACAGTCTTGCTTTTCCTCAGGCAGTGGTGGGTGAGTTTTTCTAGCAGTTCCTCAAAAATGCTGAACATTCAGTTTGCTTAAGTCTCAATATTTTGTAAAAGAGAGCTTATTCTTTAGTCTGTTAGTATATTCAACCAATATATTATATTTAACATGTTGTAAGATGCAGTTTCCTATTTTAACATTTCTGAAATTTTGGATGTGTCCTAAACTGAAATGAGTCAAACAATTATGTGTTTGTTTCATTGCCGGCATTGCTTTCTTTCAAAGTGTTATCTAAAATAACACTGTGGAGAAGCTTAAAATCCACAGTGCAATGAAATTGGGTATCTGACCTTAACACTTTTACTGCTACCTTCTTGGATAAACTCTATCATCTATTGCCTTTATTTTCACAATAGGCTCTTAACTTGTTATCCTGCCTCCAAGCTTTGTCATGCTTCAATCCATTGTAAGCACAATGACCAGAGTGTTCCTGTTAAAACCAATGCCTGGACTTTTATTTCAGGATCCTACTTCTCTTACAGCCCTCATAAAGCTGGTTCCCTTCTCTCACAGTCCTCACTCTGCTGTGTCTCAGAGGTGAGGGTGGGTCTTTCCTGCTTCTCGTTGCTGCTTCCTGCCATTCTCCCTACTTCCTCTATGAAAACCTGGAGCTTTGCATTTCCTGTCATTGAGCTATGAGATCAGCCAATCATGACTCACTTGTATTGCAATCATCCAAGGCACAGAGATTCACACCCATAAAGGCCTTAGCTTCCTTTCTTCTGTCATTCTCTTCCCATGTCACTCCTATTGTGATTTCTGGTGACTTGAACACACACTTGGACAACCCTTCTAATTCCTTCAACCTTTGGCAACTTAACCTCTTGTTTAAAGATCTTGTTTTGTTCCTTACTTCAACACTCACTTTCATGGTAAACCTCCATTTGTCCTTAAACAGTATCTTCTTTCAAATAGCAATTTCTCCAACCTCCCAAACTCTCCCACCATCTTCCCTGCTCACCCTTTAGTATCTTCTGTCCATAATTTCAGTCTCCCCCCAGACCTTCAGTCCCCTGATTTTTACCCTTGTTTCATATTTCCTCACCCTTCATGTCTTCCCCTCCCTTTTGATTTAAGCTGTAATTCTGTGGTCAGTCATTTATCCTTCTCTTGTATATACCCTCAACTCTCTGGACCCCTTTCAGTCTGTCATTCTGCTCAATGAAGCCATTGACGACACCTTCCCAGGGCTGGATCCACAGCTGAAAATGTCTGTAGTACAACATACAACCACACTGACTGTTCTCATTTTACATCAATGATCAATAACCTCAAGTACACTTTTAAAGCTGCCAGGAAATCATATCATATATTCCAGGTTTATTTTCATTCCTGCTATCTTAGATGGTTATTTCTTACTTTCTCTTCTGCTCTTTAAACCTCCCATATTTCCTCCTTATCTTCACAAAGTTGATGATTCCAAGAAAAGTGAATAAATTAGAGCCTCCACCAACTTCTGTCACCATATCTAATTCCTTATTTGCCTTAGTATCTATATAGTCTACATTCTACCATTTTATTGTCATTCTATAACTCTCCATGCTCCCAGCTGGAATCAGGCTCTCTCCCCATGCAGTGGATTCCATCCATTCTCCCTGACATCCCTCCTGCACCATCAAATTTTCCTCTTTCTTCTAGGTCATTCTATAAATTCAGCAACAGGCTATGCTTTCTTCCAATTTAAAAAACAAAGTTTCTTGTCCTCATCAAGTTTTTTCTCTTCTTTTTTGTAGACAAGCTCTACAAAGAGTTGCTGATTCCTATTGTCTCTAAATTCTTTTCCATTTTCTCTTGAGCCCACTCCAACCAAGTGTTCACTCTAACCTTCCACTCTTGATGTTTGTGTGAGGATCACTACAATAATTATGTTTCACATAATCCAATGCCACAATTTCATCTTTAACTAAAATAGACAACTCTCTTAGAATCATTTCTCTTCGCCATCCAATACCACTCTTCTGCTTTTCTCCCACCTTACCAGCTGCTAGCCTCCTTTGTGCCATGTGTGCCCTAGGGCTCCGTCTAAGGGCCTGTACTTATTACTGTTTATTACACTAAATACCTAGATGATCTTATCTGTTCCATAACTTTAAATATACTAAAGGCTGATGACTCCAAAAATTGTATCTCCTGTCCAGATCATCCCTGTACTCCACATGTGTATAACCAGCTTATTACTTACTGTCTCCATTAGGATCATTCATGGGTATCTCAGTTAGCAGATCTCAAATGTAACTCCTGGTATTTCTCCCCAAACCTATTTCATGTGGGAAATATGTGCATTTAAAAGATCTTACATGACAGAACATTGGAGAAAAGTAATCCTTTATTCAGGTGAAAACACTAGGCTACTCACATCAGAGGGAGAATAATTTTTAAATTTTAATTAGTGGGTGAATTTACGTACTTGGAGTTAAAGGAATTCCATCAAATAAGGGAATATATTTTTACCTGCTCTGAACATCTGTGGGTTTAAAATTCCATTTTAGCAGGAGACTTAGGAAAAAATAGAATTTCTTCTTGCTTGTTTTATTAGTTTTCTATGCCCTATGTTTTTATTTCAAAGATAATTTATGACATGTATGAGTTACTTCTTTTGATTATTCATATGATCTCATGCGGTACTAGCACTCTCTCTACTTTCTTTTCCAATTGAAAGAGGGATACAATTAGGGTCAATTATTATTTTATACAAAAAAACATGAAAATCAAAATTCACTTTGCCTACTTACTTCTTCCCATGTTCCTTTGTACAAAAAATTCCTTGAAGGTATTGTTCATACTGCTCCCATTGTTACTGAAAGACAAAGGTTATTTCTGTTATAAAATAAGGCCAGAGATAGGCTGGTTAGGGTTGGTATAGTAATTACATGCACATATGGAATACACTTTTCTTTTATTCTTTTCTTTCTGGCTATACTGGGGATTGAGCTCAGGTCCTTGCACTTGCTGGGTAAGCATTCTACCACCTGAGCCATGCCTCCATTCCTTGTGCTTTTAGTTTGTTTGTCAGATAGGGTCTTGCGTTTTTGCCCAGACTGGCTTCAGAGTGCAATCCTCATACCTCTGCCTCCTGAGAAATTGGGACTAAAGATCTGTACTACCACAGCTGACTTGTTTTTGGAAAGGTTACGTGTAGGTTCCTTGGGGACATCCCAGCAGAGTCCAACCTTCTAGCCACGTGTCTGACATGTGGACACTTTGAACATGCGAGACCAGCCATTCCAAGTAACTTCAACCAAGATCCTCGGAAATAGAAAAATTACCTAGCTGAGACCTGTCGGAATTTCTGAGCTGATAATCAGGAGATGGAGTAAGATGGCAAAACACAACATTTGGGGTGAATTGTGGAACAGTACTAGTTTGTCAAACAGAAGTTGTTGGTGTGTTGGGGGATGCTGACTGGCAGGTGTTATTTCAGGGTATGTTTATAAGGATCATGTAGGCAGCTTCTTTCTCTCCTTCTTGTAAAAGCAATAGGGCTTTACCCCGTGCCATCAGGACACAAAGCTCAATACTGGCTCCTTTTGGGCTGACCATGCGATTTCATTAGGTAAGAGAATTTAGACTTCAGTGTAAGTTCACATATTAACTGCCACGAGTCTTTCTGTGTATGGCATGCAGGAGATCTGCCCCAGGTGTCCCAGATGCTGTCTTCCATTAATCTTCATCTTGACCATGGAATGGAGACTCAAGAGTACTGCCAGCAGAGTAGCAGCGTGCCTTTGGCCTTCTCCATGTGCTCTGGGCTGTGTCCTCTGCAGTCTGGCTTGTTCTTGGACACACTCCTCTCCCCTTTCTTTCCCACAGAAATTCATCAAAATGTCTCAATCTACTACTTATGAGCTCCAATTTTATTGTTAGAGCAGAATCAGGTTTTCTTACTTTTGTGTATCTTTGTTGTCATGTTTGTAGGATTCAGAAGTAAGGGAAGTGTGCTAGTCAGCTTTCCATCACTATGCCAAAGTACCTGAGATAACCAACTTATTCTTTTGGCTCAGGGTTTCAGAAATTTCAGTCCATGGTCACTTAGCCCTGTTGCTTTAGGCCTGTGGTGAGGCAGAACATTGTGGTGGAGAGAATGTGATAGAACAATGATGCCCATCTCATGGTGTATGGAAAGGAGAGAGAGAGAGAGAGGGAGAGAGAAAGAGAGAAGAACTGAGGTCCCTATTACTCCTTAGGTCACCCCCCAATGACCTTATTTCCTTCCACTAGGCCCCACCCTCTAAAGGTTCCACCACCTTCTAAAAGTGCCACAGCCTAGCAACCAACTTTTTAACACATGGGCCTTTGGCTACATTTAACATATAGAGCATAGCAGGGAGGAAAATGCTTCATTCTTCCTCTTAAACCTAAACACATATTTCTGCACCTAAAGGTATATGGCAGGGATTATTCAAATGCAAGGGTCTTCAAGGAAACACCAAGTTCTGGTTTGGGGCTTACCTCTTTTGCCTCTTGTTTAGATGCTCCCTCAGAACCAGCTGTGCCCAACTACCGAGGCTTCAGGAAATGCAAACTCTGTCCAGAGCTGCCTAGATCAGAGAGGGAAAAAGAGGCAGGTAGATGAGGGAGAAGAGGCTGTCTTCAGATCAAGTCCCTTAACAAGGCTTTCAGTATAAGTGTTGAACTACATTAAATGTAAAGTTGAGGTGAAGCATATGTATAGTTTATTGTTCTCAGATGCTTATTCTTTAATGAACTGAATTGCACACATTATTACTATATAATTTAGAGCAGCACATATACTTTTATTGCACAACCAACTAAAGTGTTCATTAAGCATTTTTAATGATGTGAGAAAATGCTTGCAATAAAACAAGGAGAACAAAAGCAAAAAGAAAGGATAGTTCAAATGTTAGCTAACTTATGACTTCAAGAATGCAAAAAGTTTTCTATTCAATTTTTCATTTCACCCCAGTAAGAATGGCCATGTTAAGAGGAAAAAAAAAACAAATGCTAGCAAGAATGCAGCAAAACAGGAACCCTTATACACTGTCAGTGGGAATGAAAATTAGTACAACCATTATGGAAAACAGTAAAAGGAAAATTAGTACAACCATTAAGGAAAACAGAAAAAGCTAAAGGTAAAACTGCCATGTGATTCAGTGATTTCACTCCTGGACATATAGCCAAAGGAATGTAAGTCAGAATACAATAGAGACATCTATATACTGATGTTTATCACAGCATTGTTCACAATAGCCAAGCTATGAATACAACCCAGATGTCCTACAACTGATGAATCAAGAAAATGTAGTATATATACACAATGGAGTTTTCTCAGTCGTAAGAAAGAATGACACCATGTGATTTGATGGATGCAACTGGAGGACATCATGTTAAGTGAAGTAAATCAGGTTCAGAAAGATAAAGGCCACATGTTTTCTCTCATATGTGGAAGATAAACCCAAAAGATAAACATACATAAAAAAACCAAACATGATCTTATAAAACATATACTTAGAATATGTTTTGTAATAGTAGAACTACACTATGGAACTCAGGGAAGGAGAGAAAGGAAAAGGGAATGAAAGCACATCAACAATATCATAAAACATAACATCTGTGAAGGTAGCGGGTATAAGGATATATATGAAAACTGTTGAAAAATGGTGGGTGGGAGGTAAGGAGTAAGGTAATGGAAGGGGTTGAACAGACCAAAAAAAATATATTCACAGCAGGGACCCTTTGAACATTGGCTTAGATATTAATAACAAAGACAGAAATGTAAAATAGGTTCGGGGTGTATGTGTGTGTGTGTGTGTGTGTGTGTGTGTGTGTGTGTGTGTGTGTGTGTGTGTATGTCTGGAAGGGGAGGGTAACTGAAGGAGATTAAGATGAGGGAATATGATTAAGGGACTTCATATACTTATATGAAAGAAACCTCTTGTAATTGCTTTAAGTGGGGCAGGGAGGGGGTTGATGGGGAGAGATGGTGGTGATAATCTAATCAATATACAACAGAAGCCTATTTGGAATTGTCACAATGAATCCCCCCTGTACAATGAATATGTCCTAAAAAAAATTTTTTTTAAAGAATATGAAAAAACCCTAGAATAAGGATGGTGTGTGATGATACTAATTTTATTCATTAAGTAAGATTGAGGTTTTTCACATTTAAAAATAGTTTCTGTGTAATCTAAATAAGATTATTTTTTCTAAAGTAAGAATATACCTGCCAGGGTATAAGGCTTCTCTCCATCTGGCATGAAATGGATAAATAAGGGTTTACATTCAGGGATATGGCTGACTAATGATTCAGATTGATCATCCCATTTAAAACAACTAGAAGTCCTGAATAAAAAATATTTTTAAGACTCTTGAAATTGTCTAGGAGTGACAAAATAGTAAAGAACTGCCTGGTCAAATCTCAGTGAAGGTGGCAACCCTCAGAGGTCAGTGGACCACCGAAGTCCCCCACTGTCACCTTGCCATTTTTGCTGAATTTGCTGAACTGAGCAGTAGTTTGGATGACTTGTTGGGTTAGGGAGAGAGATGCCTAGTGCTCATCCATGTTGAAAAGTCCCAGAGGGAGGGCATTCCTCAGAAAACCAGGAACCTAGAATCTAATATCAGATAAGGGTGAACTGTAAGTAAATCGATTCTGCCCCCATGGTGTGGAGAGCTGATTATGAGAAGCCTATGAGAGCTGGACACAAGCAAGGCGAGATGCGGCTTAATTGATTTCATTTGTAGGCCAAGATAGGCACAGCCCGCGCCATGAAACAGATAAAAAGCAGAACTGCCGTGTCCCCTAAACTTGTGTTCAGAGAAGAAGGAATGCAGGTGTGTCCTGTTACAATGTCACGCCCCTCCCCAGAGCCTCTGCTCCACCCTGTTTGCCACTGTTTATAAAAGAACCGCTGAAGGAGGGCTTCAGGCTTTTGCTTTTTGCTTGGGTTTTTGCTTTGGAGGGTTTTTTGGGCTTTGGCGTGGTTCTTTTGCTTTGGGCTTTTTGGTGTGTGAAGTTTTTGGAAGGGAAAAGAATTACTGAAGGGAAAAGAATTGCTAAAGGGAAAAGAATTACTGAAAGGAGCAAGGTTGATAGAAAGTCTACACCAAGAGCTTTAACCTAGGCCTTAGAAAAGCTAGGCTAAAGCTAAGGCAAAGAAAGCACTTTAACATAGGTGTTAGAAACTAAAGAAAAGCCAAAGAGAACATGCAACAGTGCAAGATAGAGGACAGAGACTTTGCAAGTCTGAGCACAGAGGCTTTAAGAAAGCTAAAGAGAGAATGCTAAAGAAAAGCTGCAAGCCTAGGGGCAAAAGACTTTAAGAGAGATTAGGCTAAAGATAGCTAAGAGAAAACATGGGGCAGTGCTGAGTCCCAGGAAAGAGGTTTTAAGCAAAGTTTTGAAGAAGACTTTAGAAGCAAGGTTTTAAATAGCTGCAAGGAGTGAGGCTTTAAAGAATAAAGATAGAGAAAAGAAGCAATTAGGGTTGGGTGTCTCCACCCAAGTGCCCAACACACCCAACACACCGACCCCACTTTCTGTCTATCTATCCTGTGTCTTTTTTGAATCTCCAGTCACCCCCCAGTCAGCCCCAGTTAGGTTCAGTAATAACCAGGGAGAGAGTGAGAAAATGCTCACTCCAACAAGGGAGGGAATGAGAAAACAGTGCCCCACTTCCACCATGGGACCACTAAGAGCTGCCTTGCCTTCCAGCAGGAATGGGGTCAAGCTAGGATTGACTGTTCCTACTCTCTCCTTACCTGGGTACAAAATGAAGCTGTCTTTTATGATGCTTGCGATGGGGAGTTTATTAAAGGAACATGCACAATTAAAATACATAATTAGGTACAAATGGATTATTCATTTTGAAGAGAAAAAAGTGAAAATTTTCTATTTTAAAAATATTACAAACACTACAAAATTCAGAAAAATAATGTAACAGCTTTGTTTCTCTACTTTTCCTTTTTTTTGCTTGAGTTGTTTTGATATCCTCGTTATACGGCAATGATTTTGTAATGTAGCTTTCTATACAAGAACATAAAGGTGATTCAGTTTCTACTTTTGGTAACATCATACACATTTTTAGAGTTGTTATCAAATTTGAGAAATTTGATCCTAAATAAACTATAATGTTTCAGAGCATTTCCAGTTTTCTTGGGTGGTGACTAATCTCAAAAACTCTTTAATTAACGATCCCGCATTAACCAGTTTGTTGTTTATGTTCAGGTCATAGACGCATATAATTAGTTTTATATTACCTTACTTGATGTCAGTATTTTGTGTTAAACTGGCAAGAAATTTAAATCTTTTTTAATGTGTTCAGATTTTTACTAGTTCATTAATTGCATTTTCAAGCTCGATAAGAATCCATTCCTTACTTTTATCTGAAATTTACGTCTTTCTCTTAATCATTAACTGCTCTTGGTATCGTCTAAAATTTTTTGCCACTATTTGCTTTTCTTAGTGCCAGAATAATTTTTATTGATGTCATCACTCATCTTTATCACTTCTTATATATCTCATTAAGTTTTTTATGAAAATTTCCTTACCATTAAAATAAATTTAAAGATGACAAGAGGTATGCATTATATGGATCTAATTCAGTACTCTGTAATTTATTGAAATATTCCAAAATGTTTTTCCAAATAGCAATGAAAATGACTCATGTGAGCTTACATTTTTGAACAATTTTTTTTTGCACTTCATTTGGATTTTGACTTCTCTTTTGAATCTTTGATAAAATATGTTTGAGTCCTTAAAATATTACTCTCTGTTGCAAGGCTAGACAGTTTTACAATAGGCAAAGCATCTCATATTGTTAGGACCCGGAATCCTATTCCCCCGAGAGACAGAGAGCCAGGCGTGAATGCAATCAACAAAGCAGAGTTTATTGGGCTGGCTAGCCAGGGTCGAGCTCCCACACGGACACGCAGGACCGGTTAGGAAAACATGACCCTGAGCCTCTTTAGGGGAAATCTTATATAGACCGCGGTGGCATGCATATTTTCGTTATCAACATTGGGCAAGCAGGCAGAGCACATCTTGCGCGTACCTCACATCTTGCACGTACTTCACATCTTGCATGTACCCCCCGCTCACATTCCCCACATTCTATATGCCCTAACTGAGCCCTGCCGCATTGCTTATCTTATTTACATGGGATGTTTGGTACTGGTTTCTCCAACAAGGGGGTTGGGGCCTGCTGAGACCTCCTATTCCTTTCATTCCCCCCTTTTCTTATGGCCTAAATTGAGGAATCATTCTCAAGGGGATGAAGAGCCTGATATTGTTGGCGGAGGACCAGAAGTTGGATAGTATTAATTCGACTTTTGACAAAAGTCATAAGTCGGTTTAGAATCCAGGGTCCTATGGTAACAAGTAATAGGATGATTATTATTGGCCCTGCCAATGCAGATAAAAGGGTAGCCAACCATGGGGACTGGTTAAACCAAGACTCGAACCAGCTTTCCCCGGCCTCTCTTTCTCGTTTTCTTTGTTCCAGGCTCTTTCGGAGTTTAGACATGGAGTCACGAACAACTCCGGTATGGTCAGCGTAAAAACAACATTCTTCCCCTAGAGCAACACATAGTCCCCCCTTTTGGAGGAACAACAAGTCCAGACCTCGTCGGTTTTGAAGTACTACCTCAGACAGGGAAGTGAGGGATCTTTCTAGGTGGCTAATGGAGGTTTCTATTCTCTCTATATCTTCGTCTATGGCTGCACGCAGCGAAGACATCCCTTTCTGCTGGGTGGCCAAAGAAGCTATGCCGGTTCCTGCTCCCGCTAACCCTAGGCTGAGTAGGGTAGCAATAGTTACTGTGGAAATAGGTTCTCTCTTTTTCCTTTTTTCAACCATTTTTGTATTCCAGTATGAATATAGACTCTCTTCCGAATGATAGAGGATGCGGGGCAGCACAGTCACTATAACACAGAATTCTTTAGAGCTGTTAAACACCTTAGTTGATAGGCACGGGGTGAGTCCAGACCGCGAGCATAGCCACCACCCATTGTCCTTTGGAATTACCCATTTAATAGCATTTTCCCAGGTAGAACTGGCGTTAATAACAGTACATAAGTCCCGTCTGTTCTTTGGCACTTTTCCTAAGCAGGTTCCTTGTCCACTTACCTGCTGTATGGTCAGACCTCTCTTACGGTCTCCCCAGGAACATTGAGTAGGGTTTTCCTCAGATGAGGTATCGTGAGTGGTGTTTAGCCCTATTGCCTCATAGAATGGGGGCCTCACATCATAACATAATCAACAGGAGTTAGTCATGTTAGGGTTGGTGTGGTTTAACGTCAGGAAGGCAGCACCCACTAGCTCCCAGAGGGGGTCTTTAGATGCGGTCATGAGACTGGGCCTCACCAGGGGAGGGCTGGTTTCTGATGGTCTTGGAGTTGTAACATTAGCCCGGGCTATGGTTGAGGGAAGGTGATGAGCTGTGGGAGGTCGGGGAGGTGGCTTTACATAGGGTGGCCTAAGTACCTTATTAGGGCCTATTGTTAGAGTAGAGACTGGTTGTTGCACACGCCGCAAAGTAAAAAGGGCTCCTGGATGATTTGTTTTGTAGAGTCTGACTCCCCAGGATTTACCCAATTCCCAATTCGTTGCCTTTTTTCCTAAATCAGTGAAATTTATCATAATGGGATTACAATTCGGGGGAGTTGGGCATCCCTTATTTATAGGTCTAGGTTGGTGGTATGTAATGCCAGATTGAGAGACTCTACTTAGTTGAATAAGGTCCCCCTGTTCGGGGGGTGGCCACCATATATCCCCTGAGCTCTCACAACCCCATGACTTACAATAATAGTCTGCGATTCCTCCACATTTTTTTCTGTGGTTGGGTTGGGGAGCGGGGCAGACATAGAAGTAACTTTGGCGCAAATCCCATTGTCCCCTGCCAGTGAATAAGGCCCTTAAGTCAAAGTATAATTCTGGGAACCAGGTGCTGGGAGGGGTCACCTTGGAGGTCTGGTTAAGAATGTCTCCTGTGGACACATCTACAATCATCCAGGTCAGGTTAAAAGGTTGATGTGGATTTGTATGCCCCCAGCAAGTGGTGGACAGGGTTAGAAAAAGGAATAAAGTTACCGAGGTCCAGTATGAAGTTTGAGTTTGAAAAAATTTTCCTTGTGGTGGGACACCCTTCTTGTTGGCAGGAAGCCTTTCTTCATAGCTACCGGATCTGCCGGTCTGATGTGGGTGTAGTGGACCCAGGTGATAATCCCATTCTAGGAGGGCTGCGGAGCATCTGGAGTGTTCTCGTTTTTCGGAGCATCCCGTATCAGCCGGAGCTTGAGTGGGTTTGTTGGATGCTTCCGTGCGGACCAATTTTCCTGTTTTTTCTCCGGAGGGTGAGCCCGTCTTACATGGGAATGGTGTACCCATGCTGCAATCCCGTCGACCTTGAGGGCGGTAGGGGTAGTAAACAGTACAACATAAGGTCCTTTCCATCTAGGCTCTAGGGTTTTGGACTGATGCCTTTTAACCCATACCATGTCACCTGGGACTATGCCATGTTCCGGAGCCGGGTCCCTCTTAACAGCGTGGTATGCTTGAATTAAGGGCCAAATCCGTTGTTGCACTTTAGCTAAAGCCTGCAACATGGTCAGGTAATTTGGGGCCAGATCACCTAGTTCTGGGCTTAAGGTCCTCTGAATGATGGGGGGTGGAGCCCCATACAGGATCTCAAAGGGAGTTAGCCCATGGACATAGGGGGAGTTCCGGACTCGGAAGATGGCCAAGGGAAGGAGCATCACCCAATCACCGCCAGTCTCCAGGGCCAATTTGGCTAAAGTCTCCTTTAGTGTCCTATTCATCCTTTCTACTTGCCCTGAGCTCTGGGGGTTATATTCACAATGTAGCTTCCAATTGGCCCCCATAGTCTGGGCTAGTCCCTGCAGGACTTTACTAACAAAAGCCGGACCGTTATCTGACCCAATTGCCTCGGGCACCCCATATCTGGGTATGATTTCCTCTAGCAAAGCCTTTGCCACTACCTGACTCGTCTCCTTCTTTGTAGGAAAAGCCTCCACCCAGCCTGAAAAGGTATCTATGAATACCAGCAAATATTTGTACCCAAACTTTCCCGGTTTTACCTCAGTAAAATCCACTTCCCAACTTCTTCCCGGAGCCCTCCCCCGTTCCCGAGTACCTGTATGGTGCCTCTCCCTTCGTCCTGGTTTCATGATTGTGCAGCTGGCACAATCTTCCACAATTTGGCGGACTGCTATGGTCTGGTTCGGAAATCGGAGCTGCGCAGATGTCAACAAGTCTAGTAATTTTCTCCGCCCCAAATGGGTGGACTTATGTAAGTTAGCCAACAGGAATCGTCCGAGTTTTTCAGGCAGAATTAACTTGCCTTCCAAGTCGCTTTTCCATCCGTCTTCCCCTTCTTTAAAGGGGGAGTGGGCTCTCATCCAAGTGAAATCTTCTGTGGAGTATTCTGGTCGGGGGGGTAGCGGAGGGAGCTCTGGGACCGGCACGTCTATCGCCGCAACCGTGGAAGGTTGCCCTGTCTCCATGGGAGGACTCACCATTGCAGCTCTCTTTGCTTCTTGATCTGCTCTGTTGTTACCGACAGCTTCCGGCGTCTTGGCAGACTGGTGGCCTGGGACATACATCACTGCCACTGCCTTCGGTTTTTCCACTGCCATTAATAGATGCTGGACTTCGGCTAGGTTCTTTAGATGTTTTCCTTCTGCTGTGCGGAATCCTCTTTCGCGATAGATGGCCCCGTGGACATGGATGGTACCGAAAGCATAGCGGCTATCGGTGTAGATATTGACTCGCTTTCCTTTTGCCCTCTCCAGGGCCTCTGCCAAGGCAATTAATTCCGCTTTTTGGGCTGATGTTCCGGGTGGGAGGGCGCTGCTCCATACCGTATTTCCTTCTTGGTCGACTACAGCTGCCCCTGCCCTTCGGGCTCCATCTTGGAAAAAACTGCTTCCATCCGTGTACCAGTTTAATTTGCAGCCGGACAGGGGGGTATCCTTTAGGTCAGCCCGTACCTGTGTAACTTCGGAGAGGAATTCTTTGCAGTTATGGACAGGTGTCTGCAGTTCCGGGTTAGGCAACAAGGTGGCAGGGTTCAGGATTACGGGATCTGTGAATGTGATCCGAGGGGAATCCAACAAGAGCCCCTGGTAGTGGGTGAGCCTGGCATTCGTCATCCATTTCCCAGGGGGTTGTTTAAGGATTCCCTCCACCGGGTGAGGGGCCGTTACCCAGAGGGCCTGTCCAAAGGTTAGTTTATCGGCTTCTCTCACCAGCACGGCAATGGCCACTATGATGCGGAGGCAGGGGGGCCATCCTGCCGCTACTGCGTCTAATTTCTTGGAAAAGTATGCCACTGGTCTCTTCCAGGGACCTAGCTGTTGGGTCAAGACTCCTTTGGCTACCCCCTTTTTCTCATCTACAAACAGAGTGAATGGTCTTGTAGGATCTGGCAAGGCTAAGGCAGGGGCCTGCAAAAGAGCGTCTTTTAGCTGATCAAAGGCCTGTTGTTCTCTCTCTCCCCAACTCCAATCTGGAGCTTCTTTGGTGGCCTCATATAGGGGTCTGGCTATTTCCACAAATCCTGGAATCCAGAGTCTACAGAACCCCGCGGAGCCCAGGAATTCTCTCACCCCCCTAGTGGATGTCGGGGATGGGATAGCCAGAATAGTCTGTTTCATGGCATCAGTCAGCCATCTTGCCCCATCTGCAATCCGATAACCCAAATATGTCACTGACCTTTTACAGATGTGAGTTTTCTTGGCACTTGCCCGATACCCCAGCTCACCTAATTCCGTTAGCAGGTGTTCAGTAGCCTTGATGCACTCCTCTCGGGTTTCTGCCGCTAACAGTAAGTCATCAACATACTGTAATAGAGTGACTCGTGGGTGGCTCCGACGAAAAGGTTCCAGGTCCTGGCTCAGGGCCTCATTAAACAGGGTGGGAGAGTTTTTAAATCCTTGCGGCAGTCTGGTCCAAGTGAGCTGTCCGGATTGGCCCCCATCTTCTTGCCATTCGAAAGCAAATAGCGGCTGACTAATTTCTGACAATGGAATGCTGAAGAAAGCATCTTTCAAATCAAGGGTTGTATACCATACTTGCGAGGGGGGTAGGTGGCTGAGCAAGGTATAGGGATTCGGAACGGTGGGATGAATGTCCTCCGTCCGCTCGTTTACCTTTCGTAGGTCTTGCACAGGCCTATAGTCCCCGCTTCCCGGCTTTCGGACGGGGAGCAGAGGAGTATTCCAGGCAGACTGACAAGGTCGCAGTACTCCTTCCTTTATTAGCCTGTGGATATGAGGGGCTATGCCTCTTCGGGCCTCCTCAGGCATAGGATACTGTTTCACCCGAATGGGGAGAGCAGAAGCCTTCAATTGTATAACTACGGGCGGGAGGTGTTTGGCGAGGCCGGTTCCCGCAGTCTCCGCCCAGGCCGTGGGAAATCTTTGTACCCAATGAGTCATGTCCCCTCCTGGTTCCTGTTGACTCTCAAACAGACGATGCTCGTCAGCCAATGATAGGGACAAGACATGAATCGGGCTCCCTTCTCGATCAGTCACAATTATTCCTTCTGGTTCAAAATGGATATGGGCCCCTATTTTGGTGAGTAGGTCCCGTCCGAGCAGGGGAGCGGGGCTCTCAGGGACGACCAAGAAGGAGTGTGTGACCTGGTGTTTTCCTAAGTTCACCTTTCTTTTGGTAGTCCATGTACATAACTGCGTACCGGTGGCCCCCTGAACAACACTTGTTCGTGCCTTGTTCAAAGGTCCATGTGCCTTGTTTAAAACCGAATATTGGGCGCCGGTATCCACCATGAACCCCATCGGCTTCCCCTCCACATGCATTGTTACCCAGGACTCGGGGAGGGGGTCTGAGCCCCGTCTCCTTCAGTCCTCTTCTCCGGCTAGGAGGACTCTGGCCTGCTCTACTGCTCGTTCCCTTTCCCTGTTTTCCCCCAGTCTCCTTCCAAACCCTCTTCTTCCCTTTAACTTAGGACATTCTCTCTTCCAATGCCCCGTTTCCTTACAGTAAAAACAGTGTTCCTTATCCGGGGTCCTGGCGTGGCCCCCTCCCCTGGGTTGGTCCCGGACACCCGCTAGGAAAATACGAGCCATTTCTCTCTGTTGCTTTCGGTTTTCCTTAGCCTGGAACTCCCAGTCCTCCTTTCTCAATTTCTCCTGGGCCTCCCTGTCTTCCTTTCTCTGTCTTTCCTCCCTTTCTTCTGGAGTTTCCCTAGCGGTAAAGACCTTTTCCGCTACCTGCAGCATTTCCCTTATAGTCATCTCCCCTAAGTTTTCCTGTTTATTGAGTTTTCTCCTAATGTCTGGAGCTGCCTGATTAATGAATGAGAGTACCACAGCAGACCGGTGGAGGTCCGCCTCAGGGTCAATAGGGGTGTACTGACGGTATGCCTCATAGAGGCGCTCTAAGAAACCGGCTGGGCTTTCGTTTTCCCTTTGAACGACTGCTTTCACTTTTGCAAAATTGGTGGGCCTTCTGGCGGCCGCTCGGAGACCGGCCATAAGAGTCTGGCGGTAGATCCGAAGACGCTCCCTACCTTCTGCGGTCCCGAAATCCCAATTAGGGCGGCGTAGGGGAAAAGCCTCGTCTATGGCCGGTTGGAGAGTTGTGGGTCTCCCATTATCCCCCAAGACGTTCTTCCTCGCTTCGTTGAGGATGCGCTCTCGTTCCTCCGTCGTAAAAAGAGTATTGAGCAGCTGATGACAGTCATCCCAAGTGGGACGGTGTGTATGCATGATGGACTCCAGGAGATCTATGAGACACTTGGGGTCTTCAGAAAAGGGTGGGTTCTGCGTCCTCCAGTTATATAGATCACTGGAGGAGAAGGGCCAGTACTGAAACTGTTGCCCTCCTCCCGGTCCCCCTTGGCCCACCATCCGGACTGGAAGTGTAGGGACAGTTTCCTCCCCCTGTGTTGATGAGGGGGGCCCGTCTTCCCCCTCCCTTTCCCGGATCCCTCGGGGGCGAAGTCTTCGACCCATTCCTCCTCCTGCTGCCAGTCCTGTTGAGGAGGATGAGGAAATTTCCTCCTCCGGGGCACTGGCTTGGCCAGGGGGAGTCACGTATGGAGGCGGCCGATCTTCCTCTGCCCCTGCGAGGGATGGGTAAAGGGGGGAACTCTCTGGTAAGACCGGAGATGGTGAAGGAGATGCCCTAATTTGAGGACTGGTCAAGGTGGGAAGAGGAAGTTTTTCCTCCTCCTTTATGACCAAGGCGGGCGTGACTGGGGTTTTAGCCCCGGGGGCCGAACTGGAGGGGTGGGTCAGAAAAACTGTTAACCAAGGGGGAGGGTTCCTCACCAGATCCTCCCAAACCAAAATGTAAGGAACTTGGTCTGGATGGCCTCGATTGTCTGGCTGAAAAATGACTGCTTTAACCTTAGTGATCAGGTCTAGGGAGAGGGAACCTTGAATGGGCCACCCGACTCCAAAGGTGGGCCACTCTGCAGAACAAAAGGTGTCGAACTTACCTTTCTTGATGACCAGACCCGCATTTAAGGCCCTTTCTTTAACTTCTGGAAAGTGAGAAAGGATCAGAGACTTTGGGGTTGTTTGTCCCTGTCCCATTGTGGAAGGAGACTCAAACACCAAGAGAGATAGAACAAAAAGGGTAAAGGCAACAATAATTCCACACACACACAACACTCTCCAGCACTCGCTCGGACCGGTCCTTCTCTCACACTGGTGCGCACCCCATTCAACCTCCTCACCGTCCAACTGGGATATCAGGCCGAAAGGCGTCCACTTGACGGGTGGTCGGTCGACTAGCTCAATGAGTTCTTCACCTGGCGCCAGGGTTCCTAAAATGCTCGAGCCCAAATGAGAGGAAAGCCTCTCCCAATAGGACCCTGTGGTCCTCCTTGCGAGATTCCCAGAATGAATCTCCCTGGGGATTGGCCGAATCCCTGCCGCGGCCCAAATGGAACACTCAAGTTCCTCCAAATGAGGGTCTGGGATCCCCTCCCAACGCCTAGGACTTGGGATCGCCCCTGCTTTCTCGCAGGCAGGTTCTGTCTCTCGAGAAAATGAAATCTCGGTGGGACCTCCAAATGTTAGGACCCGGAATCCTATTCCCCCGAGAGACAGAGAGCCAGGCGTGAATGCAATCAACAAAGCAGAGTTTATTGGGCTGGCTAGCCAGGGTCGAGCTCCCACACGGACACGCAGGACTGGTTAGGAAAACACGACCCTGAGCCTCTTTAGGGGAAATCTTATATAGACCGCGGTGGCATGCATATTTTCGTTATCAACATTGGGCAAGCAGGCAGAGCACATCTTGCGCGTACCTCACATCTTGCACGTACTTCACATCTTGCATGTACCCCCCGCTCACATTCCCCACATTCTATATGCCCTAACTGAGCCCTGCCGCATTGCTTATCTTATCTACATGGGATGTTTGGTACTGGTTTCTCCAACAAGGGGGTTGGGGCCCGCTGAGACCTCCTATTCCTTTCAATATTTCTTAGGCTATTTAAAGAAAACTACATTTGGCACATATATTTAAAATACTCCCCATAAAAGACAACATGAAAAGAAGAGATGTCACTGTGGCAAAAGACAGAAATACTCAATGAATTCAGAAATGGTGGAGGCAGCATTTTGTTGGGCAGGATGAAGGGAAAGGATCTTGTTAAAACTGGTCAGCTTATTCCAGGTTAGATAATTTCAGGAGCAAATTAACTCAAATACAATAGTGTCTTCTATTTATACTATTTAAAGTTTTTTTTAAAGTTCTTTATGAGCAGGGAGGTATGAAGTTACAAAATAAGAACTAAGGCTGGATATAACTCAGTGATAAGGCACTTGCCTAGCATGTGCAAGGACCTCAGTTTGATCCCCAGCATCATACTGAAAGGATGTGCCCTTTGCCCCAGCAGATCCCCATAGCAGAAACCAGTAAAGCCAGCACAGGATGCCCCCTGCAGGATAAGATAAACAGGATGGGGGCAGGTGGAATGTGAGGAATGTGAGGAATGTGAGCAGATTGCGAAAGACGACTAGAAGTACGTGCAAGATGTGCCCTGCCTGCTTGCTAAATGTAACCGTGTGCGCCAATACTGACCCTTAAATCTATAGGCTAAGAAGTAATGTACTCTTAAATGGATAGGCTGGAAATGTATGTGGTGTTACAAACTCATTGGCTATGTACTGTGCGGGCTTTTGCTGTAACGGCCAGTAGGGGCCTATATAAGATCTTCCCTAAAGAGGCTTGGGGTCTTGTCTGCCCAATCGGACCTGTGTGTCTGTGTGGGAGCTTGACCCTGGCTTGCCAGCTCAATAAACTCTGCTTTGTTGATTGCATTCACGCGTGACTCTCTGTCTCTCGGAGGAATAGGATTCTCGGACCCTAACAATACACACATACTAAAAAAAAAAAAAAAAAAAAAAAAAAACCTAAAAATAAGAACACTAGACAGTAGATGAAAGAAAAATGTGGTGGGAAATCCAAATATATGTTTAATTTCACCAGTTTCTCTTTTGCTTATAAGGTTCCTGAAAAAAAAAACTCAATACATGAGATGTACATAACATAGGGATGATATAAAATAAAAAATGTTCTGAGTGTAAAATGGGGACTGTTTGGAGAGAAACCATCAAGAGAGGAGAGAGCAAAAGGACAGAGTAATAGGGATGAATATGATCAATGTACTTTATATGCATGTATGGAAACAGAATAATGAAATCCATTAAAATTGTAAAAAAAAATAAGGGGGAAATAAGAAGGATAGATAAGAAAGAAAGATAGAGGGGTAAATTTGATTAATATTTCATTAATGGAAATATTATAATGAAACACTTTGTACAATTAAAATACACTAATAAAAAAGTTTGTGTCAACATAAAAAAAAAAAAAAAGCATTTGAACCTGTACTCGATGTTACCATGTATCTACCTGTAATTATTAGGCAACAGCATGTCACACTTTGCATAGCCTTTGTTTTAACTTCTTGGATTAACACAGATAGAAGCTTTACAGTTGATTATGAAAAAGGTAGAAACCATCTTCAGAGGATTGTTTTTCTTCTGTGTTATCCCATATTATAACAAATCTACAATAATGTATTTGCTGTCTGGTTTGTTTATTTCATTTACTATTATATTTCATGTTTTCATTATTTTTACTAATTATTCAAAAACAATCTTAAATAACATATTTGTTTTCCCATTTTAAATTTTGCATGTGCTCGTGAAAAACAAGCTACCAAATTTAGCCGGTAGATGATTTGGTAATGTTTCTGTTATTTGAAGAATACTATTTTTACTTGTTATTATTCATTGTGAAGAATGCCTTTTTTCATCATTTTCTCTGAAACCATGTTTAAATATTCAATATCCACAACAACCCCTTAGATCACTTAAAAGTAATAAATGTGCTATATTTTCTGTTGTCATTTTTGTTTTAGATTTATAAAGCTTTGTTAAAACTTCCACCTAGGTGCTTTGTAGTTTCAGATGCTATTGTAAAATGTACTTTAAAAATTTTAAACCTCTTCATTTCTATACGAAAATGCTATGGACTTTTGCCTGATTCAAATCTGCAGAACTCTAATTCCAATAATTTGTCTGCAGAGGATTATGAATTTTCTACACAGTATCATGTGTGGTAATGACACATTTGCTCATTCCTTTTCTGTCCTTATGGCTGAATTTTTACTTTGTTTTGTTGTGTAGGGCCATGTTGAACAGATTTGGTGATAAAGGACCATTAGTTCTTCTTCCTGACCTCAGGGGTGAACATGTTCAATGTTTCTCCACTAGTAGGATGTGTATCATAAATTTTCTATCTAATTGTTTATCCTACTGACAGTATGAGCTGGAAAAATTTGCAGAGTCCAAAGATTGGAAGAGGAGACTATCAACCTGGATAGAGTGGTAACAGGGACTTCATGGGGCAGGAAGAACAAAATGACTGGGTTGGGATACAGGCATCATGAGAGTGGTGAAAGGTAAAGTTTAGAGGAAGGCAGGCAGTGAGAGGCATAGGCAGGACTGCTGGGATGCTCTCACCAATTCCAGACTGTCTTTACAGGAAACCCTGATGCTTGGGCAGCGTAGCCTCCGTCTGTGTGGAGGATGTTGGAAAAGTATGCCTAGAACAAGGAGGCTATTCTTCACTTCTGCCCAAATCAGATGCTGAAACTATCCTGGTTGTATTCTATTACACTAAATATGAAGTAAAATAGTCATTGGATTTTATTTGAGGTTACCAGTCTAGCTTTGTTGGCAGGAAGTGGGATGTAGATGACCCACCTTCCAACTTATAGACAGCTAAGCAAACTTTTCCTTGAACATCAAAGAACCATCCTAATGATTGCAAAAAAAGGACACTAGTACATGCTTTCATTTTTTTTAAGCTTACTTTGTTTTAGAGTTTTACAAATGTATTTATCTTATTTTCTTTGTAAAATGTGAAAATATTTTAGGTCAGGCTAAAATCCCCCTATGATGTACCCTCAACCCATCCCTATACTCTCTCCCCATGAGCAATTGGAGCTCACACTGCTCTTCAGAGGAAACCACACTTACAGTTTGTTGTATCTACTTCCACATATAGTTCAATGAATTTGTATTGATAATATGGCTATAGAAATTATATAATGTTGTGCATTTAATAATTATTCTAGTATATTCAAATCTTATTTCCCCTAAATTTTAAAAATGTTTGTTTTCTCAAAAGCCCATCCTTAGAGAAAATTCTGCTTGACCTACAATGAAACACTTTTCCCTGATAATGTTTGTCAGGGATGATAATGAATTTGGAAGCTACTAACACCATCAAAAGTCAGGACAAAGAAAATTGGAAATGGCTTAATTTATAGTGGTAACTGTGACATAAAAGGAAAACAGCTGCCCCACATTTCCCTCCATCCTTGCAAGGGACACCCACACACTTTAGCAAAAAGGAATGCAGGTGGAGGCTCTGGCTGGCACCAAATGGCCATTAATTGTTTCCTTGCCTTAAGATCAACTCTGAATGAAGAGGCTAAATGAGTTTCCTTTAGGAATGAAAAGGCTCTTGTTCAATGTCGATAGGACTGCTGCAAAGATGAATGATGAGTATGAGGTGTGTGTTTTAAGGGCTCTGCTTCCAATTATTCTCATCCCTTTACTGTTGAGAAGTAGTGCCTGTATTAGAAGGACAGGGACTGAATACTCTTCAGAAATTCATTATATGCAGCAGCCGCTTTCTAACCTTTGCCAGTGAGTGATTTTTGTAATGCACTTGTGGTGGATGATTTTTAAATTCTAAAGGTGGATGAAATGGCATTGTCAAAGCTGTAATGTCTACAGTGATGAGAACACTCATGGCTGGAAATTGAGTTCTCCAAGGGAGGGATATCATGGAAAGAGGCAGAAAGAATTGTGTCTTGATTTCCAATATATTAACTTATTCAAAGAGATTCATCTACTTATATAGAGGAATCACAGAATGCTAAATTTCAAAGGACTTTAGAAATAATCCAGTTATTGAAATAAAATTTTATGGATGTAATGAAAGGGGTAGACAAACCACAAGAACATATCAAAATTACACAGCTGGTTAGTGGAAGGGACAAGAAACACTCAGGCTTTCTGAACTGGGGTGGACACAGTGGGATCTCTCTACAGAATGGTACCTCCTTAATTTCACCATGCATCAAGTCATGTATTGATTGAAGACTTCCAATGGAATGAAGCTTTTGAGAGATGGGACAGTCCAGAGAAAGGGACATCAGTTATAGAATTAGAAACCTGAATTTGAATGCTGAATCTGCCATCTGGGATGTAATTTTAGGTGACTTCCTGTACAGCTAAACTCCTGGGAGAGCTAAACAAAAAAATTCCCAGGAAGTGTCAACAAAGGGCCAAGAGCACTTTAGACTTTGAGAAGTGATACTTTCTGTCTTCTCTGTGTAAAAAGATGACAAAAAGGAAGAAATAAGGAAACAGAACAAAACCAAAACAGAAAAAAAAAAACTTATTGGTAATAACTCTTCTTTTGGGCCATCTATAGTTTTCTCTTTTCCCTTCTTTTCCTAATGAAGAGAATGAACAGCTATAACTCTGCAAAGTGATTTTAGGACTTTGGCTTGCCAGGTATTGCAGTTGGAGTCTGGAATGTTCCCTAAAGGCTCATGTGTTGAAAGCCTGGTCAGTCCCCAGCAGGTGGCACTGTAGGAAGGTGGGTGGAAACTTTAGAGGTGAGGCCTAGTTGGAGGAAGTGGGTCATTGGAGGTATACCCTTGAAGGAGATATTGGGACCCTGGTACCTTCCTTGTTCCCATTTTGCTTCCCAACACCTGTGATGTACGCAGCTTTGCTCCATCAGACACTCCAGGCCATGGTGCTCAGCATCCTCAGGCCCAAAGTGATTAGGCTAACCAAGCATGGACTGGATTCTCTGGATCCATGAGCCAAAGTTAACTTTTTCTCCATTAAATTGTTTATCTCAGGTATTTTGTCACAGTGACAGAAAGCTGTTTATCACACCAGGAAAGGGTAACAGGGATATAATTTTACATGATGACTTAAGAAAGGACACCAAACACTCTGGAGCATGCTGTAAGCCCCAGATCACTTAGTTCTATTTCTTAGGCTTTGCTTTCAGTGCACAGGAAACTCATTTTGAAGAGTTCTTGTGTTTTACTCAAAAGTGATTGTTGGCTGTGGGTAGGAAGGGCTGGTTTTTGGTGTGGGGACCTTTTAGGGTCATCAAAATGCTAGGTGATGAACTGGCTCAGGCTGATTCAACCAGAATTTTTAAACTTGCTCTCTACTATTTGGGGAGTCAAGGATATCCAAGCCATAATATCTTATTTCTGGGGAAAATTGTCTCCACTCTTGAAAGACTGTGTGAAACCAAGAGAGGAAATCAATAGGAAACAAAGTAGCAGAAACAAAGACATATGGCTCTGTCCCTGCTCCTCTGATCCTGACTGAAACAACCAAGGGAGAGTAAGTACATTTTCAGCTGCAGAGAGAGGGGGCTGCGTGGGCTGCAGGACTCACCGGACCCTGAACACTTACACCCAGCTCTCTCCAGAAGACAGTGACAGGATCTCATTGGAATTAAGAACAGGGGAGTTCAGACATTCCAAGAAGAAAAGGGCTTGAGATAAAGTCAGGCCATGAGCTGCAGGCACAGATTAGAGGCTGGAAGCAGCAGCATGTCAGGTGGAAGTGGCAGCTACAGTGGCCTTTTTACAGATTCAAAGGTCTTTGCCTTAAATAAGGATGGCAGGACAAGGAAGGAAGCTTGAGAACGTCAAGGAGGCTGGACCAGCAATCTGGGGAGGAAGGGGCTTCTGCACAGATTCCCTGGCAGATGGACAGCAGATGGCAGCAACAACGGGGGCTTTTGGAGATTTAGAACTTGCCCTGGGTGTTGATCAGTGGTACAGTCAGGTTTGTGAAAAGCAAGAGAGAGGGCTGCTGAGAGAAGCCCAGTTGCAGCGTGGGGAGGGGCCATAGGCAGAGATAGATGAACTGGGAAGGGTCTTACCCTACCAGCTCTGGAACCTTCTCACAAGTGTCAGCATACATTAAGAGGCACAGAAGGTACAGGGTGATGGGGGTTCAATGACCACTCTTTCTGAGTGCTTAAAAAAAGCATTCTTTAGTTTTTTAGTAATCACTGTGGGGCTTTTGAATTGATTCTTCATACACTTAGGGGCAATTGCTCCATGATTCTTGCCTGAAGTGTAAGTAGTGTCCTGGTGGCTTGGATGTGGTTAATACAGATGAAAACACCATATAGAGGTAATAAAGGCATGGTGGAGACACTGAGCAGACACCAACCATGATACTAACAGCAATGGGACAGTTAAGAAATCCAGGCCAAACTCTTGGAGAACTTTTGCTGAGACCCAGAATCTGCTTCCATGTGGGTGCTATGAAGCTAGGAAAACTTGTTAGTGGCTTGTTTCAACAGGAATTGTAGCTTTTGACACACAATTATAGATGCTTTGGGTAAGGGTGCATACTATTGGAAAGGAAAGGCTATGTTTGTATGGTGCATGGAAGGGACGATGTATCATATCAGAGATTTTGTGGGTGTCTGTTCTCAGAGTAAGAAGGAAAAAGTTTCACATGGCTACACATAGGTCATAAAGCAGGGATGGAAAGCCCCAAGCACCTTCAGTGACAGTGTGGATATCTCATGCCTGGGACTGTTCCTTTCATCTCTAGTTGGAGCTCTTCTTGTGGACAGCCATGAAGTGGTGAGCTCTTAGCTCCATCTACTGCCCTCTTGCAGCATGATCTGGACTGAGTCCACTCCACTTGTCCTTGTGTATGGCACTGATGTTTGGTGCAAGCCGTGAACACCTTCTAGGAGCCAAGGTCAAATCCATTCCTCTCACCTCTGGACTCCACTTCCCCTACTACCAATGCTGTCCCCTTAGTTGTCAAGCAAGTGGGAGTAAGTGGGTTGGCTCATCTGGGGTCCTTCATTCTCTCCTAGGCAGGTTGTTCTTTCACATATCCTGAACTAACCCTTCCTTCAATAAGATCCTAGCTGGTTTCTATCTAGAAGAATCAATAGGCATTCCTGATTCATGTTATAAGAATATAGGAAGATGAGTTTAGCCTGTAAACATAGGTTTTGTCTCCCTTATACCTTTCTCTGTTCTGGTAAGGAGAAATTGTCAAATATGTTAGCCACATGGTAGCAGAGATAGCGAAGTATACACTTATATTTGGAAAGCACCAATTATAAAGAACAGACAACTGTCTTTCCAGAGGGCAATGTGTTAGAGAAAATGACAATGACATTCTGCTAATTCTAGCTTTTTCTAATTGTCTTTGTCATTCTGTACTTCTCTCTTATTACGCAGATTTGCTATTGTTTCTCATTTGTATTTTGACTTTCCACCAGTTGCCATTTTGGCTGTGTTTTCTGTTTTTTGTTCACTTTGAACTATCATTCTTTCTGATGTATAATTACAGCATAAGCCGGAAGTCCAAATAACATTAAGCTGGAAAGCCCCTGTTAATATGCATTTGTGCCACCAAAAGGAAATGAGCACATTTGTATGACAAATGAAACTGTGTTACCTTGCAGGAATAGTGAACATGAAGGTTAGGCAATGTGAAGATTCAATGATGTTTTCCCTAGTTCAAGGATTGCATTTGGGAACTATATTTCCCTTGGGTTAGAGGCTGGTGTTAAGTAGGCAGAGAATTGGAAGCTGATAAAGGAATTACTAATACTGCCATTTGTTTTACTAATTTCAATTAAAGGATTTAAGATGATGGTTAAACTATAAATTACATTTAGTAAAGCTACAAGACTGGCATTTTCCTTAATTTAATATTCTTGCTTAATGCCAGAAGGCATTAATCCTAGAGGCATTGGGTGGTCTCAACCTCAAACTAAATCCCTGATATTTATGCCTCCTGATTAAGCAAGAAAAATTGTGCTTTAGACTGAAGAGTTTAAGAAAAAAGTAATATTATGATTTTTTTTCTTTAGAGACTAGACTTAATGATCTCACTGCACTTGAAACATTTAACAAATCTCATAATGAATCAAATGTTTGGATAAATCGCTGTTAATTCTTCTTTCATTAGTTTGACAATTGAAAATGAAGTAGATTTCACTTTGTTAGGTCTTCAAACCAATAAAAGTGAACATCTGAAGAAAATGAGCATCACAACATGAATGTTTATCTTAGTGTTGCCAAATTATAAAAGCTTTAAAAAAATCAGTTTTGTGGAATTTGAAAAGGGCTTCTCTGATAGTTACAATCAGGTGAAGAGAGCCTGTGTTGTTAATTATAATGTTTAACATAATTTCTTTAGTTCTTTATATTTTTCATTTAGCTCTGCTAAAGGACTAGCTCGTTTGTGTGTATGTGTACACACAGGCATCCCAAAACTCTGTGGATGCCCCAGTCTCTTATATAAAATTATGTACTAGTATTTGAATATAATTTACATACATCATCTTATACTTTAAATAATCTCTAGATTATTTATAATAACTAGCACAATATAAATCATATGTAAGTAGTTATATTGTATTGTTTCTGAAATATCGACAAAAAAAGAAGTTTGTACATATTCAGTACAGATGCAATTTTAATTTTAATTTTCACATATTTTTGATTGAATCCAAAGATTCAATTGGTTGAATCCAAAGATTCAGAATCTACAGATAAGGAGTGACAACTTTATATATAGAGATATATATAGATACACACACATATATAATATAATATATGTAAATATAATAGGTAATTATATAACATATAAAATGTATTTTTCTCCAAATGTGTTTAGTCTAGTTTTCATTTGAGTTGATTTCAGTGAGGTCAGCCACATAGAAAGATAGGAGCTTTTGAATCAAGTGCTCCATACCTTTTGTTATTTGAGGGCCAGGTAGTGTCCTGGTGAGTGGAATCTGGTTCACACACATAAGAATGCAGAGGAAATAAGAGCAGGTATAAAGACTGAGCAGACATCAATCATAATGTTGATGGCAAACAACAGGTCAGAATCTGTGAGCTCTTTAGCTAAGAGACTTATAATATGTCTGCACATGGGGTTAAGAAGTTATGACAATTTATCGATGGCTCAGTTCAGCAGAAATAATAACAGACAATAGCCTTCTCTACCTAAAATTCCTCCATGGAGGCCATTGCTCTTAGAATCAAGTTCCTTATTGCCATTTTATGGAAGTTTGCCAACTTCTTATGCATTGGCCCTTTGCTCTTTCTGCTCTAGGTACATTGATTTTGTTGCGTGGTACTGGGGATCCAACTCAGGGCTTTATACAACTAGGCGAGCTCTCTACCACTGAGCTACATCCCCACTCAACTTACTTTTAATTTTTCCCAAGTATCTATTTCCTTTCTTCTCTTAGGAATTCTGCACATATTGGTCCCTGTGCCAGGATTTCTGTCTGGTCCCAACCAACCCTGTCACCTGGCTTGTTCCTACTGATTTCCAATTCTGCAGGGAAAGGTTTAGGTGAGGGCTTCTGGTTATATGCTCTCACAACACGCTCTGCCACTCACTACCATTATAGTTAGCTATGAAATTGTTTAGTTATTTCTTTAGCATCTTTACCCTCCAAGGTAGGGGACATAATCTGTTTTATTTACAATCATGTTGCATAGAAAAAGTTAATTGTATGAATAAATGAACAAAGCTGAGACACGGTGTTACAGGTTGAATTGTCTCCCAAAAGTTATGTGGAAGTCCCTGGTTCCTAGTATCTGTGTATGTTGCTCTCTTTGGAAATAGGCTCTTTGCAGATGTAATCAAGTTACAATGAGGTCATCAGGTTGGTTCCTACTCCAATATGGCTATGACCATATAAGAAGAAAATACCTTGTGAAGATAGAGTCTGAATGAGAGGACAGTATGTGACGAAAGGGGCATAGATTGGAATGATGTATCAGTTAAGCCAGAAATACCATGGATTGATGAATGTCCCTCTCTAGAAACTAGAGAGAGGAAAGAAAGAATTCTCCTCAAAGTCTTAGAGGGAACATGGATTTGCTCGCACCTTGATTTCAGACGTCTAACTCCCCAAACTGTGTGAAAATGAATTATTGTTGTTTAAATCCACCTGGTTTACAACACTTTATTAGGGCAGCCCCAGCAAACAGAGCTAGTGCCAAAGGTTACAATTGAGTTTGGCAAGTGGCACTGATTTCTAGGGTGAAGAGCAATGTACCCATGGCCAAGTTTGCCCTTGGGACCTGTGATTTGATTGATCTGGTAGGCGAAGCATGAAGTAATTAAGTTAAGAAGAGAGTAGAGCCTCAGGGGTTTAAGCTTGTCAAAGCCTGAGAAAGGGCACCCATGAGAAAAGGTAATAGCACAGTGGCAAATATATCTACCAACATCACTGAAGCACAATACTTGCATGCCTTTATTTATCCCTGAAGAAACAGCATGAGTTAGAGTCCACCGTTATTATTTTATAGATGAAAAAAATGGAGAACAATGAGGTTAAGAAACCGCAGAGACTTGATTTGAACCTCAGTAAGTTTGAAGGATGGACATTAGGGACAGACATTCCAGAAAATACCACTTGGTGTATAGCTTTTTAGTTCCCACAGATATTTATGAAGAATTTGTATGGGTCAAGGCATTTCACAGGCTGTACTTGTGCACGGAGAGGCAGCCTATTTCAAAGCTGTTATTGACATACAGGTATGTGCTTTCTATTTTAAGTTTGTTTTGACAACACTGTCAATCAGTCTACATGTTTCATACCCCCCTAGGCAATGTGGTGTGATACCGTCATCCTATTGAAAACTTTGAAGTTTTATCTGCCTCATTAAAACCCAGAAGGACTGATGACATTCTAGTGCTGACTCTTTCTTCTCTTACAGGAACCTTTTCTTCAGCTTCCAAAGTAGGTTAACCAGCAAGCTGTCCCAGCTCAGAGAAGAAAAATGCAGCAATATCAAAAACTAGAAGGAATCTTGCTGTGGAAAGAGATCATTAATTCTCTCTCCAGAGAGAATTGCATCTCTCAATGATGAAATCTATTCTTGGTATTCCCAGGAGAAAGAGGTTCCTTTGGGTCTTGGGGGTAGAGAATGTGGGGTAGAGGAGACAGAGCAGGGTTGTTGGTCAGAACGTCTGAGCTTCAAAGTTGAGTGTCCTATTTTGGAGCAATTATCCCAGTTGGCTGAGCCTCCGTTTGCATTGTAACCATTTCCATCTGTGAAATGAAAACAAGAGCAGCTCACTTGCTGTCACAACTTTGTAAGTTGAAATGAGAACGTGGAGAGGAAGGTGTTTCTTCACTCAGAGCAGCTGCACTGCCTATGTTCTACCATGAAGGAGCATCTTTTCTTCCTTTTCAGGGACATTTGTATTATTGTGTCTCAGGGGAATTTACTTTGTGCTTTCCAGCTTTATTTTTCATTCTTCTGGATTTTTTCTCAGTTTTTTGTTTACTGTAGCCTTGCAGAGACTAAAACTACACATAGCCTCCATACCTTCTGCTGGACACACCAGATAAGTCACATAGGTACACATTGAGAGAAATGCTGTTTAGGGGAACTTTGTATGCTTACAGTAGTTCACTGAACCCTTAAGTTAATTTTGGAAACTTGGGGTATGTCGGTAATTTTCACAGCTCATTTTTTTCTTTCTCTAAACATACTTCTTTTAATCTGATTTTGGCAATATCTTTTTCTTGTTAAGATCATTTAAAACACTAATGGTATTGTCCTCAAACATAAATAGTCCTCTCTGAATATTGTGAAGTTTGCCTTTACAATAAGTGCATTATTCAAATCACAAGTTTAAGTGATATAGCCATTGATCCCTAGCAGTGACCTCTGGAAGCTCTGCCCAGCATTTTATAGGAACATCAACACATGTGTTGTAAGGGCTGATGATGGTAATAATGATAATAAAATTAGAAACCATGCATTGAGGTCACCTTATGTACCAGGCCCAGGGATAAGTTGTTTCTACATTACCCTGGGCATCCTCAAGGCCACTGCCACCACAATCTGCAGAGGAGAAGGTTGAGGTAATCATAAATTAAGTAAACTGCAGAAAAACAATTCAAGTAATTTAGGTTCAGGGACTCAATATCCCTGTTTCATCCTCAGCTCTTGACTGCCTCCTAGCGATGATGTAGTTCATTGTGGAAGAAACACCTGGTTTTGGAAACTGCATGCTTATAGGGTCAGGGCTTAAGAACATGGTAGAGTTTTTCTCCTAATGTCTGTGAAAATCTGCTTTGTTGTCCTTTGCAGTCATTGCTTCCTCCATCTGTTCATAATGCATTTCTTAATCACCTCTGGTGATGGGTTTCTGACTCTTTAAGCATTTTGTCCCTGCCACCATGGGGAAATGCGTATCGTTAAAGCATCTGTCCAATCCCTCCCCTTCAAAACCTCTGAGGCCTAGAATTCACCAGAGGGTTTCAGTGATGTCTACCCTCCCTGGTAGTAAGGAATGTATGCCATCTGTTTGTGGTCATGGCGAATACTTCATTGACTACTTGCATTTAGTTTCCTGGACTGAATGTTCCCACCCTGATCTATCCCATTTGCTCTGGTGAAGAAATTGGAATTCTTCCAGGAAGGACTAAAGCTATGCTTTTCAAGCAAAATGAAAATATATTCTACTGTAATGTGACTTTGGTTTTCTAAAGGACAGTTTCATTATTTGTGCTTATTGTAATATTGAGTTCCTTTGAATTTACTTATCATAATAGGGCACAGCCATCTGAATTCCATCTACAAAAGAGTAGGTAAGAAATCCCTCTCTGGCCACTCCCTCCACCCTTCTGAAAGCTCCACAGTTTTAGATGAATAGATAAATTAGAAAGATGTAATTGTGTCTTCAACCAAGGGATTGACTTTTTTTTTTTATAATGGTTGGCTTTCACTTTGAAGAATGGAACTTAGATGAATGTGCCTTATTATCTGCTCTGCAAATGCATGCTTTCCCCCTTTTTAGAAAAGCTTCCAAGATCTTTCTTGCTCAATTTCATGTACATTCCTCTAAAATGCATGGGCCTGTGTCCCTTTATGCATAACAGTGCAATCCAAAGATGACCAATATTCATAATCTTCATAGCTTTTCCGACATGCACAAATGGAAAAGTTTCATGAACAATAAAAATCAGCACAATTAACACATGCAAAATGCAGCCCTTGGTAATTCTTTGTCATTAGTCTCCCCCATATTTCAATCTAGGGATAATTTCATTATTCATAGGCTAGGACAGTAATTCTCACCAACTTTTTCTCCCCAACCTAGCATCTGTTGCTCTCTTCTTCATTTTCAATTCTATGAATTTCTCCCTCCATATTATTTTAAGATTTAAGTGTCCAGACGGATACTGAATTTCTTCCTCACACCTGGCTTCCTGAACAAGCAATGAGTATTTGATTTTTCACTGGTATGAGCCATCTCTCCTGGCCTATTTTTTTGTTATAGACAATGGTCTCTTCCTTCCTGGTTTTAATAGTCTCATTAAAGGTATTAGAAATGGCCACTCTTGAATATCATATACCCAAGCACCATCCAGGTTTTGGTGGAGAAAGGACTGAGAGAAATAGAAAAATGTGCTCTATATTTCTATTCATCTTCAGCCAACCTTATCGCGCTGCCCTTTCCAAGATGGCTTCATAATTAACATGGGCAACAAAGAGGCTAGCAGTACTACTGGCTGCCCAAGCAAGTCACCTTAATTCTTTCATACTGTTAATAAGACATAAATGTAGCTAATAGGAGCATTTTTATATTGCACTAATGAGACACAATTTCAGAATGTGACATGAATCTTACCTAATTAGTAGATTTTAAAATGCTTTCACATCTGTTTTCAAAGGGAATTTGATGCCCTGAAAAATGATTGAGAAGGCAGAGACCCCAAATTGCTCAATTTTCCAGGAAACTTAAGACATTCATATTCCTGGAATATTGACTAGCTGTAAGTGTTCTCAATTATTTTTTCCCTTTTAGAGCAGTACTCCAAACCTTCCCTTATCTCACCACTCCCTTCTATCCATGAGCTAAGAGAAACAAACATCACCAAGCTGAATGCTTTCTTCAGCCTGAGGTATTTGTAATTCTTGACCTTTTTTTTTTAATGATACAGAAGACCATAAAGACTGAAAAAGAGCCAACATGTAGTGTCATGTGAAGAGGTTAGCTAGTCTATAGTTTCTAATGGCTTTGAGGGACTCCCAAATTCTTTAGCTAAAAGTACCACACTTCTTAGCTAATTTTTCTTTCTTCCTGTCTTTTCTTTCTTCCTCTCTCCTCTCCCTGTCTTCCTTTTGTCTTTTGGTTTGTTTCTTCCTTTATAACCATTTTCTTTTTTTTTTGTGGACCTCAGACACTGAGAGTTGAGGTGCTCAAATGCCTCAGTTTATGATTCATTTTATCTCTTCCTCATTCATTGCTTGTATTTGTATTCATTTCTCTACTTTTTTGTGGTGCTGAGGATTGAACTCAGGACTTTGCATACGTCAGCCAAACTCCACTACTGAGTTGCACTCTCAACTTTATTTCACTATCCTTTGTAGGCCCCTGGTGTAGAACATTTAATACCTATACTTGCACATATCAGAGCCAGCACTGTGGAATCAGTGAAAAACAAAGTTTTGTGTGGTAAATGTGTCTTTTTAATTTATGTACATTGTATTGTATTACAGGACTCATTTTGTATCACTAATTTACTTAACCTTATTTAAAAATAGATTTAATGATTCTGTTGCTTGTAAATCTCTAGCATCTTTGGACTGCCATATTCTATCATCTTCTATCAAATATATACTCTACATGTTACTTATTTGTTATTCTAGTAGTGTTATGTAGTTTGCTTCTAAGTTTGGTATCATAACCAACATTTTAACAGGCATCCTTATACATGCCTTCTTATGTTCCTATGTAAGAGATTCTCTACCAAGGTAGAGGACAGCTAAAACTGTAGGGTATGAACATCTTTAATTTCACCAAGTTTTTCCATTTTGCCCTCAAACATGCTTTCTTCAGCATAGTACAGTTGTTGTATATGCACAATCTTGCTTTGAATGGTATTATCTGAACATCAGTTCAAACTCCAGAATCTCACTATGTAAGTCATGTTCATGTGATCTTGAAGTTCCCAGGATGTAGTTCTCGCCCACAGCCAAGAAGCAATGGGATCAACAGATGACAGATTGGAACCTACAAATTGAGAATCAAATAAACCATTTTTCTTTACAATTTGATTATCTTAAGTATTTGTCATAGTGACAAAACCTAACACAGCTGTTGAATAATTGTTTTAGTTTTTCTCCTGTTTGTAAATTTTTCGGGTCCTATAATCCCTTTTCATTTTGTACTGTCTCTGTCCCCTTTAGTCTAAGCTGGTAATGTTTCTGCATGTATAATTCCTTTAAATACTTTGTGGATCTCCTGTACATCTTTCTGTAGCTCATTCTATTAGATAAAGGCATACCTACATATCTCTTCAAGATAAGCCCCTTTCTATTTTGGGCTTCTATTCAGGATCAACAACCACTCTTAATCTTTTTAGAAGCCCTGTTGTTTGATGTAAAGGATCCAAGAGTCACCCTTTTAACACTTTAAGAGAGATTAAAAAAAAATCTGACTAAATGACACTCAAAGCTAACATCTTTGATTTTTCTGAGATTTACAGGATTTTATGCCTACATTCTCAGTTCCATTTTTATACTATGCTTTCTTGAGACATCCTGAACTTGATCTTTCTCAGAGCTATTTAGTATTGTTTGTCATCTGAAGCGGCTGAGAATCTTCATAACTTAGCAGTTCTGGCCCATTTTGTTTAACAGACCTTTCTTTAACTGATCACTCTTCTTCATTTTACTATAATAGTGTTTATGTGGCATTTTAGCAGTCTGGCTAGAAGTATCCTTAGCTATACAAGCCATATCACTAAGTGCATAGTGCATTTTCTGCCTCCCACATTGCTTTTGGAGACTAAACCTACCATTGCATAGCAAGGGATGTCCTTTCCTCTACTTACCAATAAGAATTTCCTCATTTGCTTTTAAGTGCTCATTAACAATCTCCTTAAAGTTTAAAATTCTGCAAATGGTCTGATCAAGGCAATGCTCTTTTAAAAGCATTTAATGCTCTCACTAATGCTCTCTTTAAAGTCTTTCATCCATCCAGTTTCTGTCCACTTCCTCTTCACATCTTAGTTTTCTGTTATGGTGTATCTCATTTTTGGAACCTAATTGGATTTGGTTTTGATTGCTGTATAAAATTACCCAAAAACATAATAGGTTAAGACAATTATTATCTTGTACTCTTAGTTTAGGAAAGAAGCATATCTAGGCAATTATGCCTCAGACAAGCTATTTTCTCAAACAAGGTTGCAGACAAGCTATTGTCAGGTTTGCAATCATCTCAAGATGTAACAGTCTGGACAGTCTAATTCTAAGCTCACTTACAAATTCTGTTGGTAAGCATCTGTTCCTCTTGGCTTTTGGCTAAAGATTTTGATTCTTTTGCCACATGGACCTCTTTGTATGGGGTCTGCTTGCAATATGAGATAAAGAGAAAGCATACATATATCTATATATCATCTATCTAGCTATCTAGCTATCTAGCTAGCTATCTCTCATTTATCTATCAAGATATTGACCTAAGATAGAAGTCACAGTATTTTAAACTAACATAACCTTGGAAGTGGTATACAGTCACTTCTGCTATATGCTATTTCTTACGCAGACAAACCATGATACAGTGTGACAGAGGACTACACAAGGTTGTGAATACTGGAGGCAGGGGTCATTGGGAAGGATGCTACCATAATGACTCTGTTTTCTCAGCACTGTTATTAAATAGTCCATTATTCCTCTATTATCCCCAACATGTATGAAATTCTTATGTATATGATTTCTGGATTCTTCATTCTATTTCATTTGTCTATTTTATACTTGTGACCTTTCAGTATGTCACCATTTATCTGTGACCTTTTTGTATGTCTTTTTATCTAGAAGGACATGAAGAAAGTAAATGGTTAAGCAGAGTGTCTGTAGTCCTGTCTGTCCCAAAGGAGAGAAGAGAAGGGAAAAGAGAAGGTGGGCAAATCAGTCAAATCTCCTTGTAAATATGCTAAAACTTACCTGCTGATAAACAACTAAAGGTATTAGTGGGAGAGTTTATCAGGATGTCTGGTTGTCTAGAACTGTTTTGGTAAGCAAGTCTGGGATCTAAGGATTCATAGGGCATGTAACTCCTTGGGAAATGTCACATAAGCTTTTAAACTCTCTGACTCTGACTCTGTGAGATAAACAAATATTTACTGCCAACTTGACAAATAGGCAATCACATTTAGGGGCCTGCTCTGATTTGGTTTATTTGCTTATTTTTCTCTGAGGATAGTTCATAGGTGGGGTTGTAATCTTCCACAGGGGACACATAGTATCTGCCTCTTTTTTTTGGCACTCTGTCATTGACAATCAATTCTTTAGGGGTTGAACAATGGTATAATTCTATTACTTCTTCATTTATTACTTGGAACACTTCTAAAAAGAGGAACTTCTTCATCTGCTATTTGGTGATTCATTGGTATAGATCTCATATAAAGGCAGGATAAATGCTTTAGTTTTCTCACTTTGATTAGTTTTCAAATGAGGAGTTTATTTGCTATCATCTTCAATGTTGACTTATTATTATTACTATTGTGATTTGTAATATTTAAAGGTTTAAAAAAACCTGCTAATCTGCTATAGTTATCCTTGTTTTTTTTTTGGGGGGGGGTGGGACTGGGGTTTGAACTCAGGACTTCACACTTGTAAAGCAGGTACTCTACTGCTTGAGCCACACCTCCAGTTCATATTGCTCTGGTTATTTTGGAGTAGGGGGTCTCTTAAATTATTTTTCCTCATTGGCCTTGAGCTGTGATCCTCCTGATCTCAGCCTCCCAAGTAGCCATTGGCACCTGACTGCTATCCCTCTTTGTTGATGTTGAAATTGTACCATATATCATAAGTTGGAACCTCATTAAATTGACTCTTGAACCCTTTAGACACAATTCTAACAGTCCTTGACAATATCCTTATTATCAAGCATGACAAGACAGTGTAGGTTCATCATGCACATTTATGCTGCAGACTGGAATCAGAAATTTCTTGAAGAGTTCTGGTTTTCTTTGGTAGGGATGGTATTGAGAACCCATAATCTGAGAGCTAAGGTTCACACTGCTAGTGTGTTTCCTCATAGTTTTGCCAACAAAACTTTTGGGAAACTTTTTTTATAAGTAGTGTCTTGGCATAATTTTAGTTTGTGTTTCTTTTTATGACCAAGCTTAAGCAACATTTCAAATGTCTAAGGGCTATTTTCTCTTCTGAGGCAATAGTCTGTTCCTTTCACTAGCCCACTTGACAAAAGGATTTCTTTATTTTAGAGGGTGAATATACCAGTAGTTCTCAAAGTATGAGTTGGGGAATCCTGGAGTGTTTAAGACAGTATCAAGGAGTGTGGAAAGTCAAAAATATTTTAATGATGATAGTAGGATAGCATTTGCCTTTTCACTCATGATATTATGTCATGATACTTTCTCAGTGGAATTTTCCACAGGCTACATGACATGTGTTATTGTAATACATTGAATATTGAAACAATTATCTTTTATTAAGCCAGGGATTTAATAACTATAAAAATGTAAAGCCATATCATTTTTTCCATTAACTTTTCATTTTGATTTTTGTGCAATTAAATTAATCAATCTTTTTTGAGTCTTATAGTACATTATACTTCTTGCCAGTAACACAAAATACAAAGGGATAATGAAGAAATACTTTCAACTGGTGAGGAAAAAAAATTGAATTAGTGTTGTGCATCCTGTGAAACTATCAGGGTGAACAAGAAAAGATTTTTTGGGACCCTCAAGGTCTCAGGATTTTTAATATGAAAGGTCCTCCTGAAAGCCACTTAGATGGGAGAAGAGGAAGGAGAGAAATGCATCACACTGTACCATCACTGTCTTTGCTAAATTGAAATGATCAATCCCTAGGATACAGGTGAGTGGAGGGGGTCTAGGCAGGGACACCTCCCTCTCCATTGGCAGTAGGCTTTGCTTAGTGTTTTTGATATGGTAATCTCATGCTGTTGACCCACATTTATGTTGTTTTTTTCTTTCTAAAATACACCATTTACTTTTCAGCAGAAGTTTTTTTTTTGCCGGGGGATGGGGGAAGCAGAGGTACTAAATACAAAGTTTTAATTTTGAACTTTGCATATTCAATCTTATAGATATCAGTGGAACCAGTTTGACGACTAGTAGGACTCAGGCATGCCCAGAAGGCCTGTGTTCCATCTCTATCGAGGTATGTGTTTACAGAAATAACTGGGGTCCTGGCTGCTTTTGTGTCCTTGTGACCAGTATAGCTCTAATTCCATATAGGAGTTCCAGAGCTGCCTCCATATACTATGAAAAGAAGTATGGAGGAAGGCCACTGCTGTGAAAATGTGAGATCGCTGCTCAAAACCTACTTTATTGGGATCTGATCCCTGGATCCTTAGCTTCATACTCATGGAAAATAGCCATGACATATTAAAGGTTTTCAGCAGTCCCAAGTTGAGGATGCACACTATAGCAGCATTTTGGGAAATATAAACAAAAACTCATCAATTACTAGAGTAATCAAACATTATTGTGTGAAAGCTTGAGAATAACCTTGGGCACCCAAAGAGATGGGCTTCAGGATGCATTCCACAGCTGTGCCCTCACTTCTCATCATTTCTTTCCCCATTGGGTTAGAACAAACTAATAGGCATGCCAGTCTGTCATTTCCATTACCTAGGAGATAAAGCAGTTCTCTAAGGATTGCTTCCCCTCCAGCTACCAGTCCTCCCTGCAGTTTCATTTGCGCTTGTATTATTCATTTGGCTATTATTTATAAAGTGGCAGAGATTAGGTTTCAGAATAAAGTTGCATTTGGTGCTAGAGGTTATAACTGTTTTTCAAAAATAAAATTCTTTTAATAAGTCTAGATAGGGGGAATTGCTACTCAGAGGACTTGCTGACTTGGTTTTAGGATGGAACATTCTGTATGATCTCTGTTTATGGTCATCACTTTTTAGTCTTTGGGTCCTGTTGCTTCATGAAGTCAGAAGTATCACTTTGGGAGGACAGTTACAAAATCACTAAATATGAGCAAGTGTTTCTAGAGCTGTCTGTTTTTATTAAAGTGGAAGAGGAAATTTAAAAATCTAGCTAGTTGATTTAGAGGGGAAGGAACTTGGCGAAGCAACCTTCAGTTTGTATTGCTCAATGGTGCCATAACCAAGAGAGACATTTACAGTGGAAATTCTTTTTTATAGGTTCTAGAATAAAAGATGCTGTCCTGAGCATTGCGTTCAGAAATGTAGCTCCACCTGAGGAAGCCATCAGTAGTTGGAGCCTGGTGAACTGGATTCCAGTTAAAGACTGGGCCACTCTTGTAGGATATGGGCAAGGCACACAAGGTCCTCTTCTACTGTCTGGGATTCTGTGTCCCTTTACAGCAATGTGGAAGCAGCTCTCACCTATCCTTGCCTTGCAGTTCTCCTCCATTTAACCTTAATTTAGGAATGTATACTAAAATTATGTACAATGGCAAAAAATAGCTTTCAGTTTTTCATCAGTAGCAGCAAATTCATGTTCTTCTAGGTTTGCATCCTTCAAGGTTGAAAGCCCATAGTTAAGTTCTCAGACAAGGAAACCTGGTTGACCTATTCTGACACGTGCTGTCTGTCAGCTTTGAGCTCATCATCATAGCCTAAGTCTTAATTTCCATCTGTAAAAGGGTATCATGTATAAATGGATATATATAATTTTAAGTGGGTATCAACTCAATTATCTTGTCCTATGGAGATAAAGTAGATTGAAAAAAAACAGTTCCTGTGAAGTGCTAAGTATGTGTAGTAGGTAGTTGCATGGTTTCTCCCAATGAGGTACCTCCTGGTATTCTTTGTACTTAGGTAATCTCCTCTTATAGTCAGTAGAGCTGATGGGTGTAAACTGTAGGATATTATAAATATGACAGGCTGTGACTTCTAGGGATAGATCATAAAAGACTTTGTGTCTTCCATCTTGACTTCTTGGATCATGTAGGAGGAAGGTAGAGGAGACTCAGGAACCCTCATGGAGAGACACATGGGTGGAAGATGACATCTCCAGCCAATAGCATGACAGTAGCTCCTTGGCACAGAGACTCCAGCCCCATCCAAGCCCTCAGATAAACTTGGCTCTGCCTGACATTCTGACTGCAACCTCATGAGAGACTCTGTACCAAAACTGTCCAGTTAAGCTGCCCTTGAATTTCTGGTCTGTAAAAACTATGACATAGTAACTGTTGTTAAAGCTAGCACATTGGCGTAATCTAATCTGTAGTGTGTTACTAGATGATGCAGAGCAGAGGTATTTCATAAATCATAGTAATTATTATTATTGCAGTCTAGTCAGTTATATTAGATTTTAATTTCTTTCTGGTCTTATTTTGATGTGGGAGAAGTGCCAAGATAATCAGGGACACCTGTTAAGCCATTTAAGTGGCTAATTTGTCTTTGAAGTTTGCAATAGTGATTTTCATTAGCTTCACTTATCTGGTGATACCTTAATATACTTTTAAAATTGTGGCTATACCACTTATTTATGCCAGACAAATTGTTAAGGCAGGTTGGGATAAAAAAATTAGTATGAATGTAAATGAAAGCAAGTAGACATGTTATGCAAAGTGTAGGTAAGCACTTTGTCCCCAGTTAAATGTTCTGAGGACTAGTTCCCAAAAGGGTTATGATTGACACTTGCACATTCAGAAACTGAAATAAGTTAAGATAATGAAGACACTTATTAATTTATATCACAGTTACTATTAAACTGTCATTATCATTTGGGAAATTGGCTTATCTCTTAAATATAACCAGATTGCAACATTGAGTAAATAAGGAATTTTGCCTATGAATAAGTAAAGGGAACAACTTACTTCATTTTGGGAATATATGTACATTGGGAGATTGGAATATAGCCCTTGGGATATATTACAGTTACAACTTCTATGTTCTCCCAGCCTGACACATAGGGACATCTCTATGAAAGAGACTATAGTAGTAGTATAGCACACAATAGTGGTAGCCCTGGCATGGCAAGTTTCTTAACACAGCTTCAAACTGTAATCTTATTCTTATCAACTCTGTGGGTGTGAGGTTTCCTATCTGAAAACAGAGTAGCACTTACCTCAAAGTCCTTAGGTTTAAGAAGTGTGAGACATGTAGCTGTGTGCCTTCAGTGTATGGCCTACCATGAAAACATGGCAAAAATGAAACCCAGTTTGAACGAATAGAGAAGATTGACATTGTTGAGAGGAACCACCTTAGCAAGCATGTGCTTATGCTTGTCTATTGGGTGAGGAAAATTTTTCGTTAGTTTCTTATCATGGAATGTAGAGATCATGAGAAGAAAAGTTCCCAGACCCCTTTCTGTTTCCTGATGTTCCATAGAGTTTGGTTTATACTTCCATTCTAGTGCCAGCTGTCCTATACTGTAATACAGGATGAGAGTCCATAATATAAAAATCCAAAATTCATATTCCTTTTATTTCTTCTTCCTGTATTATTGCTCTGGCTAGGAATTCAAGGACTACGTTGAATAGGAATGGGAAGAGTGGGCATATTTGTCTTGTCTCTGACTTGATGGGAAATGGTTTCAGTTTTTCCCCATTAAGTATGATGTTGGCTGTAGGTTTGTCATATATAGCCTTTATAATGTTGAGGTACATTCCTTCTATTTCTAGTTTTCTAAGAGCTTTTATCATGAAGTGGTGTTGAATCTTTTCAAAGGCTTTTTCTGCATCTATTGAGATGATCAAGTGGTTTTTGCCTTTGCTTCTATTAATGTGCTGTATTACATTTACAGATTTGCATATGTTGAACCACTCCTGCATCCCTGGGATGAAGCCAACTTGGTCATGGTTAATGATCTTTCTGTTATATTGCTGGATTTGGTTTGCCATTATTTTATTGAGGATTACTACATTAATGTTCATTAAGAAGATTGGCCTGTACTTCTCCTTTTTGGATGTTTCCTTGTCTGACTTTGAGATGAGTATAATGCTGGATTCATAGAATGAGTTAGGCAGTGTTCCTTCCCTTTTTATTTCATGGAAAAATTTAAGGAGAATTGGTATTAGTTCTTCTTTGAAGATCTGGTAGAATTCAGCTGAGAATCCATCAGGTTCTGCACTTTTCCTGTTTGGAGACTATTGCTGCTTCAATTTCATTACATGTTATATATCTGTTTAGGTGGTTAATATCCTCTCTGTTTAGTTTCAGATGGTCTTAAGTATCTAGAAATTTGTCAATTTCTTCAAGAGTTTCCAATTTATTGGAATATAATTTCTCATAGTAGTCTCTGATGATTCCCTGGATTTCCTTGGTGTTTATTGTTAGCTCTCCTTTTTCATTTCTGATTTTACTGATTTGGGTCTTTCCCCTCTTCATTTTAGTCAGATTTGCCAGGGACTTGTCAATCTTGTTTATTTTTTCAAATAATCAGCTTTTTGTTTCGTTGATTTTTTCTATGGTTTTCTTGGTCTCTATTTCATTAAGTGTGGTCCTTATTTTTATTATTTCTCTCCTGCTTGTTTTGGGTTTTGCTTGTTTTTGTTTTTCCGGTAGTTTGATATGGAGCTTTAGGTCATTTATTTGAGATCTTTCTGTGCTTTTAATATATGCACTCATGGCTATAAACTTTCCTCTAGGACTGCCTTTGCTGTGTCTCATAGGTTCTGGTAGATGATGTTTTCATTTTCATTAGCTTCCAGGAAATTTTTGATTTCTTCTTTTCTTTCTTCTGTGACCCACTGATCATTGAGCAATGTGTTGTTATTCAGCCTCCAATTATTTGTGTATTTTCTGCTGTTGTTTTTGTTGGTGAGTTCTAGTTTTAATGCATTTTAATCAGATAGAATGTATGGGGTTATTTCTATTTTCTTATATTTGCTGAGGCTTGCTTTTTGCCCTACGATCTGATCTATTTTGGAGAAAGTTCCATGGGCTGCTGAAAAGAATGTGTATTGTGCATAAGTTGGATGAAATATTCTGTAGACATCAGTTGGGTCCATTTGATTTATGGCATCATTTAGTTCTAGGATTTCTTCGTTGATTTTTTGTTTGGATGATCTATCTTTTGGTGATAGAGGGCTACTAAAGTCTCCCACTACCACTGTGTTGGAGTCTGTATGTGCTTTTAAGTCCTTTAGTGTATGTTTGATGAAATTGAGGGCATATAGGTTGAAATTGTTATTTCCTTTTGATATATTGCACCTTTTATTAGTATCAAGTGTCCTTCTTTGTCTAGTTTGACCAATGTAAGTTTAAAGTCTACTTTGTCTAATATAAGTATTGCTACTCCTGCCTGTTTTCAAGGACCATTAGCTTGGTAAATCTTCTTCCAGCCTTTCACCCTAAGCCAGTGTTTATTTCTGTCAATGAGATGGGTCTCTTGTAAACAACAGATTGTTGGATCTTCCTTTTTAAACCAGTTTGCCAAATGGTATCTTTTGATGGGGGCATTGAGTCCATTGACATTCAGTGTTAATACTGAAAGGAATGTGGTTGATTCCTGCCATTTAGTTGGTTTTTTTTGGTTAAGGATTTCATTGTGTGCAGCTGAATCCTTGCTACTTTCTGATTACTTGTCTTTTCTTCTTCTGTGGTTTGATACTTCCCATCCTCTCCTGGTTTTGTTTGCTTTCATCTTCTGTGTGCAGAATTCCTTGTAGAAGCTTTTGTACTGGTGGCTTGGTGGTCATATATTGCTTTAGTTTCTGTTTATCATGGAAGATTTTTATTGCTCCATCAATTTTGAATGATAGTTTTGCCGGGTAGAGTATCCTAGGGCTGAAGTTATTTTCACTCAGTGTCTGAAATACCTCACTCCATCCCCTTCTCGTTTTTAAGGTACCCATTGAGAAAGCTGATGTAATTTTGATGGATTTACCTTTATGTATTATTTGTTTTTTCTCTATTACAGCCTTCAATATTCTTTCTCTGTTCTCTGTGTTTGTTGTTTTAATGATAATATACTGTAGAGAGGTTCTTTTATTGTCAAGTCTGTTTGGTGTCCTGGAGGCTTCCTGTACCCAATTGGGCAAAACTTTCTCAAGATTTGGGAAATTTTCTGTTGTTATTTTATTGAACATATTATGTACCCCTTTGGCTTGCCCATGATTCTCAGGTTTGGTCTTTTGATGGAGTCGCTGAGTTTTTGCATATTCCTTTCATAGCTCTTGAGTTGTTTGACTAAGACTTCTGTTTTTTCTTTAATTTCTATTTGTCTTCAAGCTCTGAGATTCATCTTCTACTTGTTCTACTCTGCTGGAGTGGCCTTCCACTGTGTATTTTGTTTGACTAAAGAGACTTTTTATTTCCAGGATTTTTGTTTGATTCTTTTTTCTGAGATTTCCATATCTTTGTTCAATTCCTCTTTTATATTTTGTGTGGGCATCTTTAACTCATATATTTCACTTTTTATACTGTTTCACTTTGGTTTTTGTTGAAGTCCTCTCTGAGTTCATCTATTTATTTCTGTGTCTTCTCATGTTCTTTATTTTTGGTGTCTTGAAATTTCTTGAGTGCATCTTGTACATTCTGGTTAACCATGTCTAGTGTCTTCACCATGAACTCAGTGATATTGTCCAAGATTTCTTCTTTGAGGGTTTTTTTGTGGGTGTCACTGGGCTCCTTTGTGACATTTATCATTGTTTTGTTGAGGACAGGAACCATGTATCCATTTTTTTTCATTTCCCACTGAATTCTGTATTGAATTTATTTTTTTTGAGGAGAGTTGTTTCCATCCCTTCTTCTTCCCCTTGTTCCACTTGGTGTTGTGTAACTTATGCTCTTGATAGGCTAGTTGCTGGTTTTGATTACCTGTTTTCTTTCCCTGATTTAATTTTTATGTTGTGACTGACTTGGTTGTTAGATAGATGTACTCTTTCTGTCCCTGGCCTGGAGCTGTAATTTAGCAATAACAAGTTCACAGGTTTAATACCAGACCAGGTTTTTACATATTATATAGAAAACCCCTTAATGATCATATCTAGAAACAGTGGGAGTTGGAGGGGGTAATAGTTATTAGGCTAGTTATAGATTTTGGGGAATTGGTAAAGGTGTCACTAAAAGGGGTGCGTTGGGGAGTGAAGAGGTATGAGGGCTGTTGGGTTTTGTGACCCTTGTGTGTGTTTGGGTGTATTTCTGTTGTTATAGTGGAGGGTGCTTGTGTCAGGGATTGCAGGAAGCTGGGGTTGTGTGCAGTTGTTATAATAGGCTAGTCAGCAGGTGGTGAGTGTCTAGGAGGGAGGGTTAGTGTGGTGACAGGTTGGAGGAGAATAGGAGGGGGAGGTGAAGGTGGGGAAAAGGGTGGATGAGAAGGGCAGAAAGAGTAGTTGGAAGGGAGAACAACAGATGTAGCACAGGAGAAGGAGGGAAAGTGAAAAGGGTAAGAATAGGGATAAGAGAATGGTGATAGTGAAGTTAATAATACAGGAAGAAAAAAAAGAAACACAATTAAAAACACCAGGTTTGGGAACCACAAAAAGTTCAGTCTATTGGTAAAAGTTCTGGAGTTATTCCTTAGATGTACAATCCTGGTATTTGCATACAAGTGGAAGCTCTGATGTGGTCTCACCAGGTGACTGGCTTGTGTGTAGTATTTGGTTCTGTCCACAAGATTGGTTGGAATTGTGAGGTGAAGTAAGACTGCCAGTTCATGCAGGGTGGTCAGAGCTGTTATTTTCACCAAGCATCAGCTGTGTTGCTCTTCAACTGCAGGTCTGTTTGTTCAGCTCCTCCCACAGCAAGGTGGGGCAATTCAGTTTTGAATGCTGTACCTGCCCTGCTTTTGGGAGTTTGTCCAGTTGCCCCACCCCCAGTCTCAGCTTTTACGCCCCTCTGGATCTCTGGTGGGTGCTAGTGGCTCTTCTGGAAGGTTAGCTTGTTGAGCCGACCCTGCTAGCAGTCTTTGATGGTTTTCCCACATTAGTTCACTGAGAGTTTGGCGCTGAGAGTCGTTCCTCGCTCCATCCCTGTTTTCTGGGGCACTCAGCATTCAACCCCCACCTCTACTGTCAGTGTTAGATTACAGTTCACTGTTTATGTTTTTCAGTTTTGCTGGGGTGGGGAATTCAGTCTGCCCAGGGGCTATGCTGGATTATTTTCCTGGGGAGTTGGTAGGGGAGTCACATGTGGTGTGTGATGCTTACCTGTTCATTCTGCAGTTCCATGCAAGCAGCTTTGGAGCCAGCTGGCGGAGAGAAATGATGCCACTTTTTTCAGTGCAGTGCAGCATAGGGAGGCTTTCCATGGGTAGGGTCTACGGTGTCACAGAGTTTGATTCTTATTAATGCTGTCTTCTGGTTATTGGAAGAAAAAAAGGAGAGAAAAAAAAAGAGAAATGGCAAGGGGGGGCTTTTTCCCCCAGGGTTGGACATGCCTTGCTGGCTGTGCTGTGAGGGATTTTTGTGGTTGTTAGGTTCAATTAAAGGCAATTGATGGGTCAGTCTTTGGATTTTATCTGTACCTAATGTGATGGCAGTTATTATTTTGGCTAGGAGCAATCAGAATCACCCAAGTGTAACTCCAACATCTCAGGGAGGTTTCTGGTGTTATGGAGCTTATGATTTCTGATTTCCTACCCTAGCCACCATCTTGGATCCTTTTTTTCAATTTTTAAAGTTTCATTTTTTTTGTTAGTATACATTCATTGTGATATTTACAATTTGCATAGTGTATACTTTATTAACTATCTTCCCTACTCCTTGTTAGAATGAAAGAGGCATGGAAGAGGTAGAGAGATGGTTCAAATGCCAGCACAGGGTTTACTGTTCAGGAAGGAGCCCTGCAGAAGGAGACCCCAGCAAGAGAGCTGGAGCCCACAGCTGCTTACAGACTTGGAGTAGATATAGGGGAGTGGTCTGGAGGGGAAACCCTGGTGGGTGGGAAAATTGTTCCAGAATGGAGTTAACCATTTCTAGGGGAAGCTAGAGGAAATAAGTGGTAGCTAGGTAGATAAGTTGCTCAGCTCTGGATCCCCTGGTGAGGTGGTGGGTTGTCATTTCCTTGAGGCTAAATGTGACCCTTTCAGTGGGTGGTGAGGTGTCAGTAGGCTGCCTGCAATGGTGGGGGATCCAAGCCTAATGTGGCTTCTTTTTGTTCACCCTAACACTCCTCACCTCCTTTTTAACTGCCTTTGGTAGGTATAATTGTGCTATTTTCATACAAGTATATAATATACTTCTATAATATTCACTCCTGTCACCCTTTCCTTTCCTCTTTTCAATCCATAGTATCTTTATGGGAACCCACTGTGTTCTAAAGCTTGCTTTGGGAAGAGAATATATCTTATTTACTATTAGTTTCAAAAAGTATCAAGGGTTAACACATAGTAGGTTCTTAATAATTATTTGGTGAAAGAATGAATGGCACAGATTTTTAAAGAGCTTATTTTTTGAATCACTGATACTTATGAATTGTCTTTAATCTAGAGGACATGTAGCAATTGTTCATTTGGAAAATTAAAAAAAAAAGAAGAAATCCAATGGTGATAGGTGAAAAAGGTAGATATTTCTCTAGAAACATATTACTGTACTTAGTGACCTTGAACTGAGTCTGATTATGTAGGGTTTAATCAATGTAGATGAATAAGCCTTGTATAAAGATCCTCCATAGCTTGTGCTTCCATGAACTTCCAGAAGGATTTAATAGCTGTTCAGATTACCCAGGGAAAGGGAGTTCCCCCAATAATTAACCTATGCTCTGGATTTTGTTGGAACAAACACTTCTGTAGCAGTTAATGTATATGAGATTTTTGGGGAGGCTGAGCAACATATGCAGAGAAAAAGAAGTCCCTAGCTCACAGTGATGTGTATTAATAACAGACACAGAGCATCAGATAAGGGAAAATACCCCTTTCCCTCAACACATGTAACTCAGGGCTTAGTAATAAAATGTGGCCTGTGCTACCTGCTTAAACAGAAATGTTGCAAAAAATAAGGTGATCATTTAATTCATTTAAAAAGCTAAATTATATCAACAACAAAACCTTTTGCTTTGTACAAGTAACTGAAAAGGATCAATGATAAAATATAAATTATAATATACATTATAACCTCAAGAAGGGTATAAAACCAGCATCATTTACTGATGAAGTAGGTCTGGTTATACAAATGTCAGCAAACTGAAGGAAACTGGGAGGGAAAAATTCTGCTATTTTTGTCCCTTCTTCCCAAATTCTATTTATTTTTAATTGACACACAAAAGTATACATATTTATGGGGTACCATGTATACATGCTTCTTGCATGTATACATTGTGTAATGTTCCAATCAATATAAACATATCTCTCTTTAAGCATTTCTTATTTCTTTGTAATTAAAATGATAAAAATGCTTTCAGTTTTTTGAAATAAATAGTACATTATCACTATCTATAATCACCCTATTGTGCAATAGAATACTCACACTCATTTCTCCTACCTACCTATAACCTAGTACTTCATTCAGTCTTTTCCCATTCATTCCTCCACACTCTCCCTGGTCTTCAAATTATTCTTAGAAGAACACTAGACCTTTAAAATATTTTCCCAAACTATCATGTGAGTTCCAGAAATTTGGATAATTTAATAGTGAACTATTCTGATTTCAGAAAAACACATGGATCGTTCTCTAAGGTCTGATGGATTTAAAAAATTTATTATAAAATCAATACAGGCTTATTCTGGGAGTGGGAGGACAAATGTATCAACAAACCAATTTATAAAGGAGTGCTTTCTAAAGACATCTTTAGCAGATTTCAGTTTCTTCCAGATTGCCAAATTTCTGCTAAGCATAAAAATCAGCTGAGGATCCATACCAGGTTCTTTGTCTTCTTCACTAGACCCTGGGTAGAGTTTGTATGTCATTTGTCCCCTGTAAGGCTGATGTCTTGGAAGCTTGGTCTCCATGGTGGTGGTATTGGGAAGTGCTGTGGAATTTTTAAGAGGTGGGGCCTAATGAGAGGTCCTTAAATCAATTGAGGGTGCAGCTCTTGGAAGGGGTTAAGGTAGTTTTCATGGGACCCTTTGGTAGTTTTTGAGAAAGGGCTGTTTTAAAAATCTGAGTCTGGCTCCATACAGCTCTCAGGCATACTCCCATACCTATCCATCTCACCCTCTGTCATTTGCCAGGGGGTCCTCACTAGTGCTGACACTATAATGCTTGATTTTTAGCCCCCCAAACTGTGCTCTAAATAAACCTTTTTCTTTATAAAGGTATTTTGTGATAGCAATGAAAACTAGACTAAAACAGACTCAAACAGTTTGGAGTTGGTCAGCCTGGGGCAAATCCTGGTTCCTCTACTTGTGATTAGATTTTAGTTAAGTTAAAAGATGCTGAACCTCCCTGTAACTCAGTTTCCTTATTAGCAAAATTGGGGAAACAACAACGTAATATTTTCATGTAATATTTTGAGAGTTCAATGAAATAGCTGGCAGAGCCTTGTTATCTGGGGTATCCGGTTTCAAGGAGCCCCCGTTGAGAAAAACTGCAAATGCTTAGGACTCACATTCTTGATTCACTTTTCCATAATGTGGGCCAACTTCTGCTAAAGACATGTTGCCTTTCAGCAAATCTCAAATTCTTACTTTGTCACTTAAATTAAGCAGGTTAACTTTTACCTTGTTTGGGCACCATTTGCTTTGTGGGAGGCAGATTTTCACATAAGTAAGGGCAGGGGAACACTCAGCCCGAAACACAAAAATTTCAACACAACTGACAATAATCTGGGACTCACTGAGAGCTTTGCGTCAACCGAACTGCATAATGTGGAAATTTAAAATGTCTTTGAAGTTTCTTTTAGTTTTTAAAATTATTCTTTTTTGAACATGCTTGGCCAAAATCACATGTAGTAAACCCATGAATGGGTATGTGTGGGGGGATTGACTATATAAGTAAAGATTTTTAAAAAATTTTCACATATTAAGGATCTATTTCTATGATAGCACATGTAGATCTATCTCACTGTTTTTTGACAGTTGCATAGAAGTTACTTTTATAACATATAACAGTTTAGTGATTTTAAAAATATAATTTAGAGAGGAATAGCTCTTTTTAAAGTATGGCATGAAATTTGGAAAGCATAAAAGAATGATTGGTAAATTTGACTACATTCATATTAACATTTATGAGCAAGAACAAACCTCAAGACAAATGGAAAAATAGGCAGAAAATTGTTATTCATAGTGAAAGGATGTGCCCTTTGCCCCAGCAGATCCCCATAGCAGAAACCAGTAAAGCCAGCACAGGATGCCCCGTGCAGGATAAGATAAACAGGATGGGGGCAGGTGGAATGTGAGAAATGTGAGGAATGTGAGCAGATTGCGAAAGACGAAGTACGTGCAAGATGTGTCCTGCCTGCTTGCTAAATGTAACCGTGTGCGCGAATACTGACCCTTGAATCTATAGGCTAAGAAGTAATGTACTCTTAAATGGATAGGCTGAAAATGTATGTGGTGTTACAAACTCATTGGCTATGTACTGTGCGGGCTTTTGCTGTAACGGCCAGTAGGGGCCTATATAAGATCTTCCCTAAAGAGGCTCGGGGTCTTGTCTGCCCAATCGGACCTGTGTGTCTGTGTGGGAGCTTGACCCTGGCTTGCCAGCTCAATAAACTCTGCTTTGTTGATTGCATTCACGCGTGACTCTCTGTCTCTCGGAGGAATAGGATTCTCGGACCCTAACAATAGAAAAAGATTCAACTCCTTTAAAATATAAAGAACTTTTCCAAATAGATTAAACAGAAAAATAAGCAAAGGCCACATTCTTTTAAAACACACACACACACACACCAATTTACAAATGGGAACCATGAGACATTCTCTTTTCCCCATAAAACTGGCAAATGTTAAAAAGATTTCAGTTAATACGCAAAAATGCATAAGAAAATGGAAATACTAATACCCCCTTTCTGGAAGCAAACTAGTATAATTTTTGTTAGAATATAAAATATGAACTTGAATTAAAATTTTTAAAAGCACATCCTATACATATCAACGGTTCCATGAACTCTCTCCATCTACTGATGTAGCTGTGTACGTGCACAGCATGTATGAAGCATGTAAGCGTGCTGCACTTTTTTAACTTGCAAAGACCTGGACATAGAATATTCTGAAGAGTTTTGCAGTAAAGAAACATTTTAAACTTTTTAAAACTAGCACTTACTAAAATTTGGCCACTGACGCTAAAGCAGAACAGCAATGGAGATTTGGGGACTCTGGCACCAGGAGGATGGCTTTATCCAGCGCATTTCCTGCTAAACCCCTTATATCAGCCCAATGCTATCCTTTGGAGTTGTAAATTGTAAAGATTCTAAGATAAGAAAGCCTTGAGGCAATTCCACTCTGTGTTGATTACCTCTCAGGTGAAAACCCTTTGCTTTAAACATGAATATTAATCAAACATCATGCATGTAATTAAAATGCCCAAGAGCAAGCTTAACTGAATGCAGCAAAGTGAATCAAATATGTCAATCACCCTAATCCACTGCATAAAGACTGCCCAGATTTTTCCTGTTTGCCCTTTGAATTTATAAAAGGCCCTTACACAAAGCCCTGTGTGGTGCTTCTACCACATCTGACTGGGGGCCATGACAGCTTTCTTTATGGTAATTTTCCCTCACTTCTAATAAACTTTAGAGCCTAGGTGTTTTCTGAGCAGAGTTTTCCAGAGACCACACACCCATAATGACTCTTATTTTAGGAGTAACACCCATTCAAACTAGAGTTAGATAGGAGGATAGGTAGCTTTAGTGTCCCACAGTATGGTAGAATGACCATGGTTATACATTTTAAGAAGGACTAGAGGAGGGGAGTTTCAAGGCTTGAAGCATAAAGAAATGGTAAGGGTATGCAGATGCTAGGTTCTCTGCTTTGGGCATTACACATGGTATTCTTGTATTGAATTAAGACAAATAATCCTAACAATACACATGAAATGGAATTCTGTAAAACACACTGGAGCATGCTGATCTTATAATTTTCATCCCGTACCTGTGAGACTGGCTATGTTAGGGAAAGTTCGGGGCTCATAAAAACATATATAACTTAATATTGTACGTGTATGTAGGTTGCCCATCCCTGGCCTAGGGATGGCTCAGAACACCCTCACCTGGCCTGGAAACCACCCATGCCTCTGCCTACTCACTGATTATTGGCTGAGAATCACCTGGTTCCTCCCTTCCCACAGGTGAGCATAAGTTTTAAAAAGCACCTGGAAAAAAGAAGCACATTTTCTCTGTTTCCTGGCTTCCACCTGTGTTTCCCTTTCCTAACTTTGAAGAAACCCCATCACACCCACATGTTCTGCTTAGATTCTTCTACGCCAGAGCACAAGGACCAAGATCTGGAAATACCTTTTGCCATTAACATTTATGGCAAAGCCAGCCAGGAGGTAAAGGGTGAGACCTCAAGATTTTATTTCTACTGATTTCTTTTCTCAACCAATCCCTCTCTGCCCTCTAGCCCTGTGCCCTTGTCCTAATATTTGGGTACCAAACACCACCTGTGGCTTGGTGTGAGACACTCATGCAGGGACAATGGTCCCTGAGTCCTGTAACTCACTCTGGGAAAAGCATCTAGTGCTGCATCAGGACTTGGGCTTGGTCTGAGGCATGGAATTCATTCTATGTCTTCACACCCTGGTGATACACGCCCCAGGGGACAGAACACATTAAACTGCAATGCTGTGGGGGCAGTAGTTCACTTGTAATCCTAGCTACTCGGGAGGCAGAGATCAGGAGGATCACAGTTCAAAGCCAGCCTGGGCAAATAGTTCATGAGACCCTGTCTTGAAAAATACTGTAGGCAAATGAAGGCCCCAAATGACCATGTGGAGAGGAGTGATCTGGCCAAGAGATTCTTTATTGCCGGGTGGGAGAGGGAGAGAGCCGAGAGAGAGAAGTAGGAAGGGCACGGGCTTAAATACCCCTCAGTGAGATTTGGCATGATCTGATTGGTTAGGACCTTGTGGTCCATGCCAATTGGGTGCAATAAGAAACAGAAACCTATTGGTGCCATTATTGCCAACATTCTTCCCTTTTTTGTTTGTTAAGGAAGGGGGGCTTTGTGTTCGCTCTGGCTTCTTCGAGCTGGCAAGGGGTGGCATAGGGGAAGGGAGGGTTAGTTGGCAAACAATGTTGGGGTGCTGAGCCTCATGATGGCATACACCCAGGCTCCAAAAATGAAGATTTCTTCTTCCCTGAAGTTGATGAAGGTCCCTTGTAGCCGTAGGTCATAAAGAGTCTCGAGCCAATCCTCTGACCTCTGCATGGTGGATATCAGCCAACTATCCTCGTGTTTTGGAGAGGTTGGTATCCCTGGAGGTACAACTGGTTAAATTTTTGATTAGCAATAGCAGACATGTAGTATGACACAAGGGAGGAAGCTTAAGAATAGGAGAGCAAGAACATAGGCATCAGGATGGGCATTGGCCAGGAGAACCACTGTGAAATGTTCTTCCCTAGACAATTTCAAGAGTCCTCCAACTACAGAGAGAGAAATGGGTGGCCATACATTATCTAAGACCCAAATAGGAATATTAGGAGAAGCATAAAAAGGTGTCTGTTCAGGGACTACATACCTAAGGATCTAAATTCTGCAAAATCCTATAACTGCCAGAAAAGCTGTAAGCTGTCTTATAGTATGGGGGTTGGGAAATGGAAGATTGGGTTGATGCATTTATGACTCAGGGAGTGAGTCTGTCCCTTTAAGGCCACACCTAGGTAGGTGACCTGTGGGAGGCAGGGGCTGTCAGGATTTAAATGTAACACTCTTGGATAAAAGAGAGCTTTAGCTCAGTATTTTATATAAATCGACACTTTTAACCTTTTAAATGTTTGTACCATTTAGATAAAGTATAACAACACTGTTACAAGGTGGTCATTCAAGACACATAGGCAAATATGTAAATGAACTCTGATTTAGTAGTACTTAAAGCTTGACAAGATCAACAGAAAACACAAATAATTTCTTTGATAAAATCTTTCTCTGTAATGGCTTTTTGTAGATGTTACTCAGAGCAGAACAATATTAAGATAACCTTGTTATTTCATAGACATAGAGGATTTGATTTTAGTTTGACATGACCCTAAAAATCTTTTAGGCAACTCTTAGATTATATTCAACTTTAACTTTATCACACACCGAAGCTTTTATTATAGACTTTTCAAACTTACTCAGACCTTCATACAACATACTAAACCCTTTGATGGTTTGTCCTTATCTTTCCTATTTGAAACAATCTTTAGGACAAACCCATCTTCCCAAAATTCCTTCTCATCCAAAAAACCATTCCTTTTTCCTTTAGCGTCCCAAAAAATACATTTATTCCCTATCTATATCCTTTCCAGTTGTTTACTTTGTAACTTGTATTTTAAAATTAACTTTTATAAGAATTTTAAATTTATTATAGGGGCTGGAGCAACTAATTAGTAGCCCTTATTGTTTTAAGGAATAGGCATAAGGCCTCATGTCCCTCAGGCTTGAGGGGATATTGTTTTAGGTGTGGAAACTGTAAGGGATTTTTGAGTTTTATTTGAATAGGGAGGGCTGTCCTGGCTCACCCTACAGTCCTCCTATCAGTCCATACTGTGGGATCTATTTGTTCCTGAAGGAGAGGGCAGCAGAGATAGCTGCCTGGGGGGAGGAGAATTTGAGTTTTAATTGAGATAGTAAATCCTGTCCCAGCAGGGACACTGGAGTTTTAGGTACTATGAGGAAAGAGTGACAGAAGAGGAGGTCTCCCCAAGAGAAGGCCAGAGGCCAGGTAAACTAGGGCTCTAGGGGCTGGCCAGATTTGCCCCGAACGATGACTTTTGTCATTGGACCAGGGACCAGGAGAAAAAGATAAAACAGAGAAACAGGCTCCACTGTCTAGGAGGAAAATGACCTTTTGTTTTTCTGCCATTATGTTTTCTCAACATTGACGCCAAGAAGTGGAGTATGAACAGGAGGCTGGGACCTATCACCCATCAATCCATAGGAGGTGGCATCTCACCTTCCATCTGGTGACGGAGGCACTTAGACCTCCAGTAGTTACCCCTGCAGAGGGCAGGGTCCCGGTTGGGGGTGGGGCTGTCTCCCAGGCTGTCCCCCCCAAGCATTCTCTGCAGAAGTGCCTCTCCTGCCCACCATGGTAGCAAGTTCAGAATACAGGCCCCAGTCGGGTGGGGCCCTCTCTGAGAGCAGCAATGAGGCCATGGTGTCTCTTATCTTTTTCTCTCCTGTTAGTAAGGTCCCGGACATACAGACATAGCCATAAATACAGACATGGCTAGCTGTGTTACTTGCTTCAATGACTTTTCCCTTCAGCCACAGTCTGAATTTATTACTAATATCTGGGGCTGACTGTTAGAAATTTATCTTTGAGGAGACCCTCTCTCACCTGTGACTCTGAGTCCATCGTGGTATTCTTTCTGATAGCGTAGAATTCTTTCTGATGCGTAGAAAGGTAAGAGGATTTTTTTTTTTAAGGTTGTTGCTGTAAAGTAAAGTTGTTACTTTACATTGACACCTGACACTCTGGAGAGCAAATCTCTGAACTGTTCTGGGCCTCAGTTTCCTTGCTTGAAGAATGAGGGATCTGGTCTAGGTTAAACTACGTTTTTCTACTATGAGATGGCTGAAGTGACATTAATGCCACTTATCTTCTTTACCATTTTTAATTTTTTTTTTACTAATGCTGGGGAATTGAACCTAGGGCTTTGCACATGCTGGCAGACATTCTCCCATTGAGCTACTTCCTCAGCCCCAAATATTATTATTATTATTTTTTACTTTGGCTGTACTGGGCTTGAACTCAGGACTTTATGCTTGTAAAGTGGCACTCTACTGCTTGAATGACATAATCATTTCCAACCTGAGTGGCCTGGGCCAGGACCCATTGCTTTTCTAATGAGATAAGAGTCTGGTCTAGTAGAAGCATAATATCCTTTCATGCCAGTTGAAAGGTTTGGATCACAGAGATAAAGGCTTGAATGTATTTGTCTGGGCATCAGTACAGCTGTTTAGATGTTTTTAAATTTCCCTTAGATCTGATAACTGAAAGGCGACATACGACTTGCCCTCTTCCTACCATTGCCTGTTGAAGGGGGAAGCACTCGTTAAGAGATTCTGAGTATTGGAGTGGCTTAGAAGGTAGAAATTTGTATGGGGACCTCAGTTTACCTTTACTTTTATAGAAAAGGTCTAACTGGAGTATGGTATTGTAATTTAGGAAACCCTGTGAAGGCCACTTCTCTTGGTCACCCAAGGTGTACTGAGGCTGACCTCAGTACAAATCTTCCAACATCTACCAGCCAGAAGACTGGAAGATGCAGGTCCCATCTAGAAAGATCAAAATGTTAGGATCCTGTCTTTTAGCTAACAGCAGGCAGCCTCTTTAATAAAGGCTACCTTTTTAACAAAGAAATCATTTGTAAAGTTAGAGAAGGACATTCAGAGGGCATTTCAGGCCAATAACTACCATATGGGACAACTAGTGTTAATATTTGGAGGGAAAAATTTATGTTGAGACCAAAGGTATAGAAAATTCTAAATGAGAAGTTTAGAGACCACAGTAATGTCTATTTTGTTATTTCTGGAACTATAACCTTGAGCTAACAATTTGCTTACAAGGGCTGGGTCTGATGCCCCAAGGTATGAGGTGGGGCTAGGAGCAGGACTTGTGCAAGGCACTACTCCCTCAACACACACCTGGGACAAATGACCCTGACTACTTAGGCCTGATCCTCCAGCCTGTTGCCCTTCCCCCTTCCTGTGTACTCTGCATGCGTTTATTCTAGGGGAAGTGGCAGCGGGCTGCAGCCATCACCATGTGTGGCTGGTGGCTCAGGATGTGCTGGGTCCTCTCTATGGATTTTCTTAGCTATGGCAGGCATTTTTGCTATGTCCAGAAGCTGGCATCCTGTGCATAGGTGTGCCTGCTTTCCCTCCTCCCCTTGTGGGGGCGGAGTTGCAGCGTGAGTGTGGCAGCTGCAGTTTTTTGTAAATGCTTTTGTAAAGCAGCTGATTTAAAGTTACTTTAGACTGAGAGGCCTGGCAAACTAGTTGGAATAGCTTAAGTCATAAGGTACCATGCTACAAGTTTTTCATGGGAGGCAGGGTCCCAGTAAGCCCAGGGAGGGGAAGGCAGACAGAGACAAAGGACACGTGGTGAGACCATGGAGGAGGCAGAAAAGGTGTCCTGACATCTTAGGTAAGGGAAAGGAAGGCAGAGCCTGGAGGCATGACACATGCTTATGGGATTAGCCATCACCTGTGTCTCTAGGCTGCTCCCATTGATTGGTACTGGCATGCTTTCAGCAAAATGAAACCTCCACTCTCCCATCACCGAATAAATCCGGGGCTTGGTCTCAGCCCACAGGAAGGGAGTATGAGCTCTCCCAGAGCTGGAACCGCCTTGAGGCCAGAATTGGCAAGGAGTGGCTTGCTTAACTCCATGACAGGGAAAGTTTTTCAGGAAGATAGGAGGAGCTAGGTAGAAACTGGTTTACAGACTAATAGAATCTGCACAGGGGAACAGAAAGTACGGAGGGAGGATTTGAAGTACATGTTTTGGCTTGCAAGTGGTGCAGAGAGCAGGATTTAGACAGAGGTATGAAAAAGCTTGGACATAATGGAATCTCTCTCCATCGTCCCGATTGCTCACAGTAGTTATAGGTCCTGTAAAAGGTTGGGATCTAAAGACCCGAAAAGGGGCCAGTGACTTTGGTTGTCTAAAGGATAAGTGGGCCAGATTTGAGTGCAAAAGTGGATTAAATTTTTTGGTTTTATATTGGGGGTCAAACCCAAGGTGTCTAAATTATTGAGGAGGCATCTCAGTGGGGAGTCAGACGGCGAAGAGGAGGAGGCCCCCATGTTGGGACCTGGTCCCAAAAAGGGGTTAGGAGGATATTATGAATTGCAGGGCATCCCCATGTGGCTCAAATATCCAAGAATGGTATAAGATGCATGAGAAGCAGTCGTCACTGTGTTCTGGTGGCTTGTAGGGCCAAAAGGCCGAGGGGGCTATGGGTCACCTGGCGCTGGGCTTTTTGGAGGGCAGCCTCTGAGACCGAGAACAACAAAGATAGACCCAAGCCAAGGCTGATTGGGAAAGAGGCCTTTCACCCACTGTCTGATCCCCAGAGATGATCGGAAAGGGAGGGACGCTGGAACCCTGGAGACACCGAAGGGAGAGACCATAAAGGGAGCCTAGGAAGGGTATGTGGACTCACCAAAGAATATCCGGTGTTGGATGTGAGTGAGGGAGATTGGGAGGATGAGTCCTGGCCAGTCACGTCCTCAGGGTGGTCGTGGGGTGAGTCGGAATCGGGGTCCCACCAGGATTAGTGGGGAGACCCGATTGAGTCATGGCACCAAATGTAGGCAAATGTAGGCCCCAAATGGCCATGTGGAAAGGAGCAATCTGGCCAAAAGATTCTTTATTGCTGGGTGGGAGAGGGAGAGGGAGAGAGCTGAGAGAGAGAAGCAGGAAGGGCATGGGCTTAAATACCCCTCAGTGAGATTTGGCATGATCTGATTGGTTAGGTCCTTGTGGTCCATGCCGATTGGGTGCAGTAAGAAACAGAAACCTGTCAACACCATTATTGCGATGCCATTATTGCCAACAAAAACCATCACAAAAAAAGGGCTGGTGGAGTGGCTCAACGTACTGTAGGCCCCAAGTTCAAGCCCCAGTATTGCAAGAAAAAAAACCAAAACAAAACAAAAATGAACCTGTGATGCTCTTTTCCCTTCTTCCTTCCCTTTTCTCCCTTAATTCTTCCTCCCTCTTCTCTCCTCCTCACAGTCCACTAGTTTCTTTCCCAAATGCTGCTGTGTGGGTTATGTGTGCCAGGGACTCTGACCACCAGGCCCAGGCAGCTGCGTGGCCTTGGAAGGATGATCAGGATCATCCCAGGGCCTTGGGCAATGCCAGCCTGTCACCCAGGCACTCAGGCTGGACTCCTGATTGCCCGTCTTCCACCTCCTAACCTGTCCCATGATATAGGCCAACAGCAGAGTCCTAGAGGGTGAATGAGAGGCATGTCTCATCCAACGCAACCCATCCCAGACTTTAAACTGCCTCCAAAGGGGCCAGGGATGCATGCCTGATGGAACTTTGAAACACGAGTCTCTGTATATCCACACCTCGGGTCTTTAGCCTGCTACCCCTGGGACTGTCAGGCCACTGGAGCTGCATGGCTGAGTGGTATAGACAGAGAATTGCTGTCACTATAAGTGCCCAACAAAGGTAAGAAGGCCAGCTCTGGCAGCTGCAGACCCAGCCTCAGGCCAGACTCCTCTTTCCTGCAACTACCATGTGTCTGCATCCTTCTTCCTTTTCCTTCCTGTCCTACTCCCTTCCCTGTCTACCTGACATGCCTCCTTCTGTTTACCCTGGGCACCTCATCCCAACTCTTGCCCACACTCTCCTTATCTCCATTGATGCACAGATGACACGCACAGGAATTTCAGGTGCTCAGGGTTCTTCAGCCTGCTCTGACAATGAAAGCACAGGCAGACTCCAGCAACAGAGGTCAGAAAGATTTTATTCATAGAGAAGAGACGAGAAAGACTGCATAGTGAGGAATGCAGGGGAATCTGGAAACGGGTGGTCCACTGGGTCGGGTTGGGAATTGGGTTTTATAGCCTTTTTGCATTGCCTGATGGCAGGGATGTCTCTGAGGTGCAGACAGAAGTTTCCTGGGAAGGAGAGGTGTCTCCGCAGCGTGAGGGCTGACCACAAGAGGGGTTGTCAGGGATAGTAGGTCGTTTTCATCTCCATCAGAAGCATTTGTAGTTTGATGGATTCTAGGCGAGAAGAAACAAACTTGACAAGTAAGTTTAAAGGCCCAAACACAAGCAAGAGAATAATGGCAACTATAGGCCCCAGAAAGGGTAGGAACCAAGTCCTGGAGGGGAACCAGGATTTTATTTGGTCCTGTGTAGAAACCTGAGTTTCAAGAGATTGCTCCCAGAGCCACTTAGCCTGTTGGAGAATATAGTCTGCATGTTCGTCTACAATGCCTGAAGTGTTTGTATATGTGTAACAGGAAGTATTGGCCATGGTACATAGTCCTTGTTGTTTAGCCAAAAGAAAATCTAGGGCCAGGTGGTGGTCCATGACCATATAGACAAGGGATGACAAAGACCTTTGCGTGTCTTTAATGGTAAGGCCTACCTGGTCTGAAATGTCCTCTACCACTTTGGTTAGGTTTTTTGCAGTTACATGATTGGCAAACACCCCATAGGTGATTCCAGCTAGGGCTGCAATTAATGATGTTATCCCTAAAACTATTAGAGTAATCTCCCTTTTATCTCTATGAGAAGTTGTTCCTGTTCATTGGGAAAATTCAGCTTTTTGTATTATAGTATTATTCCAAAAAGAGATATGTTCAGGATTAGGTATTAGTTGGGCAATTGCCCAGTTTCTCCGATTATGGTTTGGGTGAAGGCCTGGTAGTTCCCATACCTGGTCATTTTTCCATGACCTTCCTACAAAGAGATATCCCTCCTCAAGGCATAAAATAGCTTGGGTGTTGTTAGCCTGGGCCTGATGTGTCTCCTGGAAACAGGTAGTTGGAGACATTAAGGCTGCTGGTAAAAGATGGAGGCACAGGGGGTGGAAAGGTAAAGTTATGCAGTTTTCCTAATCCTGTCATATATTGTGTTAAGATACATTTGTGATGGCCAGTAGTAAGTGTGCAATAAGAGTTTTTACCAGTGAGGTTTGAGGACTTGGTCAGCTCAGAGACAAGGCTCCCATTACAAGCACTAGCCCTAAGAACATTGGGACTCATAAAAGTGAGGCTCTTAAAGTTATTCATACAGCACCAGCTGGCTGTGAGATGATAAACACCTTTAAGGGTGGCAAAGTCAAAAATGTCTTTTTGGGATGTAGGCCCTAGGTCTTTTATTGACAAATGACAAACTGGTATATAGCTGTCTGTGACAGAAATGTTAAACATCCAAATTTTTGTCTGAGAAATGAACCCAAGCCAAGAGTAAGACATAGTAGGCTGGTTCTTCCATGGGACCCCTGTAAGAGGAACTGTGGCATAGGAGAAGTTATCTGGCCTGAATATTAAGGAAGGGAAGGAACCCTGAGTGAAATTTAATAGGACCCATGCTTGCAGGTGAGCAGCTGTCAGTCTCTCTTAGCAAACCCAGGAGTCCTTTAGTGGAGATTTTGGAAGGGTAAATGCTCAAGAGAGATTTAAGAGCCCACTGGTCTTCCATGAGGGGCTCTTCCCATATGGGGATGCTAGTGTACCCAGAAGACCAAGCCCCATGGCAGTATAGTTAGCAAATAAAAAGAACATGCTGATGCTGTCTTTGGGGCTCTAGTCCAACTAGAGGGAGTTGTAGCAGCTAGTTCTAATCCCAAAGTAATTACAAGCAGAATGAATAGACTGATTAGAAGGCTTATGAAGGTGACTTATCTGTATCTGTAGGCATTTTCTTTTTGAACAGCAATTTTAATTCATCCAAAGGTTCATATGAGAAGGAGGCAGGCTCCAATTCTGGGTCTGGAGGTGGAGAAGTGATATTTTTAGAGGAATTCCAGCCCTTGACTTTTGAGTAATGGATCCAGGAATCCAGGCCAGCCACTTGCACTGCCGTCAGAATAACTGGATGTGACCTCTCCCAGAGAGGAGTGTTTAAGTCCTGGCTTGGATTTGGAGACTTTATTAGGACTAGGTCACCAGGGCAAAAGAGAGGGATTCCCTTTATATCCTCCCTAAGGGTGGCTTGTTTGATCTCCGATAGTGTTTGTTGGAATTTAGCAAGTTGAGTGACACGGGAAATTAACTGAGCTGTCTCTTGGTCAAGAAGGAGGTCATTGGTTAGAAAGGGCCTGCCATATAGAGATTCAAAAGGGGTCAGTCCCTGCTTGCCTGGAGTGTTTCTGAGCCTGATGAGAGCAATACAGAGGATCTTGGTCCAGGGGGAGTGGGTTTCTTGGGGCAATTTAGTCAGGTGTCTTTTTAAAAGTTCACTTGCTTTTTCTACCTTTCCAGATGATTGGGGACGCCAGGCACAGTGGAGGTGGTATTCTATGCCTAGTGCTCTAGAGATTCCCTGAGTTACTTCTGCCTTAAATGCAGGCCCATTATCACTTTGAAGGCTTTTGGGGAGGCCAAAGTGAGGGATTATTTCTGTGATTAGAACCCGGACCACCTCCCTAGCATGTTCTGTACTGCAAGGAAAAGCCTCCACCCACCCAGTGAATGTATCTACAAATACTAACAGTAGTTTTGACTTTGGTCCCCCTGGTATATGGGTAAAGTCTAATTGCCAGTCTTCCCCAGGATAGGATCCCTGTCTTTGTGCCCCTGGCATCTGGAGTGTTTTATTATTGGGATTATTTTTTTTGCATGTTTCACATCCCTGTACAACTTGTTGGGCTGTGCCTCTTAATTTAGTTTCCCCAAACATTTTGTTGACCAAAACCAAAGTATTGTCTAAGTCCAAATGATAGAGTTGGTGGAGAGTCTTAAGAATTTATGCCTCAGGGAGCCATAACTTTCCTCCAGGGGACACCCACTAGCCTCTGTGATCTAACTGGTACCCTTGGTCTGAGGCTTGTTTACTTTCCTCTGACCGATAGTGTGGTCTCTCTGGGAGAAGGAGAGTCCTCTCCCAGAGGAGAGGGCCAGCTGTATATTCCTGCCTGGCTGCGGGTTTAGCTGCCTCATCAGCTGCTTTGTTTCCCTTTGTTATCTTATCTTCTCCTTTTTGGTGACCTTTACAATGAATCACTGAGACTTCTTTAGGCAATAGAACAGCATCTAAGAGGGCTAGTATATCACGAGCATGTTTAATGGGAGAGCCTGTTGTAGTTGGCATTCCCCTTTCCTTCTAGATGGCTGCATGAGCATGCAGGATCAGGAAGGCATACTTAGAATCTATCTAGAGGTTTACTCTCTGTTCTTTTGACAGTCTTAGGGCTTGTGTTAGGAGAAACAGGACCTGATTTGAGGGTACCAAATTCTGTCACAACTGCAAACCCTGCATGTCTGACACCATTCTTGACAAAGGAACTGCCATTCTGGATCTGGATTTTTTAAATGGTTGATCAATTAGGTCAGGCAGCATAATTTTCCATAAGTACCTCCTCACATGAGTGTTCAGAATATCCCTCTGCCTCTGGTAAAAGGGATGCAGGATTTAGGTTCTGACAGGAACTTAAAGTTATTTCTGTCCTTCCCAAAGACTGGGCCTGGTATTTAAGTAGATGGCTGTTAGATGGCCAAAGTTCTCCTTTTGAGTTTAAAACTCCCCCTAAGTCTTGTGAGGTATAAACCATCAGGGGGCAGTTTAGGATACATTTTTGAGCTTCAGGCACTAGAAGGCTTACTGCAGCCACTGCTCTAAGGCATCCTGGCCATCCCTTGGCTACCTGATCTAACTCTTTGCTTAAGTAACCTATTGGCTGGGGAGTGATGCCCTGGAGCTGAGTCACCACGCCCAAGGCCAGTCCTCCCTTTTCATAGACATATAATTGAAAGTTGTCTTGTACTGGGAGACTCAGGGCTGGAGCTGTCATAAGAACCTTTTTAAACTGGTGGAATGCATTTTCTGACTTGTCATCCCATTCAATAAAGGGCTGGGTATCCTTCTGTACTTCCTTAAGGATTTGATATAAGGGCCTGGCTAGGTCTGCATATTCCAGGATCCAAATTCTGTGGTATCCTGTGACTCCCCAAAAGGCCCTCAATTGCTTTAGAGTTATAGGTAGTGGAAATGTGAGGGCTGGATGGATTCTATCTTCCCCTAGAGCCCTCATTTCTTTCTCCAGGACAAGACCTAAATATGTAACCCTAGACTGACACAATGGGCTTTTTCTTTAGAGATTTTATATCCTCTATCTGCTAAGAAGTTTAGTAAGGATTCAGTGGCATGTGAAATGACAGGCTCAGTCAGTCCACAGAGCAGGAGGTCATCTACATATTGTAGCAGAGTAGCTTGTGGGTATTGCCATTCTGCCAAGTCTTGGGTCAGAGCTAACCCAAAGAGGTGGGGGCTGTCTCTGAATCCCTGGGGGAGGGCAGTCCAAGTGACCTGTCCAGACTTTTTTGTGGGGTCCCCAAATGCAAAGATAGGTTGACTTTTAGGGTGTAAGGGAATGCAAAAGAAGGCATCCTTTAAATCCAGAACAGAGTGGTAAGCAGTACCAGAGGTATTTGGGCTAAAATTGTATAGGGATTTGGAACTACAGGGTGGAGAGGCACTACCGCTTCATTGATCAGGTGGAGATCCTGGACTAGCCTCCATTTGTTAGGTCCCTTTCTGATACCGAGAATAGAAGTGTTATATGGGCTGGAGCATTCTATTAGCAGTCCCCGTCTCTTTAAGTCTTTGATTATCGGAATTAGCCCCTCCTTAACTTCTGGCTTTAAAGGATATTGTTTTTGATGGGGAAACCAGGAGGGGTCCTTGAGATGAATTAGGACTGGGACACCTGTTTGTGCCCATCCCATGGTGTGCCCATCTGTCCACACTGTGGGGTCTACTTGTTCCTCTATTAGGGGCAAGCAAAATTACTCTCCTGGGGGTAAAAGAAGCTGTACCCCCAATTTAGATAGAAGGTCTCACCCTAGCAGAGGAGTAGCAGTTTCTGGGACAGAAATGGAAATCTCCCCGGAGCAGGCTAACGGCTGATTGAAGTAATGTTCTAGAGGCTGGCCTGATATGCCTAGAACAGTAATTTTCTTGGAGGACCTGGGTCTGGAAGAGAAAGGAATAGCTGAGATGCTGGTTCCAGTATCAATAAGGAGGCTGACCTTATGCTTAATCTGGGGCTCCTCTGATTTTGTGGTTACAGAGCCTGTATGGAAGGCTAAGGGACCCATCATTGGGTGGGAGTCTCTGGCCTTGGTTCCCCTGGGAACCAAGGACAATGTGCCTTCCAATGTTTTCCCTGAGAAATGGGGCAGGGTCCCAGAGGTAACTTTCTTTGGGGACACTTCCTCCTAAAACGGCCTGCCTGTCCACATTGAAAGCATGTCCTCAGGTTTGGACCTTGTCCCGGGGGAGCCTCTCTGAGTGCTGCGATCAGAGCCTCCTGCCATTTATCCTTTCTCATTTCCTTCTCCAGGTCCTTGTTTTCTCTTTCTAAGTCCCTATTATAGTATACGGATGTGGCTACATGGACCAGTTGGTCTAGATCTTTGCTTTCTTCAGCCACCTGTTTCTGAAGCTTTTTATGGATATCTGGTGCTGACTGTGTTAGAAATTTATCTTTTAGGATGATTTCCTCTTCCTGTGACTCCAATACAATGTTGGTATGCTTTTGTAAAGCATCCTTAAGTCTCTGTAGGAAAGCTACTGGGGTTTCTAAGGGTCCTTGCTGTACAGCCATGACTTGAGAGTAATTAAGAGGTTTTACCGTGGTTCTCCTTAGACCCTCAAGAATGCAGTGGATGAAATGGTTGTAACTCCATTCATCCTTGTCATTTTCAGGGTCTCACTTAGGGTCATACATAGGTACTGCCTGATCTCCTGTTGGAATTGGGAATCAAGGTTCCCTTTTAGTTATCCAGTGCCTTTGTCTTTCTTCACACTCCCCCCTCCTCCTCTTCTTGTGAGGGCCCAGTCTGAGACAGGCCTATAGGGCCACTTTTATCTAAGTGATAATTGTCTCCAGCTTTGACTGCCTGATCTAGTACCTGCTGTTTTTCCAGAGCAGTAAGGGTCTGAGATAACAATAGCATTACATCTTTCCAGCTCAGTTCAAAGTTTTGGCTGACTTCTCTAAATGCCTGGATGTACTGATCTGGGTTTTCTGTGTAATTTTCTAAATCCTTTTTTATTTCTTTAAGTTCATTCACTCTAAAAGGAATGTGAGCCCTGTCCCTTCCAGGAATTAACTGGAGGGGGTAGAGTCCTGTGGGACAGTGTTTAGTGTGTGAAGTAGCTGGGTAAGGAGGGAGAGGGGGAGCTGGTGGAGCATCAGATGGACTTTTGGTTCAAGGGAGTTTGGGGGCTTTTTGCAAAGGGTTACCATGGTCTGGCTATCTAGTCTGCATTTTCTCAGTCATTCTGGGTGGTCTCTTAGGAAAAAGAACAGTTGAACATATGGAACTTCAGTCCACTTTGCCTCATTTTTACAGAACATATCTAATTGAAGAATTGTATTATAATTAATGCTCCCTCCTTTGGGCCATCTTTCCTCATCTCCCAGAGGATACTGTGGCCAAGCCTGGGTGCAGTAAAACTTGAGTTGCTTTTGCTGAAGACTTTCTGGATCAATATTTTAATAAGCAGGCAAGAAGGGAACTTTCCTGGATCATTGAGGCCTGATTCCCCATCTTAAAAAAAGGGAAACAAGGGAAAATTGGTCACCTTAACAGAGTTTCTCTTTTTATCTAGGTGTCCCCATGTGAGGAGAAACTCTAGTGGGAGATGGTGTCCCTCTCTCCCTTGCTCCTGCCACTGCCACCTGCGGCTAAGGTCGTAGAGGATTTTCAGATATTTTGGATGCAGTCACCCCCTCCTCCGAAATGACCTTTGTCCAATCTCTCATCTATTTTGACTTGCCTGTTTGTCCTGCAACCCAAGTAGGCCTGGTTCTCTGCTAACAGCTGAAGGCTTATAATTTAAAAATAACTCTATCAAAGTAACCAAGAGGGCTTGCATGGCCAGAGGGAGGACCCCTGCAGAGGCATGGATGGGGACACCTGATGAAATAGACTTTTGTCCTCCTATATATCCTGTAAGGCATATATGCTTTTTTATGAAAAGAGAGAGCGCATCTGAAGGCTTTTGCTCTGGTAAGGGGCAAAAATGGAGAAGAACTGAGGTCTCTGCCTTTTAACTGTTTTTTTTTTTTCTTTTCCCTGAGGGCAGGCTGTGGAACCTCTAACCAGTTTACCTGATGCTTGACAAAGACAGTTAAGCCTAAATTAGAGACTAGCACTTTCTGGTACCTGCAGGGATTTTCCCCAAACTCCCTGAAGAAAGAAGCTCACTGCTCATCCTGAACTACTTGGGAAAGGGGAAGGAGAGGCTAAAGGTTGGGGGAAAAGAGTTTCCAGGCTCAATGCATGGGGGATTATTGGTCACCACTGCTGTCCATGTTGATCCTGCCCAAGGGCAGTACTGGAGCACTGGCAAAGGGTGAGCTCCACTCTTGGGCCACAGAAACCATGAAGGAAGTGTAAGAGATCTGATTTCCTGTTTGCTGTGGGTATGGCTGGAGGGGTCTGAGACTTAGCTACCTTTGGAGCCTCAGGGTGGGTCAGGAAGTTGCATCTCCAGCCTTTGGGTGACACTGGGGAATGCCCGACCAGAACACCTTTTATAGCTTGAAGAGAAATTTTCCTTTCCACCATCTGTTTTCAGACCTCTTCCTAAGCAGGTCAGATCTTAAAAAGGAGAGTGTTTAAGGAGAGGGGAAAAAAGCCTCAGTGCACTGAAGTCTGGCTTCACCCACATAGCATTGGCAGTCCATTATAAGCCACTGGTCAGCATCTGAGTTCTCTCAGATTGCCTTCCTTACAGCTGTAATGGGCTCGGAGCTTTTCCTCAGTTTCCCAAGGGAGGAAACCCTCATTAATGAGAGAGAGAGAGAGAGAGAGAGAGAGAGAGAAGGTCGGCCTGAGAGTTCCACCATAGCTAGGCCGTGGTGGGGGAGGGGTCTGTCCTGAAAAACAGACTCCATTGAAGTGCCAAATGGTGGTCATGGTCACATTCCTAGGCAGCCTTTTTCAGTTTGGCACAACCTATACCAACTTTGGGTGACAGCTTGTCCCTTTGTGGTTGCCAAATATGCACAGATGACACGTGCAGGAATTTCAGGTGCTCAGGGTTCTTGAGCCCACTCTGAGAATGAAAGCACAGGTGGACTCCAGCAATAGAGGTTGTAAAGATCTCATCTGCAGAGAAGAGAAGAGAAAGACTTCTTATTGGGGAAAGCACGGGGACCCAGAAACTGGTGGTCCCCTGGGTCAGGTTGGGGATTGGGTTTTATAGCCTTTTTGCATTGCCTGATGGCAGAGATGTCTCTGAGCTGCAGACAGGGGTTTCCTGGGAAGGAGCGGTGTCTCCTTGACCACTTATCACCTTTTGGGATCTCCTGCAGTCCATCCTTCATCCATGGCCTGTAGGGTCTCAAAAGTGTTTACTTGGAGGCAACATTACCCTGTCCAAGGGACACGTGCCTGGGGTCTGCCAGTATGTGGTTGGCACTGTTCACTGATGGATTAATGGAATTATTTGTCAAGTTCTGAAGGTAGTTTCTAGGTCTTCTTTCTTGAGGGAAACTAACAAGAACTCGCAGAATGTCTCAAGTAGTAGAATGCCTACCTAGCAAGTATGAGGCCATGAGTTGAAATCCCACCTTAGTTTGTGTTATTTGGTCTGTTCATTAGAATAATAATTGGGTTATAATTCAGGATTAGCATCTCATTTGGGATCCCCATGATGGGGTTGAGATGTGGGCTTTAGGAGAATGGTTTTCCTTTCTCAAAGGGCAAATTCCCCCTTCCCTTTCCCCTCTCTCTCTCTCCATGAGCCAATATCAGGGAAGCCAACATATTCACCAGTTGGCTGTATCCTTAAATTTTGGAAGCACTTTGATCCTGCTAATCTAAAAACTATGACTAACTCATGGGCAATAACATCTGTCTCTCAGGGGGAGAGGTCTTTATCCTATAACAGATTGCTGTTTTGAGCCTGTATGTTACATGTGACATGTCTTTGTGTTCCATGTGAAAACCCCTTCATGTGACCAACAGGTGGTCATGGGAAATGCTGCCACCATGATAAAGCCACCATGTGTTCAGCCCCATCTTGCCATTCCCTAGGGATAGTATACTGATGGGTGACACCATCTTGTCATCTTCTAGGAAAATTATAAATAACTTCTGGTTAAAATTCTCTAAATTAATATAGGTTATATACATGTTGTTTTAAATACTTTAATCTGTTAAGAATTGGAAAAAGAATAGGGTACATGTGCTAGAGGTCTGTTAAAAACTACTTAAGAATCTAGTTGGCTAACCTGCTAAAAATAATGACAAGAATAATGATTTAAGAATATATTCTAAATTAATGTGATTGGGGCTGACAGAGTGGCTCAAGTGGTAGAATGCCTGCCTAGCAAGTGTGAGGCCCTGAGTTCAAAACCCAGAACCACCAAAAAAAAAAAAAAAGTGACTAAATTAATGTGATTCTTTTGTGTGTCATTGTGTACTTTCTGTGTATCTTAGTCTGTCTCCTACCAATTGTGGCCACTTAATTTTTCTTTTTTTGGGCTCATACATTTGCACTTAAGTTGACATGTTTTGGCATGCTTAGGTCAAAACATCTGTGTGTGTTTAGATGTCTTTAGGATGATTCTTAAGCTACTTTTATAAAGTTAATGTGTAAAATTGTTTTCAAAGTTATTTAAAGTTCTAATACCAACCAGGTCTAAATACCCTCTGCCTTAGGACTACAAGAAAATTTATGGACAATAATCTGTTTCATTCCACCATGAGTATAATTTATATTTAACTCTTTTATAATTAGGATTTTTAACCCTTGTGTTCTTATAGATTACTATTATTAAAAAGATAGTTTAATTTACTTTTCTTCCTCAGTCTTTTAAGGTATAAGGTTGCAAAGAGTTTTATTAAAAACAGTGTTATCTAAATTTGGGTTTTTACAAAGGCTTGTTTCACAAATGCTAAAAGTTCAGTCATTTTGGTGTGACATCCGTTTGTCAGATAAACATTGTTTTATTGATATTGGCTCAATAAACATTGTTTTATAAATATGATATACAATTGAACATTAAAAAGGGGGCTATATAGGATTATTGTCATTGCCTTCCCCTAACTAATGGAAAATTTAGGGTTTTTAATTGTCAGTACTGTATTGACAGTGCTGACAACCACTAACCTGCTATTTTACATAACTAAAATTCAAGGTTTAAACTGTGATGATACCACTGGCTCCTTTGTATTTTGGGTGTGATTTGTATTGAAGAATATAAGCCTTCTGAAATAGAGTTTGTACCATGCTGGTGTCTTCTTTTACAAGTTAGTGCATATGCTCCCAAAAGAGATGTTTAGTAATATTATAATCAATTAAAAGTAATTAGACTGTTAGGTTAATTAATAAACTGTTAATCATGGTTACTTTAAGTTTTGTCATTACAGTTGTAATCCTATTGGGACACTTACATACAAGCCCATGGAAAATGACTTAGACTAGTGCTTATCTGTCAACCAGTATAGACATTCTTAAGTATTGGGTCATTTTGTATTTTCCTTGCAAAACTTTATAACTGCTGTGAGTTGACATTTTACAACAATTTAAAGGTGTCAGTACATCCTCTATGGAACAGATAATTAGATTTAATTAAGCCCAGCCTAACTGCCATTTTTTATTTTATTTATTTTTTGGCAGCACTGGGGTTTGAATTCAGGGCCTCACACTTGCTAGACAGGCATTCTTACTCCTTGAACTGTTCCAGCAGCCTTTAACAGCCATTTTAAAATAAATATCCTTGTTGCTTAATTTGGCCAGAAGGGTCACATTTGCACTGAGGCACTGATTTCTGATCTGTTTAATGTGTTACTTCTCCTCCTCCTTGGGACAAATCTGACTTTCTGGATAATTTTCTAGGAGAAGCTACTCCTGGCTCCAAGGGACAAAACTGCCAAACTGGCTGAATCTTCAGAGGCAACTGTTCAGAGAAACAGTTTAAGAGGATGCAACCCCTGAGCAGTCAGTGTCTCCCAACTTCTTAGAGGGACAAATGGTATTTAGGCACTCAAGACAGTTCAAAAGAACTATATAAATGAGGGGACTTCTCCAAATCTAGATAAAGTCAATTATGCCAGACCTCTAAAAGTAACCAAAGCTGAGAGACTTTAAAAAGGGGCTCTTATGCATGTGCTCTAATATTTAAGCCTTCTAGACTTCTGGCAAAAGGCAAATTCATGTCTGTGGCCAAGACCTTATGTTTAAGCAACAGTGATGTGACCATTTCTACTAGCTCCAGATTTGTCCTTTTAATGGTACTCAGAATTATTTATACTCTCTCTTGTATTCTACTTTCAATGGTCTTTGAAAAAGACTCTGTCACTTTTCAAAATAAAAGTTTAGATTATTTATCTTTCCTGCTATACTTAGCAGGGCCCCTTCTGATGCTCCTATCATTGTTGATATTTGGGTCATGCCTTCTAAACCAAATTTCTCTCTTCCTGAATAAGTCTTTAGAACCCAAATCATGAGGCAACAGGGCTGTCAATCTCTGCAGGTGAACAAGATCTCCATGAATAACCCAGATCTCTGTGAGGAACCTTGATTATGCTGGACAACAATTCAGACTCCTTGTGTCCAAATGAACCCCTTGGGAGAGAAACAGGAGAGACAATTTCCCTTGTAGGTAGGGTCTGCTGCCCCTTGTCAGCTCAGCTCAAAACAGATTCAGAGAAAAGGTAACTACAGCCCCTCAATGACCTCAAAAAGATTTTTTGGGGATCTTGTCTCTCAGGGGAAATTTGAGGCAGGCTAGGGTTTGGGATAGTTCAGGGTTCATTAAAAAAGTATGACTTAATATTGTATGTGTATGTAGGTTGTCCACTCCTGACCCAGGGATGGCTCAGACCACCCTTACCTGGCCCAGGAACCACCTGTGCTCCTCCCTACTCATCGATTATTGGATAGGAATCACCTGATTCTCCCCTTCCCAGCTGCTTCCCAACTTCCACCTGTATTTCCCTTCGCTAACTTTTAATAAACCCTATTACACCCATGTGTTCTGCTTGGATTCTTTGATGCTAGAATGCAAGGACCAAGGTCTTCTGGAAATACCTGTTGCTGTTAACACCTGGAGCTATGGCTTTGCAAATTACACCCAGGAAAGTACTCAAAGACCATAGCGCCCTCCCTTGAGGCACAAACCCTGGGTCTTTGTTTATGGAGGAAGTTTTGCTCCTGGAAGAAGATAAGGAGAATTATTTTTTCTTTAAATCTGACAGAAAGACAATTACTTTAAAATTTATGTGAAAAAAGAGGCATTCCAGCTTCCCTATAGGATGTGGAAATTAACAAGACCACATGCTTCCTACCCTAAAGAAAAGGAAAAGCTACATCTTCTACAAGATCCTAGTTTTTTCTGGGCCCATCCAGGAGCTGAGTTTCCACAGCAACCAGGTAGACAAGTCCTTCTGGGGAAAGGTAGAACATGAATTCTTTCACTTTGTGCAGAGTGTGATAGGATAAGATGGGCACCACAAAACAGCCTAGAAAGATAGCTAACACAAATTTTGAATCTTAAGTATGGGTTAGTGTAGCAGTTTAGAAACTCTGAGCACCCCAGACACAGAGGATGTCTGCTGTCACTCACCAGCTCAATTGTGTGGCTTCACACAAAGATGAAGGTGGTAGGAGCCTGCAATTGTGAACCTGCTGGGCTGCTCTCCTGGGAAAAAAGAGCCTAAAGGTGCTGGTGGATGGGAGGAGGCCATTCATTCAGTTCTAGCACCCAGGCTAACATCCATTTCTGGGGGGGGGGTGGAGGAAGCCAGATTGTATGTAGCCAGGACAGTGACAGGCTAACTCTCCAACCTTGCTTAGATGCACAAGGTCTGCTTGAGCCTGAGGCTGCATCTGGAGAAGTGTCCTTGCATCCAGTGGGAGACCAGCATCAGGTGAGCAGCAGCAGTAGGCTGCCTCTAGGCAGGGGCAGAGGAAAGACATTGTGTGTGGTACAGGAAGGTAGGAAGGAATGAAGGCCAAGGGTGGAGCAGGAGAGCTGAAAAAATCCCCCAGCACCCTAAGGTGCACTAAGGTCAGGCAGCAGGAGTCTATCACTAATCATTATAACACTAACTGTAACCTGGCAATCCCAACCCAGTTCTACTTAGTTACTCACCAGACTGACTCAAGCTGTATGTCTCACGCCCCATAGAACTTTGAAGATAGGCCAAGAGAAATGATCTGAATGGAAACCCATTATGAACAAGAGTAAAGGGAAAAGGGCAAGGGGCTCTCACTGAATGTTGGTTTGAGATCTAAGAATTTAAGATGATTATAATATTAAATTATGCTCTTGTTAAATCATTCTATTTCCCAATTATTTCCTAATTTCTTCCAGCTGTCAACATATCAAAGTGTGGCACTAGATGACCACTCAGGGCCTAGTGTTTCTAATACATGATGAGAGGGAGCATAAATTCCCAATAATGACAACTACCTTGGAAGTTACTTAGCAAAACAGAATCCAGCATAATGAATTAATTGTACAGGGGAAGAATTTGATAATTTTTACCTTGAATCTCTAGTGACTAAAGCTCACAGTAAAGAAAGACTGTTTTTCTACCAAATGTGACTCTATAGCATTCCATTTTGGATTTTTATTGTTCAAAAAAATATAACCTATATATAGGATGTGCTCACAGCTTCTTGTACAGTCATTTTCACTTATTGCACTGTTTGTCCCAGAATCTACAACCATTTCTGCCTTTGTTTCCCCCTAACTGGTTGTCAGGGAGTAAGAAATCATTTACTTTGTTAGTGATGAAACTAAGGCTGATGGAGGTTGTGAATATTTTATATTAAAGAGAGGGGAAAAATAATCCTCTAATGAAATGTCTTTGACAAAACTATGGGGCTGTTTAATTTTTTATCTTAGTGACTTATCATTTTTCCCTGAGTCAATGACTACTTGCAGAAAAAGAGCAAATCTCTATTCACCCAAGGAAAAGATCTGATCTGAATACCAGAATATCATTGGTACATTTTGAAATATGGTTCTCCTGTTTATAGTTGATATTTCCACATTAAGATGAAGCAGCTGCCAATTCAACACCACAGCCCCTGAGCAATGCCCCACGGCATCATAAAAAAGCATATACGCCTGGCACTTTCCAGCTGTCAGCCTCGCCACTCACCTTTCTTCTTATATTTTATTATTTATATTTTGACCAGGTGTTTATAATGTGAAGGCAGAAGAGTTCTCTGTCACAAGACAGCATGTTGATTGAGAAGACAGAAGGAAATCAGAGCAGAAGCTTTATGTCTGGAGAAAATGATTTTCCCTGGAAGGGAGCCAAGCTGTCATCTCATCAGGAAGGATGGTATAGTGGTTTGCCTTAGCAAACTGGAAAGGTCTGGCAATAAGACCTTGGGCATGTTATGACAACACTGAGCCTCAAATATAAGAAATTAGTTTCTTATATGAAACTAGGGTAATACATATGTCTCACTGAGTTTTGCCGAGGGTTACATATGTTGTTATATGTGTATCTTTTGGCACAAATCTTGGGTCAATTATTTAACTGGTATTGAGATGAAGAATTGAGTTTATAATGAACCAATAAAGAAATGGGCAAGTGAACTAAACAGAACTTTCTCAAAAGAAGAAATTCAATGGCCAAAAAACACATGAAAAACTCACCATCTCTAGCAATAAAGGAAATGCAAATTAAAACTACACTAAGATTCCACCTCACCTCTGTTAGAATAGCCATCATTAGCAATACCACCACCAACAGGTGTTGGAGAGGATGTGGGGGGCAGGGGGAAAGGAACCCTCTTACACTGCTGGTGGGAATGTAAACAGTACAACCACTCGAAAAAAATTTGGAGGTTTCTTAAAAATCTAAACATTGATCTACCATTTGATCCAGCAATACCACTCTTGGGGATATACCCAAAAGAATGTGACACAGGTTACTCCAGAAGCACCTGCACACCCATGTTTATTGCAACACTATTCACAATAGTCAAGTTATGGAAACAGCCAAGATGCCCCACTACTGACAAATGAATTAAAAAAATGTGGTATCTACACACAGTGGAATTTTATGCAGCCACGAAGAAGAACGAAATGTTATCATTTGCTGGTAAATGGATGGAATTGGAGAACAACATTCTGAGTGAGGTTAGCCTGGCTCAAAAGACCAAAAATCATATGTTCTCCCTCATATGCAGACATTAGATCGAGGGCAAACACAACAAGGGGACTGAAGTTTGATCACAAGATAAAAGCAAGAGCATACAAGGGAGATATGAGGATAAGTAAGACACCTAAAAAATTAGCTAGCATTTGTTGCCCTCAACACAGAGAAACTAAAGCAGATACCTTAAAAGCAACTGAGGCCAATAGGAGAAGGGGACCAGGAACTAGAGAAAAGGTTAGATCAAAAAGAATTAACCTAGAAGGTAACACACATGCACAGGAAATTAATGTGAGTCAACTCCCTGTATAGCTATCCTTATCTCAACCAGCAAAAACCCTTGTTCCTTCCCATTATTGCTTATACTCTCTCTTCAACAAAATTAGAGATAAGGGCAAAATAGTTTCTGCTGGGTATCGAGGAGGTTGGGGGGAGAGGGAGGGGGCGGGTAGGTAAGGGAAGTGGTGGGGGAAGGGGGGAGAAATGACCCAAGCATTGTATGCACAAATGAATAATAAAAAATAAATTAAAAAAAAAGAATTGAGTTTATACTGTGGCCTAAAGATTAGGCATATCTGCTATTTCATGAATGATATTTTGCAGGGGCTTGGTAAAGATCCAAGTACAGAGGGGATAATGACCTCCAACATGGCTGGGGAGCCTGGTGACAGGGAGTTAAGTAATTGTATGGCTGTCCATCAGTCATGGAAAAGTTTGGTGGGAGAAGGCAGAGCCCAGATAAGGGGTAGCATTCAGGAACATCAGAGTTATGTTGAGAGTAGGACAGTATTCTTACCATGTAATAATACTCCAGCCTCAATGGGAAAGAGGAAGGAATTGTGTAGCTTTCTCCTCCTAGGGACCCTACGTAATTGGTATAAGAACAGGAGCCAGTTTCAACAACTGGGGAATGAGATAAAAATCTAGGCTGAACTAACATTCTTTAAGTCCATCATAAGATGAGTATTGGACATAGGGCAGGAATGAGACTGTCTGAGGGTTTTACAGGGCTTCTATAGGGCAAGTGGGATGAGACAAAGCTGTGCAGAGAATGACGCAGGTACTACAATTTTTGACCATGTACACCTAACTTCTGAACAATATCATTTTCCCTCTACAAATGAGTAGCTTTCATACTCCCTGTTTTATTTACATTGCTGGTATTAACTCCTCTAGATATGGAAACCTACAATTAATGGCCAGTGTGTGAGTGTTAATTGGATGGGATCTGTGACATGTTCAAATGCTCCCATTTCAAATGCTGCCTCTTCTTCAGGTCTGTTTTTCTGCCCTTTGGAAATTTCCCTCTATAGGCAGAGCTTTCCCCAGTTCTGTTGGTGGGGATGAACTTGTAGGTAACACTTGACTTTTATGATAGAGAAACAAGGTTAACTTGTCTCTTGACAGATGCTGTTTGCTTAGGAAACCAGGGAACTCCTGCTGTGCTGACCTGGGAGCTTCCTGTAAGCCTAGGAGCTGCCCTTCTGCTGTCACTGCAAATTCCTATGGCTGATGGGAATGAATTTACACTCTTACTTCCAACTCCAAATCTAGTGATCCAGTTTCTGCATCACAGATTTTAAATATGGCTGTTCTCCAGATATGTGAGATTAAAATTCAAAACACATCCAAATATCATGTTAGTCAAGAGGATGTAGTTTTTCTTGAAAGATAAAAAGCAGATAACTCATGTACGTATCTTATGGTTGCAATAATAGCTATACTAATGTTTATGTCAAATCTCAAAGGAGAACAAATAGCTTAGCTAATGGTGTGTAACAAAGACTCTCCTAGTGTGAAATACAATAGGACTTGTTAGTTTACAATGTATGGTACCTAGCAAAAAATGGATTTTGAGTTTTCTGGGATAAGCCAATCTGGTATTTTTAAAATAGCAGAATAGCAGTTGCTTTGAATTTAACTGGCTTCAATACCAATAACTCACAAAATTTTACTTTGTGGGTGTAAAGTATCCATAATAAGATGTTCAGTTGCAATGGATCAGTTATGTGTGTGTTATGTGCTATCTCCATGTGTGTGTTGTGTGTGTTTACATTATATGTGAGTGTGTCATATGTATGTGTTTAAAAAGGGATTATAGTTCACCTGATTGGATAATTGAAATGATTTAAATCCTGAAACTTTATTTCTAGACTCAAGGTATATCAAAATCACCATTTCAAATTTGAAAATGTAAACTTTGGAAGCACTGTAAAACTTGTTTTATAGATTCATTTGATTTTGAATGTGAGTGATTTATTTTCTGGTCACTAGTTTCAAAAGGCCCAAATTGTGAAATATTAAAGAGAGACATGTTATATTTACTTCCTTGCAAGTGAAGGTACTGCACTCCAAGGCATAATCTTGTTTTGTTTTGGGCACATAGACGAGAAACACTAGATGGTTCTTATTTGTTCATGGGTATTTTTGTCGGTGGGGGGGGGGTCCTGCGGTTTGAACTCAGGGTCTGTGCTTACTAGGCAGGTGTTCTACCACGTGAGCTATGCCCCCAACCCTTATGGTTCTTCTTATGCCTGTTCCTTTATGGTATTGAATTTACAAAGGACTATACTTTTTGAATGGGGTCCAAAGTTTTCTATTTGCTAAGCTCTGAAAAGATAACGCAAAGGGTTTTTATCTCCTCAGAATTCACTTAGTTACTAAGTCCTAAACACTAGTTGAATATGTAATGTACAATAATTCTTGGGTGAGATAGCCAGTCATAGGGCACCGATCAGTTCATTAATGTTGTCAGTATTGCCAACAGATAAAACCCAACTTCTCTTAGTCAAAAAGATAACTGGGACTGTGATCTCCTGGGAACGAATTCTGATACTATAGCTATAACTTTTTAATCAATTTAGTGGAAACCTTGGCGTTTTGGAGGATCATTTTTAATATAAGCCTATAGTGTCCTCTGTATTTTAAAATGTTAACATAATTTTACTAAGGAATGTCCAGAATTAGCATTCAGGATCAATTTTTTTCTAGTGACTGCATGCTCTTCCAAAATTTAGGTTCATAATGGGAAGAATATTTTTGAACTATAAATTGAAATGTAAATTCTAATTCCCTCCCTCCATTCCTGCTTCCCTCCCGCCCTTCCTTCTTTTTCTTTTAGTTTTTAGTCACCAGAAGGGGGCTTGGGCTCTGGCCATACCCTGAGAGATCCTATTCAATCAATCCTAATGAGCACCAACCTGTCCTCCTCATCCGTGGTGTCTGAGGCATGCACTCATTGTATCTCACTCTGATACAGGCCAGCCTACATTCCAGGAACTGTGTATTGATTGATCTTGGTGTAATTACTCTGTGATGATCTACACCAATTCTAATTTTGCTCTGTATTTGTTGCACCTCCATCACAGGGGACTTCTGAGACTCAGCTATAAAGCTATTGATTAAAAATTATTTAATGTCATCTCTATAATCATTAATCTGTGGCAGAGCTATTCTTCTTGAAGAGCTCTTTCTTAAAAGGCCTAGGACCTTGCAAAGCTGGACTCAGCTGTTCCACTTTCCTATAGCCTCCATCATAATCTGGCTGTATAGTGCTTTATACCAGCTAGTGGTGTGCTGGTCAATGTTTAACAGCTGGCTCTCAGAGAGGAACACCAGACTAAACCATAGCAACAAAAATCCCTCACTTATTGCATTTGTCAATTTCTGTGGTTGGTGTAAATGCTCTTACCATGACTGATTTCAAGTCATCGGTGTGACACCTCTGAACATGGAGTTGCAACTGGCAGAGATCTCAGAATTGGCTCTTGGGAGCAGGTGAGCACTGGCTCCAGTATACCACTGCTCCTTGTGTGAAAGCTTCCTTTTTAACTCTTACTTTTCCATTTCAAGTGCTGTACAACAGTCAAAGTGATACAAACTCAGTTTGCCTAGGTCCAACTGGAATAAAGGAATAAACTTGGCAACTGGAATAAAGGAAGCAGTCTCCTGTTGTGATATCATGTAGCATGTACTTAACTAAGTACCTTTCCCCAGCAACATGTCAACAACATGAAGCTGGAGTCAGTCCCAATTATTGTTGCTAGTCAAACCCAGTGGATCTTAATAAAGGATAATTTTACCACCCAGAGAACACTTGAACTAACTGGAGACATTTTGATTTTCACAATTGCAGAGATGGTACTATGCCAGGGATTATGTTAAAATGTACAGGAAAATCCTCACAGCAAAGAATTGTCTGGTCCCAAATGGCAGCAGTGTTGAGGGTGAGAAACCATGGTCTAGTCAAATCCACAAAAGCCACCAAAACAGTGCATATGCCTTCACCGCACAAGTTGTCTTTGGAATTTCCACCACGTACCACACCTAAAGGGCATCTAGACCAGAAACACTCAGCTATCTTACTCCTTGCCAAGTGCGGACAAGACTTTATTCACGGAACTGTTTGGATAGCAATGTTCAGTACAGCCTGACTTGGTTATTTTACCATTGTTACTTGAACTTCTCTCTGTACTTGAACCCTATAGGACCATGGAGGTCCCCAGAGATGCTGTCAGATTGAGCTTTCCCTTCCCACATTAACCTGTCATCAGCAACAGGCTCACACTGGGAAGGGAGTGATAATTTGGGCAAGATGGCTCCCTGTATAAGTGCTTGGGTTCTGTTGACTAGGTTGTTCCTTTAAGATTAAGTGATTCAGGAATCTCAGAATGTTAAAATTGGATGACTTTAGCTAATTTACATGTTAGCATTGATTGTCTAGCAAGCAGAACCTAAGGCAAAAATCAATATACCAATAAACTTCCTCTCTGTTGGAAGTGACAGGTCAAGGCAGTGGGAATGTGCAAAAGAGGATGTGAGTCTGGAAAGGTGTGAACTGATGGGATGGTATGTGCATATCACTACCCTGAGTCCTACTTCAACACCTGCCACAAAAGACACAGCTGACTGCTATGAGGAGTGCTTACTCCTAATGTGGGACTTCTCTAGAAAATTTCCACAGCACTGCCATACTTCACAGCCATTCATGAAGGGAAAACGTGCCTGTCCAGTTCCCTCCACCTTGTTTCCCAAGGTTGAGGTTTACTCCATAGGAAAGCAAAGTAGCCCTGAGGCAAATCTGTGCAGAGCTGCTGTGATATGTATTGTAGCAGAGCTGCACCACACAACATTCCAGTGGCAACACAAGAAGCCAGAATTCGTATTTAGTATTGTGGTATTTCTTCTAAAATGAAAGTGATTGAACAACTCAGCTCAAGTGAGGTATTAACCAACAGAGAGAAGAATGAGACAGTCAAGGAAATCTTACCATGCACTCAAAATTTGTGTTCAACACAATTAAATTTAATCTTGAGTACTGAAATCATTCCTTTATTCTCAAGTTGGCAAATTTGGGAAATTTTTCCAACTTAGGTATTCAAATGTGTCGTTTATTGTTATGGGACTTTGATAAACATGCTTTATTGCTATATGTAAATTTTCCTCTATTAAATGATCAGGTATTGAGTTTTTTTGAGTTGTCTTTCTTCATACCAAGATATTATCTTTTCTTCCATTAATTATTAATTAATTTGGCAGTAGTGGCTTGAACTCAGGGCCTCATTTAGGGCAGATCCTCTACTACTTGAGCCATTCTACCAGCCATTTTTGCATTGGTTATCTCTGAGATAGGGTCTTGCTTTATGCCTAGGCCAGTGTGGACTGCGATCTTCTTATTTGTGCTTCCTATTTAGCTGGGCACATGCCACTGTGCCCAGTCATTGACTGAGATGGGGTCTTACCAGGTTTGTGCCTTGGCTGACCTCAAACAGTGATACATTTGATCTTTGCCTCCCAATAAGCTAGGTCTACAGACTTGGGCCACCATGCCTGGCTTCCCCTGACCCCTTTTAGTTCCTTAATTAAACTGACAAATTTTTTTTGGCAGTATTGGGGTTTGAACTCAAGGCTTCATGCTTGCTAGGCAGGCATTGTACCACTTGAGCCACTTTGTCAGCCCCAAATTCACAGATTTTTTTTTAATGCTAAAATTAATTGCATTCCTGAGATAAAATTACATAGGGATAGGCTATTATTTTTTAAAGTGCACTGCTGGAATCAAGTTATTTGGGAAGGAAAGGGAAAAGGAGAGAGGGCACATAAATGGGGCAAAGTGTTTACAAACTTTAATGAAAGTACCAAATTACAAGGCACTTATTCCATCTAATACTTATAAAAGTCATAAAAGAATAAGTGAATGAAACCTTATTGTGAGAGTAATTTTCAGCTTTTAGCAACAACACAAATAACAGTGACTTGGATAAAATAGGGGTCCCTTTCTTGCCCAGGTAAGTGACACCCAGGGGTTAGTAGCTGAGGGCCATTCTTTGTTTCTCTGTCACTCCTCTCTTCTCGCTTCATCATTCTCAACATAAAGTTTGTATTCTCAGACCATGGCTGCTTTGGCTTCATGAATCATATCCACATTCCAAGTGCAGGAAGGAGGAGGAGGCAAAATTGGATACACCCTTTTCAGGGCCCTTGTTGAAGGTAATTCTGCTTAGATCCTAATGTCCAGTGCTTGGTCATATGGCCAAAATACTTTCCTACAAAGATGGCTGGCAAGTATCGTGTTTATTCTCAGGTAAAGTGTACCTAGACAATAATCAAGTTCTATCACTAAGGAAGATGATGATAAGAACCAATATGGGTGCAAAAAACATTTTTTTCCTCCCGGACTGTTATAGGAATATAAGGAGTGACTTTTACCACTTGCTGAATGCTGTCATATTTCTGACATCGATAGTAATAAAGTGTCTTGTTTAATAACTGAAGAGGAGGCGGTTTCTTCCGTTTCGGCACCCAGTTTTCTTGGAAGGTCTTTCTGATGCACCTATTGTGATCTCTTTCAAATGCTTTCATTTCATAAATCTAGAGGCCCATAAAATTCATACTTTCTTGCAAACTGTAAAAACCTGATTCTTACTGAAGGAATGTTTTATTTCATAAGCAGGAATTGAGTTTACTTCCCACTTTCTCTTTCTCTGATCTTGTTTCATTCTATTTTTTTTCTTTAATTTGATTCATTTCGTTTTCCTCCACAGAGAGCCCATTTGTTCTAGTCTCCCCTGCATCTGTGTCCGCCATTTGCTCCTGGAAGGCGTTCCTATCCTGGAGTTGATGGTTTTAACATACGGTAACATGCAATCAATTTGGGCAATGCTTTACCCTGACTCTTTAAAGTATGCCAATACCTGCAGCCTCAGTTTTTCCTTAATAATAAAGAATTAAGTGTTTTTTATTTAAGTCATTAGGTTTTTAATTTTTTTGCACCTCCTAGACTAAATGTGATTGGATTATACTGAGGGAAAATATTGTCTGTTATGTGGACATTTACTATGCTGTTCTCTAATTCAGACTTACAGGTGCAGATTAAAATTCACCTCCCCCTTCTGCCAACTGAATAAGAATTTAGCAGTCCAGAGTTGCAGGGTGGAATGTTTATTTATTATAGTATGTTTCTCTATGCCATGTTGAGATGTAGTTTATGATAATCAGCCATGATGCAATTGACCCCATTTCTTCACTGATAAATCCCTGTGGTAATGAAATAGTTGTGCTACTAATTGATAAATTAGAGTCCCTGATAATTATCTTTCTCTTTCCTTCTCTTTCTTTTCCCTCCCTCCCTCTCTCCCTTCCTCCCTCCGTACCTCTCTTCCTTCCTTCCTTTCTTGCACTAAAGCTGGAACTTAGGGCCTCCAGCTTGCCAGACAGGCACTCTACCATGTGAACCATATTCCTAGTCCCTTTTGCTTTAAGTATGTTTCAAATAAGGTCTTGGTTTTCTTGCCCAGGAGGACCTGAACTGTGATGCTCCTATTTTATGCCTTCTGGCTAGCTGGAATGACAGACCGGCACTATCACATGCAGTTTATTGGTTGATAAAGGGTTTTGTGAACTTTCTGCTTGGTCTGGCTTTCATCTGTAATTTTCCTAATATCTAGTTCCTGAGTAGCTAGGATTACAGGCATTAGCCACTGTGCCTAGCCCAAAAGGAGGTTTTTGTTTTTATTTTTGGCTGGTAGTGGGGTTTGAATTCAGGGCCTTGTGCTTGCTATGCAGGTGCTCTACCATTTGAGTCACGTCTCTTGTCCTCCTTATAATTTTTATACTGTTTCTTGGTGTTGTTCTGTGACCCCTAGATATTATAGCGCTTACATTTTTAAAAAAAATCCCAGAGTCAACTCACCGGGCAAAATGAAAATGAATTAATTCTAATTTTTTGTATTTGTAATGAAAACACAGCTAGTGTATCTTTATGAAAAGTATGATGTACTGTTCAATGTGACCTTAAGCCGTTCTCATAGGTGGTCTTGCCACCCTTCCACCAAGAAAACAGTGGCCAAATAGATGAAGTAATTTGTCCATATGGTGATGATATGTCTTGATGATATGCCTGTTTCCTAGTGTTAGTAACCCTGTCATACATACCCAAAATCTGACAATAAGCAAGTCACCCTACTCCACTGGGACTCGATGCCATGTCTTCTAACTTCCAGTTTATTTTCTAAGGAATGAGGTTACTTTCTTAGTCAGAGTCATGATTCATTTATGCAGGACAGTTCATGGGACAGAATTCCTGTAAGCATAACTTGTTTTCCATGAGAGATTTTGAGCTATTTTTACCATTAGCCTTGTAATAACAAATGTCTTGAGTAGACAATTTAAAAAACACACTAGCAAATAAGACTTTTAATTATGAGAATTACATTATTCAACACTGAATTCATTAAGCTCAAAATAGTGAGCACATACATATAACCCAATTCTACATGTAACTTGCTATACAGAATGAGAACTAACCTTGTTAGTTTCATTTGTTGTTTTATTTCTGATAACTAGCTCAGTGCCTGATCTGGTGTATAGTTGGCATTTGATGAACTTTTGTTAAATGGTTAAATGAGTAAATGAATACCTAAACAATGATTTTCTAGAGCATTAACAATATAAATTTATTTTAGGCTTAGATTATTCATAATAAGATGCAAAAGAATCACTATATAGAGTAGATAACAATGTGAAACTTTAAATTTGATGAAATATTAGAAGGTATTGTAAATTTGGTGTGAGTGTCTGATTCTAGAATCCTCTTGCTGGTATAAATATGTTAATCATTCCACCATGTTAATATCCAAGGCTTTGAAAGATTAAAAATGGGAAAGTAATTTCATGTTAGTGTGGTTCAAATATTTGAACAAACAAATTACAGTTCAAAACATACTGTAGTTGGAATTCTGTGTGGGATATATATATATATATATATATATATATATATATAGCCATGATGCAGTAATCAAATGCACATGGAAAGAGACTGGATAATCATAAGTTGAGGCTGAATAATCCTAAAATGATCACCAATAAAATTATTTTGTTATATTGAAGAGGGCCTGGTTGGAGATTATATTTTCACAACTTGATCCTGTAAGTAAAAGGACAATTGGGGTATTATTCTGATTTCTACCTTCTACAGTTAGAAGTTCACTGTACATATGAGCTTGTCTATATGTTTTTGTTTAAATATTGAAAAGATTAAATGATGTAAAAATAACATTTTGCATTTGATTACTTTCTCTTTCCTTATTTCTCATGTCTAGTTAAAATCCACCCATAGCTTCTTGTGCACATGCTATCTGGAATGAATGCAATGAAGAGAGGGCCAGTGTTTGCAGGATCAAATCTACATGCTAATACTTTGCTTAGAGACTGCAAATCAGCTTTTCCAAAAGCCTTCCAGAGTACACATCCCACTGGATGATTTCCCTTATTAGAAATATTTGCAAAAGTTGGCTATCTATTTTGCTAAGAAAATAGATATGTGGATACAGTGAATGGAGCCACACATTTTAACTCATGTAACTTTGATGGAGAAATGTATGTTTTCTGTAGAAGTTTATTAGTTTTTAGTTATTAGTTTACCAAAAATTGATGATTGATGATTTAAATATTTGTACTTGTTTTTATGCTAAGAAAAAATAAAGATAGAGATAGGATTTTATTATTATTAAAGTGAAACAGTTCAATTCCACATTTATTGGTTAATGGACCATTGAACAGTCTTCTAATTGGTCTCACTTTCTTTTATGTCTCTCTTTTAGTCTTTTCCCCCATATTGTCACTAGAGGGAGTGGTACCTTATTCAAACACAGATTTGTGGAATAAATCAGAAATCTATTGGTAGATCCTTTAAGCAACTCCACTTTCTGGACCTCACTTAATCTTTTGTAAGGCTCTTTCATACTTGATCACTTGTTCTACCTCAAACACAAGCTGTGTTTTTCTTTCTACACGAGATCATATTTCTAAGAGTGTTTTCTGACATGTGTGCCGGAGGGCTTTTCATGTTTCCTTTGAATCTAAAACCTAGTGAAGGAAATGAGTCACGATTTCCTATCAAAGGAACAATCCAGGCATTCTAAGAATACATTGTGGTGAGTGTGGGAGAAAAAGGAGGTTTCAGTGAGAGGGTCTCCTAGGCTTCCAGGGCTCTGCTAGTTCTAGATATTTCTTAGTTGTGGTTGAGAATGAATAGACAACCCTATGTCTCCTCTTGGCTGAGGTCATGAGTCAGAAAAGGTGTCAGGACTGAGTTTGTCATTTGGTAACTTTATCAGTAATGTAATCATTTATTATCATTGTCAAGTATTAGAAGTGTACATACACATTGTGGCAGATTGGTTTACAACAGCAGTGCAGTTCTTTTTACCTCAGCATCACCACAAATGTGACTAATATGTTGCACTACAGCATGTTGGTGGTTATGATGTCATATTTCCTTCATTAGACAATAGGAATTCATCATAATCTCATAGGACCATCATCCTATATTTGGTCTATCATTGTCCACAATGTCATTATGCAGTGCATGATTGTATGCAAAAGGGACTTTGCAGATGTGATTAAATTAAGGGTCTTGTGGGGAGATGATCCTGGATTATTGGGTGGGCCTGATGCAGTCACAACAGTCCTCATCAGGCTGATGCTCAGAAGGAGCTCCAGTGAAGGACAGGCAACGTGGTGATGGAAGCCAGAATGCAGTGAGGCCCTTTGAAGACAGGGGAAGATGCCGCACTTCCAAGAGCACAGGCAGCAGTGGAAGCTGAGAAAGGCAAGGGAAAGCATGCTGCTCTGACCCTGCAGGTGACACCCTGTGAAACCCTGTTGGTCTTCTGACCTCCAGACATGTAAGAGACTAAATGTGTGCTGTTTTACACTACTAATTTTATGGTAATTTGTCCAATGGCAACAGGAAACTAGTATTTTGTCAGGAGAGTAACGGTATCCACATACTTCTCAAAAGAAGTACAGATTGCTAACAATATGTGAAAAGATGACCAATATCATTAGCCATCAAGCAAACGCAAATAAAAACTACAGTGGGACTGTAAAATAGTGACAATCAAACACAAAACAAAAATAACAGGTTCTGGTGAGGATGTAGAGAAAAGGGAACTCTTCTACACCATTGCTGGAAATGTAAATTAGTGCAGCCACTATGGAGATCAGAATGGAGGGTCCTCAAAAACAAAAAATAGGCCTACCATTCGATTCTGCTTTACCACTCCTGGGTATATACCCAGAAGAAAGAAATAAGCTTGTCAAAGAGATACCTGTCACCCAAGTTTATTGCGGTACTATTCACAATAGCTGAAGTATGGCATCAGCCTAGATAATTATCAACAGATGAATCAATAAAGAAAATATGGTGTATATACACATAAAGAGGAATGAAATCCTGCCCTTTGCAGGAAAATGAATGGACCTGGAGGACATTATGTTAAGTGAAATAGGCCCTGCACAGAAAGGCGAGTATCCTGTGTTCTCGCTCACATATACAAGCTAAAAAATGTGGGCCTGAATGCACAATAGTAATTAATAGAGGCTGGGAAGGGTGCTTGTGGGTAAACAGGTAGATAAAGGGAAACTAGGTTTGATCAGTGTACGCTGTATGCATGTGTGGAAATATTGCACTGAACTCTATGATTGATACATGCTAATTGAAAAAATAAAAATAATATCTCTAGTAAAGGCAATATCCTAGACTAGCAAGATGTTGAAGAAAAAGTTCTTTGATTTTGAATGACAAAGCCCTCAACCGCTTGGGGTTTTATTATTGTTCTTTGTCGTTTGACCTAGGATTGAAGGCCCCTGGTGACTTTAAGAAAACCTCACCTCAGCTGTCCTTGCAGCAGCAGCTTTTCTTATTGAGTTCCTGAAGGTCTGCTGTAGCCTGGCTCATTCATGCATGTTATCTTCCACTGTCTCCATAAACTAGAGACTGTTGCTCTTGTTTTAAAATGAGAAATTGATGCTTATAGAAGCCAAGTAGCTCTACAAGTCTTTGGCTAATAAAGAGCAATGTTTGGTCTTACACCAGTATCTCACACCTGTTATCCTAGTTACTTGAGAGACTGAGATCAGGACTGTGGTTTGAGGACAGCCTGGTCCAAAAGTTAATGAGACCCTCTGTAAACCAATAGCTGGGCACAGTGGTATGCACCTGTCATCCTAAATTCTGCGGGAGGTTGAGATTGGGAGAACTGTGGTTCGAGGCTAATCCAGGTCAAAAAAAATTTGTAAAAGCTAATATCAATGGATAAAAGCGAGGTAGGATGGCATGCGCCTGTCATCCCAGGTATGTTGGGAAGTATAAATAGGAGGATCACGGTCCATGCTAGTCTGGGCAAAAAGCCCTATCTCCAGAATAATCAGTGCAAACAGGGCTGAAGGTGAACTCAAGTGGTAGAGTGCCTGATGATCATGTGTGAATCTTTGAGTTCAAACCCCTATTCAAGAAAACAAAAGCAACACTTGGATTCTTACCCATTCTTACACTTAGAAACCTTTGTTCTTCATGAAAGAGCTTGTTTTAAAACTATCTGCGAGGACACACACATACATGTATAGTCTTCCATAGAGATCCATTGGAGGTGAGAGTCAGTACCAACTATCAACTTTGTGTAGCCACAGGGCACTGGCAGGTATACATGTCCAGAAGCATGGGTGGATCAGGTTCCCTTTCCCATCTCCACCAAGGAGTAGGCATAACCCATGGCAAAGACCTAGCCATAGTTGATTCCCAGAGCTGGAAGGCAGAGCTCTGCTGTGCCCTTCTTTTGATGTGCTACTCTTGGACTTTCTCTACATGGACTGTAGGTGATAGTATGGTAAGACAGACCTGCAACCAGTTGTGGCCTGGGGAGAGACAAGAGCCTTCCTGCTGTAAAAGTCTTGAGGGGCTGAGAATAAGGTCAGATCTTTAGGAACATCTGGAGAAACCTCTTTACAACTCTAGATTCTGATTCTAAACAGAATAGGAATGGGGAACAAGGCACTGTTAGTATGAGGATTGTTGCTCCAGAAAGTTCAATGGAGAAGCTCACCTGAATTGTTAAATTGCAGATGTTTAATTCATGAGGGACCTGAAGGTCCTTATATCCATACTGACATGAGCCCTCATAAGTTGCACTGAGTTTCCTGAACCCCTACAGGGGCTGCAGGCAGAGATGGTCCTCAGCCTGGCATCCTGGTCTCAGGCCACTGCTGTTCCAAAAGTGTCATTATTTCTGCCACGTATGAGAAGATTTTGTCTCAGATGAGGGGTCTTTGCAGATGGGAGAGAGCAGGAAGACAGTGCACTGCAGGCCAGCTCATTCATACACACAATCTTCCACATTATCTCCATGAACTAAATATTGTTCTCTTGTTTTAAAATGAGAAACTGGTGCTTACAGAAGTGGAGTAATGCAGCAAAGGCTTTAAAACTAATAAAGAGCAATGTAGGTTTCCAATGGACTTGTACAATGAGTCTATTTGAAAGGGACAGGAAGTGAGATTAGCAGAATGGGCGGGAGTCCTCTCACTGCCCCCCTTGTACATTTGATATTCTTTGGTCACCTCCTTGTCCCCAGGAGGTATACATTCCTGCTTCATGCCCTACTTGTGAGTGACTAGCATCATCCTGTATCTATGCAGTGTTTTCAAATGGAAGTGATTACAATACATAAAACTATTAATTGTTACTATAATTTTTAAGGGACTGGCAATATAGGAAAGCATTGTACTCTGTGCTGTCTATATATTATCTAATGAAATCTTCAAAATACTCTGACAGAGCTAGTGTTACCTTTTCTTTTTTTTATGCAAGAGCAAAGTGAGGTACATTTAATCTTCATGACAGTCAATGAATGAATCTTGAGGTGTGTGATGGGTCATTTGTGTAGAATAATATGACAAAGAGCTGACAAAGGCAAGACATGAATATGGGTTACTCTGTTATTGTTTTCATTGCTACATAAATTCAGATGTATTCTGATGACAAAAGCAGAGGGGAAAATAAGGGCTCTGGCTTTGGAGGAGTAAAGATTGAATATTGGATGTGCTATTCCCCAGCTGCAGATCTGAGCAAGTTTATTCACCTTTCTGAATCCTAATTTGTTAATCTGTTAAAATATAAATCAGTATTGCATCTCTCAAAGGGCTGTTGGAAGGCATAAGTCCTACAAGGCATTTAGAGTGCCTGGAACACAGTAAGTGTTTAACAAATGTGTTTCAACTTCACCATCCTTATTTTTATTCTTACTTATATCTGAGGACAATATTGAATCTAATACAAGGTGAAATAAATACATTAAGAATGATTCAAAAGGGACCTGGGTAAGTTGTTTTGTATTTTCAATTCCCTTGAAATAATGTTTTAGATTTTAGTTGTCTCTTTCAAGAGCTATAGGCTTGCTTACTTGTTCTTTAACAAATAGATTTAGATCACACCCAAGTGTAAGGTAAATGTTTATACCTCTCTTCTCTTGTCCAATTCATTTCTGAAATACAATTTTCAGGTGGAAAATTTGGTGGAAACCTTCTTAGATATGACTTATAGATAATGACAGCCCAAGATGCAAGAATACTTATATTGGTTAAACCTAGATTTTCCAAGTAGGTTGTGAATAAAAAATGCAATGTTTTAAGTAAAATGCTTCAACTGCTTTTGAAGTCTATTGAAATACACAGGTGCTTGGGAATTTGTAAGACAACTAGTTAAGCTTTCAAAAATGAATGTTTCTTCTCTTCTAAGAAAATGCTGTATGTTATCATTATAAAACAACTGGAAAAATAAAAAGGAAGGAAAATTGTGTATGTGAGCATAGGGGTGTGTGTGTGGTGTGTGTGTGTGCATATTAGGGTAACAAATTCAATCTTATTAACTGGGGTGAATAAAGAAATTTAGTATTTATTCTTCTATAACTGTCCTGATTTTCTGCATGAGCTCCCTTCTACTCCCCCATGACAATGGGTAGGAAGTAGGAATAAAGAGAAGGGATAGATATATTTTTTCCAAATTTGTGATCTTTGTTCTTTCCAATAGTTTAACTGCCTTTTTAAGAAAATTAATCTCTGTGGATGACTCAGGTAAATAATTATTCTTACATTTGCATTTTTGCCTTAGGAATATGTAGTTGGGGTGAGAGATGATGTGACTTTGTGAAGATGGAAGAAGTAAGTTCTTTGAATCTGCACAATGTCCTTTGCATCACTTTGTGTGACTACCATGGAATAGCCAAGAAGGATGGCTACTTGGTCACTTCTTTGGCATTACTGATTTCACCTGACTCTTTAAGGATATGTGATGGCATTGCCCACCGTGGTCAACAGTCATCATTTCTGGTTTCAAATTCCCTATATTTTGTCTTTGTTTGAGCCCAGGTTTCTTCTGGCCTATAAGTATTACCATGTAGGCTTTCTAATACAATCATGTCTCTTATGGGCTCAGGAACATACCTGCATCCCCTGCAGGTTCATTCAGGCTATGGAACAGGAAGAGTGCCTCAGTCCCATCCACTGTGAGCTCATGCTGTGCTAGCATTGACTGCATGAAGGTCTTACACTGGGAGACTCAGGACTTCCTACAAACATATAAAATGGTCTGCTGGTGTCACACTTACTGGACTTCCTCAATTTTATCTAGACATGTTTAAATGGTCTCAGTCTTAGACTGTTCAGGCTGTTTTAACAAAATAGAACATGCTGGGTGGCTTATGAATGACAGAAACTTATTTCTCATGGTTCTGGAGGATGGGAAGTCCAAGGTCAAGGAGTTGGTAGATTTGATGTCTGTGAAGACCTACTTCCTGGCTCATAGATGTCTGTCTTTTCACTGTGTCCTTACATAGCAGAAAGCTCAAGGGAGCTTGCTGTGGCCTCTTTTTATTAGGGCACTAATTTCATTTGCAAGGCTTTATGCACATGACCTTGTCACCTCCCAAAGGCCTCACATTAGGGACTAAGTTTCTACATATGAATTTTGAGGGAATTCAAACATTAAACCACCATCTATTTCCTCACCATCACACTCTTTGTATGGTAGTAGAAGCAATGAGTACTGGCTTCTCTTTTTCCTACCTGTTTACCTCATCTTTACAGACCTGGTATCAAAGACATATTATTTTTTTCTCTTTGCTTCTCCTAATATTTATTTTTGTTCTTCTCAAGTCACTAAATCTAGACTCAAAACTAATTTAATGATAGATAGGGTTCAGGGAGCAAGAAACCAGTTATACATAGATTACCTGGTCTGATCTCTCTGTTTCTTTCTTTCTTTCTCTCTCTCTCTCTCTCATTTCTGCCCTAGAAACAAATCTAACAAGAAATGATGTGGAATTATATGATGTGAAGGAAAACTCTGATTCTTTCTATAAATAAATTTAGATAGATGTCATATTCCTGAATTCTGAAAATGTGGGATAGGGACCTGTTTTATATCATGCAATCAACTATATGAGAAATAAAGACAATATATTTATGTATGTGATTTTATGGTAGTAAAGGAATTTCTAAGCCTAAAGTTAAAAAAGAAAATGTGTCATACACAAATTATTAGTACATTTGATTACAAAAAATTCATATAGCCTAAAACAATTAGTGTTTGAGACAAACTACAAACTGGCAAAATACTATTGTAAGATTTTTGAAGAGAGATCAGATCTTAGGTTATTCAAAGAGTCTTTATCAGTCAATAAAACATTAAAACTCAATGGAAAGTGAGTAATAGAGACGCAATCTGAGATGCAAATACTCAATGAATTTATGAAATATTTTCAATCTCAATTCCAGTAGTCAAAGTTTTTGTTAATCCCTGCATTGGGGCTCTAAACTTCCCACAGCACTAATTTCAGCCACAGAATCGGGATTGGCTATAGCTCCAAGCTTGGAGCTCTGCCCCAAGCAAAGTCATTAGGAGGAGCAGATGTTTATCTTGTGGCAAGGATTTTTCTGGTCCTTCCACATCCTGCTAAGGATGGAGTGGCTGCACTATGATAAGCTCAGTGCTTGCTGTCACCCTGGTCAATGTACCAAAGCAGTCTGAGATGGACAAGCAGCCTCAGGCATGAAAGATGGAGGAGATGTCGTGTGGGGTAAACAAATGTTTCAGAGACAGACACTTATGTTGTTCTTTCATCCCCAGCAAAAATTAAAGTCCAGAAAGCATTACTTAAAGCAAAGCAGTTCATGTCGATGTCATTGTACAGCTTCATAAATTGAACAGTCTCTTAAACTATAGTGGAGTTGAGGTCCTTTATAATTAGTAGGAAATAAAAGGCAGAATTTTGACCAAAATATTTCTTTATTTCAAATAAAGGATTTAAAAATATAAACCTATTGCATTAAAATAGCAACGTGGAAATTATTCTGCATTTACCATTAGGGATGTACTTAATTCTGCCAAGTGCTGTCTTTACTTTTTGTTGCCAGGACTTTCCTTGATGCTGTGGCATAAAAGATAAATGCGAACTGAGCACATCTTGCAATGCTACCTAATAGGAGCCAGAGTCTGCATTCTTTGTGATTGCTTTTGTCACAGATTGGCCTATAATTATAAGAAATACTATTGAATAGAAAAGTTTAACCAGGAAAGAGTCAATTGTCCCTTAATTGATGATTTTTGACAATTTAATTTTTTCATATGTAAGGGATGTTTCAGATTAAAGACATATTTGTAGCAAGTACAGCAAGTAAGATCTTTGATGAGAGACCAGATTTTAAGTTATACAAAGAGTATTGTGTATTTATGTGTGTATTTAATTTTGGGAATTTTGAGATAAATCTATGAATTCATCCTGCTATTATCAAAAATTGTTAGCTCTTAGGGTAACTGGGAGCGTATTTGCATTCATTCTTCTGTTTGTTTTCTGTGCTACCCAGAGGAGGGTAATATTGTTCTATTTGTCAAACTAAAAAAAAATTTAAAAGGAAACCAAGTCATAGATTTGAATCTATATTTGGACAATTCAATAAGACATCTTTTCCCTCAATATTTCCTTATTTGAAAGACTGACAGACTGAAAGAGGCATTAATGAGAAACTTTATTTCAACTGTTCCATAAAGTCTGCATTAAATTGATGCCACTTAAATTTGGGATATGTTTCTAGTTATTGTTTTTGTTATTATTGACTGAAAAATGATGAAACATAACATCTTTGAATTATAGATGTGAATAGTTCAGTTCAGCATTTTAATAAAAATGCTTGAGCATCTGCTAGGCACCCGGCATTCTTTTTTGTGCACCAAATAGTGTGTGCTAAATAGAGAGTGATGTATTAAGCATGGATTTTCTTCTAGGGAAATGTATGATCCAGGAGATGAGACCTTAGAGATTTTTGTATTATATAGTAGGGATGAGGGAATGACTTGACTCCCTTACTGAAGCAGAACTCAACAAGAATGTGGGGCTCCCATTCTTATTTACCTTGGGAGAAGGGGTGTTCGGGTAGTGTGGGGAGTGGGTGCGTTACCAGCCTGGCCACAAAGATGTGACCTATTGAGGATTAGAAATCACCAAATGCCATTCATTTCTATCTAAAATTTCAACACAATTTCTGGAGAAAAGGGACAATGAAATAAGCAGGATAGATGCAGGAATCAGAAAGACAGCCTTCGAATCTGTGTTCTATACTGTACATCCATTTCGGGAGCGAATGACTAATGTTTCTGAACCTCAGTTTTCTCATATCATGGAGATAATGCAAAGAGGCTGAAAAAGATAAAAAGTAGTATCTCGGTGTCTAATCCACAGTCTGTGTTCAATGGATTGTGCTTTTATTATGGTGTGAGCGGGGGAAGTGCTGACATTGGACAAGTGGGTTTAAGAAGCCATATTCTCAAGGGAAAGCAGAGACCAGAAGGACATCAGGCCATATATAATGAGGTCATGTTGTAAGAGAGGAAAACTCTATGGGATTTTACGGCACAGATTTCCAGAACCTTGGCCATTTCTCTGCATTGATTTCTACTACTTCTTCATATTTGATATTTGTCTCTGTCTCCTTACTAAGAGAGAACAGCAGCAAATGTTTTGAACAATAAAATTCTGTGGATTTGTATTTTAAAATAAGGAAGTAGATAGATGGGTTGGTGATAAGGGAAGACTAAAAGAGAGAAGGTACTGTAAGATTTAGAATGAAGGAAATGAGAGAGAGAGAGAGAGAAACAGTCCTGAGTCTCATGGAAGAAACTGAGTGGATTGGGACCATGATATGATCCCTGATAGTCAGATACTGGCCTGTTTGAGGGGTCTGAGATAGCAGAGGGGAAGGAAACAGCTTTTTTTGAGGCTTAACGCCACTTTTGCATTCCTGAAGAAGTTGAAGGGAATTTGATTCTCATTCTGGGAATGCATTTTTTGTTTTCTTTTGATTTACTTTTTTTCAGACAGGGTCTTGGTAAATACTCCAGGCTGTCCTTGAACTTCCCATCTTCCTGCCTCAGCCTCCTGAGTGTTGGGATTACAGACGTGAACCACCACACCTGGCTAGAAATAGAATTGTAATAATCATGTCAAACCACATGTAGCAGCCAGAAGACTGAAAGGTACAGAAGTGAGAGACTCCAGAAGAGCTCCAGGGTCAGCCTGAAGATTTAAATGTTTTCATGCCAATGAATGGAATTCTAATCACAGGCATTAGTATCAGCGCACATACTCCGCTAAGTTTAACAAACCACCTGCTTTCATCTTTAACATCATAACATTTAGATAGTGTAATTTCTATGAATCACCATAATGTTCAGAGATGTACACATGTCTCTAAGGGAAGAAGCCCTCACTGTGCTAAATAGATTATGATGACTGCTTTATTTGAATTAGTAATTGATTCAGATGAAAGTAAGCAGAAGACCCAGTTAGAAATTGCTAATTGCCCATTAGTAACCTGAGAGAGAAGAGGGAAAAAACCAAAGTCCTTACACCTTATACTTTGTCTATTTGTCTAAAATTTTAAAACAATTCAAAGTAATCTTAAGTAGAAAAAGTACAAACTGCTTCCCAGGCTTTTTGTTTTCTCTTTTTGAGGTAGATATGTTTCTTGTCTCGTTTCTATTCAGATTCAGATAGTTATAGACATACTTATTGATTCCTCACACTGCTTCTCCCTCCCTATTGATGGTTGTAGCTTAACCAGAAGAAACAAATCTGTCACACATCAGCAGAAGAAAAGAGAAGGACTATTGTGTACTGGTTAAAGTTTCGGTTCTGGAGCTTCAAAGACTGGGCTGCAATTCTGGTCCTATTGCTTACTTGCTGTGTGATCTTAGATAAGTTATTAAACCTTTCTGAGCCACTTTTTCATAGGTAAAAGTAGATAAAATAAGTGATGCTATGAGAACTGCATAAAATAATGCTTGTAAAACACTTTTTTCCATATCTGATAGGTGTTAAGCACTCAGAAACATCTGATCTCATTTTTAGTAATATAGATGATGATAATTATAATAATAGTAAAAGGTTATTAGCAAAATTACATGATGAGAAAGCAAACAACTCAGCTGAAAATGGGCAAAAGATCTGAACACTTTACTAAAGAAGATATACAAACAGCAAAAAAGCATGTAGAAAGATGCTCATCATCATACATCATTAAGAAAATTAAAGTTAAAATGATTAGAAATACTACACACCTATAGGAGCAGCTAAAATCTAAACACTGACAACCCAAATGTGGGTGGTGATGTGGAGCAATGGTACTCTCATTTGTTACTGGTGAGAATGCAAAATGACCATCTCCTTCAGAAGACACTTTGACTATTTCTTATAAAGCTAAGCAAACTTATGCTTCCCATACTACAGTTGAATTCCAAGTTAAGAATTTATATATACATAAAAATGTCCACACAAATTTTTACAGCAGCTTTATTCATAATTGCCCAATCTTACAAGCAATGAAGATGTCCTTCAATAGGTGAATGGGTGAAAAAAACTGATACATCAAGACAATGGAATGTCACCCAGTGATAAAAATGTATGAAGCCACAAATAAATATGAACAAACCTTAAATGTAGATCACTAAATGAAAGAAGTCAATTTGAAAAGGTGGCAGACAACATAACTGCAAACATATGACATTTCAGAAAAGGCAAAACTATGAAGACAATAAAAAGTTCAGTGATTTCCAGGGGTAGGGAGAGGGAGAGATGAGTAGGTAGAGCAAACGAGCATTTTTAGGACAGAGAAACTATTTTGTGTAATATTGTAATAGTAAATATCATTCTACATTTGTTAAAACCCATAGAATGTGTAACACAAAAAGCGAATCATGATGTCAGCTATGAACTTTAGTTAATAATCATGTATTAAACACGGAGAGTGGAGCAGGAAGATGGAAGAGTAGAAGCTTTTTCCATTGTACTCTGGGAATGAGAAGGCTCAGGGTAACAAAGGAGAGGCTATATTTGGAAGAGAGAAAGAGGAGAGCATGGAGAACCATGCAAAAGAGGACAGCTGAAAAGTACAGTGAAAAAGAAAGGTGAAAGAGTAAATCAGGAAACAGTTTGTAGCTCCAGCCCCAGCTCTCCTGGGGGAGGGGAAGCTGAAGCCTCTATCACAAGGTAAGTTACGTGGCTTTTGTAACAGATTGACAGACCTAGCTGTGGGAAAAACCCACATGTCCTGCAAGCCTTATACTCAGTGTGGAAATTTGGTGGGACAGTGATTCCCCCAGCGTTATAGGCTGGCATTGGAGAAGACAAATCTTTTGTGGTGAGTTGTCTTCTTGAGAGAGGACCTAGTGTTACAGACTGAGGTACTGAAAGGACATGAAAGCAAAGAGCAATCACAACCCAGGTAGTCTTGGGATATCTGACCACAGCTTAATGTAAGAGGGAGACAGCCACAGAGGCAGTTGTAGTAGTGAGAGGTTTTGACTGGGTGTGCTACAAGCTTGTGGTGGAAACTTGGGAAGCAATGGGAGACCAGGAAATAATAAAAGGCCTAGTGGTTGGCAGCCTGCCCATGCAGTAAGGGCAAGTTTTATTGCCTGAGGCTCATTTCAGAAACAGAGTAATGGCAGAGTGTTCAAGGTATAAGAGCTGCCTGTAGGCTGTGGGAATGTGTAGCCAGTCAGGCTTTGAGACTGAGTCACCCTGGCGACTTGAAAAACAAGGAACAATTGCAGCTCAGGGAGTCCTTGGGCTAGCATCCAGAGAGAGGTTTTGACACTACACACAGCAAAAGGTTGCAGTGGTGACAGTGGTCAGTGTCCCACCCAGTAGAGAAATTTCATTGTCTGAGGACTGTTTCAGAAATAGCACCCAGCCCACTGGCTAAATGCTCATGTTACAACAGTTGTCTCTTGGTTTGGAGGGTTGCCACCAGGTGTGGCTTGAGACTGAACTGTTTTGGAGACTTGAAAACAATGAACAGTTGTAGCTCAGGGAGTCCAGTGATCCCCTGATAGTGACTGAAAGTGAGGCCACCCAGAAAGGTGGTCATAGATGGGGAGAAAGTTTGAACCAGATGAGCCAGAGGCCCTGGAAGCCTGGGGCCTGGTGTTCAATGGCTGTGCCTTACATGACAAGCACAAGCTTCATTGCTTGAAGACCACTGCAGAAACAGCACCATAAAAACACAAATAAATCCCAATGTGATAATAGTGGGTGATTTAAATACCCCACTCTCACAAATAGACAGTTCATTCCGATAAAATAATCAATAAGGGAACTTCAGAACTAAACCGCATTACAGATTTAATGGTTTTAGGAGACATCTATAGAATATTCCACCCAACAGCTACAGAATACACATTCTTCTCAACAACCCATTGAACTTTTTCCAAAATAGCTCATATTTTAGGACATAAAGCAAGCCCTAACAAATATAAGAAAATAGAAATAATCTCCTATATTTTCTAAAGGAACATAATAGAATAAAACTCAAAATCAACAACAAAAAGAATCACAGAAAATATTCAAACACACTGCTAAATGATTAGGGGATCATCAGAAAAATAAGGGAGAAAAAACATCCTAAAATCAAATGTAAATGAAAACACAACTTACTAGAACCTTTGGTTCACAGTAAAAGCAGTGCAAACCTACTGATGTACCTCAAGATCTTTTCCTAAGAGCAAGAACAAGCCAAACTCCAAATTAGTAGGCAGAAAGAAATAATAAAGATCAGAACAGAAATCAATGAAATGGAGAGTAAAAAAAATACAATGAATCAATGAAACAAAGTTTGTTCTTTGAAAAAATAAATAAGAATGACAAACTCTTAGTGACCCTAAACAAAAGAAGTGAGAAGACCCATATTTATATAATTAGAGGTGATACAGGATATCACAATAAATACTAGTGAAATTCAGAGGATCACTAGGGAATACTTTGAAATCTTATATTTTAATAAACTGGAAAATCTGGAAGAAGCGGATACATTTTTAGGCTCACATGACTTGCCTAAACTGACCAAAGAGGATATTAACCACTTTAACAGATCTATAACGAAAAAGACTGAAGCAGTAATAGTATCCCAACAATGAAGAGCCAAGGACCAGATGGATTCTCTGATGAATTCTATCAGACCTTTAAAGAAATACTAACACCAATGCTCCTCAAATTATTCCATAAAGTAGAAAATGAAAGAACTCTACCAAACTCATTCTATAAAGTCAGTATTACCCTTATATCCAAACTGGATAAAGACACAACAACAACAAAAAGAGAATTATAGACCAATTTCCTTGATGAACCCTGATGCAAAAATTCTCAAAAAAATTGCAAAATTAATAGAACACCACATTAAGAAGATTAGAGACCATGATCAAGTTGGTTTTATTCCAGACATGCAAATATGGTTTAACAAATCAATAAGTGTAATGCAGCACATAAACAAATAAAAGATGAAATCACATGATCATCTCTCTCAAAAGGTGTAGAAAAAGTCTTTGACAAAATTCAACTTTCCTTCATGATAAAAGCCCTGAAGAAAGCAGGAACAGAAGGAATGTACCTTAGTATAATAAAGGTTATAGATGACAAACCTAAGCCAACCTTGTACTAAGTGGGGGAAAAACTGAAACCATTTCCACTACAATCAGGAGCAAGACAAGTATGTCCACTCTCTCTCTCCTCTTATTCAACATCATGTTGAAATTCCTAGCCAGAGCAATAGGCAAGAGAAAGAAGAAAAGGGATACAAACAGTAAAGGAAGAACTCAAATTAGTCCTATTTGCATATGATATGATCCTATACTTCAAAGACCCTAAAGATTCTACCAGAAACCCTTAGATCTGATAATCACTTATGGCAAAGTAGCAGGATACAAAATAAACATACAAAAACCAGTAGCCTTTCTATAGACTCACAAGGAATAGGGAGAGAAGGAATCAGGAAACCTGTCCTTTTCACAATAGTTTTGAAAAATAACTGAGGAATAAATTTAACTGAGGATGGGAAAGAGCTTCACAAGGAAAAATATAAAACACTGAAGAAGGAAATTGAAGGAGATATTAGAAGATGGAAAGACATCCCATATTCATGAATTGGCAAATTCAATATTTTGAAAATGGCTATATTGACAAAAGCAATCTACAAATTCAATGCAACCCTCATCAAAATCCCAATTGCATTCTTCACAGCAATAGAAAAATCAACCCTCAAATTCATAAGGAAGTATAAAAAAACCCTGAATAACCAAAAAAATTGAGCAAAAGGAGCAACACTGGAAGCATCACAAAAAATACCAGATTCAAACTATAATGCAGAGCCATAGTAACAAAAACAGCATGGCACTACCACAAAAACAGACACACAGACCAACGGAATAGAATAGAAGACACAGAAATAAACTCACACAGCTATAGCCATCTAATCTTTGACAAAGGAGCCCAAAACATGTGTTCACCTAATGGTGTTGGGATAACTGGATAGCCTCATGAAGAAAACTTAAACTAGACCCCTGTTTCTCACTGTTGCCCCAAATCAATTCAAAATGAATTAATGATATAAATGCAAGACCTGAAACTTTGAAACTACTATGGGAAAACACTTGACAATATAAGCATAGGTAATTAATTTCTAAATAGGACACCAATTGCTCTGTATATAAAAGCATGAATTGACAAATAAGAGTTTATCAAATTAAAAATCTTTTGCATATCAAAGGAAACAACTTCCAGAATCAGGGAACAGCCAATAAAATGGAAGAAAATAGTTGTAAGCTACTCATCGTATGAAGAATTAATATCCTGAAAATATAAAGCACTCAAAAAAAGTAAACACCAAAAGAATAACTAATAGACTAATAATTAGGCAAACAAGTTGAACAGGCAGTTCTCAAAAGAAAAAGTACAAAAGGCTAATAAATCCATGAATAAATGTTCAACATCCTTAATCATAAAGGAAATTCAAATCAAAACAATACTAAGATTCTATCTCACCCAAGTTATATTGGCAATCATCAAGAAAACCAACAATAAAAAATGCAGATGAGGATGCCAGGAAAGAAGAATGTTCATATACTGTTGGTAGGAATGTGAACTAGAACAACCACTATGGAAATCATATAAAAGTTCCTCACAAAATTAAAACTAGACTTGCTTTATGACCCCACCATACCACTCTTGGGCATAGATCCAAAGGAATATAAATCAACATACAAGACAGATACTTGCACGCCCATTTATAATTTTATTTATATTTCATATTCATATCTATATATTATATGTATTTTTATATTATATTATATTTATAGCAGCACTATTTATATTAGCCAAGATACAGAACCAGCCTACCAGCCCAATAACATGAGTGGATAAAGAAAATGTGGTACATATATACAATGGCTTATTAGCCAGACATAAAGAAAAAAAATTATGTCATTTACAAGAAAAAGGATGGAACTGAATATCATCATATTAAGCAAGATAAGCCAAGCTCAGAAAGATAAATATTGCATGTTTTTACTCACACGTGAAATCTAGACCTAAAAAAATAATATAACATGATTGCAAAAGGGGAACTATTTGGGGTAAGACTATTGGGAGAGAGAAGAGAGGAAGAGGGTGACAGGGAGTGAATATTTTAGAAACTCATTATATATGTGCATTAAAATAGCACAATGTAACCCACCAAAAACTGTTAAAAAGGAGGGGTGAGGAGGAAGCATGGTTAAGAAAGAGTAACATGGATGGGGTGAATTTGATTAAAATACATTATATGCAAGTTGTGAATGTCACAATGAAACCCCTTCATATAATTAATTTATGCTAGTAAAAATTAAAATAAAACATAAAAATTGTGTATTAATATTGGCTCGCCAATTGTAACAAATGACCCTCACTAGTGCAAGATGATCATAATAGAAGAAAGTATTGTGCATGGGGAGGGGATTAAAGGAAGGTAAGGGAACTCTGTGTTTTCTGCTCAATTGGATTTTTATGTAAGCCTAACAATGTTCTTTAAAACCACTAGGGATAAAGAGAGCTTAAAACGATCACAAAATACAGTTGGATTCAAAGTATCAAGAATCTGACTGGTGTGAATGTTTCAAAAACAATGGCACAATTGAGAATGTATGATTTCAAAGATAGAAATGTACACAAATATATACAAACTGTCTCCGAAGTATAGGTAGATGAAACAATTTTTAAACATGAAAATGAAAACACAACCTACCGGAACCTATGGGACACAGCTAAGGCAATCTTGAGAGGAAAGTTTATAGCCATGAGTGCATATATTAAAAAGATTGAAAGATCCCAAATCAATGACCTAATGATACATCTCAAACTCCTAGAAAAACAAGAACAAGCAAATCCCAAAACAAATAGAAGGAGAGAAATAATAAAAATAAGAGATGAAATCAACGAAATAGAAACAAAAAAAACCATACAAAGAATTACTGAAACAAAAAGTTGGTTCTTTGAAAAAATAAACAAGATCGATAGACGCCTGGCAAACCTGACTAAAATGAGGAGAGAAAAAAACCCAAATTAGTAGAATTAGGAATGCAAAAGGGGAGATAACAACAAACACCATGGAAGTCCAGGAAATCATCAGAGACTACTTTGAGAACCTATATTCAAATAAATTTGAAAATCTTAAAGAAATGGACAGATTTCTAGATACATATGATCATCCAAAACTGAACCAAGAGGAAATTAATCACCTGAATAGACCTATAACACAAAATGAAATTGAAGCAGCAATCAAGAGTCTCCCCAAAAAGAAAAGTCCAGGACCTGATGGATTCTCTGCTGAATTCTATCAGACCTTTAAAGAAGAACTGATACCAACCCTCCTTAAACTGTTCCATGAAATAGAAAGGGAAGGAAAACTGCCAAACACATTTTATGAAGCCAGTATTACACTTATCCCAAAACCAGGCAAAGACACCTCCAAAAAGGAGAACTATAGGCCAATCTCCTTAATGAACATTGATGCAAAAATCCTCAACAAAATAATGGCAAACCGAATTCAGCAACACATCAAAAAGATTATTCACCACGACCAAGTAGGCTTCATCCCAGGGATGCAGGGGTGGTTCAACATACGAAAATCAATAAACGTAATAAGCCACATTAACAGAAGCAAAGACAAAAACCACTTGATCATCTCAATAGATGCAGAAAAAGCCTTTGATAAGATCCAACATCATTTCATGATAAAAGCTCTAAGAAAACTAGGAATAGAAGGAAAGTTTCTCAACATTATAAAAGCTATGTATGACAAACCTACAGCCAGCATTATACTTAACGGAGAAAAATTAAAACCATTCCCTCTAAAATCAGGAACCAGACAAGGATGCCCACTATCTCCACTCCTATTTAACATAGTACTGGAATTCCTAGCCAGAGCAATTAGGCAAGAAGAAGGAATAAAAGGAATACAAATAGGTAAAGAAACTGTCAAAATATCCCTATTTGCAGACGACATGATCCTATACCTTAAAGACCCAAAAAACTCTACTCAGAAGCTTCTAGACATCATCAATAGCTATAGCAAGGTAGCAGGATATAAAATCAACATAGAAAAATCATTAGCATTTCTATACACTAATAATGAACAAACTGAAAAAGAATATATGAAAACAATTCCATTTACAATAGCCTCAAAAAAAATCAAATACCTAGGTGTAAACCTAACAAAAGATGTGAAAGACCTCTACAAGGAAAACTATACACTTCTGAAGAAAGAGATTGAGGAAGACTATAGAAAGTGGAGAGATCTCCCATGCTCATGGATTGGTAGAATCAACATAGTAAAAATGTTGATACTCCCCAAAGTAATCTACATGTTTAATGCAATTCCCGTCAAAATTCCAATGACATTCATTAAAGAGATTGAAAAATCTACTGTTAAATTTATATGGAAACACAAGAGGCCACGAATAGCCAAGGCAATACTCAGTCAAAAGAACTATGCAGGAGGTATCACAATACCTGACTTCAAACTATATTACAAAGCAATAACAATAAAAACAGCATGGTACTGGCACAAAAACAGACATGAAGACCAGTGGAACAGAATAGAAGATCCAGATTGAAGCCACACAACTATAAGCAACTTATCTTTGACAAAGGATCTAAAAATATACGATGGAGAAATAGCAGCCTCTTCAACAAAAACTGCTGGGAAAACTGGTTAGCAGTCTGCAAAAAACTGAAACTAGATCCATGTATATCACCCTATACCAATATTAACTCAAAATGGATCAAGGATCTTAATATCAGACCCCAAACTCTTAAGTTGATACAAGAAAGAGTAGGAAATACTCTGGAGTTAGTAGGTATAGGTAAGAACTTTCTCAATGAAACCCCAGCAGCACAGCAACTAAGAGATAGCATAGATAAATGGGACCTCATAAAACTAAAAAGCTTCTGTTCATCAAAAGAAATGGTCTCTAAACTGAAGAGAACACCCACAGAGTGGGAGAAAATATTTGCCAACTATACATCAGACAAAGGACTGATAACCAGAATATACAGGGAACTTAAAAAACTAAATTCTCCCAAAACTAATGAACCAATAAAGAAATGGGCATGTGAACTAAACAGAACTTTCTCAAAAGAAGAAACTCAAATGGCCAGAAAACACATGAAAAAATGCTCACCATCTCTAGCAATAAAGGAAATGCAAATTAAAACCACGCTAAGATTCCACCTCACCCCTGTTAGAATAGCCATCATCAGCAACACCACCAACAACAGGTGTTGGCGAGGATGCGGGGAAAAAGGAACCCTCTTACACTGTTGGTGGGAATGTAGACTAGTACAACCACTCTGGAAAAAAATTTGGAGGCTACTTAAAAAGCTAGACATCGATCTACCATTTGATCCAGCAATACCACTCTTGGGGATATACCCAAAAGACTGTTACTCCAGAGGCACCTGCACATCCATGTTTATTGCGGCACTATTCACAATAGCTAAGTTATGGAAACAGCCAAGATGTCCCACCACTGACGAATGGATTAAGAAAATGTGGTATCTATACACAATGGAATTTTATGCAGCCATGAAGAAGAACGAAATGTTATCATTCGCTGGTAAATGGATGGAATTGGAGAACATCATTCTGAGTGAGGTTAGCCTGGCTCAAAAGACCAAAAATCGTATGTTCTCCCTCATATGTGGACATTAGATCAAGGGCAAACACAACAAGGGGATTGGACTATGAGCACATGATAAAAGCGAGAGCACACAAGGGAGGGGTGAGGATAGGTAAGACACCTAAAAAACTAGCTAGCATTTGTTGCCCTTAATGCAGAGAAACTAACGCAGATACCTCAAAGCAACTGAGGCCAATAGGAAAAGGGGAACAGGAACTAGAGAAAAGGTTAGATCAAAAAGAATTAACCTAGAAGGTAACACCCACGCACAGGAAATCAATGTGAGTCAATGCCCTGTATAGCTATCTTTATCTCAACCAGCAAAACCCCTTGTTCCTTCCTATTATTGCTTATACTCTCTCAACAACAAAATTAGAAATAAGGGCAAAATAGTTTCTGCTGGGTATTGATGGGGGGAGAGGGAGGGGGAGGGGGTGGAGTGGGTGGTAAGGGAGGGGGTGGGGGCAGGGGGGAGAAATGAACCAATCCTTGTATGCACATATGAATAATAAAAGAAAAAAAAAAAAAGAATAACTAAACCACAAAAAGGGCTGCAGGGCATGGCTCAAGTGGTAGAGTGCCTGCGTAGCAAGCATGAAGCCCTGAGTTCAAACCTCAGTACCAGCAAAACATAAAAATAAAAATAAAAAAATAAAAAAAAAAGAGAATGTATGATTTCAAAGATAGAAATGTACACAAATATATACAAACTGTCTCCGAAGTATAGGTAGATGAAACAATTTTTAAACATGAAAAAAATTATTGGTGTTATTGTCAAACTGTGCAGAGTAAGGCAGAAAGAAGTCAATGCTACTTTGCAAAAGAGGTTTAGGAAATGTTTCACGGAATAAATTGCCTTAAATCTTGGCAATGAGTAGGTGAGTGAGGAATAGATAAGTAAGGGAAAAGTATTTGGGCAGAAAGAGCAATGGCATCAATGATAAAGCATCCTGATGCATTCTGGAAACTACCAGTAGTTTCCTCTGGCTGTGATTTAAAGTAGTAGAAGGAGATATGGTGTGGGATAAAAGTAAAGCATAGAAAGGCCACTTCATGAAGGGCCTTGTATATTCCAGTATGCCATCCAAGCTTCTGAACTTTACACTAAGAGTTGAACAGGTTTCAAGGTGAATGGCCAGATGCTAAGTATTTTTGACTTTGTGAGAACGTATAGTCTTGTTCACAGGTATTGAACTCCAGCTGTTGTAGCATGTAAACAGCCATGGACAATATGTGGATGGAAGGAAATGTCTGCATCCCAATAAAACTTTATTTATAAAACCAGGCAGAGGACTGGGTTTGGCCTACAGGTCATAGTTTGCAAACCCTTGCACTGTACCAAGAGAGTTAAGCAAATGACATCATCATATTTGAGTTTTAGAAAAATAAGGGTAATGGAAAGGATGTACCAGCTCATGGCATGACTAAGCAGAAGTGGACAAGTTAAGAGACTTGACAATAGTAGAAAAGCCATGATGATGCAAACAGTCTATAAAAGATGGAGTAAAAGATGTAAAGAAAGCACAATTAGTAAAATAGCCAAGATTAGTCAGAAAGGAGGCCCTTTACTGAGACAGAATAAAAGAAACAGAAGCTACATTTAGTAGAAAGACATTGAGTTTAGTTTTGAGGTTCCTAGGGTTCATCTGGAAATCTGAGTTATTGTTATGTAAGTAAGCCAAAGATGACCTTTAGGTTGTTTATTCCTTCACAGCAGGCTGAGGCCCATTAGCTCAAAAGCCTATTACTGCCTAACAAATTTTTACACATCCAATTATTTTAAATATAGTCCGAACAAGCAAATTTCTAGCCATTTAGAGCCTGCCTGCTTTCACATACTCCACAAAACTGCATCTAACAGCTGCTAGAGAGATAAAACCCTGGGCTATTGATACCCCAAGTTACTGCTGCCCTTTGGAGCTCTCAGACACAGAGATTCCCTCCTGTGCTGTTGGAGGACATCACCTAGACATAAGCTTCTCTCTCTGAAGATGTGTTCCCCAGAGTTCCCTTCCCATCTTCCACATAGCCTAATGGTGGGAGGTACTTGCCCCGACATGCACACCTTTCAAAACTGGCACCCAAATAAAGGTTGTGAGTGCTATTGCCCCTGTCATGGTCATATGTTTTTTCTTGATCAGTTCCCAGTCTCCTGAACTCTCCCTAGAGATACAGTGATGCATGCAAACTTTACTTGCACATGTTGGGTATTTGATGTCCAAGGAGTGGTAATTCTTCTGAGGGAGACCATGTAGAGTAAGAAGAGAAAGTTAAGGCCAAATCATGAGAGATTCTTCAGTAAACATCATTATACTTTGGCCAGGAATAAGGTGAGAAACTCGGAAAACAAAACAAGACAAAACAAAAAACTACTAAGAAGGAAATAAGACATCTGATTGAGACTAGTATAAAGAAAAGAAATTATTTCAAAGAAAAAAGATAATGGTCTATAATTGAGTTCTACAGAGAGGTCGAATCAGACCCAAACTGGAACTGATTCTCTGGATTAGGATATTAGGGCCTCTTTGGAGGAGTAGTTTCAGTGGAATGATTGTAACAAATGTCTGGGAATAAAGAGTTGGAACCTGACTAGAAACTGGGAGAAGTTCTGAAGAGCCAGGCATAGGGATTGAGTCAAGTATAAACCCTGAAATGAATGGTGAGTGGTACAGGCGTTTTTGATGAGGATGGTGACTGTAAGCAGCAATTCACATAGTACGGTTTTCTCTCTAGCAGTCTGTAGACATCAGAAAAATAACCGGGGAAAAATAACCAGGAAAGATTGTGTAGATTTAAGAATAGAGATTCTAAGGTCAGGAAACTTGGATAAATAAGGAGATAGAAACATTGTAGATGCTGGTGTATGTTTGGTGAGTTAAATCACAATATTTGCACCAGATAGGAAAAAACACAAATCTGTGACTAGGTCACGACTCCAAAATACAAATAATTTAAAAGATATGGGTTTCTAAATGGTGTCAATCATAGAGTAGTGGGAATGAAGGATGAGAAAACTGTATGGGCAGAACAACATCAGAGATGATATCTGGAGCTGGAGAAAGAGACCTGGGCTTTATACCAAACTAAGATCTAATCTCTGATTCCCTCACTTCCTAGACAATTGATCTTAGATGAATCATTCCTTGCCTCTGAGCTCATTTGCATGGTAAAATGGGCACATTTACTTATCAATGGCATTCTTGGTATCAGACTCAAGTGAGATAACAGGTGTGGTGATGTTTTATGCATAGGTAAGATTGATGTACTCTAAGGCCTATGGAATGTTATCATGTCCATATCATTCTTGATTCTCTTCATGTAATGAAGTAGACACACTCATACCAATGGTCCTCCATCCCACGTGCTTATCATAATTTTATACAGAGCTTTTGAAGATACATGTGTTTTGCTCTTAGCTCTCCAAATCCAGAAAGAGACAGGTATGTTAGAGAAAACAAACACTCCACAAATGATTCTCCTGTGTGGTTTTGACCAGAAAATCTTAAACTTTCAAAACTGAACTGAGGGAAGGAAATTCCTGAATACCTGAATGGTATTTCTGAGGTAGCAGGAACCTTTGCTTATTTCATTGTCTTTGAACAGAACAAATGTTCTGAACAACATTAGATAATATTTCTCCTTCAATGTCAAGATATGTTATTATCTTATTCTGTTATAATAGATTTGTCTATTCTGTAGAATAAACAGTAGAATTATCCTAGGATATTTTATGATTTTAGGAAATATATTTGGCTTATGTTCTTCAAAAATTTATTTTTATTTAAACTTTTTGTAATAAATAAGTGTCAAACATCTTAAAATCTTCAAAAATGTTCACAGGAGAGACTGGCAAAAATAATCAAAGTTCAAATGCTTGGGAAGATTTTGTATAGAACTGAAGAACATGGAAAGGATTGGAGGCAAATACAACTTTTACATTTCTTCCTTTTAAAATAACTGCTGGTTATAACATGTGATAGTTTTTAAAAGGTTTTCAAGTATGTCATGGAGATGGTTGTTAGCGTAGTCATCTCTAATTTACAAATGCTGAGACCAGGTTCATGGAGTGACTTACTGAAGGCTACATACCTAAAAAGTGATAGAACTGAGATTCAAAGCTAGATGATCATACTTGTGTTGTCACTTTGTTGAAAAGGCACCCTAAGCTGGGAGGCAAAGGCAAAAACTGGGGCAGTCCCATCATGACAATGTCAGTGAAAATGGCAGAGTAAGTAGCTCCAAGGGCCAGGTCCTTCACAGAAACACTAAAAACTGTAAAAGTAAAAATTGTAAGAATCAACTTTGTCAGAACTCTGAAAAACAAAGGTTTACAGCAAATAAGCAAATACTGAACAAAACTAATGTAACATGGAAAATGGCAGGAAAGCTTTGTGGTGGTTTCACCTTCCCCTGCTCCTCTTCCATCCTCAACTTACTTCTCTGCCACCCCCAACTCTGACCATCTTGAAGACAGAAGCTTATATTCTTCATGTGAGCTCTTGGATCCTGGCTTTGGAGGGAGAAGAGTAGACCTTGCTCTCAAAGATTTTTTTTCTGTTTTGACCTGTTTAGGGACTACCTGAAGGAATAATACTAAGTAATTGCCTTTGTTTTGCCTAGTTTGGAGCACTTTAAGGGCATAAAAGCACTTAGGCATAAGGCATTTCTTGAATACATTCTAAGACCAATGAGAAACCCACAGCCATCTAGGCTAAAGATTATGCTGGCAAAAATAGTAGAAATGTTGAAAGCAATTCTAAATTCTAAATGATGTTCTAAATTCTAAATATTCTAAAGTCAATCTGCAAAGACTAGGAAAGTAAAAAAAAATAAAAGATATCCAAAGTGGAAAAGAATCTGGGCATAGTGGAGCAGGCCTATAACTCCAGCATTTGGGAGGCTGAGGCAGGAAGATAAGAGAGTTTGATCCCAACCTGGGCTATACAACAAGACCTTGTCTCAGAAGATAAATAAGCACAAACAAACAAAATATAAAGTGGAAAATAAGAAATATCTCTTTCAGATGACATGATTTTGCATGAGAAAATCCTAAAGAATCCATTAAAAATATTAGAACTAATAAATGAGTTTAGCACAATTATGGGATATAAGTTCAGTATACAAAAATTAGTTGTATTGCTATACTCTTGAAATGAGCAATCTGAAAATGAAATTAAGAAAAAGTGTATTATTTACAATAGCATCAAAGGAATAAAAATTTTAGTAATAAGAAAAAGAAATGTAAAGTGTACCTGGAAACCTACAAAATATTATTGGAAGAAATTAAAGATGATCTAAATAAATGAGAAAATATACCATATTCATGAATCTAAAGACTTAATAATAGCATTTTAGTACTCCCCAAATTGTTCTAAATGTTCACCACAATCAACTGTGAGAATTCCAGCTGATTTGTTATAGAATGTCACAGCTGATTCAAAAACTTGTATGGAATACCAAGTGGCCTAGAATAGCTAAAATAATCTTAGGAAAGAAAGAATAATGTGGGAGGACTCACACTTTTGATTTTCAAAACTTATTACAAAGCAACTATAAATAAGATAGTGTGTACTAGCATAAGGCTAGACACATGGATGGATGAGATAGTACTGAGATCCAGAGGCACACTGATATGACTATTGTCAACTAGTTTTGAATAATAGGATAAGAATATGTCTCAAATAATGGGGTTGTGACAACTGAACAACTACAGGCAAATGAATAGATTTTGATATGTACCTCAAACTCATGCAATGTGTGTCCATATTAACTCAAAATGGATCAAAGTTCTTAATGTAAGGGCCCAAAGTATAAAATGATTATGATGCATGAAATAGACATGAATTTAGAAATGGACTGTTAATTATGATATCAGAAGCAAAATCAATAAAAGAAAAACTAGATGACATCAAAATTAAAACCTTTGTGCATTTAATGCTGTTACTGAGAAACTGAAAAAGCAATCTATAGAGTGGGAGAAAATAATTTTTTTTCCTTTTTTAAATTTTAATAATTAAAAAAATTTAAATTATTAATTTTAAATAATTTTATATCTGATAAAGGTTTGATATCCAGAATATTTAAAGATCTCTTACAACTTAACAAAAAAGACAAATAATCCAATTAAGTGGGTAATTGGTAAAATTGATAAATTGGTTGTGTTCACCTTTCTTTCATTCCTCTCCACATTTTAAGTTATATTGCTGAACTTAATCTCTCAGTTGTAGAAACAAATATTTATAGCATTAATTTTGAATAATTTTTAACCCTTTGATTTGTTTTTACTTAATATCTGTGCACTGCTTTAGACATTATAAGGTATTATGGCACTTGCTATCATTTAATTCTTACCAGATTTCTATGAGTTAGATAAAAATCATCCTTAAATTTATAGAGAAGGAGACTGAGGCTCACAAGAAAGTTGATTTCCTCCAATTCAAAGAGCTAGCAAGTCACCTGCCACTCGGTCATTGATCCATTATGCTGCCTACAAATCTTCCTTACCTGGATAACCTGCACTATTGATTTCAATGAGGACTTTTTTTTACATAATGAGATGATATAATACATTCATAAGTAAGGTTAAGAAAATCAGAAGAGAAAGGGAACAAAATGTAAATTCTCCTATCTCTAGACTCAGTGCTCGGAAAAAAGCATTCTTAATCATTTCTATGTTTGATTTCTCTGGGAATCTCCATAAGCTGAAAGAATATATCAATATTTCTTGGCTTGTCTATGAAATATCTCCAGAGTCCCCTACCTGAAGAATGGGACATTAACTCCTTCCTTCATGCTCATATTTTTTCTTTCTTCTTATATTTCAAATTTAAGTTTTATTCCCTGAAAAACAAATGGTATGTATTTTTGTTTTATTAGTTTTAGATAGTGTCTGTCCCTACAAGAGAAAATTAGGGGGAAAAGGTTTCTTACCAGTTCCCTGTATTTCCAGCTCCCAGTCCTCCCTTACTGCTATGCTGTTCCTTTATGTCCTCAGAGTCACTTATGGTCACTTGGGAAGCCATGGTTAACTCTTCCATGCTTTGCCTATAGTTTGATTTTGAAAGGTTAAAAAAAATCAATAAAAAAAGTATGTGAAAACCCTTACTATGTAAAAAAATATTCATTATAAGCCCAATTTTGTATCAGCAACCATATCCACACTCAAAAGAAAAATGCTATGTGGTTCAAATAAGTTTTCTTTTTGTAAAAATATATAAAATGCCTACGTTATATAAAATTCATGCCATATATTAGTTTGCCTCATGTTTGTACTATGACTTCATTGTACAATTTCTATTTTCCCTTAAAAATTTGCCTTTCTTTAAAAAATATTTAATTGGCAAATAAAGATAGTGCATATTCAATGTATCCAATGGATTAATTGAAATACATACTCATTGTGTAATGATCTCACAATTATTATATTTACCACAACCTTCACATTGTTCTGCTTCCATTTTCCCAGAGCCAGTCATCTTGTAAAGTTTGTCCCGTTGACTGATGTCTCCCCATTTCCCACTCCCTAGTCCCTGGTAACCACTGTTTTACTCTTTGCTTCTGTGACTTTGACTTTTTCAGATTCTACATGTAAGTGAGATTATATAGAATTTGTCTTTCAGTGCCTGATTTATCTCACTTAGCATAAGGTCCTTCAGGTTCATCCGAGTTGTCACAAATGGCAGCATCTCCTTTTTTATTGCTGAATAACATTCCATTATATATATATGTCACATTTTACTTTATGTATTCATTCATTGATGGACACTTCTTATTTCCATATATTGACCATTGTTCATAGAGCTGCAATGAATGGGAGGGGGGTAGCCATCTCTTTGATAACCTGACTTCATTTCCTTTGTTTTTTATAACTAGTAGTGGGACAGCAAGGTTATGTGGTTGTTCTATTTTTAATTTTTTGAGGAACCTCCATACTATTTTTCATCTTAACTGTAAGAATTTTCTTCCTAGCAAAAAGAACTTTTGCTATATTCCTGAATTTAACTAACTTTTAGAACAAATGATCTTATATACTGGACTTTCTTCTTGAAGAAATGTTTTCTAGGGTAATTTGATTCCCTGACAGTATTGCTGGTTCTTTTCTTGCCTGGTGGCATAACGCTCATCTGGGGGCGGATGTGTATTTCCTTCCTGAAGTTTATATCCTATGTATATTTTCATTTTACTTTTCAGCCTGGTTTCTTATATACCTTCTCAGATAACTCCATGAATGTATGTGAGGTAAGCTTTCTGGGTTTTTGAGGTTAAAAATGTCTCTTTTTCTACCTTCGTATGTTGAAATTTCATTTTAGTGTAGAACTTGAGGTTCAAAATCTTTTCACTCAGGATTTGGAAGGGACTTTTATGCTTCCATCTAGAATCCCACTCTGTCTCACCATTTTTGATTCTTAGACATTTGAGGATATAAAATTTGCATGGTGATGTGTACAGGTCTGCTTTTCTTTAGCTTCCATTTCTTTTCTTCCGAATATTCACATATCTCTGCACTTTGGGTAGTTTTTCTAGTATTATTTCTTTCATATTTTCTCTTGCTCCATATTATCATGCTATCATTTTCTAGAATTCTAGTTCATCAGCCAAGATCATCTTTTGGAGTTTCTCTCTATACCCTTATGTTTCTCTTGTATTTTCTAGTCTTATCTTTTGATTCATATTCTTGAAGAATTTCATAACCATTTCTTCAACATTTCTACTGATTTTTAATAAATGAATTCCATGAAGTGTTTGATTTCCCTACACTCCAGTTTTTTAGTTCTTATTTTCTGTATAGCATGTACTTTTGTCTATTCATTTAATTTTATCTTTTGGCAGTGCTGAGATTTGAATTCAGGGCCTTGGAGTTGCTAGACAGGCATTCTACTACCTGAGCTATGCCCCTATCCCTTTTTGCTTTAGTTTATTTTTTTGATAGGGTCCTATGCTTTTACATGGGCTGGCCTTGGACTGTGAGCCTTCTACATCTACCTCCTACATAGCTAGAATTACAGCTTGGCATTGCCACACCCATGTGCTTTTGTTTAAATGATGCTATGTCTTTTTGCATTGTCTGGACTTAAGAGAGTAAGCTCTTATCTTTTGGACTTACTGTTCAATATTCTTACTTAAAAATCTCTTTGTTACTGGCTTTATTTTTCACTCTTTTTCCCCTTTGGTAACTTGTTTATTTCTTATAATAATCCAGGTTTTCTTATTCATCTGATAATTGTAGATTAGGTTTTGAGTAACTGGAAGTGAGCCAGGAGGTGGAGGTCTCCACAAATGTCAGAATTTGTAGGGCTGAATCTTATAGTAGCTAGCTTAGTTTTCCATGAGCATTTTGTTTAATTTCTTAGAAAAGGGTCTTTTTTCTCTTGATTCCATTTGTGTTTTTTGTTTCAGTTATACATGATGGACAGCTTTTCACTCTGTTCATTAGGGCATGACTCAGATGACTAGCAGTACAGTTTCAATACACACCTTGAATTATTCCCTCTGCTTCCTAGCATGTATATTTGAATTTCAACTTCTGCTGTTTGGTTTCAAATAAAAATATTTTCTCACCCACTTTTTGTCTTCCAGAAATTAACCTTAACTTCCATGTGCTGATCATGCTATCTCTCACCCCTTTTTCAATTATGTGTCAGTTCAGTCATGAAGTTTTTGTGGCACTGGGATCTGATCTCAGGGCTTTCGGTACTTTACCACTTGAGCCATCCTTCTAGATCTTTCCACTGTGGTTACTTTTGATATAGGGTCTTGTTTGTTTGTTTTGCCTTGGCCAGTCTGGACCATAATCTTCCTCTTTTAGGCTTCCCTCCATAGCTGGGATGACAGGTGTGCACTACCACAACCCAGCGATGGGGCCTCCTGAACTTTTTACCCTGGCTGGCCTTGAACTGTGATCCTCCTCATCTCACCTTCCTAAGCAACTAGGATTGCAGGCATGGGCCAATGTGCCTAGCTAATTCTGAATTATTTTATAGGGTCTCATACTGGGGGGAGAAACATGTTTGAGCTTAATTCCATCAACTACACCAGAATTCTTATGAAATTAACAGCAGTCCTCCTTCAAGTATTTTAAAAGCTATGCTATGTTAGCCAGTGGCATAGGTTATGACTTGAGTGTCTTTACTGCGTACACTTTCCATTAATTCCAAAGTGCCTATCACTACTGTATTTCCATCTTTGAGATTCTGAAATTAGACTTTCCTGAAATTCTTCTGAGCAGATGAAAGAGAGACATGAATGTGGTGCTGACCTAAATGAACTAAATCACTGTATTTTATAATGCTATTTCATAATGCACTTTGAATAGAGCATGCAAATCAATAAATAAATGTGTGAACCTATTATTAAGTACAATAAAAGTATTGCCAGAAGATTCAGTTAAAAGTATTTGCCCCTAGGGAGTGAGATTACACATACAATGAATTAAGAATATTTTGCTGTTTATCTTAAACTCTTGTGGTTTTTATTTTTCAGTTTGTACTCATGTACCTGTTTGAATTTTCTAGTTTTAGTTTTTCTAATAATCATATTCTTAACTCTAACTAATACACTATTTCCAAATATTTGGGTGATTCCTTACTAGGAGAGATGAAGAGTTACCTTACCCCTGATTTGTTTGTTATTCATGTTCCCGTTACTAAGGTGGTGTCCGTTAGTTGTTTTTGCTATTGCTGTTTTCATTGCTTTTCCCTTCTTCCTCTTTCTCTGTCTCCTCTTTTTCCTTCTTTTTCTCTCATCCTCTTCCTCCTTTCCTTTATCTCTGTCTTCTTTTTTTCTTCTTTGAAATGGTTAGTGCTATAGCAGAAGCATTTGCAAGAAAGCCATGATACAAAGATGAGGCAAACATATATGGACAGTGTGGTATGGGTTGTGGTATGCTGCCTGGACCCTTTCTTCAGGACTGAAGCTCATTCCAACTAGTTCTGGGAGTATTGAGTGCAGATGGATTATTATGTGTAACCATTCTTGGTTTGGGAACTGCTTTTCCCCAGGTCCGTCCCTCTTTGGGGCAGCCCACATTCCATAACAGTTTAGTGAGAATGTAAAGAAGCTGGTCTTCATTGTCTTGATTTGGAACAACTCTGAAGGAGGGCCCCAGTCCCAGAAATTCCTATGGAATCAGTTAAATTCTCTGGTGTAACTGAATCACATGTTAACTCCTCATCTGCTCAGTCGTGCTTTCTTCAGTGCCTTACAGTAGTTGATCCTGTTGGGGGTCAAAAATGATACCTCAGAGCATTTGGGCACACTTAGCATTTTCAGCTCAAGGAAGGTGGAAGACCGAAGAAGCTGCCTAAGAACCAAGGTCCCTTTGCCCTTCCCTTGTCACCCCTTACTCTCCTGAACACAAGGACAGGCTTTACTCTGAATTCCACTAATTTGCTAAATATCACATTTGCCAAAAAGGAGTACAGGGTTACCTTCAGTCCTCTTACTGAAATTTCATTACCAAGGAGATTAAATCCATATCACAGAGGAAGAAACTGAAAATCAAACACTATGCCTACAGTTCAAACTTTGTCCAAGACCATAGTCTAGTTTTGAGGCTCATTCTCTCTTTTAAAAACCATTTATTATCTCTCTAAGTTGCCTCCACCTCCTATTTTCCATTCCTATGAGTTTTTGATTTCTCACCTTCTTGTGATGTCCACATGCACTTAAATAAATTTATTTTTCTGCTGTCAATCAGCTCATTTCTAATTTATTTCAGCAGACTTAAGGACTTGAAGCTTCAGAGTGGATTAGTGAGAAATTCCCTTTCCCTTATGATCCCAAGAGCACTTCCCAATAAATTTCCCACGCACAATCTCCCTTTCAGGGTCTGTTGACAAGAAAATCAAATGTACCATATTAGGAGTCATAAAAGTAAAACCTGGAAGAAATCCACACATAAAACAATAAAAGTGCTCATCTCTGCCTTAAGCTAAAGAGTTCGGAATGCTTTAGATTACAAACCACTTTAATCATATTTCCTTTCACCATATTATACAGCAAATAAAATTCAAGCCTGCTGAAAATCAAGAAAAACTAACTTGTAGGGAGGATTAATGGCTCAATATGGCAGTTTTAGAACTACATTTGTCATCCAGCTTGTATCAATTCCCCCTTGAAATTATACAAAATGTCAGCCCTGGAAACTGTGCCAGCAATTAATTTTGCAGAATTTCTTTCTAGCAGATATACCAGAAAAGCATATGGAGGAAGAACTAATGGAGCAAGAATAATTTTATTTGGAGGAAAACACACATTTATTTGACCAATATTTATTTATTGATATTATGTGTCAAAAAAATTCTAGTGGGTTTGGGCTGGTGGGGAACAGGCAATACACATGTGAACCTGAAAAGGTGGTGATAGCTGCTGGAGAGGAGAATGAAACAGTAATAGGAGCGACTAGAACGAAAGGTGGGTGAACCATGGACAGATTTTTTGAAGAAATGTGTTTAACATTTTGGTGAGTGCACTGAGGAATGTTAGGCTAAGTAAAAGGTAAGCTCTCATAGCTTCCTTATAACCTAGAGGCTGTTGGTTACAGGAAGGGAATGATGCCCCAACTACTTCATGCTCATAGGTCAGAAAAGTGATGAAATACCTATTTCTTCCCAACACTGCAGAATTAATTAAAATTGCAATAAGGAAAAGTAAAATTCCAACCTGACTTGTTATTGTTTCATAAGATTTGAAAGTAGTGGAAAGACTCAACCTCTAAGACAAGATGATCATCTTAGCCAACCATAGACTTCTTCCATCTTCTTCTCTGTAAATGTGGATGTAAAACAGATGGATAGAGTTTTCATGGAGAAAAGTTCATTGTTTGTAAAAGTTGGTTTAATTCAAGGAAGCAAGGCAAAGTACAGTGAAGCAGACTATAGAAGTAAAAGAAGAAAATGGAAAAGTGTAATTCAAATGAGTTAAAGAGATTGAGAGAAAAGATTATAGAAAATGAAAAGTGACAGAAAGGATTGGAGGATGAGAAGTGAAATAATCTGACATGCAGAAGTTTGCCTTGAAAAGAAAAACTTTGGTTTCCAAAAATCTAAGGTAAATGAAAGGGGGCATCAAAAAGCTAGCAACCTTTGAAGAAAAGCAAATCAAAAAATATGATGACAAAGTAAAACATTTTCTCAAATTGAGAGGAAAAGAATGAAGTGAATAAATGGGAGAAAAGATTTTAAAAGACACGAGGGCACATCTGGATTTTAAAATTTGTCATTGGAATCACAGAACAAGAGAAAAGGGAAAATGAAGGAGAATAATAAAAATAGGCTTTCATTGAGTGGTTTGTGTTTGCCAGATCCTGTTTCAACTTCCTACCATGTGTTTACTTTCTTAATTCTCACAATAATTTCCAAAGTGAATGCTATCATTATTTACACATTATAGTTGAGAAGTGCTAGCCATGAAGTAGCTGTGGAATTTATACCAGAGTGCATGGCTCAGAAGGAGGAGCTCAGTCCTAAACCCAGGATTGTAATCATGATGCAATATTGTCTTTGAAACTAAAAACATACAAAGCAAAAATGACTGAGTTCTATGTTCACCATTGGATTGAAAGAAGTTTGTAAATAACTTGATTGATTCTTAGGTGTCATGGTTTGAAAGGGTTCATGCACCAGGGATTATTTAAATGCCATATTTATTTTCTTCTAGTGTTTTACATTCATAGAAATTGACAATGTTTTATTAATCCATCTGGACTAAATGTTAGTACATGATATAAGGTAAAGATGGTTTCTAAATATTTCCAAATAACTAAATGATTATTGCAGCTCATATTTTGAATTTCAAAGCTTCTCTAATGATTTGACATGCCATCTATAAGGACTAAAATTGGTGAACACACACTTCTATTTAATCCTTTATGTATTTTATGTTTTAAAAATTTCTACATAATTATCTGACTCATTGAGATTTTAAAGTTTATTAACATAGGTTTGTATATAAAACTATTTTTACATATAATAATTTCCTCAGCATTTGTGGTCATAAATGTCTTTATTTGCAATTTGGTTTATTTAGTACTGACTTAAAGCTTATGGCAGAAGGACAATGAAGGGTTTATCTAATTCATTAAAGTTAAAATAAATTAGGGACTTAGAAAACTTCTTTTCCAAACTTTTTGTGCCATCCTGGACTAGTTCTATGAAGCTTTGTCTCTAAAGGTTTATTGCTGAAAGTTGGTCCCCAGTGTAATGATGTTGAAGTGGTGGGATCCTTTGGGGGTGGGGGGGACCCAGTGGAAGGTGATTAGCTCATGGGGGCACTGCTGTTATAAGAGATTAATGTCTTTTCAAGAGATGGGATTAGGTCTCCTGAAAGTGAGTTAGGTCTTAAGGGACTTGACTAGTCAGCATGACAGTAGGTTGCTATAAGGCAGGTCTCTGTCCTTTCTTGCACACATATTCCTTCTGAAGCTATGTGCTTCCCTTTTCTGCTTCTCCACTACAATATGACAAAACATGAGGTCCTTACCAGAAGTTGACCAGATGTAGTCACTTGATCTTGGCTATAACTGTGAGTCAAAAATAAACCTCTTTTCTCTATAAATTACTCAGCTTCAGGTATCTTGTTAAATCATCAAGAATGGACTAAAACAGGTTCCTTGTGCTGGATTCACACCCCCCTTTCCCAAGGCATGCTTGTGGACCTGTATAATAAATGTCTACAGTCAAAGATGGACTCATGGGGCCATTATGCTTCTGGTTGGCAGGATGTGCCTTTCTCTGGTGTATGTATTGTCTATGACATCCTGGCCAATCGTGTAAGGTTAATAAATTCTGTATGGTCAGACAGAAGAGCCATCTGTAGAAGGTGGATTAATTCTGTGCAGTCAGACAGAAGAACCTATAGAAAAAGGTGAATTAATTTTGTGTGTTCAGACAGAAAAGCCTATAGAAAAATGCCTGTGAATTTCTTTCACAGAGTGTTCAGGACTTGCTCTTCTAGAAGAACTGGAGCTTATAGGACATGACTGAGGCCATCAATGGCCTCCCCAGCACAGTGCCTGAGGTAGTCTTTCTACAACTTCACCAGCTCTCATGCCTCTCAGTTGTCTGCAGGGATAGAAAGTCTCATGAGCTAAATGCCTTGGAATATTTAGTGTCTATCATACTTCTTGGGGCCAGGATCTGCAGCTGTTCCTTTGCAAAATTCCTAAGCTAAGACTCCTATTTGCAGAAACACAAGGACTTTTTCTTAATTGTTTATTATAAACAAAGGCACAAAGAGCCTGACCGATTAACAGGAAGTTAACAAAACAAATTATTTGGGATACATAATGTATAGTATGTAGGATTTTGGTCCCTAAGATCTCTGCCATCTTTTTGTTACTCCTGTGGTTATATTACATAGCAAAAGGAACTTTGCAGATATAATTAGGGTTCATCTTAAAGTAGGAAGATTACCCTGGATATTTGGGTGGGCCCAACGCAATCACTTGCAGCCTTAAAAGCAGAATGAGAGAGGCAGTCGAAAGAGAAGTCAAAGAGATGCAAAACACAGAGGATGTGCCATTGTTGTTGGCTGGAAGATGAAGAGGACACTATGTCAAGGAAACAAGGGTATCAATTCTGTGGTTGTATAGGAATGAATTCTGCCAATTATCGATGAGTTTGGAAAAAGACTCAAGAACTGTGAGAACTGCAGTCTCTCCAATACCTCTATTTTAGCTTTGTAAGAGACTCAGAAACTGCTAGATAATAAATGGGTATTGTTTAAGTTGCTCATTGATGGCAATTTCATAGCAGTATTAGATAACTAACACATTGTATGAAATGCCACATATCCCGAAAATTATGTGAGGGATAACCATGCAATGGAATTGTGAAACTAAATTCAAACTATTCCTGAAGGTATAAAGAAAATGTACTTAAATTTTTTTTATCTGCATTTCCTACAGTTTTCTTTACCAAGTCTCCACATACAGGTTGGTGGGAAGACTGACTTGAGTTTAGTTTCAAGCCGGTCTGATAACTTAAGTGGTAATTCTAGGTGATGCTCAGTCACTCTTGAGTTGAAATGCTGTTTCTCTTAATTTTGTCCTTTCTTCTCTTAAATGCTATCTGAAAGAAAGTGCATCGGGATGGACGACTTAGCAGAACTCACAAACTTAGAAGGGAATGGAACTCTGATCTTTGTGGTAGCTTAAGGTATGCCTCGCCTGCTGATCTCCAGGACTATATTCCTTCCACCTGGATTCTATGACCAATAGGCATCCAGGACAGAAACTTTTCACTAGCATAACTCATATGTTTATCCTTCTCAGCTATGTTAGGTTTCTTTGCTCTCTGGCTGACTTTGCTGTCCCCTGCCTTATCCCTTCCTGGCAGAATAAGACTCCACGATGTCTGGCTGGGTCTTTAGTTTAGCTTAGAGGAATTGCTTGTGACCATTGCTATTGCTCCCCTGGCTCCCTTCCTGGTTCCTCTCACCAGGCTACATAGCAAGGTTCACAATCTTTTTGAATCCTGTCTGTATCACGTGGAAATTAAGATTGGCTCAAACATAAAGCAAAACCTCTTTGGTGTCAGGCTTTGGCCAAACCTGAGACGAAATGGAGGCAGAGGTCTGCTGGTCTCAATGCCTTCTTTCTCTCTTGTTTTTCTTCTTTCCTAACTCACTCTGGGCCATAGCCTTCTATCATCAGCAAGGACATAATGATGAATTTGTTGTCATATGTAAAAAACACATCTCTGCCAACACTATGGGAGGACTCCAGTAATATACATTTTTCAGGTATGGCTGCTGCAATTTTAAATGAGGGAGATAAAGGAGTTTAGAAAATTCCATCTCAGTAGTTCTTGCCTCTCAAGCTAATTTTCTTGTGACAAAATTCTAGTTTTCTTACCAGAAGCTGATTATTGCTTTGTTCTTTCCCCTTTCATTTCTTCTGAAACATATGTTCAACTCTCCACAGGAAAATGGATAAGGTAAGAGAGAGAGCATATTAATAATGTTCAAAATAGCAACACTTTGAAGTTATTTACAGACATAGTAAAGTGATCATATCTTATTAAAGAATAAAGTTACAAAACAGTAAGTAAATTATAATCATATAGAAAAGAAAACCCTGGAAACCCAAGGATGAAGTTAATTTCAGTTGCACAGTAGGAAGCTCATAGAGATTTTGGATTGGTTTTTGTAAGCCTTTCTTTCCTAGTTTTTCTTCTGTGAATGTAATTTTTTTATAATTTGATAAAACAATCTCATACTATATTTTAAACGTAAGATATTTAATTCACATATTCTTCCTTTGTATGTCCCTTTGTGCTCTAAGTTATTCCACGTCTTTCCCTGATCCCAGGTCCTCTAAAGCCGGATTGGTCATTCTGTTGCTGAATTCCGTGCTACCATGCAATTTGCAATTCCAATCCCATGAGGATTCAGAGTTTCAATACAACCCCATGGTCCTCTTACAGAGTGTTAATGTTTCTAACTTCTCTCATTTCTTGAAATTCATCGTTATTCTATAAATTTATTTGCTTTTCATTATTTTACTATTAGAACAGCTAAATTCTGATAGTTCTGGTACATTTTTCTTAAATAAGAAATTAGGGCTAATGGGATGATAGAGAGCTTGCTTAGCAAACATGGGGCCCTGAGTTGAAACCCCAGTATCACCTCCCCAAAAAAGAATTTAATTTGTTGTATTAAATATTCAATGTGTGTCAATTCTGGCCACTATGGCAGACAGAGAACATAGCAGTTACTTAAACACAAGTCATTTAATGTAAAGAATTGTTAACTGGATACTGTTGAAGATAACCAGAGCTGGACAGAAGTTAAAGTGATGAAGGTAGATTTCATTAAAAACAAACAAACAAAACCTATTGTGATAGGGGAAGAGAGACTCCAGGATAGAATTAGGCTCAATTCCAAATACAATCAGAACAAATGGGGATTTATAGCCAATGAGCAAGAGAGTGGGGGTGAGGAGTTTGATCAGCTGTCAGATACCCAAACTAACTTGTGTGATTTTCACTCTTATGCATTACTTACTTATTAAATAGAGAGTATGATGTTATTTATTTATTTATTTTGTGGTACTGGGGTTTGAACTCAGGGCCTACACCTTGAGCCACTCCACCAGTCCCCCTTTTTTGGTGATGGGTTTTTTCAAAATAGGGTCTTGCAAACTATTTGCCTAGCTGCCTTGGAACTGCAATCCTCCTATCTCTGCCTCCTGAGTAGCTAGGATTGATTACAGGCATGAGCCACCCGTGCCTAACTCAGGTGTTATTTTAAACAGAAGTTAATTTATTCTTCTTGAACAAATGAGTAAATGAATGAATGAATGAACAGGTAGAAGAAAAGGAGGATGGGTGAATGGAAACTGATGGTTTTTTTCAGGAAGTTTTCCCTTGACTGGTTTTAAGGACTCATTATCAGAGTTTGTGTGGAGTTGGTTTTGGTAGAAAACACATTGGTCTGCATTCTCAAGTGTTAAATTGCTATTGAGTCACTTCTGTAGTCTTTAATTCTGGATTGCAGTCATGGAAAAGAAGAGATATATTATGAAGAGTGTTGTAGAAGCAACTGTTTTGATGGGATTCAGGACATGCCATCCCAAGATATGGTTGTGTGAGACCAGAATATGCAACCCCAAAATATGCATCTTTGGCATAAGGATTACTTTGAGTAACTATAGACATAGGAGAGGCTCTGAGAAGTTACCCTTCTGAAAGCAAGAGAAATTTACATTTGTACCAGAAATCTCTATTTGAAGATCTCTATTTGTAAGTGTATCTCCCTCCCTGAACCAGAAAGAGAATGCCCACTAAAGTGGTAGAGATTCTTAGTCAGTGTAACAGGCATTAGACTTAAAGTGTAACAGACCTTATATTTATTTTATCACTAAGTGGGCCATTCTCCAATCCATTCTTTGTTTCTATGGTGTAGACAGTTGTGATCTGGAATGCTCCCCAAAAGTCCAATGTTAATGGTTTGGTCTCCAGCTTGGAGCTTTTGGGAGGTAGTAGAACTTTTAAGAGGTGAGGCTTACTGGGAGGTCTTTGAAGGTGTGCCCATAAGGGAATAGGGGAACATCAGTCCTTTCTTCTTCTTGTTTTTGACTCCTGATGGTGATGGGACTAGTTTTACTCTGCCATGTGCTCCCACCACTATGTGCTTCCTCACAGCAGGCCTCAAAACCATGGGTCAGCCTAACATGAACTAAAACCTCCAAAGATGTGAGCTGAAAATAACTTTTCTCCTCATAAATTAATCCCAGACATTTTTTAGAGTAATGGAAAGCTGACTAATACAGTCTAAGAGTCTCTTTGAGTTCTACTCTAGAGATTTACTCATCTCTGCATCATCTCCCACATATGCAGAAGGTACAGATTCTCCTTGACTTACCAGGCAGTTAAGTTGAAAATGCATTTAATACACCTATTCTACTAAACATAATAGCTTAGCAACATAACCTGCTATCAAATGCTGGTTGCTCACCCTTGTGATCACATGACAACTGGGGGGGCTTCAGCGCTCTGATACTACCCAGCATTATGAGAGAGTACAGTACTGAATATCAATAGCTTGGGAAAAGTTGCTATAATGTATTCTCACCAAGCACAACAATAAAAAAAGAATCCAAAATTGAAATACAGTTTTTACTGAGTATTACATTAGAACCATCATTAACTCAAAAAATCTTAAATTGAACTATCTTCAGTTAGGGACCATCTGTCTACACTATTAGAATTTGATTTGTTTTGTTCTTGTTACAGGGAGTCTCAGTCAGGAATTCATGAATGTCAGAGGAGAAAATTATTTTTCCTCCCTTACAGTGCCTTTTTCACAGAAACATGGAAAAATATTTTGGGTTGTGGGATAAAGTATACAAATCAGAGTCTGTTGCTAGATAGAAAATGAATGAATGAGGAAAATAAATGAATCATGTCTACTTTAGAATAAACAAAGATTTGCTATTGACCCACATGGCTTATTTTGCAGGGAGAACTCAGATTACTGGCTATGGCTGAAAATGAATTCTACAATAGTGGAGAAAGCACAGAATAATGGACTTAATAGAAACTAAAACCCAACCTTCCTTTATGAGCTCTGGCTAAATCAGCTTTCTACCTATTTCCAGAAAATACACCCAAAGCCTTAGGATAAACTGATAAATGACTTTTTTTTTTTCTATTTACCCATTAAAAGATAAGGCTTGATTTCCCTCATGATTTTTGAGCCTATAAAATCAAGTAAGAAGATAAAGCACATTAAATGTCACATAGAGGTTTTTTAACAGAAAAAAATCCTTGCCTAATTTGTCATTATTTCTTTCTCTACACTTTATAGTTTAAGTTGTCTATGAAATCTTTTACTTTGTAAGAAGAAGTATATACAAACATACAAATCCTGAAAATTATGATAAATTTTAGGAGTTTTGCACAGTAAATGAAGAATCATAAACCTAAAGTACTCCTACCCCACACCAAACTATTAACCTTTAAAAGTCAACCAAAACCAAAGATAGAGAGTACAGCCAAGCCTCTCCATTTTCTATTAAATTAACAGTAATGAAAATTTTTCTTGTGAAAGCACAAAGATCACAGTGTAGGATTCTCTCTGGGCAATAACTCCTTTATCCAAGTGAAAAAGGAATATTGATAAATAATAAGAAGAATAAAAACAGGAGATTTCTTGGTAATTTGGGATATTTATATAAGGTAAATTGTATATGTAGATTTTAAACACATGAGTAAGGATTTGCTCTTTATTTTGTTGGTCCTGATACATTTAGCAAGTCATCTTTTGAAGAAGATAATGGAAATGGTATCATTTTTAAACCATATATCTAGTTCATAAACAGTTGTTTTAACATAATTTCAGGTTTTATTCATGATATTTTCTTACTCTGATATTGACTTCTACCTTCCAATAAAAATGTTCTAACTAAAAAAGTTCTTAGTAAGAAATTGGTTCTGTTCTAACTCTTCCACAGCTATTATTTCATTTAATTTTTACATCAGTCTTCATTAATATACTTAGTATTTACAGAATGTCTACAACAAGGCTTATGTTTTGTCAGATCCTGGTGAACCACCATTGGGGAAAAAAAAAGAAAAGAAAAAAACCAAACCCCAATCCTAATCTTCACAGAGTTTACAGTTTTGTACTTGTTCTGTGAGGCAGGCACTGTGATAATCCTGTATTTACAGGAGAGAAAACAAAGGTTCAGAAAGACAATGTACTTTGCTCAAAGTAACCCCACAGAAGGTATTGAAAATAAGGCTCAACTTGGAGCCTTCTCTCTTGTGGGACTGCCTCATCCTTAAAATTTCTAGCTTTAAGCTCCACCCAAGTCACACCCTTTCCCTCCCCTGCATTTAGCAGTTCATGTGATGTAGTCTTGAACCACAATTATGCCTTCGTTTATGCTGAATGCACATCTGTCTCCCCCCTGGATTCTGACTTCCCAAAGACAGGGGTCATTCCATATGTATTCACCCCTCCTCAACACAATTTGATGCTTATTAACACTACCCAGTGAAGAGTAGGATTTTAATCAGTGTGGATTATTAGAAAGAAGTCTAAATTTGAAAGGGTAAGATCATAGGCTGATTTCAAGCAGGCTGATGTTGAATTCACCCTACCCCTGCCTTAGAAAAGCCACATAGACTTAATTGATGTTTGCACTGTGTTAGTATAAAATAAAACCAGTGTACTTGTTAGAAATACTTTGCAACTATGGCCTTTGAAGACATACCCCAGGTGATTGATACAAGACACCAATACACCTGATTGCCACAGGGACGTGGAGTAGTATAGTGCCATTAGTGGAAAGATCACTGCAGCGTGGTCCTCAGTGCTAGCAGCATTGATTTCCTCTGGGAACTGGCTAGAAATGCAAAGATTGCTGGATCTGACTGGACCTAGTGGATCAGAAACTGGGGATATGACTTGGAAGTTGGTTAAATAAGCCCTCCAATCTCATTCTGGTGATTCCAATATTTAAATCCCTCTGCCGGACTAAAAATCTGTTTATGGACTAATTACCTCTTACTCTATGGCAATCACCTTACAAACTGATAAAAAGCTAGGATAGATCAAGTGGTTATTAAGGCCTCTCTCACATTTAACAGTCTGTAATTCTGCCCTTAAGAACTACTGGTAAATTTATTAACTCACATGTCAAGCACTTTGTTAGCTGCATGATGGATAGTATTTCAAATAATCACAGGGAATTTATAAAATGTAAAACTGAAGTTAAGGCAACTTATTTAACTTGTTTGGGGATGTTAAAATAGTACATTATGAAGCTCAGACCAGAATTCAAGATGTTGGTCTCCAAAACAGTATGCTTAATCACTTCAGTACACAAACCCATGGACATGCATGTCAGCCTTGCTGGCCCCTTTTTAAAAAAAATATTATTATTATTATTTAAAGTTCATAATGAGGAACAATGTATTCTGGGTTTGCCTGGTGGTCTTTTCTCAAATTTTCAACAGATTGAGCTGTGACTGCAAATAGACGCAAACTGGAAACCAAATAGTGCTGTGTAGTGGTGATAATATCTCCCTGCACCTTAATTTTGCATAGCCTCATCATGTAGCCCAGACTAGTCTCAAACTCTTCACCCTCCTGCTTCAGCCTTCCAAGAGGTGGGGTTACAGGTGTGCGTGATGGTGTGTGCTGCTATGTTCAGTAATAATTTTGTTTTCCCCAAAATAACATTCCTTCATCTGATTTTGCGCTAAGTAGAGTAATGGAAAAATTTAAATATAGCTATTTAAATTATTATTTTAATTTTTATCACTTGAAAGCTAGGAAGTCAATCCTAATCATCATTTTAATACAATATGAGTTCAATGGATTTATTATATCAAATATTTTCAGGTAAAACATTTATAAGGGTAGTTTGGAAAAATCAGTAATGGTTAAAAGTCATAGATTCTCATTTAAAATGAGACCAAAAGTGGTTTTCTCTCTCCATCATCCTGTAAGCAGCTTTGACTGGGTTCAGCCAGTTCGACAATCTATTTTATACATCTCAAAATATATTGTAAATAACTTTCAGTAAGAATCAAGGGAACCCACATTCTAGTTTCATCTCCTCTAAGTCTTCATTTCTTGTCTGTAAGATAATGATAGTTTTAATATCCCTGTTTATTGCCCAAGGGTTTAGTGAAAAACAGGTAAGATAATATTGGAGATACTATTATTTATAAGATACCTGATTTTTTCAATCATTAATACTTTATGTGTAAAGAAGCTACAAAGTTATTACAATGAAATACATTTTACAAGCATATGCAGCAGTTTCTAGCACAAAGAAGCTAAATACATATTTTCTTTAGGTGATAAAATGAAGTAAATGGACTTTATATTTATCTATATTTCAAGTCTTGGAAAACATTTTACTTGGAAAACATTTTAAAGTAGAACTTTATCTTCTATGAATTTTTATTTCTGTTCAAAATTTCTCATATAAAATTTTAGTGATTTAGAAATGTTTGTGTAGTGCTGACTCTGCTCCAAACTCTGGGTTTGAAGCTGGAAACACAATAGTAAGCAACACAACTATGAAGAGCTTATTGTTCAATGTTCAAGTAAACTCACATATAAAAATTCAATTTCAACAAGTATGATAATTCCTATGATAAGACGTGCTGGGAAATGGATGGATCTGACTGATACACAGATGACATACTAGATAGGATTTAGTGAGAGTTTCATTGCAGGAGGTGAGGAAGAGGGAGATTAAGAATGACTTGGCTTTGGGGGAGGGTAGATAGTAGTGTCATTCAGTGGGAAAAGATTTTAAGAGCAGCAGGATTGCATTGGAAAGTGATATATTCACTATCAAACGCAATTATTTCCAGGTGTTTTTAAGAAATCCAGATAGAAATGGCCAGTTGGGAATTGATTAATATGTGCTGAATTCCAGAAACAGACGTTTGAGCTTTGAGACTGGTAATTAGAAATTATCAGCATATAACAATAACTATTCCATCCTCATAGTAGGAAAGTAATGTAAATCTCAAGGAAGACACATAGGTGTAATACATGAACACATCAACATTTTTAGTCAATATCTAGGAGTTCCTACTTAAACCGACCCAGGTAAGCATATGATTCCCATAATGGAATCTGAACAGAGTTAATTCATTCTGTTTCATCTTTCAGATATGGATTTATGTGAGAGCAGGGACATATTCTCACAGCAACTGAGAATTCATTCAAAAGAGATGGGCTGGAGTCACACATGTTAAACGACAAGTCTTGTCCTCTTTGGTGAAAAGCTTCCCCCTCACTACGACTCAGCAATCTTGAAAACAGGGCTTGACAAGCAAGTCCTTGTCCAGATGCTGAGGGGGGCAAATTTGGCTTGATACTTTCATTTGAGTCCTACAATTTTGGATGCAGATAGCATTTCTTGACATGGATTTGATTCTTAATAGAATGCTCAACAAGCATTTTATTTTAGATCTGTTGCTCTTGAAGACTCATTTAATATATAAACTCTAAGTTGCTTTTCCAAACATCTGAATTTTCAGATGCTAGAGGCTCTGATTGTTACTACTTCCTCTCATGCTTCACTTCTACCTTGTCCAAGCACTCCCTAGTTATTGAGCCCTTAAGATTTGCTTAATGAGATTAAGATATTTTTAAAATTTATTGTCTTAAGAGGTAAACATTGTACCTTTTCCTTGATTTTCTTTTTCAAATTTCATTTACTGTTAAGTAAAATAACAAAAATAATAAATTTTAAAATGAAAATAAAATTAAGAATTCCAATTTCAGACTGCGTCCAAGATATATGTAGTTTTAACTATTAGTCAATTAACCTTCTCCTTTTAAAATGGAACTTTCTTCCCTCAAAATAGACATGACAGCAGTGGCTGTCTTCAGGTAAAGGTAAAAAATAGTTTTCTTCTTTGGAATTATTCTGTATAGCAAATTATTACTGTAATTGCTGAATCAAAGAACCTGTTCCCTGAATTTTTACATTTCTTTCCTAATATTTGAATCATTTTACAGTGTCACTTATTGACTTTAGGGGCAATTATTTTGTCGTGTCAAATCCATTTCCTTGCATATTTAATTTCTCTGTTTGGCTTATTATTATGTTTCTAGGTCTAGATGCAAATTTTTGTCTTAAGGTAATTTTATTTTACTGCTATTAAAATGTTTGCAGGAAGACTGTACACAAACAAACCATATAACTGGATTATGAATCCAGTTGTACAACAGCTCTAACTAGCAAGACAGACAGTGAGTTGATGATATGTGTGTAGTTTAGACACTATAGCTCAGATTCAGAAACTTACACTGAGACAGGGCTTTAGAAACTATTCAATTGAAGTCACCAGTCTCTTTACCAAGTACTAACTGCAATAATTATTAGAGTCTGAAAATTGAACAGCTAACAAAAATGGAAGAGAAGCTCAATCTTATTTATAATCAGAGAAATGCAATTTAAAAGAAATAGATCTGATTTTATACCCAGCCTTGGCAAAGACTGTTATGTTGGATATTTTCTGGTGTTGACCAAGATACAGAGGAAAGAAAATGTTATCTGCTATTGAAAGTAGGAAGTGCCTTCTTTTTGGAGAGCAATCTGGTACCACTTTGAGAAATGAAGAATGAGTATTCTATGGGAGTCAGGATCCTACTGACTCAGCTCAGTGGCAGACAAGGATGAGAATATTGACCACAATATTATCGGAGATGGGCTGGAGAAGTGCTCACATCCATGGAAATGAATAATTAAGATGTGATGCATAGGCATAAAGCCACATGGGCAGATTTTAAGACACAGTGTTGTGTGATACTATTAATAAACAGAAAGATATATAGCACAATATTGTTACATAAATTAAAATATTTTACTCAGATATTTTATTTATAGAGCCAGCTATGTGCTGGGCACCAGTGGCTCACACCTCTAATCCTAGCTTCATGGGAGGCTGAGATAGGGAAGATTGCAGCTTGAGACCAGCCTGGGCAAATAGTTTGTGAGACCCCATCTCAACTAGTAACTGGGTGTGGTGGCATGTACCTGCCATTCCAAGCTATGCAGGAGGCTGAGATCAGAAGGTTTGTGGTTCCAGGCCAGCCTAGGCAAAAAAGTTTGCAAGACCCCAATCTCAACAGAAAAGAATGGGGTATGGTGTGCTTGCCTGTCATCATTGATGGAGGAAAACATAAAATAGGAAGATCACAGTCCAGGTGGGTCTGGGAAAAAAATGAGACCCTATCTCCAAAGTACCAGAGCAAAATGGGCTGCAGGCATGGCTCAAATGATAGAGTGCTGCCTAGCACTTTGCAAAGCAGTGAGATCAAACTCCAGTACTGCCAAAATTAAATAAATAAATAAATTAAAGAACCAGGTGTGGTGGTGCATGCTTGTAATTAAGTGCTCAGGAGGCGGAGACAGGAGGATCAAGAGTTTGAGGTCAGCCTGGGCTACATAGTAAGATCTTGTCTCAAAAAAATGTTTTAAAAAACTTCAAATAACAAATTGCATGATAGCTAGATTATAATGATAGATAATAAGAAATGGTCAAATTTCCCCTCAAATGGGACTTTATGAAGGGCATACATCCAGCACCTTTGAGCACGATCTTACAGGGGAGGAGGTCGTGGGGACTGAGATGAGAGGCAAGGCAATAAATTAAAAAATGATATAGTGTGTCTTAATCTGAGGAATGTGGTTTAACTCAATTATCAGTACTGAGGTTAAAATAGAAAGAAAAAACATGAAGGAAACATACAGAGGAAAAGAAAATGCCTGCCTACTAAGCATGAGGCCCTGAGTTCAAGCCCAAAGTCACCAAAAATAAAAGCGAGAAATAGATATGAAATTTGGTAGAGATGAAGATAAATATAATGAGTAAGAAAAGCAGTTAAAAAAATTTGGTAAAAAACGTGTGCTTAGAATTAGCCAGCTGAATTCAGTTTAGATGATCCCAATTTGTTGGCAACATTTAAAGCAACATAATCAGGAATAATCAGGACCCACCTTCTCTCTATCAGGTCTTATCAGGGTGTTGACCTTGACCACATCAGTGTTACAGAGTTTCTTTACATCCTGTTTGATCTGGTATTTGTTGGCCTTGACATCAGGAATGATCTCCAATATGCTGTCTTATCTTACTTATGGAAAATTCAGTGGTCAGAGGGACTTGTTGATGGCACAGTGGTCAAGCTCGTTTCTCCTGGCAATGCTCTTCTGAGGATATTTGGGCTGCCTCTAGAGCTCCATTGTATTGGGCCACAGGGGAGGTGTGTGACATGTGGAGCTTCTTTCAGTGCCTGTGAGTGCATTTTGGCACTGTCCCCTCACCCTTCAAAAGGCTTGACTTTGGCTTTAGCTTGGGCCTGGACAGAACACTTTTATGCTTTCTGAGCTATCTTGGTAAAAAGATAGGATTTTTTTTTTTTGTGTCCTGTAGAGTGCATACAAAAAGTACACTTAGAACCTCAAAAATGCAACTACAAAGACTTTGTAAACAAAATTAAAAAGCAAGCCTGAGAAAACATATTCATGAGATAATATAGTCAAAGTTATTTTTCCTTATATTGGGAAATTTTTATGTTCATACCCAATAGCCCAATAGCAAGGGACATTTATAGTACAGAGTTCATAGAAAAAGAATTACAAATTGCTAACAATTATGTGAAAATTTGCCTGAACTTTCTCATAATTAAAACAATAGAGCAATAAAAAAATTAGATTTTTCACCGAATAAATTGTCACAAGTTACAAAGTTTCATAATATTCAATACTGTGAATGGAGGTGGAAGAATTCTGGAAACCCCTTGTGCTGTTAAGAGAGTATGTAATTGGTAGAAACTTATTTAAAGGACAGTTTGGCCATATCAATCAAAATGTAAAAATGTAAAACATGTTCTATTTGATTCAAGTATCTTAGAAATTATCCTATATATTTATTACCAGGTGGAAAAAATGTATTTATCACCCACGTAATTTGAGAGGCTTATTTAGCTCCTTTTCTTTGGGGGGGGGGGATTACTTCTAATTCTCTTTATTGAGGATCTGAATCAGAGCCATAAGAGGCTGGCCACTGCTGCTGGAGGTTGGGGGCTTCTGAGAGGTGAGCAGCATCACCATAGAGAGGACCTGAAAGGTCATTATCCTCCCATCTACATCCTGGGATCCTGTGTGGTGCTTTGCCGTAAGGACGAGGCCAGGGTTCATTCCTTATTTTCTTCTTAGCCTCGAGAATAGTTCAGTTTAAGTTCAACCTTATCAGTATATGCAAACATTTTCCACCTTTTCTTAATATCCCTCCAACAGAGACACCAGGAAATTACTAGCGACACTAGATGATTATTCTTCACTCTGAGTTCACATCTTCAACTATAGTTCACATTCAAGAAATTTCCATTCTTACAGAAAACCGGATTTCCTGGTTCCTTCATGGTTTAACTAACTGGCCTGAGGGATTTTCTGGTTTCTGGTTATCCTTTGTCTGCTTTAATGTTTGGTCATTTCCAGAACTTCCACTTTTATTCCTGAGTTTCCTTTATAGCAGTCAGGTGGCCCAGTCCAAAGTCAATAAAGAACCAGCCCTTATCTGTCCTGATGGGATCCAGAAGAGTCAGAAGATGACTGAGTGTAGAACTGTGTGCTCCTCTTGGCTTTTGTCAGTAATTTATTTAACTTCTATGTACTTCATTTTACTTCTATGTAAAAGTAAGGCAATAATAATAACTACTTCATAAAGTGAATGTGAGGATTAAATGGTTCATATATAAATTACAGAATAGTGTCTAGTACATAGTAACAGTAATCATCACAGTAATGTCAACAACAAATTATGGAGATAGTTTTATTTAATGCACAAGTATTTAAAATAGCAAAAACAGGCATGCAAAAACTGATTTTTATCAGTAGAATGACAGCTAAAGTAATTATGATCTATTCATCCAATAGTAAGCTCCATGTATAAAAATGAAAAGAAAGGTTTCAATAGCACAGTATTAAGTAAACAAAGGAAAATGCAGAACAATGCATATAAATCAATAGTGAAAATGGAAGCATATAATGTTTTATGTGAGAATATGTGATTGTTGATGAAGGCTATGTGGTGGAGATAGAGTGGTAGGATTATTTTAACTGCTTTATTTTTTAATTCCTTTGTTATCTTTATGATGATAAGAAGTACTGTCACAGTAAATATAAACAGGAAATATTTACCAAAATGGAAAACCACTCTCAATATATACTTATGTGAAAATACCAAGGTAGAGCAGTAAATATTCATCTACCCTAAAATTCATGTACACATATGGTAAGGGAGAAAAGATTTCTCACCCATTGTAAAGTTCATGACTGATGTATTCTATAATAAAAGGCTGACAAGAAAAGAGCATACAAGTTTATTTAATATAAGTTTTACTTGACACAGACTTCAGAAGTAAAGACTTCAGAAATGAAAACCCAAAGAAACAGGGAAAACTGTTTTTGTAGACAGCTGTGTAGAAGTGTGACTGGAGAACAGATGAGTAATAAAATAATTTAATGGTGATAAACTGAAAGAGGGGGGATTACAAGACTGTTTTGTTCAGCTCCTTTCCCGGGTTCCTGGGTGATAGTCCTTTCCTCCGGAGGTAGTGAGGAAGACTTCTTTGCAATGAGGGCATTGTGACTTACAAATGTAAAGCAGGGAATTGTTTTACCACCAGCTGCAGGAGCAAAGGATGAGAGAAGGTCAAACAGCATTCCTGCTTCTCCTGATTTCTGAAGACGTAAGACACCATGTTTTGATAGTGTGTTCTGAACCCTCTTAGTCCACACAATTCTGGAAAGGTGTATGTCAACATGTAAACATTGACTATTCCTGGGTAGTGCCATATTTAGAAGTTTTAATTTACTTCTCTGTTTTGTTTCTATAATTTTTAAAAAATGAGTATCACTTTAACACAAGACAATTACAGATATTAACATCTATGTGTATATGGAAAACTATCTTCACTATCTCAAAAATAAAATTGTCTAAGTCTTTGTGATTTTCTCTATCTTCTATTATGAACTCATTAATATTTAAATTAGGTAATATTTAAATATAAATGGCATATTCTGGGTTTAATTTCAGCATTGAACATTCCTAGCAATATTGAAATTAGTCTTATTTCTTTTTCCTGAACCGTTGTTTGCTTAGCTGTAAAACCTGAGGAGCAAATTAAAAACAAATATGCAAACCCTTTGGCAATTTTGTCACTCTTTACAAATTCTAGCTACTAATTTTATACAATTGTATAAGTGCTTCATGTTCAATGATGGTTAAAATATTGCATAAAATTGAAAAATAAAACAAAGATTTTGCTGAAATTAATTACTTATTGTATAACTAGTTGCCTTCGGAAAGCATGCATGCTCTACCCTCAGCCTTCTGGCAACACTCATATGGCTTTCACCACGTCAAGGAAAGATTATTTCATTTCTGTCTCCCTGCTCAGGAGTGTCTAAAACAGTTTTTTCTTGACATAATAGAGGATCAATTAATTTGATTTGAATTAAACAGAATATTTTTTATTAAAGTTTTCATCTAAATATAAATATTTTCATGGCCATCACAATTTTTTCCTTGCCTTTGTAAAAAGAGACATTTAATTTGGTTCTTTGTGATAGGAAATGCAAAAGAGATACAACTATACTAGAATCCTTCAAAAATTCACCCAACAAGGTTACTTGCCCTCTGCTCCTCTTCCTTTTTGCTTCCCTTTTGATAGTGCTTCTGTGAAACTGAATTCTCTTTTATCTAGGAACAGTTGACTAGATCCTTTTATGATTTGTATATAGTTAGATAATCAGAGTTGAAATTTCAGAATTCATATCTTCCTGATGTTTGCATCTTTTAGAGGACACTTAAGGTTCTGAAAAATATCCCTGGGTTTAAGAAGCTCCCAGTGCCTTAGTGATGGTGACTTTCAAGTTCTAATTGACACACTTTGTTTATCAGAGTATCCCAAGACCACCAGATGAGACACCCAAAGAGAAACATCAAAAGCTCTCTCCTTCAAAGAAGTTCCCATGTAATGTTTGTTGGGAATGTAAATTGGTACAAATTTTCTGAAAAACAATATGCCAGTTATTTATCAAAATTTTAAATGTACCTGCATTTTGAAACAGAAATCTCATTACTTAGATTATATATTGTGGATATACAGACATATGTTAGCCAAACTGTTACTATAGTACAGCAGTCCTCCCTTATTCACACTTTTGCTTTCTGTGGCTTTAGATACCCTCAGTCAACTGTGGTTTGAAAATATTCCATGGAAATTTTCAGAAATAGTTAAATAGATTTAAATAAACTTTCTGAAATCTTACATGGTCCTGGTCTGCCCTGTCAAGGATATGAATCATCTTTTTGTCCAGCACATCCATGCTGTATATACTACCTACCCCATGGCAGTGAAAGAGAGAGAGACAGAGAGAAAGAGAGAGAGAGAGAGAGAGAGAGAGAGAGAGAGAGAGAGAGAGAGAGAGTGAACAGCACTCATTTAATTTTATTATGCATATTATTCTATCTTATGTTTTTCTTTTTCATCTCTTATTGTGCCTAGTTTATAAACTTTATCATAGGTATTATGTAGAGGGAAAAACATAGTCTACATAGGGCTCCACATTATCCAATTTCCACTGAAATTCAGTCTTGGAATATAGCCCCTACAGATAAAGGAGGACTATGATACATGGATGTTCTTTAAAGCATTATTTGTGTTAACAGAATAATGGACAAAATTGTCCAATATATTGTGATAATGATGAGAAATATCCTTATTTATTGAAGATGCATGCAGAAGAATTTATGGAGAAGAGGAATGTGATGAATTGCTAGCATTATTGAAGTTAGGTGGTGAATATGAATATTTATTATGCGATTTATGTTTTTCTTTATGTTGAAATTTTTAATAAAAAGTTTGTAAAAGGGTACATTGAGGATATATTGAGCAAATAAGTTATGGTCTATCTACACAATGGTAGCTACATAGCCTCCATATGTATCAAAATAAGTGTTATGTATATTTTCAATGACATGATCAATGGCAGAAAAGTATTTGTTCCATGTAGACTATTTGAGGAATTGCTTTAAAATAAGACTCCAGCCATAATAGAATAGCTTGCAGAAGGCAGATACCTCCTACTGAGAACAATTAAAAAGCTGGATAAGAAACAAACAACAGTGCTTGAAGGCATCAGAGACCTAGTGAAGCCACCATGATTTAAGGGGCCAAAATCTCAGGGGGAAGAAAACCTTGGAGTAATTGTTTTTCCTCTCAAAGCATTTGCCTACTCTTGGCATTGAGCAAGGAGTTCAGTGTGGAAGTACAGAGCCAGGAAGAACACTGCAGGTAAATTGGAAAGAAGCCAGCAGAAACCAAGGCCCAGAGGGACAAAAATAGCAGTTGAGGGGATGCCAGGATAATGAGATCATGGAGTTTCCTTGTGAAAATGGATACACAGATAAAACCAATATGTGACCATTTTTGTCCTTTGAGGCATTTCCCAAATTCTTCACAGGACAGGAATGTAGAATGGTATCCAGAAAGCTCATGAAAGAGTTGAGTTTTCTGCCCCCTCATGGCCAATGAGATTAAAAAACATACTTCAGAATACGCTAAAAGGAAAGCCTTAAGACCACCCAGAAAGCTATAGGCAAGGGGAAGAGGTGAACTAGCAAATTGGAACTTCATAAAAATTGTGACTCAAATTAAGTCAGGCCAGTCCCGAATGAATGCAAGTTACTTGACCACATGTTCTCTACTAGAGGTAGAGTGAAGCTCATCTTGGGAAATGCTTCCTAAAAACTCTATAGTTTATCAGGTAAAATGTCCAACAATCCATAAAAAATTACTATACCTTCCAATAATTAAGACCAAGAGAGAATAAAGATCCCACAGAGGATTGAGATATTAGTTATTAAATATGGACTAAAATATCTGTGAACAATGGTTTCAAGAAAATAGATAAGTTTCATTAAAGTGAAAATGTAATTATTGAGAAATGAAATAGCATTAAATTTTAATTGATGAGTTTAATATTAGATTGCACCTAGCAGAAAATAGAATCATATCTTGTTCAGTGAAAACATCTTGATTGAAGCATGCAGAAGAAAAAGGGTAGAAAACATTTAAGAATGGAAAAGACATGGGTTATGGCAAGAAAGTCTAACATATGTGTAATTGAAGTTCCCAAGATGAAGGAAAGAAAGATCAGGACAAAAGCAATATGTAGGGAATCATGAATTATGGAAAGGTATTTCAAAAACATTAAAAAAAATGTCTACATATTCAAGAATCCTTGCAACTTTAAGCACAAAAACACCAAAAAAAGAACAAGTAAGCACATTATAATACAATTGGAAACCACAATGCAAATTTTAAAAACCATCTAGTGGAAAAGAATATATTACCTGAAATAGAAAATCTTGTAGATTGATATCTTCTCAGAAGAAAAAAGTGATACCAGGGTTTGATGGAAATGCATCTTTAAAACAAAAACAAAAACAAAACAACCACTGACCTAGAATTGTTAATACACCAAGGAGACTTTTTAAGTGTTTGGATAAATTTAAAGACAGTTTTCTTCAAAAAAGATTAAATTTATTACCAAAATTTTCTCACTAACAGAAATACTAATACAGAAGGAAAATAACCTCAGAGACAGACATAGAAATAAGAGAAGTATAATGGAGTCAATCTCTGAATAAATAATAATGATAATAATAATTATTATTAATCTCACAATTTATTGTGATGTTTAAAATATATAGAAAGAATTAAAGTGCAAAAAACAACAAAAATAAAATTAGGAAGGGGTAAATGGAATTTGAGTGTTTTAAGATCTGAAAAGTAGTAATAGTGAATACTAATTATATTAAAGTGGTAAGATAAAGCACCTGGAATAATCTAAAGGAAACTTCTAAAAGAAGAAAAAAAGAATATTTAGTTAAAAATCCATGCAAACGGGAAAGTAAAATAATAAAAACATTATTGATTGTGTTACAAGGGGAAAGAAATAAGGAAACCGAAATATGAAAGAGGAAAAAACCAGCAATAAAAAGAGCAAATAGAATGATAAGGGATATAAATGTAAATATATCAGAAATTATAGAAAATTCATCCATTAATAGAGTAAGATTGACATGGATTAAAAGCAAAACCTAACAATGTTATGCCTACAAAAGGCATACCTTAAATATGAAGACATTGAGTAATTAAGATAAAAAGGTTGGAAAAAGATATACCATGCAAATGGTAACAAAAAAGATAGTTGTGCAGATATGCTAAAAGTAGCCAAATTAGAGTCTCAGACTAAAGGTAATCTTAGAGATGAATATTTTATATGTTACCAGTATATTAGGACTTCATGACAATTCTAAGCTTTTTCACACAGGGAATATTATTCAGCCATAAGAAGAATGAAGACCTGTCATATAAGGCAACGAGTGAGTCTGGAGGGCATCATGCTGAGTGAATTGTGCCAGGCACAGAACAGCAAATGTTGCACAGGATACTCATATGTGGAAAGTCAATAAGTTGATGTCATAGAAGTGGAGAGTAGAATAGTAATGACCAGAGGCTGGAAAGGGTAAGGGAGGAAGGAAGGATAGGGAGAGGTCATGGGCTCAAAAATAGAGTTAAAGGGATTAAGTTCTAGTATTCTCTAGCACAGAAGGAAGTAGGATGACTATAGTTAATAACAATTTATTATATACTTCAAAATAGTTACAAGAAAAAATTTTGGATGGTTTTAATAAAAGAAATGATAGATATTTAGGGGGTATACTAATTGTCCTTATTAGGTCATTAAAATATGTATTGAAATATCACTGTGTACTCCATAAATACATACAATTATTTGTGCTAATTAACATGAATAATTTTTACACATAATCTCATAGATTCAAAACACATAAAGCAAAAATTAGTAGAATTGAAAGGATTAGAAAAATTCATAATCTATAATTATAGCAAAATATATTTGAAAGATTCAGCTAAAAATTTGGAACTATTAAAAATATGTAGAAACTTAAGCCCAGCAAAAGGATAAGATTCTTTCCAAATGTACATGGGCCTTTTACCAAATTTGTATGTGGAGCCATACTCACTAGGAGTGAGTGAAGCCATCCATTTCCACCCCTTCATTGCTGAATGAATGGAAGAAATCACCATGCACTGATAATGTTTTAGGACTTATTCAGCCTCAGGGAGGATATTGTTTCAGCCCTGCAAGGCATTGCCACGTACCTGGTACTGTAACTGAGTCTTCCAAAGGCCATTCTGTCCTATTGGCTGGCTGTTTCATGATGATGGGAAATCTGGCAAGACCAGTAAATTCCATGAACATTAACTTTTTGTGGCACTTCATTTGCTGTGAATTAGTTGTTTGATGAGAAGCAATGTACACAGAATACAGTGACAATGGATAAGAAGAGCTCTAAGTTCATGGATGATAGTTTTGGCTTAAGTACTGTGTGTGGGTAAGGAAAGGTCATACCTAGAGTAGTGCTTTCTTCCAGTAAGAACAAATTATACCCTTTTCATAATGGAAATTGCCCATTACAATCATCTTGCCACGAAGTAGCTGGTTGGATACCCCAGGTAATGATGCCATATCAAGTGATATGGCAAGATATCAGTTTCTGCTTCTGGCAGACTAAGCACTTAGCATGGTTATAACCAGGGTGGTCTTAGTGAGTGGAGGCCCATGTTGCTGAGCCCATGTCTAACCTTATTTTCTGCCACCATGCCCAATAGTCCATTGGGCCATGATAGACATGGCTGAGCAAAGACTGATTAATGCATTTGTTACTTTTGTGTTATGTGACCAAATACCTGACATAAGAACTTAAAGGGGGGAATTATGTATTTTGGCTCACAGTTTGAGAAATTTCAGTTCATCACAGCAGGAAGGGTGGTAGAACAGAGCTGTTTAATGTATGGCAGCTAGGAAGTAGAGGGCAGCAATAATGATAAGGGGCCAGGGCAAGATATAGCACCCCCCAAGGACATGTCTCCAGTGGCCTACTTTCCCCATCCAGACCTCACCTTCTACAGTTACACAACTTCCCAGTGGATTCAAATTTTAAATCTGTCAGTAGATAAAAACATTCATTAAGTCAGAGCTCTCATGATCTAACTGTCCTTGGAAATGCCCTCACAGTCATATCAGAGGAGTACTTCACTTATCTCCTAGGTATCTCTTAATCTAATCAAGTGGAAAATCAAGATTGATCATTCCAACTGGTATCCATGAAAATGGGTCATCTTATTCACTTGTTAGAATCCTCCTCTAAGGATTACCCCTGGGTAAGCACTTTTAGGAGACCCAACTATCTTCTCATTGTTCATTCAGAGGGATCTCCTCTTTTTCAGAATCTTATCATCAATTTTCTAATCACTTTCCTTCTAAATTCCTGACCATCCAGCTAAACCATTAATCAGTCAATCAATCAATCAATCAATCAGTATAGACTCATAATTCTAGCTTTTTTTCCTTTGGAGAAAAGTACACATCAGTGAATTGCTCAAATGAAAAATAGTATAGTATATTTCTTAAAGTTCTTGCTTATGGGAGGATGCCTCTTCACTACTATCTTTCAGGGATGTCCCAGAATTGGGCTGTAGTGCTGTAGCTATCCACTTTGGGGGATGATTGCATATCATGGAGGACTATTTGTAAACCAGGCACAAGTTTCTCTGTCTCAGTCAAAAGAAACTACACATGAGGTCACTGTTTCAGTCTGTGATAGAGAAGGTAAAAAGTAGATCAGTAGTTGAGGCCATGAGCATTTAGTCACTTCCCTTTGCAATTTCTGTTCCTTGGTGGCTGGATTGATCTCAGTATCACATACTCTCCTTTCATTTGGTAATGGAGTATTGCTGTGCTTGTTCAACTTTATGGCTTTGTGGTCCAGACAACACTCTGTTCATGATGGGCAACTTAGATCATGTGGTAACTTGGTGGCTAATTTTTCAGTCTGTACTAAGACCCAGAAGTAAGTCAAAAGCTGATTATAAAAAAGAAAGCATCCACTGAGAACATCAGGATGGGGCATGACTCCTTCTGAAAGCTTTAGCGGAAAATGCATTTATCAGCCACTTTGAGCTTCCAGATGCCACATGAATTTCTTAGCTATTGACCTTCTCTTCCATCGTCAAAAGAAGTAACATCACAGCTCTTTCCCTGAGCTGTAATCGCTGTCACAGAGAGCGAGCTGTGATAATGGTCACAGTTGGGAAATGTTTTTTGCTTTTAAGAACACATTTAATTAAATTGGGCCTACCTGGATAATGTAGGATAATCTCTGTATCTTGACATCTGTATCCTTAATGACATCTACAAAAATCTGTTTTTCCATGATTTAAACCTATAATCCTACTCACTTGGGAGACTGAGATTGGGAGGATTGAGGTTCCAAGCCAAACTAGAGAAAAAGATCATGATCATAGAGAGTAAGGCAACAAAACTTTTATAGGTAAACAGAAGAGAATCTTTTTTGTAGGGAAGTCGTGGGATCAGAGTTTGAACTCAGGGCTTCCCACTTTTCTCACTTGCAATGCAAGTGCTCTGCCACTTGAGCCATACCTCCAGCTCCTACACAAGAGAATCTTACCATCATAACCACAGGCTTGTCAAAGAATTCTTAAACAGAACACAAAAGCACTGATCATAAAAATAAATGAATTAGACTACATGAAAATAAAGAAATGTTATCAGAATGCAACATTAGTTGAGTGAAAAAGCAACTAACAGAGTAAAAGAAGATATTTGTGTGTGTATAAAGAAATCTGAGATATCAAAAAGAAACTAACAGATAATGCAACTAAAAAGTGGGCAAAACATTTCATTAGACTCTTCACCAAGACACAACTCAAATAGTTAATAAGCAAATTAAAGAAGGATTCAACTTTATTCATCACAATGGAATGTATATTAAAATCATAAAATCATTCTACTATATACTTATCCTCAAGGCTAAAATAGAAAGCATCAACAATGCTATTGAAAATGATGTGGAAAATCTAGAACTCTTATGACTACTAGTGGCAGTATACTTATTTTGAAAAACTGACAGTACAAAAATTAACATATGCGTTTCTATGACCTAGCAACTCCAATGCTGGATACATACCCAAGAGAAATGTGTATGTATGTATGTCTAAAATGTATAGTCAGTTCTGCTACAATGTAGCATACCTGGTCATAAAAATCACAGTGCTGTGCAAAAGCACATAATGGAAACCACAAGATTGCAGGAAAAAAATGAAATGGAAAGCAGACCAATAAAAGAATCTCAGCAGCCCCACATAGGAAGATAGGAACTTAATAAAAATGGCAGTGCAATTTTATACACACTAAAAGATTTAAAAGAAGTGCTATAATATACATGAGATTTTAACTTTTAGAAGTGGACATCAGTACTGAAGCTTGTGAATTATTGTGAAATGGAAGAAGGGATATATTACTTTTCTATGATTGCCATAACAAATTATCACAAACTTTGCCTTAAAATAACAAACTTGATTCTTTCGTAGTTCTAGAGACCAGAAGTCCAAAATTCAGGTGCTACACTCCCTCGGAAGCCTGTTGAGGAGAGTCCCTTCTTGCCTCTTCTGGGTTTAGTGGCTTAAACATTCTTGGACATGTGGCTGCTTCCTTCCAATCTCTGCATCCATCTTCATGTGACCATCCTCTTACCTATCTTTCTTTTTTTTTTTTTAATCTCCCTTTCCTTTTAAAGAGAAATCTCTGTGGATTTAGGGCCCAGCTGTCTAATCCAGAACAATCTCATCCTGAGATCCTTAACTAAATAAGATTACAGTCACATGTTCTGGAGTTTAGGACATGGGCATATCTTTTTTTGAGGGGTGGTCAACCCACTACAGAAAGTTTATCAAAATTTGGAATCTTTTGATGCCTCAAATCTTGGGCTGTGTTTTCCCGTCTTTGAAATGTAATTCCTTTGAGGACGTGTTCATGAGTGATACTTGTTTTACCAAAAAAAAAAAAAAAAAAAAAAAATACAAGCGAAACTTTTCCAATGCATAGTCTTTGATTAACTTTTTCTATATTGCCACTGGGAATTCTATCATGTCTTTTTGTTTTGTACTTTTGGATTTGTCTGAGAGTTTCTGGTATGGAAATTGCTACATTTCAAACCATTAAAATAGTTAATACCAGCACCAAAAGGAGTCACTTTCATAGGTTCTAGATATTTTTGCTTAAGGTCTTTGATGCTTTCTCTTTGATTGTCAGAGAGGTTGTTACAGACTTTTTTTTTGTTGTTTGTTTTTCATATTCTCAACAATTTTGCTGTGCTTCCTTGGACTTGTTCTCACTGAATTCATAGCATTGAAAGTTGTTTTGGCCTTTCTGGAAAATGAATGACCTTTATTTTATTTTCATACTATTTTCTCCCATAGTCTAACTGTACATTTCTTTATGACTATTGCTTGTGAGTTATTGCATTTATTTTAAAATGACTACTAGCTTTTCCTAAGTACTTATTTTTTGTGTTCTCCCTGTGTTTTTGGACCAGGATCAACATGATTACAGATGTTCAAGATGTTAAGTGTGTGTGTTTAATATAGAGAAGTTCACAAATAGCAAAATGCAACCTGTGGAATAACCCATATGGTGAATTGAGGTGGCTGGTAGGTGTGGGAGGTATGTACATGTGTGTGTTTTGTCATTCCTATATATAGATCAATCCGCTGGATGCAGTTTTTATTTTGTTTAGATTTTTGAGACATTGTCTCGATATGTATCCCAGGTGCACAGGGAACTTAAGATCTTCCTTCCCAGGTCTCCCGAATGCTAGGATTATAGATGTGTACTATTATGCTCAGCTGGGTACAGTTTTAGGTGTCAGTGCTTTTCACAGATAAAATCACACATAAGAAAACACAAAACTTACATTAGGTTTGGATTATTCTCTAATGTACAAGTTATGTTCAAGCAAATTAGTGTTTTCAAAGTAAGCCTTCTAGCATAGCCAACTTTGCTACAACATTCATCACAATGTTATTTCTAAGAGCCCAAAATTGGAAATCACCCAAGTACCGACTGACAGCAAAAATGGGTAGATAAATTTTCATAGGTACACAAGGGAGTACTACATAGCAATGGGAACGAGTGATCTGCACTGCACACAAAAATATGGATGCATTCATTCTCACAAGCATAAACTTGAACAAAAGAAGCCAAATATTAAAAAGCATACACTGCATATTTTATTTATAAGTGACACAAGAATAGGAAAAACTAGTTTATGCTGCTAGAAGTCAGGATAGGGGCTACTGGGGAAGTAGGCTCCTGTGTGCTGCTTAAGTGAGTTCACCGTGACAGTTCATAGAGCTACACAATTAAGATATATGCACTGTTGTAGGCATATTACACCTCAATAAACAATCTCTTTAAATTCTATTGTGGAAAAAGTAGCACTAGCTAGTTCTGGAATTGATTAGTAGAGCTTAGTTACCTCACTTACTAATTTTGTGACCTTGGGCAAGCACCTTAATTCCTCTGTTCCTTAGTTTCCTTGCCTGTACCATGAGAAAACAAATAATGATTACATTTTCTACTTCACAGGGTTGTTGTGAAGATTAAGTGAATTAGCAGTGGAAAGCATTCAGAGCAATACCTGGTATAACCTAACACCTGTTAAAGTATTTGTAATTACTTTTATTCACTGTGTGTTAATCTGAATCCTTACAGAAATTATACTCTGGGGCCTTCTGTCTCTGCCAGCTTATTTCTTGAAGTTTTAGATATATGAGGAGGGTCCTTTAGTTTCTGGAAGTTTCCCCATTTCTAATGTTGAAATGCTTAAAGTTGGTTGAAGAAGTAGATCAGATGTTGGATTTATGACTTTATTTTTATCTTAGACACTCTTTTTTTTTCCTTTCATTTCCATTAACTACATATTTCTTCCTTTCTCCTTTTTTTGAGGGAGGTTATTTTTGGGCCACTGATTTTCTTTTATTCTGCCCTCAAAACTCATCTTCCTCTCAGAGATTACATGATTTTAGACCCAGTTTATTATTGTTAAATTTATGTGCCTCTTGTAATGTTCCATTTTTATTTCTTCTATTCACAAATTATTTTAGCAAAGACATTCATATCCATATTTGTAGCTACTTTTGCTTTTAAATTTATGTTTCCTTGCTTTCTGTGTGCTCTATAGTTCTTTTATGCCAGTGACTCTCACCTATTGTTATTTTTATTTTGATTTATCTTTCAGCTAGTGTAATTTTTATTTATTTATTTATTTAATTCATTTTATTCATATGTGCATACAATGTTTGGGTCATTTCTTCCCCCTTCCCCCCACCCTCTCCCTCTCCCCTCCACCCCCTCGCTAACAGGCAGAAACTATTTTGCCCTTATCTCTAATTTTGTTGAAGAGAGAGTATAAGCAATAATAGGAAGGACAAAGCAATAATAGTTGAGATAAGGATAGCTATACAGGGAGTTTACTCACATTGCTTTCCTGTACATATGTGTTACATTCTAAATTAATTCTTCTCGAACTAACCTTTTATCTAGTTCCTGGTCCCCTTCTCCTATTGGCCTCTGTCGCTTTAAAGTTTCTGCATTAGTTCCTTTCAGCTAGTGTAACTAGCAACATCATGGAGTTGACTGCTAGACTCTTGCATCATAGTTTTTCCTTCAAAACTCTATGATTTTTTTTTGTATTTTTCTCCTGACTTTTGTTTTTTCTTTGTCTTCTTTTGTGGCCCAGAAAGATGGGGATGTGACTTTGGATGTCCAAGTAGCTGCCACTCCCACTTATTATTGCTGGGAGACAGAGAATTCGGCCTGTGAAACTTTCAACATAGACAATAATGCATATACTTCCTGCATCCACAGCCCTGTGATCTTTTGGGTTGTGTCTAGTTCAAGGCTTTTAAAATCACCAATAGCCAGTTTCTTATCCCTGTCCTTTCCCTGCCTTCATCATTGCTTCCCTTGAGCAATGGAACAGAAATCCTGATGTCCTCTCACATACTTTCCTGGAAGAATAACTCACATTTCCATAATATAGAAATTTCTAAATAAAAGTAAAGCTGTCCTCCAGTAGCAGCTATTGCAATCACTCTATTTGTCATATGGGAAAGTGAGGCTGAGAGAAGAATTCCTAGGATATAGAATTTTACAGAACCAGCACATGGATGTGGGTTGGGTCAGAGACCTCCCCAGGAGATCAGGAAGAGGAGAACCTGACTGATGCAGAGGCTTGAAGGGCCCCACCATGTGTCTCCTCATCTAGCCATCAACACATTCCTTTAACTAAAGACCAAATAGAGACACTAGGAAGGTAAAAAGCTCTAGTGTTCCTAGTCTAGCTGGAGGCTGCCCTGGGCCTCCATACCCAGATCTGCCTCAGTTCAAATTTATTCTTACAAATGTTTGCAGACTCACCTTAATTACCCCATAGGCAATGGGAAAGTTGCATGATGAACCCTGGAGCCCTGATTTTGGACTGTGCCTCATGTTCTTTGATGCTCTGTTATTAGATGCACATATAGTTTTCATCTAGCTGTTGCATAGACTTTGCTCTTTACTGAAAAGTAACCACATAAACCTAAGTTTCTTGCCTAAGCCTCACCTGTAACATAGGAATCTTAATATAAATTCCCAAGTTAGGAGAATTTTTGCCCTCTTAGGCTGTCCTATTTGGACAACATGGAGCCTTGGCTTTTTTAAAAATGTCAGCACTTCTGAGACCTCTGAGTCCCAGAGTCATAGAGGCAATACCGTCACCCCTGGGCAAATGAGGCAAGTCCATCTTTCTGATTGGAGTTACCAGACTTAGCAAACACAAATTGCAAAATTCCAGTCCAGTGTGAATCATTTCTAATGGTGTGTAATATGTACATTGAAATAATAATCACATAGGCATATTTACATGAAAAATTATTTCTTATTCATCTTTAATAAATTATAAATACTCAGATTATGTATATCAATATTAAAATTTTTATTTCCTTTGACGTTATGGCTCTCTTGTTTTCTTGTTTTACAGACTTTGCTTTAAATTTTCTTACAATTACAATCTATGCTCCATTCACATTGTAACATAGTGTCTATAGTGTCATTTACAATGTATTTCATTATTTTGTCTATTGAATATTCATTAATAAGAACAAATGAGCTGAGCTAGCCCACTAAATATATAAGAGTAAAGTTTACCACTCTGACTTTAACATTTATTATGTTAGGATACATTATGTTTTCTTTCATGGCATAACTTGCTTTTCCATTATTCACTATTATATTACATCTCTAAATTGATGGCTTTTAAATGTAGTATTATTAGTCTTAATTCTCTTCTTCAGCAGTACACGTCATGACAAAGTATTTAGGCAACCTCTTTTTAAAAGAATTCAATTTTTCAAGAAATGAAATACATTTCAAAAGAAAGTCACGGTAAATAATTATCCTTTTCAAATCAAATTTCTTTTCCTGTTCAAAAGCAATGCTGCACCTGATATAAACCACCTTGACATTTGAAGGGATACATTTTTGACAATTCTTTCTTTAATTCATTCAACAAGTTCCTTAAAGCAGTGGAGTACTTCAATAACACTCTTTACTCTTCTTTAAATTAGCATAATTCTTTTGCTCAAGAGATACTAAAAACTATGTAAAAGAAATAAGTAGGCTTCCCTAGAAGAATTATTTTAAAAGTGCACAAGAACTTTTTAGGCCACCAAAATGAACGTCTGATTTCTGTGATTCATAATAAACTAAGAATGCCAATAGATTTTTTTTAATTTGAAAGAACTGAAAGAATACTAATGTGAGCAGAATCACAAAACACCTTCAATCATTCAATTTGAACAGTGCTGAAATAAGAAAATAATTTCATGACTACTACTTCAATATCAATAGAAAGGATACAGATATGGTCTGAACAGCCTTAAAAATAATAAGGACAGAACAGCTAACGCTTTTGAGAAAATCATTTTTGCTTTCCTTAGATTTAGAAAATATTAGAGTAAACATTGTTTTCACCTTTATATCAATATCCGTATTTTTACTATCTCTACCAAAACACTTCAATATTTTTATTAACTCTTAAAAATTGCCTTTGTTTCTGAGGTCTTACTTGGACTTTACTTACAGTAACCTTATAAACCAGTCTTTTATGAGAAAAATATTGTACAAGTAACACAACTTTTTTCATTGTGATTACTTGCAATCATGAAATCACAAAAGAGGTGAGACTTTTAGATCTTTCATAATTTCTGTAATAGCAAGTGAAGGTCTTGCATTTTTTTTGTTATTGTAGTACATTTCATCCTGCCCCTTGAAAATCTGCTTGCAATTTTGGATCTGAAAATACTTATCATAGCAGTATATTCCAACAATCATTTGGGCTGAAAGACTGATGATGATAAACAACATAGGAAACCATTACAACTTCTGCTGTGATTACTCTGTCTTCTTCATCTGAATATGTCTTAATCAAAAATTGTGTTATTTTGTCACTTCCTTGGGAAGTAGTTGAGGAAATCATATACCTCCAAAGCTTTTCTGCTAGAATGTGCTGGCTTACATCCAACTTCCAATTGCCAATATTGAAGTACAATTTCATATTGTTCAAAGAACTCTAGGCTTCTTTTTTTCAATACTGGATAACAATTACATGCCATTTAAAGAGCTATTTAACAATGCCCATTATTGGAAAATTCATCAAAAAACTTGCACATGTGTTTTGGCATTTAAGTGTTCAAATATGTACAAATAAAGACTAGGTAAAAGCAACCTGCTCAAGATTTGAAAAGATTGGTAATATTACCCATTCTTTACTGTGCTTGACATTCTCAAGTCCAAACTTATATCTAACAATGAACAGGGGTCAAATTATTGAAAGGCTTGAGAACTTTTGAACAAGCAACAAATTAATTACCTAATATAAAACAAATTGAACTTCCTGATTGTCTGCAAGGGAGAGCTGTACTTTTTAGGTATAATCTCCCTGAACAAAGCCAGAGTTGGTTTTCATATAAAATTTGGGAATGTCTGGTGTTCAGGGATTTGTGGATTTTAACAAGCAGGAGTGTTTGGGGATTTACGGATTGCTACCTGCGTTGCAACCTGAGTCAGGTTGCCACTGCTTGGCTGATTTCAGAGTGTGTCACTTATTCAAAGTTATATTTAACAGTGGTTATTTATTGATGACTTAGGACTTGAACCAAAAAGTCTTTTCTATTCTTGGATATGAATAAATATTTTTAATGTTTATCCCTCTTCTGCATGGCCTCCCTGTCGAGTTTCCCCCAGCCTTCCCTTTAATGAAATCTGTATGAATAACAGATCTCTCCTTAGAAATCCCATCCCCTTTTCTTCATGCTTTATTTTCCTCCTTTGATGATTATCTCTATTTTAAATAGTCCTTCATGAACTCTTGTTGAAGATTTTCTTTTTCTTTAAACAAAGTGAGGTATATTCTGGCTTTTTTCCCCCTTCCATTAGCAGTTAGATCTGTTCTTACACTCCTCTTAGTGGCTCTGATTCATCCTTCTTGGTGGAGGGAGGAAAGAATTGGGACTAAATGCAAGCTCTGATTGGGCTTATTGTCCTGGCACTGTTTAGTCTCTCTGTTTATTGAACCTTCTGCTAGGAGACCAATTTTCTATATCCAGGTTTTATTTTATACTGCCTCCATTCCAGAACTCTACATGTTCCTGGCTCTAGTCCTCTTTTCATCATACAGAACCACTTCCCCATGCTCTTTTTCACTTTCAAGAAGACAAATTAAAGCTTACCTTATCGGCAGGTGCCTAACTCAATTGGGGGATGCCCAGAGCCGTCAACTCTATTTTTCAGTGCTCTTGAGTTTTAGTAATATGCAGCTATGCCAGGGGAGCGAGCCTTGTTTTCTGTGGTCTTCCACATCGTAAAATGCAATTTCTCCCCACTGGATGGTATCTGCTTCTTCTCTGTGACAGAATGCCACATTTGATTTTCCAATAAGGGAGTTGCTTCTGTAACTTCTGCTGAAGCTATGGTTCTACTTGTCTATTATCTAAGAAAATTGTCATTTCAAATTTTTATATGTGAGCAGGATCCTTATCTAAATTTAGAGGATTTGGTCATTTTTTCATGTTTCTGCCTATGCATATTTTAATATTCATAGAAATATTTCCTAAATTATATTTCTGTTCATCTGGACATTTTAGTGGCAAGTAGGTTCTGTGTTCTCAGAACTGTCCAATTTAGGCTTGATTTTGTTTTTCATCTTATTACAAACCTTGAATTGATGTTATTTGAGTATTTGAGGTGTTTTAAACTTTGTAAATTTTGTTTATGTTATTTTTGCTATTTCCTGTGCTTTAATCTGAAAGTCTTAGGAAAAAAGGCCTTGCTTTGCAGAAAACGGAGCAATTGTGTCCCACTCAACAGTCAGATTTAAAGGGAGGTAATGTTCCCACCTCCTGCCCAAGAGCTAAGATAGGAAGTAAGTTAGTCTGCACAGAACAAAATGATAGAACCTGCAAAAGAGTTGAACCAAAAGAGCTGTTCTAAACCCGAGATGTGCCATCACGCTTAATTGTAGAAATATTTGTTCAGCTTCTTGATAGTGATTTAGATAAGGTATAGGCAAATATTTTCTGTAAAGGGTCAGATAATAAATTTGTTAAACTTTGCAGGCCACATGTTCTGTGCACCAGTATTCAGTGCAGCCATTGTTTCATGAAAACAGCCAGAGATGATATGCAAATAACTGGGCTTGGTACATTCCCATAAATGATCTAGACTTAACACATAGACCACTGGTTACTGCCCCCCTAATCTGAATAACAGATTTTAAATTAAGAATATTTAATAATTATTAAAAATGTTTGAAATTTTACAGTATATATATATATATGTACACAATATGGTATTATGTATCTGAATATATATATACATACACATATATGTATGCATATGCATGTGTTCAAGTGTATAATGTATACCCTTCCTCCAAACACTTTGCTTGGCATATACTAGGAACTGCTTTAGTACTGGTATCACAAATGAGTTAACAACACTAATAATTCATTCTCTGTTGTTCAGTACTTGAAATTATTATTGATGTGTCTTAATCTTCATCTACACTTAATTTGTGGGTCCCTTTGACACTCAAAAAAACCACATTTTGGGTCCTTGTAGAAAACCTCATATAAATACTAAAATCTCATCTAGCTTGCTTCATCCATTGTACTGTATCCCACTACCTGGTTCTCAAGTCTCCCTATCATCATTGCATCTCTATGCCTCCTTGTGCATTCAGCTGTAGGAATTCTCTCGAGTTATTGCCACATAGATGAAGTACATGCTTTTTTTTGAATTTTTAAACTTCTTGGACTTTTTTAGGGTTTCTATACTCTCAAATTGATATCCATATTGGGTATTCTCTCCCATGGATGAAATGCCATCTATTTTACTCCCACGGATGAAGTGACAATATTGTACTTATGAGACTCAGGAAATACTTTCTACAGATAGATATCACTCACCATCAGATATCATTCACTTTTATTGTCTATCCTTCCCTACCTTTATTACATTCAGATCTCTCTCCATGGGCCACTTGAATACAGAGATATAATTTAATCACATAGATTTCCTTTCAGTCTACTTTGATAGGATAATGAACTCTACATGGTTTCTTTTGACCTGGAGAGGGGTATATACTGTCTTTGCTCTTTTCTCCTTAGTGACAGAATCATTCAGGCTATCTAGCCCTTCCCACTGGCAGGGAAAACTCCTCAGCTCCAGGCTCTTAGGTGGCACCTTGGCAATAAGCTCTTGGTCATTCACTCCATATAGAAAACACTCTGTTTTCAGAGTCACCTGAAATCCCATGAAAGGTGGGTCTCTACAGGATATACTCCATTGTTCCCAGCTAGGTCTTGGATTTTACAATCATCACCAGGTCTAAAGAACCCCTTAAGATGTAAGTGCAGGAACTCAACCCATCAGCTCTGTTTACGCTGTGTGTCAGGACAGAAATCGTTGGATCAGGTACATAAAGTCAATACCAACAGATCTCTGATTTCCTGAAATTGTTCCAAAGGACTCCAGTCTGAAGAAGTCTTTGCTTTTGAAGAATTTTAGAGTTTTTCTTTTCTCACTACCAATCACCCAGATTATTGTCCTAACGTCTCTACTGATTGACAAGTCTGTCTGCATATGGGTCATAGATTTAGTGGCCTGAACAAAATTAGGAAGGTGGGGTCAGACACAAGCAGAGTATCTGAAGTCCATCTGCAATACTTGCAATAATGGGTAAACAGGCAATCTGATCCAGGTCTGGGCAGAATTAGCACCCAGTTATATATAGAGATTGCTGAGTAACTGCACTAGGATGGAGAAGAGGAATAGGAGCTAAAATATAGAACTAGAACTACTTTAAGGAGTGGGATGGGGAAAAAGAGAATAGACCCAGCAGATCTGCTTATAGGAAAACAGAGTCTACCATGTGACAGCAGCTCATGGTGAGCATTAAGGAATCTTATTTCAGGAGAATGAAGTATCATAAGAAAGAGATCAAGCATAGAGATGTGGCTTAAACAACAGCCAGGGAATTTGTATCTAGGAAGCTGCTAATCTGGAATGAGCAGCTGCTAAAATGTGCTTGCCACTGCAGGGGTTCAGTGGGGTTGATGTGGTTGTTGTGTACAAGGCAGGACGTGGTGTAGGCACTGTGAGCCAGCCGAGGTCATGGAGGAGACTGTGGCAGGGCAGGAGGCTGAGTTCTGAATCTCGAGTTAGGCTTCATTTTCACTCTGTGGATTGGGCAGAAGGACAGACGGGGTGGGTGCAATTCTGGGAATGAGACAAAGCTCTCACTCAAATTGTGCCCACCTGTTTTGTAACTGAATCCATTTTCCTAATCCACATTGCCACTTGACTTTCTCCCACCCTTTTACACCCCCCTGCTCATGTTAACTGTTCTAACTTTTGCTTGTTCATAACTTTGTCTGCCTTAGAGAATTCCAGAGAGTGCCTAGAAACTACACTTTGTGTCTTGTTAATCATCTTAAAGTTCATAGCTGCTGAAAACAAAATCTTTGTTGATGTACAGCCTCATTTAATTTCACTTTCAGCTTCTGTCATGTTGTAGTTCACTAGCTTACTGTAAATCTCAGGAAAATTGCTTGTAATCTTTTACCAGCTGCTGCCCTCTATTCATTCAATACTGACTTGTGGGAGTTTACTTTTTCAATCACAGATTTTAGATGGCAGCACATTGAAGAGAGTCAATTTAGAGTTCATCTTCTTCCTCCTTTGCCTCCCTAATGAATAGAAAAGTCCTGTTTATACTCCTAGGAGGACACCTGGGATTTGGATTCTGATCTCTTGAGCTGAGAGCTAAAACATTAACAAAACCTATGTATAAATTTTCAGATCTTTTAAGACAATATTTTCCTTAGAGGTTTGGGGGTTCTCCTTTGAATAGCTGGCCGAGGGAAATGATGTTTGGATGATGGTAAGATATTGGAGTCCAGGAGCCCATGGTCTTACCTTTCATTAAGAAGTCAAACCAGTTATGTAGCATGACTGGCTCATAATCTGTGTAGGTTAGAAGAAAATGTCGTTGGCATATGGTCCATTGTTTTATTCAGTTCAGTAGTTCAATTGTTTCACTGAAATGCCATTCAAGGATTTAGTTAGATGTAATAAATTCAAATATTAATAAGTGAAAATAAGTTTTGAGTGTCATATATTTATTATGGGACTGTAAATACCAGCTATTATGCTATATGTCAGTTGTAAACATATTCTTTATGACAAAATTGTGAGTTAATTGCTTTTGTACAGGAAATGTTTTCATGAAAGTTAAAAGTTTAATGTATAACTCATGACTTCCATAATACAGAAAAATGATTGATTGCACTTTTGCACCAAGCCCTATCTATCTATCTATGTATCTGTCTATCATCTATCTATCTATCATCTGTTTTGGTCTATCTATCTCTATATCAACATTAACTGTAATAATAAAGACACAACACAACACCACTGTGTTATCAGCAGTAAAAATGTGTACATGTATGCATAAATATTGTTTCCTTCATTCAAAAACATTTTTTACAGCAGTGAAAATGAATGAACCAAAGTGACCTGAATTGATATGGATAAGTTTCAAAACATAATACAGAATGAAAAAATTATCCTCTAATAGATAAAATACATAGGATGGCTTAATTTACATGGAGGTTTAAAATAAGGAAAAATAAACAATATACTATTTAGGGATACTTTCACATATGACAAACTTACATAAGTGTGGAACAGATTAATTATCAGAAATTCAGGCAAATAGCTACTTCTGTGGGTGAGAATAAAGGATTCAGGTAGGGGGAGACAAATTGCAGGCTTCAAACAGTTGGTTGATATCCATTAAGATTGGACAAGATGAACATACTATTTTCTATTATAATTGATGAATATAACATTTTATAGGAATGGTGTTTTCATAACAGAAAAAGTAAAAGGCAGGCAGAACTGTGATTTTTTGGTCATGTCTCTATGACTACATGCAGATTGGCCATAATGAATGTACTAATAGTTTGTGGAGGAAGGGGGATCAGGTAGGGAGAAAGCATGCCCATTAGGGAAACAGAGCCAAAAATGGTATTCCCCCTTTTGGCTTTTGCTACCCGTATGACCTTTCCCAGGTCTCTTAATCTTTGGACATCACATCCTTTACTATGAATTGATTCTCTTTATTGTCTCTTCAGAGAAACTAAGTCATGGCAATAATTACTGGCACTCTACAATGGGATGACTATTTATTACTATTTCTGAAAGTTAGTTTTAAAATGTGTACATCTTCTTACAAATATACACACTGATCTTTGTGGATTTTTTAAAAAAATTCATTTTAATTGATTCCCTCAATAGTTTCTGAAACAATTTAGAGACTCTGGTACCAGTAAGAACAGATTGAGCCATATGCCATCTGTCTGTATTATTGTCTTCACTTTCTGTGAGATAACTAACATCCTGGTCACCATTTCCCTTGTTAATTGGGAGCTTTAATGTAAAAATCATAATGCTTACAATATTTCCCTCTATTCCAAATTTTGTCACTACTCAATGGCTACATCATTCAAGAAGATGAACTATTGAACAATGTAGTTTAGTCACTTTGAGGGTTGGCCTCTCCACCTCCATCAAAATTTCTCACTGCATTTCACATAGTCTTTGCAATAGTATCTTCCTATGGATGGTAGTTGAATACTTTCATCCCATTTGATCAAATACCCACCACTGCAGCTTCATGGAAACCTTAAGCAAGGAGGTTTCACAATCTGGTAGAATTCTGTGGCTTTATTTTGTTGCTTATTTATCTCTATAATAATCAATTAATATAATTGATAAATTCCTATACTCCATTGTCTCCTTCCACCATTCCATATGTCTAGAAAAACTTACCCTATGCATTCTCATAGTGAGAGTTTTCCAGGTGGAGGGAACAGTATAGATATTGTCCCTGAAGGGTGGTTTCCAACCATATAAAGCCCTTGATTGACCCTGGGAACCCTCAGCCAAACCTATCCCCTCACCACATAAAAACCCTACCAGTATCCTTTTCTTGCTCTCTCAAGCAATTTTTGGACTAGATTGGGAGAACTTCACTGCTCTCTCTAGAAAGTTTATTAGATAAGCAATAAGACCTTTTATACCATCTTGGCATATGTATGGTGTCATCAGTCTCAAAATTCAAGCTAAATTTTGAGTAAATATCCATCTATGTCTGCAACATAGCCATAAAACCATTATCCAGCAAATAGGTACAAATGAGTACCTTGGGCAGGTGACATAGGGTATAGTATTCTGTGGGTCATGGTTTGGTATTTTCTGTCCATGTCACAACTTAATAACTTTGATTTTGCAAGGAAAATTGACTGTAGGGAATGTAAGGTTAAAGCAGCGAAAAGCGTTATGGGAAAATTGCACTAGTTTTGTTGAGACATGATGGAGACTTGGCTTTAAATGGGAGTAGTGTAGGGCAGGGTATATTTTGAAAGTTTGATCCAAGAGGATTAAGTGAACATTCCACAGGAAAGGGAAATTGGGAACTCAGCAGTTTTGTGGTCAGGGTGAGGGTATTCGAGAATTTTATTTTGGGCAAGTTGCATTTGAGATGCTTAAAAGACATGCAGAATATGCAGGTGGATACAGAAATCTGAGGTTCAGAGTTGAGAGGTGAGAAATCTGGGAATGACCTAAAACTGATGGAAAATTGCTTACAAAGGCCATAGCATCTACCTGAAATTATGAAATTGAAGCCTAATATATATTAATCACATGCATAAATTCTTTTTTCTCCTAGGTTTGTTGATGTATATTTGACAAAAATTGTATACTTTTAAAGGGTGTGTTGTTGATGTTGTGATTTGCTTTTGTAGTCATTCATTGCTTAATGGTGAAGTTATGTTCTGACAATTACAATAGGCAATTTTGCTATTGTCTGAATGTCATAGAATGTGTTTAACAAACTAAAATGGCTATAGTAAACTTGTGGAATCACTGTCCTATATCCATTTGTTTGGCCCATCGCTGATCAAAGCATTGAAACATCATTGTGTAGTACATACTCATGTACATTGTGAAATGGCTACAACACTGAAGCTAGTTACCAAATCCATCACTTCACATAGTTAAAATCTACTCTTTTAGAAAATTTTAAGTATATAATACAGTTTTAATTTTATTTACTATGTATTATTTTATTTACATTGATCCCTAGTAGTTATTTATCCTGCCTATCTGAAACTTGGTACCCTGTGACCAACAATAAAGTTACTTTGTGTCTGAATTCTTGTGAAATCCTGACATTATTGTAAAAATATGTACTCAGAAAGATGTGTCTTTAAAACTCTCAGGCTTTTCTTAATGCTGACTTGACTACCTTTACTGACATCATCAATTATCTTTTGTAAGTTAAGCTTTTATAAATATCTCTATTTAAAGGCCTTAAAATTTGGTTTGATGCAAAAATCCACCTACATTAAAAAATAAGGAGAAGGCAGGGCAAGATGCAGGATTACTATGGGAATGAAAAGAGTCAGAGAACAAGGAGAGATTATATTCTGAACAAATTAAGGAAAGAAGAGCACTGCAAGTCACAAAAGATGTGACAGAACAGCTGAAAACCATGGAGAAACAGAAAGGTAAAAGAAAATAGCAAAATAGTCTCGAGTTCCATCCCAGCTTCTTGGGTGTAGGAAGCTGGAGATATAATCACAAGGCCAAAGCAACAGACTGCAGACCAAAAGCTGCAGGATAATCCCATTACTCCCTGTAAGACTTAAACACTGCAACTGCTCCAGTGTAGAAGTACAAAAAGACTTTTGGTGCTCTCCTTATCTTGGACAACTATAGGAAGGTGCCATATTGAGAGGGAGTCTATTGAGACTGAGCTATCCTGGGGAATTGAAAACAAGAAACAAGCAAGGGTGAGGCTCAGGGAGTCTTGGGACATCTTGTGACAGTGTCAGAGTGGGAAACGGCCATGAGAGGAGATAAGGAGAGGGAGAGCATTAGATATGGTCCTGCCTAGGTTAAACAACAAAGTTCACAGGCAGGGAAGGGTTCAGTGGGCTGAGGCTCTGTCCCCGCCCTGCAGAAAAGAAAAAGCCCCTTTGCCTAGGGGTCGTGCCAGAAAGAAAACATAAAGCCCATGGTTGGTGCAGCACTTGGCCTCCAGAAACTGCCTTCTGGTTTCATGTGTTGACTGCCAAGCACTCTGAAAGCTCAGAACCCAAGAACCAGCGAAAAGCCAACTTTCATGGCTTCCCCCACCTCCCAGAAGGGAAGTGAACTACTGAGCAGACAGAAATAACTGAATCCCACCTCCAGGAACTATACTCCAGTGTATGCTTGCTACACAGCAGGTGCTGAAAGCCCCAGACTCAGGTCTTCTGAGCCACATGAATTCCATAGCTTCTTTCCTCCACAGGAAGGAGAACTGCTGGTCAGGGTCTGAAAGCCCTAAATCTGCCTTTAGGAACTACACCCTGGCAAGGGTTTGCTGCCAAGTGGGACTGAGAGTTCTAAAACCTGTCCTCTAAACCACATGAACTGCATAGCCTTCTCCCCACTGCAGGGGTTGGAATGCAGGGTAAGGTCTGGAAGCACTAAGATGAGCAGGCAGACTGCCTCAGTCCCTCAATTTCCTCTCAGTCAGTGCAAAACTTGGTACGCTGTTTGTCCACCTTCCTATTCCTATTCATTTGGAGAAATACTTTAATCAACTGGGTGCTGGTGGCATATGCCTATAATGCTACCTCTTTGGGGGGTGTTGAGATTAGGAGGATTGCAATTCAAGGCCAATCCAGGCAAATAGTCATGAGACCCCACCTGAACCAATAACTGGTAGTGGTGGCATGCACCTACCATCCAAATCTACACAGGAGGCTGAGATTGGGAGAACTGCAGCTCCAGGCAAGCCAGGCAAAAAAAAACCTCATGAGCTCCCATCTCAATGGACAAAAGCTAGGCATGGTGGTGTGTGCTTCTCATTATAGCTAAGATAGGAAGCATAAAATATGAAGATCACAGTCCAGGCTTGTCAGGTCATAAAGCAAGACCTATCTCCAAAATAAGCAGATGCAAAAAGGTTTGGAGTAGCTAAAGTGGTACAGTGCCAAGCAAGCACAAGGCCCTGAGTTAAAACCCTAGTACTACAAAAGAAAATGAGGCAGAAATTAATGAAATGGAGACTAAAAGAAAACTACAAAATAATTAATGAATTAAAGATTTTCTAAAAAAAAATATAAACCAGATTGACAGACAGAGAGAAGACACATTACAAAATGACAGAAGAGAAAGTAAGAGAATATCACAATAAATATCAATGAAATTTAGAAAAAACCTATATTCTAGTAAACTGGAAAATCTAGAAGAAATGAATACATTTTAGAGTCAAATGACCTACCAAGATGATATAAATCACTTAAACAGATCTATAACAAGCAATGAATTGGAAGCATTTCTGAAGAGTCTCCCAAAAAAGAAAAGCCCAGGAGTAGCCAGATTACCTGCTGAATTCTAATATACCTTTAAAGAAATGTCACCAATGCTCTTCAAACTAGTCTATAAAATAGAAAGGAAAGAACACTACCAAAGTCATTCAATGAAGCTGATGTTATCTTGTTATCAAAACCAGATGAGGATACAATAAAAAAGAAAGTTATAAAACAATTTCCCTTGAAGAACACAGATGTAAAAGTCCTCAAAAAAATACTTGCAAACTGATTGTACAATCCATTAAAAATGATCCACCATGATCAAGTTGGTTTCATTCTAGGCATGCAAAGATGTCAATAAATGTAATACAGCACATAACCAGAATAAAGAACAAAAATCACAAGACAATCTCAAGAGATGCAGAAAAAGCCCTTGATAAAATTCAACAGCCCTTCAAAATAAAGCCTGGAAGAATCTAGGCACAGACGGAATATACATCAAAATAATAAAGGTTGTGTATGATAAACCTAGAGCCAACACTGGACTAATTAGGAAAAAACTAAAACCATTTAATATAATGTCAGGAATGAGACAAGGGTGGTCACTCTCTCCATTTTATTCAGTTTGGTGCTTGACTTCTTAGCCAGAGCAATAAGGCAAGATAAAGAAATAAAAAGGATACAAATAGGAAAGGAAGAACTCAAATTATTCCTATTTGTAGATGATATGATCCTATTTTAAAAATACCCTACAGACTCCACCAAAAGTCCCTTAGAACTGATAAGCACTTTTGGCAAAATAGCAGTGTACAAGATCAACATACAAAAATCAGTTGCTTTCTGTACACCAATAATGAACAGGCTCGGGAAAAAAAATCAGGAAAACAATTCTATGCACACTAGCCTCAAACTAGTTAAATGCTTAGGAATAAACTTAATGAAGGAGATGAAAGAACTCTACAATAAAAATTATAAAACTTCAAAGAAAAAAATTGAAGAGAACACTACTAAATGGAAAGTCCTCCTACATTAATGGATCATCAGAATTAATGTTGTGAAAATGGCTATCCTACCAAAATCAAACTACAGATTCAATGCAAGTTCCATCAAAATTCCAATATTTTTTCACAGAAATAGAATTATCAATCCTAAAATTCATATTAAAACAAAAATACCCCGAATAGCTAAAGCAATCCTAAGCAAAAAAAGTAATGCTGGAGGTTTCAAAATACCTGGCTTCAAATTATACTACAGAATCATGTTTACAAAAACAGCATGGTATTGGCCTAAAACAGATGTAAACCAAGACAATAGAATAGAAACAAAGAAGCCAAAAACATACACTGAAAAAAACACCCTCTTGAACAAATGGTGGTGGGAAAACTGGGTAGTCACATGTAGAAGACTGAAACTAGATTCTTATTCTTACCATGTAAAAAATAATTCAAAATGGATCAAAGATCTTAACGTAAAACCTGAAACTTTGAAAGTGCTTCAGGAAAACGCAGGGAAAATACTGGAAGATATAGACACAGGCCTCTAGGACTCCAATTGCCTATGAAATAAGAGCAAGGATTGACAAATGGGATTGTATCAATTTAAAAATCTTCTGCACAGCAAAGAAACCAGTTACCAGAATTAAGAGGAGACCTACAGAATGGGAGAAAATCTTTGCCAGCTATTTATTGGATAAATAATTAATATCCACAACATATAAAGAACTCCAAATTTAAATACCAGAACAACAATTCATTTATTAAAAGAGCAAATGAATGAAACAGTTCTCAAAAGAAGAATTAAAAGTGACCAACAGACACATGAAGAAATGTTCAACATCCTCAGCCATAAAGGAAATGCAAATCAAAACTACATTGAGATTCCATTTTATCCTTGTCAGAATGGCTATCATCAAGAAAATAAGAAACAATGCTGGGATGGCAGTACCCTCCTACAATACCACTTACTCAGGAGATCAAGATCAGAAGTAATGTGGGTGGAGGACAGCTTGGGAAAAAAGTTAGTGAGGCAACCATCTAAACCACCAGCTTTTTTAAAATATAAAACTCTTATATGATTATTTCAGGAACATTAGATCCACTGTTTTTTATTAGGGTAAATTAATTATACAAAGGCTTTTATTGTGGTATTTCTGTACAGGTATACAATATTCTTTGATTGAATTCAACCCCTTTATTGCTCTTTGTTTTTCTACCTCCCCCTTTTTCAACCGATTTTAATAGGTTTCATTATTCTATTTTCAGACGTGCATATAAAATATTTCAACCACACAGGATTCCAAGATGGTGGCTAGAGGTAGGAAGCAGAAAGCGACCATCCTATAGTGAAATCTTGGAGAGATGCTGGAGACACACTTTGCAGGCATAATCACCGAGAAAAGGCATAACTTTGACCCCTCCACATCTCCAGCTGGTGCAGAGAATCTCCACTTCACGTTAAACGGAGAAACGAGGAGGGCCCCCGGGGCCGCCAGTGGCCGGTGCCCATACGGCTTGGAAGACACGGACCAGGTGAGCTTCGCGGTACCGCGGTAGCCCCACAGACAAGCCTGGGCCAGAGCAGCATAGCCCCCTGGACAGACTGACCTCCACCCGGGAAAAAAAAAAAAAGAGAAACTGAGTAATAAGCAATAGGAACAGTTAAGACGCTGGAAAGAGGGTGGGGCGCCCTGAGCGCTGAAGATTGGGGGAAGGGAATCCTTCCCGGGACTGTAAATAAACAAGCTGGGCAGGCCGGAGAGCCTCTGGCGGGAGCGGGGCATGCGCCCAGCGACCAGGAGCAGGGAAGCTTGTGAGAGGAGGGAAGACCCACTTCCCACGTGAACTGTAAATAAACATGGCGGCCAGCAGGAGCAGCAGCACTGCCCAGTAAGCAGGAGCAGGAAAGCTTCTGAAAGTGGCAGTGGGAGGAAAACTTCACAGGAGAGGGGGGAAGACCCACCTCCCACATGAACTGTAAATAAACACACAGGCCTGACAACACGGGGCAGTGTCACCTTTCCCAGTGCTTGGAAAGGGGAAAGCCTGTAGCAGAGGCTCCCGCACAGGAGAACTCTGAACAAACAAAGCCTGTGGGACCAGGTGAGTGCTAGCTCACCCCAGAGATCTGCATAAATAATGACGCCAGCTACAGGCTGAGAGCAGCAGGCAGGCAAGCCACAGTTGCAGATACCACTCTCAGAACTGCCTCCAGACGCTTTTTTTTCTTTTTCTCCCTACCTTTGATGAGAGAACAACTGAATTACACCTGCAAGCCGAAAAACTTACTGAAACTGTATTGCATTTGAACTGGGGACACTTGGTGGGGCTTTTGTGTGTGTGTGTGTGTGTGTGTGTGTGTGTGTGTGTGTGTGTGAGTGTGTAGTTTTGTTCTACTTTATGCATCCCCTTTGATGAGACAACTACAGAACAACATCTGAGGCACCAACTCCAGGACTGGAGATTGAGACGGACACCCAAATTATTAAGACTGAAACTGCATTGCATATAAACTTGGAAGTTTTTTGGTTTTTTTTTTTTATTTTCTATTTTCCATTTTATTTTAATTCATTTTTATATATAGATATTACTTTCATTTACTTATTTTTTATTTTTTTATCTTTGATTTTCAATCCTCTCTCTGTCTCTCTAATGTCTGTTCATCTTACTGTTGATTAGTACACTAACACTCCCTGTTTATACCTTTGAAACTCTCTTGTCTGATACCTTGTTCTGCTTTCTCCCTCTTGTCTGTATATTTGTTTTTCCCGTTTTCTTTAACTTCTTGCTTTCCATCTCAGCTCATTTTTCCATTCTAAATATTACCATTGTTATTATTACAAGCTAGAAAATACTTAATTACACACAGTACAGGGACAGTAACAACACCAAGGACAATGACGGGAAGACAGAAAAAACAGGGAAACCAGTTTCCCCACAGCAAAAAATTAGTACAGGAACCAGAGGGGAATGAAGAGAACAGAAACTCAGATCCAGACTCCAACAAAATGAAGATAAACTATGCCAAAGAACCCAATGAAGCCCACAAGAATACTTTAAAAGAAGACATACTACAAGTACTCAATGAGAATTTTATAGAGATGATACTGGATAGGGTCAACCAAAATGTACAGGAGACACTCAAGAAATTCCAAGACAATAAAAATAGAGAATTTGAAAAAGCAAAAGAAGAAATAAAGGAAACCATAGAAACACTGTATAAACACCAAAGTGAAAGAGAGAACACAATGAATAAATGGATAAATGAACTCAGGACAAAAATAGACAACAATAAAGAAGAAAACTTCCAGGATATGGAAAACCTCAGAAAAAAGAACGAAACAGAACTGCAAAACAAAATGGAAGGCCAATCCAGCAGAATGGAACAAACAGAAGACAGAATCTCAGAACTTGAAGATGAAATGGTAATTAAAGGAAAAACCGAAGAACTATTAATTAAACAACTCAAGACCTGTGAAAAGAAAATGCAAGAACTCACTGACTCCATCAAAAGACCAAACTTGAGAATCATGGGCATTGAAGAAGGAGAAGAGGTGCAAGAGAAGGGAATGCGTAATATATTCAACAAAATAATAATGGAAAATTTCCCAAATCTAGAGAAAGATATTCCCATACAGATGCAAGAGGCCTCCAGGACACCAAACAGACCAGATCAAAATAGAACTACTCCACGACATATCATCATTAAAACAACAAGTTCAGAAACTAAGGAAAGAATATTGAAGGCTGTAAGAGAGAAAAAACAAGTAACATACAAAGGTAAACCCATCAAAATCACAGCAGACTTCTCAACAGAAGCATTAAAAGCAAGAAGAGCATGGGGTGAGATCTTCCAGGCACTGAATGAAAATAACTTCAACCCCAGGATACTCTACCCAGCAAAACTATTATTCAAAATAGATGGAGCAATAAAAGTCTTCCATGATAAGCAGAAACTAAAACAATATGTGACCACAAAGCCACCATTACAAAAGATTCTGCAAGGGATCCTGCACACAGAAAGTGACACCCAACTTAACCATGAAAAGGCAGGCAGCACCAAACCACAGGATAAGAAAAAGCAAGACAGTAGAGAGTAACATCAAGTTAGGTACACACAATCAAACCTTCAAATAACTAAGATGACTAAATGGCAGGAATCACCACATACCTATCAGTACTAACGCTTAATGTTAATGGACTTAATTCACCCATCAAAAGACACCATTTGACAAAATGGATTAAAAAAGAAGATCCAACAATTTGTTGCTTACAGGAGACTCATCTCACCGACAGAAATAAGCATATGCTTAGGATGAAAGGCTGGAAGAAGATTTACCAAGCCAATGGCCCCCGAAAACAAGCAGGAGTAGCAATACTTATCTCTGACAAAGTAGACTTTAAACCTACATTGATCAAATGAGATAAAGAAGGACATTCCATACTAATAAAAGGGGAAATAGACCAAAAGGAAATAATAATCATCAATCTGTACGCACCCAATGTCAACACACCCAATTTCATCAAACATACCCTGAAATACCTAAAAGCATATATAAACGCCAACACAGTGGTTGTGGGAGACTTTAACACTCCATTATCATCAATAAATAGGTCATCCAAACAAAAAATCAATAAAGAAATCCAAGATCTAAAATATGCAATAGATCAAGTGGACCTAGTAGATGTCTACAGAACATTTCATCCAACCTCTACACAATATACATTCTTCTCAGCAGCCCATGGAACCTTCTCCAAAATAGATCATATCCTAGGGCACAAAGCAAGCCTCAGCAAATATAAGAAAATAGAAATAATACCGTGCATACTATCTGACCACAATGCAGTAAAAGTAGAACTCAACAACAAAAGTAAAGACAAAAAACATGCAAACAGCTGGAAACTAAATAACTCATTACTTAATGAAGAGTGGATCATCGATGAAATACAAGAGGAAATTAAAAAGTTCCTGGAAGTCAGTGAAAATGAAAACACAACCACCGGAACCTATGGGACACAGCTAAGGCAGTCTTGAGAGGAAAGTTTATAGCCATGAGTGCATATATTAAAAAGATTGAAAGATCCCAAATCAATGACCTAATGATACATCTCAAACTCATAGAAAAACAAGAACAAGCAAATCCCAAAACAAATAGAAGGAGAGAAATAATAAAAATAAGAGCTGAAATCAACGAAATAGAAACAAAAAAAACCATACAAAGAATTAATGAAACAAAAAGTTGGTTCTTTGAAAAAATAAACAAGATCGATAGACCCCTGGCAAACCTGACTAAAATGAGGAGAGAAAAAACCCAAATTAGTAGAATTAGGAATGCAAAAGGGGAGATAACAACAAACACCATGGAAGTCCAGGAAATCATCAGAGATTACTTTGACAACCTATATTCAAATAAACTTGAAAATCTAAAAGAAATGGACAGATTTCTAGATACATATGATCATCCAAAACTGAACCAAGAGGAAATTAATCACCTGAATAGACCTATAACACAAAATGAAATTGAAGCAGCAATCAAGAGTCTCCCCAAAAAGGAAAGTCCAGGACCTGATGGATTCTCTGCTGAATTCTATCAGACCTTTAAAGAAGAACTGATACCAACCCTCCTTAAACTGTTCCATGAAATAGAAAGGGAAGGAAAACTGCCAAACACATTTTATGAAGCCAGTATTACACTTATCCCAAAACCAGGCAAAGACACCTCCAAAAAGGACAACTATAGGCCAATCTCCTTAATGAACATTGATGCAAAAATCCTCAACAAAATAATGGCAAACCGAATTCAGCAACACATCAAAAAGATTATTCACCACGACCAAGTAGGCTTCATCCCAGGAATGCAGGGGTGGTTCAACATACGAAAATCAATAAACGTAATAAGCCACATTAACAGAAGCAAAGACAAAAACCACTTGATCATCTCAATAGATGCAGAAAAAGCCTTTGATAAGATCCAACATCATTTCATGATAAAAGCTCTAAGAAAACTAGGACTAGAAGGAAAGTTCCTCAACATTATAAAAGCTATATATGACAAACCTACAGCCAGCATTATACTTAACGGAGAAAAATTAAAACCATCCCCTCTAAAATCAGGAACCAGACAAGGATGCCCACTATCTCCACTCCTATTCAACATAGTATTGGAATTCCTAGCCAGAGCAATTAGGCAAGAAGAAGGAATAAAAGGAATACAAATAGGTAAAGAAACTGTCAAAATATCCCTATTTGCAGACAACATGATCCTATACCTTAAAGACCCAAAAAACTCTACTCAGAAGCTTCTAGACATCATCAATAGCTATAGCAAGGTAGCAGGATATAAAATCAACATAGAAAAATCATTAGCATTTCTATACACTAACAATGAGCAAACGGAAAAAGAATGTATGAAAACAATTCCATTTACAATAGCCTCAAACAAAATCAAATACCTAGGTGTAAACCTAACAAAAGATGTGAAAGACCTCTACAAGGAAAACTATACACTTCTGAAGAAAGAGATTGAGGAAGACTATAGAAAGTGAAGAGATCTCCCATGCTCATGGATAGGTAGAATCAACATAGTAAAAATGTCGATACTCCCCAAAGTAATCTACATGTTTAATGCAATTCCCATCAAAATTCCAATGACATTCATTAAAGAGATTGAAAAATCTACTGTTAAATTTATATGGAAACACAAGAGGCCACGAATAGCCAAGGCAATACTCAGTCAAAAGAACTATGCAGGAGGTATCACGATACCTGACTTCAAACTATATTACAAAGCAATAACAATAAAAACAGCATGGTACTGGCACACAAACAGACATGAAGACCAGTGGAACAGAATAGAGGATCCAGATATGAAGCCACACAACTATAAGCAACTTATCTTTGACAAAGGAGCTAAAAATATACGATGGAGAAATAGCAGCCTCTTCAACAAAAACTGCTGGGAAAACTGGTTAGCAGTCTGCAAAAAACTGAAACTAGATCCATGTATATCACCCTATACCAAGATTAACTCAAAATGGATCAAGGATCTTAATATCAGACCCCAAACTCTTAAGTTGATACAAGAAAGAGTAGGAAATACTCTGGAGTTAGTAAGTACAGGTAAGAACTTTCTCAATGAAACCCCAGCAGCACAGCAACTAAGAGATAGCATAGATAAATGGGACCTCATAAAACTAAAAAGCTTCTGTTCATCAAAAGAAATGGTCTCTAAACTGAAGAGAACACCCACAGAGTGGGAGAAAATATTTGCCAATTATACATCAGACAAAGGACTGATAACCAGATTATACAGGGAACTTAAAAAACTAAATTCTCCCAAAACTAATGAACCAATAAAGAAATGGGCACGTGAACTAAACAGAACTTTCTCAAAAGAAGAAATTCAAATAGCCAGAAAACACATGAAAAAATGCTCACCATCTCTAGCAATAAAGGAAATGCAAATTAAAACCACACTAAGATTCCACCTCACCCCTGTTAGAATAGCCATCATCAGCAACACCACCAACAACAGGTGTTGGCGAGGATGCGGGGAAAAAGGAACCCTCTTACACTGTTGGTGGGAATGTAGACTAGTACAACCACTCTGGAAAAAAATTTGGAGGCTACTTAAAAAGCTGGACATCGATCTACCATTTGATCCAGCAATACCACTCTTGGGGATATACCCAAAAGACTGTTACTCCAGAGGCACCTGCACATCCATGTTTATTGTGGCACTATTCACAATAGCCAAGTTATGGAAACAGCCAAGATGCCCCAGCACTGATGAATGGATTAAGAAAATGTGGTATCTATACACAATGGAATTTTATGCAGCCATGAAGAAGAACGAAATGTTATCATTCACTGGTAAATGGATGGAATTGGAGAACATCATTCTGAGTGCGGTTAGCCTGGCTCAAAAAACCAAAAATCATATGTTCTCCCTCATATGTGGACATTAGATCAAGGGCAAACACAACAAGGGGATTGGACTATGAGCACATGATAAAAGTGAGAGCACACAAGGGAGGTGTGAGGATAGGTAAGACACCTAAAAAACTAGCTAGCATTTGTTGCCCTTAATGCAGAGAAACTAAAGCAGATACCTTAAAGCAACTGAAGCCAATAGGAAAAGGGGAACAGGAACTAGAGAAAAGGTTAGATCAAAAAGAATTAACCTAGAAGGTAACACCCACGCACAGGAAATCAATGTGAGTCAATGCCCTGTATAGCTATCCTTATCTCAACCAGCAAAACCCCTTGGTCCTTCCTATTATTGCTTATACTCTCTCTACAACAAAATTAGAAATAAGGGCAAAATAGTTTCTGCTGGGTATTGAGGTGGGGGGAGAGGGAGGGGGCGGAGTGGGTGGTAAGGGAGGGGGTGGGGGCAGGGGGGAGAAATGAACCAAGCCTTGTATGCACATATGAATAATAAAAGAAAAATGAAAAAAAAAATTTCAACCATAACTCCCTACCCCAGCCCCCTCTCCTTTTTCCTTGTCCTCTCCCACTGTTTCTCCTCCCAAAACATTCCCCATTTTGTACTCATGTCATTCTTTTTTGTTGTTGTTGTTCTAGATTCTGTATATGAGAGAGAACAACCAATATTTCTCTTTCTCATTCTGGCTTATTTCACATCACATAGTGATCTCCAATTCCACTCATTTTCCTGCAAATGACATAGTTTTATTCTTCTGTATGCCTTCACTGTGTGTGTACACAACACTGACTTTCATCCATTCATTGGTTGGACACATAGGGTGATTCCATAGCTTGTGTATTTTGAGTAGTGTTGCAATAAACATGGGTGTGTAGGTGTCTCTATTGCATGCTGACACTCGGTTCTTTGGATATATGCCCAGGAATGGTATAGCAGGATTATATGGTAGTTCTATTTTTAGTTTCTTGAGGAACCTCTATGCTGATTTCCATAGTGACTACACTAATTTACAGCTCTACCAACAAGGTAAAAGGGTTCCCTTTATCCTCACTAGCATTTGTTATTGTTTCTTTTTTTCTATTTTTGGCAGTAGTGGGATTTATACTCAAGGCCTTGTACCACTTGAATCAAACCCCCCAGTCTTTTTTTCCTCACTTATTTTTTTTCAGATAGGGTCTCTTGCTTTTTGCTTGGGCCTGACCTCAGACCACGGTCCTCCTACATATGCCTCCTGAATAGCTAAGAGTACAAGCATAAGCCACCAGCACCCAGATCCAGGCAATCTTTGATGAGCACTGGTGACTTGATACGCAGGCAGCCTTCAATCCTGTTCTTATTCACAAGTTCTCTATCACAAGTAAGTGAAGGAAAGGTGACCATTCAGAATAGAATGCATTGATTTACCTCAAACTTTATGTAAATTTTTCAGAACTGCCCATTAACCTGCCTTGTTCCTTATTCATCAAGTTCACAATGTAGGGAGACCTGGTAGGACAACTGCTGGAAGGAAACCATTCCCTTGAATACTCTCTTAAACTCACCAGAGGATCTCATTGATATCTCAAGTATGTGGAGATGAATGTGGTGTACTTGATTGTTTGCTTAACTTTCTGGATTTTTAAAAGTGTTGATTATATTGCATTAACAAAGAAAATGTTAAACAATTGAAACTCCTTCTTGGAAATATTTGTATGCATTGCAAGACTAAGACTATCACACAGGTTAGGCAACAAAACAAGCCAGGGCACTTTAATTATATGTGACTTTGTCCTCATTATCTTCAAAAGTGCAAGTAGTTGAGAAAAGTAGGGTTTTAAAGAATAATGGGGCTAATATCTGTGACAAAACAGATTAAAATTGTCCTGCAGTCTTATCTTTTGCCATGGAAGAAATCTTCCATCCTAACTAATTGAATTTAGTCCAGAATTATAATTATGCTTGATCAAGCCTTGAATATGAAATTTCTGACAAATAAATATGTGACATTAAACCAGAAGTCATAGCCATGAAATCATAACCTTGTGTAGTTTTGGAGACTCTAAAGTTGCATTAGAAGTAGAAAAACTCAGGGTTTTTTGGAGGCTACATTCATAACTCTTTAACAATATAATCCGACAATAAATTGTCAGAGCCAGCAGTGGGACCTTGACTGTTTTTCAATGGACTCCTCCAATCTTCCTATAAAATCAGAATAAGGTTTAGTATTTCTGGCATATTTTAATAATCCTAAATTGTTTTTTATTTAATTTTTATTTTTAAGACTTTAAAAACTCAACTGAAGGAGTGTATTAAACCTTTTATCTTTTTCTATCTCTAAATATTTTATGACATTTTAGTTTTTCTTTCTCTCTCCCCTTTTTTCTCTCTCCTTTCTTTCTCTCTTTCTCTCTCTCTCTCCTCACTTTATCCATGAAGATCTCATCCTAATTTTGTTTTCATTTCTTCAACTTTATATCTATTTCTTTCCAGCCAATTACACAGATAAATTATCAGAGCTAAAGATCTTATCTGGACATGATTTTTAAGCCTGAAGACTCACTTAAAATGAAATTATTGTCCTTCATGGGTTGTCTATTTATCTTTTCTCATTTCATGATAGGATATGTGAAGTGGGTTGGGTCAGGAGACTATCCCTTAACCTGATCTGTCTCAGTGGATTGCTTCCCATTTCTGACAGAAGGACACCGATGAGAAAGATTAGGAAAGATATGGACATTATGAGTTTCTCTTTTTCTAGGGTTGCATCTTCAGAGTTAGTGACTATATATACCAGTATGTACTAGATATTTCTTGGTTTTGCTGTTGTCCAATTAACTACTAATGAGTTTCTTTTCACTCACAATTGTAACCTGGCTCATGTAATAAATTATATGGTAAACCCATTTCTAAGTTGCTTTTTATAGCTGATTCAGTTTGGGACAGGTTTTTCATGAGATGATCTCCTTCTTGTAAGAACATTCCCAAAGTGGTTAAAAATCTCTCTATATATTCACATTCTCACTTCTACTGACTACTTTATCTAGAGTTTAGAGCAACTGGTGACAATGATCCTGTTTGCCTTTCACTCTATGCAATGGTATACCAACAGTTGTAGTAATATCTGTGTCCAACCAGTAAGACAATGCTAAATATTTTATGTATTCCTTGGGTGGTAGCCAACTCTGATCTAAGTAAGTTTCTGTATTATTAAGAATATACTTGTATAATAAGTAGATTTAAATACAGTTGACACCTAAACAACAGGAATTTGAGCTGTGAGGGTCCATTTATAGGTGAAATTTTGAAAAAATTTGCATATGAGTTGGGTGTAGTGGTATATGCCTGTAATTCCAGCTACTTGGGAGGTGGAGAAAGGATGGTCATGGTTCTAGGCCAGCCAGATCCAAACTGGAAGTTCCTATCTGTAAAACAAACTAAAATCAAAAGGGTTGAGGTCATGACTCAAGTAGTTGAACATTTGTCTAGCAGGCCTGAGGCCCAGAGTTCAATCCCTTGTACTGTCCAAACAAATAAACAATGGAGAAACAGACTTTCTAGGAGGATCTACAGCAACATAGCAGAGGAATAGAAGCTTTTTCCATCAGGCTGCATGGATAAGGGTTTGGAAATCGAAGAAGAGACCACATACAGAAAAGCCAAAGAGAGGAAAGCAAAGGCAAAACATAATTGGATATCTGAAAAATATAGCAAATCAAAATGACAACACAGAAACAGCTTGCACTGCTAGTCCCTACTCCCCCTGGGCAGACAGGAAGACTACCTGAAAATAAGCCAAGCAGTGGCCACAACAGGCAGGCAAAACTACCTCAGGAATAATTATGCCACCCACAAATCTTAACCATAGTGTGGGGTTATCATGAGGTAGTAATTTCCACCAGTGAAGCAGGCTAGCAGCAAAACAGGACAACCCTGAATGTCCCATACCTCAGAAATCTGTGTCAGAGCATCTTCTTGAGTGAGACTGCTGACTGAGTCTGTTTTCTCAAGACACCTGACTGCAGAGAGTCCTTGAACTCTCAGTGAACTGAGAAGTTAAAGGGGCTGGGGTAGGGAACTGGAGATCCTACCTAATTGCTTTGAATTCTCCAAGGCAAAACACCTAGCCTTCCCTGGCAGAGAGCTCAGATATAAGAAGCTCCTTACAGGAAGACCAGCTTAGAGACTGAACAATCTGAGAAATATGGAAAATTGTAAACCATAGATTTCTGTGTCTCCCAGCTATATTGTTTGTGTAGAAACCTGGCACCAGAGCATCTGAGGCAGAAAAATAGCAAAAAAAAAAAAAAAAAAAATGCCTAAAGGTTATGAAGCCCATCCAATCTTGTCACAAAAGCCCCCATTAAATCAGGTCAATTGAAAAACAAAGCACCCAGTCCCCATTGACTGAGACCTTGTTAGAGCAGTTACTAAAGCTGCCTAATAGCAAATAACAAGCAGCAAGCTTTTAACTGAGCAAATCTTGGATTTTAAAGGTCACAGCCTGGGTTGCTCCAGGTCTCCAAACCACCAAAGGCAGACATGGAAAGGGGGAGGCTTGGACTAGGTCCAAGTGGGAAAAGCAGTAAAAGACATAGAGGTGGGGGGGTCTGACGCCACCTCATGGAAAGAGTGGTCCTGCCAGCTGAGAACACTCTATATTTCAACAGAAAGTCTCATTCCCCATCTTTGATGGATGCCATCCAGAGGGCAAAGCTCTTTAAGAGAATTGGCCTGGAAACTCTCAATTACATTGTCTCAGCTGCCCTTCCCTGAGGTCCTGGCTAGAAAGGTACAACTCCGCCTTGCTGAAGCTGTTCCCATAACAACCATACTAGAAGGACCAGTGGAAAAACACAGTTATTTTAACAAGAAAGAAGTGTGCTTTATTCATTTGTTTCATTTATTTGTTGTTGTTGATTTTATTTTGTTTTGTTTTGTTTCTTTGATTGTTCTTGTTTGACTATTTCTCTCCTTTGTCTTTTATTCACTATTTCCCAGTTATAAATATCTACAGCTGTCTCATATTACTATCTCCTACATCTACCTTCCCTTCTTCTTCTTATCCTCCTCCCCTCCCTTTCCTACACTCAATCCCACAATAATTAATTTTCAGTCCTTATAACTTTCAACCAGTTAAGCCCTCAGATCATCCCCCTAGAAATCAGAATTTTGTTCCATAACTTTACTGGAGAGACAGATTAGGGCTTCAATTGTTCCTTAACATTCATATGCTAGATTTATTGCTGAATTACTAACCTTGTTATGGCTGTAGGTTATCCACTCACCCAGGGAAGTAAAATGGATATTAGACTAACAGATGTGCAAAGCATAGTATAGAAATTTAAGCATGAAAAACCAAGGCAATGTCTCACCTCCAAACTTCCAGCAAACAACACAGTATCTGAATCCAAATATAATGAATTGGCTGAGAATTCAGAAGCCTATTGTTAAAAATGATCAGAGACCTTAAAGAGGACTCAAATAAATAGATAAATGAAGTGAAGAAATCAATCCAAGACCTAGACAAGAAAGTCAACATCATGGAAGAGAAATTCAGCAAGGAAATGAAAATTATGAAAAATAACCAAGTAGAAATGTTAAAAATGAAAACCTCAATAAATCAAATACAAGCTGCAATAGACAGTACTACCAGCGGACAAGATCAAACAGAAGAAAGGATATCAGAGTTAGAGAAGCAGGTGGAGGAGTTATTGCATGCAAATAATCATAAAGAAAAAAATTAATACACATGAATGCAACTTACAAAATCTCTGGGACTTACTCAAAAGACCAAACCTAAGAAATCATGGGAAGAAAGAAGGAGGTGAAATACAAACTAAAGGCATAGGAAAACTATTCAATGAAATCATAGCAGAAATTTTCCAAATCTATGTAATGATACAGGCACCCCTGTAGAGGAGCTTTTTGAACTCCAAATAGACATGATCAGTAAAGAACAACCCCACAGTGCATCATAATTCAAATGCCAAATCTAGAGAATAAAGAAAGGAAACTGAAAGTTTTAAGAGAAAAACATCAGTTCACATATAAAGGTAAACACATAAGAATCACCTCGGACCTCTCATCCCAAACCCTAAAAACTAGGAAAGCATGGAGCTATGACAGAGAATAACTGTCAACCAAGAATACTTAATCCAGCAAAGCTGTGCTTCAACCTCCATGGAGCAATAAAGATCTTCCAAGACAAGGATAAGCTAAAGCAGTTCATGAACAAAAGGATTTGAGTAATCCTTTGCATTACAAAGGATACTCAAAGGAATAATCCATATGGAAGAGAACAAAAAACTATCACAAATATGAGAGGAGAGGAAAAGAATAAAACTCAAAAGGAGAACTGATGAACCTACAAGAGCTAGGAAAGCAGCAAACATGATCAACTCTGAAAACCAGGAGATGAACAAAGCCAAAAACAGAGAACAATCAACTTAAGACTCAATCTGTGAAAAAAAGAAAAAGAAATAGAAACACAGGAATTAAAAATACCTCTCAATTATAACCCTAAATGTAAATGGACTTAACTCTCCAATCAAAAGATGCAGATTGTTAGATTGGATCAAAAAACAGGATCCAACAATCTGTTGTCTATAAGAAACACACTTCACAACCAAAGACATACACAAACTAAAAGTAGTAGGCTGGAAAAAGATTTACCAGGCATGTGGAAACCAAAAGCAAAGAATAGCTATTCTCATATCAGAAAAAAACAGGTTTTATGCAAACATAAGACAGAAGAGATAAAGAACATCATTACATACTAATAAAGGGAACAATTCAGCAAGAAGATATAACAGTTCTAAATATACATGCAGCTAACATTTATGCCCCCAAGTTCATAAAACAAACACTTCTGAGCTTAAAGGAACAGATAGGACCAGATACAAGGATTGTCACAGATCTCAACAACCCATTTTCTTCAATAGACAGACCATCCAGACAAAAAGTCAACAAAGATATTTTAGAACTAAACAATACCATGGATGAAGTGGACATAACAGACATTCGTAAAGTATTACATCCTACTGCAGAAGAGTACACATTTGTCTCAGCAGTCCATTCCTTTGTCTTAACAGACCATAATGGAATAAAATTAGAAATCAATAGTAAGGAAAACTACCAGAACCATTCAAACTCACAGAGACTGAATAATCTCCATAACACTTTTAAAGGATCAATGGGTCATTGAAGAAATTAAGAAATTCTTAGACTCAAATGAAAATGAGGATACAATTTACCAGAACCTGTGGAAAAAGCAAAGAGTCTTAAAGGGAAGTTTGTAGCCAAGAGTGCTTACATCAGAAAATTAGAAAGCTCTCAGATAAATAATCTTATGATACATCTCAAACTCTTAGAAAAACAAGGGCAAGACAACCCAAAAAGTAATGTACAGAAAGAGATTGCAAAAATCAGGACAGAAATCAATGAATTGGAGACCTAAAAGAAGAAAGGAGAAGAACCAAGTTAGTAAAATCAGAGATGAAAGAGGAATATTAGGACAGACAATAATGACATTCAGAAGATCCTACAGGAATACTTTAAAAACCTATACTCCAGCAAACTGGATAATGCGAAGAAATAGATAAATTTCTTGACACATATCACTCACCAAATTTTAACCAAGAAGTCATTAAAAACTTAAACAGATCTATAACAAGCAATGAAATTAAGAAACTCACAAAAAAGAAAAGTCCAGCCTCTGATGGATTCCCTGATGAATTCTACTGGATCTTCAAAGAAGAACTAACACCAATGCTCCTCAAATTATTCCATAAAGTACAAAAGGAAGGAATACTACCAAACACATTCTACAAAGACAGAATCACCCTAAAAAGAAAGCCAGGTAAAGATGCATTCAAGAAAGAGGGTTATAGGCCAATATCCCTCCCTGATGAACATAAATGTGAGGATCCTCAATAAAATACTTGCTAATGAAATCCAACAACACATTACAAAGATCATATACCCTGACCAAGCAGGTTTCATTCCAGGGATATAAGAATGCTATAACATATATAAATCAATAAACATAATACAATACATAAACAGAATCACATACAAAAATCACACCATCATATCAATAGATGCAGAACAAGCCTTTGACAAAATTCTACATCCTTTCATGATAAAGGCGCTGAAGAAACTAGGAATAGAAGGCACATTCCTCAACATTATAAAGACTATATATGGTAAATGCATAGCCAACATCATACTTAATGGGGAAAAACTGAAACCATGTCCTCTAAAATTGGGAATGAGGCAAAGGTGCCCACTCTCTCCATTCTTATTCAACATAATGCTGAAATTCCTAGCCAAAGATAAGACAGAGAAAGAAATACAAGGGATCCAAATAGGGAAGAAGTCAAAATGTCCTTATTTGCAGATGATGTGATCTTATACCTGAAAGACCCTAACGACTCAACCAAAAAACTCTTAGATCTTATACACACATTCAGTAAAGTAGCAGGATACAAAATCTACACATAAAATCAGTAGCATTTCTACACACAAACAGTGAACACTATGAGGAAGAAAGCAGGAAAAAAACACTGTTCACAGTAGCTCCAAAAAATTTAAAATACCAATGAATAAATTTAAAGGAGGTGACTAACCTATATAATAAAAATTATAAGCCACTATAGAAAGAAATAAAGACATTAGAAGATGGAAGGACATCTCATGCTCATGGGTCAGTAGACTCAATATTGTGAAAATTACTGTAGTACTGAAAGATATCTGTATATTCAATGCAATCCCTATCAGATTTCCAATGACATTCTTTACAAAGATAGTAAAGTCAATCTTAAAATTCAAATGGAAGCACAAAAGACTTTGAATAGCCAAAGCAATTCTGAGCTGAAAAAATAACACTAGGGGTATCAAAATACCAAACTTCAAACTATACTACAAATCTGTAGTAATAAAAACAGCATGGTACAGGCACAAAAACAGATATGGAGACCAATGAAGTAGAATAGAACACCCTGACACAAACCCACACAACTATATCCATCTGATTTTCAACAAAGAAGCTCAAAATATGTGTTGGAGAAAAGATAGCCTCTTTAACACATGGTGCTGGGGAAATTGGATTTCCACCTGCAGAAGACTGAAACTGCACCCCAATCTCTCACCTTGCACTGGTATCAATTCAAAGTGGCTCAAGTGGTAGAACACTTGCTTAACAAGCATGAGGCTCTGAGTTTAAATACCAGTCCTTCAACAAAAAAGAAGAAAAAGAAGAAGAAGAAGAAGAAGAAGAAGAAGAAGAAGAAGAAGAAGAAGAAGAAGAAGATCATAGTGTAAGATCTGAAATGGTGAAATTATGAAATTAATCCAGGGAAAAAATAGGGAACAAACAGGATCACATAGGCATAGCTATTATGAATCTTTAATAGCTCAGTAAGTAAGAGAAAGTATTGACAAGTGGGATAACATAACACTAAAAACCTTCTGCACAGCAAAGTAAACAATCACCAGAATGAAGGTACAGTCTACAGTATGGGAGAAAATCTTTGCCTGCTATACATCTGATAAGGGATTAATAACCAGAATATGCAGGGAACTCAAAAAAACTAACCTCTCAAAGAATCAATAACTGAATGAATAAATGGACAAATGAATTGAATAGACAATTCTCAAAAGAAGCAGCACAAATACCCAATAAAATGGCCATAAAGGAAATGCAAATCAAAACGACAGAGATTCCATCTTACCCTGTCAAAATGGCAATCGTTAATAACACAAACAAGAACAAATACTGGCAATGATGTGGGGAAAAAGGAACACTTCTACACTGTTGGTGGGAATGTAAATTAGTGTAACCACGATGGAAAGCAATATGGAGGTCCCTCAAAAAACTAAAAATAGACCTACCATACAATCTAGTGGTACTACTCCTAGGCATATAGCTGAAGGAATGTGCCCCAGCATATGATAGAGCCACTTGCACAAACACCTATGCTTATTGCAGTACTGTTCACAATAGCCAATCTTTGGAAATAGCCCAGATGCCCTAGAATTTATGAATGGATTAAGAAAATGTGGTATATGTACACAATGGAGTTTTATTCTTCAATAAAAAAGAATGAAATTACGTTGCTTGCAGACAAGTGGGTGTAAAAAGAGAACATCATGTTAAGCAAAGTAAGCCAGTTTCAAAAATCAAAAGTCACATATTTTCCCTTGTATGCAGAAGCAGATCTATAATTTAAATGTATATATAAATACATATACATATACGTATATACTCGTATATATTGAGAGAACAAAATTGTATTAATGAGTCTATCTGAGGGGACTATGGGAGGTGGGAGAAGAAAAGAAAATGTTAGGGAATGAAAAGTATGGAAACAACCCATCTATATATGCATATAATATAATGTACTTCACAGTAAGCTATCCAATATTAGAGGAATATTAGAGGAGCATGGTGATAGAGAAAGAGTAAGTGATGGGGAATTCAATTTGCTTAAAGCTCATATATATAAGACTGAAGTACCAAGGCAAAACTCCTTTGAAGTATCAATATACACTTAAAAATTTTTTAAAATGAAGGGTAAGAAAGCAAAATATCTCTTTTCCAGGAGTGGGTACCAGTGGGAGAGGTGGGCATAAGGAAAGGGTGAATGAAGGTGCATATGGTGGATGTATTTTGTATTCATATATGAAAATAGAAGAATGAAACCTGTTGAAATTGTTCTAAGAAGTGAGGAAAGAGGATGAGGAAGAATGATAGAGGGGGTAAATCTAAGATATATTTTAAGCACATATGCAAATATCAAAATGTATCCTTCTATACAACTATTATATACTAATAAAAAATTTTTTAAAACCAAAAACAGCAACAAAAATTATAGGTGAATTATATAGCATAGAAATATTGAAAAAGTGAAGAAAAATTTAGCTGTATTAAGAATGAATAAGACATATGTAGATAATAATCTAGTTTATCCTTTACTACTACAATGCACAAATATATTATAAAAGTTACACTTTATCAAAACATATACACTGAACACTTATGGATCACACATGGCTCTATTTATAGTTGAAAGAAATGTAAGCAAAGACATAGTGTTAAGTTATAAATTGCATACAATTAATGGTAATCTATACTGTATTGCTGTATGGGGTTAACAAATGCAGGTGACTGAAAAATAAGACTTGGAACCTGAATATAAAGACAGATCTTTAAAAGTAATGTAATTTAGAGACAGATGGCAGAGAGGAAAGTGAGGAGGGAGAGGAGAGAGAGGTTGAAAGAGAGAGAGAGAGAAAGGAGAGAGAACCCAAACAATTTTCTCTCACTAAATCTCTGGCTGACTCTGAACCATGGTTGCTAGACCAGATTGCAAGCAGCCAAATTAAGGACAAAAGAATTGAAATGAATGAGACTTGAGCTGTCACTGGAGATGTTTGCAGTTTGAATCTATACAAATTAATTGCCTGCTAAAATGAACAAACAAATCCAAACAACATTTTTGAGTCATTTATCTGAACCCAGAGTCTTCATAACATAATATTCTCAGTGTCTAGAATATGACCCATAATAGAAGAGAAGCAGGGAGATGTAAAACATGCTGAAGATGTAGAGGAAACAAAGTCAATGGAGTCCAACTTTGAGATGACCCAGATGGAAGCAGCAAAGAAGGATTTCAGCTATGTTTGGTGATGCAAGGAAAACATACACTGAATAAAAAAATACAAATTATCTAAAATGAGCTAGATTTGAGTTCTTAAACTGAAATCTATTGCTTCTTGATTAATTTATAGGATGGGATTAACAGCAGAAAAGAGGTGACAGAGAATGAGATTTGAAGACAGGTCATTAAAAATGATCTATTATGAGAATGATTGAACAGAATGATTGACAGACTAGGAGACTTTGGTGCCACTATTAGAAATTTTAACATACATTTGGTTCAGGGAGAAGAGAAGAAAGAGAACAGGACAGGAAAATATTTGAAGTAATTATTGCCAGCTCACAATAGAGGGTGCTTTTCCTTATTAATGGGAACTTTACAAGCTTGTCTTACAATATTCCCAGAACTGGACAGTAGCAGAGGCAATGTGTGTCCCCCAGAAAGCTGCAATGCCAGCAGCACCAACTCACAGAGCTCCTCTGTGCCAGTTGGTAGGTTGCCTGATAGTACTGAACCTCTGACTAGGGGGTCAAGACTTTTGTGAAGTTCTATCCATTATGGTCTTGTCCTCAGAGTTTATATTTTATGAAAATGCATCAGCAAAGGCTTAGCAAAATCTGCTGAAGCTGGAGTGATTTGACACAATCTACAAAGAGATGTAGGAGGGCATTAGAAAGAGACATGTAAGGAACTTCGAAAAGACTTCAGAGAAGTCAAAGGTTCTGGACTCCCAGAGAGCTTTGTGGACCTGTAAATAATTAAAGAAAAATAATTCCAAAGACTTTTATCCTAATGAAGTTCTTCATCAATGTCTTCCTTCTTTAGTAATGCCATCAAAATAACATCCATTAAAAACATTATAAATGTCACAGGAAGTCATCTTGAGTAAAGATAAGTGGAACTTATTTTATAGAGGTCATCATTCTTCATTAAGATACGTGGAAGAGACAGATCCAAAATGGTGACTGGATACAGATGCAGACAGCATGAGCTCTATGAACCAGGGAACTTGCTGAGATTCTGGAGACATGCTAGGTGGAGGTGAAGCACCAAGGAGAGCTGAAACTTTGGCACCCTGAACCCCTAGCCTTTGGAAGTCTTCTCCACACCATGATACACTAAAAGAACAGGTGGACTGCCACCACCACACTGTAGCCATCTGCCCACCGATTATTTGGCCACCAGCTCTAAACATGCTTAGGAGACCTTCGGAAGACCAAACAGGTGAGCACTAAGCATCATGTGATATTCCTAAACCACCCCAGGGATAAACCAGCACAGCCCTGGACAGACTGATCCACCCTGCAAACAACAACAACAACAACTGAATAAACAACAGAACTTAGAAGAATCCAAAATGGCGATTGGGACACAGACGCAGACAGCGTGAGCTCTGTGAAGAAGGGACCTTGCTGAGACTCTGGAGACACACTTGGTGGAGGTGAAGCACCAGGGAGAGATGAAACTTTGGCACCCTGAACCCCTAGCCCATTGAAGCCTTCTCCACACCACGATTCACTGAGAGAACAGACGGTCTGCCAACTCCATGCTGCCCCTGCCTGCTGGCCACCACTGTACACTGGCTGCCGCCTGCTGCCACACACCAGTCACTATTGCATGCCGGCCACTGGCTCCAAATGTGCTTGGGAGACCTTCAAAAGACCAAACATAATACTTTCCTTCTGGAGCCACACTTGGCAGAAAAAAACCAAAAAGAAGAAACAAAACTACAAAACCCTGAACCTCCAGAATGTACAAAGCTTCTCTATGCTACATTACCTGAGAAAACAGGAGGGCTCCCACACCACCAGACACCAGCTCCAAACCTGCTTGGGAGATGCAGACAAACAGGACTGGATGCTAGGAGAAACACCAGAACTACTAAGATTGAAATTCTATTGTTCTTGAACCTGGAATTTTTTTTCTTTTCTTTAAGTGTTTGTTTGTCTTGTTCAATGTTTGTTTATACACCATCTCTTCCTGTTTATTTCTTTGGTTCTCCATTTTCTTTTTATTTTTTACCTTTCTTTCTTGGTTTTGTTAGTTTTACTATTATAAGTTAGCTAATAATAAATTACATATAGACCAGGGAAAGAACAAGCACCAAGTGGAATGGTCGGAAGAAGAAAAAGGAATGGAAAACATTCTCCCCCTCAAAAAATATTAGTACAGGATTCAAAGGGAAATGGAGAAAACAGATACCCAGATCCAGACTCCAGCAAAACAAAGATAAACTATGCCAAGGAACCCAACAAAGCCCACAAGAAGATTCTGCAAGAAGAAATCCTACAAGTAATCAATGAGAATTTCATAGAAATGTTACTACACATGGTCAACCAAAACGTACAGGAGACACTCAAGAAATTCCAAGACAACAAAAGTAAAGAATATCAGAAAACACAAAAACAAACAAATGAACTCATAGGAGCCCTAAATAAACACCAAAGTGAAACAGAAAACACCACAGAGAGATAAATGAATTAAGGATGAAAATTGACAATATTAAAGAGGAAGTGACCCATGATATGGAAAACTTCAGAAAAAAGAATGAAACAGAAATACAAAACACAATGGAAGGCCACTCCAGCTGACTAGAACAAGCAGAAGACAGAATCTCAGAACTTGAAGATGAAATAGAAATTAAAGGAAAAACTGAAGAACTACTAGTCAGACAACAAAAGACCTGTGAGAGGAATATGCAAGAACTCACTGACCCCCATCAAAATACCAAACCTGAAAAACATGGGTATTGAAGAAGGAGAAAAGATGAAAGCAAAAGGAATTCATAATATATTCAAAAAATAAAAACAGAAAATTTCCCAAATCTAGAGAAAACTATGCCCATTCAGGTACAGGAAACCTCCAGGACACCCAACAGACTTGACCAAAATGGAACTACCCCATGACATATTATCATTAAAACAGAAGCACAGAGACAAGAGAAAGAATATTGAAGGCTGTAAGACAGAAAAAAACAAATAACATACAAAGGTAAATCCATCAAAACCACAGCCAGATATCTCAACAGAAACCTTAAAAGCAAGAAGAGCATGGAGTGAGGTCTTCTGGGCACTGAATGAAAATAACTTCAACCCTAGGATACTCTACCCAGTAAAAATATCATTCAACATAGATGGAGCAATAAAAATCTTCCATGATAAGTAGAAACTAAAACAATAAATGACCACCAACTGACCACTACAAAATGTTCTTCAAGGAATTCTGCACACAGAAAGTGAAAGCAAACAAAACCAGGAAAAGACAGGCAGTACCAAACCACAGGAGAAGAAAAGACAAGGAATCAGAGAGTAACATTGATTCAGCTGCACACAATCAAACCCTTACATAACAAAAACAACTAAATGACAGGAATCACCACATACATATCAGTATTAACACTGAAAGTTAACAGACTTAATTCCCCCATCAGAAGACACCATTTGGCAAACTGATTAAAAAGGAAGATTCAACTATCTGTTGCCTATAGGAGACCCATCTCATCAACAGAAAAAAGCACTGGCTTAGAGTGAAAGGCTTGAAAAGATTTGCGAAGCCAATGACCCCCCAAAACAGGCAGGAATTGCAATACATATCTTGGACAAAGTAGACTTCAAACTTACATTGATCAAATGAGACAAAAAAGGATACTCCATACTAATAAAAGGAGAAATACACCAAAAGAAAATAAGAATTATCAACCTATATGCACCCAATGTCAATGCACCAATTTCATCAAACATACTCTGAAGGACCTAAAAGCATATATAGACACAAACACAGTGGTAGTGGGAGACTTTAATACCCCCCATCATAAATAGATAGGTCACCTAAACAAAAAATCAATAAAGAAATTCTAGAACTAAATCACACCATAGATCAAATGGACCTAGCTGATGTCTACAGAATATTTCATCCAACTTCTGCACAATATACATTCTTCTCACCAGCTTATGGAACCTTCTCCAAAATTAATCATATGTTAGGGCACAAAGCAAGCCTCAGCAAATATAAGCAAATAGAAATAATCCCATGCATTCTATCTGACTACAATGCATTAAAACTAGAAATCAACAACAAAAATAGTAGTAAAAAACATGCAAACAATTGAAAGCTGAATAACACATTGCTCAATGATCAAGGGGTCATTGATGAAATAAAAGAGGAAATTAAAAGGTTCCTAGAAGTCAATGAAAATGAAAACACAGAACCTATGGGGCACAGCAAAGGCAGGCCTAAGACGAAAGTTTATAGCCATGGTGCATATATTTTAAAATGTCAGAAATATCTCAAATCAATGACCTAATGCTACATCTCAAACTCCTAGTCAAACAAGAACAAGCAAATCAAAAATAAGCAGAAGGAGAGAAATAATAAATATATGAACTGAAATCAATGAAATAGAAAAAAAAATACGAAGAATCAATGAAGCAAAAAGCTGGTTCTTTGACAAACTAAACAAGATTGACAGACCCCTGGTAAACCTGACTAAAATGAGAAGAGGAAAAACCCAATTCAGTAAAATCAGAAATGCAAAAGGGGAGATAACAACAAACATCACAGAAATCCAGGAAATTATCAGAGACAACTTTGAGAACCTATGTTCTAATAAATTTGAAAATCATGAAGAAATGGAAAAATTTCTAGATACTTATGACCATCCAAAACTGAACCAAGAGGATCTTAACCACCTGAATAGATCTATAACACAAAATGAAATTGAAGCAGAAATAGTCTCCCAAAAACCAAAAGTCCAGGACCTGATGGATTGTCTGCTGAATTCTTTCAGATGTTTAAAGAAGAACTAATGCCAACCCTCCTTAAACTGTTCCACAAAATAGAAAGGGAAGGAACACTGCCTAACTCATTTTATGAAGCCAATTTTACTCCTATCCCAAAACCAAAGACAGCATCAAAAAGGAGAACGAAAGGCCAATTTCCTTAATGAATATTGATGCAAAAATCCTCAATAAAATAATGGCAAAAGAATCCAATAACACATCAGAAAGATCATACACCATGACCAAGTTGACTTCATTCCAGGGAAGTAGGGGTGGTTCAACATATGCAAATCTATAAATGTAATACAGCACATCAATAGAAGCAAAGACAAAAACCACTTAATCATCTCCATAGATGTAGAAAAAGCCTTTGACAAGATCCAACACCACTTCATGATAAAAGCTCTAGGAAAACTAGGAATAGAAGGAATGTACCTCAACATTGTAAAGGCTATATATGACAAACCTACAGCCAACATCATACTTAATGGTGAAAAACTGTAACCATTTCCCCTAAAATCAGGAATGAGACAAGGACGCCCACTATCCCCACTCCTATTCAACATAGTACTAGAATTCCTAGCCAGAGCAATTAGGCAAGAAGAAGAAATAAAATGAATACAAATAGGTAAAGAAACTGTCAAAACATCCCAATTTGCAGAAGATATGATCCTATACCTTAAAGACCAAAAAGCTCTACCCCAAAACTCCTAGACACTGTCAATAGCTATAGCAAGGTAGCAGGATATAAAACCAAAATAGAAAAATCATTAGCATTTCTATGCACTAATAATGAACAAACTGAGAAAGAATATATGAAAACAGTTCCTTTTACAATAGCCTCAAAAAAAAGAAATCAAATACCTAGGAGTGAATTTAACAAATGATGTAAATGACCTCTACAAGGGGAACTACAAACCTCTGAAGAAAGAGATCGAGGAAGACTGTAGAAGGTGGAGAGATCTCCCATGCTCATGGATTGGTAGAATCAACATAGTAAAAATGGATATACTACCAAAAGCAATCTACATGTTTAATGCAATTCCCATCAAAATCCCAATGACATTCATCACAGAGATTGAAAAATCTACCCTAAAGTTCATTTGGAAACACAAGACAACATGAATAGCCAAGGTAATACTCAGCAAAAAAGAGCAATGCTGGAGATAACACAATACGTGACATCAAACTATATTACAAAGCAGTAGCAATAAAAACAGCATGGTACTGGCACAAAACAGACATGAAGACCAGTGGAACAGAATAGAGGACCCAGATATGAATCCACACAGCTACGCTCACCTTATTTTTGACAAAGTTTCAAAAATATAAGATGGAGAAAAGACAGCCTCTTTAACAAATGTTGCTGGGAAAGGTGGTTATCCATCTGCATGAAACTGAAACTGGATCCATGTTTATCACCCTGTACTAATATCAACTCAAAATGAATCAAGGACCTTAATATAAAACCTGAAATTCTGAAGTTAGTAAAGGAAGGAGCAGGAAACACTCTGAAAGTAATAGGTATAGGCAAGGTCTTCCTCGGTAGAACCCCAGCAGCTCACCAACTAAGAGAAAGGATGGACAAATGGAACTTCTTAAAATTAAAATGCTCTGCACAACAAGAGAAATGGTCTCTAAAATGGAGAGATCACCCTCATAATGGGAGAAAATATTTGCCAGCTATACATCAGACAAAGGACTGATAACCAGAATATACAGGGAGCTCAAAATACTAAACTCTCCCAAAATCAATGAACCAATAAAGAAATGGGCAACTGAACTAAACAGAACTTTGCCAAAAGAAGAAATTCAAATGGCCAAAAAAACCATGAAAAAATGCTCACCATCTCTAGCCATAAAGGAAATGAAAATCAAAGCCACACTAAGATTCCACATCACCTGTTAGAATAGCCATCATCAAAACACCAACAACAACAGATGTTGGCGAGGATGTGGGGGAAAAGGAACCCTCATACACTGCTGGTGGGAATGCAAGCTAGTGCAACCACTCTGGAAAAACATCTGGAGGTTTCTTAAAAATCTAAACATAGATCTGCTATATGATCCAGCAATCCCACTCTGGGGGATATACCCAAAGCAATGTGACACACGTTACTACAGAGGCACCTGCACACCCATGTTTATTGCAGCACTATTCACAATAGCCAAGTTATGGAAACAGCCAAGATGCCCCACTACTGGCGAATGGATGAAGAAAATGTGTTATTTATACACAATGGAATTTTACTCAGTCATGAAGAATGAAATCTTATCATTTGCAAGTAAATGGATGGAACTGGAGAACATCATTCTGAGCGAGGTTAGCCAGGCTCAGAAGACCAAAAACTGTATGTTCTCCCTCATATGTGGACTTTAGATATAGGGCAAATGCAGCAATGTTGTTGGACTTGGGTCACATGACAAGGGGAGAGCACACACAGGAGGTATGGGGATAAGTAGAAAACACAAAATATGAAAGTGTTTGATGTCCCCACTGTAGAGGAACTCATACAGAAATCTTAAAGTGACAGAGGTAAACATGAGAAGGGAATCAGGAACTAGCGAAAAGATCAGTTAGAGATGAATCAACTTGGGATGTAACACATTTGTACATGGAAGCATTGCTAGGGCTCTCTCTGTATGACTATCCTTAACTAGCAAAACCGCTTTGCCTTTCTTATTATTGCTGTCTTCTCTTCAACAAAATTAGAGATAAGAGCAGAACAGATTCTGCTTGGAAGTAAGTGGGGGGGAGCGTGGGGGCGAGGAGGAGGGGGGAGAAATGACCCAAACAATGTATGCACATGTGAATAAATGAATAAAAAAGATATGGGACATAATTTCTTTTCTATTTACTCTCCTATCCTTTTTCTTTTTATAAATATGATCAAGTCATAAGGGTAAATATTTTCATATATTTGATTTCAATCTTTCTCTTATACCCTATCTTAATTTTCATCCTTAGGCTCTCTTATCATTCATAAAATCTTAAAATTTCAAGAATCTTACTTTAGGGTATGGTGACTGATTTTGATATTCTTGGACTTCTTTGGAAATATAATGCCTCTTTATAATAAAGTCATGGAGAAACATGGGGAAGAAGTAGACCTTAACATGTTGATTTGTTTAACCAAGTCAACAGAACATCTAGCCCCTTGCTGCTCCAAATATGGGTAGCAGACCAGAGGCAGTAATATTACATGGGAATCAGCCAACACTGCAAAATAATGGACACCAATTCAGAATGTGCATTTTAACAAGTTTCTTAGCAATATGAGCGTTTAACTTTTTAAATATGCACCAATTCAGCTTTTACCACTCCCCCTTAAAAAAGTATATTCTTTAGACTACTTCAATTTTCACAAAATTGATCTCTATTTTGTATAAATCATTTCACTCTGTGGCCCTAGTTTGTTGCTAACCAACTTGATGGATTCAGCACACAATGTAAGCAACACAAGTTAGAGCTCTGAAGAGCACAAGGAATGTACTCTAGTGTCTTGAGCAAGTTGATATCTAAATGTCTGATAGGTGTTTGAGGTTGACTAGGGATATCTTATTAACTGATATAAAAGATAACGTCAAGGAAGAGATGAGGCAGGTGGTGATTATGTAGGGTAGATGGCAGGAAGTAACCTTGTCAAGTATTTCTATTCCAAGACAGATTAGTAATGTAAGAGTCTTTAGTGTTTTTAAATGTTGGATGAATTAAATCAGAATAAGAAGTCTTATAGTAAGCAATCCGATGTTCTCTTGATCTTAGTGTTGTTTGTGTTTCCCACTAATGAAGTCTTCTCATGTTCACTCACATAAAATTGTTTTCAAAAGAGAAATCAAGCAGACTTTCACATACACACAGCACTGATTAAAATAGATCTGGTGCTGACTTGGATACAAAAGTACTACTAATGCATAACTAGGTCAATAATCATAACCTAGACTTCCAAAATGTGTGACTGAACTTGTATTTCAGAGCTACAGACAATCAATGCCCTGCTTTGATTCTTATACTCTCTTTCATTAATTCTGGACTAACACATGGCCTGCTCTAATTAGTCTGCCTTTAATGAAGGCAGTAACTGAATGTCAACACCAGGGTAGGTCACTAAATGCCACTTGTGCTTTTAAAAACCAAGGAAACAATGGGGGAGAGGGCACACCAAAGGCAGCAAGAAAGATGGAATGGTAATAACAGTAATAAGATGTGCTGCTAATGAGTGATAATGAGATGAAAGAGGCCAAGGTCTATACCACAAGCTCTGAAATTAATAATGATCTTATTTTTCCAATTAATGATATTGAGATAGTCTTCAGGGTAAAGGTAAGACTTTGGTGTAATAAGCAGAATGATATAAGCTAGAGGGAAACTAAGTGAGCAAGTCCCTGAAACAGATGAAATTGTGACTGAACTCAATAGAAGGTAAAAATTATGCATAAGATCTTTTAGCTTGATATTTTAGTCTCTTTAGACCAGAGAATATTCAGAAAAGTATTTCAATTATAATTAAGCAAATGCTTCCATGTATGATCTTTGACTTCTCTGAGTCGCATTTTCAGGGTATGATTTGTTTATAGGTATTTGATTAATTTGTCTCTCACAATGTATCTGTCTATGCATGTGCCATATTTACATTTTTCAGGCAGAAAGTTTAAGAACAGTGACAGAGAGATCATGTTTGCAAAGTGAATTATCCATATAGACAATGTCTTGTGTATATGCGATGGTTCCTGGTTAGTTATTAAAGTTTTATGTGGCTTCTATTACTCTATGTAGATTACAGAATCAATTGAGTAAAATGCCCAGTACTCCCTACATCACATATCTAACAGTGTTCTGAACATGGTAGATTCTTGGTTGTATAGGAAAAATTAAGTAACTTTCTCTGTAGGCACAGACACTTCTGTGACTAGATGTGTGGGATTTTACCCACACTGACCAGTGTGATTTTATCCACACTGGGGTTTTACTCCAAAACCATCTGGTGTTCTGCAAATCAAGTGAATTATGACATGAACTAGATTTAATGTAAGTCTTATAGCTTAAAGGCTCAGTCCCACAAGACTGTCCCCAACTTCAGACACTAGCCTTATCTAGTTGGTCCCTGGTTTATACGCAACTTCTGAACAACTTGAATATAAATGAAAGGTTCCTGTGGTTACCCCCTCAGGTTTGATCATTTGTTGGAATAATCACAGAACTTAGAAAACACTTATGTTTTCTGGTTTATTACAATGGATGCAGACAACTGGCCAGGTGAAGTGTGTACAGGGTAGAGTTTGGCAGGGTCCTCAGGGCAGGAGGTTCTGCCTCTGTAGATTTGAGGTACACTGCCCTGCCAGCATGTGGATATGCTCAAACCTAAAGCTCTCAAACACCATCTTGTAGGGATTTTTATGGAGGTTTCATCATGTAGGCATGCATGAATATTAATTCAATCTCCAGCTCCTCTCTTCTCTCTGAGGGTGAAGGTAGGGAAAATATTTCAAGTGTCTTATCATGGCATGGTCTTTCTGGTGACCAGCATCTATCCAGGAGCGCACCAAGAGTCTACTAATTAGAACAAAGATGCTATTATGTAGGAAATTCCAAGGAATTTAGAAGCTGTGTACCAGGAACTGGGGACAAAGACTAGGTTAATATTTCTTTTTGCAAATATAATATTGCATTTGTAAATATGTTTGAGATTTCCCTTCTTCCCTCCCTCCCTCCCTCCCTTCCTTCCTTTCATTCTTTCTTTCTCTCCTCCTCCTCCTCTTTCTTCTTCTTCTTCCTCTTCTTTGTCTTCTCTCTCTTTCACTCTCTCTCTCTCTCTCTCTTGCTCTCCCTCCCTCCTTCTCCCTTTCTTTCCTTCTTTTGGCTTTATTGAAAGCCCAGCTGGCCGTGAACTCATGATCCCCTTGCCTCTGCCTTCTGACGGTTGATATTATAGCACCACAGTTGGCTAAAATTTATATACTTTCAATGTTAACTTTAATTATGAAAATATTATTTTTGTGTCGGCCACAATAATTCTCTTATTGAGTACTAAACTTTTGAATTCCAACATTTGCTTCAGAGACTATAACAGATTGTAGATTGAAATTATTTTATCACGTTAATTTGGGTTTTTTTCCTATATAGATTAGTTGATTTTGGATAAGAGATGGCAAGAAAATCATAAATAGCACATTTTTATGATTATTTTCTTGTAGATTTTAATGACTGATGCTTAATTTAGTGAAACAAAGCTTCTATGAATATCTTAAAATTTAAATAGCTGTGCTATAAAGAATTTAAAAATACTCAAGGTTATGTTTTCTCTTAAAACACATGAACTCTAAATTTAGAAATATACCTTTAAACAGATGAACAAACTCTAAGACTGGAAATGCCATCTTTTAATAAATACCATCATAATTCTGCTATATTTAGCAGTCATCTTTAAGAAGATGTGCCCAGCACATAGCTCAGTAAAAGTTAGTCAAATGAATGGTTCTATAAATATCTCCTTTATTTAGACTCATAAGTTGAATCAAATTATACAGTCTCCTCTTTGAACACCAATAGTTACAATATAAACTAAATGTCTTGGCAAGGAGTTAAATGCTATGATCCTATTACCTGGTGTTTCTTCCTAAAGCGATCTCATTCCAATATGTGAATAAGACTAGAAAGTCAAGAATTATAGAAACAGTATTATGTAGCTTGTAGTAGGTTAACTGCACTGATGGATCTAGTTAATATTGCCTGTCTGCTCATGCCTTTTGTCTTAGAATTGTCCTTTCTTTCCCATTCTGAATATCCTGGGATGGCCCTGTAACTTTCTTCAGCTAGCACAATGTGGTAGAAGTGACAAGAAGGTGGTTCTAAATCTATTAAGAATCTTACATCTTTCCTCTTGGGTTCTGGTTTTCTTGATCATTCCAGTTTTCTGCTCACACTTTGTGAGCAATTAGAGGAGGGCACACATGGAGAAGTCAGAATAGCTCAAATGACAGCCAGTCAATACCCAGACGCAAATGCAGTCCTGCCTGGACAAGCTACAGATTTATGAAAATACCTGAAGCCAAAAGAGTCTCTCAGCTAAGTCTAGGAGAAATTTCCAACCAATGGAATCATAATTAAAAGCCTGGCTGTTGTTTAAACCTCTAAATGTAGGGGACTGTTATAAAATAGAAGCTAATTGTCAATGGGGCTGAGAACTAGGATATGCTTGCTGATGTTTGTAAAACTTATTTCTCCACATAGAAACATACTCTCCTTATTAAATTATTGTGAACTTTAAATTTGTGCACACCACATTGCCTTAGACATAATTAATAAACCACAATTACTATTGCTTCTGTTACATTACTACAGCTATCGCTACTTTTACTACTACCATGAACCAAGAGTTATAATAGTGATATTTTACTATGCTATGTAAACATAGAGGAAATGTCAATGTTGTCTCTTTAAGTGCCAGAGAAGACTGAAGAGAGGTGCTCATATATGAGCTGAGCATTGAAGGTTCTTTTGGATGTGAAGAGATGTTGAAAATTCTTGCAAAGGTCAAGCTTACATTGATAATGGGAACAATAACAACTGGATTTGGTAATGTATCACTTCACAAAGCATTTTAAGAAGCAATAGTTGATTTGATATTCACAGCAGCCTTTCATTAAAGAAAATTTTTATCTCAAATTTATTATATAGACATGAAGATTCTAAGTATTCACGAACGATTTTAGGTCATTCTGTTTAACAATCATGGAGCTGCCCTTGGATCTCATGTTTCTTCTTATATCATATTGTTTCCCAAAATCAGTAAGAAGCATTGAAAGTTTATAAATGAAGGAGTTATTTAAGACTGTTACCATGCTAATGAAAAAATATATTTTAATTCAGAATATGTTAAATGCTTCTTTAGATTTTTCCAAATATTTCATAGTTAAGCAGAGTAATTGTCACTATAATTAGGTTATTATTGACAACTTATGTCTCCCACGTTCACTTCATACAGTGTCTGTGTGTATAAAAGAGAGAGAGAGAGAGAGAGAGAGAGAATATAGTCTATCATGACAGCAACTTTCTGTTCTATCACATCAAAATTTTTCCAATTCTTAAAAATAAATTGCGCAAAGTTAACTTGCGCAAAGTTAATGTGAGTTTAGGATGGTTAAAGTTTCCTTACCTTCTTTAATTGGAAATACACAGGAATTTGAATTACTTTCTTAAGACCCAAGGAAAGACTTAATTTTATTTTTGACATCTAGGAAAACCTTTCTGCTATGTGTAAAGACCTATCTGTTAATAAAATGGGATGTATCCTATGTCTGAAAGCTAAATAAAAGGGTACATTGCAGCCCATTAACATCTTTTTAAAGGTCTAATCCACATGGAAGCACAGGGTCCAGTTTCTGATGTCAGCAATTTCATTGTAAATCACACTTGATGGGTTTTCTAGTTTAAAAATGCCATTTTGTAAGGTATTACTTGGTGTCTGCCTTCAGGCCAAGGACGACCCTTATGGACTCATAAATTTTGATGAAACTTTGGCTTATTAACAGTCTCCAAATTGGGCTGATAATTGTCCCAAGTTTATAGAGATTACTAAGTCATTATGTTTAAATGAATCTCAAGCAGAATCCATTCTCTTAGTCTCTTTTCTGTTGCAAACAGAATTCCTGAGTTCAGGTAATTAATAAAGAAAATAAGTTTATTTTGGCTCATTGTTCTGGAGGCAGCAATGTCCAAAATTGGACAGCTTCTTATGGTGAGAGTCTTGTGCTGAATCAACTCATGGTGGAAGGTAGAACGGCACATGGACATGAGGCAGAAGGAAGAATATGAGAGAGCACTGCCTTTTAACCACCTGCTCTTCTGATAACTAATCCAGTCTGATTGAGAGGGAGAACGCAATCAGGAAAGGCAATAATCTATTCAGAAGGCTCTGCCTCCACGACCAAAGTACTTCCCACTAGGCCTCACCTTCCAACACTGAGGCACTGAAGAAGTAAAGTTCCAGTGCACAACCTTTGGGAAAACATACTCAAGCCACAGACCACTGAGATCTAGGCTAGAGAACTGCCACATGACATGAAACTAAATTGTAAAAGGCACCATGTTCCCAATATTAACCTAATTATGGAGACAACTTCTCTACTAAACTACAAAATATTTAGAAAAAATTTTAAGATTTTTTTCTCACCAGTTATTAGGTCCTGTATGCTTAATATCTCTGGAGTACAGATTGCTACAATGGAATTCTCAGGTGTGCTTGGATAGAAATCAAAGGCAGGAGCGCAAGCAAAGACCAAAAGAATTTTATTTGCAGAGAAGTGAAAGAAAAGGCTGCACAGAAGAGGTGTCTGGAGGGATATGGAATCCAGTAGTTCCCTGAGCTGGATCGGACGTCAGGTTTTATAGATTTAAAAAAAAAATTTTTTTTTCATTTATTCACATGTGCATACATTTTTGGGGTCATTTCTCCCCCGTACCCTTTCCCTCCCTACCCGCACCCTCCAAGTTCCTGGTTTACTTCCAGGAAACTGCTCTGCCCTTATCTCTAATTTTGTTAAAGACAAGACATAAGCATAATAAGGAAGACAAAGCATTTTTACTAGTTAAGGATAGCTATACAGAGAGATTCCTAGCATTGATTTCATGTAAAAATATGTTACAACACAAGTTGATTCATCTCTAACTGGTCTTTACACTGGTTCCTGATCCCCTTCTCATGATACCTCTGTTGCTTTAAGGTTTCTGTATTAGTTCCTCTGGAATGGGGCCATCAAATGCTGTCATGTTTTGGGTTTTCTACCTATTCCCGTATCACCCATATGTGCTCTCCCCTTGTCATGTGATCCAAGTCCAACCACATTGCTGCGTTTGCCTTAGATCTAAAGTCCACATATGAGGAAGAACATATGATTTTTGTTTTTCTGAGCCTGGCTGACCTCGCTCAGAATGATATTCTCCAGTTCCATCTACTTACTTGCAAATGGTAAGATTTCATTCTTCTTCATGGCTGAGTAAAATTCCATTGTGCATACATACCATGTTTTCTTGATCCATTCATCAGTAGTGGGGCATCTTGGTTGTTTCCACAACTTGGCTATTGTGAACAGGGCTGCAATAAACATGGGTGTGCAGGTGCCTCTATAGTAACTTGTGTTGCATTCCTTTCGGTATATCCCCCAGAGTGGGTTTGCTGGATCATATGGCAGATCTATGTTTAGATTTTTAAGAAGCCTCCACATTTTTCTGGAGTGGTTGCACCATCTTGAATTCCCACCAGCAGTGTATTAGGGTTCCTTTTTCCCCACATCCTCACCATCACATGTTGTTGGTGGTGTTTTTGATGATGGCTATACTAACAGGGGTCAGGTGGAATCTTAGTGTGGTTTTGATTTGCATTTCCTTTATGGCTAGAGATGGTAAGCATTTTTTCATGGTTTTTTTGGCCATTTGAATTTCTTCTTTTGACAAAGTTCTCTTTAGTTCAGTTGCCCATTTCTTAATTGGTTCATTGATTTTGGGAGAGTTTAGTTTTTTGAGCTCCCTGTATTTTCTGATTATGAGTCCTTTTTCTGATGTATAGCTGGCAAATATTTTCTCCCATTATGAGGGTGATCTCTCCATTTTAGAGACCATTTCTTTTGTTGTGCAAAGGCTTTTTAATTTTAAGAAGTCCCATTTGTCCATCCTTTCTCTTAGTTCGTGAGCGGCTGGGGTTCTACTGAGGAAGACCTTGCCTATATCTATTACTTCTAGAGTATTTTCTGTTCCTTCTTTTACTAACTTCAGAGTTTCTGGTCATCAGACCAGATTATGGTCCTTAATCCATTTTGAATTGATACTAGTACAGGATGATAAACATGGATCTAGTTTCAGTTTCTTGCAGATGGATAACCACCTTTCCCAGGAACATTTGTTGAAGAGGCTGTCTTTTCTCCATCATATATTTTTGTCACTTTTGTCAAAAATGAAGTGAGTATAGTTGTGTGGACTCATATCCGTGTCCTCTATTCTGTTCCACTGGTCTTCATGTCTGTTTTTGTGCCAGTACCATGCTGTTATTATTGCTATTGTTTTGTAATATAGTTTGAAGTTGGGTATTGTGATACCTCCAGTATTGCTTTTTTTGCTGAGTATTGCCTTGGCTATTTGAAGTCTCTTGTGTTTCCAATTGAACTTTAGGGTAGATTTTTCAATCTCTGTGATGAAAGTCACTGGGATTTTGATGGGAATTGCACGAAATATGTAGATTGCTTATGGTAGTATAGCCATTTTTACTATTTTGATTCTACCAATCCATGAGCATGGGAGATCTTTCCATCTTCTTTAGTCTTCTTTGATCTCTTTCTTCAGGAGTTTGTAATTCTCCTTGTAGAGGTCATTCACATCTTTTGTTAAGTTTACTCCTAAGTATTTGATTTTTTTTTGAGGCTATTGTAAATGGAATTGTTTCCATATATTCCTTCTCAGTTTGTTTGTTGTTAGTATATAGAAAAGCTAATGTTTTTTGTAAGTTGATTTTGTATCCTGCCACCTTGCTATAGCTGTTTATAGTTTCTAGGAGTTTTTGGTTAGAGTATTTTAGGTCTTTAAGTATAGGATCATATTGTCTGCAAATAAGGATATTTTGACAATTTCTTTACCTATTTGTATTCCTTTTATTTCTTCTTCATGCCTAATTGCTCTGGCTAGAAATTCCAGTACTATGTTGAATAGGAGTGGGGATAGTGGGCATCTTTGTCTCATTCCTGATTTTAGGGGAAATGGCTTCAGTTTTTCACCATTAAGTATGATGTTTGATGTAGGTTTGTCATATACAGCCTTTACAACATTGAGGTACATTCCTTCTCTTCCTAGTTTTCTTAGAGCTTTTATCATGAAGTCGTGTTAGATCTTGTTGAAGGCTTTTTCTGCATCTATTGAGATGATCATGTGGTTTTTGTCTTTGCTTCTATTGATGTGCTGTATTACATTTATAGGTTTGCATATGTTGAACAACCTCTGCATCCCTGGGATGAAGCCAACTTGGTCATGGTGTATGATCTTTCTAATGTGTTGTTGGATTTGGTTTGCCATTATTTTATTGAGGATTTTTGCATCGATATTCATTAAGGAAATTGGCTTGTAGTTCTCATTTTCAGAGCTGTCTTGCTCTGGTTTTGGGATGAGAGTAATATTGGCTTCATAAAATGAGTTAGGCAGTGTTCCTTCCCTTTCTATTTTGTGGGACAGTTTAAGGAGGGTTGGTATTAGTTCTTTAAATGTGTGATAGAATTCAGCAGAAAATCCATCAGGTCCTAGACTTTTGTTTTTTGGGAGACTCTTGATTGCTGCTTCAATTTTGTTTTGTGTTATAGATCTATTCAGTTGATTAATATCCTCTTGGTTCAGTTTTGGATGGTTGTAAGTTTCTAGGAATATGTCCATTTTTTCAAATTTTTAAATTTATTAGAGTATAGGCTCTCAAGTAGTCTCTGATGATTTCCTGGATTTCCGTGGTGTTTGTTGTTATCTCTCCTTTTGCATTTCTGATTTTACTGAATTGGGTTTTTCCTTTTTTCATTTTAGTCAGGTTTACCAGGGGTCTGTCAATCTTATTTAGTTTTTCAAAGAACCAGCTTTTTTCTTTCATTGATTCTTTGTATTTTTTTTGTTTGTTTTTATTACATTGGTTTCAGCCCTTGTTTTCATTATTTCTCTCCTTTTGCTTGTTTTGGGATTGGCTTGTTCTTGTTTTTCTAGGACTTTGAGCTGTAGTACTATATCATGGATTTGAGATCTTTCTGTCCTTTTAATATATGCACTCATGGCTATAAACTTTCTTCTTAGGACTGCCTTTGCTGTGTCCTATAGGTTCTGGTAGATCATATTTTCATTTCCACTAACTTCCAGGAACCTTTTGATTTCCTCTTTTATTTCACCAATGACCCCTTGGTCATTGAGCAATGTGTTGTTCAGCTCCAATTGTTTGCATGTTTTTACTACTGTTTTTGTTGTTGATTTCTAGTTTTAATGCATTGTGGTGAGATAGAATGCATGGGATTATTTCTATTTTCTTATATTTGCTGAGGCTTGCTTTGTGCCCTAAGAAATGATCAGTTTTGGAGAAGGTTCCATGAGCTGCTGAGAAGAATGTATATTGTGCAGAAGTTGGATGAAATATTCTGTAGACATCAGCTGGGTCCATTTGATCTATGGTGTGATTTAGTTCTAGAATTTCTTTATTGATTTTAGTTTGAGTGACCTATCTATTGGTGATAGGTGGGTATTAAAGTCTCCGACTACCACTGTGTTAGTGTCTATATATGTTTTTAGGTCCTTCAGAGTATGTTTGATGAAATTGGTGCATTGATGTTGAGTGCATATAGGTTGATAACTGATATTTCCTTTGGGTGCATTTCTCCTTTTATTAATATGGAGTATCCTTCTTTATCTCATTTGATCAATGTAAGTTTGAAGTCTACTTTGTCTGATATAAGTATTGCTACTCCTGCCTGTTTTGGTGGGCCATTGGCTTGGTAAATCTTCTTCCAGCCTTTCACCCTAAGCCAGTGCTTGTTTCTAACAATGAGATGGGTCTCCTGTAGGCAACAGATTGTTTGATTTTCTTTTTTAACCTAGTTTTCCAGATGGTGTCTTTTGATGGGGGAATCAAGTCCATTAACATTCAGTGTTAGTATTGACAGGTTATCCCTGTCATTTAGTTGTCTTTGTTGTTAAGGGTTTGATTGTGTGTAGCTGAATCAATTTTACTCTCTACTTTCTTGCCTTTTCTTCTCCTGTTGTTTGGTACTGCCTGTCCTTTCATGGCTTTGTTTGCTTTCAATTCTGTGAAATTCTGTGTGCAGAAGTCCTTGGAGAATTTTTTGTAGTGTTGGCTTGGTGGTCATACATTGTTTTAGTTTCTGCTTATCATGGAAGATTTTTATTGCCCCATCTATTTTGAATGATAGTTTTGCTGGGTAGAGTATCCTAGGATTGAAGTTATTTTCATTCAGTTCCCAGAAGACCTGACTCCATGCTCTTCTTGCTTTTAAGGTTTCCGTTGAGAAATCTTCTGTGATTTTGATGGCTTTACTTTTGTGTGTTACATGTTTTTTCTGTCTTACAGCCTTCAATATTCTTTCTCTAGTCTCTGTGCTGCTGTCTTAATGATAGTATGTCTTGGGGTAGTTCTATTTAGGTCAAGTCTCTTCAGTGATCTGGAGGTCTCCTATACCTGAATGGGCAATAGTTTCCTCTAGATTTGGGAAATTTTCTGTTATTATTTTGTTGAATATATTATGCATTCCTTTTGCTTGCACCTTTTCTCCTTCTTCAATGCACATGATTCTCAGGTTTGGTGTTTTGTTGGGGTCGGTGAGTTCTTGCATATTCTTTTCACAGGTCTTGAGTTGTCTGACTAATAGTTCTTCAGTTTTTCCTTTAATTTCTATTTCATCTTCAAGTTCTGAGATTCTGTCTTCTGCTTGTTCTAGTCAGCTGGAGTGGCCTTCCATTGTGTTTTGTATTTCTGTTTCATTCTTTTTTCTGAGGTTTTGCATACCATGGGTCACTTCCTCTTTAATATTGTCAGTTTCCATCCTTAATTCATTTATCTCTCCATTTATGGTGCTTTCTGTTTCACTTTGGTGTTTATTTAGGGCTCCTCTGAGTTCATTTGTTTGTTTTTGTGTTTTCTGATATTCTTTACTTTTGTTGTCTTGGAATTTCTTGAGTGCCTCCTGTACATTTTGGTTGACCATGTCTAGTAACATCGCTATGAAATTCTCATTGATTACTTGCAGGATTTCTTCTTTCAGGTTCTTCTTGTGGGCTTTGTTGAGTTCCCTGGTATTGTTTATCTTTGTTTTGTTGGAGTCTGGATCTGTGTATCCATTTTCTTCATTTCCCTTTGAATTCTGTACTAGTCTATTTTTTTGGGGGGGAGAATGGTTTCCATCCCTTTTTCATCTTCCCATATTTCCACTAGGTATATTTTATGTCCTGGACTATGTGTAATTTAGTATTAGGTGAGTTCCAATAGTAATACTAACAAAATCAAGAAAGAAAGAGAAGAAAGAGAAAGAAAAATAGATAAAATAAAGAGACAAAAGAAAAAATGGAGAACATAAGAAAACAACAGGGAGAGATGGTGGACAATCAAACAGCAAACTAGACAGCCAAACCCTTAAAGAAAGCCAAAAAAAAAAAAAATTACTAGTTCTGGAACAGTACAATTACAGTTTTACTTGTTCTGGTCTTACTCCTTTAGCATCTAGGCCTGTCTGTTGTGTCTCTTAAGTAGGTTTGGAGCCCTTCTGTGGTGGTTCTGTGGGGCAGAGGCCTGGCAGAGGGGTGATTTGGCAGGCCTGCTGTGCAAGGGCCTGGTAGAGTGGTTGTCGGGGAAGCCTGTAGAGTGGGGGCCTGGCAGGCCTGTGGGACAGGGGCCCAGTGAAGCAGAGATCCAACAGGCCTGCATTGTGGGGGCCTGGCAGAGCGATGGCCCTGTGGGCCTGCAGAGCTGGGGCCTGGCTGTTCCTAAGGGGCATGCCCATGCCAGGATGGGGCTGGGCAGGGCCCAAGGTATGGAAAGTCCAGCGGGGTGGAGCAGTGGCTCCACAGGCCTATGGGGTGGATGCTTGGTGGGACAACTCTTCTTTTAGTAGATCATGGCATGGAGAAGGCTTCCATGAGCTAGGGGTTCAGAGTGCCAAAGTTTTGGCTCTCCCTTGTGCTTTACCTCAGCCAAGTGTGTCTCCAGCATCTCAGCAAGGTCCCTAATTCACAGAGCTCATGCAGTCTGAAGCAATGTCACAGTTGCCATCCTGGATCCTCCTGGTTTTATAGATTTTTTTGTTGCCTGTGGGAGGAGAATATTTCAGCCTGAATTTTGGCATGAACAGGTGTCTCTTGGGAAGGTATGGGACATTTCCTTCCCTAGCTAATCTCCATCTTTGGGGAACATGTGGACCTCCCACAGTCCACCCTTCAATTCCACCCTCTCAATGATCACCCTAACTGCTGTTAGGAACAGGAATGATGAGGTCCATTCAATGACTACTTCCTGCTAAAGGGGGCAGAGAAGGGGCCCAAAGCATTATGGCTGACCACAAAAGTGGTTTTGAGGGGACCATGGTAGCATGTCATCTTCATTTCCCTCAGCACCTGTAGTTTGATGGATTGTAGGTGACAGGAAAAAACTTGACAAGTGAGTTTAGAATGCAATGTCCAAACATAAGAGAATAATGGCAACTATAGGACCCAGAAAGGGTAGGAACCATGTCATAGAGGGCACCTAGAATTTTATTTGATCCCATAACTGTGTGGATACCTGCATTTCAAGGGACTGTTCCTGGAGCCACTTAGCCTGTTGGAGAATGTAGTCTGCATGTTCCTCTACAATGCCTGAAGTATTTATATGTGTAACAGGAAGTATTGGCAATTATACATACTCCTCCCTACTTAGCCAAAAGAAAATCTAAGGCTGTGGCCCATGAGTCTAAGAAAAACCCATTGTTTAAGTCCCAAACTAAAAACACCACCTTTCAGTACCATAAGGTATGTCTGGAGCCAGTAGAAATAGTCACTTTGTCCCTTTTAAAGTAGAGGCCCTGGCCAAAAATATGACTTTGTGCCTAGAAAAGCTTTAATGCCAGATAGCCACACATGCATAAGAACCACTGCTTTGACCCTCTCAGCTTTGATTAATTTTTTTTTGAGAGGTCTGGCAGGTCTGGCAAGAGTGACTCCATTTGAACTTTGACTGCATTCCCTCCTTGTCTCCTTGTCTCCTTGTCTCTGAGCTGTCTATCTGAAGATTTTTTCTGATTGGTCATTTTGATCCTTCCTTGTGTGAATTAGCTTTCTCTTAAAGTGTGTCACACTGTGGGGAGAAGCAATAAGCAGGTGAGGTGGGAGTTTGTGCCAATGGGACCCTTTTGGCTAAATTTAAGGAACAAAGAGGTTTAGAAGGAGTTGCTCTTAGGCAATGGACTTCTAGATAATGACAATACAAAACGAAGTCTAAAGCTAACTTGGTTGACAGGAATTGTTAGAGTTATTTTTTTTATGGACTTGGTCATAAATGTCACAGAAGGATCAGAACTGTAATGACAAAAACTTAAAGGAGTTATAGTTAATTTTGATGGAACAATTTAGCAACTAACAGAACAGTATGTCAGTACCATTAACTTTTTTATTATACCATTTAAATAAATTTTAAAATGTCTGATATACTTGGAAAACACAAATATATTTAATATATAGAAGCCAGCAACAGCATCACAGCTCTCTAGAGGTTATACATACATATTAGTTGTTATCCTTGGAGTAAAATCTTAGATTTCCCATTAGTTGAGGGGGCAGTGTCAGGGACTCCAAAAAGCCTAATCACAGGCACATATAGGGTACAAACTGCATTAGAATTACCTAAGACAATAGTTGCTTAATCACAATTATGAGGTCATCTAGGAGATTTTACATAAACTGACTCTTAAATGAATTTTTATTTAGTCATGATGCAGTTATCTTAGTCAAAACCCTGACAAAAATCAGCAGAGAACACAAATACATATTCATGAGGACTAAGTGTAGAGTTATGAAACCTGATGGCTGACATTAACAGATGGCTTACGACATATTGCTCACCTGTAGCCAATCAAGCCCCCTGCCCCACAAAACTTAACAGGCTAAATCTGACCATCCCAGGCCAAGAATTTCCTCCACCTGACATGTTGAAGAAGTTGATAATGCATAGCCCAGTGTTTGAGAGTTAATGACACACAGCCCAGTGTTTTTTTTTTTTTTAAGAACTAATTACCTCTATTTTATTGACTTTAATAAAGACTTGAGGTCTGAAGACCTCCATGATAGTGCTTTTTTTAAAGTCCTATTTTATTCTATCTGTAGGGTATACTTTGTCTTTGGGTTTACTTTGCTTTGCATAAAAAGATTTGTCCCAATCTATATATTAGTGCAGCAGTACTCCTTGTGTTTAGCTGCCTATTGTCTCTCTGTGTTCTAATAAACTTTTGGTTTCCTACTTGATTGTATTGGTAAATTCTTGGAGCACCAAAGATCTCTGATAGTTATCTTGATAGAACAGAGACTTTTTCTGTAAGACAGTTTTTTGTAAATGTTATGAAGAACAGAACAATATTTTGACAGCCATGTTGTTATGAGCTTAGAGAATTAAGTTTTAGTTTAACATCAATACATTAAATTCTAACCTTATTAAACTTTTAATGTAACTCTTAGATTTTAGTCACTTAATTATGTAAGCATTTATAAGCTCCATCTTTTTATGGCAACTTACTCTGTATCCCCTGGGGATGCTCGTCCTTATCCTTTTTTTTTCTCCATTTTGAGGCAATTTTGAGGACAATCCTTTTTTACATAATCCTTTTTTTCTTCCTAAAAGCCTTTTTTTCTTTAACCGTTTTCCCTCAATTCCCTCCTATCTCCTTTTATATATTTTATTTATTGAAAATAACTCCTAAAGCCCTTTAACTTAGAACCTTATATTTGCCTAAAAAAGAAAAAGAAAAAAAGAAAGCAACCTTAAAATTAATTTTTGTATAGAAAGCCCAGTTGTTGTTGACCCATGTATTATAAGAGAAGATTAAATCCCAGATTTTATTTACAGTAGAATGAAACAGGCTAATGTAATTTCTTTAACTACCCAAATTTTAAGATTTTTCTGCAAGCTTGCAGCCAGGGTTTAAAAATGGCACTTCTTTTTTTCTCTGAGCTGAAGTATTAATCACTGAATGCCTGCGTCTTAGTGAGACCTTACTGAAATAAGTTTGAAAAACTGGTTTTCTTAAAAGTAGCAGTAGAACAGATAGAAGTAACAATTTTTTTACAATAATTCTAAAATAAGAACCATCTTAAAATGTTTATATATTTATAAGCAAAGAAAAAAAAAACCTTAAGCAGTTTGCCATAGAGATCTCCAATGTAAACACCCTAGGTTTTTTTTTTTGTTATTATATAACTACCATTTCCTCTTTCCCATTTTTTTTAAGTTCTTTTTTTTTTCAGGAGCTAAAGCTTTCAAGGAAGATAACAATGCCAAATCTATATAACATTTTCTACAAAGCTTAGGCTTTTCCCTCCTTTCTTTAGAATAAGTCTAGTTGCAGGAAGGTTATAGTAAATGTTTTCTCTTTATGGCCATCATTCCTGGTCTCCAAAAGGATGTTTAGGAAGCCTGGTTGCAGCAACAAATGAGGCTCTTTTTCCTTAGGCTCTCAGGTTTCAAGTTTTCCAGTGCCTTAATAAGCAAGTGAGGGTGAGATCCCTTGAGAATTCAGGAGTGTTGCACTCCCATCCAAAAGAGGGATAAGGGAAAGTTGATATTCTAAGGAGTGTCTTGTGCTTAGGAGTCCCCAGGCCAGAGACCTGGTTCCCCCCACAGGGAACCATATTCCTTTGGGGAGAAGGCATTCCCTTTCTCCTGTCTCCTTCCACCACCACCACCTGTGGCCAGGGTCATGGGAAGACATTTGGGTCTGCCTAGATTGTGACCACCCTTACCAGCATGACCTTGACCAAGTCTTTGCTTATTTATTTTATAACCCTGTATATCTAGCCCTTTGCCAATTATTAAGAGCCTCTAGTTCAACAAGATTCTGTTGAAAATGGTTCCAGGACACCCAAGAAGGCTAGTATAGATAGGAGAGAATTCCTTCCCAAAGTGGGGACCACAGGAGCATGTTCTGCCAGGTGCTGTATGTAGTGCCCACCATGTCACTAAATGTCCTTTTGCATTTTTCTTATTAAGACTTTTTGAGGATTTCTCCTTCCTCCTAAACAGAAGGCTGGAATTTTAACTCTAAAGGATAGAAACCCTGCTCCCATTTGTTCCTGGTGGGGGGATGCATGACTCATTAGGTGCATGACTAATGAGTCATGCACCTGAGGATTCTAAAACAGCTACATTTGCCTGAAAAGTTGCAAATTGGGCAGAAATACTATTTTTTTCCTAGAGTATAGTATTTAATCTATAGAAAATGGGCATCTTTTTTTATTGTTGTTACGGTCAGTAAATGAGCCCCTTGCACAAAGAAGTAAAACTGAAAAATGCCTAACCCTTTTTTAAAATTTCCTCCCCTTTGCAATGACATGTAAATAGAGGAGCAAGAATGTGGAGGGTTGTGAGGGAACCTTAGGGAGTGAGATGACATCCCAGCAAAGCCTTACACCCAGTGCCTAAAGACTGACAGCTTGTGCTATTTACATGTAACTTGCTGGCAGGTGCCCAGTTTTGACCCAAATCTGATGGAAAAAACAAACAAAAAAAGGAAGCCTACTGTTGCCTAGGGCAGAAGGGATGACCACTCATTCTGATCTACTTGGGAAAGAAAAAAGGGAAGAAACCAAAAGTTGAGAGAAGAGCCTCAGTGCACTGAAGTTTCAGCTCCATCCTCATAGCATTGGCAGTCTGGTGGAAGCCCCCCACCCAGCTGGCCCTGATCTTTGGGCTGCCTTGCCTAACAGCTGTAGTGGGCTTGGAGCTTTACCCACAGATTTCTGAGGGAGAAACCCTCCTTATCAAGAGAGAGATAGAAAAGTCGGCCTGAGAGTTCCACAATGGGGGGAAGACTCTCTTGGAGGTCAGACTCCACTGGACCACTGGAGTGCCAGACAAATGTTGCCACTTCCTACACATTCCCCTTCAGTTTGGTACAACTTGTACCAACCTGTACTACCAGGAAGACTGTCCCTTCATAGTTGGCAAATGTTACACTGGAATTCTTGGGTGGTAAGGGTCCTTGTTCTATACTTGGATAGAAATCAAAGGCAGGAGCTCAAGTAAACATCAAAGGAATTTTATTTGCAGAGAAGTGAAAGAAAAGGCAGCATGTGAGAGCATGCAGTGGGACTCGGAATCTGGTAGTCCCCTGATTCAGGTTGGACATCAGGTTTTTGTTTTTCCTTTGTTGCCCAAGAGGGGAGTATGTTTTGGCCTGATGATTGTGGCACAAACAGGTGTCTCTTGGGAAGGAGATGGGACATTTCTTTCCCTAGCTAAGTGCCATTTTTGGGGGAACACATGGACCTCCCACAGTCCACCCTTCAAGATCTTGTTTATGAGTTCTAGCTCTATGTATCCAATGTCCTACTACTTTCAAGGCATATTCACCACAATGGCAGAATGAGCTAACTGATCCTCCTTCTCTTTTTATCAGAAAAAGATAGACCACCGAGAAAAATGAGCAAAGAATTGAATTAGCCATCTCACAAAACAGGGCAACCAAATGGCCACTTATCATGTGAAAATGTATTCAGCCTCACTAGTTAATCATGAAAACATAACTTAAAACTACAATAAGATATAAACCCGACTAAAACTAAAAAGAATGACAATGCCAAGTTTTGGTAAGGATTTGGAGCTATGGGAACTCTCATATACTTCTGGTCGGAGCCTAAGTTTTTGTAGCCAAAACAATTGAGGGAGACATTTATTATTTACTGCTTCAGTTTAAGTATACATACATATAGTTCAATAATTCCCATTTCCAATAGCAAAACACATATATATGCAACAAGATACAGGAACAAGAATTTTCATACTGGCATTATTATAACATTCCCAACCTAGAAATTACTCAAATATCCATTGATAGTATATAGTGCATTATTTTCACACAATGGAATTTCATACAGTGATCTAATTGAACAAACTTACTATACATAACAGTATGTATGAATCTCATATACACAATGTATGCAAAGAATCCAGACATAAAACAACTTACTAAATTTTGTCATTACTATCAGTTTTAAAACAAGGATATTGGAGCAGAAGTTAGAGCCTTGGTTATATTCAAGAAGAGGGAGGGGAAATGAGAGAATAATGGAGGGGATGAACCAAACGGGGGTACATTATATGCATATATGGAAATGTAATAATGAACTCCCCTGTACAACTATTCATTTATTAACAAAAAATTAAAAGAAAGAAGAAGGAGCAGGGTATATCATGAATATCTGGGGTTTTAGCAATATTCTCTCTCTTGAAATTAATGTGGTTATATCACTGTTTGCTTTGTAATTGGTCATTGAACAGTTGCAAGCCTAGCATAAATAACTCACAGAAAGAATAACTTTTTAAAACAATTTTCTCTTTTTCATGAAAAAATTATTTTAGTAATAATCAATAATAATCTGTATTTCCCAGATTCATATTTAGTTTTATAATGACTAGAGGAATAAAATTCAATTAATGTTACACTTTGTATTTTACTTTTTGTTTCATTGTTTCACACATTTTAACACAAGCAAAATTATCATATAGTCTTATAGAATAATAAATGTTTTCTTTCTTAATTTTTATAGTTCTTGTGCTACCACTGTTTATTTTGAATATAGTATCACATTTTGGTGTGAGATTGGACACTGTTTTTTTTTTTAGTTTGCCAAAACCACCATAGCAAAATACCATAGACTGGGTGGATTAAACAATCAAAATTTAATTTTGATTCTGGAGGCTTAAGATCAAGGTGTCATCAGGGCTGGTTTTTGCTGGGGCCTCTCTACTTGGCCCATGGATGGCTCATTCTGGTGATGTCCTCCTGATGTCCTCTCTGCAAGACAGTAATCAAACTGGAATAAAGTCTACCCTAGCAGCGTCATTTTAAATTTTAAATTAATTTCCTTTTAAAAAGTTCTGTCTCCAAATACAGTCACATTGTAAAGTACTGGGGGTTAGGGCTTCAACATAACTTTTAAGATGAATATGTGTAGCTTGTTCCCTCATGTTGTGGCCTATCAATGTAGCTGAGAGTTCTCTGGATAGCTTCCATGCTAAACAGAATTTATTAAAGAATATATAACAACAGTGTGCTAATTTTATACATGTAACATACACACCTATCTATCTATCTATCTATCTCTCAATCATCTATTGATCTATCTTTAAAACTTGCTAGTAAGCCTACAACTGTTAACAGAAGATTTTTTTTCCAGTGGAGTATTTTATCATGACATTGTTCAGAAATATTAGCCCAGAGTGATAATTAAATCCAATTTAAATTTTCTACAAGGTATTCCCTTATTGTCTGAAGTCAATGAAGACTGCTCTAACAAGAGTGCCCTTGATTTATCTTTGTCATGGAAATTTATATTTATGCTTTATTCATGTTACTATATTTGTACTATATTTCAATCTTAAAAATAAAATGGCAGTTTTGAACTGATAGATCATGTTTTAAATCCTCCATATCTTTTAACAGTGCCACTTTGTACACACTACTCATTTTCTTCATGCTTTGGTTTTTTTTTATCCATAAAATGAATATTACACAATGCACCTCCCAGATCATTGCAAGGATTTAAATGAAATCATGTGTAAAATACTTAGTGGCATGCCAGACATATAATAAAATGTTCACCTTTGTGTGAATCACAGAGAACTCTAGCTATTGTCATTGTACTTGTTTGCCTTATTCACTAAATTTTAAACTTCCTGTTTTAATCTTAAACGAATGAATTAACTTCCTAGCTATTATATGACAAGTATGGTTGCTAAGATGACCTTTGTTCATGGAATTGTGAAATAGATATGCAAGTAGGAAAAACACAGCAGTATGCATTGTTGTGCTTGTGGTGTGTAGGAGACTGTGGGAGGAACATTAAGGGAACAACTAAGTTGCTGGAATTGTCAGGAATGGCTTCCCAGAGGAGATTAATTTAAGATTGACTTTGAATCTTGGAAACAATGAAAAGACAAGACTAGTGAGTAGGGTACTATGCTGCTACTGAAAGGGAAGTTTCCCTGGAAACCTCCAATATCACCTCCCTGTGACCTTAAAGGAAGTCTGATCAGAAGACTTCCAAATTCTTTGTATCCAGTGGGGAAGAATTCATGGCAGGACATGTGGGTAAAAATGGAGTTTATTAAAAGTTAGGAAAGGAAAATACAAAGGGGAGGATAGTGGGGCCCAGGTGAAAGCCAGAAGCTGAGAGAGCATGCGTTTGGTCTTCAGGTGCTTTTAAAACCTACCATAACCCGTGGGAAGGAAACAACCAGGTGATTCCTGTTCAATAATCAGGTGGGGAGAGGCATGGGCAGTTCCTGGCCAGGTGAGGACGGTTCCTGAGTCAAAGCATGGTTGATATAAGATGTAATATTTTTCTATGAGTCCCAAACTTTCTCTAATTTTAGCGTGCCTTAGAAAGAGGGAAAAGCAGAACAGTCCAGAATAAGGATGGTCAGTGTAAGGATCAGAACCAACCAATCAGGGCCTTGCAGGCACAGCCAACCAAAATGCCGCTTTGTACACACCTAATTAGCACAGAGATTGAGCAACACCCAGGAGAAAATGGTTAAAAACCTCAAATCGCGTCACTTCTCAATTACCCTCTCTTGGGACACCCACCCACCCAGACTCTGGGAATTCTAGTTTCCTGCTTTACACTTTTCTAACTCAATGAACTCTCCAGTTTTACTCTATCTCATCCCTGAAGTTCATTCTTCAACTTTGCGAGACAAGGACCTGGAACGCTGACCCTCAAATGTCTTGTTTCACTACCTGTTGGGCAGTGGTTGTCACTTGAGGATGATTGGTCCCCATAGAGCATTTTCAATGTCTACAGACACTTGTTTATTGGCACTGTGGGACCTCTACTGGAATCTAAATGGGCAGAGACCAAGGATGGAGGTGAGCACCCCGTAACACCCGGGGCGGTCCTCCCCATTCCCCAACAGAGGATTATCCTGGACATGTGTTCATAGCACTGCAGTCTAGAAAACCTGCTATAAGACTTACTTGGAAGAAACTTCGGAAAAGAAAACAAACATTTTAAAAGCAATATTTTGCCTAAATGGCAGAAAGCTTGCTTTTCAAAGTATACCCCAGTTTGTAAGGATAAGAACCATAGTCAAATTGTGGCTGGAAATATAGATGAGGAGACAGGGAAATTATATTATTTTAATATATATTTAAAGGGTCAAACTCAGACATTAGAATGAGGAAGTAAAAACTGAAAAGCCAGAGCAGCCAGCCCCCTCCCATCTTCTTTTAGATGCTAAGTTACAGGAACTGGGAGACATACAGGAGCTACCAGCTTCTGCCTTCCTCTTTCAAATGTTAACAAGTTGCAAGGATCCTTAAAGGAAAGGCTTGTCTGGCAATGGGAAGTGCTAAAACTTATTGTCCCTGTGTTTTGGGTAGGCTTAGACAACTTCTCCATATTTTACATTATAAACAGGATCCATTTGGGCCACTCAGAACCATTGTGTAATGATAGGGTTGTTAGATTTTGAGTGGCTTGGATTCTCTCATCAAGAAAAGTATAAGAACACAAGTATTGGATCATCATTTTGAGTCTTTGCTCCCATTTCTTGCATGGGAAACAGGAAATGTTTCTCTTTCTCTTTACCTCTCCCCTTCCATACTTTACTCTGTCATAGTGAAATAAATCCTCGGTAAAACTTCCACCTTGTGAAATTCCTTGCTCTGAGACACTGAAAAGTTTGTCAATCTCAAGAACCTGAGATTTTGCATGGAAACTGGGAAGCTGTGTGAGCGCCCTCATCCATCCTTGGTAACAAGGCTAGAGTGGGGAATCCTGTCCCCACACACTTGGGGCACGGCAGGCTTCTGTGTGCTTTGCAGAGCAGTTTCCATGAGGAGTTAGTAATGGAAGCCAATAAAGTGTACCATAGGTGCCCATCTGAAGCAGTACATACACACGCACAACTTGGAGGACCTCTAGTGTCTTTGGGAGAATTCAGGAACAAATGGACTCATTGTCAGAAGAATAAGAAAAAAAGTCTTTAAATGATGAAAAAGAATCAGGACACATGGAAAGATAAAAAGAAGACATACAAGGTTGCAAGAAAAAAACCTTTTTGACAATACTGAGGTTTGAACTCAGGGTCTTGTGCTTGTCAGACAGGTGCTGTACCACCTGAGCCACAAATCCAGCCCAAAGTTTGCAAGAAATTAAGAAATTTAAGTGACAAAACCACTGCTATTCTTTTCTGTGTACTAATTAATTGTAAGGAAATGTGGGCCCCAAAGTGACCACGTGGAGAGGAGTGATCTGGCCAAGAGATTCTTTGTTGCCGGGTGGGAGAGGGAGAGAGCAGAGAGCCAAGAGAGTGAGGGAGAGAGGGGCAGGGGCTTAAATACCCCTCAGTGGGACTTAGCATGATCTGGTTGGTTAGGATCTTATGGTTCATGCTGATTGGAGGTTGGGGCAGAAGGAGGATTCAAGCTAGACTTGAGGCTGGACTGTGACCCTGGAAAACAGGAGCTTAAGGGTGCAGTAAGAACTGAAACCTATTGGCGCCATTATTGCCAACATTAATTGATTTCAATTCATATTTTATTAACTATTCTTCCATTTTTTCCTTAGGTTTATTTTTATTAATTTCTTGCTAAAAAAATTGGATTATTTCTTTGGTAATCTTTCATACTGAATAAAAAAAGCATTTTGAGTTATGGATTTTCCTGTGAGTACAGCTTTGCTAGCTTGATTTACATTTTGAACAAGAGCAATTTTGGAGAATGATTTAATATTACTATGCTGTTTCATTTCATTATTTGAGAGGTGGAGGTTTTTTTCCTTTTGTTTTTAACTTCTAGCTTATTTGCAAAATATTGATTAATATTTGGAATTCTTTTATACTTTCCTTATAGCAGTTGATTATAAAATGTAATGCGTGCTTTTAGAAGAAACTGAAAATATATCCATGTATTATATGTATATATAAAATAACTATATTCTTACATTTGTAAAATATGTACTTGTACATATAAAATGAATAATTTTGTGTTTCAAAAGCCAAGAGGAGTGTCTTAAGTTTCTTACGATGATTTCAAATTTTCCAAATTCTGTTTCTATTTCTTATATTATTTCATCTCATTAGAAGAAGATAGTGGGGATTACCATTCTATTGTTGTAGTAGAATTTAAAGCAGAAAATATTAAAAAGGACAAAGGATGTTTTATGTTGACATTTCATGATTAACATATCTTTTCTATGGTCTGTGACCTTTTGTCTCTAATTACAAAACAAATTTGTATTTACATTTCTTAATTAAGGCCAAGAAGTTAGAAGTACCTTTCTGTTACTTTCTATCATACTATCCTATGATGATACATACAATTATTCATATTCTATAATTTTATTCTATGATTCATACAATTATTACTGTTTTTTTAACTCTTTAAAATTTAATTAATTATCAAATTATTATTAATTAACTGGGTCATTTCATTTAATCAATTTGTCATTCTCATTTATTTTCCTTTGTTATGCTCTGTGAGGGTGAGATTCAGATGTATCTTGTAAACTGGCCTATCACCATGTCAACGCAGATCCTGTCATGAATCTACAATGTCAGAAAATGGTATTTATTAATAAATGGATAAGTGATTGAATGAAATGGCTGCTAGTCACTTTCTGTAATAAGTCCACAAAAGCAAACATACTTTTTAAAAAATTTTATTCATACGTGCATACAATGTTTGGGTCATTTCTCCCCCCTTTCCCCCGCCCTCTCCCTTAAATGTCCCACCTCCTCCCTCTCCCCCCAACCCCCTCACTACCAGGCAGAAACTATTTTGCCTTTATCTCTAATTTTGTTGAAGAGAGAGTGTAAGCAATAATAGGAAGGACCCGGGATTCTTGTTAGCTGAGATAAGGATAGCTATACAGGGAGTTGACAACCATTGCTTTCCTGTACATGTGTGTTACCTTCTAAATTAATTCTTCTCAAACTGACCTTTTCTCTAGTTCCTGGTCCCCTTATCCTATTGGCCACTGTCACTTTAACGTTTCTGCATTAGTTCCTTTGCATCGAGGACATCAAATGCTATCTTGTTTTGGGGGGTTTCTTGCCTATCCTCATACCTCCCTTGTGTACTCTCGCCTCATCATGTGATCAGTTTCTTTAAGACAAGGTCTCCTGATGTAGCCTAGGCTGGCATTGAACTGACAAAATCACTGCTTCAGTCACCCAAGTGCTGACATGTACACGATGCCCAACTAAGAACACTTTTTTTGGTAATATAATCAGGTCTTGCATTTTGGCATTAAGACCTTTAGATTATCTGAGTTATAAGATATTTTACTTTATTTCCATCTCATTTATGATTCTCTGATTTGACTGACAATGATTTTCTCCTGGAAGTCATAGAATCCAGAAGATAAGCCAGAACAGTTTCAAATGCCAGAAGAAAAGAGCTGTCAAGTAAAAATCCTGTAATCAATGAAAACTTCCTTCAAGAATGAAAGAGAAATCACTGGAGAAAAGCCAAAAGAATTTGTCATCAGCAGAGTTATCTTCAAAGAATGGCTGGAGAAATTTCTCTAATAAGAAGAGAAATAAGGCAATGAGGAAACTTGGAATAACAAAGAGGAAGGGAGAACAAAAACGTGAGTAACGATAGTAAATAGACTTTCTTTGCCTCTGAATTTTTAAATTAAGTTTGATATTCAGGCAAAAATTACAACACTTTGTGAGTGATTCTAAAGGTGTGTACACGAAATATCTGAGATGATTATGTTATAAGTGAGGAGAGTAGTACTGATAACACGAGGTAAGGGCTCTATACTTGATCTGATAAAATGCTAACCTCAGACTGTAATTTTTATATAATGTAATGTAACTGCTAACAATGCTACAGAGGTGCTCTAAAACATTATAGGTGAATCAAAATATAATTCTAAAAATGTTCAAATGACTAATTGGAAGGCTTGAAAAATAAATATAATGAAGAAAAACTGAGAGAAAAAACAGAAAATAAAGAAGTAAACAAACTACCACCAAAAATAACAAATGTCACAGTGAGGAGGAAATACCAAGTGAAAGTGATCCAGTGTTCAAAGTTGGATTAATGTGAGAAACACACACACTCACAAACCCCAATTGAATATTGTCTTATTACCCACAGTGTAAAATAAATAGCTATGAGTTCATATGGGTATCAATAATGATTAAATAAAGAAATAAGTGGAGGAGAAGAAGCAAATCTCTGATGCAGAAGAATTTTGTATAACTTACACAGCAATCCCACTCTCAAGGAAATGGAGCATAACTCCATAACTTAAATATGAGGTGCACACAGTTTCTTGTGGGGGAGCAACTTTGCATTTGAGAAGCCTATCAAACACTAGTTCTCTCAGTGACCAAGGTCAGCATTAATGATAGCGAGTCATCACTGACAGCACATATAACTTATAAGATGTGATGAGAATGGTACTTATTTCTGTGGTGTTCCTCCCCAAAATGTACAATTTCAGTCTAATGCTGAGAAAAACATTAGACAAACCCAACTTGAGGTCAAGTGTCAAAAACATCAAAACAATGAGTGTGAGAAACTGACAGTCAGGAGGAAAGACTAAGGAGACATGACCACTAAACATAATGGGGCTTCTCTGTGGCATCTTGGAACAAATAAAGGATGTACTGACGTATGGACTTTACTTAATATATAGCAATATAATTCATTAATTGGGTAGCAGTATTGGTTCATTAATTGTAACAAACCTTGTATAAATGTAAGATGTCAATAACAGGTGAAACCAGGTTTGGGGTATGCATACTATCTTTACATTTTTTCTATGAATATAAATTTGTTCTAAAAGACTTGTTAAAAATGAAATGGTAAGCATGCCATACCACATCAATAGTTATGTATGAGTGGTTTAAATCTAAGACATAGATCAATAGAATGCATAAAAACATGACACCAGTATGTTTTTTAAAAAATTAACTTCAAATATCACAGTATAGGCAGATTAAAGTAAATGGTTCAAAAAAAATATAACAAACATCAAATGAAGAAAGCCACGTTCAAAAGGTCAAAAGTTGTAAATTTTTCCTCATGTGGAAGCCAAACCTAAAAGATAATGTACACATAAATATATATGCATATATTTGTATATATATATATATATACAAATATATGCATACACACACACACATATATATAAATATATATATATATATATAGAGAGAGAGAGAGAGAGAGAGAGAAAATATTTTTATTAGGTGGTCTGAGGGAACCATGGGAAGGTGAGAGAGGGAAAAAGAATGTTAAGAGAGTGAAAAATATTGAAAAACTGTATCTGTGTATGAAGGTAGTATAATGTAATATACTGTAAGTGTTAAACAATAGGGGAACAGGAGATAGAGAAAAAAATAAGTAATAGAGGGGGTTAATCTGATTAAATCATAATATGCACAGGTCTGAAATATCAGGGAGAAATCCCCTTGAACAATCAATATACATTTAAAAAAAAGTGAAGGACAAGAAGGTAAAACAGGTATTGTCTGGGAGTGGGTAACAGTGGGAAGAGAGAAGACATAAGGAGAGGTGAAGGAGGGTGAATATGGTGGGTATATTTCTATTTGCATATGAAAATAGAACACTGAAACCTGTTGAAATTGTTCTAAGAAGGGGGAAAGAGAGGAGGAAGAACCAGGGAGTGAATCTAGTTAAGATATATTGTAAGTACATGTGCAAATTTTACAATGTATCCCCCATATGCTAATAAAATATATGCTAATAAAATAAGAAACAATATTCAGACTATCATGAACATGTAGCAATCCTTAATGTATATCCATCCACTTAACATCAGGGATACAAACTGTGAAGCAAGATTTGATGTAGCGAAATTTGTGGAACTGAGCTAAAACAAGGCAGCCAGGGATATATATAGAACTAACTGTTTACATTATAAAATTGCAAATAGAAATCCCATATTATGAAATCAATACTCTAATCTCACCTCAAGAAACTATAAAAAAAAAAGAGCAAAATAAACCCAAAGCAAGTGGAAGGAAAGAAATAATGAAGATGAAAACAAAAGTTAATAAAATTGAAAATGGAAAAAAATAGAAAAAATGTCAATGAAACAAAGACTTGCTTTCTTATAAAATCAATAAAATCGACAAACATCTATTAATACTGAATAAAAGAGACAGATTGCCATTATCAAGTATGGTATAGCAAATATTATAATGAGCCTATAGGCATGAAAAGGTACTATGAGCAACTAGAAACATCTCTAAACATATCAATTTAACAACTTGGATAAAATGGACTAATTCTTTGAAAAGCACAAACTATCACAACTCATTCAATATGAAATAGATAATTTGAATAACACTAAGGCTAGTATGGAAATTACATTCATAACTAAAAAACTTTCCCCACAAAATCTCCAGGCTTGGTTTCACTCTGTTTATTTCCCCCAAATGTTTAAGAAAGAATTAATGCCAACTCTACATAATCTCTTTTGGAAAGAAAAATAAACACATCCTAATTCATTTTACAAGACCAGGAGATCATGGTATTAAACTAGAAGAAATAACTACACAGAAAGAAAATTACAGGCCAATATTTTTCATTAAAAATCATTTAAGAATTTCTAACAAAGCAGTAATAAATATAATACAGCAACACCATATGTGTATATAAAGAATTACACACCATAACTAAATTTTTAAACTTTATTTCAAGGATGCAAGTTTATTGCAATACCTAAAATCAATGAAGTCATGTTGATAGGTCAATGAAGAAAAGATCATGATCTTATCAGAAAGAGCATTTTACAAAACTTAAAACATATTCATGACCAAAAAAATCTCAGAAATCTGGAAATAGAGGCCAACTTCCTGAAGTTGGCAACAAATACCTACAGAAAACCTCCATAGCTAATATTGTAGTTACTATGACTAAATATTTTCCCTCTAAAATCAGAAAAAAAGAGGTAATAATGTCTATTCTTACCAGTTCTAATCTGGATAGGTTAACCAACACAATAAAGCAAGAAAAGAGAAGAATTGAGATACAGATTGGAAAGAAAATAATAAAACTATACTGTTTGCAGAGGGCATGTTCCCTTTCTATTTTGCTATTTTACTCAGACAGGAAGCCACTGGTGGGGTGTTTGTGAATGTGCTTAGTAAGGTCTTGCCAAGATCTTTTCAATCCCAGACAGTTAATGATAACTTGAAATATTACCATCACCATCACCACCACCACCACCATCATCATCAACATTACTACTTGTTTAGGCTCACAACCTGTGCTAACTGCTAACTCCATGAGGCTTAGAGAACTTAAAAATTCATATAGATCATAAGTTTTCAGTAAAACTCAAACTGGCGTTTTCATGACTTTGAAGCCAACATCAATGGAAATTATTAGAAATGTATTTGTATACCTATTTGTATTAAATAATGCTTTCATGTCTATTATATGTCATATAACGTATAATCACAACCTTAATATATTAACATTTAGGTCCGAGAAGAGATTTTTAAATTTTTCCTTTATCAATATATAAAATCTGGGAGGCTGCTATAAACTATAGCCTCTTACCTTCTCCTTAGACAACTCAGCTGTGTGTGATCCATCAGCACCCCAGCGGTGAACCATAATTCTGCTGTGCAAAGTCTGTAAGTAAGAAAGCAAGACATTATATTAAACGGATTTACATCTCCTTTTTCCAAAATGTGTTTGTTAGCATGAAGTGGAACAATTTTCTGCACTTACCTTTGAGGTTCTGCTGTAAAAACTTTTCCTTAGGTTTTTTTTTTTTTTTTTTTTTTTAATATTTGGGGTGATTAGCAATGAGGGTAGGGCCCACACTCAAAACAACACACTGCTTTGACATCTCTCCTATGAATTCCTAAAGAAATGAAAGTCAGAAAAACCTTGTCAGGATAGGGTCATAATAAAAGGCCCTATTGAATGTTGTTCTCCTGTGCCTGTAAATTCAGTGAAGTTTATTGTTCTGATCTTGAGTCCACAGATTATGCTGCTTGATTTAAGGCACTAAAGACACAGTCAGTTTGAGCAGCAGTAAAATTTCTGCAGAATAAACAAACTCATAAACTGTCACTCTGCACCTCCTCATACTGCATTATTTCCCCTTGGTTGTTTGACTCCAGGATGATGGTGGCAAAATGATGCAAAGTACAGATTGACTTCTAGGACTTAAGAAGACAGGGTTCACATTTAGATAGTATCTAACCAAGTGCCTCGTACTTGAAATGTTTACAAAATATTTTAATGAATGAACAGTTTCCATGACAATAAACCTAATAGTTCAATGCCATATTCAGTGGCTTGGGCAGCTGCATACATAGAATATGAGAAAAGACATTCCAAGCTTAGTGAGGACCACTGAATTATACTTTTCTCATTTATTGTTGCAATTAATTGACAATTACCCAGGCAATGCCCAGCTGAAGGTAAGAGATTCTTGTGCAGACATGGTACAACAATTTGTTATGCTGTGTGACTTTTTTGTATCTCTCCAATACCCTCTTTCTTCTAAACACATAACAGAGCCTGTTCAGAATTCAGCTTCTCTGTAAATCTTAGGATTTTCTAGTCTTTTGAAAAACCCAAAACTATTTGGAGGGGAGATAGGTGTCCAGGAAAGGTTGGTTTAAAATAAAATGACTTTGAGAAGAATGAGAAAGAGAGCCAGATTTCTTCCCCATCCTGGGAAGGCTATGAATAGCATAGCACTGTGGCTGGGATTTGTGCACCAAAATGGTGGCTGACTATGCATAAAATCACGTTTACTAGACTCAGAGCCCAAGTATATCTAGAATCCAGCCAAGAATTCTGGATCCCAAGCATGTCAAAGAAAGCTCAGAGACCCTGTATTTAAAGGGATCTTATGTGTTCAGGACAATGTGACTGGAAAGACATTCTTCATACCTTTAAACCATGTGAGACACTGTACCTTGAGCACAGATGCAGAACACTAAAGTTGGGAGTTAAAACCTGATTGGAATTGATTTCCCCAATTTATGATGGGAGCTTGCATGCTCAAATTTTCAGCCTACCATTCACATTAGCTGCAAGATAATCAATTTTAATTCCTTTAGTATCTGCAAAAATAGCTACTCTCCTGGAAACATTCACTTCTATCATATTAATTTCCTTAGATTCCACTTATGATATGGTATATTGTCAGGTTTCAGAAAACTTTGTGGTGTTCTTTTTGGTATTATTTGCATTAGGTAAGTTTTTATATTGCCTGGCTTTAATATCATTTATCTCTGCCCTTTTCTGGGGGAATCTTACAGCTTGTTGTGTTTATTTTACTTCCTAATAGTAAAAAAATAAAAGCCAGGGATCATCATGAGGGGGCTTACGTTAATATGTATTAACTGAAATGAAAGAGGACAAAAATGAATATCCAATACCAAGATTATTTTTTTCTTATAGCACAGAACACCTAGTAGGTACATCACATTTCACTGCATTTAAGATACAATTGATTGTATAATCATTACTTTAGGTATGAATATTAAAGAAAATATGCTACCAATTAAACTTACATAATACTTTCTTATCAATTAACAATTCTCATTTTATGCACATTGTAGGAATTCTTATATACCTTCCTAGGTATAGATTTTCTTATATGTTGATTGCATACATGTGTAAAAAATAAAGTAAAATTGAGAGAAATGGCTTAAGCTATCCCTTCACCTTTAGGATCTAACTTTCTTGAATTGCCTTCTAACTCAGCATCAATTTCATGTTTATTGAAACATAAGCTGAATCATTGATAGAATTAGTAAGGCAGCATTTCTTTTTTATTTAAATTTTTAAAAATTAGGATATATTCATTGAACAGGGGGCATTCATTGTGACAATTCCAAATAGGTTTATATTGTATATTGGTTAGATCACCTCCACATGACCTCCACCATCTCTCCCTCTCAACCCTTTCTCTGTCCCACTTAAAGCAATTGTAAGAGGTTTATTGCTCTATTTCATATAGGTATATGAAGTCCATAAGAATTTTCCCTCACCTTCATTTCTTTCATTCACCCTCATCTTCCCACAAGTACTACCCCCTCACTGAACCTATTTTACAGTCCTGTCTTTCATTTTCAATTCTGAAGTCACTATTTAAGGAGGTTTCTTGATGTATACTTACTGTGAGTATACTTTATTTTGGTCAGTTCAACCCCTTCCATTACTCTACCTTGCCCCTTCCTTGCCCCATTATTCAAGAGCTTTCAATACACACCGTTGTATCTTCTATCTTCATAGATGTTTATGATACTGTTGATGCTCTTTCTCTTTTCCTTTCCCTCCTCCCCTGAGTTCCATAGAGTTGTTCCATTATTACAAACATGTTCTACATATAAGTTTGCCTATGATCAAGATACATGTTTATCTTTTGTGTCTATCTTCCACATATTAGAGAAAACATGAGGCCTTTGACTTTCTGAGCCTGGCTTACTTCACTTCACATGTTGTCCTCCACTTGTATCCATTTACCTTTGAACCACATGGTGTCATTCTTCCTTCTGGCTGCAGCATTTCTTTAGATAGGGCTCCACTGTTGTCTCTGGAGTTCCTTTCCAAGGCTCTGATATTCATTCTGTAAGTTTTGACATGTCATGTTTTTAACTTGTCATGTTTGCTCATGCCAAAGAAATGGAAGCTTCATCATAAGGGCCACCTTCCTACAACAACCCTAAAATGGCATACTGTAATGGGCAATTCAGTTTTGATGATACGAAATACTTTTAAAGAATATGTGCTTTAGAGGCAATGAAACATGGAATTAAAAGTAGTCTCTTGTAGTTTGTTATAAAATGGATTCATGACAAGAAAACTATTTTGTAGGTTTACAAAGGAAGAACTTTTACCTTGCTTTGTTCTTATGTTTAGATTTTCAAGACAAAATAAAAAAAGCTTCTCCAAAGCTTTCAGAAAGGTTATAACCCACAAATATGGTGAAAAGATATGCCACTGTAATTGGTTTAATCATTCAGATTTCTGCTTACATGAGATAACTATTTAATATTCTCCCATAGTTCTTCTGTTGAAGAAAATATCACAACAATCAATTAGGAAGTAAGAGATACGAAACAAAGTTAATTAGTCAATGAAAGCAGAATGTTTTAACATATCACTTTTTTCAGTATATAGAATGGGAAGATTTTGATATAGCTATTTGCACCACTATTTGTATAAAAATCACTGCTTCTAAACTATTTTTTTTCTAGAAGTCTTGGAATGTTACTCAAACATTTTAATCATAATCCTGTATCAGAAAAATGTTTTGGAACATGAAGCATCAATGAGTATATGTATATTGATAAATTATATATGTGTGATACTATACTAATATATTATCCTCATTTGAACTATTAACTAAATATAAGGGATTTCATGAGAAGTGGACACAAATAAAGTTATAAGATGTTCTTCCTAGATCCCCAGAGGTTAATCTTTGAACTGAATTTGATGAACACATTTCTCAACTGCCAAAAGTGTGCTCAATCTGATGAGGCTTTGTTTCTTTCAGGAATGGATTTACAACTCATCATTTGCTAAGTGTTTGACTAGTGTCTTAATGCTAGAGGGTTAATTGGTTTCTGCAAGTGAGCCTTTGATTACCAGAGTGTAACTTCCTCATGTGGTTATAGTTAGTCTTAGGGAAAAGTTTCCTGTGAAGTGAATTTTTATAAATTGAGTCTGGCTCCCTGCTGACTTCATAAAATGGAAAATTTGTTCCTCTTGGGGCAGAGAGGAGACATGGCCCTTAGATGTAATAAAATCCCACTAAAGTATAGAGAAACTCTTTGAAAAGCCTATGTTTAAAAGAAAATCATTACTTTTATGCTCAAATAATGTTACTCGAAATGAGATCAAGTCTTGATTGCAAATAGTAATGCTCTCTCTTTGGCTTTTTTATATCCCTGATACAGTACTAAAAGATGTTAAGGACAAAAGAAAATAATAAAAATATCACCTTCACTAACTAAATGAAATTTTTTCCTTTTTATCTCATTTTTTCCCATTTTTTTCAAAGCCCAGTCCAAACCCCAACTATTCAACATTCTCACATTAAGATTACGCTAGAAAAGCCAGGTGTGGCACACTCACATCTCTGTCAAGAGGCAGAGAAAGAGTGAGAGCAAGTTTGCAGCCAGCTGGACTACAGAGATGAATACATAGTGAGAATCTGTCTCTAAAACCTAAACCAAATCAAAACAAAACATAAAAATCAAAAAGAAGATTAAGCTAAAAGAATTGCTACTGTAAATAATATAGGCAGCTCACATATAGAAGTTTAATATACTTATGAAGTTAACCATTATATAAACAAAATGCTTTCTCTTACTAATTAAGTCAGGTTATTTGGAATGAGGATTCCTCATTGAAAGAGCAAAGAAGGTCAAAAACAGTGTATTTATTTTGTTTCAAAGTGTTAGCATATTGTGGATTTACATGTACAAATATCTGCTTTTTTTTTTTTTTATTATCCAAATCCACTGTATAGTACTAGGGTCTGAACTCAGGGCCTTGTGATTTCTAGGCAGGCACTCTAACACTTGAGATATGCCTCCGGCCCCAATTAATATCTGGTTAAATCTTTAGGAAATAATTTTATAAGTTGAAGTTTTAGGCCAAAATAACACAGTTTAAAGATTTTGAAACATTCTAGTAGATATGTGAGTACCCATTTTAGAAAATATCCACTAATATTAAGAATGATCAATTGTATTAACTTTTGTCAATGTGAGCTGAAAAACAAGTTAGTTTTCAGTGCATTCTGGAAGTCTACCTAACTGTATATTTATTTCAATTTGTTCCTTAGCATTAGTAGATTTTGTGAATGAACTCTCATGCAGGTTAATCAAGTTTTTATAGAAGCATTAAGATACTTTCTACTTGATTTAAAGCATCTTCACATGCTATTATCATCAGCATGCTATATTAGTTTTATAAGTAATATTATATTCTTAAAAGACAGTTTTAAATTTTTATACAATGTTTTCTTGTTCTTCCAAGATGTAGGAAAATCAAACCTAAAACAGTTTTAATTACCAGTTGAAGAAATGGCAGATTTAAATGTACTAATAGAAATTTTTAAAGCCAGGCACTAGTGGCACTGTAATCCTAGTTACATAGGAGGCTGAGATTGGGAGGACTGATGTTTGAGGCCAGCCTGGGCAACATGTTCAAGAGACCTCATCTCCAAAGAAAAAAAGCTTGTCAAGTTGGTGCATGTCTGTCAATCTAGCTACTGCAGGAAGAGTAAAATAGCAGGATCATAGTGCATGTCAGACCAGGCAAAAAGCAAGACCCCGTCTCCAAAATAATCAGAGCCAAAAGGACCAGAGGAGTGGCTCAAGTGGTAGAGTGCCTGCTCACAAGACAAAATTCCTGAGGTCAAACCCCAGCACAGCTAAGAGAATTAAAATAGAAGAAAAAGAATGTCAAACAATAAATAAGTAATGTGTTTCTAATTCCATAAGAAAAATAAAGGGAAGTTCAATTTGTCAAAAATAAAGAAGTGAAAACCAGAAATTTAAGCCAGTAAATTAAGGCTGTGTTGGCCTTGTAGAGCTAAATCCCAGAAAATCAAACCTTACTTTATAGATACAGAAGGTTAGGCATTGGCCTTATGGGGAGTTGGGACTAGGGCCCTGTGTAAAGGCAGGGCACTTTCAGGAAAAGGAGAAAAAAGAAACCTCTGAAAAAATCATTCTTTGAGAGACAAAGAAATTTTCTGCACTTGAAAGAAAAAAAGAAAATTTCCTTGTGAACAATTTCCCTAAACCAGTGCTGAAGTATGCCACCCTGTCTGGGCTATAGGAGTTCTCAGAACTGAAACTTAAATTGGACTCAGACTGGGAACTGCCCTGTCACTAGCAAGAAAGAAGCTACTGTTTTAGAAGACAGAGGCACTAACTAGAAAACTGACCTTCCAGAAGAAATCAGGAGGGAAAAGATTTTTTAAAAAGAAAGTAGCAAAGTAAATTTATGGCAAATAGAAAGGAAAGTAGAAATGCATGCTATGTGAAAGCAAATATTAACATGATACTTTAGTAAAAAGAAAGAGATCCCAGATTAGAGTAATCCAATGACAGGTTACATCATAACTAAAATACACTGATGCAAATACTTTCACCCTGAACATGTTAGATCCTGGGTAAAGTTAAAATTATTTGATATCTCTGAAAGAAAAGAAAGAAATATATGCAAATGCCAGAAACTGAGAAGAAAGTCAAACTCAGAAAGCATACAAGACTGGAATGAAAATTTATAATATTTACAAGGGTTCAGAATTTTCAGATTGGAAAATCAACACCACTGTAGTGTTAGTAGAATCAAATCAAAATTAATTTAGGAGAGACAGTCCCTTGAGATTTCTAAATTTTTTTAATAAAAAAAGTCCACAAAAAATTAGCTACCACCTAAAACAAATTTAGAAAACCCAAGGAAATAACCAGCAATGAACACCTGCCATGAGAAAAACAAAAAGCAGAATTAGGCCATTGTTAATATTTGGTAATAAAATATGAGGATTAGAAAAGTAAGTATGTTGAAGATACTTAAAAACATAAAATGAATTGAAAATATAAGAAAAGACAATGTAGCCTGTAAAGAAGCAGTTAAGAAAAAGAATAATTGGAGTTTATAAAAATAGTTTAAAAATAAATTTGGAATTAAAAATTATTAAAATTCAACATCAGATTAGAAATGGCTAGAGGAAGTTATTAGTTAGGTTGAAGTTATATCAGAGAAAGCAGTACTGAAAAAGAGAGAGATGGGAACTAATTAAATAGAATAGACAAACTCTCTGCCCCCATGAAGCTTGCTTCAGTTGAGGGGTAAAAGAGACACAATAAACAAGGAAATGTCTGGGGTTTAGATAGTTGTATTTGTTAAGGTTCTCCAGAGAAACATAATCATTAGTGTGCCTGTGTGTGTTTAATATATAATACATATAATAAATACATGTAGCTATTTATTGTAAGGAATTGGCTCCTGTAATTGTAAAGGCTGAGGGGAGGCTGGCAGATTGGAGACACAAGAAAGAACTGATTTGACAGGTTAGGTCTGAACACTGCTGGCATAAATTCCTTCACGTTACGAGGAGCTCAGTCTTGTTCAGTTAAGTACTCCAACTGACTGAATCAGGCTCATCAACATTATCAAGGTCAAAATGCTTTACTCAAAGTCTTCCAATTTAGGTATCAGTCTAATCCCAAACCATCCTTAGAGAAACATCCAAAACAAAATTTGACCAGACACTGGTTGCTATAGCTCAGTCAGGTTGACGCATAAAATAAACCATCATTTTGGTGGTAAATGGTATGAGAATAATGAACTAGAAATGGGGAGAAGTCTGATTACTGTTTCAGAAATAAAGAAAAATTTCCTTAAAATGGTAACATCAAAACATAGAAACTAAGGAAGTGAGAAGTCAAGCCAACAGTCCATCTGGGGCCTGGAACCAAGGAAGAGTAAAATGATCCACCAAGACCCTGGAGTAGCAGTCTGTATCACTGTTCAAGAAACAGTAAGAAAGTCAGTGTGGCTGAAGTCAAGTAAGCAGGGGGAAAAGTGGTAGCAGATGATGAGGGAGATGAACGGGGGATATGAAACATGCAAGTGCTAAGAGTCAATGGACAGTGTTAATAGAGTAAGATGGGAATAAAGTAGAGAGTCTCAGGCATTGATGTGACTTGATATCATTTTGTTTTGGTTGAGAACAGACCGTGAAGTACAATAAAGAAGCAGGAAACACTTATGAAGTTATTAAAATTATAAACCAGACAAGACATGAAGGTATTTTGATAGCATTGGGGATAAGCAGTATTAATATGATTTGGATATAGTTGATGGTACCGGGATTTGAACTCAGGGCTTCATGCGTACCAGTTAAGCACTCTACTGCTTGAGCCACTCCAGCCTTATCTGGATATAATTGAAATCATGATCTGGATATTTTCAAAATCACTCCTGATGGGATTTGATTTGTTTATGACTTGGTTGAGAAAAATAGAATAGTCAAGTGTGGTTCTAAGGGTTTTGACTTGGTTTATGAACTTGGGGCACTAATGTTTAGTATATATATATTTAGAATTGTTATATGTCCTTTCCCTTCATTAGTATGTAGTGACCTTTACCTCTTCTGACTGATTTTTGCTTAAATTCTACTTTGTCTTATATGAGAATAGTACTCCTGCTTGCTTTTGATCTCCACATGCATTTTTCTAATCTTTCACTTCTAGTTTGTGTGTGTCTTTGGTTTGAGGTATGTTTCCTATAGACAACAGAATGTTGGATCTTGGTTTTTGATCCTATCAGAGAATCTGTGTCTTTTGATTGGAGAGTTAAGTTCATTTATATTTACAGTTGTGATTGAGAGGTATTTACTGATTCCTGTGTTTCTATTGCTTTTTTTAAGGTTGAGTTTTTAGTTGATGTTTTTACTTTTGACGTTGTTAATCTTCAGATTTTGCAGATATGGTGAAAAGAGACAGTGGATTTGTTTTTTAAGGAGATAGAAAACATTGTAGAAAAAGCAGTAGGAGGGAACATCATGCTTAATGTTTGTATATATGTATATATGTAAATATCTTCAAGCTATTTTCTTTTTTATATTAGCACATATTAATTGAGCAAAGGTCTTTCATTGTGTTATTTCCACACATGCATAGAATATATTTTGATCAAATTTACCCCCTCTATTACTTTTTCTTATCCCTCTTTTAGTAGTCTATGTTCCTACATGCATATAAAGTACTTCTATCACATTCACTTTCTTTCTTCTCCCCTTTCCCTCCTGCTGATACCTACCCCCAAGCAGTAACCCCATTTTACCCTTGCGTCATTCTAATTTTTTTTAGGTCTATATTCCACATATTAGAGACGACATGTGATATTTTATTTGTCTTTCTCAGCCTGGATTATTCTGCTTAACATGATGAGCTCCAGTCTATCCATTTCCCTATAAACTACATGAATCCATTCTTCATTATGACTGAATGTTACTCAATTGTGTGTGTGTGTGTGTGTGTTTGTCAATGGATAGATATCTTGGTTGATTCCATATTTTGACTACTGTGAACAGCACTGCTGTGATAATTGGTGTGCAGGTATCTCTATTGTATACTGATTTACATTCCTTTGAATGTATTTCCAGGAATGGTACAGCAAGATCAGACCTTGGCTCTATTTTTAGTTTTTTGAGAAACTCCATATTGATTAACATAGTGGCTGAACTATTTACATTCCCACCAACAATATATTAGGGTTCCCTTTCCCATGCATTCTCACCAGCATTCCTTGTTTGTTTTCTGTCTCTGGTAAAATGGAATCTCAGTGTAGTTTTGATTTCCTTTATGGCTAAGAATGTTGAACATTTCATTTATTTTTTAGGTATTTGTACTTCTTCTTTTGAGAACAGTCTACTTAACTCATTTGCTCTTTTGCTGTTTGGATTGTTTGTTCTTTTAGTATTTAATTTTTAGAGCTGAATATATAATATTCTGGATTTTAATCCTTTACTTGATTAATTAGATGACAAAGATGTTCTCCCATTCTATGGTTTGTCTCTTGATTCTGGCAATTGTTTCCATTGCTGTGCAGAAACTTTTTAATCTGATGCAATCCCACTTCCATTTCCTGCTCTTAATATTGAGCTCTTGAAATCCTAGTCAAGCATTTTTTCCTATGCTTTCTTCCAGTTGTCACAAAGTTTCAAGTCTTATGTTTATATTTTTTGTAGTGAAAGTGGTAGTAAAGTTTACTAGGAAAGGAATATAGTTTCAATAGGTTCAAAGTAGGTTGCCTATAGAAGGAGAGCAATATACATTTAAACCCTTACTCCATTTTGAATAACTTTTATACAGGGTGATAGATAAAGGTCTTGTTTTAGCTTCAACACGTGTGTATTTGGTTTTTCCAACACCATTCATTGAAGAGGATTTTTCTACTGTGTGTTTTTTGGCACTTTTGCTGAAGGTCAGATGGCTATAACTGTGTTGGTAGATTCTGGGTTTTCTACTTTATTCCACTGGTTTATGTGTCTGTTTTTGTACTACTATCTTACTGTTTTTATTACTATGGTTCTGTAATGTTATTTAAAGCCAGGTATTATGATACATCCAACATTACTCTTATTACTCAAGGTTGCTTTGACTATTTGGTGTCTTTTATGCTTCCAAATGGGTTTTGGGATTGATCTTTATATGTCTGTGATGAGTGACATAAATATTTTGATGGATATGACATTGAAACAATTAACTGGTTTTGGTAGTTACATGCATCTTCACAATTCCAATTTAGCTAATCCATGAATATGGGCGGTCTTTCCATCTTCTAGTGACTTCTTTAATTTCTTTCTCAAAGTTTTGTGTTTTCATTGTAGCGGTCTTTTGCCTCCGAAGTTAGGTTTATTCCTAGGTATTTGATTTTTTATTGAGGCTGTTGTGAATGTGATTGTTTTCCTGATTTCTTTCTCAACCTGCTAATGATTGGTATATGGAAAAACTACTGACATTTGAATATTGATTTTGTATCCTGCTATTTTGATGAAGGTACTTATCAGATCTAGAAGTTTTTTGATGGATTTCTTAGGAACCCTTAAGTATAGGATTATATCCTCTTCAAATAGGAATGATTTGGCATCATTCTCTCCTAATAGTATCTTTTTTATATTTTGGTGTTGCCTTATTTCTCTGGCTAAGAAGTTAAGCACTACATTGAATAAAAGTAGAGAGAATCAATACCCTGGCTATGGTGCTAGATATAGATTTGTTGTACATAGCCTTTATTATGTTGAGGTACATTCCTTTTATTCTTAGTTTCTTCAGGGCTTTTATTGTGAATGGATGTTGAATATTATCCAAGAGTTTTTCTGCATCTATTGAGGTGTGATTGTGATTTCTGTTCTCTATTCTGACAAGAGGTTTTATTGTATTGATTTGCAAATGTTGAAACATCCTTATATCTGTAGAATGAAACCAACTTTGATCATGAGGTCTGATTTTTTTAAATGTGTTGTTGAATTTACTTTATAAATATTTTAGAGCGTTTTTGTGTTTTTGTTCATCAAGGAAATTGATCTATAATTTTCTTTATTATTGTACCTAATCTGGTTTGGGTAAAAGGGTAATACTGTCTTTGTAGAATGAGTTTGGTGTCATTCCTTACCTTTTTATTTTATGGAATAGTTTGAAGGGCATTGGTGTTAGCTTTTTATAGGAATGGAATTCAGCTTGAATGCATCTGATCTTGGAATTTGGAGGGTATTCTTTATTACTGCTTGAATTTCATTGCTTGTTATGGATCTGTTAGTTGCTTATTTCCTGTTCAGTTTAGTAGACAATATCTATCTAGAAATTTTTCCATTTCTTCCTGATTTTCCAGTTTATTTGAATATAGATTTTCAAAGTATTCCCTAATGATTCTGCTAATTTCACTGGTTCATGCTGTAATCTCACCTTCTCATCTCTAATTTCATTAAGTTGGATCTTCTCTCTCATTCTTTTGGTTAGTTTGGCTGAGTTTGACAATCTTGTTTATCATTCTCAAGAACCAAGTCTTTGTTTCATTTATTGTTTGAACTGTTCTTTTAGTCTTCATATTGCTGATTTCTGCCCTGATGTTTATTATCTCTTTCCATCTATTGACTTTTTGGTTGGCTTATTTTGTTTTTCTTAGGGCTTGATGTGTATCAGCATTATTAGTTTCTTTATTTGAGATCTCTAAGGTTGTAATGATTTTTTGAACTCATAGTTAAATTTCCCTTTTACCAGCTTTTGCTGTGTCTCAAAGGTTCTGGTAAGTTGTGTTTTTATTTTATTTGGTTGTAGGAATTTTTGATTTACTCCCCCTTATTTTTTCAGTGACCCATTGATCATTCAAAGATGAATTGTTCAGTCTCCATGTGTTTGAATGTTTTCTGTAGTTTCTCCTGCTGTTGAATTCAAGTTTTATTCCACTGTAGCCTGATAAAATACAGGAACTTATTTCAATATTCTTGTAGTCGTTAAAACTTTCTTTATGTCCTAAGAAATGATCTATTCTGTGGGCTGTTGAGAAGAATGTGTATTCTGGGGCTGTTGTTTGGAATAATCTATAGAAATCTGTTAAGCCCATTTGATCTATAGTGTAATTTAATTACTAAGTTTCCTTATTGATTTTTTGCCTGGATGATCTGTCTACTGGTGTGACTGTGGTATTAAAATCATCCACTATTATTTTATTGGGGTCTATCTGTACTTTTTTTGTGGAATAGCACTTTTTGATGAAATTGAGAGCACTGGTGGTCAGTGCATATTTATTCATAATTGTTATCTCCCCTGCTGGATTGATCTCTTTATCTATATGAAATGGCCTTCTTTGTATCTTTTGACTAATTTTGGTTTGAAGTATGCTTTTTCAGGTATTCAGCATTGATTAGCTTGGAAAATCTCTTTCCATACTTTCATGTTAGGCCTGTGTTTGTCTTTGCCAGTAAAGTACATTACTTATAGGCAAGAAGTGCTTTGGTCCTGTTTTTTAATCTACCCTGTCTGTCTTTGTCTTTTGAGCAGAGAATTGAGACAGTTAACATTCAGTTACTTGAGTAGTAATGTAGAAATTCCTGCAATTAGGTTGTTTCATACTGTTTGATTTGACCCTATTCCTCATCTATAAATATTTATTCATTCCCTGGTTATAATACATGTATACATAGAAATGTCATAATGAAATACTCTGCATAGCTATCTTAAACAAACCAAAATGTCTTTTTTTTCAAAAATGGAGAACAGGAAGGTAAAACAGTTCCTGTCTAGGGGTTGGTACCCATGGGAGGGGGGAAACTATAAAGAAAGGGTACAGGAGGGTGAATGTGGTAGAAAAACTATGTACTCATGTATGAAAATGGAAAAATGAGACCTGTTGAAACTACTCCAGGAGTTGGGGAAGGGGAGATAAAAGAGAATGATGGAGGAGGTGAATTCAACCATGATATATTGTAAGAACTTTTGTAAATGTCACAATGTACCCCCAGTACAACAATATGATAATAAAAATATAAAAATAAATAAATTCTTGAGATAATAAAAATGATTTGTTCTTTTCCATTTTCATTGTGTTTATCTTCCTCTGTGTATATAGGATTCTTTTAAGTATATTCTTCAATGCAGATTTAATAGTCTTTAATTCCTTTAGTTTTTATTTATTATGGAATCCTTTTATTCCCCCTTAAATTATGAAGGATAGCTTTGTTAGGTACCACAAGCTAGATTAGCAGTTATTTGCCTTATAGATTTGAAATACATTATTCTATGTTCTTCTTGCTTTTAAAGTTCAGTTGAGAAATTTGCTCTTATTTGGTGGCTTTGCCTTTTTTATATGTGAATTGGTGAAACTTTTCTGCGGCTTTCAATATTCTAACCTTGTTCTGCATACCTAATATTTTAAGTATAGTATACCTTGGAAAGATTCTTTTCAGTTCTTATCTATTTGGTGTCCTTAAACTCCCCTGTACCTGCATGACCTCCTTCTCAAGATTTGGGAAGTTTTCTGCCATTATGCTATTGAATATGTTTCTATGTCTTCAGCTTTCACCTTTTTTTCTTCCTGTGTGCCCATAATTTGTAGGTTTGGTCTTTTAAAGGGTTCCAGAGGTCTTGAATGTTCCATTCATACTTTTTAAATTTTTAAAAAAATCTTTATCTGAATAAAGCCCCAATATTCTATCTTCATTTTGATCTAGTCTAATGGAAATCCTTTCAACTGAGATTTTTATTTGACCTAATGACCTACAGATTTCCAGAATTTCATTTTGATTTTTTCAGAATTTCTGTATCTTTATTGAATTTTTCTTTCATGAACTGTTTTATTTTATTTCTTTTAACTGTTTATTTGTGTTCACTTGGCATTCATTCAGGTTTTTTATTTGTGTTTAATCTTTTTTTAAAAAATAATTTTTATTAGGATATATTCATAATGCAAGGGGGGCTTCATTGTGATAATTCTGATTAGACTTATATAGTATATTAGTTACATTGCCCCCATAATCTCTCCCCCTCAGATCCCTCCCCACCCCACTTAAAGCAATTGCATGAGTTTTTCTAGTTCTGTTTCATATAGGTATATGAAGTCCATCTACCATATACTGTTACCTTAATCTCCTTAGTTCACCCTCCCCCTCCAACTAGTACCCTCATCTCTGCACACACTGTGCCTATTTTACAGTCCTGATTTTCATAATGAATATTTGAGTTGATGTTCAGATGGTTGTCTCAATATATGCCCTTTGTGGGTGTGCTTTACTTTGGTCTGTTCAATCTCTTAGAATACCCTCCCTTACTCCTTTACCTCTCACCTCCCCACCCATTTTTCAACATTTCAATGCACATTCTTATATCCTCTACCTTCATGTCTTGTGGTATGTGATATTACTGTTGCTCTATCATTCTCTTTTCCTTTCTCTTTTGCCCCAAGTTCCATAAAGTAGTTACACTGTAATAAACATGTTCTGCAACTGAGTTTGTATATGATCAGTGCTGTTTTTGTGTATATGCTTATGTTTGGATCTATCTTCCATGTGAGAGAGAACGCATGCATAATTTGTGTTTCTGATCCTGGCTAACCTCACTTAACATCATGTCCTCCAATTATATCCATTTACCTTCAAACCCCATGTCATTATTCCTTGTGGCTCCATTGTGTACATATACCAAAATTTCATGATCCATTCATCAGTTGTAGGGCATCTGGGTTGTCTCCAGAGCTTAGCTATTGTGAATAGTGCTGTAATGAACATCAGTGTATAGGTGTCTCTACTCTATCCTATTTTATGTTCTTTTGGATAGATGACCAGGATCATGTGACAATTCTGTCTCTACTTTTTTGAGGAATCTCTATACTGTTTACCATAATGGTTGCACTAATTTGCATTCCCACCAGCAGTGTATAAGGGTTGCTATTTCACCACATCATCACCAGCATTTGTTGTTATTACCCTTGATTCTGGCCGTTCGTACTCTGGCAAGATGAAATCTAAGTGTTGTTTTGATTTGCATCTCTTTTGTAACCAGGGAATTTGAACACTTCTTCATGAATTTATTGGCAATTTGTACCTCTTTCTTTGATAATTCCCTGTTTAATTCATGTGCCCATTTCTTCACTGGGGTGTTGATTCTTTAGGGGCTGAGTTTTTTGAGTTCCCTGTAGATTCTGGATATTAGACCCTTGTTGGATGAATAGCTGGCAAAGTTTTTCTTCTATACTGTGGACTGTCTCTTGAGTCTGATGTCTGTTTCTTTTGCTGTGCAGAAGCTTTTTAGTTTAATGCAGTCCCATTTGTTCATTGTTTCTCTTAGATGCTGAGCCTTTGGCATTATGTTTAGGAAGTCATTCCCTGTACTTATCTGTTTCAGCGTGTTTCCTACTGCTTCCTGGAGTTGTTCAAAGTTTCAGGCCTTATATTAAGGTCTTTGATCCACTTTGAATTGATTTTGGTACAGGGTGAAAGACAGGAATCTGGTTTCAGTCTTCTGCATGTGGATATCCAGTTTTCCCAGAAGCATTTGTTGAAGAGACTGTCTTTTCTCCATTGTGTGTTTTGGACTCTTTTGTTGAAGATTAGCTGGCTATAGAAGCATGGGCTTATGTTGATCTACTCTGATCCATTGGTCTTCATGTCAGTTTTTGTGCCAATACCATGCTGTTTTGATTGTTATGGCTCTGTAGTATAGTTTGAGGTTGGGTATTGTAATAACTCCAGTATTGGACTTTTTGCTCAGAATTGCTTGGCTATTCAAGGTCTTTGTGTTTCCATATGTATTTCACATGTGATTTTTCTATTTCTGGGCAGAAAGTCATTGGAATTTTGATAGGGATTGCATTGAACACATAGATTGCTTTTGGTAATATGGCCATTTTCACAATGTTGATTCTACCAATCCATGAGCATGGAAGGTCTTTCCATCTTCTGAAGTCTTCTTCAGTTTCTCTCTTCAGTGTTTATAGTTTTCATTAAAAACGTCTTTGGTAAGGAATTCCAAGATGGTGACTAGAGGGAGGAAGCAGAAAGCGTGTCTCCTATAGTGAAATCTTTGAGAGACACTGGATACAAACATTGCAGGCAAAATCACCGAGAAGAGGCAAAACTTTGACCCCTCCACCCCTCCAGCCTGTGCAGAGAATCTCTACTTCACATAAAATGGAGAAACCAGGAGGGCCCCCAGGCCTCCAGTCGCCTGCACCCAGATGGCTTGGGAAGACATGGACAAGGTGAGCTAAGCAGCACGCGGTACTCCCCAGACAACCCTGGGCCAGATCAGCATAGCCCCCTGGACAGACCAACCCCCACCCAGGGAAAAAAGAGCAACTGAGTAATAAGCAATAAGAACAATAAAGACACGTAGCAAAGAGGGTGGGGCGCCCTGAGCGCTGAAGGGGGGAGAGGGGAATCCTTCCTGGAACTGTAAATAAACAAGCCAGGCCTAGCCAGAGAGCTCTGGCGGGAGCGGGGGTGCACACCAGCAACCAGGAGCGGGAAAGCTTGTAAGAGTGGCGGAGAGAGAAAAACTCCACAGGAGAGGAGGGAAGACCCACTTCCCACATGAGCTGTAAACAAACATGCCGGCTGGCAGGAGCAGCAGCACCACCCAGCAATAAGGAGTGGGAAAACTTGTAAAAGCGGCAGTGGTAGGAAAACTCCACAGGAGAGGGGGGAAGACCCACTTCATACGTGAGCTGTAAACAAACACGCAGGCCTGAGAAAGCGGGTGCAGTGTCACCTCCCCCAGGGTGCTTGGAAAGGGGAAAGCTTGTAGCAGTGGCTCATGCACAAAAAAACTCTGAGTAAACAAAGCCTGCGGGGCCAGGTGAGTGCTAAGCTCACCCCAGAGATCTGCATAAATAATGCTGCCAGCAAGAGCAGGCTGATAGCAGTGGGCAGGCAAGCCACAGCCTCAGATAGCCATTCACAGACCTGTCTCCAGACTCTTTTTTTTCTCTCTCCCTACCTTTGATGAGAAAACAACTGAACTATACCTGCATGCTGAAAAACTTACTGAAACTGTATTGCATTTGAACTTGCGACACTTTGTGGGTTTTTTTTATGTGTGTGTGCACGTGCAGTTTTGTTCTACTTTATGTGTCAGACAACATCTGAGGCACCATCTCCAGGACTGGAGATTGAGACAGACACCAAAATTATTAAGACTGAAACTTCATTGCATTTGAATTTGGAGGTTTTTTTTTTCTTCTATTTTTCATTTTGTTTTATTTTATTTTATTTATATATATTTTTTCTTTCATTTACTTATTTTTAATTTTTGTTCTTATCTTTATTCTTTTTATTTTTTATTTTCACTACTCTCTCTGTCTCTCTAATGCCTTTTCAGCTTACTGTTGATTAGTACACTGTCTCTCCCTGTTTATATCTTTGAAACTTTTTTGTTTGTTTCTTTGTTTTGTTTTTTTTCTTTCTACTTGATTATTTGTTTTTCCCTTTTCCTTTAACTTCCTTGCTTTCCATCCCCTCTCACCATTCCATTCTAAATATCACTAATGCTATTATTATAAGACAGAAAATACTTAATTGCACACAGTACAGGGACAGTAACAACACCAAGTGCAATGATGGGAAGACAGAAAAAACAGGGAAACCAGTTTCCCCACAGCAAAAAATTAGTACAGAGGGAAAGGAAGAAAACAGATACTCAGATCCAAACTCCAACAAAATGAAGATAAACTATGCCAAAGAACCCAATGAAGCCCACAAGAATAATTTAAAAGAAGACATACTACAGGTACTCAATGAGAATTTTACAGAGATGATACTGGATATGGTCAACCAAAATGTACAGGAGACACTCAAGAAATTCCAAGACAACAAAAATAGAGAATTTGAAAAAGCAAAAGAAGAAATAAAGGAAACCATAGAAGCACTGTATAAACACCAAAGTGAAACAGGGAACATGATTAATAAACAGATAAATGAACTCAGGACAAAAATAGACAACATTAAAGAGGAAACCACCCAGGATATGGAAAACCTCAGAAAAAAGAATGAAACAGAACTGCAAAACAAAACGGAAGGCCAATCCAGCAGAATAGAACAAACAGAAGACAGAATCTCAGAACTTGAAGATAAAATGGTAATTAAAGGAAAAACCAAAGAAATATTAGTTAAATAATGCAAGACCTGTGAAAAGAAAATGCAAGAACTCACCAACTCCATCAAAACCAAACTTGAGAATCATGGGAACCAAAGAAGGAGAAGAGGTACAAGTAAAGGGAATGCGTAATATATTCAACAAAATAATAACAGAAAATTTCTCAAATCTAGAGAAAGATATTCCCATACAGATGCAAGAGGCCTCCAGGAAACCAAACAGACCAGATCAAAATAGAACTACCCCATGACATATTATCATTAAAACAACAAGTTCAGAAACTAAGGAAAGAATATTGAAGGCTGTAAGAGAGAAAAAACAAGTAACATACAAAGGTAAACCCATCAAAATCACAGCAGACTTCTCAACAGAAACATTAAAAGCAAGAAGAGCGTGGGGTGAGATCTTCCGGGTACTGAATGAAAATAACTTCAACCTCAGGATACTCTACCCAGCAAAACTATCATTCAAAATAGATGGAGCAATAAAAGTCTTCCACGATAAGCAGAAACTAAAACAATATGTGACCACAAAGCCACCACTACAGAAGATTCTTCAAGGGAGTCTGCACACAGAAAGTGAAACCCAACTTAACCATGAAAAGACAGACAGCACTAAACCACAGGAAAAGAAAAAGCAAGAAAGTAGAGAGTAACCTCAACTTAGGAACACACAATCAAACCTTCAAACAACTAAGACAACTAAATGACAGGAATCACCACACACCTATCAGTACTAACACTTAATTTACCCATCAAAAGGCACCACTTGACAAAATGGATTAAAAAGGAAGATCCAACAATTTGTTGCTTACAGGAGACTCATCTCACCGACAGAAATAAGCATATGCTTAGGATGAAAGGCTGGAAGAAGATTTACCAAGCCAATGGCCCCCGAAAACAAGCAGGAGTAGCAATACTTATCTCTGACAAAGTAGACTTCAAACCTACATTGATCAAATGAGATAAAGAAGGACATTCCATAATAATAAAAGTGGAAATAGACCAAAAGGAAATAATAATTATCAACCTGTATACACCCAATGTCAACGCACCCAATTTCATCAAACATACCTGGAAAGACCTAAAAGCATATATTAATGCCAACACAGTGGTTGTGGGAGACTGTAACAACCCATTATCATTAATAGATAGGTGATCCAAACAAAAAGTCAATAAAGAAATCCAAGATCTAAAATATACAATAGATCAAATGGACCTACTTGATGTCTACAGAACATTTCATCCAACTTCTATACAATATACATTCTTCTCAGCAGCCCATGGAACCTTCTCCAAAATAGATCATATCCTAGGGCACAAAGCAAGCCTCAGCAAATATAAGAAGATAGAAATTATACCGTGCATACTGTCTGATCACAATGCAGTGAAGCTAGAACTCAACAACAAAAGTAAAGACAAAAACTATGCAAACAGCTAGAAACTAAATAACTCATTACTTAATGAACAATGGATCATCGATGAAATAAAAGAGGAAATTAAAAAGTTCCTGGAAGTCAATGAAAATGAAAACACAACCTACCGGAACCTATGGGACACAGCTAAGACAGTCCTGAGAGAAAAGTTTATAGCCATGAGTGCATATATTAAAAAGACTGAAAGATCCCAAATCAATGACCTAATGATACATCTCAAACTCATAGAAAAACAAGAACAAGCAAATCCCAAAACAAATAGAAGGAGAGAAATAATAAAAATAAGAGCTGAAATCAATGACATAGAAACCAAAAAAACCATACAAAGAATTAATGAAACAAAAGTTGGTTCTTTGAAAAAATAAACAAGATCGATAGACCCCTGGCAAACCTGACTAAAATGAGGAGAGAAAAAACCCAAATTAGTAGAATCAGGAATGCAAAAGGGGAGATAACAACAAACACCATGGAAGTCTAGGAAATGACCAGAGACTACTTCAAGAACCTATATTCAAATAAATTTGAAAATCTTAAAGAAATGGACAGATTTCTAGATACATATGATCATCCAAAACTGAACCAAGAGGAAATTAATCACCTGAATAGAACTATAACACAAAATGAAATTGAAGCAGAGATCAAGAGTCTCCCCAAAAAGGAAATTCCAGGACCTGATGGATTCTCTGCTGAATTCTATCAGACCTTTAAAGAAGAACTGATACCAATCCTCCTTAAGCTGCTCTACAAAATAGACAGGGAAGGAAAACTGCCTAACACATTTTATGAACCCAGTATTACACTTATCCCAAAACCAGGCAAAGACACCTCCAAAAATGAGAACTACAGGCCAATCTCCTTAATGAACATTGATGCAAAAATCCTCAACAACATAATGGCACACTGAATTCAACAACACCTCAAAAAGATTATTCACCACAACCAAGTAGGCTTCATCTCAGGAATGCAGGGGTGGTTCAACATATGAAAGTCAATAAACATAATAAACCACATTGACAGAAGCAAAGACCAAAACCACTTGAACATCTCAATAGATGCAGAAAAAGCCTTTGAGAAGATCCAACACCATTTCATGATAAAAGCTCTAAGAAAACTAGAGATGGAAGGAAAGTACCTCAACATTATAAAAGCTATATATGACAAACCTACAGCCAGCATTATACTTAACAGAAAAAAACTGAAACCATTCCCTGTAAAATCAAGAACCAGACAAGGATGCCAACTATCTCCACTCCTACTCAACATAGTACTGGAATTCCTAGCCAGAGCAATTAGGCAAGAAGAAGGAATAAAAGGAATACAAATAGGTAAAGAAACTGTCAAAATATCCCTATTTGCAGATGACATGATCCTATACCTTAAAGACCCAAAAAACTCTACTCAGAAGCTTCTAGACATCATCAATAGCTACAGCAAGGTAGCAGGATATAAAATCAACATAGAAAAATCATTAGAATTTCTATTCACTAATAATGAACAAACTGAAAAAGAATGTATGAAAACAATTCCATTTACAATAGCCTCAAACAAAATCAAATACCTAGGTGTAAACCTAACAAAAGATGTGAAAGACCTCTAAAAGGAAAACTATACACTTCTGAAGAAAGAGATTGAGGAAGACTATAGAAAGTGGAGAGATCTCCCATGCTCGTGGATTGGTAGGATCAACATAGTAAAAATGTGTATACTCCCAAAAGTAACCTACATGTTTAATGCAATTCCCATCAAAATTCCAATGACATTCATTAAAGAGATTGAAAAATCTACTGTTAAATTTATATGGAAAAACAAGCGGCCACGAATGGCCAAGGCAATACTCAGTCAAAAGAACAATGCTGGACGTATCACGTTACCTGACTTCAAACTATATTACAAAGCAATTACAATAAAAACAGCATGATACTGACACAAAAACAGACATGAAGACCAGTGGAACAGAATAGAGGACCCAGACATGAAGCCACACAACTATAACCAACTTGTCTTTGGCAAAGGTGCTAAAAATATACGATGGAGAAATAGCAGCCTCTTCAACAAAAACTGCTGGGAAAACTGGTTAGCAGTCTGCAAAAAACTGAAACTAGATCCATGTTTTTCACCCTATACCAATATTAACTCAAAAAGGATCAAGGATCTTAATATCAGACCACAAACTCTAAAGGTGATTTAGGAAAGAGTAGGAAATACTCTGGAGTTAATAGGTATAGGTAAGAACTTTCTCAACGGAACCCCAGCAACACAGCCACTAAGAGATAGCCTAGATAAATGGGTCCTCATAAAACTAAAAAGCTTCTGTTTATCAAAAGACATGGTCTCTAAACTGAAAAGAACACCCACAGAGTGGGAGAAAATATTTGCCAGCTACACATCAGACAAAAGACTGATAACCAGAATATATAGGGAACTTAAAAATCTAAATTCTCCCCAAACTAATGAACCAACGAAGAAATGGGCAAGTGAACTAAACAGAATTTTCTCAAAAGAAGAAATTCAAATGACCAAAAAAACACATGAAAAAATGCTCACCATCTCTAGCAATAAAGGAAATACAAATTAAAACCACACTAAGATTCCACCTCACCCCTGTTAGAATAGCCATCGTTAGCAACACCACCAACAGGTGTTGGTGAGGATGAGGGGGTAAAAGGAACCCTCTTACACTGTTGGTGGGAATGTAAACTAGTACAACTACCCTGGAAAAAAATTTGGAGGCTACTTAAAAAGCTAAACATTGATCTACCATTTGATCCAGCAATACCACTCTTGGGGATCTGCCCAAAAGACTGTAACAAAGGTTACTCCAGAGGCACCTGCACACCCATGTTTATGTTTATTGCAGCACTATTCACAATAGCCAAGTTATGGAAACAGCTAAGATGCCCCACTACTGATGAATGGATCAAGGAAACGTGGTATCTATACACAATGGAATTTTATGCAGCCATGAAGAAGAATGAAATGTTATCATTCGCTGGTAAATGGATGGAATTGGAGAACATCATTCTGAGTGAGGTTAGCCTGGCCCAACAGACCAAAAATCATATGTTCTCCCTCATATGCGGACATTAGATCAAGGGCAAACACAACAAGGGGATTGGACTTTGAGCACATGATAAAAGCGAGAGCATATAAGGGAGGTGTGAGAATAGGTAAGACACCTGAAAAATTAGCTAGCATTTGTTGCCCTTAACGCAGAGAAACTAAAGAAGATACCTTAAAAGCAACTGAGGCCAATAGGAAAAGGGGAACAGGTACTAGAGAAAAGGTTAGATCAAAAAGAATTAACCTAGAAGGTAACACACACACACAGGAAATTAATGTGAGTCAACTCCCTGTATAGCTATCCTTTTCTCAACCAGCAAAAACCTTTGTTCCTTCCTATTATTGCTTATACTCTCTCTTCAACAAAATTAGAAATAAGGGCAAAATAGTTTCTGCCCGGTATTGAGTGGGTGGGGGGGAAAGGGAGGGGGCGGAGTTGGTGGTAAAGGAGGGGGTGGGTGTCAGGGGGAGAAATGACCCAAGCCTTGTATGCACATATGAATAATAAAACAATAATTAAAAAAAAGGTCTTTGGTTTCTTTTGTTAAATTTATTCTAAGGTACTTTTTTTTGGAGGCTATTGTAAATGGGATTGTTTCCCTGATTTTTCTCAGTCTGTGTGTTGTTGGTGTATAGAAAGCTACTGGCTTCTGTACGTTAATTTTATATCCTGCTACTTTGCCAAAAGAGTTTTTGATTTCTAGTAGTTTTTTGGTGGAGTTTTTGGGGTCTCTTAGGTATAGAATCATGTCATCTGTAAGTAGGTATTGTTGGACTCCTTCCTTCCATTTTTGAAACCCTTTTATTTCTTGCTCTTGTCTTATTGCTCTGGCTAGGAATTCCAAAACTACATTGAATACGAGTGGAAAAAGAAGACAGCCCTGTCTTCTTCCTGGCTTTAAGGGGAAGAGTTTCAGTTATTCTTCATTTATTATGATGGTGGGTCTAGGTTTGTCATATATAGCCTTTATTATATTGAGGAACATTCCTTCTATTCCTAATTTCTTTAGAGCTTTTATCATAAAAGGGTGTTGGATTATGTCAAAGGCTTTTTCTGGTCTATTGAGAGGATCATGTGGTTTTTGTCCTTGCTTCTCTTTATGTACTGTATCACATTTATGGATTTACTTATGTTGAACCATTCTTGCATCCCTGGAATGAAACTGACTTGGTCATGGTGTATGATCTTTTGGTGTGTTGCTGAATTCTGTTTGCCAATATTTTGTTCAGAATATTTGTATCTATATTCATTAAAGGTATTGGTCTATAATTCTCTTTTCTGGTTACATCTTTATTGGATTTCAGAATGAGTATAATGCTGGCTTTGTAGAATGAGTTTGGTAGTGTTCCTTCCCTTTATATTTCCTGGAAAAGTTTGAGGAGTAATGGTGTTAGATCTTCCTTAAAGATTTGGTAAAATTTGGCTATGAATCCATCAGGTCCTGGGCTCTTTGTAGGGAGACTGTTATTACTGTTTCAATTTCATTGCATGCAATAGGACTATTTAGGTGGTTAATATCTTCTTTGTTCACTTTTGGTTGGTTGCATGCATCTAGGAATTTATCCATTTCGTCTAGATTTTTCCAGTTTACTTGAATATAAATTTTCAAAGTACTCTCTAATTATTTTCTGGATTTCATTGGTATTTGTGGTTATGTCCCCTTTTTCATCTCTGATTTTATTAGTTAGGGTTTTCTCCCTTCTCTGTTTTGTCATGTTGGCTAAGGGGTTGTCAATCTTGTTAATCTTTTCAAAGAACCAACTTTTTGTTTCATTGATTCTTTGTATAGCTTGTTTGGTTTCAATGTCATTGATCTCAGCCCTGATTTTTTTTATTTCCCTCTGTCTGCTGGTTTTGGGTTTGGTTTGTTCGTGTTTTTCTAGGGGCTTAAGGTGCATCATTAGATTATTTATTTGAGAGGTCTCTGTTTTTCTAATGTAGGCACTTATAGCTATAAACTTTTCCCTTAGCATGGCCTTTGCTGTGACCCACAGATTCTGGTATGTTATATTTTCATTTTCACTGGATTCTAGGAAGTTTTTGAATTCTTCCCTTATGACTTTGGTCATTCATTGGTTTTTTAACAGTGTGTTGTTCAGTTCCCATGTGTTTGAGTATTTTTTGAGGATTCTTTTGTTGTTGAGGTCTAGTTTTATTCCACTGTGATCTGATATGATGCAGAGGATTATTTAGATTTTCTTGAATTTGTTGAGACTTATTTTGTGTCCTAAAATATGCTCTATTTTGGAGAAAGTTCCATGAGCTGAAGAAAAGAATGTGTATTATCTAATTGTTGGGTGAAATACTCTGTGGATGTCAACAATGTCTATTTGGTCTAATGTGTGTAGTAGCTCTGAAGTTTCTTTGTTTATCTTTTGTCTGGATGATTTATCTATTGGTGACTGTGGGGTATTCAGTTCTCCCATTATCACTGTGTTAGTGTCTATCTGTGCTCTTAGGGCCATTAGAGTTTTTTTTTTTTTTTTTTTTTTTGTAGAGGGGTGCCCCTGTGTTTGGTGCATATATGTTAAGGATTGATATTTTCTCTTGATGAATTGTTCCTTTAATTATTATGAAGTGACCTTTATTGTATCTTCTGATTGATTTTAGTTTGAAGTCTACTGTGTCAGATAAGAGTATAGCTGCTCCTGTTTGCTTATGGGATCCATTTGTTTGGAAAACTTTTTTCCACCCTTTGACTCTGAGCCACTGTATATTTTTTTCAGTTATTATGAGTCTCTTGTAGGCAACATATGGTTGGATCTTGTTTTTTAATCCAATTTGCTAATCTCTTGACTGGGGCATTGAGGCTATTTACATTCAGTGTTAATGTTGAGAAGTACCTGTTGTTTCCAGTCATTTTTGTTCCCCCTGTTGTTTAGTTTTACTTATTCCTTGTTTATTGGTCTGCTTGCTCAAAAAGGTTTATTCTTTCTTAAGTCTACCTGTCTCTCTCCAGTTTCTTCTTCTATATATAAAAGTCTTTTAAGTATCTTCTGTAGTGCTGGCTTGGTGGTCTCAAATTCCTTTAGTTTTTCCTCGTGGAAGGTTTTAGTTTCTCCTTCAATTAGGAAGGACAGTTTTGCTGGGTAGATTAGTCTGGGTTGACAGTTGTTTTCTTTCAGGGTCTGGATTATGTCTTTCCATGACCTTCTAGCATTTACAATTTGAGTTGAGAATTCTGCTGTTATTCTAATGGGTTTGCCTTTATATGTGACCTGTCTTTTCTCTTTTGCAGCTTTCAGAATTCTTTCTTTGTTCTGTGTGTTGAATGTTTTGATTCTGATGTTTCTGGGGATGTTCCTCTTTTGGTCCTGATGGTTTGTTGTTCTGTAAGGTTCCTGTACTTGGTGAAACTCTCTTTCTCTAGGTTAGGGAAGTTTTCTGCTATTATTCTATTGAATAGGTTCTCAATGCCTTTAGTTTCTATCTCCTCTCCTTCTTCTACATCCATGATTTGCAGGTTTGGTCTTTTCATGGTGTCCTGGATATCTTGCATGTCCCATTCATATTTTCTTAGCATTTTTTTCATGATCTTTTACTATTTGGTCTAATTCCTCTGCTTTCTCTTCAGTTCCTGATACTCTATTTTCAGCTTGCTCCATTCTGTTTGTCAAGCTTCTATTGTGATGTTTATTTGGGATATTGAGTTGTTTATTTCAGATTATTTTTCATGGTGTCTATATCTTTACTGATTTCCTCTTCTATATCCTGGATAGTCTGCTTAATTTCATTCATCTGTTTGTATTTTCTTTGAGCTCATTTAATTGTTTATTCATATTCTCTTTGAGGTCAAATACTAACTTTTGTGTTTCTTCTTTGAGGTCATTAATCATTTTTACTATTGATTTTTTGCATTCATTATTTGACAGCTTTTCCTCCACACAGGTGTTTGGATTCTTAGTGGTAGAATTGGCTTTTAATGGAGAGTAGTTGTCTTGCTGTTTCATTCTGCATTGAGATTTGTGTATCTGGAGTTGTTTTTGGTTATGGTTTTTATCTCTGTGACCCTATAGTTGGTCTTTTGAGTTTTTTTCCTCCTGGAGCTCCAGCAGTGTTCCTCAGAGAAGGGTATGCTGGATAAGTTATCCCGTGAAGGTTTCTTGTTGTGGAGCCAATTGCCTTTTTTCTCTCCTCAGTGAGGGTGCTGGAGCTTCCACTCTTTGATAGGGGTGCAGGGATCTCCTGCTATAGGAGTGGGGATCACTAAGTCTCTGTGCACTGTTGGGGGTAGACCTCCTAGCACCAGCAGGGTAGTGGAGTGCTACTCAGTGGAGGAGCTGGGATCCCAGCTCTTGGACAGAGGAGACATATTCTCCTGCAGGGAGGTGCAGTGTGAAGTGCTGGCCTTCTGTGTGCCTGGGAGGAAGAGGACTTCTGGTGCCACCTGCAGAGTAGCAGGTTTTTAGCTTTCCTCCCCTCAGTGGTGAATCTGGCATTCTTGCTCTTTGATGGGGGAGCAAGGGCTTTCTTGCTGTCAGGGAAAGTGGGGAGTGCTGGGCCTCCATGTTCTGTGGGGAGGGAGGCCTCCTAGCACTGGCAGATTAGCAAGTCCTGGAGCCTGGGGTTCACTTGGGTGTGTGGTGGTAGGCTCCTGGCATGGTGTACCCATGGGTGTCCACCAGGCAGTGGTGGCCCTGGGTTCTACTTGCATTGGGGTGTGGGCTTCCAGGAGCCACAGCAGCTAATGCCAGCTTAGGAAACAGAGCCTGCTGGTAGTGGGCATTCCAGGGCCTGATTTCCCTCACAGGCCCCAAGCAGTGCAGTTCTGTGGGGCTGTTGCTGACTAGGGAGAACCAAGCCAACAGGTGGCCTGAATTTGGGGGCCTGATCTCCTGTACAGGCTTCTGGAAGTGCAGTCCCATGGTGCCTCCACCAGCTAGGAGAACAAAGTCTACATGTAGCCGGAGTTCCAGGGCCCAAGATCATTTCTGTGGTGCTATTGTTGGGGGAACCAAGCCTGCTGGCTTGCACCTTCTGTTACCCCTGGAACAACAGGAACCATGGGACTTGCTTATACAGGGGCATTGGCTTTCTAGGCATTTCAGGGTGAAGGTAGCAGGTTGTGTATTAGGGGAGAACGGGGATCTCTGAGTTCCTGTGTGTGCCGGGCATTGGGACTTACCACTGAGTAATGGAGCCTGGAGCTGCATGGCATCTTTAGGGGCCAGGTATCTGGAGTGTTGAGCTGCAGATTGTTCTTCCCATTCTTCCTGTGGTTAGTTGTTTCTCTATTTGCAGATTACAGAGGGTTTTGCTTCTTGATAGTTATGGGATCCTGTGGGTACCTCTTGGGGTCCTCTGATCTTCCTTTTTTGGGGTAGTTGGTCGCTGCTAGGCTATAGGAATGTCAATAATCACCATCTTAATCTGCTCCCCCAATGTGTTTAATCTTGATGCTCATTCTTACTCATTCTTTTGTGTTTTTTGTCTGAGACCTCTTCTACTTCACTATCATTAGTGATAATGGTGTTATGTTGTTGGCTTTTGGAGAGGTCATATTGCCTTTATATATATTCCTTTGAATTTGCACATCAGAGACCAAGAGATTGGGTGGGAGTTTTAATGACTTGTAGTGCTTCTGTGAATATATTTCTCAATGTTCAGCCAGAACTGTGTAGTAGCAGAGGTGTTAATACTCACTGCTGGACTGTGGGTAGAGGTCAGTAGCCAAGCATTTACCCACATGTTCAGGCACTAGTGCTGATTGCTAACACTGCTCAGATGTAGAGTAATTAGCTGGAGTCTCTTACAGAAAGGTTGGTGCTTTGTTTCTGGACAGCTTCTAGCATAGAACTTCACTTTTTTTGAACTGGTTGCCACTGTTGGCCACAAGAGGCTTTACAGCCTATGAGCTGGGCTGGTTACTACTTGTACCACAAAACCACAGGACAGCAAGCCTTTACACATAGAGGTGTCCAGTGAATGCAACACAGTGGGGGGATGTCAAACTGACTATTGAGTTCTGCACTGGTGAGGAGAATTAGGAACTCAGGTTCTCTGCCTGCTGGTCTCAATGCTTTCAGATATTTCCCAGCATTTCACCACCCTTTTGGGAGGAAGCTGTGGAAATTGCATGATTCTAAGGGCCTGTGTTTAGGGCTGTCAGGCATTTAGTACAGGGGAAAGTCCTGGAGGCCAAGTAGTATGTCAGCTATAGGCTTGGTACTCTGTTTCAGCTTTGAGCTTTGAGTGATGGCACTTACTTCCTGCCAGGGAGGTTGGGGCCTCTGACTGCTGTGCTCTTCACTGTTCCAGTTTGCTGGTGCTTAAACTTCTCAGCAGAACCATACAATTATGACCCTCTCCAACACCTCTTCTTATGACTGTCTCCTACCCAGATGTGTGGGAGGATGTCCCAAGACTCCCTATGCTTTCATTGCTCCTTGTTTTCAAGTTCCCAGAGTAGCTCATTTTCAATAGTCCCCCCTCCAAAATAGTGCCTTGCTATAGTTCCTTGAGATAAGGGAAGTAACAAAATGTCTTCCTTCACTAAAGCTAGTCTTCCAGACTGGAGCAGTCACTGCCTAATCAAATTCCATACTGGGTTTAAGGCTTGTAGGAAGTGTAGGCCTAGTCTGTATCTGGAATTGCCAGTTTGTTGCCAGAGCCATCTGGCTTACCTTGTGACTTTACCTTCCTTTTTCCCGTGGAAGCCAGGGTTAGAGCTTCTGATTTTTTTCTACTTTTTTCAGTCATCTTTCTGTTTCTCCATGTTTTTCAGATATCCTACCACCTCTTTCATGATTCTTTATGCTCTTTCTCTCTTTCTATCTTCAGAATATCTCTCCTCTGTTATCTGATTAACATTCATGGAGTCAAAATGGAGAGTGCTTTAATACACCATCTACTTTTAATTTAAATTTGAGATGCTTTTAACATATTTTTTTTTCATTTTTCTTTTATTATTCATATGTGCATACAAGGCTTGGTTTATTTCTCCCCCCTGCCCCCACCCCCTCCCTTACCACCCACTCCACCCCCTCCCGCTCCCCCCCTCAATACCCAGCAGAAACTATTTTGCCCTTATCTCTAATTTTGTTGTAGAGAGAGTATAAGCAATAATAGGAAGGAACAAGGGGTTTTGCTGGTTGAGATAAAGATAGCTATACAGGGCATTGACTCAAATTGATTTCCTGTGCGTGGGTGTTACCTTCTAGGTTAATTCTTTTTGATCTAACCTTTTCTCTAGTACCTGGTCCCCTTTTCCTATTGGCCTCAGTTGCTTTAAGGTATCTGCTTTAGTTTCTCTGCATTAAGGGCAACAAATGCTAGCTAGTTTTTTAGGTGTCTTACCTATCCTCACCCCTCCCTTGTGTGCTCTCGCTTTTATCATGTGCTCATAGTCCAATCCCCTTGTTGTGTTTGCCCTTGATCTAATGTCCACATATGAGGGAGAACATACGATTTTTGGTTTTTTGAGCCAGGCTAACCTCACTCAGAATGATGTTCTCCAATTCCATCCATTTACCAGCGAATGATAACATTTCGTTCTTCTTCATGGCTGCATAAAATACCATTGTGTATAGATACCACATTTTCTTAATCCATTCGTCAGTGGTGGGGCATCTTGGCTGTTTCCATAACTTGGCTATTGTGAATAGTGCTGCAATAAACATGGATGTGCAGGTGCCTCTGGAGTAACAGTCTTTTGGGTATATCCCCAAGAGTGGTATTGCTGGATCAAATGGTAGATCGATGTCCAGCTTTTTAAGTAGCCTCCAAATTTTTTTCCAGAGTGGTTGTACTAGTCTACATTCCCACCAACAGTGTAAGAGGGTTCCTTTTTCCCCGCATCCTCACCAACACCTGTTGTTGGTGGTGTTGCTGATGATGGCTGTTCTAACAGGGGTGAGGTGGAATCTTAGTGTGGTTTTAATTTGCATTTCCTTTATTGCTAGAGATGGTGAGCATTTTTTCATGTGTTTTCTGGCCATTTGAATTTCTTCTTTTGAGAAAGTTCTGTTTAGTTCACATGCCCATTTCTTTATTGGTTCATTAGTTTTGGGAGAATTTAGTTTTTTAAGTTCCCTGTATATTCTGGTTATCAGTCCTTTGTCTGATGTATAATTGGCAAATATTTTCTCCCACTCTGTGGGTGTTCTCTTCAGTTTAGAGACCATTTCTTTTGATGAACAGAAGCTTTTTAGTTTTATGAGGTCCCATTTATCTATGCTATCTCTTAGTTGCTGTGCTGCTGGGGTTTCAATGAGAAAGTTCTTACCTGTACCTACTAACTCCAGAGTATTTCCTACTCTTTCTTGTATCAACTTAAGAGTTTGGGGTCTGATATTAAGATCCTTGTTCCATTTTGAGTGTATCTTGGTATAGGGTGATATACATGGATCTAGTTTCAGTTTTTTGCAGACTGCTAACCAGTTTTCCCAGCAGTTTTTGTTGAAGAGGCTGCTATTTCTCCATCGTATATTTTTAGCTCCTTTGTCAAAGATAAGTTGCTAATAGTTGTGTGGCTTCATATCTGGATCCTCTATTCTGTTCCACTGGTCTTCATGTCTGTTTTTGTGCCAGTACCATGCTGTTTTTATTATTATTGCTTTGTAATATAGCTTGAAGTCAGGTATTGTGATACCTCCTGCATTGTTCTTTTGACTGAGTATTGCCTTGGCTATTCGTGGCCTCTTGTGTTTCCATATAAATTTAACAGTAGATTTTTCAATCTCTTTGATGAATGTCATTGGAATTTTGATGGGAATTGCATTAAACATGTAGATTACTTTTGGGAGTATAGACATTTTTACTATGTTGATTCTACCAATCCATGAGCATGGGAGATCTCTCCACTTTCTATAGTCTTCCTCAATCTCTTTCTTCAGAAGTGTATAGTTTTCCTTGTAGAGGTCTTTCACATCTTTTGTTAGGTTTACACCTAGGTATTTGATTTTTTTTGAGGCTATTGTAAATGGAATTGTTTTCATACATTCTTTTTCCGTTTGCTCATTGTTAGTGTATAGAAATGCTAATGATTTTTCTATGTTGATTTTATATCCTGCTACTTTGCTATAGCTATTGATGATGTCTAGAAGCTTCTGAGTAGAGTTTTTTGGGTCTTTAAGGTATAGGATCATGTCGTCTGCAAATAGGGATATTTTGACAGTTTCTTTACCTATTTGTATTCCTTTTATTCCTTCTTCTTGCCTAATTGCTCTGGCTAGGAATTTCAGTACTATGTTGAATAGGAGTGGAGATAGTGGGCATCCTTGTCTGGTTCCTGATTTTAGAGGGAATGGTTTTAATTTTTCTCCGTTAAGTATAATGCTGGCTGCAGGTTTGTCATATATAGCTTTTATAATGTTGAGGAACTTTCCTTCTAGTCCTAGTTTTCTTAGAGCTTTTATCATGAAATGATGTTGTATCTTATCAAAGGCTTTTTCTGCATCTATTGAGATGATCAAGTGGTTTTTGTCTTTGCTTGTGTTAATGTGGCTTATTACGTTTATTGATTTTCGTATGTTGAACCACCCCTGCATCCCTGGGATGAAGCCTACCTGGTCGTGGTGAATAATCTTTTTGATGTGTTGCTGAATTCGATTTGCCATTATTTTGTTGAGGATTTTTGCATCAATGTTCATTAAGGTGATTGGCCTATAGTTCTCCTTTTTGGAGGTGTCTTTGCCTGGTTTTGGGATAAGTGTAATACTGGCTTCATAAAATGTGTTTGGCAGTTTTCCTTCCCTTTCTATTTCATGGAACAGTTTAAGGAGGGTTGGTATCAGTTCTTCTTTAAAGGTCTGATAGAATTCAGCAGAGAATCCATCAGGTCCTGGACTTTTCTTTTTGGGGAGACTCTTGATTGCTGCTTCAATTTCATTTTGTGTTATAGTTCTATTCAGGTGATTAATTTCCTCTTGGTTCAGTTTTGGATGATCATATGTATCTAGAAATCTGTCCATTTCTTTTAGATTTTCAAATTTATTTGAATATAGGTTGTCAAAGTAGTCTCTGATGATTTCCTGGACTTCCATGGTGTTTGTTGTTATCTCCCCTTTTGCATTCCTGATTCTACTGATTTGGGTTTTTTCTCTCCTCATTTTAGTCAGGTTTGCCAGGGGTCTATCGATCTTGTTTATTTTTTCAAAGAACCAACTTTTTGTTTCATTAATTCTTTGTATGGTTTTTTTGGTTTCTATTTCGTTGATTTCAGCTCTTATTTTTATTATTTCTCTCCTTCTATTTGTTTTGGGATTTGCTTGTTCTTGTTTTTCTAGGAGTTTGAGATGTATCATTAGGTCATTGATTTGGGATCTTTCAGTCTTTTTAATATATGCACTCATGGCTATAAACTTTCCTCTCAAGACTGCCTTAGCTGTGTCCCATAGGTTCCGGTAGGTTGTGTTTTCATTTTCATTGACTTCCAGGAACATTTTAATTTCCTCTTTTATTGCATCGATGATCCATTCTTCATTAAGTAATGAGTTATTTAGTTTCCAGCTGTTTGCATGTTTTTTGTCTTTACTTTTGTTGTTGAGTTCTACTTTTACTGCATTGTGGTCAGATAGTATGCATGGTATTATTTCTATTTTCTTATATTTGCTGAGGCTTGCTTTGTGCCCTAGGATATGATCTATTTTGGAGAAGGTTCCATGGGCTGCTGAGAAGAATGTATATTGTGTAGAGGTTGGATGAAATGTTCTGTAGACATCTACTAGGTCCACTTGATCTATTGCATATTTTAGATCTTGGATTTCTTTATTGAGTTTTTGTTTGGATGACCTATCTATTGATGATAATGGAGTGTTAAAGTCTCCCACAACCACTGTGTTGGCGTTTATATATGCTTTTAGGTCTTTCAGGGTATGTTTGATGAAATTGGGTGCGTTGACATTGGGTGCGTACAGATTGATGATTATTATTTCCTTTTGGTCTATTTCCCCTTTTATTAGTATGGAATGTCCTTCTTTATCTTGTTCGATCAATGTAGGTTTGAAGTCTACTTTGTCAGAGATAAGTATTGCTACTCCTGCTTGTTTTCGGGGGCCATTGGCTTGGTAAATCTTCTTCCAGCCTTTCATCCTAAGCATATGCTTATTTCTGTCGGTGAGATGAGTCTCCTGTAAGCAACAAATTGTTGGATCTTCTTTTTTAATCCATTTTGTCAAATGGTGTCTTTTGATGGGTGAATTAAGTCCATTAATTCACATTCATGGAGTGAAAATGGAGAGTGCTTTAATACACCATCTACTTTTAATTTAAATTTGAGATGCTTTTAACATATTTCAATGGAAGGCTTATTTCCACTTGGATATTCAAATGTAGAATAGTTCCCAAGAGCCTTCAGCAGTTAATAAAATTAAAAGAGAAAATGTATTGAACATGAATTCCAGGAAGAGAAAAGGAAAGAGCAATATTCAAAGCCAAATGGGCAGAGAATTTTTGAAAACCTGAGGATTAGTAAAGAAATTCATTATAAATCCATTTGTTGGCATATTATAAAGAAGTGGCCAAGCAGCAAAGTAAAAGGTAGGATTGCAAGAACTACCAGAGACAACACTCAGAAAATAAAAACTCCACATCAAGAATAGAAGCTGAAGAGTATTTTGGCACTATGGTTGTGTGCATTCATCAAAATTCATTGATTGTACACTTGAGATTTGAGCATGGCTTTGTAAATTTTGCATCAGAGAAATGAAGACAAATACTGAATTTTAGGTAATGCCAAAGCTTAAATAGGAAGCACACTAATGTGTGTGTGATACAATTTGAAATGCATAAAGGATTTAGGGACTGCTAGTTATGTGATTTATATACTCTAGGTGGTGGGTATGAAGTTCATTGTAATAATTTGCCAATGTTAGTGCTATGGTTTGGATGTATCTCCAAAGTTCATGAGCCAGAAGTTTAATCCCCCAATTTATATATTGATGGAACTGGGGCTTTGGGGTAGTAACTAGAATTAGACAAGGTCATTTAGGGTAGGGCCCATGATGAAATTATTGGCTTTATTAAAAGGGAGACTAGCTGGGCACTGGTGGCTCGCACCTATAATCCTAGCTACTCAGGAGGCAGAGATCAGGAGGATTGTAGCTCAAAGCCAGCCCAGGCAAATAGTTCACAAGACCCTGTCTCGAAAATACCCATCATGAAAAGGACTGGCAGAGTGGCTCAAGGTGAAGACCCTGAGTTCAAGCCCCAGTACTGCAAAAAAAAAAAAAAAGCCTTTGTCAGATGCTGGCACCATGAGAGTGGATTTCCCAGGCTCTAGAAATGTGAAAAATAAATTCCTTTTCTTTATAAATTACTTAAAGTGTGTTATTCTGTTATAGCAGCAGAAGAAGGATAAAGTCAGTTGTAAATTTTCATAATGAAATATTAATAAAAATAAAAAGGTCAGAGATTGTGGTTCTCAAAGTATTAAGGAAATGAATTACCTAACATTTTTCACTTACCATCCAAGTTTGAGGATGAAATGAAGATATTTTAAAACAAAGGCTGAGAGTACCACAAAAAGAACTTTGCTGAAAGGACAGCTGAGGAGGCCCTTCAGGTAGAAGGAATTAAACAACAAAGAAGAAAATGCAAGAATTAATGATGAGCAAAAGAGTATTTTAATTCATGCATATTTGTTTTACCTATTAACTTACCTGTCAATAGTTTCCTTGAATGGCTGGGTCTCCCTGCCCTTCCCAGCATGCCATTTTGTCAAAGTAGAAGTTTGAGTTCTTAACTGTTTGCTTTTATATGCTTCAACAACTAAAATGTGAACTTTTGAAAAAAATCTTTTCAGATATTATAGATAAGTTTTCCTAGTTTGTATTTTACATTTAATTCTGCATACGGTATTTTGTCAGTTTTCACCATTTTCATATATTTATATTTCTCAAAACATCTCAAAATTATCCATCATTTTAATATGGTTCTTAGAAATCCCCGACACTCCAAGAGTATAAGTAAATTTGACTATGTTTAATTCTAAATGTTTCTTATTTTGGCTTTTAGTTTTTAAATTTTGATCAATTTGGATACTATTTTGTTGTACTAAGTGTGGTGAGGGCCTAAGATAATTTTCTATCTCATTATGATTGTATTTATTCAGACTGAATAATGGAAATTCATGAGTGAATCATAATTCACTCCAGTGTTAGTGGCTATAAAGTATAGGATTTCTGTAATGTATGCCAATATTTCTATTTCTATATAGTCTTTATTAAAATAAAAAGTCTTTTAAGTGATGTCAGGACATTAAATATTCAAAACCAAAGATGCAGTTGGAGGACAAATGAGTTAATATATGAAAACATCTTTGACATCATAATAATGACAATGTATTTTTTATAAGGCAATGCTAGGACAAAATATAATACCCTAAAATTAGTCTTGTATTGCTGCAAATTTATTTTTAAATATACATAATTGTATTAATTTCACAGAAATTAGAAGAGTAAGTACATGCTACTGAAATCAGTTTTCACTTAGTTTAAATATATTATTGACTATTAATTTCATTGCATGAGTTATGCATTCATAAAAATTCCTTGGAGAGCTGGATTCATCAAAGGTTGATGAGTAGCTAATTAGTGTGACAACAAACATTTTTCTTGCTAGTGCTTCATATGTGTTTTTAGTTATCTAGATGCAAGAGGAATGTTTTCTAAATTTATATACTTTCCCTTTTCATTCCATCTTCTAAACTTCATGAAATCATAAAACTATAGTTACACTTTTATTCTTAAATACAATTTTTGATTCTTAATATTTTCATTTAAATGTTACTACCATTTGTCATTTTTATATATCAATAAAACTAACAAATAGGGCTTATGAATTTAGATGTCAGTCTGAGATATAACTTCAGGATTTTTTAAAGCTGGTCAGTAGTACTCACTAGATATTAAGGGAGAACCTTCTGTAGATATCTGGAGATATCTGGAGCTTTCTCTTTATGAAGCTCTTCTATAGTAATTTGTCCTGAAAGACCAGTAGTTGCCAGGGTAGATCCAGACTCTCAATTCTAATTTTTCAACAAAAGGAATTCACTGGTCTCTTCCTTCATATCTCCTTCAATTCTGTACTTGGAAACATTCTTCAGGCAATAATTTAGGTAAGTCGAAGACTCAACTCATTTGTTTCTCACATCTCAGGGTTTACTATCCTTCATTGCCTGATATCCAACTTACTGAATATTGTTACATATATTTGTTCTGATTATTTAGAGGGAGTAAACCTGACCTCAGTTTGACTGGAAATGGAAATTTGTCCAATGGTTAAAATACCAGAAAGTTTCTGTAACATTTGATAAGCTAATCATGAAATTGGTTTGGAAATTCAAAGAACTTAAGAGTATACGAAACAATTTAGAAAAGACAGAACAAAATTTGGAGGCCTACATTACCTGATCTGAAAACATATTCTAAAGTCAAAGTAATTGAAATTGAAATTGAAATAGTGTGGCATTGGCCTAAGAATGGATGCAGGGATCAGTGAAACAGAAATGAGACTGCAGAAATGAATTCTAATATTTATGGTACTTTGATTTATAACAATGGTGTCATGGTATATAGTAGGATAAAGATGATTGTCTTGACAAATACTGTTAGAACAAATGTAAAAACATGTCAAGTTTAACTCTGACCTCACATCACACATAAAAATTAACTCAAAATGAATCATAAACTAAAAATGAAAAATAAAGGTTAAAATTTATAGAAAAAAATAAAGGAGAATCTTCATGAACCTGGATTAGGGAACACTTTGTATGACACAGAAACACAATCTACAAAGTAACAAATTGGTAAATTAGACTTCATAAAAATTTAAGGCATCTGTTTCAAAAGACATTCTTGAGAAAATGAAAAGTAAAAAATGAGAGAAAATATCAGCAAATCATATATATTAAATAAATAGATGCAATAGACAATCTTATGTGACATTTCACTAAAGAAGATCTACAAATGTCTAATCAGAACACAGAGTCATTAGGGGAAGGCTAATTAAAACAATACCACTAAAAAGCCTCATAAAAGGCTATAATACAAAATATGGAAAACACCAAATGTTGGCAAGGATGTGAAGAAATGAAATCCTCCCATGGTCTGGTAGGAATGTCAAGTAGTGCAGTCACTTTGGAAAGCAATCTTGATGTTAATCAAAAATTAAGCATAAACTTTCCTTATGTTCTAGAAATTTCATTTCTAGGTGTATTTCCAAGAGACATGAGAACATAAGTCCATGCCAACAATTGAACACAAATGTTTATAGAAGTATTACTAACAATAGTCTCAAACTAGACGTAATCTCGAGGTTTGACTGATGTATGGGCAAATCTACATGGAATAATCATGTGATGAGATGCCCTGTGGCAATATAATTGAAACAAATTACTGACACATGTGAGAAGTGGATTCATGTCAATCTCATCAAGAGATCAAATTTCTTATAAGAAATGTTAATGTGTGCTCCAAATTTTTGGAATGTTGCAAAGATGTCAGAGGTGAATTAGTCAAGTATTAAATGAGAGATGATAAAGAAAGAAAGTATGTAATGTGCTTTAGAAAGATTTATATCCAAAGTGATTATAGAGCAATTTGATTAGTAATTGAAATTGATAAAATTAATGGAAATGAATGCCTCCAGAATTTTTCCTCTTAATTCTATCAACATACTAAATCTGATCTGACACTTAGATGCTGTTATGGATTTTCTGTCTCATATTTTTCTTACTGCAAATTTTTCTAATAGGATAAATATGTCATTGTATTTACATACTGGTACTTTTGAGGAAGCACATTGTAAATGAGCCATTAATAAACTGGAAAAGGGTGTTCTCTTTCTTAGTCATTATATTTTAATAGTTTATAAATTAATTATTAAAACAGGATTTAACCAATATTGGTGTTTTGTAATCAGGTTTAGATTTATTTTCAGGCTAATTCTACAAGGAGTTTGAAGATTGAATTATGACAAAATGCCACCATAAATAAATAAGTAAATCTCCACTTATCTTACTCTATTACTTAATCTGATATATGAAATATAATAAAGCAAGGGACTGATCATTGAAAACTTAATATGTTTTTGATGTAATGAAAGCATACATCAAGACCCATCTTCTGTTGAAAATTGCTTCATTTTAAGAAGAGAAGGAAGACACTAATCTAGAAATCATATATGAACAGTGATAGCATAGCTCTCATCACTGTGAGTGGTTTTGTATTTCACCATTCATTATGTGATTGCCTTGTATTCTACTATCATTTAATTAAACGTGATTTGCTTTGGAGAATTAGCTGTTGATAGTAAGAAAAAGAAGGTATGGGCAAATAGACTTTCTCTGGATGTCTTCAGATATTACATATTCAATCACGTTTAACAGTTTTGTTTTTTTTTATTGTTTTATTATTCATATGTGCATACAAGGCTTGGGTCATTTCTCCCCCCTGCCCCCACCCCCTCCCTTACCACCCACTCCACCCCCTCCCTCTCCCCGCCACCCCCTCAATACCCAGCAGAAACTATTTTGCCCTTATCTCTAATTTTGTTGAAGAGAGAGTATAAGCAATAACAGGAAGTAACAAGGGTTTTTGCTAGTTGAGATAAGGATAGCTATACAGGTAGTTGACTCACATTAATTTCCTGTGCATGTGTGTTACCTTCTAGGTTAATTCTTAACAGTTTAACAGTTTTAAAGAATTCATTTGAAGGGGGATGTACAGAAAGACATCGCCTATATGCAGGTAATATCGAATTACTCTGGTTAATGACATTTTAAGCTGGTGTAAGTAAACTACAAGAACATGTCTTAGGCTCTGTAATTTGATAGAAATGGGAGATCTGTTTCAAATTTGGCACACATGCAGTAATGTATCAATGTGTAACATAGTGTATTAAGGGATACACGTGGTGGCACATGCATGTAATCACAGCTACTTTTGAGGAAGAGATTGGGAAGATCACAATTCATGGTCATCTCAGTTAAAAAGTTAGTGAGATCCCATTTCAACAAATAAGCCAAGCATGGGAGCATTCTTCTGTAATCCAAGCTACACAGGAGGCTTAGGTAGGAGGATCGTAGTCTGTGGCTGGCCTCAGATAAAAATGTGAGACTCTATCCAAAAAACTGCTAAAGCAAGAAAGGGCTGGTGGTGTGGTTCAAGTGGTAGAATGCCTGCCTAGCAAGTGTAAGTCTCTGAGTTCAAATCCCAGTACCACCACCACCAAAAAAAAAAGAGTATTAAACAAAAATAACTAATATAAAAAACAAAACAGAAATATAATAAGGACTCATAAACTCATTTGAAAAAAACTCCTATATTCTTACCTTTTGATAATAATCTCTTTTTACAATGCATCTAACACTTTAGGTAAGTTTTGGGAGTACCAACACCAAAATTAGATGCATCATTTCAGTAATTAAAATTTTATTTAAGTAAAAACAACTAGATCTGGTCTTATCAAATGATGACATAAAAAGGGATATATAATGGTGAGAAAATTCATATTAATGAAAAGTGTAAAAAAGTCTAAAAATTATTGCTCCATTCAACTTTATATTAGTGAATATAAATTTCTTACCAGGTTCTATATACGAAGATTAATTATTTGAACATAGAAGAAGACAAAATAAACATAAAAACGAATGGTGATTCAGATAGTAAGTAAACTGTTTCAGTACGTAACTGTGATTTGACTCTTTTTAGAAAATGTCAAATCATTTGTCCTAATTGAGGCCATGGTATATAATACTCTATGCTTTGATTCTCAATTATACATTCTTTTAATAAGAAAATTCTAATGCCTTGTTTAAAAAATGAAGCAAAAATGTGAGTGACAGTACAGCAAAGAATAACAACAAATGACCAATAAATACTATAAACACACTTAGTTTAAAAGGTGTAATATCGGTGACTGCTTAGCTAGTAGCTACCAAGAAGTGGTATTGGTAGATATTACCCTAAACACTTCTACAACAAGGGAAAAGGCATTCATTCATTGCTTGGACATCAAAAAGGGGCAATATAATCCACAGTTATGAACAAGGCAATTAAAAAAAATTGAACCTAGGAACTCATGCATTCTAAGCCTGTGCTGTATCATACATATGCCTCCAGTCTGAAATAAGGGAAAATTTATATAATAAAGTGTTCCTAAGGAAACTGTGATGAGATCACAAAATAGAATGATAGTAATGTGCTCTCCAAAAGTTAGTTATGGGCTCTGATGAGCCTTCTTATTTATTTGAATGTTTTTAAAAATCAAGAATGTAAGCTGAATGTTACCAAATACCTTTTTATATGTATCAATATAATTTCATGATGTATTTTCTTTGAAGAATTGTTTTAAGAAATAATTTTAATCAGTATTCTAATATTGAGTCATTCTTGCACAGTCCTTGCATTTGGACTCTGGAATGAGTCCTACTTGTTTGCAATACATTTTGTAGTTTTCTTTAGGATATACTATTAGAGTTTATTGAGGCATTTGAAGAACATAATAATTCATTTTATATTTTTATTTTTATAAGGATTCTCACACATGGGTTCATTATTTTTTATGGTGTTAATGTGGAACTAGCTAAGGGAAGTCTGTTCTGTTGTCTCACACCTAATTTGCTTCTGCCAATTTGTTTCTTGTATTTATAATATTGAAAATCTATGATACAATAGTATTCAGTGAATAAAGATTCATGACAGTTATGTCTTCATTGTGGAGTTTCATTGTATCTAGTATACTGTTGATTCTTATCAAAATTAAAATTTCATAAAGCCTGTAAGCCTTTTCTCTTACTGCAACATAACCACATCCTTCTTCATTTCTTCTGACACATTTTGAGAACCAAATGTAAGATGTCATGTGCTTCCCATGGCATTCATTTTGTACTGGATCCTTCAGGATAAGCTTAGATCTTTATATCAGTATTTTTAGAAATAAAAATATAAGCATAAAAACTTCAAATTCAATTTGAAAATTCTTGTTGCATCAGGGTGCATTTAGGCATTTAAGGTTAAAGAAAACATTCCAGTTTGTTTTAAATGCCTGGCTTAAAACCAGGCGTGGTGGTGCAAATCTGTAATCTCAGTACTCAGGAGGGTGAGACACACAAGTTTGAGGTCAGCTTGGGCTACAGTATGAGACTCTCAAAAAAAAAAAAAAAAGAAGAAAACCAGCTGTATTTTATGCTAGGCCAGTCAAATGTAAACTGTTCATTTACCAAGAATTTTCCCAAGCACAGACAACATGTCCAGGTTGTAGGTTGTGAGTAGGTTGCCCTATTATGTAGAGATCTCAGTTGAACTGCTTGAAGGTTTTTTCCCTCTTTTTTATTAGTGTATATTAATTGTACAAAGGGGTCCCATTTTATCTTTCAATTTTTTTCTGGTGGTAATGGAGTTTAAACTATGGACCTCACCCTTGCTAGGCAGGTACTCTACTACCTGAGCCATACCCTCAGTCCTAGGAAGTTCTGACTTAGACTTAGAAATTTCCCAACTAAAGACAGTCCCAGTTATTTACAATAGAATAGTCCTAGGCTGGGGGGTGAAATAGATACAACCTTTCCATACTTTCTGGGCATTTTTCCTAAAAAAAGATAAGGTAAATGTGTTTAAAGGATCAATGCCATGCACTGTGGGAGAAGATTACTTTTGTCATAGGAGATCAGAAGAACACAATGCATATATTTTGATACTTACCTAAGCATGAAATCCCATATTCATTCATTTAGATTCTAACTTTGTGTATACTTACAACAGAAATAATATGAATTATATTCTTTCTAAGGTAATATACTACACCACTGACCACAATGCTGTTCTATATTAGATCCTGATCAAGAGTTAACCTGAGATTTTGGGTGACACCAGGTCTATGAATCCTTGTACCTTCTGCCTATTTAGCAAAAACACTGGGTTTTTAGTTCTCACCTTTTCACAGACATTATCTTTTTCTCTTCATCTCTGTGGTAGAAGATGCATGTCTGCTTAGCATGCTAAGCATATTCTTCTGTGAAAAAATTAAAACAAAAATAATGCATTGTCATCCACCATTATGGACTCTCTGTATTTCCAAAAGAAAGGTAGAAAAATATAGACCATAATATACTTTTTGTACAACGATGTACTATGAGCATTGTCAAATAGAAAAGTTGAAAGAATTCTATAGAAAACACCCACACATTTATGTCCTGGGTTCTACAAATTAATATTCTGCTTTATCATCTTAATTACTTATCTGTTCATTTATCTATTATTCCAATCATCCATCAACCTACTTATTTTAAATGTATTTCAAAGAAAGCTACATGTATCACTATGACTCAGTCCTAAAAACTCTAACATACCTAACCTTTGCCTCATTTCTATACTTGTTTATAGTTATTTGGGGAACATAAAATCTACTCACAAAAACTGGAAATATCTTAAGTGCACATTTGCTGAGGTTTGACAATTATGTAGTCCTATGGAGCCCCAAACTCTATCAAGATATAAAACAATACCATTGTCTTAGTGTCCTGGTCTGTGTTCTTAGAACAACAGAAATGTCTCCTCTCATTTCTGAAGACTTGAAGTCTGATCTCCAGCTATCAGCAGGGCTGTGCTTCTGCTGAAGGCACTAGGGAAGAATCTTTCCTTGCCTCTTTCTCACTTCTGGTAGCTTCTTGGCTTATAGCTGCATCATTTCAATCTCTGCTTCTGTCTCTTGCTTGGCCTTCTCTTCTGTGGATCTCTTCTCTTCTTATAAAGGACACAGGCTGATGGATTTAATCCAGAATGACCTCATCCTTACAGGATTACATCTATGAAGATCTTATTTCCAATTAAAGTCACATTTACAGGTACCACGGTTTATATTTCTATCTATCTTTTGGGGTAAAACAATCCAACCTACAACCCACATCACAGAATGTTCTCTTATTTCCATTTCCAGCCAATCACTATCCTCTTTCACCCTGAGATGGCCACTGTTCTGAAGTTTCCCCATTGTAGGTAAATTTATTTTGGTTTAGAACATTACTTAAATCAAATCAAATAGTGTACACTTTTGTTCTTACAACAAAAGCATACCAAGTACTTAATAATGATTTTTAATTAGTATTATTTCTTATAACAAAATCAGGCTAAACAAATTAAAAGAAAAAAAAAACAGGTATTTCACAGAATAAATGGGTTAAAGTAGCTTATTCAGAAGATGAATGAGGACCAGGGCAGTTTGGGAGTTTAAGTAGCAGGAACTATATATATTAAGCCATATGATAAAGACACAATTGAAAAAATAGATGAGCTTTAAATTTTGGTTTCTTTCACCTTTGCTTCAATACTAAAGGTTAAGATCTAAAGTCCCAGAAATGGGGAATATTGGTTAGCATAGTTTGAATTGCATGACTGTCCCTCGACTAGGAGAGGCTGAATTAATCAGTGTTCCTGGTTACAAAACAAAACCACAGCAAAAATAACTTAGTTCAAGCAGAAAAGGAATTTCACAGAGGGCATTAATATTTCACAGAATCTCAGAGTCTTGTATTTGGAAGCTTAAGAGGCAGGACTCTGTCCAATCCACAGCGGTGCTGTTTTAGGCAAGACACCAGCACTAGTGGGGTGTACAAACATCATGGCACTATTTACAGTGCACTGCAGACACCAGATAACCAGCACTTACTGCCTACAGAGCTGGGAACCTTTGCTTCCCCTTTTGTCACCAAGTAGATTTTGTGGGCCACTTCCTTAACATGTTCTCACCCCAGTCAAACTCTCATGAAGATGAGTCAAATAATGATGCTTAAATGACATTTATGCTTCAGCAGCAAGGAGACATGGGACAGTGAGTTCTCGTGTCTCTGCTGTGGAGGCAGAATTCTAATCCAGAAATTACCATCAAAAGTTATGTTATTCAAAGGCTGCTAAATGACCACAACATGGCACATGCCCTCTGCATCACAGAAGGTCATGAGACCATGTCAAATCATGTAGGACACAATATGGAGAACTGGCAATTGTCAAAAGGAACCTAGAGTATGTTAGAAGAGGGGGAATAGATGCCATGATGGACAAAACCAATGTTTAGTATATCAGATGTTGCATTTTGATACGATATCGAAGGGTACCTAGTCCACTTTCATTCCACATGAAAGGATATTTTTCTAATCACTAATCTCTGCTAGGGTGTAACTCAAGTGGTAGAGCGCCTGCTTAGCAAGCCTTGAGTTCAAGCCCTAGTACTGCCAAAAAAAAAATACAAAAAAACAAAACAAAACAAGGTTTATCTAATAGTTAATCTTCTGAGGCTCAGGGATTCTTGAGGATATTCTCTCAGGAAAAAGTACACATAAGCTTATAGGGAGGTTTTTTTTTTTTAAGGGAAAATTGTTAATCAGTAAAGTTGGAAACCCAATTTTGCCAAACTAGTTTTCTAATTTTCTTAAAGTCTGCACAGTGTAAAGGCATTATCGTCATTGATACATATTTTGGCTAATCTACCTTATTCTGTTAAGCAGTTTTAGAAATTTAAATTAAATGCATGGCTTCAGCCAACATTTCCTTTTCCATGACCAAAATTTTCTTTTGTTTTTAGTGAAAACTTTTTATAAGACTTACATAGCTAGTGTCTTCTATTTGTTAACAATGATAGCTAACATTTATAAGGAGCTTGCTTCAAAAACCAAGCACTGCTCTAACCAGGATAAACAGGTAGCCAGGTCATTCTTTAAAGGAGTTAATTCCTAGTTTAATCTCACTGTACGAGGAATCTCAAAAGGATGACAGAGATTTCTTTTACTCTTTCTGGGTGTGGGGCAGCAAGTATGTATGTATTAGGGGAGGCTTTGGGTAGAGTGGGTCAAGAACCTGGATGATGAGTCCTTAGACTTTTGATTGCAACTGTAGTTTTAAAGGAAATTTTCTCCAGGTGATGCTGCTGGAGGTAGAGGTGGTTCTACCAAGAGGAGGGAGGAACTCTCCAGATAAGGCAATGAGAAACTGGATTCCAAAAGAGAACCAGACTATGCACAGGTCTAATGAGACTTATGCACTTGTCCTGAAGAGACTAGACACTAAGAACTCTGCCAGAGGAGCTGGGGTAAGAGCTCTGCTCGTTCCTCTTAACCGAAACAGATCAGAAACACCATCCTGGGCCAGGACGTCTCATGTACACTGTTAGGTGGAAGTCTTTCAGAGCTCCTTCTGTTTTCTGTAGGATGTTGTGATGGGAGAGGCAACCAGTTCTGTACTGGACTGAGCTGCCCTGGACCATGAGAGTTCAACCTGATTTATGGTTCTAGACTAAGAGTCAGCAAATTGTGGCCCACAGGACAAACTTATCCCAACTTTTATTGTGTTAAACTACACATAATATCAAATTTACTATCAAATATTTTAAGTTTTAAGAATACATTTCAGTAGCCTTAAGTACATTCATATCATTGTATAACCATCATCATACACATTCTTCTCCAGAATTCTGTTTTCATCCTGCAAACTGAAACTTTTTATCTACTAAACAATAACTCTCCATCCACGCAATCCCATCCCCTGAAAACATTCTTATTTCTGCCTGCATAATCATGACTTCCTAATTATGACATATTAATAAATAAATCATAGAGTATTTATTTATTATGACAAGTTTACTTCACTTAGCATAACATCCTCAAAATTCATACATGTTGTAGCTTGGGCTGAATTTCTGTACTTTTTAAACATGAATAATATTCCAAAACACACATTCTTCATTTTGGTTATCCATTCATTTGTTGGTGGGTACTTGGATTGTTTCCATGTTTGAGCTGTCATGCATGATGCTGCTGTGAACATGATTGCACAACCGTCTTTTCAAGACTTTAAATTGTTTTGGGTGTATAGTTAGAGATTAAATTGCTTGATAATTTTATGTTTATTTCTTTGAGGAGCTGCCTCACAATGCCAAACCATTTTACATTCCCTCCAGCAGTGCACAAGGGCTTCAGTTTCTCCACATCCTCCACACTTGTTATTTTCTGTATGTTTTGGTTGTAGTTATCCTTCTAGTTTTGTTTCCCTAATAACTAGTGATGTTGAACATCTTTTCTTATGCTTACTGACCATTTTTATTTCCTCTTTGAGGAATGTCTATTCAACTCCTTTGACCATTTTTGAATTGTTTGTTTATTGTTGAGTTTTAGGAATTTTCTATATAGTCTAGATTTTAATCTCCTTTTGGGAAATTTGCAAATGTTTCTTCCATTTTATGGGTATCTTTCTTGCTCTCTTGTGTCTTTTGGTACATGAATTAAAAAAAAGTTCATGAAGTCCAATTTGTTTATTTTTTTTGTTGTTACTTGTGCCTTTGATGCCATGTATAGGAAATTATATTGGGACTGTGACATGAGACACATACATTCTTATTCTTTAGAATGATTCTAAAAGTTTCATCTACATCTCCCTTTCCTAGTCATACATGTCTTGATCTTTTCATGTCTTTCTTGGTCTAGACAATCTACCACAGCTCATGAATCAATGTAGATTCCTATCTTAAGTTACCCCACCATCCAGGGAAAGAGAAAAACAGAATGCGGTGGCAGATTTTACGCATTGGAATTTATGTGTTCACTATTCTTTAGTGCTGTCCATGAGTGAAGCTCTAATGACAACAAATACTTCTAGTGGGTCCAGCCGGTTGTGTTAAGCATGAATTGGAAAACTGCAGCCATGGTCTAGATTTGGATTGTGTCCTCTTTTTGCATGTCCTGTGAGCTATTTATATTTAAAGGGTTATAAAAACAAAACAAAGAATATGTGACAGATTGCATGTGGCCTCCCAAGCTCAAAATATTTACTCTAGTCTTTTACAGAACAGGCTCAATTTTTTTAATCCTGAGAAAAATGATCCAAAGACCAAAAATGATACAAAATATCAAAGGTATTTTCTTGCTACATTCATTGTAGTTAGAGGGAAGGGAGTCAGTGTGGCAGAAACTCCAAGAATATAAACAAGCACATCAACTTAATTATGCCTTCTGACAATACCAGCTCACAGTTTCCAATATATTGTTTATTTCTATTTGGTGAAAAAAGTTGCTTATTCCTTCTAACTTTATTTCTACTTGAATCAACTCCAAATTCATGAGGAGTAATTTCTATTACATGTTCATTTTGTCTGCCAAAATCCTGTGTTCATTTTCTCTAATTGACAAGCCTAGTAAAAAAGCAAATCTAAACTTAACAACTATTTAACAAAAAGAAGATAGTTCATTGTGAAAATGGCATAACTGGTCCAGATATCTTAACCCATTTGACTATGAGTCTCTTACTTCTGTTACTGAGGTTGGATAAGCATCCTGATCTGACTCAGATATTCTATGCATCATTAGATTGACTAGGTCCATTGCACTGAGAAACAGAATTACATGTTCTATAGTCTGAACTAACCAGAAAGCTTCCTTTTTCTCTGAGCTGCAAAGTGATAAGAAGCTTCTAAAGTAGCTTCCAACTCCTAGTATTTACTCACTTCCATTTGAATTTCCTTCTTATTATGGTGGACTGGACCTAAGAACTTACTTCCAGTCCAAAAATATGACAGGAAGAGTGATAGGATTTCACTTCCAAAGTTAGGTATGAAAGAACTTTAACCGCCCCCCGCCCTCTCTTTTTCCTCTCTCTTCCTCCTTTTTTTACATTCTCCCCTTCTATCCTCCATTCTGGGAATACAAGCTTCCATTTTGTGAGTAGCTGTGTGGAGAAGCATACGTTGTCAATAGCCAGTGCACTTGGAAGAGAGTCTTCTGTGGCTTGCAAATGGCTTCATGTGTGAGCTTTTTAGTAAAAGCTTCCCATTTCAACTTTGCAGTCCCAGCAAACATCTTGATTGCCTCTAATAAGAGACCCTGAATGAAAGGACCTAAGAAAGGTGTTCCAGATCCCTGACCCACACAAACAAGGGCAAATTTTTCACTATCTAAAGCTCCTAACTTTGGGGCTAATTTGTTGGGTTGAGGTTTTTCTTTCTTTCTTTTTTTTGAGGCAGGGTCCTATATGGCCCAAGAAGGCTGTGAACTCAAGACCCTCCTGCCTCTGCTTCCCAAGTGCCAGGATTACTGGTGTGTATCACTATGCCTGGTTCCGGAAGCTAATTTATTATGTGGAAGTAGATAACTAGCACACCAAATCCAAAATGGAAGTCTCTGAAGTGCTTTGCCCAATTAATTAGAAGAGGAACTCATATTTGTTGTATCTAACCTCTGAAATTCAAAGAGAAAACCAAATATTCTGTTTCTTTACCAGTAGAAGGAAGTGAAAAAAAGAGCAATTTTTTCTTCATTATTTAGAGATAATCTTACCATACCCAGACCACTGGACCCACTGGAATTTCATTGAGATGATGAGCCCTTCTCATTTTTATAAAACTATTTTTACACTCTAGTAATATGCATTTTACCTAAACATCTACAGAACTGATTGCTTCCCACTCTGTAGGTCCTAGCTATCTATTGTCATTAATAGGGTAGATAAATATGATATTATGCACAACTGACATATGGTTGAAATGTGAAATGCTTGCAACCTAATCAGTGTCACCTGGCCAAGGAAATTGATATAATCTTGTGGCAAGATGATGAAATCCTGCTGACTGTCATGTGAATGCAAATGAATTGTACATTTTAATGTTTATTAAGATGGCAGAGAGAAAATCATCAGCTAGACCAGTGGCTGCATTTTGGGTGCTAGGAATAATATTGGTTTATTCTCATAAATATAATGAGTTGAGTGGCTGAAATTCTTCTGTCAATAATTAACATTATAGTAAACTGCACTCTTTTCCTATCAACCCTTTTCGTTTACAATTGATCTTAGCCAAAAAGTCAGGAAATGACCCTTTTGGATAAATAAATTACATAAAATACATATACATTATTATAACTACTGTGTTTCAACCAGCCTGCTAAAAGAGAATACCTGGTCAATGTACGCATATTTTTAGGTTCTGACTGATATTAAGGAATAGAGTCAACATGGTCAGTATTTCTACTCTTTACAAATGTCCTGTGAAAAATAGTTATAAATACAGATGCATTATTCATTTATAGATTCCCAATGTGCCCTTATATCATAAGAATGATATAATGAAAGCAACCTGTAATCCTAACAATTGACAATTGGTAAAATGGATTATGGAATAAACACATGAATGGCATATTCAATGCCACCACTGAAAAATCATATTTTTCAAGATGTTATTTTAAGCCCAAAAGATGCAATATGTAAGTCAAAAATTCTTACATATAACTCCAAAGTGTCATTAACAGACACAAAATACCTTTGTGTATATTCTATATGAAAGACATTACCATTTTAGTAAAAAAATTTATTATTGTTAAATTTAAATTTGAATAAGCATACAAAGGGCAGTATCTACTGTGATTTCCTGCTGGACTCTGAGTAACCTCACATGCCTGTAATTAGGGGTTGCATTTAAAATAGTGGGAAAGAAACATAACTGATGGCAGATCCAGTTGGCTGATAACAGAGAAGCCTACATGGTCATTGTGTATTTTAGTCTTCAATAGTGATATTACTTTTCACCTTTATCTTTTTGTCATTTCTTCTTAAATTTTAGACCCAGCTACTGGAACTTAAATAATGTAGCTAATTTAATTTACTTGCATATAAAATTGGAAGCATTTCTATACATTTGGCTTAAATAATAATCAAAGACTGAGATTGTTCATGTCTCATAGAAAGGTTCTGAGGATTTCTTTACATAAAGTTTCGTTTGTTGTCCATAGAAAAGGAGTCAATGATTCTAGGGTTTTGTTCTAATTCTGCTAATAGCTAATCGAATAAAATGCAAAATTTCTTAATATCTCACAGCATCAGTTTTTTAAATTTGTAAATATCCATTAACATTTTAAAAAGGTCGAAAGAGGTCATATATGAGAAGTTTCATGAGCTTACGTGTTGCATATGTTATGACACATATTATGATATACAAAATGAAAGTTAGTTATAGATAATGAAATCTTTTTAAAAATGTAGCTTATTGACTGCATTTGTGTTTCTAGCAACCAGATCATGTCTATCTGATACTAAAACCCATTTTTAATTGGCTGTTTTCATCAATATGTTCACTCATCATTCAATCACTAATCAATTTATCATTTAATATTTCATTTATTTGTGAAAATTACTTACACAGTACCTACAGAAGATAATATGGAATACTTCCATTTAAAGATGTATTACAATGGATTTCTGGAAGAAGATCAAGTGGGGGAAAAGAGACTTGGATACAAGATCAAGTCAGGTGCTAAGTTGCTTTGTAATCTTATAGTTTCTTTTTTTACTTTATTTTTGTTATTGTTTTAATGGGGGTACATTTTTACATTTACACATTTCTTACAAAATATCATAGTTGAATTTACCTCCTCCATTATTCTCCTTTATCCCTTTTCCCCCCATTCCTGGAATAGTTTCAACAGATCTCATTTTCCATTTGCATATATGTATATAGAATATTTCCACTATATTCACACTCCAATCCCCTTTAAACTTCTCCCCCCACTGATATTTATTCCCCAGACAGAACGTGTTTTGCCTTCTTGTTATCTGTTTTTGTAAAAAAGAAATTGACATATTTGTTTAAGATAGCTAAGTAGGGTGTTTCACTGTGAAATTTCCACGAATATATATATCACAACCCGAATTGATTCATCCCCTCCATTTTTCTCCTTTCTATCTTTGTCCTCTTCTTATGGTAATTTCAACAGGTTTAAAAATTATATATTTATTCTTGTATAGGAAATACATCAACCACATTCACCTTCTTAATTTCCTTCTTTTACTCTCTCTCTCATATGTGACCTTCCCGAAGGATGACCTGTTTTTCATAATACTGCTTATATTTGTGTTGGGTCTATATTCCACATATAAGAGAAAACATGCAGCCTTTGGTTTTCTGAACCTGGGTAGCTTCACTTGAGATGATGTTCTCCAGTTCCATAATCTTATAGTTTCTTAACTATTTCCTAAAGTTGTTTCCTTATAGGAAAATGATCTCTAAAATGCCTTTCACTTCTGAATTCTCTGAGCCTACAGAGCAGTAATCACTTGATTTCAGAGGCAACTTCCTAAGTCATTGGGTAGTGTCTGCTCTGCCTGCCCTGGTCCATAAACAGATTCTGGATCTGCTATGAATATGCTGAGAGGTGACAAGAAAGTGAAGCTATGTTAACTCCATTGATATTCAGAGCATATTTCTGATGGAAAATATGTTGATGGAAAAGGTCAAAGAACAGGAGGAAAGTGAAAGGGAAATGGGGAAGCAGACAGCTGGTAGTCTTGCTTCCTTAACCTTGAAGGGGAACATAAGGTTCTCATTGAAGCAATCTTTCTTTAGTTACCCACACCATATTGAATCTAGTACTCCACGCGTGCCCGCACCCACCATGTAGCAGCCTTCTGTGCTGGCCCACACAGAATCTCCAACTTCCCACTCACAGCTGTTCTCCCATGTTGCTTCTCATTTTTCAACACGAGCAATGTTTGTCCAAGGCAGAGCCTATATCGATGATTCTCAGAATACAGCATCTAACAGAATCATCTGTCAAGCTCATTAAGTATCCTGCTTTGTAGACACAATCCCCAGTATTCTAGTATGGTAGGTTTAAAAGTGGTGTCTTAGAGACTGAATTCTGATATAGCTGTCTCCTGAGCTGTTGTTTGATAAATGCAACCTCAAATCAATCATCCAGTACTTAGACTATGCAAGAAAACCCTTGGCTTATTAAAATGTTTATGAAATCACTCCTGTGAATTCTTTCCCACAGTGGAAAGATGCTATTTTTATTTTTAAAATAGTTCATTTTTATGGTGCAACTTATAACATCCTAAAGCTTTGTACAATCTGATATATATATAGTATTAATGTATGCCTATATATAGTCATACATATGTAGAAATAATATATACCCTCCCCGAACATTATATTTATAGGTTAACAGTGTAACATATGTCTAACTATTTGTACAAAGTATCTTCCTGTGTTCACATAGGCTATACATGAGAAATTTAAACAATAATACACTTTTATGTAAAATATCTTACATGGATCTGTTTGCACTGCCCATCTATATGGTATTATTCAAACTTTGTGTCTCTATAACAAATACCTGGCATAACTACTTAAGAGGAGAAAGGTTTATTTTAGCTAACGGTTACAGAAGTTTTAGTCCATAGTCCTGGGTTCTGTTGACCTGGGGCCTGTGGTGAGGCAGAATATCATGTCTGTGTGAACATGTGGCAGAGACTACTCACCTCACGGTGGACAAGAATCAGAATAAGAGGAAGGGACCAGTGACCAGATAAAACCTTCAAAATTATGGTCCCGGTGACCTATTTCCTCTAGCTAGGTCCCACCACCTATTAAAACAATGCCATGAGCTGAGAACCAACACATGAGCCTGTGGGGGACATTTCATATTCAAACTACTGCATTCTTCCTCTGCCTCCCAAAGGCTCAGGGCCAGCTCGTAATGCAAAATGCATTTAATATATCTGCAAGAACCCCCAAATCTTAACAGTTCCAACTCTGTTTAAAACTCTGGGTCAAAATTTTCCTCTGAGACTCAAGGCAATATCTTAGCTGTGAGCTGCTGAAAAACAAAAAAGAAAGTTGCATAGTTCCAACACACAATGGCACAGGATATGTGTTCCCATTCAAAACGGGAGAAATAGGAAAATATCAAGGGAGAATCGGACCAAAGCAAGACCAAAACCCAGCAGCAAAAGCATTAAATTCTGTAGCTCCATGTAGCACCATGTACAGCATCTGGGATACATGATGTTATGATGTGGCCATCATGTCTTCAAGGGAATTAGGTAGCCTTACCTTGCCATTTGCATCCCACATGGTCTCTCTCTCTCTCTCCCCCTCTCTCTCTCTCTCTCTCTCTTTTTCTCTCTCTGTCTCTCTGCAGGCCTGAAGTTTTCCTTTACACATCATCCATGTCTCCAACATATTGGGGTCTCCATTGCAACATAGGCTTCACTCTCTTTATACTCACAGCTCCACGCTTCACCCTCTCAGAACCTTCTATCAAGAACTCCAATCATGTTACATATTTCCTGTCCTACCAGGTCTTCCTTTGAAAACTGAGTAGAAACCTCCATGACCCTACAACTCTTACATCTTGCATGTCTGAAAAACCAGCATCACATGACAACACCAGGGATTGCTACCAGCTTGAGCAGTAGCTGGGCCCCTGTGGACAATGATCACATTTGCCTCTGAGTGTCTGGGCAGCTAAGCATGGTAAAATAATTTCCTCAGGGTTGCTGCCTTCTCAAGGGAGTTTTTAAATGAGTTTACTCTTTCATACCCTTGGCCTGCAATGAGTGGGCTCTGGCTAATGTCTGAGATGCCCTCAAGGCATCTTTCCTGTTGTCAATGCAAAGTACTTGTCTTCTTTATGATGATGGCATTCTCTTCAGAAACCATATCTTTTTTAGCCACAACTTCTCACTGGCTTTTCTGACCAAACTGAAAGTTTTTCAAGTATTTCCGCTCTGTTTTTTGCTCACAAGTCTCACTGCAATCCTGACTAAAAGCATATGGCACAGCCTGAATGATAGGCTGCCTTGAAATTTCCTACACCAGATTAATTATTCTGTCACTTCTAAACTCAGCCTCATACAGACTCAGAGTTTGAATTCATGGCCTTGTTCTTGCTAGGCAGGTACTTAGGCCACTTGAGCCATGCCCAGCCCCTTTGCCAGAATGTAATATAAAAGGCCTCTAGTCCAATTCCCAATAGAGTCCTTGTTCCCATCTGAAACCTCATGAGTACATGCTTTACTGTTGGCATTTCTAGCAGCATTCTGGTCTTTTGAGCATCCACCAGTCACCCACTAAACTGAGTTTAGAGCATTTCAGGGCTTTACTAACCTATATCTCCAGACTCTTCCAAATTCCTTCCATAAACTAACCTGAACCACATGGTCAGGTTCAGTCAGAGCAATAGTCTCAGTCCTCTGAGACTATTTTCTATTCTGTGTCAGTCAGACTTTCTATCACTGTGACAAATACCTGATCAAAACAACTTAAAAGCAGGAATTATTTATTTTAGTTCACAATTCAGAGATTTTAGTACATCCTTGAATCTGTTGATCTTTGTCCCATGGTGGGGCAGAACATCCTTGCAGCATGTGTATGTGGTAGAAGCTATTCACCTGAGGCTGGGCAGAAAGAAGACAGAGAATGGCTGCACTAGTGGGCTTTCTCTTTTTACTCCCTGTATTCCATCCAGGCCCCCAGTCAATTGGCTGGTACTACCCACATTCAAGGCAGATGATCCTTGCTTAGTCAGTCCTCTCTGGAAATACCTCATAAACATATCCAGAGGTATGCTTTCTTAATCGCCTAGACATTTCTCTGTACAATCAAGTTGACAGTCAAAATTAACCATCATAAATATACTTACATGGATAGTTAACATTTACTCTATGTGCAATATCTATCATGCTTCTAATCGATCAATGATTTTAACTTAAAACCCACTGTGTTTATTACAAACACTGGAAGGAAGAAATTGTGGACAGAAAAAAAGTGAAGTAAAAGAAGGTAGTGTGCCAGGGACCTTTAGAGATTGTATCTTACTGATTAGTAAACCATTGTATTAAGCCAGCAAAGTTCTTCCTTCAGCAGCAGGAAGTAACTATAACAACACAGGTGTTGCTTTTATAGAAGGATGGTCACAGTACTACAGGAGAAAAGGAAAAGATGGAGTTAGTTTTTCGTGGGAGCTTGTGGATGGATTTGATAAGATAGTCTCTTTTATCTGATCATTCAGGATGTACATGCTTATGTGCCTGATGCTATCCCAGGTGTTAGGAGCTTAGTGATGCACAGGGTGAATTTGTAACCTCATAAAATTGTACCCTGTAGGGAAAATAGGTAGGAGAAAGTCTGAGAAAAAAGAAATGCTTCTACTTCAATGGGAGAACAGGGGCAAGGGTCCAAGGAGGGGAAAGGGACAATGCTTTTGAGAGTGAAAAGTTTGCAGGAGGATAAAGTAGTCAGGAGATGGATGACCGTATGACTTATAGGTCAGGGTGAAGTTTTTATTTATTTATTTATTTTTTCATTTTTCTTTTATTATTCATATGTGCATACAAGGCTTGGTTCATTTCTCCCCCCTGCCCCCACCCCCTCCCTTACCACCCACTCCACCCCCTCCCGCTCCCCCCCTCAATACCCAGCAGAAACTATTTTGCCCTTATCTCTAATTTTGTTGTAGAGAGAGTATAAGCAATAATAGGAAGGAACAAGGGGTTTTGCTGGTTGAGATAAGGATAGCTATACAGGGCATTGACTCACATTGATTTCCTGTGCATGGGTGTTACCTTCTAGGTTAATTCTTTTTAATCTAACCTTTTCTCTAGTTCCTGGTCCCCTTTTCCTATTGGCCTCAGTTGCTTTAAGGTATCTGCTTTAGTTTCTCTGCATTAAGGGCAACAAATGCTAGCTAGTTTTTTAGGTGTCTTACCTATCCTCACCCCTCCCTTGTGTGCTCTCGCTTTTATCATGTGCTCATAGTCCAATCCCCTTGTTGTGTTTGCCCTTGATCTAATGTCCACATATGAGGGAGAACATACGATTTTTGGTCTTTTGAGCCAGGCTAACCTCACTCAGAATGATGTTCTCCAATTCCATCCATTTACCAGCGAATGATAACATTTCGTTCTTCTTCATGGCTGCATAAAATTCCATTGTGTATAGATACCACATTTTCTTAATCCATTCGTCAGTGGTGGGGCATCTTGGCTGTTTCCATAACTTGGCTATTGTGAATAGTGCCGCAATAAACATGGATGTGCAGGTGCCTCTGGAGTAACAGTCTTTTGGGTATATCCCCAAGAGTGGTATTGCTGGATCAAATGGTAGATCGATGTCCAGCTTTTTAAGTAGCCTCCAAATTTTTTTCCAGAGTGGTTGTACTAGTCTACATTCCCACCAACAGTGTAAGAGGGTTCCTTTTTCCCCGCATCCTCGCCAACACCTGTTGTTGGTGGTGTTGCTGATGATGGCTATTCTAACAGGGGTGAGGTGGAATCTTAGTGTGGTTTTAATTTGCATTTCCTTTATTGCTAGAGATGGTGAGCATTTTTTCATGTGTTTTCTGGCCATTTGAATTTCTTCTTTTGAGAAAGTTCTGTTTAGTTCACATGCCCATTTCTTTATTGGTTCATTAGTTTTGGGAGAATTTAGTTTTTTAAGTTCCCTGTATATTCTGGTTATCAGTCCTTTGTCTGATGTATAATTGGCAAATATTTTCTCCCACTCTGTGGGTGTTCTCTTCAGTTTAGAGACCATTTCTTTTGATGAACAGAAGCTTTTTAGTTTTATGAGGTCCCATTTATCTATGCTATCTCTTAGTTGCTGTGCTGCTGGGGTTTCATTGAGAAAGTTCTTACCTATACCTACTAACTCCAGAGTATTTCCTACTCTTTCTTGTATCAACTTAAGAGTTTGGGGTCTGATATTAAGATCCTTGATCCATTTTGAGTTAATCTTGGTATAGGGTGATATACATGGATCTAGTTTCAGTTTTTTGCAGACTGCTAACCAGTTTTCCCAGCAGTTTTTGTTGAAGAGGCTGCTATTTCTCCATCGTATATTTTTAGCTCCTTTGTCAAAGATAAGTTGCTTATAGTTGTGTGGCTTCATATCTGGATCCTCTATTCTGTTCCACTGGTCTTCATGTCTGTTTTTGTGCCAGTACCATGCTGTTTTTATTATTATTGCTTTGTAATATAGTTTGAAGTCAGGTATTGTGATACCTCCTGCATTGTTCTTTTGACTGTGTATTGCCTTGGCTATTTGTGGCCTCTTGTGTTTCCATATAAATTTAACAGTAGATTTTTCAATCTCTTTGATGAATGTCATTGGAATTTTGATGGGAATTGCATTAAACATGTAGATTACTTTTGGGAGTATAGACATTTTTACTATGTTGATTCTACCAATCCATGAGCATGGGAGATCTCTCCACTTTCTATAGTCTTCCTCAATCTCTTTCTTCAGAAGTGTATAGTTTTCCTTGTAGAGGTCTTTCACATCTTTTGTTAGGTTTACACCTAGGTATTTGATTTTTTTTGAGGCTATTGTAAATGGAATTGTTTTCATACATTCTTTTTCCGTTTGCTCATTGTTAGTGTATAGAAATGCTAATGATTTTTCTATGTTGATTTTATATCCTGCTACCTTGCTATAGCTATTGATGATGTCTAGAAGCTTCTGAGTAGAGTTTTTTGGGTCTTTAAGGTATAGGATCATGTCGTCTGCAAATAGGGATATTTTGACAGTTTCTTTACCTATTTGTATTCCTTTTATTCCTTCTTCTTGCCTAATTGCTCTGGCTAGGAATTCCAGTACTATGTTGAATAGGAGTGGAGATAGTGGGCATCCTTGTCTGGTTCCTGATTTTAGAGGGAATGGTTTTAATTTTTCTCTGTTAAGTATAATGCTGGCTGTAGGTTTGTCATATATAGCTTTTATAATGTTGAGGAAGTTTTTATTTTTTAATTTACTCTTAAAGTAGTAGTAAGTCATTGAGAGGGAATTTGATCAGAACACTGACTCAGATTAAAGGCCATACTGACTACACTGAGGAACTGGGTTGGAGGGAAGAAAACAATGACCGTGAAGGCTAATGAAGAGAATGGTGCTGCTCTGAAATAAGAAGGTCAGGGGTAGTGGTGGAGTGGAGAGAATAGAACTGATTAGATCAACTAGACATGGTTGGATGAATGACAGAATGTGTTAGAAGGATAAGAACAAAAGAAGAGGAGAAAAATCAAGGGAAGTTACCATAATTTTGTTTGGGGCAATTAGATGAACTTGTGGAGAAAGGGGACATGAGAGTGAGAACGTAGTTTGGTCTAGTTTATGAGGTCTTAGACTTTTGACAGGGAGTGAAGGGTAGGCAGTATTAGAGTTTGAACTCAAGGCCTTGTGCTTCCTAGGCAAGGCATCTATCTCTTGAGCCATGCCCTCAGCCTCCCCACATTTTTACGGCAGGACTGGGATTTGAAATCAGGGCCTCATGTTTCTAGATCAGCACTCTTACCACCCGAGTTTCTCTGGTCTATTTTTGCCTTAGTTATTTTTCAAGTAGGGTTTCATCAGTACAATAGGTATAACTACTGTTATTATCCTACCTATTCTTTTCTCCTGTATCTGTGACCACGGGTACACACTGCCACACTTAGTTTATTGACTAAGATGGGGTCTTGGTAACTTTTTGCTTGGGCTGGCCACTAACAATTTTCCTTTCCATCTCTCCCTCTGAGTATCTGAGATTACAGGCATGAGTCACTGAACCTAGCAGGTTTTAGTCTTTTAAAAAGGTGAAATCCTTGTGAAACATTCAGGTGGAATGAAAACATTTGTAATCATATGTCTGAAACAATAAAGGACATTTATCTAGAATGTTTAATGAACTCTAAAAATTCAATAAGGGAGCAAATAACTCAATTAAAAATAAAGGCAGAAGAGTTGAATGGAGGATTTGAAGTGTAGCTCAACATGTAGAGCACCTGCTTTGCCAGCACCTACCTTGCAAGTGCAAAGCCCCGAGTTCAACCCCCAGTCCCACCAAAACAACAAAAAAGTTCTGAAGAGGTCATTGATGAACATGTATAGATGAAAAATAAACATACAAAGAGTTACTTGACATTGTTAATTCCTAGATAAACTCAAACTGAAAGCACAAGCAACCACTACTGGTCAATTATGATAGCATATATATATATATATATATATATATATATATATATATATATGTATATATACACACACACACACACACACATACATATATATAACTAGTTAGTTTTTTTGTGAAAACCTACTTAAAAACTAACTAAAGCAAAAAATGACTGTGGGTGTAGGTCAAGTGGTAGAGTGTTGGCCTAGAAAGTACGAGGCTCTTTCTCTCTTAAAAAAACAACAAAAAAAAAACTAGTTAGTGTTGGTGAGAACATACAGGAATTATCTCACGCACTGATCATTGAAATGTAAAATGGTACAAGCACTTTGGAAAATAAGTTGGCAATATTTTTTAAAATTAAATGTATAATTATATAACCTAATCGTCCCACTTCTAGATATTTACTCTAAAGAAATGAAACCTGTGAGCATGTGAATTCTTGAACATGAATATTCATAACAATTTATGGGTAATAATAAAAATTGAAAATAACCTAAATTTCCATCAACAGGTAAATGGATAAACACATTGTCATAACTATCTGAAGAAACACTACTCAACAATAACATAGACCAACATGCATTAATCTCAAAATAGTTATGCTGAGTGAAAGAAGCCATTCGTGGGATGATACATATTGCATGGTTCCATTAACTTAATATTCTGAAAAACGAAAACTAACGCATTGTGAAGGGAAGCACATTAGTGGTTTCCTGTAGCCCTTGTGGAGGGTGGGAGAAAGAGGGGAAGGGAAGCTTTGGGGCATTGTCAAGAGGCTGACTATCTTTACAATGACAGTGAGTTCACAGTATATACTTCTCCAATAGGGACATTTTATTGTATGTCAGTGTATCTCTATAAAACTATTATTAAAAGAAATAGATGAAAGAGATCATAGAGGAATGAAGTCTTTATTACCCTACAGAAGATGGCTCTAGAGCAAGTGTTAAGGGACTAGATTTAGGAAGAGAAAGAATGGCCTCTTTTTTTGAAAATAGAAAGTAGAGGTTTATTTTATTGTTTTTTACTACCAATTTTATTTTGTGCATAATGCCATTTCTTTTTTTATTGTTATTGTTGTGCTGTGGGTAGATTGTGACATTTACAAAAGTTCTTACAATATATCATAGTTGAATTCATTCTTTCCATCATTCTCCTTTTTCCTCCCTCCTCCCAATCCTGCAATAGTTTCATCAGGTCTCATTCTTCCATATACATACATGTGTACACTACTACTAGTAAAAAAAACTGTATATAAATATTTCTAGACTATCTTCTGGAAGATGAAGGAGCTTCTTCCAGATGGGGTATTTTTTCTGTGTGAAGTTGAAATTGATAATTGTCTATTTTGGCTAAATTTTGGTGTATATAAAGATGGAAATTTTAAAGCAATTTAATTTAGAAAATAAGGTTGTTTTCAGATTTATAAAGTTCTCATTTATGTTATTCTAAGGATCTAAAGCATCAGTAGAAATGTTTAGAAAGTGATTTAATAAAATACAAATCAATACTTTGGGTTAAAATTCCAACAATTACAAATTTAAAAATATTTATGCTCATTGTAACTTAGCGTCCTCTTCAAATATTTAAAGATGTCATGGGAGAGTGAATGAGGCACTTGATTTATTCATTCATTTCCTCACTTATTTACACATTAAGTAGATATTGATAAACACTGGCAGTCTGCTGGATATTCTGTTAGGCAAAGCTAAGGGAATAAATAGAATTACTTTACCTGGTTAAAAAAATACATAACAGAATATGAGTAAATTGTAATATAAGAACGGAGTAATGAGAAGGAGCAAAGCAGGTAAAATTCATGGGAGGGAAACTTTAGGCAAAGAAATGAAAAGTTCAGTGACTCCACAGGAGAGCCCACAGGGCAGGTTCAAGGCTCCAAGAGGTCCCTGAGATTTAGGGTTTGTTATGAGATGAGGCTGAGTCAAGGCCATGGTAGGAAGTTTAAGTTTTATTCTCACTGTGATGATAAGCCATTGGAGAAGTTCAAGTGGAAAGTTTCCCCATGTGATTTTACATCTTTAAGAATCTCTGATTTCTGTGTATCAAATGGATTGTTAGGGGATCAGGAGAAATAGGACCCAGCTAGGAAGCAAATTCAATTGTTCACGCATGAAATGATGGTACAGTAGACCATCGATATCCACAGATGGATTGTTCCAAGGACGTCATCACTGAAGAACCACAAATGCTCAGGAAGAGGTCAGTTTTATACCCTGGAGGCTTGATTCATTGAACTTTCACTAAAGAGACACCACTTTCCAATGAATCTAAAAATTTCACTTTATCACTTAAATTCATCATATTAACTTTTGCCTTGCTTTTTGGGCACCATTTGCTTTTTTGGGAAGCAGAAAAACAATAGATCACACGGAATTTTAAACACAACTGATGATAATGTGAGGCTGACTAAGAGGTTCTTTGCATCAATTGAGCTGTGAAATGTACACACAGGCATGCAAACTTTTTGTTCTGATATTTATTTTTTTAATTTATCACTTTTTGACAGGGCTTAGTGAAAACCATGAGTAATAAGTCTTTGAATAAGGCAGACTTACCGTAATACCAAGAGTTGTAGTGGTGGAAATGGAAATAAATGATAGTTTCAAAATACATATTTAAAGAACAGTTGGACAGGTCTTAAATAGGTCTGAAAATGTGTTTGGTGATTAAAACCAAGATTTCAGGCACTTTTACATTTGTGGTGATATGATAAACATTTGTCAAACTTCTTGTTACCCAGGATATTTCATCCACTTTTCAGATCTGTAGTAATCATAAAGCTCATTCACAAAATTTTCAGTTCTCTCCTTCTGAGACCAGGGTAGAACTGCACCATCCTGCCCACTATAATTTTAGGCATGGTCGTGTAAGGTGCTTTGGCAAATGAATTACAAGCAGAGGTGTTGTATACCACTTCTAGGTGGGAATTTTAAGAGCCTTCTTTTATTTTTGCCTTGGTAATTACATATTGAGATTATAGCCTCCATCAGCCTCAATTACAGAATATCTCAGCTGAACTGAACACCTTCCATCTTCTCAGTTTCACTTGCTGTTTTAAGCCATGGAAAAGTTTTGGTTGTCATAGCACAATCAAGATTATCTGATTAAGTATCATGTTTAAGAAATTTCTACCTATATGAACTATAAGGCACATACCACCCTCATTCTTAGTTTCACTTGCAGTAGATGAATAACTGTTGAGTTGGGCATGGAAGATCAACCACATCTGCATGATGTCTAGATATGAAGAGATCCCTGTGAAAGAGGAGATAACTGTTGAGTGTCAATGAATGACAAGAGACAGCGTGGTCTTCATCCCAGCATCTGTGCCCTTGGATAGTGCTGGACTCTGCAGTGCCGGTGCCCAGCGACAGTTATGGCAGATTAGTCCAAATATTGGTACGCTGCCTGTTCCTGGCTCTGAATCCTAGTCCTCAAAGACATTCTGTGATCTACATTAGATCTGTAATACATTTCTACAGAAGCAGCTACAGAAGGTCTTGTTTGTATCTGCGAACCCTCTGTGAAATAGAAATGCTCATTAAAAATACAGACGGAAGTTCTGAGTAGACAATTATGTATATAAGTGTAGACTTTTTGGAATTATATATATATGTATGTATATACACGCTCAAGTGTGTGTGTGTGTGTGTGTGTTTAGCAAACAATATATGTTTAGATTGAAAGTGTAATTTTTGAAGAAAATGTAGAAAGAGATTAAAAAGGGACAGTTTAAAGCTCAAACCCCAAACATTCTAATAGGTCAAGCAGAGGGCAGTGATCCAACAAAGTTGTACAAGATGGGATGTTAAGTAAGTTGGGAAAATAAACAAATTGTCAGGACAATGGGTGATAAGGAAGCCAAGAGAGAAAAAGAGTTTACAGCATTAGTGGGAGGTAAAGAGGTTTTCTTCGGATTTTATAAGATAGAGGAAATACTGTTGAATATAGATGATATGGATGCACTTTGGCAGTCTTCACAGGAACATACTGGTTGAGTAGGAAGTTAGAGGACTTTAAGTGGAGACAGACTTTATGGCTGAATTCCTGAGAAGAATTTGCATTACAAATGCTTGACCTTGTCTTTTGTGGTTCAATAAACAAGTACAAAATATCTGCAATATAAGACAATAACATTTAGTTGTATTTATTTTTTACTCATTCAGTTTAATTTGGAATAGTTTAATTTCAGACACTGGAAATTAACTGGGTCACTCTACACTTCTGGAAAAGGCATTAGCGTGGAGGTAGCCACCTGATACCTGTTTGTTGGGAAAGCTGGCAGTTTTCAGTGTAGAAACAGATGATATCACTGAAACTTAGGCTCAAAGCAGACCTACTACCACCCATTGACCAATAGCAAGTCCTGTAGCAAAGTTTGTACTTGGGAAAGTTGTTTGGGAGATGGTATGAGTAACTGCTGGGCACTCATTTCACCTACCACAGAAATGGGCAAATGAAGAATAACTTTTTTGTATTCATGTTATATAAATTCCAAAACCAAACGGAAGTAGTTGTCATTTATATAACTATTCAATTTATTATATATTGTTGCATTTTTAAATTTAAATTTATTTATTGTTATATAGTCACTAAAAGTAAACTCAGGACCAACATAACCTTGAAAACCTCTACTGAAGATTGCTTATAAAAACATGGTCTTAACAGCAACAAAAAAATCCTTTAAAATGTACTATTTCTAAAATCCCTTAATAGATAAATGCATATTATGATTTTTCTAGAACACAGAGAGCTAGAATTCTTGGGAATTCTAGAGTCTATGAAATTGAAGTATAATTAACTTTTTCTTGAAGTGCTTTGCTGACTGGTAAATTTTATCTTGAACCTTTGTTGTGTCGAAACAGATGGGAAAAAACCCTTTATTGAACTGTATATTTTCCTTCAGAGATAGAGTCAGTGAACACCAGCAAACAGCTTTTGTTGTCCATTCTAGTGTCTGAGTCAGTAACAATGCTGCATGGAATGTAAGTTTTCCCACCAAAGACACTTTTAGTCTCTTAAGGGGGAATAAACATAAATAAATAAAATGAAAAAGGGTGTTAATCTCTTAATATGAGTTTGGTAAAGCCCATTGGGAGTTTTGAGTGAGGAGAAATTTCTACAGGCAGAGGGGTCACCTTTAGTTTAAGCAGCAAAATTTCTGACCATCCTCAGCTGGCTGGGCCAGCCCTATGTAGCTTATAAAATGTGAGCCTGCTTTGAAGTGACTTGGCTGTTTGCCCTGGAGAAAATTCCCATTTCCCCATCAGCTTATACATTAAACAAATATGCTTTATGTGCTGCTTTTGTGCTTATAGCATCTGTATGAAACATGGCTTTGGGCCTCTTGAAAATGCAACTATAAAATTTTATAGGGGATAATGTTTTCCAGAATGCTGCACCCTGTCTTCTTCACTCAAAAAACTTGTAAGCAATGAATACTGCTTTAGCAATAATTGACATTTCTTCACAGAAATTGATCCAACCCATGACTATTAATTATTTTTAAATACCAGAATGGACTATCTAAAAAAATATATTCATGCCAGTGGCAGCTTTGTGAAGATGGCCACAGTGAAGCTGAAGGAGAAAAGTTGTTTTGGGGGAGATGACGAGCACGTTAGCCAAGTTTCCACTTGGAACATTGTTTATCACATTATAGTTTTCCATCCAAGATGGTGAAATGACACCCATTAATAAGGTACTGTTTTCTGTCCTCTAATGGAATTATAAAATTTCATTCAGAAAAGTCTTGAAAATTCTTTACAAAAAAGTAGTTCTTTGATGCTTTTTACTTTCTGATACTATTGACAATTTTATTTTATTTTAATTTTGTTTTAGGCAATTATTACTAGAGTATAGATAATGCTAATTACTTCTATTTTCTTTTGTTTATTTATTTTTAGATACTACAGTAAAATATACATAACATTTATCATTTTAGCTACTTTGAAGAGTAAAGTTTAATGGCATTAAGCCACGTGTAATCATTTTCACCATTCAAGTCCAGAACTTTTGTCATCTTGTCAAACTCAAGTATATTCCCACTGAATAGGAACCCCCCCATTCACGCCTCTTACCGCCTCTGAGAACCACCATTCAACTTTCTGTCTCCATGAATTTGAGCACTCTAAGTACCTCATATGAATGGAATCATTCATATTTGTCTTTTATGACTGGAATATTTTACTTAGCATGATGTTTGAAAGCTTCATAATATTGCAGTCTATCAGAATTTTTGTGGTTTTGAAAGCTGATTAACAGACCATTATATGTATACATTTGTTTATCTATCCATGGACATTTGGATTGCTTCCATGTTTTGGCTATTATAACTAATGTTGCTATATACATTGTTGAAGAAATATATGTTCACGTCCCTGTTTCTGAATCTTTTTGGTATATACCCAGAGGTGAAATTGCTAGATCTCACAGTAATTCTATTTTTAATTTTATGAGAAATTGCCATGATCTTTTTGCAGTGACTTTTACATTTCCCCCAGCAGCACACAACAGTTCCAAATTCTCCATATTTTTGCAAACACTTGTTTTCTACTTTATAGTTGGTGTCTTCTTTCCTTTCCCTACCTTTCCCTTCCGTTCCCACTCCAGCCCACCCTCTGTGTATGTCTCTGTCTCTCTCTTTCCTTCTTTCTTTCCGTCTCATTTGTTGTCAATAAATATCAGTCACCATGACATTTTTACTTGCATTTCCAAGTGATTAGTGATGCTGAGCATTTTTTATGTGCTTTCTGGTCATTTGTATACCTTTGGGACTGTCTATGCAAATCCACTGCCTATTTTTGAATCAGTTTTTTATTATTACAATTTAAGAATCGATCTATTCTGGATATTAATCCTTATTCACATGTGATTTTCAAATATCTTTCACATTCTGTAGGTTGCTTTTTACTGCATTAATAGTGACATTTGATGTTCAAAATTGTTAATTTTGATGTAGTCTATTTTATTTACTTTTCTTTTGTTCCTTATGTCTTGGAGTTATAGGCAAGAAATCATTTTGAAAACCAAGGGCATGAAACTTTTATCCTATGTTTTCATCTAAGACTATTATAGTTTTAGGACTTATTTTTATATATGGTATTAGGTAAGGGTCAAATTTTATTCTTTTACATGTGAATAAGCAACATTTGTTGAAAAGGCTCCCTTCCCCCCCATTGAATGGCCTTAGAACCTTTGCTGAAAATTAGTATACCATTAGTGAAAAAAATCTTTTTAACTCCTATCATGTGCTTTATTTTTTAAAGATATTTTGTTTTTTAGAGCAGTTTTACATTCATAGCTTTTACATTCATTTACTTTTCTTTTGTTCCTTATGTCTTGGAGTTATAGGCAAGAAATCATTTTGAAAACCAAGGGCATGAAACTTTTATCCTATGTTTTCATCTAAGACTATTATAGTTTTAGGACTTATTTTTATATATGGTATTAGGTAAGGGTCAAACTTTATTCTTTTACATGTGAATAAGCAACATTTGTTGAAAAGGCTCCCTTCCCCCCCATTGAATGGCCTTAGAACCTTTGCTGAAAATTAGTATACCATTAGTGAAAAAAATCTTTTTTAACTCCTATCATGTGCTTTATTTTTTAAAGATATTTTGTTTTTTAGAGCAGTTTTACATTCATAGCAAAATTTATCAGAAAATTCAGAGAATTCTCCTATATCCCACACTTCCATATATGCACAGCTTCTTTAGCTATCAACATACAACATCACAGCAGAACATTTGTGGGAATCAATAAACATACACTGACATGTTATCTCCCAAAGGTCATAGTTATAATCAAGGCTCACTTGGTTTTGAACATTCTATGAGTTTTAACATGTATCCGTCATCTTAGTGTTATGCAGAATAATCTTACTTTCTTAAAAATCCTCACTCTTCTGCCTATTCATCCCTTTCTCCCCTATCTCAGTGTATTGTGTCCATGTTTTTGCTTTTTCCAGAATGTCATATAGTTAAAATCATACAATATGTTGACTTCTCTAGTTGTCTTTTTTCATATAATAATATATGATTATATTTCTTCCACATCTTTTTATGGCTGGATAGCATATTTTTAGTGTGAATAATATTTTATGTCTGTATTGCCATCATAATTTATTTACCCAGTCATCTACTAAAGAATATCTCATTTGCTTCCAAGTTTTGGAAATTATGAATAAAGTTGCTATGATATGTATGTGCAGATGTTTGAAAAGACATAAATTTTCAACTTATTTGGGTAATTATCAAGGAGTATGATTTTTGGAACACATAGTAGGAGTGTGTTTAGTTTTGTAAGAAACTACCAACCTATGTTTCCAAGTTACTGTATCATTTTGCATTCTCACCAGTAATGAGTGTTCCTGTTATTCCATATCATCAATAGCATTTGGTTTTTGTCCTTTTTTTCCAATTTTACCACTTTAACAGGTTTGTGGTAGTGTATCATTTTTGTTTATTTGTTTTTATGGCCAAGCTGAGATTTTGAACTCAGGGCCTCTGGTGCTTGCTAAGCAAGTGCTCTGCCACTAGTCTTTATTGTTGTCTTAATTTATAATTATTTGATGATATGTGATGTTTAATGTCTTTTCATATGCTTGTCAATATATGTATTATTTTGGTGAGGCATCTATTCCTATTTTTACTCGTATTTTCATGGTTTTCTTATTGCTGTTTTAAGAACAATAAGAACAGTAAAATAAAAGCAATAAGCTTATATATTTTGGATAATAGGTAGATGTGTATTTCACAAATATTTCTCACAGCTTGTGACTTATATTCTCATTCTCTTCAAATTGTCTTTCACAGAGTAGAATTTTTAATTATAGTGAAGTCCAGGTTATCAACTGATTTTTTTTCATGGATCATAGTTTTGGTGTTGTACCTAAGAAGTCCATGCATAACCATGGTCATAATTAGATTTTGCATGATATTTCCTAGGGGTTTTATAGTCTTTTATTTTAGCTTTAGATCTATTAAGTTTGTGTCTAGATTCATCTTTATACATGCAGATATCTAGTTATCCCTGTACCATGGGTTTTTTTACACAAAATTGTATTATGTTGTATTATTTTTCTTGTTTGTCAAAGGTCAGTTGACTATACTAATGTGAGTCTTTTCCAGGCTCAAAATTGTGTTACATCATTCTATTTGTCTATTCTTTAGCAAATATCAGTGGTTACAGTAAGTCTTGATGTTGGGTAGTATCAGACTTTGTTCTTCAGTTAACTTTTCTGGGATGTTTATTGCTTTTCATATGAACTTTAGAATAAGTTTGTTCCTGGCGATCCAAAATGGCAGCTAAGGTAGGGAATCAGAGCTCCTAAGCTCAATGACTCCAGAAACCTCCTTGAGATACTAGAGCTACACTTGGGTAATTCTAACTGCTCCTAGCCAAAATAATAACTGCCATCACATTAAGTGCAGATAAAATTCAAAGGTTGGCCTTTAAATCAGCCTTTGATTGCACCTAACAGCCATATAAATCCCGCCCAGCACAGCCAGCAAAACATGTCTGGCCTCTGGCCCTAGGAAAAAGCATCCTTGACCCCTTCTCTCTCTCTCTCTTTTTTTTTCTTGGTTCTTCCAACAAGCAGAAGACAAAGCATCAATCAGACTCAAACTCTGCAACATCCTGGACCTCTAGCCCGTGGAAAGCCTCCCTACACTGCACCACACTGAAAACAGCAATGCCATTTCTCCCTGGCAGCTGATTCCAAAGCTGACCACATGAAACTGCAGAAGGAACAGATGAGCATCATGCACCACATGTGGCTCCCCTATTCACCCCCTAACCCCACCCCTGGGAAATCATCCAGTGCAGCCCCTGGGCAGACCGAATCCCCCTATCCCAGCAAAACTGAAAATCATAAATAGCAAACTGCAATCTAACACCAACATTGGAGGTGGGGGTGGAACACTGAATACACCCTGTAGAATGGGGTTGGGGCAAAGAGCTGAACTTTCAATGTTGAATGCTCAGGGGTGGGGCAAGAAGCCAAACTCTCAGTGATGCTCCATATAGCAACAAGGACTGAGAGTGGGGGCAGGCCAACAAACCAAATGCCGAGAGGAGTCACCAGCACCCAGCAGAGATCAGGAAAACACAAAGACTGATAGCAGAGGTGGGACAACAGGCTAACCTCTCAAAGCAGAGCAGGAGGTGGATCCCAGAGATGATCTCTAGGACAGAGGGCAGCATTCAAAACTGAATTGCTCCACCTTCCTGGGGGAGGAGCTGACTAAACAGAGCTGCAGTTGAAGGGCAACACAGTTGCTGCCTGCTGAAAATAACAGCTCTGACCACCCTGCATGAGCTGGCAGTCCTACATTACCTCACAACTCTAACTAATCTTGTGGACAGAAGGTCCAAATACCACTCACAAGCCAGTCACCTGGTGAGACCACATCAGAACTTCTGCTTGGATGCCAATACCAGGATTGGACACTTAAGGAATAACTCCAGAACTTTTACCAATAGGCTGAACTTTCTGTGGTTCCTGAATCTGGCTTTTTTTTATTGTGTTTCTTTTCTTTTTTAAATTACTCCCATATTACTAACTCCATCATCACTATTCTCTTATCCTTATTCTCACCCTCTTCACTCACCCTACTTCTCCTATACTATAATCCATTGTTCTCCCTCCCAACTACTCTTTCTGCCCCTTCTCATCCATTCATTCTCTCATTTTCACCTTTTTCTGCTATCCTCCCCCAACCTGTCACCACACTACAACTACCTCCTAAACACTCACCACCTTCTGACTAGCTTACTCTACCAATTGTACACAGCCTCAGCCCCCTCCAATCACCGACACAAACACCCTCCACTACAACAGAAATGCACCCTCCCACACACAAAGGCCACAAAACCCAGCAGCCTCCATACCTCTTAAATCACCCACACACCTCTTTTCCCACACAGCTTTTTAGTGCCACATTTACCAATTCCCCAAAATCTATTAACTAGCCTAATAACCATTACCCTACTTCTAACTCTGACTGTTTATAGATATTATAATCTAGGGGTTTTCTATATAATATGTAAACAACTGGTCTGTCATTGAACCTGTGAATTTGTTATTGGTATATTACACCCCCAGAACAGGGACTGAAAGAGCATATCAACCTAGCTCACAACCAAGTCAGCCACAATACAAAAATTAATCTGGGAAAGAAATCAGGCAATCAAATCCACCAATTAGCCTACCATAAACATAGTTGCAAAGCACCAAGTGGAGTGATAGGAAGAAGAAGAAGGGTTGGAAACCACTCTCCTCAAAAAGATAATTCAATACAGGATTCAATGGGAAATGAAGAAAAGGGATACCCAGTTCCTGACCTCAACAAAACTATGATAAATGTAACTAGTTACACCCACAAAAAAACCCTCAAAAAGAAATCTTTGAGAAATTCATGGAGAAGATATTAAGACATAGTTAACCAGAATGTACAAGATTCACTCAAGAAATTTCAAGACACCAAAAATAAAGAACATGAGATGGTACAGAAACAAATAAAGGAACTCAGAGAGGACTTCAACAAACATCAAAGTGAAACAAAGGATACTATAAAAAGAGAGATGCATGAATTAAAGAGGACAACACAAACTATAAAAGAGGAGTTGAATAAAAATATGGAAAACCTCACAAGAAAGAAACAAAGGTCCCTAAAGTCAAACAAAAAACAGTGGGAGGCTACTCCAGCAGACTAGAACAAGTAGAAGACAGAACCTCAGAGTTCAAAGATAAAATAGAAATTAAAGAAAAAAACATAAGAAATTTTAGTCAAACAAGTTGAGAGCTGTGAAAGGGATATGTAAGAACTTAGTGACTCCATCAAAAGACCAAACCTGAGAATCATGGGCATTGAAGAAGAAGAGGTGCAAGTCAGAGGGATATGTAACATATTTAATAAAATAATAACAGATAATTTCGCAAATCTTGAGAAAGTTTTGACCACTCAGGTACCATTCAGGTACAGGAAACCTCCAGGACAATAGCATATTATCATTAAATCAACAAGCACAGAGAACAGAGAAAGAATATTGAAGGCTGTAAGAGAGAAAAAAACAAATAACATATAAAGGTAAACCTATGAAAATAACAGCAGATTTCTCAACGAAAACCTTAAAAGCAAGAAGGGCATGGAGTGAGGTATTTTGGGCACTGAATGAAAATAACTTCAATCTTAGGATACTCTACCCAGCAAAACTATCATTCAGAATTGATGGGACAATACAAATCTTCCACAATAAACAGAAACTAAAACAGTATATGACCACCAAGCCAGCACTACAGAAGATTCTACAATTAATTCTGCACACAGAAGATGAAAGCAAACAAACTCTGAGAGGACAGGAAGCATCAAACCACAGGAGAAGAAAAGACAAGGAATCAGAGAGTAACAATGATTTGACTGCACACAATCAAATCCTTAAACAACAAAAACAACTGAATGACAGGAATAGCCACATACCTATCAATATTAACACTTAATGTTAATGGACTCAACTTCCCTATTAAAAGACACTATTTTGGAAACTGGATTAAAAAGGAAGATCTGGCAATCTCTTCTTTATAAGGTACCCATCTTATTGACAGAAATAAGCACTGGCTTAGGGTGAAAGGTTGGAAGAAGATTTACCAAACCAATGGCCCCCCAAAACAGGCAGGAGTAGCAATACTATCAGACAAAGTAGACTTCAAACTTCTATTGGTTAAATGAGATAAAGAATAATACTTCATACTAATAAAAGGAAGAATACACCAAAAGGAAATAACAATTACCAACCTATATGCATCCAATGTCAGTGCACCCAATTTCATTAAATATACACTAAAGAATTTAAAGCACATACAGACTCCAACACAGTGGTAGTGGGAGACTTCATTACTACTCTATCACCAATAGAAAGGTCATCCAAACAAAAAATCAACAAATAAATCCTATAACTAAATAGCACCATAAATCAAATGGGCCTAACTGGTATCTACAGAATATTTCATCCAACTTCCACTCAATATACATTCTTCTCAGCAGCCCATGGAACTTTCTCCAAAATAGATCATATCTTGGGGCACAAAGCAAACATCAGCAAATATAAGAAAACAGAAATAACCCCCTGCATTCTGTCTGATCAGAATTCATTAAAACTAGATTTCAACAACACAAACAAGAGCAGAAAACATGCAAATTATTGGAGGCTGAATAACACATTACTCAAAGATCAGTGGGTCATAGTAGAAATAAGAAAGGAAATCAAAAGTTTCCTGGAAGTTAATGAAAATGAAAACACCACCAACCAGAACCTACAGGACACAGCAAAGGCAGTCCTAAGAGGAAAGTTTAGAGCCATGAGTGCATATCTTAAATGGATAGAAAGATCTCAAATAAATGACCTAATGCTACATCTCAATCTCCTAGAAAAACAAGAACAGCAAAACCCAAATCAAGCATAAGGAGAGAAACAATAAAAATAAGAGCTAAAATTAATGAAAGAGACCAAAAAACCATACATGCAATCAATGAAACAAAAAGCTGGTTCTTTGAAAAAATAAACAAGATTGATAAGCCTCTGGCAAATCTGACTGAAATGAGGAGAGAAAAGACCCAAATTAGCAAAATCAGAAATGAAAAAGGGGGCATAACAACACCAAGGAAATCCAAGGAATCATCACAGACAATTTTGAGAACCTACATTCCAATAAATTGGAAGCTTTCAAAGAAATGGACAAATTTCTAGATAGGAACATCCAAAACTGAATCAATAGGATATTAACCATCTAAACAGGTCTATAACATATAATGAAATTAAAGCAGCAATAAAGAGTCTCCCAAAAAAGAAAAGTCCAGGACCTGATGGATTCTCAGCTGAATTCTACCAGACCTTCAAAGAAGAACTAATACCAACTCTCCTTACACTTTTCCATAAAATAGAAAGGGAAGGAACACGTTGCCCAACTCATTCTATGAAACCAGGATTACACTCATCCCAAAACTGGACAAGGACACAACCAAAAAGGAGAACAACAGGCCAATTTCCTTAATGAAAATCAATGTAAAAATCCTCAATAAAATAATGTCAAACTGAATCCAGCAACATATCAAAAAGATTACTCACCATGACCAAGTCACCTTCATCCCACGGATGCAGGGATGGTTCAACATATGCAAATCAATAAATGTAATACAGCACAATAATAGGAACAAAGACAAAAAACACATGATCATCTCAATAGATGTAGAAAAAGCCTTTGGTAAGATTCAACACCACTTCATGATAAAAGCTCTAAGAAAACTAGGAATATAAGGAATGTACCTCAACATTATATAAAGATTATATATTGACAAACCTATAGCTAACGTCATACTTAATGGGGAAGAACTGAAACCATTCTCCCTAAACTCAGGAATGAGACAATGCTGCCCATTCTCCCCACTCCTATTCAACACAGTTCTTGAATTCCTAGCCAGAATAATAAGGTAAGGAAGAAATTAAAGAAATACAAATAGATAAAGAAGCAGCCAAAATATCCCTATTTGCATACAACATGATCTTATACCTCAAGGAGCCACAAAACTTCACTCAAAAACTTCTAGACACCATAATCAGCTTCAGCAAGGTAGCAAGATACAAAATCAACTTACAAAAATCAGTAGCCTTTCTATAAACCAACAATGAAGAAATTGAGAAAGAATTTAGGAAAACAATTCCATGTAAAATAGCCTCAAAAAAAAAAAAAATCAAATACCTGGGAGTAAACTTAATGAAGGCTATAAATGACCTCTACAAGGAGAAATACAAACCACTGAAGAAACAGATCAAGGAAGACTGCAAAAGATGAAAAGCTCTCCAATGCTCATGGATTGGCAGAATCAACATAGTAAAAATGGTTATACTACTAAAAGCAATCTACATGTTCCATGCAATTCCCACCAAAATGCCAATGACATTCATCACAGAGATTGCAAAATCTACCCTAAATTTCATTTGGAAACACAAAAGACTGAAAATAGCCAAAGCAATACTGAGTAAAAAGAGCAATGCTAGAGGTATCACAATACCTGACTTCAAATTATACTACAGAGCTGTAGCAATAAAAGCAGCATGGTACTGGCACAAAAACAGATATAAAGACCAGTGGAACAGAATAGAGAACCTGGATATGAATCCACACAGCTATGCCCACCTTATAGTTGCCAAAAGCATAAAATGCAGAAAAGACAGCCTCTTCAGCAAATGTTGCTGGGAAAAGTGGCTATCTGCCTGCAGAAAACTGAAACTGAATCCATGCCTGTCACCCTGTACTAGTATCAACTCAAAGTGGATAAAGGATCTCAATATCAAACCTGAAACCTTGCAGTTAGTATAGAAAAGAGCATGGAATACCATCAAACAATAGGTATAGGCAAGGACTTCCTCGGTAGAATTCTAGCATCCCAGCAACTAAGAGAAAGGATGGACAAAAGAGACTATATGAAATTAAAAAGCTTCTGCACAACAAAAGAAATGGTCTCAAAATTGAAGAGACCACCCACAGAGTGGGAGAAAATATGTGCTAGCTATACATCAGACCAGAATATACAGGTAGTCAAAAAAACTAAACTCCCAAAAAATCAATGAACCAATAGAGAAAGGGGCAACTGAACTAAACAGAATTGTTTCTAAAGAAGAAATCCAAATGGCCATAATACACATGAAAAAATGCTTACCATCCATGGCCTTAAAGGAAATGCAAATCAAAACCACACTAACATTCCACCTCACCTCTGTTAGAACGGCTATCATCAAGAATATCACCAACAACAAATATTGGAGAGGATGCGGGGGGAAAAGGAACCCTCATACACTGCTGGTGGGAATATAAAACCCATATTGGAAAACAATATGGAGCTTCCTTAAAAAACTAAACACATATCTACCATATGATCAAGCAATGCCAGTCTTAGGGATATAACTGAAAGAAAGCAACTCAAGTTATTACAAAAGCACCTGCACTCCCATGTTTATTGCAGCATTTATTTCCACAGCCAAGCTATGGAAACAGCCAAGATGCCTGACGAATGGATCAAGAAAATGTGGTATTTATATGCAATGGAATTTTAGTCAGCCCCAAAGAAGAATGAAATTTTGTCATTCGCAAGTAAGTGGACAGAACTAGAGAACATTATCTTAACCAAAGTTAGGAAGGCTCAGACGGCCAAAAATTGCACGTTCTCCCTCATATACCAATTATAGACCCAAAATAAATGCAGTAATGTTGTTGGACTTGGGTTACATGCTAAGGGGAGAATGTGCACGGGAGAAACAGAGAAAGGAAAGGAAACCTAAAACATGAATGTGGTTGATGTGCTCCTTATAGTGGAGCAAATAAAGTAATATTAAACTGGCAGAGGCCACTATGGGAAGGGGACCAGGAAATAGAGAAGAGTTCTGGTAGAGATGACCCAATGTGGGTTGTGATACAAAAGTGCATGGAAGCAACGGTAGGAATCTCTCTTCATCTCAAACTAGCAAAAATGATATGTCTTTCTTGTTATCACCCATGTTTTCTCTTCAACAAAATTGGAGAACAAGAGAGCAGAACAGGTTCTGCCTGGAAGTGTGTGTGTCGGGGGAGAGGTGGCACAAACAATGTATACACATGTAAGTAAATGTAAAAACAATAAAATAAAGGGAGAAAGGAAAAAAAAGAAAAGAAGATCATTTACTTATCCAATGTAGCTTACCTCCTATTTACTTCCTTTGGGAAATACAGCTCACTATAATTTCTGGAGCTATTTTTCCTCTCCCAAATAGGCTAAAAGTTATGCTATGCAGACTATATTCTTTCTTTATTTCGAATAATATCCCCTTTGTACCTTTACCACTCAGTCCAGGCTTGTATGTAATTTGGAGGTTAATATTCCTAGTAGGTTAGAGGTGAAGGGAGCCCACTAAGGTACTAACCCCTTCCAGCATTTATGCAGTTAAGTAGCCTAAAATTATTAACCTCCTTAACTACTTTGCTCACTTCCCAGTGAGAAACTTAGACTCAGGAGAGTATATGGCCAAATATATTTTATTTTATTCATTGCATTTATGGGGCTTATTACCCTCTAGGCACATATAAATATTGTACAAAAATATAGTTTGGATAAAGTCAGCTTTGATCAAGGAAAGCCTTGGTGATAAGGTTCAAAAGCCATTTACATTTTTTTGTTAAGATCTAGCTCCTCTATCTTGAAACCTCTATTGCACAATCATGAGCTAAGAAGAGACAGTTACAAAATGAGATAAAGGGCTTGCTTGTTCTTCAGCAATGAAAGTGATTTTTAAGGTCCAATATGTCTTTGATTTGAATTCAGTGAACTTATTCCAATCCTACCAATGTACCTACCCCTGATATCACTAGATTTCTTGTTGGGTTGGAAAGGTTGATTTGTATTTAAGTGTTTGATGCCATTGAGAACTGTCAAAATGTAGGTGGAGTTTAAAGGATTATCTTTCAAAATAAAAGTTAATACTTTCATTCTAAAGTTTTTTGATAATCACAAAATAATAAAATTTTGATTGAAATTTCAGTTATTCTATATATTAAAGTTGGGAATAACTGAATGACTGACATATTCACAAATACTGAGTCTTCCTATCCATGACACAGACTGTACCTTCATTTATTAAGAATTTCCCCTAGCTTTTGTTTATCTGAAGATGTCTTAATTTCCTTCTCATTTCTGAAGGGCAAGATGTTTTTTTCCCATCCTGGCTTCTGCACATTGTGTGTGCTTCTGTAGGAACATGAAGTTAGCTTCCTACATTAGGACTAGGGGATAGGAGATGGGCAGCTGTTAATGTGTTAAGAGTTGAGCTTGCCCAAAATTAACTGAAATTTATAGTTCAAGCATTCAATAGCAGAGTTTCAAAAGTGATAGAATCCTCTGGTGCAATTGTTGTGTAAGTGAAGAGAAAGATTCTTGGTGCTTCCCACTCCAATGTGTTCCTTCTAGCTACAGTGCTATTTATTTCATCCAGTTTTCTCCAGTAGGTATAATGTCATTCATAGTTTTTTTGGACCACAAAATGTTTAAATTCTTTTTACTTTCAGGATTAGCTAACTTTATCATTTTAGTTATTTAATGAATGTGGAGTAGAAGTTAAAACTTTAGTTAAATAGGCTAGTGTAAAGCTTTGAATAGCTAGTTTGAATTGAGAACATGTAGAGAAAACTCGGGAAGAGGTGAGGAATAGAAGGCTTTGCTATGATCCTACTTCTTGGAAAGTGATATGATAACTCCACTTGATATTTAAATGTCATCCTCAGTCATTGCCAATGTGTCATGAAATATTTGATTCAGTTTGTGGCTCGCACCTGGAATCCCAGCTCTGATGAGGCTGAGGCAGAAGATCATGAGTTTGAGGATATATAGCAAGACTCTGTCTCAAAAAGAAAGAAGAGAAAAGGCAAGGAAAGGTGTAAAAAGAAAAAGAAAAGAATAAATCTGGTGGAAGGGATTTCTTTGGCTTCTCTCAGAAAGTGACTCAGAGGTTGGCCTATTGCTTTTGTGAGATCCACTTCTACATTAGATATGTCTGTGTTGGATGAATTGTCTTAGAAGAGACACACAAATGTCAACTTGCTGCATATGAATATATTTTTCTTTGTAAAAATTGTTAGTAAACTTAACTAGCAAACCCAGACTATGATGCTATATATCAGGCCCTGGAGAAGACAAAGATTATTTCAGTGACATATGCTGCTCAGGGATTTAGGACCAAGTACAATGTTCCTGCATATTATAATGGTGGTGTTTGCAGACATGACAGAGAGAGTATATGACAGCTGATGGCTGGGAGACCATGGTTTAACTTGGTCTATGGAACCCAAATTCTTGGTAGAAAAGGGGAAGGAAGGAAGACACAGACCTAGGGCCAAGCCTTGAGCACTTGGGTGCTCTGCAATAACAGCAGAGACTTGAGAAGAGCCACACATTGTCTATACAATGAGTGCTTCTGTGTTGTGGTTGGTTGGAAGGCTCTCTCTTCTGGCAATATATCTTAAATTTCTCAGGAACAAACTGATTTTACCTGAAGTCTGGAAGAGAGGTCATAATTGCCAAAATCTGGAATTCATCATCTGTAAGATGGTGAGGTGAGAGATGGCCAGGGCTACTACTTATGAGTCAGCTATTGGAGTGTGTTTGGAACATAAGCAGCAAGAAGTACAACACCTTAGTCCTGAGGTAACCAGAGAGAGCTGATAGGCAAAAGGAATGAGAAAGATTGCTTCATCAGGGCACTTACCTCTGTCTAAACACTCAGATTCTGTGCCCCAAACCTCAAAATCCTACCAAGACAGGGGAGAAAACAAGTCATACTAAAGACAGCCATGTGGAACATCAGATGTCTCTATTACATATACAAGATATTCTTGGTTATTCTCACTTTCCCACCTCCAACTTTCACACAAAAATTCTTATTTTTGTCCTTGTACCAATTTAACAAAATTCTTGTCTGAAGCTTTAGTAATATTTTCTGTAGTAATGTAAGCATGAATACAACAATTCAGATGGAAGAAGTTATAGGTGTAAGAAGGACAAAATCCTGACATCTACTGAGAAAAAAAATCCAAAATTCTAAATAAGGCGTAAGAATGATTGTGTGTCTGTTCAGTATTTTAGGGCTACTTGAAATTTATCTATGTTCATTGACTTATTAATTAGAGTCCAGACACTGAAGTTACATGTAAACTTATAGAGAGGGATAAGTTGTAAATGACTTTTGATTAGCAGAAATGGAAATAATGTCTTTCAGATGGTAAAAGAAAATCTAAAATACCCACAGTTTTTTGTGCTGTAGTATATTAAGGACTGTGTATGTAACTCAGCAAAAAAAAATCTATCTTAATTTTCCTTAATGATATAAATCTCTGTTCCTTAAATATTCTTATAAATACTGCACAGGCTTACCCATTACTGAATTGAGTTAATCTTTACCATGTTTGTATGAGAGAAATTTTCAAGAAATATACATTGAGAGACAAACAGAAGAGCTTTGGGTCACGGAATGGGGCTCCAGCACAGTCATTTTTACCCCCTTCTCCAGTGAATCAAAAAGTCTCAGTTGAATTTCATGACTGATTGGTCACCATGATTTCTTTCAATCACTGGTGCATGCCTTTGAGTCTGAAGGTATTTATTTTATTATTTGCACTCAGATCACTTATAGAAAGGATATGAGGGTCAAATCAAGCAAAATAAATGCAATAATTAGTTGGAATAAGCACTGTCTCATCATCTGGAAATTTCTTGTTTAATAAAATCACCTCTGTTAATTTTTAACATCACTTACTCAGCGTCTATATCCAAAAACCGTTATTTTACTCTGTTTATATGCGATGAGAAAGTGGGTGTCTACTTATTTGAAATGCATATCATAGGTATTAAATATGTATTGTAGGTTGCTGACCTTTTCCTACCCTTTTTGTGTGTGTGTGTGTATGATTCTTTAGGTTTTTCATGGTAAATGGAAAGACTTAATGAGAATTCTGGGCTCTTCACCCTGCAAAAGATTAACATATATGTGAAGATTTGCAAATAATTTCAGGAAGTGGAGGATCCCATGAACCTTCCCTGTGAGTCAGTCAAGGAGCTGAACACCACAAGTTTAAAAACTCTCCTCCACCATTAAGGAATATCATATCGTCTTTTTATTCTCTTCCTAACCCCACATCCATATTATCATGTTTGAATGTTAAAACCACATCCTCAGTCTTGGTTGCAACTGAACTTGCTCAGCATTTTATTTTGTGTTGATCCTATGGTTCAATTTCTCTTCGGTTAGCCTTATATCTAGTTTTTACCAAAAAAATGGTTATAAATTTTTTGTCCATAGACTATATATTTTGCAAGGGATATGACCTCATCTTAGGTGCTTTTATATGTAGTTTTCTTATTGTAACTTGTACTCTTAAGCCATTTATCTTTTTTTGGACTATGACTTTCCATATGCTGCTTAAGTGTAACTATGAGAGATGGAATTAAGTGGAAAAAAAGCCAAATGCCAATTGAAATTGTAAGTAATATTCACTCTTTGGAGCCAACTGAACAAACCTTCAATAAAAGTTATCATAGTCCCCAACATTATTTTTAAAGCAATTTATATTTTCTGCTCTACTTTCAGTCCTGTAAGATATATAAATATTAGTGTATTTGAATCTTGCCAGTACTGAGCAGGTCATTTGGCACAGAGCAGCAGCTGATAAAATATTTGAATGGGTAATGAATGATAAGAGAAATCTCAAAGGCTGTGTCCTGACATAAATATTAGATTTTTTTCAGTTTCATGGTTCAATTGCTGTTGGATTCAATAGCAAATCTCAGCTTCCTCTGGCTGTATGTGTTACTTTGGACATTGTGATTTATAATTCTACTGTATAAACATGGAAGTAAACAAAAATAGAACTTTTCATTTAAAATATATAGTAAGTAGGAAAAAAGAAATCAATGTTTTACAAATGGAAAGAGCTCAGAATTATTGCGATATCATTTTAAACTTAGAAACTGATGTGTATCTTTTAATTTCCCTTATAGGTAGAGTTCTGGGATGAAAAACAAAGTAGTTTGCATAATGAACTTTAAAAAACAAAACAGCTTGTACTTATTGGTTCTTTAGTTTTGTTGAAAGTCATTTAAAAACATTGAGGAGTAAAGAACATAAGTTTTGGAGTCAAAAGAACTAGCTTAGACTCTGGGATTTACCGACTCTGGGTTATGAAATTGACATAAATTATTTAACTTTTATCTCTCATTTTCTTCATCACTATATTTTGAATATGTGTTGGAATTTATTTTTGGTGGTACTGGGGTTTGAACTCAGGATGTCATGCTTGCTAGGCAGGTACTCTACCATGTGAGCCATTCCACCAGCCCATCACTATATTTTGAGATTATAAAATATATAGGATGGTTGGAAGTTAAAAGTGAATAATACAAATTCCTTATGATAGGACCTGAGCTCTAAAATGTATTAACTAATGGACTCTATTAGTATTTTGTCTATCCTTAATTCAGTGATACTCTGCAGTGACTATTTCTTGCTTTTCATTTATATTCTGCCTCATAGAAATGTTGTGAAGTTTCCTCAAATATATGTAGGTTTGTCATTATATGAAAATAAGGACTTCAATAAGGATAAAGGGAAAAAACTCTGCAAAACCAAATAGGAGGAAATATGGAAAATATAGCTAAACAAGAGGAGGAAAAATGCAAAACCAATATGAGCACTTGACTTCACTTAAAGCTTCCTGATAGCGGTGATGGCTATGCAAATGAAAAGTGGAAATCAGCAACAGTTCCAGTAAGTTCCCTGTTATGTGTATTTTTTAAAAATGTTCATGGATGGCCAATTTCCTTCTTACTGCTGCATTCTTTCCTAAATTCCAACAACCAGGCTATAGTGAAATCTGGATGGTTGGGGGAACAAAGAGTTTCCCTGGTTGAACCAGTCTGGGCTATCATGTGATTATGTCAAAGTGTACCTCTTCATCTGATAAATTTTATCCTTCACCTTTTTGTACACCAGGGGTGTGCAGAGACTAATAACTTATTGTTGCCTTCAGGATTGAGTGATGTTCTGTCCTCACTGTGTGAGAGCACTCATCTCAGAAGTGGGAAGTGGCAGGTCCCTCTTCAGTAAAGTCTCTCTCCCCCCACCTCCTCATCCTCCCCCCTCCCTCTCCCTCTCCCTCTTTCTCTTTCTCTCACCTCCCCTCCACAAATACATTTCCATAGTGAGTCTGATGCTCACTCTTGATGAAGACTCAGGACAACTGCCTCATATACATTTTTTTCATTGATCTCCTCATTTACAGATCTCGATTGACTGGAGCACACTTAAAAGCAGTTCTCAGATGTAGCCAAACTCCCTTTGGCTGCATCATCATGTCCATTAGTGTTCATTCATTATATTTTCCTGTTCTCACTTTCCCCATCACCACAACTTTTCCTTAGATTTAAATTTGACTTTGGAAAAAGAAGAGATGAAGAATCAAACAATACCTTGTTTAATGAACACTCAGCAATCAGAAAAAGCATTTGCCTCATCATCATCTTTCTTACCACCTGGTGACTGTGATTTCTATTTCATCACCAGCCTGGCTGGGCAGCCCCTTAATTAAGTAGTTAGCTTCATCAGCTGCAGGATTTGAGATAACAGTGAGAGCAATAAACAATCGACTGTGACTTCAGAAAGGTGACTGTAGCTAATGAATCACAATCATGTAGAGTTTTTAGTGCAGCTCACAAGGAATACATTGGACTAGAAAATTATTACTAGACTTGCTAACAGTACTAACTAGAATCCTGGGCTTAATCTTTCCCGTAATACAGCACTTCTCTAATTTGGAGACCTGATCAGATATTCAAACTTGCTAGTTCTTTATTGTATGACAAACCAGTCATAATAAACATATATGGCACCATATCAATTGTTACAAGTTTAAAAAGCCAAATTAGGTCTTATGTATGTAAATTAAATTGTTTGGACCTACATCTCCTGGAAGAAGATGGTTCTTCTATATTCAATTTATTTTCATTGCTTAGCAGTACTTTTCAAAAGGCTTCCCAATTACCTCAGAGATAGGATAGTCCAGTCTAGTGGAAAGAAAATTTCAGTGGGAATCTTCTCTCAGCTCCACATGAGAGAAGAAGGAATGACTGGTGCAATAAAGTGCTTAGCAAATGACACAGGCAAAAGAGCTTTGTGGATTACCAGTGTTGTGAAAACGTAATGCCTTTCTGGTACAGATCCATGGGGTCCTTGATATGGTGATTAAAAATAACACAATTCACTTTCAAAGGCAATTTTCAGATTTTAATTTGTTCTTCTAAAATATATTATGGTATTAAAGTACTTTTGTAGGTTTGGTATTGCTGCCTATTCTATAGAAAACAATGGAAATTGGAAAACTGAAAGTTTAAAGTAAGTGTAATTAGATTTGAGTTTTCGCTCAGATCTTTGTCCTATTCCTCTGTACCACTGGAGTGAGTGCCTATCTGTTATCTAGAAATGCTTCATGTGTATGAAATGACTAATACTTGACTAGAATCATTTAGGAAATGTTACTATATCTTTACTTTGCTCAGCATAAAGAGGAGGTAGAAAGCACCTCAGAAATACAGAAACTCAAGTAGTAGTGGTTAAGGGAACCATATTTCTCCATGCTCTTGACCAAATTCCCACAGGAAGAGGAATCATTTTTTTTTAATTGATTGGAATTGTGTTTTCAGAGAGATGCATTGTGATTGATTACAAAAGGAAGGCTATTCAGTGCATATTCCCCTTTTGTTGTTTTTTGACAGGATTATGAGTGGTAAGATTTTAGGGACATAGAGCAAATATTCATTTGTGCATTAATTTTTAAAGGGAAAAGTTTTGGTCTTACTGTCAGTGAAACAAACAGTGCAAAAATACTATATGATAAAGGAATTTATAAAGAAATGAGTGAAACTCATTCATAATTCTGCTTTCAAGTTAATATCATCTGGTAGTCCCTTCAGACTTTTTTCTTTCTTGTGTTTACTTATAAGCTATATTTTTATATGGTTTAGAATGAGTAGGATGTTATTTTACATGCTGTTTTGCAATTTATTATTATCACTTGCTAGAATACATTAGACATTTTTCCAAGTAAATGGGGTTGTTTACTCTTATTTTTCATAGTTTTAGTCTATTTCTTTTTATGGACTGACCATCATTTAATTTTCTAAAGACTTTTATTGGGTGTTTAAGTTGTTCCTGATTTTTCACTGTTGTAAACAATGCTGAGCTTTGAACATTGTTGTTTAATCTATAAAACAGAGCCAAGAGAGCCTCTTGCACAGGCTGTATATGGGGAATATATAAAATAATTTTTGAGTAAACCATGATAACTTGTATTCATACTAAATTTTTCAGATTATTTATGTTTTCAAATATGTTATCATGTGGTCTGGACTTTAACAATTTGTAATTTAAAATATTTGCATCTGTATATATGCCATTCTCTTTCATAAAACTGTGATCTCTTTTTATTACATTTGTCTGAGATTATTAGTTTGTTCATTCAACAAATATGCATAGTTGAGTTTTCCTGTTTTGGCACTCATCCCAGTGCTAGGGATACACAGTGGTGAACAAGACAGATACAGTCAGTGCTCCAATAGAGCTTGCATCCTTATCTTTGACACAGATTTTAAAAAACTAGCAAGCAAACAAATCATAATGAACTTAGATAAAGGAACTGAACAAGGATTTGAGAAAGAACATATTGGGGGGGTACTCTCCAATAAAGAGCTTATGGAAGTATTTTCTGAAGAGGTGACATTCAAACTAAGAAATCCAGGATGGGAATACAAGGACAGAGAAACAAGGAGGGGATGGGAAATAAAAAGAACTCGTGATGTAATTCAAGGACCCATGGGCACAGCCAAGAGCTTTGGTTTGTAATCGCAGTGTGGTTGGAAGACATGGCTGTCATTGAACACTTTTTTTTTTTTTTTCATGTATGAGTTGAAAGCTTCACTTATTTTATGTTTCCTTTTATGATGAGACAAAACAGTCTTAAAACATTTTCTTTCTTGATGAGCCTCACACAAATATTATTTTTGTTCAGTGTGATGTCTCTAGTATTGATGAAATATTAACTAAGTCTGAAGAATGTCATATATTTTTTGCAAATTTAGGAAATTAGCCATTTGACTTTTTGAGAAACAGTCTACCCTATCTCCAGCTATGAATGTGGATTTTTTTATTTATCTTTTTGGTTTTGTTAATTTTTGCTTAATATATTTTTATATTCTACTGTTAACTGCCTACAAATCTATATATAATTGTGCTGCTTTCTGTTGAATTGACTTATGTCATTGAGAGTTGTCCCTTTGTACTTGAGAAATTCTGTTTGCCTTAACATCTTCTTTGCCTACTGTTGATAAATCCAAAACAGTCTTTTTAAAAAAATTTTTTTGGTGGCCCTGGGGTTTGAACTCAGGGCCTCACACTTACTAGGCAGACACTCTTACTGCTTGAGCCACTCTACCATGCCTAGAATAATCTTTTTTGGTTAATGTTTCTATAGTATGTATTTTTATTGTTTATCTATCACACGTTTGGAAAATGTTGTCTCCCCCTCCAAACACAGACAGTATGTAACATTTGTTTTTCTCAGTCCCTGTTATAGTTATCTTTACTGTGCTGTCTCATCAATGATTTTCTTTATGACTTCTGAGTTTTGTATCTTGCTTAGAAAGACTGACTCTACTTTCCAGTTTGTAAATTTATTCACCCGTCCTGTGTTCTAGTATTTTTTTCCTGTTTTTCATTTTTAAAAAATTTTTTATTTTATTCATATGTACATACAATGTTTGGGTCATTTCTCCCCCTGTTGTAGTATTTTTATAGTTTTGTTCCTAGTGCTTAAGTTTTTGACCTACTTGAAATATTTTGATCTATAAAAATTGAGGCAGAAATGTAAGGTTTTGGATGATGGAGGCTTTTGATCCATTGATTCTGATGCACAGTAAGTTATTTTTGCAGAAGGTAACCTTACATGATATCATTTAGATAAACCCATATGCTTTTTTTCTTACTGGATCTATCACTAGTGATTTAACTCAGATGTATGTGATAAATTATTTTAGAAATTTTATAACTATAGTAGTATAATTAAACATTTTCCTCAATATTCTAATAATAGTGCATTTAGTTATTTCAATGTAATGTCATCTGTTTGATAGCTTCATTGCTGTTATATTTTCAAGTTGAATTTTTCTCTTGTATAAAACTACCTTTTTATCATTTAATGATTCATTTGCTGATTTAAAAATGTTTCTGTTATATTTTCTTCCTAAAATTTGCATTCATCTGACATATCTTTACTCATTATTTAATTCCTTAATCTTCTGGATTTTTTTTTTCAGAGAGGAGGGTCTTGCTCTGTTGCTTGGGCTGGTCTCAGATTTATGGATTCAAGTGATTTTCCCACCTCAGCCTCCAAATAGCTGCACCACCACTCCCAGCTTAAATTTTCTTTAATGATCTTGTAAAGAGCATATGTTCCTTAATTCTCAGTCTTATTTTCTATTTAGCACCCATTAGAATACTTTGTGTGTACTTGGGGACATAGTTTATGCATTAATTTATTATAATGAGTACAAGTCTATAAAGATGTACTTTTCTCCAGTTCTCTCAGGAGAGAGTTGAATATTAAGAAGGTAAAACAAATTGTCCAGTGTCATACACTGAAAAAATATATTTGTTATGGAAATTTAAAAATATCTACTTTTATTTCTGATTTTATACTTTTTGTGCAAATTTTTTACTGTGTGTTATTGTATAGAATGTATTTTATTTTGTTTTATCTTCTTAGTTCCATCAAATTGTATCAGAATATTCATTTCTTTTCATAACATATAAAACCTTCTCCAAAACAGATCATATTTTAGGCCATAAAATAAGCATTAACAAATGCACAAAACTGAAATAAATTATTGATTTAATCAGATCATAATGGAATGAACTACAAATTAACAGCAAGCAAAGCTACAGAAATTTTACAAACTTAAAGAGAATGAATAAAACTCTTTTCAGAAATCAGTGGTTTATTGAAGAAATAAGGGAGGAAATTAAAAATTTCTTGGAATCAAATGAAAATGAAAATATAACAAACCAGATTCTGTGGGATACAGCAAAATCCATGCTAAGCAAGAAAAAGAAGATATCAAGTAAATAATCTAATGATGCATCTCAAGACCTTAGAAAAATAGTAACAGTCAAACTGCAAGGCAAACAAAGGAAAGAAATAGTAAAGATCAGTAAGAAATGAAAGAAACAGAGTCTAAAATAACAATATAATGGATTTTAAAAAAATAGAGTTCATTCTTTGAAAAGATAAATAAAATGGACAAACCCTTACCCAAACTAACTAGAAGAGAGAGAAGACACAAATTAATAAAATTACAGTCAAAAGGAGAATATTACAATGGATTCCACTGACATCCAGAAGAGCATTAAGGAATATTTTGGAAAATTATATGCCAATACATTTGAAAATCTTGAAGAAATGGGCAAATTTCTAGATACATATCATCACTAAAACTGAACCAACTGAATATAAATAATCTAAACAGTTTAATGATTTGCAAAGAAATTGAAGTAATAATGAAAATTCTCTAAATAAAGTAAAGTCCTAAACTATATGGCTTCACTGCTGAACTTTACCAGAATGTTAAATAACTTATACCAGTGCTCCTCAAATTATTCCATAAGATAGAGAGGCACATTTTCAAACTCATTTCAATAAATGAGCATTATTTTGCTAACAAAATCTGCTAATTACAAAAGAAAAAGACTTATAGACTAATTTCTTTGATGAACATGTATCTAGAAATCAGTATGTACAAACTCAATTGAACTACACATTAAAAAGATCACACTGTTATCAAGTTGGTTTCATTTCAGGGATGCAAGGGTGATTCAACATACACAAATCAATAAGCATAATGCACCACATAAACAGAATCAATAATAAAAACATCACATGTTCATCACTTGATACAGAAAAAGCCTTTGATAAAATTCAACATTTCTTCATGAATAAACTCTGGAATAAGTTAATTATAGAAGAACTATATCTCATCATAAGAAAGTTTATGTATGGCAAACTAATAGTCAATACCATATTGAATAGGAAAAACTGAAATAAATTCCTCTAAGATGAGGAACAAGTTAAGAATGTCCACTTGAACCACTCTGACTGAATATAAGACTTAACATTTTAGCCAGAGGTATGAAGCAAGAAAAAGCAATATATCAGTTACAAATAAGAAAGGAAGAAGTCAAATTTTCCCTATTTGTAGTTGATATGATTTTACACCTAGTCTTAAACACTCGACCAAAAAACTCTTAGATCTGTTAAATAAATTCAGCAAAGTATAGCAGAATATAAAATCAAAATATGAAAATCAGTAGCTTTTCTATACATCAATAATAAACTTCCTGAGAAAGAAATCAGGAAAAAAAAAATCCCATTCACAAAAAAGAAAATACTTAGTAATAAACCTGACCAGGAGGTTAGAGCTCTACAGTGAAAATTATAAAATGCAGGAGAAAGAAATTGAAATAGAAGCTAAAAAGACAGTCCACGTTCATGGATCCTCCCATGTTCCATGGAATTAATTTGTTTCTTTTTTTTTAATTGCAGTTTTTTTGTTTTTATTTATTTATTGTTTTATTGTTTAAAACAAATATTTATTTAAAAACAAATAATAAGTTTTTAATTGTGAACTGTATTGAATAGCATGATAAAATTTGGCACTGCCTGTTCTATCCTACCTTGAATATCAATCATGTCTTTGTCCACTGTATATGCACTGTGTATGCTACCCACCCAGGTCATGTAGTCACCATCTCAGTAATCAGATCAACCATTATTATATCACAGTGCTTGTGTTCAAGTCACTCTTATTTTTTTTTATTATTTTATTATTCATATGTGCATACAAGGCTTGGGTCATTTCTCCCCCCTGCCCCCATCCCCTCCCTTACCACCCACTCTGCCCCCTCCCTCTCCCCCCCACCCCCTCAATACCCAGCAGAAACTATTTTGCCCTTATTTCTAATTTTGTTGTAAAGAGAGTATAAGCAATAATAGGAAGGAACAAGGGTTTTTGCTGGTTGAGATAAGGATAGCTAGCTATACAGGGAGTTGACTCACATTAATTTCCTGTGCGTGTGTGTTACCTTCTAGGTTAATTCTTTTTGATCTAACCTTCTCTCTAGTTCCTGGTCCCCTTTTCCTATTGGCCTTAGTTGATTTTAAGGTATCTGCTTTAGTTTCTCTGCGTTAAGGGAAACAAATGCTAGCTAATTTTTTAGGTGTCTTACCTATCCTCATATCTCCCTTGTGTGCTCTCACTTTTATCTTGTGATCAAAGGCCAACCCCCTTGTTGTGTTTGCCCTTGATCTAATGTCCACATATGAGGGAGAACATACGATTTTTGGTCTTTTGGGCCAGGCTAACCTCACTCAGAATGATGTTCTCCAATTCCATCCATTTACCAGCGAATGATAACATTTCATTCTTCTTCATGGCTGCATAAAATTCCATTGTGTATAGATACCACATTTTCTTAATCCATTCGTCAGTGTTGGGGCATCTTGGCTGTTTCCATAACTTGGCTATTGTGAATAGTGCTGCAATAAACATGGGTGTGCAGATGCCTCTGGAATAACCTGTGTCACAGTCTTATGGGTATATCCCCAAGAGTGGTATTGCTAGATCAAATGGTAGATAAATGTTTAGCTTTTTAAGTAGCCTCCAAATTTTTTTCCAGAGTGGTTGTACTAGTTTACATTCATGTAATTAATTTGTGAAAATGGCTATACCATCCCAAGCAATCTACAGATTCAGTGCAATCCACCAAAGTACCAATGTTATTCTTCATACAACTACAAAAAACAATCCTAAAATTCATCTGAGAGTATAAAAAAGCCCTGAGTTGCCAAAGCAATCATGAGTAAGAAGAGGCAATTTTGCAGGCATAATAACATACTATGGAACCATAGTAACAAAAAACAGCATGGCATTGGCATAAAAACAACAATGTAGACCAATGGAACAGAACAGAGGACACAGAAATAACTTCTCATATCTAGAGTCATCTGATTCTTCACAGAGGTGTCAAAAGCATACATTGGAGAAAAGACAGCCTCTTCAACAAAAGATGCTGAGAAAACTTGATCTCCACATGTACTTGTATCTCCTTTACAAAATCTTTTTTTAATAAAAACAAACTCAAAATGAATCAATGGCTTTAACATAAGACCAAAAACTTTGAAACTACTAGAGAGAAAACAATAGGGTAAATCTTCAAGTTGTTGGCATAGGGAACAATTTCCTGAATAGGACTCCAATGGCCCAGGAAACAAAAGCAAGTGACAAATGGGTTTACATAAAAATTCAGTACTTCTGCATAGCCAAGGAAATAATCAACAGAGTGAAGAGACAGTTTATAGAATAGGAGAAAATCTTTGCCGGATATTCATCTGACATAGCATTTAAAATCAAGGATATATAAAGAACTCAAAGAATGTAATATGAAAAGTATTAATCAAAATGGGAAAATGAGCTGAACACACATTCCTGAAAATAATGGAAGTGGCCAATTAATATATTAAAAAATTCTCAAAATCTTTAGCTGTGAGGGAAATGCAAATGAAAACAATACTGAGATTCCATTTCACCCTAGTCAGAAGGATATTTTTTTAAAAATAATAAATGTTGGTGAAGATGTAGGGAAAAGAAAAGAAACATTTTACATTGCTGATGGGAATGTAACTTAGTCCAGACACTAGAGAAATTTGCTATGGAGGGTCCTTAGAAAAGCTAAAAGTAGAAACTATACCATGCCTGGGTATATAGCCAAAGAAATGAAATCAATACACACAAAAAACCTACACACCCAGGTTTATTGTGGCACAATTCACAATAGCCAAGATATGGAATCAGCCTAATGGCCTGTCAACAGATGAATGGATTAATAAAAGATGATATGTATACAAAAGGGAGTATTATTCATTGACAGAGAAGAATGAAATCATGTCATTTGTAGGAAAATGGATAGAACTAAAGTTCATCCCTGGCCCTTTGAAATTGTCTCCTGAATTCACCACTGTTCCTGAGCTTCTCGGTTGATTTGTTTGCAGCACACCTCTTAGATTACAGGCAGGATACATGGGCAGGACACCACTCGTACTCTCTCTGAGCCCAATTTCTCGTTCTGAGTTATCTCAGTTGATTCTCCCTGGTACTCAGACTGGTTACTATACACTTATTTGTTAAGGACCTCAAACAACCAGCTTAATATCTCTAGGTGCATCATAGCAGATGTAGAAATAAATCAGCAAGACAGTATATTTGTTAAAAAGTACCCATTTTCAAATAGGGAACTCCTTTTTCTGAGATGTTGATGTCAAAGTCTCAATCCAATTCTTTGTAAATGTTCTGAAATCTTTGCACAAAAGATGTAATATCTAGCCTGAATGATGTTATTCAGCATCAAATGTTGGTGAAAAGTAGGTAATTAAGTTAGAAATTGCAGGGTAAGTTTTGGTTTTTTTTTTTTAAATATACTCATTAGAAATGTGTAAGAATTTTCTCATCCTGGGACCAGTAAGTTTACTTTAAGGACAATTTCAAAAAACAAATCTATTCCAAGATACAGATGTCAACTTGTTCTTTCTAGATAGGAAACACTACTTCATTTCACATTTCCCAAACTCATCACATCCTTCCCAAAGCTAGACTGCTCTATTGGAGGAACATCCAGAGAGTAAATGGTTGCCCGCGAACTCTCCTTTCTATTCTTTAAGTATACAAAGCTTCAGGTGGAATGTGATGCACTTTCAGGAAACTTTTTGTGATACAGTAATAAGAACATTTTTCTGGTTATCAAACAAAACATGACAATACACTTGCTTTTCATATAGCCCTGTCATCACTAACAAGAAAGAGGTGGAGGTGGGTACAAAAATGTAAAAAAGATTCTAACTCTCAGAGATTTGTACAAGCTGATGAGAGAGAGAGAGAGAGAGAGAGAGAGAGAGAGAGAGAGAGAGAGAGAGTCAAGCTGATTATTTTGTAGGTTGGAGATATTACTATGTCACTTTAGAAACATTTGGATTTTTATTTCTCAGGGTTTCTCCTCCCCCCGCAGTGGATTCTTGTCACAAAACCAGCCCCAGAGCAAGAAATATAAAAGCAGTCAGAAGGAAGACTCAATTCTTGAAAAGGATGGCATTTATAAGCAAGTGTTTGCCTTTATTTGGCACTGTTTGCACCACAGGATAACAAGGACGTGGTGATTTTGTTCAGAGTCCCAGGTCATTTGCATCCCAGAAGCTCTGCAGATGTACTTTGTGACATTTGAAAAATTCTAAGCATTTTTTTGCTGTTGTTTTCTATGAATCTGGAGATATTATCATTCTTGAGATATTTTATAAATTTAGGTCATGACAACATGTCAAAGAAATATGGGATCGGGTGTTCAGATCCTACTCACAGCAAAATTATCAAGGCAGTGGAGTGTCTTCCACAATGTGAACTTTCTCTATTTCGCTTTCTGAACTGACCTTTAGTGAATCCAGGACAGTTAATTGTCCCTGGATGTGAATTCCTTTCCCTTCTCTTTTACTCAGCTTTGCGTTGCAGTCTTCACCAAATTTAATAATCTTTAAGAGATGAATGTAAGGACGGGGTAATATTAAGAAATGGGTATGGAAAAGATGACAGCGTTCATGCAGATGGAGATATCTAACCCTCTTCTACAAGCTACTGTTCTTGCAGTTAATGAATCCATTGGGGGTGTGTGAAGATTTTGGCTTAATGGGAGTGACTGGGGAGTAAGGGGCAAATGCTTGTGATAGGACTCTGAGCATCTGTGTAAGGAATGAATGAAACACTTACCATGGACCTCTTACTCAGTAAAACTTACACAACTACTAGGATCAAAGCACAATTTTTTTTTGGTACTTAGATTTGAACTCAGGCCTTGTGCTTGCTAGGCAAGTGCTCTACCACTTGAGTCACTCCTCAGACCCTTTTTACTTCAGGGTCACACTGTTTTTGTCTACACTGGCCCCAGAGTTAAATCCTACCTACATTTCTCACGTAGCTGGGATTACATGCAAGTACAATCGCACCCTGCATGTTCTTTGAGAGAGAATCTCACTACCTGTTTGCACAGACTAACATAGAGCTTCTGTTCTCCTATTTCCACCTCCCATATAGCTGGTATAATAGACATGAGACACTGCACCCACCTCAAAGTGGAATTTCAAGAATGAGAAGTAGCAAGGAAATTCTATTGGAGAACATCATTCTGAGTGAGGTTAGCCTGGCTCAAAAGGCCAAAAATCGTATGTTCTCCCTCATATGTGGACATTAGATCAAGGGCAAACACACAAGGTGATTGGACTATGAGCACATGATAAAAGCGAGAGCACACAAGGGAGGGGTGAGGATAGGTAAGACACCTAAAAAACTAGCTAGCATTTGTTGCCCTTAATGCAGAGAAACTAAAGCAGATACCTTAAAGCAACTGAGGCCAATAGGAAAAGGGGACCAGGAACTAGAGAAAAGGTTAGATCAAAAAGAATTAACCTAGAAGGTAACACCCAAGCACAGGAAATCAATGTGAGTCAATGCCCTGTATAGCTATCCTTATCTCAACCAGCAAAACCCCTTGTTCCTTCCTATTATTGCTGATACTCTCTCTACAACAAAATTAGAGATAAGGGCAAAATAGTTTCTGCTGGGTATTGAGGGGTGGGAGCCGGAGGGGGTGGAGTGGGTGGTAAGGGAGGGGGTGGGGGCAGGGGGGAGAAATGAACCAAGCCTTGTATGCACATATGAATAATAAAAGAAAAATGAAAAAAAAAAAAAAAGAAGTGTGTAAGTAACAGCTGACAGGGCTGGGTAGGTAGCTTAGTGGTACAGCAAGTGCTTTGAATGTGCAAAGCCCTGGGTTTGCTACCAGCACAAAATAAAAATAGAAATAAACGTCAAATAAAAAAAAAAAAAGAGAAGTAGCAAGGAAATTCTAATCATTTTCTGAGCCTCTCATATACCAGACAGCTATTCTAGATCTTTTACATGAACAATTATTCTTTATAGCTCTGTGAAAGTGGTAAATTTTGTTAATTAATTAATTAATGCCATTTCATAAATTTGGGAACTGATAGTTGTCATTCTGAAGCCATGCCCTCGTGTCCAAACTGAGGAAGAATCCAGACTATAGCCTCTTCTTTTTGACTCCAAATTGCATTTGCCATTTTCTGGACCAATCGATCAGCTTTAAATCACATCACAATCAACAGAATGCCCTAATACCCTGCTGTCTACTGACAAGTGATTAGTCTAGGGTCATCATTCAGTGTGTTTTAGGACAGCCTGTGATAATCGCAATCAAATGGACATCAGAGTGATGAACTTGAGTCAACATGTATTACTGAGAATGTGTTGCCTGCTGGCTGAATGCAGAGCCCATCAGCTTTTATGATACCTAACTGGATCAGAGCAAATCTGTTATTATCCTCTGAGACATGCTGATAACCCTCTAGCTCCATTCCCAATCTAAGGCCTTGATTACTAGTATACAGGCGGAGTCTTACTCTACAGGCTTTCTTACTTGTTTTTCTTGTTCCTTTGAGTAAAATTCTTTTATGGTATTGCCCTTATTAGATTCCTGTCCTCTACAACAGGATCCCCAAATTTGTGTATCATACATCTATTCCAAAAAATCTATTGTATGTATAGTTTTAATATGCTAATCCTTCCCACTCTTTTGTGCAAATTAGAATGAAACAATTCTTCATTTTTATTCTGGGTCACACATTTGTCTGACTGTAATGATTTAGATGGAAAAATTTACTTTTCTGTTTTCTGGTTACTGAAACACATATACTAGTCTCCTCTACCTGTAATACAAATTCCTTGTCTATGTGCAGAGGACAGCTGAAACAACTAAAGGGATGCTCTGATAGCCAGTAATTATTGAACAGATCCCTCTATACTCTGATATTTCCATTAAATAATTTAAAAAAAACAATTGCTTTTTGCATTTATGGAGCTTACATTTTGTGGAAATCATTTTTAACAAAGGAAAAGAAAAATGAGACTACATATCATATTGTCGTGAGTGCTAAGGACAAATAAAACAACAAAGGTAGATATAAAACACGAGTATTTTACATTTTATGAATATTATTTACTAATATATTGTGTACACTATGAAATATACACAAAAGTACAAATAAGAAGAAGGATGGAAATAAATATGAGTGGCAGTCCCAATAAACCCAGTGGATGGTCTTGCATCTCTCTGAGAACACAACAGAACTTTCTGTGTTGTTAGAAGTCTTCATTCTATTCTGTGCATGCAATGACAGTCACTAGCTATATGAGGCTGTTGAGTCTTTAAAATGTGTTTAGTGAGACTGAAAAGCTAAAATTTAAACTTTCTTTAATTTTAGTTTATTAATTTAAGTTTATTTGTTTATTTTTGCAGTACTAGGAACTGAATTCAAGTTTTCAGTGCTTGCTAGACAAGTGCTTTACAACTTGATCCATACTCCCAGGCCTTTTTTTCCTTCGGTTTTATTTTTCAGATAGGGTCTCATGGTAACTTTCCCTATGCTTTCCTCAAATTTGAAGCATGGTCCTCCTACATTTGCTTCCCCAGTAGCTAGGATCACAGGAGTTACCTGCCAGGCCCTTATTTAAATTTAAATTGCCATTAATGGGAATATTGGACAATATAGCTCTAGAAAGAGCAAAATTCTGATAAGGATGCAGGACTTGGGGCAAGTAGAATATTGACCTTGACCTTGACCTATGGCAAACTTTTTACCTGCAGACAGTGAAGCTACCCTAACTGTAACCCAGTTAAACCCAGATGAGTGACAGGCTTTCTCCATTCAGTCTCTAACAGGTTTCCTCCTATTCCAGGATGCTTAATCAACTCTGCCTGATGTATTATTATTTATTGTACTTCCTATTGGATGTCCTCAACTCTGTCTCTGGTGATTCTGGCTCCATCTATGTAGTCTCATGTATTCACAGGCTCCAGAGGTTGCCATCCTGACTGTAGACTCTCTGAGGCTGTCCTCAGACACCACTATTATCACAATGCTTTCCTCAGATTGTCCAAATCATCAGATTGATTCTGTAACAGTCAATGTGTTATCCCTAACCTGTGGATTGTGTTTTGGACCTTCTCTACTTTTCCAAGTTGGAGCTTAACTTCAAAGGCAATCTCTTCTTAAACTGTTGTTTAAGACCAATATGTTCTGTTAAGCTGCTGTGTAGAAATCTGTCCTGAAAGAGTGCTCCTGTGTTTGATGTTGGACTTATCAATCCTGCAGAATTTCTACTCTTATCTCTGGAGCACAGTAGTACTAAATATGCAAACATTATATAAGAATGTCTTGGACAAAAGCTGGTATAAAAATACTAAGCTCAAGCCATAAGGCTCAGGCTGTGTGAAGTTCCTTCAGGCTGCTACCACCCTAAAGAAGACTTCATGAGAAGGACACATATACGAGAAGAGTTCACGAGACCCTCTAAGGGGAGGTGAGTGATGAACAACTTTAAATAGGCAGTGATTTATTTCCCAGGTTCCGTGACCATTTGTACAAACAGCTCCATATCAGGAGGCATTTTATTTGCAGTGCATGGCCATATACATGCACAACCCCAGGAGGCCATCAGGAGCCCCAGATATGGAAAGCCAGATCAAAACTCCAGAACGCAGCCTGGGGCTTCCTTATCTGAAGAGCAGGTAGAGCATCACAGCTAAAGAACAAGAAATATTTTTCTGAGACATTCACATAAACTTAGAGAGACTGATGTAAAATAAAAAGGAATTCCAAGCAATAATCTTAAACAACAAAAAAAAGGAATTGCAGAAGGCCATGTCCCCAAACAGTTTTATTCAGGGCAAAGGCAATGAAAAAAATCATAATACTATAAAATAGAACAAAATAATACCAAGGAAATAAGCAATGTAAATTATTAAACAAAAGGGGAAAAACAAATTAATTAAAAAACAACATAAATAATAGAATTGATAAAAGAATTGATTCTTTAAATTCTTGTGTGTGCTTCTGCATTCAACCTCTTTTAATATGTTATTTTGATTGAAATAAATAATGCTTGTATGTATTTAGACAATGGAATATTTTAATAGCTTTTTCAGGTAATTGTGGATATTCTTTTGCTACATAAAAATTTGCAAAGTAGTTTAAAGGTTAATTGCAATGTGGAATCTGAGACATAATGAGTTATTCACATTTTATTATATTACTTTAAAAATTCATTGATCTAAAAAGCAAAAACTGGATTGATTCTTTAAATGAACCAATAAAATAGAGAAACATTTCATTTAAACAACACTGAGAATCAGATAGTGGTTACAAAAGGATATTATATAGAATTCTAAAATAATTATGTTTCAATATCTTGATATTATAACTAGCATTTCAAGAACATATAAATTACTACCATTGATTAAGAAAAGAGGAATGAAACTGAAAGACTCTAAACATTACAAGGAGTTGAAAAAAAAGAAAGTTTTCAATATCAGCAACACTTAGGCCCGAGGTAGTTTTAAAGAAAGTTCCTATAACCTTTGGGTAACAAGTCATTTCCATGATAGTTAACAATTTTTGTATCCAAAAGGTTTTTAATTTTTAACTACATCTAACCCAGTCCTTCTGAGACTAGAAAAAGGTGAAAGGTCATGAGCTACTCCAGAAACACCTGCATAGGCAAGACCATCCATCTGCAGGAGCACCTGCTGCAGCCCATCATGGCAAAGACAGGGAGAGAGGCTACTATTAGGGCCCTGGAACCACAGGGCATTTTTTTAGGGCAGGTGGAGAAGGCAAGCTGCAAATGAAATAGACATATATTATCATTGCAGAATTATCAAAATTCTGTTAAAATACAAGCGAATAGAGTACATTTCAAATTGTGTTCAACAAAAGTCACAGACATAAGAGCTCAACCTCTCAAAATTATATACATAAATATGTATATACCTGATAAAAGTAATTTAGCTACATTAAAATACATCAGCAAATACCTCAAAGAGTTTAAGAGTTTATGCCAATTTTTAAAAGATAGGGAGCCATATGATATCCTCAAGAGATTATAATTAAAATGATTAAATATTAATAACAAAAGGGTAAGTTTTATAAAGCACATGTAAGCAATAATAAAGCAAGGTCCCAAGGTTAGTTATGTGCCTGTTATTATCAACACATAAGAAGTCAATCAAACTTAGCAGCATAAGCAACAAACCCTTTTGTACTTTCTGAGGTCAGGAATCTCAAAGGACAACAGATTTGACCCATTTGTTCCATGGTGCCTTCCCAGTCATTGGGAAGATCTGTTTCTTTGTCTGTTCAGGCTGTTAAAATAGAGTGTTAACAAGAGAAATTTATTTCTCACTATTCTGGATGAGAAATCCAAGATAAGTCATAGTTGAGTTGCCTCTTCTGGGAACCTTGAGGACCCTCTTCTGAGTTATAGACAGCTGACCTCTCTTTGTATCCTCACATGGAAGAAAGGATTTAAAAAAAAATAATAAGGGCACTAATTCCATTATGAGAGCTCCATCCTTCTGACCAGGTCACCTCCTCAAAGTCCACATTGAAATACTATCATCTTGAGAGTTAGAATGTCAGCATATGAATTTTTGGGAAGGCAGAAACATTCAGATCACAACAATGTGACTGGCTGGAAGTCATTCATATGCAGAACCTGGGCTGGGAAGGCTGAAAAACAGGGCTTGACACAGATTGGCTACTACTGTACTGATATATGGCTTCCCGTATGGCTTGTGATTCTGACAGTAGGATGGTTGGCATAAAAGGGAGAGTTCCAAGAGCAAATACTTCAAGAAACGAGGAGATGCCTATTTGTGACCTAGCTCATAAGTCACATAGTAACATTTTTATGAAACCTTATTGGTTGGAGCAGCTTTAAGTCCATTGATGGGACTTTCATTAAACCTCAATAATAAAAGATGATGTGGCATTTAAGGCTAGAAACATTAGACAAAGTTGATCAATGTATTAATTACAACATATAACTGACAATGAAGCTGTAACTGTTAAGGATCTTTCTGTATTGAAATTATATCAAAATACGTAATGTAAAACATTTTCCCTCTCTAATTTTTGTGTTCAGAAATATAGAAGATATAATTTTCACTTTGTTCTACTTTATTTTGAATAACATTTATGAATGAACATATCAATGGGATTCAGTGTGATATTTAGACACAATCTTATAGTATTTGATTTGATCAGGGTGATTGGTAATTAGCACTTCCTTCTCTTATCATTTCTTTTTTTTGGAGCTTTCAAGCTCTTGTTTTCTACATATTCATAAGATATATAATGACTATGTAAACTACAGTCATACTTCTGTGCTGAGGAACACCAGAAGTTATTCCTTCTATTGAATTATGTTTGACACCTGTTATCTTCTCTTTACCTATACTTCCTCATATCCCATCCTTCCCAGCCTCTAGTCATCACTATATTACATTGTTTAGCTTCCATATATGAGAGAGAACATGTGATATTTCTTTTTGTGCTGAACTTAACCTAGTGTTCTCTGGTGGCTTTTGTATTTTCATGATGGTAATGGTTATCTTTCTTCCAGTTCTGGATGTAGGACTTCCTTAAATAACTTTTGTGAAGCTGGAGTGATGATTTCCTACAGCTTTTCTCTTGCCTTGAAAAGTCCTTATTTATCCTTCCTTTCTGAAGTTAGCTAAACTGAGTATACCATTCTTTGTTGGCAGTTACTTTCTGTTAGAACTTGGAATACATCATTCCATTCCATTCTGACTTATAAGGTTTCTTCTAAGATATCTATTAGTTTAAGGGGGTACCCTTAAATGTAGCTTTGTACTTTTCTCTTTCAGTGTTTAGAGTTCTCTCTTTTTCTTGTACTTTTAATAGTTTTAGTACACTATGTCATTGTAAAAACCTTTATTGGTCAATGTCTACTTGGGGTCTTATAGGTCTCTTGTACTTGGATATCCTTATCTATGGAAGTTTTCAGCTATTATTTCATTGACTATATTTTTCTGTACCTTTTTCCTTTTCTCCCATTTTAGATATGAAATGTGAACATTTGTTCATTTAGTTGTGTCACAAAGATCCTAAAGGCTTTCTTCATTCTTATTTATTTGCATTTTGTCTGGAATGTTTCAAAAGATCTGTCTTCATGTTCAGATATTCTTTCTTCTGCTTGACTTAGTCTGTTATTGAAGCTTTCAACTGAAATTTTCATTTGACTAATTGATTTCTTAATTTCTAAGATTTCTGTTTTGTGGTTTTTCACACTATCTCTTTGCCAAATTCCCCATTCATATCATGAGTCGTTTTCTCAATTTTGTTGAGTGGTCTGTGTACTCCTATGTTGTTTCCTTTGATTTACTTACAATATTCTTTAAATTTTTTATTTTGTCAATATCCTTTCATAGAGGCCTTTTGCTAGAGAGTCTTTCCATTCTTCTGGAAGCATCGTGTTACCTTTACTTTTCTTATGACCCTATGTTAAGGTTTGTATTTTAAATTTCCCCCAAAGGCCCATATGCTAATGGTTTGGTCACCAGCATGTGGCACTACTTGGAGGTGATGGAACCTTTAGGATGTGAGGCCTAGTGGAAGGAAGTTAGGCCCCTGGGGGTATGTTCTTGAAGGAGATATTGGGACTTCCTGACCCTTCCCCCTCTCTCTTTTGTTTCCCATGCACCATGAGCTAAGAGTTTCCTTTGCCATAAGCCCCTCACCATGTGTGCTGCATCACCACAGGGCCAATGCCCCAAGCAACCATGGACTGAAATCATGAACCAAAATAAACCTTTCTTCCTTATGTTAATTCACCCTACATTGAGATTTGTGCAACTGGTGGATCAGTAGTCTCTCCTATACATAGTCTCTACTATACATACATTCCAAATAAATGGTTATTTTCTGAAAACATGCTTCGAGATGTTGGTTGGTAAGTTATGCTGATTTTAATTCCAGTTGGATGCTGCCTAATGGTCTTCCTGTAGCTATTCTGGCAATGCATGTGGTAGTGCCAGAACTTGGAGTGTGGTGAATGTGTCCTTAACAGTGGCAGAATGCCCTTGGGCCCAGCAGTGGCTTGGGTGACTAGGTGCTATCTGCAGTGATGTGGTATGAAGCTTGGAAGTACACCTGGATCTGCAGTAGCTCGGACTGACTATGTAACTAAGGTGGACTAGCATATAGGCTTGAGTTGATTAAGGTAGTGGGTTTAGACTTTTAAGGAGGCTCCCCAGGCTGATTACACAGCTTGGGACCATTAGAGCACCAGCTTGGCTAACTATGGGGCTTAGGTTGAGTATTGCAGTGACTTGGGATGATTAGAGGACAACTCAGCTGACTATATGGCTTGGACTGATTACACATGTGTCCCAGGCTAATTAAACAGCTTGTGACAACAAGGACAGCAGTTTGGTGAACTATAACGTGCAGGGGAGGCATGGATGTCAGCTTAGTTCTGCCTCCAGTGCGGCAGCCTAGTCTTAAAGGAAAGGCAACACAAGTTCCTTTTGTGGAGCAACACTTCAATATAGATCCAGAAGCTCCACTAACCTGTCTCTCCTGTCACTAGAGTTGCCAGTGTCTGTGACAAACTTTGTGAGTGTCAATAATAGGGGCCTGCTAAAAGTCTCCCTTTCATCCTTCTTCATGTAGTGGGTAGGGAGCCAGGGTTGTTGGTGGGCTTTGTTTCACTCTATGCCTCTAGGTTCCTTATCTCTCTTTTTCTGAGTTTCAGTGCCACTCCCCTCAAAACTAAGTGATTTATTCTTTATTGTGTTTCATCTTTGTGGAGGAGTCAAGCTCTGGGTTCCTCTATTTGGCCATTTTATCTTCTTCAAAAGATCTAATTTCCATACAAATTAAAGGTAACCTGATACATTTAATTAAACATTTACATGCTAGGAAAGTGCACCTTTTTCTGTATCAATTGATAATGTCAAAATTATGTTAGGTCACAAAGGATATGTCAATAAAATATTTAAAGAATAAATCACATGGGCTATTTTCTCTGCCTCTATACTTTCTGTAAAAAAACTAAAAATAAATAGAAAAATGTGTTTAACATTGAAAAGCAATGACATAGCAGCTTAAAAAATTTGAAATACCCCACGTCAAAGAGGAAATTGAAACTGTAATTACACTCTTAACTAATTAAAGAAAATGACAAAAGTATATGGCAACATGTAAGTCGTAGAGCTAGTTCTGACTCAGAAAAAATAAATCTATTCTTGTTCTATACTAACTCCTATCTTCAGGTGTTCTGAAAGTTTCAAAATTACTATAACTCTAGCTAACTACCTTCTACTTATATGATCTATGACCTATCTATCTAACATTAATTCCTTCCTTCATCTGTCTGTGTATGTTACAGTGGTCATGGCAGAGAACAATCTAAAAACATTCAATAGATAATTAATTCAATAAGTTGGATATTACTTTAATAAATTTTGAAGCTTACACACCATACAATTATATAGTCACTATATAAATGTGGTTAGATGCCTATGACAGAGCTAAAAAGACTTCAAAGAAGATCAAAACAAATTTTATAGAAAACCTAAAAGAATGTGTCAGAAGCTATTCTAGTATCTATTCCATCCATCCTTCTTTCTGTCTGTTAGCTCCCAGGTGTTTTTGCAAGTAGTTCACCACCCAGCACACAGTCTTGTACTTCAGTATCTTAAGCATTATAATCTCATTTCCTTTCTAGTGATTTGTTTAGGAGCTGACATGTGACTCAATTCTGATAAATGATGTGAGAGAGCATATCCTGGAGGGTACTAGAAAATGTTTTCTTGTTCTTAAAAGGCTGAAAGAGTACCTTTTTTACAATTCAATACTATTGTGTTTACATGTAATGTTTAGTAACTGTTGTAGCTACCTTGCAACCCTGAGGGAAGCTAAGTCAATGTAATGTGGATTGCTAGTAGGGGAGGAAAAGCACTACTTTGAATCATGGAATAAACCAGCCTGGAAGATGCTGCTGTCTCTTATAACCTACTCTGTAAGGTACTAACTCTTCCTTCTCTTTCAGAGGGTTGATCTGATGCTGCTCTTGCTTATGGTTGAAGTAATTTTTCTTGATTCATATTTCTACAGTTTTGATAGGGTGCAAGTGGACGCCCAAGTGTTCATGTTCCTCAAGAAGCATGTTTCTCAATGTGGTGGTGTTGAGGAATGACCAATCTGCAAATTATGGATTTTTTGGTACAGATTATAATGAATTATGATACATAAAATAGATGTATACATCCTCTTCCATTTGTGGAAGCAGAAACAAATCCATTTAAAGGAGAATTTCTCCATGTAGAGCCTTAATTAATACCCAATAAGAGTACATCCATCAGATTAAGCATAAGTGCACAAAATGCACAAACACATGCGATGATGAAAGCAATAGCAGAATTTACTCCCAAGAACTGCAGATATTGTTACCCTGTACTAGTATCAACTCAAAGTGGATTAAAGACCTTAATATCAGACCTGAAACTGAAGTTAGTACAGGAAAGAGCACGAAACACTCTGGAAGTAATAGGTATAGGCAAGGACGTCCTCAGTAGAACTCCAGCAGCTCAGCAACTAAAAGAAAGGATGGACAAATGGGACTACATTAAATTAAAAAGCTTCTGTACAACAAAAGAAATGGTCTCTATACTGAAGAGCCCACCCACAGTGTGGGAGAAAATATTCATTGGCTATACATCAAAGGACTGATAACCAGAATATACAGGGAGCTCAGAAAACTAAACTCCCCTGAAATTGATGAACCGATAAAGAAGTGGGTAACTGAACTAAAGAGAACTTTTTCAAAGGAAGAAATCCAAATGGCCAAAAAACACATGTAAAAATGCTCGCCATCCATGGCCATAAAGGAAACGCAAATCAAAACCACACTAAGATTCCACCTCACTCCTGTTAGAATGGTTATCATCAAGAACACCACCAACAACAGGTGTTGGCAAGGATGTGGGGAAAAAGGAACCCTCATGCACTGCTGGTGGGAATGCAAGCTAGTGTAACCACTCTGGAAAATAATATGGAGGCTTCTTAAAAAACTAAACATAGATCTGCCATATGATCCAGCAATCCCACTCCTGGGGATATACCCGAAGGAATGAGACTCAGGTTACTCCAGAGGAACTTGCACACCCATGTTTATTGCAGCACTATTCACAATAGCCAAGTTATTGAAACAGCCATAATGCCCCACTACTGAGAAGTGGATTAAGAAATGTAATTCCATTATACACAATGGAATTTTACTCAGCCACTTTGTCATTCACAAGTAAATGGATGGAACTAGAGAACATCATCTTAAGCAAAGTTAGCCAGGCTCAGAAGGCCAAAAATCATATGTTCTCCCTCATATGCAGACTTTAGATCTAAAACAAATGCAGTAACATTATTGAACATGGGCCACATGCTAAGGGGAGAACACGTACAGGAAGAATAGAGAAAGGGAAGGAAACTTAAAACTTGAAAGTGTTTGATGTGCCCACTGTAAAGGAGCTAATAAAGTAATCTTAAAGTGACAGAGGTCACTATGGGAAGGTGACCGGGAAGTAGTGAAGAGGTCTGGTAGAAATGAACCAATTCGGGTTGTAATTCACATGTGCATGGAAGCAATGCTAGGAATTTCTCTGTATAGCTTTCTTTATCTCAAGCTAGAAAAAATGCTATGTCTTTCTTATTATCTCTTATGTTTTCTGTTCAACAAAATTGGAGAAGAGGGCAGAACAGGTTCTGCTTGGAAATGAGGGGGGTGGGGTGGGAGGAGGAGGTTGTGGGAGGCAGAGGGGCCCAAACAATGTATACGAATATGACTGAATGTATGAACAATTTTAAAAAATCAAAAAAAGAACTGCAGATATTGAAATATTTTTATAGTTGAAATATAAAATATCTGAATGTGGTCTGCATAAGAAAAACAATAAACTTAGGAAGTAAAAAAAAATCAGAAAAACAAAAACTTTAGCAAACAAAACAAAACAGAATAAGTATAAACAATATAATTAGTAGAAAAAGATTTTATAGATGAGTTAAGAAGAAGATAAGCTGTAACAGAAGAAAGAAGTGTGATATTAATCAGAAATACAAGTTTATAAAATAGGTATATATCTACAATATATACATGTAAAATATTAAAAAATAGAAAAATAGTATATCTATACATACATATGGTTGAATTGCAAAGAGATATAGAAGAGAATAAGAAGAATAAGAATCAGATGTGTGTTTAACACATCTGATTAATTTCTCTAAAGATCGAAAACAAAGAATTAGGACGACATTCTTTTTAGATAATTAAAAGTTTCAAAGTTTTCAAAAACTGTGAGAGAACTTATCTCAAGGTGAACAACTAAAGCAAATGTATGTTTTTATTACATGGTTGTGAAACTGCAGTCAGGAGAGAGAGAGAGAGACAAGAGGAACAAATTGAAAGGAGAGAACATAACTGAGCTCTCCAAGGGAGCTGTATTGAAAACAATAACCTACAAAGGAATGAAGTTAGAATTATAGAATATCCTTCATAAAAAAGAAAATAAGGCAAGTGTTATTCAAACAGTTATTACTTCAACAGTTTTGAATGTGGTATGTCTTTGTGCTAATCATTGCAACATCCAAGGGTACAAGAGTGAGCAGAATCCAGTGTGTCTGCTGTTTGTTATGGAACTTATGTTTTTACAAAGGCAAGTAACTAAATAACAAACATTAAAAACAAAGATTATTTCACAGTGTAAAAGTGATGTGTAGAAATAAAGGAAGGAATTAGAAACTGATTTCATTGGGTATTTTATTTTCCAATGACAAATTGAGACACAGTTAATAAAAATTGCGTATATTTAAGATAAATAATATGATATTTGTATACACGTATGCACTGTGGAATGTCTACTATAATTCAGTTACTTAACATACCTGTAACCACATATAGTTATCTTATGGTTAAGATCTACTCTCTTTGCAAATTTCAAGTATGAAATCCATTATTATTAACTCTAGTTTCCATGGTTAGAGTCATCAGGATAAACCACTGGTGAAGTGACACTTGAGGTGAAATAGATGCCTGGGAAAGTGTGGCCTGGGACAGATGGACACTGTGACTGATGAGGTCAAGGTCACAGTTTTAGTGCTGGATAGTTGGCAGGGAGTGCATTAGTATCTTCCAACCACACAGTGTAGTTTCACTGTAGAAAAGAGGGTAAACTTTTGGTAGATAGGTGGGGTGGGAGTGTGTTTGCCAAGAAAGGAACTAATATTAACAGCCAAAGGGAAAAAGTATTCCTATCTATTTAATAAAATTAGTTCTCATTATTCCTGGTCTTTTGTTTCTCTTGGTGGGACTAACAAATGGTCAAGAGAATCCTGAGAGTAAAAATTAATCTGATTTTTTTTGGCCTCACACTAGAAATCACCAACCAATCTGAAAAGGAAGATGAAGGAGCAGTTGGAGAACTTGACATTTCCTTCCAGGAGGGGTATCCTACACTTTTTCATACGCTATTTTCATACAAGAAAGGAGAGAAGATGAGAGACATCTCTAAATGTCTACATCCAAAGAAAAGGGTTCAAAGACAGGACTAGCTTATGGAGTATTAGAGAAATTGATTTTTTACCTTTTTCTCCCTATATTAACTCTTTCACAGGAGCCCAGTTGTTTGTCTTTGACTGTTGTTATCTAAATTCTAACTGTTCTTCAGGAGTAGTGAGAGGAAGTATCAGTGAATTTACCATCAAGAATGAAATTGTCACTGACAGTTGTATAGAAATATTGTAACCTACAATGAACATTTGACTTTCAACATTATTCCCCCGTATAACAAAAAGTCATTAAATAGGGAACAAAGAATTGTTAAATAGAGGGAAATATTTCAAAATTACTCATATTGAGGTCTCAGTAGCATACTAGGTAAGAATACATGCTATGGAAATACAAAGGAAAATTAATACATGAATTTTAATTCTGTTCTGCATCACTTCATAGTATGTTTGAGCTTTTAAGAACTTGTTGAGGCTGCACTGTTCATAAGTGGTCTGGAATAAAGCAATGTCAAAAGGAAGGCAAAATGGATTTTTTAAAAGGCTAATACTGGCAATGTCAAAGGCATAATTTTTAAAGCTTTATAACAGATTGTTAGGGTTTTAGGTATAATTAAATTAAATTATGGCTGACTTCAGAGCAAATCATTTTTTCTTGAAAAGGAGAATATTATAGAATAACAAAATAAACCTACCCAGTAGCTTTTCTCAGAGTGTTTCAAATGTATTCATCATTATTTTACTGTTGCAGACATTTTTCTTTAAAAATTTATAGACATTTATTGAAAAGTAACTTATACTTCTGTCTCTCACTTTAACATTACAGAAAATATCAATGTTCTTACATTCTTTTTGTCTCCAAATCAAACTTTTGGAGAATAATCCATCTAATTTAAAAAAGAACCTTTCTTAAATTTCAACTTGCACACACATAAACTTTCTTTGTAAGTGATAACCAAACCTACACAATACATCAAAAGATGCAGTAATTAAAACAATGAGATGTCTTTCTTATAAGTTTGCAACCTCTCCACTCATCACCAAAGTAAGCATGCTTTATGACACAGTAAAAAAATATGAAATGTAAGGAAAGAAGAATGTAATGCTGTTTTTATATTTTCAGAAAAGCATTATATTGGAAAAATACACATTTCAAAAGCAAAAAATCTTAGGGAACAACTATAATCAGATCAATGCTTTTAAAAATTCTCTATAACTTCAAGGAGAAAGATGAAGACAGAAATATAATAAAATTAAATAGGAAATATTGAGGATAGATTCAGTTAACTCAACCTGTATACATAATACTCATTCTATAAAGAAAAAGGAACTCACTGAAAATGAGAGAATCAAAAACAAGATATCATTTTCCACTTACATGCTGGGTAACAATTGAAAGGGCATTTGATCACAATGTGTTGAAAACACAAGTTACACAGCACTAGAAGGAATCCTATTAGTACAATCACTCTGAAAATTGATAATTTCTAATTATACATAATTTACATACATATACAATTTGATTTATATTTTTGCAAAATATTCATACTCTAAACACAGCAATTACAAATTTCTAAATATATTGCTCCCCAGGTTTAGATGTTTTAGAAGACCTGAAGAACATAAGTTTAGTGCAAATTGTGTGTGCATGTGTGTGTTTATGTTATTTCCAGGAGATGAAGTGAGACAGAGAAGGAAGCCAATACGAGAGCACTTAACTTATAAGTGTGGACCTCTGGAGCTCAGTTTGATGGAGGGACTTTGGGAGGCAATGTAAAACACATCTTCAAGCTATTCCAGTCAGAGGGAGAGTAATCTCCCAACCCTCTGCCCATAACTGGTAAGGGCTATTCCTGGAACATGAACTCTTGGGCACTTCCAGCTTGCTTTAAGCATGTGCTCAGCTAGAAAGTTGTTCTTTGTCTGTCAGCACTGGGCAGGTTTCATAGTAAGCAACTTTCAGAGTATGGAAGAGGGGAAAGAGAGAAAAGGAAAGGCACTGATGGTGTCTGCTACAATACTTAGATGAATGCACCCTTCTTTGCTCATGCTATTTTTACCAAAGTTTATGTCAGTTATATGGTAAGATTAAAATTATTTGAAGAGACTTATTTTACTATGGTCTTCCCTACTAAAGAACTCACCTAGAACTGGGCATCAGTGGCTCACATCTGTAACCCTAGCTACTTGGGAGGCTGAGAATGGGAGGATCACAGTTTGAGGTCAGCACTAGTAAATAGTTTGTGAGACCCCATATTTGATAGTCATTGTTTAATTGCCATTTTTACTAAGTTACCTAGTCAGCTACAATAATATGTAGATGTCGTCCAGATATCTAGATCACACTCTTTGAAGTATCATATACTTGATGGAGGAGGCACTATAGACAATTGCATCTTACCTTTGGGTATGGTGCTAGGACTGGGAGTGGTGGTCTGGAAGGACCTTAGCTTCATCTAAAAAAGTGTAAAGGTTTTACAGGGATTGTGTGCATATAGTTGTGCTCTTATTAAAAACTAATTTTTAAATTCAAAATTAAGTAAAGAATTATATTAAACATAATGAATATATGTTTTCTATATAATACCATCTCTCTAAAAAAGTAAGTCACAAATATGTTAATAAAATTTAAAATATAATTAAAAACATATAAGTAAAATTAGTATAATGATATTAAAGTAATCAACAAAAAGTTTAATTTGGGTTATTAAAATAGTTAAATGAGTAAATGTATGCTTTTCCTAGAATGAATAACAATATGATTAAAAAGCCAGTTTTCTACAAATTAATCTATAGTTTTATAATAATCCTAATACAAATAACAATAATTTTGAGGGCACAATAAAACAACTCTGAATTTCATCCAGAAAAATAAAGATATGAATAAACTGAAAGGTAAATAATGGAAAATTAATGAAGGTTCACTTACACAATCAAATGCTGCAGTGTATTAAGAAGGGACAGATCATTGTCACAAGGGTGTGACACTGATTCCAGAAAGAATTATGCCTCCATGACAACTCTGAGAACATCTGGATCCAGATGCTGGTTTATATCTTTTTCTATATATGCATGAATATTCAAGCAAGAAGTGAAAGATTATTTAATAAATTATGCTAAGACAGTCACTTGATAATTGATTTCTAATTTGTACATTTTGACATATACATACAATTTGACTTTACACTTATCTACAATACTCATACCCTGAATACCCTAAAACACAACAATTCCAAATTCCCAGGTATAGATGTTTTAGAAGCAGACCTGAAGGATTAGATTTTAGTGTAAATCCTGTGTGTTTTTTATGAATATATAAGAAAAATAAAAATATTACATTTGATCTCATAATTTGCATCAAATAATTCTGTGTGTGTAAATGTCAATGTGTTTTGGTATACATGTGTACATATTATAGTTTTAAATTAAAAAATAAGTATACCAGAAAAATGATAGATTATATAATTTTGGTATTGTAGAGTCTCATAACAATGACAGGAATGGCAAGAAAAATCAAACCCCTAAATACATGAACATTAAAAGATCTCTTAACTAACACATACATAGAAGGAACACATAAGCTGACTGAAAGCATTTCTAGCATAACAAATACACCATTAAAATCTTAATAGAGAACTTTTATGTAAATATCATGAATGTAGAATTTATAGATATGAAATACTGCTTCCAGTTGAAACAAACTGACAAAAAGTTCATTCCCATTAGTTATTGAAAAAATACAACCTGAAGCATTAAGAAGGTAACTGTTATTACTTATCACTCAGCAATGTTGAAAAGGAGGCCATAACAGGCTGCCAATTCTGCCACTGTACAAAAGATTCTACCTGAGATTCACTTGTCTTCCTATATACAGCAGATCATCTCTCTCCAGTTCAGAATTGGAGAGGGACAATTAAAGGGTCTCCAGTGATCCCCTACCTACCAGCTTTACATCTTAGACTAATTTTATGTCCCTGAATCATAAGACACAAATTCAGACAATGCTGCTATACAGAAGTTGCTTCAATGATGAAAAGTGAATTGTCCAAGAGGGTAGCAACTTCTGTTTCTCATTTAATCTCTGGTAGGAAAAAAACTTAAAAGAGACAGTATCTTTGAAAGTCTCAGAAATTCCAATAATGAAACATTAATGTTGCAAAGGCTGTTAAAGATTGAGCTAAATATTAGAAAAGAGACTCTACCTTGTATGGGTTTATTAAAACTGCAATATGGGCAATAAGAAAATCATAAAATAGCATTGTGAAATTATTTACAAAAAGTACTATAAGTGACATGTCTAATATTTAGTCAACACGAGATTAACTTGTCAAATAAAAATGAAAGAATTTTGACAAAGCGAAACTTTAAAGAAATATAACAATTGTACAATAGTTCAGAAAAATAGAGAGATACATTAAAAATTATGCATAGACAAAGGAAGAGCATTAAAATGGTGAGCAGTAATATTATGCCTTTTCTCTGAATAGTTGAGTATATCATAACATAGGTGATTTTAGTCTATATTAGACAAAGATTACAAGATAGAAGACACTTGCTGAATGAGATATTTAATAATCTCTAGGAAATAAAACCTCAATCATTATTTCAAAAGACTCCATAGTTCATATAGTCAGAAGGATGAGTGAAATGTCAGAACACTGATGAAATAAATGTAAATTGGAATTTGCATGTTTGTTGAAAAGAGTAAATAAATAAGAAACTAAAATATGGATAATCTTATGCATAAAAAGGAAATTTAACAATAAGTGAAATTTATAGGATTCAAAAAATATTGAAAAACAGTAGGATGCTCAAATTACTATAATCAGAATGGAACAAAGCAATGGATTGAAACTGACCAATCTTATAATGTAGGGAATGGGTATGACCATATTTGTATAACAAAGTATATTAAATAGTAAACATTAATTTAAAAAGATAGAAATCCAAATGTATTATATTGTAGCACATATATATTGTATTACAACACATAGAAGAGACCAAATTTCATCATCTCAAATGAAAAGTTCATATTGGAATAAATTTCACATATACTTCTTAGTAAAAACAGAGAAAGCTATTAATATAATTGTTTGGTTAAAGATATTTGAGGCAAATATAAATAAAAGTAAAGTTAGTACATTATTATAAATGCAATGCAAAAGTAATTCAAGATAAAACACTTAAAATAGGGCAATGAAAAATATTTTTAAATTAGAATAGATTTTTCATACACAACTGTTCAGAACAGAAAATCAGTAAAACAATCTAATCAATTTTGCAGACAATCACAACACCTTTATAAAAGAGGAGACAATATGAGAGAATCATTATTGACCTTAAAGACATAGGTTGAAAAATCCTAAATAAAATATTCACAAAGTCAAGTATTGTATTAAACTAATTTAAGTAGCTCAGGGATATAATAATGATTTTAAAATTGTAATACATTTTAGAAAAATGTATAAAATTTCCTATATCTGCAATTATAGCATAGTATAATTTCAGGCACGCATAAATGGAAGATGAGGGCTTCAAAAATATTCAATATATTTCATTATCTATGCTGTATAAGAATCTAGAAAGCATGAAATCAAAAGGAACTTGCTTAATTTGACAATAGTTTAAAACTGGAAAACTACAACAATCATAAAACTGGTGAAATTAGATATATTCAATTCAGTGCTGCTCCCCCTTGATATTACTACCTATTACTGTTGTAGTCTAAGTGATAAAACTGGAGACATAAATAGGGTCATAACATTTGGAAACAGGAAAATGTATGTTTTGGGCTTAAAATAGCTCTCTCTCTTTTTTCCTTAAAATATCATTGTCTATAAAATCCAAGATACCCTATTAAAATAATAGAGTTTTAATAAGATGTTCAAATAAAAGATTAATGTACAAAATCAATATTATATTTCCTATATTTCATAAATAATTAAAATTCCCCCTACAAAAATATGCTGATTCTGAGACCTACTGACATAGACCTCGAGAGCAATATGATTAAATTTCATGATCTGTCCACGAATCAAAGTCTGAGTCTCAACCGTCACACACTAGATTCTTAACAAAATGATTCAAAATCTAGTAAGAAGCACATGGGATTTTTAGAAGGAAATTGATAGGCCTATTCCAACATACAACCAAGTAGTACACATGCAAGAATATTCAAAACAATTGTTGTCAAGGAACTTTGAAAGGCATCTTGCAGATCAGTGATTTATCCATATTTATTTAGTACTTCCATTTTTGAGATAAGGGGATACCTTAGAGTTGAAAAAGACTAACAACAACAACAACAACAAAACTCAAGGAGAGACAAATCAAATACAAAAAATAAAAAAATCTGTTTGAATGCATTAGAGAATAATTGAAGAAACACATAAGAAAAGTATAAATTTCCCCAAAGAGGCATTGGGGAGGTTGGCTTAAGCAGTAGATTAAGGTCCTACATTCAAACCCCAGTCCTGCCCCTCCCCCAAAAAATTTCCTAAAAGAAAACTACAGATGGGGAAATAACACTCTCTCAGCTTCTCTCCATAGGGAAATTCATCAAATTTTGGTGTATTTGTTACCAGAATCTGCAAACCAAGCAGATGGCTTTGTAGGACCCAAAGAAACTGAAATCTTTCACTACAGGAGATTTAAAAATTTGAGTTTGGGCCTGCCAAAGCTGTAAGGACCTAAAATCCAAGTTTTCAGAATGATATGAGGATCAAAAAATCACTAATAATTTTATTTGGAAGTACTGGTTAAAATTTGAAACTGTGAAGGGCAAAAGACTAAGAAGTGCAATGGAAAACCACTGAAAAGCAGAGCAGAATTTTCACTTGTTTCCTAATGCCAAAAAAACAGAAGTTGGATTCAGGACCAGCAAGAAAATGGAGTCACAGTCATCTACCGAGTTTGTAATTGTGATATCTCCATCTTCACACAAAAGTGTGAAGCAACAATACACAAAAACTCAAAAATTAAGCATTTAAGCTTCATGAAAAGCTTTTGAAAAATCAGAGTAGACTTTCTGGAAGTTTCTCAATTCTAAGAACTCCAAAACTAGAGTTCAGAATTTATAACTAATAGCAGTTACAGTAAATGACACAAGGTTGGAAATCTTAGATGTCCTTGTCTTTAGGCCTTATAAAAAACTTCAGTAAAGCAGTGTGACAGTCCTTCATTTGATTAAGGAGGTTACCTTGCCTTGGCCTAACAGAAAAATGAATTTTCCAAACACTTACAACTTTTTTACACAAAATATCTGGTACTTAATCAAAAATTTAAGTAGCAGGCATGTCAAAAAAAAAAGAGAGAGAATGTAGACCCATAGATCCACATGTGATACAATTTCTGGAGAAACCACTATGGTTATGAAAATGTTGTTAAAATATATCAGGAAATGTTGAAAATATTCCGAGTTGCACTAGACAATTGAAAGTCATGTATTTGAAAGTTTGGAAATTGTACATCCAATTTTTGAAATAATTGTAAAATTTCTAACACATGGGATTGTCTGTAGTAAAGATAGCAAAAATATAGTCTCCATAGGAACAAGCCATTAACTAAATCAAAATTATTAAAAGCGATATTTTGAAGAGAATATTCAAAAGTAGGTGACAACTTGAAACACATTTACTCAAAGAAAACTATTAGGGCATTAGATAAGAGCAGTGTTTATTATCTTCTTCCCTGACGACATGGTTTAGAAGTGAGAGAACCATAGAAAACCAGAGTTAATGTACTCTCTGCATGTCCTCACAGACTGTTGGAAGTCTAGTAAAAAGTAGAAAGCCAAGGGATTCTTGTGATTTTGCTGTGACTTATAATGTATTCTCACCTTACACACAGAACAGAGGGCTCCAAGTGGACTTATAGTCAAGGTGTCTATATTTAATCCTTGCAAATCATTGATTCACTACTAAAATATACAGGTTGAAGGAAAACTACCTAGAGCAGGCCAAAGTGTGTGTGTGTGTCTGTGTGTGTGTGTGTGTGTTTCAAAACAAACAAAAAACTGTAAGAGAGAAATTTAAAACTATTAGTCAAGGTTTATATAGCTAGTGAAACAATCCTTCAAAAATGAAAAGAATTCAGACAATTTTAGATAAAAACTGAACTATATAAACTACAAAAATCACTAAATAAAAGTCCATTGAGCTGAAGAGAAATGATATAAAATTATGATATAAACCCACAGTAGTAATAATAGATGTTAGAAATGGTAAAAATTTGAAACAATAAAGTTAATTCATATGTTGTTATATGAGTATGCTATATGTAATATTCTCATGTACTACATACACTTTTTTCTTCTCTTGAAAAAATATGTTTTGAGAGGAGATCTCACTGTGTGGGCCAGAGTGGCCTCAAACTTGCTGTGCAGTCCAGGCTGGCCTTGAACTAGACATTCTACTGCCTCAGACTTCCCAGTGCTGGGGATTATAGGCATGCACAATCTTGTTTTATTAGTTAAAACTTTTAATGAGTCAAGCTCCAGTGGCTCAAGCCTTTATCCTAGCTACTCAGGAAGCAAAGATCAGGAGGATCAGGTCCTGGCAAATAGTTCACCAGACCCTACCTTGAAAAAACCCATTACAAAAAAAGGGATGGCAGAGTGACTCAAGCAGTAAGACCATCTGCCTAGCAAGTGTGAGGGCCTGATTTCAAACTTCAGTGCTGTCAAAAAATAAGAAAAAATTTAAAAATTTAAAAAAAACTGACAGAACTATTGAAACTAAAATTTACTACGCCATATTGTAGGGGTATTAAATTTTTTTAGGTGCATTGTTTGTGACAAAATTAGTATAAAAGTAGTGTAGGATAAGATAGAGCTATTTTTATGTAAAATTTCTGTAATTTACCAGAGGAAAAAAGTATCAATTTGAAATAGATTTCAATGAGTTAAAGATGAAACATGCAATTCCTAGGTAATAACTAAAAAGCCATGCAAAGAAATAAACTGAAAAGACAGAGAAAAAAAATAAAATGATGGACTAAAAATATTTTTTTGACACAAAAGATGATAACAAAAGAGGAACTGAGACCAAAAATGAGTGACACAGGGAAATATGTAGCAAAATGTTAGACAATGTCCAATTACGTGAATAGTTCCATTAAATGTGAATTGTTAATCATATAAAAAACAAGACTCACTTATTTACTGTCGAAGAGAGATGCACTTTACATAAAAGAAACAAAATGTTTAAGACAAAAGAGAAAAAAAAAAGAGCACAATTAATATAAGACAGGTGAGGTCCTGTACTAATATCAACCAAACACTAAGAAATGAGGGCAACAATTATGGATAAAGAGAGCTAATTCAAAATTATAAAACATCACAATGTAAAGATATAACAATTATGAATGTCTAGGCAGAGAAAAACAGAGTTACAAAACACTTAAGCACAGAATTGAAAAGAAAAATGTATACAGCAAAACTGATAGGAGTATCCAATATTTCTAAGTCATTGACAGAACAGGAAAGAAAAATAGATAAGATCTAAAAGAGGGAGGATTCCAAGATGGCGGTTAGAGGGAGGAAGCAGAAAGCGAGCCTCCTATAGTGAAATCTTGGAGAGACGCTGGAGACACACTTTGCAGGCATAATCACTGAGAAGAGGCATAACTTTGACCCCTCCACACCTCTAGCTGGCGCAGAGAATCTCCACTTCACATTAAACGGAGAAACAAGGAGGGCCCCCGGGCCGTCAGTTGCCAGCACCCAGACGGCTTGGGAAGACACAGACCAGGTGAGCTTCGTGGTACTGCGGTACTCCCATGACAAGCCTGGGCCAGAGCAGCATAGCCCCCTGGACAGACTGACCTCTACCCGGGGAAAAAAAGAGAAACTGAGTAACAAGCAATAAGATCAATAAAGACACACAGGAAAGAGGGTGGGGCGCACTGAACGCCGGAGATTGGGGGAAGGGAATCCTTCCCAGGACTGTAAATATACAAGCCGGGCAGGCTAGAGAGGCTCTGGCAGGAGCGGGAGTGGGGCGCACACCCAGCAACCAGGAGTGGGAAAGCTGGAGAGAGTGGCGGAGGGAGGAAAACTCCACAGGAGAGGAGGGAAGACCCACTTCCCACATGAACTGTAAACAAATATGGCAGCTGGCAGGAGCAGCAGCACTGCCCAGTAATCAGGAGCAGGAAAGCTTGTGAAAGTGGCAGTGGGAGGAAAACTTCACAGGAGAGGGGGGAAGACCCACCTCCCACATGAACTGTAAATAAACACACAGGCCTGACAACACAGGTGCAGTGTCACCTTTCCCAGTGCTTGAAAAGGGGAAAGCCTGTAGCAGAGGTTCCCGTACAGGAGAACTCTGAACAAACAAAGCCTGTGGGGCCAGGTGAGTGCTAAGCTCACCCCAGAGATCTGCAAAAGCAATGCTTCCAGCAACAGCAGGCTGACAGCAGCAGGCAGGCAAGCCACAGCTGCAGATACCATTCTCAGAACTGTCTCCAGACTCTTTTTTTCTTTTTCTCCCTACCTTTGATGAGAGAACAACCAAATTACACCTGCAAGCCAAAAAACTTACTGAAATTGTATTGCATTTGAGCATGGGACACTTGGTGGGGATTTTTTTTTTAATGTTTGTGTAGTTTTGTTCTACTTTATGCATGTCCTTTGATGAGACAACTACAGAACAACATCTGAAGCACCATCCCCAGGATTGGAGACTGAGACAGACACCCAAATTATTAAGACTGAAACTTCATTGCATTTGAACTTGGAGGATTTTGGTTTTTTGGTTTTTTGTTTTTTTTTTTAATTTTCTACTTTCCATTTTATTTTAATTCATTTTTATATATAGATATTTCTTTCATTTACTTATTTTTTATTTTTATTCTTATCTTTATTTTTTTATTTTTGATTTTCAATACTCTCTCTGTCTCTCTAATGTCTGTTCAGCTTACTGTCAATTAGTACACTAATGCTCCCTGTTTATACCTTTGAAACTTTCTTGTCTGGAACCTTGTTCTGCTTTCTCCCTCTTGTCTGTGTATTTGTTTTCTCCTTTTCTTTAACTTCCTGCTTTCCATCTCAGCTCACCCTTCCATTCTAAATATTACCATTGTTATTATTACAAGCTAGAAAATACTTAATTGCACACAGTACAGGGACAATAACAACACCAAAGACAATGACAGGAAGACAGAAAAAACAGGGAGACTAGTTTTCCCACAGCAAAAAATTAGTACAGGAACCAGAGGGGAATGAAGAAAACAGAAACTCAGATCCAGACTCCAGGAAAATGAAGATAAACTATGCCAAAGGACCCAATGAAGCCCACAAGAATAATTTAAAAGAAGACATACTATAGGTACTCAACGAGAATTTTATAGAGATGATACTGGATAGGGTCAACCAAAATGTACAGGAGACACTCAAGAAATTCCAAGACAACAAAAATAGAGAATTTGAAAAAGCAAAAGAAGAAATAAAGGAAACCATAGAAGCACTGTATAAACACCAAAGTGAAAGAGAGAACACGATGAATAAATGGATAAATGAACTCAGGACTAAAATAGACAACATTAAAGAGGAAACCACCCAGGATATGGAAAACCTCAGAAAAAAGAATGAAACAGAACTGCAAAACAAAATGGAAGGCCAATCCAGCAGAATAGAATAAAAAGAAGACAGAATCTCAGACTTGAAGATGAAATGGTAATTAAAGGAAAAACTGAAGAACTATTAATTAAACAACTCAAGACCTGTAAAAGAAAATGCAAGAACTCACCGACTCCATCAAAAGACCAAACTTGAGAATCATGGGCCTCGAAGAAGGAGAAGAGGTGCAAGCGAAGGGAATGCGTAATATATTCAACAAAATAATAACGGAAAATTTCCCAAATCTAGAGAAAGATATTCCCATGCAGATGCAAGAGGCCTCCAGGACACCAAACAGACCAGATCAAAATAGAACTACTCCACGACATATCATCATTAAAACAACAAGTTCAGAAACTAAGGAAAGAATATTGAAGGCTGTAAGAGAGAAAAAGCAAGTAACATACAAAGGTAAACCCATCAAAATCACAGCAGACTTCTCAACAGAAACATTAAAAGCAAGAAGAGCGTGGGGTGAGATCGTCCAGACACTGAATGAAAATAACTTCAACCCCAGGATACTCTACCCAGCAAAACTATCATTCAAAATAGATGGAGCAATAAAAGTCTTCCATGATAAGCAGAAACTAAAACAATATGTGACCACAATGCCACCACTACAAAGGATTCTTCAAGGGACTCTGCACACAGAAAGTGAAACCCAACTTAACCATGAAAAGACAGGCAGCACCAAACCACAGGAAAAGAAAAAGCAAGACAGTAGAGAGTAACCTAAACTTAGGTACACACAACTAAGACAACTAAATGACTGGAATCACCACATACCTATCAGTACTAATGCTTAATGTTAACGGACTTAATTCACCCATGAAAAGGCACCACTTGACGAAATGGATTTAAAAGGAAGATCCAACAATTTGTTGCTTACAGGAGACCCATCTCACTTACAGAAATAAGCATAGGCTTAGGATGAAAGGCTGGAAGAAGATTTACCAAGCCAATGGCCCCCCAAAACAAGCAGGAGTAGCAATACTTACCTCTGACAAAGTAGACTTCAAACCTACATTGATTGAACAAGATAAAGAAGGACATTCCATACTAATAAAAGGAGAAATAGATCAAAAGGAAATAATAATCATCAACCTGTATGCACCCAATGTCAATGCACCCAATTTCATCAAACATACCCTGAAAGATCTAAAAACATATATAAACACCAACACAGTGTTTGTGGGAGACTTTAACACCGCATTATCATCAATAGATAGGTCATCCAAACAAAAAATCAATAAAGAAATCCAAGATCTAAAATATGCAATAGATCAAATGGACATAATAGATGTCTACAGAACATTTCATCCAACCTCTACAGAATATACATTCTTCTGAGAAGCCCATGGAACCTTCTCCAAAATAGATCATATCCTAGGGTACAAAGCAAGTCTCAGCAAATATAAGAAAATAGAAATTATACCGTGCATACTATCTGATCACAATACAGTAAAAGTAGAACTCAACAACAAAAGTAAAGACAAAAAACATGCAAAGAGCTGGAAACGAAATAAATCATTACTTAATGTAGAATGGATCATCGATGAAATAAAACAGGAAATTAAAAAGTTCCTGGAAGTCAATGAAAATGAAAACACAACCACCGGAACCTATGGGACACAGCTAAGGCAGCCCTGAGAGGAAAGTTTATAGCCATGAGTGCATATATTAAAAAGACTGAAAGATCCCAAATCAATGACCTAATGCTACATCTCAAACTCCTAGAAAAACAAGAACAAGCAAATCCCAAAACAAATAGGAGAGAAATAATAAAAATAAGAGCTGAAATCAACGAAATAGAAACCAAAAAAAGCACACAAAGAATTAATGAAACAAAAAGTTGGTTCTTTGAAAAAATAAACAAGATCGATAGACCCCTGGCAAACCTGACTAAAATGAGGAGAGAAAAAACCCAAATTAGTAGAATCAGGAATGCAAAAGGGGAGATAACAACAAACACCATGGAAGTCCAGGAAATCATCAGAGACTACTTCAAGAAACTATATTCAAATAAATTTGAAAATCTTAAAGAAATGGACAGATTTCTAGATACATATGATCATCCAAAACTGAACCAAGAGGAAATTAATCACCTGAATAGACCTATAACACAAAATGAAATTGAAGCAGCAATCAAGAGTCTCCCCAAAAAGAAAAGTCCAGGACCTGATGGATTCTCTGCTGAATTCTATCAGACCTTTAAAGAACTTATACCAACCCTCCTTAAAGTGTTCCACGAAATAGAAAGGGAAGGAAGACTGCCAAACACATTTTATGAAACCAGTATTACACTTATTCCAAAACCAGGGAAAGACACCTTCAAAAAGGAGAACTATAGGCCAATCGCCTTAATGAACATTGACACAAAAATCCTCAACAAAATAATGGCAAATCGAATTCAACAACACATCAAAAAGATTATTCACCACGACCAAGTAGGCTTCATCCCAGGGATGCAGGGGTGGTTCTACATACGAAAATCAATAAATGTAATAAACCACATTAACAGAAGCAAAGACAAAAACCACTTGATCATCTCAATAGATGCAGAAAAAGCCTTTGATAAGATCCAACATCATTTCATGATAAAAGCTCTAAGAAAACTAGAGATAGAAAGAAAGTACCTCAACATTATAAAAGCTATATATGACAAACCTACAGCCAGCATTATACTTAACGGAGAAAAACTGAAACCATTCCCTCTAAAATCAGGAACCAGACAAGGATGCCAACTATCTCCACTCCTATTCAACATAGTACTGGAATTCCTAGCCAGAGCAATTAGGCAAGAAGAAGGAATAAAAGGAATACAAATAGGTAAAGAAACTGTCAAAATATCCCTATTTGCAGATGACATGATCCTATACCTTAAAGACCCAAAAAACTCTACTCAGAAGCTTCTAGACATCATGAATAGCTATAGTAAGGTAGCAGGATACAAAATCAACATAGAAAAATCATTAGCATTTCTATACACTAACAATGAGCAAACGGAAAAAGAATGTATGAAAACAATTCCATTTAAAATAGCCTCAAAAAAAATCAAATACCTAGGTGTAAACCTAACAAAAGATGTGAAAGACCTCTACAAGGAAAACTACACACTTCTGAAGAAAGAGATTGAGGAAGACTATAGAAGTGGAGAGATCTCCCATGCTCATGGATTTGTAGATTCAACATAGTAAAAATGTCGATACTCCCAAAAGTAATCTAAATGTTTAATGCAATTCCCATCAAAATTCCAATGACATTCATTAAAGAGATTGATAAAATCTAGTGTTAAATTTATATGGAAACATAAGAGGCCACGAATAGCCAAGGCAATACTCAGTCAAAAGAACAATGCAGGAGGTATCACAATACCTGACTTCAAACTATATTACAAAGCAATAACAATAAAAACAGCATGGTACTGGCACAAAAACAGACATGAAGACCAGTGGAACAGAATAGAGGACTCAGATATGAAGCCACACAACTAGAACCAACTTGTCTTTGACAAAGGAGCTAAAAATATACGATGGAGAAATAGCAGCCTCTTCAACAAAAACTGCTGGGAAAACTGGTTAGCAGTCTGCAAAATCTGAAACTAGATCCATGTATATCACCCTATACCAATATTAACTCAAAAAGGATCAAGGATCTTAATATCAGATTACAAACTCTAAAGTTGATACAGGAAAGAGTAGGAAATACTCTGGAGTTAGAAGGTATAGGTAAGAACTTTCTCAACAAAACCCCAGCAGCAGAGCAACTAAGAGATAGCAAAAATAAATGTGACCTCATAAAGCTAAAAAGCTTCTGGTCATCAAAAGAAATGGTCTCTAAACTGAAGAGAACACCCACAGAGTGGGAGAAAATATTTGCCAATTATACATCAGACAAAGGACTGATAACCAGAATATGTAGGGTACTTAAAAGACTAAATTCTCCCAAAACTAATGAACCAATAAAGAAATGGGCAAGTGAACTAAACTGAACTTTCTCAAAAGAAGAAATTCAAGTGGCCAAAAAACACATGAAAAAATGCTCACCATCTCTAGCAATAAAGGAAATGCAAATTAAAACCACGCTAAGATTCCATCTCACCCTTGTTAGAATAGCCATCATCAGCAACACCACCAATGACAGGTGTTGGTGAGGATGCGGGGAAAAAGGAACCCTCTTACATTACTGGTGGGAATGTAAACTAGTACAACCACTCTGGAAAAAAAATTGGAGGATACTTAAAAGCTAGATATTGATCTACCATTTGATCCAGCAATACCACTCTTGGGGATATACCCAAAAGACTGTGACAGAGGTTACTCCAGAGGCATCTGCACACCCATGTTTATTGCAGCACTATTCACAATAGCCAAGTTATGGAAACAGCCAAGATGCCCCACCACTGACGAATGGATTAAGAAAATGTGGTATCTATACACAATGGAATTTTATGCAGCCATGAAGAAGAATGAAATGTTATCATTCGCTGGTAAATGGATGGAATTGGAGAACATCATTCTGAGTGAGGTTAGCCTGGCCTAAAAGACCAAAAATCATATGTTCTCCCTCATATGTGGACATGAGATCAAGGGCAAACACAACAATGGGATTGGACTTTGAGCACATGATAAAAGCGAGAGCACACAAGGGAGGGGTGAGGATAGATAAGACACCTAAAAAATTAGCTAGCATTTGTTGCCCTTAACATGGAGAAACTAAAGCAGATACCTTAAAAGCAACTGAAGCCAATAGGAAAAGGGGACCAGGAACTAGAGAAAAGGTTAGATCAAAAAGAATTAACCTAGAAGGTAACACACACGCACAGGAAATCAATGTGAGTCAATGCCCTGTATAGCTATCCTTATCTCAACCAGCAAAAACCCTTGTTCCTTCCTACTATTGCTTATACTCTCTACAACAAAATTAGAAATAAGGTCAAAATAGTTTCTGCTGGGTATTGAGGGGGTGCGGGGGAGAGGGAGTGGGCGGAATGGGTGGTAAGGGAGGGGTAGGGGCAGGGGGGAGAAATGACCCAAGCCTTGTATGCACATATGAATAATAAAAGAAAAAAAATGCTGGAAAAAAAAAGATCTAAAAGATTTGCACATTAACCAACTTGATCTAACTTACATATAGTGAATATGTCACTCAACAATAGCATGGAATAAGTTCTTTCCATGTGAACCTAAAGTATTCACCTTAATAGATTATGCTTGGAGATAAAATAAGTCTTAATCAATTTAAAATAATTTAAAGAATACAGAATATGTTCTCCAACACCAACAAGATTAGATTAGTGTTCAATGACAAAGAAATCTTAAAAACCCTAAATGTGTGGAAAATAAATATAGCACTGTTTGATTTATACTGGAAATCACAAAGTTGGAAAAATACCCTTCAATAAAAATGAAAGCATGCTATATCAAAATGGTTTGAGATGTCACTAAAAAACACAATGTTTGGAGAGTAATTTCTAGCCTTAAATGTTTGGATGAAAAAGAAACTCTCAAGTCAATGCTCCAACCTTTAATGAAGTAGAAAAACAAGAGCAAATTAAACCCAAAGCACATAGAAAAGAAGAAATAGAGATCAGTGTGAACTTAAAAGCACAGAAAAATACTAATGAAAATCAGGTAAACTCAAGAGCTGCCTCTTTACAAAGAACAAAAATATTGATACAATTTTGGTTAGATGATCAAGAAAAAAAAGAGAGAATATACAAATTTGGGATTAAGAGAGAGGCTATTTCTACAGATCTTGGTAGTCATTAAAAGGATAATAAGGGGAAAATCTATGAATATGTTAATAAATTTCACAATGGGTGAAATGGACCAAAGAATAAACAAGATCCCAACAAGTCTAAACCAAGTTTAGAAGTTGATCTTGTAATAAAAAAAAGTCTCAAAAAGAAAGGTTCAACCCCAAGTAGATTCAGTAATGAATCTGAGCAAACATTTAAGAAAGAAACAAATACCAATGAAAAAAATCTTCAAGAATAAAGGAGGCAAGAAGACTGCTCAGCTCATTTTAGGAAGCCACTATCATGCTAGTCACCAAAACAAACAAAAATAAAAAAAAAGCTCCTACAGACCAATATTCCTCCTAAAGGTAGCTCCTTATCAATATATTAAGAAATCAAATTTAGTCATATACAAAAACTAATGTACCAGAACCATGTGGGGTCTATCCTTGGAATGCAAAATTGTTTTAATACCTTAAAATCACTTAATACTTTCTAGGAAAATATTCTCTTGCACATGTATTCTATTAGTTTTTTTTTCCTTTTCATAGCAAAAGTCTTTTTAAATGAATGACCACAGATTCTTTGAAACAATTTATACCAACTCAGTAAACACTTTTAATTAATACAGGAAATATATTATCTAATTTCTCAGATGAGAAGCATATATATTTCATGTTATTGCACTATAAATTTAAAAGAATTGCTCTTTAGTATTCGTTGCTACTAAATTTATCTTGGCTATTTCCACATTCTGTATTTCTTGGTATTACCCACGAATCTTTTGTTTTATTTCTGCATGAGATCTATTCTTCCCTAGGGAATATCTTGTAGTTCTGATGAAGTGAACGTGTTTCTGAGAGGATATGTGCTTACTATGGCTTCTATCTCCCTTAGGGTGCAAATAAAAATAGTTAGGTTTATTGCTTTTCAGATTATAGAGAGATTTAACATTTTATAGATTGGACTTTATGATTCTATCCCATAAATATCACAGAAACTTTTTGCCCTGTGTTGCTCGGCAGAAAAAAAGGTACATTTTATTATTCCTGCTCCATATGCCAAATTACTGATTTCTATTAATGAAGTGACCTCTCTGCAAACCAACGTGGCTCAAATAACATTTTAAACAAAAATCAGAATAGTACTTGATGGACTGTCTTATTTTTCAGAAGAGCAACCTGTAATCAGTGGCTTAGGTGACTAATTCCCACAGCCAATGTGACCTGCATGATGTATTTTCAGCTAAATCTGTGTAGGGTTGCTTTTTTATACCTCACTATTTGATATGTGTGTAAAAGGTTTTTATGCATATGCAATTTAAGGAAATACAATCTCTTTTAAGACACTGATTCCTAATAATTCATTACTATTATTAAAAAGACAATTTCACTCCCACCTCCAATGACCTGCTATGTGAACTCTGCTTGCTGTTATGGCTAGATCTTTTTTTAGGGTTCTCTATTCTCTTCTTCTAGTTTGCTTGATGTCAATCAACCTTTGCACCCATAATGTAATAACTTTATTGCTATAGTTTGACTCTCCCCAACAGGACTTTGTGAGAGTTGCTTGGTCAATCCTAGCACTTTGTACTTGCAAATAAAATTCATATTGGCTTGTCACAAAAAATGAAACCATTCTAAATAATTTTTTATGAAAATGGTTTATTATTTTTATGTTGATTGCTTTATATCTATATGTCATGTGTCTCTGTATAAAAGTAGATATAAATTTGTATGAAATTGACATTATATATAAATATATATTCCATACACATAAGCATATGTAAATAATATACATAAAAATTGTATGTAAAATGTGATAAGTAAAATTACATTATATTAAGACTATTGCTTTGTCCATGAAGAAAAGCTAATTTGTAATAGACTTCGGTATGTTAAAATTACATCTTGTGATCTTTTGTTGACAGATTGCTCTAGAGATGTTTTATACTTCTAAACTTGCCTGTGCACGAAAATGGCTTGGTAGGCTGCTAAAAGTGAGGAATTTGGTAGTAAAAGAGAAGTCTTAACAATAGGAATTAAAAGATCTGTCATGTTGTGAAACAAGGTACTACTGGACTACATATACTGCAGTATCAATCAAAGAAAGTGAGTAAAGAATGGAGTTGGGCTACTAAACAGGCCTAATCAATGCACTTGAGGCCTTATAATGTATAAAACTAAGCTAAAGTAAATAAAAAGGACAAGTGATAAATTCAAAGTCACAGTGAGAGATTTCATGTCACTGTGTCAGTTTAGATAACTCATATGGACAAAAAATTAGTAAGCACATGAGATATTTGATAAGTCCAATTAATTGACATGATTTAATTGACCTATATAAATACTGATTCCAAACTAAAGAAAAATACTTAAAAATATATGTTACATACCCAATTTATGCCTACTGATAAAGCTATTTTAAAAATTAAAGAAGAATGTAATTGGGGAATTCTAGACAAGAGTAACCCAATATAGCTAAACAAGTCCCATGTGTTTGGAATTTATGAAAAGCATTTGTGTACATGAGTCCATAGGTCTGAGAAAAAACATGGGAACCAGAGCATATATTAAAATATAAAAATATTATATACAAAAGTATAAAAATCAAATGAAGCCATGTTAGTGGAAAACTTATGACCTTAAATATGAAAGAAAGTAGACTAAAGATAAATAAACTAAGGATTCATATCAAGAAATTAGAATAAGAACACTGAAGAAAAGTAAAAAGAAGGAAATACGAAAATATTAGAAATTACTGTAAAAGTAAGCATATATATATAACAGGATAAACAAAAAAATTTGGTTCACTGTGCAGATTGATAATTTTGGTGCACTGTAGTCAGAGTGATACAGAAAAGTAGAAAAAAGTGTAAATAATATAAGTAGTGAAAATGATACCAGTGCAGATACTTCAGATATTAAGAAGATTATATAGAAAGAGTATAAATTGTATCAGCAGCCTTATACCGATAATGTAAAAGTTTATACCTACACAACTATGCATATATTAAAGATCAGTATTAACTCAAGAAGTAGAGAAGCTGCATGGTTATATCATTACTGAAAATACTGAGGAAAGAATAAAATATATTTCCTCAATAGAATTAGGCCTTGGTTGGCTTCATTAGTAAGTTTTATTAATTTTTCAGAGAGTAACTAGCTCCCATATTAAACAATTATTTCAAAAATAGAACAAAAAGAAACATTTCAAAAATCAATTTATGAAACTATCCTAACCTTTCAGAAAGACTTAAAAAAATATATGAAAAATTTATGTATGGATAGAAATGCAAATATTTCTGAACAAAATATCAGTGAAATTCCCCGTAGAAGTACATAAAGATTGTAAACTTAGAAGATAAGTTTATATCTGGAACATAAGGTTAGAAACCAATGAACATCAATCAACACATGTCAATAAACAGATCATAGAGAATAAAAATATATGACTATCTCAATGGATATACACAAAGCACTTGGTAGTTTTGACATCATTGTATAATAAATTATTTTGCATAATTGAACCTCACAGAGGCCTTTAAAGGCAAAGGTGTTATCATAAAACATAGAGCAAACTTCAGACATAATCCTGAATTGCTGAAAGTTATTACAACTATAGAAGTCCAACATATTAACAGGAAAGTGATAACTCAAAGGAAAAGGAGCCAAAATTGGAAAAGTCCATTTATAACAGGAAATATAAAGAAATGTATATGAAAAAGTGACCAACTTCATTAATCATGCCACCTTGGCAAAATTATAATCTTGCAGTACCAAATGGTGGCAAGTATGTGGCAATGTGGACACTCTCATGCACCGCTATGGAGTGTAAATCAGTATGGCACCATTATCCTATGGCCCACCAAGGATCTATTTGTGTCAGATCCTGGAGCAAAACACATGCAAATTTTCACCAGGAAAATTTGTTCATAACACCATTTTTTAATAACACAAAATTACAAATAATTTAAGAGTCTTAAACATTATTATGTATAAATAAATTTCTGAATGAGGACTACTACAAAAAATAAATGAAAAGGAGATCAAACAACAAGTGTAGTCTAGCAAATTTAATGTTGTGCCACCAAAGGAAGTCATAAAAAAATCTGTAGAGAATATTTCCATTCCTATGATATTCAATCTAGGGAATAATCACTACATTATTTAGGGATGGCTACATAACTGGTAAAGTATGATGGAAGAAAAGTGCTGCCACTGAATTTAGGATTGAGTACCTATTGAGGACCAAGAATTATAGAAGACATATAACTAAATGACATTAACTATCATGTCAGAAGTCAAGAATCACTAAGGATGCAGCCTTTTAACTGAGAAAGCAAAGTGAAGAAGCTTGAAATGGGAATTAGAAACTATTATTTTTGCTAATTGTTTCTGAAACCCAAACCAAAACAGATACACACAGACTTGGAAATTCATAGTGGTAGGGTACACATCTGATTAAAGGAAAGACACTGTATGGAACAGTGACCACAAATGCCCTCCTCCATTAAACATCTTTCTTCATGCAGGTGGCAGCAAAAGTTTCCTTTCCTGCCCAGACTCAGATTTTCCCTAAATGAATTGAATAATATTTCTGCCATGAGTACAGTATTCTGTCCTGTGTATGTCTGTGTGTGTGAGTGCATGTGTGTCCATGGTGCATGGTGGCATAGGTGTGGTGTGAAATTCTCTATCTTCTTGTTCTTTAACCATGAGTTCTAAGGGAAAGCCTGATAGGTAAAGCATTTATCTTCATAAATATTGCAGACAGCCATCTCAACAAGAGAGACCAGTTTTGAAGAAGAGACTTTCTTATTCACACAAACACAGGAAAAAATAATGTCAAGAAGCTACTGCACCTAATAAACCTTTTATCTTAACTGTCAAATGTATAGAAGAAAGGTAAGGAGTATGAGGTATTTGTAGAAAAATCAACAGATGTACAAACTGACCTCAGAAACAAGAAGGTTTTTAAAAGGGGACAATTATAAAATTAGTAATCTGATTGCCAAAACAATCAAAAGAAGACTGAGAAACAAATACTTGAAAGAATATAGAAAAAAGATGCACACACGCAGAGAGGAGGGGAAAATAAGGAGCAGCACAGGAATGATTCTCTCTCTCCACATGGGTATCTCTGAAATTAAGTATTATAAATTCAAGAACAAGCCAAGAAGATGTAGGGAAAGAAGCAATTCCAGTATTTTGCTTTTGTATACTTATTATGTAGTATGCAACATTCTTAAATTTCTTTAATAGTATTGCTTTGTAGTTTTACCATTTGAGCAATATTGTATATAATTATATCATCAGAATTATTAAACACTGTATCTTTACCAATTATTGAAATTCTCTGTTTTTCTTACCGCTAGCTAGAATTTCCAGAATACTTTTGGATGATAGTGATTGTATGACTGTTTTTCTTTAGACGATAAACATTGGTCATTATTATAACTATTTCGCTATCCTATGAAAGAATTTACAAAAAAATTTATAATGTTGATGATAAACTTTTTCTTTCTTCAGAATCTTGATGTGATGAATTATGAGTACTCTTTCTTTTATTGAAGTATATTTGAATTTCTTGAATAAGAGCTTCTTGGTTACAGTATTTAATTTCATGAACTAATGAAGATTGTGGTCCAGGGTTAGGGGTTGGGGGAGAATCTAGTCCGTTTTCGAGGCTCCTGTTTGTTCTTATTTTCTGTGGTGCTGGTCATCCAGAATGTGTTTACTAGACGTTGGAGAGACATGGAGGGACTTCCCAAACTTGCCATCGTGGGGGCAGGAACCAAGTTAGAATTTTGAAGTATTCCTTGGTTTCTAGTCTGGGAGCATTGGTTTTTTTACACACACAGAGAAGGCTATTTATGTAGCCTTCAGCTATATATATGGGTAGCATCTCAGCTTTGGGGTCAACATGGGCCTGTTCATCATGGGCTACAGAAGTGACACAACCTTCTACTGCTTCTCAAGTCTCCACTGTCTCTGAGCCTCATCATCTCACCTGTGTGGAAGACAAGTGGACACAGTTAAAAATAGGCAAAAAACAAAGTTAGGGACTTATGAAGTGTGGGCACACAACCAATATGATCCATAGTTTCCTGAAGAAGATGGAATGAAAAAGAAGGGAAAGACCTTTGTCCTCACTTAACTGCACTTTTTCCTTTGCCTCTCTTTGAATACTGGGGTTCTTACAATAGTTACCTAAAATGTCACTCCCTTGTCAAAGCCTACCTTGATCCTGATATTTAAAATTGCAACTGCCACCCTGCCTGCCTTGAATTTATCTCTTTTCAACTTACTATTTATTTGTGTATTTATTATGGATAATGCTTAATATGTTTCCTCTTTCACTATTTAGAAGCACTACAATGGAGTTTTGTCTTTTTTCTTCACAGGTTATTCTCAGCACCTGGATTAGTAGATATTTGGTTAATATTATTTAAAAGAATAAATGAATAGAAGTGGGCAGTACTTAAAATTATAAGTATTATGTACACATATGTGTGTGTGTGTGTGTGTGTGTGTGTGTGTGTGTGTGTGTATGTGTGTGTATACCCAGTCATCCATTGGTACCCAGGAGAGACTGGTCCTGGAACTCCTGTGGATATCCAAATTCATGCAGGTCAAGTCCCTTATATAAAATAGTGTAGTATTTGCTTATAACTCACTCATATCCTCTTTATATATTAAATTATCTCTAGATTATTTATAATACCTAGTAAGTACAAATGCTATCTAAATAGTTCATACTGCATTCTTCAGAGAATAAAAACAAGAAAAATTTGTACATGTTCAGTACAGATGGAACCATGATAGGCCTAACTACATAATACAAGTCAGCAACAATTTAACTCTTTTATTTGGATATTTTCAATATGAGGTTGGTAAAATCTGGAGATGCAGAAATCAGAAAATATGGAGGGCTGAGTGTATATTCACTCTGAACACATATATTTATGTTATATTTTACATTATATTTATCCTAATAGTTAAATTTATTCTGAATATATATATTACATAAATAATTGGTAAATACTTTTATTATTTTCAGTGCAATTTCAACCAAAATATATGTAATATCTGTAATAAACATAGTCAGCTATACTTTGTACCTTTTTCTTGAGTGAAAAGATTAATTCCACAGGAAAAATGTCCCAAACATTGGTTGATTTATGATTTTCTTTTTCTTCTTTGCCACTTTGCATTACTAGCACATAAAACCTTAACAAAGTCTAATTTCTAGAATTCTGGAAAGATCATTAGTCTGTATTTACAGAGAAAGTGCTGCTCTTTTTTAAACCCTATTGTAGGCTGTGGAGAAAATGCCTGCCAATAGGTAGTTGGGCTACTTCATGAAGGGATACCCCAGAGAAGATTGGAGAGGATGGGGTTAACACAAAAGATAGGAGAGAGCTCTAGTAAGGGGGTCCACTTCATTGTCATGGGCAAGAAAAGCCATTTTTGGCAAAGGCACTGGAGCAAATTATGAAGACAGCATTGTCTAGCAGGGTAGATACAGAAGAACAGGATCTGATGTTATTATAACACTGTCCATTTGAAAATCCTTATTTTATTTGTGAAAATAGAGAAAGGTTTTGGTTTAATTATATTCCTCAAAGTTAAAACTAGCAGTGTGAAGTCTAGAATAAACTAGGTGAGATTATATTAGTAATTTGCCCTTGCTTAAATACAGAATAAAATGAAATTAACATAAGCTCTTACCAATCAGTCAGTCTTCATATTTAATGCACCTGAACAGGCATACTCAAATATATTTGTGTGGGCCTCTACAATTCTGGAATTTCCATCTACATGCTGTATTTGAAAGAGCTAGACCATAGAGCTTCCTCAGTACAAGAATTCATCAGTCCAACAACTGTCACCTTACAGTCTCTGTCTGTCATATTAACATCTTCTTTGGCTACCCATCATTTTAATGAGACAGGATTGATTCCTGACAGAGGCTCAAATGAATAGGAAAATGCTAGCTGGATTTTGTCGAAGGGAAAAAATAAAAGTGATCATGCTGTGAATCCTGCAGATATTGTTCCCTCATTTTCACTTTGGTTTCCCCATTTAATAGCACTTTCAATCTTGGCACTCTAAGTACATACAAGGATTAATCTATTCCAACTCATTAAAAACAGAATGCTGGAAATTGTGTTTCCAATTCATTATTTTTGTAATTGTGCTTATGTGTGCTAGTTAAGTCACTATTGTGCCCAGCAGGGTGTGGTGGGAGAAGTGTAGCAAATTGAGTTTTGTACAGAATGTTCACATTTACTGGAATACTCACATTTAGAGTAATGAACAAAACCACATGTTTGTCCCAATTTTTAAAACTAAAGAGCAATAGAATTACTGAGTATACTTGAATTTTTTTCAAGTATGAACAGCTGAGTATGCAAGAGGCCCATGCAATGGGTCAAGAGACCACACAATCTGAATTGCAGGGTAAAACTTGGGCAAATCTACTGGAAACTGTGCTGCAAATAGTACCTGGGCCTCTCATCTCAGCCTGAAGAGTGAATTTGTCTATTACACAAATGAGCTCAGAATGAGGAGATGGTTCTACATTCTATCTGTTGACAAATAAACAATTCATCAATATTTTTGGTAATCAAGAAAAACATATTTTGGAAAGAATTAAAACATAGAAAATTTGATTTAAATAGAGTTATAATGTCTATTAACAGTAAATAAGTCCTACTTTTAAGAAACAATAGAGTAAATTCAGAGATAGCTAAAAATTCATCCATTAACAAAACACAAAAAATTGAAATATATAAGCCATATTATCTGACTCTTGTGCTAAAATAGAATAGAGTATCATAGTTTTGCTTATCTTGGACATTTCATTCAAATAAAATTGCATAATACTAGAACTTTAGCATACAAGTTCTTTAATAAACATGTTAAGAACGGTCCATCTGTTGTCCAGAATAGCTACACACTTTTACACTCCTACCAGCAATGTATTTGTGTTCTAATTTCTGCAACCTTGTCAAGACATGTTATTTGTCTTTCTTTTTGGTTCTAGCCATACTAAGGGTGTGAAAGTGATACAATGTCTCATCATGGTTTTGATTTGCATTTCTGTATGGACTAATGGTGGTGAGTATCTTCTTTCAAGTTCTTATTAGTCATTGAGATATCTTTTTTTGAGAAATGTCTATTGAATCATTAGTCCATTTTAAGTTGGGTTATTTTTGTTTTTATTTCTGAGTTGTAAGAGTTTATTGTATTTTTGAAGATGTATATACTTTTCAAATATTTTTCTGTCTTCTATAGGTTGTCGTTTCGATTTTTGAGTGGTGTCTTTTGTAACACAAAAGTTTTTAGTTTTGATGTGATCCAGTTTACCCATTTTTCTCCCATTGGTTGCTCATGCTTTATGTGTCATAGCTAAGAAGCAATTTCCCAATCTAAGGTTGCAAAGTTTATGTGCATGTTTCTTGAAGAGTTTTACAGTGTTAGCTTTTAGTTTTATTTTTGTTTTATTTATTTTTTAGTGTTTTGTGGCAGGGTCTCACTATGTAGCCCAGGCTGGTCTTGAAATCCTGTCTCAGCCTCCACAGTGCTAGAATTGAAGGTGCTTACCACCATATTTGACCTTTTTACATTTATTTTAAGTGTATTTATTTATTTACTTTCTGTGGTACTGGTGATCAATATTTCTTATTTTTAAATATTGGCTGATTTTTATTTGCAATCAATTTCTTACATGTGTGAGGTAGGAAGTCCCATTTCATTTTTTGCATATTGATATCCAGCTTTCTCAGTAGTGTTTGTTGAAAAAATCTTCGACTATTGAACTATTTTAGCACCTTGCTGAACATCAAGTGCCAACAAATGGATGGGTTTATTTCAGGACCTGAAATTATGTTCTGTATGTCCATTCTTGCTGCAGTACAACAGAGTATTGCAACTTTAGTACATTTTGTAATCAGGAAGTAGATATCCTCAGCCTAGATTTTTGCTCAAGATTGTTTTTGCTATTGTTATTCTGTTATGAGTATTTTATTCATTTTGATGCTGTTATAAATGGAATTACTCTTTAATTTCATTTTAGAAATGAAACACAATGTTCATTGTTAGTGTATAGAAATAAAATTGATTTTTATATATTAACTCTATACTTAGCCATTTGCCAAGCTCATTTATTAGCTCTGGTAGTTTATAAATAACTTCTTAGCATTTCCTATACAAAAAAATCATATCATCTGCAAATTGAGATTGTTTTGCTGTTTCTTTTGTAACACCGAGGCCATTTTTTCCCATACATGTCCTGGCTTGAACTTTCAGTACAATGAAGGAATATAGTAGTTAGAGTGGGCATCCTGCCTTGTTTCCCACCTACAATGGAAGCACTCACATTTCACCTGTATTTATTTAAACAGTTTTTTTTAATTTGAGGAAGTTATCTCTTCCTAATTCATTAAGTGGTTTTATCATGAAAAGGTTTGTGAAATGCTGTTTTCTGCAGCTTCTTAGATGGCTATGTAAGATATTTATCCTTCATTCTACTAAAGTGCTACTATCATTATTAATTCTTGCATGTTACATTCATGAAATAAATTCCTCTTGGTCATAGTGAATAATCTTTTTGATACGCTTTCAGATTTCACTGCTAGTATTTTATTGAGAATTTCTGTGGTTATACTAATAATAGTTGTTTGTCTGCAATATTTTTCCTTCATGAGTTCTCTCTTTCATTTTAGTATCAGAACAGTAATGGACTTATAGGATGAACTGAGAATTATTTTCTCCTCTTGTTTTTTGCAATATATGGTGAAGTACTGATGTTAATTCTTTGCACATTTGATACAATTTGCCAGTGATGCCGTCCAGCTCTGGACTTCCCTTTGAGTTTTGTTTTGTTTTAGGTGTATTCAGGTTTTCTGTTTCCTCCTCAGACAATTTTGATGGCTTGTATTTATTCTAGGAATTGATCCTTTTCATGAAAACTTTCCCAAGAGTTCCCCAAAGACCCCAAAGGACAAATTCATGCTGTGTTCAGGTTAAAATAATTGTAGTATTCAGGTAATTCCTAAATATTAAGGTAATTCTATTTTTAACATTGTTCATAGAACCTTTAGAACCTTTTATTTTCTATAAGTTTCACTGTAGTTGGAACCTCTTTAATTCCTAGAATATTTTAGTAATTTGAATCTTTTTTCTTTATCACAGTCACTCCAGCTAAAGGATGGATATTGCTCTTTCAGATGAAACAACTTTTGGTTTTGTTGATTTTAAATTTTTTAGCTCCAGTATTTATTATTTCCTTCCCTTGGCTTTCATTTTAGTTTGCTATTTGTAGTGGTTTTTTTTTTTTTTTTAATGTATCCAGGTGTGTTTCATTTCACAAGTGGTATTGTTTTGTTTGGTTTTTTTTCCTTTTGTTTACTTGATAAATTCAACTTTAGCTTTTGAAAACTTAGGCAAATGCACTCTGAGTGTTGTACAGTTTGAATATGTCACGTTTCAGATGCTGCTTTGCTGCAGTTCACCTCATTGTACATTTCCCTTTGTGGACCTTGGGAGTTTTTTGGGGCTAAACTGATTCCTAGAATAGAATTAGGGCAGCTCTCATCAGTAAATACTGATTGCTCTCCTTTCTGCTAGTTTATATTAGTACCAAAGTGCATGTGAATTCTTGTTTCTTCACATTTTTCTAACAAATTGTGTTAGTCCACTTTGTGTTAGTATAATCACATACAAAGAAAACACTTTTTTTGCCACAGTCTTAGTGGTTTCAGGCCATAATGATTGGGCACATTATTTGCATCTGTCATGGGAGTAGGTGCTGGAAATGAAGACAAGGACAAGGAGCTGGAATTCCACTCTTCCCACTGTTCCTCTGAGGGCATGCTTCTCATGACTGGAAGATCTCCCACCAGGTGTCATGTCCTAAAGGTTCCAATACCCCCTTATAGTACTAAACTTGGGACCAAGTCTTTACCTCATGGGCCTTTGGGGGACACAAATACAAACCATAGCACAATTGAATTTTATATTATTTTTTATATCATGTAATTTTTATTTTCATTTTTTCACTATCAAAATAAGGATGAAACATTCATATGAAAGTTAGTCTTTGAACTTCCTCATCTTGGATTCTCTGTTTTTAAGTTTTTCTTGTTTCCATCAAATTTATTAACTTTGCCTACTTATCAAGTGTCACTGAATATTTTTATTTCATGTTAGTTTCAAACACTAAGGTATCTTCTCTAAATTTGTCATTGCATATTTAACTGTGCCTGTGGTGTTTGTTTTGAATTAAATGCTTCATATTTGATGTTCATTTTGAATTTCAGGAATTTGAAATTCATTTCCCTACTTGTTTACAAAATTATTACTTTCCTCTTATTTTGAATGTGCTTTCCTAGTTTATGTTTCACTACCTTTTACAGTTGTAGATCTATTTTTTCTATGATGTGAGAAATCTAACTGTATTTGTCTTATATTGTTATCCCAATTTAAAATATCTATCATTACCCCAGTGACTTATGCTACTACTTATCATATAGTGCAATGTTTAGTGTGCATCAGTCTGTTCCATCAATTTATTTCATGCACCTTTGAGCAATAGAGCCACATTTTTGAAGGAGGTGAGTTTATGGTCTATAATGTATCATCTGATGAGAAAATCCTACTTATCCTTCCTTTTCCAATTGTCTTAGCCTTCCTGGAACCATTATTCCTTCAAAGCAGATACATATGGTTAATAAATTACAAAGGTTAATTTTGGTTTGTTTTTCAGTTGTCTTTATTTTCTAACTACTTTTATTAGCCTGTGTTAATATTACAGTGGTATCATTATGATAATTACATAGATGCACACAGTGTACATTGAATAAGTTCAACCCTTCTTTTCAGACCCTTGATCACCTCTTTTTCAAACAGTGTTTTGTGGGTTTCATTATGTTATCTTCATATAGACAGTATTTTAATGGTCTTCACCCCTCCAGCCCCAGTATTCTCTTCTTTATAAGATTACAGATTTATAGGTAAGCATTAATATTTATATTGATAAGTTGAATCATGAATTTTCATAACATATCTTTCCTTTTATGCCTTCTACATGTGCTTCATCAGAGCTTTGAACATATATATGTATATGTATCTATATGTATATGTACATACGTATGTATGTATCTAAATATATGTGCATGAATACATGTACAAAATTGCGGGTTCTTTTTATATCTTCTGCGATTTACTATTCTCATTGTCAGTTGTGGAAATATTTCCCTGTTAGTAATGTTTTAAATAGTGTTAAGCAAAACAATGGCTTAAAATAAAAGCTCCATAGATAATTCTGATAATTATCAGAATTCTAAGTTTGGCAAAGGTGTAACTCATGGGTTCAAATAAGTTAAAGACTACTGGCTGAGGGTTGCAATAATCCAAGCATGTTTTCTCCACTACTTGTGATTATCTCTATTATACAGAAATTTTTAAAAGATCTTTTGAGGTTAATTAACAACATCACATTTTCACTCTTTGCTGTGTTGTGAAGTAATTTATTTTTTACCAGTATGCATTGCATTCTTTAGTCAGATGACAGGTATTTTTTAAAGTGAGACATTAAATCCACAACTATTCAAAGAAAGTGAAAAGATATGTATTACTTTACATCTTCATAAGAATGTAGAATGGTCATTCATTGTAGTATTAATAATTTAGTGATTAATCACTGATAAAATTTGATCTGACAACTTACACAGAGGAAAAGGATATGTGCTTAACAATTAATTTTTCTTTTGGCTTCCAATATATACATCCTTCATTGCCTACACCTCACAACTTACTTTCTCTTTGATTGTTGTCCTTACACCTCACTTACATTTATATATATGAAGAATAATGCTCATGAAGCACTAAATTCTTGGAGAATCTGGAAAGGTAGAGAAAAGAAAGTCCAGGAAAAACACATGCCCAGTGGCTTGATCCCCAAGCTGAATTTCTGCTAATGACCCTTGTAGTCAGCTTATTGTGTGATATTAAAGAAATAAGAAAATGGGTTGAGCTCCAACCTTGGCTAAAATAAGATCCTAAAACTTTAAAGTAGAATGAGAGTTGTAGAAGACTTATAAATTGCCACTTCATACTCTTTATGGTATCTCAAATAAAATATACTTATTATGCAGGTGATTTAATTCCTCTTGAAAAACTACCTAGATGGGTATTGATGCAAAAATGAGGGAAAAAATTCAGTATCTTCAGTGAAAATGTTTGAGAAGTAGTAACATATGATGTAAAATGTCTTGAATCCCTTTCCAATATCTTTTACTTAGGAAAATGTTTCTTTCATAAGCATCATTTATTCTGTGTTTGATCTCCATCTATTTCTTGTCAATATGTATGGATATGTGTTCTGGTTCAAGTCTGACTTGCAAATCAAGACCTGAGAAACTTGAAGTTTGAGGGAAGGATGAGAAGAAATGGCTTTTATGTCCTAAGAGAGCATCTCCATCATTTAAAGAAAATAAGCAGTATTTAGAGAGATTTTCCTTCCTGCGACGTATCACACATCCTATCTAAAATGGAGTAACCATCTTTGACAAACATCGATGTTGAATATTTTTTGTTCAATTTGACTCATGACATTTGTTTAGGATTTATTATATTGCAGATACTATGAAAAGCAGTTTATGTGGAATAACTGACTTAATTATGGCAACTATAACACAGTTATTTTTAAGTATGAGAAGAGAGAAGTTTAATAAGTTCTTGCAGTTTATTAAAATCCAGTGATGAAAAAGGATTTAAAACCAGGTAATTTGAGTCCTGAACTGGGGTTCACATGAACTATGCAGATTTTTATTTTCTGGTTTGACTTTATTGTTAGAATAACAAAACAAAGCCATTCTCTATGGATATTGTTTCCATTGACAGGTCAATTAATTTAAAAAGAATATTGGTAAATGTAGCCAAGACTGTTGAAATGAGATAAAACTGGTTCAGGAAATATTTTGTTATAGAAATTTAGAAAATACAATATTTTATATATATTACATTATATGCTCCCTTCCTTTATGTTCAAATATAATTAACACTCGCAAATCTAGTTTTACCTTCATATACTCTGACTCATTTTTCCTCTGCCCTTGATTGATATTTTTCAAAGCAATCCCCAAATGTCACATAATTTCCCCAAAAACATTTCAGAATATACCACTAGAAGATATTCTCTTAAAATATAACAATAAAACCATCATTATACTAAAATTAACAATAACTTCTTAAAGCCAAAAAATACACAGTTTTCAAAATTACTTAATTACTTCATTTAAAAAGTATTTGATTGGTTCACATTAAAATGGAAACCCAAGTAAGAAATTTGTTCTGTTTTTTCTTTGCCTCATCATCTCTGATAAAGACTCCAAGAAGCCCAGGTATACTGAAGGACACTTATGAGTTGCAGAAATAAAATGTTCTCTAAAGGCTGGACAGAGTATAAGTTTTAAAGATTTCAGGAGCCTAATAACATTGAAAAGGAATCATGTCTAGCAGATGATTTTCAGTTTAATATTGTGAAAAATCATATTTTGTTAATTCTTAATCTTAATTAACCAATTACTGGGTCATTAAACGGGGAGGTCTTTGTCCATAAAAGGCTACAAAAGGTAAATATGTCAGAAACCCAGGAGGCAGCAACATAAAACTTGGGAGTCATAAGAAATAGTACTGTGATCAGCAGCCGAGATAGTTATGGAACATAGAATATACAAGCTAATGCTTGAAATCATGTATGAGTGGTTATGCCTCATAAGGATTGCCTCACCTAAGGACTCAGTCAGAGACCTTATAGAGAAGGGAAAAGATAAGAGCTAGACGATGGAAAGTTCTCAGGTTTAGTTAGTGAAGCAGAATCTATTTTTCCATGTTTGTGAAGCCTGAATATATACTTTATACTTTAAGGATATAATACTTTAGGGATTTGCTGAGGATCACACACCTGGTCAGATAGTGATAGGTCTTGACGTATCTGGAAGGGCACTTTGGTTATTTTTACCAAACTATATTGAGCCATATTTTCCAAGTACAATGCTTGATCTCATTTTTCGTGTGTGAAATCATTAAACATGAGAGATATCTCTTACGTCTTCAGACTGAACTTCCAGATGTAACGCTGTCCCATTACTCTAGAGGTTCAGCAGCCATGTTTGCTCTCCATTGTCAACGAAGGAAGACCAAATTTCACATCCTGGGTTAGTCTGCCTTGCAAGGTCTGTGTCCTGCTGGACTTGGCATTGTGCAATACCTCACCTTACCACTGGGCCCAGGGAAAGAACTCTTATGTCTCTGAGGCTTTGCTTGTGTAGTTCCTTCTCCTGAAATGCTCCCAGTTTCCCATGTCTGGCTATCCAAGTCTTGATTACCCTTTAATCTCAGTATCAAATATTACCTGTGTGTGTGTGGGGGGGGGTTCATTCTATAGTTTTGAATGAGAGACATTCAGTCATTTTTCATAAGCTCATTCAGCAACAATATTTACTATTTTCCAGTGTTGCAATAAGCATCAGAAGTGAATTTATGAACACAACTTCAAAAATCCCAGCCATTCAATTTGGGCACAGTGACTCATGCCTCTAATTCCAGGTATTTAGGAGACTGGCTTTGAAAGGATTGCAGTTGGAGACCAACCTGTGCAAAAAGTTTGTGAGATCTTATTTCAACCAATAAACTGGACATGGTGGTGAACACCTGTCACTCCAGCTATGTGTAATACATAAATAGGAGTACTGCACTCAGGAATTTGGGGCAAAAATGTGGGACCTATCCAAAAAATATCTGAAGCAAAAAGGGCTAGAAATGTGGTTTAACTGGCAGAGAATATGCCTAGAAAGTATGGCACCCTGAGTTCAAATACCAGTGCCATACACACACACACACAAAATCTCAGTAATCCAAAGGATTTGAATAAATACTTCCCCAAAGAAAATATATAAATGGCTGAGGATCACATGAAAAAATGCTCAACAACGTGAGTTAGAGAAATGCAAATTGAAATTGCAAATAAACTGCTACTTTCATGCCAATCCAGCTAGCTATTTCACAAAGCTGAAAACAAGTGTTTGCAAGGATATGGAGAAATTGGAACACTTTTCTATTACATGTAAAATGGCACCATCTTATGGAAAACCCTTTAGTATTTCCTTCAAAAGTTAAACTGGATTTCCATGTAGCCCAGCTATTGTACTTCTGGATATATTCCTGAAGAAATTGAAAGCATGGACTTAAACAGATCCCATACACCCATGTTCATATCAACATTATTTATAACATCTAAAAGTAGACACAACCCAGATTTCCACTGATGAATGAGAAAGTAAATAAAATGTAGCACAGACCTCCCATGTCCATTCCTGTGAAGGATGGACTACTCTCCATCCTTCACAGGAATGAGTAGAACTCTGATAATACTGCAGCGTGGATGAAACTTGACAAGAATATGCTAAGTGAAAGAAGCAAATAACAAAAGGTGTATAATTGTGCTTATATGAGCTACTTAGAAGAGGCAAATCCATCAGGACAGAAAGAATGGTGTTTTTACAACTGGTCCAGTTTGGGATATTGAAAAAGTTGTGGAAATAGATAATAGTGATGGTTGTACAGTGCTGGGGTTTGAACTCAGGGCCTTGCATTTGCCAGAAACTCATTGTATCACTTGAGTCATGTCCCCAGCCCTTTTTGTTTTTTACTTTTGTGGATAAGGTCTCGTACTTTTTGCCTAGGCCAGCCTAGAACCATGATCCTCCTACCTATACCTCCTGTGTGGCTGGGAATATAGGCATGAGCCCTGACATGTGGTTTGTTTGTCAAGATAGTGATCTCACTAACTTTTTGCCTGGGCTAGCCTCTGACTGCAATCCTTCTAATCTTTGTCTGTAAAGGAGCCAGGATTACAGATGTGAACCACAGCATCTGACCAACCATCTGTCATTTCTTTGTAATAACAATAACAGTGCAGGAAGAAGAGTGTGTGCCTTTTTCCAACAGTGGCACATTCATAAAGACTTGAAATTTTATTTTATTCTTGTAACCTGCATTGAAATCAGTGAGGTATTATTCATGATTGCTAAAAATTATAAACTACGCTAATGTCCATCAGAGGCAGTTGTTAAGTACAAAATCGGGCAACAATCCAGCTGGGCACTGGGCATCAACAAATAGTGAGGATTTTGAAGACTATGTAAGGAAACTTAAATGAAGATTGTTTTCTTGAAGGGTTTACAGGACATTTTTTCATTTTATAACCAATGTGCTATATTGTTTCATAATTAATACTTATTCAAATATTAAGAAACAGAAGATGAAACTAAATTGATCTAAAAGTTATGGAAGAGGAAAAATGTCTGTTAAGCTTGTGGATGGACATAATGAACCAGAATACCCTAGATCTAAGCTGAAGATGAACTGACTTGGCCTGAGTCAATAGTTGCCTAATTTTATGTGCTATGTCTATAATGTATGAATGAAGCAATAGTAGCAACATAGAGAAATAGGGCAGAAGTAATTGAAGGCAAAATTAACAATTAAATAATTTAATCAAATAGGAAATAGTTTAAGCCATTAATTTGAAGAGATTCCTCTCTGACAATTAAGGAATATTAACATTTTAGTAAAACAGATATTTAAAAATTACTATTCCCATGAGTGTTGTCTTCATGCCAATCTTGCTTCTCATAAGTCAATTGCTTGTACTAAAAATTCAAAAGAATAGACAAATAGTTCCATAATTCCCTAATGTGGGTGATATAAATGCACACAGAACTTCAAGGATAGTACACAGATATCTCTGTTGCTATCTTTTGCCCCAGTTTATTTATTCTTTGCCAGTTCTCTCTTTTTATATAACTTTTCCCAGAATACTGATATGACATATTATTCCTTATATATGTATTAATGTAACACACATAACTTCTCCCAATATATAATTATATTTTTTCCAGAAAATGCTTATAATTCTAATTAAATATGTCAGATTAGTGGAGACTAATGCTCCCATTAAAGACAGAAAATGTAAAATAGGTTTTGCTTGTGTTTTTGCTTTCTTGATTTTAATACTCTGTTTGAAGGTGTGTGCTTTGAGCTGGCAAGATGGGCTGTATATTGGAGAAAGCACATTAAGATAAGCCAACTTCCTACCTGCCACTTGCAGGTGCAACTACTACTTGCGAGAAAAGTCTTGCAAGGTATTTTCCAAGTTTTGGTATGGACAAGAGAGTAAGGAGGAGGTGTAGGGCAATGATATAAGAGGTAGAGAAGCTAATACAATTTTATGCAATTTTATGCCATTGTGAGATCAAAATTACATTTTAGGGTTACCTAAATCATGTGGATTTAGGAGGCTTAGATCTGAAAGAAAAAAGGCAATTGCAAAGCTGTGAGATCAATTCTCAACACAGGTTTCCATCTTTGGTCACTTATAATTTAGGTCCAAAGCATTAGAAGCTAAATAGTCAAATGGAAAAAGCTGAAAAGAAGACACAATTTTTAGTAATGTAGAGGTGCAGGAGAGATAAATATTTGAATTCAGACTCAACAAAAATGAGGGGCCCTAAGAGCCACTACAGGTCATTAAATTGTACTCACAGGAGGTCAGAAACTTAGTAGGAGTAGGGAAAACATAAATAAATACATCCTCTCAAAAGCTGAAAAGAAGCCTTTAATGAACAAAATTCTGGAAAGCATTGAGGTAATCTGTTGCTCTATGGTCATCTATAGGATAGGGTGAAGACTTTCTGCAGGAGGATAGCATCTATGATCCCTAAAATGTTTTATATACAACAATTGGAATTCAATAACAGTATTAACATAAGATTACAATTTAATGATTTCAAAAGTTACCCTAATTACATTTCTGCTTGTTCCATTGGGAGGTGGGATATACTTTCCCCCAACCATTGCGACTAGGTAGACCTTGCGATTAGCTGCGATGGATAAAATATATGTTGGAAATGATAATGTCTCTCTCTCTCTCTCTCTCTCTCTCTCAACTACCCTGAGCTAGCATGCTGGACAATGAGAGATCACATGGAAGACAGCTCATTTATCTCAATTAAGGCCAATGTAAAAGTTTATACCAAAATTATGAAACACTGAAGCTATGATCAGCAAATAACCAACCTTACACCCAGCTGACCACAGATATATAGATAGAACTAAAAGTGAAATGACTGGTAGATTGAAGAGCAATAACAGACACTCAGTTTTGGACTTGCTTATAACATGGTAGTAGTTATTTAAAAATAACTTTTTAATAGAAACCAGGAGGAAAAACAGACAATATAAACATACCCTTAGATGACCCAGTTATTGAAGATATTATACAGGGGCTTAAAAATACCTGTGATTAATATATTCACTGACATCCAAACTAAGAACTGAGCAGTCATCAGGAAATAAAAAATAGTGAGCCCTCTGTATCCATGATTCTATATCTGTGGATCCAACCAACCATGGATCAAAAATATTAGGAAAAAATTGTGATCATGGCTGGGCATGGTGGCACATGACAGTGGTACCAGCTACTAAGGTAGCAGAGATAGGAGGATTGCAATTTGAGGCCAGTCTTGGCAAAGTTAGCATGGTATTCCATCTGAAAAGCAAACTAAAAAAGCAAAAGGACTGGAGGCAAGAGTCAATTAGTAGAGCCCTTGCCTACCAAGGGTGGAGCCCTGAGTTCAATTCCCAGTGCTGCAAAAAAGGGAAAAAATGTGTCTTACTGAACATGTACAGACATTTTTCTTCTCATTATTCTCTAAACAATATAGTATAACAACTATTTAGATATTGTTGCATTGTATTAGGTTATTATTGTAATCTAAAAATGATTTAAAGTATACAGGAGAATGTGCATAGGTTATACGCAAATACCATACAATTTTACAAAAGTATCAAAGGGTTTTGATATCTGAAGTATGGTAGTGGTGATCTGTCTTGGAGCTAATCTCCTGTGGATCCTGAAGGAAAACAAATATAAGAATTAACATGTAATTGAAAATTCATTAAAAAGACAACTTTCTAAATTTGATCCAAAATGAAATAGAAAAATTTAGATTATTATATTTTTAGTATTGCAATGCTTTTCTTCCCCAAATGAGCCTGACATGGTTTCACTGATAAATATAGAGTAATTTTGTGAATATCCACTTGTGACAGTTATTTATTATGACATTGTTTCAAAGTAGATTAACCAACTTCAAAATGTAAGAAACTGAAATTTACAGAACATGAAAATTAAGGTTAGAGTCAACTTCATCTAACCAAAACATGTTTATATTATAAACTGAAGTTTATATTTCTCTCACATGATTGTGATCTTAATTCATTCATTAATAATATAGTTATACTAATACTGTTTTTATAAAAGATAGAGTTTTGACTCCTTAAACCATAACATTCCACCCCTGGCCCTTAAAGACTATGTCCATGTCGTAATAAAAAACACATTTAGTCCATCTCCAAGAGTACTCATAGTCTTGACAGGTTCAACCTTTCTTGAGTCCAAGTTCAAAATCATCTATGACTCAAGGCAAACTCTTATCTGTAAGCCCCTGACAAATCAAAAAGAAAGTTACATACTTCCAAAGCACAATGATATGAAATAAAAATTCCCATTCCTAAAGGGAGGCATAGGTGAATGCCAAGGAAGAGTCAGACCAAAGTAAGACTCAATTCTAGCAGGGCAAATATTAAATACTATAGAACTGTATCTGGGACCCAGGCATGCAGTGACATGATGGGAACTCCATAAGGCTCAGAAAACCCCACGCATACAGCCTTGGCATTTGTAATCCATATTTGCCTCTAACTTGGACTTTCTCCACTAAACTGTTTGCAGCATTCCTGACATCTCCAACATTCTGGGGTCTCCACTGCAGCTGAGGCTTCACCTTCATGGCCTCACATGTTACTTTCTCAGGAGTTGCGCACAGGGACCCAGATTCTGTCACACATTGCCTGGCTTCCCAGGCTTTCCTTTGAAATATTGGTTGAAGTGTCCACAACACTTTAATTCTTTGATTCATGCCTACAAAATCAGCATCATATGAATGATGCCAAGGTCTGCTGCCATCTTGGTTGGCAGCTGGGCCCACAGCTTCACTGGCCTCCAATGACTGAGTGGCAGTGCACAGTGAAACACATCCTGGGGAAACCCTTCTCTAGGTGACCCTGTGCGTGAAGGACAGAGTATAGTTGCTCTCCTCTCAAGGGAAAGTATTTCAAATGAGTTTCCTCTTTCATACCCTTGAGTCTGAGATGAGTGGTGTTATGGTTTGGATTGAAAATGTTCCCCCAAATGGTTCATGTATTGAAAGGTTGGTATTTAGGTGGTAGCAATTTGGAAGATTCTGGAATCTGTAGGAGATAGGAACTGGGAAGAAAAGTAGGTCAGAGGGGCTGTGTCCTTAGGGACTGTTTCCTATTCTAGGCCACTCTCTGTCTTTTCTCTTCCATGAGGTAGGTAGCCTCTGCTAATGCTCCCACCACCATGAAGTTCTACCTCACCACAGGCCCAGAACCAACAGAGCCAAGGATTATGTACTGAAACCTCTGATGCCATGAGGTAAAATAATTTCCTTTTTAAATTGGTATCCTCATCTATTTGTTTATAGCAACTATAATAAAAGTAACACAGGTAGAGTCTGGCCATTTCTTGAGATGTCCTCATGTCATCTTTCCTATCATCCCAACACCAAATACTTGACTTTCTTTTAATGGTGCTAATTTCTTTAGAAACCATGCTTTTCTTAGCCTCAACTTTGTTCTGGTTTTTCTGACCAAATTGCAAGTTTTCAAGTCTTTTTGCTCTTCTTTTTGTTCCATATTTTCACCATAAACTGGGCTAAAAGCAGCTAGCAATAATCATGCCACAGCCTGAATGCTGGATTGCTTTGAAATTTCTTTCACCATATTAATTGGACTTGAATTTTGAAGAATATTGAAACTGTTAAGATTTTGGAGAGTCTGGAGATGGACCAAATGCATTTTGCTTAATGAAATAGCCAGGGACAGAATGTCATCATTTGAATAAGAAATGTCCCTCTTAGGCTCATGTATTGATCACCTGGTCCCTAACTCTAGTACTATTGTGGGAGGTAGTGGAAACTTTAGGAGGTGGGGCCTAGCTGGAAGAAGTTGGTCACTGGGGGGCATGCATTAGAAGATTTTACCTGGTCCCTGGTCCCCTCCTCCTTGTCTGCTTCATAGTTCATCCACCATGTCTTCCTCACATGATGGCCTAAAACCCTGAAGCCAATAGCCATAATATATACCTCCTCCCTTGAGCTGCTTATGTGAGCTGTTAGGTCACAATGAAGAAAAGTCTGACTAACAAAATCCCCAGACACTTTTGTTGGCTGCATAATGTAAAGTGATTTGGATGTGCAAAGGTGAAACTTAATGTAAAGGTAAATTTTGCATTTTTAACTCTACCATATTTACTCAAATTCAACAGTTTAAGTATTTTTTAAATATTTATTTTTTTATTAGTGTACATTAATGATACAAAGGAGTGTCATTGTGATAATTCCATAGATGTATACTCTCTACTTTGGAAAATGTTCACCTCCTCTATTACTCCTTATTATATTCCTTTAATCCTCCTTCTCCTCCTCCCCCTTTTCAAACAGTATTTGGTTGGTTTCATTTTATAATACATAATATAATATATGATATGATATGATATGATATAATATAATATAATATATATGAGGAGGGATAAAGGAGAAGGTATTGGGGGAATTTAAGTAAAATACTGATGTAGATTAGAAATGAAAGATGTGGGGGCTGGAGCTGTAGCTGAGTGGTAGACCTCCTTCTTAGCATGAGCATAGTCCTGGGTTTTACTCCTAGCACTGAAAAAAAAAATTGTGAGGTCAAGTTTTTTATGTATAATTTATCAATAGTGTATTTTCTTATTTTTCAATAGTCATCTCAGAATTGCATATTTTAAATAAATACCATAAAACTTGCCTTTCGAAAGTATAAATCTCATTAGCTTCTAGTATATTTACAGTTATATCACCATAATCACAATCAAATTTTGAAATGTTGGAGAGAGGCAAAATGGCAGAGAAATAGAAGCTTTATCCATCAGACCCTGTAAAAAATAGTATGGATAATTCTGAAACATTATTTTTTCTCTGAAAGAAACTTCATACCATTTAGCAATCTCTCCCATTTCTTTGTGAATCACCCAGCCCTAAGCTGCTCCTAATCTATTTTCTTCTAGAAATATGTTTAATCACATCAACATCTGCTGAAAAGACTAAAGCATTGAAGAAAAGAAAAAGAATGAACTTTAAGTGTAAATTTTTTTTACAGAAATTAATGAATTTTTGGGCTAAAACTAAGTTAAAACAAGAATTCTGAGCACTGTGCCAAGTACTCACGGTAATTTTCATGGAGACCAGATGAGCATGACCCCCTCCATTCCCTTCAGTGTACAGTGGACAAAAAGAAGACCAGAGAAGCACTGTAAGTAGAAAGTTTATGATCAGATAACTGCTAATATAAATGATATAACAAGATAATATTGTAAAAACAGAATATGAGAGTAAAATAAGTGATTTATATTATTAGCTGTTTATGAGAAACAAAATATAAAAATAAGAAAGGTTAAAAGTAAAATGATATAAAATATTTATTCGGTAAAGGCTAAAAAAGAAAGCTACCATTAAATAAAGGGGAGTATAATACATTTTTTGGGGGGGTGATAATAGGAGTTGAACTCAGGACCATGAGCTTGCTAGGTAAACACTAAACCACTATACACATATAACTTAAGCAATGTCTCCAGTCCTTTTGCTTTTAGTTTGTTTTTCAGAAAGTGTCTCATACTTTTGACTGAGTTGGTCTCAAGCTTCCGACCTCCTACCTCCTCTTCCTGAATAACTAAGATGACAGCTGTGTGCCACCATGCTCAGCTTGTTTTTGAAACAGAATGTTGTTAACTTTTGCCCTATCTGGTCTTGAATCACAATTTCTGGGGATTATTATGAGTTGCTGAAAACATCAATGGAATCAGAAGTAAATTATTGCAAACTGACTTGCAGAAAATGACACACGATTAGATATATAAAGTAAATATTACAGTTACTAGAACAGAACCTGGCAAACTAATTAAGAGGATACATTTATGCATGCATGTATATATACATTTACTTATTTTTATATCTGTATATCTTCGCTGAATGTAAATTCTTCAGAACAGATATTTCTTGTTTTATAGCTTGTGTACATCACCACCTATCATAGTATTTAGAACAGTGCCAGATATGAGATATTTCAGAATTTATTTTTTGAAAATAATTTTTAATATAGCAAGTCAAAATCTTCTGAGAAAAAAGTGGCAGTGACAGATTATTGAATTAATAAGTTTTAAAAACTGTCAAGGAGGAACAAAATAAAAATCTTCTTCCTAGAAAATTTAAAAATAGTATAATATAGTCTATATTTACAAATATTCTTTACATTATTTAAAAGCATTTTTAACAAGAAGTTTTAGAAAATTTTAAGAACTGAAGTGAAATCTTTTCAATAACAAAAGAATAAAATCTTTCAACATAACATACATTGGCCAACAAATTAACTTTCAAAGTGGAGGAAAACTATTTTTCTTTCATAGAAATTGAAGTGAAAAAATTAATGACTGGGAGATCATCACTACAAGAAATGCTACAGAAAATTCTTCAGGTACAAGGGGTATAAAATCAGATTGAAATTTTGATTATACAAGTAATAAAGAACATTAAAACAGGCAATTAAGTGTTTATGACTTTTAAATCTTAAAAGATTTACCAGTGTAGAAATGCAACAGATGATAAAAATGAGAAATTGTAGGATATAGTTTCAAAGATCTTTCAATAATCATTAAATGTTATAAAAAATAAGCTATCATAGTTAAAAATATATTGTAGATCTTAGAGAAAATATTATTAAAATAAAAAATGATAATAAACCAATGGTATGAATAAAAGTATTTAAAATACAAAAATAGACATCAATAGAGGGAAAAAAACAACAGATGTGACAAAGAGAAAAAAACAGCATGATGCTAGATTTAATCAATTTATGTCACTTAACTGTATTCAAGGAAAATGACATAAACATTACAATTACAAGGCAGAGATTCTCCCAGTGGTTAAAAGAAAAAGCCTTCAATACATGTTGCTAACAGCAAAAAAGGAAAATCATTAAACAAAATGACATAAGTTGATTAAAGTATGGAATTGCTAAAACGAAGAAAAACAAAGGTGAGATGATTGAATTAATACCAAAGATTTAATCATAAGACAAATTATAAAGAATGAGGAAATATAGTTCATAATGAAGTAGTCAATATAATGAAAGGATAGAACTTCAGAACTCATGAAACAAAAAAATGGTAAAAAGGAAAAGAAAATAGAAATTATACCTATATTTAGAGATTTCATCAGCCCTCTCTGATTAATAGATGACAAATAGACAAAAAGTAAATAAAAAAATAGAACAGTTGAACAACACTATCAACCAACTTGACCTACAAGCTATTTTCAGAAAAATCTACCTCAGGACATTATAATAAACTGCCTTTTCATCTGTAAACAGAACAGTTACCAAGATGTTCATACTTAGGTATATAATAAAATTTAAAAGCTGATCTAAAATATGTCCTCTTACTGTAACAGAATTAAATTAAAATTTAACAATGTTTTCTGGGAAATTTCCAAATGATTAAAAAGTAAAAAAAAAAAAAGACTTTTAAATAACCTATTGGTCAATGAAAACAGCAAAATAATTCCAAAACCATAAGTGAACATAGTTAATTAGCAATTAATTTTTCTAGGCGTTTGAGATGTAACATTAGGTGATTGATTTGAGATCTTTCTGTCTTTTTAATATATGCACTCATGGCTATAAACTTTGCTCTCAGGACTGCCTTTGCTGTGTCCCATAGGTTCCAGTAGGTTGTGTTCTCATTTTCATTGACTTCCAGGAACCTTTAAATTTCCTCTTTATTTCAGCAATGACCCATTGTTCATTAAGCAATGAATTGGTCAGTTTCCACTTGACTTCCAGGAACCTTTAAATTTCCTCTTTATTTCAGCAATGACCCATTGTTCATTAAGCAATGAATTGGTCAGTTTCCACTTGTTTGCAAGTTTTTTGTCTTTACTTTTGTTGTTGAGTTCTAGTTTTAATGCATTGTGAATCAGATAGAATGCAGAAAATAGAAAATAATGTCTATTTTCTTATATTTGCTGCAGCTAGCTTTGTGCCCTAGGATATGATCTATTTTGGAGAAGGTTCTGTGGCTGCTGAGAAAAATGTATATTGTGTAGAAGTTGGATGAAATGTTCTGTAGACATCCACTAAGTCCATTTGATCTATTGTATGTTTTAGATCTAGAATTTCTTTATTGACTTTTTGTTTGGATGACCTATTTATTGATGATAATGGGGTGTTAAAGTCTCCCACGACCACTGTGTTGTAGTTAATATATGCTTTTAGGTCCTTCAGGGTATGTTTGATGAAATTGGGTGCATTGACATTGGGTGCATATAGGTTGATAATTGTTATTTCCTTTTGGTCTATTTCCCCTTTTATTAGTATGGAATGTCCTTCTTTACCTCTTTTGATCAATGTAGGTTTGAAGTCTACTTTGTCTAAGTATTGCTACTCCTGCCTGTTTTCAGGGACCACTGGCTTGATAAATCTTCTTCCAGCCTTTCATCCTAAACCTATGCTTGTTTCTATCAATGAGATGGGTCTCCCGTAAACAACAAATTGTTGGATCTTCCTTTTATATCCAGTTTGTCAAACAGTGCCTTTTGATGGGGGAATTACGTCCTTTAACATTAAGTGTTAGTATTGATAGGTATGTGGTGATTCCTGTCATTTAGTTATCTTAGTTGTTTGAGGGTTTGATTGTGTGTAGCTTAATCAATGTTACGCTCTACTTTCTTGCTTTTTCTTTTCCTATAGTTTGGTGCTGCCTGCCCTTTCATGGTTATGTTGGGTTTCACTTTCTGTGTGCAGAATCCCTTGAAGAATCTTTTGTAGTGGTGGCTTTGTGGTTATATATTGTTTTAGTTTCTGCTCATCATGGAGGACTTTTATTGCTCCACCTATTTTGAATGATAGTTTTGGTGGGTAGAATACCCTAGGGTTGAAGTTATTTTCATTCAGTGCCCAGAAGACCTCACTCCATGCTCTTTTTGCTTTTAAGGTTTCCGTTGAGAAGTCTGCTGTGATTTTGATGGGTTTACCTTTGTATGTTATTTGTTTTTTCTGTCTTACAGCCTTCAATATTCTTTCTCTATTCTCTGTACTTGTTGTTTTAATGATAACATGTCGTGGGGTAGTTCTACTTTGGTCAGGTCTGTTTGTGTCCTAGAGGACTCCTGTACCTGTATTGGCATAGTTTTCTCTAGATTTGGGAAATTTTCTGTTATTATTTTGTTGAATATATTATGCATTCCTTTTGCTTGCACCTCTTCTCCTTCTTCAATGCCCATGATTCTCAGGTTTGTTCTTTTGATGGAGTCAGTAAGTTCTTGCATTTTCTTTTCACAGGTCTTGAATTGTTTAATAGTTCTTTGGTTTTTCCTTTAATTACCATTTTATCTTTGAGTTTGGAGATTCTGTCTTCTTTTTGTTCTAGTCTGCTGGATTGGCTTTCCATTTTGTTTTGCAGTTCTGTTTCATTCTTTTTTCTGAGGTTTTCCATATCCTGAATCTCTCCCTCTTTAACATTGTCTATTTTCATCCTGAGTTCATTTATCTCTTTATTTATCATGTTCTTTGTTTCACTTTGGTGTTTGTACAGTGCTTCTATAGTTTCTTTTATTTGTTCTTGTGCTTTCTCAAATTCTCTATTTTTGTTGTCTAGGAATTTCTTGAGTGTCTCCTGTACTTTTTGGTTGACCGTATCGAGTATCATCTCTGTAAAATTCTCATTGATTACTTACAGGATTTCTTCTTTCTTCCAGAGTGTTCCATTGGGCTTCATTGGGTTCTTTGACATAGTTTATCTTCGTTTTGTTGGAGTCTGAATCTGGGTATCTGTTTTCTTCATTTCCCTCTGCTTCCTGTACTAATTTATTATTGGTAGGAAAATGGTTTTCTTCTTTTTTCCATCTTCCCATCATTCCCCTTGCTACTGTTACTGTCCCTGTACTGTGTGTAACTCAGTATTGTCTAGCTTGTAATAGTAATAATGATGATATCTATAATGGAAGGGTAAGAGGAGAGAGAAAGCAAAGAAGGTAAAGAAAAAAGGAAAAAAACCAAAACAAAAAAACAGAGCCAAAGAAATAAACAGGGAGAGATTGTATACTAACCAACAGTGAGCCAAACAGGCATTAGAGAGACAGAGAGAGGATAATAATAATAATAATAACAATAATAATTCCCAAGTTCAAATGCAATAAAGTTTCAGTCTTAATAGTTTTGGTGTTAGTCCTTCAGCATCCAGACCTGGTGTTGGTGTCTGAGTAGTAGTTCTGTCGTTGTCTCATCAAAGAAAAAAAAAAAGTAGTCTGGAGACGAGACAGCTTTGTAAATGTCTGTCTGAGGCTGTGTCTTACCTGCCACCTTCTGTCAGCCAGCTGCTGCTGCAGGTTTTATTTATTGCAGATCTCAGGAATGAGCTTTACACTCACCTAGCCCTGCAGGTTTTGTTTATTTAGAATTCTCCTGGATGCTTGCCCCTTTTGTTTTCTCCAGTATACAGCCTTACCTGCCTGTTGAAATTGCAGGCGTCCCTTCCCTACTCTCCTGTGGAGTGTGCCACTTTAGCTGCTGTTGGATGCCTTCCCCTCTCCAAGCACACTGGGGGAGGTGGTGCCACACCTGCCTTCTCTGGCCAGTTTGTTTCTTTACAGTTCACGTGAGTGAGTGCCCCTCCCCGACTCTCTGGAGCTCAGGGCACCCCACCCTCTTTATTTTTCAGCTGCTTGTTTATTATTCAGTTTTTTTTTTCTTTTTTCCCTGGGCAGGGTCAGCAGTCTGTCCAGGGGGCTATGCTGATTTGTCCCAGGGAGTACCACATGCCACTTATTTGCTCACCTGGTGCTCTGCATCTTCCAAGCAGGTTAGGAACTGGCATCTGGTGGTGTGGGAGCCTTCCTGGTTTCTTTAATTATCTAAAAATTAAAACTTGATTTTGCCTTATAGCAGCACAAAACTTTAGTCCAAGTGAAACATGGCTCTAACTTTCAAAGCAAACAGAATCATGATTCTAGAAGAGATATGAGTGTACATCTATGATCTCTATGGTTACAACTTTTATCAAAAAGAGAATGAGTCGTCATTCCCCAGAAAGTAAAAGACTGATAATTTGGACTAGGTTAAAATGTGTAACTTCAGAAGATATTATTAGAAGGGTAAAAAGAGGGGCAACATAGTGAGAGAAAGGCATTTGCTAGATCTAAAACAAACAAAAATACAATGAACTCATACAACTCAATGTGAAAACAGCAAATTGGATAGTTTTAAAAACACAATTTACATATGAAGATATCCATGACCAACAAATCATATTAATCTAAATTGTTTCAGCAAATGGCAAAATAAAGTCACATTACAACACCATTCATCACACATAAACACCATTTCAATGAACAAAAGCTGAGTTTCTGTTAATTGGCAAAAAAGTGGAGCACATTGAATTTTCATTGTTAAAGTTGATCCAACTTAGTCATTAGGTGGTAAAGATGAAGATGACCATTTTCTTTTCAATGTGTATACACCAAAGAAACTTGCTTATTTTGTACAGAAACAGGTATAATCATGTTAAAAAGCAGCATTTTCTAATAGTGTATGTTTGGATGCAAGAAAATACTTAGGGAAAAAGGTTAGTTAAGTTATGCTGTATTCATAAAATAAAATAATAAGAAGTAAAAGGTGTTATCGGTTCAAAGACAAATTTAAAGAATGTACTGTTAGAGCAAAAACTCAGTTCAGAGGCAAAGTAAATAATATGTTGTTCAGAAGTACAAATACACATAGTGAAACCAAAAAAAGCAACTTTGCCTCTGGGAGTGGAGAAAGAATCAGGCCAGAAAAGGGCATAAAATTGGCTTCAATTTAAAGGAAATGAAATTCTTCTTTCTTCAAATGCATAGTTTCTCATGGGTTTAATTTTTGCATTCATTACTAAAACCAATACAATATATAATCTTTGTAGCTACTCAATATTTAATACAATCTTTTAACAGTAATACTTGTGAGTTATCTATTTGTCATCCATTTGCTGTCAGCCTTTATAGCTCACCCCTAACAATTATTTAGAAAATAGCTTTACATAAGGTTTAGCCTTATATAAATATACTATCTGTAGTAATAAAGCTGATGATATTTTGACAAATTAATTAATTCAATATGTTTTCCAATGCTTTTTATGAGTTAGTAGCTGTCTTCGATCATAATATGAACTCTTTATAACAAACCTTTCATATACTGAGAAGTCATTTTTCATATTTTGCTATTAATCATGATATCACAATTATGGATGATAATTTTAGGAATCTAAAGGAAACAAGCAATAAATTATGCAATGAGGCTTTTTATTTTCTCCTTTGCATATTTCAGCACCTGTAAAGCATTGATTGTAATCAGTGAGATACACGTTCATGCAACCAGAATAAAGAGTAGTGCTGCATCAAAGGTAGAGAATATTGAACACTAGTGAGCACAGAGACCTTTTGCGAGTCCCCCTGAGAACTTCAGCCTATCCCATCTACATGCATCATGACCTTTGCCTCACAACTTGTTACCTAATTCCCCTTCCTTCATTGGGGAGCAAATAAATACATATGTGATGCCTTTTTTGTTTTTCAAAAGGTGTATATGGGAATTTAAGGCTGAAAAACAGGGAGAAATAAAGAAATTCCTACTAAGTAGAGAGAATGTAAAAACTGTTTCTTATTTGGTTTATTACAGCACAACATATTAGTAAGTGTTATCTTTTTTTTTTTCATTTCATAATACTGGGGTTTGAACTCTGGGTTGCACACTTAGTAGGCAGGTGCTCAAATACTTGAGCCACTCCACCACCTTTTTCATGTTGGGTATTTCTTTTTTCTTTTCTATGTCTTAAAGTTTTCATTCATGTATGTATTTTTTATTATCATATTATTGTTGTACTCAGGGTATATGGCAACATTTACAAAAGTTCTTACAATATATCATAGTTGAATTCACTCCCTCCATCATTCTCCTTTATACTCCCTCCCCTGTTCCTAGAATAGTTTCAACATGTCTCATTCTTCCATTTTCATACATGAGTACATACTATTTCCATTACATGCATCCTTCTACACCCTTTCCTAATACCATTCTCCCCTATCACTGGTACCAACCCTCAGGTAAAGACCTGCTTTACCTTCCTATTCTCCATTTTTGAAAAATGCATTTTTGTTCGTTTAAGATAGCTCTACAGGGAGTTTCATTGTGACATTTCCATGTATGTATGTATGTATGTATTATAACCTGAATTGTTTGGTTTTCTTTTTTCTTTCTACCTTAATCCCTTTTTTGGTGATTTCAGCAGTTGTAAAAATTATATATTGATTCTTATATAGACAGTACATCAACCATATTCACCTTCTTAAGTTTCTTCTTTTCTACTCCCCCTCTCATATGTGACCTCCCTGTAGTGTGACCTGTTTTGCATTATATTGCTGCATTTGTATTAGGTCTATATTCCAAATATGAAAGAAAACATGTGGCTTTTGGCCTTTTGAATCTGGCTAACTTCACTTACAATGATGTTTTCCAGTTCCAACCATTTACCTGCAAATGACAAAATTTCACTCTTCTTTGTGGCTCAATAAAATTCCATTGTATTTTCTTAATCCATTCATCAGTTGTGGAGCATCTTGGCTGTTTCCATAGCTTAGCTATTGTGAATAGTGCTGCAATAAACATGAATGTGCAGGTGCCTTTATTGTAGCCTGATTAACTTTCCTCTGGGTATATCCCTAGGAGTGGAATTGCTGATCATACAGCAGTTCTATTTTTAGTTTTTTGAGGAGTCTCCATACTGTTTTCCATAGTGGTTGTACTAGCTTACATTCCCACAAGCAGTGTATGAGGGTTCTTATTTCCCCACATTCTCGCCAACATTTGTTGTTGTTTGTGTTCTTGATGGTAGCTATTCTAACAAGTATGAGGTGAAATCTTAACGGAGTTTTCATTTGCATTTCCTTTATGGCCAGGGCTTTTGAGCATTTATTCATTTTTTTTTATTTTGGGGGGAGTTTAGTTTTTTGAGCTCCCTGTATATTCTGGTTATCAATCCCTCATCAGGTATATAGCTGGCAAAGATTTTAAAGCTGGCAAATGGCCTGCCTCATTAATCTGGGGACCATTTCTTTCATTGTGCAGAAGCTTTTTAGGTTTATGTAGTCTGTACTGGGTTTTTTGAGATAGAGTCTTGAGAACCAATTTTCTAGACTGCTCAATCTGCAATCCCCCTGATCTCTGCCTCCTGAGTAGCCAAGATTACAAGCATGAGTCTCTGGCACCTGGCTAATGAGTTATGTTTTTTTCTGAAATAGTCCCATTATTTATAGCATTCAACTTGGTGCTGACATTATTCTTCTACTACTCTATTTAAACTCAAGTCTTGTACAAAAGAACTTAAATCTCTTCTCAACATATATCCATTGAATTTATTTCCCAAAGAACAGGAGGCAAGGCCTCTTTGTGACTCAAAAAATGTTTACTTAGATTATTATGAGAAAGATTATTACTCAGTTTTGCTGTTGTCCTGAAATTTCCCTATAGCTACTCAAATAAGAATTTCATCAATAAAATTAATAAAAGCACAACCTGAGGTTACTTTGAAATAAAATTTTAACACAGGGATCTGTTGTATCAGTGATTGTTGGATTTCTTTCCTGTTAAAAAAATTTCTTATTCTTAGCATCTAACCATCAAGATTTATAAATAAAGATTAGGCCACAAATTTTGACTTTTCAGCTAAGTCACCAGGTTACATAAATATTATTTGAAATATGTACTGGAATGGACTGTTCTGGTGTTTTATCATTAGAATTTAGTTGGCATTTGTGAGGAGTTTTTTATGCTCTTGCTTTGAAAATAATAGCCATTGAGAATAGGGATTTCTTATCAACAGGGCTCTATGAGTTCATAGTATGAAATACTTTTTTAACCAAAGTAAATAGAAATCACAAGTAAACTATAAGAAAAAAAGTTTTAATGTACATTGCATAGCATACAATATACATTAATGTATATTGTATAATGTATATTGTATATGCATATGTCTGTGCATATATATGTATATATAGATATGTGTGTATATATATATATATATATATATATATATATATACATACACATATATGTATGTGTTTATGAGTATAAGTGTGTTTTGGCCTCAATAAATAGAAAACAAAATGTATCAATAGGCCACAAAAAGAAATTAAGCAAAAAGTCATTTTTGAAAGCAATGTAGAGTCTAGGGTCTTCCTGGATGCCGACTGTAGAAACAACTTATGAATAATTAACATAAAAAAGTTTTCATGTGAACCAGCTTCATCATTTGAAGCTTAGTTTAACATTAGGTTTATCATCCAAGAAATTCAAGTTTAGTCCAAGGCTTTAATGGGTTTACAACTGAAATAACATGACTTGCCTTGGAGGAAAGCTTTATTAAAGCTACTTGTGCCCTGTGGGAATGTGCTGCATCTAACCAATCTTTAGCTTTGCTTTTCACTGTTTGGCAGGGCAGAGAGAACAGGAGAAATATACCAGAACACAGTTAAGTTGGTGTAACTCAAAGGAAATGGCCACCGCATACATAGAACCAAAAACATTGAATTGACTGTAAATTTACTTCCCAGGAAAAGTTAATAAAAATTGGTTGGCTGGAAACCAACATTCTACTTGAAAGACAAAAAAAGGCTAAATTGCCTACAATAACTTGTAATCATAAATAGCCTTCATATGTGTTTGCACTTAAATTCATACTGCCTGGGTAGTCCAAAATATTAAGACCAAATATTAAGCTGGAAGAAAGTCATCATTTATAGTGCCCCCAGGTGTCTGAAAAATGTAAATAAAAAGCTTCCCTAACCTTATCTTCAGTTCAAGTTATGTACGATTGTCACAAATAAACTATCAAAGAATTTTAGCCCAAAGTCAAAACTTGCAAATCACATAAGGAAATCAGAGGCAAATGAATTAAGTCTTATAGACAACAGGCAAACATAAGACTTAAAATGCTGCAATTATCAGGGACAACTATAAAATTAGTATAAAAATATGTACATAACTACCAATAAAGAGAAATATACTAGCTACAAATGAAAATAATACTAGAGAAGGAACCACAAAACTTCTAGAAAAATAGAGTTGACTAAAACTCACTGGATATAACTAAGAGCAGAATATACATGTGCTCTGGGAAAAACCTCGTCTCTGTGTCTGAGAATAGGCTTCAAGGTGCTGTGAAAATGAAGGAAGAGTCAGGCAGATCTAGGATGAATTGGTATCCACAGGTATCATTTTTGCATTTACATGCATGTATACACATTTTTATACCTTGTTCATTCTTCTGCACACTTTCCCCATGATATCTTCCCTCCCATAGATATTCCCCTAGGACCTGTTCCACACTCCTGTTCTCCAATTTTGTAGAAGAAAAAAGATAAAAGTTAAAAACAAAAGCATGACAGTTTTGCTTGTTTGAGATAAAGAGCTACACAGGAAGTTTCCATAATAATGTTTTATAACCCTAACTTTTTCATTCTACCTTGGCCCCTTCCTATAGTGGTTTCAGCCTGTTTAAGATTCCTATTGTCATTCTTATAGAGAGAGTATATCTTGTATAGAGAGTGTTTCATAGTATCGTTACATTTCTATTAGGTCTATTTTCCACATATGAGAGAGAACATGTGACTTTTGACATTTTGAGCCTGACCAAGTTCACTTTAGATGCTGTTCTCCAGTTCCATCCATTTACCTGTGAATGACAAAATTTCATTCTTCTTTGTGGCTGAGTAAAATTCCATTGCATTTAAATACCACATTTTCTTAATCCACTCTTCATTACTGGGACACCATACCTGTTTCCATACCTTAGCTACTATGAATAGTGTTGCAATAAACATGGGTGTGCAAGTGCCTTTATTATAAACTGAGTCATATCCTTTCGAGTATATCCTTAGGAATGTTATTGCTGGATGATATGGCAGATCTATTTTTAGTTTTGAGGAGCCCCCATACTGTTCCGTTATGGTTGTACTAGCTTACATTCCCACCAGTAGTGTATGAGGGTTCCTTTTTCACCACATTCTTGCCAACATTTGTTGCTGTTTGTGCTCCTAATGGTAGCTATTCTATCAGGAGAGAGGTGCAATTTTAGTGTGGTTTTGATTTGCATTTCCTTTATGTCTAGGGATGGTGAGCATTTTTTCATGTGTTTTCTAGCCATTTGGAGTTCTTCTTTTGAAAAGCCTCTGTTCAGTGCATTTGCCTTTTTCTTCATTAGGTCATTGATTTTGGGGGAGTTTAGATTTTTGAGCTCAGTGTATATTCTGGTTATCAGTCCCTTGTCTGATGTATAACTGGCAAAGATTTTCTCCCACTCTGTGGGTGGTCTCTTCAGTTTAGAGACCACTTCTTGTGTTGTGCAGAAGCTTTTTAATTTTATGAAGTCCCATTTGTCAATCCTTTCTCTTAGTTGCTGAGCTGCTGGGGTTCTATTAAGGAAGTCCTTGCCTATACCTATTGCTTCCAGAGTATTCCCTGCTCTTTCCTGTACTAACTTCAGAGTTTTGGGTCTGGTATTAAGGTCCTTGATCCATTCCAAGTTGATAGTAGTACAGGGAGTTTCAGTTTTCTGCAGACAGATAAGCACTTTTCCCAGCAACATCTGTTGAAAAAGCTGTCTTTCCTCCATCATATGTTTTTGGCAACTTTGTCAAAAATAAGGTGGGTATACCTGTGTGGATTCATATCTGGATCCTCTATTCTGTACAACTGGTCTTCATATCTGTCTTTGTGCCAGCACCATGCTGGGGTTTTTTGCTATTTCTTTGTAATATAGTTTGAAGTTGGGTATTGTGATACCTCCAGCATTGTTCTTTTTGCTGAGTATTGCCTTGGCTATTCATGGTGTCTTGTGTTTCCAAATGAACTTCAGGTTAGATTTTTCAATCTCTGTGATGAATGTCATTGGGATTTTGATGGGAATTGTATTAAACATGTAGACTGCATTTTTACTATGTGATTCTACCAATCCATGAGGTTGGGAGATCTTTCCATCTTCTGTAGTCTTCCTTGATCTCTTTCTTCTGGAGTTTGTAGCTCTCCTTGTAGGGATCACTCACATCCTTTTTGTTAAGTTTACTCCTAGGTATTTGCTTTCTTTTGAGGCTATTGTAACTGGAATTGTTTCCATATATTCTTTCTCAATTTGTCTATTGTTGGTGTATAAAAAAGCTAATGATTTTTGTTAAGGTGATTTTGAATCCTGCCACCTTGCTCTATCTGCTTATGGTGTCTAGAAGTATTTGGGTAGTTTTTTTGGGTTTTTGAGATATAGGATCATGTCATCTGCAAATAGGGATATTTTGACAGTTTCTTTACCTATTTATTTTTCTTTTATTTCTTCTTCTTCCCTAATTGCTCTGGCTAGGAATTCCAGGAATATGTTGAATAGGAGTGGGGATAGTGGGCATCCTTGTCTCATTCCTGATGTTGTTGGATTCAGTTTGCCATTATTTTATGGAGGATTTTTGTACTGATGTTCATTAAAGAGATTGGCCTATAGTTCTCCTTTTTGGAGGTATGTTTGTCTAGTTTTGGGATGAGTATAATACTGGCTTCATAAAATGAATTAGGCAGTGTTCCTTCTATTTCTATTTCATGGAAAAGTTTAAGAAGAGTTGATATCAGTTCTTCTTTAAAGGTCTGATAGAATACAGCAGAGAATTCATCTGGTCTTGGACTTTTTTGGGAGACTCTTTATTGCTGCTTCATTTTCATTTTGTGCTATAAATGTATTCAGGTGATTAATATCCTCTTGGTTCAATTTTGCGTGGACATAAATATCTAGAAATTTGACCATTTCTTCAAGATTTTCAAATTTATTGGAATATAAGTTCTCAAAGTTGTCTCTGATGATTCCCTGGATTTCTGTGGTGTTTATTGTTATCTCCCCTTTTGCATTTCTGATTTTACTGATTTGGGTTTTTTTCTCTCCTCATTTCAGTCATATTTGCCAGGGGTCTGTCAATCTTATTTATTTTTCCAAAGAGCCAGCTTTTTGTTTCATTGATTCTTTGTGTGGTTTTTTTGGTTTCTTTGTTTTAATTTCATTAATTTTGACCCTTATTTTTAGTATTTCTATCCTTCTTCTTGATTTGGGTTTTGCTTGTTCTTGTTTTTCTAGGAGTTTGAGATGTAGCATTAGGTCATTGATTTGAGATCTTTCTGTCCTTTTAATATATGCATTCATGGCTATAAACTTTCCTCTTAGGACTGCCTTTGCTGTAACCCAGAGGTTCCGGTAGGTCATGTTTTCATTTTCATTAACTTCCAGGAACCTTTTAATTTCATCAATGACCCACTGATCATTGAGCAATGTGTTGTTTAGCTTCCAATTGTTTGCATATTTCCTGCTGTTGTTTTTGTTGTTGAGTTCTAATTTTAATGCATTATGATCAGAAAGAATGTATGGGATTATTTCTATTTTCTTATATTTGCTGAGGCTTGCTTTATGCCCTAAGATATGATCAATTTTGGAGATGGTTTCATGGGTTGCTGAGAAGAATGTATATTGTGCAGAATTTGGATGAAATATTAGGTAGACATTGGCTAGGTCCATTTGATCTATAGTGTGATGTAGTTCAAGAAAATTTTTGTTGATTTTTTGTTTGGATGAGCAATCTATTGGTGATGGGGGGTATTGAAGTCTCCCACTACAACTGTGTTGGAGTCTATATGTGTTTTTAGGTCCTTCAGAGTATATTTGATGAAATTGGGTGCACTGATGTTGACTGCATATAGGTTGATAATTATTTCATTTTGGTGTATTTCTCCTTTTATTAGTATGGCATGTCCTTCTTTATCTCATTTGATCAATGTAAGTTTAAAGTCTACTTTGTCCAAAATAAGTATTGCTACTCCTGACTGTTTTCAGGGGCCATTGGCTTGATAAATCTTCTTCTAGCCTTTCACCCTAAGCTTGTGCTTGTTTCTGTCAATAAGATGGGTCTCTTGTAGGCAACAGACTGTTGGATCTTCCTTTTTAATCCAGTTTGCCAAATGGTGTCTTTTGATGGGGGAGTTATGTCCATAAACGTTCAGTGTTAATATTGATAGGTATGTGGTGATTCCTATCATTTAGTTGTTTTTGTTGTTTAAGGGTTTGATTGTGTGAAGCTAAATCAGTGTTACTCTCTGATTCCTTGTCTTTTCTTCTCCTCTGGTTTGATATTGCATGTGCTCTTGTTGTTTTGTTTGCTTTCGTTTTCTGAGTGCAGAATTCCTTGGAGGATCTTTTGTAGTAGTGACTTGGTGGTCATATATTGTTTTAGTTTCTGCTTATCGTGGAAGACTTTTGTTGCTCCATCTATTTTGAATGATAGTTTTGCTGAGTAGAATATCCTAGGGTTGAAGTTATTTTCATTCAGTTTCTGGAATACTTCAGTCCATGCCCTTCTTGCTTTTAAGGTTTTGGGTGAGAAATACGCTGTGATTTTGATGGGTATACCTGTGTATGTTATTTATTTTTTCTCTCTTACAGCCTTCAATATTCTTTCTCTATTCTCTGTGCTTGTTGTTTTAATGATAATATGCTGTGGGGTGGTTCTATTTTGGTCAAGTCTGTTTGGTGTCCTAGAGGCTTCCTGTACCTGAATAGGCATAACTTTCTCTAGATTTGGGAAATTTTCTGTTATTTTATTGACTATATTACATATCCCTTTTGCTTGCAGCTCTTCTTCTTATTCAATGCCCATGATTCTCAGGTTTGGTCTTTTGATGGAGTCACTGAGTTCTTTCGTATTCTTTTCACAGGTCTTGAGTTGTTTGACCAATAGCTCTTCAGTTTTTTCTTTAATGTCCATTTTATCATGTTCTGAGATTCTGTCTTCCACTTGTTCTAGTCTGCTAGAGTGGACTTCCATTTTGTTTTGTGTTTCTGTTTCATTCTTTTTTCTGAGGTTTTCCATATCATGGGTCACTTCCTCTTTAATATTCTCTATTTTGGTCTTTAATTAAATTATCTGTCTATCATGTTCTGTTTCACTTTGGTGTTTATTTAGGGCTCCTATAAGTTCATTTATTTGTTTCTGTGTCTTACTGTATTCTTTATGTCTGGTGTCTTGAAATTTCTTGAGTGCCTCTTGTATGTTTTCGTTAACCAAATCTAGTAACATCTCCATGAAATTCTCAGTGATTATTTATAGGACTTCTTCTTTGTGGGTGTTCTTGTGGACATCCTTGGGTTCCTTGGCATCATTTATCTTTGTTTTGTTGAAGTCTGGAACTGGGTATCCATTTTCTTCAAATCCCTCTGAATCCTGTATTAAATTATTTTTTGGGGAGAGAATGGTTTCCATCTCTTTTTCTTCTTCCCATCAATCCACTTGGTACTGTGCAACTATGTTCTTCACAGGCTAGTTGGTGATTTCAGTCACCTGTTTTCTTTCCCTTGGTTTAATTTTGTTTTATGGCTGTATTGGGTTTTTAGCTAAGTGTGTGTGGTGTGCTATTTCTGTTCCTGGTCTGTGTGTAATTTAGTATTAACTAATTCACAATAATAAGACTAACAACAAAAACAACAATAAAAAACCCAAAGAAATCAATGGGGAGAGATGAACAAACAAACAACAAACAAAACAAACAAACAAAAACTTTAGGTTCAGTAAGACTGAAATAGAATTTCAGTCTTAGTTTAAGTTCTGGTGTTACTCCTCCAGCATCCAGTACTGGTGTTGGTATTTAAGCAGAAACTCTGTTGTAGTTTCACCAAGTGGTTGGGTAGTGTTTTTTTCTTCTCTCTTTCAGTGGCAGCTGCTTGGTCAGCTCCTCCCTCAGCAAGGGAGTTTAAGTTTGAGTGATGTCCTCACATTCTGGAGATCAGCTCTGTAGTCCACCAGATGTCCAGCTTTGCAGTTGGCTTTTCACTGTGCTTGTTTACTGGGGGCTTGTTTCTTTTCCTTGCCCCATTTCTCTGGGCAAGTTCAGTGATCCATCAGATGGCCCCTGCTGTCAGTGTGTTGTGATGTTTCACTGTTTGTTTTTCAATTTTGCAGAGGTGTTTGACTTTGGGTGTTGCTCACTGGCTAAGGAGGTGAGCTTTGTGGTCCACTACCTGACCTATTTCAGGCAGTAGCTTTATCACCCAACTGCTGTCAGCATTCTTGCCTTTCCAGCTTTTGTTTGCTGATAGTTCACATGAAAATCAGCTCCTTTCCCCTCCCCTCTCTCCACTGTGCTTTCAGAGTTCCAGCCCCCTCTGCTGTGTGCTAGTTTTCAGTTCATTGATTATTCAGTTTTTTTGAGGGGGGTGTCAGTCTGTCCAGGGAGCTATGCTGGTTTATCCCAGGGGTGGCTGGGAAATACTGTGTGATGCTTGGCACTCACCTGTTGGGTCTGCTGAATGTCACCCAAGCAGGTTTGGAGCTGGCAGCCAGTGGTGGCAGTAGCCCACCTATTTTCTCAGTGTATCATGGCATGGAGAACTTTTCTACCAGCCAGAGGTTCAGAGTATTGATTCACAGAGCTCATGCTGACTGCTTTGGTACCCTAATCACCATTTTGGATCCTCCTCATTGATTCTTTGTATGGTGTTTTTAGTCTCTATTTCATTGATTTCAGCCATTATTTTTATTATTCTGGTAGTTTGGGTTTTAGCTTGTTCTTGTTTTTCTAGAAGTTTGAGATGCAGCATTAGGTCATTTATTTGAGATCATTCTGTAGAAGTTTTTAATATATTCATGGCTATAAACTTTCCTCTTAGGACTAGCTTTTCTGTGTCCCAGATGTTCTGACTGTATTTTCATTTTCATTAAATTCTAGGAACTTTTTGATTTCCTCTTTTATATCTTCTATGACCCACTGATCATTGAATAATGTGATGTTCAACCTTTAATTGCTTGGGTATTTTCTGGTTGAGTTCTAATTTATTGCATTGAGGTCAGACAATCTGCAGGGGGTAATTTCAGTTTTCCTATATTTATTAAGAGTTGCTTTGTGACCTAAAATATGGTCTGTTTTGGAGAAAGTTCCATGGGCTGTGAAGAAGAATGTATATTGTGCTGTTGCAGGATGGAATACTCTATAGACATCTTCCAGGTCCATTAGGTCTAGTGTGCCATTCAATTCTAGTATTTCTTTGTTGATTTTTTGTCTGGATGACCTATGTATTAGTGATAGAGGAGTATTAATGTTGTCCACTACCACTGTGTTGGGGTTTATCTGTGATTTTAAGTCCATTAGTGTATGTTTAATGAAATTGGATAAGCCAACAATGGGTGCATATAAGTTGATAATTGTTATTTCTTCTTGATGTATTGCTCTTTTTATTAGTATGAGATGACTTTCTGTGTCTCTTCTGACTAATTTAAATTTGAAGTTCACTTTATTTGATATAAGTATTGCTACTTCTGCTTGTTTTCAGGGGTCATTTGCTTGGTAAATCTTCTACCCTTTCACCCTAAGTGTTTGCTTCTGTCAATAAGAAGGGTTTCTTGTAAACAACACATTACCAGATCTTCCTTTTTAATCCAGTTTGCCAATCCACTATTATCTATCTTCCTCTTCCTCTCTGTCCAAATACCAACATGCTTAAACCTCTCCTGGCTTCTTCTTCTCCCTGTGTTTCTACTTTGTGCCACATTCCTATGTTATTGATTGGCAAATTGGGATTTTAATCACTTGTGTTCTTTCCCTTCACTTAATTACTGTACTGTGACTGGCTTAGTCATTAGCTGGGTTGATTTGCTATTTCTTTTCCCTGGCCTGGAGGTATAAATTAGCAACAACAAATTCACAGATTCAATACCAAACCAGTTATTTACATAATATATAGAGAATCCCTTGATGGTATTATCTATAAACAGTGGGAATTGCGGGGATAACAGTTATTTGGATAGAGACAAATACTTAGGTAATTAAAAAAAGTTAAAAAGATGTTGCTAGAGGGAGGGCCAAAAGGAAGAAATAGCATGAGGGGGAGAAGGGATGTGAGGTGTGGGTGCTATAGGAAATTAGGATCATTATGTGTGTTAAGGTATAATTCAGCTGTTGTGAAGGAGAGTGCTTGTGTCAGGAATTGCAAAGGGATATGACAGATGAGGGTAATGTGTAGCATTTGTACAGTAAACTATTCAATAAATGAGGAGGTAGGGGCAGTGGGTGAAAGGGAGGAAGAGATAAGGAAGAAAAGGTGAAGACAAGAGGAGAGAATGGAAGAAAAGGGCAGAAAAATAGTTGGGGGAAGAAAATGGTGCAGGAGAGGGCTAAGAGTGTTGGTATTTGGACAGAGAAGAAGATAGAGATAGGCAACAATGGATTGTAGCACAAGAAAAGGAGAGAAAAATGTAAAGAGTAAGAATAAAGATAAGAAAATAGTAGTACTGAAGTTAAAAATACTAAATTAAAAAGGGGAAAAAGAATAAAGAAAATCAGTTCCCTAAAAGCTCTGGACTTCTCCTTTGGCATCAAATTCAGGTACCAGTGCTTTTGAGTGGTGCTTTCTCAGTGTCCCTGTCCCTTCTCAAGGCTGATGTGCTAAGCTATGTGGTGATGGATGTTGCCACTCTTTGTTAGACACTTAGGGGGAGTTGGCTCAGGCTTTTTGAACTCAGTGTTTCCTTGGTGTGGTGGCCCATCTGGTGTAAGCAGGATCTCTGAAGTGCTCTTACCAGGAGACTGGTTTGTGAGCAGTCACTGGTCCCTTCTGCCCATAGGGCAAATTGCAACTGAGCTATATGTTCACTCACTACCAGATCTTCCAAAGTGGTCAGATATGTTTCTATTTTTGCTGGGTTGCATCTGAGTCACCCTACAGCCACTTTGGCTCTGGCAGGTCAGTCTCTTGCCTAACATGATAAGGCAACTCAGTGTTGTGCCCCACCCACAGTCCCATGAGATAATCTCAGTGCTCTGTCCTGCCCACCCCCAGGTTGGCTTCTTGCCCCATCCCTTGCTCTCAGATTCAGTTCTGTGTCTGACTGGCCCATGACAGGCAGAGGTGAATTATGTTCTCTGTCTATGGTGTTCAATTTTGTTCAGGGGTGTTATGTAATCTGCCTACAAGCTTTGCTGGACTATGTGATTCCCTGAAGGGCAGGTGGTGTGTTGTACTCACCTATTGGGGTTGCAGATTAACTCCAGCAGAGTTGGGTTCATGCCAGTAGGGTGTACATAGATTGTTTATACATGATATGGGTCCAGTACATAACAGAATCCCATTCAATTTGATCCACAATCTTCTGCTTTTACCAAGAAAAAATGAAACAAAGTGGTGGAGGGAACAGCTATTGGCCTTCCCCAAGGCAGACTGGCAGCTGTGCTGGTCCCAGTGTGCACTGGGACTTCCTTGGCTGTTATGGGCATTTAAAACCTGTTTTAAGAGACAATCTTTGAATTTCATGTGCACCCTGTGTGTTACGGGTAATTTAGTTGGCTAAAAAAAATCAGAAGTACTCAAATGTAGCTAGGACAACCCTGAAGTGTTTTCTGAAGTTGTGGAGCTCAGGGTTTCTGCTTTCCTGTAATACCTGCCATCTTGGATCTCCTCAACTCTAATGATTTTTCCTACTTATAGTAAGCTAGAATTTTATGTGGGAAACAAAAAATTTACTGAAGGCTAATCAAGGCAGTCCATTACTCAAGATGACTGCATTCAGGTTGAACTGTATTCCATCTTACCCTAAAAACAGATTTAAATTCTGTTTTTAAGTTCACCATTTTGTAGCTACTTTTGTAGCTATCTATTTTGTAGATAACTTTTGTTTATCATGTCTAAATAAATGACAAAGAAAGTCAATGGTACAATTGTAAAATAAGATGTCTTGGACCTCCTTCCTTCCCACGGGCACACTTATTAAACAACAAAATACACTCCTTCACATTATGAGAAATTTGGAAAGTTCCTGTATCCAGGGTGAATGTGAAACTAGCCATATCAAAACTGGTAGGAAATTTCAAGACTTTCCCCAAAAGCCCTACTACCAGCATAGCACCATAGAATTGATAAGAAATCCTCAATCCAAGTTTCTCTCTGGGGAGGTTAGGGAAGGACAAGACCATATATCCAATGCTTGGCCAGCCCAAGTCATTGCCTTCTGCCTCTCTTGTCTAGGAGTGCTGAGAAGACTGTGCATATATTAGGAGCCCAGGGGCTGCTAAGAACAAAAACTGTGGTAGGAAATAACAAACTAAAACCTACTACACACCTACACTTTGGTTCAGTACAGAGAAAGCATGTAAAAGAAAAAAAACAGCTTCCATCTTCTCTGTAAGGAGAAAAAGAAAAAACAGGATCATACATCCAATATTCTGATTTTTGCTGAAGTCTTCCCAAGGCAGTGTCTTCTCTATTTCTTGAATTACAACTGATAGGACTGGCATGTTGTAGATGTCTAGAAGCCACTGGAAACAAATACAGTGGTCTGAACTAACACAAAAATTTGAGAGAGTCCTAAAATCTATAATCAGGTTGATTGGCAAGGGTGTCCTCTTGTATGAGGAAAGTTCATAAATACTAAAAGAACTGGACATTTTATCTAAGCTTAGCCACCGACAAGAAGAGTCAAAAATAATGTATAATCAGGGAAATATATTGTAATCAAAGAAGCCTCCAGAAACTTACCCTAATAAAATAGAGATATATTTACCTGAAAAAGACTGAAAACTAACCGTAATAAAGATACATAATGAGTTGAGGAATAAAAAGCATAAACAAAGTAAAATTTCAAAATAATCAAAAATATTTTTCAAAGAAACTTTAAAAAGAGCTGAAGAATACAATAATTAAAGAACAAAGAACTGGTGCTTTCAAAGTCAGGTAATAGGAAATTATGATGTTAGGGGAGCCAACAGAAAAAAGAATGAAAAAAGCTTTTCAGATTGAAGGGAAATCATCAAGTATGAAATACAACAACAACCCTCATGCGATTGCTTTAACTGGGGTGGAGAAGAGGTCAAGGGGGAGAGATAGTAGGAGTGATCTAGTCAATGTACAATATAAGCCTACTTGGAATTGTCACAATGAATCCCCCATACAACAATTATATCCTAATAAAAAATAGCAAATAATAGTAATAATGATATATGAATGAATAAACAATATAAAAGGAAGTAAACTGCAACATCAATAACATAAGGAGTGTGTGTGGAGGGAAAAGTAAACAATATGGCAATAGTGTTTTCTTATCAATAACTATTTGCAAACTTCCCAACCAAAAGACATAGAGTAGCTGAATGGATAAACCAATCAATCAATCAGTGAATAAATGAACAAAATGTATGTATAAAATATTCACTCTAAAAATAAAATACAAACTAGATTTAGGATATGCATAGGTTGAAAGAGAAGGGATGGAATAATATACTCCAGGTAACTGGTAACCAAAAGTTATCAGGATGGATATACTTGGGTTAAGAAATTTAATACAAAAATTATCACAACAAAAATTACATTATATAATGATAAAAGGATCAATCCAACAGGATATATAGTACCATATGACATATAATATATGTGCACTTAACATCAGTGTACCTAAAAATATAAAGTGAACATGAACAATATCTATAGTGGAATGGTAAAATGCATAATATCAAAATCTTAGTATCAAAATTAATGTGTACAAAATTTCAATAGAGTTGGCATTCTAAATGATTTATATTGTACATTTAGTTGACCATTTTATGTGTGCAGTACCTTTTTGCAAAAGATACAGTTTCAGATATTTATAGATATGTGTGTATACACTGATTGGCATAGATACACTATACTACAATTTCTAAAATTTCAAGTGCTGCCTTGATATCTTTGAGGGTCAGAGCTACAAAGGTGTAATCATGAGGTTCCCTGTTATAACCATGTATGCTATGCTACCCAGTAGGAAATGATCTCTACCTGGCTAGCTCCTCTATCAAATAGTCTAGCTGTACACCATCTGTTCCTTAGTTTCTTATCTTTTTACCAGGTTATGGAATTATTAAAAAAATGAGTTTCATCCTCCTTCAGGGACGAAGGAACACCAAATCTTCCTGTTACTACTAAGCCTTCTTTACATGGTCCCTGCTTGTTCACTTTGCTCCTGAGTGCAATTGCTGTGTGATATATATTTCCTTTCTGTATTTGCTGAAAGGGTTTAGAAATAATGACAACCTTGTAGCAACTAGCACACCCAGCACACAGATCTTGGTTTCTAACACTGTTTTCTTATAAGAATAATAGGTAATTGGGAAAATGGGTCATTCTATTAGGTGCAGAAAATAAACAAGATGATCCTTATAGTGCAGAAAGTTAAGTAAGTCTTCTCCTCCTCCCCTGGAAGACAGGTTCTCTCTATATAGCCCCTGCTGTCCTTGAACATGATATTTATCCCAGGCTGACTTCAAATTGTCAATTCTCCTGTATCAGCCTCCTGAATACTGGGATTTCAGGCATATGTCACAAAGCCCAGCTAAAGAAACACTGCAGACAAATATGAGCGCTTGCAATGGTCAATGATGGAGAAATTGGGGCTCAAAATAAATATAATAAAGGGTAGAGCAAGATGGTGTATTAAAAGTTTCCTTCATGTGGAGACATGAACTTGAAACATCAGAGGAACAAAGGACAGACTATATTCCAAGGAGAGAAAAAGAGGAAGTGCATTATGAATCATGCAAGAGTTGACAGGACAGATGAAAAGCACAGATAATCAAAAGGTGACACAGAGAATAATAAAAAAAAAAAATCTGTAGCTCTAACCTTAGCTCCCCTGAAGTGGGGAGATGGGAAACCAAACCACAATCACTAAGTAAGTCAGGCAAATGTAGTGACAATAAACTGTTAGACTTGCCTGCTGAAGCCTACATTTCCCACAAATCTTAAATCCAGTGAGGAAATTGGGTGCAAGGGTGATTTCTCCCACATGGCATGGTAGCATTTGAAAAGAAAAATATTGTGGCACTCCGCATATCTCAGGGAGCCATATCTAGGTGCCATCCTGAGAGATCCCCTATTGTTTGAGACTGAGCTACTCTGGGGACTTGAAAATAAGGAACAATCACAGTCTAGGGAGCCAAGGGAGCCCATGCCACAGTGTTTTGGTGGGAGATGGCTACAAAAAATGGTCACAAAGAGGGAATGATCTGCAGTGCACCCATTGAGAAATTTAAGCAGCATGCAGCTTTGGAAGTGGTAAGGAAAGTGCTCAGTGGCCCTGCTCTATATGGCAAGGAATGAGCCCCATCACCTAAGTATCACTATGGGAAAAAACTCTGAACACAGAGTTGGTGGATTTCTCAGTCTAAGGCAGCTACGTTCCTGCTGGGTGAGGTTTATTACCAGAAAAGACAGGGATCTCTGAGCCCTGGTCCTGTGGATCACTCAATTTCCCCAGCCTCATCTCTCCCACAGGTTGGTTTATTGCTGAAAACACTATGACCATCAGGTAGTGTGCCAGGCTCCCTCAGTTCTCTTCTTCCAGTTTAGATTTAAGTTCTCTATTTGTTTTCCACCCCCTTCTCTGAAGGACAGGACACTCTAGGCTTCAATGCTGGCTGCCTTGGGGAACATACCTGAGAAGGCCTGTGGACCAAGTGGGAACGGTCTGGACCATTACTCATGGTAAGGAATGGCTCCCAGTACACAGAGAATGAAAGTTTGTAAGATGAAGATGAAAGCAGTCTTGAAGATGATAATTGACTTGTGACTGGACAAGTGAGAAGCCCATACAGCACCAATATGTGTATTAGGAACTATAAGGCACTCGAGTTAGTTTTCTTCTTACTGAGTGGTGCTGGAGTTTATATCTAGTGTCCTGAGCATGTGAATGAAAGTCTGGCTACAGAACTACACGCCAAAACAGACTACAACAGAATCTAATAATGTTGAAGTGGATGAAATCCTAGAAAAAGGATTCAAAAGAATGATCAACAAAATTAAAGAGTACATGAATAAACTCTGAATAAATTCAAAGAAAATCCAAATAAACAGCTGAATGATATAAGAAAGACAATGCAGGATGTGAGTAAAGAAATCAATTAAGGATATAAAAATCCTAAAAAAAAGTCATATTGAAATTTTGGAAATGAAAATCACAATAAGTTAAATTAAAAACTGAGTTGAAAGCCTCACAAAAGATTATATCAAATTGAAGACAGAATATCAAGGCATGCCAGTTTGGTGCTGCATGCCTGAAATCCCACCACTCAGGAGACTGGGGCACAAGGATTGCATGTCTAGGCCAGCACGGACTAGAACCTGTCTCAGACAAAAAAAATTGGGGCTCAAAGACAAGCCAGATGAATTAGAATATTTAGATAATAATTAAGAAAGAAAATAGCAACAATAGACCTCTAGTTCCCACAATAGACCATTAAAAGAGCAGGCCGATGACCGATGAACATTGAATATAGAAGGAGCTGTATTAGATGAAAGAATAGAAAATATATTCAATAAAGTAATAGCAGAAAAAAATTTAAGTATTGGGAAACAGATGGTCATCCAGGTACAGAAAGTTTTAGAATGTCAAACAGAAAAGAACCTTCCCCTATCATAGTATAGTTAAAACATTAAGTATGCATAATAAGGATAGAATATTGAAAGCTGCAAAAGAGAAGCCCCAACTCACATAGAAAGGCAAACACATCAGAATAATGGCAGACTTCTTAAGAGAAACTCTAAAAGCAAAGTGGTCATGAACAAAACCAACAGGATACAAGAAAGAATAAATCTCACTAGAGGACTAGATAGATTAGGACTAAGAAGAATCAAATATTATGAAAACAACAAAGTAAAAGGTATTAATACATACCTCTGATAATAACTTTCCATGTTAATGGTCTCAACTCTCCAATTAAAGGACACAGACTGGCAGATGGGTTTAATAAACAGGACACAACTGTATGTTGCCTACCAGAAACATACTTCACTAGTAAGGACAAACATGGGCTTAAAATGAAAGGGTGGAAAAAGATATTCCAAGTAAATGGAGCCTGAAAACAAGCAGGAGTATCTATGCTCATATTTGACAAGACAGACTTCAAACTAAAATTAGTCATAAGAAACAAAGAAGGTCACTTCTTATAAAGGGAACAATCCCTTGTTCCTTTGATCCTTTGTTAAGAGTATAAGGAGGATATAACAATTGTAAACATATATGCACACCCAATGAATGTGGCACACACAATTTCATTAAACAAACACTACTGGACATAAATCCACAGGTAGACCATAACACAGCAATAGTGAGTGACTTCAATACCTCACTTTCACCAATAGGTAGGTCTTCTAGACAAAAAAGTCAAAAAACAAACTTCAGAATTAAATGATACTATATATCAAATGTATTTAAAGGCATCTACAGAATATTCCACCCAACAACTACAGAATACCTGGTCTTCTTAACAGTCCACAGAACTTTCTCCAAAATAGATCACATTTTAGCTCATAAAGCAAGTGTGTGTGTGTGTGTGTGTGTGTGTGTGTGTGTGTGTGTGTTATTGTTGATTGATTGAACTCAGGGCTTCATGATTGCTCTACTACCTGAGCCACAGCCTTGGTTCTTTTGCTTTTTGTTTGTTTCTCACAGAGAGACTCATACTGTTTTGCCTGGGTTGGCCTCAGACCCTGATCCTCTTACCTCAATCTCCTTAATCTCCTGAGTAGCTGGGACCAGAAGTATGTGTAACCATGTTTGATTTGTTTTTAAGATTGGGAGTCACTATCATTGACCCAGGCAGGCCTTGAACCATAATCTCTACAAGTGTATGCCACCATGCCTGTCTTTTAATGCAAATCTTAACAAATCAAGAGAATTTAAATAATATCTTGTATTTTATCACACTGCAATAGAATAAGACTAGAAATCAACAGCAGTAGAAACTAAGAAATTATATAAACACCTGGAGATTTACCAATAAACTATTGTCTATTGGTCATTTAAGAAATAAGGGGGGAAATTCATAGATGCAAATGAAAACACAACATATCAGAATTTATGGGACACAATGTAAGTACTTATAAGACGGAAGTTTATAGTGATCAACACTTAAAAGAATCAGAAATACCTCAAAAACCTAATGATATGCCTCAATTCTTAAAAAACAAAAACAAACCAGTATCATTATTTATAGAAGGAAATAATAATAATAATCAGAGCTAAAATGAGCAAAATGGAGACTGAAAGAATACAAAGGATCAATGAAACAGAGTTGGCACTTTAAAATAAAAAACAAAATTAACAAAACCTTAGCCAAAGAAAGCAAAATAAAGTGTAGACCCAAATTAACAAAACAAGAGGTAAAAAGGATGACCTTACAACAGATATCACAGAAATCCAGACAATCATTAGGGAAAATTTTGAATAATTGTACTCCAATAAATTGGCAAATCTGGAAGAAGCAGATAAATTTCTAGACAGATATGTCCTACCAAAATGAAACAAACAAGAAACACTTAAATAAAGAAATCATGAGCAATAATATTGAAAGTAATTTTAAAAAATCTTCCAACAAAGCATTGCTTCCATTTGTATCCTATGGAATAGTTTGAGGAGAATTGATGTTCATTTCTTAAAGGTCTGGTAGAGTTCAGCAATGAATCCATCTGGTCCTGGGCTTTCTTTTGTTGGGAGGAACCTCCTTTGGGGAAGTTAGGGAGCAAAACCAAAATGAAATCATGAAAGTAAAGGAGATCTACTGTGTAGGTAGAAGGAGAAAGGATGTGGGGAATAAAAAAGAACACTAGCAAGTAGGGTCAATGTGATTGAAGTACTTTATATCCATGTAAGGAAATGTCATGATGGAACCTCTTACAATGTATAATTTAGTATTTGCCAATAAATTTTCCACAATTTAAAAAAGAAAAAAAATGTAGAATTGGATTATAGATTTTAAAAAATGTATAAAATAAATATCTATGAATCCATGTTAATATAAATAACAATTGGTATAAATCATAAAGAAATAAGTAAATAGGAGGGAATAAAATTTCCATCTTCTGTGTAGAGAAATTCTAAATAATTTAGAAAATATTGAATCCTAACAGAGGTAGAGCATAACTCTTTTTGACTGAGGACTATACCTGGTAATGTCTCATCAACGAATACTTCTTGGAAAGGAATAATATCCAAACACACCATGGCCAAATGATCAAGGTCAACATCAACAGTGACAAGCCTGCCTGTATTACGTACCCTCATACAATGTTAAGAATGGTGCTATAATTCTGTGGTCTCCCTCCCAAAATCTATAGCCCCAGAAGGGAACTTTCATTTTGTAATCTTTCCTTTAAAACTCCATAATCCATGTATAGTTGTGACGAAACCATAATACAAGCCCAAATTGAGGGTCTTTGTACATAATATCTGTACAGGATTCTTTACACTTTTAAGGTCATCAAAAATAAGGAATGTCTGATAAGCTATCATAGCCTAGAAAATAAATGAGATGGGACTGGATCTAGGTGACATGATGACTAAATTAAACAGTATTATGGATGAAATCATGGAATGGAAAAAGGGTATTTGGTCAAAACTAAGGACATTGGCATAAAGTATGGACATTAGTAAGCAATAATATTAGTTAATTAGTTGTGACAAATGTGCCATTCTAATGTAAAAGGTTAATGACAGGAGAGGTTGGGTGTGGAAACTTTGTACTCTCTTTGCAACTTTTTTGTATGCCTAAAACAGTTAAAATTTTAAGTTTATTTTAAAAATTAGGTACTTAAAATTTTATTCCAAGTGTACCTTTTGTACCAATATCACTTTCCTGGTTTTAATAACATACCACAACTATATAATATCACTCCTTGAAAAAACTGAGTGAAGGACTCCTGAGACTATATATACTCTTTGCACCTTCCTCTGAGTCTATAATTATTGTAATCTAAGAAGTTAAAAATGCTTTCTCTAACAATAGTGCAACTTCATTTTTCTACAACAGACTATTAGATTATGTGAACTTGCCAATATTTGATTAGTTATTAACCTACAGAAATGGCAATTTCATATGCATAACATAATGCAATTATGTGAGTCTCTGATCAGCAGAAGGAATCAGAAGTTCACCTTATTGAATTTGGAGCACCTCTTCCTTTGCTTATTAATTGCACTTAAATTGTGGGAATTTACATAGGCCATGACATCATGGAAGGAGCCATTTTTTCTGTCTACTTCTTCCCATGCTGGCCTCCCCAAGGCATTTTCCCTAGACAGATCTTGGATATGCAGTCCTTTTATCTGACACATGGCTCTGTCACTCTTTGTCTTGATTAGGAGCTCACTTGGATCTGAGTTCCTCTATGCTTGCACCAATATGCTGCTCAGAGACCCATGTAGGAAGATTTTAAGCTTATACACAGTGGCCTCAGGAAAAATGGAGCCATTTATGGCCTCACATGGTGTCAAGAAACACAGGAAATAGTCTGTTTGTATTGTAACAAAATATCGAGTGGGAAACTTTGCAGTTTACTTCCTAGATGATTAGACACAAAATAAGTTTCTCTTAAGGACCTGATTTCTCTGAGAACCTTTCTTGGAAATGGAGTCTAATGTTCATGTGAGATTTCTGAAAAGTTCAGAGGAGGGAGAACCTTCAGTGTGCACTCTGTCTTTGTTTTTCCTGAGTCTTTCCTTCTTTGACAATTCTGGAGATATTTCACCCAAGCAGATTTAAGAATCTTACCACTGATTCATCAAATTTTCTTTTTCACAAGTCCTGTTAGGGTCTAGATTTTTGAAAATCATTATCTATTTCTTTGCTATTGTTAATTTACTTCCTTAAAGCATAGCTAACTTACAGTTTATTTGGTAATGTGTAATTGGACAGGGACCGGGAGCATAGAATAACTAGAAATAGCAGTAGACACCATCTCCCAATGTTTCAGAATTGGAATATGTCAATATTGATATGGCAACAAGGAAACTTACTTCTCTTCCCAATTTCTGCTATCATTCTGGCTATGCTCACTTTTACCCCTAAAGCATAAAACTCCATTTCTAGCTGTTATCTTGCAATTTATAAGTTTATTTGTATCAGAAAACATTTTAAAAGACTGCGTTTTTCCTTTTTTTTCTAAAATCTGACAACTTCCTTTAGTGGACAGGAACCTCAGTAAGTATTTCATAAATGTTCTACTTTGAGAGTCTTCTTAGATTTGATATATGTCAAAGCATACTTCTTTCTGTTTCTGTAATATTAAAAAAAGCAAGTGAGTTTTAGTCTCTGGACTTTATTGACTTTGAATTATTTTTCTAGAGGATCCAAAAAAAATAGAGTATTGACTCAGGTCATAAAGAAGTTGCTTCCTAGGGCTTTTAAATCCACATATTTTATCACATTTCTTAATTTGAATGTTTCAAAAATTTTATATAAAATTGATTAGAGAAATGAATATCTCATCCAAACCATTTGTTCAAACACTGAATACATTATTTTCTCTTCTAAATCCATTACTTTTATCAAAATATTTTAACATTTTTTAAAAATCATTCATTAAATTCCAGTGTAGCACAGTGTAACACACACACACACACACACACACAGGTGTGTATGTTACTGCTCCTCAGCAAAGGGAAGCAACTGTGACACCCATGGCAGAATAATGAAATATCTCATTTGTGTAAGATGCTTATTAGATCACAGTGTTTTTCCTATTGTGCCATTATTGCATTGGTACCATTAGCCAAGTGTCACTGCTAATTCACATACCATACTTTCTGGGTAAATATGAAGTTCTTGCATGCTGAGAAAATGTATGGATTTTCTCTTTGGGAAACAGTTTAGTTGTCCATGAAATACTTGGGACATCATTTCCTGTAGGATATTGAATGTATTACCCCACTGTCTCTTAGAATGCAATGAAAAAAAAAGTCTGACATCAGCAAGATCTTTTTTTGTAGCTGCCCAAATTATTACTTCATTTCTGAATTCTATATATCCATTAGGCTATGTCTAAGACAAGTTGGACTGTTTCAGACTTCCTTCCATATGGTGTGCTTTTTAAGTACATAGATTTAAGACTTATTTTATCTTTATGTACTGTCCTCTTTTATTGTTTTGGTTTTCTTCTTAGGAAAGAAGATTCTCCCATGTGCAATCCCACCCATGCCTGTCGTCAATATCTCTGTCATTATGTCTCTGACACTTTCTGTTGTCCATATTGCCTGTGTACTTTTTCCACTCTGTCCTATATGTATCATGCTGTATTTTCCACAGTGTGTATTTTCCCTTCTGCTACTTGTGACATTTTCTCACTTCTGGAATGGCTTTATTTCTACTGCTTTCCTAAGTTTTGCTGCTTTATGGTTCATCTCCCCAATTGATCATCTCTATTCCCAGTTCTTTTTCTCCAACTTTCTTAAAGGCAGTTGCTTCATGAAGTGTTTGTAGATTCTTGTCAAAGGATTTGAACAGAAACAGATGCTCTGATAGCACACTTTTCTAATAAAACATTTTAAGTAAATATTCTCCTCATAGTTTTTCATATATTGCCACTCTACTGATGCTGTGCCTGTATTTTTATCACTGGTCATTGAAGGAATTAATTTTCTGGACTTCTTTTTATATAAATGGTGCTTGTGGAAGGGAAAACAATTAGCCAGATGGATCTCCCAGGAAGCTGACATTCACATTCAAGCACCACCATATACATTTTTCATTTCTCTCAACCAAAGGAGATACAGCAGCACTTCTGGAACCAAAATTTGCTCTCAAAGTCTCCACACTAATGATCCATGAAAGAAATATCCTCTTACTTCATAGCTACATAAATGTTGCTATTTAGATCTGCTGTTATTTTTATCCTTTTGCTACTCTTTGTCCTCAATTACTCCAAAGAAGCTCCCCCAATATAGTTACTTTTGGCAGGCTGTATGTGTATTTCAAAATCTGTCATTTTTTTCTGTTTCCTAGTTTTACCATGTGCTTCCGGATGATTTCTAGGCAGAGAATGAGAAATGATGGCATGTGCAGCTATGTTTCTATCAACATACAGTTGGTATGTACCAACATTACATTATAGTAAAAAAAAAGAGCTATAATTGCAACATTCTAGATTCTAAGAGAAGAAAGTTTTGATTCAGAGAAAAATATGTATATACACATATGCATATGCATGTGTTTATATACAAAATGAAAACTTCTAGTCTGTAAAATTCATAGAGAAATAAGTATAAACAATATAAAATTATAGGGGCATATTGTGACAAAGCTGTTTTCAAAATCCATTACATATACTATTAATTTAGCAGGGGTATGAAAAAGTTCTGAACATTATTTAGAGAAGATTATGGTGGTTTAGTCAAGTGTTTTATTTTCCCCTTTTATATTTTATGAATTTTATACTTTACAATATAAAAAGTATTGCATTGGGTAGGAAAAATTGGTTATTTACCATAAGGTATTTATGTCTTAGGCTAATTATAGATATGGTCTTCACTTTCCCTTAATTCATATTCTTATTATATTGTTTGGTTTTTATTGTAAGAACGCTATTTTTATGCTAAATTCAAAAAAACTTTCAGATTCATATTTTAATTTGGTGCTTTTTACATTTTAATTCTTAAATTGAACACTTTAAGAGTATTCTTCATAATTAAATATCTTAGCACCATTTCTTAGATTATCTTTGTTTTTCCCACTCATTTGAAAATCTACTTTCATTATACATTATTGTTTGTTCTTAAATTTTAAGTTTTCTTCTAATATTGCTATTAAATAGTTTTGCCATGAGAAATGATGTTCCACTAGGACTTGTTATAGACATAAGGCAGTTCCCATGTTTATAATGTCTGAAAGGTGTACTTATTATAACTCCTTGTCTTTTCCCAGATCAGTTATATGTGACAGTCAACAATCTGTGGATAAAGTATTTATATATTTTATCTTATTTTGATTTTTTATTCTGCTTCTGTGCATCTTAACAGATATGCTCATTATATTCTAAATTATTGTGCTTTTAAGATATGTTTTAATATGTGATAGATTAAAGCATCTCGTTTATATTTCTTCACAATTTCATTCAACCACTTTATTTTTAAAGATCAAATTATATATATTTAAGCTAAGATTTTATGTCCAAGAGATATGACTAAATTCATTTAATAATTTAACATGTATTGTTATATATCAACAGCTAACTGAATTTTTGTAGAATCCTCTTATCCTGGAAAATTGTCTATATCTTCATGTTTCAAAAATCTTTAATGAAACAATAAAATTATGTAGTTTACATTATTTTTTAATCAATTAAATATTTTGATACAATGGCTATTCAGATTTGCTTTTAAGACAAATTTTCCTGGAAACATGTGTGTAGATTGAAAGGAACATAACTCCAGACAGGGCATGAAATATATTTTCCCCATTGTAATAGTTCTGGCATGAGATACTGAAAGATTGCAATTGGATAAAGAATGCTATATTAGTTGTCTTTCATTACATAACAAGATATTGAGGCAAGCTGTTAGAAAGAAAAGAGATGGAGGTTGACTTTTTTCACAGTTCTGGAGACTCAAGGGCTGGCATTTGGTGGTGGCCTTCTTTCTGGCAAAGTGTCTTGGTCATTCAGGCCATCACATGGCAGAAGGCAGGATTCACATGTATCTATGTGTCTCTCCCTCTTCTTATAAAGACACCAAGATCCAATCACAAGGTCTTCACCCTAATGAATTTATCTAATCCTAATCTCTTTCCAAAGGTCCCACCTCTAAGCATCATTGTTGAATTATGCTTCCACCCTCTTAAAACTTCTTTATGGTAAAGAGTAAGGCATCTCATTTATATTTCTTAAATTTTAGTATGAGTACAGAGAGATGAGCCATAATCAAACCACAACATTCTGCCCCTGATCCTCAGAAACTCAAGTCTTTCTCACAGTGCAAAATATAAGCATTGCATCTCCAATAGTCCTAAAATCTTAACTTGTTCCAACATTAATTCAAAATGCAAAGGCTTATTTAAGATTCAAGTTGAAAGGATGTGCCCTTTGCCCCAGCAGATCCCCATAGCAGAAACCAGTAAAGCCAGCACAGGATGCCCCATGCAGGATAAGATAAACAGGATGGGGGCAGGTGGAATGTGAGGAATGTGAGGAATGTGAGCAGATTGCGAAAGACGACTAGAAGTACGTGCAAGATGTGCCCTGCCTGCTTGCTAAATGTAACCGTGTGCGCGAATACTGACCCTTGAATCTATAGGCTAAGAAGTAATGTACTCTTAAATGGATAGGCTGGAAATGTATGTGGTGTTACAAACTCATTGGCTATGTACTGTGCGGGCTTTTGCTGTAACGGCCGGTAGGGGCCTATATAAGATCTTTCCTAAAGAGGCTCGGGGTCTTGTCTGCCCAATCGGACCTGTGTGTTTGTGTGGGAGCTTGACCCTGGCTTGCCAGCTCAATAAACTCTGCTTTGTTGATTGCATTCACGCGTGACTCTCTGTCTCTCAGAGGAATAGGATTCTCGGACCCTAACATTTGGAGGTCCCACTGAGATACCCTTTTTCGAGAAGGCAGACCGTCCACGAGAAAGCAGAGGTGATTCCAAATCTAGGCATTGGGAGAGTCTGAGATTCTCATTTGGAGGGAACTAATTGGTAGATGATTGTTCCCGTTTGGGCTGCGGCGGGGATTTGGCCAATCCCCAGGGAGATTCATTCTGGGAATCTCGTTAAGGGGACCATGAGGTCCTGCTGGGAGAGGCTTTCCTCTCATTTGGGCTGGAGCATTTCAGGAATCCCGGCACCAGGTGAAGAACTACTTGAACTAGTCGACCGACCACCCGTCAAGTGGACGCCTTTCGGCCTGATATCCAAATTGGACGGTGAGGAGATTGAATGGGGTGCGCACCAGCGTGAGAGAAGGACCGGTCCAAGCGAGTGGTGGAGAGTGTTCTGTGTGTGGGGGGTTATTGTTGCTTTCACCCTTTTTGTTCTATCTCTCCTGGTGGTTGCTTCTCATCCCACATTGGGACAGGGACAAGCAACCCCAAAGTCTTTGATTCTCTCTCACTTTCCAGAAGTCAAAAAAAGGGCATTAAATGTGGGTCTGGTCATTAAGAAAGGTAAGTTCGACACCCTTTGTTCTGCAGAATGGCCCACCTTCGGAGCCGGATGGCCCATTCAAGGTTCCCTCTCTCTAGACTTGATCACTAAGGTCAAGGCTGTCATTTTCCGACCAGGCAATCAAGGCCACCCAGATCAGGTCCCCTACATTTTGGTTTGGGAAGATTTAGCGGGGAACCCCCCCCTTGGTTAACAGCTTTTCTGACTCACCCCTCCAGTTCGGCTCCGGGGGCTAAAACCCCAGTCACGCCTGCCTTGGTCATAAAAGAGGAAGAGAAACCTCCCCTTCCCTCCCTGACCAGTCCTCAAAATAGGACACCCTCTTTACCACCCCCGGTCTTACCGGAGAGTTCCCCCCTTTACCCATCCCTCGCGGGGGTAGAGGAAGATCGGCCGCCCCCATACGTGACTCCCCCTGGTCAGGCCAGTGCTCTGGAGGAGGAAATTTCCTCATCTTCCTCAACAGGACCGACGGCTGGAGGAGGAATGGGTCGAAGACTCCGCCCCTGAGGGGTACGGGAAAGGGAGGGAGAAGATGGGCCCTCCTCATCAACACATGGGGAGGAAACTGTCCCCACATTTCCAGTCCGGACGGTAGGCCAAGGAGGACCGGGAGGGGGGCAACAGTTTCAGTACTGGCCCTTCTCCTCCAGTGATCTATATAACTGGAGGATGCAGAACCCACCCTTTTCAGAAGACACTAAGTGTCTCATAGATCTCCTGGAGTCCATCATGCATACACACCGCCCCACATGGGATGACTGTCACCAGCTGCTCAATACTCTTTTTACGACGGAGGAGTGGGAGCACATCCTCCACGAAGCTAAAAAAAACGTCTTGGGGGACAACGGGAGACCCACAACCCTCCAACCGGCCATAGACGAGGCCTTCCCCCTACACCACCCTGATTGGGATTTCGGGACTGCAGAAGGTAGGGAGCATCTCCAAATCTACCACCAAACTCTTATGGCAGGTCTCCGAGTGGCTGCTAGGAGGCCCACCAACTTTGCAAAGGTAAAGGCAGTTGTCCAAGGGGAAAATGAAAGCCCGTCCAGTTTCTTAGAGTGCCTCTATGAGGCATACCGTCAGTACACTCCTATTGACCCCGAGGTGGAGATCCACTGGTCTGCTGTGGTATTCTCATTCATTAATCAGGCAGCTCCAGACATTAGGAGAAAACTCAATAAACAGGAAAACTTAGGAGAGATAACCATTAGGGAAATGTTACAGATAGCAGAGAAGGTCTTTACCACAAGGGAAACTCCAGAAGAAAGGGAGGAAAGGCAGAGAAAGGAAGACAGGGAGGCCCAGGAGAAATTGAGAAAGGAGGACAGGGAGTTCCAGGCTAAGGAGAACCGAAAGCAACAAAGAGAAATGGCCCATATTTTCCTAGCAGGTGTCCGGGACCAACCCAGGGAAGGGGGCCACGCCAGGACCCTGGATAAGGAACACTGTTTTTACTGTAAGGAGACTGGGCATTGGAAGAGAGAGTGCCCTAAGTTAAAGGGAAGAAGAGGGTTTGGCAGGAGACCGGGAGGTAACAGGGAAAGGGAACGAGCAGTGGAGCAGGCCAGAGTCCTTCTAGCCAGAGAAGAGGACTGAGGGAGATGGGGCTCAGACCCCCTCCCCGAGTCTTGGGTAACTGTATGTGTGGAGGGGAAGCCGATGGGGTTCATGGTGGATACCGGCACCCAGTATTCGGTCTTAAACAAGGCATGTGGACCTTTGAACAAGGAACGAACAAGTGTCGTTCAGGGGGCCACGGGTACACAGTTATGCTCATGGACTACCAAAAGAAAGGTAGACTTAGGAAAACACCAGGTCACACACTTTTCCTGGTCGTCCCTGAGAGCCCCGCTCCCTTGCTCGGACGGGACCTGCTCACCAAAGTAGGGGCCCGTATCTATTTTGAACCATATGAAATAATTGTGACTGATCAGGAGGGGAGCCCGATACATGTCCTGTCCCTATCATTGGCTGATGAATATCAACTGTTTGAGAGCCGACAGGAGCCAGGAGGGGACATAGCCCAATGGCTAAAAAGGTTTCCCACGGCCTGGGCAGAGACTGCGGGAACTGGCCTCGCCAAACACCTCCCTCCCGTAGTTATACAATTGAAGGCTTCTGCTCTTCCTATTCAGGTAAAACAGTATCCTATGCCCAAAGAGGCTTGAAGAGGCATAGCCCCTCATATCCGCAGGCTAATAAAGGAAGGAGTACTGCGGCCTTGTCGGTCCGCCTGGGATACTCCTCTGCTCCCCGTCCAAAAGCCGGGAAGTGGGGACTATAGGCCTGTGCAAGACCTGTGAAAGGTAAATGAGCAGGCGGAGGACATTCATCCCACTGTACTGAATCCCTACACCTTGCTCAGTTACCTACCGCCCTCACAAGTATGGTATACAACCCTTGATTTGAAAGATGCTTTCTTCAGCATTCCATTGTCAGAAATCAGCCAGCTGCTATTTGCATTCGAATGGCAAGAGGATGGGGGCCGGACCAGACAGGTCACTTGGGCCAGACTGCCACAAGGATTTAAAAATTCTCCCATCCTGTTTAACGAGGTCCTGAGCCAGGACCTGGAGCCCTTTCGCCGGAGTCACCCATGAGTCACTCTACTACAGTATGTTGATGACTTCCTGTTAGTGGCAGAAACCCGAGAGGAGTGCAGCGAGGCTACTGAACACCTGCTAACGGAGTTAGGTGAGCTGGGATATCGGGCGAGTGCCAAGAAGACCCACATCTGTGAAAGGTCAGTGACATATCTGGGTTATCGGATCGCAGATGGGGCAAGATGGCTGACTGATGCCATGAAACAGACTATTTTGACTATTCCACCCCCCACATCCACTAGGGGAGTGAGAGAGTTCCTGGGCTCCACAGGGTTCTGTAGACTCTGGGTTCCGGGATTTGCGGAGATAGCCAGACCCCTATATGAGGCCACCAAAGAGGCTCCGGATTGGAGGTGGGGAGAGGAACAACAGTGGGCCTTTGACCAGCTAAAGGCCACCCTTCTCCAGGCCCCTGCCTTGACCCTACCAGACCCCACAAAATCGTTCACTCTGTGGATGAAAAAAAGGGGATAGCCAAAGGAGTCCTGACCCAACAGTTAGGTCCCTGGAAGAGACCCGTGGCATATCTTTCCAAGAAATTAGACGCAGTAGCATCAGGATGGCCCCCCTGCCTCCGCATCATAGCGGCCGTTGCCATGTTAGTGAGAGAAGCAGACAAATTAACCTTTGGACAGGCCCTCCAGGTCACGGCCCCTCACCCGGTGGAGGGAGTCCTTAAACAACCCCCTGGGAAATGGATGACGAATGCCAGGCTCACCCACTACCAGGGGCTCTTGTTGGATTCCCCTCGGATCACCTTCACAGATCCCGTAACTCTGAACCATGCCACCCTGTTGCCCAACCCAGAACTACAGACACCTGTCCATGACTGCAAGGAGTTCCTCTCCGAAGTTACCCAGGTACGGGTTGACCTAATGGACACCCCACTGTCCGGCTGTAAATTAAACTGGTACACTGATGGAAGCAGTTTTGTCCAAAATGGAGTCCGAAGGGCAGGGGCAGCAGTGGTCGACCAAGAAGGAAACACAGTATGGAGCAGTGCCCTCCCACCCGGAACCTCAGCCCAAAAGGCAGAATTAATTGCCTTGGCCGAGGCCCTGGAAAGGGCAGAAGGAAAACGAGTTAATATCTACACCAATAGCTGCTATGCTTTCGGTACCATCCACGTCCACGGAGCCATCTATCGTGAAAGGGGATTTTGCACAGCAGAAGGGAAAGGCTTAAAAAACCTGGCCGAAGTCCAGCGTCTATTAATAGCAGTGGAGAAACCGAAGGCAGTGGCAGTGATGTATGTCCCAGGCCATCAGTCTGCCAAGATTCCGGAAGCTGTCGGTAACAACAGGGCGGATCAAGAAGCTAGGAGAGCAGCAATGGTGAGTCCCTCCATGGTCGCGGCTATAGATGTGCCTGTCCCCGATCTCCCTTTGCTACTTCCCCGACCAGAGTACTCCTTGGAAGATTTCACTTGGATGAGAGCCCACTCCCTCACTAGAAAAAGGGAGGATAAATGGAGAAGCGACTTGGAAGGCAAGCTAATCCTGCCCGAGAAACTCGGCCGATTCCTGTTAGCTAACTTACATAAGTCCACCCACTTGGGGCGGAGAAAGTTGCTAGACTTGCTGACATCTGCACAACTCTGATTTCCGAACCAGACCGTGGCCATCCGTCAAATTGTGGAGGATTGTGCTAGCTGTACAGCTATGAAACCAGGACGAAGGGAGGGGCACCACACAGGTATTCGGGAATGGGGGAGGGCCCCGGGAAGAAGCTGGGAAGTGGATTTTACCGAGGTAAAACCAGGGAAGTTTGGGTACAAATGTTTGCTAGTGTTCATAGATACCTTTTCGGGCTGGGTGGAGGTATTTCCTACAAAGAGGGAGACGAGTCAGGTAGTGGCAAAAGCCTTACTAGAGGAAATCATACCCAGGTACGGGGTGCCTGAGGCAATTGGGTCAGATAACGGTCCGGCTTTCGTTAGTAAAGTCCTGCAGGGACTAGCCCAGGCTATGGGGGCCGATTGGAAACTACATTGTGAATATAACCCCCAGAGCTCAGGGCAAGTAGAAAGGATGAATAGGACACTAAAGGAGACTTTAGCCAAATTGGCCCTGGAGACTGGCGGTGATTGGGTGACACTCCTTCCCTTGGCCATCTTCTGAGTCCGGAACTCCCCCTATGTCCATGGGCTAACCCCCTTTGAGATCCTGTATGGGGCTCCACCCCCCATCATTCAAAGGACCTTAAGCCCGGGACTAGGTGATCTGGCCCCAAATTACCTGACTATGCTACAGGCTCTAGCTAAGGTGCAACAACAAATATGGCCCTTAATTCAAGCGTACCATACTACTGAGAGGGTCCCAACTCCGGAACATGGCATAGTCCCGGGTGACATGGTATGGGTTAAAAGACATCAGTCCAAAACCCTAGAGCCTAGATGGAAAGGACCTTATGTTGTACTGCTTACTACCCCCACCGCCCTCAAGGTCGATGGAATTGCACCATGGGTACACCACTCCCATGTGAGACGGACATGTCCTCAGGAGGAGTAGGGAAATTGGACTACACGACAGCATCCCACAAACCCACTCAAGCTCCGGCTGATATGGGATGCTCCGGAAAACGAAAACACCCCAGATGCTCCGCAGCCCTCCTAGAATGGGATCATCACCTGGGTCCACTACATCCACATCAGACCAGCAGACCCGGTAGCTGTGAAGGAAGACTTCCTGCCAACAAGAAGGGTGTCCCACCACAAGGACAATTCCTTCAAACTCAAACTTCAGCAAACTGGACCTCGGTAACCTTATTCCTTTTTCTAACCCTGTCCACCACTTGCTTGGGGCATACAAATCCACATCAACCTTTTAACCTGACCTGGATGATTGTAGATGTATCCACAGGAGACATTCTTAACCAGACCTCCAAGGTGACCCCTCCCAGCACCTGGTTCCCAGAATTATACTTTGACTTAAGGGCCTTATTCACTGGCAGGGGACAATGGGATTTGCGCCAAAGTTACTTCTATGTCTGCCCCGCTCCCCAACCCAACCACAGAAAAAATGTGGAGGAATCGCAGACTATTATTGTAAGTCATGGGGTTGTGATAGCTCAGGGGACATATGGTGGCCACCCCCCAAACAGGGGGACCTTATTCAGTTAAGTAGTGTCTCTCAATCTGGTATTACATACCACCAACCTAGACCTATAAATAAGGGATGCCCAACTCCCCCCAATTGTAATCCCATTATGATAAATTTCACTGATTTAGGAAAAAAGGCAACAAATTGGGAATTGGGTAAATCCTGGGGAGTCAGACTCTACAAAACAAATCATCCAGGAGCCCTTTTTACCTTGCGGCATGTGCGACAATCGGTCTCTACTCTAACAATAGGACCTTGTATTCTAAACCGACTTGTGACTTTCATCAAAAACCGAATTAACACTGTCCAACTTCAGGTCCTCCGCCAACAATACCAGGCTCTTCATCCCCTTGAGAATGATTCCTCAATATAGCCCAAAGAAAAGAGGGGAATGAAAGGATGTGCCCTTTGCCCCAGCAGATCCCCATAGCAGAAACCAGTAAAGCCAGCACAGGATGCCCCATGCAGGATAAGATAAACAGGATGGGGGCAGGTGGAATGTGAGGAATGTGAGGAATGTGAGCAGATTGCGAAAGACGACTAGAAGTACGTGCAAGATGTGCCCTGCCTGCTTGCTAAATGTAACCGTGTGCGCGAATACTGACCCTTGAATCTATAGGCTAAGAAGTAATGTACTCTTAAATGGATAGGCTGGAAATGTATGTGGTGTTACAAACTCATTGGCTATGTACTGTGCGGGCTTTTGCTGTAACGGCCGGTAGGGGCCTATATAAGATCTTCCCTAAAGAGGCTCGGGGTCTTGTCTGCCCAATCGGACCTGTGTGTCTGTGTGGGAGCTTGACCCTGGCTTGCCAGCTCAATAAACTCTGCTTTGTTGATTGCATTCACGCGTGACTCTGTCACTCAGAGGAATAGGATTCTCGGACCCTAACACAAGTCAAACTCCTTGCAGTTCTGAATCTCTAAAAACAAAACAAGTTATGTACTTCTAATATTAAGGGGTGGGACAGACATAGGATAACCATTCTCAATAAAAAACAGAGGAAGAGGAAAGGCAGAGCAGAAAGTAGAAATCAGCCCAAAGCAAGACTGAAAGCCAGACATTAAATTTGATTGCTCCAAATCTAGCATCTTGTATACACTGTGGTGATGGAAAGAATTCTAAGTCATTAGGCAGCTTTGCCAAACTGGTCACAGCCTTCATAGCTGTTCTCTGAGGTTGCACACTGATATAGGTGACTTTCCCAGGTGGTCATTGAACACTGCTCATCATTCTACATTTCTAGGGTTCCCACTTCAACTCCATTCATACAGCTTCACTAGCCACAACCCCTTCTGAGGATTACTACCTGTGCAAACTTCAGCTTGTACTTTTGGACTTTATTTTGAAATCTTGGTGGAATGCACTATGGCCCCATAACTCTTGCATTCTGAACTCCCACAGAACCAGCACCATGTGCACACTATGAAGTTCTTCCATGATTGGTACTATGAAGCACTTTTCTGGAAAATCAGAATCCTAATACAGCCCTGGAGAGTGACCTGCAGAAATTTCTTGGTGCTCAGTCCTTGAAACAAATTTGCAATTTAGGCCTCTGGGCATGTGATGAGAGGAGTGGCCTTGAGGTTTTCTCAGAAGCTCTTGAAGCCTCCTTGTCATTGTCCCATTAGTTAATATGTAGCTACTTTTTCATCCATGTCAATCTTTTTAGCAAACCAATGCTCCAGGTCACCCTTGGTTCCCAAAATTATTCAAATCTTTCTACTCTGTTTCCTTTGCTCCCAAGTCTCACATTGTAAATCTGACTAAAACCACCCAATAATACCCATACTGCACTCTGAAGGCTTAAATCACATAGTCAAGTATAGAGAGTATCAGATTTCATTAAAATACCTCTTTAAAAATAATTAAAGGTTTGGCACTGGATTCCTGCAATCCCAGCTACACGGGAGGCAGTAGGTAGGAGGATCATGGTCCAAGTCAGGCCCTGGGCAAAAGAGACACCCTATGTGAACAGTAACTAAAGCTGAAAAGGGATGGGGGCTCCAGTAATAGAGTATCTGCAAAGTCTTGAGTTCAAAGCCCAGTACCATAAAAAATTTCCAAAGACACAAATTACAAAGTGATAGCTCTGTTCTATGCACGTGTATGTGTGTGTACATTAACAAAATTATATACAAATTTCACTTAAAATACTGTGAAGAAATGGCAAAATTCAGTCAATTTTATATGACTACAACTCAACTGAAGAAAAGAATAAACACATTAAAATCATTTGGAAGCCATAAAATATTCTTAAATATAAATGTGCACTCTAAAATGATGGATGAAGTTACAAATATATACAGTTGCATTCATATATACATACAATACATATATATTTACTTATGTGTTTATGCACTTTAGACCTGTGGACATGTTTTCCAAAAAATGTTGAAGTCTGCATGGCAGAAAGATTCAACTGGGATTGCTGCCTACACTTGACCCTCTCTACTTGGGAAGATATGAAAGTAATATGAAAATTAAAGTCAAAAGTTGAAAGTGTGGAGAACACAAAAGGTACATTTGGTTTTAGTCAAATGGGGATGTGCAAATGTGTTTTACTTGAATTTAACAAGACAAGAAAATGAAAAATGTTCACTACTTTTAGGCATCACTCTGAATATGTATTCTTTCATCCCTATATTAAATGAGAATTAAGTTCAATTTCCAAATAAAATGTTGTTTTCATTTAGGAGAAAATAAGTGCATAGGAAGTAGCTGAGCTCAAAAGACCATGAAAAAGTAAATGCTGGGTGGACTATTCATTTCCAACTATATTAATTCCAGAAAAATAAAAGCAAAGCCATGTACTGCATTGTAACTTCATCCTGGAGCTTCAAGAAGGTGAAGACCATTTATTGAAACCATGTGTGGCATAAGAAGAGCTCAGTTACTACTGAATGATGAGGCCAATTAATATATAATACTAATTAAAATGTAATATGAGAGTTTAATTTCAGCCATCCTATTTCTATGAACTATTCTAAATCATCTCCACAAAGCAGGTAGAAAACTAAATAAGATAGAGTCATTGAGTAGAGAACAGACAATGAATTAGGGAACTAAATGTACATGTGGGGACACCTTTCCAGATTTCAAGATCCAGAGAGATTATAGAGAAATTCAAAAGAATCCCACTCATAGCATACACAATTTACAAGAGAAATAGAATCAGCTTAAGAGTTAATGTACATTTTTCTTTTTGCCTAACAAAATTTGAGAAAATCAGTGCACACATATTATTATGCTTTAAGTGTAATAAATCATTTAGAATTTCTTTCTAAAGCATGTCTTTCTAATTTGTGGAATAGTTTTCTGAAAACTAAGAAAAAAATATCAGGTTTTCAGAAGTCTCACAGCTTTGATGGAAACATTAGTGGAAGACACAGGAATGCCTGACAAATCTGAAAAAATTTACATGTGTAAAAGATCAGCCTGACAGTACAGTAAAGAATGTAATTGGAAGGGAGAGGAAATTAAGACACAATCATATTCTGAAATCTGATGGATTTATTTAAGAATCATAAATCTAGATAATCTGGATCATTTGTATAGTGAAAAAAGGGCACACTATTAAGAATTTACCACCAGCTACTAATCCATTATTTTTATAATATGCTTATTACTTGCTAAATCAATTATAATAATTATATAATAATAATATAATATATTCATATGCTACTGTGACTACTGTCACTGATGTTTTTTAACCTAATTTATCAATGCTTATATTTTTTAGTGCTATATCCTTGATATGAACACTTGAACAATATATACTTTAACCTTAACAATATCTAGTGTGCTGGCAATTGCCATGGTTTGAATGTGTCCTTCAAAAACATGTGATGTGGAAGCAATGCTAGGAATCTCTCTGTATAGCTATCTTTATCTGAAGCTAGCAAAAACACTATGTCTTTCTTATTATTGCTTATGTTTGCTTTTCTACAAAATTGGAGAAGAGGGCAGAACAGGTTTTAGCTGGTTAAGTTGGCCCCCGCTATCACTCTCCCTTATCCCCCCACTATTTAAAATGATTGAAAGATTTCATTATTTAAATACCCAGTCTGTGATATTGTGTTATAGAAGCACAAAACAGACTAAGATGGCAGTTTTTAAATATTTCACATAAAATACGACTAAATGAGTCTTCATAAGAAGCCAATCCATGAGGTAGAATCTGTAATTATCCCCATATTACAGAAGAGAAAACCAGAGTACAGAGATTTCTTTGAACTGGTTAAATGGAACAAAGACAAGAGTACAGATTATTAAATCTGAGATAACTATGACTCATAGAAATCTGATGATTTGTCCAAAACCACCTAGCTAACAAGTCACCAAACTTCTCTAAGTCTTAGCTGTCCTGGTGTGATGAAGAATAGGATCCATGTGATACATACAATGAGAGGTGAGGATTAAAGGGACCCTTGGTCTCCTCTGGCTCTAGTGCTCAGAGCTATGAGGACTTTGTACTTACTCAAGCTCTCTGAGCCCTTGCTTTCATCACTGTGAGGTTAAGACAGCAATGCTTACATGACACAGTTATTGCTAAGCATAAATTAACTACTATCTTTAAAAACATTTACTATGGCACCTGTCACAGGAAGGTTTTAGTAAGTTCCACCTCTGTTATCCATCTCTTTCCCTGTCACCTTGCCATGAATGCAAGAAAATAAATAAAAGCATATGTCAGGTTTGATAAAATAAAGGAATAAGGCCTGTTTGATAAAATAAAGGAATAAAAAGCTTTTCTAAGAGGTAGATATATTTTTTTAATTTGTTGGAAAAAATGCATCTCACTTTAAATGCAAAGTGTGGATGATAACCTTTAGACAGTGCTATTGATAAAAATAATATCAGGCCTTCCAGAAGAACAAATAGCATGACTTAGATATGCATGATTACCATTAACCTTAATTAGACACAGCAAGCTCAGAATTCTGTGACTCCAGTTAGCCTCTCTCTGATTAGCTCCACTTAGCAGTAAGCTCTTCTGGGCTGCATATTAATAGTCCCAGCCCCCACCAGAGCAAAAGGGGAGTCAGGATTTGTGTGTGTGTGTGTGTGTGTGTGTGTGTATGTGTAGAAAATGGATGGTTATGAATGGACTGGCCACGGCATCTTCATTAAACAAACATGGCACATTGATCAGGGTGGCTGTCAAATAGCTTTGATAGATTATTATTTCTCTGTTTTCCTTGGAGAAAGATGTATTGGTTTAGCTCACTGAAAAGCATCCAACCATGCTTGTAGATCACTCCTTCCTCATTAAAGCAAACACCCTTGCATCTTGTGGTCTATAGATCAACCACCATGGAGTTTCCCAATAACTCATCCTACAACACTCTATGGTTGGCTGGGCCCTTTGTAAAAAAGATATAATACCTGTCCAAAAGAGATATGCATTTAAACATTAATTTCAACCTTTGGAAATGAAACCAAATAGTGTCCCTAGTGATGGAGGTGTAATGAAAAAATAGCAATACATGAAATTTCAGGAACATTTAATTACTATTTTATTAGAGAAGAGATGAGAATACCTTAGTAGGGAAATAGAGATGATAAGACAGAGGATGGCCTTACAGGAAAAATAAATAAGCCAATTGAAATTCAAGTTAGAAGATTTGGGCTTGAATTCATACTTCATAAATTATCTACTATGTGAGCAAATAACATCCCCTTTCTACAGCACTCTAACCTCATTCATAAAAATCATATGGTTAAATAAGATTATTTTCACTTCTACATTGTCTTCTATATCTGTACTCCCATAAATCCTATGTTTAAAAATTAATCTCCCAGGGATATTAATTAGCTGAGTAAGAATTAAATAAGTTATTAGATTTTGCTAGGTTATCTGAAATGATGAAATTTTTTCCTTGATCCTTACTTTTCCTAATAGAGATTGGTCTTTTGGCTGCCAGTTTTTTTCTAGCAACAGAATGCATTGAAGCCAAAGAAATGTAGTATAACTAGAGGGAGAGACAGAGGACAGAAGGAGAGAGTAGGGAGGGAGGGAGGAAGAGAGAAATGTGAAGAAATAAATTAAGTATAAATTCTTATAAATATCCTCTCATCTTTCAACTTTCTTTTAGTCCATTAAAGTAGAAATATAGGGAAATGGAAGAGGAGAATCACTTATATAGTTTTTTTAATGTGTTTTCTTGGTAACTATGATAATATTATCTATATAAAGTATATATTCATGAAAAATGATATTTTATGGATTACAAAAAAGTCACACAGGATGACCAAAAGATTAGACCCAGGTACTAAGAGCACCTACATTGGACTTCTCCTATGTGGTAGTCTCAAGGAAATTCACACTGTTTACACAGCAACTCAGGAGCCCTAGAAATAGTGTTCCAATTTTAGAGTATCACTTTCATCAGACTCTATTGGTTCAGCATGTGGTTAAAGTCAGCCTAGATTCAAGTGAAAGAGAATTTAACATCATTTGTCAATGGAAGGAGAAACAACTTATAGTCACCTAGAATCTGCTACAACCACTACTTAGTGTTAACTTTTCATGCACTCTAAAATGTGTGATTTGTCTTCTCTTTGAAAATGGTATACTTAAGAAATACAAGAAGCTGAGTATGAGGCCACTAAAAAGTGTACTATCTATAATGTACCTGACAAAATTTTGATTCACCAGTAATTGAAAGATAGAGTTCACAGAAATTAAATAGGGTAGTACTGGCAGTTGTTCTTCACCTTGGTCAGTGAAATGTGTATGTGTGTATGTGCATATATACAGGTTAAAATCCTGTAGCAATAAGTGGAAGCACATGCATTTTTTTCAGCCAGTGAGAAGGTCATTTCATTTATTGTATGTTTCTTTTATGTTTTTAACTGTAAAGAGAAGAAAATTTGTCAATATAAGCAAATTTTTAAATAGCATTAGTGTTTTAATTGTATATTTTAAATTATGTTGGTGTACCCCGAAGTAAGGCATCATGTACCATGATTAAAATAAATCAAGTTACTAAATTAAAGGATCATGTAAGCATACAGTTATAAGAAGGATTGTGATTCATTTAATAAGTTTCATTTTGTATGCTATATTGGAAGCTCTGAGAAGATACTTTGAAAAAAGATACTAAGTTTTAAAATGCTTTTTTTTCTAATGAAAAAATTTCTTATATTTGTAATGTTTCTGAATTGAACCATGGATTGACAGAGATAATATAACTTATAATTCCAAAAAAAAAAGAGTCACGATATTTTGGAACATTTGTTCAAATACTAAAAATACAACAATAAAGAAAATTAAATTAAGCAAAATTGCAGCATATCTGAATTACAACTGTAATATTTCACATTAAAAATTTTTTAGCTGTATTGGGGTTTGAACTCAAGTCCTTATGCTTGCTAGGCAAGTGCTCCACTACTTGACATGCCTCCAGCCTTTGCTGTGTAGGGTTTTTCCTAGATATGGTCTTACATTTTTGCCCAGGCCTGTCTTGGACCATGATCCTCCTATCTATGTCTTCCACATAGCTGGCATTACAGGAATGAACCTGCACACCTATATTGTTTGTTTGGGAGTCTCACTAACTTTTTGCCCAGGCTGGCCTTGAACTATGATCCTCCTGATCTATGCCTCCCAAGTAACTGGGATAGAGATTTTAAACATCTTACCTATTAGAGGAGTGATATTAAGAAAGATAGTTATTGATATTTCCTTAAAAATACAAGAGGGGTAGAGTAAAAGAAGGAAATTAAGGTGGTGAATATGGTTGATGCACTCTCTATATAAGAATAAATATAGAAGTTTTAAACTGGTTGGAACCACTGTAAGAAATTAACTAAGGCAGAATGAAGAAAAGTAGCGGAGATGAACCAATTTGGGTTATAATTCACAGGGAAACTCCCTGTGTAGCTATCCTAAACAAGCAGAAATGTCATTTTTCCCCTTTTTCTTCTACCAAATTGGAGAATAGGAGGACGGAACAGGTTCTGCCAGGGGCAGGTGGTGGTGGGGTTGGTACTAGTGGGAGGGAGGAGGTGGCAGAGAAAGGATGAAGGAAGGTGAATATAATGCAAATACTGTGTACACATGTATGTAAATATAAAAATGATACCTGTTCAAACTGCTCTAAGAATGGGATAGGGTAGATAAAGAAGCATGGTGGGGGAGTTGCATTCAAGTTTATGTTTGAGACCTTGTAAGAACTTTTGTAAATCCCACAATGTGCTCCCATCCAGCACAACAATAAAAAAATATGTAAGGAATCTTTAAGCTCGTCCAAATGCCCATATATTAAAGGTTTGGTGCCTAGAGTAGTGCTAGTGGGAGGTGGTAGATTCTTTAAGAGGTAAGGCCTAGTGAGAGATTCTTAGGTCACTGGAGACATGTCCTCAAAGGGGATCACGGAACTCTGTCACCTTCTCTTGCTTCCTGGCAATGAAGTAAGCAGTTTTGTTCCCCCACGCACTCATGCCATAGTATGCTGCCTCAGTACATGTCCAAAAATACCAGGGGATCTGGTTCAATATCATGAACTGGAACCTCTAAAACTGTGGACCAAAAGAAACATCTTATAAGCTGATCAGGTATTTTGTTACAGTGTCAGAAATCTGACTAGCACAATATGTGTGCAAGAAGAGATTGCAGTGAAATATTTGAAGTGATGGCAAAAACACAAAATTAGAATTAATTCCTATACCCTTTGAAATTATCATTCCAGACTGAATAAGAAATGAAGATTTTTTTTCAGACTAACAAAAACTGAACAGATTTATAGCCAGCAGCTATCTCTTCCAAGAAATGTTATAAGAAGTTTTTCATAAAGAATGAAGCTTTGGTCTAAGTGAAGAAAGAAAGGACACTGGAAAATGAATTAGTGAAGATAAAAACTAGGAATGATAAGGAATGTCTACAAAAACCTGTAACTAATTACCTTTGACTTCTGTGAGCTCCTAAAGTTGGGATCATACAGTATATACACTTTTTCAGATTGTCTTCTTACAGTTCACAGTATGCAATTTAGGTTCTTCCAGATCTTTTCATGGCTCCATAGCTCGTTTGTTTTTAGCACTGAATGCTACTACATTGTCTGCACACTCACGGTTTACTTATTGTCACCTAATGAAAGACATCTTGGTTGCATTCAAGATATGGAATTATAAATAAGACTTTTCAGTGTTCACATGCAAGTTTCTTTGTAGACATGAGTTGTCCCTTCCTTCCAATAAATATTAAGTGGTTCAATTTTAGGATTGTTTGGTAAAAGTATCTCTAAGCATGTCAGACACTGGTGACTCACATCTGTAATCTTAGCTACTCCAGAGGCAGAGATCAGGAGGATCGTGGTTCCAAGCCAGCCTGGCTGGCTAGTGTACCTAGGTTTGTGGGAAAATTGTCAAACCTTTTTCTGAAATGATGTTATCATTTTGCATTCCCACCAGCAACAAATGAGAGTCCCTAATGCTCCATGCTCTTTTCATCCCTTGCTGTTGTTTAGTGTTCTGAACTTTGGCCATTGTCATAGCTACCCAAGGGTACCTCATTGTTGTTTTAATTTGCATTTACCTAATGACACATGATGTTAAGCAATTTTTCATCTGCTTACTTGAATCTGTGTGTCTTCTTTGAGAAGATTCTGTCTATTCAAGGATTTTCTTCATTTTTAAGTAAAGTGGTTCATTTTGCTGTTAACTTTCACAAATTCTTTGTATAAGATAATTCTTTATCAGATGAGTCTTTTACACACTTTTACTTCCAATATGTGGTTTGTCTTCTATTCTTTTGATATTTTCTTTTATAGAATAAAAGTGTTTAGTTCTAGTGGAAAACGGATTATCAGTTTTTTTTTTTTTATTGATCCTGCCTTTTGTGTTGTATCTGAAACATCATTCAAAATTCAGGGAAATCCAAACTTTCTCTATGTTATCTCCTAAGAATTTTGTAATTTGGATTTCACTTTTAGACTTATGATTTATTTGGAGTTATGTTTTGGAGAGTATAACGTCTGTGTCTAGATTCATGTTTTCTGATACATGGATGTCTAGTTATTCTGGCTCCATTTGTTTTTCAGACTCTTTTCTCCATTGTATTGTCTTTTCTCCTTTGTCAAAGACTAATTGACTATATTTATGTGATTCTATTTCTGAGATCCTCTAGCTTTTCTCTGTCCCTGCCTTCACTTTGCTACATTCTCAAGAAGGCTAATACTTATAGAGCGCATCTACAATTGGGGTAATCATTTTAAATATTTTTATTTTAAATAAGTTTCTTTTTTTATATCCTGAAGGAATAACCTCTGAGTGTTAGTTTATAAAAATATCTTTTTCATAATGCACCAAATTTTTGGTTTTGATCTGTTGATAGCATTATAAGTGATTTTCAGGCCTATGATGAACTTCTCCTCTTCATCATGTTGTATGATTTTATTGTAGTTAGTGCTAGACTATTTGATTTGTTAATATTTTAAAAAACTTTTACAAATATAAATGTATATACACGTGTGCACCATTAGTGTTGGGCACAAAGTGAAGTACATTTTAAAATTTAAATCTTATTAGTAGCTTAAGAAATAATAATATGAACTTGTATAATTTTAAGGAGCCAAACAACTAGGGGAAAGATTTAGGTTTAAGAAGAAAATAACTTTACACATTCTCAGTTTATCCTATTGCTTTTATTCTGGTCATTTTTCTTTGAACATGTTGGGCAATTTAAATATTAACTTTCATTGCTTTTGAAGAAGTTACCAGAACTGAGTTCTTCACAGAATTTATTGTTTTTCCATGTCTAGGGTTGTATGTGTTTGTCTATTATAACAATTTTTGTTCTCTTTCCATTTATTGATTTGATCAGTAAAGGCATGGCAAGAGCCCACTTTATTTATTTACTTATTTATTTTTGGTGGGACTGGGTTTGAACTCAGGACTTCATGCTTGCAAAGCAGTAGCTCTGCCACTTGAGTCACACCTCCAGTCTTTTTCACTCTGGTTACTTTGGAGATGGGGTCTCCAGAACGATTTGCCTGGGTTGGTATCAAACCATGAATCTCTGGATCTCAACTTCCCAAGTAACTAGGATACAGACATGAGCCACTGGCACCCCACTGGTAAGGGCCCACTCTGTGATAGTTTTATAGCTTAGATTCTAAAATTCACTCCTTAATTTGTTTCTCATTTTTATCAGTTTAATGTTTCCTCAGATAGATTTCTTAGCTTTTATGTCCATCAGAACCTTGAATTTAAAGGACAGTACATTCATATTTTTACTTTTGGTAAATTACAAATAGCTAAATCTGTATATTTGTGTCTAATCACATCCTTCACTACCCCCAGAGCTATACTCATAAGCGTTTAACAATTTTCTTTCAGAATAATATTTACTAATTATGTTGTGACAGTATTTTCATGATGGTCACTAGCATAATGTCAAATGGTCATAAAGTCCCTTGAAATTTAAAAAATAGACTCAGGAGCCAGTTCTGGATGGCTCCATCGCATAATGGAAACAAGATTGCGTAGTATCTCATTAAAATTATTCTACAAGTAATCGACATTCACAGGGTTCCTTTCTTTAATTCCTTCTTTGCCTAGAAATATTTAAAATAAATTTTAAAATATTTTATATGATGTACACTTTATATTTGTACAGCCATTTAAATAGCTTCTTGATTTTACAATAGATTTAAATTCAAAATAAAGTTTCTAAAACTATCCAATTTTTCAAATGCAAAATTTTTTGTTGTGCAGAAACTTTTTAATTTTATGAAGTCCCATTTATTCATCCTTTCTCTTAGTTGCTGGGCTGCTGGGGTTCTATTGAGGAAGTCCTTGCCTATACCTATTAGTTCCAAGGTGATGCTTGCTCCTTCCTGTACTAACTTCAGAGTTTCAGGTCTGATATTTAGACCTTGAAAGGGATCAAGGGATCCATTTTGAGTTGATACTAGTACAGGATGATAGACATGGAACTAGTTTCAGTTTCTTTCAGACGGGTAACCACTTTTCCCAGCATCATTTGCTGAAGAGGCTGTCTTTTGGGTCTTTAAAGTATATATTTTTGGCACCTTTGTCAAAACTGAGGTGAGTATAGTTGTGTGGATTCATATCTGGGTCTTCTATTCTGTTCCACTGGTCTTCATGTCTGTTTTTGTGCCAGTACCATGCTGTTTTTATTGCTATTGCTTTGTAATATAGTTTGAAGTCAGGTATTGTGATACCTCCAACATTGCTCTTTTTGCTGAGTATTGCCTTGACTATTCATGGTCTCTTGTGTTTCCAAATGAACTTTAGGGTAGATTTTTCAATCTCTGTGATGAAAGTCATTGAGATTTTGATGGGAATTGCATTAAACATGTAGATTGGTTTTGGGAGTATAGCTATTTTTACTATGTTGATTCTACCAATCCATGAGCATGGGAGATCTTTGCACCTTCTGCAGTCTTCCTCAATCTTTTTCCTCAGGGGTTTGTGGTTCTCCTTGTAGAGGTCATTCACTTCCTCTGTTAAGTTTACTCCTAGGTATTTGATTTTTTTTTTTGAGGCTATTGTAAATGGAATTGTTTCCATTTATTTCCTCTCAGTTTGTTTGTTGTTGGTGTATAGAAAAATGAATGATTTTTGTAAGTTGATTTTGTATCCTGCCACCTTGATATAACTATTTATGATGTCTAGGAGTTTTTGGGCAGAGTTTTTTGGGTTTTTAAAGTATAGAATCATATTGTCTGCAAATAAGGATATTTTGACAGTTTCTTTGCCTATTTGTGTTCTGCACAACAAAAGAAATGGTCTCTAAACTGAAGAGACCACCCACAGAGTGGGAGAAAATATTTTCCACATCAGGCAAGGGATTGATAACCAGAATATACAGGAAATTTAAGAAACTAAACTCTCCTAAAATCAATGAACCAATTAAGAAATGGGCAACTGAACTAAACAAAACTTTCTCAAAAGAAGAAATTCAAATGGCCAAAAAACACATAAAAAAATGCTCACCATCTCTAGCAATAAAGGAAATGCAAATCAAAACCACACTAAGATTCCACCTCACCCCTGTTTGAATAGCCATCATCAAAAACACTACCAACATGTGTTGGCGAGGATGTGGGAAAAAAGGAACCCTCATACACTGCAGGTGGGAATGCAAGCTGGTACAAACACTCTGGAAAAAAATTTGGAGGCTTCTTAAAAATCTAAACATAAACCTGCCATATGATCCAGCAATCCCACTCCTAGGGATATAACCAAAGGAATGCAACACAGGTTACTCCAGAGGCACCTGCACACCCATGTTTATTGCAGCGCTATTCACAATAGCCAAGTTATGGAAACAGCCAAAATACCCCACCACTGATGAATGGATCAAGAAAATGTGGTACTTGTACACAATGGAATTTTACTCAGCCATGAAGAAGAATGAAATTTTATCTTTTGCAGGTAAATGGATGGAACTGGAGAACATTATTCTGAGCGAGGTCAGCCAGGCTCAAAAGACCAAAAAGCATATGTTCTCCCTCATATGTGGACTTTATATCTAAGGAAAATGCAACAATGTGGTTGGACTTAGATCATATGACAAGGGGGAGAGCACATATGGGAGATATAGGAATAGATAGAAAACCCAAAACATGAAAGCCTTTGATGTCCCCACTCCAGAGGAACTAATACAGAAACCTTAACATGACAGAAGTTAACATGAGAAGGGGATCAGGAACCAGTGTAAAGATCAGTTAGAGATGAATCAACATGGGTGGTAGCACATAGGTACACAAAAGCAGTGTTAGGAATCTCTCTGTACAGCTATCCTTAACTCAGCTACCAAAAACGCTTTGTTTTCCTTATTATGCTTGTGTCTTTCCCTCAACAAAATTAGTGATAAGGGCAGAAAAGGACTTGCCTAGAACTGAGTGGGGGAGGGAGGGAGAAGGTGGGAGAGGGGGAAGGGTGGAGAAATGACCCAAACAATGTATGCACATGTGAACAAATGAATAAAAAATATTTTTTGCATTTAACTTTACAATAAAAGTACTTAGTCTGTTTCTAGAACAAAGAATCAGTATGTATCTTCTTAGAGCATATTGATTATTTTTTCTACATATTCTTTAATTATAAGGGACCTAATTAATGCTTTTTGCTGGTATTTATTGTATTTCTGATTATCCCTGTATTTCCTAAATAATTTTCTTTAGGATTTTTATTCACTATTTTTAAACTGTAGAGTTTATGATTTTGTCTTTATTGTGAAACATATCCTTTATCAGTATGAAGTGGCATTCTCTTGTTACTATGCAAGTTTTAGCTGTGAATTGTACTCAAAGTTACATTGTAATCTTATTTTTGTTTATTTGCATTGATCTGCTGTTTATTTGTTTATAATTTTGTATTCTGAGATGCTTTTTTCTAACTGTGTAAATTTCATTTTTCCATCAAAAATTTTTAAAGATTTTCTGACTTTTTTGTTTTAGGAAAATGTTCTTCTTTTTAAGATTTTGATAGTTGTTCCTAAATGAATTGTTATATTTGGTGTTTTAGAAATATCATTTTTTATGCTAAATTTGTTTTTCGTTTTTATGTCTATCAAATTAAATATAAATTTTTCTTCTTTCTAGTAGTTTCTCAGTATTGCATATAATATTCCAGATATCATTTTCAAAAGTTATCAGTGCTTTACTGTAGTGCAGTCTATAGGTTCTTTAACATACTATTGTGTTTTTGTCCACATTGTAACCCTTCCAATCTTTTTTAATCTTATTAAATCTTGGCTTTCTACAGACCCTCTGCTTATCTTCCTAGCTGACCAAGAACTCTAAGAAAGGTGCAGTGTGCCATTGTTTTATGGTCCATTGTATGATGCTTGGCTCTTATCTAGTACAGTGAACTCAGCTGAAAATTAAAGAAGGTGCCTCCCAGTGTCTTATATTACATTTTCTCTTGGTTTGGTGTCATTGATTTTTTTTCCCTTTCTTGCTTTCTTAAAATTTTGTACTTAATATCTGTTTTTGAATTAAAGACCTCAAATCAGATTCCTTTAATACAAAATAAAATGGAAATTAAATCTATATATCTTCTTCAAGACCAAAATAAGTAATTCACAATGTGTACACATTTATAACTACACACATATGGGAGAAATCTGTTTTCAATGTTTTATATGCTATAAATCTAATATAACAGCATCATTTCTAACCTGAAACTATGAAACTACTAGAAGAAAAATAGGGGAAGTGCTTCAGAACATTGTAACTGGCAAGAACTTTTTGGAAAAGTCCCCTGAGACATAGGAAACAGAAGCAAAAATAGACAAATGAAATCACATCAAACTAAAAAGCTACTTCCACAGTAGTGGAAATAAGAATAAAGAGACAACTTACAGAATGGTAGGAAATATTTGAAAACTACACATTTCACAAGGAGCTTATATGGTGAATATATAAAGGACTCCAAAAACTAATAGCAAAAAAATTTTTTTAAATGATCTACCTACACATTTCTCAAAAGAAGAGATGAAATGGTCAACAGTTATATGAAAAATGCTCAGTATTAATAATCATTAGGGAAATGCAAATAAAAACCACATATTGACATAGCATCTCACCCCAGTAAGAATGAATTTTAATAAAAACACTTATGTTAATGTGCTGATAAGGCTGTGGAGAAAAGTGAATGCTTGCACAAAGTTGGTAGGAGTGTAATTAGTAGACCTATTGTGGGAAGACTATATAGAGGTTCCTCAAAAAATTAAAATTGAAACTGTCATAAGATCCTGCAATCTCACTCATGGGAATATATCCAAAAGAAATGTAATCGGTATGCTGGAGAGCCATTTGCACCCCCATTCTCACTGTAGACTTATGAACAATAACCATGAAAAGGAAGCAACCTAAGTGTCCATTAATTGAAGAATGGATAAAGAAAATGTGTCTACACACAATGCAATAATGTTTACCCATAAAAAAGAATAAAATTCTGTCTTTTGGGACAACATGGGTAAAAGCTAGAGATCATTTTGCTAAGTGAAATATGCTAGGCACAGAAAGGCAGTACCTACCACATGATCTCTCTCATAACTGGAATATAAAAATGTTGATTTTATAATTCATAGTAGCTAAGCTATGGAATCAGCCCAGGTGTCCATAAACTGATGAATGAATAAATAAAATGTTTATATACGTATATATATATGTAATGTATGTGAGTATTATTTGGCTATAAAGAAGAATGGAATTACGTAGTTTGTAGGAAAATGAATGAAACTGGAGGTCATCATGTTAAGTGAAATAAGCCAGACTCAGAAGACAAATATCACATTTCCTCTCATAAGTAGACCCTAGACATAAAACAAATGATATGAATGTAAAAGTGGGACTTCTGGTGAGTGGGAACAGCAGGAATAGAGTGGGTGAAAAAACAGGGTGATAGCAGGTAAATGTAGCTAAAATACTTTATATGCATCTGTGAAAATAGAGTAACAAAATCCACTAAAATGTGAAATGGGTGGCAGGAGAGATGATAAAGAGTAATAGAAATGATGAATTTTATAAAAACATTATATGGATATATGGAAATATCACAAGGAAACTGTATAATTGATATATGTTAATAAAAATATGACTTAAAAAAGTGAAAAAGAAGTTGATTTCATAGAAGCTAAAAGTAGAATTATTGTTAACAGAGGCTGGGGAGAATAAGGGAAAGAGAAGGAGGGGGAAACATTGATTTATCAATGTTAGCTAGTTTTACTTAACTAAGCACCAGTAGTCTGGGTATGGTATTGCATAATGGACCAACTATAGATTAAGTACTGAGTTATATACTGAGTACTTCAAAAAGCTAAAAGAAAAAATTCTGAATATTCTCATCACAAAGAAATGATAAATGTTTGAGGACATAGATATTTTAACCTGATTTAAACATTTCAAAATATATGCATATTATCCAGATGTTACATTACCACTTTAATATGTATAATTTTATGTTTTAATGTTTCAGTTAAAATTAATTTGATTTAAAAATATCAGTTTTAGAATAAAATGGAAATATATTTCTATAGAATATTAATTACTTTCTTGTAATATTTTCATTTTTCAAAGATTATATGATTAAAATACCTGTCAGAGTGCATAGCGGATGGTATACGATTGATACATGTTACTCTTTTTCATATTATATTTCTCTAAATATGTTTTGCCTCAATTCTGTTGAAAGTCTACATTACAGAATTATCTATTCACCTTTGCTTAAAAATTAATATCTTCTAAATATTAGCATTTCCAGTAGAAATATTTAGTACTTTTAGAGAATGTCTTTAGTGAAGGTTATCATGTTTTTTGCTATCAGCCTTCTCTTGTGTTTTTATACATTCCAAATCCTCAGCACACTTATTGCTTTTGCCTTTTCCTTATTAATGTACTCCTAAAATAAAATTACCAGATGTATTGTAATAACAGTGATTATAGCTATAATCAATCATGCATTTGTATTTTAATAAGTATTAACTTTGTAGTATTCCCAAAGCTTAATAATAGATTCCTTTGTCCTCTCTTTCATACATAAGAAGTGTTATTCACTAGTGGAATAACACCACACTGTCTTGTCATGAGAGAGCCAATTAGAATGCTGCCTACAGTTGAGAGTGTACAAACATCAGAGTTGTGGCATTATTCAACTCATACTTGAACATTTTTCATAGGTATTGACTAATCTATGACCCTTGAACAAATATCCGTATATTTCTTTAAACTGAGTGCATTACTTTAAATGGTCCAATGCTTAATTCATTTTAGAACATTCTTAATTCTTTGTTAAAATACTCATCTGTGACTACAGAATGGCCTCCTTCCATTTAAAGATGTTTAAAACCATTTTACACATTTAGCAAACAAAGCATTTCTTTGCTAAGGCTGAAGGATTTTAAATATGATCTCATCAATACTCTTAGCATAAAATTTAAATCTGTCCTGCATTAGCACACCAAATCAGCAGACTGGTAGAAAAGGAACATGGTTTTAATGATTCCAATGAGCTTGTGTAATTCAAAATATTTTGGCTTTCTTTGTGCTGTAGTCTTTTTATTTCAACAACTACATTCCTACTCTGTCTTAGGTTGTTCTTATCCATTTCAACCTATAAGAATAAATGCCTCATGTTCTTACTTGTTCTTAAAAAAAAAGCCACCATTAACAAGGCAGTGATTATGTCAACAATGGATTCTAAGCATAAAAAAGAAAAAAACAGGAAGAGATAGGAAGAAATCCATCTGTTATTTTATGCTCAACTACCATAAAATAAATTAGGCATGTTTTATTTTACAGCCCTTAATGTGAATATCTATTTATTTGGAACTTCATGAGCAAAGAAAGATTATGTGACACCTTCCATGGTCTTTTGCCTTGGATCCAATACAAAGACAGTAAATGTTTTTTTCATCCTTGGGATGGATACAATTCAGAATAGCTACAATGAAAAAGAGTCCACCATTACCATAGCCTGACCACTTTTGACCTCATACTTAAGAAAAGAAATTAGCTTAGAATACATAAACCATAAATTTACTGTTTAAAGTATCATGTGAGCAATGAAGACATGTATCACAGAAATTCCATTACACAAATGATATTCTGTTCTCTATTTTTATTTCCTCAACACTTTCTAATTCAGAAGCACCTTCTTTCCATACGTAACCATCTGTATATCTGGCCAGGGCATAGATAAGCTATTGCCCCCTTTCACTTCAATCACTCCAGCTTTTTCAATAGAGCAAACCATAGCAACAAAAATCACTAACAAAATTTATGGCAGCTGTGTCTTTTTCTTTGCTTTTGTAAATATTTTTTATTATGTAAAATGCTGCTTTATTTATTTTCTTTTATGATATATTACAAAAGTAATTTCTGAAGTATCTTCCAATGAATGACAATTTGATTTTGTTGATCTCAGGTCAAAGATCTTGCCAAGAGAGTTATTGTATAAATTAGACATGTTTTTCACTTGTGTTATCTTAAGATAGACAATATTAAAAATACAATTTCTTATTTCTAAGTATGTTTCTATGCAAAAGTATTTTTCTTCTTTCTACTTCATATATACTTCATTTAGTTTGATTTGGCTTGGTTTTGGTTTTGAACAGTACAGAGGTTTGAACTCAGGGCTTTGTACTTGCTAAGCAGGCACTTTGCTGCTTGAACCATGTCTCCAGCTATACTTCATTTTAAAAGATACTTGAGAGAAAATGTGGATTTAAACTTTAAATACAAATAATTTGAGAGCTTTGTGAATGGGAAGGAAATACATAGTAACTGTATATAATGGAGTGGTGATAATTGTTTTTCTATATAATACTATAACATTTTTAACAATTAAATTTCCAGAAGTAAGTTTAAAAGTGACAGAATTCAAATAATACCACATCAGTCACTTGGAATGGTCTTTATTTTGGAGAAAATTAGAAAATCTGGGTAAAGTATTTTAAGAATTTGTTAGACATTGAGCACACTAACCTGGAGTATTTGACAATTCATTTGGCATCACTGTAAGCCAAAAATGTACATTGGAGAAAAAACAGCCTCAACAAATGATCCTGGGAACATCAGCTATCTATATACACAAGACTAAAATTCAACCCCTCTCTCAAAAACAAATAATTCAATCAATAAATGGGCCAACAAATTGAACAGATAATTCTCAGAAAAAATTTACATGGTTAATACACGAAGAAATATTCACTATCTCTAATGATAATGGAAATGCAAATTAAAACTATACTAAGACTCAATCTCATCCTAGTCATATTGGCAACCATCAAGAAAACTAATGACAAATAATATTGACAAAGGATGAAGGAAAAAGGAACCCTCATACACTGTTGGTGGAAATGTAAACTGATGCAACCACTATGGAAATCAGTATGGAGTTTTCTCAAAAAACCAAAGGAGACTCACCTTATAACCCTGCCATACCACTCTTAGGTATACATCCAAAGAATGTAAAGCAAGGGAGAGAATGAGGAAGTGTAAATCAATATACACAAGAGATACCAGAATACCCACGTTTATTGCGGCTCTCTTCACAATAGCCAAACTGTGGAAACAGCCAAGGTACCCAAAAACCAATGAATCAATAAAGAAAATATGGCATATATATCATATATATATATATATATATATATATATATATATATATATACACACACACACACACACGTAAGCACTGTATATATACCAAATATGTACTGTATGCAATTATTATATATAGTATATACCATATAAATGACATATAAATGTGGCATATATATCATATATCATACATACATGATATAGTATATGTATATACCATATTTTAATGTATTTTATATAAAAATATTTAAACTATAATATATATGAATATAAAACATATAGTGTATATTTTATATAAGTTTAATATATGCATATATATTTATTTATTTACCATGGTGAATATATATGTATATGTACATACATATACATGTGTGTATATATATATGTATATATATATATATGTATATATACATATACCATGTAACATTACTCAGGTACAAAGAAAAATGAAACTATGTCATTTTCAGGAAAATGAATGGAACTAGAGAGCATCATAATGAGTGAGATAAACCAGGCTCATAAAACCAAATATCACATGTTCTCATTCATTTGTGGAAGCTAGATCTAAAATGATGATGATGATAATAATAATGAGACATGAGTGTGAAAGACGGTCTGTCTGGGGGGATCCATGGAAATTGAGACAGGGAAGGAAACGATACTGAGTGGGAAAGAGGATAAAAAAATGTTGCATGTGTATATTTGAAAACAACATAATGAAACCCACCAAACAGTTTGGAAAAAGGGGGATATGAAGGGAGAAATTGGAATATAATGGAGTGGGTTAATTTGAAAAAGCACTGTACACCTGTATTGAATTTCCACAATGATCCCTTTATCCTATTAATGTACAGGAATTCAAAATATAATAGAACTATTAATCAAATAAAATGTCCATGTATCATGCTCAAGAAGATAAAATATAAGATTAGATTCAGCAGCTCATTGAAAATGACTTGAAAACCTTGGAATTACAGCATTTAAAATCAGGAGTGATCTAAAAAAAGTGAAAGAATAGAAAGTTCTAACCCCTCATTTCCCACAGAATTTTGCAAAAAATATGTATGTCTACACCCAATTAAGAAGTTGCAATATCCCAGAGAAGCAATGAAGTTTGACTATGTCAAACCAGATAAGAAGAGCAATTTTACTTCACCTGTGTAATATCCTGTCCCAAGCCAACACGGCTCAGTGCCAGGAGACCTGGACTCCTTCCTGGGTTGTGATAGGAAGGTTGACATAGACATACAACGTGCCCAGCCTTTTATTTTGCTCCCTGAGAGGCCAGCTTCTGTTTTACCTCACACAGAATGCAGAAACAACTGGCGTAGTCTAGATGTCTAGGGCAGCTAAGGGAACAGGCACCTTTTTGTAGCCAGCATGTATCCACCAGTCTTGGAGAAGATGAGGAAATAAGGCATCTCCTCCAAGAGAGACAGGGGTGGTGTAATGTTCTGCATTTTTATGCACTTTGGGAGGGTCTGGTTGCTACCTTGACTCAAACACAATGCTGAAGAAACCAGTATTGTCCAGTTTTCTAGGGAAAGTGCCACTGCTATGAGGTAGCAAAAGGTACATATCTTAGGCTTCTCCCTCAGGAGGGAGAAGAAGAGAGGAGTGTGTCCTCAATAGCTCCAGGCCCTCAGGAAACCATAACTGTCAAGTAACAGAAACAGCTAAGTCAGAGTGGGAATATATATCTTTAAACATATACAAGAGATTCATGTCGAACGTAGATAAGAAATCTATACAAAATGTAATGTAAAGATAAGCACCATAATAAGAAAATATGCAACAGACTTTCATGTGCTCTTCATAAGGAAAGATGCCCAGCACATAAGAAGTGCTCACTCCATTGGTATTCAGGAAAGAACAAACTCATGCTGACATTTTATACCAGTGCTCACTCATCAGAGGAGCTAAAATTGAAATGGCTACATGTGCCAGCTGCTATTGATCACATGACATGGATTGACTATAACTCAGTTTCACAGCTCTGGGAATGTAAAATGATGAAACACTTTGCATGGTTGGCATTATCTACCCAACACCAAGCAGAGACCTCCTTATGACCAGCAAATCCACTCATTACTATATATCACTGAAATGTACTCCAGTGTACCCCAAGAGAAAGGCTGGAGAATCTTTACAGTATCACTGCTTATGATAGATAGGAACCAAAGCAGCTCCAAAAAGAAAGTATTAGTACATTGTATTAATGTACTTGAGTTCTACACATGAACGGAAATGAATTTAGATCTCTACACAGCAATCATACTTTTATGTAAGGCAGTCACAAAACAACACTATGTGCATTACTATTTCACTTATATAGAGTTAAAAGAACCATAAACTTAGCAGTCCAGTGTCTAGGGAGGCATGCCTTTGTGCTGAAATGCAAAAAAAAAAAAACAGGGAGGAATTTTCTATAAAATTCAGGGAAAAAGGTAACTTTTGGGGAAAGAGGACACTAATGAATAAGGGGTGGGGGGGGCTCAAAATGCCTGATGGGGATCTAACAAAATTCTGTATTTCTCATCAGGATGTGATTATGCTAATGATTTGAAGTTGCAGAACTTTGCTTTGATTTCAATTTTGCCTAAATCCCAAATCCCAAACATTGTTATGTGTAAAGATAATAAAGAAAATCATGGGAGTTATGATGTTTTTGTTTGACTAACAAATAATTTGAATGAAAGAACACAGAAGGTAATCAGTTATATTAGCACATCTTCTTACACAATTCAGAGGGTTTGCTCACCCCATGTCCATGGTCACCATTTGGTATTCAAGCTCACTACTACACAAATGTTCATCTGACACTGGGAAATGTGATGGGCCCAACAAATAAATGACAGAATTTTGCACTGCCTATTGAAACATGATAAATATAATAATATAAAAGATATCTTAAGTGATACCAGAAACCCAGATCCCCTTGAGAGAGCTTTAGAAGTGCCTTTCTAACTCCCCCTCCAATTTTAAAGGATTTGTAAATAATATGTCTGCTTTGGTGTCTGCTAATTTGTATATAAAGGTGATGATACTTTGCCTACCAAAAAAAAAAGTATTACAAACATCAACTTATTGCCTTTATAGTGACAATTGGTGTCATGCCTTGCTGGGAAGCTCATTTGATAATGTCTTATCAAATTGCACTATCACATTCCAAATAAATTGCACTGTTAGAAACAAAAAACCAAAATTACCCATGGTGAGGTCAACTTCTCATAAGGCAGTAATAGGAAAAGTCATTTGTGGGATATCCTAATGAAATGACACAGAAGAGAATCCATTTCCATATCTGATAGATCTCTGGTTCCAAATGGAATTTTATTGAGTGCTGTTAGATACAGAATATTCTCTAACTTCATCCTTTCCTCATATGAAAAAGTCAGGGCCCCCATAAGTTCACTTGATTAAGGAATTAGTCTGGCTTTTTTTATTTGAAGAAAATTTGTTATATTCCAGTGTTACAGCAACAGTTAAGTGGCCACATAAGCACAAATCACAGATCCACATATTTGCAAGATCATATTTAGCTCCAGTTCCTTTCAAATTAGCAACATTTTTCATGTTCTTTTCTGGTGTATTACCACAAAAGTCAACATCCTGCATGGAGGCTGATTAGAATACCTTTCAGATAAATGGAGGTAGTGCACTTTTCTAGTTTGTCTTTTAAGGACTCTTCCTACTGTGAGTCTTGGAATGCAAAGTTGCACATTACTACTTACAGAGGGAATGAAATTTCTTCTTTGACTCAGAACTTTCTTGATCCTAGAGATACTCAATAATTACTACTCCTTTCATCAAAAGATCAAAAATAAGAAGTCCACAGTCAGTTCTCTCAACATTGAAAGGAACATATATAGAACATACAAGGAATGTAAAATACAAGTGAATCCAGACTTCATTCATAAGTGATTGACAGTAATCAGCGTACGCTTCTGGATGTCTTTCCTTACATTGTTGCAGTGAATGTTGGCAAGTTAGGTTTTGATGGCAATTCAAAATCTGTATTTCACAGAAGTGGGACTTCTAGAAATTTAGTCCCATGTCCAGTGTAGGGTAAAACACTGTGGTTGGAATAAGAAGATAGATCCAAATATATATATATATATATTTTAGTGATGGTAAATAATACTTATTGGTGAACAATCAGTACTTATATCTAAGTACTGAAATAATGGAATGCTCAGTTCATTCTGTGAAACTTTTTGATAGGGAAATATTTAATATTACATATATTTTTTATGCATGTTTCCTTTAAATTTCATTTTCATCATATATATTTATGTTCAACATGTATTATATACATATATATTCCATGTACATATATATACCATGAATTGATTACTACAGTCAAATTTATATATCCATCATCTTCCATAAGTTACTCTTTATTGTAGGTGGAAAAAGCATGTAAAATCTACTCTCTTATTAAATTATAGAATCAGTATAGAATGCAGTATTGTTAACCATAATCCTCATGCTATCCATAGGATCTCTAATTTATTAACTCTAACTAATAAATTATACTCTTTGGCACCTATCTCCTCACTTCCTTCCTCTCTCTGTCTCATAACTGGTTTGATTTTGTTCCTACTCACTTTACTTTTTATTTTTATTTTTTATTCTACATTTAAGTGAGATTGTATACATTTTTTCAGTGTCTGGCTTATTTCTCTTAGCATAATATCCTCTAGGTTTATCTGTGTTGTCACAAATGGCAATGTCTCCTTTTATAAGGCTTAATGTTTTATTGTATGTATTTACATCACATTTTCTTCATCCATACATCTGTTGATGGGCCCTTAGATCATTTCTATATCTTGGCTATTGTGAATAAGGTTTCAATGAACTCAGTAGTACAGATATCTCTCTATGGAGCTTATTTCATATTTTTTGGGCAAATATCCAACAGAAAGATTGCTGGATCATATGATAGCTCTACTTTTTAAAAAAATTTTGAGTAGACATCATAATATTTTTCCATAATAACTGTACCAATTTGCATTGCTACTAATAGTGTATAAAGGTTCCTTTCTCTCCTATTTTCTTTTTCCAGTACTGGGGTTTGAACTCAGGGCCTACACCTTGAGCCACTCTACCACCCCTTTTTCTTGAAGGGCTTTGCAAACTATTTGCCGGGCTGGCTTCAAAGCGTGAGTCTCCTGATCTCTGCCTCCTGAGTAGCTAGGATTACTGGCATGAGCAACTGGCACCTAGCTGTCTCCTATTTTTAAGTGCAAAAATTTAATGATAGTGCTTATATGGAATGTTAATCTCCATCTAGCTGTATTTATTCATATTTTCACAGGAGAGTCCAAAGGCTTACATTCTGAAGTATTAAGAGGGTCAGCTGTGATTATTAGGCTATATAATCATGCAAAGTTCCTTTTATTATATAATGGTAAGCCTTTACAAATGTATATTAGAAAAAAGATGAAGGACCTTAAAAATCAGTTTCCAGGAGAAAGAATTATTGAGCAAAATGACAGGATATAGTTAGTACCTATAATGGGAATCTTCTTTTTTGCTCTGATTTTTCTTGAGTTAGTCTGATTTTTCTTGAGAGGAATATCTGGTCTTAAGGGCCTTCAACACCAAGAATATCCATTACTAAATTAACTCAGCTTATTGGCAATTGTTTAACTTAATTTTTTAGTGTATTTGGGCTGCATATTTATAACATCCACTGTAGAACTTCTTTGAATAATGCAGTAATAAAGAATTAAGCTATTCATAGAATGTAGTTAGGTAACCAAGAATGAACTTGACATGCTTGCATTTTAAGTGTATTGTGGTCTCTGGAGCTATAACTCTGGACAATTTATTTTCTTCCCCCTTTAATTTTCAGGTTTACAAGACTATAATATAACAATGCCCTTGCCTTATTTATGTAAAGGAGATAGCTGCTTTCACCTAGAATTTTCTGTTGTATAGGTAGAAATCCTGTTGCCAAGAAATGTTGGATTAAATCTGGTTTCCATTATTTTGCATAACTTAAAAAATTAACTTGAGCTTCAAAGTCCTTATCAGTAAAATGTTGATAATTGTCCTACTTTCACAGAGTTGTGGAAAGAGTTGGATAAGTTATCTTTTGAAAAATGCCTTAACAGAATATCTCATCAGCTTAGGGTACACTTGGCTTCAATAAACTTAATTGGCATTGCTGGTAATGAATATTTATTTGCTCTTGTGGTAAGAAGTCCCCGGGAAGGATCATACAGGGACTGGCTAATATACTTGCTAACTTATACTACCAGAAGCACTGGGTGATACCATCCTCAGGATATCACCTTTCTCTGGCTGTGTTTGACTGGCTTAATTCTTGGTTGCAGGATGGCTGCCACATTTCATATCACATGCGAAGAGGAAAATATCAGCAGAAATGATTCCTTCTCTGTTTATGATCAAGGAAACCATTTCAACAAGATCTCTTAAAAAATCATGGTCTCATACCATTATCTCTAAGCCCAGGGAAAGAAAATTTTGTGTTAGATTTAGAATGTTTAGAGTTTACTTTTAAGGTAGGGATTATGAGAACTTTTCTGAAGGATGAATGGGTAAGCAGGTGGATGGGTAGAAGCATGGATGGATTAATGTATGGATACATCAATGAATGAAAACTTAGGGTCTTACATACTGAAAAAATTTAAATACAATCTCTTTTTGAAGTCCTAATTGTATTAGAAAGCTTTGATAAACAATGTACTCAATTCATAAAGCTGAATTAAAATGTCTACCACCCATTTCCCTAAAAATCAAACATGCACAGACTAAGCTAGTTTATAATTTTAATTTGGGTCTTACTTGATTTCAGGATTATTTCTTAATAATATGTGCTATAACACATATTATAGCACATATTAATATGTGCTATAACAATTGACACCTTAATAATAATATGCCCTTAGACATGTTAGGTAAATCTGTAAAAGACATGTGGTTAAAGGTAATAGCATGACTCTGAATTTCATGTGATGGAAATTTGTTAATAAGAATAGTTTGGGCTCCAGGCATTATGGTACATGCTCGTAATCTCAGCTACTCAGGAGGCAAAGGTATGTAGGACTTTATCTGAAAAACAAATTAAAGCAAAAGGACTGGGGGAATGGCTCAAATGCTACAGCACTTGCCTAGCTAGAACCAGGCCTTGATTTCAATTCCTAGTACAAAACACACACACACACACACAAAGAGTAGTTTGTATCTTGATGTTCCCCAAAGACTCATGTGCTAACTTTGTTACCCAAAGTGTTGTTATTGGGAGGTGCTGGAAACTCAAAGAAGTAGGGGCCTAGCCAAAGGTTTTAGGTCATTCAGGTAGGTCTTCAAGGGGGATTGTGGAACCTGGACTTTCCTTTTCTTATCTCTTTAGTGTCCCAGCCATGAAATAAAAGGCTTTGTTCAACATCTACTTCCCTTCATGATTTACTGCCTTCTCACAGACCCCAAAACAATGGACCAATCAGTCATGCACTGAAGCCTCTAGAACTGTGAACCTTTACAAGTTGATTATCTCAGGTATTTGTTACAGCAATTACAAGTACCAATTCTTCCCTTGGATTCTTCAAAGCCTTGAAAGTTAATATTTTCATTTTGATTTGTTAAAAGTAAACACATACAAATTCTGGTTAGGAATACATTTTTTAATCTAATTGTATACAGCTGAGCTGTTCTCTGATTTGCCAGTGAGAAGATAGATTTTTAAAGGGAACATAGTATAGGGGATGTAACCACATTCACTTCTCTGGACTTAACTTTTACTCTACCGGTGTCTCTGTCTTTACTTTCTCTATGGGATTAAATTTCTTTTGAGAAAAGGGAGGGAACAGATTTGCAGTGAACATCATTTCTCTCTTAACACTGAACTGTGTAGTGCATTATCTTGGCCAGTAATATTAAAATAGATTGTACATATTAAAGTGCAAATATAATTTTGCTGATTCCCACTAAAATGGGGCTACACAGGTTCAAACTATGCATATAGTATCAACATATGAGGTTTCTAAATAATTTCCAAAAGAGAAAAATCATTAACAGACTAGAACAAACTAGGTTGGAGATACGTGGGTATAAATCTACTGACAAATAAAAAGACTTGAGAGGTCTTCTCAGAGTGGTAGACAGGGAGGCAGAAGGGACAAAACTGAGTAGGAAACTGCTAAAATTTAATACTCGGGTTGGACTACAAAACCAATGAAAGTTCAGATCATAGTTCAAAGCAAATAAAAATGATGGGAAGAAAATAAGCTCTAAAAGATAATCATTTATATACCATATATGGAAAATGAGAACATGCAGATAAGGAAATAGTGAAAAGAAATAATAGATAATAATTTTCTCTAATTGAAGTTACTTCCAACAATAGAATTGACTTAAGAAGTGATAAATGATGAAAAGGATGAGGTTGAAAGTAATTTGCATAGGTACAATCTCATAAAAGTTAAGAAATCACAAGTTGAAACACTATTTTAAAAATTTGCAGGAATTAGAAGAAGAGTCAATTATTTTGAAATAAGTCTATTTCAAAATAGACTTATTACAGTATTAATCTTAAATGTCCCCAAAAAGCTCATGAGTTGAATGTTTGGTCCCCAGCTGATGGCACTACTGGGAAGTGTCGGAAACTTTAGGAAGTGAGGCCTAGTTGAAGAAAGTAGCTCATTGTGGGTGTGTCCTTGAAGGGTATATTGAGACCCTCGTGTCTCTCTTTGTCTCTCTCTCTGTCTCTCTCTCCGTCTCTCTCTCTGTCTCTCTCTCTCTCTCTCTCTCCTTCCAGGTGCCATGCAGTGAGCAACTTTGCTTTATCTAAAATCTCTGACATTGATTTTTCTCAGGTATTATGTCACAGAAAACTGACAGAAGCCTATTCACTAAGATCTGTTTATAACCACCAAATTAATACTCAAGGTGCTTTCATGGTCATTTATAGCCATGCCTGGAATAGCGAAAAGTTCGAGTCACAATGCACATATTCCCATCCTGCATGGAACAAGGTGAGACTCTGCCCTCATGTTTGGATTTTCTTACCATAAATAAATGTCATTCTTTTGGTCTATTTGGTACCACACTTTTTGAATATGCATGCTGTCTTTTCTTCTTTCACTGTTTAAAATGCCCTTTGAGCACAGTGCCAAAGTACTATCGTTTAGATTTTCTAAGTACAAGTGTTCTGTTCTGTGCCTTAGGAAGAAAAGACATATGCTAGGTAAGCTTCATTCAGGAGCAATACTATTGCCTGTGAGTTCATTGTTAAAGATTCAGCAATATAGATTAAGTAAAGTGTCTTTAAATGGACACATATATGTTAAAAAGGTGTGCATTGATCAGTGTATGAAAATTTTATAACCAGTGGCTCAACAGGAGCCTAACCCCCAGGTGCTCAAGTTGCAACTTTCCCATATTTGCTAACTTAGTATTTACAATGACTTGTAGACTAAAACTACTGCAAAGAACAAAAATTAGCTGCATGTCAGTTAAAAGGGAAAAGTAATAGATCATCTTTCTATAATGTTGGTCAACTTGATAAGTCAGAACTTAAAATGCAAAGACAAAATTATTCTAAACCTGATTCTACAGATAGCCAAATTCTTAAACAATTATGTACTTGAAGAAATAATTTATTTTTCACCCAGTTAACTGAAAAAATATGTATATATGCCAATGAAATAAAGGATACATATGAGATAAAGATACATGAAGAACTGAGGAATAAGGAAAGAAATAAAATATGGAATATAGCTTCAAAATAGGCCTAGAATCCTACTAGTCAAAATTGGAGAAGGAAAGACATGGACTGAAAATGGATGAGAGAAAAATAACCATTTTTTTGCCATAAAACTTCTATTTGTGCCCTAGATACACATTCCATCTTTCTTTTACCCTAAAAAATGTTACCATCAATGAACTACTTTACTCACTGGCTTTGGGTTGGAGTCAGACAGTGGAAGGAAGAGAGTAGATAGATGCAAGATAGCAAGGTCATGTTGTTGAGTCCTTTTGCTCTTTTCCTTGCCAAGTTCCATGAGGCTGGAAGTGTCTTGCACTCAGAGATTGCTGTTGCTTGGGATGGTGGCATGGCTCAAGTGGTAGAATGCTTACCAAACAGGCACAAAACCTTGAGTTCAAACCCCAGTACCACTAACAACAACAAAAAAGTGTTGTTTCCACTTCTTAGCCAATTTTTCAGAATTTTTTAAGGTTTGGTGAGAAAACAAACACACACCATAAATTTTAAGCATTTTAAACATACAATTCAATGGGTTTTGTTATATTCAGATTCTTGTATTCATAATAACAGTTATTGAAAACATTTTCATTCTATAAAGAAAAGTCTATTCTCTTTCTCCATACTTCTAAAGCTACCCAAGCTTTCTTATTTTGTCCTTATTTTGTATTTGCTATGAAGGGGATCATGTAGTGTGAAGTCTTTTATGTCTGTCTTGTTCCACAAAACATAGTATTTTCAAGTTTCACTGAGGTTTAAATTTTAGTTTTCATTGTTCTTATTTTCAAACAATTCTGCACTGTGTGAATATCCTACATTTTGTATATTCATAAATCAGTTGAAAGACGTTTGAAACATCACCTTTTGGCTAGCATGAATAATGCTGCTATAACATTCATATGCAAGCTTTTGTGTGGATATATATGTTTTCCTTTCTCATGGGCATACACATAGCACTGCAGTTTCTGGATATTATATACAACTCTATGTTGAATCACTGGAGGAACTACCAAGGTTTTCTCCAAAGTGGCTGCACCATTTTATATCCCCACCAGTGATGTGCAAGGGCTCTGATTTCCCCAAGTCCACACCAAGACTAATTATCACCCACATTTTTTTCTAGCCATCCTTGTGACTTTAAAGTGGTATCCTATTGTGGTTTTGAGTTGTATTTCCCTGAGGACTGATGGTATTCAGCACGATTTTTGTGTGTTTATTGACCATTCATATATGTTGTTGAGGAGACATCCCTTCAGATTCTTTGCCTATTTTTTTTTCAATTGGGTAACCAACTTATCTCTTTTGGAGTTTTTTGTTGCTAAAATTTGTAGAAATTTAAGTGTTTTGTTACTCATTTGTATTTTGTATGCTAAAACAATGCAGACCTACTGCTTCAAATGAGAAGGTTATCAACTCATAGAAAGCCAATTCATGACAGGACATGGGTGGAAAAATAACTTTCTTAAATTAAGAAATTTTATGCTCACCATTAGTTTACGAAAAAAGTTTTTCAAATCTTTGTTTCAAATGGTTAAACTGCATTCTCCCAATGAAATCCTTTATACAAATTCATATATGAAAAAGATAAAACCATTTGTTTTGATTAAATGGGTGTTGTAGAATCAGTGGTCTGTCTCCTCCACCTTCTCCATTGTTTTAGGTCCCATACAAAATTTGCTCAAATTTATAGATGTATGAAGAGAATTACTAGATTACTTGTTTTTCCTAGAACTTTGTATCAGTTAAATGTCTAAGTATAATTGTGGCTATAGAATAACTCTAGGGTGAATAATATATATTCTTTGGCATGGGACAATGCTAGGAAATAATAAACAGATTAAGAGATTGGATTTTTGCTATACTGACAAGGACTAACACATTAAAAATTATATATGTCTCAATGATGTAAGATCAATGTTAGGCAAAGTATTTAAACTATGCATCTGTACCATTAAAATTCTCTTTGATATAACAGTCCCTGACATGTTTGTAATCAGTAAGCTCATCATCTATCAAGTGAGCTACATTTAGCAGAGGGAGCAAGCAGCATGGTTCACTGGCACATGAGAGAAATATTTACATAATTTTTGTTTAACTTGAACTTAAAATAATAAACAAAATAAACTTCAGAAGTGTTGCTGATAGAGATATGAGAAATCCACAGTCAGATTTTTGATACTATCACTGGGGGGAAGCTCGCTAATTGACTGTTACTAAATTACAGCATGTTATAATCTATTTGTGCCTTGCAAGATGTAATTATGGACTAAATTGTCCAGCATTGACCCTACAAAAGAATTTTGGACAAATTTCTGTAAATGTGAAATACAAAAATGGCAAAACAAGGTATAATTACCAGAGTGAGATCTTTGCTTGTCATATTAAGATATAAAACTAATGCCAATTAAATAGCACCTGACAATATGTTGACCCAAAAATTAAATCATGAAAATTATTATTTTGCTATATAAATCTGCATACTTCATTGTCAATGAGCTTTTCTTTCAGCTAATATTTTGACTAGAGTTAGCAGAAAAGTGAATATTTTACATCAAAAACTTTGAAAGCTCTTTCTGTTTCATGAAACCACTTTATTAATAGACTATTAGCTGAACTGATGCATGAGTTTTTCAGCCCTGCCCTATAATAGTATTTTCTTCTACCTCTTGGACATATGTCAATGTCCAGGTTACCATGAAAGCCATGAGTTGAATCCGGAGGGTCCCCTTCCCTCACACATTTTGACTTCATGTGAGAAAGAAATAGACTTTCAGTAAGCCAATGAGATTTCAGAGGTTATCAATCTAACTTCTAGGCTCACTCTATCATGTGGTATGCATTAAATAGCTATTGTTACTAGAAAGTCAACACTTTGACCTTGTGTCTGGTGAGAGAATAATTTAGACAAGCTACAAAAATGTAGTACAAAAGATAGTAAAGTTTTAGGAAAGAAATTTAGTATAACAGGATAAAAAGAGGAAGAAATTGAGAAAAACAGGAAATAATATTTCCTGCTTCCCACATGGGAAATGGGAATAAAGACTCTAGACAGTGGTCCTTATCTGTAGTATCACATTTTTTGAGCTGGGGAAGTACTTCAGTCAGTTTTTACTTCCTCGTTCCAATGCCCAAGTCTGGCTCTTTTAGTATTTATTAAAAATAATATAATTTCCCTGTCTCCCCATCTATTTAAAATATCTAACACATAAGGATTAATATACGTTTATTTTCAACAATCTAATGATAAATGTGAAGAAATACATATCATGACACATTTGAAAGCATGACAGCAAATAAAATGAATTATTTCTCATGAGATACCAATTTTTCTGAGAGGTAAGCAGGGCCTGGTAGTATTATGGCTCTTTTAGTTCCACAGTGGTCAGTTCAAGATTCTAGGCAATGCCTAACAGCCGCTATGTTGATGGCTGCTGCTTCTTTTTAGACTGGGAAGAAAGCAAACAGAGCTCTTTCCAGGCATGGGGTTCCCAAAAAAGGTGTGCTGGTGGATTGACTGTTAAGGGTTTTAACCTGTCTGCTCCTGGGTATTGCCCAATCTCTATGATAATTAGATGTGCAGAAAGTGTTATTCCGGTTGGTTGTGCCCACAGCAGTCTGAGTGGTTGTGCCTAGACCATAGTCTTAGAGGTCCTTATTTAGGTTCTTCCCACTTTCCCTTTTCCCACCCTTAAAAATCCTAGGGAAGTTACTAGGGAAGTGGGTTGTTAAATGGGGATTACTTTCTTATATGTTGTAGACAGCTCAGGCTAAAATGGAATTTTCCAGGGGCCCTTTTGTCCTAGCTAGCCTGCCTTTTCCATACTGTTAAAACATGCAGAGACAAACTGCCAAAATTTAGAAGAAAAATGTTTAAAATTGTGTAGACTGTGAGACACTTGCTACAGAGCTAGATGAAAGTACACATTCCTAGCATACATTAACTTTTGGTATTTTCTGTTACTGGAAAGGTTAGCACTGGCATATACCTCAGTTCTTGAGTGAAACAGAGGAATTCAGGCAAGACTCAAAAATGTAGTAAGAGTAATAGCAAAGTTTATTAGGAAAGGAATTTAGTATAACAGGATAAAGGCAGGGAGAAATGGAGTAAAAAAGGGAGAAACATTTCCTGCTTCCAATACAGGAAATGGCAATAATGACTCAAAATGATGGTCCTCATCTCTTAGAATGAAAATGGTGGTCCTCATCTTAGTCCTGTACTTTCACAGTTAAAATAGACATGGTCATGTCTAACAACCTCCAATCATTAAGACAATGGATCTGGGCTGCCAAGATGTGTATTAAAACAGGAAGATGTCATCCAAGACTACCCAAAACACAGAGACAGTAGGTGTGCTTTAGAACATCCCTTTACCAGATAAGCCTTCCATTCTTTTTGCCCTCCACCCATTCAAGGTGCTTTGCAACTTAGCCTTTTAAGTCTCCCTGTTCTTACAACATAGCATCTGAAAGGAGATGGGAAGAGGTGGTTGGCTGTTCTAGCTTTTTAGTTTTTACTTTCAATGTCTGAGTCTTACCCTTTTGATATTTATTAAAATTATATAATTTTCCAGTCCTCTGATCTAACTATCCTGTCTCACCCATCACTCATGGCTAATTGCTACCTAAAATTCATTCCTCCATGGTTCTAGGAAAGATCCATGGAACAATTCTTATAAGCCCTTCAGAGAAAACATAGTGTACCTGAAAAACTGCAAGTGAAATCATTAATTCTTTGACTACTTTTATGAGAATAAACAAAAACGACCAGAAAAATTTCTGAGCGATACCTTTGTTTTCTCATACATTCTTAGACAAAACCAAGCTGAGTATACTTAAACATAAATGAACAAAATACCAAAAGATAACTCAGAATTGTTTATTTTATTAAAATAAAACCTCTTTGTAATTATCTCAGGGAGTAACTCTGAAAATCTTTGTGTTTCATAGGAGTTCACTGGTTATATTTCAAAATTTCTTTAACCAGGTATCAATGTTAAATTTGTTAGTCACTCAGTGTTATAAATTCACTTATTTTGTTTTGTTTTGTGACTGTAATGTATCTGGCAGGTTTTTTTTATGTATGAGAATGATAATCATCAAAACTTACATGCTCTGACACTGTTTTAAAATATTATATGTAGTTTCAATCGATTTTATTGATGTAAATTTGCATATAATAACAGTCACTTGATAGCACTAGTCTGTTAGTGACCTGTTTTAGTGACTATGTACTGGTGAGAGAGATTGGAAGGGTTCATCTCTCCCTGGGGCCCTAGGACAGGAGTTAACCAATGTTAAGTATTGTTGAATACTGTTAAGTATCAGTTAAGGCTAATAGACTTGTTATTTCTATGTTGAGCTTTTGTTATGTCTTTATTGTAGGAACCTTTTTAATTCTTTCTGGGAATGATTAAAACTATCAAGAGTGGGCTGTTTGACAGGTCCTTTCTGTATGCCTGGCAGCCTTGAGAAGGGAGCTGTCAGTTAAGCAACCCCTTTATTGGCAATGTGCCGGACTCTTCTCATGGCAGCCCAGCTGCTTTGGACACTTCACAATCACTCTGAGGACACTGCAGCAGCTGCAGAGAACCACTAAAACCATGGCTGAATATATGCTTCACACCATATGCCACCACCTTGGAAGGCAGCACTTTAAGCCAAACCTCAGTGAACACTAGAAGACCTTGCTTACCTTCTAACTATTTTCACTCAGGCCAAAGGAGGAGCATTTCCCTGGTGGTCCAGTAAAAGCCCTGTGATTGCTACAAACATGGTCCTTCATTTGCGTGAAGGTATGTTGCGGTTGGTTTAAACACTCTTGTTACATTCACCCCTTCTACCTTTTCTGGCGATATAAGCAAGTCTTCAGCTCACTTTTTGAATCATTTGGGAGATAGCATCCTGTGCTGCCAACCAGTGTTGGAACATTAAGCCCAAAGGCTTCTCCCAAATAGTATTTTCTTGCCTATCTTTTAATATTTACCCCTAGTAATGTGGGCTGAGCTGATAACTAAAAGAGAAGACAGTGGAAGCATCAGCAGAGTGGTAGCAGTAGCTGCCTGTGACAGTGGCATCAGTAGCACAGTGACAAGAGCGACTGAAAGTCAAGTGTGGGGGCACACATATAATAATCCCAGTTGCTTGTGAACAGAGACAGGTGGATCTTGAGTTCAAGGCCAGCCTAGGCAAAGTTAAATCCTCGGGTCAAAAACTAAAGTACAAACAAAAGTGCTGGGGGATATGGCTCAAGAGATAAAAAGTTTGTTTAGCATGCATGAAGCCTTCAGTTCCATCTCCAGAACTAAAAAAAAAAGCAGCTGAAAAGTTTGAAAGAATGGTTGAGTGCAGAAAGGATGGGGAACAGGTGCTGCCTGTTGCTACTGTCTGTTGATTCTGCCACTCACTTCTTCCAGAAGCCAAGGATTACAAAAGCGCCTAAGAGTCAGGGTCAGGGTCATTGGTTGTTGAAGCTCAGAGACTGAGTGACTAAAGTCATACCATCTGGCTACCAAAGCCTGGAAACTTAAACCCCTAGATCTCAGGTTTTAGAACTGGATGTCTTTGAGCCTTCATGGCCAGCCTGAGGCCGTGGGTGCCCAAAGCTTGGGATTGCTAACACTAGAAGACCTTTGCTTTACCTTTCCACCATTCTGATCTGGGTTCAGCAAAAGAAATCCAAACAGCTGATTGGTTAGACTGGTGATTATTGTTTTAACTTGCATTTCACTTGTAATTAAAGATATTAAGTACCTTCTCATATGGATATTTGCCATTTGTGTATTTTGCATGAAATAAATCTTTTCTCCATTTTTAAAAATTAGGTACTGTGCTTTCTTATTTTTGAATTGTAAAGAGCTCTTTATATTTTGGATAGAAGTATTTTGTCAGATTTATATATTACTGATATTTTTCACAGTCCATGGCTTATTCTTTTATTATTAGTGATTGACTTTATGGTTTTTTTTATTTTTTATTTTTTTGGCAGTAGTGGGGTTTGACTCAGGACATAATTCTTGCTAAGCAAGCAATGATTGACTTTAAATTTTGATTAATGTCAGTTTATTATTTTCTTGGTCCATATAATGCTGACCCATAAGCCAGAGAGCTCTTCTCTTAGAAGTTTTTTATGATGCAGATCGGGTTGATGAACCATTTGGGGCTCACATTTTTATGGTATGAGAAATTCTTGCAGTTCTTTTTTTTTTTGGTCTCAATGAAAAATTATTTCAAAATAGATCATAGATTTGGATGTAATTATGAAACTTGTAGAAGAAAGCATAAGAGAAAAGATGGTTGACTTTCAATTACAATGAGTTTTTTCAAACTTTACCAAAGCATAGAGAAAATTATTTTTAAGCTAGACTTTACCAAAGCTTTTGCCATTTTAGACAGTGATAAGAGAATGAAAAGATGAAAAGATGAAGGTAAGTCATGTCCTGGTTGATTATATTTATACAACTCATGTCTGATTAAGGATTTGTATTCAGTATAAACAATATTTAAGCAACAAATATAAGATAATGTACAATTCAATGAAAGAGGACAACACCTAGGAAGGGAAGCTCCATGAAACAAGATATATTGGTGCCATATAAGTACTTGAAAAGTTGTCCCCATCATTTACTGTTAGTGACATACAAATTAAAATGGCAATTGCATGAGCCAGAATAGCAAAGTGAAGGAGTCTACATAACCTCTCCTTCATAAAAGCAATGAGAACACTACTGTCAGAATTGGATTTTTTCAGACTTTTTAAAAATTAGCCAAAGGCTAGCAACAACTTCAGAGCATTTTATTTAAAAAAAAAAAAACTGACTCTTGGTAATAACATTAGCCATAATCTTAGCTTCCTGGGGAGTGGAGATGAAGAGGATCATTTTTTGCCAGTCCAGGAAAACATTAAGTGAGACTCCCGCCTCAATCAACTAGCTGGTCATGGTGCTGTGTGCTGTGGTCCCAGCTACTTGGGAGGCATAAGAAGTATCAAGGTCTGAGGCTTCCTCAGGACAAAAATGCAACATCCTCTCTAAAAGATAACTGAAAGCAAAAGAGGGGCTCAACTAGTAGAACTTTTGCTTAGCAAGTGAAAGGCCCTGACTTCAAACCCCATAACTGCCAACAACAACAACAATAAAAAGAACCTACAAGTGACAGATTAATTTATTACATCTCCCTCCTTCCTCCTCAGCTCTGCAATAAACTTGCAAACCAAAAGCCCCACACCCATGGTGTAGAACAGCAAAATCTTTTAGTTCCAGTGGGGACTAAATGAAATTTGGGTACCTCCAATACCTCATCCTCAGAAAAATGGTAATTATTTGACCTATCTGGCATCTCCTTCAAAAACACCACTCAGAGCTTGCCCTTTGATAATAGTCTTTCTTTGAAGAGATTTGTAGGAAAAACCCACTAACAACAAATGACCAGCATTGAAATTTTCTGAGGCAGCAGTAGCAGTCGGAATGGACAAGAAGTTGACCAAAAAACTGAAACAGGAAAAGCTACAACCGAGATGGCCACAGGTTGTGAAGAGTTCTGGCCTAGTTTTGGGAATCAAGAAGAGTACACACACATGTACAGGTTCACCTGTTCGTGGATGTGTAATGCAGGTAAGACTTGAACTCTTCCAAAGTGTCCACTGCCAGATGATCTTAAAGCTATACACAAAGCACTAAGTGAAGACGAAGTGATGTAAACTGCCTGGCTGACCATTGAGAGTGTGCTCCAAAGTATAAACAAAGACTTTTAGCAAAAACTTGGAGAAGTATTCGTTGCAGGCTTTTAAGGAAATCTCTGTTGAGCCATTAGCTCACTACTAAGATAACTGCGCTGAGAGACTTCAGAAGCTATACACAACACAGACATCTACAAATAGTTCAGGGGAAGTCATTTAACAAGCAATCAATAATAGCAAAAAACCAAGGTGCAGTGGATTTCATTTTCCGAGTTGTCACATTATGTTATTTTAAATGTCCAGTGTTTGACTAACAAATGATACATGAAAAGAAATAAGAATGTATGTCTCCCAATGGTTCATGTGTCAAAAGCTTGGTTTCCAGGGTGGTGCTGATACCAGAATGACTAATTGTGATGCCACACAGGTTAAGTTTGTTGGGGCAGGTTCTTGTTCTGGGTCAAAGAATGACAAGCCGGGACAATGGGTAAGTAGCAAGCAAGAGGAAGTTTATTGAAGTACAGAAAGACAGATCATCTTTGAGGGTGGGGTCAGAAAGACTGAGCCGTCACAATTATGACATCTACGGGTTTTTTTAATCCGGTTCCTTTTTTTTTAATGTTGTATTCATTTATTCACATGTGCACACATTGTTTGGGTCATTTCTCCCCGCTATCCCCCTCCTCTTCCCTCTACCCCCAACCCCCCTCACTTCCAGCCAGAACCTGTTCTGCCTTTTTCTCCAGTTTTGTTGAAGAGAAGACATAAGCATAATAAGAAAGACAAAGCATTTTTGCTAGTTGAGATAAGGATAGCTATAGAGAGAGATTCCTAGCATTGCTTCCATGGACAAATGTGTTACATCCCACATTGATTAATCTCTAACTGACCTTTTTACTAGTTCTTGATCCCCTTCCCATATTGACCTGTCACTTTAAGAATTCTGTATTAGTTCCTCTACAGTGGGGACATCAAACACTTTCATGTTTTGGTATTCTTACCTATCACCATACCTCCCGTATGTGCTCTCCCCTTGTCATGTGACCCAAGACCAACAACATTACTGTCTTTGCCCTACATCTAAAGTCCACATATGAGGGAGAACATACAATTTTTGGTCTTCTGGGCCTGGCTAACCTCGCTCAGAATGATGTTCTCCCGTTCTATCCATTTACTTGTGAATAATAAGATTTCAATCTTCTTCATGGCTGAGTAAAAATCTGTTGTGCATAAATACCACATTTTCTTAATCCATTCTTCAGTAATGGGGCATCTTGGCTGCTTCCATAACTTGGCTATTGTGAATACTGCTGCAATAAACATCAGTGTGCAGGTGCCTTTGGAGTAACCTGAGTTGCATTCCTTTGGGAATATCCCCAGGAGTGGTATTGCTGGGTCAAATGGTAGATCTATGTTTAGTTTTTTTAAGAAGCCTCCATATTGTTTTCCTGAGTGGTTGCACTAGTTTACATTCCCACCAGCAGTGTACAAGGGTTCTTTTTTCCCCACATCCTTGCAAACACCTGTTGGTAGTGGTGTTTTTGATGATGGCTATTCTAACAGGGGTGAGGTGGAATCTTAGTGTGGTTTTGATTTGCATTTCTTTTATGGCTAGAGATGTTGAGCATTTTTTCATGTGTTTTTTGGCCACTTGAATTTCTTCTTTTGAGAAAGTTCTGTTTAGTTCACTTGCCCATTTCTTTATCGGTGCATTGATTTTGGGACAGCTTAGTTTTTTAAATTTCCCTGTATATTCTGGTTATTAGTCCTTTGTCTGATGTATAGTTGGCAAATATTTTCTCCCACTCTATGGGTGGTCTCTTCAGTTTAGAGACCATTTCTTTTGTTGTGCAGAAGCTTAATTTTATGGAGTTCCATTTGTCCATCCTTTCTCTTAGTTGCTGAGCTGCTGGGGTTCTATTGAGGAAGTCCTTGCCTATACCTATTTCTTCCAGAGTATTCCCTGCTCTTTCCTGTACTAACTTCAGAGTTTCTGGTCTAATATTAAGGTCCTTGATGTTAAGGTACAGTTTGTAAGCCCCTGCAAACAGTTTTCTTATATGTTGTTTCTATGTTTTGCTATAAGATCCTGACTCATTTTTTTTTTCTTTCCTCCCTCATCCCCCTCCATGAGGTTGTTTGTCAAACTTTAATTGCTCTTGTCCCCCTCTAACTCCTTGGCCCTCATCCTGGTGACACATTCAGGGGGAAGTGCTGTTTCGGCCCACGTCCTACATCTTTGTTCTCATGCCCTATGTTTGTTTTCCGGTGACTTTAGCTAGCTGCATCTTCAAACCCTCAGTCTTGACTGCTTAAGGTCAAGCTAGCTATTGAAAAATGGTGGAATCTTTAGGAGGCAGGGCCTAGTGAGAGGACCTTAGGTTATAGGGGTTGTGCCCTTGAAAGAGGTTGTAGGACCCAATCCTCTTGGTCTTTTCTCTTTGCCAACTCTTGATTAAGTGGTTCTTCTCCACCACATACTTCTGCCATTGTATGCTGCTTCACCATAGACCAAAAGCAAGAGGCCCAGTTGATAACAGACTGCAACTTCAAAAATTGTGAGCAGGAAAAAAACCCCAAACTTTCTCTTTATAAGTTAATTATCTCAAGTCTTTAAGTATAGCAATAGAAAGCTGAGTGTAGCAGGTAGCTTTGTAAAAAGTACCACATATTAGATGACTTCAACAGCAAAGATTTAGTCTCACAGTAGTGGAGCTAGAAATCTGAAATCCAGATCCTGGCAGGGCTGATTCCATCTTGTGTGGCTAGGGAAGATCTATTCAGGCGTGTTGCCTGGTACTGCAGTTGGCCACCCTCTCCCTGTGCCTGCATGCCATCTTCCCTTTATGCACATCTGTGTACAAATCGCTCCTTTCATAAGAACACAAGTCATACACCTAAGGTATGACTTAGGTGTATGTAATGTAATACGTTGCAGAATGATACAATCAAACAAATTAATATATCTGTCTTCTTTCCTAGTTACCTTTAGTTGTTTATTTACTTATTTATTTCCTTATTTAATGGTGAAGACATTTTGGATCTACCCTCTTAGCAAATTCCAGGTATGTAATACAGTATTGTTATTCATGGTCACTAAGAGGATTTCAATAAATGTGATAATTTAATTCAATTTTCCCTAAATTTGTTTATTTAGATGTTCAATCACTTGCCTCAAAACATTTTGGTAAGTGGCACCATAATATGAACTCAAGCTATCAGTCAGGGTCTGAATTTGCACCTTTACTTTTCTTATTGAACCCTCGCAGAAAACAATTTTTCTCTGCATCTCTCTCTCTGTGTGTGTGTGTGTGTGCTGAACTTTAATTCAGATGAGATGATAATTTTCTCAATTACTTAGTAATTTATTGCAGTTAATTTTTACCTTGATACCTCTTCTAGTTTTGCAAATGTAATTATATTTGTTTACTTTTACATCAAAATGATTATGAATGTATAAGAAATAAAATGACAGGAAAAATTGAAAATTTAAAGTAGGAAAAGGAATCATTAGAGTACTTTACAAGAATGTTTATGTTCTGCTTTTCAAAAAGGCAAATCCATCAATTCAATTTATGGCCTCCAATACTTACTGGCTAAGGTTGACTCCCTGATATATATTGTGAAGTATGTAGGTTTCAGGGGTCTTTTCTGGTTTTACTCTTTACAGAAATGATTGAGTGAATAATCTTAGCACTATATTTTCTACTTTTATCTTCAAAAGTAAAATGGAGAATCAACTTGGACTTATGTTCTTTTTATGAGAGTTTTAGAAAATTTCAGTGCCACAAACAGTGAAAATATATAAGTAGATTTCTTGTCGTTTTACTTTAGCTTACCCAGTGTTACAACTTGCATTAGACTGCAATCCTCGATGGCACTTGGGTAATATAATAAAATGAGCTTAAGAGTAAGAATGTACGTTTCTATTATGACTTTTCTATCAATATAGTTAACCTACCAAAGCCTCAATTTTTCTTTTTGGTTTTAATTTGACAATGCAAAACCTCCTTTATACCACTATTGTGAGACTATAAGAAGATATTTAGAGCATTGAATAAGAACCTGGCAAGTAGCTGGGTTTTCTTCATCTCTGTCTTCTTCTTTCTCAATCTATGTTCTTCCATGACAGCCTAAAGTGATCTATTATAGCCACTTCCTCTCTTCCCAGTTACAGTTCATATATTGTCTTTTGAAACAAATCAATGAGTTTGTTCAATTTAAACTGTCTGTTTAGCTAACTGATTATCAGTTTATTTCCTTATCTTTTTCCAAATTGAAGTTACATACCACATGCCCAATTTTATGTCGCTAGTGTAAGTAAATAATACTATGTAGCAACAAGTAAGCAAATAAGATCTGAATTCACTGGAAAGTAAAGATTAAAGAGAAAATAAACATTTCAGTTAACAGCTCCAGGACCATGTGGAAGAAAATTGAAATATTTAAATATGACAGGTTATGCCCAACTTCAAACTATATTACAAAGCAATAGAAATAAAAACAGCATTGTACTGGCACAAAAACAGACATGAAGACCAGTGGAACAGAATAGAGGACCTGGATATGAATCCACACAGCTATGCCCACCTTATTTTTGACAAAGGAGCCAAAAACACATGAGGGAGAAAAGACAGCATCTTCAACAAATGTTGCTGAGAAAAGTGCTTATCTGCTTGCAGAAAACTGAAACTAGATCCATGTACTAGTATCAACTCAAAATGGATCAAGTACCTTAATATCAGACCTGAGACTCTGAAGTTAGTACAGAAAAGAGCAGGGAATACTCTGGAAGAAATAGGTATAGGCAAGGACTTCCTCAATAGAACCCCAGCAGCTCAACAACTAGGAGAAAGGATGGACAAATGGGACTTCATAAAATTAAAAAGCTTCTGCACAATAAAAGAAATGGTCTCTGAACTGAAGAGACCACCCACAAAGTGGGAGAAAATATTTGCCATCTATATACATCAAAGGACTAATAACCAGAGTACACAGGGAGCTCAAAAAACTAAACTCTCCCAAAATCAATGAACCAATAAAGAAATGGGCAACTGAACTAAACAGAACTTTCTCAAAAGAAGAAATTCAAATGGCCTAAAACACATGATAAAATGCTCACCATCTCTGGCTATAAAGAAAATGCAAATCAAAACCACACTAAGATTCCTCCTCACTCCTGTTAGAATAGCCATCATCAAAAACATCACCAGCAACAGGTGTTTGCGAGGATGTGGGGGAAAAAGGAACCCTTGTACACTGCTGGTGGGAATGCAAGCTAGTGCAACCACTCAGGAAAACAATATGGAGGCTTCTTTAAAAACTAAACAGAGATCTGCCATATGATCCAGCAATTCCACTCCTAGGGATACACTCAAAGGAATGTGACTCACACTCATGTTTATGGCAGCACTATTCACATAGCCAAGTTATGGAAACAGCCAAGATGCCCGACTACTGATGAATAGATCAAGAAAATGTGGTATTTATGCAAATGGAATTTTACTCAGCCATGAACAAGAATGAAATCTTATCATTTGCAAATAAATGGATGGGACTGGAGAACATCATCCTGAGTGAGGTCAGCCAGGCTCAGAAGACCAAAAATCGTATGTTCTCCCTCATATGTGGACTTTAGATGTAGGGCAAAGGCAGTAATGTTGTTGGACTTGGGTCACATGATAAGGGAAGAGCACAAATGGGAGGAATGGAGATAGGTAGGAAACCCAAAATTTGAAAATGTTTGATGTCCCCATTGCAGAGGAGCTAATACAGTAACCTTAAAATGACAGAGGTCAATATGGGAAGGTGACCAGGAAGTAGTGAAGAGGTCAGGTAGAGATGAATCAATTCGGGTTGTGATACACTTGTGCATGGAAGCAATGTTAGGAATCTCTCTGAATAGCTATCCTTATCTCAACAAGCAAAAATGCTATGTCTTTCTTATTATAGCTTATGTCTTCTCTTCAAGAAAATTGGAGAAAAGGGCAGAACAGGTTCTGCCTAGAAGTGAGGGGGGTTGGGAGGAGAGGAAGGAGGCAGAGGGCAGGGTGGAGAAATGGCCTAAACAATGTATGCACATATGAATAAATGAATAAAGAAAAAAAATTAAAAAAATGACAGTTTATGGTAAAATAAATTAAGAAGAAAAGAAATTTTTCATTTTATGAAATTGTCTACCATGGCTTCAACCAATTATATAAGTAGATAAGAAAGTTATTAAAATGTTTATTTGTTTTAGTTAATATAAATAAAAATTAAAGAAAATATTGTGTGGCATGGATGTGTTTAATATCACCCACAGAGAAATAAAATTAGATACCAACATATGGTAATCATAATTATTTTTGGGAATAAACCATACATTTACCTTCTGTACATTTCCTATATGTGCTATATGCTTTGATTTCATGCAAATGATGAGAGATGATCCCTATATCTAGCCTATTTATATATTGACAACTTTCATAAGTTATAATGAGAAAGAAATTTTTGGCAAGGAGAGAGAAGAGAAAGGTGGATTCAGAGAGCAAGTGGTTGATTTGAGTTTTTAACTGAGTTTTATTAGAGCTGAGAAATCTTTCTCTGAGAAAAGCTTATGTGTGCATATGTGTGTGTGCAAGTGTATGTGTATGTATGTATATGTGTGTTTATTTATGTGTGCACGTGCATGTATGTATGTGTAGCTCTTTGAATCCATAAAGAAGTGGATATCAGCTTGGACTTTTCAGTTAAACACCTTTGGAGAGGTCATGTTTAAATCTGTTCACATTTTACTGGTAAAAGCACGTGACACATCCATGCTTGTCTTACAGTGGGTGAAGTTCAATCATCGTAAGTTGGAGGAGAGAGTGCTAGAATATTTGGGAAAGTGCCAAATGGCCGTCACTGTTATATCTACTGGCCTTGAGGGATGGGCAGTAAAACATAAGTTATTCAGGAGTGATTATCGAGTCATCTGATAAAAAAAAGTGTAAATTTGTATGTTGACATTAACTCAGGTAAAGATCCAAATGCCTATGCATGTCAAAGGGAAGGGAGGGTGGATAAAATGAGGAAATAGCTGATACTATTTTTTTTATATATTTTGCTATTGTTTCTGTACCACAGGGAACTTATTTTGTACTATATTTTAAAGGAGATATAAATATAAAAATATAAAGATTAAATGTAAGCCCTGGGATTGTTTATTGGATGGCATGAACTTAAATTCTAATAATAAGGACTTTAAATGCTACAACTTACTCTACTAAACAGACACAGGGACTGGGAGAGGAGAACTATGTATATGTTTCTGTGCGTTAAATTTAAACATATTCTCTATATGGATTACATGGTGTATGTATATATGTAGTGTACCTATGTATTTTCTCCATATATATATATATATATATATATATATATATATACACACACACACACACACATCTGTATGCATACACACCAAATGCAGTGGAGGTCAAAGCTTAGTACTACTTAATGGTCTAAAATATGAAGGTCTCATCTACAGCTGTACCACCTTGAACATGCCCAATCTCATCTAAAATATGAAAATCTTTCAAACTAGCAATGTCATTTGAATGGAGCTGAGAGAGATGAGAAGGCAGCATGAGCGTCTGACTTGATGGGATTAGCCCTGGGAGGTAGAGAGCAAATTAATTGCAGCAATATATTGAATGTTTAAAACATAAAAGTGGCAATCATGGCAGGAGATGAGGTTTATGTGGAAGACTAAATAGTAGAATAAGCTTTTGTATCCCACAATCAATTTAATATTTTTATTTCTTTGCTTCTGGAAAATAAATATGAAACTATCTATAACCATATTGTAGTTATTCTTTAAGAAATATTTTTTACTCTATCAGAGGATAGCATTTTCCAATAAAAATGTCTCAGTGATAAGCCCTTAAATCCCTTTTTTATTCAGTCATTTATTCATTCAACAAAATAGTCAGTGTAGATTGTTAATAGGAAAAGTAGAGTCTAGTTTACATTCTTTTGTTTCCTAATATCCTTTTATCTCCACTGAGTATGTATTGTTAAGACCTAAAAGAGATAATTTCTCTGTTATAACTCTCCACAAACTACTTCAAATTTACCAGTAACCTATTTCTGATTTTTGATGTCAACTGTTGGGAAGGTAGTCAAACCCATAAAGTTAGATTCTACTCGTGTTATGTCTCCTGTGGTACCTTATAGAATAATGTAAAAAATGTTATCAATTATTTTACATCATAATTTCTGAACTTCTATATTTCTTTTACTTGAAAATATACATGGTCTGACTGATTTTTCTAGATAGTGTAATAGATTGAATTGCTTCCCCAAAATTCATATCTGAACCCCTACCTCTCAGTACCTCAAAATGAGACTGTTTTTGGAAATGCAGTCTTTAAAAAAGGTATTTCATGTTAAATGATAGCATATGAGCAGGCCCCAGTAAATTTAAGTGGTATCCTTATAAGAAGAAGAAATTTGGCCACACAATAGTAGACAGCAGGGATGTAGGCTTATGGCCTAGAGACTATGTGTCTGTAAGCCAAGCAGACAGACCTGAGAATTACCAAACCAACACCTTAATCTTGGACTTCTAATTTCCCTTAATATGAGAAAAAAAATGTTTAATCCACTCACTCTGTTGCATTTTATTTTTGACCACTCTAGAAAACTAATACAGATCAGTATTTAAAGATTTTTAGCCAGCAAAAGACAAATAAATCACAAAAAGGGACACTCTTATTAACTAACTAATGTTTTGATAAGAATCAGAAGAAAGTTAGATCTTCCACAAAGAACTGGGACTTGTTCCACATTACAGAGTCCCTTAAAATTTGGTCAAGTCAAAACAACACCACAATGGTAACCTAAAAATCTTAGGAATCATCAAATGAAAGTGGTTACCTAGGGCAAAACTTCAATTGTACTGGAAATTTTGACTATATTTAAGGGCAAATATATAGTGTTTTTTTTTAAATACATGTTTAAAAAGTTCTTACTTTTGGAAATAAAATGGCTGAAATGGGATATGCAACAAAAGCTCATTTGAGGAATACAGAAACTGCTAAAATATTCAACTTATTTTTCTATTGTTCACTGAAGTGTTTCAAACTTTCCTACTGAGCACATCATGTTCAATCCCTAATGCAAATAGATTCAGTTCCAATTCATTTCATCCCCATGCCTTACTTATTTGTATCCCACTGAGACATTTTTGATGCCAGATAGTCTCATCTTCCCTATATCTTGTTTTTTTATCCATCAATTCCCCTGTGTGGAGTTTGCTAGATGTCCTGTCTAGCAATGTTATATTTAAATAAGTATCATATATTTAGAATTCTAAGGGTCAGTGACCATTAAACTGGAAAGAAAAAGAAAATATATCAGTAAAACTCACATAAAGAATTATGAAAAATGCTGATTAATTCTGACCTTTTATTAGGATTGCTTACACTATTTTTAAAAAATCCCATAAAGTCTTTGAATGTTGAAGGCTGCTCTTAAGAGAGAGTTGTGTTCTTTATGTGCACTTCTAGGTATCTGCTACTAATTAATACTGGATACCAATTAAGCCATACAGGAAGGATTGGACTTGCTTTGAAAAATCTAATCAATTGAGGCTTTGTTTCATGTAGGATTTAAACTACAAAAATCCTCTTATTCACTCACATTAAAAGTAGTAGATATTTGTATGCATACCTAGTGGTTTTGCATTTCTCTGTGCTCTTTACTACATAATGCACTAAGAAAAGCTTTCAGTCACACACTATTGTCTGATTGGAGATGTAGCTTAGATGATGGGAGATAAGGAAAACAATTAAAGAAAAAGAAGACAGAATTAGTGATATTTTGGATAACTATTGTCACACAGGTTAAGTTTCTTATTACCTGAGAAGCAATGTTTTATTGACTGGAACTACACCCATAATAAAAATTCCATTTGTTTATTCTGATGATTACAATGCAAATTTCTGAGGCAACATTGAACTGGAAGCTAAATATAGGATGCTAACGACATAATGTCCCTCAAGTTCTGAGTGCCTTCACTTTATAGGAATTTTACTGAGCCCTAAATGACACCTTCAGAATTTCTCTCTCTCCAACTGTTGTTCAAAATATAATGCTATATTTTAGTTTACTTTACATTTAAGAATGGCATTTCTTGTCCAGTGGTCAGGAGTATGCACTTAATGACATTATAGTTCATAGCATGTGACAGCTGATGTGTATGACCCAGTGGAGTCAGTGATTCAACAGAATGAGAAACAAACTTTTTAGAGGATACCACAAAAACCATTAGACCTGAATTCTTGGACAGGAGAAATGGGATAAAAGTAAAAGACAAGTATTGCATTGGATAGGAATAACAAGAAGGCATTATAAATATATGGATACCTGGATCACACCGTACACAGGTAGATGGGATCTTATGGGCTTGTGGCTAGGGGACCTGGAGGCGTATTCTTCAGAGATGAGTGATGATGCCAAACAAAGAATGATATGAATGCATGAAATACAATGCATCTCTGTATGAAGATAGTGTAACATCATGCACTGTAAGCTATTGAATAATAGGGGAGAAAGAGTAAGTAATAGAGGGTGTGAGGACAGGAAGGTAACTTGTCTAGTGGTAGGTATCATTGGGAGAGGGGAGGGTAAATGGAGAGAGCAAAGGAGGGTAAACATAGTGGATGTATTTTGTATTCATGTTTGAAAATATAACAATGAAACCTGTTGAAATTCCTCTAAGAAGAGGGGAGAATGAGAGAGGGGGATGAATCTAATTAAGATATATTGGAAGCACATTTGTAAATGTTACAATGTATCATCCTTGTATAACTATTATAAGCTAATAAAATTTTTTTTAAATGATAACGGAGGCTGAGGAGAAAAGAATAAATTAAAAATACATTGAGAAAACTCTATTTGCTTGTGTTTTAAAATCTGTTGTACACTTAGAAATGTGATTCTTTCTTTTTTGTTTATAGGGAGGGTATTTTATAATATCACATTGTGTTTTTAGATCACCAACTCAGAACTCATCAATGTAATTTTTCTTTATGTATTCTCACATAGTATGACTAGTCTCAGAAGAATTTAGATACTAAAATATAAAAGCAGTGGGAGTAGATGTCTAGTTTCAGCACCTACATTTAAAGGACTTGGAAGTCATTAATTCCATTGTAAAAACAAGAAAAAAATCTTGCAAAACTGAAAATATGTATCTTTTCTTAAACCTGTCACAGAACTGAGGTCACAGACTTACTGCCAATCTAAAACATGGAGAGAGACTCACCCATGGCGACACAGTTGAGATCAGATTGCTGAGAGCAGAAGCCCCTGAAGCCATCCCCAGGTCAGAACACACACTGGAAACTTAGTGTGGACCAGCACAAGAGTGAGAAACTCTTGGGGACTGCAGGTAAAGGGGGCTCTATTCAATTACCTTCAGGAATTACCAAGTTCCTGAAAATAAGAGGAAATGTTTCAGTGGCAGTGGCAGGAAGCGAGAGTATAATCCTTGTGACATACACTCAGATCCTTCTTCATAAAAATGACCTAATTAGCCAGGCACCAGTGGCTCATGCCTGTAATCCTAGCTAATTTGGAGGCTGACATTGTAGGATCCCAGTTTGTGGCCAAACCCAGGTATAAATGTTTGCAAGATCCTATCTCAACAGAAGAAAAAGCTGAGCAAAGTCGAGCATGCTTGTTTTCCCAGCAATAGTGAGAAGCCTAAAATATGAAGATTTCGGTCCAAATTCAGCTTGGCAAAAAGAGAGACCCTGTCTCCAAAACAACCAGAGCACAAAGTACTGGAGTTGTGATCAAGTGGTAGAGAGCCTGCCTAGGAAGTGAGAAGTTTTGAGTTCAAATCCCAGTACTAAAAAAAAGAAAAAGATCTAACTTACCAGCCTTATTGCAAAATCTTATTCCATTTGGAGAAATGTTATCACTTAGTTTCAACTCCTTCTGGGCTTCTTGTCTCATCAACTGATGAAAAATATCATAGTTGACTGGGGTCAATGATTCAAGAAATAGGTTGGAAATACCAGGGAAGACCAGGGGGTGGGGGGTAGATGGAGGGAAAAGCTATCTTTGGAGTGAAGGTCACAGTTCTGAGACACAGCCTAAAAAAGACTGACAATTAAAAGAAGTGGTACAGAATGCTGCCCATATCCCACACCTTCATTTCACACCAGCAAGGTCCCAGTGTTATGACAACGGATTGTACTAGAAAGATGAAAAATAGCTGCTTCTTTTTGATGGCAAATACTTGGAGAAGCCCAAAGCCAAGAGGTGGGAAAAAAGAGGACACTAGTGGAATTTGCATCCCTGTCACCTGTAGCTGCAGCACACAGTAAACAGAAACTAGCAGATTGATATATCTCAGTTCCATCATGCTTGAATTTCAACAACAGCAAGACTTGTGAAGAGGCAGGAAAAAAATCAGTCTGGAAAGATGAAGGATTCTTTAAAACCATATTCAAACATGACACAAATATTAGAATTATCAGACTAGTAATTGAAACTATTTGTGATTAGTGTGTTAAGGGCTCTAACAGAACAAAAACAGAGCATGCAAGAGCAAATTGGTAGTGTGAGCAGAAAGTGGAAAATGGAAGAATATTTTTAAATAACCTATTTAAAATAAATAAAGTGAAACAGTGTAACAGAAATGAAGAATGCTTGAATGGGCTTATTGGTAGACTTCACATGGCTAAGGCAAGAATTACTGAGTTTGATTTACAATAACTTCTCCAAACTTTGTTATAGGAAGAAATGATTAAAAAAACCAAGCACCCAGGAACTATAAAACAATATAAAAAGGTGTAACCTATGCCGATTGCTGTATCAGAAGAAGAGAAAACAGAGTAGGAGTAATATTTGAAGTTGTAATGATCAAAGAGTTTCCAAAGTTAGTGACGGACACTAAACATAAACCTAAAATAAATAACTATAAATTTGTTAGGAACAATCATGGAAGAAAATCTTTAGGAACTAGGGCTAAGGCTAGTATGTGAAAAGGTTCACATACATGACAGTATAAGTATAATCCATGAAAGAAAAATTAGGAAATTTGATTATAATGAAACTATTTTTTCTGTTGAGGACTCTGTTATAAGCAAGAAAAAAAGCAGGTTACATAGCCAGAGAAAATGCCAAGTATCTTAAATAGGATTAGTATGGAGAATGCATTTTAAAACTTGCAAAACTCAGTAGCGGTAATACAAGCACTCCACTTAAAAACTGGACAGAAGACATGGACAAACATTTCACCCAAGAGAATATTCAAATGACAAATAAAGGGGAACATACTCAACATTGCCATGATTAGGAAAGGCAGATTACCACAGATTATTCAAAATAAATTTTATTCCGTTGCAATGATTTCTATCCCTCTTCTTCATATTTGCCAATCTTTCTCTTTGGATGTTTTTCATTAATTTGTAATTGGAAATCATTGGGAATACAGTTTTTAGAGGGAAAAGTATTCCTACATTCAATAGTCCTGCAGGGAGCACTCTTTTCTTCTCAAGTTGAGATGGTCTCGTGTCTTGAAGGTACACTTGATGAGGAAGAACTAAGAGATATAGAATATGGTTCCCTGAAAGTAAGGCATTGCAGCCTGTGTGGGATGGCCTTGAACTGAGGCACCAGGCCCACAAGAGGAAGGTGCCCAAGGTGGGTATGCTTGATCAGCTCAACTCAACAGAAAAAGCAAACGGTTTGGGGCCAAAGCTTGGCCATAAATAAAGTATGTTCATGCAGCTGGAATTCATTACGTTTGGTTGTCTGGGAACACTCCATCTTTAAGGGGATAGTGACTATTTGGAGGTCCCAAAATCTCAACCTCTATAAGTTGTCAATGATATCACATTTTGTAAGATCAAGCTCATATTTCTTTCCACTTTCTACCATTCAAAATTGCTAGTTGCTTTCCTCCTCAAAAGTAACAGACATGTCATTTATACTGTCACCTTTTACCATCCCATGAAATCCCACCCAGGAAAGCATAGAAAGGAAATATCAAAGAACCACAAGTGCAGTATTTTTGTATCATAGGTGAAAAGATGGCACTGAGAGTGAAATGCCATAGTCTAGATACCAGGAAAGAGGGACTTCTTCTTATTCATTTTTAGAGTTCCTTGATTTACATCTGAAGGGACCTTCAATTGTGCATTTTTGTTGTTTCTTTGTTCATTCATTTCATTCAGCAAATACTTATTTTTTAATTTTTTCACTGTGTTTTGAATAGCAAATAGTTTATTGGTAGACGAATGGCCTTGACTATAGTAATAAATTTCACTTGAATGAGAGACAATAACATCAAAATAATAAATGTTTGCTAATCATCAGAATATCTGTGAACATTGGACTGTCTCAGAAATCCCGAACTACTATGAGGCTGAATCTTTGGTACTGAGATTTGAACTCAGGGCTTCATGCTAGCTAGGCAGGTGTTCTACCACTTGAGCCATGCCTACAGCCCTTTTTGGTCTGGTTATTTTGAAGATAAGGCCTCACTTTTTTGCACAGGCTGGCCTGGACAATCCTCCTATTTTAGGCATCTCATTGTTGTTGAGGTGACAGGCACATGTCATCACATCTACCTTTTTTTCTGTTAGATGGGGGCTAGTTAGGCTGGCCTTCAGCTATGATCTTCTCAATCTCAGATGTGAGTCACAGACATCTGGCATCAGAGGCTGAGTCTTTTTTTAAAAAGTTTTTATTAGTATATGATAGTTATATAGGAGATTTCCTTGTGACATTTCCACCCTTCTTAAATGGAATGTGACGGGTTCCAATGTTCCATATTCATACACAAACATATTCACCCCACTTTACCCTCTTCATTTACCCTCCCCCTCCCATGATCACACTCTTCTTAACATGGCCTGTTTCACATTCCTGTCTTTCATTCCTTAAGTGTCTATTCGTTGTTCAATGGAAATTTCACCTGGTATTTTTACCTGTATATATATTGTGCTTTAATCAGTCTAACCCCCCCTCTATTACTCTTCCCCACCCTTTTCCTCCTATCCTATATTGCTCAACAGTTTTCAGTGTGTCTGTATGTAACAGTTTTACTGTGTTCAGTATGTTCTGTCTTGTTCCTACACAGATGTGATGTATTTCGTTATTATTCACTCCCTATTGTTACACATACATGCATACATGCTTTCTGTTTGGAGCTATGTTTTATATATGTATGTATGTCTGTGTGTGTATGTATACATACATGCTTGTATTTGTTTGAATCCATCTTCCACATGGCAGAAATCATGTGACCCTTTCTTTTCTGAACCTGGCTTACTTCACTTAGCATTGTGTTGCCCAGTCCCACCTATTTACTGCAAACAACAAAATTTAATTTTTCTTTATGGCTGAATAAAATTCCACTGAATATGCATGCATATATCTAGGGCATCTGGGCTATTTCCCTAATTGGCTATTATGAATTGTTCTGCAATAAACATGAGTGTGCAAGTGTCTTTACTGTATCCTGACTTGCATTCCTTCAAACACATGCCTCTGTGTGGCATTGTTGGATCATATAGTAGTTCTGTTTTTAGTGGTTTGAGGAGCCTCCATACTGCTTTCTGTAGTGGCTGTTCTAATGACATTCCCACCAACAATGTATGAACGTTCTTTTTCCCCAAAATCCTTGCCAGCATTTGTTGTTTGTGTTCTTGATGGTAGCCATTCTAACAGGAGTGAGGTGGAATCTTAATGTAGTTTTGACTTGCAGTCCCATTTGTTGATCTTTTCTCTTAGCTGCTGAGCCATTGAAGTTCTATTAGTTCTATTACCTATGTCTACATGTTCCAATGTATTCTTATTCCTGCACTAGTTTCAAAGTTTTTGTCTTACACTAAGGTCTTTGATCCACTTTGAATTAATATTTGTAGGGTGAAAGACATGAACTTAGTTTCAGTCTTCTGGACATCAGAAGGACATCATGTAGATATCCAGTTTTTCCAGCAACATTTGTTAAGGAGACTATCTTTTCTCCATTATGTGTTTTGGGTTCCCTTGTCAAAAATCTCGTGGCTATAGCTGGGTGGATGTTCGCCTGGGTCTTATAGTCTGTTCCATTAGTCTTTGTGCCTATTTTTGTGTCAGTACCATGCTGTTTTTGTTACTATGGCTCTGTAATATAGTTTGAAGCCAGGCATTATGATACCTCCAGCATTGCTCTTTTTGCTCAGCTTTGCCTTGGCTATTTGTAGTCTTTTGTGCTCCACATGAATTTTAGGGTTGATTTTTCCATCTCTGTGAGGAATGCCACCAGAATTTTGATGAGGATTGCACTTAACATACAAATTGCTTATTCATTATATTAATTCTGCCATGAGCATAGGATATCTTCCATCCTATGATATCTTCCTCATTTTTCTTCAGTAGTTTATAGTTTTCATTGTAGAGGTCTTTCACTTCATCTGTTAAGTTTATTCCTAGGTATCTTATTATTTTTTAGGCATTTTAAATAGAAGGGTTTTCTTAAGCTCTTTCTCAGTGTGATCATTTTTTGTATATAGGAAAGCTACTGGCTTTTATATATTGATTTTGTGTCCTGCTGTTTTGCAGATGTTTATGATGTATAGAAGTTTTATGGTGGAGTTTTTCAGGTCTTTTTGGTATAAGATCATGGCATCTGCAAACAGGGATAATTTGACATTTTCCTTCCCCATTTGAATCAGATTTACTTCTTTCTTCTATCTTACTGTTCTGGCTAGGGATTCCAGCAATTTATTGAATAAGGATGGAGAGAGTAGACCTTTGTCTCATTCCTGACTTTAGAGGACATGGTTTCAGTTTTTTCTCCTGCAAATATTTTTTAAACATGTATCACATCAAATATACATATATAACCATATATATATATATATGACAATCAAAGGCACCAACTTTATGATCCTATACTTCAGCAGAAGAGACAGACATAAGTAAGTGACATAAAATGAACAAGTGGGTGTAGATATCAGGTAATGGCAAGCACTATGAGGAAAAATTCAATACATTAAGGTTGAGTGCTACTTTAGATAGCAAGGTCGGGGAAAGTCTGTTTGAAGAAATGACTGTTTAGAGGCCTGAACGAAGGAAAGGTATCAATGAGACTATGTGGGAGAAGGGTGCATCAGGATGACTGAAAAATAACCTCAAGGGTCCTAAGGAGGTAACGTGCTTTGCAGGTTAAAGGACAATGAGGGAACCACAGGGCTCCATGGAAAAGTGTGCATGAAGGGGAAGAGTGAGGGTTAATGAGAAGAAAGGTAGCTTAAAGTAAGTCATAAAGGTAACTGGATTTTATTCTAAGAGTAATGGAAATCTTCAGTGTTTTAAACAGAGGACCATTTTGTAAAAAGAAAACTATGTTTCTGACTGCTGTGGAGATATGGTACATTTTTACTCATAAAGCCAGACCACCATGGAGGCGTCTCGAGGGTACTGTCTACTAAAAATGGAAGTTGTATAAAATACCCTTGACACAGGATTGGGCAGATCAAGAGGACCTGTTACTACTACAAGACAATTGATTTTCTCCTCTAACTCATAAGTCTTACCCACATTATGGCTATCAATGCTGTTTTAGTATTTTAGTTTACTTTAAAATTTTTATTCCAACAATGTGAATAGGAATAATTTGCAGAATAGCCTAGAGCATCTGAAGAAAGAACTGAACTGCCTGTACTTTTCCTAATTGCACTCCGTGTTCTACCTCACTTTGCTATTTTAAAATAAATTCTTTTTGTCAAATTAGTGAGATAATTTCCTCATCATATTAGAATAATTTTATCTAAACCTAATGGTTTTTAATGCTCACTTTAAAAATATTCACTCTGCTACATTTTATTAATGGGTATTTTACAAATTCTCTATTACTCCCTAATTGCGCAAATATGTTCTTTCCTACTTTTCTTATTAAAGCCAGGTTTTAAAATAAATTCAATATCTTGGCATTTGAAAATAATTATTAATTTCATGCCTACTTGCTTTCCACATGTTTTACTCACGAGATATTTATATGGCTTCTTCCTATTCTTTTAATCCTTTGGACAGTAATTGCATTTTCATTGCTCTTAGGTTTATTTGCCTGTCTCAAAAATTATCTTACACTGTAGCATCCCTGTCCTTACCACAGTAATCCTCATGTTTACCATGAGGATTAAGAATATTTCTTAAACACCAGAAACACTACCTTCCTTTTCTAAATTATGCACATAAAGAATGCATAAGCTATATTATTTTCTCTTCCTCTATCCACACAAATTTTGGCTAGCATCTCTAGTAAGATCATCAGTTGGTTTTCTAACGTCTTTGAATAATTTCCTAACATTTCAAGCCATTTAAAAACAGAAGGTGATTTGAAAGTAATTGATTAATGTGATTAATGCAATTTATTCCATAAATATAAAGTTATTTCTGATTTTTTGCCTATATCATAATCATCCTTTCTCTCTGTGCCAATATTGGCACATAAATAACAATTTATATATATGTATATATATTTTTATATAATTTGTGACATATTTTCTTTTTTTATGGTTATGGGGTTTGAACTCGGCAGACACTCTACCACTTAAGCAACTCCGCCAACCCTTGTGATATATTTTATCATATAATATTAAGTTTTTGGATTAGAACAAGGGCAATAGATCTGTCTTAAATAAAAGATGTATCAACATATCAACATCATGGTGTTCCTTTATTCTAGGGTATCTCAAAGAGATGGAGTATTTTATTCATCCTCCTACTGTTCTTTTTCCTCTTCATCTTCTTCATCGTCCACTTCCACTTTATTAGTGGGACTATTTGCATCATCAAAATTTCCTTTAGACTTATAGCTGTAACTTCCTTCTCATTCTTTCCCTTCAGCTTCCCTGCCTTAGTGATATAGAACAATGTTTCAGTGTCCCTTAAGTTATTCTGTCTTTGGGGGACATTCATTTCTTGCATCCCTTAGCTGGTCCATAATCCTTCATTTCTTGGTCATAGCACACTTTATCAGCCTTTGCTATTTCATCAACTTCAGAATTCTCTTTTTCAGATGCCATCTTCCACCTTTTAGGACACTTCTTGGAAAATCTGCAAAATCATTGGGGATCTTTTGGGTTTTTCTCGTTATGGTCTTCTCCACATGTCTTCACAAAGAAGGCATAGGTAAACAGCTTGTCTTTTGGTTTCTGAGAGTCACCTCTAGCCATCCTGATGGTATTATTCTCTACTCTGGGCTCATATTTGTATCTCTTCTTCTTCTTCTTCTTCTTCTTCTTCTTCTTCTTCTTCTTCTTCTTCTTCTTCTTCTTCTTCTTCTTCTTCTTCTTTCTTCTCTTCCTCTTCCTCTTCCTCCCCCTATTCCTTCTGCTTACTTGAGGTTTCTTACAACTTAACACAAGTTATAATCTCAAGTTTTCTACTTCCAAAAACAAAAATACAGGCTGATGAAATTTTGATGGAGGGTTTCATTAAAATCCATGGATCACTTTGAATATTACCATCTTCTATATAATAAGCCTTCTAAACCATAAATATACAATCATGTTCCATTTATTTTGGTCTTCTTTTAGAATTTTTTAGCAAAATTTTATAGTTTTCAGTATGCAAACCTTTTACCTCCATAATTAAATGTATCTCTAATTTTTTCTTTTTGATGCTATTATAAGTGGATTTAAAACTTTTTCCTTTATGAAACTTTCAAAGCTCAGATACAAATGCACAAATGATTTTTCTGTAGTCATATTTTCTCTTTCTACCTTGCTGTCTATTAGCTTTAATGGCTTTTGGAAGTATGGAGTCTTTAGAATTTCCCTATACAACACTATGTCATTTGTACTAGAGTTCTACTTATTCCTTTTCAATTTGGATGCCTTTTATTTATTTTGCCTAATTTTTTTGGATAGAACTATTATTACAATGTCAAATAAAAGTAAGGACATGGAACATCCTTGTATTGGTTCTGATCTGATGGTGAAAAGTTTTCAGTTTTTCTCTACTTGAATATGATGAGGACCGTGAAGGTTTTTTATAAATATATTTTGTAATGTTAAGAAGGTGTCCTAGTTGGGCATTGTGGCATACTCTAATCCTAGGAGTTTGGGGCAGGAGAATCATGAGATCCATGATATTGAGGTCAGCCTGGGCTACATAGCTTGTTCAAGGCCAACCTGTGCTACATAATGAGCCTCTGTCTCCAAAACTAAGGACTGGCGCCATAGCACAGTGGTATAGCACTGCTTAGCATAAGCAAGGCCCTGGGTTTGATTCCCAGCAGTATAAAAAAAGGAGGAAGGGTGTGTAAAGTGTCTTCTATTGCTAGTTATCTGAGAGTTTTTAAATTATATCTTTTAATTACAATTATCTTTTAATTATTATGTTGTATTTTGCCAAATGAGTTTTTGTCTTCAGTAGAGGTGATTGTATATCTTTAATCTTTGCTTCTCATTCTACAAATTTGGTATATCACATTGATTAATTTCATCACTCCAGGAATAAATCCACTTGGCCTTATCCTTTCAGTATGATTCTGGGTTCAGTTTATCAGTTTTTGTTGAGGTTGTTCTTTCTACCTGTAATCAAGAGACTTTTGGCTTGTGATTTTCTTTCTTTGGATGTCTTTGGCTTCATAGAATGAGTACTAAATTCCCCCATCCTATTTACTTTTTCAGAGGTATTTGTGAAGGATTTGTGTTCATTTTTATTTGAATTTTTGGTAGAATTAATCAGTGAAGCCATCTACTTCCAGCCTTTTCTTCACTGGGAGTATTTATTAAATTGCTAATTCATTCTCTTGTTATTAACTTATTCAGATTTTCTGTTTCTTCTGGAGTCAGTTTTGGTAGTTTGTGTGTATGTAGGAATCTGTCTGTTTCACTTAGAATATCTAACATTTTATATGTAGATGTCCATACTGTTATTTTATAAAACTTTTTATTTCTGTAAGCCCAATAATAATCTTCTCACTTTCATATCTGATTGTAGCAAGTTGAGGCTTCTTTCATTTTTCTTAGTCCAAATAATGGTTTGTTAATTTTGTTGCTCTTTTCATAAAGCTAACTTTTGGCTTCATTGACTCTGAATTATTCTGTGCTTTCTATTTGCTTAATCTCTGCTCTGATGTATTTGTTTGTTTGTTTGTCTTTTTCTGTTCTTCTGCAAGTTTTGGGTTAGTTTGCTCTTTATTTTCTAGCTCATTGAAGAATAAAAGTAGGCTACTGATTTGACATCTTCATTTTTAAAGTGGGCATTTATGACTATTATTTTTTCTTTAGGGCACTGCTTTCATGGATCCCATAAATTATGGTATGCTGTATTCTATTGTTATTTGTCTCAACATATTTTTTTAATTCTCCTGTGATTTATTCTTTACCCATTGTCTGAGTGTACTTTTAATTCTCACATGTTTGGGGACTTTCTAGTTTTCCTTCTGATACTGGCTTTATTGTATGTTGTTAGAAAAGATGTTCATATTGTTTCTAGTTTTTAAACTGGAGATGTATTTTGTGTCTTAGCATATGGCTTGATCTGAAAAGTGTTTCATGTGTATTTGATGAGTGCACATGATAAGGCTACATATTCTGTTGCTATTTGGTAAGGTATTCTGTCCATGTTTGCCAGATCAAGTTGGTTGATAGTATTGTTCAAATACTCTAGTTCTCTAATCATGGCTTTTTAAAGTTGTTTTTATCCATTATAGAAAATGAGACATCATTGATACTTCTGTTATTATAGAAATGTCTGCTTCTCCCTTCAATTCTGTCAACTTTATACCTCTGGAATTAGTTGCATATATGTTTACAATTCTTATATCATTTTCTTGTTTGATTGACCTCTTAATCAAATATATAAGGTCCTGCATTGCTTCATTTTTTGTGTGTCCCTGAATAGATGTGACCATATTGCTTTTTATCTTAATTTTTTTACCTAAAGATTTTTTATTCTATGTTAGTAAAGCCATATAGCTATTTTTGTTAATATTTGCATGATACATGTTTTTCCACCATTTTGCTCTCAACTTATTTGTGTCTTTGGATCTACAATGAGTCTGTTAGATAGACTATCCTTAAACCATGATTTATTAGTCTTCTACTCTCTATCTTTAAATAGTGTGATCCATTTATTTTAAAAGTAATTACTAAAAAGAATGACTTACATCTTCCATTTTGCTCTTTCTTTTTATATACATGTTTTCCTAAATTCCCCATTGTTGTCTTATTTTACATTGAGTTTAAATTTTAATTTAGAGCACTTTTAGATTTACAAAGAATTCCTATATTACTTTCTTCCCCAGTCATGGTTTTCCCTATTTTTAAAACTTTTTAGTGTGGTACATTTGTTACAATTGATGAAATAATATTAATCCATTATTATAACTAAAGCATGCCTTTTAAGTTAGGGTTCACTCTTTGTACTGTACAGTTTCATGGTTTCTGACAAATGCTTAGTATCGTATGTCCACCATTATAGTTTCACACAAAATATTTCTACCTTCAAAAAACCCCTCTGTGTTTCAGCTATTTATTTTCTTCACTTCCCCACTCATTCCCCGTCAACCAAAGGGTTTTTTTTTTACTGTCTCTGTAATTTTCCTCTTCCAGAATGTCATGTAGTTAAAATCAAATAGTATACAACCCTTTAAGAATGGCTTGTTCTGCTTAGTAATATGCATTTCAGCTTCCTTCATACCTTTTCATGATTTCACTTCAATGTTGAATAATACTCCACTATGTGGAAATATGGCAATTTGTTTATTCATTCACCTATTGAAGAACATGTTAGATGCTTTCTGTTTTGGACAATTATAAATAAAGCTGCTACAAGTATCCACTTCCAGGGTTTTTTGTAGATATAAATTTTTGACTTATTTGGATAAATATCTACAGAGCTATTGCTGGATCAGTTTGTAAGACTGTGCTTATCTTTGTAAAGAACTTCCAGATGGTCTTGCAAAGTGGTATGCCATTTAGCATTCTTGTCAGCAGTAACTGAGAGTTCCTACTGCATCAAATCCACACCAGCATTTGGTGTTGTTCAGGGATTTTGTATTTTAGCCATTCTGATAGATAAATTGTTGTATCTCACTGTGGTTTTTGTTTGCAATTCCTCAACAACATATGATGTCAACCATCTTTTTATATGGTTGTTTTCCATCAGTATGCCTTTCTTGGTGAGATACTGGCTCAAATATTTTGCCCATTCTTTTGCTCCTTTTTTTTATTATTCATTTATTCACATGTGCATATATTGTTTGGGTCATTTCTCCCTCCTGCCAATGACCCTACCTTCTCTCTCCCTCCCCCCTCCCTTCCAGACAGAACCTGTTCTGCACTTTTCTCCAGCTCTGTTGAAGAGAAGACATAAGCAATAATAAGAAAGACATAGCATTTTTGCTAGTTGAGATAAGGATAGCTATACAGAGAGATTCTTACTAAAACTGGATCTATGTTTATCACCCTGCACTAGTATTAACTCAAAATGGATCGAGGACCTTAATATCAGACCCAAAACTCTGAAGTTAGTACAGGAAGGAGCAGGAAACACTCTGGAACTGGTAGGTATAGGCAAGGACTTCCTCAATAGAACCCCAGCAGCTCAGCAACTAAGAGAAAGAATGGATAAATGGGACTTCATAAAACTAAAAAGCTTCTCCACAATAAAAGAAATGGTCTCTAAAGAGACCACTCACAGAATGGGAGAAAATATTTGCTAGCTATACATCAGACAAAGGACTGATAACCAGAATATACAGAGAACTTAAGAAATCAATGAACCAATTAAGAAATGGGCAAATGAACTAAATATTTTGTCTATTTTTAATCAGACTGTTTATTCCCTTATTGTTAATTTCTAGAAATTCTTTGTAAACTTTGAACACAAGTTTTTTTTAATCAGATATGTGTATTTTGCAAACAATTTTATATGTGTGTGTGTTTTGTCTTTTATTCTCTTTACATCTTTCACAAAGCAGAAATGTTTAAAGTAAGGAATGTAGAGCTGGGTGCCAGTGTAATCCTAGCAACTCAGGAGGCAGAGATCAGGAGGATCGCAGTTCAAAGCCAACTCCGAGAACCTATCTTGAAAAAAGCCTATCACGAAAAAAGGTTGGTGGAGTGGCTCAAGGTGGAGGTCCTGAGTTCAAGCCCCAGTATTGCAAAAATAAATAAATTAAAATAAAATAAGGGATGTAAAATATCAACTTTGTTTCATGGATTGTGCCTCTGGTGTGGTATCTAAAACACATCAAAAAACCTTATACCATCTAGATTTTCTCTTACAGAAGTTTTGTAGTTTTGTGTTTTACATTTAGGACTACAATTTAATTTGAAATACTTTTGTGAAAGTTGCAAGAGTTGTTATCTAGCTTCACTTTTAATTTTTTTTTATTTTGGCATTGTGATGTTCAGTTGTTCCAGCACCATTTTTCAAGCATATAATCTTATCTACTTCAAAGTCCTTCACTCCTTTGTCAAAGATCAGTTAACACTGTTTGTCCAGGTCAATTTCTGCTTTGTTTCATTAGTGTATTTCTCTAATCTTTTATTTATTTATTTGTTAAGCATTAGTCTGGTTGCTATATGTTTCCGATAGTAATAGAAGTTTTAAAAAGTGTTTCTGGCAGTTTTTGCCAGCTTGATCACTGTGTCAGTGGAAAAATAAGGTGTGGAGTTTTCTGCTTCAGCATTTTTAGCAAAGTATCAATGCTAGCTCTTTTCAAAGTTAACTGGACAGAATACGTTAGAGTAGGAAGGGATCGTAGGCAACAAGACGACACTGAACACATATTAACAATAGGTCATCTTATTAGAGATATATGTATGATTGAAGCAAAATGTCAAGAAATGAATGTCTATGAGATTTGCCATGAAATTAATTCATCTTTCAACTTGGATTTTAACCCATGTAATGAGTTATATTGACCAAAGTACACATTTGTAGGAAAATGATTACTATATGATGTTTACTTAAATAAGCACTGCATCTTTTAAAGAAATGCTGACAGTACAAAGCTAAATTAAATACCAGTTGGGGAACTAAGTACTTCAGCTAGTAGCATCTATTCCTCAAAGGTAGCAGAGAAAATTTTATTTCTCACAACATGTGATGCTTAAGAATTGACTGAGTTATGTGTAAATGAGACAAGTTTTCATCAAAAGACACTTTCATTGCCATCTTTGGTTACTTTTTTTCTTGGAAAAAAGTTGCCAGGTTATCATTATGTTAATAGAAACAAAAATTTCAGTGGTTGGTTGTATGTTGTTCCCTGAGAAATCAATCTTGCAAGTTTGCTTGAGTAGATTTGACAATCCATTAAAAATATAAGGTAGGCATAAGTAAAACTTCTGGTCTGGTGTGTTAATAAGAGATTACATTTCCACTGTACCCAAAATAATTCTAATATATCAAGTTCCTTGAGAAGACTGTCTGTCTGTGAGCAGCAGAGGTTTCCCGTTTTTGAACTCCTACAGCACTGGCATTTCACTGCCACAAGTTAAATTGCTCTTCTCAGAGATGGCTGTCCTCATGGTAATCTCATGTGTCACTTTGTTCAACTCTAACACCATAAATTACAAACAAATGTTTTAACTAACAATATGTTTCTGGGTAGGGTTATTATAGAATCTTTTTTAAATAAATAAAGGGACATTTAGGGGAAAATAAAATCACATCTAGTTCCTTTCCATTTGTCCTAACAGCATGAGTAGAATTTACAGTTTGCAAATTTCACAGTATTTTTGTGCCATTCTAAATGGAATCTTTTAATTGCTTCTACCACATTACTTGCTATTTTATTTGTACAGTTAAAATGCTTTATTATAAAAGCATAGTGAGGAAATAAAGGAGCATCCATTTCAGATGTGTCCTGGCCATGCTCACATTACCAATTTAACCATCATCTTCCAACAAGCATATGAATTGACTTTGTGAACAGGTATTGTACTTGTCAGCCTGGCATCAGAACAATAGTCATTAAGAGATCAACAGTAAATAAATGAGTAATTAATTTGATTAGTACTACATAAATTATTGTTTTTTCTGATGAGACTAGAATTTGTGCTCAGGGCTTCGTGCTTGCAAACAGGTGTTTTCCAGCTTGAGCCACACTTTCAGTCCATTTTGCTCTTGTTATTTTGGAGATGGTGTCTTGCAAACTAAACTATTTGCCTAGGCTAGACTCAAACTGTGATCCTACCAAGCGGTCTGCTGTCTTACAATAAGCTCTTAGCTTGCTCACTCAATCCATGTGGGTTTCAATTTCTTCATAGTGGATGATAATAACAGCGGCCATTCTGCTGGAGGATTGAAAACTACATCTGAGATAATGTGTGTTGAAAGGTTGCACAACGCATTCGGACTACGATGAACTGTTATTCCTTTTGACATTTATGTGCATCAGGGAGTATACTGACGACATAATACAAGTTGTTTATTAGACTTGCTGAGGTCTGGTCACATTTTTAACTCTATTTGAAGACTCTTCCTCTTTTCTTCCTTTGTAATCTTCTGTTCTTGTGTTATGGTGTTATAGTTAAGTCTTATGCTTAACTATCTAGTTGTAATTTTAAGACTGCCTAACCCTATTTGATCCTCAATTCATTCTTAAGTAGTAGAATTTCAAAATGAATTTATCCTGAAGTTGCTAGAGCAATTAAGAGAAAAAAATATATGAAACATTCTAATATGCCCCATTACATATGCTGGGAGTCAAATAGCTCATCTCTCCATACACTCTGCTCTTTACTTATTAATCATAATACTTTTAATAACAATATATTCTTAATTAATAAGTGACTGAGCAACTAGATTGTTTATTCCAATACAATAATGAAAATCATAATTAAACAATTATGAAAAGCAGGAATTAAAATGAAATATAGCAGCAAAAGAAAGGAACTACATTTGGGAACCTTGTAAATTATTTTAAATAATTGTAGAATGCCAATGGATTTTATAAAGCCATTCCTAAAACACAGAATCCATGTATGACAAATGAACCTACTGTGACTTAGGTGACAGCATAAGAACTTGAAGTGACTAAATCTCTGAAATTTGCAATATATTCTAAAATGACAAATATGAAAACCTGCAAAAGTCCTAAATTGTTAGGAATGAACACTGCTATGGTATTGTTATATGTTACTATTCTACTACTGCTGTGTGTGTTTCATGACATAGACGAGGTGGTAACCATATTGGTGCTATTGAGACCCAGACTTCAAAGAACTGGAAGAAAGAACAGGAGAAATACTGTTTTCTAGGGTGTTCTAGGGGTGGCATGGAATTTTTTGTTTCTTGGTTTTTTGAGACAGGATTCACTGTGGATCCCAGACTGGCCTAGAGTTTGTGATCTCCTGTCTCAGCCTCTCAAGAGCTGAAATTACAGGAGTCTCTCCTGTGTTACTGAATTCAATTTGGAATACCATTAAGAACACATTAAATTTATTCCTGAAATCTATATTTCTTATTGATACCCACTGAATACCCAACACAGTAACTATTTCAGCAGCAAAGAACATCCTAGTGCTCGTATTATAAATTCTAAATACAATTTGTCAGCAAAAGAAAATAAGGCTTTTTACACAAAAAGTTTATCCAGGTCTGGGACAAGAAGTGTACAGGATGAGTCTGGAACATTTGTCACACAACATAGCAAGCATGTTCTCAAAGGATTTTAAGGGTACAACCTAAAGGATTTAGTATCCAAAGCAACAACAATCCATCTATCCAAAATATGAGCATATTCTGGCATTAGTTGGAAAGTTATGTCTATATGATTCACAATAGGCAAGAAATTTAAGCAACCTAAACTGATGAATGGATAAAGAAAATGTGGTATATATATATTATGGAATACTGTTCAGTAATGAAAAAGAATAAGAACAAGAGTAAACATGTTTAAGCTGTTTTAAACATTTCTCTGATGATTAGTGATGTTGAGCACCATATATCTGTCAACTGTCTTCTTTGGGTAAATATTTGTTCAATTCATTTGCTCAGTTTTTCAATTGGGTTGATTTTTTTGCTAATTGAGTGCTGTACATTTCTTATATTATATTGGATATCAATCCCTTATTTGGTATATAGTTTGCAAATATTTTCTCACCTTCCATTGTTGAGGTTTTCATTTTGTTGCTTGTTTTCTTTGCTGTATAAATTTTTTTTGGCATAGTGCTATTTGTTTTCTTTTCCTGTTTCTACCTGTACTTTGTGGGTCAAATACAAAAACAATTATTGCCAATATCAAGGAGATTTCCTCTATGTTTTCTTATAGGAACTTTGTGGTTTCTGGTCTTGTCTTCTTGTCTTTAAATTATTTTGTGTTTATTTTTCATATGCTTTAAGATAAGTCTCACTTCACCTTTTCATTCGGATAGCTAATTTTCCCAATACCATTTATCTAAGAGATTATCCTTTCTCATTGTACTTTTGGGGGCCTTGTTGAAGATGAGGTGAACAGATACAAGATTGCAGTTATGTTGGATGAGTAAGTCTAGGGGTCTTGTGTAAAGCATGACAATAATTAATAATATCATAGTGTATACTAGAAATTTGCTAAGAGAGTAGATTTTAATATTCTTATTGCAGTAAAAGGAAAAAGTAGCCATGTGAGAGGATGGAATGCTAAACTATTTGAGCATATTAGTCATGTCACTATGTTTTATAAATATGTCAAAACATTGTAAAGGAAAACCAAAGTCACAACCCCAAAGTAAGCCAGGTTAGTAAAGCAGACTAGAAAGGCTAGACATGGGGTAAGCCCAAAGTTCTTGCAAGCCTTAAATCCATGTAGGGATTTGGTGGTACAGTGGCATGGCAACACTGCAGAAGAAATCTATCTTGTCACTCTCCACATCTCTGAAAGCTACAGCTGAGTGTCATCTTGTGGGGGACTATTATTTGAGACTGAGATACTTTGGGGACTTAAAAATAAGAAAAATCAAGAGTCATGGACCTTGGAGATAGCCTCTGATAGTTTCTGGGTAGGATGCAGATACAAGAGAAGGGTGTGGGAAAGGAAAGAGTCAGATAGGAGCCTGCTAAGAAGTTAGGGCAGCAGGAAGCTCAGGCTCTGATGGGAACAGTAGTTGGTAACTCTGCTTTCTGTGTTGAAGAGCAAGCTCCACTACCAGAGCTCCAAACCCAAGCCCAACCCCAAGCTTGTGGCCAGCACAGGCCAACACGGGTCTCCCTGCTTACTTTGGTTTGCCAAACTTAGCAGACCCAATGAGAACTCTGAGTTCAGGTAAAATGGATTGCTTTATTTTACCACCTCTTCCCTCCCACAGGGTGATTTATTGTTATGCAAGATCTGAAATCACTGAGACTCACAGGCAGTTACTGGGTTCCCTCAATTCTCCCTTCCAATGTAGATACCAAAGCTGTGTTTGCTTCCTCTCTCCTACACACTTGATAGAAACCTTGGGGCTTGGTTGTTTGTCACCCTTGGGTGCATAAATGGCAGGTCTGGAAGGAGGGAGAAGCAGTCCAGTCCATAGGCTGCAAAGCTCACTGGAGCCAGCAGAGCTCTGTGTGCACGAAGGAGGGATGCTTCTGAAGTGAATGTAGCTCTGAAACACATGATAAAGGGGAATGATGGAAGGAGTGAATTTAACTAAGATATTTTGTAACAACTTTTGTATATGCCACAATGTACCCCCAGTACAACAATAATATAAATAAAATAAAATTTTAATGATTAAAAAAAGAAAATCAAAAAATGTAACATACCCAATACAAAAAATAAAGGATAAAACACACATAGTCAGATAGCTCAATAGACTACAATTTTTAGTCTGTAATGAATAGATCCATATATCCATGACCAACTGGTTTCTCAATAAGCATGTAAAGACTCCTCAATAGAAAATAGAGTACTTATGGTATACAAGAATTCCTCTTGTAGCACTGCACACGAAATTGTTGAAAACCTATGTTAAAAAAAAAACTTGAACACAAATCTTCATAAGAGCATTGTTCATAATAGCCAATAAAAAACAACCCACATGCTCATTAGCGGATGAATGGAAAACAAGATGTGAAATACCTGAAATTATCACTCAGGTACATAAAAAGAAATGAAGCATTGGAATCAGTGTAGATGAACTTTTAAATCATTGCACTAAGTGTTGAAGACCACATATCATATGATTTTATAGACCAGATGTTTAGAACAGACAATTCATAGAGACAGAGATAGGTTAATGGCTTCCAAGGGCTTGAGAGAAGGGTAACTGGAGTTGCTGCTGAGGCTACATGATTTCTTTTCAGGATGAAGGATGTAGCCATCCACCTAAAACCACTGCATGGTGATTGGGTGGGATTTACGAGTGTCAATTGTGTCATAATATGACAAAAGTATAACATGGGTTGGGGTTCTGGAGGGCCATAAAATAGAAACTAATTATAATGAATCAATACTTGGTGATGAATACATGGGTTTTCATTGTATATTACTTTAATTTCTGTGTATGTTGAATTTTTCATAATAAAAAGTTCTTTAACAAAAAAGAAGCAAGACATTATTTTCAGAGAGTGCTCAGGGCTATGTAAACATCTAATTTCTGTTTTGGATCCTAGTTTTGCATTGCTTACACTATACTGAACATCCAATAATAGAGTTACAATGTTTCAGCTAATTTGTTTGAAAATGAAAGGTTTTCAAATGAACCAACAGCCATATAGATACCTTGAGTCTGAAATCTGGAACTTCATGGTTGATCTAATTCTATCATTTCTATTTACCATTATGTTCATTTCATTATCTCATCACCCATGTGGATTTTTAACTCTGTAAAATGCTAGCTATTTTACATAGGACACTTCTGTATATTACATTTCATCTATGATTTAAAAAGTATTTGAGGTGAAATACACAATGCATTTTTTAAAACTTCTTTGTTTGTTGTAGCTCAGTGATAAATAAAGAGTCCTGTGGGTTTACTCTGAGAATCAAAAATCTAATAGAACACAAAAGCAGTAGGCACCCTAGCAAAACAATCATGTGCATAACAAAGGTGATTTGTTAACTACATGTGCAATATACCATAGCAATGAAGTGACTCTGTATTTTGCTGACCTTTAGCTACCCATATGACTTAAATATATGAATAAATAAAACATTTCATATTTTCTGGGAACACATACTAAGATTCTAGCCAAGTGGCAGGCAATTTTTATGAACAATGAAAAATTTATTTGAGCATCTGCCTGCTTCCAGATAGCCAGATGTTTTTCATTAGTCAGCGAAGATCTCAACAAATTTAAATTTAATAACTTTATCACCCACGGGGAGACTTTAATATCTGTCTCCTCCTGAATAACCAAAGCCAAGCAAGATGCATGGTGACTATATTGCACATCTAGTTCCACATAGTATTACCATGAATCTTTAGTGGAGGTATCATTCAATCACTTCTGTCTTTGGTACATCAAAACAGTCTTTAGAGGTTTTCTGAAGGATACTCTAATGATTTGTTTCCTACAGAATTAAGACCGGGATTGCATTCCTAAATGCATTCCACTTCCTTGTGATATGATTATCTAAATTATGTATGAGTGAATAATAGTGAAAGTATTCTGGCAAAAATGTTATTGAGTCCCTTCAGGGTACATTGCTAATCTATATTTTTCAGATAACTTGCACCATAAATATCTCAGGTAAAGATTTCAAAATGCCCAAATCCAGGCACAGTAAATCCTAGTCTCTGAAAAAAAGGCTTCAAAATTGCATAATAAAATGGTTAGACCCACTGTGGTGGTACATGCTTATAATCCCAGCACTTGGGAAGTGGAAGCTAGAGGATCATAAGTTTGACACCAACCAGCCTGGCCTACGTTGTGAGTTCCAGACCAGTTTGAGCAAAATGGTGAGACCCTGTCTCCAAAAAGTCAAGGGCTTGGGTCATAGTTTAGTGATAGTGTGGTTTCCCAGCACACACAAGACCCTAGGTTAAATTTCTAGCTCTCTCCCCAAAAATGGTTAGATTGAAGCTCTGACATATTTCAATTTCATGTAATTAGTGCCCCAGTTCTGATAAACAGGCAAACAGAAATTAAGTTAGAGATGAAATAGAACCTCAAGGTGTATGTGTCTTAGATTCAAACCTAGTTATTGATGGGGCTCCAACTGAAGACATCATCTTTTGAGTTATGAAACACATAAACATAAGTGTTTGTGACTCTAATTTCATGTTTTATATAGGCACCTAAGTAATATATATCTTATATACACATAGAAACATGTTTCATGCAAAAATGTGACACTATTGTGCCATCTGCCCTTTGTATCCATTTGTTTATATGTATAGCTTCTTTTTCAGGAATAAAATGAAGGCAGATTCTAGTTTTACAAAGATGGCTAAGTTCTTTTGTAAAAGAAAACCACTGACTTTTAATTGCTAATATGAACATAATTAATGAGGTTACTAAAGGATTTACTTTGCTCTTAAAGTTTGCCTCATGATATGACAATTCAAGCATATATTTCAAACTCTGAGCCCTCAATTTGAAATTTAAAGGGCAAAATGGGATGAAAATTCAGTTTATAAAATATGGCCCAATCTCAATACAGTAGAACAGTAGCTTCCTCTGAAGAAGGAGACTGAAAATTTTGGATGGACTTCTAATATATTTTCAAAATCTACATTAAAAACTAGACATTGAAGTGCTAACATTTATTAATTCTGGTTGGTAAGTAGGTAGATATTGATTCACTTTTCTTTGTATTGTCACGATCATTCCCCAAGTAAGTAGATGAGAAGGCTTTTTGTGTTACTAGAGAAAGAAGGCTCCTATAGCTGACATAAGAATCGTGGAGGAAAACCCTCTCAATAAAGCAGTTAAATTCCTTAATCTAGCATTGATTTTGGGTTAGAACCATCACTTACTTCCCATGGATATTTGAAGCTCTAAGTAAACACAAGCATCCTTAAGATTTAGAAAGGCCAGTTGGGCAGCCATCAGATGTCAAGTTCCAATCGTGAGGATGATTGCAGAAGCTTCAGGGACTCTTTCTCTAGATATAGTATTCCATGCACAGTACCCACCTAAAATTTTTACCAGCTATAGACCATCTGAAATGAAGCAGGATCCTTGTCAAAGCGTGTGGGTGTTAAAGTCATTTCTACCAGCTGCAAGAGTGAAGCAACTGATTTGGGACTGTTGAGATTGTTCTAAGGTAATTTGGAACTTCTTGGCAGGCAATGTAATTCTTTATTCAACCAGTGTGTCCCTATCTCTTAGGGAATCAACTTAGATGGATACCTGCCACAAAGCATGACATAAAACCTGTCAGCTGACCAGCGTGAAATAAAATGGTGTGACTGCGCTGGAGAATGTTTTGTCATGAAGCTAGGGTTGTAGTCAAGAGAGAGATCATGCTGAGACTTGGGGACACTGACTTTCTGCTTTATTCCAACACAAAGGGAAAAAAAACTTTAATAGCATCAAATAAGGAAAAGATACTGAAACACAGAAAAATTAAGTCATTCCCTGAAGATCATATAGGTAAGTGGTAAAGCAAACGTCAAGAAAGTCTGTAATTCCAGAGTCCACTGTAATAACTACCCATAGTCCACAATAAGAGCTATTCATTGAATTAAAATTTTAGATATGCTTAAAAAGATAAACTCTCTGACTTTATTGATTTATATGAGATAAAAAGAAGAGGGGAATGTCCAAAAGTTGTGAAACACAATTCACATGTTTTTGGTTCTGTACAGACTAATTTCACATATTCTTGCTAAGCTTAGAAAATACACATGTAATACTGATAAATGCATAGGGGGATCAAAATCATAAAATGAAATTTATTAATGTAGTTTATGGAACTTTTCCTTCTATTTCAACAATATTTTATAGGCCATATACTCAGTAAGTAAGTGGTTTTCTGTTTTCCAAAATATGAACAAATAATAGCACCCCTCTCCTTAAATTTCAGCTTGATTTGACAGTCTCATTATGAACTCGTTTCTCTGATTATCTTTATCCCTTTGATATGAGAGAATAACAAGTTGTAATCCTGAACTTATTTTTATTTCATTCATGTTCTTTCACAGCAACCCAACTTATCCATTCATCCAATTTTGTCACTATTAACTTGTGTAGTACTTGTATATTCCCTAAATTTCCATTTGTGCTACAATTTTATTTAGCTTACTAAAACAAAAAATAATGTTATTCCTCTCATCATTATAGCCTTTCAAATCACCCACTGTTCAGAACAGTAATATTATATTTCTTGCCACACTCTGACTCCAGTACACTTCTCACCCAAAATCCCATTGGGTCTGTTCATAAACCCTTTTTGTGATTCACATCACTACCCTAACCAAGTTTCCCAAAAGGTGACATCACATTTTTTGTATAATAGAAATTCTTACCACGGTCAGTACAAAAACTCCATCCCTGGGTCACTTTCTGGTGTTATTGCATACCGCTCTTTACCTCCTCTATGCTTCAACCATGCCAGCATTCCCCTGTTCTATGAATACACAAGTACACTGAGAAATAAAGGACTGGGGCTTTTGCTACCAGTTATTTCTTATGCCTGTGAAATGTTGCTCACAAATAGCCCACTCTGTCACTTCTGTCTACTCCTTATTTCTGTCAAGTATGCCTTTTTATTTCCACCCAGTCATCTTGTGTGTGCTACATGATATTCCATCTGACATGACACAGGAGTGCAAGTTCCATTAAGACAGAGAACTTTTTCTTGTTCACTTGTATATCTTTAATCAAAAGAGTGGTTATACTGAAGAGGTATTACAAAGATTTTTTTTAACTATTCAATGGACCATAATAAAAGAACTAGCCAAGGACCAGAAGGGAAAAATAAAATTTCAACTAATTTCTCTAATGGGCATAAATATAGAATTTGTGAATCAAATATTAACAAAGCAAATACATATGCAATGACTGATTTATATTCTAGAAATATAGAGATATTAGAAAACCCATTTATACAATATACCATATTAATAGATTAGAGGAGAAAGTATATAAAGTAGCAAAAACCAAAATATTTCAAAATTAAAAATTAAAAACATTGGACAATTAATAATCAGATGATATAAAACACCTCCTAGAACTCTTAATGTACTGAAAAAGAACAGGCTTATTTAATAAAATAAAAGACAATTAACGAAGGTTCACAAAAGAATAAGTAGTGAGAAATTAAAAGCACCTCATATTAAAAAACAAAGTGGAGATGTGTGCTATTTCTACATAGTTCAATGTATGGCATTGAAGATCACAGGCAACTAGGCAAGATGATAGTATGCATGCATAAGAAGAACAGAAACAAGATGTATAAGCATCCAAAAGAAATACCTAAGCTTTTTATCTTTAGATGATGTATTTCTTTACATTGAGTAGGCTTAGAGAATAAAAACTGTAACAAATCAAAAGAGTGAGATTACTGGGTGTATGTATATATGTGAGTGATGAAATACAATGAACTATAACAGAACATTTCATCCCATGTGACATTTGTGTAATGGCACCTAACAAAAGACCTTTTGATATGGAACAAGACTTCTATGGAGTAATTTGAAAATTACTGCATCATAGACAGGAAGATTCAATACTATAAATATATTTTAAATTAATGAAAATTCAATGCATTTGCAATTAATATCCTATTCCTTAAGGAATTTGTTTGGTAAACCCTAAAATGTATATGAAAGAGGGCAGTGATAAACCTGTTTCAAAATTTTGAAGGAAAACAAAGTATAAGGACATAAGATGGATTTTATGCTTATAGTTTTCAAGACAGCATTTATCCATAGGTACAGAACAGAAATTTCAGAAATATGATCATGAATATATAGAAAATATTACAGAACAGAAATTGCAGAAATATGATCATGAATATATAGAAAATTAATGAGCTTATAAATAAATAGTAACAATGTAAAGCCTCTAATATTGCAGCCTAAAAATGAATATAGAGAAAGCAAACGAGTTGCCTTGTTTATTTAGCAATGCAAGGTTTGGGGAATTTTCATACCAATTTTGTGAAACTGGTAGCATTTGTCAATAGAACCTCTAATAACTTGTGATAGCTCACAAATTCACACACTCATTCCATTCTCAGGAGAATTTCTGAGATAGTTCAAGAACAAAATGATTTTTCAGAGTCAGGACTACTGAATCCTAGAATACTTACCTTTCAAAATCATCATTTTCTTTGTTCTTTTACTTCTGATGTTGGGTGAGAGCCCAAGGAAATACTGGCCTGTAGGTGGCAGAAAACCTTTATAACAGAGCCTAGGAAAAGACAGGAATATTTTTAACTCTGCTTTCACTCTAAACATTAACATAAGTGATAAAATAGCTCAAAACACCAAGTATCACGTGCTCTTTCTCATTTGGGGAACCTAAACCTAAAATGATGGTTGTGATGATGACAATGACAAGATGATAGGACATGAATGCATATTGGGGACTGTCTCTGGTAGGTATCATCAGTAGGGGGGAGGGGGAAGCTAAAGGACTGAAGAGGATGGAAGTACACTATGTGTTAACATATGAAGACAGGATTGGTATCAATCCTGTCTTGGGAGGGGGTAGGAGGTAGGAGGTGAGGAAATGGTGAAGGAGGGCGAATATGGTGCAAATACTGTGTACACATGTATGTAAATGGAAAATGATATCTGTTGAAACTACTGTTTCTGTTGAATGGGGGGCAGAATAAAGAAGAATGATGGAGGAGGTGAAATCAACTATGATATATTTGTTATACTCTAAGAACTGTTATAAATGCCATAATGTACCTCCACTCAGCACAACAATGAAAAAAGAAAAAATATGAAACCCACCAAACACTGTAAAGGAAGTGAGAAGAGCAAGAAAATGGGAATATCATGGAGGGGGTGAACTTGTTCAAAGTACACTGTATGCATGTCTAGAATTATCACAATGAAATCTCATATTATTAATGTATGCTAATTCAAAAATAAAGTAAAATTTAAAATGAAGGATAAAATGTTTTCTTCAAATGCTAATCTGTTGCACCAGTATGGAAAATCTGAAAGAAATTTTGAGTCAATATCAATCAATGATGAAAGATATGTGTTTTCCTGTTTGCTCTGTTCTATATAGAATTAATTGCTGATCCTTATCACCTGATAACCATGATATCCCCAATTCTGAAATGACAAAGCTGATGGTAGCTGGATGTACTAAATGCTTCTGTTCATTCAGTTAATTGGAAAAACTGTAATTTGATTGTGTTTGCCTCCTTGTCTTCACAGCCTGTATTTCTACCCCAAATAAAAGTTTATGATAGAAGGGCATCTTTCTCTAAGAAAGAACACCATCTTTGTAAACACTGAAGTTCAACATAGAATAGAAAGTCATTTCTTTCTGCCAATTAGAACAAAATGATTTCATATTCATACCATGAGGGAATGATGACATCCATACACCTACAAGGTTAGAAAAAAGACTTGCTTTTGGCAAGAAATATTAGACATTTTATTTTGTGTTTTCGTGTCATTCCATCACTTTAGAGGCAGAACAATTTTCTAAGTCTATGGTTGGGTTGTCAGATGACTTAAAAATAAAACCTCTATTATCTTGTAGGTTAAGCATGTAACATAGGGCAGAGGAGTACATTCCCCTAACCCTTTTTCCTAATTTTTATATCTTTTGTTTTGCATTTGCACATTACTCTGAAGTATAGTTGGGATATCAATCTGCATATATATATTATTTTAATAGAACAAAACATCTGAATGATAGCTAATACAAAAATATTTTCTTTTAGTGCAGAATTGTGAAGTGATTCGTAAGAAATATGGAAAATTGAGTATTTCATTCAAATTATCTCCTTATATATTCACCTGAGATTATCTTAAAAAGATTGAAAATAGGAATAGAAAACAGATCTCCAAGTCCTACGAACTTCATTTAGTCAAGTTTAATGTGAAGATATTTTTATGTTGAAGGAAAAGTCAATACATCAAGTAAACTCTGTTTTCAGTGGAAGACAATGCATGAAGACCCACCAACTTGTGCTGTGGCTGAATAGGTCAGCTGTGGAGCCATTGAGATGAATGTTGAATTGCATCAAATGTACATCTGAAAAGTACTGTAGGCAACACAACATATCTTCTCAACTTATGTTTGGCAGTGAAAAACATGGCGATTTTTAAGCCAGTTTACTTGCTGGCAGTCATAGCAGAGAATTTAATCTTTAAAGTTATGAAAAGAAAAGGAAACCATTCAAAATATGGATACCACTTTATCTTCCAAGTGAATGAGTGCAGTGTTCTCTCTAAAGAAAATAAATAGAAAATTTCTTTCAGGATCATATCAACAATCTAGTATGTCCACACACATTCAAAATGAAAAAGAAGACCACTGTAAACATTTTAGCAAGAAGCTTCCCCGCCAGAACACAAAATATTTTGTAAAGAGCAATAATGATACCTGAATAGATACGAGAGAAAATTGACAATATCAGAAGAAAATACTAGTATGAAATAACATTACAAGAGAAGGAAGAGCCTTAAATATGTACAGTAAAAAGAAAAGAAATAACTTTATTTCTTACAAATTATTGCAAAATATGCAAGTAAATATGGTTTCTAAAGATAAATATGAATATGAGAACTCTTAATAAATTTTTCTAATTTAATTTCATTTTATTTCACATAGAGAATATATTCTGCAAAACTGCACTTATAAATATATTGAGACACTTTATTACACAATTTCTTAATGATCTTGACAAGACAACTGTATCACACACGATTTATAAGAACACATATCTTATAGTTGTTGCATGTGTGTTCTATAAATTCAACATCAGAAAAATGGAAGCATATTTCACCCCAAACCCGTGTACAAATGTCCATAGCAGTGTTAGGGCCAAAAAGTTGGAAACAATGTAAATTTTTATAAATTGATGGATAGATAAGTAAAAGTTGGAAAATCCAAATGGTGAGGTATTATTGGACAATAAAAAGGAATGAAATATTGATACATGTTACAACATAAACACTATGCTAAATGAAATAAGTCAATCATGAAGGTCACAGATGGTACAAATCTTTTTATATGAAAAGTCCAGAATAGGTAAATCTCTAGAAGGAGAGTAAATTGATATTAATTAGGGCTTCATAAAGACAGGAATGTGGGTGGTGAGGATTGCCTTAAAATGGCTAAGGTACTTCTTTCTTAGATGACAGGAATGTTCTAAAATAAGACTGTGCTGATATTTGCACAGTATCAATTTTAAATGCACTTAAAATATTGAATTGTACACACATTGAATGAAAGTTATAATATGCAAAGTATATCTCAACAAATGTGAAAAGGAAAAAATCAACTACATCAAGGTGATATTCTGTATTCTTGTCACATTTTGTATGAGTTTCTGAGAGAAGAGTATTAATAGCTGTGTTTGTGTTTTAGAATTTGTCTAGTCCTCCATACTAGTTTACTCATATATTTTGGAGCTCCTTAGTTAGTCTAGTGATTATGAAATTTAACTTAGTAATTATGTAATTTAATAATTTAGTAATTATGAGGTTAAATGAAGTATTATAATTATCATCTAATAATTAAAAATAGATACAGTGAATATAAAAAATAAAATGCAATATTCTGTGAATAAATTTCCTTTTGTATTAGTTTAATGTATGCCACAATTAGGATAAAAGCTCCATATATTTGTATGTACAGCTTATGTCAAAACATGCATTTAATAAGTATATGTTAAAAATCATGAAACAAATTAAAAGAATTACAGTAAATATATGTTTAACTCACATATATTTGCATGCTAATCATTTAGAAAAATAGGAAAGTCTTAATCATGTTTTAAAACTCTGAAACTAATGTAATTTTGCATGTGTATATCCACAGGCATATGCTTACTTTTTCCATTTCACAAATATCTTTAGATTTTGTTTTATCCTGTTTGTTATCTGGTTCTTCATTGTTTTTAAAATATAATATTTTCTAAAGTTCAGCTTTATCCTCAATATTATGTTTAATTATATTATGCACATTATTACTTTATTAATGATATTTAAGGGTTATAAGCTATTAAACTTATTTTTGATATATTTTGCTTTCTTATTTCAATAATGATGTATTAGGCACTTTTTCTTATTATAAGGATTTTTTTCTGAATCTAGCTTTTCCTTTAATTTCAGAATCTCTTCTGTTATCTCTATTTTTTGGTAAAGGACTGCATATGCTTAAATATCTACCATGATTTGTTGAGGAAGTATGTGCCTTGAGTCAGACTACAATAAACAAACCTATATTTATACAAAAATTTATTATTAACAATTTGAGATAAATTTTGAAATAAATTTGAGATAAATATTGAAACACGAAACCTTACATACCTGTTACAAACATGTTTCCCTGCAGATTATCACTACTAAAATAAAATCAATATGTCTTTGAATATATTTTAGATAGAGAGGAGCTCTAATATAGCTATCCTGTAGTTAATAATCTCAATTTTTTAAGGTACTGGGGATCACACTTTGTGTGTGCGCTAAGTAAGCACTCTGTCACTAAGTGGTAACCTCAACATTTCAAATTTTATAATATGAAATTAACTTTGTATTTATGTTTGCTATAAATTTAGTTGTAAGTGTCAACACACCATTATAAATAATTTTCTTCTAGTAATGTAATTGTAAGCATATTTTTCATAGATAGTTAATTCCAATTTATACTAACATTGAAATCACAACCAACAAAAATTATATGGAATATTTTATATGGGTCAGTTTGAGAAGTAGCTGTAATAGTAGCAATTATTAATAAAAATCAATGTCAACTTTATTTTAAAGTCTTTAAGACCTTCAAAAATCCTTTTATTAAAATATGATATATTCAAGTAAATATACCATTAATATTGAGCTGCTATCCCATGTATATTTATATTTTATTAATGTTTAACTTAAATTATTAAAATGAAGTTTTACCTCTCATCTTATAGACTATAGACAGATATGTTGATCTTTTAAGAGTTTATGTTAATGATTTGTTAAGAAATTTTTTCTTTCATTTCATTGAAACAAGTAGAATTTTAAAGATGACAAGATAACTGTATGAAACAGAAATGGATGATTATTTACAAAATATTAAGCACATGTTGGAAATGAAGTAAAAGATTTGAGTTACACTCTATTACTAGACAAAAGTATGTAGACACACAAGAGGAAATAACAGTGACCATGGAAAAACATCCGTCTCCTGAAGACATAAAAATGCAGGCTAAATAAAATCAGGGTAAACACTGGTAAGTATAAATAAAAAATTAAGTAGTAATATAACCCTGTCTGAGCTGCATATGTTAAAATTTTTGCACACTGTTCAGTAACATGAAAATAAACAGCAGATGGCAAAAGCTGTTGATTGAAATTGTCAGTGTTGAGTTTGTGAATTTTATCTTTGAATTTGTATCATTTAAAGGAATCAAAATTCACAATCATCAAATTAACCAATTTTTGCAAATGTAATCTATTATTTATCAATTATGTATAAGTTCTAAATAAAATGAAACTATTATAAATTTTTAGCTAAAGGTAATAGAATTAAATTATTATGAGAATCTGTCTCTCAGAATAAGCAGTGCACAGCAAGATGATTGAAATATTATGCTGATCATAGATAATTTTTCTATATTAATCTTGAAAATGTAACTAGTCAATGTTTGTATACTAAAAGTTCAACTGTAACAACACATCTCTGTGGATAGACATAGATTAACATCTAACAAAAGTAAATTACTAGGAGTTACGGGTGTGGCTCAAGTAGTCAAGAGTTTTCCTGGCAAGCGCAAGGTCCTGACTTTATACTCCAGTACTACCAAAAAAAAAAAAAAAGAAAAAGAAAAAAACAATGACTGGATAGATAGATAGACAAACAGACAGATATTGAAAGAAGAAGACAGAGCAAGAGAGTACCACATATACCCAAACAAATTATGTTATAGCTATTGAACTACTAACAAATTGTATTTTTATTATTTTCTTTAATCTATTTTTAACTAAAAAATAAAGTGGGTAAGATGCTTTAAAATAAATATAAAGATAGTGGAAAGAAAATAGTGAAGCAAATATTAACCTGTTTTTGCAGTTCTTATTAAATATTTTCATTAGCTTTCATAAATAATAGTAGAAGCATTTTAAAAGCATATAATCTACTTGTAGATAGACATCACTTTATCAGTTTTGTTTTAGATTATAGTAAAATATTTTGAAACAATTTAGAAAAGATGTAAACTAAATCTTCAGTGAGTTAGCAAAATAAATGAGGTGATTACACACTCACAAAACATTCAACTTTAATCTGAAAATATAGAATTAAGTAGCTACATTACCTTTAGGAGAGTCATCTCTTGCCTTTTGCATAAGAAATTATACACATCCAATAATATCCTTCTCACCAGAATTATCTCCCACCTAAGATGTTACTAAGAAGTCTTACAGAATCGCCAGAGAATCTCTTGATGATAAATGATTGGATCTGTCAACAAAAGGCATACTTATCACTAGTAAACCAAATTGAATCTACAGTGCTGAGCAAGGCTTCAACTGGTTTATTTCCATAGTATAGATGCATGCAGGAAAAATTTATTAAAGGTTCATTCTGAAATTAATAATATTTTCCATGAAAAATTTAATTTCTAGGAATACATTTTAAAACAAAAGATTATTAACTGACTTTTAGGTCCTTATTCAAAAATTCTAGGTTTTTGCAATTGAAGAAAATGAAATGTATGATGGATGTTTTTTAAATGCAGAATATTTACTTCCAGTGGGTTATGTCCTACTAAGTCAATTGTAACTTGGCTTAATTTTGTAAGTGAAAGTATATTTAACTATTGATCTGTCAATGTCACCTAGGTTTATTCCAAATCTTATATACTATGAGTAGAAGAGCAATAAAATCATCATGCAGGTTTCTCTTTGGTATGTGGATTTCATTTCTTTTGGGTATATATTCAAAAGTAAGATGGTGAATCAGGTCGTAGGTCTATTTTTAGTCTGTTCAGGAACTTCCATAGTGATGGCCATAGTGGCTGTACTGGTTATTTACATTCCCATCAAAATTTGTCATGTTTTATCCCTTTGATGATAGCCATTCTAACCTGGGTGAAATGATATAAGTTTTGATTGGCATTTCCTTGAGAAATAATGATATTGAACTTATTTTCATATTATTGGTCATTTTAGCTTTTTTTTTCTTTTGAGAAATGTCTATTCATATCATTTGCCTATTTTACTTTTTATTTTATTTCTTATTATTGCTGTACTGGGGATACATTGTTACACTTACCAAAGTTCTTACAGTATATCGTAGTTGAATTCCGCCCTCCATCATTCTCCTTTGTCCTCCCTCCCCTCCATTCCTAGAATAGCTTCAATAGGTTATTTTTCTATTTTCATGCATAAGTACATATTTCCACCACACTTACCCTCCTACACAATTGGATGATTTTTTTTGTTGCCCAGGCTTTTTTAGTTTCTTATATGTTCTTGACGTTAATTCTTTGTCAGATGAATAGTTTTTTTTTAATTTCTCTAATTACATAGATTGTCTCTTCACTTTTGAATGTTTCCTTTGTTGTATAGAAGCTTCTTAAGTTATGTCATCCCATTTGTCTATTTTTGCTTTTTGTGCCTATGCTTTTGGAGTCTTATACAAAAAAAAATCATTGCCTATGCTGACATCTTGATGTGTTTCCCCTTCTTTTCTTCTAGTAGTTTTAGATCTTATATTTAGATTTAAAAATTTTTTTTCATACTGAAGATTGAATCCAGGACTTTGCACATGCTAAGCGTGTAACATTCTACCACTGAGCTACAATCCTACTATTTTCATTATTTTTTGAGACAGTATCTCTCTAAGTTGAACATACTAATCTCAAATATGTGATCTTCCCATCTCAGGCTAACCCAGTAATTGGGATTATAAGAATGTATCACTATACTCGTTTTTGATCTATTTTCAAGTTGATTTTTGTATTGAATGAGAGATAAAGGTCATATGAATGTCCAGTTTTCCAGAATTCCCACCACTTATTAAAGAGGGTGTCCTTTCTCCATTGTAAGGTTTTATGCCTTTGTTGAGAGTAAGCTGGCTTTTGAAGCATGAATTTCTGGGCACTATATTCTGTCTCATCAGGCCAGATATTGTTTTTTATGACAGTATCATGCTGGTCATATAACCCTGTGGTATGCCTTGAGACCAAATGCATTCGAATTTGTTATTTTGCTCAAAATAACTTTGGCTATTGGGTGTCTTTTGGGCTTCCATATGAATTTTAAGGGTTAAAAAATAGTGCCATGAGGAATATCATTGGTATTTCATTGGAATTGCTTTGAATTTGTCAGTCATTTTGAGTATTGTGGACATTTTTGCAATATTAATTCTTCCAATGTATGAATATGGAAGGACTTTCCAATTTTTTGTGCCTTCTTTAATTTCATTCATCTGGTTTTTTAACTTTCAATGTAAATGTCTTTCACTTCCTTGGGTAAATTTATTCCTAGAGGGCTATCAACAGGTGCACGAATAAAGAAAAGAAGACATATGTACAAAATGCAACATTATTCAGCCATAAACACTAATGATTTTAGTCATTTTAAGACATTTAAGACTATCATTTTAATCAAAATGGAATTCAGGAACACTGTGTTAACTAAAAGTAAGACAGTTCTGTGACATATGTAGAAGCTAATACAGTGAATATGAATGTACAGTAATGATCACTAGAATCCTGAATGGGGACAGGATGATGCAATGAAGATTTCATAAAGAATACTAAAACACAATTAGATGGAAATAACAAGTTCTAGTGCTCTCTGGCAGCATAGTGAGGAGACTATACTTCAAAATAATCTATTGAAAATTTTATGAATAACCAGAAGAGAGGAGCTTAAAAACTGTAAACATTAAGTAATGATAAGGACATAGAAGCATTAGGTACCCTTACCCTGATTTGATCAGTACTTCTTGTGTCCATGTATTGAAATATCGTACCATCCCCCATAAATAGGTATAATTATATTCATAAAAATTTAAAGAAAAAATGTTTGAGATGGAAATTGTAGCTCATTGACCATTGCACATTACATGCTTGCATTCACAGTCTATCCCATAAATATGCATAATTAAAATAATAATTACTGAAAATGCATTTAACATGTAAAAATAAAATTTGGCTTCCATCAAACACTGCACAATACCAAACATTTAGCATCACCAAACACTGTATAATATCTGTGTTTCCTCCTTGTTATTTTGTAGCTGACTAGGAACTGTGGCTCACTGCTGCAAAAAGAATGTCATATTACATCTTACGAGCCTGGAAAAAGACCGAAATTCAAAACTTAGTGTTCAGTTTCTACTGAGTCCATGTAGCTTTTGCATCATGTAAGTCAAACCAATGTAAGGTGGTGACAAACTTTTAGACTAATTTTAAAAGAAGAAGACAATCTCACTTTAGTTAATGTCAACAAAGAAAGATAAGATCAACACTAAAGATTGATTCAGTGATCTTTGCTGAGATATAATATTTTCAAATTGTTAAATTTCTGTATTTTAAATGTTATAATTGCATATACTGATTGCAATACAATAAAAAATGTTGCAACAAAAATACAGCATGGGTTTTTGTTCAGAGGTAATATTGAAATTTTTGTTTTCTAATATTGTATGTAGGTATATTTTTACTTTTGCTCTTATTTTAAAGGAAAGTTATAATACAAAATTTTTTCCACTTAGCCTAATACTACTAAAAATGATAATTAGAAAGCTTCCATTCATACAGCCTCCCTGAAGAAAACAATTGCTAAAAGTAATTTACTTAGTAAATAACAATTCATAATATAGGCCTCATTAAAAGAAAGATGTAAACAAAGTGTCTGAGAGCTGTTAAGCCAACATATTAAAATTAATGCTTAAATAAACATATCGGTAGGAAAATTGCACAGAAGTATAACAGATAAATAGAGAGGGCTGGGGATATCACTCAAGTGGTAGAGCACCTGCCTAGCAAATGGCAAGCCCCCAGTTCAAACCCCAGTACCACCACCACCAGCAAGAAAAAAGACAGAATATGTTTGTGTGTGTGTGTTGTAAGAAAATATACTCTTATATGAATTTAAATTGTCAGGTTATTACAAATCAAGTTCATTTGGGGATGAAATGAGAGTGTGCTAAATTTCTCATCTTTCAAAAATAATATAAGTTGCTGCATTAAACTTATAATTGTTTTTGCAAAATAAAATCTTTATCAAACTTTTGTCCTCATTAGAAATATTTTATAAAATCAAATTAAGACAAAACTTAAAATTACTTAGGTGGGTGGGAAAAGGAATCAACCAACTTGCAAAAACTGCAGATTTATATAATAATAGCATGTTCATTGATGGTCAGTGATTTGTTCATAGGGGTGGTAAGGCTAAGACAAGATTAATGCTTGATAAGGAAGCTGAGGAATGACGTCAATTGTTGTAAGTGCTTGAGTCTGAGGTTGGCAATAATCACTACTAGATACGATTTGATCTGTATTCAACATTTTCATAAAAATACATTTCAAATTAATATAATTAGACATAAATATGAAATTATGGTCCCAACTTCATATGATGGGTTGAAGATCTACTGAGCCTCTGCCAACTGCTTCAAATTTGATGAAAATGAATTTATAAAAATAATGCAAACCAAGTAGAGCAGAAAGACCCCTACAGTCAAAGCAATTGCCTGAATGACAGAAAGACAACATGATTTGAGTGAAGCATGGGAACCGAGTTCAAAACCAGTCTTGAAAGTACTCCAGCAAAACTAAGACCTTTGTGCCTGACACCTGGAATGCTGAGATGCACCTAGGAAAGGAGCCCATAGAACCATCAGTTGCAACCTTCTTACAGCTACTAAGAGCCTCAGCTTCTTTTCCACTCTCCTTCACTCTCATTCCTCTAGATGGCAGCACCTGGGTAATGGGCTTTTGATGCTAGCGTTATGGAGGCTAGAACTTGTCCTGTATTCCAGCAATAACCAGCTAAAGTATTCTAGGCAGGGACTCTAACTCAATAGTAGAGCACTTCTCTCTCATGTTCAAGGCCCTGCTAGCATCAATCAATCAAACAATCAATAAATAAATCTAAAGTAACTAACAAAGTAATTTTATTTAAAAATTTAAAATTAATTGAAGAATATGAAACTAGAACTGGATAAATGGATAGATTTGTCATGTTCCTGAATATGAGGTATTAATCCTCATATATGATTCATATATGCCTTGACTTTTCACTTAATCTAACAAATGAATTGCAATAGTAGTGTACAGAAGTAAATACAAAAGAGGAGTGAGGCATCAAAATGCATAAAACTACACTAGGCAGATAACAAGTGCTCCATAAATTTTTCTTCAGAGAAGAAAAAGACTAATATATTTCATTTTTAAATATTGTGCTGGCCAGACATGGTGGTGCACACATGGTCCCAGCTACACCTGTGGTCCCTGAGGCAAGTCCAGGAAAAAGTGCAAACCCTATGTGAAAACAAATTGAACAAGCAAAACAGGGCTGGGGACTTGGCTTAAGTGGTGGAGTGCTTGCCTAGCAAGTGTGAGGTCCTGAATTCAGTCATCAGTAGCACCAGTGGGCGGGGGGAAGGGAGCTCATAGGTTTTGTTGCCTTATGGCATTAATAAAGATTCCAGATCATATGATTTTCAAGGTAAATTGTAATAATGATATAATTTCCCCTGAATGATAGTGTTGCAGTTAGTGCAAGCAAGTGCCAGGATATAGGCAGGAAAGCCCCAGTATGGGAGACTGCATAGGAAGAAATGTTTGATCTGGTAACTTATCTACTCTTAGATATGATTCTAATACATTATTTATTTACTACTGATTCTTGTATACTTCTTATTCTGATAAAAATCATTTAAGATTTTCTTAAATATGTGACTTTTAAAATTTAGTGACTGTCTTTCTAAAAAATTTTTTATTCTTTTTCATTTTTATCACATGTAAAGTTTAGTGTTACAATTTCTTAATCATTAGACCACATAGTTATATAATATTATAAATCACCATGAAAATTTCTTCACAAATTTTCAGAATTGTATCAGTGCCCTCTATTGTACATTTTCCATACTCTTTCATGAGTGTCACCTAGATGTGACTTGTTTAGACTCAAAGGTTCAAAGTGTTTATTCCTGCCACTTCTTTCCTTATCACTGAGAAGCTTGTAAGTTCAGATGGCAATACTGATGACCACAGCACTATAAAAGAAAACAATTCTTGTTAAGCAACCATCTTAAAAGCAGGTCAATGGCTTGGCTATTTTAATGTTCCCATAGATTTCATATGCCTCGTCATTTATTAATGGATTTAGGATTTTATGTTTTGAATTACCTTTATTTTTTAAATATTTGAAAAGACTTTTCTTATTTTTCTTTGCCATCTGTCAGCATTGTGTTTTTCTTGACCCTGTTTGCTCTCATTGTCACTAATAGACTAAACCTCATCTTTAAGAAGTCATACATTTATTAAAAATTGGAGCTATGGTGATTTAGTCTGTTATTTTTACAAGCTTCTACAACTTTATCTAAAGTCACAAATTTAAACAGCACTTAATTGATCAAAGGAGAAAGTAACCATCAAATGTTTTCTGAAAAATTGTAACATAAATAGATTTATTTTATATTGTTAGGTTGTACCCACAGAAAACAATTATTCCTAATATTTTTGTGTGATATCTTTTGGATTTCAGTCAATATTCTTATGTAGATAAATTAGTGGTGTGGGTATTTCTCATGATTAGATTAAAATGTGTGTACTCTTGAAATATCTGACTACTTTTATTTTACTTATAAATATATGGTGAATATTTTCAATTTTAATATAAGCTTATCAAGATACAATCTAGTCTACTACATTTTAGTTGTCTCATTGAGTAGGTTTTTCCTTATATTATTAATTGAATTTCTTTCTAAGTTTATACTTTCTTTACCCTAATGCTCCATGCAAAAACCTTACTTATCAAAGTTCAAATCTAATATCCCTTTTCCCACAATTATTCTACTATAATCTGATAGGAAAACATCTCCATTTCTTTATCCTCATGATACTTATTTCATCAATTTTTATCCATCAGAATCTATTTTGTATTAACATTTTGCATATCATTTATTCATATTTTGATTGTGTAGAATTTCTTGTTCTATGATTCACTAGTATCTTTAGTTCTCAGAGGAGCTAGCACACATTCTAGAAAATGGTGGATAATCAATAAATTCTAAACCATGAACAGTTTCACTGAGGATTTCAAACAAAATTTTGGAGCTCTTGCATATTAAAGATGTCTACTCTTCTAGAGATACCCAAATAAATGGAATGTTATGATATATCATGTATTTAAGATGCTGAGAATCACAAACATATTTGAGAAAGTATTGTCTCTCTGCTACATATTTTTTCATATGGAAAGATGAATAATTATTCTTTCCAAAGCACACAGTGACAGATAATCTCATTAAAGTTGCGGAAGTCATCTTGGGAAAGAATAAAAGAAATGGCAACACTCTGGAAAAGTTAGACAGTAAACTCCAAGGTGGCCTCATCTGTTGACAAATTAGAGCACTCATCTGTTAGAAATCAAGACTGTTCTCAGCAAGACATGAGGTATCATAACCATATGTAATTTAATCACTTTGCCAGTTAAAGACCTCATTAATAGGAAAGAATTGTCATATTTATGTAAATGAAATGTGACATTGACAGCTGAGCTGTTCTTTCAAACAACTTATTTATTTCTGCTCCTTAAATTTTCTATAAATAGGAAAATCCCAACTTAATGACTCAAAGAATCATTCTCCCAATCATCTGCACCCTTTCTGCTACTGTCATTGCACATTTGTAGTTAAAATGATGTAACTTTATCTATGTACCACATACAGAAATTTGATATTGCAATTTCATCATTTTCACTTGTTACATTTTTCACTCTTAAGAAGTAGGCAAAAGGGAAAAGGGGGAGGAATACAGGAGGAACTAGAAATCAGTTCCACCTCTAGCAACTTAAAGCTTCCACAAAGGAGAAAACTGACATTCATCAATGACTATCAATGTGTGTGGTAATTGGTATAAATACCTCACTTAATTTAGTTTTCCAGAATTCTAAATGCAACTATTTTAATCATTTTGCACATTGAAAAATAAGAGGATCTGAGAAGTTAATAAACTGCTCAGTATCCCAAACAAGGAGAGAGTGAAATGGGTAGTCAAAGTCAGCTACTTAGAGATTGTGCTACTTTCACTCCATTGTCCTATTTCCAAACTGTAGAAGAACCATGTTGCAAACTCAACCAAACTCCCAATTTCATTTTTAAAAAAATCATGGAAAGGAAAAGCCTCAAGACAAGTAGTCTGGATGAATACCATGGGAAGCCCTTGAAAGGTTTTAAGTTACTGGTACATACTCAATTGATTAAAAAAGCAAACAAAACAAGAACAAAAAAAAAAAACCCATTCTGGACTCCGTTATACTTATTCTCCCAGATCTGACACAAAAATATATTTGGACTCTACATTTAGCACATGTTCCCATGCAAATACAAAAGATTGGGAAAATAATTTAAGCAACTCTAATGATTATTTTATTAAAGGTCATGACATAAGTATTTTGATTTAAATTGTGATGAGCTGACACTTGTAAGTAACATTAAAGATGAGCAAACATGCAACTCATTTAAAGACATTATATTATATTTACATGTTCAACTCCATTCACAAATTCCTTGAAAATAACAAGTGCATTAAAAATGAAATTAAGTCTGTGTTCTCAATTGGTAATGGAGAGTTGGACCAGATATCATCAACAGTTGGGTGGAAATGTGTATAAGATTGTATCAAAGTAAGTACTGAAATACAGATAATGTGACACATGTAACCAAAATTATACCTGGAATTATGTGGACAGAAAATTCCAGGAGAAAGACAAAACAAAAACAGAAATAAAAAACAAAGAAATATAAAATGGTAAAAAGCAACCAAACTTAGGGCAGAAGTGCCGCTCAGACTGGGAGACTTCTAATGAATTTTGTGACATATCTGGACACAGTGTTCCTGAGTTTAGTTCATTTGGGAGTGGGGTGCAAAAGTAAAAACCAGTAGTAGGGCTTTTGTGTGAGAACTATTCTGGGAATGGAGGACATGAGATTAACCCTGCTAGAATTCATTTTCTAACACTTATATGGAAGGTAACCACTTCTGAACCTGCTGCCCTACTCTGGCTTGCTGGTCTCCCAATTCCTCATTGCCTACCAGGCAACTGAACTCCAACAGAGAAAAAGAAAATAGCTAACATGCAAATGTCTACCATTCCCATTAATTTAGACTAAACACACAAATAGCAAGCCGTGACAATGAGAAAGGCTATTCACAAATTCATGAACAAATATATGAAAAGCTTTATTGGTCTAAAAGAACATTTTTCTGAAAACTCACTGGTAGTGGTTGTAAACAAAGCAGGCTTAGCTCAATTAACAGAAGGAGACCTAGAAATGTCTTATATTTTGTGTAAGTCAAACAGAAGTTGCCATTATGGAATGTAAGTATTTGATATTGAATTAAAACTTTCAATTCAACACTATGATTTTATATTGTGAAAAACATAAATAGTAGGAACTCAGAAAAATAAATTTTAAAGAAGCTGAAAAAAATTTCAAAACGTGTTTAAAAGTAAGGAACTGTTCATAGCAAATGTAATGTGAGATTCTTGAATGTCTGAGATATTGGTAATTTTTGAAGGAGAGAACAGAGCCTACAAGAAAATGTTGAATGATGATTATAAGAAAATCTGTGGACTGAAAAGCTATACTTAGAGACAAATAGAATCAAAAGGCATGGCTATTTTTACATATAGAAATGAGAGAAGAAGGCCAGAGGTGTGGCTCAAGCAGTAGATCACCTTCCTAGCAAACATGAAGCCCTGAGTTCAAACCATGGTAGCACTAAAAAGAAATGGAGAGAGGAGTTACACTTAGGCTAATAACAAGATTTTGGAATCCCACAAAGAAAAAAACAACAGAAAAGCTGCAAATGTAAAACTAAAATAGACTGATCAGATTTTTTATCTTCAATTTAAAATTTTAGAAAGTAATAGAGAAAATACTTTAGAATAAATACCCTAGACTTTTTTTTTGCTTTTTAAAACTTTTTAAAAATTCATTTATCCATTTATTCACATGTGCATGCATTATTTGAGCCATTCCTCCCACCTGCCCCTGTCCCCTCCCTCTGCCCCCCAACCCCCCTTGCTTCCAGGCAGAACCATACCCTAGAATTTAATGTGACAATACATTCTAAATTTGTTTAAAAATATTCTTGTAATTTTGCCTGTCACTATGTTAAGCTATTTAGGTATTCTACCCCATTTAATTGACCAAATATCCCTTCTTGACTGGTAGATTTTATCCCTGTTATAAAGATAAGAATATAGAGATTAGGAGAGGTTACATCCTTTCATCAGACTATGCCTATAGTATGGGGAAAGACAGAATTTAAATCTAAGCTAAACTAAGTCTAGAACCTGAGGAACTATTCATTGCACAGGAGAACTTCACCAGGTTCATGAAAAAATTGTATTTTTAAAGATAATAAATTTAATAACAATATAATTCTCTTTCATACAATACTATTAAAGTTATAATTTTATAATAATGTAAAAGATTCATAATTGACCAAAGCTATAAATTTTATTTTTATTTAAAAGCTATAAATTTTAATTAAAAGCAAAATTGATATTATAAAAACCCATAAAGTTAAAAGTCATAATTCAAATCATAATACTATTTTCTATCTATAACAGTAGACCAATATGAAATAGAATTAAGATGCAAAGAGATCAGAGATACCTAAAAAGATCATTATAATTATTAAATTTTCACATGTATATGTAAATAAATAAATAAATATATATATATATATATATATATATATATATATAAATTCCTTCCCTAAATAATCAAAACCAGTAGTGGGAAATATACTAATAAGTCAGGTCTCTCTCACTGCTTAGAACTACCTTTATCGCTTAGTGATTATAAACAACTTACACAAGCTATTCATGCATCCTATCTACCGTGTTTCTTAGAACTATTATGAATTCCCTTTTTAAAATTAAAATTGATCCATATGAAAACTAACATAGTATTTCAAGTGTTAACAATTTGTCATACCAACAATAAGAAGATAGCAAGGCAAGGCAAGTATGTTTAGGAACTATTGATTCACATAGGAAGTGAAGGACGGACGGCCACTTCAAAAGCCTGAAAAGAGGAAGAGAGAGCAGACATCTGAGAGAGCACTGAAGGCCGAAAGGACCTTGAAGTGGAAGCATTTTTGGCAAGTCTGTCACAGAACAAGGAGGACAGCTAATGGAAGAGGAGTGGGGCATGAAGTCAGGACAGCAGTGTGTGGGTTTTAGCATTTGTTCATAATATGATTTGAGCACAGGAATGAGATGATCTGGCATATTCTTCTAAAAGTGCGACACCAGTAACTCTGTGGACAATACAGTAGCTTCAGAGTGTTACAATAGTCTGGGTGAGGAATGATGATATACCTTGATAAATGGTTTGATTCTGGACATATTGTAAAATTAAAACTATTCAGATTTGGTTGGTTGATTGATTATGTGGTATATATGAATGGGAGGAATCAAGTTCAATTCTAAAGATTAAACAGGAGACATCTAAAAACATTACTCTTAATTTGCACAAAGAAATATATCACACAAATATATACACAGAGCTCATTATATTAAAGGCAGTTTATAATAAACAACTAACTATAAATACCCAATGTACACATATAAAGGTACCCAACACATGTCCCTAGAAAGTTATGAAAACATAAGAATTAGACAAATATGAAATTCTTTGATGAAATCCAGGCATGGTGAGGCTGTGCAGGAGCAAGCTTTCTCATACACCATCGAGCAACAGGTTAGTGTGAAATACTTTTTAAGAATATTTGATAATTTCTTTCACATCTCATATGTGTATAACGTTTGACCTTATAACCATGACTAGAAAGTTTTCCTGAGATATCATTTGTACCCATTGGCCAGAGAATATGTGCAAAAATATTCTTGCAGTATTAAGTGGTGATCAATTAAGTTATAATTAATAAATAAAGTAGTTAAGAAGAATAAAGTAGAACCCTATTGCTGAATGAGAATCAGAGAAGTGTTATATGAAATTAATAATCTTTACAAAATGATGATTGAAGTTATTTAAACAAAGAACTTGAAGAGATGTGTTCTTAAATCAGGATGCCCTTATGTTGGTGAAAAGTTACATGGAATTCCTAAAAGTGGTTATTTTGGGCCTGATGAACTTGGTGTGTGTATGGAAAGGGATGCTCCCTTGGTTTTATGTATTGTCTTCACTAGTGCATGTTATTGTACATTTGTATATTTGGTTTACCTTAGATTTATGAGAATAGTGCTGACGTCATGTTTGTCTTTGTATTTATTTTCATTTTTAAATAACTTTCATAAACTCAAAGTTAGAATACATGAAAATATCCAGGCGAGGCCAGGAAGTGGAGATTAATGATCACTCAAACACAAATGCAAATTTCTTGGAATATAGTTGATAATGTGCTCTAAAACCATTGCACTCTCATTTCCAAATAGGTATGGAGAAGATTCTGTGGCACTCTAAACTCTGAACTCTGCAACATAAGTGCAGATATCCTGATGTATACCATTTCAAGGCTGTTTTAATTTCAGCAGGATGCCCATTTTTCTTGACCCATATTTACTTAGTTGTATCTTTATGGGAACTTGGTAAGGATTAATGGAATAATAAATGCAGAAGATGACCAGCACAGTGCCTGGCACAGAGAAATTGTTCAATAAATAGAAGTTGCTCTGAAACACTTAGAATGATTGGAAGAATAATTTAGTCCTTAGAAAAATTTCTTGCTCTGAGTACATGAAATTCCTAATAATGCTAGGTGAATTGTTTTAATTCTAAGGAGGAATCCAGGAAAGTGATCATTTAGAAAGAGTAAAAAAAATGTATTGAAAAATGTAACATTTTATTTTTTCTTTGTTCAAGGAATTGACCCTTCTAGCCATCTTAGAATTCTTATTTACGTTGTTTCAAAGTGACTTGTTGTTAGTGCACAAGTGCATTTTATTTCAATAATGTTATTCACACTAATATTCACTAGTTTTCATTTTTCAAATATTAATGGAGTGGGCTTTCCACAAAAATGTAAGTTTATGCAAATCTTGAAAACAAGAAGGAAAGTATAATTTTTCCAGGTTAAAAGCTGTATTTTGTGTGTAAATTTTATTTCACATAAAATAAGAAATTGAATTTCTACTGCTTTCTTGAATACAATTTTCTGAATATATCTTCAAAATCAAATATTTATTGAAATTAACCTCTCTAAAGAAAAGATTAAGCAATAAATGAATATAAAATTAATGTGATTATATACCTAATTATCATATTTGTCTTTCCTATCTTTTTTTTTTCTTTTGGCAGTACTGGTGTTTGAACTCAGGGCCTTGTGCTTGCTAGACAGATGCTCTATCACTTGAGCCCTGTCTTTCCCATTTTTAAGGCATCTCTCCCTACATCAGATAACAACAGGTAAAGACAATTGCTTCCATTATAATTCAGTATTGCAGTGAGGGCATAAATTGTAAGGGAAGAGTTAGGGGAATATGGAAAGAGGTACCCAACTTTGGCAGGGGAAGGGTCAGTAAAATCTCAGTAAAAGAAATGATAAAATTAGATCTGCGAGCAGAGTTAGAAGGGATCTCACAGACAAAGTATGAGGAAAAGCATGGAAATGTCACTGAGAAGCATCAGGGACACATAACTGGCCCAGGGAAAATGACATGGCATGAAATTATCCTAAAGAATTAATTTACACCACAAATACCACATATATAGATAAGGAAAAAATAAACAGTGGAATTTAAATTAAAATATGTGCACACACTGAAAATTTTACTTTTAGCACCTTGGAGAAAATGTTTTTTGCTGTACATAACTTGGCACTTTTGAAGGTGCTGTAGAATTGATGAGCTCTACCCGCCTGTCTCCAGCAAGTTGTCATTCATAGTTCTCCCTCTCCTTCCTCTTTTGCACTTTTGCTTGCAAGAGTAGAAAGAACAAATCAGAAAATGCCTGAGTTCAGCTTTGATCTACAAAAAAGCTAATTAAAGCAGAACAAAAGATTTAAAAAAAAACATTGTGCCTGTAGAAATAAAGCAAGAATTTTCCCCTAAGTAAGCCATGCTGTTCATTCAGAGGGACATTAAGAAGCTGATTTTATAATCCCCTATGAACTCCAAGAAAAAAATATCTATTACATCAATTGTTACATAAAATATTAATTTATTACAAAATAAGCATTATGTCGGCTAGACTTAACATGATTTTAAGATACATCCTTAATTATTACACCATGTATTAAGCAATTGGGAAATTGGAGGCTTTTAAAGAAATGAAGGTAGGGCAACTACTGAGTGTGTAGGTAGAGATAAAGATAGCTTTGGGCCATTAAGATAAAATTGTCAATTGTAGAAAACACACCATGTGTCCTGCCTCTTAGTTGTAGACAATGCTAGTTATGTCACCTTGTAACTTAGTCAAAGAAGGGATGGCAAAACCTGGGAAGGTTGGACCTTAGAAAAATCTGGGAGGACACCAGGGAGTCTCCCCAGGAAATCCATTTTGTAATTCTACCTGATTCAGTTGAATAAGGGGCAATTTCTCTTTTAAAACCTTCTTCAGCCTGTGGCCTAGTAGAAAGCAAAGTGAATAAAAATCTAAAGTGCACAGATAATTTTGTATTCGTGTATATTTTTAAATACATACGTAAAATATGTCAAATACTCAACACCACAACTTACAATACTAATTAGATGAAACAAATTGTCATTCTATGTAATTACACCAGTGATCTTCCATCCAGATGCCATGCCTTATAATAACAGATGGGACAGATGATACAAAGAATTCTTGCAACTGTTTCCAACAGAATAGTTAAAACAATCTCCAATCAGGTCTGATAGCATACAGCTGTTTTCATAATGCACAAAGCTAATTTTCTTTACTTCACATGGTAATAATAGCTATTTTCCAAACTGCACCTAGCAACCTAGAGTTACAGTTACAGAACTCATTTAGGTTGTTGTTGATTGTTTGTTTTTTCAGGCTTTTTTTTTTTTTCTGTACTTGGGTTTGAATGTAGCGTCTTCCATTTTCTAGGCAGGCACTCTACCACTAAGTCACACTCCCAGACCTTTGTGATTCAGTTATTTTTCAAATAGGGTCTCACTTTTTTGCATGGGTGGACCTGGATTGCAACCCTTCTACTTCCACCTCCCACATCACCTCCCACCCTCTACCTGGGCATGGTGGAAGATACAGATGCCATCACACCCAGCTTCATTGCTTGAGATGAGGTCCCATTAACTTTTTTCCAGAACTTGCCTTGAACAGAGATCTTCCTGATCTCTACCTACCACATAGTTGGGATTATAGGCATGACTCACTGTGTCCAGTCTAAAGAACTCATTTGATGTAATTTCAATCTCAAAGCCCAGTCCTTTGGAAAGAACCATAATTTTTTTTCTTGTGCTTCTATGGTCATTAATATTTGACACATAACACAAGTATTTATTCTTTGTTTTATACTTCTTTCTGCAAATATACAACTAGAATAGTTTCAGCAATATTTGCACCTATTCTATTAAATTTCTCAATGCTACTATCTTATAGTTTCCATATACTGACTTGCCCTAGTCATCTATTGTCAATCAGTCTACATAAGTCATGAAACTATCAAGTGATATTTAATTTCATGAACTGAAAATAGAATGAGCTAGCTCTTCAAAGAATGGAACACTAGTCAACCAGTATTTAATCCTAGAGCTCAGCATTACACTAGCTATTATGGAAAAAATATAAAATATGTGTCATCATTAGATATTTGAGCTTATTACAAAGATGAAATTCATAGATATGGAATGGTACAATAAACCTGAAGAACACAAAAGAAAAGAATTATTATGAAGTTTTCAGAAAAAGTCATCACTGGTTTTAGACTGATTCCTTAACTCAACTTACACACACACATATGTATATGTGTGTGTATAAATATGTGTGTGCATATACACACATTTATGTTTATATATATGCATATATATGTATATGTTATATGTTTATATATAACAAAATATATGTATTTTACATATATGCACATATATACATACATATATATATTTACATATGAGAAGTTTTAGGGCCAAAAGATAAATTTAATGGGTCACTGAGATTAAGGAGGTCAGTTGCTAGTGTGTGGTAAACTTTGATGATTAATTTTATAAAATATGTATACCTTAAATATGGCAGAGAGATGAGTTATATAAAGACAGCTTTTTGAGGTATGTGGTGATGTGATATCTGAGTTTGAAAAAGTCATTGAAGTTTTCTGAGGTGGGAAGAAAGCACACCAGGCACAGAGTACTTTAAAAGCACAAAAATGAAAAGCATGTTTAGAGAAGTATTCAAACATTTCTGATATCAGAAGAAATATGAAACATCCTATGTTTGTGCATGCATATAGATTGTGGCTATATTATGGAATTATTTGAATATAAGAAAATTAGTTTATAGTTAATATTAAAGTAACTAAAAAGCTCTGGACAGCAAAAGAAATGGTTACCACATTGAGGAAGTAGCTTACAGAGTGTGAGAAAATCTTTGTCAGCTATACATCTGACAAGGGATTACTAACCAGAATATATAGGGAGCTAAAAAACTAAACTTCCAAAGAATCGATGGCCAAATGAAGAAATGGACAACTGAACTTTTACAAAGGAAGAAATCCAAATGGCTAAAAAACATATGAAGAAATGCTCAGCATCCCTGGCCATAAAAGAAATGTGAATCAAAACCACATTTAGAATGCTAACATCAAGAACACAAACAACAACAAATGTTGGTGATGATATAGGGAAAAAGGAACCCTCACACTGTTGGTGGTAATGTAAATTAGTACAACCACTATGGAAAACAGTATGGAGGCTCCTCAAAAAACTAAAAATAAGATCCAAGATGGTGACTAGGGTGCAGAACCAGAAAGCATGAGCTCCATGACTCCAAAACCTTGCTGAGACACTGGAGGCACACTTGGCAGAAATAAAGCACCAAGGGGAATCTAAACTTCAACATCCTGAATGCCTAGCCCATAGAAAGCTTCTCCACACCACATTACACTGAGAAAACGGTGGGCTGCCACCACTGCCACAGTTGCCACTGTCACTGCTAACTCCAAACCTGCTTGGGAGACATTCAGCAGACAAAACAGGTGAGCACCAAGTGTAACGTGGTTTTCCCCTAGCCACCCCTGGGATAAACCAGCATAGCCCCTTGGGCAGACTGACACCCCCCCAAAAAAACCTGACAATGAACAATGAACTGAAAACTAAACTCCCTCAAAATTAATGAACCAATAACAAAATAGGCACTTGAACTAAACAGAACTTTTTCAAAAGAAGAAATTCAATTGGCCAAAAAACACATGAAAAAATGCCCACCATCTCTGGCCATAAAGGAAATGCAAATCAAAACCACACTAAGATTCTACCTCACCCCTGTTAGAATAGCTATCATCAAAAACACCAGTAACAACAGGTGTTAGTGAGGATGTAGGGGAAAAGGAACCCTCATACACTGCTGGTGGGAATGGAAGCCAGTGCAAGCGCTCAAGAAAACAATATGGAGGCTTCTTAAAAAATAAGATAGATCTGCCATATGATCCAGCAATCTCACACCTAGGGATATACTCAAAGGAATGTGACTTAGGTTACTCCAGTGGCACATGCACACCCATTTATTGCAGCACTATTCACAATAGCCAAGTTATGGAAACAGCCAAGATGCCCCACTGCTGACAAATGGATTAAGAAAATGTGATATTTATATACAACAGAATTTTACTCAGTTCCGAAGAACAATGAAATCCTAACATTTGCAAGTAAATGGATGGACCTGGAGAGCATGATCTTAAGCGAAGTTAGCGAGGTTCATAAGACCAAAAATCATATGTTCTCCCTCATTTGTGGATTTTAGATCTAAAACAAATGCAATAATATTATTAGACTTGGGTCACATGCTAAGGGGAGAACACATACAGGAGGAAGGTAGGAAACCCAAAACTTGAAAGTGTTTGTTGTGCCCAGTGCAGAAGAACTAATACAGAAACCTTAAAATGATAGAGGTCAATATGGGAAGGTGACCAGGAAGTAGTGAAGAGGTCAAGTAGAGATGAATCAATTTGGGTTGTAATACACATGTGCATGGAGGCAATGCTAGGAATCTCTCTGTGTAGTTATCCTTACCTCAAGTAGCAAAAACACTTTGTCTTTCTTATTATTGCTTATGTCTACTCTTCAACAAAATTGGAGAAAAGGGCAGAATGGGTTCTGCCTGGAAGTTAGGAGTGTGGTAGGGAGAAGGAGGGGTAGGGGGCAGGGTGGAGAAATGGCCCAAACAATGTATGCACATATGAATTAATGAATAAAGAAAAAAAAACCAAAAATAGAACTACCATATTATCCACCCATACCATTCCTAGGCATATACCCAAAGGAATGCAAATCAGGCTACAGTAAAGGTGCCTGCACAGCCATGTTTATTGTAGCACTATTCACATTAACCAAACTTTGGAAATAGCCAAGATGCCCCATACCTGATGAGTGGATTAAGAAAATGCATTTATGTATAATGGAATTTTACTCAGCCATAAAGAATGAAAACTTGTCATTTGTAGGTAAGTGGAGGAAACTGGAGAAAAACATCTTAAGTGAAATTAGCCAGACTAAGAAAGCCAATGGCCACATGTTCTTTCTTATATATGAAATATAAGCCCAATGCAAATACAAGCAATATTATATATACATATAAAAATATACAAACCATGTATCAAAAAGTGGGACTGATAGAGGAGACTAAGAGAAGAGGAAACGAAAAAAAGGAAGATAGTGAACAATAATGAAATCCCACTGAACAATGGACAGACACCAAAATAATGAAGGACAAGAGTATAAAATAGGTCACGCTAAGGGGAGGGCACTAATGTGAGGGTTAGGGTAAATGAAGAGAGTAAATAAGGTGAATATGTGTGATGTACTTTCTACAAAAATATGAATATGCCGGTATCTCAGAACTTCTCTTCAGGTTTGTGAGAGAACAATCTTCCTGGACCTACGATTTAAGAAAAAAAAGTATGATCCTAAATCTTCTGTTTGCTCTATGGTGGGAACTTTGAGTTTTGTATAAGAAAAATCAAGAGGCAAAATCATGTCCCAAAAATGAGAATCAAGCCCCATGCAGAGATAAACAGAGGGATTTTATGTTAAAAAAAAAAAACTTTTGAAATCACCAAAGGTCTAAGGTGGAGAGGAGAATAATGGAAGGGATGAACTCATTCACGGTATAATATACACATATATGTATATATGTGTGTGTGTGTGTGTGTATATATATATATATATATACATATAAAATGTAACAATGAAACTCCCTTATAACCATCATCAGCAAAAAAGTCTTTGGTTTTTTTTTTTTTTATAAGGGACAGCCGTGGAAGAGAAGAGGGCAAAAGGAAAGGACAAAGGAGGGCAAATATCGTGTATGAAATAGAATATGAAATGTAAGAAAATAGAATAATGAGATCTTGAAATTGTTGTAAGAAGGAAGGATAAAGGAGAAAGATGGAATGGTGAATCTAACTAAGATATATTGTAAACACTTTTGTAAATGTCACAATGTACCCCCTGTATGACTATAATAAGCTAATCAATAAACAAAAGAAAAAGCATTAAATATAAATGTAGAATTTTTTATGATAGTATAGAAACTTTAGAATAAAACTAGTGCTGAATAAATAAGAACTATTGGGAAAATAAAATAGAAAAAAGTAGATGAAGAAGACAAATTCATAACACAATAAACCCAGAGTGAAATGATGGAGGTTTTGACCTGAATGATAATTAGAATTTAAGCATAGTGCAGGAGGGAGAAATGACCCAAACAATATATGCACATGTGAATAAATTAATAATAAAAAATGTAATAAAAAAAGAATTTAAGTATAGTAAATTAACTCATATATCAATTCAAGAGAAGAATCTCTGAATATGACTTCATCAATAAACTACCAATAGTTTTCAACTCTAGTCATCACTGTACTCTTTAAAAAATATTAAAAATGGCAGTCCTAGAGAAAACCCAGTGCATAATATCATGAACACCTGAACAGCAACCAGACTGCTTAAACAGGCTTTCTAAAACAAAGTATTAAATTTCAATTATGTAAGGCCAATTGTAAATGAGACGAAAAACTCCATGGAGATGGCAGAGAATTGGGTCATTTAAAAGACAAATATACAACAATAAACAGAAAATTTTAGAATGTGGATACCTAATGAATTAGAAGTACCTAATTCATTGGATTTAATACAAGGAATTACTAAGTGTTCAAGAGTAGACATCAACAATCTGACTCACTGAGGTATAGATAATTTCAAAGATTCAAGAATTGAAGAAACCAGATTCCTCAGAGGGATCTTACTACTCTAAATTTATTTTTTAGAGAAACATGAAAATAAACAATAAAATGTGATCCAGAGACAGAAAATAAACAAACAATAGAAACCATCCTTGACCAAGCCAAATTACTGGACTTACTGTATAGTTTTCTGAAGTATGTTCAAGGAAGTAACTGAAGGACTGTCTCACCAGATACAAAACATCTGTATAGAAATGGCAGTTGTGAAAAGGAACAAATTAACAGGCAATTTAAATAATAAAATTTGCAACTTAGAACTCAGACTCTACCCATTATTGATAATTGTATCTGCAAAATCTGGGTTCTTTGTCATTTGAGGCTTATGAAGTCTACTCAGTTCAACCTGTGGTCAACTAATAACTCAATGGCAATTTCTTTAAATGCCTTGAACAAATAAGTCTCTTTATCTATGCTGAGAGACTGTGTATGTGGTACACAAAGTAGAGAGACAACAGAGCTTTATAAAAGCTAATTTTGTATACACCATTGAAATTAAATTGGCATTAATTGGTACTAGATTGTTTAATGGTAATATGTTAATTTTATTTTCCACGTCAGCCACTAAGACAAAAACTAAAAGAGAAAACACAATATCAAAGTGGAATTGATTTTTGTATATTGATCTTGGAGCATAAGGCATTGCTGAACTCATTTATATTGTTTTTGTGAATTGTTTGGAATTATATGTCATGCCATCTGCAAAGGGAAGAGTTTATATTTTTCCCCACCATGAATATCCTTTATTTAGCTTATATTTTTTTTAAATTCAGAGTTTTTGAATATTCTACTTCTTTATTCACCAATTATAACATCTTTATATTTCCAAGAATTTTAATTTTTTATTCAGGCTTATAATTCAGTTGGCTTATATGGGAGAACTTAAATCAGATTATCCTGTCTCTATGTTACACAATACCAAAAACAGAAATCTTTTCCTATTCTGTGCTAAACAATTTTAGAATGAACTATCCATTTTCTCAAATAATACTGAGGTCAATAAAAAGTAAGCTCCAGCTGTGTATGGAATTAGCCAGAGTAGCAAACCTACTAAGAGTGACAGTTATCCACTTCAAGACCCTCTCTTCACTGTACACACATCCAAAGCTATGTCACTATTAACTATCCAGTTCCTAAGTCATTTCCACCTTCTAATATCCACTTTAAAAGTCATCCAGTTCATGCCCTAAAACCCTATAAGTACTCCTTTTTCTTTTCTTTTCTAAAATATTACATTATGCATCTTATGATATTTTGATATGCATAGACACAGTAAAGTGATTACTATAGTCAAGCAAATTAAAAATCCATCATCACACATAGTTACTTTTCTTTTTTTGTGTTGAGTACCTGGAATCTACTCTCAACAAATTTATGCAATATTATTACCTATGTCTTACTCAATATATCTAGACATATTGATCTGAGACAGCTATATATTTGTACCCTTTGATCTATAGTTCCTCATTTTTACCGCATCCCCTTCCACTGCATTTCTATATATTTAACTTTTTTCTGGTTCCATAGTACATGAAATCAGACAGCATTTTTTTTCTCTATCTGCTGTGTCTATTTCATTTAGCATATGTCCTCCAGGCTAATTCATATTGCAAAGATCTCCTTTTTAAAAGGCTAAATAATATTGCATTTTGTATATTTGTATTTTATACTACAATTTCTTTATCTATTTATCTATTTACAGACACTTAGGTTGTTTCTACATCTTGGCCATTGTGAATGGTACTGCAATAAATACAGGGGTACAGATAGCTTTATGTTGGGGTGATTTCATTTCCTTTATCAAGACTTTTTAAGTGGTTTGCCAACTCTTATCTATACCATTCCTATAAGAAGTTTTGCTAAAATCTGAGCAGAGATAAGAGGGTAGTAGCCTGTTGAAAACTAAGTTATTGTTGCTTTCTTTTCCTTCTGGGCTCCAGAAAAGAACGCATAGGGAACACAGTTGCCCCAGGTGATCCATAGACATCACGTGAATCAGTCATCCCAGCTGTCTGACATAGCTGTGAGCAGGAGAAGGAATGCCTGTCCTTGTATGTCACTGAGTTTGGTCATGTCTTATAATACAGTGAAATTAATTACTAAACTGCCAAGAAGTTCTAATATGCTTAGAATAAATATCAGAAAATATAACACTTCAAATACTTAAATATGGATATATGCCTCTATATTCAGGAACTCAATTGGCAGAGATGAGCTACAAGAAATTGGGCATATCTGGATAAATAGAAAGCTGATAGATAAATCAATAGATAGAAAAATGGATAACTCCCAGTGATGCATAAAATATATACAAGAGTTTATGGAGAGAAACAGAAATCTTTAATGAGTGATGTCAGAATCTCAACATGTTTTCATAATCAATTAAATCTGACTTTTTACCTTGCCTTTCTCCCAGCATGGCTCACTGCACTCAAAGTGCACTGGGGACTTCATCTAGTCGTCAGCTCCAACATGACAAAGGGAAAATCATAGGGAAATGGTTGATTTTCACTTACCAATCTCTCTATGCTAGAAGAGGAGTGAGATGAATGTGTAGCAAGATGTTCCTCGTAGCCACACCCAAAATAAATGCCAACAAATAAACCTTAGGAGACAGACACCAAGCGACCAGTAGGTGCATGAAGTGACATCTTCTACTAGTCAAAGATGTAAAATTCATACCACATCAATCTTCAGAATGTATTTAAGAAATTCTGTCAATTCCAGTGATAAGGATTATCACTTTCCTCTATCTTGTGAGTATATATTTTTCTGTCAGGGAAGAATTTGACAATATATTTAAAGATGCATTTTGCCTATGACTCACCAGTTCTACCTATTGTATAAACTTCAGAAGCTCTTTTGCAGATGTAGAATGGGAACCATGAGTGAATGTACATGGAAGCAATGTTTTAATCATAAAAGCATTGGCACAAAAATGTCTGACATAAGAATATATGAATATATTATAATATACTTATATGAAGAAATGTAAATTGGTAAATAAAAATATATTAGAGCATGGCCACGTGGATAAATATTCAGGCATAAGACTAACAAAATTAAAAGTAGCTGAGTATGGTAGTACACAACTGTAGTTCCAGCATCAGGGAGGCTGAAGCCAGAAGATTTTGAGTTCAAGGCTAGCCTGGGCTACTTAGCTAGACTCTGCAAAGAAAAGAAAGGAGCAGAAGGAGGGAAGGAGGGAGAGAAGAAAGGCAGTAAGGCAGTAAGGAGGGGAGGGAGGAAGGCAAGGGAAGAAAAAAGAAAGCAAGAAAGAATTATAGAATAACAAATATATATTAATTTTCAGTGCAAAGATACATGGATATATAGTTACACAGTATATAATAATAATAACAATAGACAAGTGTTGAGGACAGCTTTATGGAATTTCATCTATTACTGTGGAGTTTAAAACTTAAAATTTTCTAAAGTTGAAACCTCTTTCCTTGCACATGTAGTTTTTACATTGCTGAATTTGATTTACTGTTGCCTATGTTTTAGAGGGAAGATGATTCAATAATTTTTACATTGTACCTTTTCAAAACAGGTATCCAGTTTAGATCAACCTCATAATTGTTACTGCTAGAATGTTGTTTTACTTACTCTCTGAAAGAGCGTGTATACATAGGGATTATTTATTCTTTGAAGATTGGCTCTAATTCATGGACAAAGCTATCTGGTAGTATTTTGAAAGGAATTTAATAGAAATTTGATGACTTTTTTATTCACTCAGAATTTCTATTCTGAATTTATTTATTTTAATAGCAGAGATCTTCAAAGTATATTCACATTAGTTTATTTTCTTATTCTCCTGCTATCTTAAAAATTATTTACTTTTGTCTATATTTATTTTCCCTGAAATGATTAAAAGATCTTTCTCTTTTTTTGTCATAACTTTTGTAGAATGCTGATTTGTTGGAGGAAGAGGGGAAAATAGATGGACTGTACTCAAAAAACAAGCCCTTTTCTCTTTATTCACCCCTTCCATTCTTTATTCTATTTTATTAAGTTAGCTCTTATTTTTATTTCCTCTCTTTTGTCTTTATTAGGCTTGTTATGTTGTTCCTTTCATCTAACTCTTTTATTAATCCATGTATTTTAAAATACTAGTTTTCTTCTAAATACCATTTTTGCAGAAATCCTTGTTTTTATGTGTGGTAATCTCATACAATTTACATATGCATAATTAGTACATTACATTGCACTTTAAATTATGAGTAAATTATTAATACCATGTTTTATTGCATTAATTATACATATATAATATGTATTTTATTGTATATGTAAAATACATCATATTCTTAATGGATTATGTGCACTCATTCCATTCAGATCATTAGCCTTTTTTTCTTAGTGGTAGTGGGTTTGAAATAAGAGCCTAGACAGGTGCTCTACCACATGATCCATTCTCACAGCCATTTATTTGTGTTGGGTGTTTTCAAGATAGAGTTTCTCCAACTATTTTCCAGGACTGACTTCAAGCCGAGATCCTCCTGCTCTCTGCCTCCCAAATAGTTAGGATTACAGACATGAGCCACCTACACCCAGCAGTTCATTAGGTGTTTATAATATAGAAGTTTTAGGATTTTGAAATTTGTGCAACACAGAGCTTCAGGTTTCCTCATCTTCTGACTTGATCTCTTAATTTTTTTCTCAGTAATGTAAACAACCTTCACAACCTAAAGGTAATTTAATGGATTATTTTATTTTATCATTTTATTTTATTTTATTTAAAAATACCATGTGAAGTTCCTATAACAGGTGAACTAAGATCAACAAAAGGTCAGAACTCTACTGGTCCTCATCCATTAAAGGACGGATTTTCTGCAAATGGTTTCAGAGAAGTTCTGTTCCAGGGCTAACTGGATTCTGCACATCATGATGAATAAACACAGGGGTGTTTTCAGGTGCAAGCTGCTGCATAGTCTGTATGGGATTTTTTTTTGTCCATAATTTTTAGTCATATGTTTTCTTTAATTTTTTATTCATTTATTCATATGTACATACATTGTTTGGGTCATTTCCCCCCACCCCCCTTGCCTCCAGGCAGAACATGTTCTGCCCTTTTCTCCAATTTTGTTGAAGAGAATACATAAGCAATAATAAGAAAGACAAAGCATTTTTGCTAGTTGAGATAAGGATAGCTATAGAGAGATTCCTAGCATTGCTTTCATGCACAAGTGTTTTACAACCCGAATTGATTCATTTCTACCAGACCTTTTCACTAGTTCCTGATCCCCTTCCCATATTGACCTCTGTCACTTTAAGGTTTCTGTATTAGCTCCTCTGCAGTGGGGACATCAAACACTTTCATGTTTGGGATGTTTTTAAGAGTAAATAATATTCTTGAGTTACAGAATTAACTCATCCTTCTTTTCAAAAACATTCTCTTCTATTAAATCTTCTCATCTGTTTGTCTTTTACATTTTGCTTTTTGAACTTTAAAGTTCTAAAACTTGATCATCTTGCCGTCTGTATCTTTTGTTTCTCTTAATAATTTCAAACTGTATTGTCCTCTGCACTTGCTTTAATTATCTTACGTGATTTATTATTGTGGTAGCTCAGTTTTTAATAGGATCCTTTCTGAATGATCTACTTGTACATTTTTTTCCCACTTAAGTTCTCCTTCTTTCTACTGTTTACAAAGACTTGGTTGTCTTTTCACAAGATCATATTTTTGTGTAGGCTACTATTGCTTGGTGTTTTGAAGATATTTCTCTTTCAGACATTAGGGAAAGTTGGGCTTCATTGAGAAGTGTGGAGATCAGGCTGTGGCCTCTCTATATATTGTGCAGAACGGTAGCTTTCAGACTCTGCCATGCCTGAGTGACTCCATTTTATAAAACAGTAATTCACTCCATTTTGAGTGCAGATGCTGAGGGTGAATGGCTTTACCTCTAATTTGTATGAGTAAAAAGACATAATCTGTCTAGAACAAACCATGAAGCAGAGTGATAAATAATTTATTTACATAAAGAAAATATTACCACCTATGAACTTGGCAAATTAAATCAGGAACACATGGATAAATCAGAAGCAGATCAGGAAAACTAGGCCCATAAGTTTATTCACTATAACAGAGCAATGAATAATGCAACTTCCTCCCCCGGATCATGTCAAAGAGACACCTAATACTGGAGTACAGCAGCACACATCAGACCACACAGTTAATGCATCATGGTGCTACAGGAAATGAACTTCTGACTCTGTCCATTGGGCTCCAGTTCAGCATGAGTCCAGTGCTTGACTTGACCAACTCAGCTTGTGATCCTCTGGACCCAGTAAGCTTGCAAGTAGCTTTGGGCCTTGAACCAGCATTGCACTTTGGAAGCAGCATCTCATTTTTATAACACTGTGCCTCAACCACTGAGTCACTCTTTCTTTGCATCTGTATCAGCTCTCTGCTCTTGCCTTCAGCATGGTCTCTCTAAATCCCTTTCTTAAGCCATTCTGTAACCTATGTATCTTTGTGCAGTGTAATGTGAAAATTAATATTAATAATTAAGATTAGAATAAAAGAATCTATTTGCCAATGGCTCATTGCTATCAAGTGATATCAGCAGTACTTGGCAAATTAATGCCAACAATGCAGTTTGTGAATTTATTGTTATTCAATAAATTCTTATATTGTGGAAAAACACAAGTGTGATCACTGTTGCCGACATAGCTTGTTCAGGACAGGGAGGATTTTACCACTTTCATCCCAGGCACTGTAATAATATTATAGTTTATTCTTATAATACTTATCAGTACCTTTCAACAGATGAGCAAACATACTGAAAAATGAATTAACTAGACCAGCATATTATAACCTTTAATTAATATTAAACTTAAATCCCTTTGTGAAGTAGCTTGCTTCATCAATGAGTTGCACAAAATAGCACCTTAATCATTTTGGTGTTGATAAATTCTTGACTAAAACCCTACAGAAGTAAAACAAAATGTATTATTAGTGTGGTATTAGTTAGATTTCTCATTGCTATGACCAAAACACCTGAGAGAACAACTTAAAAGAGAAAGATTTATTTGGGCTCACAGTTTGAGGGGATGCAGTGCATGCTGTGTGGCCCCACACACATCAGTTAGTCAGGAGAGTGTAAAGAAGGAGGCAGTCCACCTCATGGCAACAGGAAGAAGGGAGCAAGGAAGGGACTGGGGACCACCTATCATCTTCAAAGGTATAACCCCATTGACCTACACCCTCCAACAAGACCTCGCCTCCTAAAATTTCCAGAACCTCCCAAAATAGTGACATCACATGGGGCCCAAGCTTTTAACACATGAGTCTGTGGGGGACATTTGGTATGCAAACCATAGCAGGTATCTTCTAAGAATGGAAAATTTTATTCAAAACTTTATTTTTTTCATTCAATTCTCTAATCATTATACTTATTGTACATGTCAAATTACGTTCTAAACCTAATCGCTTAGAGGTTAAAACACAAATCCACGGTCACACAATTCCCAAATATCATGTCGTTGATTTTGTAAGATCTTTATAGTTCAAAAGTGTTTGTTTTGCTCATCACACAGGACTAAGTTACCAACATTTATGAATAGTAAGGAAGATGCATGAAATAAATATTAATATTATTTCTTTTTTTTGAAACAGAATCATGCTATGTAGCTCAGGGACATCCAAAATTGTAATCCTCATGCCTCACTCTCTTGTGCTGGGACTATAGCTGTGCACTACTGTGCACAGCTAAGATGATACTATGGTTGTGTATTAGAAGACAATGTGTAATATTTATTCTATGCAGACAATTATATTCAGAACTTCTATCAAATTGGTAAAAAAAAATCATATCCTACTTTTTAGAACTGAATAATATAAAAAATGAACCCAAAGTCTAAAATTAGCCTGTTAAACATAATTAAAGATGACTGCAATTATAAAAAATAGCAGTCACATGAAGAAAATATAATTTCATAGAGGTAAGCAATATTAAAGATATTACAATAATTTTTAGACTTGAAATTTTAGATAGAAATAACATATTCCTGGGTGTCAATAATCAGCATGAGAAAGCCACTTGATCTCTACCAAATTTTATAATTTTAATGTACTTCCAAATGAAAAAACAAATGACATGGAAACTCATCAATACCTATAAATTGTATCTGTAATAATAAAAAAGTAAAATGAAATGAAATTTTTAAAATATAAAATGTGACCCTCAAAGAGAAGGAATAAAAGGGATTTCCTTTGCTTTTTGAGAATGTCTCATAAGTATAATTCTTACAACAAAATTACATATATGTATATACATGACTTAGTTGTATATATGATTATACTGAATATATAGTTGTGTGCATAATCATATGTAATTATATACATATGTATATACATATATATTTGCTACAGGAAAATGAAATGGTGTTCTTGAAATAACATAAGCAAGCACTAGAAATGTGGCTTAGTGGTAGATCACTTGCTAAAAAGAAAGGAACAACCATAAGTAAGATGATAACATGGGGAAATATTCATAAAGTATATAAACTCATATATGGGAAGCCTTCATAAGTTAATTAGAAAATATGAATAGGTTACTAAAAATATTTATGTGGATCTTATAAAAAGAGAAATAAAGGGGAATGGAAATGTGGTAGAGTGCTTGGTTAGCACAAGTGAGACCGTGGGTTCAATCCACAGTGCTGGAAGGGGTGGAAAACAAGGAGAAATAAAAATGGTCACTTAACATGTGAAAACCTTTTCAAATTCAATGATAAGCTGGAAGAGTGGCTGAAGTGGTAAAGTGCCTTCCTAGCAAGAATGAGACCATGAGTTGAAACCCCAGTATTTCAATAAATAAATAAAAATTCAATGATAATAAAAGAAATGCAAACTAAGTAATCTTTTTCCCTCCCAGGTTAGCAAATAATGACAATAAGCAGTGACTGTTTGGATGTGAATCAACTGGTGTGGATATATGCTGCCAGGCAGAGTACAAACTGGAACAGTTTTGTGTAAGGAAATTAGTTAATAGGTCTTAAAATTTTAATTATGAATAATGGTGATGTCACTTTTCTTATACTAGGAGGTTTTCCTAACTAATAAAAGTAGACAAATGTTGAAAGATTTTTGATGCACAGATATGTGAAAATGTCATAGTTTTAAAATGTTTTAAATAAACTAAAGTGTAAGCACTGAGGGTTTATTTAATTTAGGATATATTCTGCTAATGGAATTTAATGTAGCTATTCAAAATGTAGTTTTATGTATTGATTTAAGGAAATATTTTTGCTTATATGCACTTTTAAATTTGCCTAGAAAAGCTATTTTCTTTGCAATCACAGAAACAAAAAGTAAGGTATTCAATTTTTTCCATAAGTTTAAACTTTAGGCTTTCAAGTGATTCCTCTGTTATATCTTGGATTAAATTGATCTTTGAGCCTCTTTTACAGATATGTATATTTTTATTTTCTTAAGGTGTTTACCTCTGCATTCATCATTAGATCAAGTAACTTGGTTTACATATCTTCTCACCATTCATTAAAATGTAAACTGAAAAGAATTATACCATCAATTATAATAATTGTGGTAATGGGGCTCCTAGCATAAATTCATAAATTTATTTATGTAAGATATGCCTTTGATTATTTTTATTTTAGGTCATATTTTTTGTATATTTATTGGGGAGTTTGTGTCTAGCAAACAACATTTTAGTACAGTATTCATGTTGAAGGATGCAGATAAAATTTGTTTAAAGCTCTCTGCATGCTTTTCCTTAAGCAGCTGTTTTCTGTATTCTTCAGTCTCCATTAATAACATTCTCTGTTTCATCAGATGCAAAGCATTTTACTTTTGTGGCTTAAAAACATTTTTCAAATACACACTAACATTATGCCACAAAAGCATTTTATAATGAATAGCCCATGTTTTACAAGGTTTAGCATTTTCTTCTGTTGTGTATTTACAATGGGTACAATAATTTATAAAGATTCCTCAAAGACATCTGTGAAAAACTGCTTTGTTAATGTACACCCACACTGCCAGCAATTTCCTCTCTATCATGTCAGCATTGTTGGAAACATGTGTTAGAGGTTGGCTCTCAGGTCATCTCTCATTCATGAGCGGCAGGACTATGAGGTCCAGAATACAAGAGGGACTGCAGTTGGCCTCAGGATAAAGTTTGCTGAAAGTGGTTTTTAAAAGTTAAGAAATATGTGCTAACTATTTTCCACAGTGGCTGTCTTGTTGTATGCTCTCATCTGCAATGCATGCGTGGTGGTTCTTTTACATCGTCTCCAACTTTCAGTGTCTTTACCCTATTGTCAATCTAGCCTTTCTGGTTGCAGTGTGGTTTAGCAGTTGCTTATAAAGCTAAATATATGACCACCATAACGCCAACTATACTTTCAGGTATTTATTTTAGAGAATTAGAAATATATGCTCATATAAAAACCTGACCATGAATGTGTGCACATCAACTTTATCGACAAGAGACAAAACCCAGAAACAACTCAGACGCCGTCACCTCAACAGGCAAATGGCCAAACTGATACATGCTCTGTCCATAGACTGTTCCTCAGTAATAAAAATGAAGTAGTGATAACTACAACCACAACCATTTGGATGAATCTGGAAATTTGTTTTCTTTCTTTTTTTTTAATGCTGGATATTGAACCCAGAGTCTCACACATGCTAAGCACTTGCTCTACCACTGTGTTACAACCTGCATCAAGGCAATTAGCTGAGAAAAAAAAGCCTGAAAGATTAAATGCTCTATAATTCCATTTGAATAACATTCTTGAAATGGCAAAATTACAACAATAGCATATTGGAGGTTGCCAGAGGTTTAAGGAGGAGATAGGTACAGGAGGGAGGTGGAAATGTTTAGAAAAGAGCATGAACTGTCACCATTCTGCATCATGACTATGTTGTTTGTTGGACAAGTAAACTTACATGTAAATCTGTAATAATACAAAAATAAATAATTTAATAAAACATTTAAGAAGAAAGTGACCACTGAATCATAAGTAAGGAGTTCACAAAGTGATAGTACATGCATCCATTGCTAGATGTCTTCTAGATGGTCGACAGACCCACATCTTCCAGGGCTCACTCATGACATTGTAGACCATCTTCATCACAATGGTTCATTTTAAATCTTCAGTGAAACTGAAGATAAAGTAGGACACAGACACTGTCCAGTTTGCCCCTTTCCTTTCTTAGCTAGATTTGTATATACTGCTCAATTTTTATATTAATTTGTCAGACAAAATCCAATAAGGAATTCCAGGAATGGGGGGAGGGAGAGGATGAAGGAAAATAGTGGAGGAGGTGCATTCAAGTAGGTTATATTTGATATATTGTAAGAACTTTTATAAATGCCACAATGTACTCCCACCCAGCACAACAATTAAAAAAGAAAATAATAAAATAAAACAAAGTTCCAAGAGTTTATTTTTTAATTTAATAAAGGAAATTGGTTAACTAGCTATTAAAAGAGATCAGAAGGAAAAAGGGGATGGTTTTACAGAAGAAATAAAAAACCCCAAAAGATCTGATACCGAGATTAGAATCTTCAGGAGATCATTGACATTCCTAGAACTGGAAAGACAAGTAAAGGTAGAGCCTGGACATCTGGTTCTGGGCAACTGAGCATCTGCTCAGCCAGCGCTAGGAGTAGGAAAGAAGGGGCCACCCTACTAAAAGTCTGTCACAGAGGGGCTATCTCTATGATGCCCCAGAAAGGGAGGTGTGGTTGAAACTGGCAAGACAGAAAGGAGGCTATTGCTTTCAAAGATATATCTATTTTTTTTTTTTGAGTCAGGTTCTTACTACATAGCCCCTGCTGGTCTTCAAACTCATAATCCTTTAGCCTCAGCTTCTTGAGTGCTGGGATAACATGTGTGAGCCACTATTCCCAACTCAGTCATCTCTTTCAATCTAGCATGGTTGCTTCTTCCTGGCAGAGAATAACTGGTTTCTGTTCAGTGAGCCTGGGCAGTGTAGTTTGCAGACCACCTAACACAATGCTAAGGACAAAGCAGTAGAGACCAGTCATGTGAGACTGAGAAAAAAGCAGGGGTAAAAAAACATGATTACCTTTCAGATTTATTTATATATATATAGGTATTGTTAAATAATAAATGCTTATATATAAATAAATGTTGGTGAGAAATAGAAGTATTTCTGTAATTGTACATAAAATGAGACAAGCAGAAAATGTCTTATTGATACTATGAGTTTGCACTATGGGTCTATCATTTGTACATATTTTTATTCATAATGTTGGATACAATTTCCATGTTTCTGCTTTACTGACCAAAGGCCTATCTCCAGCAGTTATCTTCAAACATAGGGATGTAACATTTTGGGGAAACATATAGGTATAGAAAGAGGCATATGAATCTGGTAATACATTTGTTCCCATATTATTGATTTCCAGATCTTCAACTTATCAATATATCTTTTCTTAAAATTGGTACATCCCAGAATGTTCATTCTGGAAATATTTCAGGTTAGTTCTCTCTTCCTGCCTTTCTTCTCACCATCATACTAGCATCAGTACATTAGACAAAGGCAGAACTTATCTATGTTTTATTGGGGTGCATTGCTTTTTCATATTAATTTACACAAAATAAGTTTCTATCATAAAAGCAGACTCCATGCTTGAAAACATCTATGTTACAAGAATGTTTCCAGTGATCCATCTGTTATTTATTGTCCAGTACTTTAAAAATGAGTTACATTAAGGTAAGTTTAAGTTATTTAGGATTTTATTTTTTTACTTACTTAGGGTGAGGATCCTGGCTATGGATAAGTTCCTTAATTGTGTTAAATAAACAAATAATTATTTTCAAACGTGAATTAAAATTATACATGTGATTTTTTTCAGGTGTCCCACTCGTTATTTCTTATTATTTCTGATTAAAATACTTCAAGTTTATTTACAAAATTGAAATTAGGCAGAAATTATTGTATTTCCAATTTCATGTGGCTGTATTGGCCCTGACTTCCCCTAATTTCAATACCATTTATGGGACTGCTCTAGGTGAAAAGTTATACTGCTTTGAAATGTCTTGCTTCAGCCATATTGTATTAGTTTCTAGAAATTGACAAAAAATAACTTCTGTCATAAGTATTTCTGCATACTTGTAATTGGTAATACTTTGCTGTCAATAAATTGAATAGTCAAAGAGAACATTTATTTGAGCAATTAGTTATTAAAATTTTTATGTTATGTCATTATCTAATGTATAATATGAAATACATAACACAAAAGGTCTTTGAGAATTAAGTAACAGTGTTTTGTCACATGCCATCCAAACCCAACACTGAGTACAAATTTTCTCTTTCAAAATCTAATAAGAATAATTGTGATGAAACATTCTACAGGTACTTCTTTGATTGTTTTGATCATACATTAATATAGAAAGATATTTATTGACTATGATCATGGGATATTATTTAAAAATTCAATTGAAAAATGTTTTTTGGAGAACTACAATGAGGTATCAATATCAAAGGCTTTCGAGGATAAATCTATTTTCTACTAGGATTCAATTCCAATCACCTTGCTCTTCCATGAGCCTTCAGCTTATGTGTGGTGACAGCTCTGCAGAGAGGAGCCCCAAGTCTGAGTTAATCCTGGAGGGCTCCCTTCACCTACCTGTGCTTTTAAATTAACATCTTGGTAAATATACTATGCCTGTGTCCTCACTGATTGTGTTTAGGGTTTGTGCATGGGATTCTGACTTGTATCTTATGACATGGAAAGAATATGTAAGACATTAATAACTTTTCAAATTTGATTGATGGGATCTAACAAAATAGACAAACAAATAAAGAACTACTGAAATAAATTCTTTGAGAATAAGTATGCAGTAGAAGTTTGTAGTTATGGAAAGGACTTTAGGAATTACCAGCTCTATCAATTACTTCTCCATCTATAATCCTGAGTAAAGGGTTTTCTTTCCACTTTCAATTTATGCTCTACACCAACAAACTGAATTAGGAGTCATTGTCTAAAATTACAAATAAGGGCAAAATAGTTTCTGCTGGGTATTGAGGGGGGAGAGGGAGGGGGCGGAGTGGGTGGTAAGGGAGGGGGTGGGGGCAGGGGGGAGAAATGACCCAAGCTTTGTATGCACATATGAATAATAAAACAATAAAAAAAAATGAAAAAAAAAGGAGTCATTGTCTAACCTCTACCAATGTAAACATACTTTGCACATTATCAATTCAAGAAAAAAATCTGTGCTCTTTTATATCAGCTAATTCTCGGTAGCAAAAATTTTAAAAACCTGAATAAAACCAACACACGGTAAAATGAATATATTAAAAATTTTTAGAAGTTATAAGCATGTATGTGTTAAACTGAAGAGAGAAAAGAGATTTCTGAACCCTCAATGACACCCTATCCTCTCATCCTTTGAATTCTTTTCAGAGCATCCCCTGAAACTCCAGATTTCTATTATTAAAGAATAGATAGATAACAAGATGAAGTCTTCAGAACTTTATTTTTTAATCTTAATAACTCCTTCAGAAACCTAGTGCTCCCAAGTTGATGTTCATTTGTAGCCAATTTCTTTCAACTATGAGACTTTGGCTGAGTATAACTAAGATAGGAGGAAATGTCCTTTTTAGGCTATATAATATATCACCTTGCATATATTAATTGTATGGTTCTTTTCACACGAATAAAGGATTTCTATAGAATTAGGATCATATCTCAATCTGACTTTTATCATGAAATTTAAAATCTCAAATTTAAGTGATCTATCTTCCTGAAAATCTCTAACACCTAAGAGACAAAAAGACCAATGAGCAAAATGGTCAGATCAATTATACAAATATTTTGTATTTAAAAGAAACAACAAAGAGGTGGAGTCTTTTCTGATAGCATTTTTGAAATGTATGTATATTGAAATGTACTTTTCAATTGGTCTATGTAAGTATAAATTGAATTTTTTAACATGCCACAGAGCTATGATATTGTCAGTACATTCAATTTAAAAGTAGTCCAGTTGCACCAAAAAATGAAACTATTAACTGTCATTTCCTACTTCTTCCCCAATTTTAGTCATAGGCAGCCATTCATCCTTTTTTTGTCCCTGTAAGTTTGACTATCTTGTAAAATGGAATCATACAATATATGGTTTTGTGTGACTAGATTCTTTCACTTGGTATGAAGTTTTGAAAGATCATCTGAATTAGGACCTGTGTTAGCACTTTAAAGATGACCTCATTTCATCTTATGCCTATGACATATTTCATTTATCCAGGCAGAAGTTTGGCATTTGTGCTATTTCCAATTTGGACTGTGAATAATGATGCAATGAATATTTTATAGAACAAGATGTGTTAATGCACACCTGTAATTCACACTTGGGAGTCTGAGGCAGGAGGATCACAAGTTCAAGAACATCCCTAGCTACATAGTGAGACCCTGTGTTGAAAAAAAACCTAAAAACCAGAACCATTTTGCACTTTGTATGTGTGTGTTTTGATTTCCTTTAGTGATCTGCCCACACCTGGAAACACTGGGTAACTCTGTGTGACATTTTAAGGAATTGTTTCCCTGATTTTTGAGGCAGCTGCACCATCTTACATTTCATCCAGCAGTATACCATCACCAAAATGTATCATCTGTCTTTTTTGTTATAGTCAGCTAAGTGGGTATGAAGTGGGATCTCATTTTGGACTTAATTTCATTTCCCTAATAAGTAATGGTCTTAAATATATTTTCATATCCTTATTGGCCATTTGTATAGGGGTTTTTTTGCGGGTGCAAGAAAGTTTATTTAGTTATTTTCCCTATTTTTAATTTGGGTTGTCTATTTATTATTGAATTACAAGAGTGCTACATGTTTTCCGGTGAAAAATACCTTAACAAACATAGAATTTGCAACTGTTTTCCCCCAAAAAAGTGTATAATTTTTCCACTTGCTTGAAGGGTCTCATAGCCTGGGTTGACCTCAATTTAGCTATGTAATCTAGAGTGGCCTTGAAATTGTGATCCTCCTGCCCTTGTGCCTCAGCCTCCCCAGTGCTGGGATTATAGGCATGTAGTCAGATTCAGGGTATCTTCCTCAGGCCACACATTTTAGTTAAAATGAATTCAAACATTTATATGGAAGCAATGCTGGGAATCTCTCTGTATAGCTGTCCTTATCTCTACTAGCAAAAATGTTATGTCTTTCTTATTATTGCTTATGTCTTCTCTTCAACAAAATTTGAGAAAAAGACAGAACAGATTCTGCCTGGAAGTGAGGGGGTGGGGGGGAGAGGGAGGGGGCGTGGGGCAGTGGGGAGAAATGGCACAAAAATACATGCACATATGAATAAATAAAAAATAAAAATATAAAAAGATGAATTCAAGTTTTTTTCTTTTATCATATGTGCTTTATATGTTTCATCTAAGAAGGCTTTTGCATAACTCAAGATCATGAAGATTTAGAATCTTTATGCATTATTTTAATATTTTAGCTTTTCCTTTAGATCTATGAGCTATTAATTATTAAATTTTCTTGGATATTATAAGAGTGGGGTAAAACTTTAATATAGACACACATTCTTTTGTGTGTCTATATTAAATTTCATCAATAGCATTTGTTGAAATGACTATTCTTTTCTCACTGAAAGTTCTTGACAATTTTGAAAAATATCACTTGGCCTTAGCTATTTGAGGTTGTTTTTGGACTCTCAACCCTATTCGATCTGTCTGTGTGCCTATCCTTATGCTCCTACCACAGTCTTTATATAAGTGTAGCCATGCAATGTATTTCAAACTAAAAAAGTATGAGTCCTTTAATGTTGATCATTTTCATTCTTGCTTTGGCTAATGTGTGTTCCTGGAACTTCTACTTGAACATCAAATGAGTTCGTCTAAAAAACAAAAACAAGGTTGGATTTTTATAGGGACTGTATTATACCTGTGAGCTGCTGGCATTATCACAGAGATCACATAATCTTCTGAATGTCAGATGGCTTTCCTGTATTTAAATATTATTTCATTTCTTTCTGAGTACTAGATTAGTACTTCTTTTTTAAAATTTATTTTTCTTAAGTGTTTTATTATTTTAAATAAAATTGTTCTCTTAATTTCATTTCAACTTGTTTGCTACCAGTATGCAGAAATACTATTTCCTTTTTTAAAAAATGGCTTTGCATTGCAGTTTTGCTGAACTATATTTTGGCACCAGCAGTACTTTAGTGGCACCGTATACCGTGTGCTCTGCAAGAAGATGCAGTCTTTCTTCTTTACCAATTTGTATGGTTTTTTTTTCTTTTTTCTTTTTTTATTGCTTTATTATTCACATGTGCATACAATGCTTGGGTCATTTCTCCCCCCTGACCCCACCCCCTCCCTTACCACCCACTCTGCCCCCTCCCCTCCCCACCTACTCCCTTGATACCCAGCAGAAACTATTTTGCCCTTATCTCTAATTTTGTTGAAGAGAGAGTATAAGCAATAATAGGAAGGAATAAGGGTTTTTGCTAGTTGAGATAAGGATAGGTATACAGGGAGTTGACTCACATTAATTTCCTGTGTGTGTGTGTGTGTGTGTTACCTTCTAGGTTAATTCTTTTTGATCTAACCTTTTCTCTAGTTCCTGGTCCCCTTTTCCTATTGGCCTCAGTTGCTTTTAAGGGTATCTGCTTTAGTTTCTCTGCGTTAAGGGCACCGAATGCTAGCTAAGTTTTTAGGTGTCTTACCTATCCTCACACCTCCCTTGTATGCTCTTGCTTTTATCATGTGCTCAAAGTCCAATCCCCTTGTTGTGTTTGCCCATGATCTAAAGTCCACATGCGAGGGAGAACATATGATTTTTGGTCTTTTGGGCCAGGCTAACCTCACTAAGAATGATGTTCTCCAATTCCATCCATTTACCAGCGAATGATAACATTTCGTTCTTCTCCATGGCTGCATAAAATTCCATTGTGTATAGATACCACATTTTGTTGATCCATTCGTCAGTTGTGGGGCATCTTGGCTGTTTCCATAACTTGGCTATTGTAAGTAGAGCTGCAATAAACATGGGTGTGCAGGTGCCTCTGGAGTAACCTGTGTCACAGTCTTTTGGGTATATCCCCAAGAGTGGTATTGCTGGATCAAATGGTAGATCGATGTCCAGCTTTTTAAGTAGCCTCCAAATTTTTTTCCAGAGTGGTTGTACTAGTTTACATTCCCACCAACAGTGTAAGAGAGTTCCTTTTTCCCCGCATCCTCGCCAACACCTGTTGGTGGTGGTGTTGCTGATGATGGCTATTCTAACAGGGGTGAGGTAGAATCTTAGTGTGGTTTTAATTTGCATTTCCTTTATTGCTAGAGATGGTGAGCATTTCTTCATGTGTTTTTTGGCCATTTGAATTTCTTCTTTTGGGAAAGTTCTGTTTAGTTCACTTGCCCATTTCTTTATTGGTTCATTAGTTTTGGGAGAATTTAGTTTTTTAAGTTCCCTATATTTTCTGGTTATCAGTCCTTTGTCTGATGTGTAGCTGGCAAATATTTTCTCCCACTCTGTGGGTGTTCTCTTCAGTTTAGAGACCATTTCTTTTGATGAACAGAAGCTTTTCAGTTTTATGAGGTCCCATTTATCTATGCTGTCTTAGTGGTTGTGCTGCTGGTGTTCCATTGAGAAAGTTCTTACCTATACGTACTAACTCCAGAGTATGTCCTACTCTTTCCTGTATCAACTTTAGAGTTTGTAATCTGATATTAAGATCCTTGATCCATTTTGAGTTAATCTTGGTATAGGGTGATATACATGGATCTAGTTTCAGTTTTTTGCAGACTGCTAACCAGTTTTCCCAGCAGTTTTTGTTGAAGAGGTTGCTATTTCTCCATCGTATATTTTTAGCTCTTTTGTCAAAGACAAGTTGGTTATAGTTGTGTGGCTTCATATCTGGGTTCTCTATTCTGTTCCACTGGTCTTCATGTCTGTTTTTGTGCCAGTACCATGCTGTTTTTATTGTTATTGCTTTGTAATATAGTTTGAAGTCAGGTTATCGTGATACCGCCAGCATTGTTCTTTTGACTGAGTATTGCCTTGGCTCTTTGTGGCCTCTTGTGTTTCCATATAAATTTAATGGTAGATTTTTCAATCTCTTTAATGAATGTCATTGGAATTATGATGGGAATTGCATTAAACATGTAGATTGCTTTTGGGAGTATCGACATTTTTACTATGTTGATTCTACCAATCCATGAACATGGGAGATCTCTCCACTTTCTATAGTCTTCCTCAATCTCTTTCTTCAGAAGTTTATAGTTTTCCTTGTAGAGGTCATTCACATCTTTTGTTAGGTTTGCACCTAGGTATTTGATTTTTTTTTTGAGGCTATTGTAAATGGCATTGTTTTCATATATTCTTTTTTCAGTGTGTTCATTATTAGTATATAGAAATGCTAATGATTTTTCTATGTTGATTTTATATCCTGCTACCTTGCTGTAGCTATTGATGATGTCTAGAAGCTTCTGAGTAGAGTTTTTTGGGTCTTTAAGGTATAGGATCATGTTGTCTGCAAATAGGGATATTTTGACAGTTTCTTTACCTATTTGTATTCCTTTTATTCCTTCTTCTTGCTGAATTGCTCTGGCTACGAATTCCAGTACTATGTTGAATAGGAGTGGAGGTAGTGGGCATCCTTGTCTGGTTCCTGATTTTAGAGGGAATGCTGGCTGTAGGTTTGTCATATATAGCTTTTATAATGTTGAGGTACTTTCCTTCTATTCCTAATTTTCTTAGAGCTTTCATCATGAAATGGTGTTGGATCTTATCAAAGGCTTTTTCTGCATATATTGAGATAATCAAGTGGTTTTTGTCTTTGCTTCTGTTAATGTGGTTTATTATGCTTATTGATTTTCGTGTGTTGAACCACCCCTGCAATCCTGGGATGAAGCCTACTTGGTCATGGTGAATAATCTTTTTGATGTGCTGTTGAATTTGGTTTGCCATTATTATTTTTTTTTTTATATTTTAGAATAATTTTTTTTTTCATTTTTCTTTTATTATTCATATGTGCATACAAGGCTTGGTTCATTTCTCCCCCCTGCCCCCACCCCTCCCTTACCACCCACTCCACCCCCTCCCGCTCCCCCCCCAATACCCAGCAGAAACTATTTTGCCTTTATCTCTAATTTTGTTGTAGAGAGAGTATAAGCAATAATAGGAAGGAACAAGGGGTTTTGCTGGTTGAGATAAGGATAGCTATACAGGGCATTGACTCACATTGATTTCTGTGCGTGGGTGTTACCTTCTAGGTTAATTCTTTTTGATCTAACCTTTTCTCTCGTTCCTGGTCCCCTTTTCCTATTGGCCTCAGTTGCTTTAAGGTATCTGCTTTAGTTTCTCTGCATTAAGGTGGTTTGCCATTATTTTGTTGAGGATTTTTGCGTCAACGTTCATTAAGGAGATTGGCCTATAGTTCTCCTTTTTGGAGGTGTCTTTGCCTGGTTTTGGGATAAGTGTAATACTGGCTTCATAAAATGTGTTAGGCAGTTTTCCTTCCCTTTCTATTTTGTGGAACAGCTTAAGGAGGATTGGTATCAGTTCTTCTTTAAAGATCTGATAGAATTCAGCAGAGAATCCATCAGGTCCTGGACTTTTCTTTTTGGGGAGACTCTTGATTGCTGCTTCAATTTCATTTTGTGTTATAGATCTATTCAGGTGATTAATTTCCTCTTGGTTCAGTTTTGGATGATCATATGTATCTAGAAATCTGTCCATTTCTTTTAGATTTTCAAATTTATTTGAATATAGGTTCTCAAAGTAGTCTCTGATGATTTCCTGGACTTCCATGGTGTTTGTTGTTATCTCCCCTTTTGCATTCCTGATTCTACTAATTTGGGTTTTTTCTCTCCTCATTTTAGTCTGGTTTGCCAGGGATCTATCGATCTAGTTTATTTTTACAAATAACCAACTTTTTGTTTCATTAATTCTTTGTATGGTTTTTTTTGGTTTCTATTTCATTGATTTCAACTCCTATTTTTATTATTTCTCCCCTTTTATTTGTTTTGGGATTTGCTTGTTCTTGTTTTTCTAGGAGTTTGAGATGTATCATTAGGTCATTGATTTGGGATCTTTCAGTCTTTTTAATATATGCCCTCTGGCAAAAAACTTTCCTCTCAGGACTGCCTTTGCTGTGTCCCATAGGTTCCAGTAGGTTATGTTTTCATTTTCATTGACTTCAAGGAACTTTTTAATTTCCTCTTTTATTTCATCAATGACCCATTGTTCATTAAGCAATGAGTTACTCAGCTTCCGTTTGCATGTTTTTTGTCTTTACTTTTGTTGTTGAGTTCTAGTTTTACTGCGTTGTGATCAGATAGTATGCATGGTATAATTTCTATTTTCTTATATTTGCTGAGGCTTGCTTTGTGCCCTAGGATATGATCTATTTTGGAGAAGGTTCTATGGGCTGCTGAGAAGGATGTGTATTGTGTAGAAGTTGGATGAAATGTTCTGTAGACATCAAGTAGGTCCATTTGATCTATTGTATATTTTAGATCTTGGATTTCTTTATTGATTTTTTTGTTTGGATGACCTATCTATTAATGATAATGGGGTGTTAAAGTCTCCCACAACCACTGTGTTGGCGTTTATATATGCTTTTAGTTCTTTTAGGGTATGTTTGATGAGATTGGGTGCGTTGACATTGGGTGCATACAGATTGAGGATTATTATTTCCTTTTGGTCTATTTCCCCTTTTATTAGTATGGAATGTCCTTCTCTATCTCATTTGATCAATGTAGGTTTGAAGTCTACTTTGTCAGAGATAAGTATTGCTCCTCCTGCCTGTTTTTGGGGGCCATTGGCTTGATAAATCTTCCTCCAGCCTTTCATCCTAAGCTTATGCTTATTTCTGTTTGTGAGATGGGTCTCCTGTAAGCAACAAATTGTTGGATCTTCCTTTTAAATCTATTTTGTCAAGTGGTGCCTTTTGATGGATGAATGAAGTCCATTAACATTAAGTGTTAGTACTGATAGGTATGTGGTGATTCCAGTCATTTAGTTGTCTTAGTTGTTTGAAAGTTTGATTGTGTGTACCTAAGTTGAGGTTACTCTCTACTTCTTGCTTTTTCTTTTCCTGTAGTTTGGTGCTGCCTGCCCTTTCATGGTTATATTGGGTTTCACTTTCTGTGTGCAGAATCCCTTGAAGAATCTTTTGTAGTGGTGGCTTTGTGGTCACATATTGTTTTAGTTTCTGCTTATCATGGAAGACTTTTATTGCTCCATCTATTTTAAATGATAGTTTTGCTGGGTAGAGTAGCCTGGGGTTGAAGTTATTTTCATTCACTGCCTGGAAGATCTCACCCCACGTTCTTCTTGCTTTTAATGTTTCTGTTGAGAAGTCTGCTGTGATTTTGATGGGCTTACTTTTGTATGTTATTTGTTTTTGATCTCTTACAACCTTCAGTATTCTTTCCTTAGTTTCTGAACTTGTTGTTTTAATGATGATATGTCATGGAGTAGTTCTATTTTGATCTGGTCTATTTGGTGTCCTGGAAGCCTCTTGCATCTGTATGGGAATATCTTTCTCTAGATTTCGGACATTTTCTGTTATTATTTTGTTGAATGCATTACGCATTCCCTTTGCTTGCACTTCTTCTCCTTCTTCGATGCCCATGATTCTCAAATTTGGTTTTTTGATGGAGTCAGTGAGTTCTTGCATTCTTGCATTTTCTTTTCACAAGTCTTGAGTTGTTTAATTTATAGTTCTTCAGTTTTTCCTTTAATTACCATTTCATCTTCTGAGATTCTGTCTTCTGTTTGTTCTATTCTGCTGGATTGGCCTTCCGTTTTGTTTTGCAGTTCTGTTTTGTTGTTTTTTTGAGGTTTTCCATATCCTGGGTGGTTTCCTCTCTAATGTTGTCTCTTTTTGTCCTGAGTTCCTTTATCTGTTTATTAATCGTGTTCTCTGTTTCACTTTGGTGTTTATACAGTGCTTCTATGGTTTCCTTTATTTCTTCTTTTGCTTTTTCAAATTCTCTGTTTTTGTTGTCTTGGAATTTCTTGCGTGTCTCCTGTACATTTTGATTGACCCTATCCAGTATCATCTCTATAAAATTCTCATTGAGTACCTGTAGTATGTCTTCTTTTAAATTATTCTTGTGGGCTTCATTGGGTTCTTTGGCATAGTTTTTCTTCATTTTGGAGTCTGGATCTAAGTAACTGTTTTCTTCATTTCCCTCTGGTTCCTGTACTAATTTTTTGCTGTGGGGAAACTAGTTTCCCTGTTTTTTCTGTCTTCCCACCGTTGCCCTTGATGTTGTTATTGTCCCTGTACTGTGTGCAATTAAGTATTTTCTGTCTTATAATAATGGCACTAGTGATATTTAGAATGGAAGGGTGAGAGGGGATGGAAAGCAAAGAAGTTAAAGGAAAAGGGAAGAACAAATAATCTAGTAGAAAAAAAAACAGAACAAAGAAACCAACAAAAAACTTTCAAAGATATAAACAGGAAGAGACAGTGTACTAATCAACCATAAGCTGAAAAGGCATTAGAGAGACAGAGAGAGGATTGAAAATAAAAAAATAAAAAGAATAAAAATAAAAAATAAGTAGATGAAAGAAAATGTATATATATATATATATATATATATAAAATAAAATAAAACAAAATGAAAAATAGAAAAAAAAAATCTCCAAGTTCAAATGCAATGAAGTTTCAGTCTTAACAATTTTTGTGTCTGTCTCAACCTCCATTCCTGGAGATGGTGCTTCAGATGTTGTTCTGTAGTTGTCTCATCTAAGGTGATTCATAAAGTAGAACAAAACTGCACATGCACACAAAAAAAACCCACAAAGTGTCCCAAGTTCAAATGCAATACAGTTTCAGTAAGTTTTTCAGCATGCAGGTGTAGTTCAGTTGTTTTCTCATCAAAGGTAGGGAGAGAGAAAAAAAAGACTCTGGAGACAGGTCTGTGAATGGCTATCTGTGGCTGTGGCTTGCCTGCCCACTGCTGTCAGCCTGCTGTTTCTGGAGGTGTTATTTATGCAGATCTCAGGAGTGAGATTAACACTCACCTGGTCCTGCAGGCTTTGTTTACTCAGAGTCCTGTGCAGGAGCCACTGCTACAAGCTTTCCCCTTTCCAAGCACACTGGGGGAGGTGACACTGCACCTGCTTTCTCTGGCCTGCGTGTTTGTTTACAGCTCACGTGCATAGTGGGTCTTCCCCCCTCTCCTGTGGAGTTTTCCTCCCACTGCCACTCTTACAAGCTTTCCCACTCCTACTTGCTGGGTGTGTGCTGCTGCTCCTACCAGCTGGTGTGTTTGTTTATAGCTCACGTGGGTTGTGGGTCTTCCCCCCTCTCCTGTGGAGTTTTCCTCCCTCCACCACTCTCACAAGCTTTCCCACTCCTGGTTGCTGGGCGCATGCCCCCGCTCCCCCGGAGCCTTTCTGGCCAGGCCCAGCTTGTTTATTTACAGTTCTAGGAAGGATTCCCCTCCCCCCTTCTTCAACGCTCAGTTCGCCTCACCTTCTTTGCTATGTGTCTTTATTGTTCTTATTGCTTATTACTCAGTTTCTCTTTTTTCCCTGGTTGGAGGTCGGTCTCTCCAGGGGGCTATGCTGATCTGGCCCAGGCTTGTCTGGGGAGTACCACGTACTGCTTAAGTCACCTGGTCTGTGTCTTCCCAAGCCCCCTGGGCGCGGGCATCTGGTGGCCCAGGGCTCTCCTGGTGTCTCCGTTTAACGTGAAGTGGAGATTCTCTGTGCTGGTTGGAATCAAAGTTTTGCCTCTTCTTGGTGATTTTGCCTGCAAGGTGTGTCTCCAGCATCTCTCCAAGATTTCACTATAGGAGGCATGCTTTCTGCTTCCTCCCTCTAGCCACCATCTTGGAATTCCTTAATTTTCTTCCCTAATTACTCAGGTAGAACCTCCAGTATAATGCTGAAGAGAAGTGTGAGAGTGGAAATTTAAGAATTTTTGCATTGGTTTTAATAAACAATATAGGTCTGAGGATTAGTGTGTGTCTGTGTGCAGGCTTGTGATGTGTTTGTCTGATTTTGATATCAGATTCATCAGTCATTTGAGATTGGTCTCTTCTTTTTGGAAGAGTTAGTTATGAATTGGTATTAACTTTTCTTTAGTTATTGTGAGAATTGAACATTTTAAATTATTAATATAAAAAGTTAACTATTTCTTTATCTGTTTGAATTTTCTGTTTCTTCCTAAGTATGGCTTGATAGTTTGCATTTGTCTAGGAATTTCTGCATTTTGTAAGTTAACTGCTCTGTTGACCTGCATTTGCTCATAGTATTCCATTAACCACCCCCTAGTTTTAGTAAGTTAACCCAGCTTTTTATTCCCTTAGTCTCACTAGCTAAGGTTTGTCAAATTTTTTGTTCATAGAACCAACTTCCTTTCTCTATTGTCTTTCTATTCTCTATGTCATTTATTTCAACTTGTAGCAATTCCTTCTTTGTGTTTTTCAAGTTCTAGTTTGTTTGTTCTTTCATGCATTAAAATGGAAAATACATAATTAATTTGAGAGTTTTATTCATGTTAATAATTGTTTATAGCTCTATATTTCTCTGTAGCAACTACTCTTATTATAGCTCATACATTTGGATGTGTTTTACTTACGTTCTTTTTAAAGAAATTCAACTTGACTTTCCTTATGATTTTTTCCTCTTCCCATCGGTGTAATATTTTATTTCATTGTATTTATTAGCTTCTCAAAAATTCCTTCTATTAATTAGTTCTAAATACTTTTTATGTGGTTGGAGAGCACACTTCATATTCATTCAGTTCCCATAGACTTATTGAGTCTTGTTTTATGGACCAGAATATGTTCTATCTTGGAAAATGCTGCATGTGCATTTGCCAAAGTTCTAAATTCAAGTCTGTTTAGTCAGAATGGTATGTAATGTTATTTAAGCCTCATATTTCCTTCTTTATATTTTGCCTAGATGTTCAATCCATTACTAGAAGTGGGATATAAAAATCTCTGTTATTATTGAATTGTCTTTTTTCCCCTTAGTTTTGCTCTATGAATTTTGGGAGTTTAATGGTAGGAACATATCTTTAATATTGTTATGTGTTCTTGATGGATTGATCCTTTTACCATTTTAGAAATATCCTTCCTCATATCTAGTAATATTTTGCTTAAAAATCTATTATCCATACCATACTTCTTACGGTTACAGTTTGTGTGATATGTATTTTCCATCATTTTATTTTCAACCTACTTGTTTCTTTGAATCTAAAAATCTGTGTTTTGTGAACACCAAGTAGTTAGATGTTATTTTTAATGAAGTCTGATCACCTTTGCATTTGAATGGATTGATTAATCCACTTTCACTTAAAATTATTGCTGATATACTTTGATTTTGATTCAATATTTTATTTTTCTAAGGGTTTCATGTCTTTTGTTATTATGTTCCATTTTGCATGAATATAACATTTTCTAGCATACATTTTAATATCTCTAATGATTTTTTCATTGCATTTTTCTTATTTTCTTAGTGATTACTTTGGGGCTTAGTGTGTATTTCTTAATTTTTCAAGACATTCTTCACATTTATACTGTTCATTGTAAATGAGAAAGAAACTTCACTCCTATACAGTTATATGCCCTCTTCCTTCTTTTGTGCTATATATTTTACTTCTGTACATAGTGAGACTCAATAATACATTGGTATAATCATTAGTTCATAAAATTTTGTCTTCTAAAGATCTTAAGACAGAAACAAAGAAGTGTATGTACTTGTAGTATATAGAGAAAGAGTTATATTTGTCATTTTTATCCTTTCTTACTACTTTCATTTGTTCTTTTGGATTTAACTTACTATATGGTATCGCTTCTTTATTGCAATAGAATTTTGTCCCCATCTGACCCTTGACACTATTACTGTCATATATATTACATTCTACATGCAATATTCCCAACAATTTTATTGCATAAGTTTTATTTTGTACATTTGCTTTCCTCATGTGAGGAAGAAAGAAGTAAAAAATATGCAATTGTTCTGTTTTATAACTGTCTATATGATAATATTTAGTGGTTTCCTTTGGTTTTTTGTGTGTATGTATTCAAATTATTCTCTGAGGGATCCTGTTTTTAACTTTAAAAGCTTTCTTTAGTAGTGTTTTCTAAAATAAGTGAATAGAAAAATATTCTGTTTTATTTGTTTGTTTGCTTGCTTTGTTATGAGAATGATTGCATTTCACCTGCATTTTTTCTGAACATAAAATTCTTAGTTGGCAATCCTTTCCTTTCAGGTTTTTGAATATCTACCTCCCCTGACTTTAGGCTTTGGGTGTTTCTGAAGTCATCTTTTCATCTCATTGGAGTTTCTGTAGTGTGCAAAGTAAGCTTTTTCTTGTAACTTTCATGATTTTCTCTTGGTTTTACAGAAATTTTATTATGATGTATCAATTTTTATCTCCTTGTATTTATCATACTTGAATGTTTGACTTCTTGGAAACACATCAGTGTTTTTCATCACGTGTGGTTCTTCCAATATTTGTTTCTGCTTCTTTCTTTCCTTTGCTGGCACTCCTGCTATGCATATGTCAGTATGCTCAACATTTCTCCAATCCTCCTCACTTTTCCTCATGTTTTCCTGTTTCTCAGACAAATCATCTCTAATGTACTGCAGTTGTTTGATCATTCCTTTGCCAGCTCAAATCTCTTGTGAATGATTTTTTGTCCACTCTAATAATCTCTATGTTGTATTTGGTATTATTATTATGGCCAATTTAGACCATTCACATTTCAATTTGATGTATACATTTTAATGGCTTTCTAAATAATAGATACAGGCTCTCAGTAATATGGGGAAGAAAGTACAGAGAGTTCCCATTACCCCTGGTCCATACGCATTTATAGCCTCCTTATTACCAATGTCTCCACTAGGGTGGAATGTCTGTTATAAATGATGAATCTGCATGACACATCACCAATAAAAATCCATAATTTACATCATTATTCCTGGTGCTATACATTCTTTGGGTGTGGAAGAAGGTACAGTGGGCTGCATCCACAACTGTAGTAGAGTATTCTCACTTCCTTAAAAATCTTTTGTGCTCCTAATAGTCATCTTCTCTTCCTCCTAACCCTGGGAAACCACTGATCTTATTACTGCCTCCATACTTTTTCCTCCTTTTCCAGAATGCCATCTTGCAAGAATCATACATTTGTAGCCTTTTAAGATTAACTTATCAAGCTTAACAATAGCTATTTAATTGTCCTCCGTATCTTTTCATAGCTAATTAGTCTTCTTTCTTTTCAGTGCTGAATATTATTCCATTCTGGGGCTAGACCAAATTTATTCATTCAGCTACAAATCTGCCTCTAGGTTTGGCAATTGTGAATGAAGCTGGTGTAAATATTCATGTAGTGATTTTTTGTGGATGTAAGTTATCAATACCAAGGGATGCAATTGCTGTATGTATTGTGGAAATATGTTTGGCTTTGTATAAATTGAAAAACTCTCTTGCAAGATGTATCATTTTGCCTTCCCAGCAGCAGTGAATGGGGTTCCTGTTGCCACACTTCCTTACCAGCATTTGATGTTCTCATGTTCTGGACTTCAGCAAATATTCCCTAATGAGGTGTTTGTTTAGATCTCCAGTCCATTCTTATCACTTAATTTGTTTTGTTATTACGTTTTAAGAGTTCTCTGTATATCTTGAATACAGTCCTTTATCAGATATATTTTACAATTATTTTCTCTCAGAGAATAATTTGTCTTTGCATTCTCTTGACAGTGTTGTTCATGGAGAAGAAAACATTAATTTTGATGGAGTTGAGCTTATAATCTCATTTTCTTATGGCTTATGTCTTTGGTATTATCTTTAAAACATCATTATCAAACTAAGATTATTTAGATTTTCTTTTGTATTCTAATAGTTCTACAGTTTTATGCTAGATCTATAATTTTAACTTCTGGAGGGGAGTAAGTTTCTAGATTCAGTTTTTACATAAGGCTATCCAGTTATTCCAATACCATATGTTGGGAAGATAACCAAGCCATTGTATTGACTTGGTTGTGTTATCAAGAATTAGTTGGCTACATTTACTGCGTATGTTCTGGGCTCTCTATTCCATTCCATCCACTTATTTGTCTGTTTTTTCACCTACATCACACTGTATTTATTGATTACTGTAACCTTTTTGTAAGTTTTGGATTTGGGTGCCAAGTTTCCTACTGTTCATGTCTAGGCTATTTTTTGTATTTTTCCTTTTCATATGCAGTTTAGAATCAGTTTGTTAATATCAACAAAATTGTTTGCTGGGATTTTAATTGAGATTGCTTTGTCAAGTTGTTAAGAAATGAGTTTCTCTCTCTCTCTCTCTCTCTTGTTTCTGCTGTACTGGGGTTTGAACTTAGATTGTTAGACAGGAACTGTACTATTTGAGCAACACCTCCAGCCACTTTTTTCTCTGGTTAGTTTTGAGATAGGATCTTGCTTCTTTCTCAGATGCCCTGAACTGCAATCTGTGCATTTTAGACTCACAGCCTTAGCTGGGATGACAGGTGTGAACCACCATGCTCAGCTTTTTTTCCCATTGAGGTGAGGCTCTCACAAACTTTGTTGTCTGAACTGGCCTGGAACAGTTATCCTCCCAATCTCAGAATTCTAAGTAGTTAGGATTACAGGTACAAGCCACTGATGCCCTGACATGAATAGTAATTCTGAATCTCCTATCCATAAACATGGAATATTTCCCCATGTGTTTAATTCTTTCATTTTGTTCATCAGAATCTTAGAGGAAATTTTTCCTTTTTTTTTTGCATTTTTTACGTTATACTTATGTATTTAATTTTGGGGTTTCTAATGTAAATTGTATTGTGCTTTTAATTTCAAACTCCACCTCTTCATTGTCAATATATAGGTGATTGATTATTTTTGTATATTAACCTTTTATCTTGAAACCATCCTCTAAACACATAAGTTCCATTTTGTGTTGATTCTTTCAGATTTTCTTCACAGACAATCATTCACATCTGCAAAGAACTTTTGTTTCTTCCATAACAATCTGCATGCCTTAATTTCTGTTTCTTGTCTTATTGCATTAGCTATGGTGATGTCCTTTCCCTCACTGCTGTTACATATTAGTAATTTGTGTTTTCTCTTTTTTGTTTGTTAACTTGGTTTTGGGTTTATAAATTTTATTGAAAAAATGACAGGAATGTAAAAAGGGGACTACAAGAGGAAATCAAGAAGTGAGGGGAGAATGAAAGAGAGTAGAGAGTGAATATTACCAAAATAAATTGTGTGTAATTATAAAACTAGACTAATGAGGCCAGTGAAAATTGTAGAAAAAAAAAGTGTTGGGGGAGATAAGGAGCAAAAGAGAAAAAGAGAGTTTGGGAGACATTAATGTAATCCATAAAATAAAGGATATTCGAGATGGGAAAAACAAATAAAGAATAGGTAAATTTTTTAAAATCAATAAATATGCAACTGTCTTGTTTTTGTTGATTGCTGATTTCCTGCTTCTAATGTCATTGCTTCCTTTTCTCATTTTCATTTGTTTCATTGTACTTAATTTGTTCTTTTACCTAATTTCCTAAGGTGAAAACTTAAGTGACTAATTCTAGATCTCCATTTTCATTGTATCTTGGCTTTTTGGCTAAGATCAAGTGGAGGTCATTCTTTTCAAACACATGTGTTCAATATCTTAAATTTCCCTGCAAGCATTGGTTTCACTGCATCCCCCAATTCTTGATAAATTTCATTTTAATTTTTATTTATTGAAAGTGTTTTAATTTTTTCTTTTAAAAGTTCTCCCTTGATTCATATTATTTAGATTTATTTTGTGTAAGCATCATCATTTTATGATTATTCAAGCTATTACTGATTTCTAATTACAATCCCTTGCAATCTGAGAATGAACATTGGATTTTTTTTATATAACTTTGTTAGAGTATGCTTTATGGTCTACAATGTGGTGTGTTACATATGGATGCTACATATGAATTTGAGAAGGTTTATTCTATTTTTGGGAATAAATAGTTGACATTTGTCAATTATGTTTAGTTTATTAATGCTGTTGTGGATTTCAAACATTTTATTGCTGACTTTTTATTGCTGATTTTTTTGACTTCTGGATCTGTCTGTACCTCATAGAAAGGTGTTTGAACTCTTAAACTACAAGAGTGAAATTGTTTGTTTCTCCTTGCAGTTTATCCATTTTTGCCTAACATATTTTGATGCTCTTATGCTAAGTGCATATACATTAATGCTAGTCTTGGAGAACTGAGCCCTTTATCATTATGTCACTCTTTGCCTCTACTAAGTTTCCTTACTTTGAGGACTTTTCCATCTGAGTTAATGTAGTTACTCATGCTTTGTTTTAATTACAGTTAATGCAGTATATCAATCTCTATCATTTACTTTTACTCTGTATGGGTCCACTCCTCCATTCCCTTCTACCAATATTTTTACCTATATGCTGTAGCTTTGATGTTTGTTATGCATATTTTATAATTTCTTTATCTATTTGGTGAATTAACTCATTAATCTCTGTATAATGTCTTTGTCTCTAATAGTATTTTTGATTGCAAGTCTCCTTTGTCTAGGATTAATATAGTTACTTGCTCTCTTCTGATAATTGTTTAGAAATACCTTTTCTCATACTTTAACTTTCAGGCTCTGTGTACCTTTAGATCTAGAAATTCTACAGACACTGTAGAGTCTCTGATAAACAGTACATAGTTGGGTCCTGTTTGTTTATTTTGTTTTCCAGTATTTTGTTTTTATCTCTCGCAGTCCATTTTTCCAACCCATGTCATTAACAAAATTTATGTAAAGTAATTATTGATGAGGGAGGATTTATCATTCCCATTTCATACACATTGTGCAGAAAAGACATTTCTGTATGTCTTATAGCTTTACTCCACCCCCTTATTTCTTCCCTGTCTTCTTTTGTATTTTGTTGAATTTTTTGTAATGGCATTTTAAAATTCTCTTCTCATATCCTTTGCTATTCTATAGATGTTTTTGTTGTGGTTGCCATGGGGATTACATAAAATATTCTAAAATTATAACAATTTCTTTTAAATCGATATCAACTTAAATTTAGTCACATACAAAATTCTATGCCTTTAGCATTTACCACCTCTATTTTATTGATGTCACAAATTATGTCCTTATATTGTGTGCAACCATTTTTATAGACTTATGATTATTATATGAATTTGTACTTTAACTCCTGTGGAAAATTAAAAAAGAGTTACAAGCCAAATTTCACAGACTGCTCTGTGTAAATAAGTTGATAGCAGCAGCATTTGTTCAAGAACTGTAGCTGTGCCTACTTCAGTAGTCAAGAGGATAATAAATTATTTCACAGGAAAGTACAGGCTAAAGATATTGAAATAAGATAAAGTAGAGGGTCTGGATAGTTACAGAGATTCTTGTAATATAGTTTGGATACTCTAAATATCCTTGAGGAGAAAACATTTAAGGCATATATTCAAGGTCTGACTACTATAAAAGTATAACATCTCTTTGAGTTAGAAATATGGCATTATATTTCTTTCTCTTTGCATCTTCTAACTATACAATATGATGGATATTTTGTGTTTTGTAGTTTAAACATTGTTTGCAAACCTTACATATAATTTTACTATATGGGTGTCCAATATCAATCAGCTAATCCGTCAGCAAGTAAAACATTCTACAAATGTCTATAATTATGTCTAGTTGTTATACAATGCTCAATGTCAGTGCAAGTAAATTGTTTGAGGCCCTCATAAAAATATGAACATAAATAACAAAAATATAGCAAAAGTAGGATGCATTCAAGCATTTGACATTCAACAAACCTAAGGATAATAACTCTAAGAAAAATTGAAATAAAAAAATTCTCTGACTCCTATATTTATTAGACTCTCATAAACTTTTACAAGGGATCATATTTTCTTCAGGGTACACTGCAGAAATAAATTAAATATTAAAATATTGAATATTAAGTATATTTTTTGCAATGCTGGTGATCAAAGACCCTTGTTCATGCTAGGCACTCTACCACCAAGCTAAATCTCTAGCCCTAAATACAATCTATGGTATGAATAGAAAATCTGAAATTTTTCTTTCATATTTAAAAGCATACCTTGAAATACAGTTTTGCTAGTTTTTATTCCAAGAGAAAAAATGAGAAAATACTGAATTCTACTCCATCCTCAAATTCAATTAAAATGAGATAGAAGATGTGCACATAAGTACATGTACATAGCTCTTGAGAAATAGAAGAATCATGGTTCTTCATCATTAGAGAAGGGATCTTACAATTATGTAGAAATGAAAAGACTAAAGGATAATACTGAAAAATAAAATAGGATAGAGGAGTCAAGATCCCAGGATACATGAAGACTGGAGGTGATATGGGGGAGATCTTCCCGGCACTGTAAACAGGTTACAAGTTGTGTTCACAAATTCACAAAGCAAGAAGTACCATGAGTGAACAGTTACATAAATTAATCAAAATCTATACGTGGAACAATTTGGTTAAACCTCCTTTCCAGATTCTTCCTTAGCCTCTTATCTTCCTTCACAAAAGATCAAAATGTGTGATATTTGCTCTTAACCCAAATATATATAAAACCAGATATTTTCCTTTAATAAATAGATTATCTTTTGAGGGAGGCTTGACCTGCTACACAAAGACCTGTACCCCTTCCATCTGCTTTTTACTGTTGACCCTCATCTCCTCAAGTAGTCTTCTAGACAATATAAGCAGTCCCTAACTTATCCCATTTTAAAATTTTCTAATTTAAAATAAAGGGGAGGTAATAAACAATTGTTTATTCTCGAAAGCAAAAGCCAGTTGTCCATAAAGGAAAAAGAAGCAGAATGGCAATTTACTATTTATCATAAAACTTGCTGCAAAACATTAGGATGATGACATCACTACTCAGAAGAAATGTTATTTTTATCTAAATGCCATACTATTATTAAAGTACTTTTCAAAATAGAGGTTTTAAACCATGGAAGAGTTTGACTCCTAATAAACATCCTCTTAAAAAAACCTCACATCTTGGCTGGGTGCTTGTGGCTCACATCTGTAATCTTAGCTACTTAGGAGGCAGAGTTCAGGAGGACTGCAGTTCAAGGTCATCCCAGGCAACAAAAGGGAGACCCTATCTCAAAAATACCCAATACAGAAATGGGCTGGAGAAGTGGCTCCATGTAGTAGAAGTCTATGAGTTCAAACCCCAGTACCATCTAAAAATAATTTGTAAAAAATCCTCACATCTTACATAGAAGAAAAATATAAAATAAAAACCAAAGAAAAAAATTTGATAATGAACTCCAAAACTACAAATTTAATCCAAGAAAGAAAACAGCATAGGATCGAAGAAATAGTGGGACTGAAAGGGAAATAAATTTAACAATGGAAACCATTGACCTAGAAAGCAACCCAGACATCCAGAAAGTCAAATAAATCAATTCACTTTAAGAAATAAACTTGATTAATTTGACAGATATTGAGTTCCTATTGTGTTGTGGCAAGCTATATTCTAGGTGTATGGAGAGGGCAGTGAAGACTTGGTCACACTGCAAGCACTTTAAGTAGAGCATTATTTTCCTGCCAACTGCAAGTGGTTTACTACAATTCGATACTAGCACCAACCTCACAAGTTAAAAGACATAGTCCCAACATGGCCTCCCCTACATCAGATGCCCTCAGACTCATGACCACTCATGCTTTTGATCAATTGGCTATAAAACTGGAGGATTTCCAAAATCCCCTACAGGTTTGACTCTTCTTTAAAATGACTAAATAGACCTCAGGAAAGTGCTGTACTTAATTTTACAGCTTCATTAAATTAATAATATCCAAATGATGAGACAATGTAGAGTGAAGTGTGCATAAGGGTCCCAAACAACAGGGCTTCCATGCCCTATACCTATGGAATCAGTGTGAGTCACATTTCTGGTACATTGATGTGTTCACCAACCAGGAAGCTCCATCAGTCTTCAGTGTTCTGAATTTACATTGGGTTTTGATGCCTGCGTTGCATAAGGAAAGTCAAACTCAGGATTCATGCTTAACTATAATATTACCTTTAATATGAAATTTCTACATACCCATTCATTCATTCGAGGTTTTCCCCTAGTGCATCTAGTATAACAGATACTGTAGTGTGCTGCCCAGATCCACACTTCAAGTTTGAGGAGCTCATTCCCCATGTGAATGTCCTCTGCTGATGGCAGCAACTACTTCCCTTTTAAAGACTTGTCACCTGTTGAAGGTTGCTGCCTCTCTTATGTTTCTCTATGGGTAGCCTCATCCTATGACTAATAATGTGTAAAAAAAAAATGTCCTAGAACTTTTGTACAATCTATAACAATTTTAAGGAATCTCCCAGCTGTACTGCTGCCTGAGGGATCAGGGAACAACTACATCCCAGTTCAATTTCTGTCTATGCTCAAATTTTCTTCCTTGTATATAATCCTCAATAATCTTCCTGCACAAAAATCTTTACCTGAAGTCTGTTTCCAAATGTATCAATCTAAGACCCCATCACTTGTGATGAGTGGAACACTCACAGTCTTTGGCAGGGCTGAAACTGGGTGATTATTAAAATGTTTCTTAGGTGAATAGGTTGAAAGGTTTTGCACTGACTTGTGTAAATTCTCAGTGATGTGAGAACTACAGGATTAGTATTAGGACTGAGGATGGGAACGGTTTATTGGTAGGTAATATAAATACACTGAACAAATACAATGCAGGCTAAGGGTTATTAATTACAAGTAAGGCAAAGAGTTAAATTTAGTTGATATATTTGGCAATTTATAAAAACACTGTTATTTACACTATGAGGAAAGATAAAGCTGATCATTGGACCAAAATTTAATTAGAAAAAAGTAAAGCATTAGAGAAATCTGGGATATTTACTCTGGAAGTCTCTTACATGAAAAATCAGAGCCTGAATAGGGAAGAAAAGGGATCTTCAGATTTGGGATTGGGTCATCCTAATCCTCCTGTGCTAAGTCACAGGAGGCCATAAAATTAGATAGTGATGAGTTCATTGATATGAAAACCCTACCCTGGAACACAGGAATAGATAACCTTCCAATGGTCCAGGATATTAGAATAAGTCTGAACCATTTGGAAACATGGTAACCCATACTAAATGAAGCAGAAGGGTGAGAACTTCTGGTGGAAGTGATGAAGGAATGAAAAAAAAAAAAAGGCTCACAAAAATGGCAATTATACCATGGGTATGCTATGTAAAGTCTGAAAACTCCTAAATTGACTGAGTTCCATGAAAGGGCTGGGTGAATCCTTATTTAGAAAAGTAATAAGGAATGCATGAGCTGAGGTGTGGTTCAGTGGTCTCAATCCCCAGTACCACAAAACCAACCAACCAAACAAACAAACAAAAAGAGTGTGCCAAGGAAGCACAAGCAGCAAGAAGAAGGTCAGTGGTGGCTCCTCAACAGAGAAAGGTCCCACGTAAGTAATGGCATGAGACAGCTGGGTTCCCTAGTAGCTACAGGGACACTACGATCCAAAATAATAGAGCTCAGATTGCAGTGCTAAAGTATCAAAAACAAAAATGTACATGATTTAGAAAATTAGGGTTCAGTGGGGCGGTCAAAGTTTGACCTACACAAAGCTATGGTATTGGTTGCTAGAAGCATAAAAACTGTTCATCCAACAAGGGTATCATAGAATCCATATAATAAAAAATTAATAATTATAATAATCAGGACAATGAGGGTAAATGAGTCAATACACATTAAGATCTCTTGCCCACTTTCCAAACAGCCAATTTTCAGACTTACAAACCATTCCCTGAAGTACAATCTTAGTCTCAAAGAACAAAGACCTGTGACATTTCAAGTGTACTGCAACGATTTCCTCAGATCTTATCCAACAGGACCTATGGCTCCTTTCTTGGGTGAACACACTGGAGATAGGTATCCAGCTAAACATTTTCAGGACTACTGCACATAGAATCCAAGTTCACATTGAAACTCAGGTGTGCAAGTCATCAGCAACACTTGTAGTTGCTATCATGGATGGAGTGTCTTTGCTACAGTAAATAATAGTTCCCAGCACATGGCATGTAGCCATTGAGTTGGTAAGTACATTCCTTTTTGTTTCTAAAAGCAGGAAAAATCAGAACCATTTACACTGTTGTACAGTGCAAAATAGTGTACCATCATGGTCTTTTCCCTGGCTATCTGATCTTTCTCACTCTCTGATCCATAATCATATAAAGCTATCTGGATATTCTGAAAAACGTGTAGGACATTGCATTAATTTACTATATCAATAATAAATGTTAATCAAATTGAATGATTAAGAACTGGCAAATACTGGAGTCCTTGGTAAGATACTGGTACTCCACAGATTAAAAGACAAATTATGATTTCAGGCATTCTCTCCATCAGAAGTTTTCATGTCTTGGTGGCCTTAGCAGACTAGGAGAGTTTGGGACATAAGCAAAGAATTGATTAATACATTTTGAATATCCCTTCATAAAAAAAGAGAGCTTATGTGGTAGATCCATTTGGGTTCTGGGTTGCAAACTTGAGAATATTACTTTGACTCATTTAGCAGGTGATATAGAAGATTGTCAACTGTAAGGGGCTCAGAACAAAAAAAATGGCTACATTGTCTAAGCTGCCAACTGCCTTGTCAGATGGCTCCTACAACTTAACAGAGCCTATGTTGGTCTCAGGGAAAGGCCTTGGCATTACGAATAGATACTCTTAGGTGTTTATGCTATTGTCAACAGGAGAACTGCAATATACAGTGCTCTAGGTTTCTACGGCAAAATAATGGTTCAAAGAACTATGAAGCACCTCCTCTACATATTCAAAAAGTAACTCACAACAAAACAAAAAGTCATGTAAGTCAATTCCTTATAATACTCTCTCTTGATTTTGGAATAGTTTTTCACTTTGCCTGTTTTGTTACTGTATTGATTGTTTTCTGTTGAGAATAGTATTATTTAAATGCTAGAAAAATAGTCTATAAATATTTCATGTGTTCAGTGCTGCCATCTGCAGCAGGTACAAACAGCCTGAATTAAAACAGAGTATGTGCATATTCTAAGGTCAATCATTGCCAACTGTTTATATTTGCCTTTTAAAGTAAGAAACCCAACTCGTTTTTTGGGGTTTTTTTTTTTTTTTGTATTGTTATGGTGGGTGGAGGTACATGGTGGCATTTACAAAAGTTCTTACAATGTATCAAATATATTATACTCGAATTCACCCCCTCAACCCCTCAAAATATCTCTCACTTGAATTCATCCCCTCCACCACTCTCCTTTGTCCCCCCCTCCCCCATTCAGGTCTCATTTTTGCACTCACATATATGCATACACATTTTGTGCATCATATTTACACTCTTACACCCTTTCCCGACCACCTCCCTCCTCCCACAGGTACCAGCCACCCCCAGTCCTGTATAGGACCTGTTCTGCCCTCCTCCTATTCTGTAGAAGAAAAAAAAAGAAAGGAAAAAATGGCATTTTTGCTTGTTTGTGATAAAGGTAGCTACACAGGGAGTTTCCTTGTGATACTTCCATGTATATAGGTATTATAATCCCAGCTGGTTCATCTTTATTTTTCTTCTTTCTACCTTATAGTGCCTTTCTTATGGTGGAGAGATCTACCTTTTACTTTTTTAGGAGCTAATATCTTTAAGTATTCTCTCTGCTAGTTTCCTTTTTTTTTTTTTAAGTGAGAATGAGCACTGAGCAGCGATGAAAAGTTATTTGCAAAAGTGTGAAAATGCTGAGACAAAATGAGTTCTGGTTATGTGACTCTCACTGAGAACCCTGATACCCACTGTGAGCATCAGGCTACTACTGTCTGTGTAGCACCTGACAGACAACGCACCACAAGAAGCTCCTAACTGTTACTCTGGCTTATAAATTTGGAGTTTGTGTAAATTTGGTTACACAATACCTAGTGAATGTCACTCTCTACTCCAGAAACTGTATTTCTAGACTGAATCAATTTAGAAAGCTATTGGACAAAATTGAATTTTGATGGATTACCAATGAAATAACTTGTAAAAATTCCATAAGAAAGTTGACTGATCTTTTTCATAGTGGGAAACAAGTCTCAGCTTTCAGTTCATAATTTTGATAAAGAAAACAATAAAGTTAGGACAACTGAAGACAGATAAGTCATTGCATAAAATGCTGAACATTCGAATAAAATGAAGACAAAATATTTAAAATGATGATGCAAATTACTTTGGTTATTCATTTTGCTAAGCAAGTTGTTGTTTCTACATTTGTATCAACTAAAAGATGAAATAATTCAATCGCTAAACCCATCTTCAAATACTAAAGCTTAGTTCTTACTCTTAGAGTACGAGCTCTGTTCTTGTCTAGTAAGGAGACTGAGTAATGATAATCAAAGCAAACATCTGTTCCATTTTTACAATAATTAAATACAATTGGTACTCTGATTGTACTTATGTCACAGACGAGGAAATTGAGGAACAAAAAGTTAAGCAACTGCCCAATGTTCCCCCGTTGCTAAGTGGTGGACTGTTGGAGCCAGCAATGGGACCTTGCCTGTGTGAGTTGGTGCCTGGCCTTGTGAGAAAGCTCCAAGGAACTGGGGCAAAAGTCTCAGACCAGACTGTGCCTGTGTGAGTTGGTATCTGGCTTTGTGAGAAAGCCAGATGTCCAGAAAAACAATACTCAAGTTTCCAGATGGCTTCGTGTCCTTCAGATGTAATGCTCACAACTGCCCTAAAGCTCATAACAATGGCACATTTGTCATAACTAAGAAATTAATGTGTTTAGGCTGTGTGGGGTAGCACACAGCCATAGCCCAGCCCTGAGGGATGCTGTTTTCCAGTTTGAGCCCAACCTGGACTACATAGTGAGTTCCAGGCCAGCCTAGGCTACAGAGAAAAACCTTGCTTCAAAAGCAAGAAAGTAAAAAAAAAAAAAAACAAAAATAACATTCTTAGAGTAATGTTTACTAAACTGAATTTCACTTTTGTCCATTTTCTTTTCAAATAGTGGCTTTTTGCCTTTGTCACAATTCAGTCTGTGGTTTTAGTCATGGTGTTCTCTTTATGCCCTCTTATTCATGACAACATTTAAAATTTTTTAAAGACTTGAAAAATCTTGTTCATTGCATGCATTGTGATGTTTTGATATATTTGATATATATTTGATTAAATCAAGTAAATAGATACATCACCTCATAGAATTAAGATTTTGGTGATAAGAACATTTAACATCTACTGTTTTACAAAATTTCCAATGTACAATACATTATTATTATGCTCCCCATACTGTAGAGTTTTTCATCTTCTAGAACTTTGGTATTTTTTAAAAGGTATATCATATATTATGTAGAATGTTTCTCAAGGTGGATTTCTCTGATGTTTCATTATGATTAGGCTTGGGTTTCATATTTCAAGGAAGAATGCCCAAGGGAGTATATGGTATAAATAGATTAATGGTAATATTACCTTCATTACTTAGATAAGGTCTCCTAGATTACTCCCATTGTAAAATTTCCATTTTTGTTTTCCATACTTTTTCTTAAAATCCTAGAAACCAAGTCCAGCCTGCACTCAAGTAGAGAGCAATTAAGCCTCACTTCCTTAAGGAAAAAGCATCAATATATTTGTAGATGTATGTTAAAACCATCAAAATAAGTAATAAATATTTGGAGAGGCATAGTTTGAGGAGCTAATATAGTAACATTAAAACAACAGAGGTCACTATTGGAAGGTGACCAGGAAGTAGTGAAGAGGTCAGGTACAGATAAATCAGTTTGGGTTGTAATACACTTGTGCATGGAAGCAGTGCTAGCAATCTCTCTGTATAGCTGTCCTTATCTAACTAGCAAAAATGCTATGTCTTTCTTATTATTCTTATGTCTTCTTTTCAACGAAATTGGAGAAAAGGGCAGAACAGGTTCTGCCTGGAAGCGAAGAGGGAAGGGGGGAGAGGGTGGGAGTGGGGGACTGGGGAGAAATGGCCCAAACAATGTATGCACATGTGAATAAATGAATAAAAAAATAAAATGATTAAATGAGTGAAAAAAAAGTGTGGGTGTATTTTTGGACTCTGATTTTTGTCATTGAATATACTATATGACCATTGTCTTATTTACTATTGCATTATAAAGCCTTAACCAAGTTTGTTTTCCTATTTTATGATTGTTTAGCTATTCTATAAACTATGCCTTTTGAATTTCATTAAGTTTCAGATTATATTTTACTGAGTATGAAAAGCCTTAATTTTGGATGTTGGCATTGAATCTAAAGATTAGTTTAGGAAAATAGGCATATGTAACTTGAAAAACATTTACTAACAAAATTTTAACTAATAAAATTTACATAAAATAAAAATAATTTATCTAAAAATAAATTTACATAAAATAAAATTTGTGTAAAAATTATTATTATAAACATATATACTGATCCATGCCCATTCATATATATATGCATTACAGTCAAGATAATAAATATATCTAAGACTCCCAAATTTTATTGATTTTCCTCTGCAATTGTGGACCAGGACCTGATTCTCTACCACTGGGCTACACCCCTAGCCTTCATTTCCTATTTTGATGCTCCCCTCCAGAACCTTTCTCTGACCAGGATTAGAGGCAACAACTGATTTGCTTTCTATCATTATAGAATAATTTGCATTTTCCAGAATTTTGTGTAAATGGAATGATACAGTATGTACTCTATTTTAGTCTTTTTTTGATTGATATGATTATTTGTGATACATCTATGTTGTTGCCTTAATCAATAATTCACTCTTTTGTATTGTTCGGTAGTATTTCCTTTCATAGATACACAATCCTTTTCATGCCTTGTTCTGTTGAAATGCATTTGGTATGATTTTATTTGGGGGAGAAGGCTATTGCAAATGATGGTGCTGTGAACATTTGTGCCAAAAAATAGGGAGGTGGGAATGTAGCTCAGTGGTAAAGTACTTTTTTAGCATGCGTCAGATCCTGGGTTTGATCACTAGCACTGCAAAGAAAATTTGTGCAAGCATATGCTTTTATTACTCTTAGGTCGATACCTTGGATTGAAATGACTGGATCATATAATGGAGATTATACATACATATATATATATATATATATATATATATATATATATATATATATAATTTTTAAGAAAATTTTCCTACTGATTTTCTTACTGATTGTACCACTACACTTTTCTGTCATTAGTATATGAGAGTTTCTATTCTTCTGTATTCTTGCCAACCTTTGGTTTTGTGAGGCTTTTTAATTTTCTCTGTTCTAATAATTATGTGGTAGCCTCTGAGTATAATTTTATTAATTTTTTATTAATAACTAACGATGTTGACACATTTTCAAGTACTAATTTTAAATCTGTATATCTTGCTTGGCAACATTTTGTCTAAATTGGTTGTTTATTTTATATTTGGGTCGCTTATTTTATTATTGAATTTTGGGAGTTTTAATAAAATAGAGTCTGAATCCAAGCCTTTTTCTAGGCATTTCATTTGCCGTTATTTTCTCCCAGTTATTCTCTTTACTATGTCAATTGAAAATCAGACATTCTTAACTGGGATGAAGTCCAATTCATGACTTTCTCCTTGTATGATTGAGTTGCCTAACTCCAGGTCAGAAAGTTCTTTCTTATGTATTCTAGAAATATTATAGTATTAGACTTCTCATTCAGTTCTGTCCTTTACTTTGAGTTCATGTTTAATATATGGCTATCCAATTGTTGCTGTGTTGGAGAGACTATACTTCCCATAGAAATACTTAGATACGTTGGTCGAAAAGTTCAATTGTCAAAACTGTGAATTTATTTGTAAGTTCTCTATTCTATTGTGTTAATGTTTATCATTGTATCAATACTCCATTGTCTAATAGCTCTAATTTTGAAATAAGGAAAATAGGTCGTTCAACTCAGTTCTTCTTTTGCAAAATTTTTTTGCCTATTCTGGGTTCTTTGCATTTTCTTATAAATTTTAAGAATGATTTATCAATTTCTTCAAACAAACCAACTGAGATTACCTCAAACCTTTGTTGCCTTTCAGGTTGGTGCTCACCTTTGAATTGGCAATTATCTCTCTGAGTGTTAACTCTATCACAGTGCCTAGGAGAAGTTCAAGACAGAAGTCTGACCAGTGCTAGTACTCTGAGCATGAGAACCTCAAACCTAGACCACTGTTTGGCTCAAGAGCACATCATAACATCTTCTTTTGTGTTTGGTGGAGGATTTGGGGTCTGGCATGTCTTTCACACACTGTGGGAGTCATCAGGAGGGGTCTGACATACTGTGCTATGATCACATGCTATAGCTTTGGCTAATAGATGAATTTGGAAGATGAATGTGAAATTCATCATCCTTTTTGGCACATCTATTGGCATGTAAATAGAGAAATGATTATTTGTGACATTAATTTTTATATAAATGTGACTTCATTGTTTGTTTTATTCTGCTTTTGTTTTCTTGTTTTGGTTGCTCTTTGTTAATTTGTTCAATAGGTAATAGTGAGTCTTGAGAAACTTTCTGTGTTGATATATTTATATCTATATTATTTATAGCTAATAAAAAAGCTTTTCATATTATAGAAATACTAGCATTTAATCAATGCTGTATTGTTGGAGAGTTTCATCATTCTGATTTTTTCTTCATATATTACAAATAATTTTATAATTTGCATTTAAAGTTATATATAAGTGTCAGGTAATAGTTCTGTAGAGTACGTCTTAATGAAATCAAATTGCTTAGTCAAAGGTTAGTTCATTATAATTTATCAAACATTTCCAAATTATTTTTAAAGGATTATAGTGATTCTTAGTAAGAATGCATGAAAGCATAAATTATTCTATACTCTTGCCAACAATTTTTTTAAATCCATTCTAACATATATTTAGTATATACATATTTTTTGAAGTTTTAGGAAGATTTACTTTAGTATGACAGGATACTGTATAGACAAGAAAACGGGGAGAAAAAGAGAGTAACATTTCCTGTCCCCACACAGGAAATGGGAGCAAAGACTCTAGTATATATTTTCTATAGTTCAGAAATTATGAAGCTTGTGAATTCTCTATAGCTATTCGTTATGTCATAGCAGTCCCTCTTTTTCTTTGGAGGGTGCCTGATACCATGGATAGGACTAAAGCTACATCTGCTGTTTTTTTGTGTAACACATACCTATGACAAATTTAACTTATAAATTGAGTATAGTAAGATATTAACAACAAAAATAATAAAGTAAAACAAGTATAAGAGTATACTGCAATAAATTTACATGAATATGGCATTTTTGTCTCTCTTTCAAAATGTTTTTTGTACTGTACACCCCATTCTTCTTGCAACAACATGAGATGATAAAATGCCAGTAGGATGAGATGAAGTGGGATGAATTCGGCATTGCAAGGCTACTATGTAAGGAGCAGCTGACCACAAGCACTGCAGTAATAATACAGTAATAATGCAATAATTTTAACTTTTGCCCCTATGCTGTACATTAGAACACCACAGTCCATTCATCTTTTCCAATCTGTCCCCATTTCCCTTATCCTCCACCATTCTATTCAGTGCCTATGAGTTTTACTATTTTAGATTCCACATACAAGTGAGATCATGCAGTATTTGTCTTTTTGTGTCTGGTTTTTTCACTTGCAGAGTGCCCTCCAGGCTCATCCATGTTATCACAAATGGCAGGATTTCCCTTTTTTATAAGTCAGACTAATAACCCATTGTCTTTCTATGTATTTCTATATCTGCCATATTTTCTCAAGTCACGCAGCAACATATATTTAGGTTGTTTTCATAGATTGCTATTATGAATAATGCTATTATGAATAATGCTACAATGGATATGGGAATGAAGCTATTTCTTTGACATATACATCTTATTTTCTTTGGATATATGTCCACAAATGGGATTGTTGTATTATCGGTTAGTGCTATTTTATTTTTTGAGAAATCTTCATACTGTTTTTCATAATGGCTATACCAATCTACATTTCCACCAATATATTACAAGGCTTATCTTCCTCGACCACATCACCAGTGCTTGTTATCACTTATCTTTTTTATAATAGCCATCCTAACAGATGTGAAGTGATCTCATTGTGACTTTGATATGCATGACTGTATTGAGCACTTTTCTTGGCTGTGACAAAATCAAGTTAAAGAAGGAAAGATTTATTTTGGGATGACAATTTCAGAGGTGTCAGTCCATGGTTTTCTAGTTCCATTGTTCTTAGACCTATAGGAAGGCAGACACATTAGGACAGAAGGATATTGAGGAGGAAAGCTGGTCATGTCTTGGCAGCCAGAAAGCAGAGAGGAGTGAGTGAAGAAAGAGACAGGGACAAGGTATAATTTTCAAAGACATATTCCACTGACCTACTTCCTACAACCAAGACCCACTTCCTAATAACCCATTCAGCTATGAACTCATCAATAGGTTGGTCTATTGATGAGATTAGCATTCTCATTATCTAACTGCCTGTCAATAGTGCTAGCAGCCCTAAACATATTAAGCCCTTGGGGCCATTTTATGTGCAAACCATATTAATTACCCTGATGATTAGTGACATTGAGAACTTTTCCATGTACCTATTGTACATTTGTGTCTCTTCTTTGGAACTGTGGGTATACCTCAGAGCTTGACTAGTATGCACAGGTCCTGAATTCAATCCCCAGCACCACCAATTTTTTCTTCTTTTGAATAACATCTATATAGTTTCCTTATTTATTTTTCAGTTGGGTTATTTCTCATTAATATTATTGTATTAGTTCTTTCTATGTCTTGGATTTCAACCACTTATCAGATATATAATTTGCAAGTATTTCCTCTGATTCTATAGGTTTGTTGCTCATACTTGATTGTTTTCTTTGATGTGCAGAAACTCTTTATTTTGGTGTAATTTGCTTTTGTCTATATTTGCTTTTGTTATCTGTTCTTTTGTTGTCATGCCCAAAAGCTTGTTGACAAGATGAATATCAAGATGGCTTTCCCTGCATATTCTTTTACTAGTTTTACATACATTTAAGACTTTAATCAATGTGTGAGAAATAATTTACACAAACATGGAAAACTAATATGTAGGTTTTTTCTAAGTCACATTTTTTTAGAATATCCTCACTTACTCATTTCAGGTATTTTTTGTTAACCTTCTCATACTCATACTATGATCATAAAATTTAATATATTTTGAAATCATGCACAAAATATGATACTCCATCCTGCAATATAAGTATTATTCTCCTTATCATTATTGATCAGCTGGTCAACTTTTAATGTAATATATATGAAAGCATGTGTTCTAATTCCATCACTCATACAGAGTGTGTTATTCAAAGATATTTATTGGTGTATTCTTTTTTAAAGCTTTCTTTCTGTCCTTGATTCTCTTCTCTCCTATATTATGACATTAATATGTACTTTCTTTACATACCCCTGATTAAATCCTGTCTTTGATAGATTCTAAAACTTGAGGAGAAATGGATATTATTTGTTCCTCTGTGAAATGTGTTTACTGAATAGCAAGAAGAATATTCTTTATATATTCATGTGAAAATGAATTTATACAAAGGCTGCAATTTTTGCACATAAAGAGAAAATATTTTTAAATTCAAACATGAATCAATATTCCTTGCATACTATAACTAGGTGCCTCAATACATACACACACAAACACACACAAGTATGTATATCAATATTTTTCCATACCTCAAATTTCTCCCAAGCTCTATTCTTGATGTTCCCTTAACTCCCTGTATTCAAGAAAAATATACTTGTCTCTGCTCTTTGTCTGCCTGAATTATTCTGAACAGCCTGTTCTCTAAGCCTGTTGTGATGGTTACAGGCCATCTCTCAACTACAGAGATGAATATATTCATTACTGGTTATATATTATTTTGTTTTTCATTAAATATGCCAGTTTTACTGGTATATATATTAAGAAATTTTAGGTAAAAATCCTGAGGCTTTACATGTTAGAAATATCTTTATCTGCTTCAAAAGGTAACAGGGAGGAAATAAAAAGGGAGAATAACAAAGGGGTGAATCTGATTAAAGTACAATATATTCACGGGTGAAATGTCTTGGCAAAACCCCTTTGAACAATGAATATACACGTAAAGTATGAAGGTCAGAAATGTAAAACAGATCTTGTTAAATGTACCTACTACTGGGAGGAGGATAGGTGCATGGAGAGGATAAACGAGGGTGAATATGTCAATGTACTTTATAGAACTGTATGAAAATAGAACAAAGAAACCTGCTGAAATTGTTTTAAATGGAGGGGGAAAGAAGATGAGGGAGATGATAGTGGGAATGAACTTAACCAAATCACATTATAAGCATATATGAAAATGTCAAAATGAAACCACCCTGTACAACTACTATGCACTAACAAAAATTTTTTTAAGAAAAAATATAAAATCTCTGTTGGCATACTTCAAAAAACCTAGTAAGTTGACTGGATATTGAATATTTTACTTTGGAATTTGTTTTTCAAATCATGTTCTCTATCCATTTGATGAAGCATAAAATTTTTAAACTTTTTTTTAAACTACAGAGTAACTCAGTAATGAGTGAAATATAACATTGTGTTACTGGACTGGGACAGGACCAGGCTTAGTAAAATTATTAACCTCTCAGGACAAATCTTCACCTGGAGCCTGAGTTATTTCTACATATTAAGATTAACCAAACATGACTTAAAAATCAAAGATAGCAAATAAGCAAAGAATCTACAATTAGTGGTAGCCAGCAGGGATAAAAAGATTTAGACCTCTCCATGCAAACCAGATATCATAGTTTATTAGATAGTGATAACTAAACTATATATTAGATGTTTAATATATGCAAGATAGAATCACGAATATAGAATATAAAAATAACAAGGTTAACTTACAGGAAATAATTTTAGAAATAAACACCACATTTATTAAAGTTTGAAAACTAGCTAATGAATTTTGGCCCCTAGTCAGGTTACAGAATCATGTAAGGGACATTCATGTCTATGGAAAAAATCAGAGTATTTGGAGGAAAGAAAATAATGTTTAATGTTGAATTTCATCCGATCTCTTAGATTTTCTAAACAATAATGTGTTTTTCTCTAATATAATGGGAATTATATCTAATATATGGGAAAAACCAGTGCTGGTTGGGTGTGGGCCCCATGCTCATCAAAAGAGATCTCTGCCTATTTTGGACATAGCAGACTAATAGTACCATGTGACTTCTTTCTATGTTGCACAAAGTCACCCTCTTGACCATGCCATCTCTCAACTACAGAGATGAATATATTCATTCCTGGTTATAATAATTTGTTTTTCAGTAAATATGCCAGTTTTACTGGCATATATATTAAAAAATTTCAGGTAAAAATTCTGAGGCTTTGCATGTTGGAAATATCTTTATCCACTTCAATAGGGAATAGGAAAAATATTGATATACATATTTGTGTGTGTTTGTGTGTGTGTGTGTGTATTGAGGCACCTAGTTATAATATAAAAGGAATATTGACTCATGTTTGAATTTAAAAATATTTTCTCTTTATGTGCAAAAATTGCAGCCTTTGTATAAATTCATTTTCACATGAATTTTAAAAATATTTTATTAAATGTACTAATTTTTAATTAATTTTTTAAATTTTTAATTAAAAATTTATTAAATTTAAAAAATATTTTATTTAAATAAATAAAAAACTTATTTATTTAAAAAATAAATCTCAGCAAGGGATGCTGAGAAATGTGCTTTTTAGTCCCCAACATCATTAAGGTAATTCAATGAGGAGAAGTCTTACAGACGAGGCTGAGAAACTAGGAAAAATAAATTTTGAAACCTTCTTTATGCCATAGACAAAAAATTAATGTGTGATGGCTCATAGATTTAAATATGAAATCTGAACTAGGAAATTGATGAAAGACAACAAAGGAGAGATTCTTCAAATCCTTTCATTGTCAAAGGATTCCTAGATAAGACACAAAAATCAGAGCATTAAAGGAAATTAAAATACAACTTGAATTTTACTTAAATTAAAAAGTTGTGTTTGTCAAAATACTATTAAGAAAATGAGTAGGCAAAATGTGGATAGGGAGAATATATTTGAAATATTTATTTGTATGAAGAAAAGAATAAATAAAAATAAAACCCCCAAAGCAGTGGAGTAAATTGTTGGGCTTACAAATTTATGTATACCTAAGTGGAAAATGGGTATAAAAAATGTATATCTGTGATTCAGTTGATATGCTTGGAACATGCAATGAATTATTTAGAGACAAAGTGTATCCATATGAAAGAGTATTTAGACATTTGATCTTCTGGTGTTCCTGAAATAAATTCTTGATTGCTTTTATCCCTTTCTTATCATTGTTATTGAGTTACTACTATTACCTCAGGTTAGAGACTTAATGTGAATTATCCAACTACCATTTAAACTAAATATTTTAAGTTACACTTTCTGCAGATTAATAACATTTAATTAAATTGGTATGTTAAATTTTCATCTGAACTTTTGAGTAAACATTTAGGTACTGACCAGACTTTTTCTGTTATGAGCAATGCTTGTATAAACATCCTTGTCTAATGTTTATGCTTATTTCACTTCACATACCACAAGTGAAATTGCAGAATCAAATTGATGTGTCTTTAAGCACTGGATTTACCAATTACCCTCTTTTTTTCTATGCCATGCACCACATTTTTTTTTTTTACAAAACTTTTTTTTAATTTTAATTTTTTTATTATTCATATGTGTGTGGGAGGCAAGAATTCTACTGAACTACCAATGCCTTTTTATTATTCCTATGTGCATACAAGGCTTGGGTCATTTCTCCACCCTGCCCCCACCCCCTCCCTTATCACCCACTCTGCCCCCTCCCTCTCCCCCCCCAACCCCCTCGATACCCGGCAGAGACTATTTTGCCCTTATCTCTAATTTTGTTGAAGAGAGAGTATAAGCAATAATAGGAAGGAACAAGAGTTTTTGCTAGTTGAGATAAGAATAGCTATATAGGGAGTTGACTCACACGTGTGTGTTACCTTCTAGGTTAATTCTTCTTGATCTAACCTTTTCTCTAGTTCCTGGTCCCCTTTTCCTATTGGCCTCAGTTGCTTTTAAGGATATCTGCTTTAGTTTCTCTGCATTAAGGGCAACAAATGCTAGCTAATTTTTTTAGGTGTCTTACCTATCCTCACACCTCCCTTGTATGCTCTCACTTTTATCATGTGATCAAAGTTCAATCCCCTTGTCATGTTTGCCCTTGATCTAATGTCCACATATGAGGGAGAACATATGAATTTTGGTCTTTTGGGCCAGGCTAACCTTACTCAGAATGATGTTCTCCAATTCCATCCATTTACCAGTGAATGATAACATTTCATTCTTCTTCATGGATGCATAAAATTCCACTGTGTATAGATACCACATTTTCTTGATCCATTTGTCAGTAGTGGGGCATCTTGGCTGTTTCCATAACTTGGCTATTGTGATTCTTTAAATGGTTTATTATGTACTAACACAATAAAAATATGAGGGGGTTTCTTTGTGGTAATTCCATATATGTGTACAGTACACTTTCAACAAGTTCACCTCCTCCATTATAATCCCATTACTCCCTCTTTGTTGCCACTATGTTTTTAGTGTTTGGTAGGTTTTGTTTTTCTGTCTTTGAAAATATACATATACAGGTAGCATATTTTGATCCACTTCACCCTTCATACCTGTCCTTTCCCCTTCCAACCTCCTATTGAATCCCCTTTAGAATATCCCCCTTTTATATGTGTGTCTTATCAACATCATCATTTTAGATCTAGCATCTATAAATAGTGAGAACATTCAACATTTGGCATGTCAAGCTTGCCTTATCTCAGTTAATATGATGATATCCAGGTTCATCCATTTTCCACCAAGTGGCAAATAATTTCATGATTTCTTTATGACTGAGGTATATTCCATGGCTTGTGAAATATATGTATTAAATATATAAATATAATATATCATATATATTATATTTAAATATATTACATATGTATAATTTTCTTTATCTATTCATTGGTTATTGGAAACTTCATCTTATTCTACACTTTAGCTATTGTGAACAGAGCAGAAATGAATATGGGTATGTAGGTATCTGTCTTGTAAATTTATTTACACTCCCTTGGATATATGCCCAAGAATGGTATGGCAGAATCCTAAAGTAGGTCTATTTTTAGTTTTTTGAGGAAACTCCATATTGATTTCCATAGTGGTTGCACCAGTTTACATCCCTACCAAGAGTATATGGGAGTTCTTTTTTCTTCATCCTTGCCAGCATTTATTATTTTTTGTTTTCCTCATGATTATCAATCTGACTGGAGAAAGATGGAATACTAGTTTAGTTTTGATTTGCATTTCCTTTATGGCCAAAGATGTTGAACATTTCTTCATGTATTTAATGATTTGAATTTCTTCTTCTGAGAACTCTTCATTTGACTATTTATTAATTGGGTTATTTGTTCTTTTGCTGTTTAGTTTTTTGATTTCCTGGTGTGTTTTGGATATAAATTCCTTATAAATACCCAGCAGATTTTCTCTCATTCTGTGGGTTTTCTCTTGATTCTGGTAACTTTTTATTTTGATGTACAGAGACTTTTAAATTTGATGCAGCCCCATTTGTGAATTGTTGCTCTTGTTTCCTGGGCAATTGATTTCCTATTCAGAAAACAATTAACTAGTCCTCTATCTTCCAGAGTTTTTCCTATTTTTCTTCACTAGCAGTGTCAAAGTTTCAGATTTTCTGTTAAGGTCTCCAAGCCATTTGGAGTTGCTTTTTCTAGTAGGATAGGGTTTAGTTTCAGTCTTTGTCATGTAGAAAACCAATTTTCTTAGCAACATTTGTTGAAGTTGCTGTCTTTTCACCAATGTATATTGTTGGCTCCTCTGTGAAAGATCAGATGACTGCAGCAATGGAGTTTTATTTCTGAGTCTTCTACTCTGTTCTATTGGTCTTCATATCAATTTGCTACTGGTACCATACAATTTTTGTTATTATGGTTCTGTAGTTTAATTTGAAGTTTGACATTGTGATACCTTAAGCATTGCTCTTTTTGTTTAGGATTACTTTTACTGTTTATTGCCTTTGATGTTTCCATAAGAATTTTTGAATTGATTTTTTTATTTCTGCAAAGAATAGCATTGGAATTTTGGTAGACATTGCATTGAATCTGTAGATTCCATGAATATGGAAGATTTTTCTCATTTTCTGGTGTCTTCTTCAATTTCTTTTTCCAAGGTTTTGTGGTTTTATTTGCATATGTTTTTCACCTCCTTGGTTAGGTTTACACCTAGGCATTTTTTAGCTTTTTCAGTTTATTGTGAATGGGATGGTTTTCTTGATTTCTTTCTCAGCCTGGCTACTTATTTTTTTATATTGATTATATATTCTGCTATATTTGTGAAAGTATTTATTGGATGTAGGAATTTTTAGTAGAATCTGTAGGGTCTTTTAAGTATAGAATTATATCATTTGCAAGTACAGATTATTTGACTTCTTCCCTCTTCATATCCCTTTTATTTATTTCTTTTGCCTTATTGTTCTGTCTAGGAATTCAGTTCTATCTTGAATAAGACTCAGGAAAATGGACACCCTTGTCTTCTTCCTGACTTTACAGGAAATGGTCTCATGTTTTCCCATTTTGTATGATGTTGGCTATAGGTCTGTTGTATATAGGCTTTATTATTTTGGGGTACTTTCCCTATATTCCTAGTTTCTCCATAGCTTTTATCAGGAAATGATGTTGAATTTTGTCCCAGACTTTTTCTGCATTAATTGAGACAATCATGTTATTTTTGTCTTTGATAATATATATATATTACACATTTATTAATTCATGTGTGTTGAATCATCTGTACATCCCTGGATTAAAACCAACTTGACCATGGTGGTTTATTTTTTTGATTTGTTGCTAAATTTGGTTTGCTAGTATTTCATTGACATTTTTTGCATCTATAGTCACTAAAGAAATTGGTTTATAACTCTCTTTATGGTTTTGTCCTTGTCTGGTTTTGCAATAAGTATAATTCTGTCTTCATAGAATGAGTTTGGTAGTGTTATTTCCCATCCTATTTCACAGAAAAGTTTGTGGATTATTGGTGTCAGTTCAACTTTAAAGGTCTGGTAAAGGTCTGGAGTGAATTCATCCTGTCCTGGGCTTTCCTTTGTTGGGAGACTATTATTGCTTCAATCTCATTGCTGATTACAGACTTTTAAAAATGTATCCTCTTGGTTCACTTTTATTTATTTATTTATTCCTATGTCCATACATTGTTTGGGCCATTGCTCTCCCCTGCTCCCTGCCCCTTCTCTCTCCCCCTCACCCCACCTTGCTTCCAGACAGAACTTGTTCTGCCCTTTTCTTCAATTTTGTTGAAGAGAAGACATAAGCAATAATAAGAAAGACATAGCATTTTTACTAGCTGAGATAAGGAGAGCTATACAGAGAGATTCCTAGAATTGCTTCCATTCACAAGTGTATTACAACCCGAATTGACTCATCTCTACTAGACCTTTTCACTAGTTCCCGATCTTCTTCTCATATTGACCTGTGTCACTTTAAGGTTTCTGTATTAGTTCCTCTTCAGTGTGGACATCAAACACTTTCAAGTTTTGGGTTTCTTACTTATCCCCATTCTTCCCGTATGTGCTCTCCCCTTAACGCGTTACCCAAGTCCAACAACATTGCTGCATTTGCCCTAGATCTAAAGTCCGCATATGAGGGAGAGCATATGATTTCTGGTCTTATGAGCCTGGCTAACCTCACTTACAATGATGTTCTCCAGTTCCATCCATTTACTTGTGAATGACAAAATTTCATTCTTCTTCATGGCTGAGTAAAATTCCATTGTGTATAAATACCACATTTTTTAATCCATTCATTAGTAGTGGGGCATCTTCGCTGTTTCTATAACTTGGCTATTGTGTATAGTGCTCCAATAAACATGGATATGCAGGTGCCTCTTAGTTTACTTTTGATAGATCAAGTTTATCTATTTCTTCTAGATTTTCCAGTTTGTTTGAATGTAGGATTTTCAAACTAGCTCCTCATGGTCTTCTGGAATTCATTGGTATTTTGGGGACATCCCCATTTTCATCTCTAATTTTATTTATTTGGGTATTTTTTTCTCCTACTTTTAATCAGATTGGTAAGAGTGTGCCAAAGTTATTTTATTTTCAAAGAATGAACTTTTTGTTTTATTGATTCTTTTTTAAAATTTCTTGTATTCATATGTGCATACAATGTTTGGGTCATTTCTCCCCTCTTCCCCCCATTTATTGATTCTTTATAAATGTTTTTATTTCAGTTTCATCAATTATTATCCTAAGATTTATTATTTCTTTCCATCTATTAATTTTGGGTTTGCCTCTTTCTTGCTTTTCTAGGACATTGAGGTGCATCATTAGACTGTTTTTGAGTTGTCTCTTTTTTTTATTTAGGTGCTTATAGTTATAAACTTTCCCCTTAGCACTGCCTTTGCTCGATTCCACACATTCTACTAGGTTGTGTTTTTATTTTCATTATAGTCTAGGAACTTTTGAATTTACCTCTTACTTATTCAATACCCCCTTGCCATTCAAAAATGTGTTGTCCAGTCTCCATGTGTTTGAATATATTCTGTAGTTTCTTTTGTTGTTGAATTCTAGTTTTCTTCCATTCTGGCCTGATTGAATACAGGGAGTTATTTCATCTTTCTTATATTTACTAAGACTTGATTTGTGTCCTTAATTATAACCTATTGTGGACAAAGTTCAATGGGCTCCTCAGAAGAATGTGTATTTGGTAGCTGCTAGATTAAATACACTGTAGGTGTCAGTTAAGTCCATTTGGATTATAGTGTCATTTAATTCACAGGTTCTTTGTTGTTATTTTTTGGTCTGGATGATCTATGTGTTTGTGATAGTGGTGTATTGAAGTTTCCCAATATCATTGTGTTGGGGTTTTTCTGTGCTTTTAAATCCAGTAGTATTTGTTTAATAGAGTTGGGTACACTAACATTTGGATATATGTGTTTAACAATTGTTATTTGCTCTAAATATATTGGTCCTTTTATTAATATGCATTGACCTCCTTTGTCTCTTCTGACAAATTCTAGTTTGAAGTCTACAGAATCAGATATGATTATAGTTAAGCTTGCCTGTTTTGGGGATCCATATGCCTGGAAAATCTTTTTCTAACCTTTTACCCTAAGTCAATATTTGGTTTTGGCAATGAGAAGTGTTTTTTCAGGGCAACAAATTGTTGGGTCTTGTTTTTTAATCTAGCTCCCCATTCTATGTCTTTTGATTGAGGATTTCAAGCAATTAATATTCAGCATTAAGTTTTAAAGATTTATAGTAATTCCTGCCATTTTATTGCCTTTTTATGTCTTGCTTCTTTCCTATTCTTCATTTGCTTATGCACTCATCTAGTGAGATTTATTTATTCTGATATGTTCACGATGTAACCATCTTTACTTTCATTGTATAGGATTCCTTTGAGTTTCTTCTGTGGTATTGGTTTAGTGGTCATAAGTTGCTTTAATTTTTATTTATTATGAAAGGTTTTTATTTATCCTTCAGTTATAAATGGTAGCTTTGGTGAGTAGACTACTACAGTTTTGAAGTCATTTTCTTTTAGCACTTGAACACCTCATTGCATACCCTCTTATTTTTAAGATTTCTGTTGAGAGATCTGTTATTCTAATGGACTTGCCTTCCTAAGTGCTTTGTTACTTCTCCCCTGCAGATTCTAAAATTCTTCTTGTTAATGTTTCAACTAAAATATGCTGTAAAGAGGTTCTATTTTTGTCTCATCTGTTTAGACTCAGAGGCTGCCTATACCAGTACTGGCATCTCTTTCTCAAGACTTGGGAAGTTTTCTGCTGTTCTTTTGTTGAATATATTTCTTATGCCTTTAGTTTGCACCTCTTCTTCTTCTACAATACCCATGATTTGTAGGTTTGATTTTTTTTGTTCTTGTGTATTCCTTTCATATTTCTTTGTTATTTTTTCTATGTTTTCATTTGTCCTTTTCTATTATATCTACTTTGTCTTCAAGCCCTATTATTCTGTCTTCTACTTTATTTACTCTGCTACAGATGGTTTCACTGAATTTTTTATTGGATTTAAGGAGTAATAAAAGAAGGGTGCAGAAAAAACCACCAGTACAATAGTTTGAAAGCAAGACCTAGGAAAAGTGAGAGAAATTAAAAAATAAGTAGAAAAGTAAGTATAGATGTGCACTGCTAAGTTGGCCAGTGGATTAAAGACTCTATCTAGCTGGACATGTTGCTTCAGTGCCCTCCTTGTCTTGAGATAGAGACACACATGTTGAGCTCTAGGAGGCTACTCACTTCCCACTCTTCCTTTTGATAGAGACCCTGAGCAAAGAGGTTCCATCCCATCCTTCCTATCTGGGGTGAGAGGAGGTGGCTTTTAATCAGTCCACCTAGCCAAAATTTTTCTATGTGGTCAAAAATATTCATGTGTGCACTGGGCTTGGCTAGGGTAATACTGGTTATAATAAAGTTTGCATCACTTCACATCCTGCCTCCCCCTACTGGTCTTAGTTGGGGTCTAAGAGCCTTTAATCAGACCATTTAGTCAATGGTTTTCTCAGTGGTTAGATGTGTTTGCACCCACATGCTGAATTGGACTATGTAGTGGTCCTCAGGACTGAAACCAGTTTGCCTCACTGGCTGATTTCCATGCCAGACTTTCACCTCCAGGCAGTAGAGCACAAACACTGGTCAATATCTGTCCATTGGCCCAGGGAAGGCTTGCTAACCTGCTCTTAACTCTGCATGCAATTGTTTTGTTTATAGTGTGGTCTTCCAGAGTGGCTCTTGCAGGAAGAAATTCAAGTCTGGACAGTAAAAACAAAAGAATTAAACTCAGGCTGACAGGTACACACATGCACACAGCAGATTTGTGCTTTTAAATGTTTAGTTAAAGATTGGTATTTGTAGTTATTAGTTGTCTTTATACTTGCACATTCTTTTTTCAGGTAATAACACATCTATCTCTCCTTCCAGCCATTTTCCTGAGATTTTGTTTCAGATTCATTGAGATATAGGGAGTAGTGGCTGTCAGCAATCTGCCATCTCTATTAACAATTATTTTATTATTCATTTACTCACATGTGCATACATTGTTTGCGTCATTTCTTCCCCCTGCCCCCCTCCCCCACACTCTTCCTCCTTCCCCCCTCAGTTCCAGGCAGGTCCTGTTCTGCCTTTATCACTAGTTTTGTTGAATAAAAGAGACAAGACTAATAAGGAAGACAAAGCGTTTTTGTTAGTTGAGGATAGATATACAGAAATATTCCTAGTATTGCTTTCATGTACATGTGTTATGACCCATGTTGATTCATCTCTAACTGATCTTTAACCTGGTTACTGATCCCCTTCTCATGTTAACCTCTGTTGCTTTATGGTTTCTGTATTAGTTCCTTTGGAGTGGGGACATGAAACACTTTCATGTTTTGGGTTTTCTGCCTATTTCTATATCATCCAAATGTGTTCTCCCCTTATCATGTGATCCAAGTCCAACCACATTGCTGCATTTGCCCTAGATCTAAAATCCACATATGAGGGAGAACATATGATTTTTGGTCTTCTGAGTTTGGCTGACCTCACTCAGAATGATGTTCTCTAGTTCCATCCATTTACCTACAAACAATAAGATTTCATTCTTCTTCATGGCTGAGTAAAATTCCATTGTGTACAAGTACATTTTCTTGATCCATTCATCAATAGTGGGGCATCTTGGTTGTTTCCATAATTTAGCTATTGTGAATAGCGCTGCAATAAACATGGGTGTGCAAGTGCCTTTGGAGTAATCTGTGTTGTATTTCTTTGGGTATACCCCCAGGAGTGGGATATGGCAGATCTATGTTTAGATTTTTAAGGAGTCTCCAAATTTTTTACCAGAGTGGTTGCACCAGCTTTCATTCCCACCAGCAGTGTACAAGGCTTCCTTTTTCTCCATGTCCTCACCAATGCTTGTTGGTGGTGGTGTTTTTGATGATAGCTATTCCATCTTCTGTAGTCTTCCTCAGTCTCTCTCTTCAGGAGTTTGTAATTCTCCTTGTAGAGTTTATTCACATCTTTTGTTAAATTTACTCCTAGGTATTTGATTTTTGGGGGACTATTGTGAATGGAATTGTTTCCATATTTTCTTTCTCAGTTTGTTCATTGTTGGTGTATAGAAAAGCTAATGATTTTTGTAGGTTGATTTTGTATCCTGCCACCTTACTGCAACTGTTTATGGTGTCTAGGAGTTTTTGGGTGGAGTTTTTTGGGTCTCTAAGGTATAGGATAATATCATCTGCAAATAAGGATATTTTGACAGTTTCTTTACCTATTTGTATTCCTTTTATTTCTTCTTCTTGCCTAATTGCTCTGGCTAGGAATTCCAGTACTATGTTGAATAGGAGTGGGGATAGTGGGCACCCTTGTCTCGTTCCTGATTTTAGGGGGAATGGTTTCAGTTTTTCACTGTTAAGTATGATGTTGGCTGTAGGTTTGTCATAAATAGCCTTTACAATGTTGAGGTACTTTCCTTATAGTCCTAGTTTTCTTAGAGCTTTTATCATGAAGTCGTGTTGGATCTTGTCAAAGGCTTTTTCTGTGTCTATTGAGATGATCAAGTGGTTTTTGTCTTTGCTTCTATTGATGTGTTGTATTACATTTACAGATTTGTGTATGTTGAACCATCCCTGCATCCCTGGGATGAAGCCAGCTTGGTCATGGTGTATGATCTTTCTGATATGTTGTTGGATTCAGTTTGCCATTATTTTATTAAGGATTTTTGCATCAATATTTATTAAGGAAATTGGCCAATAATTCTCCTTTTTTTAGGTGTCTTTGTGTGGTTTTGGGATGAGAGTAATATTGGCTTCATAGAATGAGTTAGGCAGTGTTCCTTCCCTTTCTATTTCATGGAACAGTTTAAGGAGAGTTGGTATTAATTCTTCTTTAAACATCTGATAGAATTCAGCAGTGAATCCATTGGGTCCTGGACTTTTCTTTTTTGGGAGACTCTTGATTGCTGTTTCAATTTCTTTTTGTGTTATAGATCTATTCAGGTGATTAATATCTTCTTGGTTCAGTTTTGGGTGGTTGTAAGTTTCTAGAAATCTGTCCATTCAAGATTTTCAAATTTATTAAAGTATGGATTCTCAAAGTAGTCTCTTGTGATTTCCTGGATTTCCATGATGTTTCTTGTTATGTCCCCTTTTGGGTTTCTGATTTTACTGATTTGGGTTTTTTCTCTCCTTATTTTAGTCAGGTTTGCCAGGGGTCTGTCAATCTTATCTATTTTGTCAAAGAACCAACTTTTTGTTTCATTGATTCTTTGTATGGTTTTTTTGGTTTCTATTTCATTGATTTCAGCCCTTATTTTAATTATTTCTTTCCTTCTGTTTGTTTTGGGGCTTGCTTGTTCTTGTTTTTCTAGGAGTTTGAGCTGTAGTGTTAGGTCATTGATTTGAGATCTTTCTGTCCTTTTAATATATGCACTCATGGCTATAAAGTTTCCTCTTAAGACTGCCTTTGCTGTGTCCCATAGGTTCTGGAAGGTCGTGTTTTCATTTTCATTAACTTCTAGGAACCTTTTAATTTCCTCTTTTATTTCATTGATGACCCATTTATCATTGAGCAATGTGTTGTTCAGCTTCCAATTGTTTACATGTTTTTTACTGCTGTTTTTGTTGTTGATTTCTAGTTTTAATGCATTGTGGTCAGATAGAATGCATGGGATTATTTCTATTTTCTTATATTTGCTGAGGCTTGCTTTGTACCCTAAGATATGATAATTTTGGAGAAGGTTCCATGGGATGCTGAAAAGAATGTGTATTGTGCAGAAGTTGGATGAAATATTCTGTAGACATCAGCTAGGTCCACTTGATCTATGGTGTAGTTTAGCTCTAGAATTTCTTTATTGATTTTTTTGTTTGGATGACCTATCTATTGGTGACAGGGGAGTATTAAGGCCTCCCACTATCATTGTGTTGGGGTTTATATATGTTTTTAGGTCCCTCAGAGTATGTTTGATGAAATTGGGTGCATTGATGTTGGATGCACATAGGTTGATAATTGTTATTTCCTTTTGGTGTATTTCCCCTTTTATTAGTATGGAGTGTCCTTCTTTATCTTGTGTGGTCAATGTAGGTTTGAAATCTACTTTGTCTGAGACAAGTATGGCTACTCCTGCCTGTTGTCAGAGACCATTGGCTTGGTAAATCTTCTTCCAGCCTTTCACTTTCAGCCAGTGCTTGTTTCTGTCGATGAGGTGGGTCTCCTGTAGGCAGCAGATTGTTGGATCTTCCTTTTTAATCCAGTTTGCCAGTAGGTGTCTTTTGATGGGGGAATTTAGTCCATTAACATTCAGTGTTAGAATTCATAAGTACATGGTGATCCCTCTCATGTAGTTGTCTTTGTTGATTAAGAGTTTGATTATGTGTAGCTGAAACAATGTTACTCTTTACTTTCTTGCCTTTTTTTCTTCTGTGGTTTGGTATTGCCTGCTCTTTCATGGTTCTGTTTGCTTTCATTATCTGTGTTCAGGATTCTTTGGAGAATCTTTTGTAGTGGTGGCTTGGTGATCATATATTGTTTTAATTTCTGCTTATCATGGAAGACTTTTATTGTTCCATCTATTTTGAATGATAGTTTTTCTGGGTAAAGTATCTTAAGATTGAAGTTATTTTCATTCAGTGCTTGGAAGATCTCACCCCATGCTCTTCTTGCTTTTAATGTTTCTGTTGAGAAGTCTGCTGTAATTTTGATGGGTTTACATTTGTATGTTTTTTGTTTTTTCTCTCTTACAGATTTCAATTTTGTTTCTGTAGTCTCTGTATTTGTTGTTTTAATGATGATATGTCATGGGGTAGCTCTATTTTGGTCAGGTCTGTTTGGTGTTCTGGAGGCTTCTTGTTTCTGAATGGGCATAGTTTTCTCTAGATTTGGGAAATTTTCTGTTATTATTTTGTTGAATATATTATGCATTCCTTTTGTTTGCCCCTCTTCTCCTTCTTCAATGCCCATGATTCTCAGGTTTGATCTTTGGATGGAGTCAGTGAGTTCCTGCATTTTCTTTTCACAGGTCTTGAATTGTTTAATTAATAGTTCTTCAGTTTTTCCTTTAATTGCCATTTCATCTTCAAGTTCTGAGATTCTGTCTTCTGTTTGCTGTATTTTGCTGGAATGGCCTTCCATTTTGTTTTGTATTTCTGTTTCATTTTTTTTTTTGAGGTTTTCCATATCATGGGTTACTTCTTCTTTAATATTGTCAATTTTTGCCCTTAATTCATTTATCTCTCTGCTTATGGTGGTCTGTGTTTCAGTTTGGTGTTTGTTTAGGGCTTCTACAATTTCATTTATTTGTTTCTGTGTTTTCTGATATTCTTGAGTTTTGTCATCTTGGAATTTCTTGAGTGCCTCCTGTACATTTTGGTTGACCATGTCTAGTAGCATCTGTATGAAATTCTCATTAATTACTTGTAGAATTTCTTCTTTCAGGGTGGTGTTGTGTTCTTCGTTGAGTTCCTTGGTATAGTTTATCTTTGTTTTGTTGGAGTCTGTGTCTGGGTATCCATTTTCTTCATTTTTCTCTAAATCCTGTACTACTTTAGTTTTGGGGGGAAAATGGGTTCCATCCCTTTCTCTTCTTCCCATATTTCCACTAGGTACCATTTCTGTCCCTGGACTATGTGCAATTTGGTATTAACTTGGTTATAATATTAATAATAACAAAGTTGTTAGAGAAGGTTAAAAAAGAGAAAGAGAAGGGAAGATAAAAGGAAGAGAGAAGAGAGAAAAAAAGGAAAGAAATAAAGGAAAAAGAAATGGGACAGATGATGGGTGATCAAACAGCAAAACAGGCTGGCAAGCCCTTAAAGAAGGGAGAAAAAAAAAATCACGAGTTCTGTAACACTAGGATTGCAGGGTTAGTTGTTTTTAGTTCTTTAGTGTCCAGTCCAGTCTGTGAGTGTCTCTTAGGCACGCTTGGAGCCCTCTAGTGGCAGCCCAGCAGGAGCCTGGTGGAGCAGTTATCTGGGAAGCCCCGGGAGAGCTGGGGCCGGCTCTGTACAGGGGGCAGGGTTCCTGGGAGGCTGGTGGGTGCTGCTGTCTTACACCAGGATGGTGTCTGTCCCAGCTGGGCAGGGCTCCAGTTGTTCCACATGGAGCTGAAGCCAGGCAGGGCCTGATGGGTGGGGGTGGGTGCTGGTCCTCCAGCGCCTGGCTGGGGTTCAGCAGGGCCTGAAGGGCATTGGGCTTGGGGGGAGGGGTGGATATCCTGGCAAGCTGTGGGACCAGCTCCAGGTTGGGGTCCAGTGCAGACTGGTGGCTGGGATCCCGGTGGTCGTGGGTCCCGTGGCATGGCCAAGGGGTGGGTATTCCAGTATAGTGTGGCCGGCGCAGCTAAGGGACAGGTATCCCACCTTGTATGGGTCTGGAACAGAGCTGTGGCCTGGCACAGCCTGAGGGGCAGAAAGCCCGGCAGAACGGAGCAGCGGCTCTGCAGACCTATGGGGCAGGGATTTGGCAGACCGGCTGTTCTTTTATTAGATCGTGGTGTGGTGAAGACTTCCACTTTCTAAGTCTTTAGAGTGCTGTGTTTTTGGCTGTCCTTGGAGCTTTACCTCAGTCAGGTGTGTCTCCAGCTTCTCCGCAGGATCTCCGGGTCAGGTCACGAGGTCTGCGGCTCTGTCTCCCTTGCCATCTTGGATCTGAGTCTCTATCAACAATTTTTATGCTGACCATTCTATCACCTATTAATGATATTCTCACTGAAATTTTTTTAACTTTGGAAATTATAATCTATTTTTATTTCCTTTATTTTGTGAACTCCTATTAAATGAACTGTGCTGAATATTTTCTATCTGTCCCTCAAAATGAACTTTCTTTTTCCTTCATGATCATTGTTCTGAAGTCCTGACAATTGAGTGTTACACAAAAGATGATGGCAACAGGTTGGAACATAAATATTTCAGGTATTTGTTTCCCCAGCTCCCATTTTGAGGTTATGACCTGGGTTAGCTGAATCCTTTCCAGAGACTAAAACTACTGCCGTAAATAATATTTCCATATGACTGATGCTTATGTAAGTTTCAGTTACATTCTCCCTCTCCAATCCTGCAATCCTAAAGGTGGTAACATATTCAAACTCTGAATAGTGGAATAACTTTTGCTTCCAGTAATGTTGCCACATCTTTGAAAATACTCTTTTCTTTTTATACAAATCACATAGAGTAAAGATTTCTATTTTTCTTACCAAGTTGTTTATACATTTGAAGAACATAGTTCATTTCTTTTTTGGAGTAGGTTATTAATTGAATTATGTCCTTAAAAGACATAGTGAAATCCTAATTCCTGGTATCTATGAATGTCACTTTATTAAGGAATAAGATACTGCAGATATAATCAAGTTAAGATGAGATTACTAGGATGGGTTCTAATTCAATACAACTGCTGTCTTCAGAAAAGGAAAGCACCATCTGAAGACACTCAGGGACCATGCCTTGTGAAGATAGAGATAGATATTAGAGTGATGCATCTGAAAGTCAGGGAAAGCCAAGGTTTTGTGACCACCAGAAGAAACTGGAAGAGACAAGAAAGTATCCTTCTCAGTCTAGGGAGTATGACTTTTATGATATCTTGAGTTCAGAATCTAAGTGTCTAGTGTTGTGAGATAGTAAATTCTGCTCTTTTAAGTGACTCAGTTTGTGTGACTTTTTTCCTAAACCACAAGACTAATACAGAGTAAGAGATGCACAGTAGTAGCGTTTGCAATATGGTAGCATGATATGAGATCACTACAATATTGGGTTACAATGAAATGGATATTGGTTATAAATTTTTGGGAATTCAAAAAACCATCAATTGCTCTCAGTCCTTTGGCTAAGATCAAGTGAAGAAACTGTGTCACGTAGGCATAGTGTTTATTATAATCCTTCCAAAAGTATATGCGATCCTATAAGAGAAATTAGGGACTTTGACTATTATATTATTCTATTTCTATTATTATAGAAAAGAAATGGAAAGTGCTTTTTGGACATTTTTAAAGAAGACACTTGTCCCCTGTAATCATTGGAAAATATGTACATCAACTCTGAACTTGAGAGTAAGTTTTGCTCAATTGCAGTGGTAAGCCCTCAAATGTGCCAAGAGTCTTCTTCTAAGCTAAGAAGAGTATGTGAAAAGAGTGGGAATCTGTAATATGAGAATAGATCATTAATCTGATAGATGAGGCTACCTCTCTTTGACAATAGTCATGCTCAAGGTCAGAACTTGAATGATACAATTCAGTCACCTATGGTATAAATTTATTTTGCATGTGTGGTACTTGAGTCATTCCCCTCAGTCCTTTTGTTTTTGTTTTAAGTTTTGTTTTCCATATTGGGTCTTGGAGTAACTTTGTCTAAAATGGCCTTGAATCTCCATCCTCCTACCTCTATCTCCTTTGCTGCTGGGTTTACAAGCATGAACCACCACTAGGGTACAAAATTCAAGGAGGTTCTTGTTCTCCACTGCCAATACTGTTTGCATAAGAGTGAGAGTGGCTATGGACTTTCTTCAATTTTAGCAAACTATAGAATTTAGAGAAGAAAAGCATTGGCTAAATTTATAGCGCTTATCCAAATTTAACACTACAGATCTCTATGGTCAAAAGACTCATTGCTGCTCTATCCCAGTGGCTTATTGGGACACTTGTAACTGTATCCTTTTTTCAGTTAAAGCATGGGTCCTTGACCTCCAGCTCTGTGGAGACTTATTACTCTCATCAACACTAAATACATAGATTGTATTGTACCATCCACAATAGTTATCTTCAAATTAAGGAAGATAAGCATCATAGACAGCAGGCAGCTATCTTATAAAAGTCCCAACAAAAGAGGTCCCTGTGGGTAAGATTCTTATTAATCAGATCAACAAACTCAATTGATCAAGCAGACCCAAAGCAGCTACAGTTCTTGAAGTTGCCAGGTAGCCTTGCCACAGACCTATAAATCTGATCAGTAAGAAGACAATAAGCCTAAATAGAATTGTACATTTATTACTTGTGGCACAGCATGTAGGCTGAATTTTCTGTTTCTGTGGCTTTCCTTGACAACCCCCCCTCAAGCTGCACTGGGGGATTCAGAGATCCACTGTGCACATAGCGAATCTGTGTCACAGATTAAGTACAGTGGGCCTAGAAAATGCCTAACATTTTAAGGATCCTACTAGCAAATTTGACCAAACTTTATTCCCCAGGGAAGGCATTATCTTTATTTCCCTGACCAGGAAACAAATCTACTCTCTAAACCAGAAGAGATGCTAGCTCTGCATGGAAACATCATGGGAACATCTTTGAACAGACAGTATCACTTATTTTGTGGATGCTAATAAGACTTCCCCCAGCCATTACAATATTTGTTAATGAGAAAAAGTTCATAGTGGCAAAGGTGGTAGCTGTGCCTGGGCTCTGCAATTTAGATTTAACCTTATAAAGACAGATTTGGTTACTAAAAACTATTAGTCTCAACCTATGAAATAAAAGGCCAATGCTAAGTACCTCTTCCCCCACAATATCTGAGAACATTTCCTTGGGAGAACAAGGTGGCGTGTTGGTAATATTAAACTCTTTCCATTTTGGAGATGATAGTGATGTTTTCTCACAGAGGAAAAAATATATTCGAATCATATGCATGCCTTCTCTGACTACAGCTCATCATGAATTTCTTGAATGCTTTATTAGTTACTGTGATATTTACCACAGCATTACCTCTGGGATATGTCAACGATAGGCTCATACTCATGGAATTCTTTAGTTTCACCAAGTACCCCATTACAAAGAAGCCATTGGATTGAGACAATTCACTTATTGCTCTAGCAGGTAGGGAAATCCTGCAGTGTTTAGCTTTTTTCAGTTCAATGTACATAGCCATTTCCTATATTGTTACACACAGGTCCAGTAGGTAAATGGAGTTTATTACACTAAGTAACTCACTAAAGAATTTTTTAATTCTTATACAACCTTGGGATCAATAGCTGGAAGTTCATATGTGCCCCAAGAGGAGGCTTTAATTACAAAAGAATGGCTATGATTCCAACAGGAAGATAAAAGTGCTCCATGGGCATTTAGGATTTCTTGTTTTGCTGAACTAATGGGTGTGATGGGAAAAGTACTCTAAGGGACCAGGATGATTTTCCCTGAATATAAGTGTTATCAGTAAGTGTAAAATTACTCATCCTGGAATCCAGGGGATTTACAGCACACCACACATATTTCATTGCCCAATAATCTTGATCAATAGTATATTACAGCAAAATAATAGATGCAGATCCAGCAAGGACTCTGATCCAGCAAGTACAAAGTTTTGGTAACAATTCCCATCTTGCCAAATTGTTGACAGAGTAAGGGGAATCCCCTTGAAGAAGGAAAAGACAGTTTTTAGCTGTGTACAGTGACCATCCAGAACAGTAAAGACAGCAGAGGTTATGCTTTACCATTATTACTGCCTCATTTTTTCCTGAGTATCTTTAAGGTGAACACTGAAAGTAGCTAATGTTTTAGGTTTCAAATTGATATATGATGGAATGGATAATAAAGTACAAGAAGGCAGCAATGAATTCATCTTTGTTTATTCATTGCACAGTTTAATTTACTTTAATTTTTTTACATTTACTTACATGTGCATACATTATTTGAGCCACCTCTCTCCCCAACTCCCCCCTCCACCACCTCTGGAAGAACCTCTTCCACCCTCTTGTTCTCTGATTTTTTTGAAGAAAAAACATAAAAGATAATAAGAAAATCATGGCATTTTTGCTAGTTTGAGATAAGAATAGCTATGCAGGGAGATTTTTTTGTGTTGTTTCCAGTTTTATCTTAGACAAAAGAATTCAGTGGATTCTGAGAGGAAAATTAGGAAATATAGGCAGTTTTCTTCACTAGCTTTCTTTCAAATTTCCATTGATGTCTACTTCATTGTGGATCTTAGAAGACTGATTTTAATGGACTACTTTATAAATCCCTTTGCTCTTTAACTTCTGGCTGAGTTTGGCTAGTAGGAGTCACTGACCATATATGTGAGGCTTCAAGTAGAGAGAGACAGAAGTATTTAATCTATGGCCTCACCCCAATACAGATTGCACATATATGTTTCATCTCTCCATATACTGATTCTCCACAAGAAGTCCCTCCCCACAAAAAAAAAGACTCTCTGGACAAAGGCAAGATTAAGATTATCACAATTGCCTCCAGAAGTTTAGCACAACCTTACTGAGTCTTATCATCTCAAATAAGGAAATCACAGAGTATACAACTTTTAGGATTTTAATGTCTGGGCTGAGTAACTTGGGGGTAGATTTAAAAGGATGACTGGGTAGCATACTTCCCATGCTTTAGTAAACGTAAGTTTCAAATTCCTGCTACAAAATACGCTACCTGGGAATCCCATGTGTTTCTGATTGGAAAGATCTGAGTAGAAGCCTAAAATGTGCATTTCCATCAAGTCTCTGGTCAGGTTCCCAGACTTCAAGAACCATGGGTCTAGGGCACTCTTGCCAATTTCTCAAGCTGGGTGTCACACTCAGGTGTTTAACCATCTCAGTGTAGGCAGGGCTCCCCAGCAAGCATGTAGTTGACAGGGTGCTACAGGGTCCAAAAGAATTTGCTAATTTTATTTTCTAAGGAGAGTTGTCTCATGATTTTGGACTCTAAAGAAGAGTTGGGATCTCTAATTCTCCTCAGTTCTCTTTGTATTTATATGAAATGTCCAGATTGCCTGACTTATGTATTATCTGTTAACCAATGACAGCAAAACCTACTTCCTATGACCTTTGAGAAGGGAAAATGGAATCATGCTTGTAAACATCTTCACTAGTTGCTTACTTCTGTAAATGCCCATAGTTGTTACTGCTTCTGACATACAACATATCACATTTTCATGTTTATACAATGTGTATAACAAAGAGATTTTTTGCTAGGTTTGCATGCCATGAATAATGTTTAAGGTAAGGTTCAAGGTGTATTGTGCAAAATAGGAATTAAAATTAATCTATCACCCATCTCTATACCATGAAGACCCACAAAGAAGTGTCTTTCTTCTTTTTTTTCTCCTTAAGAAATTCTTTAAAAGTTCTATTTCTTTATTCCTGGAATATGTTCAACTCAGGAAAAACATTTTAAATAAGTCCTTGGAGGAGAAAAGCAAAATTAGTGTAGGGTTGCTTAGAAGAAGATGGAAAACAGGAGGACATTATGTTAAATGAAATGAACCAGACAAAAAAGATAAGTTCCTCATGTTTTCTTGCACATGTGGAAGCTAAGAGAAGTCTAACTAATTGTAAAATAGTGATTAATAGTGCTTGCAACAGGTTTGTGGGCAGGGTGGATAAAGGAAGTTTAGATATGATCAATAACATTGTATGCATGTATGGAAATACACTGAACTCCATTAATATGTATAATAAATGTAAATTAAAATAAAAGATAAAAATATTGAAAGAAACTATAGTCCTAGTTTATAATTCTTTTTTTCAAGTTTTCAGATCACTGTAACTTTATGAAGAAAAACCAAAGAAGATGGTAACTTTCAGTTATACGTAGTAATAAGCTTGATTAGTAATGACAATAGTTACTGTCTTTTAAGCAATGGGCAGAGTGGTTTCACTTAACCTTTGCAGCATTCCCACCAGATCGGAGCTCTGGCTACTGTCTGTATATAGGAACCCTGAGGCCCACCTTCATGCAGGTGGTCGGTAGCCACAGAGGACAACACTGTCCATCTCTAAAGCTGAAGCCCATCTGTCAGTAGCCAGATAGCGAAAGAGGCCATGGTGACTCTTTACTCCTTTTACCTGTGATTTAAGTTGCCAGAAAAGACAGGTGGGGAGGTCACGTTCAAGCCAGGACCCTGGTTGCACTTGGAGACAAGCCTATCAGTCTCAGGTGAAGATGAGAATGTACTCACTAAAAATAATAATAATAATAATAATAATAAGACAGCTGTAATAATTTACAAAATTGGGGCTGGCAGAGTGGCTCAAGTGTTAGAACACCTGCCTGGCAAGCATGAAGTACTGAATTCAAACCCCAAAACCAATCCCCCCCAAAAAATATTCTATGGCTTACAATAAGAAGTGCAGGATCTTCCCCAACAGCCACTGTTTTACTCCACTTGTAAAGTTTTCCCTCCAAAGTAGCCTCAGGAGAGGAGCTGTTGTGTGTAGGGCAGGGTAAACTGGACCCCAAGATGTTGGTGTCCGTTTGTAATGAGAGTATATTGGCCAATTTTGCTCCTTTGTCTTCTCTCACAGCCAGGGCCAAGTCCTCTGGGTAGGTCGTTTCTCTTGGCTGCTCTTTGGGATCCCTTCTTCTCTGGAATCACTCATTTTCCCTGGCCAACTTTCTAAATATGTGGTCCAAATATTTATTGATTCCTCCTGTTCTACAATGACAATGGCAACTTTGTGATCTGCACCTTTTTTAGAAAGCAGATGTCTGAATATCTTCCAAAGAGAACATAAAAAACTTCACTGTTCTTCACTCTTTATGGACCCTTTCACCAACACTGAAACACATCTGAGATGACTTCCAATCAATTATACCTTGTAGTTACCATTCCAATTAGTAATGGGATTCAATTATTATCGAAAGAAATATGAGAGCTTATGGATTTTTGTATAAGAAAATTTCAGAATGCTCTAGTTTATCTTCTTATTAAGGTACAAAGTGTGAGGATTTTGCACAGCTCATTGTGTACATTAACTTCTCAATCAGGTCTTTGTCTTCTAACACTGTTCTGATTTCTAATTCTAGAAGTAAAATCATTAGGAAAACTGAGAAAATAAATATTTTAACATTCGACAAACAGATTCAGAGGGGAAAGTGAAAGAAAAAACACATTAATTACAAAAGTAGTTCGGGGTGTTTTTTTAAATTTTGAACTCAGAGTTTGAAATCAGGGTCTCATGCTCGCTAAGCAGGTGCACTACTACTTGAACCACTCAGCCAGCCCTCAGGTTTTGTGTAAAAAAAAAAAAAAAAAGAATCAATATGAAGTAGAGAAAGCATCACTGATTTTTGAGCCAGGCAACACCAGACTTAATTGTGATTCTGTTAATAAAGATAGTCGAATTTAATTTTTTTAATTTCTTAATATTTTTGTTTTTGCATCTAGTAAAATAAGGATGCACAGGATAATATATAGCATCCTTTTTAGGTCTGAAATTATCTTATTAATACTTTTATAGGATTTAAAATTTTTTCTACTATTTTTATTAGCATATATTAATAGCATAAGGGGATTTTGTTAAGGTAATTCCATAGATGTGGAACTTTGAACAAGTTCACTCCCTCTATTGTATTCCTTTCACCCTCTTTCCTCCTACCCCCTTTCAAACAGTGTTTGGTGGGCTTCACTATCTTCATGTGTGTGTGTGTGTGTGTGTGTGTGTGTGTGTGTGTGTAATTTACTTCAATCATCTTAACCCCCCCAGTACCTTCTCCTTTCTCTTGCCCCTCCCTTTGACTCCCCCACCTTGTATCCTAGCTAGGTACTAGAAATTTTGAGAAGATTTTCATTGTGATACAAAGAAAATTACAGTTTAGTGAGAAAACCATCTAAATAAAATAAAGCAATATGGCATAAGAAACACCAAACACCTACAATATGATATGGAAAGGACATAAGATGATGGATTAATAGCAGAGTTATTTTTTTTGACATGCAGGTGTAAACCCCACTTGAACAGAGAAGAAGGGAAGGTCTTTCAAGCAGAGGAAGCAGGAAGTTTCGGCCCATGGAATTCAAAAGAGATATGACCACTTGGAATTACAGTAGGAGCTTAAGAAAAACTTACATAATAAGTTATGGAATATACAGTGAGAGTAGGTTTGTAAAGCTCCAGCCGTTACCTAAAGTCTGTTTTAGAGTGAAATAATATTAAGAATATAACAGAATATTAGGCCAGATGTGGTGGCTCACACTTGTAATCCCTGCTATTCAGGAGATAGAGACCAGATGTATTGTAGCTCCACACAAGCCCACGTAAAAAGTTAATGAGATTTTATTTCAACTAATTTCTTGGCTTAGTGGGGCATGCCTGTGATCCCAGATATGTGGGAAGTGCAAATAGAATTGAGGTCCAGGTCTGTCCAGGCAAAAATACGAGACTCTATCCCCCAAAATAACTAAAGCAAAACATGTACAGGGCATGGTTCTGCCTAGCAAGAGCAAAGACTCTTGCTAGTTCAAACCCCATTGCATGATTGAGAGGGAGAGAAAGACTGAACATTTTTTCTAGCAAAAATTAAAGGTGTGTTTCTGTAGAATTATGCATGACCCTAATAACAAAAATATAAAAATAACCATATTAATCAAGATATAAAAACTGTTATCTCTCATGCTCATAAAATCCCTATTTTGTCAGTGAAGAGATAAATTGGCTCTTGACATTGTCAGGGCGACCAGATTTGTCTCTTTTGTTGTTCCACTTTACCCAACTGCCATTCCCAAAACTGTCTTTGTGCCATAATGTCAGCTCTAGACTGTGCTATTTGGTCATACTTTATCAGCAAATGGAGTAATAGGAAACAAAATAGCACTCTCCCCTTGAAGACTTAGAATTTGTTCACATGGTCACCAAAAACTACAAAGAGGGTAGGGATACAAAGATTTTATTCCAAAAATCATAGTTCCAAATAATATTGAAGATTCTAGTAACTTGGAGGACAAAAACATTAGCAGTGGAAGAGGAGAAGAGGCAGCCCATTTGATGATAACTTTGACAAAATGGTTACTAAGACTTGGTAAATTAAATGGCTAATGTGAGAGGAATTAGTGAGAAGTTTGGAATTCAGCTTGCCTGGTTGTGTGATAAAAGGTGCCACTAATTCTGCTGATTTTAGGATAAAGAATAGGATGGCTGGGCTCTTGTTTTATACTTTGTATGAAAATGTAGTAATATATTTGTCATGCAGTCATCTGACAAAATAAAAAAGTAAAATAATTCAAAATTAAAATTAGGAGAATGAGTGAGTAGGCATGGTGTTTACTCAAGGTAGAAAGCATAGAAAAAAAAGTTTTTACTTACTCCCACTCAGTACAATAGAAGATGTTATGAGAGCTAATTCACATTTCTTGGTAATATCCCCCACCCGTTCCCTCCTACAGGGTCAATGCATCCTACTGAGTCCATGACGCAGTTTCACTCGCTGAGATTGCTAACAAAGTTAATAATCATTTGGGGTATTATCTCTTCATTTTGCTGATATCATCTGCAAACAATTTTATATCTTGTTTTGAAATGTAGGTTAATCTTTCTCATATTGTAAATGCTATGCTGTTAATAGAAATCATTAGTTTCTAAATAAAATCCCCTGCCTGTAACACAGTTAACATTTTTTATGACTTATACATAAACTAATTTGGCTGCTGGCCAAGCCCTTTATATAAGGCAAACACAGCCTTCTTTTTAATTCCTTAAGAGTGTGGGTGAACATGGTTCTTTTTCTTCATGGAATCAACTATGAAATATGTCCTAATAGGAAGCTGCTGCTTTCAAATAAATAGAGTTTAAGTGCTCCAACTGGGAGAAGCTATTTTAGAGTTCATTTACATCAGAACCATCACAGTTATGCTCTTGAGTCCATGTTTATTTATTTTTTATCCACTTTTGAAGTAACAAGTGTAAGAACTCACAATTTGTCCATCAATTCAGAAAATGTTCAATCAAGACAACAAATGAGCTTTGTTAAATGAACCCTGCTGTTTCATTATGTAATACCTGACATGACAATGCTGCCATTTGCATGTGCTGATCCTTTCTGGTAAGTTATTATGTGTAATTTTACATGACAGGTAACACTTTTGACTGCATATATATATAATATATATATTATATATATGTGGCAAGGGAAAAGTTAGATTAAAAAATAAAATTTCAAGACTCTACAATACTTACCTACAGAATGTATTTTTACTTTGTGTGGTTAAAAACACAAGAAAATTTAGAATATGTAGAAGGAAAGTTTGTAGCACAGAAAGATAAGGAATAACTTAAAATGTAAGCCCTGATTAAGTTAAAAGTCATGAAAGATATTTCAGCAAACAAAAATTGGAAAGAAGATGTGAAATCTCTCTTGAGTGAATACATTTTAGTATCATTAATATTGTATCCTTCCCAAAATAGACTAAGTTACCATTCAGTAAGTCTGAGTATAATTTCACAAATTGCCCTGCATTGGTCCATGTATGACCATGGAATCCAGACTTCAGTATACATCAGAATCTGTGGCTCAAGAACTGATTAAAATATAGATTGATATGGCCTGCCCCAGAATTTCTGAGTTAGTCATTCTGATGTGGAGGCTGGAAGCAGGCATTCCTAGCAAGTCCCTGCAGAAATCCCTGTGAGCATTGCTACTGTATTAGGAGCCATGTGTTATATGAAAAAAATGTAAGCTAGTGCTTCTGAAAGAGGACTGGTTTGCTTTGGTTCTATGAGTACAATTTAAGGTAATACATCATATTTGATGCTGCATTAACCTTCCTATTAAATTTTATAATGAAAAAATCTTCTCTCAATAAGTTTTCAGATTTTCCAAGAGCAAGAGCCTCTAGAAATGTTTCTTTCAAACTTGGATAATTTAATTTATATAGTCTATTCTGTGATTTAGGTAAAATAAACTGATGAATCATATCCTCTAAGTACTATATAGAATTTATTTAAAAAAATCTTAAGCCACTGTTTTAGTTTTTAAATTAATAAATGAATAGAGGTCTGGGTGTGTTCAGTGGTAGAGCATGTGTTTACCATGCACCTGGCCCTGAATTTAATCACCAACAGCAAAACAAAATAAAATAAAAGTTGCTTATTTGGAAGAATATTTGATTTATCATATTATATCAGTTTAGTTTTTTGTTTATGTTTTTAGCAGTACTGAGGATTGAACTCATAGCTTTGTGTTTGTTAGGAAGGTGCTCTACCACTTGAAACTTGTCTCCAGTCCTTTTTGCTTTAGTTAATTTTGCTTTATGCCCGGGTCAAGCTGAATTAGGATCCTCCTGTTTGTGCTTCCCTATGTAGCTGGAGAAGATGGGTAATGCTCCATAGCATCCAGCCATTGGCTGAGATGGAGTCTTGCAAACATTTTTGCAGAGGTATCCTCAAACTGTGATCCTCCCAAGCAGCTATCATTACAGGTTTGAGCTACCATGCCTGGTCTTAGGTTTTTGTTTTGTTTTATTTTTTCTTTGTTTGTTCGTTCTTGCAAACCTGTAGTGCTTTAAAATAAATGTCTCCTTTCTGCTTCTCATGATAATGGTTTTCATTCTTCATTGAAAAAGATTGTTCATAATGGTAGAATTAGAACTGCAAGGGAATTACAGGAAGTCTTATATTTCAGAGAAATTGGTTTGGCCTTTGTAAAGCTGATACCTCACATGCCCTAAGCCCATGAATATTCATTGAGTTCTGGATCAACACTTTATGAAGGATATTTAGACTTTAAAGAATAATAGGGATAAGTGGGTGTTCTAATTTTCCTCATCTCTAATTCTCAATACCTTAAAAATGAGTAAAAACATAACCAAACACTGATGCTGATTCTAGAATAAGCCTCTTCTTATGTACTTCAAAGTATACTGGCTTGTTATAATATAATTTAAATCAGATTAGAAGAGGAGTAGATACAGTAATATTAAATTCTGCCCATGGTTGCATAGTTGTGTATACTGAATTACAAAATTATAAAAGACCCTACTTTGGGTAGTTTATTTAAATAGCATCTTTTAAAATTAAGGTAAGATAATGAATTTAACATCAAGGACAGAGTTTGCATTTTTATAATGTTAAAGAGAGGTGATCAACTTGAAGCCCATTTTCTTACCAGTCTCTTAAATGTAGCAGACTGGGGAAGAAAATTTTCATTTATCCAAACCAAATATTTAATGAAAACCTACTGTAGTCCACCATTTTTCTAAGCTCTGGAGATAAAACAAAGAATAAAAGGCATTGTCCTCATGCAAGGTATGTTCTAGTGAATTTGGGGTAAGATAGTTCAGGAAGACATATATGAAAATAAAGTGAGAATATCACAAGTCCTGCATACAACAAACAATAATTGGACTACAGTACTGAGAGTAGTATTCCCCATGGAATGCTTTGCATATGCCATTGGTAATGAGATCTGAATCACAGAAGACAGCAATGCAAAGACAGAGGAAAAGCAGTCCAGACAGAGGAAATAACTAGCAAAGTATTCTTAAGACTTCAGGGTTTCACACTCAGAAGTTCTACAAGTCTGCATCACAATGCACAATACAAATTCTGTGGAGGTAGAGTTGGATTTTATCAGAAATAAATTAGAAATTCACTAAATTTTTCTTTTAAACTGAAATCTAGGGCTAGAGTTGTGGGTCAACTGGTAGAGCTCCTGCTTAGCAAGAGTAAGGCCCTGAGCTCAACCCCTAGTACTGAAAAAAAATCTACAGTGATTTGTTAAATTTTTTTGGTCAGTGTAGGAGGAATATGAGACAAACTGTGTGGCCTCGTAAGGGGCCTGATTGCATAATTTACAAGGCATAATTACCATGATGTAGCAGCAAAACTAAATATAAAACATTAAAAATGCAGTCTTTCAAAATAAAGTAATATTAGCCAATTTTAAAAGGAAAAATTTAATGTAGGTAATATTTAATAATCATCATTAGAACAATATTAATTATGTTCATTGCTTCCCCCAGTATCTTGTATGACTTTGGGGATAGAAACTAATTATAGTTTGTTAAAAGGGGAGCATTCTGATTTTTTGTAACTGAATTCTTATTACAATTGATCTTAGTATAAGTAATATTCAATGCAAGGCAATAAGATTATGCATAGAGATAATTGTTTTATATTTTCTGTATTGATTAAATATATCCTTCATAGTAGATACAGTGAACTTTGAATAATTTAGCAACATTTTTCCAATATTTGGATTTAATTATTTAAGAACTCACTAGCTGATTAATGATCAATAAACTAATCTCACCTTAAGCCCATCTGTTACACTTAATGATCGTTAGCTATATTTCACTGAATCTTCAAAATGAAATAAAGACCTGTATTATGAAGTTGATTCGGGCCTTGTCTATTCTAAACTTTCCCATGAAAAATGGTGGTGATACACAGTGTTCTCCTAGTGTAACTTAGGACCAGGAATAAAAGTGCTTCTTAAACAAGAATGAGTTATGAGATTTAATTCCAGCTCTGGCAATGATTCATTGGATAACCTTGGGAAAGTTACTTCAACACTCTCTTGTGGTTTCCTAGTTGTAGATGGGGATATTAACCATTTGCCATGGAAGTCCTAAGCTTCACTTATGAGAGAACAGTTGCTTCCTCTGCATTTTAAAATACAATTGAAAACACTGTGATAAACTAGTTATTCTGTCATAAATACAAATAAACAAACTGAAACATATAGGATAACAAAAACATTTTAGGAAGATTTTATGTTTCAGGTACTAGGTTATATGCAATATAACAAGAAGAATATAACACAGTTGACCTCAAGGACATCATTTCAAACCAAAGAGATAGGTTCATATAAAAAGTAAATTCATAAATATGGTATGTGCCACTGAGAATGACCACTAGAAGATAAGAATCATAACAGAAGAGGTCTCATTTCTCTGGCTAAGTATTTTCAACCTACCTCTCATTCAGAAACATTGACTGTTACTATGGTTATTCAATTTTCATTTACTAAGTAGATGTTTACTGACTTTTCCCATGTACCTATCATAATTCCACAGCCAGAGTTATTAGTGCATTAGTCAGTTTTCTGTTACTGTGACAAAATACTCAAGACACTCAACTTAAAAGGAGGAATGGTTTATTTTGGCTTGCAGTTTTGGTTTCTGTTTCAGTCTATGGTCAATTAGCCCTGTTGCTTTGGGGCCTGTGGTAGCACAGGCAGGAGCACATGATGGGGGAGACATACTCATCTCATTGCATCTGGAAAACAAGCAGAGCGAGAAAGAGGAAGGACCCAGGGTCCTAATATCCCTTTTGAGGGTATACCTACCCCCCAATGACCTCACTTCCTCCACATATACTCCACCTTTTAAAGCTTCTACTACCTCCTTCTGGTGCCATAATCTAGCTTTTAACATATGGGCCTTTGAGGGACATTTAAGTCAAAGCTACAAAAGTTAGCATGGACAAATACTGTGTATTGTAGTAGGGGACATAGGTAACAGCAAATAAAAATATATGCTATGATATCGTACAGTGATAAGTGCTCTAAAGAAATAAAGTACAGGATGAGATGGAATATCAAAGTCTGTGATTATAGCTCATTTGATCAGGAAAGACTTTACTTAAAGACCACCAGGTGAAGAGTGGACTGAAAGTATAGAGTGACTGAAATATGAAAATGTATGGGAAAATGCAGAGACCCTGAGGTGGGAAAGGCCTTATATATTTGAGGAATAATGAATTACCATGTTTCTAGGAAAGAGCTACATATCATATCAAAGTGCAATGGAAAAGTTTTGCCGTTTTTGGGCAATGGAGTGACACTATATGACTTAAGTATTTAGTGTGACTTCTCCAAACAAGAAAGACTCTAGGTGAATGGTAATGAAACAGTGACCCTAGAAAGGGACCCTGGAAGTTCTTGTGGAAATCACTGAGGTGGTAAAAGCACTCAAATTTGTCATGTATATTTGATACATACCTTGAAGTTAGAGGAGTAGGATTCTTTGAGGATTCTATTCTAACCCTAAAAATGAGGAGTTTGATAAATGTCTGGCTTTATGTTCTGAGTACCTGGATTGCCATTTACAGAGAATCAGATGAGGGTCAAGAAGACAAAAGACCTATTATGGGAAATATTATGATTGAGAATCCTTTGAAAAATCAGAGTAAAGATGTAAAATATGAGTCTAAGTCTCTGTGGTGAAATTAAGCTGGAGATGAAAATTTTATGATCATTGTTATATGGCTGATACTTAAATCCACAGGACAGGACACTGTCAGTGTGGATGAGATCAGAAAGTAAAGGAAACATGGAAAGCAAAGAAATTGAACAAAAGAGACAGATTGGGCAAAACTGTGGGAGGAAGCTATCTGGGGAGTTGCTTCCTAGAAGCCTGGTGTTCTAAATACTCTTGGAAAACAGTGCTGATGTGTATTAGACATGGGAAAGACATTGGATATTTTTACGTTTTTCAGATACTCTTCTTCCATGGGGGTAAAGACATCAAAACAGATATAAAGTGCCAAAGATGAAACAAGGACCAAGGTGATAAGCAGAGCGATGAGCGCCAACTATCCTACAAGAGCTCAGGAAAACCTATAACCCAGACAAGCAGAAAAGACCATAAGCAGGCTATTTTTCACCACAGATTTGTGGAAAGCTCATGAATTACAGCATCAGGCTCCTATAAGAATATGAGTGGAGACAGAAAATGAAAAATGGTTTAAAGAAAATTAGTTTTAAGATTGAGAAAGTGCTACATAGAAACTAAACAAATACACAAAAAATACATATTAAACAATTAGGATATTTTATTTTATTGGGGAGAAATAGTTCATATTAGGTTTACAAAATAAGAAATCAATTTTTAAATCTGAATTTCTAAGAGATGATTGGATCAGGTTTAGAAAATCTACCATTAATAATTTCTGTATGTTATACTTGATATATTGTAAGAACCTGTGTAAATGCAACCATGTACCCCCACCCATCACAACAACAAAGGGAAAAAATTCTAAATTACAATATCTTACCTAGAAATTCCAATTTACAATCTCACCAAGCTATAAACCACTAAGTGGGTATGTTTCTTAGGTTTTATCAGGCAGTAGAACCTCTTGAGTAGAATAAAATAAAGGAATACATGATCATAACCAAATGTAGGATCTGGTAAAGAAATTTCTGGAGTGCTACTGCTTCTCTGTCTGATGCTGAGCCTGAAGTTGCAGTGGGTCAGCGAGACTGGTAGAGAGAAAAGCTAGACAAGAAGCAAACGAGAGTAGAGAAGAAACTGTGTCTCTGCTTCCAGGCTTCATGTAGTGATCTGCAAAAGATGCCAATACCTAACACCTCAGATATCACATGAATATGGCTCAGGGGTCCAAGAAGCTGAAGGAGGAGGTCAGGAGGTAGATGGTGGAGCTACAGGCCCAGCTGCCATTGTATAAGAACAAGGTAAGCCAGGAAATGAGTGACAAGGTGCATGAGTTGCAGAACACCTGACACTGCACTGACCCATAGTGTGGAATGGCTGCTGCTTCACTGCCACTTGCAAATCTCACACAAATATCTCTTCTGCCCCAATCTAACTTGAAACATGAGAGATGATAATTCTGGAAAACAAAGGTCCAGTTTAGCTAAGTAGTCCCAATTACAAACCACCCACAAAGGACATGTTGCAGGCATTGTCAGACTTTCTGGGCCTTAAAAATTAACACTCCCATACATTCTATTTCTGGAAACTTCTGAAGAATATATCTACTCAAGTGAGAATGTGAACCAAATTTAAGAAGCATGTAGAAAGCTTGGGTATGGTGGCAACACGTGTAATCACAGCAACTTGGGAGTCTGAAGCAGAAGGATCTCCCAAGTCCAAGAGTTCAAAGTCAGCCTGGGAAAAAAATAAGACCATCTCAAAAAAGAATTCAGAACATGGATGATCAATACCTCAAAGAGATGATGGGAATCCCTAGGAGGATGCTCAAGGACAACTTCATGTCCTAGGGCATCAAGTCTGAATGTGAGCAAAGCAGATACCAGGAGGAAAGTATCCAGGAAAAGAATGGTAAGAGTTACAAACTTCCCAAATATCCCATTTTGAGAGGATATTTAATACTCTGACAGAAATTTTAGGAATGAATTAGTAATGTACATATAGAAAATTAATCAAGTAAGAAAGAGAGACAGAGACAAGAGACAGAGACAGAATATAAATGACACAAGAGAGAAATGCAAAGTGACTGAAGCATGGCTTATTTTTAATTCAAGATCAATGTCAGTGAATATTATTCTCCCAATAATAATAAGGACATTAGGAAGAGAGTGAGGGAGAATTGTATAGGGGTGTGTGTGTGTGTGTGTGTGTGTGTGTGTATGTGTGTGTGTGGCATAGATTGTCAAGAAGTAGGAAAATACTACGTTATTTAGAAACATGATGACAAGAAACAGAAAAAGAATGAAAAGTGGTCATCAGGGTAGGGTGATAGTTTGATGCTTACTGTTAAACAGCTTGTGGGACATATTTAGCTTTAAGATTATATAATTAAGAGGTTGATGAAAATTAGAGGAAGAAGAGTAGAGAACAACTGTGACTAATGCTGTGGAGAGGATGTCCAGTGATGTTGGGAACATGAACGTTTCCAAGTTGGTGACTCTGAATGCAGTGATTTCTTTGGAAAGGTGTAAGAAAAGCAGGTATTGTTTGGGGACAGGAGCTATATGAAGAAAGTGGAGGCAGTAGGTACCTCTACTATGGAGTTTTTGTATAAAATCATGGACAATCTGATGAGAGATTATTTTGATTAAGGAGAACTATTACTACTTATTTATACACTGATGGCCATAAACCTGAAAAGAATGAGAGGGCTAGATCTAGTTGCTTGGATGGTCAAAACAAGACAAGAGAGGACTGTGTCCCTCTCTTGGGTGTAAGTGTTGACCCATCTCTTCAACACTTCTCTGATTCCTCAAAATTTTCACTTGAAACACTGCAATAATCTCATAAATATTGTGATACCAATTCCCTATTTACTATAGACTTATTCTAACACAGCAGCCAAAATAATCACAATTAGTGGAGACTCTAAACTCAGATTATGCCAGTTTTCCTTCTTCAATTTCATGATAGCTTCTCTTCCCACTTGAACTAAATCTAAGACTCTCACAATGGTTTAGGTACCTTTGCAGATTCTATCTCATTGCTCATCTCACCCACATTCCTATCCAATTCTGCTCTCAGTCAGCTCCAGCTATGCTACTTTTCTTGTGAAACCTTAAACTTTCTAGGACATGTCCTCTTCTCTTGTTCATGACTCTCTCCCTGGATATCCATATGGGTTACTCCATAGCACTATCAGAGCATTGCTCAGATGTCACCATCTCAGGTGGCAATGTATCTTACTTTAGTCTATATTGCTGTAAATTCCACTGCCACACCAACTCCCTGTCCTGATTCTATGAAAACTTATTACCTTCATGCATTGAATCTAAACTTTATAGGTTTACTTAAAACTTGAGGTCATACTTTGTTTGTTTATTTTTTTGTTTGGGACAGGCTTTCACTTCATTGCCCAGGCTGACCTTGATCAGTTCATGGGCTGAACTGATCCTCCTGCTTCGGTTTCCTGAGTAGCTTTCTAACAAGGTCAGACATTTCAGTACAGGTGTGGTTTTCTTCACCTCCAAGAGGGAATGGAGAGCCACATATACTTTTAACTTGGATTGATGTTTGCTAGAAAATAGTGATATGGGAATGGCAAAGGAACAATGTTAAAAACAATTAAAGCATATTAACAGTGGAATATCTAACCCAAACTATGTTAGAAGTGTATTAGATTGTAAAACTATGTAGGATGAATGGAAGTAGTTGATTATGCAGAATGAATTAAAAAGATGAGTGGGAGACTGTAATGTTTTAAACTGAAGGTGCTATATTGATGGTAACAATGAGTTCTAGGGTTAGACATTACAGCTGATATTGGAGTGGAAGATAAGAGCATTATAAATATGGAAGTATAAAGAGAGGTCAGGGAGCTCTATGAATTGTATGTGTCATATTAAAATAGCAAAAAAAGATATAACAGAAACTCCCAGTCACATGTGGAGTGGATTACAGAGTGCATCTAGGTTCTAGAAGAACACAAAAGTAAAGGCATGTTCAAAGAATAGTTTAAGGGTCCAGGGAAGGTTGCAGATAAATCTTATATATATTCAACAAGCAGGGTGAGATGTTTGAGTCACAAGGGAATGGGCAGTCAAGTCAGGTTGGAGGTACATGAGCCCATTGTCCCTAGTGGTAGAGTCTGAGGGCTCCAGAGATGTGAGGCACAACCAGATTTGCCATAAGAGCTCTTAGGGGAAAGTGAATGTTCATTCTGAATGGTAGTCTGCTATCGACTTCTTAGGCAGTTTAAAGTGATAAAAAAGTGTCTATTGGTAGATGCTGAATGGCATATTCAGTAAGAGACTGAAGACAACTTTGAATTCTCCCAATGGACAGATATCTTTGTACTCAAAACAAAGCTGTTTCATTATGCAAACAAAATCTATGATCACTTTCGGTGGAGAAAAGTGAAAAAGAAAATGAACAGTAGAATGAAAGAGAAAAGCTGGGCACCAGTGGCTCACTCTTGTAATCTTAGCTACTCAGGAGGCAGAGATCAGGAGGATTGCAGTTTGAAGCCAGCCCAGGCAAATAGTTTGCAAGACCCTATCTCAAAAAAACCCAAAACAAAAACAGCTGGTGGAGTGGCTCAAGGTGAAGGCCCTGTCAAATGAAGAAGAAGGAGAAGGAGGAGGAGAAGGAGAAGGAGGCAAAGGAGAAGGAAGAGGAGGAGGAGAAGGGAAGAAAAGAAGGAAGGAAGGAAGAAAGGGAAGGAGGGAGGGAGGAAGGAAGAATGGAAGGAAGGAAAGAAGGAAGGAAGGAAGGAAGGAAGGAAGGAAGGAAGGAAGGAAGGAAAGAAGGAAGGAAGGAAGGAATGAAGGAAGGAAAGAAGGAAGGAAGGAAGAGAAAGAAGCACATTTAAAATTACAAAGTATATCCAGCCACAGTAATTTGCAAACACAATCAATATTCACTACACTGGTAAGACACAGTAGCCATTATTAAGGCCCAGTTCCTTTGACTTGTTCTGGTTTGACATCTAGTACACTTTTGGCTACATGGATGCTTGAAATACTCTGAATCATCCAATTAAACTAGCACTTGAAAGGGTTAAACATCAGTTGACAAGTATAAAATATTTCAAGGCTCCTTTGAAAAAGACATCTACAAACACTGAAATTATCTTGGAATGACTTACTTACAGGTATTATTTTCCAAGAGCATGATTCTTTATGTAGCAATGTTCTCACAGAGCCACATGTCACCTGCTTTCCACTCCTGACAAACAGGGCAAAATACTCACATTAACTTGCAATTAACCACTTTAATCTACTTCTGGCAATGTCTTCTTCATCATCTTCCTATTCTAATACAAGTATCACCTCTGAATTGAAGGTAGTTAAGTAGAGAAAAGAACATAAACACTCACACAGAGGCAACTTTAGAGCACTGAAATATAACTTGGCTCAAATCAGTTCAACTTTGTACATTTGGTCTTAATTTCTAATGTAAAGTAGCTCTGCATGTTGCTAGCTGATGTCACTGATGAATGACAACAAAAGTGCATGGATAGATATAATTAATAACCATATGCTGTATTATTATGAACTAAGAGGAAAATAAAAATTAGAATGAAATAAAATCAGAAATTAGCCATTCAATTAAGGCAAGGGTAGAGGCAAAAGGCATTTAGGATAAAAATCTCATGTGTTGACTGAAATCAGGATTGTTTAGATAAAATAATTGAAGACAAAAATCAAGCCACAATGATAATTAAGAAAATGGCAATTAAATATCTACCTTTTCTATTTCTGTTTGTTACTGTTAGTAATAAAAGGAAAGAAAGGTCATAATGTGGAAATTTAAATCATAGTGATTAAAAGCATAATCTATATGTTGAAATATAGTATGTGTAACATAAAATGCTGTAGATATAGAGACCAAGTTACGTAATCTAGTATAGAGAAACAAGATAAAAACCATTACAAAAGATTCGTTCCACTGTGACCAAAACTGATGAGTTTACTCCTAAATAAAAGTATCCTTGATTGAGCTTGAGCTCTAACAAGACCTGGAATGATATGGATAATGGGATCATTTCTCATAATCTCTAAACATATAATAGAAGACTGTTGGGTGATGAGAAGGAAAATTATATGAAACTGTCAGGGAAGAGATTTTAAACCCTGAAAGACTCAGGACTTTCCTGAGTATGCTCATGGTCATATTAGTGATTAGCATTCAGGTTTGGGAAGCTTTATGATTTTCCAAAATTTTTAATATAAATTTCTATGAAAGAAAAATATCAATGAAATGTTTTTTTCATAAGAAAAAGCATAACTATGAAAGTCTAAATCTCCTTTTCCTCTCAACAGCAAAAATTTTAATGGAAAACAGAATGCGGAAAATGAAAGCTATTAGAAGACTTTTAATGGGAGAAATAATGAGGTAATATGAAATGAACATTTCTAGAGTTAAGGAGGTTCTGCCCTGAGGTGGGGGGAGGGAGGTGGGATAACATAGGAGGGAAGGTGGTTCAAATAATGTATACACTTGTAAATAAATGCCAAAGATACCTGTTGAAACCATTCCAGGAATTGGGAGAGATGTGAATTCAACTATGATACATTTGATACATTGTAAGAATCTTTGTAAATGCTACAATGTACCCCCACCCAGAACAACAATAATAATTTTAAGCAAACAGAAAGATGAGATTTAATATGGTAAAATTTCAGAACTTAAAGGTTAATTTCTGAAATGGATAAAGGCATGGTTCAAGTGATAGAGTGCTTGACTACCAAAGTACAAGTCCCTGAGTACAATCACCAGTGATGCCAAAAAAAGTGAAAAAGTAGTACAGAGGGCATTCTATGAATAGAATAAAGACCAATTTGGCAAAGATCATATATTTATTCCATTCCAATGAAGATGGTTAACAATGACAGCTCCAAAGTTCTTCAAAATCCTTTGCTAATCTCAACAATATTCATGTACAAGGACAAAATAAGAACATTTTTTTGTTGATCAAGAAAACAAAACAAAACAATGCTTCAACCTTGATTCACCAAATAAAACAGAGCAAAAAGAAAATAACATAGGAGCAGGTGGTTTATTATGGAAAGTAAAACCAAAGAGCAGGGTAAGGACAAGAATGAGCACAGGGAAGGAAAGAGAACCTGGGGACACAATTTGTTTGTTAGCATTATCATTCATTTCAGGAATGTAAGTAAGTGTACTTATTTTATGTGTAGAGTTCAATAGATTTTTAACTGTGTTTATACACATACAAATAACATCCAGTTAAAATAAAAATCATTTCCAGCAACCCATAATTTTCCTTGTGGCTCAAATTCAATGTATACCCAGTATTCTGATATCTGTCATTGTTGACAGTATTTGCTTCCATTTGGATACTTTGTATTGGCCTACATTCAGTATGATTAATCTCACCTTCTCCCGTTAAATTCATTTCACAAGTCCATAATTTGAGATAATGTATATTTGAATTTTTGAATGTTGATTGCATTGTTTTTCATAGTCCCATTTTGTCTGTCTTTTCTTGTATTTTCCACAATATTTCTAAAAATTTTTTTAAGCATTCTTTTCTGCAAAATCCAATATCTGAATTCACTCTGGTACTTCTCTCGCCAATTTTCAATCAGTGGGCACTGGGTGTTTTATTAAGCATTACAATTTACTTCTGGATGTCAGATATATGAAATTATGAATGAAAAATTACAAATCCTGTGTAAGATTCTAGTCTCCAAAGAAGTTAATTTTCTTTAGTCAGGAAGATCATTTTAATCCTCATGAAAATTTGTTTGGGGCTTCGTATGAGTTTGTCTCTTAATCTTATGGTTTGGGGCTTCTTATGAGTTTCTCTCTTAATCTTACAGTTTAATCTTTCTAATTTTCAATAAAAATTTAAGGTGTTTATCAAACTCCTTTGACTTGACAAGCCTTGCACTCTGAACACTTCCTTTATCATGACAGGTAGATTCTGAAATCTCTTACACGCCTTAATCTCCCAGCTACTACAGCCACTGGATTTCTGGGAGTTACACCTTATGTATGCATAGTTTATGAGTCAGAGGAATTTTTTAATTCAAATTTTGCGTTCCCCATCTGACTCTCACTTGAGCATTCAACTCTACTCCCAATTCTCATTCAATTTTCAACCACTTTTGCATTCCTGACATCTGATTTCTACCTTCTCAGTCTGGTAAAACTGTCAATTTCTACAAGGACTTTATTCTTCTGAACACAGAATAGCTGGAGACTAAGGATCATATTTCACACTACCTGTAGTGTTGTCTGCTTCGATTGGTTTCCAGCATCTTCAATTTGGTGTTTCTGTGTTTTTTCCCCATATTTTGTAAGCTTTTATACTTATTATCACCATTAGGGAGTGTCCAAAGCCCTCTGTCTCTAGACAGTTGATGAATGTGATTTATTTTGCTCATGAAATATCTTCTAAAAATCTTTGGATTCTTTCCCACCCTACCCCACTCCCCCTTCACGTGCTTTGTCAAAGCCTCCATCAATTTTTATTGCTACTAGGAATTCTATCTTCTTTTATTGTTGCATGAACCCTCACTTTCTCCATCACACTCAGACTGTATTCTTCTAAATTGAATTCTTATCTGTTAATTCTTTCTCTGTCCATCCATATGTTCCTGTAGAAAATCAATTTGGAAACAATTTTTGTCCATGGTATAAATTGTCAAACTGAGTTAATTCAATTTTAGGACATATGATTTCCAACATCCTGGAAATTTCAGACTGTTCTGGAATGTATTATGGGGACAGAATCATTTGGCAAACATTTAACCCAGCTTAAGGGGTCCTTCTGTGGAAAAACAGTAATATTCCAAAGAAGCAATACCACACACTAGAAACAGCAGCAGTTGAACTAAGAAATAAGAGTTAAACTATAGATACTGAAATAGGTTGGAAAACCATATTCAGTATGGCTCTGGAGCAGAAGGAAGTTAGATTCGAGTATGGAGATAAACATGAACACACTTTAGTAATCTCCTTTTTAAATTTTTTTCTTTATTATTTATTCATATATGCATACATTGTTTGGGCCATTCCCTCCCCCTCACCCACCAACCCCTCCTTTTCCCTCCTAACCCCTCCCTTCCAGGCAGAACCTGTTCTCCAATAATGTTGAAGAGTATACATAAGCAATAATAAGAAAGACATAGCATTTTTTGCTAGTTGAGATAAGAATATCTATACAGAGAGATTCCTAGCATTGTTTCCATGCACAAGTGTATTACAACCCGAACTGATTCATCTCTACCAGACCTCATCACTACTTTCCAGTCACCTTCCCATACTGACTTCTGTTGTTTTAAGGTTACTATATTAGCTTCCCTGCTGTGGGGATATCAAACACTTTCATGTTTTGGGTTTCCTACCTATCTCCATTCCTCCTGTATGGGCTCTCCCTTTAGCATGTGACCCAAGTCCAACAACATTGCTGCATTTGCCTTAGATCTAAAATTTGCACATGAGGGAAACATACAAGTTTTGGTCTTCCGAGCCTAGCTAACCTCTCTCAGGATGATGTTCTCTAGTTCCATCCATTTAAGAATGAAATAATAAGATTTCATTCTTCTTTATGGCTGAGTAAAATTCCATTGTGTATAAATATCACATTTTCTTAGTCCATTCATCAGTGGTGGGGCATTTTGGCTGTTTCCATAACTTGGCTATTGTGAATAGCACTGCAATAAACATGGATGTGCAGGTGCCTCTGTAGTAACCTGTGTTGCATTACTTTGGGCATATCCCTAGGAGTGGGATTGCTGGATCATATGGCAGATCTATGTTTAGTTTTTTAAGAAGCCTCCATATTGTTTTCCAGAGTGATTGCACTAGCTTGCAATCCCACCAGCAATGTACAAGTGTTCCTTTCCCCCCACATCCTTGCCAACACTTGTTGTTGGGGGTGTTTTTGATGATAGCTATACTAACAGTAGTGAGGTGGAATCTTAATGTGGTTTTGATTTGCATTTTCTTTATGGCTAGAGATGGTGAGCATTTTTTCATGGTTTATTTTATTTATTTTTTTTTTTGCCATTTGAATTTCTTCTTTTGAAAAAGTTCTGTTTAGTTCAGTTGCCTAATTCTTTTATTGGTTCATTGATTTGGGGAGAATTTAATTTTTTGAGCTCCCTGTATATTCTGGTTACCAGTCCTTTGTCTGATGTATACCTGGCAAATATTTTCTCCCACTCTATAGGTGGTCTCTTCAGTATAGAGACCATTTTTTCTGTTGTGCAGAAGCTTTTAATTTTATGTAGTCCCATTTGTCCATCCTTTCTCTTAGTTGCTGAGCTTTTGGGGTTCTATTGAGGAAGTCCTTGCTTATACCTATTGCTTCCAGAGTGTTCCCTGCTCTTTCTTGTACTAACTTTAGGGTTTCATGTCTGATGTTAAGGTCCTTGATCCATTTTGAGTTGATACTAATGCAGGGTGATAAACATGTATCTAGTTTCAGTTTTCTGCAGGCAGATAACCACTTTTCCCAGCAACATTTGTTGGTGCCTTTATCAAAAATAAGGTGGGCATAGCTGTGTGGATTCATATCCAGTTCCTCTATTCTGTTTCACTGGTCTTCATATCTGTTTTTGTGCCAGTACTATGCTGTTGTTATTGCTATTGCTTTGTAATATATTTCCTCAGTAGAAGTCCATCAGCCTAGTATCTAAGAGAAAAGATTGACAAATGGAACTACATGAAATTAAAAATCTTCTGCACAACAAATGAAATGGTCTATAATTTGAAGAGACCACCCAAAGAGTGGGATAAAATATTTGCTAGCTATACATCAGACAAAGGACTGATAACCAGAAATATATACAGGGAACTCAAAAAACTAAACTCTCCCAAAATTAATGAACCAATAAAGAAATGGGCAAGTGAACTAAATAGAACTTTCTCAAAAGAAGAAATTCAAATGGCCAAAAAACACATGAAAAACTGCTCACCATCTCTAGCAATTGAGGAAATGCAAATCAAAACCACACTACGATTCCACCTCACCCCTGTTGGAATAGCCATTATTTAGAAACACCACCAACAACAGGTGTTGGTGAGGATGTGGGGAAAAAGGAACACTTATACATTGCTGGTGGGAAAGCAAGCTAGTACAACCATTCTGGAAAAAAATTGGAAGCTTCTTAAAAATCTAAACATAGATTTGCCATATGATCCAGCAATACATTTCTTGGGGGATATACCCAAAGGAATGCAACATAGGTTTCTCCAAAAGCACTTGCACACCCATGTTTATTGCAGCACTATTTACAATAGCCAAGTTACAGAAACAACCAAGAGATCCCACTATTGATGAATGGATAAGGAAAATGTGGTACTTGTACACAATGGAATTTTATTCAGCCATGAAGAAGAATGAAATCTTATCATTCACAAGTAAGTAAATGGATGGAACTGGAGAGCATCATTCTGAGCAAGGTCAGTCAGGCTCAGAAGACCAAAAGTCATATGTTTTCCCTCATATGCAGACTTTGGATCTAGAGCAAATGCAGCAATATGGTTGGACTTGGATCACATGACAAGGAGAGAGTGCTATGGGAGATATAAGAATAGGTAGAAAACCCAAAACAAAAGCATTTGATGTCCCCACTCCAGAGGAGCTAATATAGAAACTCTAAAGAAACAGAGATTATCATGAGAAGTGGATCAGTAACCAGTGTAAAGATGAGTTAGAGATGAATCAACATGGGTTGTAACACATGTGCACATGAAAGAAATGCTAGGAATATTTCTGTATAGCTATCCTTAACTAGCAAAAATGCTTTGTCTTCCTTATTATGCTTGTGTCTTATTTTCAACAAAATTCATGATAAAGGCAGAACAGGACCTGCCTGGAACTGAGGGGAGAGGGGGGAGAGGGTGGGGGAAGGGAGCAGGGGTGAGTAATGACCCAAACAATGTATGCATGTATGAATAAATGAATAATAATAAAAAAAAGAACTTCAATCCTAGGATACTCTACCCAGCAAAACTATCATTCAAAATAGATGGAGCAATAAAAATTTTCCATGATAAGCACAAACTAAAACAATATATCACTACCAAGCCACCACTACAAAAGATTCTCTAAGGAATTCTGCACACATAAAGTGAAAGCAAACAAAACCATGAAAGGGCAGGCAACACCAAACCACAGGAGTAGAAAAGGCAAGAAAGTAAACAGTAACATTGATTCAACTGCACACAATTAAACACTTAAACAACAAAGACAATTAAATGAAAGAAATCACCACATACTTATTAATACTAACACTGAATGTTGACGGACTTAATTCCCCCATCAAAACACACCAACTGGCAAACCAGATTAAAAAGGAAGATCCAACAATTTGCTGCCTACAGGAGACCCACCTCATCAACAGAAACAAGCACTGGCTGAGAGTGAAAGGCTGGAAGAAGATTTACCAAGCCAATGTCTCTCCAAAACAGGCACTGGTAGCAATACCCCTCAGATGAAGTAGGCTTCAAATTTACATTGACCAAATGAGATAAAGAAGAACACTCCATACTAACAAAAGGGGAAATACATAAAAAGGAAATAACAATTATCAACCTATATGCACCCAATGTCAATGCACCCAATTTCATCAAACATACTCTGAAGGAACTAAAAATAAATATATAGACCAACACAGTGGTAGTGGGAGATTTTCATACCCCTTATCACCAACAGATAGGTCACCAAACAAAAAAATCAATAAAGAAATACTAGTACTAAATCACACCATAGATGAAATGGACCTAACTGATGTCTACAGAATATTTAATCCAATTTCTGCACAATATATATTCTTCTCAGAAGCTCATGGAACCTTCTCCAAAATTGATCATATCTTAGGGCACAAAGTGAGCTTCAGCAAATATAAGAAAATAGAAATAATCCCATGCGTTCAATCTGAACACAATGCATTAAAACTAGAAATCAACAAGAAAAACAGCAGTAAAAAAACATGCAAACAATTGGAAGCTGAACAACACACTGCTCAATGATCAATGGGTCATTGATGAAATAAAAAAGAAAACTAAAAGGTTCAAGGAAGTTAATGAAAATGACAACATGACCTACCAGATCCTGTGGGACACAGCAAAGACAGTCCTAAGAGGAAAGTCTATAGCCATGAGTGCATATATTAAAAGGACAGAAAGATCCCAAATCAATGACCTAATGATACATCTCAAACACCTAGAAAAACAAGAATAAGCAAATCCCAAAACAAGCAGAAGGAGAGAAATAATAAAAATAAGGAGTGAAACCAATGAAATAGAAACAAACAAAAAAAACCATACAAGGAATCAATGAAACAGAAAGCTGGTTCTTTGAAAAAAATAAATAAGATTGACAGACCCCTGGCAAACATGACTTAAATTAGGAGAGAAAAAACCCAAATCTGTAAAATCAGAAATGCAAAAGGGGAGATAACAACAAACACCACAGAAATCCAGGAAATCATCAGAGACTACTTTGAAAGCCTATATTCTAATAAATTTGAAAATCTTGAAGAAATGGATAGATTTCTAGATACTTACAACCATCCAAAACTGAACCAAGAGGATATTAATCACCTAAATAGAACTATAACACAAAATGAAATTGAAGCAGCAGTTAAGAGTCTCCCAAAAAAGAAAAGTCCAGGACCTGATGGATTCACAGCTGAATTCTATCAGACATTTAAAGAACTAATACAAACCCTCCTTAAACAGTTCCATGAAATAGAAAGGGAAGGAACACTGCCTCACTCATTTTATGAAGCTAATATTACTCTCATCCCAAAACCAGACAAAGACACCTATAAAATGAGAACTATATGCCAATTTCCTTAATGAATATCGATGCAAAATTCCTCAATAAAATAATGGCAAACCAAATCCAACAACACATCAGAAAGATCATCCACTACGAAGTTAGCTCCATCACAAGGATGCAGGGGTGGTTCAACATACACAAATCTAGAAATGTAATACAGTACATTAACAGAAACAAAGACAAAAACCACTTGATCATCTCAATAGATGCAGAAAAAGTCTTTGACAAGATCCAACACTACTTCATGATAAAAACTCTAAGAAAACTAGGAATAGAAGGATTGTGCCTCAACATTGTAAAGGGTATATATGACAAACCTACAGCCAATATCACACTTAACAGTGAAACACTGAAACCGAGAGTGGGAGAGGGGAGCAGGGGGAAAAATGACACAAACATGTGATTAAATGATAATAAAATTTTTTAAAAAATAAAAATAAAGAAAGAAAAAAAAAGAAACACTGAAACTATTTCCCCTAAAATCAGGAATGAGACAAGGGTGCCCACTATGCCCACTCCTATTCAACACAGTACTGGAATTCCTAGCCAGAGCAATTAGGCATGAAGAAGAAATAAAAGGAATACAAATAGGTAAAGAAACTGTCAAAAATATCCCTATTTTCAGATGAAATATTCTATACCTTCAGACCCAAAAAACTCCTAGACACCATAAACAGCTACAGTAAGGTGGCAGGATACAAAATCAACTTGCAAAAATCATTAGCTTTTCTATACACCAACAAAGGACAAACTGAGAAGGAATATATGGAAACAATTCCATTTACAAGGGCCTCAAAAAAAATCAAATACCAAGGAGTAAGCTGAACAAAGGATGTGAATGACCTCTATGAGGAGAATTAAAAATCCCTGAAGAAAGAGATTGAGAAGAATACAGAAGATGGAAAGATCTCCTGTGCTCATGGAGTAGTAGAATCAACAGTAAAAATAGCTATAGTTCCAAAAGCAATCTATATGTTTAATACAATTCCCATCAAAATCCCAATAACTTTCATCACAGAGATTGAAAAATCCACCCTAAAGTTCATTTGGAAACACAAGTGACTGCAAATAGCCAAGGCAATATTCAGCAAACAGAGCAATGCTGGAGATATCACAATACCCAATTTCAAACTATATTACAAAGCAATAGCAAAAAAAAAACAGCTTGATACTGGCACAAAAACAGACATGAAGACCAGTGGAAAAGAATAGAGGACCCGGATATGAATCCACACAACTTTACCCACCTCATTTTACAAAGGTGCCAAAAATATACAATGGAGAAAAGACAGCCTCTTCAACAAATGTTGCTAGAAAAAGTTGTTATCCATCTACAAGAAACTGTAAACTAGATCCATGTCTATCATCCTGTACTAGTTTCAAAACAAAATGGATCAAGGACCTTAATATCAGACCTGAAACTCTGAAGTTAGTAAAAGAAGGAGCAGGAAACACTCTGTATGTAATAGGTATAGGCAAGGACTTTCTCAATAGAACCCCAGTGGCCCAGCAACTAAGAGAAAAGATGAACAAATGGGACTTCATAAAATTAAAAAGCTTCTTCACAACAAAAGAAATGGTCTCTAAACTGAAGAGACCACCCACACAGTGAAAGAAAATGTTTGCCAGCAATACATCAGACAAAGGGCTGATAACCAGAATATACAGGGAACTGAAGAAACTAAACTCTCCCCAAATCAATGAACCATAAAGAAATAGGTAACGGAACTAAACAGAACTTTCTCAAAGAAAGAAATTCAAATGGCCAAAAAGCACATTAAAAAATGCTCACCATCTCTAGCTGTAAAGGAAATGCAAATCAAAACAGCACTACAATTCCACCTCACCCCTGTTAGGCTAGCTATTTTCAAAAACACCCCCAAAAACAAGTGTTGGCAAGGATGTGGGGAAAAAGGAACCCTGGTACACTGCTGGTGGGAATGCAAGCTAGTGCAATCACTCTGAAAAACAATATGGAGGCTTCTCAAAAACCTAAAGATAGATCTGCCATATGATCCAGCAATCCCACTCCTAAGGATACCCAAGAGACTGCAACACAGGTTATTCCAGAGGCACTTGCACAGCCATGTTTATTGCAGCACTATTTACAATAGCCAAGTTATGGAAACAACCAAAATGCCCCACTGTTGATGAATGGATCAAGAAAATGTATTACTTGTACACAATGGAATTTTACTCAGCCATGAAGAAAAATGAAATCTTATCTTTCACAAGTAAATGAATGGACCTGGAGAACATCATTCTGAGTAAGGTCAGCCAGGCTCAGAAGACCAAAAGATGTATGTTCTCCTTCATATGTAGACTTTAGATCTACGGCAAATACACCAATGTTGTTGGAGTTGGGTCACATGACAAGGGGAGGACATATATGGGAGGTATGGGGATAGGTAGAAAACCCAAAACATAAAAGTGTTTGATGTCCCCACTCCAGAGGAACTAACACAGAAATTTTAAAGCAACAGAGGTCAACAGGAGAAGAGGATCAGGAACCAGTGCAGAGATCAGTTAGAGATGAATCAACTTGGGTTGTAACACATTTGTACATGAAAGGAGTACTAGGAATCTCTCTGTATAGCTATTCTTAACTAGCAAAAATACTTTGTCTTTCTCATTATGCTTATGTCTTCTCTTCAACTAAATTAGCGATATGGGCAGAACAGGTTCTGCCTGGAAGCGAGGGGGTTTGGGAGAGAGGGTGGGAGTGGGGAGCAGGGTGGAGAAATGACCCAAACAATGTACAAACATGTGAATAAATGAATAAAAATAAATAAATAAATATCTATTTATTAAATAGACTCCACTGTGTTGGAGTCTACATATGCTTTTAGATCCTTCAGAGTATGTTTGATGAAATTGGGTGCACTGATGTTTGGTGCATATAGGTTGATAATTGTTATTTCCTTTTGGTGTATTTCTCCTTTTATTAGCATGGAGTGTCCTTATTTATCTTGTTTGATCAATGTAAGTTTGAAGTCTACCTTGTCTGAGATAAATATTTTTACTCCTGCCTATTTTTGGAGGCCATTTGCTTGGTAAATCTTCTTCCAGCATTTCACCCTAAACCAGTGTTTGTTTCTATCAATGAGATGGGTCTCCTGTAAACAACAGATTATTGGATCTTTCTTTTTAATCCAGATTGCCAAACAGTGTCTTTTGATGGGGTAATTGAGTCTATTGACATTCAGTGTTAATATTGGTAGGTATGTGGTGATTCCTGTCACTTAGATGTTTTTGTTGTTTAAGGGTTTGATTGTGTTCAGCTCCATCAATATTACTCTCTGATTCCTTGTCTTTTCTTCTGTTGTTTGGTACTGCCTGTCCTTTCATGGTTTTGTTTGCTTTCATTTTCTGTGTGCAGAATTCCTTGGAGAGTCTCTTGTTGTGGTGGCTTGATGGTCAGGTATTATTTTAGTTTCTGCTTATCATGGAAGACTTACTGCTCCATCTAGTTTGAATAATAGTTTTTGCTGGGTGGAGTATCCTAGGGTTGAAGTTATTCTCATTCAGTGCCTGGAATACCTCACTCCATGCCCTTCTTGACTTTAAGGTTTCCGTTGAGAAGTCTGCTGTGATATTGATGGATTTACCTTTGCATGTTATTTGTTTTTTCCTCTCTTACAGCCTTAAATATTCTTTCTCTATTCTCTGTGATGGTGTTTTAATGATAGTATGTTGTGGGGTAGTTCTATATTGGTCAAGTCTGTTTGGTGTCCTGGAGGCTTCCTGTACCTGGATGGGCATAACTTTCTCTAGGTTTGGGAAATTTTTTGTTATTATTTTATTGAATATATTACAAATCCCTTTTGCTTGGACCTCTTCTCCTTCTTCAATGCCCATGATTCTCAGGTTTGGTCTTTTGATGGAGTAGGTCAGTTCTCACATATTCCCTTCACAGGACTTAAGTTGTTTGACTAATAGCTCTTCAGTTTTTCCTTTAATTTCCATTTTATCTTTAAGTTCTGAGATTCTGTCTTCCAATTGTTCTAGTCTGCTGGAGTGACCTTCCACTGTGTTTTGTATATCTGTTTCATTCTTTTTTCTGAGGTTTTTCACATCATGGGTCACTTCCTCTTTAATATTGTATATTTTTGTCTTTAATTCATTCATCTCCCTATTTATAGTGTTCTCTGTTTCACTTTGGTGTTTATTTTGGGCTCCTATGAGTTCATTTATTTGTTTCTGTGTCTTCCACTATTCTCTACTTTTGGCATCTTGAAATTTCTTGAGTGCCTCTTGTACATCTTGGTTAACCATGTCTAGTATCATCTCCATGAAATTCTCAGTGATTACTTGCAGGATTTCTTCTTTGGTAGTGTTCCTGTGGACACTGTTTGGTTTCTTGGTGTCATTTATCTTTGTTTTGTTGGAGTGTGGAACTAGGTATCCATTTTCTTCATTTCCCTCTCAATCCTGTATTAAATTATTTTGGGAGGGAGAATGGTTTCTGTCCCTTTTTCTTCTTCCCATCACTCCACTTGGTACTGTGCAACTATATTCTTGATAGGCTAGTTGCTGATTTCAGTCACCTGTTTTCTTTCTCTTGATTTAATTTTGTTTTGTGGCTGTATTGGGTTTTTAGCTAAGTGTGTGTGTGCTACTTCTGTCCCTGGTCTGGGTATAATTTAGTATTAACTAAATTATAGTTTAGTTTAATACCTGACCATTAGTTTTTGTGTTACATAGAAGATCCCCTGGTGGTAATATTTATAAGCAGTGGGAGTTGAGGGGGTTAAAGTTTGTAAAGCTAGGTGTGAAAATTTGGGTATTTGGGTAGGGTGGCACAAAAGGTGGAGATGGTAAGTGAGGTGGGTGAGTGGGGGCTGCTGTTTTTGTGGTCTGTGTGTGTTTGGGTATATTTCTGTTGTTGTAGAAGAGTGTGTTTATGTTAGGGATTGCAGGGGTTTGGGGATGTATAAAGTTGGTATAGTTGGTTGTTCGGTGGGTGTTGAGTGTGAAGGAGGGAGGGGTAGTCTGGTGACAGGTTAAGGGAGAATGGGAGGAGAAGGTGAGGGCTGGGCTGGGGGAAGAGTTGGTGAGAGGGGGAAGAATAAGTTGTGAGATAAGGGAGCAATGGGTTTTAGCACAAGAGAAGAATGAAGAGTGAAGTGGGTGAGAGTAAGGATGAGAGGATGATGATGGTTAAGTTGATAGTATAGAAAGAGAAGAGAGAAAAAAGGGTGATAGGAGTAAAAGTAAAAATAGAAAACCCACAATAAAAAAACTAACAACAACAACAAAAGAAATCAATGGGGAGAGATGAACAAACAACAAACAAACAAGAAACAAAACAAACAAACACAAAAAACTCCAAGTTCAGGAACAGTAGAATTTCATTCTTAGTTTAAGTTCTGGTTTTAGTCCTCCAGCTTCCAGTCCTGGTGTTGGTATTTAAACAGAAGCTCTGTCATAGTCTAGCCAACTGGTTGGCGTAGGGTAGTGTTTTTTCCTTCTGTCTTTCAGCAGCAGCTGCTTGGTCAGATCCTCCCTCAATGAGGTGTGGCAGTTTAAGTTTGCATGCTGTCCTCAGGTTCAGGAGATCATCCCTGTAGCCTACCAGCTGTCCTGCTTTGGAGTTGGCTATTCACTGTACTTGTTTACTGGGGCCTTGTTTCTTTTCCTTGCCCCCTTTCTCTGGTGCAAGGTCAGTGATTCATCAGCTGGCTCCTGATGTCAGCATGTTGTGATGGTTTGCTGTTTGTTTTTCAATTTTGTGGAGCCGTTTGACTTAGGGTGTTGCTCACTGGCTCAGGAGATGAGCTTTGTGGTCTGCTACCTGCCCTACTTTAGGCAGTGGCTTATCACCCACCTGCTGTCAACCTTCTTGCCTTCCCAACCATTTGTTTACTGATAGTTCATGTGGAGATCAATTCCTTGTCTCTCCCCCTTCTCTCCAGTGCACTTTAAGCGTTCTTGCCCCCTCTGCTGTGTGCTAGTTTGCAGTTTGTTGTTTATTTTCAGGTTTTGGAGGGGGAGGGGTCAGTCTGCCCAGGAAGCTAAGCTGGTTTATCCCACGGGTGGCTGGGTGATTACCACGTGATGCTTGGCACTCACTTGTTTGGTCTGCCGAGTGTCTCCCAAGCAGGTTTAGAGCCGGTGTCTGATGGTAGTGGCAGCCCTCCTGTTTTCTCAGTGTAACGTGGCATGGAGAAGCTTTCTTTGGTCTAGGGGTTCAGGGTGTCAAAGTTTTGATTCTCCTTAGTGCTTTATTTCCACCAAGTGTGGCTTCAGCATCTCAGCAAGGTTTTTATGCCATGGAGCTCATGCAGTCTGCTTCTGCACCCTAGTTGCCATCTTGGAGCCTCTCACCAGTAATCTCCTTATGATAGTCCACATTTGACTACTGAAGAATCACTGAGAAACTCAGATAGTTTTAGTTTCTTCAAAAAAGACTCAGAAAAGTGATTTATTTTGACAAAGGGTATCTTCCTCCTGGTTTCCAACTCTCTTCCCAGAAGCTAGTGTGCCAGACACAACTTAAGTCTCACAATTACTGGGGCTGTGAGTATGTGTGGTCCAGAAGAAATAATTATTAACCTATCATGCAAATAGTATTCTTTAGACTTTACACACTTAATGGTTGATCTTCCCTTACTTGCTATTGCTTTAATAAGACATGTTCCCTGAAACCTAACCATATCTCCTAACCAGGTAATTAAAACTTGAGAACATACAAATGTTCTTTTAATGTGTATCATCTTGAAAAACTCAAGTTCTAGCCCAGTGTCTTGGCATGCATCTGTAATTACTATGCTTGAGAGTCTTAGATGTGACATAGTGAGTTTCAGGCCAACCTAGGCTACTTAGCAAGTTCCTAGCTATAAGACCAGTGTCAAAAATCTAAAAGGGAAATAAAAAACAAGTTATTTATCTGTTTTGGTTATAGTAGAAAAGCTTGTGAAAATAAGCACAGGAGTAATAATGCTACTCACATGTAGCATTGAGAGTTACCTTCAAAATAGCTGTATAGATTTAAGAAATTATTTCCATCAAGTATTTGCTATATTAACTTAAAAAAAGAATGGCATATTTTAATGTCTTACTTTTCAAACCAGAAAACTTGTTGATTCCTTAGACTATATTGATAGGTAGCATTGCATCAAAACTGAAAATTTGTCAATAGTTGGCCATATTATTCCAAAGACATTTTCAAAAAGTATATTTTATATTTTTTGAGGAAATTTTGGCTCACAGCAAAACTGAGCAGAGGGCACAGATTGCTCACATACCCCTGGCACACATCTATGCACAGTCTTCCTGTCCACTTTCTCTATCAGAGTGGTATATTTGTAACAGTTAGTGAACCTACACTGAAAATCAGCATCACTTGAAGACCACAATTTACACTAGGGTTCACTACTGGTTTATACATTGTGTGGGTTTGGACAAGTGTGAAACATTTATCTACCAGTATGAAATCACACAGAGCAGTTTCACTTCCTTAAACCCATCTGTGATCCTCTTATTCGTATTTTTCTCCCCTCAGCTTCTGGCCCCACTGACCTCTTGTACTATCTCCATTGTTTTGCCTTTTCTAAAATGTCAGGTAGCTGGAATCAGACAGTACATAGTTTTTTCAGATAGACTTATTTTGTTTATTAATATGCATTTAAGATCCCTCCACATCTTCTCATGACTTGACACCTTATTGGTTTGGGGCAGTTTTTTTGCTTTTTTCTGTTTTTTTTTTAGGTCAGAATGATATTCCACTGTCTTATGTACCACACATCACTTATCCATTCATTACTGAAGGGTATCTTGGTTACTTCAAGTTTTGGCAAATTTGAATAAAGCTACTATAAACACCCATATGAAAATGAGTTTTCATCTCTTTTGGGCAAATACCAAGGAGTGATTACTGAACATATGATAAGAGTTTGTTAGCTTTGTAAGGAACTTTCAAAGTGTCTAACATTTTGCATTCCCAATAGCAGTGCTTGATATTTACCCAGGCTCTGGCTCTTTGCCAGCATTTGTTGTTACTGTTGCTGATGAGTATTCCATTGTATGGGAATTTTTATTGCATCATTCACCTGTTGAAGGATGTGTGCTTTTTCTACTTTTGGCTATTAGATATAAGGTTCCTATAAACATTATTGATGTATGATAATTCAACAATAAAGTAATTTTTTAAAAGTACCTATGAACAGGTTTAGGATTAAATCTCTGCATAAATTTTCATTTCTCTGGGATAAATACCCAGTAGAATCCTTGTATCATATAGTAATTACATGTGTAGTTTTAAAAATTGCCCAACTGATTTCCAGAGTGGCTGTGCCACTTTGTATTTCCAATAGTAATGTTAGAGTTATTCAGTTTCTCTATCATTTATATATCCTTTTCACTGGAATTTCTATGCATGTTTTTTCCTTTTAAAATGGATTGCTTCTTTGTTAAATTTTGAGAATTCTCTATGCATTTACTATAATATAAATGTTTGTATCCTCACCCAATATCCGTATTTTCAAATTTAATCACCAATGTAATGGCATTAGGAAGTGGGGCTTTTGGTACATAATTAAGTCATAGGAGCAGAGCCCTCAGAAAAGGGATTAGTGTCCTTATAAAAGAGGCCCCAGAAAGCTACCCTGCCCCATCCTCCATGTGCAGACTAGGCAAGAGGCCTGATTTATGAAACAAGAAGAGGCTTTTACCAGACTCTGAATTTGCTAGTGCTTTGATCTTGGAATTCCCAGCATACAGAATTGATATACATAAAATTCTGCTGCTTATAAACCAACCATTTTTGGCATTTTGTTTTAGTAGCCCAAATGGACTACCACATATATTCTAGATAATAGCTCTTTGTTGGATGTGGTTTGATAATATTTTTCTCCTAGTCTATAATTTGTCTTTTCATCTTCTTAACAATCTTCTCAACATTTTAACAGCAAATATTTTAATATTGATGAAGTCCAATGTATTAATGTTTCCTTTTTTGCGCTTTGGCATCAAATTAAAACTTTTACTAAGCCTTAGATCCAAAATGTTTCTCCTATGTTTATATCTAAAATCTGTTTCACATCTTGTATTTAATTTCATGTGATCCATTTTGAGTTACTTTATGCATAAGGGCAAAGTTTGGTTTATATATTTTTGCCCAAACATGTTGATTGTGCCAGCATTGTTTGTTGAACTGATGGGGCATTTTTGTTGAAAATCAGGTGGACATATTTGTGAGACTCTCTCTTAGCTGTTTTAATTTCTTTCCATTGATCTACCTGTATATCCTTCTACCACTATAATACTATCTTGATTACTGTAACTATATAACAATCCTTAATGTAAAGTGATTTTTTTCATTGTATTCTTTTTTCAAGATTCTTTAAGCTATAGATGGTCTTGTAGAGTTCAAATAAATTTCAGAATAAGCTTGTCAATGTCTAAAAAATCTTTCTGGGATCTTAATATAAATTAAATCTATAGATATATTTAGACAGAACAGATACATTTACTACTTTCACCTATTCTATCTAACAATGTGTTGTGTCTTTCCAAGGTTATTTAGGTCTTCTTCCATTACATTCAGCAACATTTTGTAATTTTTGGGATATAGATTCTATATTTTGAAAAAATATTCCCTATTTTTTACTTTAGACTTTCAAATGACAATTATTCAGAGTTGTACACATTGTGGTAAGATTATAATTTTTATTCATGTGTTTATACCTCTTTTTCACTCCCAGAACTATTGTTATTTTTATCTTTGGGTTTTTTTTTTTTTCCATTTCCTACCCACCAAAAGGGAGAGTCATTCACTGAGGAACTGGCAAGATGGCAAACAGTCCATTAATAGTTTATATGTAAGTATAAGAGATGATATTTGAACAATGACTTTTAGAATACCCTTACTGATTTCTATAGACTTTATAATTCAATTTGCAGAACAGAGGAATAGGTTTGAGAGTTCATAAACATAAAACATGGAAACCCTATCAATGCTTCATCATTTTATCTAGAATGATGCTCTGAGATTAAAGATACCTCCTGAAACCAACTAACTATGCTTTGTGGTTAGGTTATTCTTTGTGATAATGTAACACTAGCATCAACTCCTCCATGGCTTACCTTTTCATTCCCAATAGAAAAGAAGGGACTTGGACTTTCATGGCTTTATATGATAATTATATCAAATTTCACAGAGAAGAAATGTTCATGATGGTTAATAGAGCAAAGGATTTGTAATCAGTCATGCTTGGCTTTAATTCTCCTTTTAGAATAGCTTAATTTTATAACTAGTTCAATTTCAAGTTGAAATTCTAAAATTTTCTTCTCCTGGTTATTTTGAGAGTTTATATTTAGCATACAATACTCAATGCACAGTGCCTCCCACATACAGGTACTCAATGAATAACCTACTTATTATCTTCTTTTAAATGTATGTGGCTTTTCAAAATTATTGTTACCTAGTGCTTTGGATATAATAATAAACTGCTATTAATTATATACTTATACTAAGTATTGCATTACCTTTGATACTATTTGGAGATATACAAAGTAATTGCCCTCCATAAAGCAACCTGAACATCTCATATTCTGGCAAATTTTCTCACTCTAAAATATTCCATTTTATTGTATAATGAACCCCAAATAATAGAAAAATATAGTGAAAAATCAACCTGAAGTCTCTTAATAAAACATGCCAACAGAATCATATATAGACAGTATGTAACTGTATCATTACTATTTAGCTAGCTTGCTCTGAGTTTCTCATTAGTTCTGCTCACCTTATGTGATTCCTTACTGCATAGTCATGAAATCAATAATGAATTGGTCCCAGAACACTTAGGATAAGTTTTTCATAGAAGTAAAAATGTATATGATTATTTTTAAATATATATGTGTATGTGTGTGTGTATTTTTTAACAAACTTTAGTATATTAATTGCATATTTAACATAATTTTGTTATAATTGCTATTTAGAGCCATTATTATCTATTAATATTGGAAATAATAATAAAATGAAAACTTAGTCTCATCTGGTCTCATATTCACATGGTCGGTGAAGAAATCAAGGGATAGCTAGGTTGAATGAGTTACCACTATTCACTCTTCTCACTAAATTTTACTATAAAATAGATGTTTAAGTTGATGAATAGAGAGTCTTATATGAATACCTAGTCTAACCTGAAATAATGTGCTGATAGTTTTTTCCCCTTTCACAATTTGACTCTGCTTTTTGTATCATTTGAGAATATCAAAATTTTCAAATGTATTATTTATAATCCAGTGTCATGAAAATGTCTTTGATCCTTAGCATTCTAATAGCATTTATATAAAACTTTGGACAACATGAATGCAGCCAGATGCAGAGATGGGTTATCACGATCATTCTATGATAAGCAATTAAGTTCTGTCTAAAACTTAAAACTATTTGGCATTTAAATGTGCACATCTAACAGGGCCCCAGTGGCTCACACCTGCAATCTTAGCTACTAAGGAGGCAGAGATCAGAAGGATGACAGTTCGAATCCAGCCAGGGTAAACATTTCATTGAGACCCTATCTTGAAAAAGCCTATCACAAAGAAGGGACTGGGGGAGTGGCTTAAAGTGAAGGCCCTGAATTCAAGTCCAGTACCACAAAAAAAAGAAACAAACTACACAGTTTGGATTAAAATTTTTACCCCATAGATATAAACTAATACTAGATTTCTGATGTTAGTATGGAGAAAATAAATTGAATTAGTAATTTAAATTAAGTGTTTAGAAAAATTAAAAGAATCTTGAAATATTCTTACAATATGTACATACCATGAAGAAATTTCTGATTAAATTACAGGGACAGGTATGTAAGAAACTTGCTTTTTAAAGATAGAATAGCATAATTGATCTAATTGAGCTGGAAGAAATGAGATATGAAACACAGAGGGGGAAATAATTACTGAGGGGGACACCAAGGAAGGCCAGCTGAAGAGGAACTCCTTGAGCTAACCCTGAAGACTCCATGGCTTGTGGTACATTCATGTCATTTAATTTATCTTACTTAATTTGAACATACAATTTTTTTTATTTTTAGAAAATAATGTAGATGCATCATGTAGTAGGCAACCTTTATTGCATGTTTTTAATCCCTTAAATGAGTCTACAGCTTTCCAGACCATCACCTCCATGGCCCACTTAAGAGGTACAACTTTTATCTCTTTCCATTTCTTTCATAAAATACTTCTATTGACTGGTCTTAGCTTTAGGCAGTAACTATTCATTTCTCTTGTGTATGATGAGAGCAAAATCTTATATCACTATCTCCATAACAGATAATGTAATACTCATCCTAAGCAGGTACACATCATAATGTCACCATTCTCCAATGTGGTTATGTTACCATTTGGTGATAAGTGCTCAAAAGGAGCACATCTTATTTAGAAATCTGACCAAAATCAGATTGAATCAATAGCTATGTAAAGACTATGAGATAACCTACTATCTTCCCTCTGAACAAACTGGCAAGCATTGCCTTCAAGCTGTGTTCATCATAGAATTTTTTGTCTTAGGGGACTTTATTTTTCACGGTATCATTATCAATCTAATTAAATAATTTCACAGTTTCAAGGCTTACAGGCATAATCATGTTTAATTACCTAAACGGTCTTGAAAACAAGTGGGGCCGGTAGGGAAAATTAATGAAACAAGAGGCAAAAATTTGATGTGTTCACAGAGCCAATTTGTAGAGATGAGTCCATGCCATTCCTGGTGTTGGTTTTAAAGCGATGTCTTACCCTTTCCAACCATCATCCTCCCACCAAACCTGCTCTCCTTTTTCAAACAGTAAGCTCTTCGAGGTCTGCAGAATTTAGTTAAGATTTTCTGATCTTCATGTTTCTTCTTCTTTTTTTAATTTGGAATTGAGAACTTGCCCATCATTAACAAATATGGTTAGGTTACATTTTTCTTAGATCACAAACTTTGAGTGGAATCATTTCTAAGTTTGTACAAACAATTAAATATTTCTTCTTTCAATTCATTTTTATCCTGATTAATTTGAGAGACAGTTATATGTGAGTTTGCAGAGGCACGTGGAGGTAGAGGACCTATGCACATCTAGGGAAATCAAGATCAAAATGAAACAAATCTCAAAGGAAGTTGTCTCTGGTTAGATTCTTTTACCTTTATCAGGACTCCATCTCTAGTCGCCTAGTATCTTCCTTTTATTTTCCTTGCTACCTGGATCCAAAATTTCTTTCCCTGTATTCTACCAAAAATTAACTGATATGTTTTTTATTGACAAAATGCTATATATCTTTAATTAGAAATAACACTATGCAAATTTGAATTCTGCCTTACTTCCTTAGACCACTAAAATCCCTACAATTCTTATCAAGCAGAAATAAGCACTTTCAGGAATCTGATATTTGTCTCTACAGTGCTGAATACATAGGCATATGCTCTTTACCTTTACTTTTCTTGCATAAGTGGAATTACACAGTTGTCTGCATTATTCTTTCTAAATATGCTTTGTCAGATGATAACTATAGGATTGATACTTCAGAATGTGACTTGTTTCTCAATTTATTTAGATTTTCTTTCTTTTAGCAATAAGTTCAATTTGAATTTTGAGTATTATTTCTATTTTATGTACAGATTTTTTGTTCATAAAATGTTCCAAATTCATTTTATATTCATATATTTATATTTTACATTTTCATTAATATTGAAGTATAACATACCTAAACAGAATGAGTAAACCAGAAGGACACAGGCTTATGAATTTTACAGTGAGTTTGCTGGTATAACTGTTAATGAAATCTAATCTTTACTTCTGCTGATCTATTGAAATCCTGGAAGACAGAAATTTGGGGCAAGAAATAGATTTATTCAAATCAAGTCCTGGGAAAACAGAACAGACTTTTCTGTCTCAAAACTGCATTTTGAGGTGGGAGGTCAAAGGTACAAAGGACTTTTATGGGAAGCAGAGATCACTGTGAAACAATGGGCAAGAAATGCCCTTGCCAAGTGGGACTTTTTTCTTTAAAACCTTGTCTCCTCCACTTCAAAAGTCAATCTGGCACATCTGTAAACCCAACTACAAGGGAGTCATAGATGGGATTAGGGTCCAAAGTCTGCCTAGGCAAAATTGTGAGCCCTTTTCTGAAAAATAAGGGCTGATTCAAAAAAGGCTGAGGCTATGACTGAAGTAGAAGAGTGTTCCCTATCAACAATAAGGCCCTGAGTTCAAATCCCAATCCTACACAAAAAAGGAAGGAGAACTGGGCCTGGGGCCTAACCATCTAGGGCCAGCATCTTGCATTTTCTTTTCAGGAAAACATACTCCTTTTCAACAAGTCAATTCATATGGACTTAAAGAGAAGGAAAGGCCTCTATTTCTCTAGAACTTTGGATAAAGTGAGAAAGGAATGAGTCCTTAATGAGTAAGGAATGGCTAATGCAAAATTAACCATTCCACCTGCTCTGTTACAAAACCAGCAACCCAGAATGACTAGGAAAAGGAAAGAAATAGAACACTTCCAGCACTGAAAACAAACCTTTAATGTGCTACTCAGGCACTCTTTCCTTAAAAATAATTGCTATTCAAAGTCCTAAACCTCTAAGTAATTTATACCAATGTCTGAAGATTATGTAAGTGAATTTTTGTTGTATAGATTCTTCTGTATCTTTTGTCTATTTTGTTTTATCTCAACATTTTAATAGTGAGATTTGACCCTGACTATACCTGGTAAAAAGTCTGTTCACTTTTACTGTTACATAACATTCCATTTTATAAACATAAAAAGAAAAAGATATTTAAATTTTTCTGTTAGTACACATTTGAATTGCTAATAGTTCATCATTATTAAAATTTGTACTGCTATGACCATTCTCACACATCCATTTGAGCATACATTTGTAAGCATTTCTCCTGGTAAATAATTGGTAGTAGAATTATGCCACACCCTTGCTAACATTTTTAATGTCTGTTCTTCTTTACTTTAATCTTAAGCAAAGTTTTAGTTTTGTTGAAGTCTTAATAGTCTTTCTTTATGATTACCATATTTTGTGTCTGACTTAAGATATTTGTATCAACCTCAAATGCATACAGATATTGTCTTACGTTGTAGTTGTTGTTTTGTTTATATGACTTAACTGTTATGTTGCCTCTCCCATATAAATTTGCAAGCCATGTGGAATTTCTTTTGATGTATATATGCATAAGATAAGGTCCAGAATTTTTCCATACCAATATCTAATTGGCTTAATTGATTTTTTTTAACTTACAGTGCTAGAAATTGAACCCAGGATCTTGTGCTGCTTGCTAGGCAAATGTCCTATCATTGACCCCAGCCCCATCTTGACTCAATACATTATTGATATATATATATATATATATATATATATATATATATATATATATATATATCCTTTATTATGTTGAGATACATTTCTTCTATTCCTAGCTTCATCAGAGCTATTTTTTAATCTAGAAATGATGTTAGATTTTGTCAAAAAGCTTTTTCTGCATCTATTGAGATGATCATGTGATTTTTGTCCTTGCTTCTATTTATATACTGCATTGCATTTATTGATCTGCATATGTTGAATCATCCCTGAATCCCTGGAATGAAACTGACTTGATCATGGTATACGATCTTTTTTGGTATGTTGTTGAATTGTTTTGGCAAATGCATTTTTCTTGTGATCCAGTGTCACTTTTACTGTGCACCAAGTAGCTATATCATGTGAGCATCTCCCTTAGCAATGTCAAGTTCTATTCTATGGATTCTTTATACTCACACCAGTACAATCCCACCTTAATTCCCACATCTTTGCAACAAGCCTTGGCTTCTGGTAATGGATACCCACTATTTTGATCTTCTTGAGAAAGCATTCACTATTGTAGTTTTTAAAATCTACTGGAACATTGACTGTATTTGTAGTCACTCTATAGAGCAGTTTTGAAAGGAGTGACTATTTTACAAGACTTAGTCTTCCATGCTATAAATATACCATGTCTCCCCACTTATTTATTAGGCATTCTTTAATTTTTTCAAAATGTGTAGAAGTCTTCAGCACAGATGACTTGCAAATCTTTCATTAGATTTATTCTTTGATATTTCATTACTTGATGTTATAATAACAATAACTTTATTTAGATTGCATTTTCTCTTTGTTATTGAGATAAAAATGTCAATTGATTTCTTGTTAAGCCTTATCTACTGAAACATTGCTAAATTCATTTATTAATTCTGTATTTTATCTGTACACTCTTAGAATTTCTATATAAAAAATTGTCATCAGGAAAATGGTGATCTCCTTTACTTATGCATGTTTCAGTCTTCATATTCCTTACTTCTGTTTATTTTAATCATAGTTCTTAATATTTTCTGTTGGCTTCCTGAGATATTATGATTATTCATTGTAAGCTAAGATAAATTTTTATTTTTCTCATTTCCTTACAATGCACTGACCAGAATCATTGACTCCATTTACCCTTTATAATTGCTACCACACATGTTAATTCTGCATGTATATTAATCTCATAATATAATAATCACTTTTAATTATTGTTTTTCCTACACTTGGCATTTAATTTGTACTTATGTTTACCATGTTTTGATTTTTTTGGTTTTTGTGTTATACTGTTTTTTAGCTTATTCCATTTTGGCCTTTCTGTGACTCACTGTGAAAATTTGTATTGATCTCTCTTTTGGTTTTCTAATAGCCTATGATGATTACTCATCTATCTCTTATGTTCTTGCAGTTAGTTCTTGAAGTTCTTAGCTTCTAATTGTAGTTATTTATATTAGAAGTTACACGCATACTGAGTAAACGTTGGGAAACTGAGAAGTGTTGGTTTGTTATATTGATGTAGCATAATATGTGTGATGTTGCACTAGTCTTTTGCAGAATATTGCCATTGGGTTAACTGTGTAAAGGGTATGCCAGGATTTCTGTGTGGTTGTTCAGATATATATGCATGTAAATCTATAATTGTGTTAATATATTGTCCACTTAAAATAATCAAATAAGAGATCTTTCACTTTTACCTTTTAATACAATTCATACAAATTTCTTCGGTGAGAGAAATCAAGGCTGCAATCTGTAGTTGAGATTTGGATGGGAATAGTGGTCAGGAGCGAGATCTCAGAGCTTACAGTGTGAAGTATGCCCTTGGTAAGCAGTTTGAAATGATGTGGTGTCAAAGAGTGAACAAGAAAGGGAGCGCTTCCATGTGTGGAACAGTTGACATGGTGTGTTCAACCTCAAGGGATCAGGAAGTGTGTTCACAGAAGGGACTGGCCTCTCTGCTTCTTTGGTGTGTTGTGTTGGGGAAAAGCAGCAACTGGAAGTATCCATAGTGCATAGAGCCCACCATGATGAATCGGAGGCCACAAAAGGATAAAAGAGAATGAATAGAAATTGGGGGAATTAACAAAGAAATTAACTCACCTAGATAATATCAACTTTACTTTCCAACTATCATAAAAACAATATGACATCGGATATGTAGAAATGGGAAGAAAGCCTAAATTGTGACCCAAGGAAATTGAAAATTCATGGCCTTAAACGTTTAGATAGAGAAATAAATATATGTGAAAATTACTCTGTGAAGACCTTGAAGCAGTGATACTTTGATAGCAATGAGCACATATAGTATCCAAATATTGGCTTCTGGGGCTGGGGATATGGCTCAGTGGTTAAGTGTTTCCCTGGCAGGTATGAGGCCCTGGGATTGATTCCCAGTACTGCAAAAAAAAAAAAATATATTGGCTTCTAAGAAACATTCATCATTAAAAGGAACCAAGGCTCCAGAAAATTGACTGACTCCACGAAACGTATATGGACCACCTTTTGGGCCAGTAAAAATGTGCTCAGTGAATAACTAAGACATTTCAAAAGGACATCATGACCTGTGTAAATACCCTCCTTCTGGAAAAACCGTAGTCAATATGTTTATCAAAATAATGATAATGAATTATAGTCTAGTTAATCAAATAGTAATACATGAGTTCACACATATATAAGTAAATATATACATTGAAAGTTTGGTGAGGATAGAATATTTGCATAATTTAAAATATCTACCCCAAATATTCTTATTTTTTATTGATATAGTTTATTTTGTAAATTATTTTATCATTGTGCTAGGTGGGGATACATTGTGGCATTTAAAAATGTTCTATATTATATTATACTTGAAATCACCCCCTCCATTATTCTCCTTTATCCCACTCTCCAGAATATACTTATGAATTGTAAAGTGTAAAAGCTTAAATGTTTTTACATCGAAGAATCCTGGCAGATATCAATTGATCCAAATGGAAATTATCAGTAAGGGGACAAATTTAATCTGTTACCAGACAGGATATAATAAGAATAATGCATTACTCCTATGGAAATTTCTGTCAAATACATAGAACCTGCATTTCATCATAAGGAAACCATAATTATAACCAAAATTGAGGACTGTTGTGGTTTTGATCTGAACTGTTCCTGTACTGAAGGCTTGGTATTTAATCCGGCAGTACTTAGAGGTGTGGACTTTGGGAAGTGATTGGATCATGAAGCTCTTCCACATTAATGGATTGACTCATTGATGAATTCATAGATTAATGTGTTAATTGGGAGATGATAGAAACTTCAGGTGGTGGGGCTTAGTTCTCTCTCTCTCTCTCTCCCTCCCCTTTCCTTCTCTCACTTTCCCTCTCTCTCTCTCTCTCTCTCTCTCTCTCTCCATCTGTCATGAAGCAGGCTGTTTCTCTACACCACATGCTTTTTACATGATGGTCTGACTTGCTACAAACCTAAAAGCAATAGAGCTAGCCAGCTCTATTGTACTGAAACCATGAGCCAAAAGGTATTCTGTCACAGTGATGGGAAGTTGACACAGGACCATTCTAGAAAGCAACTGCTTTGTAATCTTTGAGATGTTAAGGCAAGGAAATGTAAGAAAAGTTGTTCCAGATTAAAAAAAAAAGACCTATAGATTGAGTAAATAAAATCAGTGATTCTGAATTATAACAAAAATGTTGACATAATGAATTACTTAACAATTTTCAAAACTTGAGTGGGGTATGAGAATTACATGGCACAAATGTTAATTTCTGAGTATAATTTGTTTGTTTTTGTATGTTTTGCATTCTTGTTTTAGAAAAATATATAATAAAAATTAAGGGAAGATTGGGTATCAGGTTATTTACATGTACTGAAATAGTTTAGAGAAAAGAGTTCTTTCTACTGGAATTAAAACTTTTTATGTAAATTGTGAAGTAAAGTTGTGAAGTAAAATACAAAAGTTAATTTCTAAACTAACTTAATTTGTGGTTACAAATGAGATCTCAAAGTGTGGTCTTGTAACAGAGAATGCATATTTAAGGAACTCTGTAATATGATTAATTAATGTGAATAAGTTAAAAGTTGATGCATACATCCTGCCTTACATTCTCTGCCTGAGAAGCTTGGGAAAAAAGCCCTCAGTCTGTATTATCGTAGAGCTGCTCCTGTTGGGTATTTTGTAAGCTGATTTGAGTCACTGGCAATCGTAAAAAGTTTGCAGTCTATTCATATTCATGGGCTCACAGACCATCAAAGCATTTCACTTAAAGGCAGGGAATCACCAGAGGTAACTCACACAAGTACTAACACTGGCACAAGGTGAGACTAGTGAGTATTTGACATTACTGTCTCTTGCCTTTGTTGCTATGATCTTCTTTTCTATATAAATTAAGATGTAGTAAAAATATAAATATTTATAATATATCATAAACATTTCTATTATTATGGAATTTTAATTTTAAAACATGTGAACTTGTACTGATATTTTCTCAATACATAGAGGCAGACAGAACTCATTAACTACTCAAACAGAAAGTGACAAATTTTACCACATTTTAATTTTCCTTTGTTTCAACATTACTCAATGGTAAATTAATATCTTTTCTTATTCTCATGAGGATATTAATCATTGCATTTACAAATCTTCATGTGTTCCACTGACTCTGTTTCTTTAGATGTTACGATGATTAATGATCTATTTCAATTTATTTCTAACACTGTGATTTTTGCTCTGTGTTTACCTGCTCTTCCATGATGAAATCATCATTCTTTCTTTCTAGACGTTTTTGTCAAAAATTATTGGGCCAACTAAAATCAATGGAGTGCTTTATTTTCACTACCGATTTTGTGTCTCATATACAGTATTTGTACTTCAGGCCAATTTTTTATTCTGCAAGTAGGTTTTGTGTTTTCTTTGTATGGATAGGTACATGTGTTTACTCACCATAAGGGAGTCTTACTGCAAAAATAATATTGAAATGCTTTTTAAAATGTTTGCTAGCATCCTTAAGTTAAGTGTTAGCTAATTTTCTATGTAAAATGCCAGACTCAAAATTATTTACTTGAGAAATTTGCATGTTTCCTGTAGTGTCTTCCATAATTTATTCTAATTTTCTAAATATTGCTGCCAAGAGGTCTACTGCCAATGTGACTTCAGCTTTTTTCTAAATTTTGACTTCTTTGGTATATTTTAGAATTTTCTGTTTAGCATTCGAGTCATCACCAAGCTTTCCCAGGGTTAAATCATCTTATTCATCTAGCTCTTCAGTAGAACTCACCAATGCAAAACATGATTTCTTTTTCAATTGATGGAAACTTTTCTTTGATTGCCTGATAGTTTTTTTCTTCCCTCTGCTCTCTCTACATACTTTGCTTATTTCACACTCTCAGGGGACTGGATCACTTCATCATTTTCCACTCTTGACATCAAGGCTTATTCTTCCAGCTCTGCATTTCTTTCCTCAACTGAGTCCATTATAATATTTATCACTTATGATGACAAATGTCACGTATCTTCTCTTACATGCTGAATCAAAACCTCAAAGCCAGGCAAGGTGGTGTAGGACTGCAATCCCAGCTATGTAGGAAGCAGAGATGGGAGGATCAAAGTTCAAGTCCAAGTTGGCATGACCACATCTCAACAAACAAGCTAGACAAGCATTTTTAGTTATTTTTCAGATATGGTCTTGTGAAATTGCCTAAGGGCTGCCTCATAAATCCTACCCTTCACCTCTTACATAGCTGGGATTAGACACCATGTCTGGCTTGTTTGTTCAAACACAATGTAGAAAAAAAAGGAGTTTACACATAAACAACAGCTGAATAAACAAAAAGACATGGATAGACAAGGGAACTATTTTCTATTAAGAGGGAGCCATGGGAGGAGGAAAAGGACTGTAAAGAGTAATGGGAAGTAATGTGTTCAAAGTACATTATAAACCCTTATGAAAAATGTCATATGAAACTCATTATTTCGTAAAATAAAAAGTTGAATACATAGTAATCATTTTAAATTTACACCCTTTTTCATATCAATTTATTTTTCCTTCATGGTTCTGATTTACTTTATTTTCCTGTGAATATCTCGGACATCCTTGGAAGTTAAGGCTTCCTTTTGTGCATCTACTTATTCTGGATCATTACTGTTAAGACTATAGTATATACAGTCTTATTTTTCTTTAATTTTTTATTTTCAAATAATTTAAGATTTATAGAAAAGAGTCCCCATTATCTTCATATGCTAATGTTAATATCTGACAACTGTCAGTTACCAGGGAATTGTCACTATTGTGATGTAATGCTGCTTTTGCAGACTTTGTTCTCTTATTTATTTTTTCATTATTTACTTACTTTATTATATCACTGAATTATGTTTGCATTGTTGTGAAAGAAACTATTACAAATTTAGTGGTAATTTAGAAGGTACAAAACAATACTCATTATAACTCACAGTTAGCCAGAGATCAGAAACTGGGCACTGCTAGCAGTCTCCCCTGCTTGACTTTCACCAGGCTGTGGTCAAAGTCCAGGCTACACTGCCACCTGGAGGCTTGAGAGCAGGATAGTCCATGTCCAACCTCATTCCAGTTGCTGGGAAAACCATTTTATTTTCATGCATGCCTCAGGCTCTCAACCTGTACTCAAGCCTTTCTTGCTGTTGACAGCAAACCATCCTTAGGTCCTAAAGAGTATTCGATATACTGCATATTAGTTCAAACATATCTGCCTCATTTTTACAGCTGTGTAATATTCCAGTGTATACAGTAACCATAGTTTATTAAATTGCTGTGCTATTCATGGATATTTCGGTTACTTCTATTATTTTGCAATTTCAGGAAGTGTTGCAATCAATAAGACTATATGTATCTTTCTTATTGCTGAGGTTCTAGCTCCAGAAGAGACCCTTAGAAACTGGACTACAGGGCCTAAAGAAAGGGTGCATGTAGTTCTGTTATATTTTTCCAAATTCTTCTGCAGCAGTGTGGAGCAAAGGTTGGCAGAATTCTATGAAAGGTGTGCTTCCTCCAGCTTAGGCAGCAGAATTTGATCATATACATTAAAATTTTTTTATCAGTCTGAAACATGAGATATGCTGTCAGTATTTTAATTTGCATTTCTCTCATTGTAAGAGAGTGTGAAAAAAATCTTTTTTGTATTTAAGGGATATTTTTATACTTTTGAGAAATTTTCATATCATGTTTTTCTCTTTTTAAATTGGGCATTTGGATCTCTGTTTCTCAATTTTAAGATTTTTTTTTAATATTAGGAATATTAGTCTTTTGCAGGATATCTTATCCCAGTTTGTCAATTCTCTCTTACTTTATTCATGGAGATCATTTTGCCATGAATTTTAAAATCTGTTCGTGCATTTTAAATGATGTCTTTAACAATTTGCTTTTAAATTTTGTGTCACACTTAGAAAGTCATTTCTTATACAAAGTTTAAAGAGTAAGTTACTTGTGTTTACTTCTAATATTTTTTAAATTGGTGTTTTATATTTAGATCCTTGAGTTGGAGTTTATTCTTGTCAATAGCAGGAAATTGACCTAACTTTATTCTTTTCTTTTTCTCCAAATGTAAATATCTTTGGCCCAATACTTTTTTTTTTTTAGTACTTGGGTTTGAACTCAGGGCTTCATGCATGCTAGCAGGAGGTCTACCACTGTAGCCACATCACCAGCACTTTTTTGTTTTGGGTTTTTTTCTACATATGGTCCATGAACTATTTGTCCTGGCTGCTCTCAAACCATGATCCTCCTGATCGCTGCCTTCTCAGTAGCTAGGATTACAGGTGTGAGCCACCAGCATTCAGCTGAAGTATTGTGTTTTAAAAAGTGATTTAAGATGCCAGTGTATCCATGTAATATATTTTATATGTACATGGCTCTATTTCCTGTTTTTTAATAAATTTTGCTTTAATAATATATTTTCCATTCATGAACCATTATCATGTTTTTAATAGAAACTTTAATGTATATTTGAATATTTTGTAATATTATCCTGTACTCAAATTATTTTTCAGAGCTTTCTTGGACATACTTAAGAGTTTATTTTTCCACATGAAGTGTAAAGCATGACCTCTAATATCTTTTAGTTTTAATGTCCTTACCCCCAAATAAACCTAAGACAAACACTAACCTACTTTCTGTTTCTATAATTTCCCATTCTGTGTTTTCAAGTGAAGGGACTCACAACTTGTGTTCTTTAGTGATCGCGTGCTTTCACCTAGCATGCTTTTCAGGTTCATTCGTGGTATAGGATACATCCATGTTTCACTACTTTTGTGACCAAGTAGTAATGTATTTTATGGTTATACCACATGTGTTTATTCATTGGTCTGATGATGGGCATTTGGCTCGTTTCTTCATTTTGTATTGTGTGCTGTAAGCACTGTGTACAAGTTTTTGTGTGGACCTGTGCTTTCATTTCTATTGGCTATTCCTCAATCTTTTTGGAAATTTTCTGTTAAGAGCTTTTTATCATTTTTAAACTAGACAATTTATATGTCTATTATTTGGCTCCACATACCTTGGGAACAAGTATTTTATCAGATACATGGTTTACAACTACCTTCTCCCAGTCTATGAATTGTCTTTTCACGTTCTTGATGGTGTCTTTTGACATACATTCACTTCTCATCTAGGTTCATGTCAGATTACCTACTTTTTCTCTGTAGTTTATTTCAATTCTTGTCCATGGAATGACATAGAGATTCAACTTCAACCTTTTTAAGGCCATCATCAAGTCACAGCACCGTTTTTTGAAAAATTCTTTATGGTCAAGACTTGTATTTATAGAAATATATTTATACTATATATATAATATAAAACATATATCACTATATATTTATGCATTCCTACATAAAGAGATATCACATATATATTATATATACATACTATACAAATGTGTGTGCGTTCTATTGGTTCTGTTTCTCTGGAGAACTCTAACAAAAATACTTTCTCTTCCTAACTTGCTGAATTTGTTATAGCAAACTATTCTATATTTATTTTTTTGAGATGGTGTCTCACTACATAGCCCAGGCTGGTCCAGAGCTCCATCTTCTTTCCTCCACTTCCAAAGTTCTAGAATTACAGATGTGTGCCACCACATCCAGCTAGAAAATATTCTAGTAATGTGTGTCTTCTAGTTTTCTTTCTTTGTCATAAAGCTAAAGGCTCCTTAGTAGTTGATCATATATACATATATATGTATATATAGTGACTTTTGACTTCATTTATTTTATTTTCTTTATTGTTTTCTACACCTGCTTTTATTAAGAACCATTTGAACCTTTGTTAAGTCTCTTCATTCCATCTGCTTTAGATTTAATTTGCCCTTCTTAATCTGCAGCCTAATGTAGAAAGTTAGCTTACTTATTTGAGATTTTTTTCTTCCTTAACACAGACACTCATAGCTATAAATTTGTTCCAAGCACTGATTTATCTATATGAGACTTGATGTCATGTTTGAATTTTTATTAACCTCAAGTATTTCCTAACTTCCCTTATGATTTCTTCTTTGCTCCATTGGTTACCCAAAAGTGTTTTTGCTTAATTCTCATTTATTTATGAACCCAATTCGTCTTCTATTGAGTCTTAATTTTATACTCTTCCAGTTGTAGAACATACTTTGCATTACTTCATCTTTTTAAATTTATTGAGGTTTACATTATTCTATCTTTTAAATTTTACTGGGGTTTGTTTTATGTTTTAGCATCTGGTCTGTGATAGAGAATGTTCCCTATATTCACAAGAAGGACTTATTTTATGTAGGTCATCAAGATGGAGGTTCTTTTGTTGTCTGTTTGATCTAGATAATTTATGGTGTTGCTTGAGTCTTCTGTTTTGCTGTTGACTTGCCTTCTTTTTTATTTATTCATCACTAAAATTGGTTTTTTGAAGCATCAACCTTTACTGCTGAATTATCTATTTTCACCTCATTTCTGTCAGTCTTTGCTGCATGGATTTTGGTGCTGAGTTATGAAATTCATATGTTTATATTTATTACATTTTCTTAATAGATTGAACTTTTAAAGATAAATTTAATTGTACATGTTTAAAGTATACAGCATAATACCATAGTATACATATAGATAGTTGAGAGGTTACTATAGCAGAGCAAATGAACAGAGCCATCACTTCACACAAAACCTCTTTGCTTGTTTACTGTGAATGTGCTATTTAGTACAATTTTATTAGCTTTATCCATACTTTGTTTCCATGTGGATTCAAATCATCTGCGGTCACTTGATTTCAGGCTGAAGAACGTCCTTTGCTATTTTTTGTAAGTCAGGTTCACTAGAACCAAGTTCTGTTCAATTTTATTCTCAATCTGTATTTTTAAACTTTATTGTTAAATAATATCTTTGTTAGACATAGAGCTTTTGATTAGAACTTTTTACTTTGCGCTTTTTGAATATGTTTACCCCCCACATCACCCATTCCCTTTTGGCATCCACTATTTCTGTTAAGAAGTCTGTCATTCATTCTGTTGGGGCTCCTTCATAGCACATTATTTTTGTCTTGCTAGTTTCAAGATTTTCACCTTATCTTTGCATTTTACATGACCTGTCTGTGGGTTCCTTACCCTACTTGGAGTTTGCTGAGATAACTAGATTTATATTTACATTATTTATATAACTTATTTGTTATATATCTAAATTTATTACTTTTCAATAAATTTTAGAGATTTCAGCTATAATTTCTTCTAATGTTTTTCTTGTGCTTTCTCTTTAATTCTCTGTTATTCTCATTATGTGTACATTGGTATGCTTAATGGTATTTCCCATAGTTCTCTGAGGCTCTGTCTTCATGTCCTTTATTATTTTTTCTCTATTTTGTTCAGTTTACGTAATCTGTGTAGAACGATCTTCAGGATTATTAATTCTTTCATTTCTTAGTTTCAGCTATTCTTAAGGAACTCTGGTGCTTTTTTCTCCAGTTACTGTATTTTTTTCTTTGCTGATATTCACTATATATTGTGATGTGGTAGTGAAACTTCACTTGTTTAATCAAGCTTTCCATTAGTTCTGTGGATATGGTTTTGGTGGCTATTTGCAAACCTTTTCCTGTTAAATCCGACACCTGTTCTTGAAGCCAGATGCTGTTTCCTTCTTTTATTCCAGTATGTGAGCCATATTTTCCTATTTTCATACCAGATTTTGGGGAAGGGAGATTAGACATTGCAGATAATATATTGTAGCATCTTTGGGTATTTTTTCCACCCTGGGATTGTTATTGTTACTTGTTTTTCATTTATTAGTGATGGAGTGGGTTATTTTAGTGAGAGTATTTCCTTCCCAGTGCTCAGTTTCTGGTGCTCCTTCTCAAGGTCTATGTCACTCCTCAGCTTTGAGAACAGCAAGTTATCTTATGGGAATAGTGGTAATGGCTTCCCTCTACATTTTCCCTGGCTATATCCACCTATGAAGCTCCACTAATTACAGAGCAATTGGTCTTTTATTTACAGCATTGTAAATAATTGTCCTGGAATATATATATACATTTCTCTACCAACTAGTCTACCAAAATGCAGCCCTTTGTAAGGGATATTTTCTAAGTCAGTGTTTCTTATTCATTCTGACCTCATAAGTGCTCTTCCTGACCCTTATTCTCAGGTTCTCTCCTACAAACTAGGTGACATACAAGCTAGGCTGTGTCTTCATTAGACCCACTGATTTCCTCTTGATTTTTTCACCATAACCTTCATTGATTTGCAAAGTTTCTTGAGCTTCAACTTTTCTACAGTTGTATCCTATGAAATCTGTTCTTTAAAATAGGAAATTTCTTAAAAGAACTGTTCTATAGCTTTACACTCCCTCCAGATGAGAAAGGTCCATGAACCAGCATTCTAAAGCAGGGAATAGATGTGGAGGACAAAGGCATGAGACACTACACATTAAGTAACTTAGAAGTAAGGTCCTCTTGGCTTGCTTCTCTTGGCATGGAGCTGTGGGGGGGTCCTTGTGCTCCCAATAGTCTCAATGAGCCAATAACAAGGCACTATCATGAGGAAGCTTGGCCAAAAGGGACGTTTCATTTCTGAACCATATTCAGCTTGGATTTAGCCTCAGCAACAGGCATTTAGGGTCAAAATGGGAAATACTGAAGTCCTAGTCCTCCCAGTAAGAAAGCTTTCAGAACTTGGAAAAGGAGAAATCTTGGTTCAAATACCATGGACTCTCACACCTTTCTTCTTATTTCCTTAGATTTTTATAAAAAGATGCTTCTTCATTTGCTGTTTGTCCTTGGGATCATTTTCAGGGGTTTTATTTATTGGGGCTGAGAGAACAGAGTTCTTCAGACCATCAGACTTAAAGTTCACTCTTGTCATTGACTTTTTTGTGGTATTTTAATATCCTGCTATCTTATACACCACTTTTATCATTTGAGTACATTTTTTCTTTGCTGATTTAAGATTTCCCAAGTAGTTTATTAAACTCTTGTAATAGGGATAGCTGTGCCTATTGTTTGTCATTGTAATATGTCTAATTTATCTTGTGTAATTGTGCTAGCTAGTACTTCCAGTACAATGCTGAAGAGCAGGAAAGATAGTAGACCTCCTGAAATTGTTACTGGTGATTATAGAAATAGCTCTAGTGCTTCTGTGTTAAGTAAGTACTAGATTTATAATGACTATATATATAGTCTGCAGATTTTAAAGCATACAATAAATAACTCATTGAATTCCCAAATAATAAACAGATACATTGATGATTAAAATGATATTGATGTTGATTTACTGTTTTAATTACTTTAATTTTATTGTGGTCAAAAAATATATTTGTGAATGGGTTAACATTTATTGAGATATGCTTAATCAACTTTCTTTGTGGTATATCTTGGTGAGTGTTCAGTGCAAACTTGAAAAGAACATGTTGTCTTTTTTTCTCTGTGGTGCTGTATATATATTGTTTAATAGTTTTGTTTGAGTTTTCTATATTCCTGCTTACTTTTGGTCTGTTTATAATGCATTGAGATAGTGGTGTCTGTATTTTATATTATAATGAATATTTCTATTTCTCCTTTGGATTTAACAGTGTTTGCTGTATGGACACTTTGCCTTTGAATCATCAATACTTAGGATTATTATTTTTTGATTATTGAATCTACTTTTAATGTTTAAAAAACAGCGCTCTCTTTTCTTAACCATATTCTTGTTCTACAATTTGTTTTGTCATATATTAATATAGCTAATTCATCATTCTTTTAATTTGCATTAGCATATTATATTTTTAGCATCCATTTACTTTAATCTGTTTGTATCTTTACATTGTCCTATGAACAAGTAGCAGTGTGTTACTTTTCATGCAATCTAACATCTGCCTTTTAAACTAGTATTTAAACCATAGACATTTAATGTGGTTGTTAATATAGGTGTCTTAAAACTCACCACATTATTTTCTACTTTTCTGATCTGCTTTTGCTCCCCTTTACTTTTCTGCCAAATTCTATTATCTCTGTTTTCACAATACTTCCATTGCTTTATCACATTGTCACTGCCACCACCCTAGATGCAAATGGAGCCATCTTTTTCCTGTAAATTTTTTTATCATCATAACCTATGTTTCTTCCCTACCAAAACTTTTGTCCTATGAGCCATATAGCTGATCACATCACTCAGTGACGTCATTTCACGGCCTTCCATCACAATCAAATTTGTAGCTATTTTTTTTTTAAAAGTCAAACACACTCTTGCCCTTGGCTACCTCTATAACCTTATATTCTATATTCATTATTTTTATTCATTCTGCTTTAGCCAAACTGTCTTTCATTCTTTCCATTAAAAAGCACAAAAATGTAAATCCTTCAATATTTTTAACATCCACAGTTCCTTCTGCTTTCCTCCAGCTATTTTTTCTTGCTTACTCCTTTATTTTGTTTATGTATCTGTTCAGATGCCTTTTCTTCAGGAGACTTTCCCTGATTATGCATTCCAAGCTACTTTGCCACAATTAACTTTCCATCCCCTGGTTTTATTTTAGCTTAGAAAAACAGCCCTTATTTCAAACTGACCTCACATTATGTACTTATTTATTATCTTTCTCACCTATAAGAAAGTTATCATCTATTATATCTATTAAAACATCCCTTTGAACTGCATGAGTGCCAGGTACAGTGTTAATACTCAAAAATATTCATTGAATGAATAAATAAATGAATGTAACTGTCAAGATGTCTGCTTGCAGGTTTATAGTCAAATATTTCTAAATCAATGCCCTTAACATTGCTACCTATTAATGCACACCACACATACACACACACACACACACACACACACACACACACACCACCCCATACTCTTCATATTTTCTATTTCTCCAGTGATTTATTTTTTCTATGCTTTTTATTAATAGAAATTTATACTAGGGAAGTATTTTGTCTCCAAGTTAGAGAATATTAACTTTTTTGTTTTCTCACGCTCAAGATGGAATCTGTCAGAATATTTTTCTCATATTTTCAGCCAGAGGGCCCTGCAATCATTCATTCAGGGACCCAGCAGCCTTGCATCTGAGTAGCCTCAGCGGATAAACTATATCTCAGCATAGTTACTTATTTTGCTTAGAGAAGGTGCTACATGAAACATAAGATGTCAGTGTCTAATTTTATGTTTTCTCTGGTTACTGGCCACCACCCCAGGAGAAACTTGGACATATTGGAAACTTTCTACAACTGCTTGAATGACTGTAGAATATGCCTCTATTAATGCTGTGCCTCCAAGGAAGGGCATTCATTCTAAAACCATCTGACACACAAAGAAGAAAAGATTTTCAGCTTAAGTAAAATAGTCCACCTCTGTGGGATCTCTTTCCTTCCAAATAAATGACAGTGTGTAGTACTGAAGACATGGATTTGGGAGTCAGATTGTACACTTTAATCATTTACAACCTCTGTGAACATGGTCAGCTGAATTAAGCTCTTTGTGTCTTAATTTCTTCATCTGCAGAAGAAAATGTAAAATAATAATGCTTACACCACAAAAAAGAGAAAGTCAAGGAAGAATAAGAAATAAACCCTCTTTTCCACCATATGTTTTGGGAAGCTGCTTAATATCAGCTATTCTTCTAAATATTTCACAAATAATTTAATTTATTAATAATCCTATGAGGTAGTTATTACTAAGTGCTTAAACTGGTTGTCCAATATTCTCTATATGTTAAAGAATATTGCAAATATGTCAATATTGATAGAATAAAGAGTTTTGCCTCACATTTATTGTGTAATGATACTAGATAGAGGGAAGCACCAAGATTCCCTCTTTCTAGAACAAGGTTTCAGAGAATTGTCACAGTATTATAACAATTAACACTTTAGGCTGCATAATATTTTTATTGTGGGCAGTTGTCCTGTTAATTACAGTATCCTTTTGAGCATGCCAAGCCTCTACTTATTTGAATCCAGAACTCTCATATTGGCTTTGACAGAAATTTCTCCAGATGTTGTCGGATGTTTCAAGAGATGTAGAAAAATTACCCATGTAATTATTTACACCTATTATTCTTTTCAATCAAAAAAAGCATCATATTTTCTTAGTATCTCTGATAATTTTCCTCAGTGCCATCCCATATTTTAAATTTTCTAAATTGTAAATTTGAAGTTATTTGGTTTGGGCAAGTCACACCCACAGTGTTAAAAAATGCAGAAAGCTATGAGATTAAAACAAAAGCAATTGATAATTGCCAGTAATCACACACATACCATTAAAAAACTGTAGATGGAGTAGGTGATAGTGTGACATCAGGTGTCAATATTTCATTCTTATAAATAAAAAAACCCAAATTAAGTCATTAACGTTAGTATTTTCAAAGGTTTCCAATGACCTCAAAACAATACAAAATATTGCTGGATGTGGACATGATGCAATGTGTTTGAACAATGAAAATGATGGATAAAGTAAAATTTAATTACTGAAAATCACCTTTGTCTCCTCAAAGGTGGCAGAGCCTGCACAATCTGCCTAGCAATGCCTATTACAGGGATATGTTAATATAGGAATGGATATATTTGGAGTTGACTTTCACAAGAAAGAAAAATCATGAATGAAGTATAAATGCTGAGAGATGACATTTCCATTTTGACTATGGAAATGAGTCCCTAGAAGAGGAAAAGTCAGGATTAAGCATATTCAATTTTTTATAGGGAAAGTAGGTGGATTAGTGGGCAGTTTCTCAGGAGTGATTCTCTCCCAGGATGTGTATGGAAAGAGTTTTGTTTTTATAAAATCTCTTTTTCCACAAATAGATATTTTTATAAAATACAAAAAATTAAAATTGAAAAAAAAGACATTTGAAGTATAGAAATATACATTTTCTCATTTTCATTACTTAGTCATACTCATTTCATAGTTATTTTCATTATTTATTCAAAAGAAAATAAAATTACTATCATATAGCTATAATTCTTTCTAAATTATTTTTTATTTCCTAACAGTGATTGTATGCTTTTTGGATTGGCTCTGGTTTGTAGTCTAGACTATTTTAGAAAAAAATTAGGTTTAATGATATTTATTATCTGGTTCACAGTATTTGACTATATTTTATTACATCTTTGCACAAGGAAGTTGATTTGGGTTTTCAAGGGGATATTTTTCTTCCATATCCAGAATGTTAACCAACTAAAATTTTAGCAAAAATGTTTCCCCTATTATTAGAGTTGTAGAGCCAAGAAATATTTGACAAGCAAAATTTCTGGGGCAGAAATTATGGGAGAACACTGGAGGGCAATTCTGCATATTGCCTTGAACTGGCACTCATTGCAGAATATTAAAACATTTTATGAGTATTCTGTTTTGAAGTACAGGAATGTTATAACCTAGGAATGTTGCTGATTAGCTATGACTAAAAGTGGACTTCAAACTGATAAATGTTCATTAGTATTAAAGAAGAGGATACACTAAGTACTTTGCCAATATTAAAGTATAATACTACAACAAAGCAGATAGCCCTAAGGAAATACTTCATCAACTTAGATGAAAAGAACTATTTCCTGCGATCCAAAGCTACCATAATTCATCTATGATAAAATAAATAACTTGAATCATCCCATAATGCTTCAAGAAATTGAATTTTTAGTAAAAATATTCCAAAGCAGAAATCACCTGGCCCATAAAAAATTACACAAACTTTACAAGATCTCTTCTACAAAACAGAGAATAAAATATTTCCCAACTCATTTATGAGGCTGATATTGGTTTAATATCAAAAGCAGACAGAAACTAACCAGGCACCAGAGGCTCACGCCTGTAATACTAGCTACTTGGGAGCATAAGATCAGGTGGATCACAGCTCAAGGGTAACCTGAGCAAATCACTCAGGAGACATCATTTCCAAAAATAACCAGAACAAAATGGACTGGAGGCATGGCTCAAGTGGTAGAGCACCTGTCTTGCACACATGAGTTTCTAAGTTCAAACTCCAGTCCCACTAAAAACAAAACAAACAATAAAACTCCCACAAATATAAGAAAACCTGGTTCTAACAACTTAGATAGATGATAGATAATTTTTTGTTGGTATTGGTAGTGGGGTTTGAACTCAAAGCCTCTCACTTGCTAGACAAGCATTCTATCATTTGAGTCACACCTCCCAGCCCTTTTTGCCTTTAATCCTTTTTTTAGATAGGGTCTTGCATTTTTTGCCCAGTATGGACCATATTCTCCTCCTTATACCTCTTGTGCAGCTGGGATAAGAGTGCATACCATCACACTCAGCTTAATTTTTGAAAGAGAGTCTCTAACTTTTTGCCCTGATTGATTTCAACCATAGTCTTCCTAGTCTTTGCTTCCCAAGTAGCTGGGATTGCAGGTGTGTGCCTCTGAACTCCACCCCTAGTAATAAATATTTTTTAAAAGACCAAGTAAAAATTTCTCTGGGAATGTAAGGCTTGTTCTGTATTTCGAAATCAATCAATGAATTATGCCATATTAACAAGAAAAAAACATGACCACATCTACTGATCCAGGAAAAAAATTGACAAATTCAACATCTATTCATAATAAAATTACCAACAAGCAGAGAATCAAAAGACAACTTGTTCAATTTGAAAAAGTGTGTCTAAGAAGAATCAACAGCTAACATTGTACCTAATGTTTAAGTGGTAGAGTGCCTGGTTTGCAAACATGAATCTCTGAGTTCAAACCCCAGTCTCACTAAAAACACAACAAACACAGAAAAAATAACTCACAAATACAAGAAAAACTAATTCTAGCAACTTAGGTAATTTTTTTGGTGGTACTGATACTGGGGTTCTAATGGCCTACACTTAAGATAAAGAGAAAAGGAAGGATGTTACTTTCAGCACTCCTATTCAACACTGTACTAACAAGTACATGAAAGGAAGAAAAAGAACTAAATATATATAGATAAGAAAAAATACTAAACCATTCTATTTGTAGATGGAATGATTGCCTATTGAGTAAATCTTTCGGAATCTTCAAATTCTTTGAACTAAGAAGTGAATTTAGCAATGTATGGATAGCCCATGAAAATTAATCAAGCTTCTGTGTGTTAGCAGTGAAAAATTGTAAATGGAATATTCTAGAAGGGATGACAGTATAAGCAATTTTTGAGGCTTCAGAGCATTTTAGAGACAGAGACCTTTGGACAAATAGCTGCTATTTAAGGTCCAAACAGGACAGGCCATAGTGAGCTTAGTTTACCCTAAGTAGTAATGGACAGACCTTAAATCCTGGTGTTAGATACTGTTGAATGTCATTAGGTGATTTGTTATTCTGTCTGTATCATCAATTCATATCTACCCTGAGCCATGTTATCTCAGGAAATAAAGGCTTGCATCTTCAGAGGAGCTCTAATGTTGGGATTTAAGGTTTCAATTGGAAAGTAAAATCCTGGTCAGCTTGGCCTTTTGACTTCATCAAAGCATATTCATATTGTCTTACATAGCAGATACTGACCTTTTTATAGTGTACAATTGCGCTCATCTAGAAGCATCTCATTAAAAAGGATCAGAACTTAATACAGAGGGATTTCATATTCTAATTATATACTACCTAATTGCTAATTGTTCCCAAATGTTAGTCAGCAATTTTTTGAAATTGAAAAGTTTATGCCAACTTATAAAATAAAATGCAGTCAACATTTTAAAGTCCTTATTTTAGAATATTCAATTTTAAAAGTCTGACTACATATTAATTCAAGGTAATAAAAATTTTCCACTTATTTAAAAACAATACTTCATTGCTATTGCAAAATTAGCATGTGTTCATTAGTTTATTATAAAATCATCTAAACATGATAGAAAATTTCAAAGTAAAAAAGAACAACCCCATCCAAGTTATGTATATATCCATTTAGACAAGATACTGGAAAAACTTCATAAAACAGTACCCACAAAAGACCAAAGCCCAGTTTAATCCAAAACTTGAGACAAATGATCTTAACAGATCCACTAACTGCCTGCTTATATCAAATAGGGTCCCTCATAAAAATCTAGAAATATCAACCAAAAGAAATGAGATACAATTAAAAAATATGAAGAAATGGGGAATATTTAACCATATCCTAAAATAATTAAAAAGGTAATAAATATTAGATACAGTAACATATGTATTTTTAAATTAAAAATTTAGAAGAATTAAATTCCTTGAAAAATATGGTTATGAAATTCAACCAAGATGTTGTAATATGAATAATACTGTAACTATGAAAGGAAATGAATTTTTAATTAAAAAGCTCCAGATGAGGAAATTATTGTCCAAATTATTTCAGTGGCTATTTTACCAAACATTTAGGGAAGAAATTAACTCTTAATTTTTCACAGTTATTTCTAGAAAATGAAGTAAGAAAGGATAATTCCCAACTCATTCTTTGAGGCCAGCACTACCCTAACATCAAAACTAAAGTTCTCATGAACTTAAATACAAAAAAAATTGACAAATTTTTAGCAAGTTGATTCAAACCATGTGTAAAACCAATAATACACCATAACTATACTGGATCATTTATTGCAGCTATCCAAGCATGATTTTATATTCAAGAAACGATCTGCATTCCACCATTAGAATAGGGAAAATTTAAAAGTCATATGATTTCATCAATTGAAGCAAAAAAGGCATTTTACAAAATTGATCACCTATTTGAAATTTTCATTATATTGGAACAGAGAGGAACTTAATAGTGAAAATCTGAGGTATATTCACCTAAGTTTGGGAACAAAGGAACAATATCTTCTATCAACAATTTTTTATATAGTGTTGGAAATTCTAACTTAGAAAACAAAATGCATGTAAATTTTAAAGGGAGAAATAAAATGGTATCTCTTAATAGACAATACAATTTTCTGTGTAGGAAACCCAATGAATCTATAAAACTGAAAGCACTTTGATAGACTTAAGAAGAGAGTAAAATAAGGTCACAACACATATGAGCAATAAAAATCCATTGTATTTTTAGCTCCTGTTATAAACAAGTATAAACAGATATCAAAGTCACAATATAATTTGAGAAAATGATATCTTCCATATAAGCCTACCAAAGAATATACAGATTCTATATGATGGAAATTTTAAAATGCTAATGAAAGAAATTAAAGACTTAAGGCAGTGGTTTAGAAGACACAATATAACAAAGATGTCAGTGGTCCCCAAACTAATCTATGGGTCTCACAATAACTTACAAAATCCTATCAAGTTTATTGCACACAGAGTTAAGATTCTTCTAAAATTTATATGTAAAGGCAAAACACCAAAATAGTCAAATAATTTTATTTTTAATAAGTGGTTCTAAGCTAAAGTGTGCATCAGATGAAATATAAAACCTAAAGTTATAAAGGTTCTAGGGGAATAATATTGTAAAAATGGTTTGGGATCTAGGACTTAGGGAAGAGTTCATAGATTTGCCTCTAAGAGATCTGTCTTATAGTTTAGATTTGAAATGTCTCTCAAAGGTCCATGTGCTAAAGGTTTGGTTCACAGCCCCAGGTACAATTAGGAAGTGGTAGAACATTTAAGATGTGGGGCCTAGTGGAGGTGTTAAGTCATTGGGGACAGGCCCTCAAGGGGCTTATGGGAAACTAGTTTCTTCTTTTTTTTTTCTATTTGGTTCCTAGCTGATATGAGGTGAGCAGCTTCCTCTGCTCAATGCACCTGCCATTACAGACTGATTTTCCATGGGCTCAAAAGCCAAGTGACCGTGGACTGAAACCTACAAAACTGTGAGTCAAAATAAATCTTTTCTCTTTTTAAGTTCATTGTTTCAGGTATTTAGGCACAATGGCGAAAAGCTTACTAACACAAACCATAAGCAGAAAAAGCGTAAATTGAAGCTTATCACAAGTAAAAACTGGCCGTGAGGGGAAAAAAATGAAAGACATGTTTCATGCAGGAGGAAATATGCATAAATTGCATTTCTAACAAAGATGTTGTATCTAAAGTATATGAAGAACTTTAAAAGTCAAGAGTTAAGCAAACAGAACAATCCAATCAGAAAAGATTTGTATAAATCTTTATTGAAGAAGATATGGCAAATAAAGATATAATGGAAATTCAACTTTATTAATAATTCAGAAAAATGAATTAAAACCACAATGAAATATTAGTACAAATTTATTAAAATGACAAAAAAAAAGTAATAGCTCTAAATAATGCTGAGGACTTTGTGCAAATCCATGTGCCCTTTGTTCCAGTACCTGCTTCTTGACTTTTTATGTAGGTACCTTGGACTCTCATTGATACAAAGATTGTGTAGTCTTAAAGCTCAGAGTTGTACTGTCAGAAGGTAATATATTCTTAAGTCTAAGAGTTCTTGGAACTTCCCTCAAGATTCATAAACAATGTCCTGTCAGCCTGTCATCATTTCAAAATAGAAATATAAAAAGCAACAAAACCAAAAATAATTTTCCTTTCTTAAGTGTTAACAATTTTATTCAAAGCTTCATTCAAAGGTGGGCTACACCTCAATCTACATATTCAATCTTTAAAAAAATTCAGGTTTTAAAGAGTTAAATTTACCTCCGATGGCTGATATCCAGGTTAACTGAGATAATGTATTAAAACATTTGCAAGGTACCTGTGACATAGTAAGTGTTATAAATGCTGAATAAACTTAAGTTGAGCTAGACCCAGTGACTCATGCCCAAAATCCTAGCTACTTGGAAGGTAGGGATTGGGAGGGTCGTGGTTTGAGGCCAGTCCAAAGGAGAAAATTTATGAGACCCCATCTCTACCAATGGTTGGGCATGTAGTGTGCACCTGACATACCAGCTACATGGGAAGCACAAATAAGATCGCTATTCAGCCAGCCTGGACATAAAGTGAGACACTATCTTTAAATTAAAATTAACTAGAGCTAAAAGGGTTGAGAATGTGGCTCGAGTAGTAGAGCATCTGCCTAAAAAGCATGTTATCCTAATCTTAAACCCCAGTACTACAAAACAAAACAAAAACAAAAACAAAGTTAGTATCACTTATACTATACTCTGACTTGATTCTGATGTCCCTTGCTACCAAATGCAAAACAGGTTTTAGCAACTTTTTTCGGTAAAGGGCCAGATAAAAATATTTTAGGCTTTGTAAGCAATACAGTCTCTGCAGCAAGTGCTCAGCTCTTCAGAGCAAAAGCAGTTCGAGACAACATGTAAATGAGCAAGCATGACTATTGCTCCAATAAAACTTTGTTTATGGACATCTAGCTTTTTGGTCTTACAGAAACAGGCAACAAAAAACAGACTCGTGGGGCTGTGGATGGAAATATAAAGCTCTGTCATATATATAACTGAAAACAGGAGGCAAAGAGTGGCAAAAAATAGATGCTCCAAAGTAGTCAGGGGCCACTTAACTGGGGAGCCCTTATCCGCTCTGTTGAATTTAGTTTTTCCTGTAATACATGAGGATGAGCCACTAAAGTGATTTAAATTTGCCAATCTCTGATTTAAAGGGACAGACAAGAGGATCTTCAGCACACGAATGCACCCTCTGTAGGTTTTATGTCTAGTGATCGCCTTCACAGCAAAACAATAAAAAAAAAATAGCAAAAAGAACAAATGTAAATATATTTTGTCTTCTGAGTGATTTCTGTATTTCTCAAGAATCAAGTCTTTTTGTTAGTAGAATTATTTCCATTTGCAGAAATCATTACAATATGTGCTAACCAAAAATATTTTCTATTTAAAGTTGCCTTTAATTGATTTATTACATCAAAGGAAAGAAACGTTTGTTTTAATTGGTAACAAAAATAAGAAACTGCAGAATTTTAAGAGAACTTAAGAGGTTTGGATATAAATAAAATCACTAAATTTAGAAATAAGTACAGTCAGTTTCCTGGTAGAATGCCCCAGATTCTGTATTTGTCTGATTACTGTTCTTCCATAGTCTGTGTTCTTGTACAGTGCTTCCAGAGTTGTGAGCTGTTGGGAAAGGCTGTCACATCGGCATAGTGCAGTGTCTCTTCCTGGTGGGGAGGGAACAGGGTCCTTCAGCACAAGAAGGGTGCATGCAGTCCTGCTCATTACCTGAGCAGCACTACAGGGCAAGACTCTCTGGCCAAGGGGGACTGACATTCACAATTGAAGCTCAACTTCCTCTATGCTGGCCTTGCCCTATCTCTTCTCCAGATGAGTGAATGTTGTTCCACCCAGTGCTTGCGTTAGTCTTTCTTGATGACCCAAACAACCTAAGCCATGGAGTAGCATGGCATCCTGGAGCTACCACTCCTGGTGGCAAGCACTGCTTTGCTATTTGCTAACCTCTGTGATGGGATTCTTCCCCTTAAGGTGAAGCAGTGGATTTTTGCTCATTATAGGTGCTGTGAGTTTCACTGTTGCATCGTATCAGCAGGCACGTGATGCGTAGCTATCTTGCTATTAGTAATGCTAAGTCTTATCACTTATTTAAGGTGATGATTGACATGTCTTTCCATTGGACAGCTGCAGATTATATGCCAGCATTGTGTAAATATTCTGTTCTTCAATTGACTTCAATCTAATATTTTAGTATTTATTGGTCATCTTTACCTTACTTAATTATTCAATGTTTGCACAATAGCAATTTTCTATTCCTCTACTTCCTACTTGGAATAATTAGGCAAAGAAATTACCCAGGTTCTTATTTGAGTTTCACTCTAGATACATGGGTTTGGGAGATAAACACTAGCATGAAGCTTTACATTGCACCTCTTGGCTCCTTCTGGGACTCTTTGAAAAAAACTCTTCAGCTTTATTTCAGACAAATTCTTTGGACATTGCAGTTCTGCTCAACGCAAGACTATGTTTCCTTTCCCAACTTTAGGACATCAAATTAATCTAGCCTGGGTCACATTTAATTCATACTGTTATTTTATTTTTTGATAAGAGGACTAGCAAATATAATTCAACAAAATGAAAGCTTTTTACTCACAAGGAAAATTACAATGCAAGTATCAAACTTGGAAAAACATTTATAATATGTATAATTGTATATAGCAATTACATACAAAGAGTTTCTACAGATAAAAAAGAGATTCACAAACTGTCATGATATCCATAGGAATTCACTAAAAACTATCATAAATAACCAAAGCACAAATAAAAAGGTAATTCATTTGAAAAATAAGCTTAATTGACCTTTTTGTAAAAACTCTTTTAAAATATCAGATTGAAAAATATCGAAGTCTGAAAACATCCTCTTACTGACATTCATGGAAATTTAACGTTATAGTATTAGCTCTGGATCTTCCTGTTATGCCATCATCTCCCCTGCTATGCATGTGTATGTGTGTATGTATATGGGTGTGTATGTGGGTGTGTATATATGTGTATATGTGTGTGTACATGTGTATATGTGTGTGCATATGTGTATGTGTGTGTGTGATTTCATTCACATTTCTCATATCAATTTATATTTTCTGTATACCAGTTAATGGGAGTTCTTGTGTGTCCACCACATGCAGTCTCTCCTTTGCAAATTACCCTGAGAAACTAGTATTATTAAAATAAAAATTACACCTGCTTTTGGTTAATTTGAGGAGTAATTGCCCAATTTCAGCTACAATTAGTCACTTGGCTCTATTTTTCAGGCACAATTTCATTGTCATGAGAAACAAACAAACAAAAAATCTGTGAAGGCCTTTCCTTTTACAATTTGCCTACTAATGAGCCTGCCTTCCAAAATACTTTTTCTTCACTTGAGAACTTCAAATAAAGTACTCAGGGAACCCTTGCACTGGAGCAAGGGAAATAATTTCCTGACATTTGAAAGTTTTAAAATGTTTTCAAAATACCTGCAGTCCATTTAAAAATACCTTCTTCGAGCTATTACCTATGGATAGAAAAAATTTAGTGAATCTTTTGACTTGGAAAATAACAGAATTGGGTATTTGTGACTAACCACCATGATTATAGGCAAAGCAAATGATTACATAATCTAATAGTCAACACTGACATGGGTCTTCCATCCACATGAAATCTATTAAATGAATAATTTAACAGTTCTCACTGACATGTATCTTTGATCCATGCAAGATCTATAATTGACTGTTCTGGGCTGTACCTAAGTCCAATGTTCTTGAAAGTAGAAAATTATGCAATTCTTCCCTTTCCCATCCTTTTGTGCTTAGGAACCAGCTAATCACTGCAAAGGACCTGCTAGCCCCCTACAGTCAAAGATAAAAACCTGCTTCCATCTTTTCTTATGACTTCTTTATTTACCTTCTTGGATAAATTCTCATCACTTCTTTAGATGTTTCTCATTAAATGAGTATTCACTTTATTACATTATTCTAAAGAAAATTTCTTAACTGTCCAGTGCATTTGTTTTTTCACACAACAAATTGACATGTGTTTCTAAATCTAAATAAACCGGGAATATTTTTTTCTAATAAAATAGAAACATTATGTTTACAAATTTAAATGAACTGTTAAAACTATGGAAGGGCATATTAATGATGGCATTTAAAAAAATCTAACCTGTATTCTATATAGAAATATTATTAAGGGTATTTCATATGATTACCAAAGGCAGATTATGGTAATAACATTTTTAGTTTTGTAAGGAAAAGCTTTTTTAAAAATAAGTTAATAGCTAAGGCAGAATTTGTTGATGCAGTTATAAATTAATGAATATGGTGTTAAATTTTAAATGACTCAATGAAAACACAGTAAAAAACATGAATACCTAATTATGAAAAATACATAAAAATAGCAGTAGTACTGAATCCTAAAAGTTGAAAATACCCATACATATTTATACAAATATTTATGGTAAGCTAAAATAAAAAGGCAAACTCTTACCTGTTAAAAATATTTGCAAGCATGAAATATTCAGAAGTGTCAATATTCTTTATAAAAATAAGTCCTTCAACCTACAATGGGAAGCAACCATTGTCAAACAAATAAAAGAGGAAAAAACAACAGTAACTGAGAGATATTTTAAATGCCTAAACATTAATGTTAAACATGCTCTATGGAAATGTAGATTTAAATAATGGGATAGTTTCCCACCTTTTTAATTGCTGGTTTCCTCTCTAATTGGAGAGACTCTTCCTCTTGCTTCTTCTCCCCTTTTCTCTCTCTTCCTCTTCCTCCCTCTATTACTCTATCTTCTCCTCAACCTCCTACCATGCAATTTTTTTAAAATTGCAAAACTTTAGAGATCTTTATATATAATCCATTGAGTTGGCAATAATGGCGCTGATAGGTTTCAGTTCTTACTGCACCCTTAACCTCCTGTTTTCCAGGGTCACAGTCCTGCCTCAAGTATAGCTTGAATCCTCCTTCTGCCCCAATCTCCAATCAGCATGAACCATAAGATCCTAACCAATCAGATCATGCTGAGTCCCACTGAGGGGTATTTAAGCCCCTGCCCCTCTCTCCCTCTTTCTCTTGGTTCTCTCTGCTCTCCCCCTCTCCCACCCAGCAATAAAGAATCTCTTGGCCAGATCACTCCTCTCCAGGTGGTCATTTTGGGGCCTATATTTCCTTACACATTGGAACAATGCTCAAAATCCCCTCTGAAAAAATAATCAAGATTAAAGAAATGCTGGGCACAATGGCTTGTGGCCATAATCACAGCTACTCAGTAGGCAGAGATCAAGAGGATCACAATTGGACGTCAACCTAGGCAAAAAGTTAGCAAGACTCCCATCTCAACAAAAAAAGCCAGGCATGATGGTGCATGCCTGTCATCCCAGCTAGGAAGCAGGCGTAAGTGGGAGGATTGCTGTCTGAGGTCAGCCTGGGCAAAAAAATGACATACCCTACCTGGAAAATAATTAAAGCAAAAAGGGCTGGTGTTCTGGCAGAACACCTGCCTAACAAGTATAAGGTCCTGAGTAGTTCAATCCCTAGGACCATTGAAAAAGAATTTTTATGCAAAATCAAATTTTATTGTAATTCATAACAGAGAAAAATTGAAAGCAAACTAAATGTTCAGGAAGAGAGAAAGTAGCTAAATAAATTCTACCATGCTTATAAAGAAAAACAATGAAGCTTTAACAATTAGGTTGTCAGTGAAAAATTTATAGGGAGTAATACACAAAAATATTAACTTTTGATGAATTTAATTTATTTTATGCATTTAAAATATATGTATATTGTTTTTATTAATCTCAATGACTAAAGTAAGACTTTCACATAATAGATTCCTCAAATCTTTAAAAACCTTTATGCATTACTCTACAAAACATATGCACTAAGGAATGGAAAGATGCTTCAGACTTTTATAAGAAGGCTATCCTGACCCAGTGAAAATTGAAAATGCATAAGATTAGGTTTAACAGAATTGTTGAGTCCTAAAAGTAAGCTATGCTATAAAGTGGATCTCTTTTTTTTCTATGAAAAAAATCACACCAGAACTGTGTCAGAATTTTCAGATTAAGTCTAAACACTACTTTTTAGACCTTAATTCAAATCTTATTTAATAGACTGATCATTTATCTCACTTTTTAATGATAAAATGTTAATAAATATGATACGTAGAATATCTTTCTTTGGTTTTGGTGGAAATGAGGAACTTGAGTTTGAAGATGCCTCTGTAGGCTCTCTTCCAACAATTATGATTATAAAGCAGCATAATAGGCAAGATAAGCCATAATTGTGCTTGTTAAATGCAGTCCCTATTTAACTATCAAATAAGAAAGTAGAAAAAGAAAAAAAAGGAGTATTGTCAAGCATGGAGATATTTTCAGACAATCACAATAATCTGCATTACAATATTCTCTCCTAGGAAAAAGAGGACCATAATACCGCTCAGAAGCAGCAGTTCAATGATAGCCACTCAGATTTGATGCCTTAAATGTGAACATCTGTTTCTGTCATTAAAGCTATCAGAGTGCTGTTAATTACTTGTCTTCTTCTATTTTCAGTATCTGTAAATATATAACTCAGGATGTAGAAAAGTAACTCCCATTATTTAAACAATTAATTCCAATGTTTAATGATGCCATGTGTGTCATTCAGGTATATAAAAATCTGTTTTTTTTTACATACATGTGTATAAAATGAATGCATGAATTCTGGTTCTCTAACATTCCACCATGCCTCAAATTCATTATTATTTCATATATACACTACATGTGATTACACACACAAATACATATTAGTAGACATGCTGATATATATATTAAAATACAAGAATGTGTTTAAGTATGTATCAATTGGGTATCACTATAACTGAGTTCATTAGAACCATTTAAATAAAAAAGAGTCTACATTTCTTAAATAAGTGATTCTTTCCTCTATTTATTTAGGTACCTGTGTAGAGAGAGAAGTCACAATTTTCTGTGTTTCAATGCAGAAGGAATATAAAATCAGGTGTTTCAAAAGGTTGTAGGCAGTGCTTGTAAGCTTCTGATGTTCCTAGGTCTGTGCCAATATTATATACTTTGCATATGTTTGGAATAACATGCTTTCCATGATGACTGGAATATGGCATAGGATGTGGTAGGACCAATATTTCCATACTATTGGTTGTTGACTTGAGCTAGCCTAGGTAAAAACAGAGGTGAGGAGTACAGTACAAAGAGTATTATTCTTCAAAATGAGAAAAGAAACCTAAAGGTCTATTGGAATTAGAATTCAACATTTGAAATTTGTAGATTTTCTCTCTAGAATTTTTACTAACTCTCCTCTCAAAAAATAAGTTTTTCTGCCTTTTTGTTACTAGGTGGTGGGGAATCAGAAAAGAGGAGGTTTACCCAAAAGAGCAAGGAAGCTCTTGACATGATTTTTCATCCCTACTATACCCACCTCCCACAAGAACTTAAAATAAAAATGAAATAAATGTCAAAGTAATCCATGAAGGAGGTACAGAAGGCAGCAGGCCAGAAGAAAGTTATTTAGTGTAGAAAGACAAACTATGATACAAGGAAGGAAAGAATAAGCAAGCAAAACCTGGAAGCAAAGGACTCCATGGATAGCTTTCATCCCAGGATTTTATGTTTCCTTTCTGGGCAGGGTGGGTTCAGTTCAGAACTGGTCACCTGGATGTGTAACTACAACTTTCCAATGGTCGTGTTTTGATACTGTCACTCAAGCCTCTCTAGACAAAGGGTCTGGGTTGTCCTTATAATCAGAGGGTCTTGTGACATGGGTATCTGTTCTTTATGGTCTAATAGACCAGGCGTTCTATTTCCTGGTCCTAATTACTCTTCTAGGGTAATGTATCTCACTTAACATCTAAAACTGAGGGAAGGGTGTTAGAAGCAATGCAAGCTTGCTCATTCTTGATCAGTTGAATCAACTTCTTGCTGTTCTAGTGATAGTTTAGCCTTATTCACCAATTCTGCCTCAGCTTCTGAATCCAGCTTAAGTTTTTCACATACTTTTTATTTCCCTGCCACCTTACCCCAGCTATCCTGTCTCATTTACAACATTCAGAAAGACATGGGTAGATAAAAGACTACAGTCCATGAAATATTACAGAGCAGTAATGTGCCCAAAATGAGCCAAGCATGTAGAAATTACAAGACATCTAAAAAATATTCCTAGTTATGTTTTTCACCTTTCCTTCTTTGTAAGTGAGGCCTATATCTAAGAAAATGCAGTAGCATCATGATGAGCTGACACCACCCTTACTGAACTGGAGTTCACAAGGTGCTGCACTCAGGGAAGAAATTTTCAAGAGCTCTGTGGCCAGATTTCAGAATCCCAAAGTCATGTACATTTCCTTCCTCATTCTTTGCTATTCCTTTGAAATCTGGACCCACTGGTTCATATAGAGATTGCAGGTTATGGAGGTTTCTGTCTCTCAGAATCATTATCATCAATTTTCTTGGCATGGATTACAAATAATTTGAGAAAGAATTTTAAAAAGTATAAAGACTGAGGCACAAACATCCCCCATTCCCAGGAGGAACAATAACTGCTGAGTCAGTTTTGGAAAACTATTTTTCCAAATATAACAAGCAGCTTGTAACAATTCTGAATTTGTTTGCAACTAATAAAATTATCTCTAAAGGCAAAAATAATGAAATAGCAACAGATAGAACAGCAACAACTGTAGTAAGAATGTTTCAGATGTGGACAAGACCACTAAAATTGACCTGAATGGCAAGTATAGAACACAGCACATAATAGTGGGAACCAGCTTCACGGCCGTTTGACCTGTACAGTCACATGTACAAGAGGGCCCTGCACTTGGTCTAATGAGCCTCACATCTTGAAATTCTTAATAATTTGAAAGCCGGTGGCCCTGCATTTTCATTTAGCATGGGCTTCACAATCAACCAGTCCTGCCAATAATTATGGAATGCACCCTGTTTTCAAGTGCATGTAACTGTGTACTTGCCCTCTGATGTCTCACTGGTATGGTTCCTTAACTCATGAAGCTCAGATTTATGTGTGTCAGAATTTATACAGATGAATATTCTTGCCACCTATCCCTGTAAATTCCAATTCATCTGAATTTCATGTTGAAAAATCTCCATTTCTAGTAGGCAACCTGGGAGATGCAAGGAGCATTCTTGGGTTTTCCCATTGGAATATCCCTCCATGAAAAACAAAAGGTGTTAGCTAACAAGGGACCAAATTTAAAAATACATTATTAGGCATGTGGTAAACTACATCTTGGTGGAGTGGCTCACTGGCAACTTAGTAGGAGGGAGGCCTGTCAGTAAAATGAAGATACTCAAATTTGCTCCTTTTCCCTGCCCTTTTCCAGAAGATAAAGTCTGGGGCATTTCCCCAATCATGATCTGCTAACAAGGACAATGAATGAATCATTTTATGGTTTTACATTTGCCATACTCAAGAGATTATGCCAGTGTTGTAAGGAAAATTTGAGGAGGGAAAACTAAAGATATGATTACTCCGTGATTACCTAAGACAGCCTCACTAGATTTCAGTGGAGTGCAGTGCACTGGCTGTAAGAAAAGCTCCATGCAGAGGCAGAGCTCATTTCCTCACACAGTTAATCTTCACCTGAGAAATTCAGTCCTTACATGGATTCTAGGTGAATAGGGCCCTTTCCTTCCCTAGCTTTGTCATTACACTGATTTATTGTTTAGTATCCATGAAAATGAGATTTTCCTTGTCTTTGCTGGCTAGGCTTGGGGCACAGCCTGAGATGTCAGCTCCAATGAAACCCTAAATAGATTTGGAAGCTTTTGAAGATCACTGAGCACCCTACCTGGTGTAAAAGACAGTTACAAATTGCTACTACTTTGGAAGCCAACTCAAGCATATGGAATCACTGCAAAGTAGGCCAAAAGGACAGAGATTATTTAAACTGTTCTGCCCAGAAGTGGGGGAGGAAGGAAAGTGTCCCAAACAATGTATACACATGTGAGTAAATACAAAAATGATAAAATAAAAAAATAAGTAAGTAAAGATGCAATTTACAACTTACAAAAAATTTTTAAAAGTACACTGTATCTCTGTAAAAGCTACATAATTCATCAACATAACATCCCTATGATATGCCTAAGCTGATCTCTATTGCCTCAGAGCAGTCATGGTAGAAAATTGATAGTGGAAAATCTGCTCAAAACAATGGAGATTAAGCCATCTTTTATAAGTAATACAGATGAATACTAGGTGCTTGAGGAGAGAGAAAGTGATAAGGGAATGGATTCCAACATCAACTTCATACCAAGGTCTCTGAGGGGAGCTCTTAAAAATTACAAATAGCTAGGTCTTACTCTATAAATTTGGTTTCAATTGGTGTAAGGAAGACCTGGGCCTTTGTAATTTTGTCAGATATTCATGGGTGGCTCAGATATGCATTTAGAGTAAGGATTACCATTACAAAGTTTCTAAAAGCAATTCTGAAGGCATTGGAGAGACATGAAGTTCAGACTTCATGCACTGAAAAATCAACGTAGCTTATGTGATTTCACTTAAGGGGCTTGAGGTAACTCAATATGAAAATATAATTCCTAAAGAACTGAGGTAGGCTAAATAGGTATTGTTTATAATCTAGTCTTTCTTGAAACAGACTTCTAAAATAAAAGTTATTTCCTTTCTGAAAGGAGAGGCAATGTTTTGAAGCCTCAAAACCAACTCAGTTTTAGTTCAGAGTACCTTTGTGATCAGAGTCGCTCATAATTTTTAGCAGCTGCAATGTGTGCTGGATGGTTCTGATAATGGAATGAAAGAATAACGAACAAAGCAAAAAAGTCCTGCCTTCTTTTGGAAATGACAGGCAAAAAACAAGTAAAACTAAATATATTGTGTATTAGAGAGTGACAAAAAGGTCAAACAAAAGGCAATTTAAAAGCAGACTTCAGGTTTTTGAAGGTAAGGTCAAGAGGCCATACAGGTGAAATGACCTTAGAGCTGACTGTGAACAAAGTAAAGTAAGGAGGACCTAAGACAAAGGGCTTCCTTAAGCATGATTTCATAACTCTGATAATTTTAATTTTTTAATCACATTATTTATATCATATTTTTAAACTAATTTTGTCTCGTCTATCTTAAAATGTAAAGTCTTATTCAATCTTAGTAAAAATACAAATTGGGCATTTCTTATCTTTTATTTTGCTTCTTAGACTAATATAATTTCATATTGTGATATTTCCCCTGTATTTTCAAAAGATTCCCTCCTTTGCTTCTAACTATATTATGTATTTGGTGCTTTCTGGTGCTTTCATGCAGTTTTCCCAATTGTGAATAAAAAAGTGGAAGGACTGCTATTTACTGTAGTTTTGTTTGCCTAGTCGTTAGTTATTGCAGGGGACTGTGTACCACACAGAGAGAGGAATGGACAACTGGGCGGGGGGAACACAGCCTTGCTGACTTCTCCTGAGTTAGCTGAGGAATTTTTCCCCTCTTTGAGCCTCTATAAGAGTTGGCTGTAGCAATCTTCAAGGCTTATGTACATACTTATTTGTCTTGAAAGAATAATTGGTATGTGTGCCAGGGTAAATTGATTTGTTGTTGATGTGGTACAGTCAGGAACTGTTCAAGTTATTCAAGCTAGCTTCACTCTACTGCCCCAAACTTTCCCATGATTCTCAGACCCTGTTGCTTTCAATTTGCTTCTTTGTATTTGTTCCTGTGAATGCTGATCCATGGGGACTGTTAGTTTCCTATCTACATGGTCTTGTTCTGTGTTATGCAATGTAGTGACTTACTGATTAACACTATGTTCCTTAGTTTGGAGCATATTTCTTTGATGTCTGAAAACCTTCATTATTAGCAGTACACTTGTTCCCATGTTTACTTCATATTTTTTACCCATTTCACAAGAAACTTGGAAAGAATAGAGTTTAATAATGAGCTCAAATTGCCTTACCAAGAGGAAGTAATTATAGATGGAAGAGCAAGGAGACCTTGGTTTTCTATGTATCCACCTCATCAAAGTCTCCAAACCACTTGTTCTTTGGGAGTCACTCAAGATTCAGATCTTATGAGTTTCTTTTAGAGATATAAAGAGAGATACTGCATGTCTCAATAGTTAACATGTGTCTTGGTAATAAGATACCAAAAGTGCTAACTTTCCATTCCCATATTTCCTATGCATATGCCCTATTGCATGTTAACAGAATGGAAATGTCAATGAAAATAAGTAAATCATTATTAGGACAGTTGTGGCATTTGAAATATTCTTATTGCTTTCCCATAATTCTTGTATCCTCATAGCTCACTAGTAAAATTTACAGATGAGAAATTACTTCTTAAGTTAGGACCTTGTCAACTTTATCATGTATCTTAAGCATCCTTTCAGATTTATTACAAAATGAATGTTTAAATTTAACTAATCAATTTCTTATACATCAGGAGAGCCAATGTATAACACATCTTCATTGACCCATGGAATATTTAATTTAATATCTGAATTTATATACCCTTTATGTTGAATCTGCACTCTCATATTACTCTTTTATATTTAATTCATTCCTCTGTGTACATGTTCAACAAATTTCCATTCTCCACAGAGAATGCTAATGTCTGCAGCAGAATACATGTGGCTAGAGATAGATTTTGTCAAGATGAGATATTGATACTTTAGTTATATTCTTGATTCAGCAAATACTATGGCTTTGGCATGTTTAACCCTACATAAGAATATGAACTTCAAAATAGTGTTGTGAAATGAACTGGCTCTATAAGCCAAATCTCAGTGCTAATACATGGTTGAAAAAAGATTAGTTGACTCATGAACTCTCAACCTCTTTTACATTCAGTGTTGATGATGGTTTTCCATAAACCAAATACTTAGTGATTCAGAAAATCATAACAGCAGAAATAAAATGAAACAAATACTTTAAGATTGCTGATCACTTCCTAATGCCTACTGAATAAAATTGAAACGTCATTTTCTATAATCAATGCCTACCCTGAGTCTGTCCCACTAAAAAAAACAAAACAAAACAAAACCCTATATTTTATTACATGTGATATATCCTTGGCTTTATTCTCTAAATCTCTAAATATAGTGTTCATGCAAACTGGATGCCTTTTCCTAATTGTAACACCTGCTTTTCTTCTAAGATCCAGCTTAAATATGAGCTTTGACTTGGCCCTAGCTTGTTTAATTTTATTTCAAATTTCATTTCCTTCTCTGCATCTTCTTGCATCATTTTCTGTGTACCTAACAGCTGGAATTAACTCATGAACATGTCACAGTAGATGGACTGTGAGCTCCAGAGACTGTATCCAACTTACCTCTCAATAAGAGAGACACAGCTCCAGAGACTGTATCCAACTTACCTCTCAATAAGAGAAACACTCTTGTTTCATTTGGTTGAATGATAGCATTAAACTGTAATGGTAACATTTGGAATTGTCACACACTAGAATAGTGATAAAAATACTTATATTTTCATAGGCATTATTAGTTTATTGAAAATTGGGAATGTTGGTATTTCTCTGTGTTGCCAACTATGCATCTTCTGAAATTCCTGGAAACAAATTCTAAAGAAGCAAAACTGCACAATTAAAAATTTTATCCATGGGCCATTCATTTTACATATTTTTATGGAGCACCAAATTTATCCTCCACTTCACGTGAGGCACCCATGATGAAGTAGGACTCAGTCCTTGTCCACCTAGCTCTATTTTTGTCTCTGTAACCTTTTCTTTCTTTGAGTCCTTCCATGCTTACTTCAAATTCTAGGAATAGTGATCCCTGCTGGCTTACGCCATATGAAGGAAACTCAAGCTACCTCCCCAGACAGGAACAATTGTCTCATGTCAAGAGCCAAAGTATTGACTCCTAAGTAATAATCATTTCCCAGGCACCAGCAGGACACCAGAGAAGATCTGAAATAATGTTCAACCAGATCACAGTTGGCAAACTTCTTACCCCTGTATTTGTCCTTCCCTATATAATCCTGAACCTCTTGTCATTACCCCAAAGACAGGATTTAGGATGCTGATCCCCATTTTTTTCCAGTGTGGCCACACCTGACTAAGTTTATTTCTTGTTTCACCACCACTGTTCTCTCTGATTAGACTCTCCAGGTAGCAGGTGGCTGAATCCAGTCTGTTGGGACTCTCAGACACCAATTAACAATCTCTGTATCTCTCTTTCATTTTGTGAAAGTCAATTTCTTTTCTCTGTTTATAAATATAATCTGCCCATGTTATGGGGCAGGGTATTCTGAACTATTTTTGCTCCAAACTCTTGTCTAGTCTATGTGATTACATAGTCAATTAATATATTAAAATTAGATTTGTTGCCTTTTAACACTACATGACAGTGAAAAAACAGGATGTATAAGATAAACTAAGGTATTGCCTAGAGAAAATATGTATCACTTCCCCCACATAAAAACAGTTTCTTCTATAGACTCTTCTTGCAATGTGTCTCATTGTGATCACAGACTTAGATATATGCCTACATAACCAAGGAATCTAGGTCCATGAAGGGATGAGACTGAGTTTCCTCTTTTATTCTGATTAATTGGTAGAATATCTGGCACATAGTAAGAGCTCAATGAATATTTGTTAGGCGAATGAGCTAACAATTTCTCTATATAACGGTAACATTTTAAATTTTATTAAAACAACCTTTCTGCCCAAGAGAAATCATTTTTTAGGGAAAAAAATAAAATCAACTGTAGGGACCAAGTAGTAATAACATTTCTCAGTTCTCTAGCTTTGGGCCATTGAAGGCTGCTTTCAGTCATTTATAATCTCTCTTTTATGTCTATTCTCTCACATGACTTGTTGTGTTTCACAAGAATTGTTATGTTTTTGTGGAGAAAAGTCCCCTTAGGAAGACATGGAGGGAACAAAATACTGAGAGCCAGGTGGAATGAGTAAATGGGGGCCAAGCATGTAGCCCTCTAAATGCCCTCTAAATATTCAGTTAGATTCAGACCATGCTCCACAGGAGAAACAACCAATCAACAAGGCCCTCGAAAAAGAAACAGCCAATTACAGAAATCCCAAGTAACTCCAGAATAGCCTGTTCCCAAACCAGTATCAGTTCAATAACTGAGATGTTCCCCTGATGCTTGACTGCCCTCTGCTTTCCTTAGTCGTATTCTAATAAACCTTTGTTTCTCCTATCCTATCATCTTGGTAAACTCTTTTACCAATCCATGCCTTTGAAATTCACAATTTTTGGTATTATTCTTGAATTTTAAGCTGTCTTTGTCAAGTGTGCAGATAAGTTACTGTTGTTTTAAAGTGTAAAATTTCAATACTCCCATTCACAATAGCTTCAAAAAAAGCCAGGTATAAACTTAACCAAGGAGATGAAAGACCTTTACAGTGAAAACAATAAAATCTTAAAGAAATTGAAGAAGACACCAAAAGATGGAAGACTTTTCCTGTTCATGAATTGGCAGAATTAATATCATGAAAATGACTTACTACCAAAGCAATCTACAGATTCAATGTAATGACCTTCAAAATCCCAATGTCATTCTTTGTAGAAGTAGAAAAATCAATCTTAACATTCATCTGGAAATATAATATAAAAGACTCCAAATAACAAAAGCAATCCTTAGCAAAAGAAACAACACTAAAGGTATCACAGTGCCAGACTTCAAATTATAAGGCAGAGTCATAGTAACAAAAACAGCATGGTACTAGCACAAAAATAGACATAAAGACCAATGGAGCAGAGTAGAAGACCCAGAAATAAAACCACATGAATTTATCCATCTGATCTTTGACAAAGGATCAAAAGACACACTGGAGAAAAGAAAGCTGCTTCAACAAATGGTGCTGAGAAATTGGTTATCTACATGCAGAAGACTGAAACTAGGCCCCTATCTCTCATCCTATAGAAAAATCAACTCTAAACAGATCAAAGGGCTTAATGTAAGACCTGAAATTTTAAAACTGCTGCAAGAAAAAGTATGGAAAACTCTGGAAGATATAGGTAGAGGTATTATTTTCTGAATTAGTGTCCAATTTCCTAGAAAATAAGAATTGACAAATGGAACTGCACCAAAGTAAAAAGTTTCTGCACATCAAAATAAGCAAGTAAGCTAGTCAGTTAGCTAAAATTAAGTACAGCTAGGACAGAAAGGTCCCTGAAAATCTCTCTTTTGACCTCCTTGTGACCTTAAGGGACAGAAAGAAGGAAAAGCAAACAGACCAGAATGAGGGCACTATGAGGACAAGGGTACAACCAATCAGAACATTGTAGGCACAACCAACCAGAACGCTGCTTTATGCACACCTAATTAATATAGAGATTGAGCAATGCTCAGAGGTAAATTTATAAAAAACCCTAGACCACATCACTTTTCTGGCACCCTCTCTTGGGACCCTCCCAGATCTAGGGGCTCTATTCTTTGTCAATTTTCTGTCTCAGTAAACTCTCTCATTTTATTTGCTCTTGTTGTCTGTGATTTTCATTCTTCAAAATTGCAAGACAAATGAGATCGTACGTCCTGTATTAAAAAGAAACAGTTACCCGAATCAAGAGACAACCCAAACAATGAAAGAAAATCTTTGCTGCCTACACAACAGATAAGCAATTAATATCCAGAATGTACAAAGAGCTAAAAAAACTACATACCAAAAGAATAAATAATCCAATTAATAAATGGGAAATGAATTCAACCCACAGTCCTCTGAAGAAGAACTACAAATGGCTAATAAATACATAATGTTTAACATCTTAACCATAAAGGAAATATAAACAAAACCTACACTAAAATTCCATCTCACTGCCCTCAGATTGCCTATCATCAAGAATAACAGTAGCAACGAATACTGATCAGGATGGGGGAAAAAAAGAAACCCTCATAAACTATTGGTGGGAAAGTAAACTTGTACAGCCACTATGTAAACCAGTATGAAAGGCCCTCAAAAAAACTAAAAATAGATTTACTTTATAACCCCACCATATCATTCTTGAGCATATATCCAAAGATATGTAAGTTAATATACAAGAGAGATACCTGCACACCCATGCTTATTGCAGCTTTCTTCACAATAGCCAAACTGTGGAAATGGCCAAAGTGCCCAACTACCAATGAATGGATAAAGACAATATTATATGTGTGTGCATATACATATGTCTCTCTCTCTCTCTATATATATATATATATGTGTGTGTGTGTACATATATATATATATATATATATATATATATACATATAATGGAATATTACTTGGCCATAAAGAAAAATGAAATTATGTCATTCACAAGAAAGTGGATGAAACTGGAGATCATTATGCCGAGTGAGATAAACCATTCTCAAAGGTGAAATATTGCTTGTTTTCACTCATTTGTTGAGCTTACACCTAAAATTGATGATGATGATAATGATAATGGTACATGAATGTGTGGGAAGACTGTCTGAGAGAATCAATGGGAGGGGAGTGGGAAAGGATAAAAGATTAATGAGTATGTATATGCATATATGCATTATGAATATATACATGTGTATACACATGTATGTATAGCACATATACGTTATATACATAATGAAACCCACCAGTGTTTGAAAACTGGGGGAGAGTGGGATACATGAAAATATAGTGGATGGGGTGAACTTGTTCAAGGTACACTGCATACATGCATGGAATTATTACAGTAAAATCCCCTTATATTAGTAATGTAAACTAGTTCAAAAATAAAATTTAAAAAACAAAGAAATTAAAGACTTGGTTTTTTATTGATTTGTACAGCCACATGTTTCAAATATAAATTTATGTCACTAAGTCCTGTATACATTTATGTCATTGATAATAAATGCAGTAGAATCTGAAGTTACCTCCAAATTCTAGTCATTGGAATTCACTAGTTAGATAACAAATTAGTACATATTACCTTATGAACTGGGTTGAGAATTTCTCTGGAATATATATATATATATCTAGGAATAGTATTTCTAAATGACAGATAGTATTTTTAAGTAGCTGTCTTTGCCAATATACAATTTGCTTAAGTACTTTAAATGTACATTCAAATGGGATACCAGGGAGCATTCCTATCAACAATCTGAAAGATTTCCTGTTTACTCAGGGCACTGGGAAGATTTGCTTTGTACTAAAGAATTTACTGCCCTTTGTCTCCATTCCTTGGAAGTAACCTCTAAATCATTGGAATTTCCTGAATGATAACAGTATCTTTGTTATTCACGATAAGCCCTTGAGACCACACCTGATAGTTGAATCTACCAAGAAGATTCAGGCTGGGAATTGGCTTTGCCAAAAAGACCATTCTTGTGACTAAAAAGTTGGAGCTTTGAGTCATGTGGTATCAGCCCCACCTCCAGGAAAGGAAGTGGAGGCTGGAGATTGTGTTTTTACAGGCAGTCAATAATCCAATCAATGGTACTTATGTAATGAAGACTCTCTCAATATCAAATCTGGACTCCTGGGCTCAGGTGAGCTTCCCTGGTTGGCAGTGCTCTTCATGTTGACACAGGTTATTACTCTGGGAGTAGATGTGTGAATGTGTCCTTGAGGACAACGGAAGCCGCACATTTGGAACACTCCGAAGATTCTCCTTTGCTTGGTCCAAATTTATATCCTTTTTAGTGATAAAACTATTGATTGTAAAAACAGGAGTTTTCAGAGCTCAGTTGGTTGTCCTCACAACTGAGGGAGTCCAAAGGCATTCTCAGACTTGTAACCAGCTGGGCTGAAATGAAGGTGACTTTGGGGAGTCCTGAACCTGTAACTGGAGTCACTACAGACAGCTTTGTGGAAGGCTATTACCCCTCAATCATTGTAGTTTGACCTCACACCATTTAACTTGGCATTATTACATTTTACAGCTTTGCCACTCAGATATTCCATTGTTTTAATTTGTACTCTTTTTGTTATAAATGAATATATCTTTTCAAATGCTTACAAACAGAAGGGTTTTCTCCCCATTTGGTTTTCTATTTAAAAATTTACTTATTTTTGTCATTTTGTTTTGAGTTTTGATGGTCTGTAATTTTTTCAATATTCTAGAATCTGCCATTTTTGCTTTGCCTAGGTTGTCCTTAGTTGAACAAAAATACTTAATTTTAATGTAATAAAAAACTCATGAGAACTTCCTCAAGAAATTCTTTCTTATCACAAGGTTATAAAACTATGATTTTACATGATATCTATTCAGTTCATCTTTATGTATTTTGTGATTTGATCTTTAATGAAAGAATTCACTTTGTCACTGTAATTAAGGTCTGGGATGTCTGTCCACTGTTCAAAGGCCAATATTTGGGCCTGAGAGTTGTTAGGAAGGAATCAAATTTATTCAAGGTCCATCAATCTTGAGAAGACAAGAGCTTAAACTCAATGCTCCATCTTATGGGACTCAGGGGAATTAAGGGTTTTTATATGGAGAGAAGGTGGAACAGGACAGGAAGGCTACACACTAAATGGGATCTTTATCCAAGGCAAGTGTCACTGATTTTTCCTCTGGCTATAAAAGACCTCAACTTCCTGCAGCCAGTCTTACTAAGCAAGAGCTTTACAAAGGCCATTAATGATGCTGGTTCTGTAAATCTAAAGAAAGATTATTTAGAGCAGTTTAGATGTGGGTTTTCTTTAAAATTTAGAATGAAAACATGCAAAAGGATTAAGGAAGGGTGACGCTAAGGATAATTCCAAAGAAGCAGTCCTGTAAGAACTTTATTTTTCTCCATTTAGTAGGTTAATTTATTGAAAATTACTTTAACAATTCCTTTGATCACACATCTATTTGTGATATTATTTATAGTATGCATGTTAGAAATGAGACCACCAAAGACCACCAGGCTCATAATTAAAGACATAGAAATAGAGAATTGTCTCAGCAAGGCAAAATTTACTCCCACAGAAGTGTGCACAGGCACACAGCATGCACAAAGGGGAAGGCAGTCTGTCTCTCCTTATATTTCTGACATGACTGACCCTGCCTCTTGACCTGTATTGGTCCAAAAAGTTTATAATCTTTTTGATTGGCTGAAATTTTATAATAACTCAGGGGAGGGTTTAAGATACACAGCATGGTGGAAAATTTTCACAGGCAAAGGAGCTTAGCAAGAATCTGGAGAAGAACCCGGAATTACAGTCAATACAGGTTATTAAAATGGTGATGTTGGGTCTGGAGACCGAAGGCAGATGAGTGAGTATCCCATCCCCACCCATGGAGAGCACTGCATTCCTGCATCCTGAGAAAGAATTGTAAACCTGCATTCCTGCACCCTGAAGAGGAGACAACAGAGTCTCATAGATCTGCCACAGGGCTGATAAACAAAATGCTCTCAAGATTGTCTCCCTTCCCCTAATAAGGGGCAACAGACCATTTCATCTAATAAAGCCCATGAACCCATGGCCAATGAAAAGAGCCCATCTAACCCTTACCCAAACCCAGAGTTAAAACGTCCATAAAAACCCCAGCCTTCACCTGAGCAGCGAGCTACCGGTTTCAGGGTTCTGCTGCACTTCTCTAGCTGTAGCCTTTCCTTTCTCTCTAGTAAATCCTACTTTGTATATCAGCTTTGGCTCATCATTCAGCTACCTCACAAGCCAGCTCTCTGGCCTGTAAAGGCAAGGAACCTCAACACCAGCCTACAACACTTCACACCGGCATATAACAGCGACACACTTTGATAGAAAAGACTGCTCTTTCACATACATCAGTTTGTAGCTTTCTGAACTTTTTGCCCTATTCCTGTTGGTGTCCATTCTTGCAAATAGCCTAGCTTTTACCTCCATGGCCCTGTATTTTGTCATAATATTTGTTAGACATGCCTTCCCCCCATTTTGTTCATTTTTCTAAAATTGATTTATTTACTCACATACTTTTAGTTTTCCACATGAACGTATGTTTGAGTGTTTGCAGATGGGTGCATGTGTATGTGTTTATGTGATTTTGAGTAGGTTAAACCACAACTCTTGAAAGCAATGGATGTCTGAAACAAAGTCTTCATTGTGCCATTAGAAATGCTAGCCAGAAAAGAACCAAGTGCTGGGTCAAGTTCCCCGAAAATCTAGCATCAAGGCTGGAAAACACATGGTGGAACTATGTCCTTTGGACCTAGAGCTAAGAGTATGTTTAAAATGAAAACTGTGGAAAGGAAAGCATACATAGTTCATACTGATACCTACACTGGCTGTTGATAAGAGGAGAGGGATAACACAGAGGGCGAAGTTTTGGGATAAGGCAGTTATTCCTTCTGAGTTGATTGATGTTGTAAGCAGAATGCATGGTGCCCAGGTGGCTAGTGATAGGGTTTGAGATTTTTTAACACACATTTATGTGTGTTAAATGTGAAATCATCTCTTATTGTTTTCAGCTGGTAGCAGTTAAATATCTCTGCCATCTCTCCCCTCCATCCTCTGGCCTTTATAATTAAATTTAGGACATCTCAGAAACTTTTTTCTCCTATCTTGTCTACAAAAAAAAAAAAAGAACAAAAAGAAAACTGCAATTGATTTTATTTACAATAAGTTAATAAAAATTGACATTATTATAATGTTAAGTTATAGTCAGTACAGACATGATTAACTGTTATCATGGCATTTTTTTAAGGTCTTAATACTCTTTAAATGAGTTTAAATTTTTTTCAATGTTATAAAGATTTTTAAAATCTTACATATTCTTTAAATTAACTCCAAGATACCTCCCTTTGTAGTTACTATTAGTGTTACCTAAAATCAGCATTGGTGTCTACCTTGGCACTTGTTTCTGGTGAGAAAATTCAGGCAAGATGCAAAAATGTGAGGAAAATGATAGCAAAGTTTATTAGGAAAGAAATTTAGTTTAATAGGATAAAAGTAGGGAGAAATGGGGAAAAAGGAGGAAACATCTGTTTTCTATGCAGGAAATGGAAATAAAGATTAAAAATGGTGGTCCTCATTTCCAGTCTTAAACTTTCAGAGCTTGGGGAAATACAAGTCTAGTAACCACTAATCACTAAGATAATTGATCTGGATTTCTAAAATGGATGCTAAAACAGAGAGATGTCATCCAGACCAACCAAAACCACAGGACCAATAGGTGAGTTTTAGGACTTCCCTTTGCTAGGCACACCTTTTTTTCTTTTTGTCCCTCTACCATCCAAGGAGCCTCACAGCTTAGCATCTCACAGAGGAAGACAGATGCAGGTACACCCCTTTATGTCACACTATTTTTGCATCTTAACATCTAAAAGGAGGTGGAAGGGAACTAGCTTCTCTAGTTTTTGTTTTTACTTTCTTGGTCCAATATATAAATCTGGCCCTTTTATTATTTATTAAAACAAGATAAATTCCCTATTTATCTATCCCGCCTCACCCATCACTCATGGCTAACAGCTGCCAAAGTGGTTACATCTGTTTTTTTTTTAAATACTATTTATTCAAATATGGATATTGTGTCTGTCAAATGTATAGAATTCTCAAAAGTTACAATTTTGTTAATATATTCTATTTTTATTACAAGTATGTTAACATTGATTTTTATTTCTTGCGTTTTTATCTTCACTTGTATTCATTTTCTTTATTTCATTGGTTCAGACCTTCAGAACAATATCAGAGATAATAGTAAGTATCCAAACCTGATGTTAAACTCTATCCCCACAGTTCTGTCATGGCTGAAAGTAGTTAGATGCTTATCAATCTATTTCCTTTACAGAGGCACAAAGGAAGATTACAGTGTGGCTTTGTGTCCAAGGGTTGTGGGCAATATAATATTACAGGATATATTTATGACTTCCTGGAGTAACCACAAAATGCTCCCTGAAATACACCATTGTCTCTTCTTCCCCTGAACAGAGCATACAGAGACTTTAGGAGAAAGCCTCTTAAACAGTCCTTGAATGGAAGGAGATTAGTTTTCTTACAAATCCTAAGCATTAGTTTCTAACAATTGGTGTAATAGTTCAGGAGAGCCACCTAATTCACATTATTGCGAGGTATGAGCTAGAAGCAAATTTTATATTACTAAGCCCCTGTAGTCCTGGAATATTTGCTTACCAAGTAGCTTTAAATACTCTGAATTATAGCACTTTATATAATGTTTTTGCATATTTAGGATTTAAATTGGATAAATCATCTTGTATTCTTTCCTGAATGAAATCATTACCATAAAACATCTGATGAATTTTGTCAGGCTCTTTGTATCTAAGGAGATAAAAGTATTTTTCAATAGATACTTATGTAACTGTAAATTGTACTTATAGATTTATTTGCTGTTGAGTAGCCATCTTTGCATTCAGGTAATACTTCTAGATGAAAAGGATGATTTTTTGAATATACTAAAAATTTTAATTGACACAGACAGAGTTTTATAGTCTACTCCTGGCTGCCATACAATCTTGTCACCAAAGAACACAGCAGTCACTAAGATGATCATTTTAAAATATGACATGCCAGCCAACTTTTTAACTCTACACCTTCCAGTATTTTTACATACAGTTTAGCTATGTGTTTAGCTATGTATCATGGACCTGTGAGGTCACATTTTACCTTTCTATTTCCCACTTTACTGACTTATCTAGCCACCCTCTTCTAGCTATCTTTGAACACAAGTTCCTCTACCTAACTTGTTTGTCATTTTGTGTTTGATATACTCTAAGCACAGCCTTCCTCCTCTTCTTCCTCCTTCTTTATTTTGTTCATGTCATGACTCAAGTATCATCTCCTAGCCTGGCACAATGATACAAACCCAATCACCGCACTTGGAAGGCTGAGACAGGAGGATTGAGAGTTCAAGGCCAGACTCAGCTACATAGAAAGACCCTGTCTCAGAAAATGAATATCTCTTTCATGTCAGTTTCCTCAAAGTAGCAACCAAGATAAGCTTGTTTGACTTACTCCTTGGAGGTTTACTCTCAGAAGAGGGGAAACAAGGGAAGTCAAAGAAGAGGGAAAAGCTAAACAAGGTCATGGTATAACCTTGAGTATAGCTTCGATTCAGTCCCACAGAGTTTGATTTAGGGGAAATAGACTGAACTAGAAGGTGGAGTATACTTTCAGGAAATGCATGAGAGAGAGACAGAGAGAGGCGGCTGTGATTGCAGCTCATCCCTCAACCAATTCTATGAGGCTCTCTGGAGTTAGGCTAGTCATCAGATCTGCTCCAAAATGAGGCCAGATTCCAGTATCCAGTTTGCACCAGGAAGCTCCATAGCACCAAATACTCCACTGATTTAGCCACAACCTCAGGAATTAGATCAATGCATCACACTTTTAGTCATTGGCAAAAATCTTTCTCTAGTGACAAGGGTCGCCTCCCAGTGTGAGGGGAGCAAATGTGAGGAGGAATAAACGGCAGACATGGCTGTGGAATGTGAAGGAAACAAATGGCAGAAGTAACTTTGTCTTAGATAAAAGAGATAGGAAAGCATTCTTAAAAACAAACATCTAAAGAGTTAAAATATAAACCCCTTAAGGAAGATGACAGCAGTCATAGAATGTATATGGCAGGGTAGTCATAAATACATATGGCAGGTTTCAAGGACAAGATGGACTAACAAGGCCTTCCTAGAATGCCTACTCCAATAAGGCAAGACTCTCCTAGAATGCCCAGTCCAATAAGGATGGGGTCAACAAAAAAGTTAATTAGCCAGTTATATATCCAACTTCAAATAAAGTAGGGAGTGCCAAAGTAAGGCCCCCTATTTTCTCCTAAACTTCAGCCATTCTTTGGCTTAGCTCTTTCACCAAGTCCCTCTTGTCAGGGAGCTTTGCTATCCTTTCAATGAACATTGTACTTGCTTTAACTTTTAACTCCTGGTCCGGCACCTCCAATCATTGACTATGTCAGGACACAGACTCAGGAACAACAATCCAGTGTCATCAGGTTAGGTATCTTTTGTTTAACCAAGATCCATTTTCTGGAAAAGAGGGCAACTATGAGTTATTAATAGACACACTGAGAGTATCTAGGGGGCGGTGCACCAGTCAATAGAAGAAATCTTACGAAGTTACCAACAGTGTCCATCACAGTCCTTGTACTGCTCATATGTACTTTTTCCTCACATTGAACTGTGTGTAGTTGGTCACATCTAAGAAAACTAGGGTTAACATAAGTTCCAGTCCTTGTTGCAGAATTTGGTTCTATGGCCAAAACCAGTTCTCATCATCTCCTCTCATCTATTCACTAGAATGTAATGTCATGATTGGCACCAATGGCATCAACTTAATCTTTCATCAAGCAAGCTTTGCCTTACCATTTCAGAAAAACATGGAAAACCCTTCTTTCCCTGGCATTCTTACTTTAATAGATTTCTACATACAAAATTTTAATTCCAGAGGTGCACATTTAATGCAGTTTACTGTTTGTTTCTACACATTAGATAGCACGTTCCATGTTGACAGGAATTTGATCTATTTGTATTCAGTCCACATTTTCCCACAGCAATAAACATTAATTGAAAACATTAAGACTTTTATATTTTCATGAATAAATTTTATCTTTTAATACACTTTTTTTAGTTCAGTTTTATGGTCACTCTAAAATTGAACAGAAAGTACAGTAAGGTCTCATGAAACTTCTTCACACACAACTTCCCCTAAACCAACATCCCAAACAAAATGATGCATTTATTATAATTGACCAACACTTCAGACATATTACTATCAGCCAAAGTCATAAGTTATAATAGGTTTCACTTATAACACATATATATTTCACTCATACATTTTATGAACAAATTTACTATATGTATCCTTTACTAAAGTATCACAGAATATTTTCCTGTCCAAAATTTCTGTGTTTCACCTACTCATCATGCTCCCTACCCAAACACTGCCAATCACTGAACAGTTTAATGCCTCCAGAGTTTTTCCTTTTCCAAATGTCATAGAGTTGTAATCATATTTTATGTAGCCTTTACTAATTTGTTTACTTTACTTTGTAATATGTATTTAAGATTTCTCCATGTGTTTTCATGGCTTGATAGCTTGTTTCCTTTTTAGTCTTGAATAATATTTCATTATCCAGGCATTTTAGTTAATCTTTTCATCTAGTGAAGGACATCATGGTTGCTTCAGAAGTATAGGAAATTATGAATAAAATGTGTCACAAGCATGTGTGTTCAGTGTTTCATAGGGACATACATTTTCAGTTCATTTTGGTAAATACTAAGGTTACAATTACTGCATTGTATGGTAAGAGTATGTTTAGTTTTGTAAGAAACTGTCAAAATACCGAAGTGGTCCATTCCTACCAGCACTGAAAAACATTGTTATAATATGTGTATCATCAGTATGGTGTTTAATGGTATACACTACCTACTCTTTGTCATTCATTTCCCCTCTTTGTGTCTTCTGATAATTTATCTTACTAATTTAAAAAATAAGTTGATTTTTTCTGTTTTTGGCTTTTTACCATCATTTATTCATATTCCTTATTCTTGTTTCTCTGAATGTGTTGAATTTTCTTGAATTTAAGTTCTCATCTGGCTTGCAATTAATCCTTTACATCTCTTGATGAATGTTTTCCACTTTCTCTAAATACTGTTTTAATGTATCATAAATGTGTACATACATATGTATATAAAGAATTTTCACTCATGTTTGAATATTTTATAATTTTTAACTATGCATTTATTCTTACTTTAAGTGCTATTTAGTATCTCATTGTTTACTGTCCCAATATACAGAATTGTAGAAGACATTTCTTTATTGTTGTTTCATACTTTTATGTCATAGGTTTAGTACATACGCTTATGATATTAATTCTTCCAAAATTGTTAAAGCATCTTTTTTTGGGTAGTATGTGGTTAAATTCTGTGATCAATCCATCTGTACTTCTAAAGGTTGTTTTTTTTTTCTGTTTTAACACATCTTTCTGTTAGTAAAATAGGTACTACTGTGCTTATGGATATAGTTAAGTTTAGGAGATAATCACCCCACTTCTCATAAGTGGTGAATGGATAGATTTCTCATTGATCAGCAGGGACAACAGCATGATGTTAGAGGGCTATCACTACATATAAATTGGTTAGTCCATGTGAAGCGAAGGGAGACAGTGTTACTTATTATGATGATGAGATGTGGGACAATTCTCTAATAGGCACTAGTTTTTAGGACATCTGAGAGTATGCAAGTCCTCTACTTTCTTGACTTTAGTGACAGCACAAAGTGAAAAAATATATATTTTTATTGTGTGTGCAGGTTTAGATAACAGCAATATTCATAAATCCTTGGGTGTTTCCTTTATTATTGACTAAAGCATGTCTCATATTTTTTGCTTTTATCTATGTATTTCCTTACTGATATTTTGTTTTGGAGTTCTGTGTCTACACTCATAAAATTTAACCTCTCTCCTTGATGGACATCTAGGATTTTAATTCTAATTTTTTGGTGCTGCATACCCTTACCATTAAATCAAATTGCTGTACACATTTCTGATTAGTCCTTTTCGGTGAATTTCCCCAAGTAAAATGGCATGAACATTTTTAGAGAGTCTGATAAATATTTCCAAATTAAACTAAAGTTTCCAGCAATTAACACGCTTATCAGCAGTGATTGAAAGCGCTCATTCCTTCACCTTCCACCTAGTGAATTAGATTTTTAAAATCCTTTTCAAATTCAATAGGCAAAAAATTGGTTTGCATTCATGTTAAAATTGCATTTTTGATTGCAAGTAAGTTTGAATATTTATGCCTATGTCCATTTGCCATTTGTATTTATTTTAGTAAGTGGCCTATTATAGGCTTTGTTAATTATTCCAGTTGTGTTTTCATCTTCTGATTAGTAATTTTGAGTACTTTATGAATACACCATCATCTGTTTTACTTATTTACAGGTTTTTTTTTTTTACATTTTAAGTTTGTTTATGCTAATTTTTGAAGAACTGGTTTTTTAAAAAAAATTAGAAAAGTGAAATTTATCAGTGTTATATTAATATTTTCTGTTCACATGTACTTGTGCTAATGTGGTGAATTAAATATGTGCTACTCCATTTTTTTGTAACTGTATTTTATGATTTTATTCTTAACAAAATATTATATTTTTTATTAAAGTGCTCTCTAAAATAATTTTAAGTGATTTTCAACTGTATTCTATAAAGTTATTGACTATCTAAAATATATATTTTTTCACAAATTTCCATTTTAAATCACCTGACAATTTCTAAAATCTTAATTCATTAGTTTATCTCCACCATCTCCTATATGTAACAAACTCTGAGTTACCTTATTTTAAAATTATACTTTTTAAAACACTCTATTTTCATTTTTATGCCATAAAATGACACTTCTAAAATATGTCACAGTTTTAAAATTTTACTTGAGTCTTTGAAAAAATTGAAGATATTCAAACTCTAACCCTAGGGATTCTGCAGGGTGACTACGAGTCAAGTTTTATCTACCAAAGCCACTAAGTTAAACCTGCTGCAACAGTGTTATAAACTAGAAGTGTTTTTATTCTTGAATTGAATTAATTCTTTATTTTATCATTAATAGAATCTTGAGTGCTTTATGTAATGTGTTTGCTTATTTAAATAAAACTGATAATTTTTTAAAACAATAAGTTCTACTTGGGAAACTTTATGGTTACATATGTAGCTAGTGATAACTTATATAACACTTCTATATTTTAGCTAAATATTTATTAATAAAAAGTAAAACACACAAACCAGATAAAAGACATATCAGTAATAAAAAAAACTACTACAAGAATCTAGATGAAATCATCAATTGCTACTTACTATAAAATAAGATTAATAAAATTTTTGATGGGGTTTGATAGGAAAAAAATTAAACAAGATGGCAAAATGATATCTGCCTCCACTTCTTTACCAAATTCTTAAAAACCTATATGAAAAAGAGGTAAAAGGGATATACTTTTGAAATATTGAAAATTACCATGTATGTGTAGTGAGCTACAAGAGAATTTACAGATTTTAATCTCTAGTCTCTAATCAATTTGACCAAGATAATTGCTTTTGTTTTCAGTAACAAAAAATATGCAAGTATCAGGCATTTCTTCCTATTATTTCTTCTTAGCATTCCCCTGAAAGCCAATCAAGAGGCTTTAGCACTAAAATGATTTTTTTTCTAAATGTTTCTCGCATAAAGCAGCTTAATTACTTTCATTAAAATCCCATCAATGGACAGCTTTTCAGTCTCTCACACACTTCACGTTGCAACATTTTAAACACATAAAATTAAATTTCTATTACACTTAAATATAATTATGTTCCAAATAATGCCTACTAAATATTCAGTCTGAGTTTAAGCCTTGATGGGCTTAAAATTTGCTAAAACCCCCTTACAACAGGGAGACAGAAAGAGACACAGTAGTTTTTGAGTTTGTGTTTTGTCTAGGTTTTTGTTGTTATTTGTAGTTTTTGAGGGTTCCTTTCCTATGAGGTATTGGTTTTGTCTTGGGGAACTTTCTCTGTCTTTCATATATCAGAAAGGAAATATCCCATTACATTTCTGAAGTTATAGTAGTTTGTGTGAGAAATGTTTTATGTAACGTATAACATCAATGAATGTTAATTTTCTTTGAATTCTACTATTGCTGACTTCAATATAATGATTGTACCACATTGTAGAGTGAAACTAATTTATGTAGTTATACTTAATAAGAGGATTAAAAGGTCACTTTCATTATTCTATTGAAAAGAGTAAGCACTAATATTTTTCTGAATCTTTACCCATATGAAGTAAATTAAACACATCTATACTGTGGATACTTTCTCATTCACAGATATGAAAATGGCAGCTCCAATAATAAATGGCACTTTATATAAAGTGAAGGAGTGTCTACAACTATATAGATTACTTAAATTTCATCAAGAAGAAATAAGTAGCAGTAATAGCTCATTCTGCATTAAAAAGTTTTAATTAGTATTTCAAACACAATGCGTACACAAATACAGAGACTTGGCAGTTTGAAGGAAGAATCTTACCAAATGTTGAAGAAAAAGAAAAATGTCTGATTTACACACTTAATTCCCAAAAAATAGAAGAAAGAACAATTCTCACCTAATATAACAAACACACTAAAAGATTTTTGCTCATATCTTAGTAACTTTACATGTTAGCATACACTTAAAAACAAATTCTGTCATTGTCATTTGCAATCTAGAGACCACTCCTAATAAATGTTATTGTTATTTTCCATACAAAACAAAGAAATGAATTCCTGCTATAAGAATGCCATAAAATTGAGTGAAATAAAATCCAAGATTATAATTGCTATTTTATTATACTCCTCTTTTTCTTTCTTTTTTTTATTGCTGTGCTGGGTGGGGGTACATTGTGAAATTTACAAAGGTTCTTATAAAATAACAAATATATCATACTTGAATTCACCCCCTCTACCATTCTCTTTAGTTCCATGCCCCCCCCACATTCCTGGAATAGTTTCAACATATATTTTTCCATTTACATACATGTGTACACAGTATTTGCACCATATTCACCCTCCATTTTCCCCACCTCCCCCCTTATACACACTGGTACCAAACCCCCAGGCAGGACTTCTTTGGTCCTCCTGTTCTCTGATTTTGTTAAAATGTACAAGTAACATTTTTATTTGTTTAGGATAGCTGCATGGATAGTTTCTTTGTGGCACTCACATGTATATATGTATTATAGCCTGATTTGGTTCATCTCCTCTATTTTTCATCTTTCTACTATAGTCCCTTTCTTATAGTAGTTTCAACTGGTTTAAAAGCTCTATATTCATTCTTGTATAGAGAGTTTATCATCCATATTCACTTTCTTAACTTCCTTCTTTTACCCTTTCCCTCTCATATGTGACCTCCCCTTAGCCTGACCTGTTTTTCATAGTATTGCTGTATTTGTATAGGTCTGTATTTTACATATAACAGAAAACATGTGAATTTTTGGTCTTTTGAACCTGGCTAGTTCTCTTAAGATAATGTTCTCCAGTTTCATTTATATTCTTTACTTCATGTTTTGTTTCCTTTTTATCCAAGTGGTTGTAGCTGTGTAATGACCAGAAAAGTAGATACAGGAAGTGATATTTATTGAATGCCTCTAATGCTTTAAATATATTTTTGAGCTCTTTAAATTGAGTATTTCATTTATTTAAAATAATATGCTATCCTAAAATATATATGTATTTGAAATAGAGTCTCTCCATGTAGACTGGATGCCCTGAAATTCAGTATATAGCCTAGAACTCGTGATGCCCCATGCTTCACCCTCTCAAGCACTAAGATTACAGGCACCTGACACATACCATCATCATTGTGATGATATAAATATAAATTGGTTTTAAAGTATGATAAAATGTTAAAAATACAATAGCTCATAGAAAATTGATGCATATCAACATAATTTTAATTCATTGACAAAATGATCTTAAGTGCCTATAAGAGAGGTGTTTAAAAGAGAAAATAATTCTTTACAGAAAAGACATGTACAGTATATCCTAATATAAGGAGAAATCTAAGTAGGAGAGAAAATGTGTTTGGATTTACTAAACAGGAAGCTTCTGCTTCCTGTGTTGGTGAATTAAACTGAATGTACTTTAATGAATGCTAGCAATACATTTAGAAAGAGACTGAAATGTGTTACCCACCAGGTAGCAAGAAATCTCTTCAAAACACACACCCACAGATTAGATGAAACAACAGCTAAAAATCAAACATTTATTGCATCTGCATCAATTTTCTACTCTGCTTATTTAACAGTCATTGCAATTTTCCAATAAGCATACCAAAATCATGAAAGTAAAGCTACAATTTTGTACAGAAATGTGAGTCATTTATCTTTTTTTGAATTTCATAAGGAGTTAATATATTTCAGCAATGTAAAGATATGAACAATTTAAATTTCTCTCATCCCTTCTATCTCAAATTCAAAGTCACTTGGTTCAGAGAAGCTGCCTGACATTAAACATTCTTGTGAGAACTAGAACTGTGATGTGTAAATCCCACTTAAGAAGATAATTATTTCAGTGCTACTAAATTACTGCAAATGCCATTGAGACTTTAAACTGCATGTAAAGTAGAATTTTTCTTGAAGTATCTTATTAGTAGATAGTAGAATCTACTTTATTTGTAATTTTGAGGGGGAAAGCAGATTACATAATACAACAGAACAAAGGTGATTCAGCCTATTTTACTCCATCTAGTCTCAGATACAACAGTTTTTCCTACATGTGAAAATGAGATTAAGTCCAATTATGTATTTGTTTTTGCTTATTAGATATCATAAAAATTAAGCATAATAACTAAACTTTCCAAAAAATATTTGGGGTCAGAGTTCACTTTGTTGGGACCTTGCAGAGTACAATTTCTTTTTTAAATGCTGTATTCAACTCAAACCTCCACTCATTTCAAAATTTTCTTCAGAAGAGAATATTTTAATTGCCTCACAACTGAGAAGGAAACTCAGATGCATCTTTCAAAGGGAGTGAGAAACCCAGGAGCTTATGACTGATTGGAAAAAGTCATGGATAGGCCTAAGTTATAGATGGATACAGGATGCTAAGACTTTGACTTTTGCCAAATTTATTAGTAAAGCATTACAAAAGATAAAATATGAAAGTAACCTTACCATTTTGCCATGCTGAAATATATTTTATAATACCATTATATACTTTGATAGAGACAATGGTAGAACAATCTGTTTTATTCACAAATTTCATTATTATTAAATTAAGTATTCTGCCATAAACTTCAAGGAATAGTATTATTAAATAAAAGTATGAATATTTTATACTTATCAAAATGCATTATTAGATTATCTTTCAAATTGTTTATTCTCACATACTAAAGATAGGTAAAATTGCATCACCTTTCTTAATATTGTTCCTCTTTTGGGGGTTTGTTATTTTAAATAAATTAATATTTTGTTATAAGATTTCAACTTGTATATATTTTAGATTTTACTTAATTTTTATTTGCACATAGTAATTGTACAAAATAGTGGGTCTCATCATGACATTTTTAAACATGTGTGCACTGTACTTTGACCACATTAGCCTCCATTATGCTCTCTTTATGCTTCACCCCTTCCTCTTCCCTAATAGCATCTCTTCTATTTTCATTTCTTTTTTCTTTTATCTATTTTTTTTTTTGGTGGCATTTGGGCTTGACTTAAGGCCTCATGCTTGGTTGGCAGGCATTCTTACCCCTGAGCCACTTTGCCAGGTCTTTTCTTCTTATCTAGACTCCACATATGTGATGTTTGTCTTTCTGAGTCCAGCGTTCTGATCACCACAACATTATGACCTCCAATTTGATCCATTTTTACACAAATGACATGGTTTCATTCTTATTTTTGGCTGGATAAATACTCCATTTTATTTATCTATTCATTTGTTAATGGGCACCAAGTCTGGATCTATAATTTGGCTATCGTGAATAGGTGCTATAATAGACATCAATGTGCAGGCATCTCTACTGTGTGCTAACTTTGATTCCTTTGGGTGTAATCCCAGAAGTAGTAGAGATGGATCTACTGTTTCCCCTTCTATTTTTCAGACTTTTGAGGAAACTTCATACTGATTTCTATAGTGGCTGCACTAATTTACCTTTCTACCAACAGTGTATAAGGATTCCTTTCTCTTCCCACTCCACCTCCACTCAGCATCCTCACAAGCATTTGTTGTTCGTGTTTGCTTTTTATTATTTATTTTTTGGCAGTACTGGGGTTTGAAATCAGGGCCTCATTCTTTCTAGGCAAGTGTTCTACCATTTGACGGCACCTCCAGCCTGTTCGTGTTATTGACGATAGCCATTCTGACTGGAATGACATGAAATCTCAGTGTAGTTTTGATTTGCACTTCTTTTATAGCTAAGAATGTTGAACATTTTTTCATGCATTTGTAAGCCATTTATACTTTTTCTTTTGAGAACTGTATGTTCATTTGCCCATTTGTTAATTGTACTTTAATTATTTTAGTGCTTAATTATTTGAGTTCTTCATATATGCTGGAAATAAATTTTCTGTCAAATGTATAGGTGGCAAAGATTTTCTTCCATTACATGGGCTGTCTTTTCACTCAGTAGCTGTTTCTTTTCTGTGAGAAACCTATTTAATTTGATGTAATCCTATTTGTCAATTCTTGCCACTATATCTTGAGCTATTGGGTCCTCTTCAGAAAGTTGTTGCTTATGCTGATATTTGAAGTGTTTTTCCTATGTTTTCCTCTAGTAGTTTCAACATTTCAAGCTATCTTCTCTTCAATGAATATTTTTGGTGCCTTTGTCAATAATCAGATGCCTGTAGCAGCATAGGTTTGTTTCCATTGTCCTCTATTCTGTTGCATTGATCTACTGTTTCTTCGTGTGCCAACACCATGCACCTCTTCTTGCTATGGCTCTGTAGTATTATCTGAAGTCAGATTTTGTGATGCCATTGTTCTCTTTCTTCAAGATTGCTTTGGCTATTCAAGGTCTTTTGTACTTCCATGTGAATTTTAGAATTATTTTTCCTATATCTGTGAAGAATGCCATTGGAAATCTGTTGGGGATTACACTGAATCTGTATATCACTTTTGCTAAAATTGGTATTTTTCTGCCATTACATGAATATGGGAGGGCTTTCTTTCTTTTTCTTTTTTCTTTTTTTTTCTAGTGTCTTCTTCATTTCTTTCTTCAGGATTTTCTGGTTTTTATTGAGGAGATTTTTCACCTCTGCTCATAGGCTGATTCCTAGGTTTCTTTTCTTGAGGCTGCTGTGAATGGAATTGTTTTCCTGATTTCTTTCTTAATGTATTTATTGTTGACATGTAGAAAAGCTAATGATTTTTGTATGCTGATTTTACATCCTGTGACTTTACTAAAAGTGTTTATCAGAACTAAGACTCCCAATCCAGTTTCTTTAAATTCTGAGTCTGAATCATGAAGAAAGAGGATAATTAACATTTATTGTAATAGCCCTCATGATAAACATGCTTTAGGATGCTTATATGCACCTGATCATGCACCCATTTAATTTTCATAACGAATTCTGGCAAATGAGGCATCTGCAATACCAATGAGCAATTTTGAGCAAAGCAGTGACATGGCATTATGTAGCGTACTATGTTAACAATAGACCCCATGCATGTGGGGTGAGGGCTAGCAAGGTGGAATCAAAGAGACAAGTTAGGAGGCTTGTACAGTAACTCCACACACGAAAGTGCTCTTTAAACTAGGTTGGTAGAGTAAAGATGTTAAGAAATTGTTCAGGAGTTAGAGTTTTTCTGCTTTGAAAGCAGAGCTGACAAGGATGGATGATGGGTTGGTAGCATATCCTAAAAGGATGTATCTCCTTTCTATTCATCCTGGTAGCTGTGGTACAATGCGAAGCTTATGGTGTTGGAGTCAAAAGGTCCTGCTCCACATCCAGGCCTCTTTTTCTGTGGAGAATTAAGTTACTTCGTATCTCCAAGGTTCAATTACTTCCTATGTAAAATTTGGAAGATAATTCCTAATATATGAGAGCCATATATGAATTAAATAAAATTATGTATAAACAAGAGCTTTGTGCCCAATTTTTATAAATAGTAAACCATTAGTAATATTTATTAAGTGACTAGCATGTACCAGGCAGTGTACAAGTATTTTACATACATTAAATCCTTAATCTTTAAGGAAATTTCTTCAAGTAACTCCTATTGTATTCACAAAGAAATGAAGGCTTTGAGATTTTAATTAACTTGTCTAAGACCCTATAAATTACATGTGGTATAAGTACACACACATAACACTCTGTTCATGGTAGATAGAGATGAGGAATTAGTGCCTTAAATATACTATGGATATTTTCTTCTACTATGAATATTTCTTTAAAATTTCATATGGCACACTCAATATTCTGAACTAAATTTAAATAGTTGCTAATAAAAGGGTAATACTTCAAACTGAGGGCTGATGATCTTGGGCAAACAAAACAATCAATAGTGTTTCATTTTGTTTTTCTGTCAGCACATACAATGGAAAGCTTGTCAATGACAGCAAGGGATAAATAATGGTCAATTTACAATTTATAATTGTATACATATATATATATATATATGTATAGGTATATATACATGGACATCTATGCCTGAGATGTATATATGCAATTCTATATACATATGCATTGATACCTAATCAAGCTATGTTTTTATTTCAGTTGTGACCTTTATTCATAATTCATAGCATATTTGTGCATAAATATTATGTGTTCCACTGAACAATTAGATTCATGAAAAGTTATTCTTTTTAATCTGAAGATAAACATTTTCTTTCTTACAACAAAGTAAATAAAAAGCTTTGCTCAAGATAGGTGTTTTTCACATCAATAGCTATTATCTTAAACTGTGTGGGCTTTCTGATAGTGCAAAAAAGTGGGAAAACACAGGAAAAAGGATGAAAACAAAGTACCTCTAGACTCCACAGAAACACTTATTGTAACAAAAAATAATAATAATACTAATAAAGAAACCTCCAGTAATCATAGCAAAAATAAAATGGTGCAGTGAACTGAGCAGACATTATGACTTCATTATTTCTGACTCTGGAAATGTGATTAGCATTTTATGTACAAAGTGAAACTGATGGTTGAGATCACTTTGGGCCATTTTAATAAGGTCACAAAAAGTGAAAAGAAACACTTATTTGCTTCTATTACATTATTGCCTATCTTACATTATGAAGGTAGATGCTGTTGAAATAGTCCTTTGTACATTCATAAGACATTCAACCAGCAAACACCCATACAGGAGCCACACACCTGTGGATCTCATCTTGCCTGCTGTTTCCCCACATCAGATCTGTCTGCTACACAAAACACAGTAACCCTGAGAGGGTGCAGCACTGCCAAGAAGCTCTCCAGACATGGAGGCTGGACATACCAAGGGAATGAGGGGCGCCTTCTCTCACCAGATCCTCTGGACAGACGAAAGTCTCAAACCTGGCTACAAAGGGACACCAAGAGTGTCTGAAATAAATATATCATATTTGTCCATTTGGAGTTTCCCCCAAATGTATATTTTTAAATTGGGATATTTCTTAAATATAAGAAAACTAGCAGATGCAGTTATGTTAGTTGACACGTGTTATTTTTATAGAATTATTCTCCTCTTCCACTCAAATAAAACTTTAAAAGATTCCCATAAATTCTGGATGAATATTATCATTTAGATACACTACCTTTCTCTCCAGATTCCTGTTGAAATCATTAAAGGTTATAAAAAATGAATAGAATATCAAGCTTTTATCAGCCAAATACCTGGACTTCACATATGTTGGAAATTTTACTTGCAAATAAAGAGCAAATAAGAGCTGATTAAGAGAAGGAAGTCTAGCTATTGATGCAGGTGAAGGAGTTGTTTCCTTGAAGTAGAAGGTTACCTAGCACAGGCAAAGCCATGACAGTGCATAATATGGAGTAGTAGGTACCAGAAATAAAGATGGGCCTTAGAAATAGAAGGATGTTTTGGGTGCCTCTGGGGAAGTAATTGTTACTGTAGGCAACAGGATGTAGAATACCTCCAGAGGTTTTCATCTCAGCTGATTCTTCATAAATGCACTTGCTATGGACAGAATCTTACAGTGCCCCCTATGATCCTCACCTATTTGTGTTTGTGCCCTTGTGCCCCTCCTCCTGAATGTAGGTGGGACTTGTGGCTTACAAATGTGACAAGAGGTATGTGGTTATGTACATGAGATTATCTCACTGTGCCAGTTGAAATCACTCCCTTTTTCACCCTTGCTGGCTTTGAGGAGGCAAGGGATCTTTGAAGAGGAATGACCCCAGATGGCAGGGAACTTCATGTAGCCTCTAGGAGCTGAGGATGGCATCCCAGGAAAAGCAAAATCTCTCAGTCCTGCAATTTGCAGGAACTGAATGCACACACAGGAGGAAACCAGGCCTTCTTCAGTCAAGTCTCCTCTTGAGTCTCTGACCCTACTTGCAATCTGATTTCAGACTTGTCAGGATCTATGCAGAGAAGCCAGCTAAGCTCTGCCTGAGCTCATGAGCTACAGAAAATATGAGAAAACAAATGTGTGTTTTTTCAGTTGCTAATTTCATAGCAGTGTTGGTAAACAGCAATAAATAACTAACACAACAGATGACCAAATGAAGAATAAATGAGCCCCTGAAGCTAGGTATTCAGAAAGACAGAAGGAGGAGAGCAAATTCCCCCCTCTTCTGGCTGCATATTAAGAAGAAATAAGCTGTGGGAAAGAAGTTCTTCAGCACAGAAACAATTGTTTCTAGTTGCTGCTTCTGTTCACAGCCCCACAGCTCTTGTTCAGAAAATCTCCTCTGTAAGAACACACCCACTTCTTATTTTTGACATCATGAGATCCTACAAGATATGCAAAAGGACACATGCCATATTAGCAGAACCCTCTCTCTTTATAATAATACACAACCCCAGACTTCCTTCTTTAAAAAAAAAAAACAAGCAAATAAAAACAGACTTAAACACAACAAATCAGATCTACCTAGAAAAATAGTATAGTTGCTCTGATGGCAAAGCTCCAATGAGAGATCACAAAAAGAAAAGCAACTTTAAGTAACTGTTCATTTTAAACTCAAAAAGATTAATAGAAATAGCATTAATGATGCTAGCTTAGACAATCATTAACACATGACTAATTTGAGAATTTGACAGTCTTCAGGGAAAAGAAGGGACAATTAAGAAAGTAAAACACACACATAATTTTGAAATGGCATAAAGATTTGTTGAACATGTATTGATAAATTTAAAAGTAATGTACAGCTACATGAATAGGAAGATTCTGGGAATGTTTATATTAATAGTTGCAATATTCTCTGAGGTAGAAATATAAGCAGTCTTTTTCATTATCTTTTTATTTATTTATTTGACAACATTGGAGTTTGAACTCAGTGCCTCACGCAGGTGATCTTATCACAGGAGCCACTCTGCCACCCCTTATTTGTGACAGTTTTCTTTGAGATAGGATCTCATGAACTATTTGCTCTGGACTGGTTTTGAACCATGATCCTTCTGGTCTCTGCCTCGTGAGTAACTAGGATTACAGGCACGAGCCAGTGGCACCCAGTTCTATTAATTTTCATATTTTATCAAATTATAAGAAAAATATGATTATTTTTCCCTCCAGGTTCCCCAATTTCCTGAATGATTTTTTTAAATTAGCACATGTTAACATTTACACTTTGCACTGCTAAGTTCCATAGTTTTGACAAATGCATACAGTTGTGTATAATACAAAGCAGTTCCATTTGCCCCAAAATTATCTTATGTAGTCCTCTGTAGTCAGTTCAGTCCCACAACTTCAAACTCTAACAACTGCTTATGTATTTCCATCCCCATCACTTTTATTTTGCCCAAATTACACAAATCTGCTACTGGAATTTGGTTACTTTAACTTAATGAAAAGCCTTTACCTTTCATTTACATCTGGCTATGAATAGATTGTTCCATTTTTATAGTTGCATCTATTGTACAGATGTACCATATTTGTTTGCTTAAGCATTCTTCTGATGTAGGGCATCTAGGTATGTATTAGTTTTATAGTACTGCAGTAATAAATTACCACACAAACATAATGGTTTAAAACAAGGCAAATTTTTATACTAATTTTCCAGAGATCAGAGATTCAAAATGGATCTCACCGAACTAAAATCAGTCAATAGTGCAGCATTCCTCTCTGCAGCCTCCAGGGGGCAGCCCATTTCCATGCCCATTTCAGCTTGTACAGGCCCCTGGCATTCCTTGACTTGTGGCCTTCTTTCATATTCAAAGGTGGCTATGTCAGACTAAGTCCTTCTAACATTACCATTTCTCTGGTTCTGTCTTCCAATTCCTCTTTCACTGTGAAGGACCTTTTTGATGAGGTCCTATTCACCTGAATGATCCAAGATAGGTTCACCATCTTAAGGTCTGCTAATTTACATACTTAATTCCATGTGAAGTTTTAATTCCCCTCTGCCATGCAAACGACCAAATTCACAGGTTTTAGGAATTGAGATGTAGATATCCTTTGGGAGATGATTATTTCCTTAACTATGGAGCTCTTTCCAGTTTTTGGTGATCATAAATAAAGTTGTGAGAAAATTTCAGAATTAACTTGAGCAAATAACCAGAAGTAGGATTGCTAGGTTATATGATAAATGTCTACATATCTTTAAAGAAACTTCCAGACTCTCTTCCAAACTGGCTGTGTGGTCTTAGCTTTTCAATATACAGAACACTATGATCATGGGAGAGTTGCTAGAGTCGAGATAGACATTGGTAAAGACCATCTATGAATAGGTAAACATATTATTTTAACTTGTTTTCATACTCCACTCTTACTCCTTTCAATTCATTCTCCACAGATTGGCACTTTCCAAAATGTAGAATGATCTTTCTAACAGGTAACATTCTAACAGCTAGAAAGTATCCCTTGCCTATTCCATTTTCTACCCCCACTGGTCTGTCATTCACCGAGTTTGCCATAGTAACTTAATTTTGCCTCTACTGATATCTCTCACCTTACTTGAGATTATAACCCCACAGGCTACAGGAAACAAAGCTACTTGAATTTCATCATGCTCCTTATTCTTTTACGCCTCTCAGCACACATTTTTTTCTATATAGAGTTTTTCTTCTGCCTCCTCTGACTGCCTAATTCTTTCATCACATTTGAGACATTGGTCACATTCTTGGAGCCTTTCATAAACTCGCTAAACTAAATTCTGTTTAATGGCTTACCTCAGTGCTCCCAAAGCACCATATGTTTACTTCTACAGTAACCGTAGCCCCAAATGTAACTGGATCCCCGTGTAACTCAGTTCTTGCTCAGTTCTTGAGTTCAGCACTCATAGAATAAAACCTAGCCACTTTATTAAGGTCTCAGTTCAAAAGCCACCCAGCTACGGAATCTTTACCTAAATACCCTACATGAAAGAAAGCCCCCCCCTCACTGTTCCCCTCTCTGCCTTATCTCTAATCAATTTCACATATTATTTAATTATTTATTCTTTTTTTATTTCTTTTATTTTGTCATTTTTACATTTACTTACATGTGTATGCATTGTTTGGGCCACCTCCTCCTTTCTCTCTAATCAACTTCATGTATTATTTAATTTATTCATTTTTAAAACACTTTTCAATGCTCTGTAAATGTCGTGGGAGACTTTGCCTGTTTTGTGTATTATTATGTCCTCCTTGACTTGACTCGTGCCATCCATAAAGTACACATCCAATCAGTAGTTGGTGAGCAAGTAAATAAAACTGGAATTTGAATCTTTACTTGTGATTCTGTGGGGACATAAATTGATTCCAATGTATAATGCAGAAGAAATACTCTTTCAAACCCCCTTTACTCTAGGCAGCATCTTACACTGCCAAACTTCTCCCTAGCTCTTTCTGTTAACTCCATGGGCCCCATTTCTTTCCTCTCTTACCAACTTCAATGTACAGTGGACTTGGCCTTGACGACTGTGCTTCTTCCATTTCTTCCTGTAAAATACATTCTTTCTATTCATTCTCTTTACTTATGTACGTTACATTTGGAGAAATGACAGGAGAAAAAGAAAATTTTCTTTAAAGAGAGGACAGGTAGCAGTAAAAGTATTTTCTCAAAGCAAGTAGGTGGCAAGGAGAAAGAATGATACCAGTAATTTAAGAAGGCAACATGAACACCATGCCATACAGCTTGTTGCTTCCCCAGTCCTTGCTGTGAATTCATTGAAGGAACTTAGTCATGGTTGTATTTCTAGCTTTTAGTACAATAATTATAAACTAAAAAGTAGTTAAGGTATGATTAGGTAAAGACAATTGTCTCTGTTAGGAACAGACCTGGGAGGTATCCCTAAAATAAAGTTGCCCCAGCCATGAGATGAGTTTGCAATGCAGCATAATGTAATAAAATAGGAAGAAAAGAAAATCAATTAGCAAGAAATAGTAAAAACCAGAAAAAGAAGATTTAGATCACTCAGAATTTTAGTTAATCCAGGCAATGAAACCATCTGCTATAGGTAGTTTACAGTACTTTAAATTAAGCATAATTAAAAGGAAATGACTGAATCAAAACATAGAAACTAATAAGGTTGGCTAAAAATGTATAAAAGACAGGAGGATTTGAAAAATCAACAAGTAAAAGCATGAAAAATGTATTCAATGGAGATGCAAATAAAGAGAAATTTACTAAACAGAAGACAAAACTAAAAAAAAAATCTCAGATTGCAGGGCAAATTAAAAGATATACAAATAAAAGTGAAATAAGCAGATATGAAGTCAGAAAGCAAGACCTAATATAATTGAAGTTACACAAAAAATAGAAGAAAGAGAATGAAGGACATTCAATACAAAAAAGATATTGGCTTAGGCTCCTCCAGAGTAGTGAAATAAATATATGCTCAACATTTTAAATTCAAGTAGCCTAAATAAAAAATTTTCATGCTTACATATAGTAAGCATGAAAATGTTAAAGAAAATATTTTGGGGAAGTAAATCTTAATTTTCTTTGCTAATATATTAAAAAAAAAAAAACAGCTACAGAAAAAAGAGAAAATTTTTACCTAAAAAGAAGCCAAAATAATAGTGGCAAATTATTTATAAAAAACAAATGATTTTCAGACTGATGACTACAAAAAATTTGTAAAATATGGATATAAAGGTAAATACACATTTTTATAAAGCAAAGTGACAATATCTAGTTGAAGACAGTTAAGTAGAAAAAAATGAGTGGTGTAATAAAAAATGGGAACACTGCAGCATAATGTTTGAATTTTATATAAATTAAAATCATATTTTTTATGAGATGCTAACCTGTTTTGATAAACTTTAGTTTTTTTAATTATTCAGGTGCACATTACAGGGATTAAACATGAAAGATTATAAATAAATGTAAGTTTTTACTCAGAAAATGATAAAGAAGGAAAATTCAATAACATATTAAGCAATTTATTAAACAAAGATCTATTTTTATACCAAAAATATTTCAAGTTTAATGAGACCCACCTACCAAAAAATGATACAGAAATGTTCAAAAACAAAAGAATGTAAATAAAATATGAAAAACATGTTCTAGCAGGAAAAATCTATTCTGTTTTATTGATATCAGAACATACATAATTTAAAGTACACTTATTAAATTAAAGATAAGAGTTGCCACAGATTTATGGAAAATTAAGTTACCATTATACTATAACAATTCTAGTAGTATAAATATGTAAGTCACAAAAGATACTCAGAATAAAAAATTGACAGAATCATAAGAAAATATTAATAAGCCACAAGTACAAATTGCTATCTAAAATATGATATATTTCTTTTGTTAAGTGCTATTTACTATGTATAACACTTGTTGAAAATTAAGTTCCAGGTAGACAGATCTTTTCTATGTAGTTTAAGCACTTAAACAGTGCTTAGCACAATAAATCTAAGTTGACATATCTTTGTTAGGTGAGCACTAACATTTTTTCATATTATTTAATCATATGCAACTTAAGCATTCTTAATAATCAGTTGAAATTGAAATGATTAGTGAAAAATTAAAACCTAAATAACCCATGAAAAAGACATTGACAATCAGCAAGACAGTTTTGTCTCAGAGTTCACAAGGACAGGCTTAGGAATTTGAGCCGTAATAAGTGATACCACAAAAAATGTGGGTGACACATGGGTTGAAAATATAAAAGAGTTGTGCAAAACTGTGGAAAACTCCCTCTGATACATACACAACCACATGCCAACCTCCTCCCAAATCTCTGCAAGAACTTTTTTTTCTCACAAGAAAAAATTTAGAGAAGCTTTGGAATCACCTTTGTGTCACCTGTCACAGTCACAGTGGAAAGCAGGATTGGGTGCTCCTTGCAAAACACGATCAAATGTATATATCAATGGTTAGACTTTCAACACCTTTTTGCTATCTGCCTCTGAAAAATAAGCAGCTGAGATTACCACCACGTAAAATGGAGTTGCACAGGTGTACCAGAAAAAAAGTGAGGAAGCTCAAAAAATCAAGTATATATCCTATCAATAAGTCAATCACATACACAACAGTCTTTAATTATTATTTTAGCAGCTTGCCCTTGAAGCAACAGAGTGCTTAAGAGAAGCTCTACATAAAATTATTTTAAAATAAACAGATAAACAAATGAGCCCAAAAGGGAATAGAGTCCATAAAAATAGAGAATTTTCAGAGTAATGTGTACAAATGGGCAGACCTACGCTGGAAGGTTTTTGAAGGTGAAAGAACCAAAAAGGCCCAGGAAGTCAATACTAAAGTCTAACACTGATAATTTGAGAAATATTACTACAAACAAATTAGGCATGTATACAGGAAAACATCAGAAAAATAGGGAAAAAAATAGAATTAATAGGAACAACACATTTCTGTCTTCATTTTGGGTTTTAAAATATGATTCACCATTTAAAAATATGTGTATGTGTTATTCTGAATATATTATCGGTAGATAGATAGATGGATAGATAGATAGTCTCCATAAATATTAAGCTCCAGATTAACTGAAATCTTTTGAGTGGTTGGGGACAAGAAAGATTCCTTTCTGTTGTAAATTTTTGTGTGGCTGTATAGAAAAGATAAAATAAACAAGATGTGGTTCATACTGTAAAACGTTTGCAGCCTTTTCCATGACTATGGAGTGGACATTGGGGTGAGAAGTAGAGAGGTACACAAAGTGTTAGCAGATTCGTATTGGTTCAATGTTATGAGAGATGTATTTATAGCTGTAATAATAACCGTGTATGTAAATTCTACTGGATGCCTAGACTTCTAACTTGGGCAACTGGGACGATGACACTGACATTCATTGAAACGAGAAACAAAATGAGGAACACAAAAAGGGTTAGGAGACAAATTTGATGAGTGTGGGAAAGAGCACGTTTAGACTAATAATCAAATCTGCTAGTATTTGAATTTTAAATAAAGATGTGAGAGAAAACACTATGAACAAGATAGAACATATACTTTTATTCCAGTGTTGAGATCCTGATGATATCATCTAGCTCTTCCTGTTGCCTCCTTGGAGAATCCCGAGGCCCTGCCGAAGCTGAAGCCTTTCTCCAGCCTCTCATTTGATTCTTTACACCAAACAATGCTTTCACAGTCAATAATCTTTCTTTGTATGTCAATTATTATTTTAAACCAAAGACATAACTATTACTACTATTACTATTACTGGCTTACATTAGTTGAAAAATGCAGAGGACATTTTTAAAGTGACACCTCACAAAGATCATTTTCAAAGGTGTTTCAAATTCTTGAAATGCATATATTTCCAGATTTGTGAAAGAACAAATAGAAACAATTAGGACACTCAGATTTCTTAGCGGAAATTCTGTATGATCCAGTTAAATTCTAGTCTCTATTGAGATTTTTTATTGTATTCTTTGGCACCAGACTGAGTTGGGCATCACAGTCTCTTGTTCAGGGAGAAAAACCTATGGATTGAAAATATGGGACTTTTGACAAGTTTAGATAGAGGCTGATAATATTTAGCATAAAACCCCTATTTCAAGGAGGAAAATTCTTTGACACGGAGCAATTTAAGAGCATATAGTGATAAATAATAAAATGAATAACCAAGTCAAGAGAATTGGAATTACATGCAGTTCCAGAACAGACAGAATCCCAACCTAACACATTTTAGCAAAATTTAAGAGCACATAATCAAAGTGACAGAGAGGGGCGTAACTTAGTAGTAAATCACTTGCCTCGTATGCACAAGGCCCTGGGTTCAACATTCAGTATCACAAAAAATAAGTGCAGTTGGGGCATAGAGGCACACATCTGCAATCCCTGTAATCACTTGGGAAGCAGAGACAGAGTTCCAAGTGAGTCCCTATCTCAAAAAAAAAAAAAGAAAGAAAGAAAGAAAAGAAAAAGGAATGAATGAAGGGAGGGAGGGAGGGAGGAACATGCAAGCAAAAGGACTTTGATATTTGATGTCAACTACAAATACCAGCCACTACCTGATTTATTAAAATAGTGAAAACCTATTTGTAACAGTCCTGAGATTAAATCATCTCTTCTAGTAGTGTTAAGTAACAGGGCCTAAAACTAATGAAGAAACTGTCACTTGAAGTCACCATCCATGATTGGAATAGTAGATGCTGTGGTGAGATTCCTGCTTTAGCAATTCAGGGTTATATTCTTACTTCTTATTTGCAGTGCTGATGAGAAAGTTATCACCTGGCAGCCAAAAGCTTACATTCCTTTCTGGAAATTACTCATAATTGAAGAAATCTGCTCCCATGCCATTGCCATTTCCTGAAGCAGCCTACATACAGTGATTGACCCATGTTGGAGTACAAAGTCCCAGCCCTTTCTTCTTTGTGTAGTCACCAATTAAGAGGCATCCTGGCTTCAGAGAACCTGTGGGGTTGGGTGACATTTTTGAGGATCAAGCTCAACTTCTCTTCCCCAGCACTTCTTCCTTCCATTGTCTTACCCAGGAAGTGAAGTTCTTCTTACAAACATCCTGTAAACACATCTGAGAATCTGCTCCCTGGGGAACCCACCCACTATAGATGAGGATTCTTCTCCAAATTGGGAGCAGACAATTGCTCCAAAGTGATCATTTCTATTTCCCTGTATGGTCATTGTAACACTTGTGGGGATACCTCACTCACTGTGGGTACCACCTAGCTTAAGCCTCAAATGGGTCAATATTCATCACCCTGAGTCTCTGATCAAGCCAGCCAGTGTCGAGCAAGAGATAGTTATGTTCAATGTATCATACATCACAAAAAATCTGTAATTATGAGCCCCTGATAAAACCAGGTGCCCTTAATATGAACTGGATGCTGGAGAGCTGACAGTTTCAGAATGTTTTACTCCCAAATAGAGATCCTCTCAGCTGTTTCTTTATCAGATCTGTCAAAGGAATTAAACTGCCTACAAGTTTGAAACCTTCAAGCAGGTACCGACAGAAACTGGTGAGTTCAAATCATAGTTGCCAAGGGAATGCCATCTGCTACACTTTCCTTACTTCTAGATCAAGAAGTCTGGGTTAGGAGCCAAGATCTTGATGGTTTACAGTACTCATTACCTGTATTTACAGAGCACCAACAGGGTGAAACAAATCCATGTATTTGAAGACTGGTAAGTCTTCAAAAAGTCCGAGAAAAAAAATATATTACTAAAATTTCCAGTTTCTAAGTAAACTTGGTGAAAGAAGGCAGTTAATTAGGATATTATAAATTATAAAACAGGTGAGTGACTACACACTTAACTAGATACTTGACAGGCAGAGATTGGGAAGATCATGGTTTGAAGCCAATGTGGGCAAAATTTCTTGAGACACTGTCTCAACCAATGGCTGTGTGAGGTACTATGCACCTGTCATCCCAGCTACTGCAAGAAACATAAATAGGAGCATCTCTATCCAGTCTGGCCCAGGCATAAAGTGAGACCCAATTTCAAAATCAACCAAAGCAAAAAGGGGTGGTGGAGTGGTTCAAGTAGTACAGCACTGGCCTAGCAAGTGCTAGGCCCTGAGTTGAGCTCCCAGTACCACCAATAAATAAATAAATAAATAAATAAAATAGAGCTCAACCTTCTTCCCAAATGGGAAACATTGAGTTCATTGATCATTTTTTGTCATAAATTTTATTGAAACCTACCATAAAGTCATCCATTGTAAATATATAATTTGCCATTAATGAGGTAAATTGAAGGGTGATACAATCACAAATCTCTTTTTAAATATTTTAATCAAAAGATACTCATCTTGCCCATTTTCACTCAATCCCTGTTCCCATCTCTAGGCACAGGCAATTATCAACCTATCTACATTTATAGATATGTCTGTTCTAAACAGTTGACATAAATGGAATTATACACATAATCTTTTGCCATTAGTTTATTCCATAATATTGCATAATATTATAGCAATTCATTCTTGTCATAGTATGTAATATGACTGCCTGTTATTTTAATTACTGAGTAGTATCCCATTAAATGGACATATAAACATTTATTTATCTGTGTAACAATTGATGGATACTTGATTACTATGAGTGAAGCTGCTAAGAACATTCATGTCCACACTTTGTGTATATATATTTTTTCTTTTTTTTTCTTGAATAGAAGCAGAGGAGTAAAAGTTTAGGTTGTATCATATATTTACATAAACCAATTAAAGAATCTACCCTGATATGATATACTTGTGAACCATGGAATGTAAAATGAGCTCTCTAATTATTGCCTTATGAAGGACACTATTTAGAGTCTTCCGTTGTTGTTACTTTTGGTTTTGTTTGTTTTGAGACAGTCTTTCTACGTAGCACAGGTTTGCCTGGAACTCATTTTACAACCTAAACCAGTCTCCAACTTTCCATCCCTCTGTCACAGCCTTCTGAGTGCTGGGATGATAAATGTGTGCCACCATGCCTGGGTATAAATTTGATTCTTAAAGGTGAGTTGATAAAAAGGCCCAAATTCAAATTTATATGATTTCACATCTTCTCCTCTCTCTTTCTTTCTCACTCTTCTTTACTTTCCTTCTTTATATTGTTATATTGTTTATAGTTCTGTGTTTGCCACTGTTTGCAGTCTTTCATTCATATTCTTGCTTTGTCTTTCCCCCTCTACGTCTTTTGGTGTCTGTTTGCCTTCATTCATTTCTTTCAAATTTTTCTCAAGGTCTCATGCCAAGTTCCTTATACTTCTAATTATTTTGATAATAATAAATCTCTGAGAAATGTTGCAGTATCATTTTCTTTTGCTTTCTCTGGACATATTAATAAAAAGTACAATTTTGATCAAATCATGTTATATATTGGATGACAAGCATTGCTCAAATGTTATTGCAAAATCATGAAGGAAATGATGTTATTTAGAAACAATGGCCATCCAAAAAAAATGAACAGGACATTCCACTGCAGTAGTGCTCCCAAAATTCAGTCAGAATCATTTTTCTTAATTAGAATATTATGTAGATTATATATTATATGCTGTTTCATATAAAAATACATTTAAATAAATTTACTCTAAGGTAATCTAACTCGTTGAGCTAGTTATCTTTTACAAAGGGGTATTTAAATAAATATATATTTAAGCAAATGTGTCTCTTGTGGTTCATCTGAAATAATCTCCTGCACCACAAGTGATTCTCATATCACACAGTGTAAAACACTGTCCTGAGATAAGTCAATGATTAATGAGCATGAGGTACAGATATCCACAGGGAAAAAAAACCAAAGGAACAATGAGGGAGAGTTAGGTTGAAAGTCTGACAGGCAGAATTATATGTGCTAAGGAATTTATTTTCTTAGTCTTTGGAAAAACATAGAGTGGTATTAAAGATATGGAAGATTAGGAAGTTTGCAAGTTCTTTTCAGATTTTAGTAATACGTAGCTGTGTGTATATTTCTCTGAGAAATTCCAGTTGTAAGAATTTATTTTATGGACATATTGACACCTGGACAAAGTTTTGTCAAAGAGCTTCAAGGAACATTGTCTATGGTAACAAGAACTGAAAACTCAAAAATAATTGCCTAACTGCCCAATGTAAAACACTAATTTCATGCAATAGGTAGGAAAATGAGATCGTTTAAATAAACTAAGATATCTTAATTCTCAATGATAATGTACATAAAGTGAAAGATGACGGAAAGAATAGGGGGTATAGAATTAACGTTTTGCAAGAATACACACACTTACACACAAACATACCTACACATACATTTATGCATGCCCAGGAAATTTTTAAAGTTTACACATGAATTGTTAAAAGTGCCTATCTCTGGGTCAGTTACACAAGGAATAGTCCTTTTTTTCATTTTATAACTTGTCTTCACATTTCCACACAAAATCATTCAACACCAGAGAATACTTTTATAAAAGAAGTCTACAATGTCTAAAAAGTTGGAGACAAAAGGACTATCACTGCTCAGTATAGGGTCCAGATCCCAGGGTAATTGTTTCATTGCCTTATTCTTGAATAACATAGTGGGTTGCTATTTTTTCTATTGAATATTTTCAAGTTTTCTTATGGACTATGTTTAAAATGAGTTTTGTCATATTAAATGTCTCCTATAGAAAAAATGTCCCTTTCTGTCTGTGGACGCAGCCAAGAGAGCATCGCTTAAGTCTCTCTTCCCAAAGCCATCATGTCTAAATCAGAGTCTCCTATAGAGCCTGAGCAACTGCAGAAGCTCTTCATCGGAGGGATGAGCTTTGAAACAACCGATGAGAGTCTGAGCAGCCTTTTTGAGCAATGGAGACCCTCACAAACTGTGGTAATAGGAGATCCAAACACCAAGCGCTCCAGGGGCTTTGGATTTGTCACTTAAGCCACTGTGGAGGAGGTTGATGCAGCTACAAATGCAAGGCCACACAACGTGATGGAAGAATTGTTAAACCAGAAAGAGCTGTCTCAAGAGAAGATTCTCAAAGACCAGGTGCCCACTTAACTGTGAAAAAGATCTTTGTTGGTGGCATTAAAGGAGAGACGGAAGAACATCACCTGTGAAATTATTTTGAACAGTATGGAAAAATCGAAGTGATAGAGTGACCAAGGCATTGCAAAGAAAATGGGCTTTGTTTTGGTCACCTTTGATGACCATGATTCTGTGGATAAGATTGTCATTCAAAAAATACCAGACTGTGAATGGCCATAACTGTGAAGTAAGGAAAGCCTTGTTGAAGCAAGAAGAGATGGCTAGTACTTCATCTAGCCAAAGAGGTCAACATAGTTCTGGAAACTTTGGTGGTGGTTGTGGAGGTGGGTTTGGTGGCAATGATAATTTTGGTCAGGGAAGAAACTTTGGTAGTCAAGGTGGCTTTGGTGGTAGCTGTGGTGGTGGCACAGTGGGGATGGCTGCAATAGATTTGGTGGTGATGGAAGCACTCTTGGAGGTGGTGAAACTGCAATGACTTTGGAGTTAAAACAATCAATTTTCAAATTTTGTACCCATGACGGAAGGAAACTTTGGAGGCCAAAACCCTGGCTCTTACAGTGGTGGAGGTCAATACCTTGCTAAACCATGAAATCAAGGTGGGTATAGTGGCTCTAGCAGCAGCAGTAGCTATGGCAGTGGCAGAAGGTTTTAATTAACTGCCAGGAAACAAAGCTTGGCCAGTAGAAGAGCCAGAGAAATGACAGGGAAGCTGTCATTACAACAAATTTCTGAACTCAGCCAAGCACAGTGGTAGCAGGGCCTAGTTGCTACAAAGAAGACATATTTTAGACAATATTCATGTGTATGGGCAAAAAACCTCTACTGTATTTGTAACTAATTATATAACAGGTTATTTTGGTTTCAGTTCTGTGGAAAGTATAAAGCATTCCAGCAAAGGGGTTTAATGTAGACTTTTTTTTTTCGGCACCCTTGTGTAATCATGAAGCTGAATAAATGTGTCTTTTTCTAAAAAAGAAAAAAATATCCATTGTGTTTGGATCTAAACTACTCAAATCAATGATATTTGAACCATTAGTTTCTCAAAAGGTTGTATTAAATTTCAAATTATATTTTGAATTTATGTATTTTTTCCTTATACCCTGATATTGCTGCTATCATTGTGTGCATCTGAAGGTTTTATTTCTGATACACCTAATTTTGTGATTTTTTTATTGTGATTTTCTTTTTACAAATATGCACTTAACATCCCTCTTTGTTACTGATTTTATGCTAAATTGGTTTATATTTCTGCAATATATCTTCCTCTCACTTTATGTTCAACCATTTTGCATAATCATTGTCATATGCAAAAATACCACTTCTTATGAAAACAGGTCATGCTAAGGGATGGTTATACATGAGAGAAGGAAGGTAAAAGAAGGAAGTTAAGAAGATGAATATGGTTGATCTACTTTGTATACAAGAATGAATACAGAAATTTAATATCTGTTGAAATCACCATAAGAAGAGGATTAAGGCAGAAAGGAGAAAATTAGAGGGAATGAACCAATTCAGGTGATAATACATTTGTACATAGAAATGTCACAATGAAACTCCCTATATAGCTATCTTAAATGTCTTTTTTTTTTACAAAAATGGATAACAGGAAGGCAAAAGTGGTCCCTGTCTGGGGAACTGGTACCAAAGGCGGTTAATATGGTGGAAATATTTTGTACACACACAAATACACACATATATGTATACACATATATAGATATGGAAAAATGAGACCTGTTGAGACTATTCCAGGAATAGGGGAAGAGGGGATAAAGGAGACTGATGGAGGAGTGAATTTAACTTATGATGTATTGTAAGACCTTTTTCACGTATCGCAACATACCCCTAGTATGACAATAATAAAAAATAAATACAATTTCACATTTTATGTCTTAAATATTCTTTTTTATAATTTAGTTTACTTTATATCAATAGATATTTTAAAATACTTTACTGACATCTTACCTCGTTTTGTGATTTGCCACATTTTTGTTTAGTTTTTCTCAACTTTCATTTGAGATACACTTTTACTTCAGATAAAAGAAATGTACATACTGTGTTTTAATTTTTATTTTGGTCAGTTTTAATTTATTAAGCCCATGAAAGTATTTATTGTTTAACCCTTTCACCTTCTAACCTGGGGTCATCCCTAGAGAACATTGGCATCGTGGACATCTTTCAGCCACTTGACTCCTCACCTCCACCACCCACAACTGGCCACGTTAGAATTTGTTTTATGCTTTCCCTCCAGACAGATATTGCTATTTCTTTCCCTTACTGTTTCTATTCCTTTTTAATGCTTAAGCTACACGTTTTATCACATTATCTACTCACACTAACTTCTTATTCTTTTTATTTACTTTCTGGCTAGAATAAACATGGTAACTTTTTAAAGGATTTTTTTGCCCGAGAATATATTCATTAACACTGATATTAAAGCACAGGGTACATGAAATTTTAATTTCCAGTGCCCTTTAATCATGTAAGAAATACTACTCTCCTGTCTTCCCATATATGTTGCTGCTATTGAGAAGACTGACTTCAATATTTCTCTTCCTCCATTTTAATAGGTGCTTTACCTAGATGGAAACTCATGGAGAGATCATGCAGTTTTAATGTTCCTACATTCAGTCACATGTCTGGATTTCTTTTTCTCCCATCTCCTGTGTGCATAATTTTTTTTAGAGGGCATCAGGTTATCAGAATAAGCTTTTGATTTCATACATGAGAAAAGAGAGTTTTCCTCTTGTCCTGAGAAAAATACACACAATTTTAAAGAGGACTCACAGAGTTTTTTAGGAAAAGAACAACAAAAATAGAATGGATACATTGAGGTTGCATAGAAAGATCATAATATTTGCAGTGCTCATTGTGAATCAAATAACATCTAAAGAATGGACAAATCTATTGTGATCTACTCTTTTTTTTTCAGTACTAAGGTTTGAACTCAGAGCCTACACTTTGAGCCACTCCACCAGCCTTTTTTTGTGTGTGTTAGGTATTTTTGAGATAGGGTCTTGCAAACTGTTTGCCTGGGCTGGCTTTGAACTGTGATTCTTCTGATCTCTGCCTCCTGAGTAGCTAGGATTACAAACCTGAGCCACGGTGCCTGACTGTGATCTACTCTTGTATTCAAATTCTACACAACAATAATGAGTGAACTACTTCTGTATGAAAATGGCACCATGCCTTGTTAGTGATAAATACCAAGTTTTCAAATTTTATGTGGCTTGCTTTATTAGTATGCTTTTGCTGTGTTTTTTGAGTTATGTTTAGTAGTTTTTATTTTACTAAAAATCATAGTGCTGTCAGTATTCATCTTTTCTTATTGTTTTACCCAAAATATGTCTTTTAAACTGTCTAGTAATTATGATTATAAATAATCATTTTTAACATTATGTAAGTTTTATGTTTTATGTTGTCTTACTTAAAAAAATTACTGCTTCAGTTCTACTGACTCCATTTTTTAAAATTAGCCTTGAATTTTAAAAAATATTTTGCATTTTTATTTTCATAGATTTTAATTTTTATAACTTTCCTTTATAAATTTGTATATCTCCTTATTTTTCCCTCTTTTTTCCTTTAGTCCTTCATTTCTGGTTCATGTTTTCTGTCTTTTATAATACCAAAGATTTTGAGCATATAATATTAATTTTGAGTATAAGTTTAACTGTCCCAATGGTGTTATAAATGTGTTTTTAATATATCTCATATGCATTTTATAATCTTTATTTTGAGTTTTCTCTTTTATCTTTATGCCAACTATGAAAGTATTTCTTAATTTTTGTGGAGTTTTTTGGTCATCTTTCTCTCATTCATTCTCTTTTTATTGAACAGTCAGAGAACATGGCTAATCAAACAAATAAAATTTTAAATTTATTAAGATTTTACTGGGTAGATAAGTATGTAATTTAAAAAAGATGTTTCTGTAAGAAAGAAAAATATCTGCTTCTGTCTTTGTAGACATGGCTCAATATATCTAAGTAATTTAAATAATTTACCTAGTTGATTGGATTACTCAGATTCTTTGCTCATTTTTTGTTTACTTGAGCTTCAAATTCAAAGTGCATTTTGAATCTTGTGTGTGCTTATAATGAGATCACATACTGCTTCGGTGATAGACTATTCCTAAGAATTTCTTTGAAACCTTCTCTACTAGAAGGAATTTTTATCAAATGTAAATCCTCAGTCACATTATCATCTAGACTACATTTAACTAAAGACTCATTGACTGTGATATCAGAAAAATTGATGAAACCAAAACTTTAAAAAAAGTCTTCATGTGCCTGTATGATAATATTTTGGATAATCATTAAATCCATGAATCTCTATTGCTCTTCTTTAAGTATTTAAATGATGCACCATGAATTTGTAGCTCACATTTCAATGAAATGTTTATTATTTTCATTTTGTTTTATTTCTGAAAACATCTCTGAACTCTCAGCCCTGTCCCCACACAATGCTTGTGATCAAATCCAGGGCCTTCCACAGGGTAGACAAAAATTCCACCACTGAGCTACATCCTCAGCTCCATTTTGACATCTTATGAAGTATATTACTCTGATATGCTTTTAGTATATTTTTCATTAATCATGAATATATTTCAGTAAGACCAGTCTGAAAACATTTGTCTTTGATAATAAAATGTTGGCTGGGTGCCAGTGGCTCACGCCTGTAATCCAGGCAACTCAGGATGCAGAGATCAGTAGGATCGTGATTCAAAGCCAGCCTGGAGACCCTATCTTGAATACAACCATCACAAAAAAAAGGACTGGTGAAGTCGCTAAAGGTGTAGGTCCTGAGTTCAAGCCCCAGTACCCAGTATTTTATTATTATAATAATAAAATGTTTAGTTTTATTGTGAAGTAGTTCAAACATTCATGCAAAAACAGAATTATAGAATGATCACCTTTATTAAAACACAAACTCTTACCTATTTTTCAATTCATATTTGGAGCATTCCTTGTGATACACCAGTTTACTTTAATGAGATCAACAGATATAATTGAAAGCTCCACTTACTGAAATATAGAAATTTTCAAGGACCTAATAGACATTGAGAATATTTGGGTTTACATCCTTGCCTTGCTACTTTTTTATTGGTTATCTATGTTTTGTTAATTAAACACCAGAAGTTTTATTTAATTATAAAATGAAGATAATTTCTTTTTGTGTTATTGCAAAAATAGTTTAAAGAAAGACTCTTGCACAGCGAGATATACTTCATAAATTTACATTCATTTATTTTCATAAATGTATACATAGCTTACAATTACTTAAAATCCATCTCAAATGTAAATTTCTTCTGTGAAACTTTTCCAGGCCAATCTAAATGAATGTGTTTTGGGACTCCTGAGTTTTCATAACAAATGGCACAGAACTCTTATGCAAATATTTGTATCCCTGGCTGTGAAGGCTGTGACTTCCTGGGAAGCCAATTGGGAATATCAGGAATCTGAGCTTCCTAGAAAAATCCCAAGCAAGAATGTTCTTTTTTTTTTTTTTCATATTATTTATTTGTATAATTTTTAACAACCATATAGAAGAGTTTGAGATCCATGCAAAGAATTTTTTTATTTTAAATTTTAAAGAATAGATTGCTGGCCTGAAATTCTAAACTTGATATATGTTAGTATATATTTCCTACATACCACTTGAAAGCTTAGGAAATTAATATTGATGCATTATGCCCATCTAATTCGTATTCCCATTTTTAGTCACCAATAAATCTTTTTTTTTTTCATTTTTCTTTTATTATTCATATGTGCATACGAGGCTTGGTTCATTTCTCCCCCCTGCCCCCACCCCCTCCCTTACCACCCACTCCTCCCCCTCTCTCTCCCCGCCCCTCAATACCCAGCAGAAACTATTTTGCCCTTATTTCTAATTTTGTTGTAGAGAGAGTATAAGCAATAATAGGAAGGAACAAGGGGTTTTGCTGGTTGAGATAAGGATAGCTATACAGGACATTGACTCACATTGATTTCCTGTGCGTGGGTGTTACCTTCTAGGTTAATTCTTTTTGATCTAACCTTTGTTCTTAATATTTATCAATGAATAAATCAAATTGGAGCACCACAAATGATTCAATCTGAATCATACCCATTATTTGAGAAATGGCTTAGAACACAAAACTCATTTTTCTACACAAAGTAAAGCATTTGCTGTTTTTACTTGAAGCACCAATTGCAGCTTCTTGTCCATTACATGGCTACCAAGAAAAAAGAGAAGAGAAAAAGAAAGCATGAATGGTTTGTTGTCAAGGTCAGTAAAGGTTTCCAAAACCTTGGCTGTTGGCAATGTACAAACAGAAAATGTTTGCTTTTGACACAGTGTACTGAGAGGAGATTTGCTAAATGGAAATGTTTATTCCCTTGAGTGCAGGTGGATCTCACCAGGAGGTAACTTACACATTTAGAGATTGGCCCTCTGTGGCCTCCAGTGTGCTGCCAATCCCTGCTTGAGAGCTCGCAGGCATAGGAGGGCTTTACAAACTAAAGTGTCATGTACTTTTTTCCTCATGGATTGAACACTTATCGCAGCATCTGTGGGAGTAACAAATGGTGAAACTTGTGCAGTTCTGTGATTCTTGGTTATTTCCAGGTTTTCCTGGCTGAATTTCTTTTACCTCTCTGAACAGCAGGTAGGGTTCCTTAGTGTGAAATCTTTGGTAAGTAAGAAATATTCCTTAGGCCCATTCACAAGGAGCTTCCACTCAATTACAGTGCATTGCTAAAGTCATTTGTTTATAGTGGCATTTGGATTTTTCTCAAAGTGTATTGCACTTTGGTTTTTACAAAGCCAGGTGTCTTCTTTGAATACTTAATATTTAAACAAAAAGAATAAATGAATGCTATTTATTAGAATGAGTTATTTATTATCCTAGTGATGTTTAGAGAAATTATTTGCTATTTGGAGGAATAAGGAATTTCCTTACATGTCTTCTTTTCAAAATATTTCACTTTAGGCAACTATATAAAAGTTTCTAAGGTGAGCTCTTCCATTTAGTCACAATATTTTGCTTATTATTTAAGGTTTAATCTTTTCTAAATGCTGTATGTATGTGAAAACAATCCAAGGAGAGCTCAGCATTTTACATAATAAGTTACACTTCATTATTTCTTAGTAGTATTGCTTTAATGTCCCAAGATGTTTGGCTGTCACTTCTGATAAGAGTATGGAAAGTAAACTATTCTTAGATCTTAAAGAAATTTAAATCAATAATATTGTGAGAATTTTAAATATGATTTTTCAAAGAACTAATGAAGATATTAAGAAAATGATCTATCTGACTGCAGAAAAGCAGACCAAGTGGAATACATCATTCTTACTCATGAATGACACTTGTATTCTTGTTACAACATCATAGATAATCCATGGACATCTAGCATTCTGATAGCAGGAGAAAGATATTAATTTTAAACTGTTATTAATGGAACATATTTGATAATATTAAACTCTACTTATTAGATCAATGGGTACTTATTGACCATATTAAAAACAGAAAAAATAACAAAATAAGCAAAAGGAACAGGATTTCATGTCAGGAAAGACAGACTCCACTCTCAAAAATATTATTTGCCTCTTGATTGATGTGTTTTCTTCATCTTAATAATGTATCTACTGACAGCTACGATTTGTTGCCTAGGACACAGTAGGAGACCAAAATAATGTTACTTTGTTGTGTCCTTCTTCCCTACTGAGTGTTAGCTACCCTTGATACAGGTAAGTGTAAAACATGCCGTAGTTCTTTCTTCATTGTCCATCTTTTGTGACAATCAAATAATATATCACAGTATAAACTGTGAATAAAGGACAAATCAAACAACACACCACAATTTATGCATAAAGAGTATAATCAATACTCTTCAGGCCAGTGCCTGGCAAAAAATGGGCACTTACTAACTACTCAAATATTGATCAAGAGGAAGCCAAATTCAGAGACTCGGTTAGATGAGTTAAAGAAACATAAGAATGAAATGAAGTAATGGGATGTCAGAGAGAAACCCCTATTGTTAGATGAGAATAGTTATAGATGTTATCTATTAAATTCCCTTATCAAAACAGGTACCTTTAAGACCACTTTCTAGTAAGAAAAGTGTCACACATTTCATTTTAATGCATACTACAGTTCATACCACATATTAGATAAAAACAAATTGAACAGATTGAATTTTAATGATTCATGTGTATGTGTGTCTATTTCTGTAGAATTATAGTTTTGAGGGCAGGAATGCAGCTCAGTAATAGAGTGCTTGCCTTCCATGTGCAAAGGCCTTGGTTCTGTCCCCAGGACCTCAGGAAAAAAAAAATTATATGTTAAAAAATCATTTTCCTAGAAATGTGAAGACATTTTTCTGTTATGTAACTTTCCAAACTTGTCCCCTGATTTTTATCTTTTCTTTACTGTTTGCAATCTTTGCCCTTTCACTTTCCATTAGATCAATTTCAGTTTATTTTCACTGAATATTTCATTCATTCTTCTGTTTTGAACCTCCAAAACTGCCTTCTTCCCTCCTTTTCTTCCTCCTTCTTCCTCTCTACCCCTCTTTTTTTTTTTTTTTTTTTCATTTTTACAAAAAGCTCCCTTGTTAGGATAGTACTTCTTACTTGACTCATGGAATCAACAGCTTGTTTTTTTGAGTCACTGACATTTTTGGTTGTTTTTGTCCATCTTTCATGTTACTATTTCCTCATTTGATAATACTTACCCATTCCTTCCCCAGTTAAGAGTTCATTGGAAATTCTGATAATATTCAGATCTGCTGTTTGGTCAAGTAACTATATAATTTATGCTCCAAACTACAACTATTTTGAGAGTGAAAGGTGACTCTATTGATTAGTAGATGAAGCTAATAGATGTAAGCCAAGCCTATTACCATTGAGGACATACATTGATCTAGAAAGTCTATTATTAAGACAACCTGATTGTCAGAATCTTTATAGGTCTTTTATCTTGTGCTCACCAAAATTTCCAAAAAAGTATTTTTCTAATATTGGGGCACCAACTTCCTGCTGGCAACATTCTAAACAGGAGGCTGTGAGTATTGGTCTTACACTCACAATTCAGAATGAATAAGGTCACTTGAAACTCAACAACCCCTCTTTTTTCCTCTAAGAGATTTGTTCCTGTTTTTCAAACATTTTTCTTAGTCATCTATATTTTAATCCTACATCTCTTCTATTTCTTCCATTTCAAAAGTACATGAATTTTAAGAGTTTTAATGATTGTTGTAGGGTTAAGCTGAGTTACTTCTGGCCTTTCCTCATCTCAGGTTTTGGACTTGGCTTTCTTGTATCAAGAGATGCTTAATCTGTTTGTTTTATATATTTTTTGTTATTAATATTTTTATTAGCATATTATAATTGTACATGGGATATATTATGACATTTACATATGTGCTTGCAATATATCTTCAATTCATCACCTCTATCTTTCTCCCTCATCCCCCCTCCCTCCATCTTAGAACAAGTTCAAAAGGCTTCAATATTCTATTTGCATACATGAATACAAAATACACACAACATATTCAATTGGCTGCTTAGTTATTTACATTGTACCTAGTTGTAGTTATAATAAAATCTAACATTTAACTTATGTACAAATATAAAAAACACTACCATTTATTATATGGCATGCTTTCAACTGTAAACTGCATTCAAATTTTAGATATGTTAAATAAAAACGTGTGCAATTCAGGAGCAACCAAATGTGATACAAGTTTGATGCCAGCCCCAACTGAGTTTCCTGTAATTCAATTCTTATACTAAACTTTTGGATTGGTTTAAGACCCCCAAGTCAAATGACATAGTGCATGACAAGATTGCTCTCACTTCAGAAGCTACCACAAGTTCCAGGAGTCTCTGGCCTACTCTCATCTCTGATGAGAAATTTGTGGGGTTTCTTTTACCCTGTCGGGTCCTCGAATGCACTAAAATGAAATGCAGAACTCAAGAAGTGCTAATTTGTAATTGCAATTTTGTTACAGAAGATAAACTCAGAAACAAAAAAATGAAGAGACATACAGGACAAAATCTGGCAGGTTCTTGAACTCAGAACTCTGTGCCCTCTCTTTGTGGAATCAAGACACCTCACCCTTTCTCACACATAGATGTTCACAGTCAACAATCTCCAATGAGGTTAATATCCAGAGTTTTGATTGGGATTTCATCATGTAGGTAGGATTTATCACTGGCCATGTGATTAACTCAATCTCCAGCTCCCATACTCAGAGGTCAAGGTGGTTCAAAATCCCAACCTTGTAATCACAAGTTTGGTGTTTTTGGTGACCAGCCCCAATCCTGAAGTTGTCTAGGAGTTTACCACTAGTCACCTCATTAGCATAAACTCAGTGAGATCCAAAGGCTCATGAACAGCAAAGATAACTCTGCCACTTGGGAAATTCCAAGGATTTACAAATCTTCCTCCCGGGAACCAGGAAAAGCCATCCAGTAAAATTCTTTATTTTGCAAGATCAAATTTTCCATATAATTTCAAACTTAGAATTTGTTTCCTTTTTTTTTTTTTTTTGCAAAGGCACAGCAGAGTTTTAATGAGAATGAGAGAGAGTGAGTAAAAGCAGCAAAGTACACTCTTCAAAGAAAGGGGCAGGAGAAACAGGTCCTGAACAAGGAAACTTAAGAGACACTTGTACTTCAAGATCTCCAACCTGCAATTTTTGTTACTATTTTTTCTCTCCTCTTGTTTTCTCCTTCATTGTGAATTTATGTCTTTGAAAAAGAATTTCTTTTCTTTATTGTAAAATAGTTTTTAATTGAGGAAACAAAATTGTATGCATATGTTCTAATGCTCTAGGATACATAAATAATTTCAAGAATTCTGTTGAGATTTGAATGACAGAGAAAGCTGAGCAATAGAAGAAACTTACTTTTTGAGGTCTTACTTTTGTAAAAAAAAAAAAAAAATAGATGTGGGCCATGTGTGATGGGATAAGCCTATAATCCCAGCTACTCAGCAGGTAGAGATAGGGGGATTGAGGTTTGAAGCCAGCCCAAGAAAAGAAAATGAGACCCTATATCAATAAATAAAGAATGGTGATTCAGGTCTATAATCCCAGTGGTGTGGGAAGGATAGGTAGGAGAATTAATGCCAAAAACAAATAAATAAAAGATGTTAGAACAGCAGAAATTCCAATGCCCAAAGCAGTTTTAACAGATATTCCTGTTATGTGCCAGTGTCGAGGGTCCTTGCCTTCACAGGCCAGAGAACTGGCTCGTGAGGCAGCTGAATGATGAGCCAAAACCTGTATTTAAAGTAGGATTTATTAGAAAGAAAGGAGAGGATACAGCTAGAGAAGTGCAGCAGAGCCCGGAAGCTGGTAGCTCACTGCTCAGATGAAGGCTGGGGTTTTTAAGGACATTCCAACATTGGATTTGGTGGGTTTTTCTCATTGGCCATGGATTCGCGGGCTTTCTCAGGTGAACTGGTTTGGTTTGCACATTTATTGGGGGAGGGGAAATAATCTTGAGAGCATTTTGCTCATCAGCCCAGTGGCAGATCTGTATCTCTCCTTTAGGATGCAGGAATGCAGGCCTCCATCTCCTCAGGATGCAGGAATGATATTGCCCTCCATGGGGGATGGGATACTCACTCATCTGCCTTAGGTCTCTAGACCCAACAAATCCCCCTCAAGACAAATGCCCACCTGCTGTTGGGGAGAGGGGCGATGACTCATCTAGCTACTTCATGCTGACAATGGGGCAACAGGGGGATAAGGGAGAGGGTACTTGTCTCAGGGGTTGACCGTGTAGTCTCTAGGGGCCCCCAAAAGAACAGGATAGAGGGCTCATACCTAGGCAGAGATGAGTATTCCTTGACTAAAAAGCTGGAGTTTGATCTGTTGGACCTTTTGAGATATAAATCTGGAGAGAGCATTTATTACGTAAGACCCAAATAGGAATATTAGTACGAGCATAAAAAGATGGTCTGGCAAGGGGTACATATCTAGGGATCCAGATTCTGCAAAATCCTTTAACTCCCAAGAAAGCTCTAAGCTGCTTTAAGGTATAGGGGAATGGGAAATGGAAGATTGATTTGATTCGCTTATGACTCAGGGAGTGAGTCTGTCCCTTTAAGACCGCACCTAGGTAAGTGACCTGTGTGAGGCATAATTGAACCTTCTCCTTTGTATCTCCAGGAGGCCAGAAGGTTTTAAAAAGGACTCAGTCACCCTGCAGATGAGGGACTCTGTGGCTCTGCACAGAGTACATCATTAACATATTGAAAAAGGGTGACCTCTGGGTAGTGCCAACCTAATAAGTCTCTGGTTAGGGCCTGTCCAAAAAGATGATGGCTGTCTCTAAACCCTTGAGGTAAAACTGTCCAAGTTAGTTGCTATAAAGGGTTTGTGGAATCTTCAAAGGCAAACAGGGGCTGACTGTCAGAATACAGGTTAAATGTAATACTTTTGGATAAAAGAGAACTTTAGCTCATCATTTTATATAAATTTATACTTTTAACTTTGTAAATGTTTGTACCATATTTAAAGTATAGACACAACACTGTTATAAGGTGATCATTTAAGATACATGAGCAAATACATAAATGAACTCTGATTTAGAAGCACTTAAAGCTTGACAAGATCAACAGAAAACACAAATAATTTCTTTGATAAAATCTTTCCCTATAACACTTTTTTTTGTAGATGTTACTAGAGCAGATCAATATTAAAATAACCTTGTTATTTTATAGACATAGAGAATTTGATTTTAGTTTGACATGACACTAAAAATCTTTTAGGCAACTCTTAGATTATAGTCAACTTTAACTTTATCACACGCCAAAACTTTTATTATACACTTTTAAAACTTACTTGGACCTTCATATAGATTTTGAACTCTTTGATGGTTTGTCCTTATCCTCCCCTCCATATTTGAAACAATATAGTATAGGGTTTGGGAACAATTAGGTGGAGAGGAATGGCTGCTTCATCAATGAGCTAGAGGTCTTGAACCAATCTCCATTTGTTTGGCCCCTTGTGTACGGCAAGAATAGAAGTATTATAGGGGTTGGAGCAACTAATTAGTAGCCCTTGGATTTTTGTTTTTGTTTTTGTTTTTTCTTCCCTGAAAGAGGGGGCAGCAGAGATAGCTGTCTGGGGGAGGAGAATTTGAGCTTTTAGTTGAGATAATAAAATCCCATCCCGGCAGGGGCACTGGAATTTTAGGAACTATGAGGAAAGAATGACAGAAGAGGAGGTCTCCCCAAGAGCAGGACAGAGGCCGGGTAAATTAGCATTCCAGGGGCTTGCCAGGTATGCCCCAAATGATAACCTTGTCATTGGACCGGGGACCAGGAGAGAAAGGTAAGACAGAGAAATAGGGCCCACTGTCTAGCTGGAAAATGATCTTTTGTTTTTCTGCCATTATGGCTAGTCCAAGGCTCCTCAACATTGATGCCAAGAAGTGGAGCATGGACAGGAGGCCAGGACCCATCAATCCATAGGAGGTGGCACCTTGCCTTCCATCTGGAGATGGGGGCACTTAGACCTCCAGTGGTTATCTTTGCAAAGACAGCAGGGTCCCAGTTGGGGGCAGGGCTGCCTGCCGGGTTGTGCCCTTTCTGTCCACCATGGTAGCAAGTTTGGGATGCAGGCCCCAGTTGGGTGGGGCACTCTCTGAGAGCAGCAATGAGGTCATGATGTCTCTTATCTTTTTCTCTCCTGTTAGTAAGGTCCTGTTATAGTATACAGACATGGCTAGCTGTATTAGTTGGTTCAATGACTTTTTCCCATCAGCCACAAACTTTGAGTTTTTTATGAATATCTGGGGATGACTGTGTTAGAAATTTATGTTTGAGGAGAACTTCTCTCACCTGTGACTCTGGGTTCACTGTGGTATGCTTTCTGATAGCATCCTTAAGATGTTACAGAAAGGTAAGGGGGTTTTCTTCAGGGCCTTGCTGTACTACAGTTACCTGGGAATAGTTTAGAGGTTTGACTTTGGTCTTTTTAGCCCTTCTACTATAAGATGGATGAAGTGACATCTATGCCATTTATCCTCCTCACTATTTTTTTTTTTTAAGCAATGTTGGGGAATTGAACTCAGGGCCTCACATATGCTGGGCAGACACTCTCCCACTGAGCTACATACTTAGCCCCAAATATTTTTTTCCATTTGGCTGTACTGAGATTTGAACTCAGGACTTTATGCCTGCAAAGTGGTACTCTACTGCTTGAGCCGCACTGCTAGCCCCTTTTAGAGTGGATCTGTCAAGGGGACTGCCTGTGTCCCTGTGGGTATAGGGGTATAGACACATTTATTTCCTCATTTTTAGGTGTTATGGGTATTGAGGCTCATTGTAAATAATAATCATTTTTAACCTGAGTGGCCTGGGCCAGAACCCATTGCTTTTCTAATGAGGAAAGAGTTCAGTCTAGAAGAAGCATAATATCCTTTTAGGTCAGTTTAAAGGTTTGGATCACAGAGATAAAGGCTTGAATGTATTTGTCTGGGCATCAGTATAGCTGTCCAGATGTTTTTTAATTTTTCTTAGATCTGATAACTAGAAGGGTACATAAGACTCACCCTCTTCCTACCATTGCCTGTTGGAGGGGGAAGCACCCTTAGGAGGTTCTGAACATTAGGGTTGCTTAGAAGGTAGGGCAGAGGGTGGAGCAGTAGGGGTGGGGCCTTGTCTTTGATAAGGGGCTTTTCTGGTCCTCCTTCCCCATGTTTATCCTGTGGCTTACAAAGAATGGCCAGCATTTGAGTATCTAGGTAGCAATTATGGAGCCAATCTGGGTGGTCTCAGAGATGAAAGAAGTTTGTATACGGGACCTCAGTTTACCTTTATCTCCCATTTGCAGAAAAGGTCTAATTGAAGCACGGTATTGTAATTTAAGGAACCCTGTGAAGGCCACTTCTCTTGGTCACCCAAGGTATACTGAGGCCAGGCCTCAGTACAAAGCTTCCAACATTTCATTTCAACATTTCAATAGACAGGCCAGAAGACTGGAAGGGGCAGGTCCCATCTAGAAGGACAACAATAACAATAAACTGGGTCAGTTCCCTTCTTGTCAGCTTCCTGACTGGGAATGACTTTACTAATGAGTCCAGGCATCCTGTCTCGTGACTTCCCCCCCCCCCCGCCCCCATCCGTGGTCAGGACCCTGGAAAGTGACCTGGTCAGTTTAGACCACCTGACCAATGCAGTGAGAAGAAAAAAAAAACCCAAAACACTAGGATCCTACCTTTTTGCTAACAGCAGGCAGCCTCTTTAATAAAGCTACCTTTTAAACAAAGGAATACATCATCTGTAAAGTTAGAGAAGGGCATTCAGAGGGCATCCATGGCAATAGAAGTACCATAAGGGACAACTAGTGCTAATATTTGGAGGGAAAATTTATGCTGAGGCCAAAAGTATAGGAAATTTTAAATGAGAAGTTTAGAGACCACAGTAATGCCCATTTTGCTGTTCCTGGGACTATAACCTTGAGCTAACAATTGGCTTACAAGGGCTGGGTCCTGTGGCCCGAGGTGTGAGATGGGGCTGGGAGCGGGACTTGCAAAAGGCACCACCCCCCCACACACATGGGACAAGTGACCCTGTCACTTGATCCTGTGGCCCATCGCCCCTCAGCCCTCCCCCCTCCGTGTGTACCCATGCCTGCATGCATTTGTTTTTCCTCTCATCCCTTTTGGGGGAGTGGCCACGGGCTAGGATATGTGCTGGGTCCTCTCTGTAGATTCTCTTAGCCATGGCAGGCATTCCCACTGTGCCCAGGGGCCAGCATCCCTGTGCACAAGGGTGTCTGCTTGCTTTCCCTCCTCCCCTTGTAAGGGCGGAGTTAGGGCAAGTGTGGCAGCCAGTTTTTTTGTAAGTGTTTTTGCCTCACTGGTGCCTAGCAGCTGATTTAAAGCTGCCTTCAACTGAGGGGACTGACAAATAGTGGGAATAACTTAAATCATAAGGTATTATGCTACAAGTTTCTCATGGGAGGCCAGGGTCCCAGTAAGCACAGGGAGGGGAAGGCAGACAGAGATAAAGGACACGTGGTGAGACCAGGGAGGAAGCAGGGAAGGTGTCCTGACATCTTAGGTAAGGGAGGGGAAGGTAGAGCCTGGAGGCATGACACATGCCTGAGGGATTAGCCATCACCTGTAGCTCCAGGTTACTCCCATTGACTGGTACTGGAACACTCTCAGCAAAATGAAACCTCCACTCTCTGGTTACTGTCTCAGGCAGAAGAGGCATTAGACAGGGGGGAAAGAGAAGCAGTCCATCAGGTGCCATAATCAAATAGGATTCCCCCAATGTAACATGAGACATACCCGAATAAATCCCAGGCTTTGTCTCAGCCTGCAGCGAGGGAGCGTGAGGAGCTGGAATTGCCTTGGGGCCACATTGACATGGAGCGGCTGGCTTGACACCATGACAGGAATGTCCTTCAGGAAGATAGGAAGAGACAGGCAGGGTGAGTAGCACAAGGACTGCTTTTGGCTAGTCCTCAGCAGGAGCTTTCCCCCAGCAGGAGCATCCAGCAGGATGCTGGACATTCAACAGTCGCACCTTAGGCATGCCTCTGTTGGTTTGGTGCTCAAGACACACCAACCTTGGTCCAGGAAAAAGGAAGTCCCTTCCTACGTCTCCAAAATGTTACATGCTGGTGTCAAGGGTCCTTGCCTTCACAGGCAGGAGAACTGACTCGTGAGGCAGCTGAATGATAAGCCAAAGCCTGTATATAAAGTAAGATTTATTAGAGAGAAAGGAAAGGCTACAGCTAAGGTATTGCAGCAGAGCCCAGAAGCCAGTGGCTCGCTGCTCAGGTGAAGACTGGGGTTTTTATGGACATTTTAACTCTGAGTTAGGTGGGTTTTTCTCATTGGCCATGGATTCGCGGGCTTTCTCAGGTGAACTGGTTTGGTTTGCACGTTTATTGGGGGAGGAAAAATAATCTTGAGAGCATTTTGCTCATCAGCCCAGTGGCAGATCTGTATCTCTCCTTTAGGATGCAGGAATGCAGGCCTCCATCTCCTCAGGATGCAGGAATGATATTATCCTCCATGGGGGATGGGATACTTAGGTCTCTAGACCCAACATTGTGAAAAATTAAGAAGCAAAAGTTAAAGAGCTGGATATTTGCTAAGAACATTGGGTCTATGAGGAAATACGTATATAGTCAAGCAATGTACTTACAGAACTCATTGAAAACACAAGTTGCAGATTCACTGAGACAGTGTGTTTTAAATTATTGATAAACTCAACAGTAATGAGGAAGAATGCAAAACTCCAAGAAAGAACAGGGAGGAAAATTTAGATATATTAATATTTGTAGTGGAAAATTAAGAAAGAAAGTTGCTTTAGGGAAGATTTAGGAGCTGAATTCTATTGTTCAAAATTTCAGAATTTTTCTTGATGAAGGAGGATAATAGTGATTACTCTCTAGTATAGGAGATTACTCTCTAGCTGCTAAAGGAGGTGAGGAGATGGAATGTGTTCCACTGCTATTCAATGTGACTCATCCTAATCTGTGATTGGAAGCTTTCACCTAATGCTCCTTTAAAATTTTTTGAAATAACTTTCAAAAAATGAAATAACTTTTAATATTTGGTTTTATTTTATTACTTCAGCAACACATGATTACTTTAAAGATTTTTTAACAGAAAAGAACATAGATAGGTCTCAGTTACTACAGATCCACTTCTATGACTTACACACACAGAGTACACATACAATACCCAGACACGTGCACATACACAATCCTATATCCACATTGCATGTGAGACAGGAAGATTCATGAAGAGATAGAAACATTATATTAATTGTAATAAATATTAAGAGGGCTAGATTCAGACATTGGAATAAGGAAGTAAAAACTGAAATGCCAGAGCAGCTAGCCCCTCCTGCCTCTTCTAGATGTTAAATTAGAAAAACAGGGAGACATAAAGGGGCTTTCTACATTTGGCATCCTCTTTGAAATGTCACTAAGATGCAAGGCTCCTTAGATGGATAGAGGGACGAAAAGAATGAAAGGCACGTCTAGGGAAGTCTAGATTACATCTCCTTGTTTTAAAATGATAAATAGCAGACATCCATTGTCTAATGATTAGGGATTACTAGATGACATGACTGCATGTATTTCTAAGCTTGGAGAAAGCATAAGACTACAGACAAGAACACCATTTTGAGTCTTTACTCCCATTTCCTGTGGGATAAGTAAGACACAATTTTTCCTTTTTTCCCCCTTTTCTCCCTGCTATATGATGGTGCAGTCTCTGATCAGAAGATTCCTAAATTCTTTTGTTACCTACTAGTTTGAAGTGTTGCAGGCCGGAGTTGAGGGTCCTTGCCTTCACAGGCCAGGAAACTGGCTCATGAGGCAGCTGAATGATGAGCCAAAGCTGGTATATAAAGTGGGATTTGTTACAGAGAAAGGAAAGGCTACACCTTGAAAAGTGCAGCGGAACCCAGAAACTGGTAGCTCGCTGCTCAGGTGAAGGCTGGGGTTTTTATGGACGTTCTAGCTCTGGGTTAGGTGGGTTTTTCTCATTGGCCATGGATTCGCAGGCTTTCTCAGGTGAACTGGTTTGGTTTGCACCTTTATTGGTGGAGGGGAAACAATCTTGACAGCATTTTGTTCATCACCCTTGTGGCAGATATATCAGACCCTATATCTTTCTTTAGGATGCAGAAATGCAGTTTACAGCTCCCTCTCAGGGTGCAGGAATGCAGGCCTCCATCTCCTCAGGATGCAGGAATGTTATGGCTGTCCAGGGGGAATGGGATACCCATTCATCTGCCTTAGGTCTCCAGACCAAACACTTTGTGTTCTATGAGGAAGCTTCTAGGCAGGACACACTGGTGTAGTACTGGAGGTAATGGAGTTTGTTAAAGATTATGCAAAGGAGTTACAAAAGACCATGAAGGGGGTTAGTGGAAGCTGGAAGCAGAAACAGTGTCTTCTTCTTTCCAGTGCTTTTAAAACCTATGCTAACCTATGGGAAAGGAAAAACCTAGTTATTCCCAACCACCAATAATCAATGAATGGAGAGGGGCCTGAGTGGTTCCTGTGCTGAGGTGGGATGGTTTTAGTTGTCCCAGGGTGTGAATAACCCACACACATTTGCAATTGAAAAGAAGGCCCAGATAAAAGAAGACTATTCAATCCAAAATACACTATTAAGTCATTCAAGTTTTGAGATCCCCAACCTTCTTCTATCTTAGCCTGCCTCATTCCTACTTTCATAGTGTTATACTAAAACAAGTTCTGCTAAATCTTCCATCTTGGGAGAACCTGCTTTTTGTGTGTGAAACACCTTGAAACTTCATGTTTGTGGATCTCAAGCACCTCTGATCTTGTGTAGAAACTGGGAATTTGAAGGAAATCCGTGCTCTGGTAACAATAATGTTTTCTCTCTCTAAAGACAACCCACTTTCAGTCTATTGAAAGTACATTTCTTTCCTAATAAACTTTGCAATCATTGTTACTGCATTTTTGTGTCTTACTTGAAGTCTTCTCTTGCTGCACAAGAGACTGAGGTAGATAGCTGCTCTTCAGGTGACACAATTACATACCCACTCACAATAATATGCACACATGATAACGAAGTCACACATTAAAGTGCATACATGTGTACACATTTGTGTTTGTACACATACACAGGTATATGTACTCAGTGTGAGACCCTCCTTTGAGTTAATAGTAGGCGAAAACCAACATTAGGAGAAGATGCAGCTTAAAATTTTCTAATGAAAATCTGCCTTTTATATTAAAAGTGAATTTTACCTCTCTAGCAAAATGCCCTTTTGTTCTAAGATACATTTCAGTGAGTCCTTTTATTATGCAAATGTAAACCAAGGGCTCTTTGTTCTCAAAAAAGACCTGAGTGCAATAAAACTAAAAAGTCTATATGCTTCCTAGGATGAAATTGCATTGTTTATTAATTTAAATTAAATATATCTTCCAGCAGATTTGGGTCATGGAAAATTATGTTTTCACTAGAGATTTCTATCTTCTAAACCTGGATATAGATGCCTCCTTTCCTATTAATAATAACAATTATTATTATTGTTTGTTTTTAGGAGTTGTATTCTTTACTCTTAAAGTATCTAGTTATAGGACAAACTGGAATTAGCAGTGTAAGAGGAGATGCATAGGCAGATTTGATCTGCTGCTTCATATATTTGTTCAACAAATCACAACAGAGGATCCTTTGCATTTATGTCATTGTGTTAAACATTGAATCTACAATGAGTAGATTGACTTGATTCAATAAGCTTACCATCTAATGGGAAATATTAGTCAATTATGTTCTTGATTATTAAAGTAGAATTTTAGTAGGTTCTATAACCATTTAAAAGACACAATAAAAGAGCTTGTAATAGGGAATACTGACTGGTATTGGGAATTTAAAGGACTTGTCTCTAAAAATTTATTGCTTATGAATTTATTTAAAGGACCGGTTTGATGCTAGAAGTACTAACTGGTTTTCCAGCCAGAGAGAACAAAAAGTGAAATGTCTACCATAAGCAGAAGAATTAATCACAGATGTCAAAAACTGGTTTGTTGTATCTAGGTCACAGAATGTTGTGTAAAATGGTACAAGTAAAAGCTAGTGATGTGGTTAGTCTAAGCCAGTGATGTGTTTAGATCATATGCATAACCTATGGTGATTTTTTAGAATTTTTTTTTTTTTTGCCTTTCGAAAAACAGTGAGGATCTGGTGAAGGACTTAAAAATGAGAAAGGACGTGATAAATTTTTGAATTTTTGAATTTTTCTTAGGTCTTTTGGGCTTCAGTGTAGGCAATAAATTTGATAGGTAAGAAATAGAGTCAATGGTGACATTAGCATTTTGATAATAGAAAGAATTAAGTGAAGTAACTTCTTTGGAAGGCAGTTCAAAGAGAATTTAACTTAAAGCTAAATTTATAGTAGCAAGCATTCCTTTACTTAGGAGGTATGTTGATTTAGAAAACAATAGAGGTATTGTTGGAGATTATTGGAAAGGATAATTTAGGAAGGCACTCTACCACTTCAGCCACTCCACCAGAACTTGAAAAGGATAATTTAAAAGCTTGAAAGTTTCTCTTTTGTGCTGCCTCTATCTAACATGGGCAGAACTTGATCGCAGATTATGGGAAACAATGAAGATGGAGAATCGTAATGTTGGTTGAGTCTTAGGCCAGAAGGGAGCCTGACTTTGGGGAGTTCCAATAAACCAAGCCCAGCCACTTGTCCCAAAGAAATCAAAAAGTAATGATGATGTAGGAAGGAGATCCAATACTCGGTATGGCTATATTGGGAAGACAAGTGGAAGTAACATCCTCAGCCCTCTCTTCTGAGGATACTGACATGAGCTTCAGGCTTAAATGTGGGAGGAATTGGGGCAGGGGTCAAAAAGTGTGCATGTTTAAGCAGTCTTATTCAAACTATTATTTGGTTGCTTATTATCTCAAGTCTGGGCTTGTGAGGTACTGGAGAAGTTTTATCATTTGAGAGAACAAATTGGTTCACATCCTAGATGACTGCTTATGCTTAGGTCAGCAGCCTCAGTTTACATAGACTTCTGGGCACCATTCAGATGGTCTGGAACTGAAGGTTTTTGTGAGAAATACATTCGCCTGTCCAAACTCAAAGAATGGACTCAGACACATGGAGTACAGTGAAAGTGAGACTTTAATGGCAACCTTGCAAAGTTGGATGCCTGACCAGCAGAGACCCCAGAAGCTGTTCCAATAAGCATTATATTGTCTAGGCTGCAAATCCCTTCCCTGGTACCTCACTGACTGAGTAATATGGGGTTTACATTCTTTTCACTAACATCACCTAATTCCTATTGGGTTATTTTACAATATGCCTCTTGGGACAGTCACTGGCTTTATTTCTAACAGTTGTGAAAGCTGGTGGTCAATGGTCTGTTGATTATTATGTCCCAGCAAGTCTTGAATGTACCTTAGTTACCCTTATCTTTGTGCCTTTTGCCTTAAAGGAGGATTAGAGGTTAGATAAATTTTGGACCAATCAATCTGTATTACCAGCTTTTATATACATGGTCCTTAAATGATTAACATGTCTGAATCAGGAGTTTTAGGCCAAAAGGTCAAATTAGGTCTGGCCCTCACCCCAATATGCCAAATAAGAGACTAATAATGGTGAAGGTCAAAGAAAGGAGATGTAATTAACACAGACATGGGCCTACTGAAGAACAGGTAAAGTAAGTATGCCTTTAAGCCAGTCTTTTCCATACAGACATTTGCTTTAGGTTTAAATAGAGGAAGAATTAGAGGAAGGAGGACAAAGATATTGTTGTTGTTGTTGTTGTTGCTGCTGCTGCTTTTATTATTATTATTATTACTAGTTAACAATCCTAGTCACAGGTGTGTTTCTGTGGTCATAAATGGTGGTCACAGGTGGTCTGGTTGCACATTATCTCAGGATTATTCAGTTGAGGCCTTGTAATAACAACAGTCATCGAAGGCTGGCAAAAGGTTGCCTTGTCTGCTGTCATGGGATATTTATCCTGCTAAGTGACTGTAGGAAAGAATGGCTCAGAGCAATGGACAGACACAGAATGGAGGCTGGAATGTTAAGCTTTTATACTGCTCTCAGTTAATTTATGGCCCCATGTAAGTGTTATTGGCAATTGGTGTTCTCAGAAGATCTTGTTCTCAGAAGATCTTGTTTGGATCCTCATGTTCCAAATGGGAGAATCCAAGCAGAACACATGGATGGGGTGAGGTAGAATAGCTTAATTGAGGGAAGAGGAGTCACCCCTTCTGCCAGGAGAAAGAAGGGAAGAAGAAGGGCCACAGTCTCTTGGCAGTTCATTTTTATACCACTGTGTACTTGAATATGCAAAGACATTACATCATCATCTGGTCCTTCTCACCTGTGGACTAGGGAGAGGGGCGCTTGTGCCAAGAGGGGGAGCAGTCCAAGTATCACTAATCTAGCCTGCCTCATAAGGAGTCAGTGGTTTTCAGCAAAAGCAGCTTTTGAGTACCTGTTACATGCCTACATGCAGAGTTGGACATGAATCTGACTCAAAGTTGAAGGTAGTAAGAGGAGACAGAAAATTGAAGACAGAAATGCCAAGCTTGTGTCCTGCTTTTAGTTACCCATCAGATATCTGCAGGCCCAAGTAAGCCAGTGCTTTTGTGAAAGCAGCTTCTAAAATCATGCTATGTGAGGGCCTTGTTTATAACACTGACACTTTACTGGGCAAGAAAATCAATGTTAGAGTCAGATTTGAAAGAAAGATATTGATAAGTTTTGTTTTAGAAACGTTGATTTTGGTATGCCTGTAAGACATCTAAGCAAAGAAGTTAGATTTAAAATAATATATTGGAAGCTGGGCGTGGTGGTGCACACCTGTAATTCCATGCTGAGGCAAGAGGATCAAGAGTTCAAGGCTATGGAGGAGGATGGTGGGAACAAATTACCAGGGGCCAGGTAGAATTAGGAAGTGAGGGCCATGCATGCAAAATATTCTTGCATATGTGAAATTCAAAACATGGGATGAGAAAACAGAGGCTCTGCTGTAAATGTTTCCTTGTGTGTTAAAGTCGGACTATGATCCAAAGAGGGAACAAGCAGTCAACAAGACTCATGAGAAAGCAAATAAAGAACTCCAATTAAATAACTCCAAACAGCTCAACTCAAGGTGTAACAATAACCCAGCAATCTTTCCTTGAGAGAGCTGTACTCCCTTAACCTTCCTGCCCACTGATTCCCATTGGCTGCGTCTTAATAAATCTTTGCTTCTACTACTCTCTTATCTCAGTAAATTCTACCCAAGTCTCCAAAATCAAGCCTGTACTACCTGGTGAGACCCTGTCTTAAAAAAAGCAAAGCAAAGCAAAAAAAAACCTGGATGGAAATTTAATTTGGCAATATATACTAGTAATACTCATTTTAAAAACTGATCAGTCTGACCTAGAAATATACATTTAAATATTTCAGTAAATTGGTGGTAACAGAAGGCATAGAAGTAGAAAAGCTTGCATGACAATAAAGAATATTAGATGTGAAACGTGTTCATCACTGAGGATCACAGGCAACTAGGTTTCAGAAGGAGAATGAATTACAGTGACAAGGTACAAAGAGAAAGATACCAGAAATCCAGGGAAATGAGTTCTATAACACATGTCAAAATGTTCAGAGAAGGGATTAGTCCAGAGTACAAATGTAATTACAATTCAAATAAGAGAAGATGCCCAAATGCTCATTAGCTTAAGTAAGATGATGATCTTTCATGACTTAATTTAAAAAATTTGGGAAATTGACATAGGTCAAGTAGTGAGTGGTCTACAAGGTGGTAGAGAGTATGCCAATGCAAGCATCCACTTAAAATGTTTTATTTGGGGTCCAATAGTGTTTTGTCTTTGGAGTGTGTGTGTGTGTGTGTGTGTGTGTATGTGTGTGTTAAGCCTTCTTTTAGATTTTTTTTCCCCTGCTTTTTTAATTCAGTTGTAACTCTTAGCTGTTCTACCTTGCATGGCTAATAAGGTCTAAAGCTATTTAATTTCATTATCTTCTGAAAAACAGAAGAGCCTTGCAATCTTTTTCAACAAATTATTCACTACTAATTCAAGATATTGTTGCCTATCACTTTTTATTGTTGACATCACTAAGCCTCCAGTAAATGCAAATGAATAACTTATTTTCCTCTCACAAATTAAGCACATCAAATATTGCCTTAGATTGACTTACATATTTTCCAGCAATATTTACTTCATATTACTGATTGCATCTCAAACCTTCTTTTCCAAATCTTTCCTTAGAGGAGAATTTCCAACCTCAATGCTATTGACATTTGGAGCTGGATAATAATTTGTTGTGGGATTGTCCTGTGCGTTGTAGAATATTTACAGCATCCCTGGCCTCTACTCACCAGATGGCAACAGTACCTCCCCCTCCACTGTGACAACCATGGTGACTCTAGACATTGCCACCTGTCCTATGTGGGGCAAAGTTGCCAATGGCTAAGGATCTCCACCCTTGAGTAGATCCTTTGGAGTTTTTCAAAGAGAATTTTATTTTGTCTGTGGAGGAATGTAATATGCTTTTGTAACAGAGCAGGGAAGGAGTGTCTAACAGAATTTCTTTTGCCTCCCATGCACAGTCTTTTCCTTATTCTTTTCCATAATTCTTCATAATTGTTTAATGATCCATCCCTTTCAAAGAGTATTCTAACTTTTAAAGAGCAGTCTCTGAAACAAGCCCCCCACCCCTCAGTTAATATGGACTGACTTGAAGAAAAGTAGTATGTCTATTTTTAAAAAAAAATATATAGATGCTGGCCCTAGGAGATTGAGGCTAGATCCCTCTCATGAGGAAGAAGAGGAGACAGAGACACCTGTTCTGGAGAGGAGGACTCTACCAGAGTAGGGATTTCCTGCCCATTATCTCACTGTTCTGCCTTTTCTTCCAGAAAAGCCCTTCACATCCCTGAGTCCCCTAAGAAAGACATTTGAGGCCAAAATGAAGCTATCTATCTTCTTCAGGACTGACTTTGGATAAATCTGTCTCCTACCAATTTCTGTCTCCAGAGTCTTCAGCTGAGCATCAAGCAGCACGAACCTGTAATTCTGGTAATACTGTCTCAGATTTTGCTAGTGTAACTATGTATTTATTTTTTGCTCATTTATAAAAGATAATTTTATGAAAGATAGTTATCTGGGTTTGGGGTAATGGTAATTTCTCTTCAATATATTAATGTTATCACCATTACCGTCTGGCATTTGTGATTGCTGTGTAGAGTCAGGTATCCTCTAACAGCTGTCAAACATGTGTTAATGATCTGCCTGTACCCTCTGTTTGTATGATTTTCTCTTTTCCTTTGAAATTCTGCTTCCTGATCATACTGTGTCTGTGTCTGGATTGTTCTTCTATTTTTCTTATTTGGGCTTTCTTGTACTTCTTAGATCTCAGTATTTGCATGATTTACGTTTTCTTGAAAAATCTTCTGTTGTTAGGTCTTCAAGAATTATTTTCTTCCACATTCCCTTCATTATTTATTATAAGGCTCCAATAGTTTTTATGCTAGATCTCCCACAGGGTACCCATGAATCTCAGGATTTCCAGGATTTTGCAATGCTTCATTTCTTAAGTCTTCAATCTTGGAAGTAGATTCTAGTTCATCAAATTTCTTTCCAGGTTTTGATGTTACATATTAAATTAAAAAAAATTTTAACTTGCTTGCTAACCTCCCCATTACTAAGCATTACTTTTGTTTTTTTAAACTTACTATATAGTAAGTGTTCTGTGTCCTATAGTTCTAATCCCTGAATATTTTGTTGGCTTGTTTTAACTGTTGTTCATTTAGCTAGTTCTTACTCATGCTACATTGTTAACTTGTACATGTTGTGATTTTGACTACGCATTCTTATTTTCTTTAGGGATAAACTTTTGATTCCTCACATGAGAGTAAATAGTTCATTTGCTATTGCCTTCCACCTAGTTGCATTGCCAACACAAAACCCCTTTTCTTGAGGTTTTGAGGCCCACACAATTAGTTTCCATTGGATTTCAAACTTGATAAAGAGTTTACAATTATAAATTTTGTTGGGAGATTTTCCAACTTCACTCATTGATTATTCTTGTACTTACCTTTTGCCTAGTGCATCTTATTTCCTAATTATCACTACACTTTCAGTTTTCCTTCTGACACTCTTGGTTGTTAGAAATAAGAACCCCCAAAGACCACTGGGGTCACAATTGAAGACAAAAAAAGAGAGAGCTGTCTCAGCAAGACAAAATGTATTTCTGTAGAAGGGTGTGCAGGCACATGGGCACAGCACACACAAAGGGGCAAGCCATCTGTCCCTCCTTATATTCCTAACACTATTGACCCTGCCTCTTGACCTGGATTGGTCCAGATCAAAAGCTCACAATCTTCTCAATTGACCAAAATTCTATACTAACTTGGCAGAAGGGTTAAGATACACAGTGTGGTAGGCAATTTTTGCAGACAAAGGGGCTTAGCAAGACTCTGGAAGAAGAACCCAGAATTATAGAAAATGCAGGTAAATAAAATGGCGACACACACTTTGATAGAAATGACTGCTTGCTCACAATTCCACCCTTTAATTTATATTCTTTTCTTCACACTCATTAACATTAATTGACTCTCTATTTAAGCTGTGCTTAATAACAGCTAGTATGACACAGGAGTTTGGTTAGTTAGAGCAGTTTCTATGAGCGGAATAGTCAATCCTCATACAAGGGAATAATATAGCACCCTATTAAGGCCATGGCGCCAAATACATCAATGAGGGAATGTTTGAATTGAGGCCATTACTTCTTTCCATTTTCCAAACCATTGTTCTAGCCAGTTACTAAGGGAGTCATTTATCCCTGAGTACTTAGCCAGTTGTTTGATAGGACTGTCAGGCCTCAGAGAGCCTTGGTGATGGTCCCATCCAGAGCTGTGCTGTTGGGGGTGAATGTGCAACATTAGCCCCCAATCAGGACACATATCTCCCCCTTTTCTGCCAGAATCATCTGGTTTTCTCATGTCATCTTAGTGGTAGTGCCTAGTCATTCTGCAGTTCCCTTTACTGTATCCCTATTATAATTAACAAATTTCTGTTGGTTATAATATACATAGTTAATCCAACCCACATTCTTATTAATAGTGGACCACCAGAATAGTGCTGATTCAAATCCTGCTGCTATTTGATTTTTTGCTTTGAATTTATCAGGTACTCCCTGTGGGACCCCAATGGAGTTTATGTAGACATGGTCAGGGAAGATTTGGGGTTTTTGAATGCCAGGGTGAAAGGGATAGCTAATTAACAAAAGTGCAAGTCTCACTCCATTTGACCAGATGAGTCTCAAGTAAAGGTCTACTGCAATACCACCAGATGTTTGCTTGGACAGTAGTCAGAGTGGACTGACTGCTTAACTCTCCAAATGATTGGCCTTCACTTTACCCAGATGCATTTCCCAGGAGCTCTAATTCCTCCCCCTACCCTGAGAGGCCTGAGGTATAATTAGAGTTTTAGGATGGGGGGTCTAGTCGACCAGGTGGCTTTTGCCCCCCACTATCTTTGACCATGGTAAACAGTAGTGACAAGATCATACAAGACTCATTGCCCCAGGCTCCTTTTTTGGAAGAATGTTATTATGTATTTCATTTTAGCAGAGACTGAGTTACATATCAAAGGGAAAGAGACAACTTGAGGCTCTGGCTTTCCTGTAGCACACACATATCTTTACTTTTGTTTAAGGTGCAGACAGAATACTTAATCCATTTCAACCAGGCATTAGTTTCCCCATAACCAGTTTTAATAGCGATGGTCTGCTTTTAAATCCTTAACCTCCACTTTAGTTACCTTGGCTTGGTCATTATCAGGTTTAAGGTAACGTCAAAGATAGGAGCCTAATTCAATTGAAGTATTTTTTAATGATCTCAAAAAGAATGTACCTATGGGGTCTCTTCCAGAGACATCAGCTCCCAATCCATACTGCCTCATGGTCATGGTATATGGATCATGTATAGCCAACAAAAGGGGATTGCACTGGTGGAGTTGGCAACTGGGCAGAGAGAACACTACTAATTTAGAACTTACTTTGTAATTGTTTCAACTTTCCCTTTCCAGAGGCTGATGGGGTCCAACCATTATACTGTATAGTCCACCCCATGTTTGACCAGCCCCCACATGGCCCATCTAAGTTTTTATCAAAATCATCATGATAGTCCTCTCCAGGGCCAGGGTGTGAGTACACATATATAATCTTAGCCTGGAGTTGACGTTGTCTCTGGGGATCACCACAGGGCAGTACAAGGCATACCTCAAACTTAACAGTCAAAGGAGAATAAGTTTGGGTAATAGCAATGCTAAGTACACAGTTTCCCAAGTGAAAAAGGGAAAATAGTCTCACTATACTCTTTTTAAAGATACTTTGGTGTTGCCAGGCTCTGAAGATACAGTCCATTGTTCCTCCCTTGGAGCTTGTTTTGTTTAGCTGTATTGGGTTCATCCCTTTTCAGCAGTATGCATGTGCTACAGTTTTCAGTAGTGAGTAACACCTGATAAGATCCCTTCCAGAATGGCTTAAGTTTCTCTCCACTTTAAGTCTCGTTCAGGATGCAATGTCTCAGTGTGGATGCATTGGAAAATCAAGTGGTAGAGTCTGGTCTAGCAGCCCTTGTTGCCTAAGGGATGACAGAACTCAAGAGACACTGAGCTCATAGTTTCAGAGAAACTGATCCATAGCAAAGGTTATTTCCAAAAAGATGCAGTACTAGCCTCACAATCAAATAGATTAAAACTTTCACCTTTATCATATGGCTCTTTTAAATACAGTTTCTTAGACCTGGGATAAACTTACAGGACTTTAGGGGAAGAGGAATGCCTCCTTTAGTGCCTTTTACCCTAAAATAAGTTACATTTGCCTCCACATAGGAAGCAATAGGTTGCTTTGCTTTTTCCTTACTAGGGCTGTTAATTTAAATTCAAATTGTTACCTTTCGAGTAAGATTTAGCAAAGCTTGTAGACCTCTTACAAGCTCAAGGAAACAATGTTAGTGCCCCCAGATAGAATTAGTTTGTTTTCTGTTTCTATTGAGAAAGTGTTGATCACTTTAAACTTTTATAATTTTAACCCCATAAACTTTTGTATATCATTTAAATGAAATTTACACATATAGCCCACACATTTTTAGCATGATAAATGCATTAAAGTCACTGAAAAGACATTTAGTTAGGACTCATTTTCCCAAAGACTCAAAACCCTGATGAGTTCTACAAGCAATATTTTGACATTAGGAAATCCTTTAGATAACTCTTAAATTACAGTCAACTTAATTATACACATAAACTTTTATAAACTCCATCTATCATACACTTTTAAGGCTTCTCAGAACCTTTATATGACATTCTGAACCTTCTGATGGTTTGTCCTTATCCCTCTTGATTTATAGCAATCTTTAGGACAAATCTTTCTTTACAAAATTCTTTCTCATCCAAAAGCACTCTTGCTCCCTTTAACTTTTCCCCAAACACATAAAGCAATTCCTTTTTATATCCTTTCTACTTGTTGACTTGTTGACTTTGTAGCTTGTATTTTAAAATAATTTTTGTAAGAATTTAAAATTTATAAAATGGTCTTTTATAAAATGGACCATTTATAAAATCGTCTTTTCAGTTAGCCTCATTTTTACTATATAAACCCATGAAGAAAAGCAATTTGAAACTGCTTATCTATACTTAAAGACATATACAATTATGAAAGTGTTGAATGTAGGACAGGATGAAAGTGATCATGATTATGCCCATAAAATAATGCCTATATTTTAGTTAGACATTACTGAAATAAAACCTTGAAAACCTGATTTTTCTAAAAACTAGCAGCAGAAGAGGTGAGGGAAAGAAGAGAACAGAATCAGCAATTTCTTTACATTAACTCTATAATAAGAATCATTTTAAAGTTGTTTAAACACACACATATGCAAAAAACAGTTTTAAATGAAGCATGCCACAAGTGTCAATCTAAGCATGCATAGATGACTTGGAGTGACAGAACAATCATAAATGCAAGACTAATAGACATACACACAAAGGCACATAAAAACAACTGGTGCTCATTCATAGAAAACATTTTAAACTACGTGTAAGTTAGAATTTTACTTAGGATAGCAACAAGATAAGCTCAGAGCCTTTAATTTTTATGCAAATCTCAACAGATCTATTTAAACCTCATGTTTTAATATATACCATCCCTTTCCTGCTAAAGATCAAAATAGTATCCAAATTTCCCTGTTAGACAAACTGCAGAAATTCAAAATCAGTTTAAAAGTAATATAAATGGCTCAAAATTCCAAAGTTGCAGTTGGAGTTTTTTAACGCCCAATTCTAAAGCATCTTAATGTTAGGATTGGCCATGTATTGTTATTTCTTTTAACGCTTCCTTTTAAAAATTTTACCCATTTATTAGTATCCTTAGTGTAGTAAGCATCATCATAAAATCCTAAGGAAGAATCCTCAGGACTGCATTTTCTCCTCTGGTCTCTCAATTTGTGCTTAGAGAAGAAAGAAGGAAGAAAAGATAGAAATGGAGCTGTACATATCTGCATCTTTCCCTTTACATGGAACATTTAATCTATATCCTTAAGTATGGACATCTCTTTATACCTTAAAGAGCATGATTAATTAAACTTGCAGTGATTTTTATGGAGGCATCCCTTTTTAATCATTGCACTTCCCTAGTCCTTATTTCTGGGTCCTGGACTTCCCCATCCTCTAGGGGGACCCCTTACTGGGATAGTGAAACACAGTACTAGGATCAAATAGCAAGATCTTAATTTACAATGGTCTCTTTTAAACTTCAGATTTACCCTTAAAGGGTGCTTTTAAAATAACCTCTAATAGTAGTTTACCTTGTGTTACAGCAACTTTGTTAGTAGTCAAGCCTTTTAAAGAAAATTTAGGGAGCCTAGTTTTGGGTGGAAAACTGGCAACCTATATCCTTCTCTGGAAAAGTCCATCCTCTTAAGTACATCAAAAATTCATTTTCAGTGTTTTTTTTTAAATCCGAATCTCCATGTCAGGCAAGGAAAAAGGGATTACATCTCCAATGAAGCTGAGGATATCTGACTATCTTAGTAAGCATGGAAAAGGTAGACTGAATTAACTCATCAAGACTTAATTTCAGGGAAGGAGACCCTTATAATCATAAAAAAAAAAAGAACAAGTGCCTTATTGAATCCGTAACAGAACCAAAGAAGGAGGCTGTCTTGTTGCCTTTTAGCTAATATAACAACCTGGAATACTAAGGTCCCAATTTTCAACACATAGGCATTTGTAGGAGATAAAGAAAAGTTCAGACAAGAAATTGAAATTCTCTCTGGGGTCCCTCCAGCCTATGCACACTGTGCACACATGAGGCCAAGGGCATGGGTCCATAATCCCAACCACATGATGTCTTAGTCAGGAGAGTAAACAGGCCAGCCCATGGTAGCCACCTGGACTGACCTGTTCCCTCTCCTCATCTTTGCATATTGGTGGTGGGAAAAGTCTCCTATCCTGAAAGCAAGATTTAAAGAGGTTAAATGTTAGTAGAGAGTTTAGACAAATTTAGAGACTTGGAATTAGGTGGAACACATTCCAGGAGAGAAGCAGCTCCAACCCTCAGCCACAGGCCATTTAGATTAGTTTCACCTTCCTCAGAGCTCTTTTTACTTGCAGTGTTCCCCATACTGGTCTGCCTGATTGGTGAGAATGCCCAGTAGATGCTCAACCTCTGATTGAACAGAAACAGACAATTGCCTCAGCAAGACAACGTGTATTTCTGCAGAAGGGTGCACAGGGACATGGGCACAGCATGCACAAAGGGGCGGGCAGTCTGTCCCTCCTTATATTCCTGACACTGTTGACCCTGCCTCTTGACCTGGATTGGTCCAGATCAAAAGTTCACAATCATCTCGATTGGCTGAAATTCTATAATAACTTGGGGGAGGGGTTAAGATGCACAGCATGAGGGCAGATTTTTTTGTGGGGAAAGGGACTTAGCAAGAATCTGGAAGAAGAATCCAGAACTACAGACAATGCAGGTAAATAAAATGGTGATACACACTTTGATAGAAAAGACTGCTTTCTCACATGGCTTAGTTCTTTGGATCTCAACCTCATTTTCTCTTTAGATTATGTTTTCATGTTAGAATTTAATCAACATTAAATGAAGATCCTTACTAGATTTCCCTAAATGGTGAGTGCTGCTAATTTTTTTTTTTTTTTTTTTTTTTGCTTCCTGTCATCTGACTTCTATGCTACGGTCAAGAAAGTAGTTAAAATTCCCTTCAAATCAAGATAAACCCAAGGGAAAACTTGGTTTCCACCACCAAAAGCTCCTCACTCTTGTGTTAGGTTGTACACATTTTAAAAATCATTTTTACATCATGTTAATATTTTATATAGAAAAATCAATCAAGTTTTTCAATCTTCCCTGTTCTGGGACAAAAATCTGAAACCAGAGCTTTGCACCCCAAACTTCTGAGCTTCCACATACCATATCCAGCCACTTGCCCCTATTACCAAAGAGAGACCTGGTGGAGGGCAGAAAAGGGGGTTGTATTACGTGACCCAGAGCACCATATGGGAGAAGGCAAAACAAGCACTTCAGCTCACCTTCAGCCATATTCAGGGCACAGACATGAGCTTTAGCTTTAAATAGACAATGAATTCAGGCAGGGGGCAAACGTATGCATAGTTAAGCAGTTCCAGTTACATATGTTGCCTGGTTGTTGCTATCTCAATTCTCGTTCTCCTGGGTTCTGGAAAAGTTATCTCTGTCATCACTTGAGGGGACCAGTCTGGTTCCCAAGACATGATTACTCCTGATTCAAGGTGCAGCTTCACCATTATAGCCTTATTATTTGAGGACAAAGCACTGCTACTCCTTATGGGTAGTTTCTGTTGCTTGTCTTAAAGATGTTATTGAGTAGTTCTGTCTTTCCTGGACCCCAAGGTGACTGTAAAGTGAATGGCTTAGAACTAAGACAAATTCAAAATAGAGACTGTGATGCCAAGCTTTTCTCCTGATATTAGTTAACTTGTGGGCCCAAGAAATGTGTCAGTGCTTTTTAGCAAAAGCAGCTTTTAAGTAACTCTTACTGAACTAACTTCAATTTTTAAAGACTGAGGAGAAATGTGTAGGACACAAGGTAACTGTAGTGATAAGCAGAAGATGATCGTATAGACCAATGACATGAATAACATGGAAAAAGTTTTTTTAAATGAGTTGAGAATACAGTGACAATGAGATGAAACTCAGACACTTCTTCCTGCTGTGTCTTACCTTACCTGGTGGAGATTAGGGAGATTAAAAGAGAAAACACAGAGATGTACACAATTGCATGGACAGCTAGGTAGGGAAAAGCCAGGTTTAGTACAGAAAGGAAAATTCACAATAAGTAGAATATTTCAAAAAGAGAAAGAGTATAAAAATATTATTATACATAAAGGAAGTACAAAGTGTTGTTATGAATGAGCTTGTAAGAATGGGAGAATGGTAAGGGATATAGGTTTTCTTTTTCTTTCTCTTTTTTTCATTTCTTCACTATTTTATCAATTTCTTTTTCAATTTGTGTTCATAGTTACACATTTTTGTGCATTTGAACTTTCTTGTAGCCTTAACGGGTCCTCTTGCTCTTTGCATAATTTTCTGTTTCAACTGAGTTTCCAGAGTGGAATTTAATACCATGTAGCTAGTGCAGAAGGAAACAAGGAGGGACTCACTTACCCTGGTAAAGTTACCTTTCCCCAGTATATGGCCAGATGGAAACCAAGCCCAAGGAAAAGAAGCAGCAGAACTTTTCCTTTCCTTTTTCTTTTTGATGGCACTATGGTTTGAACTTACAGCCTTGCACTTGCTAGGAAGATACTCTACCATTTCATCAGCCTTTTTTTGTGTTAATTTATTTTTGGAATAAAGTTTCACACTTCTGCCTGGCTGTCTTGGACCAGGATCCTCCTACTTATGTTTCTCACCTCCGGGGAGAAGGTATGCACCATCATGCACAACTATTGCTTAAAATGTGGTCTTTCTGACTTTTATGCCTGAGCTGGGTTCAAACCATGATTCTCCCCACCTCCCCATATTGAGTGGATAAGATTACAAGGTATGTACCACCACACCAGACATGGAACGTTTCTTAATATGTCATCCAATGAATTTTATCTTTCTATGAGCAAGACAAGTGAGTTTTCTGATGAGATGGTAGACTGATGAAGACAACAATAGCATAACAAGTAGGAAGTGAGGAAGCAGTGAACATGGCACTGTCACATGGCACTACCCAACAAAAGCTGATTGATTCTACTTTGGAATTCTCTGACAGCATTGGAGTGAGGAATAGAAATGACTGACAAAGGGAAGTAGAATCTTAATCAGGTATGGTGGTGCATACCTATAATCCCAGCACTTGGGAGGCTAAGACAGGAAGATCACAAATTCAACTCCAGCCTGGACTAAATAGCAAGAACTTTCTAAAAATGAAGTAGAGTCTTAGATATAAAAAAATGAGAGGAAGATGAGATCACAATTCCTTGATTTTAGAAATCTTTACAACTAAGTGCTGGTGGCTCATGTCTGTAATTCTAGCTACTTAGGAGGAAGACATCAGGAGGATTGTAGTTTGAAGCCATCCAGGGTAAAGAGTTCGTGAGACCCTATCTTGAAGAAAACCCATCACAAGAAAAGGGCTGGTGGAGTGGCTCTATTGATAAAAGCACCTGCCCAGCAAGTGTGAGCGCTGAGTTCAAACACTAATACCACTGACAATAAAATAAATCTTAGTACTAAAATGTAATTCACGATGGATATTTAAATTTAGTTTCTGCTAAAGTAACTCATTATAGGGGGGATTCCAAGATGGCGGCTAGAGGGAGAAAGCAGAAAGTGAGCCTCCTATGGTAAAATCTTGGAGAGATGCTGGAGGCACACTTTGCAGGCAAAACCACCTAGAAGAGGCAAAACTTTGACCCCTCCACACCTCCAGCTGGCGCAGAGAATCTCCACTTCATGTTAAACAGAGAAACAAGGAGGGCCTCCGGGCCGCCAGTCTCCCGCACCCAGACAGCTTGGGAAGACGCGGACAAGCTTACTGTCAATTAGTACACTAACACTCCCTGTTTATACCTTTGAAACTTTCTTGTCTGACTCCTTGTTCTATTTTCTCCTTCTTTTCTATTTGTTTTTCCCTTTTCTTTAACTTCTTGCTTTCTATCTCCTCTCACCTTTCCATTCTAAATATTACCATTGTTATTATTATAAGCTGGAAAATACTTAATTGCACACAGTACAGGGACAGTAACAACACCAAAGACAATGACGGGAAGACAGAAAAAACAGGGAAACCAGTTTCCCCACAACAAAAAATTAGTACAGGAACCAGAGGGGAATGAAGAAAACAGATACTCAGATCCAGACTCCAACAAAATGAAGATAAACTATGCCAAAGGACCCAATGAAGCCCACAAGAATAATTTAAAAGAAGACATACTACAGGTACTCAATGAGAATTTTAGAGATGATACTGGATATGGTCAACCAAAATGTACAGGAGACACTCAAGAAATTTCAAAACAACAAAAATAGAGAATTTGGAAAAGCAAAAGAAGAAATAAAGGAAACCATAGAAGCACTGTATAAACACCAAAGTGAAACAGAGAACATGATTAATAAGCAGATAAATGAACTCAGGACAAAAACAGACAACATTAAAGAGGAAACCACCCAGGATATGGAAAAACTCAGAAAAAAGAACGAAACAGAACTGCAAAACAAAATGGAAGGCCAATCCAGCAGAATAGAACAAACAGAAGACAGAATCTCAGAACTTGAAAATGAAATGGTAATTAAAGGAAAAACCGAAGAACTATTAATTAAACAACTCAAGACCTGTGAAAAGAAAATGCAAGAACTCACCGACTCCATCAAAAGACCAAACTTGAGAATCATGGGCATCAAAGAAGGAGAAGAGGTGCAAGCGAAGGGAATGCGTAATATATTCAACAAAATAATAACGGAAAATTTCCCAAGTCTAGAGAAAGATATTCTCATACAGATGCAAGAGGCCTCCAGGACACCAAACAGACCAGATCAAAATAGAACTACCCCATGACATATCATCATTAAAACAACAAGTTCAGAAACTAGGGAAAGAATATTGACGGCTGTAAGAGAGAAAAAACAAGTAACATACAAAGGTAAACCCATCAAAATCACAGCAGACTTCTCAACAGAAACATTAAAGCAAGAAGAGCGTGGGGTGAGATCTTCTGGGCACTGAATGAAAATAACTTCAACCCCAGGCTACTCTACCCAGCAAAACTATCATTCAAAATAAATAGAGCAATAAAAGTCTTCCATGATAAGCAGAAACTAAAATAATATGTGACCACAAAGCCACCACTACAAAAGATTCTTCAAGGGATTCTGCATACAGACAGTGAAACCCAACTTTACCATGAAAAGACAGGCAGCACCAAACCACAGGAAAAGAAAAAGCAAGACAGTAGAGAGTAACCTCAACTTAGGTACACACAATCAAACCTTCAAACAACTAAGACAACTAGATGACAGGAATCAACAATGAGCAAATGGAAAAAGAATGTATGAAAACAATTCCATTTACAATAGCCTCAAAAAAAATCAAATACCTAGGTGTAAACCTAACAAAAGATGTGAATGACCTCTACAAGGAAAACTATAAACTTCTAAAGAAAGAGATTGAGGAAGACTATAGAAAGTGGAGAGATCTCCCATGCTCAAGGATTGGTAGAATCAACATAGTAAAAATGTCTAAACTCCCAAAAGTAGTCTACATGTTTAATGCAATTCCCATCATAATTCCAATGATATTCATTAAAGTGATTGAAAATCTACCATGAAATTTATATGGAAACACAAGAGGCCACGAATAGCCAAGGCAATACACAGTCAAAAGAACAATGCTGGAGGTATCACAATACCTGACTTCAAACTTATTACAAAGCAATAACGATAAAAACAGCATGGTACTGGCACAAAAACAGACATGAGGACCAGTGGAACAGAATAGAGGACCCAGATATGAAGCCACACAACTATAACCAACTTGTCTTTGAAAACAGAGCTAAAAATATACGATGGAGAAATAGCAGCCTCTTCAACAAAAACTGCTGAGAAAACTGGTTAGCAGTCTGCAAAAAGCTGAACCTAGATCCATGTATATCACCCTATACCAATATTAACTCAAAATGGATCAAGGATCTTAATATCAGACCCCAAATTCTAAAGTTGATACAGGAAAGGGTAGGAAATACTCTGGAGTTAGTAGGTATAGGTAAGAACTTTCTCAATGGAACCCCAGCAGCACAGCAACTAAGAGATAGCATAGATAAATGGGACCTCATAAAACTAAAAAGCCTCTGTTCATCAAAAGAAATGGTCTCTAAACTGAAGAGAACACCCACAGAGTGGGAGAAAATATTTGCCAGCTACACATCAGACAAAGGACTGATAACCAGAATATATAGGGAACTTAAAAAACTAAATTCTCCCAAAACTAATGAACCAATAAAGAAATGGGCAAGTGAACTAAACAGAACTTTCTCAAAAGAAGAAATTCAAATGGCAAAAAAACACATGAAAAAATGCTCACCATCTGTAGCAATAAAGGAAATGCAAATTAAAACCACACTAAGATTTCACCTCACCCCTGTTAGAATAGCCATCATTAGCAACACCACCAACAACAGGTGTTGATGAGGATGTGGGGAAAAAGGAATCCTCTTACACTGTTGGTGGGAATGTAAACTAGTACAACCACTCTGGAAAAGAATTTGGAGGCTACTTAAAAAGCTAAACATTATCAAAAAGAATTAACATAGAAGGTAACACACACACACACAGGAAATCAATGTGAGTCAATGCCCTGTATTGCTATCCTTATCTCAACCAGCAAAAACCCTTGTTCCTTCCTATTATTGCTTATACTCTCTCTACAACAAAATTAGAAATAAGGGCAAAATAGTTTCTGCTGGGTATTGAGGGGGTGGGGGGGAGAGGGAGGGGGCAGAGTGGGTGGTAAGGGAGGGGGTGGGGGCAGGGGGGAGAAATGACCCAAGCCTTGTATGCTCATATGAATAATAAAAGAAAAAAAATGATAGAACCAAAGAAGAACCTAGACAACTTGTTAGAGACTGTGCTCTGTGGTTGTGATTAAGAGAATGGACTCCCAAGTTTTGAAATTGGATTTTGAAAAGATTTTCATTGTACCCATTTTATGGGCATGTTATGTGAATTAAATAATATAATCCATATAAAGCCAAAAAAAAAAAAAAAGCTAAACATTGATCTACCATTTGATCCAGCAATACCACTCTTGGGGATATACCCAAAAGACTGTGACACAGGTTACTCCAGAGGCACCTGTACACCCGTGTTTATTGCAGCACTATTCACAATAGCTAAGTTATGGAAACAGCCAAGATGCCCCACCACTGACGAATGGATTAAGAAAATGTGGTATCTATACACAATGGAATTTTATGCAGCCATGAAGAAGAACGAAATGTTATCATTCGCTGGTAAATGGATGGAATTGGAGAACATCATTCTGAGTGAGGTTAGCCTCGCCCAAAAGACCAAAAATAGTATGTTCTCCCTCATATGTGGATATTAGATCAAGGGCAAACACAACAAGGGGATTGGACTTTGAGCACATGATAAAAGCTTTAGCACACAAGGGAGGGGTGAGGATAGGTAAGACACCTAAAAAATTAACTAGCATTTGTTGCCCTCAACACAGAGAAACTAAAGCAGATACCTTAAAAGCAACAGAGACCAATAGGAAAAGGGGACCAGGAACTAGAGAAAAGATGAGATCAAAAAGAATTAACCTAGCAGGTAACACACAGGCACAGAAAATTAATGTGAGTCAACTCCCTGTATAGCTATCCTTATCTCAACCAGCAAAAACCCTTGTTCCTTCCTATTATTGCTTGTTCTCTCTCTTCAACAAAATTAGAGATAAGGGCAAAATAGTTTCTGCTGGGTATTGAGGGAGTGGGGGGGAGAGGGAGGGGGCAGGGGGGAGAAATGACCCAAGCCTTGTATGCACATATGAATAATAAAATAAAATAAAAAGTAACTCATTATGAAGCAGTAGTAACTGTAATAATAGCTGGAAAATCAGAATGTCTTATTTTTCCCTATCCGAAATCTGCTCTTTTTCATGTTCTCCACTTTGGTTATTTTTTGTTTTGCTACCTCTAGATACATCTGAAGCACTGACTTAATATAAGTAACTCAACTAGGAAGATTTCCACTGAAAAATGAACTCTTAAGAGAAAAATCACTGAGAATCACAACTTCCTGTCTCTCACTGAGCTTGACATCTGCAAAAGTCCTATGAACTCATGCCTGATTCCTGGGAATACAGCAAGCTGCAATAAAACAGTTGGAGGAAAAAACAAATCAGCTGTTTATCTTCCAACCCTATGGGACATAAAAGGCTTAAGGCATGCTCAGTGCTAGAGTCTTTTGCCCTATGTGTCAAGACATGCTGCACGCAGCAGAAACCATTAGGCTTTTAGAAGCAAGGTTGTATTGCCTTGGGGCCACCATCAGGGGTAATTAACAGTAGCATAGGTACCTTTTGCAGATGTTAGTTTAGTAACATTTTAATGGACATTAATGGCATAGCTGCTGCTTTATGTATAGGTGAAAATAGCAGAGCTAGAAATGAGAAAAATGGCAAATGCCAGATATATGGTTATCCCAAGAGGCAAAGCTCCAAGATTTCTACTACCTATCAGAAGAATTTAGAAAGGCAACTTAAGACAGAGTGGAAGGTTCATTTATTTGCCACAGTCACCATACCCTCATCTTATTCTCATGGTGGGATGACACCAAACGTTAGCTACAACTACCACCTTTTTAAAGTCCAGAACTTTCCTTAGTGATATTTCCATCAAATTTTCATCAGTGTTGTCTTGATTGAATAAGATCAGATTGATCAAATGACAAAAGGATTCCATTTGTATGTGTCTTCTCCCCTAGGAAGCTGGTTAATTTCTGTTCTATCCTACAAAAGCATTTTCTATTTGAGGACAACATGCACAGCTGGCTGTGTTAGTGTTCCACATAAATCAGAGTGAATTTAGAGTTTTGATAAAAGCTTCCCATAAACTTCTCTCTGTATCGTAAAATGAAACTCACTTGGAACCATTTTCTGTAATTGTCTGCTTTGTAGATTAATATTGAGGAGTGAATGATTTTATGCATACACAATTTAATTATCTACATGTGAGAACAAATATAATACCTTAAAATATCATATGACATATGCTTCTTTGTCATTAAGTCAAAATGTCTTCTAAGCACTGCCTACCCATAGTTAAGGTAGAGCCATGAATCTAAAATCAGAAAGAATGATATGACCTAGAGAAAGAATAACTCTTAAATTTATTCTTTAAAGTCTAACTAGACTAGAAAGAAAAGAAAACTAAAATTTCTCTCATCTTACCAAAGGGTTTGGTGAGGCAGGGGCTGGCAAAGTGGCTCAAGTTTTAGAGTGCTTACCTAGCAAACATGAGATCCTGAGTTCAAAACCCAGTACCACAAAGAAAAGAAAAGCAACAGGGAATGTAAGTCAATGTAGGTTCCTTGGTTGAGAACTAGTGGCCTAATTAGGAATAACATGAAACACTTTCAACAACTGATAGAATCAGTGCAATTATAGAAGTCTTGAACATTCCAGTCAGCCAACTTGACTTAATTTACATTTATTGAGATCACCATTGAACAGCAAAATACAAACTCTTCAAATGCACACAGATAAATTACCAAACCATACTATACATTATTAAGGGCCAGAAGAAGTAGCAATTTATTTAAAGAGTTTTTTTAAATACACAAAATATGTTCTCTGGCAACAATAGTATTATATTACAAATCAATAAAAAATGATATTTGGAAAATATTCAGTTGTTTGGAAACCAAACAATACATTTACTTTAAAGTATCCTAATTCAAATAATAATCACATTGGAAGCTTTATAATGAAAGAAAAATACGGAATACAGTTAAAACAGACCTGAGTTAGAAATAAATAGTATTAAAGTAATAATGCAATTGAAGAGAAATCTCATATTAATGAATGTAAGCTTCTACCATAAGAATCTAGAAAAGAATTAGAAGAAACCTACAGTAAATATATGAAAAAAGTAAAAACTTAGAAGAAAGTTATTAAATAGTAGAATAAGTCCTAAAAATGAAAAGTACATTCCTTGAAGATACCAATAAAATAGATTAGTTTAAGTCATACTAATTAAGAAGAAGAAAGAATTCAGAATACAAATCTCCAATATCCATAACAAAAGAATTCATATCAGTATGGGTTCTACATATACTAAAAATAAGAAGAAAATATTGTGAAGAACTTTGTAGCAATTAACTTCACAGGTTAGATAAAATAGACCAATTCCTCAAACATTGAGAGACAAATCACTTTCCTAAAAAGAATACATCAGACCTAAATGATTTTCCTGAGACAGTTTACAGAATACTTAAGGAAATAATACCAATTATATGTAAAATCTTTCAAAAAAATTGAAGAGAAAGAATATTTCCTAACTTACACATAAGACTAGAAATATGGATAATAAAACAAAAAGACTTTTACAAAAAAAAGAAAACTCTGGCCAACATATACCTCATTAACATAGATAAACCATATTCCCAATAAAATTCAAAAGTATATAAAACAGAATAGCACAGGAATATCAACTGAGATTTATGCTTGGAATATAAGAGAAATTTAGCATTCATAAATTAATCAATACCATCATGTCATTAAACAATTGAAGATGTAATTATATGATCAACACAATAATCCAAAAGTTATTTTACAAAATCCAACAGTTATTCTTGACAAAACCCTGCAGCAAACAGACAAAACCCTGAAGCAAAAAGAATTTCCTCAACTCAAAAAAGTTCATTATACTTAATAATGAAGATTGATATGCTTTCTTCCTAAGATCAAAATCAAGACAAATGTACCTTCTCTTGCTATTTCTATTTATGGCAGAAGTTGTGCCTAATGCACTAAGACAAATAGGCAAAAAAGCAACTAGACTGGATAAGAAGTCTGTATTTAGATGACATGAATAGCTGTGTTGAAAATCTCACAGAATAAAAATAAATTAAAACTTCCTAGAACTAAAAAAAGTTCAGTAGAGTGGAAGGATAAAATGCTACTATAAAAAATAAATTGAATTGCTCTATACATGCAATTAGCAATTGAGAACAAAACACAGTATCATTTATTTTAAGTGAGAAAATAGGAAATATTTAAGGATAAATATGGCAAATATTGTGTATGACTTATCTACCCATGACTAAATAATATTGCTGTGACATATAGGACCTAATATTATTATAGTATTAATTCTTTCAAAATTTGTTTATAGATTTGTTGCAATCCTTAAAAATTACAGCATGCTTTTTGCAGCAATCAACAATCTGGGGATGTCTTGGGTCCACATTAAATCTCTGGGTTTTTTTTTTTTTTTTTTTGAGTTTCTGTTTTTAGTCACAGAAATTCTTTGTACTCATCCTCCAGGAGCAGCATCTCACTCTTTTATGGGGCCCTAAAATGTGTGAGGGAAGGGATGTCCATCCACTCCCAGTTGCTATTAACTTTTATTGGGAGTGAGGACAAAATGAAGATTTACTGCTCTTCCCCCAAGGGTAGACAGTGGGTGTTCCATTCTCAAGAAAGCTCAAGGGTTAGAATGGAGTATGTGACTAACCCCCAATGACAGAAGGGTACCACTTTGTTCACATGCAAAGCTTGGACTAACACGGAATTTTCCCTGTTCTCTTGCTGTATCTTCTTCTAGCACTTTGCACACCTGTGCTGTCATAAGGATGTCAGAGAGCTTTCTTAGCTTTCCTGCTCTTCTGTGAACTGTTTTATGAAGATTTAGTGGAGATCCTTGGAAAAACTTGTCTAGGCCATATAAATCTTTTGAACTGTCATGCTAGCCTAATCTGACCTTTAAAGATTTGTAAAAACTTCAGTTGTTCTGCTCCCATTTGCTTTCTTGGTTGCTACATCTCTTCTCATACTTAGTTCAAAATAAACTTATTTGTCCTATTTATACCTGAAGGAGCTTGCTACACGATAGGATTTGATTTACCTGATTGCCCTCCAACCTCTGCTCTCTGATGAGCTCAGAGTTGTTATTTTATCCATCAGCTGTATCTTCATGTGAGGGTGTGAACCATGTTCTTTTGCAGTTCTCTTCATCTTAAGTGAAAGTGGGGCATCGATTCAAGTTTAAAGGTACATAATATGACCTTGTTGCAGATAAGGAGAAAGACTGAATATCCTGGTTAAGGTAACCCAGCTGGGAGATGGCAGACTCTTGAGTCAGATAAAATTATCAAGTTCATGATGCACAATATCTGTGGATGAACCGCTGAAATGTGAGCAACAGAACCATAAAATTCTACGTTGTTAAAGCTATTGGTAAAATCAACAATGATTTGTTAGCATTTAAAGTTATACAAAACTCACTATCTGATACCTATGTGTTAAAAGTTAGTATCATTTTATCATTGCTGTCAAACACAAGGAAAAACTTATGTTCAAAATGTTTAAATATACCCTCCAGGAATTATACCAAATTCATAGTAGTTCTAAGATTCAAACATGTCTTTTTGACTTTCAAGTACATACTCTTTTACAATAGGAAAAATATTAGATAAACCTGAATGTCAGTCTACTCTTTCCATTCTCTAGATGCCAAGACCTTTCCTAATTCAACTCCAGGCAGAGACACACAACATCATCTCTTCTGATACATTTTTATGGAGGAGAAATTCTACCTCCCAGCATTACATTGCTGTAATTTTCATCGTTTTTGTTTGTTTGTTTGTTTGTTTGTTGGTGATACTGAGGTTTGAACACAGGGCCTTGTACTTGCTAGGAAAGTACTCTACCACTCAAGATACCCCTAGCCCTTTCTGTAATAATTATTCTTCAGATAGGGTCTTGTACATTTTGCATAGGGTGTCCTCAGACTGTGATCCTCCTTACTCATGCCTCCTATACAGTATTATTACAAGTATTCACCACCACAGCCAGCTTATTTCTTGAAATGGGATCCTACTCACTTTTTGCCTGGGTTTGCTCTGATTTGCCATCCCTTTGATCTCTATCCCTGAATAGTTGGAATTATGGACAAGAGCCATCACTTGTGGTCCTAACATTGCTATAACTTTCTTATTTTACATTCAGTTTGACTTGATATCACTAAATTAAGTTAACTCTAAAATTATTTATTCTTTTGCCACAGTAGTGGAGAATATAATATATAGAAATGTCCCAAAGAATGACTGCCAAAGATAATCTTCATTAAACACCTTTCTAATGATGTAGATGTGAACACCCCTTTATGTTTCTGACATTCAAGTTCATTACACTTCAAACTTCTTACAATGGGGTCAAAGGCTTCCTGGGATTGTTATTGTCAGATGAGCTTCATAAAATAAAACATACTATATTGGTCAATATTTTTATTTCTATTTTACCAAATTCAAGAGAGAGAGTAGCAATTTCTGAGGCAAATAGTGGTTTAATTGATTTTGTCTCCATTCTTTCTAAATGATTAGCCTGAAAAAAGTTATATATATATAATCTCTGATTACATTTTACTTCTGTTTAAATGGTATCTGGGTTTCCATTTTATTTCTCTTGTTCCTCTTCTTTCTTAACTTCTGTTCATATTTTAGAATCTTTTATTCTGCATATCTATCTTGCTCAGAAGGAATGGGGTTGAGATCAGGTTAAGAATATTATGTCAACTAGAAACATAGGTATTTGCAAATATTTAAGTATACAAGTCCCTCCTAAGAAACCCAAATTATTCAAACTGAAAGGAAGATTCCTCAGACTTGATCTTAAAATAAACAAAAAAGCTTTAGTCAGTGATTACACCCCAGAATTTTCTCCATGAATATTAGGTTCATGCTCATTCTTTATTGGTTATGATCATAGAATTAAAAAGATACACAGTAAAAGAACAGAAGTAAGTTGACTCAAGATCATTTGAGCTTTGACCTTAAAGAAAATGGTCAGCTTGGTCACTGTGGCTGGCATGCCCTCTGTGTTGAAGAAAATGTGAGGTCTTTGAATGCAAAGTATGCCTGAAATCTGCAAAGCCCTGGATCCAAACCACTGATATTATGTCGTAGGAAAAGTGGTCACTTGATTAGTTTGTTCAAACACTTGTAGATCATGAGTTATGGGAATTTAAGAAACTATAAGTTTGTTTTATTTTTAAGCTCTTGGTCTCCATTTCTCACAACTGTTCTTCAGAATGATTGTTTTGGGAGATATAGATGTATGAATCATGAAATGGTGATCAAATGAAGCATGTAAGTAAGGCTTACTTTGATCTCTTTCAAAATCTCTGAGTAGTCCTGAAGTAAAAATCCATGTTGAATTATTTTAATCTCAGTGGCTTTAATTGATATTGAAACATTATCTCATTTAAAAATACTATACATATTCATTTCTAATGAGTAAGTCTTTTGAATTTAAGTTTAAGGGTATTTTTTTTCTGTTGAAATAGAATAACAAAAATAGTGGTATCTAATTCCTCTCAGTCAATGCTGTCATCATTATATGCTTTAAACAAGTCTTTGCTATTTATATTAAGGAAGCAGACTCTAGATTAACACAGAAGAAATGTGTTCACTGTGGAGGGTCCAAACCCAGTCAAAAGAGTGTCACACCCTTTCACTTTTCTTGCTTTGTGAAGGTGGATCTCATACAAACTCAGCAGACATTTCCTTCTATAGCTATCAAAGCATTTACAACACAGCATTCCTTTATCACTTGTACATTATATTTTGTATAATGATTATATTATAATTTGACTAATCAATTAATTCTGTATATAATTATATTAAAATTAGTCATATTAAATCAATTTAATTATATTTTATAAATATATTATTTCAATAATGGTATTCTCATATCTTTAGAAGATAAAACTATAACCTGAAGTCATTATTTCAAATTCACAATCCTCTTGTCTCAGCCTCCTGAGTGCTGAAATTGCAGACATCCACCATAAAATGTGAACAACTGACTAAACCTCAACCTGATTTCCCAATTATATGAATTTAAAGAGTAAACAATTCTGCTATTTCTAAAAACTGCTGTAGGATAAAGCCAAAAAAGTTTTAAATTTTTTTCTAAATTATAGAACTTTTTTTTTTCAAGGAATAGACTAATGTAATGCCCATTCTCAATGGAGGGTGATGGGCTGGATATACTACAACAGGAAAAGAGTGGATGGTGGTGATGATAATGATCTTGTGAAAATGATTTTAAATGAAGTAGAAATGTTAAATAAAGTAAGAAAAATTATAATGCCTTCAAGGAAATTTAAATTACATCAGATTCAGAATATTGAGCTTCTGATGTGAAGAAAAAGTTGAAGGTATTTTGTAACAATGTAGAAGAAAAGAACAAAACCATAACAAGTTCTAGTAAATTGATAAATGTGGAAAACAGATAATAGAGACATAAATGACAGACTTGTATCTTCAGAGAGAACAAGAGCAATAGAACACTGGAAGACATGGACTCAAATTTGACCTCCACTTAATCACTTGCATTATCAGACACAGGTTGGCAACTGAGAGCAACGTGTTTACCGTCTCAGTATCCCAGTGGTGTCATCTGGAGAATACGTATAACAGTAATATCTCTCTCATAGAATTCTTAAGATGATTAAACATGATAATAATGGTGTGGGTATGAGTCAAGTGGTAGAGAGCCTGTCTAGAAAACACAAGATCTTGAGTTCAAACCCCATATTGCCAAGAAATTCCAAATATGGTAAAACATATTAAGTGATAAAAATGCCTGATAGTGCTCAATGTACATTCAAAGTTGTATGACATTATCAAATGTAATACTTTAAATTTAAATATTTTATCAAAGGATAATTTTATTATCTATAGTTCTCAATTGAAAATCAAAATAATTATTGTTATAGATGGCAACAATAATGAAATATGAATAAAACTGGGCCAATTCTAATCAATTGTTTGAATATCAAAAAGCAAAGTAAATTTGAGTTACCTGACACTTAAAAATGGGCAATAAAAACTGCTACCCTTATAAATCATTTTTTTCTCAACGATATCATAGGAAATAAACAAGGTAATACCCATTTGCAAAGTCTTCTATACCTTGCCTGATCTTTTTGGTTGCTCATATTTTTACCAAATCTTAGTGAAAAGAGAGTGATAGAGGAAGTGGGGAAAATAGGCAAAAACTATATTTGGCCTCACACGTGTCTGTATGTGCATACACATGTATACACACACACACACATACACACATACACCTCACACACCATAGGCAGGTAATGTACTGGAGTGACACATGTCCAGTTTTCAAGTTTGTACAATTGCTTGGTTCTTAAAACCTCAGGGTGTAAAGAGGAATTAAGCCTCTTTACATCAGAGGATTCATCTGGCAGATTTTCTCTATCTGGAAAATATTCTGTACCCTACAGTACATAAGATTTTAGTTTTAATTTTTTTCTAAATGTGTTCTGCTTAGTGTTTGCTAGAAGAGCTTTCTTTTCATCAGTCATAATGTGTATTTAAAAAGACATTACAAAAGAGTGACTCACAGAGCATTGACTCAATGCCAATTTTGTTTTTGATTTGTCTAATTCTCATAATGTAGTACTTTGGTGAAATAAAATGTTTAAAGTGAAAGAAAAAATCCTAGTTAAAGTGGAAGTCATTCTCTTGATCAATTATTAGGTATATGGAAAAATAACACTTTCTCAGCACAGCCCTGTAAATAATGGGCAGGTTTTTAGGAGATGGAAAAGGTTAAACTAATGAATGATTCAGACAGTCTTTCATCCTTCATTAAGAGTGAATTAATTTCTTTAAAAATGAATGATCTTCAGTTGTTAAATGTGTAAATTTTACTTCAAACATGCACAGACCTCAATCTATTTAAAGACAGATATGTCAATGATGAAATATAAATTGCAGAAACTAATCAAGTTTAGAAATCTGAGCTTCTGGCCAGGGTTACTGCTGTGATGCTCTGGCACGGGCATCTCTCCCCTGATTATGAAAGATGAGAAGGAAGGAGGCACTTGGAGCAAATAGTCCCCGCATAAATAGAGTTGTGATTTTTGTTATGAATTATGGAAAATAAGGTGACAACTCTGAATGATAATTCTTTAACAGATTCCTCACTGTCTTAAATAGAATGTCACATGTTCTCATATTTGAAAGGGCTGAATATAGAATTGCAAAGAAGATAGGTTTGAACCTACAGTCTCTCTTTTTTAAGAAAACGTACAGACTTTATAATACAGTGTGCATTCTTAAATTAAATATTTATTACAGGGAAAATGTAAGCACTTTCCTTAGTCTTGCTTTTGTCCTTTTCCCTAGCCTGTCCTCTTTGGTTTATCAAATTGGTTGAATAATAAAAAGAAATATGTTAACATTCAGGAAATTTTAAAGCATCTTTTCATAGGTCTCCAAAGTCACAGATGCTAAAAGTATTAATGATAATATAAGATTAACAAAATAGCCTGTGCAGTAACTAAAAAACTGTTTTCCCAACTGTGATCATGGTTAGTCATAGTTAATCCTTAAGATGTAATTTAAGGAAGATATTTCCCAGGAAACAGTCAAGGAAACAGACTGAGCACAGTTAAACAATTCCCACTGGCGAGGGCTAAAGCCCCAAGCTTTCTGATGCTAAGAACTGGGTTAATACAATTCTGTAATAGCTGTGCAAGTGGGTTAAAATATGAACCATAAATAGCAGAAGCAATTTGGTGAAAATGGTTGCAAACCATTCATCATTGCCTTTCAATCTCTGGCTGCTCCTCCATGTTTAGTTTCAAATTCAGCAGAAGGAAATGAGCATACACAGGCCACTTGTTACCTGTCAGGTCTTGGAATTGACCCTTTCAGAACAATAATCCTTTAACAGTATTACATTCCCAAATCTGTGGGATCCTAAGAGTTTCTTAACTAAGTCAACTGTACAAAACAGCCAATAACAGAACGAGCACTGGAACTTAATCTACCCGGCCATGCAACCCTTTGCACTATACATGTAATAGTATGTAATGGGCCTCATTTCCAAGCAGTGCAGTTTTCTGGCATCTACTACATGCCAAAATAACTTCTGGCTAGGAATGTTGGTATGGTTGGTTTCCTTATCCCATCACAAAGCAGTTTTTGAAACTAAACAGTGTAGTTACTAAATCAAACTGGTTGCAATTACTCTGGGACTTAAAGTTTTAGTTAGAAGATGCCAGTCTAGAAGTTCTGACTCTTTTATCCTCTGTGTAAGTTCACTTTTGTAATAAAAAGAACTAAGCAAGATAAGATGGTTTTGAGAAAAACTTTAGTAGTTTTTACCAATGCTGAAACTTTTTCTGATCTAAATCCAACCTCAATAGAAATATATAGATAAAGTATATGGCTTAAAAAGAATTAAAAAATGAAGTGTGAATCACAATCCACCCGTTAACTACATTAGGTTCTTAACTTCCAGAGTTGCAGAATATCCCTAAAATAGTAAATGCCTGGAGTCAGAAAACTGATATTTGAATTCTGTCTTCAGCCAGATGTGACCTTAGGAAAGCTATTTAATCTCTCTGGTATAGTTTTTACATTTGTGAAAGTGGATTAAAAATTCAGAGGTAGGAACAAAATGAAATAGTTACTCATGATCAGGATATTAGACATAACTAAATGTAGACTATAATAGTTCTAATTTCCAGTGACCTCTTCAAAAGAGACTAAGAATTTGGTTGATGATGCACACCCCAAAATAAAAATATCCTATGCTATGTAAGATAGGAAGAAATAAGTCGACTCAGAATTCTGGCTGTAAGAATAGAATTCATTTGGGAGATGATTAAGTTTCTGTAATTCTATCATATTGTCAAAAATATATGGAGTTCTATCTTCCTTAGTTTTACTTACTTATGACTTAGAAATGGTAATTGCTTCTAAACAATGAATAATTTTCCCCTGTGTAAATTGAGAACCATGTAAAATGAAAAACTTGAGAAGTAAAAGGTACTTTCAAAATATAATTTTTACACAAGGATCCTAATTTGCTATTTATCAGTTATCTAAACACTTTACAATTCTTTATGCCCATATCCATCCAAAGATAATAGTGTAACTTTTTTTACATGATGTACACTAAATAGCCAAATGAATTAACATGAAAGAATTAATGATCAGGTTTCCCTGTGCTATGCTCTTGCAAAGATTTTTATTAAATGAGAAAAATGAAATTGATCATTGATTATCACTAATCATAATAGATGTAATCAATATGCAAAAGAAAAAATAAAATTACTGCAGCTACCTTATTAGAAGTAAGCCATTGTGATTACTCTCAACTGCTTTCCCCAATTAACTCAAATTTTCCATGAAGTAGAAGAATTTTCTTCCTTTGTATAACCATAAAATTGGACCTATGATTGATTATTTTACTACTGTACCATTAGTGACTGTCAAATTTTTTGGCTCAGTGTAAAATAGTGTGAATGTTAATTTTCTATTAAAGTGCTGAATTGTAGAGCAGATTCCTTTAATAAAATAGTATTAGAAAGGTGGACAAAATGTTGATAAAGTAAATAAAGTGTAGGAAACATCAGCATTCTGATTTTTAATAACATTCTCATTTCTGAGCCCTTGATTTACTCCCCCAAAATGTGATAGTATATTAGAAATAGATGCATGAAAACTAGTTCATTTCTATATAAGGAAATAATTTAACACAAACAATAAATTGTGAATTCTCTAATCTTTATAGCTAGAATTAGTTCACAGAATATAGGATTCATGAAGAGGTGGTGATCAACATACCACCATCTCCTAAGCTTAGTTATCAGTTTGTAGAAGTAACATAAAATAAATTCTTATTTCCTAATTAAGATTCTTTATTAGTTAGTTAGGTGATAATTGAATGAATGATGGATAAATGGATGACAAGTAAATGGCTGAATGCCTTACCCATCTGCATTGACCATTTCTTCCCCAGGTTCAAATGCTGAGGTGTCTATATAAGGATGTAAGGAAGACAGAAGATGATAGATGATAGCTAGCTAGCTAGATTGATGATAGAAATAGATAGATACCTACCAAAAAGGAAAATGAAATCTTGTCATTTGCAGGAAAATGGATGAAACTGGAGACTGGAGATCACATGTAGAGTGAGATAAGTCAAACCAATAAAAAGGCAAATATCCAACATTCTTGATCATTTGTGGAACCCAGGCTTAAAATGATGACGATGACAGTAATGGAACATGAATGTGAAAGGAGGCTGGTCTAAGGGGGGAAATAAGGATACTGAAGGGATCAGAGGATTAACACATGTATATGTGTGTTTCTAAAGACAGCATAATTCAACCCACCAAAAACTGTTTGATAAAGGGTGGAAGTGGAAGGACAAGTATAATGGAGGGGTTGAACTTGTACAAAGTACAATATACTCATGTGTGGAATTACCAGATGAACCCTCCTGGTATCACTAATGTATACTAATTTAAAAGATAATAAAATTATCTTTTTTTAAAAAAAGTTGCCTCTGGCAGATTAAAAGGAAGTAACTATTTTCTTCTATAATAGTCAGATTACCAGTTATTGAATCAAATAACATATTGTAGCTTAAATAAGTGAAAGTTTCTCATATACTAATCCATGCCCAAGATTCCCAGACTGCCATTTCTGAGTCAATGTTTTGACATCCATAACACATGGATTCCATCTCATGGTCTAAAATGGTTGCTTCAGTTCCTCTCTTTGTAAACTACTTTCCAAACACAGAAGAGAGAGCAAAGATATAGAGTACATGCTTACTCTCTTTAAGGACAGATCCCAGAAGTTATATTCATTACATATTTTTTCAGTCAATTGATTGAAACTTAACTGTATTGCCACACATAACATCAATGAATAGAGAAAAGTGAAGACTTTGGTTGGGTGGCTGTTACAGCTTGAATATTTAACGCCTCCCACAAGCTTGTGTGTTGAATGCTTGTTTCCTAGTTGTTGGTGCTATTTTGGGAAGTACTGGAAACTTTAGGAGGTATGACCTATTTGAGGAAAGTGGGTCACTGGAGATGTGCCTTTCAAGGTTATACCTGGTCCTAGTTACCTTCCATGCTCTCTGCTTCTCAAACTCCATCAGGTGAAGAACCTTTTCCCACACACACTCCTATTGCCATGATAGTTTGCCTAAGTACATGGGACTAAGTAACCATGAACAGAAGCCTCTAAAACCAGAAGCCCAGATAAATCCTTCCTCTCTTAAGTTGTTTTATCAGATATTTTGCCAAAAAGACACAGTCTAATACAGTGACCATATTCTTTTTAGGATTCTATCACAAAAGAAGATGGATAGAAATAGACTACTGATTGGTATTATCTACATAATCACCTTTTCATCTGCCCTAAAGCAGGAAAAACTGGCAACTTGAATCCCTGCCATTTCATCATAAGCAAGGTAATTAAAGAAAAGCTAGATTTTCTAATATTGTGGACTAGTAAGACCAAATATCAGCTCCATTCTCCCTCTGAATTGTACCATTGTAGTTCTGAAGGGCCTTCATTCACTTCTTGGAGATAATGTCAATTGACTGAAGGTGAAATTCACTGGATACTTACCTCATTGACCTCTATTATTTAACCCAAGCAACAATTAATGTTAAGATAGCACTTGTGAGTATAATACTCAAAAGAATAAAAGTCAGCAATACAATAGAGATACCATCATACACATGCTTATTGCTACATTATTCACAATAACCCATTATATAATTGGTCTAGGTGTCTATCAAGGATGAACAAATAAAGAAAATGTCACACATACACACACAATAGAGTTTTATTCAACCATAAGAAGAATGAAATTATGTTGCTTACAGGAAATGTGTATAACTAGATATAATCATGTTAAGTGAATAAGCCTGACTCACAAAGACAAGTATCACATATTTTCTCTCATTTGTAGACTATGGGGGAGGAAGATATGAAAGTAAGTGGGAGACTATTGACTATTAGGTGTATGAAAGGGGAGGGAGGATAAGAAAGGTTAATAGAGGGGATGAAAATGATCAAAGTACATTGCATGCATGTATGGAAATGTCATGATGAAACCTCTTACTTTATTTAAAATTAAAAAAAAAATTAATGCTGAAATTGTAATTGAGTTGAGCTGCCACACATTTCTACTCTTAGCAAGCAGTTTAGTATCCATATCCATATAAGGGGACTGTCAGGTCACACATGAATAAATTCATAATACATTAATTTCTTAAGTTTATTACTTAAAGTCATATTAAGTCATGGTTTAATAGTTTATGAATGAAATTTTGTCATTTGCAGGTGAATGGATGGAACTAGAGAACATCATCTTAAGTGAAGTTAGCCAGGTTCAAAGGCCAAAAGCTGCAAGTTTTCTCTCATATGTAGGATATAGACCTAATACAAACACAGCAATATTATGAAAAACTGGTCACACTAAGGGGAGGTCACATACAAGAGGCATAGGGTAAAAGAAGGAAATTAAGAACCTGAATAGGGTTGATGTACTCTCTATACAAGAATGAATATAGAATTTTTAAACCTGTTGAAACCACCATAAGAAAGGTAAGGTAGAATGAAGAAAAATAGAGGAGATGAACCAATTGGGGTTATAATACATGGAAATGTCACAAGGAAACTCCCTGAGTAGCTCTATTAAACAAGCAAAAATGTCTTTTTTTTTCTTCTACAAATTTGGAGAACAGGTCCTGCAGCTGGGAGGGGGAGTGTCGGTACCAGTGGGAAGGACTAGGTGGTGGGGAAAAGCTGTAGGAGGGTGAATATGATACAAATACTGTGTACACATATATGTAAATGCAAAACTGTTATCTGTTGAAACTGTTTCAGGAAAGGGGGGAGAGGGGATAAGAAAAGAACAGTAGTAGAGGGGGTGAATTCAAGTATGATGTATTTGATACATTGTAAGAACTTTTGTAAATGTCACAATACACCCCCATCCAGCACAACAATAAAAAAAAGTCAGTAAAATAAAAAATAGTTTATGAAAGGAGCATCTTGTCTCCTTGTAAAGTAGATTGAGTAATGAACACTGCAGATTTTTCTTTCCTTATGTTATCTTTGATAGAACAGCTTCCTAGATTCCATCTCAGCAAAATTTATAGTCTTAGACGTTCTCCCTATCACTCTTTGAACAAGACAAGACAGTGGCTCTATCCTTATGTCAGCACCCATGGTTCCTTTGGATACTTTCTTACTGAGTTTGTCCAAGTGTCATTCTTACAAGTCAATGACTAAAGTCAAATTGATGAAAGTTTAGAGATGCAGTGATAGTATTAATCTTCAGTTCACTATCATTCAGGGTATAGGGCATGTGAATGACAGAAAATCGACAGGCATCCAGGTCTTGTTGCATGCCCCCTCGTACAGCCTTTCCTTTTTCTTCTCTACAAATAAAATTTCTCGGACTTTTGCTGCTAAAGTTTCTGCCTTTGACAAAAAATGGGAAGAAGTTTTCCTCCCTGCTCCAGAGAAATGCTGCAGAATGGCACTTGTACATAACTGTATCTTCTTTTCTAGATGAGCTAGTACCTTACCAATTCTCTCTTCACTCATTTTTAAAACTCACCACAAAAAGATTATCTAAAGCATTAAAGGACAGACTGCAGGAGGTCGACATGTTCTCCAAAGACGGTTATTAGCCAGGGAGAAACACCCCCTCTCCTTCCCAAGAAACACCTCTTTGCACCAAAATTTTGCACCAAAACATATTCCTCCCCTGGTAATAAAAAAACTATAAAACCTGCCATTCAACCCGACTATCGGTTTCCAGGTCCTGCTGCATGCCCCCTAGTGCAGCCTTTCCCTTCTCTTCTCTACAAATAAAACTTCTCTGATTTTTGCTGCTAGAGTTTCTGCCTTTGATATCTATCTATGTGCTGAAAAAAGGACCTCATTGCTCAAGAATCTCAGTGTATCAGCATCCATTTTCTTATGCCACCTAAGGCTCCTGAAAAGCTCCTACTCCAATTCAAATGTCAAAATAAAGGTCATGATTTGAAACAGATGCACTGTCAGCCTAGACTAAAAAGTCTATAATCAAATTATTAAATTCAGAGAATATGAATCTCTGAATAGATTCAGCTCAGAATCTATTGAGTATCAGACTCTACTCCATCTTTGTTCTTTTTCTGCTACTTCTAATTCTATTATAAGTTAAGCTAATGATGTCAGAAAATATGAGCTGACTTGACAACCTCCTGAATAGCCCTCAAGCAAAGAAAGGGGACCCATTGTACAGAGGTTGTAAAATAGACCTCTTCTTGGAGAGAGTGAGGAAGGTTCACATACTTCTATACAACCATCTATGTGCCAGGAAATTTCAGGAGTCCTAGACGGCTAAGACAGCTACATATTCTATCTATACTAATCATTTAAATGATACTCCTCTAATAATGTTTGCTACTTTCACACACAGGATTCTTCTAATATCCTGGTCTCCCAGTGTCTTGAATGCCCTCACCTACAGATCTTATTTTTTACCCTATCTCAACATCAGAATTCCTCAGTCATCTCAGTAATCAATTACCACCAATATCAGAGATCATGCACAGAGTCTGCCCTCTTCTCACATCTTTCTGTAGTGATATGTAAATTCTGCATGATATTAGGAAATCAGGAGGAACAAAGAGAGTTAATACAGACATGGTAAATTACAACTGGATGGTAAATGAGAAAATAGTACATAATCTGGCAGAAAAAAAGAAATGCTACTGAAACACATGAGTATACCTGAATGTGTTAAAATGAAACCTTTCACAGCCATATAGAAATAAGAGCACATAAAGAAAATTAAATTCTGTTAGAAAATACGTTTCAGTTGGCTAAACATCTGTTTCATGACTATTATTTATTTATGCTATAAATTATATCATCTAAGTTAGCTAATTTGATCAACTAATCCATATCCTCAACTACCCCTGACATCATCTACTGATGAGTTACATTAGGCTTCAGAGATACCCGGCAGCATTGAGATCTCTCAAACTAGAAAACAAACATGAAAGTAAATATAAAACAAAAGAAACCCTGTAGAATATTTTCATATTCATCAATAGCCATGAGAATGCAAAAACAATTCAGTCCTTAAAACTGACACAATATTACCATTTACCTGAAAACACACAGGAATCCTTAAAATGAAGGTAAAGATTTTTGCATACATAATTATGTTCATTATTCATAAATAATCAAATTTTCAAAAAAAATTTTTTTTTAAATTTCTTTTGACTGATACATAAAATCTGTACTTGTTCATGAGCTGTCTTTTACTGTTTTGATACTGTGTCCTGCCAGAATGTTTCCACATGGGTCACAAAGAATTTGGGAATCTTCTGATTAGAGACTGCACAAGCCTTCAGCAAAACCATGAGCCCAAATCAATCCTTCTTCCTTTAAATTGTTTTCTTGGATATTTTTTCAGAGCAAAAAAAGGTCTAACTAACACATAGAAAATTGGTACTAAAGAAGTGGGATTTTTGCTATGACTATTCCTGACAATGTAGTTTATAAACCTTTGGAACTGGTTTATGGGAGGAATTTGGAAAAGTGTTGTAAGCAGAGATTAATGGGTCATTCTGTTGAGAACTTGTAAAACCAGGATGCCGATTGGAATGCTGACATAAACTGTGCTCATGAAGTTTCAGATGAGAACAAGGACTCTTAGGAATTGACCTATAGGCCATTTATGTTACATTGAGGCAAATACTTCACTACATTCAGTCCATGGCCTAAAACTTTGTGGTAAACTGAGTTGAAGGGTGGTGGACTAATTAGTTTGGTGGAAGAAATTTCAATACATGTAGGCTGTGGCATGATATTGCTGGATGCTTTTAGTAAAGTTTACAGTGAGATTTGGGGAGCAAAAACCAGAGCAGAAAGGTTTGAATTTGCAGTTTGCCCAGACAAAAAAGCACATGTAAACCTGAGGCCAAGGAAAGTATGGCTGAGAAGAGATTAGAGCCATTAGAAGAAGCCAAGTAATTTGCATTGAGATGATAGGAAAAATGCCTTTAGGGCGTCTCAGTAATTGGTCAGATCCAGTTCATTTTAGTCTCAAGTATGCAAAAGTTTAATTCTTTTGGAAGACTTTGCTTTGAGAAGAGAGCTCCTGGGTGCCTATGCATGCACATAACCATCTAGGGAGGTATTCTCCATATTCAGCTATGAAGGCAGTCAGAGACCACAGCAGCCTTGGTTGGCTGGACACCTTGCCATCATCCATGTGATGACTGTTTTTGCAGACATGAAGTATATAAGAGTTATGAGGTCATGAAAACTTCTACCCAAAATTCAAAGGAAGGACTAGAAGGCCAGGCAACTTGGGATTAGAGTCAACCTCCCTATAGTACAGCCCCTAAGAGGGTGATAGGTGAACCTGTGAGGGTGAAGTTGAAGATGATGAAATAGAGAAACTAGGAGGTTGGAGATGCCAGGAACATGGAACATTTGCCAAAAAAAAAAGCCACAGATAACAAAAGGAGCCAGCCCAAAAGAAAGGTGGTGTGGCACCTTTCTCAGACCACAGGGCTGAGGCTATGCAAGCAAGACCTTTGGAGGGCACATTGTGACACCACATTCCTCTCATGTGAGACTTGGAGCTACAGGGTTTGTTTCTCCGTTGAGTTTTGGGATTTCTTTGGTTCCATTTCTCCTTTCTATACCCTTATTTCTCTCTTCTGGAATGGGAATCTTTGTTCTGTGCCACTACATATCCTAGAAGCAGGTATGTTTCTTTTTTATCTTACAGAGGACACAAAACTTAGAGTTTGCCTGTAGTATCTGATGAGACTTTGAATTTGGGCTTTTGAATACTGTTGGAACTGTTACAAGTAGGGGGATTATTAAAGATGAGCTGAGTGCATTTTGCATGATGAGATGAACATAAGCCTTTGGGTCCAGGGGAAATTTTTATGGCTTAAGGAGATATGCTTGTGTGACAAATAGAAAAGGAGTGCACTGTGATAGTTAACTTTGATTATTGACTTGATTGGATTAACATTCTCTTTATGCTTTCTGGCTGCCATGATATGGATTTCTGAGCTCCACCTTGTTCTCCCTGCCATGATGGACTGAAATGTCTGAAAGCATGAGTGGAAGTAAATCCTTCCTCCATTAAATTGTTTTCTCAAGTATGTTGTCACAACCACAAAAAATCTACCATATTCCTTTTCTAGAAATTCTTTGAATCTGCTATATGTACTCAGTGCTTCAAATTAGTCTCCCCTCTTTCTCTTTACCATACTACTCAGGTTATGATTTTGCCATTCTGAGGTCCATATTCAATCTAATTCTTTATTCACACATTTGTTTACTTGATCTCTCATCAGTTTTTGACTTGTATCCTCCTTCCTTTCTCCTTAGTACACTTTCTCCATATGACTTCTCAGATATGCACTTTTTATTTTTCTAATTCATTGAGATAACTGTATCTACCTTACCCTTCCCCTTTTTTGTGGAGCTAGGTATCAAACCCATGGCCTTACACATGCGAGGCAGGTTCTCTACCACTAAACCACATCCCACCCAGTCCTTGGATGCTTTAGACAGGGTCTCCCTATGTAGTTCAGACTCACCTCAAACTTGCAGTTCTCCTTCTTTTACCTTCTAAATTCTGGGATTACAGGCATAAAGCACCAGCATTGGTGCCCTTCCACATTAATCTTTAATATGGATTAATCCTAGACTCAACCTTCAGCCTCTTCAGTTTTCTACCACCAATGTTACCCTCTTCATTATTTTAGAAAGTCACGTGACTTAAAACCTGTCTATGAGTTAATAATTCTCATCGTGTTTCCAGAAAAGGCCTCAGTCTGATGCAGACTGTGATTCTCAACTGTGTGTGTTAAACATTTCACTTGTGAGTCTATTGGGTATCTCAAACATAATATATCTAAAATTACACTTTTTATCTTTTCTACCAAAATTCCTTCTGCAGCTTTCCCACACTGGCAAAACCTATTCAAGATTCTCAATGCATCATCATTCCTTAATAAAATTAAAGTCACTCACAATGCCCTCTAGGAAATGACACCCTCATCACCAATATGCTATCTTCTCCTGTGCTTTCTTTTGTGTTGATTTTGATGGATTCACATGGACTCCTTTAGTTCCTCAAATATTCCACGTATGTTCTCACATTGGGGTATTTGCCCCCGAAGACTGGTTGTCTTTACAACTGAAGAACATTTTACCTCACCACCTTCATAAATTTGCTCAAATCTCCTATTTTCAGATGTGCCTAATGAATCACCACATTCAAAATTTCCATATCAACCTCTCCAAGCCCCATACATTCTACTCTGTCCTATTCTTTCCCCATATCACTTCACATCCTGCCAAACAAACGAACTATACAATGTGCATATAAATTATGCATTTTAATCATTTTCCTCTCCACATTGGAGTGTAAGTTTTATAACAGAGCAAGCATCTTTGCCTTTTTTCATAGTAATCCCAGTTAGGCAACTAGAAGAAGTGCCTAGAATCTAAGTGGTACATAAATGTTTTATCAATGTATGAGTAATTAAAAGAAGAAATTATCTTTGTTCTAGATCATGGTTTCTCCTATAATTTTTATGTCTTTTTCTTGTACACTAGAAAAACAATCCAAGTTATCTTAATTTTTCTCTATCTGAATTAATAAAGACATTCCCTACAGAAAAGTGACAAAAATATGAAAAACTGAAACTTGAGTTTAAGAAGGTATCTTGGCTCCTATAACTGAGAAGTTCCCAGAGGAAGTTTAGAAAGCTCTTTCAAGCACTGCTATATTCAGGATTTCAAATAAGTTTTCTCCCTTACTTTCAATTTCCTGGGTGCATTTCCTTCTGGAGGCTGATCTGCTTCTTTCCTAAATTATTTGATCTACCTGAATGTGGCCAGAGAGGTCATGTCTAACAGCTCCAAATTCACATCCTGTCAGTATTATGTCCCCAGAGCAGAAAATTGCTTTTATCACTAGTGTCTTGGACATATTCTGTAAAGTGCTCTGGTCGCCCAAAAAGAGTCATGGCTTAACTGTAAGGTGAGGGTAGTTCACCTTAACTCATGGTTTGAAGATGGTTGTCTCTCCTAGGAAGGGATGATAATAAACGACATGTTTACTTTATGCCATATTCCCTTCCCTTTTCTCCCCACCCTACAGGCAGTGATGCTTCAGATTCCAATTTCTTTCTGATGGTACAAATCAGTGTAGAAGTTTAGGGAAAAAGAAAAAGAGAGAAGGATTTTAACTGGTGCTCCTGCACATTTTGAGATAAAGTCTGGCACATTGGACCTTGTATGATTCGTGTTCAGAAATTCTAGTTTAGTTATACTTTATTCCATTTTAATTTAAATGGATTGTACATGAATTGTTGAGTAAAATAATCTTTTTGAAACAATTTGACTTTTATTTATTTTCATTTTAGTTTTGACTAGCTGTTCATGTAATTACTAATTCACTCATTAAATCATCTATCTCCCTTATCATAAGATTTAAAAATTGTTCTATGCCTACTCTGTGCAATTCTAGGAACTGTGCACATAATGGGAATGAAGAAATTTTAAATATATATGTTATATAAATGAATATGTATTCTTAATTGCACTTGTAGAATTGACTTATGTAACCAGCATGCTAAAGTCGTGATGATAGTGCATAAACCATATATTTTAAAAAAAACTCACTTATGGTTCCTGAAACTTATCATAAGTAATATTTATAGGAATCTAGCTTAGTGCCAGTCACCCTGTTATGTACTTTATAAATTATTGCATTTAATCCTCACAAGTTATGTGGAAGGTACTATTATTACTTGTACAGATAGAAACTGAAATCCAGAAAACTGAAATGTAGGGCTCATGATTAAAGGACAAGTTAAGACTGAAAATCAGCAGTAAGATTTCAGAGAAAAAATTTTCAACACTACATCCAGAAAGAATTTTTGTTTTTCTTTTGAAATTAAAATTATACATATTTATCCTGTAAAACATGTATTAAAATATGTATCTATTGTGTAAATCAAGCTATTCTACAGAAGCATTACCTAACAACTAATTTTTTTTGTAGTGAAAACACTTAAAATATATTCTAGCTGATTTTCAACAGGAAAATACATTGTTTTTAACCATAGTTACCATGTTGTACAATATAACTTATTTCTGCCTGCCTAAAATTTTGTGTACTTCAACTCACATCCTCCCAACTTTATGCCCTCTGGCCACTGATAACCACTGTCTACTCTCTGCTTCCATGAATATAATATTTTTAGATTCTACCTATAAATAAGTTCATTCAGTGTCATTTTCCTACACCTGGCTTATTTCACTTAACATAGTAATCTCCAGATTCTTCTGGGATTACAGGCATAAAGCACCAGCATTGGTGCCCTGCCACATTAATCCTTAATGCGGATTAATCCTAGACTCAATCTTCAGCCTCTTCAGTTGTCTACCACCAATGTTACCTTCTTCATTATTTTAGAAAGTCATGTGACTTAAAACCTGTCTATGAGTTAATAGTTCATGTTTTCCCCAGGTTTCAGTCCACAGTTCTTGATTATGCTGATTCTGGGCCTGTGGTAAGACAGAACATCATGGCACTGTGAGTGTGTGGATGAAAAGACTGTCAACCTCATGGCAGATGTGAAGCAGAGAAAAAGGAAGGAACTGGAGACCAAGTATGCCCCCAGTGACCAACATCCTCCAGCCAGACCCCACCTCCGAAAGTTTCCAGAACCTCCCACAACAGCACCCAGACTCAGGGATCGAACATTCAACACAAGAGCCTAAGGGAGTCATTCCACAACAACCATCAGTGAGTGGATTTATTGCTGGGTCCTCTATTTTGCATTGGCTTATATCTATTTTTATATCACTCTCATGACCATGATAGCTTGTACTGCTATATTTAATGTGTATGTTTAAATCAGGTTGTATGGTGCTCCAGATTTACTCATTTTGCTCAAGATTACTTTGGCCATTGAGGTCTTTGTGATTCCAAATTAATTATAAAGTTGATTTTTCTATACTTGTGAAAAATTTCACTAGAATTTTTAATCTGTAGATTGTTTTGGGTAGTTTAAATAATTTAGCAATGTTAATTCTTATACTTCTTGAATAAGATAGCTTTCCATTTATTTGTGTCTTCTTCAATTTATCAATATTTAATATTTAATCATATTTAGTATATAGGTCTGTCATCTCCTTGATTAAATTTATTGTTAAGTATCTTATGTCTTTAAATAAACTATTGTTGATAGGTTTTTTTCTTGCTTTATTTTTTCAGATAGTCATTATTAATGGGAGAAACACTGTTAATTTTTGTTTGTAAATTTGCTATCCTGAAAATTTACTGAACTTGTTTATGGTTTTTAATATTTTTGGGTAGTCTTTACCATGCAACCTGTGAAGATAGATAATTTGCCTTCTTCTTTTTCAAATTTAATAGCAAATTGCTCTCTCTCTGTCTCTTCCTCTCTCTCTCCTCTCTCTCTCTTTCTTCATAAGTTCTCTGGTTAGGACTTCCAGTGCTATGTTGAATAGAAGATGAGAGTAGTTTTCCTACTCTTATTCCTGATCTCAGAAGAAAAATTTCAGTGTTCACCATTGAGTATGATGTTAATTTTTTATTTGAATGCTTGTCCTTTATTGTGCTGAGACACATTTGTTCTGTGCTGATTTGTTGTGAGGGCTTTTTATTTTCCATCATGGGACTGTTATATTTTGTCAAATGCTTTTTCCACATTTATTGAGATAATCGTATTTTTTTTCCTTCATTGGTTTCATGTGTTATATCACATTTCTTAATTTTCAAGTAATTCTTGAATAGACTACTTTACACATGACGGCTAGGTCCATTTGGTCTGAAGTATACTTTAAGTCTGATGTTCCCTTATTGATTTTCTGCTTAGATGATCTAGGTTAGGGTTTTAAAGTTCCCTAATATTATCGTGTTACAAACCATCTTTCTCTTAAGATATTTGAATATTTGCTTTATACTTTTTGTTGTTCCAATGTTGTGTATATATTTTTCAAATTATTTTTATCTTTTTGAGGAGTTAACCCCTTTACCATTATATAATTACGTGTTTTGTTTCTTTAACTTAAAATCTATTATATCTATTTTTGACTTAAAATCTATTATATCTGATGTAAGTAAATGTACTGCTGCTTTCTTTGTTTTCCGTTTGCATGGAATACCTTGTTCCATTGATTCATTTTCTATCTTTGTGTTCTTAAAACTAAACTGAGTGACAGCACATAGGAATGTCTTGCTTGTTTTTTCATTCTCCACTGTATTAGTTGGCTTTCTATCACTATAATGAAATACCTATTATAGGTTACTTAGAAAGTAAAGGAAGTTTTATTTTGGCTGATGGTTCTGGAAATTTAAATTCAAGATTAGGTGGCCATGTTTGTTTGACTCTCTGATGCTATATTATAATGACAGTGCATGTCAGAGCAAGAGGGGCAGAGAGAGAGAGAGGCAGAGAGAAAGAGAGAGAGAACCATTGCAGTACTACAATCGCTTTTGAGGGTCTCTCAAGGTTTCCAACACCTTCCAATACAGCCATCCTGGCAAACAAGCCTTTAACATATGGAGCTTTGGAGATGCTCATCCAAATGAAAAAAGTCATTCTCAGTCTTTTGATTGACAAGTTTAATCCATTTACATTGAAGATAATTGTTAATAGATAAAGACTTACTAATACATTTTTTTTTCTGTTTTCTGGTTCTTTTGTAGATCCTTTGTTTTTTGTTCTTTTCTTCTTATATTCCTTTGTGACTACATCATTTTCTGTGGCAATATGCTTGAATTTCTTACCTTTTATCTTTATTACATCCTTTGGCTTTGTGCATAAAACAAAACAACCTCTATATACACTGGGAATGGTGACACATACCCATAATCCCATCTACTCATGGGGCAGAAGCAGGAGCATTGTGATTTTGAGGCCAGTCCAGGTAAAGGTAGCAAGACCCTGTCTCAAAACAAAATAAAAACAAAAGGAACTGGAGCGTATCTCAAGTGTGAGAGCATTTGTGGTTTCAATCCCAGTACCAAAAATAAATAAATGAATACATTTACTCAACCTTCTCCATAGTTTAACGTTTTGATGTTACAATGTACATCTTTTTATATTCTGTTTTTCTTATCACATTATTCGTATTATTTTTAACCTTTGCACTAAAGATAGAAATGATTTCCACACCACCATTATAGTATTAGAGTTCTCCAAATTTTTCTTTGTACTTTCATTTGTAAGTGAGCTTTATACTTTCACATGTTTTCATGTTAATAATTAGCATTCTTTCCTTTTCCTTGAAGAAATCCCTTTAGCAGTTCTTATAAAACAGGTCTGGGATGGTGGACTCCTTCAGCATTTTTTTTTTTGTGTTTGTGAGAAAGTCTATGTCTCCTTGATTTCTGAAGGACGGTTTTCCCAGCTATAACATTCTTGAATGGCAGTATTTTTTTATTACACTCTTTGAATGTTTCACCCCCACTTTCAAATGTTTCATCCCCACTTTCTCCTGTCTTGTAGAATATGTTGAGATATCCACTTCTAGTGGCCTTGTTGAAACTTTCTTATACATAATTTGCTGATTTTCTGTCATTGCTTTCTGGATCCTGTCTTTGTTCTTCATTTATGGCAATTCAACTGTAATATTTTTTGGTGTAGTGTTGTTCAAATGGAATCTGATCAGAGACCTTTGATCTTCCTATACTTGAGAAAGTTTTCTACTTTCCTTTTCTTCTTTCATTATTTCTTTCTGATGGTACTGGGGTTTGAACTCAGGGCTTTGCACTTACTAGGGAGATGCTCTACAGATTAAGAAATGCCCCCAGCCCTCTTTGCTCTTATTATTTTGAGAGAGGGTCTTGCTTTTTGCCTGGGTGGGCCTGGACTGTGATCTTCTTAGTTTTAGACTTCACACCTTAGTTGGGATAACAGGCATGTGCAAATACACCTAGCTTTTTTCCATTGAAATGAGGTCTCACTAACTTTTGGCCCAAGCTAGCTTGGAAACATGATCCTCCTGATCTCAGGTTCCCAAGTAGCCTGGATTATAGGCATAAGCCACTGGCACTGGCCTTTTTCTTTAAATAAACATTCTACCTTTTTATCTTTCTCTTTTTATTGTATCCTTTAAGCCAAATCTTTGCTTTATTGGTGCTGTTCCATAAATCAAACATATTTCTTTCATTATTTTTTATTATTCTCTTTTCTTCTCTTCTGCCTACATTTTTCAAATACCTTTTCTTTGAGTTTTTAGATTCTTCCTTCTGCTTGATCAGTTCTGCTGTTCTTGCTTTCTATTGCATTTTCATTTTGTTCTTTGTCTTTTTCAGCTCAAAATTAATTTTTAATTAATTAATTTTTCTATTTATCTAAAGACTCTAGGAAGTCCATTTAACACAGTCCTTGAATGGGCTTGCTTTTGGAGTCCTCTGGCAGACGGGCCTAGTGCCTGTTTCAACATGTGTATGGGCCTGGAGTCTGCATCTACAAACCGTGAGGGTAGACCAGAAGCTTGGACCTGCAAGGGCATTCCTGAATACTGGGCCCATGGGGGTTGACTGACACTTAGGTATGCTTTGACTCTGAATCTATAGGAGCTGGTTAAGTTCTAGAATAATCCCCATTCCTGGGACCACTGGGACAGGATTGGAATCTCAGTTCATGGGAGGCTAGCCTAGCCCTGGGATAGACTTGAACTCTGAGTCAATAGAGTATGGATCAGTTCAGCATTGAAGTGTACTGAAATTGGCCTAGACCCAGCTTCTTCTGTAGCAGAAAAAGTGATGTTCTGAGGCCATGGGTGCTTACCCAGCCTTGGGGCAGGCCTGGAACCTCTGGCTGTGTAGGCTGAGCTGGATCTGGACTGATCTAAAATCTGGGTCTGGACTGCAGCATGGGGCACAAAGGTTTACCTGGCATTGGGTGGTCCTGGAGCCAATATCCATAGAAGCAAGCTCAAGGCTGGTTCTATACTGTCAGCCTGATGGCTAGGACCGTGAGGGATGGCCTAGGGTTAAGTGAGCCTGAAGCCTGGAGCTATGGTAGCCAGCTCAGTGCTGGGGTCAGTCCAGAGCCTGGGGTGTCTGAGGTTTGCCTGGGACTGGAGCAGACTCATAGAGAGGCTCATAGACTGTGTGGCAAGTCAGCTTGCATCCTGGGACACTGGTATCTTCCTGGTACTTGGATGGAACTAGAAGCTATCTTCAGGTAATGACTTGGCATCTGGGACCATGGAGGCCAGCTACTGCTGAGTTTTTTACTAAGGAATGTGCAGTGTTGGGATTGAAAGCCAAATCTGGCTCACTTCATTTTCCTTCCTTCCATCACTCTTTCTACTCTATGATGCCTGGGTTGGGGTAGGAGCATCTCAGGTAGTGTAAAACTGTGTTTTCAATCCTTTACAATGTACCTTTTCTTATTTCTATGTTATACCTAGCTGCTGTAATTCCTCATCTGTTTTGCTTACCTCTTGCAAAGATATTTTAATGCATGGATAGTTGTTTAAATTAAGGTTTCTGCAGAGGACAAGCTCTGGACCATCTTATTCTGCTGTCTTGCTGACATGCTTCCAGGTCTTAACAAGTTTTCTAACGCAAAATAGTTCATCGGCCATATAGGACAAATAGTCACAGACTACAAGGATGGTACTTAATGGCTGAATAAGTGGTGTCCAAAAATATAATCCTGATACAAAGGTCTTAATGATTTTCAAAGATTTGTATGGAAAGTAAGTTTCTGACAGTTGAATGGGACATGTAAAATGGCTAACTTATCATTATAGATGCTGTGGTCAGAAATAAATGTGGTATTATAGATGCTTGTTACAAGTTTTGCCATACTTTGTATTCAAAGGACTTAATTATAGCTTATGTAGGTTGACAAAGTAGATAGTAAAACAATGGCAAAATATGAACCCTGTGCTAAAGTAAATAGTCACTGCAAAGAAGAGGCACTTACAAAGCTCTATCTTGGGATGATCTAGATATTACAGATACGTGCAAATTATTGTAGTCCTTGAAATTCCTGCCTCAGTGGAAATTATAGTTAAATATATGTAAAAAGGAAAATAATCCTTAAGCATAGATTTAGAATGATGATTGTAGAGACGGATATATACCATTGAAGAAGGGATATGACCGAGATTAAAACTGATTCTTTGTTTGGCATTATGAACTCAGAAGAGATTAGGTTTATTACAGAACCAATGAAGTTAGATCAAAAACAGGTTTGTGTTTTGGGAGGCAGATAATTTGTGAGAACGAGGGGGAACATAAAAAATAACTCAGTGGCCTGGGCCATGTGTGTGTGTGTTGGAAGAAAAGTGAGACGAGGAAACCAGAGTTAAAAATACTAAAATTAGAGGAAATTGGGGCTGTGAGCATGGTTCAAGTGAAGCAGAGCAACTATCTGGCAAGTATGAGTTTAAACCCAGTACCAAAAAAAAGTAGAGGAATCAAATAGTAAAAAGGATAAAAGACACTTGTATTTTATATATGTTTTATATCACTTACCTTGTCATTGAATTATTTGATTATTAAAAATCATAAAATGAATTTGTAATAACTTGATGTTCCTGATATTACTTTCACATATTTTCAGGCTAACAAAATGCTATATTTCACTTATTTAATATTTTATTATGTAGTACAGTTAATATGAACCAAGTGTTAAAAATGATCTTGGTGAAGAATCACATAGAGGCTGAAGAAGGCTCAAAGACTAACCCACATTAAATGGGCATACCACCTATCCTTGGGCTCAAAGGTGTAGTTTTATGTTCTAATCATTTTTAATTAGAATGGTGTAACATCAACAAACACTTATCTAGGATTCAAGAGTTAAATATGCGTATTTAATTTTTGTCATTTTTCCCAGGCAATCAATGCAGATTAGACTTAATGACAAAGACTAATTAAATACTACTTATAATTCCCAGAAATTAAAATTAAACAAAGATCATCATTTTGTCTTTAATTGAGAAATGAGGATGAAGTTAGAAAAACTCTGTGGAACAAGACCTGTGAGGGGGGAGGAGCAGGTGTGTGAGAGCAAGTGAGGTTCACAATTGAATGTAACCTATAATGCCCGTGTTTTTAGAACAGTCAATTCCAAATGCAAATCATCTCAGAACATGAATCATTATTTAAATGAAAAAATATTTCATTAGAATTTTTACCTCCCCCTTTGGTGATGTGACAAGACTGTGATATGGATTAAAGGAAATGAAAATTCCTCCATAGAAGCCAGCCAATAACCTCTTTGCTTTTGAGTGTACTCATTTGGGATGCAATTTCTATTATGTTCCTGTTTTAACATTACATTTGAATTTCATCTTATCAAGTTCATTTACATGAGTATGAAAGTCAGTGTAATAATAGAATAAATTATTTTGAAATTAATGTTAAAATACTAAAGACTCCAAGGCAGCTTTGATGATTAAAGTTGATTTTAATAGCTAAATGTTGACAATATAATATATTCACCAATTATTTCTCTGAATATTGCATTTCATGATACATTTCTTCAACTTCTTGTGCTATTTTTTGTATTGAAAAAGGCATTGCTGAATATGTAACCTTATTGTTGATGTGGGCAGAGTAGAAGTTTGGTAAAACCAAAAATTATATGATATAGATAGCTAAATAATTTAGGAACCAAAAAATAGATGCTACATTTTATGTAAAGGTAATAAAGAATAAGTATATAAATCAGAGAATATTGCAGAGATATAGTATGCAATAATTTTGTAAGGAAATCTAATGAAATAATCATTAACTTTAGGAATTATTGATGTTTTGTCCCCATTCTAGGGGCAGAGGATGAGTGGTAAGAGGACATTGGTTTCACCATTGATGTACTTATTCCACAGGATAAATCATTATCATTTTCAAATCACATTTAGCTGATGGTAAAGGTGAAAGGCATGCTCCTACTGATCTAGGAAAATTGTCCCTGAAGATTCAGCGTTAATTGATAAGACATAAGTAAATGGAATTGTGGTAACACAGGTGCTCATTGGGCATTACCAACTGAGAGAACAAATGAAGGCTTCATGTTGTACCTAGAAAGATCATAGGATTTAGGTAAATGGCAGAAATTTCAGGAAAAAAAAGGTAGAGGTAGTCAGAGCTCTGCTTGTAGGAGCACCATGTCCTCTAGCACATATAATGGGGGACTATGAAAAGCCATGAAGCTGGAGACAGGTGGTTCACAAAAGGCATAATATTTGTATTAAAGCTTTTAAATCTGATCTTAGCAATGATTTCAACAAACTAATAGATTTAGGCCTGAAGATAGCAGAAGTACGCTGCATTACAGACAGGTTCTAATAGCTTGGATGTTCTATAGATTATTGCTTTCTTGTAGAAAATTTGTGAGATGAATGGAAATGTTCTGTATTTGCACCATTTAATATGCTAGCCACCAACCCCATGTGGCTATTGAGCACTGGAAATGTGGATAATGCTGCCAAGAAAATGAATTTAATTTATATCATTCTAATTAATTTAAATTGAAAATTAAAAAGCCATATTTGGCTGACAGATATTCATTTTGGACAGTAAAACTGCAGAGGTAGGACTGACTACCCACATTTATGGACTAGGAGACAGTTGCTGAAATTTAGGTTTCCCTGTTACTCATTTGTTTTCCTCTCTATTAAATCCTAAGTATAAGAAGTTAAAGAAGGAAAGCTTTGTCTGGCAATAAACCTGTTTTACCATGTTCTCACTTCTCCGTGACTTAAAAAAAAAAAAAAGACTTTCATTCATACCTCAGTTCTTGGGACTTTCAGGAGTGGACACAGTGACAACAACAAAATTATTTCCAAACATCATCATCTGGAGTTTAGAATTCAGTCCAAGTATGCCTTCCACTATGCATGGTGGTAAGTGCCCTGAAAAGTAGAACAAAATATTAGCATTGATTTTCCATTCACTTAAATACATGTTGAGCATCTGGTTATTTGCCAAACAGTATAGTGGGTTCTGAGATAAAGGAATGAACAGGTCTGAAATGCATAGATTCCAATTCTATCATGGGAGGCAGATATACAAACTTCTAGTCATAATACAGTGAGTGGTACATGGTAATATGTAATTTAAATAAAAGATCATAAAGACTAGGTGTGTAGTTCAGTGGTAAAGCACTTGCCTAGCTGGACTGGGGCCATGGGTTCTATGTTTAGTAGTGCAAAAAAAATTAATCATACCAGACATATGACCTGCATAATTCTTACAGAATGAATAAAGAAAAAATTGAGCCAGGAGGTGACTTTAAAGTTGAGAAGAAATTTTCCAAGTGAATTCATAGGAAAGGCAGGAGGTAAAGGACATGAGAGTGTTAAGTGTCCTAGATGAAAGGGAGAAAACTGTCTGGAGCTAAGACAGCATGATAAAGGCATGCCAGTGTTAAAACTATTATTGTTTCTACCAATATCTACACACTTCTCACCAGAAAAGAAAATTATGACAAGAGTTGAATCTAAAAGCTATACTATACTTTGTGGAAGTGATTGTAAGCCAAATATTTCCTATTTATTTATTTAGTTAGTTTGAGATTCAGTCTCAAAATATAATCTAGAAAGGCTTTGAACTGGCTACATAATCTAGGCTGGACTTGAGCTCCTGTTCTTTCTCCTTCAGTCTCCTGAGTGCTGGGATTATAGACCTGCACAACCATGCTTGACCTTTCTCCCACTCTTTCTTTCCTTTAAGAAGCATTCAAAAATGGTGATAAATGTTGATAACTGAAACCAGACACATGAGCCTAAATACAGTTGGACAGATTTTTGAGGTGTTAAGGTTTTTAAAAATTAAATCTTGAAGTTCATCACTAAGATCACTAAGTTTTTCCAACCTCAAAAATTATGCAGACTTTCCTTTTGAAATGAAAAATGTGTGTTCTGGCTCATCAACTCATTAATACCCACCTGCCCTCCAAAGAATGTAAAACGATGCAGCTCTATACACTAGCAGTGGTGCAGTGGTCTGGACAGGTCTTGGAGACACTTGAGATGACATGAGCAGGTGAGGGTAATGGAGAAAACAATAGTGACCACAGAAGTTCTGTCTGAGGACCTTAGAGGGAGTTGATTCGATGAATGAGATAAGTAGGAGACAGAAAGAGGAGGGTGCTAATGGATTCTGAGCCATCTCTGCTTCTAGCTATTCTTTATCTTTTTATTGAGTGACAGTAAGGATTACTCACCCTGTTACAAAGCGTCCTGCAGCTCTGTTGAGTTTAATCTTCATGAAGCAATTACTATTACTGTACATCTGTTTGGCTGGAAATAACTATCTGTCCTATCTTACAGCAACTTCACGTTTCCTGGAGGAAATTGTTTAGGCATATAGTAGTTTATTTGCACCAAAAATGCTTTAGTGGACCTGACGGAGCAAGTTTGGCATAGAGGTTTTCTTTCCAAGCCACTTTGCTCCAGGAAAGTATGTGGAAATCAGTTAATAGCTTCTCAGTTTCTTGCACTTGGAAAAATGCACTGAGGATGGAATTTTCCACAGGATAAAGGAAGAATCAAATGTATATTGAACTACAATCACATGATCTAAGCAATTCCATTTAACTTTCTTGTACCAAAACACATTGCTAGAGGTGTCCTATTGACTTATTGCACTGAACTGAATTCTGCTGATCAGCTAAGATTTTGCAATGGCTACCAGACCTCCAGAGAATTCTGACAAGCTTTTTTTCTTCTGATCATATCCACAAATCACGCAGCATGGCTCCCTAGGGGTCTTTTGTCTCATTTGAACCTAATAACATCTTGGCATTGATGTGTAAACTCATAGGCATGAACCTTCCTACTCAGAGGCAGAAAATATGAAGCCCCCATGTCCAGCGAATGGCCCAGGACCCTGTTCACAGACCTTCCCTGCAGTCTAGTAGACCAGAAGTACTGACTGACACAGTGCCATGTGTTCCAAAACCAATCGTAGGCACATGGCTCATTTTTAACTGCTAAAACTTATATTTTCTAAAATTGTATTTCAGATGGAATACATCAGAAATTCTACACTGGAAATGAGGCTTGGGCTACAATACATGATGAGAATGCATTTTCTCTCTGGGGCATATTCAAAAATATTGACTGCACTGAAAAATTAGAGCAAAAGAAAAAAAACAGCCCCAAAGCCCAAAGCCATAATTGTGTTAACTTTTAAAGGAAAATATCATAAAAGAAAAGTTATTTAACTTGTGATTCAGTGTAACAGTACATACTAATGTAGATCCAAAGCCCAAGAAATAGCCCTAAGGTGTCCTCTAAGCCACACAGGGAATATTGATAGAGTGTCACTGTCATGATCTCAAGCAATTTGATTATCTGCCTAGCTGGTTGCCTGCCTGGGATTTCTGAAGATTCCTCACTCCTCCTTTCTGCCAAGTCGCTCTGCCAGACTTTGCCTCTTTAGTCCTCTGACTTTTGCTGCTTTTGTCAGACTTTGCCATTTGGGGCACTTCTGAGTGTGCTGTAGAAATTCATGTTCCAATGGGTTCCACTGCCATGTTCCATTGAGTAAAATTGAAAGTTTCACAGTCCAGCAGTATCCAACACACTGTGTCCTGGAGATACTGACTTGATTGTAGATGTGTAGATGAGATGTAGGGATGTAGATGAGAAATGGGATGGAGTGGTAGGGGAGGATCTCTCACCCTTTAAGATATCTGCTATTCTGGGGGCATCTTTAGTCCCAGATTCTGAAGAGGTGTTTGGATGTCTGTTTTTAATGAAGCAGCTGTCTTGGCCTAATTTTTAGTCTTTCCTACTAGCCAATGATCTATGCCAGAGTCCTGTTAGGACCTAACCCAAGGAGAACTCCAAGTAGGAGGTGGCAGGCACTATTCAACCCCTCTTCTACCAAGTGGAGCTTTTTAGCAGAAAATGTCCAGAAATCAGCTCTCCTTTGGAGAAGGAATGTTCCCTTACCCTGCATAGGAGGAGTTCTGGTGGCCCTGCTTGACATGACAGAAGAGGAATCTCAGCAGTGAGTGGCTTAGCTTTAAAGCAAGGAAGGCTCTAACTGCTCAGGAAAAGTGCAGCAGAAACAGGAAATAAATCATCTTCCCACAGCCAAGGCAGCTTACAATATAAATATAAAAGATTTCAACTGATTGTGAAACTTCAAAACTATGATTAAAATATCACTAAGTAGGTATAATACAACCTTTTTAAATAACATGTGTTAAATGTGTCCAAACCAGCAAAAATATGATTAAGATAATTGGACTTTTGTGGATCAAAATCCAGGTGCATTGAGATAAGTTTGCTTCCAAAATTAATCAGATGATTAAATAAAATTGTGAAAACATTTTCCAAGTCGTCGTAACAGCTATGTTTTCCAATTCTCATTTCCTAAGATAGTGAGAATGAAGTAGGCAGGAAATGGGTATTTGAGAAGCTTTATAGTTCCACTTGGGTTCAAATTCTGCCTTTCAAATTTACTAACTTAGTAAACTTAACTTAGGTTTAACCTAAGGCTTAAACCTCACATTAAAAATTTGGGAATATAATACTAACCTTGTAACAATTTTTAGCATAAGTATTAATAAATGTAAATAACTAGTTATTTGTCAAACAAGAAGGAGGTGCACAATAAATACCAGTGCTAGCCTTAAAATAAAAGTACAGCATGTCACCCTTGGTTTAGTTTCTATATCTTAATAAACATATATCCAAATATATTTGCAATTCATTCTATACAATATATCGGGCACTGAGTATCATACCAGATCATATGCTTTTCAGAAGATATCCTATTCTTTTATTAAGAGAGAACAGAGAAAGGGAAAGGAGAGAGAAGGCTATATGTGCTATAGTTTTGCACTTCATGCACTCAAAATTAATATCTCACAAACATTGCAAAGACAGTAGATCTAGAGCTCAACCTTAAAAATAAAGATACTGATGCTTAAAAGGGTTCCTTGCCCATGGTCATATAGAATGGAAAGAATTCCAAATAGATCTTCAAATCCTACGTAAGTTATTAAATCATTATAAATGGAATAGAAATTTAAAAAGACAAATAATTAGAAAAGTATACACATGCAAAAATAAAGTCCTGTAAAACAGATACTAAATGGTAGTTTCCTATTGCATTTAACAAAATTGAGGAATATGTTCTCCTGCTGCTGTGAGGGGCCACCACACCTGCTACAACAGAGAGCCATGCATTCTCCACACTCCAGTCATCATGCAAAACCTGGTTGTGAGTTTGTTGTTTCTATGTATCTTCATTATAAAGTTCTTCTACCATCTATAACAAGTTTTCCAAGAGTATGCCACTGTCTTTGTTCATTCATCTGTTCATTTAGGATTTGTAGCTGTGGAATACATACATATATATATATATATATATATATATATATATATACCAGTATGTAGAGTCTTGGCTCTCAATCTTTGGGAAGTTCTAGTCAGTATATTATAAACCAGAATTTCCCATTGCCACTCAAATGATGCCCATGAGTATACTACTTGGGTCATGCACTTCTCCAATGAATTAGGAATCCTGGATGGGGTGGTTTTGTTTTTCAACATTTTACTAGCATATATTATTTGTACAGGGCAGTTTGATTGTGACATTTTCATATATGCTTACAATGTACCTTGGTTAGATTCATCCCCATCATCATTCTCCCTTATCTCCCTTCCCTTGCTAAAAATGATTTCAATAGGTTTCATTGTTCTATTTTCATACAAGTATATGAAGTACATCAACCAAATTCACCCTCCTTTAACCTCTCCAGTCACCCTCCCACATACTAGTACCACTCCTAACAGGAGTTACATTTCTGTTCTTCATTTTTTAATTGTATATTCACTGTTTGAGGGGGTTTTGCCATGGTATTTCACCTGTGGCTATTTTGTACTTTAATCAAATTAACCCCTAGATCACTCTCCCTTTACCCTTTATCCTCTACTGTTTAAGAGCTTTTAGTGCCATTTCATTGTGCCAACTTCCTACACAGATGCAATGTATTTCAGAATTATTCATTGGCTATCATTTTCTTTACCCCTCCCTCCTCCCCCTCACCTCAAACAGCCCCAGTATTACAATATATGTAATATAATATATTTATATATAAAATATATATACATATATATGAGAAAACTTGTGACTTTGTCTTTGTCTTTGTCACCTTTGTCTTCCCAAACCTGACTTACTTCACATAACCTAATGTCCTCTAGTTGTATTTATTTACATGAAGATGACATAATTTCATTCTTCTGTATGGTTGAATAATACTCATATACGTATGTACATATCACATTTTCTTAATCCACTCATAAGTTGTAGGACATCTGGGCAGTTTCAGTAGCTTGGCTACTGTGAATAGTGCTGCAATAGACATGGTGTGCAAATGGTTCTACTGTACTCTTTCAGATATATATCCAAAAATGGTACCACGAGATGATATGGTAGTTCTAGTTGTAGTTTTTTGAGGAAACTCCATGTTGCTTTCCATAGTGGTTGTACTAATTTATGTTTCTACCAACAGTGTATGAGGGTCCTTTTTTCCCTCCACATCCTCACAAATATTTGTTATTGTTTGTGTTCTTGGTGATAGCCATTCTAAATGGAGTGAGGTGAAATCTTAATGTAGTTTTGATTTGCATTTCCTTTATGACTGGAGATGCTGAGCATTTCTTCATCTATTTGTTGGGCATTTGTACTTCTTCCTTCGAAATATGTCTACTCAGTTCATTTGCCCATTTCTTCATTGTATTGTTGATTCTTTGGGAACTTAATTTTTTGAGCTTCCTGTGAATTCTGGTTACTAATCTCTTGTCAGATGTATAGCTGGCAAAGATTTTCTCCCATTGAGTAGGCTGCTGAGCAGGGGTTTGCACATTTCTAGCTGAATCCTAGTGAGGAACTATTTACTCATCTCTACTGAATTAGAAAGGCAGATTGATAGTGCAAAGACCCTTCGAAGGAGCCAAAGGATTGACTTCCTGGTTCATGCTTGGTGGCACTGAACTGGCTACTTCCAGGAACAGTGACATGGCAAGTGGAGATACAACATCCACTCAATGGAAGTACCTGAGACACCCACATGATCACAAGTAGTTGAAATGATGTCTCAAAACATGAGTTCTTTATGGATTGCACCAGAGGTAAGCTAGTTGAGAAAGTCATGGGAGATTCACACTTTTTATTTGGAAGGATTACAGTAGGTCCATTAACTGCACATTTGAGAGTTTCTTTAAAATTTGTGGTCTATTATTTATGAGTTTATTCTTATCTATTACAGTATTGTGAAAGACAGAGACAGAGCATAGAAAGAAGGAGGAGGAAAAAGAAGGAATGAACAAGGGGAAGAAAGTGAGGATAAAGACGAAAAGCTTCCAAAAATACACTACTGTCTTCTGGATAAGAATTTGGTCACATTGATAGGTTAGTTTTATAAAGCCAGTGTCAATTTAAAAAAAATTCAGTGCATCTCAATCTTCTTTTTCACTCTAAGAGAAGCAGGAATGCCTCCCATTTATCCCTTTCCCTCCTCTCATGTCAGTGAGTCATAGAAATGGTGAGAGTACATGGAAAACAAAGTGAAAAAAGAGCTACTGGACATAAGTTGTCCCTGACTTCCCCCCTCTCTGTCAATGACAGAGAAGGACAGGACAAGTAGTGGAGTTTTAGTGTAACCCCACCCTCTATGTTTCACAAGGCTGGTATGAAATTTTCATATGTGAACCATATTGTGCATTTGAAATTACTCTCTGGATATATTGTTTCTATCAGATATTTTTCTGAGGAGTGAGGCATTCACATCATAAGTTTCAGCAAGACACAGGAAGGTGACATTTGGGAATCCTCCATTCTGAGAACATGGTACTTTCTGCAAATGAGAAATTGTTCCAATTCTGACAGATGTGACAGCCTCTCAGGAATCACTTGCCTCTTTGCCAACTCCTGTCATGGAAGCACTGGTGTCACTGAATCATCCCCAGGGTGCAGGGCCTAGAGACTCTCCAGGTACCAAAACACCTCGTAGCTAGCAAAGCCCACACAAGTCATGGGAGCTGTAAAAGGAAGGTAGGAATCAAGGTGAACTCATAGATGTGAAAAGTAGAGAGCTGAAAAATAAATCAGGTCTTTCCAGCACTGTGAAAAAACAATTCTGTTTGTTTTACCTCAGGTTCCCTTAAACCAGATGTTCTATAGGAGAGGCCCTGAGCAAGACTGCACAGAAGACAGCCAAATGTTATTGTTTTCATCATTAGAGAAAATGATTCTGGTACTATAAGCAGAACTTTTATAAACTAAAAGAAAAGGAAAGGTTTTTCTTCATTTGATGTTTTAAGAAAGTTTTGAGGTCAGAACTTCGGTGATATTGGGGATAAAACCCACTGTTCTCAATCAAGCTAGGCAAGCATTGAGCTATCCCCAACTCAAGACCATGTTGGGTCTGGAGACCTAAGGCAGATGAATGAGTATCACATCCCCCCATGGAGAGCACTATCGTTTCTGCATCCTGAAATCTGCATTCCTACATCCTGAAAAGGAGTTGTTAAGCTGCATTCCTGCATCCTAAGAGGGAGTTGTAAATCTGCATTTCTGCATCCTGAAGAGGAGATACCATTTCTGGTAGATCTGCCACAGGGCTGATGAGCAAAATGCTCTCAAGATTGTTTTCCCTCTCCCAATAAGGGGCAACAAACAAGTCCACCTAAGAAAGCCCATGAATCTATGGCCAATGAAAAGAACCCACCAAACTCTGTAAAACAACCCAGCCTTTACCTGAACAGGGAGCCACCAGTTTCCAGGCTCCACTGCACTGTTGTAGCTGTATTCTCTCTCTCCTCTCTAATGAATCCTACTTTATATACTGGCTTTGGCTTATAAGTCAATCAGCTGCCCCATGAGGCAGTTCTCTGGCCTGTGAAGGCGAGGACCCTCAACACCAGCCCACAACACTTCACACCAGCATGTAACAATCAGAGCCCCTCAAACCTCATGCACCCAGATCTTCTTGAGCCTTATTCAAATGCAGATGCACTTTCAGCAGGACCAGGGATTGGGGAAGTGTGGAGAGGAAGCATTCAGAGCTCTTCTGGTGATGTAGAGCTGTAGTATCCTGACTCCATACTGAGTAGCAAGATAATGGACAACTAAGATTGAGGATTTGGAAACAAGTATTATGAAGTGTACATACAGACGAGAGAAGACAATACAAAGGGAAACAAGATACCATCATATAAAATGAGATATTCTTGATATAGGAATATGTTTGAAAATGTTCAATGAGTGCTACATCTTTGGGGTACAAACATGAGCTGTAGCTTTAAATAGACAAAGAATTACAAAAGGTATGCATAGCTAAAAAGTCTCAGTCACAGGTGTGTTCCAGTGGTCCAGTTGGGCCTGGCTGACCATTATCTCAGTCCTTGTTCTTTAAGAATTGAGGGGGGTAATCTGGTTCCCAAGACATGATTACTCCTGCTCCCGGGTACAGCCTCATCATTATGGGTAATTGTCCTCCTGTGGAGGGGTGGCCTGTTCTGCAAATCTCTGCTGTTCCTTAAAGGTAGTTTCAGACTCTTGTCATAAAAATATTATTGGTCATTCCTGTTCTTCCTTGTTTCCAAGGTGGCTGAAGGAGAAAGTGGCTCAAAGTAAAGCGTAACAGGTACAAAATGGAGTCAGAGATACCAAGCTTTTCTCTTGTTTTTATTTAATTTGTGGACCAAAGTTTGTATCAGTGCTTTTCAGCAAAAACAGTTTAAGCACCTGTTACATTTTTGTTTTCCATTCCTTCTGTAGGTAGTGTTTAAAATGCTTTTGATGAAAAGTTCTGATGCCCTCCTTGGGCCCAGGAATTAACTAAAAGCAGGGGGAAAGTTTGGCCTCTCTGCCTCAGTTTTGTATTTATCTTTGCTCTAAGCCATTTCTCTCTGCAGTCACTTTGTTATCACCTTGAATTCCAGGAAGGACAGAACTGATAACATCTTCATGACAAGAGGAGGAAGTAAACTACCTTTAACAGTAGAGCCTCCTCAGGAAAGACCACCTGCCAACTAACAATGACTCTGGATAAGAACTTCTGAGGAAAAATAAGGCCACACCTGTGAATGGAACTGTTGAACTATGCACACCTTTTGTCCCCTGCCTTAATTCTTTGTCTATTTAAGCTAAAGCTCATGTCTGTACCCCACAGATGACTGAGGATGGGCTGAGAGCTTACTTTGGATCTTCCCACTGCATGTCCCAGTCCATGTAATAAATCTCTTTTCTCTGATCTTCACTATTACCATCTCTTTATTTGACATATAGGGATGAGTAGCCAGACCTCACATATGAAAGCTCAGGAGTTTGGGCCTGGAGTCTAAAACTCTGGTTTCACTTCTACCATGTAAGGGTCATGTAAGTATTTTTATTTTTGCTCCTGCCATATGAGGATGCAGCAAGAAGGCAAGCCTTCAATAGAGGATAAATCTGCTTGTACCTGATCTGCCTTCCCAGCCTTCAGAACAGTAAGAAATATTTTCTGTTCTATGAAACTTACTCAGTTAAATACATGAAGAAGTGTTCAAATTCTCTGGTTATAAAAGAAATGCAAATCAAAACAACACTTAGACTTCATCTCACCCCAATTAGAATGGCCAGAATCAAGGGGAATAACAACAACAAATGCTGGCAAGAATGTGGCAAAACAGGAACCCTTATACACTATTGGTAGGAATGTAAATTAGTACAACCACTTTGGAAAGCAATATAGAGATTCTTCAAAAAGGTAAAGATAGAACTGCCATACGATCCAGTGATACTGCTCCTGGGCATCTACTCAAAGGAACATAAGTCAGGATACAATAGAGACACCTGTACACCGATGTTCATCACTATTCACAATAGCCAAGCTTTGGAAAAAACCCAGGTGCCCTACAACTTATGAGTGGATCAAGAAAATGTGGTAAATATGCACACAAAGAAGTTTGACCTTAATCATAAGGAATAATGACAAGTGGTTTGAAGGTAACTGGATATAATTGGAGGACATCTTGTTAAGTGAAGCAAGCCAGACTCAAAAAGATAGAGGCTGCATCTTTTCTTTCTTACATGGAAGAAAGATACAAGGTATAAACATATACACAAAAACAAATGTGATCATATACAAACTCATATGTAGAACATGTTTGTAATAGTGAATTACTCTATGGAACTTGGGGAAAGAGGAAAATGTAAAAAGTATGATAGAGCACCAATAATATAAAACATAAGATCTGTAAAGGTAGAGGATATAAGGATGTGTATTGAAAGCTGTTGAAAAGTGGTGGATGAGAAGTAAATGGGTAAGAGAGAGTAATGGAAGGGGTTGAATGAACCACAGTGGGCATATATTGAGAAACCCCTTTGAACATCAGCTTAAATATTAATAATGAAAGACAGGATGGTAAAATAGATACAGTGTGTGAGGGGGTGATACTAGTGGGAGAAGGGTGAATGAAGGAGATTAAGGTGAGGGTATGTAGTTGATGGACTTCATATACCTGTATGAAATAGAACAAAGAAACCTCTTGTAAGTGCTTTAAGTAGGGTAGGGGCTGAGTTGAGGGGGAGAGAAAATGGGGACCATGTAACTAATGTACAGTATAAGTCTAATCAGAATTGTCACTTCGAATCCCCTCCTGTATAATGAGTGCATCCTAATAAAAATAACTTAAAAGTATTTTGTTATAGTAGCTGGAACAGACTAAGGCAATATGTATTCAAAATTCAGTTTAAAATGCACATACTGCATCTTAACATAGTCACAAAAATATATAGTAAAAATATTTCCCAGTATAAAATAAGCATTTGTACCATCAATTTTAATTATTCTACTCAATACCTGTCATAATCTACTTATTCACTTATTACTTATTAGCAATATTCACTTAACAGTTTAATATTTTGCTTCTATTTTTAAATATTAAAAAGGCATTATAATTGCAAGCAAATGTAGGCCCCAAAGTGACCACGTGGAGAGGAGTGATCTGGCCAAGAGATTCTTTATTGCCAGGTGGGAGAGGAAGAGACTGAGAAAGAGAGAGAGAGAGGCAGTGTTGGGGTCCGAGGTCAGCCACCCTCCAAGAGGACAAAAGACACTCATGACAATGTAAACCACAGAGCTAGCTGTGGTCCGAGCTGGCTGGGGTCCGAGTATTCGCCCGATGCAGCGGGTTTCAACAAGGACCCCACTGTAAAGTTCAAGCTGGTTTTATACCCTCTTAAGCATCAATCATAGTCACACGGCAATTCTCCATGGCCCTTGCAGTCACATATTTTTGACATGTTCCCCCCCCATCCTGGTGGTGGGGTAAGATAACTTGTGCAAGATAAACACCCGGTGCCTCGACACAATGATTTACATAATGTTTATCACAATTAACCAGAAACAGTCCCTGTTCCCAGAAACCGCCCCAGCTCTTTGTTCTAGTAAGTGGCAGCTTGGGTCACCCAAGGGTCATGTTAGTCATGGCCGTTTTTAGGCTGAGTGGGCTGCAAGCCTCAAAGGTACCCTAACATTTGTACCCTAACATTCCCCCCTTTTAGTTGTTCATAATGAGGAATCATGCTCATCTGGGCGACGAGCGTAAACATCTTCAGGACTAGGTAACTTTTCATATTGCTGTCTCAGGACCATTAGTTGGACTGTGTTAATTTGATCTTTCATGAAGGTCACTAGCTTATTTAGAATATAGGGACTGAAGGTTAAGATAAGCAGTAGTATGACCAGAGGGCCCACCAGGGTAGAGACCAAAGTAGTAAACCAGGGGGACCTATTGAACCAAGCTTCGAACCAATTTTCTTGGGCTTCCCTTTCCTGTTTCCTTTTTGCCAGTCCTGCCCTCACTTTAGCCATAGACTCCCTAACTACTCCTGAGTGATCAGCATAAAAACAACATTCCTCCCCTAGGGCTGCACATAGTCCCCCCCGGCTGGAGGAACAATAAGTCTAGTTCTGAAACTAGAACCTGAAACACAACCTCAGATAGAGAGGTAAGGGCTTTTTCTAGGTGACTAATGGAGGCTTCTATCCTCTCTACATCCTTGTCTATGGCCACGCACAGCAAGGACATCCCTTTATGTTGGGTAGCTAGGGAGGCTATGCCGGTTCCTGCCCCAGCCACTCCTAGGCTAAGTAGGGTAGCAATGGTTAATGCAGAAATAGGCTCTCTCTTATTTCTCTCACCTGTTTCTGTATTCCAGTATGAATATAGGCTCTCCTCAGAATGATAGGTGATGCAGGACAGCACAGTCACTAGGACACAGAATTCTTTAGAGCCGTTAAAGACATTAGTTGATAGGCAAGGGGTAAGCCCAGACTGTGAGCAAACCCACCATCCATTGTCTTTTGGAATTACCCATTTAATATCATTGTCCCAGGTGGGATTGGTATTCATAGTAGCACATAAGTCCTGTTTTCCCGCCGGCACCTTCCCTAAGCAGGTTCCTTGGCTGCTCACTTGTATGGTCAGACCTCTCTTATGGTTTCCCCAGGAACATTGAGGGGGGTTTTCACTAGTCGAGACATTGTAGGTGACATTTAGCCCTATTGCTTCATAGAATGGGGGCCTCACATCATAGCACAGCCAGCAGGAGGCAGTCATATTAGGGTTGGTGTGGTTCAATGTTAAGAATGTAGCATTTACCAAATTCCAGAGGGGATCTGTGGACTTGGTCGTGGGACTGGGCCTTCCCAGGGGAGGGCCAGTGCCTAGTGGTCCTGGAGTTTCAATGCTAGCACTCGTGTGAGGCCGGGAAGGGACCGGGGTTGTGCGAGGTCAGAGAGGCAGCTCTATGTAGGGCAGCTTGAGTACTTTGTTGGAGCCTATCGTTTTGGAAGGTGGCCCCATGGGCTCAACTTTTAATCTGATTACTAAGGTCAAGCCAGAATGTCCACCATATTTATAAAACACAAATCCCCACACTTTGCCTTGTACCCACCCAGGGGTGTCCCTTTTGCCACTGTCAGTGAAAGTGACCTTGATTCTATCTCTATCGGTGGGCTGGCATCTATGGGTGGGTTGGGTAACGGAATTCTGCATCCCCATGGTACCCCATTTACAAAGGCAAATTTGACCAGGTCCGGTTTTGATACCCCCCACTTCCATTCACCATTGTTAGATGTGACACATGCCCATGACTTACAGAAGGAATATTGTATCCCCTCACAGTCTTTGCTTTTCTTGTGGCCGGGGCAAGCATAAAAACCATAACGTCGGGCTGACTCTGGGGCAGTAGACTTATAGGCAGGATTGATGTCTCTAAAGCAGAATTGAAGCTCTGGCCACCAAGTTCCTATAGGGGCAATGTGAGTAGTCTCGTTAAGGGTGGTATGGGTCTCCCCATCGGTGAGTATCCAGGTTTGCTTGTAGGGCTGGTGAGGGTTGGTTTCTATGAAGTTCTTGCTCTGGGCATTGAGAAAGATCAGAGAAATCAGCCAACCCATCGTGTGGTTGCTCTTGAAGACTCTGCATGTCCCCGGGGCCACAAAAGCTTTAGCTTCAATGGGTTATCTGGGTGCTGTCATGTGGTCCACTCTTTAGCCTCTTTCTGTTCTTGCTGACTGGCTTGATGCACGTGAGAGTGATGGACCCAAGACCCGACACCGTCAACCTTAAGAGCAGTGGGGGTAACCAGAATGACCAGGTAAGGACCTTTCCATCTTTCTTCCAGACTGCGGGCTCTGTGTCTCTTTATCCATACCCAATCCCCTGGGACAATGCCATGTTCCGGGTTTGATGTGTCTTTTGTCTCATACAAGGAGTGCACTAAGGGCCAGATCTCTCATTGGACCTCCTGTAGGGCCTTTAAGCTGGCCAAGTAATTTGGGGCCCTACTGGGGTCTTGGTCCAGTAGAGTTTGGACAACAATGGGGGGCAGAGCCCCATATAGAATCTTAAAAGATGTCAATCCATGTACATATGGTGAGTTTTGAACCCGGAAGATGGCATAGGGTAGGAGGGCCACCCAGTCTCTACCAGTCTCGATGGCTAATTTAGATAAGATCTCCTTCAGGGTCTGATTCATTCTTTCTACTTGCCCTGAGCTCTGGGGTTTATATTCACAATGTAGTTTCCAATTAGTCCCCACTGCCCGGGCCAGTCCTTATAGGACATTACTGATGAAAGCTGGACCGTTAGCAGAGCCTAGAGTTTCAGGGATGCCATATCTGGGTATGATTTCCTCCAGCAAAACCTTAGCTACAACCTGGGCAGTCTCTTGTTTTGTAGGAAAGGCTTCCACTCAGCCTGAGAAGGTGTCTATCAGAACCAACAAATACTTATATCCATATCTTCCTGGCTTCACTTCAGTAAAATCCACTTCACAGCTCTGGCCTGGCGCCCTTCCCTGTACTTGTGTACCTGTATGTAGGAGTCCCTTTTTACTGGGTTTCATAGTCTGGCACCTGGCACAATGGTCCACAATCCTTTGAATCTGGGCTGTTTGGCACGGGAACCGGAGGCGGGCCAACTCGAGGAGGGCGAGTAGTTTGTTCTTGCCTAAATGGTTGGCTTGATGTAAATTAGAAAAAAGAGACAGTCCTAACTTTTCAGGAAGGATCAGCCACCCTTCAATATCATGATACCAGCCTTGCTGATTAGGCTCCAGGCATCGGTGATCTTGAATCCACTGTTTGTCTTCCAGGGTGTACTCGGGTCACGGTGGCAAGCACGGAAGCTCAGGCATGGGTAAGGTCAGTGCTAGGGTCGTGGAGGCCAAAGCAACATTTTGGGCTGCTTCGTCTGCACACCAGTTCGCCGTAGTTTCCAGAGTCTGGGCAGATTGGTGACCAGGAACATGTACTACTGCAACAGCTTGGGGCTTCTGCACCACAGTCAGTAGTCTCTGGATCTCCAGGAGGTTACGTAGCTCCTTTCCTTCCACTGTAATAAAACCCCTTTCCCGGTAGATGGCACCATGTACATGGACGGTGCTGAAAGCGTAACGGCTGTCAGTATAAACAGTCACTCATTTTCCCTCAGCCCGCTCGAGTGCCCCTGCCAACGCGATCAGTTTGGCCTTCTGGGCTGAGGTCCCCAGGGGCAACGGGGCACTCCAAATTATGCTCCCACCTTGGTCCACCACCACTGTGCCTTCCTTATGTACCCCATCCGAGACGAAGCTACTCCCATCTGTATACCATACCAGCTCACTGTTGGGTAGGGCTGAGTCCTGGAGATTGGGGCGCACTTGGGTGATTTCAGCTATGATCTCCTGACAGTCATGTAGAGGGGCTTCCAGGTCCGGATTTGGCAGCAAGGTGGCTGGGTTCAGAGAGGCTGGTTCAGAGAAGAGGATGTGGGGAGCATCCAGCAAAAGCCCTTGGTAATGAGTCAGTGGGGCATTGGTCATCCATCTACCTAGAGGGTGCTTTAGGACCCCCTCTACTGCATGGGGGGTTACCACCTTCAGATGCTGCCCAAAGGTGAGCTTATCCATATCCTTCACCATTAGGGCAACTGCCACTATGATCTGCAGGCATGGGGGCCAGCCCACTGCAACTGGGTCCAACCATTTGGATAAATAAGCAACTGGACACTTCCAGGGCCCTAGGCTCTGCATTAGTACCCCCTTCACTATCCCTTTCCTTTCATCCACAAAGAGGATGAAGGGCTTTAGAGGGTCTGGCAGTGCCAGGGCTGGGGCTCTCAGGAGGGTGGCCTTGAGCTCCTCAAAGGCCTTTTGTTGATCTGGCCCCCATGCCCAAGGGGCCTTGTCCTTAGTTGCCTCATATAAGGGTTTTGCCAGTTCAGCATAGCCCAATATCCACAGCCGGCAGTAGCCTGCCATTCCCCAAGAACTCGCGGACTTCTCGAGCTGAGGTGGGGACGGGGAGTCTGAGAATAGTTTCTTTCATAGCATTCGTCGACCATCTGGTCCCCTCTTTTAGTTCATACCCCAGGTAGGTGACTGTCTACAAATTTGAACCTTCTTTGCACTGGCCCGATAGCCCAACTTCCCCAGCTCCTGGAGGAGGTCTCCAGTGGCTTGACGGCACTCAGCTTCAGATGCAGCTGCCAGAAGCAAGTCATCTATATACTGCAAAAGTGTGATGAAACTATGGCTCTGGTGATATGAGTCCAGATCCTGATTAAGAGCCTCATTGAACAGAGTAGGGGAGTTTTTGAAACCTTGTGGAAGCCTAGTCCATGTTAGCTGTCTGGAGGTTCCCATATTTTCATCGTGCTACTCGAAGGCAAAAATGTGTTGACTGTTGGGTTCCAGGGCTATGCTAAAAAAAGCATCCTTCAAGTCCAGAGTAGTATACCAAACATGGGAGGGGGGCAAATGGCTCAGCAAGGTATAGGGATTGGGAAATGTGGGGTGGATGTCATTGATCCTCTTATTTACTTCCCTTAAATCTTGAACTGGCCTGTAGTCTTTCCCCCCAGGTTTCTTAATGGGGAGGAGTGGAGTGTTCCAAGCAGAACAGCAGGGCCGTAATAGTCCGGCCTCCAGGAGACAGTTAATATGAGGGGCAATCCCCCTCTGTGCCTCAGAAGACATGGGATACTGACAGACTCGGATGGGCTGAGCCTAAGCCTTGACAGTGGCTCAGTAGGTTTATTAAGGACTGAATATTGGGCCCCTGTGTCCACCATGCATCTCACGGGCTTCCCCTCCACATATATGGTTACCCAAGACTTGGGGAGGGGATCTGAGTCCCATCCACTCTAGTCATTGTCCATTCCGGCTAACAGGACCCAGGCGTCATTATTGGGCCTGCTATTTGGTCCCAGACTACCCTGGAGTTTGGGACATTCCTTTTTCCAGTGTCCATATTCCTTACAATAGGCACATTGTCCCTGGTCTAGCCTGGCTTGATCTCTTCAGGGACATGCTGGGCCGGTCCATCCAGGACTTGGTCCGGCCAGACCCTGGACTCCTGCTAGTAATATCTTAGCCATCTCCTTTTGCTGTTTCTTGTTTTCCTTACTCTGGTGTTCCCTGTCCTCCTTCTGAATCCTTTCTTGTAGTTCCTGATTCTATCCTCTCATTCTTCTGGGGTTTCTTGGGTGTTAAAAACCCTTTCGGCTACTTTCATCAGATCCCGGATGGTCATTTCCCCAAGTCCTTCCTGCTTATATAGTTTCTTCCTGATATCTGGGGCAGCCTGATTTATGAAGGACATTATCACTGCTGACTGATTCACCTCTGCTAGTGGGTCTAGAGGGGTATACTGTCTGTATGCATTGTAAAGATGCTCAAGGAATGCATCTGGGCTTTCATTCTCCCCCTGCATTACTGCCTTAACCTTAGTCAAATTGGTAGGGTGGCGAGCTGCTGCCCAGAGGCCTGCTATAGAGCCTGGCTGTAGACCCGAAGATGCTCCCTACCTTCTGCATCCCCATAGTCCCAGTTGGGTCTGTTTAAAGGAAAATGATCATCAATCAGGTTCAGCAGGGTGGTCGGTTGTCCATTGTTGCTGGGGACATTCTTTCTGGCTTCAGTGAGAATCCGCTCCTGTTCCTCAGTGGTGAACAGAGTCTTAAGGAGCTGCTGACAGTCACTCCAGGTGGGACTATGAGTATGCAAAATGGACTCAAACAAATCACTCAGGCCTCTAAGGTCCTCAGAAAAAGGAGGATTCTGGGCTTTCCAGTTATACAGGTCACTACTTGAAAAGGGCCAATACTGATAAGTGTGTCCCCCATCAGGACCAGCACCACCTAGGGCCCGCACTGGAAGGATGGGGGCCTCGGTGGAAGTGGAGGAGGGCTCCTCCTCTGGGGTTTCCTCTCACTGCCTATGGGGCCTGAGTTCCCTTGCTGGTCTGGAGACTGGGGTAGGGGGTGCAGACAGGGAAGCTGATGAGTGGGGAGGCTCAGGGGGGCCAGCTGCCTCTGGCTGGAGCGACACGGCAGCAGCATATGGCAGGGGATTTACTTCAAAATCTAAGTCTATCAAGGACGGATGGAGAATTGGTTCTTCTTGCAGAATAGGCCTCTTAGGAGAATTAACAGGAGTGGGGGTGTTCCCCAACATGGCCAGTATCGTAGGCTGGTCTGTAGGTGACTCATGAATAAATGGCTGCAGCCAGGAAGGAGGGTCCTCTACTAAAGTCTGCCACATAAGGATATAGGGATATTGATCAGGGTGGCCGTGAAGACCAGGTCTATTAATGACATCTTGGACCTTCTTAATCGTGTCCAAGGAGAAGGTACCTTGAGGAGGCCAGCCTACATTGAAGGTTGGCCATTCTGCTGAGCAAAGGGTGTCAAACTTACCTTTCTTAATCTCCACACCAAAATTGTGTCCCTTAGTGCAGATTTCTGAAAAATGACTCAGAAAAAGGGTCTTAGGAGGTACCTGAGCCTGTCCCATGATGATCAGAAGAAAGGGACAAAGGAGACAACAAAGAACAAGAGAGACAATTCCAGCAGAAAAACAAATTCACACAAGACTCTCTAACATGCACAAGTATTGGCCAGTCACAGGCATAATTCCATTCACACCAGGTTCAGGATCTTTACCCAAAGACCGCCCAAATAACATCCACTGAGATGTCGGCACGGTTCCTGACTGTCAGGGACATTTCCCACGACTTCCAATAGTGGAATCTCCAGGGCTGTAACCCCTTCCTTTAACTCAAGGAGAATTCTCAACCAAATTCAGAAAGGACTCTTAGTCCCTCCAAACAGAGGTGGCCAATCCTCCTTCCGTGGTCTTTCTCAACTAAACCTTGGTATTGGAGGCCGTTTGTTCCTCTCAGGGAGGGGCCAATCTCACTGGGGCCTCCAGGTGTTGGGGTCTGAGGTTGACCACCCTCCAAGAGGACAAAAAACACTCACAACAGTGTAAGCCACAGAGCGAGGTTTATTTCTAGCTAGCTGGAGTCCGAGTATTCACCTGATGCAGCGGGTTTCAACAAGGACCCCGCTGTAAAGTTCAAGCTGGTTTTATACCCTCTTAAGCATCAATCATAGTCACACGGCAATTCTCCATGGCCTTTGCGGTCACATATTTTTGACATGTCCCCCCCCATCCTGGTGGTGGGGTAAGATAACTTGTGCAAGATAAACACCCGGTGCCTCGACACAATGATTTACATACCATTTAGCATGATTAACCAGAAACAGTCCCTGTTCCCAGAAACCGCCCCAGCTCTTTGTTCCAGTAAATGGTGGCTCGGGTCACCCAAGTGTCATGTTTGTCATGGCCATTTTTAGGCTGAGTGGGCTGCAAGCCTCAAAGGTACCCTAACATTTGTACCCTAACATTTGTACCCTAACAGCAGGGGCTAAAATACTCCTCAGTGAGACTCGGCATGATCTGATTGGTTAGGATCTTATGGTTCATGCCGATTGGAGGTTGGGACAGAAGGAGGATTCAAGCTAGACTTGAGGCAGGACTGTGACCCTGGAAAACAGAAGCTTAAGGGTGCAGTAAGAACTGAAACCTATTGGTGCCATTATTGCCAACATTCCTCCCTTTTTTGTTTGTTAAGAAGGGGGGGCGTTGTGTTTGCTCTGGCTTCTTCGAGCTGGCAAAGGGTGGCGTAGGGGAAGGGAGGGTTAGTTGGCAAACAATGTTGGGGTGCTGAGCCTCATGATGGCATACACCCAGGCTCTGAAAATGAAGATTTCCTCTTCCCTGAAGTTGATGAAGGTCCCTTGTAGCCATAGGTCATAAAGAGTCTCGAGCCAATCCTCTGACTTCCACATGGTGGGTATCAGCCAACTATCCTCGTGTTTGGGAGAGGTTGGTATCCCTGGAGGTACAACTGGTTAAATTTTGATTAGCAATAGCAGACATGCAGTGTGATACAAGGGAGGAAGCTTAAGAACAGGAGAGCAAGAACATAGGCATTAGGATGGGCATTGGCCAGGAGAACCACTGTGAAATGTTGTTCCCTAGACAATTTCAAGAGTCCTCCAACTACAAAGAGAGAAATGGGTGGCCATACATTATCTAAGACCCAAATAGGAATATTAGAAGGAGCATAAAAAGTTGTCTGTTCAGGGACTACATACCTAGGGATCTAAATTCTGCAAAATCCTAAAACTACCAGGAAAGCTGTAAGCTGTCTTATGGTATGGGGGTTGGGAAACAGAAGATTAGGTTGATGCATTTATGACTCAGGGAGTGAGTCTGTCCCTTTAAGGCCACACCTAGATAGGTGACCTGTGGGAGGCAGGGGCAGTCAGGATTTAAGTGTAACACTCTTGGATAAAAGAGAGCTTTAGCTCATTATTTTATATAAATTGACACTTTTAACCTTTTAAATGTTTGTACCATATTCAGATAACACTGTTACAAGGTGGTCATTTAAGACACATAAGCAAATATGTAAATGAACTCTGATTTAGTAGTATTTAAAGCTTGACAAGATCAGCAGAAAACATGAATAATTTCTTTGATAAAATCTTTCTCTGTAATGGTTTTTTGTAGATATTACTCAGAGCATAACAATATTAAGATAACCTTGTTATTTTATAGATATAGAGGATTTGATTTTAGTTTGACATGACTCTAAAAATCTTTTAGGCAACTCTTAGATCATATTCAACTTTAACTTTATCACACATTGAAGCTTTTTTATTATACACTTTTCAAACTTACTCAGACCTTCATACAACATACTAAACCCTTTGATGGTTTGTCTTTATTCTTCCTATGTGAAACAATCTTTAGAACAAACCCTTCTTTACAAAATCCCTTCTCATCCAAAAAAATCATCCCTTTTTCCTTTAACTTCCCCAAAAATACATTTATTACCTATTTATATCCTTTCCATTTGTTTACTTTGTAACTTGTATTTTAAAATTAACTTTTATAAGAATTTTAAATTTATTATATTATAGGGGCTGGAGCAACTAATTAGTAGCTTGTTTTTAGGAATAGGCATAAGGCTTCATTGTCCCTCAGGCTTGGGGGGATATTGTTTTAGGTGTGGAAACTGTGAGTGATTTTTAAGTTTTATTTGCATAGGGATGGCCATCCTGGTTCATCCTACACTCATCTCATTAGTCCACACTGTGGAATCATCTTTTTTCCTGAAGGAGGGGGCAGCAGAGATAGCTGCCTGGGGGAATTTGAGCCTTTAATTGAGATAGTAAATCCTGTCCCATCAGGGACACTGGAGTTTTAGGTACTATGAGGAAAGAGTGACAGAAGAGGAGGTCTCCCCAAGAGCAGGCCAGAGGCCAGGTAAACTAGCACTCTAGGGGCTGGCCAGATTTGCCCCAAACAATAACTTTTGTCATTGGACCAGGGACCAGGAGAAAAAGGTAAAACAGAGAAATGGGCTCCACTGTCTAGGAGGAAAATGACCTTTTGTTTTCCTGCCATTATGGCTCCTCAACATTGATGCCAAGAACTAGAGTGTGGACAGGAGGCTGGGACCCATCAATACATAAGAGGTGGCACCTCACCTTCCATCTGGTGATGGGGGCACTTAGAACTCCAGTGGTTACCCTTGCAGAGGGCAGGGTCCTGGTTGGGGGCAGGGCTGTCCCCCCTTAAGCATTCTCTGCAGAAGTGCTCCTCCTGTCCACCACGGTAGCAAGTTCAGGATACAGGTCCCAGTCAGCTGGGGCCCTCTCTGAGAGCAGCAATGAGGCATGGTGTCTCTTATCTTTTTCTCTCCTGTTAGTAAGGTCCCAGACATACAGACATAGCCATAAATACAGACATGGCTAGCTGTATTACTTGGTTCAATGACTTTTCCCTTAAGCCACAGTCTGAGTTTTTTATGAATATCTGGGGCTAACTGTTAGAAATTTATCTTTGAGGAGAAACTCTCTCACCTGTGACTCTGTGTCCATCATGGTATGCTTTCTGATAACATCCTTAAGATGCTGTAGAAAGGTAAGAGGATTTTTTTTAGTTGTTGCTGTAAAGTAAAGTTGTTATTTTACATTGACACCTGACACTCTGGACAGCAGGTCTCTGAACTGTTCTGGGCCTCAGTTTCTTCCCTTGATTAATGAGGGATCTGGTCTAGGTTAAACTACGTTTTTCTTGGATTAGAAGGTAGAAATTTGTATAGGGGACCTCAGTTTACGTTTTTACTTTTATAGAAAAGGTCTAATTGGAGTATGGTATTGTAATTTAAGGAACCCAGTGAAGGCCACTTCTCTTGGTCACCCAAACCATACTGAGGCCAGGCCTCAGTACAAAGCTTCCAACATCTACCAGCCAGAACACTGGAAGATGCAGGTCCCATCTAGAAAGAACAAAGCATTATGGATCCTGTCTTTTAGCTAACATCAGGCAGCCTCTTTAATAAAGGCTACCTTTTTAACAAAGAAATCATTTGTAAAGTTAGAGAAGGGCATTCAGAGGGCATTTAAGGCCAATAACAGTGCCATATGGGACAACTAGTGTTAATATTTGGAGAGAAAAATTTATGCTGAGACCAAAGATATAGAAAATTCTAAATGAGAAGTTTAGAGACCACATGTCTATTTTGTTATTTCTGGAACTATAACCTTGAGCTAACAGTTGGCTTACAAGGGCTGGGTCTGATGCCCTGAGGTGTGAGGTGGGGCTAGGACTTGTACAAGGTGCCACTCCCTCCACACACACCTGGGACAAGTGACCCTGACTGCCTAGGCCTGATCCTGCAGCATGTCGCCCCTCCCCCCTTCCTGTGTACACTGTGCACATTTATTCTAGGGGAAGTGGTGGCAGGTCACAGCCATCACCACATATGGCTGGTGACCCAGGATATATTGGGTCTTTTCTATGGATTTTCTTAGCTATGGTTGGCATTTTTGCTGTGTCCAGGAGCCAGCATCCTGTGTACAGTTGTGCCTGTTTGCTTTCCCTCCTCCTCTTGTGGGGGTGGAGTTAGAGCGTAAGTGTGGAACCTGCAGGTTTTTGTAAACACTTTTTGTAAAGCAGCTGACTTAAAGTTACATTAGACTGAGAGGCCTGGCAAACTAGTTGGAATAACTTAAGTCATAAGGTACCATGCTACAGGTTTTTCATGGGAGGCAGGGTCCCATTAAGCCCAAGGAGGGGAAGGCAGACAGAGACAAAGGACACTTGGTGAGACCATGGAGGAGGCAGAAAGGTGAGCTGACATCTTAGGTAAGGAAGGGGAAAGCAGAGCCTGGAGGCATGACACACGCTTAAGGGGTTAACCACCACCTGTGTCTGTAGGTTGCTCCCATTGATTGGTATTGGCAGGCTTTCAGCAAAATGAAACCTCCACTCTCTGGTCGCTGAATAAATCTGGGGCTTGGTCTCAGCCCAGAGGAAGGGAGCATGAGCTCTCCAGAGCTGGAATCACCTTGAGGCCAGACTTGGCAAGGAGTGGCTTGCTTAACTCCATGACAGGGAAAGTTTTTCAGGAAGATAGGATGAGATAGGCATGGTAAGCAGTGGAAGAAGTCCACTTACATGGGGAAGGAGGAGGTTTGGGAGAGGAATTGGCTGATTTAGAAACTGGTTTACAGGCTAATAGAATCTGCACAGGGGAACAGAAAGTATAGAGGGAGGGTGTGAAGTCAGAGAGCCAGATTTAGATGGAGATATGAAAAGGCTTGGACATAATGGAATCTCTCCCCATCATCCCGATCACTCACAGTAATTATATAGGTCCCGTAAAAGGTTGGGATCTAAAGACCTGAAAGGGGGCCAGTGATTTTGGTTGTCTAAAGGATAGGTGGGCCAGATTTGAGTGTAAAAGTGGATTAAATTTTTGGTTTTATATCTGGAGTCAAACCCAAGGTGTCTAAATTATTGAGGCATCTCAGTGGGGAGTCAGATGGCAGAGAAGATGTAGAGGCACCCATTATGAGGGACCCGGTCCCAGAATGGGAGAGGAGGATATTATGTGCAGTGGAGCATCCCCATGAAGCACAAATATCCAAGAGAACACAAAACACATGAGAATCAGTCGTCACTGAGTTCAGGTGGTTTGCAGGCCAGAGGCTGGTGGCTTGGATTACCTAGGCCTAGGTTTTGTAGTGTCCCAGACCCTGTAAAATCCAAGCCCTGCGAAGAAGGGGATCCCTCTACCATCTGAGCCGCCCAGAGATAGCCCAAAGCAGGGGAAGTGTTCTAAAACCCCAGAGACACTGAAGGGAGAGACCACAATGGGAGCCCAATAGGGGTGTGTGGACTCACCAAAGAATGCCTGGTGTTGGATGCGAATGAGAGCGATCAGGAGGATGAGTTCTGGCCAGTCACATCCTCAGGGTGGTCGTGGGGTGAGTCGGAATGAGGGTCCCACCAGGATTAGTGGGGAGCCCCCATCTGAGTCATGGCACCAAGTTGTTGGAAATGTAGGGTCCAAAAGTGACCATGTGGAGAGGAGTGATCTGGCCAAGAGATTCTTTATTGCTGGGTGGGAGAGGGAGAGAGCCGAGAGAGAGAGGGGGAGGGCAGGGGCTTAAATACCCCTCAGTGAGACTTGGCATGATCTGATTGGTTAGGTTCTTATGGTTCATGCTTATTGGAGGTTGGGGCAGAAGGAGAATTCAAGCTAGACTTGAGGCAGGACCGTGACCCTGGAAAACAGAAGCTTAAGGATGCAGTAAGAACCGAAACCTATTGGCACCATTATTGCCAACAATAATGACCATCCTTGCAAAAATTACATGCATGTTTATGATTGTGTTATAAATTCAGAAGCCAAAGTTCTTGGAATAAAGGGAATATCAATTTTTGAAGTCTTTTGGTATATATTTCCAACAGGCCTGTACAAGGGTTAGCCAGGATCTACTCTCCCAGGCAGTGACATAGCAAGTGCAATGTGGCATGGGTGGTGAAAGGAGAGAGAGGAGAAGGAGATCAGAGAGGACACTTGAAGCTTAAGCCACAGAGGGCCTTGTAACTGATGTTGAGGGCTCTGATTTTTACCATGAGTGAAATGGGCAGCAGAGATGGGTTGGAAGCAGCCATAAAGTTTGAGATTTTTTTGGTTTTGGTTTTGCTTTTGCTTTTGCTTTTTCCTTTATTGTTGTGCTGGGTGGGGGCTCATTGTGGCTCTTAAAAGAGCTAATAGCAGTAGCAGGAAAACCAAGAAGAGGCACTGTTGTGTCAAGACAGTAAGCAGAAGTTCATTTCTGGATACAAACAAAGATAATGACAGCAGAATTTGCTGAATGAGAGAAAAAAATTGTTGAGGATAATTTCAAAGATTTGGGCATGAGAAAATGGGCAGAAAGATGTGTCATTTCCTGAGTTGAAGAAGACCATGGGTGGAACAGGTGCACTGAGGGAAATATCGGCCTTGTAGCTTAGCCAGGTGTAGTTTGAGAAGCAGGCAGCAGAAGGAGTAGTACTCTCTAGTGATTGTTCTGAACATGTCCTCAATTGTTTTTCCTTGAGTCACGATGATTATTTTCCCAAAAGTATTATTTTTATAAAAAGTAAATCATTGTTTGGGTGTAGTGACACACATTTGAAAACTCAGCTGCTCAGAAACAGAGGCAGGAGGATTTTGAGTCCAAAGCCAGGCTGGGCTGCCAAGCAAAATGCTGCCTCAAAAAAACAGAGATTAGGGCTGGACATGGTGGCAGAGGTTCTCAGCTGGTAGCCCAGCTACTTAGGAGGTGCAAATAGGTGGATCACAAGTTTGAGATTTGTTTAGGCCACATTAGTAAGATTCTGTCTCAAAAATAAAAGAAAAGCCTAACCAAACAAAAAAACCCATATCAAGTGATAGAGCACTGGGTTTGAGTCCAAGTGTTGAAAAAAATCAACTTTTTTAAATTAATGTAGTTTAATGTACAGAACTTTCTTTTTATTCTTTGTGTAAGTGATTAGTTCTTCTTGTATTAAAGGTTGTGAAACTTTCTTTTTCTTTATTAATCCTGCTAACAATTTGATATGTTCTTGTTTTTATAAGTAAGTCTGTATAGTATTTAATTTTTATCATTTTCTGTTTACAAATTTCTTAATTTTTGCTTTATGTTTATTTTTTTCCTATTATGTTTCCTTATACTCTCTTATTCCTTTCTAACTTTTTTCTTGAATACTTAGTTAATTTACTTTAATTACCATTGTTTAATAGTAATATTATCTATTATCTAATATTATCTACTGTGAATTTATGCACAATAAATGCTTTGGCAAGAACCCAGGCATTGTTTTATGCATACAGTTCTTGTTTTTGTACTTTGTTGTGGTTCTTGTACTTGTGAGTCTGATTTATCCTTATCCTTTTATCCGCATTTATTTAAGATATTGTATGTTTTTTAAACCAGAAGGGATATTTATTCCAACAAATGCATAGGTCTCAAATTATGACTCCTCTACTCTCTACTCTTTTTTTTTTTTTTAGCACTGAGCATGTAATCATTTTTATTTCCTTTTTCTTTTTTTAATTCATTTATTCACATGTACATACACTGTTTGGGTCATTTCTCTCCCCTACCCTCCACCCGCACCCTCTGCCTCCTTCCCCCACCCACCCCACTCCAGGCAGAACCTCTTCGGCCCTTATCTCTAATTTTGTTGAAGACAAGACATAAGCATAATAAGAAAGACAAAGTGTTTTTGCTAGTTGAGGATACCCATACAGAGAGATTCCTAGCATTGCTTCCATGTACAAATTTGTTATGACCTAAGTTGATTCATCTCTAACTGATCTTTACACTGGTTCCTGATCCCCTTTTTGCGTTGATCTCTGTCACTTTAAGGTTTCTGTAATTAGTTCCTCTGGAGTGGGGACATCAAACACTTTCATGTTTTGGGTTTACTACCTATCCCCATACCTTCCGAATGTGCTCTCCCCTCATCATGTGACCCAAGTCCAACAACATTGCTGCATTTGCACTAGATCTAAAGTGAGGGAGAACATACGATTTTTGGTCTTTTGAGCCTGGCTAACCTTGATCAGAATGATGTTCTCCAGTTCCATCCATTTACCTGTGAATGATAACATTTCATTCTTTTTCATGGCTGAGTAAAATTCCACTGTGTATAAATACCACATTTTCTTGATCTATTCATCAGTATTGGAGCATCTTGGTTGTTTCTATAACTTGGCTATGATGAATAGTGCTGCAATAAACATGGGTGTACAGATGCCTCTGTAATAACTTGTGTTGCATTCCTTTGGGCATATCCCCCAGAGTGGGATTGCTGGATCATATGGCAGATCTATATTTAGATTTTTAAGATGCCTCCAAATTTTTTCCTGAGTAGTTGCACCAGCTTGCATTCCCACCAGCAGTGTACAAAGCTTCCTTTTTCTCCACATCCTTGCCAAGACTTGTTGTTGGTGGTGTTTTTTATGATGGCTATTCTAACAGGGGTGAGGTAGAATCTTAGTGTGGTTTTGATTTGCATTTCCTTTATGGCTAGAGATGGTAAGCATTTTTTCATGTGTTTTTTTGGCCATTGAATTTCTCCCTTTGAGAAAGTTGTTTAGTTCACTTGCCCATTTCTTTATTGATTCGTCAATTTTGGGAGAGTTTAGTATCTTAAGTTCCCTGTATATTCTGTTTATCAGTCCTTTGTTTGATGTATAGCTGGTAAATATTTTCTCCCACTCTGTGAGTAATCTCTTCAGTTTAGAGACCATTTCTTTTGTTGTGCAAAAGCTTTTTAATTTTATGAAGACCCATTTGTCCATCCTTTCTCTTACTTGCCAGGCTGCTGGGGTTCTATTGAGGAAGTCCTTGCCTATACTATTACTTCCAGAGTGTTTCCTGCTCCTTCTTGTACTAACTTCAGTGTTTTGGGTCTGACATTAAGGTCCTTGATCCATTTTGAGTTGATACTAGTATAGGGTGATAAACATGGATCTAGTTTCAGTTTCTTGCAGACAGATAACCACTTTTCCCAGCAACATTTGTTGAAGAGGCTGTCTTTTCTCCATCATATATTTTTGGCACTTTTTTCAAAAATGTGGTGAGTATAGTTGTATGGTTTCATATCTGGGTCCTCTGTTCTGTTCCACTGGTCTTCATGTCTGTTGTTGTGCCAGTACCATCCTGGCTTTACTGCCATTATTTTGTAATATTCAATATGTATTTGTATGTGAATTTGTAATATGAAGTCGGGTATTGTGATACCTCCAGTATTGATTTTTTTACTGAGTATTGCCTTGGTTATTTGTGGTTTTTTGTGTTTCCAAATGAAATTAGGGTAGATTTTTCAAACTCTGTGATGAATGTCATTGGGATTTTGATGGAAATTGCATTAAACATGTAGATTGTTTTTGGTATTATAGCCATTTTTACTATGTTGATTCTACCAGTCCATGAGCATGGGAGATCTCTCCACCTTCTGTAGTCTTCCTCGATCTCTTTCTTTAGGGGTTTGTAGCTCTCCTTGTAGAGGTCATTCACATCCTTTGTTAAGTTTACTTCTATGTATTTGGTTTTTTTTGAGGTTATTGTGAATGGAATTGTTTCCATATATTCCTTCTCATTTTTTTTGTTGTTGGTGTATAGAAAAGCTAATGATTTTTATAAGTTGATTTTGTATCCTGCCACCTTGCTATGGCTGTTAATGGTGTCTAGGAGTTTTTGGGTCTTTAAGGTATAGGATCATATTATCTGCAAATAGTGATATTTTGACAGTTTCTTTACCTATTTGTGTTCCTTTTATTTCTTCTTCTTGCCTAATTGCTCTGGCTAGGAATTGCAGGACTATACTTTTGATGGGTTTACCTTTGTATGTTATTTGTTTTTTCTCTCTTACAGCCTTCAATATTCTTTCTCTAGTCTCTGTGCTTATTGTTTTAATGATAATATGCTGTGGGGTAGTTCTATTTTGGTCAAGTCTGTTTGGTGTCCTGGAGGCTTCCTGTACCTGAATGGGCATGGTTTTCTCTAGATTTGGGAAATTTTCTTTTATTATTTTGTTGATTATATTACTAATTCCTTTTGCTTGCACCTCTTCTTCTTCTTCTTCAATGTTCATGATTCTCAAGTTTGGTCTTTTGATGGGGTCAGTGAATTCTTGCATATTCCTTTCACAGGACTTGAGTTGTCTGACTCATAGTTCTTCAGTTTTTCCTTTAAGTACCATTTCATCTTTGAGTTCTGAGATTCTGTCTTCTGCTTGTTCTAGTCTGCTGGAGTGGCCTTCCATTGTGTTTTGTATTTCTGTTTCATTCTTTTTTCTGAAGTTTTTCATATTGTGGGTCACTTCTTCTTTAATATTGTCTTCAATATTGTCAATTTTCAACCTTAATTCATTTATCTCTCTACTTACAGTGTTTTCTGTTTCACTTTGGTGTTTATTTAGGGCTCCTATGATTTCATTTATTTGTTTTTGTGTTTTTTCACATTCTTTACTTTTGTTGTCTTGGAATTTCTTGAGCACCTCTTGTATGTTTTGGTTGACCATGTCTAGTAACATCTCTATGAAATTCTCATTGATTACTTGCAGAATTTCTTCTTTCAAGTTGTTCTTGTGGGCTTTGTTGGTTTCCTTGGTATAGTTTATCTTTGTTTTGTTGGAATCTGGATCTGGGTATCCATTTTCTTCATTTCCTTCTGAATCCTGCACTAATTTATTTTTGGGGCAAGAATGGTTTCCATCCCTTTTTCATCTTCCCACCATTCCACTTGGTACTGTTTCTGTCCCTGGTCTATGTGTAATTTAGTATTAGCTAACTTACAATAGTAAAATTAACAAAACCAAGAAAGAAGGAGAAAAAAGAAGAAAAAAAAGAAAGAGAAAAAAATGGAGAACCAAAGAAATCAACAGGGTGAGATGATGGACAATTAAGCAGCAAACAAGACAAACAAACACTTAATGAAAAGAAAAAAGAAAAAAAAAAGACCAAAAACCCCCAAAGTCCCTGGTTCAGAAACAGTAGAATTTCAGTTTTTATTGTTTTGATGTTACTCCTTTAGCATCAGTCCTGTTTGTCTGCATCTCCTAAGCAGGTTTGGAGCTGGCATCTGGTGGTGCTGGAGCTCTCCTGTGGCAGGTGGCAGCCAGCTTGCATGGCAGAGTCCAGCGGGCCTGCAGGGCAGAGGCCCAGTGGGCCAGCAAGTGGGCAGCAGCCCACTTTCCATGTATTGTGACATGGAGAAGATTTCCATGGCCTAGGGGTTCAGGGTGCCAAAGTTTCAGCTCTCCCTGGTGCTTTACCTCAGCCAAGCATGTCCCCATCATATCAGCAAGGTCCCCGATTCCTGGAGCTCACACAGTCTGCGTCTCTGTCCCAGTCACCATTTTCTCCTCTCAAGATATGGTTTATTATTTACAAATATACAAGTTGTTTGACTTTTATGCTGTAGTTTATTATTTTGATTTCTCTGAGCAATGATAAACAGGCTCCAAAAATTCTGTATTTTTTAGTGGTGAGTTTTGTATATTTTCAGTGTGTCTTAAGAAGAAGGCACATTAGCTGATGTGGGACTATTAGTGGCAGTAGTGGAGTCTGTGATCAGTAGACTTTCAAATTCTTTGTGTCCCACCAGGAAGAATCCAAGACAGAACACAGGGATGTTAATGGAGTTTATTAAAAGTTAGGGACGGGAAATACAAAAGAGAGCATGGTGGACCAGGTGGAATCTGGAGGCAGAGAGCATGTATCTCTTCTACTGGTGCTTTTAAAGCCTATGCTAACCTATGAGAAGAGAGGAACCAGGTGGTTTCCATCCAATAATCAATGAGTGGGGAAGGACATGGGTCATCCCTGGGTCAGGCATGGGAAATCTATAAACACATACAGTATTAAGTCATAAATTTTTTATGAGCCCTGAATTTTCCCTAATTCTAGCGTACCTCAGGGCAAGATACATTATCCATTTTATCAACTCTCACTAACTTTACTCTGAAATTAGTGAATACAGAGTAAGGGGGAGGTATTGGGAAGAATAGTAGAGGGGGGGTTAGACTAGTAAAGCACAATGTATTTACAGGTAAAATACAAAGGCAAAATCCCCACTCAACAATGAACAGACACTTAAACAATGAAGGACAGAAATGTAAAACAGGTCATGTTAAGGCAAGGACACTAGTGGGAGAGAGAGGGTAAAAGAAGAAGTTAAAGGAGAGTGAATAAGGTTGATGTATTTTTTATGTGTGTATGAATTTGGAGCATTGAAACTTGTTGAAGTTATTTTAAGATGGAGAATGCAGTATGAGGGAGAATAATGGTGGGGATGAGCCAAACCTGGGTATAATATATGTATGCATAGAAATGTCACAACAAAATTTCCTGTATAACTATACTAAAAAAAGTTTTTTTAAAAAAAGCATCATATTCTGATGCTGTATAAATGGAGATCTTTTCTTATTTCCCAGGTGTAATCAAAGATACTTGGCCTCACTTCCTCTTGAATTGGCATCTTCATCCTTCTAATGCTGATAATCTCAGAAATCTACTATGTTAAGCCCCTTTTCAACTTCAGAAGATTTTCTCCTCATTTTCTTGCCCAAGAAGCAGTACATATCAACATGGAAATGTTACAGTGAAACTCCCTGTACAACTATCTTAAATAAACAAAAATGTCTCTTTTCAAAAATGGACAACAGGAAGGTAAAACAGGTCCTGTCTGGGGTTTGGCACCAATGGGAGTGGTGAGAATATAAGGAAGGGGTATAGGATGGTGAATATTGTGGAAATACTATTTACTCATGTATGAAAATGGAAAAATGAGACCCACTGAAACTATTCTGGAAATTATCTCTGGGAGAGATAATAAAGAGGGGATGAGTTCAACAATGATATATTTAAGAACTTTTGAAAATGTCACACTGTACCTCCAGTACAACAATAACAAAAAAGAAATAAAATTTTTTTTAAAAAGATAAGTAAAAATTCAACCTTAAAAAAAAAAGGAAGCATAACCTTAAAATATTTTACTTATGATACTAGCCTTCAACAATACTACAGGGCATCAAACCTAACAAAACTAACACAAAATTTATCCTTGTATTTCCTTCTTGCTCTTCTTACTTTACCTACTCTCTTGGTAATTTTCCTTGAAATGAACAGGGAGTTTGCCTTCTGTTTCTTCTCTGTGCTTGGAATCTCTCTCTCTCTCTCTCTCTCTCTCTCTCTCTCTCTCTCTCTCTATATATATATATATATATATATATATATATGTGTGTGTGTGTGTGTGTGTGTGTGTGTGTGTGTGTGTGTATGTGTGTGTATATATACACATATATATGTATATATATATACACATATATATATATACATTAATGATGCTCCTCACTGTTCAGACCCCTTGATCTCCAGTCCTCTAACTGTGGCTTCTCTAAATGTGGGTATCTCTGATGTGCTGATAGTTTGTGAAAATCCCCATGCAATAAGCAGACCTGTGTTGTAGACACAGCACTGCTGGTTTGCCACATCCCTGGTTATCTCTACTCCAGAAGGTTATTTACTGAGTTGTGTTTGGTCATTTCAATTGTGAGAGAGGAATTAGGATTTTTGTAACCACTGTGGAAATCACCATTTAACTCCAAGGTCTGACACATTTCAGTAATGAGACACACACTTTGGAAAGAGATGGTAATTCTAGACTATCATGAAAGAAAGTAACATGGGGTGGGAGGGAAAATCAAGTTGTGTGTTTTAAGTAGATATCAGAATAAATTGAATAAAGGTCACACAGAAAGGCAGTATTTCAAAATTCCATGTCATTCACTATTTCTTATCACTTTCTTTTAATAGACTTTTACTAAGTGTTTTCTATATGCCAGATATTTTGAGACTTGTAGGAATTAAAAATAAAATATAAAAATTTGAAAAAGATAATTGATTTGTGCATAGCAAACATTTAAATAGCTGTTGTCATTGCAATTATTATTTGGGGGGGGGGTCTATGGATATTTGTAGCAGAAGAAATCATTTTCAGCCTAGACTGAAAGGATGTGAGAGAAGAAATTGCAAAAGTTTTATGGAAGATGTGAGTTGAGCAATGATGTGCTCATTTCTAAATAATGATGCACAGGCTCTAAAAATTCTGCTCTTTGCAATGCTGAATTTTGTGTATTTTATTGTAATTATTATATTTTGGGGGCTACAAATATCTGTAGAAGAACTCAGTATTTGAGTTATGTGTCCAAAGGGAACAGCTGCCCTCTACTTTACACCTGGTCCATTTGCACTGGATAGAACTCCCCCTGGCTTCTCTTGCAGGTTTGCTCTATAGACACTGAAACATTAGGTGTTAATTAAACTGTCCTTGAGTCACTTAGGTCAGAACACTTCTTATTTGACCTACTTTGTTGGTAATTTATTCCTTGAAATTGTTGGGTCTGGAGACCTAAGGCAGATGAGTGAGATCCCATCACCCTGGAGAGCCATATCATTCCTGCATCCTGAGGAGATGGAGGCCTGCATTTCTGCATCCTGAGAGGGAGTTGTAAACTACATTTCTGTATCCTAAAGGAAGATACAGGGTCTGATAGACCTGCCACAGGGCTGATGAGCAAAATGCTCTCATGAAGAGGAAGATAGCCTTGAAACAGGGTTGTAAAACATGGTAAACTGTCAATTAAAAGCTGTAACCTTGGACAGAGCTGTGAGGAATTGCTCATTAGAGCCATGCAAAAGTTTGGGACCAAGATGAAAGCCACCATGCAGAGATAAGCACCCATTCCTGCCTTCCTTTGTCTCCACTTGTAAATAAACTTTCCAAAGCGGGCCTCCCCTGCTGTTCTTATCTAAACCTTAGGTCTCTAACCCACTACTAGCCCTACTTTATGGGAGAGCACATTCCTTGTAACCTGATACCCTGCACTGCCTTTTAAATATCCTGTGACTCCTTTGTTCAGGGCTCAGACACAGGTACATGTCTGGGCCCACTGGCGTAAAATTAAAATCTGAGTTCTCCACTCCTCTGAGTGTTGCTTGGTTTCTCCTCTGACTATATTGCCACAACATCAAGATTGTTTCCTCGCCCCCAATGAAGGTGCAAACCAAACCAGTTCATCTGAGAAAGCCCACAAATCCATGGCCAATGAGAAAAACCCACTTAACTCAGAATTAGAACATCCATAAAAACCTCAGCCTTCACCTGAGCAGTGAGTTACAGGCTTCTGGTGAAAGGAATATGAGGTCTCAGCGGGCCCCAACCCCCTTGTTGGAGAAACCAGTACCAAACATCCCATGTAGATAAGATAAGCAATGAGGCAGGGCTCAGTTAGGGCATATAGAATGTGAGGAATGCAAGATGTGAGATACGAGCAAGATGTGAGATACGAGCAAGATGTGAGGTACGAGCAAGATGTGAAGTACGTGCAGGATGTGCTCTGCCTACTTGTCTAATGTTGATAACAAAAATATGCACGCCACTGCAGTCTATATAAGATTTCCCCCTAAGAGGCTCAGGGTCTTGCTTTCCTAACCGGTCCTGCGTGTCCGTGTGGGAGCTCGACCCTGGCTAGCCAGTCCAATAAACTCTGCTTTGTTGATTGCATTCACGCCTGGCTCTCTGTCTCTCGGGGGAATAGGATTCCGGGTCCTAACATTTGGAGGTTCCACCGAGATTTCATTTTCTCGAGAGACAGAACCTGCCTGCGAGAAAGCAGGGGCGATCCCAAGTCCTAGGCATTGGGAGGGGATCCCAGACCCTCATTTGGAGGAACTTGAGTGTTCCATTTGGGCCGCGGCGGGGATTCGGCCAATCCCCAGGGAGATTCATTCTGGGAATCTTGCAAGGAGGACCACAGGGTCCTATTGGGAGAGGCTTTCCTCTCATTTGGGCTCGAGCATTTTAGGAACCCTGGCGCCAGGTGAAGAACTAATTGAGCTAGTCGACCGACCACCCGTCAAGTGGACGCCTTTCGGCCTGATATCCCAGTTGGACGGTGAGGAGGTTGAATGGGGTGCGCACCAGTGTGAGAGAAGGACCGGTCCGAGCGAGTGCTGGAGAGTGTTGTGTGTGTGTGGAATTATTGTTGCCTTTACCCTTTTTGTTCTATCTCTCTTGGTGTTTGAGTCTCCTTCCACAATGGGACAGGGACAAACAACCCCAAAGTCTCTGATCCTTTCTCACTTTCCAGAAGTTAAAGAAAGGGCCTTAAATGCGGGTCTGGTCATCAAGAAAGGTAAGTTCGACACCTTTTGTTCTGCAGAGTGGCCCACCTTTGGAGTCGGGTGGCCCATTCAAGGTTCCCTCTCCCTAGACCTGATCACTAAGGTTAAAGCAGTCATTTTTCAGCCAGACAATCGAGGCCATCCAGACCAAGTTCCTTACATTTTGGTTTGGGAGGATCTGGTGAGGAACCCTCCCCCTTGGTTAACAGTTTTTCTGACCCACCCCTCCAGTTCGGCCCCCGGGGCTAAAACCCCAGTCACGCCCACCTTGATCATAAAGGAGGAGGAAAAACTTCCTCTTCCCACCTTGACCGGTCCTCAAATTAGGGCATCTCCTTCACCATCTCCGGTCTTACCAGAGAGTTCCCCCCTTTACCCATCCCTCGCAGGGGCAGAGGAAGATCGGCCGCCTCCATACGTGACTCCCCCTGGCCAAGCCAGTGCCCCGGAGGAGGAAATTTCCTCATCCTCCTCAACAGGACTGGCAGCAGGAGGAGGAATGGGTCGAAGACTTCGCCCCCGAGGGATCCGGGAAAGGGAGGGGGAAGACGGGCCCCCCTCATCAACACAGGGGGAGGAAACTGTCCCTACACTTCCAGTCCGGATGGTGGGCCAAGGGGGACCGGGAGGAGGGCAACAGTTTCAGTACTGGCCCTTCTCCTCCAGTGATCTATATAACTGGAGGACGCAGAACCCGCCCTTTTCTGAAGACCCCAAGTGTCTCATAGATCTCCTGGAGTCCATCATGCATACACACCGTCCCACTTGGGATGACTGTCATCAGCTGCTCAATACTCTTTTTACGACGGAGGAACGAGAGCGCATCCTCAACGAAGCGAGGAAGAACGTCTTGGGGGATAATGGGAGACCCACAACTCTCCAACCGGCCATAGACGAGGCTTTTCCCCTACGCCGCCCTAATTGGGATTTCGGGACCGCAGAAGGTAGGGAGCGTCTTCGGATCTACCGCCAGACTCTTATGGCCGGTCTCCGAGCGGCCGCTAGAAGGCCCACCAATTTTGCAAAAGTAAAAGCAGTCATTCAAGGGGAAAACGAAAGCCCAGCCGGTTTCTTAGAGCGCCTCCATGAGGCATACCGTCAGTACACCCCGATTGACCCTGAGGCGGACCTCCACCGGTCTGCTGTGGTACTCTCATTCATTAATCAGGCAGCTCCAGACATTAGGAGAAAACTCAATAAACAGGAAAACTTAGGGGAGATGACTATAAGGGAAATGCTACAGGTAGCAGAAAAAGTCTTTACCGCTAGGGAAACTCCAGAAGAAAGGGAGGAAAGACAGAGAAAGGAAGACAGGGAAGCCCAGGAGAAATTGAGAAAGGAGGACCGGGAGTTCCAGGCTAAGGAAAACCGAAAGCAACAGAGAGAAATGGCTCGTATTTTCCTAGCGGGTGTCCGGGACCAACCCAGAGGAGGGGGCCACGCCAGGACCCCGGATAAGGAACACTGTTTTTACTGTAAGGAAACGGGGCATTGGAAGAGAGAATGTCCTAAGTTAAAGGGAAGAAGAGGGTTTGGAAGGAGACCGGGGGAAAACAGGGAAAGGGAACGAGCAGTAGAGCAGGCCAGAGTCCTACTAGCCGGAGAAGAGGACTGAAGGAGACGGGGCTCAGACCCCCTCCCCGAGTCCTGGGTAACAATGCATGTGGAGGGGAAGCCGATGGGGTTCATGGTGGATACCGGCGCCCAATATTCGGTTTTAAACAAGGCACATGGACCTTTGAACAAGGCACGAACAAGTGTTGTTCAGGGGGCCACCGGTACGCAGTTATGTACATGGACTACCAAAAGAAAGGTGAACTTAGGAAAACACCAGGTCACACACTCCTTCTTGGTCGTCCCTGAGAGCCCCGCTCCCCTGCTCGGACGGGACCTACTCACCAAAATAGGGGCCCATATCCATTTTGAACCAGATGGAATAATTGTGACTGATCGAGAAGGGAGCCCGATTCATGTCTTGTCCCTATCATTGGCTGACGAGCATCGTCTGTTTGAGAGTCAACAGGAACCAGGAGGGGACATGACTCATTGGGTAAAAAGATTTCCCACGGCCTGGGCGGAGACTGCGGGAACCGGCCTCGCCAAACACCTCCTGCCCGTAGTTATACAATTGAAGGCTTCTGCTCTCCCCATTCGGGTGAAACAGTATCCTATGCCTGAGGAGGCCCGAAGAGGCATAGCCCCTCATATCCACAGGCTAATAAAGGAAGGAGTACTGCGACCTTGTCAGTCTGCCTGGAATACTCCTCTGCTCCCCGTCCGAAAGCCGGGAAGCGGGGACTATAGGCCTGTGCAAGACCTACGAAAGGTAAACGAGCGGACGGAGGACATTCATCCCACCGTTCCGAATCCCTATTCCTTGCTCAGCCACCTACCCCCCTCGCAAGTATGGTATACAACCCTTGATTTGAAAGATGCTTTCTCCAGCATTCCATTGTCAGAAATTAGTCAGCCGCTATTTGCTTTCGAATGGCAAGAAGATGGGGGCCAATCCGGACAGCTCACTTGGACCAGACTGCCGCAAGGATTTAAAAACTCTCCCACCCTGTTTAATGAGGCCCTGAGCCAGGACCTGGAACCTTTTCGTCGGAGCCACCCACGAGTCACTCTATTACAGTATGTTGATGACTTACTGTTAGCGGCAGAAACCCGAGAGGAGTGCATCAAGGCTACTGAACACCTGCTAACGGAATTAGGTGAGCTGGGGTATCGGGCAAGTGCCAAGAAAACTCACATCTGTAAAAGGTCAGTGACATATTTGGGTTATCGGATTGCAGATGGGGCAAGATGGCTGACTGATGCCATGAAACAGACTATTCTGGCTATCCCATCCCCGACATCCACTAGGGGGGTGAGAGAATTCCTGGGCTCCGCGGGGTTCTGTAGACTCTGGATTCCAGGATTTGCGGAAATAGCCAGACCCCTATATGAGGCCACCAAAGAAGCTCCAGATTGGAGTTGGGGAGAGAGAGAACAACAGGCCTTTGATCAGCTAAAAGACGCTCTTTTGCAGGCCCCTGCCTTAGCCTTGCCAGATCCTACAAGACCATTCACTCTGTTTGTAGATGAGAAAAAGGGGGTAGCCAAAGGAGTCTTGACCCAACAGCTAGGTCCCTGGAAGAGACCAGTGGCATACTTTTCCAAGAAATTAGACGCAGTAGCGGCAGGATGGCCCCCCTGCCTCCGCATCATAGCGGCCATTGCCGTGCTGGTGAGAGAAGCCGATAAACTAACCTTTGGACAGGCCCTCTGGGTAACGGCCCCTCACCCGGTGGAGGGAATCCTTAAACAACCCCCTGGGAAATGGATGACGAATGCCAGGCTCACCCACTACCAGGGGCTCTTGTTGGATTCCCCTCGGATCACATTCACAGATCCCGTAATCCTGAACCCTGCCACCTTGTTGCCTAACCCGGAACTGCAGACACCTGTCCATAACTGCAAAGAATTCCTCTCCGAAGTTACACAGGTACGGGCTGACCTAAAGGATACCCCCCTGTCCGGCTGCAAATTAAACTGGTACACGGATGGAAGCAGTTTTTTCCAAGATGGAGCCCGAAGGGCAGGGGCAGCTGTAGTCGACCAAGAAGGAAATACGGTATGGAGCAGCGCCCTCCCACCCGGAACATCAGCCCAAAAAGCGGAATTAATTGCCTTGGCAGAGGCCCTGGAGAGGGCAAAAGGAAAGCGAGTCAATATCTACACCGATAGCCGCTATGCTTTCGGTACCATCCATGTCCACGGGGCCATCTATCGCGAAAGAGGATTCCGCACAGCAGAAGGAAAACATCTAAAGAACCTAGCCGAAGTCCAGCGTCTATTAATGGCAGTGGAAAAACCGAAGGCAGTGGCAGTGATGTATGTCCCCGGCCACCAGTCTGCCAAGACGCCGGAAGCTGTCGGTAACAACAGAGCAGATCAAGAAGCAAAGAGAGTAGCAATGGTGAGTCCTCCCATGGAGACAGGGCAACCTTCCACGGTTGCGGCGATAGACGTGCCGGTCCCAGAGCTCCCTCCGCTACCCCCCCGACCAGAATACTCCACAGAGGATTTCACTTGGATGAGAGCCCACTCCCCCTTTAGAGAAGGGGAAGACGGATGGAAAAGCGACTTGGAAGGCAAGTTAATTCTGCCTGAAAAACTCGGACGATTCCTGTTGGCTAACTTACATAAGTCCACCCATTTGGGGCGGAGAAAATTACTAGACTTGTTGACATCTGCGCAGCTCCGATTTCCGAACCAGACCATAGCAGTCCGCCAAATTGTGGAAGATTGTGCCAGCTGCACAATCATGAAACCAGGACGAAGGGAGGGGCACCATACAGGTACTCGGGAATGGGGGAGGGCTCCGGGAAGAAGTTGGGAAGTGGATTTTACTGAGGTAAAACCGGGAAAGTTTGGGTACAAATATTTGCTGGTATTCATAGATACCTTTTCAGGCTGGGTGGAGGCTTTTCCTACAAAGAAGGAGACGAGTCAGGTAGTGGCAAAGGCTTTGCTAGAGGAAATCATACCCAGATATGGGGTGCCCGAGGCAATTGGGTCAGATAACGGTCCGGCTTTTGTTAGTAAGGTCCTGCAGGGACTAGCCCAGACTATGGGGGCCAATTGGAAGCTACATTGTGAATATAACCCCCAGAGCTCAGGGCAAGTAGAAAGGATGAATAGGACACTAAAGGAGACTTTAGCCAAATTGGCCCTGGAGACTGGCGGTGATTGGGTGACGCTCCTTCCCTTGGCCATCTTCCGAGTCCGGAACTCCCCCTATGTCCATGGGCTAACTCCCTTTGAGATCCTGTATGGGGCTCCACCCCCCATCATTCAGAGGACCTTAAGCCCAGAACTAGGTGATCTGGCCCCAAATTACCTGACCATGTTGCAGGCTTTAGCTAAAGTGCAACAACGGATTTGGCCCTTAATTCAAGCATACCACGCTGTTAAGAGGGACCCGGCTCCGGAACATGGCATAGTCCCGGGTGACATGGTATGGGTTAAAAGGCATCAGTCCAAAACCCTAGAGCCTAGATGGAAAGGGCCTTATGTTGTACTGTTTACTACCCCTACCGCCCTCAAGGTTGATGGCATCGGACCTTGGATCCACCACTCCCACGTGCGTCGAGCCAATCATCAAAAACAAGAAGGGGTCAAGGAGTGGACTGTACGGCGGCACCCAGACAACCCATTAAAGCTAAAGCTTTTGTGGCCCCGGGAACATGCAGAGCCTTCAGGAGCAGCCACGGATGGGGTGGCTGATCGCTCTGATCTTGCTCAATGCCCAGAGCGGGAGCCTCGCAGAAACCAACCCTCACCAGCCCTATAAGCAAACCTGGATACTCACCGATGGGGAGACTCATACCACCCTCAACGAGACTACTCGCACTGCCCCCATAGGAACTTGGTGGCCGGAGCTTCAGTTCTGCTTCAGAGACATCAATCCTGCCTACAAGTCTACTGCCCCGGAGTCAGCCCGACGTTATGGGTTTTATGCCTGCCCCGGCCACAAAAAGAACCAGGAATGTGGGGGGATACAATACTCCTTCTGTAGGTCATGGGCATGTGTCACATCCAATGATAGTGAATGGAAATGGGGGATATCAAAATCAGACCTAGTCAAATTTGCCTTTGTAAATGGGATATTAAGGGGGCACAGAATTCCAATACCCACCCATAAATGCCAGCCCACGGATCTAGATAGAATCAAGGTCACTTTCACTGAAACTGGCAAGAAGGACACCCCTGGGTGGATACAAGGTAAGGTATGGGGACTTGTATTTTATAAATATGGTGGACATGCTGGCTCGACCATAGTGGTCAGATTAAAAATTGAGCCCATAGGGCCACCGTCCACAGCAGTAGGCCCCAATAAGGTACTTAGGCCACCCAATGTAAAGCCATCTCCCCAACCTTCCACAACTCACCACCTTCCCTCAACCATAGCTCGGGCTAATGTTACAACTCCAAGACCATCAGAAACCAGCCCTCCCCTGGTGAGGCCCAGTCTCATGACCGCATCTAAAGACCCCCTCTGGGAGCTAGTGGGTGCTGCCTTCCTGACGTTAAACCACACCAACCCTAACATGACTAACTCCTGTTGGTTATGTTATGATGTGAGGCCCCCATTCTATGAGGCAATAGGGCTAAACACCACTCACGATACCTCATCTGAGGAAAACCCTACTCAATGTTCCTGGGGAGACCGTAAGAGAGGTCTGACCATACAGCAGGTAAACGGCCAAGGAACCTGCTTAGGAAAAGTGCCAAAGAACAGACGGGACTTATGTACTGTTATTAACGCCAGTTCTACCTGGGGAAATGCTATTAAATGGGTAATTCCAAAGGACAATGGGTGGTGGCTATGCTCGCGGTCCGGACTCACCCCATGCCTATCAACTAAGGTGTTTAACAGCTCTAAAGAATTCTGTGTTATAGTGGTTGTGCTGCCCCGCATCCTCTATCATTCGGAGGAAAGTCTATATTCATACTGGAATATAGGAACAGGTGAGAGAAAGAAGAGAGAGCCTATTTCTACACTAACCATTGCTACCCTACTTAGCCTAGGGGTGGCTGGGGCAGGGACCGGCATAGCCTCCCTGGCTACTCAACATAAAGGGATGTCTTCGCTGCGCGCAGCCATAGACGAAGATATAGAGAGAATAGAAACCTCCATTAGCCACCTAGAAAAATCCCTCACTTCTCTGTCTGAGGTAGTACTTCAAAACCGACGAGGTCTGGACTTGTTGTTCCTCCAAAAAGGGGGACTATGTGTTGCTCTAGGGGAAGAATGTTGTTTTTACGCTGACCATACCGGAGTTGTTCGTGACTCCATGTCTAAACTCCGAAAGAGCCTGGAACAAAGAAAACGAGAAAAAGAGGCAGGGGAAAGCTGGTTCGAGTCTTGGTTTAACCAGTCCCCATGGATGGCTACCCTTTTATCTGCACTGGCAGGGCCAATAATAATCATCCTACTGCTTGTTACCATAGGACCCTGGATTCTAAACCGACTTATGACTTTTGTCAAAAGTCGAATTAATACTATCCAACTTCTGGTCCTCCGCCAACAATATCAGGCTCTTCATCCTCTCGAGGATGATTCCTCAATTTAGGCCATAAGAAAGGGGGGAATGAAAGGAATATGAGGTCTCAGCGGGCCCCAACCCCCTTGTTGGAGAAACCAGTACCAAACATCCCATGTAGATAAGATAAGCAATGAGGCAGGGCTCAGTTAGGGCATATAGAATGTGAGGAATGCAAGATGTGAGATACGAGCAAGATGTGAGATACGAGCAAGATGTGAGGTACGAGCAAGATGTGAAGTACGTGCAGGATGTGCTCTGCCTACTTGTCTAATGTTGATAACAAAAATATGCACGCCACTGCAGTCTATATAAGATTTCCCCCTAAGAGGCTCAGGGTCTTGCTTTCCTAACCGGTCCTGCGTGTCCGTGTGGGAGCTCAACCCTGGCTAGCCAGTCCAATAAACTCTGCTTTGTTGATTGCATTCACGCCTGGCTCTCTGTCTCTCGGGGGAATAGGATTCCGGGTCCTAACACTGGGCTCTGAGGCACTTCCCTAAATGTAGCCTTTCCTTTCTCTCTAATAAATCCTACTTTATATACCGGCTTTGGTTCCTCATTCAGCTGCCTCACAAGCCAGTTCTCTGGCCTGTGAAGGCAAGGACCCTTGACTCCAGCCTGCGACACCTTCGACACCCGCACATAACCAAATGAACAGTGAGTGAAGGAGACTCCAATCAACTGTCAACAATAAAGAGTTCACCTGACCTGCATTTTAAGCAGATACATTTAGTGAAGAGAAATTAAGGTGGCATTTTAAAATAAAATGAAACTCAATAAAACAAAGATTTTGCCCAGGCAAAAATATCTTGCATCATGGTCTTTTATAGGCAGTTAGTGACTAACTAGGGGAGATTGAAGGCATCAAACACCATATGGAGAGATAAGTATGGCTTATTTTTAAATTGCATTTGTGTCACACAATTAAACATTAAAACTCTGCACTCCAAAAGAATCTGCTACAAAATTTGAAGGTTTTGCAAGTTTCATTGTAACCACTTTGAAGATTTTTGAAGACAAAATACACCATTAGAAGCACAGAAAAATATTTTTTAAAGTCATAAAAAAGCAACCAAATAATTTACAATCCAAACCACAGAACAGCTCAAACAATAACCAATATTAAATCCAAGCTATGTCCTTTCAATCAGCAGAAGGTATCCCTGACTGTATCTCCCTTAAACCTACAAAGGAAATAAGAGCTCTGGTAGCTGACTTGTCCCAACAGGGAGCCAGAAGGAACCGAATTGCTGCAAGACTGACCATTGTATTCAGAACATAAAAGAAGAGTTTCAGCAGAATTGAGGTTAAGCAGGTGTGTTTTGACATCATTTTGCTGCTGAAGCAAAACCAATATTGATTTAATCAGTGCAATGAATCTGACTTCTGGTAGGAATCATAACATAAAGACCAAATAAGAAAATTAGCATTTTGTTTTTACACATTTCCCTGAGTGAATTTCAGAAAGAAAAATCAGGGTTTTTTTTTTTTTATTTTAAGAAAAAATATCCCTTTCTTGTTTCTTTATGTCATATCTGAAAGTAGAAAATAATGGAAGACTATAAGAACACTATTTAATGAGTAGTACCAAAACAAAAGCCTGTTTTCAAGGACAGACACCAGGGCCTGCACTTCCTACTTCTGTTGCCATTTGTAAAGGACAGCAATGGGGTTCCAATACCATAAGGGTGCTCTGAATAGTTAGTTAGTATGCAAATAGAGCTCTTATAATAGGGTCCAGAACATAATAAACAATGTATGTCCTTGTTGTCTTTTTAAGTGATTATTTCTAATTATTTTGTTTTCTTTTGGCAGAGTGGAGATTTGATCTCAATAGCTCAAGTTAATGGGCAATTCAAATAACATTGAATAATATCTCCTATTTGATGACTATTTAATATGTGCTAAATATTCATCATATGTAAACTATTGAACTTAATTTTCATAATACTCTAGTGGTGGGTGTTATTGTTTTTCCAATTCTATAGTTGAAAATTTGAGGTTTAGAAAGATAAGTAAATTGCTCAGAAGATCCCACAGCTGAAAAGTGGCTGTATCAGCACTTTATCCAGGCAATTTGATCAAAGCAGCTGCTCCTAATAACTAAACTAAAAGTCCAAAACAAACAAATAATGAACCAGGATTTATAATGGCCAAAATCAAAACATAAATTATGATATAAATAAGTTACATTTCTGCATAGAGGACCATACTCAATGCCATAGATGGCACATACATGACAGACACACAAATATGACAAATATATACCTAATATTCAAAAACTGTAACATTTATTTGAAAATAAAATAGCAGTCAACAACATCAGCAGGAACTCAGAAAATCTTTTTGTACTTTAAGATTTAAATACTTCTGTCTTAAGCCTACAGGGAGTCTGGAGGTATATCTCAAGTGATAGAGTGCCTACCTAGCATGCACAGAGTCATAGGTTCTGCAAAAATAAAATTAAAGTCTTCAGGGAATAAATTCCTTCAATTGTCCTTTTCTTTTGTTAGTGTATATTAACTGTATAAAAGGGTTTCATAGTGATATTTCCATACATGCATATAATACACTTTGATCAAATTCACCCCATTACTCTTCTTTATCTCCCCTTCCCCTTTTTAAAACATTTTAATAGGTTTCATTATCCTGTGTTCATATATACATATGACGTATTTCCATCATATTCAACCCCCCCACCTTCTCTCAGCTGTCATTTTCCATGGTGAGTGTCTATGTGGTAACCTCATGCTTTGATACTTGCAAAGGGAAGAGGCAGGGATATTTTGATTTCAGGATAAATTCATATGGATGCTAAATGATGCCCTCTGAATGAAGGGCCAGGACCCAGTGATTGAAAAATTTTTTTTTCAAAATGATGCTGATGTAATAGCTCTAAATAACCCACAGTCTGTCAATTAATGGGTATTTTTATTTCTTCTTTCAAGTCACTCAGGAAGAATGGCAAATTAATCTTCATGACCTCTCTAGAGCTTTCACATGAATCCTTGAGGTTGAAACTCCAGGATACCCCTTGCTCTTTATTATCTTCCATCTATAACATGACAGAATAAGTGTCTTAAAGAACATACATTCCTCTTAGACTCTTAAATTCAGCCAGTGCTATTGGTATTATTAACTTATGTGGAAGCAAAGCTGCATACTTCATTTCTCAATTGTAACCACCAACAGCCCCGCATCTGGTGCATTTCTTGCAGACATGTAAGAACTCACCAAGTTTTTTCATCTCCAACCACATCTTCCATTTGGGCATGCAGTGTCTTAAAAATCTTATTCCTGTAGTATTTTGTTTTCTATGGGCTTTTAAAAGGTCTGATGAAGGTGTATTATGTTGATCAGCATTTGTTTCTGTAGGCAATCTCTTCCCAGTTACTCTTAATCCAGTACCCAGGCTGCCCCAGCCCCATTGGAGATCTTCCTTCAACACATGTATATTGCCAACACCATTATGTGACTTTGACTTCTTCTGTCACAAACACAGAGATGGTGTGTCACCATAAGAGTTCAGAGACAAAAGAATCATCTGTGGTAGCAAGAAGTAAACATCATACAGTAAAAATGGTGCGTGATAACCAGATCAAAAGGGATTTCACCATTTAGAATCTCTAATATGATGTGTAAAATACTAAGAGCACCAAAGTTTGGATAAACTTCATGAGAGAATCAGTGGTGACCTACTTTCTCTGGTTTGTGACTTCTTGACTTTTTGACAAAAAAATAAATAAATAAATAAAGTCAGTCTTGAATCCTATGCAAGTTTTCATTCTCATCAATCCTTAAATGCAGATTGGATTCTGTAGTTTAGCACCTTACCTCCCCCTTCTCTTCTAGTTTCCACCAAAACTAAAAAAGCAATATATTTCATCACATAAAATATGTAGGACCAGAACTAAACTTTAGGAAACTTCTGTAAAACCTAATATCTTATGCATTCTAACTGGAAAGAGCAACTCTGTTATTAATTTTTCAAAGTACAGGACAGTTTCCATTCTTCCTACCCCTTGAGTTTAAAGCTCCAGAGAGAGAGAGAGAGAGAGAGAGCTTAAGATCAGGATACTATTACAAAGATGCTTAGTTCAACCGTTATAATGTGGCTTCCCAGATCTCTTCAAATCTGAAATTCAACCTTACTAAATTCTCAAAGGTCACATTGTGCTTTACTCTTTTTCTACAGATAGTCAATGCTCATTGGTACCCAAGCATCAGATTTCTTGCCTACCAGGGAGAAGGTATAATTTGAAATCATAGACTTGACTGCAGTCAGAAGAACAGACCTTATAAAGCAGTTTAATTAAAATTTAGACCTAAGGTTACCTTCACCAGAATTCAGAGTTGAGAATGAATATTTCTGGGTTCCACCCAAAACCTGGATCATAATCTCTACAAAAGTTGTTTCTGTATTTGAAAATGTTTCTCATTAACTTTTTTTTTCAATGCAATATGCCATTTTATTTTTATCTCTTCTTACTTCAAAGATAAGGAAGGCCTATTAATTAGTAAATCTAGTCAAAAGTATACCTATGCATCTATGTTAACATCAAAGTTTCATGTATTGAGAAATTGATTTAAAAATGTTTCTCATTTCTTTTTTTTTTAATTTTTATTGTTTTATTATTCATATGTGCATACAATGCTTGGGTCATTTCTCCCCCAGCCCCCACCCCCTCCCTTACCACCCACTCTGCCCCCTCCCAATCCCCTCAACCCCCTCGATACCCAGCAGAAACTATTTTGCCCTTATCTCTAATTTTGTTGAGGAGAGAGTATAAGCAATAATAGGAAGGAACAAGGGTTTTTGCTGGTTGAGATAAGGATAGCTATACAGGGCATTGACTCACATTGATTTCCTGTGCGTGTGTGTTACCTTCTAGGTTAATTCTTTTAGATCTCACCTTTTCTCTAGTACCTGTTCCCCTTTTCCTATTGGCCTCAGTTGCTTTTAAGGTATCTGCTTTAGTTTCTCTGTGTTGAGGGCAACAAATGCTAGCCAATTTTTTAGGCCTCTTACCTATCCTCATATCTCCCTTGTGTGCTCTCGCTTTTATCATGTGCTCAAAGTCCATTCCTCTTATTGTGTTTGCCCTTGATCTAATGTCCACATATGAGGGAGAACACATGATTTTTGGTCTTTTGGGCCAGGCTAACCTCACTCAGAATGATGTTCTCCAATTCCATCTATTTACCAGCGAATGATAACATTTCGTTCTTCTTCATGGCTGCATAAAATTCCATTGTGTATAGATACCACATTTTCTTAATCCATTCGTCAGTGGTGGGGCATCTTGGCTGTTTCCATAACTTGGCTATTGTGAATAGTGCCGCAATAAACATGGGTGTGCAGGTGCCTCTGGAGTAACCTGTGTCACAGTCTTTTGGGTATATCCCCAGGAGTGGTATTGCTGGATCAAATGGTAGATCAATGTCTAGCTTTTTAAGTAGACTCCAAATTTTTTTCCAGAGTGGTTGTACTAGTTTACACTCCCACCATCAGTGTAAGAGGGTTCCATTTTCCCCCCCTGCATCCTTGCCAACACCTGTTGGTGGTGGTGTTGCTAATGATGGCTATTCTTACAGGGGAGAGGTGGAGTCTTAGTGTAGTTTTAATTTGCATTTCCTTTATTGCTAGAGATGGTGAGCATTTTTTCATGTGTTTTTTGGCCATTTGAATTTCTTCTTTTGAGAAAGTTCTGTTTAGTTCACTTGCACATTTCTTTATTGGTTCATTAGTTTTGGGAGAATTTAGTTTTTTAAGTTCCCTATATATTCTGGTTATCAGTCCTTTGTCTGATGTGTAGCTGGCAAATATTTTCTCCCACTCTATGGGTGGTCTCTTCAGTTTAGAGACCATTTCTTTTGATGAACAAAAGCTTTTTAGTTTTATGAAGTCCCATTTATCTATGCTATCTCTTAGTTGCTATGCTGCTGGGGTTCCGTTGAGAAAGTTCTTACCTATACTTACTAACTCCAGAGTATTTCCTACTCTTTCCTGTATCAACTTTAGAGTTTGGGGTCTGATATTAAGATCCTTGTTCCATTTTGAGTGTATCTTGGTATAGGGTGATAAAAATGGATCTAGTTTCAGTTTTTTGCAGACTGCTAACCCGTTTTCCCAGCAGTTTTTGTTGAAGAGGCTGCTATTTCTCCATCGTATATTTTTAGCTCCTTTGTCAAAGACAAGTTGGTTATAGTTTTGTGGCTTCATATCTGGGTCCTCTATTCTGTTCCACTGGTCTTCATGTCTGTTTTTGTGCCAGTACCGTGCTGTTTTTATTGTTATTGCTTTGTAACATAGTTTGAAGTGAGGTATTGTGATACCTCCAGCATTGTTCTTTTGTCTGAGTATTGCCTTGGCTATTTGTGGCCTCTTGTGTTTCCATATAAATTTCACAGTGGATTTTTCAGTCTCTTTAATGAATGTCATTGGAATTTTGATGGGAATTGCATTAAACATGTACATTACTTTTGGGAGTATCGACATTTTTACTATGTTGATTCTACCAATCCATGAGCATGGGAGATCTCTCCACTTTCTATAGTCTTCCTCAATCTCTTTCTTCAGAAGTGTATAGTTTTCCTTGTAGAGGTCTTTCACATCTTTTGTTAGGTTTACACCTAGGTATTTGATTTTTTTTGAGGCTATTGTAAATGGAATTGTTTTCATACATTCTTTTTCCATTTGCTCATTGTTAGTGTATAGAAATGCTAATGATTTTTCTATGTTGATTTTATATCCTGCTACTTTGCTATAGCTATTGATGATGTCTAGAAGCTTCTGAGTAGAGTTTTTTGGGTCTTTAAGGTATAGGATCATGTCATCTGCAAATAGGGATATTTTGACAGTTTCTTTACCTATTTGTATTCCTTTTATTCCTTCTTCTTGCCTAATTGCTCTGGCTAGGAATTCCAGTACTATGTTGAATAGGAGTGGAGATAGTGGGCATCCTTGTCTGGTTCCTGATTTTAGAGGAAATGGTTTCAGTTTTTCTCCGTTAAGTATAATGCTGGCTGTAGGTTTGTCATATATAGCTTTTATAATGTTGAGGTACTTTCCTTCTATTCCTAGTTTTCTTAGAGCTTTTATCATGAAATTGTGTTGGATCTTATCAAAGGCTTTTTCTGCATCTATTTGAGATGATCAAGTGGTTTTTGTCTTTGCTTCTGTTAATATGGTTTATTACATTTATTGATTTTCATATGTTGAACCACCCCTGCATCCCTAGGATGAAGCTTATTTGGTCGTGGTGAATAATCTTTTTGATGTGTTGCTGAATTTGGTTTGCCATTACTTTGTTGAGGATTTTTGCATCGATATTCATTAAGGAGATTGGTCTATAGTTCTCTTTTTGGAGGTGTACTTTTTAATTCATTTTGTCAAGCATTGCCTTTTGACGGGTGAGTTAAGTCTGTTAACATTAAATGTTAGTACTGATAGGTATGTGGTGATTCCTGTCATTTAGTTGTCTTAGTTGTTTGAAGGTTTGATTTGTGTACCTAAGTTGAGGTTACTCTCTACTTTCTTGCTTTTTCTTTTCCTGTGGTTTGGTGCTGCCTGCTCTTTCATGGTTAAGTTGGGTTTCACTTTCTGTGTGCAGAAACCCTTGAAGAATCTTTTGTAGTGGTGGCTTTGCTATCACATATTGTTTTAGTTTGTGCTTATCATGGAAGACTTTTATTGTTCCATCTATTTTGAATGATAGTTTTGCTGGGTAGAGTATCCTGGGTTTGAAGTTATTTTCATTCAGTGTCTGGAAGATCTCACCCCATGCTCTTCTTGCTTTTAATGTTTCTGTTGAGAAGTCTGCTGTGATTTTGATGGGCTTACCTTTGTATGTTACTTGTTTTTTCTCTCTTACAGCCTTCAATATTCTTTCCCTAGTTTCTGAACTTGTTGTTTTAATGATGATATGTCGTGGGGTACTTCTATTTTGATCTGGTCTGTTTGGTGTCCTGGAGGCCTCTTGCATCTCTATGGGACTATCTTTCTCTAGATTTGGGAAATTTTCCATCATTATTTTGTTGAATATATTATGCATTCCCTTCGCTTGCACCTCTTCTCCTTCTTTGATGCCCATGATTCTCAAGTTTGGTCTTTTGATGGAGTCGGTGAGTTCTTGCATTTTCTTTTCACAGGTCTTGAGTCTTTAAATTAATAGGTCTTTGGTTTTTCCTCTAATTACCATTTCATTTTCAAGTTCTGAGATTCTGTCTTCTGTTTGTTCTATTCTGCTGGATTGGCCTTCCATTTTGTTTTGCAGTTCTGTTTCATTCTTTTTCTGAGGTTTTCCATATCCTGGGTAGTTTCCTCTTTATTGTTTATTTTTGACCCGAGTTCATTTATCTGTTTATTAATCATGTTCTCTGTTTCACTTTGGTGTTTAAAGTGCTTCTATGGTTTCCTTTATTTCTTCTTTTGCTTTTTCAAATTCTCTATTTTTGTTGTCTTGGAATTTCTTGAGTGTCTCCTGTACATTTCTGTTGACAATATCCAGTATCATCTCTATAAAATTCTCATTGAGTACCTGTAGTATGTCTTCTTTTAAATTATTCTTGTGGGGCTTCATTGGGTTCTTTGGCATAGTTTATCTTCTTTGTTGGAGTCTGGATCTGAGTATCTGTTTTCTTCATTCACCTCTGGTTCCTGTACTCATTTTTTGCTGTGGGGAAACTGGTTTCCCTGTTTTTTCTGTCTTCCCATGCTTTGCCTTGATGTTGTTACTGTCCCTGTACTGTGTGCAATTAAGTATTTTCTAGCTTGTAATAATAACAATGGTAATATTTAGAATGGAAGGGTGAGAGGAGATGGAAAGCAAGAAGTTAAAGAAAAGTGAAAAACAAATAAACAGACAAGTAGGAGAAACAAAACAAGGAATCAAACAAGAAAGTTTCAAAGGTATAAGCAGGGAGCATTAGTTTACTAATTGACAGTAAGCTGAACAAGCCTTAGAGAGACAGAGAGAGGATTGAAAATAAAAAATAAAAAGAATAAAGATAAGAATAAAAATAAAAAATAAGTAAATGAAAGAAATATATATATAAATAAAATAAAACAAAATGAAAAATAGATTAAAAATAAAACCTCCAAGTTCAAATGCAATGAAGTTTCAGTCTTAATAATTTTGGTGTCCATCCCTCCAATCCTGGAGATGGTGCCTCTGATGTTGTTCTGTAGTTGTCTCACTAAAGGGGAAACATAAAGTAGTACAAAACTGCAGAAAAAAAAAAAAACACCAAGTGTACCAGGTTCAAATGCAATACAGTTTCAGTAAGTTTTTCAGCATGCAGGTGTAGTTCAGTTTTTGTTTCAACAAAGGTAGGGAGAGAGAGAAAAAAAAAAGAGTCTGGAGACAGTTCTGTGAATGGCTATCTGCAGCTGTGGCTTGCCTGGCCCTGCTGTCAGCCTGCTGTAGCTGGAGGTGTTATTTATGCAGATCTCTGGGGTGAGCTTAGGACTCACCTGGCCCCACGGGCTTTGTTTACTCAGAGTTCTCCTGTGTGTGAGCCACTGCTATATGCTTTCCCCTTTCCAAGCATACTGGGAAAGGTGACACTGCACCCACTTTCTCAGGCCTGTGTGTTTGTTTACAGCTCACCTGGGAGGTGGGTCTTCCCCTCTCTCCTGTGGAGTTTTCCTCCCTCTGCCACTCTCACAAGCTTTCCCACTCCTTGTTGCTGGGTGCATGCACCCACTCCTGCCGGAGCCTCTCCGGCCAGGCCCGGTTTGCTTATTTACAGTTCTGGGAGGGATTCCCCTCCCCCCTTCAGCACTCGGGGTGCCCCACCCTCTTTGCTATGTGTCCTTATTGTTCTTATTGCTTATTACTCAGTTTCTCTTTTTTCCCCGGGTGGGGGTCAGTCTGTCCAGGAGGCTATGCTGATCTGGCCCAGGGTTGTCTGTGGAAGTACTGTGTACAACTTAGCTCACCTTGTCTGTGTCTTCCCAAGCCGTCTGGGCATGGGCGACTGGCAGCAGCCCGGGGGCCCTCCTGGTTTCTCTGTTCAATGTGAAGTGGAGATTCTCTGCACAGGCTGCAGGTGTGGAGGGGTCAAAGTTTTGCCTCTTCTTGGTGGTTTTGCCTACAAGGTGTGTCTCCAGTGTCTCTCCAAGATTTCACTATAGGAGGCACGCGCTTTCTGCTTCCTCCCTCTAGCCGCCATCTTGGAATTTCTCCCCTCATTAACTTTTAATAATAGAAATCTTCAGGCCATTATTATAAGTCATCTCATTCTGCAGATAACATCTGAGCATATGTGTACAAATTGCATATGTAATATAGGAAATATGTATTTTTCCCTTCATAATTTAACCAAATAACACAATGTCACATTTTTTAAAAATTATGACTATATCTTTCTGTGTTTTGTTTGCTTAAGGTGCCCTGAATTGGAATGATCTAATGGTTTTCTCAGGTATTAATTTTCTAGACCCTAATCCTGAAATGAGAGTTCAGGAGATGTGACTTCCATTGCCAGCTATACCACTCACTTTTTGAGTGATAGCAAATCTATTGTCTTTGTTTTAAAATGAGGGACTTGCTATCTTTTAGAACCATTTTAGTTGCAAAATTAAATAACTATATCAAATGCTGATTTGAAATTTGGGGAACTATATGGTTAAGAGACAGATTGTCAGACAAATAGCAGCCATCCACTCATATGCTCTCAACAGAACACTAAGAAAAAAATCTATCTCCTCTGCTTAATTCTCTAATTTAATTAAAAACTCCATTTGATTTCATTTGCAGAAGGCACTGATACAGGTCTTACCAATGGCACCAAGTGTATGGTCTCCAAATGTCAGGAAAAGTGTTTTGTATACTGAGATCAGAGTTTCTCTAAGTACAAAAGTTTGGTACTTATGTGGTTTGAGTCTAGAAAAATACATTAAATACAATGAGATGGACAACCCAAATATCAAGTGGTGGAGAAACAGCTTCATTTTAATCAGATGCAATGGTCAGGGACAAAAAGTGACAGATAAACCACGATTGAGTAAGGTTTGTTCCACTATAAAGCCAAGGAGTTCTCCAGAGCTGCACAGGTATATTAAAGGAGTCCATTAAGCTACCACAAAGGAAATGCACTGAAATAGAATTCTTCTCAGTTTGTTGATGTGGATGCTCAGGAGAGTTGAATATTCTTCCTGGTAGTTGTTCTCAGTGTCAAAGAATTGGAATGAAGATATATACTTGACATCTCATACATTTTTCCATTTCATATGCATGTTTGACAACAGATTTTCATTTTTAGATGTGTTAAGGGTGAGAATGAATTGAAATATCATATATTGGACAGAGGAGTCAGAAACAGGATGGAAAAATCACACCAAGAGTGCCAAGCATTTCGTGATAGTAAGAGGCCAGATTTGGAACGTGAGTCACAGGAATGCACAAGTCACATTTGTTGTTTAAGAATACAGATGCATATTGATGAAGAAATGTTGGCTTTGAAATGGGAACAAAAAGTAGTGGTAGAAATAGCTGTGATATATAAGGCACTCTTGGATGCATGACATACTTTTCTGTATGCATTAATAAATTTAAGGTGTGTTCAAACACAGGGGCTGGTCAGATAGTGCAATTATCAGACATAGAAAAAGACTGGATTTTAGGAAACTAAATTTGTGGCCTTGGTTACATTTGCTGAGCACCTGACTGACTGCCTCAGCATAAAACCAGCTGACAGCTGTTTTTTGTTTAGTTGTTTTATAAAGCTTTGTTATTTATTGTCCTAATACTGCTCAGAAGTTCCAGAAGCAGAAAAATTCAGACCTCTGAAGACGGATGGTTATTTTCCCTAATGTTATTCTACAAGTGGTATGAGCTGAAAGGCTTCTTTTGAATGCCTCTTTGAGTATATTCAGTGAGCAGCTCTATCTCAACACGGCCAAAAAATAAGAACATCATCTTACCTTATGTCCTAAAACCCAGCTGTTCATCTTGTGTCCACAGGTATGTCAGCTACAAGTGTGATGGCAGTATCACCATTCTCCCTCATCAGAAGAAATGCTGTCCTTTTCTGTAAAAGGTACTCCAAGACTCTATTGGTGTCCTCACTAGGATTTTTATTCCTAAAGAGCTCATATGGTAATTCTTTTTTTCTTTTCTTTTTTAATTTACATATTTTTTTCTACTTTTAAAAAAAATTATTTGGATTTATTCATTATACGTGGGGAGGTTCATAGTGACAATTTCAATTAGACATATATTGCACATTATTTACATTGCTCCCATTATCTTCCCCTTCAACCTCCTCCCCACCCCACTTAAAACAGTTGCAAAAGGTTTCTTAGTGCTGTTCCAAGGTATATGAAGTCCATCTATCATCTACCATCACTTTAATCTCCTTTCTTCACCCTCCCTCCTCCCACAAGTACCCCCTCACACACACACACTGCACCTATTTTATAGACATGGTTTTCATTATTAATATATAAGTTGATGTTCAAAGGGAGTCTCAATGTATGCCTGTGGGTGTGCTTTACTTTGGTCTGTTCAACCCCTTCCATTACTCTCCTTTACCCCTTTTTCTCCCCCACCCCCACCATTTTTTAACAGCTTTCAATACACATCCTTTTATCCTCCTCCTTCACATCTTATGTTATGCAATATTACTGATGCTCTATCATTCTCTTTTCCTTTCACTCTTTCCCTGAGTTCTTTAGAGTTGTTCCACTATTACAAACATGTTCTACTTTTGAGTTTGCATATGATCATGCTTGTTTTTGTGTATGTTTATCTTTGGATCTATCTTTCACATATAAGAGAAAACAGGGCATGTGATAATTCAAGTGGAGGGGAACACTTGAATTAAAGCAGGGTCTAACTGGAAAATAATATTTAGAAAAGGTACTAGCCTGAAATTCTTTCTCTAAAGCTTTCAAAAATATTGTGCAGTGAACGTGATGTTTAACACAATATTTATTAGAATCTGATTGCAGAATTTTCTCAGAGTAGCTACTGTGCAGCCACCAAAGTGAGAGCAGGAGGAAAAAGGAAGGCATTTTCCTGGTTTGTGATGGAGGTCAATATTTGCCAAGTGCTGAGCTTTATACTAACCCTTTGTTATCAAGTACGTAATTTTACTTTGACAGCAACTTTTGATAAAATAGGTATTATTGACTTCTTTCAATACACTGTAAAAGGAAAAAGAAAAGGCAAATAATGTTACAAAATGTTGCAGTAAATAAATTGGACCAAGATTTCCACTAAATGTGATACTTCTTGTAAAATTCTTTCACTAACCCAGAAGTATTTATTCTGACTTATTCTGACTGTACTCACAATCCAAAGGCTTTTTAATTGCTAAAAGAACCTAATATTTGTGGATTATTTTCAAAAGTCAAAATGCTACCAGCAAACTCAAGAGGCATGCATTTAAACAGATGACTACTGTGTATTTTGGCTGAGCTGTATACTGGAGTCCAGATTTTAGAAAAACAAAATTAAGCAAAATATTAATGTTACTGATTTTCTTATGAACAAATCAAAGAGTAGAACTAAATTTATTCAGGTGTGTTCATTAAACATGAACTAGGCATTAGAGAACCTTTCCTAATAGGGGAGGATCCCACAGTCCTTTATCCCAGTATGTTTGGAGCCTGTATTAAGAAGCTCACATCAATAAACAGTGCAATGATAGTAAATGTACACTGAGTGATGAACAGGGAACAACAAGGGGACAGCTCAAAGTATGATTACTCAGCTGGAGGAAACACTGAGATGCCAGATAAGCTGGTGGAGTGGTTCAAGTGGTAGAGCACCTGCCTAGCAAGGGTCCAGAGGTCCTGAGTTCAAACCTCAAGTATTGCAAAAAATTAAAATACAAATAATTTTTGAAAGATGGCAGATAATTCTTCACAGAAACATTGATTTGATACAAAAAAAATTACCAGGTGTGATTCCAAAAGTGTGTTGTATTAGGGACCTGTGCCCCTTTGGAAGCAGTGACTGTTGTTTCTTGAGAAGAGTGATATAAACAGGAAGATAAGTGTAAGACCCAGGATATCCGCTGCTTGCTTTGGTTACACCCGGATTTTGAATATTATTTTCTAGGATAGGTGTAACAAATATAACAGCTTTTTGGCTTACACATGAGTTCTTTTTGATGAGCAGGATGTGTTTAAATTCACAAGATGCCCAGCACTATCTAGACCCTCTTGCATTACTCAGGTACTCTTGTTGATGTTACTTATTCCTAATTCATATAAACCTATAGAGTAAACAAAGTAAAGGAAAAATGGTAAATACAAAAATATTCCATTGTCATTAATGTTGATAAAGGATTAACTGGGCATGGTCAATGCAATTAAACAATCCGATATATTTGAAATTGTGCCATGGAGGCTGATAGGCAAGACATTGTTAAACCAGAAATACCAATTAATTACTTTATTGGACCATTAAACATCTGGCTTGCCTTTGTTACTGAATAAACTTAAACAGTTCATTAAAAACCAATGAAACATGACAGAAAAAATTAAAGGCTTTGTTTTTGCATTTCCTTTGGGTTTATCTATGAATTACATTTTGTTTCCTTTTGAACTCCCACCTCTATAAGCCTAATGGAAAGTTATAGACTTTACTGAGTGATGGGTCATTCCACACCCCAGATCAAAATCAGAAGTTGCAAACCAAGTGGTAAAGGAACTGGGAGAAGACAAACTTTTTTGTAATACACACTAGCTCTTGCCTTTTTGGAATGTATTTACATCTCCAAAGATGATACTTCTTGGCAACCAGTCCTGTCAGGTTACTGTTTAACCACCATAAGGATATAGAGTGAATTGGATTCTGAGTTAAATTTAAAAACATATTTTATTTTAGTATAATACTTATTACAATATAGTACATATTACATATGTATATAAATGTGTATATATTTATAGACATGATGCAAATACATTGCTAAGGTTGCACCATCACTGTACCATTTTATTTTTATTTACTTTTCAGCACTGGAGCTTGAACTCAGGGCTTAGCACTTGCTAGGCAGGCAAGTGCTGACTTCTTCAGCTGTGCTTCTAGCCTTTTTTACTATGGTTACTTTGGAAATAGGGACTTACTTTTTGCCCTCGCCATCCTGGACTGCAATCCTCCCATTTTAGGCTTCCCACCATAGGTGGGATGACACATATGCTCCAGCATGCCCAGCTTTTTGCCCATTGAGATGGGATCTTGTGAATCTTCTTGCCTGAGCTAACGTGATCCTCTCAATCTCAGTGTTCTAAGTAGCTGGGATTATAGGCATAAGCCATTCACACACTGCTTCACTGTAGCATTTTATTTTCTTCAAACATACACCTATGTCAACAGATATGTATATATCTAGCTCTATAAGATGTAAGAACTGCAATGTGCAGCCTAGTTCTAGATTTTTAATTTTTACTTTCATTTCTAAATATGTTCTATATCCAATTCTTGATATGTGGATAACATTTTATTCATTTATTATTGAATCAAGAAGCTCTAATTATAAATGTGTGTTGTCTCAATTTTTTCAGTTATAAATCCGCTCCATCAAATAACAATTTGATGAACACTGTCATCAAATAACATTGTGGTCTTATGTGAATTTGTACTTTGAAATAAAATTTCTTGGTAACTAATAGGAACCAAAGATTTTTTTTGTGCATTGTCAAGTAGGAAAGCAGTAACTGAACTGAGTGAATTAAATTAGTAAAAGTAATAATGAATTACTAATTTGAGATCCAATCAGGAAGGATCCAACTTCCATTGAGAGATGGAAGCAGTGGAGACATAGATTCTGAATACCTCCAAATCTACATACTTAAAAGAGTAAACAGATAACAAAGCCAAAGACATATGACAGCATTTCCAATAAAACTAGGTCGCAAATTATATCTGCAGACCTCACAGTATAAGCAGAGTAAGACAAATGTCCAAAATCCATAAGACCCTTCTAGTATCAGGCTGAACAAGAACAAAGAAAAATTAAGAAATGACTGACAAACATGGTTATTTAAGAGTCTATTCAATAGACTCTTAAAATAGTCCCTGTAGTCTCACTGGCTAATATGGCTGGCCATTGTGAAATCAGTATCCATAATTGGGCGCTGAGTACAAGGAGAATGTAGTAAGGACTGAAGAGGCTGGACTAGTTTGCTTCCTGTGAATTCTCAAAAACAATTTGCTGGAGGCCCCTCTAGGATATGACTCAACAACCTCACAAAAAAGAAGACATCACTAGGTATAGCATTAAAATTGACCAGGACAGTGCTAATACTGACACATAAAGTGAAGGTCCAGGTAAAAATGATGGTATGATGGGGAAGGGAAAAAAAGTTGAGACATTTCAGAAAACAGTCCAGTATAATTTTGAAGTGTGCATAAAAATAACAGAAGAGGGAGCTCTGTGAAATGAGAAAATCTACCCAGGACCACACCTCCTCCTAAAAGTTCAGGATTTTATAAAAAATGAGCAACTGACAAGTATTGAGGTCAATTTCCACACTCAGTTAATAAAAGAAAGATGAACATAGTGAAAAATTAAACCCTTATGTATAATGAAAGCATACCAGAAAGATTTGTCACAAGAAAGATAAAAGTTCACACCTTGAAAGTGAGCTGAAGACATTAAGAAAGCATTACAAGACATTATAGAACAACATGAATCAGAATCTTAAAAACCTCAAATGGAATGACAGAGGTCAGAAAATAATTAGAAATAAATGAATATGTTTAAATGGAGACTGAGTTAGAAATAGTACAAGAATGAATAAATATGAATAGATAATGCCTTAAACATAAAAAACAAAGACAAAAATTTTAAAAGTTGCAAATAATACAGTGTATTCATCCTATGGAGAATAAGAGTGGCTGAAGAATAAAACAAATACAAAAGAACCAAATATTGAAAAACTTTACTGAAATTAAAAACTATATATGTTTGAACCTATATAATAAGGAGCTTACTACACATTGATAATAGCAACCAGGGATGTAGTAAAATCACTGTTTTCTAGAAAAAGATGAAAGTCATTTTCCACTTACTGGCTGGAGGGCAGGTAGGATTAAGAAAAAAATCACATTATCATATGTTTCAACAGCAACATATGGACAGATGAAGAAAAAAAGCAGTGTATTTATATACACAAACAAGAAAAATGTAAGTCAAGGATTCTGTATGTAAAAATACTGCTGCAAGAAGTATAATTATGATATAACAGAGAGTTAGGAAACTCTCACAAACTAATATGGTGATGTCTGGAGCTGAATAGAAGAGGCTGTAACTAGCCAATGAACAGACAGTTTGAACTTCAGAAAGGATAAGAATTTTGATTTATTGAACTATACCAAATGAACCAGGCACTGGTTCATAACCCTAAATAAATAGGGTCCATAACCCTATTTACTTGATAGGTTGAGATAGAGAGAATCTCGGTTTGAAGCCAGTTCAGGCAAAAAAAAAGTTTGAGAGAACCCATCTCAATGTAAACACCTGAGTATGGTGACACATGCCTGTCATCTCAGCCATGGAGGGAAGCATAAAATAGGAAGACTTGGTCCAGGAAGGCCTGAACCCCATCTCAAAAATAACCAAAGCAAGAAGGGCTGGAGGTGTGGCTCAAGCAGTAGAGCACTTGCCTAACAAACACAAAGCCCTGAGTGCAAACCCCAGTATTAACAAAAAAAGAAAATCACCAAATGAGCTCAATATAATAAGTTTATAAGATTATTATCACAAAACTGATAAATAAGATGTTTAAAAATAAATGCATTACTTTTAAAAGATGAGAAATTTAAAAATCAAACATTTTTCTGCCATTACTATATGAAATGTGTCATTGGGTAGCCAGATATTAGTAGACAAAAGTGTCATTTGTTATATAAAATCATCCAAACTAATAAACAATAGAGCAATTAAAACAGCTGAATACTAACAAGTCTTATTGGATCTTGGATCTACACATGGAACATCAGCAGCCACTATGTCACAAGAAACAGACATCCAGTTTATCCCTCCTATGGCCTCATTAATTAAAGATACCATTCTGACTAAGGATGCAATCAGCAATATTTACTCTGTAAAATACAACTACTCAAAAATCTTGGATTCTTTAACAGATAAATTGTAAAGAACAGAAAGAATTGGATGGGCAGTCATTAGCTTAAAAGACTTTAATAAAAGTTATAAAGATGAAATGTTGGTAGATAAAACTATAACGGAACAGGAGGACATGCTTACCGTAACTCTGGAATGTGGGGAGTGAGTGTGAGACTGTGAGTCTTTTGGGGAGGGCTGAGTGTCATACTGAGAGGTCCAAAGGAAGAATTCTAGGGTGAACCGCAAAGGTCCACTGTGACACTCAAATTGTAGTTCTCTCTCTCATAATTCATAGTAGTATCTTATATTACTTTTCATTTCTTTGATTTCAAAAAGTGAACATTTTCTCATGCTTGTTTACTAATGTATATTTTTTATTTTAAGGGACTTTCCACTCAATGCCTTTTACTCTATGTCATTGAATACTCTATAATTACTAATTGATTTGGAAGTACTCTTAGTATAATGATTATAGATCTTACTCTAATGAATTTGGGGGGGCAGGGCTGTCTGAAGAGTGAATGCAGGGTCTTGCATATGCCAATCACCTGCTCCACCACTGAGCTACAATCCCCAGCCACTCAATTTTTATATATTTCATTAGCCATTCAAAAATGTTATATTAAATATAATTAAATCTGTATATTCTTCATTTTAATTATATCATTTTTCTTCTATACTCAGAACTTCTTCTCTCACCTCAGAATAATATTTTTGTTCATATAATTTTTACTTTTTATATGGATAACTCATCCTTATTATCCCTTTAAGTCATCTGTACTTCATTTTCATATACGATTTAAGGTTCACAACAACAAAATTCTATTCTTACAAAGATACAGCCCAAGGAAGTCCATGATTTCCCCATTTATTTAAAGGATACTTTTTTTCTTTCTTTTGTTTTATCATTTTACTTGCATGTGTATACATTGTTTGGGTCACAATCCACCCCCACCGCCCCACCCCCCACCAGCTTTTGGGTGGAACCTGTTCCACCCTCTTCTCCGATTTTGTTGAAGAGAGAGCATAGGAGATAATAAGAAAGACCTAGCGTTTCTGCTAATTTGCGATAAGGATAGCTATACGGAGAGATTCCTGGTGTTGCCTCCATGCTAAAGGGTTCCTTTATTTATTTATTTTATCATAATGTAAATTTTTCTCAAATGTGAAGACCAAAACAAATTTTTTCGACATCCAAAGTGGGCCTTGTGCTTATTGTTTTCTTCTAAACATGGAATGAAACATAATGCACACAGCACAGAAGTTATGTAGTGAACGTGAAAAATCATCTGCCCTCAGTGTGGCCCCGGTCCTCCCGTCATCACTCCTTTCCCAGTGCAACTCCTAGCAACACCGAACACCAGCAACGAGCTTTTGAATGTTGTATAAGTGAGATCTTATAGCATATACTATTTTGTACCTGACCCTCTCGTCCAAATGTATTTCCGAGATTTACTGTAAAGCAGAATCCTTCGTAGGTATATAACATAAAGTATTCATCCAGTGCAAGTTTTTGTTAGTACAGTAGAGTCTCCGTGAATTCTAGTGTGCACACATCCTGGTAAGCGTGTGTTCACGTAACTGTTAGGTATATCCCAGGATTGGAAATGCTGACCCATGGGATGTGCAAATTTTCAGCCTTTCTATGTAATGCGAAACAGTTTCTGAAGTGGTTGACAACTACTGATGCTTCACATCCTTCCTAATATTTGGAGTTAATCATTCTGTTTTGGAGATTATGTCATTGTGGTCTTAACTTGCACTTCTGTGATAACACGCGAGGGTGTACCCCTTTCTATAAGTTTATCAGACATTTTGAAGCCTTTTTTTGTGTAGTGTCTCTAAATTTTTTACCTTTTTTCTCTGGTTGGCTAATTTTTAATAAATTTGCAGATGTTTTTCATGTGTTTTTGGATAACAGGTTTTTTTGGTAACTTCATACTAAAAGTGCAGCCTTCAAAACAGGAATAAATCTTTCTTTCGTTAGCTTTTTTCCCAAATATTTTTAATGATAGTTTAAGTGGTACCATTTTTTATATTTAATTTTCTACTTGTTGATTGCTAGTAGATTGAAATAAATTTATTTCATATATCAATCTTTTATCCAGCTCCCTTGTGAATTTACTTGGTTAGTCCTAAATTCTAGCTCTAGATTCTTTTGAATTTTGTTCATTTCCATTCATCTGCAAAAAAATGACAACCTTATTTCTTCCATTTGTGTAATTTATCATTTGTTTCTTGCTTTATGATCCTATCAAGTTACTGCACTGTATTATTGATGGAAATTGTGATAGCAGAGAAAAATCTTTCAATATATTTTAATTCAGTTGTTCTGTATTATAACAAGGAATTTCTCTTCTAGTCCTAGCTTGCTTAAAGTATTTATAATGAATAGCTTCTGTGATGATCACATGTTTTCTATTTTGTTGTTTCTACAGCAAATGTTATGATTAAATTTAAAATTTTTCAGCTAATGTTTCCTTTCTGAAAGGAGCATTTAATGTGATATCCTGTTTTAAATTACAGTGTATTTGATTTGCAAATATTTTCTTTAGAAAACTTTTATTTGACTTTATGAGTAATTGGCCTATAATTTTCTTAAAATATCCTTGTTAGAAACTGGTTTTAAGATACTTCTGGCTCCCCAAAATATGTGGGGAAATGTAGTGAATTTATGGTGGCCCCACAATGAAATAGGTACATCCTAACCACTGCAGAATGTGATCTAATTTAGAAAAAGGTTGTAATTAAGGAAATCCTTTTGGATTCAATATGACAGTTGTCTTTAAAAGAGAAAAACGGAAAGAGAGTTGAGACATAGAAACAAGGAAGAAGACCCATGTAAAGATGGAAGCCAAGGTTGGCATAGCTTGAAATACAAATCAAGGAACTCCTGGCACCTTTTGTTATGGTGGTCCTAGGAATCTAAAATAGAGAATGTCTGGGTGATAACTTTTTCTTCAAAGTTTGGAGGAATTCATCCATAATGGCAAATGAGCTGGAGGATTAATTTATGGAAACAATTTTAAATAATTCTCTATTCTTTTAGAGAAATAAAAATTCTTCACAGTTTGCTTATAAATTTAAGCAAGGTAAATTTAAGTGAGTTGCAGTTTTAAAGGAAATTTTCATCTAAATTCTGAAATTCAATGTGTAAATGTGCATATTATTTCATGTTTTATTATTTATTTTGAAATAATTGAAGATTCACATACAAATGTAAGAAAAATATAGAGTGACCCCCAATAGTACAATCTCATAAAACTACAATATAATATCATAATCAGGATATTAACACTGATACAGTCAAGAAACAAGACATTTCTATAGCTGGGGATCCCTCCTACTGCCTTTTAAAATCTTTCTTTTGCCACCTTGCTATACAATCTGTCAACTACTAATCTGTCTCCATTTCTACAATTTTGTCATTTCAAAAAAGGTTATACAAATGGAATTCTCTAGTGCATGACCTTAGAAAGGATCTTTTGGCTGATCATAATTCTCTAGCAATTCAAATATCAAAATTTATTCCTGTTGTTGTTGCTAGAAGTGTGGCTATATTACAGTTTCTTTAATCATTCACTCATTGAATGACACCTGGACATTTTTAATTTTGGGCTTTTATGAAGAAGCTTCTCTAAGCATTTATTGTGAAAGAATATTTTATAGTATAAAAATTAACTTTAATGAGCTGAAGTTTATTATCTGGTTTATAGATGATAGTTTGGGACCAATTTTTTCTTTTTTGAGAATTATCCAGATTTATAGAATAGGCTGTAATATTTCAATGCATATATGTATTGACCAAAGCAGTGTAATTAACATTTCCATATCTTTGTCATTTCTTTATGTTGTAAAACTTCAAGTCCTTCTCTTCTAGTACTTCATAAAATATGTAGTAAGTTAATATGAACTATAGACACCTACTGCAAATCACTACAACATATTCCTCTTTCCTAACTTTGTTTTGACATACATTATCTGCTCTCCCTCTATTTCCCATCCTACTCCACTTTCAGAGTGATTTGCTATATTTAGCATATGAGCATGTGATTTTTTGTCTTTCTGTGTCTGGCTTATTTCACTTAACATCATGTCCTCCAGTTCCATCTGTTTTTCTATTAAAAATTGAGTTTTACTTTTCACTGTAGCTGAACAGTATTCCATTGTATATACGTTCCACATTTTCTTTATTTATTCATCTATCAATAGACATCTAGGTTGATTTAATATTTTGACTATTGTGAACAGTGCTACAATAAAATTGGGATATCTTTTTGATGTAATGATTTCATTTTACTTGGATATATAAGATAGCTGAATCACATGGTAGATCCATTTTTAGGTTTTTGAGAAACCTTCATACTATTCACCATGAAAGCTGTACTAATTTACATCCCCACCTGCACAGTTATAAGAGTCACATGTTCTCTGAATCTGCATCAACATTTGTTTTTGTTTTTGGCTGCTTTGATAATACTCATTCTTACTGCCAGTGGCCTGATTGACTTTCCAATCTGCAGAACTATAAGAAATAAGCATTTGTTGTTTATAAGCCATGCAATTTAGAGTAGTTTGCAACAGCACCTAAACAGACTAAAACACACACACTCGCTCTCTCTCTCTCAATTTTAAAAAATGAAATCATTGCTCTTAACCTTTCAATAGTCTCTCTCCCCAAATGTTAATCTTTCCTGGTTGTATTGATGATACTACATTTATTTCTGCTCACTTTTTAATATTTATTTAAATAAACTGCTTCCTGGTTTATCATGTTTATGTTAAATTATGCTGAATTCTCATAATGAAACATGAAAACTGCCCTCACACTGTCTTTAAATTTTCTACTCGTTTAAAATTTTTGTTGTTATTTTTACATTATCAAGAATTATTTACTTTATATTCTATTTTGTCTTAAATACCCTGAAGTTTCTCAGTCTTACTTTTATACTTAAATTATTATGGTTCTCATTAATGCTCTGTTGTGATTTTGTTTGTTTATGTTTAATAATAAAAATTATTCTCTTGGTTTGAACTTTTCATGAATTTGTTGAAATCATTGGGTCTTTTGCTACTTTAATGTTTCACATGTTGATTGATTACTGAAAGTTTAACCAAAACTTTTGTCTCTGGCCTGGGAAAGACTACTTATTTATTGCAATTTTTATATAGTGGGGCTAAAATTAGGTAATATTTTTGGATCAGAAAACTGCTTGCCTCATATATGACTTGGGAAATATGGTGAATGGAATAGTAGCTCTACTGAAAATGCCCGTGTCCAAATCCTCAGAGCCCGTGAATATATCACATCACATGGCAAACATTACTTTGCAGATGTGATTAAGGATCTTGAGGTAGAAACATTATCCTGGACTACCTGGGTACATCACAAGTTTCCTTATAAAGGGGAGGTGGGAGAATTAAAATTGGAGAAGCTGCTACAGATGACAAGGCAGCAGGATAAAATGATGCTTTACCTATCAGAGGAACTAATTGAATGACAGAATTTCTCATCAGAAATCATCAAGTTCAGAAGATAGTGCCATCAGTTTTTTAAGTGTTAAAACAGAACACTGTCAACCCACAATTCTATATCCACAAAATATCCTTCATGAATAAAGGAAAAATCAAAACATCATCAGATAAAAGACAGCTAAGAGTTGTTGATAGAATACCTACTCAAAAAAAAAGGGTAAAGGAAATTCTTTAAATATAAAGGAAACGATTAAATAAGGTAGTTTGGAGCATGAGTGAAGAAGAGAGAATGTGGTAAACAAAAATGTGAGCATATATAACAGATTTTTTATCTCTTGGATTTTTAAAATATTTGTTGAAAGGCATTATATAGTAAAATCTCAAAGATGTGCTCTCAAACAACAGAGGTACACAACATATGAAGCCAAAATTAATAGAACTGGAGAGAAAAACAGACAACCCACACTTACAGAGGCTTCAACATCCATCTCTTAACAATTGGTCAAATGAATAGAAATAAAATCAGGAGAGATAGTGAAGAATTCAACACTATCAGCAATCAAAAGGATATGATCAATATCACAATCTCCATGACAGCAAAGCTCTACTTAAGGGCAGTAGCTTCACATTCTTTCCACATGCTCATGGAATATAGAATATAGATGAAAATAGACCATGTCCTAGACCCTAACACAAATCTCAACAAATACAAAAGAATTAAAATCATATGGAGTCTGTTTTTTAATCACCATAGTATCAAACTCCAAATGAATAAAAGAACAGAAAAATCACCAAATATTTGAAAACTGAACATCAGACCTTTAAATAATGCACAGGTTAAATATAAAGTCTCAAAGAATTTAAAATATATTGAACAGAGTAAAAACAAAAATGCAGCATATTGTAGGATATAGCCAGAAACTTCAGAGGAAAATCTACAGCACCTAATTTACATATTGGAAAAGATGAAAGTTACTATGGGAGTTACTTGGTGCAACCGCTTTGAAAACTCATCTAGCATGCTTTTATAATGCTGAAATTTCACATATCATCTACCCCAGTAATTTTATTTTTGGAAAAAAATCCATGAAAATACATTCATGTGTACCAAATGACATTATACAGGAATGCGCCACAGATTCAGTGCCCGGAAGGACCCACTTCCTGTTTCCTAGATGGCTGTCTTCTTGCTGTTTCCTCAAAAAAAGGGAAGAGCCCCTTTCTCAGATCCATTTTGTAAGGCAATAATCCCATTCATGAACTTTGAGAAGAGGCAAGCATTCAATTAATGGTGCGCTCTCTCTCTCTCTCTCTCTCTCTCTCTCTCTCTCTGTCTCTGTGTGTGTGTGTGTGTGTGTGTGCTTGTAAATTTTACAGCTATAAGCTAAAAGGAAAAAAGAGACTATAAATGCTTTAAATACTGAAAAATAAAACACACAGAGTAGACTCCCTTATACACAGGGGACATCTTAGGTCATTCAGTTGGTGCCCTAAATCTTGGTACCCTACACATGCTATATGTTTTCTTATATATACATACCTATGATGAAGCATAATTAGCTAAAAATAAAATAGAACAATTATAACAGTGAACTATAATAAAAGTTATTTAAAAGTCATGAGTTGTTTATTTCTTAAATTTTCAATTTAATATTTTCAGTCCATAGTTAACCATAGGTAAGCCATGTAAGTGAAAGTACAGATAAGGGAGGACTAATGTATATTTTTTTTTAAAAAAGGAAACTTAAAGACATCACAAAATGCTGATTGAAAAACATGCCTAGAAATTAAAAAAAATGAAAATGATAGAAATAAGATCACACATTTTTAATGTCTAAATAAAAACAAAACTTTAAAAAGAAAAAGATATTCAGTTCATGCTAAAATATCTGAAACAAAAGATCTTGTAAGTGTTTAAAAGGAAAGAATGGACAAAGGTACTGCAGATCATTGCATACAAAAACCAAGGAAAAGTCATGATATTAAAACCAAGTAAAAATTAGAGTAACTTCATATTGAAAATTATATAGTCCTGGGGGGGAGCAGTGGGTGGGAGGATGGTAAAAAGAGAGGGTGACAGGGGTGGGGTGAGGTGAATATTATAGAAATATGTTACATGTGTATGAAAATCTCACAATGAAACCCATCAAAAGCTATTGAAAAGAAGGGGGAGGAGGAAGATTGGTTAAGAAAGAGTACTATAGATAGAGAGAATTTGATCAAAGTACATTACATTCATGTTGTAAATATCACAATGAAACCATTCTAAAGTTAATTTATGCTAATAAAATTTTTAAAGGAAAATAATGCCATCTTTTCAGGAGGTACATGATAAATACTCATTGATTGTTTTAGACCTCAATCTTCACATTAGCAATTGAGAGATAATGTAGACAGAATAACAAAAAATAGAGATCAAAAAATGACAGAATAAACAAGAAAGTTTTGATATCCATGTATATAAGTGTGAATACACCCTTATTTAATTAACATCTCTAAAATTCAAAGAAATGTCTTTTTAAATGTGCATAGAAATTGTTTAGAAATTGAACTCATAGAAAATCAAAGAAAATAGGATTTAGTTGCAACTGACTGAAATATTACAAGCCAACATATTCTAAAACAATCCAATGAAAAATGTAGTGCAGAAAGGAAATAAATAAATCCCAACTTTGAAAGATTTATAAGAAAAAAATTCAAATCTCAATTTGCAAAATCTTAATAAATTAATGTTATAAAAACATTATGGAACAGATGTTATATAATGAAGTATTTTTAGTCAGCTGTGCTGCACCAATAGTACCTATTCTTAGTGACTGAAAACCACAGAGTCCTTTAGACCGCACTGTGGGCTGCAGGTCAATGGGGCTCCACCCTGCCGCTTTGCTACAGTCTGTGCCTCTGTTCGGGCTGTAACCAAAGCATTATTACAATCTCCACAACAGTTAAGCAATATGCAAAGAAAAGGTATATTAATAGATGAAAGAAAAATGTGATAATATCAATAAATATGGAAAAATAAAATTTAAGCAAATATTCATCAAGAAACTTGGAAAATAAGAAACACAAGGGAATTTTCATAATGTGGTCAGTGGCAACTATGAAAAATTTAAAGTAAACACTTGCATAGGATAAAATTTTAGGAGCATGGACAAGACAAAAAGGCTACTTATAGTGACTTCTAACAGTTGTGTTAGAGACCCTAGACAATAAGGAAACAGAAGGAAGGGAAACAAAGAAACACAGCTGTTTTCATTTCCAAACAAAACAGTCATCTACATAGAAATTGTAAAATAATCTATACACTGTTTAAGAATTAAAATATTTTAACAGGAATGATTGATGGAAGATAGATCTACAAATCAGTTGGAAGTGTACTACACATCCCACTCACAACAGCATACGATTTCCAGTGGGTCTAGGAATAATAGTATGGTGTGCTAGAAATTAAGGGAGAAATTTTTAGATAGGAGGGAAATGGTTAAGATTAACCCAAAAGAGATTTTATGGTGAAAAAGAACAAGGTCAATGATTTGTCCTAGAGTATATCAATATGTTTTGCAAAGATATAATAATAAATGCAGCATTTCACTTGTTTAACAGTAAACAAATAGCAAAGGAAAAGATTAGGGACACTGAGAAAAGAGTCGTATTTGGAAAATGAGGTAAGAGTTGTTACTATCAACCAATGGGAAAGGGACTATTGGGACCATATTGGAACTCCTAAGTTTTTGTTTTGTTTTTGTGAGACAAGGTCTCGCCATTTAGGCCAGACTATCCTCAGACTCACCTAGTATCCCAGGCTTGCCTCAAATTTGCAATCCTCCCGCCTCCACCTCCCAAATGCTATGATTATACCTGTGTGCCACCACGCCCACCACAACCACTTGTGGACTACAAGTTTTCTAAATGGAAAATCCTTTTTAAAATTAGCTCCAGAGTGTGGATGTAGCTCAGTGGTAAAGTGCTTTGCCTAGCATGCTCAACCTTGAGTTTGATCCCTACTAGCGGGGCAGGATAGGGTGGGGGACGGGACTACATCCATATTTTAAATGAACTTTAAATACAATCTAGATTGATAATTAACATGAAAGTGGAGGTACAGAAATGTTTTAGAAAAGGGAATTTGATATGGGAAATCTTTTGCCAAAATATGTTTGATGTACATGCCGAGCTATTTTTTCCTAGTAAACCTAAAGTCATTCAGTATTTCTGAAAGACCCCCGAGCAAATACTTCCATACTCTATCCAAATACTCTCATTAGTTACAGTTTCTGTTTTGTCTTTTAAAAACCAGATTTCTAATTGGTTTTATTTTACATACAACTGTTTTAATTTTAGGTTTCCCTTTTTTGTTCCTTAATTTCTTATACCATTTAATTCAGGGTTTGTTCTTATTTTTCTTCTTGAAAATTCTCAGAATTTATCAAATTTGTTTTAAAGTGTATTTTTAGTTTCTTGTACTACTTTAATTTCTTTTGGAGTGATATCTGGATGATAGTTTATTAATTTTCTTGGCCATCATTCTTAATATTTTAGCCTCTATGTTTAATCTCTGATTGGAGAACTCTTTTTTTCCCCCTCAGTATCTCTCCATAATTTATTTCTTACACCTGGTAATCCAGGAGTTCCCATCAACGCCAGATTTTGACCTGACATTAAAAATAAAACAGACACAACACTATTCAATTAATGAAGTAAATTAGCACAAAAATTGCATGAGCTGATTATCCTCTCACTATTATGTGCCTAATCTCCTTGCTCAGAATTAGCAACTATATTCAACTGTGCATGTTTTTGAAAAAGTTTTTCTTTTATACAAATATGTATTCTCAAGCCATAAATCCTTTAGATGTTTTTATTTAAGAGTCATGTGACATATTTTTGTATGACTTCCCTTTACAGGATTAAATTACTAAAATTAATCCATGTTTATTTGATGTAGCTGTGACTCCTTTTACATCTTCGTGCTCTAGTGTAAAAAGATTTCATAGTACAGGTGTGGCTTCCCTACCTTCTATGAACATGAGTGCTGTTCCCAGTATTTTTGCTGTTATTTGAATTCTTGTATTTGACACTTGTTACTCACATGAATTTTTTTCCATGGATATTTAACCAAAAATGGAATTGTTGGGGTATATGATGCAAAATTTGAACCTTATAAGAAAGTTCTAGATTAGTATACAAGGTAGTTGCACCATGTTATGTTCCTATCAGTAATGAGAAATCCTGTAAATCTGAGACTTTCCTAACAAGTGGCACTGTCAGGCCTAATTTTGAAAATTTATTTAAAAACCAAATTTCATTGAGATTTTCTTTGCATTTTTATTATTCTAATGAGGATAGCATTTTAATAGTTTTTTCCCTGTGTGTTTCTTATTCTTCGAAATGATAGCTCATTTATTTTTTATTTACTCAATTTTTCTTATTGATTTTGAGTTCTTTAAGTACATGATAATAATCCTTTGTAAACTGTTTTTAGAATATATTCAGAATTTATAATGTCTTTGAAAGCAGGCACTGGTCGCTGGTCTACCCAACTCCATTTTGTCCCTCTCTGTTGCTTTGAACTTTTTTTCTTCTGAGTCTCCCCCACCTTGCTCCAGTCCCTTTGGAACTCCAGGACAGACAAGATCAATGGATAAACACTTGTGTCAAAAGCCAAAACTACCCCTCAGACAACAATGCCTTCTTTCTACTGTGACCAGATGCCACCGGACCATCATGAGATAAAATGATCAACCAGAACACATCTTTGACCTGGAAGCATACCTCTCTCACCTGCTACCCACAACTCCTCCCCTACTTAAACCTAATGTTTATGTCAATACCCTGCAGACAATCTTGGGGTCACTAAATCCTTTTGTCATCTTCCCCAAGCAGATACCTGCAATCAAATCTTCTTTCTCTGCTGTTTATCGGGGCTCCTCTCCTTAGTTAATTGACTTATTGGGACAGGTTGCCAGGCTTAGTCCTATTGGGATTCCCAGAGCCAGGCCTTTTGGCCCTAAAATTTCAGTTTCATCTTTACTTTCTTTGAAGTAAAATGATAGAGTTTCTTAACATCAAATTTATTGATTTATTATTTTAGGATATGGAAAACAAAAGCAAATTGCCAAATGTCAAGCGCATCATAAAACTTGTTAAAATATACAAAACAATTCTCTGTCTCAGTTAGACGTCCTATTTAAGCAATGATAAAGCATATAAACCAACCAGTAATGAAAGAGAAAATGTAAGAATTTGCTAAAGTATTTTGTCTGGTTACCAATAGATAAATGAAAATCAATATTATGTGATTATTCCTTTTCAACTACCAAAATAACCAATATTCAAAAAATGAAAATAGAGGGGATGAACATACATTGAATATATCATCATCTACTGTCTTTGCAGCCGAAAGTGGTCCATGAGCCAGTAGCATTGTCAACACCTGGGAGCTTGTTAGAATTGCAGCATTTCACGCCACACCCAAAATCTGTGTTTTAACAAGATCCCTGGGTGATTTGTATGCTGATTAAAATTCAAAAAGCACCAGTCAAATATCCTACTTTTGAGACTGAAGTGTGTTACTACTCCGTTGGAAAATAATTTAGCAATATTTTCAAGATAAAGTGCTTACATGAATCTAGCCATGGATATTATACCAAAAACAAAATTCCACAAGCATAGGAACTATTAAAAACAAGTCATACCCACAGTATACAGTTAAAAAATTGTAAGTAAATTAATAATAATGCTTTTTCACCAGCTACAAAATTATACATACAACATAACCACAAAATTTATTTTAAAATATAAGATGAAAATTTTAAGTTATTCACAGAAAATATTTTGGACGGAAAGATCATTCGTAATTTTTACTATTAGCCTTTGCATGCATATTTTAAAGATGATTTTAATAAGGTCTAATGAATGAGGAGGGGTTTAATAACAGAATATGAGGAACCCAGCAAACATATGGAATTGAATGGATGGTGAAAGTGGTATTGATCTCTATGTGGATGAGCATTGGTTTTCTCAGTCAAGCACATTCTGGTCTTCTAGTCTCACTACCTACATAGTACTACTCTCTTGTCTCTCTCCCCTTATTGGTTCTTGGCTTACATGCTTCTCATTGTTTTCCTAACAACAGATCCTACTTTCCTGGGTCCTAAGATACCACCAAAATCAATCTCATCCCCTCCTAGGAGGACACTTTGCTGTTAAGGCATGATACCTCAGTCACCAACTGCTTTCGGGTCTTGGCACAGAGGAATGTACCTGAAAAAGATTAGGTACTAAGCCCAAAGAATGAATATTATCAAGTTTCAGAAAAGTACTGAGATTAGGAAATAAGAGTGAGTAGGTTCTATCTGTGTATGCTCAAACAACTCCAATTCTGAGTCAGGCCAACTTTTAAAATGTGTCTTTACATTCCACCCCATGCAGAACACCATTCACACCTCATTAGCCATTAGAAGAACTTTCATTTCCCTCTGGTTTCACTTCATGTGATTAGAGTAGAAGCTTGTAAGCCATGATTTATGAAGTTTTCAAGAAAATCTGAGCCTTCTTGAGTTGAGGGGTTGGGCTGAAATTATTGGCTAAGCACATGAGGAAAAGAAACTAGAACAATTCTACAAGCTTTTCAGTCTTAGAGATCTTTTTCCCTTCTTAAATAATTGACAAGAACTTTCACACTGGACAGGCTTTTTCAGCCTTTTGCAGACCTAATAAAGATGAATGAAGAATGTATAGGCACAGTAAAGCAGAGAAACAAGCAGATAAGAAAACAGACACATTTCAACAGCTCATACAACAAGCCTTTCTGTAGTGAAAGGAAACTGTCATGAAAAATACAGGATATGAAACAATGAATGTGCTAACTTTTTAACATCAATTATTTGGAGCAATGATAAATGAGAGTTTTGCATTTGCAAAAGAATGACTAATACTCACCAGTGATATTTTACAGTCAGCTTGTGCTAGTGTGCAGCAATGACTTACCTCATTGTTATTACCTTGTTGCTAGTTGAAGGCTTCTGGCTACAGAAAAGAAAAGAATTTCCTTCCACATTACAAGAACTTACCTCAAGTAACTCACCAGTTTTCTCAGCAGATTTCATTGGCACTAATGACAATATTCAGAGCAGATACAGGAAGAAAAGCATATGGGAAAAAAAAATCAACCAGACCAGAAACCAAACTTATATAGAAAATCTCTCTCTCTCAGTCAAAACCATCTAAAATGCTCCTACTCAATAATGGCTAATATTAATTTACACATGCATAGTTCCAGATACACACTTAAGGGGTTTAATTGTAAATAACATGCTATGCACATTTTGTTTTCTAAAGAAATAACAGATGTGCTTTCCAATTTGATTAAAAGCATGCATCACAGTTATCAATAGTTGTGTATATTTCATTGTATTAATACATTATGTAGTTCTTAATATATCAAATGCTTGGCATTAATGCTATTTTCAGTCTTACAATATTATGAACAAGTATGCATTTAATGCATTTGTACATACATCATTTCATAATCTATTATAATGTTCTTATAGGAAATTCCTAAAATCATAATGTCAAAAAAGTTTTCATATTTTCATAGCCTTTCTGTATATTGTTATATTCCTGCCCCAAAAGAGTTTTCCAAGTTAATCTTCACTTGTTGTTTTGGTATATATTCAAAACAACATTCAATACTTTTTAACTCTTTAATCTCTGATATAAGTATATTATTATTATTTTAATTTACACTTTTGAGACATATTGTTTTGGAGACTGGGTCTCATTATGTAGCCCAGGCTGGCCTTGAACTCTCTATTCTCCTGCCTCATCTCCTGAGTACTAGGATTCTTGATGTGTACCACCACACATGGCTAATGTATACTCTTGAAGAGTAGAAATATAGTGTGTACTTTGCTATTTCATTACCACTTTTGTGCATGCCCATATTTCTATCAAAATAATTTTCATTTTGAAACATCTGAGAATACTAATTTCTCAATCATATTATAAATAAGTAATACATATTTATCACATAAAAATAGAAAAATAAATATAAGCAAAACCTAAGAACATAAAAGTATGAGTGATTAAAATAAAAATAACCATTTTTTGAATAAAGGAAGACTGAGGGGCTGTGTCTGCATTGTCAGTTTCTAGCAACAGTGGGATTCTTATAGGAAAGTCAGAATTGAATCTCTTCTCCCTCCCTCTCCTATGATATTTTTTTCATCTTCAGATACATTTTTCTGCTTTGTAAGGAACCTTATAATCCTACTCCATGTTAAGAAATGTTACCAACAAGACAGGTCCTGTCAAATGGGGTGTGATGGTACATTCCTATAATCCCAGCTATGTGGAAGGTATAGGTAGGAGGATCACAGTCTAAGTGAGGCTGGCTTTGAGCAAAAATGTTAGACCCTATCTGAAAAATAACTAAAGCAAAAAAGGCTGGGGGCATGGCTCAAGTAGTAAGCACCTGCTTAGCAAGTGCAGGGTCCTGAGTTCAAACCCCAGTACTTCCAAGAAAGAGAGAGAGAGAGAGAGAGAGAGACAGAGAGACAGAGAGATCCTTGACCTGTCACCAGCTCCCATGTATTTATGAGGAATCCAAACACTCCTGAGATGTGGAGACAAGGATAGCAGAATGATTGCTAGCCAGTTTTAGGTATTACTCTTGCTTCAGAATCAAGGAAAGGCAGGTGTGAAACTGCAGCAGAGATGGACAGCTCATTTGACTTGGAGTATGACTTTCAATAGGATTATTATGACAGTATGCATAGCTACCCAGCACTGTACCTCCTCCTTCTCCTATTGCTCAGGCTGTCATGCCATCTGAAGCCAGTGTAGATCAAGGAACATCTCACAAAGGAACAAAGGAAGCTTCAATTCTAAGACTGGAGAGCTGGAATTTTCTTCCAAGTTTGGGAGATGACCTTTAGGCCATAAAAAAGGGGCTGACCAAGATAAAATAAAAAGTGGATTCTTTGCTGGAATGCCTAGAAAAAAACTGAAAAGGAACAGAGCAAACAAGGAGAGGTAAGGAATGGTAAGTCAGAAGTGGAGCAGAGCAGAAGCTCCCTGAAGAAGAGGTGACTCCAGCGAAGATGGAGTTCTGAGGGGTGCAGATGACTCTGCAAGGAGGGAACCCATTGGATGATGAAGCTAATGAAGATGAAAGGACGACCAGCTGAAGTTGATCAAAGGTGATGAAAAGAAGCTGATGAAAGAGAGGATGACAGAGAGAGGCAATGGCAAGAATGACTCTTCCCCACATAGTGGGGTGTATAAAACTTGACCCACTATTTCTTTACTTGGGTGCTTGTCTAAGATCAGAATTTCCCCAGATCTTCTCCCTTAGTACCTTCAGCACACACTCACTGCTCTCCCCATCCTTGTCTTTCCCATGTTACCTAATTCATATTGCATCCAGTTCCATTTTCACATTGATCTTCGTAATAGTTTTGTTAAGGACTTACCCTGTAATTTTTCTTTATTTTCTAGTACTGGAGGTTGAACTCAGGGACTCAGTGCTTGTGAGGCAGGTGCTCTAAAACTTGAGCCACTCTACCAACCCTTTTTGCTTTGGTTATTTTTCAGATCCAACCTCACTTTATGCCCTAGCTAACCTTAATCCTACTACTTGCTCTTCTTTGTAGCTGGGAAGATGGGTGCATGCCACTGACCTGAGCCATTGATTGAGATGGGAGTCTGAAGAACTTTTTGCAAAGGCCAGTATTGACTCATGTCCTCCTTATCTCTGCCTCCTAGGTTGCTAGGTTTATAGGCTGGAGCCATTGTTTCTGCCTGGGAAATTTTTGCTTTTAGCTTTGATACCTCTTTACAACTTTACAATAAAATGGTTTTAGGAACTGACTCCAAAATAATTTCTTATTATTCTAGGAGTAGTTCTTTCTACTCTTACATGATTTCAGTAGTTGCTTCCCTAACTGCAAAAGCAATCTTATTTAATAAGTGTACCTGAGAACAGCTTTTAGATGTATGTGTGTCATACCCCACAGTAGAGTACTGTGAAGGGCTGTTCAACCCAAGTGCAACAATGAATGAAGAGCTGGTCAAATGCTTCCTCTAAACAAATAATGTAATTGATTTAAAATACTGGTCTTTCAAAGCTGATAGTGTGCATTATTTTATTCAAAGCCTGATGCTTGGGAAATTTTTCTCAAAACAAGTCCTTATTAAACCAGAAATTTAGAGGAAAAAAAAAAAAACAACAACCATATGTGATCCCCCTGAACAATGACATAATGTTTGGGTGAAAATTCATCTACTTTGGGAATAAAAATAGGAATAGAAAAATTTGAAAAAGTAGGAAAAATTAAAGGCATCAAATTTATTTTAAAGCAATCAATCCATATGATTTAGACACTGAAAAATGACTATATGTTAAAAAGACTGAAATATTACAAAATGGCAAATAAATACTTGTGATATATTAATATAAAATTCAACATTAATAATAAAAATGGCTAAACAAATAAGATTGCAAGGAAAATTTCAAGAAAATAGAGAGCCAATTGATTTAAAATGTCAAAAATAACCCTTTATTTTCAACATTTTTACTAAACAAAGAAATTTCTTTTATACCCTGATATCATTTTAGCTAAGTCAATATATCAAAGTTATGACAGTAAGAGTCAAAATTATCCACAGGGTCACCATCTTTGACAAGTTCAGAGGAAAGAAAACGTGCACATTTAGAAAAATTAGTTATACTTATGGGAGATTCCAAGATGGCGACTAGAGGGAGGAAGCAGAAAGTGTGCTTCCTAGAGTAAAATCTTGGAGAGATGCTGGAGATACACCTTGCAGGAAAAACCACCAAGAAGAGGTAAAATTCCAACACTACCACACCCTCATCCTGCACATAGCATCTCCACTCCACATTAAATGGAGAAACCAGGAGGGCTCCTGTGCCACCAAATGCCATCTTCTACCAGCTCGAGAGAAGCAGACCACCAGATGACCTAAGTGGCATGTAGTACTCTCACAGACAACCCTGGGCCAGATCAGCATAGCCCCCTGGACACACCGACCCCCACCCAGGGAAAACAGAGAAAAAAAACAAACTGAATAAACAATAACAACAATAAAAAAGACATGTAGCAAAGAGGGCAGAGCGCCCTGAGCACTGAAGGGGAGGAGGGGAAATTTTTCACTGAACTGTAAATAAACAAGCTGGCCGGAGAAGGCAGGAGCGGCGGCACACACCCAGCAACCAGGAGTGGGAAAGCTTGTAAAAGTGGCAGTGGGAAGAAAACTCCACAGGAGAGGGGGAAAGACCCACTTCCCACGTGAACTGTAAATAATCACACAAGTCTGAGAAAGCTGGTGCAGTGTCACCTCCCCCAGTATGCTTGGAAAGGGGAAAGCTTGTAGCAGTGACAGTCACGCCCAGGAGAACTCTAAGTAAACAAAGCCTGCAGGGCCAGGTGAGTGTTCAGCTCACTCCTGAGATCTGCATAAATAAAGCCTCCAGCAACAGCAGGCTGACAGCAGCGGGCAGGCGAGCCGCAGCCTCAGATAGCCATTCAGAGAACTGTCTCCAGACTCTTTTTTTTCTCTTCCTTTGATGAAACAACAACCAAACTACACCTGCATGCTGCAAAACTTACTGAAACTGTATCGCATCTGAACTTGGGACACTTTGTTGTGTTTTGTTTTGATTTTTTGCTTTTTGGGTTTTTTCCTTTTGATGAGACAACATGAGAACTACTTCTGAGACACCATCTCCAGGATTGGAGACTGAGGGACTAACAGCAAAGTTATTAAGACTGAAACTTTATTGAATTTGAACTTGGAGATTTTTTAAAAATTATCTTACTTTATTTTATTATTTTATTATTAATTTTTTTTACTTTTTATTTTTATTTTAGTTTTTCTTTTATCCTCTCTCTGTCTCACTAATGCCTGTTTAGCTTACTGTTGATTAGTTCACTCTCTCCCTGTTTATATCTTTGACATGGTTTTTTGTTTGTTTGTTTTGTTTTTTTACTTGTTTGTTTATCTGTTTTTCCTTTTTTCTTTACCTTCTTTCCTTTCCCTCTCCTCTCACCCTTCCATTCCAAATATCACCATTGTTACTATTACAAGCTAGAAAATACTTAATTGCACACAGTACAGGGACAGTAAAAATGCCAAGGGCAATGATGGGAAGAAAGAAAAAACAAGGAACCAGTTTCCCCACAGCAAAAAATTAGTACAGGAACCAGAGGGAAATGAAGAAAACAGATACTCAGATCCAGACTCCAACAAAATGAAGATAAACTATGCCAAAGGACCCAATGAAGCCCACAAGAATAATCTGAAAGATGAAATCCTCCAAATAATCAATGAGAATTTTATAGAGATGATACTGCATATGGTCAACCAAAATGTACAGGAGATACTCAAGAAATTTGAAGGCAACAAAAATAGAGAATTTGAGAAAGCACAAGAAAAAATAAAAGAAACCATAGAAGCACTGTATAAACACCAAAGTGAAACAAAGAACATGATTAATAAACAGATAAATGAACTCAGGACAAAAATAGACAACATTAAAGAGGAAGGGACTCAGGATATGGAAAACCTCAGAAAAAAGAACGAAACAGAAATGAAAAACAAAACGGAAGGCCAATCCAGCAGAATAGAATGAGCAGAAGACAGAATCTCAGAACTTGAAGATGAAATGGTAATTAAAGGAAACACCAAAGAACTTTAGTTAAACAACTCAAGACCTGTGAAAATAAAATGCAAGAACTCATTGACTCCATCAAAAGACCAAACCAGAGAATCATAGGCATTGAACAAGGAGAAGAGGTGCAAGCAAAGGGAATGCATAATATATTCAACAAAATAATAACAGAAAATTTCCCAAATCTAGAAAAAGCTGTGCCCATACAGATACAAGAGGCCTCCAGAACACCAAACAGACCAGACCAAAATAGAAGTACCCCACGGCATATTATCATTAAAACAACAAATACAGAACTCAAGAAATAATATAGAAGGCTGTAAGAGAGAAAAAACAAATAACATACAAAGGTAAACCCATCAAAATCACAGCAGACTTCTCGACAGAAACATCAAAAGCAAGAAGAGCTTGGGGTGAGATCTTCCAGGCACTGAATGAAAATAACTTCAACCCCAGGATACTCTACCCAGCAAAACTATCATTCAAAATAGATGGAGCAATAAAAGTCTTCCATGATAAGCAGAAACTAAAACAATATGTGACCACAAAGCCAACACTACAAAAGATTCTTCAAGAGATTCTGCACAGAGAAAGTGAAACCCAACGTAACCATGAAAGAGCAGGCAGTACCAAACTACAGGAAAAGAAAAAGCAAGAAACTAAAGAGTAACCTTGATTTAAGTACACACAATCAAACCTTCAAACAATAAGACAACTAAATGACAGAAATCACCACATACTTATCAGTACTAACACTTAATGTTAATGGACTTTATTCCCCCATCAAAAAGCACTGTTTGATGAACTGTATTAAAAAGGAAGATCCAACAATTTGTTGCTTATGGGAGACCCATCTCACAAACAGAAATAACCATAGGCTTAGGATGAAAAGCTGGAAGAAGATTTACTAAGCCAATGGCCTCCAAAAACAGGCAGGAGTAGCAATATGTATCTCTGACAAAGTAGACTTCAAACCTACATTGATCAATTGAGACAAAGAAGGACATTCCATACTAACAAAAGGGGAAATAGGCCAAAAGGAAATAACAATTATCAACCTATATGCACCCAATGTCAATACACCAAATTTCATCAAACATACCCTGAAGGACCTAAAAGCATATATTAACTCCAATACAGTGGTCATGGGAGACTTTAACACCCCATTATCATCAATAGATAGGTCATCCAAACAAAAAATCAACAAAGAAATCTTAGATCTAAAATATAACATAGATATAATGAACCTTGTTGATGTCTACAGAACTTTCCATCCAACTTCTACACAATATACATTCTTCTCAGCAGGCCGTGGAACCTTCTCCAAAATAGATCATATCCTAGGGCACAAAGCAAGCCTTAACAAATATAAGAAAATGGAAATTATACCATGCATTCTATCTGATCACAATGCAATAAAACTAGAACTCAAAAACAAAAAAAAGACGAAAAACATGCAAACAGCTGGAAACTGAATAACTCATTGCTTAATGAACAATGGGACATTGATGAAATAAAAGAGGAAATTAAAAAGTTCCTGGAAGTCAATGAAAATGAAAACACAACCTACCGGAACCTATGGGACACAGCAAAGGCAGTCCTGAGAGGAAAGTTTATAGCCATGAGTGCATATATTAAAAATACTGAAAGATCTCAAATCAATGACCTAAAGATACATCTCAAACTCCTAGAAAAACAAGAACAAGCAAATCCCAAAACAAATAGAAGGAGAGAAATAATAAAAATAAGAGCTGAAATCAATGAAATAGAAACCAAAAACCATACAAAGAATTAAACAAAAAGTTGGTTCTTTGAAAAAATAAACAAGATCAACAGACACCAGGCAAACTTGACTAAAATCAGGAGAGAAAAAACCCAAATTAGTAGAATCAGGAATGCAAAAGGGGAGATAACAACAAACACCATGGAAGTCCAGGAAATCATCAGAAACTACTTCAAGAGCCTATATTCAAATAAATTCAAAAATCTTAAAGAAATGGACATATTTCTAGATACATATGATCATCCAAAACTGAACCAAGAGGAATTAATCACCTGAATAGATCTATAACACAAAACGAAATTGAAGCAGCAACCAAGAGTCTCCCCAAAAAGAAAAGTCCAGGACCTGATGGATTCTTTGCTGAATTCTATCAGACTTTTAAAGAAGAACTGATACCAACCCTCATTAAACTGTTCCATGAAATAGAAAGGGAAGGAAAACTGCCTAACACATTTTATGAAGCCAGTATTACACTATCCCAAAACCAGGCAAAGACACCTCCAAAAAGGAGAACTATAGGCCAATCTCCTTAATGAACATTGATGCAAAAATCCTCAATAAACTAATGGCAAACTGAATTCAACAACACATCAAAAAGATTATTCACCACAACCAAGTAGGCTTCATCCCAGGAATGCAGGGGTGGTTCAACATACGAAAATCAATAAATGTAATAAACCACATTAACAGAAGCAAAGACAAAAACCACTTGATCATCTCAATAGATGCAGAAAAAGCCTTTGATAAGATCCAACACAATTTCATGATAAAAGCTCTAAGAAAACTAGGAATGGAAGGAAAGTACCTCAACAACATAAAAGCTATGTATGACAAACCTACAGCCAGCATTATAGTTAACGGAGAAAAACTGAAACCATTCCCTCTACAATCAGGAACTAGACAAGGATGCCCACTATCTCCACTCCTATTCAACATAGTAGTGGAATTCTTATCCAGAGCAATTCGGCAAGAAGAAGGAATAAAAGGAATACAAATAGGTAAAGAAACTGTCAAAATATCCCTATTTGCAGATGACATGATCCTATACCTTAAAGACCCAAAAAACTCTACTCAGAAGCTCCTAGGTATCATCAATAGCTATAGGAAGGTAGCAAGATATAAAATCAACAGAGAAAAATCACTAGCATTTCTCTACACTAATAATGAACAAACTGAGAAAGAATATACGAAAAAATTCTATTTACAATACCCTCAAAAAAAATCAAATACCTAGGGGTAAACCTAACAAAGGATGTGAACAACCTCTACCTGGAAAACTACACACTTCTGAAGAAAGAGATTGAGGAAGACTACAGAAAGTGGAGAGATCTCCCATGGCAAAATCAACATAGTAAAAATGTCTATACTCCCAAAAGTAATGTACATGTTTAATGCAATTCTCATCAAAATTCCAATGACATTCATTAAAGAGATTGAAAAATCTACTGTGAAATTTATATGGAAACACAAGAGGCCACAAATAGCCAAGACAATACTCAGTCAAAAGAACAATGCAGAAGGTATCACGATACCCATCTTCAAACTATACTACAAAGCAATAACAATAAAAAAAGCATGGTACTGGAACAAAAACAGACATGAAGACCAGTGGAACAGAGAGGACTCGATATGAAGCCACACAACTATAACCAACTTGTCTTTGACAAAGGTGCTAAAAATATACGATGGAGAAAAGACAGCCTCTTCAACAAAAACTGCAGTTAGCAGTCTGCAAAAAACTGAAACTAGATCCATGTTTATCACCCTATACCAGTATTAACTAAAAATGGATCAAAGACCTTAATTTCAGACCACAAACTCTAAAGTTGGTACAGGAAAGAGAAGGAAATACTCTGGAATTAATAGATATAGGCAAGAACTTTCTCAATGGAACCCCAGCAGCTCAGCAATTAAGAAATACCATAGATAAATGGGACTTCATAAAACTAAAAAGCTTCAGCTCAACAAAAGAAGTGGTCTCTAAACTGAAGAGAACACCCACAGAGTAGGAGAAAATATTTGTCAGCTACACATCAGACAAAGGACTGATAACCAGAATATATAGGGAACTCAAAAAACTAAATTCTCCCCAAATTAATGAACCAATAAAGAAATGGGCAAGTGAACTAAACAGAACTTTCTCAAAAGAAGAAATTCAAATGTCCAAAAACACATGAAAAAATGCTCAACATCACTAGCAATAAAGGAAATGCAAATTAAAACTACACTAAGACTCCACCTCTCCCCTGTAAGAATAGCCATCATCAGCAACACCACCAACAACAGGTGTTGGCGAGGATGCGGGGAAAAAGGAACCCTCTTACACTGTTGGTGGGAATGTAAATTAGTACAACCACTCTGGAAAAAAAATTGGAGGCTACTTAAAAAGCTAGACATTGATCTACCATTTGAACCAGCAATACCACTCTTGGGGATATACCCAAAAGACTGTGACACAGGTTACTCCAGAGGCACCTGCACACCCATGTTTATTGCGGCACTATTCACAATAGCCAAGTTATGGAAACAGCCAAGATGCCCCACTACTGATGAATCGATTAAGAAAATGTGGTATTTATACACAATGGAATTTTATGCAGCCATGGAGAAGAACGAAATGTTATCATTCGCAGGTAAATGGATGGAATTGGAGAACATCATTCTGAGTGAGGTTAGTCTGGCCCAAAAGACCAAAAATCATATGTTCTCCCTCATCTGAGGACATTAGATTAAGGGCAAACACAACAAGGGAATTGGACTGATCACACGGTAATGTGAGAACACACAAGGAAGGTATGAGGATAGGTAAAACACCCAAAAAACTAGATAGCATTTGTTGCCCTCAACACAGAGAAACTAAAGCAGATACTTTAAAGCAACTGAGGCCAATAGGAGAAGGGGACCAGGAACTAGAGAAAAGATTAGTTCTAGAAGAATTAACTTAGAAGGTAAGTCACATGTACAGGAAATCAATGTGAGTCAACTACCTGTATAGCTATCCTTATCTCAACCAGCAAAAACCCTTGTTCCTTCCTATTATTGCTTATACTCTCTCTACAACAAAATTAGAAATAAGGGCAAAATAGTTTCTGCCTGGTAGCAAGGGGTAAGTGGGGGGAAGGGAGGGGGTGGGGGGAAGGGGGGAAAAATGACCCAAACATTGTGTGCACATATGGGTAAAATAAAAATTAAAAAAGAAAAAGAAAAATTAGTTAGTTTGTAAAAAGGAAACACACCAAACATGTTTATGAGATGGTGCTTAGCATAATTAATGACTAAGGAAATGCAAGTGAAAACCACAATTAGATACCAACCCCATCTACTGGGAAGCCTATTATTACAAAACAAAGCAAAACATAAATTTTGTCAAGGATGTGGAAACTTGAATGTCTTGTGCACTGTGGTGGGAATGTAAAGTGGTCAGCATCTTACTAATAGGGCATGAGGGAAGGCAGAGAGAGTACTGACAGCAAAGGTAAGAGAAACTTTGATCTTTAGCACACGTTCAAGTCCAAGTGTCTGGTCAGTCATGTAGTTTCTATAGACCCACAGAATGTTCAATTGGTGGCTCTTAGAACAATCACTTGGCTGAAGTGTCATAATTTTAAACTTAACCTTTCACTTCTAAAGCTTTTCCAATATTTTATCAAGGACATGTGCTATCTTTATAATCACAATAAAAGTTGCTGTTTATGTGCTTGCATGGGTTTAAAATTGGAGTTTTCAATATCTCTCCAAAGTACTTCTCTTCCTCTTTGCCTGTGTGCTTCAGATCCAAGCTGCCACCATCCCTCTTTTCAACTACTGCAATAGCTCCTGTTTCAACTTTATCTACTCTGGCCTTCAACTTTTATCATCCCTACAGCCCAATGATTATTTTTAAAACAGTAATGAAATTATATTCCCATTCCTTGATACCAACCCAAAGTTTAGAAGACTCAGCAATGCATATTGCCCTTGGAATTAAAATTGTCCTGAATGTTCTTCCTTAAGTGGATCTTACAAACTATTTTTCAGACTCTTGCTGTATTTGTTGCAATCACTCTGAGACTATGTGCATGTTTATAGTAAACCTTTCAACCTAATTCTTCTTCTCCCTGCTATCTTTTCCTTCCCTTCTTATGCTATCTAACTTCTACTCCATTTGTAGATCGCAGATGAGTAATTAATCTTCCCTTTTCTTCTATCGTAAGCACTTAATGCTCTATTTTTGTAACATCTGCTCAGCAGTAATTTTGCATGAGCTTGTATAATCTTTTAAAAATTATTTTTGTCCATATCCTATGCTAGATCATGAAATTTCCTGGTTAGGATTGTGTCTCCTTTTTATTTGCTTTTTATTTTTCTTTCTTTTTTTGCCCATCACTGAAGTGCTTGTCATTTATATTCATTAATATTTCTTGAATAAATGAACCAATGAATACATGAATGAATTCTTCACTTGGAAATTCAATGTATTTCTAATACAATTATTTCTTTTTTTATGTTTGTGCTGGGTGTGGGTACATTATAGCATTCACAAAGGTTCTTACAATGTATCAACTACATCATACTTGAATTCCCCCCTCCACTGCTCTCCCCTAGTTGCAACAGGAATGTTTTTTGCATTTACATACATGTGTACACATTGTTTGCACCATATTCATCCTCCTACCTCCTTCCCTGCCACCTCCACACTCACAACAGTGCCAGCCGCACCCCCCTCAGAACCTGTTTTGCCCCTCTGTTCTCCAATTTTGTAGAAAAAACATAAAGGATAAAATAAGAAACATGACGTTTTTGCTAGTTTGAGCTAAAGGTAGCTACACAGGGAGTTTCCTTGTGTTGTTCCCATGTGTTTGTGTATTACAGCTCCAACTGATTTGTCTGTTCTAGTCTTCTTCCCTCCTCCATAGGCTGCTTCCTATGGTGGCCCTGGCCAGTTTAGAATTTCTATATTCATCCCTGTACAGTGAGCACATCAACCTCATTCAAATTTTTGGTTTCCTTCCCTTGCCCTATCCCTCCCTTGCACAGCCTCCCCTTAGTGTTACCCATGTCCCACAATATTGTTGCATTGTTTTAGATCTATAATCCGCATATGAAGGAGAACATGTGGCTTTTGGCCTTCTGAGCCTGGCTAACTTCACTTAAGATGAAATTCTACAGTTCCTCTGTTTATCTGCGAATGACAAAATTGCATTCTTCTTTGTGGCTTAGTAAAATTCCATTGTATATAAATACCACATTTTCTTAACCCATTCAACAGTAGTGGGGCATCTTGGCTGTTTTGATAGCTTAGCAATTGTGAATAATGCTGCAGTAAATATGGGTGTGCAGGTGCCTTTGTTGTAATCTGACTCACACTCCTTTGGGTATGTCCTTAGGAGTGGTATTGCTGGATTGGATGGCAGATCTACTTCTAGTTTTTTGAGGAGCCTCCATACTGTTTTCCATAGTGGTTGTACTAATTTACATTCCTACCAGCAATGTATGAGGGTTCCTTTTTCCTCATATCCTAGCCAACATTTGTTGTAATTATTTTAATATGACTCAGTAACTAGCAATATTTTAGGCACACAAACTGCAAAAATAAGTCTCTGTAGTTGTATGTAGCATATACACTAAATATAAGGGTTTTCAAAAAAACTTATCAGTCCTTAACTGAATCTGTCACCAGGTTCTGCAAAGCATATAAGTTCCTAGATTCTACAAGATTAAAAGTTAAGCCTTTAGAATGTTTGATCCAGCTTACTTTGAAACAAGTATAGTAAAAAGAAAAATTTCCCTAAAAGTGGTAAGTAGTAAGAAAGCTGTGAATTCACACTAAACAAGAAGAAGTAGACACATTTCCTTAGTTGAATGACAGGGTTTCATATCCCTGAGCATGTCCTGGGCAGCACACAGAGCATCCCCACGCGTGAAGCTACACCCTCTGAGTCTCACTGAAGCAAGTACCATTACTTGGACCCAAGAAGCTGTCACTCCCATCCAGCTATAATTCTCAGTGAGAGTTGGTGATGTTTTGAGCTTTTCTGGATTACATAGGAGAGGGAACTTGCCTAGACAGCAATGAGCAATGGTAATGCTAGATTCTGCAGTAAAACAGTATGAAAAATTTCACTAGGCCATCTATAGCTGAATGCAAACACAATCTGTACCTGCGAGTTGAAATATAAAGAAAAAAGACATCCATTCCTTTAAATCTATTGCCAGAATGAACAAAGAGTGATTTTTCTTGAACACATATCTGGTACACTTTAAAGCTAATATGGAATGGAAGATGGCTGCATTAGGCTTCACCTACACACTTAGAGTGTCTCTGGATATTTCAGTGCCTGTTGCTTATGGTGGAAAAGCCATTTCTGGAGCTGTTCTAAAAAGTTGCCCAAGGAAGGAAGGTTGCTTGTTCAGTAACTATGGGAGAAGCAGTGACATATTCTCTCCAAGCATCCTGCCATGCTTTTGTGAAATGAGAGTAACATCTCCCCTTGACCAGTCTGCACATCTTTCTCAGCACAGACATAAAGCACAACCATGTAGGGAGCACAGTGAGGAACAGAGGTTCTCTTTGTTCCAGCAGGATGAAAACCATGACAATGACTCTTTCCTTGACCACACCTGGCTCAGGCTTTTCCAGACCCTCTTCTTAATTGGGCCTTGACCTTGGATTCTGTCCTTAGTTCAATTTTGGCAAGAACTCTGCTGGGTTAGTTTAGTTTAAATCTCCTCTCCTCAGTGTGATCAAATTCCTCATTCCCCACCCTAGATATTTTTTCATTGTGTCCTGTCTTCAGCTAAAATCCTGTCAAGTTGATTTAACTAGAGTTTCTCATATCTCTAATATTTCCTCTTAGGAATTTTCCATACACTGACTTATCACTCTGCTCCTTGTCTACAAATCCATACTTATCCTTGCTGTACTTAGATTTGAGCTGAGTCTTTCTCACTACTGCAAACCTTCATTGAAGTGGCTTCTCTTGAATAAAGTCTTTCTTCCCATCTGTAACAAGTGTCATGACAATGTTATTATTTAGTAAACACACCTAGCACAATAATCTCCAAATCAGGATCCTTGCACTATGTCACTATAAATATCTATTTAGTCCAGGAATGAGAATGGACCCTGTGGAGTACCAGTGAGAAGAGACATTGGAGAAAGAGAACAAAGGATGACCTAAAAAAAAGATGTTCCCTAAGAGTCAAATGGAGCATTCGTCAGGGACTCAGGAGAGCTGTAATGGCTTCTGACCTCTATCACCTACTTCCTTTACTAAGTAAGTCACTAAACATTCACAAGCATCTAGTTATTTTAAAATGATAAGACAGCTATACCACTGGATTGTTATTTTAAGGAAAATGAGTACACAACATTCATTCTGTAAACTTTATGTATAAAACATGGATGCTTGGTATTATTATGCTCAGTTTTGTTTACATAGCCAATAAAGAAAAACTGTTTCAGTGAACTGTTTGCAAACCACTTTCTAGAAGTCCAGAGCATTAGGATAGGTTCCATGTGATTTATATTTGTTTCCATAAAATCATCCAAACTATGCTCGCTAGAAGCATAAATCAGCATTCATAAATGTGCAGTTTGCCCTTTCCAATTCCTTGCTCATTTAAATGTTGTGTAGGTTTTTAGAGCCTTTTATTCTTACAATTTTACTTGGTAGAAAATTCATGATTTATGTTTTAGCACATATCACTTGCATTCTTAAAATCATTTTTTATTTCAGATACGTGTGCATTTCAGAACACTATATACAAAGAGTTACTTTATTTAACAGTCTTACTTCCTCATGAAAGAACACAGGATTTTGCCAAACACTGCCCAGCACACATTTTCAACAATAGGTACAGAGTTGGGAGATGCTCCATTTGTAGATGTCTCCCTTTGGCATGGTACCAAAGGCATCAAACACCATCCTGTAAAGTCTGTTTTTAAAGGCAAACAACCTAAGATTGGTAAAGGTAAACAACTTTCCCTAGGTCTCTTATTGTTTTAAGTTTCTGTAGTAAGGTATAAAGTCAAATACATTATGACATGGCCCATAATATTTTAGGGCCACTTTACAAAATTCAAGAACAATCTATCTAATAACCCAATTTTTCTATTCATAAGGAGAAAAAACTATGAAGGACTGAGGCAAGTAATACCAAGTACTTTAACAAAAACCATCCAGGTACCTTAAAAAAATCAATAAGAATAAAATTTAGGATATTAATAGACAAAAAATAATAGATGGAAGGTAATAACCTAAGGAGATAGCTTCTGCTTTGACTAAAGAAATGATTTATTGAACTTGGTGAGGAAACTCTGAGATCTACTTGTGGTTAGAAGCCAACTTTCACATAAAGATCTTTAAAATCTTCTATACATTCCACTAAATTCAAGCAAACCATTTCCTTCCAAGTGAATCTAACTTAGAAAGACTCTGCCTATGAAGAGCCAAGCACATTTCTTTCCATTTTCAGGTGTTAATTGACTATGCAGGTATTTAAATCTCCAATGCATGAATCAGTTAATCAGTTAACTGACAATTTCAGTATGTCTGTGAGATACTAGAGATGAAAATTCCATAATCGTCTTCTTGCTTTTTCTTTCCTCTGGTGGAGAGAGAGAGAAAAACAAGAGAGGAAATCCTCATCATTAATATAAAACTGTATTTCTAAAGAGACACAAAAACATTTATGTATGAACCAGTTAACAGGTACAGCAGGGAAAGAGGCTAAACACTTGAGAAAAAAGTTTTCCATCAGTATGTCATATTTATTAAAGTTTACTCACATTGTCTCATTTTATTCTCATTACAGATAATCATGTTGTTTATTATTTCAAACTGAAAGATGAAGAAGTTGAAGTTAGAAGGGGTTAGGGCACAATCAATTATTAAATAACTGAAACTAAATAGCATCTCAGACCATCTACTCCACAGCTGACTTTCCTACTCACTCATCTATGTTGATGGCCCTAAAAAAACCTATTAATGAATTACTCTACAAATGGCACTGGGACAATCTGAGTTCAGAGAAGAGTAGAAAAAGAAACTAAGGCATTTGTAGAAAAGCTATTTTCCCTAAGAAGAAAATTAGCAAATTGAAATTAGCAAAATGAGTCAGCATATTTTTAAGTACTTCATAATTTATCTTTAAAGAACAGCTAAAAAATTTTAGAGCTCACAAAGAGGCTAACCATGGGTTCCCAGTAGTTTCCCATCAAGTAAAATCTGCCTTCAGTTAGTTATAGGCAAAGAGACCTGCATTCAAATAAGCAGAAACATACTTACATATGAGTTTTGTTTAAAGCTAAAATACTTGGATTTACAGAAAACTTTGTAACTTTCATTCACTTCCAATTAGATAAAAAAAGAAAAGATTTTTAAAAATTTTTTCACATTTCTTGTACAAAAAAAGTTATAAAGGATTCTTCTTGCTTGTTAAATTTTTGGAGAGTAAAAGTTGACAAAAATTCTCACATGGAAGGAGGACCAAAATGGCAGATAGCAACCCACAGCTCTCAGGAGTCAGCTCTCAGGAGTCTGAAATATACTTCAGATTCATGGTAGCAAGTGTTGGGTAACTTGGCTTTTTCACCACATAAGATGCCACCGATAGATAAGAGGAATGTAATGTACAACAATTGACCTTTAAATTAGCTTTTTAGAGCACATAACAGCCCTGGAAGTCTGGGCACTGTGAACCAACAGCTGCCAGCCTCTGCACTGGTGAGCCTTTGTGGTTTTTTCCTTCTTTCCAAAGAGGAAAAATTAAATGCAGAGAACTGGGGAATGAGTATTGCAAGCATCTGGGATATCCTGGACCCACCAAAATTTGTGGACCTCTGATTACCACCTGAATGTGCTAACCCAGGCTGATGCCCAATACTACTGTGAAGCTACAACCCCTCCAGGTAAGCATGCCACATCATTTGTTCTGGAGGGAACCACATAGTTCAGCACAGCTTGTGAGCAGAGAGCACCCCTCCTGGACAAAACTCGTCGTCCTATAAATGGAGGGAAAATTTCATCTTCACCTGATGTGGATGAGAAAGAGTGCTGAGCTGATCCAGCCTGTGTGGGGGCAGGGTGGCCCAGCCACAGTCTGGGGAAAATAACAACATATTCAACCACCTTGGAGAACTGGTAGCAAGCTGTCTCCCCAGAAAGAAGTGGTTAACCACAAAGCTCAATTCTAGCTCTCAAGCCTGCCCTGCAGGCAGAAGGGGCTGGTGACTGCCCACCTACAAAAAAGCCAAGCTGAACCAGATGGCCCATCCCCACAAGAAGAGCTGGACCCAAACACCCCGAGCAGATACCCCCTACCAAAGCTGTTGAGTAGAGAGGGGCACCATTGATTGCAACACAACCCAGTATATCAACCTTAAGGAGGGGCAGGGAAACAGCAAAAGGCCCTATCAGAAGGGTCAGCACCTAGATTAGAAATCAGAGGAAAGAGCTCAGAGAACTCATTGAACTGAGAGAAAACCCACTACATAACAAGGAAGAAGTTTCAATACATATAGATACATAGTTTAATTGTGTTCAAATTCAATTTTCTTAGTTCTCACTTGTTCCACTTTCCTTTCCCTCCCTCAATTTTTCTTTCTTCTTTGCCCTCTTCCTTTCTTTGCCTTACCTTCCCCTCCTTCCCTTCTTTTCCTCCCACTGTCTCTACCTCCTCCACACTAACCACATGCTGAGTATTATGCCAGCTTTATACATTACCCCCCATCCTTCCTCTCCTTCTGCAATCCCTGACAATAGCACCCTCATCCACAATGACCTTTATACACATTACGGACTTATTACTCCATTGCCAGCACAACTCATACCTGTTCTCCACCTCTCCCCAGTCTCTCCTTCCTGCCTCCTTTTCTAGTGCCATCATTTTTGTTACCTAAGTATCAATTTCTTTTGTAAACAACTGTTATCTCCCCAATACCTACTGTTTATAAATAATATTGCTAAGGTTTTTAAATATGTATCTTATAAATAACTGGTTTGGCATTGATTCTGTGAATTCATTATTGCTAAGTTATACATACAGGTCAGTGAAATATTGAACAACCTAGCTAATAACTAAACTAGCCAGAGTATAGAAATTAAGTCAAGGGAGTGATAATAGGTGATTAAAAACCCCAAGTAGCTAGTCAACAGCACATGAGCAAACCCTCAAAATAAAAACATGGCAAAAAAAAAAGAAGGCAGGGGAATATGACAATAGAGGATTCAGTGGACAGTGAAGGTGAGGAATCCACAGTTGTTGAGATCAGAAGGATGATGATAAGAATGTTTTATGAGCATAAAGAGATTTTAAACAGGACATACAAAAACAACTCAATGGATCTCAAGAGAACGTGGATTTAAAAAACTCAAGAACACAGAAACAACTAAATGAACTCAATGAAGATTGGAACCAAACCAAGGGAAATTATAAAAAAAAATACAAAAAAGAAAGATAAATGAAATAAAGAAGACAGTACAAGATATAACAGAGGTGCTTAAAAAAGATATGGAAAGTCTCAAAAAAAGAATCAAACAGAAATTGTGGAAACAAACACTTCCTTAAATCAAATAAACAATACAGTTGAAAGACACTCCAGCAGACTGGAACAAGTGGTAGACAGAATTTCTGGGCTTGAAAACAAAACAGACATTAAAGAAAAAACAGAATTCTTAGACAAAAGACTGAAGACCTGTGAAAGGAATGGCATTAAAGAACAAGAGGTGCAAGGCAAAGGTATAAGTAAAACATTTAGTAAAATAATAGCAGAAAATTTCCCAAATCTCAAGAAAGAGATGTCATTCAGGTACAGGAAGCCTCCAGGACAGCAAATAGATATGACCAAAATAGAACCACTCCACAGTACATTATATGTAAAACAATTATCACAGATAATAAGGAAAGAGTATTGAAGGCTATAAGAAAGAAAAAAATCAAATAACACATAAAGGTGAACTCATCAAAATAACAACAGATTTCTCAACAGAAACCTTGAAAACAAGAAGGGCATGGAGTGAGGTATTTTGAGCACTGAAAGAAAACAATTTCAATCCTAGGGCAGTATATCCAGCAAAGCTACCAGTCAAAATTGAAGGAGGAATAAAAAACTTCTATGAAAAACAGAAACTAAAACAATACATGGCCATCAAACCAGCACTACAGAAGATTCTGAAAGCAATCTGACACACAGAAATGAAAACAAACATACCCATGAAAGAATGTGAATTATTAAATCTCAAGAAAAAAGGAGACAAGTAATTAGTGAGTAACATAAAATTAGTTGCACACACACACACACAACAAAAAAGAACCAAATTGTAAGAAACACCACATACCTCTCACTATTAAAACTGAATATAAATAGCCTCAACTCCCCCATCAAGAGACATCAACTGGCAAACTGGTTTAAAAAGGAAGACAGGTCAATTTGTTGTTTGTAAGAAATCCATCAGAGAATCATTAATGACTACTTTCAAAAAAATTTAAATAAATTGGAAAACCTAGAAGAAATGGACAAATTTCTAGACACATATGACCAATCAATATTAAGTCAGAGGATATGGATCAACTAAATAGATCTATAGCAAGCAATGTAATTGAGGGAGTAATAAAGAGTCCCCCCCTCCAAAAGAAAGGTCCAGAGCCTGAGAGATTCACTCCTGAATTCTACCAAACCTTCAAAGAAGAGCTAATACCAACACTCCTCAAACTTTTGCACAAAATAGAAAAGGAAGGACTACCGCCAAACTCATTCTATGAAGCCAGTATTACATTCATCCCAAAACTAGATAAGGACACACACAAAAAAAGAGAATTACAGGCTGATCTCTTTAATGAACTTAAATGCAAAAAACCCAAGTAAAATATTAGCAAACCAATCAAAAAGATCATGCATTATGATCAAGTCAGTTTCAGCCCAGGGATGTAGGGATGGTTCAACAAGCACAAATCATTAAATGTAATATAGCATATTAACAGAAGCAAAGATAAAAACCACATCATCATCTCCATAGATGCAGAAAAAGCCTTCAATAAAATTCAACATCCTTTCATGATAAAAGCTTTGATGAAACTAGGAATAGAAAGAACGTACCTCAACATAATAAAGGCTATATATGACAAGCCTATAGCCAACATCATACTAAATGGGGAAAATTGAAACCATTTCCTATAAAGTCAGTAAATAGGCAAGGTGTCTGTATTCTTATTCAACATAGTCTTAGAAATCTTAGCCAGAGAAATAACACAGGAAGAAGAAAAAAAGGAAGAAGAAAAAAAAGGAAGACATTAAACTGTCCCTATTTGCAGATGACATGATCTTATGCCTAAAAGATCTTGAAAACTCCATGAGAAAATGCCTGGATATCATGAACACCTTCAGTGAAGTAGGAGGATACAAAATCAATTTAGAAAGATCAGTGGATTTTCTAGATAACAAAAATAAACAGTGAAAATGAACAATGAAAAAAATATAGGAAAGCAATCCCCTTTACAAGAGCCTCAAAAAAAAAATACCTAGGAATAAACTTAACAAAGTGAGAGATCTCTACAACAAAAAGTAGAAACTGTTGAAGAAAGAAATCAAAGACTATAAAAGATAGAAAGCTCTCCCAGGCTGATGGATTGGCAGAATCAATATTGCAAAAATGGCCATACTATCAAAAGCAATCTACATGTTCAATGAAATCCCCATCAAAATTCCAATGACAATCATCACACAGTATAAAAGATCAACCCTAAAGTTTCATATGGAAGCAAAGACAACCACAAGTACATAGGTAATACTAAGCAAAAAGACCAACATTAGAAGTTTCACAATACCCAACTTCAAACTATACTACAGAGCCATAACAATAAATATAGCATGGTAGTGGCACAAAAACGGACATGAAGACCGTGGAACAGAATAGAAGACCCAGACATGAATCCACACGCTATACTCATGTGATTTTTGACAAAGGTGCTCAAAACATACGATGGAGAAAAGACAGCCTCTTCAATAAATGTTGCTGAGAAAACCGGGTATCTACATGCAGAAAATTGAAACTAGGTCCATGTCTGTAACCCTGTACAAGCATCAACTCAAAGTGGATCAAGGACCTTAATATAAGACCTGAAACTGCTGGGCACTGGTAGCTCACACCTGTAATCTTAGCCACTAAGGGGGCAGGGATCAGCAAAATTATGGTTCGAAGCCAAATCCAAGCAAATAGTTCATGAGACCCTATCTCGAAAAAATGCATCATGTACACAAAAAAAATCTCTGGCGGAGTGGCTTGAGGTGTAGGCTCTGAGTTCAAACCACAGTACCACACAAAAAAACCCCTGAAACTTTGATGCTAGTGCAGGAAAGAACAGGGAACACAATGGACCTCATAGGCATAGGCAATGACTTCCTATTGAGTTCAACAGAACTCCAGTGGCTTACAAGTTAAGAGAAAGGATTGACAAATGGAACTACATGAAACTAATCCACCTCTGCATAACAAAAGAAATGACAAATTATTGAAGAGGTAGCCCACAGAAAATCTTTGCCAGCTGTGCATCCGACAAGGGCTTAATTAACCAGAATACATAGGAAGCTCAAAAACCTAAATTCCCCTAAGAAAATCAATGACCCAATTGAGAAAAGTGCAAATGAACTGAACAGAGCTTTTTCAAAGGAAGTCCAAATTGTCAAAATATACATGAAGAAATGCTCAACATACTTGACCATAAAGGAAATGCAAATCTAAACCACATTAAAATTCCACCTCATCCTGATGTCTTGTTGAAAATCAAGAATATAAGCAACAACAAATATTGGCAAGGAGGTGGGGAAAATGGAACCCTCATAGACTGTTGGGTGAAATGTAAATTAGTACAACCACTATGGAAAACAGCATGGAGGCTCCCCAGAAAACTAAAAATAGATCTACTGTATGATCCAGCAATACCACTCCCAGGAATATAGATATACTCAAGGAACTGTAAGCCAGGTTACAATAAAGACACCTTCATATCCGTGTTTATTGCAGCATTAATCACAATAGCTAAGCTATGAAAATAGCCAAGATGCCCCACAACTGATGAATGGATCAAGAAAATGTGATATTTATATACAATGGAATTTTATTCAGCCACGAAGAAGAAATTTTGCCATTTGCAGGTAAATGGATAGAACTGGAGAACATCATCTTAAGTGAAGTTAGCCAGGCTCAGAAAGCCAAAGGCTGCATGTTTTTTCTCATATGTGGAATATAGGCTCAATAAAAACGTAAGTAATAGTATATATACTTAGAAATATATACAGAGTGTGTACCTAAAAGTAGGACTGGTAGGAGGAAAGAAAGCAAATAATTATGAAGTACATCACATCTGCGTAATAAGACACAAGGAAACACACTTAAAACTGTTAAATATCACAGGATAGGAGAAAGGCCAATTAAGTGAAGTGGAGGTGGGGTTCCAATCACTTAAGTACAATGTATGTACAGGTATAATACCAAGGTAAAAATCCCTGTGACCCAATTAGGAATATAAAGCATATATACATGGAAATGTCACAATGAAACCCCCTGTATAGTTATCTTAAACAAAAATGTCTTTTTTCAGAAATGGAGGAAAGGAAGGTAAAACAAGACCTGTCTGGGTGATTGGTACCAGTAGAGGGGGCAAGAATATAAGGAAAGGTGTAGGCGAGTGAATATCATGGAAATACTATATATTCATATACAAGGATGGAAAAATGAGACTTGTTGAACTATTGTGAGAATGAGGAGAAGGGGGATAAAGGAGAATGATGGAGGGGGTGAATTTAACTAAGTTACAGTGTAAATACTTTTATAATGAAACAGATTCAAAATTATAAAGAAAAGAAAAGAAAGGCTAGGTCACGGTGGCTTGAGCCTATAGTACTAAGCATTAAGGAAGCAGAGATCCAGAGGTTCATGGTTTGAGGCGGGTCAGGGCGAAAAGAGAGACCCTATCTCAAAAATACCCAACTTACAAAAGTACTGGCACGGTGGCTCACATGGTAGAGTGCTTGCCTAGCAAGCATGGGGACCAGAGTTCAAACCCTAGTACTGCCAAAAAGGAAGAGGGAAAGGGAAGAAGAAAGAGTAACAGAGGGGGGTGAATATGGTCAAAGTACATCATATGCCTGTATGGAATCACAATAACCCTCCTCATACAATTTTTTTAAAATTTCTAATAGTTACATAATCTCTTATATTTCAACCTTATTTTAACCATTTTGCTGTATCTCGCTGCAAATAATCCTCGTAAGAAATTCTTTTTTGCACCTGTGATTATTTCCTGAGGAGTGATTTCCTGAAGTCTCATGACACCACTCACTTGGTACATGTTGCCAAAGTATTTCTCAGGAAGTTTGTGCCAATTTATGCTTCTACCAGCTGTATGCAGCATTTGAGATAATGTTTTTAAAAATCTGTGCCATTTTGATGGGTGAGGATGTGGTCCATTCTTGTCTTAATTTGCATAACTTTGTTTAATAAATCTGAGTTTTTCTCAAATAATTGTTTCATCAAAACCCATTTGTATATCTTTAATTAAATATATACCTTGCCAATATTTTAATGTTTTCAGTTTGTAAGCATTAACTATCAAGATTTAAAATACATTATAATTTATATTTATGTAGCTTCTTATAATTAATATCTTATTTTACAAATTACAATTTCTTTCTAATCGAACTATGCCATTTGAGTTAAGTGCAAACTTTTATTTGAAGGTAATTTTAAATGTAATAGCATCTGCTACTATGACCTTTTGACCTGTGCTAGGTATTCACATTTATGACCATTTTTTTTCTGGATGCTTGTGCCTGATTATTCTTTATCTGGTAAGAAATCCTACCTAGACCTAGCTTGTATCTTAAATTCACATTTCTTTCCTTTCTTTTCATTTTCTCTTTTTTCTTCCTTCTTTTTTTTCTGTCTTTTTTTATTTTCTTTCTTTCATTTTTTCATTTTTTTTGAGACAGGGTCTTGCAAACTTTGCCCAGACTCACCTCAAACTTTCAATTCTCCTACCTCCGCCTTCTGAGTAGCTGGGATTACAGCTATGATCTACCATGCTCAGCATGGTGTGTCATTTCTTGTTGTGTGATTTTTCCCCAGGGAGACAAAAGATACATCTGTCTCCAAACTGAGATGTCACCAATAGCCCAAGGAATGATCCTTAGTAAGTCCAGCTTGATGAGCAAAATGACTTTAATAGGGGTTACTTACAGGACAGTGGACGGCTATGGAGGCCCGTATGTACCCAAAGTCATCAACACTGTGCTACCAAGCTCCTATTTTGTATGACTGTAAGTCTGTGGTAGAACTGATACAAAACTGGACTTAGATAACCACTTAGTATTAATGCAGCAAAGGTGACTACCGGTTCAGCAGTTTCACGGGTGCATCAAAGTGCTTCCCTGCTGGGGCCAGTGGCTTTCCCAGTCGCGGGTTTCAGTCCTGGCTTACAGAATCATACGTGGGTCTCTGCCTATGGAGCAGGTCTAAGATACAATGGAATGTGCTTGGTTGCATCAATACTCTTGTGTTACTATTTGCACTGGTGGGCACATCCTGCAGGGCATTCTGATAATAGAGCACATTGGGCCCATAGCCAAGCAAGACCACTGGCGACAGTTCTCCCTTGGCAGCCTGCACACTGCCCTAAGCACTACTAATGCTAGCCAGTAGGAAGCAAGTTTCTAGTTCGGTACCAGCTTAATTTCTCTGTGTCCTGCAATCAGAGCATGGGACTCATGCATGCTAGCATCAACTCTACCAGTGAGCTACACTCCCAGCCCCTCATCCTGTACTTTTCTGTCATGCACACACTGGGGATATATACACTTGCTGCAAATCCTCTCCTACTATGAATATTTTCACTGAAGCCGGTTCTGTCTCATTTAATGCAAATGAGTAAGTTGCATTTGTGCTATGAAGAAATGTTATGTGGCTCCACCACACACACATTCCTTAACTTGGTGAAACCTCCTGTAACATTCTTAGAAGTATGCAGAGCTCCCAATGTTTGAAAGTAGTGGCTCCCAGGAAAAGTTAGAAAATCACAAAACAGAAAAATGTTTCTGGGGAACTACAAAATGTTGGACTTACAGTTCTGACCTTAAAATATTTCCATCTCTATTCTTTTTATTGACTTAAAAACTAATCTTGTATCATCTACTATGAAACACAAATATCATTATTGATCCCTACAATTCTTACATGCTTTATCAAATGCTCTTCCTAACAAATCGTGAGAAGGAAAATCATTATTTGTGAGTTGTTCTCCCTCTAAAAACTTTGGGGTCTTTTTGATACTCCCTACTAAACAAAAAATCTGTTTTCAAACACATGTTCAAAAAGACTGTGCTTGCTTTAAAAAAATGCTAATTGTTAGAAGTGGTTATCTTTCCTTTCTACTTTCTTATCTTTTTTTTTCTCATGAGGTATTCATTATATCTAATTGAAAAAAATGTCCTGCATTCCTTCACTAGGGCCAACTCTATTTCTCCCTTTGCTCATGAGAGGAAATGTACAACAGTGGATCTGAAATCGCATGTTAGTGTAAACCAGTTGATACAGAAGTGAAATTTTGTTCCCGTATGTTGGTCTACTGTTTCAGTTTGTTGAGTAAAGGGATAGATAAAGTCACATGATCTTTCATGATGCTCCAGTAATACCAACAAGTCTAGCTGATGTCATTCTCAACAGAGGAAACGCCATGCTGTCCGTACCTAAGTCACACTGGTGGAGGTGTGCTTTAGCCTCACAAGCAGGGAAAAGGGGCATTTAAAGTTACTTTGCTTTACCATTATATTTCTATGTCACATGGATACCATATATCAATATTTGACTGAATTCAGTGGAAATTAATATGCAGACCAGGAGAATTTATCTTTTCTTCCCCTGAAGCCTGCCCCCTCCCTTTCCACTCCTGTTCCACCATTCTGTCTCTGATTTCCAGACACACACTTTCTCTTTCTTGCTTCCCCTTTCTTCTGCATTCCGCCTTGGAGGATTTCTTTAGCTATATCACCTAGGAAAGTCTATGAGCTGTTCAGTTTGGAGGTTCTTATTAAAGTCACAGGTTAATCTGGGTAATTTAGTGACCCAAGCAGACTGCTATACTTTGGATCTGGAATGCACCCCAAAGACTTCTCTTTTGATCACCAACCTGTGGTGCTGTTAGAGGTGGTGGAACGTGAAGGAGATGGGGTGTACTGGGAAGAAGTAAAATCAATAGGAATGTGTCCTTAAAGGGACTATTGAGATCGAGCTCCTTCCTCTTTCTCTTTGCTTCCCTTCTACAATGAGGTGATCAGAACTCCTCCATCACACACTCTTGCCATGATATACTGTGCCACCTCAAGCCCAAAGCAACCATGAACTCAGAAACCATGAACCAAAATAAACATTTCCTCCTTATAAATTTTTACTCTCATGTATTTTCATGTCTGAGAACCCTGACAAGCACATCTTATAGATTTCATTTATAAAATGTTCATCATTACATATGACATGACCGATCCTGGGCAGCTTACAGGAGTTCATTTGCTCCTGTGGTGATGATCACTATTCATTTGTGGAATTTATGTGGCAAAAGGCCAAAAATGGATAACATTGGAGCCCTCAAATGACATCCTATAGCAAAAATGTGCATCCTAATCAAGATCAGCAGTGCCTATGATTAGTGACAGTTGTCTACACAAGGAGGCAGGAACCACAATGACCAAGACAGAAATAGTGTGTGTCTCTGTCCTGGAAGGGCCACAGCTCCTCTCTGACCAGAGAACTAGGCCTGTTGTGAGAAGAAGGGATGGCTCTAGAAGGATAATCTGGATCTTTATTTCTCCTCTCTCTGCCCCTAGTCAGGTGGTTCTGGGGAAATCCATGTCTTTTGTGAACCATAGTTGCTCATCTCTAAAATGTAATAGCTCTGCAAGTATTCCAGGAAAGTTATTATCAAATGATGTAAAATTAGTAGAGCTCTTGATAAAGTCATGCGAAAAATGAGTTGGGACCTTATTATTGCCTCTCATTCAGTGACATGAAGAATATTGCAATGAATCAAGACTATATATACCCTGCCCTCCTTTTATTCTAGCATCTTTTCAACTCATCAGATCTGATTAATTACCTATCCTGCTGATTTTACCTTGGAAATGTTCCTCAATTCTATCTTCTCTTCTCAATTTCTTTTTTCACTATCATAGTTCAGGTCTCAGTAACTATTTTCCGAATAACTAAAATAGTTTCTAATGGTCTTTCTGCCCCTTGTTCTGCTTCCATTAAATTATTCCTAGGAGCTAGGGGTATGGCTCAGAGACAGAGTGCATGATCAGCATGTGGGAGGCCTTGGGTTCAATCTTCAGCATATACATAAAGGAAAAATCTTAAACTCATCCAGGTACTAGGGCAGTCTTAATGCCAACCTGTTCAAAACTCAATGCCTTGACACCATGGCCCTAGTATTAAAATGTCTTTTAGTTTCAAGAACTTACTAATCTCTGCCTAGCCAGTTCCACTAAATGATTAGTCTCTTTTTATTCCCTAAAAAAGTTCCTTCACTTCTTTCTATCACTCATACAACTACCTCCCCTCCCCAGACATCCCACATTCCTCCCTGGACTCTCCCTGTGCCTTCCTCCATCTTTGGATAATCATTTGCCCACCAAAGCCCTCCTGGAATCTGGCAGAGCAAAAGGAAATATTAAATGCTTTAGGAATAAAACAATGGGTGTCCAGAGGTGGTATACCACCATCTTTTAGGGATAGTTCCTCAACCTAAATACAAAATATTTTCAAAAATATCAAATCCTTTAATATTTTCACTTTGTTTCAATATAGAGTTAGCAATTGCTGAGAACAAGATCTTCTCATATTTGCACATCATCTCATATTTGCATATGACATGAAAAAATTAAAACATTTAAATGCCTTTTTTATATAGTATGTGATCTTTCATCTTTAGAAAGCCTTTCAATTTCCACTGAGTCTTGATTTCTCTAGAAAATCATTTACTTTCATTCAGTAGACTAGGAAAAAAAGGGAGATTGAGAAAGCCTGACTTGATTCTCAATCAGGCCGAAAGCCATTTCTTAGCTCTTAAACTGTCCTTTCTATAAACAAAGACTAAGGAATTTCAGCTCCAAAGCAACACCCTTAGTATTCCAGCAAGGTGGATGGCAGAGGTGAGTGTGGGAGCCCTGGGAAGAATTCACTGACAGGTGCACCAAGTGGGCTTTTCAAAGACAGCCCGGGAAACTAGGTGGTATCCAGCTACAGGGCTCAGTCCTGGTCTTTTTCCCCTTGGTTTGGTTTTGGAGTGCTGGGGGTTGAACACAGGATCTTGCACATCAAAGTTATCTTTCATGCCTAGAACAAGACAAACATAAAAAGAATGAATATAGAATGTTTAAACCTGTTGGAATCACCACAAGAAGGGGACTAAGGTAGAAAGGAGAAAAATGGAGGGGATGAACCAATTCAGGTTATAATACATCTATACATGGAAACGTCACAAGGAAACATGCTGCATAGAGATCTTAAACAAACAAAAATGTCATTTTTTTTACACAAACAGAGAACAGGAAGGCAGAATAGATCCTGTGGGAGGTGGCAGGATATAAGGATAGAGTGTACGAGGGTGAATATGATGGAAATATTATGTACTCATGAATGAAAATGGAAAAATGAGGCCTGTTGAAACTATTACAGGAATGAGGGGAAGGGGGGACAAAGGAGAATGATGGAGGGGGCTAATTAGAGTAAGATATATTGTCAGAACTTTGGTAAATGTCACAATGTACCCCCAGCACAACAACAATAAAAAAAGAAAAAGAAACAAAAAAGTCAGATGTATCTAAAACTCTAATCTGTTAATATCTGTTCTATGCATTAGACTTTCCTCTCAAATATTGAAGGAAAAGTTCAACAGGTTTATATTAGCTACTTCAAATATAATATTTGAAGTTTATATGAAAATATAAAGTTCTTAAATGATCATCCAGTCATGTAGGCATCCATCCAATCGTGTAGGCATCCTAAGTGTAGGCTAATTTATGTCTTACAGACAGAAATATTCTCTCTTGGCGATAGATTCACATCACTACGCATCTCATTATAGCTCCCTTCATCACCATGGTGGTGGGCTCTAGCATTTTGAATGACTGGCGGGAAGAAAAGTGTACATCAAACTTTAAAGTTTTCAGCTTTAATGAAATCTTTCTATTTCTGACATTGTGTTCTACTCTCTCAACTACTGATCTGCCCTTACCAACACCACAAAGTCTCTGCACATTTTTGTGATCCCATGTTAAGATGGTTCTAATCTTACTAAAGATAAAAGGGTGACTGGAAAGGACTGGCAGAGGCAGGGTATAGTAGATTGGGGCAGCAGGGACTGAGGTGGGGCAGAGCCTCAGCCTTACTTTAAACCATCATGATGGTTACTTCAACATTTTTGTCACCCGTAGAAGAAGGGGAGGCAGAGGTCATCCTCTAGTTCTGCACACACTTTCCGGTTCAGCACAGGTACAGGTTTTATAGCATTTGGAGCAGTGAAGCTGCTCCACCCTCTCCTTCTTCAGGGTACACATCACTAGCAAAGCTCAGATCTTCAAACTCCCCTTCATCACACACAACTTCATGTTCCTGGGAAACTGGAGAGCATACACTTAAGTGAAGTTAGCCGGGTTCAGAAGGCCAAAGGCTGCATGTTTTCTCTCATATGTGGAATATAGGCCCAGTACAAATATAAGCAATATTATGAATATTCACACTAAAACAAGGCCACTAATGGGAGAAGGAGGGTAAAAGAAGGATTTTAAGATGATGAATATGTTGATGTACTTTTGTTATAAGAATGAATATATAATTTTTAAGGCTGTTGAAATCATCACAAGAAGGGGAATAAGGTAGAGAGAGAAAAATAGAGGGGATGAACCAATTCAGGTTATAATACATAATCCCTATACCTGGATATGTCACAAGGAAACCAATGTATAGCTAGTTTAAACAAACAAAAGTTTTTTGTTTTGTTTTGTTTTTACAAAAATGGAGATCAGGAAGGCAAAACAGCTCCTGTCTGGGGTTTGGTACTGGGGTGGGGAGAGGATATAAGGAAAGGGTGTGTGAGGGTCAATATAGTGGAAATATTATGTGCTCATGTATGAAAATGGAAAAATAGGACCTGTTGAAACTATTCCAGGAATGGGGGGAGTAGGGGATAACGAACAATAATGGAGGGAGTGAATTTAAGTATGATATATTGTAAGAACTTTTGTAAATGTAACAATGCGTGACTAGTAAAACAATAATATAACAATTTTAAAAAGAATAACACAACTTAGTAGCAGGAACTTGCCTTCTACTTTTTGTGCTGCTCCTGAAGATCCCCCATTATTTCCTTCTTGTCTCTGGCTAGCCTGCTGATGTTTTTTGCTTTCTCATCTTGAATTTCCTTCAGCACTGCCCTCTGGGTTTCATAGAGGGCAATGCACTCTTCAGTGGCACCCATCTTTCTGGAGAGCTGTGTGTAGAGGTGTCATTGAGCTTCTTCATGCTCTAGGTCTTCTGACATGATCTCCAGGAAGCAGCTCTCCACAGACACACTCTTGTTCCTTCTCTCAGAAGCCAGGGCCTCCTTCTTCAGTTCAGTGTGGGGGCAGGGCTGGCAGGTTAGCCATGTACAAGCAGGTTGTCTTCAGCTTCCTTGGTGCCTGCTCTTCCCCAGCCACCACGGAGTCTCAGCTGTGGATCTGCCTAAGCTGGTGGTCTTTGGGTGCCTCTGTCTCACAGGTTGGCTTCTGGTTGGCAGCCATGTGCAGTTGATGGACCATTATGTCTTGCTGCTGGTGGGACTGGTCTCACTCATCCTGCAAACCAGGAGCCTGCTGACTATTTGACTTCATGAAAGCCTTAAGCTCGTCCAGGTTTTCATGCAGCTGGTCCAGCTTCTTTTTTTTTTTTTTTCTTTTTTTCAATTTTTTATTAGGACATATTCATTAAAGGGGGGGATTTATAGCAACAATTCTGATTAGACTTGTACTGTACATGATGTACATTGTCCCCATTGTTTCTACCCCTCAACCCCTCTCCACCCCACTGAAAGCAATTGCAAGAGGCTTCTTAGTTCTGTTTCATATGGGTATATGAAGTCCATCTACCATATATAATCACCTTAATCTCCTTTCTTCACCTTTTCCCCTTCCACTAGTACCCCTTCCCCAACACATACACATTGTAACTATTTTACAGTCCTGGACCAGCTCCTTCTTAACATACTGCTCCAACTGCAGGGCAATGGTCTGCTTCATGTTGTCATCCTGCAGCTGGGCCAGCTGCTCCTTGAACACCAGGTTATGGTCAGTCAAGGTCTCCTGGCTGACTGTATGATCATTTTTGGTGCTCATCACATCCTCTTTGCCATCCTCTACCTGATTGCTCTGGATTCTGATTGCCTGCTCCAGCACCAGCAGCCATTCCTCCTGCTCCCCTTTGAGGTGACTTAACTTTTCTTTCTCCTACACCTGAGCCTGTAGCTGTCCTGCCAGGCTCTCCAGTAACTTCCTCAACTTCTCAGTCTCCTCCTCCAGCTACTGTTCTGCCTCAGTTGGCCCAGCTTGGGGATGTGGGGATGACAGCCATTCCAGCTGGTTCCTCAGTTCCTCAAAGGTGATCTTCAGCTGACAAACTTCTTGGGCATTGTGCTCCTTATCCTTTTTCAGGATGCCCATCTGTGCCAAAGTTTGCCTCATCTGGCTGGAGGACTGCAACACTGGGCCTCTGATATCTCCAGCTTCTTCTGAAGCTCCTCCATGCTGAGCTGCATGACATCTTTCTCTGCTAGAAGGACTTGAAGCTCCTCCTCCAGCTGCAAGTTCTCTCTCAGATCTTCAGTCTCGTCCTTGCACAGGTTAAGGGCATCTTGCTCCAGATCCTTCTTGTTTGATGCTATAGCTTCCCAGTTGATAAATGGAATAACCTCATACCCAAGGCTTTTGATACTATCTATGCCAGTATCTGGTGAAGGGACACTGGCAAGTAACACCCCTCCATGAGCTGTTGGTGCAGGAGCATAGTGGTCTTGGGGTGCATCCTCACTAATAGTGGTTAACTCAAGGTTACCACCATTTTTAATCTTTTTCATTTTCTCAAGTCTGATTTCTTCAAACACATCAAGGCTGGGAGGAGGAAGGTGGGGTGTCTATATAACCCAACAATCAACAGAGCTCCTTCTCAACCAACACTCATCAAGATGTTCATCCAACACTCACTGCAGTCTTCTTCCTAGAACACTCACTGCAATCTTCCTTTTCCAACACACAACAGATCTTCCTCCTCCAACACTCACTATGATTTTCCTCCTAGAACACTCACTGCTATCTTCCTTCTCCAACACACAACACAATCTTTCCCTTCCAACACTCACAACAATCTTCCTTCTCTAACTCAGTATGATCTTTCTCCTCCAACACTCACTGTGATCTTCCTTCACCAACACAAAACACAATCTTCTACCTCCAATACATCACGATCTTTCTCCCACACACATCTCAATCATTATGATTTCCAACACTCACGACACCACATTCCTCGACTTCTAGCCAGCACTATAACCCTCCTCCTCCAACAGCTGGCAGTGGTGTGAGCCAGAAGAAGCAGATGCAATGGGATACTAGGCAGCATGGAATGTGGAATGTGGGCATGGACTAAATCATCCCACACCATTGACTGATGAGTAAGATGGAGAAAAGGTTTGTGAGAGATGGGCAGGGTCACAATGAGAGCAGGTGCAGCCCCTTCCCCAACCTCCACCCACCCGCTGAGTTCCAGTTCCCTGGAGCACTTAAAAGGCTGCTCTCTGGCCATGCACCCCTCCAACCAGGGGGCCTCAGACCTCAGGCCTCAGGAGGTAGGTGACAGTGGTCAGCAGGTGACAGTGCATCACTTTACAGCCCCTTTCCTGACTTTTCACAGCTGTGTACCATACTTCCACATTTTAGAAATCACATCCAGGGAATCGCCCATCCAGTCCTCCACACAGTCTTCTTTCCACTACCCCCCCCCCCACCTTCCCTAGGGACCCCGATTTCAGTGGAGTATCTGGTCCCATCCAGCTGGATCCAGTCCTGGTTTTTTACTTCCTAGCTGCTGCTCCTTCCATACCTCCATGGTACTCCTCTCCACTCATAGAGTGGCTCTTAGTAGAATCTGTCATTTCCTTGGATTGTTTTCCAGGACCAAACAAGGACTGAATCCAAGTTGCAATGGGGCCTTCTGATCCCCTGTGAGTATGTCTGTGTCCCTCTCCTGACCTCCTCTCTATCCCAAGAACAGCCCACACACCTAAGTTCTTCAATGTCTTTCCCAGAAGACCTGTGCTGAGAAACTCCAGGTCATTACTTATTCCCTCCCCTCCCCTTCTTTCTGGCCTCCATTCTTCAAGGAGGTGCTGTTAGGTCCAGGAGCTGCTGCCTTCCCAGAAGTTATTAGTCCTCTTCTTCAGCCATCTATGCTCAATTTCCCCCTCATCATTTCTAATTTTATTAATTTGGATGTTCTCCATCTTTCTTTAAGTTACTTTGGTTAGGGGTTTGTCAATCTTGTTTATCTTTTCAAAGAACCACTTTTTTTGTTTCATTGATCCTTTGTGTTGTTTTTGATTAGTCTTCATTCATTGTTTTCTTATTTTTTTAATTTTTTGTTATTTCTTTCAACTTACTAACGTTAGGTTTGGCTTGTTCTTATTTATCTACATTGCTGAGTGTTATTTATCGGATTGTCTCTTTCCTTTTTTTTTTTAAACCTAGATGAGGCCATACAATAAATTTTATTTCTTGACATAAAAACTGTATTTGTTTCTGGGGTACCAAGTGATGTTTTGATATATGTGTGTAACATGAAACAATCAAAGTTGAGCAAGCAAATGTATCTCTTGAAACACTTATTATTTCTTTGTGATGATAATTTTTAAAATTCTGCTTTTAGATTTTGTGAAGTATACAGTAAATTATTGTTATCTCTAGTCACTCTACTGTACAATAGAATATCAGGGCACCATTCTCATATGTAACTATATTGTGGTATTCCTTTTCTGATCTCCCTCTATTTCCCCTAGCCACCACTATTCTACTTTCTACATCATAAATGAATTTCTTTTTAGTCTCCACAAAGACATGAGAACATGTCATATTTGTCTTTCTGTGCCTAACCTATTTCTTTTCTTTTTTATCTTTTCTTTGGATGGGACTGGGTTTGAACTCAGGTCTTTGTGCTTGCAAAGCAAGTACTCTACCACTAAAGCCAAACCTCCAGTCCATTTTGTTCCACTTCCTTTGGAGATGGGATCTTGGGAACTATTTGCCCAGGCTGATCTCAAACTGTGATCCTCCTGATCTCAGCCTCCCAAGTAGCTAGGATATAGGAGTGAGCCACCAGCATATAGCTCTTAACATTTCTTTTAACATAGTGTCCTCCTATCATATCCCTTTTGCCACAAACAACAGGATTTCATTGTTCTGACTGAATAATAGTCCATTGTATATATCTATACACAACTTTTTCCTTACCCATTTTTCTGCCAAGGGACACCTCCACTGACCCTATGTCTTACCTATTATGATTAGTGTTACAATGAACATAGTAGTGCAACTATCTCTTTGATTGCCTACACCAGAGTCTTGAAGTGATTCCCTTTCTTTTCTCCTACTAGTTTCATGGTTTCAGGTCGCACATCAAATGCTTTGAGCCATTTTTTTTCTGAATCAACTGATGGATTGCATGGTTGTTTTTCTTAGTCATACTGGGGTTAGAACTCAGGGTTTCATACTTTGAAAACCAAATAAATTAGAAAATCTAGAAGAGATAGACAAATTTCTAGACACATATATGACCATCCAAAATCAAACTAAGATGATATAAATCACCTAAATAAATCTATAATAAGCAATGAAATTGAAGCAGCAATAAAAATCCCCCACCCCGCAAAAAAATTCCAGGACCTGATGAATTCACTGATGAATTCTATCAGACCTTTAAAGAAATGATACCAACACTCTTCAAACTTTTCCATGAACTAGAAATGGAAGGAACACTGCCAAACTCATTCTATGAAGGCAGTATTACACTCATCCCAAAACAAGACAAGGACAAAACAAAGAGAATTGCAGGCCAATTTCTTTAATGAAAATAGATGCAAAAGTCTTCAACAAAATATTGGAAAACCAGGTTCAACAGCATTTTAAAAAGATCATACACCATGATCAAGTGGGTTTCATCCCAGGGATGCAGGGATGGTTCAACATACACAAATCCATTAAAAATAATACAGCATATTAACAGAAGCAAAAACAAAAACCACACCATCACCTCAATAGGTTCAGAAAAAGCCTTTGACAAAATTTGACATCCTTTCATGACAAAAGTTCTGATGAAACTAGTAATAGAAGGAATGTACCTCAACATAATAAAGCCTATATATATGACAAGTCTATAGTTAATATTGTACTAAATGGGGAAAAACTAAAACAATTTCCTCTAAAGTCAGGAACTAAACAAAGGTATTCACTCTCCCCATTCTTATTCAACATAGTCTTGGAATTCCTAGCAAGAGCAAAAAGATAGGAAGAAGAAATCAAAGACCTCTATCATGACAATTATACACCATTGAAGAAAGAAATCAAAGAATACTACAGAAGATGGAAGGACTTTTAAATGGAATTTTTATTTAGCTATGACTCAGTTACTTCAGTAGACAAAACCCTGACAAAAATCAACAAATCAAAAATTCATGGGGAGTAAGTTGGAGTTAGGAAACCTAATGGCCAAGAATGATAGCTAAGGTATTGATAAGGAGCCACATCCCAGATTACTGACATTAACAGATGGTTCATGACATACTGTAGAGTTCTGCTAACCTATAATCAAAGGAACCTCCAAAACTAACAGGCCCAATCTGATCATCCCAGACCAAAAATTCCCTCCACACAACATGCGGAAGAAGTTGATGATGCATAGACCAATTTTTTAGAGTTAATGACACACAACCTAGTTTTTTAGGACTAACTATCTCCACTCTGTTGACTCCAATAAAGACAAGGTCTCAATACCTCCAATTCAGTGCTCCTTTTTGAGTTTTTCCTCATTTCATCTGGAGGGTGTACTTTGGCTTTGCTTTTACTTTGCCTTACATAAATAAATTTGACCCAATCCACATATCAGTGTAGCAGTACTCCCTATGTTTTAATAAATTTTGCTTCTCCTGCTTTCTTATCTTAGTAAATTTCGTTTTACCAACCTGTAACACCAAAAATTCTTGACAGTTATGTTGATAAAACAAAAACCTTTCCTTTAAGACAGTTTTTCATACATGTTACCAAGAACAGAACAATATTTTTAAGACAGTCTTGTTGTTATGAGCTTAGAGATTTAGGTTCTAGTTTAACTTTAGTACATTAATTTTTGGCCTTGCAAAACCTTTACTGTAACTCTTAGATTTCAGTTAACTTAATCCCTTACATAAGCTTCATCTTTTTCTAATGACCTACTCTGCACTTTTATGACAACTTTCTCTGTACCTCCTGGGGTAACTTAGCATTCTTTCTCTTTTTCCATTTTGGAGCAATCCTTGAGGACAAACCTTCTTTACACAATCCTTTTGTCCAAAAGTATTTTTAACCTTTTATTTTTTATAAACCTTATCCTTAACACCTTTTATATTTTTTCTGTTTGTTGAAAATAACTCATAAGACCTTTTAACTTAGAGCCTTATACTTGTGTGAAAAAAAACAGAAAGTAACCTTAAAATTGTTTTTGTACAAAAACAATCTACAGAAAGCCCATTTGTTAATAGACCCAAGTATTATAAGAGAGAATTAAATCCCAGATTTTATTTATGACAGAATGAAACACTAATGGCATTTGTTTAACTACCCAAGTTCCAAGATCCCTGCTGCAGGCCATTGCCTGGGTTTAAAATGGCCCACCTTTTCCCCCTCAAGTCTGAGCATGAGCATTAACTCCTGAATGCATGCATCTTAGTGAGAGTTGATTGAAATAAGTTTGAAAATTGGTTTTCTTAAAAGTACCAGTAGAACAGAGCAGATATAAGTTTTTGTATTAACTCTCAAGTAAGAACCACCCTCAAGATGTTTATGTATTCACATGCAAAAAAAGGCTTAAGCAGTTTATAATGGAGATCTCAGCACAAACACCCTGAGATTTTTTGTTACCTTACATTTTTGTTATCAATTGCTAGCACAAAATTTTAAATGACCCCAAATACTCAGAGAAACCTCTAAACAATGAATTTTAAACAAAAGTCCAGATTTTTATTGCTCTGTTTTACCAGATGATGGCAAAAAACAATTGTTGCTGACCAGAGTGAAAAGACGAAAAAGAGATCCCTGGAGTAATAGCAATTCCAGCTGCAGGGAGCTGATTTTATCTTTCCTCTCTGTCCAGGATCAACCAGCTATGAGTGATCAGTGCCTAAAGGGTGCATTTTTCTCAAAAGCTAAAACCAGAGTTCTGGGACCAAGGCCCAAACTCCTGGGATTCCATATGCTAGTCATTCACCTATACACCACATAAAGAATCATGGGGAAGGCAAAGGAAAGAGATTTATTCCATGACCCAGGACACACCCATGGAAAGAGGCAGAGTAAGCACTTAGCCCCATCTTTGGCCATCCATGGGGTACAGACATGGCCTATAGGTCCAAATAGACAAAAGAATTAGGGGCCAAGAACAAAATGTATGCATAAACAGTTTAAGTAACAGGCGTGGTCATTTGTTGTTTGAGGCTTTTTAAATGGTCACTTTTTCTTTAGTCTGAGTCAATTTTCAGTAACCTTGATTGAGATGAGATACTCAGTTGTCAAAGTAACAACAGCTTTTACCTATTAGTTTTATACACACATACTCACATGCATAAAAAGTTTTAGGCATGCCATGACAGAAGAGCACATAAAAATGAAAAAAATGGAAAATTGGCCTTAAGTAATTAATCATGTGTTTTCTGGAATTCCAGGGGCAAAAGAAGTTTTTGGCCAATGTTTGATAGACCAATATGTAAATTTACATAATTATATCAATTTAGAGTACTCTTAAACAATTTAGCCATACATTAGTTATAATCTTCCTTCCTGAGGGTGTCAAGATAGTGAAATCATCTGCTTTTGATGAACTGTTGCTTGGATATTTTACCAAGTCTTACAGAAATATCATATCCCAATTAAGACAGGATAAGATAACAAAACTTCATAGTGAACGTAAACAGCAAAACTTTCAGCACAAGCAAGAAAAAAAAACTAGACAAGAGGAAGAATACACCAAGAAATAAAAAAAAAAATCTGTATGTTAACCCTGTAATTCCCGTTTCTGTCTTTTCTGTTTTTCCTCAAGTTTTCTCCAGGAGCTAAAGCCTGCAAGGTAGCTAATGATGCCACATCTATATAACATTTTCTCCAAAGTTCAGGTTTTACCCTCAGTACAAAAAAACAATTGTTTGCATGGGACCTCACACAATTTGCCTTCTCTTCTATCTACTTCCTTTTGAGGGCCAAGTCTTTCCATCCCTCAGCTGGTAGAGAAGCAAGACACTTGTGCAGTAGCAAGACGTTTTCTCTGAGGCTTTGCAGATCAAAAACTTTCCAGTTGTTAAGAATGAAGATCAGAGAAGGCGTCCCAGAAAAGTAGTGTGCTACCATTGCTGGGAAAATAAGGCTTTCTCAGGCAGGTGTGAGAAGAACACCTCCCTTTCCCTGGCCACTCCATCAAGGTGGGGAAAATGGAGGGCATAGGCTCATCTGGAATTTCCTATCCCCTACCAGTCTGACCCAAGACACAGTCCCTTCAGTGCAAGTCCCTTTCCTGTCTTTGGCCTTAGTTGCAAGCTCCTCACCTTCCTGGTCACTATGTCTCTTGCATTTCCCATTGAGCCTTCTTGAGTATTTCCCTTAACCAGAAGACTAGAACTTCAACCCAAAGAGAGAGAACCTTGCTTCCATTTGTTCCCAGTTGGGGTTATAGATCACGTGCCCCAGGGTTCTAAAATAGCCCTACCTCCCTGAAAAGTCAAGCTGTGGGTCTGGGCAGAAATATTTCTTTCTTCTGGAGACTGATAATTAAACTATAGGAAATGGGTGGCTTTTTTATTCTGTCAGGGCCAGTAAATGAGCCCCTTGCACTACAAAGTAATACTGAAAATGTCTAATAACAGCAGGGTCTATACCGGGTGGCAGAGATCCCCTTTTGGATTGGATGTCCCAGAAACTGAGTTAGAAAATTTTGAGGTTTCTCCAGGGGCCTGACTTTAGGCACAACCCCCACCCACCCACCAACACACACACACACACACACACACACACACACACACACACACACACACATATTCTACTTTGAAGCTGTAGCTATAATTGGTATCTGATTAACTTCTTACTGAATCCAACCATTTGACTGTACTCCATCCTTATCAGATTGGACATTCCAAGAGGGTCTCATTAGTCCATCTTGTCTTTGAAACCTGTCATGTACATTTTATGACTACTGCTCATTATTGTGGTGAGATCCCTTTTGTTGTTTATCTTGGGAAAGTTTGTTCAGCTCATCTTGGCCTTGGGGCCCACTACCCATATTGTACAGCTGTATCTTGTTACTTTAGTGAGAGGCTTGTTATTTTTCTGAGAAGCCTGTTGTTTCCCATGCCTCTTTAGATGACTGCTTTTAAAGTACCTTTCTCATCCAAAATGGAGTCACCTCTGTCATTGTTCCCCTTACAAGGTGATTGGGTGGCATGAAGCTGAGGGTCTTCCTTTTGTAGCCCTCCGCAAATCTCCAAATAGTTTGGCCACTGTCCCAGAGGCTACCTGGACATGGGAAGGCATATGCCTTACCTCTGATGCTCTTCGCTCATCCTGGTTTAACCTAGGTATGGTGACTGGGTTCCATAAGGATATCAGGTTTTTATTTTGTTTGTTTATTTGTTTTTGCAGTACCATGAGGGTTTGAACTCCAAGCCTTGGACTTGCTAGGCAGGCACTGTACCACTTGAGCCACATCCTCAGGCCTTTTTGCTTTAGTTATTTTTCAGATAGGGTCCTGCAGTTTTTGTTTTTGTTTTCCTAGGGCCAGCCTTAGACTGGCACTACCTTGCCTCCTGAGTAGCCGGAATTACAGTATAACCCTCTGTGCCTGGTTTACTTGTTGATATAGGGTCTTGCTAACTTTTTGCCTTGGCTACCATGGAATCTCAATCCTAATGGGAAGCTGATATTACAAGCATGAGCCACTGTGCTCAATCCATTATCTTAATCATTGACTCAGGATGTGAGCCATCATGTCAATCATTGATCTGGAATGTGGATCATCAGGGATTTTAGAAGAGTCTTGCAGCTAAGGGCATTTCCTCCTACCTATCTACAACAATAACAGAAAGACAGAATTCAATGTCACTAATATGGGTATTATATACACCAGTGATTGGGCCTTTGTGAGAAGAGTAAACTCATACCAAAAAAGAGAAGTTTCTGTTGTTGTCCAGAAGATTTTGATTATGCATTATAGCAGTTATTTAATGTACCAAGATATTTTTAGTAAATATGTGTTGGCTCCTATAATTAATATGAAAAACTTACACAATCTCCATTTTTACAAATTGGTCAACAGACTTAGAAAGACTCATGGTAAATTATTAAGTCTCTCTTTCCATTTTTTCCAGCTGCCATTGCTGACATTTGTTACTCACTTTTCTTCAGTGGATAAGGACTTGGAAGCCAGAAGACATTGAGAAAGCTGTTGAAATAATTTAAGTAAGATGTAAAAGAAGTCAAGGACATAGCAACAATGGGACTGAAGAAGAGGGAACTGAAAAGGAGTACCTTCAAGGTAGAATCCACAGAATGGATGCATGCTTTAAAGGAGAAAGGTACATTCCACACAGTTCAATATTCCTTTATAAAGAGAAAATATCAACAAGATAAAGAAAGGCATACACACATATGCTTACTATAATTTGCTTATCATTATGCATGCATATGTGCACATATGTACATGCATTTTATACACTATATGGACAACTTTAAAACAATGCAAAAAGAAAAGCTGGATCATATGTCACAGCAGGCACAGTGAACTTTGAGGAAATTTAACATAGAGAAGAACATGGGCACAGATTAGTGGAGAAATCTCAAACAGAAAGAAGCACCGGAGGGCTCAATTTAGAGATGAAAGCCATGACACAAGCTCAGACTATCAGTAGACAAATTGCCCTTGGTGTAATTAATTGCAGACTTATTGAATTGCACCCTCCTCCTACTTGGACCTACAGATTTTCCCTCTGAAGAACAGTTCTCATGCTTTTTTCTACATTAGCACCATGTGGAATATTTGTCCAAATAGATTTCTAGGCCTGACCTGCATATATTCTGAGTCAGTAGGATTGGGGTGGAATTCAAGGATTTGCATTTGTAACAAGCCCCAGAGGTGTGAATGATGCTGGTACCTGGACCACATTCTGAGAACTAGTGCCCCAAGGAACAGTTAGGAGAATAGCCCTCAAAGTTTCCATCGCTTCAATTGTTCCTTGCATGGGCATTGAGGCCAGAAATAGAAGAGCAGCAGATACCAGAAGTAACTAACACCAGAGCTCCACAAAAAACATAAAAACAGAGGAGTTGGGAGTGGAAAGGCTGCTCACCTATGATTGAAACAGATAAATCTTTTGATGTAAACATGAAAAACTTTCTTAACCGGATGCCCCTTGCCCAAGTGACCTAAATAAGAGCCTGTCCTTCAGCACCTCCCAACCACCTTCCTGAAGTAAGCAATGAATTCTGTGGAATTCCCTCAGCAGACTGAGATAGGCTCAGCCACTAAGTCAATGTCTGCCAACTACCAAAAGTGACGAATTTAGTCATTCATGGAAAAATATGAATAGATTGTGAAAACTCTTCAGGAGCTGGGAAAATAAACTTCACATTTGAAAAGCACTGAGATAAGTAAACAAAACATTTCAACCTAGTGGGAAGAGAAAAAAGGCAGAAAATCAGGAAGATAATCAAATAAAAATATTGATTAGTGTCAGCAGATATTTCTAACACAATACAGCATCTGTTTGATAGTAAGAGATGGCTACAGTGAAAGAAAAACCTCAAAATAGAAAAGATTTTTGAGACATTAAAAATAGAATACAAAAAATTTAAAATCAGTTTAGATTCTAAAGCTTTGCAGGAGCAAAGCTTTCCTGACCATTCTTCCTAAAGAAACTGAAAATGAAAAAGAAAAAACTTTAACAAATTTTCCATTGCACCCTGGAAGAAGTTAAAAGATGGTAATAAGTGGCTAAAGTAGGTTCCATCAAAAACAGGAATGCAGAAGGATGCACAGAACTTGAAAACCAAGCCTATATTGCCATACAGCAATCTACTAATGCTGTAAGCCTGCATTTTGGTTTTAAGGGACTCACAGACCCAGAGATAAAAATTCAAGTCCAAGGCAAGAGTGTAACAGAACCTTCCCCATATGAAAATGTCAATGCAAGGACTAGCCTATTAGTCCACTTAAAGACAGTGCAGTACCATTATGGTCTATATCACTGCTAAAGGCATTGCCTCTGTGAACAGAATTAGATGGATGAAAGAAAAATTTGAAATATCCTGAAGAAGTTTTAGTGATGGGTAGAATACACAGATTTGTAGCTCAGATTTTCATTAATTTGGTTTCCATGAATAATGAGGAATAAATAAAAAGAAATGGGAGTGCTGTTATGGAAAGAAGACACCATTTAAAAACCACGTATTGGAATATTCAAACATAAATTATGACACAGTCATTCTTGCCATTAAAATATATAAGGAAAATGTAAAAATACCAATAGGGAATAGGAAAATAGAGAGTAACCTACCTAGCAGATTCAGTAAATAAAATGGAATTAAATGACAAAAGTTACAAGCAGAATTATAAGCTAATAGATAGGATTAGCCATTATAGTTCCATGATGAATAGTGATCTTGCAAACCTGTTCATTTACTTTAAGAATGTTTAGTTGTACTGGTTTATGAATTGTCTATTTATGTCTTCCATTTGGAAATTTTTTTACTTATTTGGAAGAAACTTTTAAAATTAGATTTAGTATAAGTCATTGAATAGATAGATAAATGATAGATAATTATAAATATACATAAAATAAATATTGTATATAAACACATGTGCATATATTTCATAACATAGATTTTCAACAAGATTTCTTCCCAAGTCCTGATTTGCTTTTTCTGTATCTTAAAGACGTTAATTTTAATAATATCCAGTTCATCAGTTTTTTTAAAGGCTAAATAGATTGTGTTTTAAGAATACCTTTCCTGTATAGAGAGTACATCAAGCATATTTTAAACCTGTTGAAATCACCATAAGAAGGGCACTAAGGTAGAAAGAAGAGAAATAGAGGAAATGTACCAATTTAGGTTGTAATACATATAACATGGAAATGTCACAAAGAAATTCCCTGTGCAGCTGTCTTAAACAAACAAAAGTGTCATTTCTTTTCTTTTACAAAATCAAAGACTAGGAGGGCAGAACAGGTTCTGCCTGGGGGGTTGGTACCAGTGGGAGGGGAGAAGAGGTTGGAAAAGGGGATAGGAAGGTGAATACGGTACAAATACTATGTACACATGTATGTAAATGTAAAAATGATACCTGTTGAAACTATTATAGGAATAAGAGAGGGGGCTTAGAGGAGAATGGTGAAGAGGGTGAATTCAAGTATGATATATTTGATATATTGTAAGAACTTTTGCAAATGCCACAATATACCCCTACCCAGCATAAAAAAGAATAACTTTTGTACTTCAAAGTCAAAAGTCTCCTATGTATTCTTAGAAATTTTATCACCTTACAATTTGTTTCTAATTTTTTAATTTAGAAAGTATCTCAAATTAATTGTTGTACAATAGTGTGAGACAGGAATCAAGATTTGTTTTTTATTTTGGATTTCTAATTGACCCTAAACTATTTATTGCAAAAACCATACCATCATCAGCCTATTGCAGTGACTCCTTTGAGGTATATGTGTTAGACGATTGCTGGACTCTCTCTTCTGTTCAATAGTCTATTCTTCTAGCTATGACCCAAAACATATGATTTCAATAATTACTCAATTGTAATAAATCTTTACATCTGTAGGGTACATTCTTCAATTTTGTTAAAATGGATACAAAAAATCTTTTTGTAAACGCCACAATGTACTCCACCCAGCACAATTAAAAAAAAAAATCTAAAGTATTAAATTGTTTTAAAAACTCAAAATAAGAAAAAAGGAAGTAAAATCTATCCACCTATCTACCTCTACTTCTTACCTGTCTTGAGGAGAATAGAAAAAACAAAATAAAAGATTTAAACCCTAATGAATAATTTGTTAATTCCACAAGCAATGAAAATTGTTATAAGGTACAGACTGTCAGACCTGAAAAAAAGTACAAGATCTATTTCAGTGTGGTTTACAAACTATAAGCATTCTACTCCATAGGGAGTAGCAACAAAATCAAATGTCATTTTGAAAAGGTTAGTAAAATTGATACATATCAGAATATGCAGAATATAATCAATATAAACCATTCAGCAAAAGATGTCATAAAGACAGAGAAGCCAAAAATTAAGGAAAGATATTTGTAGTACATACCAAAAAATTTATGTTAATCTGATGTAAAGAATTTCAGTAAGTCAATCAGAAAAAGGCAAATACTGCAATAGAAAAATATACAAAAAACAACAGGCACTTCCCAAGGAAGAAATTCCAATGGGATTAAATACTATAATAAGTGCATCCCATTTGATTTGGAAAAATTTTAAATCTGGTACTATAAAATGGTGATAAGGATGTAGAACATTGGGCTCTTGAAAGTGTAGATGGGTGTAAAGTTGTACAACTTACATGGAATCCTATCTGTCATTGTCTAGTAAGTATGAACCTACTGTACCCTATCACCTAGCAACTCCACTTCTAAAAAATTCAAGCATATGTTTATGGTTACATGTATAAGAATTATTCACAATAACTCCAAAATATATGTAATTTAGAGGATCCAAAATGGTGGCTATAGTAGGGAATCAGAAATACTAAGGTCTGTGACCCCAGAAACCTGTTGAGATGTTGGAGTTACACTTGGGTAATTCAGATTGCTCCTAGCCAAAATAATAGCCACCATCACATTAGGTGCAGATAAAATTCAAAGACTGACCCTTAAATCAATCTTTAATTGCACAGCCAGCAAGGTGTGTCTGGCCTGGAAAAAAGCCCCCCTGCTGTTTCTCTATTCTTTTTTCTTTTCTTTTCTTTCTCCCAATAACCAGAAAACAGAGAATCAGTCAGAATCAAACTCTGGGACATCCTGGACCCCTAACCAGTGGAAAGCCTCTCTACACTGCTCTGCACTGAAAAAAGGAAAGCCATTTCTCCCTGCCAGCCAGCTTCAAAGCTGCCTGCATGAAACTACTGAAGGAAGAGGTTATTTCATGAACCATGTGCAACTCCCTACCCACCCCTTGGGAAAATAATCCAGGGCAGCCCCTGTGCAGACTGACAACCCCTCTCCCCCAGCAAAACTGAAAAACATAAATAGTGAGCTGTAAACTAACACTAACAGTGGAGGCGAGGGTGAACACTGAACCTGCCCATGAGAACAGGAGCAGGGTGACAAGCGAACCTCCTAGAAGAGCTGCTAGCACCCAGCAGTGATCAGGAAAAGCACAAAGGCTGAGAGTGGGGTGGGGCAACAGGCCAGCCTCCCAAAACAAGGCAGGTGGTGGATCCCAGAGCCAATCTCTAGGACAGAGGAAGGCATTCAAAACTGAATTGCCCCACCATGCTGGCAGAGTAGCTGACCAAAAAGAGCTGCAGCTGAAGGGTAATGCAGCTGCTGCCTGGTGAAAAAACAACAGCTCTGACCACCCAGCATGAGCTGGCAATCTTAACTCACCTCACAATTTCAACTACTCTTGTGGACAGAAGGAACCAAATACTACTCACAAGCCAGTCACCTGGTGATACCACATCAGAACTTCTGCTTATACACCAACACCAGGATTGGACACCTAAGGAATAACTCCAGAATGTTTACCAAAAGACTAAATTTTCTGTGGTTCCTGAACCTGGTGTTTTTTATTGTTTTTTTAATTTTAATTTTTATTATTCCTGTATCATTAATTTCACCATCACTATTCTCATATTTTTATTCTTACCCTCTTCATTTTCCCTCCTCCTCCAATGCTACGATCCATTGCTCTCCCTCCCAACCACTCTTTCTGCCCCTTCCCATCCACTCAATCCCCCATCTTCACTTACCCTCTTAACCTCCCCCAACCTGTCACCACAGTACCTCTTCCTCCTGCATACCTACCACCCAATGACAAGCCTACTGTATAAACTGTACACAACCCCAGCCCCTGTAATCCCTTATACAAGCACCCTCCACTACAACAGAAACACACCCAAACACACACAAGGGCCACAAAACCCAGCAGCCCATAACTTCCCCGACACACCTACCCTTTTCAGTGCCACCCTTACCAATTTCTATAACTAGCTTAATAGCCATTAAATGCCCCAACTCCCACTGTTTAAAGATATTATCATTAAAGGGTTTTCTACATAACATATAAACAACTGGTCTGGAATTGAACCTGTGAATTTGTTATTGCTAAGTTACAACTGCAGGCCAGGCACAGAAAGAGCACATCAACCTCATTCACAACTAAGTCAGTCACAACACAAAAATTAAATCAAGGAAAGACATCAGGCAATCAAAACCACCAACTAGTCTGTCAAAAGCATAGTTTCACAGCACCAAGTGAAGCACTGGGAAGAAGAAGAAGGGATGGAAACCATTCTCCTCAAAAAAATTAAAATTTAGTAAAGCATTCAGTGGGGAATGAAGAAGATGGATACTCAGTTCCTGACTACATTTATTGATAAATGTCACTAAGGAGCCCAGTGATGCCCCACATAAAAATCCACAAAGAAGAAATTTTGGAAGCTATCACCAAGAAATTCATGGAGAAGATACCAGACATGGTTAAACAGAATGTACAAGATGCACTCTAGAAATTTCAAGACACCAAAAGGACATGAGGACACAGAAACAAATAAAGGAACTCAGGACTTCAGCAAACACCAAACTGAAACAAAGGACACTATAAAAAGGAAAATAATATATGCATTAAAGAAGACAACACAAAATATAAAAGAAGAGTTGAACAAAGATATGGAAAACCTCAGAAATCCTGGAAATAAAAAGTTCTTTTAGTCAAACAAAAAAACACAGTAGAAGGCCACTCTAGTAGACTAGAACAAGTGGAAGACAGAATCTCAGAGCTTGAAGACAAAATAGAAATTAAAAAAAAAAAAAGAACTACTCTTAGTCAAGTAAATCAAGAACTGTGAAAAGAATATTTAATAACTCAGGAACTCCATCAAAAGACCAAACCTGAGAACCATGGGCATTGAAGAAGGAGAAGAGGTGCAAGCCAAAAGGATATGTAATATATTCAATAAAATAATAACAGAAAACTTCCCAAATCTTAAGAAAGTCATGCCCATTCAAGTACAGGAAACCTCTAGGACACCAAAAAGACTTGACCAAAATAGAACCTCCCCATGGCATATTATCATTAAAACAACAAGCACAGAGAATAGAGAAAGTATACTGAAGGCTGTAGGAGAGGAAAAAAACAAATAATGTATAAAGGGTAAACCCATCAAAATAACAGCAGATTTCTCAAGGGAAACCTTAAAAGCAAGAAGGGCATGGAGTGAGGTATTTCGGGCACTGAATTAAAATAATTTTAGCCCTAGGATATTCTACTCAGCAAAACTGTAATTCAAAATTGATGGAGCAATAAAAATCTTCTATAATAAACAGAAACTAAAACAGTATGTGACCACCAAGCCACCACTACAGAAGCTTCTACAAGGAATTCTGTACACAGAAGATGAAAGGAAACAAAACTACAAGAGTACAGGAAGTATCAAACCACAGAAGAAAAGAAAAGGAATCAGAGAGTAGCATTGATTCAACTGCACACAATCAAATCCTTAAACAACAAAAACAACTAAATGGCAAGAATCATCACATACTTATCAATATTAACACTGAATGTCAATGGACTCAACTCCCCCATCAAAAGGCACTGTCTAGCAAACTGGATTAAAAAGGAAGATCCAACAATCTTTTGTTTACAAGAGACCCATCTTATTGACAGAAATAAACACTGGCTTAGGGTGAAAGGCTGAAAGAAGTTTTACCAAGCCAATGGCCCTTGAAAACACACAGGAGTAGCAATACTTATATCAGACAAAGTAGACTTCAAACCTACGTTGGTCAAATGAGATAAAGAAAGACACTTTATACTAATAAAAGGGGCAATACATCAAAAAGAAATAATTATCAATCTATATGCACCCAATGTCAGTGTATCCAATTTCATCAAACATACACTAAGGACTTAAAAGTACATAGAGACTCCAACACAGTGGTAGTGGGAGACTACCACTATCATCAATACATAGGTCATCCAAACAGAGAAATCCTAGAACTAAATGACACCATAAATCAAATGGACCTAACTGATGTCTACAGAATATTTCATCCAACAACAATACAATATACATTCTTCTCAGGCACCCATGGAACTTTCTCTAAAATATATCATATCTTAGGGCACAAAGCAAGCCTCAGCAAATATAAGAAAATAGAAAGAACTCCCTGCATTCTATCTGATCACAATGCATTAAAACTAGAACTCAACAACTAAAACAATAGCAGAAAACATGCAAATAATTGAAGGCTGAATAACACATTCCTCAATGATCAGTGGGTTATGGAAGAAATAAAAGAGGAAATGAAAAGTTTCCTGGAAGCTAATGAAAATGAAAACACCATCTACAAGAAACTATTGGACACAGCAAAGTCAGTCCTCAGAGGAAAGTTTATAACCATGACTGCATGTATTAAAAGGACAGAAATATCTCAAATAAATGAACTAATGCTACTTCTCAAATTCTTAGAGAAACAAAAACAAGCAAAACCCAAAACAAGCAGAAGGAGAGAAATAATAAAAATAAAGGCCAAAATTAATTAAATACAGACCCCCCCAAAAAAAATCAATGAACAAAGAGTTAGTTCTTTGAAAAAATAATCAAGATTGACAAGCCTGTGGCAAATCTAACTAAAATGAGGAGGAAAAAGACCCAAATCAGTAAAATCAGAAACGAAAAAGAAGAGACAACAAGAAATACTAAGGAAATCCAAGGAATCATCAGAGATTACTTTGAGAGCCTATATTCCAAAAATTGGAAAATCTTAAAGAAATGGACAAATTTCTAGATACTTATGACCACTCAAAAGTGAACCAAGAGGATATTAACCACCTAAACAAATCTATAACATGTAATGAAATTGAAGCAGCAATAAAGAGTCTCCCAAAAAAGAAAAGTCCAAGACTTAACAGATTCTCAACTGAATGCTACCAGACCTTCAAAGAGCTAATACCAAGACTCCTTAAACTTTTCCAGGAAATAGAAAGGGAAGGAACACTGCCTAACTCATTCTATGAAGTCTGCATTATATTCTTCCCAAAACTGGACAAGGATACATCCAAAAAGGAGAACTACATGCCAATCTCTTTAATGAATATTGATGCAAAAATCCTCATTCAAAAAATGGCAAAATGAATCCAACAACATATCAGAAAGATCATTCACCATGACCAAGTTGACTTCTTCCCAGGAAAGCAGGGATGATTCAACATATGCAAATCAATAAATGTAATACTGTACATTAAAAGAAGCAAAGACAAAAACCACTAATCATCTCAGTAGATGCAGAAAAAGCCTTTGATAAGATTCAACACCACTACATGATAAAAGCTCAAAGAAAACAAGGAATAAAAGAATGTACCTCAACATTATAAAAGCTATATATGACAAACTGTAGCCAACATCATACTTAAAAGAGAAAAACTGAAACCATTTCCTCTAAAGTCAGGAACAAGACAAGGATGCCCACTATCCTCACTCTAGACCTGGAATTCTTAACCAGAGCAATAAGGCAAGAAGAAGAAATTAGAGGAATATGAATCTGTAAAGAAATAGTCAAACTATCTCTATTTGCAAATGACATGCTCCTATACTGCAAAGACCCAAAAAATTCCACTGAAACTCCTAGACACCATAAACAACTTCAACAATGTAGCAGGATACAAAATCAACTTACAAAATCAGTAGCCTTTCTATATACCAACAATGAACAAACTGAGAAAGAATACAGGGAAACAATTCCATTTATAATAGCCTCAAAAAAAATCCAATATCTAGGAATAAACTTAACAAAGGATGTGAATGACCTTCACAAAGAGAACTACAAATCACTAAAGAAAGAGATCACAAAAGACCACAGAAGATGGAAAGATCTCCTATGTTCATGGACAGGCAGAATCAACATAGTAAAAATGGCTATACTACCAAAAGCAAGCTACATGTTCAAAGCAATTCCCATCAAAATCCCAACAACATTCATCACAGAGATTGAAAAATCTACCCTAAAGTTCATTTGGAAACACAAAAGACCACGAATAACCAAGGCAATACTGAACAAAAAGGACAATGTTGGAGGCATCACAATACTCGACTTCAAACTATACTTCAGAGCCATAGCAATAAAAACAGGATGGTACTGGCAGAAAAACAGATATGAAGACCAGTGGAACAGAATAGAGGACCTGGATATTAATTCACACAGCTATGCCCACCTTATTTTGGACAAAGGCACCAAAAACATGTGATGGGGAAAAGACAGCATCTTCAACAAATGTTGCTGGGAAAAAGTGGTTATCTACCTGCAGAAAACTGAAACTGGATCCATGCTTGTCACCCTGTACTAATATCAACTCAAAGTGGATTAAGGATCTTAATATCAGACCTAAAGCCTTGCACTTAGTACACAAAAGAGCAGGGAATGCCCTGGAAACAATAGGTATAGGCAAGGACTTCCTCAGCAGAACTCCAGAAGTCCAGTGACTAAGAGAAAGGATGGAAAAATGGGACTACATGAAATTAAAAAGCTTCTGCACAATAAAAGAAAGGTCTCTACACTGAAGAGACCACCCAAAGAGTGGGAGAAAATATTCACTTGCTATACATCAAAGGGATAACCAGGATATACAGGGAGCTCAAAAACTAAACTCCCCTAAAATCAATGAACCAGTAAAGAAGTGGGCAAATGAACTAAACAGAACTTTTTCAAAGGAAGAAGTCCAAATGGCCATCCTTGCTCACCATCCTTGGCCATAAAGGAAATGCAAATCAAAACTACACTAAGATTCCACCTCACTCCTGTTAGAATAGCTAGCATCAAGAACATAGCCAACAACAAATGTTGGGGAGGATGCAGGAAAAAGGAACCCTTGTTCACTACAGGTGGGAATGTAAGCTAGTACAACTACTTTGGAAAACAATATGGAGGCGTCTTAAAAAACTAAACATAGATCTGCCATATGATCCAGGAATCCCACTCCTGGAGATATACCTGAAGGAATGTGGCTCAATTTATTACAAAGGCACCTGCACACCCAAGTTTATTGCAGCACTATTCACAATAGCCAAGCTATGGAACTAGCCAAGAATGCCTCACTACTGATGAATAGATTAAGAAAATGTGGTATTTATACACAATGGAATTTTACTCAGCTACAAAGAAGAATGAAATTTTGTCATCTGCAAGAAAATGGATGGAACTAGAGAACATCATAATTTTAAGCAAAGTTAGCCAGGCACAGAAGACCAAAAATTGCATGTTCTCCCTCATATGCGGATTATAGACCCAAAATAAATGCAGTAATATTATTGGACATGGGTCACACCCTAAGGGGAGAACATGCACAGGAGGAATAAGGAAAGGGAAGGAAACCTAAAACTTGAAATGGGGTTTATGTGCACACTGTAGAGGAGCAAATAAAGTAATGTTAAACTGGCAGACTCCTCTGTGGGAAGGGGACCAAGAAGTTGTGAAGAGGTCTGGTTAAGATAAACCACTGTGGGTTGCAATACACAAGTACATGGAAGCAATGCTAGGAATCCCTCTGTATAGCTATCTTTATCTCAAACTAGCAAAAACTCTGTGTTTTTCTTATTATCTCCTATGTTTTCTCCTCAGCAAAATCAGAGAACAAGATGGTGGAACAGGTTCTACCTGGAAGGGGGTGGGGAGGAGTGAGGAGATGGCCCAAAGAATGTGTACACATGTAAGTAAATGTAAAAATGACAAAATGAAAGGAAAAAAACCCAGGAAAACAAAGTTTAAATGTGCATCCAAAGGAAATACATAAATTGTGAAAAATTCATGTGGACAGTATTATACAGTAACAAACATAATTGCACTGCTGTCCCTTTCAAAAGCACAGATGAAGCTCAAAAACCATCAAAGTACATTCTCATATTGTTCTGCATATTAAAATTAAAGTCCAGCTATAACTTGTAGGGATAAATACATTGGTAGTAATATTGTGAAGAAAAACACTATAATGATTATGAGAAAACTCAGAATGTGCCTGTGTCTAGAGGAGAAGGATGAGTTTGTAAGTGATGAAGAGCCCATGGTACACATGGTTGTTAGAAAAGGCTCTGTCGACCAGTATGGGTCGTATGTGGACCCTCACTTCATTACATCCCATTAAATTATAACACTGTGACTTGACTGTATGCTTTCCTGCTTCACAATAGACAAAGATACATTAAAATGATGAATAACACAAAGGGAAAAATCTACAGACACATTAGTGATAAAGAAAATTATAGAAAAAAAGTGTAATTAGGAATATAAGATGGAAGTGAGAAAATTGCAAGATAAATGACAAAAGATGTAATATCATTTTAGTAGGAATTATAGAATAAAAACAGAGAAAATAATATGAATCATAGTAAGATTATAAGTATAAATTTTCTTAAGGTGAGGCATGTCTTGAGAATTCAGATTGAAATCAGAATTCTAATCTGTGTCTAAGTAATACTTTTTCCTGTCCAATCCTAAGGAAATCTATAAATTTCCAAGATAACAAGAAAAAAATTGCAAGCTTTAAGAGGGAAAAAGAAAGGTATCTAAATATAAGTTACACACTGATAGAGATCAGATACACCTTCAGTAAATAATGCTGGAAGAAAATGGAATACAGTTTTTAAAATTCCTGAAGGAAACAGTTTGACACCATTTTTGAATGACTGGTGTTATATACTGTACAGACCCTGATTTAAGTGCATCACTGATAATATTCCATTTATTCCTCATAGTTATCCCAAAAGTAATCAGTGTTTTTACCCCTCCTGTACAGAGGAAGAAAATGTAGCATAGTGTTAAGTAATTTCTGCGAAGTCACAGAGTTAGTAAAAAGCAGGGATGAGATTCAAAAACACACAGTGTTTGAGAATTTATCCCTTTAATTCATACACCACTTCACTTCCCTCTGTGGAAAAAAATACCTGGCCAAATTATTACTCACTTATTACTGAGGGAGAAAAAATATATCTAGGGCAAATAAGCATTCAGAAATTTTACTCTCCAAGTAACCTTGCTGAAGAACAAAACAAACTGTTAATTTTGTTTTTTATCTTCCTAGGGAAAGGAAGACACCAACCACAAAACATTCCATCAGTCCTCTCCTTTATTTTCTTTGTGGGCAACTTAGATTCAGGGACATTCTATACACAAAGAAATGTTTTGAACACCCAAAAAACACCCACTGTATGCTGTCTCCTTGTCAACATTTGAAGAGCCAAATGCAGGTGCAGAATCCCACTCCTCAGTGCAAGGCGTTTCCACCATCAGTTCATGAACATGACCTCAAAAGGGCATGCAGATCTACTAGGCACACTTTCTTTCTTTGGCATGCTTTCACTCTCTGTAGTAACCTTTCAGACTTTATCCATTCTCCTCAAACTCCGCCCCCCTCACTCCAAACCTCCACGAAAATCAGATTAGATCCTTCATTCACCATCTGAGGAACATGCTAGCTAATTTATATCACACCTCCTTCCTTCCAGCTACAGAAGATAAACTGTAACTCACATTTGAAGCTGACTTCTTTGTCATTAGAATTCCCCTTTCTCGCTCACTTTAAATTGTGTGCCTTTCCGTCCGTTCTACTCAACATCTTCCTTTCAATTTAATTTCCCATTAAACATGCTCTGTCAGACCATGCCCAGCCACTTTTTACAGACACAACTATCTCTCTCCTCTCAGACAAACCAGTCTCAGGAACGTGTATACTCATTATCTCCATTTATCCTTCTTCCACTGAGTTCTCAAGTGAACCAGCTCTCTGTCTCAATGATGACATTAAAGCAGCTCTTTCTGTAGTAGCCATGTCACTTCATTACAGTCCATTAAATGACAACAGTGTGACTTGACTGTGATAATTATTATTTCACAATAGATGAAGAGACAAAGAGACATTAAAATGTTGAATAATACAAAGGGAAAAAATCTACAGACAGCCACATTAGTAATAAAGAAAATTCCAGAAAAAAGTGTAATTGGAAATATAAACCAGAATTGAGGCACTTGTAAGAAAAATGACAAAAGATGCGATATCAGTATAACAGTAATTATAGAATAAGAGCAAAGAAAATAATATGAATTATTGGATCAGTGGATAGTTTTCATCTTCATCCTATTTGTTTTCAACCCCACTTCACTACTTTTTTTCCTTGAAATGTTTCTACCTAATTTCATGATGACTTCTTAGTTTTATTTCATAAGTCACCTCTTCTTAATTTGACTATGTGAAGTCCAGATTCTTCAATGTTAAGTATTAGAGCCACTTTTTTTCTAACTCTCTGAGCTCCTAAGCTATAGGATATTTTAGTCCAGAGTGTCAGTTACCAGTGAAGGCAGAAATCTCAAATCTCCAAACCAAACTGACCCATGACTCTTGAAAGAGCTGAAATTTCCATTTAGATGACCCGAGTTCACATCAAATTGCACAGATTCAAAATGAAATTGTATTCTTCACTTTCTCCTATTGTCCCTTGACTCCAAGGATAGCAAGACATTTCAGAATCATTTTGATATTTTACTGCCCCTCCCCCTAATTGATCACCAAGTCCTATTGAAATTAAACCCTAAACCATTACACACTGCTAAAACAGCTAAGTGGTTGACTCATAATATCCAGGTATAACCCCCATTTTCTATGCGGTATTTGTCAGAATCTTTTAAAACAGAATTTATAATAACCATCTTCTCTCCCACCTCAATTTAAAAACCTTCAGTGGAATTTTCTGTTGCTTAATAATGCTCTCCATAATCTACTACCTAGTAATATTTCAAACCTTATTTACACTTGCAGCCTTGAAATTTTGCAATTCTTTTATATCCTTTGCACACCTCTGCCTTGAACAATTCTACTTCTTTCATGCTTATTCTGTCCATCTGTGTATGCATACTTACATTCATAACATTTACATGTATATTTATGTATGTCTACAGACACACTATATATTTTTCCTGTTTAAAAAAATGATTCAATTGTTCAAGCATGGTGAATGTTACAAAAATAAGATGTGATGCCAGTGGTACTTAGCACCCACATATAATAAATGTCATAAATGCTGCATGTCACTATTTTTTTTAAAAAAAGTGTAAAGCAGGAGTTTTTTGAGATAGAAAAGTGTAAATTTGGAGAGTAGAGCCCCCAGAGTTGGGGGGGGAAGTCCCAAGAGAGGATACCCACTATATGTTGCTCTTAACAAAATAAAATACCATGTATTAAACTTCTAATTCTATTCTTTTTCTTTTTCAAGAAGCATTTTACTATGCTGAAATTTGTACTTATCCTTTCCAGCCAAATTCATATACATTTCCTCTCCCTCTATCCCTACCTGTCTAGACCATCAATGTATTGCATTGATCAGTACATTTTTCATTGTTACATATAAATAATCTTATAATTCCATAAGAACTTTTCACTCAATGTTGTGATTGTGATATACATAAATATTAAAATGTATTCCATTAAAATTTAAAGTTTCCATCATTTATCTACTGTGAATACCATTTTGATTTTTGTTTTTTGATAATTTAAACAATGCCATATCCATATATGTAAGAGTTTACCTGAAACTCATATTAGAAATTGATGGATATCAACCTTAGTATTACTAAATATTGTCAAATTGCTTCCCAACATGGCTATAGGTATTTATACTCAAACTAGCAATATTTTGCTTTCTACATATTAATATTTTGCTTTCTTCATAGTGATGGTATTGATGACTGATGACTATAAAATGGTATCTCCTGTTTTTAATTGTATTTACTCAATTATAGAGTAATTCCTTGCATGTTAATATTATTCATTTGAGTTTAATCTTCTAAAATTTGCTCTAGATGTATTTTGCCCACTTTTTCCAGGTGAAGGAGTCAAGGTAGGTTTTTCTTATTGACCTGCAAGAGTAAGCATTATTTCAATTAGTCCTGTATATTGCAAATACCACCTTTCAAACTACAATCTCCATTTAAACTTAGCTCATGTAACATATTTTAGCATGTAGAAATGTTTAAATTTTATGCCAATTGTATCAATGTTTCCTTTTCATATTTAGAATTCATCTATATGAAATTTATTCTATATGCAGGGTGAGAAAGGGATCTAATCTCACAATATTCCAAATCAAATTGTTAAATATCTAAAACCTATTAAGTAGACCAAAGATAGGCAAGTGGCCTATTTTTGTAAATAAAGTTTTATTGGAAGGCAGTCCCCAATACACATCACACATACCTCTTTTTGTGCTACAACAATAGATTTGGGCATTTGTGATAGACTGCATGACCCAAATATCTAAAATTATTTATAGTCATTTAAAGAAGATATTTGCTAACTATTCAAACATTTTTTTCATTGTTTGTAAAGCTAGAACTTGTTACAGAACAAGTTCCCATAAAGGGTTGCTACTGGGTTATCCATTCTTTCAGTTTGCCTGAAAATTCACTCTGTCAATATTGTGCTATTCTAATTGCTATAGCTTCATAACATATTTGGATATCCAGTAAGGCGGTTTTTCTCCACTCGCCTCCCACCACATTCTGCTCTAAAATCTCCCTGCCAGTTTCCAGAAATTTACTCATCCATCAGAATTTAAGATCACTCTGAAGCTCTGTGAAAGATACATTTAGATGTTTATTTGCATTTGAGAAAGTATGACATCTTTAAGGCATTGAGTCTTTCATCCACAAAATGATATATCTCTGTATTAATATACGCTTTCTTTTACATGCTTTATAAAATTTAAATTTTTTCTCTATACTAGAAGTGCAGATCATTGGTAGATTGATTCTTAGATATGTTCATGTGTTCTTCTTTACATCTCTTACCTCTCATATTTTCTTTTTCCTTTTCTGTGCTAGATGTGGATAATTTTCCCAGATTCTTCCTTCATCTCACTAAATCACTCTTCATATGTGTTTAATCTGTTTTTTACTATTCATTGAGGATTTTTTTATACCAAGGACTGTTATTTTATATCTAGAAGTTTTATTTGGTTCCTTTTAAAATATGCCCTTCTTCTCACAGTTCCTTTTTTTTTCTAATCCTTATACAGTCACCTAATCCTTTTAACATATTTACTTTATTGTCCCTTCCAAAATCTTTATCACTCAACTCATGAGCATCTTTAATTTTTATCTTCTTTCTAATGCCACCCCAACCTTTGGAATACAACACATTCTTTATGATGACAAAGTTTCCACTCAATGGTTTTTCAGTTTTCCTGCCACTGTGTGTATGTGTGTGTGTGTGTGTGTGTGTGTGTGTGTGTGTGTGTATGTGATTTATTTCCAGTTTTTACTAGTGTTATGTTTAGAATATTCTTACCTCAAACATTCCCAGAGCATGCTGGTGTTTTATTGAGGACTCCACACCTATATCTCTCATAAAAATCTCCTGGAATCCAAGGAAAGAATCAAGCTTCTTTCTCATTTTGTTCTTTTTTGATTCTGCCTTCTTTTAAGGTCCTCAGTTCCATCTTTGCCCCCCCATCCTTCAATTAGTAACAAAAGCATATAATATCTTTAAGATGCACGAAAGTATTTTGCCTTTTTTTTTTTTTTTGGCAGTACTGGGGTTTGAACTCAGGGCCTCATGCTTCCTAGGCAGGTATGCTACAACTTGAGTCTTTCCACCAACCTAAGATGCACAAAAGTAAAACGCTAGATTTAGTGGATGATTCAGGGGAAAAAAAACCTATCAAGTTTTTTTGGAAAAAAGAAAATGAGTTAAGTATATAAATTCAAGTGAAATCTCATAAGCAAGGGAGAATACAGAAGTGTAGAATGTTTTGAGTATTGTATTCTTTTTCCTTCCAAAAGTACTGAGAGTGAGGATGAACATGTGCTTCAAATAAAATAGAGTCAATGCCTGAATAAGGCATTACCACTAGGCTCTGCCACCCCCCCACTTATTTTTGTACTAGGCCTCTCATCTTGCATGAATAACAGTTTTATCAGCTTGAACTGTGCTTGTGACCAATAATGTGAACAATAACCAAAGGTACACTTACAGGTGGCTGGCCAACTTTTTCTTGAGAGATATCTAGAGAACAGTTTAAGAGTGAGATACAAAAGAAAGAATTTCCTCTATAAATATAAAAGTTCTGTTGAGACTTCATGATGAAAATAATTTCTGAATGCATGGAATAAAGCTGTTTGGCTAATAACACTGATTTATGGTATTTCAGGTGCAAGTCTCTCTATTGTTCATTGGTTGTATTACAGAGTACCTGAAACATGGAAAGAACAGAGGGTTGGAGAAAGTAGAAGCATTGTCTGTGGGATGTGAACAGTGACAGCTGCCTACTCATTAAAATTTACCCCTTCCCCTTATCATAATCAGGAATGTTGGACCCTCCAAGAGGCTAGTGACACTTAACAACTGTAATGCGGAAACCAATGAAAATGTGCTAAAATACATTACTGAAAAACTGAAAAAATAGACAAGTGTTCAAGGAAGTTGGAGGAGGTGTGCTTGAGAGGACTTATAAATAAGAAATGTTCCAAGATTATAATGGTGCCAATTGTCAACAAAATGGACTCATAAGTTTAAAACATACTAAATTTAAATCTCATTTTTTTCCATTTAAGAAACTTGATTCTAAAATTCATGTAGAAAATATAGTGGGAAAGAATGAAAAATGTAAAAGATATGTTTTTGAAACTTTAGGCAGACTCCTTGGGTATGGAATGAGGGGCAATGTGGACCATAGTTACCCATAGAAAGAGCCTGCTCTACTCTGGAGAGCAGGTGGTGAAAAGAGGTTTTCAATAGCATCCTGAGAAGGACAAAATTAGAAACAAATGAGGAACATGTTAAAATCACATGAAGAGTCTACTAAAAGAGGATACATAGTATCAAGTACTCACCAAGACAGGAGGAAAATAGCACAGAACGTGACCATTTCCAATGGACAAATGACCGGATTGCCCCCAAACCAGAATTTTAGTTTAGTCATTCTTATTTTCCCAAATTTCCAGGAGGAGAACCATCAAAGCCCCAAAAGACATTAAGAAATCTGGAAAATAAAAAGAAAAAATGAATAAAAGATGTTTCAACCACCCACCTCCTCCCTGTTGAAAAAATTCTAGAGTGGAAATGAGCAATGAATTTCTCACTAAATTGAATGGTGCCCAAGAGACATACATTTATAGAGCAACTATGACTCTATGAAGGAAAAATGATCCTAAAACCTTGATGCTGACACTGGTTTTATAGTTTCTAAGACTGCAGTGATAAAAACTACTTAAAAATAGGCCCCTCAAAAACAGAGAATCGATGGGCCCAAATGGGTATCCAAAAGCAGATAATTCGCATATAAGGCTTTATTTGCTGATGAAGGTTACACTCAAAATTCAGATGAGCTGTTCAATTCCTTTGTTGACATTATTATTTAAAAATAACACTGGACACCATCTCTCTTTACATTTCACTAAAAGTAGATGTAGGAGAACACCATTTATAATCTTGATTTAGGGAAGCCCATCCTAAAGATGTCAAATTTCAGAAACCACAAAAAAATGTTACTGATTAAGTTGATTGAATGAATAATTTTAAATGAAATGAGGAAAAATAAATTACAAAGAAGTCAAGCTGGGGGCTGGTGGCTGAAGCCTATAATTCTAGGTATTTGGGAGGCTGAGATCAGGAGGATTGAGGTTTAAGGCTAGCCCAGGCAAATAGTTTGAGAGACCCCCATCTCCAAAATAACCACAGCAAAATGGTCTGTAAGATGTGACTTAAATGGTACAGCGCCTGCTTTGTAAGAACAAAGCCCTGAGTTCAAACCCATCTCAACAAAAATAAATAAATAAATAAAAATAAAGTTAAATCAGAGTTAATATCTTTGATGGTTTTTAAACATTTCTTTAAATTCTTTTTGACACTCCTCCCAATGAAGGTAAAGTCTATTGTCTAATTCTCCTACCACAGAATATGGGTCAGTCTGAGGTACTTTCAAATTATGAATGGAAGGCACCAGAAATGACTGAATGTTGTAGAAAAGGCAATACTCACACAGCACTGTTTTTGTCTGAATCTTAATATATTTGCTCTTGGTGCTTAGTTGCCAGGTGGTGAGGAAGGCCAGCACACAAAGGCAGGCTATATGTACAGGTCTGGTCAACAGCTCCAGCTAACTTCCAAATTGAAAGTCAGATCAACCAAGAGACCTAGAGGGGAGTGTGTCTTCAGATGGTTGTAGTCCCAGTCCTTAAACTAGACTCAAATGATGTAGGATGGAGAATAAATGAGATATCTCCACCAAACTATGCAAATTCCAAGCTTGTGAATAAAATATGTTATTATTCTTTTAAGCAACTATATTTTTGGGAGGTTTGTTATGTAATAATAGATAATTAGAACAATGGCCTTTGTATATTAAGAGATTAAATATAAATCAAAATTAAAACAAATTACTTAGATAATTATTTAGCAAAGATGGAAATTATTTAGCAAAGGGTTTTCAAAGAATAACATGATAATGATATACTAAAGATACTCAATAATATTAGTTTTGGAGGAATTAAAATTAAAATGATAGAGTAAAAATATTTATGACTTACTCATTTGACATTTTCAATTTTTTTTAAAAGAGATCTCAAATAAACACATTCACATTTTATGGCAAAATAAGTAATTGTACATTGTGTATATTTAGTTATTATGTAAAATATGCATGAAAAATTGTTAAAGTCCCAAACCCAAATGTTAAATAGACTAAAAAATCATTTCTTGGGTAATAAACCATATGTCTGTGAATAAGGATTCGGATAAGAAATTCAAAGCTTATTATGTACTAGTAAAGTTTTTCCTAATACAAAGCCAATTATTTATTAAGGTCCTGCTTTGTGAAGGAGTATGGGTGCTTTGGGAATAGCTCAGAGTAGAGGATTTCAGAAGTAGATGTGAATCCCTACTGTGATGTTACCAATAGAACCCATGCCCTGACCAGGTAAGATTGCACCTGAGTATGAATTTCACTTTGTGTTCTCTATTCCTATAACTAGTTGTACCTGTGGTCTTCGGATGAGTAAGACCCAAAGATATTGGACCTTAAGGAGTCCACAGAATGTCTGGGTCAAGGTTATTATTGACCCAAAGGAAATAGGTATAAAGGAATATATTTCTTCCCATTTTTGGATTTGATTTTTATTTTTTTGCCCCTAGAACACTATCTATAAATAATACTTGTGATTTTTTTAAAGGCAGTTATAAGCTTTTTATTATTGAAAGAAAGAATGTTATTAACAAAAACCTCAATTCTATTCTGAGTTAATAATTGTTTGCTAAACACTTGACATGTTCCAGTGTGGTCCTTGGCAGTATAGATATTTTACTTTGTGATGTTTAAAACCAAATGTACTAGCAAATCTTTTCAAGCACATAGTCTATGAAAATTGTCCTAGGACTAGTGCCTTATTAGTAAAAGAACTTTTCAGACCTCATCAGAAATTTAATCATGCTCATTAACCAAGCTATCCATGAATGCAGTGAAAATAATGGTATCTGTTTTTACTTCAACCCCCACTGAAATAATTCAATCTCATCACAGGCATGACATTTTTCTGAATAACATAATAATTTATACAGATGCAAAAATATGATTATAAAAACCATAAGACCAAAGTAAACTGAAACATCCTTGAGGTTAGAGCATGTACAGTCCATGAAACAAGCCTCACCTTAAGAGGATTGACATTGTGCAAAATATATTCTCCAACAATGATATAAAATCAGAAATAAATAAAATGGGGTTATTTGGGGATTGTGGGTTTACACAACACAATCTTAAATAATTAGTGGAATAAATAATAAATCATAAGGTAAGTTTGAAAATAAATTGAGCAGAATAAAATGCAAATACTAACACAACAAAGTTTATGAGATGCAGCTCCCATCTTAACAAAGTAAGACAAGTATAGAGAACTATACTCAAAAAAAGCAGAAGGAAGAAACTAACAAGACTAAAGTAGCAATAAATAAAATAGTGAATAAAAACAATAGACAAATTGAGAACACTGAATGTTGTTCTTTAAAACCACCAATAAAATTAACAAGTGTCATTTAAACTAACCAAAGACTCAAAGACTGAAACAGAAATGAAATGTACATACCAACCCTCTAAAAATAAACAGGATCATGAAAGAATACTATGAGCAACTGTATGCTAACAAATTTGATATTTTAGAGAAGCTAATAGTGTAGTCTTAGTTAGAAGACAGCAGTCTGGGAGATTATTTTTCAGGTTAAGTGTGAAAGCAGGAAAAGAACAATTTTCTAGTTCAAAGAAATCAGGCAGGTCACTTTTTGTTCTATTCACACTTTCAACAGATGGAATGAGAGCCAAGCAGTTTGGAAAAACAATCAGTGTTACTCAGTCTTCTAATTCGAATGCTAATTTCATTGAAAAACATCCCAGATTGACAAGTCCAGATAATGTTTGACCAAATATCTGGGCACTGCGTGGCCCAGTCAAGTTGACACATAAACTTAACCATTAAAATGGTAATACTGCCCACACTGACTTACATGTTCAATCCGAGCTAGCTTCTTTTGCAGAAATTGACAAGCTGATACCAACAGTAATATGGAAAGGTAAGAAACTCAGAGTAATCAAAACAATCATGAGAAAAAAGTACAAAGTTGTAGAAATCAAATTGTCTAATTTCTAACTTACTCTAGCACTATCTAACAATCTAGATAGTGTGGACTGGCCTAAGGAGAGACACAGAGATCAATGGAATAGAATTGATAGTTCAGAAATAAACCGATATATTTATAACCAATTGATTTCCAACAACAGTACAAAAGCAATTTAATGGAGGAAATGAGTACTTTTTAAGAAATGAGGCTAAAATGCTGGGAACCCACACATTAAGATTGTAATCTGACTTGTTCTTAATATTATATTTTTTTAAATACTCAAAATGAGTCATAAAAATAAATTTGGAAGAAAACACAGTTACACAGTTGTAAGTCTTCATGACTGTGGATTAAGCAAATACAAGACCATAGAGGAAAATACTGAATTGGATTTTTTTTTTCTGACAGCTTCTTGGAGTTTATTGTCTGTTTAACACAAGGCACAATGATGGGATCAGGAAAGCTAGGTGAGGCCAGGAGGAAAGAAGGGACCTCTATTGGTATCTGTTGCTATAGCCAGCCTTCTGGGTAGGTCAGGCAGGGATCCCTTCTGGAACTTTGGAAGACTGGGCTGGTGATGCTACCAGGGCATTGGTCTGGCTGACCTGCTTTGAGGAGACATAGTGAACTCCAGGGCTGGACTCTGCAACCTGTATTTGAACAAGCCTTCTGGGAGATTCTGGGAGTCTATGAAGTTTGAGAACAGCTATATTAACACAGTCAACATTTTTTTTTATAAAGTAAGATATTAAGGTATCCTGTTTTCTTGGATCCCAAAGCTGTCCTTCCAAGGATTAGCACCTCTCTGTAAGGTGACAAATCATACATCCCAACAATTCTCCATTGATGTTGGAATATTTTGAATAAATGGAAGCACAAAACATAAGGAAAATTCAGTGAGCCTCCTAGTTTTTATTAAGAACTGAGGCCATTCTGGGCAGCTGAGATTCATCCTGATAAAAAGAGGGCCTCCCCCACCTCCAAAAGTGAGAGACTTATCCCAATATTTTAAGACTCAGCCTAGGAGTTAGGCATAACATACTGATGCCAGTAGCTTCAAGTCTCCACTTTATAAGGAATGTTTTTTTAGGTTTCCAGGAAAGCAGAAATACCGGGTTTGAACCCTGACTTGAGCTGAATTCAATTCTCAATCACTAAGATCTACACTCAGAGGCAAGAATAGAAATGGCACAAGGGGAAAAGAATATATCCCAACCTGGCCACCACAGGAGAAGGCAAAACAATAGGTATGAGCAACCGCACAAATTCTCCAAATTGTGTTGTATAATTTAAAAAACTGGATTATTTCTAATCGCTACTGCTACACAGGAGTTAACCAGAGGCAGAGAAGCAGATTTCCAGTATTTTTAAAAAACATGCCTGAAGGAGACTCAAATGTACAATTAGCAATATCTTATAAAGAACCTAACACAACATCTATCAGGCACGATCTATCAGGTAGTGCACTTTCTAAGTAATCCAGAGCTGATACTAGGGCTGAGTGTGTGTGTGTATAAATACACAATCATATGTGCCAGTATATAGATTAGTATTACTATAATTATATAGGTATACATATATATATGATATGTAAGAGACTGCAAATAGATCATATTGATTGAAAATTTCCCACATAAAAATCAAATTTAAATTGTAGACAAGGCAGGAAATGCCCTGGAGCCTTGTGTGTTAAAAAAAAATAATGATAAACTAAGCCAAGCAACACGTATGAATAAAAAAAAGCAAATAATCTTAGCTAGCAGTACTGAATATGACATTACATAAAACAAACTTGTAGGAGATTGACCCCTAAGGTATCTGCACTGATCATCAGTAGAATTTATCCTATAACTTTTCAGTTAAGAAAGAAGAATAAAAAGTATTCAGGATAGCAGAGTATTTTATCTTTTCATTTTTAAAAAAGAAAAGCACCCATTTCAATGCTGCATTGATCATTTTATTGCATTGTTTTAAGACTCCTCCATCACTTATGAAGGTAGTTTTTAGAGGTGAACACATTTTTAAATTAATAGACTTTACAGGCAACTTGGGGGCTTACAAAAAAATAGAAGAGTAAATACACAGTTCCCATAAACTCCCTCTGATGTAGCTGCCAGTAACATCTTGCACTGTTGTGGTACTGTTATAATTTAGGAGTATGGTTTGTCTGGTACAGATCCATGCATTCAAGATCTGGTCCCTTTGGTGGTGCTGCTGGGAGGTACTGTTGACTTTCACTAGACTGATACACTACCTCCAGCACTAACAAGGGACCTTGACTTTTAGATTTGGGGTCCAGTGAAAGGTCCTTAGACCACTGGGGTTGCACCCTTGACAGGGATTGTGGGACCCTGGTCTCTTCCTCCCTTTTTCTCTGCTTTAGATCCAGATGTGAGTGTTTTGCTCTTACATGTGTTCCAGCCATGAAATGTCATCCTGACAAGCAGCCAAACAATTGGAGCTGTCCAGTCTTCGATTTGAACCTCCAAAACTTTGTTTTAATAATTTTTTTCTCTTTATGAAGTTAATTACCTCAAGTATTTTGTTGTAGTAACACAAAGCAAATAAAGATACATTTGTTAGCAATTTATGAAACATATAATAATATATTCAAAAATGTATAAATTTGTTTAAAATAAATATAATATTATGTAAATAATTATAAATATATAATACAAATAATTATAATTATAAATATATAACATAATATATAATAGTATAATATAATATGTAATAATACAACATAATATATAATATTATAATATAATATATAATGATATATTATATAATATTATACTATATAATTATAAATATATATTTTAAATAATTTATATATTAATATAAATATATATAAAATAATGTATCAACATTATTGTTTACTAAAATCTATGGTTTAATTAGGTTCACTCTTTACATTGCATATTGAGTTTCATGCATCATTAATGGCACATATCTGTCATGCAAAATATTTCATCCCCCCTGAAAATTCTTTGTGTTCTAACTATTCATTCTTCACCCCCATCTATCCTTGACCTCTTGGCAAACACTGATCTTTTTTCTCTTTCCAAAGTTGTCTTTTTTAGAATGCCACACATTGGACTCACATAGTGTGTGGCCTTTTCTGATTGGTTTTTCACTTACCTGTAAGGTTTTGTTCACACCTTTTTTGTGGCACAATAGCTCCCCTTTTAAAAAAATACCACTGCCTAATATCCCATTGTATGGATGTACCAGTTTGTTTTTCATGTACCTATTGAAGGACAACTTGATTGTCCCCAATTTTAGGCAATAAAGCTTCTTACATTCATGTGTAGGCTCTATTCACATACATGTGAATGCCTCTATCAGTTATGAAAGTGTATACTTAATATGCATTTTTTGATAATGAAATATCTTTGCATTTCTAAGTATCTTAGTATCTTGTGTATATCAGATCCATGAATTGGGGGATTAAAGAAGGAATAAAGAACAGAATGAAAAAGCTCCTGATCAGAAGGGACATTGGTAGTTCCCTGGTTTAATCCCTGTGGTCCCATGTCCATGCCTGGATCCTACCACGCACCTCTAATGTTTGTACAACTGCTGCTGATCACAATTTCTCATTGGCACACTCTGACTATTTTAAATGTTACTTTTTACGCTTACTGTCTGAATTTCTGAGGGCATCACAGGAATACACTTACTCATCTTCCGGACGGCCTTGAGATTGGAAGACATCCTTTTTTCCATCTGTGAAACTTTTCTTTTTAGATGTGTTTTTCAGTTGTTCCACCAGAAGCATACATTCATGATTCTAGTTCAATGGTATGTCAAATTTCCAAACTATTTCTAAATGTAGTTCCTGAATCAGTTACTAAATGGAAAGAAATGATACATGTCATTACAGGTTAATTAGACAGTGTACAATGATAAAATTTCATGGTTTTTGTATTGCTTTAATGACAAAATCAAGCCTCGAATTTGGCATAACAAATACACTGTTTATGTATAAAATATTGGCTATTTCCATTGTCTGTTAGAAAGAATGATATATGCAGACATAATCTTAAAATCATTGCAAAAAAAAGTATTCTGTTAAAATTAATGGGGAAAATTAAACTTCATTAAAAAATTACCAAGTTCTGTAGTAAATTCCTCTTATGACTGATCAAACAATCACAAAAAGAAAAATATATAAAACCCAAGATGGTATAAAAAGTGTTAAAATCATAATTACTATACTGATTACATTGGTTATTATGAATCCCAAATTGGAAATAGCAGTAAAGTAAATTGGTGAATTAGATGAAAAGCCCCAGAAATTCTTCCAAGCTAAACAAATAAATGGAAGAAATTCACATAAAAATGAAAAAAGAAACAATATATAAGTTAATATTGAGAAAAAATTGTTAGGAAAATTTCTCTGTTTTACAGTCAATAAGACATCTTGGGTGATGAAGAAAATTATTGACCAGAAATAGTTCTAGAATGCAGGAGACTTTCTAAATTGAATACAAAAGAGATAAAATATTTCCACAAGTATCCAGGTATGAAAATTTCACAATTTACAAATAAAACAATATCAGTTATAATCAAACATTTTCTTTGAGGAAGTAATTAAAAAAACACAAATTCTTCAGAAAAATGAAAAAGTTTTACACAAGAAGGAATACTATAAAGAAAACAATTGAAATGAAGACAAAGAAAAACCAAAAACATATTAGGGAGAATTAATGAAGTTAAAAATTGGTTATTTTAAAAAAGTGAAAAAATAGATACTCATGTATTATACATCAATGTACATACATATGAGTAAGTTATAAGAAAAGCAACCTTCGTATAGATTCCAAAGGGAGAATAATAATGAGAAGATTCTATGAAACAATTTACGCAAATAATATGAGAACTTAAATTTCTAGGCAGAAACACAGACTACCACCATCAACTCAAGAAGAAACAGAATTATCTTAATAGTGCCAAATCTATAAAATTAGTGGAATATGGAACTTAAAATTTTTACACAAGTACACACATATGCATGTACCACACACCAACAAACAAACCACTTCCGAGATCTTCTGGCCTTCCATGTGGATTATTATTCTAAAATTGAAAAAAAAACAAGTAGTAATGAATATATTATAATTACTTCTTGACAATTAAAGGAATGGAGTGGTAGATAGAGCTCAGTGGTGAAGCATTTGCCTGGCATGTTCAAGACCCTAAATTCAACCCTCAGCTCTAAAAAACATAAAGAGGAATTATTGCCATCTTAATTATTTTAACCTACATATAAAAGAAAGAAAAGAAAAGGACATTTTAGGCATATAAAATCAGGGGATAATTTCTTTCATAATCACACACATGAAAATCCCAAACTTAAAACTCATAAACTAAGATCAATATATGTAAGATGATAATACATCACTACCAAATGGAGCTTATTCAAGAAATGCAGTTATTTTAATATTTGTAATTCAATCAATGTAATTCTTCATATTAACAGGAACACATAACATAACACTTCATGTTTTAAACAATGATAAGAATGTATTCTGAGAAATTCATTGTTATGCTATTTTGTCACTGTAAAAACATAAAGTTCACACACACAATCTGAGATGACTACAATGTCATTAAGAAATTTTTAGCTGCATTATATGGAACTACCATTGAAAATGTGGTTGCTCATTGACCCCAACAATTTTATGCCACACATGACTGTATACAATTTTTAATAATATATCCTAATAATATTTCATGTAACAAAAATATAATATTTATAGACATGTCTATCCTTATCACAATAACACATTATCTTAACACAATAGTATAGAAAATCTTAGTAGTTTAAATTGTTTGCAATAATTCTTATTATGAAGATTATTGGGCTTTCCTAAGTCATATTTATTTCCATATAAACTTTACATACAGTTTGTAATGTCTTTTTTTAAAAAAAAATGTGGAACTTTAGCTGGATTGAACTAAAAGAATAGGAAAGTTTAGGAAGAAATGGTATCTTCACAATATTGAGTTTTATAATCCCCAAATAGGATATGTCTCTCCTGTTAGGAAAATGCCACACACCACACACAAAGGAGGCTCACGAGAGGTATCTCATGTCCAAAAGTTTAATAAGCATGCTGGCTGGCCCAAAAGAAGAAAAAAATGGCACAGCCCCTTTCTCTCCGCGGGTCTGGCCTTAAGTAGCATTTGGGAGAAAGCAAGGGCTAGGGACAGGCAAAGAGAGGTGGCAGGAGATAAGGGCTTTGTTCTGCAAGGGATGAGACCAGCTGTTGAAGCAAGGGCTAGGGGCAGGCAAACGGAGGTGGCAGGAGATAAGGGACAGTGGGCTTTGTTCTGCAAAGGATGAGACCAGCTGCAGCTCAGGCTGCAAAATGGTGGCAAGGGGCAGTTCTTATCAGGATGGTCACCATCCTCATAGTGTTAACCATAAAGTAGGATACAGAGGAAAAGAATTCAATTTTGTCAGGGGAGAAGTCAGTGAAGGTCCCCAAAAGCCACAGGTCATCGATTAGGTCGATAGTCTGTGATATTGACAGGTTGAGCATTGAGGCATAGAATTGGTAAAGACTGGAGGAATGTAGGGTTAAAAAGTTATGAAAATGCTGGAGGGATGTCATCTAGGAAGCTGTCATTTCTTTCTTTTCCCAGATAGAAGAAAGGTGGGATCTCTTCGGAGAGGTGGGTCCTGAAGGGGTGGAACAGTAAGGCAGAGGAGATTGTAGTTTTAGTTTGGATATATGGACCCATGAGGGTTACACCTTAAGTTTGACGGCAGTGGGAGTTGTTAGAATAACTTGCTATGGGCCTTCCCATTTAGGCTTTAAAGAGACAAGAGGAAAGAGGCTCTGAAAGATACACCCAGTCCCCAATGTACCGGTCGGTGTTGGTGAATTGGCTGAGAGATGAGGTTTAGGGAGAAAATAATCAGTGTATTTCCAAAGGGCAGAGCATAAATTGGGAGAGAGAGAAAACAGAATGGGAGCCAGAAGCTGGGGGATGGGGGTGGGGAGGGGTGATAGGCAAGCCAGGTGGCAAGAGCGGTTTCCCATACAAAAGGTCAAAGGGACTGGTTAGAAGAGGCTTTTGGGGAAGGGAACAAAGCTTGAGTAGAGCCAGGGGGAGAAGCTTTGTTCAGTCCAGGTGGAGCTCCAGGGACAGCTTTGTAAGAGTGGCTTTTAAGGTTTGGTTGGTGTGCTCTACTTCTCAGGAGGATTGGGGTTGTAAAGGATATGAAATTTCCAGGGGATTTGGAGATTTGTGCTACATCCTGGGTGATGGATGAGGTGAATTCTGGGCCACTATCTGTTTGTAGGGAGGAGGGGATACTAAACCAAGGAATGATCTCCCTGATCAGGAGGGAGGCAATGGTGGAGGTTCTTTTTTTGGTAGTAGGGAAAATGTCTACCCATCCTGAAAAAGCACCCACTAATACCTGTAGATATTTAAACTGTTTTTCCTGGATGCATGTGAGTGAGGTCCAGCTGCCAATCAGCTGCAGGGAGGGAACCCCTGGCCTGATGTGTTAGAAAAGATGGGGATTTTAAGTTAAAGTTGGGATGGATCTTTTGCAAATGGAGCAGGATCTGCAAATTGTGAAGGTCTTGGGGTATCATATGAACTTGCGACCTTAGGTATGCGGTGAGGGATTGTAGACTAGGGTGAAAAGGGTGATGGAGATACTGAAGGATGGATATGGAGTCTTGTTTGGGCAAAATCAGGCAATTTTGGAGGAACCACCGGCCCTGTTTTTTTATGGCCTGGTGAGAGGTTAGGTTTTGTTCCTCCTCTAGGGAGTAGTGAGGTTTGATTGAGGGTGAAGCTAAGTTAAGGAAAAGGTGTTGGGGAATAGGAAATCCTAAAGCTGCTTTCTTTGCTAACTGATCCACCTGGTTGTTGGCTTGGGTATTTTCCATCCCATTGGTGTCCCCTGTAATGGATGATGGCTGCCTGAGTTGGGAGAGTTGCTGCCTGGAATAATTTTCCAATTAAATTTACATTTATAATGGGGGTTCCTCACCACCTGGAATAATTTATCAATTAAGTTTCCATTTATAATGGGGGTTCCTCACTGGGTTAGAAATCCGCTCTTTCTCTCCAGATTAAAACATTGCAGTGAATAACGCTGTATGCGTACTTGGAGTCAGTGTAAATATTAATTATTTTATCCTTAGCTAGTTTTAGGGCTCAGGTGAGGGCTATCAATTCTGCCTGCTGAGATGAAGTCCTAGGAGGTAGACTTTGCCTTCTATCACCCGTGATCATTATGACATCCCTCAATTATTGCATATCCTTCCTGGTAGGGGTGAGCCTTATGGGAGCTCCCATCAATGAACTAGTCGGGAGCCCCAGAAAGGTGAGAGTCTGTAATATGGGAGAAGAGGCTAAGAGCAAAGTTGAGGGCTTCAAGGCACGAGTGGGCGAGGGTTCCCCAAGAGAGGTGGAGATAGTGGGGAGAAGGGTGCCAGGGTTTAGGACACAGCATCAAGTAAAAGATATTTAGGGATCCAAGAGTGTGGCATGGAGTAGTTGGACCCTGGAGGGAGGGAGGGAAAGAAAAGCCCAATGGCTCAGGAGGTCTGTCAGGGAGTGAGAGAACAGGACACCGGAAGGGACTATGAAAGGTTAATTTGTTTGCCTCCGGAATAAGGAGTGAGGCTGCCACCAGAACTCAGAGGCATTGGGGCCAGCCCTGAAATACTGGGTCTAGTGTATAGACAGGTAGGCGATGGGATGAGGAGTGTCATCAGGCTTTTGGTATAGGAGACCCAGAACCTGGCTCTTGTCTAAATGAATATAAAGGAAGAAAGGTTTGGTAGGATCAGGGAGGTAGAGGGAAGAGGCATGGCCAAGGGCCTTTTTTAGGGCAGCAAAGATAGGGAAGAGGAATGAGGGAGCTAGGAGAGGTTCACCTAGGGCCCCTTTGGCGGCGTCATAAAGGGGCTTGGCTATTAAAGAAAAATTGGGTATCCACATCTTAAAGCAGTTGAATAAACCCAGTAGGGAGAGCAACTATCATTTGTTAGAGGGCAGCGGGGTGTTAAGAAGTAAAGCAAGATAGTCGGGAGGAATAGAGCAGCAGCCAGGAGAAATGCAAAGTCCTAGGTAAACGATAGAAGTGGTTACCAGTTGAGCCTTGGCTTTGGAGACCCAATAGCCCCAGGCAGCCAGGGGATTCAGGAGAATGACAGTATGTTGTGTGCACAACTGTTGTGTGGGTCATCCATATACTGGATGTGACTACTGTGGGCCAGTTGAAGGGACTCAAGGTTCTATTGGAGAGCCTGTCCAAAGAAATAAGGGCTATTCTGGAATCCTTGTGGCAGGACGGCTCAGGTCAGTTGTGAGTGAAGGTGTCTGGATCAGACCAAGTAAAGACAAAAAGAGGTTGGGAGGCAGGGTGGAGCAGAATAGTGAAAAAGGCATCCTTTAGATCTAATACAGTAAAGAATTGTGTCTGGGGAGGGATAGTAGAGAGGAGAGTGTGAGGGTTGGGGACAACAGAGTGTGTAGGGAGAATGCCCTCATTGGTTTTGTATAAGTCTTATACCAGCCAGTGTTGGTCATTGGATTTGCAGAAGCCTAGGATGGGGTTATTGTGAGGAGAGTGAGCAGGAATGAGAAGTTCGGCTTGAAGGAGTGGGGAAATGATAGGTTTGTGTCCTCTGAGGATAGGAGGTAGGAGGAGATATTGTGAGACGTTAATAAATGTGGTGGGGTCTTTAAGGGAGAGAATAACTGGCTTCTGATGTTTGGCCACCCAAGGATGGTCAGTGTCCCACACTTGAGCATTAATAGAAGGACTGTTGGGGTTGAGAGGGGGATGAGGAAAGAGAGGAGGGAGAAGGAAGAAGGGGATGAGGAGGGGTACTTCTGGGTTAGGTAGGGGAACTCTGTAGGAGAAATAATGTTGTAGAATTTAAAGGGGGAATATGAAGAAAGGCACCCAGTTTATGAAGTACATCCCTTCCCAAAAGGGGAATGGGACATTGAGGCATAATGAGGAAAGAATGGGTCAGAACCATTTGTCCAAATATACATAAACTTTGGGAGTTTTATGGGGGAACTCCTGGACACCTGAGACTCCCACTACAGGGGTATGGCTCTTTGTGGAAGGACCAGACCATGAGGTAAGAAGAGAAAGGGTAGTCCCAGTATCAGACACAAAGGAAAAGGTTTGGCCAGCTACTGTCCCAATCACCAATTGGCTCCTCAGACCCTGAAAGTTCTGTTGAGGGAGCTGGGGAGTCCAGGCTTCCTCATTCGAGTAGTTGGTAGAGGGGTGTTTCTGGGACATCAGTGGGAGGTACTGAGGTTGGGGGGCCAACCCTGTGGGTACTCCCATTTCCAGTGTCCCCATTGACCACAGATTGGACATGGATTACAGGGAGGGTGGGGATTAAGACAGGCTTTGGCCCAGTGGCCAGGAATGCCACACTGAAAACAATTTCCTGATGGTGTGGCTGAAGAGCAAGGAGCAATCCCAGGACTGGGCGTTGCTCTGGAAACCCTCTAGCTGAGGGCTGAGGCCAAAAGTTGATATTTGGCCTTGAGGCTTTTTCATCTCTCCTGTTTGTTTTCCTCATCTCTATTACTGAAGACTCAGAAAGCCACATTTAGGAGCTCCTGTTGGGGTGTCTCAGTTCCCTGCTCTAGCTGGCAGAGCTTTTTCTGAATGTTGGGGGCAAATTGGCTTATGAATTGAACATGGAGGAAGAGGGTGCTTGCTGGGGAGGTCAGGTCTAAATTGGTGTATTTGGTAATGGCCTCCATGAGGCAGGCCATGAAAAGAGCCAGGTTTTCTTCAGCCCCCTGAGTAATTTCTCTAATCTTATCATAATTTACTTGGGTGTAAGCATTTTTCTGCATCCCCTCGAGGAGGCAGGCCACCATGTGGTTAACGCAGAGGGGGCCTGGGTTGCCCAGCTGAGAGGCCCAGTTGGGTTCAGCAGAAGGGACAGCCTCATCTGCCACTGGGCTGATGATTCTGGCAGTGGAGCTGATCCACATACTCTCATGCCAATTGCCAGATATGCTGGTGTTCACTAGGAGTTAAGGTGGAGGTCAGGATATAGTAAATATAGGACCAGGTAAGGTGATAAGCCTGAGTGAGCCTAAGGAATTCCTTTCAAAATTTGGCAGGATTTTCAGAAAAAGTGCCTAGGCAAGCCTCAATCTGGGACTTATCAGACATGGAAAAAAGGACCATGAACCCGGATGGTCCCATCCACCCCTGCCACCTCTTGTAAGGGAAACATGGTTTGGGGGAGGGCCTGGGATCACTTAAGCCAGGGGAAGGGATGATAACCTTTGGAGTTGGTGGGGCTAGGGGCTGGTGTCAAAGGGGATGGGGTAGAAGGGGGTGGTGTGACAGGTAAAGGGTAGTAGGGGTATATGGGGGAGGATTAAGGGGAGGTGGGTCGGGAAGGGTCATGGGGTTAGTGGGGAATGGTCAGGGAGTGGGAATCTCATCAGGATGGGGTAGGCAGGGGGGTGGTTCAACTGCTAGGTCTAGGGGATCATCAGTGTTATTGAGGTCTTTTGGAGCGTCAAGAGGCAGGAAGGCAAGGATAAATTTTGTGACCTCCTTGGGGAAGGCATATCTGATAGGAGAAGTTGGTAAGCAGAACAGGAGGAGCAAAGAGAGGGTCTTGAACAGAGCAAGAAAAAGGCCTGAACATAGGGGACTTCTAACCATTTGCCAACCCATTGTAGGAAGTTGTCCAAATCTTGGAGAATGGTGGGGTCAAAGGTGCCATACTCAGACCCACCATGTTTGTTATCTAATTGATATTGTGGTCAAATTTGGACAGAGAGGTGAATAAATTTTTTGGATTTAAGGTCGGTTAAATCCAGGGTTTTGAGATTTTTTTTTAGAAGACAAGCCAGAGGGCTGTCAGTCGGAATGGACTATTGAGACCCCGTGGTGGTAAGTAGGGAGGCAGTAGGAGGTGGAGAGTCAGAGCAATGTATTTCCCGACTCTGAATCAGGGCCAAAAGGAGGCTGTGGATGAGTTCCAAGGTGTCCTCTGGGACTGATTCTAGCTGGATAAAGGCCTTCAGAGGAGCGTCCAAGCATCCTGATACAGCCGTCCAAAGGGGGTTCCTGGAACCCAGATATGGATAGAGTCTCACTCACGGGGTGCCTCTGAGAGGGACATAGGATTCTTACCTCTGAGCTTACCAGGAAATGGGCCAGCGGTGGATGTGGTCAATCAGCTGGCAAATGGCTTCAACTCCAAAGGTCTGTTGCAGTGGAATGGGAGAAAAAAGGAAAAGGGTCAATGTTGGAGATCCAGTTACTGGGTGAGTTTACTCATCAAGCCAATACAGATCTAGGTCAAGATCTAGCCTCCCTTAAGTGGCTCATTCAAGGAAAGCAGAATCATACAGTTGCTGTTTGATCAAAGTAAGCCAGAGAAGCCCATGAGCTCTCGTCCCAGACGGTAGAGACAAAAAAGGGAAACTGAAAGTGAAAGGAGAGAGTGAGGTAGGGAGAAGGGAGGAAGAGCTCCAGAGATTGGAGCATGGGAATTGAGGCTGGCTTGCAGTGGGAGAGCTTAGGGAGAAGAGTTGGATAGAAGGAGACACCACCGGGGAATGAAATTTCCCTGGGAGACTCGTCCCAGGTGTTAGCACCAAAATGTTAGGAAAGGACTGGTAAAAAGGACAAAGGAGGGTAGAGACCTCAACAGAGTCGAATTGCACTTTATTTTCAAGACAGAAGAGCATCTGGCAATCTCTGGGGATGAGAGTGTGAGAGTGCGCAGAGTGGCTGTGTTTATAAAATCAAGGCAGAGGCAGGAACAAAGGAAGATTGGGGAGTGCAGAATTGATTTCAAGGTTGCTTGTGTGGACTGGGGAGTGCAGAATATTTCAAAGTTGTTTGTGCAGGTTTGTGATTTATGGCCTACACAAGGAATTTCAGTAAAAGGTCAGAAGATAGAATTTCCTATACCTCAAATCCTTCTTAATTAGTCACACATTGGGTCAGAAAGTTCCCATGAAAATTACCTCCAACCCTCTCTCAGCCAAGTCACCAGATGAGAGAGAGACTTTGCAGAGATGCAAATCCCTTCAGTGGCTCCAACAGAGTGTGAACTACACAAAGCCTTTGGCTTTATTGAATTTATAGGCATACTCTGCCTCAGAGAGGTAGAGTAGAGAGGTCAGATAAAATTGAGTGGGCCTATGAATTGCTTCTGCCTGAGAATACAGTAATAAATTCCAAAATGCAGTTTAACAAATAAAACCCTCGGTTTCTCTTTATTAAATAAAGAAAATAATATAAAACCCATAAGTTGGTTTTTAATAGCATGTGCTGTGCTTGTAACTCCCTAAAAGTCATTCTTGGAATGTAGTAAGTTGTAAGGAAATATTAGCTTTATCCCACTTTTGTTAAATGTTATTTGTTAATTTCTTCTTCCTTCATATTGAAAACTCCATGATACAGCCTAATAATGCATTGTCTGAAACATAATAGGGGCTCAGTAAATATTTTTTCTTTTTTTTTTTTTTTAGAATACATTCGTTGCACAGGGAGGGTTTGTTGTAACAATTCCAATCCTCAATAAATACCTAGTGAAGGTGTAAACATGAAGCACCATGCTAGCCATCACGAAAGGGTTCATAAAACACGGTTGTCATGACCAATTATTTTATAATATACTGAGGGAAAGGTATATGAGTACCTGAAAATTGAATAAAATATATACTAGAAAGTACTGTGTAGTTAGAAAGAAACTCTAAATGAGAAAATATGTTAATTTGGGTTATCATGGGATGGATAAAGTTAGACTTTACTGCTACTCACCTCATCACCCAAAAATGAGGCCCAATTTGACCAAGAAACAGCTTTTAGCTAATAGAAGAAATTAGAGATCACAACCTGTGAGGATGGGGTAACATCCAACAGGATAGAAAATACAGTCTGAATCCAAGGACATTATATGGTGCTGTGTCCCCTGTAAACAATACACATGGTGCCTCTGGAGAGCTTAGTGAGCTCTTGTTCCTACTGACCTAATTGAGGGTGACTGGAGATGTAGAAAGGACAGAGGATAGAAGACAAACATGCAGAAAGTTGGGATCAGGTGTGCTGGGCACTTGGATGGAGAAGCACAGCAGCTTTTTTACTTCTATTCTTTTACTTTGCTTCTTTTCTGTATTCTTTAAAACCTTTCTTCTAAAGTCTATTTTCTTTTCTGTTCTTTAAAGTCTCTTTACTTAGATTCACACTGTCCCATGCTTTCTTTAATCTCTTAAAGTCTCAGTCCTTAGACTTGTAGACACACAACAGCCAGCAGCAGCAGCAGCAGCAGCATCAAAAACAGCCAACCTTGGCAGTAGCAGCAGTCCCTATGCAAGCAGCCAACCAATCAATCAACAATCCTCAACCAATTCCCCATCCTTCTTCAGGGAGTCTTTTATATACAGTGGCAAACAAGGAGGTGGAGCAACAGTTCTTGGAGAGGGGTGTGACATTGTAGCAAGAGAAACCTGCTATCTTACTTCTCTGAAAGTAAACATCTTAGGAAAAGCATCTGTGCTGCATTTTGCCCTCCTCTGAGGATGGGGCCATGCCAAACTCAGCCTGAGGGTTATTTGACACAGCTGTGTTTATGTTAAGTTCTCATAGGCTTCTCATAATCCACTCCTCACAGGTGCCATAAGTAAGGGCTCATGGGATGCATACCATCATTCCCGTAGGCTCACTCAAGGAATTTGGGCTTTCTCTCTGTAATCTTGGATCCACATTATGTATTTGTTGATTGATTTATTGATTATTGATTTATTTACTTATAGTCAGGGTCTAACCATGTATTCCAGGCTGGCCTCAAACTCACTATGAGCCCACAGTGCCCTCAAACTCCTGATTCTCCTGCCACAGACTCCTGCATACTAGGATTACAAGTGTGTGCCACTTGTAATTACTAGGACCCTGCAATTTAGAGCTCCCACCAAGGATACATCAAAATTCCCTGAACATTAAGATACAGATGCTACCACCTCAGTCTGCTTTTACTAAAAATAGTCTTAGGTATCTTCCAGCTGTAATTGGCCCTACTTGACAGGAGGAGATCCATTGTTGGTATGCATTGAGGAATGCAAGAACACGTTTGGCAATCAGGTGAGACACATCTTGGTATTTTATTTCTTAATTTTGGTGGTAAATGGGCAAATGTAATAGTTCAATAAGATTATTACACCAAAGAAATCAGACCTACATGATGGAAGTTTGAGTTACTAAATCAGGCAACTTTTCTTGGCCAAAAAGGTATTCACTGTCAGGTGTAAGTGGAAATTTAGGTAATCAGTAGAAGAAATATAAAATTAACATCAGTCATATTCCCAAGACCACTTCAATGATGGGGACAGTAGTTCATTCTACTGCATTTCTTGTAGCTTTCCCCAGAGGACCTGTTCCCTGATGCAATGAACATATTATATGAACAAGTGGCAAAAGAATGGACTGTTATAGATGTCTCAGGGACTGAGACACTTATTCCTCCAGTTGTCAGGACGGTGGACCATTGGGAAGCTCTAACACTAGTTCTTGAGTATAAATTTCCATAAATCTTTTCTGAGTTCTTATTATTATGATAATGTTTAGATTATGATCACTCATTTACATGTGCCAAGCATTCTGTCATTAAAAGAGTGACTTTGGGTGCCATAAATATATTGCTTTAGGTTCATATTTGCATATAAAAACTGGTAAATGCCATAGGTAAATTTCTTGCTGTGAAACTTATTTGCTCACATGAACCACTGGGTATGTATTAGAAATTATAAGTAGTAATAATAATAACATGCTGAAAACACATAATTCTTTATGGCCTCTTTAAAAATTCAGAGATGACTAAGTACAATGTAGTCTATCATGAGTTACTTGAATTGTAATTCGTTAGCTTGCTCTAGTTGGTAGCTTTTTTCCTTCTGCCTGGGTTTTTCAAGGAACTCATATCTGCTAATCATGTTGACCATGAGTTTCTTACACAGTTTACATTCTTTTACTTCTAAAGGCTCACCTTTCTAAATTTTTCACATAATGCATATTGGGTTTTATTTAATACTACACATAAAAAACATCTCAGATACTTGCCTCTGTCTTATTTTCCATAACCCATAGTCACCAATTCTCTTAATCTGACTCTTTAATGTGTCTAAATACTTTTATCACAAGAGGGGAAGGGTAAAAGAAAGAAGTTAAGGTGAATATGGTTGATATACTCTCTACACAAGCATGAATATAGAATATCTAAACTGGTTGAAACAACCATAAGAAAAGGACTAAAGTAGAAAGAAGAAAAATAGAGGAAATGGACCAAATCGGGCTATCATGCATATATACATGGAAGTGGCACAAGGAAACTCCCTGTGTAGCTATCTTAAACAAGCAAAAATGTTTTGTTTTTCATTCGTTTTGCAAAATCGGAGAACAGGAGAGCAGAACATGTCCTGCTTGCGGGGCGGTCAATAGCAGTGGGAGGGGAGAAGAGGAGAGGAAAAGGGTACAAGAGGTAAATATGATCCAAATACTGTGTACACGTGCATGTAAATAGAAAAAAAGATACCTGTTGAAACTACTTCTCTAATGGGAAGAGGGGAGATAAAGGACAATAAAGGGGGTGAATTCAAGTATGATATATTGTATATATTACAAGAACCACTTAAAATTCACAATGTACCTCCACCCAGTAAAAATAAAATAAAATAAATAAATCTTTTTACCCTTTTCTGTTTCTACTGTTATAATATGAATTCAGATGTCTGTTCTTCTGTGCCTTTATACTAACATTAGTCAGCCTTCTGTCTGTTTTTTAAGCACAGCCAATGATGCAACCCTTGAATATCCTTACTGTATCTTCCCCATACCTCCATTTCTTCTGCTCTGTTGTTAATCTGTCAGTAGCATCAGGATAATATGTACAAACCACAAATTTCAACAGCTACTCTCTGTAATGGTTAACTGTATGTGTCAGCTAGAGTTGGTTAAGTGATTCCCACATGTCTAGTAAAAACACAAGTTCTAGTTGTGTCTGTGACAGTGTTTCTGGAAGAGGTTAACATCTGAATCAGTATACTGTGTAAAGAAGGTGCACCCTCACCAGTGTGATGACCATCACCCCATCTATTGAGGACTGGAAAAGAAGAAAAAGGCAAAGGAAAGGCAACTTCTCTTTTCTTGAGCTGACACATCCATCTTCTCCTGCCCTGGACATCAGAGTTCCTGGTTCTTGGATGCTAGGATGCTCCAAACTCATCCGTTGACTCTTCTAGCAGAGAATTTTTAAGTGGGAGCATCTTAATATACTTAGAGTTCTCCAGAGAAACAGAACCAATGTATATAGAAACATACAGCTGCAGAAATAGTTATAAAGGCAAAAACATTATGGGAATTTGCTCATAAGATTATGGAAGCTGAGCAGCCCCACAAGGTGCATCTGTAAACTGGAGGCCAGGAGGGTAGAATTCAGTGTGAGTCAAGCTGATCGTTTTTATTCATGCATTATGGCTCAGTGAAAGCATCAGTCCTCATTGTACTCTTCCCTAAGTCACTGTCCTTCTTTTACCCTGAAAGCAATTAGTTCTTCTGTTCTTGTCAGTGTGTGGCCCTGCATCCAGCACTAACTGCAGTCACTTGCAGCCCTGTGTTCATCCACCTTCCTCCTTATTATGTGCTCAGACAAAGGGATCTTGTCTTACTCTGGATCCTTAGAGTCTAGAATAGTATTTAACACATTGTTGGTGGCCAAAAGATATGAACTGAAGTGCACCGAATAGAACTGAGTAGAAATATTTTATTATATTAATAGCCCACTAATCATATAGTCTCTTTTCTAATCGTCACACACATACACACACAAAAGATTTTGTTCCGTATGTTGTCTTTTTTGAGATCTTATGAGGCAATCAAGGGGACTGTCATGACAAGAGTCCCAAATCATTCTTACTAGGCTTATTCTATTCATTTATCAGGTTGAGTATGTTCAGAGATGGGGCCGTAAAATAAACACTGTAACAATCAACTAGTAGTCCAGAGCCAGCAATGTTAGAGAAAATACTAACCTTATTGCTCAACAGTTGTTTATTTCCTCCCAAGAAGTCTCAATACTTATTCTTATTAATCCTTCAGTCTCTTGAGGGAGAATCTCATATGTAGATCCATGTTTTGATTGGAAAAATATTAAGTATTTTTTTCCTACAGTGCTAACCTTAGGTTAACTCTTTAAATATTATTAAACTCATTTAGTACAAAAATGCATATAACAAATAAAGTTTGTTATTTGAAAGAAACACTCAGTGCAATGTTAGAATATAGCTGCATCTTTGAGTGTTGTGAAGATTGATACAGTGTTTGTTTAAGTTATGTTTTTTATGTTGTATTGGAAATTAGCTTATTTTTTGTGTTTATCACTTTTCACATAAGCACAAGTAGATTGTGTAGATGTAAAGTGATGATTAGATGCACTTATAAAAAAAAAGAACCAGGACAAATAAGGATGATTCACAGCAACAAGAGTCTCTTAAAGAATCTTCAAATGAGATAACAATGAGTAAAATGAAAGACATGAGAAACCAGCTTCTTACCTATTAAGTGGGAAGAATTAGTTTAAGAAGAAAGTAAGTTACAGTATTCTCTGAGTGAAATGTGTTTATCAAACTCCTTTCACATCTTTTACCAACAAACTAGTTCTCTTCTAAGAAATTAAAAAGATAAATAAGGCAACAAAAAAATCTTCAATCCTAGAAAATCAATTCAAAACACGTGGCCAAAAGCTGGCAACCCCTCCAAATTTTATCCCTGGCTGCTTTCTTTTCCCCAAGGATTCTTATCCTTTTCCAAGAAATGCAGCTTCATAGATTTGTCACTGTTATCTTTGTTAATCTCCTCCGGTCTTGGTTTTTTTCCTGACCTTCAGCATCAAATACCAACTCTCTGCCTGGCATGTACCATCAAGGCTGAATAGTCTATTTCATATAATAAAACTTGTATTTAGGATAATTAGTAAAAATTAGGCTCAATAAACTAGACACCATTAGATTACTTCAAAATTAATTTCATTTTTATATTCAAGATGTGTGAAAGTGGAAGAGGCATTCTTCTTGACTCAACTGTAGTCAACTCCTCTGATCCCTCTTCTCAACCAGGTCGAAACCTTGGCCCATAAGGACTGCTCATTACTGACCAAATTTCTTTCTTCCAACCCCAGCAATAAAGACCAGATACTTGAATGATTTCCAGCAGGTCATGTCCTTGGGATGACGCAGCCTATTAAATTCTTGTTGAGAAAGTTCAAGACTGCCAAAAATAATTCGCTTATTCTAGCCCAGACTGCAAACATATACCTTGACCCAACACTGCCCTTGACAAATAATCCTCAAAAAACAGCTCCATCCACTTGCCTTTTGTATTTTCCTGACTCAGCTTAAATCCCCACTCATTCATGCTTTCTCTTTCTTCATTCTTCTTGTTATCTCATCCTGGATCAGAGTTGAGCTCAACTTGTACTGAAGTCTCTGTTCTATGCTACAGTAGCCTGAACAAAATCTGTATTGCTGCCTTTACCAATGTCCATCCAGTTTCAATTTGACAGACATAGTTGGTGCAGAGCTGACTGGCACAGCATTGTGCCAAGTGCCACTTTTCTTCTCTTTTGTTCCTCTGCTATGCATGATTTCCAATCCCAACTACCTGATGGCACAAGATGTGTCCTCTAATTTCAACTATTTGGCTACATTCCAGCCAATTGGAAGAGGGAAGGAAGGGGAGAAAAAGCATGCCCTGTAAAGACAAATCGTAGAGGATGCTTGCACTACCCCTGCTCATAATATCTGTTCCTATGGAACTGCAGAGAGGATGATGATATATAGGCTTCATTCTAAGCAATATTGTGCTCTGCAAAAACTTGGAATTGACTATTACTGAAAAAAAAATGAGAGAAAAAACATTAAGGTAGAGCTAGCATGCTCCACTATTGCATTGCGAAAACTGCTTCTCTTTATTTATATATTTCTATTATACCTTTCACTCAACAGAGTCAAAATTTGTCTCCTCCTCCTCTTTTTAGCCTGCAAGTAAAATTCAAGTCATATTTTTTCTTTAATGAAACAAAGGCATTTAATTAGATGATCTCTAAGATATATTTTAGATAATGATATCTGATAAGATATCTTTCAACAAAAATTATCAAATAGTGAGAGGACCCTCCACAATGATTTACAGTGTATCACAAAATGTGGAGAAAAAGGAAAAATAAGTCCTGCCGAACAGATAACGAGTCCCATAGTGACTGTGAATTTGTTGTGATGCAATTGAAAAAGCACTAAGCTAGACTCATGAAGATTTGGGAGTTAGTGGGGAAATGACATATTGATACCACTTAACAGAATCCAAAAATGTGTGCTTGGGATTTGATATTTAGAGAAAAGTTTACCTGGAGCAGACACAACAAAACCAGGAAAGGGATTTTATGAATTTGATTATTCTCATATCATTAAGAGAAAGGTTACTGATTAAAATGTGTTGCTTTGAATATCCTTAACCAATTAAGTTCAAGAGAGTTTATTTGAGCAAACCAAACCAAAATGATTTACATATGAGGCAGCTCCCAGAACCAAAGGCAGTTCTGAGATCACCAACCAACAATGCAATCTGACAGCATTTACAGAAAAACAGAAGTGCAACATAAATAGTAAAATCACTGCAAGTTATAGGCATTAGCAACTACTTCTTAAATAGAACTCCAATAGCTCAGGAAACAAGATCAAGAAGTGGCAAATGAATTTGCATCAAATTAAAAGACTTCTTCACTGCAAAAGAAACAACTATTAGAGTGATGAGACAGTCTATAAGGAGTGGGAAAAAAATCTTTGCCGGCTATTCATCTGACAAAGAATTAATATCCAGAATATATGTAGAGCTCAAAAAACTAAACACCAATTAATAAATTGGCAAATGAACCCCACAGTTTTCAAAAGAAGAACAAATGCGATTAAACACATAAAAATGTTCAATATCTTTTTCCATAAAAAAATTGTAAATCAAAACAACATTGAGATTCTACCTCACTCCAGTCAGATTGGCTATCATCAAGAAAATAACAAAAGAATGACTATCATAAAAGATGTGGGGGCATGATGAAGAAGACTATTTGGGGGGGGACCAGCTATACTATCTATTTTCCTGCAAATGATACAATTTCATTTTTCTTTATGGCTGAATAATACTCCATTGTGTAGATATACCACATTTTTAATCCATTCATCTGGTGATAGGCACTAAGGCTACATTCTATAACTTGGCTTTTGTGAATGCACTGCAATAAACATAGGTGTGCAGGTGCCTCTGTTGTATGCTGGTTTACATTTCTTCAAGTGTATCAGACTTGTCATTCTTATGTAAAGAACTGTCTGTATCCGTGTATAAAGAAATAAACTTGTTTCACTTTCATTAGCTCAAGTGTGAGCTCCTCAGTGAGTATCTACATAATGCTCAAATTCACATTTAAGATTTTTTGAGTGTGTATGCTACTGATGTTTGAACTCAGGGACTATGCTTGCTAGGCAGGCTGTCTATCGCTTGAGCCACTCTCCCAGCCCTAAAGACTGTTTTTATATCCACTGCACAATGGTGCTTAAGGGACTCTCCTCCAATGTGCCTCTTCAGAGCATCATTCAATGGTGCCTTTCTTCTTCATGGCATGGGACTTTCATTTCTCTCAAGGACATAAGCACCTGCCTCCCACCCTTTCTTTCTAATCCATCCATTCTCTGCTATCCTTCACTGAGATGTGCCTCATTGAGATGATGTCCCTTCTAACTTTTGATCTCTCAATTCCTGAGTCTTCTCAACAAACCATTCTTATGAGTCCATGTCCATACATCTGTGGAAGCACAGTTGTCTAAATTTGACCTCACCAGAAACATTCTGTCTTGAAGCTTTCATAAACTAAAATTTACCTCTCTGACGAAATCTCAAATATACTGCACATACATTGGTCAACTGATTCATTTACCTACTCAACAAGCCAAGTGTCTCCCTACCCTGTGCCTCTAGTGCCAGCCACTTCATGCCATTGAATCTACCCTATTGCTCATTACTCCTTGTCTTTACTTCATCCCTAAGCTCCAAATATTACTACAAATATACAATTATACAATGTAGCACTAAAACAGCTAATTAATGAAATTTCTTTTGTCTGTCTCTGATTTTGTACCATCCAAGGTAAAATTTTTCAGGGGAAAATCTAAAGAAGATAGCAGTCATTATTAGCTCATATGGATATTTGACAATGTTAATATGTTAGTAATAGGCATTATGAAAATATTTCATGTTATTTTATAACATAACAGACCAAATATAATACGTAAATGAACTGTTAAACTTAATTTCCAGATTTAGTGATAGAAGATGTAATTTGTTCCATACTATAATAAGAAAATGAAGCCAGACACCAGTGGCTTCTATCTATAATCCTCACTACACAGGAGGCAGAGATCAGGAGGATCATGGTTCGAAGCCAGAGCAGGCAAGTAGTTCAAGAGGCCCTATCTTTAAAAAAAATCCTATCACAAAAAAGGGCTGGTGGAGTGGTTCAAGGTGTAGGCCATGAGTTCAAGCCCTAGTACTGCAATATATATATAAAATGAGCAAGAGAGAGAGAGAGAGAGAGAGAGAGACCGTGTCAGGGGTCTTAAATTCTAACTATACATTAAAATTACCTGAGAATTTTTATATTTCAGTAAATGCCTGGACCTTACAAAATATCCATTAAAAGAAAATATTTGTGGTGTGACACAGGCATTAATATTTATTTTAACTTACATAGGTAACTAAAAAAACCCTAATCTATATAGAGTGTTAATTGCCACTAACTCTGTTGGTAGATCTTTCTGAGAACCGTCAGAAGCCAGTACAGTGTAAGGGTCCACATTTTAATTTTCCTTTCCTGATTTAATTTTGCCTAGATGGCTTCATAATTGATTCATTTTACTTTAGGTTGGTTGAAATATCTTCCTCATTCAAAATGAACCCAAAACATACTATGCATTTTAATTACTGTGATGATCATAACTTAAATATAAGCTTTTTAATCATACAAATAAAAAGCATATATAACTTCTTGCTAATGTGAAACAACTTGATGGAAATTAGATATTAATTACTGACTGTACTTTTTCACATAGAATTGTATTTTTCTTGGTTATTGGCTCATGTATTCAGAGCTGACTATAACTATTTTACTTCAAAAGATAAATTCTCCTTTGTGCATGGTCTTGCTTTTGTACATTCATCTTTTTTAAATTACATTTTATTTATTGCAGAAGGTGATGTGCTTTGCATATTCAAAATTAATTAGTGATTTGATTCGTGAGTACAATCCAAACTACTTATGAATATGATGGACGAAGAACTGGTGAGGTGGGAAGAGGAGGGAGCAAAGATTGTTGCAAAGAATGTGGACTCATTACAGTGAGATGATTGACACAATGCCCATATGGTTCTAAAATGGCCAACACTGGATCAGTTTACCCCATAGATATTGCCTGGATTTATCTCTGCACCTCCTGCCAGCAGACTATGGAACAAAATAGCACTGACACAGCATGAATGAGGCATGGGATGATGTCACAGACACACAGCATGCACAGTGACATTGCACAGCCTTGGAAGCATACATCATGGTTCCTTAGTAACTATTGGCTGCGGTAGAAACTGCATGCCCTTTACAAGTGGTTATTTATATGAGTGGCAAAACTTGGATTTCGTTAATTGTTTTTAAAGGTCAAGCGAATTGAAAAACAAATGCTGAGCATTTCATACAGACACATACAATTTTATGACTTAAGCAAAAAAAAAACTTGAGTACTGAATAATATATAAACCATACAAACTGAGTTCTAACAAACCTTGAACCTACTCAGTTGCCCTCTGTGAAGCAATCAGTGACAAGTGATTAACAGGTGGTGAAAAGACATCTCACAAATAAGTAAAAATTCTATTCTGGATTTTGTGGTTGCAAATGTGGACTGCTTAGCTAGATGATAAAAGCAGGTAATCAACCTCAAGTATTGCACAAACTAGGGGTCCCAGTTCAACCTCCTCATCAGATGCATGAAAACCTGATGAGGAAATGAGGTGTGCTGGACCAAGTCACAAAATTCACCAGTTACACAGCTGGAACTAATTCCCACAACTAACTCCTGGCTTAGGTAGACTCCAGTGCTTTTCAAATTATGGATCGAGGAATTGATTATTATTTAGTACTACAGCTTTTGGTTTTAAGATAATTTAGTTTCCAGGTAATTCACCTTGGAATTCAAAGTTATATGAACTAAGTTTTAAAACCTTGGAAACTAATAGAGCAAGGGTCTAGCCCCAATTTCTTCACTGAGGTTGAGAGTGAACATATAAGAATTTCATTCTGTCTTGATTCTTGTGTCTATGCCTAAATATCTAGGATGCATTTGAGGAAGATGATAGATGATATAGATAGATTACAAATAGATAGATAGATGACAGATAGATAGATAATAGATAGATAGATAGATAAGTAATACAGAGTAGATAGTAGATGATACATAGTAGATAGAATAAAATAACATTCATTTAATATTTCCTAACAATTAACAAGTGTGTAATATTTCTTTACTAAAGCATTAAATATTCATTTTTCCTTATATTGCATTTTAACTAGAGAGAAAGTCTATTATTTAAAGCTGAATACTCACCTTGAAAATGCAAAACTAGCACTTTATTCTAGGTTTTAAGATAATATTGATAAGGAACCTAGAGAAGTTTTTGGTAAATAAAATTGTTTTATTTACCAAAGAAAAATGTCATAATCATCAATTCTCATAAGCAGCTCTAGAAGAAATTAGAAGGAGCCATGTTTGCAGTTGAAAGTGTTTTTATTTTTTACTATGGCATTTAAATACAAAGAACAAGTTGGGCTTGGTGGCACATACCTGTATCCTAGCACTTAGGAGGTGGAGACAGGAGGACTGTGAGTTTGAGGTCAGACTGGGCTATATAGAGACACCTTGCCTCAAAAATCAAAATAATAAATAAATTAATTAACACATAAATATATAGAATAAAATATGAAGCACAATTGTTAAAATTATAATATTCACCAAAACTAGAAATCATGTATTTCTAGGGATTTCCTTCTTTTAATAGGACATTTTCTTCCTAATAAACCTTAAGTGCATGTCTACTATAGCATTTCTTTGAATTGAGGAAGATATGAAATACCCCCCCACATACACACTCACACATTTTTTCTTCCTCAATAACATTTTGTCAACTCAAAAAACAATTCCTTAATCTTCAGAATTAAGAATGAAAGCCATTTGTATAACCAAAATCTCTTATTGTACAAGTACCATGCTATCAACGATGATGAATTAGTGCTAGAGCATCAAAGAGAATGCATGGCTCAAAGAGAGATGTGGTCCTCGCTATTAGTTTCTGGAAGGTAACCTTTAAGATCTTGGAATGTCACCTGCGTAATAAGAGCATCTTTGTTTACTCAGGAGTCTTGAGGTATGAAGAGAGTCACTACTACTAATGTGATTTGTGGTATGGTGGAAGGTCTTGGGGGTATTTATGAGCTTAATCGCTGTAGGTGCTAGAGACCTATATAACCATGACTATAATGGCTTTTCTGAGTTCTGTGTGTCCTTCTGACTAATTATTCCCCTGAGAGTTGGTCTTGGGTACTCTTGAGACATTATATGCATATACTCTTGGGACCTCCTTAGTCTATTTTTTTAATAATACCATCAGAATAATGCATTTTCAATTTAGCCCAATGAAGGATATCCATTATATATACCAATTCTGTATATGCTAGTCTCTTCTTTAATGGCAAGGAGTACACTAGAGGTAAACCCATGAATAAGATTTAAAGAATATTTATACCACCTTTAAATAAAGTATTATATAGATTATGGATTGTAAACATAAACTAAGAATTAAACCTTATAACTTTCGTAATAAGGCTCATGTGAATAGCTTAGGTTTTAAACATATTTAATTTTGTTATTTTTTTCACATATTATTTATTTTATTTGCTTCTCTCAGTACCCTGTGAGGTACAGCCATTTGTATAATAGAAATTTCACCTTGATATATTTGACCTGTATAGGACCCTTAAAATCTGACGTGTGTTTCCCTTTCATCAGATATGCCCTGTCTATCAATTGGACCAGCTGCACCCTCTCAGGTCCTCCGTTGTTCCTGTGCAACCTAACAGCATTCACCTACCTGTCAACCCACCATATTATGTGAACAAGCCAATCACATCCTCACATAAGATCCAAAGAACACCCCGAACTCCTGTTAGCACAAAGCCTGTTCCCCACATCTTTTCTGTTTCATGCTATGCCTAAGCATCACCCTACTCACTAGCCTGCTGTCAATCTCATCTGTCCACTGTGGGGTATCATAAATTTGGCTGCCTTGTATTATGTAGGGCACAAGATTCTTCCTTTGCCAGTGAGGTGAAGTATAGGAAGTAATCAGAACACCAGTGTACAGATGAAAGGGTCCCATTTTTCAAGTCATGCATGTGTATAACAAGACTTTCTAACTGCATCATAACCATTTCCCTACATACTAAATCCAGGTTGATATTTCAACTGTATGACACCAAAGGTAGAATGACTGTAAGACCTCAGAGTTAGAATGAATAAATAAACAGAAAGTTTTCCAAGGCTGATGATTCACATTAGAACCACAGCTTCAGTTGTCTTTATTTCAGGCCAAAAGATTACATGGACTTCCTTGGCAACCCTGATAGCAACAGCTCAGAAAACAGATTAATTTTAGTCAATGCTGATGTTTTATGGAACTGGGTCTAAAGCATTTCCTCTTAGGTCACTTAGCATATTTCGGCCTCATAGTCACAGCTTACCCCCATGAGCACAGCCTTATTCAAAATGGGGACACTGATTGGTCTTGATTGACTCACTGTGCACTCTTATGGCAGAGGACTGGGATATCCCAAGTTTTTTAGGTGTTTTTTTTTTAGATATTAATTTCTTTTTCTTTTTTATATGGGAGAAGGGAAGTTGATTTTATTATCATTAAGCTGCCAAACTTAATAAGATTTATAGTGGCATGAGGCATTAGTAAACAAGCCATTACATACTCTGGAAGTTTTAATTGCTTTACTTTTTTCAAAGTTAAGTTTTTCTAAGATCTGTTTTCTGAACACTAATCTCTAAAATTTAATTATGTTTCCTGTGAACCCAATGGATTTGATTTGGGAAGTACTTACATAGCATCTTTACAAACTAATGAAGCCCTTGCTAAAAGTTGTGCAACTTACTTTTAAGGGTGAGAAGATAAGAAAATTCATGTTCTATTTTGAGAACTGCAAGGGACTAAAAATAGAGCAGACTTTCCATTCAGGCAGCTCAAGAATCACATTTACTTCTGCCTCCTTACAGTGTTGAATCTTTGGGCAAGTTACTTTACTTCCGTAATTTCTTCAGCTATAATTTGAAAATAATTCTCTTGGAAACAAGTTTAATATGTACAATATTTTTCATATTTAGACTATCATTTCAAAACCTATGCACTTGTATCTTGCAATTAAGTTATCTTACAATTAAGTTATCTTAGAAATAAAACTAAAACAACCCAAAGTTTTATGTATGTCCCCCAAATTAACACAGACATAAGATTATAGAAAATAGAGTCATGTGTATCTAATAAACATTAAAAAGTGTATTAGATAATATTCCTTGAAAAAGAAAAAAATAAAACAGTAAAAAAAAAAACTAAAAAGCAAACGTGTTGTAACTTTAAAAGCTGGTTGTTTTACTTTGTAAAAATTACCCCTTAACCAACTCTCAATTTACAGTTATTCCTGGAAAAGTGTTTATGGCTTTGTCTCATCTATGGTGAAACAATGTAACTCTAGTCTTGCTTCTGACAAACATCTGCAGAGATTGTGGAAATATGAAAATGGAACAGTTTTAGAGCATAGGATTATGACAATGGGAGGGACTGCAATATCCTTTCCAAAGCACAGACTGTCTAGTGAAAAACGAGTATCTAATATAAAGCACAAGAATAGCTTCCAGAGAAAAGATATTTAGGCCAAATTTCTGCTATGTTGAATTTTGAAGAGGTACTTGAGAAATATAAGATATATTTTAATATCCCTTTACTGCTGTAGTCAGTAAAGAACCAAAAATCCAAATCCAGACCTTTATTCATCATCTTCTTCCAAGTTACTGACATGAAGCAAACATACTCTCCTTTTTCTGTCCTCATTCAATATTGACATGAAAAGCCCACAGCTGAAATAATTGCCTTGTCCCAATTTCATATACCAAAAAATTTTAAATATACAAAGTATAAATTCTTTGCTCTGTAAATATATTCAAGAGGCAAAGAGTAAATATTTTCATATTTGTGGCAGAAAAGTCAGGGAGATTAAACTTTGGCTTTGCTTTATCCATAATCCCATTGTGGTCTAAGGACAGAGACCAGAATTGACATTTGCTGAGACACAAAAACAGACTGAGTAAACAGAGAGCTACAAATAGTTTTATTTTTCCATTTTAAAGTGTAAAAATGATGCTTAAAAATCTAAAAATTTTATAACAAATTACTTCCTTCCTTTAAGTTTTCAGAGTCTAGAGATGTTAAGTATATCTACATTTCAGTTATTTGCATACAAACTACTAAAAATACTGTTTTGAAATTGCTTGATGATATAGGGACATTTCTGAACTTTTTTCATAAATCTGTATGATTATTTTGTATGTCTAAACACCCAAAATAAATACTGTTTACCAAATAGCTGTGTGTATTAGTACAGGTAATATGTTTCTCTTTTTTTAACTGGTAAAATACAGCAAAGCAAATGATGAATGCATTAAATACCACAATGTCATATATCAATGTAAAAGAGCTCTCCTATCTTCATCAGTACATATTATAGTATGGATCTGGGATGTCCTCCAAAAATTCATTTTCTGAAGACTTGGTCCCTGATGCAGCAATGTTCAGAGTTAGCACTTTTGAGAAGTGATCAGATCTGACGTCATCAATGGATGAATCCATTCATGCTTTCACAATGAAAGGGACTATTGAAAGGGGGTGGAAAAGGCTTATCCTGTAGGCCATGCTCTTGGAGACTTGTTACAGCCCCTTCTTCTCTGACTCTTTTTGCTTTCAGGCCAACAATGAGGTGAGCAGCTTTGTAGAACCATGCACTCCCGACTCTGTATGCTCACCTTAGGCCCAAAGCAATGGGGCCAAGGACCCATGGACTGAAACCATGAACCAAAATAAGTCTTCCTACTGAAAGTTCATATTCTCAAGTATTTTGTCACAATGACAAAAAGCTGTCTAACATAGTATTCCAAATCTCCCTTCCCATAATTGCATGTAAGCATCACAGATATATGTACATATATACACATATATATGTATATAATTTTCAATAATTAGAGCATACCCTGCTCATAGATTTTTTTAACTTAATAGTTTGGTGGACATAAACAAATTTATTTTCAAATATTTCTGATAGCAGCTCATTTCCCTCTATCATTTTTAGCATTGTTCATTTTGATACATTTTTACATCAGTAAATTTGATTGGTAAAATATTTCAAAAACCATATTAATATAATTATGAGAACTGGAATAATCTTATAGGTTTATAAACTTCATAATTATTCATAATTATCTATTTTTTCTGTTGGCCTGATACTGTTTTGTTTATTAGGTATGTGTTCTTTACATATTAAAATAAAGATTTGCCTGCCACATATATGCATTATACACAAGTGCCGTATGGCTTTTATTACACAATTAACAAAATGTTTGATAACCATAAATGCATATTTTTGCTTACACTGATGTATTAGTCTTTCCCCATATGCCTTCTGTATTTTATGTCTTGGTGACTTACATATTGACAATTACACAATATCCCATTTGTCTCCAGCAAGAACTCTCATCTGGGGTCAAAATAATATAACTAATCAACATAGAACTTTTTGACCCATATATGCTTAATGTAAAACCAAAGCTAATATGTTATCTGTCTCTCATCATTTTCCTCTTCCTATTTTGTCTCTTTTGTGTTAGACATCATGTCATTAAGCCATCACCCAAGCCAGACATTAGTAATGATGCTAGAACACTCTATCTATCTCCACCTGCATATGCATGTGCACACACAACTCTGACTAACAGTGCCCCTAAATAAGTCTATAATAAATATTTGTGGAATGATATATCCCAACCAAAATTACATTACTTCTGATAGTCCTCATCATCTATCTAGATATTTCAATACACATTTTGCAAATAGACCTGCTTTTTTAGTTTTCCTTTCCCCCAATGTATTCATTCACTATGCTCCTACCAGAGTAATTTTACTAAAATTTAAATACAATTACCATTGTTCTACCTGTTCTAACTCACAGTATATGGCTAGCAGACCAGGAGTTAACATTCATTTGTCCTTTAATGCGTGTTATACTCTTTTCCTAGAATGCTTTCAATCTCACTTTAGTGCAAGTACATTGAGAGTAAAAGGTATGTCTAATGCATAAACTCTCAATAAATATATATCATACTAATGAGAAAGTTACTGCTTTCATATCTTCTGTAATGACCCCATCCAGTGTATTTTCTCTATGAAAATGTTGCTGGTTAACACAAGAGAAGTCCCTCATTGCTCTCTGAGGAATTCCACTGTAATAGTAGTTACCTGGTGTAGTCTATTAGGTATGATCTTTCTCTATTCCTACAGTCATACTACAAGAATATGCTCAATACAGCTGTATCTAGAGTCCTTTGGTCTCATATGTAGGTACATTTCAGTTAAATGCTTCACTTCTCATGCTGTCTTTGCTGGTTTGTATTTTCAGTACATATGCCACTATTGGCTCACCAATATATTACCAACTATGTGTTTCTCATATCCAAAAAAACCAACTATCCTTAAAACTCTGTCTTGTCTAAATACTACTTATATATTCTCTTGTTTTCCTCCCTCAAATGTCTCATAATAATGCAGTCTGAAGACCTTTTTCATTTCCTCATTCCCCAATCATTCTAGTTTTCTGTATCAAAGTTTAACTTATGTCTCCAGAATGCTACTTAAATTGATTGCACCATGGTCACAAATGACACACAAATTGGTCATTTTTTAGTTTTTATCAAATCGTGCATATTGGGGGTGTTGTACTCTATAATTCCAGCTACATAGGAGACTGACACAGGAGGATCCCAAAATGAACATATCAGTAGAACTGAAACAACCTGGCTAACTCCCTGACATGCTGGCTTTAGTAATCTGACATAACCTCTCCTCTTCTGATGGATCCATTTCCTTCCTCCCCGTTTTATGTATTATTTTCCTCCTAGGCATAATCCCTTTCCCATTTCTCTGTTCCTATAAATATCCATGCATCCACTGTCATGATTTCATACAACCTCTATATGCTCAAAATTCTAATCTCACAACCTGCTCAGTTCACTGCTTACTGAAAGTCACCATTGAACCCCAAATGTAGAGCCTTTTGAGACTGAAATGTCCCATCTTAAACCAGCCCCTTTTCATTTTGACTCATTATCACATCATATTTCAATTTTTGGTTTGTTTCCCATCTTACTTTCAATCTTCTGAGCTCTTAAATGCCTGGGATAATGCCTTTTAACATAGCGCCTGAATCAGTGACTCAGAGCAATGGATACTTAAATGTTTGCCTAATGACTAGATGAATGAATGGGAAAAGTAAATGTTAAAAAAACACTTACAAACAAGGACACTCATGGCCAACAACAAGGCTTCAAATAGTAAATTATGTGCTGTCGGTAATTCTTATCACTGTTTATTTTCTTCACAAATCCGTTTCCAGTTTCCTTTTTCTTACTTAATTAGCTAAAAGAAGAAAGACGTTATTCTGGTTATGGGTTAGTTATTTAGCATATGCAAGCCAGGAAAATAGAATTTAGTAGCTATTCAAATGCATTGAAGCTGTGTGTATGTTTCTTAAACAAATAATTAGGGTGTAAGGTAAACCTTACACCCTGCTGTTTCACTTCATGAAAAGTTTCACATTTTTAAGTATTTTAAGGTAAAACCCCTTATTGCAATTAAGATTTAGTTTCAAACAAAGACAGTTACATGTTTCTGAACCATTAAGAAAATTAGTTTCTACTTCAGTTACTTTAAGAAAGGATAGGGCAAATAACCTAACCCAAAAGACTAATCTTGAGTGCTAGGATGGATGAACACTTAGGGGAGGTGCAGGCATGAAATAAATATCATTGGAAGACCTTAAGGGAGATACCATGGCTCCAAGTGTGAGTAGTCAGTGGAATTCTGCCATGAGAAAGATGTCAAATAAAAGGAAAGGCATTCAGAAACACCAGTTAGGCTCGATAGTGAATGTTTTCCCAATTAGAAAAGGCATCTCCCGAAAGAGTTGTGGCAAAGGGGACCCTGGCTTGCTACTTCACATTTAATTGGTTTTGATGTAAGTGCAAGTATGTTTATTCATATGTAGCAGTGAAACAATATTGGTTGGTAAATTAAGGAATGTAACTAATATAAATGTGGAAGAAAATAATATGACATATTCTTGAAATAAGGGCTTCACTAGAATTTTAAAGATTATCATTTTACATCTTATGGTGCATTTATTAACGATGATTCATTGTTAGAGTAAATACTTTTAAGTTATTCAGGTAAATGGATAGCTATAACTGCAGAATTTCCAATAGCTAATGGGGTTTTGGAGTCTTGTGGAAAATAAAGTATTAGTTTGCTGCTGTAGGACACCCCAGGGCTACAAGTGTCCCAAATAGAAAGGGTTATTTCCCCAAGGCAAGCCAAGTTAACAATGTTTTATCAATGACAGAAAGAGAGAATGAGACAGAGAAAGAGAAAGAAAGGAAGGGAGGGAAAGAGAGAGGGAGGGAGGAAGGAAGGAAAGTCATGATGGAGATTCAAGGTAGTAACTAGATAAATAAACAGTGCTGATTTCCAATCTGAAAGGCAATTAATAAAATTGCTCACCAGCTTGCAAGTTTGTGAAGATAATACTCACCATTTAACCACAACTCTTCGCATAATACCTGAAACACAGCGGTAATCCAATAGACATCTGTTGATTAAGTAAATGAATAGATAAGTAAATAAATATCATTATCCAAGGAATAATAAAAACACTCCCATCAAGGCTAATTTGGGGGGCTCTAGAGAACCCAACTAATGGAAAGGAGTCAATGCTAAGAGACTGGTTCCCTACAAAGTCATGAAGGAGTAGTGACACCAAGAGCTTTCATTTAAGACCAAGGACAATGCGCTGAGTATACAGTTCAGTGGTACAGTGCTTGCCAAGCATATGTGAGATGCTAATTCAATCCCACAAATCCAGATGACCAAAAACAACGAAAACAAAGATCATGAACAATCTATGTTGATGGGTTGGTCATTCTAATTTTAAGGAGCTATACAGGGAAACATGAAAATAGTTTCATCCAATGAAGAATTATTGACTAAAATATTAAAATATAAACAACAATAGACTTATTTTTAATCATGTTTTCCTAACACTTCAGATTTAGCATTTGTAGTTTGTAGTGGTTTTCAAAATGATCCATTGTTAAACATTGTATCTTGGCAAGCCTATGCTTTCTTGTCAGTGTGTTTAATTAATGGTCCTATAATCAATTTATAAAATTTGTGGGTATTTGAAGCAGTTCTAAAGTTTTCTGTAAGATACTTAATTGAATAATGTTGTGAATGTCAGTATTAAAAATGCTTTCTGCAATCCTTCCGTTCTTTAACTGGGAGGAAATGTATTTTACAAAGATGCCTTAAAATTAACTTTATTTTCCATTTCAAAGAATAGATATTCATTATGAGATTGGGAAATACAAAACAAAAAGAATATGGGAGTGGAAAGGTATATCACAGTCCCCTGAACCATTTTCACTTTGCCAAGCTACAGGCTGACAGCTCCATGTCATCTGTGCCTCACCTTCTGTCATCAGCACCATCCCTTAAGCATCCGTGATGTGTTCCCCAGAACTTCTCTACACAGCCTTTGTGTGACAATGACTAGAAGCATACGGGAATTAATGTCCCTAAAGCCAACCTTGACCAAAGAGGGATGGAGGTCAACGGGTAAATACTCCAACCTCTGGTCCTTCTGGAAAAGAATCTAAATACTTCTCAGAAAGCTCCAGTGGAATGGAGCCCTTGTTGCTTATAGCAACAACCCGATTAGCTTTTCTGCCTTTTCTGTCTCATTCTCCCATTCATTCCCACTCCTGACTTCATCTCCTAAATAAAGGACCTGACTGAAAGTTTTTTGCTTACTTTGTGCTTTCAAGAGAACCCAAACTAAAACACATTGAACAAAAATCATGGCTGTGATTACAGCACATGATACACAACTAACCCTAATCTTGGAAACAACACTGGTTAAAAAATTAAGGATTGCAACTCACATAAACATGGAAAAAATGGGTCTTCTGGGCCCAACTGAGTCTATCTTCCAAGGGAAAGTGAGAACATTCTCTGCAGATCCCATCCTGTATTTCCTAATACCTCTTTTCTTCTAATCTGACATTTTTCTCATAGCAGAATTTCTAGTAGCTAATCACATTTGGAGGTATGGTCTCCTTTTTAAGGTTTTCCAAGAGAAGGTAGGTATCCTTCCAATTTTCTTTCCTTTTTAAAACTATATCATATGATGTGATATTTGCAAATCATTTGAATAGTACTGAATTATGTACAACAAATGATGAAAATCTTCCCCATGTCTTCCAACAACATCTTCAACTATCCTCTGTCCATAGCAATTAAGTCATATTTAAGTTTGATATAAATCCTTCCTGTAATCTTTTTAGGACTACATATGTGTAATGTATTTATATTTATTTACATATATATAATCTGTCTTGTTAAATATTAAGAACATCTAAACTACATCTTTCCCCGTATAATCTTTGACCACTTTTCATAAGATGCATAGCTATCGTTTTGTTATTTATGAATAGCATACATTTTTTTATTACATCTTTGACTCATATTTGTTTAGTAATTGAGAATAAATAAATTATTTGTAAATGAAATATATCTTAAATTTCAGAGATGTTAAGTGAATATGAAATAAGCAACTTGGTTCAAGTGTTCATAGTCTATATATATCAATCAGCAATTGAATGACAGGCTAGCAATCCAATCACATCAAGTATCTGTGAGTCAGTTGGTGACTGGCTGATTGAACTGAGCCTACAGGCAGGGGTTCTGGTTGCTGGGATGGCTCTGCTCCACATCTCTGTCATCCTTCTCCAGGAGCTGAAAATGTGAATCATTGTTCTGTTGCCTGGGCTGCCTCTGTGTGAATAGAAACCTAGCCACAAAATTACCTAGGATAAAAGAAGATGATAAATGATCAAAATGATATTGATTGCTACTGTAGTAGTCTCTCTCCCTTTATCATCAGTGTTATATTTATGTGATGTATTTATTATCATCAAAAAAACTTTTCCCACTAATCCTAGTCAGAGAGATTTTTAACTCACGACAGGTTTTAGAAATTTACAAAGCAAATACGTATACACAAAAAGACAAAATATGTTTCTCATTCCTGTTATTTAAAAACTCACAGCAGGGTTTCTCTGCTTCGTGGAATGGAGTTATCATACATATTCCCACTAGGTACTTACAAAGAATAGTTTGGGTTAACCAAGGTCCTATTACTTCCTCTTGAAGATTAGGCCTTTGAATCCTCCCTTGGCAGTTATTTATCTCTTGTGAAATCCAGATTAGGATTCAGGCAGCATTATATTATCGTTCCAATGAAAAAGCAGTGTATAGTGACAGTTCTGATGTAAGCCAACACATTTTATGAAGACTCCACTGCTTCTCTCTTTTCCCTCTGTCAAATACATTTAAAAGCAGCTTTAGCAGCTACAACCCAGAAAAGGTGTTTGTTGGTTCTGAGCTGAATGTGCAGCCCTCTTATACTGGCTGCCATCCCTTGCCTGTTTTATTCCCTCTTTTCTGGTGGTATCATAAGCACTGCAGCTTCTCCAAACCATTATAGCATCCTGGTTTAAAAATAAGGACAGGAAAAGAGTGGTACCCTTCTGCAATGCAATTCTGACATTACCCATACTATCCCAATTTCAAAGTTAAGTAGTCCTCCACAGACTGTCTTCACTTCAGACACCAGCTGCAAGCTCAAGGATTCCCAGTCCTTCACACTTCTGACAAACTAATTACAAATTTGGGGGTTCCCACTGTCCCCTTGATTTTCTTGATTTGCTAGAGTGACACATGGGACTTAAGAAAGCACTACATTTACAATGACAGTTTTATTGAAGTAACAAAAGATAAAATTAGGACTAGTCAAAAGAAGAAGTATAAAGGAAAAGGTGTAGGAGTATCCCAAATTAAAACAAACAAACACAAACCTTTCTTGCTTCATTCACAGCTTCACAGGAACCTGTCATTCTCCTGGCATTTTAATGTGTATTGCCTACAGGAACCTCACCCAAGTTTAGTGTCTAAAGTTTTTTTATTGGAGTTCATTATATAGACATGACTGGCTGAATCACTGGCCATGACTTTGAACTCAATTTGCAGCCCCCTTTCCTCCAAGGAAGTAAAGCAGATATGAAATGGCACAATGCCCCTACCCTTCTAATTGCACACTGGGATTTTCTGAAACAGCTGAGCCCCATTCTCAAGCGTTGCTTTAACTCAAGAGTGGTCCACCAGGAATAACAAATAAAGTTCTCAAAGTTTGCAAGCTCCCTCTTAGAATTCCAGGCAAAGACCGACAATTTGTTATTATATAATAATTGGGCATATATGATCAAGTATCTAAAAACACACTTTTATTACTTGATCCCTAAAACATAAAGATGACAAAACAATATGCATAGAGATGTGATGGTATTCTTCAAAGAACTAGAGAAGCATATATAAATGTATCTGCTACTAATTCACACATCAAACCAACATAATTCAGGGAGTTAGCACAAGTACAAGTATGTAACAATGAAAGGAAAACAAAACTTTAAAGCTGAGCAATAAGAGTAAGACTACCAAGACTTGAATTCCAGTTCTGTCCTAGCTAATATTTCCTTTATGTGAACCATTTAAACCCTACTTTCTGTTAACGCATTTTCTCTAGAACAGGAATAAACTATCTTGAAGGGCTATTGTAAAGAATATAATTACCAAGTAAAAGTGAAATTCAGGTTTAGAGTAAAAAGCTCATGCATACAAAATTTTTATTCTCCCAGCCATGGAGATTCAGATCCCTGACCACTGTCACGTGATTTTTCTTCCTCTCCACCCCACACACATCCATGTAATCAAAAAGCTCTGACTATGCAGACAGGCTTAAAACAAGGAGGAGAAATTAGATCCCTGCCAGTGATGCAGTTTGTAAACTTATGATCATTGAACTAGCAACACATACAATTAATACAAATTCTTAGCAAACCTGCTCTCCTAAATATGGTTGCTTTCTGCAATTTGGCCAGAAACTTTGGACATTCTTTCCTGGAAATCTGTCAATAGTAACAAATGATATAAAACACTTTTCCATCATGTTGAGGTATCTGCTGTGAAATTCCAGACCCAACTGATGCTTTCCTCTCTAGTAGCCACAACCTTTGAACAGCCTGTCCTATACAGTATCACCCATTCCTGAAGGTTATTAACTTGAAGACTTTCATTTTGTTTCATTTTCACTCTTTCAAGTTCTTATTGGTAAATGATCCACAGGAAGTTAATAAGTTCTTCCACATGTTTAGAGTTCTTGTAGCTAAAGAAATAAAGCTCCCTTTTTTTCCTTATGTGTGAAATCAAAGAAATGAAGGTTCTGAAGTGGGTGTTATGATAAAAATGTCTTGAAGAGTGATTGTTTTACCTCTGTACATAACTTGCCCTACTGCTATCCATGTGGCTTCTAGTTGAAATCATCAAATTATCAACCAGAACTTGATTCTAGCAAACTAATGCTGGCACTCAATAAATAGTACCTCAAATTCTAGGCCTCAGAAGCAACCTAAGAAGCAAAGTTACTTTCAGACCTCCTCTTGTCCTGTCTTTTGCTCCACTTTCTCCTTACCAAAGCAAGCCACAGAAACTAGAATTTATCTTCTCCGAGATAGATCATAGAAAGCACAACCCATTTTCCTCAAAACAAGACATGAAGTCTAAAGCCACTACTTTAATCTTTTTGAACTTTGGTGTTTTAGAGCTGGGCAAAAAGGAATTCTCTGAATTCTTTTGGGGATCACCAGATCCCAATTTCAGATCCCCATTTCAGAAATTGCCTCTTATCCCTGGGAGGAGGCAATGCTGCACAGAAAGGCCAAGAAGAATCTGAACAGACAGGCCTTGCTGGGTTTCCCTACCCAGTTTAGAAGTATTATATCACACCCACTGCGTCCAATAATAGTTTACAGAACTGTCTATGCTTCATCAAATCTAAGCATAAAAATAGCTAGTTCATCTTGGTCTTTGGATATTCAGTCTCAAGATTTCAGGACTCCTAAAATCATGGTCAAATAAAAGTGTTAATCTCTTCTCCAATATTTTGGTACAGAGTTGTGGCCAGGAATTTATTTATTATTTTGGCAGGAAAGGAATCACTCCCTTTCCATCCCTACATGAGTTTCTTATAAGCAGTGTCTTTGTAGAGTGGGATTAGAAAAATATTTAAGAGAAGCAGAATTTTTTTTACCATTGTGAGAGGATTTATTTTATCACAGAAAGAACTTACATGAAGAAAGAGGATAATATGATTATGTGGATGTAATATGAAGAGCTCCTGGAAGTTGATTGCTTTGCTGCAGTTACTTTGTGGACATAATCCACTTGATCTATTTTGTGTGTCTTATTTCATTTAAAATTCACATGGTTCCTTAAGATTAGCACTCTAACTGTTCAGGCTGAGAACATTTAAGTGAATTGCTACAGGTGTTAATATCAGGAAATGGCAGATAAGTTTGTACACAAGTCATGCTACTGTTGTTAAAGACTACACTATGCTGCCCACGCTTAGGAAAGAAATTTCACAGTAAATCATAAGATAGACAAAGCCTAACGCGTGCTCTCAATCAATGGAACTAAGATGCAGTACTGAAATTTACAGAGCTGTTTAATCTATCTTAATATGTGGAAAGACTCCTTAGTAATAAGAGCTGTCCTAATTTGGGGCAGGCTGCCTGAGTTTGTAAGCTTCCTGCTATTGATGGAGTTCAAGATGATGGAAAATAAGCACATTGTGGGGTATAGCCAAAGGGATGAAAGCATCCTGTGGACCTGGAAATAATCCACTCTATGTCTAGATAACATTTATTAGCCATCAAATGTCCAAGACTCTATAACTACTCCTGGCCCTTCAGTTTCATGATATTCTGGTCTGATTGTTTTCTATTTAAACAATTATTTTCCATTCTCCGTTTCTTATTAAGCTTTCTGGAAGGCAATAACATGAGTAACTTAGCTCCCAGATAAGGAATTCAAGAAGCAATATCTTCTCCAAAGACTCTTGGCAAAATGTCATGGAGAGTGTGTTGCAGCCCCCTGAGTGGCCGATCCCCTGTTAACAGCTCTCCAAACCATATCCCTTTGCTAGAGTCCTATGTGAATCATTACAATATTAAGTTATGAATATTTATATGAATCTACTTGACTTTGTCCTTTTCCTATGTGTTCCTGAGAGTTAAAAGACCCAATAACTGTATTTGTTTTAAATTCCCTGAACTAATTGCTGTGAATATTTGTAGATTATTTTACAAATGTACACAGAGACATAGAAACCTCCAGATGTCTAAAATACAGAAAATAACATCAGAACAGAATTATTAATATTCCAAAAAATGTTATTTACTTTGATTTAGAAAAGACTTAAACACTTTGTTGTGTAACTTTAGATACTTGATATAGAATTTTGTCATTAACTAGCCCTCGTTCACTGAAAATACCGACACCACTGCTTTCAAAAGGTGAAATCCCAGTGACTGCCCATCTCTGCTACTTAAAATAAAGTGATGTTTAAGTTCATAGGCGCACATGTCTCAGGCTCCCTTCCTGTGTTATTTCAAGCCATGCCTACACCAACACTCTGTGCAGGAAAGGGTGTAATGAGGAAGGTCTGGAGCCCTTCTTCATTCTTTCTTGATCTTTCCCTGCCACCCTCTGTGGACCTAGCCCTTGAGCCCATTCCTTATTTTAAGTACCTTTCTGTCTCTCTTCCATTATGTGAGGAGATAATATCCATCATACTTCCTTATCAAAACTTATACCTGTTTTAGAACGTGAGAACTTCAGATTTAGAGACATCTCAGATTACATATACCATATATGACATTATAGCCCCAGTGGTGCCTCAAGTAACAACCCAGAATCAACTACATTCATAATTTTTCAGAAAAATTTGTAAATATTTTCACCACTAGAATTTATACAGCATGGCCTTTGCACCAATCACAAGCAATTCAAAGGTACTAATAAAAATATGAAACAGAAATGATAACTAATTAAGAAATACAGTTTTTTTTAATTAGTTTTTCCCATTTCCTTTTTTCTAGTAGTTTTACAGTTTCAGGGCTTTTATTTCTTTCTTTCTGGGACTCAAACCCAGGGCCTTACACATGTTAGTCAAGTGTCCTACCACTGAGTTATATCCAATTTAAGTTTTATTTTTAAGCTTTTGATCTACTTTGAGTTGATTTTCGTATATGATCTAAGATTTAGCTTAGTTTCATTCCTCCAGTTTCCCTAATACCATTTGTTGAAGAGATTCCTCCTTTCTGTTTGTATATTTGTGGCATCTTATTTTAAACCAACTGACCATACACACATAGTTTCATTCTAGGCTCTCTATTCTGTTCTATTACTCAAAGTATCTATTTTTATGTCAATACCACGCTATTTTAATTACTATCTCTTAGATAGCACTTGAAATCAGGTAATGTGGTGTCACTTTGCTCATTATTGCCTTGGAAATTTGGGGGTTGCAGGTGTCCTTTATGAATTTTAGGATTTTTTTCTAGTTCTGCGGAAAATGACAGAAAAGACAAAGAAAGAAGTTGCATTGAACCTGTAAATACATTGGGTAGTGTGTTCACTTTCTGGGCAAAGATTTTCTTAGCCTTAACTCCCCTCCCCCAATTTACATAGTGAAGAAAGACAGCCACTGAACTGGAAAATCCTGTGAATCGTATTTGCAAACCGTACATTTGACAATGGGTAGCTATGCAAAATATATAAGAATTTCCAACAACTCTATGAAAAGAAAACAAATAATTACAATTTAAAAATGGGTGAGGAACCTAAATGGACATTCTCACTGGCCAACAGTTAAGGAAGATGCTCAGATGTTCAACTCACCAATAATTAGGAAAATTAAAATAAAAGCCACATGAAATATCACTTCACACCTGTCAAAAGGATTATATCAAAAAGGCAAAATACAAAAAAAAGTTGACAAAGATATAGAGAAAAGTAAAACCTTTTACACTGTTGATGAGCCATTAAGGAAAAATATATGGAGATTCTGTAAAAATTTAGAAGACAGACCTACTATGTGACTCAACAATATCACTTCTGAGTATTTTCCCAAAAGATTTGAAATCAGTATGTCAAAGAAAAGTCTATTCTCCCTTATTCATTGTGACACTACTCAGAATGCCCAAATTATGGAAATCAATGGACCAAAGTGTCCATCAACAGCTGAATAGATAAAGAAAATGAAGAAAATGTGGAATTGATATACATTCTGCCTTTTAAAAGAATGAAATTTTGTCAATTGTACCAACAGGTTTGGAATTAGGGGACATTAGGCTAAGTGAAAGAAGCCAAGCATAAAAAGGCAAATATAAACATTCTCATTTACATGTAAATGCTAAAGCAAATCATAGACATAATATATAGAGTGGTGTTTACCAGGGGAGGGGCGAGGGTGGCTGGGAAATGTTGGTCCAAGGGTACAAAATATTTTCAGTTACTGTTAAACAAATAGTCAGCAGGGAGAGGAATCCCCAAGTCAAATGATAGGGGTTGGGGTGAGGAAGGACTGCCCACCCAGGTGGTAGGAAGATGACTGTCCTAGGAAAACGTTACATAAAAGTGCAAACTGCTGGGCTTCCCATAGCAGCTGACATGTGGTTGCTGCTTAGTGAGGTGACCCATGCCAGTAGACAGAGGTCACTTTATCCACTGACAGCAGGAGCAACAACAAATCATTCACAAGTGAAATTCCAGCACGCAGCCCAGGAGCTTAAGGACAAGGTTACTCCAGGCTCTGACTTCTCTGTACTTCCCCAAATCCGCAGGACTCCTAATTTAGACAAGTTCATTTTCAGTGAACCTCAACACTGCCCTTCTTTCTGTACCTGGGTCTAACTACATAATAAAACTCATCTCAAGACCACCATTGTATTGTATTTGTAAATTTGTGAAAATAGGGGAGAAATCACCATACCTACACAAAGATCCAAGAAAGCATGATGATTTATATGTGTCAAGATAAATCAACTTGATTAAACAAAGTTCATTTAAAAAAAATCAGAAAACATTTCACAAACTTAAACATATTCAAGGTATTTTAAGAAAAAAATAAAGTTCAGGAATGATCATTTTGAAGTTAAAATGTTGTTTTCTAGATAGCAAAATATAACTGAGAGTTTGCTATAGGTTAAACATTTGTGTCTCCCTCAAATTTGCTTTAGGTCCTAACACTCAATGGAGTGATATTGCTAGGTGGGGCTTTAGAAGTTGAGTAAGTTAAGAGGACTCAGTCCTCATAAGTGGTATTGGTGTCTTTATAAAATAAATCCTCCGAGAACTCTCTAGTCCTGCTGCTATGTGAGGACACAGCAAAAAGATGGTCATCCCTGTACCAGGAAGCAGGACTTCGCCAGACACTGAATCTGTTGTACTTCCATCTACCAGACTTCTCAGACTCCAGACTAAAAAAAAAAATTGGTGTTGTCATTTTGTTTTTAAATTTACATATAATAATTATGCATCTTTATGGGGTATGATGTGATATTTCATACACATTATAAAGTATAATATACATTTATACTTTTTTATGATTTTATTAGATAGTATAGTTATACAGGGGGATATATTGTTAGATTTCTATATGTGAATAAAATACTTCTTTTTTTTTCATTTATTCATATGTGCATACAATGTTTGGGTCATTTCTTCCCCCTACCCTCCCCTGCCCCCTCCCTCTCCCCCCCTACCTTTTTCTCTAATTTTGTTGAAGAGAGAGTATAAACAATAATAAGAAGGACAAAGCGTTTTTACTAGTTGAGATAAGGATAGCTATACAGGGAGGTTCCTTGCATTGCTTTCATGTACATATGTGTTACATTCTAAATTGATTCTACTCGAACTGACCTTTTCTCTACTTCCTGATCCCCTTCTCCTATTGGCCTCTGTTGCTTTAAAGTTTTTGCATTAGTTCCTTTGCATTGAAGAAATCAAATACTATCATATTTTTGGGGTTTCTTACCTATCCTCATACTTCCCTTGTGTGCTCTCGTCTTATCATATGACCAAAGTCCAATCACTTTGCCGTATTTGTCCTTGATCTAAAGTCCACATATGATGGAAAACATACAATTATTGGTCTTCTGAGCCTGGCTAACCTAGCTCAGAATGATGTTCTCCAGCTCCATCCATTTACTTGTGAATGATCAGATTTCATACTTCTTCATGGCTGAGTAGAATTCCATTGTGTATAAATACCACATTTTCTTAATCCATTCGTCAGTAGTGGGGCATCTTGGTTGCTTCCATAACTTGGCTATTGTGAATAGTGCTGCAATAAGCATGGGTGTGCAAGTGCCTCTGGAGTAACCTCTGTCACATTCCTTTGGGTATATCCCCAACAGTGGTATTGATGGATCATATGGTAGATCAATGTTAAGATTTTTAAGAAGCTTCCAAATTTCTTTCCAGAGTGGTTGTACTAGTTTGTATTCCCACCAGCAGTGTACAAGTGTTCCTTTTTCCCCACATCCTCACCAACACTTGTTGGTGGTGGTGTTTCTAATGATGGCTATTCTAAAGGGGTGAGGTGGAATCTTAGTGTGGTTTTAATTTGCATTTCCTTTATGATTAGAGATGGTGAGCATTTTTTCATGTGTTTTATGGCCATTTGTATTTCTTCTTTTGAGAAAGTTCTGTTTAGTTCACTTGCCCATTTCTTTATTAGTTCATTAATTTTGAGAGAGTTTAGTTTTTTGAGTTCCCTATATATTCTGGTTATCAGTCCTTTGTCTGATGTATAGCTGGCAAATATTTTCTCCCACTCTGTGGATAGTCTTTTCAGTTGAGAGACCATTTCTTTTGTTGTGCTGAAGTTTCTTAGTTTCATGAAGTCCCATTTGTCCATCCTTTCTCTTAGTTGCTGAGCTGCTGGGGTTCTATTGAGGAAGTCCTTGCCTATACCTATTACTTCCAAAGTATTTCCTACTCTTTCTTTTATCAACTTTAGACTTTGGGGTCTGATATTAAGGTCCTTGATCCATTTTGAGTTGATACTAGTACAGGGTAATAAACATGGATCTAGTTTCAGCTTTTTGCAGATGGCTACCCACTTTTCCCAACAATATTTGTTGAAAAGCTGTCTTTTCTCCATCGTATATTTTTAGCACCTTTGTCAAAAGGCGTTTAGAACAATTTCAACAGGTTTCATTCTTCCATTTTCATATATAGATACAAAATACATCCACCATATACACCCTCATTCTCCCTTTTCTTGTGCCATGCCCCCCTCTCACTTGTACCTACCTGTGGAAAAGATTTATTTTTCCATCTGTCATTAATTTTTTTAATTAAGTGTATATTGATAGTCCAAGGGGTTTCTGCCTTGGTACTTCAGGTCTGTATATATTGTACTTTAATAAAATTAACCCCTCACCTCTATTGTTATTAATTGTCTATCACCATGTTCCCTAATATTGAACAGTTAATTGTACAGTACATTAAATTATATTCATATATATATAGGTTGCTTTAATATTTTTCTTCCTCTAACATTTTCTGTATCTCTCCAACCTCCTATAGCCCCATCAGATGAACCCACAAATAGAATTTTGTTCTCTCTGTCACTGCATATATATGATCATACATTTCTATGTATACACTTAACTTACAGGTCTAACTTCCACATATGAAAGAAAACATGCGACCTTTGATTTTTGAGGGGTTGGCTTACTTCTCTTAACATGAAGTTCTCCATTTTCATCCACTTTTCTGCAAACAACATAATTTTATTCTTCCTCATGGCTTAATAAAACTCTATTGTGCATACATACCACATTTTCTTAATCTGTTCATCAGTTGTGGGGTATCTGGGCTGCTTCCAAAGCTTGGCTATTATAAACAGTGCTTCCATAAACATGGGGGTGCAAGTGGCTCTGTCATATCCTGGAGTACATTATTTCAGATATATAACTAGGAGTGGTGTCACTGGATCATATGGTAGTTCTAGTTTTAGTTTTTGAGAGACCTCCACCAATAGTGTAGAAGTGTTCCTTTCCCCCACATCCTACCCAGCATTTGTGTTGTTTGTATTATTGATGGGAGTCATTCTGACTGGGTTGAGGTAGAATTTCAATGTAGTTTTGACCTGTATTTCCTTTATGGCCAGAAATGGTGAGAATTTCTTCATATGTTCCTTGGCCATTTGTACTTCTTTTGAGAATTGTCTGCTCAGTTTATTTACCCATTTATTCAGTGAGTTGTTGATTCTTTGAGAGGTTAGTGTTTTCAGCTCCCTGTATATGCTGGTTATTAATCCCTTGCCAGATGTATACCTGCAAAAGATTTTATCCCATTCTATGGTCTGTCTCTTCATTCTGGTGACCATTTCCTTTGCTGTGTAGAAGCTTTTTAGTTTTGTGTAGTCCCATTTGTCAATACTTTCTCTTAATTGCTGATCTGTTGGAGTTCCATTCATAAGTTATTACCTATGCCTATCAGTACATTTATACTTTGTGTAATGATCATCTCCGAATATTTAGATTATCTATCATCTCGAATATTTATCATGTCTTTATGGTGAGAACAATCCAATTCTCTCTTCTAGTTATTTTGAATTACATAATACCACACTGTTGACCACAATCATCCTTCTCTGTGATAGATCATTGAAACAGATTCCTACTATCTGACTGTGACTTTATACTCTGTTGCTTTTAAGTCACCCAGTCCATTTTTGCTATAGCAGCCTGATAGACTGAAATACTGAGTCAGAGATTAAGAAATGTCTTTTTTTATAGCAGTACTGGTGTTTGAACTCAGGGCCTCATGCTTGCTAGGCAGGTGCTCTACTCTTGAGTCCAGTGATGCCATTTGTAATTGTTTGGAAAATAACTTGGGTATTACCCTAAAGAGGAAACAAATGCTATCATTTTTTTTTATCAATTGATATTCCCATACATGGGTGCTATATTTTGGGTGCTTTTTTAAGTGCTCTTTTCCCTCTGAAAGAATACATTGGGGTGAGAAGTTCTTGCACTGTTTTCCTTCAACAGATCAAGATTTTTCTCCTGAGCCTAGTACTGTAAAATACATGAAAATGGAAGCCCATTAAACATCTTTATTCCTCACTTTTTTCTAAATTGAGGTTCTATATACTGATCAGGGTAAAGCTTCAGTGGAAAAAAGTGTGATAGGAAAAATGTTTGCAGAGCAGATCTAGATTGCCTGGGCTGCAGTGTGCTTGGCCTAGGGTTTCACTGCAGATAGGAGTGAAGGGACCCTCCTATTTTGCCCCTTGAAGAGCTACAGCCTGAGCAAGAAAGCATGTCATTAGTCATGGCAGAGACCAAACCCAGACCCAGCCCAGCCACACTGCACACTTCAGGCATGACTGGAACCAAAGCACTTCTGTGAGTGACCTCTTCATACTGCCCTAATACTGGGGGCTGTCTATATAATTAGCTGGGATAATTCTGAGAATGTAAGTAGAATCATTGACAGAGCAGGACTGTTTGCACCTCACCCCAAGATTTATAAGCACCCTAAGAAGATGTGAAGGATTGATAAAAGATTAAAGATCCTTGCCTTTTGGTGCCAGCCCAATTAGCTCTTATCCACTCAAGAGAAGCAATCATCAGAGATTAGGAGACAGGTCTGCAGTGATGGTTCCTGTGCATCACTGGCTCATTTCTGCATCAATAACTTCAACTGAAAGATTGTGAATTGCAGCCTCAGAGGTGAAACACTGTACAGGGTAAAATAACTCAAGAAAATAAAATATGCTTGACAATCAAGCTGCCACAGCACTCCTGGGCAGCCTTCATCCTCAGGGTCAAAATGTAAATTGGGCTTCCTCTGGGAAATGGAAAAGGAATTCCTAAAGGTATGAGAGAAAAGCAAAAGTCCATGTATGCTGCTTCAAACATCTGGCATGCTATTAACTGAAAGGAAGGTAATATACATACATGAGAAAAAACCTCATGAAAAACATATGTGAGTATATGTTTGTGGGGTGCTTGTTTGAGACATGGGTACAAATTAATAAAATGAAAGACAGAGAAGAATAAACTGAACTCCTAAATTCAGAGGGAGAATTCTGCAGTTTTAAAAGAGTGATAATAAAGAGAAAGAGTGAGCTGGGCTTTGTGGGGGTAGTAATTGGGGAGCAGGAGTGTTTTATATATACGTAGGGCACTCCATATGTGAAATACAATAGGCAAGAAGTCTCAGAGCTAGAGGGAGGCTCCAAAGGTCACTGTGACATGAGCTGTCACTTTCAGACAGTATTGATCAAACAGGCCCTTCCTGACATCTCTGGTTCCAGGACTCATGGGTCATTGTAGTAAGAAAGTATCACTGAAAGGTCTCACTTTTTTGTTAATGTCAAGTGGTGTGCTGTTGACCTTCTATTGAAGAGGATTGACTGGGATGTGAACAATCACTCCCCTAGTAAACTATATTACCAAAGTGGAATATCTTAAGACACATCAAAAATAGTAAAAATATTAGGGATATATTTTAATGAAACAAAGCTTCCTGTTCCACAACAGAAGGATTATTTTCTGAGATACTTTTTGAAAAGGGTAAAGGGTCCCTAAAGTGGCAAAATTGAGGCTCCATTTATACTATGATGTACTCTCTGTGTGATGTCAGTCATAATCAGCTCAGTGGTACCTCTTCATTGCTATTAGAATATTCCATTCCTCTCACCATAGGCACAGTTAGAAAGATCAGGTCTAATCAGATGTACAGCCAATCAGCATTTTACTTCCAGAACTACTGAGGAATGCTTTTTCTCCCTCATCAGAAGTTCATAGTTCTCTAAGATTGTAAATTTAAGTCCCTCATGTCACTCCAGTTTCATGGAGGAAACATCTTTGCCATAAGAAGAGGTGAGTTCAACATGAAAAAAATAAAAAGCAGAGTTGAAAGATGTACAGAAAGAAGAAAAGAATTTGTTCTGCCCTTGAGAACCCAGATCCTGCATTTCTTTCTTTAATTTTGTTAATATCCCAATTGCTTTCAAAATTATATGAGCCAGATACCTATTGGTCTTAATCTAATTAAACTGAGGTTTCAACCACTTACAAATAAGTGTCTTATAAAATTTTAAAAACTTATTCAATGAGTCTCTGCAGTTGGAAAATCTCAAAACTCTGGGTAAATGATAGTAAGGACATAGGAGATCTGCTAGGTCATCCAGTTGGAACTTTGAGCTGGACATGTATAAATTAAAGATGAGGATATGGAGTTATAGCCTATTTGTCCCCAACACCAATTCTCCATAGGGAGACTCAGAGCATCCAGCACTCTGAACAAGCCTGAGAGAAATCTAATTCTAATTAGAATATTCTGTCCAATATACCCTAGTACCTCCATTTCCATACCTGCTGCTGCTTCTGCTGCTTTGGTCTCCAAGGTCACACTGCAATCCCGTTTTGTAATATTCTTCAGGGTGCAAAAGACTCCATATTTGCAGATATCTTAGCACAAATGGCCTTAATGGTTGTGGAGTTGAGAGCAGGTAAATCTTCTTAAAATCTATGTAGAGCTCCTATCTACATATATGTTGAATTTCCCAGCAAAAGTTTGCCTTTGGTGCAGACTTTCTATTTACTTTTATTTCCTTACCTAAAATCAAAATTTTGTTTACCTCTGCAGTCGCATTTGTAGAAAAGGACCAGGTAGTTCCTTTACTATTGACTTCACCATCTCTCAATAGTTCAAGAGCTTTGAGAATGGTGGATGCCAGTTACAGACTAGAACTTCAAACCCAGCTGGATTTACCTGGATTCTTGCCTTACTCTAGGCTTTATTAACTGAAAAGAGTGCTGATCTGTATTACTATGGAACTCTGGAAGTGGAGTGAAGAAACTGATGGAATAAAGGCAGCCAGCCACTTCATCAATCAGAGCCTGGGCAAGTAGACCTCATTGTGCATATGAATCAAAACTATTACAATGCAAGTGAATGCCAATGATAGTGGCTATTGTGAGATCCACAGCTTTAAAGGTATGACTGAACTGTCCATGGGGAAGAACATATACATAATGCTGCTTCATGATTCTTTATTTTATTTAACTAGGGACTGAACCCAGGGCCTTGCTTTGGCTAGGCAAGCAATCTACCACTTGAGCTACTGCCCAAGCCCTTTTTATTTTATTTTATTATTTTTATTTTGAGACAGGGTCTTACTATCTTTTTCTGCTGGCCTCAAACTCGAAACACTCCTGCCTCCACTTCCTGAGTAGTTGGGATTACAGGGATGCACCACAATGCCTGACTCTGCTTCATGATTCTTAGCTTACCTTGATTTCCTAGAGTTAGGAAATGAGAGTGGAGAGGGTAGATGGAGGCAGGTGGTTGTGGTTATAAAAGGGAAATTGGAGGAATACTTGTAGGATGGAACCTTTCTGCATCTTGGCTATGATGATGAATACAATAAATGTGAAGAATGAATTCACATGTGTATACATGCAAACAGGTAGAAGTGAAAGGGGAAAGTCTAAAGGAGGCTAGTGGAGTGTATCACATCAATAGCCTGGTTATGATACTTTTGCAAAATGTTGCCATCAGAGGGTAAGGGGTGCATGGAGTTTATTCTCAAGCTTCAACTGTGTACCCCGGCCACAGAGGCCAGCAATTAGTAGCTGCAGCTTTAAAATGTACCACTAATGTATCTACCCTTGCTTATCCACATGTGTGGCCCTTGTATCAACAATAGCATGAAGAAGAGACAACTGCACTCATGCCAGAGACCTGCTTTGAGACCACATCGTGACATTGGATTACCCCACTGGTAATCCACAGTGTTTATTTTCTGTCAGATTGCTTTCATATGAACATGCCACTGTCCTCTGATGGTCATAGATACATTTACCAAGACTGAACCTTTGTGCTAAGCCATAACAATTCATGTCAGTATATTTGTTGAGGAAATATGGTTATTGGGGTTTTGGTCAAGACATTACTTTGTCCCTATCCATTACCTGCTGATCAGGCACAAACTTATATTTAAGAATTGTCTTTATTAATGATTGTGACAAAATTCAAATTTATTATTAGTTTTTCCTCTCTGTTTTCTAATGTACTCTCTCTGTTTGAAATTTTTTATTATTATTCATTTATTCATATGGGCATACATTGTTTGGGCCATTGCTCCCCCTGCTTCCCCCATCTCCCCCCACCCCTCTCACTTCCAGGCAGAACCTGTTCTGCCCTCTTCTCTGATTTTGTTGAAGAGAGGACATAAGTGATAATAAGAAAGACATAGCGTTTTTGCTAGTTTGAGACAAGGATAGCTGTACAGAGAGATTCCTAGCATTGCTTCCATGAACAAGTATATTATAACCCAAATTGATTCATCTCTACCAGACCTCTTCACTACTTCCCAGTTACTTTCCCATAATGACCTCTGTTGTTTCAAGGTTACTATATTAGCTCCTCTATAGTGGGCACATCAAACACTTTCAAGTTTTGGGTTTCCTACCTTTCCCTCTTCCTCCTATACGCATTCTCCCCTTAGTGTGTGACCCATGTCCAATAATATTACTGCATTTCTTTTAGATCTAAAGTCTGCATATGAGGGCGAACATAAGATTTTTGGCCTTCTGAGCCTGCCTAACTTCACTTAAGATGATGTTCTCCAGTTCCATCCATTTACTTGTGAATGACAAGATTTCATTCTTCTTCATGGCTGAATAAAATTCCATTGTGTATAAATACCACATTTTCTTAATCCATTCGTCATTAGTGAGGCATCTTGGGTGTTTAATGAGTATTTTTCCCTATACAACAATCAAAACAAGATCATCTCCAAATTCTAAAGCTGTCAAGAAAGTCTTTCTTTTCCAAATAAGTTTTTTCTATGAAAGTGTTTTGAAACTGTTTCTAATGTGGTGCTGGTGGTGGCGGTGGTGGGAGTAATGGTAGGATCATTATTTTGATACAAATATGTATCTGTTCTCCATAAGAAAAATTCAAATATCTATTTCTTGTATATCTATTTCAATAGTTTCAAATCAGCTCTCTTTTACCCCCTAAATTCACATGTGTTATGTTTTACTCTGTTGGAAAATATCTTACCATTTTAGGACTCAAGTGTCCTTCAGAGTTCTTTTAACAAGCATGGCTACATCATCAAAATGTCCCTACAAGATTTTATTGGCACATGACACTGAACTAGAGAAATATTTCCAAGAAGAGTCACTGATTATAGAAGCTTTTACTGATGCTGAATTAGATTTTTTTTCTCTATAAATGCTTTTACCCTAAAAAATATTTTAAAGTACCCACTCTGACCAAGGGACTGGTAGGAAGCAAAGGTATAGGAAGTATATTAATAAAAAGAAATGAAGAAAGGATTTCTTCCTTTGCTTATTCACAATTTATCAGTGGGGGGACAGTGTAAAAATCATAGTTATATAGTTAAAATAACACAATCACAGTGCTTAAGAGTCATGCAAAGGCCTGCATCCCCATTTCCCCTATCCCTTTCTCTGGTCCTTTCTCTGTGGACTGCACAAGTATGCTTGACTGGTAAACAGAAAAGAAAATACGTTTATGGATTTATTTTAGCCAATTCCATGTTTTGAGGGACTACACCTGCTGTTTGATAATTCTGTCTGCCAGCCATTTTGCCTGATCCATTCTCCACCCATCTTTGCTCTGCTCTGTCACCCAGGAACTGACCTTGAGGCTGACCTTGACATCTCTGTGCCACATTCCTGTGATTTTTAATTATGTAAATCAGTAGAAGGCAATAGAAGCCACCTGAAAGAGACCATAGCTCATATAGCTCATGAGCAGAAAGGTTTCAACACACACACAAACACACACGCACACACACACATGCTTCCTCTTTGCCTAAGCACCATTGCTCTAGCAATGTCTAGCAATAGTTATCACCATCTATGACTACAGCTACATTCGGGCACCCTCCTTTCTCCTTTACCTCTCACCTCACTCTGGTAACTCCATTTCCTTGTCTTGCTTTCATACATAGGTCAATAATGACTTCTCACTCTGGTTAGTCCCTGGGTAACTCAGGAACCTTGGTTTGTTTTCTTAATCTTGTCCATATCTCTGTACTACTCCCTTCATCAAATTGTCTTCAACATCCCAGCTAAATGTCCTTTCTGTTTTCTGGTAGGACAAGATCAGCACACCTGGGATTACACACTTAACTCAGAATTGGAAAGGGAAAGTAATAAATGGCATATGGGTTAGAGGACAACTTAGGTTCAATGGAATAAGACATCTTTTCCAGCTAGCAGATTAGAGAAAGCTTTGTGGATAAGAGGCAGTCAAAAAAGTCTCTCTCTCTCTCTCTCTCTCTCTCTTTCTCTCTCTCTTTCTCTGATTTAGGCTATCCAGAAAAAAAATAAATAACTGAATATTCCCTGTAGAAAGAATAACTATGGGTGAAAGAGTTTGTCTTTCTGATGAATCCACAAAATGTCAGTATTTCAATGTGAGCCTGATGAGAATTTTCCTGGTGAAATACCATGGGTACTCACTCTCAGGGAGAGGACACAGACTTACCTGGGAAGCACTTTAGGCTGCAACTGTGCCACAGTGTGGAGGCAGCCACAGCCACACTGAGCCTGATAAGCAGAGGTGATCTGCTCTGATTCCTGTCTCCACATCCCCTAGCTCAGGTCACCTGGAACCCTGCATCATTCCCTCTTATAAATAGCACACTTAGCAAACAGCATAGGTGGTTGGGGCCTTTTTACTATTTAAAGACCAAGACATTTTGCTCCTATTAAGAAAAACCACAGTGATCTTTAAGAGTCAGCACAATGGGCACAAAGAATTACATTCCACCAGAGATATGTGGGCCATTTCCCATTCCTCTGATTTTGATGTCTCAACTTTGGAAAGTCGCAGGGCCCCACTGTGAATCACAATGCTTCCACACTCACCTGGAGAGAAAACAGGAAGTAAAAATCTCAAATAACTATTCACAGGTGACTCTCAGCCCTCTGTCCCATCTTGTTTCCTTCTCTTACCTATTTCTCTGTCTCATCCTCCTTTCCCCATCTTTTTCAGTTCTTGCTTTTCAGTCTGTTATTTGAGGGAGGGGATGAAAATATAGGCACTGTTTAAAATGTACTTTGGATGGTAGTCAAAGCTAGAATTGTTTTCAATGAGATATTGGAAGAAACACAAATAAACAAACAAATTTCCTCAATAAAGTTCAAAATGTTAAGGCAGCTCTACTTGGGCATGAGATGTTAAAGCCACATGTAGGACACCTGAAGCTGGAGGAATGGTCCCTTGTGATTCCATGCTCATAGGAGTTCAGGATCCACAGGTGTAAGTGAGTCCGTAATACCATACCAGTGTAGTTCTTTCTGGTGTGGATTCTGCTCTACATGTGCAGCCATCAAATCAAAGTACAGTAATAACTGTGTCACCCCCTCCAATATGTCGTGCCTGACATATCCTTTTTATGCAGGAACATGTATTGCATGTTAACCTCTACTGTGATCAGCTTGCTTACCTGCATCCCCCTCTAGACCTAAGTTCACCCAGGCAGTGCCTGCTCTGAATCCCTTTGAATTCCTATGCACGGGCCAGTGGACTGTGAGAGCTCAACAATCCCTATTCAGTAAACAACTAATGAACAAACAAATGGAAGAATGCCTGTGTGCAAAGGAACAGAGGCATTTTCCTGATCATTTAAAATTCTTCCTTGCAGATGGAATAAACCCAGCATTCATATTATTTTTACTGTTCTCTTTATAGTGCGAGATCTTTTGTGCTTTTTGTTTTGTTTTGTTTTGTTGACAGTGTCTCACTATGAAGGTCAGGCTGGACTAGAACTTGTGACTTCTGCCTCAGCCTCCTGAGTGTTGGGATTACATGCATGAACCACCACACTGAGCACATTAAAAGATCTTACCACCATTCTTCTGAAAGAAACCCTAAGAGTTACAGAACAAAAGACACTTTTCTTCAACTTGGCAAGCTAGAATTCCTTGTCTCCCCCAGCCCAGTTCATCATTCTCAGCACCCAAATATCCTGCTTAGAAATCTGTGAATCAACCTTATGAAATGATTACAGTTCATGTATGAGAACCAGAAAAGAGGCAGACAGGCCCAGACGGAAGAGATCCCTTATTGGGGACTTTACTAATGGAAGAGTGGGGCTGGATGGCAGCAAGATCAGAAGTTCCCTTATGCTTTGGATCAAAAGACAAGGGCTTATCTGGCAGAGTGAAAGTGACTTCATTCATGTGAGAATATATGTGGTTTATCTCAAGCTAATATCAGAGTCAGGCATATTCCTCACACCAGGAGCCAGTCACAAAGCTCCATATGTCACCATAATGGTTTTGTCTATTTATGGTAGGCTGAGAAATTTTGCAGTAAAACCTGACCAGGAAATCAAGGTGATCACAGCTCAAGATGGCTGTAATCGTGTCATGCTCCCCTTCTCCCTCATTCTTCACCAGTGAGTTCCTTTTCATCTGTGGAGTCTCCCATCCTTACCTTAAGTACCACTTCCCATTGCATCCTCCCTGGCCCCCTTGTGATAGGACCTTTCTGTATCCATAGACCATGTTCTGTTACAACCTCCAGTATTTATCATGCTGCTTTATAAAATGACTTTACTTCCCTCTCTCCCCCATCCTTCACCCTCAGTCACACCACTCACAGAATGGTTTGAGATCCTTTCCTCCAAGTTCTCGAATATTGCTTGAAATGAAATAATTTCCCAACAGATGTTAACCAAACAGATGAATGAACAACCCAGCCAAGAAAGAAGAGCAAAAATTTCTTTTTTAGTATTGTTTTCTGTGTTCTTTTTACAACACCAATACATGTTCATTACTATACTGTTACATAGTTATATAGAGAGGTGTTATATAGAGGAGTACTATTATACTCCTCTCCTGCATTTAGAGGCAAAATAGAATCTTATTAATTAAATTTGCATTTTTATTATGAAGGAGATTGATGTTTCTCATGTTTAATGGCCATCTGCATGTTTGTACTGAATGATCTACCTCTGTCCTTTACTGAATTTTATTGGAATATTCAATCTGTTGATTAATAATAGATGAAAGCCTTTCTTATGTAATAAAAATAACTTTTTTCTATCAGATGATCAAATATCTTTTAAAAGCTTTCTTTATTCCTTTTATTTTTGTTTATTTTTGTTTAGTTTTTAAGATATAAATATTTTTGTCTGTTAGTAGTCAAATATATCAAATTTAATATGATTTCTTCCTTAGAATTCAGTTATAGAAAGATTTTCTCACTTATTTATTGTTTCATTTTTAGATTTCAGCTTTTAATATTTCTGGAATTTATTTTGGCACAGAGTCTATAATTTCTCCACAGAGATAACTAATTGTCCCAGCATGACTTATTGAATAATTCATAATTTCTCCTTCATTTGAAATATCACACTTGTCAGATGCTCCAATGTGGGTACGTATGTGCATGTGTGTATGTGTATATATGTGTGTGTGTGTATGTGTGTAGGTGTAGGTGTGTATGTGTGTGTATATATGTGTGCGTGTGTAGGTGTGTGTGTGTGTGTAGGTGTGTGTGTGTGTGTATGTGTGTGCGTACATGTGTGTAGCTGTAGGTGTGTATGTATGAGTATATATGTGTGTGTGTGTAAGTGTGTATGTGTGTGTGTATGTATGTGTGTGTACACATTCATACACATACAGGGCATTATTGCTAGCCTATCAAAATCTGATTCCACTTAGAAAGATATTCTTATATTAATATAATACAATAAGAATTCAGGTTTTAAGGAAAAGATTATCTTATCTTAACAAGACATTTTTATAGTTGGCAGTGTAAGTCACATACTCTTGTCTTTCTCCTATCCTACATTTATTCTTCTATTTAAAGTTTATTGCCTGTTCTCCTAGAATTATTTTTCCATCTGAAGCATAGAATATGTTTTGAAATTCTAAAACAAAAAAAAAACATATAAAGTATCTATTAAGATGAAATAAATGTTTTAAATTAATGGCAAAAATAATGCCGTCACACTTCTAAGTATTTCTTTTTTATATTACTAGTTAAATTTTTAAAAACAATTTAAAACATATCCCTGGTAAGGTTCATTCCAAAATATGGGAATATTCTCTTATCAAAGAAGTCTTTTCCCCCTTGAATTAATTTCCTATTGCTGCTGTAAGAAATTACCAGAAATATAGTGACTTAAAGCAACACAAATTTATTGTGTTAAAGTTTGCAAGTCAGAAATCAGAAATGGGTTTCACTGTTCTGAAGAGCCATTGTCCCTCCTGAAGCTGCCATGAAGAATCCTTCTCCTTGCCTTTCCAGATTCTCCTGGTGCACTCTTCCATCCCTTGGCTCATGGCTGCTTCCTCTGCCTTCAAAGGATAAGAAAAAAGATCTTTCCTATCAAAGTACTTGTCACCCTCTTAGATTACTTTAAATTCCTCAGGTCACCATTTTAGGTGAGTTGCGTTGTTTAAAGGGTTCTTGTTTCTTCTTCTGGATTCTTGTACAGCCCCATTGCCAGCAAAAATAGCCCTCCAAATTACATGCCCTAACCCATCCCCTAAGCCTTTTAGCCAATTGAGAGAGATTATGAACCTTTGACCTGGACAAATCCCAGGTAAGCGGCAGGTGCAACTGTGCCAGGGATATAAGGAAAAGCCACTGTCGGTCATTTTGTGCTCACATGTCCACTCAGCTGGAGTGAATACATGCTTGCACCCTTTTGATCAAAAGAAATTGCCTTGTTAAGATTTTCTCTGTCTCTTCTGTGTCTCTTTTCATGCCCCAGAGGGTCTTTAGTTCCAACAATTTGGGGGCTTGTCTGGGATTTTGCATTCCGTCTGGGAAGAGGTGCCCAGGCCCTTTCCCAGGGAGACATGTCTTGCTGCCTGGTTGCAGTGGCCTCAAGGTTCAGCCAATGGTGACAACTTTCCAGATCTGTGAATAAACTCGGACTCCAGAATTTCTTGACAATGTGGGTAAAAGAGCTCTGAAGACAGGGACCATAGCAACCATAAAAGTTCATGCACAGACCAAGACAAGAAACATCAAGTGGGTGACCAAGTAATGTCTTGGTAGTCAAGATATTGGAGATTGTGTGATGTGTGAATGAGACGTGTCAGGTGATAGAAGCAAAAGTGGAATCCTGATCTACAGTTCTGAGGTGACCTCATATAGTTTAAGGTAGAATTAGATTATTGAATCCAATCCAGATCAGGAGCTTATACTGACCCACCATGTGCCAAGAGGTACCTCAGCCTCCCACAAGGGACGCAGCCAGAGATGGACAAAGTGAAAGAGAATCAGAGTGCAAGAAACCTCTAAGGCAAAAGGGGGGTTTGAGCTCCTCATAGACAGAGCACAGTCAACCAGAAGGGAGAAATGGGAAATAAAGGCAGCAAAGAGGGAAGCCAACAAACAAAGGTCCAGGATAAAGTACCCTCTGAGAGCACCCTAGGGAAGATGTTAAAATATTGGGATGATAACCCCCATACTAAAGGGAAAAAGAAACAAAGAATGGTCAAATACCAATGTTTTATCTGGACCCAAGAACTGATATTAAAACCTTTGGTTTTTTGGCCAAAAGTTGGGTCTGACAAGGATTGGGTCTGCCAACTATTAATTGAACATTTAAATGACAAGAGCCCAATCACTCAAGAGGAGATGGAATATGCCCTCTGTTGGAGACAGAGTCCTGTAGTCCTGTTTCCACTTAAAGAGAAGAAAAAAAAAAAAAAACTCCTTCTAACTGTGATTTACTCTCCTCCCTTCCCTGCCCCCTTATAACCCAGCTGCTCCTCAGACTCAGGAGTCAAAGCCAACCCCTGTGCCACTTCCCACCCCACTCCCACCCTTCCACCTCAGGCTGCCTTCAACTCCCTGCCCCTTCATCCCTTACCTGAAACACCTCTTCAAAGGGAGTTAGAACAATGTTGTTGAGACATTGAGAATCTATCTTTTCCTCATTCTAAAGAAGAAAAACTCCACTCCCTCTTTCGTCTCAGGGAGGTTCCCCAGGTAGGAGGTTAAATTGGGTTCATACATGCCCCTCTTACCAGCTCCGAGGTCCAAATTTTAAAAAGGAGTTGCAACCCCTTCTCAAGGATCTCTTTGGGGTCTCAGAACAGGTTGATCAATTTCTGGGACCACAGATATATACTTGGGCTGAGTTAATGACTGTCTTGGGGATTCTCTTCTCAGGGGAGGAAAGAGCCATGATCCATAGAACAGCAATGGATATCTGAGATTGTGCACATCCCCTGGAACAGAATGTCCCAGGAGCTGATATTAAGTTTCTTAACCAAGATTTCCCAATGGGATAATAAGACCCATGGACACTGAGATAATATGAGGGACTTGAGAGATAAGGGGAATCTGGGAATCAGTGCCAAGGTCACAAGACTTTAATGTCCAACAAGGGAAGGATGAGAGAACAACTGAGTTCATGAGCCACCTCAAGGATCAGATGAGAAACTAGGCTGGATTAGACTTAGAAGATCCTTTAGGACAGGGAATGTTGAAATTTCACTTTGCTACAAACAGCTGGACAGACATAGCAAAGAAATTTCAAAAACTAGAAGGTTGGAAAAATAGATCCATAGAGGAATTATAAAGAGAGGCACAAAAGGTATAGGTAAGGGGAGAGGAAGAAAAACAAAAGCAAATATTATGCTATCCACTATCAAGCAGGTTAATAGGGGAAGGCCAAACCAGCACACTTTTGGACAGCAGGTTAATAGGGAAAGGACAAGCCAGCATTCTATTGGACCTCAACTGGCCTGGCCCCCTGCATTGAGGTATAAGAGACTGGAAAGTCAGAGGAAGAAACAAAGAAGAGGGGAAAATAAATGCTTTAAATGTGGAGAGCCTGGGCACTTTAAGAGAGAATTCCAGATTGGGAAAGAGAATGTAGGGAAACCATTCCCTTAAGGACTTTTTATGAAGAATAGGGGAGTCAGAGACTCTTTTACATTGAAGGTTCCCACTCAGAACCCTTGATAAATTTAGAAATGGGACCACAAGGCAAAATTGTCATCTTCCTGATTGACTCAGGTGCCTTCAGATCCTCCCTCTGTCTTCTGCCCAGGGCTCAATAAATTCCTCAGAGAGATTGCTAGTTTCCAGAGTAAAAGGAGAAAGTTTTCTGGCTCAGATATTACAGGAAACATACATTTATTTCCAAGACAGCACTGCTAAGATGCAATTTCTCCTATTCCCTGAGGCAGGTACCAATCTGTTTGGGAGAGATCTAATGGTCCAATTAGGAATTGGCTTACACGTAAAAAGGGATAAAATACAAGCATCCTTAAGTTTGCTTACCCCATGGGCCCAGAAGCAAATTAAGCCAATAATCTGGGCTAGAGAAGGGAACAGGGGCAGTCTCCAAGTTACACCTATCAAAGTTCAATTAAAGAAGACTGGGGTGGTTGTTAGGAGGAAACAATACCCTATCCTTATTGAGAGGAGGAAAGGTTTAAAGTCAGTTATAAAGGGACTGATAAAAGACAGGCTCCTTGAACCTTGTATGTCTCCCTTCAATACCCCAATCCTCCCAGTCAAAAAGACAGATGGGTCCTACCAGTTAGTTCAAAACCCAGAGCCATCAATCAAATAGTCCAAACTAAACACCCAGTAGTCCCAAACCCCTACACTCTCCTCAACAAAATTCCATATGACTACAAGTGGTTTAGTGTGATCGACATATTGGGTCTGCTCATTAGATATGAACAGTTGGGACATATTCACCTTTGAATGGGAAGACCCCCACTCAGGACACAAGCAACAGGACAGGTGGACTGTCCTTCCCCAGGGATTTACTGACTCCTCTCACCTTTTTGGCCAGATTTTAGAACAATTCTTAGAAAAATTCAAGTTAGATCCTCACATGTGCCTCCTCCATTTTGTGGAGGATTTACTCCTGTCAGAGGATAATCAGGGGGAGGTGATTAACACAACCATTAGCTTTATAAATTTTCTGGGAAGCTGGGGACTTCATATTTCAAAGAATAAGTTACAATTTCCTGAGAGTGAAGTAAAATATCTGGAACATTTGATCAGTTAGGGCCAACAAAGGATTGGTCCAGAAAGAATAAAAGGAATTACTGATCTCCTACTCCCAGGAACAAAACAAGAATTAAGGAAGTTCCCTTGCTTAGTGGGATACTGCTGGTTGTGGATAGACTCATATGCCCTTAAAACTAAATCTTTGTATCTCAAATTGACCCAAGAGGGACCAGACTTCCTCCTTTGGACCCCCAAGGAGATAAAACAAGTAGATGAGCTAAAACAAGCCCTTATCACAGCCCGGTTGCTAGCCTTGCCCTCTGTTTAACAGCCTACTCACCTCTTTGTAAACAAGGGAGTTGCCCTTGGGGTGCTAACACAAAATCATGGGGATCAACATCAACCTGGGGCCTTCTTATCTAAATTCCTAGATCCTGTCACTTGAGGTTGGCCTGAGTGCATTCAGGCAGTAGTGCTACAGCCCTTCTAACAGAAGAAAGTAGGAAAATCACCTTTGGGGAAAATCTAATTAAGTTAGAATGATGTTAAACCAAAAGGTGGGTAGATGGCTGACAGATTCCAGGATCCTAAAGTTTGAAGCTATCTTGCTAGACAAGGATGACCTGACTTTAACTACTGATGAGGCCCTAAATCCAGCCACTTTCTTGGTGGGAAAGCAGGAGGGAAGAACCCCAGAACATAAATGTTTAGATATTATTGAATACCAAATGAAACTAAGGCCAAACCTCAGGAAAACTGCTTTCCAGACCGGACTCCATTTTTTTGTGGATGGATCCTCTCAGGTAATTGAGGGGGAAAGACATAATGGATATTCTATCATAGACAGAGAAGCCATGACTATATTAGAATCAGACTGACTCCCTAACAATTGATTGGCACAGACTTGAAAATGGTTTGCTCTAAATCAGGCCTTAAAATACCTAAAGGAAAAAGAAGGAACAATACACACTGATTCAAAATATGCATTTGATATGGTCCACACCTTCAGAAAAATCTGAATGGAATTGGGTTTAATCAACAAGCAGGGCCAAGACTTGCTGCATGGGGAATTAATTCAACAAACACTAGAGAGCCTAAAACTACCCAAAGAAATAGCCATAGTACATGTGCCAGGACATCAAAAGGGGGTAAACTGTGAGGCTCAGGAAAATTCTTTCACAGATGAGACAGCAAAACAGGCTGCTCTCACACCTGAGGTCCCAGTCTTCTGTCTTCTCCTGCACTTTTCAACTCCTCCCATTACCCCTATTTTTATCCCTCCTGGAGAAAAACAACTAAAACAACTTGGGGCAATCAGGACCTAACAAGGAAAAAGGGCTCTCCCTGACAGGGAGGAAATGATCTCAAAGGCCCTAATGAGAGAACTCCTTACGTATGCCCATCAGGGGAGCCATTGGGGCCCCCAGGCCATGTGTGATGCAGTTTTGCGAGCCTATACATGTATAAGCCAAAAAAAAAATCAGAAGGGTGTCTTACATTTTGAAAAAAACAAGCAAGCCCTGAGGCAGACCAGCTGGAGGTAGAAACCCTGGGTCATTACCCTTCCAAAGCATTCAGGTAGATTACACTGAGATGCCCCAAATAGGTCATCTTATTATTTTTTTTTTTAATCTTTGTATAACTTTTCCTTTATGTAAATTTTCTTTTTTTTTTTCTTTTATTATTCATATGTGCATACAAGGCTTGGTTCATTTCTCCCCCCTGCCCCCGCCCCCTCCCTTACCACCCACTCCAGCCCCCTCCCTCTCCCCCCCACCCCCTCAATACCCAGCAGAAACTATTTTGCCCTTATCTCTAATTTTGTTGTAGAGAGAGTATAAGCAATAATAGGAAGGAACAAGGGGTTTTGCTGGTTGAGATAAGGATAGCTATACAGGGCATTGACTCACATTGATTTCCTGTGCATGGGTGTTACCTTCTAGGTTAATTCTTTTTGATCTAACCTTTTCTCTAGTTCCTGGTCCCCTTTTCCTATTGGCCTCAGTTGCTTTAAGGTATCTGCTTTAGTTTCTCTGCATTAAGGGCAACAAATGCTAGCTAGTTTTTTAAGTGTCTTACCTATCCTCACCCCTCTCTTGTGTGCTCTCGCTTTTATCATGTGCTCATAGTCCAATCCCCTTGTTGTGTTTGCCCTTGATCTAATGTCCACATATGAGGGAGAACATACGATTTTTGGTCTTTTGGGCCAGGCTAACCTCACTCAGAATGATGTTCTCCAATTCCATCCATTTACCAGCGAATGATAACATTTCGTTCTTCTTCATGGCTGCATAAAATTCCATTGTGTATAGATACCACATTTTCTTAATCCATTCGTCAGTGCTGGGGCATCTTGGCTGTTCCATAACTTGGCTATTGTGAATAGTGCCGCAATAAACATGGATGTGCAGGTGCCTCTGGAGTAACAGTCTTTTGGGTATATCCCCAAGAGTGGTATTGCTGGATCAAATGGTAGATCGATGTCCAGCTTTTTAAGTAGCCTCCAAATTTTTTTCCAGAGTGGTTGTACTAGTCTACATTCCCACCAACAGTGTAAGAGGGTTCCTTTTTCCCCGCATCCTCGCCAACACCTGTTGTTGGTGGTGTTGCTGATGATGGCTATTCTAACAGGGGTGAGGTGGAATCTTAGTGTGGTTTTAATTTGCATTTCCTTTATTGCTAGAGATGGTGAGCATTTTTTCATGTGTTTTCTGGCCATTTGAATTTCTTCTTTTGAGAAAGTTCTGTTTAGTTCACATGCCCATTTCTTTATTGGTTCATTAGTTTTGGGAGAATTTAGTTTTTTAAGTTCCCTGTATATTCTGGTTATCAGTCCTTTGTCTGATGTATAGCTGGCAAATATTTTCTCCCACTCTGTGGGTGTTCTCTTCAGTTTAGAGACCACCAAATAGGTCATCTTATATACCTCCTGGTTATTGTAGACCATCTCATTCACTGGGTCAAGGCCATCCCTCTCCCACGGGCCACTGCTATGAATGTAATTAGGGTATCACTAGACTACATTAGCCCAAGGTTTGGAGTTGTAGAAAATATAGACTCAGACAATGGGAGTCACTTCATTGCCAATGTCCTTAAGGGACTTATGGAGGCTCTAGAGGTCAAATGGGAATAATCATGCTCCCTGGCATCCACCTTTCTTGGGGAGGGTTGAAAGAATGAAACAGACTCTTAAAAGTCAGCTCACTAAATTAGTCTTAGAGTCCAGATTACCTTGGATTAAATGCCTTCCCATAGCACTACTCAGGTTTAGGACAGCCCCTTGGAAGGACATTGGCCTCTACCCTTATAAAATGCTTAATGGGCTTCCTTAACTTGGCTCTGTTACTAATGTGCCTACCTTTAAAACCAAAGACTATTTCCTAAAAAATTATATACTTGGATTGTCCTCTACCTTACTTTCTCTTAGGAAAAAGGGATTGTTAGCACAGGCTCTTCCACTTGACTTTCCTCTCTACCCACACCAGCCTGGCAATTATATGCTAATCAAGACCTGGAAAGAAAATAAGCTTGAGCGAACTTGGGAAGGACCCTATCTGGTCCTACTGACCATGGAAACAGCTGTCCAGACCATGGAGAGTGGATGGACTCATCACACACAGGGAAAGAAGGCACTTCCACCCAACCAGAAGGCACAATGGACTGTGCTCTCACATCCAGGTGAAACCAGAGTGGCCCTAAAAAGACTAGAGTGAAAATATTCTTTCTCTTTCATTTGGGAACTCAGAATACTTTTCCCTTAACTGTTGAATGTGATGCATGCCAGATCCTTCCTTTTGAGACCTTACATCCCAACTCCAACTCCAAGTATACTCCTTTTATATATGCCCCATCCCGGGATCCACAGGGAAGCCTGGTATCTGTCTAGAGTAGACAGATATGGGGTGGAACATAGGGTACAAAGGATGCACTTCCTCCTTTTGTGACAATTCTAAGGGCTGGACCAAACCCTGGGGCACTGGTAAGACACCAATTTCCACCATCCAGAACAATCAACAGTCTTTTAACAGACTACAGCAGAAATTACAGCTGTTTCAGACATACCCATCTCCTTCTTGCAAAGATAAACAGTGTAACCCACTTAAATTGGTCATAGAAAGCTCTTGGAGTATGACATGAGCATATTTTATAAATATGGATTGGGGACAGATGTCTTAGGTACAGACCCTTTAGGTGCCTTTGAGCTCCATCTGGCTCCCAAATCCTCCCACGGTACACCCAGTTCTACCTCCGCTCTACATTGCCTCCACGTTTATACAACAATCAAACTCAGGTAACCATAGTAGAAGTCAAGGACCTAAGACAAACTGTGGCTATTAAAATCAGGTACGGGAATATGAATGCTTGGATGGAATGGATAAAACATTCTATCCACATGTTAAATAAGTGAGATTGTTATGCTTGTACTACAGGGAGGCCAGAGTCTCAGGTGGTCCCATTTCCATTAGCATGGTCCTCAGATCCAGATGGAATGTATTTCATGTTGGCTTTGTTTCAGGATGCCATGGCTTTGGGTAATGAATCCTGCTGGACATTATCACTATTGTTTCCAGAAGTCAGGGGTCCCATGGGTTAGCCCCTGAGGACTGTTGAACCACCTGCCCCAGACATCAATTATACCTCATGTCTTACCCGGCAGAGAGGATGATTGACAAATGTGGGAAACCTGACAGGATGCAGTGAAAGCTGTTCTTTCAACAGTCTCACAAACCAGCCCACACTGTAACTAGGCAGAGCTGATGTTTGGTGGTACTGTGGAGGACCTTTACTTGAGACTCTCCCAAGTAACTGGGCAGGCACCTGTTCTTTGGTGCAATTGGCAATCCCTTTAGCCCTAGAATTCAGATCCCCAGCCCATGCCACAGAGACATAAACATAGATGCTACAGCCAGCTGCAGAGGCTCCCTTGATCCCCATGTTTACAATAATGCCATTGGGGTTCCTACAAGGGTGCCAAATGAATTTAAAGCCAGAAATAAAATTGCAGCAGGATTTGAATCAGTACTCTTTTGGTGGTCCACCATAAATAAAAATGTCAATTGGATTAATTATATTTATTATAACCTACAAAGGTTTGTTAACTATACCAGGGATGCCATCAAAGGAATAGCAGAGCAATTGGGACCAACTAGTGAGATGGCTTGGGAGAACAGGCTAGCATTAGACATGATGTTGGCTGAGAAGGGAGGAATTTGCATAATGATTAGAGTTTCAAGTTGCACATATATACCAAATAATACAGTCCCCAATGGAACTATTACTAAGGCCATACAGGGATTAACTACCATATCCAATGAACTAGCTGAAAATTCAGGTATAAATGATCCCTTCACTGACTTAATGGAAAAATGGTTTGGGAGATAGAAGGGTTGGATGACCTCAATCTTAACCTCCTTGATTGCAGTGGCTGGAGTTTTAATATTAGTACGATCTTACATAATTCCTTGTGTCCAAGGACTAATACAGTGGTTAATTTAGGCAGCCCTCACCAAACAATCACCCCTGCCTTACCCAAATAATTTGTTCCTATTAGAAACACAAGAACATGAGAGCCAATGACTCCTAAGTGAGTTTGAAGAAAAGAATCTAAATTAAAAGAGGGGGAAATTGTAAGAAAAATGATCTTTTCTATCAAAGTATGTCACCCTCTTAGATTACTTTAAATTCCTCAGGTCACCGTTTTAGGTGAGTTGCGTTGTTTAAAGGGTTCTTGTTTCTTCTTCTGGATTCTTGTACAGCCCCATTGCCAGCAAAAATTGCCCTCCAAATTACATGTCCTAACCCATCCCCCAAACCTTTTAGCCAATCCAGAAAGACTGTGAACCTTTGACCTGGACAAATCCCAGGTGAGGGGCAGGTACAACTGCATCAGGGATATAAGGAGGAGCCACTGTCAGCCATTTTGTGCTCATATGTCTGCTCAGCTGGAATGAGTACATGCTTGAACCCTTTTGATCAAAAGAAATTGCCTTGTCAAGATTTTCTCTGTTTCTCCTGTGTCTTTTTTCAGCACTGTAAGTTATTTAATTCCAACAAAAGTTAGCAAGACAGCATCTCCAAATGTCTGTCCCTGTCTTTCTGTCTCACATTATTTTGTTTTGGTTTGTTTGTTTTTCTTTTCTTTTTTTTTTTTTTTTTTTTGCGGTACTGGGGTTTGAACTCAGGATTCACACTTGCTAGGTAGGCACTCTACCACTGGAGCCATTCTAATAGCCATTGTTGTTTTTTTTTTCTTTTGTAGTAAAATTTCCCTCTGCTTCTCTCTTACCACAACACTTATGATTACAATTAAGGCTCACTCACATAATCCATAATAATCTTCCTATCGTAATATCTTTAATTTAATTTCATAGTTAGAATCCTTATTGTCATATAAGATAATGTTCACAAGTTCTAAAAATTAAGATTTGAATGGGTTTATATTGTCATATAATCTCTTTAAGGAGATAAACTTTTATTGTTCCTATTATGTCTCATAGGCACAACTTCAAGAAAATATAAGTAAAAATAATTAATACAAATAATAGTTTTACTTTTCTTGTTCTTGATTTTAATGGAAATTCCTTAATTTCCATTAAAATATTACTTAATACCAGTAATATTTCTCAAAACTATACATTTATGGTGTCAATATTATATTATTACACTCTCATACTATTATAATAATATATAATTGGAAATAAACTCACATTGAAATTCTCAAATGTGCCATCCTTCACTGAGTCTCTGCCAAGACTTCTGCAATATTATGATTTTGAAAAGTTGAAAAAGTCATCTTTGTTTTTAGGTTGCCAGATACATCCTCTCATTCATTATTTTGAGTATATCTAGTGCCTTTTTCCTATGTACTCTTCAATCTCAGAAATTAGAAGAAATACCAAGGAAGACAAAACCATTACAGTCATAATGGTCATCAAACAAATACATACATATTAGTCATACATTATGTTCAATGTTATGAAAATAAAAATAGTTCATTAAAATAAGTGGAAAAAAGGTATGGGAGAACAAGTACGTTGTTTTCATAACAGTGTATTATGTTTTTCAAGGCATAAAACCAATAGAGAATATGATAAAACCCCTGGACAATATAGAACAAGAACATATATCCTTTTCAGTACATGATTATGAGAAAAACTAGCTTTTGTGGACGGCTGAGGAAGTTGCTCTAATTTTATAATTAAATTTTTTTTGGTAAGGAATCTATGTTTGAGAAAATCAAGTCAGTTTCTTCACTTTACTTCTATGGTAAGAATGATATTATGTAATAAATAACATTTCCAGTATTGTGTTGCCCTACCCTTCCAAAATGATTGTTATTGGGAAAAGGGCTAGAAATAGAAAAAAGTATTATTTTTCTGGAACTGACTCTGCTTAGTCAATGGATTCATTGGGAGTTGGCAACTATTTTCTTTTGTAAGTTTAGCAAATAGTTTGTTTTATAATTCTTATGTTTGTCTGGCTCATCTATGTGAGTATTATTTAATTTCAATGTAGTATATCATTTCTCCATTCCATAACTCACTGGTTTTACTAGATATTTTGGGGGGGTGAGGGGACAGTACCAGGCTTTGAACTCAGGGTCTCCGGTGCTCTACAACTTGAGCCTGTCAATCAGCCCTTTTTGTGTTGGGTATTTTCTAAACAGAGTTTTGTGGGGAGCGGATTAAAGCCTATGAGAACTGGACACAAGCAAGGCCAGATGCAGTTAATTGCCTTTACCTGTAGGCCAAGATAGGCACAGCCCCAGGCCACAAACAGGGAAAGGCAGAAGAGCTGTGTCTCCTAAGCTGTGTTCAGAGAAGCAGGAACGCAGGTTTCTCCTGTTACAATGTCAAGCCCCTCCCCGTGGCTCCACCCTGTTTGCTGCTATAAAAGACCCCTGAAGGAGGAAGAAGGGTTTTTGCTTTTGGCTTTTGGCTCTTGCCTTTTGGGGCTTTACTCTGGCTTTTTGGTGTGGGAAGCTTTTGGAAGGAAAAAGAATTACTGAAGGGAAAACGCTAAAGGGAAAATGCTAAAGAGGGGTTGATAGAAGTCTGCACTGAGATAGAGCACTGAGGTTTGGGGAAAGCTAAAGAGAGATGAGACAGTGCAAGCCTGGGGCAAAAGACTTTAAGACCAATTAAGCTAAAGAGAAGCTGAGAGCAAACATGGGACAGTGCCAGCCTAAGGAAAGAGGTTTTAAGCAAGGTTTTAAAGAACTGCAAGGAGCAAGGCCTTAAAGCCCAAATTTCCTTCTGTCTATCCTATATCGTTTCTAAAATCTCCAGTCGCCCCCCAGTTAAGTCCAGTTAGGTCCAGTAATAACCAAGGAGCGAGAGAGAAAACCTCGCTCCAGCAAGGGAGGGAGCGTGAGAAACAGCGCCCCCTTCAGAGTTTCACCAGCTATTTGAACCTCCATCCTCCTGATCTCTGCCTCTGCAGCTAGGATAATAGGCTTGAACCACTGTACCCATCTTCCAAACGTTTTTTAAATGCATATTCTAGAACCTATATTAGAAATTCGAAATAATTTCTACTTAGGGCCTGAAAACACACATTTTGGACAAATCACCAGGAAATCTCCATGCACTCTGATGTTTATGACCCATGTGTATAGTGATGAGTGTCACTGGCTTCATAACCTAAATCCTTTCTTTTAACTATCTTAAACTCAGTATCATCACTTATGGAATAGAGATAAAAATCTAGCAGAATATTTTGAGAGGTTTTTAAGAACTATCTAAATAATATTTGCAAAGAACTTAGCTGTGACCAGTGTCTTTTTCCATAAAAAAATTGATTTTAAAATTCCTTTTAAAATTGATTCCATATTTATAATGTTTTTACTGTCAGTGACAATTTTACTGGTTCCAAGTTCACACTAACATTCAGTTCTGTTATAATGTAACAGAACAAATTCTCAATTTAATTTCATTTGTCTCTTTGATGACTAAAGTGTTTTGTTGTACTTTCATGGAGAGTTCTCAAAGTCAGAATAGTTGGTGTTGGACACCAAAAACTATTAAGCCAGATCACAGATTTAGTGAGTTGGAATGTAATTTTTCATGACAAGTCATATCAGCCCTAGAAGCAGGAAATTGGAACTCTGTTTCTTGAATAAATTTAGGTATCATCAAAGGTCATACTCTCTGAAATGAAAAGGAGAACATGGAAATGGACATAAACAAAGACGTTTGCCATTTAACTGAGTCTTGAAAGGATAGTGACACAACAGGAGTGCTGAAACTTAGCCTATGTCAGGCCCTGAAGGTGCTATTTAGTTTTACAATAACCACCAGGCATGGGAGTCAAGCCTAATAAATGAAGCAAAAATATGCTCAGCATATTGAAAACTAAGGGATGATAGCAGAAGTCAAAAGTAATCCTCTATTCCCCAAACAGACCCCTCCACAGCTAAAGACATTGGAAAGTAATGGAAAAATGCCCCAACCAATAATGGAAAACTTTGTCAAATATAACAAATAACACAGGAAAAAGACCTCTATAAGGGTCAATACTTAGAGGAATGGGAGCCCAAGAATTAGAAAACATTAAATCTACTAGCTATCTTAAGGAAGAGAAAAAATAATTGCAAAAGCAAAGACAGATAAAATGAAAAAATAACAGAAGTAGATTTGAAATAGCCAAATAAAATTATGGAAATATAAGCAAGAGTCATGAAAATGATTTTTAAAATCACTGGGTGAAATAACTGAAGTAGTTACTAAGATAGTTAACTGGAACATAGCTCTCAGGAAAAGTCAACTAGAGAGTAAAATAGAGAGGAGATTATAATAGCCAAACTGTGGAATCAACCTAAGTGCTCACCACCTGATGAATGGATAAAGAAAATGTTGTATGTATATATGATGGAGTATTATTCAGCCATAAAATATAACAAAATCATATTGTTTTCAGGAAAATTTATTGAATGGCAATCATCATGTTAAATAAAATAAGCCAGATTGAGAAAGACAAATATTGCATGCTCTCTCTCATGTGCAGAATACGGACCTAATGAATTAAAACAAGAATGACACAAGCACAAAATGGAGATTGTTTGGGGAGAGGAACCAGCACAGAGGGAGGGGCCAAAAAGAGAGGGTGTGGGGGGGTGATTATGATCCAAGTACTTTATATGCATGTATAAAAATAGAATAATGAAGCCCATTAAATTGGTTTCAAAGTGGGGAAAGAGGGAAAAAAGAACAATAGAGGGGTGAATTCAATCAAAGCACATTATATGCATATATGGAAATATCACAATGAAACCCTTTTGTAAAATTAATATACACTAAAAAATGAACTACTTATAATAAAAACAAATTGTTCATAAAATAGAATGACTTATTTATATGTCTCTGTACAAACATATTTGGAAAACTATGCTGTGCTCTGTGATGGTACAGTAAAAGAAGAGATGTGGAAGGATTTTCAAGTTTCCACAGTGATTCCCCGTGTGGAATGGGATGAAGAGACAGGAAGCCTCTAATTCTACACTTGGGTGTTATTTTGCTATTAAAATTATATTATAATCTTTTAAATAAAATGTTTTTTAAATTACAAAGAATAGAGATGTGACTAAATAGAAAATGTGAAAGAAAAACTGAGTAACATGGAAGAATTAAAAAAAAAAATCACCAAAGTCAAATTGGATTTCTAGAATCAAAAAATACCAGGAAATTTGAAGAAAAATATTTTTAAAGATAATGGTAGAATTTTTTCTAGATGTGAATTTTTAGATTAATGGGCCACAAATAGCACCAAGAAAAAAGAATAAAAATTTTATAATTTAAAGAGACTACTGCCAGCATAACAGTAGCAATTCAAAAATTTTGGTGTTACCAATTGCTGGCAAAGATGTGGGAAGATCAGAGTTTTTGCTCACTGTACAAAAAGGGCAATTTGTGCAGACAGTTTAGAAGATAATGGGTAGCATCAATGACATGAGTGTCTTAGAACCCAGTGATCTGACTTCTGGATATAAAATTCATCCCATCCCCCAAAATTCTGATACTGGCCCATGAAGGAGCATACACAAGGGTATTCCATGGTCTCTTTGGGTTATAAGAGACTTGGAGACAACCTTAGTGTTCATCTCTAAAAGATAATTAAAATGTAATAGATAAGTCCTTTTGACCTAGATAGAGGAAAAGACTCAGATAAAACCTCCTACCTCAGAGCTGTAAAACAACAGTTAATAAGACACTGACATGAGACCAGAAGAAAAAAGAAAAGAACTATTCCTGAGAAACAAGACACAATTGCGGTGAACCCCAGCACACTGCTTTGGGAAGCAAAGAAGGAGCTCAGGATCATTGCTGTGTTGAGGCCACAGGGCTAACAAGCCATGGGTACTAACCAGACAGAGTTTTCAGGATGATACTCAAACAGGAGAGGTGTTAAGGGTCTTCCTGGAGTATTGAGCAGTAATGATCAGCACAAGAACACGAGGAAATGACCAGAAGAAAGAAAAGAAAAACATACAAAGGATTAGAGTGTCCAGGGATTACAAAGTGGCTGTCCTCACTATCCACTATTCTTAATCAGTGTGGCATTTGTGTCTTATTCTCTGTAATAGGAAATAATTAGCCCCAGGATAAGTACAGCTCTGGACATGTCTTACAAATCATAAACATAAGGACCAAAAAGAATCAATCTGTTTTAAAATAATTTAATAGCATCCCAGAACAAAATTGATAAAAGTTTATAGAAATGCACTAAACAAGATAAAACTTATAATGTTTGGTCATCAATCAAAGTTTACCAGGAACTATGACTCAGTGTAAGGAAAATAATAGTTGAAACTAACACAGAGTTGACAAGGTTATCAGAGTCAGCAGGGAGTACCTGTATGCCATGTGTTAAAAACCTAGGTGGACATATAGAAGATATAAAAACACAAAGGAAGCTGCTAGAGATGAAAATTGCTCTGCCTGTAATAATAAAAATTTCACTGAATTGGATCCATGGTTAATTAAATATGGCAGAAGAAAAGCTTGATCAATTTAAAGACCTGGTAATAGAAACTACTAGAAATAGAATCCACAAGACTAAAAAAATGTCAACAAGCTGTGGGATGACTAAATTTAACTGAGTATAACTGAGATCAAAAAGGAGATTAAAAAATATTTGACTAGCTGGACATGGTGGCCCACATGTGTCATCCCACCTCCTAGGGACACTGAAGGGGGAGGCTCACTTGAGCCCAGGAGTTTGAGACCAACCTGGGCAATGCAGCAGAAGTCCATCACAAATACATATATTTGGAAGAAATACTGCGTGTAGTTTTCCTTGATTTGATAAAACCACTGGACATTGTAAAAGCACTGTACCTAAGATTTAAGATTATATATGACATATGTTATTTTCTTTTTACCTAAATCTTTTAAAAAGATTATTATACAAAAATAATAATAACAACAACATACCATGAGGTTTGTAGTGTTTGTGTGTGTGTGTGCGTGTGTGTGTGTGTGTGTATGCACATGTGTTTATGTAACATAGCCAGCAATAGCCCAAAAGGAAGAGGGGAAAATGACAACACATTTTTGTGCATTCATATTCCAAAAATATAAAATTAAAAATAGTTCAAAACCCAAACATTTTTGAGTATTGACATGAAAAGTTCCTTACCTGACTTCATATGACGAGTTAGTCAAAATACAGATGCATTAAAATATTGTATAAAATTACCTTCAGTCTATGTGTGTATGATTTATAAGAAACATAAATGAATTTCAAGTTTAATACTCATGTTTTACTCTCAAGACAACTCATTACATAGATGCAAATAGTACAAAAAGTTGAAACTCGCTGGTCCTATGCATTTCAGATAAGAAATTCTGAACTTGAACTACTGAAAGAGTCTTGTACTCTTAGCCTTTTAGCTATCTCTTTCAGATCAGCAAATTCCCATTATCTCAAGGATTTACCCAAGAACCAGTTTACCTCTCTGGATTTCCTTTATTCTGGAGCCCTGTCCAATAATTTACCACTAACATGCCAGCTCTTTCAACATTTTAGAAAGATATTTTTGTCATATTACTTAAAAGTTTGTGTTGTTTCATCATGGCACTTTGTCCAAATAGATTTGTTCTTAGTCACCATTAACAACCCTGTAAATATTGTCTCTCCTGAATTCTTGTCTGTCTTTCAAAAATTCCCATTGTAAGAACTTTGGCTTTTTATTATACCATGTTTCTCAGGCTTTCATATTTTCCAATGCTATTGATTTTTTCCCCCATCTGTGCTGTATTCTAACTAATTGTTCATGTATTTATTTCAGTTTACTATTCTCTCTTTACATGTATTTAATTTACTATTTACATTTTTTTTGATTTTTTTATTTCAATGAATTTATTTTTTATTTTCAGATGTTTGGGTTGCTTCTTTTTGCAGAACCGCTTAATCTTTTTATAGGCTGCATCTTCATAGGATTTTAATTACTTTAAAAATATTTTGGTGGTATTAAATTTAATTAGTTTGTATTCCCATGTTTTGATTGTTTTATTATTATTGCCAGTATTTCAGGCTTTAATATTACTGTTAATTCAGTCTGCTAACTCTCCTTTTTGAAATATTATTTAACTTTTAAAATTTTTATTGTGAGCTAATTCTCTGTCTGCTTTTTGTTTTCTTTCTGTGAAGGTCTTTCTTGCCAGTGTTTACTTCTGTAAGAAAATCCAAGGATGTCACTTACTCTTGATTGGTGTTCATTTTATTTTCCAAATATTTAAAATCCAAGATATGTGGTTGGTAAATGTGAACCCCAAACTGAGAGATTGCTTAGACTCAGGAGTGTTTTTAGTCCTATATTCCAGGAAGAGAATAGTTCCTTGACAAACCTAATGATTCACTTTTCACTATTTTTTGGATTCTCTCTTCAATTTAGTATAACACTTATAAGATTAGGACTACTGTTTTTGGGGAGAAGGTGGTGTTTCAGTTCTTAGCTCCCACCCCCACTCCAGACCAACACCGCGTCTCTAGGGCAGCATTCTCAACTTGTGTACAGTTAACAACTTGGTCACATGATTCTATGCTTTGAATGATGTCCTTGAGTGCAGTAGGATGTTCAGCACAATTGCTAACTGATACTCACCAGACGTCACTGACACCGTCCATACTACACCACTCTCACCATTGTGCTAAACAAAAATGTCTCAGATATTGTCAAATGTCCCCTACTGGAGGACAAAATTATCCCCACTAAGAAGCACTGTTCTAAGGCCTGGCTTGGATCACAGTTCAAGGCCAGCCTGAGCAAAGTTAGCCACAGCCTATCTCAAGAAAAACCAAGCCAGGAGTGGTGGTGCACACCTCAAGAGGCAGAGATACAAGTATAGAGGTCTGAGGCTGGCCAAGCAAAAGTATAAGACTCTATAAAGAAAAACTAAACAAACAAACAAAACCCTAAGGGCAAAAAAGGGGTGGAGGCGTGACTCAAATAGCACCTGCATAGCAAGGTCAAGGTCCTGAGTACAAACCCTAGCACTACAAAAAAACCCCCACTGTTTTCTGTTATTAATCTTCATGCCTCCCATGCCTAGTCCCCTTGCCTTACATCCCACTCTCTCCCTTCCAGTATACTCTTCTTTCACTCCTGGTACCTGACAAATTCCATTTCAATTTGGCAATCTAAGATATCTATTTAATGTTTGTTTAAATTTATAGTGTTTCTATATGTTTCCAGTTAAAGAGCCTTTGAGTTATTTTAGGTTACCACTAATTGCATATGCAGGAAGAAATCCTCTGACTCTTCAAAGTTGAAGCAAGTGCCAAAACCTGCTCTTCCAAAACCTAGAAAACTGATGCAAATCCCCAATAACCCATTCACACATTTCCCAATGGCAACCTTAAGCCTGAAGAATGACAGCAACATCAGATATTAACTGTTATTGCAAACACCTGTAAGGTACTGAGATTTGCTCTTGTGGAGAGCATGGGTTTTCATCATTGACTGTAGAGACTTCATGTTAACACACACCCAGCATCTGCTCCTACTATTTGTCATCATTCCTATAGAATCACTTCAGAAAAGATATCTCTGGGATGACTTATGAGTTACTATGACCCTAAAATGTGTAATCTACACAAAAAAAGACTAAATGTTATTTTTATAATGCATTTCTTTAAATATCAAAATATCCCAGTCTAAATCCTTGAACACTTAGAAAAAAAACAGTAATGACTAATGACAAAACCATTGACTTCAGATTCAGAAGCCTAGAATCAATCCTAACTGTTTAGTTATATGATAGGAAGTAATTTTCCTATCTTCTCTGAGCTTTAGTTTCTTTCTGATTACTAAAATTGCTGCCTCACTTAAGGATTTTATTGGTTTAATAAGATAAATCTTGTATAATTTTTCTAAAATATAATGAGCTCTACAATCATAACACATTTGCAGATAAGTCTATAAAAATGTTGCGTTTGAGGTTTTTCCCAACTCACATTAGTAATGGACAAAATAAAATTTCAGATTTGTGAAATGTTTATTAAAAATTCCTAACACTAGGATTTGCTCCCTTTGTCCAGCAGAGGGCTAGCAGTCAAAAATCCAGTCATGTTTTGGACACATGCTATCTTTTCTTAAATTTCTCTGAGGTAAGGTGGGTTTGGTTACTAAATCCAGGTTTGTAAATTTTGCTTTTTCAAGATATAATTAGCCAAATTCCCCCAAAAGATCACCACTATTGTGGAATTTTTGCTGTAAACTTAATTTAAATTACTTTGACATGATTCTGGATTGTAATGTTGAAGTATTTCAAGACAATAATAGAAATATAATACTCTGTTATTTGTCAGAAATAAAAAAAAATTCATCATACTGCATCATTTTTCAAGCTATTTATAGCTCAAGTAGTGACTCCAAGAAGGGAGCACAAATTATCTGCAGCTTTCCTTGAATTATTCTGTACCAAGCATGATTCTAATTGTTTCAAAGTCATCTCAGTTAGAAGTAAGTGGCTTTTCAGCTATACTTCTGCCATCATTTTTGTTTAATATCAATAACCTTGCACCACTTCTGAATTATAAGCGAGAAGTTGGTCTTTCTTGGCAATTTGTGTGTATACACAGACATATGCATACATGGACTATATATGTACACATACATATGGAATATATACACATGTCTGTGTGCATGTATAGTGTACATACAGAAATATATATGTGTGGATGTATATAAAGTCATCCATTGGTATCTACAAAGGATTGGTCTAGGACCCTCTTTAGACAATATCAAAATCCATGCATGCTCAAATCCCCTATAAAAATGGCATGGAATTTGCATATCGTTTATACACATCCTCTCTCATTCCTTAAACCATCTCTTGCAATACCTAGTACAACAGACATGCTATGTAAATATTTATTTGGGGAATAACAACCAAAAATCTCTCTATATGTTCAATACAGAAATAAGTTTTTTCAGCACTAGGGTTTGAACTCAGGGCCTTGCACTTGCTAGGCCTGCACGCTATTACTTAAGCTACACACTCCCCAGCCCTTTTTTGCTTTAATTATTTTTTTCCTAGAGCCTACAATAGAACACAATCCTCCTACCTACAACCTCCCATGTAGCAGGGACCATCACACCTGGCTTGTTGATTGAGTTGGGATCTTGTTACCTTTTTCCCCCAGGCTGGCCTTGAAACGTGATCCTCCTCATTTCTGCCAGCCAAGTATCTAAGATTATAGGTATGAGTCACCATGCCTAGCATTTTCAAATGCTTTATATCCACAGTTGGTTGAATTCCCAGCTGTGGATCCATGAGTGTGGAAGGCCAACTGTGTTCAAACACATGTATATGTGCACTGATTTCTGTTGAGAGGGAGAATGCATGATGAGAGATAATTAGATTGCTCCTTTTTCCTTTGAAAGTGAATGTATTTTTCCACAAAGAATAATTTTTATGATGAACAAAATTGTGAACACAATAGTAATGACGAGGTAACATTATATAATGGAAGAAGTATTTGACTTCAAAGCACAAGAGCTATTGGAGAATGGCTGTGGTGGAGGGAGGAGTGTAATAAGGCAGACAAGAGAAAGCCTTGAGTCCCCCCTAGAGGCTGGTGTGTGCAAATGCTTGTCCTCTACATCACTTTCTTATTTTTATTCTTTTCCTGGGACAATTAGAGGAAAGCTGTTCTGGAGAGAGGATACAATATCAGGAGGAGAAAAAAAATGCTTTTCTGTGTTATTTAATCCACTTATTTGTTTCTTAATTGGCCAGCTGGAGAATGGCACAAAAACAGGACTTGTAAAACCTCAGTAATAGTTCCCCCAGCAAACCTCAAAAGATCAGGACATCACCTGAATTACATGCAGCCCTATCTTTACTATATCCTAGGTCAGGCCATTGCTGAGCCCTCACTTTCCCACTTGTGATCATACATTACCCTATGGCCGATGAAGAATACCAGTCTGGAGCATAAAATGTGTACCAGGTAACAATAGATAATGCCAGAGATATCAAATGACAAGTTTTCTATAACCCTATAAAATACATTTTAACTCATTACCAATGCAATCATTTGGTGACATAGAGTAAGGAATGTCTTAAAAAATGATATACTCTCATCTTAATCCTGAAATATATAAAATGACCTCTGATTCTCCCTTGGTCATGTGGGAGCTTATTTCTGATTGAGCCTCTTCACCATCAGCTTCAACATGGGATGTCAGTAAAACTAAGGTTGATCTTTTAACACCTGTTAAGATGAATTACTCCCACCCTTCATATTTTGCTTAGCCTCTTTTCAAATTCCATTGAGGTCCAAGAAGAATTTAGAATACCAGCATATCAGCGTTATTTAGACAATGCAAATAGAATCCCAAAATAAAATGTGATCACTGAAACAGCTTAAAATCTTCAGTACAAACTCCATCAGTAAGTGGGAATATCAAATAAAGAAAACAAGATATTGTCAGGTCTGAAATCACTGCCACACCCACAGAATGTGATGTTATCTGGGGAAACAGGATAGGTAGGAGAAACAGAGAAAAGAACAATAGCAAGTTTCTGTGTTTTCAATTTTGTTTGGCTCCAGCATCTATTCATTCATTCTAATTGTTTAGAATCTGCCTACTGCGAACTGACAGAAATTTTTGTAAATAATTCATTAAGAAGTTCTCCGATTATTTATTGCTAGGTAAAACCCACCCCCAATTCATCCCTTTAAGCAACAACTTATTTTCTTTCAAGGTTCTGTGGGTTGACTGGGCTCAGCTAGCAACTCTCACTTGTGTCTACTGAGATTCCGACAGATGATAGCTAGAGTTATTTGAACAGTCACTTGAGATGAACGAAGAAGTGGCTTAATATTCCAGGTTGTTGGTACAGGCTATCAAGTGAGAACTCATATGTGGTGTTGATCACAGGATCCACATGTGGTTCTCTCATGTAACTTAGACTTCTCACCATATAGCAGCTGGATTGTGACAAGAATTGCTCTGAAATCACACATAAGAGGCCCAGGAAGAAGCCAAAAGAACTTTTATGACTTTACCTTGGGAATAAATTAGCATTGTGTTCACCAGGTAGAATCAATCAAGCAAACCACGAAGGTGTCCCAGATTTAAGAGGAGGTACAGTAGATTCCAGTGCTCAATGTGGAACAGCAGGAAGGAAAAACATTGATGGTAGCCATCTTCGCAGACTGACTACCACAAAGGGATGGATAATTAAATGTGGCCATATGGTTCTCATACCTTGGAGAAACTATTTTTACTATTGACACATATGACTGATGCCTCTCTGTGAATGACAAATTAAATATTTAGTCAGGGTTTTATAGTAATAGTAGCTTCTAGTCCCCAAGTGATTCCTGAGTCTATCTTGCACCCATGAACATTCAATTCATAGATTTAATATTGCTTGACCTCTCTTTCCATCATATCAAATATTCTTATGGACTCCCCAATACTACTTTTAGTTACTTGCATTTCTAGCATCCTAATTGTAAATTGAGTGGACTATGTCCAAGAATACAGCCTACTTTCCTGTACCAAAGTTATAATAGGCAAATGTCCAAGCAATTTCATGGTCTTGTATTCTTGAAACACAGTTTCTAGCTCAAGCTTCTTTTTATTTCTGCAACACAGCAGGATTCAATAGTTCCTTCAGCCCCCAAACCACTAGTATTGAAAGTCGGATAAATAAGTTTTCAGAATCCTGTAAAAAAATGATATGTCCTTTTTATTATATATACTTCTTCTCAAAACTTTATCAAGTCTCAGCATTCCTGGACCTTCAATAAACTTTGTTACAAAGTGAACAATCTTTCTTCAACTCTTTTTATTTATGATTCCATTTCAAGTGAAATAATTTATCAGTCCCAAAACTCAGCCAAATGATGAGATGAGACCTTCATGACTATCATCCCACACATAGCTACCTGCCCATCCAGGCAATGGATTGTCAAAATAATTTCTTTTCTCAGAGACATCTTATTATGCCAGCAGACCCAAAGAGAACTTAGCTGAGCAATGGCCCTTATGCAGAGAGGTGAAGATAAATCCCAGAAATAGATCTTGATAGATTTCCCCACAATTTGGCTCTCTCTTTCTCCTCTCTCTCTCTCTCTCTCTCTCTCTCTCTCTCTCTCTCTCTCTCTCTCTCTCTCTCGTACAGGCGTTTGAATTCAGGGCATTGTGTTTGCTAGACAGTCATTCTACCACTTGAGCCGCTCCTATCTCTTTTTGCTTTTTAGTTACTTTTCAGATAGGGTTTTGCTTTCTTCCTAGGCCAGCATTGGATCACAGTTCTCCTACCTATGACTCCCACATAGCTGGGATTACCAATATATACCTGCAAACCCAGCTGGCTGGTTGAGATGGGGTCTCACTAACCTTTTACCTGTGCTGGCCTCAGACCCCAATCTTCCTGATCTTTGCATCCCTCCTAGCTGGGATTGCAGGCATATATCACAATGCCTGGCTAAAAGACACACTTTCAACCAAACATCTTTTTCTTTGTAAAACTGAATTTGCTGTTCTTCTCTGAAAACTAAAATGTTCTGTCTAGGTGGTATTCTACCCAACTACTATGAGCAATTGATTTTGTTTGCTTTATTTATTTGAATTTGTTTTATTTATAATATTTGAAGAGTTGGCATTTTATTAAAAGCAGTGCTCGGATGATTTTTTTGGGTATGATTTCAAAAGCACAAACAGCAAAAACAACTGAAAAAAATAAGCACAGCAAAGAAAACCAAGAGACATCATCAGATGGGAGAGAATGTTTGCAAAGTATACATTGGATAAGGGATTAATATCCAAAATATATAAGGAAACACACAGTGCAATTGCAAGAAAACAAATTTTCTCATTAAAAAATAGGCAAAGGACCTGAGCAGGCATTTTTAAAAGAAGATATACAAATATTCAATTGAACATTGCAAAATGTTCAAAATTGCCAATCATCAGAGAAATGAAAATTAAAACCACAATACAATGTCACCTCATACTTGTTCAAGTGACTATTATTTTTTAAAAAAGATTAAAGATAACAAGTATTGGTGAAGATGTACAGAAACATAGCCCTTATGGAAAACAGCATGGGGGTTCCTCAAAAAATAAACTAAAACAAAGGTACTAATGACACAAGAATCCTTCTGGTAGATATACAGTGAATTCAAAGGAAATAAAATAAATCTATTAAAAATATGTCTGGGCATCCATGTTCAATACAGCATTATTTACAATAGCCAAGATATGGAATTAATCTAAATATCCCATCAAAGGATGAATGGAAGAAGAAAATGTGATATATATATATATATATATATATGTATATAATGAAAAATTATTCAGACTTAAAAAATGAAATAATGTCCTTTGTGACAACATAAATGGACCTGGAGCACAGGTCCAGATAAGCCAGGCACAGAGACACAAATATTCTGATTTTACCTTATGTGCAACCCCAAAACATCAAACTTATAAAAGTAGAGAGGAGAATGGTAGTTACCAGGGGCTAGGAATAGGGGGATGTAGAGGGGATGTTGAGCAAAGGATACACTATTTCATTTAGACAGGAGAATTAAGTTTAAGCCCTCTGCTGAAAATCATGGTAACTAACATTACTAACAATATGTAGTATACTTGAAGTTTGCTATACAGAAGACTTTAAATGTTCTCATCACCAAGAACAACATGTGAGGTAAGGCATAGGTACATTAGGTTAATTTATCCATTCCATAATGCATTACTATCAAAACATCTTATTGTAAACCATAAATATATATACCACTTTATATGACAACTTAGAAATTAATTATTAATTGAAAATAATTTTTAAAACAGTGCTCAGTATTCTCTAAACAAGCTTGAGAAAGTCCTAGTGGAAGGAGAAGAGTGAAGTTGGAGTAGGAGTGCAAGAAAGGTGTCAAAAGTGTGGCTCATAGTTTCCCTCTAGCCCCACAAAGGGTGTTTTCCTACAGACTCTCCATCCTGAAATATTGGTGTCAGGTGCTGCCTTCAGGGTACCACCTAGCACCTACCAAGTCTTTTTGCTTCTGTGAATAGCCAATGTCTAGGAACCCATCTTGCCAGATCTCTCCAGGTCATTGAGCACACACTCACTCGTGCATACACACACATACACACACACACACACACACACACACGAAGAGACTAGGGGTGTCCCTCCTCTTCCTCCCCCTACACATACACACACACACACACACCTTGAAGTAAGACACTTGGAGCAACTTTAAAACAGATTTAAATCCTTAACACACAAAAATACGATCTTCTTCTAAAGACTCATTCCATAGTGAGATGAGAATGAAAAGGTGTAACACAAAGCAGAGATTGATAAAATCTCTTTATCATCCATCCACCCTTTCCTCCTCAGAATTCTTTAAGCAAGCAAACCACTGTTTCTCTGTCTTCTTTACCAATTCTTCCCACAGCACCCAGCAACCCAGTACTTAGCAAAACAAAAGCCTGCAGTTAGCTAGAGCTCTTCCTCCTTGGAGTGCAATTTAGCGACTGTCTCTCTTACTCCAGCCAGGACAAGAAGTGGGGGCATCCCACCTTCTCTACAGATCTCTGCCATTTCCCAGACAAGTCCCTCTTCTGCAACAGTCGTTGCACAGACCCCTGCAATCGAACTTTGGCTACAGGCATTTCATATAGATACTGAAAACTGAAGTAATAGTCTGTCAGATGAAGGTTTTAATCAAATGAAGTAGCAGCAGGCCATAGACAAATATTCAGTGACCTGGAAAATTAAAATGAGGATTAATTTAAACCAACAATATGTTGTGTGAGAGATTTTAAATAGTGAAAAGTCAACTATCTTTGTTTCTGAGATAATTTGTTTGTTTTCTCTGCCACAGTAGAAAATGGCTGACTCTGACTTGTATGTAGGGCACAAAACTAAACACGAGTAAAGATAATAATAAAAATACATTATATTCGTATTTACATCATGACACTTGCATTAACATTTTAAAAATGTGATATTTTTATTGCATTCTTAAATGCTTGTATTATTTAACTGAGAAAGATAGATAGTAATTTGGGAGGAAAAAGGCTTTTGGTGTAGATCAACTATAAGGTGTAATAGTTCTTTCACTAACTAATTGTGTAAGTTTGGCCTGATCTCTTTCCCAATTTAAACATTAGGTTTTTCTTTTGCCTGAAAAACTAAGTGGTTGAAATGAGATCAGGGTCAGCCCTGTTCTGCCTGTGGACACCCCGGAGTTATAATTGTTTCTAGAAAATGTGGTCATGGCCAAAATTCACATTAGTTTCGCACAAGTATATAATCAGTGTTTGAGATGCACCAATTTAGGAACAGCTTAACGATGGTTTGATGCCGTGGCAGTTGGTTCTCTGTTATTGCTGCTGCTATCATTCTGGGAAAGCAAATATTCTTCACTGATTGTCGCTGTTCTGAGGTGTGTGCATCAAATAATAGGCAGTTTTCAAGCCTCTTTGACAGGTGCAATTACCTGCACCCAGACACCCACACGAATAAGCCTGATGAAGTCAGACATGTGTTTTGCTACACATGCTGCTTGCATCCCACTACAGCCTCATGATATTCTTTTCTCTGGCAGAGAGTGAGAAATGTGAGTTCTCAGGAATTTGAGCACCTGAATTAATCCTCAAACAGTCTAGCTGACTACTGTGGCAAAAGGCAAACACAGAGACCCAATGTAAGCAGACAGAGATACATGTTCAGAGAACAGTGCGGGGCCACTGGATAGCAGGGAGGAACTGCTGCTGTCTTTTAGTTCTAGAATCTGTCCTAACAATGTAGATTATCTTCCTCTGCACATTCAGGTCCCATTTTGTGTAGTGTAGGATGGCTTTAGGCTTTAAATAAAGGCTAAGTAGTCTCTATCATCTCTTTCCACCAGCATTAAAGAAGAAGAAAATAATCCAAGACATGAATTCCAGTGATGCCAACAATGAATGGGTGAAGTTATGGATGGTGACAAAATAAAACCCGCAGACAGCACTAACTCTGCTGTTCATACTCTATTTTGTGCCCTCAGACCTGCATCTCAGTGAATGTCCCTGTCCTGTATTGTCAATCTTGCAGAAGAGATAGGAAACATGGAAGTATGGATGACATTTTTCTCACATACCAGAGGAAGGCTTGTTAACACAGGGTTGGGTTATGCTTTTTTCTAGATATTAATTTCTCCCATTTTATAGTTATCCCTGCTGTTTTGAACTGAAAATTAGTATTTCTTTTTGTCACAGCTGATACATCTACTGTTGACATAGATATATAGACAATGTACTGATGGAGTCATTTGTAATCTTGCCTCCTCGATACTGCATTTATAAATTTATTCCTTGGATGGGGTTTGTTTTATAAGTTGAAGTTTCCAAAATAGAAATTTTAGTTCTTTTCTTCTTTTTCTCCCTCTCATAACCAAAATATTGGCTATGTGACTCCAGTGTACTGAGCTTGAGTGATGTACCACAGAGAACAGAGAATTTCACTGGGTTAGGTGAGTTGGAGGAAAGAGGATGCATTCATTTTGGGGTATATTTTGAGGGTGACACTGTTGCAGTAGTTATCCGGGGAGATAGTACTTTGGAACTCAAGCAAGATGTGAAAGTAATGTGTTTAGATTTGAAAAAAATATATAATCAGGCAGGTGGTAATTTGAAAATGAAGCTATTTTATGCCAACTTTAATCATTGTATCCCATAGCCTATAACACATTTCTTAAATCATTTTAGAAACACCATAAATGATTGCCTAATGACAAAAATTAATATATGACTAAAATCTTGAAGTAAAAGTGTACAGATTTTTATAAGCAGAAAATTGAAAATTGATTTCTGCCGGAGTTTCATATTTGAGGGTAGTAAACAGCCCAGAAGTTAAAGGCCTAGAAGGAGTACATCAAAAGGCAGTGAGAGGGCAAGAAGAGCGAAAGTTGAGGAAGTAAAGAATTCTAAGGAAGAAACAGTGGAAAATAAATTAGAATTCTGCCCAGATCAAAGAGAAAGAGAACAGAAAATAGATCATAGCCTTTGGTCTAAAGGGCCTTTTGTGGCCAAGTAAAGAACTAGTAGTTTTAATGAGAGAAAAAGAGTGGAAGCTTCCTTGCAAAGGAATTAGGGTGAATTCTGAAAATGCAGAGAAGCCAGCCAGAAGTCTTTCTAGTTCAGATATCTCAGAGTGAAAGGAGAAAGAGAGGACAAAGATTATAGCTCCTCACAGTGCAATAGTTGCAGGGGAAATATTTATGAAATTAGAGGAGATTTCAGCATTGTAACAAGAAAACAGGAAAGCTTTTAAAGATGTTTTTCACTCCTGAATTTATTTGACACTCTTGACTTTCTGCTGTATTACACTGTATGCACCATTAGAGTTCCAGAATTATTTTTTAAAATAATCAGTCTTAAGCACATGTTGACATAGGCACTAATTCTCTTTCTGCTAATTCTTTCACTAATACTGTATTCTGTTTGCAGTGGGAAACATTCACTATGATTCCATTGAATAGATGGAAGGAAGATAAGTTGATTTGTTAAAGAAAGAGAAAGTCCTGTAAAAGTGAAGAGCACACACATTTTTTTTTTACTTTGCAATATCCAGTTAGCTGTAACTGATTCTTGTTACTACAACAGATCTTAAAATCCTGCCTTATGAACTTTAATGGGATTAGTGGAATCACTAAGTATTATTTGAGCTTTTGCCTCATTTACTGTGATTTAGGAAGCCAGATGTACAGTGGGCAAATTCTAGGCACTTTTTGACTGACACTGTCATTTAAGGCAAACATGGCCAGCTAGTCCTCATGCTGTGATATCTTATGGTTTATTCTAATATATACACCCTGTGCATGTGTATAGGTGTGTAATAGAAGCATTTTGAAAAGTGTATTTTAAAAAAATTTTTCTTACTTTGTAACTTTTTTTACTTTATTCACTATAAGTCCTTTACACCAGATGAACTACTTGACCAAAATTATTGAGCCTCTTGATCAGTGCTTACATTTTTTCCGAAGAATGTAAAGCTCTTTGAGTAAATGAATCAAGGAATTTTACAAAAGATACAAGTCAACTTCCATTTTATATCTGAGGCTCCCAAGTCAGGCCTATTAAACTGGACAGCAATTTGTAAAACACAAATAACTGTAACAAAGTATCTTGTAAAACTTAACAATGTAACAGTAATTTACATCTACTCTCTGGTAACTTTTTTTTCTATACTTATGGTCCTATAAATGAAAATGGAACTTAAATAAATAAAATACATTATTAAGCTTGGGTATGTCATCAGAGAAACACAGAGCAACACTGACCACTTACTCTTATCATGCCTTTTACATATTTATTAAAGATTTATTTCTAAGACAGCAAAATCAGGGCTCTTATATTATTGGCTTTTCTTCAATTTGCAAGATGATCAAAGAAATGCTGGAAAAGATTTCCCAAGGGGAAAGTAAAGTCAGTTCTTAAGAGGACATAAATATTTACCAATGGATGCAAATTATCTGTGTATTTTTATTAGGCATGCACTTTGAAATGTTAACTCAAAGCTCAGCTTCCAGTCTGAGCTTTCTGGAATGTGATAGAACCAGGAATTCCGTGTAGAACACCTGGTTCCCAGGCCAAGGCTGTCAGAAGGCCATCTTGTGTTAGAGGATGAAGGAAACTGGAGAGCATGTGAATATGAATTCAAATCTTACTCCCATGAAGTGATGGGTGACTTTGCAAACTCTGCTATGAGTGTTAAGCTCCTTAAAGTTTCTTTGCTGTAGGGTTTTTGTGAGACTTAAATGAAATAATGTTTATGAAAGCACTTTTTAGGATTCTATCAAAATGATAAGAATTGTGATGTGTTTGCCAACGGAAAGCTGTGCTGATCCTGGAATGGCCTTGTGGGAATGTTTTCAATGGGAAAGAAATTGCCTATCAAACACTCTCAATCACAAATGCAAATCCTGCTGGCAAATTCCAGAAAATACACATTCATATACATATTCTAACTCTCTGTGACTAAGGGAATGGAACAGCTGCTGCTGTTAGTATCACTATCACAGTCATTATTCTTAGATTACTGATGACAAAGCCAGGATCAAGGGAATAAGATTGTAAATGTGTGTTTGTGTGTGTGTTATGAGGTGTGTTTAAGTTAAAGTTTTAACTTAATGTCAGCCACATAGAAAGCACTCAAGAAATGGCATTCCTACTGCCATTAAATTCAACAAATTTTTTGTTGTTTTATTCAAAGACAGCACGATTTAGTATCTATTACTCAAGGATTATCTGCAGGTCTAAGTAGATTGCTTTGATATCAAGGGACATGTGGAAGAGTAATGTGGTTTAGTTTGTTACTGGGATTCTTTGGATAGGTCAAACTAACCACAAGTTATAAGACAGAGAGGCAATAGTATATGTTTAAATGTTTCATGTTATTTCTGATGCTGGGATATTTAGTTGACTAAGAGTTTGAAAACTAGGGTGAATTCAGAGTAACAACAACAAAAATAATAAATGTTAACTGAGCCCTTACATTGTGTTCCAGATATGGATTTTTTTTTGTCTGTGTAAGCACCTTGGAATAATGAACAAAAACCCATTGAGTTGGTATCATATAGGTTTATTGATGAAGAAACCAGATGCTGAGTGAGCAAGTGGTCAATTCTGGCTATGAATCCAGGTACCCTAACTCAAGCTGAATAAATGTGACCATAGTGTACAGAGAAGGAGACTTAATGGATCCTCTTCTATACTTTGCTTGTAAAACCACTAGCATCTAGGGAAAAGTCTGAAAGTTACAAGTAATTATTGCCTTGATGTAGGATAAGCAGCATGATGAGGACTCTTGAGCACATGTTAGATGAAAGCATTTGAAATTGTACTTATCCAAGTCCAATAATATGAATGAATCATCTTCAAGTATTTAAAGGACAATCAACTAGAAAAGAAATTAGAAATGCATCCTTAAGAGACACTTTTAGGGTTGTTGGGTAGAAGTTAGATCAGCTCTAAACATTGAGCATGACCATCTGAGCTTATTCAGAAGGTAGATGAGAAAACAATTTTATAAAAGTTTCCAATATATTAAGTAGAAAAGTTAATCTATTATAGGAAATACTTCTGATATCCCTTGAGAAACAAAAGCAAATAATTGAATGTTTCTTTAAATATTTCTGGATGGAAATGTGTTTTTTCAAAAGTAAGTCATTCTAAGGCTAAATCATCTTTTCAGGGTTCCTGGAGTAATATGTTGGATTATTTCATCTCCAGCACCTAGCTGTACTCAGTCAGGATGAAAGGCATCCCTGTAAATGTGAATAAAAAGTGTATCAGGTGGATGCCAATGGTTCACACCTGTAATCCTAGCTACTTGGGAGGCTGAGATTGGTAGGATGGCAGTTCCAGTCCAGGCAAAAAAGTTCATGAGATCCTGTCTCAATGAAAAAAAACAAAAACAAAAATGAAAAAAAAAAAACAAAAAACACTGGCATGGTGGCAGATATCTGTTATCCCAACTACTATAGGAAGCCTAAAATATGAGAGTCATGATCCACACAGGAGTGGTACATAAGCAAGATTCTAATGCCCAAATAACCAGAGGTAAGTGGGTTGGAGGTGTGGCTGAAGGTGTAGAGCACCTGTCTACCAGGCATGAAGCCCTGAGTTCAAACCCCACTGCCACCAAAACAACGGTGTGTTTTCCTCCTGATTTTTGAACTGCTATAATGATGGAGCTGATGACAAAGGGGACATAGAATCAGGAATTACACAATAATGTTGAAAATTTCTTGAGGTGATAAGATCTTTATAATGAGGGGAGATGGTGCTGTTCAATTTTTAGATTTTTAACAAGAAATATAAGCTTTGTGTGCTAATTTGAGTAAAACCCAGCTCCATACCTGTACTGTACATAATCAATATATAATTGGAGATTGTGGTTTGTTTTGTTTGATTTTTCACTGAATTTCCACAGATCCAGTTGATATACATGAGTATTAAAAGAAGGCTGATTGATTTGTTTAAGACTTTTACTTTGCTTCTAAGATCAGGATCAGACTCTGGAATGATGATGGCACAGGTTATTTACAGACTTAAAATTAAGATATTATTAACAGCAGTGTATTCAGGGCTAACGTACAACTGTGGTACCAGAGAAAGAAAGAGGAGTAAAACACATAATTAACAAGTATATTCTCCACTGCTCCACACCTACAGGGTACGATATCTTTCTCAACTGCTTACTTTGTGTTTGCCCAGGTACTTCAGAGGCCTTGGGCCTGCTGCGTAGAAATGTTAAGAGACATCCTTGTCATGACATCCTTGTCATGACATCCTCTTGCCCCCTGCACTCCAGCTGTCTACCTTGAGAAGATGAGAAGAGCACAACCAGACAGATGATCCCAAACAAGAAAATCTCAGCCCCATCCACAACATGTAGCATGATTGGAGAGCCAACCTGAAAAGCTAAGAAAACTAGTGGTTTTAGTTTAGAGAAGACATGTTAGTGTCAAGAAAAACAAAATCATCTAATTCATAAGACAATGATAAAGAGGCTCAGAGATGAAGAAATATCACAATTACAGACAAAATATTTAAGAGACCATAAAGTTAATAAAACACTGAAAAGAATGCATGATAGCAATGAGATTCTCATGCCCAAAATGGCTTTTTGTTACCAAAAGGAGAGACGTGATCCAATGGGAAAATAGATGGAGCAATAACACTTCAATTGGTACAGAATAAAGATGTCTGTTCCTCAGAAACAGCTGAGCTGAATGTAGCTGAGTATATTTAATATCAGGCATTATGTTATTGCATAAGAAAGTACTATAAACATAGTGGCTTAAAATGGCTCTCATTTTTGTTCCACAATTTCTGTGGATCAAGAGATCAATAACAGGCTAACTGGGTGCTGAGGCCAAAATTTTAAAAAGGTCAGGTCAATGTACTGGCTGAGTCACATTTCCATTTGGAGACTTAACTAGGGGATATCCCTCAGCTCCTTGGCAACGTTTAGGTTCATACAACTGCAGAATTCATGGCAGCTTGATTCTTTAATGGGAGGAGAGAGAGAATGATAGAGTCTTTTACTTCTTGGAAGTCCTGGATCCTTTTTTAAAAGATCATATGATTCGGTCAGACCCACCATTTAATATCACTTTTAATTAACTCAAAGTCAACGTATTAAGTACATTTGCAAAAATCCTTTGACCTTTGCCACATAATGCAACAGAACCTGGAAATGACAGTCCATCACCTTTGCCGTATTTTCAGTTAAGTCACAGTTTCCACAGCACATAAGGGAGGATTGTACAACTCCTATAGTGAGTTGTCACTATAGGATGGGTCTACCACAGCATTCACTAAGCTGTATTTAAAATGACATAACTCTGAAGACCTTACAATTTGCCCACCAATGAAAGGAAACCAGGTATGGAACAGAGTAGGATATGGTGATGGCAAAGTAGAAATGAGTAACAAGGTTCAGACCTGAAGCATTGTAGGGATCTGGACAGTTGAAACTAGGCAGCTATGGCTGGTTCTTTTTCAATATACAATTTTAGTTCTTTAAAAATCAACAAGTAATCTAAGATAAAATCAACAAAAAACCTCAGCTACAAAAAATGTAAGTAAAGAATTCTACTAACATAGCATGAGAAACGGGAAATTCTTAGATCACTTTTAGAGATTTCCCAAATTCTCTATACTTTGTCAGCATGTAAGCCATAGCTAGTTTAAGGCTCACTTTAATAATATTATCTAGCTTTATTGATAGTTTATTTCCTTTTTTTTTTTTTTGCCTTGGGCTTAATTTTGTTTTTTAACATGTCTTCTTTTTTCATTTACTTTTATTAGAATTTACATTTTAAAACTTATAGAAGCTTTGGAATAGGAAATCTTATTACAGTGGATAAGGTTTTTGTTGTCCCTCTGCATACCCCACCATTAGAAATTTGAATTCTTTTTTTCTTTTCTCCTTTTATTTTATCAGTTTTACATTTACTTACATGTGTACACATTGTTTGTGCCACCTTCCCCCAACCTCCGGCTTCGAGGCAGAACCTGTTCTGCCCCATTCTCTGATTTTGTTGAAGAGAAAATGCAGAGATAAGAAAGATATAACATTTTTGCTAGTTTGGGATAAAGGTAGCTATCCAGAGAGATTCCTAGTGTTGCTTCCATGCACATGTGTATTGCAACCCACATTGGTTCATCTCTGCCAGACCTCTTTGCTACTTCCTGGTCCCCTTCCCATAGTGGCCTATGCCAGTTTAAAATTACTTTATTTGCCCCTCAACAGGGAGCACATCAACCACATTCAAGTTTTAGGTTTCTTTCACTTTCCCAATTCCTCCCATGTGCGTTCTCCCCTTAGTGTGTGACCCATGTCCAATAATATTACTGCATTTGTTTTGGGTATGGCTGGGTTTTTTAAAGAAACATTCTAAAGAAGTGATTCAGTGTGGATAGACATGTTCCTTACTACCCACCAGAGTCAGACAGACTCACCTAGAAGAGGAAATGCTGCCAGGTTCAAAAAAACCCCTTGTAATTTGTAAGCACTGCAAGAAGGGCTGGCTAGGCAGGCCTGTACAATGGCCATTTATATCTCAGAGACCCCAAGAAGGATGCAAGTGTGGCTGCATTTCAGTACTGGCCAGGACAGACATCTAGTGGCAGCAGGAAACTGGGATGGTTGTTATCTGGTGAGCACATGTCCTCCAGCCAGGCAGTGCATGGAGATTATGAGCTAGGCTGCTGGTAATATGTGTGTTCCTGAGCCATCCATCCACAAATTCAAGTTTTGAGCAAAGCATGCTTACGTTACACCTGGTAGTATCTTCACAGGCATCTAAGAATATTTACATCCGTTCTTGTTAGGAAATATGCTGCCATGGAAATAATTATAAATTCTAGGAGATACATTATGTTTTAGGGTCAGTGTGTGTGTGTGTGTGTGTGTGTGTGTGTGACAAAGAGAGACAGAGACAGAAACAGAGAACACAGGTTGACCGGGAGAACATTTTAAGTAAATGGAAGGAAAGGGTGTGTGAAGACAGAAAGGTACTGTGCTGCTCTGGCTCCTCCAGGTTCACCCAACTCCTCAGGATAAACTCGACTTCACCTTCCCCACCCTCTGCGTGGCTTCCTGCAAAAAATGAATCTTAAAACTTTAAGGTATGTCAAAAAATAAGCAGAGGAGGACTGGGCTTGAGAATTAGCAATAAAGAAGCTAAAAGAAGGAGAACAAGTTGACCTGCATGGTACAGAGCTGAGAGGGAGGGGAAAGACACGAAAATAAAGAGCAATGAATGAGTAAGGCCATGATAAAGGGCTTGGGGAGGTGTAGAGCTTTGGGGTATTGATGAGTCCTTGACTGTCCTGCAGTCTGAGGTGAAAGAAAGGCATGAAGGAAGAAGAGAAGGGCTGTTGAACTTATTTTATCATAATTATGGTATTTTGAGAGAACCAAGTTACATATCAGGAATTACTTCCTTCCTTCCTTCCTTCCTTCCTTCCTTCCTTCCTTCCTTCCTTCCTTCCTTCCTTCTTCCCTCCCTCCCTCCCTCCCTCCTTCTTTCTGTACTTCTCTTTATCTTTTTTGTAATACTGGGTTTTAAGCTCAGAGCCTTGTGCTTGCTAAACAAGTGCTCTGCCTCTTGAGCCACACCCCCATCACTTTTTGCTTTCATTTTTAAGTAGAATGTCATGTTTTTACATGGGATAGACACAATGCAATCTTCCTTCCAAAATGTCTGCCTCATAGCTGGAATTATATACCACCACGCCCACTTTGTTGGTTGAGATAGGGTCACATTATCTTTTTGCCTGGGCTGACCTTAAACCACAAACTTCTCAATCTCTGCCTGTCATGTAGCTCTGATTATCAACCTGATTGCTTTTATCCTAACATCTTATTGAATGACTACCACATAGTGGATATTCAATTATTACCTGTGAATGAGTGAATACTTTAATTCACTCTCCTAAAAATCCAGTTGTATCAGCTCAGGTACAGTCAGTATGAGTGATTTGTAGACTGGTGATAGTTTATTTTTATAGCACAGTCTAGGCAAGAGTCCATTCACTGAGCCACCCCTGTCCCCTCTCAATCTTTTGTGCCTGTTGGCATGCTTGTACTCACTTTCATCTATTTGCTTACAGGTTGTTTGAGGAAAACATCCTGTGTTATTCATCGTCCTGGCTATTTTAAAGAAACATTTAAATATAAGAAATGCTTTAATTATTAAATCAGGTCTGGCAGGAAATCAATTTGGCAGCAATTTACCAGTAGTCTGTGTTACTGAATGTATTTGAAATGACAAAATTGAATATCTTTGAAATTCTTCCATGATCTGAAAGTTTTAAAATTCAAGTGAAATGGAGTTTCCCCTCAATTACTCCCAATTAGTAATGTTGAGTGATATGCATACATGATACACAGATGCATCACCATACAATAATAAATTCTGTAGGCTTCTCTTTGTTTTTCTCATCATGGGATTTTATTATATGAAACACTGCATCCCACACCCTCCCAATCCCAAGGGAAGGCCTGACTATTAATTGTTTTATTCAAAAGTTTAGCAGTCCTTTTAATTTATGTACATTCCATTCACTAACCTTTTCATTCTCTAAGTTAGTGATCTCTCTCTGTTTCCAAATTGATTGGTAGAGTTTGAAACAGTTATATCAGAATTCAGATTAATGTTTGTGGCTTAAGTATTTGATGTATAAAGTAAATGTTTTATTATTTATTCCCTACCTACTCCTTAAAAAAGTAAAATGGGTTGGCATATCATAATAAACAAAATTGGCAAAATACAACTAACTATTAAAACAAGGGTATACAAGTGAGAATTCAATGATGTCCTAGAACAAGATGAATATTTAAATACCAAGGAGCTGATAGTCTAGTAGTGATAGACACAGTAGGGGTAGCAAAATAAAAATAATAATAATAATAAATAATAATTTTTTTAAATCCCAGGAGATGGACAAAGTCAAGCCATTAAAAAGTGTGGGGGGTAGGGAGGGAGTTGTAGGGAGCAAATCCAATGCCAAAATTGCAAATGAACATATAATAAAAAAAGGTCTGGGATGTAGCTCAGTGGTAGAATACTTGCTTAGCATGTGTGAAGCCCTGAGTTCTATCCTCAGCACTGGGAAGGGAGGGAGGGAGGGAGGGAGGGAGGAAGGAAGACAAAATTAAAGTGTCCAAAGATGAGATGTAGAGTTAAATGGAAGCAAAAACAAAGGAGAGAAAAAGGGAGAGGTGTTCTTAGACCCAATGAGGCTGAAGTGCTCAGCTTGCTCCTTCTGAACCCTGACTCATGCTGAGTCATGGGTCTGTTTTGTTTACTGGCTTCAGTCAGCATGCACAATGTAATGGGAAGCCTGTCTTCAATTGACAATTATTAGTAGTAAAAGAGAAGAAAAAAGAAAAATGGATTCCAGACCAAAAACAAGAATAGGATTAAATTCTAGAGAAATTTATCCTTCAGATGTAACAGGAAGAAGAGAGGAAAGTGAAAGATAATTATCTAAGCTATAGAACCAACAAATCACAAATCAGCCTCTTTCTCCCTCTAAATTAAAGCGAGGACATTTTGGCTACATCATTTATGAAGAATGATGTTAATACTTGAGGAGAGAAAAATGCTCTTGTAGCAAGGTTAACAAGAAAAGTCCTTATAACAAGGTCATTAAAATGATGTTATTATTATCTGTCTTCAGCATAGGTATGAATATCATCTATAAGTAAGGAAAATAAAGCTTGAAAACTAAATGCTGTTCACTCCAGTTTTCACTGTTGAAACAAAAACTAGTTGCTATCCATTTATAAGAGGGACTGAGTGTCTTACAATGAATGAAAGGGAAGACAGGGTTGAGATACATACATTTCTTCCAAAGGCAATGGGTGGGTATTGGGGGGAAGAGGCCAGACGGAGAACTTAATGGCATAAAGCCTCTAGATCATTCCCATTTAAAGCTGCATGTGTGGAAGACAATAATTCCTGCAGAATTGGATTGCTCCAAAGAGGGAGTCACTTGGATATTTTTGCACCTTCTTGTTCATGAAAGGAGGCAACAGCACCTCAGTGCCTGGAGCGGAAGACCCATTTGACCTAAGATGACACATACCTACTTGTATATGACACACATCTGTGGAAAAATTTAAAAAAGCAACCCAATCCTGAATGAGTGAGTAGAGGCTCATTTTGTAATGACTATTGTTAACCTATTTCTTCCTTACCTATAATACATTTGTCACAAGTATTTCCTTTCTTGGAACCATTATTTTCATGGCATTTTATCTTTTGCAATGTGCCAAAAGCCACATGTCATCTGCATGATGTAGAAAAAGCACCATCTATCCTCTTTTACAGATGGGAACCTGAAACTACAGACTCTTTATCTATATCTTCACATTTAATGCCAGGCAGAGCTAGGATTCAAACTCACTTCTTTGTTAGGAATAATTTCCAAAGGACATTTTTGACTATCCCAGACAACACATTTATATTCAAGACAAACCAAAACATAACATTTGGCTTACACTGAATCATTTATCTTCATGTTTTGGGACTGTGGTTATGTAGCATTTATAAATTCCCTGTCCAGTCAGGCAAATACTTGATTTAGTGTCCTGAGTCCCACTATCAAAGTTACTAGGCTTGCAAATGGTGATATCTGAGCCCAGATTTCCAGGCTTATGCTTCTGAATCACTTGCCTGAGAAGGGAGGTGATGCTAGAAAAACACTGATAGGTATGAAGAGCTGAGTTGTCATCACACATCAATCAGAAACGAACTGGTTGATTTTTAAATGGGTTATAAACAAAACATGCACATAGAAAGAGTATTTACTCAGTATCATTTAGGAAAACACCAAATATAACAAGTATTATATAAAAGTTGAAAATTTTCCTTAGAGTAAAAGTTTCTCTTTTGGCAAAATAATGCTTCAGAATAAAATAATTTACACTTTTTCAGTTCTCAAAAACATATGACTGAAATATAATACAGGCATCAAATCTTCTAATTTTTCTACAGGGAGAATATAATTAAAACTTTAAAAGTAACACTTTTGCTGGGTATGCTGGTACATACCTGTAATCCCAGCACTTGGGAAGTAGAGGCAGAAGGATCTCAAGTTTGAGGCCATTCTGGAGTTTGTAGACCCTGTTTCAAAAAATGAACAGCAAAACAGACAAAAGGAACCCCCAAATAACATTTTTGATCACAGGAAAACTTTGGTTTTATTTTTGTTTTCCATGTAGCTTCCAGATAAGAATTCTTTTATGGCTCAGACTTTTTCTCATAATTGAACATAACCATGTATGAGTGGTATGTATTACATGTAATCCTCACCTGGGAGATATTCTGCCTCCTGACAACTCTTAGTGCATATGAATTTGAAGGTAAACTTTCTCCCATTGAAGTCTTTTCACTTCCTCTTGTGTTGAGTCATCTTTGATTTATACTGAGAGATATCTTCACATGGATCTTGGATATTTGTAGAGGTAAGGAGGGAGGAGACAGTGCACTTTCATTTTTCAGCAAACACATTTTGAAGTATAAAAATATTAACAAACATAAATAAACACAAATAAAAAGATTAACTTGACACTTCTCATTTTACATGTGCACTTACCTTTTCCGTGACATAACTTTTATATCCAACAGCCTAGTATATTGCTCTACAGGCATTTCCAATAGCATGTGCCCCAGACCAGTTTGGCAAACTTGTCTGCATCAGTTTCCTCTGAGATGGCATCACCATGCATCCAGTTAGCCAGATCTGAAGTCACATCCTGAATGCCTTATCATTGTCTTTGAAATCCAATTTTTCCTTGAACTACAGATAATCTTCTCTCACATGGCACAAGAATTAGCAAGACCTCGTGTCCATCCTAAAGTTGCCTTCTGTGGTTAGTGCTTATTGTGTTCATGTAATAAAGTATGAATATATTTGTCACATTTGAAACAATACTATAAAAAAAAACAAATCTTTTTTGTATGTGTGTTGATGGGGATCAAACCTAGCATCTTATGCATGTTGGCAAGCCACTGAGCTACACTCCCACCCCATAAAATCTTTATTTGTGTGAAATATGTGAGTTTAATAAAATTAAAAGTTCATTGAGAACTGCTTAATTACTGGACTGAGAAATTGAGTGAAGTATAAGTTATATGTATCCCATTGCAACATGGCAGTACCATTTTAGTTACTAAAGAGATCCACCTATCTTTGTCTGAATTCCTCTTAAATTGTCTGAATTCTGGATAACAGGAAGTCAGAAATGCATCTTTCTCATAGAATGTGGCAGCCTTGTAACTGTGTGCTTGTGAGAAAGAACTTTTTCTCACCTAACATAAAAGTTTTCAATGGCATTTCATTATTTGGTAGTTAAGACTTCTGGCAAAATTTTTTTCTTTCTTTAAGTATTCTTTGTGAGCCAAATCTTTACTGTGAAAACAAAGCAAAACAAACAATGGGGAGTCAGAGAAGGAAAATTATATGATGCAACACAGCTTGTTATTCCATGCAAATTTGTTATTTGGGAGTTTGTTGGAAGTAGGCTTTCCTGGGCATTTGAAATGGCATTTTGGTATTGGTTCTGGCTGTGAGTTAAATTTTATTCTTAGCATTTCACACAATGGGTATCTGGCAATCAGGTACTCTTCACAGACTTATGATTGGACATTTAAATGAGATCCTGAATGTTAACACAACCTCAATTTGGCTTACAGTGCATCTCTGAAAAATGTACTTATTTCCATTCCTTACTTATTATGACAGTACACTACCTGTTTTTCATTTTGTTTTTGTTTTTGGTAAGGGATGTTGTATGGTCACATCTTCAGTTTGCATGTGAGATGCATCCACTGAATTTCGTTAAAAATTGAGCACAATTAGTTTCACAGACGTCTTCACAAATGCAAGAATCCACATTGTGTCCCTTAATCCCTCATACAGAAGAATTGTCAAGATGTCAAATTATTCCAGCTTTTCTTCCATTTTTCCAGGAGGAACTCAGTTCTCGTAACAAATTCTCTGAGGACAACCACCTAGCTGTGGTGACCTCTCTGGCCTGTGTTTAGCATTATTGATGTTTCAGGTTGCATCAATACATCTGTCCTAGGATCTGTCACAGGAGGTGTCACTTTCCTGTATCTTGGTCCTTAATGCTCTTTTCAGCATCTCATCATTTATAGTTGAGATACGAGGAAAAGATAATTAAACCAAGTTATGAAACATACAGATGATTCTATGTGAAGCCTCAGTTTCCTCTTCTGAAATACAGAGGTTTTGTGAGAATCAAGTGGACATTGCCATAAGCCAGTGTGTGTGCAGGGGGGACTTATGATATATAATGGCAATTATATTTTCAACTATATATATTCTTACATGGTAGAATATTGAATTAAGCAGAATTTTTTAGTAATAATTACAGTGTATCAGAAGGTCTCTTAATGTATTTTTTCATTTAATACTGCATTGTCTGTATAAAGTAGAAACAATAACCATCTCCATCTTGCAGTCAGGGTAGTTGAAACAGAGAAGTTTGATAAATGTCATCAATTATGAAACTAGAAGTAGTGGAGCCAAGGTCATCACTCAAAGCATGATGGCTCCAGAATTATGTGCTATGCTGATTCCTGGTAAGTGGCCAAATAAAAATATTAAAACTAGTCCAGATTGTATGAACTCAGAGAAAAACTGCCTATGTTCTGTTAGTCCACTTTATTTTTCATATCTGAAAAATGAGGGATTCATTTTACTTGATGTTGTGTAAAGGTTATTTGTAGATTTAACTCTATTTTCAGAAATTTACCTCTTTTTGAAGCCTTCTTTCATCACAATAAAGCATTAGGAGATTTGGGTGCCCAGAGACAACTAGTTCAGGAGTGAGGGAAGCTGGAACAGAAAGAGGAAGACCCTCACAAAGGTTATCTGAGCAATAAGTCCCAGAGAAAAAGGCTTTAGCTAAATTGTATAGGGAAATGAGAATGTAAGTCAGGCCCTAAGTCTGTCTTGACCTTAAACAAAGTAAGAGCAGTAGAACGCCCTTCTGATCAACCAAGGCTAAGAGCATCCCTACTAGGTTTATAAACTCTAAAGTGTCTCAAGTTCTTTGCATGTTCATTCAAGAAGGCTCTGAACAGATGGAGGATGGCCCCCAAAGAAGAGTGACCATGAAGACTACCTGGAAGTTAGACAGCATCACATAGAGACAGTTAAAGGTGTTAGAAGAGAATTTGACAGAGGACCAGCAGTGTCTGAAATGATGACCTATTATCTACTTAACAAAAAAATCCATTTACTAACATCCTAAAAATTTATTGAAGAAAAATTTAAATAGTACATTTGGAATTAGGATATAAATGTATAATGTCTGATCATCATTAATATGGAAAATAGAAAAATACCAGTAATAGGTGCAATTAACTGACATAACATAGATGATTCGGTTGAAAATTATCAAAGAAACCTAAATTGAAAGAGGTTTCACATATGACTTTTTTTTAGGTATGAGTGCTCATAAAGTTTTATTGATAGTGGTTGGGCAAAGGGAGGATAAAGGTTTTCAAACCATAATTGTACTAATAATAGTATGAAGAAATAATGACATCATAGTTTTAGAGAAAACCTCCATGTAAGATGTTCTTTTCTTTTTTTGAGATGTTAGTGGGGTTACTATTACTTTTTTTTCTTTTATCCTTTTTACATTTACTTACATGTGTATACATTGCTTGTGCCACCTCCCCCTTCTCCCCCATAAGAAAGACATAGCGTTTTTGCTATTTTGAAATAAAGATAGCTGTACAGACAGATGCCTCCATGCACTTGTGTATTGCAACCCACATTGGTTCATTTTTACCAGACCTCTTCACTACTTCCTGATCCCCTTCCCATAGGGATCTCTACCAGTTTAAGATCACTATATTCACTCCTTTATAATGAACACATCAACCACATTCAAGTTTTAGGTTTCCTTTTCCTTTCCCTATTCCTCCTGTGTGCATTCTCCCCTTAGTGTGTGACCCATGTCCAATAATATTACTGCATTTGTTTTGTCTATAATCTATATATGAGGGAGAACATGTGAGTTTTGACCTTTTGAGCCTGGCTAACTTTGCTTAAGATGATGATCTCCATTTCCATCCATTTACTTACGAATAACAAAATTTCATTCTTCTTCTTGACTGAGTAAAATTCCATTGTGTATAAATATCACATTTTCTCGATCCATTTGTCAGAAGTAGGGCATCTTGGCCATTTCAATAGCTTGACTATTGTAAATAGTGCTGCAATAAGCATGGGTGTGTAGGTGCTTTTATAGTAACTTGAGTCACATTTCACCGTATATCCGTAGGAGTGGTATTGCTGTATCATATAGCAAATCTATCTTAGTTTTTCTAAGGTGCCTCCATAATGTTTTCCAAAGTGGTTGTACTAGCTTATATTCCTACCAGCAGTGAATGAGGGTTCTTTTTCCCCACTTCCTCGCCAACATTTGTGTTTGTGTTGTTCTTGATGCTAGCCATTCTAACAGGGGTGAGGTAGAATCATAGTGTGGTTTTGATTTACATTTCCTTTATGGCTAGGGATGGTGAGCATTCTTTCATGAGTTTTTTGGCCATTTGGATTTCTTCCTTTAAAAAAATTCTGTTTAGTTCAGTTGCCCATTTTTTTATTGGTTCATTGATTTTTGGAGAGTTTAGTTTTTTGATCTCCCTATTTATTCTGGTTATCAATCCTTTGCTGTATAGCTAGCAAATTTTTTCTCTCACTCTGTGGATAGTCTCTTTATTTTAAAGACCATTTCTTTTGTTGTGTAGAAGCTTTTTAATTTCATGTAGCCCTATTTGTCCATGATTTCTCTTAGTTTCTGGGCTGCTGGAGTTCTACTGAGGAAATCCTTGCCTATACCTATTACTTCCAGAGTATTCCCTGCTCTTTCATGTACTAAGTGCAAGGTCTCATGTCTGATATTAAGGTCCTTAATGCACTTTGAGTTGATACTAGAACAGGGTGACAAACATGGATCTAGTTTCAGTTTTCTGCAGGCTGATAACCACTTTTCCCAGCACCATTTGTTGAAGAGGCTGTCTTTTCTCCATCATATGTTTTTGGCACCTTTGTCAAAAATAATGTGGACATAGCTGTGTGGTTTCATATCTGGGACCTCTATTCTGTTCCACTGGTCTTCATGTCTGTTTTTACGACAGTACCATGCTGTTTTTATTGCTATGGCTCTGTAGTATAGTTTGAAGTCAGTATTGTGATACCTCCAGCATTTCTCTTTTTGTTCAGTATTGCCTTGGCTATCAATGGTCATTTGTGTTTCCAAATGAACTTTAAGGTTGATTTTTCAATATCTGTGATGAATGTCATTGGGATTTTGATGGGAATTGTGTTGAACATGTAGATTGCTTTTGATAGTATAGCCATTTTTACTATGTTGATTCTGCCTATCCATGAGTGTGGGAGATCTTTCCATCTTCTATAGTTCTTTGATCGCTTTCTTCAATGGTTTGTAGTTCTCCTCGTACAGGTTGTTTACATTTTTGGTTAAGTTTACTCCTAGGTATTTGATTTTTTTTTTTTTGAAGCTATGGCAAATGGAATTATTATTTTCCTATATTCTTTCTTAATTTGTTCATTGTTGGTGTGGAGAAAGGCTACTAATTTTGTAAGTTGATTTTGTATCCTGCTACTTTGCTGAGGCTGTTTATGGTGTCTAAAATTTTTTGTGTAGAGTTTTTTGAGTCTTTGAGGTATACAATCCTGTCATCTGAAGATAGGGATATTTTGATTATTTCTTTACCAGTTTGTATTCCTTTTATTTCTCCTTCTTGTCTTATTGCTCTGGCTAGGAATTCCAGGACTATGTTGAATAGAAGTGGGGGGAGTGGATACCCTTGTCTTGATCTTGAGTTTAGGGGAAATGGTTTCAGTTTTTCCCCATTACATATGATGTTGGCTATAGGTTTGTCATATATAGCCTTTATAATGTTAAAGTACATTCCTTCTATTCCTAGTTTTCTTATAGCTTTTATCATGAAATAATGTTGAATCTTATCAAAGGTTTTTCTGCATCTACTAATGTGCTTTATTACACTTATTGATTTGCATATACTGAAACATATCTGCATTTCTGGGATAAAGCTAACTTGGTCATGGTGAATCATCTTTCTGATATGGTTGTTGGATTTGTTTTGCCATTATTTTTTGAGGATTTTTGCATTAATATTCATTAAAGAGATTGGCCCATAGTTCTCCTGTTTGGATGTGTCCTTGTCCAGTTTGGGGATGAGTGTAATACTGGCTTTATAGAATGAGTTAGGCAGTGTTACTTCCCTTTCTATTTCATGGAAAAATTTAAGGAGTGTTGGTATTAGTTGTTCTTTGAAGGTCTGGTAGAATTCAGCTGAGAATCTATCAGGTCCTGGACTTTTTTTTTTTGGGAGGCTCTTTATTGCTGTTTCAATTTCATTACATGTTATAGATCTGTTTAAGTGGTTAATATCCTCTTGGTTCACTTTTGAATGGCCATAAATATCTAGAAATTTGTCCATTTCTTCAATATTTTCCAATTTATTGGAGTATAGGTTCTCAAAGTAATCTCTCTGGTGATTCCCTGGATTTCTTTGGTGTTTGTTATTATCTCCCCTTCTTCATTTCTGATTTTACTAATTTGGGTCTTTTCCCTCCTCATTTTTGTCAGATTTGCCAAGGTCTTGTCCATCTTGTTTATTTTTTCAAAGACCTTGTTTATTTTTTTCGGCTTTTTTGTTTTGTTGATTCTTTGTTTTGTTTTGTTTTGTTTTTGTTTTTGGTCTCTATTTCATTGATTTTGGCCCTTATTTTTATTATTTCTCTCCTTCTGCTTTGTTTTGGGATTTGCTTGTTCTTATTTTTCTAGGAATTTGAGATGTAGCATTAGGTCATTCATTTGAGGTCTTTCTGTCCTTTCAATATATGCACTCATGGCTATAAACTTTCCTCTTAGGACTGCCTTTGCTCTGTCCCATAGGTTCTGACAGGTTGTGTTTTTATTTTCCTTACCTTCTAGGAAACATTTTATTTCCTCTCTTATTTTTACTATGACCCACTAATCATTGAGGAATATGTTATTCAGCCTCCAATTATTTGCATGTTTTCTGTTGTTGTTTTTGTTGTTGAGTTCTAGTTTTAATGCATTGTGATCAGATAGAATGCAGGGTGTTATTTCTATTTTCTTATATTTGCTGAGGCTTGCTTTATGCCCTAAGATATGATCTATTTTGGAGAAAGTTCCATGGGCTGCTGTGAAGAATGTATATTGTGCATAAGTTGGATGAAATATTCTGTAAACATCAGTTAGGTCCATTTGATTTATGGTATCATTTAGTTCTAGGATTTCTTTGTTGATTTTTTGTTTGGATGACCTGTCTATTGGTGATAGAGTGGTATTAAAGTCTCCCACTACCACTGTGTTGGAGTCTATATGAGTTTTTAAGTCTTTAATGTGCATTTGATGAAACTGAGGACACTGGCATTGGACGCATATAGGTTGATAATTGTAATTTCCTTTTGATGTATTTGCCCCTTTTCTTATTTTGAAGTGTCCTTGTTTATCTTGTTTGAACAATGTAAGTTTGGAGTCTACTTTGTCTGATATAAGTATTGCTACTACTACCTGTTTTCAGGGGCCATAGGCTTGGTAAATCTTCTTCTAGCCTTTTACCCTAAGCCAATGTTTATTTCTGTCAATAAGATTGACAACAGATTGTTGGATATTCTTTTTTTAATCCAGTTTTCTGAATAGTGTCTTTTAATGGGGGAGTTGAGTCCTGTTGACATTCAGTGTTAATATTGATAGGTATGTGGTGATTCCTGCCACTTAGTTGTTTTTGTTGTTTAAGGGATTGATTGTGTGCAATTGAGTCAATGCTACTCTCTGACTACTTGCCTTTTCTTCTTTTCTGGTTTAATGCTTCCTGTCCTCTCATGGTTTTGTTTGCTCTCATCTTCTGTGTGCAGAATTCCTTGTAGAATCTTCTGTAGCAGTGGCTCAGTGGTCATATACTGCTTTAGTTTCTGTTTATCATGGACAATTTTTATTGCTCCATCAATTTTGAATGTTAGTTTTGTTGGGTAAAGTATCCTAGGGCTGAAGTTATTTTCATTCAGTGCCTGAAATATCTCACTCCATGCCCTTCTTGCTTTCAAGGTGTTCATTGAGAAATCTGCTATTATTTTGATGGGTTTCCATTTGTATGTTATTTGTTTTTTCTCTCTTATAGACTTCAGTATTCTTTCTCTGTTCTCTGTGCTTATTATTTAATGATAATGTGCCTGGGTTCTATTTTGATCTATTCCATTTGGTGTTCTGGAGGCTTCCTGTACCTGAATGGGCATTCTCTAGATTTGGGAATTTTTCTGTTATTATTTTATTGAATATGTTACGTATCCCTTTGGCTTGCACCTCTTCTCCATCTTCAATGCCCATGAGTCTCATGCTTGGTCTTTTGAAGGAGTTGCTGAATTCTTGCATATTCCTTTCAGTGCTCTTGTGTTGTTTGACTAAGATTTCTTCTGTCTTTTCTTTAATTTCTACTTTATCTTCAAGCTCTGAGATTCTGTCTTCCACTTGTTCTAGTTTGCTTAAGTGACCTTCCTCTGTGTTTTTTGTTTTTTAAAAGGACTTTTTATTTCCAGGATTTCTCTTTGATTCTTCCTTCTGAGAGTTTCCATATCTTTGTTGAAGTCCTCTTTTATAATTTGTGTTGTCCTCTCTATTCATGTGTCTCTCTTTTTATAGAGTCTTTTGTTTTACTTTGATGTTTGTTGAAATATTCTCTGAGTTCCTTTATTTGTTTCTGTGTCTTCTTGTGTTCTTTATTTTTGGTGTTTTGAAATTTCTTGAGTGCATCTTATACATTCTGGTTAACCATGTTTAGTATCTTCTCCATGAATTTCTCAGAGATTTCTTCCAAGATTCACATATGACATTTGTGAAAGAAAGAGAGAGAAAGACAGAGAGATGATGGGTGGGATGGAGAGAGGGAGGAACAGAAGAAGATTCATGATTCATGATATAAACAGTGGGATGAACAGTTTAATATTTTCTATTCTTATGAATCTACTGATAGAAATACTTCTTTAAAGTTTTCTAGAAGAATTATACTATAAATGAGTTGAGACATTCCATTTTTACTGAATCTTTGGATTTAGATTTATGACTAAGTTAATCCTCCTTTTTTTTTTTTTTTTTGTCAAATTGCTTGTTTAAAAATAAGGAAAATGCTTAGGAAAAGTGTAAGAAGAGGAAGGCCAAAAGAACATCTGTACCAACCCTTGTGTTTAATTAGCAAATCTATGTGGAGCCCCTTTCTGTGCAAGGAGCCAGTATTTGAGCTCCATTGTTTTGTTCACAAGCTATATCTGACGTCCTAGATCTTGGTTTGCTTAGCGTAAATGCTGGCTGACTTCTTTTGAAGGACCTGTCTTTTTGAACTCTTCTTTCACACTGTTTTGAGCTTTTGGTTCACAAATATAGCGTACATATATGCTGACAAGATAAATCCATTAAAGGGAATTGGGAAAGATGCTATTTAAAACCAAATGGAGCAACATGATCTCTTAAATATACCATAATGGTTTTCCCCCTGGAATAGTGCAGGTTTGTACATATAAAACACATTGATGGACCACTTGAAAATTGGTATGTTGCTAAGAAAATAAAGAGAATGGTTTGTCCTAAATAATCAAACAAAAAGTATGGATTTCCATGATCGATGCCATAATAAGAGATGAGAACAAGACAGGACAGATAGAATGAGGTGACAGGGAAATTAGAAAATAAAAGAAAACATTAAAATGACCAGATTCAGGAATTAAAGCAACCAGGAATTAAATCTGAAAGTCACTAAACAGCAAGCCTTTCTCCCATCATCCTAATTTCTTTTAGATGTTAATTTACAAAATCCTTGATCAGGATAGGAAGACATGAGAATAAGCAGTATGCCCCAATTGTTATACCCGTGTTTTCGGTACTATACCCCCCCTAAACCCATTATCTCCATGATTGGGAAGTTAACAAGATGATTAGGAGTTGCTAGGTAATGTGACCACTTGTCTAAGTAAGGATTCAAAATGGAATTACCCTAGCCCAGAAGGCAAAACTGCCATTTTGAGCCTCTCTGCTCCAATCTTCTAAGTGTCATGAGGTGCTTCTTTCTCCCTTTCTATTTCTCCTTGCTTTGCCTTGCTTCACTCAATAAACCTTTGCTAAACTTGTACTGTGTGAGTTGCTTCCCTTTTCTGTGATACTCCTCAAAATGCTTTTTTGTCATGGATTTCAACTTCCTTTGATTTGGTGGAAATGAGGAAGCTGTTGGAAGATTTTTCCCCGTTCTCTCTTATCCTGAGTCCTCCTTGTCCATTTCCTTTCTCCATTGACAAGGCTGAGTGTAAGAACTGTCTCCCAGCAAAAACTGCACAGAAGGTGAAAAAGAGAAATGCCCTGTAGAGTTGTTGGTGTACAGACTTCTAAGACCATGCATATTTAATATAGTTTTCCCTTTGTATCCCTGGATGATCAGGACCAAGAAACTCTGTAGATACTAAAATCTGCAGATACTCAAGTCTCAATAAATAAATTGGTATAGCATTTGGGTTTAACCTACACACAACCTCCTGTGTACTCTAAATCAACTCTAGATTACTTACAAGTCCAAATGCAGGCAATGTGAATGCTAGACCATTAATTGTGACATTCTATCTCCCTCTGCTACTTGAAACCATCAGTGAAGGCACCTACATATGCAGCTTTGGAAGAAAAAGAAGTAGTTAAAATCCCAGAGGTTCAATATGGAGATGAGAACAGTGTCTGCTTACAGTCCATGTGTGGTTGCTATCTCAATAGTCGTGACACACGTCTGTTTCTTCCTCCATGTTTACTATAGAGAAGTGTCCCTTAGAAGTAGGGAAGAATGGAAAAGTTGTTACAAGAAAAGTGCATAAGTTAGTCTGACTTTGAGTGTATGTTGCTGGAACTACTTCTCCTAAGGAAAGCCAATATTTTGTGACCCAGGCTCATCACGTTTGTATGAAACATTTATGGTAATCTCATTCTGTTTCTCGTATATAAAATGTATAAAAATCACATGAAGGGGGACAGATTGTGAAAAATACAGATTCTGATTTAGTGGAGAGGGAAGGATCTGAAAATTTCTGTTTAGCTAGGACCCCAGGAAAGTTTTCAGACATAAATGAGAAAATATATTTAAAGACTCTCTATATAACAGATATTTAACAAATGTAAATATTTTGCCTATGTTTTATAAAACATCTAAATTCAGGGGCTGGCAGAATGGCTCAAGTGGTAGAGCACTTGCCTAGTAAGTGCAAGGCCCTGAGTTCAAACACTAGTACCATCAAAAAAATCTAAATTCAGGTAAGACTATTTGACCTTACAATATTCCTTTCAACGTATGAGGGTTTCTATTTTTGTAAATCTTTGCCGACATATGTTACTGTCCTTTTCTTATTGTTGTGCTGGGTGGAGGTACACTGTGGAATTCACAAAAGTCCTTACAATGTATCAAATATAGCTTATTTGAATTCACCCCCTCCACCACTCTTCTTTATCCCCACCTCTCCCCATTCCAGGAACAGTTTCAACAGATATCATTTTTGCATTTACATACATGTGTACACATTTTTTGCACAATATTCACCCTACCTCTTTCTCTACCACCTTCCCCTTCCCACTGGTACCAATCCCCCCAGCCAGGACCTCTTCCTTCCTCCTGTTCTCCAGTTTTGTTGAAGAAAAAAGAAAAAAAGAGAAACATGGCATTTTTGCTTGTTTGAGATAAAAAGCTACACAGGGAGTTTCCTTGTAATATTTCCATGTATATAGGTAATATAACTCCAATTGGTTCATTTCCTCTATTTTTCTTTATTCTATTTTAGTCCCTTTCTTGTGGTGGTTTCAGCCAGAAGTAATAGGCATTCCACTGGGTACAAAATGATGTTTTATTGTAGTTGTGATTTAAATTCCCTGATGACCATTGAGAAGCTTTCCACCTGCATATTCATAATTCACTTTTATCTTTATTTTAGTTTTTAGAGAAATGTCTGTTCAGATCCAGTGCCCATTTTATAACTGTGTTGTTTGTCTTTCTATTGCTATATTGTAAGAGATCTTTGTATATTATGACTACTGTAATATCCATATAAGACATACAATTTTCAGCTGAAGAAAGTGGCTCACTCACATCTTTACTCCCAGTTACCTGGTAGGTGGAGATAAGAGGATCATGGTATCAAGGCTGGCCTAGGCAACAAGTGTGAGATACTGTCTGAAAAATAACTAAAACAAAGTAACCCTGTACTCCAACCCCACTACAACCAAAAAAAAGAAGAAAAAAAAAAGGAAGAAGAAGAAAAAAGAAAAAGAAAGAAAGATGCACTGGTGTTATACTTCATATATTACTTTTTTCTATGCATTTTATTTTTGGTGCTTTTCTGAATGGAGTTGTTTTCTTCATATCAATTCACATGTTCATTGCAAGTGTATAGAAAGAAAATTGATTTTGTGTACCATATTATATCTTGCAACTTTGCTGAATTTATCTGCTCTAATGATTTATTCATTTGTGCATGGATTCATTAGTATTATATATATAGGAAATTAAGTCATCCATAACAATAGTTTCACTTCCTCCTTGCCAATATGGATGTCTTTTATTTCATTTTCTTGCCTAATTGCTCTGACTAGAACTTTCAGTACAATGTTGAATAGAAGTGGTAACAGCAGAGATTCTTGTTTTACTCCTGGTTTTCAGTGGAAAGCTTTAAATCTTTTACTATGAAGCAAAATGTCAGCAGTGAATTTTTGAGAACTACCACTAATCAGGATGTAAAATTTCTCTTCTACTCCTAGTCTGCTTGCTGAGATGAGCAATGTAGTTCTTTACTTAATTCTGTTAAAATATGATGTATTATATTCTAATCTTTCATTCTGTGATATATTTAGTTGAAGATGATATACAGCCAGTTTTACATGTTACTAGATTTGGATTAGTAATATTTTATTCAGGATTTTTGCAAATGGATCCAGATGATCATAACCTCAAAATGATTTCTGTCTCTCTCCCTCTCTCCCTCTCTCTCTTTCTCTCTCTCTCTCTCTCTCTCTCTCTCTCTCTCTCTCTCTCTCTCTCTCTCTCAACTAGCTAGTCCTGAGCTTTGCTTTGTGGAAAATGTTTCTATTGGTATTAAGCCTTTTCATTTATTATAGGGCTATTCAAATTGTCCACTTCTTCAGTCAGTTAAGTAGTCTTTGTCTTTTAGGAATTTGTTCATTTCATCTAACTTATCTAATTTTTGGCAAACAATTGTTTATATTATTTCCTTAGAAAGTGGGTCTGTCTCTGTGTCTGTATCTATTTATCAATCTATGTAGTTATCATCTAGCTAACTATCATCTTTCTGGTAATAATGTTCTTTTTATACATTATTTTAATAAGTGTATCCTCATTCTTCTTCATCAGAATGGATAAATGTCTATCTTCTGTTGATCTTTTCGAAAGAAAGAACCTTTTGCCTCATTGATGTTTCATTTATTTTTACTCTTATTTTTTCAGTGTTTTAATGTAGAAGGTTAGCTTATTGTAGGTTTTATTTTTAATATAGGCATTTGTAGCCATAAAGTTTCCTAAACCATGTTTTAGTTATATCATGTAAATTTTATTATGTGTTACCATTCTTATTCATCTTAAGGCATGTTCTAATTTCTATGTGATTCATTCTTTGATTAGTTATTTAGGAATGTGTTGTTTCTTATTTCATTTATTTGCTAATTTTTCAAATTACTTTCTGTTATTGACTTGTAATATAATTCTATTTTCATTGGATAACATATTTCATATGATTCAGGTCTTTTAAGTTTATTGCCACTTGTAGAGTTTAATATATGAAATATATGATCTTATTCTGGGGAACATTTCATATGTATTTGGGAAGAATATGTGCTCATTAATAAGGTTCACTATATGTTTCTTAGTCTAATTGGCTTCATTTTTGTTTGAGTTTTATATTTCCCTATTAATTTCTCTTTAGTTGTTCTATTCACTGTTAGAATTGGGACTGGAATCTCCAAGAATGGTTCATCTACTCCTCTCTTCAATTCTCACAGTTTCAAAAGGACTTTTTGGCAGTTGTGGAAATCTAACCAGATCCTCAGGGGTGCTAGACCATCACTACACCACTGAGTTCCATCCCCAGGACTATTTAACATACTTCACTTCATGTGATTTTGAAATTTTGTTATTTAAATGTATAAATGAATATGATTATTATAAATTATTAATAAGTTAATTCTATTATCATCTTAAAATATTCTTTTTTCTAATAACACTTTTTTCCTAAAGTCTACTTTGTCTGATGTTAGTAATGTCATTCACTCTGTCTTGGTTTACATTGTGTTTCTTTTTGTATTCCTTTCCTAACAGTGTACTTGGGGATCTTTGAATCTAAATTGGGTCTCTTGTAGAGATATGTTTGGAATATTTTGCCCATTCTGTCAATGCTACCTTTTAATTGTGGTGATTGAATTTATTCACATTTAATGTGATGAGTGATGAGTTAAGATTTGTGCATGCCACATTGTATTTGTTTTCTATATAACTTCTGTCTCTTTTGGTTCTCCTTTCTCCATCCCTGTCTTCTTTCCTCTTAGATAAATGTACCACTTTAATATTAATGCTTGTTTTACTAAATATTTTTGTTACATTCTTAATTGTGGCCCAGGGAGTGATAATTTGGAGCATAATTTATAAGAATCTGGTTCTTATTATTAACAGAAACATAATTTCAATAGTATAAAAACATTTGCTCCACTGTAGCCTTATTCCCACTCACTCCTTTATGCTGCTACTGTCATATGAATGACATCGTTATGCGTTGTGCTCCTGAACGTAGATATATAATTGTTGCTTCACATAGGGTTTTTTTAATGAGATAGAAGAAAAATTCAGGAAAAAATTACATTTATATTGCCTCTCATTTTACCTGGTAGTGACCTTTACCAGTGCTTTCAGTTCATGAGCATTTAAGTTACTGTCTAGGGTCCTTTCATTTCAGGCTAAAGGACTCTCTTTGGAATCTCTTTGATGGGAAACAGGATAGCAAGGTTTTCTCGGTTTTTAAAATATGAGAATGTCTTAATTTCCCCAGTTTTTCTTTTCTTGTAAAAGTTTTATAGGCATGTAATTTATAAACCATATGATTCTCCCATCTAACATGCATAACTCAATGGTTCTTAGTATTTTGACAAAGTTGTGCAACCATCCCTATAAACAATTTTGAGAACATTTTATCACCCCAAAAGGAAACCCTGTACATTTCAGTAATCACTCAACCCCCTCATTTTAATGTCTCTTGACATACAGTGTTTTAAATATTAAATTTCTTTACTTTTCTTATAGTCAAATATCCTTCTCCCAGTACACAATGCAGTATTAATTATAGTCACCATGTTATATTTTAAATGCCCAGAATTTATTCACTTAGTGACAGAAAATTTGGGTCCTTTGACCAACAGCTTCCCATCCCACCCCCACCACAAGCTCCTGTAACCACTATTCTAATCTCTCCTTCTATAAACTTATCTTTTTTAGGTTCCACATATAAGAGACAATACAGTGTTTGTCTTTCTGTGTCTGCCTTATTTCACTTGGCATAATATCCTCCAGGTTCACTCATGGTGTTACAAATGGCAGGATTTTCATTTTTATGTAACTGAATAAAATTCCATTATATATGTGCATACTACTTACATATATGTGTATGTATATATATTTTTTCTTTCTTTTTTTGTGGTACTGGGGTTTGAACTCAGGGCCTTGTACTTGCTAGGCAAATGTTCTACTTGAGCCCCTCCACTAATCCCTTTTTGATTGATTATTTTTAAAATTGGGTCTCACTTCATGACTGGGCCAGCCTGAATTAATTTGTGCTTCCCATGTAGCTAAGATGAAAGGCACACACCACAACACATAGCCTTTGATCAAGATGGGGTCTCACAGACTCTTTTGCTGTCCTTGAGCCATCATCCTCCTGATCTCCACCTCGAATTTTCTTTGTTTGTCTGCTGATGAGCACTTAGATTGATTCTATATTTTTGCTGTTGTACTAAATGCTATAGCAAACATAGGAGTGCCCATATCTTTTTGATATACAGATATAATTTCTTCTGGATATATATCTAGAAGTGAGATTGCTCAACCATATAGTAGTTCTATTTTTAATATTTTGAAGAACCTCCATGCTATTTTTCAAAATGGCTGTATAGACATTCCCACCAGTAGTGTACAAGTGGTCTTTTTCCTCCACACTAACTTTTCCTTTTTTTCTCTTTCTCTTCCTCTCTTCCTTCTTTCCCTCTCTTTTTTTCTTTTTCTTTCTTTCATCTCTCTCTGTCTTTGTCTCTCCCTTCTCTTTCTTTCAATACTCATTCTATCAAGTGTGAGGGGATATTTCCTTGTGGTTTAATTTGCTTTTCCCTGATGATTAGTGTTGCAGAACATTTTTTCATATACCTTCTGGCTATCTGCCTTTTGAAAAATGACTGTTTAGATTTTGTTCATTGTTTAATTGAGTTATTTATTTTCTTTCTGTTTAACTATTTGATTTCCTTGTATACTTTGAATATTAACTTATTAGTTGTTTCATTTGAAAATATTTTCCTCCCTTAAGTGGTTTGTGTCTTTACTCTCTTGATTGCTTCTTTTGCTCTGCAGAAGATTTTAGTATAATGTAAGTCCGTTTAGTCTTTCTTGTGCTCACTGTGTTTGGTGTCATATCCTAAAAAAATCATTGCAAAAACCAATTATCAAGGAAAAAATTCCCCTATACTTTTTTCTACAACTTTTAAAGTTTAGATCTTACAATTAAACAGTAATCTATTTTGACTTCATTTTTGTGTATGATGTGAGATAAGGGTCTAACTTCATTCTTTTGCATTTGATTATCCAGTTTTCCCAATACCATTTATTCAAGAAACTATCATTTCCTCCTTGAATAGTATTGGTAACTTTGTCAAAGATTAATTAATAATATGCATGCAACTTTCCTTCTGGACTTTATTTCATTGGCCTGTGTGTCTGCTTTTAGCAATGAAGTTTAAAGTAAGGGTGGCATTGTTTATAGGTTCAAAGTCAATGAGTCTGTTCATTGCCTGCCTTTTCATAACAACTATTCTCAGTCTTGTACTCCAAAAGGATTTTACAGTCTTCTACCTGCCTAACAAAGCTCCCACAGAAGCACTCATCCATGGATTGCTGCCAAATTATTGTTGTCCCAGAGGGAGACCAGTGGGCACCTCCTATTCCTTCATCTTGCTGTAGTTACCTTCCTTCATTTTTGGAGGATAGTTTTACTTGATTTAATAGTTGCTTGAATTTGACATCCCCCTATCTTGTGGCCTTCATGGCTTTTATAATTTCAATGAGAACTCAGCTGTTAATTTAAAATCTTTTATTTAGCTTTGATTAACATGTATTAATTTGCATATTAATGGGAGTACAATGTGATATTTCAATACATGCAAACAGTGTGCACTAATCAAATCCAGCCTCCACCATCACCCTCCCCTGACTCTAGTAATCACCATTCTATATTCAGGTCAACTTTCCAGCTTCCACTTATGATGGAGAATGCGTTGTATTTACCTTTCTAATGTTTTCTGCTTCCATCTATTTTGCTGTAATGACAAGATAAATTTATTTTTATGGCTGAATAATATTCCTATATAATATGATACACACACATATGTTTGTATGTATGTACCTCACATTTTCACTATTCATTCATCTATTGATGGTCACTATCCTTGATTCCATATCTTAGCTATTGTGAATAGGCCACAATACACATAGATGTGCAGGTATCTCTGGAGGGTTGATTTCATTTCCTTTGGATATATATACAGAAGAGGGATAGCTGGATCTATGGTAGATATTTTTTGAGGAGCCTCTATACTGTTCTGCATAATGATGGTTCTAATTTATAATTCTATCAATAGTGTATAAGAATTAATTTTCCTCTATATTTTCATCAACCCTTGTTGTTTTCCAGCCCTTAATTTTACTGAGGCTTATACATGATACATTGCTTCTTTCTTGCTTTTTTTTAAGATTCCCTCTTTGTCTTTTGACAGTTTGATTATACTTATGTAGTTGTGGACCTCTTGGAGATTTTCCTGTTCATGGGTTGTTGAGCATCTTGGATTTATAAATTAATGTTTCCATCAAATTTGGGAAGAGGGGAGAAATGACCCAAGCATTGTATGCACATATGAATAATAAACAAATAAATAAATAAAAATAAAAAAAAACAAATTTGGGGAATTTTTGGCTATTTTTCTTTAAATAGTTATTCTGTGTTTTTTCTCATTCTTCTCCATTTGGCCATCCTGTTATGCCAATATTGGCAAGTCTAATATTGTCTCACATATTTCTGAAAGTCTGTGAAATTTTCTTCCTCTTTTTTGTCCTTTTCCTTAGACTGGATAGTTTCATATCATCTATCAGTAAGTTTGCTACATTCTCCTCTCCTGCTCAGATTTTCTGTTATGCCCCTGTTATAAATTTTTAACTTCAGTTTTTTTACTTTTCACCTCAAGAATTCATGTTTGAGTCTTTTGTATTGTTTATATTTTTTTCTTGATTTTCTTTACTTGTGAGAAATCATTCTCATACTTCCTTTGGTTCTATAGACAGTTTCCTATGTCTTTGAAAATATCTAAAATAGCTGATTTAAAGACTTTGTCTATTAAGTCTAACACTTGGGTTTCCCAAGGGACAGTTTCTTTTCATTCTTTTCCCTATGTGTGGGGCATGCTTTCTTCTCATGCCTTATTATTTTTTGTTATGAATGGAACATTTTATATTAAACCTCTTCTTTAGGGGTTTACTGAAACTGATATTTATTACCTTTTTTTTGTTTAATGAGTTTCCTAAACTAATTACAAAAAATAACGTAAGATTTTTCTCAGTTAGCTTCATAGTTCATTGATGATTGTACTGAGATTCCTCAAACACTTGTAATCAACAGGACTCCCTCTGAAATTTTTTGCTTAAGATACTATTTGCCCCAAGAGTGCTAGGACCACAGGTGTGTGCCACAACACCCAATTTAGTTTTTTAATAGGGTCTTGTTAACTTTTTGCCCAGGCTGGCCTTGAACTATGATTCTCCCATCTCTGACTCTTCTTTTTAATAAATGCTCTTCATTTTGGGAAGCCCTGAGTCATATCACGTCAAGTCAGCTTGGCAACTGGCTCTTCCAGAAATCCACTACGTGGTTCAAGTAATTACAATTATTTGCAAATGAGTATGGAAATAGAACACACTTAGTGTTTTTACCAAGATTCAACTATTTTTTATTGAATAAATGCTCCCAGGATTGCTGCTATGGTTAATTTCTAAAGTTTTCAATAAGTTGATTCTGACAAATTGTGCTAATTTTCTCCTTGCTATCCTGAAAAATAGCCTCGGGAATTGTTATTCAACAATCCCACTAGATGCACTCATAGTGTTCTTTACCCAAAACAGTTACTTTGATATTCAGGAAAAAAATCCTTAACAAGTACATAAGCAATATTATTTTGTAGGTTCTTAACATGTAAGCTGTCTTGTATGTAATGTGCCCGTCTATTAGGAAAATAATGATAAGAATAACTTTGAGGAGTTTCTGGATCCTAAGTGTGCACCAGGCAATAAACATTTTGCCAAGTGTGCACAAGACCCATTTATTCCTTTGGATTTCATTACTTCAACCCATTTGACCAGGTCTCCATCAACAAGAATAGAAAGAACCCAAAGCATGGCAACAAAAGATATGATCTTAAAATTCCTGACCTTGACAACACTGAGGAGAGTGAAAAGGATGATACTTCCGTTTTCCAAAAGAAAAGTATTTCAGGGCCAGAGATAAAGGAGAATGGTGGAGAGGATGAATTCAAGTATATTTGATACATTGTAACAACTTCTGTAAATGCCATATTGTACCCCTCCAGCCCAACAATTAAAAAAAAATAGAAGGCAATTTAGATGACAAGTGGGTCCAAATTAGTCTTCCCATTTTACCCAAACCTTACAGGTCAAAAAATGACAGTGGAGACAGGGTAACAGCTTCCCCAGCCAGCAGTTTAAATGAACTGGTGCAAACTTTGTTCCTTGCTTTGTCCATGTTTGCTGTGGGGGAGAGGTACCCAGGTAAAGTCAACTAAACAAGTCTGATATATTTTGTTAAAATGTTTCTTTTTACATTTCATTTTGACAATTTTTGGTTTTTTTTTTGGCTGTACTGGGGTTTGTACTCAGGGCTTGGAGCTTGCTAGGCAGATGCTCTTCCAATTCAGCCACAATCCAGCCCCAGCATGAAATTTTTGTTTCACAACAGTTATATTCTTATATCTTCCATATCAGAGAACATAGAGGGACAATTGGAAACAGCAAATTTTCATTACTCTCATTGATTGATAGTGCTTCAATGTTTTTAATATATACAAAGTGTCTTAAAATTTGCAAAACAAAACATTCACTTTTCTGTTTTTAACATTGTTATCATGAATGATGATGGATATAATGATCATGGATACAGTTAGTGCTTCCCACAGAATTGGACAATAACTGAGACCTAGAGACTCATAAAATTATGAGACAAAGTGAGATTCAAGCCCAGCTTTTTACTTATTCAATGCATTCTCCACTGCCCATATATCCTTGCTCATATCAAAGAATGAAGAATTTACCAGTCTAGAATTTCAACTCTCTTCATCTCTTTATGGACCAATGCATTCTAAATCCATCAGGTATTTGATTCCTGTGTTTTCAAATGGTATGTGATCCTTGACGTTGCTTAACCAAAATATTTGCAGCTCGGTTTAGAGCACTCATGAAAGCACAGTGAGCCAGTGCTCTGAAGACTGCATTCATCTTTCTCCACAATGACACTTCTGACACCACACCTTGCCTAGAGACAAAGGACAGAACAACCCCAGGATGCTCTATCTCACTCATAAAATGTAAATAAATAAATAGAATAAAATAATTTCTTTGAAAAGAAAGGAGAAATTGCCCTTTTTCTGAAGGGAAAGGGAACTGCTTGGAGAATTTGAATGATATAAATTTGTCTGCAAGCTTCAAAGATAAAAGCTATCACTTTTTACCCATTAGCCTTGTAGGATGATGAGATCCTGAGTGTGCTTTGCCACTTCAAAGGGTCACTGGAACACAACTTCCAGGAAAGCTGGCTTAAAGTTTTTTTTATGTGTGTGTGAACGAGAGGCAGCTCCCTCCAGGGCTGTCCTTCAACACACGTGGAGATTACTACAACTTTCTATCTTCACCAGACTTTTTGAGGCAACTTCTAAGTCTGTAGATTTCTAGTTCTTTCTTGTAAATTTCTGTATAGGACATTTAGGTATTTTCTATAATTCTTCATGGTGAATTTGAATTTCCAAAGGTTAGATAAGTGGTCTGTCCTCCCACAAAAAGATGCACACGTATCACTTAAGGGATCAAAAGGTACAAGTGTTTTGGGGTTCAAGTTCTGGAAATTGCTTGAGCATAGTGGTTCATGCCTGTGATCCCAACACCAAGGAGGCCAAGGCCCAAGGATGGAGAGTTTGAGACCAAACTGAGCTATATAGTGAGATCCTTTCTCACAAAACCAAGGGTTAAGTATGTAGCTCAGTGGCAGCGTACCTGTCTAGCATGTGCAAGACCCCCAGAACAGAAAGTAAGTTCTGGAAACCAATCACTTTAGGACTATCTTGCTCTTGGGACAGTTGTCCAGAGAAGTCAAATGTGAAGACCATAAAGCAAGCTAATTGGGACTTTCCTTTTTAAGGGCTCCCAGAAAGAGGCAGACAAAGGACAGAGCTATGTGTGGGGTGGTAAATAATATGTAATGATTTGCAAATCAGCCTTAAGGCAAGTCAGCACCAATATCTCCTATTAGTTCTGTTTACCAGGGGAATACTTGCTAGGTAATTGGATATTTCCCAAGGAGATTTTTTTTTTAAATCAGTATATCATTCGCAAAATGATGATTCTGAGATTTTGGCTGAACATTTTCTTTAATATTTAAACCATAAACCATAAATAGTGATTTTTGGTCTTTAATCTTGTCCAACATAACAGAGACTAAAAGATGTTTCCATTTGGAGTGACTAGGGGAGGTCAGAGTTGGGAAGATCTTTTTTTGTCCAGTCCCTGGTGGAGAGTTTTTTATATAAGCAACCTTTTGTACTGCAATTGCCATTCATTCCAAAGGCCTCTCTTGTCTGCTTCTGAAGCAAAACTGGCTATTCCCAAAGGATATGGAAGCCAGGTGGCCTGGCTCATCTTCCAAGTGGTTGACTTCCTGTGTCTCAACTCTACAATTCCTTTGGGTAAATAACCCCTAAGAGTTTTCTGTTTCTTTTACTTGTGTTTGGAAACTAGTCATCACTGTTCAGCCTATAGTTTTCCCCAGTTCTTTACTTTGTTGTTGTTTTTTTTGTTTTGTAGCAGTACTGGAGTTTGAATTCAGGACCTTGTACCTACTAGGCAAGAACTCTACCACTTGAGCCATACTCCCATGGCTCCTGTTCTTTGTGTTTGTTTGTTTGGTTGGCTGTTGGGTTTTGTTTTGTTTTCTTTTTTTCTTTTTTCTTTTTTTTTTTTTGCTTTAATTTACCATAGACACTTGGTATCTGTGAGTATATGGTTCCAAGGAGACTACTGTTAAGGAAAACCTGCAAATGCACAGGATAGATATGATTCAGTACTCTAAAATTACTCATAATTACCTGTACCATACATGTGGTACGTCTGAGCACCCCTAACTTGAAACACATGGAGTAGGCTACATTACTGTCATAAAAATTATGGTTGTACACATTAATACTGCTCACTCTAAACTAGATCTTATTTCAGGCTCAAATACTGCAGATACTTGATTCATTTTTCCTGTAACACTGCACAACTTTAACTAAAACATGGAGTCTTTCGACAATTCTAAAATTTTTTGATTTACCATTTAAACACATTAACTTTTAACTGATTTGGGAAACATTTGCTTTTTGGGAGGCATGTTTTCACAAAAGAGCGAGTATGGAAACATTCCACAGATCACATGGTTTAAACACAACTGGTATCACATGGGACTGAGAGCTTCTCTGAATCTACTGAACTCCATAATGCATATGTTGGAATTTAAAATCTTTGTTTTAGAAATTTCTTTTAATTTTTAAATTTTATTATTTTTGAACAATGCTTGTTCAAAAACACCAGTAATAAATCCCCAAATAGGGTGGAGTTACTGTGTTTTTCAGGTAGGGTCTCATGCTTTTTCCCTTGGGCTGACCTCAAATGGGATGGTGATTGTCCTTTCTCTTCCTTGTATATAGCTGAGATGACAGGCGTGTGCCATGACTTGCTTTTCCCAATTCTTATGCATAATTCCATTCCTATTTTACCTGGCTTCCCAGGTAATGAAAAAACTGTCACTATATCACCTTTACTTCTTTATACATTTCAGAATATATATACACACACTCACACAAACTCCAAGCACAATCATATGTAGACCCAGTTATTGGTTAAATGTGTTAGTCAAATGTCCCCAGAAGTTCATACTTTAAAGAAAATATATTATCACATCCTTATGTTCTCATAGTCATTAAAAAAATGGTATTTTAATACCTTGAAATAGAAAAAGTGTGTATTATACAAACTCAAGGAAAACAACAAACACCTTGACATAGTTTGTGTGTTTTATAAATTATATGGGATTATATCCATGGTTTTCAAGGATTTACTGGGATACAGCTTTGTAGGTCCTGAATTCTAAAATAGTCTCTAGAATATGATGAATATACTTTGTCAAGTTCAGATATATTTTTTGCTAGTTGCTATGAATGTATGGAAATTTCACAATGAAACCCCTTTGTACAATTAATATACATTAATAACATTTTAAAAGAAATTACTCAGGGCTGGAGTGTGGCTCAAATGGTAGCGCACCTTCCTAGCAAGCATGAGGCCCTGAGTTCAAACCCTAGTACCACCAAAATAAATAAATAAGTAAATAAATAACAAATAATAAATAAAGGTACTCAGATAACTGTGAGCAATTCTGGATCCAGCTAATCATGTCCCCACCCCCTGTCTTGCAGAATCTTTTCCCCTTGACTATGTGCTTTTGTTTCAGTGATGTACACTGGTGTAGTTATATGTACATGAAACACATGTGTGCCTTTGTGCACTTCTTCCCTTAAAACAGCAAAGTGTAAAAATCTCAAGGTCAGGATACAGAACAGAACTTCTAAGTCTTCAAAATTCCTGGGCACATCTATCTTACAAGGGTGGATGTTGTCAACCTTCTTGGCTTGTTAATGGTTTTTTCTAAATAACGAGGCACTATTTTCTTTTCTTCTTTCTCAATTTAAAGCACCAAGCAATTTTTGTTTTCCTGAAATTCCCTTTCTTAGAGATAACAAATGGACCAAATCTTCTATGGGCTACTAATACTTAGATTCCTTGGTAATTCTGTGTGTTTCCTTTGAGAGGACCATGGTAGTGGCAGTGGTAGGGAGGTGGCACACAAGGGATGGAGTGAATGTGCTCTCATCTAGGGCTGTGCAGTCAGTGTTTTTCCCACTGCACCTCTCTGTTGGCTCTGAAACTCACATACCCCAAGATCCAGCTTAAGAACAACAATGCAGTGCCAAGTTCCTATGACTACCTTCTGCACAACTCTTGGAATAGGAGGGCGCCGTAGATAATGCTTGTATCTGTCAGCTTTGCATAACTACAATGAAATACCAGAGGCAACTAACTTAATGAAGACAAATATAGCCCACAATTTTGGAAGTTTAAGTCAAATGTCAGGCAGCCTCATGAATTTGGACCTCTTGTGAGGTTACTGGATGGGAATGGTAGGAGAGTGTGTTGGAGCCAGCAGTCATACCTGAAGGCAGGAACAGAAGGAGACCAAGATGCCAAATGCCCACCATCCCTTTTGAGGGCATGCCCCCAATGACCTAACAATCTTCCATTAGGCTCCAGCTGTCAAATATCCACACCACTCTGGCGACCATGCCTTTATATGTGGACCTTTGGGAGATACTCCAATTACACTCAAGTCATAGCAGTGCTCCATAGAGACAGTGTGTATTTTCATTAATAATAGTTGCTACTATTTCCAAGGTAACTATCAAATGCCAGCCACACTGTGCACATCATGCATGACATTTTCAACTGTGCAGCTACCTGCAAAAAGTCAGATTCAAGTCTGACTGACTCCAGAATCTCTGCTCTTTCTCCTTGACTGTTGATTGGTCTATTTCAAGAATAAATTTCTGGATCCAATACAGGAGCTAGATTGTAGATCACCTGAAAACCTTCAGTGTCTAACAATGATCCTCAGGAGAGATTGAGTGTGGGAAGAGGAAACTCTAAGTGCATGTTTATATCTTAATTATCTATTAGATAAAGCAAGAAGTGAGGGCAAGCTCAAGCATATCAGCTGTTGTGGTCAATGTCTCAGCGGCTAGCACCAAGGTTGTCTGTTCTTTAGTTTCTCTGAACAGCTTTGCAAGTCTCCATGGTGTAAGTAGAAAGTAAACCAGTGCAGAATTGTGGAAAATTATGTTTGTTTTCTCCCACAGAGTGTTATGAAGATTTCATCCCCAAATCAAAGAAAGCAGAAAGCATTTCTAGGAAACACAGGTGAGATGAAGCCAAAGTGTTATTTATACAAACATAAAATCACATCAACTCTCTCTGAATGCAGCTATATTACACTGCCTTTCTTAGAATAATGAAGCTTGAGACAAAGATGTTTTCCTTGGCTATGAGAAAGCATTTCAGAGTGGCGTCATCACTCCTCCTTTCTACCTATAGCTTTTCTCACTGTAACCTGAGTTAGGAAAGCTGAGAAGCTTGCAAATGGTCAAATGGAATCCTCTATGTGGTCTGGAGGGAGGAAAAGAGAACATGAACTTACTGTTTTTGTTTTGGACTATCCTGAGAAGACATTTTCTTAGGTCTTTCCAAACTCTAGGTGCTCTGAGGGAGCTCAATCAGTGAACTAAAGTCAACTTCCACCTACCAGTCCTTCAATTTAATAATAAGATGACTTCAAAACAATAGAATGGTGCAGTATAGAAATCTAAGAGAATTGTAGCAAAGACCCATGTTGGGAAGGACGGGAAGGGTAGAAAGGCAAAAATGTTGGCAAGATCAAAAACAACACAAACAGTAGTGGCAAGTCTGAAATCCAAGAATAAAGTACTCATGTTGATACTCAAAAGTCCAGGTACTTTGAATTCAGTGCATAATCACATCAACCTTTAACAATGACAGTGACATCCTTCAAGACTGACTTTCTAGGTTTTTTTCTACTTCTGTTTCACCTCTGCCCTCACTCTACACTCCAGCTGTAGGCTGCTGTTGTAGGGTGGCTTCAAGTCTTCTAAGGATAGCAAATGCTTAAAGGGTTCACTGATCCACCGTCCACGTTAGCCAGCTACTAAGGCTTGTGTGCCCAGCCCTTTCCAATGGGGCTTTTCCAAACATTAGAGTTCCTATTTTGTCTCTCTAGAGTTTCCTGAGTTCCTTTTCATTATCTTTGAAGTAAAAGAACTCTGTCTTTGTGTCCTTCCTCATTTGGACTAGAGCAGTCTCATAAAGATAATCCTCCTTCCATCCACCAGTTCTTAGTTAACCTGTTATGAAATTTGGAGATCTGGTAACTCCATTCATTTTTTTGCCATCCAAATGCCTAATTCCACATCCTGATACAGATAGTCAGCATTTCTTAGTTTATGATAGTGCAATTTGGTGATATTTCAAATACCTAAGTCTTTGAATATTGTTATTAATCATCTTTTGTAACTAGGATATGGTTAGAACTGAAATTCTTCAACTTTCCACATTCCAATTTTTGCTCGGTAGAGTTTATTTTATGGTTTGTTCTGTTTAAGATCATGGGTTTCAATGCAGAAATCCTTAAAGTCAAGATGTTATGAATATGTGATCCATGGGGGATTTTTACTCTATTTTTGGGTTGGTCTTACACATAAGGCATTAATAGCCCACAAGAAGCAGGTAAGATTACTTGTTGAGCTCTATGAAGAAAACAATCTGCTTCTCTTATTTAGTCTTAAATTTGTTAGCATAGATTAATTGTACAAAGGGGTTTCATTGTGATATTTTCATACATGCATATAAAGATCAAATTCATCCCATTTACATTACTTTCTTAATTCACATCCCCTATCCCTTAATAGTTTTTAATGGGCTTCATTATGCTATTATCATGCATACATATAAGTCTATCATATTCACCATCCTTCATTCTCTCCTTTCCCCCTCTCTGTGTCCCCAGTATGCTTCTTTATTTAAAAGGCCACCATGACTATAAAAAATGTGTATCAGTCTAATCACGATAGTGGACTACAACAAGGGGAAAAAGGAAATAGGCAAGCATATGCAAGGTGTACTTAATTTTTGTAAAATGTTGACTTTGAAATATGTTGAGGTATCACACTGTACATAAACATATTTCCAGTGGACATTATGAAGAGTATTAGGATTTTGTGTGATAGACTATCTTCTAAATGACTACATTGCTCAGAGATCCCACAGTCAATAAGAGCACCCTAGAATGCTATTGCTGGGATTATCAAGTTCTCAAAGCCATGAGAGGTGTGTATGATAAGTCAGTTCGAGATATTGGGATTGGAGAAAAGAATTCCTATATAATCATTGCAACTAGGCACGTCCTTTGCAATCCAAAACTGCAGTTCTCATTTTCTGACAATACTGTGTGATTTACCTATCTGATTTGGTTTATTGTCAGTCTCTCCCACTAGAATGTAAGCTGCCTGAAGTTATGGGCTTTTGTTTTGTTCTCTGTTGTCTCCTCCAAGCTGACCTCTAGTTCATGAAAGGCTTGCATAGTGAATGAGCTATGAAGAAAGGGTGGAAGAATGGGAAGACAGATTTTTTGACCCAATAGCAAGATTTTAGAAATAATGTATATTGTTGACAGGCTGGGTGGTCTTCCCCAGGAAATGACACCTTCCCTAGAGTTCCAGTTGGAACCAAATGAGTTTGGGTTGGGAAATTTTGTGGGTTGACAGATTAGAGGCATCTATCCCCTGCAACCCCTGATTCTATACCTGAGCCTTTATCAAAGAATTTTCAATGATAGAAATCTTAGACAATCATATTGTAAAGACAAAAAGTGAATGACTTGACAGCTGATTGAACTTGGAGTATGAGGAGTAAGAAGCCATAGATGTAACTGTGCTTCTCAGCCTGGAGGTTTTGGTGCCATTGAAAGAACAGAATTTTTGGAGAATAAGTAGTAGCACCCCTCTCTATAGGAAGGTATCTGATGATGATTTTTAAAAGGTGCCATAGGCAAATAGTCTCTTTAGCAATATGATTTCATGTAATTATGTAGCATGTAGGTCCTATAGAAAACTATCACAACAATGGGCTCTCTTTTCTGCCCCCACCCCTGACTGACCCTTACCCCACTGATGCCTTGTGAAAGCAGCTACTGAGTAGTTGAGTGCAGTGACTTGGGATCTGGAAGAAAATGAAGTCAACAGGGAACCATGAATAAGCTGTGAAAACCCAGTAGAAATGAGAAGGGGAGGGACTTTGGAGAAGTGGATGAGGAAGGCATTGGGATGCATTGAGAGAAGGTGGAGTGATCACTGTTGAATTGTGGTTTCAGGAAAGGGAGCATTTGCCCAGCTGCAGCATTACAGTATCCCTGTAGTATGGATTTATCCAGTGGACAGTCCAGAAGGGGAGAGACCACAGAATCCAGGGGAAGGGGGGCAATGAACTAAGAGTGTTCTGGAAAAGTAATTTTCTTCTCAAATAGCTGACAGCAGCCCTTTCTACAATACGGGAAAGCTTTTACTTACTATACAAGAAGGCTCTGAGTAGATGCCTAGTACCCACAGAAGCAGAGATTGGGTCGAAACCTGAAAGAATATGGTTTCAAGGGTTTGTGGTATTGTGTTTTGCATTTGCAATTTTGGGGCCATAATTTAGCTTTAATGAATTCGGGCATGTTCAATCAAATTAAAAATCAGAGGGTTTTCTATGGGAGATGTCCCAATGTTACAGCTGAAAGAGGTGACAGTCACATTACTGCCATCTAAAATAATTTATTAACCGTGTCTGTGCAAACAATTCTGGTAGGCACAAAATCTAAGGGACTTTCTGTTTCAATGCATCTTCTGCCATCTCCTTCCTCCTAGTACCATTTGCTTTTTACCTGTGAATAAAATGGATACCTGGAAAACTCCATCTTAGCAGAAAGCATTACAGGACAAGAGAATGCTGGCTCCATCATTGCCTCAGACACCACTAGGGAAGTGTACTAGAAGGCTGTTGTTCTCAACTTCTCATTCTTGTTTGCTTAGAGCTTGCAATAAAAACATCACTTCTTCAGTTTCTACTTAGGAATAGAAAATCTGGGTAGAGTTGGCAAGGGAGGTTGTGCACCATCAGCAGATAACACGTTAATACCGACTCCACTCTTTAACCTTCCTTTTTCAATATGCCACCCAGGTAGGGACCACACTGCACCTGAGACCTAGAAAGGTACACAGGTCTTTCCCTACCGACCTGTGTACTGAAAAGAACACAGTAATGGAATGGAATCTAAGCTACCAACCCAAATCCTTTTACATTTTACCTCTCACAAGCACTTGCCTTATGAAGTGCACACCTATGCGTACACTTACATTTTAGGACAATACTTTTTAAAATAGAGGTAAGTTAGACATGCCTTAGAGAGATGACAGGTCTGCTACACAAAGGTTGTCTGCTTCACCAGCCTCTCTCTTAGGAACTCTGGCAGAGGTGGCTGTCCATCAGGCGCACGGCGGTCTGGCAGCTGAGCGCACCCGCACTCTTCCACGCCCCCAGTCCCTCGCCCGCAGCCTCAGTCTCTGTCCCTCTGGATTCGCACACCAGACCCACTCACAATCGGTGGGGAGCAGCGTGTGCCACACATCTCCAACCCGGGCTTGCTTCAATCATTTATTTATCTTGTGCGCATTGAGAAGCCACCACTGGGTGTTGGTGGGAGGCGCTACTCTGCCCAAATCCCAGCCCGTCCGCGGCGATTCCGCACACACACCCGCACCCACCCGGCTGCGCGAACCCGCTTGGAGCCGCCTCTGGCCGGGGATCCGCGTCGCCCGGGACCCCCGACGCGTCTCCAGCTGGGCTCGCCAAGCTCCACGGCGCAGCGGCTGCGGCGCAGGATTCAGCATTCTCCGCCTGCGGGTCGGGCGGCCCCCGCCGGCGCCCCGTGCGTCCCGACCCCCAGCTCGTGGCGGCGTCGCTCGCCAGAGTTTGACTCTCGGGCAGCCGCGGCGGCGGCGGCGGCGGCGGCGCGGGGCCGCGGGCGGCGGGCGCGAGGCTTGCCGGCCGCTCTCCCTCCGTGCTGCGCTCGGATTGGTCTCTGCCTGAGAGCACTGGCCGAGGGTTGGCTGCGGGCCGGCTGAAGAACAGGTGCACTTGGCCGCCCGGGCTCGCCGAGCAGCCGCCGACGAACGCGGCGCACCGGGCCGGGGCGAGCGGCGGCCAGGCCCGCCCCTGTGTCGGAATGCGGCTCGCCGGTGCCCGGCACCCCACGGCCGACCAGCCCGGGCCCTGAAGGCGGCGCTAGGCCGGGCGGCGGCGCGGGCGGGCGCCCCAGGGAGCGGGCCGGGCGCGGCGCCCCGAGGATGCCGGCGCGGCTGGAGCGCACGCAGGCGGTGGGCAGCGGCGACAGCGGCACCAGCAGCAGCAGCAGCAGCAGCGGCAGCGGACGCGGGGCCCCGGCGCGCAGGAGGCCGTTCGGTGGGCTGCACACGCGCCCCGCCGCTCCCTGACCGACCCGCGGCGCCGGGGGCCCGGCGCGCCCCTCTCCGCGCTCCTCGCCGCCCCCTCCCCGGCCCGCGTCCCCTCCCCCGCTCCGCTCCGCTCCTCCCCGCCCGCCGCCCGCCTCTCGGGGGGAGGGGCGTGGGGGCAGGGAGCCGATTTGCATGCGGCCGCCGCGGCCGCTGCTTGCGCCCGAGCCCGCCGCGGCCGCCGGAGCCCGCGCCCGGCCCGCGCGGCCCCATGCCTCTGGCGCGGCCCTCGGGGGGGCGAAGGTGAAGATCGGCTCCTAGGATGAGTGAAGGGGCGGCCGCTGCCTCGCCACCTGGTGCCGCTTCGGCAGCCGCCGCCTCGGCCGAGGAGGGCATCGCGGCGGCTGCGGCGGCGGCGGCGGCGGGCGGGGGCCCGGACGGCGGCGGCGAAGGGGCGGCCGAGCCCCCCCGGGAGTTACGCTGTAGCGACTGCATCGTGTGGAACCGGCAGCAGACGTGGCTGTGCGTGGTGCCTCTGTTCATCGGCTTCATCGGCCTGGGGCTCAGCCTCATGCTCCTCAAATGGATCGTGGTGGGCTCCGTCAAGGAGTACGTGCCCACCGACCTGGTGGACTCCAAGGGAATGGGCCAGGACCCCTTCTTCCTCTCCAAGCCCAGCTCTTTCCCCAAGGCCATGGAGACCACCACCACGACCACTTCTACCACGTCCCCCGCCACCTCTTCCGTCGGCGGCGCCGCCTCCTCCAGGACGCCCAACCGGATTAGTACCCGCCTGACCACCATCACGCGGGCGCCCACGCGCTTTCCCGGGCACAGGGTGCCCATCCGGGCCAGCCCGCGCTCCACCACGGCACGGAACACTGCGGCCCCTCCGACGGTCCTGTCCACTACGGCCCCCTTTTTCAGTAGCAGCACGCCGGGCTCCCGACCTCCAGTGCCAGGAGCCCCCAGTACACAGGCGATGCCGTCCTGGCCCACTGCGGCATATGCCACCTCCTCCTACCTTCATGATTCTACTCCCTCCTGGACCCTGTCACCCTTTCAGGATGCAGCTGCCTCCTCTTCTTTCTCCTCCTCTTCCTCCTCCTCCTCCTCCTCCTCCACTACCACCACTACACCAGAAAGTAGCACCAGCCCCAAATTTCGTAAGTAAACGCTAGGTCTCAACTATGATTTACTACCTAGTTTCCTTTCTGCCCTCTTGCAGTCTCTCTCCCCTCGCCGCGGGTCTTCTAGCGAGCCTCCTCGCCATCCCAGGTTTGGGGCACAGAGTGTGGGAGACGCTTGAAACTGGCCTCAAGGGGGGCGGGGAGATGTTGGCCTGTTTCTGGGTCCGGGTGTGGAGTGGGTGCGGTGGGAGGTGAGGGAGATCTCCAGGGGTGGGATCCACTGGTCCTACTTCAGTGGGTCCCAAATGAGAACCAAGCTCCTAACTTCCTTCAAAGGGTTAACGAGAGTGCAATCAGTCCTCTCTGCAGACCTGCGGGGCGAGCTCCTGAATCCCGTTCCTGTAGGGGGCTGGGGAGGGAGGGCCTTCCCAAATGTACCCAGCCCTTTCCCCGCCCGCCTCTGGGAAGGTAGGGGTTGGAAACACACACATGCAAATTTACCCACCATAAACCGCAAAGGGAAGTTATGCCCATGTGTGTGGACGATTTGATGGAAATGCAGGTAGAATAGAGCTGAAGTCGCTCCCAGCAGCCTGACCCAGGAGGGAATCAGGAAGGGTTAATTAGAAGCCATTGGGGGAGGCGGGGAAAGGGGATGATCCAAGGCAGAGGGCTAAACTGATCACCTCCCCCGCCCCCCAGCCTGACAGTGGCCCTGCAAAGGTGTAGAAATTGCTTCTGTGGCCACGGAGAGTGACTTAACTGGAAGAAAATGTGTGCAGGGAGCCCTGCAGAGCTGCCGCCCCTAGGGTCCTGGTGAAGGAGGAGTTTTTTTCAGCTCTGCCAAGCATTTGCTTTTGTTCCTTTCCCAAAGGTGGGGTGTGAACCTCATCTTTCCCATCGTACCTGAAAAATACGGGCGGGCTGGGACGGAGTTCCTTACACCAGAGGGTGAGAATATCCAACCCTTTGTAACATGTCACCCTTTGAATGTAGCATGTTCAACCTGGCTCAATTGGTGCCACTAACTGGCCAGTTCACATCAAGCACTGTGGCTTTCTCTGTATGGGAGGAGTGTGCTTTCTGTTCTTATAAATGCTGTAGGTCAGTAGTTGACCTACCGCCCCTCACCTTCTTCTAGAGAAATCTCAGGAACCTTCTTTATCTGACCATGGATCAGGACAGGGGAATAGTTTGTGCAACCTGTGAAGGTTATTTAGGACAAACCCCCGGAGTGGCAGCTTAAGTTCTGTGCGAAGCTATTTTGCAAAACTGTCTGGTTATGCTGTCTTGATGCTGTATTTCTGTGTTGAGCTATAACATCTGGGGGAAAGAAAGAGTGGTTATCATTAACTCTTCAGTGCTGGTAGGAATTCCTGGGTTGCTTTCAGTCATCTGGTAATTTTTCATTTTCTAGACTTGTGCTCTTACTGTGGATGTTGTTTAACCCTTGAAACTTTTTCTTTCTTTCTTTTCTTTTTTTTTTTTTTGATTTAGTGTACTTATAAGTAAGGTCCAGAAGAGAGAGTCTTTTTTTTTTCCCTTTTGCTTATACTCTGCTTTAGAAATAACAGGTTATAAGATAAATTGGGAGACAGGAAAGAAGGATTCTGCCACAAACCAGAATGGCAGTAGAGCTGGGAACTTGCAGCTTCTCTCAGCTTTGGTTGAAGCAGTCATTTCTGAGAGCATATTTTCTCAGGAGGTGTTTAGAGGCTCCTCTCAGCAAATCTAGCTTCAGTTTTGTGGACGGATAAAGCATTTGCAAGTGCGTGTGTGAGCATATTCAATGGATTGAAAATAGGTGTCTTTCTGTCCAAAAGACCACAGATTTTTTTTATCCCTTCAGATGCAGTTGATATGAATAATGGAGTGTGGGTGTATTTCCCAACCCTGGCTGTGTGTGTATGTGTGTGTGTGCACGCGCGGGTGCGCTTGTGGGGGGGACACTGCACATGGTGGGGGCATTTCATGTTCTTTCTCAATTGATTTCCTGGCAGTCCATTTGGGGGTTCTTTAAAGAAAAGCCCAAGGTAATTATTTCTGCCCCTCCATGCTCTCTTTCTACATTGTGTGGAAGGGAATGGCAGGCCTGTTTAATAAGTAATGATTATTGACAGGGCTCTCAGCCCCAAAGGAAAGGGGGGTAGGTATTCTGTAAAGAGTTTCAGTGGCCATATAGACATGTAACCCATATTTGATTTATTTGTAGATGAGATCCAGCTCTTCCTCTGTTTTAAGCCTTTAACAAGGAGTTGATTTAATGTCTAAAAATGCAAGTGTGCAAATCCAGTAGAGATTGACCTGGTTTGCATACATCAACAAGGGAAATTTTAATGAAGGTAGATTATGTAGTTTCCATAGAAGGTGTATTTAAATAGGTAGGTTGTATGGTAATTCAAAGAAAAAGCAGTTGTTTTTTTTTTTTTTTCCCCATACAGGATTGCAGCATGATTAACAAAAGAAAATGCAGATCCCATCTGAGGGATTATCACACTGCTACTGTAGGCTGAGTAGTGGCCTAAATAAATAGCTGGCATTCAGATTTTTCACTTGTTTTGATTATGTCAATAAAGTTCCCAGGAGAGAAATTCCCCTTTTCCCAGCTCCTACCTTCATACTTCAGTGAGGGTTTTGCTTCTATTTCTCTTTTTCTTTTAATTGCAAGTCCTGTGTCTTGTTGCTGCTCTTGAGGAAGGTTAAAGATGATACTAAGTTTTTGTGAGATTACCCCACAATTTTTTTAATAGTCAGGGTCGTGACTCTTGAATTGAACATCTCAAGGCTTAGAGGATGAATGTCTTTGTGACATCTCGGAGCATTCAGAAGGATCGTATCTGCAAAGACAGTTTAGCTCTTTGAGTGGAAGAAGCTTTTCACTGAGAATGAACACACTTGCTAATGGATAAAAACATTTTTGCAAGCAAAAGCTATTTTTGCTATAGCCAAGGCCCAGTTTAGAGGACTGTTACTAGTTTTCTGAAGAATTGAAGATAATGTATTCTAAACAATAAGAGAAAGAGGGCTTGGGATTTGATTCTGGCTTTCCTCTCCTCCATCCCTTAGGCTTGACAAGTTTCCTGTGTCCCTGGAATCTCCTGGCTTGCAGTGGCCCAACACTTGTCTTCCTTTCAGATTCTTTGAATATAAACACTTTAAACATATTACTACTAGGTGATTATGGCATATTGTATCTGAAAATGTAGGATGCTTTACACATTTAGCAAGTTAAAGAGAGGTTACTACATACAGAAGAGTGATTCTGTCTAGCATACACAGCTAGCCATTCCTTTTGATAGCACTGTGAATTGTATTTTCAGATTTGAAACATAGGTAGGTGTCCAGTGTTGCCAGTGAGGATATGGATTGTTCTTCTGGAATTCTTTTCCTCCACGGAAAGCACATTTTTTTACAGGTGAAAGGCTAAATTCAAATGCAAAGATAATGAGTGCCTATTCTTTCAGTCATGTTTAGACCTTTACATAGTTAATTCCGGTGGATAAGATCACCAATACTGAGTAGTGCATTCAGAGAGGGAATGAATGAAAATGTATTACTGATGTTTAAACTTAAGAAAGCAACTTTAATTTGTTCAATTTGTTTTTTTTTTAAATGTTACCTAATCACAGCTGTAGTAATCTTTTAGAGATGAATTGATGAAGTCAACTGTTTTACTGTCTTTTTCAACATTTGTCACTCCTACAATATGAGTGCTGTTGGTTGCTTTCTAAGCAGACTCAGATGTAATTTGTTTAAATAAAGTTGTTCCTGTACCTTATCCTCTGTCTACATGAGTCAAGGCCTTCAAGGAATTCCAACATAGAATGTACTGACCCCAATCTTGCATGGTAACCGACACGAGAGGATTCAGAACTCGAGATCAGTATTTCCTATGAAATCCAATTGAAAGCTTTTTCTAGAGGCACGTGCAGCAACTGGAGTATGTTTTGATTTCCTTTGGCCTTAATATGGATTATGGGGGCTTTTCTCCTTTAATCAATTACACTGTACAGTTTTGCTCTTTAGACAGTTACATTGTACTTCATGGTCTTAACAGCAACAAAAAAAGTAGGTGGGAGCAATTAGCAAGGCTATTTTTAGGGCCCTTTTGAGTTTGGTTTTAGCGTTCCTCCTCAGTTCTTCCTTACTGGGGTGAGAGATTGGAGGTGTGTTTGGTAGAGGAGAGTCCCTTTTATGGTTGATTTGAGAATACAAACACCCTTGTATTTGTGCTATTTCCCAGATAGATTTTTAAAAACAGTGTTGATCCATAGCTCATGAGAAAGAAAAAAATAATAATTCAACCAAAACAAGATGATTTATGGCAATTTCTCTGTTACTAAAGAGCTAAGGTTTTATATTTTTTTTATAAAAGCCTTTTTATTAGTATATGATAGTTTTACAGGGGATTTCGTTGTGACATTTCCCAAGGTTTTCTAAGCCCACATTGGGTCCCAAGCAGTGCCATGCTGGAGACCCACTGCATGAAGGAACAAGATGTCTCCTCCCTCTGGATCTCGTAGCACTTCTTCCTGGTCACACCACGGTGTGAGAACTTCTTTTGTAGAAATTCTTCTTTTGTCATAACCTCTCATATCCAGTACCAAACATATCTCAATATTCTATCTGGGATGTCGAAACTAGAACAGGAAAGCTGGCCCTGAAATACAGAAGAGCAAGGAAAGAGCCGTAAATCAAAGTCTTTAAAATGCATTTGAATTGCTTCTGAACAGAACGGAAATTCGCTTTTCTTTCTTTCTATCTTCAGACTGTGGGTTGGGTCAGGCCCAGTGCTATATGGCCTGGACAAATACCACAGAGACCTGTGGAGACATTTTCCTTGTCTGCATACAGCAGTGTCCCTCTAAGGCAGGTGTGCAGCAGTGATGGTGGAGGGAGGAATGGACTCAGCTCTGTAATGCCAGGGTGGAAACATCTAAATTGGTGTTTCCTGTTCTTGCAGTGGTCAAGGAAAATTGTGGCACACGTGTGGAGTTTGTTTTTCCATTCTCACTATTTTCACTGAAGAGTGCTCACATTCCTGCCTTTCCTAGTCCTTTTTATTATATCGAACCATGGCTCTAACTAAAGACAACTTACAGCCTTTAAAAACAAATTAAGGATTCTAAAAACTTGGTGGAAGACTGTTGGTTTTTTTTCTACATTAGATTGGTTTGTGAATTATTATTATTTTTGTGGTACTGGGCTTTGAACTCTGGGCCTCAGGCTTGCTAGGCAGGCACTTTACCACTTGAGCAATGACCATAGTCCTTTTTGCTTTGTTATTTTTCAGGTAGTGTCTTGTGGTTTTTTTGCCTAAGGCTGGCCTCAGACCCACAATGCTCCCACCTATGAACTCCTACATTGCTAGGATTACAGCATGACCCATCACACCTGACTTACTGATTGATATAGGGTCTTGCTAACCTTTTGCCCTGGCTCGATTTGAACTTTGGATCCTCCTAATCTCTGCCTCCCTAGCTGGAATTACTTTATTAGCATGAGCCATCACTCCTGACCCACAAATGATGTTAATTTTGATATTATCTGATAATTGAACAGAAGTTATTATATATGTTCATACCATTTTTTTATAATGCATGTCATGCATTTCATTTTTTTAAGGTTAATTTATTAAACATTTATTTAGAGGCCTTGCAATGCTGTTAGTTTAAAAATTTTACAAAGTAATTGCTTAAAAAGGAAAAATTAAAATAAAGCTTAACCTATACAACATAAATTCTCCCACAACTTTAGTAGGGCCAAGGCTTTTTTCTTCCCCCAAATATGTATCTATTAGATCAAGCTAAGTATTTTTCATTTTTCATAATCTCTACCTCTAATTACCTGTTTCTTCTTTAAAGACATCAGTGAAGAAGCTATAAACCTACCATTGTGGAGGCTGAGGCAGGAAGATTTCAAGTTCAAGGTCAACTTGTACTACATAGCGATTTTGAGGCTAACTTATACTACACAGCAAATTGGAGGTTAGCCTCAGCTACAAAGCTAGACCTTGTATGAAAAATCAAAAAACAGTGAAGGAATATGCATGCAAATGCAGATTTTTTTCCATAGATAATATATAGTACCCATATGCTTGGAATCCTTTACAGTTTTCTTGCCCATATAATTCAAAATAATTTCTTTCTTTTGAAAGCAACTCACCTTTTGGAGTTGCTTCAAAACATTCAACTACATTTTAATAGAAACTACATTTATCTTTCATTTTCACAATCACATCATTGGCTCACATAATATTTAACTGAGTTGCATAGTTATCATACAATGTAGCATAAAGAAGTTTGTTATCCCAGTGTTCTGGTAACAGAATAACTTAATGGGCAGCTGTACAGGTCCTTCGCCTTGTGCTAGGGTTTCTGTGAGTTGTTCCTCCTGGGCAGTGGAGAATGAAGGCATGATGACAGCAGGGTAACAAGGGGGTAAGTTTAACAAACTGAGTCCTTTATTAGTGTCATTAAGGAAAGTAGGTGTTAGTCATCACTATACTTGTTAGCAAGTTTGGTGGAAGACTAACAAAGATTCATCTTAAACAAAACCAAAAACCTGTATTCCTTGTATCCTATGACAGCAGAGCAACCTTATAAAAATGATTTGTTCTCTCTGAGCTTTAATTTTTTCCCCTGGGATCTTGAGGGTGATGATGATAACCTAACTCTCATGTCCCTCCCAACAGAGCGTATTAACTGCAAAACACTCTACTGCTTTTGTTGTGTCCAGTGAAATGCAAAATGGGTGGATTGATTATTTTCATCCAAGAACACATCATGCCACTGAATTCAGTGGAAATGATGGAACTGATTTGCACCCCCCAGCTGAAGGGATCTTTCACTGCTATTAGAGAGTGTTGGTCTTGAGTGTCCTGAATCTGCCCTGTCTTGCCTTTTGATACCATGGCACACAGAGAAGAATGTGGTATAGAGGTCTATCTTAAATCATCTTGGAAGGTTAGTGACAAACTAGAGTTCACTATTTTTTAGCCTTTCCTTCTAAGATGTTTGCTAAATCCTACCTTGGATACAGGTTTATCATAGAGAGGAGCTGGAATTTTGGAGGAAATGAGTTAAGATTGCTGAATGATATGGAAATCTGAAATCTACAGAAATGTGGAGATTCTTGATCAAAAAAAGAATGCCCCAAGCTCCTTTTGGTGTCATTCCTGCTTAATCTTAGTGTCACAGGGTCTTTAATGTTTTAGAGAGAATTTAAAACAGGCAATGTCTGCATCAGATGTTATTCTGGTCTTAGCAACTATTGTGAATTAGGTTCTTGAGGATTTACAGGTTGATTTTATCCATACAAAGCTCTTTTAGATTGAATGTGTTTGTACTTTGAAAAACTTTAACATTAACATTTCAGAAACACCTCTCTTCAAGTCTGTTTTTTAGAAACTTCATCCTGAATTCTATCTTTAGGTATTACTTTTTTGCTGTTGTTTTAAGTTTTTATTTTTTAAGACAGGTTGATCATTGTTCATAAATCATAGATTGCCATTTCTGGGCATAAAAATAGGTCAGTCAGAAACAATCCTGCAAAACTGAAGTTTAACAGCCTCCAGTGATAAGGTATTGTTTTTGAGACCTTTCTAGAGGTGATACAGACGTGTGACACACACATCATCAGTGCAATATAGGCTACAAGAGCATTTTGCTTAATTTTTAAAAAAGGTTATGTGAATTTATGGAACTACTTTATCATAAATACCATGTAGCTAGATTATAGGAAAAGCAGAAATCTTATGCTAAAGTTTTGGTAAGAATTCTTAAACATATTAGTCAACCTCCTAAGATACTCTTTCCAAGAGAACACAGGGCCCCAAACATGACTGTGCTGTGAATTGCCATGTTTGAAGTTCACTAAAAAGAAAGGTATGACCTCATCATCATTTTGGGATCAGATTTTCTTGATTTCTGTGCCTTGAGTTTTACTTTTAGTACTATGGAAGGATTATTCACAGAATTCCAGTCTTGGAAGGGGCTTGACAGTTGTAGGTGAATAATTTAAATGAGAGCTGCTGTGTAGTCTTGCTGTGTGTCAGCAGAGCATATAATACATTACATTCTTTGTCTGATTTATTCTTGGAATACAGACTCAAAGACAAGAATACCTAGACCTGTACCCTGTGTATCTTTATCTGAATCATACAGATAATGGAACTGGGCTTGGAGTGGTTACACAGTTTGCCTGTGACATGCATCAGTTGTATAGCTTGCATGCTCAGGAATATGGGAAGATTGTTTTACAGGTAATCTCTTCCTCTCCAATCACAGTTTCCTAATCTATTGATGTAACATTTTGGTAGCTCTGTACATTGTCTCTTTTAAGCACTTAGCATGTAGATAGTGATATCCGCCATCATAAACTCCAGAAAAGGCAAATCTACTGTGTACCTGCTCTTTGCTCTGTTAAAAGAAAGTCTTTCTAACTAGAGAAATTGTCCTGGTTTTTCAGTCTAAGGAGAAATTCAGATGTTTCAACAAAAGATAAAGAATGCCTTCCTTTATATTTCTTTATTTTTATCCCTACTTAATTATAACTGATAAATAAAAACTGCAAATATTTAATGTATACACTTTGATGAGTTTGAGCATGTATGTATACCTATGATACCAACACCACAGCCATTGTACCATATTAAACAGATCCATGACCTTCCTTGTGGGTTTTTGAGGTAGGAACACTTAACATGGGATTTATTTTCTTAAAAGCACTGTAGGTTCTGTGTTACATAGCATATCTATACTCATCTTGCAGAATTGAATCTTCATACTCTTTGAGCAAAAATTCCCTTGTCTATTCCTTCTAGTCTTTGAACTTCAGCTCCTCGATCTTCCCAACTCTTATTTTCTCCTATGCCTCTTTGTGGGTCATTCATTATAACACTGACAGAAAACAGTTACAGGCTTTATTTCTTTGCTTTCTAAAATTCAGTCAAAATTGTCTTTTCTGCCCATTCCAAATTTACTTTTGATAACAGCAGTTACTGTATCATGTGCTGAGAATGACCAATGGAAATGTGTCAGAGAACATTTGGAGTGACAGCCTTTCAGTTCTACAGACACTGAAATATGTCCTTTACCAACTAAATGATGGGATTTGCATCAGGTAGGGCGTCCTGCGGAACACCTGAATCTTATCTTGGAGCCATGCTGGTTATCCAGCAGTTTGGAGAAGTAGAGTATTGATAAGACCCTGACAGTCTACAAAGGATAACTCAAAATAGATCCAGTCATTCCTTACTTAGTTGGCATTTTGTGCATCAGAGGTCTATTTTAGGTAAAAGAAAACATATTCTGTTGTTTAAAGTGAAAGATGATTTGGATTGTTTTCTGCAGACTTAGAAAATGGCAGCAACTCGAGCACTAAGTTTGTGTGATAGGTTTTGAATTGCCATGATGAAAAATGGGATCACTGTAATGTCAGAAAGCAGTACTATTAAAAGCCACTAAGACTGAATGAATCTCACAGACTAAGAATTGCAGCTATACTCATAAAGCAGAGAGGCAGTGGGATTTCTTCACCAAAGTTATTGTTGAGAAAAGTTTTTATTGGAATGCTGGCAAAATCTACAGATTGTAGGAATTAAAGGGAGAAAACAAAAGAGGATGAAGAAGTATTTATATTAAATGCTATTTTGACTAAATTCTATTTAACCAATTTTCAGTATGATACTATGTTTATACTTAATAACTGACAAATACCCAGGATATACCTAGTAAGATTTCTCCCTTCCCCAAATGAATGGTGTGTTCCCAAACCCATTTATGGTTTGTTATTCTTGTAACTATGATTTGGTGGTATACTTAAATAATTATAAAGCAATGAATTAACTGTGGTTTTTGTTAAAACAAAGATTACACTGGAACTACTGCATAAAGATGTTACTTCAAAAAATGGTTATGAAAGAGCTGGTGAACAAGTTTAAAGGACAATATATTTGTATATGCATAAGAAATCTGCATTTGGATTGTTTCACATATGGCATTAATTCTCACTCTTTAATAAATAAACTGCACCTGAAAAGTAACTATATTTTATGGGTGTGGTTTTTAACTTGAAAGATAATCAACATTGACTGAAAGAAAAGCCATGAACTCTATAATCAGCTATTTGACATTTATATGTTTTAAATTAAATTGTGTGTATTTTAGGTTAAATAAAATAAGAAAATAAGGAAAATTTTGTTTACCTCTCTGACATATTATGAAGCATTAAATTTTGTCTTCAACAATTTTATGGCTATTGAAAATGTTTATTACATACATACATTAAACTTGTAGAAAATTAAATATGCCAATTATGTGAAGCTATGTCGATTCATAGATTTAATATTTAGTAACTAAGTTCAAAGGAAGAATACTAAATTGATAATTGTTATTTCTGTATTACGAAATGGGAATGCTATTTAATTTATGGTACTTTTCTGTATTTCCTAAATTTTAGTTAATGGTCATGAATTATCTCTGTAATCAGAAGTTAATAAACTTTTGAAAAAGTGAAGAATAATTCCCATGGATCAGTTCAATGATTGGTGTTATTTCTGTGAAGATTTTGGATTTTTTCTTTACATTTTAAAATTTATTAGCATATTATATTTGTACTGGGACACACTGTGACATTTGCAGAGGTGCTTATAATATATCTTAGATTCAACCCCTCCATCTTTCTCTTTAATCCCCCCTCTCCTGTTTCTTAGAATAGTTTCAACAGATTTCATTGTTCCATTTTCATGCATGAATACATACTACTTCCCCCATACTTGCTGTTCTTTACCATTTACTTATGCCCTTCCCTCTCCCATTGGTATCAATCCCCAGATAGGACTTGTTTTATCTTCCTGTCTTTATTTGTTAAAAAACCCACATTTTTGTTTGTTTATGATGGTTACACAGGGAGTTTCATTGTGACACACACACACACACACACACACACACACACACACACACACACATCCTGAATTATACCCCGAACTGGTTCATCCCCTCCATTATTCTCCTGTATAACTTAGTCCTCTTACTCTGGTGATTTCAACAGGTTTGAATGTTCCATATTCATACTTGTATAGAAAGTACATCACCAATATTCACCTTCTTTTCTCTCTTCATTTACACTTTTGCCTTGGCATTTTACCTGTACATGCTTTGTTCTTAACTCACTCTAACCCCCCCTTCACTTTACTTCTTCATCCTTTCCCCCAATCCTGTATTGTTCAACAGTTTTTAGTGTGTTTCACTGTGTCTTGTTCCTTCACAGATGTGTTGTATTTCATTAATATATTTTTTCTGAAGTCTGAGAGTTTGTCTCTTAAGTGGTTGTGTCAGCATTAAATTGTTGACTAAGTTGGGTTCCTGCTATGAAATGCACATGTGTAGTAATACAAACACATTTTCATTTGCTGATGGGAAATAATGCCTTATTGAAAGAGGAGTAGTTTACCCTGTGCCTTTGATTATTAGCCTTGATCTTTTAATGATATACATGATCATGGAAGTTTAATGAGTTACTTAATGGTTCTTCAAGTCTGCAGATGTCAGACAGTCTTTAGTAATAATGCTGTAGATGAATATAGTGATAGAAACCAATCAGTTGTATATATATTAACCAATTACTGGGTCTGTTTTAAGGATGAAATGAAAGAAAAATGCAAAGGTTGGATGGTAGTATTGGGTCTTGAGAGGATAGCTCAGGTCATATGTGAATGGATAGGATGATTTGTTCCAATTTACTAGATGCTGTGAGTCTGTCACAGAATTACAGGTTAGGTAATTGGTAGATAAAATATACAGACCACTGGAAAGTGATGATTTGCAGAGCACGTCATGAGTTGTTTTTCAAAGCCCCTCAGAGCCTCACAAACATAATGGTGAGTCAAAAGAACCAGCAAAAATGTGGTTCTATTTACATAGTTACATAATTAACTGTGACAGATAGTGACTGGAAGGTGACCCAGGTGTTAATATTAGTGGTATTAATATTATGTTTGTTGTTACAGGAGTTGGTTAAATGAGTGAGTTCTGGTTATCAAAATTTATCAACCTGTATTCTTGTGATTTGTGAACTTTTTGTGTGCATCAATACAAGCTTCAAAAAAAAATCAAGGAAATATTTTGAAATATTCCTGTGGCCTTTACCACTCCATGCTACATGGATTTTCCATTTGTAGGCACTAAATCATCGCTCTGAGCATTGTTGCTTATGCCTCACAGTCTGACAGATACAAAGAGGGTCTTCCTGGTTTCTGCAGCTGCGTTCATTCCCAAGATCTTGATATTGGGAAACTCCATGTAGACAACCACAGTCCTTTTGGGCTTATGCTTTTCTGAAGGGTTATCTGTGCTTATATTAAGTAAAAATTGCCTGTATATCAGGAGTGTTTTCTGATACAGTGTCAGTTGCCACATTTTTCATATATCTCATACATGAAAAACCATACTTGTATCTTGAGAGTGTTTTTGTCATAGTTCTGCAAAGTATGTGATAGATAAGAAAGATAATTCATCATCTGTGTGGTTTTATTGAGAAGACCAGAATGTATGTCCCAGAGAATAATTAAGTTCTGAAATTATTGATTCTGACATGAAAAGTACATTGGTCCATTTCAGAAAATGCCAACAAAGGAGAATTTCCTTAGGCAGAGAAATGGAGACATGAGGCCAAGGGAATTCCGGTTGTTGTGAGGGCCTGGCCTGATGGGCAGCTAGGGCTTCTCTGGGAAAATAATGGGGCAGCCTTTGGTAAGGGCCTGATTGGGGGTGGAGGAGGACATAGTGAAGCAAGCATCAAGGAAGTGACAATACCTGTGGCATATACAGAAGGTAAAGAGTTCTAGGATGACTTGGAGGGAAGAACAGATAGAGAATTTTAAGGTTTCCCCAAGGCTAACTTGTTCCAAATTATTCAAAGCTCTCGTCTCTAATTTGTACAGGATATCTTTAAGTATTGACTTCATTCCAGCACTGCTTCAAAGTGCTGCAAGCAGCAGTAGAATTGCTGTGTCTTAAGGATGTTTAGTTTATCCATAGTCACATCAACACAGCCCTCAATTTAACCCAAAATAACAGCTTTCGAATATCTAAAAATTTGCAAGTAGAGATAGGAGGAGAATAACAAGAAGAAATTCTCGATTGCACTGCCTCACCTCAATTAACCTGTGACTGCCTTCAGCTTTTTCAGAGGCAAAACTGTTTTATGAATTGCTTGCCACATCACCCTTCTGGTTCCATCTGGGATGCTCTTTCCAGATCCCACTTAGCACCTTTTGGGATTGAATGCTGATATTGCATAGCACTCAAAAGGAGTGCCGCTGTCTGCCTTCATCACACAAGGGGGAATAACAGAGGAGGGATGCTGGAGGTTTGTAGAAGATGAGGCTCTCACATGGCCTTCCAGAGAGCTCCTGTCATCGGTGGGAGCACCAGGTCTGTGCATTTACGTTTTGACAGCTAACACTAGCTTTGTCACCCACTTTGTTCTTGGTGAAGGCCCCTCAGGTGAGAATCAGATACTTAAGTCTTGATGGCTTTCTTGGTTGCCAGTTGTTAGTTTTTACCAGATAGAGGGGCTGTAGTGCTGTGCAAGTGCAAGTGCTAAATGAACATTAATAGCCTACAGCCGCTCCCCTATATTTTTCACTGATCAGATAATTTTCACTGATGTCAACATTTATAATATGCTGACATATACTGGTGTTATTTGCTTGGAATATTTTCAGTTTATCTTACTGACTTAGTAAAGGTAAATTTTCTTAGTTATTTCTTTGAATCTTTGTGCATTTGAGAATAAATTTTTTTTGGAAAGGAAGTGAAATAGATCAGGGTTTTAGCAAATGAAATCTGTGTTTCTTCCTCATCACTTGGTTTTGTGAGTTCTAAACAACCTTCTGTAATACCACACTGATGCTCATCTTTCATTGTGAGCAGTTCTGAGTAATTTATAATAAATAATGAAATGCTGTTTCTTACAATGCACTGCAAATGGCTGAGTGTGGTAAAAGTCTAAGGAGCACAATTGCTTCTAAATGACTAGATAACACAGACATGTTAACCCTAAAGACAAGAGGCCAAATAGACCATGCTGTTTTTGAGCACGGACCTCCTGCCTGGTCTCTTCTGATAGGCTTTCTGCAGCTGAACTCTCCAGGGACTGGCACCTAAATAATTCCTTCCAGAATGGCAAGGAAGGGCTTAGGCCTTTCAGCTAGGTGGATTAGTAGAAGCGGTAGTGATTTAGAAGCCACACTGGCTTAAAATTTGAAACCCTAAATTAATTTTTTCATGTTGTATCACAAATCAATGAATGGACTTTCACATGTTATCAGTGAACTTTGTGATGCTAAAGTGAGATAATGTAAATATTTTGTTTGAGCATTGATATGAAATTAAATCTCAAGGTGCAAACATTTGAATAACTTTATGTGAACAAAGCTGTTTGTATATATGACATTTTCTTTAGCTTTTGCCATGATGTTTCGTACAGTACCTATACCTCAAGCATATATGCAATTCAAGCTCACAATGCATTTGTGCAATTGCAAATGTTCACAGCATATGTGTGTGTTCTTCATTCTGGTTGTCATAAAATAGCTGCATATCTAAGTGTTAGGATTTGTAGCCGTTAATTGCTTGCTACATAATGTCTTTATGTACTGCACTCCCATTGTGAAAATTGAATTAAATTGCCAGTCTGTGAGCTCTTTATACTGAAAGGAGAGTCTGTATGAGCAAACCATTGAAAAGGTGTGATCTTTGGCTAGTGATACTTTTAAACTCAAAAACTTCGCTGAAGTTTAGCAATGAATTTTCTCACATTTCCCTGGACTCATTACTTTGTCAAATAAAATCATATGTGCCCCCTGGTGGAACTGCTTCTTTCCCCCAAATACCAGCTACAAGGTATAAAATGAATTGTGTTAAAATAGCTCACACATGCTGCATTTTCACAAGAGTATTCTAACTGTCCCATCAAGTCCTTCCACGACAGTTCTGAGAAGTCCACTTTAATCCTCAATGGTCAGTTACATGCAGTCCAGTGAGCCTCATAACCTTCACCAAATACAGATGCTGTCATGCCAGGAAAGTTGGGCTGTTGGAATGTTTGAGAATATTTTTGCTTTTCAGTGAAGAAGGACTGCTGCTATGTGCTATGGGAGAGAGAGATTCAAAGAAGGAAGGTGATTCCCAAAAGCCCGTTGCATAATGCACTATGTGACTCTGCTTTCTGACCATGTGCCATCTGGAGGGTTTGGTGCAGGCAGCATTGGGCTATTAGCAATAAAACCAATGCTCAGGTGTCTGAGCATGGATTCAGGAGTTCAGAGATGATGCAGGTATATGACCATGTCTCTGTGTGTCTCCTCTACTACTTCAGCTTGGATGCTCTGCTGTTTTGTGAACTGTGAACCAGAGATGGTGTGAACTTGAGGAGGTTGCTCCAGAGATTCCAGGACTCAGTGAAAGGGTGCAGAGTCTTCTCTTAGGGAAGTCTATCATTCCTTTGCATAAATTTTGTATTGGTTGCATTTGTTTTCTTCTTTGCTTCCATGGAAAATTGAAAAGAAGAGAATCAGTATTTTTGAGAGGGAAAAATGTAATTAAGGAATAGTGGGAAGGCCTGACCTGGTTTGGGGAATATAGGCTCAGCTCTGCTACTTAGTAGTCTGGGACCTCAGGGTAAACCAATTGATCTTTGGGCTCTCAGGTTCTCTTGCTGGAAATGAGGTTGTTGGACAAGATGTTCCTTGAGTCATTGTGGCAAAGATTCCAAAAGCCAAGCTTCTACATTTGAGATTAAAATCTTAGTGGGATTTAAAAAACTACCGATTTCACATCTTCTTGCTTCACTTCCCTCTGGTTCCATCTCTTTCTCCTCATACACACAGTACTTTGTTCCTTTTGAGTATATTATTGGTGGAATATTTGGCAGCTCACCATTTAGTAATACCTGTGTTTTGGTGTACTACATAGGTGAGAATTAGTTACATCTTAAAGTCAAGTGAAAATTGCTTGTTTATGACTTTATAAAAGAACTCTTTATCTTTGGGCAAGGTGGCACACACAGGCTTATGCACATCAATGCTCACACACATGAAAGTAAATGGATTCTAAAAATATGAGTATGAGAAGCCCTGGAGGAATTACTGTCATACTCAAAATAATTTATTTGGAAGTATGAATAGATTCATCTAGATACAATCATAATATCTGATCCCCTTAATCAAACAGACTTCCTAGTTGCTGAATTGTACAGGGTGCTACATGAAGAACAGGGGACTAAGAAATGGTACATCCAGGGCACTATTACAGATGTGTCTTTTTTTCATACTATTACTGTTTATTCTTTTTTTATTGTGCTGGGGGTACTTTGTGGCATTTACAAAAGTTCTTACAATATATCAAATATATCATAGTTGAATTCACTCCTTCCACCATTCTCCTTTTGAATGTGTCTTAATGTAAAGCACTGTATTCTGCTCAGTTGACTAGCATGGAGATACCAGAAAATTATTTCATTCATTGGTTTGGGACATAGCTCTCCAAGCTGTTAGAGTCAGAACAACAGTTGCAAGGTTGTGGGACTGGGACTGTAGCTCAGGGTAGAACACTTCTCTAGCACGTGCAAGGCCCTAGGTTTGATCCACACCACCCAAAGAAAACAATAAATTTCTTCTTCTGTAAAGTCAGAGTGGCTAATTAATATTTTGTCTCTTTTTCTGTTAATGTTTCTTATTATTAAACAAGGAATCCTCATAGAAAATTGGAATATGTAAGCAATAAGAAGAGAGTAAAACTCAATTGTAGTTCTACTACCCAAAGATAATTACTATTTTTTGTTGAATGTTAGCCCAATTTTTGCTTTATGAATATGTATTTTACATATAAAAATGAAATTATACTCTAGTACTATTTTAACTAGATTTTTGCATCTTATGTTAAAATATTTCCATGTCAAGACACCTAAAGCCATGTGTTTAATAGTACTTTGCTGAAACATATATTAAAATAAGATGAGCCTGTCATTTCTTGGAACTTTAGTTTGCTTCAATTTCACCATTATTATATAAAAATATGCCTAGAATATTCATAGTATGGAATCAAATTTTGGGGCCAATGTGTCCACAAAAAAAACTTACATGTTTTTTAAAATCTGAAATATCTAAATTCTTATCTGGAAAGATTGAGCAATTCAGATTCTTGTCAGTAGAATGTTATCTACTTAATGATCTAGTGATCATTCTTCCAAAATGCCCCTGTGGCCCTACCTATTGCATTTCATCAATCAGTGAAACAAACAAGAGCTTTGCAAAACAGTTTAAAGATTGCTTTGAATGGGGCATGGTGGTCTGCACCTGTAATCCCAGGGAGGCTGAGGAAGGAGGATCATGAGTTAGAGGCTATGCTACATAGTGACACTCTATCAAAAAAGAAAAAGTAGCTTGTTGGTGTTTTATCCTGCATTTCTCTAATTATAAGTGAGGACAAACCTTGTTAGCTGGTTGGGGGTGAGCCTCCTGTCTGTAAAGACTTTATGGCACAATGACTGCATCATTTCAGGCTTCCTTGCAGCCTGAGATCATGCCAGGCAGAAGGGAACCCAGAGGTATTAGCACTGCCCTTTGTGTTTCAATGACAGATATTTTGTCCTTAAGCCCAGGTACAGATAGAGGGTGGAGTCCATAGGTAATGAATAGGGTGCAACTATGTGATCACAGCAGACTGTAGTGGTTGGCCCAGGCTGCCATCACAGAATTTCACAGACTGGATGGCTCAGTTATGGAAGTGGGGAGTCCAATATCAAGGTGTTGGAGACAGAGTTGGTTTCCTCAGACTTCTGTTTTTGGCTGGCAGATGGCCACTGTTTTACTGTGTCTCCATGTGGACTTTTCCCATGTGCATACACATCTCTGGTGTCTGTGTTCAAATTTTTCTTTTAAGAAGGATATTAGTCTGATTGGATTAGGGTCTATCCTTAAAGTTCATTTTTAGTACATCACCTCTTGCCCCAACTTCAAATATCGTCATCTTCAAAATATTGGGAGTTAGGACTTCAGTGTAAAGGGGAAGGCATAATTCAATCCATTATAATAATTTCAAACAGTCCAGAAGTTTTCTCTGAGTATAAACAATGTCCAGGGACTCTACTTTCCCATTTTCCTAAGATGTCCTCTGTGTTTTGTTTTCTACTGTTCTCTGCTCTGTAGGGTGGGCGTGGAGCTGAAGACCAGGCTTGGTTCCAGGGAGGTGTGGCCTGTGCTGCCTTGCACCTGGGCCTTGCTACAGAGCTGCCTCCAGCAACCACAGTCTACTGCTGTTTCCGCTAATAAGTACCATGGAAACCCAGTGAGCTCCAGGGGTGGTGAAGAGGGGGTGAACATCAAATCATCAAGTGACACTGGTTTTTCAAATGTCATATTATAAAAATAGAACCACTTGAGAAAGAGCGGGACTCTGCTAGCATCCTGCAGCTCCCTGATTTTTGGCATCTACTTTCCTTTGGTTTGCAGTTATATCTGTGAGAGGCAGGAAGACTTAGTGTTTCAGTTATTTGCATGGTTGGTCAAGCTGAGATGCTGCTTCTTTAGCTTAACACTCACATTTAGATCAGAAATTGCTTAATCTGATTTGGATTAGAAAATCTGCCTCCGTTAAGGCTTTGCTGCTCATTGATGAATCTGTCCTTCAAACGTTGCAGTTTAAGATTGAGGGCATTGCCTTAGTATGTACATTGGTTTTGCCATTAAAAAAAGAAACTTGAAAATGTTATATCATAGGTAAACAAATTCTAATCACACTCCCCAGATACTGATTCGCACATGCAGATTTGGTTCAGATCCCCTCTGTACTGTTAAACCAGCTGTCCAATGGGAACTGCTACCAATTTAATTCAGTGGACTGTTTGTTGGATTTCATTTAATGTGGGTGTCAATTTTTTGTTTTGTTTTCCATTCATTGATGCTATTACCATCTAATTAGGTTGAAAATCAGCAAATAGAATTAGAATGCATGGAATAGTTGTCATTTTTCTTTTGATCATAGTTCTGCTGTTGATGATGTGAGTCTAGTCAAGTCTCTGTGTGTGAGAAGTGTGTAGAATACAGGAACCGTGGGTGTCAGTCAGGAAAATAAAGTTGAATCCAGATTTTTGCCTTTTGTTAAATATCTGAGCTTGATAGCATCACCCTCTATGATCCTCAGTTTTCTGACTTGTAAAAGCTAAAATAATGGCCACTTCTTAGCAGATAAGGTTGCTGCAGCTTCCATAGATATTTAACCATTTCATAAGCCAAGGGAGTGTATAGGTTAATAACCTACATACTGGAATCCAAGGGGTGTTTGGATATGTAGGAACTGGGGAAAATTGAAACCATATGAGAGACTGAACGTTTTTGCTTGTCATGGGCTACCTAACACCAAAATTTAAAATTGGGAGCTAGATTTAACCTTAAATGTTAAATACTATACATATAACTGATGTTTGAAATAGATACAAGCCAGGAAGCACTGTAGAGAGGAAGAGAATGATGCTGTGAAATTTTAAATCCCACAACAGTGCTGAATAGAAAACATATCCATTTCTAGGCATCTGGACATAAATTTTTCAGCCTTTGAGAAAGGCAGACTTAACCAGCATGCCCTTTCTGTATGATTGCCCCGGAAGTGTGGGATGCTCAGTTTGAAACTGAACTCAGTGTCAATCTCTGATATCTCAATTTCTGACACTCTAAACACAAGCAGAAGGGGAAATGCACATCCAAAGCCTAAAGAACCCTCTCTCATTTCTTTGCCTTCCTATTTCGTGCCATTTCTCTTCAGGTTGATTGTTTTTAAGAACAGATTTTCAGTGCCAAGTAGAGAATACTTTTCTCAAGCATTTCTTCCAAAGTGTATCTTGATAGATTTTGCAAACTATTAAGCAAGATTTCATATGCTGAGATGGAAGCAGGATGATTTATCTTCTGGAGAAAGCTGAAATTTATCTCATTGACTTTTTCCAATCTTTCCTCATTTTCCTCTTTTCCATATAAGTATTAAAAATCCAAGTATAGTAGTAGATTTAATTTCCAGAGGATGAAAATTTAGGGCTTTGTTTTCTTCTGTTTATATTGAAACATTGTGTGATAAAAAATGTTTATCATGGCTTAAGGCAGAATGAATCTGTTCAGATAAGTTAGTGACAAGATAGGCATGCGTCTTCTTCTTCCACACAGCCTTTTCAACTATATATTAGGCACCTACTATTTGCCACATTTTGTTGTATGCCCCAAGCACATGGGCTGCAATAATAGTGAATATTGACTTAAGTGTGGCCTCCCTGAAGCTTGCATTTTAGTGGATAAGTCAGATGTCAATAAGTAAAATAATTTCTACCATTGAGCAATGCTGAATCAGATAATAGGATAGAAAGTTAGAATTTTACAGGCATTCTGGGAGGCCTTACCTAAGTTGTGATAGTTGAATTGAGTCCCAAATAATGAGAGGCAGCCAGAAGCAGGAGTGTCTCTGACAGAAGGGGACCAGAAGGAGAAAATAGAATTCAAGGGCCTTTTAGGGACAGAAAAATGGCCAGTGTGCCTGACCATAATAAGCCTGCCAAGGAATGGTGGAAAGTGAAGTGGGAAAGGTAGACAAGGTGAGGCAAACAAGGAACTTGGACTTGATTTTTGTTGTAATAGAAGAATCAAGAGGCTTTTATAGATGAAAGTTCAGATATAATTTATATATCAAAAGATGACTTCAGATGCTGTATAGAGCTGCCCTCCAGGAGCCACACTTAGACATGCAGGGGAGTGACAAGGCCACTATCTGTTGTTGCCAGCCAAGAGATCCTGGCAGCTTAGACTAGAGTGAAGACATGTGTTGGAAATGACAGGTTATTACATTGGATGTGCCCTGGAGGAAAGAGAAAGGTTTTCCGTGGAAGGAACAATGAATAAGAGAGGGCATAGTGACATCATTAACTGACCTGGGGAGGAGGTAGGGGCTGAGAATAAGCAGGATTTGGGGAGTGAAATGGGGAATCAGGATGAAAGAATTGTTTTAAGTATCCAGTGGTGGTGTTTTTGCTTGTTAGGTGTGCAAGAAGACATTTCAGAAGGTAATTGGATGGACTGTGGAATTCATCAACAAAACAATGCTAAGAAGAGTAGTGAAGTGGCTGTGGAGACCCCCATCCACACTGAGCACCAGTGCTGGGGGGAATACCTGCAACCATATGAACTGGGAGAGCTTCCTGCAGATGCAGTACAGTGAGAGTGTTATTGGTACTTCTCACCCCAGTACATTTTGAATCACATTGGGGGATATACAAAACATATATACCCATTTTGAGACCTCACCATAGATAAATCAGAATCTCTTTCTTGGGTCTGGAGGGGAGACAGGCCTCAGTGGTTTCTATAAAGTTCCCAAGGCGATTCTGATGTGTTGCCAAGGTTGTGGGCAGCAGGATTAAAAGAAAGGAAGGGATGGACTGCTGATCATGTTAGGATGGTGGCCATGGAACTAGGAACAGATGTACCTCGGTAGAACCACACTAGGAACAGATGTACCTCGGTAGAACCACACAACTCTTATCCTTAGGAGAAGAAAAAGAAAGGAAGAAAGGGAAGGCCAAGTATTACTATAGTGAAGACAGGAGTCACATGACTCAAGTCGGCACTAGTGGTAGAGGGTACGTTTATTTAGCAACATTGATCATAATGGGGAAGAGTGAGATCTTGCTCCTCCATAGGGCAAGAGAGGGCAGCTTCCCAGGTAGCTTCTTGCTCACAAGCCAGTTACTAGAAATTCTTCAGTCTGAGATTAGGTTCAGAAGGTAGCGGTCAAACTCAGATCCTCTCCCTGACTTCAGGATTGGTACAGTCTATCTGGGTAAAAGTACTTGCTGAAAATCTGAACTTTTCCTGTCTCTGACAACTTAGCAGTAATTTTTAGTATGATACCTCATGTTATTAAAGGAAGGATAAAATGGGCTAGAATATGATTTGGTGTGAAATATTTCAATTTATACCCTTGATGTGAAATATTTTAATATGTATAGTAATTCCATTTTATGCTTCTAGTCAAGGGAGCTCACCACAGAAATCCTTGCAAAAATTTGCTAACACAAGTTTTCTATTATATAGTCATTAGAAGTCACTTCTTAAAAATCATAGCATAAGAAAATATTTACTACATAGTACAAAGTGTGAAAAGCAAGCTTAAATATCATATGCATGAATATTTTAAAGAATAAACTTTGGTAATAATAAGAGCACTTGCTGTATGTTAGGACTATAGTCAACTTTAATTTTCTTAAATATTTTACTTAACTTTCATTTTATCTTGTTTTTAGTTTCCTTAACTTTTCATGTAGTTCATTTGTCCCATGGTTTTAATAAAAACAAGAGTTGAAATAGTATTTTAGAAGAGATTGATAAATACATTCTTCATTTTTAGGTGAGTGTAATTATGAGTTTTATTATCTCATTCTTTCAGTTTGAAGTAAGGCTATCTGCCTCAGAGATGTTACAAGGATTAAGGAGATAACCAGTGGAAATCGTGATGATCATTCCCTGGTCAAAATCAGAATTTTCCCATTGTTACTGTACTATAGCCTTTATTCCTAATAGTGAACTTTATTCCATGGAAATTCCACTTTTACCTAACATTTTATTCGTTTAGGTGGAATGGTTCATAAATAGATATAAGATTTATCATTTGTGCTAATTTGTGCCAAGTGGTGTCCTGAACGAGGAACTATGATTGGTAAATTGTCATGGTGATTCCAGTGATTGGCCTGGGAGTAGGTATTGTCCTGTCCAAGGAGAGGGAAGGGGGAATATGCTGGAGCAGGAGGGAAGAATTTCCTGCGCTAATTAACGGAGGGAAAAACCACTGTTGTGTTCTGATCTGTGCTTGCTACTTTTCATTGAAGTTGTGGTGCCTTGAGCTGCTGCAGCCGTCCTGAGACCAGGAAGCTTCAAGATGAAAGGCAGGTCCATGGATGATTCCATGGAGTCACCAAAGCATCCAGAGGCTGCCCATGGGCATTTGAGTGAACCTTCAAATGTCAATCGGTATGCCTTTGATGGCATTGCAATAGAAACTAGCTGTGGAATTAGACTTACTGTTTCCCCTAAAGCAAATTGAAATGTGGAAAAAAATCCATAGTGTGTTTATATATTATCAACATTTTTCTTTTAACACACTTCTTCCTATAAATGCCTGGCTAACTTGGCAAAATAATTTCATTTTACATTCATCCAAATTTACTGCTCTAAGTTATTTCAGAAATCAAACCAAATTAATTTGCAAGAGTTTGTGACTCTTACACTAATTTTATGTAAGTTCTAAGTTTGTACAACTCCACGTCCAGTGTCACATCCTCAGGTTTTCTCACGCACGCCAGCAAGGATGCTTCTGGCCATGCCGAGATTCTGAAGTGGACACTGATTGTCACTGAAAATTCATTTAGCTGGATTTCTGTAAAATGCTCAAAACATTTACAATTTAATAATATATAAATATAAAGTTAGAATTAGGCTACCATAAGTTTGTTTGTACATTTTATAGGTCCAATATAACAAAGTTTGTTGCCCTGGAGGAAATGTTACAAGTGATAGGTAGGTTTGCTGGATTATTTGAGAAATTGCTTTATAAACATGCAAATGTCCAGGGTATGTCCTGTTATTTATCCAGAGAAATAACTGAAATCTTGGCATATTTCCAGTTGGAAATGATGATCACAAGAATAGAAAGTGAGAAATTTTAGAAGAGGCTTTGATAATTATTTTTTCTCAGGATTATATAGCTTTTTATTTTATTTTAACAGGTTTTACTGATATGATGAACACAAGATACATACTTATAAGAATAAAATGCTTATTGATTCTCTATGAGGTGTTCAAGAGGACCCTGGTGGAGAAATACTAAAAGAGAGTGAGGCAGGTATAGGGAGGATGCAAGCAGTAGAATAACAACACAGACTCTTTCAGTGTGTGGAGCTCTCTGTCACATGATCCTAGTAACTTTGATAAAGGGGTCTGTGGCAGGAGCTGTGAGAAACTTTCTGGAAAGCAGGTCTTCAGGTTGTGCCTTCCTGGGCTTCCAGCATCACGAGGAAAGAGAACAAGTGATGCAGATGCCAACAAAAATCTGGTTAGCAGGTGCAATTCCTGCTATGGAATGTTGGCTTTGTATTAATACAATGTATAACTGTTATTTATGTGGATATTCCACCATCGCCATCATGAAAATTCAGTATATTTGGTCTTAAAACTAAATATTTAACAAAGTCAATTAACTCAAATGTTATAAGGTGAGATTTTAGGAGATGAGGGAAAGGTTAATCTGTTTCAAATATCACATTATTTTTATAGTTGTGGGTGTGCCCACAACTAACACATGTTGGTTAGTTGTGGGCACACCCTGGACCATAATTTCCCATATGTGTTTACTCAGCCTAACAATAGTCCAGCAGGTCTACACTGTATGAGTGTCTGCTTTATAGGCATTGTAAGCCAACTTCCATGGTGATGCCAGATTTCAGACACCGTGTGATTACAGTTCCTGAGAAGAAGGCTTTCATGAAATTTACAAAAGGGCTTTGCATATTTTGTAAGTTTTCTCACTGATCTCTTTGCGATTGATCTCACAGGGCACCTTTGGCATTCTCTGTTCCTTACAGAGACACATTACAGCCATGATTAACAATCTTAATTCCCAGATTCAACATTTCCTTTCTAAATAAAGGGAATGGAAAGAGGAATTTCTTGAAGTAATGGATAGGAGCTGAGGACAGAGGTGGCATATGTGAGGGATGATTGGTGTTAGGGTCTGAATGACCCTTCTCCCTGGTTTGTATGTTGAAATTCTCACCACAGTTGATGGTATTAAGAGGTGGGTTCTTTGAATGTAGGTAGGTCATGAAGATAGAGCTCTCATGATGGATGTAGTGTCTTTATAAGAAGATATGCAAGAGAGCTTGCTTCCTCTTTTTTCCCTGCATTTGACCTTGAGAGGATGTCAGAGAACTGGCACCAAATATAAACCAGGAAAGAGGCCCTAGACACAGATCAGCTGGAGCCTTGAGCTGAAACCTGCCAGTCTCTAGAACTATAAGAAATAAATGTTTGTTGTTCAAGCTGCCCAGTCTGTGGTACATTTCTTACAGCATCTGGTGCTGACCAAGACACTTGGCCTATAGAGTGAGATGCTTGACTGAAGGTAGGACATGTGGTTTACAGGAGGCCATAGGCTGGAGAAGGCATTTATAAGTCAAATGATTACAACTGCTACCTCTCTAGCTTTAGGATTTTTGGCACTGCAGTTAATTTTACCTTCTGGCTTCCTAAAGGAAACTAACAAAAGTAATAATGTTGACTTAACTACACTGTGCTGAACATTTTCTTAAGTACTTGTCATGGATTATAGTCGATTATAGTCAACATCTCACTTAATTCTCTACACAGTCTGATGGGACAGATACTATAATTATTTCCATTTCACTGACAAGGAGGCTGAAGTGAGAGTAGTTGGGTAACTGGTCCAAGCTCTCCCTGTTGATCTAAGAAGAGGGTTATGATTTGAATGTCTCTGTCCCATTGTCTCCCATGAACTGCTCATTTAGATTCTAAAATAGCTCCAGAGATGTTTGTATTACATGTTTGATAACACACAACAAAATGGATTTTTAAAAAAGTTTTGTTTTGATTTGTTTTTGGTTTTCTTACAGACTCAGCTCCCCTACCCTCCAGGCGTGTGTTTATCACCTGACCTGCAGGTGCTCAGCATGTAATTGTGTCTCAAAATCATTTCCAGATATTCTAGGAGCAGTGACAGGACCAGCTGTGTTTCTCATAAAAGATTAGACACAAGTCATGTATGAGGCTTTTCTCTTCTCTACCTCGAGAGTGCCCAGACAGTAGGTTAACGTGATAAAGGAAAACAAAATTAAAAAAACTGCTGTAAACACAGCACAACTGACTTCCAGAAGGGAGATAAATGTTGCATGGAGACATCAATTTCAGCCAAATTGCTATCTCTGGTATTTCTGTTTGGCTAATAATGCTTAATACTGGTTGAAAGATAAAAGTATGCCGAGAACTGGTATATCATATGGTCAGCATTGCACAATTTCAAACACTCCAGTAAACCCATCTGGAGAGTTTCAGCCACCAGGGCTCAACTGCCTCATTAGCTGTCTCCAAAAGGCCTTGCCCAAGCAACAGTACAAATCACTGTTGTTTCAGGGTGATGGTGCAGAGTGGAAGAAAACAAACATGTTCAACTGTTTTGTGTTTTCCGTGTTAAAATCTAAATGTGGATGCAAAATTATTCAGCAATTCCAGTAGAGCATGGAGCCTTGCTCTAAATACTCATATCAGTTATCAGTGCTACTTAGGAATTGCTAATCAGGAAAGGGCATCTTATGTCCAAGATGATGAACACTTTTAAGACTCTGGTATACCTTAATCACGGTGAGCTCACATTTGCATCCTCATGGAACCTGAGTTTAGAGAATCTCTGATGAGCTTCCAGTCCAGTCATCTTTCCTTGTTTTTAATCTCTATTAAGAAGCTGCCCAGTCTTTTCTTGACTTTAGTAGCAAGGCTTACAATCTTTTTAGATCTTCCATTCTACTGGTTTGAAGTTGTGTCTCAGTCAAATTCTACTGACTTTGCTTTCTGGAGCCAAAGGAATAAGCCTGTAGCTATTCCAACAGACTGCAGACCTTTTCGTTTCCAAAGTAAATCAGTAGTTTCAGAGTTTCTTTTCATGGAGTAGGACTTACTGCCCCCCACTGCACTTTTTTTTTTTTTTTGGCAGTCCTGGAGTTTGAACTTGGCTTTATACTTGCTTAGGCAGGTGCTCCACTGTTGAGCCATAGTTCTGGCTCTTTTTGCTGGTTATTTTGGAGATAGGGTCTCAGTTTTATTCTAGGCTGGCCTGGACTGTGGTCCTCCCATTTTACGCTTCCTATCAAAGCTGGAATGATAGGCACATACCACCATGCCCAGGTTTTTTCCATTGAGGTGGGGTCTTGTGAACTCTTCCTTCACCCTCAGGGTTGACATAGAACTGTGGTCCTCCAAAGCTTAGCCTTCCAAGTAGCTAGGATTATAGGCATGAGCCCCCTGATGTCCAGGTCCCCATTGCATCTTAGTTGCTCTCTAGGAGTGTAGTATTTTACCCTAAACTCTCAAGCCTCCCTTGTAAGTAGTTGCGATTGATGTCAAGTCATCTTCTCCAAGCCCAAGTTTCCTCAGTGGTAAGATCAGTGTATCATTGTATCATTGTATCTGCCTGAGAGCATTGCTGTGAAAATGCAAAGATGCTGTGTGTTAATGTGAAGTGCCTGGCAAATGGTAAGAGCTACAAAATGATACCTATTATTATTGTCAAAGTTTTTCTTAATTGTCAAGACCAGGTGTTGACACTTGGGTCTCTAGACCAGCGTCCATACTGACTCTTTCACACAGTGTATCCAATGCTTCTCCCAGCTTCCTATCTTTCAGAAATTTACTGTCGCATACTACTATCACTTTATCAAAAAAGCAAAGGGCATTCATTTGTCCTGAATCATTCTTCATGAATCTACTTGGTCCTAAGTGATCACAGTTTCTGTTTTTTATTCATTCACACACCACTCTTCAGTTTTTCTCTGGGTCATGGATTCTATCATCTTTATCTTGTTGAATATCATCTGTCTTCAGGTTCCTTGCAAATGCTCTAGGTTTCTTATTCCTGTAACTCTGTGAAGCATTCTCTTATCTACAAACCCTGTAGCTAACTGGACAAGTTATTTTTTGATCATAGACCTGAGTTACTGGGTTGAGGTGTGAAGGTACTCTTTTATCAGACGTCCTTCCATCCTTTTCACACTGTGGAATCAGAGGAGAGTTTACAAACAATATTCTCTTTCGTATCTGCTAGTGTAATCTGTGTTGCCCAAGTGGAGACAGAGAAGTGACCTAATGCAGTCCAATAGACCATAACACAAGGACCCTTTTTGTTTACTCTTTCATTACCATTTTCATCTCCTTCTGGAAGTTAATGAAGTTTTCCTACTGTTAATTGGTAGTTGCCTGGTACAATGTTTCCATGGGATCTTATGTCCTTTATAAGTCATTCTTCACTCTATGGTATATTGTCCTAGAGTTTTAATGTATTCTGTTCTGTTCTACAGTGGGATTATTTGTGATTACATAATTGGAATTTGCCTTTTTAAACCCTTCCAATCTGGATATGGTGATACATACCTGTAATCCGAGCTACCTGGGTGTGGAGGCAAGAGGATCCTGAGTTCTAGGTCAGCTGAGGCAAAACTTACCATATCCTGTCTTGTAAGCAAAATACAAAACTGGATGGGGCCATAGCTCACATGGCATAGTGTTTGCTTAAGCATGCATGAGACCCTGTGTTCAAAAATAAAGACTCTTCCAAATTTCTTGGGCCATATTTCATTTATTAGAGGAAGCATACTTGTACAAATATGAGTTGATTTTAAATATTTCCATAGCCTTACATTTTATAATTTTCAGGGTTATGTTTCCTTCTAAAGCCTGTTCAATCAGATTGATTTGTTTTGGAGTGAGCAGGCTTTTCTACATATTCTCTGTGTTTTAGTTACCTTACCTGTATAAAGTATACCTTTTGATAGTGTACCTATAATGAAGTTGTTATAAGAATTAAATGGGTATTATTGTTCATCCATAATAGGGTATTGTGAAAAACCCAGAACACTGCTGGGCACATGTTCATTGAGTGTTGGCTACTATTGCAGTTGTTATCATCATCATCATCAAAAAAGAAAATGACATTTTCAAAGAAAAAGCAGACTGTGTTCTTTTCTACCATATGCAGCCAAATGTTCATTTTCCATATGCTCTCTTTCATCCTAAATCACAACTGTCATTTCAATAAGGAGCTTGTACTTCCTCCAACTGATATTGCTGGGGATACTGTTTTAAACAGGGTAGTTGGAAGAGGCCTCACTAAGGAAAGTTCCTGAGAAAGTTCTCAGGAATCCAGGAAAATACCTGCAGGGAATGTGTTCTAAGCATGGGAAGAGCCTATGCCAAGACCTCCACCAGGGAGTGTGTGTGTCCTGTGCAGAAACAGTGTGACATGGCCTGGAGTGAAGTGGGGCAGGGAGAAGACAGCCCTCGGAGGTCTGAGAGGTAGCTAGGGGCTGACTGCAAGAACTTTGAATTTGTTTTGTGAAAGACAGAACAATTTGGAAATTGCTGGGCAGGAGTGTGGTTGGTTTGTGTAGAAAATAGATGATTTGAAGGCAGTAGTGGTAGCAAGGAAACCATCTGCGTAACAATTCAGTGATATTGGTGAAAGGTGCTTTTCGCATGGACTGGAGTGGGAGCAGAAGAACAGGTATGTGGGATTCTGATTTGAAAGCTATTTTAAAGTTAGTGTCTGCAATAAAGACTTTCATGGAGCAGGCAGGTGCAAGAGGAATAGGTGAAGAGAGAAATGAAGCTTGACCAGAGAATGTTTTGCTTATTTGTTGGTTTTCTTTAAAATTTCATGCAAACGGGGTGAATACTAATGCTACCTGGGGAAGGGAGGCTATCAGCCTAGGAGAGCTTTGCAGTGGGAAATTCAGTTTATTTGGATTGGGACCTGTTAAATTTGAGATAACTGTTAAATTTCCACAAGGACACATGCTCCTAGGGAAAGTAGCATCACTTGGAAGAGATTTCTAGTTTCCATTTGCCACCTGTGTTACATCTGACCTGTTTTGAGGAAGAAATCAATTGTTTAGGGGAAAAACAGAATAAATAAATATTTAAATAAACAAGCAATGGACATTGTTTTAGAGTTCTTATTTTTTTCTTCTGAGAGTTACAGGGGATGTGTACCTATGGCCTAAAAGAAAACACAGTGGCTTCCACACATAAATACATGTAAATTAGGAAACTTGAAATTGTTTTCACTGCTTTAAAAGAAACAAATAATTCATCACCATATAATAGTAGTAATTTCTCTGGTGGAGACTGAAAATAATGAATGGGAATTTCAGATTATAGGTGCTTAGTAAGTCAAAGTCTTAGAAAATAATATCAGCACATACCCTACTCATTAGTTAAATTTAAAATATATTTGTATATTAGTGTACTTGTATTTTGCATTTTTATAAATTAGATACTATGTTAATTGTATTATCTGTCAACTTAGAAAAGGGGGAAAATGAAAATCATTAATAGAACTTTCTCTGAAAGAAATGATGATAAGGACACTGGGATTTTTTAAAAATATTTTCAGCTGGTTGTATGCACATTCATTTGATAACTCTACATTTCATTTTTGACTATAAATAGGTAGCTATTTGTATAGAGTAACATGTGGCCCTCAGATATAGCCATTCATTTTATTCTCTTTTAATAAAGGGGCTACCAAGTTTTTACATCGAAGTTTCAAGCTCCTTGGTTTTCAATGTTTTCAGAAGTTAGGGTTTAGAAAAGTTTCATTTTGGTATTGGAGATTTCCTTTTAGGCATTCTGATGTGGAAGCTAATGCAATGAAATAACTTTCAAAGAGCAAAAAGAATCAGTATGCCTAATTGTGTTTATCTTTATTTATTTACTTTTGTCATTACCAGATGCTTTAGAACACCAGGCACTCTATAATTTGTTGGTGCTTAGATACATGAGGTAATCTAATAAAGATTAGTATCTACGATTAGTCCATACAGGTTTTTCTGGTAAGGTTTAACGAGACTTAAATGAGCCAATACAATGAGTCTGTGAGTTGGTATCAGATGGGAAATACTCATACCTTTCATATGCTACCTCCTAATGTCCTGTAGTAGGTATTAAAATATACAGTAACCACTTTTGTAGCAAGCAGTCTTGTAGAGTTGATTGGGTGAGTCAGGATCCTATATCCAAACAAGGTCACATTATCAGGTTCTAGATAGAAATGAATTTTTTGGGGGGGAACACTATTCAGCTTAGCACATAGGTAGTGGTATTGGCAGTGGTAATGGTGGTTGTAACAGGGAATGGGACGATGATGATCATCATAGTGTTATGTGGTATTGTGGGTGATGGTGTGGATGTGGGTAGTGGTAAGGCAAGTTGACCATCTAAAAATCAGTCAGAATAGATTTTGGGTTGCTTCACTGCAAATAGGTGTCCCCTACCTTGCACCTATGACCAGCATGAGCTGAAGAGAGTGTGGTCTCTTAGAGTGTCTCCTGAAGACTTTTCTCTGCCTGGAAATGAGGCAGTTTGTGAAACACTGGTATAGAAAAGGGATATGTTTGCAAGTACTAGAAATTTTGGGGGACAAATATAAAGAGGTTGATAGACTTAATGTAAAATAAATAAGAGGTAATTATAAGCAATCATGACCATATACATCTCCACTGCATCTCCCCATTCACTTGGGTGCAGCATGGTCGGTTGCCCTAACTCACCCCACATGGACTCATAAGGCAGATTTCTCCTATATCCAAGGAATGGGGCTTTGACTTCACCGTGTTCAGATATTAGAGTGTATTTTACCTGTTCCGTTTGAGTTGTTTATTCAAGGTTCCATCTCATAGGATATACACTCGGTTGTTGCTTATTGCACATTATCCAAGTTTGGCTGCAAACCTGTGAATGATTTTTGGCACAGGAGATACTACAGTGTGACAAAGATTGGACTGTTGGCAGTGTCTTTAGGACTCCTTGGAGAAGTGAGGGGAGGAGAAGTTAGTTGTATCCATGGGAAGCCAGTGCAGATGCTTCTCTCTCTAGGAAGGAATACAGAATTTATGTCTGCAGTTTCAGTTTCTTAGACAGAGATAATATTTAAATAGAAAGCACTCAGCTTCCCATTTAAATAGAATAGAGATAATAAAATCTTTAAAGAAAATACATGCATGATGCTTTAGTAGTCCATGTTCTGGATTATCTCTTCCTTTTATGCATTTGTTGTTGTTTCTTTATTGCTGTTTATTGTTGTTTTTTTTTGAGATGCAGTCTCACTATACAGCCAGACTGATCTGGAACTCAAGATCTTCCTTAGTTTAGCTTCCTGATTGCTGGGATTACAACTGTGTGCTACCATGCCTATAGTTCCTGATTAAGAAATTTTATGACGTCTGCCATTGCCTTATTCAGTGGCCTAAGATTGTGTCTACTCTTCACTTTGTTTTGCAGTTTATATTGAAAGAGTGATCTTTGCACAGTTGCAAATTAAGAAATCCCTCTTTCGGAATTCCTAAAAATATATAAACTCCTATTTAGTGGAATGAATGAATCATTTTTTTGTCCAGAGGATTTTCCCTATTAGCATATTTTAAGGTCAAAATTTATTGTAGAATCCTGTAGGACATTTTGTGGCAATGCAGGTGAAAACCTGCGAGTGGCCTTCCCTCCTCCACTCCGTCATCTCTTCTTGCTGTTCAACCATCAGACACTGAGTGAAATACCTTTTCTGGTCCTCTGCTTTAGCTTGCAGTGAAGAGCAAAGAGAAACCATGCAAGGCAAGAAGGTGTTTAGAAAAAAGCATAAAAACCCAAATGGTTTTAGCAGTCATAACAGCAGACTGGGCCCTTGAAGGCTGGAGTCATGAGTACTTAATAACATTTGATGAAAAGGTACTTCAGGAAATCAAGTCAATACTAATTTATAAACTAAAGCAACATACATTAAAGGTAATCTATGGAAAGCGACAGAAAACTCTGCTTTGCATATTTTTTTAAGCCTAGTGTTGAAAATTCTTAGCCCAAAATAGAAATCTGCAGTGTTGCCTGGTTGTCTGGGAAGCTTTCCTTCTCCCTCCCTGGGTAGCACTGAGCTTCAGCTCTGTGTTGACACACATGCCACACCGGCTCGGTTCTCTGGGACATGAGAACTGGTGAGAACAATTATTTTGATAGACTCCTTCTTGAAACTTTACATTTATTCCCTTAAATTTCCCCTTTAATTACAGCCAGGTTATACAATGGAATTTCTCTTGGAATACATAAAAATTTGTGCCAGCAGATATTCTTCTCAAAAAACTTTTGTAAAATTTGGTTACTAATGTTAGGTTATCCATTTCTTTCCCATAAATTTGGTTCATGCCAAATGCCTCATCTATGAATCTTATTGCTATGACTCTATCAGCAAGGCCTTAGAGGTATTTTGGCATTTGGCCTAATAATGGCAAATTGTCTCAATTAGCCAACTGGACAATTAATTTACTTTTGAGCAAATGACAAAGGGCACTTTCATGTAAAGCACTCTGGTAGGTTAAAAGCCTGCTGTAGTGCAAATAATGGAGCTACCAACAATCCCCATCCCCCTCCGTTTCCACTATTTCTTAGGTATCCCAAGTCCCAGGAAGCTTTTGTTTTCTATTAGTCATTGACCAAGAGATGTTTTCTGCTGCAGAGGAACTGCTCTCTCTCCAGACTCTTTCATGGCTTGGGGATCTTAAGAAATTTTAGGAAGCAGAATCTCATTTGCTGCTCTTTGGTGGAGGTGTTGCTTCGTGTGTCTTCATGCTATAGAATAAACCTGCTTTTCAAATGAGGTGCTCAACAGGACATTTCTTCTTTCACCGCCTGTTTTTACCATTATCCTTGTTGAAATCATGCCTTCTACCTTCAAACTTCCATTTCCACTTGAAAAAAAACTATGAATGGCAACAGTGAGACAGTTAATCTTTGAATTGCTTTGGATACCTAATATAGAAAAAAACCTAAATAAGAACAACATCAGCATCTGCTTAAGTAAAAAACGTTTTCTTGCAAAAAAGGGATGGTTACTGCTTATTTTAGAAATGCCATTATGCTTTGGAAATGTACCGTGACAGTAATAAATGTTAATTATCAAAGATTAGACAGTACCGGCAAGCAGAAAGATAGAAAATCTCCAAAATTATTTTACAAAGAAAAAATATCACTGTTAAAATCTGGAGGTTATGTTTTCCAGATATTTTTCTTTCCTTTTCCTTTTCCTTACTTCCCTCATTTTTTTTCCTTTTCAATATTTTATCCCAGGCTTTGGATGGGGATATGAGGATGTGTGAATGTATTTGGATGCACACATGGATTATCTGCATATAGAATATTGTTTTGTACTGGTTGCTGTAAAACTGCTTTATTTCTTCATGTTCTACTGGCAGGAAGCAGAGTTCTACAAGAGAGGATGTGCTAGAATAGATGTCTGGGGAAATCCTTTGTGACGAGTGATATTTCTGGTGAGTTCAAGTCTGTTGTCATGGTAAGAATGAGGAGACCAGCTTTGCAGATAGAGAGGGTGAGAAGGCCTTTCTGTGGAATGAGAGCCTTGTATTTGGAGGAACTATGGGGCCGAAGCTCAGAGAAAACTAGGATGGCAGTGCAGAAGTTGTCAGGGACAAGATCATCCAGGTGCAGCTTCAGCTGACTGCGATTATTTAACTTGATAAATTGTGACTGTCCCTCCATGATCAATATTCCAAAGGCAGTAGAATGTGGTGCTAAGAGGCTGAACATAGGAGTCAGATAAATCTGGTATGTAAACTTCAGTAAGCTAATTAAGTCTGCAATTCTTAATTTCCAAATCTTTAAAATGGAGATAATTTAGGTACTGCCTGAAGGGGCCACTGGGTGGAAAACTCAGATACCATGTAGAAATCAGTGAAGAAGCTGATACTACCTTTATTCAGTTTTATGGTTGAATTTATTCAAGGTGCATTGATGGAGCGAGTCTAGGCTTGCTCAAGAAAGTTATTTAGCAGAAGCTATAATGGAACTTCAAATAATAAGACAAGAAAACCTGTAGTTCTCTTCCTCACCATCTTTGGATAATGAGCTGAGGCGCTCCATTGACCAGTTTCTTCATGCAGAGCCAAGTGCTATTAGAGTACCAGCATGGATGATCTTAAGGGCAGAACCATGGCCTTTCTGTCTCTTTATTGCCCAACACCTCCCTCTCAGCACTTCTGAAGTAGAGATGGTAGTAAATCCATGTGAAATGTGTATTTAGCCAACCAGGCCCCTGTGATCTTCTGCCTTTCTTTTTTCACTGAAACTTGATGTGTACAGAAAAATTAAAGTATGTTTTAAAAGATGCTTAAAATACATCACAACATTTAGAAAAGGAGGTTGAAAATCTGTTAGATTGTATGATTCTGTTAAAAACACGGCATATATCCAGAGCAGCTGTGACCCCTGTGTCATCTGGTTCCACTATACAAGAGTCTAAGGTAATGTCTGTAAGGACTGTCCTGTTTCTGATGTGCTACATTGACTCCTGAATACCTAAAAGATCACCTCTCCATGCCTACCATTAGTTACTGACATATTTATAGTGCTTTTCTCTGGTTTATGAAATTATACATTCTTTTTTTTCATTTTTATTAACATATATTTGTTGTACAGGGGGAATTTGTTGTGACAATTCTGAATAACCTCACACTGTACATTGGTTAGATTGCCCCTTCCATCCCCTGCCACCCTCTCCCCATCCTACCTAAAGTATTTCATCATTCTTTTTCCTTTATGTACATGAAGCCCATCAACCCTGTCCATTCATCTTCATCTCCTCCATTCACTCACCTTCCTACACATATCCCAACATACACTGTATTTATTTTACAGTCCTTTTCTATTAATTCCAAAGTCAGTGTTCAAAGGGGTTTCTCAAGGTAACCCAGCTATGAATCTGCTTTGCTTTAGTCAGTTCTGCACCTTCTTGTTACTCTACCTTACCCCTTCCTTCTCACCTGTCATTGTTCATCAGCTTTCAGTACATATCATTATGTTCTCTACTTGCACGAATGTAATGCATTTTGATGTTGACTCTCTATCATTCTCTTTTCCTTTCCCTCCTCCCCCAAGTTCCATACTGTGGATCCACTACGGCCAACAAATTCTTACTACAGTATTCTTTTTTTTTATAATTTTACAATGGACATGTATTGCTTTTGTAATAAGAAAGCACACTTAAAATTTTTGTCTTTCAATTTTTTTTCACATTATTCTTCATGCAACTTCATATTCTTTCTATTGCTTCTAACTCCAAGGACCATGCCCATATGTTCTTTGAGAATTTTAAATCTAAAATCCTCCAAATCTTCCAAATAGTGAAATATCAACAGTGGTTGTAGATTTCAAGGCGCCTGATGATGTCATTTCAAAATATGCAGGCAGGTTGCTCTCTAGAGGTTTGAATTTTCAATGTTTATTTGATTACTTATAAGGTATAAACTATTGGCTTTTCCTCATCTGGAAAATAGGGAAAACAGTGCTTCCCTTAGGTAACTGATAGGTTATCTAATGATTCAGACTGCATATGAAAGTAAACTCTGAACCAAATACTGGCTCCTATTTTTTATCATAATTCATTATTGTTGTACCTGTAAATGCCCAGCTTTGTTTTTATTGAAAATCATGTGGACAAATGTCTTACACTGGGGTTATTTATAACTTATTAAAACAGTTTCCTCCTCATTAATGGACTATTCTCTTTAGAAATTAGGTAATAAAATTTATGATTTTTGTGGCAACAGTGGCACATGTGCTGTTGTGCTCCTCCATAAAAAGGTCTTTTTAATCAGCCCTGGGGCTATTTGCTTTTTTCATCCTCAGAGTACCCACTGCCTGTCTTAGTCTATACTCTACTTGAAATTCAGTGCTCAATATCGAAGCATGTTCTTTGTTCATAGCTCTGGCTTGGAGAGATCAGATTCTTCACCATGATACAATTACAGAGAAATGTAGGGTTTTCTTGGAACGATAAAAGATGATGTAGGTTTCGAGCACTTTATCTCCTAAAAATGATAAAGTTAACCAAACTTTAGATACTTTTTAGTTTTATCTTTACTCCCAAATACACATTAAATTGTTTGATAATATTTTCAGTGCTCAGGTATGTAATGTGGAGTTACTTGGAATCATTAAACACCAGTAAATAGTCGGGAGAGAATATGGAGTGAGCCTCCTGCTGGAACATGGGCCCTCATGGTACCTGAAGTCTCTGAGAAATACAGGAGAACATCCCACGTGAGAATGCACCTTTACTCTTTGTGAGGAGACAGGGAGTCAAATGATAAATCAGTAATCTCTCTGGGCTCTGCCCAACCTGGATACTAGCAGAACTTGTTTTCTAAAGAAATTTTATTAGCTCATATTGACTTACAAAGAGGTTACCCTGGTGTTTCACACAGACATACACTGCACGTTGATCTGATTAAGTCCCTCTATTGCTCTATCTTTCCCATTTCTCCTCTCCCCCTAATTTTCACCAGCTTTCAGTGAGCTGCTTTGTACCATCAGCATACACAGATACAATGTATTTCAGCATTATCTTCCTCCATCATTCTCTTTCCTCTCCAACCAAATCAAAATGGCATAGAGACGTCATCTTACCCCAAGCAGAATGGCTATCATCAAGAATTCAAGCAATGACAAATGTTAATGAGGATGTGGAGAAAAAGGAACCCAGTATGCTTTTGGTAGGAATGCAAATCAGTGCAGCTACTATGGAAATCAGTATGGAGGCTCTTCAAAAAACTAAAAATAAAACTACCATATGACCCAGTGATACCACTCTTGGCCATTACGCACAGGAACTTCAATCAGGATACAGTAGATACTTTACACACCCATATTTATTGCAGCAGTATTTACAATAGGCAACCTTTGGAATCAGCCTAGATGCCCTTCAACCAATGAATGGCTAAAGAAAATGTGGTACCCATACACTATGTAGTTTTATTAAGAGGGCTTTGGAATTTCAGGAAACACTTATTCATGACTTTGCTCTCAAGGCAGTGCTTGTATCTCCACCAAGATGGAGAACTCACTTGAGTTTAGTGCTGCTGAATAGAAATAAAATGCAAGACAAAACTGTAATTTAAAGTTTTCTAGCAGTCATGTTAAAAAAGTAAAAAAAAAAGGCAAATTCATTTTGCCTTTTGATGTTTTTATAGCATATCTAATATAACTTACCTAAAACATCATTGCAACATGTAATCAGTCTAAAATGTAATATTAATGGGATATTTTACATTCTTTTCTGTGTACTCAGTATTGAAAATCTAGCATGTAAGTTACATTTGCTATATGTCTCAATTCAGATTAGCCACTTTTCACGTGCTTGCTAGGGGCCACCATATTGAACAGTGAAGGTCTTGTTTATTCTATACCAACCTGGCTATAGTAGAAAGTGCTCTTTCCTTTATAATAGCCTTTTCTCCTCAATACTTAGTGGACATCTAATATTTGCACCATTTACTCTATCTTAGTTTTGTGACTATATAACATCATTTTCAATCAATGAATCAAGCATAATAATAAGTAGCATAAATGAAGTGACATTTCTGAATATATTCTATTAGCTGTATCACACAGAAGCATCTGAATATGAGTTTTTGCAAATTTGGAGTGTAGCTTTATGGTCATTCAAATTAAAATTGTAGGCTAGCTGGCATTTAAGACATTGGCTTTGAGGGGCTCTAGGTTGCATCACCAAGAGATGATATTCATCCTCTAGAAGAAGATGCAATTTGCAATAAGATGAACTATTTAGGTGTTGAATAGACAAAAAATTACAGAATTATTATGATCATAAAATGTAGTTATAAAGGCAGGCATTGCCAGTTGCAAGTCTTGATTTTTGTTTAAGGAGATCTCCTGATTTACTTGAGGAAGGCTATCATCTAGTGGTGCCTAACAAAAGTATTGCCTTTCTTCTGAGTGTCTACTTATGTTATTCATTGTTCTAATACATTTTCAAACTTAATTTTCTTGAAAGTCACAAAATAGACATTATTATTATTTCCATTTAATGGATGGTGAAACTGAAAGTATTGTGATATTAGGAAGTGGGCTCTCAGTGATCACATAGATGTTAACTGGAGGAATCTAGAACTTGGCACAATTCTGTCCCGCCTAAAATTTATATTTTTAGTTTATATTCTTTCCTAAATAAGACAACGTCGTGGCTCAAAATATAAATAAGTAATCACAGATTGTAAACATATCTGGGGTAAGCTTGATTACTTGTTGCCTGATTTTAGCCAGGTTCGATTAAAATTAAATTAAGTATACTTAAATCATTTAACTTATTCAAGAACCAATTCAGATCCACTTTCTATTAAGAATTTTCTACTTCAAACCCTTCATTTGTAATTCATATCTGCTTCTTCTGAACTCCCTAAACAATTTACACATCTCATGGTATGTTATAACCTTCTTCTTTGATTATAGTTATAGATGAGTATGTTTTATCTGCCTTTTCTGTTCAGCCTCTACATCTGCCTTAAAAACAAAGTAGTTGCTCCTAATATATATGTCAAATGGATGAGCTAAATGCCTGGATGGACAGGTGGTGTGTGAATGGATGAATGAATGAAAATATGCTTATCCCATTCAACGTAAAAACAGCTATATAAATAACATTGTGAATAGATTTTGGGTAAAATCCTTTGATTATAATATTAAAATGCATAAGCATGGCTCTTTGTAAGGAGAGAGTGGTTTCAAAACTCAAATAGTCATGTACTTGAAATATTAAATATTCATAATATATATATGCATTTTTTTATCATCAACCACATACAGATGCTTTGTCTTTGACTTCACAGCTTCATGCATTTTTAGAAAACATCCTTTCCCCTGAACCCCTTCTCCCAAACTGTATTTTGGCAGGGATAAGACTGAGAGTGTTGGGTATTGCAGAAATCAATCTTTAGAAGCTTTTGGGAGGAAATCTGTTTCTGTAATGAAGTTTTCAGGAGATGTAACCATGGTTTACCCTTTGGCATATGTTTTAGAGAGCACTCGCAGAATAATGGACTTGAACTTTTTGCTAAAATTTCTATGATTTTTGTTATCTAGGTGCAAATGTTTCAATCAAGAAGTAGAATGGAGCTGTGGCCTGAGTAGAACAGAAAGGGTCTCATACTGTCATGTACTTTGGACAACCCCTTGGCAGTATTAAGAAATAGCTCTATACAGTTCTTTTTATTTTCTTTTGGAAAATGAATTTATTTATTAATTCATTCGTATGCTATTTATCTACTATACTTTGCCCCATTTTACTCCAGGAAGGATTTATGCTGGCTATGCAGTTGTTGTAATTTAAATGTTTCTTTATAGGTCAAGGAGTAAAATTTCCCAGTGACTTGATTTGAAGAAGTGCATTCCTATGACTCTGGCTTCAATTAAGTTATAATAGTGTTTATTTGAGTTTTCTATGATGGATAGATTGAGTAAACACTGGTGGGTTTTTCATGTCAGGTACTCTGTCATCTACTTTGGATTGCATACAAAAGAAATACAAAGACATTCTTTCCCCTGTCCCCCGTTATATTGTTTTCAGAATTTTTTCTATTTGTAAATGATAAAATGATATTTCACATGCTTTGTTAATAATGAAGCATAAACATAACCCATTTTAGTTATTGCATTCTGTAAAAGTGAAACATACACCTCTTTTCTTTGACATTATTACAAAATTATTTCACATCAAAAGAAGGCACTTAAGGCAAGCATGATCTTGGTAACAGAGAGTTGTATCCTTTTAGTTTACTAATAAAGTGCCATTATTTTTCTCTTTGTGGTTTACCTGCTACAAATGGTTTCCTTGACTTTGTTCATACTTCTGGATTTTTTTCATAAGCATGTAACTGACCACAAATAGTGAATGAAATCATTGCATTTTCCTGTCAAGCAAATTTTGGATTGCATTTGGCACTTAAAAACTCATTGCTTTTTGATTTATTTCACCTCATTAACTGTTATTACATCATAACTAAAATACAAACACACACACACACATACACACACACACACACAGACACACACTCTGTTTTGGTTCAATTATACTACATAGCCTCCTGCTCCCATTGCTTTTTGGAGCAATAAATGCAAAAAATTCCTTCTTCATTGCTTCTAAGGTCATCTGAGAATTCATATGGAAAAGATTTGGCCTAAAACTTCAAATGTAAGACACTTGATAGGGGATGGGATGGGTAGAGGGTTGAAAAGAAATATGAATTTTGTATAGGATAAGATCTAGTGGTCAAATGAATACACAATTGTCCCAGCACCATTTGTTGAAGATGCCTTCCTTTCTTATTAGTATGTTTTTGGCACTTCTGTGGAGAATCAGTTGGCTGTCCATGTGTGGGTTTATTTTTGGGTTCTCCCTTCTGTTCTCTTGGTCAGTGTGTTGGTTTTCTTTTGCCAGTACCGTGCTTAGTTACTACAGCCCTGTTCTATTCTTGAGATTCAGTATTATGATGTTTCCAAGTTTGATCTTTTGCTCAGGAATGCTTTGGCTGTTCTCGGTCTTTTGTGATTCCATGTGAATTTTAAGTTTGATTTTTCTAGTTCTGTGAAAAATGTCATTGGTATCTTGATGAGATTGAATCCATAAATCACATTGGATAGTACAGACTATTTTAGCAATGTTGATTCTTTTCCAGCCCATGAAAATGGGAAGGCTTTCCACTTTTTTTGTCTTTTTCAATTTCTTTTATCAGTGCTTTATAATTTTTATTGAAAAAGTTTTTACTTCCTTGGTTAAATTTACTCCCAGGTTAATTTTTGAACTGTATTGAGTATGATTGCTTTATGCTCTACTTTTTTCTCAGCAAGTTGTTGCTGGTGTATAAAAATGTTACTCATCCTGTACATAAAGTAATTCAAAATGTACCAATGATACCTAAATGTAAGACCTGAAACAATTAAATTATTGGAAGAAATCATAGGGGAAACACTTTAAGTCATCAGTGCAGGCAACGACTTTCTTGGTATAAGATCTCAAAGCATATATAACAAAATAAAAAATAAACGAATGGAATTTTATCAAACTTAGAAGCTTGTGCATAGTGGAAGAAACAGTCAACCAAGTGAAGAGACAATGTACAGAATGGGAGAAAAATATTTACAAATTATTCTTCTGACAGTATATAAATATCTAGAATACATAAGAAACTAAAAATAACCTCAACAACTAAAACAAAAACAATGAAACAAAAAATTCAAATCATCTAGCCATCAGTGGGCAAGTGATCTTGAAATAGACATTTCTTAAAAGAAGAAATTCAGTGGGCCAACAGATTTATGAAAATATGCTCAAAAAAAAAGAAAAGAAAATATGCTCAGCTTTATTAGCTGTCAGAAAAATGAAAATGAAAACAGTAATGAAATTTCTTCTCACCCCAGTTAGAATAGGTGTTATCAAAAAGATAAAAAAAAATAGCAAATGCTGATGAGAGTGTAGAGTAAAGGGAACTCTTACGTATTACTGGTGGGAATTAAATTAGTATGGCCATTATGGAGAACAATATGTAAGTTCCTTAAAAAACTAAAATTAGATCTACTATGGAATAGAGATATCCATCACTTCTGCATATATACCTAGAGAAAATGAAATCCATATAATCAAATTGATACCTGCATCTCTCATATTTATTGCAGCCCTATTCACAATATCTAAGTTATGTTATCAAAATAGATGCCCATTCATTGATCAAAGTATAAAGAAACTCTGGTATATATAGAATAGAATATTCAGCTATAAAAAGAATGATATCATTTTCAGCAAAACTGATGGAACTTGAAAACATTATAGTAAATCAGGTATAGAAAGACAATGTTCTTTGTCATATATTGATGCTAAAAAAGTTGATGTGAAAGTAGAATAATGATTACTATGAGTTGGGAAGGGTGAGAGGAGAGAGGGTAATGGCTACAAAAAGAAAGAAGGAATAAGATCTTATGTGTTGTGTAGCACAGTGGGGAGATTGTAGTTCACAGTAACGTTATATATTTTATGAAGAATTGGAAGAGAGAAGTGCAATGATAATGATAAGAAGACATTAATTAATTACCCTGATTTGCTCTACACATTGTGTGTGTGTGTATATATATACATATATACACAGTGTATATATATACATCAGTGTATATATATATATATATATACACTGATGCTTTTGTATACATACTGACACTGTACCCTATCAATATGCACAATTATTACACGTTAATAAAAAGTTATTAAAATGTTTAAGAATGATAACTGATTTGGTCCGTCCAGCTATCACACTGTACCCCATAAACATGAATGATGAAAATAATAATAGACTGATAAAAAGAAGTGCAAGTCAGCAGAGAGTATAAGATGTGTGGAAATATTGATGAAGACAGAATGGTGGTACTGGATTGTGGACCAGGATTGTCAGTAATGTGTGCGGTGTAGAGCATGGATTAGGAACTCACACATAATGTTGGCTGGGTGTATTTTCATTAACTTCATTATCATTACCATCATCATCAAATATGTTCCATTGCTTCAAATAATTTAGTTTGGAAAATAAAAGATAGTGTGTGAGTATGCATATGTATATATTAAAGATGGGGTAGAATTCTCACAAAGTATTGATTTCACTGCCAAAATGGACTTGGCAATTGACCATCCTCTTACCAAAAATTATGAGGGAAGATGAGGTGAGACATTGAAGAGAATTTAAGACACTAAAACCAAGGCAACTAAAAGGCCAAAAAGAGACCCACATGACTGTTCAGAGATGTCCCACTAGACTGGTTTGAGGAGCAATTGCTAGGGCAGAGCTGGGAAAACACAGGAGCAGCTGGGCTGATGGCAGCAGACCATCCAGGCCAATTGCATTCTACTGCTGGTAAGACTTTTTAAGCTTTCCTTCTTGGGTTACCTCTCCTTTATCACTGCCATGAGCCACACCCATACAAGACATTAATATATTAAAATTAAATACATTAAAATAGCCACATACAGCATGCCTCCAGGCAGAACAAATATAAAGCACCAGTTGATGGCGAATTACTTATGTTGTAGTTTGGAGACACAGATGCCTTATAGCTCGAATTATAAAGGGTTCCTCCATTAAAAATCCATTAGATTTTTATTTTACTACACATTTTAGATTATACTAAATACTGAAATTTTTCAAAGGCTTTTTAGTTATTTGTTGGATTATGCATATTTTTTTCTTTTTGACTTAGTTATATTAAGGGTTAAATTTAGACTCTTAAATTCTCCTATTAAAATATTTTATGATATTGTATGATTCTTAATTATTTAATAATATTTAGAATTTTATGTTTTTATTCTTAGGAATAATTCATTGTTAGTTTTCTATATTTTATGTCTTTGAAGAGGTAAGGTTTGGGTATCAGTTTATTTTAGATTCTTGCTTAAATAGCAAACATTCCATCTTTTTCAGTGTTTCAGAAATAAGAAATTAAATTGATCATTCTTTAAAAAAATTTTTCAACTGCCTCAATTCATTTACTGACAAAATTATAGAATATTTTGTACTTGCTTAAAAATAATATTGGGGACAGCATGGTAGGAAAGAATATAGGGTAACCCAAAACTCTGAGTAGATGAGACTGGCTCATTGTATAGCATTTTGCTTTTATACATATTTGAAATATTGCATAATAAGAAGTTTCTAAACATGAAATAGTCTGCAAAAGGCTTTCGTTGTCACGTGCTTATGGTTTTCTCATACTTCTAGTTGCTTGAGTAATTACAGTTTATTACAACATAGCATGTTATATTAATATTTCTTAAATGTGTGCTTTCCTCAAGTTTCCCACATCTACCTTAGTACATTTCTGTTTCATCTCTTAACTGGACTAGAAGTTGGACTCTTTACCTTTTTAAATCAATGTCACCCACCCCTTTACTTTCTCAGTCAAATCTAGAATTTCTTGTGGGACAGGCAAGATGGGCTTCATGTGCTGAGCCCAACCTTCCTGTCAACCCTGGCTGTAGTTTTTCCCTCTTGTTTGTATGCATTCCCAGAGACACAGGAGCATTTTGTCTCCTTAATCTGAGGTGATGTCAGCCTACAAATACCCTACTTCTTCCCCAAGATACCCGCAGAATCTTGTTTTTTTAAACCTTTGCCAAATTCTGCCTGTCTCCATTTCTTGTCCCTTTTCTGTGCCACATAACGTTTTGTTCAGACCATAGCCTAACCTGTAGCCTATTGTATTGTAAGAGTTTTGCATATTTGGAAAATTGCCATGTTCCTTTCCTTCTTGACTAATTATTTTAGTCAAGGGTTTTGGGCTTTTTTTATGGTTTTTTTCACTTGCCTTTTGGTTTGCTGATGTTTTTTGGATCAAAGAAGGTCTGTCATTAAAGGAAGGTGGCTAGAATCCATAATGATATATAAAGTTATTTAATTGAATGGATTGCTTATTTAATACTTACTTATCGTGTGTGTTGGAGGAGATTGAGGAGGGACCTAGGTGACATTTTTATATTTGCAGACGAAAGAGAAAATTGGTCTAAAGAGGGAAAAATTTTAAAAATACCTATTTGGATTGTCCTTCCAATCTGATGCTCTGTGCATTTGACTCATGGCTATTTAGAGAAATTCCTCATTTGACACTATTAAGATTTTTTTCTCCATTGTCCTGCAAGTCTCAAAGAGCTTTCACTAGTAAATTGCATGTGTAGTTACTTATTATCACCATTTATGTTGGCAAATATCAAAATGAATAAAGAGATATTCAGAAATACAAAGTCCTGTCTTGAGAAGTGTACAACCACCATGGACTGAAGAATCACTTGGGAGGCATGATGGAAGGGAAAAAAGGCACTACATACAAGGTACCTTTGGTCTAGTCTGACTTTGCTTACTATGCACAGAAGAATATATGGTGTGGGAAAACCCATTCAGGAATCAGAATTCTAAACAACTGGACGATGTTCAAACACAAGGGTTTAAATTGCTAACTTTTGTGTTTTTAGGACCATATGCACAAAATGGGTATGGAATTAGATCTGATTCTGAATAATTGTCTATAATATTCTATTCTACAGAAATTTGTTATGGGCTGACATACTAAGGTTGTGTTTATAAATATGAAGTGAAAATTAGAATTAATTGCCCTGTTTTTTGGGGAGACAGTACTTTCTCTTGACAATCTAGAGGAGTGATGGGAAAAGCACCTTCTAGATAGAAATTAGCTGGGTAATTCCTGACTTGGCTCAAGCCTTTAAACTGGTAGGAGCTTTAATGGATATTAATTAGTGTGAAAGCTTTTCATTCTTTGAAGAACCTTTTTTTTTTTTAAAGAGAAATCTATCTTGATTGACAGATGGATCCCTCTGTTTCATGTTTTATTGTTTTTGAAGAAAGGGGCTTTGATTTCCTTCCTGGGAGATTTCATAAAAGGACCTTACCATGCTGAGCCCTGATTAAACATCGGGGAGAGGTGATGATTCTTTTGTGTAGCTCTCTCCTGAAAGGTGAAGAGGCCAAAATTACAATGACTGTAGGAGAGGTGTCTGCTGAAGGACTACATTCAGCTATAGGAAAAATTGACATTGTGCAGACAGCAGGAAGATTAGGATGCAAATGCCATTTCCCCTTATTTTATGAATATTTAAAGAAAATCTATAAAAGCAAGGGTCCTAATGCTACTTTAAAGGAAAGAATATCAGATTTTTAGCTATTGCTATAGACCATTGACCCACATAATTGAAATCTTTTGGTGAAGCAAAATAGATTTTTGTTTTTATTTCAGAATCTTACTCATTTCAGCAGTTCTTAGAGATTTACATGGTATAATAGGAATTTGAGTAATTACGCAGCTTACCTTGTCTTGAATTTACTAATTTTGCTTCCAAATTTTTCCTCGTGGCATTCCTATTTGTTAACTCTGTCTTTCCAAATCAATCACTACCTTAAATTCATAAACAGACAAATAGAGCCGGTTTATGAGGAAGTCCAAGTTCAGCCCTGACAGGTAGCCTCATTCTGCTTCCTCCTAGTCATATGGCCTTAGGCAAGGTTTTCACTGCTCCAGTCTCATGAAAAGAGTGAACAAGACATTTACCTGCAGAAGGAGTGTGAGGACTTAATAAGATAAAACCCCACGTTTTGGGTTTTATAGCACTGCTTGTGTCAAAAATATTGCAATGTAGTGATTTAAAAAGAAAAGTAACCAAAGAAATTATCCATAGATAGTATCCATAGGAGTCTTACTCCTAACCAAATATAAAAAGATGAATTACTAGAGAAGTTTTAGGTCATTGGCAGCTTGCTTTTTATTGAGTATAAAATGAGCATGATCATGTATCCTTTATTTACTCTTACCTCCACCCAAACACTTGCTGCAAAGCTGGTCAAGAAATGATTAGAAGCACAATGTCATTTTATCCTTTCTCTGTTTTGTGTGTCATGGATTGAATTCTTAACATCCTGTCTGCTGAGATTTTCATTTTTCATATAAAGGAGAATGATCATAATCTAAAGCTCTACTTGTGTGAACTTCAGGATAGGTCAAGTGCTCTAACATGAAGATACCCTTGCTTAAAATAATCAATTCTAGCTATTAAAAGTGAAAACTGTTAAGACCATCTCAATACGCTAAACGTGAACTATTTTGATTGCTAATTAATTAGTGGGAAATAAAATGTTTTAAGTTTAAGAACACTTAACCTTTACTAACTTTATTTTCTATATCTATTGGCAGTCATTATTTGCTTATTTATTTCAATTAAAACTTTATGTTTTAGAGCAGTGTCAGGTTTATAGAACTGCTCAGAAATGACAAAGCTTTCCTCACCTTCTCTTACTCCTGTCTTTAGTTTACTTTGATTAACCTCTTGCATGAATGTGATACATTTGTTATAGTCCACGAACTCCTAGCTGTATATAATTATTGAGTAAAGTCCATAGCTTACATTAGGATTCACTTTTTGCTATATGTATTTCTGAAGGCTTTGACAAATGTACATTGTCCTGAATCTGCTCTTATAGTCTCATTCCCCTGAGTATCACCCATTAGCCCTTTCCCTTACCTCCAATCCTAGGCGTCACCCATTAGTCCGTCTCCCTTACCTCCAACCCTAGGTGGTCACAAATCTTTTTTACTATCTCTGTAGTTTTGCTTTTTCCAGAATGTCTTTTACTTGGAATCTACAGTATATAGTCTTTTCAGGCTGCCTTCTTTCATTTAGCAGCATACTTTTAAGATTCCATCATGCCTTTTCATGATTTGACAGGCTATGGTTTTTAGTGCTGGATAGGTAATATATTTCATTGTATGGGTAAGCCACAGTTTGTTTATTCAGAAATCTTAGTGGATCACAGTTTCAGTTTCTATCTGCTATAAACATTCTTGTGCATGTTTTTGTGTGTCCATGTTTTCAACTCACTTGGGTAAATACCACAAGGCACAGTCTCAGTTTCATTTGATAATTGAAATAATTGAATAATTTCTGGAAAGAATGACACTGTTGCTAAGAGTGTCAGTATTTTCTGAAGAAATAACAATAGCCACCCCTTGCAGTTTTCCTTTGTATGGTTTTGCTTTCTGCAGTTTCAGTCACTGATGGTAAAGCATGGTCCAAAGAAGTCAAATGGAAAGTTCCAGAAATAAACAATTCATGTTTTAAATTGTGTACTGTTTTGAGTAATGTGATGAAATATCTAACTGACCTACTCTTCCTGCTTGGAATTTGGTTTTGTCCAGTGTTTTCATGCTGTATATACTACCCGTTTGTCCGTCTTGCTCACCAGATGGACTATGTAGTATTACATAGGCTTGTTTTCAAGTAACATTCATTTAACCAAATAATTGTCCTTAGGGCAAAGTAATGATATTGCCAGTTCAGCTATGCCAAAGAAAGTTGTAAAGTGCTTCATTGAGTGAAAAGGAGAATATTCTCAACTTAATGAGGAAAAGTAAAATAATATGCTAAGGTAGTTAAGATCTAGCTTAAGAATGAATCTTGTATCCATGAAGAAGGAAAACGAAATGTGTGCTGGTTTCACTGTTGCATCATAAGCTGCGAAAGTTACGCACAGTGTGTAAGTGCGTAGATAAGACAGAGAAGCATTAGATGTGTGGATGCAAGACATGAACAAGCATCCTGATCGATGGGAACCTGTTATGTCAAAAAGTGTTGAGCCTATATGAGGACTTCAGCCAGCCATCTTCTGAAACCAGTGTCACTACACCATTTATTGAGAGTAGGTAAGGGAACCCTACATAGAGGTCAGTGGTAGCTTAATGTTAGGTCACAGCGTCTGTGTCATTTGCCTCACTTCAACTCATCACAAAGACATTATGCCATCTCACGTCATCACAAGAAGGACAGTATAGCACATTGAGATATTTTGAGAGCCCTCAGTCACATAACTTTTTATTGCAGTCTATTGTTAAAATTGTTATATTTTATTATTGTTACAATTGTTATATTTTATAGTTGTTAATATCTTACTCTGTCAAATTAATTAAACTTATCACAGGTATGTATAGGGAAAATCATATTCAGGTGTCCACTGGGGTCTTGGATGGTATCCTCCTACAGATAGTGATGGGCTACTGTAAATCTTAAAAATATTGACCTCATAGTAAACTAAACCATATTTATTCTGATTTAGCCACTTTATAAAACAAATTCTTCCTTAGTTAATTTTAAAGGAAGTAACTCTTTATTTAACATCTATGACTTAGAAGATTCTAGAGTATTTGCACTTAACCTTGACATCACTTGGAGAGTTTTTTCACAGAATGCTGAGTGGTTCTTTCTGCAGTTCTGATTTATAGGTTTACTTTTTCCTTCACTGCCTTTCCTAGATGGCTCTGTGATTTCTCCAGGGAATTCCAATGTACTCCCAAGGTTGAAACCAGCTACATTTGGGTCTGAACAAACCCAAATACTGTTTTTAGTTGAGAGATATAAAAGCAAAGTGTTTGAAAGTACTAGTGGAATAAAAACAGATCATAAAGAATTTAATGCTGTTTTTCAGAACTTTGCTGTTTTCTGGGGTTTTGGTTTTTACTTTTACTTTTCTTTCTTTTTTAATGAAGTGTGCTAGATGGCTCCATAATTTTGTTCAGATGACTGTGGAAGGGGGAAAAACTGCTGCTGCTGTTGATGCATACAATCTTGGTATTATTGGTCTCTTTTTGTAAATAAGTATATGTATACACAACTATAGGTATGTAATTTGAGTTTTTGGAAACCTTAACTGTACTGTCAACTTTGGAAAAAAGTATACCAATTCACTGTGTTCAGTTAGCATTGTACAGAAATTAATAGTCATGTTGAAATAGAAATGTTAAATTTTTTTCATTTGTACAAGGCTAAAACACTTTATTAAATATGTAAGGTCTTATCTATATGGGTGTGATTATAGAAACTAATAAAATATTTTCTAAATAATAAAAAAGGAATTTAATGCTGTTTTAAATCACAAAGCTCATGGCTTATGTAATATTGTTTCTATATACCCAGATTAGAAAAAGAGGAAGTAAATATAGGAATATTAAGTTACCCTTTCCTCTCCTTTTTCTGTTCCACTCAAAAGGCCTGGAACAAAAGTAAGCACAAAACTGGCAGAGTGGTAAAAGAATCAGACTTCTCCATCTGCAGTGCAGAGAGGTGAGACCATGTATGAACTGCTGTCCCTTTTTGGGAAGGCAATCCAGATATACTATTTAAAATTTGGTCCAGAATTCCATATATAAGAACTTGTCCAGAAGAAATAGGTTTTCACTGCAGAGTTACATACAGTAGTAAAAATGTTTAAACATCCTAAGTGTTACCAGTAGGGCAATGATTGAATTAGACATTGGGTACAACCATGATAAGGACCATCATATTTTTTTTAACATTTTAAATTTGAAATAAGTATATCTGTATGTACAGAAGTGAGTTATATATATTACCTATTACACCTTTTAGCCTATGGTTATATTTTTATTTAAAAAACTCATTTTCACTTACCATAGAGTATTTTAAAATCTTCATTGTATACCTGTGGTTCTTCTGTTTTTGGAAAATATCTTGAGAAGATATCAACTAAGGGTTAGCAGTGACTATGCATGGAGAATGAATTGAAGGGTATGGGAGAATTTTTATTTTTAAACAACAGATTTTAAAAGATATTTTGAGCCAATTTTGTGATATTTGAAATTAAATAAATGACTTTTTAAAATGTATTGACTTTCCTGTTAAGCAGATGTATGACATTATGGCACCCATGGGAAAGTTTAGCCAGCCATGGTTCATACCCTTCCAGGAGTAATATGAACAAAAGTTGGGTTCTTCTCAGATGAACCTGGATCTTGTATCTAGCAATTAAAACATATTAATCTATTGAGAAATACCTTGAAGTGTCAGTGTATCTGTTATGGAACAATGAGGAGTAGCTTTGTAGCTTCCATGGAATGCTTGGATTGAATTCATTTCCCTAGGCTCCACGCCATTTTACATGGTGCTGCTAGGCTATAGAGCTCAATTTCCCCTTAATAAAGAGGTGAGTAAGACATATTTTTGCTTCTGTGGAGTAATTAAGTAATTTACTAGCTCCTTTTATTAGGTTCCCTTTCCCCAAATTTAGAAGTTTATTTCCACAGCATGCTTATTCTGGTGAACAAAGTCAAGTTCAGTAACCTAGTGAAGCCTCAGGCTGTGGAAGCTTTTTCATTCTTACTGTAGTCTATCCAGTGATTCTCGACTCCATGTATAGTAGACTCCCCTAAGATGACTGCTCAGATTGTGACTGAATTTACCTGACCAGGAATTGCTTGTTTGCAAGAGTCTTTCAGGTGGTTGTAATGTGTGTTCAAGATAGAGCTGTGTATTTAATTAGGTCTGTTTTGGGAATACTGTAGAAAATTTTGTCTAAATATTAAACATCTGTAAAATAAGCCTTAGTAACTAGGGCAGGTGTTCAAGTTGGCCCCCTCCACCCCACAATCTATTTCCACTTGCAGCCCTAGGACTCTGGACCACGCTGCTGTCTTGGAATATTATTAAGAGGTTCTATGTGGGGTTGTCTAGCCAGAATGAACTCACTGGGGCAAAGATCTCACAGTTTTTCATTCTGCTGTAGATAGGATTCATCCTCTACATGCAAAGATCTGTTCCAGAACAAGTCTGGGGAGGCAGTCAGATTCAACCCTAACTGGTATACTATGATTCAGTGCTGGAATTAACCATCTGGAGTTAGTGTAAACCCCACAAGTTAAAGGGCATGGCCCCCACAAAGACTGTTCACTTCAGAACAAGTGACCACAAATCATGATGTTCTCATGATCTCCTTCAGGCTCTGTAATTCACTAGAATGATACAGAGCTCAGGAAAGAAATACACATATGATTACAATTTTTATTATAAAAGGTACTTCTCAGGAAGAGCTGCATCAAGAGACACAGAGGACAAAGTCTGGGGTAGACCCTAACACAGAGCTTCTATACTCTTTCCTTGTCAGGGCTTTGTCAACCCTTCTGGCCCATAATTATATTTGCCAAACTTTCAACAAACTTCCCTGTCCATTATAGATGTGTGATTAAACAGTGCCCCAATGATTGAATTTAACCTTCTAACCCCTTTACCTACCTGGAAGTCAGGCTGTTTATACTGTCCAAAACATGTCTTCCTGAAAGGAGATTGATGAAGTTAGATGTGGAGAACCTAACTTCCATGCAATCCTGGCGATCTTGAGCAGTGGTCTCAATCACGGGCAGTTGTCCCTCACTTTTCTTGCAAACTTCTCCAGAAATCAGTGGGTGTCCCTGTTTCAGGGACTCTTCACTTCCCTACCTTGAGAGACTGTGGCTCCTCTTGTATTTCCATACTCTCACCCTTTTCACTTCTCAAATCCTAAATACATGAATAAAACAAATACACAGTTGCACAAACCTCACTTACTTTTCTTTTCCCCTGCAGAACTAATTGCCCATTAAACCTAGCACAGGAGATAAAATGTCCAAAGATACCAGCTCCCATACCTAAAAGACTTGAAGGGCTTAATCTATACTTAACTTGTAGGAGGCAAGAACAAAAACTTTTGCATTTCAGTATTCAAGAAAGATAATGAACAAACAGAAAAACATTACTTCCCCCATGAGAAGAGTTGGAACTCTGAATAATTCAAGATAAAAGGTGGGTAACTTACTGCTTGACACAGGTAATAATTGATTCTTCAGAATCCTTTAAAAACCTGTTTTGAATTTACATTTGAAATCAAAGTAAATTTACTGTAAATTGTATCAAATTAGCTCTAAAGTAATATTTACTCATGCATCATCTCTGGAATGTACTCTGAAGGCTAGACTTTGTACAGTTTTTCTGTCTTAAGTATTTTGGTTACCTTAAGCAAAAACATTAAATGAAAATAAAATCATTTCTCTAAGTGAATCATCTTGATCCATTTCCAATTGTCTTTTCATTGTTATTTTTATTCATTGTCATTTTATTTCATTGTTATTTTTGTCTTTTCTTATCTTTCAGTAAGAAATTTAGTCTTTCTGATCACAATATGACTCAGGACATAATTAATGAACCCCAATAAAGCCTCTAAAAAGTTTGGACAGAAACTTGTGCAACTATGTATGTTCTGCATTGCCATGACAAACTTCATGGTAAAACTTTCAGATCCGTGATTTTATTTAATCATAATAAATCCTCAGCAACTCTGCAAGGTGGATGCTCATACCTTACTTTTATAGATTAGAAAATCTAAGTTTAGGAGAAAGGAGATATTATGTTCATTAATTAGTGGGATAACAAGTAGTAAATATAAGATTCAATTATTTTGAGGATTCAAATTCCTCTCATGGTGCTGTATGTTTCCAAGGTATTATATAGAGCATATACTTCCATTCTCCTTTTAATTCTCCATTTGTAACAACTGGCAAAGTCTTTTTGCCATTGATAAGGATCAGAGTATTTGCCCAGGTTATTAAAGATAAATTAATTATTAGTTTCATTCATTTAATGCATTTTTACTGAGTACTCTCTATTTTTGTTACAAATGAGGTTGGCATATATGAACTATACTACTTCTTTTGTTCATTCAATAAACACTGAATCACATTTTCAACAATACTTCATGGTGAAGATGGTTAGAAACAATGACAGACTAATTTGACTTTTCAAAAGCCTGTAGTTCATGAAATACAAGGAGAGATTTCTTCTATCATTAGATCTTAGAGATTTAAAACCACCATTTGGAATCCTTTATTTGAATTGATATTGTTTAAGCCAAATTTATTTTAAAAATTTTTAATGAACTTTCAACTGCATCTCCAATGATCATGCTGAGCAGATCCCAAATTCAGAAGTTATAGGGTATTTGACAGTGCTTACAACAACTAATAACCAGGTTCAATGACGGTGATCCAGTTTCAGCAGGTACATAATTGCAGATTATACTCTTCATGGTTTCTTCTTTGTGTGAATAGTAAGTGTATGAAATCTTGAGTCAACATTTCCTTTTCTGTTGCATAAACAGTGCTGAAAGCTTAATGATCAGCTGGAGAAGAGGCGTAATGAATAGTTGCAGCATTGTTCATTAAATACCGTGGTGTTTCTTTCTTTTCCATCATTTCATCTATGCTTGAATTTTGCGTTTCCCTCTAGTCTGTCATTCTCCTTGAGTGTTGGACACTCCTCTCGAGGTAATTGCTGTGACACACATAGAGCTTCTATCACACAACAATGGAAACGTCTCTCCTTTTCCTTGAGCTCACTTTATTGGAGAGACTATACTTTTGAGGATGGCAAATCTGCAGAAAGTGACTCATGCAGTAGAAATGTTTCTTAAGGTATAAAGTGGCCTTTGTATAGCTAAATGCTTGCTTTTCTGTAAATTAAGAGTAATATTCTAAGTAAATTGAGGTTGGAATTAAGATTTATATTTTTGCTACAGTTGATTTTAGATTACTGTATTACGTTTTGCAATTTTGTTCCTACCCTTAGGCTCCTTGGGTCATAGATATTGATAAGCTATGTTCTGTTTGGAGAATTAAATCTGTAATTTACTGCAGTGTTATTGAAATGCAATAATTTGCTATCATTTTCAGTAGCTGGTTGCATTTTGTGACAATGTGCTATTCATGTCACCCCTGTGTCAAGCCTCATTTAATTGCTAACACAAATAAGAGGTCATACTCCAAAACTGGATTCCATAACACATGTTGCAATGAATAAAACTACTTTTTGTTTTATCCAAAGTATCTAAATCATGACCATTTATCGTATTGATTGTATTGTGTTCCCTTTCATTCATGTATTAAAGCTTTGGAATTTGTAAAGGAAAAGATTCCCAGAGATTGCTATTGAAATCTCCTAGTGCTTTATGCTTTAAAGTATAGAGGAAGGAATTTTCTAGATAAATAGGGGATTAGATCCTTTATGTTGTTCTTTGTTTAAAAAAATCATCTTATTTGGCACTAAATATAATTTTCTGCAAATATGACTTAGCTAGGCAAGACATCCATGGCCTGTTGGGTATATTAATATGTCATTTTGAGGAAAAATAAGTCAATGTAGGCTTGCTCATTATATGAATAATTTGTGATGAGTAATTCCCTAAACAGCATCAGAAGCCACCAGATGTTAACATTTTTAAAATTTAAAAGATTTTCATATTAGGATGACAAATAAGTAAAGGATGGAGTTTATTAGCTAGGCGCCTTTAGAATCAGGTTATAAGTAGGTAGTATTAACTGCCAAACTTTCATATAATGGCAAAAGTAGCCTACTTATTATCTGTGGTCTATTTTAGGGAAACAAAAATCTATTGGTAAAATTACCCCCTTCCCACCCTTTTTGGTTTTGGTACACATATGACAGAAAGATGAACTATTTAAGAGGTTTGGAATTATTTTTTGGGCATCTTCCTTATTCAAGAACCAAACTTCTACATAAACTGGAGTTTTAAGTAAAATGATATTTGTTGACCAGAGGCATTATCATAAACATTCATTACATTTTCAATTTTTTATTATATTATTGTTGTACTGAGGATACATTGTGACATTTACAAAAGTTCTTAATATATCATAGTTGAATTCACCCCCTCCATCATTTTCCTTCATCCTCCTCCATTCCTGGAATAGTTTCAACAAGTCTTAGTTTTACATTTTCATACACAAGTACATATTTCCTCTACATTCATCCTCTTACACCCTTTCCTTATGTCCTCCCCCTCCCACTGGTACCATCACCCAGACAGGACCTGTTTACATTAGTTACATTTTTAAGTCCTGAAACCATGTGATTCAGATGCTTACAGTATTATTAGGTCTACTGAAAGTCACTAAGTCTCAAATGATCATCTCAAATATAGTTCTTAATTCTCATTTCCAATGAACTCCATATTTTGTTCCATAACATATTAATTCAGTAATAATTCCTTTATTTTTTCCCATTGCTTGTCCACTCACTCTCTAAGTTGAGAAAAGTCCAGCTTGTGACAAAGTGCTTACTGTACTTTTTTTCTGTCTGTCTGTCTGATCATGAAAACATAGTATGGAATTCTTTAAATTTGTTTAAAGATTCTTTTTATGCCTTTGTGGGTGTCTTGCTGCCAAGATAATTGGATTAATAAAGACAAATAAAAGGAAATAAGAGAAAAATAGGAAGGGGAAATGAAAGAAATGAATAGGAAGAAAAATAAGAAATAGGGAAAAAAGAACAAGGAACCAAGAGAAGAAAAGACATGAAGGGAGCCAAACTAAAGGCTCAATACTCTGCTTTTCCCATAAATTCATATTTATGCCAAGTGACATGTTTTTGTTTATTTTAAATTTTTCTTTTTTTGTTTTTTTGGGGCAGAGTCTTGAAGTCTAGCCCAGATTGGCCTGTAACTCACAATCCTTTCACTTTAAATATGAAATACTATAAACTGAGGAAGTGTAAGAATTCTTTCATTTTGTTTAAAATGCATAATACATTAGCAATAGGTGTTTTGAGTTAAAATGATACTGTATATAAGGTATTTGCAATGTTCAATTGCAATCTAAAATAAAGCTTGTTTTCTTTCACCTTAATTTGCTTATGTTTATTAATGCTCTCCTTTTGGATGAGTAGCCAAGTAAAACAGATGGTTTTGTAATTTTACATTTACTGACTTGAAAGGAACATCCCTTCAACTCATCCACACGTTGTATATTTTCTCCATTGTAGGCAGAGATAGTTGTAAATACAGAAGTCAGATCATGTTACTTCTTTCTTATACCATCCCAGGGCTTCCTGTTATACTTGGAATAAAATCTAAACTTTATGCACACCACAATATCTTATTTGATGTGTATATGATGACATCCTTAAAGTCAAGACCTCTAGATGACATGGAGTATCATTTATACTTCATAATAGAGATCCATCATGTATTCCTCAGAGGTAAAGGATGGGTTCTGCTCTAGACTTGCCCTTGTTCTTCTTCTTTTTTTACTTGTTTATTTATTTATTTACATGGACCCCTCTCCTTAGAGATTCTCCCTCTTCATTCACATCCTTGGTGAAGTACCACCTCCTCTGAGAGCATTCCTGACCAATCGATATACAATACATTCCTTTTCTGACCATGTCACACTTTGATTTCTCAATTTACTCAGCTAGTCTCCCCATTCATCATCCCTGATTTTCAGTACCTGAATTTGTATGTGTGTGTGTGCGCGTGCATGTGTGTGTGTCTACAACTTTTCTCATTAAAATGTCAGTTTTCTGAAGACAGGAGCTGGTTTGTCTTCTCACTACATTTTCCTTTGCACTGTGGTGAGGAATTTCAGCTGTGGTGCCTTGCTTTTGTTCATAGTATACATGGGTAAACATTGATAGAAGGACTTTAATTATACTCCCTTGTGTTAGTGTTATGAAAAAAAAAAAACTTAAGAGAGAACACAGAGGACAAAGTAAAGTATTCTGCCCAGGACCTGGGAACGGAATGAAATGGGGACTGACATTATAATGGATGTAGCAGCATTAGTTTGGCATTGATGCAAAGAGAAGTTCAGTCAGTACAACGTGGGTAGTCTCTGAATTGGCGTATGGAGCATTCAAGAAACAACTGAAACTGAGAGCAAAGTTTTAACTATAACAGTTCTGAGATAAAGAGGAGTAAGGAGGATCAGGAGAGTTATCTTGGAATTAGATTTTTGAAGGATATCATAAAGATTACTAAGCATAATCAACTTTATGTTTTATAAATCTATTCTGACAGCCCTAAGAAAGTGGAATTGAAGGGAGGCCTTATGAAGTCAGGAAGCCCAGAAATGGACTTGTTCCATAGAACACGTAAGGAAGGCTGACAGTTTTACAGAAGTAGGTGGGGACATAGAATCAGGACTGCCACCACCATACTGTAAGTAACATATAGCTCTTGTCTTCATGATCCAAAGTGATGATTAGTTCTTTAGTCCCTGTATGTCTACTCTAGGCAGCATAGAGCTAGGGTGGTAATAACTCCATCAAGCACATTGTCTTTAAAAATTTATTATGGTAAAAAAACATAAAAAAATTTACCATCTTAAGTACTTTTATGTGTATAGCAGTGTAAACTTTATGCCCATTTTTGTGCAACAGGGTTCTAGAACTTTTCCATATTTAAAATGAATCTTCAATACCCTTTGAACAACCATTTCCCTCTTTCCTTTCTGGAAAGGGTGTGGAAGCCACCATTCTTCTTTCTGTTCCAAAGAGTTTGACTACTTTATAACTCTCTCATGAATGAAATCATGCAGCATTTACCTTTCTCTGAGTGGCTTCTTTTTCTTGGCCTAATGTCTTGAAGGTTTATCCTTGTAGCATATGATAGGATTTCCTTCCTTCTGAAGACTAAGTTATATTGTATGTGTATGCCATGTTCTCGATCTATTTATCCATGTGTAGACATTTTGGTTGCTTCTTCTTCTTGGTTTTTGAGAATAATGTTTCAATGAACATGGATGTGCATGTACCTCTCTGAGATTTTGTTTCAGTTCTTTTTTAGAAATGGGATTTCTGTTACATGGTTATCTATTTTTAATTTTCTTGAGGAATATCCATATTGTCTCTGTAGAGAAATTTTGTAAAAATTACATTTGTCACCTTCAGTGCATAAGGATTCCAATTTCTCCACACCCTCACCCTCTCTTTTTCTCTTCACATCCCCATCTTCACATCTTCTGTTTCTCATTTCTTTCTTCTATAATAATAGGTGTGAGATGATCTCTCATTGTGGTTTTGAGCTGCACATTGCTAATGATTAGTGATGTTGAGCATGTTTTAATATGTTTGTTCTCCATTTACATTTCTTTAAAGAAACATCTATTGAACTCCTTTGTAGATTTTTAAATCAGATTAGTTGATCACTGTATGCAATAGAGACATTTTAGTAATATTAACAATATTCAGTACTCCATTCCATTCCATTTATTTCTGTTTTCTTTCATCAGTGTTCTGTAGTTTTCAATTGTGAGTCTTTTGCCTCTTTGATTAAGTTTATCCTAAGTACTTTGCTCTTTTTGAGGATATTAGCAGTGTGATTTTTTTCTTAATTTCCTTTTCTGATTGTTCATTGATAGTATACAGAAACTCAACTGATTTTTATGCATCATTTTACCATGATAATGTGGTGTTTGCTCTTCATTTTTTATTAGTATGGCATATTACATTTATAGATTTTTATATGCTGAACCGTCCTTGCATCCCAGGGATTAAATTCTGCAGGATCCTGATTCATAATCCTTTTAAGGTGCTGTTGAATTTCATTTGCTAGTATTCTTTGAAGATTTTTGCATCAGTGATCATTAGAGGTACTGATCAATAGTTTTCTTACAGAGTAGTTGTCTGGCTTTGGTATTTGGGTAATGCTAGATTCATAAAATGAGTTTGGCAGCGTTCACTTTTTCCTCAGTTTTTTGGGGAGCATTTGAGAAAGATTAGTGCTAATTCTTCTTTGAATGTTTGGTAGAATTCTCCAAGGAAACCATCTGTTCTTGAGCTTTTAAGGGGAGTGTTTTTGGTTACTGATTCAATCTTCTTACTAGTTATAGGGCTTTTTAGACTTTTTCAGTTTCAGCCCTGGTAGGTTGTATATCTCTGATAATTTATCACTTTCTTCTAAGTTATTCAACATTTTGGTGTGTAATTCATAGTAGCATGTTATCATTATTTCTTTTTCTTTGGCATCATTTGTAGTATCTCCTCTTTTGTTTCTGATTTTGACTATTTGAGTCTTCTCTTTTCCTTAGTTTGGGAGTATGTCAACTTTATTTTTATTATAGAAAACTCACACTTAGGTTTGTTGATTTTCCCCTATTGTTTCTCAATTCTTTACTTCTGCTGTAAACTATATTAGTTTTTCCTCCTGGTAACTTTGAGTATACTTTGTTCTTTTTCTAGTCCCTTGAAGAACTTTCTGCCTTTTTATCCTTCTTCCTTCCTTCCTTCCTTCCTTCCTTCCTTCCTCCCCCCCTTCCTCTCTTCCCCCTTTCCTTCCCCCCCTTTTCTCCCTTCCCCCTTCTCTGACCTCATCCTTGCTCCCTCCCCTCCCTTCCTTCCTTTTTGAGGTGGGGTCTTGCTGTGTAGCCTCAACTTGTGCTTGTCCTGCCTCAGCCTCCCTAGTGGTGGGATTTACAGACATTTGTCACATTCTAGTTGAGAACTTTTTGCATGTAGGTATTGACTGCTATAAACTTCTCTTTTTGCTGTATTCCAATGGTTTTGGTATGCTGTGTTTTTCACTGTCTTTTGTCAAAAGATAATTTTTAACTTCAACTACTTTTGTTGAAGTACTTCTTTGGCTAATTGTTTGTTAAAGTATATGTTAATTTTTTGAATTTTCCAGTTTTCTGTGTTATTGATTTCTAGTTTCATTTCATTTTGGTTGGAAAAGGTATTTCGGTATTATTGAAATCATCTTAAATTCATCAGGAATTGCTTTGTCACTATCCTGATGCGTGTTCTGCATGTGCTTGTAAAGAATGTACATTCTACTTGGTTTGTGCCTTGTTCTATGTAAGTCTGTTACATCCAGTTGGTCTACAGTGTTTGCAACCTTGGTTTTCATATTGATCTTCCATTTGTTTGTTCATGAGTTACCTTTTAAGAAGAGTTGGTAAAACCTATTTGTGGTACATTGGCTTAGTCTTATTGATTCTCTTTCATCATACTTGCAAAGAAGACTGGAAGATGTAGTCCAAATCTAAGTTTTCATGTACATACCTAAAAATGGGGGTTATATTTTTGTAGAAAATGGAGACTGGATATTGGAAGACAAAGAGCAGAATGTCTAAAGCATTAGATCAGATTCTAATATTTTTAAGGTGCATCTATTATATCCCATCACATCTCAATTCTGATGAGGCTTCTCATTTTATTGATGGAAGAAGCTGTGAAGCTCTCCCTTGAGTGTCTATGATATATGAGCTTTTACCTTCTCATTTATGAAGTTACAATAGATATATAATTTGTACCTTATTATGTATTCTCCAAGAAGCACAGTAAAAATAAAATGAAGCTTTAAAAGTTTAAAATGATACTGCTGGGAATCCAAGATGAAAAAGATATACAATGCCAAATTACTTCCACCCATGTTGTTACATACCCTATTAGCAGTATGCACAGGAGACAATTCTATTTCTAGATTTTACTACCTCATTTCATAATTTTTACTTGTGACTACCAGAGAATAGGAAGATGGCCTATAGGGAGACATTGTGCATTTATGTCATTGAATCTCACCGTTGACAATTATGCTTATTAATCATTTCTTCATCACCTAAAATTGATAACAGATGAAACTGAAACAAATTTTTGTAAGATAGTTTTGTAATTGGGTTCCTAACTTAAAATGTGAATTCCTGATTAGAGATGATGGTTCCAGGCAATTCTTAGTAATTTCAATTTATGCATCCATTAATTTTAGAATAGATAATGTGAATGAAACTGTGAAGTTTAGTTTTTGATCATAGTGAAGGACCAAGAAAAAATTAGATTAAACTCTTTCTTATGCCATTCCACAAGATTGTTTTAAAATTATATTTATTTATACAACTCTGTTTACTTGGTCTAAGTTAAAGAAGGATACAAAAAAAGACCTTTAAAACAGAGATGTGAGAAACAGACCCTGATTTTCTTATTAATGTGTCTAGTTTTTTCCATAGTATGCCCTATAGTTCTGGGGCATTCTGGGCAAATCTCCCCAGGATAAACCTAGGAAGTGTTCGTGGGGTGTGAAGAAGGAGGCAAACAGACTTTCTGTGGTCCAGACTTTGGGATATCCATCTTCCTTCAACCACAGAGTTTGGCCTTAATGTTTTTATACGTCGAACACCTGCATTAGCTTCATCCTAGGAGGAAAAGTGGTTCTGAGGAAAAACAAACAAATCACTGCACCAAATTGTGCTGCTTTTAGTGTTCCTCTAACAGAAGACCACATTTCAGAAGTCATTTCATTAAAGTTTAGTTCTTCCTCATCCCACTCCCTCACTACCTCTTTGCAGGCCTGAAATTTCATGAGTTATTCCTGTACTTCAAATCCATGCTTGGTGAAGGAAGATTTATCTTTCTACAAATGAATAATTCAGAAGCTAGAATTGTCCTGAGATTAGTTTACAAAGTGAAGATGCCAAGCCAGGCTTGAAATTTCTAGGGTAGCTATGCTGTTTGTGCTGTTTCCTGTATGTATCAGAAGGGAGTTGGATTTCAGTGCTCCGTTGTGAACACATTGTCAGAAAAAGAAAAAAAAAAAGAAGTGGTGGAATGCAAGTGCCAACAGAAGAAGCACACACATACCTACTACAGAAGCCACCTGAAAAGATGTACAGTCCTCAATGTTTGATACAAGGAGGATTCATTAAATCAGATCTCTGTTTAAGCTTTAAGTAAACAGAACTATTTCCAAAATAGTTCCTGTATAATTAAGTGGAGAAAAAACCTGTTATTTGTCCTTCACTAGTGATGTTTTTCTTGGAAATCCCATGTTTCTTAATATATGTTTTAGGTATATTTTTAAACTAAGTAGGTTTTAAAAAGTTATAAAGATAAAGATTTCTCAAGTTTCCCAATTCTCTTTTGAATCAGGACCAAGCCCCTTTTCTGTCTCCAATCTACCACTGTACTTACCATTTTTTATGTAGCTTTCTTTTCTGTTAATTCCATTTGGAGCCTTGTATATACTAGATGAACCCTCCCAATATACCAACACATAAAGGCTGTCAGTCTGGCAGTAGCTATATCAAGATAGCCAATGCATGGCAAATTCTTTTATGATATAATCCTCAAAGTATAAATTATACATATGATTAATAATGAAAGAACTTACAAACATTTACATCAGTTACAATAGTTTTGAGGATATTAAAATTAGACTCTTCTAAATAAGACTATTTTCTGTTTACCAAGTTTATGTTTTGTCTCTGTAATGTCCATGTTTTTGGAGTGCTGTCTTTTCCTTTGTCACATGGACATATTTCCCACTTTTATTCTCATATTTCTTTAATTTTAGAATTAGTCACATTAAATTTTTGGTTCATGTGAGCCACCCTTAAAAAAATTCTGGCTGTCCAGTTATTGGTGTTACTGGAAATGCATCTCCCGAAGTTGTTCCCTTTTCTGATTTCCCACCAAAGTGACACTGAAGACACAGAAAAAGATGAAAACTTATAGCCCGTCCCACTCCCATTGTGTGCCAGCAGGCAAGCTACTGCCTGGGTCTAAGAGGGGAGGATATAAAATCAGTCTGCCTGCATTGATAATAAAACAGAAGTGACTTAACCTTCCTATGACCTGTACAGAGAGCAGACATAGTACCCTAAGGAAGGAAGCTACCATTATTGTGTTCTGTCTGGTCCAAACGTCAAATGCATTACCAGCTAGAAAACAGAATGTGTCCCTTTTTATTACAAACATTTTGCTTTCTATATTAGCAGGGTACTATTCTTCTAGTACTAAGGTTTTTTCCCTCATATTTACTTACAGCCTGTACTCCCTAGGGGACAGTGGGGTGCCCTGAGGAAGTATAGAAACTACTGATGGCCTAGTACTTCAAGATCAGTGTAGTGTCCAAAGACAGGGCTGAGACAGCAAAAACATCCTGTGCATGCAGTTGTACTGAGACAGTAGTGTTCATGTACTGAGGACCAAAGGCAGGAGATGGAAAGAAAAGCTCTCTCCCCAGTCCATCAGGGACATACTGGATGAGTGACTTCTGGCTGGTCACCAGACACAGCTTGTAGCATCCACCTGTTTTGACTTCAGATTTGAGAAAGGGATTTAAGAATCACTCAAATGGAAAGTTAACAGGGAAAAGAAATCCATATGCCATACACAAGAGCAAGCTGCAGACAAGACAACATAGGATGCATAATATACAAAGGGCAGCTGTGCACCATTGAGCTAAATATCCAGAGGAAGGGTATACTTCCAATATATCAGGGATGAACTAAAATAAGATTTTAGAAGTTGTTGTATAGCTACAATAGAATGTTTAAAATCAAATAATATGCAAACTCTGAAGAAATACATCAATATGTTCTTTTATGGAAAGAATAAAAGAATTCCATGCTGAGGTTCTGAATAGATTAAAAAAAAAAAGAGTAATAGAAGCTGCCAGGTCCATGATAACACCAGATGTTTCTTAGACTCTCAGTACAAGGTTGAAATCTATAGGCTGTTGTCAGTAGACACAGGTTGGTTTGCTACTTGTTCACATTGAAAAATAGAAATTACTGTGTGTGTTTTGGAACACATGTGAACATATACTGAAATCTGTAAATTGTGTATATCTAAAAATATTAAAATTTGTATCAACAAGTTGACTGAATAGAAGTACCCAGCACTCACCTGCGCCTCATGAAGAAGAGCCAAAGCTACATATGTATAGCTGCATATTGAGGTTAGTGCCTGAAGGAGAACACTGGAATTCAACAGTAGAAAAACAGAATCCTTATGAAATACAGAAACCTGGGACAGCAGCAAAGCAAGAGAAACAAAATATCTCACCACCTGCATCCCCTGCTGCACAGCCGAAGGAGGAGAGGAGGGGTTTCCCTCTGCAGGGGTAAGGGTAAAAGAGGGAGCCCCAGCAAATCCTGTGCCTTTTTCAGTCACAATGAATGAAATTAGAAATCAACAGCAAGTGAAACTTTCAACATTACAGGAAAACATAGAAATTGAGCACCACACATATAAGGAACCCAGAAGGGAAATTACAAAATTCATTGAAGTATATGAAAATGAAAGTAAAACATACCAAAACCTGTGGGATACAGCAAAAGCAGCACTAAGAGTGAAGCTGATAGCAATGAGTGCCTACACCAAAAACTAGATCTCAAGTAAAGAACTTAATGGTGCATCTTAAAATCTTAGAACAACAACAACAGTCCATACCAAAAATTACAGGAAAAAAAGAAATAACAAAGTTCAGAGCGGAAATAAATGAAGTAAGAGTCTAAAAGAACAATACAAAGGATCAATGAAACAAAGAGCTGGTTCTTTAAAAAGATAAACAATATTGATACACCTTTAGCTAGACTAATGACAACAAATATAAATCGAGAGAGAAGAAACAAATAAAATTACAGTTGAAAAAGGAGGCGTTACATTTGATACAGCAGCAACTTGAAGGATCAGTAGGGATTATTTTGCAAATCTGCATGCTAAAGTATAGAAGAAATGGATAAATTTCTGGACATGTAATTTACCATAGTTGAACCAAGAGAATAAAGAAAGTCCGAATAGTCCAGTGACAACTGATGAGATTGTGTCAGTAATAAAATCTCCTAACTTGATCAAAGTATATTATGTGCATCTATGGAAATATCATAATGAAACCATTTTGTACAATAAATTTACGGAAACAAAAAAAGACCAACAAAGGACAGGCTGGGACTGGATGGCTCCACTGCTGAATTTTTGCCATACGTTTACAGAAGAACTAACGTCAGTGCTTCTCAAGCAATTCCATAGAATTAAAAAGGAGGAAATCCTTCTTGACTCTGGTCCTTTGACCTGAGAAGGACAAAAGAAAAATAGAAAACTATAGACCAGTTTCCCTGATGAACATAACGTAAAAATTGTCAGCAGAATACTTACAAAGTGAATTCAGCAGCACATGAGAAAGGTCATACACCATGATCAGTTTTTTTAAACAGGGATACAAGGATGGTTCAGTATACAGAAATTAATAAATATAATACACAAACAGAATGAAGGACAAATATCATAAGATCATCTCAATAAAAGCAGAAAAAAGTTGATAAAACATCTCTTCAAGATAAAAGCTCTGGACAAATTATGTATAAAAGAATTATAGATTGCATATGAGAAACCTATGCCAGTAACACACTGAATGTGGAACACTAAAGACATTTCCATTAAGATCAGAAATGAAACAAGCATGTCTACTCTCACTGCTCCTATTCAATAAGGTGTTAGAAATTTTAGCTAGAGTAATTAGGCAAAAGAAAGAAAAGGCATATAAATAGGAATGATAACCTGTTTGCAGACGATATAATTTTCTACAAAGAAAAGCAAGACTATTAGAACTGTTAAACAAATTCATTAAAGTAGAAGGATACAAAATCAACATGCAGAAATCAGCAGCTTTTCTATAATCAATAATGCACTTACTGTGAAAGAACTTATGAATCCTGTCTATTCATAATGCATACACATGCACACACACTTGGAATACACACACAAACTTAGAATAAATTTAACTAAGGAAGTCAAAGACCTTGACGATACCCTGATGAAGAATTTGAAGAAAATGCTAAATGGTGGAAATCTCTCCCATGTTCATGAATTGGAGGAATTAGTATTGTCAGAATGCACATACTACCCAAAGTAACCTTCAAATTCAGTGCAACCCCATCAAAAGACCATGGACATTCTTCACAGAATTAGAAAAAACAAACCTAACACCAAGGCAATCCTGAGCAAGAAGAGCAGCACTGATGGCATCCAGTACCTAACTTCAAGACATAATAGCAAAAAAAGATTATATTGTGATTAAAACAGACACATAAACCAGTGGAACAGGATAGAGAGCCGAAAGACTCACAATGTGATACCAAGGTGCATATATATTAGGGAAAACACAACCTCTTAAATATACGGTGCTGAGAAAACTGGGTATCTACATGCAGATAGTTGCAACTTGACCACTTGTTCTCACCATGTCAGAAACCAATTTAAAATGGATCACAATCTTTTATGTAATACCTGATATATTGAAAATACCTGAAGAAAAGGGAAATACTTCAAGATACTGGTGTAGGCATTGATTTTCTGGAAAGAACCCACAAATTGTAAGAAACAAAACCAAAGCTTTATAAATAGGATTCCATCAAGCTAACAAACGTCTGCACAGCAAATGAAATGATAAACTGAGTGAAGAGACAGCGTACAGAATGGGAGAAATTATTTGCCAGCTATTCATCTGTCAGAGGTTAATATCCAGAATACATAACGAGTTCAGTGCTTGGGATGTAGCACAGTAAAGTGCTTGCCTAGCATACACAAAGCTCTAGGTGTAGTCCCTAGCACCACACAAAAACAACAACAAAATCAGAAAATAAAAAAAGGGCTCAAAACAACTTAATAAAACATTAGTTCAATTTAAAATGGGTAAATGATTCCAATCTCAACTGACACTTCTCAAAAGAATAAATGCAAATGTTGAATAAGTATATGAGACCATGCTTGAAATCTTTAGCCATCAGTGAAATTCAAATCAATAGTACAGTTATATGTCATCTCATCCTGTTTTGTGTGTGTGTGTGTGTGTGTGTGTGTGTAACAAGGAACAACATGATGGCTAGGATGTGAAGAAAAAGAAACCCTTATTCACTGTTTGTGGGAAGATAAATTAGTGAAGTTTAGAAGTTTCTCTAAAGCTTAAAAATAGATATGATCCAGCAATATCCCCCCAGATATTTACATGAAGGAATCAAACTCAGCATATAATAGATACACCTTCCCCCATGTCTGTTGTAGCACTAATCACAATAGCAAAGTAATGGAATCAGCCTAGGTTCCTGTCAACAGAAAAATGAATAAATAAAATATGGTATATATACACAATCGAGTATTATTTGGGTATAAAGAAGAAAGAAATCTTGTCATTAGTGCCAAAAATAGATGAAACTGGAGGATCTCATGTTAAGTGAAATAAACCAAACACAGAATGAGAACCACTACATGTTCCTTCTCATACATGAAAACTGGGGGAAAAAAAAGTCAAGACTGGATGTGGTGGTTACCATTTGTAATCTCTCCTATGCAGGAGTCAGAGAATGGGAGGTTTGAGTTTTGAGGCCAGTCTCGACAAAAAGCAAGATCCCATCTCAACAAAAAATGCTGGACATGGTGTGTTGTCTCTTGTAATCTTGTACATTGGAGGTACAAGGTAATCTCTGTACCTTGGAGGCACAGACATGTGGATGGCCAGTGTTGAGACTGGTGCTGGGCAGAAACTCAAGTACCTATCCGAAAAACAAGTAAAGCAAAAAGGACTGAGGATGTGGTTCAAGGGGTAGATCACCTGCCTAGCATGTGTAAGACCTTGAGATCAAATTTCATTGCTGCCAAAAAGTCCCTGAAAACACCAAAGTGGAAGACAGATTGCTAGGGAATGGTGGAAGACGAGGAATTGTGGAGAGTGTAGAAGAGGAGTGGATGGACGTGATCAGTGTACAGTGTTTGCAAGTATGGAACTATTATGGAGATCACATTAACTTCTACACTTACTGTGTGTCAGTCATAATAATAAAGATAAAAAAGAAAAGAATATGTACTTTGGTTTCCAGAAAAAAGTATTGAGTAAAAATTAAGCACTAAAACTGAGAAATTTCTATATAAATGGGAGGAAAAATAGTGCTTGAAAACTGTTGAACTTAAAGCAATGATTAGAAATGTAGTTATAAAACTAAATGGAATAGATTAGTAGGTGTCAGGGCAAGGAAAAGTAGCAAAAGGCATTAACTTATATACCTCACCTTTCACTACAGGGGTCAGAGATACAATTTTACTTTAAACTTGCATAGATTGAATAATAAAAGTGACACTCAGGAAATGAGAGGGTATCAATATGACTAATATAATAAATGAAAGTTGTTCACATCTCGAGCTGAGTCACAAATGGAATTCACTCCTTCCAGGAAATCACTTGTGGTACTTTTTCAAAAACTAGCAATGTACACTTGCCATGAATACTGTGGCATATAGAGGAAAACCTTCAGTGTGCCATGTTTTGAACTTTTAGGGTTCTTGCATTCTGTACCTCCCTCATCACTTCCCAGAACCAACCATGACTCCTTCCAAATGTCTGTATTCCTGTGCTGAAGTCAAACCCTGTGCTGGAATGATCTCATCCTGAGACTCTTGGCCTGTTCAAGGCATTGTCTGCACAGTGGCCCTTTGTAGCTCTCCATGTCTCAGTGGTCTCTCCTTCCTTGTTCCAGTAAAAGTCTAAATTTCTCATTTGTCACAATCTGATTGGACATTATGTTGTTTCATCTTCATTATTTTGTTTTGTCTCCATGAGTTGATTTTAATTGCTTGAAGATCTAAATGTCATCATTTTAAGGTCTAAAGGGCATCCTCTTCTCCTATTTCCTTCCTCTATCCCTCCATCCCTCTCATCCTTTCTCCCTTCTTCACTCCCTCCTTTCTTACCTCCCTTCTGTCCCCCACTTCATTCCCTCCCTCCCTCCCTCCCTCCCTTTTTACTGATTAAGGGAAAAGGAAAGGCACACTTGTTTATATGTTTATGTTAATTGTCCTGGAGAGCTTTTGGCAGCTTCTGAGACTTAATAGGCCAAACATTTCTGTGAGGATGGAGGAGCATCCACACACTAGAATGTAGATTTTTTTGATTTTCTGTAATCAGACTCCAAGAAAAGAGAGAGAGAGAGAGAGAGAGAGAGAGAGAGAGAGAGAGAGAGAGAGAGAGAGAGTGTTTGTGTGTGTGTTAATAACATATAAAGCTGAAGCCATGGCATTATGCTCACAGTCCAACACATTCATACAAGAAGAAAAATATTTTGTGAGTAAATGAGTTCTCCATCATGCATAAATCTGATGATTACCACACCTTTCTCATGCTCAACACAAATATCCTTGTAAATTTCAAGTTACACTTGCAATAGAATTTTGTAATTCAAGAGGCTGAATATGAAACATGGAATCTTGCATAGGAATGTGCCTGGCCTCTTGGTATTATCATCTTTCCAAAATCTAATCTCTGGCTGTATTAGTTTTCTAGGGCTATTATAAAAAAGTACTGCAAACTGGGTGGCTTAAAACACCAGAAATTTATGGTCTCTGCATTCTAGAGATTAGAAGTTCAAACCAAAGTATCAGCAAGATCATGTTCTCTCTGGAATTTGTAGGGAAATGATATATGCTTGCCTTTCCCAACTTCCGACTGTTTCAGACATTTTTTGTTTTGTGATAGCATAATTACAGTTTCTGCCTCTGTTGACCTGTGGCATTCTCCCTGTGTCCCTTCCCATCATTTTCCTCTTTGTGTGTCTCTCTTAGTGTCCAAATTGCCCTTTTAATAAGAACACCAAACATATTAGATTGGGGTCCACCTCCACACCCCCATTTTAACTCCATTGTCTCTCTAAAAACCCTATTTCCAAACAAGCTGCAGTACTGGAGTTAAGACTTGAGCTATCATCTTTATGGAATACAATTCAACTCATAACACTAGCCAGAGAGACTTTCCAGTCTGGGGTCCAGGTTTTCAATCAGCTGACAGAATTTCAATGACTGGCATTTCTGGTTACAAGCAGCAGGCATCTTTGTCCCTATTGGCCTTTACCCAACTGCTCACAGTACTGTTCAGATATACTTTTATATAACATTTCAGTGCCATAAACTCTGGGCCTGGAAAGCCCCGGAGTTGTGTTTTATGAATATGTCTTCTTTTTCTAGCAGGTAATCTTTCTAGGTTAATTGTGATGTTGTGATACATAAAAATTTCCACCTTTGCATACCTGAGAAATACAGCCCAGTCCAGTCACTGACTGTGCAAACAACAGTGATGTGACGGAAGTACTGTTAGGGACAAGTGCGTGTCATCATTTCAGAGATGAGCTGTGAGGCTGGACAAAGCTAACTCTATAGTGAGAAACTCAGACTTCCCAGGTTCAGAGCATTTTAGAATTAAACCCCATATTTGTATTGTAATCGGTTGATAACATTAGGAAGTTGGCATAATTTCTCTCTCCAAGTGTTTTTATTTTAATTAGATTTTAATAAGATTGAAAATGCCTCCCTCATAAGAGTAGAGAATATTCCATGCATAGTAAATGCTCCTAGTGTAAAACCTGCACATTTCACTTCTTAATTGTTGTGGTTCTAAACTCAACTCTCAAACTCTCCCTGCAGCCTCATGGCATGACACACTCTCAGTTCTTTGTGTATAAGCCCCACAACACACTTAAAAGTTTCATTTGTTTTAAGATTTTATTTATTATTATTTTTATTATCATATTATTGTACTGGAGGTTACATTGTGACCTTTACAAAAGTGCTTAAAATATATCTTACCTAAATTCATCCCCTCCATCATTCTCCTTTTCCCCCCTTCTCCCATTCTTAGAACAGTTTAAACAGATCTCATTATTCCATTTTCATACATGAGCACATAAAGACTAATTTCTCAGAAAAACTTTAGACTCACAGCCAAAAATAAGAGGCAGGCACAACAAATATATATTTATGTATATATATATATTCCCCCCACTGCTGGCCCTCACACATGAATAGTCTTCTCCATTATTATCACTATTCCACATCACAGTGATACCTTTGTCTTTAGTGATCTTTTAACCTTCAGACTCCAGAAGAACATCACAGATTCCATAGAAAAGAGGAAGTTTACAGTTTATTTTTCTTGAGATTATGCACTTCTTTTCTCTCTCAAGCCTATAGTGGTTCCCTAAGACTACCCCTCAGTTCAGTAATGCACTAAGAAGAACTGAAAAGAATGTATGAAAAGCTGGTACATTCTGCACAGGATGCAAATTAAAACTAGCCCACAGAAAAGGTACATAGACAGAGTCCAGGTACATTCCATGTGGAGCTTCTGCTTGCCATCTTCCCGTAGAATATGCATAGTATTTCTTTCCTAGAAAATGTTCTTTACTATGCATGGAGATGGAATAAGGGAACAATCTGTAGTGACTCTTCTATTCTTTCAGGTCTACAAAGGTATAAATGAAGACCACCACTATCACCTTGCTTAGTAACTACCGGACCTCTTCTCTCCTGGCCATGTTGCTACATTGACATTCTGATGCTCTCTGTGTGATATGCCCAGACATTTTGGAATGTTTCAGTAGGAAAGTTATCACTGGCAAATGTGTAGCTCTTGATTATTGCATAGTACCATTTTCTCTATTAGATGCTTAAGGTTTAAAGCAAGGGCAATGTGTGAAAAATATGCATGAAGAGAATGTTAGAATGCTCACATTTGGGCCAGGAGCAATTGGTATTTATTAAATCCCAGTTTCCACTGTCTCCGGGGGAGGTGGGGCAGCAGGATGAATTAATATCTTAGTTCCATTCTGGAAATTTTCAGAAACATTAAACTCCTTCATCCTAATGTGAAAAAATTTTCTATAAGAACTGAATGCATTATTGCAGAAAATCTTGTTACAACATTTCCTGTGGTCTGAGGTGTTAATTGTACCTATCTTTGTCAGTAGGAAGGTTTAGCTCATTTGTATCAAACCCCAGCTAACCTATTCATGTAGCCTTGAAGGCCACATCTCCACTGCCTTGGTTTTTCAGGAGACTCAGAAACTAGGCAGAAGCCTAGGTTCTTTTTTTTTTATTATTCATTTATTCATATGTACATACATTATTTGGGCCATTTCTCCCCTCTGCCCCCCACCTCCGCCCTCCCCCCACTCCTCTCACTTTGAGTCAGAACCTGTTCTGCCCTTTTCTCCAATTTTTTTGAAGAGTAGACATAAGCAATAATAAGAAAGATATAGCGTTTTTGCTAGTTGAGATAAGGATAGTTATACAGAGAGATTCCTAGCATTGCTTCCATGCACAAGTATATTACAACCCAAATTCATTTATCTCTACCAGACCTCTTCACTACTTCCTGGTCACCTTCCCATATGGACCTCTGTCATTTTAAGGTTACTGTATTAGCTCCTCTGCAGTGGGGACATCAAGCACTTTCAAGTTTTGGGTTTCCTGCCTATTCCAATTCCCCCGGTGTGTGCTCTCCCCTTAACATGTGACCCAAGGTCAACAACATTGCTGCATTTGCCCTAAATCTAAAGTCCACATATGAGAGAGAACATAGGATTTTTGGTCTTCTGAGTCTGGCTAACCTCGCTCAGAATGATGTTCTCCAGTTCCATCTATTTACTTGCAAATGATAAGATTTAATTCTTCTTCAAGGCTGAGTAAAACTCCTTTGTGTATAAATACCACATTTTCTTAATCCATTTGTCAGTATTGGGGCTTTTTGGTTGTTCTCATAACTTGGCTATTGTGAATAGCACTGCAATAAACCTGGGTGTGCAGGTGTCTCTGGAGTAACCTGAGTCACATTCCTTTGGGTATATCCCTAGAAGTGGGATTGCTGGATTATATGGCAGATCTATGTTTAGATTTTTAAGAAGCCTCCATTTTGTGTTCCAGAGTGGTTGCACTAGCTTGCATTCCTACCAGCAGTGTACGAGGGTTCCTTTTTTCCTACATCCTCACCAACACCTGTTGTTGTTGGTGTTTTTGATGATAGCTATTCAAACAGGGGTGAGGTGGAACCTTAGTGTGGTTTTGATTTTCATTTCCTTTATGGCCACAGATGGTGAGCACTTTTTCTTGTGTTTTTTGGCCATTTGAATTTCTTCTTTTGAGAAAATTCTGTTTAGTTCAGTTGCCTGTTTCTTTATTGGTTCATTGATTTGGGGAGAGTTTAGTTTTTTGAGTTTCTGTATATTCTGGTTATCAGTCCTTTGTCTGATGTGTAGCTAGCAAATATTTTCTCCCACTGTGTGGGTGGTCTCTTCAGTTTAGAGACCATTTCTTTTGTTGTGCAGAAGCTTTTTAATTTTATGAAGTCCCATTTGTCCATCCTTTCTCTTAGTTGCTGAGCTGCTGGGATTCTATTGAGGAAGTCCTTGCCTATACCTACTGCTTCCAGAGTATTCCCTGCCTTTTCCTGTATTAAATTCAGAGTTTCACGTCTGATATTAAGGTCTTTGATCCATTTTGAGTTGATACTAGTATATGGTGGTAAACATGGATCTAGTTTCAGTTTTTTGCAGGCAGATACCCACTTTTCCCAACAACATTTGTTGAAGAGGCTGTCTTTTCTCCATCATGTTTTTGGCACCTTTGTCAAAAGAAAGGTGGGCATAGCTGTGTGGATTCATATCCAGGTCCTCTATTCTGTTCCACTGGTCTTCATGTCTGTTTTTATGCCAGTACCATGCTGTTTTTATTGCTATTGCTTTGTAATATTGTTTGAAGTCGGGTATTGTGATACTTCCAGCATTGCTCTTTTTGCTGAGTATTGCCTTGGCTATTCGCGATCTCTTGAGTTTCCAAGTGAACTTTAGGGTAGATTTTTCAATCTCTGTGAGGAATGTCATGGGAATTTTGATGGGAATTGCATTAAACATGTAGATTGCTTTTGGTAGTATAGCCATTTTTACCATGTTTATTCCACCAATCCATGAGCACGGGAGATCTTTCCATCTTCTGTAGTCTTCCTTGATCTCTTTCTTCAGGGGTTTGTAGTTCTTCTTGTAGAGGTCATTCACATCCTTTGTTAAGTTTACTCCTAGGTATTTGATTTTTTTTTTTTGAGGCTAGTGTAAATGGAATTGTTTCCATACATTCTTTCTCAATTTGTTTGTTGTTGGTGTATAGAAAAGCTAATGACTTTTGTAAGTTGATATTGTATCCTGCCACAATGCTGTAGCTGTTTATGTTGTCTAGAAGTTTTTGGGTAGAGTTTTTTGGGTCTTTAAGACATAGGATCATGTTGTCTTCAAATAGGGATATTTTGACAGTTTCTTTACATATTTGTATTCCTTTTGTTTCTTCTTCTTGCCTAATTGCCCTGGATAGGAATTCCAGGACTATGTTGAATAGGAGTGGGGATAGTGGGCACCCTTGTCTCATTCCTGATTTTAGGGGAAATGGTTTCAGCTGTTCTTCATTTAGTATCATGTTGGCTATAGGTTTGTTATACATAGCCTTTACAATTTTGAGGTACATTCCTTCTATTCCTACTTTTCTGTGAACTTTTATCATGAAGTGTTGTTGGATCTTATTGAAGGCTTTTTCTGCATGTATTGAGAAGATCAAGTGGTTTTTGTCTTTGGTTCTATTGATGTGCTGTATTACATTTATAGATTTGTGTATGTTGGACCATCTCAGCTTCCCTGGGATGAACCAGACTTGATTGTGGTGAATGATCTTTCTGATAGGTTGTTGGATTTGGTTTGACATTATTTTATTGAGATTTTTGCATCGATATTCATTAAGGAGATTGGCCTATAGTTCTCCTTTCTGGAGGTATCTTTGTCTGGTTTTGGGATGAGTGAAATACTGGCTTCATAAAATGAGTTAGGGAGTGTTCCTCCCTTTATATTTCATGGAAAAGTTGAAAGAGAGTTGGTATCAGTTCTTCTTTAAAGGTCTGATAGAATTCAGCAGAGAATCTATCAGGTCCCAGAATTTTATTTTTTGGGAGACTCTTTATTGCTGCTTCAATTTCATTTTGTGTTATAGATCTATTAAGGTGGTTAATATCCTCTTTGTTCAGTTTTGGATGTTCATATCTAGAAATATGTCCATTTCTTGAAGATTTTCAAATTTATTACAATATAGGTTTTTAAAGTAGTCTCTGATGATTTCATGGATTTCCTTGGTGTTTGTTGTTATCTCCCCTTTTGCATTTCTGATTTTACTGATTTGGGTTTTGTCTCGTCATTTTAGTCAGGTTTTCCAGGGGTCTGTCAATCTTGTTTGTTTTTTCAAAGAACCAGCTTTTTGTTTGGTCAATCCTTTGTATGTTTTTTGTTTGTTTGTTTGTTTCTATTTCATTAATATTGGCCCTTATTTTTATTATTTCTCTCCTTCTGCTTGTTTTGGGATTTGCTTGTTCTTGTTTTTCTGTGAGTTTGAGATGTAGCATTAGGTCATTGATTTGAGATCTTTCTGGCCTTTTAATATATGCTCTCTTGGCAATAAACTTTCCTGTCAGGGCTGCCTTTGCTGTGTCCCATAGGTTCTGGTAGGTCATGATTTCATTTTCATTAACTTCCAGGAACCTCTTAATTTCCTCTGTTATTTCATCAATGACCCACTGATCATTGAGCAATGTGTTGTTCAGCTTCCAATTGTTTGCGTGTTTTCTGCTGTTGTTTTTGTTGTTGAGTTCTCGTTTTAACACATTATGATCAGACAGAATGCATGAGATTATTTCTTTTTTCTTATATTTGCTGAGGCTTGCTTTGTGCCCTAAGATATGATCAATTTTGGAGAATGTTCTATGGGCTGCTGAGAAGAATGTATATTGTGCAGAAGTTGTAATGAAGTATTTTGTAGACATCAGGTAGGTCCATTTGATCTATGGTGTGATTTAGTTGTAGAATTTCCTCATTGATTTTTTGTTTGGATGACCTATCTATTGGTGATAGGGGGTATTAAAGACTCCCACTACTTTATATATACTCTATATATGCTTTTAGGTCCTTCAGAGTATGATTGATGTGACGTTGGGTGCATATAGGTTGAAAATTGTTATTTCCTTTTGGTGTATTTCCCCTTTTATTAGTATGAAGTGTCCTTCTTTATCTCATTTGATCAATTTAAGTTTGAAGTCTGCTTTGTCGGAGATAAGTATTGCTGCTCGTGCCTTTTTTTGGGGTCCACTGGCTTGGTAGATTTTCTTCCAGCCTTTCACCCTGAGCTAGTGCTTGTTTCTTCAGTGAGATGGGTCTCCTGTAAACAACAGATTGTTGGATCTTCCTTTTTTTTTTTATTTTATTATTCATATGTGCATACAAGGCTTGGGTCATTTCTCCCCCCTTCCCCCACCCCCTCTCTTACCACCGACTCCACCCCCTCCCTCTCCCCCCGACCCCCTCAATACCCAGCAGAAACTATTTTGCCCTTATCTCTAATTTTGCTGTAGAGAGAGTATAAGCCTTAATAGGAAGGAACAAGGGTTTTTGCTGGTTGAGATAAGGATAGCTATGCAGGGAGTTGACTCACATTAATTTCCTGTGCGTGTGTGTTACCTTCTAGGTTAATTCTTTTTGATCTAACCTTTTCTCTAGTTCCTGGTCCCCTTTTCCTGTCTAGCTTTTTAAGTAGCCTCCAAATTTTTTTCCAGAGTGGTTGTACTAGTTTACATTCCCACCAACAGTGTAAGAGGGTTCCTTTTTCCCCGCACCCTCGCCAACACCTGTTGTTGGTGGTGTTGCTGATGATGGCTATTCTAACAGGGGTGAGGTGGAATCTTAGCGTGGTTTTAATTTGCATTTCCTTTATTGCTAGAGATGGTGAGCATTTTTTCATGTGATTTTTTGCCATTTGAATTTCTTCTTTTGAGAAAGTTCTGTTTAGTTCACTTGCCCATTTCTTTATTGGTTCATTAGTTTTGGGAGAATTTAGTTTTTTAAGTTCCCTATATATTCTGGTTATGAGTCCTTTGTCTGATGTGTAGCTGGCAAATATTTTCTCCCACTCTGTGGGTGTTCTCTTCAGTTTAGAGACCATTTCTTTTGATGAACAGAGGCTTTTTAGTTTTATGAGGTCCCATTTATCTATGCTATCTCTTAGTTGCTGTGCTGCTGGGGTTTCATTGAGAAAGTTCTTACCTATACCTACTAACTCCAGAGTATTTCCTACCCTTTCCTGTATCAACTTTAGAGTTTGGGGTCTGATATTAAGATCCTTGATCCATTTTGAGTTAATATTGGTATAGGGTGATATACATGGATCTAGTTTCAGTTTTTTGCAGACTGCTAAGCAGTTTTCCCAGCAGTTTTTGTTGAAGAGGCTGCTATTTCTCCATTGTATATTTTTAGCTCCTTTGTCAAAGACAAGTTGGTTATAGTTGTGTGGCTTCATATCTGGGTCCTCTATTCTGTTCCACTGGTTTTCATATCTGTTTTTGTGCCAGTACCATGCTGCTTTTATTGTTATTGCTTTGTAATATAGTTTGAAGTCAGGTATTGTGATACCTCCTGCTGGATCTTCCTTTTTAATCCAGTTTGTCAAACGGTGTCTTTGGATTGGGGAGTTAAGTCCATTAATATGTATGTGGTGATTCCTGTCATTTAGTTGTTTTTATTGCTTAAGGGTTTTATTATGTGCAGCTGAATCAGTGTTACTCTCTGATTCCTTGTCTTTTCTTCTACTTCAGTTTGGTACAGCTTGTCTTCTCATGGTTTTGTTTGCTTTCATTTTCTGTATGCAGAATTCCTTGAATCTTCTTTTTATAGTGGTGACTTGGTGGTCATATATGGTTTTAGTTTCTGCTTATTGTGGAAGACTTTTATTGCTCCATCTAGTTTGAATGATAGTTTTGATGGGTAGAGTATCCTAGAGTTGAAGTTATTTTCATTCAGTGCCTAGAATACCTCACTTTATGTCCTTCTTGCTTTTAAGGTTTCTGTTGAGAAGTCTGCTATGATTTTAATGGGTTTACCTTTGTATGTTATTTGTTTTTTTCTCTCTTAAAGCCTTCAGAAATCGTTCTCTATTGTCTGTGCTTGTTGTTTTAGTGATAATATGTCCAGGGGTGGTTCTATTTTGATCGAGTCTGTTTGGTGTCCTGGAGGCTTCCTGTACCTGAATGGGCATAGCTTTCTCTAGATTTGGGAAATCTTCTGTTATTATTTTGTTGAATATATTACAGATCCCTTTTGCTTGAACCTCTTCTCTTTCTTCAATGCACATGAGTCTCAGGTTTGGTCTTTTGATGGAGTCAGTGAGTTTTTGCACATTCCTTTCACAGGTATTGAGTTGTTTTGACTAATAGCTCTTCAGTTTTTCCTTTAATTTCCATTTTATCTTCAAGTTCTGAGATTCTGTCTTCTTCTTGTTCTAGTCCGCTGGAGTGGTCTTCCATTGTGTTTTGTATTTCTGTTTCATTCTTTTTTCTGAGGTTTTCCATATTATGGGTCACTTCCTCTTTAATGTTGTCTATTTTCTTTCTTAATTCATTTATATCTCTATTTATAATGTTCTCTGTTTCACTTCAGTCTTTATGTAGGGTTCCTATGAGTTTATTTATTTGTTTCTGTGTCTTCTCATATTCTTTATTTTTGTCCTCTTGGAATTTCTTGAGTTCCTCTTGTACATTTTGGTTGACCATGCCTAGTAATATCTCTATGAAATTCTCAGTGATTTCATGGAGGATTTCTTCTTTGAGGATGTTCTTGTGGGCATCGTTGGGATCCTTGGCCTCATTTATCTTTTTCTTGTTGGAGTTGAACTGGGTATCTACTTTCATTATCTCTCTCTGAACTCTGTATTAAATTATTTTTGGGGGGAGGATGGTTTCCATCCCTTTTTCATCTTCCCATCACTCCACTTGGTACTGTGCAATTATGTTCTTGATAAGCTAGTTGGTGATTTTAGTCACCTGTTTTCTTTCCCTTGGTTAAATTTTGTTTTGTGGGTATATTGGATTTTTACCTTGGTGCTTGTATGCTATTTCTGCCCCTAGTCTGGGTGTAATTTAAGTGCTACAAACTAACTCACAATAGTAAAACTAACAAATAAAACAAAACAAAAAAAAACCAAAGAAATCAACAGGGAGAGATGAATAAACAAGAAACAAAATAAACAAAGAAACAAACAAACACAAAAAAATACAGGTTCAGGAACAATAGATTTTCAGTCTTAGTAATTCTGGTGTTACTTCTTCAGCATCCAGCCCTGGTGTTGGTATTTAAGCGGAAGCTCTGTTTTAATCTTTCCAGGTGGTTGGGGAGTCTCACCAGTTTTTCTTCTGTCTTTCAGTGGCAGGTGGTAACTCAGCTCCTCCCTCAGTGGGGTGTGGCAGTTTAAGTTTGTATGTTGTCCTCAGGTTCTGGAGATCAGCTCTGTAGCCCACCAGCTGTCCTGCTTTGGAGTTGGGTTTTCACTGTGCTTGATTACAGGGGGCTTGTTTCTTTACCTCTCCCCTTTTCTCTGGGGCAACGTCAGTGATCCATCAGCCGGCTCTCTGCTGTCAGCATGTTGTGATGGTTTGGTGATTGTTTTTCAATTTTGCACTGTCATTTGACTTTGGATGTTGCTCACTGGCTCATGCGATGAGTGTTGTGGACCACTACCTGCCCTATTTCAGGCAGTGGCTTATCACTGGCCTGCTGTTGGCCGGCCCTTCTGCCTTTTCAGCCTTTGTTTACTGAAAGTTCGCACAGAGACCAGCTCCTTGCTCCTCCCCTGCTTCTCCAGTGTGCTTACAGCAGCCCTCCCACTCTGCTGTGTGTTAGTTTTTAGTCCCTTGTTATTGTTCAGTTTTTTTTTTTTATGCAGGCAAGGGTTCATTCTGCCCAGGGGGCTATGCTGGTTTATCCCAGGGGTGGCTGGGGGAATACCACATGATGCTTGGCACTCACCTGTTTGGTATGCCAAATATCTCCCAAGCAGATTTGGAGCTGGCATCTGTTGGTGCGGGAACCCTCCTGTTTTCTCAGTGTAACAGAGAAGTAGCTGCTGCCTTTAGCTTGATTTTGTGTATTTATGAGTGTCATCACTTGCTTAGCATTTCTGCTTTATTCTCAAAAGTATTTCATTTTATTCATGAGCATGTTTGTGGTGAATGAAATTACAAGAGACCATTATTAAATTGTGCTCTTTGCTGTATTCCAACACAACTCTAAAAGGAAACACTTTATAGAAAGAATGATTGATTCAAAAATCAGTATTCACCATTTGCTAACATTTTCCTGGTTTATTTTTATATGTACTTTTATTTGAATATGTGCTATTCATTAATTTAATCACAAACTTATAACCTGTGTTTGAATTTTTAAAAATCATGATCTTGCCCTTGAAAAAAAAGTTGACAAATTTTCTTCAGTGTTTGCTACTGAAGGATATACAAAGCAGTTGGATGTTTGAAATTGACCATCAGAACTTTATAGAATGGCGAGAATATTAGCATTTACCACATTTGATAGTTGATTCATTTCTAGTCAGTCATAGGGCTACTGAAATTTTCTCTCTAGTCAATCTTTTTCATCTCATCAGTAGCAGAGTTTATCACCATTCAGATTACCCTTAATTTTTAGTGGCCCTGGGAATTTTCTTCTCCTTTCTTAGAGCTAAAGCAGGACTGAGGAAGCCTCTGTCTTTTTTCCCCCCTTGTCAAATGAAATACTTCTGGTTTGCAGACATCTCCCTCCTCTCCGAATTGAAATAGAAACAAATTAGCTGTGTATCAGGAGCTGAAATATCTCCTGCTTATTGAGAATTTAAAAATAATCTTTGCAATTAGCATTTCATATCCTGGAAACTCCTACTGCTGAGCTTGTAAATACACAGGACTTTCAAACCCAGAATGTCCACCACCCCCACAGACACCTGGAGAATCCCACAGCTCCTGGAATAAATGCATTGGAATTGTTTTATTCCATTGCAAAGTGCTTGTTAAGGAGCCTCATCCTAAGGGGGTAAAAGCATGAGATAGTTTTGTTTTATTTGACCTCTGATATTTCTCACCTGAATAGGACAGTAAGCTCCTTTTACTGTACTTCAAGTGGATCTCATAACTTCTTATCTACATTTGATTATTTTAAGAGCCATGTCATTAAAACTTAAACCCAGAGTTGAGCTCTTCCTTCTTTTTAGGTTGCTAATGATCTAAATTGTGATCTCAACTTTAGGAGTAAGCACCCAGTTGACTCATGGCTCAATGGCTCAATCCTTAATAACCAGCCTTAGTGGGTATTTGGCTAATTCTTCTGACTGGTCAGGCTAGCTTCTCTGAGGTGCTTGCCTCTTTTGTGTCATCTGCAGCAGCCCCAGCTAGGTGAGGCTCCCCAACTTTCTTCTGCCTTCCATAGCACAGTCTCTGGATTTATGGGTCCATATTTATTTTCCTTACCTTCTTAGCTATACTGGCAGGCCATCTCTAACATTCCTCCTCAACTCCAGTAGGATGAGTATAAAGTCTGCAAACTTATATTTACATGAATATCCACAGAACAATTAACTGGTGGTCTCCCTTCTTGAAATCCTTCTGTGGTAATCAGCTTTCTGTTTCTGTGGCAAAATACCTGAGACAATTCTCTTATACGGAAGGAAAGATTTATTTTAACTCATGGTTTCATAGGTTCATAGTTGCTTCACCTCATTGCTTTTAGGCTTGTGTTGTGGCAGAACATCATGGAAGAGCAAAGCTGCTCACCTTGTGGTGGCTTGGATACAGAGAGAAGAAGGGGCAAAGTCCTACTATCCCCTTCAAGGTCCTACTATCCCCAATGACCTAACTTCCTTCCACTATGTCCCATCTTGTAAAGGTTCCACCACCTCTAAAAAATGCCATCAGCTGGCAGCCAAGACTTTAACAGATAAGCTTTGGGGGGACTTTTAAGATAAAAACCATAAACGCTCTCCCACAATTTGCAAGCCTGGACCTTTGCCTTGGGGTGGGCAGCCTGTGGAGAAGGGACATGCATCCCTAGGTGGTTTCCCTTTGTCTCTCCATCCTTCTCTAGTATTTCTCAATGGCTATTGCCTGAGAGGGGATGCAACCTTACACCAATGGGATATTTTCATGACCTGGTTTTCCACAGGGCTCCATCTTTCCTGTAATTGCTGTCTATTCCGATATCTCTAGGGGTCTGAAAAGAGCTCAGTCCGTACTTTCCAGTCCATCCTGATATACTCTGGTGAATTGCCAAGTCCATTTCTTTTTCTGTGTTGGTTTGTAACTGAAGAAAATAGGGGAATTGATAAAGTATCAAATTACAGAACATTTAAATAGTCAGTGTCACAGAGTCCATTACCCTGCTTCTCAGAATATGAGTCATTGCCTTTCTGATGTCATGGCATAGTTTATAGCAAACGGAAAATGACACAGTTTCATTCTGCTCTAGTGTTTATGAGGATCTGAGAATAAAACATATTGCCAGAGTTTTTCTATTCTCTTCCAGGCTCAAGTTTTAAATTTCTTTGATTTTTCTAAAATGAAAGCACTTTTTAAAATCCTGTCTTTGTTTATGGATTACTTGTATAAGTAGAAAGAAACTGACTCCTAAACACCTTAACATTTTTGGTAGAGTTATAAAGTGTTTTTTAGCTTTTTAATCTCAATATTTGGGAAGTCAGATATATTGAATTAGATGTGAAATTGGATAGCAAGCCTCCTGCTTTGCAGTGTTTTCAGAGCCACCTGAAAGTTATGAAGTCCTAATATCAACATATTTTCTTTCTCTTTTAAAATAATTAGGTAGGTCTAGAAGAATCAGGGTATTCCTGTCTATTTAAACCTTTTTAAAAATATGCAACAAGGAAAGTTTGGGATAAATATTCAGTGTGGATGAGGGGGCTGAGAAGAGCTAAAGTCGTAGGAGCAGAGTTAATTTAGGAAGCAGTTCTGTTCTGCATGGGAAATGCTTGTGGTGAGGTAGAACTTCTCTGTGCTGGTGCTCACAGATATTTTCTTTCTTTTTTTTTAATATCCAGCCTTTTAAATATTGGCAGTCAAGATATTTAGGAACATTTATACTTTATCATTAAAGTCCTACTTCCATCTTGGAATTTGTTTTCTTCCCTTGGTTTATGTATGCAATAGATAATTCTAAAAATCACTCTGAAGTGATTCAGCCATTGGATTAACATACTGTGGCAAGTACGTTCTCTGAACTCTGTCAGAATAAAAAAGAAGTAATAAGAAAACAAGCTGCTGAACTTAAGGTCTTTCTCTCTCTCTCTTCTTTCTTTATCTCTCTCTCTTTTGAACTCCACAATTTCCAATTATACCTGACAATCAGCTCCAATTCAGTCTACTTCAGACTCTACTGAGAATAAAAAAAAATGAAAAGATCTGTATTACTCAGAAAAGGAGAAGAATGAATAAAAGTGTTCTAAAAAGTGTGCATATGTTGTAGACATTTGTTCTAGATCGTTTGTTAAAAATCAGCATGACTGTTAACATCCAGGAAAGAGAGTAAGATCAGTTCACAAGCAAGCTTGCTTATATCACTTTGCCCAAAAACAGCACATCATCCACTGTTGCTCTAAAACCAATAACAGTTTCCAAAAGGACCTATATGGTGTTGACTGGCATGAGTCAGTTTCACAAGTTATTTATGTAAAGATTGATACTACTAAACTGGGATGAGTTGTGCTTGTGGAGAAATATGACAAAAACCTGTATTAGTTGGGACATCTGTCTGTCTCTTTTTCTGAACTCTCTCCTGTCATGAGTTTTAAAAAATAATCCCTATATACACTCACATACATTTATGAACACACACACAAACACCACACACACACACACACACACACACACAGACACACGCATACACACATACACACACACAGGAGAGAGGGAGAGAGAGAAAGAGAGAATTTACAATAAGGAATTGATTGGCTGGTATGATGGCTATGGAAACTGGCAAGTCCAAAATCTGTATAGATTGATGGTCCAGTTTGAGTTCTAAGTCCAGAAATTGCTGTGGGACCAGGAATAGCCAATGACCCAGTTTGATGAATTCATGCAGGAATTGCTGATCCTCTGGAGAGGCAGAGCTGTGGACAACTTTTACAGAGACAAGAATGGCCATTTATATTCAATTGGAATTCTTATGAATGAGCTGATGAGAACTAGGATTAAGGTGATTTTAGAATTCTATAAAATGTCCCATAGATCTTGGTTGACCTGTGGAAAAACAATTTAAAATCATTTTAGCTATATTTTATTGCCACTCTTTTATTCTTTGCATATATTTAATGTATACTTTGTGCTCAAGGAATTGACTTATAAATCAAAATCACAGCAAAATAAAAGTTGAGACTTTTGAGGAGTGCTCCTGATAGCTCCTTTTACCAGATCAGCTTTCCTTCTGGGTGATCTAATCAGATTCATGACTTTAATATCTTCTCCATGATGGTGATACCTAAATATGTTTCTTTGACTCTCCCTTCTCCAATAACCTTTAAGACTCATTTATCCAGCTGCTTGCTCAGTGTCTCTGATTATATGTGTGATATGCAACCTTAAGCTTTATATATCTAGGCTAGAATCTCTAGTCCTTTGCCTAGAAAAATCTGATTGTTACTCAGTGTCCCTCATCTCCCTAACTAACCTCTTCCCTTTATCCCATTGCTTATATGTGGCAGATTGTATTTCTCCAAACGACCACAACAAAGAACTTTTACACAATGTGATGTTGACATTCATCCCATGAGAGGTAGTCTGTATTCTCTCTTCTTTCTGCTTGGTTGTGGCTTGAAACTGCCCTCATAAAGTATAGTGAATGGTATGTTCGGTGACCTTCAAAGCTAGGAAAAATAGCCAAACAGCTTCCACCTGGCTGTTTCTCTCTTTGGGGATGTTTGCTAGGAGACAAGCCATCCTCCATGATATGAAGCTCAGGCTGGTTTATGGAGGGACCTTGTGGAGTGGCCGACTTGGAGCCTCAATGAGGTTCCCCCATTCAAGCTAGGATCAACTACCATAGGTGTGCATGAACAAACCTTCAAATCATTCCATCCTCCACCTATTGAGTGATAACAGCATATTGCCTAGACATAGTGGCATAGAGACTCCAGTAGGCTTGGAGTAACTTTTTACATGCTATCATAACTGAAATAGTGTAAAAAAACCAAAATGAAGCACCAGCTGTGCTGATTGTTCTCATTCACTTAACACTCTCATCAGTAAGTCCTCCAGTTCTACTGTGAAAGCATAGCCTTCATGCTGATTTCTTATCTCCCCTGTGGCTGATCTTGAACATCATCATCTCTAACTTTATTTATTGCTGAAGTCATAAATAAAACTGGTTTCTCTATTTGGGCTCTCCTACTACAGATTATGTTTTCTAGGTAGAAGCCAGATTGACCCCTTGGAAAAACATAGACAGCATCAATTCCTGTTTTGATATAAAGATCTTGTGATTTCCTACAATATTTAACATAATATCAAATTCCTTACAATCTCCTGTCAGACCCTCTATTATCTGGTGCTTGTCTTTTTCACTGAACTCTCACCTATTATTCTGTAGACTCACAGTGCACAAGCCACACTGGAATTGTGCACTTACTTAAAGCATTCATTTCTGAGCCAAAGATACCTAGCGGCAGAAAGAGATAGTATATCTGTCTTTCATAATTGTGGGCTTTTTCCTGGGTCTGTGATGTTCAGGTTACTTTATGACTGTGGGATTCTCACCAATGACAGTGCTTCCTGAGTGGCACTATTAGTAAGCTAATACAGTGCCTCCACCCTCTGACACTAAGGACTCAACAGCCCTAGTGAGTTTCAAAACTGCAAGGTGGAGGCATCCTGGCCTCTGGATCACCACATGAGGTAAAACTGTCAGTCAACCAGAAATACCTGCATTGGACTTCTAATAGGAGTACACTGGTCACCTCTCCTCCATGGTTTTGCTTTTTTGTTGTTTCATTTACCCACAGTAAACCATGGTCCAAGGTATTATGTGGAAAATTCCAGAAATAAATAATCCATAAATGTTAATGAGCTTTGTTATCGTCTGTTATATTTTTTTCTAATTTTTATGGCCTTAGGCATACACTGGGAGTCTTCAAATGTTTCCTGATGGATAAGGCCTCCCTTTTGTACAAATTACTGTGTTAAGCTACCAAAGTGTTGGATTTATTCATTATAGCAACTAGTATTTCCTTTCCTAATAAATGTTATTCCCTTCTCAAAGCCTTTTGTATTTGCTTCCTTTCTTTCCCTTATGTTGCTCATATTCTGTTTCCGTTTAAAACAGTCAACATCACAACCCCTACACAAACTTACTTTCTATCTTTTTATCTTGCTTTAACTTCGTAGTACTTCCCATTCTCTGAAATATTACTTATGTATTTGATTTGGTACATGGACAAAGTTCTGAGCACATACTAAACTAATAAGCTTTTAGCAAGCACTAATTTGTCTTTTTGCCTATTATTAATATATATTAATAGTACAAAATAATGGATTTTATTATAAAATTTTAGTATACGTGAATAGCACTTTGATCATATTTACCAGTCTGTCTTTCTGCTGTTTTATCCCCTGGACCTAGATGGCGTCTTGCATTGAGTCAGTGCTCAGCAAGTGTTTACAGAGTGAATTAATGGAAGGAAGTTATATCAGGTAGACTGGGAAGAGGAATGAAGAGTTGATAATTAGTCTTTGGTTATTAAGTTAGCACCAGTGGGTAAATAGCTCAGTTTCTTTGTGCCTCTCACAACTATCAAATGTAGATAGCCTCTGTTTTATGGACTTATGATGACTAAATGCAATATTCATAAAAACTGCAAAAGTCTGACACCTTTTCTTCTTTTTCTAATTTGTTCTTATTCATATAGTTTGGTACATGTGTGTGTTTGCTAACCTCACACATGCTAGGTAAGGACTACATTGCTTGAGAACCGCCCCCAGTCCATTTGTTTCTATTTTGTTTTTGAGATAGGGTCTCCCTACCTGTGCCCAGCCTGGACTCAAACTTCTGATTCTCCTGCTTCTGCCTCAGAATATCTTGGATTACAGGCATGATCCATCATGCCTGACTCCCTTAACATTTCTTATCCTAAGACAAGTGAGGGCCCACGTACATTTGTGTGGCCTTTCTAGATTGAAGAAGTGAGCCATAAAGGGTTACTACTATTTTATAGTAGTGGATCTGTTAGTCATTCTGATGTACACTAAAACTGGCCAGTGTTTTTATCATCACACTCTATCTAAATGATGTTAGAATGACCACATACTGCCCTGACTGTGCTGTGAAAATTGTACCTTACTGATTTCCATATGGGCTCATGAGTTCACAGTTTGGGAGAGGGGAGGTATGTGTATGGCAAATCTTTGTTTATTCAGATTTTTTGGAAACAAATGGTATTTTTTTATAAAGTGTCCAATCAAGGAAAAACATGGTTTTAAGCCATTGTTATTTTTGTTTTCTAATTAAAAACCATGAATGAAGCATAAGTGAATTTCCTTGTAATACTGAAAAATACTGAGCAAAACATGAAACTCACTTCTTTATTCATTTCTTCCCATTTCCTGTCCATGAAAAATTTACAACTGTTCAGGAACTTAGTGAATGAATTTTCAACAAAGATTATATTGCCCCCAAGGGGAAAAGTGTTGCTTTTTTGGGGGGGATGAAAGAATTTCACTTATTTTATGTATAAAGAATAGATATACATACAGTGAAAAAACAGATATACAGTCTATCTGTAGTATTAAAATTTCATGGGGAGTGATTAGAAAATAAATATCTAAAAATATTCCTTAGGGTATTGATAGTGAAACAAATGGTCCAGAAATGCTGGTTTAGTATTTTCTCTCTAGTCCCCTTTTATGCCCCTACACATAATATTGATGTATAAGTATTATTTGTGTTGTTGACTTTTATAATCAGTAGAGCAATAATATTGAATGTATTTCATGTATTTTGTATTTATTTTATTTCACTTAGGTCTACCTTAGCATTTTTCACAGCTTTTTACATTATATAAGATAAATGAGCTACTATTTAGGTATTACCCTGCAGGTGGACATTTTTTTGATTATTGTGATAATAGATACTGTGACCTCTCCTGCCTCGTTTACCCTTTTTGAGATCTTATTTTAATTTGTTGGTTACCTCTCCTCCATGTAGTCACTGGCCTGCAAGGAACCTGTGCACTCTGTGATTCAGGGAGGGGTTTAAATAATGGAAGGACAATTCCATTCATTTGTCAGAGTGTTTGTCTTTGTTTGTTCTTCAGGAATGGGCAAAGCGTTTTGGTCCAAAGAGGAACAAGGCAATATTTACTCAGGAATTTTCATCAGGGGAATCCAGTTACTCTCTCTGTTTCTCCCAAACAATATTCTACAGTCACTATGGTAGCTATCTAATGAGGATGAAGGAAACAAACTGTGGAAGAAAACCTGGTATTATAGACATCAGGTCCAAGAAATGAGAAATCTAATCTTTTGTTATCACTGTGTACCTGACTCAACTGGCAATGAAACAGACCCCACCCCAGACTTCCCAAAGCTCTCTGTCAGAAATTGTCATGTCTCAGCTAACATTCTCGTGCATACTCACATTTGGGATTCTCTTCAGAAAAAAGTCTCTACAACAGTATCTGCTGGTTGTCTATGAGCCATTTGTGTTTTATTACAAAGGGTGCATTCAGAATATTGTTCTTCTTTAGGTTCTTTGTGTTCTTCTCAACGCTTTTAGGAGCTTTTAATATTTCTTAATATGGTCTTATTTGTTAACTATATTGCAAATGTATTCTTCAAGCTTTTCACTTTTTTTTAATTCAGTGATCTTTTTTGCCAACTTACAAAACTTCTTTCCCCTTCATATTTTAAAGAGTCAGTCTTTTAAATTATGACTTCCAGATTGTGGCTTGCTTAGAAAGACATTCCCAAACCAATGTTATAAATAGTTTGCACCACTATCTTTTGGTATATTATAGTTTTACTCTCAATGGCTTAAGCTGTTTAGATTTAATAGGTATGTGTGGTAGAGTGGAGTGTAGAGTTGTAACTTTATTTGTCTTTCCTAAATCAATACCTCATCACGGTTTATTGAGTATTTCATCATTTCTTCATTGATTCAGAATTCTAACTTTAATATAACAGATTAGTATGAATGCCAAGATGTGTTTCCAGATCTTCTCTGCATTTCCTTGTGCCCACAGAACCTTTGAGTAACTACTGTAACTTCTCTGTAGGTTTTGTGATATATTTGGGACTCATCTTCTAGGCTTGATCCTTTGTATTGTTCATTGTAAAGAATTTTTTTCCTATGGCATGATTTAATTCAAATGAACAGGGAGAGTGTATTCTTACCTCAGACTTTATGTAATTGCAGAGATGCATAAAATTTGAGCATTTTCATGATGATTTATTTATGATATGTACACAGTATATATACATACATGTATACATGTTGTGAGTGTGTGTGTGTGTTCATTTTTGGGTCTTTTTAGGAAATAATGACTTGAAGGCAATGTTCTTAGCTTTCACCCTTCCCATTTATATGGCATGCTATGCTTTACCATGTTCATTTGCACTTTCTGATTTCTTCTACAAAGGAGACCCATGACTTGTTTGTCATTACCATGCTCATCCTCAAAGGAAACAATGAAGCTCACAAAAGTGAGGTGGTTGACTTAAGGTCATAAGCTTTGGAGTAGCCATAGTGGAACTAGAGTTAGTCTGCCGTTCTTTTCAGTGCTGTGTCCTGCTTTCATGATTAGAATGGACCAATGTTGATATCAAGCACTACATTTGGGTTTGTGGATAAAGAAATGTGTAAGATTCACTCTGTGCCCCTCCGCTAAGCAGGAGCTCTACCACTTGAGCCACTCCACCAGCCCCTTCTCTGTGCCCCTCTGAAACCTGACCTCCTTATGTCATAGTTGCTGGATCTCTTTTCTGCTTGAGAAATATGGACAGAAGAGAAGGAAGCCCAGAGCAGCACCCCTATCCCATCACCTGATTTCAGGCTTCTTGTCTCACTATGGTGACAACTCTGCCTTCAGCAAGGAATCACTTGATAAGAACTCATCACCAGAGCTGTCTCCAAGCCTTTCCTCTTTCTAATTCTTCTCTGCAGACCAAAACTTGGGATTCAAAAGTCAATCTTGGGGTTTCTGACAGTGGTAGTTGAGCTGTTGGCTTAACTGCTCTTTCTGAACTCTTACTACTGTTTTACTTGATGGACTATAGTTTTAGCTGCTGAAGCTTTCTTTTCAGAATGCTATCATTAAGGAGGTAAGGCTTGGGTTTGGAAATGGGGTGGTAAATTATCTATTTATGAATTAACATGGAGAATTTAAATACTCACAAATAATGATGAATTGCTAGTTTGACTTGATCATCTAAGTAGAGGGCAAGGTTTCTTTTTCCCCCTGGTGTATTTCCTATTATACGTATTATAATTCAGTGTCTTATAACTTATTATAACTGTGTCTTGTGGGCACAGTTCCATGTTTTACAGATGCTATTTCTGGGCAGCACAGTCTGCATTATTACCTTGTAAAGGGACAGGGACATGCAGACAGCAGCAACTTCTGAGTCTGTTTCATCTGTTTTTCCCAAGACACTACCAGTGGGTTTTAACATAGAATATTTGCAGAATAAGTAAGTAAATGAGTGAATACTGTTGCATACTCCACACTTACCTCAACTGGCTTTATTGTTATATTCATTTCTTAAACCCTATCATGTAAACTTTAGATAACAATATTGACACATCTCTTCCACATCCTCTGCAATGGCTTTTTGCCACTAGCAGGATGCAGGGGAAACATCAGAAGGAAGAAAAACTTCCCTGTGTCATTTTTGGGCAGCTGTTCTTTGTAAGGTCTGTCACTCAGCACACTTTACATCAAGTAGGTATTAGCTTTATCTAGCAACTTTTTGCTGCTGTTGATATACAAAGAGTTTATTCTGTTTGAAGCTGTGCAACAAGAAGAAGGATCAGCTCTGAGAACAAATCAAAATGAGTTTGATATTTGCTCCTGCTCAGAGAAGGCCATTATTTATAAGGAAAGACAGCTCTGGTGCAGGGCCTCACAAGTTAGAGCCTGTGAACCAACACCTAGAACTCTATCAGGAACATGCCTTCAGGGCTATGCTAAACCAAGAACCCTGTGGGTGAGGCCCCACAGTCTGTTGTAATAATCCCACTGTGTGATTCTGATGAGCTCTGCTGGAAAAAAAAAGGCCAAGAGATCTCATCTGGGCAAACCTGTAACAGAATTTTAGCTCTTCTGTTTCATGTGGCTTTAGCTAAGTTTTTTATCTGCTTGTTTTGTTTTTGGCAGTACTGATTTTGAACTCAGGGCCTTAAACTGATGAGGCAAGTGCTCTACCATGTGAGGCACACCTCCAACCCTTTTTGCTTTGGTTATTTTTTCAGATAGGGTCTTGTTCTTTTGCCCTCACTGGCCTTGAACCATGGTCCTCCTACCTGTACCTCTTGTACAATTAGGATTCTATAATCCCACCATACCTGGCTTGCTTGCTGAGAATGGGTCTCACTGACATTTTGCTTGGGCTGGCCATGAACAGTGCTCCTTCCAGTCTTGATCTCCTCTTCCTGATTAGCTGGGATTACAGGCATGAGTCACCATACTTAGCCTTAACTAAGTTAAATTTAAGAAATCAGAGCCTTGCTTTCTTCATATATCAATTATGGACATTGACATCTACTTCCTATTAAATGAGCTAAAATGACATTGGACCTCCCACTAGAAGCTAGTCAACATGTGTAGTCTGTTTCCTTTCTGGTTGCTACCACCATTGCATGAAATATGAAGTAGAAATTTTAGTCTTTAATCTTATAGGTGTGTGATTATATATGGTATTCTCTTTGTAGACCCTGCTCTTTGGACTTGGTATTCTCTGAAAGAAAGTATGAGCCACTCATATATTTAAGTTTGAATCCCAGATAGAATTGTTTATTCCCATCTTCCTAAATAACAGCTATAGACAATGACCATGTTAGTTAGGGATGTTCAAATTCTCAACTCCTTCATAACATTCTATGCCAAAGCTTAGAAGTTGAAACAATTGTATTTGTCCCTCAGCATCTGTGATTTCAGATGCTGTTAGATACTAAAATCTGCAGGTGCTCATAGTCCCTTATATAAATAGACAATATTTGCACAGATCTCCTCACATCATCCTCCCTTACATTTAAATCATCTCTAGATTACTTATAATACCTAAGGCAATGGAAATGATAGAATACATTAGAGGACGATGACAAGAAATAAAAGTCTGTTCATATTCAGCACTGATGCAATTTTTCCCTAAGTATTTTTGGTGTGCTGTTGTTTGAATACATGGGTGTGGAACCCGTAGATATGGAGATCTACTGTGTTTTATTTTGTTTATGAGTTTAGGAATACAAAATTCAGGAAAAGCTAGGCTAAGGGCTAATCTCTGTTGTACCTGGTCTCTGCTGAGGGGTGTCAGAGGGTGGGATGGGAGGGAGCTGGGGCTGGAGGCTTCCTTCCAAAATGGTTCTTTCAGGTAACATGGGTAGCCTCCTCAGTGTTCACTCACTCTTCAGGAGTGTTTCATGCTTGAACTCTGTTAGCTTGACTTACAATGTCGAATCTGGTGGTCTTAGGGAATATGCACTTCTTTCACAGTGTTTGGCTTTTGAGAGGTAGGAAGTAGAAGCTGCCAAGACAGATAAGGTAATTTGTCCAGAACTGACAAATGTGGCTTAATGCAGTCACAGAGACCATGCAGATTCAAGGGGGAGGAGAAGTAGTTTCCACCTCTTCATGCGTGAGTCACAATGCAAAAGAATGTGTGCAATGGAAGATGTTCTGCTCATCTTTGGAAAATACAATCTGCTACAAGAGGCCCCCAAGAGATGCATAGTACATTGTTATTAAGCATGCAGCTATTGATTAAAAATGCTTAAAATGTATTGAATTTAGCTCTTACAACTAAATATAGCTCCATACATTTCTTTTATGTTACATAGATTCACTATAGGAATCAGGTCAGCTGAGAGCCTAGTGTGAGAGTGAGCTGCCATTCCTCCAGCAAGCCTCTGCTTAGACATTGTCTTACATGTGGAACACAGGTCTCATTCAGTGCTAAGCGCTGCTCTGTCCATGTAACACATCTGTCCTGCCTCAGGGCATGTGACCTTACAGCTCCACAGTAGAGTTAGAAGCCTTGTTGCTGAAGGAAGTAACATTTTCATTAAGTTATTTGTGTTCCGTCAGTTGGGTTTTATGCTACTCATGGAGGAGCAGAGAGAATTTCTGTTCTCCACCTGCAATCCAGGAAGTATTAGTCATTCTTTCATCTATTTTCATAGCATTTAAATTGTTACATTATTGTTTTTCACTGATTAATTTACTTTTAACCATACAAGAAGTACACGAGTACATTCTGTTTAAAAAATTTTAAACAAAAATAAAATAACTACTCCCATTCATCTACATCCTTTCCCCCTCTCCAAGCCCTTCCCAGAGATAAGCAATCTTAGCATTTTCTGTGTAGCCTTCCAGACATTTTCTCTTTATCAATACATGCAAAATATGTGAGTGTGTATAATTTTACTCAAGTGGAATCATATGCTTGTATTTATTATAATTTCCTATATTCACTTAACCATACTGACTTAGAGAATTTTACATTTAGATGAAGTCTACCTTTATCTAAATGACTGAGTAGAAGTCCAATGTATGAACACACGGTAGTGAATTTTAACTGTTCCTGTCTGACAGAACACTGTCATTGTTTTGAGGTTTTCACTGAATACAACAGTGCCCATGTAACCATCCACAGCCTAGTAATTTGTGCTCCTGGGTGAGTATGATGATGTCTTTGGGATGAACACCTGGAGGTGCAGTGCTGGGTCAGAGCATGTGTAAGCCCTTACTGTAGATACTGACAGATGGCCTTCTCAAAAGGCCAGTGCATAGATGTGACCCCTGACATACGCATCTTCCTGACCTCTAACTATTATTTAATCATTTTTGACTTTTGTATATTTAATAAGAAAAGGGAAACAGGCACTGTTGATCTTTCCCATTTCCTGATTATTAGTGAGGCTGACATGTGCTTTCTATGTTTATTGAGCATTTTTGTTTCCTCTTCTGTGTTTCCTCTTTCTCTTAACATTTTGCTTCTTTTATTTTATCATATATGTTATAATTATTAGGCCCTATAAATGTATGGGTTTTCCTGGACCTCCTGAATTTTCTTCCACTGATAGTTTTGTTTGTGTTTTTAAGTCTCAAACATATTTTAATTTCAATAGCATGTAAATATATCTGTCTAGATGTTTATAGACCCACCCACACACTGTATGTGCATAAATGTATATATTTATATACAGGTATACATTCACCCACATGATGTTTATCTAATGCAAAATTCATATCCATCCTCCTTTGATATTTGACCCTTATGAATACAGAGAAAGGTAAGCAGTGTAGACAGTGCAATATATAACTGAGGATTCCCAAAAATGTGCTGACATTCTGAAGGTCCATTCTAGGTTAAGTCTACATAGATGTCACTGGCTCAGGCCTCAACTGTTGTTGGTGAACCTGGTTATGGTACATTTTGATACATTATAAGGAAAGTTTCAGGATAGTTTCCTTCTTGAAAATAAAGTCTGTTAGTCTGCGGATCTGACAATTCACCTGTAATCTATCATTGTATTCCTACATCTACTAATCTAGTAGCCACCTTCATAGAGTTTACTGTGTGTCTAGTACTAGTCTAAGGGCTTATGAATATTCACAAATTAACTTCTTATGACAATTTTATATAACACAGGTAATCTTATTAGCTTCATTTTTCAGCATGAGTAAACTGAGCCACAGAGGATTTTAGGAAATTGCCTACATCCACACATGTCCACTTGTAGCACTTCTATAATTTGGACCCAGGCAGTCTGGCTTCAGAATTCTTATTTTTGCTATCTTATATTTAAAACAAAATTTAAAATTATGGATTCCATTTTAGTACCATAGTAAGACATCATTCATTATTTCTGCTTCTGTGTCCTTTACACAATTTCCACTCGCTTATTAATTGTTAGATTTATCTCCACATATTTTATAAGATGGTGGTCGTGTTATGGGATCATTATAATACCCCCTAATTCCTTTTCAGTGGAACAAAAATATGAATTTTTATATGTTGATCTCTAGTGTGGATACTTTTCCTGGTTTTCTTTTTTATTCTAGTAGTTTGCCAGTTGATGGCTTTGGACGCTCTAAGAATACAAAAATAAACATAGCATTGCTTCTTCCTCACCAAACTACCGAACTTGCATTTATTTTTCCTGCACTAGTAGTATTATTTGATCTAGAGAGTCACTGCAATATTCACCATCTGAGGAGACAGGGACACTATCCCTGTGCCAAACCGAACATTTATGTAATGATGACTTTTTCTGCAGCACTTAGTACAACATAAACTTTGCCTTTCACATAGACACTTTTCACCAATTTGCCTAGTTTTATTTTTAGTACACTAAAAGTTTTTAATTACTAATTGGTTTTGAATTTTGTAAGTGTTTTTAGCATCTTTAGAATTATGGTAGAATGTTTTACATTTCTGATAAATGAATAAAATGAATTTCTTTAATATACTGATAAAGGTTGAGTCATCCATCCTTGCATATGTTGTAAAAGCTTTACCTGGTCATAATATATTTTTTAATATACTACTGAATTTTTATCAATTTCTCCTTTTATACATATATCATCTTTTTGTAATAGGTGAAAATGGTCTAGTTTTCTCTTTGCTGTATTATCCGTACTGATTTTATTACCAGGGTTAAACTGACTATTAGTTGAGTTGACTTTTCCCACATATTTCATTCTTGAAAACAGTTTTCTCATGTAAGAGTCATGAGGACCTAAAGTCTGATAGACTTATCTGTGCAGTAGTTTAGACTTGATTTCTTTGCAAGTAATCTAACTAATTTATCACTTTCCTCAGTGGTTGTTCTTTTATTCAGCTTATATAATTTTCCTTGAACCAATTTTATTCATTTACATTTTCCTAGAAACATTAGTTCTATATTTTATGAAAATTGTCATTTGTGTTTGTATAAAGCTGACTTTCCGAAATTACTATCATTATAGAAATGATAAGAATTACATTTTCCATGCTCATGTCCTTTTTTTATGTTCTTCGTATTATATTTGCTCTCTGTCTTTGTTGTCTTTAATGTGACATGCTGAGGAATTGGTTGATTTGTGTAGTATGTCTTTTTAACAATACCACATTTTAAATTTTCTATTTTATAAATGTATAATTTTTATCTTTACTAATTACTTTTTACTTTATGTCTTTGGTCTGTTTGTCTTTTCATAGTTTCCTAGTGTTCATTATGTATCATATGTTTGTGGCTTTTAATTTTCCTCTGATTACCATATTACCTATAAATCATTGGTGTAAACATTTGTACTCTCATTATTGTTCTTGTATAAATAGTTTCTGCCTTCCTTGATAATACCTATGTGGTCTGAGGTGCATTTTAAATATTTTTAGTTATATATTTCATTGTTTTTTCCTTATGGGTATTTTTCTTTGATTGTTTAGAAATTTTGAATTTTATGTAATGGTTGTGAATGGAAGCTTGGAAATATTAACTATAAAAATATATTGTAATTTCCTTAGATATTAATGCATAGTCATTTGGGGAAATATTCCAAGTGTGTTTGAAAAACTGTATTTTCTTGATTTGGTGAAATGCCATGTACATACTACACCAAATCATTATTGTAGTACAATGTTAATTGTAAATGTATGTGTTCTTATTTTTGCTGATATGATCTGCCAGTTTCTTAGAAAATTATATTATCCAGCTATAATAGTGGATGTATACATTTCTCTTTACATTCTTGAACTTTTTCTGTTTGTATGCTTGGAAGCTAAGTTTATAGTTGCATAAAAGTTCATGTCTTACAATATTTAGGTAGATTTTTTTGTGTTGTTATAAATAGAATAGCTTTCTTTGTCTTCATTTTCTATTATTTTCATACTCCTGATTGATTCTGCTTTATGTGACTAATGATGCCTACAAACATCTTGTTGACGTTGAGGTACAAACGTCTTGTTGACCACACTCCCACATCTGGCCCTCTATATGGGGTGGAGGCAGCAGGGCAGTGCAGGAAGAAAAGACAGTGGAAGAGAAACCAGATCATTTGATGGGGTTTTGTTCTGACTGCACATCCCATTGTGATAATATTTTAAAACAGGAAAAGACAAAAATGTGTTTTTTGTGTTACCAGACATATTCTGAGAAAGCCTGCAATACTAAGTTGGAAATATTATCTTTCTTATCACCAATGTATCAGATACTGAGAACTAAAAAGGAAATGCATCATGTGTTAGAAAATGGAAATCATTCCATGTTTACCTACTGCTAGATTGAGGCTACTTAAGTATACTTGATATGCTTTCTCTCCTCTTTGGAGATAATTAGGGTGTGATTGTGTGTGCGAGCCATGTCCTCCCTCTTTCCTCTAGTGTGTGTCTGTGCATGTGTTCAGAAAAAAATGAAGGCTTGTTTCCCATTGGTCACTTTAATTTCAACCCTTTATAGTGCATTGTCATTCCCTTTCACTATTAATCACAAGATGTTGCACAATGTATTTTTAAATATCTCCTCTGATAGGTTTCTTAAAGGAAGCCCTGATTTACCATTTTGTAACTTTTGCTTCTATTGTAGTGCCAGGTATATAGTAAACATTCAATAAAAACCTAATGCATTCTACACTCATGGTAATGGTTGTATTTGTTTCTCTTCATTATGTTGAAAACTATTTTCTGAGACCTAGTTTGAAGATACTTTAAAAGTAACTTTTGCTGATTATCAGTTAACATTTAGGCAACTTTTACAGCAAGAGAGGAAAAGATAAGTAGTCAGTGAGAAAGCACTGTTACCTTTGTGTGTATTATATAGTAAATGTGACTGTGTGTGTAACTGGCAATTACTGGTAAGTCAACATGTCATAGATAAGCTATTTGCTATTTTCCCTGAGAGTAATTACCTTCTGAATATAATCAGTGTTAAAGATAGTGAAGTGCAAGATAATTGCAATAATAGCAACGTCTTTGACTCATTTCAATCAGGTTTACACTTGAACCTACCTAGCCAAAGGGGTAGGAAGCAATTCAACTAGGTTTAGAGAGTAGAGGATTTTTTTTAAACTTAACATTAGCATTTTTAATTAATTCTGTAGTTTTGCAGTGGTGAAAAGGTAATTTGCAATTTACTCTTAACTTCTCATCTCCATATTGGGCAGGGGGATGGAGAAAATTAAATATTGAGCACCTTCCATGTGCTGAGTGACACAAAAAAAATGACAACGCCCAGATGGCCTTTTGAGGAAAAAGAATGTGCAAGACCAAGGTATGGGGAGTCAGATTTCCAAAACTTCATCACAAAATTTTTACATCTGGGGACAAATTCAGTTGTTTTGACATCCAAGCCTCATACAGTTTGGGGAGCCTCCTTTTTTTTTTTTTTTCAGTAGTGGGGCTTGAACTAAGGGCCTACACCTTGAGCCACTCCACCATTCCTTGTTCATGATGGATTTTTTTGAGATAGGGTCTTGCAAACTTACCCCTGGCTGGCTTCAAACCACTATCATCCTGATCTCTGCCTCCTAAGTAGCTAGGATTACAGATATGAGCCACCTGCACCCAACTTGAGCAGCTTGAGACTTTTCCTTCTCATGCTCGTGTAACAAGTTTTGGAGCTGGGTCCTCACATTGCAGGTTAGCTATTCCTTTAATGTGTGCCTACCTCATGAAACTCTGTGCCACTCAAAGTCAGACTTTAATCCTCTTTCTCTAGCATGCATATTAGTATACAAAGCATGGTAAACTTTTAATAAATGTTCATCTTAAATCAGTGGACAAATGAAGTTGCCTAATGTATGCATTGTACTTAGTATTTTACATCCTTAAAGCAGATAATTTTGTGACTGTTAATGAGTTAAGTATTGTTAAAGAAGAACAGTTATATGGCATTTTAAAGACAAGATAAACTTCTGTTGTGCTGAGCTGCTCATCTTCTTTTTACTACTGTTGTGTTTTACTAACTTTATCTAAGTATCATTTGTTATTAATGACAATCAACCACATTATGGTATCATGTAACCAGTTTTTCAAGTGAAGTCATGATTGTGTTTGGAAAGTTGGTTTCTGGCTCTAGAAACAAATAATTGCAAGCCATTCTACTCATACTATTTGAACTGTAGTTTCCCCATCTATGAAATGGAGAAAATAAAATACAAGTGAATCATATTTTACTTTACAGAGCTGTTGTGAGGATCAGATTTAAGCTGGATGACATCAAAACAAATAAAAGATATTCTTTATGTATTAATAAAATGATGAAAGGAGAGCATAATATGTAGAATTTGATGGTGGGACATCTTGAAGGGATGTATGTTCACCTTCCATGCATTCTTTCAGTGTGTGTGGATATTGCTCCTTATTGCAGCATCATTTCTGTAATGCCGGCCGTCACTTCTAGAAGCCCAGTGAAGAGTCACATGAGATTTTGCTAGCTTTCAGGACAACGGACAGCACCTCTACTTTATGGCACATCAAGTAGTTCAAGCAATGACAACTCAACGGGGATGAATTTTTCTTTAAGTTTATTTCCATTTACACATTTAAAGCCTTCTCCCAGGCCATCCTTGAGTACATAGCATACAGAGCTGTATATACTCCTTGATTAGAAGTAATGCTGTTATTACAAAGGTAGAGTTAGAGTTATTCTTTCCTCAGGATTCTTATACATGGATCTTATTTCCGTTGAGTCTTATAATTTTATATTTTATAGCATTAAAATGTTATTTCTTTAAAAAAGTTCCATGACTGAATTCAGGATCTCTACATAGCTTTTTGTCACAGATATCCCTGATTTCTTCCACATGGTCTTTATGAAAAATATTGCAGAGGTTGGAGCTCCCACACTAAGAATATCTTTTTTTTTTTTTTTTTTTGCAGCACTGCAGCTTGAACTCAGGGCCTACATCTTGAGCCACTCTGCCAGCTCTTTTTAGTGATTTTTTTTTGAGCTAGTGTCTTGCTAACTATTTGTCTGGACTAGCTATGAAACACGATCCTCCTGATGTCTGCCTCCTGAGTAGCTAAGATTACAGGGGTGAACCAACGACGCCTGGCTCAATAACAATATCTTAGTAACAAAATGAGAGTTCTAAATCCTATCTAATGGGAGCACATTGGTGGTATTCTCCATCCATTTCTATAGAGCTAGAAGAAGACTTTTTCAACTGAAGAAAGATGTAAGGTTAAGCAGGCTGAAATGTATCTTGGTAGCAATCCTCTGCCCTGTAATATATCACACTTAATTTTCCTTTTGTTTAGATTTGTGTTGACTTTTTGAAAATGGCAAATGTAGGTAGTAATTTGATTTAGAATAATGGCTTACATCAGAATATTATGACACCAGAGTTAAAGGAAATCTAACCTGTACCATCCCCAGAGTCATCTATTCTCTCATTCTCTCTCTCTCAGAGTCACAGTTACAACTGTATTACTAATTCACAGCAATTATTTAGATTCCGTTTAAGAAAACTATAATGAATTTCATCAGATCAGATGTGAAAAGTTGAATGAATTGATTCACAATTTAACCCAAGTTTCAATCTGTCTATATTTGCATATGAAAGTCCAGAGAAAGCATGAGGAAGGTAAAAAAGACAGAACCAACCAAATCCAGAGTAAGCAGAGGGGAGGGCAAAAAAGACAGGGAGACCACAGGTAAGTGTGGGACAAGGGGTTAACCAGTTACCCCTTGCTTACCAGGGTGACTCAGCATTCTTTGCCATTTCCCCATCTTCGCCAGAGTTTCACAAATTTTATGTCAGATAACTTACTTTACCTCAGTCAGTTATCTATTTTATTTGAAAATAAAGTATTTTGTCTCCTTCCCCAATCTTCAATTGTATATTGATAAAGAAATTAAGCTTCCTTGTACTTGTAGCGGTTGGGGAGTTTTCTGGTTGGCCATGAGTTGTTGAAGTTCAGTGCAATAGAATTGAAACACATGGGTCTGAGATTTTATTCTTCCAATTATTACATTTGTTAACCTGGGCAAGTTAATTAACCTCTGTTATGTTCTCATCAGTTAATGAGGGCATTATATTTTCTGTATCTTTCATCACACATGGTTATTGGAACAAATAATAAAAGTAACTTATTAACTGAACAAATATAAAAGACAATGATTTTCTGCTTCAAATGTTAGTAACTGACTTTGAGATACTATATTTTAAAACTGAGAAAAGGTGGTTTTTAAAAGAAAGGTAGTAAAGGAGCAATAAGAAGGAATAGCACCATATACAAATGCAAAATAGAATCTATCTATTGTGGTTTTCAGAAATTTCATTTGCTCATTCAAATGCAAGCTATTTGTGCTAATTTGTTAGGACTTCCATACAAAGTATTAAATACTGGGTGACTTAAATAACAGAAATTGCTTTTCCCCCACTTTTGTCAGCTAGAAATCCAAGATTAAGTTGTTGCAGGTTTGGTTTTGTTTACTAGAGAAAGGAAAGGGACCAGAGTTCCCCGAGAAGAGAGAAGTGAGGAGAAATCCTAGACTCAGCAAATCACAAGAACTTGAATTCCGTAACAAAAAGTATTTTAAGGAGTTTCACCAAAAAAAAAAAAAAAAAAGGAATCTCATAAAATAGAAGTTCAGCAGGGCAAAGCAGAGAAAAATAGAAAGGGTGAATGGAGCCCCCTCCCTCCCTTGTCCACTAGCACAGAAGAGATGGGAGCAAGAGGAGCTCAAAATGGTGGTCCTTGTCCTGGGAGTATTTGTGCTTTCTGAATTGGGAGAATCCACCTTAAACACCCACCTAGACACATGATCAAGTCACCTACCAACCTTTAATCACTTTTCTAGGTCTCCAGGCATGTAGTCAATGGGTTTAGAGTTTTTTTCTGTTTTGTTTTAAAGTGTTTTTCCTGTTTTGTTTTAATTCCTGAACCTGGCTTAATTTGTTTTATATCTATCACCTTTCTATCTGTCTATCTATCTATCAATCATCTATCTACCTACCTATTCTACCTTTATATGATTCATCCCAATAAAAAATTCTGCTGTGAAACTGTGAAATTGGACAATTTACCTCTTTCCAAATACAGTGATAGGATAGGCACATCCGGAAAGGGAGAAATTGGCAAGAACAGTGGGGCCATGGGTCCCTAACAAATCCAAGACCTAAAAGACAAATCCCAGTAGATTTTAAGTCTCAAGAATAATACACTTTGGCTCAGTTCTGTGTCCTGTGGACCAACTGGGGTGGTGGCCCTGCCTTCTAGGCTACTGGAACAGCATTGTTGCCATAGGCCTGGACTGCAACTCCTGGATTGCTGGAGTGTCCATCCTGCCCCTGTGGTCTGGGACACTGCCATCCTCATCCATTGAAAGTAAAGAGAGTTCCCTTCATTCTGAAACTCAGAAGAAGACAGTTATGTGCTTCCCACCCCCCTGGGACCTGGGCTCATTGTGAAAGTGAGTCTTGGATAACACATTTGCAACAATTTAACTCTATTGCCTCACCCTATGGAACTCCAGTATTCCAACAGCATTTTTTCCTTGTCCTATGTCTGTCCCCTTTACTGCAAGCTGACAGTGTTTCTGTTGGTGTGAGCCCATCCCTATTCCTGGCTGCTGCTCAGATGGCTAATTAGATCCATGAGTCACACCCGTAATCTCTATGGAGTGATCCTCCAACCCTGCTTGTGGTGCTCTTTGCATTCTCATTCCCTATCTCTCTCTCTCTCTCTCTCTCTCTCTCTCTCTCTCTCTTTCTCTCTCTCTCTCTCTCTCTCTCTCTCTTTCATATGAATAATCTGTGAATATTTCAAATCGTCAAGTTCTGGTCTCTCTGGTTACTACCTTTTGCTTCAATGTATCCCTCTCCTCTTGGATTACTTTAAGCACTAAGGACTAAGCACCTGTAATTACTTTTGCTTAGAAGACCCCTTAGCTGAATATCCCAGTTTATCACAAGCTGTAGAGCACCTGCCTAGCAAGTGTGAGGCCCTGAGTTCAAACCCCAGTGCTTCAAAAAAAAAAAAAATCCACAAAAACCCTAAAGTTTTTCAGTTAACTTTCTGTATATGGATTGCTTTTTCTCTAGTGTCCAAAAATATATTCATTTTCATCTGAGTTCTTAATAGAAGTTCTATTAATGGCCACATAAACAGTCCCTTCAAGGCAATCTAAGCTTTGTCTAGAATGTGCTTTACCCTCCTCAGCCTCTCCCAGTGCCTAGGTTCAAGGTCACTTCCACATTTTTAGGTCCCGGAACCAAAAAATATGCATTAATTACTTAAGGTTACCACAATAATATGCCACAGCCTGGATGCCTTAAACAGTATTTTCTCATGGTTCTGGAGCCCAAGATCAAGCTGTCAGCAGGCTTTGTTTCTTCTGAGGCCTCTCTCCTTAGCTTGCAGATTGGACCTTCTCTCTGAGACCTCACATGGTTTATCCTTTGTGCCTCAACATCCATGGCATCTCTTTTGTGTGTCTAAATTTCTTCTTTCTATAAATATACCAGTCTCATTAGATTAGGGCTCAACCAAAGACCAGGTAATTTTAGTGTAATTTAAATGGCAATTAATTTAATCACATTTTTTAAGGAAACTATCTTCAAATGTAGTCACATTCTGAAGTGCTGGGGGGGAGGGGGTAAAGTTTAAACATGTAAATTTGGAGAGGACATTGTTCAGTCTATAATGCTCTTTACCTGACACCTGAAGTTAAGATAAAGATGAAGCTTAAGAAGTGATGACTTGGGAAGAAGCACAGCCTGAACCCCATCTCATGTGGCTGTATATCACCACTGTGAGAAGGCTGGCATCTTCATGATTTTAAAACCTTTTTTCTCAGATTCCTGGGCAGTGGGTCAGGAGGCATGTGGCCTGTTGCCACAGTAGGTGGAGATGCTTAAGCATTTTGGCTCTGGGGCCTCTTGGAGGCAAATGGACCACAGTAGGGGAAAGTGCTAAATTGCCTGTGAATTCACTGGCACTTTAACAGAGTTCATGTCTGGAAATGAACACAGAGTCTGTGACCATACTAACTGAACCAAAAATGGGCTAGGCATATTAGCAATAAAACTCAGTAGTTGAAATCAGAATATTCTTAGAATACCTAAAACCCCTGGAAGCTGCCCATACCACACCTTCTTCTTCCTTGACGATGTTTTCTCTGACTGGTAGGTTTCACAATCATTAATAGGTGAATAACTTATACTTAGACACGTGTTCTTTTAGTTGTCAGAGGTTTTTTTAGTATGTTTTGTATGAGGCAATTGACATCTAAATCTTAGCATTAACCATATTAAGGTTAATACTGATTTATTGGTTGCATTATTCACCATTTCTTGTAAGATAAAATAATTGCTGCCTACTGTGTTCTAGGCCCCACACTAAGCTGCATAATTCCTACAAATATTTTCACATCATAATCCATAATCCACAGAACCTTGCTAATGTTTCCTAAATACTGCTGAAAAAGAACTTGAAGATATGACTAAGTTAAGGAACTTGAGAGAGAAAAATTATCCTGGATTATTCAGTGATCCTGATATAATCACAATAGGTTTTTTTCTTTTTTCAAAATAAGAATAAAGAAGAGCTGGAGAAGAAAAGAAGAATGCATTGTGATGATGGAAGCAGTGATTGGAGAGGTACATTTGGAAGCAGGAGGAGGTACCTCAAGGCAAGGAATACAGGCAGCCACTAGAAGACAGTCAGCTGCAACAGGCAAGGCCTGATCCTCTCAGCTCCTGCAGATTGTACTGGCCCTGCAGATACCTTAACCTTAACTCAGAGAAACAAATACTGGATTTATGACCTCCAGAATTATTTCTGTTGGTTTAGTCACTAAGTGTTAATTTGTTATAGCAGCAATAGGAAAACAATATAATCATATGTTATCAATCAGCAAATAAACTCCAGATCTTACGCTGTGCTCTTCTTTACCATTTGTTGTTGTATGCAGTCATGACTAATGTCTACTAATGCCACCTTAACTATTGTTCACCTTTCTGTCCATTTTCATTTTAACCTTAGTTTAGATAGTTGACAGTCCTACACTTAAGCACTATTGTCATTTTCTGTATTTTTATCTTGTTATTTCTAAACAATTTCCACAGTCCTGTAAGTTTTTATAAAAGCCAAATATGAACTGTTTTCTATGTAAAATCCTAGAATATTTCATGAGGTTCTTTCACGTTTGCCAAACTCCTATTCCTGTTTGATAGGGTAATTTACAGCTCTTGTTTTCTCTGAATTTTTCCACAAACATGCATATTCAAAGAACTTGTTTCTCTGAAAAACCCTATCTCTGTCCATGTATATACCTGTGTATACATATGTATGAAACCCTTCTAGCTTACCACCCATTGTATCATTCCAGTACATCATATTACATATACTGCATTACTATATAATGAACAAATAAGCTCAAAAGAATGAGTGATAAAGTATGTGAACTTCTGAGTACATCTGGATATGGCATTATAAAAATGTGCTAATAGGCATTAAGAGTAAGATACACCAAAAAGATCATCCAAAGTGTGTTTTTCATAAACAGCAGAGGCATGGAAATGGGTATTTTGGGATACCAGAAAATATTAATACAAAAGTTTGTAAAGATTTATGCACATAGATAGATGTGTCAGGGAAGAGATCAGAGGATAGGAAAATAAATACAATGACAATCAACATCTATTGGGTGCTTACTGTGTGCCAGTACTGTTCTAGATGCTTTCCTGTTCATTCCCTAAACAACCTTTTGAATTAGATGCTGTTGTTACCAATGTTTAAAATTATTAAGGAAACAGAGCACAGCATTTGCCCAACCAGGCAAAGATCTGAACCCAGAAAAAAGTCTGGTTCCACAGCCTGTCCTCTCACCCATCATGCTTTACCAGCTCAGCTATAAGGTTGACATTGCCACTGTGAGCAAGCAGGCTCTTCTGCATGGACCTCAGCCGCGTCCAGATTACCAAGCACCCCTAGCCAGTTTTCTGAGGTGTACATGATGGAGTGATCCTTGTTTTTCAACTCCAAGGGCTGCCTGTAATTTCATTTCAAATTTGCAGCTACTAAAGTTTGTAATTTCTATCAAAACTATATTTAACACATGCCAACAATTGTTAGAGGGTGTTATGCATATCCACCCAGTGACTGAATATGCATACAGTAAGAAAGCTGAGACACAACCTTCAGGAGTGTGATTGGGAAGTGAGTAAGAAGCATGGAGAGGGAGGTGAAGGACTGACAGAGACAGTCTTGTGTTTAAGGCAGATACTTTCATTGTGATATAACCAACTTCCAAACATACAAAGTTTTAACACTTCCAATGTACTTCATTAGGTATAGTGTGAATGGATGTTTTTCAAAGTGCCCTTTGTGATGCAAGGGTTGGTTATAAAAACCATTCTATAGACCACAATCACCATTTGAAAAAGGAAAAGAAAGCAGAATAGAATGGAATAGGATAGCATAATGAAGTACAGTGCAACATAGGAATATTTGCCTAAATCTTTACCAAGAAATTCACACTTTGCAAAAATTACTACAACCAATTAATTGGGTGAAGGGAATGTATGCACTGGATAGAAATGGGTTGTTTTATCTCCTTTTCATTAACTTCCCTTTTGATTTTTTGGCCTGTGAAAGTCAAGTGATCATTACTTTAGGGAGGCTCTGAAGCTATGCTAATGCCATTTTTTACCCGCCTTCTGCAAGGGAAAAAAATGAGAGGAAATAAAGATTTACTCATCAAGTATACACAATTTTGGTATATTTTTTTCCAGATTAGGGGAATGTGAGACTCTTGGTGGATTTTGTTGTTATTTCTTGGTTACTATTGCTAATACCTATCTATTTCCTCTCTTAGAGGAATCTGGAAGCTTTGCCCTATTCCTCTTAATTAAATGCAATGTGGGAAATAGGATCTCAGTGTAATATATAACCTTAGCTTGGCCTGAGAGTCAGGTTATCTAAATAATATTTGTTGTGCTGTGAGTTGCTAACTGTTACAGTGAAACCCATCTTATTGTTTTGGGTGTAGTGTTCATGGCAGGGTCTTGTCTATTCCCAAATAAGTGTGTGTAATAATACATGATGCAATAGTAAGTTGATGTATAAAGTGCTTGTTTTCATGGAAGTACTATTCCAGCAGAGGGGGATACCCAGGAAGAAAAGTGGTAAGGAGCAACATGAATACATAAGCCAAGCAGTAAAAAGTGAAATGAAAGGCACAGATAATACGCTGAGATAGAAAAACCACAGTGGAGAACCTGCATTGAGTAGTGATCAGGAAAGCTGTCCTTTAGGTAGTCACTATTAACTTGAAATCTAAATGAAGGACAAACAGAAAACTTGTAAATAATGAAGGGATGGACACTTTCAAGGAGAAAGAAGGACGTGTGGCAGTGTCCTAAGCTAGCAAATGCTTAGTGACTGGAACCCAGAGATTCATGAAGGAGTGATGAAAGACAGAGTCTAGATAAGGGCAGAGAAATGAGAACTTAGCCTGTAGTAAGGATAGTAGGTTTCATTTAAATACAGTGAGAAACCAGGAATGGATTTTGTAGCTGGGATATGTTTAATGAAAAAGAAATACCTTTGATATTATGCAAAGAATGGATGGACATGAGAAGAAAGTTAAAGAATGGAAATGTGTTAGGAGGCTATTGGAATCATGCCGGTGAGACATTGTGGTGACTTGGTGAGGGTGTTGGTAGCAGAAATGGTTATGAAATTATGTTTAATACATATTGTGAAGGTATAATGAATCAAATAGGGCTTCTAAATATATTACATGGGTGAACAAGAGAAAAAAATTATTTCCTGTTTTAGGGGTCTTGTCTAAAAAATTCTCGCCCATTCCAATGTCCTGAAGCATTTCCTTTGTATTTTCTTCTGCATGTTTTGTAGTCACTTAAGTCTTTAATCTATTTTGCATTAATTTTTGTAGTGGTTAGAGATGAGGGTCTAGTTTTATTCTTGTGCATATTTCCCTCAGCCATGTACTAGAAAGACTGTCCTGTGTTCCAATGTGTGTTTCTTAACATCTTTGTTGAATATTAGTTGGTTGTAGGTAAGTCAAGTTTACTTCTAGGCTCTCTCCTGGTCCACTGATTTGCATGTCTATGTTTATGTATGTTGTCTGTGTGGCTGTGGCTATATTTAGAGCTGGAGACATTAGCATAATAGTTTAGTCTATAGGTTGTGAGACTTATCAGCATGTAGAGATTTACTGTGAGATCACTGAGGGAAGTTGCATATGTAAAGGAAGATTTCCATGCTTTGTGGTACACCAATATTTAGAAATTGGACAGAGAAGGAAGAAATAGCAAAGAAACTCAAGAGTGATAGAGAAAGAGAATCTAGAAGAGATGAAGATTCTAGAAGTTCAGAGACAATACTGTTCATTAAAATTAGATATGGCAGTGCTTTTGAGAGGTTGAGATGAAAAAGCAGAACTGAGAATATTGTCTTTGGTGATCAGGTTATTGATGACTTTGGAGAGGTGTGGACAGAAGCTTGCTTGTAGCTGGTAGGAAAATGGGTGGAAGGTGAAAAAGTGGAGAAAATGTCCAGCAAATTGAGTGTGAAGAGGATCAGAAACCGAAGTATCGGTTTGGAGTAAGCTCATGGGTCAAGAGCACATCTTTTACAAAAGGAGAACTATATATGATGTTTGAAATTTCAGAGATTGATACTGGAGGAAGAGATTAAAGGTTCAAGATATGCAGTGTAAAGTTTTTGGTACATGATCCTCAAGAGTATGTTTCTGAGGGAGAATTTCTTCCAAAAGTGCTTGTGGCTTCCTGACTGTGAGAGCTCAGTTTCCTTGTCTGTAAAATAGTGAAGTAGGACTGGATTATTTCTAAGCTTCTTTCTTCCTATTCAAAAAAATTCATTGCTGTTGTCACTCATATGCTATTAAGCAGTGATAAAGATAGGAAATGTATCTTGAGGATGTTTACTCTTATATTGAATGTGGAGAATTTGAAGATGAATCAAAAAGATATTTAAGTCTGTTTTCTCCAAGGGAATATTTTAATGGTTCATTTGTGAAGTCATCTGTATTGTTTTATGTGAGAAACGGGTATGATAGGTTCTTTGCATTACTTATCCTCTTGTAGAGATACAACTTTTTGATATTTGAGATTGTAATAAATTACATGGTTTTATTGCTTTAAGATTATTTTCTCTGCTTTTGCGCACCATAAGATTCTGATGCAGGAAGGAGAATTAGTAAGAGAAATTCGTTAACAGCAAAGTCATATTGAAAGCATATCCATTTGGACATATTTTGACCACCATAGTTTTTAATGTGTATTATGGTGCCAGAAGACTTCAAATGAACTTCTTAGAAAAGAGAGTTATGGCACCCATATTAATAGTGATTACAGAGGATTATTGCTATTCATTCTGACATGCTTCTTGTTATCTTCAGAAATTAGCTAAAGAATATTTGTCAAGACATTTTTTTCTCTTTTTCAGAAAGACCCTGTTCCTAAAATATTAGTGAAAATAAAGCTACTTCTTTCTTACTGGTATAAAATGTGAATTTAAATATTGAACTCTGGCTTTCCAAATATAAAATTTGTTTGAATGAGTCAAAAAGACAATGTAATGTGTTTGAAACCATAATGTGTAAGAAAAACTGAGTCAATAATTTGAGACAGCTATGTTGCTCTTCCCTCAGTTGTGGAACACTGATTTATCCAAACGGAAGACATAACCAGGGTGTAATGACCTGAACTTAACCACAGATCCATAGAACTAAGAAAGGTTGAGCTCTAGAAACTGTTATTTCAGTTCTAAACAATGTTTCTAATATGTGCTTGTTCCCATGAATGATACTGCTGTCCCACCCTTCTTTTTTGTGGTACAGGGGGTTAAACTCAGGCCTCATGCTTGCTAGTCAGGTGTGTTACCACTTGAGCTATGACTTAAGCACTTTTTTGCATCGAGTAATTTTGTGGATAATATCTTGCATTTTTGCTTGGGGCTGGCTCAGTCTACAATCCTCCTACCTATTCCTCCCATATAGCTGAGATCACAGACATGCACCGTGGGCCTGGCTTGTTGGTTGAGATGGGTGTGGAAAACATTTTGCCCAGGCTGGCATTGAACCATGATCCTCCTGATTTTCACCTCCTGGGTATCTGGGATGACAGGTGTGAGCTACCACGTCTAGCTAATATTTTCCTTTATTAAATAGACTGTTATAGTAGTTTGCTAATCTCCTTGACTCTTTTTCATTTAGAAAATTGTTCTTATAACTTCAAAATTACAGGATTTGAGAAAAATTACAGGACATAACTAGTGTATATTGCTGAGCATGGAGCTTGAACCTTAGTGAGCACTGTAGCTCAAAGTGTGTGTTTAATGGATGCTAATGAAATCTGAGTTTGATGAGTTGGTGGGCTACAGAACCATCATGATCCATTAATATGTGACTGTATGGTACAATATGGAAATAATCTAGGGTACAAACACTATGTGGAAAGCCCATATAGTGATTTTAGACATGATAAATGAAACTTCTTTATTCAGAAAATGAAAATGAGAAAGTTAGATAGATGTTTCATATAAGACTTTAGTCACTACTTCTGTCATATTATTTTAAAAGTTTAAACCAAACCCAAACAAAACAAAATGTTGTTAGGACTGCTATTTTATGGTATCTAGTGATAATGGAGATAATTACCTTGAAAAAATACCTTAGTCTGCATTTTTGCTGTTACTTTCATCTTAAGCAAAAGGACATGTATCAATCTTTAATATGTTTAACATGGTAACACTGTAGTCTCCCAGAGTGAACTATGTGAATTCAGTAACCCATAATTTACATGACTATTGGTAAACAAATGATATATTAGATCATAATTTCTGAGCATGGTCATAGAAAAGCTGAAATTAAGTTGAAGCTTCATTCTTTCTTTTTGACCTGTCTAGCATTCTCTCATTTAAAAGGTGCTTATTGTATTATAATTTTCATGTAAGGAAAACACAATTCCATTATTATTATTAATTATTATTATTTTATATACTTAATTATAGTTCATATAATTAAAACCTGCTACTTTTTTATCTATAAGCTAAAGATTTTTAAAATAAATTTTAAATAAAATTCACTTAATTCTTTGGTAATCTGTTTCACATGTGAGGACTCACTGAAGGATTATATGTGGATATCATGTTGGTTTACAATGTAGAAACCATTTTCTTTAAAAATTTTGCATTTGCAGCTTAGTGGAAGTTGCTAAGAGTGCCAGCAAGGTCTGGTGGCTATCACTGTGGTTCTCTAGCTATCCACTGCTGGAAATGGATTCTGTTCTCTTGCTCAGCCTCTCTGCAGTATTGGAAAAGTGGAAGAATGTAGGCTATGTCTCATTTTGCTTGGCATGAGGAAATTAAAAATACCTGGGTATAGAGGGTTTCAGGTAAACAATGTGCTTGGTTAAACTCACAAAAGATGGCTTTTCATAAAAATTATTCCATAAGAAATGGGGTTTTTGGATTATCATATTCACATAGATTTCTACAATAATCTTAGGTTAAGCTGTAGGTGAGATAGAATGGCTCTCTTTGTCCTCTCCTTCAAAGTACACGCTTGTCACCTCCTGTTTCTCTGACTTCCAATTTAGGTTAGGGTTCTCCTTCCTGTTGGGTTTTCCCTCTCAACCCATTTTCACTGCTGTACTGTGATTTAATATAAGTATTCTCTATATAATAGCAAATCCTAGTCCTACAAGATGTCCAATGAGTGTAAGAGATCCATGGCCAGTCAAATTTTAGCCCACGTAGAGTCAGAATTGCATTTATATATTAAAGTCTCAGTAAGATTTTCAGAAAAGAACCTTGTCACTAATTATTTCTTCAAATCATCATGAAGGTCCTGCCTGTTTCCTTATACTCACAGTCTGAGAAACTGGTAGTATATGAAATATATTTTGGGAATGTCATGTTACTATTAGAAAAGCAATAAATCTTGGTCATGGCTAGGAAGTGGTAATACAGACTGAAAATGGATGAAACAAGTACCCCATTTTTTTTCTGCTCAATTTCTGTCATATGCATTTAACAATGGATTGTTTAAAAAGACCTTAGCAAAAACTTGGTCTGTTTTTCTATCAGTGTATTGAGTACTGTAGTAAAAGAACACAGAAAAGTCATACTTTTCTTATTTTACAGTTAAGGAAACTGAGGCCCAGAAAGGGTATGTTAGCTGACCATAATCACATTACTTAGTTAACAGGCATTGTAATGCAGATTCTTATCTTTTAATTCCAAATTTAGTGTCTAGTCCACAAGATCAAGCCACTTTGATTAAAAGAGAACATATCTACAGTACTCTTGCTTTCTGCAAATGGTTTTATTTGTGGTATTATTCTTTAATAAATAGAACACGTTTCCTGTTAATCATATTGAAATGTAGAAACATTTAAATAGAACTGTCATTTTTTTTCATATATTTACAAATACAGAATTTTAAACCCCCATTTTTACTATTTGATATGCTGTGAAGATTTCTTAGCATTTTATTTATCTTCCTAAAATACCTGTCCTTTATTTAGCCAGTGTCCTATTATTTCCACATTTTTTCCTATTTTAAACTGATTTTTTTCTGAACATGATAAAGTATTATTTGCTTTCTGTTGACAAACTACACTTTATAAATTTCTGTCAGGAGTGCAATCAAGCAAAGTGGAGTATCCTCAAAGTGCAGAATCGTGACATTATTCTTTGATTTGACTATAAATGAGAAACTCAACATCCTTTTTTTCCCTCTTAGTTGTCTCCCTATTACTGTCACTTATGTCGGTAATAATGCAATTTTATATTTACGATTTTTAATTACTGTGATTGTATTTGAAGGCTTATTTTAAACATTGCATGGAAAAGAAGTGGGCAAGTGAACTAAAGAGAACTTTCTCAAAAGAAGAAATTCAAATGGCCAAAAAACACATGAAAAAATGCTCACCATCCCTAGCAATAAAGGAAATGCAAATTAAAACCACAATAAGATTCCACCTCACCCCTGTTAGAATAGCCATCATTAGCAACACCACTAACAACAGGTGTTGGCGAGGATGCGGGGAAAAAGGAACCCTCTTACACTGTTGGTGGGAATGTAAACTAGTACAACCACTCTGGAAAAAAATTTGGAGGCTACTTCAAAATCTAAACATTGATCTACTATATGATCCAGCAATACCACTCTTGGGGATATACCCAAAAGAATGTGACACAGGTTACTCCAGAGGCACTTGCACACCCATGTTTATTGCGGCACTATTCACAATAGCCAAGTTATGGAAACAGCCAAGATGCCCCACTACTGACGAATGGATCAAGAAAATGTGGTATCTATACACAATGGAATTTTATGCAGCCATGAAGAAGAACGAAATGTTATCATTCGCTGGTAAATGGATGGAATTGGAGAACATCATTCTGAGCGAGGTTAGCCTGGCCCAAAAGAGCAAAAATCATATGTTCTCCCTCATATGTGGACATTAGATCAAGGGCAAACACAACAAGGGGATTGGACTTTGATCACATGATAAAGCGAGAGCACACAAGGGAGGTGTGAGGATAGGTAAGACACCAAAAAAACTAGATAGTATTTGTTGCCCTCAATGCAGAGAAACTAATGCAGATACTTTAAAGCGACAGAAGCCAATAGGAGAAAGGAACCAGGAACTAGAGAAAAGTTCAAGAAGAATTAACTTAAAAGGTAACACACATGCACAGGAAATCAATGTGAGTCAACTCCCTAAATAGCTGTCCTTATCTCAACTAGCAAAAATCCTTGGGGCTTCCTATTATTGCTTATACTCTCTCTTCAACATAGAGACAAAGGGCAAAATAGTTTCTGCCGGGTAGCTAGGGGGTAGGGGGGAAGGGGGGGAAGGGGAAGGGGTGAGAAATGACCCAAACATTGTATGCACATATGAATAAAATAAAAATTAAAGAAAAAAAAAGAAGAATTAACTTAGACGGTAATACACACGCACAGGAAATCAATGCGAGTCAACTCCCTGTATAGCTATCCTTATCTCAACTAGCAAAAACCCTTGGTCCTTACTATTATTGCTTATACTCTCTCTTAACAAAATTAGAGATAAGAGCAAAATAGTTTCTGTCAGGTAGTGAGGGGTAAGGGGGGTTAAGGGAGGGAGCAGGGGGACGGGGGGAGAAATGACCCAAACATTGTATGAACACATGAATAAAATAATTAAATAAATAAAATAAAAAACCAAGAATAACAAAAAAATGCTACTTATGAAAAAAAACATTGCATGGAGCTGAAAGACAATATTAAAAGAAATCATTGATAATGAACTCTGGTTAACAGATTTTTCAGCTAATTCTCTCTTCTTTTAAACCTGACTTTCTAGTTCTTAACTTTAAAATGTCTTTTCCTGTTTAGGTAAAATATGCTTTTAAATATTATTTTTTCCTTGCATGAAGAATAATATGTTGGATAGCTTGAGAGAACTTGCACATGAAAGAGAAGCTTTCTGTTGCTGTCGTGTGTTCTCAATTGAGTAAGAAGGTGCTGGGTGCTTGGTCATGAGTCATGGTTTTCTGTTTACTCAACAGAGTGGAATATATTCATTTCCATTGTTTTTTGACACTTAGTTGTGAAGAAGTTAAATTTTAAGTTAGTCCAGTTTAATTCAGTTCTCTGGAAGTTGCCTTCTTTTAGACCTTGTACACTTTTAGCATTAAAATCTTGAATTGAAAAGTTATTGCCACAACTTAATAGGATTTAGTTTTAACTTTTTAATTTTTTTTCATAAAACTGTTTCTGTGAAAGCTCTTGCATTGTGTTTTAGAATGTCAAATTTTTCTTTGGCTGAGAAAGTTATTTTCTATCATTTCTGTGATAACTGCACTTGTTCTATTTATTTTACTATCTAAAATCTGAGATTTCTTTCTTTTGTGAATTTGTTCTTTCAGAAATGTCTTCCATGTGTCTCACTCTCTCAGCATTTTTGTGTCATGATCTTCTAAATGGAGTTCATGATGAATGTCACAGTTTTCTCCCACCTTTGATTTTTTCTATTATTTAACTTGGTATCTTTCACTTTACCCATGGGTTTTCCATTCAATATAAATATTCTTTCTTTATGCCCCCTTATTTATGTTTCAAAGAAACAATACAAGTATATGGTGAAAGTCAAATCGTGCTATATTTTTACACAGTGTATGTATATAAGAGATAAGGAAAGTCATTACAAAAGAGTTTTCCTCCAGTTTTCTCACATCTCTTATAGAAAATCTATTTCTATTCTGTTGACAGTCTCCTACTTTCCAATAATACTTACTCACAGTTTCACTGACTTTCCTTAGTTTTCGCACTTGGTTTCTTGTATGTTGTGGCTGATAACTCTCAAAGGCATCTCTGCTGTGTGTAGCACCAACTCAAGATGTGTCTTCATTCAGCTTCTATGCTGGCTGGGCCTACCTGCTGTCAGGGACAACTTAAAGGGAAGCTCTGGCATTTTATTTTTTGCTTCTGACCACTTGCTAACAGAAAAGTTTCTATTTCCTGATTTAACTTGTTTTGACTGTCCATATATACTGGCCTTTTCTTAAGTTTAAGGATGTCATCAATTAACGTGTTTTTTCATCTAGAATCTTGTACCTCATTACAATGTTTTAGTCAAAACACCACATGTATGACGATGATACTATAAGATTATAATGGAGTTGAAATACTCCTGTTATCTAGTAACAGCATAGTTACCCATAACACCATGACGCCATTGCAATGCATTATTCATGCTGGTGTAAACACACTTACTGTGCTGCCAGTCATATAAAAGTACAACACATACAATCATGTATAGTACATAATACTTGATAATGATAATAACTGTGTTACTGGCTTATACTTTATATTTTATCATTATTATAAATTGTACTCCTTTAGTTACTAAAACAATTTCTGTGAAACAAAGTGCTATGTTGTCCCAATAGCAACCTCATACATCTATGTTTCTTTGTCTAACGATTGCATTGACAGACCCAGTTGAGGTTATCCTGTACCATCTAGGTTTGTGTATGAACACCTTAACATGTTTGCACAACAAAATTGTCTTATTATACATTTCTTGAAATGTATTCCTGCTGTTAAGCCATGTATGACTGTCTTTCCTATGAGTGTTTGGAGGTTGAAAGTGTTTGTATAGATCTACTTTTATAGGGTCCCTATGCCTCTGGAATGTTCTGTTGATACTGAAACCCTGGTAATTTCCGTTTTCTTCATCATTACCTTTTCTAGACACTGGTGCTTATGTTATGTTGATCATTCCTATGCAGATGTGCCCAGAGGATCATTTAATTGTTCTCCTTTAACTGGAAGGCCCTGAGCTAATCTGCACATGATCCTTTCCATCCATCTCTGGACTTGTTTTTCTTTCTTTCGAATGCATAATTACTGACTTTGCTAAAGAGGATTCTGCTTTCAAGTTTCCAGAATAAAAAGAAGATGGCTGTCTGCATATTAACATGATGGAAAAATTTTAAGTTTTTCATCATGTGTTAGCTTATTTGTGACAAATAGATAATACACCTGATGGCCATTAGGAACAGAATATTTGTCAGAGCATTCTGTCTGTTGTTCAGAGGCATTGGTGGTACATCATAATATTTACATAAGACATGAAAATGTTGCATTATGAGTATTTGGTATCTTTACCATATCTCTTTGACTGTTCTCATTTAACTGAATTCCAGAAAAATGTTGCTAATATCATTGTTTGAAATAAGATAACCAAGAGGCATATGGACATTTACTTCTCCCACATTGCACCCTCTATCATAATATGGTAAGCTAGAGTAGTGTGACTTGTTGAAGCATATGCATAATGAAAAATTAATAGCTATGCAGTGATGTAATGGTATAGGACACTGTATTCTGATTAGGATATTTACATATTTCTGCCAGTCAGTCATTACATTTTATTTCTCATAGCGATGATTGTGTATTTAGAAAAAAAGAGGATGTTTTGTGTTAGTGTTTGTGATGATTAGTCGTAATGCTGAATGCATCGGAGAAGAAGAGAAATAAAAGGAAGGAGTAGGGAAGAGGAATAAAGTGATGCAGTAGAAAGGAGAGAAGAAGAGCGAGAATGTGAATTGCTGTGTGGGTGGCCTGTGTATATGTGACACAGATGCATAATTTTGGAAGTTTGAAATTTCTATATCATCATTTTGGAACATTACCAAGTAGTGCAATGCTGTGATTGAGTTAAAACTAATTCTGGATAGATATAAAATGGTACCTAGCATAAATGTATCTTATGGTTTGAAACAAAACATACTAAAATAATCTGTTATTAGTTACTCTTCCTTAAAAATATTTAAGTTCTTTAATAAAATGAACAAGGGTTCTGCAAATGTCCTAAATGGGATTGTTCACATTTTTGACGAATTTATGAGAGAGAGTTATAAATTTCCTCACTTGTGTGTATCATTGGCAGCTTAATTGTTCTCTATAGTATCTACTCAGCTCACTCATCTTCTGAGAGAACTTCTGAGTCTCACAGTACCTGCAGGGCATGGGAAGCTCCTCATCCTGCTGTGCAGACTCTCCTTTGCTACAGTGCCCCCTGATCACCTCACTCTACACCCAATCTTTTTGTGCCTTAGGCTCCAGCGATGCCAAACCCTTTGCCAGTCTGCATTTCTGTCCCCCATTCCTGTGCAGGGCCACTATGGAATGTCCTTCTCCATCCTTCTGTGACTAAATGCTGCCCATTTTTAAGCTCTTCTGTTCATATGTCTTCTCCCATAACAGTTACAGCTGAGGTATCTGAATAGTTCTCCTCTCACCTGTGGACTGGCTGAATTCCTTATTCTCATCTCTCTTAAGACAGTAAAGTGTAGAAACCTGGATATGTATTTGGAGGGCCTTGAATTCCAGTTACTATGTACGAATTATGTGGTTTTTAGTGTAATACCTAATATTGCCAAGCCTCATCTCTGAAATAGAGGTGAATAAAATGCATATATATCTCATGGCTTGGGATAATTAGCATGATATTTGAATCATATAGAGCGTAGTGCTTAGGCCATAATTAACACTGTGTATTCTGTGATTGTTACCAAATTCCACTGCTATCTTCTCTGTGATTCATTGGTACATCATCTCTCCATAGGTTTGAGGTCCTTGGAGGCAGTGCCTGAGCTAGGCTTGTCTTTGCAACCCCAAAGAATCAAGCACGGTTTGGGTATTTATTTTTTAATACTTAAAGGTAGTGTCACCCTGCCCCAATTTCTTCTACCACATTTGAGTGGAGTGTGACTGAGTGATTTGTGAATCATTCTTTGGGATGGTGTGTTGTATTTACTTCATCTATATTTTATGTGACACAACCTTTGGCTTTCTTTCTTGAAGGGACCAGATGAGACATGGAAGTCACTGGTCTGGATGAACTTGTTGATGGTAGGCACAGTCCCAGTGTGATGAAGGGCCTAGCTTCCTCTGATTAGGATACAGTGGAGTGTGGAGTATGGTTTAGCCTGTGCATACTCATTATCAAAAAGGGTGGCATTTAAAGTTATTGTGAATTGAGCTGTTTATTTAGTTATTGAGAGTTGAGCTGTTTAATTTATAAATGATATAAACCCTTTTCAGAGCTGAAAATCAACTTCTTTAGAATTTCGTTTCCCAATTTGTTCATTTGGACCCTGTGGACTTTGTGGTGTGCTGGGTCTTCAAGTCTTCCCTGCACTCCAACTCCACGTGGATGAGAGGATGTCTCTTCTATCTTTTGAGTCAGAAGACCAGAGATCTGGTCTCGATGTTGCCATTGACTCAATGTGACCTGCTGATATTTTTGAAACTTCTGATTCTCACCTTCCTCTAATACGAAGATGTGATGGTGTCTACCATTAGGGCTGCCATAGGAATAAAGGATACCAAAGTACTGTGTGAGAGAGCAAAGTATGGCGTGTACCGACGGTCCAGTGAATGTTAGTTACCTTCCTTCATTTCCTCCCCAATCCCTGCTTTTTTTTCTGCACCTAGGCTTTTGTGAGAAATAAGCCTGACAAAAGCATAAGCCTAGATCTCAAATAGGGCAGACCCTTTCTCTTTCAACATCTTCATTTTCTAAGCCATGCCATGGTAAACTGATTTTAAAGAAAAACCATTTTTATTTTTCAAAAATATTCACTACTCTAATGATTATTGACACTGAAGCTTTTATTTATGTGAAGGATAAAACTTGTACCTTATTTTTTTAAAAATGTATTTGTAACACCTCAAGGCTCAATGATTTTTTTTAATTAAAGAGACAGTAAACCTTGAGGAAAATGATGAACTGTAAGTGGAATGATTTGAAAAACTCACCCCCAAACCACTGCAATAAATGCATCAGTGTTTTCAACTGTGGAATTTTGAAGAATTGAGAGAGTGTAGCTTCTCAGTCTTTGTTCCTTTGAAAATCAAGTTTGCCTTTCAAATAGCAAAAATATATGAATTTTACCTTTTAGAGGAAATTAATATCTCTAGTAATTATGAGGTTTTATTATCATTATGTATTTATATTCATTTTAAAAACTCTAAAGTCCGATCTTGAGAGCATTACTACCTCTGAGTTAAAATTTCTTCTTTTGCTGTATATACTTTTGGTCAGTTTCATACCTTAGTTTTCTGAAATCTCTGGGAATTTTTTTCCTTTATTCTAACACTCTTGGCTAAATGAGTACTTAAAATTAGTGCTATTGGTTATGATATTGGTATGGTTTTTTTTTCAGTTCTGGGGAATCAAACACAAGGCCTTACTCATGTTAAGCAAGTGCTCTTCCAGTGAGTTACACCCCTGTCCAATGGTATGATAATTTATTATATTAATTAAAATGACAATTTATTGTTAGAGAAACATTTTTCCACCTAAAAGAGCCAGGGTATTTTGTAAAAGTGTTCAGGTTTGTAATGAGACTACATAGACCGCTTATGTTTTCCTCTTTAGGAGAAACAATCTGAAGAAATGAATTCTTAATTATCAAATGGATTCACATATCATGTGTGCCAATATGAAATATATTTCACATACACCTTTAACAACTAGCAGACAAGAATAAAATTGACTGAGTCTATGGTTATGCTTTGTAAGTATTGGTGATAGCTTTAATAAATGAGGTTTCTTTCATGTCTTAAGCCTACTTATATTGCTAATTTATTATCTCTAAATAACATAGAGAAGCATGTGAGTTCAGCTTAATGGGAAGCTGATACACAGGAAGTACAAATTGACTACAATAATACTGGCTTCAGTGAAGCATTTTTAGATTGATGGCCTAGTCATATGATCCTTTCCTTGACAGTATTAACTTCTTTGCAAATATCTATTCTAAATAACTTGTTCTGTTGGGAACATAATCATTCTTAACCAAGCAGTGAGACCCTATCCAAGCTTATCAGCTTGACAATTGATGAGGCAGATGAGAGATGACAAAAAATTATTTATCTATTTGTCTTAATCCATTTTCTGTAGCTGAAATTCCTGAGGCAGGGTGATTTATAAATAAATGGGGTTCATCCTTGGCTCACAGTTTTAGAGGTTAGGAAGTTCAAGATTGAGTTATAGCATCTGGTTAGCTTTGATGAGCGGTCCTGTGCTGCATCATAGAATGGTAGAAATGTGGAAAGGAGAGGTGACCACATGTAGGAGGAGCCCATGTTCAAGAAATATCATCAGAAAATTCTAGGACCCTTTTATAATTAATCTGCCTTGTGGTAACTAACCCAGTTCTGCAGGACCTCTGTGAGACCTATGTCTGTTGCTAAAGAATTAACCTAATTGCTTCTTTATTCAGTAGTCTTCAGACTTGAACGCAGGGCCTTGTGTTTTCTATGTAGGTACTCCAGCCTTTGATGCACAGCCCCAGCAATAGCCTTCTCTTGAAACAGACATTAATCCATTCATGAAGGCAGTGCTCGTATGACCTAATTACCTTCTACTATGTCTACTTTCCTGGCATTGCCACCCTGGCAATCAAATTTCAGCATGTATCTTGGTAGGAGCAAACCACATCCAAACCATAGTACCCTTTGTTTTAAATGAATTAAGTATGTTTCTATTTGTGTTTTATAAATTATTTATAATACCCTTGGGAACTTAGTTTACCTACCCTTTTAAAGCACACATAATTCCTATTCATCAGTAAAATTTATGTAGCATAGAAAAAGTGTTTATATACATTTTGTATTGATTGTTCTAGAAATTTCTTCGGCTAGTCATTCTTATATTTGTTTGGACAGAAAATAATTGTGATACTGAGGGAAATTAAGTGACATTTGTTTAGCTGCATTTTTTTCCCTTTAGAGTACAGAATGTCTTTGAAGACTTGTAAGCCATGGTCAAGTTGTAATTTAGCTAAATTCCTCTGGCAGTGATGTGAATGGTCAGTTCTTGAAATCTGGAAGCCAGGTCATGTGTCATTCTTGGCTCTTTCATTTCTATCATTGCCAGTACTCCATGCATCAGGAAAGTTGTGAGCTAGAATTTCAAGACATATAAACAAGCCAACTACTCAAGACCACACTTCTATCTCCCTGGTCTCAGCCTATCAACTCTTCCCTTCATCTATAGTAACTGCCTGTTTATTCACAGAAGTTTTAAAACTAAATATATCAACTCACCAATCTAACATCTGTAGCAAGCCCTAACAGTTGAGCAAAAGATTTAGTTAATAAACAGACTGAAAGAAAATATCAAATCAATGCAATACATGGCAATATAATTTCTGTTGCAAAATTACACTGTTTGTTTCTTGTTTTCAAATGGTCTTGCCAGATTAAAGTTGCTGTTCTGGATTTTTTACTCTTTTAAGATAATTATATTCAATTTATGAATTTGTTTTGATTTTTAATAGAGCATCTAGCAAATATTATGCAGGAATTCCAAATTCAAATACACATCAGCCTGAATCCTGCTGTTTCTTTTTTTTCTACTCTGGTGAAGACAAGTCTCCTTGAACAAATCCCTACCACAGTAAAAGCAAAGATCGTATTTTAAGAGCATTTTCTGCCACTATTTGAAGAAAGGTCCTAGGACTGTTAATTGAGACTTATACATTTTAAAAAAGAAAAGGATACAAGAGAAAAGCAAAGGAAAGAAGAGAGAAAAAAAAGGAAGGAAAAGGAAAGAAAAGAGGAATTGATACAGAAATGGAGGACAGGGAAGGTTAAAGGAAAATTTATGTTATTTCCCAAATGCTCTCTTTTCTGTGCATGATAAAGTTAATGAATTTTTAGACTTGTTTTCTAAACTCAGAAAACCTAAATGACTTCTTTTTTGTAATGAGATCTCCATAAAATTGTATTATCCAAATTAAGAGGCTAAGAGGAAAATGCTTCTTCAGCCACTAAAATATTAAGCTTACCAATTATTTCATATCATAATATCTGTATTTCTCATTTTGGTTTTAGGAGTGGGTTTCTAAACAGCATCATTTTGTGATTAGCAACTTAGGCAGTCATTTCCCTTTGTCTGGAGTCTTTGGTAAAACCTTCTTATACAACTGTCCCCTTATGTGTAATGCAATGTTTCCAAGTTTGAAAATCATTTTGGATGAACTCACATATCTTGCAATACTTCCTACTCAGATTTTCCTCTAACTTATGTTTAACAGAACAAAACAGACTTTATTATATGAAATGAGGAAAGTTGTGAGTAAAAGGACTTCAAACAGACCTCCAAATCATTGATCTGCAATTGCCAAATACATTTTTGTCTTTGTGTGTTTAAGAAGTTGTCACTCTAGAGACCTCATTGCCTCATGCCAGGCACACCTCAAGTTTCTCTGAAAAAAACAAATTACCTTGTCTTTGAGTCTACTGAGGTTTCCTGTCCCACTTCTATATTTGTCTCTCCTTTTGATCCTCTTCTCATCTAATTTTAATGAATTCTACTACTTTTTTAATGGACATACAATCCACATTTATCAAGTTTGGGACATTAACTGTGGCATAAAAGCAAAAGTTTTTTTTTTATTTAAAAATAGATGACTGGGCTGGGGCTATAGCTCAATTGTAAAGTACTTGCCTAGCATGCATGAGGCCCTAGATTCTACCCAAAACACCTCAAATATAAATAGATAGATAGATAAACAATTGTGAGTTAGTAACTGTGACCTTTTTTCCTTAATGTGTTCTTTTGTATTTGTGTGGTATAGTTATATCACTTTCATGGAATGTTGCTTTGGTAAACCTACTTTAGATCAGGGACTTGGTCTTTCATCTGTCCAGATTTCACACTTGGCATGGTGTGCACAGTATTCAACTAGAATGTACAGATTGCACCTCTGACTCATAGTCATACTTTGAGGTTTTCTGAATCTTCAGTTAATAATATTAAGTCTCTTGAAGACACATTTCTCCCCTTGTACCCTAGCTCAGAATGTAAAAGATTATTTTTAGGTTTTGCCTCTCTGGCCTATGTAGGTGACATGGTGAGAAGAAGGTTCCATTTCCAGATATGTATAGTATCCCTTCTAAATGTCCAAGGAATTAAACCCTTAAAATGCACTGTTAGGCATAAAAAATCAGATTTGGGACATTTTTAACATGATCAAAGCAAATCCCAGGTTGAGAGTCAATATAATTTTGAAGTAAGAACCAAATTTAGGACATGAAATCTTGAGGGCAAGAGGAGGGACGTCTCAAAGCACCTGACTCACAAGGACCCAGTGGAAATGATGCTACACATTGAGAAATATAAGTAGCTCTTCTTCACATTTGGAATATCTTCCACAAATGCATATTCTATGCCTCAAAGGGTGGCTGTGCATGTGTCTGGGCTTGCAATAGGCATTCCTGAGAATTTAAACCCATATCTTATACGTGTGTGGCCCATCGCCACTGGAATTATGGGCTACCAAGCCATCAGCCCTCCTTGTAAATAAACCCAAGTTTCCATACTGTTTGCCAACTCCTTAGTCTCTGCTTCTTTTGTCCTTCACATTTAGATGACATTGTTATCCTCCATAAAGTGTCATGAACTGAAATGGGCAAAGGAGGCATATGATATGCTAGCTGTACACCTCTTGAGCCCTTTGTATTTCTTCCAGGTTGGCAGGAGAAGAGAGAGCAATATTGAACTCATTGAAATCATCCCTAAAAAAGGAATTATGTAGATTTTTCCTTGGGGGTGAATATCAACGATGAGTATAGCTGTATCTGTTCTCACATTCTGAATGCTGATGTAGGAGACAGGTACCATTGAAATTGATGCAAGAGTCAAACACGATATCCTACCATTTATCAAGAGAAAACTGAGATCATTATACACACCTTTCTCACTCCAAACCCTGATGGAAAGGCCTTGCTTGCTTTTTCAGTAAAATCGATGCAAATAGAAGCTATCATGTCTTTAGCATGTGCTAAGAAGTTTCCACACAGTATGCTGCATGTAATTTTATTATCCTCATTTTATGGATTATAAAACTGGACAATCAGACAAGGAGGAAGTGATCAAGCTCATGAAATGTTAATATATGAATTTAAACCCAGATCTTGAGTGTTTCCAGCCTTCCACACATGGCAACTTTTTCACAGTAATAAGGGCCACCCAGCACATAATGGTTAAAAAAAAAAAGCCAAACTTTTAAAGTCAGAAAACCTGAGTCAAATCTTAACTCGAGTAGATTCTGAGTGTGTGAATTTGAACACTTTCTCTGAACTGAAGCTGCCAGGCTGATTGGCCCAATCAAATCTGTCCCCTTCCCAAACCCAGAAGTAGCCATTGAAATTTTGAGGTTAACAAGAAGCATTACTTTGCCTTCCTTACAGTTGTCCCTAGGTAATAGGGTGACTGTCTTATGTTTGAAGGCTTGGCACTATACCATTGTCAACAATAAAATAAGGACCCTGACACAAAGTCTGTATCCCTTATGTCTTTACCTATTGACTCAAATAGAGCAAATTTGCTCTAGTTACTCCAGGGACCATGTTGTCACCATGAAGTTTTAAGTCTTGATTTGTGTAGATTGAAACATAGTCTGAATTTCTAGAAGAGCTTGAGTGAATCCTACATATTAGCCATGAGATCCTGCTGGGTATTCTGATAATTCTCAAAGTTCTCTACCATTGGAGATAGGCAGTGAATTGTAGAGATTAAAAAGAGACTGATAATTCTTGTCTATGTGGCTTGATATTTGTGAATCCAGGATTTCTCATGTAATTATTGATGTTACTAATCTTAAAATGATAAATTTGTTGTGAGGCATCAATGAAAGATGAAGCATTTATTGTAAGTTGTAAGTTATTAAAAATTGGAGTGTCTGTGTTCTAAATTTTACCATTCTGCTCAGAAACACAGAGATAGACATACACAACTTTATCCCTAATGTTTCTAGTGAATAATTTAGGGAGATTTTTGTGTACATGTGGACTGACATTCTAATCTTATTATACTCCAAATAATTTGAAAGTACTGTGGTTTCGACTTCATTGAATTATATCAGAACATTCTAGAAATGGCTTTTTCCTCCCCCACTCCCTTTTCACTTGTCACATTTATGTAAAAAAACAGCTCAAAGGTCAGGTGTACTTTGTTTTAGCTTCCTTTGTCTCTCCCAAGGTTGAGTGGTAAATACATGATTTGTTCATTCTTTTAAAAAAGTGTTGAGTGCTGAGTAAGTACCAAGCATTGTGAATGGAAGGGGAAAGAGCAATGATGTTATCTAATTCACATTTTGAGAAGATCACTCTGGCTGCTTTGTGGAAAATGCTAAGGGATGCTGAGGAGTGGTCCAGATGTATGGGACAAGGGAAAAAGTGAATGATTAGTTATAATAGAATCATAGAGTTCCAAGGAAGAAATTTGTTTGTAATATCACCTTTTAGAAATTTCAAGAGAGAAAGGCACTGGACACCAGTGGCTCATGCCTGTAATCCTAGCTATTCAGGAGGCAAAAATCAGGTGGGTTGCGCTTCAAAGCCAGCCTGAATAAGTAGTTTGCCAGACACTATCTTAAAAATACCCTTTACAAAAAAGAGCTGGTGAAGTGGATCAAGGTGTAGGCCCTGAGTTTAAGCCCCAGTACTGCAAATTAAATAAATAAAGAGAGAGAGAGAGAGAGAGAGAGGAATGTAATAGAGAAATGCAGTGGAGGTGATATACAGCAACGAAAAATTTCATTTTGCTTTAAAGTGATTCCTTAGAGTAGTAGCATGTGTAAACCACAGTTTATAAACCATTAGTGGTCTTAGAACAATTTTGTGTTGCACTCATCATTTAAATCATTCATTAGAGTAAAACAAAGCTGAATACATGTCATGAAAATTTTATACAGTAAATTATTGTGTAGGATTTATAAGTAGTTACATGTCTCCACAATTATATAGGAACAGTTGATTTCTATGTTCTTTCCCAATGCATTGCAAAATAAATATTAGACTGGTTCTCTTTTTTTTCCATCTCTATCAGTCAAAAGTATTGTATTATTTACTCAATGTTGACTTACTCGGTAATTCTATATTTAATTCTACAGATATTTGCTGATGTTCTCCATTTTCCAAGCACTCCAGTTTACGAGATTCCTTGATAAATCAGGGTAACAAGGACCCTGTTTACTTGAAGTTTTTGAATAACAGGAGAAACAGGCATTACATCTAGTAATAGTCATAACCGACAGTATTTCCTTATAATCCCGCGGAAGTGCAGAAGACTTGTGTAGCCTGCTGTTAGAGCACTTAGGAGATTTAAAGAGAATGTGCTAATATGTAGTTTGGAATGTCAAGAAAAGATTTTTGAACTTTAAATGAGTATCAGATAGAAAGACAAAATTTGGGACCTAAGCAAGCATAGTGTTCCAATGATAGAGGTAGATGATGTTAAGAAAAAAAAAAGGGTTGTTCTAAATTGTGTGTCCAATAACGTTACTTACTATGAATATTAAATAATCATGCTTAAAAGAAAAGCATAAAAAATGATTGAGGACAACTAATACCTATCATTTGGCCCTATTTTGAAAGCATTTTGTATATTGCTTTGAATTTTTTCTTGGTTAATTAGGAAGAGTAAGTTTAACCAAGGGGAGGTCCACAGAAATTGGTACAAAGTGACTCACAATCATGGCTGCCTGTGTATCTGCCTCCTGCACAAATCTGTTGCTCAATGGCACTCCCATTATGGTTGCTCTTGATCCATCTTCTGGTCTCTTTATTTTGATCTCCATTTTCCTCAGTACCCATAAGAACAAAATTTGAATAAAATAAAAACAGTATTCATTATTTTAAAAATAATTTCTTTGGATCCACTAATGTCATCAGGAATAATCCTATGTAGTATTGACTGTGATCATTTTGACACATCCAGATGGTGATTTTAATTTAGCCTTTCACCCAGGATCCAATAGAAGGCAAGTGCTTGCCTAGACTAACTATTGTAGAAAGACAGGGACCTATGTGGAGAGCTCTTTTGTGTCAGCCTACAGACTGAAGCACTGCGGTCTTCATTTCTCCTATTTGTTTCAAGTGTGAAGTTGATTTTAAAATTTAACTGTGGTTTCCTTAGATGTGTTACCACTGGCAGTTAATTATGTAGATATATCAAATACGCATTTTCTTTAAAAGTGTATTACTATTTTGCCTTTATCCACCAATGATTCTTGGATAAAAGGTGGTAATAAAATGTTAATGTGTATTTAGTTATATGAGAAAAAGTAATGTAAAATTTCTGAGGTGTAAAATGAGATGCATAATTGCTTCTAAAAACACAAGAAAAGAAAATTCAAATATATCAAGCCCTCCGAAGCAAGGGTTCTTGATCAGTGGGGGCCAGCATTATTTTCATCTGCCTCTGAACAGAAGACTGGATCTGTCTTCCTTATATTTCCCCTCTAAATCACCTTCAGGGTACTTATATTCCTTAGGGCCTTTGGGAGGTTCAATACTTCACCAGGCATATCTTCCTGGCATGTTAACAGAGGTTTTGGACTCTGGAAAGCTCTAGGAACAGGGATGATTCAAGTCTTAGCCTTTAATCCTTTCATTTGGCACTTCCTCTGTCAAAGTAATCTCTTCAGGCTTTGGCAAGTGTGATTACCTTTTAATGCATGGGAGGGGTTTCCTTTCACAGTGAAGCAAAGTGTGGTCAAGGTTAGACAGTGTGCAGTGGGTTCACAGAAGAAGGGATGGATGCATACTTTCCTAATAGAAACTTACACAGGAATTTGGAGGAACTCCCATCTTTATATGGGATTGCTATAGTTTGGATAAGTGTCCTCAGAGACCCATGTGTTAAAGGCTTGGTCCCAAGTCCATGGTGCTATTGGGAAGTGGTAGAACCTTTAAGAGGTGGGCCCTGTTTGAAAGTATTTCAGTAAAGTGGAGGTGTGTCCCTTCAGATTTGGGGCCTTATTCCCTTTTATTTCTCTCTTCACACACCTTGTCATGAGGTAAATGGGCTTCTTCTTCCACATACACCCACCATGAAATACTGAGCCACTATAGGCCCCAAAGCAGTGGGGCCAATCAATGGACTGAAATTGTCAAAACTGTGAATTAAACCAAACTTTTCCTCTTTTACATTGATTGATCTCAGATATTTGTGTGGTTATGGAAGACTGAATAACACAGGAACATCGACCAGGGTGGTGGATGGGAGTGATACTGTAGCACTTGGACTTTTCAGCCCCAGCCACACCTACTTTGGGCATTTACATTGTGGAGAACCAAGGACAGAAGCAGCTCTATCTGCATGTAGGCTCTAAGACACAGGGCAGAATGGAAGTTTCTTATTATGACCTAGTCATGCCAGCACTGATGTGAGCTGTGAGGTTCTTGGCCTCTTCTTTACTCAGTGAGGGAACTATAAACTAAACTTGTGTTTCTTTTGTGCCCTGAGAAGCAGAGACAACAGAGCTAAGCCTCATGAAATATTAGAAGTAGGGTGGGTTCTTCCAATGCTGCCGAACTATTAATAATGGGAATATGCCTTACAGTTCTAATGGGGCACATTGAGAAGGGATTTCCCTTGTATTATCGTATTTACCTCTCAAGTGACAGTATAAGAAGGAACACATTCAGCCTTATTTTCCAAACAAGGAAACTCAGTCTTAGAATGGTTAAGCTCCTGGTCAAGGTCATGAGCACATACAGCTTAGGTATCAGAGGATGTTTAAATGTTGGTGTTCCTTTCCGAAATGTGTGCTTGTAACCACTGTGCCATGCTACTTTAAAAGTGCCCCCTCACGCTTTTAGGCCTGAGAAAAGTAGTAATGACATTGCTGTAAGAAAGCTTTCTGAAGTATATGATGTGGTTTTGAAAGTGAGAGGTATTCTGTTAGATCTAGAAAATCAGTACTTTGCATTGATATAAAGAGGCTAGTACATCGAATCAGTTTTTAAATTTATATAGCACCTATTCTTTGTGGAGCTTATTCATGAAATATTTCATTGTTCCATCAAACAATTCCTGTACTTCCAGGGCTCCAGTCAGCTGATCATATACTGCCCAAAATAACTCTGCCTAAGCAGAGAAGTTTCAGAAGCAACTTCATCAATAAAAGTTTTTGCTTATTGATGACACCATTTTCTGAGAATAAAACACAGATGGACATTTGTGGGAGTATAGGTTTTCCAGGCCAGCCCCACCTGCCTGACTTTATCTTTGGGATGTAAAATCTCTGGCTCACTCAGAGCCCTGTGTTTGCATATCACAGTACCCAGGAGGTACCTGGAAGCAGCTCAGAAACTCAAGGCTCTACCTTCTCTGGAAGATGGAAGAAATGCCTTTGAGGAACAGAAGCTCCTCACCTTATGAGTGCAATACTATCTTGTGACTGGTGGGAGACATTTCTTAAGATTTCAAAGTAGAACTTGGTGTCCAGAGGGCAGATAGGGTGCTTTTCCTGTTGGAGACTGAGCCTATGACTTAACTCTGCCAAATACGTAGCGAAGTGACAGAAGTCTTCCCATTAGCCCACTTCACACATGGAGTTATGCTTAAATGGGAATTCCCATTTGAGGGAAAACTTTCCTGCCTCCACCTGTCAGTGGAATGGTGTGAAACTTTCCCATCATTGGTAATTTTCAACATTTACTTTCTCCATGAGTTGAGAAGGTACTGAAATTCGTCCAGTGCAAAACTGAGGAACAGGAATTGGGAAGTTTTATTTTTCTTGTTTATGTGAATTTTTACCCTAGTATAATTTTAATATAAATTCTTAGTATAAATTTCAATATTTTAAGTAATAATGCTAGTCAGAATGTTTTCGTGAATAAGTTTCATAAATTCACTTTTTATAAGATTTTTTTCCCAGGCAAGTTGTATTTTTTAAAACAAGTTTATCTTTATTAATAGTAAATATATTTACAGAATTTTATAAGAATGCTGTGTCCATTACCTCTAATTTTCTTACTCATGAAACCTATAGGCAGTTACATATTTTTTTCAAGGATCAAGTTTTGTTGTCATAGTTTAGAATTATTCTAGGGCTTAATTGGAGGCATAAAGTAGGAGTACTGGCTGGCCATTTAACATGCTTATGGAAATACACCATTTATGAGGAAATAAAACGGAAAAATAAAATGAAACTTAATATTCCAACAACAGGATATCAGTTAATAAGTATTAAACAATTATGAAAACCTTTATTTATATGTATCTGGAAGAACAGTTGCTCACATTCTGTAGTTGGATGGAATACATACCAAAAAAATTTTAACATCCAACTAAGTAGTAAGCATCAAAATGCCAAATTTTCATGTTCTTTGACAAAGCAGCTTCTTGAAGGAACTTACCTACCAATATAGCTTGGAAAAGCCCCTCCTACTGTTTTATTCAGTCATACTGCTTAGGGTTGAGCTGGCCATTTCTTAAGCTGGCTCAGTACCTTCAGGCCTCTTGACCTTGATTCATCCTCCCCTCAATCCAAATAGAAAAATAAAAATCATAACTAAATGCCTGGTCTTAATGGACAACCCACAGAGCTAATCCAATGGTTGATAAAGAGAAGTACTCAGATCCCTACACCTGTAGTTACCTATAAACCTCCCGCAATCCCTGTCAAGGGGAACTTTCCCTTCATTTCCCTTCTCTCTGGAATTAGAGGCCCTCCCCTATCCACAATGTACAAGCAACCTAACATTCCCCACAAATTTAAATTTTCATAAAGGATGGAAGAAACACTGGCTTCACACAGCTTCTGCTTCCAACTCTGCCCTAAACCTTCCCTCTTACATGTTAGTGTTATCTAACACTAACTATAAAACAAAACTATAATATTTTGTACCCCTCAAAAGTATAAGATGTTTCCATAACTTGGCTATTGTGAATAGTGCTGCAATAAACATGGGTGTGCAGGTGCCTCTGGAGTAACCTCTGTCACATTCTTTTGGGTATATCCCCAAGAGTGGCATTGCTGGATCAAATGGTAGATCAATGTCTAGCTTTTTAAGTAGCCTCCAAATTTTTTTCCAGAGTGGTTGTACTAGTCAAGATGCCCCACCACTGACGAGTGGATTAAGAAAATGTGGTATCTATACACAATGGAATTTTATGCAGCCATGAAGAAGAACGAAATGTTATCATTCGTTGGTAAATGGATGGAATTGGAGAACATCATTCTGAGTGAGGTTAGCCTGGCCCAAAAGACCAAAAATCGTATGTTCTCCCTCATATGTGGACATTAGATCAAGGGCAAACACAACAATGGGATTGGACTTTGAGCACATGATAAAAGCTTTAGCACACAAGGGAGGGGTGAGGATAGGTAAGACACCTAAAAAACTAGCTAGCATTTGTTGCCCTTAACGCAGAGAAACTAAAGCAGATACCTTAAAAGCAATGGAGGCCAATAGGAAAAGGGGACCAGGAAGTAGAGAAAAGGTTAGATCAAAAAGAATTAACCTAGAAGGTAACACACACGCACAGGAAATCAATGTGAGTCAATGCCCTGTATAGCTATCCTTATCTCAACCAGCAAAAACCCTTGTTCCTTCCTATTATAACTTATACTCTCTCTACAACAAAATTAGAAATAAGGGCAAAATAGTTTCAGCTGGGTATTGAGGGGGTAGGGGGGAGAGGGAGGGTGCGGAGTGGGTGGTAAGGGAGGGGGTGGGGGCAGGGGGGAGAAATGACCCAAGCCTTGTATGCACATATGAATAATAAAAGGAAAAAAAAGTATAAGATGTAATTTATTCTTATGTTTTGTTGTTTATGAGCTCAATCAGATAAAAAGCAACTGTAGTTGCTTTGATTGTATGTATTTGGTGATGCCCCACTGAGTAACTCTCAGGCATTAACATTTTCAGGGTGGGAGAACTCAGAAGAAACATAAATGAAGGTGTAGTCTATGGAGGAACTCATATCCAGTTGGGAGGATACAACTACCATAAGTGAAACAGTGAGAAAAAATGTGTCATCCAGCATGAGAAAATGACAATAGCTCCTTAGGAACTGAGAGAAAGGCAGGATCTTTTTGGTCTGGGTAATGACAAGAGCTGCTTACTACATAGAGTGGGTGATTCCTCTGTTCCAGGACCATATGCTTCCTCCTCTTTATTTCATGTAAACAAAGAATCCCTCTAATGTAGGTATAATGGGATGTCCCTTAAAGAGAAGAACAAACTGAAGCAAAGCAAGTTCTTGCTCAAGAGCCCACTCACGGTCAGGAGAAAGCTCAGCTCTCACTGATGCAGAACTGGGGTTTTTAAGAAGCATGACCAAACAGCTAAACAAAAAGCAGTATTTATTGAGCTTGTGGGCCAGGCATTGTTTCAAGTATTTTTCATGTATTATCTCACTTAATCTTTACATAAATCTTGTGGATCACAGACAATTAAGTACTGGTCTAGGACCACAATACAAGCAAAGAAAAATTTTGGTTGGAATTGAGGAATGGGAATAATTTTGATTAGTAAAATCTGAGCTGAGACGTCATGCTTGGGTTGGCTAGTCTTCCTAACCTTGACAGAGCAGCATGAAGCTGTGGAGGTCAGGCAGGAAGATGCCAGCACTGTACTGCACATTGTCACTGTCAGACCAAAGGTACAGAAGAGGAGCTTAGAAATAGCAGGATAGAGGACAAAGAGGGGTGGAGACATAAGAGATCCCTTAGAAAGCCAAAGGCCTAGGCTGACTAGCAAGGCATTAAGATACAGAATGGGAAAGAAAGGTTCTGTTTGAGGTCTGTGTTGATGAAGATGGGATTCTGCTGTAAGCTTTCTTGAAGCCTAAAATCTGTAAGTGGGAAATGCAGGACTTGGTTTACCTTCTTTAAATCAGTGTGTTTCCCAAGATGGTAGCAGAAGTTTTTTCTCTCACGATTTGCACTTGAAGAATCATATGTCTATAGAAAGTCATTTCCAGGTGGGCACACAATGCTGTATTTAGCACTATCTTAAAATGTGAGAAAGGTAATTGCAAAAATCCTCACTTTGAGTCTCTTAAAAATATGATAATTGATTAATTTGTCACCAGATGAACTTGACATCAGATTTTGAAGACAAAGCTGCAGAACATGTTATATATTTTAAGAGACATTTCTAGACATTTTTTTAAGGAGGGACTTAATAAACTGATCATTGATACTTCAACACAGAATTAGAATAATAGTTTGAAAAAACACCTGGGAACAAATTTTGTTTACATTATCTACTAGCTGTATGACTTTGAATGCATAATTTATTTTCTCTGAACCTTAGTTTTCTAATCTGTGAAATAGGACAGTAATATCTATCTTAAAGAGATATCAGTGGATTAATAAAAATAATACTTGTAGGCCAGGAGGAGAGGCTCAATTCCAAAATTCCAGCTACTCAGGAGACAAAGATTAGAGGATCTTGGTTCCAGGTTAGCCCAGGCAAAAAGTTCACAAGGCCCCATCTCAGCTAATAAAGGTTGAGTGTGGTGGCTCATTCCTGTAACCTCAACTGCACAAAAAGCGTAAATAGGAGAATTACAGTTCAAGTTAGCTCTGCCATAAGTGTGAGACCTTAAGAGAAAAATAACCAAAGCAAAAAGGTCTGGGGGAACAGCTCAAGTTGTGGAGTGTCTGTCTAACAACTACAAGGTCTTGGGTTCAAACCTCAGTACCACAAAAAAAATATAAAGTGACTAACATGGAGTCTGGTGAATGTAAACACTCTGTAACCATGTATCATCATTATCATTGTTGTAATTTGCATTCCTATAGAGACATTTATCTGTGAATTTGGTGCAGGCAAACTAGACACCATTAATGATCATATGAGAAGGTAGCAATTTGGAACCTTCTTATTTAGAGATATTATCACTATTAGCAATGTCAATATATAAATTTTATTGATTATTGACTTAATGCTTATATTATGTGCAAAGTACCTGGAGCGTGCTCTGAGAAAGCTTATAGACCAGTATGAAGGGCATAGATAAATATTACTAATGCAATAGAAGTGGTGTAATTGAGTGTAAATATAGAAGCCCAGAGAAGGTACTATTTCTGTGCAGTTGGCTGAGTGCGGACGTTGTCAGGAGAGTTGCATTGGAATGAAGTCTAGGAAGATAAGTAAGAGAGTCCATGAGGAAAGTAGGAGCCCAAGAAAGTTGCTGGCAAAACCCTCTGTCCACCCCACCCTGACTAGGAACAAAGAGTTTGGAGTGTATAAGATAGGAGAGGTGTGAATGAAAGCCAGATAAGCAAGGGCATCTTTTACCATCCTTCCTTTACAGTGTATGCCATTTACTCTGGGCTTAGGACAATCTTGAATTTTTTAAGTGGGAAAATCACAAAATCAAATTTATGTTTTAGGAAGATCAGCAATGGCACAAAGGATACATTTGTAGGAGAAAAAACTGGAGGAACTTTTTATGTTTGAACTGGAAGGTGATGATGACTAAGGCTACATATGGACATGGAAGATAAATAATGGAGTCTCAGCTGCAAGGCTCTGAGAAGTGCAAGGCATTGGATTTTCCTGGAATGTGGAAAGTTAATACAGGAAGAATTATATGTCCAATTTTGACAAATAAAATAATAGTCATACCTAAAATCAAGTAGAAGTAGAAAATGAAAAGCACAACTTCTTGGGAGAAAGAAATTAAATGCTTGTTAACTTACTGATATTTATACAGATTTTCAAGGGACAAAATTTGAATCAAACTGCAACTGTATCATTTAGAAAATTCCATGTTTATAAAAATTGTGATTTTTATTTTATTATAAGTATTGATTGAAACAGTATTTGCAAGTACCTTAAAAAATCATATTTGCCAGACATTTTTAACTTACAGATCTCTTTCACATAAACTGTCTTGTTTGATTTTTTTCAAGAGTCTCATTATTCTTTACTTTATTAGGATTCTACAAATTCCTGTTGAACACCCAATGGGCATCAGGGGTCAATGGGTAGGGAAGACTTTCTCACACGTTCTATGTCCACAAGTTATAATAATTTGTAATAAGAATTCTTAATTTGGCTCATGGGAAGGATATGGGGATAGAGAGATACCTAAAATTTATGTAAAATGTTTTTAAGAAGAGACTTTTACCAGATTTTCTTTTTTCCCCCTAAATTCATGACCTGAATTTTTTTAACAAAGTCAATTTTTTATTGTTATTGTTGTGGTGGGTTACATTGTGACATTTTTAAAAGTTCTTGCAATATATCATAGTTGAATTCACTCCCTCTGCCATTCTCCTTTATTCCTTCTCCCCCTATTCCTGGAACAGTTTTAACAGGTCTCACTGCCCTCCTATTCTCTGGTTTTTGTAAAAAAAAAAAAAAAAGACATCTTGTTTGTTTAAAATAGCTAGACATTGGATTCTTTGTGTCATTTTCATGAATATATGTATTATAACCTGATTATGTTCATCTTTATTTTCTCCTTTCTACCTTAGTCTCCTTCTTATTTATCAGATTTTCAAAAACTTTCATGATCCTTAACTGGTTAAGAACTGTGGTCTTCAAAGCTGAGCCTCAAGCAGTTCATTGACTTGTCTGACTCCCTAAAACTGAGTGAGAGTTGAATCTTTGACCATTGGCTTCTTGAGCCTGCAGTTCTATTCTTCTCTTCAGTATGAATTCCAGTTTACCATCCTTCTGTAAACCACTGCTGTTTCTTGAGTTTTTTGGATTCCTGAAGATTGCTAGTGTACATGTCACTTGAAATCAGGATGCAGCCATTAATTATATTATAATATGATAGGATCAGCTTTAATTTCTTTTGGCTTTTAAAGCACGGAAATATCCAATCCTGTTAGATCTGAAATCAGTGTTCTCTGTTTCCTCTTGGAGAGGAACGTGACATAACTCCTGAAGAAATTATGACATTTCTTTGATCACCTCCTGAAGGCAGAAGAGTGTGCCATTCTAAGAAGATTGCTAGCCCTCTATTGTAGGAGTTAGGACATTGCCTTCAAAATGGTCTTCTTGACTTCTTATAGGAGGGAGATTTGAGCTCCATGGTGAGATAGCCCTTATATTTATACACTGTAGTCTGATACTTGGACCATGCATTTCTAATCAATTTAAGAGTTTAGCAAGTGGAATGACAGGCTGATGAGTTCTTATAGAATGGGAAACAAGGCTGCCTGGGAGAGAGGGGCATAGGGAAATCCATTGTTTTTTTGTTTAGGTACTTTTATCTTTGTACTCCTAAACTGCTGGATTTGGAATTAAGTCAGTTGCCAGAGTGAATGCTGGAGGACAAAAGGGCAGCCTGACTATGAAAAAGCAAAGGTGGAATTTTCTCCACACCCCAGAAATAAATTAATTTGTCTTGGGAAAATCAAGTACAGTGATTTATCATAGACTATTCAACACCTTAGTAATTAATGGAAGTTAGACATAAATGTTTAGCAAGAATTGCCTTTATGTTAGCAGCATTGATAATGCCTATTATGATGCACTCTAATAATTTCAGTCTGCTAGAACTATGTCTAATGCCAAATACAACTTTATCCAGGAATAATAAAGAATCTCGGATTCACTGGTGGCATCCTTCAGGTGTTTACTACTCTGGTTGACAAACATTGAATTAATTTCAATTAATTCAATTAATTTGTTGTTGAATCAAGACAAAAAGAAGATAATTTCATATCAGTCTAATGGATTTATTTACCAAAACTCAAGCAGTTAGACTTGGTGTGTTCTTATGTATGTTTGTATGTGTGCATGCATGTGTTTGTAGATATGTGTGTGTTTTCCTTGATTTAGGATTCTCTCACGTTTTGAAGGAATTATTGTAGATCATATGTCTGGTTATCGTGGTCCTGTCACTTAAAATCTGCTGCTCTGTGGTCTCCCAAATACCAGTTTTTTGTGTCTATTTGGAAATCCAGAAGATTTACAATGAGCAGTTATTTATTTTGTTCATATTAAATGCCTAAAGAACTTTCAGAAAGGCAGGGTAAACTTCTGAATGGGCATCAGTGATTTACGTGTCCATCTGGTGAGAGTTTATTGAGTCCCTATTATGTGCAGTGTAATGGGCTACTTCTCAACAAATAGTGACTAGATGAGCAATGCGTAGCCTAATTATCAAGTCCAAGGCATTATAATCTGTTGGTGGAGATTGTAGGTCAACAATTAATTGTCATGCAAAACAGAATTAAGGTGCCCATGATGTGAGGAGGGTGAGACAATCCACTCTAGCAGATGGCACCAGGAATCTTACGGGAGAGAATCTTAGATAAGATTCTAGTGCCACCACCACTAGAAGAATGACCCAAATAGAGCCCAATCTCTGTCATACACACGTCTTTATCATCCATCCTGTTGTGCCCTTCTGGGTGTGATAATCCTTACTATTCTCAGTGCTCATCCAATGAATCAGGATTATTTAATGTCAATATCTTAATACTTAATGCTCTCAGCAAAAGAAAGAAAGGTATTGCCTATATCATGCTATAGTTCGGTATTCGTAGTAATTCTTCACTATTGGCATAGTTTGACATACGGTTTCTTCATAAAATGTCCCTGGACATTATTACTGGGCCTGACCTTTAGGGAAAGAAAGTCATAAAACAAATCATCAAATGCAATGTTAGATCTGCATTATTAAATATGGCACCTATCAGCCACTGTGAACATATTAGCACTTGAAATTTACTAGTCAAACTTGAAACATAGAGTAACTGTAAAAACTACACTGAGTTTCAAAGACATGGTACCAAAGAAAGTAAAATTTTGCTTCAACTTATATGCAATACAGATTGAAATGCTAAAAGCATTATGTATTGGATTAAATAAAATGTGAAAATTAAATTTACCCCCCCCCCTTTTTAACATGGCTACCAGAAAATTTTAAATTACATGTGTGGTTCTCATTATCATTCATTTGGCCAATGCTACCTTGAATAATGCTTGTAGAAGCATTGCCACAAAAGGTATGTATAAAAGGGTACCCAATGACTACACTGAATCCAAGTGCATAGAATGAACACCAGACCGAGATCCAGGGGCTAGTTCAGTTCCAGCTCAGATTTGGACTCTCAGTGTTGTTATTCTCTGCATCTATCTGGACTACAGTTTATCACCTGAACAAGATGGAAAACATTCAAATGAAGATGACCGCTAAATCCCTTCTCACATTAAGGTCAGTGACTCAACTGTCTTCAGGTATGTAAGATTGGGTCTTATTTGTAACCTTTCCAATATCTCCTCAAAACCTATCCGACAAAGCAGTCTTCCCCATTCCAATTCTCTGATTTACTTAAGAGAGGTTAAGTTTATAATTACTGTAATTTGGAACGTCCTTGAGCAGCCTGAGGCTGGAGCATAGCATTTTTCAATCTGTTCAGTGCTAAGTGAAGCAATTGAACATGTTGTGATTTATAAGGATCTGACAAAGATGTTTTGCAAGGAAATTTCCAGCATTCTTTGAAAAAAAATCTAGGACTATTTGAAAGTAAGCCATTTTTAATTGCAGAAGTTTTTATGATGACATTTCAAATAACTAAAATCAATGAGAAATTATTTTTTATTTTTAAAATCAATAATAGAGAATATTAGGCTAGCTTGCAAAAGTTAAGTTTAATAACCTTTTGATATTAGAAACAGTAACACTTGTTCATTATCAAAGGTAGAAAATTAAGAATATTGCATATATAAAATACAAGAATTGCCCTGGCCCTAACTGATTTTTCTCATGAAAAATCATGTATTTGAATATAGTATTATTATAGAACACATATTATATTTTTAAAACTTTTAACCAGTACCTTACTTTGGGACTTACAGGCAGTTTAGAATATTTTATCCTTACATGTAATAAATATATGTGCATATACCCATGATAATTCAGTAAAGTTTATTTCTTAGTAGAAAAGGGCTGGTCAAAGGTCAGAATATTTTAAGACTTTTTCGTATTTATTAGTAAACTTTCTTTCCAGGAAGGTTGTAATTTCAATTTATGTTTCCCTTAGCAGAGGATGAACTTGGCCGTTTCCTGAAACCTCACCAATATTAAAATTAAGATTTAAAATCATGCTTAGTTTAATAGGTAAAAATCATACTTCATTTTTTTAGAAATATGTGTTTCTTAGATTACTAGGAGAATCAGACATTGTTAATGAGCATATTGGCAATTGCTAATGCTTTTTTGTGTGTTTGTGTGTAAGCCAACTTATTCCTGAGATCTGTCTTCCTTGCTTGAGATAGTTTTCCTTTTTTAAAAGTGAGTTGGTTTGGATAATATGGAGCCTTCAGGGTCTTTCCTGTTTGTTTTGATTTAAAATCCTGTTGTTTTGCAAACAGCCCTTCCCATACACTCCCTATTCATTGGTCATGTGTACAGGTGTATACAGCAGAGGGAAATCACTGCATGTGGGTACCAGGAGATGATCAAGTACTTACAGGAGAAAGAAGGTCATTTAACCCCATTTGGTTCTTTTGTTGCAGTCTTCATTGAAGCAGTTGTTTCTATTTCTTATTTCTGGAAAGGCCTCATAGCAATATTAGTTATATTAATATCTCTGCTATAAACAAGGATAGTCAGTCATTTGGGCTACCACAACTTACTTATTTGAACCATGCTGGTATATCCCCTTGCAAAATCACCTTCATTGAGCTGTCATTACAAGGCCATTATAAGAACGAGCCATATGAAATATTGTAATGCATTTGTAGTGAAAATATTATTGCCACTTTTTTTTTTATAACACTGACATTCCAATATGTGAAGGGTGTAGTCTCAAACAGCAAAAACCCTTGTCCCTTCCTGTTATTGCTTATACTCTCTCTACAACAAAATTAGAAATAAGGGCAAAATAGTTTCTGCTGGGTATTGGGGGGGGGAGGGAGGGGGTGGAGTGGGTGGTAAGGGAGGGGGTGGGGGCAGGGGGGAGAAATGAACCAAGCCTTGTATGCACATATGAATAATAAAAGAAAAAGGAAAAAAAAAAGTAGAGTGCTAGAAAAGGCTAAAGTACTCTTCTGGCTCTTTCTTTTTTCCTGACACTATTCCTAATCACATTGCAATATGCTTGGAAACTCAAGGCCAACTTTGAAGCTTAATCACAATGACAGTATTGTTTATTAGCATCCACTATTTTGGTAACATAACGTTCAGTTCCTCAGCTTTAGTTTTATATGTTTACCTGTAAGAAAATTTTTATTTCATTATTTGTTGAATTTTGTGGATGGATTTTCTTGTTGGTTTTTTTAATGGGGGGTTGGATCTCTCTTTTCCAAGGGCATCAGTGACAAGTATAAATAGAAAAATCTAATTAGTCAGTATCTGTATTTTATTTCTGGGAAAAAGCAAAGCCTATGATTGAGAATAGTTTTTTTAAGATCAGTAAAGAATATTATCATTATTTTCATCATGAATTTTGTATTTGTTACAGGAAAAATAGAATACATTTGTCTGTTTGTGGGCAAAAAGCTGTTGCTCCTGAATAAAAAAAAATAATTTATCTCTGTGATTTCATGGTTTTCATTTTTGGATCTGTTTGCTTGTTTTAATAACAGTACTTCTCTGGTTCAGGTACCAATCTCTTGTTCCATGACATCACTGCTGTTCATACCTTGGGAAGTTAAGTGAGCTTTCATAAGAATGAGTAGACAAAATGAGACTCCTTTCTAGATACCAACTCACCTTTATGGGTGTCCTTTGGGACTATTTAATGGTATGGTTCTGGGAATCTTAATAAATGATAGATGCAGTTGAAGATACATTGTTGCCTTATACAGATTTCATCATTTTGAATGGAAATGTGTATTAGAAAACTAAACAAATTATATGGTAAAGGCTTTATTACTGAAAGTTATGTATTTATTAATGTTCTCCTATTCAAATTATGGGCTTTAATTTCTGCAGCCTTTTGGCAGTAAATGAAGTCATCTGTGAGCACATAACTGTAGGAGAGCTGTTCACGGGAAATATTTTGGACTCTTATTTTATCCAGGGCATTTCTTCTCTAGGGAAACAATTTTAACTATGTTTGAAAGGATGAATTTAAGAATTATTAACATAACTGTTCTTCAAAAATTTAAAAACGATGTTTCTGTCAAATCAGATAATTTTCTTCCTGTGCATTAAAGAATAATATGAGGAAAGCATTAGCTACATCACCATATTTAAATGCATCTTGAATATTGCTCATTTTTTGTAGTACTTTTCAACTAAAATTCAAAATTAGTTCTGTGCACTGCCATTAAGTCTCTCTATCATGGTTGAACTTGAACTGATGGATATGACATGTTACTTCAAGGCTCGTGGTGAGGGGATCAGAGTCTGCCTTTGATGGGGGATTTCAGAAACAGGCAGACTGATGAAGCCTCCATCCATGTGGCTTGCTCGTGGAAGCTGCCTCCATGTGCCCTTGCTCGTGGAAGGTTTACAGAAGAGAGACAGAGAGAGGAGGAGAGAGGAACAGTTAGGCAGTAGGGGAGGGAAGGGCAGAAACCAAGTTAGTGCCACATTTACCCAGGTGAGTTTTGTAAGAAATGTGTTCTTGACTCCGTGTCCAATCCAAAATTCAGTGTTACCCTCACACTGTTGTGATTGGCTTCTAATTTAACATCTGGGAAAATATTTTTCTCAACAATAGAGATTTTCATGAGGATAATATTGAGTAAATGGAATTCTGTAGCACTGTCTCTGTCCCCTTTTCTCTTCTTCTTACCTTAAAAACTGATCCAATATCTGAAAATGTAGTAGTCATTTTGTGAACATGAAAAAAGAGACCATATCCTTCCCGGGAAACACTAAATTTCTGCCCTCCTCCAGATTTCTCATTATATGATGGGAGAATGAATTAAAAAACAACAATGGAACCTTTGCAGCCAAAGATTGTGCTGCTTACACACAAATGCATTCTTAGTTTATATATTGGGTCACCTCAGGTTATGGTGCCATTTGCCTTCTATGCTTCAGTAATCTTACTCTCAATAATAAGGGAGAAGAAAATATATAAACAAACAATCTCATCCCAGTTGATCTTAAAATCTGAAGCTTCCAATCTGCTAAGCCAGGATGGTCCTCACATAGGACTCATTTCACTGCTTGTGCAATGGGTGTAAAGATAGGAAAACCTTATACAAATGTAGCGATTGAAGCTGTTTGTTCTTCTTTCACTTGGCTACTTCACAGTGCAAAACAATATCCTGCCTTAAGATCAGCATTCACCTCTACTTGTACAAACCCTCACTCTAATATTTACATAGGGACCTACCTCTATTTTTTGGCTGCTCTTGTTCATGGATAGAAAAGGAGGTCTGAGTTCCTGAATATAGTGTATAAACCTTGACTATACTTGTATAAGGCACAAAATAACTAAGGGAGGATGGGAGTGGGGCACCCCTGGACTCCACCCCTCAACACAGTCTGTGAGCAGCATGGAGGCTTTGCCTCACTTGCAGGCAATCTTGGCTAGAACCCCAAGGTCATTGTCTTCATGACTCATACTTTCACAGTCTCCCTCCATGTTGCATCAGAACTGTTCCCTCCTAGGACCTGGGTTTGACTATTGTCAAGAAGTCCTGAAGGAGACCACTGCAGCTTCAGAAAAAGTGTTTAGATCATATTTGCACATGTCTGGCAGCAGATTTGTGGACAGAATTCTGTTGGAGAAGCCAGAGTGGGTGGGGAAATTCCCTACAATGTTCAGGTGGTCTGTGGGTAAGCCTCAAAGTTATGTGCCTTGCCACCCAGTCAGTGGGGAGGGGAGTCTCCAGCCCTGTGGTTGCAGAAGTTGTAAACAGTCTTAGCAAGGCCCCTCACTCTCCAGAACAAGAGTATGGATTGGTGAGATGCTTCTAGCTGACAGTGCACTCTTTGATGGTTTCACGGATGCATTTGTTAAAATGGTCGTATGGGTATCAGAACTGAAAATGTAGCCAAAAATGGCAAATGAGTAAAGAACTGGACAAAGTTGCAATTCTTGCAGTTCTTCCCCATAATGCACAGAGAGTTTATATAATTCTGTCCATTTTTACACAGAGGTTGTATCAGTTTTGGTGTTTTAAAACAAATAAGCGAACAAAAAATACTTTTCCTTACCACTTGGGCACCCTAGAAGCTAAAGTCTTGCCTTCTTATGAGCAAGACTAATGCTTGCTCATAAGAAGCAATGCTTCTGGAGAAATGGTGGTGGCTCAGCTATAGTTCTGATAAGGAAGTCATAAGCTGATAATTCAGGGGCTTACACCTTTAGCGCAGATGGTTTCCTGGTCACAAGTCGGTAGGTGTGGAGCCTCCCATTGTGGGAAAAGATCCAACTCCAGCCATAAAACAAGCTGTTGCAAAAGCAGGCTGATCACTAGTGGGTACTGCCATGTTTGAACAGTGAGGTCTTACAGCTGTTTATGCTGCGGTAGCCTAAAGAACTTGGGTTAACTTCTGAGGTCAACATTCAGGAAGGGGCTTTGTGTCCTTGGTCATTGTCCTGGAGCATTTGGTTTCCTAATTCTTGTGACCATGTTACACACACTAGAGAGAATAGCTGGAACCCTGGTGTGGTGGCCTTGTGTGTGGAGGGTGTGGGGGAGAGGATGTGAATAGCAATGTGTATTCATACAGAGTAAATTGCTTAACAATTAACCATGCTTAAATGCAACTTGAATCTCATTTCTTTTTGAGTAGTAAAGTACTAATTATTATACTTGAAATCAGAGCCAAAGTGAGGATGGAAACTAATTCCTACTTTACAAGAATCCTACTTGACAACTTGCTGTATGTTAATTTGTAATAGTTGAGATTCACAGCAATTGCATTTAACATTGTTTTAAAGAAAAGAGAAGTCAGATCAGGCATCAGGGGCTCCAGAATAAAAAAGTAAATGAATAAGAAATATGCTCACCATGAAAGGAATGATATGGAGTTCAGTCACAAATGTTCATACTTGTTTGGGGGTTATGAGAGAGATTTGTAATCCTGTCATTTTTGCTGACTGTGTGTTGTTGACAAACTTAGTTAACTTTTCTGAGCAATCTTCCCTTCCTTTGTAAAGTATATAAAAAATTCTAGTTTTGCACAGTGACTGAGGTTGAATTAAATTATATAAAGTGTTTGGCATGTAATAAGGTATTATTAATAAATGATAACTGTTATATTAATGCTTATGGTTATCCTACAAAATTATAGTTGAAAGACATGATTTTGTCAAAACAAAATAGGAAATACAATGTCAGTTTGCATGAGCATTTTAAAAAATTTAGATTAATGGTTTGGTTTATGTTAACCTTATCTGCTCCCTGAGATGTTTCTGATTCCCTGTGCTACATTCAAAGCTGTCAACCAACATTTCCCTGTGATCTCTCTCTGCCTGCTGTATTATCTGCTAGAGCCCCCAATGGTGACCGGCTTCAGAAATTTCATTGTATGTAACTAATAGAACATTTTTTAATTAAGGAAAAAAAAAAACTAGACAAGAGCATTTAGTTCTCTAGTCGGGAGTTGGAAACAGATTTTATTTTTGATGGACTTTGTCGAAAATGTTCTTACTTGCAGATTAATGCTCTCTTATATTAGGAGTTCCTGGGAACACTGCTGTAAAGATGGTAACCTTTACCTAAGACTCCACAAAATGATTGTTTAATGCTCACTTTTAATGTACTAATTAGGACTTTGGGGTTATTTGGGCACTTTTAATGACTTATTTAATTGTCTGAAGGGGGCTTTTACTATCTCAAGAGGTGGGATAATTAAGTGGTCTTTGGGAATTAAAGAATCACCTCAAAAATAGTAGATTATCCTCCATGTTGGCAAGCAACCTTCCGACAAATGTTTGTTTTGAAGAGACACCTCTCAGACACAAATCCAAGTTGTTGAAATCGTAATAAGCAACTCTGACACTGGTTTGTAATACACTGGTTGCTCTTTCTGGATTGGCATGGCTGTTTTCAGGTGTCAAAACAGATAAAGAACTGTTCTTTTCTTAAATCTTTGCCTTGAGGCCGATTGTTCTCCATGAGGAAAGGTGTCTTTGAGATGTCAGGCAAAGGTGTGTTGTAGAAAATAATCAGGAAAAAGACTTATTCAACGAGCTAGAACAAGGCTGTTTGGGTCTACCAGAACTTTGCTTGTTTTCTAAAAAAAATTGAAGTAGTGATAATGTTAACAGTGATAATTAACAGTCCTTAGTTTTAAGGACTGTTGATATCTAGGAGAGTATTCAGGAAACAGTCACAGCACAACTTTTGATGAACCCTTTAGAGGTTATAGGGAGGCAGCTGTGGATCACATGGTATGTATCCGATTGAGAGGCTAGTGGTGCCTCTCAATGAAGTGCTTACAATACTTCATACAATACCTACAATGTAGATGAAAATCTAATGTATGACAGAGACTGAAAAGGAAGTTCAAACATAGCTCAGAGAGAAACCACAATGCATTTTTCTGTAAAGCAAGAAATCTGCAGTCTACTTTAATGGCGGACATTGTCAAGAATTGACAATGGAAGATATTGGAAATCAGTAATGTCTTCATTAACAGAAAAATCTGAATTTTTTATATATGATTAAGGTGAAGAAATACTAATTTAACAAAAAACAAGTAACATTCAAATTAAGTTTAATCATGATATCTTGTATCTGGTTGAGGGGGGTAGAAATGTTGTAAGGAAAAATACAGAATTAGAGTGAACTATGTTGGATGCTTAGAAATGGGCATGGGACATACAGAATAAACATGAGAAATAATGGAACACAAATTTGCAAAAATAGGTTCTGGATTATAACACACCTTTTAGGACTCAGAGATCAATACAAGGTTAAAAAGTTTTGATGACGTTTAAGCAGAAAAGTAATATGATTAGAAGTCAGTTGTGTTTTAAGAAAGGATAGAAATAATTCTTAAAATTTGGAAAACCTTCAGTAGTACCTGATTACAGAATGAAATTATTATTTCTTACTTAGCTTTTTTTTTTTTTTGGTTTTGTGAGACAGGGTCTCACTCAGTAGCCTGGAACCTGCTATGTATCCCAGAATGGCTTTGAACTTGTGTTCCTCCTGCCTCTGCTACCTACGTGCTGGGACTAGAGGGCTGGGATTACAGATTATAAGTGCATGACACCATACCTGGCCAGATGTTATAATATTTTTTTAACAAACTGAAACACATGGATCTCTATGTATGTGGAGAAACTGATTTCATTTTTTTCCTATCCATACACATTATGTATAAAATATTTCCAAGTTTCCATCATAGAAAACCTGTCCTATTTATATATAAAATGTCATCAGTGCTTTTAAATGCCACATTATTTTAGGTAAAGTTGTTCCAACTGACTGCACACATCTATTAGTGCTAAGTCATATTGGATAATGAAGCACTGTTATTCCCACGGATGCATGTTAGGTGGACCAGGGATTTTAATTAAATATCTGAATGGGTGTTGCACAGTAGATTCTCTCTAGAAAGCATCTGTCAGGGTTAATATTTTACAAGTTAGCTATGCCTCTTTCAGCCCTTAATTACAATATCCTAACTCTTTATTCTTAGTTACTGCTAATAAGTTCAAGGTGATACAGATAGAAATTACTTGATTATCCAAGTGAATGAACATGTCAAATGAAACAGAAAGCATTTTTACTGTCTGTACATGTTTTATAAGTAAGCATTGCTGATAAGGTATCATGTTTAAAAAATTATTCCAAGAGGAGATGAAGAACACATGATATCCTATGTTGGAAATGCCTATTGCTTGCACTTTTATAACTAAAGTCATCTCAGTAATAACAGTGATAGTTCTCTGGCATCTAATAAACAAATACTTTTCTTAATCACTGCCAAGTCTTCCTCCCATTAGGTGCTGCTCTGTGGTCCTTACTCATTTTTCAGCACCTGAGGTCCACTTCATCACATGAGCATATGGCCTTGCCTCTTACTTCACTCTACATAGATTCCGGCCATTCCTGTGGATGAAGAAGAAAGAAAGGACTAGATTTGGAGTATAGTTTTCAGGACCATAAAACACATCAGTGGTCATGTCATGTCCATATCTAGCCCTTGCGTCCTCATATGGGCTCTTCAACGTATGGGCCATTAAAGAGTCCATTGATTACTGTTCTCGGTGAGAAGTAGAGATACACGACCCCAGCTTTGAGATGTAATCACCTTAACATTGGCTCTAGTCTCGGAGGTAAATTGGGATATTTTCACTTGACTCTTTCATATTTCTAATCACTTTTTATATAACCCTTAATTATTTGCTTCTATTTAGGAACCATGATATCTCTATTCTGTTAATGGCCCTGCAAATTCCATTTATTTTAAACCAAAGGGAAGTTATTATTGTCCCCTAGAAAGAAAGCTTAACATCTATTTTTAAGAATATTTACTGTAATTAGAAAAGATAGGCTAAAAATACTAATGAAGTTTTCTTTCTCAGGCCTCTTTGTGCTCCCTCTTTGTCCTAATGCTGCTGCAGGTGGCAATGTCTTGTATCGCTGTGCTGTTCATAAACCACTGTGGAGGGAGCAGCTAGATCTTCCTTCTTCCTGAGAGTAGAAAATTCTCATTACAGATACTCACAACCTTCAATATTTGAAGGCTATATTCCCAGCTGATCAGAATAATAACAATTTAAGCGGAATTGAAGCATGTAGAAATCATATTTGACACTGGCAATTCTTTAGTTCTAGGGGTATATCACTATGGTTCTTATTTCAGAAGTAAGAAAAAAAGAGTTATTTAATCATCCTTAAGGATGATAACAGCCATTGTGCCTTAATTCTAATGTCTCTTCCTTTGACAGTTTGGAGACAACATTAGCTGACAAAGGAGGATAGAATTTCAATCATATTAATCGGATCATCTTTTATTCTCTAATACCTAACTCCCTGTAGTTTGCAGGGCATGTGATTCTCCTTATAGGTACTCATTTTTCCTTTCAATTTCTTCATTATGAAATATACTTTTAAAGAATTATTTTCAAAATCAGGTAAAATGACTTTCATGCAAATGTAAAATGAGCACATACTAAATCTTTAACTTAATTCCTTAATCAGGGAACCAGTAAGATGCTATAACAAGTTCAAAGAACGAGCCAAAGAAAAGACATAATTACAGATCTGGAACATTGAAAAAAATGTGAAAATGGAGGTAAATCTGGCCTCTGTCATTGTGAGGGCAGGAAGACAATTGAAACTCCACCAGTCAAAATGTTACATATCTGCAGGCAGAAATTATTTTGCACTGCCAACAGTTATCAGCAACTTACAAAATTACAAAATAGCTCAATGCAAGGTCAGAATGAGATAATCTGGAAGTGTGTACTCCACACGATGCATTTTTTCCCCCTTTAAGCACAGAATTGTCTCTACAATATTTTGTTCCCTGTTCAGTTGAATAACTAGTATTTATCCATTAAGATTCATTTCAAGCATATACCCTAGGAAGCTTTCCCTGGCTTTATAGTTCCCCTGTCTCTTAAAGCATCTTGTTAGTAACTATCATTGTGTTTACTAAAAGGCATTATAATTCCAAATTCATTGTCAGTATTACGCCCTCTTCTTTAAGACCAGGGTTGTACTTTGCTTTTTTTATTTTTTTTGCAGTTCTAGGGGTGAAACTCAGGGCCTCACACTGCTAGGCAGCACTGTACCACTAAGATTCATCCCCAATATGCCTTGATTTAATTTTTTTATTCTTTATTTTGAGACAGAGTTTTGTTAAGTTGCCAGGCTGATCTTGAACTTGCAGTCTTCCTAATTCACTCTCCCAAGTAGGTCAGATTACTGGAATGAACCACCAAACCTGACCATACCTTGATTTTTGAGCAATAAAGATTTGGGTGTTGAATTTGAGCTTGGGCAATTTCTACTTGCATGACCCAAAGCAAGATACTTAATTACCTTCTTTTTATTTTCTTAAATCTACACTGGGAGCAATAATGCTGACTTCATAGGGCTGAAGTGGTGATATAGGACACAATGAAGCAACTGTGGAAAGGGCTCCCCAGCTGTTCCTTAACACACATCTCTTTCTTCTCTGCATTTATTCATCATTCTTTCTTACTTTGTGTATTACTCTCTTTGTCCATTATCACTCACTTTAAATTCTTCATGGTTTGGTTGAAATCCCACTTTTTCTACCTAGTTTATAGATTTTCCTTGTCTTTGCCATCTAGACTGGTTGCTTATTGACAGCAGGACTTGTCCTGGCTTCTTGGGAGCCCTTCTCAGGGATCTGGAGGATTGTGCAGTCCCAGTGAACTAACAAGAAGCAAAAATAGTTTTCTGAAAGGAGTCACCTTTCACATTTTTACCTATGTTCTCCAGAAATCAAACAAACTTACCTCTAAAGTACATTCTCAAAAATGAGTATGATTTTACAAGTGTTGTCCATGGTGCTGAAACAAGCTTGACAGGTATACAGTGTGTTTGATTTTCTTTATTAAGCAGCCCTATAGTTTGAGCAGCTTGTACTTCTGCTTTCGAGCCACACTCTCCCAGCATGCCTTCCAGAATTCACTGCAATTTCAAGATCCAAGAGAGTGAGGACCTGCCTAGGGTCAAATGCATCAACCCACTCTGTCACTAAAGTGTTGCGAGAGGAATGAACAGATGTGTATCAATGCCTGTGGTATTCAAGACAACATATTAAAACACGGATTTATTTTAACTCCCATGGTTTGAAGCTGTAAAACATAGAGATAAAATTCATACCCTGTGGTTTCTTTGCTCTTATTTTCTTCTTTACAGTGCATTCATTTCTTCTGAGCATCACTGGGCATGCATTGTGTTTTCTGTAATGAAAGTAGAAAAGTTGTATTCTTGTTGCTTATTTTTAGCTCTGTTGCTGTGATGAACTGTAGCCCAGGCATCTTATTAAAATCAACTCTGGGTTACAATTTTCATTTTCTTTAATACTGTGACATTACTAATCTATCTGAAAATATTTCAGCATGTATGAGTCTATCTATTTAAATATTTATTATGAATTGTTGGAAATATGTTTGCCATCTATTTAAGGAATATATTAAAAGTAGGTACATAGAGATTGGGGGCAAAAGCTGTCATTTCTTCTGGATTCATTTGTGGGTAGGTGGTAAAGACAATTTCTTCTTCAGTACTCTCCTTCAGAATAATTTTTGGTAACACATGAAAAAATGCTCACCATCTCTAGCAATAAAGGAAATGCAAATTAAAACCACGCTAAGATTCCTCCTCACCCCTGTTAAAATAGCCATCATCAGCAACACCACCAACAACAGGTGCTGGCGAGGGTGCGGGGAAAAAGGAACCCTCTTACACTGTTGGTGGGAATGTAAACTAGTACAACCACTCTGGAAAAAAATTTGAGGGCTACTTAAAAAGCTAGACATTGATCTACCATTTGATCCAGCAATACCACTCTTGGGGATATACCCAAAAGACTGTGACACAGGTTACTCCAGAGGCACCTGCACACCCATGTTTATTGCGGCACTATTCACAATAGCCAAGTTATGGAAACAGCCAAGATGCCCCACCACTGACGAATGGATTAAGAAAATGTGATATCTATACACAATGGAATTTTATGCAGCCATGAAGAAGAACGAAATGTTATCATTCGCTGGTAAATGGATGGAATTAGAGAACATCATTCTGAGTGAGGTTAGCCTGGCCCAAAAGACCAAAAATCGTATGTTCTCCCTCATATGTGGACATTAGATCAAGGGCAAACACAACAAGGGGATTGGACTTTGAGCACATGATAAAAGCTTTAGCACACAAGGGAGAGGTGAGGATAGGTAAGACACCTAAAAAACTTGCTAGCATTTGTTTCCCTTAACACAGAGAAACTAAAGCAGATACCTTAAAAGCAATGGAGGCCAATAGGAAAAGGGGACCAGGAACTAGAGAAAAGGTTAGATCAAAAAGAATTAACCTAGAAGGTAACACACATGCATAGGAAATCAATGTGAGTCAACTCCCTGTATAGCTATCCTTATCTCAACCAGCAAAAACCGTTGTTCCTTCCTATTATTGCTTATACTTTCTCTACAACAAAATTAGAAATAAGGGCAAAATAGTTTCTGCTGGGTATTGAGGGGGTGGGAGGGAGAAGGAGGGTGCGGAGTGGGTGGTAAGGGAGTGGGTGGGGGCAGGGGGGAGAAATGACCCAAGCCTTGTATGCACATATGAATAATAGAAGAAAAACAAAGAATAATTTTTGGTATCTTTAAGGTGATGTTTACATAGTCTAAAACTTATTGTGATGAATAGAAAGAACAAAAAGATTGACAGTTGTGCTTTTAATTACCATGTTAGGGCTAGAAGACTCTTACACATAGATTGAGTGACCTCAAGTTTTCTACATAAAACTTGAGGTCTTGAAATGTATATCATTAAAGAAATAATCTGCCTCCAGCGCTATTTCTACCATTGCTCCTGTGGGGTTACACCAGCATGTAGCTGTTGATGCAGTGCATCAACATCTGCCGTAGGATGTGGAACTGTTTTGCTCTGGTCTTTCATTTTAATTTGATTCTCAGCACTAGGATCATATGCAGGAATGGATCTTGGAGGGATCGGGGCCCACTCACAAGGGTGGTGAAGAAACTGGAGAAGATAGTTAGCATGAAGAAGCAAGAACTGCATTTAACTTGAAGACTGACTTATAATTAACTTAAAATTAAGTTGTAAGAATAAAGGGGATGGCGTTAAACATGAAGTGCCCGAACATTAGCCTATTTGCTTTACTAATTGCCATCTTACTTCATCTTCCTAACAACCCTGCAGGGCACAGATTAGATCCCCATTTTATAGATGAAGAAACTCACCTCAGGAAGACCTAGTAGCCTATTAGTAGTAAGAGGTTCAGTTGATACTTAAAGCTAAATCTTTACGATGCAATGTCCAAGTTTTAATTTCTATGGTGCCTTATTGTTCTGGGGAAGAATATCCATAATATTTTTTAAATTTGTGGTAAAGTCATATAACATGAGATTTACCCTTTTAACATTTTGTTCAGTATAAATACAATGTGATAGAGCCTATTTAGAACTTTTTCATCTTGCTTAACTTGAACTCTATACCCTGAACAGTCCCTCTCCAAATTATTTTATTTCCGTTACTGAATTCTGATCCTCCGTTCCCCTTCCTGGGATGTTTGTTTGTGTTTTGGTATGGTTGGGCTAGAGTAGGAAGAGCCATCACAGTAATGCTAAGTTCGGGTCACTATTTAGCTAACAGATCTTGGGATAACACTTGCTATAGCATGTCAATAGCCCGATTCAATATCAAGAGGACCAGACTATTAACAAGCATTTTACTAATCAATGCGAGATGAATTACATTATAATTTATAATCATCAACACAGCTTCCGCCGTATTTAAGCTACAGACTCTTTGCTTAATTTGAATTTCAAGTTGACAGTACCCCTCTGAGTCAGGTGGAAGATATTTTTAGTACCACTTGAGAACCCCTATGGCAGATCATAGGCAACAATGTTTCTTTCTCTGGTTTAGAAGCCTTTGGATGGAGTCAGACTGCCTAGCAGGCCCTGGATCTACTCCAGGGAACAAGGAGTGGATCTGGAATTGCCAGACAGCCCCCTGGCACATGGGCTGGCCAAACAGTCATGGCACAAGGATCCTCTGTACTTTCACTGGGCACCAAGCCCAGAGCCATCAGGGTGGAACATGTAGTTCTGCAGATGGGATTGTTCTTCATAGCGAAAGGGCCATAGGCAAGCCCCAAGCTATCCCCATTGTCTCTGATGTAGGGCACACCACTCATTCCACCAAACATCCTGTAGGGGGAGTTTATCCTGTTCCTGACTCCAGGTAAGAAAATAATTGTCTCCTTTTTCCCTTCTTTGTTCACATTTTCAAGTGACCTGGTACTGTTTTTTCTGATAAGCTTTATTAGTCTTTAAACAGGTCTAACAGCACTGGCGTGATCTTTTATGAGTGAGTACGTACAGGACATCAATTTGGGGCCTTGTTCTGATTCCACTGTGTGAGTTTTAAACTTGGTGGACCTCTGTTCTCCTTCTTTTAATTGGAACATTAATAGCATCTGGTTCATACATACTTTACAGGATTATTGTCAGAATGAAGGGGAAAAGTGCATGTACAAGAATTTGGCAAACTGTGAACACAACATAGAGATAGTATGTTTTTGAATTCTCCTAGATGAGTCAACTCAGTAAGGGTTGAGTTTTTATGGCATACAGAAGGTGCTTATTGAAATCATGGACAGAAATCTTAGTGTAGGAGTTGAGGGGGGGAAGAGAGAAATGGAGAGAGAGAGAGAGTTAAAACAACAGTTTCAAAAGCTCCAAACTTGCTTTTGAAAATTAGTATTCTTATACTCAGTAAAATCTTGAAGTATTGATTTTGTTCATTTGGGGATTTAAGAGTTTTAAATCTTCATTGGTTGTTTAGAAAGCATCCTATAAACTGAAAATACACTCAATATGTAGAATCTTTGTTTTCTAAATTACAACTATCTCATGGTATCCTGAGGGATTGGTTCCAGGATACACCTTGGATACCGAAATCTATATTCAAGTCTGTTAAATAAAATAGTGCTTGCATATTACCTACATAATTTCTCCAGTATACCTTTGTATTCATTACTTTTGCATAGCTGTGACCAAAATTCTCTAGAGAACAGCTTAATGGAGGAAAGATTTATTTTGGCTCATATTTTCAGAGGGTTCAGCCAAAGGTTGGTTGGCCCCAGCTGCTTGGGCAGAACATCATGACTGCAGGAGCTTATAGAGGAGGTTGATCACTTCATGGTGGAGGAAGCAGAGAGCAAGGCAAGTGTTACCTTTAAAGGCACTCAGTAATCTAATTCCTCCAGCTTGGCCCCGTGTCTTAAAGTTTCTACACCCTCTCAAAATAGTGCTATCGACTGGGGACCAAATGTTTAGTACATGAGCCTTTTGGGAGCATTTCATATTCAAGCCATAACAATGTTAAATCTTCTGTGGATTCTGTAATAAAATGTAAATACCTTGTAAATAGTTATTTTATTGTATTATTTAGTGCATAAGGACAAGATAGTCTGTACATGTTAAGTACAGATGCAAGTTTTTAAAATACAGTTTTGATCCATTGTTTATTGAATCTATGGATATGGAATCTATGATTGTAGAGGACTGACTGTACTTGTATTTGTAAAATTTCCTTTAAGAAGTGTAACTGGGCTTATTTCTTAATTGTTTTCTTCAGTTCACTTTTTTCCTGTCACATTTTCATAGCATTTATTAATAAGTTCACATGATAATGGTACCAATAACTAAGATTTTTTTGAGCCCTTGCAGAACCGTAGGCCATCTGCTAACCCTTAATCATATGTTGTCTGGTTTTCTCTTCCTTGCAACCCCATGACATTAGGGATTTCCATTATATTCCTGTTAAAGATAAAGGTGCTTGGAGAAGTTGCATACTCAACAAAAACTGACAATGCATTATAAGCAGGAGAGTGAGGATTCCATTTCAGACTCCTGTTACCCAGATACCATGATTTTTATTTTGTTTTTCCTTAAGTGACCGCACAAGGTATCATTGGCTAAGCCTTGAAATGGCTTTTAATGGAGCTAATTTGACCTTCACTAAAAGCTTACAGTCAGATACCAATGGTAGCCAAGCACATGACTCATCCTGCCTGCCTCACTCCTCATTTCACTTCTGAGACTATCAACTGACCATTTGCTTTGCTCTTCCTTCTTTACTTCAACTTGGCACTTGTCATGTATCCCTGTTTTGCCTCTCCCGGTGCATCAACCTGGTTTCCATCACCTTTTTCTACGTTTTCACTGCTTAGTTACTGCTCCTCCTTCTTAGTCATCTGGCCAAATGAAGATAGAGATCATATATTCTACTGTTAGTTTCTCTGGTTTTTTTTTTTTTTTTGAGGCAGGATTTAGCTAACCTAGGCTGGCCTGCAACTCCTGATCCTGTTTCAATCTCTTGAGGGCTGGAACTGCAGGCATGAACCACCACACCCAGCTCTCAGGTTGTTTTTATGAAGCAGTTAGGCCTCACCAAGCTGAGAACATGTTCAACAACTCTGTCGAAGCAGCCCACAGAGTTGTATTTTTGTAAAAAATCTATTTCTGATAACATTTTCCTAAGCATGAAAGTTACCTAATCTCTGAAGACACACGGGCTATGCTGTATAAATAGGGTAGTATGTTATGCAGCTTAAAACTCCTGGAAAAGTTCCCATTAGTTATAGTCTACAACCAAATTCCAGTGCAAGGCAGTGCATTTGTGAGAGATGATTATCGCTGCCAACGCCCCAGCAAGTAGCAGGAAAGGATGCTGTGAAAGGATCCAACTTCCATTAGAAAATAATGACTGTCTTGGCTGAGCAACATTTTTTAAAAATAATTAAATAGCAACAATTCCTAGTAATCAAGAGAGCCTATTAGCCATGAAATTTGATTCTAGTATCAGGGACTATTTACTTATCAAATGGAAGCCAAATAATTGTGGGTGGAATTTACAGCCCCACATTGGGGATAGTGTTAAATATTTTGGAAATGGTAATGTGGTGTAGCTCCAGCTCTGGGAAAAGGTGGCATTTTACAATTTTAGCAGTAAGTTGGGGTGGTGATTAAGAGAATGCAATTGTTAATTTCCGAGGCATGACATTTCCTTTTTATTAATTTGAGAACCCAGAGCTTTGTAGAGTGGTGAGCTAGTCTTGAACTCCTTCTTTGTTTCATTGGTCTTTTCCAAGTGTGCATCAACTGCCATAACAAGGTGTGAGAAGTCCTTGGCATGGCATCAGCTTTGGCTTATGGAGAGGAATTCTTGCTCCTTGCTCCTAGAAGTGACATGGAGAACAGTGGAAGCACAAGTTTATCCTTTCTTCAACTTCAACTCCATGTTTCCTGTCTTCTCTCCCAATGGTCTCTCCCCAGGACACTTGACTGATATTCTTCATTTTTTGAAGTCCCTGTCATGGATATGGGAAGAAAATATTCACTGAGTACTCTTCTGTGCCATGAATTGCGTCAGGTAATGCCAACAATTTTTTGGAGATTTAGGCTTACTGAGGAAGCCCATGAGGATTAAATATCACTTTGCAGTACACGGTTTGCAATGGAAAGAAGCAGGATTCACACCTAGGTCTATCTGTACTTCAAATATTTGTCCTTTACCTGTTCCCCACTATGGAGATAAAAGCTGAGTAGGAGATAAAAGATGATAAGGACATAAAAGCGTATAAGGTGGATATGTTAATCTATCATAGATATTTATACATAGATTCCTATCAATGCATTTTTAAGACATAGTAAACATGGAAAGTCACCTTTTCAGGATAAAGTACAAAGTTTCATCACCATCTTTCAAAACAATTCACACTTAACATAGGAACTTTCTGTATTTTTCAAATATACATATCTGTACATGCATATGAATATGTATACATATACATATATAATTCTACACACATACAGATGAACACATGCACATGTATATACATATATGTGATATATATTATATTTAATCTTTCTTGGCAATTTTCTTTTTCACTTATGGGGATTGCACTTTACCTAATTGAAAAATCTCTCACTCGGCACACTCCACAACTTCATTGGCAAGAGGATTACCATGAGTGCATTTCTCAAAACAACCTGGGTTAAGAGTAAAACAGCAGATAGAAAGTACAGTGGCAGGCTCTAAAGAATAAGGCAAGAGAAGATCCTAGCAGAGGTACATGGAGAAGGTGACACAATTTGCCCATTGTATCATGGAAGTATCACCTGGGCCTTCAGTCCATGCTTAACTGGCTCCTAAGTCTACATTCTGTCTGCCACAATAACCTACTGCTGTCGGAAAAATAAAATGATAAACTTGTATTTATCCTCCCCCTACACAACCTACTTCAGCACTTTTAGGTGTATCTGGGTGAAAGCTGAGGCTTATGCATGTCAACTGTTCCCTTAAAAACTTTCCTAATGAAAGCATGGCCTTGAACGTGCTCAATAATGAACGAATTTATTTAAAAACAGTGCTCTGATGTATCATGTAGAATTAAATGGTAAAACAGTGGACACAACTTATTTGGGGAATTACAAAATGCCATGCATGTTTATGCTGTGGGTGCTACCTCATTTTCCAAGGTGGGATGCCACAAGTAATTAACTTACTTTGAAAGTGCTATGACCAGATTACTTACAAATATTCTGATTCCTAAATCCTGTGAATGTCTTAAGAATGTGGGGGTTTATTTAATTTCCCTTAGTGTAAGGAATCCTTGTTGCTTTTGGGTGTCTTAATGGAATTCTTGTCCCCAGAGGGCAACTGAGCAGTGTGGGTTTACAGGTCTTCCATAGGGTTGTGCAATAAGCCTAATTCACTCCTTCAATACATTAGTCCTCCATCAATTCTAGATTCCACCGTGAGCTGAGGTGAAAGGCAGTCACAATTTTTTCTTCCAAAAGAAAAGTGGTCAATATTACACCTACTTCCTGATGTAGATGCCTTTCTTTCAGTTTTATCTATAAATCTGCTTCATATTGTGGATCTAGTCCTAAACCTAATTGCTTGCCTACTACCCAAAGCCACCATTGGGAGCTATTTGTGAAGATGTTGTTTCATTTGTAATTACAGCTGCTCCAAAACACATCCTGTTTCTCATAAACAGGTTATTTTTGCTTTGCTTTCGAACTGCATTCCACAAAATACCTGTAGGCGGCTAATGTGTCACAAAATGTTTCTGGGTGGACAACAAGGTATATGACAAAAATATGTACTTTCTCCCTTTTTCCCTTCCCCCTCTCTTCCTTCCCTCCAGCTTTCTGTCTTTCTTTCTCTTTTTTCATGTGAAGGGGATGGCTGGGCTACTGATGCTTGCATATCATCAAATTATATTGCCTTGAGATCTTCCCAACACCAAAATTTGGAATTGAAGATTATCTAGTTGTTAGGTTTGGGTACGAAATATCCTTCCAAATTGACTCATGTATGTAAAAGTTGGTTCCCAGCTGGTGGTGATATTTTGGGAAGTGATGGAAACTTTAGGAGGTGGGGCATAGCTAGAGGAAATAGGTCACTTGTGTTGTGTCTTTGGGGTTATATCTTGCCCTGGCAAGATTTCTCTTTCTCTGCTTCCTGATGACTATGAGGGGAACAGTGTCTGTCACACACTCCCCCTGCCAGGATGTACTGCCTTCCTACAGGGCCAGAAACATGATGCCAAGCACTATGGACTGAACTCCCTGAAACCATGATCCAATAAATCCTTCCTCCTTTAAGTTACTTTCCTCAGGTATTGGTCACAGGAATATAAAACTAACTAAAACATTAGTCTGACTTCCTTGCATTACATTTAAGGAAACTAGCTTAGAGAAGTGAAGTGACTTGATCAAGTCACAAAGTATCAGGACTGGTACCTGAACCTGGATCTTCTAAGTCCAAGGATAGTGTTCTTTGAGGTAGTAGAATTGCATTGTGGCAAGTCAGGCACAAGTGGAATATAGGATTTCTGAAGGTGTTTTGCTTATTCAGCATAATCTCAGGGATGATTAGGGGGACTATACTGTTTTGAATATAAGAGAAAAATTCTAAACACTAGAGAATAAATATTTTAAAATCCAAAAATTTCATCTTATTGAAAAACTAAATTTGTTTGTGATACCTGTTATGTTTAGATTCATTTTTCAATGGTGCCAGCAATAAGAACTGGCATTTTAGTAGTAGGATCAAGAAGTACCTTTCTTATTTAGCGTTAGTCTTTACAAATATCATTGCATAGGCATAGATTTTCAGCTGTTTTCAGAAGACTCAATAGTAAATGTTAAAAGCATCTGAGTAACATTAAGATTTTTAAGACACTGTATTTAAGGGGTGTAGCTCACTGGTAGAGCTCTTTTCTAGCATGTGAAAAGTCCAAGCACAACAAAAAAGAAAAACAAATGCTCTATTTAGAGTTACTGATCAATTTCTGATCCAAACTAGAAAAACAAAATGTAAATACTTTGAACTTAGTCATGCTGTGTTTTCCCCACTACTTACTACTCTGCTTCTTAAATTTAATGGACTCATGTGGGAGATGAAATGTGTGCAGTTATAAACACAGAATACTTTAGAGTATCAGTGTAAGCAAGACTTTTCCTCATAGAATGATCCATTGTGGTTAGGAATTCATTAGCATCAGAAATGTGAGAGACTATACCTCTCATTTTCAAATGAAAAATGTTCACAGTTTTTAAACTACTTTTTTATTAGGCAAGTTGAGCAATATGTGTAAGACATTTCTTATGAATTTTTTTGTCATTTGGTTTTTGTTTGTGCCTAATATCAAGGGAAAGTAAATGCTAGGGCAAAATATTTTGAATAAAATTATGGGCAAAACATTTTGAATAATAATTACATAGTAGAATGCAAGCTGACACATAATGATAATATTTCAAAAACATTTTATTAGAGTTTTTTTTCCAAAGAGACGTGAAATTTTGCTATTATTTTGATCATGCCTTACTGATTGTTAGATATGTAGATAGTTTCTTGCTTGCTCATTTAAAATGTATGAGAATCTGTGGCACTGTCTTTGGTCCCTGGGAAATAAATGGTGTCATTAAAATGACATTAGGACATTGAGCTTCTCAAACCTAGAATTATTAACTTTAAGTGAGGACAACAGCATGGCAGAAAACGTTAATGATTCTGTAAGTGCTTAATATAAGTGTTGTGTGATGGTTCTTCTGTAAAAATCTACACTCTATTGATAGTACCTGAGGGAGAAGATAACAAACAAGCAAATTTAAGCTTGTGTGCTGGTAGGTTTCCTTAAACTCCAGTGTTACTTGTTCCTTACCTCAATCAAGTATTTGTCAACTCAGAATAAAATATTGAAGGAAAAAAAGACCGTTCCTTTTTTTCTTGTGGTACTCTAGCTCACAATGTTATTATCTAGTGATATGTATCTTGTGTTCAGGGCTATCATTCAAGATTACAAGAGTAAAGTATTTAATTCTTGTCATATTTTCCAAATTCTTAAATTCTTAATTTTGGTTAATTGCTCTTCGGGTATGATATATCTTTACATAGTTTTTGCACATTTGAAAATAGCAACTGGTTACCTCCACATGTGAATCGCCGTGAAGGAAGGTCTAACAGGCTGAAACATTTCAGGCTGTTGCTTTGATTTGCGTTGAATATTTTTGACTGTCAAATGCTTGAAATCTAATAATAAATATAAAAATAAGATAAAAAAAAGCAGATACCTTAAAGCAACTGAGGCCAATAGGAAAAGGGGACCAGGAACTAGAGAAAAGGTTAGATCAAAAAGAATTAACCTAGAAGGTAACACCCACACACAGGAAATCAATGTGAGTCAATGCCCTGTATAGCTATCCTTATCTCAACCAGCAAAACCCCTTGTTCCTTCCTATTATTGCTTATACTCTCTCTACAACAAAATTAGAGATAAGGGCAAAATAGTTTCTGCTGGGTATTGAGGGGGGGAGCGGGAGGGGGCGGAGTGGGTGGTAAGGGAGGGGGTGGGGGCAGGGGGGAGAAATGAACCAAGCCTTGTATGCACATATGAATAATAAAAGAAAAATGAAAAAAAAAAAAATAAGATAAAAACTATATACGCTGACACCCCACATGCCTTTTCATTGATTTTCCCTACAGGGTAGCATTCATTTTTCTCGATTTTCTTAGGTCTTTCCTCAGGTTAGGAAGCCTTTCTTCGAGTAGGTCTGGTTTTTGCATCTATTCTTTTTCTGTTTTATTTCTTAGGTTTTGATTTCTGTTATCTACCTTCAACAACAATCATAAGAGGACCCTTTATCATTTTGGCCCTGTGTTTATTTAATGGCTCAGGTGTTTTATCCATAGCACTCCTTCCATTTTGCACTGGATAAATTCTGTTCATTAATATTTCCAGTAGATCTTACTTTTCTGCTGTTGCCATTATGGCTTTCTCTTTTTTTTATGGTTGTGCTTGGTGTGAATACATTATGGCATTTACAAAAGTTCTTACAATATATCAAATACATTGTACTTGAGTGTACCCCTCTACTATTCTCCTTCATACTCCCTCCCCATTCCTGGAATAGTTTCAACAGATACCATTTTTTCATTTACATACATATGTATATACAGTATTTGCACCATATTCATCCCTTCATTATTTCTGCCTTTCCCCTCCCACTTTCTTAAATACCTCCCTGTTACATCTTTGTATGTATAAAGAGGTGAATGTCAAAGAGCTTTCTGAAGGTTCCTTTTACCTCTTATTGGAAATTATTTTCAAGCACTATTTCACAGGACTTTAAAATTGTTTTTCTCATCTTCCAAATTTATAGATTTTATGTGAAATTTTGTGTATATGCAGATTGCAGTGAGAAAAAAATTCCATTTCAGACCCCATGTTTTCCAAGATAGAAGGTCTGTTTGGGGAGCTGTTGACCCTTCTGTGCATCCAATTGGATGATGGTTGAATTCTCCTCTTATTTCTATGGCTAAATAGTAGGTTGATTTGGGTAGCTTACAGTCCAATTCAAAAGCATCAAGCTTGCATTCATATAATGTACCATGCTGGCCTGAGATATTTGTCCTATGACCATCTGGATGCCTAATGTTCTGAACACATAGAATCCATAAAATTAAAAATCCAAATAATCATAGCTCATAGGAATCTAGGAATTCTTTTTATCCTATTGTGCCTACCATGTTTAATTTGTAGAAATGAGACATTGTAGATCAGAATATTTTCTCAACCAACTACCATCTATCCACCTCCTACATTTATAATCTACATGCACCCTTTCTTCCTTTTCCAGCAGTTTGCTCTAGATTCCTGCTCTAAGCAGATATGCCAAGATGAAAACTAGTAGTAGGGATGAAGGAGAGCAGTATTCTAACTACACCTGGTAATCATGGCAATGTAGAATTCAGACAGGTTCATAGACTCAGTATTTTCAATGTACTCATTCTTCATATGCTGCTCTCAGAAATTATCCTGTTTAGTTATTTTATTATAAATCACAGCATGTAGAGTAGTTTCAACAAATGCCGTGGTTGGATAAAGGATGAATATATGAATGGATAGAAAGGTGGATCGGTGAATGAATGAGTGGATGGTTGTTTAGAGTCTCACTTGTGTGGGAATCCTGGTGTGGTCTATAAGGCACAATGTAGCAGGAGGATAGAAAGCCTTTCTACCAACTATTAGACTGGTTCGACACAGAAAATTTCACAAAAGAGAAACACTCAGACTTAATTTTATTTTTTGTTATGCCTTCATATGTGTTTTGGTGGAAAGCATTGACAGATTTTCATAGGTGCCAACAAAATACCATTTTAACCACCAAGACTGATACTCTCTTATTGCTTCCTCCACTCTGCCCTTCTTCCTTTCTCTCCAACTGTTCTTGTCAGCTTTCCATCCAACTATGCATCCTCCTACTTAATATTTCCTCTCTATCCACTCTTCATTTCCTCATCCACCTCTCCATGCAATCCACAGTTGCTATTCTGCTCTGTCAAACGTCAGACATAGTTCTTTAACTTTGGAGAGAATTTATATTTTCTTATCTGTAGTTTTCTGTAAATAGTGTGGAAGTTGTAGGCTGCAATTAATTTGGGGGCCATTTAATGGCAGTAAAATGAACAAAGCAGTATATCCACAATCCTTCAAATTGATATCTATTTCCATCCATCCTTAGCTATTTTAACACAGATATAAATTTTACTACCAGAATCTATAGATAGCAATTGATTTTTAACTTCCTTTTTCAGAAGCTACAGATAAAAGGATATTAATTTTTAAGAAGCCACTCAATCAGAAAATGCATTCTTCACTTACAGTGGTGGAAAGAGCAGTGGGGTGGAACTCAGGAAACCAAAGAACCAACTTACATTGTGTAGGAAGTGAACTACACAAGGCCCCTGCTTGGGGCCTTCATATACTTCATTCTAAAATAACCAAGTTTTCCATCTTCTACCCATACTAAGTGTTTTTGATTTGTGAGGTTGACTTATCATTCATTACAGTTGAGTATGGATCCTTCCCATCACTGATCCAGCATCTCCCTGCATGCTCAGCTTGTAGTTAGAGAATAGGCTGTTGATATTTTTTTCTGATTATGGGCATTATTCCTGAACAATGGTGGTAAACACGGATTCAATATTTATGTTAAAAGGATAATATTAGTTGCAATTGACATAGCCCATTTTAATCACCTTTTGTATGAGGGATGAAAAACAAGCAGCCCAATTTTTAGTAAGTACAGAAATTCTCGCCATGTGAAAAATTGCCACCATATCAGCTGATCTGTTTGTTGATTCTTGCTCATCTCAATAAAGGATTATCATTATCAAGGCAGAATTATCTCTTTCACAATGCCACTCAATGTGATCATCAAACTGTATATGGTTCCTCTACTTGGGAGCTATAGAATTAAGATCAAACTGAGTACAAATGTCTCACCAAGACTGTGGCAATATCGACCCTGCCCTGGCCCATCTGTACTGTGACTTCCACAAATACTAACCTTCACTCTGGTTGAATTCTTTACCCATCCATACATTCTTTCCTTTCTTACCTATAGCCAGTATTTATACTTTGACATCTGCCTGGAATCCTCTTTTATGTCTGCTCAGAACCCTTCTCATCCTTTGAAGCTCTTCAAATAGTCTTGCATAGTGTTGAGTGTTCTTTGATCCATTTTTCAGCTTTGAAGAGTTTTCTTTCAAAATTTCTTTGTTGTTTCTGCATCTATTTTGTTCTGTCTTGTTCAAATTCCAAATATATTTCAAATCTATAAGTAAAGGAAAAGTCCTGGAATTTTATGCATCTAATATCTCCATTGTTTTTCTTTATCCACTGAATTTTATGGGAATTTATCAAGTGCACCTTATACCTTGCCTACTTTAGTTTCTGCATGATCTGTTCAGTGACTATGAGTTTCATCTTCAATCTGTCATAATTTCAGATTGTTGCCCCTTAATGATATTTTGTGTCCATTTCACTTTAACTATATTATTTTTTTTGTAGTGACATTCTCTGAGCTACTCATTTTATAAGCTGGGAAACTTTTAAAATTAATAAAAACTTAACATTGTACAATACTTGGTTAAAATTTAGACATAGTTATAGTGGCCTGTGGTTCTGAGTAATTTGATATATATATATCTATCTCCTGGGAAGGCAGTCTTTGTAAGGAAGAAAGTGAGAGAAGGCTGATTCTCAATCATTGCTTGAGAAAGGAATAGGTAAGAGAAAATAGAAATACATTTCATAAAATCTTTGGCAAGTATTCTGAAAATTTGCCAGTTAAGGGGATAATCCTTCTTAAATCTGTGAATATTGCATGGAAAAATGCCCTTCATGTACCTAGGGATTTGGTAATCCTTTGAAACATTGTCAATTAACAGCAGTTGTTCTTAGTCCTTCTAAATATGGGTTCCAACATTGGAATGTGTATAATAGTAGGCTTCTTCTAGGAGCCAGATATTGCATTTAAGGGTTTTAGAATACTTTAAAACTCTTTAGTTTCTAGAAAATAATGACAGAATTGTTATTACTATCCTCATGAGCAATGTGCAGGTTAGGCACATTCAATTCAATTGGTTTAGGGTTGCTGCAATGAAAAACAGATTCCATGAAGGAATCTACTTGTGTGAACGCCAAAACTCTTCATTTTTGCTTTTCTGAAGATATCTCAACTTCATCAACATCAAGAACATTATTTCTGATGCATACCAAATTTGGCCACAGGGAAGGGAAACAGTAAGCCATGGGATGATATTGGTCTTATAGCACTGCTCATTGTTTCACATTCCTCTATGTGACTTATGGACAAGCAACCACATTCTAAGAACTGTACTCATCACAAAAGGTGCAGGAGGAATCCACCATCATTTGTGTCCTTAGAACCTCACACAGATTCTTAAGATATCTGGGGACATCAAGGACCAAGGCAATGTGGATTTTTTCACCACATTGTTCTCAGCAACTACTGAGTTCTTCCATATTCATTCCCTGGTCTACTTCGAAAATGAAAATATAGACACATTAAACAAAGTTAAGGTGAGTGGAGAAACTGATTAAGATGATAGAGCATTATTAATAATGTGTGGCTTAGCCCAACAATAATCAGTGGAGTCGTGGTAATGATATTTCAAAAGCATTTGAAATATCTGAAAGAATGCAAGCAACAAAGGGCACCATTGTTCCATGTGGTACAGCTGAAAGCATCTAAGAAGAATGAAAAATAATCATGAAAGGGAAATTAAAAATAAATGTAAGAAAAAAATTTCCCCTATGTTTCTTAAAAGAAAACATCAGGAAAATATTTGCAACCACACAAGAAAATATGCCACAAAGATTCTAATAGTAAATAATTTACCGACAATTTATTCTTTATTTCATTCATTCATTTGGCAAGCATTTTAGGTTATCTGCATATTTAATTTTTCTTTGCTCCCAAGAGCAAAGAAAATTCATTGATTCATTCTGTTCATTCATTTATTTAACAAATATTTATTGAGAATTTTCATGTTTGAAAAATTAGGAGCCATAGACATTAACATATTATTTAGGTAACATAAGACTATAATAAATAATATGGAATTTCAGTAATTCGACACAATAAAATTTTAGTTCTCATTCAAATAAAGTCTAAATCAGGTGTTTCTTATTGACAGAGAAGAGGGTTGGCAGAGAAGGGCCCAGATCTCTCTATAATCATTTAGAGATCCAGGGTGAGGAGGTCCCTAAGTTCACTTTGATCTCTCCAAATTCTAGCTGGAAGAAAGAAGAAATAACCTCTTCTTAAGCACTCTGGCTCAAAAGAGATACAATTTACCTTCATGTCTATAGGATGTTTCGGATGTGCTAAGTCCTACCACTTGGGTACAATGGTGGTTAGTAAATGAAGCCTCTTTCTTCATGGTAGCTCTGTACTTTGAAGGGAGCATGCCTTTTTTTTATTTATTTTTAACTGACAGGTAGCTGATCAAAACATACAAAATTATTTTCCTTTTGTAGTAGACACTTTAGTTGGAAGAAACAAAATAATAATATAAATTAAGTATTTTGTCTTAAGAAGATAAACATTATGGAAATACAGAAAGTTGGCAAGAAGTACAGAAAGTGCTGAGTGTGCAATTTTAAATTAATAATCTGGAAAGATGATTTGAGCAACTACCTGAATGAGCTGAGAGTGTGAACCAAATGGGCTATTGAGGAAAGCATATAAGGTGATGGAATAGGAAATACTGAGCACATCTGATGGAACCATTTCTGGTACATCCAGAAAACAAGTAGGTGGCTAACCGAGTAAGAGGAGAGTAAGCAAAGGGGAGATTCTGTTACACAAGGTCAGAAAAGTAGTAAGGTCCTGCTCTTTCAGAGGCCTTATGAGTGTGAGAGGATTTGGGCTTTTACCCTGAGGTACAGGAGAAGTCATTAGAGGGTTTTTAGCAGAGGAGTGAAATGATTTGATTTATATTTTAAAAAGGTTACTCTACTTGTGCTGAAAATAGACTGGTGTAATAGGGGGAAGGCAGACCATTAGAGAGCTTTTTCAATAATTGAGGTGAGAAATTATGGCAGAGGTAGTGAAAAGTAACCAGATTCTGCCTATTTTTTGAAGGTAAAGTCAGTGGGATTTCCTGATAGAAAGGTGTGGAGGAAGAAGAGCAGTCAGGATGATGCCAGGATTTGAACCTGAAAGGCTAATTAGAACAATAGATTTTCCATTAATTGAGATGAGGAAAGAATTAGAGTGATCCCATTTAGGTGTGGGTAGAGTGTATCAGGATCTTAATTTGGAATGAGTTTTCAATATCTGAGTTGAAATGATGAGCAGGCAGTTAGATGTATGAATTTGTTCTTCAGGTGGGCAAGAGAAGGGTAATCTAGAAATAGGTCCAAACATTGAGTCCTAGAATCTAGTATTCAGGTGGCAGGGAGTTGAGATATCTAATATCTAAGGAATAGGTCCAAACATTGAGCCCTGATGGACTACAGCATTTATGAGTCTGGGAATTTAAAGGAACCAGCAAATAAGAAGGAGAAGCACCAGAAAAAGGAACTGAGGAGAGTCAGGCGTTGAGAAAGCCAAGTAAGAGAAGTGTGTCCAGAAAGAAGGAATGAGCTACAATGTTAGCTGCTCTCATTGGTCAAATACAATGAGAAGTGAACATTGACTCAAGATTTAGTGGAGGAGAGCCTGAAATAGAGATGCCATTGGTGATTTTGAGGAAAAGCAGAGTTAGTATAGTGATGGACAGGAAAATTGACTGGAGTGAGGTAAAAAGAAAATGGGGAAGACATGTTGGTGGCAATGGGCAAATTTAATTATCTTGAGGATTTTTTCTATAAATTAGAGCAAAGAAATGAGGTACATTTATAAAGAGATTGGGAGAAATTTATAATGCAAGAGAGAAGACAATTATTAAGTACCAATCTTCTAATGATGAGGAAGATTGGACCAGGTGTGCCAGGCAAACTTTCTTCTTGACACAGAAGCAAACATATTTATCTGTCATGGCTCAGGTTATAAGGGGGCAAATATGTTGGGGGGGGTTGTGGGAGTCACATTTGAGTTGCTACTTTATTTCTCAGGAAATGAAACTCAAAGGTCATTCAAAAGAAAGAGGAAAGGAAGTGAAATAGTCATTTTAGGAAAGGGACTAGGAAATAGAAAAGAGAAATCTCAGGTATCTCAAGGATCACTAAGTTTAGTGGCCATCCATACAAAGCAAAACCCTTCAACATCATGTCATTATTTAAATCTAAATCTAGTCATATTACCTGTATGGCTGTGGGCATAGAATTTATGGAGAAATTTGTTCAATGAGGTTGACATTTTTCTCCTGGTTAGTACAATGGCGTGTGTGTGTGTGTGTGTGTGTGTGTGTGTGTGTGTGTAGGGGTGAAGAGAGTTTAATGTGATTAAGCAGGTGTGTCAGAAACTAAGGTGGGGAAGTGGGAGTGATGACATAGGAGTAGAGTGGGATAGTTAAAAGGTGGAAAGATTAGTGTATTTGAGGATTTTTTTGCATAATGCTATTAAAAGCAATGCTTTAGAAATGCTGGAATTAGTAGTCAGAGTGGAGTCCTTGAAGCTAAGAGGATGGAGTGATTTTAGTTTTGGTAATGAAAAGTTCTAGAAATAATATTGGAAGTGAGGGACTAAGGATGACTGCAGAACAAAATAATTAGAAGGGAGAAATTGAAAGAATGAAGAGGCTGAGGTATGAAAAGTATCATCCAATTTATTTAAATCCTGAGCATTTTGACATGATCAGTGTTGGATGTGACATTGAGCAGGGAACTGAGATCTCACATCTGTGACCTTACGTGGAGGATTTTGCCAATGTATCATTTAAAAGCTCTTTTTCAACAGACTAGTTGAAGTCAGCTCTGAGTTATTGTTCAAATGAAAGCATTTTTATTTTGACCTCATTTTTCACAAATGCTTTTATGGCTATAGAATTCTAGGTTGATAATTATGTTCTCTTAGCATTTTGACATTATTTATTCCATTGCTCTCTGACTTTCATGTTTGATATAGAGAAACCAATAGTCTAATTATTGTTTATCATAGATGACACTTTTTCTACAGCTGTTTTTTAAAAAAATTTCTACTTATTTTTGACATTCTGAAGTTTCAGAAGAATTTGTCTAAGTCTAGGTTATACAACTTTCTGATTCTGAACATTGGTGTATTTTCATCAATTCTGCAAAATTTCTATGAATGATCTCTCCAAATATTCACTGCTTTTCTCCCTGTTTCCTTGTAGCCTTTTGAACTTTCATTCTTTCACATTGGACTTTTCACTCTATTATTCTTGCTTTAAGAACATCTCCTTCCTTTTAACTTTTTCTTTCTCTATATATATTTCATTCCCTTTATTTTTTCAGATTTATTTTTCAGTGTTCCAATTTTCGTTTTCAGCTGTGTCTTAACAATCTTTTGAACAATTGTATTATATTTTTATTTCTATTCAGTTATTTTGTTCCTTATTAAATATCTCTGATCACATGTGTTGGTCTCTTTTATTCTCTTACTGTCAATCTTCTCAATTATTTTTTAAGCTTATTAAGAATGCATAAAAATTAATCACTTTTTAACCAGTCTGATATATGAGTCATTTGAGGTCTGATTCCAAGGTATGTTTGTCCTGCTTGGGATTATTCATAACATTTCTTAACCACCATAAGAAGGGGACTAAGGCAGAAAGAGGAAAAATAGAGGAGATAACCAAATCAGGCTCTAAGGCTTATATACAAGGAAATGCCACAAGAAAACTCCCTGTGTAGCTATCTTAAATAACCAAAAAAAATGTAATTTCTTCTTATTATTTTCTTATACAAAATCAGAGAACAGAAGGGCAGAACATGTCCTGCCCTGGGGGGGGGTGGGTAACAATGGGATGGGAGAGGGGGTGGGGAAAGAATGTAGAAGAGTGAATATGGTGCAAACACTGTGTACACATGTATCTAAATGGAAAAAAATGTTATCTGCTGAAACTATTCCAGGAATGGAGGGATAGGGATATGAAGGAGAATAGTGGAAGGGGTGCATTCAAATACGTATATTTGATACATTGTAACAACTTTTGTAAATGCCACAATGTACCCCTACCCAGCACAACAATTAAAAATAACTAATTTCTTTGTTTATATAATATATAATGATTTTCCAAAAATATGTATTCATGTTTCTTTAATCTTTGATCTTTTGTGTTATTGGGACTTTTTTAGGCTAAATTTAAATTGTCTGCAGAGAGGTTTCTCATGCTACTTTTAGTTAACTAGTTGCTTATTAGTCCAAAACCTCCTTAAATTATGCGTTAAATTTGTGTTTTGCTGGAATGAGGAGGGAATAAGGATGTGGTATATTCTATTTTTAAATATGAGGACAAATTTTAAAAAATTATCAATGGAATCCACTCTTAACTCCTCTTGTACATCCTCCTCCTCTTCTTCCTTCTCTATTTTGAGCCAAAACTGAGACCTGCATTCCAAATGAGTTATCAAGAGTCAGGAATCTAGGATTCCCACAGGGATTCTTAAATCTGTCCCTCTGCCTTGGTTCCTTATTGACATGACCTGTTACCACTCAGACCTTAGGGTACACAAGATTGGCACAGAAAATCAGGACACCTTCCCATTCTCTTGCTTGAGTACTCATATGGGGCCTCACTTCTTTGTCTTTTATAAAGTCTTATGGAAATTTCCTTTCCTACTACTGTAGACATGCATTAAAATTGATTATTTGGTATATTTTAATTATGCTGAACTGAGAACAAAAAGGTGGCATGTTCTGAGAACATTTACTTAAATATATCAAAAAATACAAGTCATATCAGGTGTCTTAACTTTGCATTTCTGTGTGACTGTAGGTGTGTGTGTGGGGGGGAGCTGAGATTTGACCTCAGAGTGTCTCGCTTTCAAAGCAGGTGCTTTATTGCTTGAGCCACACCTCCAATCCATTTTGCTCCCGTTATTTTGAAGATGGAGCCTCCAGAACTGTTTGCCCAGGCTGGCCTTGAGCCATGATCCTGCTGATCTCAACCTCACAAGTAGCTGGGATTACAAGTTTGAGCCACTGGTGCCTGGCTTACATTTGCTTTTCAAGAAATATTTATATATTAGGGATAGACATTTTTGGTAATTTGTTTCCAGTTTTTTCCCCTTGTTTATTGTTTGTACGTTAACTTTGTCACTAGTTCTGTATTTTTCTTCCTGATACAGGTCTTTTAAATTTTTATATACTCAAATGTATTCTCTAGTTTTGGTGCTATCCTTAAATAATTTTCTCTTATCAACATCATACAACCTTTTGCATGTTATTTCTTTTCATTCTTCCTGGAATTAATGATTTTCAACATCCATGTTCCCTTCAGAATACAAATTACTTTTTATGATGTTAAAAATGCATATATATAGGTATGTTTTAAAACTGTATATTATATTCAATATATTTATAAACTATATATTTATAAATATGTGTTTATAGTAAAAAGTAGTTTAATTTAGTTCTTATGAAGTAGTTCTATCATAAGTCTTTTGATTTTGATTTTTTTATTTCTCCTTCCTTCAATTATCTATTATGTTTTCTAAAAGAAATATTAAGGGTCATTGTATGTTCTTAGGCATAGAAAATACAAAAATGAAAAATTCAGACATAACCAAAACTCTAAATGTAGGTACCACAGTAAAGTGAATAGGAATTAAGTGTGGCATACTCTCTGATGGAGAAATACTTTGTTTGGCCTGGGAACATATGTAGCAGGTACATCTAATCTGGACAATAAAATCAAGGAAGAATTCCTGGAAGAGGCAATTAGATGTCTGTGTTTCTGGTGTGTGTGTTCACTGGAGAAGAGCAGAGGCCAGGAATGCCGTGTTGAGTCAACATGTGTGATGTTTTCAATGAGAAGAAAGCATGAGTTCTTTGAGAAGATGGAAAAAAAATTCAGTTGGAGAGGGCTAGAGATGGTGGTGTGCTGTTGCTCCAAAATGATACTATATGGGCAAAAAGGACCACAAAAGTTATGGAAGTTTTATCACCAGCCATGGGATTCATTTGAAGGTTTGAAACGGAAGGAAATATGATCAAATTTGCTTTTCCAAAACATCTGTGATGTAGCTGTTTTCATGGTAGTGAGAAAGAGGAAAATTTGATCATTAATAGGGTAGTCATTTTTGGAATAATGTGATTGAGGAGGGGAAATTGTTCCTAAGGGAGAGGTGAGTAATATTGTAGGGGAAGACTTTCTGAGATAATTATCTAATGAATAAGAGGGTGAGATGAATCTAATCCTCTCATCTCCATTTAAAATTTTATCTGTAGTCTCAACTCAAACTGCTTTTACTTATCATCAGTTCTGTGTTAGTGATCCCCAACTGGTCTTCCCAGCCCAAGTCCGCCTAATCAGTCCATCCCACATCTGGTCAGATGCTGTGGTCTCAATATTTGTGACTTTATTCATTCTCCTCCCTCCACCAAAAGGACTTCTGCCTACATGTCTGTCAAAGCCCATCTACAAGGATATCTTTACTCTCTGCATCCTGTAGCCTGTATTATCTTTCCTTAATGGGGATCCACAACATTGTATTTGAATATGTTGTAACACAGTGCAACAGTCATGAGGCACTGGATGTAGGCAAACCTACCTCTGCCATTTATAGGCATCTTGAGGCTGACCAAAACAACACTCCTAAAATTATTTCCTCCTGAAAAAATAATGGGTGTAATAATTAGGACTTTGCTTGTTGTGAGGGGTAGAATTAAGGCTGGCACCATATCTAACCCCACCAGGTATTTAATAAATGGTAATGGTTACTAATATTGTCATTTCTCACAGTCTGTTGGCACCATAATCATGCATGTTTGTGTCTCATTCTGTAGGTCATGGGCGTTTCTTCTGTTGACTCCCCAGTGGTTAATGTAGACCCACAGTTTGTGGTGTGAATGAATGTTTACAGAATGAGAATTGCAAAGGAGAAGAGAACCATTACAGGAATCAGATTTGCTTAAATATTTCCGATTGCATGCCATAAAATGAAGAGGTGTGCCATATTCTACAGATTCTTCCAACCTGAACTATAAGGATTTAAAATATTTCCACCATTTCTATTCTCCCTGTGGGTAACAATTTTGGTGGTTATGCATAAATCAAAGATACAATGGGGGAACATTTAAGTGGTGTTATAAATAATGAGGGAACATTTTAAGTGGTGTTATAAATAATGATTTCAAGAATGTGCTTTAATTTTATTGAATATCATCTGATTAACAATTTTGTTTTTGTTTTATCCTTGTGAATGTTTATTTTAGCAAAAATATTTATTTATTTAGAATACAGTATTTCTAATGGAAATATTTTCCTCTTGGGTCTCCTAGTATCAGGATGAAGAGCCAGTCTAGTTCCTTTGTTAGAGGACTTGTTGGTGACCTTTGGATTGGTCAATGGTTGGACTGACACCCTGTCACCAGTATATGAGCGCTGAGAGGGAGGGGGAAATCTTCAGATTGTCTCTACTCAATGTTCTTGTCCCAGTGACTAAGAAGTGTGGACCAGGCAGGATGTGGGGGAGGTCTTGGCTCTTCCTAACCCTTCTCATTCATGACATTATGGGAGACATTTGTGAGTGGTGCAGGTTCATTGTGGTCCTTAGTCTTTTCATTGCCATTTACTAAACTTGCCATCTTGAAATAAATCTTTGTCTTTGAACTGAAGTTAGTGTTTTCTTTTGTTGTGTGTGTATATTTAAGGTTTAAAAACTATGTTGATAAAGTAGGTAATGTAGCTGAGTTTCCATTTACTCCTTGGAAATCTAGTGGAGCCTTGACTGCTTTTAAAATCCCAAGGCCTGTGCAATGTTAAATCTCCTCTTTGGAGTTTTTCATGTTAGATGTTTTCATTGTCCTTTACACATTCAGTTCCTGTGATCCTGGTTATTGCTTTATTTTATCCCACATTCATCAGAATATGAAACTCAGGCTTTCACTGGTTTTCATTTTAAAAAATCCATTTGTATGTGTATAGAATAAGCATAGTGAACATTTGAGTCTTGTGAAAGGTCACATAGCTTATAAACCTTTACGTGCCTTCTTTTTCTTCCTTGTCTCTCATTTGTGGGTTAAACCCTTCCCTCCATAAATGTACTTGCTTCCTTCCTTCCTTCCTTCCTTCCTTCCTTCCTTCCTTCCTTCCTTCCTTCCTTTCTCTCTCCTCTCTCCTCTCTCTCTCAAATCCCTCTTCTCTTTCTCTCTCTCAACTCTCCCTAGTTCTCTCTCACTATCTCATACCCAGAGGTGCACACACACACACACACACACACACACACCTCTTACCAAGATGAGAAATATAAATAAGTACATTTACAAAAGTTGAAAAGCAGTTATGCATAGAAATTAGTCAGTAAACTGCTTGGCACAAGTTTATACTGATCTTTGCTTTTCCTTCCTTTGATGACCGAAGAATAGTTATCCAAAGATAGCTCTGGGTTGCAGCTGTTGTCAGCTATCATACATTCTGGACACTGGGCACAGTGTGTCAGCAGAGCTTAGAGTGATCAAGCAGGCTGGGGAATAAAGCCCTGCTTCTATCATTAACGTTCTCTTTTCCCTTACCAGGCTTCCCCCAGTGGCCTAGGATTGCTGAGAGCTCAGCAGGACTTGTTCCTCTGGTATCCACTACAGACTCCAGTCTCATCTGGATGTGAAGGGAGGGTGGGTTGCATTGCCAGCAGAGTTTATAACAAATGGGATAATAATTAAGGAGAAGCTCAGCAGCCAGGCAGGTAGGTGGAAGAGAATCAGGAGCATAGCATAAGAGGCTGTGCTGTCTTTACTTCTCCTTTGTGATGCTACTGCTGGGGAGAAACAGCACTATCAAAATGTGGAAGGGAAGGTACTGAAGATAAATATGCTTAATCCACTCTTTGGAGAATGACTGGTCCCTTCCTTTGTTGTGGTGTTCAAAGCTCACCCACTGCTGCAGCTTCTGCATTACGCTTCTAATGAAAGTGGTCGGCCACCTGCATTTCACTCATGGGAGGACTATCCTGCCATTCAGCCACTCGAAGCAGCCTCCATACCAATGTGATATCCATGGTTTTGGGGCATTAACAGTACCTCTGCCAAGTACTCACACACCTCTTGGCAGGTCACTTAAACTTTTCATGTCTCAGTTCCTTCTTGAGTTATACAATGAAAGGGCTAGAATGGGTAATCCAAAAGGCTGCTCTATCCCAACAGTACAGTTCTTCTATGGATCTGTATTTAATCTTATGAGTCTTTTGATGAAAATATCCATGGTTGCTCTGTCATTTTTATGTTGCTAACTATCACTGGAAATGCATTTTGGGTTTATTATCATTTTGTAGTCTAAGCTCCTGGTTTTTATTTATTTTATACCAAGACACGAATGGAAAAAATAAATTGAAGTATTACAAATATCTTAGCTCAGAATAATGGGGGAAAATATTGGAAAACAGGTGAGGTAAGAAGGGTATACATATTTCTAACAGAAATTATGCCGGTCTACTGCTAAGCCTTTCTGCTCTGTTTGTATACAGACAATATATTTTTTGTTGGAGGCAAGGAGTGACTTGTCTTTTTTATCTCTTTTTGGTGATATGAGAGGTTGCTTTCTAAGAACAGTAACTTGGTGCCCTTCTTGAATCCATCATTCTGTGTGTCTTGTAATCACCAATTATTGGTAGAGATAAGTTTAAGAGCTAATGTAGTCCTCTCTTTGTATCCCTAGAGGTGGGTCTGAGGACCCCCATGGATACCAAAATCAGCAGATGCTCAAGTACTTTCCATAAAATGGCAATATTTACAGATTATGTATCCTCCTGTGTACTTTGAATCTTCTCCAGATTACTTATAATACATAATGCAATGTACAGGCTATGCACATAGTTCTGCTGCATTACTTAGGTAATAATGTCAAGGAAAAAATTTGTACATGTTCAGAAAAACACAGTTTTTCACATCTGAATAATCGTGATCCAAGGGTGACTGAATCTGCACATGCAGAACCTGTTAACACAGAAGGCTGACTGAACTAGGGAACTAAAGAGAGAAGAAATAATACATTCAAAGAGAAAGCAAGTCCCCCCCTTTTTTCTTTTTTGCAGTAGTGGGATTTGAACTCAGGGCCTTCACCTTGAGCACTCTACCTGCCCTATTTTTGTGAAGGGGTTTTCAAGATAGGATCTTGAGAACTCTTTGCCTGGGCTGGCTTTGAACTGTGATCCTCCCGATCTCTGCCTCCTGAGTAGTTAGGATTACAGGCGTGAGCTACCAGCGCCCAGCTCTCCTTTGATCTATCAGCTGTGATTTTCCTCCTGGGTTATATTTGGAAATTTTATTTCCATTTTCCAGCAACATAGCTGAGGGACTGAAAGAATCCTATCTCTGGGGTGATTACTAGCCTGATGAATGACTATTTGCATATCTGGAGGGGAAACTCCTGCCTTTCTTTCTAATCCAGCCTATATTTTTGTCAAGGTGACAGTGAAGAAGTACCTCTTGTCATCATGAATCAATTCAGTTGGGCTTTTATCTACAGGAAAACTAACATGTTAGGGTTTAGAATTTCATCGGGAATGAGGGAGTGTGGTATAGGGAAGATTATTCGAATAAGAGTCAGAATAACTGTACAGTTCCTATTCTGCACATCTGTTCTAACTCCATGTTCACAGGACATTGTCCTATAATCAAGTCACTTTTAAGATTGTGGGAGATTTGCTTAGCTCACTGTACAAGTCTTTCTTGGGGCTCATTCAAGTGAAAAATTTGTAAAATATATATACTTACTAAAAATTTTATTATGAAATTATAAATACATATGAAATTATATATTATTAAAGGGCATAGAAATTTACTCACCGCTACTATTATTCAAAACTTACAATTTACTAGGCAAACATAAAACAAAGCTAAGAGATGGTAGTTAAGAAAGATGCTCCAGGCATGGGAAAAATGTTCAAGGTGTGAATAAGCTGGAGTTAACTAATTGAAAAACAAATAGTCTTTGATGGATAAATATAACACTATTATCCCAGGTTCAAAGAAACCATGCGTGAGGATAGGAGGGCCTGTGCACAGAAAGGGAAAGTATTCATGGATCACACAATGACTGAGTCAAGAGAGTGCCCCAAAGTTCACAAAGGCTGGAGATGTGTTGACGGCACCTCCACCTGGAATGTAGATATCTTTGTTAGCTGAATCTTATCCTCTTCTGAAAGTGCTGCATAGTGGATTTGGGGATAGCAAGAATCCATACCTTTGTATTTTAAGGAAAAAATAATTAATTTGTTTCCACCTTACTCACAAAGCCCAACCAAGATTCTCCATATGATTAAAATACTCTTAAGCAACTGTATAATATTCTCCAAGATTCATGCAAATAATTGAACACATCAGTTGCCCCATTATTTAACACATAAGGAATTAATTTCTCAAAATCTTTGTGTGCAGAGCCAAGTAGTATCAGAGACAAATTAAATTTTCATTTCCAACCAATCCCTTATCTCAGTGTACTTTATCATTCCATTTTTTCTTCTAAAATATTGAATTTTTCAAGGGCTTTTAGACTCACTGACTTTCTTCAAAGGAATTTCTACTGCTGTAGTAAACATATTTACTTAAAACTGTGGGGAAAATTGATAGCAATAACGAAAAATCCATTTAAAAAGCACAAGCAGGAGATTGTTATTATAAAAACAAAAGCACACAGATAATCACAGCACACCCTGTAGTAGCTTACCAGGCCTAGTCTGCAATTAAACATTTTTGCAGAGATGTTCAAGTAGATTGAGAGTGCAGATTAGATTTTGACAATGATTTTTTGGTAAAATGTGTTGTTTACCATTGTATAGAACATCTGTGGTCTGATGGGACATAGAGAAAGGTCATGTATTGTGTCAGTTTGTACCTCTGGAAAGCAACCATTATCTGCCTGTTATGCAGCATGCTAAACTGGTTAATTTTGTTGAGCTTCTGTTTCTGACATGTAGTACATGTTGGATAAACATTTGAATTATTGACAGAAAAGAAAAAAAAGTCCAATGTGTAGTGATTCAGTAGCGAGTAATATCAATAAATGAAAATATTTGTAATAATTACATAGTCTAGAAAAGTTGGGAGATAGTGTATTCTCTGTCTTTAGGCATACACTTATCAGGGATTGTTTGGGAATTTTGCTAAGCAGATTCATTCCTAAGTTGAATTTTTAGATGCTTTAACCAAAAAGGTTTTTTTTTTTGTTAAGTCTTAAATCTCTGAATATCTGATCAAGAACCTTCTCATATAAATAATTTGTATGGTTGAATATTGAAGTCAAAATTTTCCCTAACCTATTTTCTCCATGCCAGAAAAGAAGAAAAACATTCCAATTTACAAATTCCTTAAAGATCTATTTTCCATTACTGTAATTATTTTTGTTACTGTTATAATGTCTTCATGTTTTTAAAAAGTGTATCATTTTTAAAGTGTGGCAATTAGAAGTGAACCTGAAAAAAAGGTTTGTGTTTTGCTTGTTTAACTGTGTCCTCCACAAGTTAATGGGGTATTCATTTTTTGAATATCATTTTGATTTCATATATTTTGCCAAAATATCTTAAAACTAGCTTTTGCATGAACCAAACATTGTCTTACTTATCTTGTAAATAGTCTTAGTTTAAGAATTTATAATTTAATGAGAAATAAAAATATACATTGTTACATATGTGCATGCATATTAATTTTGCATGTACTATATATTACTTTACTGTACATATGTGTAAACATTTCATATTCACATAGAATATTTGCACATATTATTAAATTTGTTGGCATGCACACAAGATTGGAATTCTCAAATGCTTTTCTGCTCTCATTATAGTTGAGTGTTGCTGGCAAGACAGAAGCAAGGGTCCCTTGTCCAGGTTTCCTTGTTGGGACCTCTATAATATGTGTTTTCTGGAGCCTATGCCACACATTTTGAACTTTTTAGGCTGGGGGAATCCTATAAACTGTGTACATAAGTTCCATGTACTGTAAGTTCCATGTCTTTTGAGTGCACAGCTAGGTGCTTCACTCACCCAGGAATTGAAGCAAACACAGCACGTATACCTTCATTCTTTCTTTGCCAATGTTGTTGAGGAAAAGGGAGATTGCACAGTCATCTTAGCGTCTTAGGCAGACATCAGTTGTCTACCCAAGGCAGTTGGATACATTGTTACTTTGGGCACATGATCAATTAATCTTGCCAAATTGGCTGTCAGAATTCCTTGAATTCAATTTGTAGATATTCATGTCTCTGATTCATTAAAATAATTTTCAAATATTGGTGTGAATCAACATATAGAATTAATTTGATTAATTCATCCCAAACAAAAATGAAGAATGCCCAAAAATGTGTATCTTTTAAATTCTGAAGAGTAATGCAAAGAGTAAGAGATATTACAGAACACAACTGCAAATTTTATTTCTCACATATTTTCTTCAGTTAGTCTCAACTTGAAAATTAAAAATAACAAGTGTAATAATGCTACAACAGTGGAGAATTTCTATGTCATTGTGAATTCTGAGCTGCTGATACCCTCTCCAAAACATGAAACTAGTGGAATTTTTCTAGGAGAATTCATTATTCTTTTAAACATTTTTCTTAGTGTACAGCAGGTGTGCAGGGGGTTTCACTGTGATATCTCCAGACATGCGTACAATGTACCCCAGTTTGATTCATCCCCTCCATTATTGTCCCTCTGCTCCCTGCTTAAAATGACTTTAGCAGGTTTCAGTGTTCCATATTTGTGCATGTATATAAATACATCAACCATTTTCACCCTCCTTTACCGTCTTCATTTACCCTTTCCTTCCTATTAGTGCCCTCCTCTTATCATGGACTGTTTTACATTCCTGCCTTTCTTTGTTTCAGTCTCTGTTCAGTGTTCAGTGGGGTTTGGCTTAGTATTTTGCTTCAATCACTTTGACCCCTCTATTACTCTTCCATACCCTTTCCCACCCACCTGGTATTGCTCAGTAGTTTTCAGTTTGTTCCATTATGTCTTGTTCCTATGCAGATGTCATGTATTTCAATATGACTATCATTTTCTTCTTTCTCCCATTCGTGGTAACATCAACTGTTGTAACTCCAGTCTTATGATATCAGGCATTAGGGCTCAACTTTACTTTCATTTAAATTTATTTAACTTTTTTTTTCATTTTAAGAAGAGTCTCACTCTACTGTTTCTTTCACATTTGTGGTTTCTCTTTGCTGCAAGAGCTTCACTCCAACCAATAGCATCAGCAGACTGGTAAAATGTTTTTCAGTGAGACAGTACCAGATCTGAACTGTTAGACGACTATGCATAGTTGTTTTTAACACAGAGTGGTGCAAGAGAGCTATTCAAGAGACCTTGCATGGCTACTTAATGCTGCCAGTACAATCTTTGTCATTTCCTTTGCCCTCAGAGATATAGGCATTTGGTATGTAGTCCAAAAAAGAAATCAAAGTTGTAAGTTCTATTTTATAACAGTTTTTGTGACTAACTTAAAAAATAAGCACATTCCTCTTTTCTGTTTTGATTGACATTTCCTCCCTAACCTGCCCTTAAATAATGATCTTAGAGCAGTACACAACTGCCAAGTATTGCATAAATGATAGGGAAGTTGAATGAGTGAGTGTAGAAAAATCAGTTTATAAATACTGGAACTTTAGGACTCATTTCATAAGGAGAAACCAACTTTTCTAGCATTAAGGAAATGAGAGCTGTGGCTAATGTTATTATAGAACTGTTTACAGTGGCTTTCTAACAGTTAGTGTTTACTGTCTCACTTGGTGAGGGTAGCACACACATTCTTCTAAAAATGTGTAAAACAACATTATAATTGTTCTTTTTATTAAAATCTCATTAGTTTCCACTCTTCCTTCATTCACACGAGCACCTACTAAACACATTTCAGGCTTTGTGTTAGGCACTGATGTGAAAAACACACCTGTTCCCTACTTTTGAGAAACATATCTTAGTGGAGAAAAAATTTACTTATCACACAAACCCACAAAAACGTATAGTGATATTCTGTGCTGTTGCTGCTATGAAGAAGTACAGTGTGCTATGGCAGCACACAGGGAGGTCAATTAAGGTGTCTCTGCGGTAATAACATTAGCACTGAGATTGAAAGGTTGGAAATGAATTGGTTCAATGAAAGGAGTGGCACCGGAGGGAGTCGGCTGGCAACTACAGAGTGTTTCAGGAATGCCAAAGGGACATAATAAGCAATGAGGCTGTTGAAATGGCCAATCCAGGTCATGCTGGGCTTTCCAGTCAAGTAACAGATTTTGGTCTTTATCCTCAGACCATAAAGTATGAAATGAAATAGTCAGACTTGTTTATTTAAAAATCACTCTGGATGCTATAAAGATATAATAACATTGAGTGCTACTTTCACTAAATCACAATATAATCATATAAATATTTAAAATATGTCAACCAACCAAAAAAAATACATTTGAATAAGTGTGTCCACAGAAGGGTTTAATTGGATTGAGGGTTTTAACATTATAAGTAGAAACACAAATTGCCTCAGACAATTTATGTTCCTGGGATGGTATTTCCTGTGCCCAAAGAGAAACCCATTTCTCTTCTTGCTGTCTTCATAACCACAAAGCATGTCATTCAATAGCAGCTTAGATGGTTGTGCAGGCTTAGCAGGGAGCAGATGGATTGGCCTGGGACCAGGTTGAACTAAAGATAGAAGGTTAGCTTCATGTAATATTGGCAGAACAGCTGGACCTCAGAGAAGAGCCTGTGTGGGGAATCCAGGTACATGAGAAGAAGCAAATCATGCCACAGGGAAATAAAAAAGTGCTATTTTCAAGATTTGTGAGGTGGATCCTGGTGTCTATCCCAAGGAGTTTCCTGATTGGGAGCCTTTCCGCTTCTCAACAATCCTGATTGTTCATTATGGCCTTATCAGGTTCTGTCTATTGCCTGGGTCATGGCTTTGTGTACACAGTTCATTGAAAGGGCCTGGATTTGTCTTCCTATGGTCATTTATTGCCATGACAACAAAGGAATTAAGGAGTAAATGGAGAGGCACCTGCACTCATTTCAGCACCTTTGGCCTCATCACTCCAGTGTTAATAATCATGGCATTGTACTGCCACCTGCTTCTATCCAGCTCTAACCACAGCACTCCCACCAGGCACCTCCATTGTGGAATGGGCTCGGCTTCCTTTTGGAACAAAGATACTAGATAACTAAGGCAAGGTTGTCATTTTCAAGCGTCATATACTTAGAAAGGCAGATGGATTGTTTGCTACTGTGAATCTGCCTGTTGAGGAAGCATAGCCCTGACATGCATGGAAGACATCAGGAATGTGTCCACATATCTGAGGTCATGGCAGGTATGACACCGAACACACAAGAGCATGCTTAAGTGAACAATAGCTGCAGAAGGTAAACAGTGATGCCCCCTTTTTAATAAAGAAGAAAAATAATGCTTATACAATGTAAATGTTACTATCTAAAGAAATATGAGTAGTTAGGAAAAGATTCAGGACTTTGTTGGCTCTAAGTCAGAAATATAATAATAATAATAATAATAATAATAATAAATAATGTCACTTATTTCAAATTTGTATTTGAGTTTCTATCTGTCTTTCATCTTTCTATCTATCTATCTATCATCTATATACCTATCTTTGGTGGTACTGGGGTAAATGGAGAGATACCTTATGCTTGCTAGACGTGTGATATCACTTGAGCCACACTTCCAACCCTTTTTGCTTTAGTATTCTTTTTCAGATAAGGTCTTGTGCTTTTACCCAGGCCAGCCTCTACAGCAATCCTTGTACTTTCACCTCTTACATAGCTGGGATTACAGATGTGTAACACCATGCCTGGCCCAAGTTTGTATTTAAGTGTTCTTATTACAAAATCTTTGATTTAGAAAACTTATGAAACATGCCAAAATAATTTAATAGGGGCTGGGCATACAGAGAGCTGTTGGGCACTTGTCCAGTGCACACAAATCTCTGTGTTCATTATCCAGCACCTCAAAGCAAAGAATTAATTAATAAAAATCATTTAATAGTGATAGAGATGGTTCACATAGAAATAATTTTGAAGAAAACTGCTATGACAAGTTGATACAAATGAATTCAAAAATGGGATGGTTACCACAACGTATTTGTTAAAAGATGTGGGAACATCAAATTCCTTTTTTCCAGGTCCATGTTGGCACAAAGAAAAACAGGGGTCTCCTCTCTAGTTAATAGTCTATTAATTTCCAGGAGAATCATGTGATACCTTAGAGATTTTTCTACTGAGTGAGTATACTTGATTAAGTGCCATCTGGAAAGCTTCTCAATATCCAAGGAAATATCAGACCTTAGATCTTACACACACTTTATATGTGTCAAGAAATATATTGGTCAACTCAGGAGGAAAGTACATGGATTGAGCTGAAGTGTGGCTTAAAACAGCTGCTATCAAATCTACTGCTTAGCCAGGAAGTTTGACTGATGGAACCCATAGCTGCCTCTTCATCTGCCCACCAGCAGTGATTTCTTACTTTCGAAGTTAGTTCCTCCACATCCAGGAGTTCTTTTGTGGTTAACCAGGGGGAAATAAGCCAATTGAACACACACAGAAAGGGAGCCAGTATTTCACTGAAAAGGAGGAGGGTAAAAGAAAGGGAGAAAGAAATGTAATCATCTTTGGTACTTTATCTGGCTTAAGTTAAATTTGGAAATGTCAAAATATTTCAAATAAAACAAGAAAACCAGAATAAAATATGAATGAGCTTTAGATGGTGATTTCACCCCTTTAGATGGTGATTTCAACAAAAGTTATAAACTATAATAAAAATATTGATAATTTCAATCAAATAAAAATTACACATGTTGGTGTGTTAAAAGAAGATAACTGCAATGAAACAGAGATGACGGGAAAATAACAGTAATGGGTAAAATCTAAATATGTTTGATAAGTAAAAGTTTATAATTAAGAAAAAGACATATGATTCAAAAAATAGCAAAAGCCAACCATGTTACAAAAGAATAAATAAAAATTACCAAAAATTAAATTTAAAATACCAACCAATTGATCTTCAAAGCCAAGCAGATCAAAACAATACTTTTGCCTATCAAGTTAATGTATTTCTACAATATAACAACATTATTAGCTAGCCACAATTTTTCTTATTGGCTATTTGATAGCATGTATCAATTCTACAAACTGAATGTACTTCCTTAGGCACATTTAGAAATTTATTCTGAGGCATCATTAGATATTTATGCAAATTTCTGAACATGGGTTTTGATATAAACGTAGTTTTAAAAGTAAAATATCTTAAATACCTAAAATATTGACCAATAACCTAGGAGAGTGTCTATTTAATTGTTATACTCTGTCATCCTGGTATCTATAATTCTCAGCAAATTTATATTAATTATTCTAATTCATGTATTTAATAACTAAATTTCTACAGTATTGAGTGCAGTGCCTTCTTGATACCCTGGGAATAAAGCAGTGTGCAAGTGGAAGAATTCTTGCCTTTCTGTAGATATGAGTGACTAATTAAAAGAATAGCAAAGAAGTAGATATATTAGCACATATGTCAGATATGCTAAGTGTTGGTTATGAAATGCAAAGCAAGGATAAGATACTGAAGGAGGAGACAATGTAATTTTCAAAAGGGTGTAAATGTAAAGGTCAGTTGTAAGGTGACAAGTGATTCAAAAGTCACTTGAATTGAGGGATAGAAGATGGTTGATGTCAAAGAGAAGAGCATTCTAGACAGAGGAGAGGAAAAACTGAAAGACTTAAGGAGAAAGCATGCTGGTTGTGTTCAGATAACAGCAACAAGGCTACTGTTGTGAGCAGAGAAAACCAGTGATTTAGAAGAGGTTACAGAGAATGCAGGAAGCTCTGCAGAATGTCATGAGAATATGGCTTTTCACCTTGAGAGAGGGATGGTAAGCTTTTGGAGGGCTTAATCAGAAAAATGAATTATTTCATTTACAAATCAACATTGAGCATTAACTGAACAGTCACCATGGAGACAAGGTGGCCATCTAAGAGACAGTTTTGATAGGAAAGAGATATTGGAGGTGTGCACCAATGAGATATGACTGGATGAAATGGTGCAGAGTTGTATTACTCTTCTTTGAAGCTTTTACATTTACATGACTTAATATGTTTGTTAGGGTGTATTCCAGAAGTCCCAGTACAACACTTTGTATTTCATTTGACCAGATTACTATTCATTCTTCCAATGGTTCTTGATATGAATATGTGTGTATGTGTGTGTTAATGTGAATGAATAAAGGAAGACATAAAATAGATTATGCTAGTATTTGTCCCTCTCTCTTACTCAGACATATTTTCATAAAATAAACTGTATCGTATCTTGCTTTTTCCATTTTTCACCTCTGTATTCATTTTATGAATGGTATTTTCTGAAAATTTGGAACGAAAATCATGAATGATGATTCTAAGTAACTGTAAGAAGAGAGTTACCCTTGGGATAATTTCTTGTTCAAAATTTGTCCCTGACAGATAGGATGAGACATCAGCAAGGTAGCCAGCACCTAATGCAGCAGGCAGTGTATCAGTGAGACCCTGATAGACTTACTGTTGAGTCAGAGATGGTTGAAAAAATATATATATTGTTTACATAAACTGGGATGGAATGCAAGTAGCAAAAGGAAATTTGTTTTCACATATATTTAATGTTTTGGAAAATCCTTAAAGGATACATGTTGAAAGAATATTCAACACTGCTTTTAGACAGTGCTATGATTGTGCAGGAGAATGTATGGGTATCTATACTTTGAAAAGTTGCTAAAATATGCAAGGAAGAATTTTAATAGTAGTTGTCTTGGGATTATAGATGGCTTTTCAGTTTTACTTTAAGATTTTGTATCTTCTATTTATCATAATGCTTTTTTATAAAATTAGGGGATTAAAGAAATGTAGGATGTGAATTTTTTTCCTAATCTGAAGGAAAGAACAAAGGATAATTTGTACAAGTGACAACAAATAGAAGATAATCTCACCTCTTCTTAAGAGAAACTCTGGAGCAAACTATGTGGAAATGTTAGAAAATTTCCATCTCTGAGATGCATGGTATTTGTACTGGCGGGTAATGCCACAGCCTTGAGGGACTCCTTTCACTTGATCACATTCATAGCACTGTCAAGTATTAATCAGGGTATATAAATTGCATGTAACAAAAATCTGTAAGATGTTCTTCCTGACTTCTATTATAGATGGTGCTATTTTGACTTTCCCTATATAAAAAAAACTAGCACTTTTTATCCATTATCAGATTTCCAAATGTGATAGCTGTACCAGTGGCACACATTTTTGTTTCACTTAGCAATGTGTCACGGAGCTTTTTCTCCATTAGATCATATAGGTCTAGCTCACTGCTTTTGTACCATGTATATTATATTAGATGAATGTGCCATACTTTGGTGATTACCATATTGATGGACATAAGTGTTTACTCATTTTTCTTTATACTGATAATGCCCTATTGGATACCTCAGTTTTCTCAGGTGAAGGTTTTTAGGATAGTATTCTCATGTCAGAATTGCTGAATGCAATGATATATGTATTGTAAATTTATTCATTGGTTTGTTCATGTAATGAATTATGAAGCATTTACTTGATGTCAGGTATGGTTGTAGAATTAGAGATCTAGTCCTGAGATTAATTAATTCGTGCTCTTTCACAGCTTACATTCTGGTGGCAAAGACAGACAGCAACAACTTAGAGAGACTGTCTTTGTATATTGTGTTTGTGTGCATATGAAATGTGAAAAAAGACATACTGTAGCATAGTGTCAAATAGTTAAAAGTTTCCTGAAGAGTGATAAAACACAATAAGGCCTGGGGATGAGGGAGGCAGAATTGCTAGAGATAGGGTACCTAATGAAGGTTTGAAATTGATCTGGATAAATGAGAAAATTTGAATTTCTAGTGTATCACATATTACACCCTGAGACCAAAACATCCTTGATGTACTCAGAGGGAAAGAAGAAGATGAATGTGATTAGGATAGAGAGAGCAGTGGAGGAAAGTTGGGAGATGTTGTTGGAAAAGTAGCTGGGGGCTGGTAGGCAATGCCAGCAGAGGGGAAGGTGGGCTAATATCAAATTTGATTTTACTCTGGAAGTGATAGGAATCCATTAGATTGTTATGAGCCAAAAGGTAAAATGATGTGAATTATGTTTAAGATGTTGTGGCAATTGTCTTGTAGAAAAAACAGACTACAGGACAATATTGGAAACAAAAAATCTTGATGAAGAAGCCTGTATAATAGGTAAAACATAATGGTGTTTTGGGGTAACTGTTCTCGAAATGTAATGAGAAGGAAAGAGTCTGTTTGGAGAGATATTTGAAGATATAAAGAATTTAGGACTTTGTGGAACATTGGATTTGGTATGTTTATAGATGCAACCATATTCTCCTCTAAAGTGATTTTATCAGTTCTATCTTTTGCCAGAAGCTTATTAACTTCTCTTTCCCAAATTCTCAAAAGCAGTGGGTCTGTATCACTTTTTTGTTTTGTTTTGTTTTGTTTTGTTTTTCTTTTTCTTTTATTATTCATATGTGCATACAAGGCTTGGGTCATTTCTCCCCCCTGCCCCCACCCCCTCCCTTACCACCCACTCCGCCCTCTCCCTCTCCCCCCCACCCCCTCAATACCCAGCAGAAACTATTTTGCCCTTATTTCTAATTTTGTTGTTGTGTGCTAAAGCTTTTATCATGTGCTCAAAGTCCAATCCCATTGTTGTGTTTGCCCTTGATCTAATGTCCACATATGAGGGAGAACATACGATTTTTGGTTTCTTGGGCCAGGCTAACCTCACTCAGAATGATGTTCTCCAATTCCATCCATTTACCAGCGAATGATAACATTTCGTTCTTCTTCATGACTGCATAAAATTCCATTGTGTATAGATACCACATTTTCTTAATCCATTCATCAGTGGTGGGGCATCTTGGCTGTTTCCATAACTTGGCTATTGTGAATAGTGCCGCAATAAACATGGGTGTGCAGGTGCCTCTGGAGTAACTTGTGTGTATCACTTTTTGTGTTGGGTGTTATGCCTGGCATAGAACTGGCATTTGATAACTATCTGGTAATAAATGAATGAATGTAAATGTTACTATTCAAATGGCTAACAACATCATAGTTCTGTTTTTATTTGCAATGTTTGAACTTCAAATTCTTTTCATATGTTTATTAGAAATTTGGCTTTTTATGAAGTATCTGTTCATAACTGTTATTCCTTTTGCTATTGGATTTTCTTCTAATGAGACTTTAAAGAGGCCCTAACCCAGCAGGAAATGATAGACATCTGAAACAACACTGTGCCAAAATATCCCTCAAGAGAAGTCTGAACTAGAAGGATATCCCTACCTGAACAAATAGAATTTTGTGCTTTCATTGGGATTATGGAAGGATGAAAAAATTGAAAGTCAAAATGGAATGGGAGGTAAAAGGAACTCTAAAAATGGTGAAAAATGAACATTTTAATGAGAGAAGGGAGTGAGCAGCAGGACTGAGGAGGGAGGGGAATTCTAAGAAAGGCAATAGGAATGCATATCACATTGCATCATGTTGAATTCATATCACAAATGCATTTTTCTTGGCCCATGAAATGCAGGAGATAGAGGACACTTGGGTGTAGTCTAGTCAGGGTGGCAATTCATGATAGACATCACTGATCAGAGTGTTCTTTCACCTCCTTTACAATACAGTTCTTCAATGTAATCTCTCAGTGTTGGTGCTAAAATATGAGCTATGTTCTCTGTAATGATAGTTCCACTCCTTTAGTTTGAAGATAGCTAAGTCAGAGAAAGATCTTGTTCTGGATCATACAGCTCTAGCTATGTCTTCTTTTATAAAGTGTATTTCATTATGAGTCTTTTGGTTCCAATTAGCCATTTAACTTCTTAAATGAATTACTTTGTGGAGAAACAGAAAGAACATTTGTAGGATGAGTCAGGAATACACTTGCATTAAGTTGTCCCCAGGACTCCTGGCTGTCTCATCTGTAAGAAGCCTATTGATATCTACTTACCTTGTTTTTAAGGTAAAGGTGATAAGGAGACAAGTTCTCATTGTCCTTTTGATTTATAATTCTCTGATTCTTATGATACACTGAAACCCAAGAATAATACAATTTTGACAAAGTAATAACATATAACAGAAGCATTTAGAATGGAAAAATCAGAAAAATGTCATTTATAAAGCCAAAGTATGATTTTAGAAACAGGGTGACACACATCAGTCAATTTTTCCCTTCTGTGGTACTCATTTCTGCATTTATTAACTATATAGAAAATAGTGCACATCAGGTTAGTTTTCTGAGAGTCAGAAAAAAGGAATTCTCAGCACTTCATGACATTTAATCCATCTCAATGTCATGATGTCTTTGAATTAAGTTACTAATTACCCTTAATTAAACTCACTTTAAATGAGGCAATTTCAATTTCTAAGTGCTTGTTTCATAATTCCTGGAAGAGTATAAATTCTGCTCAATTTAACAAATATTTATTAAGGTTATTTTATGCAAGATCTAGTTTTAGATATTTTAGATAACCACTGATTTCAGAAGTAATTAATTAAACATACCTCTATCTCTTGTAACTGTAAGTGCTGTTAGAACTTTTGAGTTTGCTTTTACTTTCTGGGAAAAGCAGTGGGGAAGGAAATGATCTCAGGGAAAGAGTTTGACTAATTCCTTAGGGCAAGCAAACATTGATGTTTAACAAAATGTCTCTCTGTAGGAATCATTAGAAGATGGATAGTAGGTATAGTCCCAACATAACTTTTTATAATAGATGTTTTAAATTTTCCAGGATTTTGTTTACAGTGATCATAAATTTGGAATGATAACACATCATTAGCAGGAATGCAGAGTTGAATAGGCAGACCCAGTGTAAGGACAAATGTGAACAAGTTCTAAGCATTTTGGCATCTCCTGCCTGGCTTCCTCCAAGCACAGCAGGATGAATGCTTAGAGAAGTGGAGAAGTTAGGGTGCCCTCCGGGTCTCCTCTTACTTTGTCTTTGAGATATGCTGACAATCCTCAAAGGAGCCCTTGGGTTAAGGCATGGTAATCAATAAACTATGTAACAAGTGATCCTTATAGTTTTCCCCCTCTCTAAAATAATTCTGTTTCGTATTTATTTCTTGTTTAGTCTGCTTGCACGTTATTGTTGTGGCTGCAGTATATGTGCTCCACCTTTTCCAGGGAAGAAAGTGATCCATATCCTATTGGAACTAAATGAACAAGTGCAGGATGTGTTGATAACTTTTCTTTGTGTGAAAGGAAAATGGAATAACCCCAATGTAAAATCACATGTTCTTGAATATTGGCACCACCAAAGAAAGGTCATTTTCTTAATTTCCTGGGTGGACACAGGAGCATGTCTGACTTCATCCACACAAGCCTGCCTCATCCAGGTCTAAAATTAAGCTGACCAACCCCATGTCAAAGTGGCAGTGGCTCCCGCTGGTGCATGTGGACATTCAGCCATGATTTACAAAATCTGCACGAAGTATGATACAGAAGATGTTAGCTCTGTGAAAGACAACAGTAGTTTTAAACAGAGTTCGGGAGTTTATTTAATCTAGTGAAAATGAAAAATAACAGGAGATGGAGAGTGCTCCCTGACTGCTCTCTAGGGAAGTGCTCTAAGCCATATGTAATGCCACAGAAAATGAGAGAGGTGAAGGTCTGTTACCAAGACTATGACAGTTATTTCCTATGAAGGCATAATACATCTTTAAATGCTAAAACTTTAAACCAAGATAGAAGAATATAATAGAAAACAATGCTGTTTAGTAATGTGAGCTGTTTTGTAGGAATTAGGTTGCCAAGGACATCCAAAGGATTTCCTTTACTAGCCACAAAAAGGTAGAATTAGTTTGGTGGGGGAAATGACTCATACCAAAGGCTTCGGTTGATGATGTTCTTTGAGTTGCCCAGGTTTTCAAAATTAATGGCTAATTAAGCTTTATATTGCAGATGTATAGTGCATATATGTGTGTCTGCTGTAAAGTATTGTATGTATGAATGAATGATTTTAAACACTAGACTTTTTTAGAGCAGTTTTTGAATCACAGCAAAATTGACAGAAAGGTGCAGAGATTTCCCATATCCACCTTCTTCCCCACACATGTATAACCTCCCACATTATCAACAACTCCCATAAGAAAAGGACATTTGTTACAATTGGTGAGCCTGTATTGACTCACCTTATTATCCAGATTCCATAATTTGTAACAGAGTTAACTCGATTATACATTGTATATTTTTGTGCTGACATATTGCCCATCCTCATAATGTCAACCAGAATGTTTGCAATATCTTAAAAATCTTCTGTGCTCCATGTACTCATTCCTCTCTGTTAACCTCTGGCAATTACTGATCTGCTTTTTCTTTCCCAGAGTATTATGCAGCTAGAAGCCTACAATACGTAGCCTTTTTTAGATTGGCTTCTTTGTCTTGATAATATGCATTTAAGCTTCTTACATGACCTTTCTTGACTTTATGACTCCCTTTATTTCAGTGCTGACTAATATTCATTGTTTGGATGTACCACACTATTGTTAGCCATTCACCTACAGAAGGACAATGTGGGTGCTTCCATGTTTTAGCAATTATGAATAAATCTTATTAGAGTCTTATTTAAATAAAATAAGAATTAAGCATTTATAAGTAAAAATCAACATGTGTGATCCCTGTCCCTTGTCTTGGGAAATTTCTCACTTTAAGTGAGGAACCAAGTTTTAAAGGTGGCTACTGCCAAGGATACCCAACTTATAATGATGCACCTTAATGATTTTTTGACTTTACCGCAGTGCAAAAGTAATATACATTCACTAGAAATCATAGTTCAAATTTTGAATTATTTTCCCATGCTAATGATGTGCTATACCATAATGTCTCTTAATGATGGACATCAGAAATGGGCCCCAGTTTCCCAGTCAGCCACCTGACTATGAGGGTAACAACCACAACCAGTATCTACAGCATGCTGTATTGGTAAACTACAGTGTGTTGTAGGGTAACTGTATTAAATCCACTTTCAACTTATAGCATTTCCAGTTATGATGTGTTTATCTGAGTAAAATCCCACAATAAGTCAAGGAGAACTTCCTTCTCCAAAAGAACTGACTCTTCTCTTGGGTCTACAAATGTTCAATGAGTAAGTTAAAACTAGATAAAAACTCAGCATCTCTTCCTCCATTTTGCATCTGTATCCTTTCCTTTCATCCATTCTCTCCTGCAATCACTTTGGATTCAAGAAACAACAGGTCTGATGGATAAATATCTTGTGATAAGACTCAAATCTACCCCCTTGACCAATGAATTTCTTATCATGACAAGGTCCTGCCTACCTGACCAATCCTGAGATAATGATCACCTAGACTGATTATGCAAACTTTTTGCTCCTTCCCTATGCAATCTAGAAGCTTATGTCAGTACCCCAAAGATAGACTTGAGATCACTGAACCCCTTTATCAGTACTTCCCAGGAGAGCACAATGATTAAATCTCCTTTCTCTAACCTTTGCCACAACTCTTCTCTTTAAGTGGGGTATTGGGTTGGGTGGCCAAGCCTTATTTGTTGGGACTCTCAGAGCATAGGGCTTTTACCCTAAAACAACAGCAACAGTTTCTGATTTTTGCTGAGCCACAGTTTTCACTTCTTATTTTAACTCTAAAATATACATAACACATCATTCAACCATTTATAAGTATGGTTTAGCTATTTATTAATAAGTAGCATAATACACGTTCACAGTGTTGTGCAACGTGCTTCACTATCTATTCTCAATACTTTTGCAACATCTCCAACAAAAACTGTGTACCCATTAAACAACAGTTCCCCCTCTGCCCTCCCCCTTCTTCAACCCTGATTGCTTCTATTCCACTTTCTGTCTTATGAATTAGGATGAGTCAAGAACTCTGGAATCTGGTTGTTGCTGTGAGCTAAACTCTATGCAATTATCGTATCATCACGTTCCTCTGTTTCCTCTTCTTGTGTCAGCTCCTTTGGTTAGGTCAGGGATCACAGAAACAAGTGCATCAGCAGTATTACCAGTGTCCCTGGCAAGGTCTCTCTTAACTTGCCAGTTTCCTCTCCCAGCACACAACCCATCGGAAACAAAATTCTTGACCCTCTCCAGCAGGTACACCTGGACTAAATCTCAAAAATTACTGCGCTGATACCTTAAAAGCAACTGAGGCCAATAGGAAAAGGGGACCAGGAACTAGAGAAAAGGTTAGATCAAAAAGAATTAACCTAGAAGGTAACACACACGCACAGGAAATTAATGTGAGTCAACTCCCTGTATAGCTGTCCTTATCTCAATCAGCAAAAACCCTTGTTCCTTCCTATTATTGCTTATACTCTCTCTACAACAAAATTAGAGATAAGGGCAAAATAGTTTCTGCTGGGTATTGAGGGAGGGGAGAAGGAGGGGGCAGAGTGGGTGGTAAAGGAGGGTGTGGGGGCAGGGGGGAGAAATGACCCAAGCCTTGTATGCACATATGAATAAAAAAGCAATAAAAAAAATTACTGTGCCTAGCAAACCTATGCTGTGTTTTCCTGAAGTCACCCCTTACACTCTTCTCCTAAGCTAAACTACATAGGAACCTGCCTTGGCTGCACCGGGGCAGGTAGTGACATTTCTGGTCGTGGTCTGTCTGTTTGCACATCCAACAGGACATCATTAATGTCATTTTCTCATGATTGGTTTACTGTGTTTGGCTAGCTGAGTTTGCTAGTTAAAGTAGCAGTAACAACAAAATTCTACTTAGGCTTGATTGCTTAGGTGACCTTCACAAATACCCTTTTTAATACAAATACTATATTATGTTTCATTTAAACCTAAGTTTGTCTTCTCTATTTAAAATGCTGAACAGGAAGAATTATTGAACTAGGGAGAGAAATGAGAACTGTTTGATTTACTTTCCTCTTTGCTGTTGTAGCAAAATTATTCCCTTTAGTCTTTTTTTTTTTTTTTTGGTTTGTACATTTTTATTTTATTTTATTCCTTTTTTATCCTGCTGGGGACACATTGAGGGATTTACAAAAGTTCTTACAATATATCAAATATATTATACTTGAATTCACTACCGCCTTCATTCTTCTTTATTTTTCCTCCCCCTATTCCTGGAGTAGTTTCAAGGGGTCTCATTTTTCCATTTACATACATAGGTGCAAAGAATTTGTACCATATTCCCCTCCTACACTCTTTCCCCACATCTTCCCCCCCTCACTGGTTCCAACCCCCACACAGGATCTGTTCTCTGATTTTGTTAAAGGAAAAAAAAATGACATTTTTGTTTGTTTAATATAGTTATACAGGGAGTTTCCCTATGATGTTTCCAGGTATACATGTACTATAACCTGAATTGGCTCATCTCCTTTATTTTTCTTCTTTCTGCCTTAGTCCCCTTCTTATGGTAATTTCAACAGGTTAAAAAATTCTATATTCATTCTTGTTCAGACAGTATATCAACCATATTCACTTTCTTACTTTCTTTCTTTTACCCTCCCTCTCTTGTATGTGCCCTCCCTTTTAGTGTGACCTGTTTTTCGTAGTATTGCTATATTTGCATTAGGCCTGTATTCTACATTTGAGGGAAAGACATGCAGCTTTTGGACTTCTGAACCTGGCTAACCTCACTTAAGATGATATTCTCCAGTTCCAGACATTACTGTGTTTCTGAACCATCTTATACTTTAAAACCATTGAACATAGTTCCTCACTAAAATAGTGTGTACTATGTATTTTTTGCACCATACTCTGAGATGTTTCAAATTGGAAAGTGCTTCCAGTTCAAGTATGTTATTTTACAAATGAGGAAATTACAGCCCTCTAAGAAGTAGTCAATCACCCAGCTTGTGAGTCAAAGAGATGTTAAGGTCTTTCTTCTTTTGCTAGATAGAGTCTTATGAAGAAGTCTGTCTTAGAAATGTGGAGTTCAGGAGAGGGTTATCCCTGAGGGTGGTAGAGACCTAGTATGTGACACACAATGAGTGTATGTGTTTATGTGTGTGTGTGTGGTGGGGAAGGGTGAGACTGCTGAGTTCAAATTGGATTAATATACATGGAATGTGAACCTGACATAAAATGGAAACAGAATGAGACAGGTTTGAGGTGTGATTGTTTCTTCAGAAATCTTGCAGACACTGATTTTTGTATGATTCATTGCTTTTTGAACAGTTTGGAGAGTTTCCAAGGAATGGGGCCTGAACCGAGTACCCCAACAGAGCCTTTGTTGCTGGAGGCCCTAGGTCTAAGATCAGTCCATTTCTTTCAAATACATTATTCTTCTTTTGTGCATTTCTCTTTTTATTGCAAGAGAAAACATTAAAATGCTCTTCTATCATGAAGGTATTTGAAAATTATGTTAGTATTAATTTGATCACTCATTGTGTGTGATAATCTTAAACAGAGAGTGCACACATATTCTGAGGATAGTGTTTGGCAATTTTCAGAAGCATTGCATCCATCCGTTCTTAGACACCAGTCTCTGAAACTTTTTAGACCCCCTATCTATTAGATTGGTAAAATGGTTGGAGGCTTATTTTATATATACAAATACAGTACATATGTATTTATAATTTACTTATTTATAAGTAATATACTTTACTGCTATATTGTGTGTTATGTGTATTATAGTAACTGAACCCTGGAGCTAATTTAAGGAAGATGTGTTTGTGTCTCCCCAGCTTGAATATGTGCCTGCGTGAGCTTGCACACTTCCTTGCAAATCATTGTTCACACCTGTGGAGAGGGATGAACCCCTTCCTCTGTGAACTGAAGCTTCCATTTGTCTAAGCATTGAGCAAAGATAATTTTAGTGTCTGTTTCATGCATATAATCAAAAGAAAAGTTGTTTTCTCTCTCTGGCAACCTCTGTTTTACAGCATTTGTATAATTTAAAGACAATGGCATAGTTAATATTAAAAACATCTCACACAGTTTTCATTTTTGCATATTACTTTTCATATGCATTCATTGGGATCTTAAAACTCATGCTATTTTATATGCATTTTTTGTTTTGTTTTTTATTGTTGTGCTGGGTGGATTTTTGTGTTCAGAAGGTATCATAAGTCTGACTTCTGTTAACAATTTAACCTCAGTTTTCAATGACTGAACTTTGAGAGCATAATATAGTTAGTTATCCTATCTTCTAATTTTGGACAGACATAAGCTATTTTATTTTTTGCTGTAGTCTTTGCTGTTATAGATAACTCCGCATCAATCAGCCATCTACCATTATCTGTACCTATTTTCTTGGTACGAAATGCTTTAGTGAAGAAGTAGAAATGTATATCCTTATCATTATAATTTTCTTTATCTTCCTGAACTTTTTGTAATCCTTAGTTGGTGTATCCTTTGAAATCATTGTCAAATTACCCTCAATCTAAGCCCACCTGTTCAAGGTCATTTTCCTTCTTCTCATTTCCACTCTTAGTTCCAGGAAATGGTTGCTGTCTGCCAGGCTGTCAGAATGTCTCCACTCATGCAGATTAGTGGAGGTCATTCCCAATGCTTCAGACTCTAGCTCCTCTGTACAGAATGGATGGTCCTACCCCTGCAGAAGGACTCCATGGAAGCAGAGTGCAAGGTGGTCCTCATTTCACCACATAGGCTGAAATTCATACCTAGTTGTGTTTGATAACCAGTGTCATCAGGAAATATCACAAGGAACAGATATTTAAATGAACTCATTACAAATTACAGTCACCATGATCAAGGGAAGAGAATAAAAGCTCTTCCTATCACAAAAGGGGCCCTGGTGGGCACTCTTTGTTCTTTGTCCTCCTTTCTTAAGAGAATACTCCTTCAAAATGGCAGAGGGCAGATCTCCAACTTCCTTTTGGAAAATACATGCTCACCCAGGGTGCGTGCTCATCCCTGCACAAGCCCATTGGAGGACACCACCATGCTCCAAACTGGAATATGTTAGTCTAGTTGAATGCTGTGGGGAGATTGGCCTGGCAAGTTAGACAACAGCGCTGCAAACCACTTTCCATTTATAAATGCACACTGAAACCAGGAAGACTAGGAAATTTATACAGAATCACAAACGATAACCTAAGCCTGAAAGAATTATAGTAGTCAAAAAGAATACTAGTAACAGAATTGGAGTCAAAGAAGATACAATATCTGAAATGAGTAAGTTTATCTGTGGGTACTTTAAGGGTTTATGTTTTTTAACTATCTCTATGATACACTGAAATAAAGTATCCATATTTTCCACAAAAACTCAAACTAGTTGAAAGGAGAAGTGTTCATGTTTCTAAATATCAAACCTTGTCTTATCACTGAAATGCTGAAAATCAGATTGCAATCCACTTAAAAAAGTTACTACTCTCTTCTGCCATAGCTCATGTAAATCCAGGTAAATAAAATCTGATTTTTATTTTCTTTCAGCTCTTTCAGTCTAACCTTATTTTCTTTAAGTAGTATTGAAATCAGATGCATTTCGTATTGATCTGAGTCTTGAACCAGTATAAACCCTGGTTAACACAATGGAAGGAAACATCATCATGGTGGTTCTGAAGAGAGAGAGGAAACTCTGCAGGCTTAATGCATTTCTGGGTTTGCTTTGGCTTCCTGGTTCTTTGAATTATGCATTAAATCCTTCAGATAAAATAAAGCCGGATCCTTCTATTATTTATTGTGTGAAGTTAGGGTGAGATGTTTGGTCATTAGTCTGAGAGACTAGTAAATTTAAGTGGAAATGCCTGGTGCTATCATTGTCTTTCTTATTCTCAAATGCTCTAGCAATGTTGATATTAGTAAGAGAAGGCTGGAGAATCTGAAAGGGTGGATACGGTTAGCACAGAATGACAAGGCTGTCGATTTAAGGCCTCTGTCTATAAGCAGAGTGAACATTACAAGATGGGTATTCCTCTTCCTCACTTGAGCACAAAGGGCCCATCACAGCAAAAAGGCTACTCAGGCAATAATCAGCATGACTTTGTAAAGAGCAGTTCTGGTAGACAGACTTAATCTTTAAGGCAAAAGGACAGGTTGATGGCTTTAGGAGAGAGGAGTAAATCCATTTGACAATCTTAGTAAGACATTAGGGACATAATACCTAAATCAGTTTTAAAAGTGGTTCCCACAGACCCTGTTTCAGCTCTCTTCTTAGTCTCGTGGCCTTTTCTTCAGGCTGGCCACCTGCTTGCCATGCAAATCCCTGCTGTTTATATGAAGCCTTCTCTGATCACCCCATAACCTGTTGTCTAATCTCGGAACTAACGGTGTACTTATTGAAGGATTACTTACTAAACCCTCAGTGTAGGCCTGATAAACTCTACCCTCTCCTAGTCTTCCAGATAATTTGTACTCAGTCTTACACTTATTACTGTCCACCTAACAGTGTAGGTGGGCTCAGTGTCATGGGTATTTTGACTCCATGTCCCTCATCATGGGTCTTTAGCACATTAGTGGCATTTTATCTACCATCAAGCTGCCCTTCACAGATTGTGTTCTGCAGTGCACAAAGAAGTGTTCAACACATTACAGCTGAACTTTAACGAACAATTAACATTCACCAGGGAAATCAGGAACTATGATAGGAAGAAGGTAATTAGAATGAGGAAATTTTCTTTCCAAACCATAACAATTCCTTACTTCTCAGAAATCAATTGTAATCCCAGCTGCTCTCAAGTTTTTCTTTACCCCAAGACTGAGCCAGTCATCACCTGACTATATTGGTTGGCTCAGAACTGGTTAGAGAACTCCATTTGAACCAATGAGAAACAATAAGATTTTTCTTTTTTCTTGAGATACCTGAGAACAAGATGCTCAAATTTCCTAGTTGGAGCCCAAACCTCAGCGTAGGTTCTTTTCTTGCACAACACCTATGATGAAAATAGTGAAGCTGAGTCATGATGCTTGCTTAGACCTTGCCTTTAACTTTGCTTTTCAAGTCACACTTCCCTACTTTCTAATTTACTGAAGTCAATATCTCTTCTTCCTCCCTCTTTCCATCCTTCCCTCCCTCCCTCCCTCCCTCCTTCTTTTCTTCCCTCCCTCCCTTCCTTCCTTTCTTACTTCCCCTTCCTTCCTTTGCATGATCCCCTTTGGACTGTGACTTCTGTCATTTGTCACAGAAGAGTTCTAATCCATTCTGCACTTGAGTTTGTCTTGTTTTTCTTTGGTTCAGTACATTTATACGTTTTTATGTGTTGATATTTTGACAAATTACTGTGTCCACAGCCAAATGTCAAGCATTGATATAAACAAAGTATCTTCAGTTTTTCTAAATGTGTGTCCAGACTTGTAGAGATACATTTGTCTATGTTGTGAGAATTGAAAATCTTTCATGCATAAGTCAAGTGGTCTGTTTATTTAAGTAATTTGGCATTTCTTTTCAAGAGCAAAGGGTTCCTATTGATTTGAATGCATAGGCTGTGTCAGTAGAGAGAGGAGATGAGACTCAGACCAGGGAAGAATACATTTCCTTTCTATGTTACTATTCAGAGTTTAAAAACTTTGTCTCCCTTACCTTGGTGTTGAATAGAGATTTAAGTAAGAAGTCAGAAGTTATGACTGGCTGTACTCAACTTTGCCCCATAGTAATATCCACTTTCAATATAAGCTATCCTAAAAGACTTATTTCAATTTTAGACATAAACAAAACTTAATTTTTGACTCAAAGTGAGTGTAAACCACAGTGTCAGAATTTTTCTTTGTCATATGCCCTTAAAATCTTTATATGTTTGCCATGATCAGCCCACATCAGAACTAATTTTCCCATCCTAGTGGGTGCTTATTTTAAATATCAACAGAAAATATTTTTGAAGAGTCAATAAAGTATGAAAATAAAATTTCAAATGATTAAAATTATACAATTCATCTTTGGCTTACTGAATTTTTATTTCTAGGGACTTACTTCAAACCTAGGTGCAAGTCCAAAATTAATATTTTAGAAATTTTAGTGAGCAATGGTTAAATGCATTAATGCTGGGAAAAGATCTTCAATTTATTGCATTATGTTATTAAGAACGCTAATTTATAAGTAGTAAATTATAATTTAAAGACAGATAAAGTTGCTAATAAAGTAGTTTCCTCCTTGCATTTTATGTTAGTGCTTTTTTATGCACCCCTCTCACTTTTAAGCCATAAAATTCAATGGAAAAAAAAATTCAATGGAATCTTGTTTCACTTGGGTATTAAAATTGATCAAACTGCTAGTATAATGCAAACTGGGATTCCTTTACATTCTGCCTCTACAGAGACTACTCCTTTACATGACTCTAAGGTATATCTAGGAGAATATGGGCTATCTATCAGGGAAGGAAGTGAGAGCTAGAGAGAAGAAAGCAGTTTGGAATGCACTGAAGTGCCTAATTCACAGATCTGAGATATTTATATAGCTTAGGAGCAGTCCCTCTGCTCCTGCTTGCCTACTAGTTGTCATGCCAATTCTCAATTCAGTGATGTCTTAGTTCTCTAACAGTTGAGTAAGTTTTTTGTTTGTTTGTTTTCAGTATCTAATCTCTTTGAGACAATTTTGCTAGTTGGTGCCATTCCTTATTGATTTGGCCTTTGGGAAAAGGTACTAATAAAGCCATGGATATGTAGATTTGAACATTTCAAGTTTTTAGAAGAATTTTATCCTTGAGAGAAGGAATGTGGACAATCATTTCAACATAAACATTACAATTATAAAACTGGTCAAGGTTTACAGATTCTCTCCCCCCTCCCAATGAGGTCCTTGTTTAAATCTGTGGCTGTGGACAAATCATTTCCCTTCTGTGAGCCTCTTTGCCCTCTTCCATTTCATGGAGCAGGTGAGAACAACATGGACACATTTTGTTTTAGACTTTAAAGCTCTCTGACTCTAAATACATAAAACACAGTGGGTTTCCTTTTTTACCATTTGTATTATGTGTGCAGTCCTGTGACAGACATCTATGAACATGGTGTTATTGTGTAGATTGCTTGGTAGTCTTGACCCCTGATCTGCTCTGTTTCCAAGGCTACTATATTTTTGATTGAGAACAATAAGAGTTTGTAAGATATGAAAAGAATACAGAGATCCAATGGGATTGGGTTACTTACTAACTAATAGAAAATATATTTTGAATTAGACCATAGTATTCATTGTTTGTAGCAATTAGAAATTTCCCTTGTGAGGATGATAATAGAATAAACGTTCCCTCATTTACTGCATTTTGTTTAATTGGTTGGGATGCAGTTGAGTGGATTAGAAATAAATTCTCAAGTTTTGCTAAATTTGAGAAAAGTTGCAAGACATATGAGGAAAACATAGACACCAAGAGCTAAAAGTGAAAATCAGGTGAACTTCACTGCCTTTAATGACACATCAGTCATTTCTGTTGGGATTAGAATCCAATGCCCTAACCAAGTATTCACAGCAAGAAGTTATCTTATTTTGATAGGGAGGGCAGCAGTGGAGTACTCAAAAGTGATTTCAAACTTTGGAACCCATTGCAATGTAAACCAGTACTGAGCTGGGCAAAAGAAGACTCATTACCACCTGATCCCTATGTATATCTGAAGTGGGAATTTGATAACATGGCAGAAATAATATTTAGCTTGGGATTTAAAACATTCTAGAGTATATCTAAGAGTTTATACTTATGTATTTATGGATTTTATTCATTTATCTACATTGCACATTGCATTAGGAAAGACAAAGCGTAATACTTTGTGTTTAGTTGCAAAGACTCCTAACATTTCTGCTTAATAGATGGGTGCAGTGGTGCAGTGCAAAGAGTTTTAGACAAAAAGGTTTTAGAGTCTGATGTAGGTGAAATTTGAGATTTAACATAAACCAATGCAACTTAAGACTAATTTCTGATATTTGCTCAGCCACAGTTTTTAAAATTTTTATTTTAACCTTTTTATTATAGTGAATTTTTATAACATAATTTTATGCACTCATATTATAACTAGAGTCATACCCAAGCCAGAAACCCAACTACAGAGGGTCCAATATGTCAGATTAGGCCACTCTCACCAATTCGCCAATTAAAGAGACAAAGTGGTGAAGGACAGAGAAAGGAGAATTATTAATGTGGGGACCAGCAGCTGAGGAAGAGGGAGAGTTAGCATTTCAGCCCATCGTTGACATGGGCTTTAGGTTTATGTAAAGAAAGAATTAAGGCAGGGGCAAGAGATGTGTATAATTAAGCAGACTTAGTCAAAGTGTAGCTGTTTCTTCATTATCTCATTCTGGTCCTGCAAAGTGATTTGTAGAATTTCTTACTACTTTAGGAGACAATCTAGTTCCCAAGGGACAATTGCTTCTGCTTGGGGGTGAGCTCATCAGTGGGTGATTTGACTGTAAGGCTGTTACTGGAATTCACAGAGACTGCACGTTTAGGACTTGCAGGCACCTTTCCTTGGGACTGGAGCAAGACACTGTAAAAGCTAATAGTAAGGTAACTCTATTACTCTTATCTTCAGCTTTGAAGTGGGATGAGATGTTAGGAATCACCAGTTTTTAGACAGACATATCTTGAGTGATTAACATGCCTATGTGCAGAGTTAAGCAGGAGACTGACCCTAAGTTTGGAGACAAAGGAGACAGATTCATAGGGTTTTATCCTGTTTTTCATTATCTTGTGTGCCCAAGTGAGGAGTCAGTGATTTTTTTTTCAAAATCAGTTTCTAAGATATTGCTATAATAGGTATTTTTAAACATTCAACATTAGCACTAGACCCATGCACGATTTTGTGCAATCATCACTACTGTATGTATATCCAAACGGTTTGTTCCATCTCCAACAAAAACTCTGAACCCATTAAACAATTAACTTATCAGCAATAACCTTTATTCTACTTCCTTCTTCTGAATTTGTCTATTCTAGGTACTGCATATAAATGAAGTCAAATAATATTTGTCCTTCATGTGTGACTTAGTTCACTAAGCATATTTTCAATGTCTGTCTATGCTGTAGCATTTATCAAAGTTTCATTCTTTTAAAAGGCTAAATCATATTCCATTGTAAACATATGCCACACTTGGTTCATCTGTTCTTTTGCTGAATAGTTGACTTAGTTGCCTTCACTTTTTGGCTGTTGTGAATAATGGGCCATGACCATGAGTGTACAAATATTTCTTTGAGTCCTTTCTTTTAATTCTTTTGTGTGTATGCCAGATGTGGAATTGTTGGGTCATATGGCAACATTTTTTTCATTGTGTGAGGAATCTCCAGACTATTTCCAAGATGACTGTACCACTTTACTTTCTTGATAACAATTCACAAAGGTTCTGATTTCTCTATACTCTTAGTAGCAATTGTTATTTTCTACTTTAAAAAATAATAGCCATCTTAGTAAATGTGAAGTAGTAAATTGGATTTGCATATCCCCAATAACCAGTGATGTTAAACATCTCTTACACACCCAATATCACCTGTTTGTCTTCTTTGAAGAAGTGGTCTAAAGTGGTATGCCATTCTCAAGGATGAGAAATAGCAATCATTAGAATCATCATATGATTTAATGAAGAAAAAGTTATTACTACAATTAACGTTTTTGGAACTTATGTCTTGCCAGGCTGTATGAGTGCTATAAGTACAAGATCTCATTCATCTCTCGCTCTGAAGTTGAGTACTGTGAAAGCACTTCATTATTATTTCTGTTCTTCACTTAGGGATATGGAATTTCAAAGTCATCAAGTAGCTTGCTTGCCTTATATTACAAAGTTTATAAGCAGCATAGACCTGCTAGGTCTCCCTGAGTATTTCTTTACCAGTATGCCAAATTACCTAGTGCAGGGCCTAGAACTTAAAAGACTGTCAATATATGTTAATAATCCATCATCCCTATCTCCCTATCCCTATAGTACCTTCACTCACTCTCTTATATTCTCTCTCTCAAACACACACACACACACACACACACACACACACATACATCAACTTTCAGGCATCACCAGCCCCATTCTGATATAAAATGTCAAAGATGGATTCCCATAGGATTCCCCATTGTCAGTCACTCATCATACAGTCTCATTCACAGTGTGTTAGAGAGGATTCCCCAATTTTTTTTTCCTACTTGGAAACATACCATCTTTCAGTCTGTTGGAAGACAATTTTACATAAATCTCTTACATGTCTGAATATCTAGTGAGCAGAAATATAACCTCTGTTGTGGAGCATATCTTTAAGGATGTTTATAGAGGAAAAAACATTGAAAGAAAGATGGAAGGGAGATACCATCTCCCTTCTGAACAGAGGGCAGGCTTGTTTATTGTGCAGTGTATTAAAGACAAGGTCTCCACTTGTGAGAATTTAGGCCAATTTACTTGCAGTTCACTTTACAAGAATCAGGTTCCCCAAGGTTGGAATTACACAACTTTGCCTCACCTTACTGTATTGTGTAGCACCTACCTATGCTGCTAGAGATTGATCCGTGGGATGTAGAGGAGCAAGGAGAGTCTGTGCAAACATCAAATTCATACTATTTGCCATACTGTGTGTAATAAAGTCCCAGAAGTCTTGGGTCTTCTACCAAGGTTCATGAAACTTCAGCATGCTAACTTACTAGCTTTCAAATACGATAAAAAATTTCACATTCTTCACTGTTCATGACAGACAAGGTCTAGCATATATTAATTGTTATGCACAACAGATAGCAGGCATTTCATATGTAATTTCATTGATACAGCCTGAAGTACTATTGTTATTCTTATAATTCAGATGAGGACTTAAAGCCTAGACAATTAGCTTACTAGGCTATGTACACAACAGGTGCCTCATGGTTCAAATGCAGATGGCATAAAAATTCTGTATATGTCCAATCACTTGAACAAAACTAACTATTTATTTAGTTTGTATAGACGAAGATGTAGATTCATGCACACAAAATTCCTGCTCTGGCATTCTAAATACTGTACCTCAGTTATCAATATCTTTAATTTTACTTAGTTAGAAATTGTAGTTAAGTTTCCCAGCATGCTTGAAGCCCTGGGTTTGATCCCCAGCACTGTCAAAGGAAAAAAAAGATATTATAGTTAAACTTGAAGTAAGTAATTAACTTTATAATTTGAGCTTATTTCAATTTAATTAGTTACATATAATTAGAGTACTATGAAAGACTACTGACAATAGGGGATGGATATGAAGGTGGCATCTATATGCACTTGATTCTCACCTGAATTGTACTCAGTATTCATATGCTATGTCTGGACCTCATAAAAACCCCCTTTTGAATCAAATAATACATATAAAACTATGAAACATACATCTCTGATCAGGTGACCATCTCTATAAAACCCTAAGCTGTAAGGTTTAAATTTCAACAGAACATGTAACACTGATCTAGATGATAAAATATGATCATTCCATGATAGTGTCCAGGTGAGAAAACAGATCAGGTAAAAGATTTTTGGAGCAAAAAAAAAAAACATATATTGGTCCTACCACTGAAAGCCCCATACCTCTTCTTTTGACTAGCCTTGATTTGAGATACTAAGGATGTGGAAATTGCTTCAATGTCTTTGAAATTCCAAAAAGTCAAGTATTGCTTATAATTTAAGACACATTAAACTTCTTCTTTGTAAATTCCATGAAAATTGCAACATAAATGTAAAGTGTTATTACTCAGATTTATTGATAATGAAACATTTTACTGGGTCTTTGCTGATCATATTGAAGTAGAGTTTGAGAGCCACTAATGTATATTAAAGAAATATACCTGATTTCATATGATTAGATGTGCCTATAAAATAAAAGCATCTAATTAGAAAAATGTTATATTTTTATGAGATTTGTGATGGTCTTATATTGAATTGTACTTTTTCCAACTGATCCTGGGTCTTTTTAAGAAGCACTTTTTTGCAAAGGTGATCTAAAAACCCATTCAAATGTCACCAACATCAAATAATGCAAAAGGGGAGGGAGCACAAACCAACGCTACAAATTTCAAAAATTGCTCATCAAGAAAGAGACTGAAGGTTGTGGTATCAATCCTATTTTTCACTCAATTTTTCTTTCAGTTCACTAAAGCCTGAGAATTCTCACCAGTGTTCTCAAATCTGATGTCAGAAGAACTGAGTGGCATCCCAAGCTGACGTGAATAAATCACTATAAAAAGAGCAGTAAGGTGGGAAACAAGGACCAGAGGGCAATTGTGAATGCAGTATTTTTTCTAGGGCTAACAGAAATCTGGGAATCTTGCCATTGTGGGAATAAGCTACCTCTCATCATTAAGCAGACTAAATCCAGTGCAGCATGTTCCCGTAAAAGTAGCAGAATGCATGTAATCTGGCTAGTAATTAAGTTACCTTAAACTGAGCACTTCAGGTTTAGAGAGTCTTCAAATGTTCATCTCTCACAATGTAGCTGGTAAAAGAAGACAAATGATTCTCATATACAAATAAGCAGGAGAAACACAGAAAATAAACTGCATAGTGTCATAAAATAGAAATTCTGGAGAGTATTGGCAAGATGAAAAGAAACAAAATGGAAACTATAATCCTAATTTTGTTCAGTAAGTAGGTAGACAAGGAAGAACTGATGAGGGATTGCATGGAATCTGGAAACCAATATAAACCAAGACTGGGAAAAAAATCATCCTGGTATTTTAAATTAAAAAAATAAACAAATATGAACTAAACAAGAACCCCTTTCATCTACCAAAAAGATAATAAAACAAGAGAAAAACATGAAAAATGATAGAACAAAACTACAAAGAACCAAGACAACACAATCTCAGAACAAATAAGGTAAGTAAAAATGTCAAGCAAACAAAACAAAGATAACTATAAACTAAGTTATTACATAGAAGACAGGAATATATTATCACAGCAAGTGAAAAGCCAAAAAACATAAGGCAAAGAGAGAAGATGATAGATTTTTAGGGCATAGAAAGATTATCCAGCATAGGAAATCTGTTGTCTGTGAGATAGAAAAACCTACATATGAAATTTAAAATGGGTTAAAATATACTACAATAAGCCCACATTGATACCTAGATAACACCTGGTGGTCTTATTTTCTTGGACAGTTTCTTAAAATTTATATCAAGTAAAGTTCAATGTTTTGATCTGCAGCTCTCTGAATTTTGACAAATGCATGGTCCTGTAGCCACCACCACAATTAGATACAGAACCATTTCTGCATCCCAAAATTTCTCTTATACTGCCCCTTTACAGTCTGTCCTCTTCCTTTCTCTCACTGTCTTCAATCTCTGGCAAATCTGTTCTCATAATTGTCTTATTTGTCCCTATAATTTGACTTCCCTGGAATACCATATGCATGAAAATATACTGCTTATAGATACTTTGAGTCTGGATCCTTTCTCTTGTATAACGCATTTGAGAATGAACTTTATATTTATCACTAGATGTTGTTGCTGAATATTACTCAGTTGCAGTGTTTGTTTCATTATTTATTTATCAATTCTCTAGTTAAATTATTTCCAGTTTTCAGGTGATTACATACACACGCACACATGCAAATACACAGCTCCTACACACCTAAATTTCTACTGCACTTATGTTTTCATCTGTCATGTAGAAATACACAGTGTAGTTGCTGATGCATTGGGTATGTATGTTCAGCTTTATAAGAAACTGACAAACTTCTCCAGAGTGACTGCATCAGTTTGCATTAGTACTAGCTAGGAGCAAGAGTCTTGTTTCTCCACATCCTTGACAGCATATGGCATTGGTACTATACAGGTTTTTGCATATTCAGATTTATCTGTTCTAATTGATATGTAGTTGTATTTTGTTGTGGTCAATGTTTGCATTTTCTCATGAGTAATGACTTGGAAGATGTTTTCTTTTTTCTGGGGGGAGGGAACTGGGACTTGAATTAAGGACATGGAGCTTGTAAAGTAGGTACTATATAGCTCAAGACACAGCTCCAGTCCATTTTGTTCTAATAATTTTGGAGATGGGGATCTCATGAACTATTTCCCTGGGTGGTCTCAAACTGTGATCCTCCAGATCTCAGCCTCTCAATAGCTAGGATTACAGGCATGAGCCACCAGTACCCAGCTGTTGGAACATTTTTTCTTGAGCTAGTTTGCCATTAGTATATCTTCTTTGGTAAAGATTTTGTTTAATTTTTTTCCCATTTTTAAAACTTTGGTCATTTGTTCATCATTTGGTTTTGAAAGTTTTTGTACTATTTGTTCTGAAAGTGTGAAAGGTCTCAGATCTTATTTTATTGGTAAGGTAGTAAGTTGATCTGCCACAGAATATCTCTATTCTGACATGAGTCATGAGGTTTTCTGGATCAGAAAAGTTGCTAATTACTCTTGGCAAAAACAACCCGCCTCAGTGTCTATTGGTTGAGCCCACCTGAGGTGATGTGAGAGTCAGATGTTACTGTACACTGTGTGTAGGTGCATCACAGAAGAGCGCCATAAAAATAGGGCTGAATTTTTACATGTACTGCTGACACATTAACTCATCCTCAAAAGGCATTGAGAGGTAAGATTGGCAAATACATGTTCCTAACTTTGAAGAGGGGTGGACTCACTGTCTCCATCTTCTAAGGCTTTGCTGTTTGGATATAGCCTTTGCTCAGGAATACTAGACTGTGTTGAAATGGAAAAATACTCAAGAGCTGTCTCCCAGTACATATATATTCTATATACAAGCCTTTCGCAGATCTATGGTTTGCAAATACTTCTCCCCATCTGGCTTATCTTATCCTTATTTACTGATTTAGACATTATCTTTGACAGATGCAAAGTTTGCTTTTGATGAATTATGATTCTTTCTTTCCATTTTTTTTTTTTTTGTGTGGTTTTAAGGACCAAACCCAGATCCTCATGCATGCTAGGAATGTACTCTATCACTGAGCTTCTGGGAAATTCTGATTTACTATTTCTTTTGTTCCTGGAGCATGTTTTCAATGTTATGTTAAAATTTCTTTGACTGATCCCATGTCATAAAAAATTTCTCCTGTTTCTTTCTAAAGTTTCAAGTTTATACATTCACATTTGGATTAATAATCAATTTTGAATTAATTGTTAAATAAGTTGTATAGGTCAGGATTCATTGTTTTTGACAACTGAATGTTCTAATGTAATTTGCTAAATTACCTGTGGAGGAAAAATTGCTTCAACATCTACATACAGGTTTCTTTCTGGTATCTATTTGGTTTCATTGATCATTTTATCTATACCTTCATAGATACCACATTATTTCTTTATATTAGTTTTTTAATAGTCTTGAAATAAACTAGTATGAGCCTACAAACTTTATTTTCAAGAATGTTTGGACATTCTCATTCTTTGGACTTTCCATCAAATTTTAGAATAGACTTGCTGATATCTACATGTTATTATTATTAAGATTATTTGAGATCATAAATTGAATTGAGAAGCATTTTGGAAGAGAGTATATAGAATTGATATTATTCTTTAAATTATTGGTAGAATTCTCTAGTGAAACAATCAAGTACTGGAATTTGGTTTGTTAGAAAATTTATAACTCAAAATCAGTTTGTGTAGTAGATAGGGGAATCATTTTTCAGGCTGTTGGTTTTCTTTTGAGTGAGCTTTCCTAATTTATCTCTTTCAAGAAATAAGTGTATTTCATCTATATGCATAGAATGATGCATGGCATTTTCTTAATGTCCTTTTAATATCTGAAGAGTCTACAGGGCTGTTACTTTCATATCTTTGATATTATTATTTTTATAGTCATTTTTGTTAGTCTGATTAGAGTTTCATCAACTTAATTATTTTTCAATTAGCTGATTTTTCTTTTGTTTTTCAGTTTTCTATTTTATTAACATCAATCTGTTATTTACACTGTTAGTATATTATTTCTTCCCTTCTTGTTTTAGACTTAATTCATTTTTCAGTTTCTAGTTACTTATGGTGGTTACTTAGGTAATTGATTCAGAGGGGGTTCTTTTTTTTAATATAAGATTCAAGGTATAAATTTCATCCATTGTCTAATTTATTTGTATCCCAAATATTATGATTGGATTCTATTTTTGCTTTGATTTAGGTCAAAATATCTGTAGTTTCCTTTCAGATTTCTTACTTAGATTACTTAGAGGTATGTTCATGTCTAAAAATTTGTGGATTTATCAATAATCCTTGTGTAATTGTTTATTTCAAATTTAATTCTGTAATGCTAAGAGAATATTCTTTGCATGATGTTGATAATTTTAAATTTGTTTAATGACCAAGGATATGGTCTATGAGAATTTTTCATGGGTACTTGAAAAGTCTGTTACTATTGAATTGTTTGTAAGTGTAATTTAGAACAGTTTAGCAGATATTGTTGTTTAATTCTTCCATATCATACCTGATTTTCTGTTTGTTCTACACATTAGTTATGGAGTGTTCTGAAGTTGCCAAGAATAATTTGGGAATATCTAGCTCCTTACAATTCTATGAGCTTTTGCCTTATTTATTTTAAAGCACTTTTCTTAGATACATATACACTTAGGTTATAATATCTTCTTGGTGAATTTTTCCTTTTATCATGAGACAGTCTTTTTCTGTGTTCTGGTAATTTTATTGTTCTAAAGAGAATTATCTCTGATATTATGATATCTATTCCATCTGTCTTTGGATTTGTTTTTTTATATCTTTAGATTTAGGAATATCTTTTAAAATTAGTTTGGTTTTCTCCTTCCATTTTATTTCAATGTTCTCACTTTCCTATCATTTTTGACATTATTTGAATATTGTCAGTGTGCTATTCTAACACAATTATGGATTTTTGGATGTCAGTTATAAATGTATATATATATGCACATACACATTTGTCTGTGTATTTGTGTGTATGTGTGTGTGTGTGTGTGTGTGTGCATGTGTGTGATGTTCGTCCACATAAATGTACATTCTTAACTTTTGGGTCTACTTAAAAGTTAATACATTTTCCCTGCAAATAAAATCAAGGTGCCTTCCACCATTTAGCTCTCTTAAGCTTCTTCTTTATCCTATAGTTGTGACATGTATTTTATATATATGCTGTGTGAATATACACATGAATATATATGACATATTAATTACATAACTATATCATATGATATATTAATTTTTACTTTTAGCAATGATAAATGTTAAAAATTCTAGTGCATTTATCTGATATTTATAGTATCTGTTGTTCTTCCTTTATTTTAGAAATTCCAAGTTTCTTTATGATAGTATTGTGATCTGACTGAAGTGATTCCTTTAGTATTTCTTTCAGGACACATTTACTCTTGAAGAACTCTTTGAAACTTTCTTCCTTTGAGGATATCTTTATTTTTTAATTCTTTCTTAAAGAATATTTTTGTAGGATAGGGGATTCTGGGATGCTCTTTCCTTTGAGCACATTAGATTTGTTTCATGGTTCCTGATGACAATGTACAGTCATAATTTATGCTTATGCTGTAACTTACATGCCTTTTCATTGTGCTTCAAAGAAATTTTTCACTTTCTGTTTCAAGAAATTTTCTTTATCTTTGTTTTCAGAAAGCTGATTATTATGTTTCTTTGTATATCAAATAATTCTGGGTTATATCCTGAACATTTAAGAAATATTGCATTGTGAGTTTCTAGGTCCTATGAAAGTTCTCTGAAATATTATATTAAAAAGCAGGCAATCAAGGGTAGGGTTGTAGCTCAGTGACAGAGCACTTACATAGCATGCACAAAGCTTTGATCCCTAACACAGAAAAAAATTTTAATAATAAATAAAAGAGGGTGACCAACTTCATTGAGTTCATACTATGTGTTTCGTCTCACCTTTTGTGGGCAACAGATTCAGTGGGAGTTTCATTTTAAAAGTCTTTGCTCTGCCAGGCATTGTGCCATATGCCTGTAAAACCAGGGGAATTGCAAATCTAAGGCCAACCAGGGCTACGATAAGCAAAAAGAAACAGCAATTAAAAAAGGGCTTTGTTATGCTATTTTTGTCTGTCCTGCCACTTGGATTATTCTGGAATTTGAGTAGTATTTTCTCTCACCATTCTGTTTTTAAAGACTTTAAATACTTCCTTGAGTCTGATATATGTATATCCACTTAGCAATGAGCCCCGAAGTTTTGCCAGTTTATACATAGAGTTAAGGGATCCTGTCTCTAACTCTCTTTACTTTAGTTTTCTCTCATCCTCTGCCATGCTTAAGAGCCCTCTCATTTTTTGAGGCTGGAGAAATGGCTTGTGTTTTCACTGTCACCACTACTGCAGCAGTGCATCCTGCCCCAGATGTAACCAAGAGAAGGAGAGGAAAGATACATAAGTAAATAAATCAAAATTCTAAACATTCTGTGTTTCACAGGAGCCTCCTTGCTCAGTAATCTCTCCAGAAAGGAGATTTTATTCTAGGCTCTTTTGCTTTCCATACCAGCTGCACAATGTTTGATTTCAGTCTACACTTATGTCACAGCTGGGAGTTAGAGGAGAAAAAAAACCCCACAAAACAAAAACCACCACAACAATAAGCTTCCCCCATACTGCTTATGCTTCATTTTTTTAAAAACTTTTGTCTCTAATCCCCTGCCAGTATTTACAATTGAGAAATGATTTGCTCTTTGTATTTCTTTCCAGAGATTTCAGTTTGTAATCAGTAAGAGAGATCGGCAACAGTGAGTGATGGCATTTTGACCAGCAGCAGAAGTCCAGGTTAGGATATTAAACCTACAAATTAAAGAGAGTGGTAGCCATCCAGGCATGAGATGCTGGCTACTTAATCGGAGGAAAATTGGACTGGTCTCACAGACTTCTAAGAAACAGAAAAAAAGCAGAAAATGAGATACAAAATAATTTATAGTTAGCCAAGCTACCATTTAAGAAGATAAACATTTGAAATAGTTTTAAAAAATAAGAGAATATGCAAAACTTGTCTTAAACAAGATGAAACAATATTATAACTCTGAAATGCTATAAAGATGTGTCATGTGAAAAATGTAGGAACCCTGAAAACATTTATGTAAAGAAATATTGAATAAAAAGTATGGTTATTATGATTACAAAAGAGAATAAATACAGCATAAATCTTGACATGGTTTACCAAAGATAGCATGTGCTCTCTTATAGCAATTTCATACAAAATTTATAGTTTCAATTAACATATCTGTCTATATTAATATATATGTTGTGTACATACACATTCATATACACAAAAACAGAACTTGAATTAAAGCATAATAATATTGATGGTGAAAGGTAAAGTACTATGAATTGAGTATACTTATCCTAAATTAGTTATAATTTAAGTTTTACAATGAAAAATTTATATCAAACAATTTATATTAGAACTAGAGGCTTACTTTTTTTAAACAAAACTTTTATACTTAAATCTTAAGCATAACCTATAAACATGAAGTGTTTCAGATGAAAAATCTGTAGCTTATGATTATCAGGTAATACAGGAATATATAATGATGTAAACTGTTTATTCTCTGTGAGAGTTCTATAATATTCATCTAGAAAAAGTATGAATTTAATGGAAATAGATTTTTGTCACTACAAAACATACTGGAGATATTCTGTGATGATAACGATACCTGATATGATTGACACTTTATTTCTCTTTGTAGACTTGTCAGGTTCAAGCTAAGGTAAGTTGTAACACAATTAAAGATCCCAAAGCTTACCTGATTACCTTATTACCTGTTTGCATTTTGTACACCAAGCAGAGTGCCCAGATATAGTAAATTCTAAATTAATTGAATAGGCTTTCTTCACTAACATCAGGTGTAATAAGTTTTTTATTAACTTGAGTTTGGGTTTTACCAGAGGGAGTGTGGAGTGAGCAGGTGCTGCTTTTCTCCTGTCTTCTCATTCCCTTAGTATAGGGAACTCTGGCTAACATTTCTGGATTCATAAATGTGTTAGAAATAAGCTTTGACGTCAAATGTAAAAGTAAATTCCTTTCTAATGTGTAGAGAATGTTCTTATTTTGTGTTGCATTTGATATTTGTTTGTTTATATTCTATGTCATCCTGTGAAGGACTGATGCATTTATAATGATGCATGTATTGATTTGTCTATTTCTTCTCTTTCCCTTGCTATACCTCTTCGTCTTATAAACAGTTTGGGCATTATCAATAAGTTTATAGAAACATGAAATTTATTTTTAATTGTTTTATTATTCATATGTGCATACAGTGCTTGGGTCATTTCTCCCCCTTGCCCCCACCCCCTCCCTTACCACCCACTCCGCCCCCTCCCTCTCCCCCGCACCCCCTCGATACCTGGCAGAAACTATTTTGCCCTTATCTCTAATTTTGTTGAAGAGAGAGTATAAGCAATAATAGGAAGGAACAAGGGTTTTTGCTAGTTGAGATAAGGATAGCTTATACAGGGAGTTGACTCACATTACTTTGGAAATATGAAATTAGAAATAAGTGGTAACAAATCAAGGCCATTGAGATTATAGGAGGATGGAATGTCAACACAAGGCCATTGAGATTATAGGAGGATGGAATGTCAACAACATTGAAATTTTGGAGGAGATAGAAATATTCAGAATTTCCATGGAAGTTGCAGGTATGACACACTGAATTCCAGAACATACTGCTGATATGCAAAAACTTCTGTCATATTTAATAGCTTTTCACTTGAATGATGATGACTAATCCCATGCATCCATGACCTGAGGGATGTTTATTATAATAAGGATCTGTTGTTCTGGAGTCTGCATGTTTGGGCATCTGATTTAGTAAGCACATCTATGTCCTTCACTTTTCACTGACTTACGATGTCAATGCCAGGCCTCCTCAGTCTGATGCTCAAGACTTCAGCCTGATTAGCAAGGTTTATCTAAGACAAGATGCTAAACAAAAAGTACCTGACTTTCGTGTCATTTGGATAGGTAAGGAAAGTCAGAAGCTAAGTATTGACCATTAAATCAAGTGAGCGAGGCTTGGAACATTAGGCTCAGGCACCTGGACTGGGTCTGGAAAGGCTGCTGTGAAACCAAGAAGCCACAGTCAGTGTAGTAAGCCAAGAGTATGAATTCTCAGCAGACTCAGAATCACCCACAAGGCTGGCTTTCCATCTCAACTCAGTGCAGACTCTGATATACAATTTAAGCTTGTTAGCACAGAGTTCCTAATCACCTAAAGTTGGACTGGTTTTTAAGCTCTTTTATTTCATAATATTCCTAAGTTGACATGTATATTCAGGGATCTAAAATAACCTTTCAGAGATGTACTCTGTAATAAAGATTTTATAAAAAGAAAGGAAAATGATCTTCGTACAAAATATTGCACATTTAGAATTCAATGTGGTCCCATTTGGAGTAGCAATTTATTTCCTCATCCATTCAAAGGATCTCTGCATGAGAGGCAAAGTATAGGACATGGCAAAGTGAACTGAGATGAACTAGACATGGTCACATTACTTAAAGCCATGTAAAATAAAAATGCCAGAATGAATAGAAAATGTAGCAACATGTTCATGAGCTCAAGAAAGACTATTAAAAATTAGCTAGGATGACTATAATTAGCTAGGATGTGCATGAAAAGTTGAAAGAACAAATGGTTACATAAGTCCATGTCATTTAGTAAGCATGTATTATTTGCCAATAGATTATAGCATAGATTATTTCACTTATTCTTTTTAATATCTTACAGATGGAAAGACAGAGAGAGAAATTAACTTTGTCAACATATAGTTTCCATGTTGGAACACAACAAGCATTCAGATGCACAGTTTGAGAAAGCCCCATAAAGCTTCTTAATGATTTAAAGAAACTAAGCCATGTGCACACTGTTGTTGCACAGGCCTAGCCATTTAGTTGGTGCTTAATAAATCTCTCTCCATCTAGTCTTCCATCTTTCTTCCTCTGTTGAATGATAGATAGTGTCAGTCACTGTGGGAAATAAGGGAGTCAAAGAGGAAAACCTGTGACCAAAAGACAGAGTGAACATTTGAACATAGCTTCTTGTTTATCCCTTAAACTATGGAAATTTCCAAGTCAGGAAGGTAAGAAAGCTGAAACTTGTGACAATGGGGACACATAAAAGTTAAGGTGACTGCTAGCTTATCAGTTGCTACAATGGACACCAAACATCCGTGAGCTCTACTTTGTTTGTTTGCTCATTAGATCATGGTTGTACATGTGGTTCTTGCTTGAGTTTGGGGCTCTTCCACCTGGCCTTGCTACTTAGAGGTAATGTCAGGTCATTTTATCTGCCCAGCCAAAGAACAGCAAAGTAACCAGATGAGTGATATCTCAATGCATGGTAAGAAATCATCTGATTACTATAGGTGATTTTGAAGAATCTATACTGCTAATATAAAGTTTCATACAATGATATTTCAGTGATATATCCAGTGGTATTTTGCAAGTTTTACTGATACATTTACTAATCTGTCAGGTTTTTCTGTTTATGCTTTTCTGGTTGATTATAGCATAGCCAATTGATTAATAGTGTTTTACCCATACCTCCAGTGTCCTAGATAGAGCAGGGGAGTACTGACTTAGTGTCACTGGACTGGAAGTCTGTGAGAAGCTGGAGATAAGTTGAAATGTCAGCATGATGCATGGATGCCCGTATGTCTACCATTCATGTCCTTTTTCCTTAGCCATCAAGTTTTGCTAATAAAATTTACCTTCCTGTCCTTGACAGTTTGGATATAAATAGTAAAGGTATGTGCAGTGTTGTAAGACATATCATAAATAGGGAGTTAGGCTCAAATGTTAATATCATAGTGTAAAAACTAGGTAAATAATTAACCACAAAAATTAATGATAACAGTAATCAAAGTAGAACTACAGTAATATCAGGACAAGTTTTAACAATAGCCAGACTGATTCTTGGGTAGATGTCTGCTCTTGTGTTCCTTACAGAAGAGTGACTTTGTGAATAATGGAGCCAGGGGCAGAAGAGTGTTGTATAGCTGTGGCTGGCTATAGTGTACTCACAGTTATTCAGAGTGACCTCTGATTCAAATTTCTTTGTCCCTAGTTAATTCCCATAGTGCTGATGATGTGGAGTCTCTCCTTAATAATAAGCCATGGAAGGGTTAACTCGCTTCCCTGTTGTCCCAACTAGAATGGAAGCTACATGTGGACAAGAGCTAGATTTTAATTACTGCAGCATATCTAGGACATGGAGAGACCAGAACCTGGCACACAAGTGGGAATAATAAACATTTCTTATGATGTTCTCTAGTTTCATCCATTGACTTGAGAATGATAAGATTTCATTCTTCTCCATGGCTGAGTAAAATTCCATTGTGTATAAATACCACATTTTCTTGATCCATTCGTCAGCAGTGGGGCATCTTGGTTGTTTCCATAACTTGGCTATTGTGAATAGTGCCGCAATAAACATGGGTGTGCAGGTGCCTTTGGAGTAGCCTGTATTGCATTCCTTTGGGTATATCCCCAGGAGTGGGTTTCTGGATCATATGGCAGATCTATGTTTAGATTTTTAAGAAGCCCCCAAATATTTTTCCGGAGTGGCTATACTAGCTTGCATTCCAACCAGCTGTGTACAAGGGTTCCTTTTTCCCCACATCCTCACCAACACCTGTTGTTGGTGGGTGTTTTTGAAGATAGCTATTCTAACAGGGGTGAGGTAGAATCTTAGTGTGGTTTTAATTTGCATTTCCTTTATGGCTAGAGATGGTGAGCATTTTTTCATGTGCTTTTTGGCCATTTGAATTTCTTCTTTTGAGAAAGTTCTGTTTAGTTCAGTTACCCATTTCTTAACTGGTTCATTGATTTTGGAAGAGTTTAGTTTCTTAAGTTTCCTGTATATTCTGATTATTAGTCACTTGTCTGATGTATAGCTGACAAATATTTTCTCCCACTGTGTGGGTAGACTCTTCAGTTTAGAGACCATTTCTTTTGTTGTACAGAAGCTTTTTAATTTTATGACATCCCATTTGTCCATCCTTTCTCTTAGTTGCTGGGCTGCTGGAGTTCTATTGAGGAAGTCCTTGCCTATGCCTGTTATTTCCAGAGTGTCATTTAAAGAGGCAAGAGGTAAATCATGACTTGAACCAAAACAATTGAGGTGCAGGGTGAAAGACATTCAGATTACACTTATTTTTAGAGGAAAATAGGCAAATTTGGATATGTAGTTATGGAAGAAAGGGAACCAAAGATCAAGTTAAAGGATGATTGTGGATAGACATGAATTCAGGAGATATGTACATGATGAAGATATATATATTAAAATCATCAGAAAATGGCTCATATTGAAAGACATTAAAGCAGAATCACAAGAGTTAGGGTAGAAAAAAGAAAAGAACAAAAGGACTTCACTCAAAATTTCTCACTTTCCTGATCCCCAATCCCATTCCTTCTTAATGGTCCTCTTCTGGATACAACATGGTTTGCTAGTATTGATCTTAAAATGTTGTTCCCAAGGAAAAGGACATTAGTGGAAAAACTAGTGAAGTCTGAAAAGTATATTCAGTGATATTTACTGTACTATACCAGTATTAAATGTTTAGTTTTAATCATTGTTCTAGGATTGGGTAAGATGTTAACAGAAGACAAAACTGCAGTAAGAAAAATATGGGAATTTTCTGTACTGCTTTTGTAGTTTTTCTTCATGTCTAAAAATAGGTGGAAGTCCAAAATTTTAAAGACATGTTCCCATATGTAAATACACACGTAAGTGAGATTTGACCTCTTTAGAAGAAGGAAATGGGATAAGAACATTTCTTGGTCTGAACACCATACTTTATTCAGAAAGCCTCTACTTGAGATACATTCCTAATATTTTCACCACATGGTCAGCTCAAATTGAGTTTATCATCATTTTAGACCTAAGGCATCTTCTAAAATTTGTTTTTAAGCCAGGTCTCCCTACTATATATCTGAAAAAATGGGCTTAATTTGGACAAGTTCAGAGGTAGATAACATATTATTCCTACTAAATATGCGTGTTAGATCTGACACAAATAAAACCCAGAGAGTTGGCTCTCCCACACAGTGTCATACCACCCATGATTCTGTCACTCTGGACAGTGTTACTTCTATCTCACTGGACAAGATCAGGATCAACACATAATCCTCACCCAGGGCCAGCATTTTGGTTGATAAAAGACCATTGTGAACTCTTCTGTTTTCATCAGGTGGTGAATTTGTCTACTATAACTATTGACAGCCCCCATTTATTCATTGGATTATCAGGTATATAATGAGAGTTGAATTAAACTTCTTGATGAAATCAAAGCAGTACCTGACTACAGCATTCCTCTACAATTATTCTAGTGTTTGAGGTTTCCCTGACTCATTTATAATGAATTTACATTGGTGCCCAGTAATCACAAATCATCTACTTGAAAGTTCTACAAATACAAATACTATAGGGTTATTCATCAGAATTATGCATATATAAGAAGTTCTTGTGTACTCTTTATTTTCATTTTTATGGGAAAAAACTTGCACATCATTTTAAAAATTTTTTTATTTTATTCATATGTGCATACAATGTTTGGGTCATTTCTCCCCCCTTCCCCCTGCCCCTTCCTTTACCCCATCTTACCCCTCACTACCAGGCAGAAACTATTCTGCCCTTATCTCTAATTTTGTTGAAGAGAGAGTATAAGCAATAATAGGAAGGAACAAGGGTTTTTGCTAGTTGAGATAAGGATAGCTATACAGGGAGTTGACTCACATTGCTTTCCTGTGCATGTGTGTTACCGTCTAAGTTAATTCTTCTCAAACTAACCTTTTCTCTGGTTCCTGGTCCCCTTCTTCTATTGACCTCAGTTGCTTTAAAGTATCTGCATTAGTTTCTCTGTGTTGAGAGCAACAAATGCTATCTAGTTTTTTGGGTGTCTTACCTATCCTCATACCTCCCTTGTGTGCTCTCGCTTTATCATTTGATCAAAGTCCAGTCCCCTTGTTGTGTTTGCCCTTGATCTAATGTCCGCATATGAGGGAGAACGTACTATTTTTGGTTTATTGGGCCAGGCTAACCTCACTCAGAATGATGTTCTCCAATTCCATCCACTTACTTGCAAATGATAACATTTCATTCTTCTTCATGATTGCATAAAATTCCATTGTGTATAGATACCACATTTTCTTAATCCGTTTGTCAGTAGTGGGGCATCTTGGCTGTTTCCATAACTTGGCTATTGTGAATAGTGCTGCAATAAACATGGGTGTGCAGGTGCCTCTGGAGTAACCTGTGTCACAGTCTTTTGGGTATATCCCCAAGAGTGGTATTGCTGGATCATATGGTAGATCAATGTTTAGATTTTTAAGTAGCCTCCAAATTTTTTTCCAGAGTGGTTGTACTGGTTTACATTCCCACCAGCAGTGTAAGAGGGTTCCTTTTTCCCCATATCCTCGCCAACACCTGTTGTTAGTGGTGTTGCTAATGATGGCTATTCTAACAGGGGTGAGGTGGAATCTTAGTGTGGTTTTAATTTGCATTTCCTTTATTGCTAGAGATGGTGAGCATTTTTTCATGTGTTTTTTGGCCATTTGAATTTCTTCTTTTGAGAAAGTTCTGTTTAGTTAACTTGCCCATTTCTTTATTGGTTCATTAATTTTGGGAGAATTTAGTTTTTTGAATTCCCTATATATTCTGGTTATCAGTCCTTTGTGTGATGTGTAGCTGGCAAATATTTTCTCCCAGTCTGTGGGTGTTCTCTTCAATTTAGAGACCATTTATTTTGTTGAGCAGAAGCTTTTTAGTTTTATGAAGTCCCATTTATCTATGCTATCTCTTAGTTGCTGAGCTGCTGGGGTTCCATTGAGAAAGTTCTTGCCTATACCTATTAATTCCAGAGTATTTCCTACTCTTTCTTGTACCAACTTTAGAGTTTGGGGTCTGATATTAAGATACTTGATCCATTTTGAGTTAATATTGGTATAGGGTGATAAGCATGAATCAAAAACTTGCAGATCTAACATGGGCAAAGTCTCTCTTGAGGTCAAGACTGTGGTGAGAACTTCCTTTTTTAGGAAGTTGAGGGAACATACTGTATAAGAGTTCAACAGAAATGGTATTGCCTTTGTTTCAGACTTTATAGACTGTAGCTGTTTTTGATGGTGTAGTTAAACTCCACAGGAGGCAGTCTCAATGGCAAAATTAAATGTAATTTGGTAAAGATGTTTAGCAAGTATTTTCTTAAATAGTTGATAATTTGCACATTTCTTTGCTAAACTGTGCTTCTTCATTAGTGAGGACTAATGCTTGCTACAAACAATGAATTATGATGCATCTATTAGCTATGGAGCTTACAAATTTAGGTGACATTCTGAAGGTCATCTTAAGCTTTAAAATATCAAGTGATCTTGTTGAACTAGCTATGTAATGTCATAACTATAACTAAGGTAATCTGATATTTACCCAGCCATGACCTGTGCTCTACTTGCACAGATGTATTCTAGTGGTATCAGCTCCCTCATTCAAGGGCATTGCTTGGACAAGATTTAATGATTATTCTCTTGGGTTGAATGCTGTAATGCCTAGTACTGGATGTGGCAATGGTTAATAAAATAAATAGTATTCCTGACTCATCATTCTTGCCTCATACTGATCCCGGTCTTCCTGCATGCTACCCCAGTATGTCTGTTCTGAAGCAAATCAATTCTTGATTTGCTGATATGTACTATGAATTTCATGGGCTAAATTAGAATTGGAAGAACTTGGGCTAATCGTGATGCAGAAGGTCACTGAATCATGACTTACAATTTTCTACTCTGTTATGGTGCAATGGGATATACCTTCAATAGAAACTGCCCTTCAAATTTTGATCTTTTCCTGGGATAGCAATATGTACCAGGATACTCTCTGACACTGTTGGGAAGTGTCAGTGAGCTGCCGCTGTCAGTCACATCATCACCAGGGAAAACAACTGGTATTTCACAGGGTACAGTAAGTAGTGATGTCTCATAGGTTAGTTGAATTCAATGCATACTCCACTTACAGTATTTTCAACTTTTGATGGGATTTATCAAGACATAATCTCACTGTAAGTTGAAAAGTATCTCTTCAGAGAATGTATGGCATCCAGGAAAAAGCAACAAAATATTTGTATGTGCCAGAAGTGTGCTAAGTGCTTTCCATGTATTATTGCATTTAATCCTCACTATAACCCTGTGGAGGTGGCAGCTGCTTTGCAGATAAGAAAACTAAGGAAGGAGATATTAAACAAACTTCCCAACATTACAGAGCTGTTAAGTGGTGACACAGGGCTGTGAACTCTGCCAGTTGGCTGCTGAGTCTCTGCACACAGCATTGTGCTATCAAACTGCTCCACGCTGATGCCATGGGGAATATGAACGTGACCTTGCATTGAGAGATGGCTTTCAGTAACCTTAACACTGTTAGAATGCACCATGTAATCCTGCATATTTGTGCCTATTTTTGTATAAAATAATGTGGAAGTTTTGGTTGTGAAAAGTGGAGAAAGAATGAGAAAATGACACCAATTGGAGGAAATTGAAGTGACCCTCTGACTCAAAGCAACATGGTTTTCTCAGCTCACATATGATAAAAGAAAGGGCAGTATGGAGAATATTAGTGACATCAGATAAAGGTATATAGTTTAGTTCCTCGTATCCCACTGTTATAAATTCCTTGGTTGTGCTCATTGATTTCTGGGTAAGATGTTAGCATTATGGGAAAATGGGGTGACAGGGATGTGAGAAAGTCCTGTAATGTATTTACAACTTTTCTATAAAGCTTGAACTATCATAAAATAAAATTTTATTTAAAATTTAAGTTAAAACTGGTTATTTCATATATTTTAAGCCTAATTCTATATTTATATAAGCATTTATTATTTAAAAATTCCATTCATTTTAATCCCAGAAACACTGGTCCTTTTCTCCCTGTTCTTTAGAAGCACTTTGGAGTTACCTCAGCTGTCACTTGCTCTATTGAGTGTATTTAATTGTTTGCAATTAGTAAACCATGATCAATTTTAGAACATTTTTATTATCCTCCAAAGAAATATGGATATTTTAATCATCCTCTGACCCCAGCCTTCTCCCCATTCCTCAGCCTTCTCCCCACTCCCCAGCCTCAGGCAATGATTAATCCACTTTCTTTCTCTACAGATTTTCCTGTCCTGGACACTTCATTTCACCTGAATGGAGTCCTTTAGTATGTGGTCTTATGTGACTGACTTCTTTCACTTAGTATAGTGTTTCCATCTATCAGTGGATCATTTATTTTAAGGCAAAATAATACTGCATAGTACACAGTACTTTGTTTTGTTTATCTATGAGTTGATAGACATTTGAGTTTTTCCCACCTTTTGGCTATTGTGAATAATACTACTATACACAGCAGTGCACCAGTTTGTATATGGATGAATGATTTTATTCTTCTTAGGTATATACTTGGTTTTTGATCAATGATTTCTAACTCAAACCCTGAGGTAATTCTCTTAGCGAGAAGTAATAAAGGACCTCAACATGCTAAAAAAATTTGAAATTCTTTTCAGTTCTCACTGCCTCTTTGAGTCTCAGTTTGTGAACAACCTTTACAGATAAGCTGTGCCGACTAAAAAGAGAGGTTTTTAAACATGCAGAGCATATACACACATATGCTTACACAAGCATACAAAAGTATCTCCTTCAAAAAGGAAAATGAAGCATAAACCTTGTGCTGTTGCAATTGCACGGTAAATAGGGCAACTCCTCTTTAGAAAGCTCTTCTGAGAGGCTTATGAGCCGTACTAAAAAAATTGACGATTTGTAACACCTTTTGTCCCCAGTGTGTGGTCCTGCTTAAACAAAATTACTTCTGGCTATCTTTAAAAATCAAATTTTCCCTGAGAACTTTTCTCCTATGATGAATCTTCAGAATGTTGGCTGCAGTTAGGAAGGTAAGATCCCAAGGGCCCGAGCATAGTTCTTCTCTTCTCTAGCAGAACATCTTCCCACAATGCAGGTGTTCAATGTGTATGCCAAACTGATGTGAATTGTTATTGAAAGACAGCACTGTTTTGGAGAACATGTATATCTTCTCAATTGCTCAGTTTCCTTTTGGAAAAAAGTAGATGGAGGAGCAATCCATTAATCATCCCCTCCCAGCATTCTTGTTTTTATAGCCAAGATGAGGGAAGACCTGGTCATATTGGCTCATAATTTGTGGCATGCATGTACCATGGAGGCTCAGAACAGCTCTCTGGCTTGCTTTTCCTGAATCTCTTATGCATTCTGATCCCCAGTCCTGATGGCCCTCTCAGAGGTTTGTACATTTCTCCCCATTTTACCCAAATCTCTTAACAGATACAGCATAACTGCCAGGAGATCAGGAGGCCTTTCTAGATATGACCACCACTTTTATAAGGATGCCAAGTTTGATTGAAACTTTTTTATTCAAGAGCCCAAGAAACACAATAATTCGAAGTTTGATATTTGTGCTGTTTTTAATGTGGCTGATTTGCAGCAGCCTGTTTTCTAGATCCTACTGAGGGAGACTGTCCCCTCCCTCTCCTTTTAGATCCCTTGCCACTGAGGCCTTCAAGCCACCTAATTATCTCAAGTTGTCAGGGTCTTGGTTGTTCATTTGTTATAATGCGATAAACTGAGGGAAGTAGAGAGCCAAGTAGATCCCCAAAGATCTTCAAATCCAAAAGGCGAAACTGAGGCACAGAAATTGAAAGCTTTGTGTATTAGAGTCAAGAGGGTTTTATCAGGTCTGTGATCCTGTAATACCCAAGTGTGTGTTCCTAAGCACATTTCTGGGTGCCCCTTTTAGCCTGGTGCACACCAGCAGTTAGAGAGATGTTCAGTAAATGTCTGTGATGGGCAGATGCAAGAAACGATTAGGGTTTTCTCTACCTCATATAAGTGCGTCTGACTTTCCTAGGTGGATGGAGAAATCTGTGGATTTCATACTACTATAGCTCCTAGGAAACTGACTTTTGACTGAAGTCAATAGGGGGTTTTGCCTCTGGCCATTTTTAACTAGGCTATAAATTTCATACAAATGGATATTTTTATAACTCTTCACCACTTAAATTCCATAAATTAGGTACTTTACATACAGAAATTAAAAAATAATGACTATATATCATCTTGAAACTTTTAAAAAATGGTTAGATTCAGGTAGCTATGATGGTCTGATTTTGTCCTTTATATCTTACTGTATAAGAATCCTTTTATTCATTTACCACAAAAATAAACCCTCAAGAGGAGAGAAAGATAGCATTCTTTAATAGCAAGTTTAAAATTAAAGGCAACTGGGATATTAATTCTTAAACAGCCCTCTGGTTTCCTGAGTAGCTAGCAATGCACTATTTAGCTCTTAAATACCTTTTTTTAGACTTTACAGGAATAGGAAATGCTAGGTATCAACATTTAGATTAGAAACTATGACTGCTTTCAGATATACCATTTAAATTTTTTTATTGGAGTGAGGGTTATCTTAGTGATATCTACCATTTTGAAAGCATAATTAGAGGATGAAGATGTTATACACATTCATTTTCACTTGATTTTAGACAAAAGACTGAGAAGTGATTATAAGTGCATTTTCAAATAAGCAGAGCTTGCCAATTTAAGATCATATATTTTCTGTTTCAAAAGACTCTGAAATAAATCTTTCTAAAATATAATTGTACAGTCATTTCTCCTTATAACTGAAGTGTTGGATATACATGTAACTCTTCTCAATGATCCATGTCATGATGCCGAAATGAATCTTGGTACCTGGGGAAGATGGATTGGAAAGAACTTCAGTTTATGTAATAACCTTTCCTCATGACACACCCAATTTATAAAAGAAAAAGCTTGGGTCTTCTGACTTCCTGTAAGTTACATAGCTACTCCCAACCTCAAAATCTCTTCAGTACTCTTCCCTTTCAAGAAATTCTGAAAAAAAAACCCTGGAGCTTTGTTTTTGTTTTTTTTTTTTTTTTTTAATTATAGCAACCCTTGGTTGGCTCTAGCCCATCCTTGCCTCTGTAGAGTTTTAGTCCATTCCCTTTCTAGTGTCTGTTTTCAGGACCTGGTCTAACCACCTCGGCTGTACCACCCTGCCTGAACCCAGCTCTTACACACCCACCCCTGTCTCCAGGATTCTCTTCCTTTCAATCTTCCTATGGTGGATTTGGTAGCAGAGCAGCCACCTAGCTTTATTTTTCATACATCACATTTATTAGGGACTTTCTCTAGGGAACTTTCCAACTCACCTAGAAAGAAATTATTTCTGCCACATTGTACCCTCAGTGTTCTCTAAGACTTACCCTTCTGAGCTCTTGGCATCATTTTTATCATTACCTAACAGAGCTCTGTAGGGGTAAATTCATTGACGGAAAAGAGCACACTCTATAAATCCACATCACTTGATCACTTTTAGTCTCCTTCAAAGGTCTCATCTTGTGTTTTTATTAATTCTTGTCAAAGTTTTTGATTAGGTTTAGTTTGTCAAATTATTGATAACTTTAATAAAGTGAGGTTTGGAGAGTTGTGCATATGTGTCTGCATATAGGGATGCAAGCCACCTATTTATACTCCTGAAGGATAACCTCCTGCTAACAGAGGGGAAGCTGTCTGCCCATGGGAGCCCCTCTGTTTTCACCTGGGAGGCATTGCCCTGTGGCTGGTGCAGTTGCTCAGGGGAAATATTGGGGTCAACTCAGATAGCAGGAAATCAGAGCCAGTGGGTTTTATAGTCATGCTCCTCCTGGATTGCCCCAAATGACTGGATCATAGCATATTTTTTAGCATGTCTTCACTATGCACCTGTGTTTCTTTCATGGCTATCCTGAAGCTACACTGGCTGTATTTCAGTTCCATTATTTTTATCATTCAATCTTACATTTGTTTTGTTTCCATATTGGCAAAAGTGGGGTTGTAAAGACTAAATGGGTTGATGCTTATAGTGTTCAGAGTGGAGCTGGTAGCACAACATAGCCTGATTGATGCTCACTATTATTACTGTCATGACAGCTGTCAAACTTCTAATCCCCACTTCCTGGCTCCCTGTCACTGTCTTGTGATTTGCTCTGTCTACCCTCCAGTAGTTGTAAAAGTACATCAGCCCAATTGATTGTAAGAAGCAAAGCCAGAATGATGTGGCTTTCAATCAAGATTGAAAAACTAAGAAAATCTTGATGGGCTTTGGTGCATGTGTATTTTAAGGCTATGCTTAGCTCTCCATGGTTCTTCTTTTTCCCTTTTTGATTCATACCTCTGTTAAGAATAGTTCAAGTTGTCAGAAAAGTGATTTTTGGATAAGTGAAGGAGGTAAGATAGTGTTAAATTAGGAATCAGAGTTAAGAAAAAATGAAGAGTTTTATTTAGAATGAGGTTTTGGCTGAAAATGACTGTGGATCTTTTTTTTGTTGTTGTTGTAAACTGTGTGAGAAATAGAGCCACAGATTTGGAGGTCTGAAATGGAACTATTTAAGCATTTATTTTAGCCCAGTTGAGAAGAGGAGAGAGCCATCCTCCCACCCTCTTCCCATACCTGAACATTTATCTTTAGGATATAAAAACAAAGTGACAGACTCTGTGACCTTATTTCCTCTGAATTCTCTCTCTCTCCCCTCCCTTTTTAGAGAAGGAGGTCATATATATTTTAATAGTGAATAACAATTTCTTTCTTTACAGTAGGTATGGAAAATAGAAAAGAACATGTAGTATTTGTAGATTTGAACTGGAACAGGTGAGTGATGGCTCTTGAGCTTCTTGTCCATAGTTATGGAATCCCATACACCTTCGAGTCCAGACCCAGAGTTGCACAGTACTTAGTCCTTGCCACAGGCCATGCTCTGCCTGCATGGACCACACTTGCAGATACACCTTGACTGCTAGGCAAAGTTATCAACTTATTATCTTGCTTAAAGTCACATTGTAGTTTTTTTCTAAAATTTTATGTTATTACAGATTGACAATTAATAATTATACACATCTATGCATATAAGGTGATGTTTTGATTAACAAATAAAATGTGAAACAAAACAAGCCAATCAACATATTTATTACTTCAAATACTTATCATTTATGTGGTGAGGACATTTAAAATTTACTCTTTGCAATTTTGAAATGTACAATACCCCACTATTATCTATATTCACCACCCTGTGTAATATATCCCCCAAAAAACTATAGCATATTTCTTCTGTCTGAGATTAGGTTTGGTTTTAACACCTCTCTACCTATCTGGTTTTTTACTGGTCTTGTCCAGTTATACACAGGCTATACAAAGAGTGAAAGATTTTTCTCTATTCTGTCATTTTCCCTTCACCACAATCATATTAGGTAGGCACCATAACCCTCATTTTACAAATAAACTGAGTCATTAAAGAATATAAATAGCTTATCCAATTTCATAGCCAGAAGTGTTGAAGTGAGGACCTCACCTGGACCTTTCTGACCCTAGAGACTTTATGTTTTTGGCTATATTCTACAGAGAAACACTGTATAAACTGTGTCCTAATTTATAAAATTTTTGCCAAATGATACATAACTTCTAGAAAACAACCATTAGAAAAGTGATAAATTCATTCATACATTTATGAGTGTGTGAGGCTTCTTTGTTTGCTTATTGTTAGCAACTTTCTTGTTATATTGATAAAATGTTACCATTCTGAGACTGAATGAAGATAAAGTTGTATCTGTTACCTGTGTTTCCAAAAGTTTGGGTGACATTTCCGAAAATAAGAACACTTCTCTTTATCCATTCTGCAGTCCTAGAATAAAGTAAGGAAGAAAGAATCCTGAGATATTTGTCAAGAATTCTATCCCTGCTATTTCCATTCTGAAATGCAAGGATAATGTTTTAAGGAACTATGACATTATTCCTTCTAAAATAAATGTTGTTTTTGATGTAAATGAAAGTATTGTTATAAAGAAAAATGGATTATGATTCAAGAAAAGAACTCTACCTAAAATTAACCAGCCTGTTCAAGAAGCAGAGATATATATGGAACAGCTTCTCCACAGAAAGTCCAAGCCATTTCTTCTCCCAGAAAGTGACCCAGTAAAAAATGCTAAATATACACCTAGGTCCTCTCCCACTGTATAGGCAATGATAGAAAGCAATGACTCAGCCTTGTAACCACAGGAGGCCCATGGAAATGGCTTCTTTTTCTGGATTTGGTCTGAATTTCTGAATTTCTCTAAAAGTTTCAGGCTATGTAAAAAATCAATGGTAATATTTAACTTGTATTTAATTTTAACAAAGAAAGAAATCCTTTCTTTAAATGCATTCGGGGTAGTACATGTGTCACTGATGAACTTGCTAACCAAGGGTCTGGAAGAGACCCTGGCGTTGTATGTGAAAGATACTACTGATACTTCCTCGGCTTGTTTCCCTCTCTGGAGAATTATGTAAGTCAATCTAGATAGCTTTATGTACGTTTAATGAATATGTTGAGGGATGGTTCAATTGTGCTATTTATAAATAACATCCTAGTAGCCAAATATCAAGTTAACCCTTTTGAAAGACCAAATTGCACAAATAAGTAGAACAAGAATCCATGAGTCTTACAAAGGCAAAAAGTTTGTTTGATATTTCTGTGGACTAATATTGAGTGCTGTGCAGTGAGTTGTGAAGCGCTCTGGGTTCAGGGATATTTAATATGCTCCCACAGGCCTTTCTTTACCTCTGGGAGGCTCAGTACTCCCTGTATATTATTTCTGCATATATCTCCTTTCTCATCTTTTTGTCTCTCTCTTCTTATCACTCCTTTGCTTTAATTTTCTCATTACAGTAGTTGATGTCACCAGTAAAACCTACCTTGCTTTGATGTAGAAAGAATTAAAATCTTTTCAGCGCATCTACAGCATTCCCACTGTCATAAGAAACATGCCTCCATCATTTCAGTTTCTTTAGAAATAGACTCAACCAATGAAATCTTGGATGCTCCATGCTTCTTGTAAGATGAAGTCACCTGCCCTGTGCCTCTCTAGGGAGGTCTTGAGTCTACTGCCATGTGCAGGCTGGTGTAGGACTTTCTTCCTCTTGTCCCTAACTTGTTCCTGATGACACTTGTCATCATCACCTTGCAGAAATGTCCAAGGTGTGCAAAAGAGAGGGAGGGTCATGGACTCTGGACCTGGACTGGGGGGCACATGTTGACTCTTTCATGTACTTATGAGTGATTGAACTCTGGGTGTCTTGGTTAGTGGGAGTAGTTCCCCAGAGGAGAGGATCCAGAAACATCCTCCAAGTGAAGTGCTTTCCACAATAATGAGGTTCTTCTTTCCTTCCAGATACTCACTAGCTTTTTTCATTGGGGTTGCATGTCTCTGATGCCATCAGAAAACTGTTGTATTACATGGACTTCATACTGCAGTTTGTTGGGAAATTGGGAGCTTTGCACTTATTTTATCCAATGATTCCATAAGCCCCCCTGGCAGAAATATGTCTTTTACTTCTCTGGATCTCCTGGAAAGCCTTTATATAATGAACACTTACTAATTGTGCATTAAATAGAATGACATCAAAAAGGCAGCAGAGTACAACAAACCAAATCATGGACACTAGAAATAAAAGTGCCTGGATTTCCATCCCAGAACCATCTCTTGCTAGCAGTATTATCCCTTGATAAAGACAGTGACTTCCCCATGCTTCAGTTTCCTCAGTTTTAAAATGAGCTAAGGGAAGCACTGCTTCATGAGTTGGTAAATAAATTAACACATGCATTTAGGTTAGTGCCTGATAGGGAATGATTGCTCTATTATCACTATTGGGTTTTTTAACAATGAGTCATGATTATAAAATCTTAGTCTTTGGTGGTTTCTTGTGCAAAACTTCTTGTACAGGTGAGGCATTTCTTTCTTCAGACCAGTCTGTAATTCCCATCTTGTCCAGTTGAGTTTTCTCCTCTTGACATTTGAAGTTTGCCTCTGGCATAGTACTTGCTTTGCTTGCTTTGACTTGTGGTGTGGACTTGTGAGTTCCCATGACTCAGAGGTCAATTTGTTAGTATGTTTTCCTCATTAGTGTCCCTTCGCAGACTCTTGGTCAAACCTGGCCATTGTGCAGTCTGATGCTTCTTTATATTACCTTTCTCTCTGTAATGAGGGTTGAGATTTCTACCTTTCTGTCTCCTACTTCAGGTTCTCAGGTGACATTGTGCAGGGGTGACAGAAGCCCATTGCTTGTCCAACCAATTATATGATTATTATCCCTAGATACTGACTGTCCTAAATGTCTGTCATTTTTTTTTATCCTTGCTTATCGAACTGAATGAGATAATAAGAAACATGACAGTTTCTAGCATATGGGATTATTTTACTAAAAAGGAGCTGACCATGCAGTGTTCACCTAGCACTTGTTATTTATAAACATAGTTCAGTAATTAAAAGGCATATTATTGGAAGTAGTTGGAAATTATTATAAGATTTGAATAATAATAACAATAAATCAGTTTTGGTTCTATTCCCTGAATTCCAAAAACACTCAATTTATCTCCAAAAGAGAATGTCTTATCTCTGCAACTCATTTTCTTGTTTGCTTGCTAAAAACCTGGTGTAGGTACCAGGTGATGACAGCCTTGAATTTGCACATTTAGATAGAGGTATTGAAAGCACAGAGGGCTAGGAGCCCACTGTATTCCAGTTTATCTTCCTTTCAGTGTGAGCACCCAGTTATTTGTTGGCAAATCCCACTCAGCCCTTCACTATCTGACTGATCACGCTGCGAAAGGTGCATCCTCTTCCAATATCTTCTTCTGAATTTTGGATGTTTGCCCTCCAACAACCTCCCTGGAAAAAATGAGGGAACCTGAAACTAAGAATTGAGTTTAAATCATCCAACACTATTCTTTATTCTGCTGGCTCCATTAGTTTCTAAGGTAGTCTAAATCTACCAAGTGCAGGCTCTATGATTCTAAAATAGTAGCTTTTAATTTTGGCTGAACAGTGAGATCATCTGGAAAGCCTTAAAAAATATGGTTGCCTGAGTTTCTCTCCCAGAGCTTCTGATTTAATTGTTCTGAGATGTGGCCTGAGCATCCAGATTTTTATGAACTGGAAAGCAGCAATCAATACTGGATTCTTTTTTGTTTTGAGCTCCAGGATTATCTTTATTCAACAGGGAAACCAATTCCTTTTGACATCTTATATTCAGGACTCTGGACCTTATTTTAGCTTTTCAGATTTGCATACTAATTATGTGTCAAGAAAAGACTAGATCCTTTCTCAGACACTCAATAGCACTATTCTAAGTCATTTCGGGTATCGATCCATCCATTCATTCATTCATTCATTCATCTCAGTGACCTATTTTAGAATGATTATTACATTCTTAGAGATCATCCTAGTAGGTTAAAATTCTCAGTATGTTCTCTTAAAGGTTTTTTTATAATTCGGAAATTCTGGACATGTTAGTTTTGCAAAGACTTGACTTTTGATTGCCACTTGGCCTTTTGTCTAAGATCATGTGCAGTCCACTTGATATTTTAATACATAAGTCCTAGGTTTAGAAGCTAGCATATTGGAGAAGTGACTTTTGGGCCTCTATATCCATACCTATAAGGAGGGATTGACGAGATCATGGTAATTAAATTGAATTTAATATTTTGTGGGAATCAACACGTAATCTTTGTGTGAAAAATATGAAGTTCCCAAAAACGTATACTTCCAATATCAATTAGTATGGATAGAAATGTTTCACAATTTCAGATGCCAAATAAATATTTTCCAAGGAAAAAAAGACCCACTGTAATCTATTGCTTCTTTCAGTCTCATGTCATTCATCACAGACTGTTTACTTGACACACTAAAACATCATATCATCCAATAATGGCCTGGTTTTCAGCTCCTCAGTAGACCAATCACTATCCCCATCTGACAAGCACATTTTACTCAGAAATGACATCAAAATGCAATATTTTTCTTGTCAGGCTGAACTCTGCTGTGCTTACTGACTCCCATATATTCTCAGTATTCATTACCCTTTTACTTGGTCTCACCCTTTTGCTGTCAAGTCACCTTATATTATTTATTTAATAATCTGACAAAGATGAAAGAAATATTACCATGGGCTTATGAGACAATTGAAATGTCCTTTACCATCATCATTTTCATCCAGGTGACAGAAGCATCCCCTGCTGTGAATTTAAGCAATGTCTGCATGTTTCCTTGCTCATGTGTGTAATCTTCCAATGTTAGTTTCCTGAGGTAGCCTTACGTTCGGCTCTAAGATTAAGTGATCTTCCCCAAACTCTGCTGTCTGCTGTATTTCAAGGATATAATTTTAAATCATACTGTTTGAAAGTAAAATCTGAAACAAGACCTAACCTAATATTAAGTAGATCCAAAGTGACTAACACAAAGCATGGCTTTACATTTAACATTGCTTATATTTTGTTAAAATTTTTTTAAAAGATGATAATTAACTGTGACTTCTCTTGTTTGTAAAGACGTATTCTGAGGAAGCTCTCAGGCAGGTACCTACTTGGTAATCATCACTACCTGACCTATAAAAACCTTCACTTGAACTCATTTCTGCCGCTGCCTTTTCTTCCTTTTCTAGTAAATAAAGTGTGCTTTTGTCATGGTGTTCTATTTTTCTTCCTTTTATCTCATCAAGTAGAGGATCCTTTTCACCCTTTCTCAGGAAGTTCACTTCTATCCTCACCTGCATTTTTAATCTCTCAGTAAAAACAAACAGCCAATATATCCCTTAGACAATCATTCCCCCTGACTGCCTTTCTGTTCATTCTCTCTTTTCCCAAACTAGACTTTTCAGAGGAACTGCCACTATGCTATTTCCCCACTGCCTGAATTTCCATCCCTTTTGCAAAACAGTCATAAAATTACTTTCATATCACTGATGCATTTTTTTCTTCTTAGGTTCTAGAATTTTTTAAGGGCTGTGGATGTAGCTGAGTGGTAAAGTGCATGCCTAGCATGTGTGGTGCCCTGGATTTCATAATCCTCAGCACTGCAACAAACAAACAAACAAAAACTTTTCCTTGAAATCCATGGTTATTAAAATATTCTAGTGACTTTCAACCCTCACCTTCCATTATATAATATTTCAAACTCTTAAAATTTTGAATAATTTTAAATGTAAAGACAGTTTGCCAAGATAGTAGAGATTTCTGTTATACACATCACCCTACTTCTCTTAAGGGTAAACATGACCATGATCAATTTTGCATCTAAAACATAACACTGGTACCTTGCTGTAAATTAGCTAGACTTTATTTGTATTTCTCTTGGATTCCCCCCAATATTCTGCTTCAATATCTAATTCAGACTATCACATTTTATTTAGAAATCTAGATACTTTTTTAAAATTCCTTTTTTGTGCTTCATTCTATTTGACTTCATTTCAGATATTGACCAAAGTATCATTAACTATTCCTTGAAACATTTTCTTCTCTTGGAATCTGTGACACTTTCCTGTTCTTCCTCCTACCTTACTAGTAATTTTCTGCTAATTTCCTGTTTTGGCTTCTCCTCTAGGACTCATATTGAGATTGGTCCTGTGGATCTTTTCTTGCAATAAACTTCCCTTAACCATTTAGGAAGCTACATGGTTTTCAATGCAGTTGATATCTTCATAACTCCTAATTCATATTTTTAGTCTATATTTCTTTTCTAAGCTGCAGATCCATATTGAGCTCATACTAAGTGTGTCTAGAATTATACTCACTCTTCTCTTTCTCTACACATCCCCTTCCAATCTCTCCTACCTCCTTGACCAAATGCAAGCATATAGCATTTATTTTCTCTGGAAACACATATCCAGGAACACATACTTGTACATTCTGTATATCGTCCAGATCTGTGTACCTCTATTTATCATTGCTGATAAGCTAATGTCAGTTCTCCCTGTATGTATGTATTCTTCTGTAGCCTCTGCAGAAGAAAAAAAGTTATTCCATATGCTTAGAAATTAATCTGTTAGATCATAATATTACTTTTCTCAAATGGCTTATAGTGAGAAAAATGAGGTGAGAGATCTTAATTGTAGTAATCATAAAATTTACTTTTCAAGTAAGTATGCTGGAGAATGAATGGAGTAGTGATTAAAAATTATTACAGGATAATAGATACAAGACAGTTTTGTCCCAGGAAATTTTGAGGTGTTAGTCATTCAGTTCTTAATACATTTTCACTAGAAAATGAATTTATGCCATTAATGAAGATGTAGACCCTACAAATTAATTTAGTGAAACCTCAAATAGTGAAAATATCACAGTGTTGCCATAGGCATGACCCCTCAGAAAAATAAATTCAATATTCTTTAACTAGCAAATAATTTTCCCTGTAATACATATATAGCAAGTAAATGCAATTTCTTCCATAAGCATACAGAACAAGCTTGCAGTAACTACAGCATTGAGGTCAAGGGTTGCATCTCATAGAAGGTACAAAAAGAAATATGTAAAACAGGAGCTGAGCAGTTACAGATCAGGCTGTCATAGAAGATCTTCTGGGCCAGTGGAATCTCAAGTTTATGATGACAAAACCCAGTGAGTAGGTAGAGATTTAATGGAAATTATCTCTTTTCTCTGGTTAATTTTCTTTATTCTTTGCCCCTTTATGGCAATTCAGAAAGACTAAAGAATTAACCTCCACTTTGGCTTTCTTTGAACAAACATGTTAACCTCTTTGCACTTTAATGATTCTTTTGTTTAAAGGAGGGGGTGGAACTTTCCCTGCTTACTTTATAGGATGTCATGAACATTTAATGGGACAATACATACGTGAGTTCTCTGCAACCCCTGTGTTTTCTGCACTTTTTTGGGTATTACTGTGAGCACTGGAATATCAGAAACCAATGAGAACCATATTTTGCTGAATTATGAGAGCACAGGTTGAACTCCATAGTTAGCCATATAGGAGATGCCTGAGTTCTGCAATGCACCGACAAGTCTTTGTTCCCAGTCTACTTCTGTCATGATGTTGTGAACAGTTCAGTAAACTTTAGGTCTGGTATTGCTATTTATGCAATGGGAAAGTTGTTTTGCCTCATGCTTCAGTCCCTCAGGAAAAGTAGGCCTTTCCTAAAGTCTCAAAGCCATGTCCCTAGCACATGAAGGAGACCCCTGGACTACGTGGCTTTAGCTGCATGCAGAGAGTGTCTTCAGGAGCTGTTGGGGCTCTGTGTTTAATGAAATGTGTAAATCAGAAAGTAGATTTAGAGTAATGAAGCTAGGTATGGGGCAAGGGTTCAAAGGAACAGACTCCAAATTCTGTAAGCCAGTTATGGAATAGTTTTCTCTGAAGGCACATGTACTTTTCTTACTGCTTTGTTTGTTGGCTGGCTTCTTTATCTGGATGAAAAGTTTATATATTTTAGAGTATCACAAAACAAACAGAGTCATGACTCGTGTTCCATAATGTAGAGTTTCTTTCCTGCACTCTAGTACAATCTTCAGCCTTTGATTCTTCTTGGAAACTCTGTCTCCCTTACCCATACCTTCTCCAAGAATACAGTCTCTTTGACACTCATGGTATGGCCAGAAGAGTGATGTCAAAGCATAGTGAATACTCTGAATACAGGGGTTTAGGGAACTTGCTCATAATGTACACAGGTGGCCTGTGTATGACACTGTGCACAAGTGGAGGGGTAGGAGCTCCCTTTTTATGCTCTGTTCCAGCCACCCCTCCCAGCCAACCTGAGCCTGCCCTAGAGTAGACTCCTTGCCCCACACTCAGCACAGCTACTGATTTTGGGAATCCAGAATTTAGGCTCTTCCAGAGACATAGCTTGGTACTCCGCCTTGCTCTGAACTTCCTCCTTCCCACGCACTTCATCATAGGCAGTTTACCTACTTCATTTTCAAATATTAGAGTACTATAGCTGTAACAAAACTCAAAGATAAATTAAGATACACATAATTTAAAAATGGGGATAGATAATGGAGTCCATAAGTGGAAAGTCCCTTGGCTGACATCACAATGTTAATTATTGACAGCTAGATTTGTTCAGGTCTCATCATTAGTCAGTGATGACTACTATACATTGTAGATATAATGTGAGCTGGGATATAGCCATTCCAGACAATTATCTTTATTAATAATGTATTATCATTTAAGAGTTTGTGCATAATGGCAATGCATTTATTTCTTTTATTGATCATTATTAATATTTCATTTTTTTCTAAGGACTTTATCATAAGGGGCTATGCATGTTTTAGAGATCTCATTTTTGAAATTAATGTGGAGCAGATACTTCTTAACCATTGTCAAAAAATGAAGTACAAATTCCATATATTAAATTCTCTCTTTTTTCCTTTTTATTATTTTATTTTAGTGTTTGTGCATTTACTTACATTATTTGGGCCAACTCTCCCTTCCCACTCCACTGTCTCCAGGCAGAACCCATTCTGCCCTCTTGTTCTCTGATTTTGTAGAAAAAAAATATGAAAGATAATAAGAAAATCATGGTGTTTTAGCTAGTTTGAGATAAAGATAGCTATACAGGGAGATTAATTGTGTTGTTTCCATGAAAATGTGTATTACAACCCAAATTATTTCATCTCCACCAGACCTCTTCACTACTTCCTAGACCCATTCCCATAGTGACCTCTGCCAGTTTAAGATTACTATATTCATTCCTATACAGTGAGCACATCAACTACATTCAAGTTTTTGGTTTCCTTCCCCTACCCTATCCCTCCCATATGTGGTCTCCCCTTGGTGTGTGACCCATGTTCAATAATATTACCGCATTTGTTTTAGGTCTATAGTCTGCATTTGAAGGAGAACATATGATTTTGGGCCTTCAGAGCCTGACTAACTTCACTTAAGATGATGTTCTTCTGTTCCATCCATTTACCTGTGAATGACAAAATTTCATTCTTCCTTGTGGCTGAATAAAATTCCATTGTGTATAAATACCACATTTCCTTAATCCATTTGTCAGTAGTAGGGCATCTTGGTTGTTTCCATAATTTGGCTGTTGTGAATAGTGCTGCAATAAACATGGGTGTGCAGGTGTCTTTGTAGTAACCTAAGTTGCATTCCTTTGGGTATATCCCCAGGAGTGGTATTTCTGGTTTGTATGGCAGATCGATTTTTAGTTATTTAAGAAGCCTCCATATTGCTTTCCATAATGATTCTACTAGTTTACATTCCCACCAGCAGTTCCTTTTTCCCTGAATCCTTGCCAACATTTGTTTTTGTGGTGTTCTTGATGGTAGCTATTTGAACAGGATTAAGGTGGCTGACAGAAGTAGTTATCAACCTGAGGAAAACTGAAACTAGATCCATGCTTGTCATCCTGTACTAGTGTCAACTCAAAGTGGATTAAGGACCTTAATATGAGACCTGAAACCTTGAAATTAGTACAGGAAAAATCAGGGAATACCCTAGAAACAATAGGCAGAAGTAAGGACTTCCTCAGTAGAACTCAAGTGACTCAGCAACTAAGAGAAAGGATGGACAAATGGAACTACATGAAATTAAAAAGTTTCTGCACAACAAAAGAGATGGTTTCTAAACTGAAGTGGTCACTCATGAAATGGGAGAAAATCTTTGCTAGCTATATATCAGACAAGGACTGATAACCAGAATATGCAGGGAGCTCAAAAAACTAAACTTCCCCAAAATCAGTGACCCAATAAAGAAGTGGACAACTGAACTAAACAGAGCCTTTTCAAAGGAAGAAGTCCAAATGGCTAAAATACACATGAAAAAATGCTCACCATCCCTGGCCATAAAAGAAATGCAAATCAAAACCACACTAAGATTCCACCCCACCCCTGTTAAAATTATCACTTTGTATGTCCCTTCCCAATCAGTGCCTCTTGTACTCCAGAGAAAATCATTTCAGGTCTGGATTATGATATGGAAATGCTCCTTGCATTTGCTGAGGAATGAATGAAGGACTCAAATCTTCAATTCCTAATTAAGCAAATTTATAGAGAACCTTAAATATCCTTTTTCCTGAAATTTCCAGTGCCCATCATTTTAATAACCTTCGAGTCAAAGATTGTTGATTGAAAATGCCTCATATGTCTTCAACTCAAAATATACTCAGAACTCAACCCAAAAACACTTTAAGAGCTAATTTAAATATCCAATTTTTCTTTGCTCCCCTACAAGAAATCCAAATAAACAGATTAGCTTTTCCACCTTGAGTTTACAATTAAGGACCAGAGATTTCCTTCAGTAACAACCATGTCTCTGATAAAAGCCCACCATGCATATGCTGTCATTTTAATTTGCTGGATATTTAAGTCCTGTAAAAGTTTTGCATAGTATTCTGAGTAAACAGTATTCCTGCAAAGGGAGAATACGATGTTTCAGAGGGCCCAGTTCACCTTCATGTCTGATTATTCATCACACATATGACTATTTTGAAGTTAGTTTACAACTTGCTTTATCCTCCTTCCCTATCTCCTCTACAGATTTTGAATTTCAGTTTTTTGTGAGATTATTGCATATCAGTAAGTAAAGATGTTGAGAAGAAAGGAAATCATAGGAAAGACACTTGAGATTCCTGGTCAGGATTGAGTGTTCAGAACCAACTCTCTCCTCTGAGCCTTTATGTTGGAAGAAGATAAAAATGTGATATTTGGACTCCTGCTAAGCAACTAGTGCCAGCATATTAACCAAATGTATGAAATGTGATCTTCTTCCCACTGTGGATTATTTTAACTGATCTTAAACATAAATGCAAACCCAACTCCAGCTAGCACATTTCTTATATTTAAGCAAATATCATGAGAAAAAATAGGTTTGTGCAGGAACTGGTGAAGTTCCAAGCTGCTTTTGAGGCTGAAATAGCTGCTTGGTGGCTGATCTGATCAATAAATTATACATATTAATATGCAGTTCATATTATTGTTCCAAAGAACTAATTGATCTGAGAAAATGGCCATTAGTGAGATTGAAGAAACAGAATTCATGTTGTATCTCGGGATCATTGGGCCAAAATAGCAAAACCTAGGTAGCAGCAGCCACAGGAGGGGAGCAAGAAAACATTTCTTTTGTATACTCTTTGTGCCTACTTGCTGCTGCATAGTGCACATACAGGCATACCAAGCCACAGACAGCACACTGAACAATGAAGGTTTATACTTCAGGCAGTTCAAGTTGCACACACCAGAATCTATGTCATTCAACAACTGATTACCAGCATACTATATTCCCAATGCTTTCTCCATCCTACTCAGAAGCCTCTGTCCTTAACTTGAATAAGTTCAAAGTTTCAGATTTAAACTACCAATTTTTGGTTTCATTTAAAAATGCATAAAGATCTTTTTTAAAGAGCCCAATTGGATTTCTGCATTTTCCTCAAATTTCTTCTTCTTTTTTTAGTTTTGGTTTTCTGAGACAGGGTTTCACTGTGTAACCCAGATTCTGCCTCAGTCCCAAGTACTGAGACTATAGGCATGTTCACCACACCTGGCTCAAATTTCGTTTTTATAGAGGTGAAGAGAAACAGTTTTCTAGATTGTCAAAAACAAAACTCAATTATTAGGAATTTCCTCTGCTCAAATAAGTCTTTTGTCCCTTTTAAATAAAAATATGTGTATGCAGCTCTGTGTGTTTTGTTTTACTTATTCTCCTACATCCCACCCCTCAAGCCTTATTTGAAAGGAATTTTTTTCCACATAAAGAGTATTTTTAAAGTGCAAAATGCTTGGAGTTAGAAAATACTCAAAATGAAAGAGACAACTAAAAACCAATTTAAGTATCCAGCTTCCAAGGTGGCTTATTATGTATCAGTCAGTTTACGAAGAGATGTCCCTCCATATTAAAGCAGCAAGATCATTTGCTACTGTCATCTTGCTTCTGCGCACACTGTGCCTTGAATTCCCATAACCACAATGGATGCTTTATTATAGATCTGAAGTATAGTTGTAAATAAAAATGAAATCTCTTTCAGGAAAACCCAAGGTGAAGTAGACATGTATTTCTCCGATAACTGTGTTTTCTGCTTGGAAAGCAATGCACTAGGTTGCAGATACTGCCTCTAATTAGCAAGCTCTTGAAATATGGTTTCTTGTTGAACAAAATGGTCATTCCATGCATAACTGCAGTTTCAGTAGTACCTTTTTGTTCCTGGTTATTCATTTACATTTAACTTGCACCAAAGTCATTAATTTACTGAGCCAACATGGAAAATGTAGAGCATTAACTTTATAAATGACACCATCATGCTTCAATATATTTGTGTTTAATGACATTATGCCATGGGAAAGATTCTAATTTCCTTGTACTTGGTGTAACTGGTTACACTAGAATGCCAAGACTGCTAGTATTTGCTGCTTTAATTGTACTGAACTGACTAGTTACAAATAGCCTATTCATAATGCTCACTGTTACATCTTCATTGTCCTGGCTGTAAAATACATTTTTTTTTCCTTTTGAAATCATCAAGCTTTCTCAATATTGTGACAGTTGCACTCTGTTGAAGTCTTTAAGTAGAGAATAAATGTACTGGTAACATTCTGAAACAACATTCTAGAAGGGACTAGATCAAAGCAATACTTTCAGTGTAGCACTATCAAGATGCATAATATTTTTCCATGAAGATTCCATTCATTAGAAGATAGGAAAGAAAAAAAAAAGAGAACAGGAAGGCTATCTTCCCAAAAAGAGTCAAAAAAAAATTCAGAAGTTGCTTCATGCTTTAAAACTCTTGTTTGTAGGTTAAGCAAACATTATGGCAGAGTACATTGATCAACAATATTTCAGATATTCATGTGTAGACAAATCACCTGATTCATGAATTAATCTCTGTATGTCTTCATATCTAGCAAGATTTGAACTACCAACTTTGCATTTTAGCAAGATTTTTTTAAAGAAGCAACAAAAAAGATTTTCAGTTCTTGTCCAAAAATGACCTGGTGTCTGAGTTCAAACCAGCAAGGTTTGGGAAATATTTCAGTAGTTTTAAGTAAACTAAGAAGAATGTAACCAGATAAGGCATCAACAAGCATTTGTGTTGGGTGGATGAGCAATGCTAGTCTGTTTTAAGTTTTATTGCTTAATGCTTTATTTTTTCTGTGAAGATTCTATTTCCCTAGTTATTTATAGTCCATAATTTGCTCATTATTTTATTGATTACCCACTCATTTCACTTCTGTACATTACTTTTTATCTGGTTTCAAGATCATTTTATACTTTCTTTAGCTACTAGAGAATCCTCAAAGCACCTCCAGGACAGAGGACTTATTGCTTGTCAGTGGTTCCCTGATCAATAGTTGTCAGCATGGTTGGGAACTGGTGGCACATGGCTGGGTGCTGTGGGCTCGTGCCTGTAATCCCAGCTACTCCGAAGGCAGAGATCAGGAGGATTGAGGTTTGAAGCCAAACCTGGGCAAATAGTGTAAAACTCTATTCTGAAAATACTCAACACAAAAACAGGGCTGGTGGAGTGGCTCAAGTAATAGAGTTCTTGCCCAGCAAGCACGAAGCCCTGAGTTCAAACCATAGTACCACCCCCACAAAATCATAGAGTATTTGTAAGTATGAACCAAGGTACACTAAAGAGTTTAGGCTCTAAGTGATAAATTGGTTGAATTTGGACAAATTACCTTGAAATTTGCTAATACAGTTTTGTTTGACAGTGACATTATATTAATTCATTTCACTAAGTTACTTTCCAAAACTTAAGACATGAGAATAACTTGTGACTTCTCCATTTAGTAGAAGTAAATCAGTGGCAATCTGGCTCTTGCCCCCAGACTTTACTCTCCCATCAAACAGGCACCATTTTATACTGATAATGTCCTTACAAGGGCAGTTTTATTTTTTTTCCTTTTTCTTTTATTATTCATATGTGCATACAAGGCTTGGTTCATTTCTCCCCCCTGCCCCCACCCCCTCCCTTACCACCCACTCCTCCCCCCCTCAATACCCAGCAGAAACTATTTTGCCCTTATTTCTAATTTTGTTGTATAGAGAGTATAACCAATAATAGGAAGGAACAAGGGTTTTTGCTGGTTGAGATAAGGATAGCTATACAGGGAGTTGACTCACATTGATTTCCTGTGTGTGGGTGTTACCTTCTAGGTTAATTCTTTTTGATCTAACCTTTTCTCTAGTTCCTGGTCCCCTTCTCCTATTGGCCTCAGTTGCTTTTAGGGGTATCTGCTTTAGTTTCTCTGCGTTAAGGGCAACAAATGCTAGCTAGTTTTTTAGGTGTCTTACCTATCCTCACCCCTTCCTTGTATGCTCTCACAAGGGCCGTTTTAAAAGAAGTAGAAATATTTACAAGATAGTGTTACCTTATTTTGGTTTCTTTGCATTGTTCATAAACTATGCAAATAAATTCCATAATTTCATTGAATGGTTCACTTAATACATATTCAACACAATATATATCTGTTATATATTTGGATATATAATATTTGCATACAAGAAAGTTGGGAAATAGGTAAGAGGAACAACTTAAAACCAACTTTCCCATTCTAAGAGAGGAAAACACTCTTACTGAAAAGTGATATTAGAGGAAAAATAATTGACTTCCATATCAGCAGATATTACTGTATTACAATCTTGGCATTATGTGGGTTCACAGTCCAATTTGTACTTATAATTCATATACTTTCTCTCTATTCTTTCAATGATTTAGGGAATTTTTTCTGCTGCTGTAAATGTGGTTTTTAGAGGACTCAGTGGACCTACATCCTTTGTAGGCATTTGGGCCATCATTCTGCTCTGGATTGAAGAAGTTATTCCATTTGTATGTATTTTTAAGAAATGTTTATTTAAGTCAATTGCTCATTTTTAAATTGGGTTATTAGGGTTTTTTTTTTGCTGTGCAGTTTTTTGAGTTTCTTATACATTCTGTCTGTTGACCTCTTCTTAACCTCATACATTTGAAATAGTATCTCCCATTCTGTTAGTTGTGTCTTCACTCTGATCTGTAATTTTTTTTCTGCTTTGCAGAAAAAAATCCATTTGACTATTTGATCTAAATCCATTTGACTATTCCCATGGTACTGTCAAAAAATCCATGGCTATTCCAACGTTGTAGTGAATTTCTGTGTTTTCTTCCAGTGGTTTCATAGCTTCAGGTACTATGTTTAAGTGTTTGTGTGTGTGTGTGTGTGTGTGTGTGTGTGTGTGTGTGTTAGAGACAGTACCTTGCTAGGTAGCCCAGACTGGCCTTGAACTCAGAATCCTGCCACAGCCTCTCAAGTGCTTGGATAATAGTTACGCACCACCAAGCTTGGTTACATTTAAATCTTTAATGCATTTGGAGTAAATGTTTGTAACTGGTGAAAGATATGGTGCTAGTTTCATTCTTTTCCAAGTGGATACACAATTTTTCCAGCACTATTTATTTAGAAGACTATCCTTACCCTATATGTGCTTCTCAGCACCTTTGTTAAAAAATTAAATGGCTGTAAATGTGTCAGTTTACTTTGAGGTTCTCTATTCTGTCACATTGGTTGGTGTGTTTGTAACATGCTCTTTTGATTACTAGAGCTTAGTAGTATATTTTGAAGCCAGGTAGTGTAACATCTTGATGTTTTTGGTTTTTTTTAATCTCAAATGGTTTTGGACATTTGGGATTTTTGTAAATTTGTTTTCTTTTAGTGCTATGAAGATTGTTATTTGTATTTTTATAGGTAGTGCTTTGGGTACTATGTGGATTTTATCAATATTGGTTCTTAGAGTCTGTCAAAATAGACAGTCTTTCAATATTTTTGTGGCCTATTTAATTTTTTTCATCTTTTTTTTGGTTTTCATTATATAGATCATTCATCACTCTGGTTAAATTTATCCCTAGGTATTATTTATTTATTTAAGCTACAGTAAATGAGATTGTTATCTTGACCTCTATTTCATATAACTAATTCTTGGCATATAGCAACACTACTGGATTTTTGTCCATCAATTTTGTATCCTGTTACTATGCTAAATTCATTTATTGGTTCTAATAGCTTTTTGGTGAGTCTCTGATGTTTTTTATTTAATATTGTGCCATCTGAGCACAGTGACAGTTTTGCTTCTCTTTTCCAATTTGGATGCCACTTCTTTGTTCTTTCTTTTGCTTGGTGGCTTGGACTTACAGCTTTATGTTGAAAAAATGATAAAAGTAGGTGTCTTTCTTGCTTTGTTCTGTATCTAGAGAAAAAGCTTCCAGCTTTTCCTCGTTCAGGGAATGTCTGTATGGGTATAGAAACTTCCCAGAAAAATACACGTGGCCAACAGGTATATGAAAGATATCCAGCATCATTAATCTTCAGGGAAATGCAAATCCAAACCTAGATGTGATATCACTTCACTCCAATAAGCATAGCTATTATCAAGATGATAACAAGTCCTGATAAGGAGGTGGAGAAAAGGGAACCTTTGTACATTGATGTTGGGACTGGAAACCAGTATGCAGGACTCTAAAAATATTAAGAGAAGAACTATCACATGATCCAGCAGTTCCACTACTTGGAACTGCTTTTCCTTTCCAAAGGAAAGGAAATCAGTCTCTCTAAGAGACATATTCCCGTATTTATTGTAACCTTATTCACAATAGACAAGAAATGGAAACTACTTAAAAGCCTACCAACTGATGAATGGATAAAGAAAATATGGTATATATACAAGGGAATACTAATCAGTCATAAAGAGATGAAATAAATTTTCTATTTATGAAAGCATGGATGGAACTGGGAGATTATCATGTTAAATGAAATAAGCTAGACATAGAAAGATAAGTGCCACATCATCTCATGCTTATGCTCAATACAATAAAGTTGATCTCACAGAAGGTGAGAATAAAATGGTGGTTACCAAAGCCTGGTGAGAGTGAAGGAGTGGGAATGGAGAAAGGTTGATCAACATCTATTAGTGATAGATAAGAGTAAGAATTTCTCATGTGCTATTGCTCAGCAGGGTGACTATAGATTATAATTGTATGGGGTAAATTCCAAAAAGCTAAAAGAAACAATTTTTAATATTTTCACTATAGATAAGTAATAGATGCTTGAAGAAATAGTCATGTCTAACCTAATTCAAATATATGTACATATATTAAAACATCAAATGGTACCCCTTTAATATGTGAAAATTTTATGTATCAGTTAGAATTGAATTTAAGTTAAAGTTATCTACATATCTATTTATTCATTCATTCATTTTTGGCATTGCTGGGATTTGAAGTCAAGCCTTGTACTTGTAAGTGCTTTAGTTTTTTACAGATAGGGTCTTGCTTTTGCTTGTGGCCATCCTCAGAATACAATCCTTTTCCTTGATCCTTCCACATAATTTGGATTATAGGCATGTCACCATGCCCAGTTTGATTTTTGAGATAGGGCTTCACTAACTTTTTATTTTGTCCTGGCTGGCCTCAAACTACATTCTTCCCTTCTCCACATTCTGCATAGCTTGAATTATAGGTTTGCACCACCATGGTCGTCTCTAATTTTTTTTTTTTTAAGTTAAGGGCTGGGGACTTAGCTCAGTGATAGAATGCTTGCCTTGCAGGTGTAAGACACTCAGTTTCAGAAAGAGAGAAAGAGAGAGAGAGAGAGAAAGAGAGAGAGAGAGAGAGAGAGAGAGAGAGAGAGAGAGAGAGAGAGAAGCAGGAGGGAGCCAGTGACAAGATACATTATTTCATCCCCAGAGATGTGCTTCGTCCAATTAAGCTTAACCTTTTACAGTTTCTACCACCTCCCAATAGTTCATTCAGCTATGAATTCATGAATTGATTAATCCATTGATGACGTTAGAGCCCTTGTGATCCAATTACCTCCTAACACTGCTGCATTGGGGACCTTCAGCATATCGCTTTTAGGGGACATTATAGATCCAAACTATAACACTGGGTTTTTTCAATAGAGATTTATGTCGTTAGGCATTCCATTTCTCAATATATGTGAACACCCTATGTTGCCAGTGCAGTGGACTCTATGCTGATAAATTTCTTGAGTTCTTTAATCAATCCTTCCTGTGTGGTAATTTCCAACTCTTGTTGCTTCATTAGCATTTATCCACCCAACCAGAGGTTCTCACACTTTGTGATGCTCAAAGAAAAAGAAAGAAAGGAAAGGAAACAACATTCTGATGCATTGAAATGGTATACTGTCATACTTCCAAAACATACACTGAATTAATCATTTCAGAGGGAGGCCAAGGAAATGGCATTTTATCAAGGTCTTAAAATAGTTCATCAGTGAATATGCTGGTGGGGAGTACTGAAAAAAAGATGTTGGCTGTGGTATTACCCCAAAGCCTTGTATTTCTGAAATGAAGCAGATGTGAATTTTGCTGATTGCTGTATTAATTAATGCTTTGGGATTGAGCCGTATAAGCCTGGTACCTAAAATCTGACTCTCTAGGGAAAAACAAACAATCAAATAAGCAGGGAAGCCAAAATGGTTGAAATAACAGGTAGTCGGCCTAGGCAGTGCCCAGACCACTCAGGGGCAGCAGAAGAAGTCATGAGAAATGCAGGGACTCAGAACCCAGAGAACAGATGTGGAAGAAGCACAGTAGGTGCTGGGCTTCTGCTTCCCTCTTCCTTAGGAATTTATACATTTCTACATGGCTTAGAGTGGGGTGTCCAGATATAGGATCCCATTTGACATCTATTATGCTATGTTTAGCTACATTCAAGGACCAGGAAACATGGCCAGGCATTACAGAGTATAAGGAAAGAGCCAGTTGCAACTGAAACTTCTATGACAAAATCAGACATCTCTCATGGAAGAGCTGGGGGCTGTCTTCCTGTGAGAGGCTCCAGAGGCATGAATAAGATGCAAAATTCCTCTTTTCAAGATGACAATGACCAAGGGACTCCATAAACAGAGGAGTGATGAGTAATATAAACTTAGTACAAGGGACCAGTTCATCAATGCAGGATAATACCCAAATGGTGGCAGAGACAAGAAATCCAAAGGCATTTTCTGGCCCTAATGCACTGGGCAAGGAATTCAGATAGCAGGGAGAAGAAAATTAATCTACATGCATTGAGAATAGTAAGGATGAGATGGGGGCAGTTTTTGAAAATTCAGTATATCACTTAGCTTACTAGGTATATGATTTGAGATGGGCTCTGCTCTTGGCCTTTCTGAGCATGAGCAAATGTGCTGCTTTTCAGTGGGTTACTACAATCACACAATGTACAATTCAGTTCAATGCTTGCTGGAGTTAACCAAGGGGGTAGATACCTATATTGAGCATTTCTGCCTTAAGTTCTGCTTATATTTTTTTATTAGGATTTGCATCCTCTATTGGATTTATTTTAAGCAGGTGTACCAGTTTGTATCAGCAGTTTGTCATCTACTTGCCCACTGAAACCAAAGGGAGTTACAAAAAAGACACAGAATCTGGAGCCAAGGACTGCCAGGCCATCATTTGCCACCCTTTATCCATTGTCTGCATAAATGTGATAGATATTTGTCCCTCATAATGGCCAAATGAGAGAACATTTAACCATGCCCACAACTTAGAAATGCTCTATGAATTCAGTGAATATTAATTGCTTTTTCATTTTATACTTTAATATTCTCGGCCTTTATGAAATTTGACTCTTATGATTTCTTCTGTGCTTTTATTCATATGCGATTTTTATTATCTTGTCAACCATTATGTGGTTGATTTAAGGTGTGTAAAACAAGCATCCATCTATGCCACACTGTGTTTCTACCCTGGGCCACATTTATCTTATATTAAGTGATCTTTGAAGCAGCTCTAATGGGAATTTGTCTCTTGGGACAGGCAAGCATCTGGTCTTGCTGTCTCCTGTGCTTTCATGTCCCTGGATTTGTGACCTATGGATTGCAATAGGCGATACCACCCAGGACATCTGGTCATCCCTCATTCCCAGCTGCCCCTTTGGGAAGAGATGTTCTCATTTATATGTGTAGCAATTTACTAATTGCCCTTGTGGAATAACCTTTAGATTCAAGAGAGTAGTCTTATTGCTAAAAAGTTAAAATGAAAAATGACATGTAATAAAATTCTGAAAAATCGCAAGTTAACTCCCCTATTAGTCTTTTTTGAAAAGAGAATCTAGGAGTTCAATGCTCATTTCCTTCCCAACAGAGACAGAACTTCCTATAGAGTGGAAGTAGTAATGTAGAGGGAAAAAAAAAAACTTCTGATTTTGGATTCAGCTAATCAGTGTGACTCTTGCTTATACCACCAATGATCTGTGTGACATTAGGCAAAACAGTTAGTACTGAACTTTTGCTTTCTCATGTGTAAAAAAGTGACTAAGAAATCTTCTAACTGGATTCTTAGAAGGACTGAATTGGATATCAATTATAATACACTTAATAATACACTTAATATTACACAGCTGCTAATAGAACGTGCTTGTTCATTTCTTCTATGAAGTAACATTTTCATCTTTCTCATCCCACTCTGGTTTTATAAACTACTTCTACTTCTACTGTGTAATTGGGGCAGCAAGCCAACAGCTCTTGAATGGACATGGCTTCAGAAGGGTGCAGCCACCTGCATTGTTTGCATAACCTTGACAGTGCTGGGTGCTGAAGTAAGAACTAATAGCCAGAGTTAAGCCACTGTGGCTCCATGCAGGCACTACAGCTCAGATTGGTGTCTTTCCTCAGCACTCAGTCTACTAGGAGTTGGCATAAAGAAACACCCTCTGTGCTAGAGTTGAGTATAAGATCTTGCGTAGTTTCACAACTGAAGGAAAATATGAACTATTCTCCTACTATCTGTCTATCTAACAATTAGGTAAAGATCAACAAAAAGTAATCCCATAAAACACACCATATTTCACTTTTTCTTTGAGCCTGAAGATCCTCAGAGCACTAGGGAATAGTACTTTGTATTTTTGTAGATTTTTGTGAGGAGCATATGCCTAACGTACCAGAGAAGGAGTCATAGGTGTGGTGTGATGACTTTAATCAGGTGGAAACCACCAGGAATTTTAATATTGATGTCATTAATCTCTTTTCACATACAAACTTTTTCCTTTGATGGCCAGTTTACTTTTATCTTGGGAAAGCTAACAAGTTTGATATGTGCAATGTGTTTTATCTCTTCTTTCATACTGTTGTACCTGAAATAATTTGGCCCATGTGGTACTCTTTGGCTTCAACAGTAAGGCTTCTGTCATAAAGTGGAAACATCTGAAACAAAACTGGAATAATATCAGAACATTATTCCTCTGGGTACACATTTGAGGCAGCCTATTTTCTGCTCTGTAATGCTACCTGTCTGCACTGGCCACTGAAACAGATAAGAAATAACAAGGGTGAAGAATTAGGTTGCCTTGAAGGTCAATGAACCACACAATACTTGAACATGACTTGCCTAGTCACTGAGGTGGACCTTGTGTTAAAATCATTGTGCTACTATCAAGTTTGAATTAGCTGACAGAAAATATTTGATGAATGAGTTAAACTCCTCAAATCATTTTATGAATAAGCTAAACTCTTCAAATCTTGACCTATGACTATATCAAACTATTTATGACAGCACTCAATTCACAAAAGTCCTTTTTTCAGTATTAACTATCCAATGCAAATGTTTAAAGTATAGTTCTGTTTTGATCAGAAAGAAAGCAGGGGCAGGAAATTGTAAAGCAGCCTTGTAGAAACTGCATATATCCACTGAAATCCAACTAAAAGGCTGGGATTGTTTACAAAGAAATGCATATTTCAATATTTTAGTATGTGTCTTACTCCAAATGTCATTCGTCTTATGTGTGATTTTATGCTGGAAATTCATTGTGAGTGATCTGTGTTATTCGTCTCAGCTCCTGAATTCTGAGTTATCACCTCTAGTAAGTGAGCCAGTGAGCATCACACAGGAGATTCTTGGGGCTTAGTCATTTGCGAAGTGTGGACTGTTGAAATTCAAACTCCATGTAGCATTTGGGTAATAAAGTGTAAAAGCATGTTCCTGTCTAAAGCTCTACACATCAGTCATTTGGCACGGGACTTTCCCCAGTATCACACACCCTTCTGTTTTGTGGAGAGATGCAGGGTATACTTCATTTATCTTGATTCTTAAATTCCTCTAGGAACAATGGTTGGCCTTGTTAATGCAAGCTAACACAAATACAATGGTTACATTGATTTTGGCATTTGGGATATGTGAGGAGGTGGGAAGTGGGGAAAGGAGGCTATTAACCCATAATCTGTCTGGACCAAGAAGATCATGGTAACCCTGGGGCTGTTTGCAAAGACAATTGCATTTTGTCTCCAACACAAAACCCTGGGATATAGTAAAGAGAAAATTGAGTGAGAGAGAGAGTGAAGGATTCCTTGATGGAGAGTAAGGCTTGGTGATGGGAGATGACAAAAGTGAAGAGACTGTCGGCCCAGCTAGCAATAGAAGAAAAGAACAGAATAATAACTACTGTTTAGTGGGAGTTCCTGACATTGACCCAGGTGGATTGCCAATGCCATTCCCTAGCTCCCAATGCATTTACATTCTCTCAGAATACTGTAGGGACTAGCAGGCCCAGTCTGAAGGCTGGGGGTCATAATTATTTCTATTGGGTCAAATTGGAATAAGCAGATACCAAGAGCCACTTACAAATAACAAATACCTACTGGGTACTGGTCGTACTTTCATATTCTCACATTAACCATATGGAAAGGTATTGTTATGATCTCCATTTTACAGATGCAAAAAACTGGAAATTATCTAAGGTCACTGTTGCAAAAGGTGCAGCTCAGATTTAATCTCACCTGTGGGCTCCCCTGAGATCCCTGGGATCTGGTTGAGGTTTGGATATGCCTCTGTCACATACAGTAACCAAGGGAGCCTAGAAGTCCACAGGAGATAATTTGTTGGGTAGTTTATCCTGGGAACCTCTCAGCACCAGAATCTTAACAACCAGAGGCAAATCAAGAAAACCTCATCATATTTTGTACCTCTAAAATTACTTATGGAATTCATTGGTGTAGCATGTTTAAGTGGTAAAAATGGATCAGTTCAGAGCTGATGCAGTGGCAAACTCCTATAATATCAGCACTTAGGATGCTGAGGCAGGAGGATTGCGAGTTCCAGGCCAGTCTCATCTACATAGTGAGTCCCTGTCTCAAAAAATGAAAGGAAAATACAAAAGCAAAAATTCCATCCTTTTCCTGAGAAAAATAGTTTACTACCCAGCTAACTTTAACATAAATAGGTACTATAACCATAAATGTTATACTGATGGCAATATTTAGTTTCTTACTAAAACTAATGGACTGAGGAGGGCGTTGCCCAGCCTGGGCTAGATGTCTGTGCCTGTGCCAGCTAGCCACAACGATTCCCTTCATAAGCTGTTCCAGAGCTTTTCAGTAGGGATGTTCACCTCTTAGGTTTTGGCATTTATTAGTAATGATGCATATGCAAAAATTTCAACTTCCATTTACAGCCTTTACTAATTCATTTCTATGAGTGCACTGATTCCCACCAAATGACTGTGTAAGATGATGGCTGCAAGCTTCAGTAATTCAACCTTCAGAATCACTAGGTGTTGTTATCTTCCCAGTTTTCTCTTGCTTTAACCCGAATAGATTTTGCCTACATTCATGATTTTTGCTGGGCCCTCTGATATTGTATTCTAAGAAGAGAAAAAGAATTTTAAAAGAAGTTTCATGAGGCTTTGTAACTAACAAGTTGTTCCCAGCACAGGAAGATACTCTCCCAGCCTGTGTATTTACATTTGTTCTGTCACTTACACCCTCTATGATTAGTAGTTCTAAGATATAAAGCCTTCTATTGTGTCCTGATCAGATTTTCTCCTCTACTAGAATTCCAGAGTTTGAAATCTTAAAATTCTAGAACTATTGCTTACTGTGATCAGAAAGTTCTTTGAGTTGTTCAATTCAGGATTATCACTGAAATTTGAATCTTTTCTAACACTGGGTTGTTATCTTCATGGTTGGGAACTTACTGCCCATTCTAGTCGTCTTGTCATTTAACCTGGTTTTTCTAAAGGTTTTGACTACATGTTACTAAGCTGAAGTGTCTTGCTATATCTCTTTACTCTTCCTGGTTGGGTTTTTTTTTTTTTGCATCTAGGACAATGGTTCTCCAACTTTTGTGTGCGTCAGGACCACCTGGAGGGTGCAATACAGATTATTGGGCCCTGCCTAGAATATAAGATTTGCTAGGCGATGGGAGACCAGAAACTGCATTTTTACACTTTCCTGGGTCACACTGTTGATAATGTATGCTTACATTGAGAATTTCTAACCTAGAAATGTTTTTTTTCTTCCTCCTAAGAATACCTAAACATCCCAAGAAAATGCCTTTTGTCTCCTGGCTGAGCAACTCAATTCTTAACACATTTCTTTCTAGTTTATGGCTTCCCAACCATGTCATTCCCTATCCGCCCTCCTGAGTCCCCTTGCTTACCACTGGGCTTCAAGGAGCCAAACCAGCAACCTAAGTCAGTGACACCTTGTCACTGACCTAAGTCAGGGTGGGATTGGCCAAGTAGGTAACTGGGACACAACTGAGGCACAAAGGCCCCACAAGGAGAATTCACACTTCACTTTTTAAAAGCACCAAATTTACCTAATAGAATTTGTTTCCCAACAGCATTTGACCTTGGGCAATGATAGGTTGGGGATCTTAAAGCACAATTAAAATGCACTTTAAGAACTGAGAGTGGTGTGAGGTAGATTCATAATGCTATCCACAGTTGTTTGATTTTCTGTTACAAGAAACCAATGCTAAAAATAACCTTATTTTCTAATTTTGATGTTACCCATTAACTTTTATTATACTGGTAAAGTGATGAGATAAGTAACAATTAAGAAGTTAACATAATTGATTATCTGGGCTGCCCTTGCCCTGTTTTTGTCATTATTTAAATTTAATCTCTGTATCACATTTCCAGGTGTTGATTTTGAACATTTTGTCATGCGTTTTATTGCCCATGATCAGTTTCTATGTATTTGTTATCTGAGCTTTTCATGTTTCTTGGATGTAGAAAAATCAATTAAAATGATGCAAATATTTTTGAAACCTAACCAGACATTTGTCTTTGTTTCCCAGAAAGTTCCTGCACAGAAATATGTGGCATGGGAATAGAGTCAAATGCTTTCTTAATGTAATAGTAACAGACTTGTATATGTTGGACATTTAAAAATTTAAAAAACCTTGATTTTTTAAAGCTTCTTGGTCAATGTTAGTTTAATAAATGGACTGTGTCTTCACATAGTTTTTATGATATTTTGCACACTTTCTTAGTACAGATATGGATAACCTTTGTCCACAGTCCAGTCCTGATCCTCTCCTTAATTCTACCTTGTTTTCAATTGCCTTTGAGTGGATGTAGAATGGAATAGAATAAGCAGATCTTTATCAGTGTTCCTTAAATGAGGTATAAACCCTCTCTGGACCAGCATTGCCAAGAGCCCTGATAAGATGAATTTCTGATTTTTAAAAACTTCCTTGTTAGAAAAACAAAACACAAAAGTAAACAAAAATAAACTTGACCTAAAACAGACAAAGAAACACACTAACAAACAAAGTTCATGAGCTTCTGGAGTTTGACCAGTATGAATTAAAAGATTGGACATCACAAATTCCAGAACAGAGGGCACTTGGATCCTCAGATCACTTCGTAAACAGTAAAGGGCCAGCCTTTCATCTATGGTTAACTAAGGTTATACATGCCACAATTAAGGGAAATGTACTAAATTTTACATAACAGGCACTTTTTCTAAGCCATGGATCTTTTATATGTCTTTTTAAGCATTGTGTACATTAAAATAATGACAGAGATAGGCAAAAGGAAAAAGAAAGTCAACTACTTGTATGTTGAAGTAGTTCTACTTTAGAAAATGAATCTTGACAAAACCTGAGCTGTGTTAGGGAAAAAGGAAAATAAAAAACCATCATTTACAGAAAGCCTGAATAAGATTTTCAATTTCTGTATGAAAAACCGAGCCAAAATGTATGCTGAGGAACAAAAGTTTGAAGTGCTCAGAAAACAAATGCACAAACTCAGCTTAGCAAAGGAGCCAGGCACAGCAGCATGTAAAGAAACAGAAGAAAGATCAAGAAACTGCCATCTTGCAGGTCAGACTCTGTAGTACCAGTCTCAGGGCCTGGCACATGGAAATCACTGTGTGTATGAACTGAAGTAATGCATGGCCCAGTAGATTCCAGGTGCAATGATTAGAAATATTGCTTTTCTTTTACTTTCTATTTGCTTTTTTGGTAATAATTAAAGAAAAGTGGCTTATTTTCTCATCATTGAAAGTGTACCAAGGGACCTAGGGGTGGAGAAGTTTTCACCTCTCTTCTCTTTTCCTGGTTTCCCATCTCTGCCCTCCATCTCCTCTCCATTTTAATCTTGCTTTCCCTTTGATGTCATCTCTGACTGTCTCCTCTCACATAGCTGTCTGTAATCCTAAGTGAATGGCATTTAAATTATTTAATGACTTTCTGAATAAAGGTTTATCTTCTATGGCCTTAATGCATGAAGTGAGCTGAACCTTGATATTTCCATTTTCCTCCTACATCTTAGAAGTGGTAGAATGAGTTCTGGAGAGTCTTTATTGGCCCCTATGATCACTGTCCCATGAAAGAAAGCCATTTATGGTTGCACTTCAGCTTATAGTTTCTCTTTGGCAGACTGGACTACCATCCTGGCCTTCCAGCTGCGGGAGTTTGATAAGTAAGTGAATCTCTGTTGACCTCGTTCTTCCTCATCTGTAAAAAGGGGAAATTCTAATAGCACCTGCTTTTTGTGGTCACATCGATTAGCATAAGCACCTGGGACATGAAAAATACTCAGCTAAGTTGTAAAAGTTGCTTGACCTTTTACATACAGGTCAAGATAGGAAATATTTTAAGCATTGTGAATTATAACATCTGACTCAACTAATCACTTCTGCCTTGGTACCATGAAAGCAGGCATAGATATGTGTAAATGGGTGTGTGGTTGTATTTCAATAAAACTTTATTTATAAAAATAGGCACTGAGTCAGATTTGGTCAACATATCATAGTTTGATGACCTGTTATAGAATGTAGTTTCTAAATACTGGACACAGCTTTTCTCTATAAGTTAGGATCTTTATTGGTAACTAATTTATTTGAAAATTTACTGATATATGCATATACTATGCCTAAAAGAGGAACCCAAAGGGGTGACTTTTGTTTGCCAAGAATCACACAGTATAAGGATGGCAGAGGTAAGGCCTGGGCTTAAGGTTCATACTCACCCCCACAGTACTGCACTCTTTCTTTCATCTTGAAAGAATGTTGGTAGCTGTGGGATATCAAGTATTTGGTCTGAAGGTCTAGTTCTAACTGTTGGGTGGCCTCAGGCAAGCCACTCATTCACTTCGTTGGACCATAGGTTACTCCTTACCAAATAATAGCCATAATAATTCCCATCTCATAATTTTACAGTACGAAGTCGAGAAAATATGAAATATGGAAAAACATTGTAAAATCTGTATTACCAATCAAGCTAATTAACACATAAATTGCCTCATCTACTTAAAGTTTTGTGATAAGAATATTTAAAATCCATTATCAGTTTTGAAGTATGCAATATAATATTATAAACCATCTTGACTGTGTCTCTTAAACTTCTCTCGTTGGACTGAAATATTGGGCCATTTGATCAACACTGCCCCTCTCCCCTTCCCACTCAAGCCTCTGAGAACCACCATTCTGCTCTCAGTAGGTAAGACATCTACCTTCTGAGATTTTTCTAGTATATTGTCTCAAATGGCAGAAATTCCTTCCTTTATAAAAGTTTTATAATACTCCACTCTGTGTCTGTGTGTGTGTATCTGGATTTTCTTTATCTATTCACTAGTGGACACTTGGGTTGTGAATAATGCTGAAGTGAACATAGGGTATGAGGGTACAGATACCTTTACAACACACAGATGTCAGTTCCCTTGTACACATAGATATCTGTAAGTGGGCTGCTGGATCACATGAGAGTTTTACTTTCCATATTTTGAGGAACCTGCACACTAATATCTAAAAAGTCTATCTAATTTATATCCTTGCTTAAATTGCCATGGATCCTTTCCACCACATCTTCTTCAATACTTATCTTTTGTCTTTTTGATGATATCCATCTGATAGGTCTGAGGTGACATCCCATTGTTTTAATTTGCAATTCCTGATGATTAGGGATATTGAACATTTTTCATTACATGTTTGTTAATTGTAGGCCTTCTTTTAAGAAATATCTTTTCAGGTTCTTTGAGCATGTTGTAATCAAGTTATTTGTTTTCTTGATATTGGGCTCTTGGTGTTCTTTATTTATTTTGGACAGTAGCTCCTTATCAGATGTAAGATTTGCAGATATTATCTCTCAACACATTCTGTGGAAACTTTAACTTTAATACAACTCCATTTCTTTATTTTTGTTTTTGTTGCCTGTGTTTTAGAATGTTGATTTTGTAATCTGCAACTTTACTGAATTGGTTTATTAGCTCTCACAGTTTTTCCGGTGAAGTCTTTAAGACTTCATGTCATCAGGAAACAGACAATTTGATGATTTTTTCCTTTCCTATATAGATGACTTACATTTTAATAAATTTGTTAAGTCTTCTTTAATCTCACAGCTGTTTTGGAAGATGAGCTTTTGAAGAGAGATAAGTTGTATGAGAGGTAAGGTAGTGCTTACAGAGGAATCTCTGATATGAAACATTTTAGGAGAACACAGAAATCATAAGTATTTTTTAATTTATGACCATCAGCTTGTTTTCCAATCAGAGCACATTTTTAGCTATGTTCTTCAAATTACTTCCAATGTGGAATAAGAAGAGAGCAACTTAAGGGTCAACCAAGGTACTAAAGCATTAATGATAATCCTCACAATAGTGTCAGATGTAATCATAATAACTATTTTGTTAATTTGCTTTTTTCCCTCTTGCAATTCTATTTTAAAATTTTTATTATCTTATTCTTATTGTGCTATGGGTACATTGTGACATTTACAAAAGTTCTTACAATATACAGAGTTGAGTTCACCCTTCCATCATTCTCCTTTATCCCCTCTCCCCCATTCCTGGAGTAGTTCCAACAGGTTTAATTTTTCCATTTTTATACATGAGTACATAATATTTATACTACATTCACTCTCCTACACCTTTTACTTATAATTTTCTTTTTAAACATAGATATAATATATTGCAAAGAACTGAGACTGCTGTTTGGGAAGAGGGTTACTTTATTAATGGAATATCATTAATTGCCTCTCTTCTGTGCCATGTATTAACATAATTATGAAAGAGACAGAAGGAAAGACCATAAGTACTACCCTTGGGCCTTAGGCTTTACCAGCTCTCATATGGCTGCATATAAATGCTATTTACAAGTATAACAAAGAGTGAATGGCTTAATGTTAACATGTACCTGCTAATTTGACATTGTATTTATGATGGCTCCTAGAAGCGGTTAATCAAATCCAGTGGAAGAGACAGGGTGTTCAACTGATCCACTTTCTATACTTTGTTGACTGAGGTAGCCTGTGAGTTTATTTCAAGGTTATTCAGCCTTAGAATTAATTAAAACAATACTGATTAGTGATCCAATACCATGTCACTTTATTTAATATGTGTGTGAATACATGCATTTTTGTTTCTAATCTTTACATTTATTTTGATTATACAAATAACACAAGCTCAATATAAAATATTTCAATAATGTAGAGATTCATAGAAAATAAGGCAGCAGAATTCTTCTTGTTAATCTTGGTGGATGACTCTTTTTCACACTTACATGTATCTTTTTTATTATAAAACTTATTTTCTGAATTAATTGATAATTACTCAATAAAATTTAAATACAGAATTATGGAGAAAATGATGGTCTTAGAGTTGAGACAGGGATTTCCTTTGTGCTCAAGTTTCAATTGTTTCTGATTCTGTGGAGCAGGCAAGGTCTGGCTGGGGGCAGATGTTGGTGCTTAAGGCATCCTCTCTATTAAATTTGACATAAAACACTTTGAAGCAAAATTTGAATTTCTGAATTCTCAGAAAGAACAATATTAATTCCTTATACTTACATACATTATTGCAAACATTTTGGTTTTTTCCCACAGGTAATTATTGTGCCCTGCTCTCTTTGTGTACCTCTCCTTAGGCATACCTAGGTTTCAATGACTCTGCTCCTTAATAGCTGAGCTGCCTGTCCAAGTAACCCAATTCCTCCAAACTCAGCTTCTTACTTAAAAACTAAGAAATAAAGTGTACTTCTCAGGTGTGTGAGACTTTTATGAGAACAACTATAAGAAGTTCCTGACAATAGTAAGGTGCACAAAAACTATTAGCTGATCTCCCTTTCTTGTACTTACTTAATGTGAATATGGTCTCCCATTAATGCCACCATTATGCTTTGTGAAGCATCATGTTATTAATATAAGTATCAAAAATATGTCTATGAGGAACAAATTTCTAGTGAAACTTCAGAAGTGAAGAATCATCTCCTCACTCAGACATTAGTTCCCATATTGTTTGTCTACGAGAGTGTTTTTTAATAAGACCCTTGGGGTTTGAGATCAGGTCTGTGTGTTTGAGAGTGCTAATTACTTTTATGGATTTTTATATTCTTGGTGGCTGTTAATAATATAGGTATGATCTTCAGCTTGAAGCTGAAATAAAAGTAAATTTATGTTGAAAGTATCAGTTATCATTAATATCAAATAAGCAGAAACTATTTGGAAATTCATAATGGTTCATACATGGGGTAACCATGGCAACAATGGAACTTACACATTTTAAATTTATGTCTTAGTTTTTTAAAGTACTTTGTCACTGCATCAGCAGGAGTCCCTATCTGTAGTAAAGATGATGATTTAATGGTCATTATGATGTTGTCCAACACTCTTGTGATTTACTTTGGGGAACATTGACTTTGGGTATCTTTGGATGTGCTATTAAGCGCTAATAAAGTAATTTAAAACAGACTGGGGTTACAAGGGAGAGCATCGAGTATGATTTCTTATCACAATTTATCGTCCAGTAATAATGGTGACTATTGCAACTCAAAATTTAAAGCCAAACATAACTCAAGAGTGAGCTAACTAATGGCTGACTTGCATTGAAGGAAGTATATTGCTTTTGCATTGAACCAAACAGACATTTAAACAGTATTAAAAGCTATTAAATAGCTATTAAATATCCCAGAAAGACCATTCAATCTGTAATATAAAATGAGCCAAACAAATGGGTTGCTGACTTGTTAAAGAAAATAAACAATTATCTTAGGGATTTTTTTCTTGTCAATAAATCTTTTTTCTTATAAATCATAAATATCAAGGTCACATTGATAGCAAGTTAGTGGATTATGTCTAGGGAATCTATTTTACCAATACAGCTATTCATAATTTAACTGTTAAGCCATTTAGAATATTGTGAAATTAATTTGCCACTTCTAGTGAGTGTGAATTCAGGGAGGCAGGAAAGTCTGTAAGAAGAGATGGAATCTTAGAAGGGTGATGAGATTCTAAAGGTAAAAGATGCAGGGAACGCAAGACCGAGGAAATAACAGAAGTGAATGCCATTGGCAGAATACGTGTGGTGTGGCTGGAGGCTAGGGTACATATAAGGGTAAAAGAAGTACAGAAAATTACTTGCCAGGTATGACATTCCACCAGGAGTCTATCTTCTATGAAATGGACAAGATGAGATATAGATATTACAGTTACATAGTGTATTTCAAGTATTTAAGAATACAAGCAGAGCGTTATTGACATATGCGCGTGGTGTGGCTCTCTCCTGGGAAGACAGAAATGTGATTAGGAGCAGAAGCTCTGTGGGGTTATCCAGGTCAATCACTACCTTTATGTTCCCTTATGGTTATTGTTACAAAAAAACTAATTTTATTTTTTTTACAATTAAAAAAAGGTTTTTAAAAAATTTTAATTTTTTTATTATTCATATGTGCATACAATGCTTGGGTCATATCTCTCCCCTGCCCCCACCCCCTCCCTTACCACCCACTCCGCCCCCTCCCTCTCCCCCCTCCCAATACCCAGCAGAAACTATTTTGCCCTTATCTCTAATTTTGTTGAAGAGAGAGTATAAGCAATAATAGGAAGGTACAAGGGTTTTTGCTAGAAAAAACTACTTTTATGTAGGCATTTAGAAAACATGGTTTCTATTTACTATTTTATCTTGCTGGGATGGTAACTGAACCATGGTAAGGAAAATATGATGAAATGAATTAAAAATAGGACTTACAAGGATTTAAAGAGCAACATTTTACTCTGTAATGTTTTATAAAGAAAAGTGACTTAGTGTACAGCTTGTCCACTGTAAAAAAAAAAGTAAGTTAAAGGAGTAAACACATTTATATTTCCTCAAAAATGACTCCACGTTTGTCATCTAACTGTTTAACATATTTGGCCTTGTCTCCTGTAAGGTTATCTGTGAGATCCATTGGAGAATATGTGGCTTAATTTTCCAGCTAGTGTTTCATGATGCATGTGTCTGAGTGAGCATATTTGAGTACATGTCTGTGTCTCTGTGTGCTCTGTGTGTGTGTGTGAGAGAGAGAGAGAGAAAGAGAGAAAGAGAGAGAGAGATCCTTTAAAAGAGATACAATGTTAAAATAGTGAGTCTCTTCACAGAAAGCATTTGTGTGAATAATTTGGATGTGTATTCTTTTCTGAATGGTTCACTATTAAGTCTAATGAGGCTACAGCTCATGCCAATCATATATAGGGACTTTGCAAGTTCATTGTCAAATCAGCTGTCCTCTTTCATTGTTTTTAAGATCGTCTCTTTGGGCTTATATGCTTTTCCTTCACATGTAAGTGAAATGCCACAACTTTTGCTCTTGAAATCTTGAGAGATGTGGCATATTGTTTTTATGGGAATTGTACCATTCTCAACTACTGTCCCTTGATTAAAAGAAGACTTCTTACTATTTTTTTTACTGTTAAACATGATCATTTGCAAACTGGAATGAAATCTCTCCTGAGGATTAGTTTACTAACTTAAGCTTTCCATTCAGGCAAAGGTGTGAAAAATATATGAGAAGAATTTTATTCAAATGCTTGAAATGTTGCATGAAAAGCAAGGATCAAGGAAAAAAAAAGAATCTTTGACTGCAAATAAGTTTTGATTTTTTTCCTTATGCTTCAGATTTCATTTTCCTAGAGAACAGGAGAAAAACAAACCAAAACAAACCCCCCCCCAAAAAATGTAGAACAATAAGAAGGCCAACTATGAAACATCATGATTTTGTTTAGTCTACTGATGCTAAGACTTCCCTGGGCGCTGCAGGTTGCAGAACACATGCATCACCTGAAAGTGACATTGCTGACTGCAGAGGGTTATTCACCCTCCATCCTCAAGACTATTCACTCCAAATCTCTCTAAACACTTTTCCCTCTCAGGGCTCCCAGGCCTTAATTGTATGGAGTTTCCTGAATATATTACTGGTTCTGTTTTCTCTGTAAATACTTCCTTTGTCTGCCATGAAATCATCCTTCAAGATTCTCTCTCAGTACCATTTTCTTCTGCGACTATCTTCTGGTTTCCTTGATGACTAGATTCCTTCGTTCTCCTTAATAGTCATAGCACTTTGTAAAGAATACTATAGCAATTTTTAATTTTTCTGTCTCTCAAATTAAGTGGAAATGTCTAAGAAATTGATAATATGCCTTAATTATTTTTTTAAATTGCCATGTCATCTGGTACCATCCCTGGAACATACCAGGTACTCAACAAATTTTAACTGAATATAGTTTGTGAGATGGGGTGCAGAATAGAAGAAGTTGAAAAATGGAATTATTTTAGCATCAACAAAGCATTATCCTTGGTTTCCCAGTGTATTATTTTCTATTACTAATATGAAATACTTTATTTTTTGTAATTTTGTAAAAGAACAGAGGGCTGTCTGGTTCCCAGTTCTGGGGGTTTGGGGACTTGGTGCTGGCATTAGCTTGGTTCTGGTGAGAAACTCTTAGTGTATACCATATAAAGCTATGTATGAGTACTGCCAAATGTTCACCTGGACAGAATCCCAGCCATTGCATGGAGAGAAAAATCTAAATTTCATTTCACTGAGTAGTGGAAAAAAGGTTTCATGAACAAAGAAGCATTTCAGTTGAGCCTGAAGGTTCCTATAGGAGTTGTTTATTGTTTGTTTTTGTCTCCCTTGTGGACATTTATTGGGCTCACAGAACTGGCGAGAATTTAATCTTAATATTTCCACATGGGTTGACAAGTATGACTTTAAATAGCCTTTAAAAATTAATTTTAAAAGCAAGCATACTTCACCCACCTAAATTTCACAGAATCACCTAAATATCTTGTGCTCAGCAATTATTTTGAAGAATATAATATGCTTCCTTTGATGTCCTGTCCCTTACCAACACTTTGCCTCCCCAATCTTTTAGTGGCTTGGAAAATAGGTAAGCTCAGATGGTAGGAAACTTTTTTCAAAACAGAAAAGCACAAGATAATACAAACAGTATTTTAGATTTAAAATTCTAAAGGGTCTTACGTAAACTAATGGGACAATAAATAACTTTATCATAGCTTAAAAAACCTGGAAGCACCTTTAAACAGAAGGTATCATGATAATTGGTTCAGTGAGGAATCTTTGTTAGTTGTTGATTTTTGGTGGTACTGGGTTTTACACTTGCCTCACAGATGCTCTGCTTCTCTATTGCTTGAGTCATACCTGTAGCTCTTCCTATTCTGATGATTTTGGAGACAGGGTCTTGCTTTTTGCCTGAGCTGCCCTGGACTGAGATCTTGCTATTTTAAACTTACTACCATCACTGAGATGGCAGATATGTGCCACCATTGCCAACTCTCTTCTATTGATATGGTATCTCACAAACTTTTTGCCTGGGCTGAACTGGAACCCCATCCTCTTGACTTCAGTCTCCCAAGTAGCTAGGATTCCAGGCATGAGACACTAGCATTGGGCCTCAGTGAGGAATCTTTAATGTGTAGTTCTCTATTGTTTGTCATTAGCCAAGGCAACAAGAAGAGATAAGTCCATAAGTGAGACAACCATCATTACGAGTTTGAATAAACCAGAGAATAGAAAAGAATTCCTCTTTAAATGCAAGACTTCTATAACACATTAAATACCAAGGAGAATATTTTAAGTTGCTGAACTTGTTTCTATTCTTGCATGTAACCTGATCAGGGACTAATTCAATTTTGATCTTTATCCTTAAAACACTCATAGGAAATTGGATAAATGTATCTGGAGCTTCAGGAAGAGGTTAATGCTAGAAGTATTAAAATCACCAGCAGAGATAAAGTATATTACTATGCATCAGTTATTAGTCATTCATTTCACAATGATGGATTAACAGTGCACCAGTAATATGGAATGCTCATTGGAAATTATGGGAATTTGATGACAAAATACATGGGTCTGAACTTAAAGGGCCTTGTAATTTCATTTCAACTACAGAAACACTACAAGGCAAGCAATTCATAAAATTAATAAAGCAGTAACTTCCCTTTGTCCTATACCTTCACTGAGGTAGCATTTTATATACATTGGTGCAATCTCCTAGGTAAGGAATTTTCCTGCCAATTTTACTGATAAGGAATCTGAGGCTCTTAAAGGTGAAATGAGTTTTATACATTCTCTGGCTAGTAAGTAGAGCTGCTAGATTTCAAGCCTTGGTCTGTCTCATTGAATGCCTGTTCTCTTTTCAGGTATCTTTCACTGCCTTTTAATAATAGACCTATTGTCACTACATTCTTAACTTCTTGATCTGCACTATCCAAATAATGATCCCAGCATCCCTCTGGGAAAGTAAGGCACCAACTACAATTAGTCCTGTTTGACAGATGGGGATCCCAGATTACTCTGAGTTTAAGTGAAGTAATTGAGATTGGCCAGGGGCATGGCAGAAGAGAAAGCTTATCCACTACACAACTTCTTAGATTCATATGCTGCAGTGTATTGATTCTTACATAAATATGTCTAATGGTGTGATATGACAAAGTGACTTACTACTCTTGATCTTCACAGTACCATTGATTCCCAGACTCTCACCTGAGCTGCAGGAAGCTTATATAGAGCGGAAGAACTTCCTGAATGCAGTGGAAAGTGAAACTTTAATTAGAATGGGTTTTCAGCAAAAACCCTTGTTTCTTCCTATTATTGCTTATACTCTCTGTACAACAAAATTAGAAATAAGGGCAAAATAGCTTCTGCTGGGTATTGAGGGGGTGGGGGGGAGAGGGAGGGGGCGGAGTGAGTGGTAAGGGAGGGGGTGGGGGCAGGGGGGAAAAAATGACCCAAGCCTTGTATGCACATATGAATAATAAAAGAAAAAGGAAAAAAAAATGGGTTTTGCAAGGAACTATAGACTTAGCTTTCAAAGATCAATTTTTATTCTCAAAGACAAATTATCTGTTGAATTTAAGTTTAGCTCAAGTAAATAGTGATTCCCAAGACAGGTTCTAGAGCTCAAATGTTGTGGCTAATAGTGAAGTGAATGACTTTAACTCCTGCATACTTCTGAGTGAAGAATTGTACACTGAAAAGTAACACTTCACGAGATCCCTAACTGTTCCTTTTGCTTCTTTGATTACTGGAAAGGTTGATGCCTCAGTATTAGATGCTCTGCTCTACCTTAAGAGGAGCCATCATTTTGTTAGCTGCTCTGTATGTCAAAGATACTTTGCTCATTGCAAAAGTCAGTCACTGACTTTTAACATTATCATTATCTCATTCTATTCCCCACCTTTTTGGGGGAGAGTAAATCATTTAAAAGCAAAGGCAAGGAGAAGACTTTAAGTTAGTGGCTGCCCTTTCTCATTGAATCCAGTAGAACTAATTTGAAGTGAGGGAGCTTCTACATTTCCTAGTGTATCATTCCTGTTACTAGCAGAGCATTCAATAAGTGAAACCAACATGAAATTAGCTAAATTCTCTCCCCAGCACACAGACTTCATTTAACCCTTTTATAACATAAGTGAACTCCTCCTGAAAGACTTAATTCTTTAATTATGAAGCTCTCCACATCACTCTCTAGACCTTTCCCTAAAACAAAGATAGCTAGACCATGTGAAATTCCACCTCTAATTGCCAATTATTTTATTAAACTGCTATGGCTGGGAGCCAGGTGGTAGGGCAACAGAGAATGGACTTTGTGCTAAGGACTGGTGATCTTTGGTTAAATTCTTACTGCGCCCTTGACTTACTTCTGTGTGGTTTAAAGTTTGCAAGCTATTCATGCCAGCAAAAGAGTCAGGCCACTTTTCTCTCCCTGTTTTCCTGCCTTTTTATAGGCGGTCTACAGAACCTATACAGTTTCTCCCAGGCTTACTAACAGCTCTTACATATGTTTCTTTCTTATATAATACATTTCCCTATTGACCTTCTACTCAAAAAAATTTCTTTCTTAAAGTGCCCATGAATGAAAGAATGACTCACTCAATTTCTCAAAAAAATTGCCTCCCTATACTGTGTACATTAAGCTCTGCTGTTGTTATTTTACATTTCATACCTATATAAGCTTCTCTTTCTTGTTTTAAAAATAATTACCAATTATATAAAATTATTAAAAATAATTACCAATTATATAAAATGGCAACAGAGCCAGCTGACCATGGACTGAAACCTCTGAAGTCAGGAACCAAAGTAAATCCTTCTGTAAGTTGTTTTCTCAGGTCTTTTGTCACAGTGATGATAAGTCTGACCAACATAGAAAGTTGGTGACCCGAGTGGGGCTATGACTATGACTTCATCTGTCAACAAGTGAAGGAGAAAATAAAATCAGTACCCAGATATCATCTAAAGTATTGTTAATATTTAAGCAATATAGTTATTGAAGTCTTAGATTTTAGATTAGATATCCTGCCACTCAATAAATCAGTAGACAGATGAGAAACATGAATTCAGATGAGACTGTCAGTAATGGAAAATCCCTGATATATCAGGGTATAAGGTATAAGGTAAATAAGAGCTTGCAAGAGGAAATATTTGTCTACAAGTGGTCAGGGAAGGCCTTTCTGAATGCTGAAAGGAACATTCTAGACAATGGTTCTAGATAGGAATATCTTATCCTGATTGAAGCTAGGACCTTCAAGGTAATGGCACAGATAGGGTGGTAATTAGTAGGTCAGCAAAGTAGACAAAGACGAGTAACATAGGCCCTTGATGTGATGGTAAAGAGTTTGTGTTTTATGTGGTGAGAAGTCATTGGTGAGTTTCAAGTAAGAGATCTAGATGATGGGACTTGCACTCCAGCTGGTCGTGCTATTTTGGGAGGTAGTAGAAACTAAATCATTGGGACTAGATGGAGGAAGTAGATCACTGGGGATGTATCTTTGGAGGATATGCCCTATTCTTGGCCCCTTCCTATGCTCCCTGTTTCCCATGACGTGAGGTGAGCAACTTTATTCTACCACATATTCTTGCCACCATGATGTTCTGCCTCACCACAGACCCACAGCAACAGAGCCAGCTGACCATGGACTGAAACCTCTGAAGTCAGGAGCCAAAGTAAGTCCTTCTGTAAGTTGTTTTCTCAGGTCTTTTGTTACAGTGATGCTAAATCTGACCAATGTAGAAAGTTGGTGACTCGAGTGGGGCTGTGACTATGACTTCATCTGTCAGTGCAGTTCAGAAGCCTTTAGAACTGGTTTGTGAGAGGAATTTGGAAAAGTTTTTAGGCCCAGGCTAGATAAACTCCAGAATTCTGTAATCTGAGATTAATATGCCGTTCTGATGGGAATTCAGAAGACCAGAATGCCAAGAAGAATGCCATGGTAAAGAGGCCTGTATGGGAATTAGACTTGCCTACATTTTATACATGCCCTAAGACTTTGTGGAAGACTGAGTTTTAAAGGTGACTTACTAATTAATCTAGCCCTGTAATCTCAAGGCAGCACAGCACTCAAGATATGGCATAGGTTTTGCTGACTGCTTTTAGCCATATTTGCACTGGGAATTGGGAGCAAGAAGCAGAGCAAAAAGATTTGAAAAGCTTGCAGTTTGGCCAGAAAAGCACTTGTAAAGTTGAGGCCAAGGAAGGAGATTAGCTCCAGTAGATAAGAGCCATGTATGTTGAACCAGAACAATAAGAAAAATGCTTTGAAGGCATCTTAGGAACTGACCTGGTCCCATCCATGGCTGGTTCAAAAGTGTAAAGGAATAAAATCACTTGAGACTTTTCCTTGAGAAGAGAGCATCACCCACTGGGGGCAGGGTAGTGCCTTGCTCCCATAAGCCACCTAGAAAATTGTTTCCCATGTTCAGCCATCCACGCACCCAGAGGCTACTGTTAATATGGGCCAATTATGATTTGAGCTGGCAGCAAACCTTGGTGTCATTATGTAATGTGTGCTTTGCATGCAGAATACAAGAGTTGTGGGGTCATGAAAGCTTCTGCCTAGATTTCTTTTTTCTTTTCTTTTCCTCTCCTTTCTTCCCTCACTCCTTCCCTTTCTTCCTTTGTTTATCTCTTGCTTTCCCTTTTCTCTCCCTTCCCCTCCCCTCGTCCTTCCCTTCCTTTCTCCCTTCCATCTTCTTCCCTATACCCTTCCCCATCCCTTCCATTTCTTTCCTTCCCTTCCGCCCCCATTCCTCCCCACTTTCCTTCCTTCTTTTCTCTTTCTTTCTTGGCAGGTTCTCAATATGTAGCCCAATAGGTGGCCCCAAAGTCACACTCTTCCTGCATCTGCCTCTTAAGTGCTAGAATTATAGGTGTGCCTCACACAACAGATCTTCCACCAGGATTTCAAAGAACAGCTTGGGAGGCCATGGAATTTGTGACAGAGTCAGGATCCCTGCAGGCAGCCTTTGTATGTAAGTTGTAAGGATAGAGCCAAAAATACAATGGAGACTCCAGGAAATTGAAAATGGCAGCTGCATGGGGAATCTGCAAAGGAAAGGTTCAGGCCACAAGCAGAACCAACCCAAGAGAGTGACTATGTGGGCTGCATCTTCAAGGCTGTAGGGGAAGGACTGCCCGCTCCTCTGGGAGCTCATATCATGTCACATATGCCCTGCATGCCAGACATGGAGCTATAGGATTTAGTGTTTATCTTGCTGGGCTTTTGTCTTGCTTTGGTCCCATTCCTCCTTTCTATGGCCATCCCTCCCTTTTAGAATGGCAATGTTTATTCTGTGACTTTCTGTCTTGTGCATATGTAACTCTGTTTGAATTTTGCAGGGGTTCACAGTAGTGTTTGCCTTGAATCTCAGAAGAAACTTTCAACTTGAACTTTTGAGTAATGATTGAAACTCTGAAGACTTTGGGGGACTTTGGGATGTGGACTAAATGCATTTTACATTTTAATATGACTATTACCTTTTTGGACCAGGGTCAGAAATTAATAATTTGGAAATGAATTGTCCCTCCACAGGTTCATGTGTTGAAGGGTTAGACCTCAGCTGGTGGTGCCATTTTGGGAGGTAATGAAAACTTTTGGAGGTTGGGCCTAGTTTCAGGAAGTCACTAGCTGTTGTGTCCTTGGTGGTTGTATGTCATCCCTAGCCCTTTCCTGCGGTCTTTGTTCCCTGGCTGCTGTGACATAAGCAACATTGTTGTGTCACTAGCCTCTGTTGCCTATTGTGCTCTTGCTTCACTGTTGGCCACAGTGGACTGAAACCTCTGAAACCGTGAGCCAAAATAAATCCTTCCTCTCTTAAGTTCTTTTCTCAAGAATTTTGTCACAGTGATGAAAATTGTGACACAGGGAATCACTGTAACATTTAGACTTCTAATCTGTTTTATGTTTGCTTTAATGTACTTTAAAATTTCATTCTAATGCACAATAGGTCATTTATTTTCAAAATAATATGTTTTGGTTAATATCTGTATATGTTTTAAAATATATGGTAATCATTTGCACACAGTATCAATTTTCAAATCATGTGTGCATTGGGAAAGCTTTAATTTTATTGTTTTACATTAAAATAATTTATTATTTCTAGTTTGTTCTCTTGGCAAACAAAGAAATACCAAAGAGTTTTAAAACTTTTTCTGCAGTAAAATTTTAGGGACTGTATTGCTTTTCATTGAATGGATATTAACCAGCACTGTACACATTAGACTTTTGTGTTGTTACAGTTTATTAATTTTAAAATATGATAGCTTATTATTAAAGTTTTACAAATGTTCATATTTCTTTATGATAGAACAACTTTCAATAAGATGAATTAATAGATGAAAAAGCATAAATAATTTTATGAGTTTTAATATAAAATACAATTTGCACTGCATGTCAGGTACCTAATAGTAATTCAGTAATTATTTATTTGCAAAATGATTACAGTCCTATTAGGACTATATGCAGGTGACTTTCACCCCTTTGCTTTGGCAAAACCAAAGGGGCTAATTTGTAATTATGTCAGTTTGCTAGGCAACATGGTTTATTTTAGTTTAATTTCATAAAATTAGGGAATAGTTGATATTTTTTATACTTTCCTTAGGAATTTTTGTTGTCTTATAGTATTCACTAACATTTGTTGCCTATATTTTAATTGGGTATTACTATTATTTTTCACCTTGCAAAAATTCATAATATAAGAAGAGCATTAAAATGTACTTTTTAATTTTTTTTCAGCAGTAATGGGGTTTGAACTCAGGGTCTTTCACTTGCTAGATTTGAGCCAATAGTTTGTTATTTACTTACAAATATCATTTATAGGTGTGGGTTTTTTTTGGGGAAAAGGGGGATAGTATGAGTGGAATGCACAGAGGAGTTTAATATTTTATATTAGTATATTAGCCTTTCTTAAAAATTCTTAAGTAATATAACCCTCAGAAATCTAAGAATTTTTTTTTCAGTTTGGCAGGTATTTTATTATTTCCATTTATCTACTCTTTAAAAAATAATTTTATTCATTTATTCACATGTGCTTACATTGTTTGGGCCATTTCTCCCCCCTGCCTCTGGCCCCCTCCCCCTCTCCCCACCCTCCTTGCTTCCAGGCAGAACCTGTTCTGCCCTTTTCTCCAATTTTGTTGAAGAGAAGACATAAGCAATAATAAGAAAGACATAGCGTTTTTGCTAGTTGAGATAAGGATAGCTATACAGAGAGATTCCTAGCATTGCTTCCATGCAGAAGTATATTACAACTCAAATTAACTCATCTCTACCTGACCTCTTCACTACTTCCTGATCCCCTCCCCATATTGACCTCTGTCACTTAAAGGTTTCTGTAATTAGCTCATCTGCTAACACTTTCATGTTTTGGGTTTCCTTCCTATCCCCATACCTCCCATATGTGCTCTCCCCTTATCATGTGACTCAAGTCCAACAACACTGCTGTATTTGCCTTAGATCTAAAGATAACATATGAGGAAGAAGATATAATTTTTGGTCTTCTGAGCCTGGTTAACCTTGCTCAGGTTGATGTTCTCCAGTTCCATTCATTTATTGAGAATGATAAGATTTCATTCTTCTTCATGGCTGAGTAAAACTCCATGTGTATAAGTACCAACATCTTAATCCACTTGGCCATAGTGAGGCATCTTGGCTTTTTCCATATCTTGGCTATTGGGAATAACACTGCAATAAACATGGGTGTGCAGGTGCCTCTGGAGTAACCTGGTCTCATTCCTTTGGGTATATCCCCAGGAGTGGGATTGCTGGATCTTATGGCAGATCTATGTTTAGATTTTTAAGAAGCCCCCATATTGTTTTCCAGAGTTGTTGCACTAGCTTGCATTCCCACCAGTAGTGCACAAGGGTTCCTTTTTCCCCGCATCAGTTGTTGGTGGTGGTGTTTTTGATGAGGCTATTCTAACAGTGGTGAGATGGAATTTTAGTGTGGTTTTGATTTGCATTTCCTTTATGGCTACAGATGGTGCACACTTTTTCATGTGTTTTTTTGGCCATTTGAATTTCTTCTTTTGAGAAAGTTCTGTTTAGTTCAGTTGCCCATTTCTTTATTGGTTCATTGATTTGGGGAGAATTTAGTTTTTTGAGATCCCTGTATATTCTGATTATCAGACTTTTATCTGATATATAGCTAGCAAATATTTTCTCCCACTCTGTGGGTGGTCTCTTCAGTTTAGAGACCATTTCTTTTGTTGTGCAGAAGCTTTTTAATTTCATGAAATCCCATTTGTCCATCCTTTCTCTTAGTTGCTAAGCTGCTGGGATTCTATTGAGGAAGTTCTTGCCTATACCTATTTCTTCCAGAGTATTCCCTGCTCTTTCCTGTACTAACTTCAGAGTTTCGGGACTAATATTAAAGTCCTTGATCCGTTTTGACTTGGTACTAGTATAGGGTGATAAACATGGATCTAGTTTCAGTTTCTTGCAGATAGATAACCACTTTTCCCAGCATCATTTGTTGAAGAGGCTGTCTTTTCTCCTTCATATGTTTTTGGAACCTTTGTCAAAAATAAGGTGCAATAGCTGTGTGGATTCATATCCAGGTCCTCTATTCTGTTCCACTGGTCTTCATGTCTGTTTTTGTGCCAGTACCATGCTGTTTTTATTGCTATTGCTTTGTAATATAGTTTGAAGTTGGGTATTGTGATACCTCTAGCATTGCTCTTTTTGCTGAGTATTGCCTTGGCTGTTCACAGTCTCTTATGTTTGTAAATGAACTTTAGGGAAGATTTTTCAATTTTTGTGATGAATGTCATGGGGATTTTGATGGGAATTGCATTAAACATGTAGATTGCTTTTGGTAGTATAGCCATTTTTACTATGTTGATTCCACCAATCCATGAGCATGGGAGATCTTTCCATCTTCGGTAGTCTTCCTCAATCTCTTTCTTCAGGGTTTGTAGTTCTCTTTGTGGAGGTCATTCACATCCTTTGTTAAGTTTACTCTTAGGTATTTGATTTTTTTTTTTTTTGAGGCTATTGTAAATGGAATTGTTTCCATATATTCTTTCTCAGTTTGTTCATTGTTGATATGTAGAAACGCTAATGATTTTTGTAAGTTGATTTTGTATCCTGCCACCTTGCTGTAGGTGTTTATGGTGTCTAGGAGTTTTTGGGTAGAGATTTTTGGGTCTTTAAGATATAGGATCATGTCATTTGCAAATAAGGATACTTTGACAGTTTCTTTAACTATTTGTATTCCTTTTATTTCTTCTTCTTTTCTAATTGCTGTGGCTAGGAATTCCAGGACTATGTTGAATAGGAGTGGGGATAATGGGCACCCTTGTCTCATTCTTGATTTTAGGGAAATGGGTTCAGTTTTTCTCCATTAAGTATGATGTTGGCTATAGGTTTGTCATAAATAGCCTTCACAATGTTGAGGTACATTCTTTCTATTCCTAGTTTTCTTAGAGTTTTTATCATGAAGTGGTGTTGGATCTTGTTGAAAGCTTTTTCTGTATCTATTGAGATGATCAAGTGGTTTTTGTCTTTGCTTCCTTTAATGTGATGTATTACATTTATTGATTTGCATATGTTTAACCACCCCTGGATCCCTGGGATGAAGCCAACTTGCTCATGGTGAATGATATTTCTGATGTGTTGTTGGATGCGGGTTGCCATTTTTTTATTGAGGGTTTTTGCATCAATGTTCATTAAGGAGATTGACCTAAGTTCTCCTTTTTGGAGATGTCTTTGTCTGGTTTGGGGATTAGTGTAAACTGGCTTTACAAAATGAGTTAGGCAGTGTTCCTTCCCTTTCTATTTTGGGGAAGAGTTTAAGGAGGGTTGGTATTAGATCTTCTTTAAAGGTCTGATAGAACATCAGCAAATTCATCAGGTCCTGGACTTTTTTTTTTTTTTTTTGGAGACTCTTTCTTACTGCTTCAATTTCATTTTGTGTCATAGATTTATTTAGGTGATTAATAGCTTCTTGGTTTAATTTTGGATGGTCATAAGTATCTGGAAATCTGTCCATTTCTTCAAGATTTTCAAATTTTATTAGAATATATGTTCTCAAAGTAGTCTCTGATGATTTCCATGGTGTTTGTTGTTATCTCCCCTTTTGCATTTCTGATTTTACTGATTTGGGTTTTTTCTCTCCTCATTTTAGTCAGGTTTCCCAGGGGTCTGTCAATCTTATTTATTTGTTCAAAGAACCAGCTTTTTGTTTCATTGATTTTTTTTTGTATGTTTTTGTTTGTTTGTTTCTATTTCATTAATTTTGACCCTTATTTTTATTATTTCTCTCCTTCTTCTTGTTTTGGGTTTTGCTTGTCCTTGTTTTCTAGGAGTTTCAGATGTAGCATTAGGTCACTGATTTGAAATCTTTCTGTCCTTTTCATATATGCACTCATGGCTGTGAACTTTCCTTTTAGGACTGACTGCCTTTGTTGTGTCCCATAGGTTCTGGTAGGCTGTGTTTTCATTTTCATTAACTTCCAGGAACCTTTTAATTTCCTCTTTTATTTTATTAATGACCCATTGATCATTGAGCAATTGTTCAGCTTCCAATTGTTTGCATGTTTTCTACTGTTGTTTTTGTTGCTGATTTCTAGTTTTATTGCCTTGTGACCAGATAGAATGCATGGGATTATTTCTGTTTTCTTATATTTGCTGAGGCTTGCTTTGTGTACTAACATATGATCAATTTTGGAGAAGGTTCCATAGGCTGCTGAGAAGAATGTATATTGTGCATGAGATTCTGTCTTCTGCTTGTTCTAGTCTGCTGGAGTGGCCTTCTGTTGTGTTTTGTATTTCTGTTTCATTCTTTTTTTCTGAGGTTTTCCATATCATGGATCACTTCCTCTTTAATATTGTCAATTTTCATACTTAATTCATTTATCTCTCTATTTATGGTGTTCTCTGTTTCATTTTGGTGTTTATTTAGAGCTCCTATGAGTTCATTTATTTTTGTGTCATCTCATATTCTTTATTTTTGTTTTCTTGGAATTTCTTGAGTGCCTCTTGTACATTTTTGTTGACCACGTCTAGTAACATCTCCATGAAATTCTCAATGACTGCTTGCAGGGTTTCTTCTTTCTGGTTGTTCTTGTGGGCTTCGTTTGGTTCCTTAGCATAGTTTATCTTGTTTTGTTGGAGTCTGGAACTTGGTATCCATTTTTTTCATTTCCCTTCAAATCCTGTATTAATCTATTTTTAGTGGGAGAGTGGTTTCCATCCCTTTTTTGTCTACCCATTGCTCCACTTGGTACTGTGTAACTATGTTCTTGATAGGCTATTGGTGGTTTCAGTCACCTGTTTACTTTCCCTTGGTTTAATTTTGTTTTGTGGGTGTGTGGGGTTTTAGGTTAGTGGATGTATGCTGTTTCTGTCCCTGGTCTGTGTGTAATTTAGTATTAGCTAACTTAAAATAGTACAATTAACAAAACAAAGAAAGAAAAAAAAAAAAGAAAAGACAACCAAAGGAATCAATGGGGAGAGATGGTGGACAGACAAACAAGGAGCAAAACAAGCAAACAAACAAACATAAAAAATTCCAGGTTCAGGAACAATAGAATTTCAGTCTTAGTAGTTTGGTGTTACTCCTTCAGCATCCAGTCGTGGTTTGGGTATTTAAGCAGAAGCTCTGTCTTAGTCTTGCCAGGTGGCTGGGGAGACTGGCCAGTTTTTTTTCCCCATCTTTCAGTAGCAGCTGCTTAGTCAGCTCCTCCCTCAGTGAGGTGTGGCTTGTCCTCAGGTTCCGGAGATCAGCTCTGTGGCCCACCAACTCCTGCTTGGAATTGGGTTTTCACTGTGTTGGCTTACTGGGGGCTTGTTTCTTTGCCTTGCCCCCTTTCTCTGGGGCAAGGTCAGTGATCTGTCAGCCGGCTCCCTGCTGTCAGTGTGTTATGCTGTTTTGCTGATTGTTTTTCAATTTTGCTGTGTCTTTTGACTTTGGATGTTGCTCACTCTATCAGGAGATGAGCTTTGTGGACTGCTATCTGCCGTCTTTCAGGCAGTGGCTTATCACCCACCCACTGTCAGCCCTTCTGCTCTTCCAGTCTTTGTTTACTGAAAGATCCTGCAGGGAGATCAGCTCCTTGCACCTCCCCCTTTCTCCAGTGTGTTTAGCGCACCTTGCCTCCTCTGCCACATATTTCTTCTCAGTTCCTTGTTTCTTCTTCTTCTTTTTTTTTGTGGGGCAGGGGGTCACTCTGTCCAGGCCACTATGCTGGTTTATCAAAAGGGTGGCTATGGGAATACTGCCTGACACTTATTGGCTCACCTGTTGGTCTGCCAAATGTTTCCCAGGCAGGTTTGGAGCCTGCATCTGGTGGCACAGGAGCCCTCCTGTTTTTCAGTGTAATATGGAGTGGAGAAGCTTTGTACAGGCTGGGGGTTCAGGGTGTCTACATTTTGATTCTTCTTGGTGCTTTTTTTCTGCCAAGGGTGGCTCCAGCATCTCAGCAAAATTTTTGATTTGTGGAGCTCACAGTGTCTGCTTCTGCACTCTAGTCTCCATCTTGGATCCTCCAGAGAACTAAGAATTTTTTAGCCCATTAAAAGACTTCTCAATATTCCAATTTCAAAAAGTAACTATGCAAACCTAAGTACATTTAGGTTATATTTTAGGATAATAACATCATCCTAACATTTTTTTCTTGCTAATTATTTTTAATTTTTCCCATCTGTTCTTTGTTCCATTTTCCTCTTTTTCTTCCTTGGTTGAATTAATTGAGTATATTTTATGAGTTCATATTATCTCCATTGTTGGCTTATTAGCTATAAATCTGTGCTTTGTATTTTAGTGGCTATTTTTAGGTTTATTATAGATAGATAGATAGATAGACAGATAGATGCTTGACTTATCACTTACCTTTATTTATTTATTTATTTATTTATTTATTTGTGTGTGCGTGTGTGTGTGTGTGTGTGTGTGTGTGTGTGTGTGTTTAATTTTTATTTTATTCATATGTGCATACAATGTTTAGGTCATTTCTCCCCCCTTACCCCCACCCCTCCCTTACAACCAAGTGTCAAAAAGCAATGGAAATGAATATATTCCACTCTGTTGAGTAAAAAGAAAACCACGACCCATGACCAAGCACCCAGCATGTTCTTACTCAATTGAGAACACACGACAGCAACAGAAAGCTTCTCTCTCATGTGCAAGTTCTCTCAAACTATCCAACATATTATCCTTCACGCAAGGAAAAAATAATATTTAAAAGCATATTTTACCTAAACAGGAAAAGACATTTTAAAGTTAAGAACTAGAAAGTCAGTTTTAAAAGAAGAGAGAATTAGCTGAAAAATCTGTTAACCAGAGTTCATAATCAATGATTTCTTTTAATATTGTCCTTCTGCTCCATGCAATGTTTTTTTTTTCCTCATAAGTAGCTTTTTTTGTTGTTGTTATTCTTGGTTTTTTATTTTATTTATTTATTTATTTGTTTATTCATATGTGGATATGATGTTTGGGTCATTTCTCCCCCCTTCCCCCTGCTCCCTTCCTTACCCTCCCTTGCTCCCTCCCTTACCCCCTCCTTACCCCTTGCTACCCAGCAGAAACTATTTTGCCCTTATCTCTAATTTTGTTGAAGAGAAAGTATAAGCAATAATAGGAAGGACCAAGGTTTTTTGCTAGTTGAGATAAGGATAGTTATAGGGAGTTGACTCACATTGATTTCCTGTGCATGTGTGTTACCTTCTAAGTTAATTCTTCTTGAACTAACCTTTTCTCTAGTTCCTGGTTCCTTTCTCCTATTGGCCTCTGTCACTTTAAAGTATCTGCATTAGTTTCTCTGCATTGAGGGCAACAAATACTATCTAGTTTTTTGGATGTCTTACCTATCCTCATACCTCCCTTATGTGTTCTCGCTTTATCATGTGATCAAAGTCCAATCCCCTTGTTGTGTTTGCCCTTGATCTAATGTCCGCATGTGAGGGAGAACATACGATTTTTGGTCTTTTGGGCCAGGCTAGCCTCACTCAGAATGATGTTCTCCAATTCCATCCATTTCGTTCTTCTTCATAGCTGCATAGAATTCCATTGTGTATAGATACCACATTTTCTTAATCCATTCATCAGTGGCGGGGCACTTGGCTGTTTCTATAACTTGGCTATTATCACTTACCTTTTAATATCATACCACTTTGTGTGCAGTATAAAGAGCCTTACAACTACATCATCTATTTCTCCCCTCTTGTCTTTGAGCTACTATTAACATGTATTGTAGATTTGTGTCTATTACAAACTCCATATTGCATTGGTCTTACTTTTGTTTAAGAAAGCAAGACTCCTTTAAAGATACTAAAATAATAAGAAAACAATATTATATATTGACCCATCTAGTTACTGTTCCTGGTGCTCTTCATTCTTTTGCTTAGAACAGTTATTTCCATCTGTTATTATTTTCCTTCCTCCTGAAGGACTTTAATATATCAACATTGTGAATCACCTGCTCATGAGTTCATTCAAATTTTGTATGTGTGAAACAAACTTTATTTCACCTTCATATTTGGAACATTTTTGCTTTGTATTTTAATTTATCACCTCTATAATATTTTAAAGATTTTGCTTCCTGTCTTGCTGACATTTTAAATGAGAAATCTGCCATTATAGTTATCTTTGTTCCTGCATATGTAATGTATCTTTTCTTTCTGGCTGATTACAGGATTTTCTCTTTGTCACATATTTTAAAGAAATCTGGTTTTGATTTTCCTTGGTATAGTTTTATTCTTTTTTTCAAAATATGGCTCTCAGTTTAACTGAATGTTTCTGTTCCACATCATTGTTCATACTTTCCTGCTTTTTTTCATGACTCACAATATTTTATGGAGAATCAGGCATTGTGAATTTTGATTATTGGGTGCTAGACTTTCTAAATCATACAAGTACTTTTTAGCTTTATTCTGGAATACAGTTAATCTATATAGAATGTCTTTGATCCTTTGAGTTCTTATTTTTGTAACTTGTTAGGATGGACTGGGACAGTATTAGACATTTTTCCTGTTTCCTTAAAAATCACTTAGTTTTTCTTTTCTCCTTTTATTTTATCATTTTTACTTACATGTGTATATTTTGTTTGTGCCACCTCCCTCCCTTCCCCTCCATTTTTCTTTATTCAAGATTCTATGTACTAATTTACATTTCCATCAACAGTGTATTAGAGTTCTTTTTCTCCATACCACCTTCTGTTTTGTTTTTTGGTTTTATTGATGATATCTCTTCCTAACTGGGGTGAAATGACACCTTGTAATTTTGCTTCATGTTTTCTGATGGCTAATGATATTGAACAATTTTCAGTTATTTATTGGCCATTTATATGTATTGTTTTGCAAAACACAGCCTTCATGGAGAATAGCATGGAATTTCCTCAAAAACAAGAAATTGATATATCATATGATCTAGCTATGTCACTTGTAGATATGTATCTGAAGGATATGAACTCAGCATACCAAAGAGATACCTGTGCTTCCATGTTTGTTTTGGCACTATTCACAACAGTTAGCATATAGAATCATCCTAGGTGCCCATCAAAAGATGAATAAAGGATACATGTGTGTGTATACATACATATACACACAGTGTAACATTATTTGGCCATAAAGAGAAATCAAATCATGTTGTTTGTAGCAAAATGGGTGGATCTGAAGGCATTATATTAAGTAAAATAAACCAGATACAGAAAAATGGATACTGAATGTTCTCACATATATGGAAGCTAAAAGAAGTCATCTTGAACATAGAGTAGTGATTAGTAGAGATGGGAAAGAGTGGGAGAGATAAAGCAAAGTTGGATAATGGGTACCAAAACACAATTGCATAGAAGTAATAAGTTCTTAAGTAATAATAGCCTATTAACTTTTAATTAACTTGAAGAAAGATGCTCAAAGACTCCAAACAAAAACAAATAAGGAGACAGAAATGCTAATTACTCTAATTTGATCAGTATACAGGTATGCATGTGTACTGCATATTCTGTATGACAAATGTACAATTAATACTTACTAACCAAAAATTTAAACAAGCTTCCAAGTAGTTTCTTCAAAGTTCCTCTGTTGAGTCAGTATATTATTTTTATAATTAGATCTTTCCTTTGTGTCTTCAAATTTTTTTCTCTTTATCTGTATTTTTTTAACATTTATCTCTCTTTTATTTATCTTTAGGTAGCATTTTGTTTGATATTTTTCTACTCTCTGCCTCCTCATGCATGAACAAAATAACTTCTTAGCCCATATTTAAAGCCTCAAATTTCCCAGATGTTTTTCTGATGGAACACTGATTTAGAAATACTTGTTCCCTGTGCCCCCCCAACACACACACACATTGATTTCACCTGCAGTTGTTTAATCTGATGCATCATATGGAAACATGAGTTTCTGGTTCACACTTCTCCTGTATCCAGTCCTGCATTCAGCCCATCACCAGAGATAGCTTTATAACAGAGTAGTCCCTCCCTATGTTGTCCCACCTGCACTTGTCTTGTCACTTTTGAAATACATATGACCTTTCTTTCATTACAGAAAAATGACCTTTGTGGGAAGGTGTAGCATCTGTTCCACTCACAAAGTATCATCTGAAAGGTAGAGAGAGCATGTGACCAGGTCTCTAGGTTATGGTCTTTGACTTATGAGTTGGTGAAACAAGTGGATGAAATCAAAACCATATCCCAGCATATTCCAACCTCTGTCTCTGTGTCACCTCAACTTAATATGCTGCCTGCTCCAGCCTGCATAACATTTTTGTCCATGGAAATCAAAAGTAGTCACAAGCAGACACCTGATTCAGAGTATCATGGCTGATGCATTTCATAATATAGTGATTTAAAAAGAATAGATGCATAGATTTCTTTTACTCTTGTAAGGATTATGCTCTTTATGTCCTGGAACTATGGAACAACTGCATGTCCTGAATTGCTTACTTCTGAATTACTCTCACATGAATGAAATCTAGAGTGGTGGCACTCACTGTAATCTCTACTCTTCAGGAGGCATAAGTAGGAGGATTGTGACCCAAAGCTGGCCATGAGTAAAAATATGAGAATATGAGACTCTAGCTGAAAAGTAACTAAAGCAAAAAGGTCTGGGGTATGGTTCAAGTGATATAGCACCTGCCTAGCAAGCATGTGGCACTGAGTATAAGTCCCCAGTACCAAATTAAATGAATAAAAGAATTCTAAACATATATTTTTCTATACCACTTTATGCATTTTGAGTTTTAAGCATAAAGAGTTTAAAATCCAGCTTTATTCATGTGACTAACCAGGTTGGCTTTTCAGCCTGCCAAAGGCTGACATGTGCATTACAGCTACTTGCATTTTAAAGTTTATACCCCAGGAAGCACGGGTTTCTGCCTGTCTTTGATTTATTTTTTATATGGAAAAGGAATCCCAAAGATGAAGAAGGTGATTTGGGGAGGCTCTTGTCATATATGTCCTTTGGGAAGCAACTATATCAGCTGGAGAATGGAACAAAGGAATCTAAGTATGAATCCTAGCTCCATAAGCTCAAGATCTCAAGTAGTCATCCTGGGACTGCTTCAGAAATTCATGGTGATTCAGTCTGATTATATCTGAAAAGAGGGGTCATCTTCATTTTTACCAGCCAGAGGGTTAGTCATGCTGTCTACATCTTTATCACTATTCCCAGGTTTGTGTCCTCATGCAAATTGAATGGTTTCCACGTTCTAACTTCAAATAGACACGCTTTGCCTGGCCTTTTTTGTTTGACCCATCATTTGATATAATGACCCATTGGAGCAGTGGTGTTGTGTTCATTCTTCTGCTTTCTTTTACATCAGCCCCCAACAATAGTCATTCATCACAGTTATTTTACTAATAGTTGAGTAAAAAATTTAAAATTACACCTCTCTCTAGTGCTTCTAGAATTTACAAGAATCAACAGGGAGTCTTCACCACAGGCTCCTAAAATGAAAGACTCTGTGTGGGAAAATCCATAAGCTAGGGTGACTTTTGAGTTAAATTAAATTTTATGGCTCAAGAAATGCTTTGCTTGGTTTTCACCACCATTAGAAAGCAAGGAAAATGATTTCAGATTCAGTTTGCACAAAGGATCACCTCAGGTTGATGCAGGCTTTCTGTTAGTGACAGAGAAGTATTTGCATCTGCACATTGATATGTACTGAAATGGGCTGTAAAAGATAGGATCAATTTTCTATTAAAAGAAAAAAGGCAATTCTAACTGGATACAGTGGGGGCCTTTCTCATTTGTCATTCAGGACCACTTGACAGTTTTACATTATCTGTGGAAGTCACCAACTGGTGTGCTACTCTCAAGCTTTGCAAGAAATGCACATGAATGCAAACACACCATGATGTAAGTATAGACTTATATATATGGGTACATGCATAGACTACAGGCATGCCAACACAGTCATATAGCAAAAACATGCAGGTGGAAGAGGGGGACATTGACCAAATGGCAAAGCCAGGTTGGACAACTGCAGGGGACTCACACAAGCAAGAGGAAGTCTCTGAGACCCAGAGACATATAAATCCACAGAGATAAAAATGTATGCAAACATGGACACAAGCACACACACTCAGATATAGTGAAAAGCATGTAAAAAGAGACACAGAGGCAAAGGCAGTTCTCTTCACAAAAATCAGCATTGAAGTGCACATAGTAAGGGACATGCCTCAACATGAGCAGCTGGATACCGAGAAACAGGACCACACTCACATGCACACAACCACGGCCTTTCCATCTCTGGTTACCTGTACTTTCATTTTGTAATGAACTACATTAAGCTCTTGGATTGTTAATTTCAATTTGTAAACTCTAAACACAATAGTCTGTCCCCACTATTTCTCCCTACTTAAATATGTTCCTCCTTCATTTTTTCCTGTTTAGGGTCAGTTGCTCTTCTATGCATCCAGTCATTCCAACTTGGAATGTCAAGTATTAACGCTCATCTTCCTTCTCTTCTTTTCCTTCCTAACATTTGGGGCATCAAGAAAGACCTCTGTGTTGCCTTGCTGCCCATCACTCCTGATGTCCTCCTTCTGAGCACTGCTCTGGTCTAGAGTTCCCCAACAGGAGGTCAGCAAGTGCACATGATGGCCTTGTAGATTCTCCCCTTCTCTGATCAACCTCTTCACTGTTACTAGCATTCATCTTTCTGAAGGACAAATCTGACCTTGTCATTCCTGTTAACAAACAAATATTTAAAGGCTCAAGAGAGTTGTAGGATAAAGTCCAAATTCTTAGCATCTTTGCAGTTGCTCTCTGAGCTGAACCTCACCTTCCCTGCTATTTCCATTCTCTATCTACCTTCCTCTAAATGCTGGACACATCCCTTCTCTTGGCATCAGTGGGCAATTTCCTTTTGCCCAAGTGCCTTATTTTACTGTTTTGCTTAGAAAAGGATCATATATGCTTTGGGACACAGTTCTGAAAGCTTCCACAGCCTATCATGAGAAAATGAAGCATTTCCATAATTTTTGTTGTTGGTGGTGGTGATGGTGGTACTGGGTTTAAACTCAAGGCCTTGTACTTGCTATGAAGGTGCTCTGCCCCTCGACCAATGCCCCTAGCCCTTTTTTTCTTTAGTTATTTTTTGGATAGGGTCTACATTTTTTTCTGTGGCTGCCCTTGGACAGTGATCCTCTTACCTCTGCCTCCTGAGTAGCTGGGATTACAAGTGTGTACCACCATGCCTTCTTTATTGCATGAAATGGAGTCTCACTGACTTTTTGTTTAGAGTGACCTGGTAATGTAATCCTCACAATCTCCACCTGCTGAGTGGCTGGAATTATAGGCATGTACCACTGTGCCCACCTTCCAAAAAGATTTTAATTTCTAGGATAGTCCTTATCCTGTGGCTCATTCATGTATCTTTCTTTATTCATAACTGGACTGTGAGGACTTGGACAACATATACTGTATCTTAGCGTCATTGTCTTCCCCACTACAATGTTGGTATTCTCTAAAGGCCAGTGAAGAAATTACTCAGCATTCAGATTACTGCTTTTATGACTATCATGCAAGGGAGAAATTGCACCACAGACTTAAACACGTGCTTGGATGGAGCTATACAGTTTATTGCACATCTAACATAAATGCTATGCTTGATTAATGTCATCTCTGAGATTTCTACAACCGTGAGTTGTAGTTGCAATTATGCCTGTTTTCCCAGTGATAAATCTGTGGTCCAGTGAAATTAAGGATCTGAACAGTTCAGGTTTTTTTGGCCCAGAGCAAATCATTGTCTTTCATGTCAGCAGAGTTGAGAAGGTTTTCATAAGACATTATTTCTGCATCCAACTTGGGAAGGTCTGAATTAAGCTAAGAAAGACAAGTTTCTTCCTTGTATTGGTTCTCAAAACCTTTAGTACACTACCATGAGTCTCCATGTAGCTGTACAACACAGTTCTTTCCAAATCTGTTTGACCCAAGTACCAATTTCATGAGGATTTTCTCAGCAGAATATGCTTTGCAAAGTGCAGTGTTACTCCAGTATGATGTCTTCCCATAACTTCTGGTGTCCTTAGTTATAGGAGCATACTCCTCTTTCTCAAATGTCTCTCAAGTGTATGTATCCTTTCCTTATTGCTTGTGCTGTGAGCTGGCATTATGTGATCACTCCTGTATTCTGGGACCTCCGTGCCTGTGACATGCCTCTTTGTGTTATCAGCCATGAAAAGAAAGACATATGTTTCAGGGCAGGGGAGGAGAAATGACCCGAACAATGTATGCACATGTGAATAAATGAAAAAAAAAGAAATATGTGCTGCTCCCTGTTTGCATCAGCCCATGCCCAGCACATAGCCGTGCCGAAAGGAGAAAGCCCTTAGTTGCAGCCTTGCTTTCAGAGCCTGCCTCTGCTCTCCTCTTTCTGGTGGTGTTTGGTCTGAGCTGAGGACTATGGCCTTGCATGCACTTTCTACACTCTCAGGAAGATGTTTATTTTTCTTTGTCTCCAGCTGAGCGCAGCAAGAAGGCATTCCCTGATCCCTCTGGTAATTTCCTGGGCTCAGTGATTCCTGCTTCTGTTGACCTGCTTCACAGCTGGTGGTACTGCCACTGACCTGGATTTTCTGTTCTTGGCTCAAATGACATAGCAGCTCAGAAGATGCATGTGTTTGACAACACAAACTTCATCCCTTTAAACAGTACACACACACACACACACACACACACACACACACTCCACACTTGTGGAGTCAGAGGACTCAGTTCCAATCCTTGCTCCAGAAATCAAAATTCTAGGTGTGCTGCTCTCTAGCTAAGACAAGTTACCAAGCATCATAGCCCCACCTGCCTTTACTGTGCAGTGATGATGGTATGACCTACTCCACTTCCAGGGCTATGGAGAGGATTAGAGAAGACTGCTGGGCTCTGCATTTAGTAGCACTCGTTTACTGTTTGCTGTGTTTATGTCACTAGTATTTTTCAGGTTAGTCATTCATTGTTTTGAACAATGAATTTGAATTTGCATTTACTTTCTTTTCCTTTCTCATCTTCACCTAGAGATACATGATGGATTTCTAAGGTTGTTTTATAATCTTAGGAGAAACTAAAAGAATAATCTATTGATTCTTTCTTCAAAGATCATGTAATTATCTGAGGAAATTAATCACAGACATGAGAGAAGGATCCCATATTTTAGGAATTATTTTAATTATTTCTAAGAGAAAGGAAAAGCATTCTTTCCTTTCTGAGGAAACTGAGTTTTGGTTATATCCATTAGCACTCAAGTTTACAAATTTTCATGATAAGTGAGAGCAATAAATAAAAGTTTGAAAAAGGATTTTATGTGTGTATTGCTTAAAGAATAATCCAAGTCAGTATAACTCAACTTTTTTTAATTTTAGAAGCCCTTCAGATTTATAGGAATTATTGAAGACCTTAGAGAGCTTTTGCTTATGTGGCTCATGTCTATCGAGATTTATGATATTAAAAATTAATATGAGAAAACTTGAAAATATTTCACTGATTAATTTAAAACCATTGCATATATAAATAACAATTTTAATGAAAAATAAATTATTTTCTAAAACAATCTCTTAGACCCCACAAAAAAAACAATAATAAAATGGGCAATTTATGTGTAACTTATTGTGGTAAAAATCACATAACATTATGTGTAAAGGACAGTATTGTTAACTAGAAGCACATATCACACAGAATATGTCTAGAAGTCACTCACTTTACATGACTGAAGCTTTATATACACTAACCAGCAACTCTGCAGTTTCCTCTGTGGCTAGGATGGGCAACCACAGTTCTACTTTCTGCTTCCATGAGTTTGACTTTTTTAGTAACTGTTTGTTGGTAGAGTGATGTAATGCTTGTCCTTTTGTGGCTGACTTATTTCACTCAGCATAATGTCTGAAGGTTCATCCATATGTAACATATGACAGGGTTTCCTTCTTTTTAATGGCTGAATGATATCCTCTTATAGGTACATATTGAATTCTCTATCCATTTGTTTATGGAAGGATATTTAGGTTCTTTTTTCATGCTCTGCTGTGGTAAATAATGCATCAATGGACATGGGAATTCAAATATCTTTTCGAGCTCCATAATTGTTTCTTTTTTTTATATTTTCTATCTTTTCTGGTTAAAATTCTTATTTTTTCCATACATCATTTTCTTGAGCTTATTGAGAATTTTTAAAGTGATCATTTTAAATTCTTTGTCTGATAATTAATATACCTCTGTTTCCTTAGTGTTCGTTTCTGGAGATTTACATTGTTCTTTTATTGGAGTGTTTTCTACTTGCTATGTGTGTATGTGTCTGTGGTGAATGTGTTTCTTGTAACTATGTGTTGGATTCCAAACATTTACAAAAAAGATCTACCTCTCCCAGTCTTTATGGATGGACATTGTACTGAAAAAGGCCTTTATCTATCAGACCAGGTAGAGACTCTGGGGACCTCCTACCCTTTTTGATGGATGTTTCTTCTGTGCACGTGTGTAGGTTCCTAATTACAGGGATTTGGCAGTTTCTTTTTTTTCTGGAGTTCATGATCTCTTGCTCCCTCTGGTGTCTCCTAATGTGCCAATGTCTTCTGAAGCAGTGAAGTGCCAGACAACACTTCTGTTTCCAGTGGACCCTTCCATCTTCAGTATGCTAGGTCTCCTCAGTGCCCAAATTAGTCTAGACAGTAACTGGTCCTTCAGGAATCCTGAAAAGTCAGAACATTGGACATACAGTCCAGACCTCGCTTCCTTTTCTGTGAAAAGTCAAGAGTTAGAGGTATCTGCCTGACAGTATGGCACTATGTAGGGAGTGACTATGACAAAATGTGTTGCCATGTAGTTTCCTACTATCTTTGATGTGGCTGGTTTTGTCCTCACCTGGGGTACAGGAGACTCTTAACTGATTTCTGGATATCTCACTAAGAGAACGGATGTGTTGAATTGTTTTTGGATCAGTCTCTATGAAAGAAAAGAGAGCCTGGGGTCTTTTATTCCACCATCTTGAAGATCCAATATAGTGTTTTGCTTCAGATTTTTGCACTCTTGAATATCTCCCATGGTAGAATAAAATGGGATACGATTTCCCATATATACTTCTGAAACTAACCCTTTGCCATCTGTTGTTGTGGTATAAGAATACCACACAAACATGAGGTATACAATGAAGGAATATTTTATTAATCAACTTGGATCATTGTGGATATAAGTATATATAAAATTCTTTCTCAAAGTACAATAGGTAACAGTTTCAAAAAAGATGATTTGCAGTGTGAAATCTGAAATTATATAAACTTTTCATATTCTGTGATAAGGGATCCTAATGTTCAATGCTGCACTTGAATGAGATTTTACCCAACTATCATTTCATAGACTCATGAGTTGTTCACATAGAAAACCTTATTTCATTGAATTATACAAATCTTCCAAATGCTGATATAGTATTATAGAATATCCAAGAAAACTTTGATATTGATGTTAACATCAGCCATCAGAAATATCTTAAGTTCCCAAGCTCGCTATTGTGAATACAAATTTTCCAGAGTTCTAATTTTCCCTTTCTTGCTTGGATTTGGCCACTACCAAAAATACTACTAATGTCTTTCCTTCAAATGACAGACTTCTTTATTGATAAAACATGTGCCAAAAAAAAAGTGCATGTTTGAAAACCCACATTCTTTTCTGCAAATGAAAATAGTGGCCCATGAAAAAAAGTGGGTAGTTCAGTTTACATCTTGGGCCATTTAATAAGTGCTTTTGAGACAATGATCATACTTCTGCATGCAGCAGAACAGTTTTGTGTGTACATCCCATTTCATTATGCAGAATATAAAAGGTAATGAACTTAAGAGTTGTGGTTTAATAAAATTTATATTTTTTACTGCTGTGTCAAGGACAAGCTTAAGTGGAACTGAAATTTTTCCTGAAAAAACACAGCAGTGAAGAATATGATGAATATTAGTACAAGTGAATGCTACTGGCATTGATTTTCACTAAGCAGACAGCTTTTTTATCAGACACTGATATTATATTATCAGTACAAGTGTCAAGACAGTGAAATGTGAAAATAACATCTTACTATGAAAAGAGTTTTAACTCAGAGATTCCCAGCCAGTTTCTCTGTAGACCACACATTGAAAACTACTAGTTTGAACTGCTATAAGAAATATACCCAAGAGTACAGAGCATCAAACAAGATAACATTTTTTCACACATGGAACTGTCCAGAGAAATTTTTCCAACTAAGTACGATTTTGCCCACCAGCAATATTAAGCAAAGTCTTGAGATATTTTTGGTTACTATGGCTAGGGAGAAGGGAGTTACTGGCATCCAGAGATAGTATTAAGAATCCTATAAAGCACAGAGCAATTTCCCATGATAAAGAATTATCCAACATGAAATGACACTGTTACTGTCATTCAGAAACCCTGATTTAGGTGTAGCATAGTGGTGCATGCCTACAATCCCAGCACTTGTGAGATTGAGAGAGGAGGATCTTGAGTCTGATTCCAGCCAGGAATATATAATGAGACTCTGTTTCAAAGCAAGCAAACAAAGAGAAATCCTGGTTTAAAGATGGAGGTATGGGTGAGGAAGTTGGTTGGCTGTTCCACAAGTTTTTCTAAGGGCTGATGTTTCTTCTTAATGGTCATTTCAGTCCCTGAGGGTGATCCTTTTCCACAGAGTGAATTCTAGGTCTGGGGTATATACAAGAACTTGAGGAGAAGAAATTGGCTCTAAAAAATGCTGTGGAAGTTGAGTTACACACAACCTTCCATCTATTTGAATTCATTGGCAAGGAGATGGTGAAAAGGCAAGGATAAGACTTTCTGGTGGAACATCATCTTAAGTGAAGTCAGTCAAAGTCAAATACCACATGTTTTCTCTCAGATATGGAATATAGACCTAATACAAATACAGCAATATATGAAAAAGCGGTTTATACTAAGGGGAGGTCCCATACAAAAGGAAGGAAGGAAAAAGGAAGTAAGAAGATGAATATGGTTGATGTACTTCCTGCATAAGAATGAATACAGAATATTTAAACCTGTTGAAGTCACCATGAGAATGGCATTAAGGTAGAAAGGAGAAAAATAGAGATGAACCAATTCGGGTTATAATACATATACATATATATGGAAATGTCACAGTGAAACTCCCTGAATATCTATCTTAAACAAACAAAAATGTCATTTTTAAAAAAACAGAGAATAGGAAGGTAAAACAGGTCCTGTTTGGGGGTTGGTGCCAGTGGGAGAGAGGAAGGATATAAGGAAAGGGAGGAGGGTGAATATGGTAGAAATATTATATAGTCATATATAAAAATGTGAAAATGAGACCTGTTGAAACTATTTCAGGAATGAGGGAAGGAGGGAATAAAGGAGACTGATGGAGGGGTGAATTCAACTATGACATATTGTATGAACTTTTGTAAATGTCATAGTGTACCCCCAGCCCAACAATAATGAAAGAAGGAAGGAAAGAAGGAAGGAAGACAGACTTTCTCATGGAGGAAGAGGTGCCACTTAAAAGGGAGGTGCAGAGGGTAGTCATTGAGAAAACATTGGTAGTATCTGCCAAGGTAGGGAAATACTTTAAAATTTTTGAAAGGATGCTCTGAGAAGCCAGAGGTCTTTGATCAAAAAACAACTTTAAACTCACACACATACACACACACACACCTCCAAAGATTTTTAATATGCAAAAAAACCCACAATTATTCTTATATTTTGGGACATTGGATTTCAAAAAAATTTTTTTCTTTAATTTCTGGAGTCAGATCAGTTTCTTACAAGTCTAGTAGATAGACTTGCCTAAAGAAAGAAGGTGTTCTGTGAGCGACTTGACCAGTTTCTACAAATATAAATAAACTGATATCTGACTGGTTTATGGAACTTATTTTTGGGCTTCATTAAAATCCTGTATCTCTAACTAGAAAAAAGATGAGAAGACATTGACTTACTGTCAAAAGCAACAAGGACTGGATAAAGGCCTCTTGAAGTCTCATCCCTGTGAGCTAGTAAACATTTATAGCTAATTTGAAATGAGATGCTTAATTACATAATTTCATTCTAATTAAGCTGCTAATTAATTGACAGGGCATCTTTGAGTGCTTTACACAGTGCAAGTAAAAAGCAGAGGCATCCTGAGCCTATTACCTGTGACCCTTTGGGAGAGATCAGTAAATAACTATTTAGCAGGCAAGAAACAGTTTGTGAAAAGAGAAAACAAGAGGCCAGCCTGGGGGAGATCCTGGCTCAGGTTTGGTGGCCCAAGGCCCTTGATAGAGAGTAATGAAAAAACAAAGGCCTTTCTTGAGCACTAACTGCATGCCTATCTGTGTGCCAGGGAAGTGCAAAAGAAATACAAGACTTTAGCATATCCATCCACCTGTTGTAAGGATTTAGATAAGTAGCTTTGCCGTCTTCTCACCCTTTAACTCATCCAGATTTTTTTTCCCCAGTACTAGAGGCCTACCACTTGAGATGTGCCTCCAGCCCATTTTGCTTAAGTTTATTTTTCAGATAGGCAGCCTCTGACCATGATCTTCCTACCTATGCCTCCTGAGTAGATAGAATTACAGGCATGAACCAAGTTCAATTTGTCTTCTGAGATAGGGTTTCACTACCTTTTTTGTCAAGTTGGTTTCAAATTGCAATCTTCCTGTCTCTGCCTCGTAAGTACCTGGGGTTTGCAGACATGTGCCACCATGCCAGGGCCAGATCTGTCTTTTTATCTTTCCATTTCTGAGCTTCATCAAAATTTATTTTGGAGGCAGATATTGTCCAGTTAATCTCCCCAGAGTGTATTAAAGTTTTTTTAATCATGAAATGAATACCAATTTGAAGTCACTTTTTAAAAACAAAATGTGCTATTTCATTCCTTACATATCCCAGCCAATTGGAGTAGGAAGACCCAATACAGGAATTAATGTCTATCCATACTCACATGTGTGATATACTTGTTACATGCTCTGGAGGAGGTATTACTGGAATGAGTCTCTTTCATCAGTAAATACAGATGCTGAGAATTCTGGGGCATGTGAGTGGGCTCTCTCCTTACTTAATGCTAGTGTTGGCTCCAGGATCCTTCAAGTTCATTTCCAAAAATACTCAAGGGTTGCCTGATCACATCATACCCCTTGTAAGTTTTTGAGAATAAAAAATCAAATGCAGATTTAACATCCAACCCATAGAGTTCCCTGTAGTTTATCACCCACCATTCTCACCTGGCATCATGCATCTTTACTTTTCAAATACGCTGTGAAAAGGTAGGTTTTCCTCAAAAGGATATCAGCTGTTTTATTTATCTCCAGTTCCCTGTTACTGGAGATCAGCAGAAATGTCTATACTTCATGTCTAAGTGCCTGTGGTGTGGGCACGAAATTTTTAGGAATCACCTTAGTGAATAACTGACTCGAAAACTTGTTGCTTGAAAACAAGATTTTTTTTTTTTTAGCAGAAGCATGCAGAACCCCAAAACACTTATAACTCACAGGAATTGCTAAAAAGCAGGCAATATCTCATTCCTTTTACCTACCTGTCCTTGCACACATATTGAAATCCTCACCAATGAAGGGGGACCTACGGGGAATCCTGAGAAAGGCATCTTTATCATTCTTGCTGACGTGAAGAACAGTTAATCTTTCTTCTATCATGCTTCATACCTGGAATTGTCTCAGAAAGCTCCTTCCCACAGGAACTTGGTATCCACCAGCGACCTGACATTATACAGCTCCTGTTCTGGACACTGACAGAAGGAGGCACCTGGGCTGTGATTCCTGAAGTCCACTTTTACCAAATGCCACAGAATTTCAACCTAAACCCAATGCACTCACATGATATTTGACAACTTAGTGCAAGAGCAGAGTGGACATTAATGACAATCAAATCCCAACCCTTATTGTACAGATGAGGAGGTGAAATGCAGGCAGGTGATAAGCAAATAGAGATTAGGCTCATAATTAAGCCATTGCAGTTGTATTGCTAATGTGGAGTTCATTCCTTGATCAGAAATCACAAGTCTGGTCCATAGTTGTCCGTAGCTGTAGAATTGTGCAATGATGGATGTTACATCTTACTCATCTCTCTATATAATAGACTTTTTAGACATTCAAGTCAGTTTTATAGAACATTCTGAGGCTTTCTGTCACTAGACTTCTGACATGGTGAGTCTGTTGTTTCTCTTCACAGGATAAATTGTAACTGGGGAGTCACATTTCTGAGGACACTTGGGGAAAATTGTCATCACTCTGCCAACCTTGGTTTGCCTCACCTTGTGGGTATCATGAATATATTAGCTGATCTGATTTCCTATCAGATTACAGTTCAGTCCTTCCCCTTATGTAACAAGTGGAGGAGACCTTTTGGCAGGCACTTTCTAATTCAGTTTACTTTCACATATTAATTTTTATTTCAATGCAAGAAATAAATTGATAAAATATTCAGAATGAATTTATTTAGACTCTAGATGTTAACCATTCCTTTGTGTGAGACGGAGCTGGAAAACACATATGAACTGCTACATTCTAAGGTTGTCAATAGTCATGGCAAGATGAGCAAAAATGTGGTGTAATATTCAAGTTCCATTTGCTGCCTTCTTGAGGTGAGAAAGTTTTTTTTTTTTGATGAACTTTGGTTTTTTTTAATTTTTTTTCATTTTTCTTTTATTATTCATATGTGCATACAAGGCTTGGTTCATTTCTCCCCCCTGCCCCCACCCCCTCCCTTACCACCCACTCCGCCCCCTCCCTCTCCCCCCCCTCAATACCCAGCAGAAATTATTTTGCCCTTATTTCTAATTTTGTTGTAGAGAGAGTATAAGCAATAATAGGAAGGAACAGGGTTTTTGCTGGTTGAGATAAGGATAGCTATACAGGGCATTGACTCACATTGATTTCCTGTGCGTGGGTGTTACCTTCTAGGTTAATTCTTTTTGATCTAACCTTTTCTCTAGTTCCTGGTCCCCTTTTCCTATTGGCCTCAGTTGCTTTAAGGTATCTGCTTTAGTTTCTCTGCGTTAAGGGCAACAAATGCTAGCTAGTTTTTTAGGTGTCTTACCTATCCTCACCGCTCCCTTGTTTGCTAAAGCTTTTATCATGTGCTCAAAGTCCAATCCCCTTGTTGTGTTTGCCCTTGATCTAATGTCCACATATGAGGGAGAACATACGATTTTTGGTTTTTTGAGCCAGGCTAACCTCACTCAGAATGACGTTCTCCAATTCCATTCATTTACCAGCGAATGATAACATTTCGTTCTTCTTCATGGCTGCATAAAATTCCATTGTGTATAGATACCACATTTTCTTAATCCATTCGTCAGTGCTGGGGCATCTTGGCTGTTTCCATAACTTGGCTATTGTGAATAGTGCCGCAATAAACATGGATGTGCAGGTGCCTCTGGAGTAACAGTTTTTTGGGTATATCCCCAAGAGTGGTATTGCTGGATCAAATGGTAGATCGATGTCCAGCTTTTTAAGTAGCCTCCAAATTTTTTTCCAGAGTGGTTGTACTAGTCTACATTCCCACCAACAGTGTAAGAGGGTTCCTTTTTCCCCACATCCTCGCCAACACCTGTTGTTGGTGGTGTTGCTGATGATGGCTATTCTAACAGGGGTGAGGTGGAATCTTAGTGTGGTTTTAATTTGCATTTCCTTTATTGCTAGAGATGGTGAGCATTTTTTCATGTGTTTTCTGACCATTTGAATTTCTTCTTTTGAGAAAGTTCTGTTTAGTTCACGTGCCCATTTCTTTATTGGTTCATTAGTTTTGGGAGAATTTAGTTTTTTAAGTTCCCTGTATATTCTGGTTATCAGTCCTTTGTCTGATGTATAATTGGCAAATATTTTCTCCCACTCTGTGGGTGTTCTCTTCAGTTTAGAGACCATTTCTTTTGATGAACAGAAGCTTTTTAGTTTTTTGAGGTCCCATTTATCTATGCTATCTCTTAGTTGCTGTGCTGCTGGGGTTTCATTGAGAAAGTTCTTACCTATACCTACTAACTCCAGAGTATTTCCTACTCTTTCTTGTATCAGCTTAAGAGTTTGGGGTCTGATATTAAGATCCTTGATCCATTTTGAGTTAATCTTGGTATAGGGTGATATACATGGATCTAGTTTCAGTTTTTTGCAGACTGCTAACCAGTTTTCCCAGCAGTTTTTGTTGAAGAGGCTGCTATTTCTCCATCGTATATTTTTAGCTCCTTTGTCAAAGATAAGTTGCTTATAGTTGTGTGGCTTCATATCTGGATCCTCTATTCTGTTCCACTGGTCTTCATGTCTGTTTTTGTGCCAGTACCATGCTGTTTTTATTGTTATTGCTTTGTAATATAGTTTGAAGTCAGGTATTGTGATACCTCCTGCATTGTTCTTTTGACTGAGTATTGCCTTGGCTATTCGTGGCCTCTTGTGTTTCCATATAAATTTGACAGTAGATTTTTCAATCTCTTTAATGAATGTCATTGGAATTTTGATGGGAATTGCATTAAACATGTAGATTACTTTGGGGAGTATCGACATTTTTACTATGTTGATTCTACCAATCCATGAGCATGGGAGATCTCTCCACTTGAGGTGAGAAAGTTTTAATTGGTTTTTCCTGTGCCATTGAAGTACGCACACCTCTGGATGTTTAGATTATGGATATGAAGACTTTATTTGTAGTAGCTATTAATCATTAATAGTTATTATTAATTTATTGAAGATATTCCTAAAATCCATGTTTTGTTGTTAATTATCTGTGTCCTCAAGTAATACTGTTGTATAAAATTTTCAGTATTTTTTCTCTGAGGGAATAGAACTTTGATTTAAAGAGACAATGATGACACCCAAGATTTTTTTTTTTTAGTGGTTCCAATGTCACTAAATCACTGCCTCACACTTTCTAGCCAGGCACCCTACCACTCGATATATGCCCCACCCCCGTTGATTTTTGCTTTAATTATATTTTAGTTGGTTCTCACATTTTTGCCACAGCTAGTCTCAGACCTCAATCCTCCTCCCTGTGGCCTTCCATGTAGCTAAGACCACAGGCATGTGCCACTACCCCTGGCTTGTTGATTGGGATGGGGTTATGAGAACTTTTTCCCAGGCTGGCCTGGAACCACAATCTTCTCTATCTTCACCTCCCAAGTATCTAGAAAATCCAGGATTCTTTACCATCATTTTCAAACCAGAAACAGTGATGCTAGATTTTGCTATGGGCTGGAGAAAGTTCTCCTGGTTTACATCCTTTTGTTACAGTCTTGATAGTATCAACGTTGAAGCCAGGCAGATCTCTGAGAAAGGCCATTATGAGGGCAGCTGGGCCAGTGCATTAATTCTGGAATATCCTCAAGTTTATTAAAAGGATCATTCGTATTCTAGAATTGACTATTCATTAGTTACATGGCATTTCTAAACTCAAATATATTTTGAATGCTGAATGTCAAAAAAGCTATTTTACAATATAATATTTAGTCTCCAAAAGCAGTGGGATATAAGTAAACTGGATATTCCCTTAGTGAACTGGAAAATTTTGAAAATGACTAAATTTTATAACTATATAATGATTTTGAATAGTCCTATTCATGAAAAAATAAATATGAAGTTATTCTAAAATGTTGATAGAACTAAACTTCTTATGATCTTTTAAAATGTATCTGTTTCCTAAAGTTTCCTCTATGTGTATATGTGTTAAGCATAGTTTTATATGTGTACATATGTTTTTAAAAGTTTTAATTAAAATATAGAACATTCTACAAAGAGAAAGCAAAACAGCATGCATTCCAAGGCAGGAACTTTGAAGTACAGGCCTGCCTTGGTCATCATATGTCTTTGACTAAATACTTTTCACAAGTAACTGTTAAGTAAAAGGAGGATAATGGTAATTCCTGCCTTGTAGTGGTGCTGAGATGGTCACATTAGAATGTTCCTCAAAAGTAGCCCATTGTCACTAATTGATATTAACTATTACTTTCAAGCTTTTATTAATAAAATATGTTGCTTTTCAAGTAGAAGGAGGAAAAAGCAAAATATGGAGCATTCTCACAATAAGGTGTTTTTAAAAATAAATTTTTATAGTCACAAGTATTTTTATTATAATAGGTAATTGAAACTTTTCATGATTTGGTAAAATTCATGTTTTCTCTATGAAAGTTAATAATGGTTATATTTTTTAAAAATCTAATCACGTGGACTTGAAAACTTTAACAGAACTAACTGCAAATGCCTAGTTTTCTCTTCTGTATCTATCTGACTATCAATGACTAATTTTTTCCAGGAATGCAATACTGACGTATTCACAGGAATACTTCCCTACTTACTTCTTGACCTTGAACAAATCGCTTTACACTTTTGTACCTCCAAGTTGGTGAGGAAGCTTTTGGCTGTAAACTAGAGAAAAATTTCTGGAAACACCTTGACCAAGAGCACACCAGACCCAGGGTAGCTCCAGGGCTAATTAATTCAGTGTTTAAGGACAATATCTCAAATCTAGGCTTTCTTCCCAACTGTCTCCTGCCACTCTCAGTATCTCAGTTTTGTTTTGCTACCCTCAGCGTCTAGGATTTTCCTCTTGGTGCACACATCTTGGCTCTAGGACCAGGTATTACACAAACACCAGTGGAGGGAAAAATTAGCATATCTTTTCTTTTGTGTCCTTCATAAGACTGAGAAATTATTTCCCACAAATCCCCACCCTTACATGGTCTCCCTGACCTGACATTGGTTAGAACTGATCTACATTGGTCACTCATGATAACTAGCAAGAGTAGTGAGGCTGCTCCAATTGGTTAAAGCAAGTTAAATCCTTTGATTGGTTAATTAGGAAATCTGCATTTACCCCTGATTTGGAAGTGGTCATTTTCTCTACAGGTTGGCTATGTGAGCAAAATTTTGTTTAAGATTTGATGGATTCGGGTAAAAATGCACAGTATTTTCCAAAACCTTAAATTTTTTTTAGCTTATGAAGTGGGACAAATGTCAGTTCTATCTGATACAGTATTAGTATTATGTAGGGCAAATGAAATATCAGTGCTTTTATGATGACTCCAAATACCTAGGCAATTATGTGTAAGCATAACCCTGCTCTCTCCTTCACCCAAGTCCCCACTGTTCAGCCAAAGCTAACAAGAGTCCATCATTTATTTCTTGCCAAAGCTCTGACATTACTGGCTATATCAATCTCCATTGCAAATTCATGTGATGATAAAAGCCACAAACTAGATGATTTCCGATCCCACTCCTTCCTTAAAAAGTCTTCCAGGAGCCATTAATAACACAGAGCCAGATGCAGCATCAAGTATATATATATATATATATATATGTACCACCATTCATTTTATGAAGGTGACAACAAGAGGCATCTTCATTCTGTGTTCTAAAACTTCCCTGGGTACATTTGTTCTGTGTGTACAGAGAGAAACTGAGGCCTGAGGTATAGCATGAATGCTCCTACCAAACCCTGTTCTCATCCCTTGTTCTGGAAACTCTAAGGTTTAGTTCTTTTATTCAAATGTGATCCGCCAAGAAAGATTGATTTATCCTTATGCCTTAGGCAGTGCCCCATTTTCTTATGCCCTGGGATTTTTTTCCTCACTGTCTATGGACCAGTGGTAGAGGCTTCTTGCCAATGCAGTTCTAACACATGAACATTTTTGTTTTATTTTCTGGGGTTGATTTCTCTTTGCATTTATCTACTTCTAAATACTGAATGGCTTGTATTGATTTTCCTTCTTGAAACATGAAAGGTCTGTTTTTCAAACTTCCGTATTTCCTAAGGAAATATCTCTGATCAATATGCATACAAATGAAAGGGAAACTCCAAACCCTCCCTTCTGTCAGTAACTCAAAGCAACCTGTTTACCCACTTGGATTCTTCCCAGAAGAAAAATGTTAACAATTGTAATTATCACCATTATGCAGTATGTTCAATTGTACAATCAATATAATTGCCAAATGGAAATTATACAATAAATATAATTGCTGCTTTACTCCTGTGCAGTATTTCAGTGGCACTTCACATTTATTTTGTCCTTTAATTAGTAACAGGTGTAATTACAGAACTGTGTTCAGAGCTAAAGCTGAGTAATTGGCAGGAGTGGGCACAAGGTGTGACTATTGAGAGTGGACCAGTGTGACTCATTCTTTTCTGGGATTACCTTAGGACACCACACAATCCACAATAGCAGCCCCAAACTGAGCTTACCTTTGGGCAGGTTGGATATAAATTCCAGATCAAAGATGCCCTTCAGTTCTTGAAAAACACAACTTTGCCATCCCTCCTTCTTGATTTCCATGACCCCATTGCCATCTGTTCTTTAAGTGTCTAGATGAATTTGTCCATTCATTCATTTAATAGTGCTTTACTAAGTACTGATAATTTGCTAGGTACTACTCTACATTTAGGTGATATTTAATGAACAAGAAATGCAAAACAGCAATCTAGGGGGGAAAAGCCAGATTATACAAAGAGGCAAATCAATAGATAAGACATTTAGGGTGAACGATGCTAAGAAATGCTAAGAAAAACTACTGTAACATGATAGTGTCTTTGGGTGGTCAGGGAGACTTTTCAAAGATAACGCCTGATTTGAGATGGAGGTGATGAGCCAGGTTATTCAGACTGAGGTTGTTGCAATTGAAAAGGTTCTCAAAGGGAATAAATTTAGGAATAAGCCTATAGTGTTCAGAAGAGAGGAGAGGAAAAGAAGGGAGAGGGAGAGAGAGTCTGTGAGGTGTATTGGAAGAGGTAATTAGGTAGGGAGTTAGGGTTGTAAGGTCTGTAAGTCCTAAGAAATTTGACATTTATTAATTTATATTCTAAGTGCAATGGAGAACCAGTGAAGGGTTTGGCGCAGGATAGCAGCAATAACTCAATTTACATATTTAAAGACCCATTCTGGCAAACAGAATGTAGCAGAACAATAATTGAAGGAGTCCAGGTAAGAAGAAATTGCCTGAGGACAAGGAGGAGCTGCTGATTGCCTAACCTAGGATAATTCCAAGGGAGACAGAAAGAACAGTGATTAAAAGAACATTTGGGAGATGGAATTCCCATGCCTGCTGAGAGTGGATGGGAATGGTGAGAGAGAGTAAAAGAGGAAGAGTGAAAACTATTGGGCAAACACTCTGAAGGAAGAAGTCATTGCTGTAGTCACAAATATGTGGCTTTTTGGGGGCAGGGGGGAGAAATGACCCAAGCATTGTATGCACATATGAATAATAAAACAATAAAAAAAAACCAAATATGTGGCTTGATAGCACTGAGGCTAAGTAACCTATGGGCTATGCGGACGTAAACATCAGGAGCAAAAGACAGAAGAGGTCTCAGGGTTAACTGCACATAAGGAAGAGTCAGTAAACAAAATTGAGAAAGAGCTGTCAGTGAAGTCTGGGTGTTGGGAGGAGACCAAGAGCCACTCTATACAATAGAATGGATCAAGAGGAGAAGCCTTAAGGATGTGAAATGTCGCTTAGAAAGAGATACGCAAAGGCTTGGCAATGTGGAAACTGTCGCTGACCTTTTAGTGGAGTAGAAAGGATACCTGAATGATAGGTGTGGATTGAAGATAAAATATCAAGTGAAGAAACGAGGACATTATATGCAGATGATTTTTGGAAAGTAACAATGAACAAGAAGCCCACCTGTAGGTGGAGGAATACGTGGGTCAATAAAAAAGCTGTTAGACATTTTGGTATGCAGGTAAGTGTGAAGTATGAGAAATGGATGCTGTAGAATGGGAGGTAAGTTACTATGAGGGAATAAAGTTCTTGAGAAAATGAGACTAAATTGGATCCAGAGGCTGTCTCAGGCAGGAACAGTGGCTTGTCTCCCCTTATGATGAGGGAAAGCAAGAGTGTAGGCACAGATTCAGGAAGGTCAGTCCATGTGGTAGTGGGAGGACTGTTGCTGCCTCCCCATGGTTCGTGATCTAAAGGAGAGAGACACATAATATGCAGCTCACTACATGAGTCACACAGAGGTCTGCGGAGACAGAAACAACTGCTGTGGGAAGGCCCTGGTGGGAGGAAATAACCTACCAACATTTAACAGGAGGTGGCATCTGACTTGGGCCTTGAATAATGCATGTGCTATTTGACTTAGACATCTACAAGGACATTTTTTTGTAGAAGGCTCCTGCTAAAGGCATTAAATCAAGAAAGACCCATGTTGATCTCTTGTTCTAAGCAATCCTATAGTTTCCCACATATTCTGTTCCCTCTCAAGCCTGATGCCTTTTCAAATGCCTTGCTCTCCTTTAAAAATTTCTCCCTCTCTCTTCCCTTGGCTGATTTATATTTCAAGGTTAATCCAAGGTTAAGGAAGAAGTATCACTCTTTCAGAAAGACTTCCCAACCTATCCCTAACCAATTTGAGTTAGATTCCTTCATCTATGTAGGTGGGGCAAAGAAGCCAATTCTTATCATTTATTGGGATGTGTTAGAATGGGTACTGGCTTGATCCACTTGAATGAAGGAGATGCAACCATGAGAGCACCTCAGAACTCAGGCCAGAAAGAGATGCTGAGCTCCAGAGTGCTGGCATGATAGGCCCCCAAGAGGACAGTTTTTGCCATCTTGGAAAATGCCCTTGTTCATGCCTCTGTGTGCATATGCAATAGAGACTAGCTTTCTAAATGGCTTTGGTCAAAGACCATCTTGATGTACATAATTCCACCTAGAGTTGTTATGAGGGTTAAATTCACACTCTTTTAATCAACATTAAGCACCTCCTACCATTAGGACTCTTCCTAGTATTGAAAATACAATAAGAAGCAAAACAGAATATTGCCTAAGTGACAATGTATGTTCTTCACATTGTACTAGTACAGTTCATCTATTATCGCAGTTGGTGCTGTCTTCGTGGTAATGGTTGGCAATAATGTTACTAGCAACAGCAGGTCAATGATACCTAATGATTGTCATACCAGACCAGAGATGTCCTGCTCAGCTGATGAGAACTTCCAGTAATCAGTGCCTATCCAATGCTTAACACAGAGAAGAGAGTTACAAACTTATTCATTGGGATCATGGACTATATTTACGTGCAATTTTGTAATTAACCAATGGAAGAAAGACAAGTAGAAAGAAAAGGACCAAATGATGAAATTACTTAAACTTTTGCTTATTTTACATAAGTAATGAAGGGGTAGGAGGAGAGGAGTGGGGTAGATTGCTAACAATCTGTTAAATCCATTGTGTGATCTAATTCTATCTTCACAACAATCCTATGAGGAAATAATAGAAGGAGAGAAAGTAAGAGACCTGCCCAAAGTCACACAGCTAGCTCAGTGATAGGTTTACAGATAGCCTCAGGAAGATTGCTCTCCAAAGGTCTTTCTCTTATTTCCTGAGGTAAACCTGGAGAAGAAACCTGGGGAAGGCTTCTTTTGCAGGCAAACTACATACTCAGAGTTCAGAGTTGAGAGCTTCAGAGAAAGGGCTTGCAATATCCAGGTCTCACTGCCACTGATGGAAGAAAAGGACATCAGCTTCATACCCAGAAGCTAAGTTCAGTTTCAGTGAAAGAGACAGCTGAACCACAGGGTTGTGGTCTGGGTGGGCAGATTGAATTTGGTGAAATCCAGTCAGAGGCATGGGAGCCAGACAACATCCAGAAGACCTAGATTCCATGGCCCAGGGAAGAGGGATAACAGACAGGATTTTGATAGCATATTGGCCAAAAGTTCTTAGTGTTTAAACACTGCTTGAAAATGTTTTCCGTGTCCAGTAAGGTAGGTTAAATTGTAAGTTACCTGAAATAATTTCTTTCTCAAATTGTCCATTCTTTGTTATAGTATTTTAGTCAAATTTCAAAGTTTTCCAGTGCTGGAGATTTAAAGGCAACTCAGTGAAATCTACTCACTTCTTAAAAAATAGTGGCTCTTGTGATAAGCATGCTTTAAGTAGTAGTTATTAAGAGGACAAATCTTAAGCCAGGTGTGATGGTACATGCCTGTAATCCCAGTATTGGAGAGGATAAGGCAGGAGATCTTCAATTCAAGACCAGCCAGTGCTATATAGATAGACTCTGACTCAAAAAGAATTAAAAAACCTGGAAAGTTGTCTTTTTTTCAGCAAGAAACTGGTGAAGGGGATTTCTTTAGAAGAAAGAAAGGTAATATAATTACTTACATGTTTCTTATGAAACATCATAAAAGTAATTAACCAGGAGTACCTTTATGAGATAACTAAGAAAGGGAAGCATGGAACTTATTGCAGATTTTTCTATAAAAATTTACCAAACATCTTCACTAAAAGAAAGCAAAATAGATTTCAATCACATAAATTCAGCATTGATTTATTCATTCACTCAATGTTTCATACAGCAGAAATATATTCAATTCTGTTAAGTATTTAGGGAAGAAAAAGATATAGGTAATGTTCTATAGGAATGAAACATCTAGAGAGAAAGATAACGTATTTATTGATATAATGACAATGAAAGACAAGTGAAGAGACATATTTTTGAGCACATACTAAGAACCTGTGAGGGATGTAGAATTGTTTTCATTTTAAAGGAGGAAAGAGAAATTGTGTAACTTTGCCCAAGTTCACTCAGGTATAAAACCATGGATATGACTCAAATTTAATTGTGTCTCATTCCAAAACCAGTCCCCCATCTACTAATCTACCTAATGCAAGTAAGTCAGTGATTTGGAGATAGAAGCTGAGATGGCAAACTTTGAGGAAGAGGTAGCGTTTGATATCTACATTGGAGATAGAGTTGTGACCAGTGGAATTTTTAGCACATGGTAATTCTGGTCTGTTGTTGGGTTGAAGGACAAACAAATAAAGGAAGATGTGGGTCTTCATTTGTTTTCCCCTGATGTATTTAGGAAACGAAAATAAAAATTCAGAATTCAAAGTTAGCACGAGATTAATTGAGCACTTTTGAGGGAACAATTCCACATAACCTCTTTACCTACTTTGGTCAAAGAACAGCTGTTATTGAGTTAACTCACAATTCTTTGTATTTTACAAATAACTTCACCAATATTACAAGGAAACATGTTGCCTAAGTACTTTTACATAAAGCTAAGCTGCCACCTTGGTGAGGATGCCCTGATTGGATCCATATGTCTGATTGGTTGAATCAGGATCATGGTTTAAATGCTGGGGTTTCTACCCAAGGGGTTGTCTTATAAGAGGGATGGCATAGATAAATCCTATTAGAAGAAAAACATGTTTCAAAAAATTTACTGAGTGTTTTTAGACAATGCAAAATTCTGTTCCTAACAGTCTCCTAGCCTAAGGCACATTTGTAGAAAACAAGTTGTTCAGCTCTGATTGATGCGTGACATACACAAGAGGAGATGTGTTAGATTTTCTGCAGCACATTGAAGAGGACATGAATGTCAGGATGAAGAAGGTGGATTAACTGGGAATAATTTGATTACTTTGAACAGAGAAATAATAATTACAGCTGTGCTTTAGAAATGCCATCTGTGAGTCATGTGTAGGATGGATTGTAAAGAGAGGAGTGAAAACAGAGATACCAGCCAGGATGCTGTTGCAGAAGTTCAAGCAAAGATAGAAAGACTTCGGATTAAATCATAGGTGATAAAAAGATCTGGAGTTGTGTTCTAATGAATACTCATTTCAAAAGAGTTTTCCATTTCCACAATAATGAACAGCAGATTAGAAGCATAACTTAAAAAGAGTCTTCTCATGGACCTAGAAAGGTGAGGCAATAATGGGATCTGGTGAGTACTCATTCCCATTCACAAGTGGGAATGTGTAATAGGTAGATGGAAGGAGGGGTAAGTGACACGAGGATATATTAGAAACAGACTTGAACATTTTTACCATATACAACTCCATCATCATTTCTGATCAACTCTTTCCATACTCTACAACTCCCCTGGCTGACAATTTAGTGTTATCTACATTCCCTCTATTTCAATGTTCAGTTAGGACGAATCCTGAAGATTATAGTTCTGTGGTGCCTCTGGATATCACTTATTCCTTTTAATTTTAACTAATAGAAAACTGGTCTGGTGTATGAGATAAAACCACACAAATAAATAGAATTGTTGGAGGGGTATCCTACAGAGAAAAGACAGCCAAAGACAGACTCCCTGCTTATTTCCACAGATATGAAATTGAGAAGAGAAGTCATGGCAGTGAAACAAGAGACTCAGTAAGAGGTATGACCCTGATGTTATCCTCAGAAAAGTTCAGGAAAGTTCCTGGAAAAGGAAGACATGATCAAAAGTGCCAAATGGAGAAATATGATAGAGGATATGTTGAAAAGAGCTTAGGACATTTGTGCTCCAAGTCCCCACCAATAGTGAGCCAAAGAAATGGGAGTCATTGGAGGGTTCACAGCCTCTATGAAGAGGAGAGAGTTTCAGGGCAGAAAGGACATGCATTTCTGCCGTCTTTATTCTCATTTCTTGTCACTTTCTACTATTCGAACAGTCTCCTTGCTACCCTTCCTAAAAGATCTTGCTTTTCTGACCTTCTCCACATCTACTTTTCTAACTACAGCAATAGATTTTCTGTTCTTTCTATATTTATATCACACAACATTTGAGCTCTTTAATCACAGTTGGATCCCAATCATTATTTAACAATATTTTGCTTCTTATTGGTTCTTCATTCTGATAGCAATTCCCCGCCCCCCCCAATTTTCTGCAAGTTCATGAAGCCTCGCTTTACCACACACATCCTATTCGGGGAGGCCCGCTTTTCTTCCTTCTACGCAAAACCTTCATGGGTTTTGTCTCTGTCATTAGGCTGAGAAAGCGGAGCCCTTCTTTGCTAAGGAGGACACTGCTATTTGCCCTCCTCTCATTCAAAATTACCATCTTCATTTCTTCTATTTAATTTGCATCTTCAAATATTCATTCTCTCCATTTTCACTTTTTCCTTTGAGCAGTTATGATCAGGTTTAGAATCATTGAAGTTTCCATGACCTCCTTTAGACAATTCTTTTGGCCTCTCTCCATCAGAGCCTGACATTTGCTAAACAAAAGATTGTCCTCATTGGTTTAATAACCAGTTCTTTTCATTTCCCTTGCTTGACCTGCTGCTTGAATTACTAATAAGATTCAGAATCAGGAGATAAAGCTAGGAGATATGGCTTCTCAAGCACCATATCTAAAAGCTTGCATATTGCAGTAATAGTGGCCCTACCTCATGATGAGGTAGATGTCCCTTATCTCATAATCTCTCCCAAGGCCAAGATTATTTTTTTTTTCCAGACTGAGCCATACTTGAGGATTTTTTACTCTTTTGGGATAGCTAAAAGAGTCAGTTGTTTTCCCATATTAATTCTCTTTGACTGTTTACTTGTACAGTCATGCACTACCTAGTAATGGGGGTGTGTCTGAGAAATCTGTCACTGAATGACTTCATCACTGTGCAAACATGACAGTGTGTACTTACACAAACCTCCAATGGCTTCAACATCGGTAGGCAATATAATCTTATGTGAACACCATTATATATTGGCACCTTTTGTTTAATGGAACATCATTATACAGTACCTGACTGTATTTTGTTATGATTTCAGTGATCTGTACACCAAGCTACATATTAAAATAATTTTTTATTTTTAATGTATTCTACCTTGCTTCTATATTAGGAAGTTTGTACTTTTATCCTTAAAATAGAAGAAATAGCACAGTTTGAAAATTAATTACATAGCACATATGCAGATGTGTTCATACAGTTAGTCTAATTTAAGCCCAAGCTTATGGGGTTGGCATTATTATTCCCATGTTAAACATGAAGAAATTGGAGCTGGAAGAAGCCCAGGCCTTTGCCATGTTGTCTCTTATGTTTCACAATTCTTATTCTCAGGTGCTGGCCCCTTGCTCTACACTTCTGCTTTCCTAATTGCTTTTGACAAAAGGGGGATCTGTTGGAGAAGCAATAGGCTTGCCACATAAGCTGCAAGTGACCTCTAAGATTTGCTCTCATCTGGATGCCTCTGGTTCTTTCCTGATTACAATGTAATAGTGTGGTACAATCAATGTGCTTGTCTTAGCTGAATGAGAGAGTTAACTGACAAACCTAATTATTGTCAGGAATTTTTAAAATATATTTTCTATTTTTATGGATTTGGAAAGCAATCCCAGTGTCCCCAAGGGAAAAATGTGTATTTATTTGTATTTATAATTCAGCAATAAAGAGCATGGATCATTTACTACTGGATGGGCTTGGGCATGATATTTCATCTTCCTACGCTTTAGCTCTTTGTGTATCAGATGAAAACATACCTACCCAGAGAACTTTTTGTCAGGCTCAACTGAGTGCACATATGGAAATACCACATAGTAAGTTCTCAATCAACAGTAGTTTTACTTTTTGTAAGAATAGTAAAAATATGTAAAGAGACTGTCACTTTTAACAAATGATGTACAGCTCTAATATTCTTACAGTGTTGGACCATTTAGTACTTGCAGTACTTTTATATGCACTATCTCATTTAACCTAACTTATAAAATAGTAGCAATTATCATCATTGAATAGAAACTGAGACATAAAACAGTTACTTAACTTATTTAAGTTACCTTGATAAAAATTATATAGGAAAGATTTAAACAGGTTTGTCTGTAGAGAGGCAACATGCCTAATATGTAAGGCTTTATGTTTCAATTTTTGATTAAGGAACGATTAAAGAAAATTGGCAGCCTTTTAAATATAATCGGGAATGATATCTTAGACATACACCTGGATTCTGTTTTCATACTAATCAAACATTTCAAACTAGGTACCTCGATAAGCCACTAGAATGACTAGCATGATTAAAATAATAAAAGCAGATCCTTACATTGAATATTTACTGTGAAGCACTTTACTTTCAACTTCTTTTAACTTCTCAGCAAAGGCTAGAGGCTATGGGGATGTTTTCACACATGGTGGCAATTCTTTACCATCTTGCTCCTCACCCTTGGAAAACAGCATATAAAAAGCCATGTTTGAAGATCTTTACTATTTGGTCTTTTCTGAGTAAATATTAACAATAGGTGAAAATATTTAAAATACACATGAGGGAAAACACCTGCAGGAGAGTCAATTACAAATGACTACTTTCAAAAAATAAAACCTTCTAGCTTTTAACTAATTCATCACAGAGATAAAGCAATACAGTTTCATGCCTCATAACAATTTAATAAATATTACTAAAATATGGCAACTGCCACCATGGCTCATTAGCAAGCTGTTTGTGTGATATAAAGTTATCTGGAAATGTTTTGGGGGAGTTGGTTTGTCAGTGTAATACACACAGTAATCTCTGAAGAAAGTCAGGAACATATGCTCCATGCTCATCAGCTAACCCCAGGGGATTGCACCAGAATCTCTCTTCTTGCAACTATATGACATTGAGAGGAGAGATTGAAAGAAGAGAAAAAAAGGAAGGGTGGGAAGAGAAACGCTGATTACTCAAGCTATAAGATCACACTTGGAAACATAAATCAAGAATCCCCAAGTTAGCATCTTCAAGGAATCTGTTAAAATACAGGATGAACATCACAATATCAGTAATTTTCAGAATATAAATTCTGAATCTTGGCACACACAGCTAAAATTAGTCATTTCAGCAGTGGCAGCAAAATGCTGTATGTAGCATGCTACTTGGCCAACAAGGATGAATCTAATGTCATCTGTTTATCAAAATCAAGGTTCTGTGCACATATTCTAATTGCTTTACATTCTGATGTTTACATATGTATTAAACCATCTCTCTCAATGGGAATATGACATGTTTTCCTATTTAAAGAGGCATATATTGTCCGAATTAAATTGATTCAATCAGGAAACTGCAGAGTGAAAAACATCTGTCAATGATCATTTATGTATAAGAAGTATATACTATAAACATATTTTTATTTAATAACCACCTTGTTCCTTTGAACTGGATGATCAGAACACTTTTTTTTTAATGCAAGTTTGAAAATTTCACAAGTAGTACAAAAAACAAGGACATATATTTAAAATACCTAAATTAATAAACATATAATCCTTTCAATTAAAATTTGTGTTAATTCAAAGAGGAGTGGGAGAGGATATAGTATGTATACATGTGGAATATTGTCCTGAGAAAAATAAATGAAATGAAACTCAGCAGGGAGAAAGCTGAAATAACTGCTTATAAACATATCAAGAAAAAAGGGTTTTTCATAAAAGGTGTATAAGGAAACATAAAACTGGCAAATATTAAGAGTTACTATTACATTTATTTAGACATTTAAAGCTCAGCCAGATTCATTTCAATGAATCTATTTTAAGGTGAAGATATTAAAGGCTGGTTCCCATCTCAAAGAAATTATTTGAAGTTGTTTTATGTGGAAACAGCCTACCTCATGTGATTGCATTGTGAAGTTCTCCAGCCAGAATGCGGTGTGTCACTTGAAATTTAAATATAGAGCAAATTCAATCAGGTGCCAGGGTGCCAGCCTGCTGGACTGCCATGCTGGGAGGAGGAATCAGTGGAGGGCAGGGGGGTTGAGGGGAGATTGGAATGTTTGGAAGGGAAGACTTCAAACTTTCGGGCTGGGAGAGCACAGGATGCTGCAAGAAGCAATGTGTTGGGCTGAATAATTCATGATGCAGTACTAATTTTGACTCTGGAGAAAATTGCTTTCTCACTGTGCCAAAAGCTAGGCAATGAGACCAAAAATCAAAGGAAAAGCTAAATGGAAGAGGAGCAAGCACCCTAAATCAACACCATCTCAAACTGACAACCTGTTTGAGGTTGCAAGTATCATCAAAACATAGGAAGACATTTTAAAGTTTACCTAAAATTGAGCATTTTTTCACCCATACTAATTTCTAAGTAATAATACATAAATATATAATCATTTTCAAAATTACTCCTCGGTATTAATGCAAAGATGCCCAATAAGATAATAAACATTTGTGTTTCACTGGCATTTGGTAAAAGCAAGCTGATTTCTTGGTATAATGTACTCAATCCAACATCATTTTGTGCTTACAGAATCATATGGGTGCCAGAAATGACCTTTTGAGCTAATTAACAGAGCTGCCATAAATATGGAACTTGATAAATGTTAATATTTATTGGATTCCAAAATCCAGATGGTCTTCCATGTCTCCCCCTCCCTCTTTTCTTGAGATGAAATTAAAGTAAGAATACTTCTAAAATGTAACCTTGGGCATCCTGTCACATACTTATTTCTTAAATGATTAGAATAAATCATGAGTGTTTTCTAAAGAAAGGCCACTGGCTCACTTTTAAGCCACTAAGCAAGCTTTAAACTATAGGAATTTCTATTCACATATAACAACATTTAGAATTTTGTTTCTACATTTCTTTTTCTTTAAAGAGTTGGAACAGCCTGTCTCGACGTGTGAGTGCAGGAATGAAGATGCTTGAGGTGAAGTATTTCACTATTTGCTATTTTGTTGGTTTTGTTTTCGAGGGAAAAGCCAGATGCATCTCCAAGCAGTAGAAACACATCCTTGGCAGGCAGGCAGGACAAAGTATTTCCACCAGAGGCTGAGTGAGGATGCTGGGGACACAAACTCACAGATAGCAAGGCAGTCTCTTGGAACAGGGGAGAACTTCTAAAAATCATCTGCTGGCAAAAATGAGGATTTACCCTTTGTGGTTTGCAGAAGTGGGCATGGCTGATACAACAATGTTCTTTAGGACTAGCTGGAAATAATAGTTGACAAAATCTACAAGGGCATGAGCAAATCAAAGCAATTTGATTGAGCGTGCATGACTTTCCACCTAGTGTAACAGAGTAATTCATTGGCCTTACTAGGATCATTTCACTATTAGCAATTTTACGTTGTTCAAAGTAGTAGTAAGTACTCTGAGACTTGTTCTGAGAATCAAAGGAGAAACTCACTGGACATAAGCCCAGGCGTGCCTTTCTGCAATAGTTATTTCATCTACTGAACATTGTGTGGAGGCACAATAAGATATAAAAGCAAATAGGAGCACTCAATAAATGAAAGTTCCCACATTATAATTCCAAGCACTTAAATTTAAGTCACTGTTTTGTTGAACTTGACACTTAGAGTTTCACCACTTAGAAAGCATTTTCCCCTCAGATAACTTACTGGATTTTTTTTTTATCATACCCAATGATAAGAAAGTGGAGGTTCCTTATCATAGTAAGGGACATATGATTGTAAGGAAAGAAATTATACCTGGCCTGGATTATATAGAATAGTAGTAGGATGTTGCATGTTACTGAGTATAATCGATGGTCACTTCCCACTACTGATGTCGCTAAATTAATAAAACATATAGATACATGTCACTATCCTGTCTGCCAGTCAGAAACATTCACATCAAAGGTCTTCAAGTGTTTTCAACACACAATATTATACATGATAATGTAAGAAAAATCAGTAAATGTGTGTCTCTTTACGTATACATTAACCATACATGACAGAATGAACATCTTGTATACATTATAAAACATATGTAATCAGTAATATTTTTAAAGAAAATATTCAAAAATAAATATATTGCAAGTCCTGATATTTGCTCCCTTCAGTCCAAAGAGTTATACAGTTATAGCTGCCCAAAGAGAAATACATTAACACTGACTGGTGGATTTCTATGGGCTTCCTTGCTCCATGCCCTGCTTCTAGTTCACAGATCAGAGAAATTTGGGGAACTTGTGATTAGGTCAGAAGAGCTTCTGAACTCAACGATGCTGAAACAGGAACATGCAGCAAGTAAGGGAAGATGAAGAGAGGTAGTGATAAAGCCTTACTTGGAGCTAGAGGTTTTTCCACCTGACCCTGTAGTCTTATGCAAGGCACATGCTCTTTCTACCTCAGTTTCCTCAACCCAGCTTTATTTGGGGGCTAGAAAAGAATGAAATGCTGTATTGAAGCACTTTTTGATCTTTAATATACTATAAAACAGGGTATTGTCGGTATGCTTGTGTCCAGTGTGTATCCAGAATTTGGGTGACTATAGACACAAACTGTAAGTTTGGAGCATGAATGAGCAAAAACATTTTTTAATTAATTAATGAAAGAACTTGCTACCTTACTATGTTGCTTAGGCTAATTCTTTAGGTAAAGTTTATATTTCTCTTTGTTTTATATTCATTTCAAATAATGAGAATCTGGAGGTTGCTCCAGAGCTAATTCAACTGCTCAAGCCCTTGGTGGGCACAGTGGTTCTTTCCTTTTTTCCAGTGAGCCATTCTGAAGCAGCAAACTTGCTCTGTGGCTTCAATCTACTTAATTTCCTTCTTCACAGTTCCAAGCAGCTATGAAGATGGCAGTGTCTAGAGGCATTGAAAGGGAAAGATTCTTTTCTCACAAACTGTTTTGGAAAGAATACAAAAGGCCAACCATTCATGGAAGCTCCCTTCCCCTTAGTCTCATAGAATTCCTTCACTTAATTGAGGTAGGTTTATGCCTTACAGCTGGAGAAGAGGCCAAGTCTCCCCCTTAAACCTAGAGGTTTTATAGGCAAGAAGAGAAAAAGCTGTAGCTGTTGCTTTAGCAGCTAATAGTGTGCTTTGTTGGCCTGTAGACAGCCTGACATTGGCCCAAGTGGGAGGTCCTCTGTGTGTCACACAGTGGTGGACCACGTGATTGTGGTGAGAGAGACAGTTACACATCCTATTTCATCACCACTGTTGCAGCTTCATTTTTGGCAATGACTCTTATTTCATGATGACTTCTTTACAGTCTTCTTTAGGTGCTATTTAAAAGATAGGAGCAGGGAGAATAAAAAGGTACACTTCCTGTTTTCTCCAGCTAGGGCATTACAAAATCTTCTTCTTACCCTACTAAAGTTTGTGCATTCTTGCTCATTATCAACCCCTACACCCATCTACCATGGCAAATACCAGTTCAGGACTTATACCTAGGGAAGTCATTTATTACCGTGAGGTTAGTAAAGGACGTGTGCATTTCTGACACTCATCATTACAGTGAGTTGGAATTCATTTTTTCGAGTCTAGTGAAATTTCATTAAGCCTAAATGTTTTATCTCTTATAATAAGACATGAAAAGAATTATGAGAAATAATCTGCTGTATTTTTGGAACAGATGCATTTAGTAATAGGTCAGATGAGCAAATTTGGCTATAAATCATTTGAAGTACAGAACTTCTCAGGTGCTATCAAATGGGACAATATGTTTTTTAGGTGATATTTTGATTTTAGATCATTTAAACTATTTAGATTTCATTTAATTTCTGAAACTCCATATGCTAGAGATCTTTCTTCTAACTTCTTTTTATTTTTTTCTAATTCTAAATCTATTTATTTTTCATGAGTGGTGATAAATACTGCAACTCTGATTAATGACTAGCTTGTGTGTGTGTGTGTGTGCACATGAATTTTAAGATGATTTTCTGCAGAATCATCTTCTGTTCCATTTTTTAAGACATTACTATGACAAGCCACAGTATTCTGAATAAATTATGTCATTCATTCATGGCCGAATTAGATATTTGCTTTCCAATGTTATACATCCCAATTTATGCCAGATGAATGTACTGCTGATGACACCATTTAACTTATACATGAGACTATGAAGTTTATTTTGGTTTTTACATTTTAAAAGATATGTTATTTCTAATATTTGGTGGACCTAACTTTTTAGGTAATGCATCTTTGTAGTTTTAACAAATTTTATAATTACCTATATACAGCTCTATGTGAATAAAAAAAAATAACAGCTAATCACATACAGAAACTGTGCTAATTCATTGGTGCAAACTACTTGAATTTGTATATGGTTTGTAAGGAAACTACATGTGCATTTTTGTGTGTTTTATGTTTCTTGTACAAGACCAGATGATTTTTCTCTAGAAACATGGGAGAGGAACACTTAGAAAGTGTTGAAATTAAATTGTAACCTAATATTTACTCTGGATTATATAATAAAATGTCAGTGGTTTATGGAAAATATAGTAGATATTATTAGATCTACATATCCTTATTCTGAGGGAGATATTTCTGATATCTGTTTATGTATTTTCTATAAATTTTAAATTTTCATCTGTCTCATAGCTGTGGAATCAGTAATCAGTTTTTAGTTATATTTGAATAATAATCTTTGGTGTATTTTTAAATCTGTGTATTTCTAAATGTTCTTTTTTTAAACCAGCATTACTGTTGTTGGGAATCACACCTTATTTTTCATTTTAATGATTACAATTATAAATGACAACATACTTTTTTTTCACTAGAAAATCAGTGTGAAAATAAGATCTCATAAATCAGATTTTCTGATCTTTGCCCCACGTATCATTTGGTATAAAAAAAAGTTCTCATATTCTACAGATGAAGATTACTCATACTGAGCAAATCTAGACAAAACAAAAACTGTGATTCATCCTTAGTTAAGATAATCATTTAAGAATTCCAGAAAAGAAGTTGAGGGGTATAGTTTTTTCCCAATTAAACATGATTCTTTTTTTTTTTTTTTGAATGTTTTTATTACAAAGAAATGATAAATGTTTGAGGTGGCAAATATGCTAATTACCCTGACTTGATCATTACAGTGTATACATGTATTGAAAAATCACATGGTACCCCATAAATATGTAGAATTATTGTGATAATTAGAAATAAAAGAAAAAGAAAAAAAAACCTATCACTGAATTGTTCTAAACCCCACAATTGTTCTTTATCCCACAAATAGGATAAGTGCTTTAAGAAGCAAAGCTCCTGCAACTGTAATTATAGGAGTATAGGAGGGTTGATCACTTGAGCTACATTAGGAAGGAGAGAAAGAGCTCAGGGAATCTGAAAATAAGGGTCCTCCCACCCCACTGTGGAGTAGGAAGAGGTGAGAGCCAGCTGTACAGGATCATCTTGAGTTAAACATGATTCTTAATTAACTTTTCTTTCTTAAAATTTTGAACTTTACAGGAAGAAGGAAACAAAAATACAACTTTTACATTGTGTTACAAGGCTATAGGGAAGGTCACTTCAGGGGTGCTTACCCTTGGTTCCATGTGTACTGCAGCCACATATCAGATGGTGACTAAGGCAGAAGTTGAGTGTGTGTGCTTTGCATCTTAGCTACCTGGGCTCATTCACTTTTAGCCAAATCTTAGCTCAATGTCTCAGTGTGTGATTCCCCAGACCTGCAGACTCAGAACCACCTGGAAATTTGCTAGAAATGCAAATTCTCAGGCTGCACCTCAGGCCTATGCTGGAGGCAGGACCCAGAATCTATTTTAATATGCCCTAAGGTAATAGTGGTGCTTCTTAGAGCCTGAGAAACTCTGTCCTAGCATCTATCAAGGGTTGCTCTGCTAATTCAACAAAATCGTGTGACCTGATATTTTCAAAAGTGCTTGAAATATGGTGAGTACTCTGAAGACACAGATTGCTCTTAAAAGTAGTAGGATAGCTCCAACAAGTAAATAATTTTAAAACCAGCCTCTGACATCACAATTCCTTCTACCAATCATTGTCTGACCAAAGACTGCAAATACATGACAGTAATACATACTTTAAAAAGTGAATGTTATTAAATTCTCATTCCATAACATCTTTCATGTTATTTGTATTCCTTAAACTGCCTCTTATTTCATTTTCTAAATGAAATTAATTTTTATTTCAGTACAAATTCATTTTTCCCTGTCTGCTATCTTCATTTCATACTTTACTCATTTTTTGTCTCAATATTTTATAGCACATTCTTTAAACATTATAATAATGTATAATATCAAATACTTGAAGAAAATTCATGTTTGGAAAGATTGATTGGTTAAAATCAATGAATATGAAAAAGTGGCTCCTTTGTCTAGTCTAAAAGTGAGATATCACCTTTTCTCTGTCACACAAATAGGAAGGTAAATATAATTCAGTCATTAATAATAAAATGTCATTTTATATAAGAACTCAGATTATGTCTCATACAGTTTAATAGTGTAAAATTGTATGATAAGTCTTTGTAAGAGAAATACTCTCCTAATTTATTCTTTTGTATCAAGTTCACACAAGATTTAGTTGAAGGTTGGAATAGGGAGCTAATGTTTATAAGGTTTTCACTATCCAATAAATGACATTTTATAATCTTAGCTGCATCAGCAGGAAATGTTTGGATTCACTTATGTTCAGTCATGGACTGTGCTCTACACATCAACAACATACTCTCTCCTAAAGAGAGTGTTCAACTTTGAACTCAGAACTCTCCTTTGCCATCCTCATTCAAGTCATTCTCCAGTCATGCAATTCCAGACTCTGTCTCTTACCATCTCTTCACCTGAGCCCTCTGCTCTGGGTGATATTTTCATGGTGTCTCCATGTGTCTTTCTTCTTTTTGTCTTTGCTTAAGCTCTCTTCTAATCTAGAAAGCCCTCTCCTTGCTTTTCTAAGTCATTCCCATAGTCTTGACTATTTGCTGGATTTTGATCCAAGTTTAATGGGGGTGCTCTTGATTCTTTGCTTTGTGGACACTAGAATTAGAAATAAGGACTAGAAATGGAGGGCTAGATGGGTGATAGATAGGCTGATTGTATCCAGGGAATTCAATGAGTTGAGATTGTATTGCAAAGAATGGTTAGGAATGTTACCCAGTCTTATTGTCACCTCAAAATTCTATTTAGTTTAAACACTTGGGTTTGTTTATTATTAGAATTCTGTCTCTAAGTGCTTTTTAAAAATGATCCATGGAATATTTGTGACTGTGAGAAACAATGATATATTGCCCTGTGTATATATTAATGAAATGTGATACATCAAAGAATGTCTCTGGGATGGCAGAGTGTTTTCCAAGCATTTGTGAGGCCCTAAGTTTGCTCTTCAGCAGTGCAAAAAAAGAAAAGAAAAACTCATCTTGAGCAATCAGGAGTGAATATCAAATGTGTCCTTATTATAGTTAAGCTAATCCAAAAATTGTTTCTCAACTTTAGCATTATTACAGTTTTGAATTGAATAATGCTTTTAGGTGTGAGGCTGCCCTGTGCATTGTAGGATGTTTAGTAGTAATTCTGGCTTCTACATGCTGGATACCATAGAAGTGTGCACCACTCTTCCCACAAAAATTGTGATAATAGAAAATGTCTCCAGATATTGTTACATGTCTTCTACTAGGAATAATCATCCTAACTTGAGATTCAGTGGTTCAGACTATAAATACTGTTTTACTTGATGGTACTGAGACTTGAATTCATGCCTTCATGCTTGCTAGGCAGGCAGTCTACCACCTGAGCAACTCTGCCAGCCCTATTTAGTCTTAGATATTTTTGAGCTAGGGCTTTGCAAACTATTTGCCCAAACTGACTTTGAAATGTGATCCTCCTGATTTCTGCCTCCTAAGTAGCGAGGATTACAGAAGGCACCCAGCTTATAAGTACTTTTGATTTTTAAAAATTCAGCAGGTATTGTGGCACACATCTTTAATTCCAGTACTCAGGAGGCTGAAGTAGGAGGATCATGAGTTCAAGGCCATCCAGGGCTGTGTAGTGAGATTCTGTTTCTGTAGAAATCAGTTCTCAAGCTAGTATTGTGAATTGTGGACCCATTTGCGCTTACAAGCTATATTTGCACAAACATATTTTAAACTTTAACACTTTTTTGTTTCTTTCTGTGTAGCTGGGTTTGGGACTCTCAATGAATACATATGTTAATTCTACTTCTTCAAGTTTTCTAAATTGTCTATCTGGTCCAAATAGTGTGCCATATTAAACTAATATGAGCACCACCTGAGTTGTCTTAATATTAATGGATGTGGAACAATCCAACATTACTTTCTTTTTTTAATAGTACTACATAAATAAAAACATCTTCTTCGACAAATTTTATCTCAGTGATGCAAATTCAAAGAAAGAAGGGGAAAGAAACAGTGTCATGACCTTGAGAAGGAAACTGAGAAATACAATAAAATACACACAGCACACAACTTTGGTGAGGATAAACAACAAATAGAAAAAAGTATAAATTAATTAAAAATCACAACAAAAAATTCATAGGGACCGATGTTAACCAGAAGATACATGGAAAAAAATAGTTATGTGTAACAAATAATGCAAATTAAAATGAGATAATCATTTTGCTACTAAGATTGGAGAAAATCTGAGAAGATTTTGTGATTCTTCAGTTACATGGGCTTGCATATGTAATTGCATATATATCTCCAATCCCGCTGAGGACTTTTACATTTTTTTCCCTTGACCAGGACATACTAAAATATTTTATTAAGGTCACAAACTAGTTTTTTTTTTTTTTTTCCAGTACTGGGAATCAAACCCAGGGCCTCATGCATGCCAGGCAAACACTTAACCACTGAGCCATATCCCCAGCCCCAAGGTCACAAACTATATACCATCCATGTTTTTAGGCATACAGTAAATGTGAATAGGTCTTAGGCAGGCAAGAGCAAATCTAAGCCACTGGATTCTAGCTGGGGATAGGAATGGCAGGAGTGCATTTCTTATAGCTGCAAGCCTACAGTGAAAAGCAGCTTCCAGACACCTTCAAGTTGTTATCTATGGTAAATAATTGATTTCAAGGGTCTGCTAAAGGAAGTAAATCTGGGAGATTCCTTTAAGGTGGTGGGGGCATGTAACAGAGCGTGGATGTGGCTGAGAGTTTCTAGGGCTTTTATTAGAAATATGCTTCCATAGCTTAAAAAATACTCCTATATGTCAACCCATATTTCAGTACTAGATACTTGGTTCATCTAATGTAACCACATTTGATTTCCAAGTTTAATTTGAGTTTCAATAGTACTTTTTAAATTACAATAGTTTAAGCTCATTGGGAACACGTTTAGTCCATGTTTTTTCAAAAATGTTGGCTTAAAAAAACATATACTTCACACAGGGAAAAAGTCCTAAGTAGAAATTTTCCTTTGATATTTCTGTTTCCTTCCCTGTCTTGCACCAGGGCTCAGATAAAAGACTGTGCCAAGAGAAGGTATTTTAACTTTGCAACACCTTTAATATTTATAAAATGATTAGAGCACTTGATTGTTGAGTAGGCTTGATTTAGAACTGAGATTTTTTTCTCCCTAGGCATATATTTTAATTTGCATTCCACTCACTGCCAAAAAAGAAAGTTGGCAAGATAGAGGAAGAAAAAAAAAATAGGTCACAAAATGTAAAAGTCAAAAGCAGTCATTCCAAATTTGTGTTTTATATATTCACTCAGATTTTGGTCTCTTCTTATTTCCCAACATCTTTACAATCACATATGCACATAGCTGTTCAGAACCCTTGACTGCAACCTGTGACCCAGCATCCAAATGCCTTCAGCTGATCCTTCTCGCCTTGCAAATTAGGACTCTATAAAACTTGTCAGGCAGGATTCCTTAGTTTTATATGCAAATAGCTAAGAATTGGAGTTAAATACTGCATGATGTTCATTAATGTCACTGAACATTCTAGCCTAAATAACATCAGGGTTAAAGACATAGGAAATTCTAAGCAGTTTATTCAAAACAGAAGAAATTAACAAATACAGAAGAAATAGAAAATAAGTGAATCTATGTAGGTGTGATAAAAATCTCTCATTAACCAAACCATAGCTCTGGAGAATCCATCCTACCTGAGACACAGAAAAATCATAGACCTTGTTGGGGCAGAGCTAAATGTTTGAGTGGCCACCAGTCATCACTGATGCTATCTGGAAGTTCCCTTTGTTCTAATTAGGAAAGAAGAGAGACACAAACCCATTCTCCAACAGAGTAGACCCTTTCAAATTGCTCACTTCCATCCATGATTTTCTATTCCTAAGTCCTCAAAGTAGTCCAAGATACCTTGCTTTCTTCTGCTTCTTACAGTCCCCGATGTAACATGGCCCTCCTTTCTTCTTATGTTCCTCCTTTCTGTCACTGTCATATATACATCCATGATAGAGTGGGAGGCCTTACATTTGTATCAGGGCTTACATTGTGATGGGGTAAGGACATGTCCCTTAGTGACAGATCATAGTCTTTTACCTTTACTAATATAAAATTAATCTTTTCCCCTTTGTTGTAAGTTTTTGCCTAAATCTCATTATTATCTGAGGACACAGTGGAAAACGGATAGGCTTTCCTGGAGCTTGTAGTGTAGTGAGAATAATAGAGTAGGACCATTTTTTTAGGTGAATCAGGGCTAACATTGACTGTGATGAGAACTAAGAATTGTAAAGTACACTGGAAGCAATGTGCATAAATTGAGGAAGGGATTAGGACACACATTCCATTTAGGACAGATACCTCAGCTACTCTGAAGGAAAGGTACAAAGGATGTCCCACGATTGGGTTTCCAGAACTGATAGAAGACAAAGACCCCTGGCATGTTGCATTGGAGACAAGGCAGAGGCCACATCAGGTTCTCAGTATCTGAGTTTGTGGTTGCTTTTTATAGGACATCCATTACACTGAGTAAAATCTTCTGATTGAGGACATTTTCTCCTTTAACATCTCTTGCATTGGTTAAGTCTCCTTTAAGAATAATAGTAGTCAAATGTAAGCTCTCCATTTTCTGTCTTCCATATCTATTTTCCCCATATTTTTATTTTTGTGATTTTTTTTTCCTTCTGTTTTCTAGGTGGGCTTCTTAAGTTGATTTTTCAAGTGTTTGGCATCAATTTTGTTTTTTAGTGCCTCCAGTGTGGGTTTGTAGTATGATTTTCCTATGGCAATCATCTTAATATCTCACACTCTCTTTTGTAAATGATTGTGTAGTGATGTTTCCTGTAAGCTCCATTTTGCTTTTGGTTAATTGGAATGAGACCATGTTATTTTTGCATTTGTATGGAAGCCATGTTGGTTTTGAATTATAATACAATTGGAATTTTCTTCTGGATCCTGTAGCAGATCTGGATAAATCTTTTTGATAATCTCAAGTATTTACTCTTAGGGTTTATTTAGTTAAGAGTTTAGTAGAAGATAGAGTTAAACACAATACTTAGTGCTGATTCTTTAGCAGAAGGGGACTCTTCAGACAGACAGAGCAGGCTTGACTATTCCACAAGACAGAGCTGCTAGACTGGAGTCAGCTAATAGCTATAAATGAAGAAAACAAACAAGGGTATATGACCTGTGACACATAAGAAACTAGGGAATACCACGGAGTGTGTGTAAGTGTGTGTGTTATTCTGAATGCAGCAGAATACATAATTTCTCAAAACAAATTAGGCCACATGACAGGATGTTTAACAGTGATCTACATGCTAGACCTAAAGTTAGAAGGTTTTTAACAGATGAACATCTATTTCTTGTGAACATTTAATAATTCACTTTTGTCTGCTTTGGCACATAAGTCTCAGATAATCAAACCTGGAGATTTTGAACTATGAAAAACTTTGATTTCCATCAGGATTTGTGCTCTTTGCCTACTCAGAATACAAGGTAATATTCCAACAACCACACCAAATATAGATGCATACATGCAACACACACACACACACACCCATACCACCCATATTTCCATACATGTCTCCTGAATACATGCCAGCTCCCCACATTCTGCCTCATGTTTTGGTATGTTCTTCGGTTTATGATAGTTGTCAGTTAGCAGGAGGGCAGGCATGGCAAGGGAAAAGAACCAGAAATCTAGCACTCATAGAGAACAGTACTGTAGGGCTCAAGGAATGAGCACTACTTTTCTTGCCTGAGCAACCCCTGCGAGAGACACAAAGCATCCCCCTGACTGTCCTGTATGACCTCTATTTCATGAAGATAGAAAGTATTCTAGGATTCTGACATTGGTCTGATAACTTAGCTTCACTTAGCAGTTATGGGTTTTCATCTTTTTTGCTTTATGCTTCAGTGGGGCTACTAACCAACTACAATTTTATTTTGTTTCTTTATTTTGTTTTATTTTGTCTGTATTTTTCTCCCAACGTCATTTATTAATGTATTTATTTGCCTTTCTGATTTTATTGATATTAATATCTGATGGAAATTACATTTTCTAGCATTATAGTATACAAAAATATTACTGAATTGATAATAGATTTTTATATCATTCCCTTTGCCAAAATTCCTTTTTCCAACTGAGGAAGAGCATCAATCTGACTACTGACTCTAATGGCTGAATTTATGATCCCCATGATACCACAATGGGAAAGAAGGATTCAAAGTTATTTTTAGAACTGGCTCACTACTAGGTGCTCAGAAACCCAGGAGGAAACAACTAAAATGGCATATGGGTGTGTAAGACAGAGTATCATTCAAGCCCACAGCTACAAAAATGCACACAGACAATGAACTTGTATACTAAGAGTCTCAAACACATAAAGAAATTTAATGCTAAGGTAGTCTGAAACCTCTCCAGATGGAACATTTAATAGAACATTCTGTTAAGGTAAGTAAAGGTATCCAAAGAAAAGAACAAAAATATATACCACTAAAAATTTGCTAGCAATTATAAAATAAATGCATGAACTATTAAAACAAGAGGAGAGAGTAAGTAAAACAATCTTGGACATGAAATTATAAAAAAGTTAAAGAGGAAATCAGTGAATTAGAAGAAAATTCTATTAACACCTAATTCTGTAATTATTTTACTTTGTATCTTAAAAAATGTCAGAAGTTTCCACTGATTTAGGATAAAAATTTCACATCTCGGTCTGGTCTGGACATATTTGCATCTGTGTGTTTCAATAGTCCTTCTCTGTAATCTTACTCTCTATGCTCTTAGCTTTCTCACTCTTCTCTTTTCTGTTTCAGAAAATCCAATTCATCAACTTTCCAAAGATGTCATGTAAGTGAGATCAGGGGTCCCTGGCATAATAATTACATGTTGTGCTGGCCTCAATGCAAAGATAATTACATACTTACTTACATGTACAAAATTGCGAGCACCAAAATAGCAGAATTTAGGTGTTAATGTTCGTTACCATAGCCTCAGCACTTAAAACAAAAACTGGATTTTATGAGGCAGGTAATACATTTTTTGTCCAATGTGTGATTGATGTGATTGTAGGTTTTCTCTTCCTAGATTAAAAGTTTCCTGAAAGCACAGCAGCACCATCCTCTTTCCTTTGTCAGGATATTGTCTGTTCAAAGTACAGTAGAGGATAAATAGTTTTAAGTGAATAAAAGAACATTTTAGAATTTAGCAAAGCAGAATGTGTAGTGTTGTGGCTGTGTTCATGTCTGACCCTCTAAAAGATAGAGTTTCCTGACTCTTTTATGCATCTTTTTACGTCTGTAGGACCCAATACAATCCTCTTCAATAAGTGGTGGCTTGACAATTATTTGATTGAATAAGAAAATGAAAGGAAACATCTACAATAGTTCTAGCAAATAGGATAAAAGATAGGAAAAGCATTATTTCTTGAAACCTACAGAACTTAACCCTAGAATGCAGAGCTGATATCACACCAGGAAAATTATTACCTTAACAGAACACATCAAAAGAAAACATTGCTAAAGTCTATATAATTATCTCAATTGCTGAGAAAGTATCTGATAAAAATTCAACAACTATTCATCATAAACATAGCAAAAATAATAGAAAAGAGGGTTTCTTTTTACACAAGGCAAAAAGCAAATGTGCCAATAAGTATTGCCTTTTATTTAGAAATATGACAGACTTTCTAAAACAAATAAGAATAATATAAATGACTCACTTCATCATTGCTGCTGAGATTATTTATGTCAATATTAAAATTGGTATTAAACATTAAGAAAACACTGAAAATATAGTCACTAAACTTCAAAACCTTTAGTATGCTATTAAAGATAGACTGGCATTAAAGTACATTGATTTTTAATGTGTATGGTAGTAAGAAAAAATGCAATTGTGTGATACTAGGACTAAGGAATTGAAAGGTAAGCAAAATTAATACACTAAGTACTAATAGGGTGAATTAGAAAATAGAGTAGCAGTTAAAAAATATTGCTGAACAAATGCATCACCTTGAACTATGCTCCTAGCCCCCAAATGACAAGTCATAACAACATTATCCTAAACTAAAATTCCATTGAGTATAATTTTCAAAGAAAAAAACATGATTTCTCCAAAAATATAAACCAAAATTCTACTGTTGCTATTATTACCAGTTGGGGCGGCATCAATTAGATATTGAATAACAATAGGATAGTCTCAAAGTATAATTTCTCATACATATAATGCCTTGAGTGGTATGTTTTATTGACAGAAAGAGAGAGCGAGAGGCAGGGTACAAGATATACCTTTCCAGGACCCACAGTCCCAGTGACCTACTTCCTCCAACTGCACCCCACTCCTAAAGTCTCCACCACCTCTCAATAATACTATCAGATTATTTTATCAGTATTTAGAGGTAGGAAACTGAGTTTCAAAATGCTTACTTAGCTTTCCCAACATCTCCTGATTCGTTGGTCCAGATTTAAATCTCCAGCTATTAGATATTTAGTCTGTGTTTCCATGGTAAGGCTCACGCTCATTCAAGAGTCAGTAATTGCTAACTGTAATTATTACTATTACTAGGAAACTTTGAAACATTTTGGAAAACTTTCAATTGACAAATACGGAGTTTTCCTAACTTCTTTTGAGGTTAGGAAACTTGTGTTTGTATTTCCTGCCTGTGTGCTGCAATGCATTGCTTGTCTTCTTGTAAATCCTCTAAGAGCCAGATGTTGGTGATACACATGAGGCTCTTAGATCTACTTCCTCTGTCACCTATCCCATGACATCTCTCCTTGTTCCTCTTCATCAGCTTTACTGTATGTGTCTTTTTATTTCTTTGTAAGAGCCAGAATTGTTTTGCCTATCACCACTACTATTCTTTTCTTTAGTCAGATATTGGACTGTGAGTTAATGAATTCAAATTTCAAGCCATCCATTCTGTTGTGGTGGCTGTTCTTTGCTTTCTGTGTGGTGCTGGAGACACTACAGGAGCTCTTCCTGAGCACCTAACAATTAATTGACTCTCTCTTGTATTAGACAACCAGAGTAGTATTATTTTCTCTTACTGCATTCTTTACTGATTTCAAACCCAGTGCTTTCTCACTGTATCTTCTCTTTGTTTCTGACATTCCTGTTTTCACTTGCTAGATTTGGTCAAACTGGAGTGGGCTGAGGTGATATTCTGCCATTTTCCTGGTTGTCTGTGCCTATGCCAGCATAGACACACATGTTAAAATTACTATGGCAATGAACCCTTGCAATCAACCATAAATCATGCTAGTTATTACAGATGCATTGAGCACTGCCTGAAGTTCTCAGAAAGCTGAGGAATGCTTTAGTACCGGGTTTGATTAGGAGAAAATCTTGAAGGGTTTTTCTTCCTCATCTTGATTATTCTTTTACCTTATATCTAATTTCATCTTATGACAAAGAAGATGTATGAAATTGTGTTTGAGACAGTACACTAATGTTTCCATCTGAATATTGCCTTTTCATCGTTTTGATTAGAAACACTCGATAAATGGTGTTGACATACTCTGGGAATGATTTCTATAATGAAAGGGGATGGTGAAGTGGAGAGGATTCAGTACAAGATTCTTAAAAACACTCCTCTTGAATACAAAGAACATAGTGTGGGAAGATGACCTTGTAGGAAATGTTATTACAAAATCACAGTTAAGCCTTTTCACTCTTTCCATTTCTCTGAAACATCTTGTCTTTCTGGGTCATCTCCCTACTTTTCTTTATTAATTCTTACTCTGAGCCCTGGTGTTAGGGGTCACCTTCCTTTTTTCATTTTAGTTCATGGAACTTGCTGCTTAATTAAGTTATTCACAAGTCTGACTGTCAGCTCCACAGTTCCACTCACCATTTCTCTTTTTAGACCAGAGATCCCCTGTGTAATAGAATACTTAGAGATGATCCCTGGTATTGCAGAAGTCCCTGCATGAGTATTCAGAACAGACTCTCCAAAGAAGCTTTTTTCACATAACTCTAGTATGAGGGCAAACCTAGACAATACCAAGTTCTAGAGAACCCTAGTAGATTTCCAATTTATAATTATAATTTCTAAAAGGTTTTAAAATTTCTATGTGTTGGCAAAATATAACTGAGTGATTACAAGACAGTAAAGGCATTTACAAATATATAAATTTAGTGGTGTGTGTTGTGGAAGTTAAGTCCGAGTGTAAAGTTGGGGCTTTTGTGAATGTGAGGTACAGATTTAATTTAGTCTAACCTAATATTGTGATTACATTCTATAGGGAAAATAATAGCTAAATAGAGTTGTCATGTTCTTAACAGAAATAAGGTTAATATAGAAGAGAAAATACATGAGTTTTCATGTAAAAATATACTATTTTGGTGATGTCAGTGGATAAGTCATATAACTTGCCTATACTTTATTTACTTCATTTTTTTTTTCTATTTGCAGTATTACTCACCAAATTGTTTATAATTGGATGACTTAGGGGCAATGTGTTTGTAGAAATAAAATATTTTGAACTGTAGAAGACTTTTGGATTTAAAATGACAAGAGTCAAGATGGCATAACTCTTTTTCCTAATGAAAATTAACTTAAAGTATCCCAAGGGAGATTCAAACTTAAGTGAAAATAACTTTCAGCAAAATACATGAGGTTGGGCTCCTGATCCCAATATCCATTTCCAAAAATGGATGACATACCCTTCAGAACAGATACTCTCTTTTTTGGACCAACACACTGTACAGGAAAATAGTGGAAACCCATTGAACTTAAAGGAGGAACTAGAGAACAAGAGTCTGAATCTGGAGATACTGAGATGAGACCCCCCCACACCCGTTTTACAGGAAAAGGTAGAATGGAGGGCTAGGCTAGAGGAGAAGTTCCTTTGGGAGCAGTCCTGAGTTGCTGATCACCCTTGACTAGGGAGACATAAAAGCTAAATTAAATAGAAATACCCACTGTAGTATGTTTCATGGTCAACCAAGGACAATGCTTTCACATTGGATCCCACTGTGACCTTCTCACATGTATTCCAAATGCTCACTTATCTGAAGAAAAACACCTACAGATAGTTTCAGCATACTCCCTCTGTGAAGAAAGGACCCTGACAAGGATAAGTAAAAAGATACTGAAGGAATAAAAAGGAAGAAGGAACAGATGAAAACATTCATCAGGAGAATTTTGCCATGAGAAAGCAAAACTAATGGACATATAGAAAACCACAGTTCAGCTACCTGCCTTAATAAAACAATACCTTTTTCTAAATGGTGTCTCAAAGTGGAGGCTCAAAAACCAGAAATTCAGAAAAAATTCATAGCAATGAAACAGGAAGAAGTAGCACCTAAGCACATATAGCAAGACAGCAGTAGAACAAGGTGTAGAATATAACATAAATGAAAGCCATATTGAAACTAACACAAAGCAAAATAGAAACTACTGAAAATATCCTACAGGACCAGAAGACTGAGCAGCACAATGAAATGAGATTAAAATGAAGAATATGCTAAAATTATTATAACATTGGAAAAAAATAATTTGCCTGGAAGACAAAAAACAGATTAACATACACCTAACTGGCATATATGCAGAGATGAGCATGAACATATGGAGGAAAAAATTATTTTTTTTAGAGATGAAGAGGTTTGGAGAATAAGTTTTTCTTTTTTTTAACAAGGATCATTATTTTTTTAATGATAAATATAGTTTTCTCCATTTTGCTGCTACATGACTTTTGTCAAGCTTTCAGAAAATAGCCAGCTGTCTAGGAAAGGAAGGATGATAAAGATCTGAGAGAAATCAGGACGAGGAAGAATGGAGTAAAATCTGCCTTCTGACATGCAAAGTAGATTGGTAGTAGGACTAACTAGGATTAGCTTTGCAATTTATCTTGAATCTACTGTTGGAAGCCAGTGGTCTGAAAAAAAATTGATGAAAAAACTGTTAGTAAACATTAAATGGTATGAAACTTTCCTTGTAAGGAAAAGTACTGCTGATATTTGTGGCTAATGGAGCAAAACGAAAATGTTATGAAGAATAGTAGCATAGAAATAATTTATCTAATAAAATTTTGAATAGCAGATAGGAGAAAAGGTGAGAGGTGGGATAATCATGGTGAGGTACTCATCTTTTATAGCTGAGAGCAAACAAAATGCCACTCAACAGTGATATATTCAATATCATATGTATAAGCCTTTGAAGGCCTAAAATAATATATCTAAATGAAGGAAGTAATGTTAGCAATTAAAGTGGAGTAATGCAGCAAGGAAAAGGATGGGAAGAAAGTCAAAATACAAATTTGTTGATATTCTAGTGAAAGAAAGTTCAATAGATGCCATGCAAAGAAATACTGGATTAAAGACATATCACCTTGAAGTAAAAAAGGTAACTAGTAGCAAAATCACTAGGTTTTCAAATTAGTAACAGTTACACACACCTACATACAAATTCATTCTTAGAATATAGCTAAGAAAAAGAACAAAGTGAAAAAAGTGCCATCATAAAGCATTATTTTAACCAGTTATATTAATAAGGGCACTATTAGGATATTTTAATACTTAAGTTACTTATTTCCACAAGAAATCAGTGGAAATAAGTATCTGTGCAGCAAATGACATAACCTCACATTTCTTACTGAAAAATCTACAGAAATTTCAAGGCAAAAGAGAAGAAAACACATTGATTGGAGGAAACTTAACTCAGCATAGGCAAGCCATTAATAAATATTAGTGAGCATATAGAAGACCTACAGAGCATAATTGATTCAATACATCATGTATCATTGTATTTGTATCCAATGAAGATGTTGCTTCATAAATTCTCTAAAACATTGGTGAAACAATTTCCTCTTGAATTGTATTAATGGTTTCTTGTTTAAGAACATTTTTATAAATATATTTAATAAACTGCTTGCAATTTCCTTACAAATTTATAGTTATTCACACTTAGAAATTCCTCTCTGATTACCCCAAGAGCTAAAGCTCTAAGCATAAGGTTAAGAGCCAGTACCAAAAATTTGGAGATCTGATTGCAAGTTGTTATGGGAGTTCTCTCAGTTATTTGAGGAATCAGATATTCAATTGGGTGGAGAAGACACAAAAAGGAAAAAATAGAGTCTTTTCTCTCAGAGGCCTCCAGTCTAATAGGGAAAATACACATTATGTATAATAATAAATAAGATCTCTAAGATAAACCCCAAAGTGTATAGGGGAGGGAACTTTGGTGTCAGCAACCAAAAGGATCTTACAAAAATATAAATCATGTCTCAAGATGCAAGAATCCAACTTGCTTGAAAATGTATAGGATGACTCATTTACATGGGACAAGTAATGGCTGGTATGCACAGCTAATTTTCTGGGCTTTATGGGAAACACATGACAAAATCTTGTATCTTTTCCTTGGGACCCCTGGTGACATTCTCTCTATTGTCTAGGCTTACAGAAAAGATGTGTCTCCTAGTTGGCAGTTGCTCTCATTCCAGACCCCATTTCTTATCTTTGCTCCAGTGCCTCAGCTTTCTGACCCTTTCTCACAGACTTTTATTGTTTTTTTCTCTTTTACTATATTCATAAATGTTATAATTTCTCAGAACCTTTGTTTTGTAGTCATTGATGAGATGGTCCATCAGGTGGGGCTATGAGAGAAGACATAAACAAGGCTTAGGAATGAAAGTATATTTGACTACAATTCCTAAAGTTAAGAAATACCACATGCTACGCAGTCCAGGCAGGAAAGATATTGTGGAGGTCAGGAAACAGAAAACAGGAGCAAGGAGAGGTTACAGAATACTTCTATTATTGGGGTGTCTTAGGGAAAGACAAGGCAAGGTAGAGAATATAGAATTGGCTGGTTTGAATAGGACCTGGCCTCTAGAGATTTCCCAGCACTTAGAGATTTCTCAGCCCTTGGCACTGGGATAATGAAGGCAGAGGAGAATTTACCCAGTGTATGGAAAGTATAGAGGAAGTGTGGTTCTTGATCAATTACTTTGCATGTCAAGGGCATGCACAGGCTGTACACTTTGCTATCTCTAAGAAGTGGCTATCCTTGAGAGGAGGGCATTTCTCGCTGGCAATAAAGCTTTTCTAAAATAGAAAAAAATATATACAGAAAACTAAATAAAATATTTACAGTGCAATCTTGTTCTGGCCCTTCTTTTCTCTGTACTTCCTTTCTATGGTGCCATTTATCCCAATAGCTCAAATTGCCATCTACATTCTAGTCACTTATCTGAGGTTCAGGTTTCAGCCTCAAACCTTATTGCCTTTCAGACATAAACTTTATAAATATATCCAAAACACAGCTCTTAGTTCTACTCCCCCATTTTTTCTGTTCCCTGATCATTTCCTTTTAAAATAAATAGTACCATCATCTAATCAAGAGGGCAAACTGGAAACCATGTGACTTTGTAAATTCCTACATAATCATCTCTTTCTTGTCCTACCAGTACCTTCTCATGCACACCTAAAAACATTTTAACTCATATACAAAACTTGTTGGTTCTTTCTTCAATATAAATCTGTCTGTGTGCCACCATAATCTTATTTTTTTTTTCTGTTGCTCTCTTCCTCCACCACAGTGATATTCTCCATAATCATTCTCCTGCATATTCCCTGGCTGAGAAGCATTCTCATTGTCTTCTAGCTGCCTTCAGAATGAAGCACAAAGCACACCCACCAACATCTACCCAATTTCCCTGCCTGCATGACCTGGTCACCTGTGTGTTTTGTCCAATCTCATTTTTGACTCTTCTGACACATGAAGCTCCAAACCTAGAAGTCTTTTAACATCTTCTAGAGGAATGTTTCTTGATTGAAAGAGATGATCTTAATTTAAAGAAATTTTATTTGAATAAAATATTCATTCATAGAAAAATGTCTAAATTACTCCATCTGCATGTTACTCTTCATCTTGGCAGTGTTAATTTCTTTAAAAGGACCTCACCACAAGCTGTTATCGTGTTTTTTTTTTTTTTTGGTTCTTTTATTTCCCCGCTCTTTATTCATATATTAATATGTACATACATTGTTTGGGTCATTTCTCCCCCCACCCCCTGCCCTCTCCCTCTCCTCCCCACCCCCTTCACTTCCAGGCAGAACCTGTTCTGCCCTTTTCTCCAATTTTGTTGAAGAGAAGACATAAGCAATAATAAGAAAGTCAAAGCGTTTTTGCTAGTTGAGATAAGGAGAGTATACAGAGAGACTCTTAGCATTACTTCCATGCACAAACCAAGTTACAAACCAAGTTGATTCATCTCTACAAGACCTCTTCACTGCTTCCTGGTCACCTTCCCATATTGACCACTGTCGCTTTAAGGTTTCTGTATTAGCTCCTCTACAGTGGGGATGTCAAACACTTTCATGTTTTGGGTTTTCTACCTATCCCCATTAATCCCGTATGTGCTCGCCCCTTGTCATGTGACCCAAGTCCAACAACATTACTGCCTTTGCCCTAGATCTAAAGTGCACATATCAGGGAGAACATACGATTTTTCGTCTTCTGAGCCTGGCTAACCTTGCTCAAGATGATGTTCTCCAGTTCCATCCATTTACTTGCAAATGATAAGATTTCATTCTTCTTCATAGCTGAGTAAAATTCTATTGTGTATAAATACCACATTTTCTTCATCCATTCATCAGTAGTGGGGCATCTTGGCTATTTCCATAACTTGACTATTGTGAATAGTGCTGCAATAAACATGGGTGTGCAGGTGCCTCTGGAGTAACCTGAGTTGCATTCCTTTGGTTTTATCCCCAGGAGTGGGATTGCTGGATCATATGGCAGATCTATGTTTAGCTATTTAAGAAGCCCCCATATTTTTTTCCAGAGTTGTTGTACTAGTTTGCATTCCAACCAGCAGTGTACAAGGGTTCCTTTTTCCCCACATCCTCACCAACAGCTGTTGATGGCCATGTTTTTGATGATGGCTATTCTAACAGGAGTGAGGTAGAATCTTAGTGTGGTTTTGATTTGCATTTCCTTTATGGCTAGAGATGGTGAGCATTTTTTCATGTGTTTTTTGGCCATTTGAATTTCATCTTTTGAGAAGGTTCTGTTTAGTTCAGTTGCCCATTTCTTTCTTGGTTCATTGGTTTTGGGAGAGTTTAGTCTTTTAGGTTCCCTATATATTCTGGTTATCAGTCCCTTGTCTGATGTATAGCTGGCAAATATTTTCTCCCACTCTGTGGGTGGTCTTTTCAGTTTAGGGACCATTTCTTTTGTTGTGCAGAAGCTTTTTGATTTTATGAAGTCCCATTTGTCCATCCTTTCCCTTAGTTGCTGAGCTGCTGGGGTTCTATTGAGGAAGTCCTTACCTATACTTATTACTTCCAGAGCATTCCCCTCTTTCCTGTACTAACTTTAGAGTTTTGGGTCTGATATTAAGGTCCTTGATCCATTTTGAGTTGATATTTGTATAGGGTGATAAACATGGATCTAGTTTCAGTTTCTTACAGATGGATACCCACTTTTCCCAGCAACATTTGTTGAAGAAGCTGTCTTTTCTCCATCACGTGTTTTTGGAAACTTTGTCAAAAATAAGTTGGGTTTAGCTGTGTGGATGTATATCTGGGTCCTCTGTTCTGTTCCACTGGCCTTCCTATCTGTTTTTGTGCCAGTACCATGCTGTTTTTATTGCTATTGCTTTGTAATAGAGTTTGAAGTCAGGTATTGTGATACTTCCAGCATTGCTCTTTTTGCTGAGTATTGCCTTGGCTATTTGTGGTCTCTTGTGTTTCCAAACGAACTTTAGGGTAGATTTTTCAATCTCTGTGATGAATGTCATTGGGATTTTGATGGGCATTGCATTAAACATGTAGATTGCTTTTAGTAGTATAGCCATTTTCACTAAGTTGATTCTACCAATCCATGAGCACGGGAGATCTTTCCACCTTCTTTAGTCTTCCTTGATTTCTTTCTTCAAGGGTTTGTAGTTCTCTTTGTATAGGTCATTCACATCCTTTGTTAAGTTTACTCCTAGGTATTTGACTTTTTTTTTTTTTGAGGCTAGTGTAAATGGAATTGTTTCCATATTTTCTTTCTCAATTTGTTCGTTGTTGGTGTATAGAAAAGCTAATGATTTTTGTAAGTTGATTTTGTATCCTGCCACCTTGCTGTAGCTGTTTATGGTGTCTAGGAGTTTTTGGGTAGAGTTTTTTGGTCTTCAAGATATAGGATCATGTCATCTGCAAATAGGGATATTTTTCCAGTTTCTTTACCTATTTGTATTCCTTTTATTTCTTCTTCTTGCCTGATTGCTCTGGCTAGGAATTCCAAGACTATGTTTAATAGAAGTGGGGAGAGTGGGTACCCTTGCCTCATTCCTGATTTTAGGGGAAATGGTTTCTGTATGATGTTGGCTATAGGTTTGACATATATAGCCTTCACAATGTTGAGGTACAATCCTTCTATTCCTAGTTTTCTTAGAGCTTTTATTATGAAGTGGTGTTGGATATTGTCAAAGGCTTTTTCTGCATCTATTGGGATGATCAAGTGGTTATTGTCTTTGCTTCTACTAATGTGCTATATTACATTTATAGATTTGCATATGTTAAACCACCCCTGCATCTGTCACTTTATAGGAATGTTTGCTAACCTTTGGACTAGGGTATAATCTTTATTAATGTCTCTTTCAATTAATAATTAATTAAGGGATTAGATTTTGTTCATGCCTTCCACTATCACCTAGTTCCTACCCTATTAAGTACTACGCATTTACTTAATCAATAAATAAAGCTTTCTGTGACCTTTCCATCCCAAGCAATCTCCCACTGCACACAGTGTTTTGCTTATCATAACACTTTCTCTCCCGTGGTGTAATATCTCGTGGGGCCCTTTATCTTCCCATAGCACTCAGCATTTTGGCCTTGTATTTGAATCATGTGTGCACATGGCAAATCTGGCCTACTGGTGTGGCACTGTGTTAAGTAAATTGTATTTTGAGCATGACAGTTTGCCAGTCTGTGAGATGCGTAAAAGCAGGGATTGTGCTTCTCTTGCTGACCCGGACACCTGCCCAGCACAAGTCACATTGTAGACAGTTTGTAATGCACAGATGAGTCTGTATTGTGCTTCTGTGTTAATAAGAAGTTAACAGTAGAACTGTGGCAACGACAGGCATTATTCTGCACAGTTCACCCCCAGACAAACTTATGCACAAATAAAAACCTCATTTCCACTTGATTCACTTCATTGCTGTTTCTAATCAGGAACATGAAGATAGGGTTTTTGTGCTCTGTACTTTTATAGTTATAGGTTTGAATCCCAACTCGGCTATTTACCAAGTAACTGTGAAGAAGAGACAAAATCTGGCCTTTGGTTTTCTTATCTCTCAAATGCACATAAACATAGCCACCTCCCAGAGCTGTAGTAGGCAGCACATTTGGAGAGGACATGGCCCCTAACTCACTGTAAGTGGTCAGTAGAGGTCAAGTGAGTTCCCAAGTCTGTGACTTCCACTCCAAACCTCCCTGCTTCCCCCAGCACGTGCTTCTGCCAAGTTAGTCTCCTGGGATATGGAAGCCAAGCTTCTTATTTAAATTCCCTGCCTCCTGTGATTCGTGATACTCCATTCAGTTTTTCTCATCATAATACATTGCATTACAATCTGCCACATTTCTGAAGCCAGAACTCTGAGTCATTATTGCTATTTCCTACATCTAGTCCATAACCAAGTCCTTTGAAATATATCTTTAATCTGCCCATTTCTCACTTTATTGCTCTGTCATCTGTTTAGCTCAAACTATTTTCTTTTCCTGATTTGATAGAAAAATCTTCCTAAAGGTATCCTTCTATCACCTTCTTCATATGAAAACTTGAAATTTTGACCACACGCATAGGCAATGTCTTTTCAGAAACTCCTGATACAGATGATTGTTGTTAAATCCACATGCTTTGGTTTACAGAGACCCAAGGATGCTGCCTCTAACTTTTTCTAATGCCCTGGAGTTTTTTCATTGTGTCAAGCTCAAAGCCCCTTGGATAGAGGACAGTGATTTCAAAGACCAAACTGTTTCCTGCCTCAGCACCTTGCACATTCTATCCCTTCTGTCTGTAAATTTCTTCATCTCATTGCCTGGACCATCTTTCTGACAACATGTGTCAGCTAAAAATTTACCCTTGGAGACTGCTATGAATACCTTGTTCTTTCTGCTTATTCTTGTTTTTAGAATCCTGTTTTTCTTCCTTATCACAATTTGTTTCTGCATGTGTCACTTAATGATGTCAATGGATTCTGAGAAATGCATCCTTAGGCAATTTTGTCATTGTGGGAATGTCAAAGAGTGTACTTACACAAACATAAATGGAGTAGCCCTATTACACACCTTAGCTGTTGTGGTATATACCACTGTATATGTGGATTCTTGTTGACTGAGGTGCTATAGTGTGTTGCAAGACTGAATTGCAAGTACTTTTTACTTTTGTTTGACATTCCTAGTACTTTATATACTTTATAAAGGCCGAATCATGTCTAATTGTTCATTGACATATGTTCACACAGTGCATTTTTTTTGCTACATGGTAATGCTTAACAAATCATTCTTGCATGAGGTAAATGAATGAGTGGACAATAACTGCAATTTTACCTGTTGCTAGCATGCTTTCCTCTGAGTGTAAATGGCTGGCTGAAATTCTGACCTGTAAATGGAAGTATATCTTTTCCAAGACAATTGTGAATATGCCAATGATTTGATAAACAAATGGAAGTCTTTATGTGACTTTTACTCTAACAAAATTCTTTCCAAAATGATGCTTTTATCAAATCTTGCAACAAGACAAAATAAATACATTTTGTTGCTTCACTCCTCAGCATTTTAATTGTCAAAGAGCTTGGAGAGTTCTCTTTGAGGTTTAGTGCACAGCAAGCTGTAATAAAAAATAGTATTGGTTCCAGGTTTCAATTTCTAAGGAACATTTTTAAGGTGTCTTTTAGCAATCTCACAATATGTTCTCTGTAATCTTAAATATAAAGATACTGACTTAAAAATATTGAAATAATCTTAAAGGTAATATTCTATTTTGTTGCACACTGAAAAGATACAAAGAAAACAAGAGCTTGGATTTTAATTGGAATTATGAAATGCTTTCATAATTTCAATATTTTCTTAGGATTTATGAATATTTTTTAGTGTTACTTTCCCATTTTAGAATTGAGCAAAAGAAAACTTGAATTCAAATTAAGTATCACTCAGTATCACTGAGGATAATGCCCTAAAAAGTAGGCATATGTGAATACATGTTTGAAAATGCTTAAAAAGAGGAAAAATTTTCTTTTTCAGAGTGTAACATATTATTTACTTTTTAAGTCATCGCCTCTGAAGTGACAATTATTATCCCAGTTTTTTCCTCTGGTTAAAATTCTTATGCAAGAGACCTTGTTCAAAGAAACACTGATCATGGGTGGCTGTTGGAATTCCAAGGCAAGATTTTTAAACCTCAAAGCTCCTTTTCTTTCCACTGCTGACTGTCTTCAGACTCTGCTTCACACGGTCTTTTTTCTGTCTCTCTCCACTCCCTTCCCCTTTATCCCACTCCCTTTCTCCTGCCACTTTGAGGCAATCATTGTAATTCATATTGGTACACATTGGCTTAGGTGCGTTTTTGCAGAACATGTATTATTTGTATGCATACATATTTTATTGACTTGATACTAGTGTTACTGGGACTCTGGCCAAAATTTGACACTAGGGGATCCTAACCAACTATCATTAGTTGCCCACCTGCGCCAGGAGTAAGAGAAAAACAATATCAAAAATTAATTTATTCGTGTTTGCTCAAAACTGGGAAGACAGATTCTCTGTGTTTCTCAGGCCTATTAAAGTGTCACAATTTATAGGAGGAATCATTCCTGTAGAATAACAGGTAAGGAAGGCATATGTAGATTCAGCTAGGTTGTGGACTCGAGAGCCCAGAGGCATGTTGTAATTCTGGTTGTAGTTCTGCTGACTGTCAAGGAGTAAGTGAGTGTGTGTGTGTGTGTGTGTGTGTGTGTGTGTGTGTGTAAGTATGCATTTGCAGTGCATTGTCTCCTCCCAGCATAAAATGATTGCCTGCAGGAAACTGGAGAAATAACTTAAACAACTGTTTCACAGGACAATGGCTGGGTCTTTATGTTTTCCAATTTTGAAGGACTATTTGTTACACTAGCTCCTGCTCTTTTGATAAAACACTGCATAGTTTTCATCCCTTCCTGTGGTTATGTGAACATCTTATTACTTCTAATTGATCTATTCCTTGGTGGAATAGATTCCACATTTTACTGAACCCCTTTCCTAGTTTTCTTCTGACTCTTGCCATCCTAAAGGGCTCTGTAGTTAAGGTATATATTTTATATGTAGTTATGTAGCTATTTATTTGGGATTTGTATGAGTGTATAAATGTGTTCATACATATGAATAAATTTATTCTGTTTCTGTGCTTCAATAATTTCTTTTTTTACATTATGTTGCTTTTGCTTTTAAAGTAAGTCAGTTCCTCCAAATTATAAAGATATTTCCCTGGTTTTTCCTAAGAAATAGAGTTTTCCAATTTATACTAAAGTTTTTAATCCACCTTTGTATCTGCTAATTCTAGTTTTATTTTGCTATAGACTAAATGAGTATTTCTAACACTGTCTATTAAACAATGAACTATCTAACATACTTTCAAATTAATTCATAACAATAACTTATTTTTACTTCTAGAAAAAGAAAAGTGGCTGTTTAATACTGTAATGCTTTTCTCGTAATAGAGATTAGGTTAACATTTTTTAATGAATGCAAACCACATTTTAAGTCTGTTTTGCATCTGATCAAAAAATCCCTTTCAGTCTTCAGGAGGGGTGTGTGTAAAGGCTTGTTTCCTTTGTTCTTCCTGCTTTAGTCTAGAGTTACTGGAACTGACACAGGACTTTACATTGAGTGTTAAAAAAAATCTGTGCTTCTAGCAATTAACATACTATTACCAATATAATTTTACATGATTATTTCAGTTTAAAGGGGAGTGAAAAGTTAAAAAGAAATTCTCATTGATTAAGGATAATTTATTTGAATGGATAAATGATTTGAACCGTGAAACAGAAGGTAATCATGTAAAATCCTTTGTGTTTTCTCCATATACAAAGATGAGTGTGTAATGGAAAAGATTAGCAGAAGAGACAGATTTTATCATAGTGTTATGTGATTGTAGTAGATATGACTTTTCCTCTAAAGTGATGACTGCTTAAGTTGATTTTTTGAAGCATGAACTACAGCTGAAAAGAGTGCCTTGGAAATGTGTTCTTAACTCCGTCAGATGGAAAAGATTTCTCCATTCATCCCTCCAGTGTTCGTGGAGAACTCTGACACTATTTCAGGGAATGATCTGGTGGAGGAAGATGGACTGGACGACAGGCTTAGCTGATTATGTAGTTCATTACAGAAGAAAAGGGCTATTTACTTTGAAAGTTCAATGGATTTGGGTTTCAGTCAATGGGAATGGCTTGGGTCTCTATTAATGTTGATAAAAGTGTTCGGAGAAGCCTTTTAGCAATTATTGTCAATGTAAAGGGTGCCTGGGGGTTAGGAATTCTCCAGGAGATTCCATGCTGGGAGTGAGCTTATGCCCCCACAGGATCCTAGAAGCCAGAAGAAAGACTATTCCATATGTAAATTTACTGGCTTTTGCTTCATCCTGCCTTGACTATGGGCAAAGCAGACAGACTGAGATTTTCTCTGTTCTCCACTTTGGTGAAAACTTTAAGTAATTCATTTTTCCATTACTTTATGATGTTATTTTGTCTTAATGTGGGCTTATGACCAGGGACCCCTCTGGCAGCACTAATTACATTCTTCTCAGCTAAGTTTTCTTCTCCCTCTTTTGTTCAGTGCTCCAATTTTGAGATCATCCAGTTTTTTAACCACATGTTAGATGAAGCACTTCCATTCAACTTCATGATGGAAGCCTCTAGGACTATTAAAGATGCAGGATATCATGTTTCACTCATAATTCTGAAAATGTCTCATTTCTAGAAGGGGAAACTGCCAGAGGAAAAGTTCTGTCAAGGGTGTCCACAGTTTGGAGATGGCAGTTTCTCTAGTTTTGTCATTGATGATAGGTGTCTCCAGGATGTCACCCAAATAGAGAGCAAAGCATAGTTGTCAACTGGCAGCTTCAGGTTCCTGATCTGGACATGAAAAGACAATTTCCCTAATCTATCTTGTCTTGGTTTTCAGTGGAAAATAAGAGCCCTGCCAATTCTCTAAACCAGAATAATTTTTTTCCTCTATAAATATTATAGAAATGATCTATTCTAAGGGTTAGGGGTAAAATCTTGTGACAAACCAACATTCCCTTTGAATTTCAGAGAGAATCTAAGTTATAAATTGTTTTAAAATATCACTTGAAAATAAAATTCTCTGTCACGATGGAGGCTAAGTGGAAGCAGTAATATATAGGAGAATTTGACACTCAGAAGATCAGCTCTACCATTTCCTATATTGAGAATTTGATTGTTAGAATTTTAACCTTATGTCCTTATCAGTGCAATGTCCGTATCTGACACTTTCCAGGAGAATATCTTTTCTACCTACCAAGAGGGCCTTGGGTTTTCTTTTCTTTCATTCCCTGCACCCTTCTTCCCAGATTCTTACACTGAAGACAACTAAGCTGAACTTTAACCACAAGGAAGACTCATTATTGTAGCTGGTTTAGCATTTTATACCTTTTAAATTGTCTGCCTGTAACTAATAGCAAAAGGGGAAAACCTATATTTCTTTAAAGGAATAAAATAATTTGCCCTTATTTACATTGATCTCGTAATCTTTGTTCTTTTGTGGTGGTTGCTAATTATATCAGTGTCAAACGAATTATGTTAAGCAATGAAAGTTAAATTCCCCAGTGACACAGAACAGGATATTTTGTAAGCATTGCAGAAAGGAAATACATCATGGAGTAGTCTCCACAATAGACATATTTGTGAATTACTATTGCTGTAAACAACAGACAGCCACTCCTTAGCATTTCCTTGAATTGAATGGAAGGGTCTTTCTCCCTGTGCTGCTTACAGAGACCATCTAATTTAAGTTTTAATGTACATTCACAACACAAACCTGGTTGATAAAGTTCTTCATGCATGTTCTTTAAAAAAACAAGAAGGCTGAGCATGGTGCATCATACCTGCAAGCTCATCTATTCAGGAGGCCAAGAGAGTATGAGGTTTGACACTAAGAGTGAGAATCTGAACATGAGGAAAAAGTGATGTGTGGCCCCAGATGTTGAGTTTTTGCACATCTTGGCTAGGGAACCTGTTTACCATCCATTCGGCTACTTTCTCCTTATTTTATAAATTCTGATTTGCTTGAAAAGGGATCTGCCTGGCAAATTCACAGTCTATTCCCCTCTGACATTTCTCACCTGAGTTTCTTCCTGCTGCTTGATTCTATTGACCTGAAAATGGGAAGGCCTGCCCATCTCCACTTGTGCTTCAGCTACAGGCTGAACCTGCTGCAAGAAAACAATCAAGTTAAAAGTGTGGAACAGAAGGCAACATGTACTGTTTTGCTCTCCCAACATTTCTTTACCCTTTGTGGAACAGGGGTTTTGCTGGGCATCATAGATCTCCTTGTTCAGCTTTTGCTTCTGTTGGAGAGACCCTCCCTAAAGTTGAAGTGATGTGTTGTCAAGACATGAGGTCAAACCAGAAGTAAAACTAAAATATTCAAAGAAAAAGCAACTTTCTAATAAAATTCAATATATTATGCACATGTATCCATTACTGAGAACTATAAATGTCTCTAAAATAGGAGAATATAGAAAAACAGAGCCAGGCATGGTAGTGCACACCTGTAATATCCACACTTAGGAGGCTGAGGAAGGAGGGTGGAGAGCTCCAGGGAAGCTTGGCCCACATAATGTGATCCTGCCTCAAAACAAACAAACAAAAGGACTGGGGATGTAGCTCTGAGGGAGAGCACTGTCTAGCATGCAAGATGCCTTGGGTTTGATCCCAGCACCACAAAAGAAAAATAAAATAAATAAAAAACCATAAAATGTACAAGGGTTCTGGAACAATTTTTTTCAGAAGGTATACCAAAGTTACGTTATTTTGAAAAGTCAGAATATTAGGGATAAAGAGAAAAACCTACAGCATTCTAGAAAGAAAAATAAAATAGTATCCTAATGATTGACATTCAAAATGATTTTTAGATTTTTCAACAGTGATCCTAGAAGTTAGAAATAATTGTAGCACTGTATACAAATTCTGGAGGAAAATAACGGTCAGTGTGAACTGTCACCATTCTGTAAAAGTTCAAGTGGATGAGTTACACTAAGCTTCTCATACTTAATATTTTGAAAAAAGTTTAGATCTTGACTTGAAGATTGTACACTAAGCTTTGGTCTTTGAGGAATCTACTAACTGATCTTTAATTCTTAGTAAAATTTGTATTTGTATGCACAATAGCTCCACCACAATATGGAAAAGAAGAGAAATTTATACGAGAGGTTGAATAATGGGTGGCATTTAATAAGAGAAATTTCAATTGCAAATAAAAGTCTGCTGGGAGAAGTACATGTTACGCTGATTTTTTTTTTTAAATGTTAGAATACTGTATTTTCCAGAATCAGTCAAAAGAGATTAACAGATAAGAAGGAAGGTATGCAGAGGAGGCTGCTTAATAACATTTGACTAGGCAAATTTAGAATCACATTGTCTTTTCATCACTACAGGCTTTTAATCTGAAAACATGGAAAGATTGCACTGTGATTTTTTTTTTTCTTTTGTTCTGTAACACTTTCTCATGGCTTGAACATCCACAATAGCTTCCATGCTGTTAAACTAGTAGGGGCCCTAATTATGACTTTTTAAAATCTCAGGCTCAAATCATCTCAAAGCTCTTTAAGAAGATCATTACCTTAATCTAACTGTTAAAGTCTTCAATGCACTTAGGAAGGCATGTCATCAGCCCTGTAGATCATGGGAAAGATCTAGAAATAGGAAGGTAGCAGAGTGCATATTGTAAGTACTGTATCAGACATGTAGTGACCCAAGTTCTGCTATTATGGTTAATAATTCATTTCATCTATTTGGAGTGCCATTGCCCAGTTGGAAAAATAAGGACCGTGGAATAGGTGGTCATAAATATGCATACTTAACCTAAATTTCTTTAATCCTTGTTTCTACACTTTGAATTATCATGCATTTAACTTTGGAAGGGCTTTATTAATATGCATAGGGGTGTAAAAGACTTGTAGTTATAAAGGTGTTGGCTGGCTCAATATTTTTTTAAAATGCTGACAATATATGTAAAGTACCTAGCATAATAAAACATTCACTTGTGTGGTATTCTGAAACTGAAGGACGAGAACATGACCTAACCACATAGAGGATCTCATTTTGAGAAAAGAATGATGAAAATTGGAACAATATTAAAAATCACAATAAAATTCTCCTTTGTATAACTGTTTTGCTGTTTGTCTTGTTCTCATGCTTCGTTAGAATTCACTTATCTATTCAAATTCACATTTTAAAGACCCTGTGCAAATACCATTGATCACAGTTAGCCTGATTTTCCCAGGTCTACTGCTTTTTCAGCCCAAAATGTATTATGAAGCACTCAGGTGTTTTTTTCTGAGAAAAGTATGAGATATGAATAAGAATTACAGGATAGAATTTGTGATAGTGAATTTGTGAGACTGGTGGCCTTATATCCTTGCAATTTCCACACATAGCCACTTATTCAATAGTTTGCGATTGTCATTTGAAAGGCAGTCTCTGTGCTAATTGGTTTATTTCAAAAGGAAAGAACTTGGCCCTGTGGTCATCTTCCTTTTCTGAAAACAGTTATATTAGACTGTTCCTATATTGGCCTGTTTTGCTCTCACATACTGCAAAATTTCCAGTATGTCCAATTTTTGTGCCCTAGTAATCATTCTGGCTTTGACATGCATTTCTTGAGATTGCTTTTGAATTTACTTCCTCCAGGAAGCACTCTGTGATGAATAATTTAACTAGATAACTATTTACTAAAGAGAAAACAGAAGGGATGAAAAATCTAACCAAACTTTTTTTTTCTTTTTTTTTATCCCCGGAGATGGATAACAAGGGCACCTACTCTTTTGGTAAATAACACAATTATGGATGGCTTCGCTGGTTACCCATGAAAGCTGGGATATGCTAATGCTTAAGCATGAATAACCGAATATAATCCTCAGTAATTTATGTCTGACCAAAAGAAGGTTTAATATTTTCAAGAATTCAACACAGTTACAGCAGGAAAAGAAAAAAAAAGGAAAGGAAATTATCTTAGTCTGAATCATGAGATGGCATGCTTTGCTTTTTCTAAAAAGAGAGGAATTGCTATTTTCAAGTATTTATATATACAAATATCTATATTTATAAATATATATATATATATATATATATATAGAGAGAGAGAGAGAGAGAGAGAGAGAGAGAGAGAGAGAGAGGGGATGGGAGATGCAGTGTCATAGGAGCCTGGTATAAATGCTGGCCAAACATACTAACTGCATGACCTTGAGCAAGAAAATGCATGTCAGCCATACTCTTCTTACCTTTAATGTAGAATAGCACTCTTGCCTTGATTCCCTCAGAGAACAGTTAAAAGTATGCTAAAATTGCACCTGGGAGAAAGCCTATGGTAAGCCATAAAGGACCAGGAAATGTGCAACTATTCCAGTGCTGCCCTTACTTCAAAGTCCTATAGACTGGATGGATTATGAACAATAAAAAACTTATTTTTCACAGTTCTGGAGACTGAGAAGTCCAAGATTAGGATAGCAACGTGGTGGTGTTAGGTGAAATCCCTCTTTGGGGTTGAAAACAGCCATTTTTTTCTGTGTCCCCACATGGAAGAAAGAGAGAAGAATGGAAAGTCCTCTGGAGTCCCTTTTATAAGAACACTAAGCCCATTTATGAAGACTCTACTTACATGAGCTAGTTTCCTCCCAAAGGCCCCACTCCTAATATTGTCCTATTAGAATGTAGGATTTCAATATAGGGATTTTCAGGAGACACAAGCATTCAGGACATTGCAGAATCTAAGTTGTATCATGATCCACAAGCTTCTAAAAGCCAATACTTGGTACGACTTCATGTAGAAAAATATAGAATCCAAGAACTTGTCACTCTGAAACAAAAGGAATTCATTATATGCAAAACAACCTTTCAGATGAGTCCCAAGAAATGCAGACCAGAAACTGAATGCTAGTGTCTATGTTGTTTAAGACTTGGGTATTTATTTTGAACTATCCATTCTGGGGTGTCCAGATACTTCTTCAAATAATTGGAAGGTGTTTTCTCTGTATTGCTACTCACTTATGATTTTCATTGCTGCCCCCAAAGATTCTTCACTTTGAGAAACAGCAATAGCAATATTAATAGAATAATAGCAACAAGAAGAGTTGTAGAAACATTGGCAAAGTTGCTATTTATTTAGTGCTATCAGCATTCCACACACCCTATTTCTGATTTTTTTAATTTATTTTAACTGAATATCTTAGCAGAGCCATCTCTATCTGATGAGATATTTTTTATTGCTTCCTTATTATTGTGCACTCTTTACACCTTACAATGTCTTCCTCTACTTCTTCACTAAAACTGTTGACCCATAGGCATTGGGGACCCCTTTGAAAGCAAATTCACCAGCTCTTTCAGAATTCTGATCTGCCCTAACTTTTCAGTACTATTTGACTCTCTGGAACAACTGCTTTCTTTGTGAAATTCCTGTGCCTTTGCCTGGAGATTGCATTACCTCTACTATACTTTTGAGAGATTTTTCATAACCTCCTCTATCTACTCTTCCTAGTTTCAGCTCCTGTGCCCTTCGTCTCACTGTGTCAACTCAGTTTTATGCTTTCATCATTTCTCACTAAGCTGTTGAACGGCTGGCTCCTCTGTGAGAGCGAGCCCAATGTAGAGGTCAAGAGAGAGTCTGCTTGATTTTTTGATCCTGAACCTCTCTCTGCCCTTCCGAACTGGATGACCTTGTGCACATAATGGTAGTTTTCCTTTTTTATTGGTGAGGTGAGGATAACAATAGTTAAAATGTCTGAGACGGGTTAATATGTTACTGTATTGAAGATGCTTAAGGCAATTCATGGTCTGTGATAGGTGTTATATAAGAGTTGCAGTATTTTAATTTTTTTTAATATTAGTTTTTATTGGGCTGGATATGGTGGTGCATGCCTGTAATTTCAGCTATGAGGGGAGGTGGAGATCAGGAGGATCAGGGTTTGAGGTTAGCCCAAGCAAAAAATGTTAACCAGACCCTATCCCAGTCAATTAGCTGAATGTGGTGGTAAACATCTCTAATCCCAGCTATTTGGGAGGTCATAGGTAGGAGGATCAATGTCTGAGGCTGGCCCAGGTGAAAACGGGAGACTCTACCTGAACAATAACTAAAAGCAGAAAAGGACTGGGGGCATGGCTCAAGTGGTAGAATGCCTGCTAAGCAAGTGCCAGTTCTAACTCCAAAACAACCACCAAAAATGTCAGTTGATATTGTCATTATCTTAAATGGGTTCCTTGTTTTTCATTCCATTGCTTCTAATGTATTCTGCATATAGCAACCAAATTATCCAAAAATAAAGCTCAGTTTATGCTACCAAGTTTTTTATATTCACATTTGTAATCTATATATCCTAGTAATTTTAATCAGCCTCAGTCTGATGTTCAAGGTCCTTCAATAGTCTTGGTTAATTATTCCTGGCTTATCTACACTCTCAATGTAATATTCAGTACAGTTATCTCCCTCACCCACTGCACTTTCCCTGTCTTCCAGATTCATGCTTTTCCTCTGTCTCCCTTAAAATCCTACCTGCCATTCACTAAACCCAGAACAAAGACTACTAACCCCTGGATACCTTTTATAATCCTCTATAATCAAGCCCAGGTCTCTCTGAAGCCATTAAGTAAACATCTTTCCTTTTAGGCCTCTTTTTGGCTCTATATCTATCTGTCAGGTATTTTAGTTATTTGTGTACATGTTGTTGTCTTTCCACCTAGATTATATACTCCTCTGGGAAGAGCTTTTGCCTGTTATAGCTTTCCAGTTCCTAGCACAGGACACTATATGCTTAATGAAGGGCTACTGAATTCAGTGTCAGAACAGAGTCCTTATTTTCCTGCTTTCTTGCTGAAAGTTTTGCTGAGCAGTACCAGTTGCCTCAGTTGGGTCCAGTGAATGGAGGGTACGTACGGAGAGCCTCTTTCCTCCCCTATCTTTTGGGTTTTAAAGGTTGCTAATAACCTGAGGGGAATAATGCTTAGCTCAGAGTATTAAATATCTGTTGAATGAAAAAGAACATAAATAGCAAACATTTGCTGAATGAGAAAGAAAAAAAAATGGCCACACCCTGTCCCACTTGTCTGCCAGAAGTGGAAAAAAAAAAAACTAAATAGAATTTTTTCTGAAGGGAAATCACACAGCCCACACATTCCTGAATGATGTGATAATCATAGATTCTCAAACTAAGAGGCAGGCTTATGTCTGGTTAGCACACTGGGCAATACTGTCAAAGTCCTGGCTCTTGTAAGATGCATTTATCTATTTCTTTATTGCTTTTGCCATAGATTAAGGTTAAAAATCAATTTACCTTTCATTTGATTCATTTTTGTCAGTATTATAACCTTATAAGTAAGGTAGTTTGCATGGAGAAGATCACTGTAGGAATGAATGAGGCCCAAGACGAATGGGAATTCCACAGACAAGGGTGGAGGGTGCTCAAGGGACCTGTAAGAAAGGGGCCCCTGCAGAGGTCTTTGGCCATGTGTTGTCCCCTGAATACCCTAGAGGCCACATTGTAATGGAAGTAAAACCCTCACTAGGAGATGGAACCATGACATGACTTTTACCCTTTGGTACGTACAAAGACAACTCTCAAAGTAAGAGTTTTAGATTTGAAAATTATTAACAAAAGGCAGGCAAATTAAAATTGTCATAATTTTTACGGATGGTACATCAATATTAATTTTTAAACTTTCTTTGCTTTTCTTGATTGGTTTGCTTGAATGTTCTTGAGATTAAGGAATGAAGACAAAATAGAAATAAGAAGAAGTGTAATTGTTGTCAGGATATCTAGAGCACATTTGTCTTGGTCATTGCTTCTAGGACTGTCTAGGACTGAATCTGATATTGTCCAATTAGTCACTGTTGGTTCTCTGTCATTGCACACAGCACACAGCATGGATTATTTAATGGCCCCTTACTCCTCTCATGTCACAAGACACTTGGAGGCAGATCACACCTCATTACCGCTTCACCCAGTGTCTGCTGTGGTCTCCATTATTGGATGCTGTATTAAAAGGGGTGAAACCTCATTCCCAGTGTAATACTGTAGCCAGAGGCTTCAGTAAGGGAGTGGACAGGCTCACTTGAACCACAACCTTATGCATTTGACTGACAGTGTTTTGACCCACAAGTTTTTCAGAACGATGTAAAATGAGTTAGTCACTAATATTTATAAATTAAGACATTTCACACACATGTTCATCACAGATTTCCGAATTCTCTTGAAATCATCTGAAGATCTGAAAATGCTAGACCCTGAATTGCTATAAAAGTCCAGTGCAGAATGCCCCAGTGAAAGAATTCTCCAGTCTACCCTGTCCCCCCTTCATTTACCACTAGCTGTTTCCACCCTTCCACCTTTGCACTCGCTGTTTGCACCATTGCACAGTCCATCGGACATGCAGGCATTTAGATTTGCTCCATAAAGCCGAGTTGTCACCTGCCTTCCTGTTTATACCATAGGAAGAACAACCTCCAAGCTTCTGTCCTTCCCAGGGGCTCCCCTTAGTGCAAAGGAAGGAAGGGCATATGGGTTTCACTTTCTATGGAGGCTGCTTTTCCAAGCCACTGTCATTCAAAGCAATGGTAGTGTCCCTGCTGACCTGGAGGAGCCCTTCCACACAGGCCTAGATCTACATGGAACTCACCTGTGGTTGGGATTTCCTCTCATAGTGGCTGGACTTCAATGCTGCATCCTCTCCCATCTTGAGACCTTGTCTCCTTCCTATTCTTGGCCACCTGCTCATATCATATCACCTGCCATCTGTTATCACAGCCTGACAAACATTAAGGTAGCAGATCCTGGTGCTGCTCCTCACTACCCAGCAGAAGAGATTTTGATTGTTTCCTAAGTGGAAATTGATCAGTGTGGGATTTAGACATTTTCAAAGGTGACTTTGTTTAAATCCAGCATTGGGCCAGGTAGGGATCTTCATTACAAAAGCACCATGTGGTCACCAAGGTTAATGAAGCAGATCAGACCAGCCCTGACACTAAATAAAGGCCAATTAAGTCCAATCACTGTGGACCTGGATATTTTCTGGCAGTGTAGCCTCCCTGTGGAGGGTTTCTCAGCCTAACATTCTCTGGCAGAGGCAAGGAAGACTCTCCCACAAAGATGGCCCTAGATAAATGAGTGGAAAGAGGTGGTTTTGCCTCTTCCCTCCCCCAGCAACTACTTTGCAGCTACCTCTGAAGGGCACCACCCCACCCAGCCTGTCCTTCATAGTGCTGTGGACAGAGAAGCACAGTCTGCTATGGGCCACTCAACCACTAAAGGGCCAAACAGAGTTTTATACTCTCAGCCCACTTTTCCTCATCCATATAAAAATTACCTGGAAAGAAAGATCACTGACTCCTTTGCATAAAATTATTTAAATCAATGAGTGAATTGAGTAAGGCTCAAATCAAAGAGTAAGTCTTTACGTTACACCCTTGGTATTCACACCATGCAATCCACTTTCTTCCTTCTGATTTCTCCAAGTGACTAATAACTGCATGCTCCTATATACTCATTAAAGGAGCCTGACCCAAAGCCTTCCTCTATTGCATCTACCAGCATTAGCACAAGAGACTTTGACATCAACAGAGACACTTCATCGTGAGCTTTCATTCTCTTCACCTCCTCTTCTTCAGCAGCCTTCTTTTCCTGTTCACATTAGCCACAATTTTTATCATCATGCCTTAGAACTTGCCACCCCCCCAAAAAAAATACATCACCTCCATTGTTTGTTAAAATGATCCCTTCTTATATTACTCTCTTGTTGGCCAGCTTGTTCAAATACCTCTAATATTCTTTGACTCCACCAATATTTTCTTCCCAATGAACTTCAGTTTTCTCTCACTCCTGCTTGGATCTTATGATTTTGTTGTCAATTACTTCATGCCCATAAGATGAACCTCTGTATTATATCTTTCTTCACGTTGACTACCAAAAGGTTATAGATAATCACATAATTGGAGACACTGCTTGCATTGTTTATGATATATATCCCAGTTATCATCTTTATCTGAATTCTCAGTATTGCCATGCATCTTGCTACATTTCTCTATCTAGCATACCCCTTCATCTTTCATCCTATCTCAAAACAGGTCTCTCATGCTTTCATTGTTTTTCATTCTTGCTTCAAACATGCCATGGTATGGCTCAAGTGGCAGAACACATGCTTTGCAAGCAAGAAGCCCTGAGTTCATACTCCAGTTCCACAACAAACAAACAAAAACACCCACCAGACTGAGGTATTACAATTCTTCTCAGATGCTGAAATATCTTCTTTGTTGCTCTCCATTTATTCAGTCTTGCTCATCTTGTTCCCTTTCCTGTTTGTTCTCTAGGAATAAGACAAAATAATATGTTTGATCATATGTTTTATGACCTCATTCCTCCGTTTTAGTGTCATTGCATTACTAACAAGAAATAATAAAATGTTCATGTCTTGGTCTTTGTATGATCTTTGCTGTGGTTAAATTCCATCATTGTTATATACAGTGATTTTCCCCTTTATGCTCTACTTTCAAGATCTCATTTTATATGTTCTTCCTCATATGCGGACTTTAGATCTAAGGCAAATGCAACAATGTGGTTGGACTTGGATCACATGACAAGGGGAGAGCACATACAGGAGATACAGGAATAGGTAGAAAACCCAAAACATGAAAGCGTTTGATGTCCCCACTCCAGAGGAACTGATACAGAAACCTTAAAGTGACAGAGGTTAACATGAGAAGGGGATCCGTAACCAGTGTAAAGATCAGTTAGAGATGAATCAACATGGGTTGTAATACATGTGTACACGAAAGCAATGCTAGGAATATTTCTCTATAGCTATCCTTAACTAGCAAAATGCTTTGTCTTCCTTATTTTACTTATGTCTTCTCTTCAACAAAATTAGCGATAAGGGCAGAATAGGATATGCCTGGAAGTGAGGGGGAGAAAGGGATAGAGGTTAGGGGAGGAGGGCAGGAGGGAGAAATAGCCCAAAAATGCACATGTGAATAAATGAATAATTTTTTTAAAATGTCATTTTAGTTTTTTGAGCAAGTCAAACTTCTTTTCAATTCAGGACATTTTACATATGTTGCCTTGTTTTCCTCTTCAGAAACCAACCCTTATTCATTATCTAACCCTTACCATTTATAGATTTCTGCTCATATATCACATTCACAACTTACCATAAACTACCCCACCACATCTATTGTGGTTAAGTGCTTCTGTCACTTACTGTTACTGTACCATATACTTTTTCCTTTATAGGATCACCATTATTAGATTAAACATTTATATATTTACATGTTTAAATGCTGCAAAATTATCTTGCGTAATTCAGAAATGAAGGTTTCAGATATGCTCACTTATTATAATCCAGTGCCTATTAGGATGTCTAAAAATTGAGACATGTTTGATAAACACTTGATTAACTCAACTATAGACTACACTTGATATCTTGGAGATGATAGTTTATCCTCTCAGTTCCTTAATTTCCTTCGTAATAAAATAGGTGCACAGTACTCCTAAGACTTTCTTCAGGCTTGGATGTGATAATGGATGGAAACCGTATTTGGCAATCCTAAAATGCTGTGCTGGCCATCTCAGTAGCAATGAGCATACACAGTGTTCATATCTTGTTTTGTTATAACCTTTCCCAATAAAAGAAACCAGAGTTCCTAGAGAAATGAAAAATACTAGAGTTTAGGCTGTAGATATACATGAATGTGGACCATCTTGTATAAAAGCAAGGAAGTGCCAAAAACTAAACAAAATAATATAAAAGCTCACATTGATGATGGTATGGCAAATGGAAAAGAGCCAACCAATAGAGCTCCTGATGGCAAAAGCTGGAAAACAATAAGCAACAAAATAGTCTGCTTTTGGATTGTAACCCAAAGCATTAAATAAATATCCCAGATACTTTATTAACAAAAATATTTGATTCAATAAATAAATAAGGAAGAAGAGGTAAATCTTCCATGGAGAAAAATGCAATGTGATTTATTAGATATTTGATCTTCAGGGTATGAGCTGTGTCTAGTAAATTTCTTCCTTCTTCCTTCTTATAGAATATACATAGTAAGAAGGAAGAAAGAATAACTTTTCCATGGAAAAGTCTGATAAACACTACATAGCCAGATAAATAAAGTCAACCTCAACAATAAGTCATTTACATATCATGATCAAACCACATCATACCTTTGTGATTCTTTCCCCCCAAAAACATTACCCCATTCTAATCATGAGAAAAATATCAGACAAATTCTAATAGTAGGGCATCCTACAAAATACCTGAGTAATACTCCTTAAAATATTCAGGGTCATCAAAGACAAGCAATATCTGAGAAACTACCACAGTCAAAAGGCAGTTTGATAACTATATGTAATATCATATTCTAAAGCAGGTCCTAGAACAGGAAAAAGTAAAAACTAAAGAAATCTCAATAAATTGTTGGCTTTAGTTTATAATAGTTTATCAATATGCATTCATTAACTGCAACAAAAAGCCATAATAAATGTAGGATGTAATGTAGTTCATCTTACATTATAGAGGAAATAATAAAGGAAACATGAGTATGGTGTATGAGGGAATCTTCTTACTATCGTCTCAATTTTTATATACATCTAAATTTTCAAAAAAACCCATAGTCTATTTTAAATATGTTGGGCATCGTATCAGTATCAATTTCATACATTTGTTATAGTCTTAAGGCTGTTCAGATACAGGGCTGGCTGCAATGGCTCACACCTGTAATCCTAACTACTTGGGAATTGAAGATCAGGAGGATTACAATTTGAGGGCAGCCCAGGCATAAATGTTAGCAATACCCTGACTCAAGCAATAAGCAAAATGTGATCATTCCAGCTACTCAGGAGGCCTTAGATAAGAAAATTATAACCCAGGCAAAAGCATGAGACTATATGAAAAATAACTAAAGCTAAAAGGGCCAGGGATATGGCTCAAGTGGTAGAGTCCCTGCCTTGCAAGCACATGGCATTGGTTTCATACCCTAGTACCACCACCTAAAAAAAAATACTTAGCTGCATCTACCAGCTTTCTGCCATATCAGTGCTTGTCTTTTATGCATTATTGAGACTTCTGAAACATCTTCAGCCTTTATCCAATGTGTTGTGCATGGAGGGCTGGGGAACAGATTGTTTCTTGGCATCCTGTGATGACTACTGATGATCTCCAAACTGACCCTCCCATCACTCCACAATTTTGTAAAGGTATTTTGAAATTAGGTTACTTCGAATGCATTCCATACTGTAGAATGCTTTATGAACTCAGGGTTAGCTTTTTTGTCTGTGGCTTGCCTTACAGTATTTTCTTGAGTGTTCTCAAGCAGATGGGGTTCTTCCTCAGCTTCCATCTCCCTCATTTTGCATTTTCTTCTGCTCCCTCTTCTCCATCTCTCTGTCCTTGTTTGCACTCTTGGTCTTCTCATGTTCATTATCTTCTTTCAATTCTTGTAGAATGACTATAAGAATAAAATTTAGATTTCTTTTCCTAATCCTCTTTTTGGTATCATTCATTTTTGAACTGTATTTCTGTTTTCTAACTTCATAAAATTAGGAAATTCTCTGGATCCATTAGTATAAAGTCTGGTAAGGGAATGTGTTTGGGACCTCTTTGGCACTGAATGAAGACCAGAAACTGCAATAAAATCAAAAGCCAAATACTTACAAAAAGAAACAGGGAGCATTCTGTTGCAAATTCCAATGAGAAGCATGTTTTCTGCTCTCTAGGAAATGGATTCCTGAAAATGATGACCAGATAAATCAGAGGTTGTGGTCCATGGAATTGCTTTTTCTCTCAGTTGACAATGTGTGGACAACAAGGTTTATAGCCAGGACTACTTTTCTTGTCATTTTCTCTTGTTCTATAATATAGAATGTAGCCCCCAATTGCAAGATGGTTTTAAATTCTCCAAAGGAGCTAAAAGTGGACTGTATGTGAATATTCTGGTTTTTAAAACACTCTGAATGCCAAGAGCATCAGATTTAGAGAGTAATTCTGTCAAAAGGCCATCACCTACCTTTCAATGAGAAGAAAATAAAAAGGAGATGAAGACAAAGAAGAATGGTGAAACAATGTTTTTTCTTTTTTCAATTATCCAACAGTTTTGAGTTTAGACTGCATTGTTGTCTCAATGGGTTATAATAGCTTTCATAAAAAGCCTTCAATTTGTGTTAATTATGTGAATAAATAAAAGAATAGATTTTAAACAAATTCAATGTCTCTTTAGGAGTGATTAGCACACATGTATAAGTGAGAAAAAAAGTCAAGTATTCTAACTATTGCTATGAAGTCTTTCTAACTAAATCAAGTAGCTATATATTCTGTACTTACCATAAAAATGAAATATCAACATAGAACTTTTTTTTGGCAATACTGGGGTTTGAACTCAGGGCCTAGAGCTTGTTAGGAGGTGCTCTACCACTTGAATCATACCCTTAGCATTGATTTAGTTATTTTCCAAATAAGGTCTTGTGTTTTTCCTCAAGCTGACCTGGATCAAGCCAGGTTTAATGAGTGTTTTTAAATTAGGTAAGTCCAAAATGAAATTCCCACCCTATTACATGATAACTGCCTTGATGTACCTAAGTAGTAAACTCCTCCTGATTTTCTGCAGCTTGAATAAGTCTCAGACTATTAGCAGACCTTGGTATTTGTCAGATTCCTTCCCCACTTTCTCACCTAGTGCCTAATATACAGCATCCTTCAGTAATCACCTTCCCGTATAACCACTTCATTGTTTCTCAGTTGCCCAGCTGTGGCAGTGCTATAGGTGCTGTGCCAGAATGAAATGAAGCAGTTAAAAATGATTCCAACTTGTTTGTTTGTGGTCTCAATTATATTGATCATGGGTAGAAAATGGACCACAGCTTGGGAATGGATGAGGATAATAGGTGGGATCAATTATTTCCTTATCATTTAATATGTCCTCTGTTTTCTTTGTGACTCGTGATTACGATTCAACATTTCTATATTTGATCATTTTATTTTTCATATTAGAGCCTATTATTCTACCGTGAGAGCTTGAGAGAGATATGGCATTTAAATTGAATTTGTGTACGTGATATGCTAAGTATGTATTTGAGGAATCAGAAATGTGAAGTGGACATCCTTACCGTATCTATTACATGGACTTTCATTACACAAACTAAATAATTACAAAAAGGGCACAGTGCAGTCGGGAAAATTGTGAAGATAGTTATTTGATATTAAGTGCTTTGCCAAGTAATTTGAAATTTTTCTAATGTTGCATTTGATGAAAGAATTCTTGGAGTCCCTGCTTTCAACCAGGCAGTGTGTTAGGCATGTATTTATACCTTGTGTCATCTAAGTTAGAATAAATGGAGAGGAGTCTGCCCTTCACATTGTAGATGAGGAATTTGAAGCTTAGGGCTGTGAAATGTCATTCTTAAGACCATGTGATGGATCCAGGATTTAAAGCTTGGTATATATCACACCAGTGACCATAGCAGTCTTCCACTCTGATACATGCTTAATTTTTACTTAGAACTTGGGAAATAAGAAACAAAAGCAGATGTGGATTGAAAGATGAGAATTGTGAAGATTATGCCTGAAAGTGGTTTCCCCAGGACACAAATTGTACAGTGGAAGAAGAGAGCTCAGTGCCAGACCTGATGATTTCTCTGGGATCAGTCTAAAGATCAGACCCACTCTTTTGTTTTCTGGAATTAGTGCAATCCAGGATGAAAAGGACCTTTTGGTCACCGGGGTACATTTCAGACAAAAGAATCATCTGTCATTGAAGAAAAATCTAAATGTTCAATTTTACAGAAGAATTGTTCTTTTTCTCACCTCATTTTCCTTTCCATTTAAAACTGAAAATCATTCCATCTCAGGGCCTTGTGTGTTCTTGGAGTTACAAACTACTGTTTCTGCCAAAACTTGTCAAATGTGAAAGCAAATCAGTAGTGCTTAGGGAAAAATCATTAACAGGAAGAATTCCTGGTTTTCCTGGTTTATCAACCCAAGAAGACATAGAAGTACCATTTACTCAATCTGTGCAAAATGACCTTAATTTCAAGATCCATTATGAAGACTGAAGCACCCTATACACTTCTTTATTAATTGTAAAATTGTCATTATTGTGAGACACAGTAATGAACAAACATTCAAAAAGGAGCATTAAGTACAAAAAGAGTATCATAAAATGGTGGCAGAATAACAGAGATGGAGTTTGTAAACACAGACACATCTAGTTAAGTCTTTTGGGCTGTGGCTCTTCCTTATTCCACAAAACTACACACTCAATACAAAGGTGCCTAGTCTATTTTGGTTCATGAACACATTTTGTTCCTTTTGGGTAAAGGAAAATGTGCATGTCTTGTGGGAGAGGCCTTAGTAATCCCTTATCTATGTATCTCCTAAAGAATTTGCTAAAAATCACTGAATTTGGAATTTATACCACATGTCCTGTTTTTACTGTAATATGTAGTAATCAGTCAAATAACAAATGGAAAACATTTCCAATGCCAAGAGTGACTAGACAAGCAAGCCAAACAATGTGGGATCGAGTGTTTGTTAGAGTAACGGGGGGATTCCTAGGAGTGACATGTCCACTGAATAGAGACCTGAAGCATCAAATCCTTTTTTAAAATCTGTTTAGAAAATCTCAAGTTGCCACAGATGTGTTCTGTCTTGAGTTAGGTGTTGGGAAATAACATGGCAATGGTAGGTCACATGAAGACAATGAGTAGGAAGCCAAGCATTTTGAAACTTACTTTCTAAGCCATGACAATTGAAATAGGCCTATGTCAGGATCAGAGTTCTGGTCTTGAGATGACTGGAAGCAGAGCAAGTGTGAAATAGAGAGGTACTGACTAGTGACAGAGAGACTATTTGCTCTTTTCCATTTCCTCAAGTGCCATTAGGAAGCTAGTAGAAGTAAAAGAAATAGCCTCACTAGAGTTGAAGAAACACAACCCACCCCTACAGGACACAATACAGTCTATACTTAGGTGTTATGTGGTGTTCTACAGTCTTCATAGGCTAGCAGAATTCTGAGAAGTAGGTAACCAGAGGTTAAGAGTCATCAAACAATGGTTTGATTTGAGGTGACTACTAGAGAAGTTATAGGGGAGAGCACAAATTGTGCCATAGACAAGGATTGGTTAGTGTACACCAGAGGCAAGACAATCCAGATATTCCCAAGGTTTCTGCTTTGGTGTAGGACCTGTTCAGCCCACCCCAGCATCAAAGACTGTCGAAACAAAAGGTACTGTTCTGACATTTGATACCTGGAGAGTTGCTGCTCTACTCTTCTTTTACCACTGACAACAATTTTGTTCTCATGTTCTCCTCTTGGGTTCTACATTCTGGCTACTCTTAATTCCTTATGAGTAAGAGCATAATTTAGTCCCTACCAATATCTAGCCTTAACTCTGCTTTCAGTACTCAGTGTTTCTCCCCAAACAGTGGTCTTTTGCTCATAATCCCTGCCTACTTAGCCCTGCTTGTTTGTGGGAAATATGTGTCCCAGGTCATGGTTTGGAGGTATTTTAATGAAAATGGCACTGAAGTGGAGCAATTACTGGCTGCCAGGACAATGTACTCTAGATGTAGACTGCTTTTAAGAATCCATGAGAAGGGCATTTGAAGCTCCATTTTGCATATGGAAATTGAGGATCATTTGTTAACATAACCTACTCAATTCGTAGCTCTAGGTCTCTGCTGATGTAAGAGTTTGGGGCTGCAGGTCTAGAGCACTTTCGAAACAAGATGAGGCCTTCAGCTCAAAGCCCTGTACCATCACCAAACAAACAAACAAACAAAAAGGGTTAGCATAAACCTAATTTTTCTCTGGAATGCTGGATCTAAACACCTAAACCAAGTTTTTTTAATTGAGACCATGGAGGACTAGTGATAGAAGTCTTAATTGATGCTGATACTTACTGATACTGTTTTATTGATGTTGATACTTAGTTTTTATACACTATCTGCTTAATTAAAAGTACAATTTAAAATTTAAAATGACACTAGAACAAGATTTGTCTTATGCTGAAATGTATAAGATAGTTTCTAGATGGATGGTGGGTCTGCAGATTTATCAAATCAACTAATAATTGTTTATAACAGCATTAACAGAAGTTAGGTGTAAATTCATGGGAGGTGTTAGAAAAGGGAGAAAGAGCATGGCTTAAAAAGAAAAAAATAGAAGGAAAAATGTGGATCCAAGGTAGATAGCAGCAACTGCAATGTGACATAGAGGCTTGGATAACTTAAGGGATGAGCTGAACAAAATAGACTAGGTTAGGATTTTGCCTCTGAGTCTACAAAGTCTATATACTGCATGGGATTTGAGCATTTCAAAGCCGTTTATTTCAAGTTCTATGTTGAACATTTTTATCCTCAAAATCATTTTCTTCCAGTGTGCTAAGATTATAGCCTTTAGCTAATGGTTTTCTCTCTCAGTTATGCTCCCCGCATTTATAAGCATTAATTTTGCTGAACTGATATAGTAAAAATGTTCAAAATACCATTTGGCAGAACATTTTAGTCTGACTACTTAAGTATAACCTGTAATCTTTTCTTCTTCTAATACACACACATACACGCACACACACACACCCCACATACACACATACCCACTTACACCTGTTTTCCAGGCTTTACCTTTTTACTGAAAATTGCAGAAATTTCTTCCATAACTAGCCAAGGTATATAATTTAACCTTCCCTCCTTCAAGAGAAGACATGTGGCCCATCTTTCCAATAATTTAAAGAACAATATAATCCATAAACCAAATACAGATGACACCAAACATTCCCTTCAATAAATCTATGATAAATATTACTGTTTTCAGAAAGGTGGCAATATTTGAATTGTAGTTTGAAGTTAAAGTTAGGATATATTGATAATTTGCATAAAAAGAATATTAAAGATTCAGTGTTGACTCAGGATTCCTCCTGCACCCAGACAACTGGGTGAATTACCTTTCCAGATGTGGTGGTTTCATATGCCTACTGAGCCACCAAAAGAAGATGTCACTGAGGTATTGGATACAGAAGTCTAAAACTCAGGGATAAGTAGAGATGGAAGATCTAAAAACAGTTCAGTAGAGAAACATTTTTAAAAGAAAGCTACAGACTGAATTAGCTCACTGAGTGAGTGTGCATATATGAAGAACAGTGAGCGAATGAACTTTGGGGTACACGAAGTTTAAAAGTCAAGAAAAGGAAGAGGATCCAGCTTTGGAGAAAATGAACAGTGAGAAAAATTAAGAACTCATGATGCCCTAATGACTGAGGAGGGAAAATATTTCAAGAATGATGGAGTGATCAATCATGAGAAATGTTACTGAGAGTTCAGGTAGAATGAGAACTGAGAATTGCTCATGGGAAACTTGACAAGAATGGCATTGAGAAATGTAAAATAAAAGCCTGACTGGAAAGAATACAGGAGAGAGGAAGTGGGGAAAGTGAACCACCAAGAACAGGCAAGTCTTGCAAAGAATTCTGTGTCAGCATTTCTGTGGGTCAAGTGGGAAGACAGAATTTTCTGTTCATGATGAAGTGAAGTTAGTGGAATTGGTGATGGAAGGTTATGGAAGTTATCTCAGCAAGTAAACTAGCTGAGGATTAAGGTATGTATAGTGGTATTGGAGTTATAGTAGGAGAACAAAGTCTGTGAAACACTCACTTTTGAGAATAAGAGAGTCAATCAACCAGTACTTAGGGGTAGCCAGTACTGAGAACTTACTTGGGGGCTGTGGTTACATATTTAAAGAAGACCAGTCGGCACATTTACTCATTTTGACTGTTGTGCTATGATACATGTAAGGAGGTGGTAGAGCTCTGAACTGGAATTGTAATGATGGAAAGACAGAGAGGTACCAGGATATGTGTCATTTCCCAAGAGTCAAATGGAGTTTATGCTCAGCTAGCTGATGGCATTTTATGATATCTGAATACCTGTATTTTTGCTCTTCTCAACTTTGCCAGGAAGGATTTCTCTGTTCTAGAGTGAAGCAGAGTGATTCCAGATTAGTAAAACCTGATGTATCAAAACCAAATATCCAGAATCTTTCTCAGAATGACTAAATGAGAATCCATGGGACCAGGTCAACAGTATTTTTCCAGAGTTTCCCAGGTGACTCTTATGAAGAGCCTGGGCAAGAGACATCTCAGGCTCAGATTCTGGCCCACTCCTTTGATTTGATAAATGAGTTTGTTTATACTGCAGGTCTGTGAGGCTAAACTCATTTCTAGGATATTGAATTATTTTTCTCAGTGGCCTGTGGTTTCTGCAGACTGACCAACACACACACTGACCCAAACGTGCACACACACACACACACACACACACACACACAAACTGTGTCCTGCTTTTGTACAGTTTGTGTCTTGGCGAAGGCCAATCCAGGACAGAATTGCAGCACAAAATTTGACGGAGGCCAGAATCCTGACTGGTACTGCACCCTTCATCCCACAAGGCTCAACACACACAAGGGTGCAGTCCTTGTAGACAGTTCGGACTAGTGGCAGGTATTCAGAAAGGAAGGCTGCAGAAGCCAGGGGCCTGGTGGGGACAGACTTTTGAGGTCTTATGTTTGGACTGGTCTCCCTTCAAGTAAACACTACATAGAGACAGGCTCCTTGCCTCTTCTGCTCTGGCTGCTGCTCCATTTTAAGACTCTGCAGGCACATTCTTCATAGCTGAGAAAACCCACAGATGGAATGACTATTATTGGTGCTTGTCAATTCAGAAATAAATCATGATTTGCCCATTGTTTCAATCTTTACCACTGACGTGTTAGTTTAATTTAATTAGTTCTGTACGGATGAGGTCATTACATTTGTGTCCTAATGGAAAACCTGTTACTTGGCTCCACACAGTGATGGGTACGTGCAGGTGATTTGCATTCTCCCTGGATAGACAGAGGTGAATTCTCTCACCACTGTCATGATAGGGAGGAGACTCTCCTGCAGAGAGTCATTTTGAGATAGCACTAATTGAAGGGGCACCTGTCTCCTGAGAATTCCTTTTAAAATTAAATGGAAGATTGGCCATATGCTCTAGGCAAAGGGTAAAAACTGTTCTACGTTTGAGATGAAAAATTTGGAGAAAGACTGTGATATGATAGCCAATACTGTCACATGAATCTTTTTTTAATTTCTTTTATTCATATGTGCATACAATGTTTGTGTCATTTCTCCCCCCTTCCCCCCGCCCCCTCCCTTTCCTCCCATCCCCTCCTTCTCCCCCCCACCCCCTCGCTACCAGGCAGAAACTATTTTGCCCTTATCTCTAATTTTGTTGAAGAGAGGGTATAAACAATAATAGGAAGGACCAAGGGTTTTTGCTAGTTGAGATAAGGATAGCTATACAGGGAGTTTACTTGCATTGCTTTCCTGTACATATGTGTTACATTCTAAATTAATTCTTCTAGAACTAACCTTTTCTCTAGTTCCTGGTCCCCTTCTCCTATTGGCCTGTGTTGCTTTAAAGTTTCTGCATTAGTTCCTTTGCATTGAGGACATCAAATACTATCCTGTTTTTTGGGGGTTTTTTTTGCCTATCCTCATACCTCCCTTGTATGCTCTCGCCTCATGTCACATGAATCTTGTGTCACAAGCACAAATATGTATATTTATAATAATATATATTTTATGTTTTTCTATATTAATATATATATACGTATATATAATTTGTTTCTATATAAGTATATATAAATAAATATATAAAATCATAAATATATAAATATATATATTTGTGTTTGTGTGTATATATAGATATCTAAGATACCTATCTCTGTCTCTCTCTCTCTCTGTCTCTCTCTCTCTCTCTCTATATATATATATATATATCTTCCTCTTAGAATCAAAGAAATTCTTCCCATTACTTTCTTCTTGAGCCAACAGAATACAGTCAAAAGTAGAAATGAAACCAGTTATTTTCCACATGAAATAAACCATCATTTAATCCCTATAGTAGCACTTACAGGAGTACTACTATTTTGCAACAGTATTATGATTATTCCTACTTTTCAGACAACAAGATTGAGGCTGCAAACTGCTAAAAATTGAAACTTCTAGTTATTATATCTTGTTCAAGCTGTTGCTTATAGCAAATGGCACAGATGGGCTTAGAACCCAATACAACTGGTCAGAAACTTTCCTGTTTCCTTCTTACAGTGCATCAAGAATAATTTCTTTTAACCATGGTAAAATAGATGTATTTTAAGTCTCAAAACTCTCTCAATGCAGGGCACAAGTGGCTCACACCTGTTGTGCTAGCTACTTGGGAGGCTAAGATCGAGAGGATCGTGGTTCCACACCAGCCTAGGCAAAAAGTTTGTGAGACCCCATCTCAATCAAAGCTGGGCTCAGTGGTATGCACCTGTCATGCCAAGCTATGTAGGAGGCTGAAATCCAAGAGGATCACAGTTTCAGGCAAGCCCAAGTGAGAAAAGAAAGTTCAATAGCTCCCATCTCAACTGGCAAAAGCTGTGAGTGATGGTACTTGTGTTATTCCAGCTATAGTGGGAACATAAAATAGGAGGGCCTTTGGCTAGGCTGGCCGGGGAAAAAGCAAGACTCTATCTCAAAAATAACCAGAACAAAAAATGCTATAAGTGCAGTTCCAGTGGGAGAGAACCTGCCTAGCAAACATGAAACCCTGACTTCAAACCCCAGTACTGCCAAAATAAATAAATAAACAAACGAACAAGGTCTCAGGCCTGCATCTCTCCATTCTGAAATACTCACTTTGCCTCACAAAGCATCCCTATTTGAAAATTACAGATGTATTTATTTTTAAAGACTCTTTCCTCCCTTTTATAGATTTTTGTCTAGCTGAAAACCCTTTCAGGGATTCCAGTTGTATTATGAAAACAAGAGTTCCTTGTCCCATTGAGCAAATATAAAGTTGTGTTGCCATACTGAGTCAGTTTTACCTCACACTATCCATGGCCCTTTCTCTCAACTTAGAAACACTGAACTGAAGGGCCTGGAAGACTGAGCCGCTTTGAGAAGCTAAAGCACCAGAAGCAAGGGCTGACTTTAGTGTTTCTTTTGGGCGAAGGGATGGGGAAGATTAGGGAAAAAGTCTATAATCAAGACCTGTCTGTAACAAACAAACCAAAGCAATTCCATGGATCTCACCATGTCTTGAAGTTATACCAATGGCAGCCCTGTTACAGATTCATCCCATTCTCTTTTGCTCTGCCATCACTTTTCCCCTATTACTTCTTTCCCTTCACAGGCAAACTTCTCAAAAAAAACAGTTGGTATGTGCTCTACTACTTCCTTGCAATGCACTTTCATGGCAATCCTTTAAAAAAACTTCTCCTTCCCTCCCACATTTTTTTCCTGATACTATTTTCTCTAAGAAATTCAATGAATAAATTTACAAGTTCAGTAATCCTTTCTTCATTTTCCTCTGGTGCTAGTCACTCCTGATCCAATCTTTCTAGAAATTCTCTTCTCCTTCAATTATTCAGTTTCCCTTTGGCCTCTAACAGGAGGCATTTATCTAAGGGCCTGGAAGAGTGTAAGCTTGGATGGTGGCAGCTCATTCTCCCTAATGGTTCCATCTTCCCAGCTATTCATAAGATTTCTATTCTGTTCCCATGAGGGAATACACCATAATGTTTTACCAATGGACCCTTTCTGAAAAATGCTTTGGAAAGTTCATCCACTTTCAAGATTTCACCAAATATACTATATGGCGACACAACTTATCTTTATCTCCAGCCTCCTTTTCTGTCCAGCTTTGATTTTTCATTTCCCTCTGTCTTCTCACTGACCATCTGCAATAAGAAACCCTCTGTACCCCAGCATCAACAAGGATGATGTCAAGTTCATCATCTATCTGCTAAGCAGTTGTTACTTTTGACTCTGATTCAGTTGAAGTCTTTCCAATCTCTCCATCATCCAGGTTTTACATCTGAGATTAAATCAGCTGTAAAATATTCCTAGTAGGTCAACGCAATATTTCCCAAATTTCAGAGGGATCATTACCACCTGTGTGAAAGCACACATTGCTGTGGCTCCACTCTAAGAGTTTGTGATTCATGAGGTCTAGATGGGGTCCTAAAGATTTGCATTTCAAATAAGGTTCCAAGTGCTGCTGGTCCAGGACCTTACCAAAGGCATATATGTTTAGTGCCTGAGTCTGCAGCCAAATTGGATTAGGCACAAATCCTAACTCAACCAAGGGCTTAATGTGTACATGCTGCAGAGTTTACCTGATATGCTCATACTTCAAAGTACTTTTCTTAAAATAGGAATAATGAAAGTATCTTCCTCATGGGATTTCTGTGAAAACTAAGTGAATTAATAAATGTAAAGTGCCTTTCACAGTATTTGGCAGGCCCTCAAAAACTGTTATCTATAATGTCACAGTTTTTATTCCTCTTTCCTTCTCACTCCCACTGACCAATGGGCTTTCATGTTCTCACAATCTGGACTTTGTACTCTCCTTTTCATTTTTGCTCTAGATGGGATTAAGTGCAGATTGAATGGGATGAATCTGTAACTGGGCTGCCACTCAGGGACATCATTCACAAAGAAGGCAATGCAATGTTACCCATGAAAATGGCTTTGGTCCTTTTCTGTACAATCTTGGCTATAGAATTTCCACTTAACCCTACTCATCCTTCCATTCAAAAGAAACACTAAAGTCAGCCCTTTATTCCAATTGTCAAGCTTCTTGAAGTATCTTAGCCAGGAAAGAAACCACATATAACTTAGCATCTCAGTTTTCCAGACCCTTTAGCTCAGTGTTTGTAAGCTGAGAGAAGGGGCATGTAGAGTATGAGATAAATCTGACTCAATATGGCAACATGATTTTACATTTGCTTAATGAGACTAGGAACTGTTCTTTTCATAGTACAACTACAATCCAGAATCCCATCCTTGTCATTCACCTTATTCTAATTATTGCTACTTAACTGATTGGTACTGTCACTATTTCTCCATCCCTCTTATCCAGACCTCATTGTGTTCAGGTTCTATCTAATCCCCTTAAGTAACCATTATAAATAGTACCCTTCCTTGCTCAAAAGAAAATTTTCCATATATTAAGAGGGATTTAGGATTTTCCTTGGGCTGAGGGCACTTTGGCTCTCCACCCACTTTTTACACTGCTTCATCAAAGTATTTGTCATTTAAAGTCTCTACTCTTGTAAATCTGCTTTCCTCCTTCTGTGTTTTCTTCTGTAATATTTGTTTCACTTGATGTATCTTTCCTCTCATTACCACATGTAGAGCTTAATTCACTCTTTGATGTCTGGTCAACTTCCCTTTGCCCATCCCAAGACATGGCAAATTGATTTCCTTCCTCATGACAGTACTAAATGATTGATGGTAGCTGGCTAGGGACATGAGGAGGATTCTGGGGTCAAATTGAGCCATTGGAAATAATGCCAAGGTTAATGTCTTCTGTGGACCCAGATTAAGATCATGGAAGTATCTGTATCAAATATGGCTTTTCCTGCCATGTATTATATTTTACACTGTGGTTGTTCAATGCATCCAGGCAAATTCACAAGTAAATTGTCACTCTCTGAATTATCAATTTGATTTTGATTATGATACTAAATTTTCCCTCTTCTTTCCATGATGAGATCCAAAACTTACCTCAGAGAATCATATTGCCTGAAAGAAAATCAGAGGAGCTAATGAAAATTAACCTTCGTGAACTTGATTTGAGAAAGCAGTGTCTAGAAGGAGGAAGTATACATATATATGCTGGTGGATGCAGCATTGGGCGTGATTTGTTGTATTTCAGGATATAAAAAGAAAGATGAAATTCTCCTAGAAAGACCACAAAAAGCATAAGGTACCTTAGGATTGATTAGGTACTTATAGAAGACTTTCAACATGAAGAACCCCTAGTTTATGTGAAAATCCCAGCTCTACCACCTACTAACAGTATAATTTGGGTAAATATTTGACTTCCCTGAGCTTCAACTTCATTATCATAAAAAAAGAAAGCATAATGCTCTTTGTCAGGCAAATTGCAGAAATGAAGGGAAGTGTGTATCGATAGCCCTGACTTATGATGGTTGTACTAATCAATTTTTCATTTGACAGTGATGCTAAAGTGATTTGCATTCCATAGAAATGGTATTTCAAATTTTGAAATATTGTCCTTTCCCAGGCTAGTGATATGTGGTAGGATCTTCTCTCTCAATGCTGGGCAATCACAGTAAGTCGCAGCCCCAAATCCTGTAGGGTCAAGGGGGTAAAAAAACAATACTCTGCACAACTGTAGTGCACTGTATTGTGTTTGGTAGGTTAGTTATATTAAATGCATTTTTGATTTATAAAATTTTTAACTTATGATAGGTTTAATGAGACATAACCCTATGCAAGCCTTGTAATTCAAGGAGCATAGGGGTGTGTGTGTATGTGTGTGTGTGTGTGTGTGTGTGTGTATACGACTTTGTGTAGTATTGGGTTTCATAAATGGGACTTGTCCTTATGAACAGCATATGACAGCAATCAAGAAAATACCTTCAAGGCTATTAAAACTCTTTTGCCTCTTATTATTATTTGCCTTCTCCCTATGCTCAGTGTCAGTGATAGCATATGATATATTGAACATTGGACTAAATGTTAGCAAACACCATTACCACCATTAACTACCTCTAATTGATTGGAATCCTGTAAAGAACACTGGAGATGTACTATTTTTCCCTACCAAATAACATTTGTCTCCTTTGAAGTTAAGCTTTTGTGCTTTGATTTTATCAAATTTAAAAGAAAAATAGTGTGAATATTGTATTTACAACTTCACATCTTTCTAAGGAAATTTATTATTAGCATTGTCTATGCCTTGGATAGTTTGTGTCATCTTATTCCTTTCCTGACAAAGTTGTTAGATAAATTGTATTCAACACATATTTTGGGATGTTTCCTAGGGCCAAGGTCCATTAAAGACAGTAGAGACACAACAGTGGGCAAAACAGATAAAGCCAGAAAGTTTATGAAGATTTCCTTCAGGAGATGAAAATTAGACCATCAATAAGTGAGCAAGCAGACAGCCATGCTGTAATTTTAGGTGTTTGCATTTTCCATGACGAAAATATCATGATGGAGCAGAGGTGATCAGGATTACGTATAAGTGAAATTTTTTTGGATTGTGGGACAGGTTTTGGCTATGTTTGAATTGATACTTACATGCTGTTGAATAATGGGCCAGGCCAAAAAATGAGTTCCAAGGCCTCTAAGCAGAGAGAACAGCAAATGACTTTACTTGTATGAGTATTAAAGAAGGGCCTCGTGGTGGACACTGAAAGCTTGAGAAAGATTATAAAAATTAATGCTACCAAGTGTGGCAAGGCTGAACACAGAGGGTGCAGTAGATCCACTAAGGAGTCTGGGTTTTATTGAGGTTAATTGGAAGCCATTAGCCCATTACAAAGATGATAGTGAGGAAAAAAAATCATTTCATACCTGTGTATGAGCATTGAATCCTTGTAGATCTAATCACACCAAAAATTTGGTGACTATTTGTGCTGATAAAATCGTGATTGTCTTCTCAATTTACATTTCCCCATTAAAAAAATGAAACTCATGATTTAGGTGCTTCTACTTTTTTGTTCCTGAATTTAAAATACTTTGTGATGGCTTTCAGTGTATTCCATGGCATGTTGCTGTCATTGAGTTTTCTAACAATAACTTTCAATGTGGCCCTGATTTGTTCCATTATTTCTTTCTTTCTCTTCTCAAGCTATACTGCATCTTCTTTGTATTTATTTTATGAACTTGAGAGTAATTTAACATAGAATTTTTAATTAATTGCTTTTGCTGTCTTTGGGTTACCTTGATTTTCCTTTAGGAGTTTCCTTTATGACCTTAAAATTGTTGGCCTGTTGATGGGTGTGAATGAGTTCAGGTGCTTAGAAAAAACTGTAATTTTCTGATTTATCATCTAGTTGAGGATTATAACCAGGTCATGCTTGTCTGTTTGCCTGTTGCCTTCACATTTTAAGATGAAGTACTCTTTTAATTTCTCTCATACACTTTGAAATTCCCTTTCATTTTAAACAATGCTTCCAATTCTTATAGAAGTTTCCTCCTATTTTTACATCTATGGAGTCTTTGTATTTTCTGCAATTGTACATTAGTTTTTACTATTCTAAATTGGTGTACATTTGTTATGCCTTTACCTTAGCCTTGGGACCTCCTCACACTTTCTTTTAATGCTTCAAGTCTGTTTGACTTCTTAGTTTATTTCCAGCACATTCACTCTAAGCTCTGAAGACTCTTTGTAGAGTAGGCATCACTGCCAATTCTGCATGTGTAGGAATAACGCTCAGAAATAATGTTTATTCATACTTTCTCCTTTGCTTTACAAAATCTTATTTATTTTTAATTTTTCTTAAATAGTAGAATTATTTTTATATACCTCAAGATTTTGAAAACATTTTAAAATTTAAAATGTAACTCATTTCCTTTAATTATAAACTACAGCACTTTAATGCACCCTTTGAAATTGCATTCAAGGGAAGAGAGTGTATCAAACAATATTTTGAGTGATCTTTTGAAATTTCAACATACAGTATGTATAAAATCCATTTTAAACAGTTTCCTTTTTTGCTTATAATATGTGGTTTCTTTTACAAAAATATTATTTATAATGTAAATTCAGAGGGTGAACTTTAAAAAAATAATAGTGATTAAGAAAAATATTTCAATAAGAGGTACTCAGAAAATAAAGGCAACTCAGTTCATAAAAACCTTTGGTGAAGAAAGAAATGCCACACATTATCTCTTCCTCTGATATAGAATAGAGAAATTTTCTCTCAATTCCTCATTTCTAAAGTGAATAAAACTTGCTGGTGATAAACATGAACAAGACCAATTTTGAAACATTCTTTTCTCATTTCCTACCAATATCACTTAGCTACAAATACATATAATGACTGAACTTGAAATAACTGAATTCTGAGGTCTATCTGGAAGAATAAAGTCTGGGATTATTGCAGCTACCTTGTAAACCCACGGATCTAGTTGTCATTGCCTGGCTTTTCACCTCTTATGACTATGATTTCAGAGCAGACTGGAGAGGAGAAATAAATCTTTTAGGAATTTCATTCTAATTTTAATTTAAAAATAATTTTTAAATGTTATCATTGAATATAAAATACTCCAAGAAGTATAAACAGAAAACATTGACAACAGTCTGCAAATGCGTGCACAAAAAACTTTAGTGTTAGGGGGTGAACTTGTTCAAGTACACTGTACATATGTATGCAATTGCTACAAAAGACCCCCCTTGTACTATTAATGTATACTAATTCAAAATATAAAAAAACTGCTAAAAATTGACTGTAGTGAAATATGGTGGCAGAATGTGTAAGACTTTTTCCTCCCATGAGCATGAAAGAGTCTTCACTGAAAGTTCAAAGCTGACTGGAAGATTGCATGAGCTAAACCCAAACCACAACTTTCTTCCTTTTCTGAATCCCCATATTAAAAAAATGATTAGTTGTCAAATTTAGAATTATTGTTAGCTTTAATTGAAGCCTTTCACCTTAAATTTTAGCTTTAAGTACATCCTCTAGGGATAATGTTGAATGAAAATGACTATGATATATTTGTATTTGATTCTTTCATGAGCAAAAAGATATGAATATGATGAGAATTACAGATTATAAAAAAAGATCAATTTAAAATTTAAGAAACATTTCATTCATACCATTTCTTTAAAAACACTTTCTATTTGAATATTCTTGTACAAAGTCTTTGATGCCATTGGGGAGCTAAAGCCATATCTATCTAGTAATTAATAAAAATATTAAAGATTATAACCTTATCATATTTACATGGATTATTATATTGTATGGGTAGATTTATTATATTGTTGTGGCTTGCAAATTATAGTGGTAAGCACTTCATAAGTTTATCTTTCCATCAATCTTGTGTTGCACTTTTCATGTAGTATCTCACTTGATTAAATGAGCAGAAGAATTAATATCTTGTCAAAACACCACTAGGAAGACAGATGTTGTGTCACATACCTGTTATCTCAGGTGGAGAGGTCAGAGGTAAAGACAGGAAGATCACATGGTGGAGGTAGGAGGATCGAAGGTCCAAGGCCAGCCCTGGCAAAACAAAGCATAAGCAAAAGAGTTTGGGACACGGCTCAAAGAGGTAGAGCTTGAGGCAAGCCCTAGGTGAAGTCCACAGCATCTCAAACAGAAAACACCACTAGAAAGGATAGGAGTTCTTTAGAAAATGAAGCACATTAGTTCTACTCCTCCATTTTTCACTTAGTCCAGGCTCTACTGTCTCTCTCTGAGCTCAATTTTCTTATACTGTAATCTCTTTCCCTTTGTGGCTCCATGTAGTGTTATGCTGTTTCTGGAAGACTGGTGTTTCATGCTCCTTAAAACCTTTCAGCTGGTTCAGTTGGACAACCTTCACTTTATCTAGCTTACATCTTTTCTCAATGTACCTTAACCTCTCCAGTGTCTAAATACGTGCAATTATTAGGTCAATTGTAACTAAAAAAAAAATATATATATATATATATAATTTCTTTCATTGTGCTAAGGATTGAACCCAGGGCCTTACCCATGCTGGGAAAACACTCCCCAATTGAGCCACATTACCAACCCAAGAAAGGGTTCCACTCCCCCAACCTCCCACCCACACAAGAAATGCCCCAGTAGCCATCTGTCAGAACAAGAGGAGGCTGAATGGAGCAAGTGAGTTTTCATTGTCCTTTTCAGCTTTATTATTCTTGGAAAACAAACATAACTATAGTACTGTATTTTTTTGAGATAGGCTTTCTCTCTGAAGTCCAGATTGGTCTTGAACTTGGTATGTAGCCCAGGCTGGCCTCAAGTGCTGACATTATAGCTATGTGGCACCACTTTGAGTTGAAATTAAGTCCTTCCTTTTTTTTTGGAGAAGCCAATTTGTTTTCTGGTGGTAATGTGAATTGAACCCAGGGCCTTGTGCATGGTAGGCAAGCACTCCACCACTGAACTACACCACAGCCCTGTTGTACTGTATTTTAAAAAAAATATTATTTTACTTAATTAACAATATAGCTTATATATATGGTTTAAAGTAATTTAAAAAATAAAAGAAATATTTCAGTGTCTCACCACAGCCTTAAATCCAATCTTCTACAGGTAATCATGATTTAAGTTTCTTTTTATGGCTTAAAAAATACCTGTGGATATATCCACAGGCCTAGGTACAGCTCAATGATAAGAGTACTTGCCTAGCACACAGAAGGCCCTGGGTTTGATCCCCAGCACTGCAAAAACAAAACAAAACAAAAAACAACTAATAAAAACAAAACTGTTCTTATGCCTGTATTCCTCCATTAATCAACATTGCTCAGTAATGGTCATAGGAGTGCCCAGTTCACCATCTTGAGTTGACTGTCACTGGTTTCTTTCTCGATGTTGATTCCACAAGCAGATTAATCAATGCCCTATGTATACACAACAGAAACCCTTTCTTTACTGGTTTCTTTCTCAAAGAAATCTTCCTAGAGTTGATATGTACATGGGATTACAAAAAATAAATGTAACCTTTGTCTTAGACTAGCTACGTAGGCTGAAATTGCTGCAAAAGTGTTATAACAATATGATCTTTATTTGTGGGATGTTGGAATATAAATTTTCTGGAAAAACCAAGCATTGCCATGATCTGAATAGTTGAACTCTCTTTCTTAATGAGAGTCTAGTTTCTCTTGGCACAAAAGACCAGTGAAGGATACTCAGGATGGGATGAGTGTGAATTTCAGCAGAGTGACAGTGGCCAACATGATCTCTTGAGTTTGGGAGCTGTGTGCTTCGTGATTTTAGAGAGTAAATTGTTAAAAGCAGAATTACCTGTTCTTGACACTATGGATGTTCACTACAAAGATCATCTTTCAGCAATCCTAAAAGGCGTGATTAGAATAAGTTCATCAGAATGAAGAAAAAGTGATTTTTGATAATAAAGCATGCTGAATATGATTGTGCTTTAACTTTGAATTTAGGAAGAAAACCTAAATATAACTCACTTTTCCAGTTGTGGTATGAATCACATATATTCTGGCAAGGAAAATGATCACCTACAGTGTGATATTATTAAGACTTTAATACTCAAATACTTGAAAATGTGAATAAGGAAGGAGATGCAGGGGTCCCCCAAGATCTGTACTGTGCCCAGATTCCAGCTTTAACTAAGAGTATTTATGTCATGACCATAAGTCTGTTTGTTTATAGAGAATATATGTCAGGACAAAATATTATTTAAATGTAAAGAATATAAGTAGGTAATTGGTCCCAATTCTCAGACAAATCCATTAAATCGAAGTAATATAAATAGTAAGTACACTATAAATACCTGTTCAAGAATGTCACCTTCTTTTAAAACATTAGTATGTTTTGCATTTAATTTGAGTGAAATGACACTCTATGAAATTTGACTGAACTAATTCTAAAATATAGTTTGCTTTGCTTAGAAATATACTTCATGAAAAATGATTCTAAATATTGAAGAGTAACAAAATTTTATGTTTCCATAGTTACCTTATATAAATGCATGATTATTTTTATAAATCTCTTGCTCCAGTAAGGTGTAAAGGGACACAATGTAACTTTTTAACATGACTCTTCTTTGCACTGTGACAAAGAAATATAATACTAGATTATGCCAAGTAATGCAGTTCAAATTTTAAGATTTGGCAGTAAAGAAAAACTAACCTTTAAATAGAAATAAAAGACTTCCTCACACGTTCAGTTTCTCTTTCAGATTGGTAATTAATAGACATTTTCATTGTAAGAGTGTTTATATTTTATGTCTTTTTGAAGTTTTTTTTACCTAGAAGGGCCTTTTAAGTAATTAATAAATGCATTTATAAACTGTAAAATAAATAGAAAAATTAAATAATCCTACATAGGGAAGCAATATCTTAGAAAAGATTTGTTTTCCACTGAAACAGAGTACACTGATGTGATGACAAGTGTATGATCAGAACACCTCATTCAGAGAATTCTTTTCCAGAGTAGGGCTAGTGACTTTAAGAATGACAAATGCCACATGGTTTGAATCATGCTTGTTTTACCTATAAATAATTCATGCATTAACACATATATTAGTTGAAAATGGTCATTAGGGATCTCTGCTTTAGGCATTCATAGTAATAATCATATCCTTACTAGAAAATATGGTAACCTTCATGATCTACAGTCACCTCCCTTTCTGAGCTACATTCCTGCTGTGTTCTTTTCCCATTGTCCATCATGACATGGGACTCAAGCCCCTGTGTGACTTTGCACTCTTCTGTTCCATACTGATCTGAATACACCATGGCAATAGTGTTGCTAGGACTTAGCTGGAGACAGTGTTTTATCTAAAGATGCTCAAAGTTTATCTTTCAATATCCAGTTTTCATGCTTAAAACTGATTCCAGCTACTCATGTAGTAAGAACGGAATTCCTGGAAGTGGCATAGTATCCCTTTGGAGGAAGCCGTAAGTATGGAAAAGGTTGTTCAATCCTCCTCAGCCTTTGGAGGAACCAATAAGATGACAGATGTGATGTTACGAAATATGACCTCTTGGCATAGTTCTTCTGGTCTTCAGTAAACTTCAAACCTCATTACACGCTTTGAAGCCAAGGCAGGAGGAGTTGAAATGACAGTACCTCACATGCATGAGCACAGAAATGAACAGGATAAAATTTTATGATGGTTTTAGGGATGGAGCTAAACTTGTTTATATTTTAAAATGAGGATTTATCAGGGCTATCTAAATCTCCAAGGAAACAATCTCTAAAGTGATGGACTACACATGGTGATATTAAATCACACAGCTTACACTGGGAGAAAGTGCATGGGCACTTCTTGTCCATGAAGACCTGTACACTTGTTGAGTAATTATTTTCTGTTCTGTAGCTGGTGGTGCTGAGTGGAATGCGGTGGCTTTAGATTGAAAAAGGATATTTTGACGTGTCAATGGTACTTGGGAATTAGTTCTTGATGACTCTTTTACCCCTTCTTTTCTGATCCCTCTTTGCATTGAAAGTGTCCTCTGGTGGAATGCTTTGTACCATAAGGGAAGAAAAAAGAAAAGAAAAGCTTTCTCTCTCTTTCTCTCTTAGAGCTCCATGCAAACATAATTGACATAAACAGAATGAGTGAGTAAATGTATACTGGTTTGGTTAACAAATTAATTTGAAAAGTAATGCTGGAGTTGTCTGAAATAATAAACAGCTTGTTGGGTGACTGAAAGAGAGTGGTGTTTACTTTTTGGCTCTGGTCATTTTTTTTTTTTTCTGGCAACCCCACTTCTCTGATTGAACTCTTTGCTCTATTTTCCACAAGTAACCTGGCAATTTTGCTGAGAGTTGCATTACTAAAATATAAATATGAGAAGACTTCACTGTTTGCGCCAAGACAAATTCTGAGTTTTCTTTCTTTCTTAACCTAAAGGTACTTCCACCTTTAAGGATCCCTTTCTGTTCCCCCAGATGAATCTGGTGTCTGTCTTGGCATTGTCAAGTAGTGCTGGTGCCTCTCCTAGAATGGTGCTTAATGCAGTCATTTATTTAAAGGTTTGTCTTCCCATGAGCTCATGAGCTGTGTGGAGATGGGAGGAACACCTGGCTTGTCTATTGCTGATCTGACAGAACCAAACTCAATGCCCCACAGACAGGGTCTCATGAATAGTCACTTCACAATGATCAGATGAATGGATTTTTTTCTGGCAATATTAGCAAGTAAAGCCTTCCAGGCAATAGAGCACATGCTTGTCATTTGACTCAAACTGTGCTAAGGGAAATATCTACTGGCCTTGGAAGACGACCGTCATTTTGATTCCAGCTCTCCAAGGTTTTCATCACTGTTAGCGCCTTCTGAAAAGAACCATCAAGCTGGCACTGCTGCTGCCTTGCTACTATTTGCTGTTTGTATTCTGTTCTTAAAGTTTACTCTAAAGAAATCATAAAGAAAGCCATCAGATTCCTTTTTCTAAAATTCACATAGACAATGAAGGCATTTATCTAAATAATGTTTTGGCGTCACACAACATCAATAAACATTTCATGGAGATTAAACTGACTGAAAACCTTTTATACTTGTCAACTGATTTCTGTTGGCTGAGTTGATTTTCTTTACAAAGAATCAAAAAAGTGAAGTTGTTTTGCATTAATGCATTTGGGGATGGATAAATGATTTTCCCTAAATCACATTTTTCTGACAATAAACATGGAATAAAAGATTATTAAAACTGAATTTTCATGATGCTGTTTGCATACCTCAGAACAACCATGTGGGGCTGTCTCCATCAGTGAATGCCATGTGTTGGTGTGATTGATGAATTATAATTAACCTTGGCAACATGTTTTCCACCTTAACTAGATCAATCAGAATTAGTTATCTTGGGAGGCAGTAAAATTGCTTCTACCATTAGCTTACTGCAGTAAGTAATGGCCTTTCCTTGGAAGAGTTCTCATAAGATAGAGAACACGTACCTGCCTATTGAATCTATTTCTCTAAGTAAATGAGAGGTCAGTGGGATTTAAATAGCTTACCTTGGAGGAGAGAAGTCTCCAGGCTGACTAGCAGCTCTTCTCTCAGGAACTCATGGGTCCTGGGAGTGATCCTGATTAACAGTTCAGACAGGAACCAAATTAAAACAAGGAAAACAAAAGGAAGGGAAGAAGGGAGCATTTCAGAACTTCTCTTTCCCTTATCCATTGAAAGGGAAAAATTGAGAAAAGAATCTTTATTTTCTAAATGTAATGAAGGTGGTATTGTGTATATCAACACTCAGCTTTATACGTGACTTGAATTAGGGCAAGGGATGTAACTCATTTAAAAGCTGGGTTCATTTGGCTCAACATCTTCATTGACAATTTCTTCTGGATGCTGCCATTGACAAAGGCTTTTAACAATGAGATAGAATATTGTTCTTGGAAAATCCCTTCCTGAAAGACTTTATCTCAAATGTGTATTCATTACACCCTGGAACAGTCACCTTCAAATATCAAAAGATAATCTTCCATTTCAGGTTCGTGCAGAGATTAAAGAAATGCTTTGAAACACTACTTAGAAGGATATAGTCATCTGACTATAGCCCTTGTGTTTTAAATGACAGTTGTAGGCATTTTGGTGGTGTCTTTGGAAACACTGCATGACCTGCTCTTTCACCTACCATTGGACCTCTTAAAGTAATGAAATGTCTGTTCTCACTCATCTTGTAAATCCTCTGCTCCCAATAAGGCTTCCAGTAAGACAATTATTCATTCTGTATTAGGAAGAAGGACACTAATCACACCTTTGCATGAGACATGGGCAGTTAACTGAAGGGAAGTTAAAGCTTTTACAACTCTCCAATGATAATCCATCCTGTGCTGACATGGCCACCCAGAGCAGACTGAGTCTCCTCCTTGGGGGCAGGAGGGAACATGTAAACTCAGAAATATTGAAAATAATTAGTATTATCTCATGATTAGGGCCAGATTAAGTAGACCTTATTTTATTCCATTTTCTCTTATGTTCAAAATTATATCTTAAATAAAACCTTTTTGATACCATAAACTATGAAGAGAATGCTTTGTTTAACTTCCTGCTTTTCTGAATGGGAAAACTTGGAGAGAGTGACACGCAGAGGCTCTTACTATGTTCTGGATAAGTTACATAGCTTTTTTTCCCCTTTTAATTGTGTGCATTGCCATAGTGTGGGCTCCTGAGCTAGTTTGCATAGAGGATGAAGTATGTCCAGAAGATGTCCAGTCATGGGTCCAGATGGTGATTTTAAGCATGATAGTCTGATTGCCAAGTGGTGTACAGGAAGAAAACCAGGCTTAGCTCCAGAAAGAAGATTGATTGGAACTTTCTAGAACAATAGTGTTCCCTTTTGTGATAAGAAAGGAAGTATTAGCCAGGCATTGGTGGCTCATGCTTCTAATCCTAGCTACTCAGGAGGCACAGATCAGGAGGATTGTGGTTTGAAACCAGCCCCAGCAAATAGTTTTGTGAGATTCTATCTCAAAAAAAAGCTCATCACAAAAAAAAGGATTGGTGGACTGACTCAAGGTATAGGCCCTGGGTTCAAGCCCCAGCATCACCAAAAAAAAAAAAAAAAAAAAAAAAAGGAAAAGAGAGTTGGGATTCTAGACATGATCCATTGGCCAAGAAGAATCAGAAGAGCTTTGTGGCACAGTTGAGCTGTCCTGGTTGGTGAGGCTGGATAGGAAAGTGAGAGTTAGGGTTGAAGCTGCCTCCAGGGACTCTTATTAACACAACCACATATAACTCAACATGCATTTTGCAGGAAGGAAAGTTGATGTATTTGTATGGATCCTAGAATGGAGTCCTGAAAGTGACTCTAAATTACATCATATGTCTTATGGGAAGGTATGATGGTACACGCCTATAGTTCCAGTACTCAGGTGGCTGAAACAGGAAGAGAGGAATTTCCAGGTCAGGCTGGGCTACATACTAAGACCCTGTTGAAAAAAGTAAAAGTCTGGATAATGGAGGTAGTGATCTGTCTCATGGGGCCAAATGTGAAATTAAGGGAGGGCAGAGGAAGATGGAGCGCTTGTCCTGACAGCATTCTTGCACACTGGACATTGTGTTTTTCTTGCCATGGTATCCATTTTTCCTTATTTTAACACTGTCCATTGGAAATATTTATAGAGAGGGATTTGACAGTGGACATTACTGTTCTGGAGATGACATTATTTGGTTGGCATCTTTCCATATTTTACATGATGCCTTTTGATAACAAGCAACGTGAGCATCATTTTTGGTTTTGGATGTTTTCCTTTCCCACAATACTGTAATCCAAGCCTGTGCATATATGTACATGAGTTTCAAACTCAAATGCAAACTGGAGCCAAGCTGAAGGAGAAATGCCGGATCTAATGAAAATAGCTTAGTTGTGTGTTTTTCCAGCCATAGTTTCCAAGAGCAAATATTTGCCAGGCAGATGGCTACATTTCTGTAAAAGAAAAAAATCTAAATTTTGAAACATTGCAACTAATATAAAAAAATACCTGGAAGATCTAACTGGCCTCTATGCTGCCCAAACATTTGTTCTAATGGGATGGGGAGACAGTAAAGTTATTCACTTTCAGAAAAGTCACTCCTTTGACACTAGTACAGTTGCTCTAGTGGTGGAATGGGACACAGGCCTGAAAGCTTGTGTGACACAGCAGTTAAAAAGCATGGTTCTGAGCCAGGCTTCATGAACTGGGATTGTGTGCCCTCATGTAAGTTGCTTTGTAATTCTAGCTCAATTTCCTCATTTAAAAAAATGGAGAAAATACAAGCATGGGCTCCATATGGTTGTTGTGATGATTGAGTTATACACACTAGTTGTCCTCACTATTAGGAAAGAGGGAGCAGGGTGAGGCATGCTGGCCCTTGAGTAAGTAGCGAGTGAAACAGCTGTGTCTGGGGCTCTGTGATGCTGTTCCTTTAGCCCCTTCGTAGAATTCTGATTGCAAAGGTAGGACCCAGGTAGCTGAGAATGTCAATGCCTTTCCAGATGACTCTGCTGCTTCGTCATGTGTGGAACTGCTTTAGGGCGGAGGAAGCTTAGCCTTTGCCAACCTGTCTCTGGCTTTTACTAGCTGTATTGCCTTGAGCTCATGGTTTTCTCTGTTTTAATCTCAATCCCTTGGTTTTCCCAGTGGTGGCAAGTACAGCTTGCTCTGTGAGGACCAAACATGTCTGGCATAGCTCTTGGCACTAAACACACATCCCATAACCATGAGTTCTCTTGTCTTCTCAGTCTCAGTCTAGTGATAGACTCACCAGGATGATTTGAGAAATACACCTAAGAAAGAAAAAGAATAAAGTGGGGTTGCACTTTGAGACTCGATTTCCTCTGCTAACTGCTGATGAGACTGTTTGTTCTGTAATACCATTTAGGAGTGCAACCATGGCTTCTCCTATTTCCTTGCACAAATATAATTGAGCAACTTCAATGCAGGCTACATTTTTTTGTATATGATGGTCTCTGGAAGTACCACAAAGTCAAGTTTTCACTAAAAAATAGCTATCATAACTCAGCGATCTTGAGTCTTCATAGATAACCTCAATTCATCTTTTCCATAAACAGTTCAACCTGTATATAGCCAGTTAGGAACAAAGACAAGTGGGGAAAAAAATCTTTAACTCAGTTTCTATGGTATACAATATTCCGCAAAGGGAAAAAATACACATAATGCAGTTTTTCAATAATATGGATCAATACCCATTATTATTATATTCAAAATACAGATAGTTGTGAATTTTCCATGTTGTGGGTCTTGAAGGTGTCATGATGCCTAGCTTCAGACTGGGTCACAGACATGCCTGTTGTCTGTGTCTTATAGTATTTACCATGGGGAATCATCTTTGTGCTGTTCTCTATCTCAGTTCATAAAATTGTAAATTTTGTGTATTCAGACCTGAGGCTATTGTTTCATCTTGAATTTTTGACAACTCAGGCATACCAAATTTCATGGAGTTGCTCAGGAAAGGGTTCATCAGTGGGCATATTAATGAAGCTTGGGTAATGATTTGACTTTTCAGTAGCTTAAAACTTGCCTAGGAAGAAGAGAGAGGGAGTTGAGGGGAGGGCAGAAGAGAAGAGAGAGCAACAGAGATCCATTGCCATTTCCAGCATGGACTTTCATTATGAATAGTTCCAACACAGAAGGCAAGCTCAGAAACTTCAACTAACTGGCACTCAGTGAATGCCACCTGATGACAGTGACAAATGAACCCACTTCAGAATGGGAGATAATATCTGCACATGAGGGAGCTACAGAGATGACAATAAAAATGCATGGCAAGTGATGAATGGTAGATACTGATGCCTGCAACCCCCTTACCCCAGAGATGGATAGTTTAATTGTACCTGTTTGGGATTCATACTGCAGCCACCATAAACAACTTAGTTTAATCAACCAGAAACATGGGTTGTCATAGATTTAAATTCATACTAGCTTATGCTTCTATATTGAAAGCTGTGGAGATGTTTGTTTCATCCAGGACTAAGTAGGCATGAAAGTTGCTGATATCATGACATCACGGTGGTTATAAGTAGACGGTTTGTCTATCTGTTTGCCCAGTTGGGCAGGCACTTTATTAACAAGCAGTAGTGTTTATCAAACTGGGCATTCATATGAACCTATCTTCTTCCACTTAAATTGTTCCCTTAGAAAGGTCAACTTTTTATAGAAAAAAATCCTTTCCCTATTTATTCTATGATTTTTTTAAAGTAACTTTCTCTAATTTTTCATTTATTTCCCTTTTCTTCTCTAGTATTTCCATATACCAGTTACTTTTAGCATTTCTAATAAGATGACATTGAAAACTAAGGTTTTATGAGTGGGTGATTTCTTTTCTATCTTCTTTGAGAAATTGTTCTCTTGTCACTCCATCTCCAGGATGCTCTGAAAGCTGATCACTTGTGTTTCAAGTGACCCTTCACTTGATGTTGGCTGTCTACAATTTACTTCCTGAGAAGTTATTTTTCCCTGGTTCTTTAATGCATGCATTTTTCTTTCCTAATTGGTACTTGCAGGTAGACAGGAAAACACATTATGTGCAAAACTCATTTGGCTTTAAATTAATATTTTAGCTGTATCTGAAGAATTCCCCAGGTGGCAATATTTTGCCTCTTGGAAAACAGATTGCAGCAAAACTCCTGTTTCTAACTTTTGCTTGTTTGCTTGGTTGATTTCATTCCTTGTTCTGAAAAATAGAGTCATCCCCTTTGCTAGGCTTTGGATAGTAAATGCCAGGCTCCCCACAGGACCCTGAACTACCTTCTGAAATATTCCAGGCACCCATTCCAGCAGCAAACAGTGGTTTTTGGACAAAGGCAGCAGCTTACATTCACAAAGTTACTAAAAGAACCCCTGGGTCCAGGGATGGAGAAAAAGTGGCTTTTCAGAATTAAACAGACAAGAAGGATAGTGCAGCTCATTTACTTAAGATTTTTAACAATGTCTTAAAAATTTTTGCAGAGGATGTGGTGGCTTAATGAACAAATTGATAGATTTTATAATTCATTAGAGAATTCTGTCCTGGAATGGAAATGTTAGGTCCTATTTAATAGAAATATGGTGCCTAGATCTCTCCAATCATCTGATCTCACAAGAAAGTATAATATTGGCTCAGACATGAAAGGTTTAGTGGGTAGAGCAAAGGAAGAGAGAGAACCGGTATGCTGCATTCTTCTCTCTACCATTCTTTCTATCCAAAGCAATTAGTATATCTGTCTCCAAATCCTGGTCTCCTTGTGACTCCCTTCCAAGTCACTCACTATATCTCCATCCAGCCTATTCTGAGCTTTCAGAGCTGCCCCACCTTCAGGACTGAGCTCTGCTCTACCAAATTCCTAAGCTTATTTTCATGGAAGGAGCAACTGTTCTTATTAGAAGAATATAAGGACTACCCACAAGGTCCCTGAGGATGGGGGGGATATCAAGTACTGATTCTGTGGTGATGGACACTCCCAATTTTCACAATAGGATTAGTGTTCAGGTCAGAGGCTGTCTGTGATATTTTTATTCTATACACAAAGGACTAAGTCCACCAGTGTGTTTAGTTTTTGATAGCTTTATGCTTTTATATTCCCCCAAAAGGAGAGTTGCTAAGGGAGGGGAGGTAAAATTCTAAGAAATTATTCTAGATACTTATAAGCTTTTGGTTTCAAAAGCATTTTGCAAAGCAGATTACCCTAAGAGACCTCCATTTAGGATAAATTTCAAAGGAAGATAATAGGAAGGCAACAATTGTAGAGAGTTGCATTGGACATTTCATGGTGGTGATGGTGTGTATGTGTTTATATGTGTATGTTTATAATGGGATTTTTTTTTCAATGTAATCTTCAGATTTCTTTTATTATTATTTTTTTAAATTTTATTATTCATATGTGCATACAAGGCTTGGGTCATTTCTCCCCCCATGCCCCCATCCCCTCCCTTACCACCCACTCCACCCCCTCCCTCTCCCCCCGACCCCCTCAATACCCAGCAGAAACTATTTTGCCCTTATTTCTAATTTTGTTGTAGAGAGAGTATAAGCAATAATAGGAAGGAACAAGGGTTTTTGCTGGTTGAGATAAGGATAGCTATACAGGGCATTGACTCACATTGATTTCCTGTGCGTGGGTGTTACCTTCTAGGTTAATTCTTTTTGATCTAACCTTTTCTCTAGTACCTGTTCCCCTTTTCCTATTGGCCTCAGTTGCTTTTAAGGTATCTGCTTTAGTTTCTCTGCATTGAGGGCAACAAATGCTAGCTAGTTTTTAGGTGTCTTACCTATCCTCACCCCTCCCTTGTGTGCTCTCGCTTTTATCATGTGCTCATAGTCCAATCCCCTTGTTGTGTTTGCCCTTGATCTAATGTCCACATATGAGGGAGAACATACGATTTTTGGTCTTTTGGGCCAGGCTAACCTCACTCAGAATGACGTTCTCCAATTCCATCCATTTACCAGCGAATGATAGCATTTCGTTCTTCTTCATGGCTGCATAAAATTCCATTGTGTATAGATACCACATTTTCTTAATCCATTCGTCAGTGGTGGGGCATCTTGGCTGTCTCCATAACTTGGCTATTGTGAATAGTGCCGCAGTAAACATGGGTGTGCAGGTGCTTCTGGAGTAACCTGTGTCACAGTCTTTTGGGTATATCCCCAAGACTGGTATTGCTGGATCAAATGGTAGATCAATGTCTAGCTTTTTAAGTAGCCTCCAAATTTTTTTCCAGAGTGATTGTACTAGTCTACATTCCCACCAACAGTGTAAGAGGGTTCCTTTTTCCCCGCATCCTCGCCAACAACTGTTGTTGGTGGTGTTGCTGATGATGGCTATTCTAACAGGGGTGAGGTGGAATCTTGGCATGGTTTTAATTTTCATTTCCTTTATTGCTAGAGATGGTGAGCATTTTTTCATGTACCACATTTTTCTTAATCCATTTGTCAGTGGTGGGGCATCTTGGCTGTTTCCATAACTTGGCTATTGTGAATAGTGCCTCAATAAACATGGGTGTGCAGGTGCCTCTGGAGTAACCTGTGTCACAGTCTTTTGGGTATATCCCCAATTGTGGTATTGCTGGATCATATGGTAGATCAATGTCTAGCTTTTTAAGTAGCCTCCAAATTTTTTTCCAGAGTGGTTGTACTAGTTTACATTCCCACCAACAGTGTAAGAGGGTTCCTTTTTCCCCACATCCTCACCAACACCTGTTGTTGGTGGTGTTGCTGATGATGGCTATTCTAACAGGAGTGTGGTGGAATCTTAGCATGGTTTTAATTTGCATTTCCTTTATTGCTAGAGATGGTGAGCATTTTTTCATGTGTTTTTTGGCCATTTGAATTTCTTCTTTTGAGAAAGATCTGTTTAGTTCACTTGCCCATTTCTTTATTGGTTCATTAGTTTTGGGAGAATTTAGTTTTTTAAGTTCCCTATATATTCTGGTTATCAGTCCTTTGTCTGATGTATAGTTGGCAAATATTTTCTCCCACTCTGTGGGTGTTCTCTTCAGTTTAGAGACCATTTCTTTTGATGAACAGAAGCTTTTTAGTTTTATGAGGTCCCATTTATCTATGCTATCTCTTAGTTGCTGGGCTGCTGGGGTTTCATTGAGAAAGTTCTTACCTATACCTACTAATTCCAGAGTATTTCCTACTCTTTCCTGTATCAACTTTAGAGTTTGTGGTCTGATATTAAGATCCTTGATCCATTTTGAGTTAATCTTGGTATAGGGTGATATACATGGATCTAGTTTCAGTTTTTTGTAGACTGCTAACCAGTTTTCCCAGCAGTTTTTGTTGAAGAGGCTGCTATTTCTCCATCGTATATTTTTAGCTCCTTTGTCAAAGACAAATTGTTTATAGTTTTGTGGCTTCATATCTGGGTCCTCTATTCTGTTCCACTGGTCTTCATGTCTGTTTTTGTGCCAGTACCATGCTGTTTTTATTGTTATTGCTTTGTAATATAGTTTGAAGTCAGGTATTGTGATACCTCCTGCATTGTTCTTTTGACTGAGTATTGCCTTGGCTATTCGTGGCCTCTTGTGTTTCCATATAAATTTCACGGTAGATTTTTTGATCTCTTTAATGAATGTCATTGGAATTTTGATGGGAATTGCATTAAACATGTAGATTACTTTAGGGAGTATCGACATTTTTACTATGTTGATTCTACCAATCCATGAGCATGGGAGATCTCTCCACTTTCTATAGTCTTCCTCAATCTCTTTCTTCAGAAGTGTATAGTTTTCCTTATAGAGGTCTTTTACATCTTTCATTAGGTTTACACCTAGGTATTTGATTTTTTTTGAGGCTATTGTAAATGGAATTATTTTCATGTATTCTTTTTCAGTTTGCTCATTATTAGTGTATAGAAATGCTAATGATTTTTCTATGTTGATTTTATATCCTGCTACTTTGCTATAGCTATTGATGATGTCTAGAAGCTTCTGAGTAGAGTTTTTTGGGTCTTTAAGGTATAGGATCATGTCGTCTGCAAATAGGGATATTTTGACAGTTTCTTTACCTAATATAATGGGATATTTTGACCTTAAGTTTAATAGACATGAAAGACAAAAAAAACTCCCACAAATAATTCCAAGTTTGAGCTTTGACCTTTTAAGCTATAAACTTAATATTCATAAGTGTAACAATGTGGAGATAATTAAATCCTTTTATCATCTGATATGAGCATGTCTTATAAGTAAGAACTGTCTTTTCTGAGAGAGACTTCGAAAAGCCCACTTCGAGGACATTCTGAATTTTAGGGGACTATTGGCCTGTTCCTCAGGGAGGAGACGAGGAGGGAATTAAGTACTGCAATAGCAGGAGAATTTGGAGAATAACTACAGTCTACTGAGTAGAGGGAGGAGGGAAAAACTAACTGATGGAGCATGAGCTGGAAGAGTGGGTTCCACAGAAAGAGGACTTTGGGGATTGGGCCAGAGGGTGGTGTGGGCAAGATCTTAGAGTAACCTAGATAATACTTCTCTGAAATTTAAAAAACTTTAGTTTTCAGTATTCACAATTTTATGTGAGGAGATTATTTTTGTTGGACTCAAGCTTTGGTTGAATTTTGAATTCTCAATCCAGATCAGTGCAGATCAAAACTGAAGCTGGTGAAGGACAGGCCAGAACAGCAGACAGTGGGATGTTGGTTGGATTACTCTAAGCAACCTGAGAAGGACCTGTATCTGCTGGTCTTTGAAACTTTGGCCAGATCTTAATGTTGCAGCAATGGCTGTCCTATTAGTCATAATCACCAGGGGTAAATTTCTCATCAACAACTTGACTGGCCAAATTAATTTCACCTAAAACGCAAGGTTAGTACTTGGTTAATGTTGGTACATTTCTGTGAATGTAAAAATCACATAGGTATGTGATTTGCTATGAGAGGAATCCAAACAAAGTTCTGCTCATTGCCTTATGATTACTAGGAAAATTGAAAGCTTTTCTTACTATCTTAAATTACCTATAGATTACCTAACTAGGGAATGCACTTTAACTGCTATGTATTTAAAGCCTGGGTACCCATTTCACTTATAACATTTAATACTCATAACTCTCCTGAGAAACTATTATCACTTCTACTTTATTATTGGAAAAAAACCCAGGCTATTAGACAGGTTAAATAATTTACCTGGTTTTGTTCTGTTGGTAAGTGGGAAAAGCTCAAGGCTCAACTGGGCTCTACAGGGCTAAGAGTACACTGCCACTAGGTATCAGTTCAGTGGGAGCTAGATAAGATGGAGGGTGCAGCCCAAACACAGACTGAAACAGGAGTTTTGGACCCAAGGCCCAAACTCCTAAGGTTCCATATGCCAGGCCAATCACCTCTAGTCACCAAATAAAGAGGCTTAGTGAAGTCAGAGAAAGGAGATTTATTACATGGCTTGGGACATGCCATGGGATGAAGCAGAGTGAGCATTCAGGTCATCTTTACCATCTTTGGGGTGCAGAAATGAGCTATAGATTTAAGTAGACAGAAGAACAGGGGACAAGGGACAAAGGTATTCATAGTTAAACAGGGTGTGTGCTGGTTAACCATTACCTCAGTCAAAGGGTTTCCAGAGGAGCTCCAGTGATGTTATCACTGTCATCATTTGAGGGAAATAATCTGGGTCTCATGATATAACTGCTCTTATGATGGGGGCAGCCTCATCATTGTAGGTAATTGTTCTCATTTGGAGGTGGTCTGTCCTGCAAGCCTTCACTGCTCCTTGCAGGAAGTTTCAGTCCATTGTCATAAAGATTTTATCAGTTCTGTCCTTTCTGAAATCCAGGGTTGTTGCAAAGTAACTGTAAAAAGAATGGCTTAGGGAAAAGACAGATACAAAATGGAGGTAGGGATGCCAAGCTTTCTCCTGGTATTAATTAATTTGTGGATCCAAGAAGGAGTCAGTGCTTTTCAGCAAAAGCAGTTTGAGTGCCTCTTACAAGACACCTTACAGGACACACCATGACATGTTGTGCAGGATATGTTCATTCAATCAACAAACATTTATTGAGTGCCTACAACATGCCAGTCCTGCTCCAAGTAGTGTGGATCAAGCAGTGAATGAAAGAAATTCTTCAGAACTCATGTTCCAGTTGATGCAGCTATAATGGGGGGACGGTGACACTGACCAAGTAGTTTGCAGCCATACTTGACCTTTCATTGTTTGCCTATTTGATATTCTTTCTGAGGAGTAATGAATCTGTGTCTCTTGACTTGTCTCCTCCCACACTCTGTTATAAAACAATTGTGAGACAGGCCCCATTGTTATGTATCAGACCTGCACAGCCTGCAAATCCACATTTGGTTACGTTAGCATTGACAGATCTATTGCAATAGCTGCTGGAACTAGGCATCTCTTTCCATGCATATGGGATCTTTGCAGAAGCACTGATGCTCTTGATTCCATGCTAGTCTTTGTACTTCTCAGTTTTTATGTGACCGGAGGGTTGAAAAGGTGTGGCAGTGGCTCTTTCCCCAGCTGTGTTTCAGTTGATCAACATAGCCTTTGACTGCTTCACTTCCCAACTCTGTCCTTCACTGGTCAGTTGCAGGCATGAACACAACAGGGCAGATGGAGCCAGGAAAGGGTTTAGTAACATCCCTTTCCCTGTCCCCCTCTCTCCCTTTTCCTAAGCAAAATTTTTTCCATCCTCTTTCAGGTGCAATATGATATCAGAAAAGGCCAGTGGCTAACTAGTTATTTTATGATTTGCTTAGAAGAGTCAACTGATTGCACTATGGGTAGAATATTCATTATACAGATAATAATTTAACTTCAATATCTGTGAGAGATTTATTAAAGAAAAAAATAAGAGTGGATTCAAGTTTATCCTTGTAATAACATGTCTCTTGCTCTCTTGCATTCAAATTTGTTTTCTTGAGATGGGATAAAATATTTAATTTACCGGGAAGTACAATAATACAGTTTGTGTTCACGGGAATTTGTTACATCTGAAAATAATCTTCATTTCTCTAGCTTTTCAATTTTTCTCATGAAGTTTCATATGATGTATACCTTTATGTCTTTTAATCTTTTCTAAATAGGTAGAAACACCAAATGAAAAACATTTTGCCTCAAGATAACATTTTAAACCAGAGATCTCAAAGTAGTAATTTACCAGATAATGTATAGATATACACTTGCAAAATGAAAAGTTCATTCAGTATACCAAAATAAATAATGGCTTTAATAATCACTGCTCCACTTGGCATCTGGCTTTAAGCATTGTTAGAACAACAAGCAACCCAATTCCCTGTGGCCCTGTTTTCCTTGAAGGCTCTATTTATGCTATTCTAATTTTGAGTTTATTTTGACATTTTCAAATAAATGCATGACATCTGTTGAATAAATGATCACTCAAAATGAATTTCCTTCAGTTTTCAACCTGGTTTTAATATCTTTGACTGCAAACTCACCTTTCCTCACAACTGCTGACAGCGACACCTGCAGGCATTCAATATCATCCTTCAGAGCTGCCTTTCACCTTAATAAGGTGCTAAAGCCCTGATGCTTTGTCTCCTTATTATTGCATTTATAGTGTATGCTGTGATTTTCTTCAGTGTCTTTAAAAGAATGTTAGTTACTGAGGCTCCTCTGATAAATACCTAATCACATTCAAGCCACAATGTTACAATTTGTCTATTTTTATTTTCTCACAGTACTGGGGTTTGAAATCGGGTCCTCCCACTAGCTAGCCAGGCACTCTACCAGTTGAGCCATGCCTCTCAGCTCTTTTTGCATTTGGTATTTTTTAAATAGGGTCTTGTAATTATACCTGGGTCAGCTTGGACTGCCACCCTCCTATTTATGATTGCCACAGCTGGGATGGCAGGCATGTACCATCATGCCCAGCCATTGGTAGAAATGGGTTCTCACTAATTGTTTTGCCTTAGCTGGCCTTAAACTGTGATGCTCACGATTTTCACCTTCAGAGTAGCTAGGTTTATAGACATGAGATGCCATGCCCAGCAATTTGCCTGATTTTTGCTGCTAACTTTATATTAATATTTTGCCTGGACAAGCTTTTGCATTATGTTTCTCCATTACATTTCAACCATGAAATTTTCACAGTTTGCAAATTCTAAAGGTAATTCTAGCATCATGCGTATTTTATACTTGGTATCTAGTTGTACTGTGAATTTATACTAAAAGAATGAATTCATCATGTAAACTTACTTAAAGACAATAAATTGTCAATTTAATTCAGCTTTAATTATTGCTGAAAGTTTATTAATTTTGCTAAACATTCCCCTAATGATTCACAGTTACTTCTTGAGACTTTGCAAGCCACAAATCTTGGTGGAAACTTGGAAATCTCACAGTACCTGAAAATACCTTCAAATAATTTTAAAGATGTACTTTATACACACATTACATACTTCTGGTTTTCTTTTGGATTGAAATGAATATCTGATTTCAATTGCTATACTTGTTTTCTCTGCTACTACTATTGCAGTGGGTTCTATGAAAACAATATGTGAATCTTAGAAATAATAAATAAATTCAATGAAAGTGTAAAATAGATGCAAGATCAAACACCCACAAAACACTCACACATAAGCCATACTATACTGTGGACATAGTATATGTGGTGTGTATGTATTACATACATATATATGCACTAACAGGGGCCACAAAAATTTTAAATGCCATAGCATTTATAATTACCATAAAGAAAATGAAATGAAATGATTAGGTGTAAACTAAAAAAGTATACTCTGTAAGCTGAAAATTGCACAATGCTGATTATAAAATAATCAAATAAACTTAAAGAGAAAGACACAATACTCATAGACTAGACATCTCACATAGGAAATATGCCAATTCTCCTGAAATTGATATTCATTCCTATTAAAATCTTAGTAAGATTTTTTAAAAATAAGCTTATTCTAAAATTTTTATGGGAAGATCCCAGAATAGTTGCATCAGTCTTGAAAAATGAGAAAGTGTGAGAAATCACTGTACTTGACATTATGTCTTATTATTAAGCTTCAGTAATGAAGATTGGCAGAGGGACAGGCACAGAAGAGTTAGTAGTTGGAAACAGCCTGTTTGAACCTCCAAAAGGGTGTATTTAAATACACTGTGCTGTATCTATACTATGAAATACTTCTCAGCAAAAAAGAATGAATTATGATACATCCAACAAATGCATAAATTTAGAGAGGCTTTTGATAAATTTAAAAAGCCAATTCTCAAATCTTAACTGTTTTCTGGTAGCATTTATATAATATTCTTGAAATGACCAGAATATAAAAATGGGAAAAATCTATAACCTAGGGTTTAAAGAGGGTGTGAGGGTGGGAGGGAAGTGCCTGTGGCTTTAAAAGGACTTCAGGAGGTATCCTTAGGATTATAAAGATGTTCTGCATCATGAGAATGTCAATGTCAACATCCTGGTGGCTACACTGTGCTTTCGTTTTGCAATGTCACCATTGTGAGCTCCTGAGTCAATGTAAATGGAATCACTCTGTGTCATTTTTTACAACCGCATGTCAATCATCAATCAGGAATTATTTCAAAATAATAAGTTTAGTTAAAAATAAAACAAAACACTTTGTTGATGAGACTTTTGCCCCTCCTGTGTGTTCCCCAGACCTCTGGGCAGAAGTGGGTCCTTTCCTCAGCCTCCTTGCTAGTTGGTCCTGACCGAATTCAGTTTTTTGCTGCCATGATCTATATTTAGCTGGTAATCTAAACACTTGGCAGACATTACAAAAATGACATCAGTACAGCTGATATTCGTCAAAAAGATTATTTAGTATCAGCAATGTTCAGAAAGAATTGCTTGAAAACTATGAATCTAAAAATCTTACCTGAGGAACAAGCCTAGAGAGGAAAGATTTAGTGACTGGGTTCAATTATTCGTAAGCCACCACAGGATTGTGTTTACAGAATCATGCTTTGGTGATCCAGGAAGAAATATCTTCCTTTAGACCAAGAATTGTAACATTTCATTGAGGCTTGAAACTTCCTATGGGTATTATGAGTTATATGATCAGGTTTTGTCTTTCTTGGGGCTACTGAAATGTTAGAGATACATTGTGGCCACTTATGACCATTTTTCAGGTTTGACCAACCAGTTTTCTTTATTTCTTAATCTTACTTTTAACTTATGCATACTATTAATTAACATTTATGAGTTTTCAGTCACTACCTTGAATCTCTGTTGGAATAAAGGAGTAATAAAGAGTAATAATGATGTCTTGATGTATAACTGCTTTCAGCTTCCTACTGCATCACAATCACAGAAGCTTATCTTGGAAGTACGTTGAAATGTTAGAGAAATGGCCTCTGTTTCTGAAATTTCTCTAGGCCTCCTTTATACTTATTTTTATCTAGCATAGTTTGGCCAACTTTTTTCTTTTCTTTGTCTGTCTTCTTTTCCCACTGATGCATGGGCCAGTTTGAGTTTGCTATCTTGATCTAGGCCTTTGACATCTACCTAGAATAGACTCTGCTTCTCCTCTCACTATGAAAAATAAGCATCCCATTCATATGTTCCCCCTAAGCTCCAAGGGACTGATTCAAAAAGAAAATGGGCACCAAGACCCTGGATATGTATTGTAATTTAATTTAAGCTTCAAGATGGAAACCATTCTTGAAATATTTCCTTCCCTGCTAAACTCTGCTCATATATCAACCTCTCTTCAATATGGCCAAATTACTTAGCCTTCAGTAAAATCAACATTGTATGTGTCTAAGATGAATATATTGTTTTATTGATAAATGGAAAATATAGAATGTTGAATAAGACATCTTCATCTGTCATTTCTAGGGTCATTTCTAAGGTGCCTGGGAAATAGTGGATCATTTTGTAAAGATACATTATGTAGCTAATAAAGTCATGTCTACTGTTTCTTTCTGCCGCAATGAGGATGGGACCCAGGGTTTCACACATACCTAGCAAACACTCTACCATTGAACTGCATTGCAGACCAAACTCATGCTGCATTGATGGTGTGTGCGTGTCATGCTCAAATTCAAGTGTTAACATGTACCTATGTATGTCATATCCATATTCTGCTGAAGGACAACCTCAGTAATCTTTGAGAAAATAATCCTCTAACTTATCTATAATGACAATATAAATTGTGCTAATTTTTTTATATGTCAATATTTTATGCCTGCTAGAATCTGGATTCCTTCTTCACATAGTTTGTTCTCAAATTGAAAATTACGTACTTCCTTGTCCTCAAATTGAAACTTCTATACTGCCTTGAGTTCTTCTGTGATTTTTCATATCTACTTATATTCCTTTATTTTCCATTCCTGGACTATCTGAATTCATCATATATAAATTCTGATTATTCTGGTACTTTAGAAATGTAAATTTTTGAGGTCAAAAGCAATAGAGACATCAATAGAAGTTGCTGTTCTATTTTTTCCATTCTGAGTCATTCTGATTTTTGACAGTTTCTGAATATAGTAGATTCATAGACATTGATTATTAATAAAGAATTAAAGATAAATATATAAATTCCTAATTAATTTAAATATAATTGTAAAAATAAATCAAGAAACCCTGAAGTGAAAGATAGATGATGAATTTTAAGCATGAGAATCATATGCTGTTTAGACTAATGTAAAAGATGTTTTTATGTTCACCCTGTTTGTGACTAATTTTAAATGTTAAACTCTTTAAATACACAAGACCTGGTCTACTTTGTTTCACTAAGATTATGACTAATCCATTCCAAACTTACAGGAGTTGAACTAATGCGATGTTGACTATCAACAGTTGAATTCCTAAAACAAAATAAATATGACAAGTTTCATTTAAAACATAGGTAGAGCTCCATGGAAAAGAACACAGATAAATGATTAGGCTATAATGGTATTGGTTGGTTGCCAGAGTTTTATTCAAGAGTAGCAGGTATATTGTACTGGAATAAACAATGAGCTTCTTGCTAAAATCTTTATTTGTGACCTTAGCAAAGTCTGTTTTACTAGTAAGGGTACATTTTCAATAGAAGAGATGTTCTGGGGACCTGAGTAAAATAGAAAAGAGCCATAACCAAATTCCTCTAACCTTAGAAAATCATATCATGTTGTCTTCCATATCTGGACAGTTGGACCATTGGTTTTTCTTATGTACACTCCAAATGGACACTCGGTCCTCAAATGACATACCAAAAATACAGGAAAAATAAACAAAATCCCTCTTTCCTTCCTTTCCAATTATCATAATGTATAGAAATCTTAACTGGAAGATTCAGTCTGTTGTTTTAGCCTATGGCCTTAATATCAAGCCTTCTGTTCTCATATTTCTATTTATATTTTTCTCAGCATCAAATACCAGTTAGTAGGATGTCTTGGTATTCAATTTTATTTTTTATTTTATTCACTAATTCAACCAATATGGACTGAATTTTCATGTGGATGCAGTACTAAGTTCTGCAGAAGTAGGAAAAGTAACCCTTGCTTTTGGGGTGCTTTAAATGATACATGAAGAAGAGACCTTTGCAATCTATGCATAATAGTGGTGGCTTTTTTTGATGAATCATAGAGGTGAGGCCAGGATCTCCTGTGGCTATAATTCCTTATGTGGTATCTTATGTTTGTTCATGCATGTGAAGGCTGGGAGGAGGAGAATTCAAAGTAAAGATAATGACATGTTAGGTGGTCTCTTGTGTTTGGGACAGCAGCACAAAAGTGTAACGTTCTTATTGCTTCAGTTGAGAGACAAAGAGGAAGGCTGGGTAAGGAGTGGTGAGCATATATGATGCCTAACATTTGTGTGGAGCATAAAAAATTTTTCCTAAAGGATGAATGCCATCACAGTTTATGTCAGGCTCAAGAGTGTTGCTGGTCCTGCTTTGTATTCAATAAAACAATTCTGTATGCTACTTGGAGACTGGATTAAAGGACTTTGTGGATGCAAGTGGATCAAGTAGTCCTTTCAGAAGAGAGATGTGTGGTAGTAGGAGAGGAAAACAGATAACGTGGATTATGTTTGGAGGATAAATTCAGTAGGTCTTGAAGACTGGGAGTTGAAGATTATTGACCAGCATCAGGGAAGAAGAAGAATGCCAGTATTGCTTAGAATACGTATATCAACTACTGGAGAGGAGGGCAGCATTTTTACATAGGAGGAGCTTTTGCCATGTCTTTGTGGTTAAGGAGAAGAAAGTACAAGAGCAACTCACCTGATTCTGTCCAATGTTACCCGCAAGAAAGTCCCTAAACCTTTCAACATTTTAGTTTACTAATACATGTTGTACAAAATGCTTCATTTTACTGATTCATTTTATGCATATGCTGTAAGGCATATGAAAAATCTTGGTGATGGAGTTGTTTGTATGTACAGGTTACTATAATAGATATTATAGCATGTGTTATCATATTAAATTTTATAGATTTACTAAAGTTTATATTTGAAATATATCCCAATACATTAGAGTCCCATGTGTTAAACACTTGGTTCCCACAGAGGTGTATGGAAATGGTGGAAACCTGTGAAATATAGGGTCTAGGGGGAGGTCTCAGTTCATTAGACCTGAGTGGTCTTCAAAGGGGATCGTGGAACACGAGTCTCTTTCTTTCTCTTTTCTCCATACATGGCCTGAGGTAATGAGCTGTTTCTGCCACACACTCCTGCCATGATGTGTTGTGCATCCACAGTTGAAATCAAGGGACCAGTTGGTCATAGACTGAAACTTCCAAAGCCATGAGCGAAAATAAACCTTTACTTTCTATAAGCTAACCACTTCAATTATTCATTATAGTCACTGAAAGGTGACTAACACAACATTAAATATGCATGCAATTGTAACATATATGTGCTTTTTCATTAATTTATTGTACATTTTTTTGCATCTTCCATTCTGCCATATCAAGTCAATATATATGAAGACTATTTTGAATCAAGAAAAATTCTGCAAATTACTCTCCAGATGTATTTCTTAACTTATATAAATGCAATGGTAATGCATTGATGCTTATTTCTTAATGTGTAATGAATGGGATGTAACTATGATATGTTCCTTCTAGAGTCTATTGATGCCCGGCCTGTTGGTACACATCTGTAATCCCCAGCATTCAGGAGGCTTAGGCAGGTAGATCTTTTGTTAAAGGCTAGCCTGGGCTACACAGTAAGGATCAAGATCTTATATCTAAAAAAGGTTTACTGACTCTGTGATATATAGCACATTTTGATATATAACACATTGAATTCTTATAATTTTACTAAACTCCTTTTTAATTTTTGTCTGTGCTTGGTAACATTTGTAGAATGAGGCTAAGACCCACTAAAAAAGAGTTAAAAGAAGTTTCTGGTTTGCATTTAGTTTTTGAAACTCTTCATTGGATTATGCAAAATGGTAATAAAACTTGCCATCCATTACTTATGCTCAGTATTCTTTCAAGTCCATTGCTGATTTATTTGAGGGGGTAGGGGAAGTACTGGAGTTTGATTCAGGATGTTGAATTTATTAGGCAGGTGCTCTACCATTTGAGCCATACCTCCAACCCTTTTTGCTCTGGCTGTTCTGGAAATAGGGTCTGGCTTTTTGCCCAGGCTGGCTTGGCTTGGTCCTCAATCCTCTTATTTTATGGTTTCTGCCATTGCTAGGATGACAAGTGTGCGCCACTGCACCTAGGTTTTTGGTTGAGATGGGGTCTCACAAACTGCTTTTCCCAAGCTGGCCTGAATCCATGAGCATCTTGAACTCAGCCTCCCACACGGCTTGGGATGATGAGACAGAGGGCCCCTGGAAACCTCCATTATGACCTCCCTGTCACTTCACATAATCTCCATTTTACGGGTGAGAAAATTGAGTACTGAATGTTTAAAGATCTTGCTCAGTCTTACGCATCTATTACATGGTGAGCCAGGATTTGATGTAGAAGTCTTATCTATAGGCTGGGCTGTAGCTGTTATCCACATAAATATAATACATGGACTATCTATTGCAAAAATGCCAGCCTACTTAAAAATTGGTCCAGAGCTCCAAATTCAGCCTTTTACGTATTTCTTGTGAAAGAAGTTTTATTAGAACATGGTTGTGCTTATTCCTTTATGTATTGACAGTGGCTGTCTTGATGTGAAAATGTCAGAATGGAGTGGTATGTACCTGGTGGGATGCTTGACTTCAAATACTCATGATCTAGCCATTGCAGAAAAAAGTGTTCTGACCCTTTAAGTGGACAGAAATTGTCCAAAACTCCAACCAGAGGCACTCAAAAAGATAAAGGAAGCCAAGGAAGTCCCCCAATTCTATGGAGGGGAAAGAAAGTTTTCAATGTATATTTACATGCCTACATCTTTATGCTACCTGTGAAGACTGTTTTCATCACTAGCTTGGCTTAAACTACAAATAATACTCCATTTTAAATGAGGGGTTCAAGAAGAATGCCAGATGTGTTTGCATGTGTACAAACATTTGTATATCTTTATACATACATTTGCATATATACACATACAAATGTGGAATGTATGAGATACATACAAATAAAAAATTATAAACACATTCTTAGCTTGGACATTAATGTATATTAGAAGTTACTGTTCAGATTTTATACTAATACAATCTTTATTCTAGTTATTTTGTGAAGTATTTATGGTGGAAAAGGTTTCCTATCTTGGGTTTGCCTCAAAATATTACACAAAAATATGTTGGAATATGAAAAAGAGTAGCTAAACCAATTCTAATTATTGAAGTTAAGCAGTTAACATATGATGATTTATACTACTCTTAATATTTTTTTGGTTTGAAAGTGCCCATAATAAAAGTTTGAAAATTACTATGCAAATTAGAAACAGTTTTCATATTGTGGCATGAACTGAATACAAAAAATTCAGTACTTTCATCACCCTTTGTCTTAACTTTAATTTTTTATTTTCTTTCTTCAATCAGTAAATAATTGATAAGTTGGTTCCATTGTTATAAGATTTCTGGTGAGTACTGAACAAGTTATTTAGCGTCTTTGTTTTGTTTGCCAGAGTCAGCACAGGAACTGGGGTAGGAGGGATGCCGAGGGGTATAGGACAGGTGAAGTCTACAAAGAACCATAAGCTAGTGAGTGTATCTCGCCATTGGTGGGGTATGCAACGCTTGCAATTCACCTCCGCCTCAGGGAAGGCAGTCAGATATATTCTGACTTAAGAAATATTCTTTGAAGATAATTTTTCTATTTTTAAAAAAGGAGGAGGTAAAATGTGCCTAAAATGCCTTCTGTAAGCAATTAAGTTGAATGTCATTGTTTTCATCAATATGTAATACTGATCTTGTATCTTAACAGTGGTATGTAACACCTGTTGAAATCAAGGTTTGAGTATGTCCATCAAGCTGACATTTAGAAAAAAATCACAAAACAATTTTCTGACATGTTTCTCTACCAATCTCACCCTGGCACTCTAATTTCCATGTTGATGTTGATTTGACTCAATGATTATGCATTAGTACTTTCTTTATTTCCAAGTAGTTAGGACTTTTCAATACATTAAAAATATTTATTTCTCTATTTGAAGAAGAAATGTTCTCAATATATCAGTCATATTGTTTGAACAGTTGCTGAGTGCCTGTGTCAGGCATTATTGTAGCTTGGCAGAAACAACAAGGGATAAAGCATGGGTTTATTGACAAAATCTTTACATTTTTGAATTTTAAGAGAAACTGCTGCTATAGTATTCAGTTCCTCTCCATCCCAGCAGAGCTTTTGTTTACTAATTCTAATCTATTCTGGAAGATAAAATATCCCACTACAATTTCCTTGCATTGTTTTATTTCTATATTTGGCTTCTAGATGTATTAGTGATACATGAAAAATTGTATGTCTCTAATAGACATATGTTTGCAAAAGATTGCCTTATTTTTAATAATAGAACAATACTTTCTCCTGATTAGAGAATTTCAGCTAACAATCCACCTTGTCCAGCACTGATATGGCCAATTATGCCATTATTAGTATTAATAATTTTTGTTTTATAATCTTAAGGCTATCTTTTAATGTGAAAATTGGCTTCATTTATATTAAGAGTTATAATATCTGTAATTTTGTTTTTTCATATTATTTATATTTATCACTTTACTTTTGGTTTAATTTTTTTGTCCTTATTCTTTTTTTCAATGTTGTCATTATTTACTTCCTATTCTACTTGATCACTCAGCAATTCTGTCTTATGAGTCTATGAAACATTATCTTCTGCAGGAGAAAAAGTCCAGGTTGTAGTTTAATGATAATTTTGCTCAAACCTGCATTTATTTTACTAACATCATTTATATAAGGAAAAAATGTTATTCCTAGAGAATTTCCATCATACTCATAGCTACATATGGTTATTAATAATTAAATCTAAACTTCTGATTCTTGGTTCCCCAACCATATTTTATCAACAGTCACATGTGGATAGAGTCTACTATATTTGATAGTGCAGATATAAAGGACATTTACATTATCATAGAAAACTGACAAATAACAATAGTATAAGAGGTATATACTTTATATACTATTTATACTTTGTGTTATATGATAAGATGGGAAGGTTTTCTATAGGTTAAATATTAAGGATTGATAAATAAGTCTGGGTGTGTTGCTATATGCCTCCAATGCAAGCTACTCAGGAGGAAAAAATTAGGAGGATGTGGTTTAAGGCCAGCCCAGGAAAAAATAGTGATACTCTATCTGAAAAGTAACTGAAGGTTAAAAAGGCGGGGGTGTGATTCCACATGTAAGGTCTAATCTAGCAAGCATGAGGCCCTGAGTTCAAATCCCAGTACCACAAAAAAAGATTGATGAGTTCAACTTCCTAATACAAACATAAAAAGAGCAATACAATATCATATCACAGACCAGTTAAAACCACATCAGTCTTAAATGAGAAGTAATTTAACAATAAATCATTTTAGTTAAGTCAGAATGTTCCTTCAGAGCTTCTTGCAAACAAATCAGCTGGGTCTCAATTATATGATGACAAGATTTTGAGTAAATTTGACAAGAAGGGATCTTTACCCCAATGAGCCTAAATGTGTATGGACTTACTGTCCTTAAGATATTGGATTATAAACAGCCTGAAGCTTTTGCTCTCATTACAACAATGGCCTATAATGGCTGGATTAATGCAATGTGTTCTTTAAGCACCTGTGTCAACAGTCTGTAGTTCTTCAAGATTATTCATTAGCTGTTCAGTGAAACATGTGGTCTCCAGATTCAACCACAGTTTTATCTAAGGTTGTTAAATAATTTGGAGAGTCAACCTTTTTACTTCACTTTTCTGGAATTAATAATCAAACACGTATCTCTCTGTCATTAAAAGGAAAAGACTTGTGCTTTATTTTCTCCATCAGAAGCCTCTCAAGGCCCCTCTACCATGCAAGGAAGATAAATCTTAGAGCAGGCTTGATGCTCCTTTGCAGCCCCCATCTCAAAGCCTAGGTTTGACTAAAAGCATTCCATTCTTTTATAGTCTAGAATAGTTTAAGATTAGCCTGTCATTGCTTCTCTTTATTGCACAAATATCTCATGAGTTTCCAGGAAGCCTATGCTCATTCATTTTCACATTACTAGCTATGTGTTAACACCTGTACACACAAACACATGTGTATACCTACAGAATGATACATAGCCTTCCACTGGTTCCTCTTACCCTCTTCAATTCCGAGGGCTCTATTGCAGTTTATTTCTGGGATTTTATATCATGCCTTGAACATTGCCAACAGATGGGGCCTATGACTCATGTAATTTTTAAGTGATACTCTTTGCAAGAGTAAAATTAATAAAACATTCAAACACTCTTCAGTAGATGAGCATAAATGTACCTGCTTCCTCCTTTATGGGTATTTAGCTGTTTAAATTTTGCTCTTATAAGCAGTGTAGCAATGAAGGATGTTGACATGACTCATATAGGGAAGTGTATCTAAGGAACATTTCCACAAGTAGAATTGTGTTTTAGCATATTTGTTTGTAGATTTTGTAACCTGGTGACATTCTGTTTTCCATGGCTTTCTACCAATCAATATTTCACTAGAAATGAATGGAAATGCCATACTTCCTGCAGCAATTTTGAAGTTTCATTATTGTTTTCCTTTTTTAGACAATCTGGTAGGTTAAACTTGTACCCGTCCATACTTTAAACCTTTTTTTGTTTTATTTTGAGTATAACTGAGTTTTTGCAGTCCAAAGACTTGTTTGTATTACACCTTATAGAGAGAACTCTTTATGCGGTAATGCTTTTACCATAAATAAATAACAGATGATTGAAGAGACACAAAACATAAGCTGATTTGATCATTTTACAATGCATATGTTCTTGAAATAATACAGAGCACCCCATAAATATGTACAATGTTTCCATGTCAACTAAAAGTAATTTAAAAAGTTACTCTTTCAGTTTATCCTTTGTCTTTGATTTTTCTTCTGGAATTACTTCTCTACAGAGAAGTTAAATATTTTTGTAGTTTAAACATCTTTTTGTTTAAACATTTGCTTGTGGGTTCTCTGGATTTTGAGTCCCAGTGGTCAGGATAAGTAGTTATGCTGTTCCTAGTTCATGTGGTTATTGGCAGAATTCAAGTCCTCCCAGCAATCAAACTGAAATCCCTGCTTTCCTGCTGGCTACCTGCCTGCGTGGGGCCACTCTGAGCTCCTTAAGGAACTTGAAATTCCCTACCTCTCTCTTTTGGTTGCCTTAAAGCCAACTGATTAGTGACCTTAATTACATCAGAAAATCCCTTTACCTTTTTCATATGTAATATAATCTACTTAAGGAACTACATTCACCACATAAACAGGTTCCACCTTCAGTCGGGGAAGGCATAACACAGGGAATCTTGGAGACCATCTTAGAATTCTTCCTCTCCCAGATCTCCTTGGAATTATGCTTCTGATTTTCTGATCGTATAACTATTGATCACTTTCTCACAGCTGGTTTATAATGCACTTTCATCGCTAGTAAGGACAAACTTCTACTCTGATATTTTTATTTGAGCTTCAGTATTATATTTATTTGATATAATTTCTAAATTTACTTTAGAATAAGCTTATCTTGTTCAAAAGAAACACCTGTCGGGAATTTGATAATGATCATGATGACTTTGCATTTATTCTTACTCTTTGTATTTTAGTTAATAGAATATTAGATCTTTCTTATTGTAGTTCTTACATATCTCTTATTAACTTTAAATATCTTAATTCTTACTTTGATTGAGATATTTTGCTAATATGTTTTACACTTGTTATAATTTTCTTATATGCTGTTTTCAGTTTATTTCATGCACTAAGTTTCAGTTCATTCTCTTCAATATTTTTCAATATAATTTTACCTTCTGTGAGTAGTGGCAAATTTTATAATCTAGTCCCTTTCTTTTTTGTAGTAGAAAATGAATTACAGTAAGTGTAGTTTTAACATCTAATTGAACTGATTATGATTTTCCTCCTTGTATTTATTAATGAGTGTTTGTAGAAATTTATTTTCTAATATCAAGCCATTCTTAGGTTCCTGTTATTAGTACCACTTAGTGAGTATAACATTTTGTGTCAGTATTTAATTTGTTGATGTTTCATGACAGCTTTTACAGTACTATTTTTAAGTAACACTGGTTTGTGATCTTTTTATTTTGTGATATCTTGATTAGGTTCTGAATGACTATTAACACACTCTTATTTAAAACTAATTAGAAAAGTTTCCTTTTTCTTTTTGGTGGTGGTACTCTGGTTTAAACTCAGGGTTTCATGCTTGATAGGCAGGCACTCTACCACTTGAGCCATGCCCCATCTCTTTTTTGCTTTAGTTATTTTGCAAATAGGGTCTGGCAATTTTGCTCAGGGCTGGCCTCAGACTGTGATTCTTCTATTTATGCCTCCTGCATAGCTGATATTACAGATGCAAGTCACCATGCTCAGCTTGTTGGTTGAGATGGGGGTCTTGCTAACTGTTTGCTTTGGTTGGACTCAAACCATGATCTTCCTTATCTCCACTTCCTGAATAGCTGGAATTATAGGCATGCTGGTACCTTGCCCAAGGGTCTTTTGATATTGGTCATGTGTCATCTCTCCCCTTCCTCCTATGTGGCTTCTACTTCATCTTGGCTACTTAATTCAAACCTTTATTCATATTTTTGAATATTGAAATTGTCACTTAATGTACCTGAAAACCAGTTTTGTAGGTACTATTTTTATTGTGTAGAAGGACAGCTGACATGTTCAGCTATGTCTGTACCCATATTTCTTCCTTTTGCATTTTAGTTCAAGTACAAATGTGTAACTCTTAGAAGCTGTATGTATTGGGATGCTTTCTGAGTGTTCTACTTCTGCTCTCTGCCTGCAGGGTTTCTTACATGTGCTAGCCTTTTCCTCTGTCTGCTCCCTGGGAATCAGGCTATGTTCTATATTTGTTTAAGTTAGAGCATGCTACAAATGATGAAAAGTGCTGAGGTCTCTTCCATCATGGTGTCAAAGCATGGTGTCAATCCTCTACTAAGGAGCCAGGAGAGGCCTCATTTCCAGATGTTCCACCTCCAGTATGCAAACAAGACTCACTTTGCCCTCAGGGTTCAGGAACTACAAAAATCAGGTAAGCTAATGGAGATTTATGTCACCTTTTCCCCTGAAAACCCACAGCTTTCTGTAGGATAGGAGCTTTCCAATGCCCACTAATACTGTCCTCCCCTTGCCAGTTCTCTGGGGTTATTTTCTAACACTCTGTCAAGCTTGAAAACCTTTGCCACCCCCACCTCTCAGGCTCTGGACATCAGAACCATGGACAGTGTCCAATGCCTCCTTGGCATCCTCCATCTGCTTCCTGGGTTGTTTGGAAGAGTGAAGAAGAGCTGAGATACATTTAAAACTATCTCCCATTCTTCTACCTATTTCTTCCTATGAATAGGCATTATATAAGTTGGTGTGCAATTGAAGAAGTAAAGAAAAACACATTAGAGCAAGGTTTTAATACACGACTTTATTCTTATAAACTCCCAGGAGTGAAACTTTATAAGAAAACTTTGTTTTGCCACTTGAGGTATTTCAAGGTCTTGAAGCATTTTGAGGTCTCCTAGTTACATTGAGGGTGCATTTTAATGCAAACCGTTTGTATTAGAAACTAAAGTTAGCTGGGTGCTGGTGGCTCATGCTTGTATTCCCAGCTACTCAGGAGGCAAAGATCAGGAGGATTACGGTTTGAAGCTAGCCTGGGCAAATAGTTCTGGGAGACCCTATCTCAAAGAACCCTTTACAAAAAAGGTCTGGTGGAATGGCTTAAGGTGTAGGCCCTAAGTTCAAGCCCCAGCACTGCATAAATAAAGTTAGAAGACTCTGAAGAAACCTTGCACTGACTGGCTAATGGATTCTGATGCCCTGTGGGGTTCAAATCCAGCTTCTACATCCATGCTCTCCAGACACAGTGAAGGAGGGTAAGCAGTAGTCTGGAATCCAGGGCAGTAATTTATATTCCAACTCATGGGTCAACATAGATCGGTAAGGGAAGAGAAGCTAAATAATTGAAATAAAACAAAGAAGTGAGCAAAAAGCAATAATTAGGAGAGGGTACATAGAGTCATGAATCAGAATGTCAGGAAGGTTAGGGTCAAGAGAGGTAAATTGGAAAATATCTTTAGCCAATGTGTGAACTCAAAATTTTTCAACCCAACTTTTTTTCCCATCCTGTCCTTTCATCAGTGTTTTCTTAGCTTATCACTATTGCTATTACTATTATCTTACTAGCCACACCCACCTGAGCCTCTCTTCCCTCAATCTACTTGTGTAGTCATTCTATCTCCAGAGCTTTTCTATAATCTCACCCTGTTCCTATTCTTTCTATAATTTCTTCTTCAGTCCTTCATTACATCTCCTGGACAGTTGCCTTTGCCTTTTAACTGGTTTCTCTGGAAGGAAGCCTACATTGTCCCCCTCCAATCTATCCTTCTCACTGCTGTCAGAGTAATCTTTTCATATAAAAGTGAACTCTGATGGTCAGTGTGGCTTTCTTGCAATATCATTCATCTCTTTCATTCTTGAACTTTCTATTTTGTAAGTATGAGTTTGGAGCAGGCATCAGAAAGGTGATGTTACTTGTACCATGTATCCTGAGTAAGTCAAAGAGGTGAATTATGGATTTTTCTATCTGGCCAAGTCAGGTCAAATGTGTTCTTTTCTGGGTTTGTGTCTATTATCCTGCAAATAATGAATACCCCTAAAATGTTAATGTGCTATTATGCCATGGGGATAGAAGAATTCACTACAATATAAAAGTATTTTTATACAACTATCAAAGTACTCTGGAGATTTGAACTTTCATTCAAATAAAATTGAAAGAAAATAAATAACATTGAGACAACTGAGCACAAAAGAAAAATATTGTGTTTTCCAAAATATACACATCAACCACTTTAGGCTATTGTATGTGAAAGTGTCATAAAAGTAGTTGGGGTGAGTATACTAGCAATTTCTTTCAATCATTTTTCCATTACGAAATACTATAAGAACTATATCCAGGGAGGGCTATGACATTTTGGCAGAGAAGAATACAAAACTAAAGACAGGTGCCCATTCTCTGAATAGCAAATAAAGCTCAGTCTTTCTCTATCTCCTCCCTTTCTTTTCTTATTCCCCACTCCTTTGGAATCTCAGAGGCAAAAGGGATTTATTTCAGGTGTTGTAAAATTGTACCCATCCATTAATATTGGAGAAATGTTTGTGTTACTCACACTAAGGATGGTCCAAGTTAGAGTAGCATTTCTTTCAGCTCCTCCCCCTGGCTACTAATGAGATGTTACACTGTGAAATGCCTAATACAGGAAGTGAAGTCATCTAGCATCATTCATGATATGAATGTAAAGCAGGCCCTCATTATTTGAAGCAATTACTTCCTTTTATTTCTACCAGATGCCCACAGTTTTATCTTGAATAATTTTATTTAAATAAATGAGTTCATACCACATTGTCTAATTGTTCCTGTGAAACATAATCTAACAATCTCTTGACTTTTTCTGTTCCCACCCTGCATAGAAATGAGGACATGCCAAGTTCATAGCTGTGCAACACATATTCTCATGATTGATAAAGCATCTACTGGCTTTGCTAAAAGTGAATATCTTTATTTTTCATTATGGTTATTATATAACAGAACAGAACAGTGAAACAAACAAACAAACAAACAAAAAAACCTAGAATATGAGCATGCAAGGTGCTAGGTAGGATCAGGAAGCTAGACAAGCAAGTATGGTCTTACTTTTTGATAGTTCCAGAGGAATTATTCAAGTACTTTCCATGTGTCAGGTACTGGATACACTTCATGTATATCTCACTTATACTCCCAGCAAACTATAAAAAAGGAGCTGTTATTTTCAATAGTTTTCACATATTATAGACAAAGAATCTGAGGCAGAATGAAGTTAATCTCTTGTCTGCAAGCATTCAAGTAAACCTGGGATTTGTTCTTTGTGGTCCGATTCAACTCCATGGTGAAGTCAACCTTACAGTGCTATCCTCATCTACATCATGATTATAGCACATTCTGCCTACATTATTTTGAAGAAATTATTTAACTTATATGCCAAGTGAGGACAATAAAACATATATGATAAGTTGTATGAAGATTTAGAGATGTGTTGTGCATAAAGAATCCAGCACATAAGCCAAATGCAAGATGGGCACTCAGTTATCTCTCAGAGAAGACTCCCTTCTCACTGAATATGCATAAATGAGGGTATCTTCTCATTTATTTTATATCACCAGTAGGTAATGGAAATCCTCTCACACCATAAATAAAGAAAAGAAGGCCTGGCAAGATGGAAGGCTTGATTTATATCACTTTTGGAGTTGGCATTTCTGAAGAATGTTATGGAGAACTTAGTGGCATACGTGAGTCTAGATCATGGAGACTAAAATTTGAGCAAATAATTTGACACTAGAATTTGAGAAAAGCATTCAAGTATGCAGCAAATGTGTACCCAGAAAAACATTAGATGGATAAATAGACATTTAGATAGATAGATAGACAGACAGACAGACAGCAGACAGAAAATATCGACAGAAAATCGGAAGTGCAGTCACCTGCAGATGGTGACTGTGAAGTGCAATTTAACCCTTTAGTACATTTCCTCTACCTCCCCCTCTAGTGCCTGTAGAGAAAGTTGAATCCTGAAAGATTAGAATCCAGTGTTTTATACTCAAATCAAGCTACAAATTATGGGTGTCCACTCTTTTCTTAAATTTGTTGTCTTTTTGTACTTGAATAAAGGGCTACTGCAAAATGGAATAAATTTTACAAGCAGGTCTAGTGCACAGTAACATCAACCCAGGTTGAGGACACAGTACAAAACATCTTTAGGTCATGGAAAGCAGGTAAGTTACATCTCCTCTTTGGTTTTGTTATCTGTATGGAGACTGTAATTCCTGTTCAATCAAAAGACTGTGTTGAATTAAAAAAAGACTATTTAATCAAAAGACTGTCAATAAAAGTGGGTTGATCATTGAAAATAGATACAAATAGAATTATCTCATCATTGTGATTATTGTACTCCCTTTCAGTTGAGCCCATCCTGAATAGAACGTCATTTCTGTCCCTTAAGTTGGGACCTGATTTGTGCTGCATAAAAATCCTAAGTCTCAAATGTCATGTTATGTCATGACCTTGCCCAGGTAACCTTGGATCCATAGTGCTAGGAACTTTGGCCTCTGAGAGAACTGTCTTCAGATGGAGGTACCCTTAGAAGCAGGTCCTTACCATACACAGCCCAGTGATGGATGCTCGACTGCCAGAGACTCCATCCCCAGAATAGATGTGTCTGGGTCCTGTGTGAGCATGTGTTCTGGTTTCCAGCTGTGTCCAGGTCAGCCGATCTGAGTTTGTCTTCCAAAACAAAAGTCACAGGACTCGCTGCACTTCGAAGTCATCATCTGTGTCCCAGCTGAAGGGTTGGAGGAAAACAAAGGAAGGTCTAAAGTGCAGTGCTAAGTTCTGTGTATGTGACATGTGGAAGTCTAAGAAGAAAGTTGATGCTGACTTTTTTCCCCCTACTTTCCTCCTGCATCTCCCCACATTGAAGATTGAATTTATATCTGCTCTACCACTTGAACCACACCCCAGCTCTTTTATTTTTTTAATTTTATTTTAATTTTTATTTTCATATTATTGTTGAACTCGGGGTACATTGTGACATTTACAAAAGTACTTACAACATATTCACCCCCACCATCATTCTCCTTTACCCTCCCCTCATTCTTAGAATAGTTTCAACGGGTCTCATTTTCTATTATCATACATGAATACATAATATTTCCAGTGTATTCACCCTCCTACACCCTTTCCTTATATCATTCCCCCCCACACACTGGTATCAACCTCCAGACAGGACCTGTTTGCCTTTGCGTTCTCTGTCTTTGAAAAAAGACATTTTTGTTTGTTTAAGATATCTATATAGGCATTTATTATGACATTTCCACATATATCTGTATTTTATCCTGTTCTTTTTTGTTTTTAGTTTGTTCTTCAGATATGATCTCACACTAACTTTATTGGGACTGACCTCAAACTGTGATTGTTCTTATCTCTGCCTCTCAAGTAGCTGGGGTTACAGGTGTACAGCACTAGGGTTGGATTGTTTTTGAGATACAGTCTTGATAACTTTTTGCCTGGGTTGGCTTTAAATGATGATCCTCCTGTCTCCTTCCTACTTTTTTTTATTTTAACTTTTGTTCTAGTAAAAGAAGAACCAGATATAAAAGTTTTGAAATATGAACTCTGCTGCTTACACACCAACCATATATCTTCGGGAAAGTTACTTAAGCCCTCCCTTAGTTGATAGGTGAAGTGAGGGATAATACTGGAGCCTACTCCTTAGGCTTTAGATAGACATTAAATAAAGTAACCTGGCAAAATCTTTAGCACATATTAAACAATAAATGTTACTCTTGTGAATTCTTTTTAAGGAGGCATTTCATCACCTATTTTCTCTTCTTAGTTTAGCAACACAAATTTAATCTACATAAGTTGATGTTATTTAAGAAAGGAGTTATGGGTTGATGTCATTTTAAAATTGTAATTACATTCCTTCACCTTCTGATGACACTCCAAACTTTTTATTCATTATCTTGATTCCGTTCTGCCAGATGGCAGGGTTTTAAATTTGGAGGGACCCCAGAGATCATCTCATTCCAGCCTTCTCATTTTTAGGATGGGAAATTAATGCCAAGGTAAGAAAAATGGCTTACTCATTTGTTTCCAGCATTATGTAACTGTCATCGAAAGAGATAACTAGCAATGAAAGGCCAGTTCCTGGGAAGTGCACTGTCCCTTGCTCTATCTGTGCTATTGGACATGTCACTCTCAATTTATTTGGACTTAATTTTCTCAGATATAAAAAGATGACCTTGGACTAATACTCATTGAGTATATATGTGTGTGCATTTATCTAAATTAAAGTAATATATATACACAGTTTTGTATATATACATATATATGAATATATATGTATATGTACACACACATTGTTTTAGTATAACAGAGCTTATTAAAAGTAAAAGCAGCACAGCAGATATGGTGGTGCCTGTTTATAATCCCAGCACCTGGGAGGCTAAGGCAAGAGGATTGCAGCCTAGGCTACTCTATATTGAGTTTGAGGCCCAGTTGAGCCACCTAGCCCTGTCTAAAAACAAACAAACAACACAAATGAAATAAAAACATCCTGAGATCTGTTATTGTTAGGATCCCCGAGAGACAGAAAGCTACGCGTGAATGCAATCAACAAAGCAGAGTTTATTGGGCTGGCTAGCCAGGGTCGAGCTCCCACAAGACAAGCAGGACCGGTTAGGAAAACACGACCCTGAGCCTCTTTAGGGGAAATCTTATATAGACCATTACCTGCCATTACAACAAAAGACCACGCAACAGTTAACCAATGATTTTGTAACATCTCATGCAATTTCAGCCTATTGAGTAAAAGGTCAGCAGTTGCGCGCATATTTTCGTTATCAACATTGAGCAAGCAGGCAGAGCACATCTTGCACGTACCTCCTGTCATCTTTCGCAACCTGCTAACATTCCTCACATTCTATACGCCTGAGCCGAGCCCTGCTGCTCTGCTTATCTTATCTACACGGGGCGTTTGGTACTGGTCTCTCCAACAAGGGGGTTGGGGTCTGCTGAGACATCCTATTCCTTTCATTCCCCCTTTTCTTTGGCCTAAATTGAGGAATCATTCTCAAGGGGATGAAGAGCCTGATATTGTTGGCGGAGGACCAGAAGTTGGATAGTATTAATTCGACTTTTGACAAAAGTCATAAGTCGGTTTAGAATCCAGGGTCCTATGGTAACAAGTAATAGGAGGATTACTATTGGCCCTGCCAGTGTGGATAGGAGGGTAACTAACCATGGGGACTGGTTAAACCAAGACTCGAACCAGCTTTCCCCGGCCTCTTTTTCTCGTTTTCTTTGTTCTAGGCTCTTTCGGAGTTTAGACATGGAGTCATGAACAACTCTGGTATGGTCAGCATAAAAACAACATTCTTCCCCTAGAGCAACACATAGTCCCCCCTTTTGGAGGAACAACAAGTCCAGACCTCGTCGGTTTTGAAGTACTACCTCAGACAGGGAAGTAAGGGATTTTTCTAGGTGGCTAATGGAGGTTTCTATTCTCTCTATATCTTCGTCTATGGCTGCATGCAGTGAAGACATCCCTTTATGCTGGGTAGCCAAGGAGGCTATGCCAGTTCCTGCTCCCGTTAACCCTAGGCTGAGTAGGGTAGCAATAGTTACTGCGGAAATAGGTTCTCTCTTTTTTCTTTCAACCATTTTTGTATTCCAGTATGAATATAGACTCTCCTCCGAATGATAGAGGATGCGGGGCAGCACAGCCACTATGACACAGAATTCTTTAGAGCTGTTAAACACCTTAGTTGATAGGCACGGGGTGAGTCTGGACCGCGAGCATAGCCACCACCCATTGTCCTTTGGAATTACCCATCTAATAGTATTTCCCCAGGTAAGACTGGCGTTAATAACAGTACATAAGTCTCGTCTATTCTTTGGCACTTTTCCTAAGCAGGTTCCTTGGCCGCTTACCTGTTGTATGGTCAGACCTCTTTTACGGTCTCCCCAGGAACACTGAGTGGGGTTTTCACTAGTCGAGCATTGTAGGTGACATTTAGCCCTATTGCCTCATAGAATGGGGGCCTCATATCATAATATAACCAACAGGAGTTAGTCAAGTTAGGGTTGGTGTGGTTTAACGTCAGGAATGCAGCATCTACCAGGTCCCAGAGGGGGTCTTTGGACCCGGTCATGAGACTGGGCCTCACCAGGGGAGGACTGGTTCCTGATGGTCTTGGAGTTGTAACATTAGCCCGAGCTATGGTTGAGGGAAGGTGGTGAGTTGTGGAAGGTTGGGGAGGTGGATTTACATAGGGTGGCCTAAGTACCTTATCAGGGCCTACTGCTGTGGACGGTGGCCCTATGGGCTCAATCTTTAATCTGACTATTATGGTTGAGCCAGCATGTCCACCATATTTATAAAACACAAGTCCCCACACCTTACCTTGTATCCACCCAGGGGTGTCCTCCTTGCCAGTCTCAGTGAAAGTGACCTTGATTCTATCTAGATCTGTAGGCCAGCAACTGCGGGTGTGAATCGGAAGGCTTAGGCGTCCCCCCATCCTGCTTCCCCATCCCCCGGATGGTGGTGCCCTATGTACAAAGGCAAATGTGAGCAGGTCTGGTTTTGATACTCCCCATTTCCATTCACCATCGTTAGATGTGACGCATGCCCATGACTTATAGAAAGAGTATTGTATCCCCCCACAGTCTTTGCTCTTTTGGTGGCCCGGGCAAGCATAAAAACCATAGCGTCTAGCGTCATCTGGGGGGGTGGACCTGTAGGCCGGATTGATGTCTCTGAAGCAGAATTGTAGTTCCGGCCACCAAGTTCCCAATGGGGCAGTGTGAGTAGTCTCGTTGAGGGTGGTATGCGTCTCCCCATCGGTGAGTATCCAGGTTTGTTTATAAGGCTGGTGAGGGTTGATTTCGGCAAGGCTCCCGCTCTGGGCAATGAGCAGGATCAGGAAGATCATCCAACTCATTCGTGACGGCTCCTGAAGACTCTGCATGTTTTTGGGGCCGCAAGAGCTTTAGCTTTAATGGGTTGTCTGGGTGCCGCCGTACAGTCCACTCTTTAGCCCCTTCTTGTGTTTGATGATTGGCTCGATGCACATGGGAGTAATGGATCCAAAGTCTGATGCCGTCAACCTTGAGGGCGGTAGGGGTAGTAAACAGTACAACATAAGGTCCTTTCCATCTAGGCTCTAGGGTTTTGGACTGATGCCTTTTAACCCATACCATATCACCCAGGACTATGCCATGTTCCGGAGCCAGGACCCCCTCAACAATGTGGTATGCTTGAATTAAGGGCCAAATCTGTTGTTGCACCTTAGCTAGAGCCTGTAGCATAGTCAGGTAATTTGGGGCCAGATTACCTAGTCTCTGGCTTAAGGTCCTTTGAATGATGGGGGGTGGAGCCCCATACAGGATTTCAAAGGGAGTTAGCCCATGGACATAAGGGGAGTTCCAGACCCGGAAGATGGCTAAGGGAAGGAGTGTCACCCAATCTCCACCAGTCTCCAGGGCCAATTTGGCTAAAGTCTCCTTTAGTGTCCTATTCATCCTTTCTACTTGCCCTGAGCTCTGGGGGTTATATTCACAATGTAGCTTCCAATTGGCCCCCATAGCCTGGGCTAGCCCTTGCAGGACTTTACTAACGAAAGCTGGACCGTTATCTGACCCAATTGCCTCAGGCACCCCATACCTGTGTATAATTTCCTCTAGCAAGGCCTTTGCCACCACCTGACTCGTTTCCTTCTTTGTAGGAAAAGCCTCCACCCAGCCCGAAAAGGTATCTATGAATACCAGCAAATATTTGTACCCAAATTTTCCTGGTCTTACCTCAGTAAAATCCACTTCCCAACTTCTTCCTGGAACCCTCCCCCATTCCCGAGTACCTGTATGGTGCCCCTCCCTTCGTCCTGGTTTCATGACTGTGCAGCTGGCACAATCTTCCACAATTTGACGGGCTGCCATGGTCTGGTTCAGAAATCGGAGCTGCGCAGATGCCAACAGGTCTAGCAATTTTCTCCGCCCCAAATGGGTGGACTTATGTAAGTTAGCCAACAGGAATCATCTGAGTTTTTCGGGCAGAATTAACTTGCCTTCCAAGTCGCTTCTCCATCCGTCTTCCCCTTCTCTAATAGGGGAGTGGGCTCTTATCCAGGTGAAATCCTCCATGGAGTATTCTGGTCGGCGGGGGGGGGTAGCGAAGGGAGCTCTGGGACGGGCACGTCTACAGCCGCGATCATGGAGGGACTCACCATTGCTGCTCTCTTTGCTTCTTGATCTGCTCTGTTGTTACCGACAGCTTCCGGCGTCTTGGCAGACTGGTGGCCTGGGACATACATCACTGCCACTGCCTTCGGTTTTTCCACTGCCATTAATAGACGCTGGACCTCGGCCAGGTTCTTTAGATTTTTTCCTTCTTCTGTGCGGAATCCTCTTTCGTGATAGATGGCCCCGTGGACATGGATGGTACCGAAAGCATAGCAGCTATCGGTGTAGATATTGACTCGCTTTCCTTTTGCCCTCTCCAGGGCCTCTGCCAAGGCAATTAATTCCGCTTTCTGGGCTGAGGTTCTGGGTGGGAGGGCACTGCTCCATACCGTATTTCCTTCTTGGTCGACTACAGCTGCCCCTGCCCTTCGGACTCCATCTTGGACAAAGCTGCTTCCATCCGTGTACCAGTTTAATTTGCAGCCGGACAAGGGGGTATCCTTTAGGTCAGCCCATACCTGTGTAACTTCAGAGAGGAATTCTTTGCAGTCATGGACAGGTGTCTGTAGTTCCGGGTTAGGCAACAGGGTGGCAGGGTTCAGGGTTACGGGATCTGTGAATGTGATCTGAGGGGAATCTAACAAGAGCCCCTGGTAGTGGGTGAGCCTGGCATTTGTCATCCATTTCCCGGGGGGTTGTTTAAGGACTCCCTCCACCGGGTGAGGGGCCGTTACCCAAAGGGCCTGTCCAAAAGTTAATTTATCGGCTTCTCTCACTAGCATGGCGATGGCTGCTATAATGCGGAGGCAGGGGGGCCATCCCGCTGCTACTGCGTCTAATTTCTTGGAAAGGTATGCCACAGGTCTCTTCCAGGGACCTAGTTGTTGGGTCAAGACTCCTTTTGCTACCCCCTTTTTTTCATCTACAAACAGAGTGAATGGTCTTGTGGGGTCTGGCAAGGCTAAGGCAGGGGCCTGTAAAAGAGAGTCCTTTAGCTGGTCAAAGGCCTGTTGTTCTCTTGCCCCCCATCTCCAATCTGGAGCCTCTTTGGTGGCCTCATATAAGGGTCTGGCTATCTCCACAAATCCCGGAATCCAGAGTCTACAGAATCCCGCAGAGCCCAGGAATTCTCTCACTCCCCTAGTGGATGTGGGGGATGGGATAGCCAAAATAGTCTGTTTCATGGCATCAGTCAGCCATCTTGCCCCATCTGCGATCCGATAACCCAAATATGTCACTGACCTTTTACAGATGTAGGTCTTCTTGGCACTCGCCCCATATCCCAGCTCACCTAATTCCGTTAGCAGGTGTTCAGTAGCCTCGTTGCATTCCTCTCGGGTTTCTGCCGCTAACAGTAAATCATCAACATACTGTAATAGAGTGACTCGCGGGTGGCTCCGGCGAAAGGGTTCCAGGTCCTGGCTCAGGGCCTCGTTAAACAGGGTGGGAGAGTTTTTAAATCCTTGCGGCAATCTGGTCCAAGTAAGCTGTCCAGATTGGCCCCCATCCTCGTGCCATTCGAAAGCAAATAGCGGCTGGCTAATTTCTGACAAGGGAATGCTGAAGAAAGCATCTTTCAAATCAAGGGTTGTATACCACACTTGCGAGGGGGGTAGGTGGCTGAGCAAGGTATAGGGATTCGGTACGGTGGGATGAATGTCCTCCATCCGCTCGTTTACCTTTTGCAGGTCTTGCACAGGCCTATAGTCCCCGCTTCCCGGCTTTCGGACGGGGAGCAGAGGAGTATTCCAGGTGGACTGACAAGGCCACAGTACTCCTTCCTTTATTAGCCTGTGGATATGAGGGACTATGCCTCTTCGGGCCTCCTCGGGCATAGGATACTGTTTCACCCGAATGGGAAGAGCAGAAGCCTTCAATTGTATAACTACAGGAGGGAGGTGTTTGGCGAGGCCGGTTCCTGCAGTCTCTGCCCAGGCCGTGGGAAATCTTTTTACCCCATGGGTCATGTCCCCTCCTGGCTCCTGTTGACTCTCAAACAGACGATGTTCGTCAGCCAATGATAGGGACAGGACATGTATCGGGCTCCCCTCTCGATCAGTCACAATTATTCCATCTGGTTCAAAATGGATATGGGCCCCTATTTTGGTGAGTAGGTCCCGTCCAAGCAGGGGAGCGGGGCTCTCAGGGACGACCAGGAAGGAGTGTGTGACCTGGTGTTTTCCTAAGTTTACCTTTCTTTTGGTAGTCCATGTACATAACTGCGTACCGGTGGCCCCCTGAACGACACTTGTTTGTTCCTTGTTCAAAAGTCCATGTGCCTTGTTTAACACCGAATACTGGGCGCTGGTGTCCACCATGAACCCCATCGGCTTCCCCTCCACATGTACTGTTACCCAAGACTCGGGGAGGGGTTCCGAGCCCTGTCTCCTTCAGTCCTCTTCTCCGGCTAGGAGGACTCTGGCCTGCTCTACTGCTCGTTCCCTTTCCCTGTTATCCCCCGGTCTCCTGCCAAAACTTCTTCTTCCCTTTAACTTAGGGCATTCTCTCTTCCAATGCCCAGTTTCCTTACAGCAAAAACAGTGTTCCTTATCCGGGGTCCTGGCGTGGCTCCCTCCCCTGGGTTGGTCCTGGACACCCGCTAGGAAAATACGGGCCATTTCTCTTTGTTGCTTTCGGTTTTCCTTAGCCTGGAACTCCCTGTCCTCCTTTCTCAATTTCTCCTGGACCTCCCTGTCTTCCTTCCTCCACCTTTCCTCCCTTTCTTCTGGAGTTTCCCTAGCAGTAAAGACCTTCTCTGCTATTTGTAGCATTTCCCTAATGGTCATTTCCCCTAAGTTTTCCTGTTTATTGAGTTTTCTCCTAATGTCTGGAGCTGCCTGATTAATGAATGAGAGCACCACAGCAGACCGGTGGAGCTCCACCTCAGGGTCAGTGGGGGTGTACTGATGGTATGCCTCGTAGAGGCGCTCTAAGAAACCGGTCGGGCTTTCGTTTTCCCCTTGGACAACTGCTTTTACTTTTGCAAAGTTGGTGGGCCTTCTAGCGGCCGCTTGGAGACCGGCCATAAGAGTCTGGCGGTAGATTCAGAGATGCTCCCTACCTTCTGTGGTCCCGAAATCCCAATCAGGGCGGCATAGGGGGAAGACCTCGTCTATGGCCGGTTGGAGAGTTGTGGGTCTCCCATTATCCCCCAAGATGTTCTTCCTTGCTTCATTGAGGATGCGCTCTCGTTCCTCCGTCGTAAAAAGAGTATTGAGCAGTTGATGACAGTCATCCCAAATGGGACGGTGTGTATGCATGATGGACTCCAGGAGATCTATGAGACACTTAGGGTCTTCTGAAAAGGGTGGGTTCTGCGTCCTCCAGTTATATAGATCACTAGAGGAGAAGGGCCAGTACTGAAACTGTGGCCCCCCTCCCGGTCCCCCTTGGCCTACCATCTGGACTGGAAGTGTAGGGACAGTTTCCTCCCCCTGTATTGATGAGGTGGGCCCGTCTTCCCCCTCCTTTTCCCGAACCCCTCGGGGGCGAAGTCTTCGACCTATTCCTCTTCCTGCTGCCAGTCCTGTTGAGGAGGATGAGGAAATTTCCTCCTCCGGGGCACTGGCTTGGCCAGGGGGAGTCACGTAGGGAGGTGGCCGATCTTCCTCTGCCCCTGCGAGGGATGGTTAAAGGGGGGAACTCTCTGGCAAGACTGGAGATGGTAAGGGAGGTGCCCTATTCTGAGGACCAGTCAGGGTGGGAAGAGGAAGTTTCTCTTCCTCCTCCTTTATGACCAAGGCGGGCGTGACTGGGGTTTTAGCCCCGGGAGCCAAACTGGAGGGGTGAGTCAGAAAAACTGTTAACCAAGGGGGAGGGTTCCTCGCCAGATCCTCCCAAACCAAAATGTAAGGAACTTGGTCTGGATGGCCTCGATTGCCTAGCCTAAAAATGACTGCTTTAACCTTAGTGATCAGGTCTAGGGAGAGGGAACCTTGAATGGGACATCTGACTCCGGAGGTGGGCCACTCTGCAGAACAAAAGGTGTCGAACTTACCTTTCTTGATGACCAGACCTGCATTTAAGGCCCTTTCTTTAACTTCTGAAAAGTGAGAAAGCATCAAAGACTTTGGGGTTGTTTGTCCCTGTCCCATTGTGGAAGGAGAATCAAACACCAGGAGAGATAGAACAAAAAGGGTGAAAGCAACAATAATTCCACACACACAAAACACTCTCCAGCACTCGCTCGGACCGGTCCTTCTCTCACACTGGTGCGCACCCCATTCAACCTCCACACCGTCCGACTTGGATATCAGGCCGAAAGGCGTCCACTTGACGGGTGGTCGGTCGACTAGCTCAATGAGTTCTTCACCTGGCGCCAGGGTTCCTAAAATGCTCGAGCCCAAATGAGAGGAAAGCCTCTCCCAATAGGACCCTGTGGTCCTCCTTGCGAGATTCCCAGAATGAATCTCCCTGGGGATTGGCCGAATCCCCGCCGCGGCCCAAATGGAACACTCAAGTTCCTCCAAATGAGGGTCTGGGATCCCCTCCCAACGCCTAGGACTTGGGATCGCCCCTGCTTTCTCGCAGGCAGGTTCTGTCTCTCGAGAAAATGAAATCTCGGTGGGACCTCCAAATGTTAGGATCCCCAAGAGACAGAAAGCCACGCGTGAATGCAATCAACAAAGCAGAGTTTATTGGGCTGGCTAGCCAGGGTCAAGCTCCCACACGGACACGCAGGACCGGTTAGGAAAACACGACCCTGAGACTCTTTAGGGGAAATCTTATATAGACCATTACCTGCCATTACAACAAAAGCCCGCACAACAGTTAACCAATGATTTTGTAGCATCTCATGCAATTTCAGCCTATTGAGTAAAAGGTCAGCAGTTGCGCGCATATTTTGGTTATCAACATTGAGCAAGCAGGCAGAGCACATCTTGCACATACCTCCTGTCATCTTTCGCAACCTGCTCACATTCCTCACATTCTATACGCCCGATCCGAGCCCTGCTGCTCTGCTTATCTTATCTACACGGGGCGTTTGGTACTGGTCTCTCCAACAAGGGGGTTGGGGTCCGCTGAGACATCCTATTCCTTTCATTATTAGCAACAGGCAAGACTCAATGAAGTAGATATAGCAAGCTGCTGCTCAGAGCACTTTTGAAGTTCCTTTTGTGAGCCCTTTTTGGAGCCTGGCAGGGACCCTCTTTCACGTGCTGATTATTGAACACTGCAAACTATCTTTATCCTTGAGGAATGATTTCAGTTTTTTAAATGGCCTGAAGTAAAATACAGGAAGCAATCAATATTGATAAAACTACATTTAGTCGAAGGCCAATCGGACTTGATCTTCTTGGGCGGTCCTATACTGATGTCTGTAGAAATGAGAAGACAGTGGCTTCTCGTATCTGGGTAAGTCTCCCTTAAGATGACACTTTTAAAGGTTCATATTATTTTGGCACCTGCATGTTTATTACCTGGTAGTCAAATCTCTAGGTGCATGTTTACTACCTGGTAGTCAAATCTCTCAGCACCACAGGAAGAGAGCCTTGCATTGTCACTTTAAAGAATTCTGAGAAAGAGTTTCTTAAAATATTGTTATGAAAAACTCAGAAGAACGTTCAAGACACTTCTACAAATATTATAACACAGATATTCATTTTCTGGTTTTATTATCATTAAAGCTATATGAGGACATTTTGGTGACTGAAGCGACCATATTAATAATCATAAAATTGAATCATTGACTTTGTTCCTTAAGCCATTCTATGAGGAGATGCACTTTAAAACCAGTCCTATTGAAAATCCTGGCACATTAAGAAAAGAGGTAGACGGCGAACAGAGCCCTGACCTGGTTTCTGCATCAGATTCAGCAACTGCTTTTATGTGAACAAATATTTTTCCCTCTGTAGAACTTTTTGTTTTCCCTCCATGTATAATGACAGGGCTGGATCAGGAGCCTGATTTAAGTTATAATCCATCCCATCCTCCATCCCCCACCCTGCATAGCCTGCATTAAGTATGGCCCTGGTTTCCATACTTCCCTCATCTAGTCCATTTTATCTGACAGAAATGGAACAAGATGTTATTTAATTAAAACAACAACTATAAAAACCTTCTATCTCTAAAAAAGAAGGGATTGGAAATCTCTGCCCAGTTTCACTTATGTCCTTGTTTCTCTACAGCAATGGTGGCTCTTTTATCATTTCCAGGCTGAGAGCTGTAGGTTCAGTTTTCTAACATCTCACAAAAGCATTGTAGGCTAATTTACACCTGGAGGCTGCTTTCATGGGCAGCAAGGGAACCTCATTCAGATAAAGCCATGGAGCAGATTCCAGACTGCTGGGCCAGCCTTGTCAGACAGAAGTAATTGTCATCCTTAAGTCATTGTCCTCTTGACTCTAGCTCGTGTGTGGCATGCAGGTCACTTTTGTAAGTGAGTTTACCTATCCAATCTGCTCATTGTGACCTTTCATCGTCACCAGCACCTGGAAATTGGAAAGCTTTACTTTTGAAATATCAGTCTTGTGATTTCCAGAAGGCATCGGGTATGCAATGTCTTCACATCCTGTAGAATGTGTAATCTCTCAAGTTTATAGCAGACACAGATTCAAACTCAATATGTCTAAGGCAGAGCAGAGGTTTTTTTTGTTTTGTTTTATTTTGTTTTGCTATAATGGGTATGAATTTCCTGTCTCTGTGATATAAGAATAATCTAGTTTGCCAAGCCAGATATTTGGGACTAGTTTTCTCACTGAGATGTTAGATAACGGAGGGAAGAGACTTGTTCTGTTTAGTCCTACTTCCACACTTAGGAATGTGTTTGAATACATTACTGGCATTTAACTGTTTGGTGAGTTAATGAAAAAATGAGTAATCCTCCATTTGGATCATATTCTAAATCTAGTCCCCCAGAATTATCTACTTTGTGTAGATCAAATCCTTTTTATTATCCATCAAATCCTTCTATCCTTCACTCCTGCTCACCTGATTCTACTCTTTCTTATCTTATATCAAATAGTTTGCTCTCAGTTTCTTCTGGACAGTAGACTCTCCACAGTGACTTAAGAATCCTAGTTTAAACGTAAAAATATGCTCATGTTTATAGTACCACAGGTGGTTTATGTCCTCACACTTGATTTTTCACATTTCCTGTGCTTAATATTATGTAGATGGCATGCATAGGAGAAAAAGTTTGAAGGTGATCATGTTTTACTCTTCCATAAAATTCTTAATCATGTCCTAAGATCCTCAGCAAAAAAACTAAGCTCAACAAGACATGAAAGGTTGCTCACAACCCAGCTCCTTTACCCGATGACCTCAGAGTTGATGCTCCAGTGGTAGTGACCATGTCCTGGCCCTTGTCACCCATGCTTTGGGGACCTCACAACTTTCATCCTTTTGCAAATACTATGCTCAGAGTATAGGCTCTTTCTGATGTGTTCACTGTTCTTTCAGCAGCAGCTCAAATGTCACCACTTCTTACAATTGCCTCTGCTCATCCCCATGGGGCAGAACACCTTGTATGGTAGCAGAATCAGCCTGTTTACCTCCATAATGAGCATTAAATATCTTGAAAGCAGGGGCAATATGTAGTTTGTCTTTCTAGTCTTGCTTTCAGTTTGAGTGGCAGCTCAATAAATATTTGTTGAATGGGTGAAAAATTCATCTTGCAACAACAGTATTACACTTGGGAAAAGTAACTCCTAAAGGTCTTCATAAATAATAAATACAAACCTTTTTCTTGTGCAGAAAAAAACAGACCTCCCAAACATGTTTATTTTGGTCTAATACCAAAAAGAGCATATTAGCGTGAGAACAAAACCTACGGAATGTTGTTATGGGGAACAGCTACTGCAACCCAGCTGCGTGCATTGCAACTTTAGAATACTGTGTTTAAAATATTTCGCAAAATTGCAACACCTGAATGAGAGGCCCGGGACAGCGATGTGCAGCACTGGGCCTGTGGTACTGGCTGCTGCAGGGGGTCCCCTTGGTCACATCTTTCCCATCTGTACAGGCAGCAGCAGGTGGAACTAGAGCTGTTCCATATGCGGATTAGTGGATGGCTTTTTCTAAAGGCTCTGAGAAGCAAACTTACATTTTGTCTTCAGATCTTTATATGAAAATACCACTGTGGATAATGAGGCTGTTGTATGCATAATTTAACTTTAGGAAGCCTAAATTCTGCTGCAAGGCAAATTGGTACCTAGAGGCATGCAATTTGCATGGGGATTGCAAACCCTCCTCCCATCTATTGTCCCTGGCCTAGTGTTGCTTTTTCTTCTAAATTATTCTCCCTTATTCTTTGAATTCTTGATTCTGAGGCTATAACCAGATCACCACAGCTCCCTATTTAGCAGTGGTTTCAGAAGCCCTTTAGGGCCTGCTTTGACCGTTTCTGGGAGCATGACTTGGGGATTGGCAAAGCCCACTCCCAGCACTCAGAGCCAGTCTTCCTAGTGAATCTGCTCCTCTGCCTGCAGCCTGCCTGCCTGGAGAGGGTTAGGACCAGCTGAGCCTGCAGCTGCCCAGAGTGGGTGGCACTGATGGAGTCCTCTGTGGCTGACTTCACAGCTCAATCTGTCAATTTGTTTGGGGACAGACGGTTAGAGAACTGTCTGTCTGAGTTGCCTCAGAAAGAATTTGACTTCTTGGCTGTATCTTCTAGTGACAGACTATTTTCCTCTGCTCTCGGCTGAAGAACATGGCTGTGTTGGCATGGGTACTGATACTATTTTTCAAAGCTTTTCAGAGTAAAGATATGTGTAAATGGATCAAGGGCTCATGGAAATAACCTAACAATTGTCTTCTAGTACTTCATTTATAATCTGATAGAAGCTTTTAGTTTTGCGGATGGTGCATAAGGCTAACCTATTAGTGAATTCTGTCTCCTCTGAAATGATGTCTTCTAAGTAGCATGTTTTTATTTTTTTAAGATTAAACCAGGAAGGCAAATGTACTCAGTATACCCATGCTGAATGTTTTGGGCATCTGGTGGCCAGCCAAGTTTATGGACAATTGGGATGTTCCTTAATGATATTTAATAAAGTACTTTAGTGTTTGCAGTATCAGCCAGAAATCAGAGGAATGGTCAATATAATAGAAAAGAAAAGAAAGAGAAAAGGAAAGGCCAAGAGGAGAGGACATTTTAGTCAAAATTTGGAAATCTATTTTAGATGGATTTTTACATCAAGGCATCTAAAGTTGGATCAGAATCAATTGGGAATTAGCTGAGTGAGCTTGAACGAGTCACTCCATTCTTCACAAGGAAAATGCTGGATTTGATCATTTATTGTGGTCTCCTTAATGTTTATTATGTAGAAACCCTTTCATTCATACTCTGTCCCAGCATTTGGGACCTTTTATAGCTGATTTGGATGTATGTACTAGCCAGAAGCAAGGTAGCAGGTCTTGAGCAGAGAGACATGATCAGGTTCCTAGGAGCTCCCAAATCATCTAGCATTTTTGGATGAGTCAGGAAGTATGGTCAACAGCTAAAATATATGACCTTTGTTAGTTCTTGAAAACCACCTGTGAGGTTTTTATTATTTCCCCTCTTTTACAGTTGAGAAAACAACAATTCACATTAAATTGCTTCAGATTCCTCTGAGAAAGTGAGATTTGGATGCAGGACCTATATTAGAATTTCTGCTTTATTCTATCTCTATAATAATCTCATTTGCCTAGTTGGAATCCCACAATTTTGGATCGTGAGAATTTGTGGGTCTACCTGCCATATCCTTGACTCTTCAATAGTTGTATGCTATTAGGAGACCCAAACATAGAGATATAATGTGTCTTGCTAGGAATAGATCAGGGATGTACAGAACTGATACATAAACCCTAATTAATACAAAGATGACATTTTGTACCTAAAGAAGAAACTTTCAGAGGCAGCAGGGATTTGCCTATTTCCCAACAGTATAAATTTTTTTCTCCATTGAGTTAATGTAGCCCTTCTTTTATTGTTCCAAGACTGAAAGTTATTTCCTTGTTGGGCATTCTTTAGGACTTGTTCCTGTTGGCAGATCACTTGAGGCCCTCAAGTGCTATCTGAGTTAGAGATTAATGGCATGACAAGATCAATGACAGCTTTGACAATGATATGTTGCCATAGTGGTAAGGAAATTTCAAAAAGAACAATACAGAATTCCATTATATTCTGATATTTTAGTAATATATATTCTGCTAGCTTTGTAGAGAACAGTTTTTATTCTTTTAGGAATGTGAGTTATAAATCAAATTTACTCTTATTGTTATGACCAAATGCATATAATCATCATCTAAATTGGAGAGTATCACAAAAAATTTGCCTATGTTTGGAAAATGAGAAGATGTAGTTATTCAGTATCATTCTATGCCAGGCATCACAGTAGTTTACAATAGCAGATAAAAGTACCAAAATAAAATTTAGCATTGTTTACCTTTCCTCACATTTGGAATGTGATATTGTGCTGGATGTCTGTTTGACCCGAGGATAGTGAAGAAAGTATAAGCAGGTACTGTGATTTCAGTAAAGTTCAGACAGTAGGAGATTAAACAAATTTTTATGGAGGGAATCAGAGAGATTTGGATAATAGGAGCTACATTGCTTAGTTCTGGATTTCTAACTTTTTCATTAGATTTTATTAAAAGGGTTAGATTCTGCATTGGCATTTTTGTTTGTTTTAAAGTTAGGTACTTCTGTTATGTGTTGGAATATATAACCTTCAGCAATTTGCTTTGTGTTTTTTGTGAATTTATAGATTCAAGGCATTCAGATAAATATAGACAAGTTAATAATTTGTCCAAATCCTTATGTTCTTCTCAGTAAGGATGGAAAACATTTTGATGAATTGCAATCTTGTAGAGGAAAGAAAAGTGTTGATTATATTTTTTAACTTTTATGTCACATAGTTATATTGTACACAGTCATTTACATTTGGTGCTATTTGGTATGATATTTTGATGTAGTGTGAACAGAATTATAAAAACCAAAAATCATTTCAAAAGATGCTCTTCCTCTAATTCCTAGAATAAAACAGCTCCATCTGGAGGACTGTTGATCAGAGCTTTCTGATGAATACTGTGGTAATAATGGTTATGAAGAGGGAGAAGGAGAAGAAAGAAAAAAAAAGATGAGGAGAAAAAGTAGAATCTCTTCATAATTAAAATAAAATGAGAATTAAAATAAAATTGACAGTAGGCCCAGTGTGTGTGGGAGGTTCTTGTGAAGGGGGTGATGAATAGAGGAGATAAAAGGGAGGGAATATAGCCGATGGGCTTCATGTATATATATATATATATATATATATATATATATATATATATACACATACATACATATATATGCATTTATATACAAACAAAATTGAATGATGGAACCTCTTGCAGCTGCTTTAAGTGGGATGTGGAGGGGTTTGCAAGGAAGATGGTGGAGGCAATCTAACCAATGTATAATGTATTTTTGATTCAGAATTGTTACAATAAATCCCCCTGTAACAATGACTATATCCTAATAAAAATGGAAAGAAATAAAACCATCTTAGTTAGAAGTTTGACTGTCCTGCACAATGAAAAAAAAAGGAAAATGTTTTCTGGATGGTCTACAAGAGTTTATTTTACTCTCAGTTCCTAAATTATGACGATGTAGCTTGTAACTTTAACAATTGATGATTCTAAATGCCTTCTGTTTAACATTGTTCATGCAAACGTGTTCACGATTGTCATATTCACCTGTCATGACACTGTGGAAAACATCACACATTACATAATGGATCCTTTCTTAGTAAATCCAAATTGCCTACAGCTAGGAGTGTCAGATATAGCTGGGGCCTCATGTGTCAGTCAGCATGGGACTTCATATGGTTTAATGAACATGAGTTGGGATAATAATATGGTTATTCTTTTTAATCTATTAATGTGGTGAATTTCTTTAATGGATTTGGGAATATCTGGGATAAACCTCACTTGGTCATGATGTATTATGCTTTTCTCATATTGATCTATTAAATTCACTATAATTGTGTTAATAATGTTTGTCACCTATGTTCAAGAATGCTGACAATTTTCTTGAAAGGTCTGTCTGGTTTTGATGTCAGGGGAATGTTGGACTAATATAATATGTTGGGTGGTGTTCTCTCCTCTTGAAGTTTCTGGAAAAGCATATATAGGACTGGTATTATTTGTTCCTTAAGTGTATGTACAGTTACCCAGTGAAGTTATCTGGAGTTGGAGATATCTCTGTGGGAAGATTTCAATAACAATTTGCTGGTATAGATAAATCAATAATTAGCTAGAAGATAATTTAACTATGTTGAATACACTTTGGTAGCTTATGGCCTTCCAGTAATTTATACATTTTATCAGAGAGAATAATTTTTACTAGTATAAAGTTATTCAGAATGTTTTCTTATTATCTCTTTAATATTTCTCTCTATATATTTCTTTTCCACTCTTGCACAGACAATTTGTGTCTACTTTCTTCTTCTTCTTCCCTTCAACCACTATTGATGGAATTTAATCAATTTTATTGATATTTGTCCTAAATTGAGTTTTAATTTCATTGATTTTCTCTAGTTTTTCATTTTTTTTTACATTTCAGATCTTATTATTATTTTCTTCTGTTAATTTTGTGCCTCATTTTATTTTTCTCTTCTTTTTTCTTAATGTGAAAACTGAGATAATTAACATAAGGTCTTTCATTTCTTCTTATACATGTTTTCAGTACCATGAATTTCCTTCAAATTGTTGCACTAGCTATTTTCCACACACTTTGATACCCTTTGGTTTCATTCTCACTCAGTATAATTTCTATTTATGATTTTTAATTCTTTTTACTTATTCTTTGCCATTTGATTATTTAGAATAGTATTAATATTTCCAATCATTTTGCTATTGATTTCTCAGAAAATAAATATATGACTTAAATCCTTTCAAATATATTCAAACTTGTTTTATGAACCAGAAAATGATCTATCTGTTAATTGTTCCATCTACAGTACAAAAGAATTTTTATTTGAATATGTTTTGTGGAGTGTTCTGTAACTCAGTTTTCTCAAGTTGGTTGATAGTACTGTTAGGTCTGCTTTATCCTCACTGGATTGCTACTGACTTTGCTTTTTAATTATTTTATTTTATCATTTTCACATTTACTTACATGTATATACAGTATTTGAGCCACCAAAGGTGGTTTGTAGTGTGGTTTGGCTGTCCTTCCTTACAGTGTATCAGTTTTTGCTTCATGTATTTTAAAGCTCTGTGGTTGCATGCACATTTATAATTGTTAAGGGCCCTTGAAAAGTCCAGGCACTCCTTATCATTAAATAATGTCCCCATTTGTCTGTCCAATTTTTGTGGTTGTGAAGTCTACTTTTTCTAATTTTGATGTAACTACTTGAGTCTTCTGTTGATTATTCTTTGTAGGTTCTCTTTCCACTTATATATTTGGCTGATTTAAATATTTTACATCTAAACTGGGTTTTCTGTAGAAAGCATATAATTGGTTGTTCTTTATCAATGTGGTAGTCTCTGCCTTTTTATTTGCATTTGAATTCCCTTTGTTGTCATATCACCTCCACTTTTTTCCTTATTTTTGTTCTTACTTTACCATTGTTTCATAGTTTAGCAGCTCCTCTCTAACTTTTACTTTCTATCTGCAAGTGATATCATACCACTTCACTCACCATATAGGAATTCTACATAGTTTGCTTCCCTTTCCCCTCCTCACTTTTATTCTGTTGTTAGCAATCATTTTATTCCTCTATGCAATACAGGCTTCATGATATATTGTGGTTATTTTTGCTTTAAACAGTTGATTATCTTTTAGGATATCTAAATTTTTAATATGTCTTTATATTTTTCCTCATAACTACTGTTTCCAGTGTTATATTCTTCTTTAACTAAGTCTATATTTTTGGCTGGTAATTTTATTCTGCCTTTATATTTCTTGTGGTATAGATCTGGTCCAACTAAATTCTTTTAGCTATTTTATCTCTGAATGTAACTTATTTCACCTCTGTTTTTTAAAGATATTTTTGTTGGGTAAAGAAGAGTAGGTTAACCTTTTTTTGTTTGTCTTGTTTAAATTTTCCCTTTCAGTTCCTTAAAGATATGCTCTATTGACATATGGGTTGCATTATTCTTATAAGAACCCTGTTTTCATCCTTACTTTTATTATTCTGTACATAATATATCTTTTCCTTTCCATTATTTGTAAGCTTTTCCATTTATTACTGGTTTTGTAGTATGGTGATTATATTGTACTTTCCTACAGTTTGTCTTTTTATGCCTGGGATTTGTTGAGTTTCATTATTCTATGGGTGTATATTTTACATCAAAATTTTAATGAATTGTTACACTTTAAAACAAACTTGGTACAATTACTTACCCATGGTTTAGAAGCCTTCTGTGTAACTTTACTTATGTTTAGTTACTTATTAGTCATGTGTGTATAGCTCCATTTCAGACAATGATGGACCACATATGGGATTACTTAAGATTGCATTGCCTGGTGACATCATGAATATCTTACTATGAAAGTTCACACAGTGACAAAGTCAGGGTATTCCTATTAAGATTGTCCTTCACTCATTTATTTCACAATGCCTTGTTTGTTTTCTAGTCCCACCAGGTTCATTTATTTTCTTAGACATTACAATAGCCATCTCTCATCTGGTTTTCATTATTCAGGGACTACTGCCTTTCTTTGCCAGAGATCTAACTTGTTGATTGAAATCATTTCACATACTTGTATTTTTGTTTTAACTGTCTTTGGTAGAAGGGTTATCCTGTTCTGACATTCTGGCCAGGATCAAAAATCTCTCATTTCTCTCACTTACATTTAATGTGTGTGGCCTTTGCCAAATAACTTAAATTCTCTAACCTTCAGTTCCATTTCCTTTAAAATAGTGATAAAAATTATACCTATCTCAGAGTATCATTTGGAAAAAATAAGGTAATCCCTAAATGAGTTTATCATACTATCTGATACATCTTAATTAGTAAAGATTAGTGGTTTAAAGTTACAAAGTGATACTTGGGCTCATTTTAAGCATCAACATCTTGATTCATGTGATCGGTTCATTGGAAGAAAGATAGTGGGTTGAGAAGAAGCCCCATGGTAGAGTGTTGGATTATTAGGATCCTGAGCTCTTACACTCTCATATCAAAAGCAAAGTTAGAGTAGGGATGGGACTAGTCCTAACTAGAATCCCAGCACCTGTCCCAAAAACCAGTGCCAAGACGGGAGAAAACTACAGGGCTCTGTGAATGCCCTGAACTTATACCTGTTATGCCATGCTCAACTTGCCATGGAAAGGGCTACTTCAGTAATAAGCAGGGCTGAGAGATCAGTTTGAAAATACCTAGGACTATAGTTAAGAAAGGTGGGGGTTAAAATTCATTAACATGAATTTCCTTTACCACTGAAGTGATCTTACAGGAAGTGAAACTCCAGAGTTTACCTTAGAGTAGGAAGAGATATGAGTGACCTTCATTTCCCTGATCACAAAACAAGGAGGCTTCAGTCAAAACTACAGACAAACATTAGTTGTGTCCGTATCTTTCCTGGCACACCCAATGGATGAAATACTCAAAATACGTTCATATATAGATTAATGGCATGTGTAATATCCTATGATACAAATTAGTCTACCAAGGTTGTCACAACAAAATACTATAGGTATTTAAACAACAGAAATTTAGTCTGGGTGCAGTGGCCCAAGCCTGTTAATTCCAGCCACCTGGGAATCAGAGATAGAAGGATTACACTTCAAGGCCAGCATGGGCAAAATCCCAGACAAACAAAAACTTAGTAAGGCCTGACCTCAAAGAACAAGCCATGCATGATAGTGCATGTCTGTAATCCCAGCTATGTGGCAGCTGTAAGTAGGAGTATCATGGTCTGAGGCCAGCCAGGAAAAAAATTGTGGAACCCAATCTCAAAGATAAACTAACAAAGAAAGGACTGGAGGCATGGCTTAAGTGGTATAGCTTTTGAGACCCTGAGTTCAAACTCCAGTACCATTAAAATGAAGAAATGGCAAAATATCTGAACAGAACTTTTTCAAAGAAGTTAAAATGGTTTAAAAACTCATGAAGAAATGCTCAACATCCCTGGCAATAAAGGAAATGCAAATCAAAAATCCATGTTAAGATTCTACCTCACTCCTGTTATGAGTGGCTACCATGAGAACATAAACAACAAATAATGGTGAGGATGTGGGGAAAAAGAAACCCTCATACACTGCTGGTGGAAATGTAAATTAATACAACCACTATGGAAAACAGCATGGAGGCTTCTTAAAAAATAGAACTGTTATATGATCAGCAATACTACTTCTAAGGATATACCCAAAGGAATGTGAGTCAGTTACAACAAAAGCACCTGCACACCTGTGTTTATTGCAGCATTAATCACAATAGCTAAGCTCTGGAAATAGCCAAGATGCCCCACTACTGATGAATGGATCAAGGAAATGTGGTGTTTATATTCAATGGAATTTTATTCAGTCATAAAGAAGAATGAATTTTTGTTGTTTGCAGGTAAACAAATGGAACTAGAGAACATCATCTTAAGTGAAATTGCCAGGTTCAGCCTGTGGCTGCATGTTTTCTCTCATATGTGGAATATAGACCTAATAATACAGCAATTCTATGAAAAACAGGTCGTGCTATGGAGAGGTCACAAATGAGAGGGAAGGTTAATAGAAGGAAGTTAAGAAGGTGAATAGTGTTGATGTACTCTCTATATAAGAATGAATATAGAATTTTCCAACTGGATGAAACCACCATAAGAATACACATGCCAGTAAATGCAAAAAATGATAAAATAAAATAAAAAATTTAAAAAGCTAAAACAAAAAATAAATAAAGGGACTAAGGTAGAAAGAAGAAAAACAGAGGAGATAACCAAATCAGGCTATAAAGCATATAAACAGGGGAGTGCCACTAGGAAACTCCCTTGTAGCTATCTTAAACAACCAAAAATGTCATTTTTTTCTTTTTTCTTATACAAAATTGGGGAACAGGAGATGAACAGGTCCTGCATGGGGGAGTTGGTACCCGTGGGAAGGGAGAGGAGTTGGGGAAATGGTGAAGGAAGATGAATATAGTGCAAATTCTGTGTACACATGTATGTAAATGGAAATATAAGACCTGTTGAAACTATTCCAGGTGGAGGGGTGGGGGGAGGTAAAGGAGAATGGTGGAGGGGTTGAATTCAAGTATGAGATATTTGACATATTATAAGAACTTTTATAAATGCCATAATACACCCCCACCCATCATAATAATTAAAAATAAATAAATAAATTGGTTGACCTAAATTTGGTTGGAATTTCCAAAAAGAATAAATCTATTGTCATGGCTAGAGAAATAAGAATTAAAATACAGGTGCTATGTTCCTTTGCTTAGCTGCCTGCCATTCTGTCCCCTTTGAATGATGTGTTAATAAATCTTTGCTTTCTCCTAAAATAAATAAGTAAACAACTAACTAACTAAATAAAAACTATCAGTAAATCTAAAAAAAACAAAAACAAAAAAAACAAATCCAGAAATTTATTTTCTCATTTCTGGAGATTGAAAGTTCAAGATCAAAGTGAGGACAGGTTTTGTTTCTCCAGTGGCCTTTCTCCTTGGCTTACTTGCAAGCAACCCTGCCTTTGAGAAGCCACGTGGCCATGTCTCTCCACATGGACTCCTGTGTCTCTTCTCTTAGTAAGGACAGCACTAACATATTAGGGATTCAACCCTAATGATCTTCTTTAACTTTACCTTCTTAGAGAACTTTTCTCTAAGAAAAGTTCCTTGGGGGCAAGGAATCAATCTGTGAATTTTGGGGGAATCCAATTATTTGATAGCATGATAAGGATTAGGTGGTTGGTAAGTAACAGCACCTCTCTTGTAACAAAAATACTGTATCTTTGTTTTTCGGAAATTCATAAAAAGGACACTTGCTATAGAGAGAAGGGTCAGTACCCTCATTAGTGTTTTAGACTAGGAGTGTGTTTGAATATTTTTTATGTGTATATAGTCTCAAATGGTGAGATCTTCAACCACACCCCTAAGATGCTAATGTAGCATTCTTGACTTAGAAGTTCAATTCTATTTCTTTTACTGGTTGGCTGACCCTCCCCCGCCATTTCTCCAATTGATGACTACATAGGAATGCATTGTATAGTTCTCTGCTCTGTTGTTTTTAGGCTTTGGTCAAATCCACAAATAGTTTGACCACAGGTGGCTCAATTTCTCTTCACTTCATCTTGGATAGCATTTGGGGGCTTTGGGGTGTTTCCAGGATACTGGGCCATGTTCAGTCACTGCTTATTTTCACCTAGACTTTCTGTTGTGTCTGATATACTGTCACACAGTAAAACCACTTGAATCAATGAACGAACAAATAACACCTACTCAAGTGCTGTGCCAGAGGGGAATATGTGGGAACATCATAGAAGTTAATGAGGCAAGAATTTCAAGTTTTAATGTGTTTATCCCTGAAGATTGCTTCATCAATGCTTAGTTCTGGAATGCTATGGATTCTGTGGTTGGCAATTGTCTGTGGTGCCTTTTTGCAAGTAACCAGTTTAAGTAAATTAAGGAAAAGTTCATGCAGAACACAAATTTGACCCATTTTCTGCATCTTTGCCCTGCCTCCAGAAGCCAAGGTATAAAGGATAAAGCAGCCAGACATCTGAGGACCTGGCAGCCCCAGAGACTGCTGTTCTAGGATCAGGGAAGGAAATGTCAGCTCTTTCCATTTTTACTGAGGTATTTTTAAAGTGACTTGACTATAGCGAGGGTCCTACTGAAAAAACAAATGCCTTTTAAAAAACCGAGTTATCCATATAATAAGAACTTAGTTAATTCTGTATTCATTGTGTTTTCTTAAACATCTCACCTTTTCTAAAAATTTATTTAATCAATACTTACATTGAAAAGACTTTTTTCTGCTTCTGTCTCAAATATCTACAATAAAGGGATTTTTATTTTTATTTTTATTTTATTTTATTTTTTTGCTTTTTAATAAGAATTGAAATTATATTTTAGGGATACAGTATTAATTTGGGTCAGATTGAAACAGAAGCCATCCTGAATGGGGGTTGGAGAACACATAACATATATCCCTAAAGCAAAAGGCAAGACTATTTTCAGATGTCCTGTCATAACAAGAGTGATTCTAAAGAATGAGGCTGAGTTTATTGACTATGTAGGACTGTCTGTCTCCTTCCTTCAGAGTAACTTCTCAGGTAGATGGACATGTCTGCTCTGAAACCAAATGTCTAACGTGCTTCCAGCTTTTCCCTTCCTAATCTTTTCTTACATGTCACCTTGTAAAATAGATTCCTAGAAGCCAAGACAGCGTGGAACCCTCCCAGAAACCCAGCACAGAAAGCTGGGGATGTGTGCGCCAGACTTCTGCCTCTGTGCTCCCTGCACCATTAGGGCTATGGACCACAGCCCCAGGACTTCCATCCTGAGACACATTTGGCCTCTGGAGTCTTCTGGAAGATCAGACTCCTTACATCCATTGATTCTCCTTTTTTCACTTTCTTGTTGACATTTTGTTATAGTACTGAACATTTATGGCTATAAATATTTTCAACATATGGAATTATTTGTTAACTATGCATATTCAGTAAGAAACAGCTTAATAAGGAAGCTTAGTTTAGGCACTGTCTTAAGAATATTATTTTCCTGGATGAATATTAAATATATATATATATAACATGTAGCTTCTTAAGCATATAATAGTAAAAGAAAAATGAAAATTCTGAACAAATTAAAAGAGGAAAGTTATGAAAAAATCATACAACTTTTATGCTTGTATATTTTTCAATCATTTTTGCTATAGTAATCTTATTTTTAATTGTGATAGTACATTTGTATTTTTATTTTTTAATACAGTGTTATAATTGAGTTTAAAATCAAACCAACAGATGCTCAGATGTTTCCAGAAGCATAACCTTTACAACTGCATAAAAACCTGCCATGTGCCTCAGTGTAACTTACTGACATTAACCATTTCATGACATTAACCATGATTTGAAATGAGTGCCTTTTTTTTTGGTAGTACTGGGGTTTGAACTCAGAGTCTCCTGATTGCTATGCAGGTACTCTAGCACTTGAGCTACACCCTAAACAGATAAGGGTGCTTTCTTAATGTTCTACTCTATCATCTATAAATGATATGGCAATATAAATCTTTGGACAAAACATTTTTTTCTATATTTGGAGTGGTTTTCTCTAGACAGATTCTAAGTGGAATTGCTAGGTCAAAATGGAAGCTTTTTTTATTAGTGTTTACTTTTTAAATTTTTATTAGCATTAATTATACAAAGGGGGTTCATTGTGTTATTTACAACATGCATATAATGTAATGTACTTTGATCAAATTCACCCCATCTATATTACTCTTTCATAACCATCCTCCCCTCCACCACTATCGCCCTTCTTATTAATAGTTTTTGGTGGGTTTCATTTGTGCTATTTTCATATGTACATATATATGAAATTTTTCATATATACATATACATATAATGTACTGTACATTATTCACCTCATCACCTTCTCCTTTCTCTTTCTTTGTACCCATTGCTTTATCCTCCCCCAGCCTCCCTTTTGTAATCATGTCATAAAATTATTTATTTTTTATGCCTAGGTTTTGCATATGAAAGAAAACGTGGTATTTGGCTTTCTGAGCTTTGCTTGTCTTGCTTTTTTTTTTTTTTAAGATAAACTTTGTCTTTTTTTTTTCTTTTATTATTCATATGTGCATACAAGGCTTGGGTCATTTCTCCCCCCTGCCCCCACCCCCCTCCCTTACCACCCACTCCGCCCCCTCCCTCTCTCCCCCACCCCCTCAATACCCAACAGAAACTATTTTGCCCTTATTTCTAATTTTGTTGTAGAGAGAGTATAAGCCATAATAGGAAGGACCAAGGGTTTTTACTCATTGAGATAAGGATAGCTATACAGGGCATTGACTCACATTGATTTCCTGTGCGTGGTTGTTACCTTCTAGGTTAATTCTTTTTGATCTAACCTTTTCTCTAGTTCCTGGTCCCCTTCTCCTATTGGCCTCAGTTGCTTTTAAGGTATCTGCTTTAGTTTCTCTGCGTTAAGCAAAGGTTGTGTGTGTGTGTGTGTGTGTGTGTGAGCAAGAGAGACACTCCGCATTTCCTAAACTGTGCTTCTGTACAACTGAAATGTCAATGGGGAGACTTGAACAAAAAAAATCTCATAGTCACATGATATGCAAATGGAACTTGTTAAATGCCCCTTTTGAATTTCCACAGTTCACCTTACCATGTCTGAAGGTTTGTAGCCATCAGAAAGAATGTGTTTTAATCTATACATTCCCCATTGAAGACCTGTTATTTTTCTCTTCTTACTTGTTTTAAATGACTATCCCTAGAGTTATTTTTTTCCTTAAAACTTGTTAGAAAAAGCTGCTTTGACAATGTAACCTGTTTAATGGAGGTTGGCCACAGTTTCACATCAAAGGGAAGATAGGACTAAAAATAGATGCTTCCCATTTGAGGGGCTAGACTGTGCACAGGTTGCTGTTCAGCACTTTTAGAACTCCGTGAACATTTAAAAATTATAATGCCTATGCAGACAAGAGAAAGCTGGGTGCTGAGAGCAATGTGTGAACAGGAGCAGACAGGCCTGGCTGGTGAGCTCCACGCTGCTTTCCTGGCAGAGGACCAGTGAGTACCTAGCACACACACGTGCATAGCTTTATGGTCAACCATTTGTCTACTGGTTGGAGTACTTGAGTTTCTTTTGTCAAAACAATGTTTCCATGAGGTTGTCTGTCACCCAAAGGGAATCATAAGGACGCCTTGAGTACAAGAGAGGGATCATTGATCTCTTCGAAATGATAGTTCTTATCCGTTCACAGCTGGGGAACTGCTTTGCTGTGAAATAGAATTTCAGTTGGATATAAAATTAATCAGCTTTCACAGCTCTAATTTTTGCCTAAGACACTGTGTCAGTGTGTTTGGTACATGCTGTGTTTGAGCCTGGAAGCCTACGCCTTGCATTTGTGTAGCATCGTGATGCCACCAACTGTCTGCCGAATGCCATGCAGAACAAGGGGACTGGAGAGCAGATAGTTTCCCTTCTGCCACCCTGGCTTTTCTTTTAGATTAAGTCCAGGAATGACCTTCCATATATCTGGAAGGGACCTTATGATCAATGTCCAGTGGCTATACAGCCTGTGTGTCCTGCTGTGATGGTGGATCTACCATCTTACATCAATGTTTGTAATTAGATTTGAATTATATTCAGAATTTGGAGAAAGAGTTCTTTTCTGGATAAGCCAAAAAAATATATATATATAAAGCAAATTCTATGCTGTCTCATCTCTATATTGGCATAAGATGAATATCCTGGGAACAGTAAGTCACTTTTCTCATCTTTAATAGCTGTAATGTGATACATTTGTGATATTTTGGTCTCAAATATTTGGAAAGGCCATATACAGAGGGAGAAATGGACTTTTATGATTCAATGCTATCTGCCAAGTCCAACCTCTTGAGACAATTAAATTAAGAGTGTGTATGAATCTTCCTAAGAAACAAGATTATGCAGACATAGGCATTTATATTTAGTGCAATATCTTTACCGTAGCCCAAGAAAAGTAGAAAGTTTTTCTATTTATATAAGCAGCCACACAGAAAGTATCACCATGTCTTTTCAAACACAATTTTTTCATATTACAAAGCCATACTTGCGAAGGAGAAACAGTGTGCTTCTCTTTCAATTTTCCAGTAAAGTGTAATGAGAGGAAAACAGACATGTTTGTTGATGAAGATGTATCTCCATCTTTGTGTCTATATTAGTTTAGCTTTTCTCTGCCAATGGGCGAGAAAAGATGAGCAAGTCATGGCCCCTGCCCTCAAGAAGCTTTTGGTCTTCCTGGTGGGAAGCAAGAATGACAAAACACCCACAGAATCACTGATACATAAGTCAGAGAGTGCTGCATGTTATAATAAGAACAGCAGCAGAGTGTGCTGAGGAGGCAGGGAGGAGGCCAAGGTTAGTGCCAGGTGGAGGGATTGAAGGAAGACTGCCCATCCGAACTGAATCTGAGTTGTGTGGGGAAATTGATGGAACTTCAGTGGACAGCGATTAATAGCAGAACATTGCTACATTGAGGGTTTTTTTCCAATATTCCAGTGTGGGAGGCACTGTACTCGTTTTTCTCCTTGAACATTTTCTTTTGTAATGTGTCTGTTCACTTGATCCACAGCAAGGTTTGGGTGCTTATTTTGTTGGTGAGATTGTTCTTAAATAAATATCTTATAATCTAGCAATTTGAATTTCTGAGGTCTTCTTACATGTAGCTCTTCCTGGTCTTTATTTCCTCCCTACATTGACTCTTTTTTTGTTTTTTTGCTTTTAGCTATTTGTTTGAATAGAGTCTTGTGTTTTGCTCAGGCTGGCATTGAGCCTTGTTCCTTCTACATATTCCTCCATTTTATGTGGGATTATAGGTGCACACCACCATACTTGGCTTGTTGGTTGAGATAGGATATTGCTAACATTTTGCCCAGGATGGTTTTACAGCATAATCCTCCTGGGATTACAGGCATGCCCCACCATGCCCAGTCATTATCCCTGCATTCTCTTAAATTAGAGATGAGTCTTACTCAATCTGTTCTTTCCTTTCCTGGAATAATGTCTTGCTTTGACCAGAGAAGAGGAAAGTAACAGCAACAGACAGTTGGATGGTTCTAATCTTCTTGCCCTGTTGAAGACTCTGAGAGAGAGAACAGGGAGAAAAAAGATATGCATTTCAATCTGGTGAGTGCAAGAAAGAGTTCCTGTATGGTTAGGGATGTGTAACCAAGAGCAGTGGCTTTTCTGTATGGACATTCGCTATGGGCATTTCCATGCACTCCTAATTCTTTCTTCAAAGCATGACAGGAATACAATCTGTGTATGAAAACATGCCCTCTTTGTGTTAACAGCCTGGCAAAGGGGACAGAAACATGGAAGCCAGCATTTATGTGCAATGTGATAAGTGCTGTAACACTGGGAATGTGGAAAGCTGTGTCTTTGAGGGTAGATAAGAGAGGCTGCAAATAATAGCTCAAGAAGATGAGGTCTGAGCCAAGCAAGAATTAGGTGGGCAATGAGGGTGGCTTTTTTTTTAATAATCATAAACAGTCAGTGAGTGATTTTGTAAAGAAAAGATCACATTCATTTACCTTAATTAAATTTACTTTGCAGTTAATTATGTTGAGTGAACTTGGGAATGTATGAGTGCCGGATACGTACTTGAGATGAGAGACACGGATAGCACGGGTGCACGAATGTGTGGTGTGCAGAGAAGTCTGTGTGTGAGTAATGGTCATCATCCAATCTCACTAGACTTTAGAAAATTTTCAGTTATCTAATTTAATAAACATTTCTTCTAAAACTTTCAGTAAACATTGTGGCAAGTAGACTTCATATTGAAAGATATATATGAAAGGACCTTACCAACCAACCCAACAAAAAACATGTTATCAGAGTTTCAAAGAAGAACCAACATTTATTGAAATCACTGCCAAACACTTCCAATAGTTCAAATACATAATCTGTAAGAAAGCTATTAGTCCTAGCTTTTTGAGAGAGAGTCTTACCTTGTAGTCCACTGTGACCAGGAATTTGCTGTGTAGACCTGTCTGGCTTCATACCTGTGATTCTGCTGTTTTGCCTCCTGACCATGCTGGGCCATCCCCCATTTTTTATGTCAGGGGTTGGCAAGTTCTCTGTAAAGGGATGGTTAATATATATTTTAGGCCATGTAGTTCCCTGCGATCTCTCTCCCAATTGTTTGACCCATTGTAGCCCCCAAACAGCCACAGACAGTACATACACCAGTGAGTGTAGCTCTCATCCAGTAAGGTTAATATCATATAAACAGATGTCAGCACAGATTTGGCTTAAAGAAAGTCACACCAGTAAAAGAGAAGAGGAGATGTGGAGGGCCAGTATGGGAGAGGACAGAGAATCCCTCCATACTACCTTTTTGCAAAAATTTAAGGTATCCAAAGGAGTGACTGTGTTCCTACTTCGTGGTACAGATAAGGAAACAGCTTAAGGCAATGTCAAAGGAGGGGAATTGCCTGACTTCCACCATTAGAGAATTTGGAAAGTTGTTGGACTACTGCCTTCACCTTACTTGGAATTTCTGCTAAAAATTCTAAATTTCCTCAGCAATACCTTTCAGCAACAACCATTTTCTCTAATACTTAAATTATTGAATGATCCATAAACACTCTGGTACATAGTTGCTCTTTTGGCAAATGGAGAGATAAGGGTCAGAAATGAACAGATGATTACAGCTATTTGACTTCAGCTTTAATTGCTTTCCAACAGTCACAGAGAATGGACCAATTTTCTCAAAACAATATTTGTTCTGAAACAAAGATCTAGAAGTAAAGTTTTGTCAATAAGGCAAGGAGCTTTGGGGAAGAACATGATTACTTGTCCTTATTTCTCAAATGGTTTTACAAAGGCATAGCATTATATTGACTGTGATTTTTATGCAGAATCTAAAATATTGAGCCCTTTTGCTTTTTATTTTCAACTGAGAACTTCAAAGAGGCATCATAGAAAGTCACTGTTGAAGGAAAAGAAAGTTTTTACTCTCCCTCCCTGGTCCCTTGCAACCACTGATCTACTTCCTGTATGTGGATTTGCCTATTCTGAATATTTCATATAAATGGAATTTTAAACATGTTTATATCTGCCTTCTTTTGATAAGCATGATGCTTTCAAAAATCATTGATGTCCTAACAGTAATTTATTGCTATTATTGGTAAATTACAGTATATGAATAAACAAGTTAAATGTCCAGTCATTAAACCTGATGGACAATTGAGTTGCATCTTCTTTGGGGTTATTTATGAATAATACTTCAATGAACATTCATATATAAGGATGAACATTTGCTTTTAATTATCTTGGGTGAGAAGTAGAATTTTTGGGTCACATGTAATTCTAACATTTTGAGGAATTGTCACACAGCTCTTGTGCCAATTGGATTCCAATTTCTTCATGTCTTTACCAACACTTGCTATTGTCCTATTCTAGTGGGTGTGAGGTGATATCTCATTGTGATGGTTTTGGTTTTGGTTTCCTTTTACATAAAGTCTTATGATTTATTGGACATGTACTTATACTCTTTGGAGAAATGTATGTTCAAATGGAAAGAGAAATTTTAAGTAGAAGAGATACAGATAACATCAATATTTACTGGATGTATATAATGTATATATTCCTTTCAATTCTTATGGAAATGAACAATTAATATATTAATCACATTTTATAAATAAAATTTAGAAATTAAGATCTTGCTGAAAGCAAGAGGACATGATTGAGTCAAGTCAAATAAGATCCATAGATATTTGATCCAAGATACCAGTTCTGCAGTCCTTTGTATTTTCTATCTTTTAAAAAAATGTTATTAGCATACATTAATTGATTCATTGTAACATTTCTAATAGCCTTGCACTGAACATTGGTTAGGTTTGCCCCTACCATTTCTCACCCCCCATCCTCCTCCCAGCCCCACATTAAACAATTGCAAAATGTTTCATTGTTCTGTATCAAATATATAAATATATATATGTGTGTGTGTGTGTGTAGCACATCAACCATATTCGCCCTCCTTCATGTTCTCCATTCACCTCACACACAAGTGTCTACCCCCTTACTTATTTTACAGACATCTCAATTTTTAACTCCAAAGTCAGTGTTCAAAAGGTTTTCTCAGTGTATCTCGGCTGTGAATATACTGTACTTTGGTCAAGTCATCCCCCTCTATTACTGTCCCTTCCCCTTTCCCTCCTAGCCGTGTTATTCAGCTGCTTTCAGAATGTGTCATTGCACGGCTGCAATGTATTTCGGTATTGTTCATTCTCTTTTCCTTTCTCTCCTTCCCTGAATTCCATAGAGTAGTTCCACTATTACAAGCATGTACTTTATGTAAATGAGTATACAATCATGTTTATTTTTTGTGGGTAAGTTTGTCTTTTGGCTCTATCTTCCACATATGAGAGAAAACATGTGAATTTTGTCTTTCTGAACCTGGCCTACTTCACTTAACATGATGTCCTCCAACTCTATCCATTTACCTGCAAACAGCATAACTTCATTCTTCTTTATAACTTAGTAGCAGTACTTCAGTGTGTATATATAGACCACATTTTCTTAATCCATTCATTAGTTTTAAGGCATCTGAGGTATTTCCATATCTTGGCTATTGTGAATAGTACTGCAATAAACATGTGATACAAGCATTTATTGTTGTTTGTGTTCTTGAAGATAGACATACTAACTGGGGAGCAATGATATCTTTGTGTGGTTTTGATTTGCATTTCTCTTATGGCTAGGGAAATTGAGCACTTCTTCATGTATTTATTGATCATTTATACTTCTTCTTGAAAATTACCTATTCAATTCATGTGCCATTTCTTCATTGGGTTTATTTTTTGAGAGCTTAGTTTTATGAGATCCCTGTAAATTCTGGTTATAAGCTCTTATCAGATGAATAGCTAGCAAAGATTTTCTCCCATTCTGTGGGCAGTCTCCAAAGTCTAGTGAATGTTTTCTTTGCTGTGCAGAAGGTTCCTAGTTTGATGCAGTCCCATTTGTCCATCCTGTCTCTTAATTGCTGATCCATTGGAGTTCTATTTTGTTAGTTATTGGCTATGCCTATATATTCCAGGGTATTCCCTACTCTTTCCTGCAGTTTCAGGCTTTATATTAAGGTTTTTTATCCACTTCAAGTTGATATTCATACAGGGTGAAAGAGCTCTAGTTGTAGTCTTCTACATATGGGTTTCCTATTTCCTTAACACCAGTTGTTGAGGAGCATGATTCTATCCTTTGTCTATACTTTCAAATAAAACTATCACTGAAAACAATATCATACAAGTCCCTCTCCTCTCTGGAAAAATATGAAAACATTAAAATGTTTTGAATGATGATGCAGAAAGACCATAGTTCTCTTCCTGAAATCTTTGTGATAGTAGAATTAGACCCTGTACTTGTAACTTTCTGGTGATAGGTGAGGGTATCACCTTTATTTTCTAGTCTGTTTAGTAGCAAATGGAAAATATGCCTGCCTGTGGAGGGCTTCCTTATATATAAAAAATACTGATGCTACATTTAGTATCTCCAAGCAAGTACTTGGAGGTCAGTGGACCTTACCTGTCAGGAGAATATTTGCCACCCCTCTTCCCTCCTTGGCATTTGGGCACATGGCAGTCACACATGTCTGGCAGTGCCTTGGAAGCAACCACATGCCTTGTTATATCTGAAATGTTTTCCTCTTTCTACCTCAAAACTAGTGTAGTACTTGGCAGTATAATAGTAGATACACTTTAGAGTAGATTGTTAAATGACAAATGACTTTATTTGCTATCATACAGAGCCATTGCAGAATTAGATACTCAGATGATGCTTAATAAATATATACTGACTTATTTAGTAAAACAGAAAGAAGTGCTTGATGTCCAGCACTGTGTAAGATCCACTACAAATGCATTGTCCTTTTTCTCATTTAGGCTTCATGAATCCCATGATTTATATCTTTTCATGTATTTATTCATGTTTGGCATGCTTACAAATAGCAAAGTTGGAATGCAAACCCAGATCTGCAACCTAGGGACACTAAATTCCAGATTCTGAGGCCAAAACACATTATTATTATTGTACCAAGAACTAGGCCTTTCTTCTTTTGCTTAAGATGAGACCTAGTCTGTCTCTAAGGATGTGAACAGGGCTGCAGAGGCTGAGCCTTTTTAGGGAAGTGAAATCAATGATGTAGCAGGTGCTTTACGTGAAGAGGTTGGAGTACAATGTAATTGTTTCATTGCCTGATTTTCTATCCATAAGACTTGGGTGCTGTCAAAATGATAAATGACTTAGTGACAGAATAAATTCTAGGTTGTCTGTTTTAAATCAATATAGCATTTTAGGGGTTAACACCACGTTATTGATTTCCATATTTTTAGTAAGTGATTTTTTCCCTACTTCCTCCTCTCTCTATCCACTCCTTCTCCCAAATGGATACATTGAGGTCCAGGTGCCTTCAGTTTCCAAATGCTCTTTGGACCTTTAGTGTATCTTCTGTGTCCTTTTACATCTTCTTGATCCTAACACTTTAGTTGCATGCTTGCGTTTCGTCCTTCCTTGTGTGTACTTCTCATTTGTCAGGATGTCTGATTTGGCATTTTGTCTTCTTATGTGCACCTAGAAATATTCTCAAAGTCCAGGGGACAGATGTAAAGCAGTGTGAAGGTGTAATCCTTGTACTTCAGCAGCTATTTATTAGTTGTTCAGATCCTTTAATATAATTTTCACAATTTTTGCAGTGGCCAGAATGAATATTCCCTAAAGTTTCTTTGACAGTTTCTTTTGGAATATTCCCTTGATTGCCTTTTTCATGCCCTTATTTATACACAAAGTACCAAGAACTTTTTCTACTTCTACCTTGACACTTGGCCCAGTTAGCAAGTGCCTGAGCAGTGTTAGGCCCACATGGCTGCAATACTCACGCCTTCTTCAAGCCTCTCTACCGAAGGGAGTGCTCACATTTCTGAACATTAAGTTAAAGGATCCAAATACAGGCGAAGACTATTCATGATAAAAAATACAGTGAGTTATATTCATTCTATGAAAGATTTTGGAGAATCATGTCAATGTTTAGACATTATTTCAAAGCCATGGTAGAATGAAAAGAAAATTTGAATGGGGAATTAATAGAACTTCCAAGAGTGAAGCACTGTCTTTGTCTTGTTTTTGTACCCACCTACTCCCCCACCCCAGTACCTTCCTACCTCTCATGATGTGTCAGCATGTGCTTTTACTTACAGTAGACTAAAGAGTGTTTTGCAAGGAGAAACTCAAATACATGCTCCTTAAAGGAGTCCAAAACTCATTTCAACTTGGAACTGCAGTGTATCAAGGAGTGTTCATTGTGAAGTTGTCTTTCCACTGTTGAGCTATGAAATCCTAAGAATAGTGCATGAGCTTCTCTGCTTCAGTTTCTCTTCTTAAAATGAAGATACTATTTATATCTGATTAATAGTTTTATTCCAAGTTATTGTCCCATGTTGAATTCGGTAGTCTATTATCCCAAGCTTGTCTGGTTTGAATTGTTAAAACTAAAAGTGCTAATGACAGATTTAGACCCAATGGCTATGAGAAAACCTAATGGCATGTGCTTCATTAATTATATCAAGATTTTGTTAGATATGCAAATGATTTTGTTCTAGTTGGCAAATGTCCCCTGCTCAAATCCCTTTGAGTGATGTCCTCCCTTATGCTACATGACTACCCTGTGGCAGAGTTCCCACACCTTCTTAGAATTAATCCATCAACTAAAGGGTTAACTTCTGTCCCCATGGGGGGCTATCAGGACCCTCCTTTATTTTTATGGACACACGGATTTTTTCTGATTTGACCTGTCATGTCTATACCACTAATTATTTTGAATATCATCTCACACACACTTTCTGGATAAGAAATTTGAATATGAGAGAAAGTTCATGAGTCAACAAATTCACTTATGAAAAAATAAGTTGCTTAGTTTTCAAAGAAACCCATCACAGCAAATAAAATTAATAACCTTGATTGTTAGTCAGCCTCAGGTACATTCATATAATCATGGACATATTTTTCATTTATCTCAAGAAACATTATCACTAATATTGGGCTACCTTACCGTGGTTACCTTATCATGCTGAAGGTAAGTGTGAGCCTGTGATGCTAGTATAATCACAATTCTGATAACCAGTATGATGCATATTCACTGAGAAAGCATGCATTAAGCATCTACTATATGCCAGGTCCCAGGATAAACTGTGAGAATTCAGAGAGTGCCGCACCAGATCCTAATAGTCCGGTTTAGAAAGATGTGGAGAGTAAAGCAATTATATTGCAATTCAGAATGATTATCACTGCAGTAAAGATACTGGGACTGGGAATTCTAGCAGATGCTTCTGAGAAGTTGGGGAACCTTGAGTAAGGGCTTATATTTTCAGAGAGCATAAACTTTTAGGATTTATGGGGGGCAGAGACATCTAGCTATATATGTGAGGTGAAAAGAACAGCATATTTAACTTTATAGGATTTTAAAGATGCCTGATATATTAAAGTTTTAGGAGTCTAAGACATGAACAGAAGTTCATCCCTCTCTCTTTAGTTTCTGTGGAGAATTGCAGAATGAGCCAGTAAGTGTTTCTTAGTATTGTATAGGGAAGATGCAATGGAGTTTAAGGTGCAGGATGAAAAGAGTTCGGGTGTGTACTGTGGTGTGTCAGCTTTTGATTATGTAGAATCCAGCTGTGAGGAACCTGTTGCTACATGTATAAGGGGATTTATGTCTATAGGTCACATAAAGTTTCATCTGGGAAATGAAGATGTTGCAAAGAATAAAACACTATGTCCAACATGTGTAGCCACACTATTCTGATGGGTGTTCTTACATGAGAAATCAAGTCCCAATTATAATTATTTTTAGAGAACATGGTATCAAAAGGAGAGCTGTATAACAGCTATGTTTTAATTCATTACATGCCCCCAAACCACCTGACTTGAGTGATAGGCACAGACGTGATGTCTATAAGCTGAGTTCCCTCCTCATTGGCAGAGTTTAGAAGGGCTCCAGCAATCCAGACTCAGTGTTCTTTCATTTGGAGCTCAAGATTAGCCAATCACCAGCAAATGACATGTTCTTTATTTGGCTGTAAATATTGGGGTTTATATATATATATATACACATATATATATGCTACTCATTTCATGTATGTAAGGTAACGTCTTAACAAGTGGAAAATGGCCCTGTTGGCCCCCCAGATCCAAGTGAGCACACATCATATTCAACTAAGACTTTGTTTGGAATCAGAAGTAAAGTCAGTCTGTAATGACAAAAATATATAAGCATCTCCACTTCTGACCAATGTAGTGACTTCTGCCTAGTGTCAATGTCAAGCTTTACAGTCCTGTATCCTCAATTTTATTTTTGACAGTTTCAGAATTTGAACTCAGGGTCTACTCCTAGCTAGACAGAATACCACGTGAGCCACACCCCAGATCTTTTTACTTTAATTATTTTTTTGGATTAAGGTATCATGTTTCTGCCCAGGGCCAGCCTCAGACTGTGATCCTCCTATCTAAGGTCTCCAAAATAGCAGAGATTACTGATAATGTACCACCACACCTAGTTTATTGATTGAAATGGTGTCTTACTAACTTTTTGTTCAGGCTAGCCTCAAATCATGATCTTCCTTCCTGATCTCTGTCTCCTGAGTAGCTGGGATTACAGGTGTGAGCCATCAGCCCAGCCCTATATCCTCAATTTAAGCTACTGAGTAAGTCACCATATTGTTTCCACTTCTTCAGAGTAGCCAATCTATATGTACCTTTGCCTTCGCAGAGCAGTCAACTCACAATTTCCTAATAAAGCTGTTTTGCCAGAAGGAATGAAGTCTCTATGGGTGTATTAAAAATCTGTGTACTACAGGCAACAGTCTGTAATTCAGGATTGTTGTGAGTACATACTATATATACAAATACACACTCATATAACATGTTTGTGTCTTCCAGAATTTCATGGTCTAGGGGACAAACAGATTAAAAATAGTTAAAACTATTATTTCTCATAGCAAAACAAAATATTCCCTAGGGTGGGGCTCATTGTTAGACTGCTAAATAGCTCTAAGGATATGCCTCCAGACCTGTGTGCTATCTGTGTCTCAAGACAAGAGTAGCTGCTAAATATCTTTGCTTAAAAGAAGGAAAAGCAAAAGGAATAGCTGAAATGGAAGAAAGACACCGGAGAAGGAAGACTCCCCTAGTCAATAGAACCAAGAGTATTGCAAAGACCAAAATATCTAATGGAAATTATTTTTTGCTGAAGTTTTCTTCATCTTGTCACACATACTCTGCATGACATCTGTAGGTGAAAGAAAGAGCATGTGGGGTACAAAATGGCCTCTTGCAAACATCAGCATGGGCAAAGGCCATAGCGGACATGGAGCATGTGGCCATTTGTGGCCTGTGTACTGGAAATTGGAAGCAGCCAAATGGCTGTAAGAAAGAAGGACAGAGAGACAAAAAAGGATGTGGGATTTGGGTCTTTATCATAAGAGTGAGGATAAGCCACTAACTGATTTCCCAAAAGCAAATGTCCAAACCTAATGTGTTTTCTGTGCATATTATACAAACTGATTTTAAAATGCATAATTCATGTTAGGATGGTATGCATGCATCTAGGCAGTCCTGGAAGGGAAATCCAGGTGAGAGGAGAGGGAAAGAAGTGGGCTGTTTTAAAGATATTTAGGAGGTAGAAGCAACAGTATCTGATGGTTACATGGAAAAATCAAGGGAAGGATAGCTACTAGGTTTCTGGCCTGCACAGTGCAATCCATGGTGTTGCATTAGTGGAGAATGGGAATCTTGAGGAAGGGCAAGTTAATTTTGAGGTAACTTTGAGGAGAGGTAAATGGCTGGAATTCTAAGAAACTTGTGGGCTAGAGGTGCTCATTTCAGTTATTGGCATGTTGATGATAAGTAGAGTCACCCAGGGCAGATGGTTCTCAGAGTGCAGGAGAATTTCCCAGAGAGCTTCAGGAAGCAGCATCCAGGATCCACTCAGGGTTTCTGAAGCATTTGGACTGGGATGGGACCTGTGTTTTTCCATTCCTAATATGATCCTCACAGATGATCCTGATATTTCTGGTGTGAGGACCACACTGGGAGTAGCAATCACCAAGGAAAAAAGTAAAAGCAAAAGAAATAAAATAAATAAAAGTGTAGCTCATGGGAAGCAGTAGAGCAAACAAGTCAAGCTGCATTGCTTTGAGTTCAGAAATGACCAGATTACAGCTGTGAGGCCCTAGGTCAAGGACACAAATTCTCTTAAGACTCGGTTTCTCCATTTCTCAAATAGGGTTTGTGCATAATAGCACAAATTAATTGTGTTATATTAAAGCTTAAGAGACAGCTAATGGGAAATGTTTAGCATCATTAGGAGTTATTTGAAGATCAATCCTTTTGTAATCCATCATTTAAATATAGATTAGATGAGATTGAGGTGGCAAAATCAAAAGAACAAGAGAAAAATCAAGACTGTGTGGTAACATGGAAGCCGATGACAGAATATTTTTCACAAAGGCAGGAGTTGCTAAGAGTGTCAGATGCTTTGCAAATTCTAGCAAGATGAGAAAATAAAAATTAATCCCCAACTGGATTTAGAGTCAGCTGGTAACATAGAATGGGCCATCTGTAAAATGATTGGGGAGCAAAGAGATAGCGTTTATGAAACATAGAGCACAGAATTGAGCACAAGCTAAGAGTCCAGTGACAGTAACTGCCACCACCACTATGATGGAAAGATTATACATATGTGTTTGTGCACAGGTAAAAGAAAAGATTCACCTTTAAGGTAAATCCTGCAATTCTAAAATAAACATATTTCCTTTGAAAGAACTATGTCCCATGCAGGCTTGTTTAAACTGGAACAGAGATGTCTTTTTGTTTTTTGAGACAGGGTCTCAGAAGTCCTTCCATCTCAGCCTCCCAAGAGTTATAATTCCAGACATGCATCACCACACCCAGCCACTGGAACACAGTTTATAAAAGCAGTATCATACCATGATTTCAATCCCCAGTACCACACCTTCCCCCACAAAGGCACACAGTATTTCCAGCTAGAAGGTGGCAGATATGTCATGCAAATTTAGCAAGGGGGCTTTCTACATTTCCTGCTTACAGTTGATGTTTCCGGATACATCCAGACATGTCCGTTCTCACAGCAGCCCCGTGACTGTGATTCAGTCACACTTAAATTCCTTGTCCAGTGCTCCCATTTCTCCCATGTCAGCAAAAGTGAATACCTGTGTTATTTCTGGCAATGGGGAGAAAGATATCTTTGCCCCTTGCCAGCTGGGAAATGGCTTGTTTTCCTTTCAAACACCACACATTCTTACTTCAATTTTCCTTACCATTAAATATTTTACAAGTCAGTTTCGTGCCAGTGCTCCTCTCTGGGTGCCTGATAAGTGGAAGATTTAACAGAGAATTTTAATATATGGACTGGGTTTCATTTACACTGTTGCCACAGAAGAGATTTCTGAAGATGATGGCCATATTTAAATGGCTTCTGGCCTGCACAGGTATTTTGCAAATCCTAAAAGCTTCTAGATTGCATCTCCATATTCTTAGTTTCTCTTTGAGAGTTGTCCTGTCATGAACTTAGTGAGAGGAAAAAACTCCGTAAGGAATCTGACATTCACAAGCCAAGAGTGTGGAGAATTTATCTAGGGTCTATTACATTTCTTCCTTATATGACTTTGCTCTTCCCATCCAGAATTCCTCTTCGTGAGCCAATTAAATCACACATACTCAAGACCTAGCTCCAGTGGCAAACCTTTGGGAGGCTTTAGGAGGTAACTATAGTCTGAATTAAGCTCTCGCTTTCTTTGACTGTCTGCTACAATTATTATCTGTAATAGCCAATTTAACACTCCTGTTCCAGCAACAAAATACGGGTTCCCACAGTGTTCAGCACTGCGCAGGCGACATAGAAACCCTCCATAAGCAATATTCAGGTTCAACTAAGTACTTAAGGGAAAAACTAGCCATGGTCTTATTCATTAATAAATTAACTTTTATTGCAAAAATCTACAGGGATTTCTGTCTTCCAGCCATACATTTTCTTCCCATTTTGCTTTTAATGAATTAACCACCACCACCTCCCACTGTGCAGTTAATTACTGTACTGATTGCTTATTATGTATGCTACATGGTGTGGAAAGAATACAAAAGTTAAAAACAAACCACTCACCCTGACCTCCTTGGGGAAAGAGACCAATACTCATAAAAATAAGGAGATACATTAAACTACAGATGACAATCACCAGATGAATATTCTGAATAATTGCACAGCCCCTATGGCCCCAGCCTGTGGGACCCTCACTTTTCCTCCTGCCAGCAGCCTACTTCCTTGACCTGAGCAATTGACCTATTGTCTTGGTCCATGGAAGGCTCTCCCTTAGTGCCTCCTTTGCTCATCTTAATCCTTTACCTCTCCTTTACCCTTCCTGTTTCCCTCTTAAGAACATTTCCTAATCTTTGTTTGACTTTCTTCTCCCTTGCTCTCCATGCTGTGGAGTTGATTTCTTTCTCTTTTTATAAAATTCTATGTGCTTTGCACAAATTTCATTTGAAGTGCTTTGCTTCTCATGTCCTAATCTTTAAACATTTATAATTTTCAAGATTTTTTTAACTTGAATTTATTTTTCATGGCAACATACATACGCATACTTTTCAATACATTTAAAAAATGTTCAAGTATAAAAAAGATTATCATTGTGAAAACTTCTATTGTGTGCATTTTTGTATTCAGCCACCCATGAGACCATGCATCAGAGATGTAAGTAGCCTGCTGTGCTCCCCAGCAACTCATGTCTAGTCATAAGCTATACTCTTAAACTGATGCAGGTGGAAAGAGTGATGTCTACTAAAGAGGCTGTCTCTAGCAGTGGACCGTAAAGAAGAGCCTTGAATGACAAATGGGAATTCATGGGAATATTGACTTATCTGGACCTTCATCCAAATAATTTTTGTAGACAATTAATGGCTTTATAACAAACTTGCCAAATTACATTTCTAAAATGGTACATTTCATTAAGCATATGACAAAATTGTACTATATACTATATAGCCAGCTTAATTGGACTTTCTTTTTTTTTTTTTACTGTTTAAAGTCAAGACTTTAATATCAAGCAAATCTATAGTAAATCATGGCAACTAGCTATCCAATTAGACAAAGTACTAATGAGTTATGACTTTGTCATTAACTCTTTCTTCCTCTAATCTTGAATTAATGCCTCTTTTTCTTTAAGTTGAGCCATATCAATTATACCTGAATGTAAGAGAAAATTTATAATTTTAAGAGTATGGTGCTGTGACTCTTTGCATATGTACACATCACCATAGCCACCTCCCAGGTCACAACATGGATTATTTGCTTATTTTTCTATCATATAATTCTAAAGACCCCATACTCAAGTAACTTATAGTTTATCTTTTATTAGACTATAAAAAAACTTTCAGAAAAGCAAAACAAGGTCCAAGTCTTTTTGTATGTGAAGTTCGCCCAGTGCCTGCTCGACATCTTGTTTATAGTAGGTGTTTCACCTCTTTCAAATTCATGAAAAACTCCCTCAATAATTTTGAAGTCATAACAGATTTTGTTTTTCTGTGCTACTTGAATTTATTTATTTATTTATTTATTTTAAAAAAAATTTTATTATTCATATGTGCATACAAGGCTTGGGTCATTTCTCTCCCCTGCCCCCACCCCCTCCCTTACCACCCACTCCGCACCCTCCCTCTCCCCCCCACCCCCTCAATACCCAGCAGAAACTATTTTGCCCTTATTTCTAATTTTGTTGTAGAGAGAGTATAAGCAATAATAGGAAGGAACAAGGGTTTTTGCTGGTTGAGATAAGGATAGCTATACAGGGCATTGACTCACATTGATTTCCTGTGCGTGTGTGTTACCTTCTAGGTTAATTCTTTTTAATCTAACCTTTTCTCTAGTTCCTGGTCCCCTTTTCCTACTGAAGAGATACAATTTTTTTTTTTTTGGCGGTACTGGGGCTTGAACTCAGGGCCTTCACCTTATGCCATTCCACCAGCCCAATTTTTTGTGTTAGGTTTTTTCGAGATAGGGTCTTGTGAACTTTTTGCCTGGGCTGGCTTCAAACTGCGATCCTCCTGATCTCTGCCTCTTCAGTAGCTAGGATTATAGGCATGAGCCACCAGCGTCTGGCTCATGATATAATTTTTAAAAATATAAATGGGTTCCAAAAGTGTTGGACACATTTATAGGAGAGAATTCTATATCTGATTGTTAAGATACCCGAGGTTGTTTAGAGCCATAAGTATAACAGTTTGGAGTTAGCTATTATCTATTATCTCATTCTTAAAAATGTCCCATGTTTCCCTTCCAGAATAAAATATTCACCTGGATATACAATAGCATGCTGTGTTACCTTAGGGCACAGAAATATTATAAACAATTACAATTTATATTTGATTTTTATCTCACTTTATATCCTATTAATATATTTTGTAATATATTTTATGTTACAAGTTAAACATATGTGTAAATAGAGATAGATGATAGACAGACAGATGATAGATAGATAGATATGTATATACTCTTATAAGCAGATATATAAATATTGAAAGGTATCATCCAAAATTATCACTGTCTCTTTGTTAGGCTTTATTTGATTATAAGTATTAGAAATCCTGACTAGATATAATGTGCTTATTATTTATTTAACAAAAGTATAGGTAACTGGTCTTAGTTTTAGTATAGCAGTCTGGTGATTCCATGTTTTATCCTTCTATTGACATCTTAGGCATGATGATTCTCAAGAGCAAACTTCTATCACATGATAAATGTATCTTATCTTGTCCAAAACCTCTGTGATTTTAGGTGAGTGTTACTATATGGATAGTATCTAGCAGAATGTTTAGGTAAAGGCTGGGATTCCAAACTATTCATAATTCTACTTTATCTTCTTACAAGAGGATCATTCTATCATTGATTATTATGCTAAGTTATATAAAATAATAATACCAATGATGTTTTATTTTAAACCAGTCAAGGCATTTTGAGAGCTAGACATGCAGATTTTAATTTTATTTGTGGATTCTGTAAACTATGGAAATAGAAATTCTGAGTACATATTAAGTCTGGTCACTCTGAGCTCTCCCATTCAGGACTTTTCCAGAGCCATTTACTCTGATTTCTGATCCTCTGTGTTGTGCTGATAGATGATACCATGATGGGAAAGTACTTGTAGGATAGGGGGGAGGGGAACCAGAGGAGACAGCCATTGTCAGATGGAAATTAATTGATTATAATTCATTTTGCTATTGTATTGCATTTGGAGTTTGTAGCTTGTTAAAATCACTGATTATAAAATAAGGTTCTCACTTTTTAAGCTGTAGGTTATGTTAATGAAAAGCTGTTCATAGAGGAATGATCAGTGAATATCAATAAATGGATAATAAGAAGCTAAAGGAAAAGTTAAGTAACTGATCATGAGTTAATATACTTCAGCAGTAAGGGTAGCAGTCAACTGCAGTGTTTCATATTGAATTTTTTGCTCGGAGCTCTTGGATGTTAAATATTTCCCATAGAAAGATATTGATTCTGTGTAGCTGCTTATCACATTCTGCCTTGAATAACAGATCTTCACTATACAGAAGATCTCCTGGAAAATGGGAAATGTGTTGCAGAGCCTTTATTTTGTGGCAAAGTATTAACAGGCAGATAACTTTGAAATGGAAAAAGAAATTCCCAATGACCAAAAGTCATTGTTATTCAGTGCCCACAGTATATGAGAATGTGAGTGAGCATCAAGGTGAATCTGAAGGCACGGTTTTTGAAATATACATTAATGCTAAAACTTGTCCAAATGGTACCATGAAGGTGAAATTGTATTTTTTTTGTTTTAAGAGATACGTTAATTATTGGTAAGATTCTAATGAGATCTTTCATGAGCTTATCTTCCATTCATAGCATTTAAGTGGCAGGTGATGTTAGAAATGTGATTTATTGATGGTATTTTTACTGAGGACCAATTCTGATTAGGCCGCAACTCCTGCACTGAAGAAACTCACAGACTAACAAGACAGATAAACACAAATGAGCTATAACAGTGCTGAATGCATAATGTGAGTAAAAAGAGGCACTGGGGAAGATCGTCTACTCTGTAAAGGATCTATGAGTGTCTTCCAGCAAGAAAAGAATGGAGAAGGGTGGCCTAACAGAAAAGAGCATTGGGGGAAAAATAATCAACAGAAATTGTGTATTTAGAGGGTAAGATAAGGAGACCAGATAGGCAAAATTACAGAAGGTCCATATCTCTCTTAGGTCTCCTAAGGGTTTTGAGGATTTTCCCATGGCAGAGGCCCCTAAGGCCATTTAGACATGGGGAGACATGAGTGGCTTCCTTTTAGGATGATCACTCTCCCATCAGTGTGGCTGATGAGCAGGAGGGAAGTTTATTATGAACTCCAGTTAGCATGCTGGATTAGTATGCCATGCGGTTGAACTTTATTACTAATCTAGATGTCTGAAAAGGAAACTAAAAGAGCTTAAATGCTGAATAATTTATTCATCCTTTACTTTCAAAATACATTTTTTCTTAACTGTTACAGTGGCATTGGTGTTAATATTTTAGTTACTCAGAACTCTGTAACTAGAAAAATGTCTGTATGTAGTAATAGTCTGTATTCTGAAGATAGTGCATGTTTATGGTTAGTTTTATATTTGGGAAGCAGATATCAAGGTGTAGCTTAATTAAAAATGTAAGTAATTATGATTTAAAAGTACACATTTAAGAAAATGCTACAAAATGACAATAATTTAGTCCTGTTAAATATTTACAAGAAACATTCTTCGCATGTGAATATCTGCTTCAGAATTTGGAACATTTGCATTTTAATTACATAACAAAAAGAGAAAGCAAAAGAATAATTGATTTTGATATCAGCCAATCATAGCAGGACCTAGAAAATCCCTAAAACTGACATGAGTCTTCATAGAACAGTCACAATATGCATTGATCAGATATTTAATGACATTTGGTGAAAATAAGGCGAAGGATATATTGATTCAATCCATATGACATGTTTGTTAAAACTTAAATGAATTAAAGTGAATTGGGTTGTCTGACTCAGGATGATTCAAATTTTACTGTTAATATGCTCTCAGATAGGTTACTGAAAGAGTGACTCCAATTTTAAAATCTAGTGAGGAAATAGTTTTCCCTCCTTCTCCTCAGAAGACTGGCTCTAGGACACCTGCTGAATTGGCAACCACCTGGATGCTTAAGTCCTTTAATATAACATGGTGTAACATTTGCATATCTTATGTACATCTTCCCATATGCTTTAAATCATATCTAGAGTGCTATAATATCTAATAATGTAAATAGTGTGTGACTGGATGTCATACTCTATTGTTTAGGGGATAGTAACATGACAAAAAGCTTGCACATGTTTAGTACAAATTCAGTTTATTTTTTCCAAATACTTTCCATCTGGGGTTGGTTTAATCCTAGGATGCAGAACTTTGTCTGGAATGTTGATTATAAAATAGGTGAATGGAAAGGGTAAAACCAGCTGTGTTGGTCAGTGCCATGGAGAGTCAGTCCTGTCTGTCTTGAGTCCATGGTCACAGCCCATGCACAGTCCTGGATACACACAGTCAGGCCAAGGACAGGAGTGGTTGGTGCTGGAATTCATGCTGACAGATTTCACTTGCTCTTCTTGACAGATACGACAACATATTCCACTGAGCGGTCGGAGCACTTCAAGCCCTGCCGTGACAAGGACCTTGCATACTGTCTCAATGATGGAGAGTGCTTTGTTATAGAAACCCTGACAGGATCCCATAAGCACTGTCGGTAAGTCACCACAGCCAATGCTGCAAAGGGCAGGCCCTCAGTGAGGACCAGATATGGAGGGTGGTAGCAAGTCTTGGAAATATGCAGTGTCTGGGGTACATAGAGTCCTGCTGTTTTAATGGTAGAATTGAGAGTCTTACTATAGCAAGGAACAAGACTGATAAGAAACAAGGCTGATGTCTCATTAGCATTTGACAAATAAACAAGGGAAATAGAGTAGATAAGGTTTATGTTTTACCTGAACAAGTCAAAGAAGATTTACTTTGATATCTGCTGGTTTAATGGACATAATTACTTATTCACTTTAGAAGCCTATATTTATGGCTTGGGACTTAGGCTTGAATTGTGCTACTCAGAAATAATTCTTTCTTGCAAATCTAAGGATGGTAATAACAAGAGAAACAAACTGTTCATGTTAGGTATAGAGTTGCAGTATTTAATCTGAACCAAACCCCAGAGACTATAACTGTGCCCAGAGAGAATAGCGTTTATTTTGATTCTCCTATCCTATATTAATTTCATACTTTTTTGGAAATATCTCTGATGATGAAACACTCTCGAGCAAGCTGTCATAAATGAAAGCATAGTCCTCTTAGAGTCTAAGTAGACAGCTACTTAAGGAAAATGCCTAATAGATCAGGAAGGTGTTTAATTGGTTTTCAGAGACATCAGGTTATATAACAGCTAAAAATAAAAAAGTAAGTAAAGATAAACAGTGTACTCTTAGACACTGCAGCTTTAAGCCTCAATAGAAGAAGCAAATTAGCATTCAAAAAATATTTCCCACTGAGCTTTTATTTCCAGCACTACCCTGGTAATTTGTTTTTCCTTGCAATTGTACATGCTTCAGTGATCATATAAACCCACACCCCTTTCCTTCTCTTTATTTACTCTTCTCATATGACACAGTTATTAAATTAATTATTCTGAATCATGAAGCATGGAAAATTAGGACTTTTTTTCTCTCTATTGCTATTATAGAACTTTATTCCCATGTTATTTTATTAAGATGATGCAAAGAAATATATCTTACAGTTACGGATTTGGAGCATGACAGCAAATCCAACCTGGCTCAAGAGTTAGTTTCAGTACATGGGGAGGATGTGTGGCCAGTACAGGGAAATATGGGTTCAGAAGAACTGATAAATCATAGTAGTAGTTCTCTGTAAAAATACCATATGTCCTGTGTCAGGGCAAATAGAATGTGATCTTGGGACATAAGATTTTTATGTGATCTTGGCAATACCAAGATCACAGTCACAAAATTTTCACCTCATTCCTACCCTTTGCAAAGCTGGGTTGAAGCTGAGATGAGGGTGGGTAGAGAGTATTCCTTTCCATACACTTCTCTTGCTATATATATTATGTCCCTAAGGACACTGGTAGGAAACACACAAGTGACTTTAATGCCTCAAGGAAAAATGAATGAACAACCTTTCAAAGCCTGATGATGTGTGTCCAAGGTCTTTAAATGCTCAACCATATGGTATGTTACCTTAGTCAATACAGTAGGGTCATCGGATGGAAATGGGAATTGTGATACGGATATGGTTTGTGCCATAGAAGCTCATGCTTTAGAATCATGGTCCCTAATGTGTTGATGTTGAGGTAGTAGAAACTTTAAGAAGTAGGACCTACTGGAAGGTAATTAGGTCGTGGAGTTTCCACTGCCATGAATGAATTCATGCTGTCTCAAAAGAGTGGGTCAGGTTTAGTAAGAGAGGATTATTTCCCTTAAGAGCAAGTTGATTCATAAAGCAAAGGCCTGGTTTCCCCCTATCTTTTGCTTCCATTCACATATGTGAATATGTGCCGCTTGTGCATGAAACCAGTTCCCTTTGTGTTACTCTGTCATAAGGTGGGGGCACTCACCAGGATACTAGCACTGTGCTGTTTGGATTCTTCAGCCACCAGAATCATGAGCCTCCAGTATTTTGTTACAGCAACACAAAATGGAGTACAGCAATGGGCAATCAATGAAGGCTGGATTTCTACCATTGCAAAAGGAATAAATGAGAAGTGTCTAAGAGCTAATGCAGCCACTTGCTTTCATGGCATTTTACCACAAAGAAGGATTGGATCAGAACTACTGCATGTCAATATAATTCATCTTTTCCAAAATTAAGTAGACAGAAAGAATGAAATAATTTTCATTCTTTTTAAACAAACAACCTTATATTAATTTTCTCTTTTGCTTCTTTTTGACATATATTAATTGTTCAAATTAGTGGGGTTCACTGTGGTATTTCCAGATACATATACATCATATGTTGATCATGTCAATTCACCTTTCTTCTACTGAGGCCTCCACTTCCTTTCCTCTTCTTCCTCAGAAACTTTCCTAACCCTAAAAGTCACTCTTAATTTATTCCTGTTTCTACAGCCCCTTCTCCATCTCTGTGGTTCACTATTCTATTCCTAGAATATGTCTAGAGTGTTTTAATTTTCTAATGTTGCTATAATCAAGTATGACAGACTTTGTAGCCTAATAACAGAAACTTATTTTTTACAGTTCTGGTGATTAGAAGTCTAAGATCAAGGTGTCAGTGGGTTTGGTTTCTCCTGAGGCCTCTCTGCTTTGCCTTCAGACAGTGTCTTCTCCCAGTATATTTTTGCTGTGTTTCCTCTGTTGATGTTTGTGATGAAATCTCCTCTTATCTGGACAGCAGCCATATTGAATTACACCTCACCCCATGACCTCGTATCAACTTAATTTCAGTTAGGAACATAGCTGTGTGGTAGGACACTTGCTTAGCATGTGCAAGACCCTGGGTTCAATCTCCAGTGTGGCAAAACAAATAAAAAGGAACTCACAAACACAAAATTTAATTATCTCAGTAAAGATCTTTTTTCCAAGTATGGTCACATTCTGAGATTATGGAAATTAATACTTCAACATAGGAATTTTTTGAGATATACTTTAGTTCACTAAAAATAGATCTCAGATTCAGAAAAGAAATCCTTTGTTTTTGTGCAAATGTATCTACATGTCTAATTTTTGTAACACACACAAGCAGAGATATAGCTATGGCTTAACTGGAACTATGTACGTATATAATAATTTTTGACTTCTGTCTTCATATTTCTTGCATATTTCAGTTCAGACAACCTGTTATTTAACATAGGATGACAACATAGCTAATCATGACAAAAGACCAGCCTAAGACAGAATTGGAACTCAAGTAGGTTAATATATGCCTATAAATCTCCCACTGGCATGTATGAATAAATCACACATCACATGTGCCCACTACTCATTTCCCTGGCTTTGCTGTGAATAAAAAGCCTACATTTGTTCCTCCATCAACCACTTCTAAAAACTCCAACGTAGTTATTAATAATGTGCCATTTTGTATAGCACTCTATTTAAGTACTATGTTTCATTCATTCTTCTTCCATTCAGCAGGTGTTTATTGACCACCTCTAATCACTAAGATAGTGTTGAATAAATACATACAGAAATGTATTTAAGAATTAAGTGGCACTACACTTTGTGATGTGCTTGGAGAAGTAAAATACTTCATCGTTAGAAAATAAAAAAAAGAAAGCGAAAGTACTTGAAGGTGATTACCATGCTACCAGGGGCACTGTTATGGCATATTAGTTACTGGATAATGTTTTCAGTAAAATAAGACATCATTTGGTGTATTAGAACTGCAGTATAAAAGTTTTTACAAGTGTCTGGTTCGTTAGCTTATTTTTTACATGTCATGAGATACTGTAAATCAAAATCTGAGGGCAATTAAGATGAAATTTTGTGATTTTTTTAAAATAAGTTTTGATCCTGTAATAAGCTGCATCTATTATATTTCATAGTGACAAAAGAGACCATACTCTATTGTCAAGGAGGAATTAGTAATGAAGCTTCCAAACTGCTCACTATGGAAATCCTGAAAATACTTGCTCAGAAAAAAATGGTGTGAATTTCAGGAAAAGGTGGGAGAAGGAATTGTGTTTTCTTCCCTGTTATTTTCTCATTGTTTTATGCATTTTCAAAGAGCACTTATAGTATTAATAATTATAAAGCACAAGTCAAATTGCTGAAAAATTAAAAGGAATACTAAATCCTAAAAAAATACATGTCAAAGAAAGGAAGGAAGGAAAGAAAAGAAGGGAAGAAAGCAAAAACCAAGGAAGGAAGGGAAGAAAGAAAGGGAAATTGATTCTCCTGAATGAAAATATATTACAAACCACAGATTATCAACATGTTAATTAGTGGAAACAGATTGTATTATATCTCGGTATTAGTGTAAAACAAGAATGGATTCATAAATCAGAGGACAAATAATTAATTGGTTGTCCAATAAATGGTGAATTAGATCCAAAGTATATATTTTTCTCTCTGTATACAAACATTGTTCTCAACGAAGTCAAAACTTAAATATAACAAATAAATAAATAAAGCTTAAGAAGAATAATAAATAAAATGGCCTTATTTTTATGTTTCAATTGAAAGGACCTTGTGAGCAAAAAGAAGTAATGGAAAGAAAAAGTAAACACAACATTGATGCTGCAATGATTTTTTGATCTATTTGATCCCAGAAACAAAATTAGAAGATAGCATGAGAAAACTGTCCAAAAATATGGCAAACAATTCATATCTGGAAGATATCAGATAGAACCAGGCGTAACACTGAATTGGGCAAAAGGGAAAAATACATTCTTCCTCTTAAAAGGAGTATAGGTAATCAACAAACAAGAAGATGCTCAGCTTGACAGAGAAATGCGACTTCAGCTTTTGGGTATCTTGTTTGTTTTGGTTTTTGCCTAACATATATTTAATGATTATTAAAAGTGAGCACTCAGTTTAGTGAGGGTGCAATGAAAATATATATTCTCATATATTATATTAGGGAATGCATTTTGTTAAGCATTTTCTGTAGGTCATGCTTCGGTATGTGTAAAGGTCTTACAATGTTTCTAAGAAACTACCTAGAGGAATATATATGATGACTTACTCATAGGATGTTCACCATAGGTCTGTTTGTAATGGTGAAAACATAAAAGTCTGAATCTAAGTGTCTGTATAAGTTAGAATGTATCTACACACTGACTGAGTTCTCAAAATGTTTTAAGGACATGAAAATTCTCATTGTGTCATGTTCTGCAGGAAAATCAGGATTTAAAATTGTGAAGCTGAAGGTACAGTAGGGTCCTAATTCTGAGAAAAAAGCTAAATAAGAAGGTTAATAGGATTTGTAAATGTTTTCTTCTTTGAACTTTATGAATCTTTTAAGATCTCCACATTACATATATATCTCATTTGTATTCCACTTGGCTAAGACACTTGACTCCTGCTTCTATTCTTTCCATTAAGAAAGATAGTGTCTCTGCCTGTGTTAAATCAAGGTCATCATAATTCACTATTACTATGAATAGGAAAACTTTCAATTAAGCACATTTAGATTTAACAATACCAACTTCATTTGAATGTATCTACTTCATCTTATTAAGTTATTGATAATGTTTATAATAATTCTTTTCAATGCTGAAATCATGTTTTGAAAACATAAAAAACAGATTTAGTAATTGAAGAAATAACTTACATAATTAGAGGAGGGTAGAAAAGGAAAGCTAGTCATTAATCATATCTTGAGTCAAGGTCCTGTCTGGGGGGAATACCGCTGGGAGTGGGGAGGAGATGGGGAAATGGTGAAGCAGGGTGATTATGGTGCAAATACTGTACACACATGTATGTAACTGGAAAAAATGATATTTGTTGAACTGTTCCAGGAAGGGGGGTTGGAGGAATGAAGGAGAATGGTGAAAAGGGATGAATTAGTGGGATATATCTGATACATTGTAAGAAATTTTGTAAACGCCACAATGTATTCCAGTACAACAATTAAAAAAAGAAATTAGAATCCTAGTATCACAGTGGCTAAATAAAGTTAGCATATTAATACTGTGCAATGGACTGGAGCACCTGCTTAGCAAGCATGAGGTCTTGAGTTTAAACTCCAGTACCACCAAAAAAAAAATACTTTGCAACGCATAGGCAAACTTTAGAGCTGCTTTTGAAGTTTTTATTTGACACCTTAAAATACAGATTACCATTTTTTGATGTAATTACTATATAGAAGGAGGAATTTAAACTGGATTTAAGAAATAATTTAGAAAAAAAGTGCACTTGGACTTCATGATATTAAGAAATCAAATTATTCCACCAGATCTCATCTTTCCATTATTACAAAAGTTTGTCATTGGTGTCTGTAAACATCTGATGGGTGAAGGAAACATAGATAAATTACTTTATTAATAGCAGCGTGAATCAATTAATACATGAATAAAGTGTAAACCAGAATTGGAAAAAGGACTCATATAAATATCATGTGGTTGTTTTCAAATGAATAGATATGTATATTCATGTATATATGTATATATATCTATATAGATAGGTTGATTGATTGACAGATGGACAAATACTTCATTTGTGTCCAGGCTGTGCAACTGAAAATTGTTATCACATCCAACCTTTATGATATAATCTACAAAAAGAAAATTTTCACAGGACCCTGTTGAGCCTAATGATTTAGTGAATTCTCTATAATTAATAATTTATAATTTATATTCAGTAATGAATTCTTTTTAGTGTCTATTACGTTTTAGGTAGTCTATTGTGTATTACTACTTCTAAAATAATAAAAACAATGAGTCTCTGCTGCTCAGAAAAAGCATTCTGAATAAAAGCTAGAAATTCTGTTTATCTTCTTGCCATATCTAGAAATTTTAAGAACTTGAGAAATGCTGCTGTGTGTAATATATTTCACTAAAGTGAAAGAGGTTGCCAATGTAACTGAAAAGATTGCTAGGGATTTGAATGGGCCAAATATGTTGTAAGGCCAAATTCAAGTTAAAAGGATGTGTCTCTTCTGAATTGATGCTCATTAAATGTTTCACCAGACTTTCTACAAAAATGGATTTTCAAAACTTTGGAAATGATAGCCTTTGAGCTAAATTTGACCTATAGCAATCATTTTGGAAATCTATCAAGAAATTCAATTGAAGATGCTTGAATCACTTGAAATATGGAACTGCTAGGAAAGGAACAAAGCAGTCCATTGCTCAAGGGGAGAATTTGGTGAAGGGTCTGAGGGACTTGTGTGGCAATCTGAGTGAAATGCTGGTGAGACTTAAGAGAGTGGACATGCAATTGAGGGGGAGGGGAACCCTTCAAGGATTTACTTCTCCTTACTGTGCCTAGTTCTCCTGGAGTAAGCTTTGAAATGAAAGCTTCCATTTTTAAGGGATTGATTGGGAACAGTGCAAAGCTATCTCTCTGTTATAATATATAAAATTACAGTTCTATCCCAGTTACTGCTTTGCTCTGTCACTTTGGAGGTCCATTAGCTGTTCTACCCAGCGAGGGTCCTCTTTATCAAATGATTCTCCAGTAAGTGCTCTGAGAGAAGCAGCTAATGATTCCTTGTGGTTGAAGCAAGTCAGAATGAAAATGGAATTTTGGCACACATCCCTGAACTCCATTGACAGGAGGGGAAGGAGGCTGAACTGTCTATAAATCCAGGCTGAGCTCTAGAGTCCTTGCTGAATTGGGTTAATATCAAGGTGAAGAGCCTTAGGAGATCATTCACGTTCATCAAAGAAATGTTGATGAGCATGACTGCCACAGCCCGGATATAATTTGTGAAGTTTGCAATAGACATGTTTATAACAGGTGGTCTACTGATTGCTTTTGACAAGAAGAAATGAGCCAAATTATGATTCTTCTCCTCTATGGATGCAGTTTGTCAAGATATTCTCATTAACTCAGAAATAAAACAAACAACAACACAACGTGCACAATTTTGGAATTCCATGACACTTATGCAGTGGTTAACCTCTTTGTATTTGCCCCCAGTTGGTATGTTTTAACAGCTTGCTTAAATGTCATGAAAAAGATCAGAAAAGCATTTCTGATAAAGGAGTATAATAAGACATCATTTAGTTACTGGGCTAAGATTGCTAGCTATTTTCTACTTTGATTGGCAACTGTATCTGAAGTGAGAAATAGTGTTTTCTGAAGTGGTCATTATAATTTGGGGTTTGTTGTTATATCTATGAAGGAACACAAATTTGTTCTTTTAAAAAAATGGCCTCCTATGTGAGTTGGATTTAGTGGCACAGGAGGTAAATATAGATGTTCAAAGGGCAAGAGGTGTGAGTTTTAAACTCTTCTCAACTTTCTACTGGCTGTGTGATATTTTTGCAAGTTTTTAAACCAGGGCCGTAAGTCCTTTATTTAAAAATGAAAGGTTGATGCACGAATTGAAAGCAGCAACATCTAGAAAACCACAGGTGCACAGTAAATTCTGTGTCCACATTTATGACAGCTTTTTCCTCTTCCTTAAGTTCATACTGCAACCCCACAAAAGCCATGTCTGCAAGAATCCTGAAAAAATTATTGAATGGGTTTCATAAACCTTGCATAATTAAGAGAGGACAGGTTTAAAAGTGGGGAGGAAATGTGCCAGCGCATTTCTGCACTGATGATGAGGGCATTGGCTTTCTGCTATTAATTTTCATACTCTGACAAATTAGTAAAGTTCTGTTATTTCTCCCATTCTCCAACCATTTCTTGATGCTCTCAGGTTTTATTTCTTACTGAATTTCTGTGGCATTAAGAGGAAAAAATGGTTTTCTTCTCCTACTTAATCACTGTAACTTGCCATAATTGTATTAACATTAAATGGATGTTGATTTTGCAATTCTGTGAAACAATAAAATGGCCCATTATGGGGTTTCTTTTTTGCAGAAAAATTGTGCTTCAATGCAAAAAATACAGCATTGAAAAATAATGATTTTAACTTGTAGAAAATATAGCATTCAATAAATGAACTGTGCTTTTTTTCTTCATTCAAAATAGTTTTCTCAAAGTTTGACTATTTGTGTACTTTAGTGTTTAAAATACATAGGCACTAAAATCTTTAATGGCATAAAATAATCTAAGTTATGAAGCCCTGAAGAAAGTAATAAAAGAAAACATTTGGATTGCAAGACATGTCAATTTTGAATATCAAACACATGATGAAGCATTTTTTACTTTACCTTGGCCATATTACATTGATGGAATTGCTTTGGACAAATACTTTTTAGTTGATTTTCTTTGTGAGGCTTAAGACCAGGCTTTAGATAACTCTTCAGCCCTGCTTCATGTAACACACACTTACACACACACACACAATCTCTTTTAATGCTGTGATGATGATTTATAAGCTATAAAATGGAGATAGTGATGACATTTTTCTGGCAGTATCATGGGAACATCACATATGTGAATGTCAATTTTAAACTGTAAGATGCCATATTAATGCAAAGTATTATAACTGTGCAGTGTCTAAAATGACCTAATTGAGTTTTGATCCATCCCTAACCTCTTACAGTTCTATTGTTATAAATTAAAACACCTTGAATGTCATTGGAGTATTATTACAGCTGATAGACCCTACACTTTACTCATCACTTGACTTCCTCAAATTTTCCTTGACAAATTCAGGAAGATTTACTCTTTAACAAGTTATTTAAAAGTTTTCTTAATTTGAAAAAAATAACTAAAAAGTGTTATTTTTATTTCCTTGCACAAACTTATAAAAAAATGCTAGGTCTTTTCTTCTGCTTTTCCTAATGATGCCTATTTAGACTAACTGGTAGATTCAGTGTTCCACCGCTGACTAACAGACTGATGAAGTATACGTGATTCAACTTTCTTGTCTGTTAAGCTGGTCAAATAATATTAGTATTTTACAGGGTCATTGTGTGGACCAATTTAAATAAGTATAAGGGCTTAGCATGGAATCAACACCTTGAATGTAGGGTAATTAGGGTGCCAAATTATAGTAAGCTGCACATTTTGCTGTTTATCTGTGCAGCTCTCTTTCTAAATCAGTTGAATTGTGTCATGGCTTCTTGATGGATATTCAGGACTTCCCAGTACAAAGAGACTTACTCAGTGTTCAGGTTTGACCCATCAATGAGAATTAAAGGAAGCTGGCATGGATGTATTATTTAAAAACAGATCATGCCTAAGAAGACTTTTAAGAACTAACAATCATTGTAGTTATTCAAGGAGTAATCTTAAAAGAAAGGTAGAAATTGGAGGCAACTCTATGATGGGGGAATTCTCCCTTTTGACAATTCTTGTAGGAAAGAACAGTAGAAAAGAATATGATGCAAGCTCCCCTTCCTACTCACCTACTGTGCATGCCATTGTTGCTGAAGGCTCTTCAGACACATCCCCCTCAGCACTGTTGGATGGCCTCCATATGCAACCACTTTTTGCCTTGGAGCTTCCTAGTCCTGATAGGATTGGAGCAGACAAAATGATGCCATGTATGTTCTCTAAGTAAAACAATACAGTTTATGGTGATTATTTCAGCAAATACAGTTTTAAAAATTAAGAATAAATTCTTGGATTTTATTTTAGCTGTAGATGACCTGTCTGTACAGATGTAAACTGTGCATTAACTAAGGCACTATAGGGTTGCTGTGTAAGCTCTTCAGACAGATATTCCCATAATACCTTCTCTAAACAAGATAATGATGGCTCAGATGTTCTGTGGAATCCCCTGGGGCAAGAAGCGAATTTGCAGTGTCCTGTGGTTTGCTCTTCTTCCTTGCTACTGTAAGGACTCCTGTGTTCGTCTAAGTTTCATAGCACTGGGCTGCATTTCTACATCCATGGGAAGGCTATTTTTTCCAATTCACTTTGATCTGAGAATGCTTTAAAAAAAGTGAAGGATGGTTTAAGGACTAAGTCATAATTTTTAATACATATACCAAAATATCAGACTTTGTGTACTGATATAGGCAGGCTCTAACTTCAAGGCCTACAGGCTTAATATTGCCTCTAATCCTTCTCTAAAATGCCAGTGGTCTGGGAATCCTAAAATCTTAAGTGCTTGAAATTAAAACAGGGTTAAAGTGCATTATATATATGGAGAGAAATATCTATATATATTAATGTATGCTAATAATAAATAAGCAAATAAACTCTGCTTGTCTTTTAAGCTCTCACTCTCTCTTCCCCTCTTCCCCCACTCTCTTCAAGATATTATAATCTGAGTAACCATATAGGTTTTTATCTATACCCCAAAACTTTTTAGATATAATGGGCAGTTTTAATAACTTCCTTTGTAAACTAAGAAAAAAAAAGAATGTTTCATGTTAAATTGGATGTATGGTTGCCCTAATTATAACTCAGATGAAACTGAAATTCATGGAAAAGCAAGACCACCATTTGCTGTGTGTGTTTTTCTTAACATAAATTTTACAAAAATATGCAACTGCTATATTGTTAACTACCCTTTGCAAAAATCAGCTGAGAGTTCCTTGAGTCAGTAAATACTGGTAAGGTCTGGATGAAAAGGTAGAGCAGAAGCCCCAGAGCCCTTTTCTGTATCCCAGTTTTGTGGCAGTACATGTCAACATGTAATTTGTGTTTTATTTAGTTACCTATGCACCTATCTATTCCTTATAATACTGAAAAATTATAAGAAAAACCAAGCCTTTCTTGTTCTATAGAAAAAAGACAAAGATAATGTTTCCAAACTTTATCATGAAGTAGATCTCTACATGACTGTTTTTTTCTAATCACAGTTATTCTGATAATATTATAAATATGAGAAAAATATTTCTACTATGGGCAGCTTGAAGCAAAATAAGCCCTATGTGCATACTTGAGAGTGAATATGTGTCTGAGTGTATATACACACATTATTTATATGTGTATCATTATATATATATATATATATATATATATATATATATATATATATATATATATATATACATACAAACATATACTAGGTTTTGGGTGTCATGCAAGGCACTGAGATTCAACAGCAAACTGGATAAAAGGTACCTCCCTGTGAAGAACTTCCATTAGTCAGAGCACAAAGAACTCAACACAATCTAGAATGAGAAGGTGCTGTGACACTGGCATACCTTGGGTAGCAGAGCCTATACTTGAGACACCAGGGAGGCAGACTGGTAAATGGAAAAACATTTTCATCAAGAACATTTACACTCAAAATCCCTTATGCAGTTTTTGAAAGAAATGAGAATTTAAGAAGAAAATTAAAAAGAAACAAGAAAAGAAAGTATTAAAAACAATTGGAGAATATCATACACACACACACACACACGAAAGAAGTGTGCACACATCTGTATATATGCCACATGTGAGTGTTGGATTTAGTCCTACTCCATGTATACTCACAAAAAATCAGTGATGATTTAGGCAATCTTTCCATCATTTAACCAATGCTTATTAAGCATTTCCAATGTTCCAGGTCCAATGAAAAGTGTTAGGAATATAGTGATAAATGTTCTCAGAAAACTCATAAAAGAGGGATAGAGATGGCCATTTTCTAGTTCAATTTAATATGACGGGTTCTGTGATACAGATATGAGATTTGAAATATCAGTGTTCATGAAGCCAGAGAGAGCTTCGGAGAGGAGGTAATATATGAATTTGCATTTGGAAAGATAAGACCCTGCTCATTTCTCATTTTGAAGCCTGCTCTTGCTTGCCAACTAAGACATGGATTGTTGAGCTGTTATTGGACAGGGTTCCCTTCAAACCACAGTGGGGAAGAAATTTCAAAATTATTTTAGATGGAATTAAAAATAACCAGTTTTATATCATAAATTCTTTATGAAATTGCTCACTTCTTTTTTGAATTATTTTATCTCTCATATCCAGATGGTTCCCAAAGACATATCAGAAAATGACATTTTTAATTCCATTTCCTCAAACTCTGAATTTTTATAAGTGTAAAGTACAGACAAGAGTATCATTTTTCAAACTAAATAAGTGTCACATCGATTAAATTATGAAATCAAGATTCTTTTTCTTTATCCAAAATTAACATATAGCTTTCATCTACATATGTGAGGTATTGAAAAAAATATTTTGTAGTTGTAATAAAAAATTAATTTGTTAACATCTTTGGTATAATAAATGATTTTTCAGCTCTTTTGTTTTCTAGGGAATTAAACAGATCCATTCAAGGATATCTTGATCATTGATCATTGTTGAGTTATGGTACTATAGAGATACTTGTTGGCATATTCATATAAAAATGTCCTGTATTTTTCAACTAAGGTATTTCTTTTCTCCAGCAGTATTGCTGTGAGGCTCACACAGGGTCAAAATAAGATGACCACAAAGGATTTTACTCTATCATGGGACAGGCAGTGTACTGCCATTTTGGCACATATAACAAAATATATATACAGCAGACACCAGGAAAAGAAAGTCTGTGAGAGTTCCTAATACAAGGCAGCTCTCTAGTTTGCCAAAGAGTACTTTCTCCTTTCAACAAATGCAAAATGCAGTTATCACTAACATCAGGGAAAGGAGTTATTTTTGTGGGAGACTTCATGAAACAAACAAACCCCAGGCATTGGGTCAGAGAAGTGCTTAGAGATGGGTGTGTGAAGAGACAAAGATGATGTCCAGAGGCCAGCATGCCCTAAGCCTGGCCTCCATGGAGCCTCTGACAGCAAGTTGATCCTAATGACACTGTGCTCCTGAAGGGCAGAAATTCAATTAGGCTCTCTAAGCTTTCAGCTTTCAGGCTCAGGAGTGCAGGGCTTGTGTGTCAGTGAGGAGCTCCACGGCTGGAGGAAAAATATTCTCCAGCAGTTATAAAATAGAGGCTAATAATAGGACAAGGAGAAAGAAGGAACACCAGGTTGGAAAGAATCGTCAGGAAGGATGAGCTGATAAAACATCTACTTGAAAGAAGGTCATAATTTTGCCACAGTTTGGGGTGTTCGCCTGGGCTGTTTTACAGTCACAATCAAAGTCATGTGGAAGCCTTATTCTCTTTCACAATGTTTTATTTGTAGTGCACTCAAAAACTCTTTCTTTTCTGCTTGGGTTAGCATATGTGAAAGAAATAATGATTATTTTAATGATATTAAATAGTAGCTTTGATCTCTTCCCCCCACAAGCTAACCAAAGCATTATCTGGATATATGAAATGATTCATTTGTGAACAAAACTCCTGTTTCTATTATAGCATCCCTGTTCACCTACCTGACTCTCCCACTAGGCTTTGAGTTCATCTTTGCTTCCGGAACCTGCCACCTACACAGGAAAGATAAATTGAATGAATGCGGGGAAAACTAAATACATACCGCCTTCATTTATTAGAGGACATATTCGAGATTTTAAACAGGAGATCAAAATGCTAATAGCTGTCATATATTTCATGTCTGCTCAGTGCTAAGCAGAAGTTTAGTCCCTTTCTGCACTGCTGTTTGATTAATCATATTAAATAGGCAGAGGAATGCTGCGACCCCATTGGACACCTGACTAGGAAGGTTCCTAGGAAGGCAGCTGCATCAAGGACACCTGCCAGTAGGTGGCAGGACTGAGTGCCAGGCTTGATTCTTCCTGACCATAAAGTTCTTGATCCTCCACTTTGTCAAATTCACTTTATTATGAAACTCACCAAAGGCAATGGTTAAATGTATAAAGTCGCAAGATCTTTCTCTGAACATTTTAATTGAGGTCTGCACTGGGACCCAAGAACTGTGCCTTGAGGTTAGCGCTTCTTAAACTTTAGTGAGTAGAGGAATCCTCTAGAGATTTTGTTCATGTGCAAATTTAGGTATGCTAGCCTTGGGATGGAACCTGGGACTATAGTTCAGGTGATGCCCACACTAGTGCTCCACCACCCACACTGGTGTAGTGAAGACCTGAGCCTTGCTGCTCTCCATGCGAAAGGACAGTTATGCTTACTGTGTGGGTCTGTGTGTACCTGTGACACATCATACACCCTCCACCCACATGTGTCCCCGTAATTATGCCAGAATGTGCTTTCCTGCATACCTTTACCCATATGTTTGCAAACCTCTGGAAGCCCTTATTTATCTATTACTAGTTACCTTGCTAGTTCATATATCTGCCAAATAAGAATTCCTGGGTACTTGTGCATCTCATCTGAAACAGTTTCACGAACCAGCTGTTTTGGCAGGTTTCTGATCTAATGTGGATTTTATACACTACATTTGCTACTCACAGGTTTAGGCTGGATAATTAGAATTGTTCCCAAACAGTAGAATTTCCAAGTTGGGGGGAAAAGGTTCTTTGTGACATTGAAGGATATGGATGCTGCAATTGTTAAGGTATGCCTATAATCACACCTTCCCAGAAGCCGTTTTATCCAAGATAACACATGGGGGCACAATATATACATATATAATATATTATTCTGATTAATAACATACATTATATAACATTGTTTTATATGTTGCATATTACCAATATAATATTATAATTATAATAGCTATGTTAATATATATAATCTATATATATTATTTTCAAACTAGGAAAGCTATAATATGTAAACATAATAAAACACTAGGCAAATTTTTAAAGAGAAGACAGGCTTTTGAAAAGAACAAATCTGCTCTAAGCACAGGATTTGCTGTCTCCTAGCAGTGTGACATCTGCTAATATCTCAGCTTCTGTAGACCTTAGTTTCTTCATTGTGAAGTGATAGGATTGGAGATAATTTCTAAGGCACTTCAGATTCTAAAATTTGGTGAGGAAACTGAATGATCCCTTGTATTTTCACTTGTGTCAGTAAATACTCTTTACTGAATTTCTATCAAAAAAAAGTGGAGGCATTTCAGGAAGAGCAAATATTTCCTGAAGTAAAGTATTTTGAAGCACAAAACATTAAATACTAAATTAAGAAAAGTATGACTGTCACAGAAATGCCTGTACAAAGCAAACCTTTGGTCCTCCCTTCCAGTGCTTCCCAGACTGGCATGCCTGTGTGCTCTTTGTGCAGCTTTTAAAAATTCAGATTCTGAAGTCAGGCCTGTGGTGGTACACTCATATAATCCCAGCCCTTGGGAGGCTGAGATAGGAGTATCACAAGTTTGAGATCAGCCTGGGCTACACAGAAAGACTATGTCTCAAATTCCACCCCCTCAAAAATTCAGATGCTGTTTCAGTCAGTCTGGGGCATGGCTGAGATTCTGAATTTATAACAAGTGTCTGACTGCTATGGATGCTGCTGATTGTAGGCCTGGCTTTGATTAGCAAAATCTGTAGACCTGTATTCTTCTTCCTCAGTTGCATAGTAGACTCACCCAGAGACAACACAGAAGTCTACTACACCCAGAGTAAAGGAATTGGGATCTCTGTAAGTGGAATGAAGGCTTCTATGTTTTTAAAGCTGCCCAAGTAACGCCACTGGGCAGCCACAGTTGAGAGTCCCTGCTCTTTACTGCTGCCAAGCGCTTCTCAGGTCCCTGAGACTAGACTTTGCTGGACTTATGAACACATTTATTACAATGTTAGTAGAATTCACAGCAGGTATTTCACCCCCCTTTTACATTACCAGTAGGTGAAACTGCCAATGCCAGTGTTAACCACAGAAAGTGTCTCTCAGAAGATCTAGGTCCTTGTGCCTTGGCATGGAAGAGTCCATCGCAGAACACGTGTGTGTAAATGGAGTTTATTAACAGTTATGAAAGGGAGCATGGTGGGGCCCCAGTGGAAGCTGGAAACCGAGAAAGCGTGTTTCTGCTCTTCAGGTGCTTTTAAAACTTACAATAACCCACTGGAAGAGGAGAACCAGATGATTCCCATCCAATAATCATTGTGTGTGGAGGGGCATGGGTGGTTTCCGGCCAGGTTAGGGGGTTCCTGAGCATGGTTGATCTAAGATGTCATATTTTTCTATGAGCCCTGAACTTTCCCTAATTGTAGCTTACCTCACCAAGAGATCCTGCCTGATGGGGTCTTTTCAGTCTGTGCCTACACTCTGTGAGAACTTCCCACTGTTATACAGCCGACCACCTTTGTGTTCTGCTCCCGTGCTCCAACTCTACTGCCAACAGTTGTGGCCATTTTTCCAGATGGCTGCATGGCTCTCCACAATTGTCACTTTCAATAACCTACTGTGGTACTAGTCACCATATGCCCATTTAACAAAGTGTCCCGTGGCTGCATGGATAGAGGATTTCAAATTGTCCTCCCTTTCTTCCTCTCATTTACTCTTCTCCTTCTTTCCATCCCTGTTTCCATATACATTGATTGATCACTCATCTCTGTCCAGCCTATGTGCAGTGCCTCAGTGAAATTTGTACATGGATGAAATGCTTTTCTTTTGCTGTTTCTTTCAAATTTTCAAATCAAAACCTTAAAGTGGAATTGCTTGGCCACAAGCATTTTTGTGGCTACTAACCCCAAAATGTCTTGTCTGAATTGGGTCAACTTCTACTTGCTAATTTAAAAGGTATAAGCTTTCCTTCCTTATTATTTAATATCTTGTCTTTAATAAAAACTTAATATGGATAGAAAAAGTGAATTGATACCTTATTTTTCTTTATTAGTGAATCTTTAGAAGGCAGTTGGGAAACAATGTGTATTAGACAAGGGAAGCACTTGCTCATTTTGTGCCTGTATCATACATTTTAATCATCGGAAGCTGCTAGTTCATTCTCTGTGTAGGCAGATGCCTTGTAGCAAACTGGTTTGACTTAATCATGTCCTCTTGTTTTGCATAGATGAAACAAACATGCACCCATGGTCCTGCAAGATGAGGGCAAGTATTTTGAGACAGACAGATAGACTGAGACAGTGAGTGTGTGTGTATTTGTGTGTGTTTATGTGTACCTGTGCATTTGTGTGCGAGTGTCTGTGTTCATTAGCATCCTGAAAACTACTTGGATACCAAAGTTAGAGGAAGGATGAAGTAGTTTTATAAGGGGCTTAAATTATTCTCAGAGGAGGGATCAAGAATTCAAGCCATGTTCCTCCAAATTCAAAATGAAGGGGACTTGTCCAGGAAGAACAGAAAGATCTGACCGATGTCCAGAAAATTTCTCAGAAAGGACAAAGAGGAGCTCATAAGAAGAGAGAACTAAGATGCTGCAGGGGCTCAAGGCTATAGCCTAGAGAGTAAGCTGGATGTGAGGTCTGTCCTGGCTCTCCACTTCGGTTTTGAGGGTGTGGGGTAGGGATACCCGCAACCCTGGGAAGCAGAAAGGCTGACTCCACCATCCATAACCCAGGAGGCTGGGACTTATTCAGTTTGCAAATCCGGCTGAATTAGGAGCACATTGAAAGGCTGCCTCTTTGCTCAATGGTGCCACCTTGTGACAATGACTATAGTAACAGCACTTAAATTTGACCATCATCTCTTCAGCCAGGCATTTGGGGCTCCAAAGTGATTTCCAAGATTTGGACAATCAATGAAGTGAAATCTTAACTTTTTAGCCCCCAAATATTGATTAGAACTTGAGGAATTAAATTATTTATATTTATTTTGCTTATTTTTTTTTCAGAAAGATCTGTATAGTTGCAGGGAGAAAAAGAATTGAAGGAGTTCCAACCTAGATGTTAAACTTTTCCTCTCCCCAAATGCTTACCTGGAGAACGGTAAAGAAGAAGCAGTCTTACATAGGAAATATCTGAGAAATCCTAGTGAAACCCTCCTCTGGAGTATGAATAATTTGCAACCCGCTGTTGTGGTGGGTTACAACCCAGGAAAGGAGCTGTTGGGATTTTGTTCTCACTTCCCTCCACCTGTAGTCTGGTGTCTAGCACTCAGACCAGGTGACTCAGGGCATGAAGATAAGGCCACCAAAAAATATGGGCAGCATTTGTGGGCAGAGAGTGGAGGGGACACTCATGGGCACTAATCAGGCTCAGGGAGCCATTTCCCTGTCTTTCCTTTTTCAACCCCCAGAAGTGATGGCTTACTTCCACAATGGTAGCTGTCCTAGGGTTGCTGTCCCCTGGGAAATGGAAGGAAAGCTCTGGACCTGAGGAGTAGTTTGGCGGAATGGAATGAGATTAATTGTGGCTTTCTGGCACCCAGGACTCTCGCTTCAAGATCATCTCATTTTCTGGAAGGCTGCAGGCTCGAGGAGATCTGGCCATTGTCCCATTCCTTGAAAAATTAGCCAACACTCTTGGGAAAAGAAAATGATTGTGACTTGCCAAAATAATGACAGAGAAGCAATGCCATTTCAAAAGAGTGTGAAGTAGAGAAAACCTTTAGACTAAGGAAATGAGACCAAAGCAATCATCTAAAGAAGTTTTAGCAATGAGATGGATAGGAGGAAAAGGGGAGAGTCAAAGAACTAATCACCAAATTTCTGATTTGGACAGCTAGGCAACATTTAAAAACAAAAATTAGATGGCTGCCACTGAAAGGTAAAAGAATGGGATAATCCATTTAATTTTACTCTGTCTTCTTACCTATAAAATCAGTATGATATTAACAGTATCTTCTTCATTGGGCAGCTGTGAGGTTTAAGTTAATTAATATATGACGTACATAGAGTATAAAGTGTTTACAATGTACTTGCTATGTGGTAAATGTTCACTCATAATAGGAGAAGGATGTTTTAGGGAATGGAGCTATGTTTTGAATATATTGAGTTTGAAGTTCTAGTTGAGTGTGTTATCATGGTGTTTATATTTGAGCTTGAAAACTTGGTCAGAAGTATAAAGCCAGTGATTTGAGCATAAATGGTCTCTGATACTGTGAAAAAAAAATAAAATCAAGTAAATGATCTTACTTGTAATGAAATTTTTACTTGTAATGTTTATAGGACATAAAAGAAGGGGTAAGAAGGGTAGAAAGATTTTAAAAATGAATTAGCAGCCAAAAACATAAACAAAAATCCATTCATCAATTTAAGTATATTTTATAATACTTTCAAAAGTAGTTTTAGAAAACTCAACATAAAGCTTTGTAAAATAATGAAGCAAAAGTTCAGTCAGCATTTGATAATCCTACCTGCAAAGGGTTCACCACCACTTACTGGTTATTTATCTTCACTTCTTAAAATATTTTTGCAGTCTGTCGTAGTTGTTCTATAATATAGAGCTTAATACATGTGGCTTCTATGATCTATCTCATTTCTTAAAATTGCTGCATTCTAAGGATAGAAATGTATTTTTAATCATTTTTTAACTAAAGTCAATTTAAATAGATTTTATTGACCATTAAAAATGCTGAGGTGAGTATTCTTGAAAATTTATATTATGTTTGATTTAGGGGAACTCAATTAGTGAAAAGGTATATTAAATTCCATTCAACCAGTAATTATGTAGATTCCAGAATGTGCCAAAAACATTACACGTGTTGAAATAAAGCATTATTGAAAAAGGTAAAAGGACAGAGTATTTTTAGATGGAAGATGTGATTAACAGTGTTAAGTTCAGCAATAGATAAATACCCATGAACTTAGCAAGGAGTCAACTGAAATATTAATTAGAGCCATGTGAGTTGTAGTGTGGGGTAAGAAGACATATTTTTTACCTTAATTACCATATGTTAGTTGTAAAGGGTGTTTTCATTGTGATATTTACATATGTGTTTTTAATGTATCTTAATTAGACTCACCCCTTTCATTGCTCTTCCTCATCCTGCTCTCCTACTTAGAACAATTTTTTCAGGTTTCATTGTTCTATTTCAATTAGTTCAGATGTTAATTGGGGACAAGAAACTATAGAAATGAATATATCTCTATGTACTTATTGAATTATCTTACTATACTTATTAACCTGGAAAATGAGAAAAGTTTGAAGGGATGCTAACATGTATGAACATTAACATAACCACTTTGGAAAGTTTGGCAGTGCCCAGCCACATTGTGCCTACATGTATTCTATAACCAATCACTCTCCTAAGATAAATTCTTGTAAAAATTCACCAACAAAATTAGACAAGAATTTTCCTAGAAGTAACCTCTGCAATGATCCCTAATGGAAACAAGTTATGTTCATTAATAGTAGCGAGGTAAGCAAATTACTTTCCTAAGGAAATGCTATCCAACAGTACTATACCTACAAGCAATAACACAGGTGAATCTTAGCAGTACAATATTAAAGGAAGAAATCAAGACTTGTAGGAAGACATTCTGTGAATGTTTTTTGTCAAAGTTAAAAAGCAAGAAAACAAGGCTATAAATTATAGCAAGGGAACTGTTACTGTACCAGGAAGGATGATAGTTTCCACTTGGGAGAGAGTTGATGCCATCAATTAAAGTCACTTGGGGTTATCCTAAACCCAGCACATTTCATTTTCTAACACAGTGGTTCTTGCATGTGGTGGTGATAATGATTACAGTGATTAAATATCTGCTTTGAGAATGCTGTATGTTATAATGGAAAAACTAAAACTTCACAGGGATAACGGCTAGCAGCTATTGATTCGACCATGTTCCAAAAACTATTCTGAACGTGCATTTAATCCTCTGAACAATCCTGTAAGCAAACTATTCCTTTTCTTCTTCATTTTATTGGTGAGGAAGTTGAGTCACAAGGAGGTTAAGTAACTTGGCCGTAGCTAGTGGCAGAGCTGGAAGATGGTCAACTTCCAGAGCTAAGTATTCTTAACAACATGTACCAAACTTCCAAAGACTGAAAAGATATTTCTTTTGTATTTTGTTATATCTAATTAACTTTACACTTAAGATTTTAATCTAATTGTGGGATTTGTGGCTTAATAAAAATTTTCCATGTATTTTTTATCATGTATGCCTCATGGGCTGGCTAACCATAATTTGTCATGCTATATTAGAGTGCCTTTCAGAGTAAAAGATTCTATAAACAAAACTCTGGGAAAACAGACATAAACTGGGACAGTCCTGGACAAACCTACAAACCAGAAGACATGCTCATTTCATATAGCAAGGATGTGTAAAAGCAGCAAAGTCACCACTGAAGACTCCCTCCTTCCTGTTAATGTGTTTCTTTCACATGTATTTGGGACTGGAGTGGGGAGGAGGACTTAGGATTTTTCCTGTTTAACTTGGTTTAAATAACATATCTTTTTGTTTGCCATCCCATATCACTTTAATGAACTTTACTTCTGAGATTTTAATTCTTCACTATTCCACTTTATTCAAATACACTTTGATAGCTTTAAATTAAAAACTACATTTCCTTAAGTTTATATTAGTTTTATGGATATTGTCTTCATAGCAACTCAAGCTCATCTGATTATATTTATGAAACACAAATTAAAGGAAGAAAAGAAAGCCTTGTAATGGCCATCTCCAGGGTACACACTACTAATATTTTATCTCTAGTCTTCCAAGCTTGGCTAGAAATATTCATCATTATAGTGTTTCATATTCTCCTCCTCATATGTTATATTTCAGTCCAGGGATAAAATTTTGTGCATACTTTGATAGTTTGTAGATTTCTTTATATCCTATCCATAGACCAAGCTCATTATTTTATCCTGGATCTTCTTGCTGCTTTGCTAGTATATGACACCCATGATACTTGTATTTTGCAGTGATATTGGAAAGATAATATTTCTCATTTGTATCTTATATCTAGTTATCTTATAAATCAAATGTTCCTATTATATGTACTTGAGTTATTTATCTTTGTAGGACTGGGATCATGCAATATGAAAATAGTGCATCATTTATGTATTTCCATTATTAAGTTTTCCTTTAATCACACTACTGTATTGATCCAATAGTCCAAACAAATATAAAATAACATGAAGCTTATTAAAAATATCTTTACTTTGAGTCAGATTATGAGTTTATGTATATATTTTAATATATTTTATTACGCATGAATAAAATTTTACGCATATCCTTTTTATCAAAACTCATCTCATGCAATGCTTTAGTCTCATTAAGTTATTCATATGGTGAATTAAACTAATAATTTTGGTGGTAGAGGCATATCCTTGTATTCATAGGATAAACTTAGTCCTATTGCTTAATTGTAACCACTAATAGTATACTTAAGATTTTAATTTAATATTCTTTAGTGAAATTGGCCTAGCATAATTTTTTATTAAAGTTTTATTACATTAGATATCAGTTTGGTTTATATTTCACAGAATACCTTAAAAAGAGTTTTAATTTATTCCCTAAATTTCTGAGCAATTTGTGTAATAGCTGTACCAAAATTTACTTTATATTTTAAATGAATTTTCCAGTAAATGAATATATCATGCAGCTTTTCAATAGAGTAGAATTTTGGACAATGTACACAGTCTTATGTTTGTTATCATTTCTCTTTCGTATAATGGAGGACAATATTGAATGTCTATGTAATTTTTTATATAATTTAAATTCATATCTTTTCAAAATGGTTAATATTATTCTTTTTTCTCAGTTTAATACATTTACCAGTCTATTTTAATATTTACCAGACTGTGTATTTATATTCTTTCAGAGTTTTAGTAATTTTTTACCTAGATTTATTTGCCCTTTGAAATTATTTGTGCTTTAACTTTTATAAAAATATGTTTGCCTTACCACTGACTTTATTATTTTGTGTAATTTTGGTTAAATTAGATTCTGTGTTTTATTTTCTTTTTCTTTTTGAAAATAAATGTACTTTTCACAGTGATTGTTTCTCATGAATTGTGAGTAGTGTGTAATTTTTCTTATATAAATGGGATGTTACCATGTTCCTGATTTCCTCTTTAACTCAAATATTATTTGGCAAAAGGATTAAAATGTTAAAGCAGAGAATACTGTTTAAAATTCTATATCAATAGTTTATGTCATTAAAATCTGATATTATGATCTAAAAAATAGAGACTACATAGCTCACTATACTGATTTTTGGATTAAGTACAGATATGTGTCATGATTAAATAAGAAATATTTTTCTAAATTTTCATTGGAAAGACAACACATCAATTCAAAATCTTTACATTCAGTTATCCTTAGTAATTAAGTGTGTCTTTTTATTTTTACCAAGTCACCATGATCATTTATCTTCTCTTGTATTTAAATATCTAAAAATGATTTACTGCATAGCTAAACATTAATCTGCTATTCATTTCAAATAAAGCCGTTTTGACATAATTAATTTTGAATATAATTTTATCAATGCAAACTGTCATTACTGATTCACTCAATACCTTAATTCCCTTGTGTTAATATTGGCAAGCTTATTTAATTTCATTCACATTTGAATGGTCTATTCACCAGTTAAAAATTTTCTTTCTTTGTTGTGGGATTTTCTTTGCACATTTAGATTTTTGCTGTTTTTTTTTTTTTTACACAAATTTTTCTCTAAAAGCAATCAAGACCAATATAACAGTTGTAAAGTTCTCTTGGAGAAAAGATAAAAGAAATAATTCTTGAAAATTGAGGAGATGAGCCAGGTGCCAGCTCATGCCTGTAATCCTAGCTATTCAGAAGGCCAAGATCAGGAGGATCATAGTTCAAAGCCAGCTCAAGCAAATAGTTCCTTTGACACTATCTCAAAAAAACCCTTCATGAAAAAGGGCTGGTAAGGTGGCTCAAAGTGTAGACCCTGAGTTCAAGCCCAATACCGGAAAAAAAAAAAAGTAGAGGAGATGAACCAATTCGGATTATAATACATCTACACATGAAAGTGCCAGAAGGAAACTCCCTGTGTAGCCACCTTAAACAAGTAAAAATGTCATTTCTTTTTCTTTTACAAAATTGGAGAACAGGATCATGGAATAGGCCCTTCCTGGGGAGGCTGGTACCAGTGGGAGGGGGGAAGAGGTGGGGAAAGAGTGTAGGAGGATAAATCCTGTGTAAGCTGTATGTAAATGGAAAAATGATACCTGATGGGAAATGAAAGCCAGTACTGTTTTCACTTATGAATTTCTATTGACTTGTTTTAACCAATTTGATAATTTTCTCATAAAACACATGAAATAGATATGCTTTTAATTCCAATCTTCTCTTTATCTTAATTTCATTTCTAAGAAAGAATGCACTCTGTTGTTTCAACTGGCAATACTATTTTCATGTATTCTCAGGTAATCGAGCGTCCACGTGACCAGTTGGTCTTGTCACAGGCTGCTCCATGGTCTGTGTCTCCTGTCTTCTTGTTGTTGCCATCTCCAGTGTCTTTGCTTTTCAGAATGAGAGGTGCGGTGTGATGATTTGTACCTTAACACACGAAAAGGAAAAACTGACTACTACTAACGTTCTTTCAGCTTGAAAATGTAAGCAAATTTAATATTTTAATAGATAAACTCTCACATTTGCATGTGAATTATCTATTTCTACAAAATCAATCAGGATGGGAGACTTATTTATTACTATTTATAATAGGCTTTGGCCAAGAAATTTTATTCATATAATAATTAAATGTATGAAGAGTCATTATTCCATACATGTATACATTGTGTAATTAAATTAAAGTAATTATCATATCCATTTCATTAAATGTTAATCATTTTTTGTGTTAGGGAACTTCTAGCTCTCTGTATAAAATATATAATACATTGCTGTGAACTACGGTCTTAGGAGAATATTACAGCATATTCTCCCTACACAACTATTTTTAAGTTTATTTTTTATTGGCATATTATAGCTGTACAGGGGGATATATTGTGACGTTTACATATGTTCTTACAGTATATCTTAGTTTCACCCCCTCCATTTTTTCTCCCTCATTACCCTTTCCTCCCTTCTTAGAATACTTTCAACAGGTTTTATTGTTCTGTTTTCATACATGAATACAAAATACATCTGCCATATTTACCCTCCTTCACTCTTTCCTTATGTCCTCCCCTTTCTCCCTGGCTCCCACCCCCAGACAGGACTAGTTTCACCCTCTTGTCTTTCCTTTCTTAAAAAAAAATTATTAGTATATGATAGTTACACGGGGGGTTTAGTTGTGACATTTCTACATATGCATATACCATACCCCAATTTGGTTCATCACCTCCATTATTCTTCCTCCTACCCCATTCCTCTTTTTAGGGTGGCTTCAACAGGTTATAACTCAATTTGGTACCCATTGTCTAACTTCTCTTCTAGATATATATCAGCAATGAACATACAAATTGCTGCTTATCAACTTTTATGACTACTAATTCTCCATCATTTTTTTTCTAAAAAGTCTTCTCATTAAAAAGTAAGCCCATAATTAAGTCAAAATCAGAGAAAACTACTCTAACAATAATATGAAGCCAGAAAGTATGTGCTTGTTTCTGGGAAGGAGAGCTGTGTTTGTTTCAGAAAGAACACAATCTAGCTCATTTATACTGAAATGCTAATTTTTAACATATAATAATGGTGAAAAGCAATGAGTTTGATCACAAGTTGTTGATAAGCAGATAAGAAAGTGAGCAAACAGATAAGTGGGAGTGTAATTGTTACAATGGATGGAGGGAAGTCTGTTCTTAAATTAGAAATATCACTGTCCCGTGACTCAGAAATTCCATTTCTAAAACTGGATCTTATAAACATCCTGGCACCATAAAAAGTAACTCTACAATGTAATTGTTCGTCACTTAATTGAAACAAGAATATGTCTGAAATATTTGTCCACCAGAAGCAGACTTGTTAAATATATTATGAGCCCTTATACATGGTAACACTGATGTGCCATAAAAATAGAACAAGAAAATATTTTTATGAACAAATCTGGGCCAATCGCCAATATATTTTGTAATCAAATAAAGCCAAAATAAGTAAATATACTTATTTCTCTAAAGGGAGGTATTTGCTTATATATGCACAAAATTCTATAAGAACTGTACTTTTAGGGCCAGGCATGGTGGAATATGCCTGTAATTCCAACTCTTCAGCAGGTGGAGATAGGAGGATCACACTTCAAGGCCAGCCCAGGGAAAGTTAGGAAGACTCTTTTTCAAAAATAAGCCTAACATGATAGTGCATACCATAGTCCCTGCTACTCAGGAGGGAGAGCTAAGATGATTGTGGTTTGAGGCTGCCCTGGGCAAAGTTAGCACAAAATCCTATCTGAGAAAACGAACTAAACGCAAAAGAACAGGGAATGTGGTACAAGTGGTAGAGCGCTGTAAGGCCCTGTGTTCCATCTTCAGAACTAGCAAAAAAAAAAAAAAAAAAAAGAAAGAATGAAGGGAGAGAGGGAAGAGAAAGAAAGAAAGAAGGAAGGAAGGAGAGAAAAAAAGAATAGAGGAAAGACAGAAAGTAGTATGTCTAGATTTGCTGATGAAAAACAATGATTAGTACTGAGTTAGTTGTAGGGAAAGAAAATAGGTGATGGGAGACTCAAATGTGAGGGAGGTAACTTGTCATATGCTTTCAAAAGTTAATAAAATTAAGTTAAAACATAATAAAATGAACACTTTAGAGGTTCACTCTCTAAAACGTGATAAGCTGTAGTAACAAGGTCTCTGTATAGAAGAAATGGTAAACATCATACTAGTGATAACAAAAGATTTACTCCATAATTCTATTTCAAGACAATCTAGAAGTCAAATCGGATAGAAATATAAGAATGGGATTTTAGTTGAAATGCAGTAATGTATCCCCAGTATCCATGTCCCATGATGGCCTCTGTCTTTCTAACATCCAACTAAGTGTTGATTCAGGTTATAAGGCAATTCATGGAACAAGTTACCTGCACCAAGGCTACTTTCTGTGTGTGCTAAAATAAATATTTACTGAATAAGTGAGCCTGGGAAAGGGCCCAGAAATCTACATTTTACAGAAGATCCTTAGGTTATCTTTAAAACTAAGTCCTAGGTCTATTGTTATAAGAACTGAGAAACAGAGAGGAGAAAACTGAGAAATACTTATTAACTGCTGAGCATATGGCAAGTCTCCTTATAAATCTTCACATGTATTACTCCTCTAAGCCACAAAATATGGTGAGCATAGAAACCCCATTTAGAAGGTAGAAACACTGAGTGTTAGGTGACCTGCCACAGGTGACAGGGCTAGTGAATGCAAATCAGAATTCAAATTTCTATTTTTTCTTTACTGATAGGAAAGACATTATTGCAAGTGGGAAGAAATGTGTTGGCATAATATTGAAGAATCGACCCCTCAGAAATGCTGCTTTTTGTTGGGGTGCCCTGTTGTACCCATCTAGCTATTCATTACCAGGAGCCACTGGCAATCAAATACTGAGATAATAAGAGATTTTCTCATTTCCCTTCATATTCTCATGCCCTTATATTTTGCTTTAATATATCCCTCAGAGAATATTCTTCTTAGATTAATTAATATAACCAACAGGTATCCCATATATGTTTCAATAGCCAGTTAACTATTTTTAACAGGGAGGAAAAATACAAACATTGATATGCACTTTTTTATAGCAGCATACAAACTAGGATACCTGATGATGTACAAATTAGTACAAACTAATAAAACAAAGGTAGCTTTGAAATAAAAATTACAAGTAAGATGCAATAAATGGCTTTGTGCATATATGTGTGTATATGGCTATTTCTGGATCTAAAATGGTTTTTGGCTTTTTAAAATTTTTATTAGCATAAATTAATTGCACAGGGTCTCATTGTGATATTTAAAGACATGCATATATTGTAGTTTGATCAAATTCACCCCATCCATATTACTCTTTCTTCTGTTACATGTTGAAAAAAATAGCAATTATTGTGGAGACGAAAATATGTCCAGAGTTTGACTTTATGAAGTCACTGACATTAAAAGTAACAATTCTGAACTGTGAAAAGCGTATCTGTCACAAATGCTGTATGGCAGTCATGTTGGAGGAGCTTCTTCAGTCATTTATCAAAACTTGGTTTGTCCCTATCCTGGTAGATGAACATGGTTTGAATCTACACTCAGCCTACCATTTAGACCTTGTTACTTGATACTCTGCTTCACTTTCCTATCCAAAAGGTAGGGATTGTATGTAAGCCCTGTCTCACTCTGTTGTTGGGGATTAAAAATCAACAGAGTACTTATGAAACTGTCCATCCACAGGGACATTTTGCTCCTTTCCCTCTGATTGTAGCTGTTTGCTGGCTGTTAAAGACCCTCTTTCATAAAGCTGTCACTGGCATTTCACTTGTACTTTCTTCAGTGGCATGTCCCTATGTTAATTATTAGCTGAAGTCATTTAGAGGAATCTCATGTTTTACTTGAGTCAAATTAGGGGATTTTTTTGGTTTTTTTTTTTTAGACTTTCACAATATGATCAATCAAAATTCCCCAGCATATGCTTTTAGGTAAAAGGATTCTCAGGGTGGAAATTTAAATAAATCTTGAAGTAAAATCATATTCCTCACAAATCATTTTAGGGAAAGTACTATATGAATAAAGGGACCTACTTACACATCTGACCTTCCCAAGACATTCCCAGTTTTACACCTTGACATGCACATCTTTCTTAAGAATGTGTGTTCACCTTCAAAAGCATGTAATTTGTGCAAGGTTTATTAGCCACCTAGCTGTAGAAGTGCTCTTTCCCGACTTAAGAGTCAGTGCTATCTAAAGACAAAATAGAACTAGGGGTATAGCTCAATGGTAGAATGCTTGCCTCATATCATATACACTAGGCCCTGGGTTTAATTCCCTAGCGCTGCAAAAAACAAAAACAAAAAACTAAAGACAGAAGAACCTGTTTCTTTACAGAAGAGGACTGGCAAATGAACTATTTTTGCATTCAGATTGCATTGGGCACTTGAAAGAATGCAAATAATGATACAAGAGACTTGGGACAGAGGAGATACCTGTAAATGAGCCTGTAGAACCTTCAGTGAGACCAGGGCAATGGAATTCAGGTCTGAGGAAGGTGGGTTGGGAGCTGGGGTAAATATGAGGTAATGGGTGGGACTATGGCTTCTGGGTTACAGATACACTTTTGAGAAAACAAGAATTTGAATATTAGGGAGTCTATATAATCTTAAATAAAGTCTGTTGTTGTTATTGTTGTTTTTGGTTCATGGTGACAAAGATTTTCCCTCCAAAAGTACTTTGCTATGTTATGTTCTAACCATGAATGGTTATAAGGCATCTTTGCTACTTGCGTAACCAGTGACTGGACACATTCATTAACGAAATGTGTGAAAGAAGCCTCTATGATGAGCTGGGTTGAAGAGGAGCTGGAGTTTTGTGAAGCTTCCCCAAAAACCCTTTCTTTCTGAGAAGAAATATACTGCCTTTTTTATCATCCTGCTAGGAAGGAGAGGCCAAACCAGGCAAGAGCACAAAGTAGTAATGGGTTAAATAGAACATGAAAAGCTCTTTGACAGCAATGTCTCACTTTGGAAGTACCTGTCCCTCCAATGCCAGTGAACAGTCAACATGCAAAGTTTAATCCTGCGTCTGGCTCTGTAGGTGCAGCCACATTGCACATCCATTGCTACAACAACAGCGTGGTATTGTAGTTTGGATGTTGAATGTCTCAAAAAGACCCCTGTGTTGAAAGCTTGGTTCCAAAGGTTGTGATGTTGGGAGGTGGTGGAACCTTTAGGAAGTAGGGCCTGTCAGGTCTTTAGGTGACTAAATGCATACACTCCAAAGGGACTATGGAACCTTAGCTGCTTCTTTTGTGTTGTTTCCTGGTCATGGAATGAGCAGTTTGCTGTGCCACACACTCCCCAGCATTGCCATCTACATACCCATCAGAGGTCCCAAAACAATGGTTTCATCTGTTCTTGAACTAGAACCTCCAAAATTGTGAGCCCAAGTAAATGTTTTCTCTTAATAAGTTAATTATCTCAGGTATTTCATTACAGTGACAGAAGGTAACAGAAAGGGAGGGAGGAAGGAAGGAAAGAAGGAAGGAAGGAAGGAAAGAAGGAAAGAAGAAGAAAGGAAGGAAGGAAGAAAGAAAGGAAGGAAAGACAGCCAAATCAGAGCCAAAAGTGCGTGAGTAGGAGTGATTGGTGTAATTTTGGAGCATTTTCCACAAAGAACAAAAAGCTCCTTTTTCTACCTCTTCCTGTGTGTTGAAGCATAGGAATGACCATGCCCCATCTTCCAATCCTGTAGACAAGTACAACACCCAAGGGAATAAAAATTTGAAAAAAATAAAAAAGAAGTTGGGTCCACTCATTCATCTAGATCATACAACCAAAGAGTTTTTAATCAAAGAAATGAACATTTATCTTTTTCTAAATCACTATATTTAGAGGTCTCTTCATTAACATAGCTAAAGTTCAGCCTTCCTTAATGCACACTGTGGCTAGGTGCTTACAGATTTGCTCCAAAAACAACTGTGAAATATTCAGGTTGTTACCAAGTTGCTCTTTAAATTCACATGCAGGCTGCCTCATTTTTCTTTCTTCTGTTGTAACTATTCTCATCAATAGTGCTGCCAAAGTTGAGTTCTTTCTCACGGGTTTGCAAAAAAAAATAATAATAATGAAACTAGGAAAGCATTAGAATTGCCCCATGTGGATTCTGCTCACATTTCTAAGCCAATACATTTAAAAGATTAAATGAAAATATCCCATCTACTGTTATCACACTCTGCTGTCTTCACCAATGTGCGCTGAGAATAAGAGATGGCAGCTTTTCAATGTATTGCTGAGATTCCTCTGGCTTACAGTGCTCCTGTCATTTCTATTTTCAACCATGCTTCTGTGATAAAGCGAGAAATAATATTCCAAAATGCCAGTAGCATTCAATAGAGGATATGCTGGCCTGTACAATTAGCATATTTTTTTCTGATAGACTAAGCACTTAGGATACAGTGATTTATGGGTCCTGTAAATATAGTGACAGTTGCCTGGATAAAAGAAGGATATGAAGGAAGTTGACTTTGTGTACTAATAAATGCCAAAAGGTGCACTAGGTTAAGAAAATTATGTATGGAAGATCTAGCTATAAATTTCTGTTGCATTTTCTGAGTTGAATTGCTTATGTGTCTGTATAAATTGCTAAGCAGAAAATAGGCAAGGAGCATTAAAACTTTAGTTAACTTTATTTTCTCAGGTCTATATAATTTTAAACTTATTTAGGACAATAGCCCATTTGTTTTATAAATCACAGTGTTCATTGCGATATCTTTCAAGCTGAAAGCACTAAATCATTTTATATTACTGAGCCCTGGAAGAATGCAGTATTATAGCTTGGCTGGCAGAACATGTATCAGTATGATATTGATCTAACCAGGCAGAAGAAAGCCATGCTGAATGCATGCCAAACTGCAAGGAGTGTTATCTGCAGACTGCAGGGTTGGTACAAATTCCATATTGCCGGAGGTGAGACTGTATTTCTTTTTTATACAGGCCTTATATAATTTTAATGACAGTTATGATCATTTCTTTAATCTTGAAGATTAAGAACATTGTTGTAGTTGAGAATGTCTGGAGGTAATGATTTGACCTCATGGGTAAGCTCACTTTCTGCCCAGAATGGGTTAAAATGTAATGCAGGTGAAATGCTCTCACTTTCTAAGTAGTTTATCTCTAGTTTCCAAGCCTGTTTCACCGAATTCGGCTGGATCCTTTAGAGGTGCAGAGAATCGACACTGAGAACATGGGCACAACGTGTGGTTGGTCTAAGTTGCCTCTTCCCAGAAGACCCCTAAAAAGTGAACAAAATATAATAGCTGTGAGACAAGGGTCTTAACTAGAATTTGCTGAGTCTAGGTTACTGTGTGACTATAACTTCTCATCTTACTTCCCAAGATCCAAGAGGCAGGGACCTCCTCTAATTTGCCTAGAAGTACAGAAAGGAGCCTATGGGGAAAGGATCAGAACTCTGTATACAGTTGTCATTCAGGCTCGTTCAGTGTGACTCACTGAAATGAAGAGAAGCAGAGTTCTGGAAAGAAGCAAAGAGAAACTGCAAGGAGAGAAATGGTGTACTAAATTGGTGCTGGCAGGGAGGGGCAAATTCTGTAAGGAAGGAAGGAACATGCTGTGCTGTGGGAAAGAAAATATAGAACTATGTTCAAATCTGACTTCACTGACTCACTCAGGGATATATGTACTACCTAGAGGATAAAGCAGAAGCATCACTGCTAGAAACTTGAGCAAGTCAGCTGTTAGACCCACTCCAACAGCAAAGAGCAGAACTGAGAGGAGAAGCTGATGGGTGGGGAACCTCTGCTTGGGACATAGATGTCAGCCCTTGGTCAATACTCATTAAAGGAATAGAGGGACAACCATCAGTAAACCAAACTCCCCATTAAATACACTTTAATCTGGGCTGCCTATACCTGCTTCTTCCAGATAGTTTACATTTAGAATTGTTTTCTGTTTGTTGGTTGGTTTTCTTTCTTGTTTCCAAAGGATATTTTGTGGGGTTAGAGATTCTCCCCTGCTCCTCAGTCATATCTTTCTATACCTGTGTCTTGTGTCCAAGTTGCACCCACATGTGCACACTTGTGTCTTGGTACAATGAATAGAATGGGCATTGCTGTATAGAGTTTGCCTTGTCCTCAGTCACTTCTTGTGCCTAGGTCCTACTCCATGACACTGTGCTATTTCTCCAAAATGCTGGCTGATTTTGCCTCTGCAGACACAAAAATCCAGCAGGAACCCTAAACAGAACATTTCCTCTTGAGCTGATGGTGAGGGGGCTTCTTCTTCCTCTCTCATGTCACACTCTGCTTGGCATGCTCCCAATACTCCAAGGAGCAGATGCTCTTCTTACCACCCCTCCTCTCTTCTCTGTTATAGTTATTCAAGCATGACTGGATATATAGAGCTAGGGAAAGCAACAGAGCTTCTGAAATGGCACTTGGATTTAAAAAACAGAAACCAAAAACAACCAAAATTTTCTGTTTATTTAATTGCCATATCAGCCATGTTTTAGTAAAATCATTAGTAAAATATAGAGAACATCTATTTTTAAAATTAAAGCACCCACAGCATTTGTTACATACTGACCTTAATGTTGCTGGTCAATAATTCCTAGGTTATTTTGATTATTTTCAGTAACTTTGTAGGAGGAGGTAAGGACCTGAATTGTCATCTCCCACATTCTGACTGCTGCCAGGTGTTGGTTATAATAGAAATAAATCTAAACTTGAACTGTCTCATGCTGCAGTTGAATGAGTTATGAGTCCAGATCCTTCTTTACCTGTGATTGTATAGTTGTAAACATGACCTTGCCATGGCTTCCTACTGTGTGAACTACTTCTGTACCTTTTGACTTGGAACATAGTAGGAAGTTTGTAGATCATTAGAAGCAGAGATATGAAATGCACTTTTAAGGTCTGGATCTTTTTTTTAACTTCTGTCCCCACAGTGAGGATAACACAATCCAGGTAGTTGCTGAAACTTCAGTGTCCTGAGAGTCCATAATTTGACCTATAAGGGCAGTATCAGTTGAAATTCAACTAGCCCATAGTTCCAGAAGCAAGGGAAAAAAACCCTGTGGATCACTAAAATATTAAGCTTGTTCTGTTTTATGTTATTGTAGTACTAGTCAACACATTTACCAAAATTATATAACATCTGCTAGTCTATATAAACAATATGCAAATAACAGATAAATATTCTGATTGATAACCAAACTTGTCACTTCTTTCAGAGTTTGTCAGTAAATAGTCACTATGTATGTGTTATTTCAAGAGCAGAACACAACATGTGTAGCCATGTACTTTTCTCCCAGTGATAAATCTGTTTTAAAAATAGATAACAGGAAAAGGAAATTGGCCAATAAAGTCAAAGGGAACAAAGAAGGGAAGAGTAATAAAGTTTTGAGCCATAGCTAAGCATGGAAGCTTGACGCTGCATCTTTTGAGAGACTCCATCTTGCTTCTAGAGGAATTTTGTGAAGGTAAAATTATGTCAGACATATGTGTGGAAAGGAGTTGTGATGAAAATATTACATAGAAGCAAGGCCAGATAAAAGAAAAAAAAAACTTGGGGATGTTACATACCATTGAAAACTCAAAGGATGTTGGAAACTTATCCAAATTTAGAAAGAATTGTGGTAATCTTCCAAGGCACAGAAAAGCCATTTTTCCATATTGTAGATCATAGGAATAGAAGGTGAAGGCAAAGCTGTCCAAACCACTCTTGATAAGATTTTAACAAAGAAATAAATTCTTAGTATTTCCAACATCTCATAGTGTACTGAAAAGTATACCTTACTTTTTTTTCATTTCTCTTAAGCATTTTCAATGTTTTGACAAAGAGTTTTGAAATAGCAGAGGATTAATTATCTTATCATTTTAAAGATATCTTTGCCCAGTTTCAGCTTATATTAGTCATTTTTACAAATATCATAGTACTGTGTAAACCAATGACTGCCTGGTAGATGGATAGATGGATGGATGGATAGACAGACTGATGAGTAGTTAAGCAGGACAGATACACAAAATACAGATACACATGATAAATAATGTTATTCCATCTATAATTTACTTTAAACTACTTCATCCTAGATAAGGTAAAATATAAGTCCTTATCACTTATTTCTACTTCACACAAATAGGTTAAAGGTAGGATCCCAGCAGTGCGTGCCTGACATATTGACAGTCTTCTAAGAAAGGTCTCAGGATTCCAGTGAGGTGACTGGAACCCTGCCCTAAGAATACTTTCATACCTGCATTATGGTTAGTGGTGTACTTAAAAGAATTGGTTAATTAATGAACTGAAGAGCTTGCAGGAAGTCTGAGTTTTTGTTGTTATCCAACATTAATCTATTGGAGCAACTGAAATTTAAACTGTGTTGATCAGAGATTTGTGTCACTTAATTAAACTATGTAGCAAAAATTCATGGGTATGGAAATCAGGCAAAATGAGGACTGACCATATGTTTTTTGTGTGTGTGTGTGTGTGTGTGTGTGTGTGTGTGTGTGTTCAAACCATGAATCTCTAAGGCTTCTTTGTTTCTGTTTATATAAGAGGTATGCTTCCTAGATGCTGGGGGTAGCTACTTGAAGAATTTGTTATTAATCCCTTAGAATCTGTATCTCCTGTTTGCCAAGCATAGGCCCTCTGACTTCTCTCATTCTTCTCTCTGAGTCACCCAAGATAGAGAAATGCCTCCTATACTGTGTCTGTGCCTTCCTGCTGTGTGTTTGTCCTTCTCCCTCAGTTGTTTCACTAGGTGTCCCTCTTAATGTTGACAGATGGGTATTTGCTCATCTTGGGGGGAAAATAACCTGCCCTTGCTTCCTTACTTCTCTCAGGGTGTCTTTTCCCTTGTTGACATCCTCTAGAGTCCCATGGCTATTTCCTCCAGGGCCTAAATGTTTTCATACTATTTAACTGGGCCTGCCACACCTCACCAGGGTTAAGAATGCTCACTGGGAGGATAAAGGTGTTCCCAAATCATGTGGATAATAAAATGTAGGTTCTTGAAATTGTATCATCATTTAGAGTACAAAATGCATTCATTAAAAAACAAAATCCTCTTGTAATGAAAGGAAACATTTGCATTTCATAGGGAGCACAGAATCTCAGTCTTCTTTGTCTAAATGAAAAATAAAATTAAAGATGGTGAGCCAATTAGGAACAAATAACCAGAATATATTGTCATGACAATAACCATTCAAGCCAGTTTCTGTTTATCCTATTCAATATCTTTTAGGCATTTATTATCCACAGTCATTGCAAAAGCCACTGACCAGTTTCTAAATGCCAGGATTTTAAATGCTTGTCAAAAATGAATTGGTACCTTATTTTTGTAAGGACACTTTGTAATGCAAAAGGGCAAAATAGCATACTCTCCCAGGAAATATGTGGTAAGGAGGCTAAACCAATATTTTTCTTTTTAAGATAGATAACATCTCTCTTCACAAAGAAATTGAGTAGCTGATGTCTCCTCCAAACTACTGTTTAGACATTTAATAAGAGCCATCTTATTCCAGAGAGTAAAAGGCAAATACCAGTTGCCTCCTGAGAGAGGGGCAAAGAAAGGGCAAGGAAGACCTCCTGCTGCCAGCTTTTGAAGAACCTGCTGTTATCCTCACCCACAAAGGGCAGTTGGTCTTTGAACACTATAGTATGTGCAGCAAGAGAAGCCTGGTTCTGAACTGTCAGTCACTAGGTTAGAGTCTCTCTGAAATTCCCCTCCAGGCAATGGCTGCCATCTGTGCAGCAGGCAAGGGTCAAGGGAAAACAGACACCGGAGGCTTGGGCCAGAACCAGGGCTAGTTAGGGAGACCACTTGGGGCTCAAGACCAACAGAACCAAGGGAGGAGGAAAAGCCCAAAACAGACCCTGTCACAGCAGCCCTGGGGAAATGCTAAGCAAGGGGACAGAAAATTTGAGCCCATGGGAGGTCTGTCTGTGATAGCAGGAGAAGGAAGTTGGTGGTTCTGGAAGGAAGGGGAATGACTATAAAGAAAAGCCAGGACCTGTTTCAGTACCTGTTATGGGATCAGTATAGCTCTCTCAGGTTCCCAAAGGTGTTTCAAAGAGGTTAAGCTAATTAGAACAGTGGGACCAGATTAAACAACTTTGGTCCCAGATGGGATCCACAAGTGATCCCGGTTTCCTTTTTATGACTAGTGTGAACTCAGTTGGAGATTTCTAAGAGACTTTTTTTTCAATTGAATTTAGGCATAGTAAGTAACCAAACCAACATTTTAATATGTCCTTCAGAATACAAGAAGGAATATAGGTCTTCTTGGGCCTTGCAAAAGGCCCAAGAAATGTGAATTTTTAATGCAAGTTGTAGAAGGGAGAGTGGAGTGTGAATAAATAACGTAGAGAAGCCAGTCCAAAGGGGTGCCAGTGAGTCAGGCTGTGATGGAGTGATTACCCCTGTGCTTCTGAACCTGTCAGGACACCCTGGAGATGAGGCAGAGGGAACTGGCTCCAACAGATTCTCTGACTTGACAAAGGTATTCCTCCTACTGTCTGTGTCTCATTCACCCCTGAAGGAGGGTAAGAAGCAGGAAAAACCAATTGTGTGGAATGTTTCTAAAGGATATAACGGGAGGCTGCCATTGAAATATGCTAAAACAACTGCTGCTATAATTTCAGACACTGTGACAAGTGGTAGTTAATTTTGACATTGCTGTCTGTTTGTAGAACACATTTATTCTAAGCACAGTTATTGATCTCTTCTTTTTTAGTTAAATGAGAATCAGGATCTTTACTAAATGTATTTTCTTGAAAAAAGTATATTCACCTAATAAGCAAACAATAGACAAGGGACAAGGACTGGGGAGGTGCTCATAGTTGAGCACTTGCCTGTCATGATATTGTCCCTGGGTTCCATCTCCAACACCAGAATTAAAAATAAATAAATAAATAAATAAAAGGTCAAAATGATCATGAGTATATTAAGCAGCAGGATAATCATTTATTTTTTTCTCTTTTTTTACTTTAAAGCATATCAAGTAGAAGGAGTTTATACCAATTCAAACCCTTGGCACATGTAAATAAATACATGTTTAACACAAAATGCTTTCTTAAAACATTAGAGGAAATTTTAGCTATTTTGAAACTCGGTAAAAGAAATGTTTCTATTTCCTGTGCTATGAGTACCAATGGACAAGTGTCCTAATCAGTTAAGGCTTCTGTAGCAGAATACCATAGACTGGGTGACATAAACAGCCTGGACCTCTCTCATAGTACTGAAGGTCTGAGATCAAGGTGCCAGAACGGTTGAGTTCTGATGAAGGCCCTCTTCTGGGTTGCACACCATATCTTCTGGCTGTATTTTCACATGGCAGAATAACAGAAGCCTATCTCTCTGCTTTTTTGTAAGGACATAATCTCATCATAGGGCTCCATCCTATGACCTAATTACCTCCCCAAAGCTCCACTTGCTAATATCATCCTCTCAGGGGTTATGTTTTCAACATATGACTTTTTGGGGCAGGAGCACATTTAGTCTATAATAGCAAGGAATAAGTCTGAGATGTATGTCAGCCAAAGCAGCATCAAAGATAAGTCATCATGTATTGCTGTTTTCACATAGGTATTTGCTATGTTTTTACTCCATTTAATTTAGCAGTTGGAAATGTATATATCTACCTACAGAGACAAGATTATGGTGTATCTGAAATATCCCCATGTATTTCTATGCCATTCGACAAATGCCTGTTCTCTGAAAGGTACTGAGGATATAAAAAAAGGTTTCACTTTGATGTCTGCCTCAAAGAGGGGTTGGTTCGAGAAGGTAACTAACAGTGAGCACTGTTTTTGGTAGTTTATAAATATTAAATTATTTAATCCTCAGTAAGATGAAGGACAGCATAGACAACATATGCAATTATGCCAACTTGTGAGATGTAGTTTAGAGAATGCAAATGATAGAAGTATCTAATAACAATAAACTGCTCCCTTAGTAACCTTTAGTGTTAAATACTAAAGAAGCTATTGTTTATCAGGCACACACTGAGTGTCAGAAACTGAGCTGAGCACTTGATTTATATTAGATCCTCCCAGCGTTCTTAATATTAGCTGTTTTCTGAGTTTTATAAGTGAGTAAATGAAAGGTTCTTGAGAATAGCGGTTCTGCCTTCATCTGCATGCAACTAGACTGGATCTATTTTAGAGTCAGAGGGTCTTTGTGGAACCTGAGGTTCTCCATTTTTAGCAAACTGCAGGTGATACAGATATTTCTAGTCCACGTAAGCACACTTAGATTGGCAAGGCCTGAGATGCTCAATGACTTCATCAAGAATAGTGGAGGGGGAGAATATAAGTGTGATCTATTTGATACTTTACCACAATATATCCCACCCAGCATAACAATAAAGGGAAATAAAGAAAAGTCCATGAGGTTGATTCTCAAAAGAGAGAAAATTCAAAGAGATATTTGTGTTGTTTGAAACTTTGAGTGTACCTGCCCACTCTGTGCTAGCTCTCCCTTGAATTTGGCAGCTCAGCCTGTGAGATGCTCACAAAGATGACTATAAGCCAGGATACTAATTTCTGTCAACTCCCAGGCAAGAGTAGAGAGATCTGCCATTGTCTCTTCCACTAAGTATTTTGTGGAAAGTAGAATATCAATGAGCGATTTTTCCTGGAGAAATCAGAGTGGTTTCCTGAAAGAGGTGATATGTAAGCTAGAGCTTGAAGACTGGAGAAAATTTTAGACACATACATGCAAGTATGAATGTGTATATACATATATAGGTAATATGTTATTTAGATATTGAATAATACGAAGTGTATATTTTTTCTGAGGTAAAATCTACCTACTACCTATCTATCTATCTATCTATCTATCTATCTATAGCTTCTAGGTAGAAGGAAGTGTGCATGAACACAGAGAGCGTGATATTTTGATTGTGCTCTTGGTTATAGCCTCTTAGATCACACAGTACTTTAACTCTCCTGCTCTTACATGAGGGTCACCTGTATATAGGACACTTTGAGTAGCTTATTGATCTACTTCCAGGTGTTCCTTTCTTATTTATAAGAGACCTAGTAATACAGGTCTTGGAGCTCTTGATCTCAGAATACCACAGTCCTAAATCTAGTCAATTCACAAAAATAATTTATTTGAATTATTTGATGTTCTTATTTCTGTTTTCTTTGAATTAAGTTGCCTTTGATATTTGCCTTGGGTAATTCAACCTTATTTCCTCAAGGTTTATAAAGTTTTTCTGTGGCATCAAGATTGGAAAAGAATATAGCTGATGTCATTTAAAGTCGTGGAAAATTAAATATTTTTAATTTTTAATTTTAAATATTATTTAAATACTATGATAGAGCCTAGGAGTTTGTGGGATAAGGTGCAGTTTATTTGTTGGCTTTATTTAAAATAAAGTTCATATACAGCAAAAAAAAAAAGAAAAAAACTCCTACAGCTTATATTGAAGAAACTAATAAAACTCAATTTCTGTGATGAAGCCTCATTATTAAATTACAGTAATACATATTCATGTTGGCTTTTTTAAAGAAAATTTTCAGTGAGACAGTGTTTGCAATCTTATAGATACTTTGCTTACAAATCTGCCTCTTACATTCTTGCTTTATTTTGTGTGTTTGTCTGGTACTAGGGAGAGAACCCAGGGCCTCATATATGCTAGGCAAGTGCTCCACTCCTTGAGCTATGCCTCAAGACCTTTTCTCTTTTTTTATATTTTGTTTTTGAAACAGGGTCTCACTAACTATGCCTGGACTGGTTTCAAATTCATGATCCTCCTGCCACTGCCTCCCCAGTAGCTCAGACTACAAGTGTTTATTTACTCCATGCCTGAGCTCATTAGATATTAATAAATATATTGCATGTCTACCTCAAAGAAGCAATTAAGAGGCCATACATACATTAAAGATAAATTATCATAGAAAGGATGGTGGTAGTTGTTATTCCCCAAATTTCAAGGCCAAGATGGAAACAAAGTTGCATTCTGAACTGTACTTATTTAGTAATTATAGGTAGATCATCTTTGGGTGGTTTCTTGTGTTAGACTTTTCATTACTGTGACACAATGACTAACAGAAGCAACTTAAGGAAAGGATTTATTTTTGGCACAGGGTTTCAGTCCACTCCTTTTTTTTTAAATTGTTTTTTTTTAAATTGTTTTATTATTCATATGTGCATACAAGGCTTGGGTCATTTCTCCCCCCTGCCCCCACCCACTCCCTTACCACCCACTCCACCCCCTCCCTCTCCCCCCCACCCCCTCAATACCCAGCAGAAACTATTTTGCCCTTATTTCTAATTTTGTTGTAGAGAGAGTATAAGCAATAATAGGAAGGAACAAGGGTTTTGCTGGTTGAGATAAGGATAGATATACAGGGCATTGACTCACATTGATTTCCTGTGCATGTGTGTTACCTTCTAGGTTAATTCTTTTTGATCTAACCTTTTCTCTAGTTCCTGGTCCCCTTTTCCTATTGGCCTCAGTTGCTTTTAAGGTATCTGCTTTAGTTGCTCTGCGTTAAGGGCAACAAATGCTGGCTAATTTTTTAGGTGTCTTACCTATCCTCACCCCTCCCTTGTGTGCTCTCGCTTTTATCCTTGGTTGCATTGATTCTGAGTACATGGTGAGGCAAACATTATAGCAGTGGGAGCCTGTGGCAGAGTCTACTCACGTCATGGCAGGCAGGAAGCAGAGAATGCAGAACAGACGGGGATGAGGTGTGACCTTAAAAGGCATGTCCTTGTGACCTCCTTCCTCTAGCTAAACTCCACCTCCAAAATTTTTAGACCTTCCTTAAATACCACCAACAACTAGAACCAAACCTTCGACAATGAGTTTGTGGGGGACATTTATTTTTAAACTGTAACATTCTGTGACCAGCTACAGCCAAGTGACAAAGATTGTAATTGTCATTGTATTTCTTTCTTATTTTAAGAATATATTGGTGTACTTACATGCATATATTAAGCAAAAATCCTTGTTTTCTTTTCTCTCCTGTCCTTTTATCATGTAACATAACATTGCTTGAGTTAATGTCAGTTTGTAAATGTTACTAAATCTGTATTACCATATTTAAATTATAGATTTACTCGTCATGAGATGAGTAAATGGTAAATGTTCCTTAAAAGACTTTGCCACCTGTCCTGAGAACGGAATCAGTATGCTTTAGGTTGTATGCAGGATAATTGTATAATGCCAGGTAGAATTGTGACCTTCTTACTGTCTTTAGTTGGAGATTAAGTATGGCATAAGGACATGTGTTTGGGTGTAAAGTTGACAAGGGGTGGACTTGTGATGGTAAATCTTGACTGTGAACTTGATTGGATTGAGATAACTAAGATTAGTAAAGCACTTTTGGTGTGTGGCTGTGAGGATGTTTCCAGAGATGATTGACATGAAGGAAAGCAAATGAGGGAGAAGAACTGCCCTGAATGTGGTTAACACCATCCAATAGACTGGAGAACAGATGGAATAAAAGTAGAAGAGAAAACCAGCCAATACTGTAACCTCCATACTTCCTGAGTGAGTGTCTACTGCTGCTGCCACTGTCCATGATGTCAGACTCCAGATTCTTCAGCCTTTTTCCCTAGAAGCTCTCTTGAAACCTTCTAGGCTTTCAGCCTCTGACTGGGGCTGCATTATGGGTCCCCCTTGTCCTGAGGCTTCCAGGACAAGGATTGAGCAGCTATAGGGTTCACTGGCTCTCTAAGATGCAGATAGCCATTGTTGAACTATCCAGCCTCCAGTTGTGTAAGCCAATCTAGTAAATCCCTTTTTATAATTACATAGTGCACATTACATTACATTACAATATATATTATATTAATCATGCTATATTATATATTATATTAATTTCTGTTCCTCTAGAGAAACCTTTATAATTCAGGTTTCACCAGACTTTCACCTTCCCTCATTGAACTGGTGGTTTTGGTTTGTTTGTCTATTTTCAGTTGTTGCTAATGCTGACCCTGTGGGCAGAAGTAGAACTAATTGGTGCTTATGAACAGATCAGATCCTTTATCTTTGCACTTTAAGTCATATTTACTATGTGAGGTTTTTTTTTTTAAAATCCTTCATGTTTCTCCTCATCTTTCCATGGATAGCCCATGAATTTTGAAATGAAAACTCCTTTCAACATTGCTAACTGAAAGCTTCTTATCCTTTTCTACTTACATCTTAAAAAAATCAATAACACTTTCAGTTATTAGTTGCCATTCAGTATGAAGTTCCGTTATATCTCTGTGTATTACTGTGTGTCCCTACTCATAATGATACTGAAGAAACCAAAACATTGAAAACTGATCTCTGTTGAAACTATTCCAAGAATGGAGGAAGAGAGGGCATAAGGGAGAATGGTGGAGGGGGTGAATTCATGTACATTTGATATATTGTAACAACTTCAGTAAACACCACAATGTACCCCACCCAGCACAATAATAAAAAAGGGGAGTGGGGAGGAAGAAAGGGAATTTATCTCACTGTATGGGGATTGGCCCCCAGCTATTTCCCTCCATTTTTCTTTCATTTTTGACAGCAATGATGATTGTGTCCTGTCTCCATAATTGGATTTTTGACCATGAGAGAGATATGACTCACAGCAAGTTTTGACCACACCTAGTGTTGTGATTTAAAGGAATCTATGTGATCTTTGACACAAGTAATTTTCCCAGGTTGAGGTCAAGAATATGGGATGTGACCATGAAAAGGCCTGATAAGCCATAGTTGTATTTGAAACACGTGAAGCCGTGAGGAGGCATTCATATTAGGTAATTATTTTCAGAGAATTTTCTGTTGGCCTTCTTAAGATCATTGACTTAATGATGAGTTATTGACCCCATTTTCCCAGTGAAAATTTTGTTTGTTTGAGCATCCATCACTCAACCTGTGCTTATCCTTCAGTCTTTTCTGGAACTTCCTCCAGATTGTCATCAGCATCTGTTTTCAGCAGCAGAAGGTTCACACCCCTCCCCCACTCAGAAAAGCTGCCCTTTAGCCAACATTTTATGTCATTTAATTATTTGCAATATTCATTAATTGGTAACAGCCCTTCCAGATTCTCATTAGAATTAACAAGATTCTACTCTAATTTATAGATTATGTGTCACTCTTCCTCATCAGCTTGAAAAGGGCATACATATTTCGAAATAACTTTGAATCTTGGAATTTAAACATTTTTCCCCAATGACATCTATTTTAATGCACATGATTGAAAAGATGGGCATTTGATCTTAAAAAGTTGTGGTTTGCAAAGGAAAATAGCAGCCTCTAAGCTTTCACAGGATTCCTGCCCCTGGGGATATTTCTGAGACTGAGATTACTTAGGAGGAGGCAGAATTCTTTGTAAAGCCCTTGCCTTTACTTATACTGAAATGAAAGGATTGCCAGAAAGGGGCATGAGCTGTCCTTCAAAGTTCTGCATTCTAGGCTTATTTCTGTCCCTCCCTCCCTCCCTCTCTCTCTCTCTCTCTCTTTCTTTCTTTCTTTCAAGGGAGGGCACTGGAGCTTGAGCTCAGAGCCTTTTTCTTGTTAGGCAGGCACTCTACCACTTGAGTCACTCCAAGATTCTTATCAACAAAGTGATGTTGGATAGACTATAGCAACTCTCAAGGCCTTATTCATCCCATGTGTAAGATGGAGATGGAAAAATTAATCTTAACCTCTGCATATATTTTAGGATTAAAAAACTAACTAATGCATAACAAATGATTTTGCATGCTTTGAATTATTTATGCTATTTTGTAACTTGCAGTTTGCTGACCTAAATTATAGGATTAAAGGTTTTTCTTTAGGGAAGATTTATGCTAATTTATAGGATGACCTCACCTATTAATGTTTAAGACTGTTTGCTTCCTGATCTCTTAAGATTTTTTTTTCCTTTCTAATTATGTACCACAAGTAGAAAGAAGGCATTAAACCTTTTTACACATGGTGTTCTGAGTGAGGAATAGAGAGATTTTAATTCTTCTACCTATTTTAATTCTCAAAGCTGTCTAAGGCAGGTGGTTCACTATGTGAAGAGGAACTTCTTGGGTGTTCAGTGGACAGCAAGGGTTAGCATGATGCTGGGCTATCCCAGAGGGCCTTAAGGAAGAGGCCAGAATAGGATGGAGTTCTTCAGGGCATGGTCTGCATTTGGGATAATCAAGTCCTAATGTAATCTCACCTAATGACATACTTCTGTTACTGTCCAATTTTATAGGTAGGACATCTGGAACACAATCTTGCCAAAGCCACCCAGCAAAACAAAGAAGCTGCAGTGTACATCTGTGTTGTCTTACTACAGATTGTCTTATCTTAACCATTATATGGTACCACAGTTGTTGCATAAGTGATTGATGAGTGAATTGATGAATATTAAGTAGACATGAGTTTTCTTCCAGAAAGCTCTCATGCTATAGGGAGATGTTTCAGAAGCAGTTCCTTCTGAATATTTAGTAAAAAACTAATCAATTTGAAGATTTGGATGCCATTTGCATAACTGGCATCTGTGATGGTTAATTTTGGGGTTTGAGTTAAAATATTTTAACAAGCATGATTGGAGAGGGAAGAGACACCAGTGTTTACACTCAGCATCATTATCCTGTGTGAGAGCATGGTGAGATTCTGATGTACTCCCTGTCAGTCCCAAGCACAGGTTCTGGCAAAGATAAGGTGCTTCATAAAGACTTGCTGTGGATGAATGCTTTAAGCCTTTCTCTCATCCATTCAATAAATGCAGCATAAGTCCCTGATGCACTGAGTTAGGGCTGTGTCATGTGCAGAAGGAAGAAGACACTGCTCTTATGAAGACAAAAACCAAATGATGAGATGCTCCAGTGGAAACAGGGATGGGATTGTGGATGAAAGCAATGAATATGCTAAGCGAGGTGAACAGGGCGCTCTGGACAAGTCACTAACACAGTAAGTAAAGGTGAGACTTGAAGGATGAGAATACACTTGAAACAGAGTATGTGGACAGAAGTGAGAGAGCATCCCAGGGAGAGAGTAGTATGTGCCAAGGCCCTGAAGAAGAAGTGACATGGCTGGGCTGAGAACCTGAAGGATGGTCATGGTTACTAGAACAAAGTCAGTGAGGTACAGAGTAGGAAGAAGTAATATTTTATAGGCACTAGAGGGAGTTTTCATGGAAACACCTTTCTTATTTTTGTAATGATGTAAGTCTTACTATTTAGAAGAATTAGTAAAAAGTCTTTGCAAATAATCAGACCTTGGGCAGATTGTCAAGCTAATTTACAAAACTAGGTTTAAGAATACTTTTCTTGATTTGAGTACTTCTTTTTCCTAATTTTTTCCCAACCACTGCTTCAAAGTATGGTACATTAAATCAACTTGTGTGGTACCATCATTGATAAAACTAAGGTAAATATTGTCAAAGTGCATGAAGATAGAAGGAGAATAAGGTGAGTGTAAAACAACATAGTAACTTGGGGCAGGTTTCACAGAGTTAAGGTGATTGTCAAACAGGAAGAAATAAATGTGAATAATTCAATATTAAAGTGGTTGGATGACATAGATGCTAAGCCTTCCTTAATTTTCTACATAGCAATCATATTAATTTGTTTACATAATCCAAGTATTAGGTAAGTATTAGGCAAGTTAGGGTAATTGCTGATGAATACAAAACCTTTCCACTGCTTATAAAGCATGTCTAAGTCCTGTGAAAAGTTAATCAGAGAATGTAGAAGAAATACTTCAAATAGAACAGCAATGGTGACACCTTACATCCCCTCTGTACACTTTTGTCCTCAGAGCACATCAATGGATGTCATTACCAAAGTCAGCAAATTACAGGTTGGCCCAGGAAAGTTCAATGATGTTGTTAGAGCTTCACCTTAAATTCATAGCAAAGCAATTCGTTTGTTAATTGTGCCTTCTTCTGCTTCCATCACTTGTGAATTCCACCTCAAGTGCTCAGAAGTGATACTCATCAAAGTGAGAGTGATATTTAAAGGTTTTTCATTCCTTATTGCACAACATATTTGGAACCTACAGGAACCTGGGAGATAGGCAATACAGATACTAATGGCCCAGGTTAGAGACAAAGGAACTGAGGTTGAGGGACCTGTTTGACTTTCCCAATGTTATACATCTAACTGAGTACTGACTTCTGAGTATATTTTTCTTAAAAATATTCTGAGTACAGTACATAAATATAGTCACGATTTATGTGAACTTAGAAGTAGATGGACTTAGCAATCTGGTTTATTTTACATTGAGACAGGTATTGTTTCATCTATCCAAATACTAAATTGAATTATTTTCTCTTATGACTACTCTCTCAGATGTTATTAATTTTCATGGGCTTTTCATTTCTAAAACTCCATTCAAAATCTTAGCATCACTATTATTTTTTAATTTAAGTAATCAATTAATTTATGTACTTGAGATTGAACTTGGGGCCTCACATTTGCCAGGCAAGTGCTCTACTACTTGAGCTATGTCCCTAGTTCTTTTGCTTTAAATTTGTTTTTCAGATAGAATCTAGATCTAACTTTTGCCCCACCTAGGCTTGAACCATGATCCTCCTACCTCTGTTTCCTGAGGAGCTAGGACCACAGGCATATACCACTATGCCCTGTATATTTTTTAATATATATTCAGAGTACCTCTAGATCTTTTATAGCAAATTTCTTTTTCTTCTACTAATTTTGTCTCTTTCTTCCTTTCTTTGCTTCTTTCTTCCTTCCTCCCTCCTTTCTCCCATTCTCCCTTCCTCCCTGCCCCCCTCTCATTTAATATCTCCAACAGGCTTTTAAAGCATGGTCTCTTTTGATTCTGTTTCAACTGTAGAGGACCACTATAAGAAATTTTGCAAAAGCAGCCTAGATAGCCACAGGGATCCCTCATTTAGACATAAAAAGGAAATAGAAAGGATGTTAAATTTGGAAGCACATGGGTATGAACTATTTCTACATGCTTTTAAAAAAGTGTAGATTTTTCATCTCTTAAATTGTCTTCAACAGGAATCTTCCTCTTGAAATATGAGTGGGAGGCAGAGATAATCTGCCCTAGATAGCAGGACGCAGAGATGAAAAGATGGAGTTTTTGAAGCAGATAATGGTGAGGTCAGCACGAACTCTATTACTTCTTGTCTTGTGAGTGTATAAAAGTTAAGTAACCACTGTGTGGTATTTAACTTATCTGTGAAGATGGAAAGGATGAGCATGTGCCTTGTAAGGCAAGAGTAAGCAAGAAATGGAATAAATACATAACTATGCATAACTTATCTTTGCAGTTCACTTGTGTACCCAGTTGCATAGGGATGGGCTTCTCAACACAGTTATCCTACTTTTGTTGTATATTGAGTGCTTAATATCTGCCCGAAAATCTGAACAGAGCTGCCAATTAAATGGAGAACAAAAAAAATAAGATCTCCCTCCTTTTGAAATTTGCGTGTTAAAATAGAAAAGTAAACAAATGATAATGAATTTTGAAAAATACTATGAAGGAAATAAATAAGGTATTTTAAAGAAAATAAAGAGAGTGAACGCTTATGTGGTTATGGATTGGTTTTTGAGAGATGTTTGAGACAAAATCTAAATGGGCATGAAGCATGTGATCAAATATTGAGGGCAAGAATGTTCCGGTATGGAACGTAGTCCTGTAAGAGCTCTGAGATATGGCTAATACAGCTAGAAAGTGAAGCTTACTCAAGGAGTTTGTGGTTATAATTCAGCCCTCTTCAAGAGGTAGATGGCTGTGTCCTCATCAGACACTCTTTCAGCCAGTTCATGAAATGGATTCATTGAGCACAAGAGACTTCATTTCACACGATAATAGTTGGTTAAATTTACAAAGTTATAATATTACTAAGTTACTACATATTTAAAAGTTCAAATCAATTCTTGATGAAAATTTCAGAAATATGTTGACTTCTCTTAAGGAAGGAGATGGACAAAACTAAATTAAACATTTCATTTATTTATATTCTTATTCAACCATTCATTTATTCTTCCTCACTGGCATTTGCTAAGCATATATTCCCAGAGAGTTTGGGGAACAAATATTTACATAAGCTACCATGATGGTAATATTGCAAGAGAGGAAAATGTCATGTGTATATAAAGTGGTGCTATATTTCAAAGAAAGAAGATGTTATTTATAGCTGAGAGTTTTTGGAAAACTATGCAGACTAGAAAACCTGTGAAGTCTAAGTTGGCAGATGTAGTGAGGAATCTTTTCCACACATGGAAACTTTTAAAGTTTTGTATGTGATCTATTTCATGCCAGGTTTTTACTTAGACTTGCATATAAGGTATATGAGAGAGATGAGCATATTAAGGTGACACTATAGATAGAGTAAGGGACATCACATGTCAGGAAGAGAAATGCAGGCATTTTTATTTAATGTCAGTAAAAATTCAATTCAAAACCTATGAAAGATTTAATGTTGGAAAGAAAATTTTCTTTCCAACTACCATTTATTGCAATTAAGTCCAAAGTAAAATATTTACCAATTAGATAAGTCTTCTGTTTGCACTGAATAGCATTCTATTAACTATATATCAAAGAAATGGCAGGTTTACAATTTGCTTAATAGTGGCATATAAGCATTCAGCAATTGAAAAGAACAATGGTGGTGTGGATAAAACTTTTATTTATGTCTTAAACATATTTATGAGTAGTAAATTAGCATTCCATTAAGAATACATGCGGTCATATTTTGACTGGGAAGTGGAAAAGGAATGAGCCAGAGTCTAATAGACAAAGAGATGCAGTGAGTCTGCGCTGAGTAGAAAAAAGTAGTCAACCTTGCTTCATGAAGAATGTGTAATGCAACATATTCCTGGTTTGTGCTGGTTGCTGAGTTGTCTTGATGGATCATTATCAGAAGAAACTCCTTCTTCACTGTGCCCTTGTTCTAATAACTATTACTGCATAACAAATGAACCCAAAGCCTAGAGGTATGAAACAACAACTGTTTAGCTTTGTGGATCATAAATTTATGGTCCAGGGTGGGGGTGCTCTTGGAATCCCTCACATAGTTATAGGGAGATACTGAGCTGTGGTTACCCGTAGGCTTGATTGGGTTGTGCCTCCAAGGGTGCTCATTCATGTGGCTTGTCAGTTAGGCATGTCCTTTGCTTGTGTTACCAGCCAAAATGCCTACTTATGGTAGCTTCGGCTTGGCAGTTATAAAATAGTCAGAATTCTTATATGGGAACTGGCTGATAGAGCCCATTTCCTTATAAGAAGAGTGTTAAAAAATGTGTGGTCATTTGAAAATGTGCAACAGTTCCCATATTTAAATAAACAAAAACTAATTCACTGAGCAAATTTAATATTTAATGTAAATATTTTGAAGTTAAAAAATCCACCTAACAATGAATTTATCTCCAGTATAAGTTTTTTGAAATACAGATTTCCAATAGTTACCTTTGTATGTAATGGTAAGTAAAGTCAGAAATATAACATATTTTTCATGAGCTATAAGGTGCAATCAATTTTGTGACACATTACTTTGTGTACCAGTAACAGAGAAAACAAATCACATACAATGTTATTATGACATTAATTTCAAGTGCTACCATAATCAAGAATGTTAATTTCAAAATTGATGAAAAAACATTTTGAAGTTCTCTGAACTCTTTCTTGAGATATAAATCACATATCATAAACTAATCCCTTTTTATTATAGAATTCAGTGGTTTTAGAATATTCACAAGGTCTATCAAAAATGAATTTTGAAACATTTTCACCATTCATTTTCTCCCAAATCCCAAACTCATTAGCAGGCACTCCCCATTTACCCTTTCATTCAACCCCTAGCAACTACTATCAACTTTCTGTCTCTGTGGATTTATCTATTCTTGTCATTTCACATAAATAGATTCATACAATCTATGGGCTTTTCTGTCTGCCCTCTTAATAACTCAAGACTCATTCATGTTGTAATACATATCCATGTACAGTTGCAGTCTTCATTATTAGTGTCACCATTAAAATATGGTCCTCTTTCTTGTTTGCTTAGTGGTTAATAAAGCAAAAGAAATGTTTCCTATTATATATGTTTAGAGTGCAATAATAAGATGATGTGTACATGTCATTATTTAGTAATTGCTGAAAACTTGCTTTGAGTGGAAAACCAAGAAAGAATTTACCCTTGTTATGCATCTGCCATATATGCAAAAGGGCTTCATACACCTAATATTTCCTTTATCTAATTGTCTTAGTATTGATTATGTAGTACAAAGTCCTTTAATTAACTGTGAACTTTTTAAAAAGTTTTTAAAGTGGTAGACATAGTAAGGGATTTCATCATAACATTTCCCTACATGTATACATGTACTTTGATCAAATCCAACTCTTGATTACTCTTCTTTATCCACTATTGCCATTCCTACATCCCCCTTTTCCTTCCCCTTCCACCTCCCTAATAATTACCCTTTTGCTTTCTCCACTCTGGTTGGGTTTGATGAGGAGGGGTGTTTTATTTTTCTGCTGTTTGTTTTCTTTTGTTTTCCCCTAGCTTCCACAAATGAGAAAAATCACAGAACACTTGACTTTGAGGGACTAGTTTACTTCAATAGTGAGCTTTTAAGGAAAGATTGCTAGTCACTAAATCCTACTATCAAAGCAGAATATGTAGCTTGATTGCAACCCTCTAAATCTCCATAAAATCAAGGATAAGTTTAAGCCAGGCAACTGAGACCTGGCATTTTGAGGAATTTGATGGCTGATTTATTTATTTTTTATTCATATGTGCATACAATGTTTGGGTCATTTCTCCCCTCTTCCCCCTGCCCTCTCTCTTACCCACCCCGCTCCCTCCCTTATCCTCCCTTACCCCTTGATACCCAGCAGAAACTATTTTGCCCTTATCTCTAATTTTGTTGAAGAGAGAGTATAAGCAATAATAGGAAGGACCAAGGGTTTTTGCTATTTGAGATAAGGATAGCTATACAGGGAGTTGATTCGCATTGATTTCCTGTTCATGTGTGTTACTTTCTAAGTTAATTCTTCTCAAACTAACCTTTTCTCTAGTTCCTGCTCCCCTTCTCCCATTGGCCTCAGTTGCTTTAAAGTATCTGCTTTAGTTTCTCTGTGTTGAGGGCAACAAATGCTATCTAGTTTTTTGGGTGTCTTACCTATCCTCATACCTCCTTTGTGGGCTCTCGCTTTATCATGTGATCAAAGTCCAATCCCCTTGTTGTTTGCCCTTGATCTAATGTCCGCATATGAGGGAGAACATATGATTTTTGGTCTTTTGGGCCAGGCTAACCTCACTCAGAATGATGTTCTCCAATTCCTTGATGGCTGATTTAGATGAGCAGAAAGGCTGTGGTTGGTTCCAAAATATGACAGGGAAGTGTTAGCATTGGTAGATACTGTCATCCTCATGTGAGCTGCTGAGCTGAGCATCATGGTAGGAGAGAAGAGACGTGGAGTGAGAACTGAATTTTACCAAATGAAGTCCATTTGGTTCTTCTGTCTTCATTTAAACAAACTCTTGCTGGGAAGAAGGAAGGCTAAAGAATCTGTGATCAATAGTATAACTAGTACTGAGCAGGACTCAGGTTGAGAGACCATGGGCATGTTTCTGTGCCTCTGTTGTCCTCATACATCAAGTAAAGAGATCAACAATTAGAAAGTTCCAAACCAACTGCTATTTTCTTCACTCTTTTGTTATTCTCCCCATAGAAAACTGCACCCTAATCTTTGGATTCTGGACATCCCATATCAGAATGCTATGATATTTCTTAAGGTTCTAGACATTTGAGCATTTCCTCTAGAGTCTAAGAAAATAAGTAGGAATCCATTACCAAACTCTGAGATGCTCCACCAAAAACAGAAGGCCATTTCTCTTTGCATCCTTAGGTTCTACCATTGTTTGGCTGGGTACTTGGTTAAGAGAAATGGAGGAAAAATGAAAGTATAGCTTTGGCTCACAGAAATTCCATATGGTTTTATGTTATAGAGCCCTAATTAAAAAAAGATTTGGAGATAAGGAGAAATAAAAAGGGAGATGAAAAAGAAAGTGTAGATAAATTTTGTCCACATAACAGGAAAAAGCTGATTCAACTAATCAAAGTAAAGTTAGTGACAGAAGTGGGTCCAGAGGACATCTATGGAGCAGTACAGGAGCCACTGGCATGATTTTAGGTTTCAAGTATATGATGATTTTTAAAATGTTTGTACTTATGTACTGATGTTGTAGGAGAAAAAACCTAACTCATCTAGATTGTGACTTTAGAGTCAATGTTCATTCAGAATGGGTAAGTAATAATGAGCTGCTTTAAATTAATTTTAAGGCATATTATATTAATAATATGTAGGTAAGGTCAAAATCATGAAGAGAGGAAAGAACAGATATGGTTATTCATATCAGTCAAATTGCTCCAAAGAGACAAAGCTGATAGTGTATGTTTATAGAAAGAGACAAAAAGTGTGGGGTAGGATGGTTCTGATTTTAAAGAATTGGCTCACATAAATGTGAAGGTTGGCCAAGTCCAAAATCTGTAGTGATAGGACTATAAGATTTCTACTCTTAAGGCAGAATTCTTTTTTTTTTTTTTTGAGGAAACCTAGACTTTTGCCCTTGAGGCCTTCATCTGATTGAATTGAGGCTCCTTACATTACCAAGAGTATCTCTTTTATGTTAAGTCAAATTTTCTCTTTTATGTTAAGTCAAATTTTCATAAATATTAATCCTATTTATAAATACTGTCACAGCAACATCAAGGCTGATGTTAAACAAAGTAACTAGTCATTGTAGTCCCCCCAGATTGACATTACAATTAATCATCACACTGAAAACACTCATATAGTAAGTTGGAATTCACAGATGTGGAGTTGCTTGTACGGTGGATTCTAAAGGTGACAATTCTCAGCAGGGCTTTAGAAATGAGAGATTTACCAGCAATCATTGTGCCTTCACATGTTCATTTTTATTCAGAAAGTCATACAGTCTAGAAAATTTCCTTCTTATAGTTGCATGTCCTAGCACAAAGTGAAGTGTTTGAGGGCTTTCCTGTTGGGTTCATTTTACATAGGTGTTGCAGTATTGCATTGTAAGTGTCTACCATAAATGTTTGCCCATAATTTGTATGCAGATGGAAGCAAAAAGAAGGAAAAAACAGAAGTCTTATAATTATGCTACATAAAATTATTAGGCAACTTAGAAAATTGTAAATGGAAAGCTTCCTATCATGCATAAAAATAATTTTGATTTTGACATATAGAGTTTAATGGGAGAATGATTCTAGAGAGACCACACTATTAATTTTTCCTTTAATTATTCAAGCATATTCGTTTTAAAGAAAGTGATATCTCTATAAAGTTGAGTCACTCCTTGTTTGTCTCTTTGACAAAGTTCACTTTGCAAAGCTACCTGTGAACTGTAAAATTGTTACAATAAGAAAAAATATTAATTATACCCTCTCCTTATATTGTAAATAAGAAACTGGTGATTGATAGATTTTTCTGAAGCCTAAAATACATACATTGTAGTCTTATTTAAGTAATTAGTGGTCTTATTATTGTCCAAACTATATTAATATTCTTAACTTTCATTTTTGGTGTACACAAATGTTTATGCAGATATTGCCAATACAATGGTAAATATGTCTTATTACAAATCATGAACATGTTTCCTCTCAGTTCCTGTTACAGGTGATTTCTTGTGAACTTTAAGCTGAAGACAGTCAATGTTTAATCAAGGAACATCTTCCAAGGGTTCAAAGTATACCACATTGGCTTTTGCATGTATCTAATAGATATTGATCTATTGTGAATCAATGTTTGGTAGTGTTTTAGGGACTGTAAAACTTACATTTCCAGACAGTGTTCCAAGGCTTTAGTATGACATGTAGTTGACCTATTTTGGAATGCTTGTCCTAACTCAGATTCCCCATAGGGAGTTAGTTCATTCTTTTAACACCTGCCTATATAATGTGATTCTGCTTTGTCTTACATAGCAACAGGATTGCATGATCAAAATATACATCTTTTCATAGGAGTTTGACTAAATGACCAAGAAATTGCCATCCATTTGCATAGAATACCAGTCTGTGAGCATTGTCAGACATGTAAGTTAATATGCAAGTGTGAGAAGGTTGTCCAAACAGTGGAGAGGCAGAGAAGTAAAGTAAGAACCATCTAGACCCTTAGACATAGGGAATTTATGACCCACAGGATCATAAGGATAAATCACCTGCTCTTTGCTTGACTTGCTTGATAAGGTTCTTGCTCTGATTAGAAACCATAGATCCCTCCTATCAACATTGTTCTTGATCTGTTTTTTTCAGCCTCATATAACAACAGCACTTGTATTCTGCTTCCACACATCCCAGCCATTTCAGTGTTTTGGGTGTGAATCCTTTATTTTATCCATTCATGTTTTGATTGTAGAAACGTGCCCACTAGGCAAAAGTGTTATAGAAAAGTCAAATCTCACTTTTCCTTCAGACTCTGTCTTTAGTGGCCTGCTTGATTTTATGCACAATGCCTCAATTCTCAGACTTTTCATGTTAAAATGGAGAAAATCGTATATTAGTGGAAGAGTTCTCAGGATAATTAGTAGGATGTTCTATACATATGGCCCTTGTAAATGACCAACATTTTGATTATTTTAGTACCATTTTTATGGAAAAAAACTGACTCAGATTCTAATTAAACTTTTAACACCCAGATCAAGCACTTTCTTGAATCAGTCTTTAGGATCATTCATTTTCCTCTGAGCTCCATAAAAATCTATTTATAAATTTTGTATAAACTTAGTTTCATCATGATGACCTGTTTATAGATTTCTCTAAAATTAGTACAGCAACTTTTTCTAGCACTCCGAAAATATAGGCAAAGGAGGCTGAACCCATAGTATCTAAGAGTTGATCTGGTCCCATCAGAGATACCCTAAGGAAGTGATTCTGAGTTTAAATTCAATGACTGAGTAGTGGCAAAGGAAGAAGAGAACAGTATTAAGTAAAATACATAGAAGTACATGTGAGAATATGGGGAAAATGTGTGTGAAGAAGGAACACAGTGAAAATGAGGCTCTTCCAGATGACCGGTGAAGTTGAGATGAGGATGTTTGCTTGGGTTGTGGTGGGGCCTATGGGGCGCACTGAACAATATTGATAACATTAGAAAAATGATGATTAATAGCACTTTTTGAATACTTCTTATATACCAAATGCTCTTTGAAGCCTTCAGTACTTTAACTTAATGACACTATCCACAGCTTGCTATAGCAGATGCTTTTATAATCTCAGTTTTACAAAGGAGAAACTGAGGCACAAAGAGTAAAGTCATTTCTAGAATCTTCACAGTCAAAGACATGGAGTTATCTAGATACAAAGTAACTAATGAGGTCCAGGCTTCCTGGTCACTACCATTATCCAGCCCAGCTTAATGAGCAAGGGAACCACTGCGTAAGTGAGTTCCCAATCATATCTGTGGGGGTGGACTGCTCTTTTAGTCTGGCCACCCAGAATACTTATTGGAAGGAGGCCAGAGGGGATGCTGAGACCAGGGAGTTGCAATACAGAAGTTCAAATAAGTGATGATGGTAGTTTAGACTGGGAGAGTTAGTGTTATTTTGTGAAAGGAGATTTCAATTTAACCAGAATACCTTGAAGTGAAGGCTTTGAATTGGAAAGAAGGCTTTAAATTGCTATCAGAATTTGTCATTTTAGTGATTGAAACATTTCAAGGCCAAATATGCCATGCTGTGCCTTTATGGTAGGGACTGTTTGAGGAAAATAACTACCAGCTCATACAGCAAATGATCCCTGAAATATGGGTTCAGAAAAAAAGGTAATGCATCTCATCTCCAGGTAGGGGCTGATTAAGCTTCTGAACAACCAGGTTTGGGGAATATCTTTAAAACTTAATTAGCTGCTACGCGTGAACTAGTGAGATCACATCATCCAAGGTCAATATTTAAGAAAGTTTGTAAGGTTAGAAAAAGCTAGAATGTTGGCAAGGATGTGGGGGGAAAATGAGCCTTCATACACTACTGATGGTAATGTAAATTAGTACAACCACTATGGAAAAGAGTATGGAGGCTCCTCAAAAAACTAAAAATAGAACTGCTGTATGATCCAGCAATTCCACTGCTAAGGAATATAGCTGAAAGAACGTAAATCAGGTTACAATAAGGGCACCTGCACATCGATGTTGATTTCAGCATTATTTAAAATAGCTAAGCTATGGAAACCGCCAAGATGCCCTACTACCAATGAATGGGTTAAGAAAATGTTGTACTTCTATACAATGGAATCTTATTCAGCCACAAAGAAGAATGAAATTTTGTTGTTTGCAGGGAAATGGATGGAACTGGAGAACATCATCTTAAGTGAAGTTAGCCAGGCTCAGAAGGCCAAAGGCTGCAAGTTTTCTCTCATATGTGGAATATAGACCTAATACAAACACAGCAGCATTGTGAACAATAGGTCACACTAAGGGGAGGTCACATATGAGAGGGGGAGTATAAAAGAATGGAGTTAAGAAGGTGAATAATGTTGATATACTCTATACAAGAATGAATATAGAATTTTTAAACCCGTTGAAGCCACCATAAAAAGGGAACTAAGGTAGAAAGAAGTAAAATAGGTAAACCAATTCAGGTTATAGACACATACATGGAAATGTCACAAGGAAATTCCCTATTTAGCTATCTTAAACAAATAAAAATGTCATTTTTTTATTTACAAAGTTAAAGAACAGGAAGGTAGAATAGGACCTGTCTGAGGGGGTTGGTAACAGTGGGAAGGGGAAAGGTGGGGAAAGGGAAAGGTGGGGAAAGGGTACAGGTGGGTGAATATAGTGCAAATACTGTGTATACATGTATGTAAATGGAAAATTGACACCTGTTGAAACTGTTCCAGGAATGGTAGGAGAGGGCATAAAGGAAAAATGATGGAGGGGGTGAATTCAATGATGATATATTGTAAGAACATTTGTAAATGCCACAATGTATCCCCACCCAGCACAACAATTTAAAAATATATATTAAAAAAGAAAAAGAAAAAGCTGTCTGTACGTTTTATAGATGTAGTGGACATGACAGCAGAAAAATAAAGTGTTGTTTGATTACTCAAGTCAAAAGAAGAGGTTAAAAACCTATGTTTGCATCATTTATTGGGAGCATTTGTGCTTTGTAGATAATTATGACACTATTCTTTGTGTGCATGCCCCTATCTTTAATTTATGCTATTTTGGAAGAAAGCTCACATGTAAATTTGTTTTGAATGCTTTCATATGTCTAAGCCTCACACATTTTCTCCACAGATTTACTGAACTGCTTTTTCAGATAAAAAAGACGTTTTGTAATCGATGGTCCCTAAGAAAGCAAATTAAAAATTGTGCATTTTATGGGTGCAATTAGACAGCCTAATGAACTTGACCCTATAGGGATAAGCAGGAAATATGATGGATGTTTATAAGTAAACATGTGTACTAAGCCTTAATCTAGACTACTTTCTATTGCTACACTACTAAGAGGTGGATGGAATAATCTATTTTGAAAAAGTGGAAATCCATTAATAGAAATGACACTTGCATTTCAAAAATGATCCATAGATTTTGATTTTTTTCCACTAATTTAAGGCAAACCGAGCCACCAAGAATTTGAGGAAAGTGCCTTTGGATAATTAAAGCAGAGTTTAAATGTTCTAGAAATATCTAGTGGTATTTTCAAACGGGAGCGCCTGCTTGGGTTTGGAACATTGTGTTTTCTTTGGTTACTCCTTTCAAACAGGAATAGGAAGAGACAAAGCACATTCAGAGTTTATAGATGCTGGTGCCGATGACAGAAAAACTAGTTTTATTTCTACTCATACAAATTACTAATTCTTTCAGGTAAATAATTCTATTTTAATTCATTTTTCTCTTCCTTAGAAAGACATCAGCACTCAATAAATTATACTTGCTTAGTTAACTGAGTTTTCCTTCATTGCAGACTTACATGTTCTTAAAGAATTATACACCTTACAAATAGATGTGTATGGTATCCAAGCCCAGTGACACAATATTTTAATTTCTTTCTGGTTTTTTACATGGTCTTTTTTGTCTTGTTTTTGGTGGTGATAGTGAGATTTGAATTCAGGGCCTCACACCTGCTAGGCAGGTGCTGTACCACTTGAGCCATGCTTCTTGATGTTTTTGCTCTGGTTATTTTAGATATAGAGTCTCTCTTTTTGCTCAGGTGGGACTCGATCACAAGCTCCCATTTATACTTTGTAGTAGCTGGGATGACAGGCATGCCCCTCTGCCCACCTTGTTTTCCCATTGATATGGGGTCTCAAGAACTTTTTTTGCCTGGATTGGCCTAGAACTGCAGTCCTCCCAATCTCAGTCTCCCAAATAATTAGGATTACAGGCCTGAGGCACCAGTGCCCAGCTTCTGTCTTTTACATGTTTTCTTCAACAGACTAATACATGCACAAGCTCTGTCGCCTTGTGTTGTTTTTCTGGGAAGATTTAATTCTGCAGCTCAAGAGATATCATTCAGGAACCATTTTCTCTCCATTTTTTTCTAAGCAAATAGTTAGAATGAATACCTGACTCTCACCTTCATCTACCTCAAAATGTCTAAGCAATGTTTCTCTAGTTGGCTGATGGCTCAGTCTATGTTTCTGAATCTTTTCATGTATTTTCCATGCTGACGTTACTGTCTTTACTCTTGTGTCCCCATAATGAAGGAAATGATCCCCAGTGATCCTCTCTTGCTGAATTGGTTGCACAGTTGAAAACATTAAGTAATATTGCTGTTCTAGGCAGAACAGAACTCTTAATTAGAGATGCAATGTATTCACATTAAAACTGGTTATACAGCTCATAACTACATCTTAATGGTCATCAATTTTTATCTTATACTATATTTGTTTTTAAACAAACAAATGAACCAAATGAATTAGATTGAAGATACACAGAGCTGAATTTATTGAATACTCCATATCTTATCTTTTTTTGCACTGTAAAAAATAATCATTCCATCTTATGTAAACTACCTAAGAAGTGTCTTTTCCTTTGAAATGCTACAGCTTTGTTTGGTCTGATCCAAATTATGTAAAGTGGTATAGCAATTGTGGAAAACATTTTAGCAGTTTAAGTTAAACAGATAACTACCATGTGACCTCACAGTCCCTCTTTTAGGAAATAATCCTAAAAAAATGAAATTTGTGTTCATATATAATCCTGTGTTTATAGCAGCAAAGTTGCCCCAAATTTGAAACAATCTAAAGGTCCTTCAGCAGATGAATGGTGGATAAACTCTACTTGGAAAGCTATTCAGCAATCAAAGGGGACTATATTGATACATATAGTCTGGATACATTTTTGTAGGCATTATTATAAGGAACAGTGGCCAAATTAAGTACTTTGAGTATCCCATGGATACTGCCAGGAGTTTTCAGTGGGGACAGGGAGGGTGTGAATATTAAGGAGGGAGCAAGAGAAAATTCTTTGTAGTATAGGGATTGGTCTGCAGACTATTTCTTCTGATCGTTATAAGAATCTTTGCACGTGTTGAAACTTTTAAAACTATACATCAAAAAGTGAATGTTAGAAAACATCTAAGTTATCTGTGAACAAACCTTCGTCAATTCTAACACATACAATAACCCCTTCTACTTATACCTGCTGTCATTTCCCAAGGCTCTGAAACACTGTGTAACATCCTGCTTGGTTTTCCAATGAAATGGTGCTTTTGATCTTTTTGTGACATATGTGGAAGTTGTGGGACCACTGTAAGGAAGGAGAAAATGAGTTCAGATACTATGTCAGGATGAGTTAACACTTACTTTTTAGACATGATATCGAAGAGAACAGAGAAGAAGTCTAAGTGGCAACAATGATGTCATCTTTGCATGTCATGTAGAGGCTTATGGAATTGGCTTAAATGGAAAATTATGAAAGTCTTTGCACCCTGTTCAAGAAAGGACTATTATGTAAGAGATCTGGCTACCCCCAGCAGATATAGGACTAAATTGTCAGATGCGGTACACCTGCAAAAACTGAATTTCCCAAAAGCTTCTTAGTGTTTATTCAGCTTGTTATTGAAACTTTATCGTCCCATTTGTTTCTTTATTTCTTTTGTTGGCCAGAAATTAAGATGGCATTAAAAACTGGGTTTAGGCCCTATTCTGTGTCTGCTTGCTCCCTTAAATTAGAGCATGTCCATGTTATACCAGTCCCCAAATATCTGTAGTCAATGCTTTGTGGCATTAGCATGTCTTCTGAAAGGATCTCTTTCTACCTTTGAAGCACCTTTAAAGTTTCTGGAAAAAAACCACATAGTATTGTCCAAGAAACTGAGTTCATCTGGTTAAGTTATTTCAACTGTGGCCACTTTAACTGCAAACTTGTGGAGGGAAAACATTAAACCATTTTGTCAAGCAAGAGTTTGTTTTTGCCTATCCTAGACCAGACATGAGCTGAGTATATTAAAAGGTATGTATATTTGGGAAAAGGGAATGGGAAAAGTTAAAGAAAAAAAAAAAAAGAGAAATTTTCATGTTAAGCACAGTTAAACAGTATTCCCTCCAGAATGAGTCTTGAGAACTTGTAATGTACATACTGTGACCTCCTAAGGAGCTTACTGTGGAAGCTCCGGTTAATTTTTCTAGTGAACTCTGTATTCTTAGTGTTTTATTCTGTACTTTGCAAAGTGCTTGTATAATTGATAGCAGAAGATCACCTTGCATGTCTTAAATATTTAGCATTTACTGTTATTCATAAACTGTCTGAGGACCAAGAAAGCTGTAAGCAGTGACCTACATGTAGTTTGCCAAACTGCTGGTGACACACAACCTTGTTTTCCTGAATTTACTGCTTTCACATTGAAATTTAGCAATGCTAGCACTAATCCCCAGAGCGTGTCAGACTTCTGGAAAGAGTATACATACCTATTTGTTTTAATGTTTTGAATAAACAAATGATCTAGGTAGCTTTGCTATGTGGTAAATTACTTTCGATGCTTAGCTAAAAATTGCTGGTTAAAAATGGCAGAAATTGCAACCAGAATTTGTTGATAATGGTATCTTCAATGTATGTTTCCCTAACTAAACTGAGTATATGAATCACATATTGTGTATAGATATTTTAGCAGCTGGAAGAAAATACTAATATGCAAGTATACTTTTCTTTTAATTACTTAGATTGTATTTTTGCTACATTTGCTGTTTGCCATAATTCAGGAGTGCTTTGATGAGTGAATTAGCTTTTCAGCTTCAGATGAAGAGACTATGCAATCAATAGAATTTTGTTCAAGAAAATAGATTATACACTGAGAATTAATTTCTACAAAAAGATGTTAGCTTGTCATTTAACATTGCTTTTTCTAATGTCTAAAGCAAATATACAAATTCAGTATCAATGTAGCACTATATTTAATAAAATATAATTATGAATTTATACTGTCTTAGGAAATCTGTGTTTTATTAGTAAACCACCTGAGTTCACCAGACAATCTGTAAAATGCTAGAATGCTGGCTTAAAAATACTCTAATATATTATCATCATAATCACGTATACCTAATTATTGAAGAAAGAGGACTGAATTGTACGTATTGTTATTAAAAGCGAATTTGAAAGAGTAATTTGTTATATGTTAATCTATTCTTACTATGCTTGGGTTCTTCCTGGAAGGAGTTAAAACCTTAATTGACCAATCTTTTGACTAAGCTGAATATTTAAATTGTTCTTAATTTGACCAAAACAGTAATGTTTCTCTGAATCCTTGTATGGGAGAAAACACACACTCTCAAACAGTAATTACTATTATGAATATATCATAAAATTATTGTGTCATTTATATTTAATTCTATTTTTAAAGTTTTATTGAGCAATAATTAAAATATCATGAAATTCCCTTTTAAACTGGGCAATTCAAAAGTTTTTGTGTTATATTCACAGAGCTCCTCAACCATCTCTGTTACTTCACTTTAAAATATTTTCATCATTCTGCAAAGAAACTTCATGTCCCTTAACAATGGGGAATTTACCTGTTCCTCATCCCCAAGGAAACATTAATCCACATTTTGTGCCTATGTATTTACCTAATATGAACCTTTCATATAAATAGATTAATATAATATGTCTTTAAATTAACAATGTTAATTGTTAACAATTAACAACTAACAATGGAAAGGGTTACCCATTCCATTTTGTAACAGGATCAGCACTTCACTGTTTTTTTTTTTTTTTTTTTTGCAATACTGGAGATTGAAGACAATTGAATTTCAACATGGGTTTTGAAGAGTTATCAAGAAACTAATGAAATTTACAATAATCTTTAACCTATCAAGAATTTATAACAATTTAATTATATCTGCCTCTAACAACTGAGCCCTGAAGTTCATGAAGCAAAAATGACAGAATTGATGGGAGAAATAGGCAATTCAGACTATGGTCTCCTGCATTCAAGAATGGATAGAACAATTAGGAAGAAGATCAAAAAACAAACAGACAATTTAGCAAAACTACAAACTAACTAGACCAAACAGACATCTATAGAACCAGTCACCTAAAAAAATGCCAACATTGTTTTCAAGTTTACATGGAGCATTCTCCAGGATAAACCATGTGTTAGGAGATCATTCAAATATCAATGAATTTAAAAGAACGTGCTCTTCTGCTCACAGTGAGGTTATATTCTAACCAACTTATCAAGGGTTAAAAATACTGTGGGTAAAAGATACATTTAATTGACCTAACCTAACAAACATCATAGAACAGTCACACAACACACTATACTACTGGGTTGTTTACCCTTGTGATCACGTGTCTAACTGGAAACTGTGGCTCTGGGCTGTTACTCAACCTCACAATATAACATTTATCAAAATTTAAAGTACAGTTTCTACTAAATACATATAATTTTTACACCATCATAAAATAGAGAAATCAGTGTAAGTCAGACATCGTTAAGTCAGGAGACTATATTTAGACCACACTTTCTTGTTTTATTGTGCATCATTTTCTATTTTAAGTAATATAATAATGCCGATTATAATAATATAATAATAAACCAAATCCCCTTCCCCTCTTGCTTTTGTGGTTGCTACTTCTTGTTGATGTTTTCTTGCTGGTGATTTTCGTAGTCTAAGGCTAGATACTGTAGTCTGTATTTTTTTGTCATGGGGGTTCCTGAAGTCTCTGCTGTTCTTGCTTGGTGTTCGGGTAATGATTAGATTATTGAATACCTTAAATCTTCAACCAGTATGCTTCTAAACCTCTGCCAGGGGCTCTGGGTGACATCCATCCTGGGGTGTTAACAGCTCTACTTCAACCTTCATTTCTTATTTGTGGAAAAGCTGATCAACCACAGTAAAAAATTACAGCTTTCATAGGTCTTTCAGGATATGAACACAGACCTACACATGCATGTGACTGTCTCATTCTCTGAGGATATGTTGGATCTTTACAAAGTCCCCTACTTTCCTCGTATTTAAGCTCTTTGGTGGCTAACCTCTTATTTGCTCCAACTGGTATCAGCACATCAGAAAGCTGTGATTTAAACAATTGTCTCTGATTGTAATCAACAATGCTCTATGAATTGAGTTTCCCACTGCATGAATCCAAGTTAGGGAAAATAAACCCAGTTTTATGAATAGAACTTTCCCATGAGGAAAAGCCAAAGAGTTCAAATAGGAACAGTTTATAATGAAGGATATGTGTGACCCTCCCCCGTGCAGTGTCAACTAGGTAGCTGAGTTTTGTGGCTGCTGATTTTCAAAGTTATGCAAACAAAGGAAAAGAAGTGGGGTTAGATTAAGTTAGAACACTAGAAGACTAACTGCTCACCAAAATTTATCCACTTATTTCCCATCCAAGTACTAACCAGGCCCAACTTTCCTTAGCTTCCGATATCAGATGGGATCGGGTGCGTTTAGGGTGGTATGGCTGTAGATTCACTTTTCTTAAATTAATTATTCTGGTATTTTAAAAGTCTTTAGCAAATATTCAGAGTTATGATAAAGTAGATTTAACAGCTACTTGCTAGAATTCTAATGTCTTCCTAAGAGAGTTGGATCCTTTAAATATCCTTAATCCACCATTCTGGAAGTGCCTCCAAATTTAATTAAATTTATAAAAGGGTATTGATTCTAAGCTTATTCACAAATAGTTAATTTTTCTGAGAGTGGGTCTTGCTATGATGTCCATGCTGGCCTTGAACTCACGAGTCTCTTCCCTTAGGTGTCCTACTTCCTGGGATTACAGGTGCATGCACATCATCCAGCTGAAAACATTTTGAAATATATGAATTATAGCTCTTCTCTGAGATAACCATGTTAGCATACTAGTGTTTATAGTCTTAGTCCAAATGTATAGGAGGTTCTTTAAAATATATAATAATACATAATATTCAGCAACTTGCATTTTTATATAACAATAAATTTTGGACTTCCTTCCATGGGAAAATACGTTTACATATATTTATCTGTTGGTCAAACTCATTCTAAATTCCAAAGGATGGGTATGTCATTTCTCTTGAGACCAAATATCCAGGTTTATAATATTTTTTTAACCTGTAGAAAATAAGACAGTGAGGAGGTGTATATATACTGCTGCTTTTATTTCTGACAGGTAGAGTCATCAGAGTGCTTTTGTGTGTGCTAACATACTCTGGAATTAATGAATCAAATGTATGTACCAGTTCATACCCTGTAAAGTTCCTGAATTTTCTGCCTATAGGCACTTACACAAATACATGGCTGACAATAATTACATCTAACTTAAAATAACAATGTCTAAAAGTAAGATTATTTCCTCATTCCTCTGTTCACTGACAATTTTCATTTCTGCTTCTACCTTCATTTTCCTGCCTGTTCCATGCTTATTATGTCATTTCTTCTTCTTTTTCTTAAAACAATTTGCAGTCATTGTCACTACTTCTTTTTCCTTATGGCTTCTCAAATTTCAGTCTTGATTTAGACTCATTTATTCATTTACTTGTCATATATCACATTTTAAAGTAAAATTATATAATGTATTTAGAATGTATTTGCATATATGGCTTTTATTTTTAAAATTTTTTGGATATCTAGCAAATTCTACTATTCATTAAATAAAAATGCTTATGTGCCTATTGAATTGAATCATTATTTTTCACATATCGAGTCTTAACATGGCTTTGTTCCTGTTTCTGAAATGTCTACCTGTTCATAATGCTTATTTATCCAATCTTATGCCAACATATTTGATTGCAGTAGTTTTATGTTTAAAATTCCAAAAGAAAAAGTACCAGTTGTTTCCTTTCTCAGAACTTTCATGCCTGCTCTCAAATACGTGTTATCTATAGCATGCCAAAGTCATTTGTTTGATTTATTTAAAATTCAGATTTTGTTTTAAATTAAATTACATTTAAATATTACTTTGGAAAAGTAATTAATACATATGATATGATGACTTATTCAGGAACATGAAATTTTATCTGTTTGCTTATGTTTCTTGTATATGATCTTCATTACATTCTATAACTTTTCTTAAATTGTGTCTACCCAATATATATTTATATCACATCTTATCAAATTAGCTTAGGATTTTAAAACTGTTTAGTAATTTGTAGGCTTTTCTAAGTATAGAATCACAATGTCTGTAAATTAAAGTTTGCATTTTTTCTTATGGGATTTTTCAGATCTGTTATTAAGTTTACTTATCCAATTGCATTTAATAAAATTCTTTAAAGAATTTTGAATAGTAATCTAAAATTAGCGTTTCTGTGGTATCTTTTACTGCATTTTAATTAAGAATGGTTGTTCCCATTTCATGGGTTTGATTAATTTTATCTTCAGATTTGTAAAGCTGTGGTGTTTTGTTCTTGTAATATACTCCTGGATTTGCTTTACTAATGTTTCACTTTGAATTTTGTATTCACTTATAAAAGTAATTAGTATGAGGTGGTTTTATGCATGTTCTGTTTATTTGGTTTGGCTATTAATAAAGTTTTCTGTTATTATCATACTGTTTGTTTTCGGTTTCAGACAGTAAGTTTCAGAACCCTGCATGTTATTCAATTGATTTTATTTACATTAAATAGGTATAATCTCTCATAGGAAGATTAGTGGATCATACCTGGAAACCCATCTGGCCCTCAGGTCACTTCAGAATGGCAGATTATCTTTCTCATGTCTTCTGTGATCACTGGATTGCTTAGTTTTGTCCATTTTAAATAAATTTATAAATATCTTTATATATATAGTTATCTGTTGGTTATCATATATAATGTACTTTTTTTTTTTTTTGCTGTATTAGGGTTTTAAATTCAGAGCTTTGCACTTGCTAGGCTAGTACTCTACCACTTGAATCACCCTTTCAGCCCTTCTTGCTTTAGATAGTTTTTAGATTGGATCTCCTGCTGAGTGCTGGGACTGCCCTTAAGCTGCAATCATCCTACTTCTGCCTCCCAAGTAGCTGGTATAGATTTACAATACTACAATTTTTGCTCTACTCGTTTACCAAATATTCAGCCCGTCTAGAAATTTACCTATTTACCTATTTCCTTAGGTTTCTAAGTAGCGCCTTCCAACTTTATTTTTATGCTGTATTTTTGGGAAGCTTGCTTTATTACTTATAATTTTTTACTCCTTAATTCCCTCTGCTGTTTTATCTCAGCTTTCTTCAATGCTTGGTGTTTCTTAGAGGTTTTAGGGTAAAACATGGTCATTATGATAATTGGGGTTATACATAACCAGTATCTTACTCTGTAGCCTTCCTTGCTGGAAGATAACATCGTGGGATTCCTATGGAGATGGTACCTTTTTCTTGAATGCTCGTGTCAGTTTTGAACCAAAATAATCAATTTACCTATAATCCAGGTGACTGCACAAGGATAGATCTCATGGCAAATGATTGTAATTCTCACATCTTCATTCATAAAATTAATGCACTAGATACTTAAGATATTGCATATTGGTTACAATAAATGCTTTGATTTTCCATATTGTCTCATTCTAATTATGAAGCCTGTGTTGCAAATGACTTCTAGGTTTCCAGAGTGAGTAAAATGACAGTTTCATTGTTTACCATGGTCATTGCTGACTATAGGAAATTGTTCGCTGACTCAGCTTAAATTTTGAAAATGTGCACATATTCTGGATTTCTTCCCAGAAGGGGATGTGACTTCAGGTCATATAAGTGGAGAACAAATCTCTTTGAATTTAGAAATTTGTGAATTTCCTAAGGCCCAACAGATTAGCAGTTAATCTTTCTTAGCTAGATTAAGTCCTGGAGCAATTTTTTCGACTTTTAGAAGTGATATTTTTATCTGGATAGTAGTTATTTTGCTGCAGCACCAAAAAATAAGCACTATAAAAAGATTATTTGGTTAATACCAAGAAGAAATCAATGTTAACTATAAAAAACGAAGGAATAAATTATTAAAGTCTGCTACATTAAAGTGCAAATTCCATTTACATATCTGGCGCTCAAGTGAAGCCACAAACCACTATATATGTTAAGGATTTTTCAGAAAATAGTGTTTGTAGTAGATGCCAGTCATTGTCACCTATGGGTAAGGAGGGTGGTTTGTTAGACAACTGAAATGAATATAGTAGAAACAACTTTGGACTTGGTGTCAGAAGATGTAGTTCCAAATTCATTGCTTGCTATTGAATAATTCTGTGAACTTGATAGACACTAACTAGACTGAATCTTCATTTTTGCATGTATAAAATGTTTTATAAATGGGTCAAGTTCAGTGACTTTTCTAGTTCTTCTGGAGCAATGAGCAGGTAAGTAATGAAATGGTGCTGTAGTGATGAAACTAGAGTTTTGCACCCAAGGTTCAAACTCCTGAGATCCCATATGCCAGGTCTGGCCACCCTCCCTTAAACACCAAATAAAGAGGCATGGTGAAGGCAGAAAAAGGAGATTTATTAAATGGCTCAGGACATGCTGTGGGAAGAGGCAGAGTAAGTACTCAGCTCATCTTTAGCCATCTTGGGGGTGCAGACAAACAAAAGAACTGGGGGCAGGAAACAAAGGTATGTATAGTTAAACAGTCCCAGTCACAAGCATTGTTTGGTTTGTTTCATGACTAGTGGGGCTGGAAATCTTGGTCAGGCAGGTGGTCTAGTCTAGTTCTGGGAAGTTATCTCCTGGAGAGAGCAATCTGGTTCCTTTTTGAGAGGATTACTCTGGCTCAGGATGTGAATTTTCCTCACTGGGAGGGTGGCATCCCCAGGTGGCTCTGGTTGCTTGTCCTAAAGATGTTATCAGTTCTGACCTTTCTGGAATCCAAGATGAATGCAAAGTGTAGAAAGAATGGCTTTGAGCAAAGACAGATACAAAATGGAGGCAAGGATGCCAAGCTTCTCTTGGTTTTAGTTAATTTGGGGGCCCCAGTAAGGAGTTGGTGCTTTTTCAGCAAAAGAAATTTGATCGCCTCTTGCAGTAACACTGGGGTTGGAAGAGGATCCTGGCAAGTCTTTGTCATTAAGAAAGATGATGCTTGATCCTAGATGGGGGAAAAACAAATATGGTGTATTTATAATAGATGAAAATTAGGAAAGTAATTAAATTTCTTTGATAACTCTTAGGAAAAAGAAATCTTCAGTATATTTTCAGAAAGACTCCTAGCCAGAGGTAAGGATGAATTACACACTCTCAGGAAAATGTCTTCAAAATCTTAAAGAAACATTCAAACTTTAGTCACGAATACATGTCTTGAGAAGAGGGATTCTTGTCCCTCACAATGCTACTTTCTTTCCTGCTCTGGAGACTTTGGTATTAAGAGCTCTTATTTTGATTCTGCTGTTGTGTTATAGTCAGATCACTCACTTCTTTGAGTTCCAGTTTCCCCATTTGAAAAAAAAAAAAAAAGATGTTGGTCCTCTTCCTTAGTCAAAGTAAGGATGGTAGTGTGACCAGAAAGTTTAGTGCTGGTACCTTGGTTCTTGTGCCCTGTGAGAAAAGAATTCAGGCAAGATGTGAAAGCAACAGTAAAGCTTATTAGGAAAGAAATTTAGTATAATAGGACAAAAGTAGGAAGAAAAAAAGAAAAGGAAAGAAAGATTTTCTGCTTCTTGTGCAGGAAATGGTGGGAGTAAAGACTCGAAATGGTGGCCTTCATCTCTTGTCTTATACTTTCTGAGCTGGGGAATACACGTGGTCATGTCTAGAAACTTCTATCCATTAAAATGATGGATATGGGTGGATAAGGTGAGTATTAGCACAGGGAGATGTTATCTAAGCCTACTCAAAACATAGGGACAATAGGTGTGCTATAGGACTTATTTTTAGTGGACATACCTTTCCCTCCACCCATTCAAGCTGACTTGCAGCTGTTAAACATCCTAAAGAGAAAGGCAGATGCAGATTTTTGTGTCCCTGTCCTTGTAATTTAGCACCTAAAAGGAGATGGAAGGGGTGGCTAGCTGGCTTTTTAGCTTTTACTTTCTTGTTTCAGTGTCTGAGTCTGACCTTTTTAATGTTTATTAAAATAATATAATTTCTTTGGCTTCTCATCTATCTATCTATCCTGTCTCACCCATCACTCAACACTACCTAACAATAGTGTTGCCAGATGAGCAATTAGGGGGTTCCCAGTTTCCACACTAAATCACAGGTACTTCAGATCTACAGACAAGAAAAGAATTTCAAGGAGTCTCACAAGATCAAAGTTTTATCAAGGGTTTATCTTAGTATGATAGGACAAAGTAGGGAGAAGTGGGGAAAAAGGGACAAACATTTTCTGCTCCCCACTCAAGAAATGAGAGTAAAGACTCAAAATGGTGGCATTCATCTATAGTCTATACTTTCTGAGCTGGGGGAAAGCACATGGTCATGAAGTTTAGTAACTCATAATCATTAGACATTGTATCTGAGTGCCTCAGATGGGTGCTGTTTATTATTTAAAAAAATGGATATGTCATCTCAGCCTACCCAAAACACACTGTTAGAAGTTCTCTTTCAGACATGCCCTTCATTTTTTCTGTCCCTCTCCCCATTCAAGGAACCTGGCAGCTTGTTAATGTCTTAAAGAGGAAGGCAGATGCAGAGAGCACCTTTATGTCTCCTTGTTCTTGTAACTTAATGTCTAAGAGGAGGTGGGAGGGAGCTAACTGCTCTGTCTTTTAGATTTTTTAGTTCCTCTTTGCAAAGTCTAGGTTGATCCTTTTAAAATTTTATTTAAAATAATGTAATGTCTCTGTCTCCTTATCTGTCCATCTTGCTTCAGTGGAAAACAATGTGTGTTACAGTCACGAACCTGGTCCCTTGCCCAGCATTGATAAATGGCTGATAGTTATGTATAAGCCTTTCTTTTGACTACTTGGTACATTTTCATTTGACCTTCCTTCCATAAATATTTATTCATGATGCCCCTGTGGTAGAGATGAAGCTAAATGCTACAAGTGAACAAATGTTTTAATCCTAGCATTATAGAGTTTGCAGATGATGGAGAGGGATAGACTTTAAATCAGCCATGGTAGTAAATATTATTATAAATTGTAATTTTTATACTTGTTCATTTTTTATTTATTTAGGTATCTATTTTATTTAAAATTTTGACTGATACATAACAATTGTACATTTTCATAGGGTATAGTGTGATGAGTCAATGCAAGTATACAATTGTAAGGATGAAAGAGCAATTACCATTTCCATCTCCTAAAGCATTTACCATTTCTTTGTATTAGGGAAGCTAATATAAAGCTTCTCTCTTCTAGTACTTTATAGCTGTTATACTATATTGGATGACACTCACACTATCTGTATTTTTGTACCTATTATTCAACCTCCTTCTCTCCTCCCTACCCCTCCAGCCCTAAATTCCAGTGTCTGTTCTCTACTCTACATCTATGTAACCCACTGTTTGTCTTCCACATATGAGTGAGAACATGTAGTGGTTGTCTTACTGTGTCTGGTTTATTACGGTTACTATAATGGACCTCCAGTTCCACCCATATTGGTGTCAATGTCAGAATTTAAATCATTGTAATGGGCTTTAAAAGACTAATATATATATATATAGCCTGCTCTGAGGAACTAAGGATGCATTCATGAAGAAATGGCAATTGACTAGGATCTCAAGCTATCAGCAAGAGTGAACTATGCCAAGGATAGGGATGGAGTAGAGAGAAAGAGAGGTCCTGAAGTGAGCTATTGCAATAAGCAGAATAAAAATTTAAGAAGCTCTCCATATGTTTGAGCAGCTGTGCAAATGCCAGTGTGCTGGAGTTGAGGAATTTGGAGGGTGGTATAGCACAGTCTGCATGCTTTTCTGATTTCACCTTAGTTTTAACTCAGTGTTATCTATGGAAACCAAAATAGTCTTCAGACTATCAATTTCAATAGCCAGAAATGATTATTTTCAGATGTAGAAAGCAAGGGCTTCAGGTGGGGATCATTGAGCATCAGAAATCATATTTCTATGTGAATTCACTATCCAATAAAACACCTCTAGGAAGTGCTAGGAAAAAAAACGCCACTCACAAAGAAAGCCCATGAGAGAACTCACGTCCAAGAGCAGGGCTTAATGACAGGTATGAGGTAGCACAGGAAGAGAGAGAGTTCAGGCCAGGCTTGGCCTTTTTATAGAAGAGGGAGGGTAAAGGGTTGGTGCATGCACTGGGGTCTCTGATGGGGTGGAGCTTGGGTGGAGCTTTTCTGGGAGCATGGGAAACCTTGTTAAAGGAAGGGGCTATTTACTGGGAATGGCTCCATTTTCCAAGAGGTAAGACCTGAGGATAAACTGGCTGCTGATTTATAAAATGGTGGCTTTATTGTTCTATCATTCCCCCATTTTTCTTTAGTAATGATGAAGATGGGGCTGAGGATCAGGAATTGGGGTGAAGCATCGGTCTCTTTAACTGCTTCCTGCTGGCAGGGGGCATTGTATGGAGCAGGATCCTCAGGCTCCTGTGGTGTCCTGGATGGGGCCTTCACAGTAGTTTTCCAGGTGGTTTTGGAGAGGTTGGTATCCCTGGAGGTACAACTGGTTAAATTTTTGATTAACAATAGCAGACATACGGTTTAAAAGAAATCCTTGTATTGTTCTTATGATACAAGGGAGGAAGTTTAAGAATATGAGAGCAATAAATATAGGCATTAGGATGGGCATTAACCAGGAGAACCACTGTGAAATGTTCCCTAGACAATTTCAAGGGTCCTCCAGTTCCCTTCTCCATTTTTCTAATTGTTCTTGGAGAGGTGCCACCATTGGGGGATCCCATTGAGCTTGACAGCAGTGGATGTCATGAGAATGACCAGATGAGGGCTGATCCACTGAAGTCCCAATGGAGATGGTAGAAGATCCTTTTAGGAGAACAAGAGCCCGTGGTTTAAAAGAAATTGTTATAAGGTGGGGCAGGATTTGGTCTGCATGCTTTCTGAGAAGTTCCCTGAGAAGGTTAAGGTAAGGCAGGTAGTCAGCCAGAGGAGGAAAGTCTGTTGGAGGCAAGTTGTCTAAGAGAAATGGGTGGCCATACATTATTTAAGACCCAAATAAGAATATTAGGAGGAGCATAAAAAGTTGTCTGCTAAGGGACTGCATACCTAGGGATCTAAATTCTGCAAAATCCTGTAACTCCTAAGCTTGCTGTAAGCTGTCTTATGGTATCAGGGGAGGGAAATGGAAGATTGAGTTGATGCACTCATGACTCAGGGAGTGAGTCTTTCCCTTTAAGGCCACACCTAGGTAGGTGACCTGTGGGAGGCAGGGGCTGTCAGGATTTAGGTTAAATGTAACACTTTTGGATAAAAGAGAGCTTTAGCTCATTATTTTATTTAAATTGACACATTTAACTTTGTAAATGTTTGTACCATATTTAGATAAAGTATAACATAACATTGTTACAAGGTGGTCATTTAAGACACATAAGTAAATATGTAAATGAACTCTGATTTAGTAGTACTTAAAGCTTGACAAGATCAGCAGAAAACACAAATAATTTCTTTGATAAAATCTTTCTCTGTACTGTAATGGTTTTTTGTAGCAGAACAATATTAAGATAACCTTGTTATTTTGTAGACATAGAGAATTTTATTTTAGTTTGACATGACCCTAAAAATCTTTTAGGGAACTCTTAGATTATACTCATCTTTAACTTTATTACACATTGAAGTTTTTTATTATATACTTTATAAACTTATTCAGACCTTTATGTAACATATTAAACCCTTTGATGGCTTGTCTTTATCCATCCTATTTGAAACAATCTTTAGGACAAACCCATTTTTTACAAAATCCTTTCTTATCTAAAAATATTCCTTTTTTATTTAACTTCTTAAAAAATATATTCACTACCTATCAATATCCTTTTCAGTTGTTTACTTTGTAACTTGTACTTTAAAATCAACTTTTATAAGAATTTTAAATTATACAGGCTGGAGCAACTAATTAGTAGCCCTTGTTTTTTAAGGAATTTATGATAGGCATAAGGCCTTATCATTTCTCAGAGGAGCTTGAGGGGATATTGTTTTGGGTGTGGAAATTCTGAGGGATTTTTGAGTTTTATTTGAATAGGGAGGGCTGTCTAGGCTTACCCTACACTCATCGCATCAGTCCACATTGTGGAATCTATTTGTTCCTGAAAGAGGGGGCAGCAGAAATAGCTGCCTGGGGGGAGGAGAATGTGAGTTTTTAGTTGAGATAGTAAATCTTGTCCCAGCAGGGACATTGGAGTTTTAGATACTATCAGGAAAGAGTGACAGAAGAGGAGGTCTCCCCAAGAGCAGGCCAGAGACTGTGTAAATTAGCACTCTAGGGGCTGGCCAGATTTTCCCCGAATGATAACTTTTGTCATTGGACTGGGGACCGGGAGAGAAAGGTAAAACAGAGAAATGAGCTCCACTGTCTAGCCAGAAAATGATCCTTTGTTTTTCTGCCATCCTGGCTACCCTGAGGCCCCTCAACATCAATGCCAAGAAGTGGAACATGGACAGGGGGCTGGGACCCATCAATCCATAGGAGGTGGCACCTTGCCTTCCAACTGGAGGTGGGGGCACTTAGACCTACAGTGGTTATTTTTGCAGAGACAGCAGGGTCCTAGTTGGGGGCAGGGCTGTCTCCCAGGCTGTCCCCCCTTAAACATTCTCTATAGAAAAGCCCCTCCTGTCCACCATGGTGGCAAACTTGAGATGTAAGCCCCAGTTGGGCAGGGGCAGCAATGAGACCATGTCTATTATCTTCCTCTCTGTTAGTAATGTCCCAGTTATAATATATAGACATGGCTAGTTGTATTACTTGATCCAATGACCTTTTCTCCTTCAGCCATAGACTGAGTTTTCTACAAATATCAGGGGCTGACTGTTAGAAATTTATCTTTGAGGAGAACCTCTCTCACTTGTGACTCTGGGTCCATTGTGGTATGCTTTCTGATAGCGTCCTTAAGATGATGCAGAAAGGTAAGGGCATTTTCTTCAGGATGTTGCTGTAAAGAAACCTGACACTATGGAGAGCAGATCTCTGAACTGTTCTGGGCTTCAGTTTCCTCATTTGAAGAATGAGGGATCTGGTCTAGGTTAAACTACTTCCTTCCACTATGAGATGGTTGAAGTGGCATTAACACCATTTATCCTCTTCATCATTTTTTTTTAATTTAGTAATGTTGGGGAATTGAACCCAGGGCTTTGCACATGCTGGGCAGACACTCTCATTGAGCTATGTCTTTATCCCCAAGTATATATATATTTTTTCCTTTGGCTGTCCTGGGCTTGAACTCAGGACTTTATGCCTGCAAAGCGGCACTCTACTGCTTGAGCCATATCATCAGCCCCTTCTAGTGTGGATCTGTCAAGGGGACTGCCTGTGCCCCTGTAGGTAGGTGCATTTATTCCCTCTTTTCCAGGTGCCACTAGTATTGGGGCTCATTGTAAATGGTAATCATTTCCAACCTGAGTGGCCTGGGTCAAAACCCATTGCATTTCTAATGAGACAAGAATCTGGTCTAATAGAAGCATAATATCCTTTCATGTCAATTGAAAGGTTTGGATCACAGAGATAAAGGCTTTAATGTATTTGTCTGGACATCAGTACAGCTGTTTAGATGTTTTTAAATTTCCCTTAGATCTGATAGCTGGAAGGGGACATAGAGTGGCTCTCTTCCTACCATTACCTGTTGAAGGGGGAAGCACCATTAGGATGTTTTGAATATTGGGGTGGCTTAGAAGGTAGGGCAGAGATTGGGGCAGTATGGGTGGGTCTTGTCATTGATAAGGGGCTTTTCTGGTCCTCCATTCCATGTTTATCTTGTGGCTTACAAGGAGTGGCCAGCGTTTGAGTATCTAAATAGTAATTGTGGAGCCAATCTGAGATGAAAGAAAATTTGTATGGGGATCTCAGTTTACTTTTTTTCCTTTTATAGAAAAGGTCTAATTAAAGTATGGTATTGTAATTTAAGGAACCCTGTGAAGGCCATTTCTCCTGGTCACCCAAGGTATATTGAGGCCAGGCCTCAGTACAAAGCTTTTAACATCTACAAGCCAGAAGACTGGAAGATGCAGATCCCATCTAGAAAGAACAAAACATTAGGGTCCTGTCTTTTAGCTAACAGCAGGCAGCCTCTTTAGTAAAGGCTATTTTTTTAACAAAGGAATAAATCATGTGTAAAGTTAGAGAAAGTCATTCACAGGGCATTTTGGGCCAATAACAGTACCATAAGGGACAGCCATTGTTAATATTTGGAGGGAAATATTTATGTTGAGGCAGAAAGTATAGAAAATTTTAAATGAGAAGTTTAGAGACCACAGTAATGTGTTATTTTTGGGACTATAACCTTGAGTTAACAATTGGCTTACAAGAGCTGGGTCTGGTGCCAGATGTGAGGTGGGGCTAGGAGCAGGGCTTGTGCAAGGTGCCACTCCCTCCACACATACCTGGGAAAAGGGACTCTGTCTGCCTTGGCCTGATCCTGCGGCCTGTCTCCCCTCCCCCCTTCTTGCGTACTCTGTGCGCATTTATTCTAGGGGAAGTGGTGGTGGGCCACAGCCATCGCCACGTGTGGCTGGTGGCCCAGGATGTTCTGGGTCCTCTCTATGGATTTTCTTAGCTATGGCAGGTGTTTTTGCTGTGTCCAGGAGCCGGCATCCTGTGCACAAGCCCGCCTGTTTGCTTTCCCTCCTCCTCTTGTGGGGGCGGAGTTAGGGCATGAGCAGTTTTTTCTAAGCCCTTTATAATGCAGCTGATTTAAAGTTGCTTTAGATTGAGAAGCCTGGCAAACTAGATGGATTAACTTAAGTCATAAGGTACCATGCTACAGGTTTTTTATGGGAAGGAGGGTCCCAGTAAGCCCAGGGAGGGGAAGGCAGACAGAGACAAAGGACATGTGGTGAGACCATGGAGGAACCAGAAAAGGTGTCCTGACATCTTAGGTAAGGGAGGGGAAGGCAGAGCCAGGAGGCATGGCACACGCCTGAGGGATTAGCCATCACCTGTGTCTCTAGGTCACTCCCATTGACTGGTACTGGAACACTTTCAGCAAAACAAAACCTCCACTCTCTGGTCACTGTCCCAAGGAAAAGGGACATTAGACAGGAGGGGGAAGAGAAGCAGTCATCAGATGCCATAATCAAATAGGACTCCCCCAAGGTAGCATGAGGCATACCCAAATAAGTCCCAGGATTGATCTCAGCCCACAAGGAGGGAGCATGAGCTCCCCAGAGCTGGAATTGCCATGAGGCCAGAGTTGGCAAGGAGTGGCTGGTTTAACACCATGACGGAAAAGTCCCTCAGGAACATAGGAAGAGACAAGCATGGTAAGCAGTGCAAGAAGTCTGTTTACACGGGGAAGGGGGAGGTTCGGGAGAGGAACTGGTTGATTTAGAAACTGGTTTAGAGACTAATAGAATCTGCACAGGGCAACAGAAAGTACAGAGGGAGGGTTTGGTGCGGAGATAGGGAAAGGATTGGATGTAGGAAAGTTCCTTCCATTTACCAGCACGCTCACAGAGATTTTATAAATCCCTTAAAATATTGGGATTGAAAGTGCCATTAAGTGGCCATTTTGGAGGCATTGTCTAAAGATTATTGGGGCCAGGCCTGATTACAGAGAAAAATGTGCTTTTGTGGCTTAAGATCAGGTGTTATGTGGAGGGACCCAAGGTTGGCCAGGAGACATCCCAATGGGGAGTCTGAAGGAATTTGGGATGGTCCATCTTCCATGGTAAGGTCTGACCTGAGGAGAGATATGGAGGGCATCCCTGAAATATCAGGTCCTCAAGAGAGAGAAATGTGGAACACCCAGAGGGAATGTCTTCACCACAGGTGGTCCACAGTCCCTAGTGGGGAACCCAGTTCCCAGGGATCAGAGCAAGCTGCAACCTAGCACAAGGGTTTTGAGGAAGTGAGAGAGAGATCACAGCTCTGCATGTGAGGAGGACTCACCAAGGGAGAGAGAACTTTGAGGGAAGATTGGCCGGTAGTGGATGGCAGTTGGAGGTGGGTTGGGAGGTGGAACTTCCCTGTGAGCTAATGAGGGAGTGGTGTTTTTTAGGATCAGGGGTCCTGGTAAAGCAGCTCAGATTCCGGAGGAAGAGAGAGAGAGAGAGAGTGGGATGGGGTGTGGGAAGGTCTGTGCTGGGAGCTCACCCGATCCAAGTCACGGCACCAAATGTTAGGAAAAACGCTGCTCACAGAGAAAGTCCATGAGAGAAATCATGTCCAAGGGCAGGGTTTAATGGCAGGTATGAGGTAGCACAGGAAGAGAGAGTTTAGGCCAGGCATGACCTTTTATTATAAGAGGAGGGTAAGGGGTTGGCGCATGTGCCAGGGTCCCTGATTGGGATGGAGCTTGGGTGGAGCTTGTCTGGGAGCACGGGAAACCTTGTTAAAGGAAGGGGCTGTTTACTGGGAATGGCTCCATTTTCCAAGAGGTGAGACCTGAGGATAAACTGGCCGCTGATTTATAAAATGGCGGTATTATTGTTCTATCAGGAAGCATAAGCATAGAAGTTGCTTGGAGGTGACATATGACAGGCCTGTTTCTACCAACTGTGTTTTTGTATTGTAGGCTGGAGCCCAAGGTTGATATAAATGTGTTCCTCTGGGCCTTTTCCTTCTTTCCTTAGAGGAGACAAGTCACTAGAATAATAAGACAGCTGTGGAACTCTCTCTCTCTCTCTCTCTCTCTCTCTTTCTCAATAGAGAGTGTTGGAAGAATCTCTTTGACTTTTATGTATCTCCCAGACATTTAGATTTGGATATGACACTCAGAGAAGAAAGGGTTATAGATCACAGCCTGAATTTTAAACACCATATTTGTTGAACTGAGTAAGAATGAAATGCAGTGATATGAGAGGAGAGAGAGAGAGAGAGAGAGAGAGAGAGAGAGAGAGAGAGAGAGAGAGAGACCCCACATCCCCACACACTACCCTGCAACAACTACTATTAGGATCTAGGGGGTCTCTAAGATTTCCCTTCTACCATGATATTCAGTTGTGATTTCACTATTATATGTGAGGAATAGCATAGGATAAAAACAACTTAGATAAATTGACTTTCCATTCAACCTAAATATTTGTTGAACAACTTTATTGTTCTAACTGATAAAAAAAGGAATACTTATATCTCTTGCCTCTAAGAAATTCAAATCCTTTGGGGTGTTAGACATGGACAAGAAATCCAAGAATCTAGTTTTTAACTGGCAAACCTAAGGTTAAACCCAATTTCCTCTTCTACCACATAGTTCAAGTTCTTAATCACCCCCTCTGTATTATTCCAACAAAAATTATCAATAGCTCTTTGTACAGAATGCTAAGGGAACATCTGGGAAAGATTCTGTGATTCTCTGACTGAAAGAATCTAGGAGGCTTCAAGGAAGAAGTGATGTCTGTGCTCTAGCTCATTGCTCTTGATCTGCCAACTGTCTCCAGCCCCTGAAATATCAGTGTGGCATTATATTCACAGATTCTGCCTGTGGTGGTTTCTTTATGAAGAACTGTAACTGCACACTGAAACTCTAACTGATCATTTTTGAATGGTGATGAGGAACACATCCATGCTCTTGAAACTGATAAGGAAAAGAAAAGAATCTCCCCTTTCTATATGAAAGTAGTTGGGTTAACATATGAAAGAAGAAATAATAGTCCACCACCATTTCTGCTGTCTTCCTTCCCCAATAAATTAAATTAACCATCCTCACCAAAAGTCTTCTGATGTAATTGAAGAATAAGACTTTAGGAATATTTGTGAGCTACAGTCTGAGGGATGAAACTGACAATTGGTAAGTAACTGATATATAAGTTAACTTGTGTCTGGAACTGGAATGAAGATGCAGTGATAGTCAGCAGTAATGTAAGGGGAGGGAAAGGGAGAGCTTTCTTGGTCAGGGTGGGCTGGATATGACCATTGAGTAGTGATAGGCTATGTACATCTACTGGATGAATTTCCAAGAGTGAAGGAAAGGCAAGAGTGAAAGCCCCAAAGCATGTGCAGAACATCAAACAGAAAAGTTTTTATTGACAATAGATTATCAAAAGAATATAAAATATAATTGGAAGATCAACAGTACTTTCATGTCTTAGTCTACTTTTCCTTCTGAAGATTACAAAATGAGTGCTACAGGTCACATCTTTGACTGATCTTACTATCAGATTCTTTGTAAAGTTACTTAATGCAAAATCCACAAGGATGGATTTGTATAAGCAATGGTCTGAATGCATGTAATGTGAAATAATAAGTGCTGTATAGGTTGATCAAATATTTAAGAAGAATAAATAGTATAATTTAATTTCAAAAGGATTTCTCTGGAGCCAATTGAAATGGCAATTAATATCCTCTAAGTCTAACACATAACACCTGTAAGGCTGAAGTTCCATCTTTTCTGTAGCATGTTCTTTACAGAAGCTGTCCCCAGGCTGGTTTCCTTTGCTATGCTGCAAACTGCCCACAGTTACCTAATTGATAAGTATTATTTCAACAGCCTTTGTAGATGACTTTCCAATTGTAGGCATGCTTTTTAGATACATAGCAGGTGTTAACCAGGGGTGGCCAGCCCAAGTACCCTAAAGGACCTAAACATTTAAAGGAGACAGTAGGGAACCATGGTTCTGCAGCTGTGCATTCCTCACCTACAGGCATCAGCAGTTATCCATCCCACCTATTGACTATTGACTATTTTTCTGTGCTGGACAAATACAAAATCACTTTGAGTTTTTCTTAAAAATAGGATGTGAGTTTCTCATTTCTATCCTACATTCAGATGAAGAAACGTAGAATGGGCCTGCCTTTTCAGACATGCCTCTGTGTCTAAAATGGAATTGTTTTTTATTCAGTGTCTTTCTCCTGCTGCATTTCCTGGTTTGCTTGTTGATATAGCCATCCAAGTAATTTCTCCAGCTAAAAATGTAGGAAATGTTTTGGATTCCTCTTTCCTCTCCACATGTTGTATTATTCAAATATCAAGACTTACTGCTTATGTACCCTAAATATATGCCTGAGAGCTAGGTCTCTCTTGTCTCCTCTGTTTTAGTCTAGTTAGATAACTTTTGCATTTCTATAACATTTATTTTACTGATTTAAGTTTCTCCAGTGCATTCTCCAGAAGTTCACCAAAATGAATTGACTAAAAAAATCTTACTTTACTAAACTGGGTGAAAGATTCTACTGATTACAGAACAAGTTCTTTTTAGCTTTATATTCAAGCTACTTCACTCTCTGGCCTCCATTTACCTAATGTGGATAAGCATCTTCAGCAGTTCACACTCACACATTAATTGGAATTAATATCCTGGCTCAATTTCTCAACATTCCTAAGACTATGCTCTTCCTTGCTTAGCCTTTGCATTTGCTGTTCCAGGCCACCATTTCCCCTAGGGTATCTCCTTCTCATTTGTTCATGACCCACCTTAATGCCAGAACCTCTGAGAAAACTTCCTCTGCATTCCAGGCTGATAAAGTCACTTGTCCTTCCCTCTGCTCCAAATGCTCTTTATTAATAATTCTACTTTAACATTTACTCAACTGAACTCCGGTTATCTGCTTAGGCATCTTTCTCACTGATAGGACCATACTTTTCCTTCCCCAAAGGCAGAAACCATGGATTTTAAACTTTCCATGTGTTGGCACAAACTAAGTAATAATCATCTGTGGAATGAATGAATAGATGAATTAATTGATGCATAGATGAATTCCAGAAGTTTTCCTGGCATTTTCAATGTTGCTTTTTAAAGTCAGAGTGCCTCAAGATTTTATATGTATTTACTCTTCCTATTCATCCTTCCCACCCCAGACACACACACACACACACACACACACACACACACACACACACACACACATGACTTCCCGCTGTTTGATATTTTGATATCAGGGAATCTGTCTTATCTTTTCATTCTGTGTGACCACAAGCAGAGTTGTATTACTCTCTGTTTTGTCAGGTTGAAAATTGCAGATGTTATTCAATTTTGAATATTTTTAGGAACTTTCTGTGTCAGGAGAGCTTAAGATTCCTCTACATGTGGTGCTGCATTGGATGGAGAATTTTTTCTGGGTATCAGAAAAAAAGGTCCCAATACCTTTTGCTATATAGAACATGAGTAGCAGCTCTTCATATCACATTCAGTCCAATGCACCAACCTGCTACATGTCATCCTGCATGGATTTCCCTTTAAAAATGCAATTTTGTTATGCCTTTGAAGTGTTGAGTGATGATAGAGTAAGATTTATTGAAGGAATGGATAAATGATGGATGGTAGTGAGAGCACTTCTTTTTAGCCCAAAATAGAGGGAGCATTCAACAAGGATCTAGTTTCTCCAATAAATTTTCCCAAGACACAATCACAGTCATTATAATCACGTCTACTATTAGAAACATCTTTGAAATTTAATAAGTGAACTGTAAAAGGGATGGAGCATTCAGCATTTTCTAAGTATTTTCTCACAGTAACCACACTGTTTAGAAAAGATACTATTTAACCAGAAAGAAAATAATGGGAAAAAGAAGGACCTTTTTAGGCTGGGCTCTAAGATATACAATTGAAAATATTTATAAAAATTATGCATCTTCTATTCATCACATAGTTTTACCTGTAAGTCAAGAACAGAGCATGTGGTAAGTAGTTAGGTGTGATTCCTGCCTTTGAAAAATTCATATCTTATAGATGTTAATATACCTTCATGGTTATAATAAATTTAACTTTCAAAGAAAATAATCCTATAGGGATTTCTAATTTGTGTTCAAGATAATCAAGTCTTACTTCTTCCCAAAATATGGCTCCTCTTTTTTCCATCCATGCTGGATTACAATAATCTCAGTTCTACCAGAAGGGTGATTTCTTTCTGGGTCTTGTTAATGACAATATTGTGTTTTTATCTTTATTAAATTTTATTACAGCATGATGTTATAATTGGTAACATTTCATATAAAAGTTTTTGTTCAACTTGTATTTAATTATGATTTGGTGAACTTATATATATATATATATATATACATGTATGTATATAAACTTATGTTTTATAATTGTATCCAGCTATACATAACTTGGCAATAATATGTGTATATTTATACATACAAACTTATATAGGTAGGTAGAGACACACATGTATGTAATAGTCTCTCAGTACTGTTGGATTGATCTTGGCACCCCAACAGATACAAAATTCCCAGGATGCTCCCTCTTCCTCCTCCTCCTAGTCCTCCTCCTTATATAAAATGGTGTTTTATTTGTGTGTAATATACACGCAACTCCTGTATACTTTAAACATGTTTAGATTACTTATAATACCTAATACATTTTAAATGCAATGTAAATGGTTGTTACATTGCATTTTTCATTAATAATAAGAAAAATGTCTGCATATTCACTACAGATGCAACTGATACACAGTAGTCTGAATCATCTGTCTATATATCTATCATCTACCTATCTTTCTATCTATCATCTATTTACCTATCTATCTATTCATCCTCTGTCTATATGGATAGATATTGAACATCCTATTTGTACCTTCAAGGCAAGCAAAAACTTGATTAAACTCCACTCTGGTGGCTTCCCTGACAGTGAACTGTCAAGCCTCAGCTCTGAAGTATCTCAAGAGTAATACAAGCCACCTCTATCATTCAGTGTGTAATTACTTCTTTCCCTGAATCAATAGAGAAAATTGCAAGAATAAGAAGCAGTGGATCATTGTAGCCTTCAGGCCCTTTATTCTGTTCCTTGGTCTCAGATTCTTTCTGTGAGCCTGGGATTATCAAAGTTGGAACCGGCTTTCAGATCATGTGATCTGAGGTGAGGTGCAACCAACTGCCCTGAGAGTAGAGAAAGCTTTCTGAGAGAGAAGCAAGTTGACCTTAGGTCCCACAAATGGGCAGTGCTTGCATAGTAGACATTTTGTGAGGACAGAAAGTCAGCTGGCAAATATAAGGAAGAACTTGTGACACCTTGAGGAGAAAGGCTGTGTTTTTCTTGTCCTTGCATCCTTACACTGACACAGGGCCCAGCACAGAGTGAGTCATCCCTTACTGCTGAGTAAATGAGTGAGAAATAGGTTGAATGAAAGAGAAGCCTTATATTCCAAGATGAGAGGATCTTCACATTTGCCTCAGCTTGGGGCTGGTCTAGCTCCCCAGATTGATGTGCACACTAAGGAAGAGTAGGAAAAAATTAACCATTTCAATCAATAACAAAGAATGAATAACTTGAAAGTTCTTCGAGTCAGTCTGAGAATGCATTCCTGCCAAGATGAGCTTGAATGGCCCTAATAGAACCATTTCCATGAAGGCTCATCCTCTGTACATCAGGACCTCCTCATACTGGGCTGTATCATTACCCACTCAGCGACTTTTGGGCAAGAGTCTACTCCATTTACTTAAATTTGGTCTTTCATTCACTTTTGAGTATCCTGTTTTTATCAGGTGCTGTGAAAAGCATAGAAATAAAAAATGAGAACTAGGCCAGGATAATAAGAGCTCACAACTTAGTAGGATAGATGGCAGAGCATGGCCTGGAGCATCATACACTAACAGTGGGTCTCCATGCCAGTTAGAGTTGAACCAAGAGGGGTTCGCTAGTGATGTGTTTAAAAGGATTACAGGTGTGCAGCATTGTGTTTGGCTTTATAAAAGTGATTTCTTGGGTAAATTTCTTTTTAGAGCAATAGCTCTGCAAGAAGATTCACAAAAATGTAGGGGGGAATCTTTAGGTAACTAAGTTTGAGAAATACTGAATAGTATCACTATTTAGTAAGTAAAAAGAAAAGAAAGTATTGCTACACTGCAGTTCTCATAAATCCTTCAGTGAAAAAAAAACTACTTGTTTCATTTAATGTAGGTCTTAATTACCCTTATGGGTCTCTCTTTGGGGAATGCTGGTCTGTATCTTCCATTAGGCTTTCATGAACTGTGTGGGTACCTGTTGGGACAATGAGGATGGAAAAGGCTTCCAATAGAGTCCCCCAAATCAGAGATTCTCCAGGATGGCACCAACATTAGAGATTATTTTGTCTAATCTTGTACCCAGCCAACCTACTAAAGTCTGCCAGACTGGCCTTGACAGCTGGTTACCTAGTTTCTCCTTGATGGGAACATCAGTATATTATGTATTAAACTAAAATCTGCAATTTCTGGATACTGCCTTTGGAAGAAATCTTCCACTTCCTGTTCTGCAGGAGATTTGAAAACATCCATCAAATCTGTTGTTGCCAACGTGTCACAAATCTCAATACAACTGTTGAGTCAAATTTTTCTCATTCTCTGCTTGGGTAGATTGGAAAAAGGAAAACATGTTAAATGCATTTATTGATTACATAATTAATGTGGTCAACACAAAATCATTTGTCAAGTTCAATGCTGATTTTTTTTCTTGGTAAATCTTATTGAAGTCAAGAGAAATCATAAACTAATAATGGGTTCACCAGGTGCTCTCCTACAGTCATTATCTCTTAGTGATTGGGCCTCTCAGTTTTTCCCCAGTGTTTAACTGAGCACAGTTTAATTATTAAGTTGGTATCAAAGGTATTTTTCTTAATATATCCGTTATCATCCATCCAAACCAATGATGAGCTTTTTCTTCCTGGAACAAGAAAAGTAGGATGCAGTCCTGTAACATTTACTTTTGGTCTTAGTGGTCTAAGTCTTGTAAACAATTTAACTCATACAGTTATCAAGATGACTGTAAAGGAAGATGAAATTAGGGGGAAATTATTATCTCCTTCACACAGGTGAGAAATAGAGATGCAAAGAGGACAAATGGCTTGTCTATATGATTCAAATAGCTTCTCTGGCCGGAGCCTAGGTTTGAATCTGAGCAGCTTTGCCCCAGAGACCATATTCTTAATGACTATAGACAAGTGTGTACCGAATTAGTACACACTTGATCTTAGGAGGTTTCTACACAATTCATTTGACTGCCAAATATTTAAAGAAATGAAGAATCACCGGCCAATGTGAAAAGTAGAGTGAATTCATGGGGGCAAATACTAGCATTAGAAATTTACCTGATAAATGCAAACAATTTAGTGAAACCCAAGAGTAATAGCATAGGGAGCTGGGGTGTTTGTTTCCCATTTCACAAAATAAAGCAGCTAACCGTGCATTTGTCTCAACATGTAGTTTGTTTAGCTTCTCAGAGGAATAGAAGCAAATGTAAATAAAATCAATAACAATGACAAAAATCTTCACAGGTAATATACGTCAGCTTTTCTCCATGTGCAACAGCTTGTCTGTATTATTTCAAGATACTGTATTCATGATTTCTCATTTGGATTTCTGAGATATTTTGTGCTTTAGTCATACACATCAAATGTTTTGGAAGTCTGCCACAAGAAGAAACAATTACTTGAATTATACATTGCTTCACAAAGTGATGACTTAGACCTATCTGCATAACTGTCTTTGAAGAGTTTCATCCAGAATGAATGTATATGCATACATATAGGTGTATGTATATATTAGACGCATATGTATAATTTAAATAGTTCTACATGTCTGACAATTCTGAACAGATATGTTATATGTATGAACAGTCACAGTGGATAAGTATGATCCATACCTTTTCTATTCAGTATTCAACATGGCCTGTTCTTAGTGTTTTTCTGACAGATTGTGAGTGTCTTCAGATCTAAGATATTTTGAAAAGCAAAGTTGTTATCTTGCTGCTGTCTAATAACCTTATTTATGGTCCAGCCACTGTGGAAGTAATTATTAGTATTCTAAGCCTTGTTCTATAAACTCGTAATGGCGTGTTTCATTGTTTGTGGTGTTAGCCTTGGGCTGTTAGACATAATTCTGTTTATGACTATGAAGTCAGGCTGTCCATCCAGAACATGACAGATTTTAAATTCACCACATCTGCTGAATCAGCTGGACTTGTGCAATGAATATCACAACCTCATTTGCAAAACTCAATGGGTTTCTGGGTAAACATCCATAGGATTTGGCTTGTAATGTTTAGAACACAATCTCTTTCATTTTCTTCAGTTAAAGGTATCTCTTATGGTTTCCATTATCCAAAGGTTATATTTTGATTTACAAGTTGAACTCTGGTTCTGTTTTTGCTATTGCATAATACCCATGTGAGAATCATTTCTTCACCTTGGAGAGGAAAATTCAAGCAACAATTTTGGCCAAACATTGAGTGGCTGAGATAACACACTTCAGGTAAAGTTCAATCAGAATGGCTTTCTTCTTATGGAGGTTTTCCTTCTGTGACAATTGGAATTCTAGACCCTTTATGCTAAGCACATATGTTATTTGCGTACTTGTACACTGACTCAAGAACAAGATTCCTTCCATCTTTTGACTGCACCACATTCATTATGTTGCTTTCATGTCTTCCTGAGCAAAAACATACATTAAGCAAATGAGGAAGAGAAAATGTAGTGGACTTTATGGGTGTGTACAGATGCTTATCTCTTCTGTCCAGTAGGCATACACTGATTACCAGGCCTCTACTAAGCATTCTTGAAGATGTAGTCTCTCACTTACAGGATGTGAAAGCAACAATTTTATATTTTTTGTGTCTTTCATTTTTTGATACAGAGTCTTGCTATGAAGCTCACACTTGCCTTGAACTTGCTCCTGTCTCAGCCTTCCTAGAGCTGGGATAGCAAGTATGTACCACCACACCTGGCAATTCTGTCAATTGCTGGTAGACAGTTATCCATCTCTACCACACTGTGAGATCTTAGAACCTTTCTAATTCAGTTTTCTCATATATAAGATGGAGAAAACATAACTACATCATGGAATATTTTTATTATTTTAGATGAGATATGAACTTAAAAATGCATGTGTCTTGCAGAATGGTACAGATTTAAGGTAGGATGTTTTCATAATAATAATCATAATAAAGTAACATGATTCATTTGTGTTGTCTAGTTTAAAGAATTAGGAGAATTCTCAGGAGCGTTTTTTTAATTATTACTTCTATTTACTGCATGATTTTCTTTCCTTAATATTCCTGTTTGCCCCATCCCTCCAGTTTAATTATGAAAAATTAAATATATCAAAATATTAAATATATTAAAAAATTAAATATATTACACCAATTTCTACTAATATTCATGTCCGTGTTCAGGTCAATCACTACATGATAGTAGGTATTCCTTTCCTCATTGATCCAGATATTAGAATCAACATTCCCCTCATGCTAAAGGAGCCTTGACAGTTTCAGTGCCTCTAAGATCATAGCTCTTCCAGAAATTTTTCCTCAATGGCACCAAATCTTGATGAGTCAAGGATGTCCCATTTCACAGATAATGCTTAAAAAGTTCTTTGTGAGGTTCTTCACCAATGTCATCTATTTTTGTCTATTTCTGATACCTTTATTTTTCTGGCTGTGAGGTTTTAAGTAGGAGTTTCTTCTTTTTAAAACTGATTATGATAAAAGATAGAACAGCATATTCCAGAAACAAAGAATGGAGGATACATACTATATAAATGTTCAGAAAATATAAACATGAAAACAGGTTAAAACAATTTAAAACAATAGATGAAGAAGACAAAACACAAAGCTTTAGGTACAAAATATAAAGTATTATTAAGCTAGCATTTATAATCAATTAGGAAAACACCAAATGATGCATACTACACAATCTTTCAGAAAAAAATGGCTCTTGTTTTTCATCTCACAGCATTCAGTAAACACAATTTCACATGGATCAAATATTGAAATGTATAAAGTGAAGAACAGGTGATATCACTTTGATCTCAGGGAAGTATAATTTTACTTTAAACAAAAAAAAACATCGAGAGGAACTACAGAGGCAAATTTTATAACTGGGTACTTCACTGCTAAAAGAAATATATGGATGTCAGAAACATGTTAAACAAAATGGACAGCTGAACATTAAAATGCAGAAAACATTTGTAGCATACTCTTCAATTTTCACAGTATTCCTGTGAGGAAGATAATATCATCTCCCTTTATGCATGAGGGAATGGAGTCCCAGACAAGTTAAGTAATTTAGTAATTTGCCCAAGGTCACTCAGCTAATGAGTGAAGGGACTAGAACTTAAGACTTTGCAAAATGAGGACTCTTTCTTTACATGCTGCCTCTATAAGTAAAAAAAAAAAAAGAAAAGAAACATTAAAAATGGCCTACAGATATTATCATGGTATTTTTGGGGATTTGTTTATTTGCTTGTTTTTTTTTTCCAATATCAAGCAGTCATTTGTTTTCAGATAATAATATAATTTTGAATTTCTATTGTATTTTTTCCAACTAGAATAAAAGAAAACACAACATTTATTATAAACAAACGAAATACCCTCAAAATATAAACTTGCCATTAGGATAGCAGGCTCATGCTTTCTGAGCAGCAGGCCTCACAAGTGGGCTGCCCCAGGTCTAGCCACCTGCAGGTGTCAGGAAGTCTTCCTGAGGGGTTTGATCATCACTAGCATCTCTTTGTACCTCCCACTCCTCTCCTACCCCTTTTATCCAGGAGTTTCAGGATCATGTACTGTGGAATGTATCATTTCTTCTCCCTGGAATGCCTATGGCCATCATGGGTAGATAGAAAACTATCAATTGTTCAAAACTTTAGAGATAGTATTAGTCTGTCTTTGAAATAACTCTACAGTGAAGTAATCACTCATAATAAATAATGCCTATGTGTCTGTTAAGACAAATTATACCAGACTGTAATTTTCTGCTTACCTGTTGAATTCCCCTATTGATCTCATATATTAAGCATCTAAAATTCTTCTGTTAGGCAACTTTTTCATCACTATGTCTCCTGAATCTAGCACCCAACTGAAAATATAATAGGAACTATGTAAATTCCTTGTAAGTTGAACCAAACTCCCCAGTGAACCAACAGTGCTCTCTGTTTATTCTCAAATGCATTCATTTGAGTTCCAAACTTTACAACCCATTGCACACTAGAAGAATGGAAGGGGGATCTCTGACAAGCACCATCTTACAGGCCTCCAGGGAGCTGAATGTCAGCAGAATCACTTCTAGGAAATCCTTTCCTGTGAAAAAGACATTGAACCCTAGAGTAAAATTTCAGAACAACTTTGGGAAGGTGAATTCAAACCCTCTTCCCCACCTGGACCAATTTCCTTAGTTAGGAAGTCCTAAGGAAGATCTAGGAATGATTGTCATGCTTCCAATTTTTACACAGGTAATCAGACATTGTAAGGAAAAACAATGTGGATCTGAAGGAAAAGAAAATAGGAAAGTTATAAACCATGATTTGGGCTGTATGTGGAAGCCAGGGCATCCTGACAATGTGCTTTAGGACTTGAGAATTTGGGATAATCCATTGTGTACCTCCCACATCCTTCTTGAGTCACCACCAAACAGAATCTTTATAGGATCCCTTCAGTCTGTCACATGGTTGCCAACTCAACCAGTGATAGATGGCCATGATGTCCTATTGGTCTAACTGGGCAGAGGAAGGCAAGTTCACACAGGAAGCATGTGAACCAAGGTATGTAAGCTCTTCAGAGGAATGAGAAGTTAAAAAAAAAAAAACACTCTTCTAGGGATTATCCCTCTACCTGGACTTTCATAGTCTTCTTTTGTTATCTTTATTATCAGTGACAAACTCATTCGATACTCACTATTTCAAAAGTTTTCCAAGGTGCCAAGGTACAAAGCTGAGCACAACTTGAGGGAATTTTCCATAGCCATCTATGGGAATTTCAGTCTAATGTGTGTAACAGAAATGTATACACACACAAATCATTAGGAGATTGGATTCTGCATGAGAGGCACCAAGATGGTGTCACAATATGAAAAGAAGAGTGGAAAATTTTGAATCAGAGACAACAGGAACTCAGTCCTTTCTTTGTTTCTTAAGAAGGCAATGAAGTGGTTTAACTTGATACTTTTGGAGTAAGATAGACCTGGATTAAATTCCTGTTGTGCTTTCTCTAAACTCTGAAACCTAGACTCATACTCTTGCTAGCATTAATTTGATAATCTAAAAAAGGGAGAAAAAATTGTCATTTTTGTGGTAAAAGAGTTACCATATTAACATAAAGTATACTTACATAGTATAGTCACATAAGAGGTAGTCTTCACCAGGCCTTAGCAGCCTGTGGGTAGCAATGAGGACATACTAATATGTATGCCAGCATCTCTAGCTGCATTGCCTTTACTTGAAAAACCAGAAAGCTCTCAACCTTCCACCCTGAGTCCATTTACCTGTGGTGTCTCATAGAATGATAAAGTCCGTTTGTCACACAATAGTCAGAGCATCATTGCCCCATGGCCGTGTCAAGGGCTGTTACCCAAATGCCTTTCTCATACCATGCTCCCACGCCATGCCTTGGGAGTGCCATTTACTCAAGGGCTAGAGCATAGTAAATGCCAGTTAAAATTACCCTTAATTCTTAGAACCCTTGGTCCCAATCTGACAGGTTTTCAAAGAGAGGTAATTCCATTTCATCAGCTGGTTGCAAAGATGTTGAGAGTGTGATAGTCTAGAGGACCTGAAGAATTGACAAGGTAAATATTTCTCTTATTTCAGTAGAGGTTGTGTTTCAGTGCACATTCTGCTGCTATAGTAAAATATCTGATGCTGGGTAATTTGTAAAGAGATTTATTTGGCTGACAGTTCTGGAGGTCTGAAAGCATGGTGCTGGCATCTGCTCACCAGTGGTTAGGGCACCACATATCAGGGGCACATGTGAGAGAAAGGTTCTATGGGGAGATAGGAAGCAAGAGACCAAGGAGGGAAAAAGTCTTCTATTTTTATAACAACTGACTGTCATGGAAAGTAGCTTGAGAGAACTACATTAATCTCTTCAGAGAGTGACCCCTAATAACCTAATAATCGAGGTTCTACCACCTCACTGCTACACTGAAGACCAAGTTTCCAGCACATTAACTTGTGGGAGACAAACCACAGCCATACATGGTGGACGATGGCTTTTTTTCCCCCTGCTTCTTCCCAGTTAGATTGGGGAAGGCATCTTTCTTCTCCTTTTATTGCCTACACTTGGTAATATTCTCTACAGACCCTCTTCCATTAGTTTCTCTTTCTCCATTCCCCATGCTAATTTTTCTCATGGAGAACACAGTAATAATGTTGGGAAGACAGATTTTGGCACACTGCACCACACAGCCATGTACACAATGAGATGGTGAAGAGTTATGTTAATATTTTGGCAGTTGGGATCCTGGCTTCATCATGTGCTTTGAATGACCTTAGACAAACCACTTAGTCCATCTATGACTGGTTTTCTGTAAAATAAGAAAAATAATATCTACTTTAAAGGTTATAATAATGACTTAAAATCATGTTTGTAAAGTATGTCTCACAGAGTTTCACACAGTAATGAATGCATGCTAGCTACTAATTATATAGTGAATATTATCACATCTTATTTTGCTTCCCTTTGCCTCCATAGTGCTACTTTATTTGTTCTGTTTTGGTCTTTTCTGCCTTTCATGCACTTCTCTGTGCACTTAGGTCAGGGTAAGGGCAAGGTGAATATTACACAAACTTTGGAGACAGCACATGCTTACTTGCCTCTCTTCTTGGATCCATATGTAGCAGGGTCACAGCAGTACAAAGAATTGGTTAGGAAGCAGGCAGGACCCCTGGATGAGCAGACAGTTCTAGGCCAGAACAGAGACTACACTGGTGTGGGTGTGTTGACAGGGACTTTCAGTCCCAGTGTCAGCTTGCCAGAACTGTGCAGTCCAACTGCAGTGTATGGAAGACCAACACTCCATCCTCTAGGAGTTCTCTGTCCTTCCGTATGTCTGTCCTTGGAGCAGTGGTCGTCTGTTCAGCATGTTTGAACTGTTCCCTTATTCATTTGTCATATGGTTTTCCTGTTGTTTTTCTATTTTTCTGAAATGTTTCTGAGTCATGCCTCTGCATGTGCTCTTGGATTGCTTGGTTACACCACCACCACTGCCACCACCACCACCACCACCACCACTTGTACTGGGTGTCAAGCCTCTCTGAGGCATTTTCCCAGCCTCTTACTCAGACTCTCACGTCCCTTCTCTTTGCTTCCTTGGGTTTCATATTTTCATTATGGCACTTACCATACTTATTCACTAAACTTGGATTGAACCAGATGGAATATAACTCATAGAGATTGAGCCATATGAAATTACTTAAATTTGACCAGTTTTGACTGCAAACCTATTTTACATGAATCCAACTAGTATTTATATACCCACCCCATTAAGCTACAAGTGACATGAGGAAGAGCAGGGACAACTTTTTTGCCCTGTAACACATGGCAAAGTGTTTCGTGCATGGTTGATACTTAGTAAGTAAGCACTGAGTATCTGACTAACACATGGAAATACTCTATAGATTCTGAAGCCCATTCAAAAATAAATGGATGCTGCTCTAAACAATTGAGCATAGAACAACATCTCGGCATTAGAAGTATAACCTGCCATTAGAGGCTGAATTGGAGATGAAATAGGAAGTCAGCGTGACAGTGCACTATAAGCTCGAAAGTATTTTCCTGGGTTTCCCAAGGTGAATCAGGGATAGCTATGAGGAATGAGCAGGAAACACGTTAGAGAAGCTTTTCCTTCTTTGACCTTTGCTGGGTTACCTTTGTTTGGTTTATATAGCAATGCTCCCAAAGCATGTATCGTTTTTGGCCTATTGGGTTTTTGAACTCAGAGCTTTTTGCTTCCTAGGTAGGTGCTCTACCCCTTGAACCATGCCCCCAGCCCTTTTTTGCTTCAGTTGTTTTTGGACAGGGGTTCATTGTTTTGCACAGAGCCAGCCTCAGATGGTGATCCTCCTGCCTGTGGTTCCCACGTAGCTGGCATGACAGGTGCATACCATCACAGTTGGCTTGTTGGTTCAGATCTGGCCTTTGTAATTTTTTTGCTTGGACTGGCCTTGAAGACCAATTCTGTGGATCTCTGCCTCCCAGGTAGCTGGGATTACAAGTGTAAGCCACTGTGCTCAGCTTCCAAAAGTATACATTTTAAAACTCCTACTATTTATAAGGAATTTCAAATAGCTGTTATGGATGTCATGAGGCTAGTTGAGGATTTCAAGCAGGGGAGTGCCCCACTGGGACTTGCAATTTATGGTGGTGCCCTGACAACAGGCATCAGTGAGGGAATGGAGAGGTAGAAACTGGGAGACAAGTGAAGAGATGATGACCAGAGATGTGAGTCCTGAACTTAAGCCATGTGGGTAGGAACTGAGAAGAAAAGATGGACAGACAGCAAGCATCTTTTGTCCTATTGAAGATGGAGAATGAAAGTGGCAGCTGCCCTGAGCCTCAGATTGAGTGAGATAGGGGACTGTGTGGATAGCAGTGCCACTTTCTGGTACGCGTGGTGCAAGAAGAGAAACTTTGGAGAGACAGATAATGAATCTTATTTGAGCATACTGAGTGGGAGATATTGCTATGCAATACTGACAAGGTGGGTAGGCTGGACATCCATTTGTTCTGTTTTCCTATTTGATTACTGGGGACTGTGACTCAGAGAGGTTGCTTGAATGGCTGTAACAGAAAAGAGCCAGGGAGACACAGAGATGGTCTTGAACCAAAGATCCCAACATTCTTTCATCTCTTCATTATCTATCCACTTATTAGAATGTCCTCATTGAACTGATACATGCCAGCTCCTCAGTCCTTCTTCCTCAGCTTCAGTAGGATTGAATGCACCCAGAAATTGACTAGTGAACCATACTTTTAACATTTTAATTAATCATTAACTGGCTTGCCCTTCCAGCACTTTTTGCTCCTGCTTTGATTTTTAGACAGATGGCAGGTGGTTATTTCCTCAGCCCTGTCATGCATTCACGTGGCAGCTGAAATATCAAGTACAGACTTGAAGAGGGATCATAATACAGTATAATTAGTCTTCTCTGATCATTTCTTCTTTGTCCTAAGTGCAGTGGCAACATTTAATTGTGGCTGAAGTATTTGTCTAGTGCAGCATCCAAACTGTTCTCCCTATTCTCCCTAACTTGCCATACCCGCCTGAGGGCACCAGTGCTGTTGGGAAGTACTGAGAAGCCTTATTCACACTTCTCTTTTAAATAGCTTGGAGGAGGGGGTGGAGTACTGAATTTAGATGCAATGTCCTGGGCAGGAGCTACTTTCCTGGATCCTGTTGGTTAGTGTTAACTAACACACTGACCATTCAGTAAGATTGTGACGATTTAGGTGGGAAAGGAATGAGCCTTAAATGAAGGCCTAAGCTGATATGATCTCACTCTATCTTCAGAAAAAAACCTGAGGCTGAGGCTGAATAGCCAGGCAATACCACATGGCAGGGCTGGTTGCTGATTCCCACATCTGCCTGTGCCCAGAACCCATGAATTATGTACGGGCTAGTTTAGTCATGTCCCCTAGATGCTGACTTATGTGACAAACTAAGTTAGATTAGAACATGGAGTAGGCAGCATGATATCATTGTGTGAATCCTGAAAAGCTTGGCTATTATAGGTGACAATAAGTGTGGCAGTGTGCTAGATAGAGTATTGTAGCAAATCATCTTCCTGTTCCACAAATTAAAAATATGTTATTAGCTTGGTGCAGTGGCTCAGGCCTATAATCTCAGCTAGTCCAGAAGCAGAGATCAAAAGAATCATGGTTCAAGGACAGTCTGAGCAAAATTTAGTGAGATCCCTTCTCAACCAATAAGCTCAGCATGGTGGTTCATGTCTGTAATCCCAGCTATGAAGGAGGCATAAGTAGTAGGACCTTTCTGAGATCAGCCAGATCAAAAAATGGGAGGCCCTTTCTGAAAAATAATTAAAACAAATAGTCTTGGAGGTGTGGTTCAAGTTGTAGAGGGCCTGTCTAGCAAGTGTGAGGCCCTTGAGTTCAATATACCTATATGTGAATACGTATATACATATACGTAATATACATAAGTATATATATACATATTTATGTATATATACATGTACACACATACATGTATATACATACACATATATATGTATGCATCTATGTGGATATATAATCAAAAAATAACTTTCTCTTCTGTCTTATATGTGTGTATAATTTGGATTTTCATAGTTCACTGAACTGTATGACCTAGCGTTGATCTTTATCCTCACTTACCTGAGTCTTATGAATTGGGTGAAGAAATGAGTATTAGTCCCACTTTACAGATGAGGAAATTAAGGTTGGATGGGTGCGACTGCCATGCAAAGTCAAGGAGCTTCTAAATTATGAGACTCTAGATGTGGAAGATTCATATGGTCTCTTTAAAATGAGATTCAAGCAGAAGCAAACTTAGGAAGAATCAGACTCAGGAAATTTTTTTCTTAGAAGCTGGCATTCACCTCCAAGTCATACCATTAGGGTTTGCCTCTTTCCACTTTTCAATTTTTGACACTAAGTGATAATTATAGAGCCTGAGAGGCACCCAGTGCATTTGCAGGAGCTAATTGACTCAGAGGGAAGGCTGATTGTGCAGCAGAATCCAAACTACCAATTAGAAGAGAAGGAAATCACATGCGCCAGCGTCCTGGGTATTTATATCACAGTCACAGTTTTCTCTGTCACTGCGGAGATAGCCTGTAAGTCAAAGGGCCTGATCCTGGCACATTCAGCTGGAGGCCTGGTGTCCAGCCAAGATCACAGCAAAGGCCAGGAAGCCCACCCCATCAGCAGCCCCAGCCTCTAATGGGTGCACCAGAGGCTTTGCTCCTTCAGGCTAATGTACATGATCTTGGTAAAAGAGCAGATTGAATGCAATGCACAATGAGAGAGGAAACCAGGCAAATAGGAGCTGCATCCCTCAATTCATTATCAGAAAAATGAGGCTTAAAATACATTAATGATACTAATTTTTTACAGTGCTGTGGAGTCTTATGCCCCATACAACAGCAGCCATTTAAGAAGCAAAAATATTATCCCCAACTTGCAGAGTAAGCACCTGGATGAACCTTGCACACGTGGTGGAGCTAGAGGAGCCAGGACATGACTGCAGGCTTCTTACTTATGTTCACAATTTACCAGGGCTGCTCACACTGGTGGAAGTAGGTGACAGTGAAAGGGCATGTCCTGGGGTATGGTGTGGAGCAGAACTATTTCTTAAAATTGTGTCTTACTGGAGGACATCTCTGCAGTGGCTCGGGGGAGTGGTTGTAAGGCCAGTGATAAGAGGACCACTCACTGAATAACAGTGCAAGTACAAGGAAGCAGCCAGGCCAGGGTCTTAGTCTGGGGCTGAAGCACAGTATGATCACGTTTGTGGGGGGTTTCTGGTTGACTTATCTGGTATCACCTTAAAAGTTTTCCCCCTGGGAATGTTTAAGCGGGCCAATTTCTTGGGAAAACAGGATTTGCTTCCCCAAAATACCACAGGCTTTTCAACTGAGAGTCCACTGTTTTTGTCCCATTAACAAGTGCTGAAGTCCCATTTGAAACCAGGACTAAGAAACAGTTAACAGTCAGGCTCCATCTGAGCAATTCTCATATCTGCAGCAGCAGTTAAATGGTGGTAGGAAAGGAGTTAGGATTAAAAATGAGCCTGAGACTCAGGCCTAGGGCCTGGGAGCTGAGGACATAAGTAACAGGTCAGGGTAGAAGGGAAAGTATTGAATGTCAAATGGATCTTCTTTTACATGTAGCCTCTGCTTCCCACTGGTAGTGCAGGAATAGCCATCATGTTAACTTTACAGAACATGCTAATTTCTACATCAAAGATGACTCATGAAGAAAGGCTTAAATAGAGTATGTGGTGGATACTACAAGGCACAGGGTATCAACTCAAGGAGCACTGGTTGCTTCTGAATCTATCCATACTGGAGGCCTCTCTATGGAGCTCATTCTGCTCATCAAGATGTGCTTCATCTACATGCAATGACTGCCCAGGCACAGACATCTGTTTAGAATGCCAAACTTCATTGGGCTATCCCTCACTCAACTATCTTGACTGCCTCTGTTCTTGCTCTCATGTCCTGACACCTGCTGGGTGTCAGGTGGTGGATGATTCAAGACCTCTCACCTTCTGACTGTTCTTCCGCTTCTTTTCCAACTTTTGTCCTTCCTTCTTGGTATAGCATCTCTGACTGTCTTTAGAGTAACACCCTTTCCAACTATACACTCTTATAAGATCAGGGACTCCAAGGATTGAGCCTACCAGACCTTCCCTGAAGAGAATAAGCATCACAACAGGCACTTGGGTAGGGAGATAGGACCTCTGAAGCAGAACTCTGGCCTCTTCCTTTGGCTTCTTCATGGATTCTTTTGGGAAGAAATCAAGCTCAACATCAAAAAGTAAAAATAGATGGTGCTATCTTCTGCTGCAAAGGCAAGTTACAGACCTGTGAAGAGAAAGGACTGTGGATCCTATGGAAGAGGAAATCCTGTGAAAGAGGAACTCCCATGGAAGAGACTTCATCTCCTGGAAACACACCAGGAAGATTGTTTGCTTTCAAAGAGGAAAGACAAAATATCATCCACACCAAAAACCCGGGACTCAGCATTGTTGGACCTGAGTGAAACAGGAAGACAGGGACAGTGGAATGTACACTGTCACCATGGAAACTGATGCCCTAAGGCTGAGGAGCCAATGCAATCATGCTACCAAAGAACTGTGGAATTGTGCCACTCTGGGGCTTAGCATCATGTTAGAAGAAGGGACAAATTTTCAATCATAAGTATGCTTGATTTACTTTTCTCCATAGCAGAGAAAGATATTTGGGAGTAAAATTTAGCTCGACTTTAAGGAAACAAGTAATGTCATCTTTATGAATACATATATGTTGTGTTTTGAATGTCATACCTTTTACATAATAGCTCTCTGATCACATATCTCCTGAGGAGAATGGAAAAGAACATTTGTCCAGAACCTACTATATGAGTTCCTGCTTCAAGGATGGCAGTAAGGCAACCACACAGAAACTTCAGCATCCCCTATGAACTATTAGTATTGCCTTCAGATTGATGAGAACATTGAGTTAAATAATGGTTGCAAGAGCTTGCACCAGAATAAGCGGCTAGGGGCAGACTGGGATTTGAATGCAGGTTGTGGATTTCAAGGTCAGGCCTCCTTCTGCCACATCACACTGAATGCCTAAGAAGGAGGAAGTTAGATGTGGCACTGCTCCACCATTGCAAGGAAAAGTGGCTGCAGGCTTCATAACTATGAGTTTTAATATAAAAAAAGCTCTTTTGAATTTATATGGATGTGTCAGACCTTCAGAGGGGGACACTGCTGAGGGACTGAATCATCACGACAGGTAAGGTTACATCTGAGAGATCTTCAGTGTGACCTAGACCTGTTTTATTGTGAAAAACAGTTATCATGTCTCTCCCCTCCCTTTTTTAATCTTAGCACTGAGGTGGGAATTTCTATGGATATGTGGGCATTGTCCAAGAGACAAGTGATACAAAAAGACCTGACAGATTTTTCTGAGCAGAGAATTATGCGAGGAGGGTGCTGAATTATATCCAGGAATAGAATGAACTGCGGGTGCTGCAGCCATGGGGAAATGCATCGCTGAATATCAGCAGGTGATTCAGATCTGTGGCATTTAATTGAATCTTCGGTGTGGCTAAAAGAAGTAGATATTCTGACCCCATTATTCTGGTGAAACTACAAGGGCATGGGGAAGGTTGAAGAGAGTGATATTGAGAAGAGAAAGATATGAACGGGAGCAAGGAAGGGGGAAAGAGTGAGAGGAGAGAGAAGAAATCTATGCATTTAAATTAGAGCCGATGGGATAATGAGAATTTAAAAAAAGCAAAGTTATTTATGTCTCTCTATGACTGAGCAGGGTTTGTAATAGGTCAGGAAGACAAGCAGCCAGTCAGTTGGGCCTCAGCTTCTTTGTGAAGTGAGTGAAATTCTCTATAAATCAAAACCTACATCTGCCAATAAGTTCATAAGGCAACTATGGCCATCCCCTTGCCCTGTTGAGTTCTCCCTCATTTTGATTTAAAAATTGATTCGTAGGTAGAGTGAATTATGTTTCCTTCCTTCTTCCTTTCTTTCCTTCTTATAATTCCCCCTTTCTTCTCTTCCCACTGTTCATACTTATTGACAGCCCCAGAGATAAAGGAGACAGTGATGGTCAGACACAAAGAGCTCAAGCTCTATACTGTAAAGAATAAACCAGGTCCATTGCAAGGAAATAAGGTTGTACCAAGCAAGAAACATTTCAAATAGAACTTAAAGGCAAGTACCATTGGTACTACCTGATGATGGTAGTGGGTGACTGCCATATTGATGAGAAACCTGGAATAGGCCTGAGTATGTACAACATGTCAAGGACCTGTTGTGAGGGTAGAGGGCTGGACTCTACTGCTTAGGAGGCCAGCTACATATCTGGGCACCTGACCTTGAGTGGACAAGAAGTGTGGCTAGCTCAGGCATGCAGGCATGAGCTTATGCATATCTTAGTGTACATTAGGTCAAGATGTTTACTTCCTGGATATTGCAGTTCTCATGAGAAAGTCAAAACAGCAGAGTATCATTGTTGTTATATCCTCCTGATTACTTTCGTGGTTGAGGCAAAATTAAATCCCAGAGTAATCATTTTTCCTTGCATCTTTAAATGACACACTAAGAAATGCAATGTAGAGACAAGCTGATTGTTTTCATCCCATCCTACCTAGTCAATTGTGCAAAACCTAAGCCCTGGTTCTGCCCCTTCTGACAGAAGATGAGGGTGGCCCTGAGGGCTATATGTATTCTGCTGTCAGGTCAGGCAAGAACCCTCCCTTTCTTCTTCATAACCTGTTTGTTTTGATGTTTATTATGCTTAATTGATTGTTAATATTTGCAGTAAAGATGTCTTTCAGTGAGAGAGTCAGTGAGCTTGGTGGAAATGATTGAGCTGGATGCAAGTTCTAGCTTCATGACTCTCAACCTGGGTAATTTTGACCAGGTGACTGAACCATTCCAGGCTTCAAATTTCTCCTTTCATAAGATGTATTATAAGGATAATATGAGACAGAATATATAAAGCATAAATCCTCAAAAAAGAGAATAATCATTATTTGACAATGTCAGTACAGAGACCAATAATGGTGAGTTCAATAGTCCTTTGCTATGTCTAGGATTTTGCATCATTGGGCTAGAGTTTGTAGAGGTCCTGACATAGAAAGCACACAACCTCGAGGCAGCTTCCAACAGCCTTGGTTTACATGACTATGCTCAGTGTCCTCTGGCCACTCATATTTATCATGAGCCACAACCCCAGTAAGTTCCACTTCTTTGCTTCAGTTCTGAAATCCTCTTTCTTCTCACTATATTTCCAGAAATTGTCTGGGCTCCACTTCCTGCATTCAGCACTAAGTTGAGATAAGAGATTCCCAATATCCTTTATCCCAACCTCTGCCAGTACTCAGCCTACCATTCCCCAGTTCCCAAGACTCCCAGTGTTCCATTCTGTAGCTGTCTCTTTTCTGTTATGTCCCCCGAGCCTCTCAGCTCCAAGAGATGGTAGAGATTCCAGGCTCCTTTGTGAACCAAAACTCTAACTTTCCCCCAACTAATCCTCTGCCCAGTCCTCTTGCTACCTTACTGCCTCTTGGCCACCAAACACTGAGAAAGCCTGGGCTATTCTGAAGACATTTCTTAATGTTCCTTCTGGGGCCCAGTTTAAATAACATACTCCCTGAAAGATATGTACAAAACCATACATATGTACGGTTTTGTTACCAATAGACTTAATCTTCTTCAAAGAAAAGTTGCAGGCATAACATCAGAGAATATTAAAATTCAAAGGATTCTACCAGTTGAGGTTCACATATTTCTTAAAGTTTAGAGCCAAGTTATAATTGATTGATTCAGTAAAGAACTACTGAATATCTGTTTTGTGAAGGATTATATATGTGCTAAGTAGAGTAGATTCCTTCCTGAGAGTGAATGGTCCAAACAAAGTTGTACTAACAATTAAAGAAAATATGTAAGAACAAATGCAGCCTCTGCTCCATGTAGACATAATCCTTTATGTCTTAAAACTAACCTTGTCAAAATCTTAATATGACTTTGCCATCTATAAAAATGATTAAAAAGTTTGAAGAAAATCAAATAGACATTTGGAAGTTAAAACCTGGGATTTTGAAAACATTTTCTTCAATATATGTTTAGTATGGAAGCTTGCCTATGACATATCAAAGCATTTATAACAAGACACAGCTATAGTAAGGGAAAATCTTAAAATATATTAATTAAATGGTGGGAGATTCACTTTCTGCAAAAATAGATTTATAAGTACATAAGTGACAAGTAGGAGTCTAGTTACTGGTATTTTTGGAGAGAGAAAGACAGAGAGAAGATGGGTGAAAAAAGGGAAAAGAGAGAAAGAAGGAAGGGAAAAAGATGAGAGAAATGAAGATTTAAAGAACTTGTTCTTCCAGTAAGTGTTCCCTCTTCACAATGTTGTCTTAAGATTAAGGCCACTTATTATAACATTTTCAAGTGGGTTATCAAGCCTCTCCATTTTATGGCAATTCCCCTTGGGTATTCTTGTCCAAATAATGTGCATTTCTACTTGACTAATTCATTTAGGATGACAACAGACACCTCAGGGGAGGCATTTAACTTCTTTCCTCATAAGGACTCCTGTGTGTGGTGATGGAAGGCAGGCATGTTTTCTCCTTCTCTTCCTTCTTTCTCCATTATCTCAGATAATAGGAATTAATTAGCATCCTGTGGTCTTTTACTTTAAACTCATATTCTTCAAACCTTGAGAGACATATATTTAGCGATTTTTTTGCTTTGTTTTCTTGTGGTTTTGATTTTTCTCCTTTATTCTTGAAAATGACTGGGCCACTTCTAGAACCTCTTGAAGATGCTAAACCAACAATAGGAGCAAAGCTGCCTTTCTTTCTTGTAGTAAATACCTGCTCTTCACTGAGGAAAGGGGTGTTATGCAGACATTGTTGGGAAGTGGCATTCATTTTCTTTTCTAGCTGATGCACAGTGCCTGCTGCAATTTCCAAAAACAGCCTGCTAACATAACAATGTACCAATTTCAACAAAATCAATGTGGGCTTTCTGTGAACACACCCAACTGTTGACACACATTCTAAAGCAATGCTGTGATTGTGCAGCCAGAGAAAATGGTGATGATGCACACAGTGCTAGACAGTGTAACTTCTGTGCACATAGGCGTGTTTGTCTATAATGTTCAATTTATCAAGCTAAAATTGAGTGCCTATTCAAAGCCGGGCACTTAGCTGTGTGTTTCAGTGTATGAAGAAAGTAGCTCTATGTCCTTGAGTTTAGAAGGTGACTGAGTATTAAGACAAGCGGAAGACAAATGGATTATAAGGCAAAATGAAGCCAGTATCATGGTGAGGTTTCTTACATATGTTAGGGGTGAAATCATTATCTTTTTGATTTATATGAATTAATAAATAGTAATGTCAACAATATTTTCCCATGGAAATATATTAATAACAACAAGAAAAACAATTAGAAATTGACTAAATAACTTAATAATCTGAAAATAAGTCAAAGATATAGCAACTAACTAAATACCAAAAAAAGTTTTTTAAAAATCACATTAGAAGTAACAGAAAATTTTGTGTCATTTTTTACTTGTTTTGCTTCTGCTCTTCCCAATGACGTGCAGCAATGTTTGAGGGAGGTGGTGGCCCACTACCTAGTTCCCCATCTATGAACTGAAAATTGCACAGCAGAAATAAATTTGCAGCATTCTATCCCTTCTAGTCTCTGTGTCATGAAACTGAGGGTTCAAAAATGAAAAGTGACTTGGATCACAGGGTAAAGGATGTCATGGGAAACAGTGGCCCTGGTTCTTGACAACGTCAAGAAGCTATCTATAAACACATGAGGTAAGAAAATACCTATTGAAGAATATGATGGAAAAGCTGAAGTCATGAGAAGAGACAGAGGTGAGAGTCTTAGAGAAATTATAACATTTAAAAACTGTCATTTATATAGGAAAGTTATAAAGAAGAGCATGCATTCATAGGCCCAGGAAACACACAGGTCCAGAGAGGCCATAGAAGACTTAAACCTTCATATCAGTCTCCTAAGGGAGTCTCCCCTTACACAGTCCCAGTTTGCAAAACCTGGGAGAAGGGGCTGCTTTTCCAAATACCTACTTTTCAACAAGAGATTATGAATGACACAAAAAGTGAGGAATACATGACCCAGTCATTGATCAAAATGAATCTCCAGAGACACCTCCTAAAGATGCACAGTTATTAGGCACACTAATAACTGCAATCTTAAGAGTTTAAAAACAGCAATCTTAAGAGTTCTCAAAGAGCTAAAGGAAAACATGAACAAAGAAAAAAAGAAATCAGGAAAATCAACATTTCAACAAAATGAAAATATCAACAGAGATAAAATATATATAAAAAGAACCAAATTGAAATCAATGAACTAATAAATAAAATGACTGAATTGAAAAATCAGTAGAGGTATTCAATAGCAGACTAAAACAGGAAGAAGAAATAATCAATGAATTTGAGGACTCATGATTTTAAATTATTGCATCTGGGGAGAAAAATGAATGAACTCTGAATAGAACCTAAGAGATGCTGGAGATATCATCAAGTGGACCAACAGACACACTTTGAGAGTTCAAGAAGGAGAAGAAAGAAGGGCAAGAGTTTATTTTAAGAAATTCTATCCAACTACTTTCCAAATTTCTGACATATATATATATATATGAGACACTCAATGAAATCCAAGTAGGATAAATGCAGAGAATTTACCCACATTGAATCACGCTATAATCAAAGAAAGTCAAAGAAATACAGCATGTTGAAAATAATAAAAGTGACATTGATGTGGTCTCTAAATACAAGATAATCTCTAAGACAATGGACCAATTTCTCATGAGAAACTTTGTAAGAAAGCAAGCAAGGGGATCACATATTTGAAGTGCTGAAAGAAAATAAATAGATAAAGCGTCCAACGAAGATCTCAAGTCAACAACCTAAACTTAAGGACCTGAAGCAAATGAACAAAAAGCTTATAAAAAAGGGAAATAACAAAAATTAGAGAAGATAAACACAAAATGAAAAATAGAAAAACAAAATAAAAATAAGAGCAAATTTTGGTTTTTTGAAAAATCAGTAAAATTGGCAAACCATTAGAAAGATTACCTAAGAAATAGAGACAAGATTCAAACAACTTAACACAGAAATGAGAGTGGCTCTCTCCAGTCTTAGTGAAATAGAAAGCATTATAAAATGATATTATGAAAAATATTTACAAACAACTTGGATAATGCATACAAAAATGACAAATTGCTAACAACATACAAACTACCAAGTTGAATCATAAGATATAAAAAGTGTGTGTGAGCATGTAATTTTCCAGGAGATTGAATCAATGATAAAATTTTCCCAGCAAAGAAAAGCCCAAGACAGCTTCACCAGTAAATAAAATATAAAACCTAGAAATAAACTTACATAGATGGTCAAATGATTTTGTACAAAGAAATAAGCTTACTTAATGAGGAAGTGATACTCTTTTCAATAAATGGTTGTAAGTAAGCTTTAAATTTTGCACAAGGGAGGTATGAGGATAGGTAAGACACCTCAAAAACTAGATAGCATTTGTTGCCCTCAACACAGAGTAAATAAAGCAGATACTTTAAAGCAACTGAGACCAATAGAAGGGGACCAGGAACTAGAGAAAAGATTAGTTCAAAAAAGATTAACTTAGAAGGTAACACACATGCACAGGAAATCAATGTGAGTCAACTCCTTGTATAGCTATCCTTATCTCAACTAGCAAAAACCCTTGGTCCTTCCTATTATTGCTTATACTCTCTCTTCAACAAAATTAGAGATAAGGGCAAAATAATTTCTGCCTGGTAGTGAGGGGGTGGAGGGGAGAGGGAGGGGGTGGAGTGTAAGGCAGGGGGTGGGGGGAAGGGGGGAGAAATGACCCAAACATTGTATGTACATATGAATAAAACAAAAATTAAAAAAAATACTGAAGTTGAATCTTTATGCTACACCTTCTAAAATTAACTCAAAAATAGATCAAAAAAGCAAATGTAACAGTTAAAATTACAAAGCTCAAAAGAAAATACAGGGGAAAAGCCTGATAATATGTATTTGGCAACAATCTTGATCTCTTGGATATGACCCCAAAAACACAGACAATAAAAGCAAAAACTAGATAAATTGGACTACATTAAAATTTAAAACTTTTATGCTCAAAGAACACTATCAACCAAGTGAAAATGCAACCTACTAAATGCAGGAGAATGACTTCAAATTATACATCTCTTAAACAGTGAATTTCTACCATAAATGAGAAATTCCTACAAATGAAAAACAACAAAAACTAAAACTACTTGCTTTTTTGTTTGTTTGTTTGTTTGGTTTTTTTTTTTTGGTGGTAGTGCTGGGGTTTGAACTCAATTTCTCATGCTTGCTGGGTAGGCGCTCTACCACTTGAGCCACTCTACCAGTCCTGTGTGTGTGTGGTGTGCATGTGGGTGTGTGTTGGTGTTTTTGAGATAGGCTCTCACACACTATTTATTCAGGCTGGCTTAGAGCCAGGACCCTCCTGATCTCTGCCTCCTGAGAGCTAGGATTGCAAGCTGAGCCACCAGTGCCTGGCCACTTTCCTCCAGCCTTTTTTTTTTTTTTTTTGAAAAAAGAAAAATGGGCAAAGGACTTGAGTAAGCATTTCTCCAAAGGAGATGTACAGGTGGCCAGTATGAACATGGAAAGAAGCTTGACATCAACAATCCTAAGGATCAGGCAAAAAAAGACCACAAAGACATACCATTTTATTGTGATTAAGATAGTTATTATTAAAAACAAGGCAAAAAAGATTTAAAAAATCATAAAATAACAATTTGATGAGTATGATGTGTATAAATTTAAACCTTCGTGCATTAGTGTTGAGGATATGAAATGGTTCATCTACCAAAAGTAGAAGGGATCACCAAAAAAAAAAATAAAACTACCACAAGTTTGAGCAATTCTGCTTTTTTCCAGGCATCATTTGTCTAATATGTGTTATAGCAACTATTTGAACTCAAAACAGTCAGAATCCATGCTGTGGACCATTTCCATAATTCAGAAAAAATTTACTCCACATAACACAGAATATGGAGTCCTTCGGGCCACATTTTCAAGGGATGACCTTCAGATTATGTCATTTATGAGACAGTGTGCAAGCTTGAAGGTGTTTTTTCAATGAAGGAAGAGATGAGAATACAAATTGTTCTAAGAAGGCAGTTTGGCAACAGAAAAATAAAATAACCATACAAAAGGCAGGCTGTGATTAGATCATTTTGCAAACAGAGGGGAATAAGATGTAAACTAAGATGAGGGGGCTGAAATGGAATGTGTGAACTGGGGGCTGGTGGCTCATGTCTGTAATCCTAGCTAATCAGGAGGCAGAGATCAGGAGGATCACAGTTCAAAGTCAGCATGGGCAAATATCTTGCCAGATCCTATCTCAAAAACAACCCATTAAAAAAAAGGGCTGGTGGAGTGACTCAAGGTGTTGGCCCTGAGTTCAAATACCAGTACTGAAAAACAAATAAATAATTTTTTTAAAAAAAGAAGAAATGGAGTGTGTGGATTCAACAAACTTTGAGAAAGTTGGATTAAATTAGCTAAAGGGGGGCCAAAGACTCTGGTGAGATTTATTGTGACTCTGGGGCATCTGAAATTATGGTGAAGCCAGAAGTCAACAATGTGATGAGTGGGAAGGAAAGGAACTATTTTGTTGTGAATTATTAATTGTCTGAAATCCCCAATCAAATCCACTTCAAGTTTTGAAGAGTACATTTTAAGATGCATAATTCATCTGAAAGTAATAATAACACTAATCCTGAATACTTAGGGTGTCTTATACTACTGTTCTGTGACAGGATCCTTTTGTTATTACTTTCAACATTTTATGTGTTTTTAAAATTACTTGCCTATTTTAGAAGCACAGTATGGTTCTCTTGTGTATGTTCTTTTTTAATGCCAGGTAATGCAGAAAGGCTCATGGTGTAAAGATGAATTGTATCTACTATCCACATCATATCCTTGGATAACTGACATGTTTTGAGAAATAGACCTTTAGAATTAATATGTGGTGATATAATGTAATAGAAAAAACACAGAAACAAACTGACTGGATTTTCATTGCTGGTGCTGGCACTTAACAGCTTTCCAACATTGGAAATTGAATTAAATCACTGCACCTCAGTCTCTTTGTCTGAAATATAGGAAAAATAATAATATCCGTGTCTTACAGTTATTTTATATCTCTATCTATCAATCTGTATCTCTATCTATCTATCTGTCTATCTATCTACCTATCTATCTATCTAATTTTTTAAAGGCCTGGCATTCAAAGAAAGAAAGAAAGAAAGAAGGTATTTCTGTTCTGCCCAAAAGTAATACCTATTGGTTTTGAAGTTCATCTGTGTTGATAAAGGAAAGAAACCAAATGCAAAGGATTCCAAATGTATATATGATTTAATTCATATGAAAGATAAAGAAGAAGCAAATATAGAGATAAAATGGTAGATTAGTGGTTGTCTAGGACTGAGAAGTAAGGTGAGAAGTGAATGTTTTTTAGTATAGGATTCTTTCTTTGTCAGGTGATAAAACTCCTAAAATTAGATTGTTGTAATAGTTGTACCACTCTGTAAATATAGTAAAAAGTATCAAATTGTATACATTCAACAGGTTTTATGTTTTATCAAGTATATCACAGTGAAATCATTTTTAAAAAAGGATTGTAGTTTTATATCCTGACCTATATATCCTAAATAAAATAATTGGTTCCTATGGAAAATGGAAAACATTATTTGTGCCTGGGTTGAGGGGGACCTCTCTTATAGTTCTTTGTCTATAAATAGTTATCCTTACATTTATGTATTGGTCAGTTTTGTTGATAATGAAAACTCTCAAATTATAGTGGCTTATAATATTTATTTCTTATTTATAGTCCATTTTGATGTCTTTTTTGTGTTTATTTCTGGTCAGCTGGGCCCTGCTTAGCTCTGGTCCTCTTGTCTTCTCATTCTTCAAGTGGCTACTGCATGGGACAGGCTGACCCTCGTGGCACAGGGAAACACAAGACTGAGTTGAATCTAATAGCTCTGAAAGTTTCTAATATATGGGGCATTTCATAGCTGTTCCCATTGGCTTTAGCAATCACATGATCAAACCTAGAGCCAGTGGAAGAAGAAATGCAATCATTACATGAAACAAGGAGAATTTTAATATCTGTCAAGAATCATACAAGACAATCTATCAGTGTTGAAGGAAGATGAGTCTAGCATCCTTAGTCAAGCTTAATTTGCCATTACCACCTCCAATCCCTTCTACTTTCTTACTATCCAAGTGTTTACCTTATCTTCCTTTTTTCCCCAATGGTCTTTATGGTAAACCAGCTGTCCCCTACCATGAAAAAGTCTTCTAAGGAGTTTGCTGGTATTTTTCCTTACCATCTTTTACTTTTTTTGTATTGTAGACTTCACAATATGACTGTAACTCTGACTCTCTATCATACTAAAATGTTCATATTATGACTTGAACCCATTAATCTATTGAAATTGTTCTTTCTAAAACCTCCAATGGCCTTAATTGCTAGCTTCAATGACATTTTCTTCTGACCTTATTTATTGTGATGGTAGTAATGCTTGTACTATAAACTCTCCAAATGACAAACTTCTGACCCTCATTCTTCCCATTTATTACCAAGTTCTGTATTCTACCTCTACTCTCTCTCCTGGGTGGCCTCATATAGCCCTATGTCATCAGTGTTCACCTCTGAGAGTGTAGCTTCCATATTAATATGTGCCTCCCCCCAGCTTCCTTGGATAGGGAAACTACCAAAATGATTGCTGTATTTATTTCATACATTCATTTTGCATATTAATGCTGCTAATCTTTCTTGATCCTCATGGAAAGAGAAAGCACTTTTCTGAGAAATTTAAAAATAATTTGAGGTTTAATAATTCTTCTTATAAAGAAGTTATAGTTGGAGGTAATTTCCAAATTGTAAGGTAAAACTCTAGGGTGAAAATGCAGCATTATATTTACAAGTAGAGGTTTGCTCAATGCCTATACCTAGTGGTTTCTTCTCCATTTTTAAAGTTAAATACATAAAAAGGAAATATTTAGAGGTTGTTTGTAAAAATATGATGTACTTTATTGACAAAGAATCCATACATAGAATTTTACAAAAGGCTTCAGCAAATATGAATTTAAAACACCTGTATTTATTAGACCACTATGTGTGCTTATCATTGTGCCATTGAGTATTACAAATGCTTAGTAGGAAGATATATGTACTATGCCCAACCTTACCATGCTTGGCCAGGGTTCTTATTCTTAACTAGTCTGATAGCAGTACTGATCTATTGCAGCTCCAAATTCCCAATATAGGCTGAATTGTATTCTGGGTATAGAAAGAATATTCTGGTCTTTCTTTTCCCATTTATTAACATTTAAGTAGCATTTTATGGTAAAACAGTAAAAGCCTAGAGATTTGGGGTTCTATTCTTGGCATTGACCTTGGAACACAGGGACTTGGGAAAGATGAGGTAAAGGGAAATGGACTTGTTAAGAGCTAAATAAAGTGTGGTCCCCAATAAAGGAGCATGGATGGCAGGAAGGAACTTGGTAAAAGTGTACATCCCTGGCCCCCAACCAGACCTACTGAGTCAGAGGGTGGGATCCAGCCATCTGTGTTTCCTGCAATCCTCTTGATGATTCATTCATATGCTTACTAAACTTTGGGCAATACAGGGATAGTTGTTCTTGCTGAGGCAATAGACTTTTGTTCATTTTCCTGCAGGTACAACCAGCAGGGGAGCACGGAGTGAGCTAGGGATAGTGGTTGATGATGAGATGATGGTGTGGAGGCAAAAATGTAAGGGAGTCATAAATCCAGAGACTTGGTGACTGAAAGTAAGCCTGAGAGGGAGCAGACCTGTCTGCAAACAAGCACCAGAGTCACCGGCCTTCACAATTCCTAACAGCTGCAGAGGCACAAGAATTTTCCTAAAAAATTGATAAATAAGATTAGTTAAAATAAATCCCCAAACTAAAAGTTTCTGTCCAAGAAAGACAAGGCAGAAAATCATGATACACAAAAATGATAAATGGTTTCCAGTCTGGCCATGAGGCCAGGCTCAGAGGCCAGCATTGGGCAAAACTGGACTTTAAAGTTCAAAGGCACTAACAGAAAGATGTATTTCCTCACAAGCACACAGAATTTGATTACAGACCAGTCTGCGCATAGTGGGCAGTGGTGATATAATCTCCCAAATAGTGGGCAGCTCTTAGTGCTGCCTGTTACAGAGTACAGTGATTTCTGCCCAAAGTTCTCAAGCCAGATTAGTGATCATTTTAAACTCCATGGACCTTTGTAAAAGAGGACAAAATTCTTTGTGGTTCTAATTAGAACCCCTATACTGTACATAAACATGATATAATGAAGAGATGTTGTGCTGAAGGTGTAAAGTAGGCAACTCTGGAAGGGGGGGTTCTCTTCTTGATATAGACAACTTCTCAGAAAACTGTAATGCAGATTTTTACATAAGATCAAACCCATGCCTTTTATTTTATATTGGCATGCATTTGTATATATTTGAGGGATATAGTACGTTAGCATTATGCATGTATACAATGTATAATGATCAAATCAGTATAATTAGCATTTTCATTTTTTAAAAAGTATTTATTATGCCTATGTGTTGGGAACCTTCAGAGATTTATTCTCCAGGTAATTGAAAATCTATCATAAGTTGATGTAGATTATAGTTACCCTATCGAGTTATAGAACACCAAAATTAATTTCTCCTGTCTAACCATATTTTGTGGTCTAACTTGTCTCTATCTTCCCTCTACCCCTCCTTCTCAGTGTTTAGTGACCATTATTCCACAATCTTTTTCTAAGAGAACATTTTTTTTTTCAAAATTGAGTGAGAACACGCAGTCTTTCTGTGCCTGGCTTAGTTCATTTGACATGATGTCTTCCAACTCAATTGCAATCCTTATCAAAATACCAATGACATTCTTCACAGAAATAGAAAAAAATACTAAAATTCATATGGAACCAGAAAGAACTCAGAATAGTCAACCAATTCTGATCAAGAAGAATAAAGCTTGGGACTGGTCCATAGGCTTAAGTAATAGTATATGAGGCCCTGAGTTCAAACCCCTGTAGCTCCAAAAAAAAAAAAAGGTAAAAATAAAAACAGAGCTCACTACATCATAATTCCTGACTTAAAAATATAATACATATATTGAGGGCGAGAGTGGCTTAATCACTAGAACACCTGCCTGGCAAGAGTAGAGCCCTGAGTTTAAACCCCAGTATTGCCCCTCCCAAAAGAGCATAATACAAACTACAATAAGATAACCAGGTTGGTATTAACATAAAAACTGGCACAACAATGGACCAGAATGGAGAACTGAGAAATTAAACCAGATATTTATGCCAAGTGATTGGCAACAAAGTTGTCAAGACAAAAGACAATCTTCAATAATTGGTTCTTGGAAAATTGGATATACATATGCAGAAGGATGAAATTGGACATCTGTCACTCACCATTTATAAATACCAACCCAAAATGGGTCAAAGACCTACATGTAAGTCTGGAAACTATGAAACTACCAAAAGAAAACACAAGGGAAACACTTCCAGGCAATGGTGTGGACAAGGATTTTTGGTTAAGACCCTGAAAGAGAGCAAAAATAAGAACAGACAAATGTGGTTATAACAAACTAGAAAGCTTCTGCAACAAAGAAACAATCAAGAGAATGAAGAGACAGTCTGCAAAATGGGAGGGAATATTTCAAAGTATTCATCCACCAAGGGATGAAATCATTAACCCAAAAAATCTTATTAAAAATGGCTGAATGATCTGAATAGACATTTCTCAAAACAAGATGAATATATGATATATTCATCATCTATGATATATTATAAGAACTTTTGTACATGTCACAATGTATCCTCAGTACAATAATAATATTATTTAAAAAAGGGACTTAATTGGGACTAATTTGTGCTTATAACAGGTGGGCTGTGTAAGCCTAGTGGATGCTTTCCATCATTTGCTTTATTTTAATTCTTAATATGAATGTGGGTAGCACTTTGTTATTTCCTTGTTAAAGATGAATAAATGGGTGATATGGTGGTAGTATTTAGGTTCCTCATTTGTATGTTTTTGGTGGTACTGAGGTTTGAACTCAGGGCATCATGCTTGGTAGGCAGGCACCTGAGCCATCCCATCAGCAAGATTACTAAATGCAGGGTCATAGATACCCACTAATCTTCTCAAAGTCATACAACTCCTAATGGGCAGAGCTGTCACATGAAGCTAAGCCTCCGACATGGACAGCCCATGTCCTGTGAACCAACAACTTTGCGACCCTGAAGAGAGCACTTAATGCATGCTGAAAACATAGCATGATAAAAGTGTAGTGTGATATAATGAGCACTTTCCAGACTCCAGAAACCAGGTCAAACATGTCAAGAGGACTTTGCTATCTTGTTCTTGTAAATCCTTTTTAAGACTTCATGTCTAGGAATGATTATTTGGAAATGATCACAGCTACAATCAATATATACGGTTTAACATAAAGAAGGCATTCACCTTTAATGATTTATCTACTTGTGTTAATTTTAACCAAAGAGAAACAGACAAAATATAGAACCACAGTATGTCAAATGAAGAAAGTAAATTACATTTATCAAGCATCTTATGCACACCAGATACTATAATGGACAATACATTTCCATAATTTTATTGAATTCTTACAAAATCCACTGAAATCAATATTGTTATCCTATTTTAGGATAAAGATGCTAAGGCTCAAAACATTTCGTACCCAACGTTATATAGTTTCTAATTAAGAAATCTGGAATATACAGCTTTTCTCTGCATCTTTCCATAGTTCAGTGCTGTCTCCCACAATCTCACATCTGGGAGAGAGAAAAACTGGAGCACAGAGAAATTGAGTAGTTTGTCTGAGTCATAAAACTATTAAGGACCAGAATCACATTTTACAGTTTATCTGATTTCAAAACTCTTTGTTCAATCATTTCAATTTCAATAATGTTATTAATTCTCATGAAAATAAAATTGTCACTTGACCCAAGCTTCACTACTAGCTACCACCCTACTCCTTTACACCCATCACTGCAAAACTCTTCAAAAGATGTGTCTATCTTCACAGAAGCCAGTTTCTCTACTTCCATTTTTAGAACTTTTTCCAATTTGGATTTTACTTTCACTTTCACATACAGGTCATCCTGATCCCACTTTGTTCAATTACACAGTCAATGCCCAGTCCCATCAACAAAGCAATCATGTTTTCCTATTAAGTAATTTCTTTTTACGGGATTTCCACTGTCATATACAGTCTCTTAGTTGTTCTCTTACTTCACTGTGTTTTCATTCTTGCTTCTTCTGAAACTCTTAACAGGATCGCTTCCCCATCCCTGATGCTCCTCATGACTTTGGTGCATCTATTCCAGGTTAATGGTTGTGAGCACCACATAGAGGTCAATACTTCCTAAACCAAAGCTTTAGCTCACAATTCCTTTCTAGCTCAAGGCTTGAATTGTCAAATATCTACCTTGTATCTCTACTTGGATGTCTGATAGAAGCTTGAAATGAGCAATTTCTAATGCAGTTCCTATATTTGTTCCCAAACCTGCCTTACCAATTTCCTTTCCTATATAAACAATCTTCCTCTTTCTCATTATTGCTAGTGCTGTCACATTGACTCAAACCACTTGCATCAGTGGCCTGGATTGTTTAAAGTTAATAATAAAAATTTTAAGTATTTAATGCTTTCCTGCTTTAAGCATTGTTTGTCTGTAGTCTATTTTCAATATGGCAGCTTGAGGGATGAAACCCAAAGTCAAATCAAATCTGCTCAAAATTGGCTTAAGTATTTCACACAGAGAAAAAGCTGAAGTAAGAATATCTTTGGTCTCTTCTCTCTCCAGTGCAAGGTCACACTCCAGCTATTGGACATTTGCTCTAAATGTTTCCTCCGGTTGAGTTGCCATTTTCCAATATGACAGCTTTACTAACCACCTCAGCTCTTAGAAGTCTACTTATATTTTAAACCATCCATGATCTCTACCTGCACAGTCTAACATCATAATGTCCTGCCACCTTACTCAGTTTCCCTGATGCTGCTTGTTCTATTCCCAATTTTTTAAATGTTTGTCACTAGAAGCTTGTCTGCTTATGAACTAAAAAATTTACTTAATTAGTGTGATTATTATTTGTTGTCTGACATTCTCCACTAGAATGCAAGGACCAGAGGGCAGCGATTGGGTTCTTTTCCACTAGTGTATTCCAAAGGCTTAAAACTGTGATATGGAATTGGGGGAGTAGCTCAAGTGGTAGAGCACCTGTCTAGCAAATGTGAGGCCCCACGTTCAAACCCCAGTGCCACCAAAAAAAAAAAAAAAAAAAAAGAAAGAAAAACTGTGACATAATAGGTACTCAGAAAATACTTGTTGAAATTACAATTGAAAAGAAGTATATTGCAAGTCTCTTTTGCCTATCTTAACTTTGGTTGTTCTCTGAAATATCTAAGGATCAAATCTCATATTCTACATATTAATCATAGGTTTATGTGAATTTATTTCAGGCTGCATATAAACCACTAAACAGTTCAATGATATTGATCTTGGCTGCTGTTTAATACATTGGTCAGTGATCAACTCCAAGCAAGGCCCTGAGTTAGCTTTTTCTGCATGCCCTCTGGCTTATAAATAAGCTGCAGAATGTCCTTTGGCTTTACTTCTACAAACCTAGGAGCATTCTGCTTGCCTTTAATTGCCATCAAATACCAACTGTGCTGCCTTTGCTTTGGTGAAAAAACAATAAAGAGAGTTTAATATCATTGGAGTATTAAGGAGAATGAAAATCATTCATGAGTATTTTCTTCAACTTTACTCTAATTGCCCTAAGATTAATCTCTTGTTATGACAGTAAAGCCTGCCCCTTCTAGGATGCTTTGAACATCATATTTCAATAATTTGATCTCCATGCACAGTGAATTTATCTGTCACAGCCAGTTATTCTTTTACTCTTTGAATCAACTGGCATTTATCCGTATCAAACACCATTTGTCCATCACTTCTAAACTCATGATAATTTCCAACTGCTCATGGAAGTGGGTATAAAGGTTGACATGGATCATCCATTCTTTCCAGAATGACAAATAGCTTTACATGGTGGTCCTCACATTTTATCTTAATTTCTTGGCAAACATTAATTTAATTTTCTGCTAAATGAATTCAATCTCATGCAGAACGAAAGTGAACTAAGTATCTCAGAAATAGTCCCTGTCTTATCAGGATAATACTTTCTTCCTTTGAAATGAAAATTAAGTAACACTTAGTGATTTTTTAAAAAAAATTGTCAATATAATTACTAATGTTATTGTAAACCTCTAAGAAATTATAAACTTGAATTTTCTACTAGACTTGAATATAGTAGGAGAAAATGTTAATAAATGTTATAGTGGCTATATAAAATTATCTCTTCAAGAGAGATTGGAGAGGAATCTAATACAAAATGAGCACATCTTGGAACTAGATATTATTAGATATTGTCAAGCCTAGTCAGGACAAGATTTGCAAATAGAGAAATTGAAGGTCAGAAAGGGAGGATGAATACATAAATTCACATAGCATCAAATTGAGCAGAGATGAACTGTAGAACACACACGGTCTTTTGATTTAGCCCAGCAAAGCTCTGGACGTATATGCAGACTTTGGTGAATATTTGCAGAAGGACATTTGTTTGAGGAAGGTATCTATAGAGGTTGGGATCTCTAAAGTTAATTACCAGGATCCAACTTGCTGTTTCACAGACACAATGGTCCCTTTTGTAAGTGTAATCCCAGGTCCATGTAAAACTGAACTGAGCTTTGCATTCAGTTGCAGACAATAACTTCTTCCCCACTGAACAGCATTAATGGACTAGATTGGTGTCACCTGCAGGGCTGTGAATTTCTCTGACTTCACCATTCTTTGAGCCCAAGTGTAGTCCTTGGAATAAAATACAAAATGTATTGCCAGGTGCCTGTGGAGGATATGATAAGACACCTGAAGTTTAATATTTCCAAGTCAAGAAGAGTATTAGATTTTTATCTCCTATTGACTTCTACTGCTCTTCTGCACAATTAAGAAATAAAGACACACATTAGTAAGAAAACCCAAATACATTCTATCTTTCCACATTTTATTATGGGATTATGAAATAGCAGGACATGTGATAAATAATAATTTTCTTCCACTATAGTCTTGATGTTGTGCATGCATATGTGCATCCAGGTGAGAGAAAATCAAAAATTAACATTTGGGGCTTGGTGGAGTAGCTCAAGTGGTAAGAGCACCTGCCTAGCAAGTGTGAGGTCCTGAGTTCAAACCCCAGTACCACCAAAAACAAACAAGCAAACAAAAATTAACATTCAAGAACCTTGAGTTTTTTCCTTAAACTACCAGACAATTTTGATTTTAAAAAATATAACATTTAATAAGTGTACATGCAAAAAAGAACTGGAGCTTAGTTGAGATACAGAGCAACTGCCTAGCAAGCACAACGCCCTCAGTTCAGACTCCAGATCACAAAAAAGAAAAATAAAGAAAAAAAAGAGATGGCAGATACTTTTTTGTTCATGGTCAGCTCAAGGTCATAAACCTATGTTTGAAAGACACAAGTGGTAGACAGGAATGCATCTGAACATACTCAGTTTGCATCATAAAATTTTGGCTGAAAATAAAAGAAAGGACCGATTATTTAAAGATTTATTAATATGAATGTAAGAGTTTGCCCTAAAGATGCCTTGCTTGCTCAGTGGCTAACACATCCACCATCCCAGGCACTCAAGTTTTCCTTGGTGGGCTCCACTTTCTATCTGTAAATAACATACCTAAACAAACTTGTTAGTGCCTTGTTAATAATCAATATCTAAGTGATGATTTCCTACTAAACTCAAACCAAAGTTCTCCTCTACCATTTTCTGAGACAGAAATTGTACAAACCGCTTTTTGTGTAGCCCAAAATAATATTCATGAGATGTTAGCAATTAAGAATTTGGCTACTATATGCATATTAGACCCAGAGATGGGATGATCCCTCTTTCTTAATCAGAGCTTTGAACAATTACAGTCCTAAGGCTATTCCTTATATGGTTCTTCAATTGTCCATTTTATGGTTATAATAAATCATAGAAAATTTTCTGGTTGGAAAAAGACTAAAACTTGATTTTAATTTCAGTCCTTAAGGCTCAGCAAAGACAACTTGTCATACATGCTTTTTTGTCTCCTATATCTTTGCTCTCCGTTGATCTTCTGCCCTCCTGTACCTTCGATTCACTCAACCATGTCTCAGGTATTAAGTCAGTGTCAGAAGAGATGGAGATCTGAGTTTCCCTCTGACTTCCATTTTCCCAGAGTAACCAGGGAAAATTAGCTATGTCTATTTGGGGATCAAAATTTTGTGATCCTTCATATACAACTTGAAAGAATTTTCCTTACAAAACTACAAATCTAAAAAGTGAGAGGGTCTTGGAACTGCCCCAGCAAGTGGGAAGCCCCATGGTTAAGCTTCATCTATATCCTGGTAAATTCACCCGTGGCCACCTCTGGCTGGCGGTAGAAGACCCAAACAAAGTACACATGTCCTGCCACTTTGGAGGAACGTGAGACTGAAAATATTCTTCAGACAGTTTTTGCCCAAAGAATGCAGAATTAATTTGAGAACTCCAAGGGACAATTGATAATATTTTACTTTCTTCATTACAATGAACATTTATTGAAGTTTATAAAGAAGTTCAGAGTTGCTTAGAGTACAGACACAGATGTGATGTCTTTGACAAGATGCTCTCATGGACAAAATATCAGTATTAGCATTAGGCATACAATTTTGTAATATATTCAGAATTATTCTGAGAGTAAAGAAGACATTCGTATTTTATGGGGATTGATACATTCAACAATTGTAAGTTTACAGAATGATAGCTTGTGATAAAATTTAGAGAGGAATTAAGGTAAAAGGAAAAGTAATTGGCCTTCAGTAAATGCCATTTAATGTCAGTGCAAGGCAATGAGACAAGGTCAGCATTCATATTTCATAAGCCTGGTGATAAAGACAAAGTAATCTGCACAGCTGCTTTGGATTTGGGATGATCTTTTCTTCCTTGGGGAGTTGGTTTTCATTTATGTAATGTGGTCTTCTCTTTCCATTTAAAAGTTACATGTATTCATTTTTTAAAAGAAAAAAAATTACAAAAACTTCTACCCATATTTCAGAACTTTCTACTGACATGATTGTTTATTTTCCTCATCTTTCCTATCTTTATAGGTATTTACTTAAAATATTTTAGAATATACTATCTATAGTTTTTTTTCCTGTTTTATTCTCTGTATTCATATTTCAGTGCTAGCATACCTCACTGTCAATCATGTTTTTACAAATGTTTACTTTAGTACAAAATGCCAAATACTGGTTTACATAACTTTTCCTCACACTGCTGAATATTTAGGTTAAATCTAAATTTCTCCCCATTAAACATACACTGCAATGAATATGGTGTGCATAAGCTCTTTCTCTGTTTGAGATTCAGTTGTTAGGATAGAGACTCTAAGGGTTTGAATCATTTCCATTGTTAAATTTTTAAAAAAATACATACATCCAAATCACAAATCAAATGGAATGCTTTGATTTTTACATTTAAAACCTAAGTTTGTGAAATATTCTATTAAGCTGATTTTGGGGGGTTGAGAGTGGGACTGGGGTTTGAACTCAGTGTTCTGAGCTTATGAAACAGAAACATGACTGCTTGAGCCACACCACCAGTCTATTTTGCTATGGTTATTTTGGAGATAGATTCTCAGGAACTATTCACCTGGGGCGCCCTTGAACTGTGATACTCCCAGTCTCAGACTCTCAAGTAGTTAGAAGTACAGATGTGAGTCAATGGCACCTGGGAAGCTGATATTTTTTCCCCTTGGCCTCTAGTTAATAGTTGCTGTCTTTCTCCTTTACAGGACTAGTTGTCACATTTGGACTGACTAGTGTTGTGCTGGGTAAAACCACTAGGTCTTTCTTTCTTAACACTGTTGATTGAATATCACATCCAGAGTTGTGTAGGGCAAATCAGCACCAAATGCAAGTTGACCATCCCATTCTTCCCACGGATCTTGCATATCATTTTGAGGTCATTGTGTTTTTCTCCTTAGTGAATAAAAAAACTCAAGATAATAAAATTCAGTTAGTTTTTCCTTATAATTGCCATTTTGATGTGATACATACACTTGAACAGAAAGAGTTTAAAATTCCATTATTTTCCCTACCCTCTACCCTCTAACAACCACAACTATTTCTGCTTCTATGAATACACCTTTCTTAGATTCCACATACATTTAAGATAATGCATTATTTGTCTTTCTGTTTCTGGCCTATCTGGTCTTTCTGTTACAGGTGACTATTATCACCTGTAAGGTCATGCATGTTGTCACAAACTAAAGGATTTTCTTTTTTAAGGCTGAATAATATTTCATTGTTTATATATACCACAATTTCCTCACCAATTTGTTGCCTCCAAGGATACTTAAGTTTATTTAATAACCAAAGTTATTGTGAATAATGTTATAGTAAGCATGTAGGTGCAACTTTGAGATAGAGAGTCCATTCCCTTTGAATCCCAGAAGTGGGATTGCAAAGTTATAGGATAGTTCAGCTTTTATTTGTTTGAGGAACCTCCCTGCTGTTTTCTATATTGGCTGTACCAATTTACATTCCCAACAACAGTGTGCAAGGACTCTCATTTTTCCACATCCTCATCAATACTGATTATCTCTTCTCTTTCTCATAGTAGCCGTCTTAAGAGACAAGACATGATATCTCATTGTGTTTTGATTTGCATTTCCTAATGATCAGTGATGTAGAATACCTGCTTATGTATTTGTAGAGCATTCCCTTTCTTCTTTAGAAAAATATCTATTCAAATTCTTTTTTTTCTTTATTCATTTATTATGTGCATACATTGTTTGGGCCATCTCCCCTTCCTGCCCCCTTCCTGCCCATCCACTCGCTTCTGAAGAAGGTTCTGAACAGGTTCTGCCCTTTTCTCCAATTTTGTTGAAGAGAAGATATAAGCAATAATAAGAAAGACAATGCATTTTGCTAGTTGAGATAAGGTAGGTATATATATATATATATATAGCGATTCCTAGCACTGCTTCCATGCACAAGTGTATTACAACCCAAATTGATTCATCTCTACCTGACCTCTTCACTACTTCCCGGTCACCTTCCCATATTGACCTCTGTCGTTTTAAGGTTACTGTATTAGTTCCTTTACAGTGGGGACATCAAACACTTTCAAGTTTTGGGTTTCCTACCTATCCCCATTCCTTCCATATGTGCTCTCCCTTTAGCGTGTGACCAAGTCCAACAACATTGCTGCCTTTGTCTTACATCTAAAGTCCCCATATGAGGGAGAACATATGTTTTTTGGTTTTCTGAACCTGGCTAACCTTGGTCAGAATGATGTTCTCCAGTTCCATCCATTTACTTGCAAATAATAAGATTTCATTCTTCTTCATTGCTGAGTAAAATTCCATTGTCTATAAATACCACATTTTCTTAATCCATTCGTCAGTAGTGGGGCATCTTGGCTGTTTCCATAACTTGGCTATTGTGAATAGTACTGCAATAAACATGGGTGTACAGGTGTCTCTGGAGTAACCTGAGTTGTATTCTTTTGGTTATATCCCTAAGAGTGGGATTGCTGGATCATAAGGCAGATCTATGTTTAGTTTTTTAAGAAGCCTCCGCATTGTTTTCCAGAGTGGTTGGATTAGCTTGCATTCCCATCAGCAGTGTAGGGCGGTTCCTTTTTTCCCATATCCTCGAAAACACCTGTTGTTGGTGGTGTTTTTGATGATAGCTATTCTAACAGGGGTGAGGTAGAATCTCAGTGTGGTTTTAATTTGCATTTCCTTTATGGCTAGAGATAGTGAGCATTTTTCTATGTGTTTTTTGGCCATTTGAATTTCTTCTTTTGAAAAGGTTCTGTTTAGTTCAGTTGTCCATTTCTTTATTTGTTCATTGATTTTGGGAGAATTTAGTTTTTTGAGCTCCCTGTATATTCTGGTTATCAGTCCTTTGTCTGATATATAGCTGGCAAATATTTTCTCCCACTCTGTGGGTGGTCTCTTCAGTTTAGAGACCATTTCTTTTGTTGTGTGGAAGCTTTTTAATTTTATGTAGTTCCATTTGTCCATCCTTTCTTTTAGTTGCTGAACTGTTGGGGTTCTATTGAGGAAGTCTTTGCCTATACCTATGGCTTCCAGAGTGTTCCCTGCTCTTTCCTTACTAACTTTAGAATTTCAGATCTAATATTAAGGTCCTTGATTCATTTTGAGTTGGTACTAGTGCAGGGTGATAAACATGTATCTAGTTTCAGTTTTCTGCAGGCAGATAACCACTTTTCCCAGCAACATTTGTTGAAGAGACTGTCTTTTCTCCATTATACTTCTTTGGTGCCTTTGTGAAAAATAAGGTGGGGATAGCTGTGTGGATTCATATCCGGGTCCTCTATTCTGTTCCACTGGTCTTCAATCTGTTTTTGTGCCAGCAGGATGCTGTTTTTATTGCTATTGCTTTGTAATATAGTTTGAAATCGGAATGTGATACCTCCAGCATTGCTCTTTTTGCTGAGTATTGCAATTGGAATATAGGCTCTCAAAGTCGTCTCTGTTGATTCCCTGGATTTCCATGGTGTTTGCTGTTATCTCCCCTTTTGCATTTCTGATTTTACTGATTTGGGTTTTTTCTCTCCTCATTTTAGTTAGGTTTTCCAGGGGTCTGTCAATCTTATTTATTTTTTCAAAGAACCAGCTTTTTGTTTCATTGGTTCTTTGTATGTGTTTTTTTTTGTTTGTTTCTCTTTCATTTATTTTGGCCCTTATTTTTATTATTTCTCTCCATCTGCTTGTTTTGGGTTTTGCTTGTTCTTGTTTTTCTAAGAGTCTGAGATATAGCATTAGAGCGTTGATTTGAGATCTTTCTGTCCTTTTAATATATGCACTCATGGCTGTGAAGTCTCCGCTTAAATCTGCCTTTGCTGTGTCCCATAGGTTATGATAGGTCTTGTTTTCATTTTCATTAACTTCCAGGAACCTTTTAATTTCCTCTTTTATTTCATCAATGACCCCTTGATCATTGAGCGATGTGTTGTTCAGCTTCCAATTGTTTGCATGTTTTCTACTGTTGTTTTTGTTGTTGAGTTCTAGTTTTGATGCATTGTGATCAGATAGAATGCATGGGATTATTTCTGTTTTCTTATATTTGCTGAGACTTGTTTTATGCCCTAAGATATGATCAGTTTTGGAGAAAGTTCCATGGGCTGCTGAGAAGAATGCATATTGTTCACAAGTTGGATGAAATATTCTGTAGACATCAGCTAGGTCCATTTGATCTATGGTGTGATTTAGTTTTAGGATTTCTTTATTGATTTTTTGTTTGGATGACCTATCTGTTGGTGATGGGGGTGGTAATAAAGTCTCCCACTACCACTGTATTGGCATCTGTATATGCTTTTATGTCCTTCAGAATATGTTTGATGAAATTGGGTACACAGACACCGGGTGCATACAGGTTGATAATTGTTATTTTCTTTTGGTGTATTTCCCCTTTCATTTGTATGGAGTGTCCTTCTTTATCTCCTTTGATCAATGTAAATTTGAAGTCTATAAGTATTGCTTTACCAGTGCTTGTTTCTGTCAATGAGGTGGGTCTCTTGTAAACAACAGATTATTGGATCTTCCTTTTTAATCCAGTTTACCAAATGGTGTCTTTTGATGGGGAAGTTAAGTCCATTAACCTTCAGTGTTAATATTGATAAGTATGTGGTGATTCCTTTCATTCAGTTGTTTTGTTGTTTAAAGGTTTGATTGTGTGCAGCTGATTTAAGGTTACCTTCTGATTCTTTGTCTTTTCTTCTCCTGTGGTTTGGTGCTTCTCCTGTAGTTTGTTTGCTTTCATTTTCTGTGTGCAGAATTCCTTGAAGAATCTTTTGTAATGGTGGCTTAGTGGTCATATATTGTTTTATTTTTTGTTTGTCATGGCAGACTTTTATTGCTCCACCTATTTTGAATGATAGGTTTGCTGGATAGAGCATCCTATGGTTGAAGTTGTTTTCATTCAGAGCCTGGAATACCTCACTCTATGCCCTTCTTGCTTTTAAGGTTTCCATTGAGAAATCTGCTGTGATTTTGATGGGTTTACCTTTGTATGTGATTTGTTTTTTCTCTTACACCCTTCAATATTATTTCTCTATTCTCTGTTGTTATTGTTTTAATGATAATATGTTATGGGGTAGTTCTATTTTGATCAAGTCTATTTGGTTTCCTGGAAGCTTCCTGTATCTGAATGGGCATTGCTTTATCTAGATTTGGGAAATTTTCTGTTATTATTTTTTTAATATAGTATGAATCACTTTTGCTTGCACCTCCTCTTCTTCAATGCCCATAATTCTCAGGTTTGGTCTTTTGATGGAGTCTGTGAGTTCTTGCATATTCCTTTCACAGGTCTTGAGTTGTTTGACTAGTAGCTCTTCAGTTTTTCTTTAATTTCCATTTTATACTCAAGTTCTGAGATTCTGTCTTCTGCTTGTTCTAGTCTGCTGTAGTGGGCTTTCATTGTGTTTTGTATTTCTCTTTCATTCTTTTTTCTGAGGTTTTCCACATCCTCTTTAATATTGTCTATTTTCATCTTTAATTCACTTATCTCTGTATTTATAGTGTTCTCTATTTCACTTTGGTGTTTATTTAGGGCTCCTATGAGTTTACTTATTTGTTTCTGCGTCTTCTTGTGTACTTTATTTTTGGTGTCTTGAAATTTCTTGAGTGCCCCTTGTATGTTTTGGTTAACCATATGTAGTAACATCTCCATGATGTTACTTGCAGGATTTCTTCTTTGAGAATGTTCTTGTTGATGTCATTGGGTTCCTTGGTGTTGTTTATCTTTGTTTTGGTTGTAGTCCAGAACTGGGTATCCATTTTCTTGATTTCTCTCTGAATCCTGTATTAAATTATATTTGGGGGGAGAATGGTTTCCATCCCTTTTTTGTCTTCCCATCGCTCCACTTGGTACTGTGCAACTATGTTCTTGATAGGTTAGTTGGTGATTTCAGTAACCTGTTTTCTTTCCTTTGGTTTAATTTTGTTTTGTGGCTATATTGGGTTCATAGCTAAGTGTGTGTGTGTGTGTGTGTGTGTGTGTGTGTGTGTGTGTGTGTGTGTGTTATTTCTGTCCCTTACCTGGGTGTAATTTAGTATTATGTAATTCAAAATAGTAAAACTACTAAAAAAAAGCAAAACCCAAAGAAATCACCATGGAGAGATGAGAAAACAAACACAAAAAATAAGAAACAGAATGAACACATAGACAAAAAAACAAAGAAAAGATTTCAGGTTCAAGAACAATAGAATTTCAGTCTTATTTTAAGTTCTGGTGTTACTCTTCCAGCATCTAATCCTGGTGTTGGTATTTAAGCAGAAGCTCTGTGGTTGTTTCTCCAGGTGCTTGGATAGTGTTTACTTTTGTTTTTTGTTCTTCTATCTTTCCGAGGCAGCTACGTGGTCAGCTCCTACCTCAGTGAGGTGTGGCAATTTATATTTGTATGTTGTCCTTAGGTTCTGGAATCAGCTCTGTAGCCCACCAGCTGTCCTGCTTTGGAGTTGGGTTTTCACTGTGCTTGATTACTGGGGGCTCTTTTCTTTGCCTTGCCCCCTTTCTCTGGGGCAAGTCAGTGATCCATCAGCTGGCCCTGTGCTGTCAGCGTGTTGTGATGGTTTGCTGATTGTTTTTCAATTTTGCACTGTTGTTTGACCTTGGATGTTGCTCATTGGCTCAGGAGATGAGCTTTGTGGACCACTACCTGCCCTATTTCAGGCAGCAACTTGTCACCAGCCTGCTTTCAGCCCTTCTGCTTTTCTAGCCTTTGTTTACTGAAAGTTCATGTGTAGATGAGCTCTTTGCCGCTCCCCCCGCTCCAGTGCCCTTTCAGCAACTCCACCCCTCTGCTGTGTGTTAGTTATCCGTTTCTTGTTTATTGTTCAGTTTTTTGTTTGTTTTTTTTTTGCGGGTGGGGGGGTCAGTCTGCCCAGGGGGCTATGCTGGTTTATCCTATGGGTGACTGGGGGAATACTGCATGATGCTTGGTATTCATCTGTTGGTCTGCTGAATGTTTCCCAAGCAGGTTTCGAGCTGGTGTCTGGTGATGGCAGGAGCCCTCCTGTTTTCTCAGTGCAGTGCAGCATGGAGAAGCTTTCCACGTGCTAGGGATTCATGGTGTTGAAGTTCTGATTCTCCTTGGTGCTTTATTTCGGCTAAGCATGGCTCAAGTGTCTCCTCAAATTCTTCACCATTTTTTGATTGGATTATTTAGGTTTGGGGATTTTGTTTTCTTTTGCTTTTGAATTATGTGTGTCTCATAAATTTCTTAGATATTAACCTTTTATAAGGTATATACTTTGCAAATATTTTCCCTCACTTTTAGGCTGCTTTTCATTTTGCTGATTTTTTTCTTTGCTGAGTTTGGCTCAGGATCAAACTTTCATTCTTGATGAAGAGGGATGGTTTAGAAAATCACTTGATAGTTATCACTCAGTGTTGTCTCAGCCCAAGTGTCTTGGTTCTTAAGAAAAGGAAGTGGGAACTACTGAAAACAATTTTTCATAAAACTTGTAAGATTTTAGGGTGCAAGGGATGTAGAACATATTATACAATATATTGGAAGGAACCCATTTCACAGTCCACAACTCTGGCCAGCTGGAAGACTTCAGATGGGACTCTAGGACATAAACAAGAATGCATGATGAAGGCATCCCATGCCCAGCAGAGGAAGAAACATGAAGAGTAGCAGGAAAAAATGCCCATTGGAAAAGGAAATTCCAGTAGACATGAATAGTTCTCAGGGGAAGGCAAAGATGCCTTGAGATGGAGATGAGACTGGCCTAGTGACGATTAAATGAAATGATGTGTGAATATGTCCCTTGCTCTATAGTCATACACCAGAAATATTGAATTCAACTGGAAAAATAATTCTTATTTTGGGCAAACTCCATACCACTTGAGGCAAAGAGCCAATACTGCAAACTTCCTACAGTGCTGAACTGTAACTCAGTTTGATTTTGTTTTTCCAAACAGTTAAAAAGAGGCTTAGCTGATACTTTCAAAGGGGAAATCGAGACAGTGAACAAATTTGAAGAAGGAATATTGCATTTCTCAGGTTCATTTGCTATGACTGCCTACCAAAGCAATTACAGACAAGTCTTCCTTTCTTTCCTAGAAGATAATAAAAAAGATAATTAGCAAGCTGCTTCTTCACTTCTTCACATGTTCTTGACCTTGCCTTGTTATTTAGAGCTTATCATTTTACAGACAATTTTTGAAAAGAATATAATTTGCTGTATTTGTAAAAACTTTATTTTCTTAAATACAAATGTTTTCTCCAATGTTCTCTAGGCAAAAAATAAGACAGTAGAAAATTCCCTTGTTAATTCTGGTTTTTTATATTATAGTAGGTTATATGAACCTATAACTTAAATGATGTATCTTGAAAATATTCATTGGATGCTTATGAGTTATAAATCATCTATGAGAATTTAATTAAATTTATTTCACCTTTAATATAAAGTACAGTGCAAACCCACAAGTGTTTAATGCCTGACCAACCTGTAGGTAAATTTTCACTCCATGGTATACAGGGCTAAGCCTCAGCTTTCCCAGCTGGGAAGTGGTGGTAATCTTCCAACAGCTTCCTGTGAAGATTAAATAGAAGAAGGGCAGAAAATATTGTGCACAAAACTCTCTGATCTTAAGAACCATGCACTGTAAAAGTATAAAGCAGAGAAACATAAAAATGATCTTAAAAACTGTGTATGAATAAGGGCTGAAGTGTCAAATCCAGGCTGTCATGCTGGAGAAGGAAAGAAAGAAGCAGCTCTCAAGTTCTCACTGGGGAAGGAGAGGCAGAAACTAGAACAAGAGGGAAGTTGAGCCCTATTTTAAGTCCTGGAGACTTTATCTATTTAATGTGCAGAATGTCTAGCAGTCTAATGTCTTACAAAATACCCACCCTTGGTTTCTACGTAGTACACATGATCACCAGCTTGGGTAAAGGGTTCAGTGAGGGTTGCAGTAAACTAGGAATTCAGTCAAGCCATACTAAGCATATTGCATATAACTGCAATTAACCTTTAAGTATCATTCTCAATACCCCCATTGCATACACTTGGCAAGCCTACTTGAGCCTATTTTTTAATACTTATGGGATGCATTCATGTCTCTCCATGTTTATTTCCTGTGCCTTTGTTTAAAGCTAGCTAGTGTTAGCTTGAATTATTTCAGTAGTTTCAATAGTTGCCCTTGCTCCAGTACAGTGCATTGTTCATAAAAAGAGAAGACAGAGCTTTCTAATTTGCATCTGATCCACTAAAATATTTTCAGTGACTTATTAGAATGTTTGTCCTTTGGTGGTAAGGAGGAGGTAATAGAGCAAGCATATGTCTGTTCCAAACGATCACTATTTTACCATAGGTGGAATTAGTAGGACCTTTAGTGGGCCTAGCCTGGACTTTTTGTAGATTCATACTACCTATGGACAGTTGTTAATGATGTTATATAATGATGTTACCTTTGGAAAAATGTAAGGATATATTACACTAAGGCAGCAGCAATAGGTAGAGTAAATTGGTGACAGGTGTGAAGACACAGAAATTGCAGATGGTTATTTGATGATAGGAAAGACTCTGCATAATTTACATTTTGTATGTAGAGAATTGGGTGGATAATGTCATTAACTAAAATCAGAAGTAGAGTTAGCCTTCTATATCCATAGGTTCTGCATCTGAATTCAACCAACTGTGGACTGAACGTTTTAGAAAAAACAAAATTGCATGTGTACTAAACATGTACAAACCTTTTTATCTTGCTGTTATTCTATAATCAATACAGTGTAACAACTAGTCACATGGTATTTACATTGTGTTAGTTATAATAAATAATCTCGACATGATTTAAAGTATATGGGAGAATTTGTGTAGATTACAAGCTATACTGCATCATTTTATATAAGGGACTTGAGCACCCATAAATTTTGGTATCTTGGAGGATCCTGGAACCAATCCCTCACATATACCAAGGGACAACTGTACAGTATTTCAATATTCTTAAGGTGAGAAGTTAATGAGTTAAATTCGAACATCCTATGTTGGAGTATATCTACCCCCAGATAAAAAGATTTGGTTGTTGCAAAATATATGAAGCTAATGAGAGGGATCCAAGTTGGAGACAGATTAGGAAGTGAGCAAGATATTGAGGATGTATGAACGAATGGATTGAGTTGACATCAAGCAAGGACTAGCTGTCCCTATACACATTGAAGACAATACTGTGGGACTTGTATCTGCAAAAACAAAGAATTTTATTGCAAGGTCAACCATCAAGGAGGACAGGAAGAAAAACTCAGCCCTTCCCGATGAGTTGGTAGATGGGTTATTTATAGAAACAGAGAGGGCCAAAGTTGTGTATTGATTGGATGGCAAAAAAAAGAAAGCTTTAGGGTTCTCATGTACATGTATAGATGCCTCTTCATATCATGCCTCTTTACAAGTTGCATGTTTCTCTTTTGTGGGAAATATCAAGTCCTACATGAGAGGCTTTGAGCTTGTGACTTCAGAGATCATTAACTAAGCCAGGTGTAGTGGTGGCATGTTTGTAATCCAAACATTGTGGAGGCTGAGGAAGGAGGATGGTGAATTCTATGGTGGCCTGGGTTATATTGTGAGACCTGTTTTCAAAAATAAGGAAGAAAATATTATTAAAAAACATGTCTTCTTCTGCATGTGTCCATTCTCAAAACCTGATTTCAGAGTGTCCTTGAATGATTTCTGCAGGTACTTCCTGAGAATAACTTAAGCATTTCTCATTTAAGGAATCTGGTTACATTTTATCCAGGCTTCTACTGCTTTCTGAATCATTTGTGCACAGGCAATGGGGAGAAAGAAGTGGGTCAGGGAGAGAAAAGTCATCTCTTGGTGGACTTGCATTCACTTCCTACTATGTCTCTGCTGCTTCTTTTGTCCTTTCTGAGTCTATATTCAGCACAGCAACATGAGCAAATCTTTTTAAAGAAATAAATTAGTGTACCTCGCTCCACTCATAAAAACCTGCTATGGGGTCCCTGTTATATTCCAGTTAAAAGTCAATGTCCTTTTAATGACAGTCCCATGGTATCTGGCTAGCCCCTTTCCCATGTGTTCTCTGGTCTCTTCCGTTATACTCCATTCCCCTGCCTTACTTTTCTCCCATCATGCCAGGGATGCTCTTGCCCTAGACTTTGTAATCACTGTTTCATCTGCTTACAATATTATTTTCCCAGAAAGCCACAGGGTTTGCCCCATTTCTTCTTTGAGATATTTGCTTAAATGTTAAGTATTCTTCAGGTGCTTGTTTACTGCATTTTACTAACTATCAATTCCCCAGTCACCAAAATGGGACTTCCCATTGCTTCAGGCTGATGCCTGCCTTATTTTGCTCCATAGATGATAATTGCCTTTTACTATACATACTTAATTATTTATTTGTGTATCACTTACCTTTATCTTTCTAAGTGTTAACTTAGAATTGTGTCTCTTTTGTTCACTACTGCATTCATAACACTCTGGTCAGCATCAGCCACTCAGTGAATGGACTGAAGAAGAGAATTAATGGAATCCGTAGAGATTCAGAATCTTAAGGGCTAAGAAGAAGGGAGGGCATCTTTTAGAATGATAGTGAAGGAATAAGTATATGTCAAAAATATCTTGGCAGGAGTTGACATAGCTTTGATGGCTTTCCTTGATTTTATTTTATATTTTCGTTTCCATTTTATCAGTAATCTAAAAGTCTCACAGTGAGCTTCCAGGTTCTGGCTCCCTGCACCTCAAGTAGTAACACACATTGGTGTGTGGCAGGCAGGCATGCCTGAACTTGTTCAGGTTGTCGGTGTTCTTCACTTATTCTGAAAATTCCAAACTCATGAAAAAATCAATTTAGCAGAAGAACTTTCCAGCTTCTTTTGGTGTTTGTGTTGTCCCTCAGCTAAATTGTAGAAGATTTTAGTATAGAGGTAAAGTATAAAAGATTTTATTATAGAGGTAAAGTACTTTCTTTATTCATATGCCTTTCAGACTAGTTGTCTGGAAATTCATTGACTTTTTTTTTTATAATGAATGTTCTTTGTGATATTTCAATGAAAACTTTATAAGAAAATGTAATTATAGTTCTGTGTTTCTGAAAGAATACTGGCAAAATGTGTGACATTGGAAGAGTCCCAAATTCCTTTGTTCCTTAGTTTCTTCATTAATAAATGCAGTAATAGCATCATTCCTGCCTTATTTCACACAACTGGAGTGAAGTTAAATGTAATAATTTAGTAAATACTTTGCAAAATGTAAAATTTCATATACTATACAGCTGTCTGTAAAGAAACTGACTTCCTCTGGTATTTCTTTATAGAGCCTTTGAATCAGACAATTCCAGGTCTTAGTCTGTAAAGTACATATATTTTAAATACTTATTTAAATGTAATTTTGTTGCAAGATTAGCATTCTTTTGTCTTTCAATTTGATTTGCCTGATATGTTGTGAAGAGTATGTGATGAAATGATTATAAGTTGTATCTGAAATTATCAAAAGGTACTTCTTGTCTCAATAGAGATAATAGTTTCATTTTATAACATCCATTTCTCCGAAAAGAAATCTCAGAAATAAACCAGGGTATGTCAATATCCTTTACCACCTGGTTGAATTTGAAAATGATATTCTTAGTGATCGTGGAACAGAAGAGAAGAGTGAAATCTATGAGTTGTGTAAATATTTCCTCATAAAAAAATAGGCTTGTGAATATTAGCTGAGGATTAAGGAGAGACACATTTCAGAGGTCTGACTAAAATTGAAGAGGAAGATAGCCTTGAAACAGGGTTGTAAAACATGGTAAACTGTCAATTAAAAGCTGTAACCTCGGACAGAGCTGTGAGGAATTGCCCATTAGAGCCAGGCAAAAGTTTGGGACCAAGATGAAAGGCACCATGCAGAGATAAGCACCCATTCCTGCCTTTCTTTGTCTCCACTTGTAAATAAACTTTCCAAAGCAGGCCTCCCCCGCTGCTCTTATCTAAACCTTAGGTCTCTAACCCACTACTAGCCCTACTTTATGGGAGAGCACATTCCTTGTAACCTGATACCCTGCACTGCCTTTTAAATATCCTGTGAATCCTTTGTTCGGGGCTCAGACACTGGTACACGTCTGGGCCCGCTAGCGTAAAAATTAAAATCTGAGTTCTCCACTCCTCCGAGTGTTGCTTGGTTTCTCCTCTGACAATATTGCCACAACAAAATGAATATCAAAGGAGCAAGACCTATACACCCACATGAGTTAAATCCTTAGCTTGGGAATCTCAAGAAAGTATGGTCAGTAGAATCTTCTGAGAGGAGGGATTTTGGTAATGTAAGAGAGTATGCTTTTTAGGGAAGCTTTAAATCTAGTTGATCTTCAAAAGACCTGTAAGTTTTGCATAAAGAAGCCTAGATCTGGATCCCACATCTCCAGCAGTTATTTGTGTCCATGTTTTCTCACAAAACCATTAACCAACTCTCTGGAAGTCCTAAAAATATCTAATAGGTGTTTTCAACTTTTTGGATATATTCTATTTCTTTGTAGAATAAACAAAATTCTGCTTACACATTATGTGGCAAAGAAGAAGTTGTAGGAAGCCTGCTGATCTCTCAGTGTACAGTACCATAGTAGGTCACCCCATTTCTGGGCCTGGGCCTTTGTTTGGAAGTTGAAGGAAGCCCTTAGAGGTCATTATGTTCCTATATACAAATTCCAGGGTTCTGGCTCCTTGGTCTCCATACTTACCTGAGTCAAGTGGATTGTTAAGGTGCCAAAATGACCTTTGGTTAAGAAATGAAAGTTCCAAGGAGAAAATGGTATTCACACAAGCTTGCCTACACATTCTACTTCTGCATGAAACCTGGATGAGATGCAAAAAGTAACTAGTTGTCTCCTTGGAGAACCTGGATACAGGACCAAGAGAGAATCAACTTCTATGAAGCTATGATAATTTAATTCATGCACTTTCACTGTTTGGAGATATCACCATCTTGTTACAGTGTTCATGTCTAGATATCAGTTTTCTTCTGTTGTGGACTGACTTAGAGATTGATTTCTTATTCAACATATGTGTTTTGGGTGCGCTGTACTTAACTATATGTGGGTACTTTAGTAAATAAAACATTACAACAGTAGATTCCATGTGATCTTCAGTCTAGTCAAGAAAAATAGTTTTTAGGCAAATGATTTTTAATAGTGTTGAGAGTATGGCAGAACACAATAAGATTCTCTAGGATTGATCAATAAAAGTATTGAATATGATTTGGAGGTTTAGGAAAGATTATACCAAACTTAGTACTTAAAACTTGATATCCCAAATTCTGGGGTTGTGCAATTCAGTCTGAGTGATCTGTCTTCTGTCACAGTAATAATAAGACCATTGGCTTTGTTTGCATTCTAGCACACTGTGGTGTGTTGGCAGACACCACACTTCTTGTTCTTGAGCTAATGTAGTGGGACATAGTTTAATGGAACCAGATGCATGGCCAATAGTGTATAATGTAATCTCTGAACATCATCTGTAAAAAATACTCCTACAAATTTGCTACAAATATAAACTGAAATGCAGCCTATAGAAATTAGAAGCATGGATGGTATTTATTAATGTTACCTCTCATTTTTGGAGCTCTTTATTGTAGTACAAGCATTAGCTCTTATCTGTGGATTTGGTTGTGGTTCACTTAGTAGAGAACCTTCTAAGGCCTCCATCAATGACTAGTGGATGTCTTCTAATTAGGCTCTTGTTGAGTAATGTCTTGTGTTTCCTATCTGAATGTTCTCCTGTGGGGAAGAGACACCTCAATGTCTTCCAGGCTGGGCAATGGAATGCATTGTGATGTATCACAGTGATATTAACACACCCGTATATGGCAGGTTTCTCCAGCATGGCATTTTTTCATAGGCATATGGATGAATTTTCATAGTCATGTGGATAGTTACAGCTATTAATGAGAATCACGCACTTTCAATGGCAAGGCATGATAATGCAATTTTGAACAGGATTCTTAATATATGAATTATATTGTTTAAAAAGGTGACCCCGAGGGCAAATTGATAATTGTGGCAAGCTCAGTGCTTCCCACTAAGGTACAAAGATAGGTTAATTTATATTTCCCCACAGGTGTTTGTCTGATAGACTGATGATGTTAAGTAGAATAACAAAATCTGCATTTAAATTAATGTATTATAACATGGAAAAGTAGAGCTAGAATACAAAGTAAGCACCATCATATTTGGGATAATAACAGAGTACAATATCTTTAGAGTCCTCTGGGAAAATACGTGCCTGTGATTTATGATCTTCTTGGGAAATGGCTCTTATAGACAATCCCTCCTGGAGCCTGACTAATGAGTAAAGGATAATTCTACCTCTCTATATATCATACTTCTTTTTTTTTACTATAGCATAGACACACATTTCCACCAGATTAATGCTTCCAATAAATTAGGAAGAATGCTAACTAAGAAAGGGCACCAAAATGGAAAATTCACTGAAGCACAGATTCTGTAGCTTAAGAGGTAAATTGCTTTTATTAGGTTTTTTTCTTTAAGACCATAGTAAAAGTAATGACCTAGCTATTTTTATTTTAAATATTGCACAGATAATTTTGGAATCTAAAGTGGATGCAATTATTTAAGTCCTAATATCATCTTCTCTAAGATTTAAGTAGAAATAACTTTGAAATTCCAAATATTTAACTGGTCTGAAACCAGCAGAAATGAACCAGAAAGAATGCCAGCCATAACACAGGGACAGAAGCCTCACAGTTCTCTCTGTTCCAGCTGTTAACTCTTTAGTTTATTGTGGGTAGTAGGGAAATCTGAGGACTTAGAGGAAAGATCAAAGTGCCAAGGTAGTAGTCTGTAACATCCAGAGTCTCTACGTATTTACCAACTAGTTAGGAAATATTTCAGTATTTTAACAACTGATACACTGTTCTATGAGTACCAGCTAAAATATCAGCCCTGAATAGAAAATTCCTTGACTTCTATTTTTGTGTTAAATAGGGTAACAGGAAGTCTAGGGCTAGTGGAGGTCTAGTTATGGCTGTGCCACTCACTAGCTGTTAACTTTGCAAGGCAGTTAATCTCCTAGTCCTCTCCATAACAGGGGTATGGGGATACTGCCATCTGCTTTGTAAGGGTGGTGGATGGGCGCAATTAAACAAATGCATGGGCTGAGTGCATTTTGTAGAGGGCATCTTCTGATAATGCTTTGTCCAGCCCCTTTCCTACCTTTGCTTTGGAGCATCTCTGGGGCATTCCGTAGCTGAAGGTGGGCAGGAGATCCAAGCTAGGACAAATCCCTACTGTCTCCTCAAAATTTCAGTCTTAAGAAGAGCACCACAAGGGTTTTCAGTGGTCAAAGTTCATTTATCTTAGGATGTGTCAGTAACAGCTGTACAAGGGATGTTAAAATTTGCCCCCCAGTACTCTCCACATGTCTTTTTTAAGACAAGGGACTCAGGCTATCTCTTTGATTCTTTCCAAGCAGTCCCTTCCAACAAGTTCCTCTTTTGTTTAAATCTTCCAGAATAGGTTTTGTTACCTGTAATCACAAAACTTTAACTGGTATAGCAACTGGTTGCTATTTGTAGGGAAGTGACCCCTTAATTTATGGAGAAATACAAATGTTGCTGTGTCCCCTGAACCAACCAACCTTCAGGCAGCCTCCCACTTTCATGGAATTTACATGTTTGGGGGACAAATTTGAGCAATAAATTTGCACTATTTATGCATGCATTACTCTAGAACTAGGAAACGTATCCTGGATAAATAAACTGTTCACATAAATGAACAGTTAGGTAAAGTTCAAATGCTATGGGATGGTTACCTGTCTGAATAATGTGTTCTTCCAACAAAGTACTTTTCCTGATGCAAGCTGTGACCATGTCTCAGGGCTTTCACCTTGTACCTCAGGTGGTACTGTCTCTTGACCAATTTTATTGGCATTGTGTGATTATCAGTAAAGTTCCTCATAGCATTACAAGTATGATATGACTTAAGGACTGCTGTTCATGTCAAATGCAACTATAAGGTGGAAATTGTGTTCAGAACAATTCTGTCCCAGTTCTATTAAGGAAAAAAGGGAACAAAAAAGAACAATGGTATGTAATGAAACCTTGTATAATGATCTCAGGGCATGCTGGGCACTGACAGAAGACAGGAGAAGAGGGAATAGGTTGGTCTCACCCTGCCAAGACTGTACATCTAATTTAGCTATGGAGATATTGCCTTTCCTGTGATGGGTTAACAGTACAAAGTGTCAGATGTGAGGGAGTTGATAAATCTAAGCATGGGTTGATGTAGAGTAGTACAATAAAGGGAGAGAAAGGAAGTGGGAAGAGGAGGCATGGAGGCATGCTTGGCCCTGGGTAAGAGGTTGTGGAAATCAAAACTTCATTTGGAGAAGAAGAAAAAGAGGAATTGGTCCACAGTAAAGCAGACTGGGTATGGGTTCTGTCTTTAAGTTTGTGGGAGAAAGATGTAGGCTGCCCATATCTAATCAACTATGAAGACACAAAGCCTAAAGCTGAGAGGCCTCTGTGAGTGCTGTGTTTTACTCTATTAAGCACAGCAGACACAAGGATTTGGGCATGGGACCTCTGGCCTTTCTAGCTAGGTTCCACACCTGGACAGTTTTGAGCCTCCAGGTGGCCACTGGACCAGATTGGAGCAAGTAGTAACATTATGTGCCATATTTGGGACAAGAAACACACAAAAATAACTTCCCGGTGAAAGGTAGATTTATATGTATGTAAAATGTAATATTTATGTACATATATTATATATAAAAAATATATAATATTTATATATAATATATACATGATATTTTTGCTTGTTTCTCTGCTGACCATTAGCAGGCAAAGCAAAATGAAAGAACTGATAAAGGCAACTTAGGTTATAATCATAAAGGATGTTACTAAAGAGAATATTGTCAAATTGTAGTGCCATGTCTATCCAATAGCATTTCTCTAATGGAATATTTTCCCTGGAAGATTGGTTTGCAACCCAATTAAGCAGAGGGTTTTGTAATTAAATGTTCTAAGGTTTAAATTGGGTTCCTATGGGGCTTCATATGCATTTTGTAGCTTGAATATTTTCCCACAAGAAATCAATATTTCCTTAAAACCTGTGGGAATGTACTATTCATTCAGACACAGTCGAAAAAAATGTTAATATGATACAAACTGCAAACCCAGCATGGATGCATTCTTTTCACAGATAGCTTGAAGATCAGAATCTTCAATTGGCCATTGATCATAGAGATTCAAGTATATCAGATATGACATACTTATGACCCTCCACAGATCAGATTAATTTTAGCCTGTTGACGCCCAAAACATTCAAGGACCTCAGTTTAAAATGGAAGGTGAAAAAGAATGACAATGATGAAAGACAAAGAAAGCACCATAATCCTCAAAACAGCTGTAGTACATTTAAAACTCCAAAAAGAGGCACCAGCAATGAAAAAAATAAAAAATATGAATGGACATGATGACTCCAAAACCCTAATTGGTATTCAAAATAATAATTAAAATTCACTGAATATAAATCCTAAAGAATGTCTGAGGTTGGTGCAAAGAATACTTTTTACAGACTCCAGAAGCACAAACTCTTCAAAGGTCAGTAGGCTTGCATTTGTGCACAGACCTGTGTTTAGTGTTGTATATCACTTCCTTCTTAAATTTGCTACTCAAACTCCAACCCACAGACTTTATTGTTCAAACTGGGCAGAGTTTTCTAGGTCAAATGCTGAATAAGATGGGATGCTGGAACTGCAAGCTAAAAATTAGGACTATTCCAGGCAAACTAGGACAGTGGTCACCCTACTGATGACCATTTCTGGGTCCTTCCCTCATAACCACTTCTTTTCAGGTCCCTAAGCTGTGTTACCTTGGCCTACCTTTTGCATGTAGAATTTTCCAGGTGTTCAAGTCTTCATTTCTTTGAGTAACAATATTTTCCTATTATCTATGTACTTAAAAATTTAACTCCCTACTTTGTTTCCAATGACACCCAAAGACAAATCTCTATCTTATCCTTTCTGTGAAGCCTCAGGCCCATAGGTTTACTTAGTCACAATCACTGAGTTTCCCCAAAGCTCCAGCTCAGCATTCCACAACCCAAGTTCATTATCCTTATCTTCCCACCTCCCTTCTCTGTCCTTCATCACCCTAGTTGTCACCATCTAATAAGTTGCTTCTCCCCACTCATTGTTCACTTCTGCTATATAATTAATGTTAAGAAAGCCAGATCTTTTCAACTATGAAGAGTGATGTCTGGTCGAACTCCAGTGTCTCATGCCTGTAATCCTAGCTACTCAGGAGGCAGAGATCAGGAGGATCACAGTTCAAAGCCAGCCAGGGAAAATAGTTCTATCTTGAAAACACCCAACACAAAACAAGGCTGGTGGAGTAGCTCAAATGGTAGAGCACTTGCCTTGCCAGCATGAAGCTCTGAGTTCAAACCTCAGTACTACCACCAAAAAACCAAAAAGTCATGTCTAATTAGTGTATTTTGAGAAAATTATCATACTGATGTGTCTGGGTCTCTGCCTTCTGTTATAAATTACATTATTAGAGATCCTTTTCAGTATTCTCAGCTTGCTATAATTTCATCCTAGAGAAAGAGCTGTATTAAAACTTTTTATAAGGGCAAGACATAGACACCAGCCATTCAGAATGGATGCCACAGCAAATTTCAGTCTCGATTGACTAGTCAGTAAACACTTACAATGTGCAGCAGCCAAATATCATCCTTAAGTTGGGTAAGGCCATGGCCCATAAGGGGTAGCAGGGGAAAGGCAAAACTCCAAGGTAGCATTCTGTTACCCAACTAACTTGTCCTTCTTTCTCTGCTACTGATTTGTATTTCTCAAATGCCCATTGGATTGGAATTCCCTGATGTATAATTAGTAGATATATTTACAGGCCCAACAAAATATAAATCTTCTATTTGATCTATAAGACTGTCATGGTCAAACCCTTGGCTACTTCCTCAAGTCATATCTTAACACTCTATAATCTCTGTCCTGTCCATTCTCTATTGTACATTTGTTTATCCTTTAACATGCCCCACCTTTCCAGGTTTCTCTGCCCCTGTTCCTTTGCAGATGGTTTCTTCTTCTTACAATGTCCTCCCTGTCCTGTTCAACAAGTACTGCCAATCCAGCAGCTCCTTTCTTACTTAGTAGATGCAAACTCATCCCTCAAGACCCAGTTAATATACACCATTTTCAGTGAAATTTTCCTTCACACCAAGCCCCTCCAGAATCACAGCAGAGTTATCACTTGTTTCCCTTGTCCTCTTTACACCCCTCATCACACCACGTGTCTCCATCAGCAGACAGTGAGCTTCCAGAATGCAGCAGACTATCTCTTCATTGCCTCCATTATGTATCTAGCAGATATCCAATGCTATTTGTCAGATAAATTTCAAATTCTCACGAATGTAATGGTATGATCCTATGGGTGCTGGGCTCTTCACTGAGGCAGGGCCCTACTGGTGAAACACAGACCATCTCTGCTCAGATATTAACTGGAAGAGTACACAATACACCTTCCCTTAATGTCAACTCAGTTCTTGGCAGGTAACAGATATTTTCAGAGAATTTTCCCATGACACTATTTACCTAAGAATGTGTAGAATCAAAAGAACCTATAAAATATGTTACTGCCTTAGGACAGAAGGTACAAGAGGATACTCAGGCTCAGTTAAGCGTAGGAGTCCTAGAAGAGGGTGTGAGATTAAGTGACTGAGTCCCACCTATTCCCTTTTTCTTTCCTACAATCTGATCCTCTTCTTTCTGCTGCCTCCCATTTACTAGCTGCAATCAGAAGCTTATTGGCAAAAAAGCCCAGCCAACTTTCTGGGTAGCATCTGACAGAGAATAAATGCAGTATTAAAATTAAAGGGGCTAGTCTACAGGCTCTCCGATTTATTCAGTTTGTTTCAGTAGGGATGAATTTCTGATGGCCTGTGCCTTTCCTCTCTGTGAGGCATTTTTTCTCTTTGTCACTCCACTGCTGTGTCTATTTAGAAAAGGTAGGCTTGCCTGTGAGAACAATACATGAGGCTCTATGAGGAAAGGAACCTTGATGGGCTTATGTAGCCTTGAATGTCTCCCCTTAGAGCAGAGCAGGGAAGGGACACACAAAAAAGAAATGATTATGCATTACATGAGTGGAGAATGTAAGTAAATGTCAGTCTAGTCTTTCACCTAGTGTAGAGACTGTTCTGTTTCAATACTATCTATCAGCCTTTTGCAAAACCATAACTCTGTAACCAAAATACAATACTTAATTTTTGGATATCTTATGTCCGGAAGACTGATTTAAAAATCTCAAAACAAGGGAAAGCATTTTGTAAAATTGAGGTCAATTGAAAGCATATAATAATCTAGCCTGTCTTATATCCTATTGGAAAGATGTAAATTATACATACACAACAAATCTCAGAGTAAAATTTAATGCTTTATTTCTCTAACTTGTGCACAAGTCTCTGTGGAGATTAAGTCTCTTTTCTCACCTTATTACCTACAATCAATGGCTGATCTTCTTATTCTTGCTTACATGTTCTCTATATGATGTACTTTTTAAGGTGTTATGCCTTAGGGGAACAAACCCTTTTCCTCTTGCCATTCCTCATCCCTACTGAAGACTTTCTGGGAAATTAAGGAAGGTCCATATGAACAGGACAGAGGGCTGGTTGAATAAATCCAAAAGAGTTGTGGAAAGGAAGGATGGAAACCACATAGCACCAAAACTGGCTACTTTATTTCTGTTTAAAAGTGCAGGATAACCGGGTATTGAGGAGGTGGGGGGGGAGGGAGGGGGGAGGTGGATGGTAAGGGAGGGGGTGGGAGGAGGGGGGAGAAATGACCCAAAGATTGTATGCACATATGAATAAAAAAAAATTAAAAAAATAAAAGTGCGGGATAAATACAGTCAATAAGAAGCAGTAAGGAGCCAGGGGATTTTGTTAATAAACATAAGAGTGCTGGGAAGAAAGGACAGAACAAGTCCTTTCTGTGGCCTTGGATGTCTTTGTTCTGTCTGCTAGGATACAAATAAAAGGAAAGAAGAAGAGTGTGATAAATACAGCCCATTCCTCAGGATTCTACCAGACATGGAGTTTTCTCTAACTAAACTCCAAGTTTATAAGGAAAAATTTGATTTCTCTCAACTGTTCATCATGAGCTGCATTTTAGGGTTATAGCAGCCACACTCACACTGCAGATGGGAGTGACTTCAGAAACTGTATTGCTGTTATTATTTATCACTTCATTTTTAAGGTAAAAAAACATACCTCTTAGATTAATGTGTCTGTATTTTTCAGTAAATATCTAAGGTAATTTATTGAAAACTTTTTTCATAAACAGGATTATACTGATAAGGTAGGTGGTAGTATGTGTATGTCAGACTGAATTTTATTATTTACTTTCCTTGTAATACTTGAGCTTATTATGAAATCCATGAAAAACTCAACTATAATGTATATGCTGTATATGTAAGTTTAAAGGACAATAATAAGCCTGCCATATATTCAAATCTTGCATTAAAAGGACACCCCCAGTAAGTTGGAGCTGTTGGATGCCTCTCCTTCATCATTGGCCTTCTGATTACCCAAAGCCCAAAGTAGCTGTTTCCTTCCTTTACTTTTTATTACTCTTTGAGTGTATGATTTTTGTCTCATGTAAATGGAATTATAATGTATTCCTTTATTATTTTGTGTTTTGAATTTAATATTTTGAAATTTATTCATATTGAAACCAATAGTTACAGGTCTTCATTATCACTACTCCATTGTATGGATATACTCCAAAGTGTTTGTACTTCCTAGTGGATACCATGTTGTTTATAGTTTTGTCATTGTTTCTCCTTTGCTATAGCAAATGAGACTACTAGTACATAATCAATGGATGATAGGCAGTATTTAGCTGTATCTTTTTCGGTAGTGACAAATTGTTTTCTGAAGTAGTTATATAAATTTACAGCTAACAAGGTATGAGGTCCCCACTGCATCACTATGCTAACATATGGCACTGCATGGGATTGTCAACTTTCTGATTTCTGGAGGTCCGATGGGGATTTAATGTATCTCAATGTGGTTTAATTTTATATTTTGTGAATATTGTATGATATAAGAATTAAGTTTCTAATTGTGTCTTGCATAAAAGAGAAGACAAATATATCTAAGCATAACAAAACCAAACACTATATTTAAATACTACCACACACAAACACACACACACACACACACACACACATACACACACACACTCACACACAAAAAATAATACCCGTGCCTCGTCATAGAAAATACCATCTTGAATAAGTGAGAGATTCACTTTCTTCATTTTAGTAATATCCCCTTATTTCTGGGAGATATTTTCCAAGATTTTCTATGGATACTGAAACCATGGCTAATACCAATCTCTCTATATATGTTTTTTTCCTGCACATACATGATACCTATGATAAAATAAAGAGATTAGCACAGCCCAATTACAGTTTAGCAATAAATAATAATAAAATTGAACAACTATGACAACATACTATAATTAAAGTTACTTAAAACTTAATGGTTTCTGAAAGTTTCCATTTAATATTTTCAGATTATGTTTGAGTCTAGGTATACCTTATACCTGGTATAAGGGACAACTGCTTTTGCTCTATCATTGTGTGTAAGAAAGGTACAAGTTAAAGATATACTCTTTATAAAGATCACTTCAGGGCTGAAATTTGTCTTTTGGAGGCATACAGTGAGAAGTAGAGCTGCTATGGAAACGGTTGACTCTCCTATTCCACCATTTTCCTTAGTTTACTGTGTATATGGAGTAGAGGATGGGAGTTAAGGACAATTTCCAAGTGCAAAATGCTTCCAGATTTGTTCACATTACTTATTGCATATGCACTGAAACCTTAAGTCTCTATTCTGAATATAAATCTTTCTCTTAATTCCTCTACCAAGTTGTTGAATTGCACAGAACAGCATCCACAACAAAAACATTCAACAATTCTTGAGACAATCTAGTAGCCATCACTTCCAGGTCATATTGAAAGTGACTCTAGGCAGAGATTTTTGCTCATACAGGTTTATAGCTTCCTCATTTGGGGTCAAGCACACTTCTCCTCCGGAAGAAGAATGAATTTCTCCCCCTCTGATGTGAGTTTTCTTATCTTCTCTCATTTTGGAGGTTTGGGTCTTGAAATACTCAGGTCAAGGGCTGATAGAAAACACTGCACCAGGATGTTCCCCACTCCTGGACCAGTTTTGCCAGTGTTACAATACTGAAGTGCTTTCATGTAAACTGGTCAGTAGCCGGTTGCCTGAGAGCCTGTGTGACAATCACAACGGGATGCATCTAAGACTCTTGCATCACTGTTCGTTGGTGTTCATTTTGAATGGTTGGTGCCATTATTTTGAATAGTGTTTGTGTATGTATGCTTGTGTGTGTGTGTGTGTATGTGTGTGTGTGTCTGGTACCTGATTATATGGAGGCAAAGCATATATAAGAAGCAGGGGAAGGTAGGAGGTGAAGAGCTTTGACTGAGACACATTCATTCATCCTTGTTGCATCTGTGCCTCACAAAATCAAGAACAGAAAATCTTTCATCATCTTTTACTTCCCTTCACATCTATGTAGGACTTACCACAATAGACTTAGGTCAGGATGGGCACATCTCTGGCTTTACCATCCTTACTTCTTTGAAATGTCAGCCTCATGAACAGGCTGTAAGTATTGGTGAAGTCATGCAGATTGAGGGGGAGAAGGGGAGAGCCCTAACCTATTTATACTCTAAATATATTAAACTCAATCAGGACGCATTTCAAAAATACATCTATTACCCAGACACATATTGGTTGATTCAATGAAGGAAAATTTAATACCTTAAGATAGGTTACAAAAATAATAAAATAACCCACAGCAATGTTTTTATTTATAGTCTTCAATAAAAGCATTTAATCAACAAGTTTACTTTTTTTTCCTTTTTTGGTGGTACTGGAGTTTAAAATCAGTGCTTTGTGTGACTCAACTGCTTGAGTCACATCTCCAGTCCATTGTGCTCCAGTTATTTTGGAGATAGGGTCTCATGAACTATTTCCTCAGGATGGCCTTGAACTGCAAGCCTCCCAATCTCGCCTCCCAAGTAGCTAGGATTACAGGTGTGAGCTACTGGTTACCTTTTCTTTATCAACGAAAATTAATTATATTTGCATCAAAATGATTCTTTACATTTTTGACTCAGAAATGTGAAGTTTATTCCAAGTTTCATTTTATATTTTTAAGACTTTTTCAAGTAATCAATGAGGAAAAGTTATTTTCAGATGCTTTTGCAAGGGTTACCAAATGCCAGTGTTATCTTAAAGGAAACCTATATGTGGCAAACACAGCCCATGTAAGGCTAAGGACCAGGTGTCCATCACAGAAACCAGTTTATTGAACAGATAAAGCTGTAACTGAGAATATAAAATTTCAATAAAAGATGTGTGAAGCAACAACACCCTTATCTTTTTATTTTTACTGAATTTTTAAATTCTTTGGAAATATATTATCTATAATGATTCCTAAGCAAATAACTTTTATACTAATTAATTTGGGTTAAAAGCCTTTGGTTTCATCTCATAATCCCCATACTCATCTGTTAGATTCTTCTAGCAGAAGACTGAAGTGATTTTGTCAGGTTATTCTTCTTAGGTCTCAGTGGAAATTTCTTCCATTTGTAGATACCATCTGGCTTAATGAGATTCTAAAAACTTCTATGCACACTGTCTTTCTTTGCATTTGAATATTTTTATTGGAGTCATTGTTGGAAGTGAAATGTAAAATAAGGGAGAAAAAGTGTGTGTGTTAAGTAAGCTTGGCAGTTTTCTCTGTCATTTAAGGGAAGTAATTAAGATTATTCATTTGATTTACTGAATGTAAGTTTTCAGTTTGAACACTGTCCAAAGTATGTTTCCTTACTTAGATATCCAGTGATCCTAAATCAAAATTGTCAGAACTGGATATAGTCTAGGAATATATAATCTTATGGTAGCAAAAGTGTGTCTCCATAATGTTGGAAAGAAATCTTAAGCAGGAATCAAATATGTGTTCTCAAATACTACTAATCTTTATTCCATATCAATATGTGCATGGTGGCAGGGGTTTAGAAAGAATAAATACCGATGTTTCTTGACTTACAATGGACCCAAATCCTGATTAACCCATTGTAAATCAAAACTAGCAGACATTGGTAGTACATTTAACACACCTACCTGCCAAACATCATACTTTGACAACACCATAGCCTGTAGTGTTCTTGCTCACCCTCATTATTTCGTTGCTGATTTGCAGCTATGATTCTCTGCTGCTGCCTCACATTGAGAGAGCATCACACCACATATTATTAGTCCAGGTAAAGATCAAGATTCAAAATTTGAAATACTGTTCCTACTAAATATGTATGACTTTTACAGCACCACAAAGTTGAAAAATTATGAGTTGAATAAACTGCTGTAAGTGAGGGACCATATGTCCAATCTTAAGCAGACCTGTAACATCCAGAAAGCTACAGTTCAAGGAGTTGCTCTATGACTCACCTTGTTAGCTTCCTCAGTTTGACAAATGTAAACATTGTGCTCATAATTAATCATCTGTTTCTGTATAAAACTTTATATATGTGTCATATCTGGAAAGGAGAAGAAAAAAATAACAGTAAGCTGTAGAAAGCTTCCTCATACTCCCTTGTTCTAGAAACCTAACTGGGGGTGACTGGAGATGCAGAAAGAACAAATGATAGAAGACAAAGCTGGGACCAGGTGTGCTGGGTGCTCGGATGGAGACACAAGGCAGCCTTGTGACTTCTTTTCTCTATTAACTCTTCTTTTACTTTGCTTCTTTCCTCTTATTCTTTAAAACCTTGCTTCTAAAGTCTTTTCTATTCTTTAAAGTCTCTTTCCTACAACAAAATTAGAAATAAGGGCAAAATAGTTTCTGCTGGGTTTTGGGGGGGGAGAGGGAGGGGGCGGAGTGGGTGGTAAGGGAGGGGGTGGGGGCAGGGGGGAGAAATGAACCAAGCCTTGTATGCACATATGAATAATAAAAGAAAAGTGAAAAAAAAAATAAAGTCTCTTTCCTTAGACTCGCACTGTCCAATGTTTTCTTTAGCATAATCTCTCTTTGAGTCCTGGCCCTCAGACTTGCACTGTCCCATGTTTCCTCTAATCTCTAGCATAACTCAGCAGCCCACCAATCAATCAACAATTCCATCCCCCATAAAAAAACCTTGCGTCCTTCTTCAGGGAGTCTTTTATATCCAGTGGTAAACAAGGAGGTGGATCAATGGTTCTAGGCGAGGAGCGTGACATTATATCAAGAGAAACCTGCTCTCTACTTCTCTGAACGTAAACAACTTAGGAAAAGCAGCTGTGCTGCATTTTGCCTGTTGCTCTTTGCTGCAGCTGGGGCCATGCCAAACTCAGCCTGTCATTGAGCACAACTGTGCTTATGTCAAGTTCTCATAGGCCTCTCATAATCTGCTCCCCATTGTAAGCAACTTTTTTCTCATGACCCAGAGACCCTGTATCATAGGATAGATCTGCTCATATGTGGAAACATTTGGACAGAGGTTAAGAGTGTGGTTCTGGGATAAAAAAGACCTCAGTTCACATCCCATCTCTTCAATTTACCTGTGGCATAAGAATTTCTTAAATTTTATAAGCCTGTAAAATGAGTGGAGTAGACAAAATGAGACAACATTCCTAAAAATGTACATGGAACATTGTTAGCAATCAACATTAGCCAATTTATTTTTAGAAGAATACTCTTTGATTATGTGGTCCTGTTCTTTTAAGACCACATTGTTCACACGTGAGAAAGGAAATGACCAACAGAGTAATAATATAAATGCTAAGATCCTTTGATAGGTCAGCCCTTTGACAAATATTTGTTAACTGTGTGTCGGGGCTGATACTTGCACTAAGTCAATGGCCAGACCAGGCAAAATCCCAATCTAGTTATTAATGACATTCAAACAGTTATTAAGTAGAAAAATAGTATTTTCATTTGAAAGAAATGTTACCCCCAAAATACATATTTGGTTGTAAATATTTGGAGTAATAAGTATTAAAAGTTACCTTTTCCTCTTAAAAATGTGTTTGGGCTAATAGATAGTTGCAAGTTTTCCTGATTAGATTTGTGTTTTTATTATAATATATGAAGAAGTTTGCACTGCTCAAATTAACACTGGTAAAGTTTTGTCTTGAAGGGCAGCTGGTAACAGGGCCATTCAGGTCAACAGAGAAAGGTAGAAGAAAGGTTAGACTGAATGGGCAATTTCCCATTTGTTGAATTGATCCTTGATTTTATCAGCAAGCTCACATTCAAAAATTCCCACTGTGAGGTATAATAGATGACACCTGATGCTAAAAATCCACATACCAGCCTGAACAGTTCAGAAATTAATGCCTCCCATAACACCAAGAGATTTGATAATGAAGCCAGCTCAGTAGAGGTCAAGGAGAAATGATGTTGTGTGTGCTCCCCCATGAATCAATATAATCCTATTGCTTTTCCCCAGATGTTCACTTCTGGCATGTGCAGCTACAAGGTGATCTCAGTGATGTTCATAGGAATCCTGCAAAGCAATTTGATACTAACTTGAGGCACTGTGAAAATTGTCTTTGGTTATAGCCGGTGTAGTTTATATGTCAGGCTCCTCTGTTCCTTGAGGTCTTATAAAATAGTCTCATATTCATCACCCCATGCTCCAAGGTTGCCCAACACACTACTGACGGATCTGAGAGTTCTTTGGAGGATTTGTAATTTCATGGCCACTTTTGACTTCAATCTGTCACTTCTTCTAAATTTGAATTGCTTTCCCATCCTGCAAATGTTTTCTCTGTTCCTCTTGCCTTGACTCAGAGGTAAAACTTTGTCACCACATCAGTTTCTGCATCCTCTGCCTAAACTTGAAAGTCATTTGAATGTACTATGTTGTCCTCAAGGTTTAGCAATGTGGAGGTTACAGGCGAGAGGTATAAGCAGGGACTCTCTTGGTGACAATGAAAACACCACCACACTTACTGAAAACATGCTTATTTATAGATAAATTCCTTTGGCCTGTCCTCCATCTGAAATGCTCTACAGGCTGCTTTTTCAGTCTAGGTCCTCAGTTTATAGCCTTCAGCCCTCTTTTCTGGGCCCTCATTTATGTATTCCAACCCGCATGCTACAAAGAAGAAAAGAATGTTGCTTGACACAATCCCCCTGCTTAAAATGAATATGTAGTTTTAAAAATAATGTTTTATTGTTTTGACGTGTTAAAAAATAAAAAAACAAAACAAAAAACCCTTGTGCATGCTGCAGCCTAAGGCCCATGGGAGAGAAAGACTAGAGTTGAGGTTGCGCAGGAGCCAAACCTCAACTCAGTTTGGAGCCAAACTGAGGAAGAATTAGTAGGGATGGTAAAGTAATTGGACTTTATTCAATTGACAATGTGCAGTCAATGAAGAATTTTATAGGAAATGAAGCCATGACTAAAATTGTGCTTTTGAAAGTTGACTATTAGTAAGACCTATAGGGAGGCAATAGAAATTTTAGAAGGAAAACAATTAGGGCCTAAACTAAAATAGCAGTAGTTTAAATATATATGGTGTGGTATGTGCTGTGTTAGATTATTTGCACTGTGCTATGGGAGTATTTGTTAGGTTCTATTTCCTGAGCTAGTCTGTAAGTTCCTTGAGAAGATGGATCATCTAATATATGTACAAATCTCTCAAGACCTGTCCTAGTACTTGTATGTAGTTCAAGTTCTATTTGAGTCTATAGAATAAGATAATTTTCTGCCTACATCCATTATGGGAAGATTTAGTCAATTTTAATTCATGAAATGGTTATTAAAATACATTTTCAGTATTGCAATCCAAAGGGATTCAAATTATCTACTATTTATGGCTTACTATTTTTTGAGCCAGTAAAAGGGTAAGAGTCACTGTTCTAGGAAAGAGGAGGGTCTAACCCCCTAACTCTCTCTGTCTGCTCAACAAAACCATTCATGAATTGTTTTTGCCAAGGATTTTTTTCTGGGAAGGTGAAAGGATTTTTTTTTTTAAGTTCTTTCTGCTCAAGTCGGCTGGCTTCTTACATATAACTCACCTTGTCTCTCTGTATAACTTGACTCTGAATTGTGGTTCTGCACTCGGCCTCAAACCTATTAGATTGGCTGTCTTCCAAAATCATATTCTGCCATGGCATTGTATATAGCACAATGTCATGAATTTTACTGGGTAAAGGAAGATGGTTACAATGAAAGTAGCAAACAATAGGATGCCAGGTGTTAATACTCCCAAAAGTTATTGGCCATTCTCAAACTCAGGAAAATGATAAAGTATTTCAGATTACATTAAGTAATTACAGAAGCCTCTTCTTCCTTTAAACAAGTCTTTCAACTTTCTTTTCCAGATTCTAATCTTCTATTGGTGACAACATACTGACTCCAAAATTTTTGACTTGCTTATGAGGGCTTTCTTATTTTCTCTGACTAAAACTCTCTTATTTAGTCTCTATAGAATTGCCATTTCAATACACAACTCCCTACTAAATTCAAATTTTAGATGAAAAACAAATAATTTTTAAAATGATACTGTAGCATGAGGTATACTAAGTGTGTTTATAGGAAAACCATATTTGACAGGTGACCTGAATTTTTAAGATCCTTGAGATGTCATTCACATACCATATAAATATCCCATTTAAAATTTATAATTTAATAGCTTATAGTAATATTCAAAAAGTTGCACATCCATATCACAAAAAAATATTTTCTGTGGGAACTGGTAATTAAACTCAGGGCTTCACACTTATAAATCAGGAGCTCTACTGCTTAAGCTGCACCTCCTACCACAAAAATTTTAGAACATTTTCATTACTCCAAATGAAATTACCCACTCACACTTTTCTCCACCACCTTCAGACTTAGAACACTTCTTTCTTTCTCTGTAGAGAAAGAAACTCCCCAAACTAGGACTGAGATACTGATCAACCAGGCCACACCTGTAACTGGGACTGTTTAATAATTACGCATACCTTTCCCCTTATCTCCAGTCCTTCCTCCTATTTAAAACTAAAGCAAACGTGTGTGTGAAGAAGATGGGTTGAAATGCTAGCTTTCCTCTTCCTGCAGTGGGCCTTTGTTGTATAATAAATGTTTTTCTGTCCTTCACCATTCTTTGTCACTTTATTTCATGTACTGGGTGAAGAACTGGACCTTATATATGGAAACCAATAGGCCTGGGGCCTAATATTTCCTATAACAATGGTACTTATCACTTTCTAAGTTTGCATTATTATTGTTTTCTTTGTGTTTTCACTTGGAATTTTATTTCACCTTCTATCTTCTCTCCATCTATATTCGCAGTGATAGGTATCTCACATAGAAGATGCTTGCAAATAATCTTAGAATAAACTAATGAATGATGATAACAGTGTATCACAACCTATTCTTATCATGACAGACAGAAGATTATACCATTGACATTTTAGATTCAAGTTGGATTTGGGTATTTGGATCAACAATAACAAAAACTGGCTTAAAAACTTCCAAAATTAGCCTAAGAAATCTAAAAACAAAAACAAACTAACAAGTAAGGAATGATTGTTAAAAAACTGATGAGAGTGTACCTAAGGAAGTAAGTAGAGAGGATTACCATAAAAGAATTTGCCATTAGGCGAAGTTTGAACTTTTCTTCTGTCTTAAAAGTGTGAGAAGTCTAAAAGATGGTTCAACTTGGAGGGTTTAACAGGAAATCCTCCTAACTTTAAGATGAAATCTCAAGTGGTAATACTTGAAGACAAATTAAAAGAGATCAGCTTTTACCCTGATTTCAAACTGATATTGACACCAATTATAAGCTGAAAATGCATAAATTTATTTTAAAGTTTTAGCAGACTGACAGGACTGTTAGGTATATCAAAGCAAGTAAACTTTGTAAAGTTCTGCTCTTAAGACTCAAATTATTGCTGCAGATCTTTCTAAGATAAGGAGCATCATGGAAAGGTAACCACGTATATCAGATTTAATCAAACACATAGAAAATGAGGTACCGTGAGTGAGAAAGAAGAAAAAACAGTCAGAAATGGAACTACTAACATCCTATATGGGGTTTACCAGATATATATACCATAAATCAGCCATAAAGACTACTTTTAAAGAAATAAAAGGTAGTTGAAAACATATTCTAGAAACAGAAAAATATAAAAAGTAGATTTCATGTAAAAGCTTACAAAATAAAGCTTGCAGAAATGAAGAATGAAGTAACTGATGACAAACTAAAAGAATGAATTCAAAAGTAGGTTACATATAGCTGAGTGAAGGTTGAGAAAATCATAAAGGAATAAAACATCAGAAAAAGATAAAATTTTAAATATATTTAGCTGATTAGAGTTCACAATCTAACATGTGACTCAGTGGCATGAATAGTATTCAGGTGTTCTGTTTCCCTGTACTTTCTGGGAGGAAGTACAGTATTGCTTTATTTTATACTTTGATATAATTCTCGCAATCACTAAAGGAAGTAAAAGAGAGAAGTTAGCTTGTGAATTCATAGATCACAGAAATTTAAATTTATTTTAATAATCAATTAAAAACAGAAGAGTAGATAAAAGGTATAGAATAAGTGAGATAAAAGTACATGTTTGAAGGTACAAAATATGATGGAAGAAAAAAATTGAATGTATCTATACTTAAAGTTTATTAAATGCACTAATTAAAGACAAAGATTTTCAGATGAGAGATATATATCTTGCTTATAACATGCTTGTGCTGTTTTCAATTGATACACCTCAATCATAAAGATAAAAGAATGTAAAAAATGAAAATAAAATAGAATAGTGTGTATCGCTATAAATATAAAAAATCAGCTTTTAGTTATAAAACTTATTAGTGATAAAGTCACATAACAATCATGCATGTTTGCATCATCAATTCTAAATTTTTAGATTGACAACAGTCTTATACATAAAGTAAAAGCTGGTAAGAAAAAACAAATGCTTTTCTAGCAAGAGGTTTGTAACACAACTATTCAAAGCCTTTGAGAGAACAAACAGGCAACAAAAGATCACTGAAGATATAGAAATTTGTGCAAAAAAAAATCCCACAGCTAACAACATTCTAGAAAAAATCATAACATTGTGCATTAGATCATATATTAGGGGAAATTTCACAGCAAGATTACTTAAAGTAGGTCCAAACTGGAAACGCCCAAAATGTCTACCAGCACTTGCATGATAAATAAACTGCAGTGTATTCCTATAGATGAACTCAGTACACCAATTAAAATGACCCAGTAACACCTTCAGGTATCAACATGGATGAATCACACCACTAGACCTTGAGGGACAAATACACAAAATAATACAATATAATGTAAATTTTTGTAATGTCTGAGAACAGGCCTTAATTCATTCATAAATGGTAACCCAAAATGAAAAATCAGAAAATGTGCAGCACAAGAGTAAGAGCAGTGGCCCTGTCTGTGGAGAGAATGGATCAAGAGGAGTGGAAATGATTCTGGGAAGTTGACCATGTTGTATTTCTCAATCTGGATGATTGATTATTTTGGGCTTACTTTAAATTTTCTAAGCTTTTAGTTCATAGTTTCACTGTGTAAGTTACATTTGACAAATAATAAGGTTAAAACAAAAGCAAATTTGAAAATATTTTAGAGCCCCTAGATGTAAGAGAGAAAAGGTCATCTTCAGTTAAAAGAAAGTCCCAAATTTGGTATGACTGCCTTAGGGGCTGGGGTAAGAGTCAGTATTCCTCTTCTATAACCCTTCCAGGGAAACCATTGTTCTGTCTAGATCAAGGAAATATAAAATCTCACTCTACTTGACTTTTTTTTTCTCCTTTTATTTTATCGTTTTTACATTTACTTATATGTATATACATTGTTTGTGCCACCTCACCCTCCACCCCCTCTCCCTTCCCCAACCCCTCCCACAGCTTCCAGATGGTGATGGGCTATATTTACTGTTTCTTTTTCTCCTTCTTCACTCTCTCTCTCTCTCTCTCTTTTATTTACAGAAATGACAGGTTTTAGGATCCATTTGAAAGTAATTTTGTGTGTTTTTATAACAGGATTTCTCAGCCTACATGCTACTGACATTTTGGACTAGATAATTCTTTGTGTGTGTGTGTAGCGGGGAAGAGCTATCTTATGAACTTTAGGATGTTTTGTAGCATCTTTAGTTTCTCTGTATCACTTCCTACCTCAGTTATGGCAACACATATATCATGATATTGCTAAGTGTCACCTAGGGAGCAAAATATCCCCAAGGTCAGGAAAGACTGGTTCACAGCTATGAACGGAATGATTCTTTGAAAGCTACTTGTAAATAAATTAGTGTATGTTGAGACATCAGAGGTAGATGCAAACTCAAGCTGGGGTAGAAAGACTAGAGAGGGGTAAAATACATGAAGTTCTGACATATTGATGATAAAGACTCATACTCCACTAGGTCTAGGTGGTGAGCATGAAACAAAAGTTTTGATCAGATAGAATACAACAGGAAAAAATTCAAAATCTTAACCATTAGAGTGACTTACAAAAAGAATCAGGTAGGGATCTCATGTCACTGTCAATATCCCAGCAGAGGCTGCATTAATAATTCAGGAATACTGAAGATGTTATCTCTTATCTGTGGATATTACTAGGTTCTGTCTTCCAAGGTCTCCTGTGCTGTCAGGAGGATGACTTTGAATGGGCTTATGGGGCAGTCACTAGTTAAAAGTCAACATCATTCTTTTATGTCTTGGAGATGAGTATGTTATTAAGGATTTTTCAGTGATTTCCTGATTGCTTGTGGCCTTTAAACCAAGTGCTGTGTAAAAATACATTTTCATTTTTCCAGCATTTCTGAGCCATGCAATTGCTACTTAGTTTAAAAAAGATTTATTTTATCTTGGAGATGAAAAGAAAATATTGCCAATTTTAGAAAAAAAATGCATAAACAGACTATCTTTCACTTTTATCAATGCATAATGTAATTTGACTAAATATCCCCTCCTGGGGAGGGGGCTGGTGGTGTACCCTAGCTGACCCAAGGAAGCCCTGGATGACCTTTGACCTGGCCTCCCATCTAGATTTCTTCTATGTTTTTCACTTTTAATAAAACATCATTAATAATCATGACATTGAGATAATCTGAAATAGCTTTGAACAACTTTCACTTTGACTTTCAGCTGCCAGTAGTTGTACCTAGAAAATGAGTTACATGAACAGTGAAACAAATTCTCAGATAAACACAGGCTTAGACATTACACATCTCTGTTAGCAAGACTCTTTCCAGTGCTATATAGCTCACCGTCCTTTCCAGGGCAACATGCAGGGTACTTGCTTGCATAACAGTCTTCCCGGACATGTGACTTGGGACACAACCAATTCCTGGGGTAAAACAGGGAAATGACTGGTAAGAGGTTGTGAAACATGTGTTGTCATTAAGAACTAGTATCATTTTCGAAATGTGTAGGAAATGTATAGAAAGTAGTATGAATGCTCTTGCTACAGTGGTTACATCATCTATCATTTATCCACATCTGTTTATTATTTGTCAAAACTCATTTTAAAAAGTAAACCTCTTTAGCAACAATAACCGAAATATATAGAAATCTGTGCTTGAAAATTTACTGATTACTAAGAAAGTTGATGATAAATATGTACTTTGCACATAATGTTGACTTATATTTACCATCCTCCATGAGAACTGTAGTGGTATCACCAACAGCACAAAAGCCAGAAGACAAATCTTCTAGGGAAAGAGCATCTAATTCATAATAGTCTATGCCTGAAAATGACAAATTGACACCTCTCTGAAGCATACCTCATGTCAAATGTTTGTTCTGAATGAATTTCACTCATTTTCTATTCCAAGTTTATTAGTATTATTCATATGTAAAACAAGTAAAACCATAGTAGATGTAAAATTCCTGGCATTCTTAGCAGAAAAATTTGCAAACAGTAAAATAATTCCAGTTTTATATCAGTTATCGAAATACTTTAAAAGAAAGTCAGTGAAAGCCAATAACAGCATTTCAATGAATTCATATAAGCAAAGTAAATGCTTGAAAATCTCATTCCAATAAGGGAAAAACATCTCACAGTAAATTGAATGCTAGAAGAAATACAGTCTATAAAATTACAACATTGAATATTCAAGAGAAGCTACTTTTTTCTTTTGTGGTTTAAAAATGTTAAGGGAGTTTTATGTCATAGGAAAGCAGTATTTTTATTAAAAGATGAAAACTATGGATCAGAAACATACTTAAGATAGACTGTTATATGTACATAATTCCTAAATAAGTCCAGATTAATGACCTATAAATAGAAAAAGAAGTGTTTATTGTCAAAATTTACAAATATATTTAACAAAATGACAAGGGTAATGCTTATTATAAAATACCTATTCTAGTCTGATAGTCCTATTACTCTTTGTTACTCATTATTAGCCATTCCTATAACAAATCTTGCGTTTGTTCTAGTTCTAAAAACATTTATTTGTAAATCAACTTAAGTGTCCCTCAATAATATTGAAGTTCTTTGGTAAACTCATTTTTTAAAGCGTTCTTTTACCAATTATGCATTCTGCAGTCATTCTTGACAGAGTTCACAGAGAATGACAAAAGTATCACTCCTAAAACAGGGAAAGACTGAATGAATTAAGACATAAAAATTGAAAGCTGGATAGGACTGAATTTTAGAATTTTTATTTTGCATTTTAGAAAACCTTGACTTATGGTAAAATAATCTTGATAGTACTTTGTTTATAATTGGATGAATTTATATGGTGTACTAAAATGACATCTTAATTCAATAATAAAAACATAGTTGTCAAATGAATTTTGAAAAAACAATAGAGAACAGAGAAGAAAGTGAATTTATGAAAATATTTGTACATAAATGTATTTATGAAAAGAAAAAGAAGAAAAATGACTGCAATTACAATTAGAGTAATTTCAGTGAAATTATTTTCTCAATTAACAATATATGGTCTAAGGAGAAGAGTCAAAGTTTCAACAATTTGAAATTGAATATACATAAAATCCAATCTACACATGCTTACATCTATAGATTACACTTGCTATAATCTGTTACGTGGTAATAGATTACCATGTAATCTTTAAAAGATATATTCACTGATTATCAGTGTTATGATAATAGAGACAAGTATAAACATGTGGTAATAATGATTTTTAAGAAGGATTATTTTGATGGTGTCCTTTTTAAAATGTTCAAATGATAAATATGCTTATTTGTTTTTATTGCTATTATATAACACAGATAAATAATTGACTTTTACATTATATTTTAGAATAATGTTTCCTCTTAAAATAGGCATGAAGTACATTTCATGTCTATCAACATAGTAAACCAATTTATTTTTTAAGCAATTATTATGAAAATATGTAATTTCATTATCTCTGACAATCTACTTCCCTCTCCACAATATCCTAGTTTGTACATTAAATCACATCGTCACTTATCTGTGACTAAAATGACAGAGCATCCTGAGTACATTCAACACCGATACCCAGGAGCACGTCCACTATAAAAAATAATGATATTTTACAAATAACTTTACATTTTCACTCTCACATTTAGTCAAGATTAAGATTAATGGAATTAACACAATCGGAGGTGCTTCTTTTGTAAAAATAATATGAATAATTATTTTGTGGTAATAACACTTAACTTGAGATTTACCTTCTTAGCATGGGATCTACCTCCTTAGCAAATTTTTGTCTACAGTGCATAATTGTACACTGTTAATAAAGTAATACCTCAGATCTCTTGAACTAATTCATCTCACCTCACTGAAATTTTATGCTCAGTTCCCCCTCCTCATTAGTCCCTGGAAATCAGTCTTTGATTCTATGAATTTGACTATTTCATATACCACAATAAGGAACCATGGCAGTACTTGTCTTTATATTACTGATTTATTTCATTTAGCATAATGTTCTCAAGGTTAATATATGTTATGGCATAATGAAGAATTTTTTTCTTAAGATTGAATAGCACTCAATTTATATACATATGTGTGTGTATTATTATTGTTATTATTTTGGGTGGTACTGGGATTTGAACTCGGGGCTTCTCGCCTGCTAGGAAGGCGCTCTTACCACTTGAACCACACTTCCGGCCCTTACTTTTTTCTTTATCCATGGGCATTTAGATGGTTTCCATTCCTCGACTATTGCGAATAGTGTTGTGGTGAACAAAGGAGTGCTAATATGTCATTGGGATCCTGATTTCAGTTATTTGGATAAATACCTAGCAGTTGGATTGCTAGATCACAGTTGTTCTATTGTCAGGTCTTTGAAAAAGCTCCATACTGTTTTTCAGTGAGACTACACTATTTTGCATTTCCACCAATAGCACACAAAAGTTCCAATTTATGCACATTCTTGCTAACAGTAATTGTTTTGTTTATGTGGGTTTTTTGATAATGGCCTTCTTACACTTGCGAGGTGACATTATTGTGTTTTTGATTTGCATTTCTCTGATGATTAATGATATAGCATAAGCATGCTACTCATTTCTGCGTCTTCCTTGGAGTATGTATATTTAAGTCCTAAACCCATATTTTAATAGGATATTAGTATTTTATAAGCCATTCAGTTATAGATGTTCATTGAATAGGATATTAACTTTAAAAAATTTTTTTAATTTAATTTAATTTTTTATTAGCATAAAGTAATTACTCAAAGGGGCTTCATTGTGATATAGCTATACATACACACTTTGTTCAAATTGTACTTTGATCAATTTTATCACCTCTATTCTTTCTTCTCCTCCCACTTTTAAAATAATTTTAGTGGACTTCAGTATGATATTTTCATACTTTGACCACATTCACCCCTAAAATCCCTCTTTATTTCTCATCTACACTTCCGCCAGATTTTCCCACCAGAAGGTCCCCCATTAAATTTCATGTCCTATTATAATTGTTAATATTTTTAGGTCTAGATTCCACATACTAGGGAAAATGTGTGATATTTGTCTTTCTGAGCTTGGCTGGTCTTGCTCAACATGATGAATTCTAGTTCCATCCATATTCTTGCAAATGACATAATCTCATTTTTCATTAAGGCTAAATAGTCTCCATTGTATGCAAGGACCACATTTGCTTTAGGATATTAATCTCTTGTAAGATATGTAATTTGCAAAGTTTTCCTATTTTATCAGTTGCATTTTTGCTCTGTTGAGTGCGTGCCTTGCTGTACAGAGTTTTGCAATTTGATGTATTCCTTCTTGTTTATATTTGTTTTTATTGCCTTGTGATTTTTGTGTCATATTTACGAAACATTTCCAAGATCATTGTCAGGAAATTTTTCTCCTGTTTTTGCTTCTGGGAGTTTTATAGGTCTAGGTCTTACATTTAAATCTTTAGTGCATTTTGAGTTGATTATTGTCTATTGTGTAAAATAAAGGCCCAATATCATTCTTTTGCATGTGGATATCCTCTTTTCTCAAAATCACTTGTTGAAAAGACTGTATTTTCCTCTCAACAGACTAAGAAAGAAGCAGATTTCCTCAACATAATGAAGGCTGTACCTGAAAAGCTCACACGAACATCATACTCAATGGCGAAAAATTCTATGCGAGAAAAATTCAAATATGTTCATTCTGCCACCTATATTAAACATAGTACTACAAGTCTTAGAAAAAGCAATTAGGCAAATCAAAGAAATAAAAAGTTTCTAGATATGAAAAGAAAATGTAAAATAGTCTCTGTTGACAACATAATCATATACAGAACACTTTGAAAACTCCGTCAAAATTAGAATGAATAAATGAATTACAGAATACAAAATCAACATACAAAAATGAGTTGCATTTCTGTGTATTAACAACAAAGTTTCTGACACGAGAATTAAGAAAGCAATTCCTTTATACTAGCAAAAAACAGCATAAAATACTTAAGAATAAAGTTAACTAAGGAGGCAAAAGACTTATATCTTGAAAAGTATAAAACATTGATAAAAGAATTAAGCTTAAAACAAACAAGAGCAAATACATTCTTTGCGTATGGATTGGAAGACAATATTATTTAAATGTTCACACCACCTAAGTCAACCTACAAATTTAATGCAAACTCCATGAAAATTCTAACAGCATTTCAAAACCAGGAATAGATTATAAAAAACTGTAAAGTTCTTATGGAATCAGAAAAATACACATAACCAAGTGGATTTTAAATAAAAAAAGAGCTGGAGGCATCATACTTACTGATTTCAAAATGCATTACAAAGTCATAATAATCAAAACACTAGAGGACTGACAGAAAGGGAGACAAAGACTAAGGGAGCAGAACGAAAACCCATAAATAAATCCATGTATATACGGCTAAATGATCTCTGGCAAGGGTGCCAAGAATACATGGAGTGAGTAGACTCTCCAAATGGTTCTACTCATTAATTTACTTGATCAATAAATATGTATGGCTTTTTAAGGAGGCACCAGTCCTTATGGAAAACAACAATGTAAAATATTTTTTTCTTATTATCAAAGCACAGTTTTGTGAGGAAAGTCATATTCTTACACTGTGCTTACACACACACCCATACACACACACAGCTATCACAGTGGGTAACTTATATCACAGATCTATGCTGGATATAATTATTATGCAGCAAATGGACTGAGGAACTTGTTTCTGATGAGGTGATAGTTAAACTTGAGACTGCATGGAAAAAATGAACTGAATTTACAATAATAGAGTACGTTTGGTGTAAAGTACTTTATTAATAGATGTTGAGGCTAGGGAGATAACAGGATGTCACATCACATAGGCCCTGTGGTCCTCTGTACATAAGGTGCAGGTTATGTTATGTTTACTACATAATTAGAAAGTATCTTCTGATCAAATTGTAATTTTTTTTTAGAAATATGCGTTTTATCTTTTACAGTCTTTGTTATAGAAAGAACAATGCTTAGGTATATAAGTTCATTGAATAGATTCAGATTTCTGTTTACTTGCTTTTCTTTCTCAGTCATCTCCATTTGTAATACTACTTCCTTTAGCAAAGTGCACCTTTGTCAGGGAATATCTCATGGAACTAGAGGGTTATCAAAGACTTTTTAGGAATTCTGACCTTCCATAGAAGGAAATAGTTAAATGACTTTTGGTAATGAACATAAATTGCATTATGTATTTTGAAAACTACAGAGTTTGGATGGGAAAGATGTAGAATTACAAGTTATCTGAATTCAATGCCATAATGTCACAAGAGAGAAACTGCCATTGGTGAGAGCAAAATGGTGAAGGACTGGGATTATATTGTAACTGAATTTGGTCACAACAGTGATGTGGTGAAAGCTTGCATATCAGAGATGTCAGATTTCAAAAGGCGCCTGGATGTCGGGCTGAATTCGCAAATAAAATTCTTAAATGTCATACACACAGTTTGTGTGGAGTTATTCATATTCTAAAATCAATATATTGCTTTATCCATGGTGCCTGCATATTTCCTTCTAGTTCTCTCCACTTAACTCAAATGGAATTTTCAAAACTTCAAGATACAAACATTTAAAAATGTGATTTATTTTTGTAAACTGATATTCACAAATGGTGAAAAAGTGCTCACATATTAGCAAGTACAGATTGGACCTTTGATTTTCTGAGGGAATGCCTGCTTTGAAAGCTTCCTTTGTTTATGTTGATCCTAGCTCCACTTATTCTAGCCATTCAGTATGGTGTGTCCCAGGATATCCTGTCAGTTTATTTACTGAGCAATCAATCACAATCTAATAATTGATCATCCTTTCTCTGTTCTTTAAAAGGCAGACATATCACTAAGAAAGATTTGTAACACTATTTTCATGAAGTCTTGATCTACCCGGGATTTGATGGATTCAAAAAGAAAAGCAGAATGACTTGTTGACTACCTCAGGATAGAAAATAGCATCTTAAAAAAGTACCAGAAGAATGAGAAATTGAGGTTGGGAGATGGCTCTCTGGAACTAACCAGGGGACAGAAAAAAAAGAAAAGAAAAAGAAGAAAAATAGGAATGAAATTGTTTTATATTAGACAACCCTGGCTCAGACTAGTGCTCTCTTTCTTATGAGAAATAAATTTGTTTCACTCACATAGAGTTAGCAATCAGAATTTCTCTACTTTCCAAAAGCATGTTTTTTCTTTTTCTTCAAGAACATTCATTTTTGAAAATAAGCAATAGAACATGTCTGTAGCTTCTTGGTAGAAAGTTTTCTTTTCTTTTTTTCCCCCCCTTTTCCCTTAAGCTATTTTTCCAAGTGGTTAAAACTTTGCTGGTCTACTTGAGGACCAGCTTCATTTCTTGCTTAGACTCAGAGATTACATTCTCGTATTTGCATCCTTGCTCTGATGATGATGATTGAGTGGTTTACTATGTCTTTATAGCAGAGGTCTGAAATCTGGAGATCCTGAGATCACGTAATTTACTGAGGGCTCATTGGGTTCCAACTCTATTGGCTGGTGGATCATAGGACACATCAAGTTCACCAGGACAGTGTTTGGACCTAATGGTTTTTATAGTGTGAATCATTAAATATGTTTTATGATAAAACTTATGGTATTAAATTATTAGTTGCATTAATTAAATAATTGTGAGCTACAAAAGAATAATTAAAGATATTCTGACCAAAACCACACAATTGTCATGAAGAAGCAAGCACTCTAAACTCAGAGTCAGTGAGCTTAGGAAAAATTTATCTCACTCATTGGCTATGATAATATTCTTGGAATCTCTGGCCACTCATGCTTAAAATGTATGTAGAACTCCATTTATAGGTTGTTTGTGAAAAATAGGGCTATGGAGAATCAGGAAATAGTGTGTAAACTACACTTGCAATGAAATATATCATTATCTTTTTTATAATTGCTGTCATTACTGCCATTTGTCAAACTTGCTGAAGTCAACCCATTTGCTAATTGTGACATTTAAATGATAATGTTCCTTGCCCGTCTTTTCATGGAATAGACAGGGTAAACAAAAATGTTGAACTTGACCCAGGCATGGTGTTACCTTCCTATAGTTCCAGGTACTCAGGAGACTGAGGAAGGGAGACCAGTTGAGCTCTGGAGTTCAAGGCCAGCCTGAGTTACATAACTAGACCCTGACTCCAAGGGGAAAAAACAGGCATACCTTTTAACATTAACCAAAAAAGCTAGCAAATACAGCCAAGTATTTATAGACAAGGGACCTAAATGAAAGGGTGTACTTTGCACATTTGTGGTGATTTCGTTGTAAATGGAGACATCTTTTCTTTATTACCTGACTACCCATCTTAGACTCAAGTCTTATTCCCTTAATAGAATTTGATCAGTCATATTTATAAACAATAACGAGAGGACCAAGAGTCAGGCACAAAACTTCTGGACTCCTATTAGGCAAAATATATTTTAAGTTCCATGTAAGCGTTGCAGAGCCTCAAATCAAAGATGAAAATATGTCTTCAACAAAATTAGAGATAATGGCAAAATAGTTTCTGCCAGGTATTGAGGGGGTGGGGGGGAGAGGGAGGGGGTGGGGGCAGGGAGGAGAAATGACCCAAACCTTGTATGCACATATGAATAATAAAACAATAAAAAGAAAATAAATAATAAAATAAAATATAAAACTTTCAAAAAAAGATGAAAATATGAATTTCTCATTTAAAAATGTTTAATGCATATTTTGATGGCATATCATTTTAGAGTTCCAGAATGTTATACTTTCAAAGATACTATTAATACATGCAAGAACATTATATGTTCACATAATAATGTTAGTTAATATACTTTATGAGTGAAGATGAAACACTTTACCTTTTGACCCCAGTTTCTGACTCTGTTATTTTTTTTCCGATTCTGGAGTTTGAAATCAGGGCCTGCACCTTAAGCCACTCCACCAGCCCTATTTGTGTGTGTGTGTGTGTGTGTTTGAGAGAGAGAGAGAGAGATGGAATTTTTCTAAATAAGGTCTCTTGAACTATTTGTCTGGGGGTGACTTCGAACCGTGATCCTCCTGATTTCTGCCTCCAGAGTAGCTAGGATTATAGTGTGAACCAACGGTGCTCGGCCAGTTTTGGTTCTATAAGTCAAGGGACTTGCGCTGGTGAATATAAAACTCCCTTCTTCCTTTAACTGTGACCCTGTTATTAATAGTTACTGCATGGACTAAAGTTGGAAAACAAGAGGCAATATTGTTGCTATTTTAGGTTTGGGCAGGGCTGTCTTGGTATTGGCAGGGCTGTTAATATGGCAGCATACTTCCTATTTAGTAGGACAGGAATTTATGGGAAGAAAGGCAAAGTCTTTGAAGACTGAGTTAATTCCATAGGCCTTCAAACAATGACACTAACAGCAGTAAGTGGCCATTAAGGGATCTCTATGGCCCAAACATGTACATCCATTATTTTAATTGATGTTCATCACAATCTAGAAAAAGCTTAGTTTATCACCACAGGTTTTCAATTAATGCTAAATGGCTTATGTGACTTTCTCAGAGCCACATCCATAAGGTCATTGTGTTAGGGTTTGAACCCAAGGTTCTTTGGCTTCAGAATGAGTGCTATTCATCTTTTAAGATTCTGCCTTTCTAGCCACAGTTTCTGTCCTACATATATAATTTCTGATTTTATAATACTTAATTATACAAGTTCTTTGAAAATCAAGCTAAATACCAAATAAAGTAATAACAACTCAATAACTTAGGCCTGAGTTTGTCTGCTTTTTCCTCTTGAAGGACCTTTAACCCTGTGTGATTATTAAAATACTTCCTTTTATTAACACTTGTTGTGGGTAGGAGCACTTGATTGGCCTACTGATACAGTCTATATTTACATCTAAGGCTGTAACCCCCTAAGTCTACAATAAAATCCAAGCATACACTTTTGAAAGTATAAAATGAATTTGAATACAACAAAGGAGCTGCATCTACATTTTTCTTCTGAAGAAAACCCAGCAACCCTGGTTTCTTTGTTATATTCAAAGAACAGAAATATCTGGAGATAACAAAGTCAGTGAAATGTTCCCTTTGAGGGCAAACTATGTTGTAAACAAGTCATGTTAGTTATTATTCAGACTGTGCAGGATCTATGCTTTAGGTAAATGGGAAGAGGGACCACCAAACAGTGAGGTTTGGAATATAACAGCCAATGAGCTTTCCCATACCCTCTGAGAGTGAATTTGTTTCCAAGGAATCAGAACAGACCAGTGTCCTGGTCCCCATTCTTCAAGCCCCTAAACTGAACCTAGTACTTTGAGAAGACATCATCTCTTAGGACTGCATATACTTTATTGAATCACAAGAGTGACTTGTTATGTCACTCTCCGCAATTTAATACATTTGCAATTGACACTATAGCAGTGGAGAAGGCAAGCAGCTGATGTCCTTTGTCCATTCAGAGCATTAGTTCACTGACAGTTCATTGCCTGAGAAAAGTTCACACATAGCTGCAGGCAGGCAACACGCTCAGTGATGAGGAATGATTATGTGGACTGCATGGTAAAGTTTTGTGCAATTCTCAGAGCACAACTCTTACTTTCCCTCTTCTCTCCTGAGGATGCATTAATATAAGATTTTCATGCTGTAGTTTCAGAGAATTCTATAGAAAAATCCCTTTTAATCAGAAGATTGCTTTGTAACTATTTGAATGCTAACAGAAGATTCTTTGATTTATCTATTGTTTACGGCATCGGTTAATGATGTTCTAGGTATTTCTTTTTCTGTGTCCACTGGGTCAGGAACTTGAATACATAGATCAGGTCAGCCATAACTGTGAGGGTAGTCTTTGCATGATGTCCATAAATAAATGCCTCTGTGTTTATTGTTTTTCAAGCTAAGGTCTATTATTAACCAGCTCCTATTCTGAATGCCTTTCTTCCTTTTCATATGAATGCAATTAGCTATTTTTGACTAGGTCAGTCAGCCAATCTTCTAAAAAATGACTTTGGAAACATCTGTTCTGATTTTTTTGTTGTTGTTGTTACTTCAAGTTTGAGTTTAAAAAGACAAATAGTGTTCCTTATTTTGAGGTTGAGAGTTAGAGAAGTTGACTGCTGCTTCTCTCCAGTTTCAGTGAGCTCGATATTTTCCATAATTATGCTACAATTAATAAGCTTCAATGAATAATCTTATAAATCTTTTCTAGTCAATTTTTTAAAAAATTTATTTTAATTTTATTATATTATTGTGGTACTAAGGGTACATTGTGTCATTTACAAAAATGCTTGCAACATATTTTAGTTAAATTCACCCCTTTTTAGTCAATAATTTCTGCTAGATTATCCCACATATTTTTCTAGGAAATACACTGGTTTTTAAAAATGGTTAACTCTCTTACACTGTTAGTGGGAATGTAAACTAGTACAACCACTCGTGAAAAAAATTTGGAGGCTACTTAAAAAGCTAAACATTGATCTACCATTTGATCCAGCAATACCACTCTTGGGGATATACCCAAAAGACTGTGACACAGGTTACTCCAGAGGCACCTGCACACCCATGTTTATTGTGGCACTATTCACAATAGCCAAGTTATGGAAACAACCAAGATGCCCCACTACAGATGAATGGATCAAGAAAATGTGGTATCTATACAGAATGGAATTTTATGCAACCATGAAGAAGAACGAAATGTTATCATGCACTGGTAAATGGACAGAATTGGAGAACATCATTCTAAGTGAGGTTAGCCTGGCCCAAAAGACCAAAAATCATATGTTCTCCCTCATATGCGGACATTAGATCAAGGGCAAACAGAACAAGGGGATTGGACTATGAGCACATGATACAAGCGAGAGCACACAAGTAAGGGGTGAGGATAGGTAAGACACCTAAAAAACTAGCTAGCATTTGTTGCCCTTAACGCAGAGAAACTAAAGCAGATACCTTAAAGCAACTGAGGCCAATAGGAAAAGGGGAACAGGTACTAGAGAAAAGTTTAGATCAAAAAGAATTAACCTAGAAGGTAACACCCACGCACAGGAAATCAATGTGATTCAATGCCCTGTATAGCTATCCTTATCTCAACCAGCAAAAACCCTTGTTCCTTCCTATTATTGCTTATACTCTCTCTACAACAAAATTAGAAATAAGGGCAAAATAGTTTCTGCTGGGTATTGAGGGGGGAGAGAGGGAGGGGGCGGAGTGGGTGGTAAGGGAGGGGGTGGGGGCGGGGGGAGAAATGAACCAAGCCTTGTATGCACATATGAATAATAAAAGAAAAATGAAAAAAAAATAAAAAAAATAAAAGCGAGTGCACACAAGGGATACATGAGAATAGGTAAGACACCTAAAAAATTAGCTAGCATTTGTTGACCTCAACACAGAGAAACTAAAGCAGATACCTTAAAAGCAACTCAGGCCAATAGGAGAAGGGGACCAGGAACTAGAGAAAAGGTTAGATCAAAAAGAATTAACCTAGAAGGTAACACACACATGCACAGGAAATTAATGTGAGTCAACTCCCTGTATAGCTATCTTATCTCAACTAGCAAAAACCCTTGTTCCTTACTATTATTGCTTATACTCTCTCTTCCACAAAATTAGAGATAAGGGCAAAATAGTTTCTGCCAGGTAGTGAGGGGGTAGGGGGAGAAGGATGGGGTGGGGGCGGTAAGGGAAGGGGTGGAGGCAGGGGGGAGAAATGACCCAAACATTGTATGCACATATGAATAATAAAACAATAAAAATTTTAAAAAATGGTTCTAATCTGCTTTGAGAACTAAATTACACTATGTGGCTGGTTTCTTCCATTACTTGTCTTTTTCCCTCCTTCTGTCCTTTCCTCCTTTCTTTTCTCCTTCTTTTTTTCTTTCTCCTTTTTTCCTCTGGTGGAAATATTTCAGTCCAAAAGATATTTGTTGGAGTCAAGCAAATGTGTGTGTGTGTGTGTGTGTGTGTGTGTGTGTGTGTGTGTGTGTATCAGAGAGTGGAGGCATAGTATATGCAGCCTACAGCATTGAAAACTGGGTAGAAAAAAGAGTCAGGAACCCAAGGAAAGGCAGGGAGGAGGGATTGTAGATTGTCAGCAACATGTGACAGGATTGATGCTGCTGTTACACTGAGCGTTTAATCCAATATGTATATATGTATTCTCTCTCTCTTTCTCTCTCTCTCTCTCTCTCTCTCTCTCTCTATATATATATAAAGAGTATAATTGGAGTAAGATTTTTGGAGAAAAGTTTCATAATAATGAAGAAAGAGAACATTAGAAATAAATTCAGGTATAAGTGTGCATGTATATGTCTACACACATATGTACATACACGCATACACACAGGCACAAACACATGACATATGTCATGTGCATACGTGTGACATACATGTGCATGTACACGCACATATTGCCTAGCTCTGGCCACTTGAGGTTTACCAGGATCCTCAATGTCCTATTCTCAATAAGAAAAACCTGGCTTCTAAATACTCAATCCAGGTACTAGACTAAAGTGGAGGAAATGTGATATATGTTTAGAATATTATATTTCGTAAATAGAAAGGAAAAGCTCAAAGAATTAGAGCAGCATGCTGGAAAATAACCAGTTTATTGAAACTCACACTGTCGAAACCTGAGATTTTTCACCCTGGGAATAAATAAGAAAAATTTTTAGCACAAGCTGATATATATCAACAAGTAAATAAACAGAACATTAATGAGGAATATGATATTTTTTGTTAATTGGAGGAAAACGATGTGAGTAACTGGACTGAAGTTTAGCAGACATGACCTTAATCAGGAGTTCAAAGTGAGCATCATCATTAGTGGGACAAATGAAATTTAATCAACAGCAGATAAACTAAAACCAGAAAAACATCATAAAATACAGTCTTGAAGACACATTAGACAAATCCAAATTGAGAGACATTCTAAGATATAATGAGCGGGCAGTCTTCAAAAGCGTCAAGGTCACAAAAGGTAAAGTAAGATTCATAATTCTTCCAGATGGAAGGATGTCAGCATGGCACAACAACTAAATGCAATGATTAATCTTGATTTAAATCTTTTCTAGTGAAGTTAATTATTGGAAAAACTAGCAAAACGTAAGTGGCTGAAGGTGAAATAGTAATATGTTGATATCATGTTGTTATTTTGATATTATTTTGTAGGATTAATGCATTACAATATTCAGGGCTGATGGGTGATCATGTCAATGTATTATTCCCAAACATTTCTGGACACTATATATGTTTTATATTGTTTTAAAAACTTCGAACAGTTTGGGAATTATTTCAAAATTTACAATGAAAAAAATAGTGACACTGAGACAGCTCATCTCTCTCCATCTAACCATCTATGTGTCTATCTGTCATCTATCTATCTATCTATCTGTCTGTCTATCTGATCTATTCATCTCTGTCTAAACAGAGTTAAAATTAGCAACATTTCTTCTTGAACTCAGATCAGTTTTTACATTGAATTGGGAGAATATCATCTGGGAATCAGCAAAGATAAAAGTTAGGTTCCACTGTCTATCCAGTAACCTTGATGAAAACGTTGATCCATATTGTTTGTTTAAATGTATAGTAATTCCAAAAGGCACTGTTTTACCTCACATTTTATAGATTATGAAGATGAGGCTCCAGGAGTTTGAATGACTTGTTCATTCAAGATTTGTTCAGCTCCTGCAAGTCAGAGCTTAGATTTCAGTGCCTCCTGCTGCCTCGTGTTCTTTCTGATAAATCATGGTAACTTTACCTGGCTTAGGGGGATAAACTCCAGTAAAGGAGTCAGATTCTGTGATCCCCTTTGCAGTACTAAGGCTATGAGAACTAAACAAAGATGTTTAAGAAATTATCCAAGGAGTCTATAAATTTCATTGAAAAGAAGCTTAGATTGGTTCTTGCATTGGTTTTATCAGTTATTTGTTCTTGTGGCTGCACAAGGTAATTAAAAACACTGTTTCCTTATCCCTACAATGGGTATAAACACCTGGCCCAGAGTTTCATGAGATAGTTTAAAGAATATATGACATAAAGATTCAAAGTTATTTTGTGTGCTGGGGGTGTAGCTCTGTGATAAGACATTTGCTCAACATGTGTGGGGCCTTGGGTTCAATCCCCAGCACTGAGAATGACACATTATTTTGCACCTCTAATGGTGTTCTATTGATATAGTCTTTATTCAAGTATGAATTGTCTCATAATTAGGGCATAAATTAGAACAAAGGAATGAATCCTTCCTTGTGGATGGGTCAACCCACAATCTCCTGGTACTTAGTCTTTTTTTTAACAGGAAATCTGAGGCTATGGCAGTGCAGTAGAGTGAATGTAGAAGAGGTTGAATTCTTCATTTTCTCTAATATAGGTCCTTGGCCCCACCTGTGTAATGTGTTTGTTCCTTTCAACATAACCTTGTGCTCAACCATGTGAATTGTTTATTTTGACTGGTTGCATGTTAGCAAATGTGACATAAGCAAGAGCTTGTAAGTCTAGGCCACTAGTCTTGCCCTTACTGATGCTCTCCTTCCCCCTGAAAGGGAGTAGTCAGGGTAGCACTTGGTCCCAGGAGGAGGACGTGGGAGACGTGGAGGAGGAGCGAGTTTGCTGCACACATTCCAGTCAATAGAGAGCTAACCTGCAGCCATATAAGTGAATCCAGTAATAAGCAAGACCAGCTAATTTACTTCACATATACAGCTGAGCTGAATAAACACTTACTGTTTAAAGCCCCTAAACATGATATGGTTTTACAGTAACGCAAACATATATACTAAGAAGTAAAAGGCAAAATTTTCACAACTTTAACATAAAACCAGAGGCTTGAAAATTACTTTTATATCTGCCATCTTTCATTTTTTGAATTAATTTAAATACCCCTGTACATAGAGCCACTTGGGACTCTTTCTTTGGAAATAATAAATTTAGGAACTACAGTAGCAGCTACTCAAGAGATTCTAATATTGAACTTCCTCTTGAAATCTCCACACATCTTGCACACACCAGGGCTCAGTATTGAAATGAAGAACTGAACTGAGCATGAAACCTAGACTACTACCTGTATATGAAAACAATTGTGACCTAAGAGCTTTTCCTCTGTGGCTACAGGAGCTGGGATCTCTTATTTTGGAATGGGTAGGAGAGATTTGATATTAAATGTAAAACTCTTTTAGTATGATTATTCATAATGTCTTAATTGCCTCTAATAATAAATGCATTTTAACATTTCTTAAATTATTACAATAAATATCGATATTATATATTTCCCTCCTGAAATTTTGAGGTAATTTTGCCAAAACACTTCTTAAATTTTTGTGTATGCTCCATGTAGCAAGCAAGCGCTTTCTAGCACCAAAACCAATATTTTTTTTTTTAACATAAAAATGTAACATTAACTCTTAAACCCTATCCTCAGGAGTGGATTTTGAATGGCCACATTGTAGGTAGAATGAAAAAAATGTTGCAGTTCTCCCTTTGAAAGTAAAGAAATCTCCTTCTAAGAGAACAAGAGTTGGAGCTGGGGTTCAGACCAAACTCCAGTTCCTAACAAGTGCATTCTGAGGACAGAATGACTCATAATTTGAACTGCAGTAGATTTCTTTGTTCATCTATTCTGATTAATAATCACAGTGTCAAAGAATAAGACATTTGCACAGAAGTACCAAGATAATTTATTTTAAAAAATGAATCTTGTAATAAACATGACCTGATTTAAAAACAGCAACATATTAAAAAAACTGGACAGGGAGTAGTATGTACTTGGCACTGCAATTCACAACCTGTGTGAATTTGTTCATGTTACTTTACCTCTCTCATCACTGCCTGCTCTTCGTAACATATGTTGAGTGGAAAAAGTGAAACAGGTAGTATTTATACTTTAATCCTGTGATTTTATATCTATCTATCTATCATTTATTTATATTCATCCAGCTAGGCTTCTAATTATCCTAGTCTCTTAAGTTAGGAAAATGTATATGGGAGTGAGCCTTTATAATATGAAAGTTTTTACTGATGTATTAAGTACTTACATAATTAGTCTCTACACAATCATCAATCTCTACTTAAATTTTCCACTTATGCATCAAGTCTATGTGAACCATCCGTAATTGATTTCCAAATGTTGCATCTGGCAACAATGTGAATACAAAGCAAATCAATCACAAAACAGAATTGCAAATATTGCACTATATGCAATATTTCACAGATCATTGATACTAATAATGAAAAATTACTCAAATCACACCCAGAACCATTGCCAATAAAGTATGTTTTGAAAAAAAGGGAAAGAAAAAAGTGATGAGATTGATGGAGGGAGGAAGACAACGTGACAACAATAGGATTGGTACTATGAAAATGTCAAAAGACTTAGCCATGTATTTACATGTTGTGATACTACTAATTATTTTTGTTTGTTTCATAAAGTGCAGGCATTTTATTATCAGCTGCAAATATGACGTGAATTTGACATGGCCTTCAATCACACAATTACTGGAGAAAATAAAAATGTCAGCATGTGAATCATATTTTCTCCATTCATAAAATTAGTACACGGAGCAATTTTCCATAATTTTATTAAACTTAAGGGAGAATAATCATATTTGTATATTGAGGTTCATTTTTTTATTTTATTCTTTCTCTTTTAAGTGAAAATTTGCTGTTTGCTTTAAGTGTATTTATTTTGCATCCCAAAACCATTTATCTTCAGATGAGAAGGTCTCCTAGATAGAAATGCACAGACATACCAATGCATATGCACATATGTACACATGTATGTATGTCTGTGTTCCAGTTTTCCAGGGACATGAAAAACTACATTCAATGACTTTTTGCCATCTGAGTCTGGGGGATCCCTTCTTCCCCAGCTCCAACATGGAAATGAAAGTACAGACCAGTCAAGGAAGACACATGTAAGCCATGGTTGGTATTTCAAGGGCACTAGGGACTTCCAACTGTGCTTTAATTTGTAAAAGTAGAGAAAAGGAGATGACTGTGAGGAAACTGACAGAGTTGCACTTTGAATTAATTTTTAGCAGTCGACATTCAATGACTGCATTGTTTTACTAAATGGAAAGAACAATGATTGCAAACTTTCCTGTGATGTGGACAGTGTGGGACAGAGGATAATTTATGACCTGGAAGGCAAAAAACTTGTTATCCAAGTTCTCTATCATTGAGGGAATTCAGGGAGATAATAATGAAACCATTCTCAGTAAGATATATAATTTATAATACCCATTGAACTATAATATTCTTATATATGTATATAATTTTGGGATATCCATGTATATTCTAAATTACATATTTATGGTTAAATATTTTTGTCTAGCTGGGCATCAGTAGCTTACGCCTGTAATCCAAACAACTCAGAAGGCAGAGATCAGGAGGATCACAGTTCAAAGCTAGCCTGGGCAAGTAGTTTCGCAAGACCCTATCTCAAAAAACCCTTCACAAAAATAGGGCAGGTGGAGCGGCTCAAGGTGAAGGCCCTGAGTTCAAGCCCTAGTACTGCAAATAAATAAATAAATATTTCTGTCTAATAAAACTTAACAGGTAACAAGTCTCACTTTGTTTTAAGGAAATAAAAATTATATAAAATTTTGGACATCCTGTAAGTAAAAGAGACTCTTGCAAGATTTTTATAGATTTCTACCCCCACCAAAGGAGCACTCAACAATTTCAGTCAATTTCCTGATGCCTGAAGGACCTGAGGAAGACTTATTTCTTTCTGAGTTCACTTCTGTTTCGATAGCATAATAAATTATAGCAAGTGATTGATCTCACACACTGATACTTGTTGTTTGAATGGTCATGACTTCATTACTTACAGCTTTAACAATAATAACACACACACATGTGCACACACACACACACATACACATACACACATACCCTCTTACCTGGGTAATTCCTGAACTTGCCTAGTACAGTAAGAGATGAGAAAAAGTTTCAAATACAGGTACTGAGTAGAAAGTTCAATGAAGCAAACAAATAGGCAGGCATGCTTAAGAAGCAGAGCTATAGCAATCTGTAATTCAGTCAGGCTGTTAGCATGATGAAGAAAATGACCATAAAAATGCATCCTGGATCCAAAAGGGCAGATGGAGAGGTGGGAAAGATGTATACAGGGGGCCAAGGTCTGGAATGAAGGCAGATGGCCAGTGGTCAGCATCAAGCATTGGCTAGAACAAGACCAGGCTCCCATTCTGGGGCCCCTGATAACCAGAGACTCAGTAGAACAAGCACTAGCTCTGGATTTGGACAGTCCTGACTCAAATCTTTGTTCTGTCATTTATTAGTTCTGTGATTTAACTTATAAAGTGTATTGAAACCAGCCTTTTACTTATTTGAAGATTAGATGAGGGATGTGTGTGTGTGTGTGTGTGTGTGTGTGTGTGTGTATGTAAAATACAGACTAGAAAATTTTTACTTAATTACAGAATGTATCTTTATCTGCCTTAAATCCCTGTTGCCCACACTTTCAGAGAAGAAAGTAGAGCTCATTCTGACAGACAATGGTTAGATACTACCAAATGGTTCCAAGTGACCTGAGGTTAAAACCATGGAGGTGAGAAATGAAGAGGGCGGGGAGTTAGTCAGAACAGTTAGTCTTGTACAGAAAATGTAGGCAGATAGATTTTATGAAGAGAGAGATTTTAAATTTAATTCCCTTTGCACCTGTTCCTCCGCCTGGTCTCCTGTTAGATTAAACTCTAAAATAGCTATTATCACCATTTGTTACAAAGTTGATACAGAATAATTGAGCATGTCTCTAGAGAAATTACACAAACAGATTCCCTGATTCTGCAGAATTATTCAGAGTTGAGAGGGGGATCTCACATGCTCTCCTACTTTCTCTTTGATGTTGGACAATTAGTTTTCTGGATCAAGGAGATATATATATATATATATGTATATGTATATATATATGTATATGTATATAGATATATGTACATTTATATGTATATATGTATATGTATATATATATGTACATTTATATGTATATATATATGTACATATATATAGATGTATATATATATATATATGTACATTTATAAATGCAACATCAGTGGATTATGAATGGTCAATGAAATGATGACTGGGTGCCAATAATGGGGAAATTTGGCATTTTCCAATGCAGGGAATTTGCAGTGGTGGCTGAGTAATGCAATATGAATGAACTTTCCCTTCGTTTTTTTCTGGATAGCTCAGTGGGAGTACAGGAGCACAAGAAGGAGATGAGTATAGCACACACAAGTGGACAGAAGGATTATGCTGTTGATTTCCCATATGTAAAGAAATTTCCCAAGAGATGTACCAGAATATATATGATATGTGTTGAAAGCCTTAGGTAGGCAGTGAGTTTTTTCTAATTCAATTTAAAATATGGCCTCCTCGCATAGTGCTCAGCATAAAAGCTGATTGTTGTATTTGTCTTTGGGAGGCTGGAGAAAAAGAAAAAAGGCTAAATCAACATTGATAAAGATTTAACATTTGTTTATTTTCCTTTGTTAATTTGCTCTAATGCCCTTGTCTTGTGAAGACTCTTTTCCAGAATAGTTCAGCGTGTTACGAGAAAGCACATGAAATCAGGACAGGCCTCAGAATAGCCAAGTTGGAGAAATAATCCCCTCTTTAAGCCTTGCATTTTCAAAATGTTCTTCTTGTTGCTATTGAATATCAAAGTCTGTTCTCTTTAAGGACTGATTAATGCCCCATGATATAATATCTACCTGAGACAACACAAAATAGAGTATTGCATTATATATTGCTTAAAGCATAAATTGAGCTGACTACAAGTGATGACTCCTATGAGATCAAAATATAGAATTGCAGTACTTAGTATATAGAAATAAACATAGACATCTTGGAATGCTGAGGACAGAATGAGATAAGAAGAGTTTAAAATATCACTTTAGGTATGGAACCAAGAAACTGGCAAAAATAAATCTGCTTTCTCAAGTACTATTTTTAATATTTGTTACATGCATTTTGTATTTTTAAAAGTTTTCTGTCATTTATGGATAAGAAGTAGCTTGCAAAAGCTTTTTCTTTTTCTCTCTTGAGGCAAAAAGAAAAGTATAAATATTGCTAGGGGATACCTATTTCTGCGTTGATATTAAGTGAGATTATGTTACCATACTAGTAATAGGCTTGTTTGTTCTCAGTAAGTTCCTTTTTGTAATTTTTTTCCTGAGTTGATTATATGTCAGATTATATACTAAAAGTAAGGATACTAATAATTTTGTTCTTGTTTTCAAGAATGTTGCAATTTATTTAAATTAAAACAAATATATAAACCCACACAAAGAAATTTGTAGTATAATTATTTCAAGTCAAATAGGTTTGTAACCACTATGCTGATCAAGAAATAACTCTAGCAGTACCCCAGAATGCCTGTTCCATGTCCCAAATAAACTGCCTCTGCCCACAAACTATGACAATTTGATAGTGCTTGCTTTCTTGATATTATTTTTTCATTTAAATATGTACCGTTGGATACTGTAATGTAGCTTTTACTTTTTCTAAATGCATATATATTTTGAGACTTATTATGTAGCAAATCTTTTAGAATCTATCAGGTCTTCTTATGTCCCTCCAACTATTTTTTTCTAGTTCTTTTTCTTTTTTTGTGGTGCTAGGCATCAAACCCAGACTCTTGGCACATGTTAGCAAGTACTATTCCACTGAGCTACACTCCAATTCCCGAATACCCTTTTAAAAGAGCAAAATCTATTTCAAGAGACTGGGCCCAAGTGAAGCTTTCCCACTTCTTGGACTTTGTAATTGTGTCCTTTGAATCCATCTCAGGTTTTGTTGTTTTCATGAGTCCATTGAAAGAGGCATACAAAATCTGGTCTTGTTATTTTAGCACTTATTGATACTTTATAAATATTCCCACTAAGCTATTGAGGATTAAAAATAGTAATATTCATTTTCCGTACTTCCTTATGTCTTAATTTAATTTAAATAATTCTACGAAGGTATACTTGCTGTCATCCCTTTTATGTTAACCAATGGTTTAGTTTATATAGGAAAGGTTGGATGAAAGCTTAATAATTTAATTTAGCAGATTTCAAGATAAATATTTTTCTCTCATTCTCCAAAGGTGAACATTTTTTAAATGCTCTGTGAAGGTACGGATTTAAACTTAATTGATGGGTTTTAATATGTTGCAATTATTAACTTCAGGGGATTTGAGAGCAATACTGTGGCTTAGATAAATACTGACTTTTGTGCAGTAGACTGATGACTATTTTGAGTGTCTTACATGTGTTATCCAAAATAATTCTTTGAAAAATCTCTAAATTATTATTACACGCATAAGAAAGTTGAAGAATAAAACATTTCAGCGGCTTGTCAAAGTCCCCCCAGGTAGAAGAGAAAGCGTGGTACTGAATATGAGGACCATCTTACTCTGAAAACACTGCTACATTCATTATGGTACAAGCTTACTAATAAATTTTTTGTATTTATAGATGTATTTTTTTCTCATTTAGCAAAACATTTATTTGGGCTATCAATTCTATCTTTATCTCCATTTTATCAAGGAAATGGAGACTCAGAGAAGTTAAGTGATTAGTTGACAGTTGTGTACCTTAGAAACTCCCCGCCCCTGCCTTATCTGTAGGAGATAAAAATCTGTAGGAGATAAAAAAATCTGAAAAAAAATGCACATACCTACGTATTTATTATTTATACATATGCACGTACCTAGAATAAAGCTTAATTTGTAAGTTAGGCACAGTTAAGAGACTAACAACAATTAATAATAAAATAGAGCAATTCTAGCAACATACTGTAATAAAAGTTATGTGAATGTGGTTTCTCTCAAAATATTTTATTCTACTACACTCTCTTCTTATGGTGGTGTAAGATGACTCAATGGTTACATAATGAAGTGAAGTGAAGTGAATGACGTAGAAATTGTGGTGTTGCATTAGACTTACATGAAGGGTTTGTGGAATGCAAGCACTGAGACAATCAGTTTGATAACTGAGAGGACTACAAAGTGACTATGAGCAGAGTAGTATGCGTAGCTTAGAGACCCTCCATACAGTAACGATTGAAATCCTGAGCAGGATGAAGCTGGACACTATGGGATTTCATCACAATCTCAGAATGGCGTGCAACTTTAAATATATGAAATACTTGTTTCTGAACTTTCCACTTAATATGTTTAGACCACATTTGACAGTAACTAATGGAAACCATATAAAATGAGACCACAGAAAAGCAGGGACTGTTGTACATGTCTCATAAGGGACAAAGCGGAAAGTCAAATTTTGAGCATGACGTCTTTGAAAAAGTGCTATAGTGCGATTCTTGTGATCACTACAGTGAAGGGGAATAATGCACTGTGTATCATTTCTATCTGAATGTTACAAAATCAAATCCAGAAAGTGGAACTGTTGCTCTGTTTCTAAGTAGAGGTGGTTTTATATATATATATATATCACACACACATGACTTTTAGGGAACAGAAGATAAAGACAAATGGAGCTTAATGTAGATTTTTGTAATAACATCTCAATGTCTAATTTTCTTTTGACGTTAAGTCTTAATCATTATATTTTCTACAAAATAAGTGTCATCATTTTTTATCAATTTCCTGAACAATAATAGGGAGGCACATAACTATTAGCACTCCTTCTGACACCACTGTATATTTTCTATTGAGACAGGAACATTTTATAAAAGCACCATGTACCTAACCTTTTGCCTACCATCTTCTCATAAACTTCTTCATCCTCCCACCCTTTAACTATGAAAGGCCTTCTTGCTACTTGTGTATTTGAGACTGGCTTCTTATATAAAGGAAGGGTTTTCTATAGAGAATGTTTCAATGCTGAATTCTGCAGTTGCTTGTTATTTAGGTATTTTTGATGAGGTCAGGAGAAAAAAACATGCAGTCTATACGATGTTAGGAATAGAATTGCCTCCATAGCTGAATGTGAAAGAGGCCATGGGAGCTTACTTATATATGTTGGAGCTGGTGCTAGGAAAACTTCAGAGAATGACTCATAGAAGTCTGAATGGGTGGAGGTGGAAGGGAGTTACTTAAAATAAAGTTTCTCATTATATATGTGAAATAATAAAAATTTCTTTCATGATTATTCGATTCTAATATTCAGAAAGGGCTCATCTCCATTCCCCTTACTTCCTCATATTTAATATAGATATTTTCTATAGATATTTTGTTTTTGCTTTAGCTCCAAGATTTAATTAGGCCACTAAAAAAAGGAATATCTCATAAGACAGTTATGATATTTCAATTTAATGCAAATCTACAGACTTAATTGCCTCAAATAGCAACATAGATTGCATTTCAAAATCCTCATGATCTGAGATCAGCTGTTCCTTGGAAGCACGTTTTTTCACAGGGCACTGGAAGACTGGGCTTAACACCCAGCAAAAGCATCAAAATGCTGTATTTCCTGAACTGTGGAATTTGCCTTTTTGTAAAGGTGAGTTAAAATTAAGAAGTAAATGAGCTTCTTGATTCCACAGTATATTTTAAGTAGAATTGTCCTGGGAACGCAAATTAGCCTCTAAATAAAGGTGAACGAGCTATTCTACAGCATCTATAATGATATCATCATATATAATTGGGATAGAATCTTGAACTACAAAAGGTCAAGTGGTCTCTTCTGAATAACTGTGTAACTTATGAGCCAATGGCCTCTTCTGAAGGCTGTGATGCTTATGCACATTCCTTTATTTCAGTGGCTCTTGGAGTGATACAATGGAATAAGCTCAAGAGCCCTAAGGAAACTCAGACATGCCCAGGATTATTGGATGAGATTAATTTAAAGAAAGAAAGACACATTTTGGCTCACAAGTTCAGAGGTTTCAGTCCATCTTGGTGAGGAGGGCAAGGTGGAGAAGCTTATGGTAGACAGGAAACAGAGAGTGGGAATGCATGCATTAGTTAGCTTTCTCTTATTCCTCTTTTATTTTTATCTGAGCCTCATCTTATGGTATGTGCAGCTTACCCCTTACCTAATCATTTTTGGAAATGTTGTCACAGACACATCCAGAGTTGTGCTTTACTAATTTCCTAGATACATCTTAATCTAATCATGTTGATAATTAAGATTAACCATCACAAGTCCTTCATCACCTTGATACCCAAACACATCTACTTAAGCCATAATATTTCACTCTTGATCCCAAAATGCTCCTGTCCATATCCCAGTGCAAAGTGAATTTAATCCAATAATCCAGGACTCCAAGAGTTCCAATAGTCTTAGCAATTCCAACATTGTTCAAAATTCTAAATTCAAAGTCTCCTCTGAGAGTCAAAGCAAACTCTTAGCTGTAAGCCTCTGTAAAATCAACAAGAAAATTGAATACTTCCAAATGGCACACAGTAAACATTTTTATTCCAAAAGGGATGAATAGGAAAACTGAACAGAAGGATCAGGACAAACCAAGACTGAGACCCAGCATGGAAAACATTAAATCTTATAGATCCATGTCCATAATCTATGGCACATGGAGTTGTATTGAAAGCTCTAGTGAATTTGGGTAGCCTCACCCCTAAGTCTTGCAGCTGTCATCCACGTGGCTTCTCTCTGAATCTGGCTCCTGCAGCTTTCCTTCACAGATGTTCCACATTTCTGAAATCTTGCTAGGGTCTCCCCTGCATCTTTACTTTCATCCTTACAGTTTCACACACCACCCTCTCAGGAGCTGTCTACAGGGTTCCTGATCTTGTCACATATTGCCTGGATTCCCAGTACTTTCTTGGAAATTTGAGTGGAAGCCGCCATGATTCCAAAACTCTTACATTCTATATGCCTAAAAAACAAGCATCAAATGGAAAATGCCAAGGTCTGGTACCAGCTCAAGCAGTAGTCAGACACCCTAGGACAATGGTTGTAGTGGCCTTTGAGTGCTTGGATGGCTGAGTGTGAAGCAAACAATTCCCTAGCCAGGCCTATGTGAGCAGAGTGCCCTGCAGTTCTCTTCTCAAAGAAAAGTCTTTCAAATGTGTTAAAACCTTTACATCCTTGAACCTACTGCTATGGGTGGATTCTGAACAATTCCTAAGATGACCTCATGGCATCTTTCTTACTGTGCAGATACAAAATATTTCTTTTCATTGACTCTAACTTCTTTAACAACCATACCATCCTTGGCCCCAACTTGAAAGATGCCCTTTTTCTGGGAATCAAGCTTTTCAAATCCTTCTGCTCTGCTAATTGCTCCCAATTCTTGCTATAAACATGGCTAAAAGTATCTAGTAATAAACATACTGCATCCTGAATGCTGGGTTGCCTTGAAATTTCCTTTACCAGATTAATTAGTTCTTAACCTGTAAACACAACCTCCCACAAAGCCTAAGGACATGGGAAAAAGGTGGACAAGTTCTTTGCCATAGGGAACATTAATGGCCTCTAATTCAATTCCCGGTAAGAGCCCTGGTTCCCATCTGAACTCTTATAAGCACAGAAATCACTGTCCACATTCCTATCAGTATTCTGGTCTTCTGAGCTCCCCCTAGAATTGCCTATTAAGCTCTGTTTACAGCATTCTAGACCCTCTAACCTGCTTCTCCAAACCTTTCCAAATTTCTCCCACAATTTCTAAAGGCTTAAAAACCACCTGTATAGGTTTAGTCACAACGAGGTTCTTACTTCTCTGGTTTTTTTTTTCTGTGTTAGACATTTCATCATTGTGACAAAATAGCTCATGTAAACAACTTAAGGGAGGGAAGATTGACTTTGGCTCACAGTTTCAGAATTTTAGTCCAACATGGTGGGAAGGGCATGGTGGTGCAGAGGATCTTACACCATGGTGGCCAGGGAGCAGAAAGGATTCCTGAGCTTTCTTTTTTCTCCTCTTTTATTCCTCCAGGGTCCCCAGCCTATGACGTAGCCAACACTCAGGGAATTTCTTTTCTCCTTAGTTTATCCTTTTTTTAAATGCCCTCACAGGCAAGTTTGGAAGTGTGCTTTGCTAATCTAGGCACTTCTCAATTCAGTCAAGATTAACTGTGAAGATTAACCATCACAAATGGATGTTTAAAAGCTAGATTCTTTCCTTACACATACTTGCTTTCTGCTACATGCTGTTGTACTTACTTTGCCTCCCAGTAGTGGTCTGGTCTTTGATGTATTCTGCCTTTGTACACTCTCTCACTGTGTTTCCTCTTTCTAAATACCAAAATGGCTTAAGTCTGAATATTTGGCATCTGAAAAACCAAGGATTGCCACAAGGCCAGTCCGTCCATAAAGATGATAGGTTGAGATCTTTACTCTGTTACTACCACTATTTCCCATGAGAACAAAGACATCTTATCCTATTGCTTTGCTTTTTGTACATGTTGTCTTTATTCTGTGGTCCAAAATCACACTCTGAAGATGCAGATTGATCATTACTATTTAGGTCTAGGTTGACAAATTCTCAATGCTTTTTGTGTTCTGCTGTCTACTTTATGTCCAGATTCAAGGAGCAACACACTGTTGCAGAAAACTTCTTAATCCAGAATATGAGCTTTGATCCATCTTTGATTCATCAAGGAGTCTCCGCTCTCCAATAGTCTGACTACAGTTGTCTAATAAGCTAATTGTTTGCCCTCAAAAATACCTAATTCATACATCACTCTTTCCTCTAAAGCCTGCTGACAATCCTATGCTCTTCCACTTCACTGAGGCAATGGAGGATATAAAATATAAACTCCCTTATCTCCACAAAAACAAACCAAAATCCACTTCTTCAATATCTCCTGCTCTTTTTGCGCTTCTGTTAAAATTAATTCCATGACCAAAAGACCAAAAATTGTATGTTTTCCCTCATATGTGGACATTAGATCAAGGGCAAACAGAACAAGGGGATTGGACTATGAGCACATGATAAAAGCGAGAGCACACAAGGAAGGGGTGAGGATAGGTAAGACACCTAAAAACTAGCTAGCATTTGTTGCCCTTAATGCAGAGAAACTAAAGCAGATACCTTAAAGCAACTGAGGCCAATAGGAAAAGGGGAACAGGTACTAGAGAAAAGGTTAGATCAAAAAGAATTAACCTAGAAGGTAACACCCACGCACAGGAAATCAATGTGAGTCAATGCCCTGTATAGCTATCCTTATCTCAACCAGCAAAAACCCTTGTTCCTTCCTATTATTGCTTATACTCTCTCTACAACAAAATTAGAAATAAGGGCAAAATAGTTTCTGCTGGGTATTGGGGGGGGAGAGGGAGGGGACGGAGTGGGTGGTAAGGGAGGGGGTGGGGGCAGGGGGAAGAAATGAACCAAGCCTTGTATGCACATATGAATAATAAAAGAAAAAGGAAAAAAAAAAGTATATGTGCACACTTAAAATTCCATCTGTATAAGTCCAAGTAGAAACAAAATACGATCATACTACCATCTAAAAAAAAAAATAATAATTCCATGACCTGACTCCTACCACTGTCCAAGCCCTTCATACTTTAGATTACTTTCATGCATACTTTCTCAAGACTTGGCCATTTGATTGACTTTTATTTTTGTTGAAGTCAAATCTCAAATGACCATAGATGGCCTGTTATAAGCCTAGCTTAGAATTTCTCACTTTCAATAAAAAAAAATCACAGTTGCTTCTCATCTTTCTTTAGCTCTCACTCTGTTTCTTCTACTCTATTTCTTCTGTTTTTCTATACCAATATTTCTTTTAAAATTCAGCTATACATTATGTCACTAATTTCTTCTCCTCATGTTTCAACCATTGTAGTGGAAATTTCATCCAAACCACTGCAGAAACTACTATAGTCAAGGTTACTGTAGTCATTTGCCCTGCCTTTGTCTTCCTCTTTTAACCTTTGAGCTTCATTTGACACATTTTATGACATTCTATTTTAAACACTTTCTGGCCTCTAGTTACATCTCATTTTTCTGGATTCTTTCTATCTCAGTCTGCTGTTTCTTAATCTAATTTGAAGGGTATTTTTCCTTTTCAATTCTTAAAGATTTTCAAATTCCTTAGGGTTCTTCTACTGCCCTATCTACTGACCTCTCATATTGTTATTCCATTCCATCCCAGGGAATTCAAGTTAGAATCCTAGACATTGTGACAATAATTTTGGCAGAGTTCTCTAGGGCAATTTAAATCATTCTGAGTATACCTGCTACCTCTGAAAATAAAGCTGAAGCATGATTCTAGTTATGAATTAGAAAAAAACAATGAAGGCTCATAAAGACTGCTTCAATGCCTGGCCATAACCATGAGGAGGGGGCATTTAGCTGCATTGGTGGCAGCCAGGGTGGTAAATACCCAGCCAGTGGCAACTACCCTTATATTATTGGTAGCTAGTTTTGTTCTTTCTGTTTTCTTTGGTGAGAATATGCTTTTTATTATTGTGATTTTTGCTCAGGAAATCTTTTTTGATCATGAGCCAACAGTAAAACTTGAAATAGTATTTACTGAGCCAGGCATGTTTCTAAGCTCTGCAATATATGAACTCATTCAGTGTTCACAACAGCCACCGTTTACAGATGGGGATCCCAAAACTCATCAAGAAGAAGTAAGTTTCCCAAGGTCAAAGTCTGGCTTTGTTCCCAGGAGGTGTGGTTCTAGAGCCCTTGAGGTCACCAGTTGGTGAGAAGAGACAGCAGTTGCTACATTACAACAGGGCTAAGGGGTGAAAGACATACTGCAACACTTGGGAGCCCAAGAGAGGGAAGTCCTAATCCACCTGGGAAGAATCTCCAGAGGTAGTGCTATTTGAGCCAAGCCTTAAAGAAGAATAGAGCATTCCTAAGAGGGGGTGAGAACACAAGAGGGAAAAGGATAGGAAAATCACTCAGATGAAAAAGAATTTGGCAGTCCTGAAGCACTTGGAGAAATTCAGGGTGACATGAGCCTGAGCTCGTGTTGGTGTGACTGTGAGGAAATGGTTCAGTGCCATGCAGCAACACTGCATCAGTGGCCACAAGCTCAACAGGTGTCTATTGTCCCCAAACCTTCAGCATCCTTCTTAATCTTTATTACTAGGTGATAATTTTTTAATTTTTTTATTCATTTATTCACACGTGCATACATTGTTTGGGTCCTCCCCCACTATTCCTTCCCTTTCTCCCCTCAGTTCCAGGCAGGTCCTGTTCTGCCCTTATCACTAATTTTGTTGGAGAAAAGATACAAGCATAATAAGGAAGACAAAGCATTTTTGCTAGTTGAGTTAAGGATAGCTGTACAGACAGATTCCTAACATTGCTTTCATGTACCCATGTGTTAAGACCCATGTTGATTCAACTTTACTGATCTTTATACTTACCAGGCAATTTGATAAGAAAAATCTCTGAGATACATCTCAGCTTAGACTTTCTGTAGTTACAGAAAACCCCAAAGAAAACCAAAAGCATCTCAGCCTGAAATCTAAACCAAAGTTCAGTTTTTCTAGATATAACTCTAAATGATTTAAGCCCAGTTCTGTGGTTGCCTATTAGATGGTCCTCATTTCCATTTACATATCATTCAAGAATAGGATTGTCCAGAACCTAGAGGGGTTTCTGCGCAGTAGTATGGTACTGAGAGTCCATGGCAAATCAGAATGAATCAGTCACTCCAGCCAAAGACCAGTCAATGTGCATAATCTTACACACAGAGATGGGGTACAATACATGTCATAATACATGGCCTCAAATCAGTATACCTGTACTGTATAGAATGATTTCTTCAAATAAATATGGACATGCTCATTTCATTCTTCTATCAGATCTACATTTTCTGAGAGGTCTGATTCTCAGCTTGACTCCCTATTAGCAGGACCTTTTTTTCTGTCACTATTGGATGTATATTCATTCTTTATTTCTATCAAGAAAGTACTATATTATTTGTGATTATTTAAATATTGTATGATCTCTTTAAAGTATTGAATAATATTTTAAAATGTCATAAAAATGAAGTCTTACTACTCTGAAATAATCAACATTAATCTTTGTGGAACATACTGGCATCCATTTGTTTGTGAATTCATATATTTTCCTTTTGTGTGCATACAACTTAGCAACATTGGAATCAAAATTTTTTTATTATTTATTTTTTATTATTCATTTATTCACAGGTGTGTATATTGTTTGGGTCATTTCTCCCCCCTGCCTCCCTCCCCCACCTTCTCCCCCCTCCTCCCTCACTTCCAGGCAGAACCTGTTCTGCCCTTATCTATAATTTTGTTGAAGAGAAGACATAAGCATAACAAGGAAGACAGCATTTTTGTTAGCTGAGTTAAGCATAGTTATACAGAAAGATTCCTAGCATTACTTTCATGTACAAATGTGTTACAACCCAAGTTGATTCATCTCTAACTGATCTTTACATTGGTTCCTGATCCCCTTCTCATGTTGACCTCTGTTGCTTTAAGGTTTCTGTATTAATTCCTCTGCAGTGGGGACATCAAACACTTTCATGTTTTGGGTTTTTTACCTATTCCCATATCTCCTATATCTCTCCCTTTGTCATGTAACCCAAGTCCAACAACATTGCTGTATTTGCCTTAGATCTAAAGTCTGCATATGAGGGAGAGTGTACTATTTTTGGTCTTCTGAGCCTGGCTAACCTTGCTCAGAATGATGTTCTCCAGTTCCATCCATTTGCTTGCAAATGATAAGATTTCATTCTTCTTCATGGCTGAGTAAAATTCCATTGTTTTATAAATACCACATTTTATGGATCAAATTATTAGTACCTATAATTTTATTATAGACAACCTTGTCCAGACAATTTTTCCTGCTCATCTATGTTTATTTTATCTTTCTCCTTACTCTCTGCTAGCTGAATATGGTAACACTGTCAGTTTCCTGGAGCTCATCTTCCATTGGTTTGGGTCTTCAAAATGCTGATACCAAGACAAGATTATAAGGACTGTATTAAGCTAAATGCCTATGAAAGATAAAAGAAAGAGACTAGCCATTGAGGGGACCCTTTAGACATGTTGACTGCTGTGAAAGGGCAGAGAAAGAAAGAGTATGAGACTGCATTATAAGTGTAAGAAAGTTTAGGTAGCCCAGGGAGAAGGACTGAGCAAAAGTCGCCCCTTTGAGGAATTCTACAATGCAAGGAATGGGGCTACATTGCAAGCTTTATTGTGTCCAGTCATTGCAGGCATGAAAATGAGGTCTTATGAGGTCTTGGCATGAACCATAGTTGGGTCCAGGAGGACAGTTGGTCTGTTTCCTACAGTAGGTTGGAGCAGCTTGTACAACAAAGAGAAAATGCACATGCATATATTGAACCTCACTCATTGTGTGTACAAATATAAGATCATACATTACACATTACTCTCAATATTCTTTGTCACTTAACAGTATCAATGGAAATCAACCCAGGTAAAAAAATACAACTTTGTTTTCAAGAAATACCATATTTTTTATTACTTACGTATCAAAAATTACTCAATATGTTTTATATTGAAGGGCATTTTTTAAAAGGTAAAAATATAAAATAACATTTACAAAGAAGTAATTATTGGGCAAGGGATGTAACTCAGTGGTATGGCATGAGTGAGTCCCTGGCTCTGCTTCTCAGTACAGCAAATAAATTAATAAATAAAAACATAAATAAATAAAAGCAGTAACTATCTATACATGTCACATATATGTAAATTATGTGATCATACACACACACACACTTAGTTTTATCATGTTTAAATTTAAATCTTTAATACATACAATTTGTTTTAGAAGCAGGTTGAGATGAGGTTTGCTGAATTAGTTGTGATTTGTCCATCTTGAACTTCCAAAAATTTTGTTGACATTACTTTGCCCATTGTCATCATACTTCCCATTATTACTATCTTCACGTATTCATGTTTTGTCAAACTACCTTTAATATTTTATTCTCCTTTTTAAATAAATATACAGAAATCAGAATATGTTCATCTTGTTTCATTTGACGTATTCTTACATAGTATTAACTCATTTTATCCATTTAAAATTTGCATTACCTTTGCAATTATGTATTAAAAATGTATTGATTTTTAGGTGGTTGACACTTTTATCTTTTTTTATATCTTAGAATACAGTATGTCATTACTTAAGATCATAATTGATTTAATTTTTCCTCATTGATGCTGTAGTTTTCTCATTAATTTAATTTCTATGAATGTTAGAATTTTGTCACTTTTGAGAACAAAATGTTTCTGATTTTTATTTATATCTGGTTATTTTTAGTACAGAAGGTATTTATTTTGGATATTCATCAGATATTCTGCTACCATTCTTAGTGCCTTTATAATTTGTTTGTTTTGTAACATTGCTTATTTAAATTTATTATCACATATTCAATAAAATAGTTTTATTTTTCTTCCAATCTTTATCTGGATTTGTTACTTTTACAAACTTCTTTCACATAATTGCAATATCAGTTGGTATTCCCTTATTATCTGTATGTTATGACAATGGGTTTAGTACTTTGCTTTTAAAAATTTGTGAGTTTTTTTTGTGAGATGTCTTTCATTTTAAAGGTTAGTTCTACTAGTCCTACTTTAATTTCATTTTAAAATAAGACATGAGTATTTAAATTAAACATTTTTATATATTGAAATGATTATATAATTTTTCCATAGAATGAGTCCTGTATGTCACTAATATCTTTACTAAATCATTGTTAGATTCTTCATTGTAGTTTTTTTATTAAGGATTACTACACTATATAAGCATATAGTGATTTATAGAAATGCCAATTAGCTGGCTCTATATTTTTGCTATCTTTATTTGGATTGATTATTCATTTCATGTTTGGATTTTATAAAATGAATTAATGAGCTGTCCATCTAGTCCTAGAGTTTGTAAAACTTTAAAAATCTTTGTAATTATATTTTATTTAATTCTAGTCCTAAACCCAGAACTAGAATCTCTTTTGCCTTTTGGGTAAAGGAAGGATAACATCTTTACCTACTTGGCTAACATCTTCTGCAATAACTGGCCTATCCAAATTTTCTGCTTTTCCTTTGTTAACCTCTCTGTTTATAAATTTATAGTATATCATCTTTTTGATCTGGACTTTCAAATTTATTTTTATATTAATAATTCCATCTTTTACCAGGTGATTGAAGCAAAAGACAGCTATAACTTTGACTCCATAGACAGCTGTGGCTTGATTTGTGATTAACGATTGTACTAAATAGGGCTAAGAATAAAGAAAATAGAACAACCAAGAGGCTAGCAATTGGGAAATTGGACTTTATTCTCTCACAACACAGAAGTTCTTGGTAGAAGGCTATGGTTAAAATGCATTCTACAATTGAATTTCAAAATATAGACCAGATCCTAAGCAATGTTTTTCTGTTTGGCTTAAGTCAGATGAGTCAGTACTAACCCATCACCATATTACCCATCTCCTGTACATTCACATGTATAAAATAATCTTAATGTAATATTTAAAGCAATTGAGAGGAAAGTTTGTGGAGATGAGAGAGAGAAATTCTTCAAGCATCTATAAGCCATGATAAACCATTAGGACTTCAATAGCAGGGCAGTGGGGGTCGGGCAGAATTATATTAAGCCACTAAAATACATAATGAGACTATTTTATTTTAAGTTCTCTACTCATTTTCTCTTACTATGATGGCTGCAAGCCTGAGTCTTGAAATTAAAAAGACCTTCTTATATTTGTCAGCTCTGTGTCTGAGCCTTGGTGTCCATAAGTACAAAATGTTGATATTATTTTCGTTTTCTCATTGTGTACATAAAATAACACAATGATAATGTATGTGTAAAGTGCTTCTTACATAGCAAGTAAACCCACACTAAACGGTTAGAGGAAATTCAATCACCACCACCGTCATATTCATCTTCATCATCACTTCTATTTTCCTAATGTTATAAACATGTGTGAACATGGTCGTGCTAATGAGGTATATCAATTTTCCCTACAGTCTTGAGAGTGGGAAAAGTGAGAACACAGCTGGCTGGCGGAACTCTGGTCTGTTCTGCTATCAAGTAATGGAGACTATTCAATTTTTGGTTTTGTTTTGGTTGAAAAGTCTCTGTCGTGGTTTTATAGCTTCTTGTAAATACTGCATTATAATAACTATGATTCCTGTTTCTGATAAAAAAGAAGTGATGTGAAAGTAATTGTAGAGATAAAGAAACTAAGAAAGTTTGGCATTACATTTTTAAACAAAATCAGTACCTCTATATTTTGCATACCACCACTCTTTCTAAAGAAGAAAGCTCTGTCAGGTGACTATAATTAGCAGCTCTAACAAATGACTCCAACTTAGTGTTTTTAAGTTATAAGAAAAACTTCTTCCTCAATCACATCACAGTTTAATAAGAGTCAGGTAGTTGTTCTGAGCAGCTGTCCTTTGAGGATGAGCAGATGATCTACTCCGTCCATTTTCTGGTTCTACTATGTTGGAATTCCCTATTTTCATCTGAAAGAATGAGGTACAGACGGTAGCGAAGACACTCTTGCTCTGTATTCCCACAGTCCCAAGGTGTTCAATCATATTTCAGTGGCAACACCTTCATCACATATTCATATAAAATTGCAGATTTCTTTCTCCTGATATGGCACATAGGCTTCCTTTGTACCCAGAAAGAGAAAATATAGCTTATTTAACTCAGAAAAAGGGGAAAACTAGTGGATACCCATTTATATAACAAATTAGCAACAATTAAGTAAGGATTTAGGATATGACATCCAAATCCATAATAATTTTTTAAATCTTAATGAAATTGTAAATAAGCAGCAATCGTATATCCTTCACTGAAAATTTTCCATGCTCAAAATTATGACATTTCCCATTCATTTTTAATTTCCCCCTATGTATTGAAGAGAAAAATTGGATAAATAAATGTGGCTTAATAGCGTATTTTTACGGTGTTCTTACCCCCAGAATTTCACTGGGAATTCCTATCTAAAATTCTGTCTTCTCATAAACTAAAATCAAATGTGATTGGCTTAGTTAATAATCTAGTGTATTTCCCATCAATAATCATTAGCTAGGTGATTTTATTATGCTTAATCATCCACATGATAGAGTTATTTCTACCTCTGATAGCTAAACTCTATTCTCAGTTTGTCTTCAAATTTTTGAGTAGGTGTGCCCTGCAAGCACAAAGCCCTTAGTTTAAACCCAAATCCTACAAAAGAAATTGTATTTTCTAGTTCACCTAATTGCTTTTGACAATGTAAATATTCATAAAATATTTAATAACTGATGTTTTCTCAATTTAACTATCTTAATTATGATGATAAAATACAAATAGTGATCATATAATATGGTAATGCTGCTTAACATTTTTCACAAATGTTCAGTGATATTAGTTAAAACCCCTCATAAATAAGGGTTTTTTTTGAAAAGACTTTTATTTTACTTTCTTTTCTCAGGTATGTAGCTAACAGATACAAGATTCAGCTAATGAATAAAAGTTCCTTAATACTTTTCTGTGTGCATACATTCTTATTGTATGAACAACTGATTAGATTGTCCCTCATCCTTTTGATCAGAAATTCATTTGTAGAAAAGAAAAATTATTTGTGAAACGCTTGAAGTGAGTCTGTCAGTGATATTATTTTGCAGCATTATATTATCTATTGACTCATTTTCCATATTTCTTTGGATGGAGGTTCTCCTGTATTAATTAAAAATCCCATTTTATAGTTGAATTTGAATTCAAATTTTGCCTTAGAAATTCTTCTTTGATTGGGCACTCTGATGCATCATTTCCCAAGGGTATTTGTAAGAAAAAAAAAAAGGAAGAAGAAAGAAAGCATAGACAAGGAGTGACATTGGGTTTTCCATATTACCTGGATTTTGGGACAGTCTGTTAACCGGTTACCTGTTTATGTGCTTTGATGTGCAATTGGGAGAAGGTTAAGGTCTTTTAATGCATAACTTCTCTGGCTCAAATTTTCTAAGCATAAGATTGCTTTGACTTTGGCCCAGGTGAAAAAGTGAGCTAAGAATTCTTACATCTGATGTCCTGCCTTCATTTCTGCCTTGAGTGTATAGAAATGGAAATTGTTAGCCTGCAACTCCCCTAGATTGCTGCTCTTAAGATTCAGGATGGATCTAGACACAGAGTGACTATTTTCCACAATAGGATCCTGTGGTGCTAAGTGTGTCCTGGCACCCCATAGTTATTAATTCTAAAGGAAAAAAATATAAAGATGGGTTCTTTGCTGTGAGATGACATCCTCTGAGTACTCACTCTCTTCATAACTCAGCAGGAATACTTCCTGTTATACAGAAAGAATGCAAGACAAAAGTCACTTTGCCAATTTGTGCATTGTTTCCTTTATTCTTGATGCAGTATTGAGGGCATCCTTAGTGTCAGCTTCTTCATGAGATTCTGAAATTCAGAGGACAGAAACTTCCATTCTATGTGCTTAGATGACTGTAATACAATAAGATGAGAAGAGGCAGGGAACATCACTAGGAGAAAAGTTAACTAAAAATTTGCCACATGGATTAGGAGTGGAAAAACATTCCAGGTAGAAGAAGCATCAGCAAGGGTGAGAACAACATGGAATGATATGCACATATGGGAAACTATAGTATCAGTGAGAGACTGATGACCTCTCCCATAGTTAACAAATTCTGAAGATGCTGAAGTCCCTTATATAAAATGATGTACCATTTTCATATGTATATTCCAGCATATACTTTAAATCATCTCTAGATTCTTGATAACATCTAACACAATCAAGTACTATCTAAATTGTTGTTATGCTGTATTTTTTAGGGAATAATGACCAGAATTAAAAAGCCTGTACGCATTTAGTACATAGGTTTTTCCATATACTTTTGAACTGTGGTTGATTGAATTCACACATAGAGAACCTGTGGATATGAAGGACCAACTATATAAATTATATACAAGGCTATAATGTGAAGTATTGGAGAAATACCAGGCAGACAGGACTTGTAGCCAGAACTTACCATTGAGAATCATTTCTCTTGCTTCCTAATTTTGTCTTCTAGGCAGGCTGCCTTAAGTATAAGGAGATCTAACATGAATTCTCACTTGGTCCTGAACAACCAGTAAATGTCTCCCTTGGTCCTAATGCCAGAATTCAACTTCTGAAACTAGTTAATAGTCAATGGGAACCATGGGAATATAAACTATTTTCTCAGGGTGATCATACTGGGGACCTAGGCTACATTTTCTGTCTTTTATGAATAACAGCCGTGACCTCCATCCCCTAACTCCACTAAAGCAAACACACTTAAGAAATATGCCTGATGTTTATGGAACCAGTGTGCTCCCTGCCCATCTCCAGGCTGCACTTTATGAAGGCATAGGCTATATGTGGACCTTATATATTGGAATTGTCATGCCACTTTCCATAAAGACAGATTTGGCAAGTGCTTCTCCTGTGGACTACTAGATGCAATGTAGAATACACCTTTCAGTGTCCTTTTTTTGCCATCTGAGTTTGGTTTTTGCTTTTTGGTGAGCAGTGATACTGTCAAACCCTGTAGATTTGAGACTAGGGCATGTGCATCCTCAATCCCAGGACACTAGGAAAACACTCAACCTGACTTCCTTCAGATGCCTTCTATTGGGCTATGATAAATGATGACTGTGACATCTCTCATCTGAAGATGTCAGATTAGGCCTTGGCTTCCAGCACAGGAAAGTATGGAGGTTGGCTGTGAATTTACAGGTAATCCAGCTCATGATTATGAAGGTCAATCATAAACAAATAAATAATTAAATAAATAAAAGCAAAAATAAAAGTCATAGACTTCTAGTGACAGGTAGTATGATGAAGGTTTTAAAAGCTTAACTTTGTGAGCAAGGCCTAGGTTGAAATTCCAGTTATCTTGCCCCTTTCTAGCTAAAGAGAGCATTTCACAATTTAGTTAACTAGTAAATTGGTTTCCTCTTCCATTAAATGAGTTTTCACAGTATTAGGCTTACTGTGATAAGATAGTGTATAAAACTGTATTTTGTAGTTCCTCCCATTTAATGAGGAACTCTATAAGCATTAACTATTATTATTTTAATGATCTGTTTCTTAAAAAATATTTTACAAATAAAATTCTTCAGGGAGCAGAGAACAGAATTTTCATTTTGGAAGAGTGTGATTTGCCACTTAGGAATGATTTGCTTTTTAACCCCAAGAAGAGATGAAGACCCTATTTTCTCTTGGATTTATTTTGCTTTCTTTTGTATTTTTGTTTGTTTGTTAAGCATTCAAAAGATATTCTACTTATTGATTAAAATAATGTTTATTTTGTTTTAGGGTATGTGTAAGTGTAATATATTTAATATAGTAAATTTTCAGAAAGAAAGAGAAAAGCTCATTCATAATGGGACATCAAATAGCATATACACAATATCTTAGGTGTTGGAATAATTTTTAAACAAAGGATTATTCTGTACATTTTTAAAGTTTTGTGAAAAAAACATAATGATAGAGTCTGAAATTAATGGCTTAAAGTACTCTCAATGTGATGAGGCACATTTGTAATCCCAGGTACTCATGAGGCCTAGGCCTGATGGTCTATGGGTTAGGGACATGGGTCAGGTGATGGAGTGTTTGCCTAGCATGCAAACAACCCTGGGTCAATCCCCAGTACTGCCAAAAATAAAACAAATAAGCAAAGACTCAAAAGTGCAATTTGGTTTATGTTTTAAATTACCCATTAAGGCAAAAAATTAAAAATAAGTGATAGGCATATATTTCTATCCCCAAATAATTTGATGAACTTGGATTACAAAAGCAGTAATGATGTAAAAAATAGTCCTAAGAATGCTGCAGTTTTTTGGTCCTTATTATGATGTGGTATGTTGATTGCACCAGAGAACTTTGACTGAGGCATTAACTTGCTTGGTGGTAGATATTAAATCAATAAAGTGAAGAACTTTCTAAAGAAGAAGAAAAAAAATCTGAAACATAATAGGATTTGTTAGTGGGAGGTTGTTTAGGTTGATATAAGATAATCACTCATGATGGTGTTTTACTCTGCTGTGATAGCAAATAAATTCCAATATTTTCATAGCCTCACAGTAAGGGAGTATATTTCTCAATCACAGAGTTGCTGTAAGTCTGACAACTCTTTACAACAAGCATCTTCCACACAGTTCCTGAAGGCTTCATGCTGTTTTCATCCCTGTTTCTGCCTCTCAACACAGTCTCCATGGTCACCTTTGAAGGACACAGGGAGAAGGAGAATTGCTGGTTCATAATTCCTCATACTGGAAATGAAGCATCACTTTCTGGCACATTTTTATTTCCTAATTTTTTAAAAAACATACTCTCATCCTACCTAGAAGGAAGCCATGGAAACAATGTTTTACTGTTTTATAAGAAATGCATAACATTTTCTTAGTCATTAAGACATGTGTCATAGTTGGACTCTGTTGTCTGAAATCCCAATGACTGTACTTTATGAAATTTATCCAGTGAATCTTTACCTAAATGATGCTTGCAAAAGTTGTTTAAATTTGATAAATGCATATTAGCCATAGTTAAGCATTAGTGTCTTTTTGTGCATACACAGTGTTTGGTATGTTGTAGATGTCCATTTTCCCATATTTATGAAGGAACAACAAGAGTCTCCTGTCATAAATATCCTTTCTGAAGATAGGTAGTTATACTTGACATTTGTTGTGTTTGCTCAAAACCAGCTCTAATAGTTCAGCTAGGGAAACAATGTATTAAGGCAAAAATATGAAAATCAGTCTTCTATGCATGATATTTCTACCTGTATAAGTGAGGAACTTAATTCTCCCTACCCACTTCACGGAATCATGTTACATTCTTTTGAGAAAGGGCAGTTTCCACTTTTCAGATATTGCTTCTTTTGACAATTCCAAATGCGTTTCTTTCTTTAATGAAGGCCCCTATATTTCATCTTCAAACTAACTGCAAAACCCTTATATATTTCCCACTCCTGTTGCACCTCCTTATAGGCAGCTATCAAAATCATCCACTTAAAGCTAAGAGATAGACCATGGTAGAGTAGTATGTTCTAAAGTGAAACATCTAACAACCTCAAAGTTTTCCTAACTATTAATCCTTAATTTTATCATTGTTGAGTGGGAGATAATAAGATCTTACAGGCTTAAAAGCAGGGTGATAATGTGAATATCACATTCTGGTACATCGCTAGCACAAATGAATTAGAGCAGATGCATTTGGTAACTGGACTCATACTTTTAATTGCCAGGTGATGGGATGTTCTTAGGGCATTAATATGAGCTACCCACCAGTTGAAAGTCAATTTTAGCTTAATTAACTTATTGAAAGGGCATAATCAACTTAGGTTAGAAAATGCTGCAATAACAAATTAACCCAAATCTCCAGGTGTTAATAAAATACAAGTTTATTTCTCACACAAAGTCTGGTACAGGTTTCACTTCCCTGTCTATTCTCAGAATACTGGGAAGAGAGGCTGGAGATTTGTTCACTGTGGGTGCCAAAACACTCATCCCTAGATGTGGCATCTATTACTTCTGCACATATTCCATTAGTTGGAGCAAGTTGCAGGGCCATATGTGTCTTTAAGATGCAGAAGTATATTCTTTCCCTGTGCTCAAGAGAGAAGTTGGACATCTTGAAGATTCATGAAGTGTTTACACATTAGTATCTGGCACATTATTAATTGTTCCAGTTATTACTGAATCTTCCTCTGATCATTCCATTTGTCTGTTCAAGTTGTTTCCTGGGACCTGCTTTACCTTCTTTATACCCAAACTCTTTACTGTCATCAACACTACGTGATGCAAATCCTAACTGCATTTTTATTTATAGAGCCTACTGCTTCTCTTCAATTTACCTCTAGTCTGTTTAACCTCAAATATTTGATTTTCTCATCAAACCATTCTCTGTATATCTCTATTTCTAATTTACTTTAATTTATGTAACTTTACTTAGTATTCACATGCCCATACTTCTTACATGTCAGTTATTAAATTTTAAGGCCCTTAATTTCTATTCCCATAATGAAATTCCATAGAACTGTTCAATTAACTTTATGACACTCTTAGTTTCAACATTATGTTACTGCTCTTTTTGTTTGATTTGGTTTGTTTTGGTTTGTTTTGGTTAGAGACAGAGTCTCCTTGGCCTCAGGCTAGCTTCCAACCGGTGATTTTTCTGCCTCAGCATCCTGGGTGCTGGGATTGCAGGTGGGGATCACCACAGTCAGCTTATAGAACTGCTATTTTTGTACATAACTACATATGAGTTTAGTCTGAAAAGCCTTTGAAGATAGGATACCTGCCTGATTCATCTCTGTAACTTCTCTTAAGAATACCTTACTTAGAACAGTTCAGTGATAAAAAATAAAAATTAGTAATAACAGTGTTTAATCAGTGGAGTAAGCACTATAGAATAAACCTTGGACAAGAAATAAGAAATTCTGATTTTAGTTGCAGCTAAGTTAATAACTAGCATTATTACCTTAAGCAAATTGCTTAGGCATTGAAATCAATTTTCTCATCTTTAAACTGAAGTTTTAACTGCCTTTTCCCTCTGCCTTACAATATTGTTGGAAAAAGCAAGTCAGATATGATCACAGTATGTGAAAGCACTCTGTGTAAATTGTTTTCATTATGACTTACTAAAGTTCAACTCCAATACTAGTCTTCAGTTGATTGATTAACTGTAGCTAATTCTATTTGCCATTATTTTTCTTCCAAAACACTTTTTAACCCTTTGTATTTCATGGCATTGTCGGCTCCTGGTTTCCTGTCTACCTCTTCTTTAGTGAGTAATTACATTTTGTAATTTCTCAAAGCCTGGCTTTTTTTTTTTTAACCTTCTCCTTTAACCCTTTTTCTCTACATTATTTTTTGAGATAAATGTATTCCTCTTCATAATATAAATCCCCATCTGTAGATAGGCAACTCACAAATAACTGCCTCCTGCCTGGTTCTCTCATAAGGACAATAAATCTTTAAATCCAAGTTCTTACTTGATTTTCCGTCTGGTTATAGCAGTGTATCTCAAGCAAATCATGGTCAATGCTCGGTTCACACTTACCTTCTACAGCTTTGAAATTGCCCAATTTTTTTTTTCCAGCAAATAGCAGCACTACCTACTTAATTTTAAAGGTCAAAATCTGAGCTTTCTTATCAACAACAATATATACTACTAACATGCTATACATCTTCCCATGTCCTTAAGGTCCATTAATAACCATCCAAAACTTCCCATTGTGGATCATAAGTGCCATAGAAATACTTCCTTAACTGCTATTGATTGCTTTTCCTCATCAATCAAGTCCCTACACTGCATCTTGTTAAAATGCAAAATTTAGGCCATTACTTAAAATTGTTTTCAGATAAAGGTTAAACTCCTTAGCTTGACTTTTTAGATCTTGCACAATCTGCTCATATCTATGTATTCCCCTCTCCCATTGCATACTATTTGCTCTCTACAACTTCATCTTTCTATTACCTGTCATAGTTACTAATATTACTCTTACTGGTTTGATCAGTTAATTAATATATACTGTCTTCAGTGAAGACTTTGAGTTCTAGGACAGTATGAGGAGATGGTGTCTTTTTAAATTGAGCTAGATCTCAAATAACTAGCACTGTGCTTTGCATCTATCAAGGACTCAATGCATATTTGTTACATTAATAAAAGTAAATAGACCTATTTCCCAACCACTTATTGAGCATTGATATGCACTAATAAAGGCATAAAGAACATAAATGTGAATGTGGCATTGTTTGCCTTCAAGGAAATTGGGATTTACTGATAAAAGTGCTCTGACCAGTTACCTTGCAGAGAGCGGGCAGTGAGCCTCACCCAGCAGTGTGGATTGACATAGAGGGTCACAGAAGAGCCTTCTACTTTTGACTCACGGTTTGCTGGAGGAGACACATGTAAACCTTTTTGAAACTTAGACTATTCTATTAAAAGATTTTAACTGTGTTTCTTTCTCCATGTCAGATTTCACAAATAGTCTTTTTTGCCCTTAGAGCAATTAATGTAACATTTTCTTTAGGTAAAACTTCATGTGTGGCAAATACTGTAGTCCCTACTTTCAGTGGTTTTAAATGTCAGTGAGCCATTGTAATAATATTGTAAGTAAGAATACTGAGGATGAACTTGGTAAGTGACTTTCTCAATGTCATGTAACTACTAAATAGGTAGTAGACCCTCAGTATAATTTCTTCAGCAATTATAGAAAGTGTATTGCTCCATCTAATGTTCAGTTTGGCCTTGCAAACTTCCATTCATTTGTGCTAATACTAGGTTCATGTCATCATATTGGAGGCAGTTAAGATTCTCACTTTCCTACCTTCTAACTCTACTATTGGCTATTCTGAGCTTTATATAAAGGTCTAGGTTGCTCATCACCTACAGGATAGGTGGTTTCAAGCTGTGATTCCATGAACTCTAAGGGTTAAAACTCATTCAAGGCCATAGGCAAGAAGAGTAAACGTTTCTTTATTCTTACCAGTGATTGCTTTAAATACAAATTTATTTTCTATTTGTGAGTTGTATTTTTTTTCTCATAGTTTGCTTTTGGTCCTTAACTTTATAAGTGTTTTAATTTATGTGTATTTACACAAATCCATGAGTCTTTTCTTTATGGCTTCTAGGTTGTAAATTCTGTTAAGGAAAGCTTGCCTAAGCTCCGTTTTATTTATTTACCTAACATTTGATGTAGAGGGATAACTCCGTTAACTTATAAAGAACTTCTACTAACCCATAGAAAATGTACAATAGGTCAGTAGAAAGTAGACAAATAATTGAACAGAAAAAGCAATACAGATAATAAATAATCATGGAAACATTAGATATATAACAATTAAAGCAACATGAGATTTATCATCTGTTCAGGTTGATGTCAGAAGTTTTATTTAGATTGTAGAGATAAAAATGTTGACAACATGCAAAGATTCATTAATAGGAACATGAATAGATAGGTTATATGGGTTCAGTCAGTGATCTCATACTTGCAGAGGACCAAACAGCTGAAACAACTGAAATAGGCAAGCGTGAGTTCAGACAGTAATCACTAAGGAGCAAATATATCAGAAGCCCATCATGGTAACCAGTGACTAGTTTGATAAATGTAAACATGAATATTTATGTTAAATTACACATAAAATAATTTTTCTTGAAAGATACCTTTTAGAAATGTGTGAACATGACCACCTTTGGGAGGAGTAGAATTGGAAAATAATGGAAGGGATAACTATTACTTTTCATTTGGTTGAAAAGGTTAGATCAAAAAGAATTAACCTAGAAGGCAACACACACTTACAGGAAATTAATGTGAGTCAACTCCCTGTATAGCTATCCTTATCTCAACCAGGAACACTTGTTCCTTCCTATTATTGCTTATACTCTCTCTTCAACAAAATTAGAGATAAGGGCAAAATAGTTTATGCTGGGTATTGAGGGGGTGGGGGGGAGAGGGAGGGGGCAGAGTGGGTGGTAAGGGAGGGGGTGCGGGCAGGGGAGAGAAATGACCCAAGCCTTGTATGCACATATGAATAATAAAACAATTAAAAAAATTAATTAATTAAAAAAAGATTTTTGCACTGTTTTAATTATCTTTATCAAGTATATTTATTAATGTCACATATTTTACAAAAAAAATTAAACTATTTTAATTCCTGACCTTTATGAAAAAATTCTAAAGCTGAGGATTTAAAAAATTCCTTTTTATGGAGTGAATTCTATACTTATATATATTTAATATTGTACAATATTGTGTCTTTTGTTTAACTGTTGCTCTCAGCATTTTGTTTACTTCTTAGGTGTTCTCACATTCTAAATCTATACTTATTAAGCTGCAAATTCTATCATGAAGGAATTCTTGGTATTTCAGGAATGTGCACCTAAAATTGAAGTCAGTCATTTATTTGTGAAAGGATTATATTATTATTCAAGTTTGATGGTCGATTTTGGAGGTACTTAATATAGTGAACCAATTATAGATCCCCAAGTGGAATAACTCTCCGTGCTTGTATAGCACTGTGATTTATGCATCTATCTGCAGTAATAAGCTATATCTATACTTCCTTTGAATTCAGCATTATATATTTCTTCTACTACCTTTGACCTTCATATAAAGTATTTTAAAATCATGATCACTGCTTTTAAAAATAGGTGACCCAGTGAAAGTCAACCTAAACAAATAACTTAAACCCTGGAAGATACTGCTTTTTGTGCTTTGAATTTAAAGCACTCATTTAAAAGAAAAATCAGCTCTGTTTGAGGTTTTTTTCCCCCACATTTCATTAGGCTTCTCGCATTAAAGGTTTTTTTTTTTTTTTGGTCTTCATTTCTTTTTCTTTCTATTTTCCTAAAAATTCTGGTAGTAGTCATGTAAAATAAGGGAAATATTTGGTCAGAGGAGCTGCTTAAGAACATAGTGGCTGAAACCAGCACTTTAGTGTGAGTGCTAGCTATTTAACAAGTCAAAGATGTGAGGAGCTATGAATAAAGAGAGAACATTTTGCCATGAATTATTCAGTTAACTATGGGATACTGTTATCTTCACTTCAGTGACTTTTAATTGCACATGTAAGAATTCTGCTTATCTGGCATCCAATTTGATGCCAAGGTGCAGCTAGCCCTAGCAGGACAGAGGCAGGAAATGAGGATCTCATCAGACAAGCAGCTGCCATTCATGGATACATTAAGGAATAAGGCCTAGGATTATATCAGGGATGGCAGAAGACAGACATGAATGATGGCAGTGGAAGGACATATGAGAATGTGGAGTCTGAGATTGTCTTTTCCTTGATGAACATTGTCAAGTGTTAGTTAAGAGTTGAATTGTGTGCACTACTGTATCTCCTTTGTTAGGGAACCAAGATTGATTCCTGGGGCAAAGATGGCACTGCTCTTTACACCTGTCTCTCAGAGGGTCTGCCATTCTTTTAGTCTACATGCAGTCTTGGCTCAATTTTGAGAAGCTGCTCATTTTAATTTTGAAAGTCTATTTAAGATAGGTTTGTTAATTAAGCTAAATAATTTTCCTGAAACATTTTCCTCATTCCAAATTCTCTGTAGAGATGTCATTTGGCACCTGTGCCACAAATTTTAGATGATTTACCTATAAAACACCATTTTAAATATTGTGAGATTTAATTTGGAGCTGTGCTTTCATTTTACAGCTCTTCCTGTAATTGATGACTCTTTGTATTATTGCCTACATCCATTTCTAGGCTTCACTGCATATTCAACATGTACTTTGTATTACTTACTATCTGCTCTTCACAGTGTAGAACATAGGAAATGTAGAGATTGGAAGGACCCACAGGTAAATAACAAAACTTTATGGAGCTCAAAGACTATAATGAAGACACAACTCAAACTTATGGTAACATGTGGTTAGTACCACATGAAAGTACCTGCCAGCCACAATGAAAGCACTGTTGAAAGATGTATTACCCAAACCTTCCTGCAGCAAGTGAAAAGTCCTCACAGAAAGCTTCCAGGTGAGATATGAAGGATGCCCACAAATTTCTAAATTTGGAAAAAGAAGAATGGCAGGCATTCCAATTACCACAGCTGTGGGAAGAAAAGTCAGAGAAGCCTATGAGAACATGAGCACAACTGTACTCAATATTCTGCATTCTGAGATCAGCACAGCCCCAACTGCAGAATAACATGAAAATAAGATGCAGAGCAGTTGTTTTTCCTAAGATGTTTATGTCAAATAATCTGTAGGCTGAGGTTTGGCACAGCCCCAGCTGCAGAAGAGAGCTAGATGGTGAGATGCAGCTCAGCTGCTTTTCCTAAGTTGTTTAAGGCAGGTTTCTCCTGTTACAATATCATGCCTCTCCCCAAGAACTGCTGCTCTACATCCTTGTTTACCACTGGATATAAAACACTTGCTGAAGGAGGACGGGAGGCTTTTAGATAAAAGGAGGCTGTTTGATGGAGGTTGAGGGGTTGGCTGAAGGGAAATTGCTGAAGGGAAGATTGCTGAAGGGAAAAGAATTGTTGAAGGAGAATTGTTGAAAAGGATTGTTAAAGAGGGGTTGATAGAATTGGTTGGCAGCTGGCGAGGGAATGGCCACTGTTGATTGTCTGCAAGTCTGAGGGCCAAGACTTAAAGAAAGCTAAAGAGAGAACATGGGACAGTGCAAGTCTGCACTGAGAACTTTATACATAGGCTTTAGAAAAGGTAAGCTAAGAAAAGCTAAAGAGAACATGGGACAGTGGAAGCCTGAGGGGCAAAGACTTAAAGAGATATTATGCTAAAGAAAAGCTAAGAAAAAACATGGGACAGAGCTAGTCTAAGGAAAGAGACTTTAAAGAATAGAAAAAAAGACTTTTAGAAGCAAGGTTTTAAAGAATTGTAAGGGAGTAAGGCCTTAAAGAAAAGATAGAGAAAAGAAGCAGAGTAAAGAGATTAATACAGATAAGAAGCAATGAGGCTGTTTTGTGTCTCCACCTAAGCGCACACCTGGTCCCAACTTTCTGTGTGAATGTCTGTCTATCCTTTGTCCTTTCTGCATGTCCCATGGCCTCCCAGTTAGGCCCACTTAGGTTCAGTAGTAACAGGAGCAAGAAAAAGCTCGCTCCACACAGCCACTATGGAAAACAATATAGAGGTTTCTCAACAAATTAAAAATAGACCTACTATCTGATCCAGCAATATCTGTACTGGATCCATCTCCAAAGGAAATGATATCATTATTACAAAGATAAATTTGCACTCACATGTGTATTACAGTGTTATTCATAATAGTCAGGAATCAACCTTAGAAACTGGGTGACATTGTATTATATGAAATAAGTGAGACATCAAAGGAAAATACTCTATGACATTATTTATGTTTATATTTATCTAAAGAAGTCAAACTCACAGAAGCAGAGAGTACCATGGTGGTTACTATGTGCTGTGGGTGGGGGCTGAGTGGGGGAGATGTTTGTTAAAGAATATAAAATTTCAATTAGAGAAGAGGAATAAGTTTAAGAGGTCTATGTTACAACATGATGACTATTGTTAATAAGAGTGTTTTATATACTTAAAAATTGCTGAGAATATATTTTAAGTGTTCTTACAACAATAAAAAAAGATAAGTGTGTGAAGTAGTGGCTATGTTAATGAGCTCAATTTAGCTGTTCCAGGATGTATACATATTTTAAAACAACATGTTGTATATGATGCATAATTTTAGCAATTAAAAATAAAAACTCTAGCAAGAAAATCTAAATGGAGAAAAATTCTATATTAAAACTTAAGGAATATTTAATTCACAATCATTAAAGAGCCTTTGAAATAAATCTGATAATCCTTGGAGATAGCTATAAAAACAAAGTCTGTAGTGGCAGGCTTTGGAGAATTTTGGAGAACAGTAAATATCAAATTGCTTTTGGGGTCAGTGGGGTGCATAAGGCAGAGTGGCAAATGATGAATGTGAAGAGTGTATACAAATGGTCAGGTGTCAATTATAGACAGCTGTTCACTCAGATATCATTCTGAAGGCAACAGAGAGCCATTGAAGAATTTTAAGTAGAGTGATGTGATCAAATTTCTGGTGTGGAAAATTGTTGTGATGACATTGTTTTTTGACACAGATTCTTTATGGGTCTCTACCATTAAAACTTCATTACAGCATTCTCTAGAGAGCCAAAATCAAACACAATATAGGCCAGCTAAAATAGCAGAGAATTTGAAGTCAGAGGAATCGGGTCCTCTTTTATATTCTCCCATGTTTGAGGTATGTAGTTTTGGACAAAGCACTTTTTCTTTTCCCTAATGGAAAAGGGAAAGTGTATGTCCCATTTATGCCAAAAGCATAAGATAACTCCTCTTGCATAAGTGGCATTTACCATTTGTTGAATAAATGAATGAATTTCTGGGCCTCCATGTTCTTTGACTACTGTGAGGAGGATTAAAATGTTCTTAGAGCCGTCTTTCACTACTTCTGCTATGAAGGGTTCCACGTGGTGCTAAGTACTCAAATTTCTCCTACCCCTGTAGGGATATCATTACTTTTGCATCAACATTGTTCATCTTGGGAGAGTTCAGTGAGAAAGGAGAAAGTAATTCAGCTTTCAAACACCTTCTTCTCTGGTGATTTACTTTCTACATTTTGACAGACTCTTCTTTTTTTCTCCTCTTTTGCTGGATTGTTTTTTATTTTTTATCTCCCTTCATTTTAAATGTCTTGTTTTCAAGGATTCAGTCCTTAGATCTCTTCTTTTTTGCCTTTTCTCCAATAAATACCAAGCCATCATATTTTACTTCTAGTTCGTGTATTTCTCCTGAGCCCATGATTGAAGATAATACTGAGCATCTGTGTATTTTTCCCCATGTGCTTTCCCTCCCTTAGTATTCCACTGACACTTTCCTTTGTAAGTACCTCAAAAAAAAAGAATCATTCCTGCTCCTCCTCCCACCCCCACACACCTGCCCTCTTGGACATCTAGCAATCTCATCTATGGGTCTGAACTTTTCCAAAAGGTAAGTAGAACCATTCAATTAGATTTTTCATTTCTGCCCAATAAAAGTTCCTGTGGAAAGAAACACAAAATCTGGCTGTCACCTTGAAATATGTTGGGGGTCATAGTTGGAAAAATACAAAATTCAAAATCTTATAAATTAATCTCTCAGAAATGACAAAGTCACTTTTTTCAGATTATTTTGAAAAACTTGTGCTTCAAAACAGTCTGTGTTGAGTCTACATCTAAATTCCTCCTTAATTGTAAGTGATACAAATTCCAAGTCCCTGGAAAAGTGGAAAACTTCCAGAGATTTTTATCTTGAAAACTGGTATGTCACCAGTACCTAACCAAGTGTTTCAAACATGTAAGATTTGTATATTAATAAACACCCATGTGTCCCCCAGCACATGCTCCTCCCTTTTGGCTAAAGGCTGAAGGCATTGTGAATTGACTCTTTGTTAGTCTTCTTCCCTTTAATGACACCTTTATTTTCTATTCATTCTGGCCTCTCTATCTCAAAGGAATGAACCCAGTTTCCCAGTTTTCTGGTTTGTTTAGTGGTTTTCCAACTATCTAATATTTTCTTCCCCAATTTCCGTTTTATTAGTTGCAACTATTCATGATAGTTGTTAAATGATCCACACTATTTTTCTGTTGTTGTTTTGTTTTTGTTTGGGTGGTGCTGGGTATGGATGCCAGGGCTTCCAGCATGCTAAGGCAAGCATTCTACTGTTTACGGTACCACAGCACTTCATTCTTAGCAATATTGTCTCTGAACTACTCTGTGGTTTGGAATGCAATATATAATTCTTCACATACCTAGATGACCTGATTTATATTTTCTGGCAAGACTTTAATAGCATATTTTCTTTGAGAATTCTGAGTCTGAAAATTATACTAACTGTTGAGGAGATGGAAACTAATTTCCCTGATGCCATCATTGCTCATTGTATACAATTGTGCTTCCAAAATATGTACAAGTAATGGGTATCAATAAAAGAAAAAAATTATACTAATGCATTAGTTACTTGAGGACAGGCATCTTATTGTGATCCTTCTGTTCTAGGACCTAGCACAATGACTATTAGAAGCCCTCAATGTGTATTTTAATGCTACTGACTTGAATTAAACTGAATTTCTATTAAAAACTTGTATAGTAATAGAAATAAGAGCATATTTCACTGAAATCATTTTAAGTTAAAGGTCAGTCTAAACTTAATCAAGTAAGTTAGACAAATAAGTTAGACTTAATCAAATAAGTTAATCAAATAAGTTAAACAAAAAGAACTTAGACAAATATGATGAAAAAAAGTAAAATTGAATATCACTAATATTTAAATTTTTTTCTGAGATGAGAAGCTTTATTCATATGAGAAAATTTGCCATATTTAGAAGATAATAATCCAGTTGATTTGTTGCAATAGTTTAAGAAAATCTTGCATAACCTTGCACATGGAGAACACTGAAAACTGGAAGTGGTCCCTTAACAGAATCTTTTAAGGATGTATTATGCATATTTAAGATATTGATATTGATCCTTATTTAGGATTAGAAGTCTTGTTACCCATAGAAGAAATGTACATGCAATGCCTGATAAGAATATTTTTGGAGTCTTTGCTTCCATTTCCTGCATGAGGGCAGGAAATGTTTCTCTCTCTTTTTCTACCTTCCCATCCCTTGTCTATACTTTATCCTGTTATACTAAAATAAATCCTTGCTAAAATTTTCAAAAAAAAAGAATATTTTTGACCTAAATTTTTACCATATTTATAGCTTTTTTTTGTCTTCCAAAATTTATTTTCTCTCATGGTTTTGTTAAATTAGTCTTATTACAGCATTTATTTGTAAGCTTTTTTAAAAATCACAAGTCAATTGATCACAACAAATTTTAGTGAAAGTCTCTATTTCCACAGCAACCATGATCTGCTCTACATATCTTCCTGGAAAGAGGTAGAATCAATGTTACCACCCATATAGACCAAGGCCGGTGAGGAATTAACACACAAACAAGGGCATATTCATAACAGCAAAAGTGATCAGGGCTGCAGTAATACCCTATAAAAGATTAAATTCACTTATGCAAGCAAAAGTTTTAATACTTGGTACAAGAGGTATTAAGGGGAGACGAGTGCAAACTGTACAGTGACTAAATTATTGATGTGGAAAAATATAAGTTACATGGCAGTTAGTGTAAAATCCTATGAGGATGGTTTTTCTGAGTGTAATTGATATGTGAGCCTAGTTATCAGCCAAATGTTTTCTGTGAAAGACCAGATAGTAAATCATTCAGGTCTTTCAGGCCATATGGCCTCTAAGTAACTCCTTGGCAGTAAGTAAACAAATGGGAGTTTCTGTGTTACACTAAAACTTTATTTAAAAATGTAATGAACTGAAATTGCCACTTGATAGTTTTCCAACTCTATTTAATATGGGGTGAAGGTAGTATTAGCGTCATTCTACAGAAGAACAGTCTTCTGCAGTGAAGGTCCTGAGAATTTAAATGGATAGACAGAATCAGAACACAAACCCCTTCTTTCTAATTTTTAAAGCCTGACTCCTACTTGGTACACTTATTTAATGATGATAACTGATGTATGTCGGTGCTTAAAGAGGAAGCAGTGTTCTGAATTGTATATGTCTATTACTTCACTTAACTTATAAGTCCCGATGAGGGAGATACAATTAGCATGCTCTTTTTGGGAATGAAGACCAAGACTTGGGTAAGCTGAGAAAATTTTCCTAAGACAATAAAAAAAGTTATTCTATCTTTGTTCAACTTAATTTACACTATTTAATTCAGTGACTGAGATAATGAAATCATTCTTTAAAGGTAACCTGAATGATTTCACAAATACATGAAGGGCCAAGAATATTTAAAGAGCTCCTGAATTCTGGTGGATGTTTTGAGATCTGCAATGCTTATTTCTTAATCTGAACTTCACTTTGATTGTAACTTGGTTTTCACTCACTCTGTTTTATGAGGAGTAATTTCATGAAGAGGCAAAAAGGGTGATTGTGGTGTGCAGTTAATTAGAATTTCTAATTAAAATCATCCTGAGAAAAAAAGTAAACAGCCATGCCAATAAAAGAGTAATTACCAATCTGTAAATTAAGGGAACTGTATACTGTAAGAAATTTTTCCTACTGGATTGAAAAACACCTAGTTTAATTTAACATGCCATGAATAAAAGTCCTCACCTTGACTAAAGGCAGAATATACATAACAGTCAGTGGAATTTAATTTGGCCAAATGTAATTCAGTTAAATACTAAGGATTCTGTAACTGACAAATGGTCTTGCATCATTTCACCCCTTCAGTTCTTTCTTTAAAACTTTTGGGCACAAATTTGACTTTCTCAAGTGAGGGCTTGGTAAACTTTCCAGGTTTCTCCAATTGTGTTTGTGTGACTGTATGTATGCACACATGTGTAATGCTGGCAAGGACACAGGTGTGTACACGTCAGTACACATCTACAAGTCTGTATGTATTTTTGTGCTCCACGATTTATGGGTATAATTCCTAGTATGCCTGGTACCTATGTGTTAACTTCTTGCTTGTACCTCAGTCTATTTTGACAAGCTTATCCCTCATAATCTTATTTCATAATCCCAGGAAGACTCTGGAATTTACCTCTGGGAGAAAAGGCACTTGTTAGGAGGATTTTTCCCCCTCATTCCTACTTCTTACCTTAGGTCCCATCCCTCATTCCTACTTCTCACCTTAGGTCCCATTCATGGGACTTTTTTTTTTTTTTAACTTCTACACAGGCAGCTTCAGGTGACTAGTCTACTCACTTCAAAATTATTTTGATAGGAAGTATCTTTCTGAAGTCTGTTCATTCTGCATTTGTGGCAGTGATTAGAAAAAGATATAATCATTCTAGGAAAAAAATTTGGCTTTACAGTATTAGTCAAAACACAGGGTTAACCTGTCTTTGAAAATGGTCTGAGATCTGTGATAGAACACAAATACTATATTTACTTGTAAGGATATTAAATATTAGAATATAGATTTTTTAAATTAATAACCTACATTTTAGAGTAGATTTAGCTTTATAGGAAAATTGAGCAGAAAGTATAGGGTTCTCATATAACTTGGCCTCATGAAGTTTCACCTACTATTAACATTTGTTACAGTTTTTAAACTAATATTGAAATGTTATTAAAGAGAGCCCACATCCTGTATGTTGTACTTTTCTGTGAGTTTTCACAAAAATATGCTATCACATATCCATCACTAGAAAATAATGCAGAATCATCTCAGTGCCCTGAAAATCTTTCTTTTACCTATTTAGCCTCTGTCCTCCCCCCAACTCCTGCCTACCACTGTTCTTTTTACTGTTTTATAGTTTTGCCTTTTCTGGAATGTCATTATAGGTGGAATCATATAATTCTACCTACACATTTGTACCTGTACATTTGTACAGGTTGCTTCTTTCAGTTAGTGATATGCTTTTAAGGGTCCTGCATATCTGTCTTTTATCCAATTGTATGTATGCAGCATAGTTTGTCTGTCTTATTTGTAACTCACCCAAGATGAAGAACATCTTCGTTATTTCCATGTTTTGGCATTTAGTGATAAAGCTTTTACAAACATTTGTGTACAAGATTTTCTAGCTATAAGTTTTCAACTCATTTGAGTCACCATCTAGGAGTGCATTTATTGGATTGTATGATGAGTTATGTTTATTTTTGTAAGAAGCCACCAATTCATCTTTTAGAATGGTGACCCCATTTTACATTCTCAACAATGAATGAGAATCCCTACTGCTGCACATACTCACCAGCCTTTTGTGTTGTCCCTGGTTTGGATTTTGGCCATTGTAATGGTAATGGTATCTCCTCCTTATTTTAATTTGTGATTCTGTAATGACATATGGTGTCCAGCATCTTTTCTTAACTTATTTACCATTTGTAGATGTTTGGTGAGATATCTGTTTAGATCATTTGCTCACTTTTTAATTAGACTGTTTCTTTCTCTTAGTATTAAGAATTTCTTATATATTTTTATATAAGTAGTCGCAGAAAGCAATATTCTAGCTGGCTGTGCCCTTTAAACTGTTGGGGTTTGAAATTCATCCAATCCAGACTATGGTCATGGTAGTTTTCATTCAGACCCATCCAGATTTCCCTTTTCCTCACCCTTCATGGTCACAGGGAAGTCACTAAAGAAGTGGGTTGTTCTTCTCTGTGGTCGGAACAAATTGTGAAATCCTGTGTGTAAAGATGTTTTGCAAAATAAGCAACCAGTGATTATGTCAATTTTCAGATATTGTTGGCAGCTCAGGTCACAATGGAATTTTCCAGGGGCCACTTTGTTTGAGCTATACTGCCTATTACTTACTAGCTATCTGGCTAACCTGCCCGTTCTTTAACATAATAAAAATAGTTGAAAGGAAAAAAGCCTCATTGCCAAATCAAAGGTTACTTAGATTTTCTCCTATGCAATCTTCCAGATGGTTTACACAGTTGTTTGTTCTACACTTAGATCTCTAATTCATGCGGAAACACTGTTTGTGAAATCTAATAAGTTTATATCTAAATTCATTTATTTGCATGTGGATGTCCAGTTATTCCACCTCATAAATTCATTTTCATTTATTCCATTATTTCTTGAAATTTACAGTATCAAATTGGCATTTCTAGAATGAGATGTCCATGTAGGGGTCTTTCTTTGCCTTTTCTCATTTTTGGGAGTTCAGTATGTAGGTATAAGAAGATGTGTGTTTGTCTGAACCTTCACAACTTAGTCAGCAAAAGATTTTCCTTCCCAGAGTTTACTTCCTGGGCTGCAATAGTTGGGTGATGCTTTGAGAATATGAAAGTATTTAAGGTCAAGAATAGAAAGGCTCTGTAACTCAAATTTTATATCAGAAGAAAAATAGGTGAACCAAATGGGAATTAAGGACACATAGCTCACATTAAGTAGCTGTGAGGTAGAATGTTTTTTGTCCACAAGGGGCTGAGGGATAAGTGAACCCGTGGATAGGGCTAGTCTCTACTGTCTGGTTGCTGACCGTGTCTGTTAAGTGGCATGGCTCCCTTCTTGCTTTGTTCTTGAAGTCTTCCCAGTTAGATAGTTCTTGGACATCTGTTCATTTTAAAAATCAGATGTACTAGAGAAATACTTGGCCAGATTTCTAACAATTTAATAAGAGGTAGTGCTGTTTGTAAAGGCAATTCCAATATATCTACATCTGGACAGGAACCAGGAATGCATGCCAAAGAGGGAACTAGATCTAAGTGTGTATGTGTATGTGTATTTTATGTACACATAAATATACACACACACATAGTTTCTTATCCTTTCCTGTTTTTTTAATAGTTATGACAAAATAGCATACATTTACATAGTACCTTCCTCAAAGTGCTTTCACATTTAATGATGTATTTAATCCACTGTGAAAAGATGCTTCCTTTTTTAAAATTAGCATCAAAGCAGAAGTTTATTTTCAGGGTAGGAATTCAAACATTTGAGCATATTTTTTACTTGGCAAGTCATTTTCTCTCCAAGGACAGATAAGAGGCCATTAAATCTAGCCTAGCAGACTGAGAATTCAGCAAATCAAATGACAGATAAGGAATTGAAATACGAACTGCATATAAAATTCTGAACCAAGGCAGTTTAAGGAAGAAATGTTTGAATGCGTTTAACGTGGATTTGTGTTTAAAACTCATGTGTTCAACAAATACTGGGCATAAGGGCAAAAAAAAGTCAAAATAGGTTAAGGAGGAAAGAAAACACATGACTGATTGCCAGAAGTCAGTGCCTAAAGTATCTGTGCTTTTCAGGTTTTTGAAACAATCAATAGTAAAGGGCTATGAGAACATTCTCCTTTAGCACTTACTGTATTAAAAAATGATACTGATTCAGTAACCATCTAAAATTCCACTTGAGTCTTCCCCACCAGTCCTATCAATAACTCACTCCAAAAGGACACACTATGTTTCCCCAGTAAAAACTGAAAATGGTAAGTAAAGGGTATTAGCAAAAAAGGAAAGAAGTTAAGCTTTCATACCTTGCTCCTGTTAATTTTATGTTTATGTGTGACTGAATTTGCTTGGATCTTAAGTACAGTTTCTGGTCCTTCCACCCTCGGATACCAGCATCTGAGGATACTCAAGTATCTTATATAAAATGGTATATTATTTGCATATGTCCTATGCATGTGTTTCCATATACTATGTATTAATATTAGAAGTAGTAGTAGTAGTAGTAATAGTACTTTGGCAGTACTGGGGCTTGAACTTGGGCTCTTGAGCTTGCTACAGAAGTGTTCAACCACCTAAGCCACATCACCAACCCTTTTTTTTTCTGGGTATTTTTCCAATAGGGTCTCACATTTATGTCCTGGCTGACCGGGACTGTGATCCTTTTTTTATGCTTCCCAAGTAACCAGGATGATAGGGGAGTGCCACCATGTCATTTTCATTGGGTTAGATGAGCTTTTGCAAATGTTTTTGCCTGGGCTGCCTTGAACTGTTATCCTCCCAATCACTGCCATCCATGAAGCTAGGATTACAGGTGAAAATCCTTTATTCCTCTAGCTCCATACATTGTATTTGAAATCATCTCTAGATTATTGTACCATATGCACTATATATAGAGATACTACATAAATAGTTCTTAGATTGTTATACTGTTTAGTTATTTAGGGATAGCAAGAAGAAACTAAATCTATACATATTCAGTAGAGATGCATTGTTGATCTGCAGTTGGTTAAATCCATGGACACAGAACAACAGATGTGAAGGGTTGACTGTATTTGGTTCTGTGATTCTTATAGTTACTTGTAGTTCATGTCTTCTGGTTTTGCTTCAGACATGCTGTAATTCTTGTAAAAAATATTTGCATTCCATGAGAAATGAAACATGTCATCTTATATTATTTTTGTTATTTCAGTAACATGGGACTCATGTGTAGATATTTTCTAGGATCATGAGCTTGATACTCACAAGCTCAGGGTCCCATATGCTCAAAAGAGCCTCAGTTGCTTGAATACTCTGCTGTCAACTTTTAATAATTTTTGAACAAGGGCCTCCAGATTTTCATTTTGTACTGTGCCTCTCAAGTCACAGAGCTAGTTTGATACATTGGAGTAAAACTTCAGAAATGAATAAACCAGTATTTGGTCCTTTCTGCTATGTGAATATGGAAAGCTAGCTGGCCTTAGTAAGACTGTTTGACACTTGTTTATGAAATGAGGATCAAAACTACACACCTCACAATACTGTACTGAGGATCAGATGAAATAAACATATAAAGAGCCTGGTAAGGAGAAAGCAGAAGTAGTTTTGAGTTAGGGTGCAACTCCATTATATCTGGGTGACTTCCTAGTAAACTTAAGCCAGGAAAACTGGCACTAATGCCTCGGTGATAGAGACAATTTGTGTCTAAAGTATGCCTCCAACTCACTGTCTTTCACAGGATATAAGTATCTTTTATTTTCCTAAATTTTCTCAGGTTCTTATTAGGTCATCAGGAGTTATTCATGATTGTGACAATTTTTTTCTGCTCACCTGATAATCTTGTTTGAGGAGATTATCAAATCTGATAAAATAATCAGATTTTTACCTGATAATGAAAACATAGGAAGTTATTTTGGTGAAAGATGCTCATATTAAGAACCAGAGCACAAACTGGGCACAGGTGATTCATGCCTATAATTCTAGCAACTCGGGAGTCTGAAATCAGGAGGAGGATCATGATTCTAGGTCAGCCCTGGCAAAAAAGTTTTCAAGACCCCATCTCTATGAAAAAAATGCTGGGTATGGTGGTAGCTGCCTGTTTTCCCAACAATGACAGGAAGCTTAAAAATGATAAGGATTCAGGTCCTGGTCATCCTGGGCAAAAAGCAAGACTCAATTTTCAAAATAACCAGGGTAAAAAGAGCTGGAGGCGTGGCTTAAGTGGTAGAGTGCCTGCCTCACAAGCAGACAGCCCTGAATTCACAGCCCAGTACTGCCTATAAATAAATAATCAAAGCACAGATACAATCATACTTGATATACATTCTTCACATGGATTTCCTGTGAACCATGGTATCTGCTGAAGTGAACTCATCTGAAGGCATCTTCTAAGGGAAATCAAGGCAGTGCTTCTGGCTGTAGAAATGAGACTGGTCTTGTGGTTTTAAGTGAGGCAACATGCAAGATACAGTAGGGGCTCTTTCCTGAAGCAATTATGGCTGCTGTCTTTGGTGTTTGTTATTGTTGTTTGCTAAGGGGTTGTCATGTATTTGGGGGTAGAATTGATAAAAATGTAGTGAAGGTTACAGACAAGTGAGTTGATGGGATGAGATTATGTATGAGAAAAGTGTACAGATAAGCCCCAGACCCACCCAGGTTTACTCTCAAGTCATAAGCCTCTGATCTTATTTTTTCTAAATAGACTTTTCTAATTAAAAGAAGTATTTTTCAACAGAAATTATTAAAATTACAGAGCATGGATGATGAATAACTGGCTAACATTCAGATCAATTGATAGATGTGTAAACTGAGGGTCATATGACTTTTAGTGGAAAAATGAAAATAAAATAAAAAATAGAAACCACCAAATGCTACTGTGAAGCTAAGCATGTATGACTTTAGATTCATGCACTTGCTGTGCTAGATCCTAATCACCTATGATCTAAATCACCATAGATTTTTAGTGTTGGGAGGCAGTGCCAAACATAAGAGTTTTTCTAATTACAGATGTCCATTGGGCACTATCCTAGTCAGAGACTACCCTTCCACAGCTGGTAGTAGTCACTTCCTTCATATGTGGAGCTGCAGACTTCTAGCAGACTATTAAAGAGCCACTTCTACACTATCTGATGTCCACCTTGATAAAGGACCTGGTTTGAGAGCAGATTTCTTCTCTATAGTATCTTAGGCACTTCATCAAATCTCTGTCTCAGTAATTTATCCGCAAATTCAGCATAATGATAGCAGTCTTTTCTCAGCTATCTTCAAAGCAGTATGTTGATAAAAAGCTTAGAAAATACAAACCAAAGCACTTTTCTAATTCGCTCTACCAGTTGCATTAAAATGTTAAGATTGGCCTAGGTTAATAGGTATAACATTAAAGCTATTATTTTTAATATTAACAAAATACTCTGTCCAAACTAGTACAATAAGATGATTTGAAAATGCTGCATTAAGTAGCTCAAGTCAGCCAGGCACCAGTGGCTCACACCTATAATCCTAGCTACTCAAGAGGCAGAGATCAGGAGGATCATGGTTTGAAGCTATCTCGGGCAAATAGTTCCATGAAACCCTATCTCGAAAAACCATTCACAAAAATGGGGCTAGTGGAGTGGCTCAAGGTGAAGGCCCTGAGTTCAAGCCCCAGTACCGTAACAACAACAAAATAGCTCAAGTCAGAACTATCATTAATTTTTAGAACTTCATTTACTAATCAAATAGATGGCTAAAATGAATATTTCTTGCTTTTAAAGAACATATTGATGTGTGGGTCATGAATGATAAGTACAAAGGAAAATAACTTCAAACCTAAGAGAATAATTGAAAATATTTTATTTTTTAATTATCACTGTACTATTGTACTGGGTGTACATTGCAACATTTACAAAAGATCTTACAATATAACATAGTTGAATTCACCCCCTCCATCATTCTCCTTTATCTCTCCTTACCCCATTCCTGAATAGTTTCAACAGGTCTTATTTTTCCATTTTCACACATGTGTATGTAGGATTTCCTCCATATTCACCCTCTGCACCTTTCCTGTCTGTGGTTGGCAGTAACAATTGAAAGTATCATGAAGGAAGATAAGGAAGAGAGGTTAACTGTTTAATGCTCTAATAATTTCCATCAAAAGTGAATCCCAAAAATTAGGCCTGGGGCAACCACACTAATGGAAAAGGAAAACCCAGGGCTAGGCAACATGGTGAATTGGTTGCCTAGAATCTGGACCCAGAATGCTGAGGTTTTATTGTTGATTCTTCCACTTATTGTGAAATATTAAGAAAAGTACTTAGTTTTGTTTCCTTGACTATATATAATTTGGATACTTTGGTGAGTATATGTGAAAATATTGCTTAAGAGAGTGTCTGGCATTTTATTTATTCAATGTATTTGTTAGGATGTTGATGAATTAGCTAGTTCCCATTCATTATCTTTATTTTATCTTATTTTTCTTTAGACCTGCTTTTAAAATTACAAACATAAATCTAGTAATTTGTTATAATATCTATATGATACATTATCCATTTTAACTTTTGCCATTCATCAAAAGCTGTAACTGTTAGAATTTATTTATATTGTTAATAATTGTTAATGAAGTTGAGTGTAATATGACAAATAAAAGTTTAGCAGGGAATGGATAAAATGATTATTTGATGTGTTCACATTAATGTTTTTTAAATGATACTGAAATCTATATAGATAAAGTCAAAGTGTAATTAAGAAACCCCTTAAATCTCCAAGACATTCTAGAGGATTTGGCATGTTTGCAAACATTTCCAGAATAGTGCAAGATGTTATTTTTCTTCTTCATTTTTATTGTGTTTTGAGTGTATAGTGACACTTTTCAGAACTTCCATGACCAATAAGTAATATTCCAAAAGTCAAAAGCACAAATAGATCTTAGAATCTAACTGTAGTCTATTTAAAGGAACATTAAGGATAGCTAATCAATTGTAAAGCAAAGCAAAAATCACTAATATTTTGTTTTTGGAAAATATATTTTTATTAAAGTATATGCTTTTTTTTAACCTTTCTAGTTCTAGGGATTGAAGCCAGGGTCTCATGAATGCTGAACATTTTCTGTCACTGAACTATACCCTTTGGCTATTTTGGTATGTGTTGGGTTAATACTATTATTTTTAATGAATTAATAAATACTTCAAATTTTCAAAAAATATGTGGCATATTATGGTTTTGAACTCAGGGCCTTGCTAATCATGAGATCTACTACTTGAGCTATGAACCCAATCTGTCAAAATTTTTATTTTGAAGATATAACAGATAAACAGAAGCCCTTTGGGGGTTTTCAGTGAGTTTTAAGAGTACAAAAGAATCCTGAAACCAAACATTTTGATAACTGCTGCATTAGACTATCACTAGATTCTTAGAAATACATCTGGAGCAAGTGTTTTCATAGAGGTCCAGGGATCTCTGGGAAGGTAAAGAGCAGACACAGCATCATCCAGCCTACTCCACCTCACCCTGTCTGGACTAAGAGAGCACCTAGGTATTGTGGGTTGCTCCTTCCAGTTACAAAGGGTTGATAGGCTGGGCCAAGGGCCACTGGAATTCTCTCTCTAGTGTCAGTAAAATCATCAATTTGAGAGAAATTTTTAAACCACAGCCTCTTCTACTTAGAAGCTGCCAGTAAAACATATTTAAGACAGTAGGTAAGCACAGTGGATAAAAGGCAATATGAAACTATAAATATTACATGTGATTACACTCAGAAATTTAAAAACAAAATAGTTTTTGTTTTGTTTTTCAAAGTTGAATTATCACACATTTTTCACAATATATGTGCCTTCATTATGTATTTGATGGTTCCATATGATTGCAACAATTAAGCTAGTTTCCCCACTGAATTAAGAAATTACTTGGATAAAAGTTGAGGAGAGGAGGAGAAATCAAGATGGCAGATAGCTGACAGACCCTGGGACCTTGACCTGCAGGATTTCAAATGATTACTCCAGATTTTCATAGCAGCAAGAATTGGGTAATACTGATTTTTCTGCCAACCAAAATTCTGCCATCACAGTGAGGGGCACATAACATTCATAGACTGACCTTTTAACTAACTTTTTTAAATGCTCAAAGGCGTGGCACAAGGTCAGAAACCTGCTGCTGGCCGGCCTGTCTGTTCGCTGGCTAGGAACAGCTGAGAGCAGGGTCAGAAAGCCCCAACCGATCTGCAGCTTCTCTCTCTCTCTCTCTCTCTCTCTCTCTCTCTCTCTCTCTCAATTCCCTCCCACTTGGGTCAATAAAGCTAAAACACAACACAGAGAACTGCAAGCATGTGGTAGTACCTGGACTGACCATAACACGTGTGGACACAGAACTTCCGACCACCCACCTGCTCAGATCTCTCTGTCTTAGTGTGTCTGCAATCTCGCCAACAATAATACAACACAGAGAACTTTAGAAAGAGAGCTGCTGTAAGCATCTGGGAATACCAGGACCGGCCAAACACAATTGGGCACAAAACCTGTCTGCCGGCTGCCTGCCCTGCCCTGTAGCTGATCTATTTTCAACAAAGCAAATCTGCTAACCTTCCAGGTGAGCAGAACACAGTTTGAGAGGGAACCACATATTCTAGCACAAATGGGGAGCTGATTGCACCTCCTCTGGACAAACTGGTAGCCAAATACATGGAAGGAATGTCTCCCCTCTGCCTCGGGGGAGGGACAGAACACAGGGCTGAAGAAGCCCTTGTGTGGGTGGAGCAAGCTTGCGGCCAGGCACTGCACTGCCTTGGAGAAACTGGGAGCGAGCTGAAACTGACAATCTCACCAAGAGAAAAACTCATTTCTAACTCACAGGCTTGCCCTGTGAGTGGAAGGGGCTGGCAACTGCTCATTTACCAACCCCCTCACAAGACCACTTTTGAGAACCTGCCTGCTCCAAAGACCCCCAACCCACTAAGGGAGCTTGGGCTTAAACACTGAGAGCTGAGATGCCCGTGCCCTCAAAGCTGTCTGATAGGGTAGAGCAACACTCATTGCCATGCAACCCAATGTATGAACCTCAAGAAGGGACAGTCTTGCCCAAAGCTCCTAGAAAAAATAAAAGTGTCACCACCTCAACCTAAAATCAGAGGAGAGTCCAGAACATTCATTGAACTGATATATATATATACACATATATATATATATACACATATATATATGTATATATATAATTTTTAGTTTGCTTTACTTTTTTATTTTTTGTATATATTTTGTTAATTTTTAATTTTAACTTTTATATTCTTCATTTTTTCTTCCATCTTACTGTCACCTAACTCCCTTCTCCATTCTGTGCTAACACTAACTCATTCAGCCCTCTATTGCCCCACTTTCCTTACTCTACCCCATTTTTTTCTTTCTCATCTCTTTGCTTCCCTCTCCTTACCTTCCTCTCCTCCCCCTTCCTTTCCCCCTACTATCTTGACATCCTCAAAGTACACTACCCCCTAAATAGTCTATTATACCAACTTTACACATTACCCCATTCTTCCTATCCCTTGACAACCAATAGCACCGTCTTCCACAACAACTAAACTACCCCTCAACATACACTAAGGACTTAGTACCCTAGAATCCCTACATCTCACTCCCCTCCCTTTCTCACCCCTTCCTCCCTTCCTGCCCCTTCCTCCAGCACCAGCTCTTTCAATACCAAGTGTCCATCTCTACCCAAACAACTGTTATCCCCCATCTCCATGGCTTATGAAGCAGAAATCCTCAATAAAATAATGGCAAACCAAATCCAGCAACATATCAGAAAGATCATTCACCATAACCAAGTCAGCTTCATCCCAGGGATATAGGGATAGTTCAATATATGCAAATCATTAAATGTAAAACAGCATATTAGCAAAAGCAAAGACAAAAAACACCTGATCCAATAGATGCAGAAGAAGCCCTCAATAAAATTCAACACCATTTCATGATAAAAGCTCGGATGAAACTAGGACTAGAAGGAAGGTATCTCAACATAATTAAGGCTATATATGACAAAGCTACAGCCAACATCATACTAAATGGGAAAACTGGATATCTGCATGCAGAAAACTGAAACTTGGTCCATGCCTGTCACCCTGTACTAGTATCAACTCAAAGTGGATTAAGGACCTTTATATCAGACCTGAAACCTTGAAGCTAGTACAGGAAAAAGCAGGGAATACACTGGAAGTAATAGGCATAAGCATGAACTTCCTCAGTAGAACACAAGTGGCTTGGCAACTGAGAGAAAGGACTGACAAATTGGACTACATGAAATTAAAAAGCTTCTGCACAACAAAAGAAATGGTCTCTAAATTGAAGAGGCCACCCATAGAAAGGGAGAAAAATCTCTGCTAGCTATACATCAGACAAGGGACTGATAATCAGAATATACAGGGAGCTCAAAAAACTGAACTCCTCCAAAATCAATGATCCAGTGAAGCAATGGGTAACTGAACTGAACAGAACTTTTTCAAAGGAAGAAATTCAAATGGCTAAAAAACACGTGAAAAAATTCTCCCTATTCCTGACCATAAAGGAAATGCAAATCAAAACCATCCTGAGATTCCATTTCACTCCTGTTAGAATAGCTATCATCAAAAACACCACCAACAACACATACTGGTGGTGATGCAGGGAAAAAGGAACCCTCATACACTGCTGTTCTGAATGTAAGCTAGTACAACCACTATGGATAACAATATGGAAACTTCTTAAATATCTAAAAATAGGTCTGCCATATGATCCAGCAATACCACTCCTGGTTACAACAAAGTTACTTGCATACCCATGTTTGTTGTAGCACTATTCACAATATCCAAGCTATGAAAACACTCAAGATGCCCCAATACTGACAAATAGATTAAGAAAATGTGGTATTTATGCACAATGGAATTTTACTTAGCCACAGAGAAGAATGAGATTTTGTCATTTGCAAGTAAATGGATGGAACTGAAAAATATCATCTTGAGTGAAGTTAGTTTAGTCAGGCTTAGAAGACCAAAAGCTGCATGCTCTCCCTCATATGTGGATTGTAGACCTAAAACAAATGCAGCAATATTACGTGATACGGGTCACACTAATGGGAGGCTGTGCAAGGGAGGGGTAGGTCAAGGGAAGGAAACCAAAGACTTGAATGAGGTTGATGTGCTCAGGAATGAATGTAGAAGATTTAAACTGTCTAGGGCCACCGTGGGAAGGGACTAGGGAGGAGTGAAGAGGATTGGGAGAAGTGAATCAATTGGAGCTGTAATACACATATGCATGGGAACAACGCAAGGAAACTTCCTGTGTAGCTGTCTTTATCTCAGACTACCAAAACGTCATATTTCTCATTTAATCTTTAATGTTTTTTCTTCTACAAAATTGGAGAACAGGAGGGTGGAACAGGTTCAGGGGGTGGGGAATTTGTACCAGTGGGCTAGGGGGACATGGCAGGGAAAAGGGTAGGAGGATGAATATGGTGCAAACAGTGTGTACACATGTATGTAAATGCAAAACTGATACCTGTTTAAACTGTTCCAGGAATCAGTGGAGGGGGGTTGGGGAAGAGAAGTGGAGGGGGGAATTCAAGTACGATATATTTGATAAATTGTTAGAACCTTTGTAAATGCTACAATGTACCCACACCCAGCACAACAATCAAAAAGAAAAGAAATGAAAATTGAGACAGGATGAGTCAAAAAAAAAAATAGAGGAGATATGTACAAGTGCAAGCATGATTCCAAGCACTAAGTATGCATTCACTAGTTCCATGGTAAGAGCCCTCCAAACTTTCTGACATCATTAGGGAACCATTTCCTTTGAAGCAGCCTGATTGCCTAAAGCCATTTCCTCATTCAAATGCTTTCATACTTGGTTATTTTGGTCACTAATATTGACCAAGAATGTATTTGTATTTAGTTCCACCTGAGATTTAGGTGTTACTGTTCTGATCTAACATTGTAAGGAAGACCCACTTCCGCTTTGCCTTAGACCTGAGCTTTCCTCAGCACCCAGTGTTAATCCCAGTCTTTTCCCCAGACACTGTTTGGAAAACTGGTACTATTCATATCAATTCTCTTCCAGAAATCATGTACATGCTACCAAATTACAGATATGAAATGGTAAGTAAAGTTCAGCCCCAAGAGGCATTTGTTAATTATGGAATCAGACCCACCCTCTTTGTTTAGATGCTGTTACAGACACTTGGGAAAAACAAAACAACTCAAACCCCATAGAAATGGCACTAATTGAAGATATGTAGCCCAATTCAGACTCAAGGCATTGCCAGATGCATTCTCAACCAGATGTTCTTTTAGGCACCTGGCATCAAGACTGGAGAGTCTGTGAAGTTCAGAACAGTACTGATTCACATAATGAACCTGTTGAAACCCCAGGTGGGAAGCATTCCAGGTGTGAGGTCACATTGCTAAAGGCCTAGTAATGAGGGGTAATTCTGCTTGATTTAGATATTTATATTACTTGTTAAAAAACCTTCTATAAAGACACCCCTCGGAGTCTGAAAAAATTTTGTTAAGTAGGTGGACAAAGGGCTTTGATTTCCTCTCCCCTCAGCTGGAAGGTAAATGCAGGACTCCACAAGGCTGGAACACAGTCAGTCAGGTAGCTGAGAACACATTATCTTCTGCACTGATGCTTCAATGGGATTCACTCTCTCACATATTACGCATTTGCAATTTCCCATTGACTAGGGTAATTGGCAATTCCAGTGAGCTAACTTAAAAACCTGTTTTTCTCTTTAACTAAAACACAATATAAAATCAGGATCAAATTTCTGTTACTGCAACTGTAGAAATGGCTTATTTCCAGAAATGTTTATAGTAGAATAGTTTGTACCCAGATGTAGCTGCGAACAGTCACTGAAAAATGGTTGTTTTCTTGTATATAATTCCAACCTTCCACCCGTGTTAATTGCTAGTGACATTTTGGGTTGTTTTTCAACACATTAATGAGAACTAAAGTACCACCAGGAGTATTACTTTATTTTCCATGCAAATGAATCTGGTGCCCTAACTATTTATGTGTTTGCTAGTCTGTGAGGGAATCCTCAGCAACCAAGTTACTGCTATGGTTTAGATGTGTTTTGTCCCTAAAAAAACTCATGTGGAAAGTTGGTCCCCAATATAATGCTGTTGAGAGGTGGGACGTTTTAAGAGGTGTTTGAGGTTATGAGAGATCTGGCCTCAATGGTTTTTCTAACCTGGGTTAGTTTCTTAGATTTGTTCCCTTTTGTCTTTCCAACATACCTGCTTACATTCTAAAACATAGGTTGAAGCAGCTTGAGTCCACCCCCACAAAGAGAAGCTGAGAAGATGCCAGCACCTTGCTCTTGGACTTCCAAAACCATGACCCCCTCAATTTTTTCATACATTAGAAAAAGTATAAATCATCCAGTCTCAGTATTTTGTTATAATAATAGGACACAGACTGGAGCATTTAAGCAGATACTTTAATTTTTAGCTTTAGCAAAACTTGAGTGATTGTTAGAAATCTTGTAAATATGAATTGTAAACCTTGAGTAGATATATGCATAAAGAGAGTTCATATGTGTACGTGTGAGCACATCATCACCTGAATGTAATTTATTATGAGATACACTGGAACTTCAACTGTATGAGAGTGAGTTATCACAGGAAACTAAGAGAGCTCCAGGAAGTGCCGAGGGACTAATATCACAGCCAATGGAAACTGAAGAGGGAAGGCAGGAACAATAAATATTGTCTACTGAAAATGTGGTCCATGGTCCTACAGCAGTGGCATCCATAGGGAACTTGTTAGGATTGAATCTCAGTCCCCACCCTAGACCTACTGAATCAGCTTAACAATCTTCCAATGTGACTCATATAAACATTGTAAAACTCTGTTAACAAGGGGTTTTGTTGCATCTGGGCTCAATCTGGGCTGGGGTCTAGCATCAGCTTGCTATAAACTGCCATAAAGAGTGAAGCAGTTGTGATTCCGTACTGGTGATGCTCAGCATCAGGTAGAGACACATTGGTTGGAGTTTGGCATCAAAGTTCTCAATGAATTGGCAAGAGATTGGAGGCAAAGGAAGTCATTACCAAAGGGAGACAATTAAGGGTCACAAAATGACCAAAAATCCTGTCAAACTTTAGTACGCCAAAAGAAGAGTCATCCAAGTTGGGTGAGAAATGGCATTTCCCATCATTACTACAGAAGTGCTTTACGATACTACCCCACAGGGCTGTAGAAGTCCTGAGCTACCCAGAGGCACATCAGCTTTCAGTCTATATTTTAGATCCCTTTACTGGTGGGAAAGGGCTTGGGGCAAATGCTCTAACCAGTCCATTCAGCCTAAATTAGCGGAAATAGCACCCTCAACTAAATAAAGAGCAGCACCTAGCTACATTACTTTATAGAAAACAGGCTCTTCCCAAGGCACCCATTTTTATAAATGAAGTGCAAAAAAATGGTGCAAAATGATTTCAAATGGCATCATAGTTGACAGGATTCCACGATAAAAATTTATGATTTTAATAGGATCTAAACTGCAGTAACAACGAAAGACTTAGTAAAGCTTGAAATTAGTAAACTCAATTTTATCTACAGTTGTAACCTGAGCAATTCTAATATTAATATATTTCCTTTAAATTTGTCAAGTTCTTAATAATATAGAATTTCTCTGGCCATATCATCTGCTTATACCCTCACACCTGTGATGTACCCCACAACTTTTAGTCACTGGGTCCATTCCCCCAAAATCTGGTTTTATGTTTGGCTATAGGACTTTATAGTCAGACCAAAAACAATGTAGTCTGGGTTGTACCTGTTTAGTGAGAGATGATCAGAGACACTTGTTTGAAGAATGGGAAATTCAAATACACCAAAGTCGAATGGTCCCCAACAAACTGTGTCAACTGACAGAAGTAGGTTCTGGTTTCCCATTTGCAGTAGCCAATCCACTTTGAGGCAAAGGTGTACAGGCTTTCTCAGAATTTTGAGATCCCTGGGATCTGTACCCATCTCCAGTCAGCTGCAACTGGCCCAAAATATCCACTGGGCCTTCAGCAATTTCTTTCATTGAATGATCTTCAAGAGTTACAGAAGGATCAAAAAGCAAGGGTGATGGAGGGCACTGCATACCATCACCCACAACATCCAAGTCCTGCTCGGGCTTATACATCTGAGGAGGCAACTGGAAATGCAGTGGACAGCAGGGATCCTCAGAGAGGCTTACAGGAACTGGTTTGTTGCAGGGTACCTCTTCAGATCCCTGGCAGCATTTGAAGAGAACTTGATTCGTATCCTGACAAATATCTGTAGAAAAACTCTATTAATTTATTTTTCCTCACTATGTTGTCCAGACTGGCATCAAACTCCTGAGCTCAAGTGATCCTCCTGCCTCACCTTCCCAAAGTGGTTGGAGCTACAAGTGCATACCACTGCAGCCAGCTAAGAAAATGCACTTTAATGAAACCCAGGAAAATCTACACCTTTCATACAAAGATATTTAACAAGTGCTCCTATTGCTTGAGTTTTTCTTAATGTTATAACAAAGATGCACTCTCAAAATTCAATGAACACAAAAAGTTCTGTAGCCCAATAGTAAATGTAATCCTATAGCAGAATCAAGACATTATAATGGTTCAAAGGCAAATTAATTGAAAGAAGGGAGGGGGATCCTATTTTGTGCAAACAGTAAGTTTCTTATTTAAATGAAGTTTAAAATATACAAGTTAGAACCAGAAGCGGATGCTCAGTAGTAATCATAAGTACTTGGGAGGCTGAGATGGGGAGGATCACAATTCAAGACCAGTCCAGGAAAATAGATCCCATCTCCAAAAATAACCAGAGCAAAATCAACTGGAGGTGCAGCCCAAGCAGTAGAGTGCCTGCTTTGCAAGCGTAAAGCCCTGAGTTTAAACTCGAGTCCCACCAAAAAAAAAAAAGGCGAAAAACTATGTATATGTACACACCTAAGTTAGGGCACTAACCATACAAAAGAATAATACTAGAAAGAAGCTGACATTACTCATCCTTTTGAGTGGAAACTTGTAAATTTTTTTTTTTAAGTTTTGGCAAGGATTTATTTTAGTATAATGGGGGGGGAGGGGCATGGAGAGAAAAAGAGAAACATTTCCTGTTCCTCACACAGGAAATGGTAACAAAAAAATCCTGTACTTTTTTTTGGTAATAAGTTTAAGTAGCACTGTAATTCTAATAAACAAGTTAAACCAAGGATCTAGAGATAAGCATCATATGGTATTTTGGAATCCCAATATTCAAGACTAAAAATAAGCATTAGCCCACATCTATACTGCTAACTCAAATGTTTCTTTCCTCTTTTTTGTTTTGTTTTGTTTTCTTGAAATAGGGTCTCACATGTAACCTGGGCTAGCTCCAAACCACTATCCTCCTACCTCAGCCTCCCGAGTGCTGGGATTATAGGCATAAAAAACCGTACCTAGCCACATGTTTCTTTCCAATGAATTGACACAGTTCCAAAGTTCTGAAATGGCCAACAGATCATAGAAAGACATTTCTTTAGGCTCCTGTAAAATGAGTCTTAGAGAACACGAATAATGTTCCTCACGGTGTAGAGTGTTCAGTAAAACACAGCACTTTCCAAAAAAAAATCTGAAAACTTTACAGTATACTGCACCAGTTCCCAAGGATTTTGAATGTTCTTATGCAGGCATTTCTGTGGTATCAAATATTTTAAGCAAGAAAATTAATTATTTAGTCACTTGTTCATTCAATTACTCATGTCTTACAGGTCCTGGGAAACTAGATAAAAATAAAGTGGTAAAATAGCCACAAAACAATGTTTCTTCAACTTTGATTCCATTCTTCAGGGGACTGTGGCCTTCTTTTAGGGCCAACTGAATTTTCTGGGAAGCATCCAAGATTTTATTCTCTGAATTCTGTTAATGAAACCCATTTGCTACCATAGATCATATGGTATTTCCTTTCACTTATGTCTGTTTTTCTGTTGTTGCTGTGAATTAATAAGGACAAGTGAAATTACAGTAGTAACTACACCCAAATATGTAATGGCTTAATGAAATACAAGGTTATTTGGATCTATGTAAAGCAGGGTGCAGAAAGATGGGGGGGCTGTTTTCACACAGTTGTAGGGGACTCATGATGATGGCAGTTCTGCCATCTTTAATATGTAAGTGGTATAGTCTTTCTCTGGGTCAACATTCCAGTTAACCAAAAGGAAAACAGAATAAATGTGGCCAAGGAGAGGAGAGAGATTTTTCTGAAGCTAGCCACGGAAAAAGAGTGCAGCCTTCCTACATTTCATTGGCGGGAACTCAGGCACATGGCAATCTTAATTGCTAGGCAGGCAATGCTTTGCCTTGTACCTAGGAAGAGAAGAAATGCATCTCTGGTGGACAACAGCATTCTCTGAGATACCTTGTATATCCAGATAGAGGCCAGTGAACCAACACATAATAGAAACAGTGATGGTCACGACTCATGTCCCTAAGACAGTTACCAGCCAGGATGGAGATGTTCACTGTCAGTGATAAAGTGACTTTTGTCCACCTGTAAGTGCAGTCAGCACCATGCTTCACCATGATTAGCTGAGCATTTGGAGGTTGGAGGAAATAGGTTTTTGAATTATTCGTCATATTTTTAAGTGTGTAAATGTTGAGTATGTGTGAGGGTAGCAAAAGGAGGGGTTTAAGCTTATAAATTTTTCTGTGTTTTATTTCAAGTCAGCCTTTCCTTCCAATGCTAAAATGAAGCAGCTTTGGCTCAGACAAATCTGTTTTCTTCTAGGGACTTTGAGAGCTTGGGGTCCAATGTGACTGATTGACATATATGAAAAAGCCCTGCACAATTAAATCTCAATTTCCCATTGTTCCTTCTTCCTTTATTTAATTCCTCACTCTCTTCTTTGAGTTTACCTAAGCCTTGCTACCAAGCTGTCTCTTCCTGTGACTTTTGTTTTTAATGTATGTAGACTTAAGAACTTATCATTGTGAAAAAGACAAAGTTGCTCACCTAGTAACTCAGGAATATAGAAGGAAAGCATTCTGTTGAAGGGTCCCATGAATCTGGACCAAAGTCTTGCTATTGATCCTACTGAACAGGTCACTGTTGATGAGGATACAGTTGATTCTGACAAATGAATGTTTTTACAATCTAAGATCATATTATTAAATATCATAGAAACATCACAGTCAGCAATTGCATTTAATTATAGAAGGTAGCATTATTTATAAAGTAGAAGCAGGCTATAAAGTGAGAATACTTCATTAGGAGTCAGAATTGAATTCAAGTTACTATTCATCCCACTTCTTGTGTGGCCTTGAGTGAATTAGTCAAATTGCTGGGCTCAGTTTTTGTCCTGTAAAAATATTAGAAATAACACCTACTCACAGACTTAAGAATGAAAATTGATAGTATATACAATAAGCCTGTATTATTCATGGATTTATTGCTATGGTTTTGACCAAATGTGGTCAAAGAAAAACAATAAAAAGAAATTTCTAAAACAAAAAAATTTAAATCCTCACATATATTACAGCCAATTGATGTGGAGACACTGTCTTTCAGTCCTGTGCTGTCGTCAGTTGTGTCTAAATCATTTTGGGATCTGCTGTTTCCCTGCCTTTACTTTTGTGAAAATATGCTTCTCCCAAAAGCAAATAGTGCCCCCCCCATAAAGAAAAGGTTATGATAATACTTCAAAGCCAAAAAGGGCACCTAAAGCGCTGAATTTAAATGATAACGTGAAAATTTGAGATTTGTTGAAAGGTATATGCTTTGGCAGAAGTCGGGCAGCATTGTGGGAAAAATGAATCAAATATTCCCAGTACAGTACTGAACTCTATGTACCCTGAGCATTCACAGTTTTTCCTTGACAGAGGTTTCCTTGGAACTATGTGCCTACTACTAATATGAAGTATTCAGCATAGTGGTCAATTAAAATCTGTTGTTGTTGACTGTAAATTTGAAAAACTAGACAGTTGGATACTTACATAAGAAGACCTCTGTTTTTGTCCTTTTTTACCTGAGTAAAGTAAATAAAGTCAAGCAGGCATTGAATATTTTCTATATAATTATATACTGAATACTGTATATTGAATGCATATGCATATTAAATGAGGATAGAGTATGATTTTTAGGCTATTTCTAGTACTGATGATTTTATCATGAAAGTTATGAACCTTTTCATTTTGAGGTTATTTTAGATCTTTAAAAGAGTGTTTTCCAAGATTTTTGAAAATCCTGACTTTGTTTTAGTAGATCATTTTCATCTCAGTACTGGCTTTTGTTTTATGTCAGACTCAGTACACCTTTGATTTATGCTCAAGTTGGTTTTGAAGGCTTTAAAGAATCACAGCTGGGTGAAAAAAATGATCCTTGGAAAACTGATTTTCTAAGTAAGAAACCCAAAGTGATGTATTGCTAGAATAATGGCCATAATATATACTGAGAATACAAAGAATCTATATACACAGTCCCTTCAAGACTGTTGGGTTTGTAAGAAGTGAGTCTGTATTTTATACATATAAGAAATCTCATACTATAATAATTTTTCTGCACAAATTTACACTAACCCATATCTAGCCCAGCCAATTTTAATTTTGAACTATAAATAATCTAAGGGATATAGTAGTAAGTTGTTTGCATTCTCCAGTCCAGAAAGGTAGTTTCCATAACAACTTTTATAACTAAAAAAAGTGTAAGGATTTCTCAAAAACCAAGTAAATCATTAAAATTTTAAAGTACTAATAAAACACATCTAGTATAATTATGTAAATATCTCTATCACTAATGGTTAATATACAAAACATTTTCTCTTTTTTTGAAAGTAATGGGGTTTGAACTCAACACTTTGTGCTTTTTAGGCAGGTACTCTGCCATATAAGCCATGCCTCTAGTCCTCAAAATGTTTCTTATATAAATACTATTATTTATAGGTATTAATAACCACAACAATGCATTGTACTAGTCTTTGAATATATTGGGTTATTTATTAATATATAATAATTAGATATATGCTGTTTAATGCCATCTTACTGAACAGGAGACTGAAAGGGAGAATATTGTAGGTTATATACAATTATATGGTAAATTGGGCAAATGTTGGAGTAGGAATATAAATCCAGGAAATCTGGCTCAAGAATTTGAACTCTGTCCTGCCCCCTTTGAAATTATGTTAAACAAGATGCACATTTATTTCTTATGATTTTCTCTTTATTTAAATAAGAGAGTTTCAGATTAAGATTATATAGATAAGGCATATAAAAGCAAGGCATAGCAGTTTGAAGAGTGATTGATACATAAAGATTGGCTCAATCTTTTCAAAGCACGGCAGATTGGGTTTTGGAAGTATGAGTATATAGTCAAAATTATCTTTATCAACAACAGCATCATGTGTTACATATGTTTTTCAAAACATTTCCTGGTTAGGATCTGTTCGAGAAACAGTTATTGGTAATGCGAATAACAGCCTCATACTTTAAATCTTATCTGCTCAGTTTTGTGTTCAGTGGTGTATCATATGTAGTTGCCCAGAGCTGTGATAGCTTCTGGCCTAGAGGTGACCATAGAGACAGGCTAGAATGGACAGTGTGTGGCTGCTTTATAAGGATAATTCTAACTCACTATTATGTAATTATATATAATTCACCTAGACATTTCCTATTTTGTGGTCCCATGGACTTTCATCCATTTCAGCCTGGTATTTTGGTGAGTATCTTGCTGGATTTTCTCTTTATTTGCCTGAATTCTGTCTTTGACTTCTAGCTCATCTCAGCAGTGAAAAGACTTGATCTAGTATGGGAAACTTTATTACGTACAGCTGTATTGGGCCCCACATTGCTTTGAAGATATGGTGAAAGTGCTCTAGAAACCCAAATCCTAATCTTAGCTCATTTTGATGTTTTTGTCTATATACTCATCTGATTTTTTTCTTTATATGTCTGAATCCTACCTGTCTAAAAGAGCCTTACCTCTTTGTGACCCTCTACTTGGTTTGATGGGAATATGAAGTCTTGAGAGGCACAGATGAATATAGCTCAGATATTCCATACATTATTTATTGCCCCTTTTATTCAGTTATTTGCAACATGGGTCATCTTACGACTTTCTTTTTTTTATTCTTTTATTCACATGTGCATACATTGTTTGGGTCATTTCTCCCCTCTGCCCCCTCCCTCACTGTCTCCCTCCTTCCCCCCTCAGTTCCAGGCAGGTCCTGTTCTGCCTTTATCACTAGTTTTGTTGAAGAAAACAGACAAGCCTAATAAGGAAGACAAAGCTGTATTTAGTCTTCCAGCTATGTCTGTTTCAGCTAGAGTACAAGGTGTTTGAGGATAGGACTCTTGCCTTGTTAAACTGAATTGAACAACATATTTTTTGGAAATAAATTGAATTCTTAAGTCAATTCTTCAGTTCAGCTTGAATTCCAGCCTACTAATTGTTTGATTTGAGGCAAGTCATTTAACCGCTATTAAAACCTGGTGACTAGAACTACTCTTTGCTCAAATGTCCAGAGGCACAAATGAGAAAATGGTGTCAATGTGCTTCATTGATTTTCTTTTATTAATGTTATTTTCTGGTGTAGAAGAAATTTAAACTTAATAAAGTAAAATGAATGGATGAGTGGTATTCAAAGTATATTTATGTTTAAATATGTGTGGCATCCCTGAGTTCCTAGACTAGATTATAATAAACATGCTTGCTTACAAAATAAAACTACTGCTTCCCCAGAGTTCCATATGGTCAGGAAGAGGCTGAGATCCTGAAATAGGTTCACAATGCACGTAGATACTGTCACTCCACCTGTGCTTGAAGCCTGTGAAGTTGGACTGGGTAGAATTGGAATTGAAGAACTGGTGAGCCAGGTACTTCCTTCAAGGGGATTGATGATTGGCAAGAATTTCATGGCAGGCCCTAATGAACAGATGGGAGTAGGTTTAGATAGGCCGGCTTTTGAGATCTAGAGTCTTCAGGTGCTTTGGTGTTTGGAGAGTGACTTCTCCTTATTCCTTAACGTGGGTTTGGCCCTTTCTACTGACTTGGCTCACTTTAGTGAAGAAGAGTCTTGGGGGAAGGAAAAATTTCATCCCTGGAGAAAATGCATGCAGTTGGTGAGAATAGGAATTGGATAGCTTACATAACTATAAGTGCATAGAACTAAGCAAAAGGTTTTAGGGATTTATTTTTATTAATTAACAGAATTTCAGGTCACATATCCTCACCCTGCTTCTCGCTATAAACACACATCCTCTTTGGTGCCCATAAGACAATCAGGGAACAGTGGCTGGTGTACTGCAGTGAAAATCTGACAGTGTGTCTTGTTTGAGAAATCAATGGCAATGCTCCAAGGGAAGAGACTGCAAAAATCAAAATATGAATGTATTCAGTGATTTCAAATCCTTTTATTTCCAGATCCCTTCTGTTTCTCTAATTATCTGTCTTGGTTTCTGAGATGGATTTGCAATGCCTTTACTTGCTGTTGAATTTCCAATCTATTCTGTTTTTTTTTTTTCTTAATACCAGTATTGTATTATCTTTGAATTGTTTTGGCTTTGTTTCTTTTTCTCTTTCCTCTCTCTATTATATGTGTTTTAGTTTTTGTTGTTGTTTTATTTGTTTTTGTTTTTGTTTGAGACAGGGTTTTTCTATGTAGCTCAAGCTGACCTCGAACTCACAGTCTACTGACTCAGCTTCCCAAGTGCTGAGATTATAGGGATGAACCACATCCACCTCATAAGTGTTTTAATAAGACAATTTCCAGAATTGAGTTTAAAATCTTAATTCAAAGAAATGCAACAATCTTTTCCAAATCTTATGCAACCTTAATGAGACAAATGTATCCACATGCATGTGTTTATCTAAGATTAAATGTGAAGTAGGAATAAAAATGGCCTGGAGCAGGTAAGTGTTCCTTAAAAAGGACTTGGCAGTGCACATGAGGCTAGTGTGAGAAGAAGATAAAATTTACAATAGACAACTATTCCCAAAGGTGTATTAGAACAAATGCAAAGTTTCAGAGTAAATAACAGAGAACTTTTATGCATCTTTTGAAACCTCTTGCACATTTCTAGCATTTTAAAACAGTGAAGATTAGCTTTAAAAAAGGTGGAGGAGGGAAGTGAAATTTATATATAAGACAGTGTTGATTGGTGGAGTAGATGGTTGCCTGTCCTTTTCCTTGAAAATGAGATAGAGAGCCTTCAACAGGACGGCTCCCTGAATATCCCCTATAGACATTTGTCCCCTATGGTTAAGGCCCATAGGGAACTTGGCTGATTTATCTTTGAGAAGGCTAAAATAAACCCTGACTCTAGGACACAGGCTGACTGCAAGTGGGAAAGTCTCTCGAGGTCTTTCAGATGATTCTCCAAAAGTTTATGAACCTCAAGTCAGACCCAAAACTCCAGGTAGGATTTTTAACCTACGCAAATTTTATTTTTATGCAAATTATTTTTACTTTTAGGTCCACTTTAAAATAAATCCTATTCAAGAGGCAGGCTGCCAGACTGAGAGCATCCCAGTAATAAAGTGCTGGGAGATGAGAGCTGGCTTCAGCTAGGACATTTCCTATATCATGGAAACTCCATCTGAGAGCTCTGCCAGAAAACTTCCAAAGGATGTAAGGAAGTTTTTATGAAAGAAGGAGGCAATTTTGAAAGTCTCTAGGCACTGTGTACTGAGTCTATGTTCCCCACTTTTCCCTGCTTACTTTGTCTCTCTTCTTTCCCTTTAAGTCCTTAAGGTTTCAGAATGAGCATGAGAACAGCTACTGAGTGAGGAAGATGGTGAGTAAGAGGCAAAGATGCCAGTGAGGAAGGATGGATAGGTTTATGAGCTGGTTATTCCATGAAACCAATATAGCTTGATAATTTGTTAAGAAGGGAAAGGGCAGGGGAAGATGTAGAGGGATACCCTGGGCCACTGGTGGTAGTAGACTCTCCCTAGCACAGTAACAGAGGAGCATACTTTATGAAGAAATGATGTTTGGCTCATATCGAGTTTAAATTGCTGAAGAAAAATATCCAACAGGGTGTACAACCTGCCTTACTGATATCCATTTACGAGTCAATGGTTATTGAAGACCATGAAAATGACTGAAATCATCCTAAGAGACAGCAAATACTAAATAAAGGAAAAGTGTTTGCTTGAACCGAGGGAAGTCCCTCATTTAAGTGAGCAGCAGGAGAGATAAGAATAAATGTAATGAGAAGGATAATAAAAAGCAAACAAAACAAGAACAAGTGATAGCGACATCCAGTTTATGATAAATTTACAGCACAGTGCAAAAGAACTGATGCCTGCTTAGTTACTGAAGAAAATGGAGATGTTCAAGATGACTCAAATGCTGTCAATGCCCCAGCACTGACAACATTGGGAAGGAACTGGGATAATCTCAACCCCTGCCACCAAGCATGGAAAAGCTAGTGCAGGGAGTCACACTAGGGAAAGCATAATTCCTTCTGCTCCAGCATTTTGTGTTTGCAATGGTGGTGGATACCTTTAGTTTATCTATGAAAATATCGGTATCTATAAAATTTCTATATAAGCCTACAAATATTATTAAAACAGGTCTGGTATTTTGGGTGAGTTAAAAGTGGAAACACTTTTCTTCTTAAACATCTTCTCTTGTACTTTACTGTTAAACTGTTTCTTTTGCTTTTTAATCTTTCTTCTTTTGTGCTTAAAAATTGCTTGTTTTAATCTAAGATAGTGAACCTTACAATGTGCTTTACAATGTGTCTACCTAGATGTAAGGTGTGACTTGTAATCTTTCTAGGTCTACACATAAATCTCCAAGAAGCATATTGTATTACAGTGGTGGTCTGAGTCATTATGATTTAAAATTATTTAAATCCATCATTTTTCTAGACAGGTATGAGTGACTTGACAGTTTATATTTTTTGAAATTTTACTCAAAATTAAAGCTCTTATTAAAAAAAAAACTGTCCTTGTACTATAATAGCTGGCAGATACCCTTGTTATTTTTCTTTTAGGTAGATAAATTCAGATAGTTCTACTGGGAGAATATGGATATAAGTGTCTGTTGCAGAGCCATAAAACCAGATTTAATGGAAGGCAGTTGTGTGAAGTAAATCCTGAATTTTGTGTGTGGAGCAGAGTTCAAAGGGAAGGAAAACAGATAGACCATAAATGGGAGAAGGGCAAAGATGTATTTCAGGTTTGTATATATGGAATTGAAAGTTTCTTCTAAATCCTTTGACTCTTTGAGTTGTACCTAACTCTTGGGCATACAATATATAGAAGTCTGGTACAAAAGAGAAAGCCACAATGGAATAAGAAGAGAACCAACAAACGGGTAACCAGGAGAAGACAGTTTCAACATGGATGGATGAATGAATGGATGAATGGATGGATGAATGGATGGTTGGACAGATGGAGTGAGTGTGTCAAGTGGTGTTAAGAAAAAAGGTATAAACATATAAGTGATCTTTAACTTTTTATGTCTGCTGACTTTGATAACAGCCATTATACTGGAGTAGTACCAAAAACAACCTCGGATAGCAATGAGTGCAGTGGGGGCTGTATTAAAATTAGTGAAGGATATTTCTGAGGATATTTTGGGGGCAGTGACTAGAGAAGGAGACAGGGACCATACATATACCTATACGTACATATGGGAGGACAAAAGGGAATCTTTGGGCTTTAAAATGAATACACGCATGCTTTCGTTTTTATATTTGGAAACGCAGTCATTAGGTAGATGTACATGCAAGTTGGTGAAATTGAAGGTGGAAAGGGAAGATAATTGTCACTGGAATCTTTTCTGGTGGATGCAGCAAGGTCATTAGCAGAGAAGAGACCAGGTCACTGCTGGAGATTTGAAGCAAGGAGATGAGAGACCATGATAATGTTTAACAAGTAATCAAACTAAAAAAGTCAGGATATGGACTTGCAGAGGGCCAAAAGGATAACGTGCAAACATACTGATCACTCTCACTTGTAATAGTGAAGGATCATGCTACATTAAGCAAGAAGGTAAAGTATTATTCTAGTGCATAAAATTAAGCACTAGGAAAATCATAAATAAATAAAAATCAGATTCTGAGTATATTTAAATACATGTACATTTTACTGTATGTTGTTTTACATAAAAAGTCTTAGTAAATATTGAACTATAATTAATTATATGTATGTTGAGTTGCTAATAATAGTGTACTCTTCGCAATTTACTTTGAAATTCATTTTGAAAATGAATGAATAAAGGGATACATAGATGACTAAATTATATACTTATTAAAGTAAATATAAAAGTGAATCCAGGTGGGGGATGCTCCTTGCGAGAAGCCCCCTGTCAAATGGTTAAGTAGATAATGACTCCTTAGATGCTTTTGCTGACAGTATTGATAGAAGCTGGTGCTGTAGCTGCTACAAGGAAATTTTATTTCTATTTTTATTTACTTTTTTTCCCTCCCTGCATTTGACAAAATTATTGGAATAGTAGCTAGTTTCTCAGACCTACTGTACAGTTCAGTATGGCACTCTCTCTCTATAATTAGCTTGGTGATGTCTTGCCAACTTCCTGGTGCTTGCTTGTCTCAGTGTTGAAGTGAGCCCTGCTATGTTAAGAAGACCTTTCATCTGACAGTGTCCTTTTGTTATTCCCATAGACTTTGATATTGCTCATAGACTTTATTTGATAGCTACTTGAAGCCACTGACCTTTAATGACCATTTTCCACTGGCTCAAATTCCAGCAGCCCGATGCTGTCCAATTCAATGTGTAAGCTCTCTATACATTCTTTACCCACAATACTTTAAAAAATCAAATGTAATATTCAGATGTTTATGTGTCTTCTGACCATATCTTCTTTCTGCTTTTTACTTGAATTAGTTGTGAAACTTCTAATATAAATTCCATGAGATCATTGACATATGGATGACATGTTGTCCTTGTTCCCAGCACAGACACAGGGTTTTGGTTTTTTTCTACTGTTAAGTGTCTTTGCCCATTCAATAGGCATAGATATGGGTAGCATGACTAAAGCTAGTCATGCTAGCTTTAGTTCAAGGGTCCACCTTACTTGTACTGGTCATCTAAACAAATGATTTCATTTTATCTTATGGACTGTATAATAGTAGTATAAAAATTTTAATGATATATGATATAAGCAATTACAGTTTTCTTTCCATAGTTCCAACAATTGAATTACTTTAGTACATTTTATAGTCTTCTTATTTGAATAACTTTATCATATAGTTAGAAAATTTTGAATTTATAAATTAATATCTTATTTTCTTTAGTTGTATCATCAATGTTTTTCTGAGTTTGTTCATAGATGTAACAGCTACAGTAATTTAAATATATGCTCTAATTTATGGCTGTTACAAACATTCCAAAACTAAATGTTCTCAGGCTTATAAGTTTTTCATTCTGAAAATATTCTTTGGTTAGATTTTTCTCTTTAGAAATGGAAGTTCTGAATCAAATGCCATGACTATTTTCATTCATTGAAAGTATTTTTTCAAGTTTTGCCATTTTACTTCTGCTGGCAATCTATAAGGTTCTAATTTTGCTACATTATCAGAATTGGACATTTGAGCATATTTGTTGGGTCTACAAGTTATTTATTTCTTTCTTGTCTTAAATTCCCCAGCTGCCTTTCCCATTTTTTACAGTAAGGAAGGAATTTTTAAAAAGTAAAAAGTAGTGGCTGATCTCAGTGCAAGAAGTTTTTTCCTAGACATTTGTTATTAACAAGGATTAAGCATCTAGTCTACATGTTGCTATCCACTCTTGGAAATTTGTCCTTTTATGTGCTGTTTCCTGGCCTGCTGGGTTTGCAATGAGATTTGTGGTAATTACTTTGTGGTTGCATTCTTGCTCTTATATTCTGCATCCCTGCTTGCTTAACATTCTTACTAAACATTAAGGAAAAGAGTAAATATATTACACCATAAGGGAATGCCATTAATTCCAGGGAAATATAACACAATGACTGTTAGAGACTGACACTCTGCTTATAATACATGTGCAGGTTCTTATATGGAGATTATATATATTGAATTTTTTTCTCAGTATAGCCTAAACTTTGAATAGAAGTAAAACTTAGCTCAAATCCAATCTGCACCACCCCCTGGCTTACATTTGCAAAATTATCAAAACCCTCACACAACTTAAATATAAAAAAACCTAATTTCTACTTAATGCAGTTTTAGTGAGAATTAAATGAGATCATATATGAAGACCTAAGTAGAGTTACTGGGACAAAATACGTACTCAATAAATATTATATCCCTATGCTCTTGATAAACAATGGAAAGGCCAATTCTCAGAGTGGAGTAGGGGAGTGAGCTGGAGGAGAGCTGCTGGTATGTACCTGAGTGAGAGCTTTTGTCTCCTAAGCCAACACATCAAGCTGTTTTGCTGTGGAAGAGGCATCCTGAATGCCAGGAGTACAAGTATTTTTGACCATAGTTCTGTAGAGCTTAATAAGGAGAAAATAGGCTAACTAACCAAAAAAAAAAAAAAAAGTACAGATAAGGGCTTGAAGTGATGAATAGGAGAGTAGTGGGTAAATAGTCAATCAAATGGGTAAATATTACTACCCTTCAGGTCTAAAGCCAAAAACTTCTACATGGAAAATGGCTCTATTGCTAGTGTTTTACTTGCATGTGCATTATTATTCTCTCAGCAAATTTTATATACTTTAATATTAGTCTATCTTTGCGGTGATAAGGAAAATAATTGGTGGAAATTTGCCTTAATGGAAATTAGCCCACTTTATCAGGAAGGGAGCTCACATGTTGTGTTATTATAATTATGAGAAGTAGAGTCCCATTCTTAGGAGGCAGAATAAGTTCTATTTCTAACAAACCTTAAATCAAAAATAGTTTATCCTTGATTGTTGAAGCCAGTTTGTACCATGAGTGATGTTGTTTCCTTACATTTTCTAGAATGGTTTTCCTCATCTGTGTAGTAACAAAGGCAAGCATCTCAAAACTGTGCATCTTGAATACCACTTAAACTTTCTTTTATAGAATAGCCAGTAGCTGAGAGGGAATGCATGGTAAATTCTAATTGTAGTCCAGTGAGAAATCCCAGTCTCCACATTCCCTGCAGTGTCTACCCTAGTATTTTCTTTTTTAATTAAGACTACCTGCAGCTTCATGTTTGCAAGTCAGTGTTTAATGTACAAGCCTGAACTTAAAGGAAAGCAAAAGTTGATGCTCCAATAAAGTTGCTTCTGAGAAAAAAAGTCTAGCATGAGGTCAGTTTTAGATAACATATTTACCTGTTTTGAGCAGAAATTTGTTAAAAGTAATTACTTTTATATTTAGTGTTGATTAATTAGGAATCACTAAATATAAAAAATAAAAGATAAAAGATAAAAGATAAAAGATGTTAGATACAACATATAGGCAGAAGAGTTTCTAATATTCTCTATTTTCCTAGTACTGGGTCTATTGGAGAGGAAAAACTATACACTTCTTATTTTTTCTTTTAATTAAGAGCTTTTCTTTCTTGAGCATTCTAGATTTATAGAAAAATTGAATTGAAAGAACAATGAATTTTCATATATTCCCCCAAATGCTTACTAAACTTCCCTATCATTAATAATTTGCATTAATGTGATAAATTTGTTACAAATGATGAGCCAATACTGAAGTATTCTTATTCTTATTCTTATTCTTATTATTTGAAGTCCATAAGTTATGTTTGATTTCACTGTTTGTGATACACTTTCTATGGGTTTTGACAAATGCATAATTGTTGGTAGTCAGTCACAGTGAGTAGTTTATGTCTTAAAATTCAACAACAAGGAGTACAATTGCTGTATTGCACATACACTACACAATGTCAACATAGTTTACAAAAGCCAGGCCTGTAGTCTCACACACCTGTAATCTCAGACTGGGAGACCCTGTCTCAAAAAACAAAGGACTGGAGGCATAGATCAAGTGGTTGAGCACTATGCCCTGGGTTCAATCCCAGCACTGCCAATAAAAAGATAGTTCACACAGGTATAGTATCAACATAGTGTGGTAGTGGAGAAAGAAGAGATCAGTGAGATAGAACAGACCCAGAAGACCCACAAAAATAAACTCAACTAATCCTTGACTAAGGAGCAACACAGTTCTGTGAAGAAATTGTGACAGTCTTTTCAATAGATAGTGCTATAACAAATGTATAAATTTCCAAAGGCAAATTTATGTTTGATTTTCTCTCTTTTTTATTATGAAACTAATATAAATGGCATTGTTTTTATTTCAGTTTCCAGTGGTTTGTTTCTGATGTATAAGAGAGCAATTATTCCTCATTTACTACTCTTGTGTCCTGAAGCATTGTAGTGAATGTTTATTGGTTTCAGAAACTTTGTCATGGTTAATGCTTTGTGGTTTCTACATAGGCAAACATGTTACCTGCAACACACTTTTCTTTTTTTCTTCCAAGTGTAATTCCCCCTTAATTTCCTGTTCTTGTATCATTGCATTGTCTGGGACTTGTAGAACATTGTTGAATAAAAATGCTTAAGAAAGAGGAGCTAATACAGTAACCTTAAAGCAACAGAGGACAATAAGGGAAAGTGACCGGGAAGTAGTGAAGAGGTCAGGTAGAGATGAATCAATTTGGGTTGTAATACACTTGTGCATGGAAGCAATGCTAGGAATCTCTCTGTATAGCTATCCTTATCTTAACTAGCAGAAATGCTTTGTCTTTCTTATCATTGCTTATGTCTTCTCTTCAACAAAATTGGAGGAAAGGGCAGAACAGGTTCTGCCTGCAAGTGAGGGGCGGGGGGGTGGGGAGAGGGGTGGGGAGCAGGGGCTGAGAAATGACCTAAACAATGTATGCACATATGAATATATGAATAAAGAGTGGAAAAAAAGCCTTTTTACTTAAAAAAAAAAAAAAAAGAAAGAAAGACTTGCCTTGTTTCAGAGTTTAGGAAAGCATTGAGTGTTTTTTCTTTATTGTTGTGCTGGATGGAGAGACATTGTGGCATTTACAAAGGTTCTTACAATGTATCAAATATATCATACTTGAATTCACCCCCTCTACCACCCTGTGTCCAGTTTTTCACCATCAAGCGTTATGCTACCTATAGGTTTCTTGTAGATGTTCTGTAGGAGTTTGAGAAAGATTTCCTCACTCTGTCAGAGGGACTCAGGTGGTACAGCACCTACTAGCAAGCTTGAGGTCCCAATTTCCACTCCTCCACCCAAAATAAAAAAGCTTCTCTCTATTCCTAGTTTTACAGAAATTTTTTTTAATCATGAATGGGTGTTAGATTTTGTTGAATGCTTTTCCTTTATCAACAACAAACAACAAGAAACAAACTGGTTCAATAACATTGAACCAGTCTTGCATATCTGCAATAAATCCCATTTGTTTAGAATTTGTTTGGTTATGTGGCTCTTTTTATGTATATTAGGGTTGAACTTGCAAATACTTTGTTGAGGGTCCTCTGCATCTGTATTCTTAATTTTTCCTTTGTTATGTCTTTGTTTAGTTTTTATTAGGGTAATACAACCCTCACAGAATGAGAGAGGAAGTACTTTTACTGCTGCTACTTTTTAAAAGAGATTGTAGAGAATTGGCAATTTTTTCTTCAATTAGAATTTCTTCAATTGGTATTTTTGGTAACACTTAACCTGTGAATTCACTGTGGCCTAGTGCCTTCTGATTTGGAAGTTATTAATTATTGATTCAATTCCTTTAATAGATATAGGCCAATTCATGTTATCTGTTTTTCCTTATGTGAGTAAGTTTTGGAATAAAGTTCACAATACTCTATAATGATCCTTTAAATATTAATGGAATGTTTCTCTATTGATTTCCTGTTATCAATTTCACTGACATCTGCTCTAGTTTGGATTGTCTTTTCTTTGCCTTACTTGGGATTTAATATGCTTTCTTTTTCTTAGTTTCCTAAAGCATGATTTTAACTATTAGTCTTAGATTTTTCTATTTGTTTTGCATATACAGGAATTGCTATAAATTTATCTCCAAGCACCAGTTTTACTGAATTCCATAAATGTTGATAATACACATTTTTATTTAGTTCAAGATATTTTATAAATTTCTTTTGTGACTTCTTATTTGATCAGTGTGTTATTTAGAAGTGTGTTAGCTAATCATCAATTATTTTGTACTTATTTTGTACTCTTGTTTCCAATTTAATTTAATTGTGGGTTGAGATAAATATACTTTGCATAATTTTTGTTCTTTTAATTTAGTTAAGGTGTCTTTTATGACTCAGAAAATGTCCTATCTTGATGAATGTATCATACCGTCTTGAGAAGAACATATATTCTTCTATAAATGTATGCAGTATTGTATAGATGTCAGTTAGCCCCTGTAGATTGATGTCTCTGTTTAGTTCAACTGTGTCATCGCTGTTCAGTTCAACTATGTCTTTACTGATTTCCCACTTCTTGCATCTGTCAATTGCTGTTAGAGGAATATTAAAATCTGCATTCATATTTTTTGAAGATCTATTAATTTTCTTATATTTTGACACTCATTTATTGGGTACATTTACTCTAAAGATTGGATCTTCATTCAGATTGGATACCCTCATCATTATGCAGTACTTCTGATAATTTTCTTTGCTATAAAATCAGCTTATTAGAAGCTAATGTAGCTATTTCAATTTTCTTTTTATTTAAGTTAGCATGGCATATCATTCTCCATTCCCTTATTGTTACTTTATATGTGTCTTTATATTTAAAGTAGTTGTATAGACAGTATATCATTGGTTCTTACTTCCCCACTTTAATAGTTGTAGTCTTATAGTTGATGCATTTAGTCCATTGGTATTTAAAGTGATTACTGATATAGTTAGATTAATATCTGCCATAATTGTAACTTTTCTATTCATTGTATTTCCTTTTTTCTTTTGTCTCTAACTCTTCTGTCTTCTCTAGCTTTATTGGAGCAGTATTAGTTCACATAATTGTTTACTCTTTTCTTCTCTTGGCATACTACTATGCTTATTTTAATTTTTTAGTGATTGCCTTTAATTTTGCAATCTACATTTGTAATGAATCCAAATCTTCTTTAAAATAACACATTATGCAAGAAAAGGATAACAGAATATTCTGTACCTTATAACATTTGTTGCCATCCATTTATCCATAAGCTTTAATCACCAAATTCTTGCTATTGTTATTGTGAACAAACTGTGAGCTATTAACATAGTTAACAATAAGAAAAATGAGAGATTTTACTTTATCTTAATTTATTCTTTAATGCCCTTCCTTTCTAAATAGTCAGATGTAAACAATGTTGGCAAGGCAGATATACTCACAAAAAATTTTCTCAATCTTGTTTGTAAAAGTCTTTACAAAAAATAATTTCACTGGATACAGAATCTAGATCTAAGGAGGATTTTGCAACACTTTAAATTTATCATGCCTGGTTTCGATAGGGAATTTCAGTGTAATCTTTGCTCCTTTGTAAGCCAGGTTTATTTTTGCTCTGGCTATTTTCAAGACTTTTCTCTGTCATTGGTTTTCTGCAGTTTGAAAATGATATCACCAGGGATAGATTCTTTGTTTGCTTTTATTTACCCTTGTTGGTGTTCTCTGAGTGTCTGGATTTTTTATTTGATGTCTATCATAAATTTGAGGGAAGTTCTTAGTTATTCTTATTTTAAATATCCCCCTAATTTTCTCTCCTCTTGTTGCACAAGAGCTGCACAGATAGGTGTAAAGTGTGAGGGAGTTCAGATGCAATCTATGATCCCATGGTTAAGTCTCAGTCTTCAAGTCTGTGCCCCTGGCCTTCATTTCTGCAAGGAATTCTTGAATGTTACACTTGTTAGGTGGGATGGTAAACTATATAGGACAGGGGTTGTATACTTCCCTTCTTCAAAATCTATTAGGCTTTAATAAAGTACACAATCTGCTTTGCTTACAATAGTATTTGAAATTATGTCCTGATAGGCCTATCATAACTTAAAAATATCATAAATTAAAACTACATTTATGTGACAAACCTACAGAAAGAACATAACAGCTTAGTCTGGTCTACCTTAAACATGAGCAAATACTTACCAACATTAGTTTACAGTTGGATAAAGTGATCTAACATAAAACCTGTTTTATAACACAGTGCTGAATACCTCATGTACTTTATTGAATATTGTACCTAAACTGAAAAATAGTATGGTTGTACTTTCATACCACTGCAAAGTTGAAATCATCTGTAGTTTTTCTCAATGGTTGGCCTTATTAAGAAGATTAGATGCTCTGGCATATGTTAAAATATCTACTTTTCCCCTTCTCTTACCAAACACACTAGAGTTCATCTCCTTTGTCCCCTAAGACTGGGCCTCCCTACTGTTTCCAAGTCTCAAGCTTGTCCATACTGACCTCCAGCAATTTGTCACTTACAGTTTAAAATTCCCTACCCTGATGGCCCTCTTTGATTTTCTTGTTAATTTTTTTCTCTTCCTCCTTTCTTGTAAAGAGGTTTCATAAAGTGTTTTTAGTACTGAGTTTACCCTATTTGATGTTAGAAAAGAAACCAACTTTGAAAAGATGTAGAGAAATAAGGAGTGAAGGATCAAAGTGACCTGTTCAAAAGCCTCTATAATAAGCTTCAATGATTCCTTGGCTTTCGTTTGTAATAATTTTGTGCTATCTGAGAGAATCATGTGGTTCTATTCATGATAAATGAGTCCAGTGCCAAGCACAGAGTGCCAATCCTGGGCTCAGATTTTGTGTAGCTTTGACTTGGTACATGGTACAGCATACTTAGAGCTGTAACTTGCTCTTCTAAGCAAATCTTAGGGACATGCTGGGCACTGTCTGCCTTTCAGGACTACAGTGTATATAGAGGGGAATATTTACCATTTCTATTCTGCATCTGTAGGAGTACTGCTTTCTGTGCCAGAATAATGATGCCAATCAACTGGGAAAATTATAAAATTACTTCGGATTTGAATATTGTAGGTTATATTAGCCAATGGATTATATTTTCTAAGAAATAACGGAGAGAATTGGAAAATAAACTAGTTGGAAAACTCATCTGCTAACCATCATACTAGATCTGGTAATAGAATTTCCATGAATATACAAGCCATATCTCAACAAAAAGGCAATGTAATATAATTATTGTAAAATGTAATTATTTAAATTCCTCATTGTAAATTTAGAAAAAGTCAAAAGGGTAAAGAAGAAACTAAAATTAAATTCATGTCATAACTACTGTACACTGGCAGTATTAATTTTATATTCATACCATGAGAAATTACCACAAATGTAGCAGCTTCAGGTGAAACAGATTTATTACTGTTATAGTCTCTTAGGTTAGAGATCAGTTGGCCTTGCCTGACTTGTCTGCTCAGAGTCTCACAAGGCTGTGTTCTTGACTAGAGGATCCACAGGGAAAGGTACTTCGAAGAAAACTCTGGTTGTTGGTAGGTTCAGTTGCCTTTGGCTGTATGGCTGAGGTCCTTGTGTCCCTGCTGGCTGTTAGCCAGAGGCTCTCTCAGCCTATCAAGGCATTGTGATTCCTTGTCATTGGCTGTCCATCTTCAAATCAGCAACAGTGATTCAAGTCTCTCCCATGCTTGACCCTCTCTAATTTCTGCTGATATATCTTTTCTGTCTCCTGTTCGAGTAACAGACTAGATTTTTAATGAGAGAAAATTGAAAATCCATTAATTATATCTGCAAAGTCCCTTTTGTCCTCTAAAGCAACACTGACAAATGTCAGGGATTAGCATGGGTATCTTTGGGAGGACCATTTTAGCTGTTATCACATGTTGATGTCCACCAGTTTTCAATGTATAATACATTAGCATATACTTGGAAAAATAATAGACTAAGAATGCACTGGACATGCTGAAATTGAAACCCAACATCTTCATGAAGCTATGTGGGTGGCATCTTTGCATGTTTTGAAAGATTGTGTATCCTTCTTGTTCTTGGCTTAGTGTCAAGGACATTGTAGTAATCTTGTTTGGGAGTGAGTAGTGCAACATAATTTCATACCCAGGACACATAAAGCACAGAAATTGAGGATGACTTGTCATCATCTTAAACATTCTGGATTACATACTGGTCAAGTACAGTTGCTTGTACTAATTTACAGACTTTTTCTTTCTTTTTTTGTTATTCATTTATTCACATGTACATACATTGCTTGGGTCATTTCTCCCCGCTGCCTTCCTCCACCACCCTCTCCCTTCCTCCCTCCCCCGTCACTTGCAGGCAGAACCTGTTCTGCCCTTATCTCTAATTTTGTTGTAGAGAAGACATAAGCATAATAAAGAAGACAAAGCATTTTTGCTAGTTGAGTTAAGGATAGCTATACCGAGAGATTCCTAGCATTGCTTTCATGTACAAATGTGTTACAATCCAAATTGATTCATCTCTAACTGATCTTTACACTGGTTCCTGATCCCCTTCTCCTGTTGACCTCTGTCACTTTAAGGTTTCTGTATTAGTTTCTCTACAGTGGGGACATCAAACGCTTTCATGTTTTGGCTTTTCTACCAATTCCCATATATCCCGTATGTGCTCTCCCCTTGTCATGTGATCCAAGTCCAACCACATTGCTGCATTTACTCTAAATCTAAAGTCCACATATGAGGGAGAACATATGATTTTTGGTCTTCTGAGCCTGGCTAACCTTTTTCAGAATGATGTTCTACAGTTCCTTCCATTTACTTGCAAATGATAAGATTTCATTCTTCTTCATGACTGAGTAAAATTCCATTGTGTATAAATACCACATTTTCTTGATCCATTTATCAGTAGTGGGGCATCATGGTTGTTTCCATAACTTGGCTATTGTGAATAGTGCTGCAATAAACATGGGTGTGCAGATGACTTTGGAGTAACCTGGTCTACGGCCATACCTCCCTGAATGTGCCCGATCTCATCTGGAGTAACCTGTGTCGCATTCCTTTGGGTATATCCCCAGGAGTGGGATTACTGGATCATATGTCAGATCTATGTTTAGATTTTTAAGAAGCCTCCAAATTTTTTTCCAAAGTCATTGCACCAGCTTGCATTTCCACTAGCAGTGTACGAGAGTTCCTTTTTCCCCCACATCCTCGCCAACACTTGTTGGTGGTGGTGTTTTGATGATGGCTATTCTAACAGAGATGAGGTAGAATCTTAGTGTGGTTTTGATTTGCATTTCCTTTATGGCTAGAGATGGTGAGCATTTTTCATGTGTTTTTCGGTCATTTGAATTTCTTCTCTGGAGAAAGTTCTGTTTAGTTCAGTTGCCCTTTCTTTATTGGCTCATTGATTTTAGGAGAGTTTAATTTCTTAAGTTCCCTGTATATTCTGGTTATCAGTCCTTTGTCTGATGTGTAGCTTGCAAATATTTTCTCCCACTCTGTGGGTGGTCTTTTCAGGTTAGAGACCATTTCTTTTGTTGTGCAGAAGCTTTTTAATTTTATGAAGTCCCATTTGTCCATTCTTTCTCTTAGTTGCTGAGCTGCTGGGGTTCTACTGAGGAAGTCCTTGCCTACACCTATTAGTTCCAGAGTGTTTCCTTCTCTTTCCTGCACTAACATCAGAATTTTGGGTCTGATATTAAGATCCTTGATCCATTTTGAGTTAATATTAGTGCAGGGTGATAAACATGTATCTAGTTCCAGTTTTCTGCAAGCAGATAACCACTTTTCCCAGCAACATTTGTTAAAGAGGCTGTCTTTTCTTCATCGTATGTCTTTGGTGCCTTTGTCAAAAATAAGGTGGGCATAGCTATGTGGATCCATATCCAGGTCTTCTGTTCTGTTCCACTGGTCTTCATATCTGTTTTTGTGCCAGTACCATGCTGTTTTTATTGCTATTGCTTTGTAATACAGTTTGAATTCATCAGGTGTTGTGATACTCCCAGTATTGCTCTTTTTGCTGAGTATTGCCTTGGTATTCATGGTCTCTTGTGTTTCCAAATGAACTTTAGGGTAGATTTTTCAACCTCTGTGATGAAAGTCATTGGGATTTTGGTGGATATTGCGTTGAACATGTAGATTGCTTTTGGTAGTATAGCCATTTTTACTATGTTGATTCTACCAGTCCATGAGCATGGGAGCTATTTCCATCTTCTGTGGTCTTCCTTGATCTCTTTCTTCAGGGATTTGTAATTCTCCTTGTTCAGGTCATTTACTTCCTTTGTTAAGTTTACTCCTAGGTATTTGATATTTTTTGCATCTATTGTAAATGGAATTGTTTCCATATATTCCTTCTCAGTTTTTTTGTTGCTGGTGTATAGAAAAGCTAATGATTTTTGTAAGTTGATTTTGTATCCTACTACCTTGCTATAGCTGTTTTATGGTGTCTAAGAGTTTTTGGATAGAGTTTTTTGGGTCTTTAAGGTATAGGATCATATCATCTGCAAATAAGGATATTTTGACAGTTTCTTTACCTGCTTGTATTCCTTTTATTTCTTCTTCTTGCCTAATTTCCCTGGCAAGATATTCCAGGACAATGTTGAATAGGAGTGGGGACATTGGGCACCCTTGTCTCATTTCTCAGTTTAGGCAAAATGGTTTCAGTTTTTCTCCATTAAGTATGATGTTGGCTATAGGTTTGTCATATATAGCCTTTACAATGTTGAGGTACATTTCTTCAATTCCTAGTTTTCTTCGAGCTTTTTTCATGAAGAGGTGTTGGATCTTGGCAAAGATGTTTTCTGCATCTATTGAGATGATCAAGTGGTTTTTGTCTTTGCTTCAATTAATATGTTGTATTACACTTATAGATTTATGTATGTTGAAACACCCTTGCATCCCTAGGATGAAGCTGACTTGATTGTGGTGAATGATCTTTCTGATGTGTTGTTGGATTCAGATTCCCATTATTTTATTGAGGATTTTTGCATTGATGTTCATTAAAGAGATTGGTCTATAGATCTCCTTTTTGGAGGTGTCTTTATCTGGTTTTGGGATGAATATAATACTGGCTTCATAAAATGAGTTAGGCAGTGTTCCTTCCTTTTCTATTTGGTGGAAAAGTTTAGGAGGTTGGTATTAATTCTTCTTTAAAGGTCTGATAGAATTCAGCAGTTAATCTATCAGGTACTGGACTTTTCTTTTTGGGAGACTCTTAATTGCTGCTTCAATTTCAGGTGATTAATATCCTCTTGGTTCAGTTTTGTGTGGTCATAAGTTTCTAGTAATCTGTCCATTTCTTCAAGATTTTCAAATTTATTAGAGTATAGGCTCTCAAAGTATATAAACTCTGATGATTTCCTGGATTTCAGTGGTGTTTGTTGTTATCTCCCCCTTTGCATTTCTGATTTTACTGATTTGGGTTTTTTTCTTTCCTCACTTTAGTCAGGTTTGTCATGGGTCTGTAAATCTTATTTATTTTTTCAAAGAACCAGCTTTTTTTTCCCCCCTGATTCTTTGCATGGTTTTTTTGTTTGTTTGTTTCTATTTCATTGATTATATTGATTTTATTTTAGTTATTTCTCTCCTGCTTGTTTTGGGATTGGCTTGTTCTTGTTTCTCTAAGAGTTTGAGCTGTAGTATTAGATTATTGATTTGAGATCTTTCTGTCCTTTTAATATATGCATTCATGGCCATAAACTTTCCTCTTAGGACTGCCTTTGCTGTGTCTCCTAGGTTCTGGTAGGTCATGTTTTCATTTTCATTGACTTCCAGGAAACTTTTAATTTTCTCTTTTATTTCATCAATGACATATTGATCATGGAGCAATGTGTTTTTTAGCTCCTAATTGTTTGTGTGTTTTTCTGCTCTTTTTGTTGTTGATTTCTAGTTTTAATGAATTGTAGTCAGATATAATGCATGGAATTATTTCTGTTTTCTTATATCCGCTGAGGCTTGCTTTGTGACCTAAGATATGATTAGTTTTGGAGAAGGTTCCATGAGCTGCTGAGAAAAATGTATATTGTGCAGAAATTGGATAAATATTCTGTAGACATCATCTAGTTCCATTTGAGCTATGGTGTGATTTAGTTCTAAGATTTCTTTATTGATGTTTTGTTTGATGACCTATCTATTGGTGATAGAAGGGTATTAAGGTCTCCCACTACCCCTTGTTGGAGTTTATATACATTTTTACATCCTTTAGAGTATGTTTGATGAAATTGGATGCAGGGACATTGGGTGCATTTACGTGGATAATTGTTACTTCCTTCTGGTGTATTTCCCCTTTCATTAGTATGGAGTGTCCTTCTTTATCTCATTTGATCAATGTAAGTTTGAAGTCTACTTTGTCTGAGATAAGTATTGCTAATCCTGCCTGTTTTCTGAGTCCATTGGCTTGGTAAATCTTCTTCCAGCTTTTCACTCTTAGCCAGTGCTTGTTTCTGTCAGTGAGGTGGGTTTCCTGTAGGCAGCAGATTGTTGGATCTTCCTTTTTAATCCAGTTTGCCAATTGGTGTCTTTTGATGGGGGAATTTAGTTCATTAACATTCAGTGTTAGTATTGATAAGTACGTGGTGATCCTCTCATGTGTTGTCTTTGTTGATTAAGAGTTTCATTATGTGTAGCTGAAACAGTGTTACTCTTTGCTTTCTTGCCTTTTCTTCTCCTGTGGTTTGGTATTGCCTGCCCTTTCATGGTTTTGTTCGCTTTCATTATCTGTGGGCAGGATTCCTTGGAGAATCTTTTGTAATGGTGGCTTGGTGGTCATACATTGTTTTAATTTCTGCTTATCATGGAAGATTTTTATTGCTCCATCTAGTTTGAATGATAGTTTTGCTGGGTAGAATATCCTAGGATTGAAGTTATTTTCATTCAGTGCCTGGAATACCTCACTCCATGCTTTTCTTGCTTTTAAGGTTTCCATTGAGAAATCTGCTGTGATTTTTATGAGTTTACCTTTGTATGTTATTTGTTTTATCTCTCTTACAGCCTTCAATGTTCTTTCCCTAGTCTGCTTGTTGTTTTAGTGATAATATGTTGTGGGGCAGTTCTATTTTGGTCAAGTCTGTTTTGTTCTGGAGGCCTCCTGTACCTGAACAGGTATAGTTTTCTCTAGATTTGGGAAATTTTCAGTTATTATTTTGTTGAATATATTATGCATTCCTTTTGCTTGCACCTCTCCTTCTTCTTCAATACCCATGATTCTCAGGTTTGTTTTTTTGTGGAGTCAGTGAGTTCCTGCATATTCCTTTCACAAGTCTTGAGTTTTTTGACTAATAGTTCTTCAGTTTTTCCTTTAATTACCATTTCATCTTCAAGTTCTGAGATTCTGTCTTCTGTTTGTTCTATTCTGCTGGAATGGCCTTCCATTTTGTTTTTAATTTCTGTTTCATTCTTTTTTCTGAGTTTTTCCATATTGTGGGTCACTTTTTCTTTAATATTGTTAATTTTCATCCTTAATTCATTTATCTCTCTGTTTATGGTGTTCTGTGTTTCATTTTGGTGTTTATTAGTGCTCCTGTGATTTCATTTATTTGTTTTTGTGTTTTCTCATATTTTTTATTTTTGTTGTCTTGCAATTTCTTGAGTGCCTCCTGTATGTTTTGGTTGGTCAAGTCTAGTAACATCTCTGAAATTCTCATTGATTACTTGCAGAATTTCTTCTTTCATGTTGTTCTTGTTGGCTTCATTATATTCCTTGGTATATTTTACATTTGTTTTGCTGGAGTCTGAATCTGGGTACTGTTTTTTTCATTTCCCTCTGAATCCTGTACTAATTTATTTTGGGGGGGGAGAATGGTTTCCATCTTTTGTTCATCTTTCCATATTTCCACTAGGTACCGTTTTTGTCCCTGAACTATGTGTAATTTAGTATTAGCTGAGTTACAATAGTAATACTAACAAAACCAAGAAAGAAGGAGAAAAAAGAGAAAGAAAAAGAAAGAGAAAAGAATGAAAAAAATGGAGAAGCAAAGAAAACAACAGGGAGAGATGGTGGACAATTAAGCAGCAAAACAGATAGCCAAACCCTTAAAAAAGGCCAAAAAAAAAAAATCACTGGTTCTGGAACAGCAGAATTATAATTTTAGTTCTTCTGGTGTTACTCCTTTAGCATCAGCCCTGTCTGTCTGTCTCCTAGGCAGGTTTGGAGACTTCCTTTAGCAGGCAGTGAGCAGGCAGGGTCCCAGAGGCCTGGAAGTACAGCAGTCTGGTAGGCTTGCCTTGCAGGAGGCTTGTGGAGTGGCTATCCAGCAAGCCTGAAAAGTGGGGGCCTGACAGGCCTGCAGGGCAGGGCCCAGTGGTTCAGAGATCCAGCAGACCTGTGTCACAGGGGCCTGGTGGAGCAGTGGCCTGGTGGGCCTGACGATTGGGGGCCTGGTGGGCCCATGAGGCAGAGCAAAGAACCAGCAGGGGCCTGGTTGGTCTGTGAAGTGGGTTCCCAGCAAAGCAGAGATCCAGTGGGCCCACGCAGACCTGGGGCCTGGTGGGCCTGAGTGGCCGGAGGCCCAGCGGAGTAGAGGGGTGGCTCCTTGGGCCTATTGGTTGGGGCTTGGCAAGCCAGCCGTTCTTTTAGTAAATTGTGGCATGGAGAAGCCTTCCACAAGCTAGGGGTTCAGAGTACTGAAGTTTTGGCTTTCCCTGGTGCTTTACCTCTGCCAAGTACGGCTCCAGTGTCTCAGCAAGGTCCCTGAGTCACGGAGCTCACAGTCTGTGGCTGTGTCCCAGTCACCATCTTCGATCCTCCTCCTTTTTCTTTCTTGAGAGGGAATATGTGCCTAACTTTGACCTGACTATAATTCATGATACATGCCCTGACAAGAGGAAAAAATGAAGAAGTTTTGTTCACATCTAAACTAATGTATAGTTTTTAATGACTGTGCTGTATTCTGTTGTCAGGAAGGAGAAATATTTTAGCCAAATCTAAGTTTTTGAAGTAATAGATAATCAATAATTAATACTAACTGATTGTAACTCAATAGTTTTTGAATATTTTGACCAAAGAGTTACTAGGACCAAAATATAAATACTCTAATTATTGTAAATATAAATTGTCAGGTTTCTGTCTAAAAAAAAATTGACATTCTCATCCATGTTATACAAAAGGCCCTATCCTATGAAGTCATCTCCAGAAAATTGATATTCTTCAGTTTTAATATGGGCTGATTGCTTTAAAACATATTTTGTATCTACTAAGTATTAATTCTTTTAGATTACAATGAGTTTTCATCTATAATGTCTCTTCTTTTAAAATTCTCTTAACTGGGTCTTTCTTTCTTTGAGTCTTCTTCCTTCCTTTCCTATTTGCCCTCCCTGTCTCCCTGTCTGATGTATCATTTTATTTGAAAAAATATGAGTACTATTAAAATGTATAGCACATTGTGAAAATTTCTCAATAAAACCCACTGTATTGTGCAAGTAATATGCCAGTAAAATATATAGCTAGTCATATCCAGTAAAAATAATCATGATATTAATCTAAAAATAAATTCCCTTTTCATTTTGGATCCCAAATAAGAGGGCATTACATGGCTTTCTAGAAATGTGCAAATATTAGGGAAAATATGTCAGTAATTTACCTTGATGAATAATGCCATGGATCTTGAAAATTCTCAAAATCGATATCAGTGGGATTTTTTTTCCTTTGCACAATTTGGAATTAATGTCTTTTTTTTATTTGGAAAATAAATTCTGCCATTTAATGAAAGCTTTTATTTATGAAGTATTGAAGTTTCCCAAGTGTCTTCAAAACTTAATTTTTTTGTTTTATTTATTTATTTTATTTTATTGTTTTTACATTTACTCACATGTGTATACATTGTTTGGGCCACCTCCTCACACTCCCCTCTGATTCTTACACGATCTTAGCTTCATAGTGTAAATTTATGTACATTTAAAATATGTATAAAGTGCAGATGAGTCTACATTTCTCAGCTGAAGATTTTGAAAATGAAGATGTGTATTAATGTCCTACAATATTTGTGCCTCCAAAGGTGCTACTGGGCATCACTGGGTGCTCCAGGAAATGTTGTGTTACCCTGAAGCATAAAGCATTACTAATTTTTTTTTAATATAAAACAAGTATGTTTTCTGAACTCAGGGTAATTCTAGGTCCTCAAGATTTCTCTCTAGCTCACTAGGTCACAGAGTTTCAGTCTAATAGTTTGAGAAGTAGAGTTTACTCTGCTATGGGCATAGTTGTTGCTCAGTAGATACAAACAAGACCAAATTCTTGCATCCAATTGGGAATAAACATTCTCTAAGAGTGTTACTTCTCTGTTAATCTTTGAGAGATTGTAATTCAAAATGTACTTTGTGAAATATTCAAAAGCGTTGGTATTTAGTAAAGCATTTTATGAAATGGGGATGCATATATTATATAATTGTATATAAAGTATATTATATAAATATATTTTTACACATTAAGTTCTTCATGTAGCATATGTAATATTTTAAGGGCTCAGATCTGTAGTTAAATAGTTCATTTTTTAGTTGAATTTGAATATTCAGGCAAACATTAAAATTACAGAAGAGGCTACCACCACATTAACAATGGACCACATTCGCTACCTTGTGGAACACTCATATTTCATAGAGGCCATGCTGGAAAATTGTTGTTCTGGTGCAGATGTGTTAAGTAGCACTTCTGTTCAATGTGGCATGTTTATGCTCTATTCTATTTATAGCTATTTATTTTACAAGCTTCAGATACAAAACTTTAAATTATAGAGCTTTATGTCATCTGCCAGAATTAATTTTAAAATTGAAAAATGTTAATAAATTGATTTTTAAAAAGCTAAATTACATTTAAGAAGTATTTACTTGCTCTAATTTTGTGGATTAGAAAAATTTCTAATAAATAATCAGTACTTACTGAACACTAATATATGCAGTTTAGTGCTTTATAATGATTTTCTAACAGGCAAGGAAAAGGAAATTAAGAAAGATAAGTAGCATGCATGAAGTTTAGAGGTTTGCAAGTGATAGGAGCAAGATTTGAATCCAATTTATAACTACAATTCAGTCTTAACCATCATTCTACCCTGCTACAATTGAACCAAGCATTTTCCCCTTCCATTTATTCTGTTCTCTACAAAATATGATTCTCAAAATTTAATTTTCATTCACATCTCCTAAAAGACTAATATATAAAACACAAATTATTAAACCTGACTCCAGAAATCCTGCTGGTTAGTGTGGGCAGTTCCTGAGAATTTATGTTTCCATTCCCATGTGACTTTACTGCTGCTTATTCAGGGACATAGTTTGAAACCATTGTCTTATAGTTTCTTTTGTGCTTACTGAAAAACAGGTTGTGTCACTTGTTAGGATATCATTATCATTGTATACACCTGTTTTAGTTAAACTAGATTAAAAAATCTGTGAGTCAGCCCAGATGTTGCTGAATTAGAAATGATGTTAAATATTCCAGTATCATCTTAAAACACTCTTTAATTACCTATCACATAAATGTTGTAATTAATTTATTATTCATCACCATAACTGGCAGAGCTACTTCCCTCTGTGTAGATGTAGTTTGTGCATTTAGAAGTGTATTCTGGGAAACTCACTGATACAGATTCTGACTATAAGAATAGACATAAAGGAAAATATCTAGTTGCACAGTTAGGAATGTATACGAAATCTTCCAAGGAAGCAGCAAGGACTCTCTTCATGTATTTATACTCAATTTAATTCAGTTATTTTGTCTTTATATCCATTTCCTCGTTATTCATGACATGTTCTTGCTTTTCTTTCTAACTTCACCTATGGGCTGTTGAATAAGAAGTATTAATGTTGCACTTTATATTTTATAAATTTTGGTAAATACATTTGTTCAAATAAACACTTCCTTGTAGGATTGTCTTTATAGCCTCAAGTGGAACATTTGAAAATAACTATTGCTTAAATAACAACATTGTTTAAATCTATTCTAGATAGATTTAAATTTTATTTTTGCAGGAAAATGATGCTTTAAGGACTCAATAGAATCCATTACAAGTACTGTATTTGTGTCAGGAAGGATCATTCACTTCTAACTCTGCATTCTAAGTTTCAAGATTTAGGATTCATATTAACACAACAAAAGAAAGAAAGAACAAAAATCTGAAAGGATATGATAAAATCTAGCCATATAATTTTTGGTGGAGAAGAGGAAGAGAGAGGCAAATAAAATGGAAATGCCAGTTACCAGATCTGATTAATTTATAGTCAGTACATATGTTGCGATATCACACTCTCCTCACAAATATGTATAATTATTACATGCAAATGAAAAGAAAAGTCAACAAACAATATTTCATGCTGATTACCTTAGTTATTCTTGCAGTAAACTACTCACATTAGTGAGTGACAAAACGCTACAAGAATACCAACATATTCTAGATACTGTTTAAAATACTAATATGCCTAGCCCCAAAAAGTTACATTTAGACAAGTCACACATACGCTACACACACACACACACCTCACAAATATGAGTGCCACGTGCAAACAATGAAAAACTCCAAGGCAATGTCCTTCAACATGTTTTTTAAAATCCATTATAATTTCCCAGAAAACATCATTGCCATAGTAACTTGAAAGCCATTTGTACTAAAAATTAAAACAGACTTCTTTTGCTATGCTGGTTATTGATTATTGTTATGTCCTATTACTGAATTTGATTAGATGCAGTATTTTATTTTTACGCTGGAGACCTTGACTATAAACACTGAGAAACATGTCAATATTCACTTAACCCCAAAGAAGTGGGTTTTTTCCATTGTCCATTTGTATGCAGTGTTTTCTGTTTTTCCTATGTACCTTAAGCCCACTTACTCATAGCATAGCAAAGCTGAATGCTGTGTCTGTCTACAGGTAATTGCATTTTCCCTTCACTCCTAATCCTAGCCTTCTACATATAAGAAAGTTTATCCTAAATCAGTTTTTACACCAAATGTTTTTATCCTTCACCTTCCTGTTCAATTTTCCCATCTACCAATTCAAAGCATCCCATCCTGCATGATGCTTCCCTGATAAGTTATGCTATAGGCATCTTCTTTGTTGTTCTTACAGCACTTAGTATTGTCATAATGTATTCACTACAAACTATAGCACAATACATAATGATGGACATCAATAGATTACATTTGGTTGAACTATAGCCTTCTATTTTCTATTGTATCATATCTCTCCACCTTTCTGTCAGTACCTTTCAGGCATGAAAGAGGAAAGGACACTAATTTTCAATTGAGTACCACCGGTAGCTCAAACCTTCCATTAGATGCACATCTAGATTTCTTAATATCTGCCAGAGTTTGATGAAGTATGAATTATTTCCACTTTGTATATGAAAAAGTAAAAACCTGAAAGATCAGTAAATTCTTTACATTATAAGTGAATATAAAACTTTTTTCTGTGCATGCATTTTGGGGGATAGAAAAGCCTGGTTATGTTCAAAATGTATTGGTTAAGGGGAGAGCTCTGCAAGTACAGTAATCTTGTACACAGACTTTGCCTGTGCAGGATTGAAGTAAGATCCTCTGCTCTCTCTCACACACACACATATACTCACAACAAGGGCATATGGTTCAAGTTGGGGAGAAGAAGGAAAAGGATAGAGCAGTCTAACCCTTAGTTCACGAGGAAGAGAGAGGCAAGGACCTCTGCAGAGTCAGATCCAAACAAAAATGTCTGCTAGAGGTTAATAAAAAAATCATGTTCTTGATTGCCTTACACGTTAAATCATGTTATGAAGTTTAAAAAGAAAAGCACACATTGCTAAGAGAGATGAAGTTTCTGTTGAAAATTGTCAGAATGAGTGCCCCATACCACCTTGGCAAGTGGCCGAGACCAGGCAGCAAAATGGAGTCTCCTAAGGTTGAGGCTCTAGAGTGAGCCACAAGCTGATTGGTGTGGAAATCACCTATTCATGCTGTGCACCACAAAAATGTCTCAGGTTTTCAATTACACTTTGGGGATTTTTTTAAATTCAGGAAACCAAGAAGTTACTGTCAACATGAGACAAATGGATCTAACATTCCCAGGGGTTGCTCAGGTCAAAATATTTGTTGATTCTAATAAAATCATCTAAACTAGAATATCACTAGAAGAGAGAAGAGAACTTCTCAGGACTCCAGTGAGGATCTGTGCCCTGACCAAGATGCACCTGTGTCCATGTATGTCCCCTTCCCACAGGGACCTTTGGGATTCATGTGGTTATATAGCTTGCCCAGTGTTTTGAACAGATTTCCTCCAAATTGCTTCATTTATTCTAACAGGCCACGGCATTATTGTGATTAATTTGACTATAATTGAGTTTTATTACAAGAGTGACATTTGTCTTTGATTTTGGCAGGGAGCTTGCCTCTTGGTCATCATCATCGCCAGCCAGCCAAGGTTGCGGTGCCAGACACAAATGATAGTCAGCACAGCCAGATTAAGCATGTGTGTGTGTGTGTGTCGGGACTGCAGTAGAGAGAATAAAGCCAGGAGAAGGAAAGAGGAAGAAGCCTGTAAAGTCTCCAGGGGTCATCAGTGATGGATGCTAACTCAAAGTTGAGTGAAGTCCCTAAGCTTAGTGACTACTAGATGGTTTCTGCTAATTCATTTAAGAAGGAATACACTGATATCACCTGTACCTCTCTCACACTGTTTATCCTGAGTTATACCAATTAAACATTTAATATTAAACTGTAGTAAAATTCCATTGAGCATAACAATATATGTATTACACTACTTGAATATATGTATTGTCACTAAACATCACAGACAAATGAAAAATAGGGCTAAATTTTCCATCCACAATTCAACTAAAATAATTTTTAGTGTATTAAAGCTTCCAATTTCAAACTGTGTACAAAAGGCTAAGTTAAACCATATTTATATTATGAACTATTAATCACTAGAATCCAATTTTCCAAGAATTTGTGTCATAATTATATGATAGTAATATGAAATTAAGTATAAAAACATATTAAATGATACAATGCCAATTTTCAATGTCTTGAATAGTGTAGTAGTTTTCATGTAGCTGCTTGAAGCCCAGAACAGTGCACGCTTTTTTTTTCAGTGCTAGGAATGGAACCCAGGGCCTCCCATAGGCTAGACAAGTGTTCTGCTACTGAACTGCATCCCCAGCCCCAAGGCACACTTTTAACAGTGTCTTCTTTAACTTTATTTTAATATGATTTTTTAACTTATGCCATATTTTCCAAATTTCTACCATGATATATGTATGCATACACATGCACACACACATATAGTACTGGGGGTTGAACTCAGGGCCTCATGCTTGCTAGACAGGCACTCTACCATTTGAGCTACTCCACCAGCCCCTTATGCATTGGTTGTTTTATGATTATTATTGTTATTATTAATATCTTGATGGGATTGTAGTTTGCCCTCAGGGCTTCGTGCTGGCAAAGCAGGTCATCTACCACTTGAGCCACACATCTTGACTCCATTTTGCTCTGGTTATTTTGGAGATGGAATTTTGTAAAGTTTTTGCCTAGGCTGGCCTCAAATTGCAATCCTCCCTGTCTCAGCCTCCCAAGCAGGTAAGATTGCAGGCATGAGTCATCAGCATCCAGCATGCAGTGCTTATTTTTGAGATAGGGTCTTGTTTTATGTCCAGGTTGGTCTGGGCCTTGATACTTTTATTTGTACTTTCCCACATAGCTAGATGACAAGTGCACACATTTATGTCTTGGTTGCCATAGGGATTTGTAAACTCCTTTCTTGGGCTGGTTTTGAACTGTGATCTTCCATATCTCTGCCTCCTGAGTAGCTAGGATTACAGAAATTAGTTGCCAACCTGGCAATATAATCAGTTTTAAATCAGAATTTTTTTAAAAAAATTCTAGGGTAAATCAAAGAAGAAGTAAAAATTTTGGCATTAACATTAGAATTCTTTTCCTTCAGTATACCACATGAGACCAAAGTAATGCTGCTATTGGCTGTTCTTTCCATTTAAATTTTACTGTGATTCCAATATTTAAGAAATCCACTAATGTTTTGGAAATGAAGACTTACTATTTAACAAAAACCAAGTGTAGAATGAAAACTGAAGAGTAAAAGTCTGTTTCAGAAACTTTGAAGTCCTGTATCATACTGTGAACTATAAGTAACAGAGTCATACTAACCCCCAAATGTTAGTAAAAGGCAGGGGATATGGGGTGTCTATAATACCAGTGTGATCTAGTGGTATCACCAAGAACTAAGACTCTAAACACATTCTTACAATGACGTTTTCTGTGGTTCTGGTATTCTTAGGAATCATGAAAGCTATCTAAGTATCAGGGATTCATATTTGTAAATGGTAAAATGCAGTTTCCCATAAGCCTTAAAAGGGAAAAATGTAAAATTCTGTCTACCAGACTTTCAGGTGCTCAAGAGCTTCCTAATTGGTCTTCCTGTGATCATTCATTTTTCCTTGGATGATCACTGTTATGGGCTGAATCATGTCTCCCCTAAATCCAGATGTTGAAGTTCTAGCCCCCAGTATATCATAATCTGACTAAAGTTGGAGACAAAGTCATTAAATAGGTAAGTTAAAATGAGGATCAGAGCAGGCTTTCATCCAATATTACTGATGTCCTTTAAGAAGAGGAAATTAGGACACAGATACAGAAGAAAGGCCATCTGAAAATACAGGAAGAAGAGACTTATCTAGAAACCAAGGGTGAGGTCTCTTTGGACTTGAACCCTCCAGAAGTATGAGAAAATAAGTTTCTGTTGTTTAAACTACACAGCCTATGGCAGCTTGCCCTGTCTGCCCTAGCAAGCTAATTCAACTACAAGTCATCATTCTCACCACTGCCTCATTAATAGAAGCATTAGCTCACATCTTTTTTGGTAAGGGTCTTCAATGTGCTGACATTTTTTCTTATAATAATATCAAGTTTTATATACATGTATATATATATATAATTTAATATTCACAATGTCTCAGTGAGATGGAGATTTTCAATTTTTTTTTAGAACACCTTAGCTTAATTAAATTGACCAGTGTCACTGAGAACAGGTGTCCCTGAGTTGAAACAACAATTCTATTTCAGTTTTTATTATTCCATATATATTAAGAGAGTTGGAATCTTTTATTTATTTATATTTTTGGTGGTACTGAGGTTTGAACTCAGGGTCAGAGCTAGGCAGGTGCTCTACCACTTGAGTCAGTCCACCAGCCCCAAGAGTTGGGACCTTGAAGGTTGTGAGGACTTAAAGGTTTGCCTTTTTTGAGGTTCCTATTCCTGTAATTAAGACTATCTGGCTAGGGTAAAATCAGATCTTCTGGAAGTTAGCATCAGGGATAGTGGTGAGAAATGGGGCAGTGAGACTGCCTCATCTTCTCCTGACCCAAGCCCAATGTGGAGGCTTAGTCTGTTTTGTGTTACTACTTGAGACTTTGTAACTTGTGAACTTAGTTTATCTTGATCACAATCCTCATGGCTGGAGGGTCCAAATTGTATGGTACTAGTATCCTTGTAATGACACTGGCTGCATCATTACATATCAGAGAAGCAGAAAGGGAACCAGCAATATGCAGAAGAAGCCAGGCATGTGGTATGGCCTTGATTCATAATAACTTGTTCTCTCAAGACCCAACCCACTCTGGAAGATTTGCATCAAAGGATTTGTGAGCTGAAGCCCCCATCATCCAATTACCTTCCTTCCACTAGGCACCATTTGGTGGACATTTCTACCATCTCACCATCTCAACATCGCCACTGTGGAGCAAACTTCCAGCATGTGAACCCATGGGGAACAAACCAAATCAAAACCATAGCAGGGGCCTTGAAGACAAACAGACTTGGGAAAAATTCCAGTTTTGACAACTGGCCAACCCTGTGATCTCTTACAATTTCACTGAGTCTGCTTTCCCCTTTAAACAACTTCTTTATAGAGGTGTGATGAATCAGTGACCAGCTGCAGCTGAAACAAATAATAACTGAAGAATAAGTTGTTGGCTATTGGTATCACCTAAGACCACACAAGGATGGTTATTCTCCCAAAAGACTGAGATTCCACTAAAACTTCATTAACATTGTCTCACTGAGTATAAAATAAAATTGTTCTAATTAATGTGAAATAGTTTTGATTGAAGTGCGGCAATAAAAATCTCATTTAATCTTAATGGAAGACCTAAGATGAAACTGCCCTTCCTACTTGCCTTTCTGAGAGGAGAAAACTGAAGCTTTCCTAATTCCCAAAGTCAAAGAACCACTGACTGGCATAGCAAGGTCTTAAACTCTGGCATGTCTGACAACAGCATCTGTATTTTCCATAGAAGCTTCTGGCTTCTTGGGTGACCATATGTCTATCTTGTTTTCTCAGAGCCGGAGCACAGGAGTAGGTGAAGGAGAACCTAAGTATTAACCATAGGCTTTCCTATGTCAAGCCACTTGTCACCACAGGATGTGAGATAATTTTCCAGTTCCTTTTCCCTGAGTCAGCAAATGGTCAGCATATGACCAGGGTAAGAAACAGATGAATATGTTTCACATCCTTGCAGAGCCTATGTTGTAAGGATGTAGGATTATCTGTTGTTTATGTAATTGCCTTTTCCTGAATTATATTTTCACATTCGAAAAGGTAGTAAGTATCTGAAAAGTTAGCTTTACTATTTGTCATAATGTCAACACTATTTCTATTCACTAATGGTGCTACCTCATCTAGCTTTGAAGTAATTGTCTTGGGACAGAAAACTTATCCCTTTCAAAATCACAACAACATGACTTTTTGGGGTGGGGTTGGGTTGCAAAGTTGTTTGGATTTTATAGAAACAGTTCATAAATGGAATTGATGAAAATTATTTAACCAAGAAAAATACTGTGTTCAACACATTATCCCACAAATCCTTACTATTGACATTTTGAATCTAAAATGAGAAGTTCTGCAAGCATTACCTTTCCATTCCACAATCTCATGCACGACTTCCTTGAATCTTTGGGAGTCCAAATTTTTTTTTGACTAAACAATGATTAGTTGAGGTCACCACTTATCACAACAACAATGTCACTCAGAATCTTGACATCCTATTGATTCTATTTTCTTTCTTTTCAACATGAGCATTTGATGCTTTGGGCATTGCTCATTTTAAACTGTGGGACTGGAGACTTCAGCATTCTAGAACTTTAGTGTTCACAGTCATGCACCTTGTCTGAACTGGCCACTCAGCCCCAGTCTCCTTTTTCATTACTTCATAAAAGGTTAACCCTTCTGTGTACTATTGCCCTTGGGGATCTGCCCAGATGATCCCTCCAAAATCAACTTAGTCCATCTGTCTCTCTTCCATTGTGAACATTCAACCAAATTTATTTCCTGCTTTATTCCCAGAATTTTCAAAATTGTACTTGATTCTCATTCATTCATCCACTCGTTCCAAATTTCCCTTCTCCCTCCCTCATTTTTTCCCTCCTGCCCTCTCATCCTTTCCTCCTGTCTTTCCCCCTTAACTCTTCTTATTTTTCTCCAGTAGAAAAATCTTGTGTTTCTCACCTTTAATCATGACCAATTCACAGTGAAGAGAGTCCTGGATGAGATCCTGAAGTGGAAAATTAATGCTTATATTACTTCTCATTTTAGGTTCAAAATGTCAATAGTAAGGTTTTGTGGGAAAATGTGATGAACACGGTGTTCTTCTTGGTTAAATAAAAAATACTTTAGCATCTTTTTTGTGCCAACCATTATCTGAGACTGCTGGAATAGCTACCAGGCTCAGCAAGACAAACGGGCCCAACTTGCATAGAATTCTCAGCCAGAATGGAGTACCTACAAGACAGACAAGCTTAGCACCTTCTGCAAAACAGGAAGGAAAGTGGAGGAGTCAGAAACGTGCAATGTAAGACCTTTTCTTTCTAAAACAGGGAATAGGCTTTAAAAGTAATCATGAACACAGTTTTAAATGTGTAATCTCTGCTCAGTGTTTTGGAACACATCTTTCACAGGACAGAGTTCTTAGCTCCAGCCAAATGGCTCATCCCAGACTCTTGGCTAGATAATTGCTTTGATCATAGGTACATGTGACCCTTCCTTTTTATTTATTTATTTTTGAGATAGGGCCTCCCATGTAGTCCAGGCTTGCATGAAATTTGTGATCCTCCTGTTGAGCCTTCCGAGTTGTGGGATTTCAGACATGTGCCACTACACCTTGTCATGCCCTTCTTCCAGAGACAGGTGGGACAGGGGAGGAACACCAGAATGTTGTCTGTAGCCACATCAAAACTTTCAAACACCTTCTTGACCTCCTTTGAATGGCTCCAGAATGACTTCCTTAGAAAATGTTTTGAACATTGGGTTTGCAGAAGAAAGAACTAATATTCAGATCTTTACATCCTCTTTGAGATTTAATTTTGCCATGTGAAAGGTGCAGCTGGTAAGTGGCTGAATCTTTACAGCATTGTTGAAAATTTAAGTGAGATAATACCCATAAAATTCTGGCTGCAGTTAATAGACACATTATTTCTTTACATAGCATGATTTTTGAAATAGTCAAATCTCTCTATGTATATTTTAAAAACAAGAAAAATTCTGGCTTTTTTATTTGCTGTTTTTTTCTTGAATTTCTATGCAGCTCATGCTCAAAACCAGAAAGATTTATATTTAAGGTGGAAACTCTTCTTTGCTCTATTCCATCCTAATTACTACCAAACTTCCCCTTCCTTCCTTATTTTTCCCCTTTAATTCTTTTCACTCTTCCTGGGTGGCAAAATCTAGTGATTCCTACATTTAATCGTGAACAATTAAGTCAGAGTGAAATATCTTTTTAACTCTGGAATGCAAATTAACCTCATACTCTGCCTTATGTAGCCAATAATATAAATTACAGAATAAAATATCAACTAAAATGCATTGAATTGATTTTTCAAATTTGGGGTTTTAACAACTTTTTATTCTAGGGAATTATAAGTTTATACTTGCTATTTGTATTATTAAATATATGAACACACACAAATACATATATATTATATATTTATACTATAGACATGATATTTAATATAAATTTAGTTTTATAGTAACCATAATACAGCAGGCTGACACATTTTTAATTTTTCACTGGCAATATATGTAACAAATGCTTAATAAATTCATAAAATATGAGACCTGTTTTAGTACTTGGGAATCTCAAATATCTCATTAATTTCAAGAAAGTATGAAATGTAAAATATCTACATTTAATAATGCATTATTTGTGTCTAAATATAAATCAAGAAATGGCTGTACCATTGAGTATAAAGGGCTTTCCTGCTGTAGATAGATCAGAAATACATGCACTTTTGAGGAACCATTATCTACTTGACAGTGTGTTAGTTGCCTAGTGACCTTGGCCTCCTCTAATCCTCCAGCAACCCCATTTAACAAGTGCTGATAAACCCATTTAAAGATTAATAAATCGTGTCTCTCTAAACTCCCTTCCATTCTCGAAGCTTGAAAATGGTGGACAAGAGACTTGTGTAATATTTGGACCAAGACTATTTTCTTAATGATTTTTCTTTCCCACCATGCCTTTAGCAAAAACAAAACAAACCCCACAAATCATCAATAAACAATTGTGCCAGAAAGCAATGTCTCTATTATCCAGAATCCATATAAATAGCTATTCTAGTACCAAGATGATTTATGTGAAAAACTAATTTATTCTTCATAGAAATGTGTGTTTAAAAGTTATTTTAAAAACACATGGTATTGCAGCCTTGGAAGTATTGTCAAGAATGAGGGAATCCTTTTTATTTATTTACTTCTTTTTGTGGTGCTGGAGACTCTAGCTCAGGGCCTCAAACATAGTAGCACTGAATGTACCACTAAACTACAACCCTAGCCCCAGAAAATCCTTCTTAATAGAGGGCCCAGCCTTTCTTGGGCAGTTTACACACTGAGTATTTCAGTCTTTGTCCTTGTTTTTCATCTGCCTGATCTTTGCAAAGCAGAGCAGATGTAAATGGTAGCATTCTGAGTCTTTCAATTAGATTTCATGCACCACTGACCCAGACATTTCTCCTCAATCTTATCTGAGTTGGTGGCAGATGTGGGAATGTCAAAAAGCATTTCCAAATTTAATACTGAAGCGTATTGTATGTTGGTTAATATGACCGCAATATATGTAAATGCTAAAATGTGTCATTACTGTAGCAAGAACTGCGATGCCAAAAGGCACAGCATGATTGTGCAGTTTATATCTCTTTACTGTGGTATGTATGGGCCCAGAAGATAAGAAAGGGAAAGCGTAGAGAGTCAATCATGTGTTGGAAATGATGAGTTTCCTAATATGTGATAAACACCAGTGCAGAGCTAATTGGCTTGGATTTGGTCTGCCATTCCCAGGGCTTACCCATGGCATCTTGGTAATACAGCTGAATCTGTGAGGATTGATGCAGATGGGACTTTGATGTCACTGAAGCTGATGGGACCTACAATCAGGGGTCCTCAACATCATCACCTCACTCGGCCTCACCATCAGTAGCTGATTGACTCAAATCATGCTGCAGATTAGCTAATGGAAGAGGCAGTCCATGCAATTTGTACATTATCAGTCAATATTTGTCAATTGATTAGATATGTATAATGGACTTCAGCAGTTTTTCTTTTGAAGTTATCCAAGTTATGTAGGCATAAAAGAAAGGCATAAAATGCACCTATTGATAATCTACCAACTGTATGGTCCCTTGGAATGGTGCAAATTTCAGTGTGCAGAGGGAAAAATTAGGGCCTGAAAAGGCTTCTATGTTGATCTTAAAGGATGTACTAATGTTAAGCAAGGGTTTGAACTTCAGAAATCACCAACAAATTCTTTATCAGAGAGCATGTGCAAATGGTAGGCATAAGGAGACATCCCTGTGCTCACATCATTGAAGATTACTCCTTTTGGCTATAAGTGTGAACTCTTGAGTAAAGCGCATTTAACTAAAAGTCAAGCATTAAAAGAGTTATAAGGGATATTGCAAGTAACATAGTTTTACTTTTCATTGAATGTTTGGGACCCCAACTCCAACACAGAATAAATTCTAGGTCCCTTTATTCCCAGAAAACTGAATGTGACTTTGATTCTTGACTTTGGATAGTCAAGAGCAGAGGCCTACCCATATCCATTCCTTTTGTGCCTGGTTCTCCAATAGTGAGTTTTCCTCTATTGGATTCAAAGTCAACCTATTGGCGCCAGCCTTACTAGTTCCCAGGCATGATCTCCTAGTGCTCAAGACTGTTTCTGTGCATTTATTTTTATTATCAGCTACACTGCAAAAGATCATTCCAAGATTGGTGTAGACACTCATTTTGTCATACTGATGTTGTTTGTAGTTTAGCTCTTTGATGTTATGTTTTAATAAGGCTGCTCCTGACAAGAATACGGGCTGGGTTCATAAAGAGTCTCAAAATGAAATGAGAAGCTCCAGGCATCATTTGGGCTCTGGCCATAGAGCCAGGCTGTATTTCCACCAGTGAATTTCCAGCTGAGGTTGCCCTTCTGCACATTCTTAATGCAATCTGCAGGGCACAGAAGCTGAATATGTCTGGGTTCTCTATTTAAATCACTTTAAGCAAAACAGATTATTTGAGCATATCTGTTACAACTTCCATGCCCAGTAGTAATTTTGCAAAATTACTGAGAATCTATTTCAAGGCAAACTTGGCATTTAAATTAGGAGGTTTTAATTAGCATCTTGACTGCATGCAGTCAACAGCAGGAAAAGAAAGACAGGGGAAAATTACATCAGCTTATTTTTGCTATAGAAAAAAATGAATAAAAGAGTAATACACTGCAAAATAAGCCCATATAACTTGAAGGAAGATGACATGCAATTTCTTGGGATGAGAATAAACTTTATCATATATTTAAGTTATTATATGCTGAAAGATTCTTTTTAAGTCTCCTCACCAGAATAGTCACAAAATACACTTTTCTTCTCCACAGAGGTCCACAGACAGTACCCTATGCTTGCAGTTTTTCTAACACAGGTGCCAAAAGAATGATCACACACATTCCTCCCCTTCCACTGTTAAATTTCACCCATCATTCAAACCTTCACTCAAAACTCACTTCTAAGTTTTGTAAAGATAACTTTAACCACAAATGCTACCTGTGGAGTGAGCACTCTCACAACATCCCATAAAGCTACATGGAAAAACAGTACTGGCATTCATTATTTTATTTTACCAAGCATTATTATCAGCACTTTACTTGCATGGTCTCATTTAATCTTCACAATGGGCCTGAGATATGTGCTGTTATTATGTCCCGCTTTACAAGTGAGGAAACAATGACACACAAAGCACAAGTGCTTTGCCCAAAGTCACAGCCTGTAAATGGATTTGAACCCAAATTCACAGCACCCGAGTAATGAGTTTATAATGCAAGGTGGAGAGAGTGTGGATTAGGAAAGTTGGCCTTGAGTTAGAATGCTTGACTTTCTTGATCTGATGAGGCTAAACAGCATAATACATGCAAAGCATGATGCCTAAGATGCAGCAGACATTTTTAATAATATCTGACTAATCATCATCATATTAAGTTAAATTTCTATGCACATTGCATGTCTAGTTGTCTTAGCAGATCTGTGGAAGGTAGAGTCTGTGCTTCACCATCTTCTTTACAATCATGACATGTTGTCCTCAAGTTAAGCTCTTCAAATATTTGTGGAAGGGGGAGAAATAAATTCTCTTGGAGCACTCAATAATCAGTATTTTTTAAAAACATGTAATAGGACATAGAGAATAATGTATATATTTTTAAATGCTCAATTTGTCATGCCAAAATTTCTACCAACATCTTTCCAGGCATCTTCTTATCAGGTATATCTAGATCAGCGTATTTCCATGATGTATAAACTAAATGGTGTCCTTGTGTGAACAAGCCTCTTTTTTTTAGATAAAGTTTGTAGTGACTTGTGTATTTGAAAGTGATTTAAAAGTAAATAGTTGGTTTCTTTTTAAAAAAAATTCCTTTAAGACTAAATTACTTAAATCCAAAAAGTTGGGCTGCCTTTTCCCAATCTATTATTTATTCAAATCTGTTTATTTAGTGGCAGCATGCAGAAAATACAAAGTCAGAAAATTGAGATATAAGACTGTGAGAATGCTCAAAGCTGGGATTCTTCTCTGGAACCCTGGGGAATTCTGAGTAATGTAATTCAATATATCATTTATTACTCTCCCCTCCCCCCAGGAAATGTTGTTCATTGAACATATTTTAAAGATTTTTGTGTAGTTTGAGACTGCAAAATAGTGATTAGGAAAGGACTATGAGCAATTTCATTTTATATATTTTTAGTTATCAAAAATTAAATTTAACCTTTTTCTGTTATTATTTCACAAGGCTGTTCACCATGTTTCTTTTTAACATTCTATAACCCATTTTATCTTTTGTCCTCAGATGATGCTAAGAACTACTAGATTCTCAGAGTTGAAGCCACAATCTTAAACCAGAGACATGGTGGAAACAACAAGGTTTTAACCATTATAGAAGTTCACTCTTACCAATACAATGTAACTAGACTGTGCTATCAGTTTAGTAAAGGGGGCCACATGGTTTTGATACTCCTGCTAAAACTTTAAAATTTTTTGGCAGTACTGGAATTTGAAGTCATGGCCTCATGCTTTCTAGGCAAGTGCTCTACCACTTGAGCCACTCTACAAGGACTTTTATTCAGCATTTAATGTTTTTTTCCTGCTCCTCTGGTGAGGATGCTGCCCAGAACGCAGATGAAGTTTGGATGTTGGTTTTATTGCAATTTAAAAAGTGTTTCTACATCCACAGTATTAAAAACTCATGGGCAGCAACTTATTAAGTTTGAGGTACAATCTGGGCAACTTTCAAAAGTTAAGAGCCATTGCAGAGAGGAGCTGCAAGAGCTGTCATTTCAGGAATAGTTATGGGATAGGGACTACAACTGAGTCTTTGGAACTTTCTTTACCACTCTGTTCAATGATTTAAATAGCCAGTATGTTGAAAAATAATTAAATTTGTCTTGTGCAGCAGAAGCAAGAGAAAGACAGATTGGGCTCAATAATAAGAAAAATATAAAATGTCACACAGTGTATTGGAAAGAGCATAGAGATTTTATATAAAACATTTGATTCTGAGTTGGGACCCTGGAGCTGCAGCTGTCTTCCCATGAGGGTTAGCCATCTAACATCTCTGAAATTCTTTTCCTCATAAATGAGGATAATACAAATCCCAGTACCACCATATTTTTTTTCAAAAATGAGGGATAATAAAATCTATTTTCTAGACTTCAGGAGAATAAAAGTACTGAAAGATAAATCATTTAGGAAGTTACTGACATTAGGGAGAAACACTCAGAGAGTTAATATAAAATATGCAGTCATCTTCTGGGAATATCCAACAAGAACAAAAAAGGATGGTAAACTGATAAGAGTTTTCCAACACAGACACTTTATGAAAAATGAAAATGTATACTATTTTCCCCAGAGTCTGTTAAGGGATTCCTTTGACAACAATGAGTTGAATAAACTTCCTCAATCCAGATTTAAGAAATTGAAGTTCAAAATATGAAAATTGAGTAATGTGTCTATTTACTGTTGCCTTCTGGAAACAATTTCTTTTCTTTTTTCTTTTTGGGATAGGGTCTGTATCTCAAATTTGAGCTGCCCTCAAATTTGCAATCCTCCTGCCTCAGTCTCTCAAGTGCTGGGATTATAGGCATGTGCCACCACACCCATTTTGAAACAATTTGTTAATCTATATATAAATGGCTGCAATCTGCAAATGTGTAGATTTCAGTCTGGTCAGTGAGAAAGATACAGAGTGCTGTGTGAATTCTAAACCACAACAGTCACCTGAAGATACAGGAGGAATGGAAGTCTTGCTTTGGTAGAACTTTCAAAGCAAGCTGCCCCAAAATGAGCATCTTCCTGAAGGAGGACCTTCCCACCAGAGTGTGGGCTTACAGTTAAAGCTTAGTTGAGCAGTCCCTGGATTGAAAGGTTGCAAAGAGCTTTCACATAGAGATTGGAGAATTGAACTAAGAATGGGTTTCAAGAGTTCTACTCTGCTGTGATTCCTCTGCACTGTAGGACTTAAAACCTTGGAATGGAAGGATGGATCTGTGACTGATGACATTTGAAACTGACAGAATTTTCACAGATAGGCTTGACAAAGGAGGCAGAAAACAGAATTAAATGATTTTGCGATGTAGACTCAGCCTAATTTTTCTTCCTTGTGAAGGAAGAGAAAGGCTATTAGATATATGTTCTAGTGGAGGACATGACATAATTTTGCACAATTCTGAGGAAATGACACCAAAAGCAACCCTTGTAGCAGGAGCCACAATTCATGATTCACCCCCTTCACAGCAGTAGAAGAGACAGAGACTGTAGCATCCAACCACAGCTCCCAGCGGGGAGGATGGCCTTTCTGTTCCCCAACAAAATTGACGAGCCTGTACCTGTACATGTGTCAAGAAAATGATCAGATCTTCAAATCCCAAATTAATCAGGAATAAGAGGAAAATGGGAGGGGCAGAAGAGTAAGATGTCAGAGAAAAGCAAGTAAAGAGGTAATCTTAGAAAGTAACAGCAACATGGAAAGCCTTTCAGCAAGCACTATGGGCAGGATGAGGAAAGTTGACAGATTTCATAATGCTCTCCGTTTATTTTTTTAAATAAAAATCGGGAGGGGGCAGAGTGGGTGGTGAAGGAGGGGGTGGGGCAGGGGGGAGAAAAATAAAAAAAAATCGGGTAACACATCACAAAAGTCTTCATTATAGGAAAAAAGAAAGAAACTATGCCAGGTTTAGTTTTATCACCTGAACAGAGCTACTGCTCATCTTTGAGTAATTTCCTTCCACTGGTTATTTTCAGTATAAGAATTTATAGTTGAAAAATAAGTTAAAGGCCAGTTTTAGATTTAGTTTGCAAATGAATCCAGAATATTTCTCTTGGTTATTATAAACTCTTTAAAGCCACAATTTTTATTGTTATATATTATTCCTTAAATACATACATATTATTCTCTCACCTTCAGTTTTGGGATAATGAGGTGTTCTTCCATTATCTTTACTATTCAAAAATTTTAAAAATTATATTTTTGTTCACAAAGTTTTTAAAATCATATTATACTGCTTGTAATAGAATGATTGGCTTTGAATATAATCAAGGTTTTTGTTTAAAATGTTGAGATGGGTTTTCCAGTTGTGTTCAGATAAGCAAATACAGTGTATGACTTTTCAGCATTTCACTTAGGTAGGTCTGTTAGTTACTATAACCTTTCTTTCAGGATAAGGGCTGAGAATTAGTCATTAATCTGTCTCTTGAAAAAAGAATATATAGCACTTTGCAGAAAGCTGCTAATTAATCCTTCTTACTCCCTAGTGAGAGGGAGAGTTAGAAATGTCTCCCCTACAGTGTCGACAATGAAACGTTGCTAATTGATGTGACTCAAATTCCACAGATGCAGGACAGCCCTTCTGCCAGATGAGTAGGTATTCTAAAAATGGCCCATCTGGCTCCAGAGGTTTCCTGGAAGACTCTGTGTGGCTGCCTGTGCCATGCCAGTGTGTCTCTCATAGTAAGCACCCAAGGGCCATGGGCTCCCTTCACTCACTAACCTGTGAGTTTTTAGGCATGAGCCTTTTCTTGTATGTGAGTTTGCTGCAGTTTCAAATGATGGAATTTACCTTGTCTTGAGACAATATTTCAAACTCTCATGTCTAATTTCCCAACATTCAGCCTTATTCTTTGTTCTTTACAAGAGCTCACAAAGACTTTCAGATTTCATATTTTCATAAAACCTGATAGATAGCTCCCTACATCTCTGACAAGGTTAAAGTACTTGCATTATTTTTATATTTGTTTTACTTTTTATTTGAAATTAATTTCAAGCATACCAAAAAGTTAACAAAATAAAAGTGTTTCAAAATACACCAACATACCCTTTTCCCAGGCTCAGCTTTAGATGACTTTTACCACACTGCAATAATTTTCTGTGTATCTGTCAATCGGTTGATCAATATATAACTTTTTGGTTCCATAAATGGTCCTTTTTATAAATTTGTCGATGTGTGTTTCCTCTTAGGTGCTATCAGTGTGGATGAGGAAGAACCAGTTTAAAATCCAGATGGATATCCCTTGATGAAAAATGGCCTCTGGGCATATAGTGTGTACTAGGATTACTATATCCATCTTGTGCACTTAGAAATATACTCTACTCATGTTTAGTTAGATGAGATTCCCTGAGGAATCCAAAAGTCAAATGTTTCAATAGATTTAGAGGGTGAAATATCAGACCAACACAACACAATTAATCATTACCTGGGGAAAGAACAAATGCATTATATACAGGTAATTAGTAACAGTTAGGTCTAAGAAGGGTTTGAACAATGGCCCAGGAACATGTCAGCAGGCTGGTCAAGACACTTAACCAGCTAATACAGAGTGTGTTCCATAGAGAATTCTCTCCCCAGATGGTGACTAGGAAAATGGAGGTGCTAGCCAAAATTGTGAAAGGAATAGTTGGATTTGTTAAGGTACCAAAATATACTGTGAATTTACAAGAAGAAATTGTGCTGGTCAGTGTTTTCCAAGTCTACTTGTCCATATACCTTTTTGTTTACAGAGCAGCTTGTAAACTTAGTTCAGCCTTGGTTAAGTCTCTAAATTATGAATTATAGACAAAGAGCCTGGATTTCCAGTCACATTTTTTAAGAAAGATTTTTAAAACACTGGTAACAGAATACAGCTCAGTGATTAGTACATGGGAGCAAAGAGAAATAAGTTATAAAATCCAGTTGAGCAACCAGACATTCCAAGTGTGGATGTTTGGTATTGATCATCTGAGCACTGAACTAAGAATCAGTAAGTCCCCTAATTATGGCAAGAATTGCCTAAACATGGCAAGAATGAGCCATGTTCAGTGTAAAAGCGGAGCCTTTTTTCTCTTTGTAGGGGTAGTGTATTGGAGGGAATATGAATTTATGCTTGGGCTATCCACTTAAAGCAGAATTGTGGAGAGAAGGAAAGAAGAAACAAGCCAAAAAATACATTTTGACAATATATGTGTGTTTATATATGCACTACACATAAGAATGCATATACGTTTGTATATATTACAGAAAAAAAGGACACACTAGAGTCCATTTATAAATGTTTTTGTAATTATCAGATGTATAGGTCATTCAAAATATTATGTCTATTTTTATAAATTGAAGAATATATGTAAAAAGCTTCAAATAAAGTAGTATTTTTCATTATTTTTAGAGAACCCAGTAAAGGGACCTATAAAAAAGTCAATACTTCCTCCCCTATATATGAAAATAGCTTGCTCAGTTGTCTCTATATATAGAGCACAAGCCAAGTGGATGAAGTGTTGTATGTTACAATGTTACATTGCTTTATGTTATGGGGGATAGAAAAAAGGACAAGCAATCAGTACCTTCTTCCTCAGAGGAGGAGGAAGGAAAGGTATTTGTAACGTGCTCATTAGACCCTGGGAGAGCTATTGGGCATACAGTTTACTTTGAATTGACCTAGAATTTTAGTTTTACAATTAATAATTTAGAAAAAGTAATTATGTCTTTGAAATTTATAAAGGTTAGGTCTAACTGATCTAGAACTTTATTCTTAATGAAATTAGAAAATATACTTCTTTCTACACAGCCAGGCAAGCTTGGTACATGCTTGTAATCCCATCTAAAATAGAGGCAGAGATAGACTGACCAGGCAAAAACAGTAGACCTTATCTGAAAAATAAACTACAGCAAAAAGGGTTGGGTTATAGCTCAAGTGGTAGAGCACGTGCCTAGAAAGTTCAAGGCCCCACTACCACTACCCCTAAAATGGTATGCCTCTATCTTTGAGATTTATAAAGGTAATCAGAAGCTGACTTGAAAATACTTGAGGAAAAGACTCAAGCCCTCATATCTGTGTATGAAACAAACTAAACAATTCAGACAAGAGTGTTTAGGAAAGCCCAGGTATGTGCAGCAAACCTTAACTTTATTTGTCCTCTTACCTTATCCATAGCACTATGATTTTCATTTTGTCTTGTATTTCCCTTGCATCAGAATCTATACGTTTATTTGAAAGGTTCTCTACTCATAATCCAAAGGTATTCAGTAAATTTCTAAAGCTCCACTGGCCCCAAATTCAAGAGCTTTTGTCTTGCTTTAGCTCCTTTTGTTATTTTTGGATTTTGTAGAAATACATACCCAGGCTGGTATTGTCTATTCCCTGGAAAGGGGCCTGTTCTGATCTTCTGAGTCATTATGGGACTGGAAAAGTGTCCTTGTGTTGAGCTGGGGAGAGGATTCATAACTTCCTTTTTTTGTTTATTTGTTTTTTTTAGTGGGCCTGGGGTTTGAACTCAGGGAGCAGGGACTCCACTGCTTGAGCCACACCTCCAGTCCATTTTGCTTTGGTTATTTTGGAGATGGGAGTCTCATGAACTATTTGCTTGGACTGGCTTTGACCCATAATCCTCCTGATTTCAGCCTCCAATATAGCTAGAATCATGAGCCACCAGCACTCTGCAAAATGTTCCTTCTTGTCTGAGCTAATCCTTATTAGGCTCGAAACTGTTTTGTGTCATCATTATCTGTCTTCAACAAACTACCCTTCACTCCTCTCACATATGGCAGAAGCAGGTAAAAACTGTTACTTCAAAATAATAGCTTGGACATCCATAGTATTCTTGTAGTTTAACAACATGAACATTTAAAACTAAAACTCTCTCATCTTTCTCTCTCCTTCTCAAATAGTTCAGTCCTGAAGCCATAGCATGGCGCAAAACAAAGTCTGTATTCAGGATGGTGGCAGTGGCAGCTACAGTGAATTGGGGTTGGGTTTTGGAGCCCAGTGGAGAGAAAAATGCATGCAGTAAGGGTTATGCCTGTGCATCAGAGCTGAGGTGGGTCCATGTGCAGGGTGGCTTAGTGCAGAATACAGTGTCTAAGAGGGTGAGGGAATCTTGGGAAAGGAGGTGGTGGCAGCAATGGAAGGTTGGTTTTCCATAGAAATAGTAGTCCCTAAGTAAATATATTAAGGGCAAAGTGAGTCATGTTTCTTACTATTGGAGATGAGTACAAACAGTGGAAAGGAGAAAGCTCATACTTTTGTGGTATGAGATTAGAATTGCAACTGTTGATTTGCACTTATGGCTTTCAATATATACATAAAGACATATATATATGTATATATATACACACACATATATATGTATATATATGGCTATAAATATATGTGTATGATGTGGTCTGTGTGTACATTCCATTGTGTATCAACTGAGAGATTCTGGGAGCAATGACATTTCAGATCTTGACTCCTAAATATCATTCTTCTAAAAAAAAGAATTGCCTTGGAAAAATGGACAAATAAGAAAAGTGCATGAAAACCCTGGGAAGAAATTATGAAGTATGTTTTGAGATAGAGAATAAAATACTAGTTACTAGGGTAAGGTGAAGATAGGAAAGGAGGATGTGTAGGTGAAAGAATACTATAAATATAATTACACAGTTATGTACATATACATACATAGATGTGCATGTATATACACTCAGATGTATAGGATAAAGAAGTCTAAAGCACTATTTATAGTTTGAGGACTTTAGTTAACATTAGTGTACTCAATTCAAGCCTTTTGCTATATAAGTAGGTTGTGGCTGCTCCTACCACCATTGGGCAGGGAGGGGTCCATGTGAGATGATGGATATGTTCATTTGTTTCACTATAGTGACTATTATATTGTTTATGTGTCCATGTGTCTGTGCATGTATCTTACAGCATCAGGTTGTATACCTTAAATATACACAATGTGTCTCTTAAAACAATGAGGTTGTGTTAGAGGAATACATAGCCTGGTGAAAGAGGCTTAATTTGTGACAAATTGGGGAAACTTAAGCATTATAACAAATACTTATCATAATAGAGTATGATCATGGAATAAAATAAGAAAATAATCCTTGGAAACACAAAGGAATCTACTTCAATATGAATACATCAATCAATAAAATAAATATTTGATGACTAACAGCACATTTGCATAGATTCAGGGTGCATATTCACAAACTATGTATTAATTACAATGGGACTGAGTAATTGTACAGTGGAGAAGCCTCTCATATGTCTATTTAATCAAGTAATCAATGCAAACATCATTAGCTATAGGACAAATCTTATAGAATGGAATCAGAAGAATAAGCCATCTTATCAGTAATGTATAATATAAATCTAATTAGAATACACATCAAGAAATTCCAAATTGAAGTACGTTCCAAAAATTAACTGTCCTGCTGTCTTCCAAAATGGGAACATACTGAGAGTCAAAGGAAGACTGAAGAAATGTCACAACCTGAAGGAAGTGAATGAGATATGACAATTGTGTACAATGCTTAATTCTGACTCAGATCCTTTTGTCATGGAGGACATTATCAGTACAACTGGTGACAATTGAATGGAGTGTGAGCATTAGATGATAGCAATGTAACAAAGTTAATTTCCTAATTGTGATAATTATATTATGGTCATCAGAAAATATCCTCATTTGTGGGAAATACATGCTGAATGAATTACTTGTGGGTGACAAAGCATCAGGTTTCACTACAAAATGCTCTTTGTCCTGGTCCTGCCAGCTTCCCTGGAAGTAAGTGTTGCTTTAAAATTTTAAAATAAAATTAAAGAAGGAGAGATAAAAGATACAGTGCTGAATTCAGTGCAAGCTTGGAATGCAAGTGCTACTCCTGAATGAAATGCTCTTGTTATAGAGGCTGCTGGCATAATTTATAAAGGTTAATAGAGCAACACACTTTCATGCTTTGTTCAAAGGTGAAATTGATTGTTCTATGTACATTTTGCTTAGGCTGGACACTTGGAATTGATCTAAGCATAATACAACCAGGTTGACTTAATTTTTGAGTTTATTAATGATTTGAATGTATATATTCTTATGAAAACAAGCACTATCATATTGTACCTTGTCCTTGAAAACATTCTGGCTTCCCTTAGAATGCTCAGTGTTAGTTAGTATTAACACAGCCCACATTTGCTCAATTTGACCAGAGGGCAGAAAAGAATTATGGCTAGTGCCCCAGCTGGTATTCCCAAATTATGGCAAGGACTAGATCTCTTCCTGCCAGACACCTGGGATCTGAGCATCCAAAATCACACTCTAAAGAATTCCTGAAAATGGAATTTAAAAAAAATCTATCAAATAACTGTTACCTTGGTGAGCCTGTCAAAGTGAAATCTTTAATTTGAAAGCATTCCCCTAAATTCAGTTTCCACATGAAAAGATCAAATTGAGTAATCTGCTGCCCAGTGTCTCTTCATGAATGAAGATTTTAAACTGAGCACAGGATACTATTATCTTGGTCCATTCCTGCTTCCATAACAAAGTTCCTTAGATTGGGTAGTTCAATCTGAGTTAAACAAGTTTAAACTTATTTAACATAGGTCTTGAGAATGGGAGTTCAAGATGAAGGCACCAACATATTCGGTGTCTTGTGGGACTGTACCACAGATGGCAACTTCCTGCTGTGTCCTTGCATGGCAGAAGGTGTGAATGAGCTCCCTTGGGTTTCTTTCCATAAAAGCATTAATCTCATTCATGACAGTGGAGCTCTCAAAGCCTTATTTACCTCTCCAAAGTCCCACCCGTCACCATCATCATCTTAGAGACTAGGTTTCAGGTATGAGTGTGGGGCCAGGGGTGGGGGAGAAGGGAGGCAGGGAGACATTCAGACCATAGCAACTGTTTCTCCATCTGAAGAGCTAATCTGTTGCTTGTGAAGTCATTATTACCAGACTTGGCTAGCTGCCACCACAATATAAAGTCAAGAGGATATTTGCTGGAAGGATATTCAGATGACATGTCTCTTTCAATTTTTATTGAAATTACTCAAAGCAGCCAGAAGTTGTAGACTTTTTAAATATTTCCATTAAAAATCAGAGAAGCTATGCTCATGTTGAGATTTGCATCAAAGTGCCTCCTCCATCCCTTTAAGACTTGCCTCAGCTGTTAAAATTTTATAGTGATAACAGAAAGACCTGATTATTTTATCTAGTTAATAACACACTTGTGATTACTAAAACATTAGAACTATAGCCATTTAGGCTGCTTGGCTTCATTCATGAAGAGTAAGTCAAACACTGGGATCCATGGTTATATTTCTTATGATCACCTTCAGAAGCCTACCGATGTCTTATTTGGAATTCAGATTCAGAATCAGGTAATAGTGAGTTTTCTTTAGGAACCAGAGAAAACTGGATCTTTTAAAGCTCATCTTTGTGTCTAGACCATACTATTAATAGAGCTATACAAGGACTTCTCTTATCAATTTTACCCGAAGATGGATGTATTAAGTAATTAGGTGTTTGTAAAATATTTGCAAGGAGTAAATGCAATAAAAGTGATAAATATAATTATTAGTATAAAATTGTAACAGAATCATTTAGATGAGTCATTTCAAAGTTCTTCATTAAACATGATTGGATAGTATGTTTATTAATTCATTAAGCTCTACTTCAAATGCCAGATAAATAAAATGCATTATTAATATGTCATAAACTAAAAGGAATAGTGCTACCCAGACACATTATTTTTAAAGTGCCTTGCAAATATTAACTAATACATGCATACGGTTCTTTCAGGGACAACATGGATGATTTACCAGAAATCATTACAGAAATAAATTTTCTGTAATGTAAGTTCCTTACTATAAAACCTGAGCTCTTTAAATTTTTCATTTTTTTCCTTGAGGTAATGTATGCTTATTTTAAAATGAAGCTATATATAAATATGAAAATAAAGATCATTGGTGATTATTTAACTGCCTAGATAAAGTCTTGAAACTTCTAGGCTTATATTTGTGATCTCGAACTACTGTGTATGTGTCTGTGTGTGTATGTATGTGCATTTTTTTTATTTTCATAAAGTCAATGTCTCATTTTGTATGTTTTATTTTAGATTTCATTTTCGTTTGAAAATATTAAATAGAACACTTTTCTCATACTGTTTATGGTCTTGAAGTAACTACTTTCCTCCACAAACAAACAAATCAACAAAAACATTGATCTTTGCATACATAGTTAATTCTAGATCTGGGATAAAGGATGTATATATCAAATGTATAAAATAAAACTAACATTTTAGTAACAAATAGAAAGGAAATGAAGGTCATCAAAAGCAGACACTTGAGTCGGCTTGGAGTCAGAGCTTCAGCAGAGTTAGAAACCAAATGCCTAAATGTTGGACGATTTGAGCATTAATAATGAAAACCTTCATGAATTAAAACACATCTGGTCTCTTACAAATCCATGGATTCATAATAATACAAAAGAAAACAAAGCTAATGATTTACCATTGCTGGATGGTTGTGCTTCATTGTATTGGTTTTAAAAATCTAGTGAATAAATGGAAAGAACTAAGCATTTATCTTGGGTTTTCTTTTATGACATCTACCATATTTGTAACCAAACAATAGAAGGAAGAGTTGTCTTATAGAAATATTCTAACTCGCAAGTGAGAAAGAACTGATAGAATATCACCATACTCCAAACTCCAAATGAATTAATAGATAGCAACATTAATTCTTAGCAACTGTCAACATTAACAAAGGAAAGTACAAACAATATACACTCTACAGTGGAAGAAAGCACACTGTCTGTCCATGAATTGTTAGTGATGAAGAAAATATGAACCTTCTTCTGATCAAACCTCTAGACCCACCTACTAATTTACAGAAAATAAATGCCACGATGGAATAGATTAGATGATACCCTAGGTGCAACTAGCAAAAACAAGACTGTATCGAACTCTTCTGGGGAGGAAAATAGGTATCTCCAGCAAACATACTGAAGGGAAGAAGGAAAAAAATAGTAAAAGAAATTTAGAGTGTAATAACAACAAATTGCAAATTAAAAAGCTATAAAAATGTTTTTATTCCTTGAGTTCCTTTATTTTAATATAATTATCCACATGAATAAATTTAAATAAACATACCTTTCAAGAACCATTCAACCTTTTAGCTCCAAAAGGAAGGTAGAAACATAATAAGTAGTTACTGATTATATTCCTGTTTTGTAAAAATGTTTTTAACACTTATAAAACAAAAATGTGAATGCCATTATTTAAGAAATATTATTAATTTTAGATGAGTAGTGGTATTTAGATATATGTGTGTATATAGAGATATGTGTGTAATATATTTATGTATATAAACTATATATACAAATATCCTTTTAAACACACACACATGTAACTCACATATATGTTCAAAAAGTATATTTGTCAGATAAAATCAGATCCTTTTAGAATTGCAGTTACATAGTTCTTTAAGCTATCACATGCAGATGCACAATGAACAATAAAGAGTAAATGCTTCTAAAACAAATCAAATTTGTTACACTAAGTTTGAAGATGCATCTGCCCGAGAGTTCTTTCTTAGAGTGGAGCAACATTGTGCAATAGTCTCAGCTTTGTGACTAAGCTGTTTATAGAAAAGTGGTTTCATACTTCTTTGAGTCACATAGCATATATATATATATATATATATATATATATATATATGCTCTAACACATATTTAAACACATATGTTGCTTTAAAATAATTAAAGGGAAGAAGATGAGACAAGATTGGCCAGTGAGTTAATCATTATTAAAATGTTTGTTGAAGTTAACAGTCCTTTGTCTACCCTTTATATATTTTAGGAATTTGTATGAGAAAATGTTTAAATATATACATATCCTGGGTTTATTTCCTTATAATAAAATTATCTTTGAAAATATTATTTCCAAAGTATTTTAGTGCATGAATAGAAATGTATTATGGCTTATAAAGTGGGTCACAGGATCTATGTCCTATGAACTGTGACATCCTGGAAAAGATTTGAATCTATTTAGAATTCTTATGTTCCAATTTTATCACATTTTCCCCCTAAAGTGATTAGTTTTCCAAACACTGGTGATTAAATAATAGCCTATCCTTTTTGGATTTGAATGAAACAGTTGCTACTTTCACCACCTACACACTGAGTATGCTCCAGTACTCAAACATGTCCCTGGGTTCCTTTTGAATTTCTATACCCCACCCCTACCCCTGTCCTGTCACACACACACTGAAGAATTTCTGACTAAGCCTTGCATTTGGAAATAATATAATAGCAGAATGGAGTTGGGGTGCACCAACAGTGCTAAATACTTCATCTTTGTCTTGTCAGTGTCTACCATAATAAATCTGCCAGTCTTCAGCCTTATGCATTTGACCATCAGCTTTCAAAAAACAAATAGAAGAGCTTTCCTTGGGGTTTGGGATGTGATTGTCCAAAGCTCATTACACAAACTTCCTGCCTATGTCTTCAGCCCCCGGTACGGTCAGAAGTGCTGACTCCCCCAGTCCCTGTGTTTTCCAGGCTGGCTGGCTTCCTTTTTTTTTTTTTTTTTTAAATTTCTGGTTTATTTGTTTTATCTTTTTAAAAAAATAATTAAGATAAATTTGTTGTACAGGGGAATTCAGAGTGACAATTCCAAATAAGCTTATATTGTACATTGGTTATATCACTTTCACCATTTCTCCCCCTCAATCCCTTCCCTGCCCCACTTAAATCAGTTGCAAGAGGTTTCTTTGTTCTGTTTCATATAATTCTATTAAGTCCATGTCTTTCCTCTCTAATTGTGTGTGGGTTAGGGTTCTAAGTATTGCTTCCTCAGAAACTTTGTGGCTTCCAAACCACTGCTAAGATCTCCCTTTATTCTTGACAGATGGTGCCTTTCTTTCTTTCTTTCTTTCTTCCTTCCTTCCTTCCTTCCTTCCTTCCTTCCTTCCTTCCTTCCTTTCCTTCTTGTTTTTACTTTGGTTTAGGTAGGTATGGAGCTGCTAGAGACAATTTTCGAAAAGGGCTGAAATCATGACTCCCTATATATTAAGGATTTTATTTAAGTTACTAATGAGGAATGTAGTGAGAACTTGCAGTTTGAAGAAGATTACAAAGAACAATTATATTTATAATTAGGAATATTACAATAAATGTGCAAATACAGGCAATCTGGTTTCTTCCACAGTGAGGGAGGAAAGTCACTTGAATCTCTACCAGCTTGGACAGGTATATATGTCTATGGAATGATTTTTGCATTGCTATGAGTTATTGGTAATTTACAGAGTTGTGGAATAACTCCTACAGAATCTGAATCAGAAAATTAGATATTACAGAACAGTGTGCAAAGACAAGGCAGTTTTCCATGGAACCATTTACTCCAACATGGTCCAAATGGAGATGAAGCTATATTTAAACAGACCATCTAAGTTTAAATTAGCCCACCTCACCTTTTTTATTTTCCTAGGGAACTCTATTAGACAAGTCAAATGTGGGTGGTTTTCCTCTCAATCAAAAATAGTTTGATCTAAAGTTTTGGGACAGCCTGTTTGTTTTGGTTTATTGTTTATTTGGTTTTTTTGTTGTTGCTTTGTTTGCTGGTTGCTTGGTTTTTCTCTTTGGCAGTACTAAAGTTTCAATTCAGGGCCTCATGATTGTTGATCAGGCACTCTACCACTTAAGCCATGCCCCCAGCCCTTTTTTGCTTTAGTTATTTTTTGGATAGGGTCTCTCATTATTGAGCTTCCTACTTGTGCCTTTTGTGCAGATGGGATCCCAGGCACTTGCCACCACAATTGCCCATGTTATTTGATGAGATTAGGGGCAGGGGAGAATCTCACTAAATTTTTTTTACCTGGGCTGAACTTCATCCCTGATCTTCCCAATTCTACTTTCTGAATAGCTGGGATTACAAGCCTCAACAAATACACCTAGCCTCAAGAGCCTGTTGATGTCATGACAAAGGCTGCTTAAATTTTCGATTTTGCTGTAATGTGTTTTCTTACTTTTTCTTCTTCCTTCTTAGCATTTTAATGAATCAGAAAGGCCATAAGAAGAAATTAATAAAGTAGAAGTATCTGATAAAGGTACTCTTAGAAATATTTCATCTGTGCATTTTTACCAACATTTACACAATAATTTAAAAAGTCTGTCACCCCTAGAGAGTATTCTGTCTTCCAGCACCTTTGGCGAGGTGTGAGATCATTTGATTTGCGAAGCAGATCAAGTACATGGGGGATTTCTATGTCTTGGGGTTTCCTGTGAAGGTCACTATCCTGGCCTAATAGGATCATTATTTGCCTTAGAATTCCCTGGCCTACATTGTCCTCCTACCTCTGCTAGCTGTTCCAACTACTCAGATGGACCAAGTGAACAATCAGTGCCTTTCTGATATTATTTATCCACAATTGTTTTAAAGATGCTTTTCAAAGTGTAAACTCTTTCTGCTTCAACCATTATCTGCTGAACAAGTGTATTTCCATTGCTTGTGCTATTTCTGTTTCTTATTGTCAGTGCACAAATTCATGACAAACCAAGACCTTTTGGATAAGTGTATATGGACTATCTTTAAATGCTGGCTTGTTAATTGCTGGCTTCTGTTAAAACTACAGTAGATTTGCAGCCCTTCTTGGTTATGGATGAAAATATGATTTTTGTTTTTGGTACCTGTCATGAAGTCTTTATCATTTCTCCACATCTCTTTCTTCTATAATATTTTTTCCTGTCTCTTGAGATAGTCATCTTCCTTTAGCAGTAGCAACTGAAAATAAAAGCTGTCATCTTGCATCAAAATATAGTTTAAAGATATTTGAGTGGCAGCTAGACAGTTTTTACAAAATTAGGGCTTAAGGTCAGCAATTTGGTTGAAACAAGGCAGGGAAATTATTGAAACTGTATTCACATGACACTACACAGAATTGAGAAATAGTGATTGCCAATAGGAAAGAATGGGCAAGAGTCAGTAGGTATTACTGGGATTTGGATGTGTGCTACTTCTCTCCATCCCAGCTACTCTTGGCTGTACAGCTGGCTCTGCTGTGAGCTCTGAGGAATGTTTTTTGAAAAAAAACATGAAGCTGAGGTTTTTATAGAAGCAGGTAGATGAGGAAGTCCTAAGTCAGTTTTTGGAAGTAATGAGGAAGATGGAGATGAGTAATATCTTGGAATACGCAAGAGCAAGGTGGACATTTGTAGTCAGTCATTTCTTTCTTTTTTTTTTGTGGTACTGGGGATTGAACTCAGGGCCTCATGCATGCGAGGCAAACACTAAACCACTGAGCTATATCTGCAGCCCTCATCATTTCTCATATGTAGGAATAAAAAAGATGGAAGATTTCTCAACTTTCACCATGTTCCAACTTCCAGGAATACCAGGTAATGTACAGGTCACCATTATCACCCATCAAATGTGGTTTATGTTCATGTTTTTTCTACAAGTACATCATAGCATATCCCTTAAAATTCCAAGCATATGGCAAATGTGGTTTAACTTCCATTATAGTGAATCATAGTGTCAAAGCTGAAAAAGGCAGAAAAGACTGATTTTATTCAGGAGTAACTATTGCAGTAAGGAAGAGAGTCTAGTGTAAATTGAGCTCAACTTTGCCAGAACAAAAGTCAAGAGTCCTATTAAATGATGGGAAATTTTGGAGGAAAGGCATTGACAGGTGTTAAGTTTACATGTGGTGGTGTGTGTTTGGGGGAGCGCTCCATTGACCTGACTGGCCATCTGAATTTGTTAATTGATGCTTATCCAGAGACGACACAATCTTTCCTACCTCTACTTTAGGGAATAAGGGTGCAAATTGGAAGTGCCCAGAATGTTAGGCTCTTACCTTCCTGCATTGACTGAGAAACAGCTAGAAGTTATCTCCTTGAATCTTTGTATTTCACAGAGACTTCCTCTGCTTCCCCCAATGCCCATATATGCACACAGTCCTTGGGAAGCATTGTATCCCAAAGGGCAAAGCAATAATTTATTTTTTAGTACTATTACTTTTGGGGGCCAGTACTGGAGTTTGAAGTAAGCACCTTACACTTACTAGGCAAATGCTGTACTATTCGAGTCGCACCCTCAGCTCTTTATCCTTTAGTTTATTTTTCAGTTAGGGTCTTACTTTTGCCTGGGGCCGACCTCAGAACACAATCCTCCTGCCTCTACCTCTTGGTTTGCTTAGGTTAAAGAAGTCAAATGCCATGTTCAGCTTATTTTTTAAGATTGGCCCTCACTAACTTTCTTACATGGACTGGTCTGGAACCTTGATCCTCCCATTTCTACCTCCCAAGTAGCTGGGATTAAAGCTACCAGCCACCTTGCCGAGCCATAACAACTATTTATAGTTGCAGCCTAAAACTCTTAGAAGTCATGGTGAAATTTAGTCAAGGCCTGTTGGGACAGGAGTTTGGCTAGATTAACTAGAGCTGAGAATTTTTGTATTTTACAAAAAAAAAACCTACTTTCTTAAAATTATCACAGGTGACCTTATCACTGTAACAGTGGTCATTTGCAGTGAAAGAATATCTTTGCAGTTGATTACAACCCAGTAAGCTTCTCAAGAACTCTGCTAAATCCAAAAATTCCCAGGAAATTAAGTCGAACAGGCCAGATAAGTATGGGGCCAGGTGGTACCCTCAGATTACTTGGCATCCAATGAAAACATTTCAAAAACCCATAACACAAATAAATAAAGTAATGTGACCTAGTTTTTGGGGTGTGTGTGTGTTTGTTTGTTCCTTTAAAAGCCCTATAGTATATTTCCCACCTTTGATATTTGTAATTGCTACAACAACCTTTACTTAGGAATTTGCCTCCACTGCTTTTCATTAACCAGAATACTTACTCTGGGCTATGCTAGCAGCTGCCAGCTCCTCCTACATAGCTATTAATTCTTTAAAAATATTCTAGTACTTAATATACTGCCTCTTATTTTATAGCATCTCATTAAGAAATCAACAAAAACAGAACAACACTGAATGTTGTTTGTCTGACCTCTACTGTATCAGCATGAAGGACTCATCTCTGTCTCATCAGCTAATAAAAAGTCACAAAATTGATGCTGAAATTTCGATGAAATAGTGATTCAAGGTTGGGTAACTCTCCCTTGATTCTCACTTTAAGTATCACAGATACAATAAGTTTGAGAAAGTTAATATGGTTTGCCGGACCATGTATCCATATAATTTATGCAACAATGGTTATCTAGTTAAATCACTTTCAGAGACAGAAAATGTTTGATGTAGATTTTTCCTTTTGGTAATACAGGAGAAGTCCTCACAATCATGTTAATATTTAGTTGATATGGCTATAGGCATTTTGAAAAAGAAAACAGTAGGATTCAGTAATCAATGAGCTTTTTTGGAAAGAGAGCAGATGTTTGGACCACACCTACAGAGTTCTGACACAGTTGGTGTGTCCAGATACAGCTTGGATTTCTCTACTTCCTCAAGTGATTCTGATGTATTTTCAGCCCACATATTGGGAAAAAATCTTTTCAGATGCATAACACATTTAACCAGAGAAACTTGAAGTTTTCATGCAAAAGACTATAACTGAAAGGAGGATATAATTATTCTGGTAGTTGAGAAAGGCAGAAAGCAGTAAGAGACCATACAGAGAGAAAGGAATAAGAGCAAGGAAATTGGGCCAATGATGTCTATTGTCCCTATTTCATTTTCTTATTTAGTTTAGGCTGGAAGAAAACAACATGGTCCAAGTCTAAAGTGAGTGGAACTTTAGAAGATGGATAATAATTTAGTCTGTGAAAGTCTGAACCAAGAAAGGGGGGTTAAAAGCAATGAAATGTCTCAGTGACAAGGATTTTAGCAATCTCCAGAGTCAATAGAGATCTTTGTATTTTACAGCAAGGGGAAAAGAAGTTAAAATAACGGCAAATCATGAAGGCAAAAAAATTTTAAAAAGGAAGAATAATCTGTGGGGAGTGGGAGAGAAACCAAATAACTAGCTCATGGTTAAATTCATGAATGTTTCATATGTATAAGGACCTATTTTTTTCCAAATGGGGTCCTGTGATAATTTAAGAATATTTCCAGAAATCCCTAGTAGTTCTAGCTTCAAGAAATGGAGATTATTCTATTTCCTCTTGATTGTGGACTTGATTTGGTCACTAACTTTCAACAAAGGAAATACTGTAGAAGTAAGGGAGTGTTTCTTCCCAGGGTAGGTCACAAAAGAAATCACAGCTTCTTCTTTGCCTCTCTTAGATCACTCAATCTAGAGACAGTCAGTTGCCATGTCATAGGGACATTTGAGAAATCCTGTGGAGAAGCCCCATCCAGGGCAAGGAAGAGTAATCCCTTTCAGCAGCTGAGGAGCTCAGGCCCTTGCTCAGCAGTGTGAGGGTACCATCTTGAAAACAGAACCTTTGGCCTATGATTTTCAGCTGAAGGTAGTTTTGCTTTCCTGGATCTTATCAATGTCTGGGATATTTACTTGTTATAACTTGAGAGAAATACTACTGTCATCTACTAGAAGGCACTGCTGTCATCTAGTGTGTAAAGAGATTATGGACATTGCTGAGCATCCTAAATCACTGGAAAACCCCTTACTAAAAGAATTAACAAGCCCCCAAATATCCATAGTTCCAACACTGGGAAACCCTGCTCCAATCCCAATAAAGCCTTCAGATGACTGCAGCAAGGTTATCATTTTGTCCACAGGGTCATGAAAGGCTCTGAGCCAGATCCACTCAGTTCAGCTGCCCCTTGATTTCTGACTTTCCAAAAGTGTGCCAGAAAACATGTGTTGTGTGAAGCTGCTTAGCTTTGTAGTATTCATGTAGCAACAAATAACTAATACAATGTTTTGCTAGGCTGGGAATAGTAAGGGTATTTGGAGGGCACAAAGATACAAAAACAACCACTGACACCTTTGTAAACTTTAACTGAGGGTTCAAAGAAGAGTGAAAATGCAAGTAAGAGATAAAATCCAGGGCCAGTCATGGTGGCTTACACCTGCAATCCTAGCTGCTCTAGAGGTGGAAATCAGGAGGATCGCAGATCAAGACAAGCTCAGGCAAAAAGTTATCAAGAACACATTTCAACCAATAAGCTGGGCCTGGTGGCTATGTGGGAGGCATATGTAGAAGGATCACATCTGAGGCTGGCTCTGGGGAAAACATTTCAGACACTATCTAGAAAATAACAAGAGCAATAAACGTTGGAGATGTGCCTCAAGTGGTAGAGCACCTGCCTAGCAAGCATGAGGTCCAAAGTTCAAACCCCAGTACCACTGGAAGGAAGGAAGATGAAGAAAGAAAGAAAAGAAAGAAGGAAGAAAGAAGGAAAAGAAAGAAGAAAGAAAGATGAAGTGATGCTGTTGAGGACAATTCTTTGCAAATGCGATTACATACCAATTCATGCAAACGTGATTGCTATGAAGAATGCAGATTCTAATTCAGAAGGTCTAGAGATTCTGTATTTGATCTGTATTTGTTCTAGAGAAGATAGAAAGAATTGATTCAGTAGGGAAGAAAATTTTTTTCTTGTGAGACCTCAGGGATGGGAAGAATCTATGTTGAAAAGACAGATATTTGGAGGATGAGAAAAGAGACCCACTCCCTGGCAAGAGTGAATATGTTGGGAATAGAGGGTGAAAGTAACAGAGGGAAGGAAAAGTCTTGAAATAGCTATAGTGGATGAATAAAGTCACCCATAATCTGTCTCATACAGTGAGGGCCTTGCCAAGTTTGGATAAGTAAGATTTCTTTGATCCATATCACCCAACTACAAAAATTAAGAGATCTGGAAGTTCCAGCTTTTATAAATGCAATACACACACACACACATACATGCGTGTGCGTGCACACACACATATTCAGTGAGGGACTCCCAAAGATTAGATATTTCTATGCATTTTTTTTTCTTTCAAAGAGACACTGCAGCACCAAACTTTTCATCTGGAAAGCAAGCTGAACAGAGCATATAGGCAAAGGGACATTTTTTGTGCAGATTTTGGGGCTTGTGAAATGGAACTACAAATACCATTTTTCCATGGGTTTCATGGGATGTGATTTTAGGTGGCAATACATCATGGTGACAGATTGGACATGACTTCCTTCCCTCTTAAGGGAAGATTTGGAGGAGTTATGTGGAATGAGAGGATTTCAAAAGCACTTTATTATTCTCAAGCATTTTATCTCTCATTGCAGGCTTTTTGGCAAGTAGTTAAGACTCCATGCAAATCACTTTAAAATAAAGAGAGTCAGTGTGCTCACTGGCTGTGGAGTGTTCAAGCTTCTGGATATAGCTTGGTGCCATTTCCCAATAAAATGAGCAGGAATATGGTGCCTACTGAACCTGGGTTAAAAGAATTCAGAAGTAATGGCTGTTTCGTACTTACAGTATGCCATGTATAATATTTGAGGAAAAAAAATCACTCCAAACAGATGTGTGTAAGGTGTGAAGCAATGGTAGTATGTGTGTATAGACACAGATAGTCATATTAGATTTCTTTTACATTTATGCAGAGCAGAAATAAGAAGTGGATTTTTTTAACATGTTTGTCAGAAACTCCCATCATTATTTATTTTATTTTATATTGACTGATTTCCTGAACTTTGTGCATTTTTTTTTCTGTTGATACTGAGATAGATAAAATAGAACTTCTTTTACAGGGACTGCATGAGCTAATAGTATGGTAAGCACAAGCACCATGGGAAATGTTTTTGCTACTTGGGAAGATGCCTCCTTGAGTAGTTGAGTCTTCTACTAACATAGAAGCCTGATTATTGATGAAAAATTACTTACAGGTATCTCCCACCCAAAATAAACTATTTGTACAATTTATAAAGTGTTTGAAAAGTAGAAACCACTATGTATTGACTCTAAAAGCAGGTATTGTCTAGCTAGGGAGTATGAAATTTATTTTACTGAGAAAAGCTTATTTGCTTTAACTACTACGTAAATCATATATAAGTAAATTATAGTTATTTACATTTAAAGTGAAATGCTTATTTCTTATATAACAGAATGAACTCCAAGTAGTTCAGGACTTAAGTGTTAACAAATACAGTGAATGGATATAAAGATAAAATGGCATCATTTACACATTATTTTACAGAAGAAAGAATTTCTATGGGAAAAATGGCAGAAAGATGATAAAATTATGTTACATAATTTTTAAATGTTCTCCAGTAAAAAAATAGCATTTAAAATCAAAGAAAAGTGACAACCTGGGGTAAAACATCTGTGCAACAAATAAGTACTAGTTTTCTCAATTCATAAAAATATACTTGAAATTTTAAAAATCAGAAGAGCAATAAATAACCAAATAGGTTTTTAAACAGTTCATGAAAGAGAGTATATGTAAAATTGCAAACATGGCAAATCCACACATTTTCATGTATGGAAGATGAAACAATTGGCCTTAATTCCCTTTCATCACATGAACTCAGGTTATTCCCAGGGTTGCCAGGGTGTGAAGACACTGGGACCTCATTCACTCCAGGGGGGGAAAATGGTATCTTTTTCAAAAGAAATTTAAGCCAGGCACTGATGGTGTGCACCTGTCATCCCAAGCCGGGAGGCTGAGATCAGGAAGATCTTGTTTTGAAGCCAGACTGGGCAAAAAGTTCACTAGACTCCCATCTCAACTAATAGCTGGGTGTAGTAGTACATGCCAGTTATCCCAGCTAAGGTGAGAAGTGTAAAATAGAAGGATCATGGTCCAGGCCAGTCTTGGCAAAAAGCAAGACCTTATGATCAAAATAACCGAGCAAAAAGAGCCGACAGCATGATTCAAGTGATAGAGCATCTGCCTAACAGGTGTGATGCCCAAGTTCAAAACCCAGTACTGAAAGAAAGGAAGAAAGGAAGAAAGGAAGGAAGGAAGGGAGGAAGGGAGGGAGGAAGGGAGGAAGGAAGGAAGGAAGGGAGGGAGGGAGGGAGGGAGGAAGGGAGGAAGGAGAAAGAAGAAGAAGAAAAGAAGGAGGAGGAGGAAAAGAAAAAAAGAAAGAGAAGAAGAAGGAAGAGGAAGGAGGAAGAAGAAGGAAGGAAGAAGGAAGAAGAAAGAAGAAGAAGGAAGAAAGAAGAAAGCAAGAAGAAGAAAAAGGAGAATCAGGAGGAAGAAGAGAAAGAGGAAGAGGAGGAGGAGGAGAAAAGAAGAAGAGACATTTAGTAAAAACTGCAGAACAAAACATAGTCCAGCAAAATTTTACTTCTGGTAATTTATCCTACATATTTATTCACATATATTGATAGCAATAATACTGGTTAAAACATTGTTTGAAATAGTAAAAACTTGAAAGTAATCTGAAAACACATCAATTGGGAATTAAATTATCATGTCCATAAAACACAAAATTATGAAAATATTGAAAAGTTTGATATTAATTTCTACTTAGTAGTACTAAGTAGAAATTGATATAATTTGGAATTATATCAATTCCAAATTGATATAATTTGGAATTATATCAATTCCAAATTGATATAATTTGGAATTATATCAATGATTTATAAATACATGATTGTATGCACACAAGTACAAAGTGTCAGAACACATTTCCAAAATCCCTCATTCATGTTAAAAAGATGTGATGAATTAGTTTTAGCTCTAAGAGAACATTAATATTTGATTTACAAAAGTGGCAATCTCAGAGTTCAACATAATATTATTTCTTCCTGGGTTTGACCCCAGCAACAAAAATAAATAGATAAATAGATAGCAATATTCTTAAATTTTTATAAAAAAATTAAAAAGTCCTTTTGTGAAAGATGTGCAAGAAACTTTAAATATTTGCCTCTGGGGATAGAGTGGTGGAATGCAGAAGTCAGGAACAAATGTGTCTCAGCAAATTCATGTACTACTTTTTAGCTGAAAAAATAAATAATACTTTTTAAATTAAACAAGTTAAACCAGATAACCACATTACTCAAAGACAACAATACTGAAAAACATATACAAAAATAATTATTTAATTTCTATCACCTAAGCTCATTAAGTATTGAGATTTCTCACTTTTTCATTTCTTTTAGACCCCCACTTACTGGGATGCTGCAAAGTGAGTTTCAGTGTGGCTACAAAATTGAAAACAGAAAAGCATTAAAAATTATATAGGTTTTGTAAAGTGTCCTGAGAAGTTGAAATTATGTGAAACAAATAACAAACTTTATAATTTTCTCTACATCTTTTTTCCTAAAGAACCACTCCTTTTTATTCTCTTCCCAAATTCTTTGTTTTCTAAATTCATAATATTCCATTTTTCACCATGATTTTCTTTTTCTTTTATACACTTGTGTGTGCCATTGTCCCAGGTTAGGTGTCTGTGACATTGAATATCAGCCCCCACTGATAATCTGTCTTGCAAGGATCTGAAAGACTTCTGGTTGTACAAGTATGCGCTTGCCTTCACAGTTATGAAGGAGGACGAGAATCAAGAATACAAGACCCTCTCCCTTTTTGCCTGCCTTATTATACAACACATGTATATTTTTAATAACAATATCTCCCTCTGATTACACTGGTCTCCGAGCTCTGGTTTCAGCACATTAGGAATGCCTCCCCACACATCTGGTTGCTCCCTGCTTCCTCACCTCTTGCAGGTCACAGTTCAGATCCACCTTCTCAGCAAGATTCACCATGACCAGTCCTAGACAAACTTTCAATGTCTGTCTTGAATTCCTAATGTTCTGTTCTCTGTCTGACTTCTTTTTAAAAATTTATATAGAGTCTACATAATATAACATTTGTTTTATGTAGATCATTTATCATATGTCTTCCCCATCTAGATGACTGACTGAACCAGGTAGAATTTTTTTCTGCGTTGACTCCTAGAAATCAAAATGTTTGGGACATAGGGGTGGTGAATAAATATTTTTGAATGATTTTTGAATGGTGTTCTCACCATTTAAAGGAGGGAATAGAAAGAACGATGGACTGGAAATAATTCAAGAGTTTTTCTCCATCTGATTATGCAATATTTCAGCTAGTCTCTTAAAAGTTTTAAAATATACTAGACAACTCCTTTAGACCTACTCAAAGCTAAACCACACCATATCTTACCATTTATATCTGGTCCTGTTTCCTCTGAGTCATTAGATATTGTGGGCTAGTTAATAACCTAAGCAAACTAGTCAAACATTTTGAAAAGGGGACTTTTCTAAATACTCAAGTGCCTTACTTTAAATACTTAAAATTCTTTCTTTTTCTCCTCTTTCTTGACTCCTTTGTCATTTTATATCAACATTATTTTCAAGTAATTATGAATCAGCTATATTTTAATCTGAAAGTTCATAGAGACAGGAGTTTATTAACAGCCTATGACTGTGCCTATGTGTAAATTAGAAAAACTTGTATCCTAAGGAAAGTCAAAACTTCAACTTTTTTAACTTGCTGGACTGAGCATGAGCTATAGGTCACCCTGGGCTTGAAGGCACTTATTCAGGAAAATCAAAACAAAAAAACACAAAAAGCCAAGAAAAAAACCTTTCACAATTACAAATTGTAGCCCTGGTAATAGAATGTGAATCAGAGGATTAAGTGAAAATAAAATATAGCAAAATGAATGCATTTAAAAGTTTAAGAGGTATACACATATGGACAAATACTTCATTCTTAATATGATAAAATTATAAAATCTAATTATTTCATTTCCTGTTAAGGTGGTAACAGGAACCACCTGAAAAAAGCAAGAGATAGAGAATCCTACATTGAAAGATAGTTTACACAATACTGAGGATCAAGCAGCAAATGTTTATTATCCTAAGATGTTGGAAACTGATGAAGTAAATAAATCCTAAGGTCACATTCAATTTACTGCTCTGACTAAGCTTCCTGAACTTAGCTCCTGAGAACCGACATGAAGCCTACTGGACTTATTGAGTTTCCAAAACAGAGTTGAGCATCTAAGGAGATCAATATGAGTATAGTTTGCACAATAAGAAAGGATACAGCAAACCCTTCAGATAGAAGGAAATGCTACCAGATAAAAATATGAAACGAAATGGAGAATACTGGATATGATAATTGATATGATATGAAATATGATAATTTAAAAATTAGGACACAATTTTTAAATTATCTAGATATTTTTAAAAGATTGATTAAACAAAAATAATAAAGTATCAGTTTATAGTATATGTAAAGTAAAATGCATGACAAATAGCACAATATTCGATAGGGAAGGAATAGAAGTATGCAATTGTAAGTCTTTAGATAAAAGTGTGTATAGTGGTAAAATATATCATTTGATGGTAGATGGCTAAGGTAAAGAGATGTGCTATAAACATTGAAGCTATCAACAAAATAACCACTAACGGTAATGGTTAAGACGCTAGAAAAGATAAAACTGAACTTAAAAAGAAACTCATACAAAATGAAACAGAAAAAATACAATGAAAGAAAGAACAGGTAGGATAAAGAAAGAATAGTATTATCATGGACTAATATCCTAAATTAAAAAGCAAGTAATATCAAAGTAGATTTTTTAAAGCTAACTATAACTATATACACTTGGAATATAAGGACAGAAATAGGTTAAAATGGAAAAATTGATATTATCATAATCACATCAATAAAAAGAAAACAGGAGTTTTCAAACAAAACTCAAAACTTTGATTTGAAAACAAAGTTTCAAATCAAAGAAAATTCAATAATAAAAAGGACACTGAATAATAATAAAGTTGTCAACTCATTAAGAAGACATAGGATCCTAAATTTTTATGAATCTCCTAACAAAACCTCAAAAAATGAAGCAAATACAATAGAGCTACATGAAGAAATGGAACATTCACAGTTACAGTCACAAACTTCAGATCTTGTCTCAATAATTGATTGAACAGTGCAAGGAAAATCAGTGTGAATGCAAAAGATTTAAACAAAACTGTCAGTTAACTTGACCTAATTATTTGTAGTACACTTCACTCAACAGCAGAAATGTCCATATTGTTTTCAAACTTACAAACAACATTACCAAGTAGATTTTTTATTCAGGGTCTTACAACAAGCTTAAAAAATAATTTGATATTATACAGAATTTGCCTCAGACCACAATAAAATTAAATTATAAGTCAGTAAATGAATGATCTTTGAAAAAAGTCCCAAAATATCTGGAAACTAACACACCATTACTTAGTGCATAGGCCAAAAAATAAAACTTTTAAAAATATAAAAAGTATTTGTTTTTATTTAGAAACTGAACATATCAAAATGTGTGGGATGTCACTTTACCAGTAATTTGAGAAAGTTAAACTACTAAGCACCTATATTTACAAAATAAACATTAGAAATAAATAATTACTTAAATGCCTTTACCCGCAAAAAAAGTCTAAACAAAGAAAAATTCAACTGCAAACTAAGTAGACAAGAAATGATAAAGGTCAACTTAGTGAAGGAAGACAGGTATAATAGAATCAAGGAAATCAAAGAGTTTTTAGAGCAATAAAAATGATTAATCTGTTAAAAAATTATTAATATCAGAACTGCATTATATAAAGTTACCACATATTCAAAAGACACTAAAATTATGTAAAACTTTATTCTCATTTTCTTGGGGGAGGAGGTAGGTAGGACTGTGTTTTGAACTCAGGCCTTCATGCTTGCAAAGCAGGGGTTCTACTGCTTGAACCATACCTACAGCCCTATGTAAAACTTTATGCCAGTGAATTTGACAACATTAATAAAATGGAAATATACCTTTAGTTTAGCATTTGAAAATTTATCATTGTAATTCACAATACTAGCTAATTAAAATAAAACAAAACAAAAATAAAGCCATTTCTGAGAATAAAGGAAACCCACTTGACAAAATCCAATATCCATGCCTGATTTAGAAAAAAAAAAAAATCTCAGCAGAGTCTGAATGGAAAGGAACTTTCTCTGTAAATAGCACCTTACAAAACCTGTAATTAATGTCATGTTGGCTGATAAAAGACTAAATGTTTTCCTCCATAAGTCAGCACTAAGAGAATGATGTTCACTCTTAGCACCTGCATTTAGACTTGTATTGGAGATTCTAAACAGTATAACCAGCCAAAAAAAGAAGTAACAGGTATGCAGATAGGAAAGAAAGAAATAAAATAGTCTTCATTTGCAGAAAGACCATCATCTACATGGGAATTTGGATACAATATACAAAGAGTAAAGCGTCTAGGTGCACAATACAAGATTTAAAGGCAGAATTCATTTATATTTCTTCATAGTAGCAACAAACAATTGGAAATCAAAACTAAAAAGTAGTGTCACTTAAAATAACATGAAAAGTTAAGAAGATGAATACGGTTCATGTACTCTCTATAAAAGAATGAATATAGAATTTTTAAACCCTGTTGAAACTACCATAAGAAGGGGACTAAAGCAGAAAGAAGTAAAATAGAGGAGAAAAATCAATTTGGGTTTGTTTTACACACACACACACACACACACACACACACACACACACACACATACATTGAAATGTCACAAGAAAACTCCCTGTGTAGCTATCTTAAATGAACAAAAATGCCACTTTTTTTTTCATTTATAAAAATTGGAGAACAGGAACTGCCTGGGGGAGATGCAGTATTAGTGGGAGGGGAGAGGAGATGGAGAAAAGGAATGGGAGGGTGAATGTGGTGCAAATACTGTGCACACATGTATGCAAATGGAAAAATGGTACCTGTTGAAACTGTTCCATGAATGGTTTGTGGGGGGGATAAAGGAGAATGATGGGGGGTGAATTCAATATATCAATATATTTGATATAAGAACATTTGTAAATGCCACAATGTTTCTCCACCCAGCACAATAAAAAATATGAAAAAATAAAATATTACTGCTAAATTTGATAAAATATAGATACAAACTGCACCCTAGGATATTACAGTATGGTGAGAAAAATTAAGTATAACCTAAGCAAATAAAGAAACATAATATCTTATGGGTTAGAAGACTCAATAGTGTCAAGATTTTACTTCTTCCCAAACTGATCAGTATAATGTAGGTTAAAATCTGAGTAGATTATTATTATTATCCTTATTAAAGTGACAATCTGATTCTGAAAATCATAGTGGATTACAAGGACCTCCAATATCAAAAACAACTTTGAAAAAGTAAGGCAAAGTTAAAAGGGCTAACGTGATGTCAAACCTTATTGCAAAGCTGTAATAATTAAGAAGTATTATCAGCATAAAGATAAATAGATAAATGGAGCACAAGAGAAAGACCACATATATATAAACAACTGTTTTCATTTTTTTTTTGACAAAGTCCCAAAGTCAATTGAGTGAGAAAGGATAGTGTTTTTAACAAGTGATGATGCAATAGCTGGATAGCTGCATGCAAAAATAAATGAATAAATAAACCAGTTTTTTTAAATAATGAAAAGAAAAGCTATAGATTATATTCATAATATTTCAAGGAAAACACTCAAAATTAAATGTAAGTAAACAAGCGATCTGATAAAAACAGTGAGCATAAGACTTTAATAGACATCTTAATAAAGAAGATACATGGATAGGAAGTAAGCACATGTAAAGATGTGCAGCATCAATAATTTACAGCCATATGCAAATCAAAGGTACAAGATTTATTAGAATGACTAAAGTTAAAGTAAAAATGACCATATCAAGTGTTGTGGAAGGTGTGGAGAAACTGGGACCCTCATATATGCCCCCCTTAGCGGTAGTATAAAATGGCATACAACTCTGGAAAATATTTTAACAATTCTATTAAAAAGTTAAATACATGCCTGACACATGATCTGCCTAGTGGTCATACAGGTATGTGCTCAAGAGAAATGAGTGTGTATGTCCAAATATTTGTATGTAATCATTCACACCAGCTAATTTGCAATAGGCAAATTTGGAGAAAAACCAAATGTCTATATGTGTGTGTGTATATATATATATATATATATATATATATATATATATATATATTCATATATTACACATTTATATGCTTCAGCATGCAAAAGAAGCAAAAGAAAAAAGAGTATAGTGAAATGATTCCATTTAGAGAAAACACTGGAAGTACAAACTAATCTATAACAACAAAGTAGATCAATGGCTACCTGGGGAGGGGAAGTGGAGAAAGATGGGAAAGAGAAATTACAAAGGGACATCTAGAAACTGTTGGGATGATGCACACATTCATTATTTGCATGCATTCATTATTTTAATTGAGTTCATGGATTAATGAACTACACTCATGTTCTTTTAGTGATGAACTGTTCTTTCACAGTGTCTAATTCATAGATTTGGTGAAATCCCAGATTTTCTTAGGACACGTTAGTGGCATTTGCTCTCATAAATGAAGTATAAGGAACTTGTGTATAAGTGGCGATGCTGATATTAAGTAGTTGAAGCATTATAATAAATTTCAGAGGTAGCGTGAGCTATCTAGTTTCTATTCATGGCTAACACCCCTCCAAAAAAAATGTTACATGGGAATGGAATAAGATTTCTGCTCATGCTTTTTAGTGGCTAACTTCAAGAGCCTAATTATTTGTCTTTCTATTTATTTCAGTTCCTTATATAGAACTTTTCACCCTTCATCCATTCATTTATTAATGTGTATTTTTCCAGCTTGCTCCCTGCCTGGTCAGATTCATTTTATTTTACTTGGTCAAAGAATGGTTTGCTGTTTTCTTTGTGTGAAAATGATTCTTTGTTATTATTGATGTTTTACTTTTAAATATCCTCTGTCTTCCAGTTGTTTTTAAATATTTACCTTATTTCTTCTAGGTTATTTTTTAAAGTCTGAGGGATTTACAGTTAATACATTAATTTCTATATAATGAGAGATAAGGGCTTGTTTTCCTGAAGCATTTATGCACACATTAATTCATTCAACAAGTATTTACAGAGTACTTCCTATATTCTAGATTATGTGCTAATTGCTGAAGGTTCTTAGTTGAATATTTGAATATTTATTCAATTCCTCATCCAATAATTATTCATCAAGCTCTTCCTATATCCTAGACACTCTTCCAGAGCTAAGAATTAGTTAAGCAAACAAACTAAAATCTTTCCTTATGGCACTTGCATTCTATTAAGGGAAATAGACTTCTCTTAGCCCTTAAAAGCACATCTTTACACAATATGATATTAGAATATGTAGAAGGAAGTATAACAAATGTATGATGTAAGCAATGTATGTAGTATGTTAAATGTATTCATGAATATGGAACAAGAGAGATGTATATGTCTGTGTATGTATATGTGTGTTACTTGACAGAGGTTCAATGATGTCCTCTCTAGCCAGAGACAGGACTCTAGTGTGCTGTGTATTAATCAGGTTTGGGTTAGTACAAGGAAATATCTGAGGCAAGTAATTTTATATAGAGAAAAGTTTTATGTAGCTCATGGGTTTTGAGCATTAAAGCCCATCATTAGAGAGCTCCATGATTTGGCCTCTTGTAAATGTGGTACAGATGTCAAGAACACATGTAGGAGAAAAAGACACATCTTGAATTGGAGCAGAAAAGGTTTTACCACCTTCCAACAGTACCACTCTGGGGACCAAATCATTAATACATGGTCCTTTGGTGGGCCAATCAACATCAGACAACAGGATAGCTGTGTTTATGTAAAATTCACAGTGGCCTGCTAAGGTAGTATGAAAATGAATAATTGCTACCTAAACTGAGGCTTTATGCCTTTGACCTAATAAGCTTAGAGGTACAGATGCCTCATCAACGGTTATGGTTGTTTCCTATCTGCTGAAGTGGGGGAGGGGAACAGGTTCTCATGGAGAGTTTAGAGGACTAACATCCCTTTCTTCCAACACCCCTACCCCCATCAGTGCCAGGTCTTAAAAGACAAAGAGCACAAAGCCAAATGTGGCTGATATTGTTGGCCACATATATATTTTCTATACCTCACATCTTCCTGTTTCAAAAGTAATAGACATGCATTGTGTGCACTCATGGCTGTTTCTTTTCTTTGCTTTCATTTTACTAACTTTTTAAAAGTGACTTTGATGGGTGAATGCAAAGGGACCTGTGAAGGGTGATAGTGGGGTCAACAGTGCCCTACAGGCTTGCTGGCTGTTTGTCCATCAGATGTAATCACACTCTGCTTTAGAAAACTTTACACAAAGCTTCAGCTGACAGTTTTTATTTTATCATGAATACACATGAGCCACTTCACAGATTGTATTTGTAATTAACAGAAAGCCTGGGGTATCCTAACCTCTAAAAGATGCTTAGACATAAAGCCAGTCCTTGGAATTTATCAAGACTTTTGTCTCAAAACCACTTGGAAAATGACCACCACATAAGGCCAGAGAGAGTCAGTCATGGTCCAAAGAGCCAAGTGACATTTCAGAAGACCCAGGAACTGACATGTACCAGGTGCCAGCACCCTAATTACTGCCTTAATATTTTCACATGCACTTCTGGGTTGAAACCTGATAGTAACACTGGAAGAGGACACAGCAATTAGATCCCTACGACTTGATCAATGAGGTGTAGACAAGTAGACAAGGTATAGATGTTTCTCGCTCATAGTTAGGCCCTGAGGTGAGAGTCCAAAGCAAGTATAAAGGCTGCATAAAACTATTGGGACGATTGGCTTTTAAAATCTTTACTTTTTGCTGTATGTAGTATGTGACTTCTATCTTCTAGATTACAGTATAACTAATAAAGCCCCAATCTTCATAGCTTCATTCCAGGCAGGAAGAAGGAAAGAACAATGTGTGGTAAAAAAAGCTTTTCTACAAGCCCTATTTTATGACTTCTACCTGTAACACCTTGCTTGTATTTGTTGCTATTCCAAATAAAAAATCATATTCTATTACTAAGCAAGAAGAGGAATGGATGTCATATAGGTAATTGACCTTCCCATATCTGACTGGAAATGAATAATTATCCTGCCTAAAACCGAATCTAAAGAGAATAGTGGACCAAACCAAGGTCACTAGAAGGCAGTTAATGGTGTCATTTCCCCCAGACAATCTTTGTTTTTACATGGAACACAGAGATCAGATTTTGAACCTAAGCAAAACTGAGGCTGTTAGGGGTTAGACTGCCTGAGTCCAATTAGGCTTGGAATTTGACTTTTGTATGAGGACAAAATAGCCAATGTGTGCAGAGAATATGGAAGTGAAACAGATGGTGAGAAGAGGGCAAACAAAAGAGATTCTAACTGGAGTCTTGATATCTTTCCCTGAAAGCAGCTCTATGAACGCATATCTGAGCCTCATATTATGAAAGAATGAACAAAATTAGATCAGGAATTCTAGAAGCCATAGTGAGACAAAGGGTACCCACTGACCTTTTTTGAAAACAGTGTTCTGTGAGCTTAGACAGACATTCTAGAAAGTTGGCAATCTGGAAATGGTTTGCAGCTTTGTCTCTAGCAATGTGTTCTTGCCCAGGAAAGATATCCGCATCACAAACACTAGAAAAGGTCATTAGCATGAACAATAGAAATAGAGCATTTGTATGAAGATGCATGGGACTACTGCCAATTCATTGTGTACTTCAAGTTGACCCCAGTAATGGTATGTTTATAAGTAAGCCTTGCATGGCCAAATTGTATCTGGACGTTAAATGACTCGAAGGCAAGAGGTACTATCTGGGCCAGAAAATACATCCAAGCCAGCTGATATATTAGGCCACTGACCTCAGTTGGATGCCAGATTTCATTGGAAGCTTGGATCAATAAGCTGGGTGGCCTCATATATTGAATCATTTCATGACCACTACTTAGGCATGATTTGCACATGGCAGGACTGGGAAAGCTGTAGGCTTGAAATTTGATATTTTCATGTGCTCCTCTACTTTTCTCTAATATTCTCACTCCCATATTTCTAAATGTGTTCTTCTTTATGACTATGATATATATTATAGTACTATGATTGTTCTTGGGCTGCTTCAATCTTTTAACTAGTAAGTGCTTTTAATAACACTACCATACAATACCTGCCATTACTTTCTGGGTTATCTCCTCTCCTTCATATATTTTGATTCTTTCCACTAGTCATCTTTGTACACGATAATTAAAAATGTGTATACCATGCCAATAATTTCAGTAGATGGTGAAGCATTTGAGATCCACACTCCTGAGATTGTTTTTTCACCAAAGGTGAATTAGTAACAATTTGCTAATGATTTTCTTTTAATTATTGGGGAAAAGACATTCCCTAATTAATGGAAAGGAGAATTGATTTCATCCAGATTAATTACTGATGGGAATGTGTCCCAAGCCCACTAGGCACAAGCTATTTAAAGTGATCATATTAACTAAAAAATTATGAAGCTTGGGCTTTATTCCTAATAATGTGAACCAGGGTAATTAAATTGAGTTTGGGTATGGATGGTCTTCAAGAGTTCACAAACGCATAAAATTTGGTGTGATATCTTCTATAACTTTCTTAGCTTCTCAGTAAGGTATATGATGGCCAGAGAGAAGCAATAGTCTCTGGGGTCACTGTCATCCCAGTCCCTACAACAAGTACTCCCATACCTGCTGTCACCCCATGATAGCTCAGTCATCCTTCATTACAAATGCCAGAACTTACTGACAAGGGAGCCTGATCCCTGAGTTGAAATAACTACTACAACAATTCAACCTGGTCTCTCATTTTAGTTTTTATTATTGACTGCTCATACTTCTTTTCATCAGTTCTCTGTAGCTAATGATCTATATTTTCTGACTTCATATTGTGACCTCTATTTCCCTTTCTCACAGACTTCCAGTATGATGTCTGGAATATTGCTCCAGGTTTAATACATGCCATTCTCTTCCCACTCTCAGCCATCTTCAGAATATTTGCTCCATTCCTTTACTGAACCGTGACTAGGGACCTTTAGGAAGAGCTGATTGTTATGTGATATTCATGTTTATGTTCTGAAAGTGAGGTTGGCATCCTACCAATCATCCATTGCCCTTCCATTAGTGTCTAATTCTTCAGTTCTTGAAAAATATAATACTACTATTTGAAACACATCAGACCATGATTCATCCTATTTGGGCTATTTTCACTTATTAAACTTTTCACACCTTATGTTTTATTAAAATGTTGGCTCACTCCAGTTGTCCACCACAGCCTTGACAGCATTATCCCCAATAACTTTTCTTTTACTCCATTATTTCTACTCCCATTATCACACCTTGGAACTGGTGTCACTTCTTTATTAATTTCATGTCATTGCTCTCATAAAATTTCATCTCTTCCTGATTCATTTGTTCAGTTACATCTATCTTGATATCCTTTTATTAACTTCCAGGGGCCCTCCTTTTTTTATACCAGATTAATGGCCTGAATATTTTCATTCCCTTCTTATGTTGTTTAGATTCCTTGGCCCATCAGTTCACTAACATTAGCACATCTCCACATTTCAGTGTAAAGAACTTCTGAGCACTGGTTCCCCTTGAGGTCTCAACATTGAACCCACCTCTTGAACCAAAGTTCTCTTTGGGGACTTTCTCATAGGCATCCATCTTATTGGATCCAATCCACTCCCTTTCCTGTAACTATCTGGCTGCAATTTTGCAGACTTACTTGCAAACTCAGCCCGTATTCTCAGACATTAATCTAGAGTGCCTCCACTTACTCTCTGAAGTCCGTTTTTTACCCACTATCAACTGTGATCCAAAATTATTATTGGCAAGCTCTAAAAATAATTCATAAATTTTAAATTGCTTTTTTTGCATAATGTGGTAAAATGTATTTCTTTGCCACTCCTGCCTGCCCAGGATGTGAATCATTTATTTGTCATTTGTCCACCATTTCCATGTCGTATATGCTGTCTTTCTCATGGCAATTGAGAGAGAGAGAGAAAAAGGGAGAGAGAGAGAGAGAGAATCAAACTTTGATTATGGCAGTGTTTTGAGCATTCTACTTTTTTAGTTACTATGAATCTCCTGATGTACCTAATTAATATAGAAATGAGACTTTAGCATTTTACGTATCTATAGGTAAAGAAATACATACTGCCCAGAGGCAGGATGGATGAGCACTATCCATCTTTTCTGGCATCCACTTGGGGTCTTGGAAGGTGTCCCTCCCAGATAAGGGCAGGGTTGGGACTGGCTGTACTTTGTTCTTTCTCCCTTGGTGATATTCTTTTGTCATTTGTACAAGACTTCCAAATCTTTATTACAGCTCAGAACTCTCCAGTGAGCATTCAACTTGTATAACTTCTTCCTGACAGTCTCAATGGCACACTGAATGCAACTTGTCCGCAGTTAAAATGCCAATTTTCTCCTTTAATCTGGTTATTTTTCAGGGTATATTTCTCAGGGCAATACCCTACCTCCATTAAGTTTCATACCTTAATTCAGCTTCCTCTCTGACACTACTTTTTTGTTTATTTGCCAATTAAAAATATGATTCAATGCCTATCAGATCTACCCATTTCTACCATAATAATCAACATTACTATTTATAATTTTCTGGACTAATGCTGAATATTTCCCAATATGGTTCTGCCATATATTGGCTCCCTTTAATCTTCTCTACAATCTAGCTAGCATTCCTTTAACCTCCGATCTGATTTATACTCAAGGTATAACCCTTCACCTTACAACATTAAAATCCATTAGTGACTTCCTGTTCCTCTGGTTGCTTTTTCAGAGGCAATCACCACATTCTTTTACTCCTAGTGCTCTAGCCATGTGTTCATTTTTTCTTTTACTTGACTATGCTAATACAGATTTGTGTGATGACTTAGTCAATACATGATAAGTAAGAGTTTATGGGGGTATTTGAGCATCATATAAGAACTTTGATGCACTTGTGGTTCAAAATAGGCATCTTTTGATTATTTCTAGATGGTTAAATGATACCAGATTTATGTTAAAAGATGCTTCTAACTTGAGTCCACAGAAAATGCCCTTGTCTCCCTGTCCAGTCTCTTTACCTTGAATTCCAGTATTGACACAAAAATGAAGGACATAGTTTTGTGAACTCAGGAATGGTCAAAGCCTAGCCTGAGGCCCAAAGAGAGCTGGCAGACTCTTTATGTGACACACAGAGATTTTTATCATTCATAAAAGTGTGCACCAGCCTCAGGGCAGTATCATGGTTTTGAGTGTAAACAGGCTGCAAATGACCCTTTAGTGCCTCAGCTCTGTGACAGACTTGGAGAAAAATGTCCCCACCACAAGGGCAGGGCTATTGATCTGACACTAAAGTCCCTTCTTGCTGCGACATACACTTCTCAAAAGCGGAAGTCAGCCCACTGTATCCAGGACTCTAGTAGCCCTCAAAATTCTTTAACATTAAGCACCCTTAGTCCAGAGGCAAGGCTTTTTTTTTTTTTTTCTAACTCACAGGCCTAAGAGAATGTTAAAAAGAGAGGTAGATGAAATTAAAAAGGAGACTCCAAGAAGCAGTGAAAGTGTACTACCTGGCCTGTGGATTCACTTGGCAGCAGCAAAATGTCAGCCTGCAAAGGGCACCAGACACTGATATGTTCATGCTACCAACATGGGCTTGAGCAGCCAGAACTCAGGATCACAGGCATGCTTCTCAGCTCTATAAGTAAGTCCTAACTCACCTCAGGAGGCAAGCCTAGATTATAACATCTAGAACAATTTATCATTTCTACGTATATATATATATCTACACAAACCTACTTACATGTAGAAATTTTTGAGGCAAAGCTGACAACAGGCCAAAATTATTGACTGAATAATTACTAATTGTCGATATTTTCTTTTCTAAATTATATTATTATTGTATTGGGGATACATTGTGACATTTCCGAAAGTTCTTATATCGTAATGGAATTCACTCCCTCCATCATTCTCCTTTAAACTGTAGGTATTTTCTAGGAATTGAAATATATTGATAAAATTGATATTTAAAATTAAATTTATACTTTTCACTTGTTCATCGTTACAGTTTTTCAATAGAAATCAGGAAAGTAAAAATTAAATCTACTCACTTTTTCTCTCTCTCAATCTTTTTCCTTCTTTCTTTTTCTCCTTCCCTTCCTCCTCCTTTTTCCCATCCCTGCTTTTTATCACTTTTATTTCTCTCCTTGCCTGTTTACAAAGCATTTTGAGAAACAGACTAACTTCTCTGCCCATGGCTAAGAATAACTTGATTCTGTAGAAAAGAGAGTTGTTGATAGTACAATTGGTTTTATCAGTACTAAAAGGAGATAAGAATAACTACTCTTAAAGGATCCTGGAAGTGGCTTTTGTGTTTCATTGTTTAGAAATCTGGTTCTTCTTCACTTTTATACTCTACATTTTTTGCTTGTATTTTATACTCCTTGAGAACTCCACAAGAAGTAAGGATTTTGCCTTTCCCTTCTGTGAGTTGGGCCTGTGTGTTTACTGAGTCATGACTCTGTATATTAGTAAGTAGGAAATTTCTTAATATATACATGGCAAAATTTCCCTAAGATGAAAATTTCAAAGCTATAATCTTAGTATTTTGGTGTGTCTAGTATTAGAAGTAACTAGAGCAAACTGAAGATCTGTATGTTGATAGTTACATCAAGATTCCCTGTTCTATGTAGATACTGTGAAGAGTCCCCAATCCCATCAAAATCCTTTCCATCCAGTGAATGGTTCATTCAGGAAGAAAGTGTTGAGTAACGTTGATGGGGCCTGTGGTCTCAATGACCCTGGAGACAGAAAAGTGGACAAAACAAAAGTATGCTCTCAGAAGTGGAGGAAGGGAGTATGAAGTCATTGCATCATAGATTGTCTCTATTATCTAGTGGGGATTTCATATCATGGCGTTGGTGAGGGGCACAGAACCAAAGGATCTGCTTTTTTTTTATTAAAATAAGTCAAGTGCGCAAGAAATCATCCTGAACTCTTTTTCTTTTTCCTTTTTTTCCCATCATCTCCTGCAATTGCTATAACAATATCAGATATTGGTATTTTTGGAATCAGTGATATGTCTGGTTTGCTACAAGTACTGATGTGTTGCAAATTGAAAGTCCAGAATCATATAAATATTAAAGGGTCAATTTTGGAGTTTCAGTAACAAACAAAAGATGAAGGTAAGTAACTTGGCCTAGTCAGCCAAGGATAATGATAATAACAATATCAGCTATCTGGAATAAGCACATGTAGTTATTGTGAGATTGACAAACTTAGAGACTAGTCCCAGTACTAAGTGCTATTTGCTTTTGGGAAATGTACAATTTTCTAAAAATAATGATTTCCTTGAGATGAACTAAGAATGAAATTTTGGTACTTTATTTTCCAGGTTCTTCAGTGTAAATTTGCTACCCGAACTCCCTACCAATTATGGTTTATTTACTTCAGAACTCTAAAGCTCCCTAGCAATTTGCAGTGGTGAGATTTTATGTGACTGCTGGAAGGCAAATTCCAAAGCATAAAGAAAGTTTGCCATTGGCAGTAATGGCTCCTCTGAGACACAGTCATCAAAAAAGTGAAATGAGAATCAAAAGGTTAGAACATATGGCTTACTCCCTTCCCCCCCCCGGCCCCTGTTTGGAGTCCAGGTGACAAGAGGAGACTTTTCCAATTAAAGAACACTTCACTGAGAGTCACTTCGTCTAAAGGGTTATAAGCCTTTTTAAAAAATATTTTCTAGACGCCAAGATGACCTTGATTCTGGTGATTAGAAAAATCTGCCATTTATTATTCTTGCCTTCTGCCTTCCTTCCTTCCATCTGTCCATAATTTCTCCCTATCCTCATTTCCCACAATTTACTATATCTCTCTCTCTCTCTGTTTTTCTTTGGCTTTTTTTTTTCATAACTGGAGTTTGAACTGAGGGCTCATGCTTGCTAAGCAGGCTCTCTACCACTTGAGCCATTCCGTGAACTCTTGACTTTTCACATCCTCAGCTCACCTTCACAAACTGATAACTTTGTTCTTCAGTGCCAACCCTAATACATAGAGCACAAATGTGCTCAAACACACACAATACACACATACAAATTAAACACACACACATCCACTCAGCCCAAACACATGTAAACATAGACACACTCAACTCAAGCACACACCATACATTCAACACAAACACACCCAAAAAACCACATAAACACAAACAAATGCAATACATATACAGCTCAAACCCACATGTGCACACACATACCAAACCCAAACATGCAGCACAAGCACACACATAACTTGAACACACACATATTGAACACAGCTATAGCACAAAAACCCAAAAAACACAGTGCTCAAACACACATGTGCACATATACACTCAACACAAGCATAGAAACAACACAATCATACACAAACTCACTTTTTCCCAAATTTCAAAGAAAATTACTAGAGATCTGGTAATACCTGAGTTATTAACTCAGGAGTGCTTATTATCTACTCCTGTGTCATTTTTCTGAAGTGAAATAAATATGTGTGGCCATTGAGATTAGGGACAGAAAACTTTCTTTTTCTGAAACCTCTAACAAGACCCCAGTACCCACCTATGTTTTTACTTGGTACCTTTTTTCCTCAGCTTACTTATCTAGCAACATATTTAAAGAGCACAGAGTGAAAATGACTGAAGAGATATCTAAGACCAAAACCTTCAGGACCAACAAAACAAGGATCTTCTCCTGAAGTTTAAACAATTGCATGTCCCTCTTTACAAATAGAAATTGACCAAACAAAAGTATACATAAATAATTAGAGGTTGGGAGGTCCAGATCCTGTTTTGGAATTCTTTTAGTCAACATACAAAGTTTCCTGATAGCAACCTGGTTTTTCCTGTCCACCTGAAGTGTTCTGCATTCCCATCAAATCTAAGCTGCCTTAGGGTATCATGCAAGAGATGGGCCTTGGCACTTAGGTCTCTAAGCAGATTCCCCTCTGGAGATTAATGTGCCCGAGCTCCAGGTTCCTTCTTAGGTGGAATGTGGCTCTGATAATGAGTCTGGGCATGGCTTTACTTGTCAATGTTCAGACTGTCTTATTGCCAGTCCATGCCCACAGCCCCTCCTCCCCCACCCTTGGTCCCCACCAGAGCCTTGCAAACCTATCTTGCTTCAGTGTCCTGTAGCTCAAAACATCTGCAGTGACTGTGGTTCTTGTCTGTCAGTGACTTCATTCTCAGTAAGCCATCCTTATAATAGGAGAATAGGCTTCTGCCTTGGAACCTACCCTAGGAGGTATCTGTCCCATTGGTTGCTGTATGTTAAAATAACCTGAAAAGACCAGTGTTTTAGTCAGGTTTTAGTTAAATGGAAGTTAGGTCTTTTCAGAATCTGCCTAAAGCAAGCATCCTTGATCTCTAATTCAGTAGCAGATTGGCTTGAGAACCTTTGACCTGGACTGATTGTGTAATTTTTGGCACACTTAGGACCACTGTCCCATCTTTTGGAGGTTTTGCAGAACAATGTGCAGAGCTTGGACTTGAGGATGCACCAATATGGGTTCTGACTTCTAATCCTGGCCTGGTCACTTCTAATCCTGGTAGTATAGTTGTAGGCACAGTAATTAACTTCTTACTCTCTCATCTATATCTCATCCTTTTCAATTTGGAAACTGTCTAGAGTCACTGATCACAGAGAGATGAACCACTTCAACTGGAGTCATGTCACTTGTGTGATCATGAGATAAGATGAGGAGAGAAATAAGTAGGCAGGAAAAAAAATAACTTGTAGATATGTTACATCCGTTTATCACAGGAGAACTTTTGACTAATTTAATCAAATAAGAGGGAATTTCTTTCTTTCTTTTCATCTCATTTATTCCAACTATTGCATATCTAAACAGTTACATTTCTGAAATTGCTGGCCAATGCCCTTCTTTTTTTTTATTTTATTATTCATATGTGCATACAAGGCTTGGGTCATTTCTCCCCCCTGCCCCCACCCCCTCCTTTACCACCCACTCCGCCCCCTCCCTCTCCCCCCCACCCCCTCAATACCCAGCAGAAACTATTTTGCCCTTATTTCTAATTTTGTTGAAGAGAGAGTATAAGCCATAATAGGAAGGAACAAGGGTTTTTGCTGGTTGAGATAAGGATAGCTATACAGGGAGTTGACTCACATTAATTTCCTGTGCATGTGTGTTATCTTCTAGGTTAATTCTTTTTGATCTCACCTTTTCTCTAGCTCCTGGTCCCCTTTTCCTACTGGCCTCAGTTGCTTTTAAGGTATCTGCTTTAGTTTCTCTGCGTTAGCCCTTCTGTTTTCATTTCCCTGAAACTTCAGCAAAATTCCAGTTGTTTCGTAGGGAAAGAATTTACAGACATGCATTCTGAGAGAAGACCAGCAACCTGGCTTCAGCCTGTTTCTCCAGACAGTGATGCTCTCCCAACACCTTACCCTCATTCTCTGCTTAAAGGGCCATTAGAATGCTCCCATGAATTTGTATAATATAGAAAAATGACAAAGGTGTGGAAATGAAGATTTCTTTGAGTGAGTAAAGACTGAATTGCTCATAAAGAAGCACACTTTGAACAGGAAGGGGTTTGGGAAAGAATAGTATTTTGCTCAGGTGGGAACAGAAAGTACAAATTGACCACTGTAGGAGGTTGCTTACTCCATTGGGAGAAAGGCAAGTAGTCCCTTGTGATCAGAGCTCAGGAAAGATGGAATCAGATGAGGCTGACAGAAGTTAAGAAAATACAGAAAGAGTCACATGACACTTCCATATCTAGTTGTGTTAGCAGTTTTTTGAGAGTTAGAGAAAAAAACTATACAGGAATTAGGTATATTATCCCCAATTGTAGGTATCAAAAATATCTTTGTTTTGGTTAATATCAACAAATACTCTTGGGCTTTCTGTTTGCATTTTTAAAACTATTGCAATGACAAAACTTCACTTGCTTTTTCATTTAGATGATTAATAATTACAACCTGCAAGCAAAGCACTACTTGTTTTGAAAACTACAGCTTCTGTTTGGATTTTCTTAAGGAAGACCAGCTTGTTTTCTCTCCCTAAGGGTGTTCATGTTGCTTGTCACCCTAAAGGTGAAGGAACATCAGAAAAGCTCCCTGTACACGCACTGCACTAGACCACAGAAGGGAAGGAAAATCCTTTTGTCTGTCATTTCCTTTTGTTCTCTAGTTGAAGCCCCTGAATTTTTCTTTTGCCTTTGAACCTTGTTTCTTTTGTAGTTTGGAGCTGCTTTTAAGGGGATTTAATGTACTTGTTGGTCTCTAAGTTACTCCAGGGCAGAGGGAACTTCCATCAGGTTCAGGGAATTTCCATCAGGCTCCTTTCTTTTCTTAGATATTTGAATTCTTCTAATTTGTACAGTGTTTAAGCTCAAAGAAATTGATGCATCTTTTAACTTTTCAAAACTTTATTTTCTTCATAATTATTTTATTTGAACTTGTATGTGGTGCTTGGCATCTTCTTGGTTCATTTTGTTTTGATTTTAGAATCAGCTTCTAAGTTTGCAGTTTTTGCTCTTGACACCTTTACATGCAACAGGGTCTTCCATGCAAAAATGGAGAAATAAACAAATGAGTCTCTTCGCTTTTTCTGTCTTCACGTCCTCCCCTGGTGGCCATTTTCTACATTTCTTTTTTTTCCCTCTGAATCTCTCTTCAGAAAGTGGCACATTGCTTAGCATTACAAAAAAACCATGAGGTTTTTTATTAGCATATAACAGTTGTATGGGGGATACATTGTGTGCTTATAATATATCTTAGATATATTTACACCTTCCATCCTTCTGCCTCTTCCCCCTCTCCGAGAGCCTTCTTAGAACAATTTCAATAGGTTTCATTCTTCTATTTTCATATATGGATACAAAATACATCACCATATGCATCCTCATTCACCCTTTTCTTGTGCTCACCCATCTCCCACTGGTGATATCATACTTTAATCAAATCCCCTTCTCCCATCCATTACTTATTCATTCTCTATCACCATGCCATGAGGTTTTTTGTTTAAGAGATCACTCTGTCTTCAGCACCTTTGATTCTGGGCTCCATATTTAAGACTTTGAGCACATGATAAAAGCAAGAGCACACACAAGGGAGGGGTGAGCTAGCATTTGTTGCCTTTAACGCAGAGAAACTAAAGCAGATACCTTAAAAGCAACTGAGGCCAATAGGAAAAGGGGACCAGGAACTAGAGAAAAGGTTAGATCAAAAAGAATTAACCTAGAAGGTAACACACATGCACAGGAAATTAATGTGAGTCAACTCCCTGTATAGCTATCCTTATCTCAACCAGCAAAAACTCTTGTTCCTTCTTATTATTTCTTATATTCTCTCTTCAACAAAATTAGAGATAAGGGCAAAATAGTTTCTGCTGGGTATTGAGGGGGTGGGGGGAAAGGGAGAGGGTGGAGTGGGTGGCAAGGGAGGGGGTGGGGGCATGGGGGAGAAATGACCCAAGCCTTGCATGCACATATGAATAATAAAACAATAAAAAAAAGAAGCTTGTTTCCTCAGGATGTTAATAAGATGGAAAAAAAATCATGGAATCATGCATTCCCTGATCATTTATGGACTCTATTGTGTGGGTGATAAACTCTTAAATATTCCACACACATGCTCAATAATGGAAATTTAGAACTTGTCAGATCTCTGTTTAGATTTTGACACTTTTTATTGTTTATTTTTTATTTATTGTTTATTGTTTATAATTATTTATAAATATTTGCATACATTGTTTGGGCCTGCTCCCCCTGCTCTCCCTGTTCCCTGCCCACCCTTCTCCCTCCCCACCCCCATCGCTTCTGGGCAAAACCTGCTCTACCCTCTTCTCCAATTTTGTTGAAGAGAAGACACAAGCAATAATAAGAAAGACATAGCATTTTTGCTAGCTTGAGATAAAGATAGCTATACAGAGAGATTTCTAGCATTGCTTCCATGCACATGTGTATTACAGTATGAATTGGTTCATCTCTATCAGACTTCTTCACTACTTCCTGGTCACCTTCCCATAGTGGCCTCTGTCAGTTTAAGATAACTTTATTAGCTTCTCTACAGTGGGCACATCAAACATTTACAGGTTTTAGGTTTCCTTCCCTTTCCCTACTCCTCTTGTATGCATTCTCCCTTTAGCATATAACCCATGTCTAATAATACTACTGCATTTGTTTTAGGTCTATAATCTGCATAGGAGGGAGAACATACGATTTTTGGTCTTCTGAGCCTGGTTAACCTCACTCAGGATGATGTTCTCCAGTTCCATCCATTTACTTGCGAATGATAACATTTCATTCTTCTTATGGCTGAGTAGAATTCCATTGTGTATAAATAGCACATTTTCTTAATCCATTCATCAGTAGTGGAGCATCTTGGCTGTTTCCATAACTTGGGTATTGTGAATAGTGCTGCAATAAACATGGGTGTGCAGGTGCCTGTGTCGCATTATTTTGGGTATATCCCTAGGAGTGGTATTGCTGAATCATATGTCAGATCTATGTTTAGATTTTTAAGAAGCCTCCTATATTATTTTTCAAAGTGGTTGTACTAGCTTACATTTCCACCAGCAGTGTAAGAGGATTCCTTTTTCCCTGCATCCTCACCAACATTTGTTGTTGGTGGTGTTTCTGATAATAGCTATTCTAACAGGAGTGAGGTAGAATTTTACTGTGGTTTTGATTTGCATTGCCTTTATAGCCAGGGATGATGAGCATTTTTTCATGTGCTTTTTTTTTGACATTTGGATTTCTTCCTTTGAAAAATTTCTGTTTAGTTCAGTTGCCCATTTGTTTATTGGTTCCTTGATTTTGGGGAAGTTTAGTTTTGTGAGCTCCATGTATATTCTTGTTATCATTTCTTTGTCTGATGTACAGCAAGCAAATATTTTCTCCCACTCTATGGGTAGTCTCTTAAGTTTAGAGACTCTTTTGTTGTACAGAAGCTTTTTTATTTCATGTAGCTCCATTTGTCCATTCTTTCTCTTAGCTGCTGGGCTGCTAGAGTTCTACTGAGGAATTCTTTGCCTATACCTATTGTTTCCAGATTATTCCCTGCTCTTTCTTGTGCTAACTTCAGATTTTGGGGTCTGATATAAAGGTCCTTAATCTACTTTGAGTTGTTACTAGTACAAGGTGATAGGCATGGGTCTAGTTTCAGTTTTCTGCAGGCAGATAACCACTTTTCCCAGCAACATTTGTTGAAGAGGCTGTCTTTTCTCTATCATATGTCTTTGGCGCCATTGTCAAAAATATGGTGGGCACAGCTGTGTGGATTTATATCTGGGTCCTCTATTCTGTACCACTGGTTTTCATATCTGTTTTTGTGAGAGTACTACGCTGGTTTTATTGCTATGGCTCTGTAATATATTTGAAGTCGAGTATTGTGATACCTCCAGCATTACTCTTTTTGCTGAGTATTGCCTTGGCTATTTGGTGTCTCTTTTGTTTCCAAATGAACTTTAGGATAGATTTTTCAATCTCTGTGATGAATGTAACTGGGATTTTGATGTGTTTGTTTCTGCCAATGAGATGGGTCTCCTGTAAAGGACACATTGTTGGATCTTCCTTTTAATCCAGTTTGCCAACTGGTGTCTTTTGATGGGGAAGTTGAGTCCATTGACCTTCAGTGTTAATATTGATTAACATTTACCTGTGAATGACAACATTTTGTTCTTCTTCATGGCTGCATAAAATTCCACTGTGTATAAATACCACATTTTCTTAATCCATTCGTCAGTGGTGGGGCATCTTGGCTGTTTCTGTAACTTGGTTATTGTGAATAGTGCTGCAATAAACATGGGTGTGCAAGTGCCTCTGGAGTGACCTGTGTCACATTCTTTTGGGTATATCCACAAGAGTGGTATTGCTGGATCATATGGTAGATCAATGTTTAGCTTTTTAAGTAGCCTCCAAATTTTTTTCCAGAGTGGTTGTACTAGTTTACATTCCCACCAGCAGTGTAAGAGGGTTCCTTTTTCCCCCCACATCCTCACCAACACCTGTTGTTAGTAGTGTTGCTAATGATGGCTATTCTAAAAGAGTGAGGTGGTGATAGCTGCCATTTAGTTGATTTGTTGTTTAAGGGCTTGATTGTGTGCAGCTGACTCGAAGCTATTCTCTGATTCATTGTCTTTTCTTCTCCTGTGGTTTGATACCACCCATGCTCTCATAGTTTTTTTTTTTCTTTTTGCTTTCATCTTCTGTGTGCAGAATTCTTTGGAGAATCTTTTGTAGTGGTGGCTTGGTATTCATACATTGTTTTAGTTTCTGCTAATCGTGGAAGGCTTTTACTGCTCCATCTGTAGTTTTGCTGGGTAGAATATCCTGGGGTTGAAGTTATTTTCATTCAGTGCCTGAAATAACCTCACCCCATGCCCTTCTTGCTTTTAAGGTTTCTGTTGAGAAATCTGGTGTGATTTTGATGGGTTTACCTTTATATGTTATTTGTTTTTTCTCTCTTACAGCCTTCAGTATTCTTTCTCTATTCTCTATGCTTGTTGTTTTAATGATAATATGCTGTGGGGAGGTTCTACTTTGGTCTAGTCTGTTTGATGTCTGTAGGCTTCCTGTACCTGAATGGGCAAAACTTCTTGAGATTTGGGAAATTTTCTGTTATTATTTTATTGAATATATATGAATCCTTTTTGCTTGGACCTCTTCTCCTTCTTCAATACCTATGATTCTCAGGTTTGGTCTTTTGATGGAGTCAGTGAGTTCTTGAATATTCCTTTCATGGGTTTTGAGTTGTTTGACTAACATTTGTTCAGTTTTTCTTTTAATTTTTATTTTATCTCTGAGTTCTGATATTCTGTCTTCCAAGTGGAAGTTCTAGTCTGATGGACTGGCCTTCCACTATGTTTTGTGTTTCTGCTTAATTCTTTTTACTGAGGTTTTCCATATCTTGAGTCACCTCTTCTTTAATACTTTTTTAATTTTCATCTTTAATTCATTTATCTATTTATAGTGTTCTCTGTTTCACTTTGGTGTTTATTTAGTGTGCCTCTGTGTTCATTTATTTGTTTTTGCAATTCTCATGTTCTTTTTTTTTTTGGTGTCTTGAAATTTCTTGAGTGCATCTTGTACATTTTGGTTAACCATGTCTAGTATCTTTTCCATGAAATTCTCAGTGATTTCTTACAAGATTTCTTCTTTGAGGGTGTTTTTCTGGACATCACTTGGTTCCTTAAGTGTTGTTTATCTTTGTTTTGTTGGGGTCAGGATTTAGGTAGCTGTTCATTTTATTCTGAATCCTGTATTAAATTATTTTTTTTGAGGAGAGTGGTTTCCATACCTTCTTCTTCTTCTTCCCAATCCTCCACTTGTTACTGTGCAACTATGTTATTGATAAGTTAGTTGGTGGTTTTAGTCACCTGTTTTCTTTCCCCTGATTTAATTTTTGTGTTTTGGCTGTTTGGTTTTTAGCTAGGTTGGTGTGGTATTTCTGTCTCTGGTCTGGAGGTGCAATTAACAATAACTACTTCACAGGTTCAATACCCAACCAGTTGTTTATATAGTATATAAACAGTAGTAGTTGGGGGCTTAACAGTGGTGGTATTATCTATAATCGGTGGGAGTTGGGGGGGGTTAATGTTTGTTAGACTAACTATAGCAATTTTGGGAATTGGTTAGGGTGGCACTAAAAGGGGAGGTGGGAAGTGGTGTGGGTGAGTAGGGGAAGCAATGTGGGGGCTGGTGGGTTTTGTGGCCCTTTTGTGTGTTTGGATGTATTTCTTTTGTAGTGTAAGGTGCTTGTGTCAGGGATTGCAGAGGGTTGGGGTTGTGTAATATTGGTACAGTAGGTTGGTCAGCAGGTGAGTGTGTGGGAGGGGTAGTCTGTTGACAAGTTGGGGGAGAATGGGAGGGAAAGGCGATGCCTGGGAGAAAAAGTGATGAGAAGGGGTAAAAAGAGTAGTTGGGAAGGAGAGCAATGGATTTTAGCACAGGAGGAGGGAGAGTGAAGGGGATGAGAGTAGGGATAAGAAGATAGTGATGGTAAAGTTGATAGTACAGAAAGAAAATAGGAATAAAAATAAAAGTAAAAACCCCACAATAATATAACAAACAAACAAAAAACAGGAAAGAAAAAAAACACCAGTTTCAGGAACAATAAAATTTTAGTCTTAGTTTAAGTTCTGGTGTTACTCCTCTGGCATCCAGTCCTGGTATTGGCATATAAGCAGAATCTCTGACGTGGTCTCACTAGGTGATTGGCTTGTGAGTTCTTCTGTCTACAAGTTAAATTAAAATTGTGTGGTGAGGTAGTTTTGCCAGATTATGCAGGTGGTCAGAGCTATTGCTTCCCCCAGCTGATAGTGGTGTTATCCTTCAGCTGTAGCTGTTTGGTTAGCTTCTCCCCCAGCAAGGTGGGGCAGTTCAATTTTGAATGCTGTGCTCTGGGTTCAGGAGATTATCTCTGTAATCCACTACCTGCCCTGCTTTGGAGGTGACTTATCGCTGTGTTTGTTTATGGAGAGTTCAGCACTGTGAGTTTAGTTCTTTGCTCCACCCCTTTCTCTGGGGCAGGGACAGCATGCCACCCATTCCCTCTGCTGTCCCTGCTAGATTACAGTTCACTGTATGTTTTCCAGTTTTGTTGGAGGGGGATCAGACTACCTTGGGGCTGCACTGGTTTTTGTTTCTTTGGGTGGATAAGGAGTTCCACGTGGTATGGTTGCTCACCTGTTCATTCTATCAATTGATGTGCAGGCAGGTTTGGAGCCAGTGGTGGTGGCGGAAGTGGTGGCAAAGGCAGTGAGAAATGGTGCCATGTTTTCTCAGTGCAGCATGTTGTGGGGAGGCTTTCCACAAGCTAGACATTCAGGATGTTGAAAGTTTCATTCTGGTTGATGCTTTATTACTGCTTGATGGAGGAAGTAGAAAAGAAGGAAAGAAAAAAAAATTGCTGTGTGGGAGGAGGGTTTCCCCTGGCTGTGCAGCAGGTCGCAGTGTTAAGTGCAATTAAAGGCTGATTTGTGGGTCAGTCTTTGAATGTTTTCCTGCACCTAATGTGATGGCACTTATTATTTTGGCTAGAAGCAGTCAGAATTATCCAAGTGTGTCTCCAATGTCTCAGGGAGGTTTTTGGAGTCAGGGAGCTTAGACTTTCTGCTTCTGTACCCTAGTTGTCATCTTGGATTCCTGACACTTTGTTTTGTGATACTGACTGGACCATATTAAACTCTATAAATGGAATTTTTTATGGGACTGACACTTGAACTCAGGGCTTCATGCATGCAAGCAGGCACTCTACCATTTGATCCACCCCTCCAACCCCATATTAAACACTAAGTGAAAGTTAGATGATAATTTGCAAAACTACAAAGACAGAGAGAGATGACAGTTATGCTGTTTTGCTCCTAGTAAAGTCTCAGTGTTGGATCTTTTCTTAGAAGGATCCATACTGCCTCCACCATACCATGCCCTACATTGTAGTCACAGGCATTGCAGTCAAAGTCTGTCATAAAACAGCATGTTCTTTATAGATATATTTCAGAGTAGGTATTTTGTCATGTACAATGCTATCTAAGTGTTTAAATTCTGTACAAAAATAAACATTTTTCTTAGTCTACTGAAGATAAAAGTCTTATATTTACATAATAACTTGGCAACAAGAATTTCTAATATCCAAATAAAGAGACTGCAACAATATAATAGCTATTATTTACATAGCACATTTTTGTGTCAGGCATTATTCTAAGCCTTTGCATAGATTAGCTCATTGGATTCTCACCATGAATGGCTATATAAATTGGGGGGGGTCTAGGTGAGAAAAGCAGCATCCATTGTTCAAAAATTATTGACAAGTCAGGAGTGGTGAGGCATGCCTGAAACCCTAGTACTTGAGAGGCTGAGGTAAAAGGATCATGAGTTTGATGCCAGCCTGGTTTACATAATGAGACACTATTTAAAAAAAATTATCGAGAATTTTGAGATGGTAATTTCAGAGTGAGGTCTTTTTAATCACAGAGCCATGTGCAATTTCCCAGCCCATATTGCACACCCTAATTACCACATCAATTCCATGAGATAAACACCATTATCTATTATAGATAAATCTAAAAGCAGAGGGAAAAGATGATTCACCCAAGGTGAGTGACATAATTCCACCCAGGCAATTAATGTTCAGAATGTGTCTTTGTCCACTTTAAAAAGTCTATTGCTTATATAATAACTTTCATTTTATAAATTACATTTTCTATGCTGTTTATTTCAGAGCTATGCAAAATATCCATTTGGACAAGGTTGACTATACGAGTGCCATGGTTCGTCCTATTAGAAAAAAAAAAAGCCAATGGGAAGAATTACCCACACAGCTTAAACAGGTTGAACATCTCTTACACAAATGCTTGGATTAGAAGAGTTTCTGATTTCAAAGTTTTCATGAATTTTGGAATATTTGCATAGGCTTTATGTCACTCAAAAAGTTTTGGATCTCAGAGCATTTGGGATTTCAGATTAGTGATGGGTAACTTGAAATACCAGCATATACATAGACTTTACTTAGACCAAACCATCTAGAAAAGAGGTGCTGTCATTGATATCATAACCCTGTAGATGAGGACATTCAGAGATAATGGCATGTATTTTCATCAATGACACACAGCTAATAAACTGAGGTAAAATTTGAACTCAGGGTCTTTAAGAATCACCTTCAATTTGTCCTTTAACTGTGTGAGAAATAAGATATATCATCCTTCTAAATCCACTGCTGAATCACCAGTAACTGGCAGAAGGTCTGAGACATTAGCTAACCAATCAATATTTGATTAAGTAATGAAGAAATTAAATCCTTTGAAAATTAAAATTTTAATTATGCAAGTAATACATGAATACATGCTCCTTGTAAAATGCTAATGAAATATTCTAAGGAATACATATCCTAAATTCTCTTCCAGCCCATTCTCTTTTGGCTTATCATAACATGAAGCTTTATTCTTTGGAAATTTTCAGTAAATATCAAGATATCCAAATGTGTTCATTGTCTATAGATTGCTACTGCTCATCGTGTGAGCCAAGAGGGCTGGTATTTGCTTTGAGTACTCAGTGTAGGTCCATATAATCTGAAAGTTTTATCCAGAACCACTTCTTTTACTATAGACCTATAATAAGTATCCTAATTTCAGTATGCCTTTTCTGTGGAATACAACTCGAAAGCTATATAACCAGCTTCAATTCTAGTTACTATGCAATCCCAGCCTGGAATCCCCTTGCCCACAGATGGTAGCCCAGTGACCATGAAGACTGCTGAAGGTTAAGCTGTTCTATGAAGGGTTAAATGTGCTGACCACAGGATATGTTAATGTTTTTCCAAAGAACTCAGGCTATTTTTACCAGGGCCTTGTAGCCTAGGCCCTGGACCAGGCATAAGCACATTTTATATGTCAAGAATAAATATAACATTGAACAATAATTGAGAAATATTATTGGTTGCTAAATTTGATGTGATAAGAAATTATGTGAGAGAAAATGCTTTATGTGCAGGCAATGCCATACAATACTTAAGAGTTTCAGTTAGGAATGAAATTGCCTGATATGAAACCTGTCACTACTGCTATTTCCACTGAATAATTGATTGATACTGAGCAATTTACTAGGGTTTCTGAGACTCAGTTTCCTCATTTGTAACCTAGAAATAATAATAGTACCTACATCCTAAGACTTTGGTAATGTCAATTGAATAAAGAATGTGAAGTATGATGCTGAAATTATCAAATAATATTAGCTATCAAAATCATTTTAGAAAGTAACAAAAATTAAAATATGCCAAAAGAACAATCTCACAGTATGTTTTTCTAGTTAGAAATCTTAGGGCAATAATTTTGGTGAGAGCTGTTGAAAACTTCCACAAGGACTAATAAAACACTAGCGCTCTGTTATGCTTTTTTTGCACATAGTATTTGCAGTCAGTAAGTGTCAATAAATAGATAAATCATCACTACATTGACAAATGCCATTCGTGAATTAAGTGGCACCTTCTAAAATGAAAGAGTCACTCTTGATCTTCTTGGTATTCAGTGCCAAACACTTTTTGAAAAGGGGGGAAGGAGAGAAGGAAATGGAAATATAATGGAGGGAGTAAAATTATTGAAATTATGTTATTAAAATATATACTCATGAAACATAAAAATAAAATTAAAAGCTATTTACCTAGATAAAAAAAGAAGTGAACTGACTTGGCAAATCTGTGGCAGATCTCCTCTACAGCTGATAAAAGCCCTTGAACACACCCTGGCCTATCATAGGACAAAATAAAAAACTGGTGATTTATAAGACACCTTTTTACAGAGAACACTTTCTTTTTATGCGGACCTCCTCTAATATAACAGTGTAAGGCTGACAGAATAGGATTCTGGTTCCTTCATTTCTCTTTCCTGGCCCTCAGCACAGGCTGTGGCATGACCTCACAGCTCAGTGACTACTTGTGGAATAGAATACCAGGAAAGAGAACAAGAGGTTATAAAGGCACAGATAGCTCTCAGTAGGCTACTATATGTGCCAAGTGATGAGAGCCATAGATTCAGAAGAAACTTTGGAGAATAAAAGGTTTAGAAAGGTGGCGAGAGTAGAAGGAAAGAAACAAAAATACTCTGAAGCATTCTTATTTGAAGCATATGACCTCTCATAGTTTATTGTTTATCAGGTATCCTCAGATTAGAAACTAAGCAAGACTCTATCATCACAAAGCTGATCACATGCCCACCTTTGCTTCCTATTCTCTGGAGCTTGTCAATTGTATTTGTGAGCATCAGACTCTGTTCAACTTAAATAGATATGTAAATGGATAGATGATGCATGGATAGATAGATAGATAGATAGATGATAGGTAGACAGATAGTTTGACAGTGAGTATGTCTCCTCATTTAGAGTAAATAATTGTGCTACTGCTTACAATATGAGTGACCTTGTCAATTTAGCAGATATATCCTCTTTACTAATCAACTGCTGATAAGTTGATAAATTGCTTTTAAAAGTATGTCAAAGAGAAAAATTTCTAAAAACCATGCATTTCTTTTTTTTGAGATGTATTACACAAAGTTTTAATACATGAGAACACTTGTGTAACTTGACAATTATCCAAATGGTTAAGTTTACTGATTCCTCTTTCTGGAACATCATACATCAGTACCTTGAATACTGAAAATGATTTCAGCCACAAACTTTAAATTGTTTAGCAGTTGCATACATTTCTTATATGTACATATGTATAGGTACCTTACATAAATATTTTATGTTAATTGCAAACATATAAATTTGTTTGCCAATCTTTCAATGCTGAGCAAAGATTTTTCTTGAATATTGCTCTGCTATTTGCAATTCTTACAAAACTAACACTCATATGATCTATATAATTAATAATTTTTCAGATCTGGTGTCTTTAAATAGGAAATAAAATTCTTTGTAAAATCATGGTATGGGGAAAATTTGGTAGGTGTTCACTACACCTTACTCTCAAATAGTTTTCTGAAAGTACAGGCTAGGTTTTAACTTCATTTCCCTCATTCCCTCACTTCTCCCTCCTTGATCACAGTATCTACTACTTTGCAGATAGTAGCTCCATGAAATAGAGGAATTAAATTAATAATGGGTAAAATTTGCCTACTCAAATGCCTAACACAGAGACAACATTCAACAAAAATGGTACTTCCATTTAATGCCTCTATATTCATATGTTTTTATTATTATGTTTCCATAGATGCATAGTAAATTGCTCTCTTTAAGCTAATATTGAAGAGGCTTAAATGAGATTTCTAGCAAAGTTCCATGAATCAAACAACTATAACTAATTGATCCAACCTAGAATTCTACCTACCTTTGTAATGACACAAAACACTATAAATTGGCTGAAAGTTTTTGGCCCATTCTGGTGAAATATGTGCTCTCATATGCAGTTTTCATTAGTTGTATTTTTATGGTTACGCTTTTAGAAAAGAATGAAGTCCAACAATTTTAGTTCGAACTCTTAAGAGCTGGAATAAGACAATCATTTTATTGTTTGCTTTATTTTTCTTTGCTTTTATGAAACTATGCACAGGCAAGTAGGTATTGTGGAAATGCTAGCATATGGGCAAGAGCTCTGAGGCACAGTTTATTTGCATGCTGTTGAATTGAATTAATATTCTTACAAACCAAGATGGTCCTGCAAATGTGCTGCATGCATATCTTCATTGTGCCCCTGTGTTCATTGTTTTTAGTATTGGGTTAGAGATCTTACCAAGCAATAAAGTATCATTAGCTCCCCATAGATTGGTAATCCTATTTAGATACAAGGATACATTTTAATAATTACAGATAGAGCGATTAAAGCAGAAGAATTGAGGAAGCAGCCTCTTCTCATAGGGATAATGGATAATGTAGTCATTCTCTCCTACCAAGCAAATAAATTAGAAGCCTTTATTACATCTCAATGAAAGAGATTCATGTTTTTATTTCTCCCAAAAGTGATAGCAGCATGATTCCAAACTAAGGCAATGTAACCCATATTTATACATTGTTTTCTAGTTTCTGAAAAGTCTTAAGTTGAGCTGATGTTCAAGTATATATAATGTTAGTTGATGTATTAGTAGGGATATAACTTACAGCAGAAACCTTTTCTTCAATTGTAGTGAAAAACCAAATTCAAAACTGAGCTCTAAAAGTAAGCTGCTAATCAGTTGCTACTGATAGGGGAAAAAAATGACACATTTTGGTCAATATTACTGTTTTTTGCCCCCTATCTTTGATAATTAACTGTCATTACAAATTATATTCTCTACACCAAAAGAAATCATGAAAGTCTTGAATATATATGACTACCTCTTCTAAGTAATTAATGGAGAAAGCCACATTAACATTCATAAGAATTCTAGAAGCTGGAGAATGGGAGATGCTCTAAAGAGAAGGGGAGGTCAAAGTTGTGTCTAGCAAATGCACAGCAAATTGCTACAAAAATCTTTAACTTAATTGGAATTTGTTGGTAGAATCAATGAAATACAATTTGGGTAGATTCTGACGGTCCTTTAATGCTATGATAAGGTATGAGAATTCAGTGGAGAGAGTTGGTGGAAATGAATTTGAAAAAGTAAATATGGTAAAGGGAACATAGGTCATCTAAAAACTTGGAAAGCCTTAATTTTGAATATTGGAAGATAAATGAGCAGGAAAATGTAAAACACAAATGGACAAGACTATACAGATGACTGAGTAGAAAGAAGTCCTCCAAAATGTAACCATTCCCTCATGTAGAAAGAACCCAGATGTTTTTCATATTTATCATCTCTGCTGCTAAGTGGTTTATGCAATTTTAAAGCAAAAAGAAATAATAAAATAGTGATGAAGCAGATGCACTGCATAAGTGCATCCTGGAATGAATAAATTATAGCAAATGCACTATAGTAAGAAAGAAGGAAAGGAAACTTTGTAGGGAGTTGGACTGGATTTGCTCATTGACATCAAATTTGGTCCCGCTTAATAAAAAGGAAATAGGTTCTCTTGGTCTGGAGAAATTTGGGAAACTTGTGATTACAAAGATGGCAAATGAACAAGGGAAGAAATGGCTTTATTGGCTAGTCAGCATTCCTCATAGACTTCAGACTCTCTGCCTCTTGCCTTTGAATTTTTCCGTCACTTCTCCTTACATATCTTTGATGACCTTCCTCCATGCCCCACAATTGAATTGTGTCTTCTTTTTGTGGGATATAGACCCATCACATGCTGACCTCTCCATCCTGGTAGCTGAGTCCAACCCAGTTTAGAGACTTAATAATTTCAAAGGGATCACACACATACACACTATCTTCAGCTCACACCCTTCTTTCTCAGCCCCTATCCACTTTCAACAAAATACCAGCTAATACATATTTCCAAAGTCTTCCTTGAGATTCTCCTCTCTTGTGCAAGTTACAGCTTAGCTCACATCTATGATGTAAGTACAGTCTAGCAAGTACTTTTCTAGGTATTTGACAAATGTCTTTCTTTGCTCTTCTCTTAAATTAACAGTATTGTTTTACAATGCTGCTGTGCTTTTAATGTTTTTCTATCACTGTCTAAATAGGCTTGTACATTGTGTGTTCATTTCCAACCCTTGAGAAGTCAGAAGGCAGAAACTTCTGCTAGGTTTGGAAAATTGTTAGCCATGGAAAATTTTTTGTGCTGACCTGTAAAATAATCGTTGAGGCAGTTATTATCTCCAACTGTATATAACATGGGATAATGATGTGAATACCACTTGAGTTCATGTTAAACAAATAATTACAAAACATTTAGCTTTTGTACATGAACATTATTAGCTGTTGTTATTTATAGTAGGAATGTGAGTGACACATCTTTAAGTCTACACAGTCACCTCAAGAGGAAACATACCTGTGTATAAATCCAAATAACCCTTTATTTTGATGTAGCTTGATTCTTGTTGATTTTCCTCAAAATAAGATGGCCTTTCAGCTTGGTTTGGCAAAAACACTGAAATATGACTGAGGTAAATTTCCTGGGTCTATGAAAGAGGTTAGTATTTTTGCCCTGAAGAGAATATCATGTTCACTTGACTGGGAGATGTAAATTTCAGTGGACAACAGGTAGTGAGAGATGGCATGTTCTTAAATTTCCCTGAGAGCCGATCACTTAGGGCCAGATGATATCATGTTAAAGTAACAGGTAGACTTAATTCAGTATTTCCACTGGAACACTTCCAATCTTAGCCCATCATGCCCTCTGGAGTAGCCATATTTGGACAATTGAAACATTTGTCCTCATTAATCATTTTGGATTTATCTTAGGACTTTCTTATTTATAGTCTTCTCAATGTTTAATGGCTTCAACATGTACTTTGCTCTGATACATGTTGAGTCTTACCAAGCTCTGTGCTTTTTACTCAGCAGGCAATCATTCTGACTGCCAGCTTTTATATTTTTCTCTAGGCAGCACAGAGTTCTTATGGCTACTCCTACATTTCTAATGAACATTTCCTTGTTACTGTATCCCTGCTTATAATTATTTATTATGCCATCTTTATGTTCCCAATGTTAAACCATGAAGAACTGTCATGGTTTGGATAGACAGAGAAAGGGTGCCAGGGGTGGTGGGGATATTGCAGTACAAATAGGAAAGCAAAACCAAGGTGAGTTCTCCCTTCAAGGAACATGTTTAGAGCAAAGTGTACTGGTTGATTAAAACAGTAATTTAGGGGAGGAGAGGCATAGTATAAATGCTACAATAAGAATATGTCTCCAATCTTCAACACCCCTCACTAGCCACCTACGAAGACAAAGATGCCTTCTCAAATCCTCTTTGCATTCTTTTATTGAAGATCTTTCAGTGAGTCTCCAGTACCTTCAGCTACATTTCAAATGATTTTTATGCCACTGTACACTCTGTAGGTAGTAACACAAATGACTTTTCTAAATTAATCTTCAGTTCTTCCTCTCCTACCACACACCTTACATTTCAGCCAGACTCAATAGCGTATAAATCCTTGAACTCACTGTGCAAACTCATCCTCTCATAACCACCCATGTACTCTGCTTCTCTGATCTTCCACCTCAACTGCACTTATAAACTCCTACACAAGATTTAACATAGAGGTAAAATATAACTCATGTCTGTATCTCTCCCTAGTCATAATTATTCACTCTCCCACATCCAGTGTCCCTGAACATATCTCTATTATAGCACTTATTGTACCATATTATATTTATGTACTTGCATGTCTATCTTGCCACATAAACTTGAGCTCAGCAAAGATTTTATTTATCCACATTCTTCGAATTTTCTCATGGTGCTTGGCAGATGGTTGGTACTCAATGTTGTCAAACTGCTTTGAATGGAGACTTTCTGCAGTTTTCTATTCTAAGAAATCCTGAGCATTGGTAGTATAATCAGACTGCCTATTGTTTACTTAACATTTTCTACTGGAGATTGTTCTTTAATCAGTCTTCAAGATTTGATGGGTTAACAAATATTTTTGAGTATCTTAACAGCCAAAATTATTTATAGAAAATCACCTCTGTGGTTTTTGGCCATTCACTTAGAAAGGATTTACTGAACACTTCCAATTAATGAGCTGCTTTCAGTTGCCTAAATCACAATAATTTTTATTTCCCTAGAAATAAACAAATTTCTGCATATAAATTAGAATTTTATTAGGTAAGAGGTTTATAAATCAAGTGATTTAGAGTGGCATTCACCTAGAACTAATCCATAAGTCTTGTTTTTAAGCAAAAAGGAAAACATAGCCTCAATAATTTTAGATGTAATTTCCATATACTTTTTTTGTTGGATGTTATAGATTGATTTCTTCTTCTGATAGACTTTGAAGTTGTTTAAGCACATAAATGCTCAATGTAATTTCCCACAGGAAAACTGGGAGAAAGAGCCCCCTAAGCACAACATTATAATTTGTACATCTGAGATCTTGCTCTTTTAAAACCCTCCAAAATCTCTCTTTAGCAGGAAGAGTGTTTATGATTGTCAAGAAGGAATCAAACCCATTTTATAAAGTAAAATGCTTTATATTTTAAGATAAGGAAAATATTAGGTGGCATCTTATAAAACTGTTGGTCAAAAAGTTCAAATGTTGGTAATTTCATTTAGTACATCCAAATATTTACAGCTTGATTCTTTGGGGGTAATATGAGAAGTGAAAAAATACCTTCCACTAATTTCAAAATATGCCTAAGAAAGAGCTATATGGTGGATGTTGCTATTGGTGTTATGAAATGTATGGTCATAAAAGATTATTGAATTGTGGTATAACAAGGCATTATTCCAAACAAATTTGTAGAATAAAATCAGACTGATTTCCATTAATAAATCATTTAATGAATATCAGGCTCCTAATTGCAAAGCTCGGAAAACTTAAACACTAGCATAATTACTGCTGGTGATGTAGACTGCCACATGTTGAGGAATGACAAACAAAGCCTCTGGTGAACATCTATAGTGGTCATATAGATTGTGATTCAGCAGCAAATAAACTCTCACGATCTCAATAGCATAATCTATCCTGACTGCTCCAGGTAGAATAATGTTTATTATGATTATAATTTGAGTGTGGGATAAGTGACTCTCCAGAGAAGTTTTGGAGGAGAATGCAGAAGTATTATACAAAGTTTTCATTGCCTCAAACTGAAATGACACATCACTTCTGGTTGCATTTCATTGGCTAGAACTATGTTCTGACATATGGGAAGGGGAAAGAGAAGTAGAGAGAATGAAGATAGGAAAGGAAAGTGAAAACCACTCTACCATAGTTTGTATGACTCAGGAGACTTTGTCCATGTTATTTGTTATTCTTTTTATCCTTGGTTGACAACATTTTTCCAAGATGCATTGTCAAACTGGGACAAATGATGATGAAAAGTCTGATACCACAGGGGTTGCCCTTTCTGGACACTATTTCATGACCAATTTCTGTAATTCTTCCTGCCACACAGGTTTAAGTCTATATAGCAGGATTTTGCCTTCAGTGGTATAAGTATATTCCATTTGTTCATGAACAGAAATCCTCAGCTATAGACTAGAATGACCAAAAAAAGCAAGACCATGTGAGGACTCACTTTTATTATCTTCTCCAAGTATATATTCAGTAGGTGTTTTTTTTTCTTAAACGTAGCATTGGGCACATTATTTTTCCTTTCCACTTCACAGGAACATAGAGAGATCTTAGCTCTAAAAGCAATTACCACCCTCTCTCTCTTCCTGGGTAGAGAGGAACAATGACTCACTTCATCAACTCCCTGAATGACACATGTCTCACCAAGTGAAGTTCTCATTTATGCAATAAAAGTGGATCATCTTTCTAGTTAGCATGGTATCCCCTTCCCCCAAAACAATTCACAGAAAGAAAATGTGTTACTGTTTTTAAAAAGAGAGAAAACACCAATTATCTATTAGGAGGCAGAAATCACAGTTCTATTTGTAAAATAACAGAAGGAACCTTTCATTCAGTTTTAAAAACAGAAAACTTAAAGAATCTTTGCTAAAATAAAAGTGACAGCATTCCATCTCACCATTTTCGCATAGTTGACCTCCTGCCCCCCCCCCCAAACTCATTGAACCCTGTGGAAAGCTTTATATCAATCTATAACAAGAATGACCCACTTTACTTAAGTATGTTGTCAGCTTCTGTATTTTATTGTATTTTTCTCTATTGATTTCTTCAGTCATTAGAAAAATGATGCATACCATCATCATCACTTAAATCCTAAGTGAAATCTCTCAGTGCCACTGCCTCCCTGAGGGCCCCACACATGCTTTTTGTCAAATGGTTCCTTAGCTTTTATCTCATTTTCTCTTTCTTCTTTGTTGTCTTCCCTGTCCCCCACTCTGTCTTAATCTGAAAATAGCTTCTTATTCACTTGATGGAATTCCTGGGAACAAGAACCATGATCATTTTACCTTAAAAAGAAAAATCCTGCTGGTTTCTAGATAAACCTCTATGAAACTCTACTTTCATCCTGCTTTGCCCAGAAAAATAGCTTAACAATGCAAAGCGTATGTGAAGAGTTGGCAATTCTGGTTAAGGGCCTTTGGGCCTTGATGCTAACTATTGCCTATTGAGCCATTTAAACACCATCTTCTTATTGTCTAACTAGACATTACCTGTATTTTCTCTCTTCTAGCCCTCATTGCCTCCCCACCTCCACTCCACATACACTTGTTATGATGTTAAAATGCAAATCCTGGCTGCTAGAAAGCTTCCACGTCTCACTATAAAAGTAGCCTCTGTCTAGAATTACAGATCCAAATCTCATATTTTGAGATATTAAGATCAAACCAGAAGCATGAATGGACACAGAACATATCTCAGTACCTCTCTTTTATTTGTGTGAAGGACAACAATCTGTCCGTTTTCTTCTTCTTTCTCTAGTTCCTATTATAAAATATAAGAAAAGAAGATGGAACTTACAAGGTACCTATACTCTGGGCATAGTACATTCACTGACTAAGTTAATTCTCACAAACTTTTAAAAGAACTATTGTGATTCTTTTTTGTTAATGAAGAGGCACTGTCACGTAGCAGAGCAAGGACCCAACCTAGCACATATTAGTATACCTGTGCTCTGCCCCCATGCTATGATTCCTCCCCTAAGACAAGACTTATCAAGTGCATTGCATTTCCTGAACAACATATTCTTATCTTAACAAGGCAGAATTAAATGGTGTTGACAATTTCCATTTTTGTAGACTTGAAAACCAGGTATAGACAATAAACATAACTTGTAGACACTTCATAAAAGGAAGACTTAGGACCTGAAATTCAGAATTTCAAGTTTCTGCTACTTGAGCACTTTTTCAGTTAAATTATGATGTTTAGAAACAAGGGTAAAGTATATATTGTACTTACTAAGGCTGTGAGGTGGAGTTATCTCCTTCAATATAATGTTAACCGTCTTGAAAGCTGGTCAGCAGAGGACAAGGACCCAAGACAAAAGCAGTATGCTGTCCAACCAATATCCCTAGAGAAAATGTTGCCAACTCACAGGTCATCTCTGCCCACTCCTGCCAGTCACAGATTTTCATAATTAATTATTGACCAATTTGATCTCCCCTGCTAATTTGTAATTAGCCACATTCTACTTTGTTATATTCCCCTCCTCCTGTGTATTTCATAGTATGAAATTCTGCTACACTGCACTTTGTCTTCCATTTTTCTAAGAAAAATAATGTGGTGGCTTATATCAAGCCAGCAGGATCAACTTGTTATGACTATATGAAATTAGAAAATCTGTTTCTAACAAAATTTTCACACTTAAAGTGCTTTATATAATGAATGGTAAATGATGATAATTGTGTTTATTTAGAAAAAAGAATCACTATGCATTGACAACTTTCAAACCATCCTAGATCCTGTTTTAAACATACAGTAATTATTCCTACCTGGAAATTACCCTGGCACATATCTTGATTCCATCTCTTGACAGCTGTGTGGTCATGAACAAGTTATTACATCACTCTTTGTTTTCATTTTCTAATCTAAAATAAAGTAATAATAATCTCTAGTCATATTGTTATGATTAAGGATAAATAAAATAATACTGGTAGAGAACACCTTATAATTTTAGCAGATGGTCACTATTCATGGTTTGGAAAAAAATAGTTCCAGTATGTGAGAACTAAAATGTGGAGGTGCTGTGAAAGTGAAGAAAGAGGCAGACAATCTAGGATGACAGAAAGAAATTATTAGCGATTATGGACAGAAGTATGTCTTGGGTGGCAGCAAGACAGGAGAATGTCAACACCCCAAGGCAAGAGGAACTGACTTAATGCTTAGTGAGACAATGGTGGGCCACAGTCAATAGGAATGTATCTGATATTTCTCAAAACTTAAAATGTTCAAAATCAGTAAAGATTAACAGTCTAGGCATCAATGGCCAACATAACTAGATGTTAGTTGACTATCTTAAAGAGTTTGTTCATCAGGATTGAAATGCATGCCAGGGTCACCTAGTGGGCAAAATGGTATTACAAGATGGCCTTGTCCTGCCAAGCTAGATCCCTTATAGTTCAGTAAAAGTTATTTCTTCTTGTTGCTATATTCTATCTTTTTTAAAAATATGCATATATGAAAATTTATCTAGAAAGTGTCAGAACTCTTTGCATAAACTTGTTTTTATAAATTTTTTCTAAGTAGTTCACAAAGTACTGTGAACATAGATATATCATTAAGAAAGTTTATATAACTTTATTTAATAAGAGTCCTCTACTTCAAACTTATATAGATAATATATGGCACATTAATAGGACATAATGTAGCTATTAACCATTGTGATATCAAATAATACTTCCATGAAATATATATAGGAAACATGAATTGTACAAATAATTTAATTCCCATAAAATAAAGCATATATAAGCATTGGATAAACCATGGAATATTACCATTGATTATACTGAAGTGGTAGTAATATGAATAACTGTCTTACTTATATTTTCTAAATTTTCTTCAGTGCATCAATATCATTTTATAATCAGAATGCATATGTACATACTTGAAATAATTAAGATGGTTCTATCATTCATAGTTAGAGTCCCATCTAATTCATTACAGTTGTATATTTTTATTTCTGATACTCTCATTTAAGAAAATAAAAAAGAAAGGAAAATGTGCACTAAAAAGTAAATTTCAACATGGTACATAAGACTAAAAGATAGAAACACAAAGGAACAATATCCATGGAATGTCCTGTCTTAAAGCCTTTACTTGCAAGCTTTCTCTAGAGCCTTTTTGAATAGCACCTCCATCTGTGGCTCAAGATGAGAATGGCTGTACTAAATCACCTTGACAGTTGTCTGTTTTCATTAGATTTCAGCTTTTGCCTCCTGCACTGACACAACATTCTTCAAATCCACTTACCTCTCACAAGTGCACACACTCTCAGGCAGAATGGAGGATCCCTTTTCTTTGCTAAAAAATGCAATGATGTTTGAGATACTTCCCCAGAATTTCTACACAAGATTATTAACTAACTTTACAGGGATATGACTTCCATGAAGGAAGGCCAGGCCAGGCTCTTCTTTGCATAATTTGACTCAAAATATTTTGCCTGGAGACTATGATGGTAGGATAATTTTTCCCATTATGCAGAAAGGAGTTACTGGCAAAGTTATGCCAGAACATATATGTATATATTTAAAATGCCTATTTAAGATGGCTTTTCTTATCTTAAAATTGATAACTGTTTTTACTAAGAAGGTTAAAAGGAAATTACATTAAGTGAACTAGGAAATAGGATGAGAGTGATAGGGAGGAAACTACAAAAGATGACACAGAGAAGTTTTTTTGTGTGTGTGCTGAATCTCATAGTGCCTATAACAAGCCATGCTTAGGAAAGAAAAAAATTATAATATTCAGTCAGCATTTTGAGGGATTATCCTAGCAACAGGCTTGTTTTAGGATGCTGGCCAGGCACATTCCCCTTCAGGGAAATCTCAGTCAAGTGGAGAAAACAAAACAAGGCTAAGAATATTCACAGAATGTTCAGAGTAATGTGCTCAGCTTTGCCTGAGCAAAAAAAAAAAAAAAAAAAAAAAAAAAATTACCAAGCAGAGAGATGTGGCTTTATCAGTGAAATTTTCCATTTTCAGCTAAAAGTGTTAGCATAAAGTTTATTCATTTTGACAGGTAACATGCTGCAAATTAAGTCAAATACTTGAAAGTCATTATTGCTTCATCTGTGATGAACTCCCCACTCCCAGCACACACACTGCATCCCTGCATACCTTAGACACTTCTATCAGAACATCGTACTTTGCTAGTTTGTTTATGATTGTCTCTCTTTTACATTGGAACTCTCGAAGGTTATGTTCTAATTATCAGATACTGATATGTAATGAATACTCAGCACAAGAAAACAAAACCTGGCCCTTAGTTTGAGTGTCATATAAATTAATCTCATTTTAAGGGACATCCAATAAACAAGAAACTTATAATGGACTACTTTATTTTTTGTTGAGTATAATTGTCATAAAATGATAGTAGTAACACTATTTAATTTTGGTTGAATTGGTATAAAGCAATAGCACTAATTTTAGCGTGATTGAAGTTATTAGATGATGAGTTAGAAAGCGAAGTCCAGAAAAGTCAGCCAAAGCCTGCTTGAGGTACTTGGAATGGAAGGCTGTCAAAATGAAGGGTCTTATAAAAAATATAGAAAAATCCATATTCCCAAGATACTCTGATTCTTGTCCAGAAATTCCAGGATTGAATCATCTTGTTATGATTCCCACAAAGTCAAAAGGATCATGAATATCGTTTTCATTGTCAGAGCTGAGAGGTATAAAGAAATACTACGCTCAATTTTATGTTAATGGATTGCCAAAGTATGCAAACACTGGATTGCAAAAATGCCAGATTACTAACAAACTATACAATTTATGGACACTCCAACAACAAGTGGAACGATATTGTCATTTCAACCTTACTTTAATGATCCCTAAATTGGGTTATCAGCATGCATATGTGGGAAGAGGTAGAGAGCAGAGAAAAGAGTCCCCTTGGTGGTTATTGGGTAGAGCCAGAGAAGGAAAGAGGGATTCAGACCTGCTTTCAGAAAGTCATTAGTAATGTGTTGCTCTGTAATTGGACTGAGTTCCCAGGAACCATCAGTATCTGCCTTTTTGGTTAAAAGAGCAATTTTGTGAGATTGTGGCAGCCCAGCTCTGAGTGGGTTGTAGCAAGTATACCTGCCCCATCTTATGAAAAGCAGAATATTGGTGAGGAAAGTCCATTTGACATTGTAAATAGCCAAATATGTCAAGAACAACCTTCCTTTTTCTTTTTTTAGCCAAATAGAACTGTACTTCTATTTATTTTATAAAAAATACTTTCAAGTAAACTCTTGGATTTTCCCACCTCCTACTTATATAAAAGCATGCAAATAAGGGGGGATCTAAAGAATTTTGATTCAAAATACATTTGTTTGTTTATTTTAGAAATGTTTCCTTATAAATTATTTGCACAATACAAAGACAAACCCAGCTTGACAGATGTGGATTGCTGATTTGATCATTAGAAAAATTTAAATGTGAGCTTGCTATTAGTATAAAAGTGGTTAGTATGAGAAGGGCTGCATAAGGAATCAGGAAGCTTACATGAGATATAAATGTCACTCCTGGAACTCTAACAGGAAAAAAAGTTAGCATATGCTTTGTAAAACACCGGAAAATTTAACCTGCAATTGCAAAACATATTTTTAAAAGCATAATAGTGCAGGAAAAATTACACTTTCATTTATTAGTATGAGCCCAATTATAGAAATTATTTTATGGAGCCATCATATATGGTCAAGTGAATTTGGGTTTCACAGAGTCAAAATTCCAGTCTAAGCTCTGTCATATTTTTTTCTGTTTCCCAGCAAGTTGCTGAACCTCTCCAAGCTTCAGTACATGTACAATGATTATAATACAAATGTTTTGCTCACAGGAAGACTGTGAGGAACAAATGAGTATGCACAAAAAAGTAAATGGTTCACAGAAAATGTGCAAGGTCTTGCCTATTCATATGTTAAACATGGTACTCAGTCACTTGCTCCAAATTCCACAGTATGCTTAAAACTTTTTGACTCCAAGATCCATATGGTTCCACTATACCAAGTTACATTTCACAATAATTTTAAAAAGGAAGTAAATGGGAGTCTCATAGACATTTCGATGGCAAATCACCTTGGAGTTTTTTAAACATTGATCTTACAGCCCTTATAACCTTTTGTCTTACTGAGAGGAAATGGGTTTGCCAAGGGCCAAAGCTTTCTGAAACATGACTGACTGTACCATGGGCACCTGAATCACAGGGGCATTAGCAAAAACATTGTCCCAAGATACTGTAATGGCATTAGGATGCAGTTGTGTTGAAAATGAAGTGATTCCATGTCCAGTCCAGGTATTATCATATACTTTTGTAATGCTTGAGGAAGGTAGAAAGTAAAGGTCAGGAAATTAATTACTCAAATATAACAAATCATTTTCCAGTTTCTTAATCTAGCTGTAGCCAAAGATCATCACCATTTCCCATGCATGTTCAAAATTGTGGCCACACCTTGTTTCATTCATTGTCAAGCTGGCATTAAGACATCGTGCCTCTTGGTGGATTATATTTTCTTCTTGAAACTGTGTCTTTCATCTAATACTTAACCCTGGTGAATCTACTTGTACTGGGAAGATGCCTCCTCTTTATTGTACCCACCCTATTTTCTCTGTTCACTAAGTTTACCTTTTTTGTACTTGCTAATTTATATGTGCCTTCACCTCCAACTCCCATGGCTCCAGTAAGAAGGCAATATCCATGTGTTATTTTCCTCAGCACACAATACTCTACAAATAGTTTCTGACTACTTAAGCATTTATGTGTGAGGCTAGTGTGTGGGCATATGTGCTACAGGTACATAACATGGTTTCTAACATAAATACTCAGAATACATAGGTTGGCCCACACTAAGTCAGATACAAAAGTACAATACAGCAGAAATGCATACAAGGTAAAGTGTGATAACCCCATCATACTTTGTCCATCATCAAGAAGAAGAAATTTAACGGATAGTACAATAAGAGACATGGTATTTCACTTGTGGAGGCCCAGCAGCCTACAGACCAGGTGAACCTGTTTCAGAGCTTGACAGACAGTACAAGTGAAAATCATTTTGATCAAAGTTCCTCGTTCGATCACACACTGCAAATTGATTCATCCAGGTTACATTGTAGACAGAGAAATACATTTGGAAGTTTCTGCATGAGAAAGCCAGCTTGAAAATCATGTGAGGCTTGTCACTCTGGAAACTAGATATATGCAAAGAGTTTGAAGTAGAAGTTTGGAAAGTACCCACACTAAATTGAACTATTGCCAAGATTATTAACGCATCACTTTGATGAGCCAAGAATTTCCATTTTTCCCCATAGGGGAGGATGTCTCCAATAGTCTGAGGCAGAAAGAGAGCACAGGTTTTTATTTTAAGAAAAGGAATTTCAACTTGAAGAAAAGAATTGCAGCTAGGTTTTGACAGAGCCTGTTGGGAAGTAGAGACAAACATGATGTTTTATAAATGTTGGTATTATGATTAAATAGATTTTTGTAGGTGCCTTCTGATCATCTAATTAGTATAATGTCAGCTGGGCTTGAGAATCATTTCTTTTTTATAAACCATCTGTTTTGTCATAAAAGTTTCTTTATAAGCCATATGCAGGCAGAGGATTTGTTCTTTTTTTTTTTTTCCAAGTTATTGTCTGTGTTCTTTGTGTCTGTCTCCTGTGGCCTGAATGATGATTTTAAAATGATTAGGAGAATTTAGGGAGTCCAGTAGAAGTAAATAAATTACTTGCCATTAAGAAGTCAATTGATCAAAGACATGTCTATGTAACTTTGATCTAGTACACTGGGGACCACATCTCTTGCACCTCCTGTCATGTACAAGAAATTCTGCTTTCAAATTCCTGAGGCTTTGGATCACATTTCCTTCTGAGATTAAATTTACTATATAAAAATGGGAGATTTTGTAAAGAGTTAATTAAACTTAAATACAAAAAAGAAGAAGCCATGTAATAAGTGAAATATAATAAATGAGAGCATTTCATAAAACCTTAAATATGAAAGAAATAGCAGTTGACATGGTTATATACATTTTAATTACTTCAGTAAACAATTACTGGCTGCTAGAAAGTTGGCTAGTATGAGTCATTAAACAACAATTTTCAGCTATTGGTGACTCCCAAAATTGTTTTTCCCCAACCACATTTTTGTATATAATTGCTGCATATGCGTATACATGTGTGCACAGTTTATATTTTGCAAGCCAGTGAAGTTAATGAGTATAGCATAATTATCCAGGATTCTTTCTCCTGTGCCTAAAACTTTAACATAAATTCACAGCACAGATCTACCACTTAGTTACTCCTGCCTGTCCTTTGATCAGAACTACATGGCTGACCTTGGGTCTTCTAAGAATGCAAGTCTGGCTGCATATTCATAGGTCAGAAGGAATCAAAAGGTCAGTAACGTCAATATCAGTTCAAGAATGTATGGGTAGAGCCCTGTGATCAAGCAAGAGGCACTGGTGATAAGCACAATTGAATGTTCTTCAAAACAGTTCAATAAACTGATGAATCATGAAAATTTCAAAAGCATACCCTACACATAAGGAAAATATAGCAGTCCCTTTTAGATGGCCAATTTCTTGGTAGGAAAGGAATAATGAAGATGCTATTTATTTAAAATTATTCAGCACTTTATGTTTTCTAAGTGCTTTAAAATGTATTATCTCACAACAATGTTTAATTCCACAGAATTCATCCCTATTTGCAGATATTAAGCTTGAAAACTTTTGAAGAAAACAGCTGAAATCCCATGTTGGCTTTCTTTGTTTTGAGTGTCTACTCAATGCAGAACTTTCTTATTCTTTTTTATCATGTAACATTTTACCCTGAAGGAGTATGCTATTGTCCTCATTTAAAATCATGGTAAGCAGAGGCTCAGGAACTTGGCCAGTCACTCCACAAGATTGATGGTGGAGCTAAGATTTGAACTTGAGTCTTCTGACATTTTGGTAACCATGATTTCTGGCCATGCTCACACCCTGTGGCACTCATCTGTGGGGAGGCAGGAGAAAAAACCAAGCCCTAGGACAGAAAATGGGGCTGTGTTGAAGAGAAGTTCACACCAGAACTGCTAGGTTGTGATGTATTTCATCTTGCAAAAGATAACGACTACTTCACTATTGCCTGGTGGATTCCGATACTTTTCCTCTTCATATGCTGACTGTAACAGTTGCATTCATTTCATGAGAGTGAGTCAGATGAAGACAATCAATGGACTGAAAATGTGGAAGAAAAAAGTTTTTGAAAACAGTCTCTGGAAACAAATTGTGCTAAAAATTTCACCTCTACAGATTCAAAGTCCAGAACAACTAATTTCAAAATTGAAGTGAAAAAAAAATGGAAAGAATTTTCCATTAACTTAAAACAGTATTTTCAACCAAAACATTAATACTAATACATATGAAATTACTTAACAGCATTTTGCATGTGTGTGTTCATGCATATTTATGCCATATATGACTGAAAAAACACATCTTGACAAGATGGTGAATCATACTGGGGGTGTGAGATAGGTTTGAGGCAGATAAAGTGAGGACTGTCCAGAACAATGATCCTAAGAAGCTTAGCAGTTTCAGCATAAACTCGGGTGTTAAAACTTCCAGTGAGCAATGGGTACCAACCAGCACAGGTGTTTTCTCTTTTTAACCTCTGACTTGAAAACTGAGAATCCATGAATTCCTTGTTGATTTCCTTGACTGATCCAGATGCAATGAGCCGGAGGTCTTTTACAAGAATGAGTCTACTGGAGAAATAATAAATGGAAAAAGTTTGTATAAAATACAGATCTATGTGATGAATGTGTTTTGCAAGTAAGTCAAGTTCTTCTATTGTGACAATTGACATACAGTTAAGAAAACTGGTACGTGCATAATGATGCTATGTTCAGACTCCATTCAGTTTCTGTTATGGAGACTGAGTATTTTTGTATGCTTGTTACTTTTTGTGTTGTCCATTTATTAATTTAATGAAGTCTAAGGGAACTGAAAGACATCATATCTAGACATTTGCCATGGAAAGGAATGTAAAAATTTTCTAGTTAAGTGTTCACCTAAAGCTCATTCTATAACAAATCTGTTGTGCAAGTTATTTTAAAGGGGGGACTTCATGATCACATGAGCTGAAAGAAATATGGCATTTCATATTTCTTTTTATATACTCATCATATACATTGGTATACCTCAAGGAGTTAGTAGTGTTCTGCAGATTACTCTTGGGGACAAAATGGTTTATTCTATCCCATTATTCACCACAGGAAAAACATGGCAGCGCTAACCATAGTATCTGTGAACTTTTGAATCAGGTGCTGTCAGGAGCTCTGAGCAATAATTAAAGAAGTGACATCTGGTAGGCACCCTTTTATGAGTCATCTTCAACTCATTTAGCAGGCACTTTTAGAGCATTTTATTGTTAACAATAAAAAGTTAAAACTTTCAAATCATGACACTTGGTACAGTATATTGCATAAGATATTCAGAAATTTCTGGCCATTTGCCCTAGCTGCCTAAACAGAGATGCTTGCTGAAGAAGGACTAATTGTTTTGAAGGAAAACATCACACAGAGACATCAGAAGAAAATTATGACCACTGGAGTTCTTCTTTTTACCCTAGATAGGATTTGAACATCAGATTCCTGTTTAGCCCCCGGTAGCTTGTCAATCAATTCAGGATAACTTTATTTACATACTATCATTTACCAAGAAAGCATATTTATCTGAATACTTTTGAAATTTGTTTCAGATCACCTATGATTTTATGTCATGTGCTACTAAATGAATGCCATGTCTCTGCTCATAAAAATTGTCTATATAAAAGGAACCTATCCTACCTCAGCATAATTGGTTTTTTCTTCTCATTCAGTACAGTGTTGAAAGAAAAAACGAGTGCTATGAAATTTCAACATCTGCCATTTGCTTCTTCTTTTTAGATTTTGTGTTTCTGTGGACATGTTTGAACTTTGAGCAGTGATCCTCCATTGCACCCTGAGATCATTTTGCTGCTCTCCTGCCTAGACCCAACACAAAGGAGCATGTACACGCCAGAGCGCACACAACACTCTGATGTTGTATGATAATGTGGCAATGATGATGATGACACGCCGTCATCATCATCATTGTCACATTATCATTTTCCAGGCTCTTATTCCATCACTCCTATAAACATTGGGAAGGATGGTGCCAGGGAAACACCACCTACAACACACTGCTTGAGGCTTCTGCCCAACTTGGTCACTCAGCACTTTTGAAGGACAGTGGGTAATCACGCTAACTATAAAATCTACTAAACTACATCGTATATTCCCCTCTCTGTCCTACAAGGATATAATTTATGCTGCTAAAAATAGAGAAATACTCTATGTCATTCTTGCAATTTGTTAGTCTAATAATGCCACCAAAGAAGAAAATTGTATTAGTTTGGCTTGTCTGATTATTCCAATCCATGAGGGAACTTTGTAATAAATGTTTATAGTTTGATATCATGACACTACTGGTTTTATTTATGCAAGTCTGTTTTCATCTCTTTGAAAAGAGAATATTTGGCCACCTCCAGTCTATTGGCATCTCTCTTCTTTTCACATGCTACCTCATAGTTATTCTCAGTGGTGTTCGCAATTTGTTTATTCGTAAAGGATTGTTCATCCAGAATATTTGTATTTGAGATCTGATTCAGCTCGTAATTCAATTATACAGTTGTTTTAAAATGTTCTTTATAAAAGAAGGTGCTCAGAATATTAAAATATGAAGGTTGGTTGAGCACATGCATCTGTCTCATTCAAATCACTGAATGATAGAAATCATGAAAAAATAATAAATTGATAATCGTGCTTACAAATGGTTAGGGGTTAGTAATCGTTGGACAAAAAAAAATCATGAGAATCTATTGCATATGACAATAGGAACACTTAGCTGATGGCCAAGGCTCTGTTTTTCACGCAGAGTAATACAAAGACTACTGGTGCTCTGAATAACAAAGTACTTGATCAGAGATAGCGTGGAAGCTGGACCACCACCAAGTCCTCAAGGCCTTCTTTTTCTTGATGGTACTGGGTGAGTTCAGGGCCTTGCACTGGCTAGGTGGGTGCTCTACTACTTGAGCCACAGCCCCAGCACTTTCTTGCTTTAGTTAGTTTTCGCATAGGGTCTTGGTTTCACCTGGGGCCTGCCTTAGACCATGATCCTTTTACATATGCCTTTCAGGTGACTGGGATTATAGATGTGAAGACCCACCAGGGCTGGCTTGTTTGTTGAAAATGGGGTCTTACTAACATCTTAGTTTTGTCTGAGCTGGCCTTCATCTGCTGTCCAGATCTCCACCTCCCAAGTAGCTGGGATTATAGCAATGAGCCACTGTATCCAGCCCTCCTAGGCCTTCTGATCCCTGCTCAAAAGTGAAACCCTCTAGTAGTTATGCAAACAGGTGAATTCTGCTCAGCTGGCCTATTTTTCTCCTTTTATCACTGCTTTTCCCCCTCTCCCCCTTTTCCAAGCTATAGGCCCCACCCATGAGTGTTTCCTCCCAAGTTTAAGAACCGTACAAAACTCTGTCCTCAGAAGGAATTCATTAATACTGCAGAAGGCTTGAAGTAGAAGAAAGCAAATTTGGATATCACCTCTATTTTTACCACAACATGAAACTGAACAAAAGGAAGGACAGCTTTTTCCAGTGACAAAATCTATCCCAGTGACCCATGCAGTTTTTATTCTTAAGCTTGCCTGATAATTCCCACTCCCCTGTCCTAGCATGTCAGTACCATTTGATGACAACATGCACCACCATTTATATGGATCCCTGTACCATGTAATTATGAAATTATTATTTTTTTCCTTTTTTAGGGATCAGCACCGGAAAATATTAGACACCAACATACCCTATATTAAAATACATAAAAGTTATTTTTAAAGCTAAAAACTATTAAATACAATATGTTTATCCTCCTTTCTTGATCATTATTTGGATGACCAGATTCATATTTTGAATCTTGGATTCTTTGGAGGTCCATCTCTGAACCTAGAGCCATGGTACCAGCCAGAACCTAGTCGTCAAGCCCACCATCCCTGGGCCTCTGCCTTTATTTTCCGTTATCTTAATAGACAGCTATTGATGTCAACATTCTGCTCGTTGCATATCTCAGGGACTTGTGACAATCTCTTCAGCTACAGTAGCTCATTACAGAATCAATGGCAGGTGCTGTTGGTGGGTGGTTAGATTGTCAGAAGGCATGCATTCCCAAAATGACGCATTCGAGTCTACAGGGAGAGATGTGAAATTTGAAAAAGCTTCCAAGAGGAATGCCTAGTTACAGTTTTGGTATTTGAAATCTTTGTAGATATTGTTTACATGCCCTTCTCAACTATGTTGCCAGATTGGAGTAATTCCTTGCAAATATCAACAATATTTTATTCTCACTGTATCTCAGTGTACTTTAAAGAAATAATACATCACAGGCAAAGCTAAAACCCTTGAACATTTTCTTCCTTCACTGTATAAACCCTTTTCCTTCTTTGTGAGTCTTTATCCTGGATCAACATTTATATTTTTGCCGCATGGAGGGCTGATGCCCAGCTGTTGCCACCATACAAACTTACTTTCTAAAAATATTTTTTCGTGTAAAGTCAAATTTTATAAATCTGGGCTGGCAGAGGGGCTCAAGCCATAAAAGCAACTGCCTAGCAAGTGTGAGGTCATTAATTCAAACCCCAGTGCTGCCAAAAAATAAAATAAAATAAATCAAAATGAAATAAAATAAAAAATTAATCTAACCACTTAAGTATGGAATGTGCACATTAAGATTCATTTCTGAATATTTCTTAATACTCAGTCAAAAAGTAGAAATACAAATTTGAAATATTAAATTATCTTAGAAAGCATAATGAATACCTTGGTACCTACCAGCTGGCTCTATCATATCATTATTTACATATTACCTCCAGTTTCTTTCAAAGAAAGCAAAACTATAGAAATAGTAAAGAGCTATTAAAATTTTTCCCTTTTATTTCATCTCAAGGAGGCCACCATGATTCAAGATTTTGTAGTCTATTAATTTTTTCCAAAGCCACCTCTAGCTGATTTTGAAATTTCTTTCTTTATCCCTGTTAGTCTTCAATTTAACTGTAATGTGTCTAGCTATGCATTGATAGATTTTTATTTTGAAAGTTACATGTTTGAGAACTGTTACCCTTTTTTTAGTTAAAGAACTCATATTTTTAATCTTGCTAATACTTAGCTGTTTTTTAAAAAAGATAATATTGCTCTTCTGTGGCTCCTCCACAGTTTGCAATGGTTGCTGACAGTACTCCATCCTTTCCTTCCACCCTATACATTTGGAATGATTTAATCCTTTGTCTGTCTGGCTTTCACTGTAGGCCAGTTTCCCAGGACCATATTTCAATCTGCTAATTTGTTTTCTAATTGAATGTAGCTACGAGTATTCTAATGCTTTTAAATTTCTATTGTAATTACACATATATTTATATTATATTGTAATTATATATAATGAAAATAATACATGTTTATAAAACATACATGGTTTCTAATTAATTTTCATAAGATGGGGGTTACTTTTCTTTTAAGTTAATAATTTATATCATTAAGCACATCGAACATCTTCCAAAATATTTATCAGATATTTCCATAAAATTAATTTTATCTGGAGTAAGTTTTATTGGTTATCCTTTATAGGATTTAATTTCAAATGTTTTGAACGTTTGACTCCATTCTCATTTATGAGAATATTTTGCATTTTTCCTTTTCTTTCCCTTTCCCTGCTTACTGTACTTGATTCTTGTGTACCTTTGTTTTGTTGCTGGTGATTGTCTCCCAGTCCCTCTGAGCAGCCAAACAGAAGTAGTTTTTGTAAGGGGTAGCAGATCCCATCCCAGAACCAGTAGAAGTCTGTACTCAGCTCATGCAGGTGCATCTGTGACACCTTTTATCTCTAGGCCTTTATTGGATACTAATGTCCAATCAGGTGGCCGCTATCCATTTATGGATATTTAAACTCACAGTGCTTAGGTCCATAGGTGATAGACCCATGGTTGTAAAACTATTCTCTGTTTAGGTTTCTGTTTCTTTCCTGGTCTTCAGATCAGAAATTGCTTTTACGTTTTAACCATTATGAATAAATTATTATTAGAGTGATTTCTGAAGCAAGATTTCTGTACATTTTACCCAAAAAGTAAATAGTCTGCTCACTTTTATTGCAGATTTATGATTCCATTGTATTTTTGAGTGTTCTGTATTTGTTTACAATACATTTTGCATTTATAATACATTATATATATTTTATGGCCATATCAGATTTCCTTAGTGTTCACAATTAATATAACTGCTGTCATTAACATTCTTTCACTTGTTTACAAGGACCAGAGTCCCTTTGTGGGCATATGTCCAGGAAAGGAGCTCCTGGGAGAGAGGACATGTGTGCATTGAACACTTTTTTATGTTGTTACTCAAAATTGGTGCACCAATTTGCACACCATCATTTACAAGATTAAGATTGATTTTTATACATGTTAAGTAAGTATAAAACGCTATCATAATTTTAGCTTTCATTACTCCAGCTATGAGCGAATATCCTGTAAATTTCTTTTCATTATTATTTTTTTTTGTTTTTCTATGGTGGTAGGTCATTTGAGTGTCTTCCTTTGTTGTTTATTTACATCTTAATGATCATTGCTCTTGTTTCTTCGCTTTTTCCTTTTATTTTGAGAGCTACTATGTATTTATAAAAGTGAACTTTTTGGGTATATATTTTGCAATGATTTCCTATCTTTGGCTCTCTTTTTAAGCTTGCATTTGTGATTTTTAATTGTGCACAAGTGTTTACTATTGCTTTTGTATTAAGAAGTCATGTGGAATTGTTTTAAATTGTGATTATTTTTCTTCTGTGTCTTAGTCAATAAATTATTTCCTGTCCTAAATTGGTAAAGGTATAGTTTTCATTTTTCTTGTATTTAATGTTTTCCACATTTAAATGTGTGTGTGTGTGTGTGTGTGTGTGTGGTGGGCACCTTATTTCACTCTGTATCTTTGATCATTTGTGTGTGGATCTTTCCTCTCAAACTCCTAATGCTACATGAGCATTATATTAATGCCCATGTACCTTTCCTTCCATTTTCTCTATTAGTCTGATTAAAATATGACAAATTTCTTATTTTCTTTACTAATAATCTTCATATTTTGTAGTCCAAATCCCCCTAGACTTCCAAAGTGTGTCTTCAAAGTTTTATTTGCTTACTTAAATAGTATTTTCACATTGTAGTATTCTGTCTTATTTTTTGATCACACACACATGCACACACATACACATGGGGAAATTATATTCAACATGTACATAAATTTGATAGAACTGCCATTTTGTACATAAAGATAGAACTTCCATTTTATAAAGAAAGTGACATTCCTGCCTTTTTCTCCATTTATGTAAATCTTCTTTTAGCTCTTTCATCAGATTTTGCAATTTTCTTCAAAGGGTCTTGTACATTTTTGGGCTAAAATTATTCCATTGTAGTTTATAATGTGAATTAAATTTTAAATATTCCTTTAAATATCAGCTCTTGAGATGTAAAACAGCAGGGATTTTATGTATTGTTTATTATGAAGTAAAATTGATGATGTTCATTATTAATTTTAAGAGTTTGAATTTTCATAAAAATTAACCTAATAATGAAAAGTAACAAATTAGTATTTTTCATGATTTTTTGCTGGCAAAACCCAGCACTAAACTTTCTAATGGAAGTTTTGAGAGAGAGTATCCTTGATTTGTCTCATCAGGGAAGTCTTCTTACATTTTCCCATTATGAACTGTGTTACAATTGGATATGAATAGCAAACCTTTGGATGCATAAGAAACACCTGAAAGGCTTGGTTAGCAGCAGATTGCTATTGTCCAACCCCTGGAGTTTCTGAATCAATAATTCTGGACTGGGTGAAGCTATTTTGTATCCCATAACAAGTTCTCAGCAGATGCTGTTGCTGTCAGTCAAAAAAAGAAACATGGTGCACAGAAGCTGGGTGCTGGCCATGGGAGACAGGCTGCAAATTTAAATGTGATGGCCAGTCAGAGCTCACTAAGAAGGTGCCATCTGAATGGTCTCCATGACATGAGTCTGCTAGGTGTTTGAGAATCTTCAAAGGGGCTGGCTATAGTGGCCTGAGTGGTGGTGAGGTTGAGGAAGAATCTTGAAAAACAGGTTAGATGGGTAACAGGAAGCCCCATGGAGGACACCTTAAAGAAGTTGTCTTTCATTTTTGGAACAAACCAGACTTGTTCAGAAGAATAAGACAATTTGACTTATGCCTTCACATGATCATCTGTTGAGCATAAATATTAAAGAGCAAGTGGCTATTTCAGTAATCCACATGAGAGTTTTAGCTCTGGCAGTGGGGATAAGTGATCAGTTTCCATATAGTTCAAGACAGGACCTTGAACTCATATTTCCTGCTGATGGATAAGGGGTGTGAAAGAAAGAGAGGAGTTGTGGACTCCAATGCTGTTGACTTAAGCATCTGAAAGGATGTTGAAGCCATTTAAGGAGCTAGCATCCTTGAATATGAGAATTTCTCCTGAATGAAGAAACTTGTGTGAAGAAACCAAATATATATATATAGGATTATTAAGTCTGTATTTGGAGGCTATCATTTTTAATGAAGGGTTATTAAACAATTAAGCACTGCCGTGTACTTTTTGGTAGGGAAAGTTATATTTTAAGACAGTCTAATGTTAGATCTGAGTCTGATATTACAGTGCACCATGCTAACTCTTAACTCTCAATTATCTAAACCTAAATGGCAACACACAGGTTAGCCATGGATTAAGTTTGTTATTCTGCCTCTTGATTCTTGCTTCTGGAAAGCAGTACTCATTTTAGCTCTCATCACTTTTACCTGAAAATGTGGATGGATGCCCCTCTGACATAGTGAACTTTCCTTCCCACTCTAAGAGGCCTGCTGCGAGCAGCTGCACATACATCTCTGTTTCAGGGACAAAAAAGGCTATTGTGGAGCTACCTTCACCACAGGCTTGTCATTTTCCTTTGCATTTGTTTCTACCATTCCTAAAAAGCCAGGAACAATCTCTGCTTCTGATCTATATTGAACATTTAACTTATAAGAAGATGTATTTTCCTTTTCAGTTTAACTAATGACCTTTGGTTGTCCCTGGTTATGGAATGGATTATGCCATAAGTAAAAGATCAGATTTTCACACAAGATAAGAAAATAGGAAATCTTAAATAGAGATTGATGTCTATTATTAACAGGAAGAACATTGTGATATATCAGAGGAGAGATTTTTAATCAGCAATGTATATCTAGTTCTTATTAACTTTGAAGCAATTGCTGAATGCCATGACATAGAGAAAAGTTGATATTTCTTGATTACAAAAAAATCTATTAATATTTTTTCATAGGATTTCTGACTATATATTATTTTTATTAGAATATATTAGTTATACAAAGGGATTTCACTGTGGTATTTCACATATGCAAATATTGTCATATATTGTATTTTGATCAGATTAATCCTCTCTATTGTTCTCTCTTTACCTTTTCTTTCTCCTTCTCTATTTTGCAACATTAAAATAACATTTTGTCTATATATGAAAATGGTATCAGGAAGTCAATAACTGTATTCTTAAACATCAAAAGAAAAAATAAAATTTAGTCTTTTTTACTACAAATGCTTAACCATTATTTTTAGAATGATAAATAGCTCATGTATGTATCTTCTTTTACCATCACCAAGATTTAGGTTCTAAGTTGAAAGACTAGATTTTTTTTTCCCGTCAGGTTCAGGAAAAAGAGGACAGATTTAGGAGTTCACAAGGCCTGGGTGTGAATCTCAACACTTTTCACTGATATCTCTGTCAACCTATCATCTGTCCTTGTTGGGGTGCCACAGAGACACTCCATCATAATATATCTTACCTGGTGGCTTCTGGTTGTTTTTCCATATCCTAGGTTACTTCAACTTATAAATGGGAATCAAAATTAAAATACAGGGCAGAAACTTAAGATAACATGGTTAAAAAGCATATCTAAGTACTACGATATTGCAAATGTTCTAGAAATATTAGTTGTTACCAATATTATTTTAAAAGAATTGTATCAAAGACTAAGAAGTGGTATAGTACTTGCATAGCAAGTACAAAGCCCTGAAATCAAACCCCAGTACCACCAAAAAAAAGTTGTGTCAAATCTTTACCTTGAAGGAGCTACAAGATCACTAGAAGGTTAAGGTATAAACAGTCTTATCTACTCTGGGCTTCTGTAGCAAGGACCATAAACTAGTGGCTTATAAACAACTGAATTTATTTCTCTGAAATTCTAAGGGCTGGGAAGTCTGAGATGCAAGTGCCAGCTTCTCTGGAGTTGAGTGAGGAAACTCTTCAAGTTTGCAGACTGCCAAGTTCTCATCAAAACTCACATTGTAGAAAGGGAGTAGCTAGTTGTTGGTCTCTTTTTATGAGTAGTAATCTCATTTATGAGGACTCTACCCTCATAACCTAATTACTTTCCAAAGGCCCTCTCTGCCAAGAACTATCACACTGAGGCTAGAGTTTCAGCATTTGAATTTAGGGAAAACATATACAGGCATAACACACAGAAAGTGAGCTTGAAATTCTTTGATATAAGTATGATTCTGTACAAATCATACAAGAACCTGAATAATTGACAGAATAATTATATAGAGAACAACTGCAGGAATATCTCAAGGAGAATAGAGAGCATTTTAGATGTTAATATATGGGTAAGGTTAGAAACAGAAGTGGCATTGAGCAGATATATAGCCTTCTCTACAAAACATTTGCCACTGAGACTTAGTATACAGATATTTTTGGATGACTGGTTGCCCTGCCAAAGTCCTATAAAAACGATGTAGATAGAATTCCGTGTTCTGCTGGTGAGAACTAAAATTGAAGTCAGCTGCAATGACCTCCAATAAAATTAATGTTTCTTTGTCCAAACCAAAATGAAATCCTGATTCATTTCATGACAGGCACTTATAATTATTGAGGAAAAGTGTTAGGAAGAACTCATAGACCCTAGAGACTCAATATTCTGCTACCTATTCCAAGTCTAATAACATCACAGGGAACAAATTTAGGTGGAAACTGATTACTACTGATTGCAAAAGTGTTTATATGTAATTTAAAGGATCCATAAAGAACAACTGGTGGACTGGTCTCCAAAATAAATTATCCTGTAACAGGAAATTTAAATGCTTCGATGCCTAGAATACAGATGCTTAAAATTATGTAATAGTAAAGCAAATATTTTTAGAAACTATTTTTTATTGAGGAAAATTGTTTCTATTTAATCAGTCAAAAGAAGTTTACAATTGTGGAATCATGCATCTTTAGATCAGAGCTAGTTTAGATCTTTTTATTGGTTAATGTGGGCTGATACAAGACTGAATCTTCTTCACATCTTTCACAAAGAAAGCAAATGTTAGAATTATAATAATAAAAATAAAAATACAGTACCCTTAGAAAGTGTCAGGACATATTGAAGTTAAATAAGCTTTATATCTAGAAATGTTTTAGTCTGAGTCTTGATCCTTAAACCATTATTCTATATTGTATAATCTTACACTGTATAGTGATCATGGTTTCTAAAGATGGAAACCTATACAAACAAATGAGGCTTGGAGCATCTTCTGCTTCCACATTCCCATCTAAGTTCATTAGAAGGAAACCAAGTCACATCTAAAGAGAGAGCTTTTCCATAATTTCTGCCAACAGAAGGCTTTCATTCAGCAATTGAAGTGGACAAGGATGCTTAATCTCTCAACGAAGTGACTCTTGGGCCTTGCTGTAATCTTTCCTGCAATAAACCATTTCATTTCTGGATGTTTCTGTTAAAAAAGTCTTTCCTGATAGAGAGCCAATATTGCAGCCCCTCCCTGCCCATGAAGCTATAAGTTCTTCTATATGTCAAGGCCTCACAAAACAAGACCAAGCCTAGTATTCCAAGGCAAATGATCACCTATAAAATGACATTGTACCTTCTTTCCAGGCAAGGAGACTACATACAGTTCTACTAATCACCTCTGAACAATTCATATTCAGTGTCCACAGGAAAGGGTTACACCTACAAGTATATCTGCCACCTTCTATGATCACTCTCATGATTCTGTTTATTTCTCCTTTGCTTTTTACTGTCTGCCTCTCATTCACAGCAAGAGGTAGTACTGACACTGAAGGTTCTAGTATATAAGAAGCCAGTTGTGGGCAAAGGAAAAGTAATGTTCAGTAATAACAAGTCATAGTTGTTAGGGTCCGAGAATCCTATTCCTCCGAGAGACAGAGAGTTACGCGTGAATGCAATCAACAAAGCAGAGTTTATTGAGCTGGAAAGCCAGGGTCAAGCTCCCACATAGACACACAGGTCCGATTGGGCAGACAAGACCCCGAGTCTCTTTAGGGAAGATCTTATATAGGCCCCTACCGGCCGTTACAGCAAAAGCCCGCACAGTAAATAGCCAATGAGTTTGTAACACCACATACATTTCCAGCCTATCCATTTAAGAGTACATTACTTCTTAGCCTATAGATTCAAGGGTCAGTATTCGCGCACACGGTTACATTTAGCAAGCAGGCAGGGCACATCTTGCACGTACTTCTAGTCCTCTTTCGCAATCTGCTCACATTCCTCACATTCCTCACATTCCACCTGCCCCCATCCTGTTTATCTTATCCTGCAGGGGGCATCCTGTGCTGGCTTTACTGGTTTCTGCTATGGGGATCTGCTGGGGCAAAGGGCACATCCTTTCATTTTTTTTTTTTTTGGGGGGCTATATTGAGGAATCATTTTTAAGGGGATGAAGAGCCTGGTATTGTTGGCAGAGGACCAGAAGTTGGACAGTGTTAATTTGGTTTTTGATGAAAGTCATAAGTCGGTTTAGAATATAAGGTCCTATGGTGACCAGTAACAGGAGGATTACTATCGGCCCTGCTAGTGCAGACAGGAGGGTGGCTAACCAAGGGGACTGGTTGAACCAAGATTTGAACCAGCCTTTTTTGGCCTCTCTTTTTCTTTTTTGTTGTTTTAGGCCTTTTTGAAGTTTGGACATAGAGTTGCAAACAACCCCAGTGTGGTCGGCGTAAAAGCAGCATTTCTCCCCTAGAGCCGCACAGAGGCCACCATTTTTAAGGAACAGTAGGTCTAGTCCCCTCCGGTTTGGGAGGACTACCTCGGATAGGGAAGTTAGGGATTTTTTAAGGTGGCTAATGGATTTTTTAATACTGTTTAGGTCCTCACCGATGGCCGCCCTGAGGGAGGTGAGGCTGGAGTGCTGGGTGGCCAGAGAGGCTATGCCGGTACCCGCCCCTGTAAGGCCTATTTTAAATAGGGTAGGGATGGTTAGGGTGGTAATGGGCTCCCTTTTTGTCCGGGGGCGGTCGGACCAGTAAAGAATGGGATATTTAGCTGGATGGTAGAGGATTCTAGGCACCACTATCACCATTAGGCAGAATTCCTGGGAGGCATTAAAGACCGATCCAGCCAAGTCAGGGGTCAGCCCGTTTAGTGAGCATGCCCACCAGGCACCTCCGGCTGGGGTTATTTAATGGGAGGCATTTTAGTTTGGGTGTTTAATTATAGTAGTGTACAATTTTTTATTTTTTTTTGGGACCTGCCCTACACAAGTCCCTTGGCCACTGACCTGAGCCATGGTCAGGCCGGCGGGTCGGGCCTCTCAACCCGTTGGAGTAGTGGTGTTAACTACAAAAGAGGAATTGATTCCAATAGCCTTGTAGAAAGGGGGCAAAGGGCTGTAGCAAAGCCAGCAAGCCTCAGTTAGATTAGGGGCTGTTTTATTTAAGGTCTCAAATGTAGCAAACAGTAAGGTCTCCAGGGGGCTAGGTGGTACAGTGAAGGGAACGGTGGTTGTGGGTTTTGGGGGTGTCACTTTGGGACTCTGAGAGTCGTTGGGAGTGGTGTTTTGGGGTGTCCGGGGAGTTGTGCGTGGAACCAATTTTGCCTCAGACAACTCTGGCTTTAACACAGGATTAGGCCTTAACACAAGATTAGGTCCTATTGTTAGAGTAGAGACTGGTTGTCACACATGCCGCAAGGTAAAAAGGGCTCCTGGATGATTTGTTTTGTAGAGTCTGACTCCCCAGGATTTACCCAATTTTTAATTTGTTGCCTTTTTTTTAAATCAGTGAAATTTATCATAATGGGATTATAATTGGGGGGAGTTGGGCATCCCTTATTTATAGGTCTAGGTTGGTGGTATGTAGTACCAGATTGAGAGACTCTATTTAACTGAATAAGGTCCCCCTGTTTGGGGGGTGGCCACCATATGTCCCCTGAGCTCTCACAACCCCATGACTTACAATAATAGTCTGCAATTTTTTTACATTTTTTTTTTGTGGTTGGGTTGGGGAGCAGGGCAGACATAGAAGTAACTTTGGCGTAAATCCCATTGTCCCCTGCCAGTGAATAAGGCCCTTAAGTCAAAGTATAATTTTGGGAACCAGGTGCTGAGAGGGGTCATCTTGGAGGTCTCCTGTGATACATCTACAATCATCTAGGTCAGGTTAAAAGGTTGATGTGGATTTGTATGCCCCAAGCAAGTGGTGGACAGGGTTAGAAAAAGGAATAAGGTTACCGAGGTCCAGTTTGCTGAAGTTTGAGTTTGAAGGAATTGTCTTTGTGGTGGGACACCCTTTTTGTTGGCAGGAAGTCTTTCTTTACAGCTACCGGGTCTGCCGGTCTGATGTGGGTGTAGTGGACCCAGGTGATGATCCCATTCTAGGAGGGCTGTGGAGCATCTGGGGTGTTTTTGTTTTTTGGAGCATCCCGTATCAGCCGGAGCTTGAGTGGATTTGTGGGATGCTGTCGTGTAGTCCAATTTCCCTGCTCTTTCTGAGGACGTGCCCGTCTCACATGGGAGTGGTGTACCCATTTTGCAATTCCATCGACCTTGAGGGCGGTGGGGATAGTAAACAGTACAACATAAGGTCCTTTTTATCTAGGCTCTAGGGTTTTGGACTGATGCCTTTTAACCCATACCATGTCACCTGGGACTATGTCATGTTTCGGAGTTGGGACCCTCTCAGTAGTATGGTACGCTTGAATTAAGGGCCATATTTTTTGTTGTACCTTAGCTAGAGCCTGTAGCATAGTCAGGTAATTTGGGGTCAGATCACCTAGTCCCGGGCTTAAGGTCCTTTGAATGATGGGGAGTAGAGCCCCATACAGGATCTCAAAGGGGGTTAGCCCATGGACATAAGGGGAGTTCCGGACTCGGAAGATGGCCAAGGGAAGGAGTGTTACCCAATCACCGCCAGTCTCCAGGGCCAACTTGGCTAAAGTCTCCTTTAGTGTCTTATTTATCCTTTTTATTTGTCCTGAGCTTTGGGGGTTATATTTACAATGTAGTTTTTAATTGGCCCCCATAGCCTGGGCTAGTCCCTGTAGGACTTTACTAACGAAAGCCGGACCGTTATCTGACCCAATTGCCTCGGGCACCCCGTACCTGGGTATGATTTTTTCTAGTAAGGCTTTTGTCACTACCTGACTCGTCTCCCTCTTTGTAGGAAATACCTCCACCCAGCCTGAAAAGGTATCTATGAACACTAGCAAATATTTGTACCCAAACTTTTCTGATTTTACTTTGGTAAAATCCACTTTTCAGCTTTTTCCTGGGGCCCTCCCCCATTTCCAAATACCTGTGTGGTGCCCCTCCCTTCGTCTTGGTTTTATAGCTGTACAGCTAGCACAATCCTCCACAATTAGCACAATCCTCCACTATTTGATGGATGGCCGCAGTCTGGTTCGGAAATCGGAGTTCTGCAGATGTCAGCAAGTCTAGTAACTTTTTCCGCCCCAAGTGGGTGGACTTTTATGTAAGTTAGCTAACAGGAATCGGCCGAGTTTCTCGGGCAGGATTAGCTTGTCTTTTAAGTCCCTTTTCCATTTATCCTCCCTTTTTTAGTGAGGGAGTGGGCTTTTATCTAAGTGAAATTCTCCGAGGAGTACTCTGGTCTGGGAGGTAGCGAAGGGAGCTCGGGGACAGGCACATCTATAGCCGCGACCATGGAGGGACTCACCATTGTTGTTTTTTTAGCTTCTTGATCTGCCCTGTTGTTATCAACAGCTTTTGGAGTCTTGGCAGACTGATGGCCTGGGACATGCATCACTGCCATTGTCTTTGGTTTTTTTACTGTTATTAATAGATGCTGGACTTCGGCCAGGTTTTTTAAGCCTTTTTTTTCTGTTGTGCGAAATCCCCTTTCGCGATAGATGGCTCCGTGGACGTGGATGGTACCAAAAGCATAGCGGCTATCGGTGTAGATATTGACTCGTTTTTCTTTTGCCCTTTTCAGGGCCTCGGCCAAGGCAATTAATTTTGCCTTTTGGGCTGAGGTTCCGGGTGGGAGGGCGCTGCTCCATACTGTGTTTCCTTCTTGGTCGACCACTGTTGCCCCTGCCCTTTGGACTCCATTTTGGACAAAACTGCTTTCATCAGTGTACCAGTTTAATTTACAGCCAGACAGTGGGGTGTCCTTTAGGTTAACCTGTACCTGGGTAACTTCGGAGAGGAACTCCTTGCAGTCATGGACAGGTGTCTGTAGTTCCGGGTTGGGCAACAGGGTGGCAGGGTTTAGAGTTACAGGATCTGTGAAGGTGATCCGAGGGGAATCCAGCAAGAGCCCCTGGTAGTGGGTGAGCCTGGCATTTGTCATCCATTTTCCAGGGGGTTGTTTAAGGACTCCCTCCACCGGGTGAGGGGCCGTGACCCGGAGGGCCTGACCAAAGGTTAATTTGTCTGCTTCTCTCACTAACATGGCAACGGCCACTATGATGCGGAGGCAGGGGGGCCATCCTGATGCTACTGCATCTAATTTCTTGGAAAGATATGCCACGGGTCTCTTCCAGGGACCTAACTGTTGGGCCAGGGCTCCTTTGGCTACCCCCTTTTTTAATCCACAAACAGAGTGAATGATTTTGTGGGGTCTGGTAGGGTTAAGGCAGGGGCCTGGAGAAGGGCGGCCTTTAGCTGGTCAAAGGCCCGCTGTTGTTCCTCTCCCCACCTCCAATCCGGAGCCTCTTTGGTGGCCTCATATAGGGGTCTGGCTATCTCCGCAAATCCCAGAATCCAGAGTCTACAGAACCCTGCGGAGCCCAGGAACTCTCTCATTCCCCTAGTGGATGTGGGGGGTGGAATAGTCAAAATAGTCTGTTTTATGGCATTAGTCAGCCATCTTGCCCCATCTGCGATCCGATAACCCAGATATGTCACTGAACTTTTACAGATGTGGGTCTTTTTGGCACTCGCCCAATATCCCAGCTCACCTAACTCCGTTAGCAGGTGTTTAGTAGCCTCGCTGCACTCCTCTCGGGTTTCTGCCACTAACAGTAAGTCATCAACGTACTCGTAGATGACTCGCAGGTGACTCCGGTGAAAGGGCTCCAGGTCCTGGCTCAGGGCCTCGTTAAACAGGGTGGGAGAATTTTTAAATCCTTGTGGCAGTCTGGTCCAAGTGAGCTGTCCAGTCCGGCCCCTATCCTCTTGCCATTTGAATGCAAATAGCGGCTGGCTGATTCCTGACAATGGAATGTTGAAGAAAGCATCTTTCAAATCAAGGGTTGTATACCATACTTGTGAGGGCAGTAGGTGACTGAGCAAGGTATAGGGATTCGGTACAGTGGGATGAATGTCCTCCGCCCACTCATTTACCTTTCGCAGGTCTTGCACAGGCCTATAGTCCCCGCTTCCCAGCTTTTGGATGGGGAGCAGAGGAGTATTCCAGGTGGACCGACAAGGCCGCAGTACTCCTTCCTTTATTAGCCTGCGGATATGAGGGGCTATGCCTCTTCGAGCCTCTTTGGGCATAGGATACTGTTTTACCCGAATGGGAAGAGCGGAAGCCTTCAATTGTATAACTACTGGAGGGAGGTGTTTGGCGAGGCCAATTCCCGCAGTCTCTGCCCAGGCTGTGGGAAACCTTTTTAGCTATTGGGCTATGTCCCCTCCTGGCTCCTGTCGGCTCTCAAACAGTTGATATTCGTCAGCCAATGATGGGGACAGGACGTGTATCGGGCTCCCCTCCCGATCAATCACAATTATTTCATCTGGTTTAAAATAGATACGGGCCCCTACTTTGGTGAGCAGGTCTCGTCCGAGCAAGGGAGCGGAGCTCTCAGGGATGACCAGGAAGGAGTGTGTGACCTGGTGTTTTCCTAAGTCTACCTTTCTTTTGGTAGTCCATGAGCATAACTGTGTACCCGTGGCCCCCTGAACGACACTTGTTCGTTCCTTGTTCAAAGGTCCACATGCCTTGTTTAAGACCGAATACTGGGTGCTGGTATCCACCATGAACCCCATAGGCTTCCCCTCCACACATACAGTTACCCAAGACTCGGGGAGGGGGTCCAAGCCCCGTCTCCCTCAGTCCTCTTCTCTGGCTAGAAGGACTCTGGCCCGCTCCACTGCTCATTCCCTTTCCCTGTTACCTCCCGGTCTCCTGCCAAACCCTCTTCTTCCCTTTAACTTAGGGCACTCTCTCTTCCAATGCCCAGTCTCCTTACAGTAAAAACAGTGTTCCTTATCCGGGGTCCTGGCATGGCCCCCTTCCCTGGGTTGGTCCCGGACACCCGCTAGGACAATACGGGCCATTTTTTTTTTGTTGCTTTTGGTTCTCCTTAGCCTGGAACTCCCTGTCCTCCTTTCTTAATTTCTCTTGGGCCTCCCTGTCTTCCTTTCTCCACCTTTCCTCCCTTTTTTTTTTGGAGTTTCCCTTGTGGTAAAGACCTTCTCTGCTATCTGTAACATTTCCCTAACGGTTATCTCCCCTAAGTTTTTCTGTTTATTGAGTTTTTTCCTAATGTCTGGAGCTGCCTGATTAATGAATGAGAATACCACAGCAGACTGGTGGATCTCCGCCTCGGGGTCAATAGGGGTGTACTGACGGTATGCCTCATAGAGGCGCTCTAAGAAACCAGCTGGGCTTTCATTTTCCCCTTGGACAACTGCCTTTACCTTTGCAAAGTTGGTGGGCCTCCTAGTGGCCGCTCGGAAACCTGCCATAAGAGTGTGGCGGTAGATTCGGAGATGCTCCCTACCTTCTGCAGTCCCAAAATCCCAATCAGGGTGGCGTAGGGGGAAGGCCTTGTCTATGGCCAGTTGGAGAGTTGTGTATCTCCCGTTGTCCCTCAAGACATTTTTTCTAGCTTCGTGGAGGATGCGCTCCCGCTCCTCCGTCGTAAAAAGAGTATTGAGCAGCTGGTGACAGTCATCCCATGTGGGGTGGTGTGTATGCATGACGGACTCCAGGAGATCTATGAGACACTTAGGGTCTTCTGAAAAGGGTGGGTTCTGCGTCCTCCAGTTATATAGATCACTGAAGGAGAAGGGCCAGTACTGAAACTGTTGCCCCCCTCCCGCTCCTCCTTGGCCTACCGTCCAGACTGGAAATGTGGGGACAGTTTTCTCCCCATGTGTTGATGAGGAGGGCCCATCTTCTCCCTCCCTTTCCCCTACCCCTCGGGGGCGGAGTCTTTGATCCATTCCTCCTCCGGTCGTCGGTCCTGTTGAGGAGGATGAGGAAATTTCCTCCTCCAGAGCACTGGCCTGACCAGGGGGAGTCACATATGGGGGTGGCCGATCTTCCTCTACCCCCGCAAGGGACGGGTAAAGGGGGGGAACTCTCCGGTAAGACCGGGGGTGGTAAAGAGAGTGTCCTATTTTGAGGACTGGTCAGGGAGGGAAGGGGAGGTTTCTCTTCCTCTTTTATGACCAAGGCAGGCGTGACTGGGATTTTAGCCCCGGGAGCCAAACTGGAGGAGTGAGTCAGAAAAGCTGTTAACCAAGGGGAGGGGGTTCCCTGCTAAATCTTCCCAAACCAAAATGTAGGGGGCCTGATCTGGGTGGCCTTGATTGCCTGGTCAGAAAACGACAGCCTTGACCTTAGTGATCAGGTCTAGGGAGAGGGAACCTTGAATGGGCCATCCGACTCCGAAGGTGGGCCATTCTGCAGAACAAAGGGTGTCGAACTTACCTTTCTTAATGACCAGACCTGCATTTAATGCCCTTTTTTTGACTTTTGGAAAGTGAGAGAGAATCAAAGACTTTGGGGTTGCTTGTCCCTGTCCCATTGTGGGACGAGAAGCAACCACCAGGAGAGATAGAATAAAAAGGGTGAAAGCAACAATAACTCCACACACACAGAACACTCTCCACCACTCGCTTGGACCGGTCCTTCTCTCACGCTGGTGTGCACCCCATTCAATCTCCTCACCGTCCAATTTGGATATCAGGCCGAAAAGCGTCCACTTGACGGGTGGTCGGTCGACTAGTTCAATTAGTTCTTCACCTGGTGCCAGGATTCCTGAAATGTTTGAGCCCAAATGAGAGGAAAGCCTCTCCCAGCAGGACCTTGTGGTCCCCTTAATGAGATTCCCAGAATGATTCTCCCCGGGGATTGGCCAAATCCCCACCGCAGCCCAAACGGGAACAATCATCTACCAATTAGTTCCCTCCAAATGAGAATCTCAGACTCTCCCAATGCCTAGGACTTGGAATCACCTCTGCTTTCTCGTGGACGGTCTGGCTTCTCGAAAAAGAGTATCTTGGTGGGACCTCCAAATGTTAGGGTCCGAGAATCCTATTCCTCCGAGAGACAGAGAGTCACACGTGAATGCAATTAACAAAGCAGAGTTTATTGAGCTGGAAAGCCAGGGTCAAGCTCCCACACAGACACACAGGTCTGATTGGGCAGACAAAACCCTGAGCCTCTTTAGGGAAGATCTTATATAGGTCCCTACCGGCCGTTACAGCAAAAGCCCGCACAGTACATAGCCAATGAGTTTGTAACACCACATACATTTCCAGCCTATCCATTTAAGAGTACATTACTTCTTAGCCTATAGATTCAAGGGTCAGTATTCGCGCACACGGTTACATTTAGCAAGCAGGCAGGGCACATCTTGCACATACTTCTAGTCCTCTTTCGCAATCTGCTCACATTCCTCACATTCCTCACATTCCACCTGCCCCCATCCTGTTTATCTTATCCTGCAGGGGGCATCCTGTGCTGGCTTTACTGGTTTCTGCTATGGGGATCTGCTGGGGCAAAGGGCACATCCTTTCAATAGTCAAAAAGCCCTGGTCACAAATCATCAAATCTTATGAAATTTGTGACTTAACCAAATGACTCAATCATTCCAAACCTCTGCCTTTTATCTTTAAAACCACAAAAACCCAATGCTGACCTAATGCCTAAAAATACTTGTGGGACACTTGGGCAGTTATGAAAATTTTCTAGCAGAGAATCTGGAAAACAATGGGCACTTGATAAATACAACTTCTCCCTTTTGACATCAGATAATTTAGACTACTTCCAGGAGCTCCAGTCACTTATTTACTTCTGACAAGTGAGGTGTTTTTTAAAGTACTAATTATAAAATGGGCTAATTATGTCATAGCCTTGGGAAGTTTTAGAGTAGGTCAAACAAATTATAACTGTAATTGTGGTACAACTGTTTTTTTCTTTTTTAGATAGAGGTCTGATAACAAATCCCCCAGAAACTTTTATATAATGTAACATTTTTATTTGAAGCCACTGAACAGAATGAGGAAACTAGAGCTTTTCATCTTCAAAAGAGTTTATAAGCTTTAAGTACTTAGGAGGCACAGGGAGAGGGGCTTTGTTAGCAAAGAAGGAAATGAGTGCCCAGAGGGGAAAAAAAGCACTTCCCAAAGGTGCTGTGAGCAGGGTGTGTATGGAGGGAGTGCTCCTGGGGTGTGGCTATGTGATGCTAGGAGTGTTCATGCAGGGGATGTGGTATAATTTGAAAAGACTAGTGAAGACTAGTGAAGATTTCTAATGAGAACATTGCAAAGATTTGCTATTATAGTTTTAATAAGTTTGTAAGATAGTTGTTACCTAGAATGGTTGGGGAGAAAGATCTTTGGTGCTTATATTATACTGTTGGCTCTCTGTATGTATACAGATGTCCCTCATCTTTGGATTCAGCCAAGTACTAATAGAAAATATTTGGAAGACAAATTACATCTCTACTGCACATTGTCCATACATGCTTTGTTTGCCATTTTCCCCTAAGTAATACAGTATAATGACTATTTATATTGCATGTGTAGGTTATATGCAAGCTGTATAGAATTACATAGGTTAAATAGAACTATACCATTTTATATAAAGGACTTGAGCATCCTCAGATTTTGATCCATGTGGAGTCCTGGAACCAATCTCACACTGATACTGAGGAAGAACTGTACAGATACAGATATTGAAATACATCTATAGATATGGAGCAGTACCTGCTTGCTCTTGGATCCATCTCCCAGTCCATCTTCACACCACTATATCTCAGAAACCACATTTCCTTGACCAGTGGTTTTTTTACTGGAATTGGATAATAGGAAATAATAAATACTTTGCTGTTTTCTGCACTTTTTGGTTCACTTGCTATAGCAGCCAGATTTATCTAGGATTTCAGCTCCTATCTGAGAGGTCCATTGTTTTTCTCTAGTTTTAACTTGTCTCCTCAGCATGGGGGTGAAGTGATTCCATGCCATTTCTAGTCTCTGTAAATTTATTCTTCCTGTTAACATCTTATCCTTTCTTCACCTATGCCATCAGTTGTCTTTATGGACTTTCCTTGTTTCAAAGATATTTCTGTTTTCAAATATACTTACTCTAGCCTTCTCACTGTATTTAATTTTAAATGGCCATATAAATTGAGAGGTAGAATATTTTAACAGATTAAGTTCCAAAGTCTTATTAAATATCATGGTATTTTTCTTTTAGCATATTCAGATTGAGTAATTTTGCCATTAAATGACTATGAGAAAATCATCATTAAACTTTTAGTCTCACTTTTATCATTATCTGTAAAATATATGTAAAATGATATAAAATAAAAAACTTAAAATATATATAACATTATCTGAATGGTCAAAGGAAACAAAAGATGGAGAAATAAACATGGTCTCCAGTGCTGGTTTAACATTAAAGTCAAACCCAAGTTCTAATGCATACTTTCAATATGCCCTGACATACAGAAGATATTTTCTCTTCACTTCAATCTCCTCATCCATTAAATCCTGGTACCATCTTTGCCTCAGTGGGTGTCCTGAAGGCTACACATCTAACTTCTAGAAAGCTCTCAGCACTTAGGCTTTGCATAGAGTAGGTCTTTATAGAAGGTGATTCTTTCTTCATTGTTACTCTACTAGATATAGAAGTAGTTTCTGGCCATTTTATTTCTAAATAAGACAAATATAGGAATATCATATGTCACCCAGCACTTGATTAATTAAATCAATCTCTTTGTCTTTCTGTCTCTGTCTCTCTCTTTTCTCTCCCCTCTCTCTAGAAGAAAAAATATCATAAACTTTCTATCTATTTGAAGACACTGCTGATCTTCTGAGCATTTTTCAGCTTGCCACATGCTCTAGTTAAATACAATTCCTCTGAATTTCATTCTGAATTTATTGTTTGGAGATAGTCACATTTTTGTCAGCTAACTGTGCCAGGTTGCATTTTCTTTGTTTTAATTAAAGTTCAACAAATAATATATCTGTGTCACTGTTGAAAGACTATCCTCTAACATGGCTTCTCTAGCATATTTTGTATGATTTTTCCAGTTCCAATAGACATTTGGAATGTTTCATTAGCCTGTCTGGTTCAAGATAATACCTTTGACATTGCCATCTCTTTACGACTTAGTTTTCTTAGGTGGGAGGGAAAGAGACAGGGAAGAAGGAAAGAAGAAAGTAAGAAAGGAGGGAAAAAGGAAGGAAGGAAGGAAAGAAGGAAGGTTGGTGGGTGTTACAAGAAATCCAGCCACTTGAATTATACTGACTCCTCTCCAAAAGAACATATATTTTCATTGGAATGATTCAGAAAAATATGGCATCAGGCATGGCATTCAAATTTGGGAGTAAGACTTGGCTTTTTAAGAGGAAGTGTGATATAGCAGAGACAGAACTGGATTTAGAAATAGAGTATGTGTTTCTTGGTCCTTGTTTTACCCCTCATGTCCTTTGATGTCTTAGGCACATTCCCCTCATCCTTGTTTTATAATTTCCTCCTGCACAAAATGAGGTGGTTGGAACAGATACTCTTTATAATTTCTCCTATTTCCACTACTCTATGGTATCAAAAATTTTATATTAGGGACAAAATATATACTTTCATCTGGTTTAATTCAAATGCTCTTTTTTGTGTATCTAGGTTATACTATAGTATTGGAAGGAATCCTTGTTATAGAAAGTCAAATGAAGATGATACTTCTGTCATAAAGAATCAGCACAGCAAAGAACTAGAATTATGCTTTAAAACTAAATTATTTGCTGTATCGTCTTTGGCATATCACTAAGCATATTTTTAAACTAAAATGCAAATAAAGAAGTGCTTATAACAGAAGACAATAGCCCATGGACTTATTCTTCACCCTAACCCCTTATCTATAACCTCTCCCCAACCCCAGATAGGCAAGTTTGTTCAACACTTTCCATTTGGTGTTTTGCTGTTAACTAACTTAGTATCACTTCATAACATATTAAGTCTTTATTTCTTTATTTATCTTCTTCAGATATGGAGCATCAACTTTTTAAGTAAGTCACATACCCCACAACCCATTTCTTCTGTCTTGTCCATGCCTGGTTCTATCATTAGTCTTAGTTTCCAAAGTTGAGCTTAATCACCAAAATGCAATGAGTAGACTTCCAGGATTAAGCAGTGGGGCTTTTGTGCAAAATTGAGGTTGGTCTAGTCACATAAAATTCCCTGGTTTGTTCCTAACAGATTTTAAAACTTAAAATAACAATTTTGTTAGACTGAGAATCCATTTAAACCTACAAGCCTGTATCATGTATTTTTTTTAAGGCCAGACCTTACTTTCATCTCAGTCTGAATTGGATCAGGCTTTTAATATGAAATCACTTTCCGACCTGGGCCGGTTCACCCCTCCTTAGGCAACCTGGTGGTCCCCCGCTCCCGGGAGCTCACCATATTGATGCCGAACTTAGTGCGGACACCCGATCGGCATAGCGCACTGCAGCCCAGAACTCCTGGACTCAAGGGATCCTCCTGCCTCAGCCTCCCGAGTAGCTAGGACTACAGGCGCGCACCACCGCCCCCGGCATGAAATCACTTTCCATTCAGTCCAAAGCTTCCTTCTTGCTGATGAATGTCATACATAATGAAAGATTATATCCATTTATCCTCAGCAGTAAATCATTTAACACACGAGGGAGATATGTTATTGTGAATTCTGATCAAAGCTGCCCACTTCCTTTAGCTGGCAGAAATGCTGTACCCTGTTAGTTGATCATACAATATCCTAGGAGAAACAGGGAAAATTATGCTGTTGAATGAGGGTTCGGAAACTCTAGGGATTTCTAAACTGGCTTTTAAAACAGTCATGTTTCATGTATAACCTTCTATGTTCCAGGCGTGTGTGAGCTGTAGTCTTTTTTTTTTTTTTTCTCCTTTTTTTCACTTAATTAAATCAGAAAGCTGTGGGACTTTTTGCAGCTTGCTCTGTGATGTCTGCAAACGGATTCATGAATGACACTGTGTGGATACTTTGCCCCTTTTCTTAGAGAGACAATAATTATTACCACTTCTTTTTGATGCATGCTGTGAGTGGTTTTATCAGTTCCTTTGCTAATGATCTCCCTCTCTCCTTTATAATGCCAATCATAGGGATGCCTTTTAAATAAGAATTATCTCCCAGATTTATTATTTTTTTTCACTCTTCCTTATCAAGCTATGTACTATTTTTACTTTAGGGAACTACCCACACAACCCAGGCAGAGAATAAGGCTGACCTCTTTGATCTATGGTCTCCTTCCCACAACAGTGAATTTCAGAAAGGACATCTTAGTCCTCCAGTCTCTTCTCATGTTTGATCATTGATTTTTAGGTTATCATTACCCTGTGTTGTATACCTCTGTTCACTTCTTTTTAAATTCAGTAGCATGTGAATGCCTTAGTATTAAAATTATCCCGAGTAGAGTGAGGTGCAGAATGAAGCAGGAAGAATAGACCCTTTTTTCCTACTATCTCCCTTGGGCTGCTGGCCAGCAAGCTCTTACGGTTCATTCAGATTTTATGCAAAGTAGTAACTGGTGAATCACACAATCAAGTCAGAAACCTGCACTCAACATTTGCAAACAACATTACTTCATTTGATCATCACTTCTTGAAGTATTCAGTTAGTGTCTCTGCTAACAGGCATTGAAATATATGTTACACTTCTAGACTGTGTGAGCTTACTACATGCCTTGTATGGCTTATAGAAGTAAATATAGTATGCCCAAGCTCCTTATCCTAAAACAAATTGCTGCGAAATTGATCAAAATGGGATATAGTTATGGCAAAATCATTATATAATAAACTTTAATATAGTTATTCCTATTAATAGGTCTTACTTCCTTGACTACCTGGATTCTTTTACTCCCACATAGGTAAGATTGCCAGATTTGGCAAATAAAACTCAGGAAAAACTGTTATATTGGGATTTCAATATAAAATGATCTCTTGACTTTGAGATTAAAACCTATACTTCAATTGTCTGATCAACAATGATACAGTTTTATTGTTTATCTCAAATACTATATGTGTGACATACATAAAAACTATTGCTGTTTATCTGAAATTAAATTTAACTGGTGCCCTGTTTTTCACCTGGCAACTCTGCACAAAGGAGATTACACATTGTGGTATTGGCTAGTCTGGAGATGTCAATTCTCCACCTTGGTTACTCCTGTGAACAGAATTGTGTCCCCTCCCCCAAACTCATTGAAGCCTAACCCCAATGAAACTGCGTCTGAAGATAGGGACTTTAGAAGGTAATTAAGGTTAAAAAAGGCCTTATGGGTGGATCCTTAATCCTATAGGAATTGGGCTTTATAAAAGGAGAAAGAGATTTCTACCATGTGAAGACACAGAAGGTGTTTGACTGCAATCCAATGAGGGAGATCTCACCAGGGACTGCTCATGTGGGTTCCTTCGTCTTGGACTCTAGTGTTCACAACTGTGAGAAAATAAGTGTTTGTTGTTAAGCCTAAGGCATTTTATTAGAGTAACAGAAGGTGAATATTAGAGTAACTTTACGATATCTTACTGTGACTGTTTTATTTTTCTTGCTGAACTGGGAACTGATAAGCAAGGTCATTACATTTTTAGTCTGAATCAATAAGTCTTATAATTCCACTAGTTGGATTTTAATCTTGCTAATTTCTCAATCTTGGTAACATCCCAAGTTAGACCCAGGAAGAGGAATCATAAGAGGTATTTTTGACAATGATTCCTAGTCTACAATTGGTCAAGAAATATCAAAGACAGTCGTAGAACTGGCCTCTTGATTTTTACATATAAACACTGCTAAAGAAGTAATTTTTACAACAAATCCCTACATTTTCTTAAGATTTCAGATATAACTCTGCTAGCAAAAAACATCAGTGACATTATAAGTAACAGTTGAATCACAGTGGAATTTGTGATATATTTGAAAGTGAGTGATAACACATTAAAAAGTCTTCATGAGTTAGAAGGCAGCTGCTACTCTGAAATTTATAATAATCCAATTCCAAATTTTTCCTTTTATAGTTGAAAGGGGTGTGGAAGGCCTTTACTCACAGCCAGCCTGTAGGTAATTTTAATCTCAATTGGTTAACTTTAAAATCTTGCTGTCTTAATTAGTGCTCCTTTTTAAGTAAGAAGAGTTAATTAAATTCTCAATTCACTATAAGAAATCTTAGACTTTAATCAGAGTCACGATATTCTCCATAGTCAAACCTAGGTCTCGGTTTCAGTGATGAGTGGCTGGGGACGGGATTTGTTCTAACACCATTAATATGTCTGAGCTATTAACTCTAGGCTGCAGCCCCTGCATCTAGACTGGGCCTGGTTTAAAATTCTAGCTCCTACTTGTTCCACGTGCTTAATACCGTGCAATTTGCTTTGCCATGTTGTGAATCCATACTGTGTTTTTGTTTGGTTGGTTATTTTATTTCTGTTGGCTTTTAAATTGAGGACAGTTTACCATTGATAAATTTGACCTATTTCTCCCCAGTATCAAACCTCGCCCCCATCCCAGTGACTAGTAACTATTCTACTCCATTTCTATTAGTTTAACTTTTTAGATTCTACATACAAGCAAGATTATATAGTATTTGTCTTTTTGTGCCCAGATGGTTTCACTTAATATACTCCTGTTTCATTTATGATGTCACAAGTAGCAGAATTTCCTTCCTTTTTATGACTGAATACTATTTCATCGTGGATATGTATCACTTTTCCTTTAAAGCTTAATCCATTGATGGATACTCAGTTTGATTCCGTACCTTGTCTTTTGTGAATAATGTTGTAATGAACGTGGAAATGCAGATATCTCTTTAACAATTTGATTTCATTTTATTTGAATATATACCCAAAGTATATTTTGGGCCTGTTGGATAACACAATCACCATATTTTCCATTTTTAAGGAACTTCCATACTGTTCCCCATAATGGCACTACTGGTTTCAATTCCTGTACAATAACGTACACGAGGAATAAGTCCAAGGTACATAGTCTATGATATGAAGACTGTAGCTTCTAACATGTATTAGATATTACTATTAAGTATTAAAATTGCTAAGAAAGTAGATTTTAATTATTCTTGTCAGAAATAAATGATAACTAGGTGAGGTAATGTATTTAATTACTTAACTTGATTAGAAATCCCACAATGTATACATATTTCAAATCATGTTCACCATAAATATGTATAATACATATTTGTCAGTACAAAAGATTTGTTACTGTCATTTAATAGCAGTTCTCTTAGTCTTCTGATCATAGCTAATGACCTTTTGAATCAATGTGAACTTTGGGAAATTTGTCTTTAAGTCATTGACTCGTATCTATCACATGGTTTGCTTATGGATATTTGAGACAGGAAAATAATTAACAAATCTTGGCCTTTCATTTTTAAAATAAATCAGCTAATGATATTTGGATCATGTTTTCAAACACTTAACCTTGGGAAAACATGGAGTTTATGGCATTTTCTGTATCTGTTAAATTTCTGTGGCGAACATCAGAAGGTCCTATAGCAAAGACTTTAATGTCACCCATTGACTTTGCATGTAGTTCAAATTCTTACTGTGAAATCTTGGAGTAAAATAATCTCTGCTCCCTTACTTGAAAAGCTGGCATGATGATCCAAAGAAATGCAGAAAAGCTAAGTAGCTAGCAAATAGTGAACCTAAGATTCAAGACCAAGCAGTGCTTTAAACTAGGCTACTCTCAACTGTTGGGTTTAGTTGTCTGATCTTTCCATTTTCTTTACCCAATGGCCAACCTTTGACTGGAATGATACAATATTCACACTTTAGGCCAAAGCTTGTTTCATGTAGCAAAATGCACTTGAGATTCATTTGTATTTTGCTAATTAACATCTTGTTACTCTGTATTGCCATGTAGTATACAAGTACCATGAATTGTTTATCCATTCAATGGCTGAAGAACATCTGGGTTGCTTCTGGAATCTGGCAATTATGAATAAAATTTTCATAAAGATTCAAAAAAAAAAAAAAGGAATGGTCACTTTTTTCTAAGAATAAAATTTTCTCCACCGGGAAACAAGCCACTTCCCTCATGATGCTAGTTGATTTCTGCTATTTAAAATTTTGCATGTAAAATCAATGTCCCAAGAAGGAAATGTGTATACTTCCCTCAGAATGTTTGCAGAGACCAGAAGCTCCACAGGAATTGAAGCAAACATTTGGACAGATTTCTATTCCCTTTTTATTTCCCTGTATAGATTATGTGAAGTCTACATTTGTAGATATGAGATATAAGATAAAGTCCCTATGTATAAAAATAACCAAAATCCAAGTGACTATATTAGCATAATTAACATAATATATATGTGTACTAAAACTAAGTAAAAAGCCAGAACTCTTATTCATTGTGATGTCAATAAGGAAGATAGATACTAGAAAACCACATGTTGGCTGGGCAATACTTATAGATAATCAAGTCCCTGAAAATAAACACAGAGTAGGACTGGAAAATACCATAGAAAAGCAAACATTGCACCATCCACTCATGAGTAAATAACCAGGAAATTAGTAGCTAAGGAACAAGAAGATACTACAGTTCACTCAGTGAAATAATTCCTTTGTTAATCTTTGGTTTTGCTCTTTTTTCTTTTCTTTTTTTTATTTATTCATTTATCCATATGTGCATACATTGTTTAGGCCACTTCTTCCCCATGACTCCTACCCTCTCGCTCTCCCACCACCCCTCCCCTCACTTCCAGGCAGAACCTATTCTGCCCTATTCCCCGATTTTGTTAAAGAGTAGACATAAGCAATAATAAGAAAGACAAAGCGTTTTTGCTAGTTGAGATAAGCATAGCTATACAGAGAGATTCCTAGCATTGCTTCCATGCCCAAGTGTTTTACAACCCAAATTGACTCATCTCTATCTGACCTTTTCACTAGTTCCTGATCATCTTCCCATATTGACCTCTGTTGCTTTAAGGTATTTAAGCTAAGGTATTAGCTTCTTTGCAGTGGGGACTTAAAACACTTTAAAGTTTTGGGTTTTCTACCTATCGCCATACTGTATGTGCTCTCCCCTTATCATATGACCCAAGTCCAACAACATTGCTGCATTAGCCCTAGATCTAAAGCCCACATATGAAAGAAAACATATGATTTTTGGTCTTCTGAGCCTGGGCTAACCTGGTTCAGAATGATGTTCTCTAGTTCCATCCATTTTCTTGTGAATGACAAAATTTCATTCTTCTTCATGGCTGAATAAAACTCCATTGTGTATAAATACCACATTTTCTTGATTCATTCATCAGTAGTGGGGCATCTTGGCCATTGTGAATAGTGCTACAATAAACATGGGTGTGCAGGTGCCTCTGGAGTAACCTGCATCACATTCTTTGGATATATCCTTAGGAGTGGGATTGCTGGATCATATGGCAGATCTTTGTTTAGATTTTTTAGAAGCCTCCATATGTTTTTTCAATGTGGTTATACTAGCTTGCATTACCACCAGTAGTGTACAAGGGTTCCTTTTTCCCCACATCCTTGCCAATACCTGTTGTTGCTGGTGTTTTTGATGATGGCTATTCTAACTGGGGTGAGGTGAAATCTTAGTGTGGTTTTGATTTGCATTTCCTTTATGACTGGAAATAGTGAGCGTTTTTTCATGGTTTTTTTTTTTTTTTTTTTTTGGCCATTTGAATTTCTTTTTCTGAGAAAGTGCTATTTAGTTCAGTTGCCCATTTCTTTATTGGTTCATTTGGGGAAGTTTAGTTTTTTTGAGCTCCCTGTATATTCTGGTTATCAGGCCTTCGGCTGATGTATAGCTGGTAAATATTTTCTCCCAGTCTGTGGGTGGTCTCTTCAGTTTAGAGACCATCTCTTTTGTTGTGCAGATGCTTTTTAATTATATGTAGTCCATTTGTCCATCCTTTCTCTCAGTTGCTGATCAGCTGGGGTTCTATTGAGGAAGTCCTTGCCTATACCTATTACTTCCAGGGTATTCCCTGCTCTTTCTTGTATTAATCCCAGAGTTTAGGGTCTGATATTAAGGTCCTTGATCCATTTTGAGTTGATGCTAGTATAAGGTGATAAACATGGATCTAGTTTCAGTTTTTTGCAGATGGATAACCACTTTTCCCAGCAACATTTATTGAGGCTGTCTTTTCTCCATTGTATGTTTTTGGTGTCTTTGTCAAAAATAAGGTGGGCATAGCCGTGTGGATTCATATTCGAGTCCTCTATTCTGTTCCACTGGTCTTCATGTCTGTTTTTATGCCAGTACCATGCTGTTTTTATTGCTATTGCTCTGTAATATAGTTTAAAGTCAGGTATTGTGAGACCTCCAGCATTGCTCCTTTTGCTGAGCATTGCCTTGGCTATTTGCAGTCTCTTGTGTTTCCAAAAGAACTTTAGGGTAGATTTTTCAATCTCTGTGATGAATGTCATTGGGATTTTGATAGGAATTGCATTAAACATGTAGATTGCTTTTAATAGTATAGCCAATTTTTGTATGTTGATTCTACCAATCCATGGGCATGGGAGATCTTTCCATCTTCTGTAGTCTCCTCTATCTTTTTCTTCAGGGGTTTGTAGTTCTCCTTGTAGAGTTCATTCACATTATTTGTTAAGTTTACTCCTAGGTATTTGATTTTTTTTTTTGAAGCTATTGTAAATGGAATTGTTTCCATATATTCTTTCTCAATTTGTTTATTGTTGGTGTATAGAAAAGCTAATGATTTTTGTAAGTTGATTTTATATCCTGCCACTTTGCTGTAGCTGTTTTATGGTGTCTAGGAGTTTTTGGGTAGAGTTTTTTGGGTCTTTAAGATATAGGACCAGATCATCTGCAAATACGGATATTTTGACAGTTTATCTATTTGTATTCATTTTATTTTTTCTTCTTGCTTATTTGCTCTGGGTAGGTATTCCAGGACTATGTTAAATAAGAGTGGTGATAGTGGGCACCCTTGTCTCATTCCTGACTTTAGAGGAAATGGTTTCAGTTTTTCTTCATTAAGTATTATGTTGTTTATAGGTTTGTCATATATAGCTTTTACAATGTTGAAGTACATTCCTTCTATTCCTCATTTTCTTAGAGCTTTTATCATAAAGTGGTGTTGGATCTTGTTGAAGGCTTTTACTGCATCTGTTGAGATGATCAAGTAGTTTTTGCCTTTGTTTTTATTAATGTGCTGTATTATGTTTATAGATTTGCCTATGTTGAACCACCCCTGCATCCCTGGAATGAAGACACCACAATCCCTGGACTTGGTTGTGGTGAATAATCTTTTTGATGTATTGCTGAATTCTGTTTGCCATTACTTTATTGAGGATTTTTCTATCATTGTTCGTTAAGGAGATTGGCCTATAGTTCTCCTTTTTGGAGGTGTCTTTGTCTGGTTTTGGGATGAGTGTAATACTGGCTTCATAAAACGAGTTAGGCAGTGTTCCTTCCCTTTCTATTTCATGGAAAAGTTTAAGGAGAGTTGGTATTAGTTCTTCTTTAAAGGTCTGATAGAATTCAGCAGAGAATCCATCAGGTCCTGGACTTTTCTTTTTTGGGGAGTCTTTATTGTTGCTTCAATTTCATTTTGTGTTATAGATCTATTCAGGTGATTAATATCCTCTTGGTTCAATTTTGGATGTTCATAAGTATCTAGAAATTTGTCCATTTCTGTGAGAGCTTCAATTTTATTAGGATGGAGATTCTCAAAGTAGTCTATGATGATTTCCTGGATTTCCATGGTGTTTGTTGTTATCTCCCCTTTTGCATTTCTGATTTTACTAATTTGGGTTTTTTCTCTCCTCTTTTTAGTCAGGTTTGCCAGGGGTCTGTCAATCTTGTTTATTTTTTCAAAGAATCAGCTTTTTGTTTCATTTATTCTTTTTTTTGTGTGTGTGTGCATGTGTTTCTATTTCCTTAATTTCAGCCCTTATTTTAATTATTTCTCTCCTTCTGCTTGCTTTGGGATTTGCTTGTTCTTGTTTTTCTAGGAGTTTGAGATGTAGCATTAGGTCATTGATTTGAGATCTTTTTGTCCTTTTAATATATGCACTCATGGCTATAGACTTTCCTCTTAAGACAGCCTTTGCTGTGTCCTATAGGTTCTGATAGGTCATGTTTTCATTTTCATTAACTTCCAGGAACCTTTTAATTTTCTTTTTTATTTCATCAATGACCCACTGATCATTGAGCAATGTGTTGTTCAGCTTCCAACTGTTTGCATATTTCCTGCTGTTGTTTTTGTTGTAGAGTTCTAGTTTTAATGCACTGTGATCAGATAAAATGCATGGGTTGTTTCTATTTTCTTATATTTGCTGAGGCTTGCTTTGTGCCCTAAGATATGATCAATTTTGGAGAAAGTTACATAAGCTGCTGAGAAGAATGTGTATTTTTTAGATGTTGTATGAAATATTCTGTAGACATCAGCTAGTTCCATTTGATCTATGGTGTGACTTAGTTCTAGAATTTCTTTATTGATTTTTTGTTTGGATGACCTATCTATTGGTGATAGGTGGGTATTAAAGTCTCCCACTACCACTGTGTTGGAGTCTATAAATGTTTTTCGTTCCTTTAAAGTAAGTTTGAAGAAACTGAGCACATTGACATTCGGTGCATATAGGTTGATTATTGTTATTTCCTTTTGGTGTATTTCCCCTTTTATTACTATGGAGTGCTCTTCTTTATCTCATTTGGTCAATGTAAGTTTGAAGTCTACTATATCCAAGATAAGTATTGCTACTCCTGCCTGTTTTCGGGGGCCATTTGTTTGGAAAATCTTCTTCAAGCCTTTCACCCTAAAGCAGTAATTATTTCTGTCAATGAGATGAGTCTCCTGTAAACAACAGATTGTTGGATCTTCCTTTTTGATCAAGTTTTCAAAACAGTGTCTTTTGATGGGGGAATTAAGTCCATTATCATTTAGTGTTAGTATCCATATTTATGTGGTGATTCCTGTCATTTAATTGTTTTTGCTTTTTAAGGATTTGATTATGTGCAGCTGAATCAATGTTACTCTCTGATTCCTTGTCTTTTTCTTCTCCTGTCGTTTAGTACTGTCTGTCCTCTCATGGTTTTGTTTGCTTTCACTTTCTGTGTACAGAATTCCTTGAAGAATCTTCTGTAGTATTGGTTTGGTGGTCATATATTGTTTTAGTTTCTGCTTATTGTAGAAAGCTTTTATTGCTCCATCTATTTTGAATTTTGAATGATAGTTTTGCTGGGTAGAGTATCCTAGGGTTGAAGTTATTTTCATGAGTGCCCAGAATACTTCACTCCATGCCCTTCTTGCTTTTAAGGTTTCCATTGAGAAATCTGCTGTGATTTTGATGGGTTTACCTTTGTATGTTGTTTTTCCTCTCTTACAGCCTTCAATATTCTTTTTCTATTCTCTGTGCTTATTGTTTTAATGATAATATGTCATGGGGTAATTCTATTTTGGTCAAGTCTCTTTCATGTCCTAGAGGCTTCCTGTACTTGAATGGGCATAGCTTTCTCTAGATTTGGTAAATTTTCAGTTATTATTTTGTTGAATATATTACAAATCCCTTTAGCTTGCACCTCTTCTCCTTCTTCAATGCCCATGATTCTCAGGTTTGGCCTTTTGATAGAGTCAGTGAGTTCTTGCATATTCGTTTCACAGGTCTTGAGATGTTTTGACTAGTAGATTTTCAGTTTTTCCTTTAATTTCCATTTCATCTTCAAGTTCTGAGATTCTGCCTTCCACTTGTTCTAGTTTGCTTCCATTGTGTCTTGTATTTCTCTTTCATTCTTTTTTCTGAGGTTTCTATATCATGGGTCACTTCCTCTTTAGTGTTGTCAATTTTCATCTTTAATTCAATTATCTCTCATTTATAGTGTTCTCTGTTTCACTTTGGTGTTTATTTAGGGCTCCTATGACTTTATTTATTTGTTTCTGTGTCTTCTCCTATTCTTTATTTTTGGTGTCTTGGAATTTCTTGAATGCCTCTTGTATGTTTTGATTAACCATGTCTAGTAACATCTGCATGAAATTTTCTGTGATTACTTGCAAGATTTCTTTGTTCAGGATGTTCTTTTGGGCTTCATTGGGTTCTTTGGCATCATTTTTCTTTGTTTGTTGGAGTCAGGAACTGTGTATCCTTTTTCTTCATTTCCCTCTGAATCCTGTATTAAATTATTTCTGGGGAGAGATTGGTTTCCATCCCTTTTTCGTCTTCCCATCAATCCCCTTCATGTGGTATAACTATCCTCTTGATAGGCTATTGGCAGTTTCAGTCACATGTTTTATTTCCCTTGGTTTAATTTTGTTTTTTGTGTGTGTTGGGTTTTTAGGTTAGTGTATGTATGCTATTTCTATCCCTGGTCTGTGTGTAATTTAGTATTAGCTAACTCACAGTAGTAAAACTGACAAAACAAACAAACAAAAAAGCAAAGAAATCAACAGAGAAAGATGGACACACACACACAAACAAACAAACAAGAAGCAAAAGAAAGAAAGAAACAAACAATCCCACAAAAGAATTCCAGGTTCAGGAACAATAGAATTTCAGTCTTAGTAGTTCTGATGTTACTCCTTCAGCATCCAGTCCTGGTGTTGGTATTTAAGCAGAAGCTCTGTCTTAGTCTCACTAGGTGGCTGGGGAGATTCACCAGTTTTATTTTTTTTTTTTCTGTCTTTCAGCAGCAGCTACTTAGTCAGCTCCTCCCTTAGTGAGGTGTGGCTTGTCCTCATGTTCCAGAGATCAGATCTGTAGCCTACCACCCATCCTGCTTTGGGGTTGAGTTTTCACTGTGTTGGTTTACTGGGGGCTTGTTTGTTTGCCTTGCCTCCTTCTTCTGGGGCAAGAAGTGATCCACCAGCTGGCCCCCTGCTATCAATGTATTGTGATGGTTTGCTGATTGTTTTTCAATTTTGTAGTGTCATTTGACTTTGGATGTTGCTCACTGGCTCAGGAGATGAGCTTTGTGGACTGCTACCTGCCCTATTTCAGGCACCTGCCCACTGTCAGCCCTTCTGTCTTTTCAGCCTTTATTTACTATAAATTCATGTGGAGATCAGCTTCTTGATCCTCCCTCCTTTTCCATTGTGCTTACAGCACCCTACCCACTCTGCTCATGTTTGTTTTCAGTTCCTTGTTTATTTTCAGTTTTGTTTGTTTTGTTTGCCATGCGGGGAGTCATTCTGTCCAGGGGCTATGCTGGTTTATCCTAGGCTTGGCTGTGGGAATACCGCATGATGCTTGGTGCTCACCTGTTGGTCTGCCGGATGTCTCTCAAGCAGGTTTGGAGCCACTGTCTGGAGACATTGGAGCCCTCCTGTTTTCTCATTGTAACACAGCATGGAGAAGCTTTTTATGGACTGGGGGTTCAGGGTGTTGAAGTTTTGATTCTTCTTGGTGCTTTATATCTACCAAGTGTGGCTCCAGCATCTTAGCAAGATTTTTGATTTATGGAGTTCATGCTGTCTGCTTCTGCACCCTAGTCGCCATCTTGGATCCTCCTGTTTTATTTTCTTAACAGGAGAAGGAGGGAGAAATTTTAGAATAATCTGAAGAGTTAGGAAGCTTTTGAAGATGATTGATAATTCTTAGGCCTAACTTATATAGGAAATCTGCTCAAATAAATCAACAGGCAGATGAGAATTAACTGGCTTGAGTTTAGCCATGGGTCAATGGCCATTGTCATCACTTTAAGCTGGCCAAAGTTGGTTTCTGTGGGAACATCAACACATGCCCTAAATATTTTAGAAGTTGCTTCCTTGGGATCTTCCACATGTAGGCTGGTGATATGTTGACTGCCTGGGTTTCATCAGGCTGGACAAAATGATATTGGATCCAAATCAAAGACAATGCATTTTTTATTTTCTCATATTTTCTTTTTTTAAAATATTCAGTATAACCACCCACTGAACTTTTTCTCAAGGACAATGTAGAAGAGGAAAATTGATTGAAAGGGATGTCTGTTAATTCAATACAGCTGAATAAGTGATAAGGGTGTGAGAACAAAGCTGGAGAGATGTAAGGAGGAGAAAAAGTAATGTCTGCACTGGAAACTGCACAGCTACCCCAGTCCCTGAGAAGGGGACTCTGGGTTGTAACTTGACCCTGTGGCTCATCAGGAAAGACCTTTATTGATATTTAAGAAGTGAATCTCCAGCCCTTTCACCACACCCTCTCCTGCATTGTATATAAGCAACTCCATCATAGTTATCTCTAAAACCTCCCACCTGCCCTATTCTGCTTTGGACATTGTCACCTCAACAATGTCCTTCCCTTTAGCCTGTTAAATATGCAAATAAAACAACTAGCCAATTCATGAAGTTAGTGATTTCTAAAGGCATAACTTCACCTCAGAGTAAACTAATAGAACTTGAGGCTAACTTATTTTCAAAATAAAATTTCTCAACTCTTGCAAACTGTGTTTGTTTTTTGGTCATTTCACTGTTGATAATAATTCTCTCACTTTCTTTACTAAACTGTTTGTTAGCCTTGACTGTGTTTCATTGCCTGAGACTGTTCCCTGCTCTTATACCATCTAGTTGTAGAATCAAAATGTACCCATAAAACAACAGCGTAATGTTGCAATTTCTAATATACTTGCTATGATGCAAGGCTCCAAAGGATAAAGAAATACAGAGAAAAGGTAGTAGATGGACTGAGTGAAGTTTTGCAGGCATGGCAGGGTAGAAAATAATAGAATAATAACCTGGTGAATGCAATATTTGCACTTTTAAAAATGTATTTGTTATTAAAAATTGTATATGCACTTTTTTAATGTTTTTCTCTCAGGCATTAAGAGGACAAACAGAAAGACATTTCTAATATGTAAATTTATCTTGTTCTTGTACTGATGTCTTTCAAAAAGGAAAAACAAACAAACAGACAAACAACACAAAAATACTGTCACCACCCTCCAAGCTAAAGAAACAAAACCAGGCAACACAATCCTATTTCTCAAAAGACACATTTATCACACTCGAGGTTGCAAAGGTCCACCAACCTCAATCTGTGCAGAAGTACTTTGGAAGACTTTTCTGTGTTCACATCTTGTCTTTTATTGTCATAAGTCCAGTCCACTTCCCTGGCATGGTCTGCCAGTAGCATTCCATCTTCACATTTGGATGAGTCTGAACGTATCAAGGTGATATGTGTGTGATTTTTAAATGAGAATTTTAGTACATTATTTTCAAACCCTGCACCACTTAGGAATGACTGCTGCCTCCTTCACAAAGGAGCAGGGCTTGCCTTGCATATGGCCACACTGCTCCTGGTGAGCCTCCTAGCCTGAACGAGGCTGCTGCCACACTGTCTGCTTTACTATCTGCAGCCCACAGGGATGAAGGCTGCAGGAAATTACTGGCCCTGCAATTTTTTCAGAGGCTTCAATACTTCCAAGTGGCCTTGTACCCATGGCAAATCAGTTTAAGACTGGAAAATTTTCAAACCTTTTTCCTTATTTTCTTTTCCACCCACAAATGGGATAATGGATTTTAAGAAAGAAAGAATGTTTAAAAAGCAAAACAAAACAAAAACAGCACTTCCCCTTAAAAGCTACCATCCCCCTAGGATACCATTTTCATATTAAATAAAAATACAAATAATAAAGGGTACTTAAAATCTTCCCACATGTTTGAAAAAAATCTGTGGAAAGGGGGTACATATTGTCCCACAATCGCAGAACTTCTGTAGTACAGATAATTCTGAATAAAGGCAAGATCTCAACAAGAAGACAGCTCTCAGGAAACAATTTACTTATTTTATCACAAATGTGTTTCAGGCCTAAGTATTTTCTGACTTTTTGCCATTATGAAATAAACAATATGCCTGCTTTATTTTAAGTGCAGTAAATAATTTTTTAAAGGTTAAGAAAATATGTGTCTGCATAAACAAATTCTTTCAGTAGTTTGTGAGGCTTCTAAACTATCCATATATGAGAGGTCTTTGTTCTCAGTCTATGACGAAAATTGCCAAATACACTTGAGAGAGCCAGGCTTTAAAAGGTGCTGAGGAGAGCCTGCCTGATTACCTGATTTCCAATTTGGCTCCCAATGAAAGGTAGAAAAATTACCTATGTGCTTTTCAATAGTGCTGCCCCAATTGCAACAAACCTTGTCTGATAGTTTATTACACTCAGAAAACAAATCATATTCTAAGGAAAGAATTCACAACTCTCATCTCTAACAGAACTGTCTCTTTGATTTTATTTTTTTGGTCAATTTTATAGATTTCTAACAACCAGAGGATTGTTTTTTAAATCTGATTTTTATGCCAGTGGCACAATTTCCCCTTCTGTAAGTAGGACAGATGCATCCCACAAGCAACAATGGATGCTTCCCTGCTTAACTCAAGCATGACAGATTAAGCTTCAAGCAGACCTGTAAATGCCACCTTCCTACTTAAAGAGATGGCTTGGAGGCAGCATTTGGGGCCTTGGCTGTATTTGGTCCCCTGAACTGCCAGCTCATGTGCTGTGCTGTCCAAGGCAGCCAAGCAGTCCTGATTGAACGAGCTGGGGAAGTCTGGCAGGGCTGTGTGACATGCCTCATTGCTGGTGCTTCCAGACAAATTCCTAGCCTCCAAATTGCATCCACCTCAGGATAGTTGCCTGTGCAGTACCTGGCAGAAACTAGGCACTTTGCACGTTTGCTGAATATAAAAGAGAAAATGGGGAGAGAAAAATGTGAGCTTAGAATGATGCCTCTCAGACCTTGCCAGATGAAATGCTGATATTTTTGGCAAAAGTGATTATGTGATGCTGATGGGAAGAAAAACTAGAAATAAACTCAAAAAAGTAAAATTAGCAAATGAGCAAACTAATAAAACATAAGAAAATGAAGAAAGTGGTAGCTAAAATCCATAACTGATGTATTATTATATTATATTAGACTTTTTATAAGAAAAAAATGGCACTTGTGATGTTTCTGAATGCATTTAGACACCAGAGTCTTGTATAAAGGGAGGACACCCGCTCCCAGAATTATCATATGAGATTAATCATTATTCAGATTGCTAATTAGATCATCTTAAAATGCTATTCAATTTGTTCCTTAAATATTGCATATACAACTATAAAAGAAAAAGTGTTTGATTTTGGTTTTTGCTTTGTTTTGCACAGAAATAAAATAATAAACTCTGCCTGACAATGTCAGGAACAGACTGAATCAAATAATAGGAGAGCCTAGATATACTGTTCTCACATTTATGTTAATTGTTGGCTATTTTACTTGTTGAGGTCTGGAAATGAATCTGTCACAACCACATGCATATGTTTGTCATTTATCCCTTCTTCTTAGGTGCAAAGAAGGCTACCAAGGAGTCCGCTGTGATCAATTTCTGCCGAAAACTGACTCCATCTTATCAGATCCAAGTAGGTCATGCACTTTTTCTGTCTAATGCAGTATATAGGCAACCCTTCCTGTGAGCAATGGTTGTTAATTCTTCTGAAGTTTGCATTTCACTCACGTGTCTCTGAAAGCTGCCAAGAGCAGAAGGTGGTGATAAAGTTAATGTTCAAAGTGTTCTTAGAGCCAACTTGGTCCAGGTCTTCTCCAAGGTAGGGCCCCTGGCCTCCAGATTTATCCACACCTCTAACATCTGGGGGTTAATGAACTCCCAGCAAATCCTGCTGCCTGGCTGCTAGGCTCACCCCCAATCCCACCCTTTGACAAACTTATTATTTACCCAAAAGAATGTTATGCAAACTATATTATCATATGACTTCTGATATCCTGCCTGGTAATTGGTGATGATAGCAAAATATTAACATTTATTTTATTACAATAAGAAAATACACATTTAAAACTGCGTAACGATTTCAAACAAACTTTGAAAACTCCATTCTTCTGAACAACATGATTTGCAAAGCATCATTACAGTATTGAAGAAAGTTTTTCTTCATGAAAAAAGAAAATTTACCACTAAAAATACTATTAGTTCCTAGTTTCTGTTTGTATATGGATTCCAAAGTACTTTGCTATATTAAAATGCCCAGTTCTAGTTAAATGTGATTTTTAAATTTCATCTCTAGTTTTTTGCTTTTTCAAATTCTGCTGCAACTGAATCATTGAAAAAGAAAAGAAAGAGAGAGAGTTTTTTTTTTTTTAAATTGGATCAGCAATTTAGTTAGTGAAGATAATGACAGGAATTTTCAAATCATAAAAGCCATGCTGGGGTTTTGTGAATAATGAACATGCGTGACTCAGAGTTTAGCAAAATATTTTCTATTGACAAGAGAGATTGCTATGCCAGTGAGTATGGATTTTGTCACACAATGAACATGTCTAATCACCTTTCAGCATCGTTCAAATCTGTATTTTCATTTCCCCCATGAATTTCTAGCCACATTTCTTCAGATAAATGTAAAGCTATTTAAACAAAGAAAGTTTTCTTTTAATGTAAATGTGTTTTATCTCAGCAAGGCAACCCACCATGCAGTGGTTAACTACTCTTTTCCTTACAAATTTCTTAAGAATGAGTGAAGGTTGCTAAAATCTAGTCTTAGATATTTCTGTTCTCTGATATGTGAAAGAAGCACTGTTCTTTAGGAATTATCCAGATAGGATGCTGTTATGCAGTGCTGCATGTCTTTTCCTGTGGTCATGGCTACTTGTTAAACTGGTGTCTGAAAGGCTGTTCATGGTTGGGATTAGAGACACATATTTGGGTGTTTCTTATTTCCCTCAATTTCTTTTTCTCTTTAAAAGAAAGTTTCTTTGATATATCTAGTTTCCTTATTTGTTTCTCATTCTCTCCCCGTCCTCCTTTCCTCTCCTCTCCTCTCCTCTTCTTTCCTCTCTACTTTTCCCCTCTCCTCCGTTCCCTTCCTTTCCTTTTCTTCCCTTTCCTCCCTTCCTTTTCATATATGACTGAAATATTTATTAAGTACAGGATACCGAGCAAAGCCCTGTATATTATACAAATAGGTAAAATAATCTCCCTTTAAACAATTTGATCAAATCTTGGTATACAATTAGATGTCAGAGTCCATCATTACAAAAGTTGGTTATACCCACCCTAATGACTATGTGCTCCTCAGAGAAAAATAATTAAGGCCCTGAAGGCCTAGGCCTTACATGCACAAAAATATTTAGTGCAGCAATACTTACTGTGGTGTAAAGCATGGAAATGTTCTAAATAACAAGTAAGTGGGGTATCTTTCATGTAAAGATATTGAACATCTTGCCTCGTCTAGTAATTTGCCTTTAAAACGATAGCAGTATGAAATATTTCAGTTATTTGAAAATACAAAATTATTTTTATATAAAATTGCAAAAGAACAGCCTTTGACCTAAAGTTGGAAAAGAAATATATTAAAATACTCAGAGGAGGATTTTATATTTTATTATTTTATTAAGAGGAAGTTAATTATTTCTGAATCTTACATTTAAAAAGAAGTCATTGTTTGGCTTTTTGTTTTAGTGTACACGAAGACTTTTTTCCTCTCTCTTTTTATTAGTGAATATTAATTGCACAGAGGGATTTCACTGTGATATTTCCATGCATGCATATAATGTGCTTTGATCAAAGTCACCCTATTACTCTTTCTTAACCCCCTATTCCTTTTAAAAAACTTTTAATAAAATTCACTGTTTTCATACATGCTTATGAATTACTTTGAGCACATTTTCCCCCTTCCACCTCTCCTTTCACCTTCCTCTCTCCTGTTGCTTCATATTCCCAAATAGTGTTCTCTTTTTATACTCTTGTCATTCATTTTTAAGGTCTAGATTCTGCACGAGTGGGAACAAGTAATATCTGATATTTGCCTTTCTCAGCCTTGATCACTTAACATGATTTCCAGTTTCATCCATTTTCCTAAAAAGAACATAATTTCATTCTTTTTTATGGCTGAATAAACATACACACACACACACACCCCAACACACACACACACACACACACACATACATATAATATTTTCTTTACGCTTCAGCAGTTGATGTGTACCTAGGCTGATCTCATTACTTGGCTATTGTGAACAGTGCTGCTATGAATATGGGTGTAGAGGTGTCCTTATTTTATGTAGTCTTACATGCTTTTGGATATATACTCAAAAGGGACTTTTAGTATTTGGGTTGTGAAATTATAGGAAGTTGTTTTTTACTCCTGTTTTCTATAAAATGGCATATCACTGCCTGAGTTAAAATGTCAGAATTCCTACAAATAGAAAAAAAAAGATAAGTACTGAGAGTTCATGGATGAGTCTGAGACTCCATTTAAATGGAAAGGCATTATGTCATCCATTGATCCCTCCATCCATTTATTTATTTGTGTAATCATTAATTCATTCCACCAATATTTTCTGAGCAGCTACAACATACCATCTACTCAGTAAGATTCTGTTAATACAAGCTGTACAAATACAATTTAGGCTCTGAGGACCTCACAGAATAGGTAAGGGGAATAGCATGTTATATTGAAACAGAGGTGAATGTGCTGCAACATTTAACCCTTTGTGACTATGGCTGATTTATTCAGCTCCCAAACCTCAGGCTTTTCATCTGAGCAAAGTAGTGGTAGTACCTCTAGGAGTTCATCACAGAAATTGACTGAGTCAATGCCAGGGAAATGTTAGCCCTCTGCCCTTCATCATCACTTATATGTTTTGATGTTACATGTGCCAGGTACTGTGCCCCACAGCTTTACCTAGGATTATTTTATTAGATGTTCTCAATCATAGTCCAGCAGCAAATATCTTGGAAATTGCCCACATTTTATAGATTTGGAAATTAGGCCTCAGATATACTAAATAAACTTGCTCAAGTTTATGCAGCTAGTTAATACTGAACTCTCATTTTCCTTCCAAATAACTCTAGGGTCTGAGCTCCCCACTGCAGGGCTCTTTCCTGCCACTCCTGGAACCCTTCCTCCTCTAGTTATTTTCAACAGGACATTTATCAATCTAAATTTCACTGACTGAAACTCAATGACCTGCAGCAAACATCCTTCTAAGGAACAATATTTGCACAATTTTCAAATCTTAATACAGCAACTTGAGCTTCCATAGAGATTTAAATCCCTAATGAAATTTCATTGTCAAAATTCTTGCTGAAGGATTGTTTAATTTGCTGCTCATGATATCTTTGGATTGACTATACTCAGGAAATAAGCTTCCCTCCAATATCTTCCCTCTATTTTGTCTCCTCTGTCCCCTTTATTTTCTCTATTTCCTCCTCCTTTTTTTTTCTCCCCATGTGCTCAGGGCATGCCTTTACTTACTGAAGTCTACCTACCAAGGGATAAGTTGCTTTTGCTCTTTATTCTCCCCCAGGAAATGAAGAATTGGTCAGAAATAGGCACCTCTGACAATAACCTTTTTAAAATAAAATATAATATCATATGTATTTGGGGGAATAATGAAAAGGTGTCACTTTGAGATCTTCAGTGGCTGCTATGACAGTTGTCTTTACTATGATCCCTGTCTGGGTCCTTAGATGCGCTATTCTAAAAACTTACCTCTTCTATCTCCCACCAAAGAACCTGCAAGATAACTCCATTCTGGAACACAAACACACACAAGAATTAGACTTGACAGGTCATTGGATGTCAGTTTTTGGAAAAAATATTCAATGCATGTAACTGTCAGGTTAATCAAACCCTCTTGTGAATTCAAAGTACTACAAGTTGCATTCAGATCGCGAGGCTAGGTTGGAAGCAAATGTTGAGGTGGAAGGTAGTAAAAGGAATAAACTTTGGTTAAGGTCTAGAGGACATGGCTTGTCTGTGGAGGAGCTGACACTGGCTAATATAGCCACCCTGAAGTACAGATATCTGTACCTTCCTTCTGCTGCTGCCAGCCCTGCAAATGGGTAGCAGCAGTGAGCTTCCAAGAAGCCCTTAACCTTCTTGACAATTTCTAATGTAATCATTACCCCCTCCCCAAATAGTGGATCAGCCCATAAACTTCTGCTCTCATTTCTTTTCTGACTGCGCATACCCACCCAGGCTGGGTGTCATCATCAACCTTGAGGCAGAACTACATGGAGCTGGGGAAACGTGAGTGGGCTAATGAACTGCTCAGATGCGTTCCTCATAAGCCCACATTCCAACCAGAGTTCTCACCAGTATGTTAACCAAACAGTTGCCTGGGAGCAACTGTAGGGAATAGACTCAGTAGAATCAGATTCTTTTCAGAAATGAGGGTCTTCCTCCTCACACAGCTATAGCAGCCATTCCAGACCTTCCTGCACCTCCCTTTGCCTGCCAAAATCCAATACCCAATGTCTCCATGGCTGTGACAGCATGTAACCTGTCTGCAGGCCTGGGCTTTGGCCTGAAGCTGATAGAGCTTAAGCTTTTGGAGTCATCATATCTTCTTAGAAAGATGGAAGATGACTTCTAGCACTTATCCATATGTGCTAACATGCATTCGGCCTGAGGTTTCTTTGGTTCTTACAATTCAGGATCTGCTCTCAAAGCACCCTAGAAGAGGCCAGTGGGCTCTCTGGATGTGCCTCAGAAGAAGACTAGTGAAGAAGATGATATAGCGTTAGACTTCCCATTGCCACCTCAAACTGGACTTGTGTGTCTCAACTTCCTACAATCAATTTAGTAGTCTAAAAATAAACCTACAGTAGTATCTGGATCCTAGTACAAGAAATAGCAAAGGCAAGAAAGTGAACCAATTAACACTTGGTTCCTGAATGGACTTCAGGAACAATGGTACAGGGAAGTGCCATCTCCTTTCTGGTATTCTCTGAAGCCTAGGATTTCATCAACCCCCACTCCCCCGCCACACACATCCCATGTCTAAACCACCAAGATCAGGGTAGAGTGGTGCTCCTCTGTCACGTATGGCTCAGTGAAGGAGAAGACTTCAGAACATCCTGGAAAAGCCAATGTAGGACATGGAGCCTGGGTAAGACTTTGCTACCCAGACACAGAATGTGTCCTTGAAGGATGTTACCAGGAAATTCCCCCCAAAAGACCCAGAATCAGTACTCTCTTGCTTCTAAGTTTTCCACATGTCAATAATTAGATAGAAGGAAGTGATAAAAGATGTTCTGAATTTGGAATCAGAAGGTCTTGTTTCTAATTTTATAACTACCTGGTGTTTGCAGTGTGAGCTTGAGCAAATCCACACTATAATGGAGCCTCAGTTTCTTCATCTGTAGAATGAAAAATAGAGGCAGTCCATGTGAGCAATTTTGCAGCAGGGTTCAATGCACAGCCAAAATAATGCATGTCTGTATTTATTCATTCATTTATTCCTCCAAATAATTAAGCACACATAACATATGTCATGCTGTGCATAGACAATAATTACAGCTCCTACTATCTTAATTTATTTGGGTGACTATATTGAAAGTACCCTAAACAGAGTGTCTTATGAACAAGAGAAACTTACTTTTTATAGTTCTGGGCTCTGAAAGGCCAAAATCAAGATTCAGTATCAGGTGAGTGCACCTTTTACATGAATAGTGTCTTTTCATTGTGTCGTCACATGGAGAAAGGGACAATGCACCTCTCTGGGACTTCTTTTATAAGGGTACAAATTCCCTCATACTAATTACCTCCTACTGGCCCTACCTCTTAATTCTACCAATTTTGGACACTATGTTTTACAATGAGAATTTTGGAAGGAACAAATTCGACCATAAGACTTATCATCAATAAATAGTCTAGTACATTACCTGGCCTCAAATTTTTACAGTTGTATACAGGAGATAAAAATGCACGAACAAGGATACACATAAGAACTAGGTATCTTCAGCAATAGCATAAAAATGGAGGAACAATAAAAATTCACATAAAATGGAGGGAGAGAACTCAGGAAAGGCTATGAGGGAGCATTCTGTCTAGGGTGTGGTAGGTATGTTCTGTTGCAAAAGCTATTCACAATCTAAACCTTATGAGTACCATTCATCCTAGAGTGTGTAAGGCCCTCTATAGAGGTGCAAAACATGACCATGGGAATGAAATTTCTATTACCAAATTAAATGTAGAAAATATAGATTCTTGAGGCCACAAAACATCAACTACTCACCAGTTGTACCTGGTCCACTGAGCCATACAGATTGAAAGTTGGTGTTTTTCAGACTGAACTCTTCTGGAAACACTTAAGTCTCTTATATTGTGTTACCCTCCAGAAGCCATAAAAACATAGTTTGCCCAATGGATTCATCTGCAAAATCTGTCACTCTTGCCATTTTTCTGGCCTTAAATGAGAAGTAACAGGTTTGTCTTATTTTGAACACGTCTCCATGAATCTCATCATTCCATTGGTTCTGTCAAGTCTGTGGCTTTTACATATATTTAATTGCCAACTTCTTTAAGTCTATCCTTTTTATTTGTATAAAGTACCAAAATTTACCAGTCATATGTGCAAGATATACCATTTTTAAAAGAATAAGAAAATAATTTTATTTACAAAAACAAAAAATCACCCATGAATACACAATTCAGAGATAACTACTACTAATCAATTAGTGTATAGCATTCCAAGTAGTTCATACCTTTTATGGAATATATTATATAATAGGTATTCAATTTTATTCAATACATTAAAGAAGTACTCATGTGACCAAAACGCAACACAGCTGTCCCTGCTTCCCTCAGTGTCCCAGCTCAGCTACATCTCTGCCAGTTTCCCAAGGAAGATTATCTTCCTGTTGTGGGAAGGTAGGAAAGCAAGCATTAAGACAGCTCCTAACCATTTCTCCATTCTCCTGAGTGGACCGCAGACAGTCCCCAGCTTCTGCTTCAGGAGTGAAGGCCATTCCCTAGTCTCTGTCATCAGACTCCCGGGATCAAAGATAGAACACTCTCACCTCTCTCCTGTCCCTTTCAGATTTTCAAAGTCAGTGAGAGAGATCAATGTTATGGAATGGTTCTAGAGTATTTATTTCCTTTATAAATTCTGTGTGTGATGATTTGTCTCACACTTCATTATCTATCATCCATTCTATTGATACCTTGGTCGGATCTGAGGTAGGATGAATTAAGTGTTCATATCTTGTAGCACATTTGCCCTACAAAGTTGGAATCATTCTCTATATATTTTGTAGTCTCTTTTTTCCTCCACTCATATTATGAATATTTTTCCATATCATTATGTGATCTTGTGTTTTTTAACTGTTATTTTAAAGGGTACACCATTGTGAGGATGTAATATAGATGCTTTGACCAATAATCTAGTCAGTTTCCAATTTTGCATGAGTGAAGTGATTGACAAGTAGTTTTTAAATCACTGTACCTTCAGGCCCAGATAATTTATGCTGGATAAATTCTTAAGCATTTGGTACATTTTGATATCCTTTCCTCCAGAAAAGATAGGCAAATTTATACTTTTAGGAAGCTGTAATAGGAAAGTTGATTATACTTTTTTTGTTTACCATCACTGAATGGTAGTATTTTAATTGCAAATATTATAGGGAAAATTATATCCCACCCATGCTATAAATTGTACTTCTTCTGTTATCAGAAATATTATGTTTTCTTTAGAATATTAGTTCATTTATGCTTTTGAGAATTTTTCCATTCACTTTCATATGCTTTAATTTTTTGGTCTTATTTAAAATAGTGTTGTTTTGAGGATAATAAACTATTCACTTCCAATTCTTGAAGATTTCTCTTTGTTATTTATGATTTTTTGACACACAGAGAAGTTTTGCTTTTAATCAAATCTATCAGCAATTTAAAAGATAATAATTCTTATGTGTTAATGTTTGAGATTTCCTCATAATGAAATACCTAAATACTGAATTAATTTAGTTATTCAAGTTTACTTTGCATTTATTGTTATAATATAGATTCATGTATGTTTATAAATATTCATAATCTGTCTGAAATGTATGTGAGTATGTAGTTTGAGTTTAGGAACAATAGTTTTAAAAAGAGAGTTAAAATAATTCTCCCAACAGAATTTATTAAATAATCTGAAGCTTCCTCATTGATTTTAAAATACATTAATTATCTGATCCCTGATTGTACATATTTGGTGCTTTTATGGATTTTCTTCTCTGCAGATATAGGTAACAGCATGAAAATATTAAATTTCAAAAATTTATAGTATATTACATTCATTAATGTTATTTCCTTATGTCTTCTTGTTCTGTATTTTAAAATATACTGTCTGTTAATAATGGTTCAACCATGTACTGACGAGAAGTTGGTTTCACATAGTTTTAGAATAACATGTAATGTTTAGAAAAGCAATCATTGTATATTAAATAGAATATAAGTTTCAAAATAGTTTCTATGGTATGATTAGGATGACCATAAAATTTATAATCTAAACGATCATAGAGAGTAAAAAGTAGAGCTATGCATAATTACATCATGGTAAAAAATATGAAATAGGACTGTATGGTCATCCAAATTTGCAAAATAGATATGTTTATACTTTAATGTTCTTGCTTCAAAAATAACCTGAAGGCAATTCTTTTCAAAATGTGGTAGGGTTGTCCAATTTTTTCAGTATTTTTCTATATTATCTAAATTATCATTGTGTACATTTTACTGAATATATTAACTTACTATTTAAATTAATGTTAAAGTTAATAATTATTGAAATAATGATAAAAGCAAAAACTGGATAGGATTATTGTGTGACAGCACTGTTCTTAGCACTTTACAGATAATCCTCAAATAGCTGTAGGAAGCAGATTATATTAATCCCTGTCTTAATGATAAGGATACTGAGTCAAAGATAAATAAAATGCCCAAGAATACATACCGAACAAATGGTAGAGGTAGAATTTGAACCCCATTAGCTATGGAGCCTAAAAATAAAAAAAAAAATAGTGCTGGTGGAATGACTCAAGTGGTAGAGTACCTGCCTCACAAGCCTAATGTCCTGAGCTCAATCCAGTTCTAGAAAAAAAAAGTTAAAAATAAAAACGAGGAGACAGTTTCAAAAGCTGCCAGAGCTCTTTCCCATAATTAGCTATGATTCCTCACATTCCCTTCTTCCTTAAGCATCATTATTTTCTATTTGACTTTTCACACTCTGATGCTGCAGTGGGATTTGAGGTATCTCCTGACACATTGTATGTTGGTCCCTGAATGACACTTGTGGCCCAGAGGAAGAAGAGAGAACACACTCCTGTTTTATTGATTTACTTTGCCAAATGTGATTTCACTCACAGGCAGAATAAGATTGGCTTAAAGCCAGGCAGGTGGGGCCCATCATGGCAGCACATGGACGTGTCCTGGGGTGGATTGGGTTCACTTGATCATTAGGACTCCACTCTGCTCATCCATGGCTCTCTAAGAAAATTCCTAGCAGTGATTTTGCTCTTCCTATAGGGCACCTATAGCTGGGGTTGGGGAAAGCTAGGTGTTTCTCTGCCCAGGGGCTCACCTGACCTGGGAGGCATCAAGCCATGGCTGCCCCAATGCCCTTGTTGGCCCCCTTCAATTTGAATTATTTTAGTAGGGTTCTTACTGTTCAGAGAATCCTCAATAGTTGAATATTATATGCCCTATTTTATAGTTCATTCTATATTTGGTGTAGAGCTAAACTTCTGCATCTGCAGGTTATCCAACCACTGATGAAAAATAAAATTACATCTGTAGCAAGCATGCACAGACTTTTCTCTCATTCCCTAAACAACACATAGCAATGACATCATGTTTGGTGTTATAAATTATGTAGAGATGATTTAAGGTACACAAGAGGATGTGCACAGGTAGGTTTTATACAAGTACTGCACCATTTTAGATGAGAGACTTGAGCATTCACAAATTTTGGTATCCAAATGGAGTCCTGGAACCAGTCTTCCATGAATACCATGTGAAGACATACGTGACTTACTAACCATGCTTTGAGGATGGATCCCCTTCCTAGAGTTATGCATTTTGTAGCTTCCCTGACCCTATAACCATAATTCATTAATTTTTTTCCATGAAAACTCTATGAAGGCACAGTCTTTTGTGAACATTTTAATAGCCTTTTTATCTAGGAGATTCCAGAGGAACTGCTTTTGAGTAACTATAAGGAAACACTCATAGAAAAATGGTGAAAAATTTGACCAAGACTAAAGATTAAAACCAAATAAATAATAACTATAAACTAAATTGGCTCTTACCCAAAGGGGTTCCTAACATCTGACATTACCTCGTCCCTTCCACTCGTGTACTTCTTTCTCATTTTCCACTATGCATAAATTTCAAACACTTCTAATAATAATACACGTATCCTTAGTTAGTTATAACCACTTTCTGCAAATTTCAGGAATAACTATAATAATTGTCACCTGTGCTAACTAGACATTCCTAAATGTACCTATTTATTTATGTTCTATGACCAGGAGCTATTACATTTTGGAGATAAATGGTAGAATTATCTGTATCTCTGGTTGTGTTTTATATGATGGTAGGAGAACAGCTGTACTAAGCTGCACACACACCACCCTCTTTTCCATGAGAGAGTTGTTTTAAGAGAGGATGATAGAGCAATTTCACTCTCATGTCACTGATATGAAATTGAATGGTTTGAACTATTACTATCTTTATTTCTCCCTTTCATTTTTTCTATAGTTTTAAAAAATTGTATAATTTTTGATTGTACAAAGCAAATTGTAAATAGTCTCTGATAATGTGGTTATAAAAGTGAGCACAAAGAAATATGAATCAACCACATTGCTGGCAGTGATCATACACACAGGGAAGTGTTTTCCTCCTAATCCTACAGTCTATTCTGAATCCCAGCTGAGGTGCTCTCATGGGACAAGGTCTTGCTATGCACTGCATATTGTGCCAAGCCTCTGTCTCCTGTCCCCACTTACTACCCAATTGAAATTCAGAGAAGTTAATTAACTCACAGAAGTCACTGGTTTCTAAGAATTTAAAATAAAATTTGATTCTACATTTTAGCCTTCCAAGTGTTTTTTGATAGGGACCAGTAAAATTTCGCAGACCTTTAAATGTTTAGTTTTATTTTTTTATGAGGAGTGAAGGACAAGACATTCTTTACTAATTATACATTTAAATTTATTTAAATTTATATATAAAATATAGAATTATGTATATCTGTGGGGTGCCATGTGATACTTCAATACACATGTGCAGTATCATGTTTAAATCTCATTAAAAATCTATCTCCACATTGATCGTTTCTGTATGGTGAAAACATTCAAACTCCTTTCTTTAGGTTTTTGAAAACTACAGTATATTATTATTATCTACAGTCACCCTGCTGGGTAGTAGCTCAGACCTTCTCACTCCTATCTGTAACACAGTGCCCATTGATCACACTACCCCAGTCCCAAGCAGCAGGTAATCACCATTCTATTCTCTATTTCTATGAGCTCAACTTTCCTTGTTCTAAATAGAAGTGAGGAAATACATTACTTGTCTTTCCATGTCTGGCTTATATCACTTAGAATAATCATCTGTAGTTTCATCCATGATGTTGCAAATAACAGAATTTCATTCTTTTTTGATGACTGAATAGTGTTCTCTGTAAATGTACCACATTTCTTTTTTTTCTACATTTTATTTTATTTTTTATTTTTATTTATATATTTTTAAATATATCTTTTATTCTTATGTGTATACAATGTTTGGGTCATTTCTCCCCTCTTTCCCCCACACCTTCCCTTCCTTCTGCTCCCCCTCCATCCCCTCTCTTTCCCCCCCACCCCCTTGCTTCCAGGCAGAAGCTGTTCTGCCCTTATGTCTAATTTTGTTGAAGAGAGAGTATAAACAATAAAAAGAACAAAGGGTTTTTGTTAGTTGAAATAAGGATAGCTATACAGGGAGATTCCTTGCATTACTTTAATGTACATATGTGTTACATTCTAAGTTGATTCTTCTCAAACTAACCTTTTCTCTAGTTCCTGGTCCCCTTCTCCTATTGGCCTCTGTCACTTGCTCAAAGTCCAATCCCATTGTTGTGTTTGCCCTTAATCTAATGTCCACATATGAGGGAGAACATACAATTTTTGGTCTTTTGGGCCAGGCTAACCTCACTCAGAATGATGTTCTCCAATTCCATCCATTTACCAGCAAATGATAACATTTCGTTCTTCTTCACGGCTACATAAAATTCTATTGTGTATAGATACCAAATTTTCTTTTTTTTTTTTCATTTTTCTTTTATTATTCATATGTACATACAAGGCTTGGTTCATTTCTCTCCCCTGCCCCCACCCACTCCGCCCCCTCCCTCTCCCCCCCTCAATACCCAGCAGAAACTATTTTGCCCTTATTTCTAATTTTGTTGTAGAGAGAGTATAAGCAATAATAGGAAGGAACAAGGGGTTTGCTGGTTGAGATAAGGATAGCTATACAGGGCATTGACTCACATCGATTTCCTGTGCATGGGTGTTACCTTCTAGGTTAATTCTTTTTGATCTAACCTTTTCTCTAGTACCTGTTCCCCTTTTCCTATTGGCCTCAGTTGCTTTAAGGTATCTGCTTTAGTTTCTCTGCGTTAAGGGCAACAAATGCTAGCTAGTTTTTAGGTGTCTTACCTATCCTCACCCCTCCCTTGTGTGCTCTCGCTTTTATCATGTGCTCATAGTCCAATAACATTGTTGTGTTTGCCCTTGATCTAATGTCCACATATGAGGGAGAACATACGATTTTTGGTCTTTTGGGCCAGGCTAACCTCACTCAGAATGATGTTCTCCAATTCCATCCATTTACCAGCGAATGATAACATTTCGTTCTTCTTCATGGCTGCATAAAATTCCATTGTATATAGATACCACATTTTCTTAATCCATTTGTCAGTGCTGGGGCATCTTGGCTGTTTCCATAACTTGGCTATTGTGAATAGTGCCACAATAAACATGGATGTGCAGGTGCCTCTGGAGTAACGGTCTTTTTGGTATATCCCCAAGAGTGGTATTGCTGGATCAAGTGGTAGATCAATGTCCAGCTTTTTAAGTAGCCTCCAAATTTTTTTCCAGTGGTTGTACTAGTCTACATTCCCACCAACAGTGTAAGAGGGTTCCTTTTTCCCCGCATCCTCACCAACACCTGTTGGTGGTGGTGTTGCTGATGATGGCTATTCTAACAGGGGTGAGTTGGAATCTTAGTGTCGTTTTAATTTGCATTTCCTTTATTGCTAGAGATGGTGAGCATTTTTTCATGTGTTTTCTGGCCATTTGAATTTCTTCTTTTGAGAAAGTTCTGTTTAGTTCACGTGCCCATTTCTTTATTTGTTCATTAGTTTTGGGAGAATTTAGTTTTTTAAGTTCCCTGTATATTCTGGTTATCAGTCCTTTGTCTGATGTATAGTTGGCAAATATTTTCTCCCACTCTGTGGGTGTTCTCTTCAGTTTAGAGACCATTTCTTTTGATGAACAGAAGCTTTTTAGTTTTATGAGGTCCCATTTATCTATGCTATCTCTTAGTTGCTGTGCTGCTGGGGTTTCATTGAGAAAGTTCTTACCTATACCTAGTAACTCCAGAGTATTTCCTACTCTTTCTTGTATCAACTTAAGAGTTTGGGGTCTGATATTAAGATCCTTGATCCATTTTGAGTTAATCTTGGTATAGGGTGATATACATGGATCTAGTTTCAGTTTTTTGCAGACTGCTAACCAGTTTTCCCAGCAGTTTTTGTTGAAGAGGCTGTTATTTCTCGATCGTATATTTTTAGCTCCTTTGTCAAAGATAGATACCACATTTTCTTAACCCATTCATCAGTGGTGGGGCATCTTGGCTGTTTCCATAACTTGGCTATTGTGAATAGTGCCGCAATAAACATGGGTGTGCAGGTGCCTCTGGAGTAACCTGTATCACAGTCTTTTGGGTATATACCCAAGAATGGTATTGCTGGATCAAATGGTAGATCAATGTCTAGCTTTTTAAGTAGCCTCCAAATTTTTTTCCAGAGTGGTTGTACTAGTTTACATTCCCACCAACAGTGTAAGAGGGTTCCTTTTTCCCCGCATCCTCACCAACACCTGTTGGTGGTGGTGTTGCTAATAATGGCTATTCTAACAGGGGTGAGGTGGAATCTTGTGTGGTTTTAATTTGCATTTCCTTTATTGCTAGAGATGGTGAGCATTTTTCATGTGTTTTTTGGCCATTTGAATTTCTTCTTTTGAGAAAGTTCTGTTTAGTTCACTTGCCCATTTCTTTATTGTTTCATTAACTTTGGGAGAGTTTAGTTTTTTGAGTTCCCTGTATATATTCTGGTTATTAGTCCTTTGTCTGATGTATACCTGGCAAATATTTTCTCCCTCTCTGTGGGTGGTCTCTTCAGTTTAGAGATTATTGCTTTTGTTGTGCAGAATATTTTTAATTTTATGTAGTCCCATTTGTCTATACTTTCTCTTAGTTGCTGAGTTGTTGGGATTCTATTGAGAAAGTCCTTGCCTATACCTATTGCTTCCAAAGTGTTTCCTACTCTTTCCTTTACCAACTTTAGAGTTTGAGGTCTGATATTAACGTTCTTGATCCACTTTGAGTTAATACTCGTACAGGGTGGTAAACATGGATATAGTTTCAGTTGTTTACAGACTGCTAACCAATTTTCTCAACAGCTTTTGTTGAAGAGGCTGTCTTTTCACCGTTGTTTATTTTTAGAGACTGTCAAAAATAAGTTGGGGATAGTTGTGTGGATTCATATCTGGGTCCTCCACTGGTCTTCATGTCTGTTTTTGTGCCAGTACCATGCTGTTTTTATTACTATTGCTCTGTAATATAGTTTGAAGTCAGGTACTGTGATACCTCCAGCATTGTTTTTTTGCTGAGTATTGTCTTGGCTATTTGCAGTCTCTTCTGTTTCCAAATGAATTTTGGGGTAGATTTTTTTAATCTCTTTGATGAATGTCATCAGGATTTTGATAAGAATTGCATTAAACATGTAGATTGCTTTTGGGAGTATAGACATTTTTACCATGTTGATTCTACCAATCCATGAGCATGGGAGATCTCTCCACTTTCTATAGTCTTCTTCAATCTCTTTCGTCAAGGGTTTATAGTTTCCTTGTAGAGGTCATTCACATCCTTTGTTAAGTTTACTGCTAGGTATTTGATTTTCTTTGAGTCTATTGTAAGTGGAATTGTTTTCATATATTCTTTCTCAGTTTGTTCATTATTAGTGTATAGAAAAACTAATAATTTTTGTAAGTTGATTTTGTATCTTGCCACCTTGCTGTAGGTGTTGATGGTGTCTAGGAGTTTTGGGGTAGAGTTTTTTGGGTCTTTAAGGTATAGGATTATATCATCTGCAAATACAGATATTTTGATAGTTTCTTTACCTATTTGTATTCCTTTTACTTCTTCTTCTTGCCTAATTGCTCTGGCTAAGAATTCCAGTACTATGTTGAATAGGAGTGGAGATAGTGGGCATCCTTATCTCATTCCTGATTTTAGAGGGAATGGTTTCAGTTCTTCACCATTAAGTATAATGTTGGTTGTAGGCTTGTCATAAATAGCTTTTATAATGTTGAGGTACTTTCCTTTTATTCCTAGTTTTCTTAGAGCTTTTATCATGAAATGGTGTTGGATCTTGTTGAAGGCTTTTTCTGCATCTATTGAGATGATCAAGTGGTTTTTGTCTTTGCTTCTATTGATGTATTGTATTACATTTATAGATTTGCGTATGTTGAACCACCTCTATATTCCTGGAATGAAGCCTACTTGGTTGTGGTGAATGATCTTTTTGATGTGTTGCTGAATCCTCATTATTTTATTGAGGATTTTTGCATCAATGCTCATTAAGGGGATTGGCCTATAGTTCTCCTTTTTGGAGGTGTCTTTGCCTGGTTTTGGGATGAGTGTAATACTGGTTTCATAAAATGAGTTATGCAGATTTCCTTCCCTTTCTATTTCATGGAACAGTTTAAGGAGGATTGGTATTAGTACTTCTTTAAAGGTCATAGAATTCAGCAGAGAACCCATCAGGTCCTGGACTTTTCTCTTTTGGGAGACTCTTTATTGCTGCTTCAATTTCATTTCATGCTATAGATCTATTCAGGTGGTTAATGTCTTTTTGGTTCAGTTTTGGATGATCAGAAGTATCTAGAAATCTGTCCATTTCTTCAAGATTTTCAAATTTATTAGAATATAGGTTCTCAAAGTCGTCTCTGATGATTTCCTGGATTTCCATGGTGTTTGTTGTTATCCCCCCTTTTGCATTCCTGATTTTACTGATTTGGTAGGTACCACATTTCTTTAACCATTCATCAGTTGATAGATACTAGGTTGTTTACATTTCTTGGCTATTGTGAATGATGCTGCAGTGAACATGACAGTACAGATGTCTCTGACATTCCAATTTCATTTTCTTAAGATATATTCCTAGTAGTGGGATTTCTGGGTCATTTGATAGTTCTATTTTTAAGTTCCTGTGGCACCTCTGTACTGTTTTCCATAATGGCTGTATTAATTTGCATTCCCACCAACAGTGCCTAAGTGCTCCCTTTTCTCTACACCTTCAGTTGCACTTGTAATCTTTTTCTTTGAAGATAGCCATTGTTACTAGAGTGCTGTGACAGCTTCTTGTGGTCTTGATTTTCACTTCACTGATGATTAGTGGTCCTGAGCATTTTTCACTTCGCTTTTGAACATTTGTATTTCTTCTTTTGAGAAATGTCTAAGTAGGTCTCGTGCCCATTTTTAAATCTTGTTATCTATTCTTTTTTGCTATTGAGTTTTTTTAAAGTTCCTTGTATGTTCTGGATAGTAAACCTTTGCCAAAGTATAATTTGTAGTATTTTCTCCCACCTTTAGTTCCTTCACTCTGTTGATTGTTTTCTTTGCTATGCAAAAGCTTTATTTTGCTACAATCCCAGCTGGTCTATTTTTTCTTTTATTTCCTATGCTTTGGGGATTTTGCATAGAAAATCTGGAGACATTCCAAAGTCTTGAAGAATTTCTTCTAATACTTTCATAGTTTCAAGTTTCACTTTTGTCCTTAATCCATTTTGAATAGATTGTGGTAATTGGTAAAAGAGATTGCATTCTTCTGCAATCCAATTTTCCTAGTACTAAAAAGACTGCCCTTTCTCTACTGTGTACGCTTAGAAACATTGTTGAATGTCAACTGGCTACAGATGTATTGGTTTACCAGTCTCTTTTTCTATCCCATTGGTTGATGTGTCTCTTTTTATGCCAATATCATGCTGTTTTGACTAATACAGATTTGCAGGATATTTTGAAGTCAGGTACTGTGTCTCCTGCTTTGTTCTTTTTGCTGAAGATGGTTTTTTACCTATTCAAGTTTTTTGCAATTCCTCACAGGTTTTAGAATTGTTTTCTCTACTTCTCTGAAGGAGCAAGACACTTTTCATCATTTATTTTTAGTTTTTTTTTTTCAGCAGTACAGGGGTTTGAACCCAGGGCTCTGTGCTTGCTAGGCAGGCACTCTCACATTTGATCCACAGCTTCAGCCCTTTTTGCTCTGGTTATTCTGGAGATAGAGTCTTGCCTTTTGCTCAGGCCAGACTGGACAGCAATCCTCCTATTTTATTCTTGCTGGCATGGCTGGGATGACAGGCAGGTGTGACCATGTGCTGGTTTTTTCTGTTGTGAGGGGGTATGTCTCAAACTTTTTTGAACCACAATTTTCCCCATCTCAAATAGCTAGGATTACAAGTGTGAGCCACCAGCATTCAGCTTCTTCATCATTTCTTGAAAAGACTATCTTAAATATAATGGCTAGTAGTATGATTAAAAATTTATCTTAACATAGGTAAAAAGATAGATGTGTAATTAGTACAGTTTTGGGTAAATGATTGCAGTAATCAAGACAATCTAAGCTAACTAACTTAGTTCCTGGCACACAATAGGCACTTGATAAAATCGTAAAAAGTTAAAGTAAATTTTTGATGTTTTATTATATATGAAGATAAATTTTTGAGAGCCAGTCCTGTATATTTTTAATTTGTCTCCCTTAACATTTGAATAGATTTTAACTATTCAGTTATATTGGTTGACATTTTCACTATCTCCATTTTGTTTGGAATCTTGAAAACTTTACTCCCTTCAAGGGAAGTTTTTAAAAAAAATTTTATTAGAATATATTTGTTATATGGGAGGTGGGATTTCCAATTAGACCTATTTTGTACATTAGTTACCTCACCCTCAGCATCTCTCCCTCTTAACCTCTTCCATGCCCTACTTAAAGCAATTGGGAGAGATTTCTTTGTTCTATTTCAAATGAAGTTCATCAGCCATATACCTTCACCTTAATCTCCTTCATTCTCCCTCCCTCCTTTCACTAGTACCCCCCCTACACACACACACACACACACACACACACACACACTGAACTTATTTTACAATCCTGTTTTTCATTATTAATATTTAAGTTGGTCTTCAAAGGGATTTCTCAATATATGCCCATTGTGGGCATCTTTACTTTGATATGTTTAATCCCTTCCATTACTCTCCCTTACCCCTTTACCTCCCACCCCTCAGTTTTCAACAGGTTTCAGTACACATCCTTATATCTTCTAGTCTCACAAACCTTATGTTTTACGACATTACTCATGCTCTTTCATTCTCTTTTCCTTTCCCTCTTCCCCTAGTTTCATAGAGTAGTTCCACTATTACAGACATGTTCTACATATGAGTTTGTATATAATGTTTGTTTTTGTGTATATATTTATCTGTCAGATACATCTTCCAGTTTAAGAGAAAACATGTGTCCTTTGTCTTTCTGAGCCTGGATTACGTCACTTAACATGTTGCCCTCCAGTTGAATCCATTTACCTTCGAACCACATGTCATTATTCTTTATGATTGAGTAAAACTCCATTGTGTGTATATGTACTACATTTTCTTGATCCAGTCATCAGTTGTAAGCACCTGAGTTGTTTGCAAACTTGGCTATTGTGAATAGTGCTGTGATGAACATCAGTGTACAGGTGTCTCTATTGAATCCTGACTTATGTTCCTTTGGGTAGATACTACAAAAGATCTGGAATAACCAAAGCAATTTTGAAATAAAGTCCAATGCTGAAGGCATCACAATACCTGACTTCAAACTATACTACAGAGCCATAACAATAAAAACAGCATGGTATTGGCACAAAAACAGACAGGAAGACCAATGGATACGAGCAGACATAAACCCACATACCTACAGCCAACTGATCTTCAACAAAGGAGCCCAAAACACACAATGAAGAAAAGAACAGCCTCTTCAATAAATGTTGCTAGGGAAACTGGATGTCCACATGTAGAAGATTGAAACTACAACTTCAATAAAGAAGATCTCTATCTTTTACCCTGTACCAAAATCAATTCAAAGTGGATCAAAGACCTTAATATAAGGCCTGAAACTTTGAAAGAACTCCAAGAAGTAGTATAATGAGAAATACACTAGAACATATAGATGTAAGGAATGACTTCCTAAGTAGTACCCAGAAGGCTGAGCATCAAAGCAAAAGAATGAACAAAAGGGACTGGATCAAACTAAAGAGCTTCTGCACAGCAAAGGAAACTGTCACTGGACTCAAGAGACAGGCCACAAAATGGGAGAAAATCTTCACCAGCTATCATTTGATAAGGAACTAATATCTAGAACCTATAGGGAACACAAAAAGGTCAAAGCTCAAAGAGTCAACATTCCAATGAAGAAATGAATTAAACTGGGAATTCACAAAAGGAAGTGGTACAACTGCAGAGGAGTTAATACAGAAACCTTAAAGTGACAGAGGTCAATATGAGAAAGGGATCAGGAACTAGTGAAAAGGTCAGTTAGAGATGAGTCAACTTGGGTTGTAACACATTTTTGTACGTGGAAGCAATGCTAGGAATCTCTCTGTATAGCTATCCTTAACTCAACTAGCAAAAACGCTTTGTCTTTCTTATTATTACTTATACTTTCTCTTCAACAAAATTAGAGATAAGGGCAGAGCAGATTCTGCTTGGAAGCAATGGGGGTGGGAGGGAGAAGGAGGAGGTGAGGGGTAGGGGGGAGAAATGGCCTAAACAATGTATGCACATATGAATAAACAAATAAAAAAAAGAGGAAGTGGTACAAATGGCCAGTAAATACATGAAGAAGTGCTCCACTTCCCTGGTTATGAAAGAGATGAAAATCAAAACAACACTTAAGATTTCATCTTACCCCACTGTTAGAATGACCATAATCAATGGTAATGACAACAACAAATGCTGGTGAGGATGTGGCAAAACAGAAACCCTTAATATACTGTTGGTGGGAGTACAAATTAGTACAACCACTATGGAAAGCAGTTTGGAGATTTCTCAAAAAGCTAAAGATAGACTTCCATATGATCCAGTGATGCACTCTTGGGCATCTACCCAAACGAATGTAAATCAGGGGAAGTTTTATAGGAGAGGTTCTGTAGAGTTGATACAACAGGCAAATACTTGATTTACTTTGTGTTTTAAACCATGAGGAAGATTACCAAATATCTACTTTTTCCTGAGTTGTTGTATTCACAGAAAAGCACTGTAATTATACCTGCAACACATTTCTAAACACTGGATATAACCCATTTCAGTGAACCAGGAAAACATGCCAGACCCAATGTGACAGTCTTATGGACAACCTGTAAATGTTGTCCTGCAATTAAGTGTGACCAATGAGAAATTTAAAACTCAAGGATTCCTATAGTGTAAACATCTTCAGACACAAGTAGTAATTATTAAGAACTTCTGGTTTATGCAAGATGTTATCCAGGCACATTCATATATGTTCTGTATATTATGGGATTTAACCATTGCAAAAGCAAGATAAAACAGTTATTGCCATTCCCATTTATTTTTGAACTATGTAAATAAAACTAAGATGTAAGACCTACATGAAGCAAACTATGAAGATTTATTTATAGGGTATAAGATCTAAATTGACAGATTTTATAAAAGTATTACTCCTTAAATATGTGTCGCTATAACTCCACATAAAATCCTCAGTAGTTTTTAAAGTGTTTTTGTTACTGCTTTTTAAAAAGTTTTTTTGTGGTACTGGGATTTGAAATCAGGGCTTGGTGCTTAATAGGTAGGCACTCTCCCACTTGAGCCATGCCCCCATTCCTAAATTTTTAAAATTAATTAATTGAGTCTCATTATAGAACATAACTAACACATTGTTGAAAAATAAAATATAGATTCTGTAGGAGGACAGGGACCATTGAATTTGGTTACTGGTGCTTCTAGGTACAGGTGCCTAATCTGTTTCCATCACATTAGGCATTTGAGTAATTTTGTTTGAGTGACTAAAAAAGATTTGTCCAGGGCAGCATGCTTTATTAGCTCTAATTTTAAATTGTGGTTTAGTCCATTCACTTCAAAATCCATCTAGTATCTACCAAATGACTATGACTTTGCTAAATGCTATATTTAGTAAAATAACATTTTTTTAATTTAAGAATCTTAGTTTCAGTTTAATTTTAGGATGGTAGAACACTCACTTGGTTCAATATCAATCAGTGGAAAAGGGTTTACATTGAAAGTATTTCACTTCTATTTGCCATTCACCCACTTCTCTCACAAGTTATCAATGCTTTTGCATCTTGAAGTGGCATCCCAAGTCACTCATCCTGTTCATAGCCAGGGATGAAGATTTACCAACATTTCCCAAGGATTTTCTGCATCTCACTTAATTGGCTTCTACCCTGTGATTCAAAGATCAATTCCATTGTCATATGTATCATTATTTGCTTCATAATGTCCCCGTCTTTCCACTTTTTAAGTTGTGTGTGTGTGTGTGTGTGTGTGTGTGTGTGTGTATTTAAAATAAACTCTACCTTCTCAGAAAAGAACTATACATGAGAGAGTGGTGAAGATTAGAAAGATATATCTTAGAAGTGTTTCAGGTAATTTGATTTTTCTTACTGCCTAACAGGCACTGTTCAGGACAACTGCCTAATTATTATCAGCCATGGAAAAGCATGAATAGGTGCCCTCTGTTCTGAATGTACCCCAGTTTGCATGGCTCATGAAAACAGATCCTGTACTCAGATGTACCTGATCTCCCTTCTTCTAAACGCACAAATTTTATTCAGCCTTTGTAGTTGTTACCCCTTACTTCACTGAATTTATTTGCTCCCTATAGTAATATAACAGTCTGTACATTCTCAAATGGTCAACCTGTAAAAGATCTGACTTTCTTGGACACCTAACACTTCTTTTGGAAATTTGATGAGTCTCATCTTCATCTCTCTGTTCAAAACTCCATTGAGATTGATAATGGATTGATATTAGACTGCCATTTTGCAGATGAGAGGCTGAGTGATGTTCTTAGGTGAGACTTAGGCAATGGTTTCACTCCTGCTGTGGCAGGATAAGGCTGAGGAAGAATGTGACTCCCTTGGCTTCAACTGTAAAGGGGATGAGGGAGGATATCTCAAGAGATGAGAATTTTTCCAACCATGGAATAATTTTTAAAACTTTGGGAAGCAGAAATATCTGCTAAGATTAAAAAATGCTACCATTAATTAATTAGATAATTAATCCACAAGAAAACCAACCTCAAGCTTTCTTCCATAGCACAAAAACTCACATGTATTTTATTTTATTTTGTCCTTAAGGACCCAACCATGGTGTAATTATGCCATTTTTCACATCGTTTAGCTTAGTGCAACAATCAAATGAGAAATAAGGTGAACTTGTCTTTTGTCAACCCAGATTGGCCCTCCTTGATAGAAGCATCCTTTGCTTGCTTGTACTGACCAGTATTTTATTAATATGTTCTTTCATCTTGCTGTTGCATTCAGTACTCACACTGATTCATAGTCTAAGAATCCACTCCATGGATTTCTTTTTTTTTCTAAAACTGAAAATGTGTTGTTTAAGACTTCTTGTGACTCTTCTATGAAAGCAAGCAGTGGCTGAAACCTCAGGCCAGAGTTTTCTCAGGATCAGAGCCACAGTCCATGACCAGGAAGCCATGATCTCCGTACTCACATGCCCATCCATCAGTGCCTGCTCACTCTTCACAGAACTCTCTTCTCCTGAACAGAAAACAAGGCTTCAATAAGTAGCTCAATTATTCTGTTTTGTGTCAATCATAAATAACTTCATTCCATCAGCTTCAAAGGCAAATCCTTTCCTGGCTTCCTGTTGTTCTGTCATACCACACCTTTTTTCCCACCCATCAACAGCAATTCACTCCTCCTGCTGGCCTTAGCATCATTTCTTTTCAAAATGCTGTGACTATTAGGGCTTTTGAACCAAAATTTACAAGTCTGCACCATCTTATTTTATCATTAAAATAGAATAATTCTAGTAAACCTGGGAAGAAATGAAACAATTGAATGGAAAATGGGTCACTCAGAAGTAAGTGTCATGTTGACTGTTGTCTGAGTCTGAGGTTTCCTGACATTCATTAGAAATCATTGATGGCCAAAAAAAACCAAACCAAACAAAAACCTCTCTGTGGTACATGGTAATATGTCCTTTCCTGAAAAATTCTGAGTTGAGCTTTTTTTATCTGCTTATGCTCTATCACAGAATAGAAAAACTATTATATTCGCAAGGCATCTTTGTCTATCTTCTGTTGTCAGCTACAAAGTACAACAAACTGGGTAAGTTAAGAGGTTTATTTGAGCTCACAGTTCTGGTCCAAGTTTCAGGAACTGTATCTGGTGATGGTCTCCTTGTGGGCAGAGCCCTGAGGTGGTGGAGGTGGTGCAGAGCATTACTTGGTGTGAGATAAGAATCATGTGTATGTATCCTCTGGTCTCTTATTGAGCCACCAGTTTTTAGTCATGAGGGCTCTGCCCTGATGCCTTTCTTCAATCCTAGTCAGTTTCCAAAGGCAAAGGTCTCACCTCAAACAACATAGTTGAATTAAGTATCTACTATTGTGTGTATGTGCGTGCGTTTGTGTGTCTGTCTGTCTGTCTGTCTGTGTGTGGTATTTTGTGTCAGAGTCTTGCTATGTGGTCCAGCTGGCCTTGAACTTTCAGTTGTCCTGCCTCTGCCTCACAAGTGGTGGGATTACAGAGTTTGCCACCATGCCCTACAAGTTTTGACCTTCTTGATACTTCACAGTAGGGTTAGATACCACTATGAGATTTGGAGGAGACAAATCATATTCAAATCATAGCACAAGGGAAATTCCATGTAAGGAATTAAATATTTTTAAATTGTTTATAATTACTTATAAAGCCAAGAGATATAATAGCTATAAAATTTAGGAATAAAATTCTAAGTGAAAGAAACCACACCTTGGGCTGGGAACTCACACATAATGTAACATACTTCTCAGGGAGAAATCAGTGTTTATCTTGACATTACTCAAATCAAACTTTCCAATTAGATCACACACTTTTCCTGTTACTGCACAATTTAGGCACTATCTATCTATAGACTAGCTGCAATGCACTGATGTATTGGATTGTAGACTTAAAATGTGCAAGAAGTATATTTTAGTATGAATTCTTCCTTCCACAGCTGAGAAAGAAATATATGGATATGATTCTCATATAGAAATAACAATTATACTAACAAATAGTAAATTAAAAGTTACACGGAGTAGCATGTAGTAAACTGGAGAACTGATCCTTGCTGGGTAAAAGGTTATCAGGAATATATTCATCCATCCAATTATTTGTTCATTTCAACAATTCTGTGGGCCAAACACTGCTGTAAGCAGACAGACAAATTATCTACTGTTGTACATGTGTTGAGTAGGAGATAGATAGATTAAAAAATAGGGAAATAACTAGAGAAAAAAAACTTATGCAGTGATAAGATAATTCAGCAGAAGATGATTGTATTGCTATTTCAAGTATGACTAGGAAAGGAACATCATTTAAACAGAGGTCTGAACAACAGGAAAGAAAAATCCTTCAGGAAAAGAGCATTCTATCAAGAGAACATCCAGGACAAAGGCCTTAAGCCTGGGGTAAACCTGACAATGTTCTAAACAAAACACACACAATATCAGAATGAATTGAATGAAGAGTAACATGAACATACAATTATCATCCTGATTAAAATACTTTTGAGAGTATCTCAAAACTCTAGGCAATGAAAATTAGACTTCTGGTCACTTTAGACAAGTGGCTATCAATTGGAAGCAATTTTACATCCCAGGGTTCATTTTGCAATATCTGGAAATGGTTTTGTTTGTCACTAAAGCATTTAGTGATAGAAGCAGATGTTAAGCATCCTGAAATGCACAGGACAGTCCCGCACAACAAAGAATGATATGGCCCAAACTGTCCATAGTTCTGAGGTAGGGAAACTCTGCTTTAGACTGAGAAGGAGAGAGACACTAAGTAGGCATTCATCAGGTAATGTGAAGATTTGCACACCAGGGTGAGTTATATATATTTTATTCAAATTGTGTTGTGAAGCCTTTGGAGCAATTTAAGGGAAAGAGTGATAGATCTATCACATGTACTACCTTAAAAGATTTACTTGGCTTCTATGTGAAAAATGTATGGAGGAGAAACAAGAGCAGAATTTGGGAAATCTGTGAGAAGGCAAAGAATTTTGTTGACTTCAACTAGGATTTTAATAGTAGACGTAAGCCAGGAATTGTGAATCTCAGTTACTTAGAAGTTAGAGAAAGGAGGATCATGAGTTCAAGACCAGACCTAGCAAAGTTAGGGATACCTATCTCCAAAACAAAGTTTAAAAAGGGGGGGGGTAGGAGCATAGCTAAAGTGGCAGAGCAAGAGTCTCTGTGTCCAACTTCTAGCACCCACACACACAGGAAGATGTAGAGAGAAAATAAAGTCAAGAGAGCTAGATAATAGAAAGAATGTGGGGAATAAGGGAAAAAGAGAAATCAGAAGTAACAACTAGGTGGATATTGTTCCTGTTGCTGAGGCTGTAATAACTTGAGCAAGTTTAAATGGAGGGTAAAGGCAACAAAGAGCTAGGTTTCAGCATGGTAAGACTGGGATATCTGTTTATTTGGAGGGTGGAGTTCTGGAAAGAGGTCAAAGCTAGGCTTACAGATTTGTGGCACATCAGCAAACAGGTATTAATTAAAGAAAGATATGTTCTTATAGAAAAAGTCTAAATGTAGGGACCAAAAAAAATGAGGTTTTAGTGGAAGGCATGGTGAAGTTAAGAAATTGAATACTTTTTAAAAAGAAAACCATATTCCTGTATTAAAGCAAATAATGTTATAGAGAAGGAGGAATTGGTGATGCAGAAAGGAGAGGAAATACCCACATAAATGAAGTTTCTGAGAATCCACGGTGAAGATTGCATTTGGTATAGACATGAAAGGGTTGCCCTCTGACAGAGTAGGGGCACGTCATGTCACCTGCAGTAAGAATACAGAGGACTGTGTTTAAGAATGTGCTGGACTTGGGAAGGAGATTACAGCCTCTGATATGCAGAACAATGTAATTTTACTTTATCCTGGTCAATCTCTTTCTCTTGACTTATTCTGTTATTAAGCTTGTTCAAAACCGCAGTTTGTATTATTTAGAGCCGAGAGGTTAAAGAAGAGTGCTATATGCATAGGACAGGTGCAGTTGGGATGGAGGATGGGAGTGAGGGGTGAAGATCATTTTATTCACGGTCCTCGCACAGGAAGTGTTTTGATGAATTTAAACAACTGAGAAATGAAAGCCACTCGTAGAAAGAAAGGCTCTAAAAACATCGAGGGTATCTGTTATTCTAATGGATGTGCATTTTATTTGACAAATTAATGTTAATTAAATTCAATTCAGAGATTAAATTGCAACTTTTTTTTATTTCGGGATTCTAGTTTATCTGATATTATTCAATATTTTTATTTCTAGATCTGTAAATCTCTCCAAAATAATTTGTTCTTAGTCTTTTTCTGTGTTATTTTTGCCAGGGATGGCAAGTTGATCAAGACACCCCATGTGAATTGCAATTATTTCACCTCAGATGGCTTGTCATATCCTTGTGGAAATGAAGAAGCTTTGATTTACTGCAGTTGAGGTAGAAGGGAGATTGCTGAAGGTTACAAGCCTGATTCTGCTTTTATTGTCTCATTTGAGGTTGACTTTTATGCTCCAGTAACGTCCCTGAATTTGTGTTTTTCCAAGTGTCTGTAATGCTCAGTGTTGACCATAGCCTTGGCTGACACTTTCAGATAAGGAAGTTTGTGGAACATCTGATCTGAAACCAAGTTTTAAAGAGCGTTTTTGAACATAAAAGTCAAAGTAATATAGTTCTTCATATTATAAATGATCAGATTATCACCTACACATACATATGTTTTATGAGTAATGAGATATACATGAAAAGATATCTGGAAAGATAAAGCAGGGGAAAGAAATATTTCAGTGAGTACAAATTCTACCCTTCAACAAGAAAATATAAAAATATGAATAAATGTTTGAGAACGCTACAAAATATGGTAAGACTCAACTTCCCTTCCACATATTCATCAAAAATCTAGAAAAAAAAATCTCAGGATTTCAGTGTTTTAATAGAAATATCTGTTAATCAGTGATTGCCTTCACTCAGTATCTCACCAATGAAGGTCAGCAATCTATAGGTGTCCATTTCCCCTGAACAAATTCATCTTGTTTGAGCAAATGAATGGAACAACATAGACACTTCTATATCAGCTTGAAAATGTAGAGAAATGCAATCTTTCCATGCTATGTCTAAGGGGAGATGTTTAATTTATAGAAAAAAAAATCAGTGAGACTGGTTTTGGCAAAGAACTCTCCCTCTCAAAAACCAAGTGACCACACCACCTCAGTTAAGCCACATTATGCTCTCTAACTAATAGTAGGAGTGAGTGAAAGCAGGTTATGTCATAAGGACAGAAAGATGCTATGTGCTTTACCAAAATCCACTGGAAGTCCTTCAGATACCAAGGTAATCATGTCACAAGATCCTACACATAAAGCACCTAACCAGTACTTGGCACAAGTGATTTCTGATGATGTTATACCTGACCAAGGTGATAAGAAGAGGGTGCTGTTCCAGAAAAAGTAGCATAGCACAGAGACTCACAAATGCTTGAGATAGAAGAAATCACTAAATAAGAGTTTCAACTCCTGTTGAAAAAATTCTCTCAATTCATCTATTCACTAAAACAAGATGAAATTAATTATAACTGAGCAGTAATCATATGGATATGTTCTTGAAAGAAAAAGAAAGGGAAGGAGGAAGGAGGGAAGAAGGAAGAAAGGAAAGAAGGAAGGAAGGAAAGAGGGGCACAAGACACAAAGAGAAAACTCACAGATCCTTTGTGTATGCATAGCTGGAAATGGGTTTTATTACTGTTATATTTTTGCTTGTTTTTAGCAGTACTAACATTTGAACTCAAGACTTTATGCTTTCAAGGCAGGAGTTCTACTGCTTGAGCCACACTTCTAAGCCCTTTTTTCTTTCTTGTTATTTTTTGAGATAAGGTCTTGCTTTTCATCCAGCTAGCCTGAATCACTGTCCTTCTATTTTATACTTCCAGCAGTGACTGGAATGACAGGCATGTGCCATCATGCTCAGCTTTTTTCCATTAAGATGGAGGTCTGACATATTCCTTACCTCCCACTCCTGCCCAGGCTGGTGAGAACCACAGTCCTCCCAATCTCAGCCTCCCATGTGGATAGGATTGCAGGCATGAGCCACCAGTACCCAGCTGAAGCCAGGAGTCTGTAATGGCCAGTTTGTGAAATAAAGACTAGAATAAACTGAATAAGAATAAGCTAGAGTAGACTAGGACAAACTCAGTGCCCTCAGTTATATCACATGATTAGTGTGACCTTCCTGGGTCCTTTCAGGGGGGAAAATCTACCAGAAAACCCTACCCAACTGTTATTTTGAGTTTGGATTTGGGATACGGTGTGGAAAACTTTAACCTGAGCTGAGAGAGTTGCATACAAAGTGCTCCACAAACTCAGAAAAACATAAATTCCCCTAGAGGCAACTAAGAAAACTTACCATCAAGATGCCTACAGTAAGGGCTTATTTGACCCCTGAACTATAAATTCCTAGTGATCTCACAGGAAAAATGATGGTACAAATGAGAAACAGCATATAAGAAAATCTTCCTTCAGAGTGCTGTTAGAAATGTAAAATTCAACCCAGAATGCAGCACAGAGATAACATGAAGAACAATGTGAGTTAAAAATAGATTAAAATAGCAAACCACATAACAAAGAGGAGATAAAAAAGCACTGTAATAATTTACAGTGAAATTTTGTCAAATAGGCAAAATACTACCATAATCACTAACTTTCCAGTTAATATTGGGGTTTTTACCAAGTTTAATAAAAGAATGAGAAATCAGGAAACGATGATACAAGATGAAATAAAACTATATTATTATGCATTGCAAGGTCTATGACTTAATATGCTTGGGGAAAAAAAAGAGAATGGGTATCAAAATTTAAAAGAACCACAATATCTTAGCAAAGCTTACCTATTTGTAGCTATAGCCACTTAGAAAATATAATTGTAGCAAATATTTCCATGAGAAACATATTACAACATTTTCTGTTTTTATTATGGAATATACATTGCAATGACATACAATTAAATATATATTGTTAATGGGTTTTGAAATATAGTTTATTTTAAAAGACTAGTATGAGTACAATATGAAATCTGAGAGTGGTAGCAAAAAATTAAAGACAGAAATCAGTCTCACTTATGATGCAGTGATGTGGCAATCGTCCACACATATGTACATGTGCACATACATATACACATATGCACCGACTCTAAGCAATGATAATAATAGTTGGCAAAACATTATGGCCCTTAATCAAATATTGTATTCCAATCTTGTCTCGTGTAAATTCCACTTGGAAGGTTTCAGTTATGAAACTGTTTTCTCTTTAAAATCTTTTTTTTGTTGTGCTGGGAGTACATTGTAGCATTTTAAAAAATGTTCTTATAATATGTCAAATGTATCATACTTGAATTCACCCTCCATCATTCTCTTTTTTCACCTCCCATTCCTGGAACAGTTTCAACAGGTTTCATTTTTCCATTTACATACATGTGTGCACAGCATTTGCACCGTATATGCCAGTCTCTGCCATGTCTGTCAGTCAGGCTATTGTTTGCTCACATGTGGGATGTAAGGCTATCAGCCCATTAGGCTTATTGTGCTTGCTATTTTGTAAATGCTTTTTGAAAAATATTATTGATTTCCTTTTTTTGTTTTTTTCCACTACCTCTAAGTTTTCTTAAGTTATTTCCTAGGTTAATATCATACATAATTTTGTACTATTAAAAACATTTACAATTTAACCAACTAAACAAAAGTAATACATATATTTCTCATATAAATACTTAGAAATACAGAAATGTATAAAAACTTTCAGAAATTTGTTAAAAATAGATGAGACAGTATGTCATAAAGCTGGAGAATCATTTTGTTCACGTTCAAAATGAGTGGAGGAGTGGCTTAAGTGGTAGAGCACCTGCCTAGCAAGTGTGAAGCCCTGAGTCCAAACCCCAGTACAGCAAAAGAAAAAAAAGGCTAAAAAAAAAGTTTAGTCTTGAAGCACTCAAAGTCACGATTCTTATAAATTTTGTATGCTTTGTATTAAGTTCTAAGTAAGTTATACATTTAATGTTAGAGATTATAGAAATCTTAATAGTTACTTTAGGAACTGTTAAATAGATTATCCTTGCAACTGCATGCAATTCAAGTAAACACTTGGTTTGTAACAGGACCTCCAAGACATGGTGTAAGCATTTGATCTGATTGGCTACTGACGTGTCCATCTTCTTATGAAGTGATGCATCCAAGTTTTCTGTAAAGCTTTAGTTCTTATGATGAGTTATTGTCAACTTCCATTCGTTAGTGACAACATTTACATACCAATAAACATGATTTATGTTGGTACCTGGTTCTTGCTCATTGTTTTATTGGGCAGACTGATCACACGTAAACCATACTCACCTGCAACTCAGGAAACAAACATCTATTTCATAAAGAAAGAATGAATCTTAAATGCATTAGAATGTCAATAAACACATATAATTACAACAATGAGCTAAGCTGAAGGCCATGTAATCATTTTGAAATGCAGAATGTGTTAATAAAACACACATCATTCTTACTTAAAAATGTCTAGTGAACTGGGCATGGTGGCACATACTGTAATCCAACACTGGGAGGCGGAGGAAGGAAGACCAAATGTTTAAGACTACCCTGGGCTACATAGCAAAAACCTGTCTCAAAAACAAAAGCAAATAAGCAAAAGAAGAGTCTTAGTGAAATATCTTTAAAAATGTTTCCCTTGTAAAATAAAGAAAAAATACCTAAAATGAATGAACAAACATCAAAACATAGCAGCAACATCCTCTACTATGGCTGGGTAGCCAAAGCAATAACAAGTATCAAAAACAATTAAGATAGGAATAAAGAGAATGCTATCTATCTATGTGTCTACATCTGCTTATTTTTTCCAGTCTGGAAACCACATTATAAATGAGAAACAATTAGATACATTTGGTTGATAATAAAATCCTCATACAAAAACCATTTGATTTCTTATGTTTGAGCTATACAATATGATTGCTTCTTGAGCACAGAAAATGTATCTAGTTCAAGTCAAGATGCCCTATAAGTGAAAAGTGTAGAACTCATTAAACTTTGTAATTTTTGACTATATTGAAATGATAGCATTTTGGACAAACCAAATGAAATAAGATATGTTAATAAAATTAATGTTTCTTTTTACTTTTTAATGTGGATATTAACTTACAAATTGCATATGTGGCTTGAATATAATTCATTATATTTATATTAAACAATGCTGGTTTATATAAGTAATATTTAAAAGAAAAGAGATAGGAAAATTTTCCCTTTTACAAAATTTAATTTTTCCTTTTATAAAATTTAATTTTTCCCTCTTGTAAAAGCAATGCAAAATCAGAAATTTCTAGGGATAGAAATATGAGCTAGTATATGATTGCTATAAAAGCTGATTTGATTAAAACTATAAAATTGCATCTTGAGCTTTGTGCGAGAAAGAGAAAAGGAGAGATTGAGATTCATTCAGAACAAAGAAGGTTCTTACCATGGTCCTGGTTTGAAAATCATAGTGTCACAAGATAAAATGTCACTTAAATCGCTGGCTTAGTACTCTGGTCAGTATGTGCCATATCAAATTATTAATATCCTTAAGAAGGAAATGCTTAATTGGTAGATTTGATACAATTTGAATAAAAATTCTATCTTTTAAGGGGCTTGAATTTTTAAAAATTCATCAGAATAAATGCATGAGAAAAGCCAAGAAATATTTGCTAAGTCAGAAACCCCCAAATTAATATTTTCCCTGTTTAAGACAAATCCCGGTGCCCAGGAAAATTCAAAATTAAAGACAGAATTTTAAGTTAGTGAAGAAATAATGCATCAATAAATGTTGGGCAATCTGACTAACCACAAAGAAATGAAACAATAAAAATAAATTATCTCATAACTTATGCAAAATAAATTTTAGAGGATTAAAGCTTTATTTATAATGTAATGCAAAATTAATAAAGTAACCTAAATAATTTAAATATATTATCTGTCTTGGTGAATGGGAGGTGTACTTAAGCATGGAATAAGCATTAGACATGTCACAGAAACGATTACAAAGAAATAGATGAAAAATGAAATACGACAAGTTGTTCAATTCTGCAATTTAAGGATAATAATTAGTCAGAAGTTGAAATTTTATCCCTCACCATTAAGTGAGCACTCTTTACTGGGAGAAGTAATAGATACCAAGGGTAAGGTCCTAAAAAGAACGAAAGAAAAAAAAGTTAAAGCAAAAGTCATGCCTAACTATGAATTAATGGATTTCATTCTTCCTTTTTCCTCATACCATTTCTCTCTGATGAAAATCATTATTTTAGGACCCTAGTATCACGTGCTAAAATAATGTGGTATGCATACAAATATTTACTATCTCATAATATAGAGCAATGTTTGTAGACTGAATTTTAGTTTGTGGCATAAATAAATATCATTCTATCTGAACATGATTTTTTGAATTATTTTGAAATGTCAGCTCTTAACCAACATAGCAAGTCATCTCTAAGGAATAAAATTTAATATGAGGTTTGATTTCCACTCACATTTTGTGTGCTCAAGGTTTTCATTTCAGAAAGGATAATATTGCCTTGCAGAATGTAGACCCTTTTCTGCTTATTCAGTTGCTTTGATGTGCCTATTTCTTTGAACAAAATCTCTTTTTAAATGCTCTTTTTTATATACGAGCTTATGGTTGCATTGAAATTACTCCTGAAAACAAATTGCCCAGGAAGTCTTTAGCGTTTGCAAAAGTAGTTATTTTGATAATATGTTGATATTTTCTTGATATGCAATGAATAAGAATTTCCTTAAAATTTGTGTGTGTGTGTGTGATATACAAAAGTAAACAGCAGGTAACAATCACTTTCCAAAGGAGGAAAAAACATTCTGTGGTCAGATTTTGCGATTGCTCTGAGGTGGGCCTTCTGTTGTGATGCTGAGTTGTAACACAGACTGAAGATTGAAAAGGTCACGTGGAAAAGAAACACAATGACCAGAGCCAGGTTGAAATTTAGGAAAAATACTTATATACTTTCTTTGATACAGATCACCTTATAGTGAACTGAAATGAATCTTTAAACTAGTGTAGTTTAAGGAGAATGGTCACATTTTATAATTTTCTTGATGTGGTTGGGATATTTGAATCTGACAATTACTGTGAGTGTAAATGTTCTAGTACAGCAATCTTTTCCTTACTCCAAATCAACAATGTGGTAAGGCTGGAGGTGAGAATAGAGCCCTCTTGTAGAGCAGCAACTAGAAAACTGTCTTTCTTATTCTGAAACAATTTCTGCATCAAGTTATTCACTGATAACCCTCATTAAAGAAAAAAAATGTATATCTGTTTTTCCTGTTTTGTCAATCAGACAGTTTAACTGATGTTTGTTCCTTTCCTTGTTAAATAAAGATCTTAGTATCTTTTTTGTTTCCGGACACAAAGTTTTACCATGTTGTCCAGGCTAGCCAGGAACTCTTGATCCTCCTGCCTCAGCCTCTAGAGTGCGGGATTAGATGCATATGCCACCATGCCTGGACCTTATACTTTTTCTAAAATCTCTTCTCCCCATGCCCTCCTGCCTTACTCATTGGGAACACTAAACGCCCTCTGTTCTCCAACACCCATCTCTCACATACAGCTACCCTGTGGAGCTGCAGAGCTATCCTCACAGAGACATAACTGCATCGTGCCCCTGGGTCATGCATGACATTTTCATGTTTTTCTTGTCCTTCAGTTTTTAGTTTTGTTTTTCCTTCCTTTGACTAAAGAAGGGACGTGCATTTCCACAGTATTGCTGGTGTATCTGAATACTGCTTCAATTCTTTGTTCATACTAGCTAGAATCTTAAATTTTCTTTTCATGGGCTCTTTTAAAATTTGAGATTCACACCCATCTGCTCTATAAAGCATAGTTTTATTATTTTCTACATGATTTTCTTCAGTAAAATTTTGGTTTTCTATTCCCTCATTCTTTAATTTCTCTTTTTGGCTATGGGATCACCTGGGTTGGTCTTTAAAATCTTTTTATTTTCTTTCATTTTTTTACAGTCAGAAGTTTCCTTATTTTGGGGAGATTTCTTTATCTTTCTACTCTTTCATTTAATCTTTTTAATTCTTTCTACTCTTGCTTAATCTTTTTAATTTTTGCTACACTATTTTAGTTTCCAACAACTCTGAGGATTCTTTTTCCTCAGTAATTTCCATCATAATTTATGGATGAGACACTTTTTAAAAATCTTCTAAAGATACTACTGATGGAAATTTGATATTTCTTGATTTCTATGGATCATGGTTTCCTTGGGACCTTGTGTTTGGGTTTAAGAGCAAAGTGCAAGGAGTTCTCTGGGAACACTATATTACATACCCACTGCTTATGGGCATAGGGGATTTTCATTCTGGGGTTTTTGGCCAAGAGCTGGGTCATTATAGTGACCTTAAATATCAGAATGTGATTGGAGTCACAGTTTCCCTGCAGATTGCCTTCCAAGCTCTGTCTAAAGTCTAGAGGCCTGGCTGCTGCTGACTCTTCTGAGTCAGGTATAGGAGCAACAAGAAGGGGATGTTTCCAAGTCTGCGGATGGTGTTTGTTCCCCCTCCTGCTGAATGGTGTTTGTTGCCCTTCCCTGCTGGATGGTGTTTGTTCCCCCTTCCTGTTTCATGTGTTCAGTCTAGTGGCCTCTTTGTATCCTTTTGTGTGCTGACACTTTTTGGGTTCTAAACTCATCTCTGGTTTCATCCAGAGCAGTCTCTCTTCTCAGCTGTGCTCCCCACTGTACTTCCCCCATCTCTGTGACCACTCTTCCACTGATTCATAGCCTTTCAGAATTTGTACAAACTTCTTACACAATGATGGTTCTTTACCAATCTCTTATTCATTGTAGACTTATGACCTGTCTTTTATAGTTACATTTTAGTTAAGTCCCTTGATGGAAAGAAAGTACATAACTATATTCAATCTTCCATGTTGAACCAGAAGTTATTATAGAGATTTAAATTTCTATGCCAATATTGCACCTCGCCCCAAGTAATGACAAAGATTCCTATCTGTCAAACATCTAAGTCACATACTCTTTATCTCATCCTCTGAGTTTCTGGATACAGTATCTAAAAGCTGGTTTTTCATTGATAATAATCAATGTCATTGACTTTAATGATACTTAGTAAAGATGTTAATGCTATTAAAAATATTTCACTTTGTTTTAACTGGAGTTTTACTGCATTAATTTCATGTAATTAAAATAGGTTTTCTGACTTTCTAAGCCACTTGAAGCAAAGAAAAGTCTATTGACAGAAAACACATGTGGCATGCTTCAAAATAGCTGTTGTTGTTGAATACCTATACTTTTGAAGTTCACGTTGGCTCCTGAATTTAAACTTAGCCCTCAAGCAATCTTAGTGTGGAGCAAAAGGAAATGTGTACATGCTGTCTTTCTGTGTATTTAAGATCCTATGCTTTAGGAAGTAATCACTCATAATACATACATTCTAAAATCAAAACTGATAGTAGCTATTTGTCAGGCTCTGAGGACTAAAGATGAAATGCTCCAAACTGTGTCTCGATTACTCAGAAAATTTAACATGTGTATAAAATGGAAATAGTGTGTATAAAATATAACTATGCTTACCAACCATTGTAAGTTTTCTCTTACAGATAATTGTACTATCAATTCATGCCAACTAGAATATTACATAATTCTCATGTGACTTTTTTCCTTATTCTTTAACTCTTCTACCTCAAACACTAGTGCTTTTTTTTTTCCTTTTTTTTTCTTTTTTCATTATTCATATGTGCATACAAGGCTTGGGTCATTTCTCCCCCCTGCCCCCACCCCCTCCCTTACCACCCACTCCGCCCCCTCCCTCTCCGCCCTACCACCTCAATACCCAGCAGAAACTATTTTGCCCTTATTTCTAATTTTGTTGTAGAGAGAGTGTAAGCCATAATAGGAAGGAACAAGGGTTTTTGCTGGTTGAGATAAGGATAGCTATACAGGGAGTTGACTCACATTAATTTCCTGTGCGTGTGTGTTACCTTCTAGGTTAATTCTTTTTGATCTCACCTTTTCTCTAGGTCCTGGTCCCCTTCTCCTATTAGCTTCAGTTGCTTTTAAGGTATCTGCTTTAGTTTCTCTGCATTGAGAGCAACAAATGCTAGCTAATTTTTTAGGTGTCTTACCTAACCTCACCCTTCCCTTGTGTGCTCTCGCTTTTATCTTGTGCTCAAAGTCCAATCCCATTGTTGTGTTTGCCCTTGATCTAATGTCCACATATGAGGGAGAACATACGATTTTTGGTCTTTTGGGCCAGGCTAACCTCACTCAAAATGATGTTCTCCAATTCCATCCATTTACCAGCGAATGATAACATTTCGTTCTTCTTCATGGCTGCATAAAATTCCATTGTGTATAGATACCACATTTTCTTAATCCATTCGTCAGTGCTGGGGCATCTTGGCTGTTTCCATAACTTGGCTATTGTGAAGAGTGCCACAATAAACATGGGTGTGCAGGTGCCTCTGGAGTAACCTGTGTCACAGTCTTTTGGGTATATCCCCAAGAGTGGTATTGCTAGATCAAGTGGTAGATCAATGTCTAGCTTTTTAAGTAGCCTCCAAATTTTTTTCCAGAGTGGTTGTACTAGTTTACATTCCCACCAACAGTGTAAGAGGGTTCCTTTTTCCCCGCATCCTCGCCAACACCTGTTGTTGGTGTTGTTGCTAATGATGGCTATTCTAACAGGGGTGAGGTGGAATCTTAGTGTGCTTTTAATTTGCATTTCCTTTATTGCTAGAGATGGTGAGCATTTTTTCATGTGTTTTTTGGCCATTTGAATTTCTTCTTTTGAGAAAGTTCTGTTTAGTTCACTTGCCCATTTCTTTATTGGTTCATTAGTTTGGGGAGAATTTAGTTTTTTAAGTTCCCTATATATTCTGGTTATCAGTCCTTTGTCTGATGTATAGCTGGCAAATATTTTCTCCCACTCTATGGGTGTTCTCTTCAGTTTAGAGACCATTTCTTTTGATGAACAGAAGCTTTTTAGCTTTATGAGGTCCCATTTATCTATGCTATCTCTTAGTTGCTGTGCTGCTGGGGTTTCATTGAGAAAGTTTTTACCTATACCTACTAACTCCAGAGTATTTCCTACTCTTTCCTGTATCTACTTTGAAGTTTGTGGTCTGATATTAAGATCCTTGATCCATTTTGAGTTAATCTTGATATAGGGTGATATACATGGATCTAGTTTCAGTTTTTTGCAGACTGCTAACCAGTTTTCCCAGCAGTTTTTGTTGAAGAGGCTGCTATTTCTCCATTGTATATTTTTAGCTCCTTTGTCAAAGACAAGTTGGTTATAGTTGTGTGGCTTCATATCTGGGTCCTCTATTCTGTTCCACTGGTCTTCATTTCTGTTTTTGTGCCAGCACCAGGCTGTTTTTATTGCTATTGCTTTGTAATATAGTTTGAAGTCAGGTATTGTGATACCTCCTGCATTGTTCTTTTGACTGAGTATTGCCTTGGCTATTCGTGGCCTCTTGTGTTTCCATATAAATTTCATGGTAGATTTTTTGATCTCTTTAATGAATGTCATTGGAATTTTGATGGGAATTGCATTAAACATGTAGATTACTTTTGGGAGTATTGACATTTTTACTATCTTGATTCTACCAATCCATGAGCGTGGGAGATAGCTCCACTTTCTATAGTCTTCCTCAATCTCCTTCTTCAGAAGTGTATAGTTTTCCTTGTAGAGGTCTTTCACATCTTTTGTTAGGTTTACACCTAGGTATTTGATTTTTTTTGAGGTTATTGTAAATGGAATTGTTTTCATATGTTCTTTTTCAGTTTGCTCATTGTTAGTGTATAGAATAGCTATAGCTATTGATGATGTCTAGAAGCTTCTGACTAGAGTTTTTTGGGTCTTTAAGGTATAGGATCATGTCATCTGCAAATAGGGATATTTTGACAGTTTCTTTACCTATTTGTATTCCTTTTATTCCTTCTTCTTGCCTAATTGCTCTGGCTAGGAATTCCAGTACTATGTTGAATAGGAGTGGAGATAGTGGGCATCCTTGACTGGTTCCTGATTTTAGACGGAATGGTTTCAGATTTTCTCCGTTAAGTATAATGCTGGCTGTAGGTTTGTCATATATAGCTTTTATAATGTTGAGGTATGTTCCTTCTATTCCTAGTTTTCGTAGAGCTTTTATCATGAAATGGTGTTGGATCTTATCAAAGGCTTTTTCTGCATCTATTGAGATGATCAAGTGGTTTTTGTATTTGCTTCTGTTAATGTGGTTTATTATGTTTATTGATTTTCGTATGTTGAACCACCCCTGCATCCCTGGGATGAAGCCTACTTGGTTGTGGTGAATAATCTTTTTGATGTGTTGTTGAATTCGGTTTGCCATTATTTTGTTGAGGAGTTTTGCATCAATGTTCATTAAGGAGTTTGGCCTATGGTTCTCCTTTTTGGACGTGTCTTTGCCTAGTTTTGGGATAAGTGTAATACTGGCTTCATAAAATGTGTTTGGCAGTTTTCCTTCCCTTTCTATTTCATGGAACAGTTTAAGGAGGGTTGGTATCAGTTCTTCTTTAAAGGTCTGATAGAATTCAGCAGAGAATCCATCAGGTCCTGGACTTTTCTTTTTGGGGAGACTCTTGATTGCTGCTTCAATTTCATTTTGTGTTATAGGTCTATTCAGGTGATTAATTTCCTCTTGGTTCAGTTTTGGATGATCATATGTATCTAGAAATCTGTCCATTTCTTTAAGATTTTCAAAGTTATTTGAATATAGGTTCTTGAAGTAGTCTCTGGTGATTTCCTGGACTTCCATGGTGTTTGTTGTTATATCCCCTTTTGCATTCCTAATTCTACTAATTTGGGTTTTTTCTCTCCTCATTTTAGTCAGGTTTGTCAGGGGTCTATTGATCTTGTTTATTTTTTCAAAGAACTAACTTTTTGTTTCATTAATTCTTTGTATGGTTTTTTTTTTGTTTCTATTTTGTTGATTTCAGCTCTTATTTTTATTATTTCTGTCCTTCTATTTGTTTTGGGATTTGCTTGTTCTTGTTTTTCTAGGAATTTGAGATGTATCTTTAGGTCATTGATTTGGGATCTTTCAGTCTTTTTAATATATGCACTCATGGCTATAAACTTTCCTCTCAGGACTGCCTTTGCTGTGTCCCATAGGTTCCAGTAGGTTGTGTTTTCATTTTCATTGACTTTAGGAACTTTTTAAGTTCCTCTTTTATTTCATTGATGATCCATTCTTCATTAAGTAATGAGTTATTTACTTTCCAGCTGTTTGCATGTTTTTTGTCTTTACTTTTGTTGTTGAGTTCTACTTTTACTGTATTGTGATCAGGTAGTATGCACGGTATAATTTCTATTTTCTTATATTTGCTGAGACTTGCTTTGTACCCTAGGATATGGTCTAATTTGGAGAAGTTTCATGGGCTGCTGAGAAGAATGTCTATTATGTAGAAGTTGGATGAAATGTTCTGTAGACATCAACTAGGTCCATTTGATCTATTGCATATTTTAGATGTTGGATTTCTTTATTGATTTTTTGTTTGGATGACCTATCTATTGATGATAATGGGGTGTTAAAGTCTCCCACAACTACTGTGTTGGAGTTAATATATGCTTTTAGGTCTTTCAGACTATGTTTGATGAAATTGGGTGCGTTGACATTGGGTGCATACAGGTTGATAATTATTATTTCCTTTTGGTCTATTTCCCCTTTTTTTTAGTATGGAATGTCCTTCTTTATCTCGTTTGATCAATGTAGGTTTGAAGTCTACTTTGTCCGAGATAAGTATTACTACTCCTGCCTGTTTTCGGGGGCCATTGGCTTGGTAAATCTTCTTCCAGCCTTTCCTCCTAAGCCTATGCTTATTTCTGTCAGTGAGATGGGTCTCCCTGTAAGCAACAAATTGTTAGATCTTCCTTTTTAATCCATTTCATCAAGCTGTGCCTTTTGATGGGTGAAATCAGTCCATTAACATTAAGCATTAGTACTGATAGGTATGTGGTGATTCCTGTCATTTAGTTATCTTAGTTGTTTGAAGGTTTGATTGTGTGTACCTAAGTTGAGGTTACTCTCTACTGTTTTGCTTTTTCTTTTCCTGTAGTTTGGTGCTGCCTGTCTTTCCATGGTTAAGTTGGGTTTCACTTTCTGTGTGCAGAATCCCTTGCAGAATCTTTTGTAGTGGTGGCTTTGTGGTCACATATTGTTTTGGTTTCTGCTTATCATGGAAGACTTTTATTGCTCCATCTATTTTGAATGATAGTTTTGCTGGGTAGAGTATCCTGGGGTTGAAGTTATTTTCATTCAGTGCCCGGAAGATCTCACCCCACACTCTTCTTGCTTTTAATGTTTCTGTTGAGAAGTCTGCTGTGATTTTGATGGGTTTACCTTTGTATGTTACTTGTTTTTTCTCTCTTACAGCCTTTAATATTCTTTCCTTAGTTTCTGAACTTGTTGTTTTAATGATGATATGTCGTGGGGTAGTTCTATTTTGATCTGGTCTGTTTGGTGTCCTGGAGGCCTCTTGCATCTGTATGGGAATAGCTTTCTCTAGATTTGGGAAATTTTCTGTTATTATTTTGTTGAATATATTGCTCATTCCCTTCGCTTGCACCTCTTGTCCTTCTTCGATGCCCATGATTCTCAAGTTTTATCTTTCGATGGAGTCGGTGAGTTCTTGCATTTTCTTTTCACAGCTCTTGAGTTGTTTAATTAATAGTTCTTTGGTTTTTACTTTAATTACCATTTCATCTTCAAGTTCTGAGATTCTGTCTTCTGTTTGTTCTATTCTGTTGGATTGGCCTTCTGTTTTGTGTTGCAGTTCTGTTTCGTTCTTTTTTCTGAGGTTTTCCATATCCTGGGTGGTTTCCTCTTTAATGTTGTCTATTTTTGTCCTGAGTTCATTTATCTGTTTATTCATTGTGTTCTCTGTTTCACTTTGGTGTTTATGCAGTGCTTCTATGGTTTCCTTTATTTCTTCTTTTGCTTTTTCAAATTCTCTGCTTTTGTTATCTTGGAATTTCTTGAGTGTCTCCTGTACATTTTGGTTGACCCTATCCAGTGTCATCTCTATAAAATTCTCATTGAGTTCCTGTAGTGTGTCTTCTTTTAAATTATTCTTTTGGGCTTCATTGGGTCCTTTGGCATAGTTTATCTTCATTTTTTTGGACTCTGGATCTGAGTATCTGTTTTCTTCATTCCCCTCTGGTTCCTGTACTAATTTTTTTGCTGTGGGGAAACTGGTTTCCCTTTCTTTTCTGTCTTCCTGTCATTGTCTTTGGTGTTGTTACTGTCCCTGTACTGTGTGCAATTAAGTATTTTCTAGCTTGTAATAATAACAATGGTAATATTTAGAATGGAAGGGTGAGCTGAGATGACAAGCAAGAAGTTAAACAAAAGGGAAAAACATACACAGACAAGAAGGAGAAAACAGAACAAGGTATCAGACAAGAAGGTTTCAAAGGTATAAACAGGGAGCTTTAGTGTACTAATCGACAGTAAGCTGAACAGACATTAGAGAGACAGAGAGAGTATTGAAAATCAAAAATAAAAAAAATAAAGATAAGAATAAAAATAAAAAATAAGTAAATTTAAGAAATATCTATATATAAAAATGAATTAAAATAAAATGAAAAATAGAAAATAAAAAAAACTCCACATTCAAATGCAATGAAGTTTCAGTCTTAATAATTTGGGTGTCCGTCTCAATCTCCAGTCCTGGAGTTGGTGCCTCAGATGTTGTTCTGTAGTTGTCTCATCAAAGGGGACGCATATAGTAGAGCAAAACTACACACACACACAAAAAGAAAACCCCACCAAGTGTCCCAAGTTCAAATGCAATACAGTTTCAGTAAGTTTTTCAGCATGCAGGTGTAATTCGGTTGTTCTCTCATCAATGGTAGGGAGAAAAAGAAAAAAAAAGAGTCTGGAGACAGTTCTGAGAATGGTGTCTAATGCTGTGACTTGCCTGCTCACTGCTGTTAACCTGCTGTTGCTGGCGGCGTTATTTATGCAGATCTCTGGGGTGACCTTAGCACTCACCTGGCCCTGCAGGCTTTGTTTGCTCAGAGTTCTCCTGTGCGGGAGCCTCTGCTACAGGCTTTCCCCTTTTCAAGCACTGGGAAAGGTGACACTGCACCTGCATTGTCAGGCCTGCGTGTTTATTTACAGTTCATGTGGGAGGTGGGTGTTCTCCTCTCTCCTGTGGAATTTTCCTCCCACCTCCACTTTCACAAGCTTTCCTGCTCCTGGCCTGGCTTGTTTATTTACAGTCCCAGGAAGGATTCCCTTCCCCCAGTCTTCAGCGCTCAGGGCGCCCCACCCTCTTTCCCACGTGTCTTTATTGTTCTTATTGCTTATTAGTCAGTTTCTCTTTTTTCCCCAGGGGGAGGTCAGCCTGTCCAGGGGGCTATGCTGCTCTGTCCCAGGCTTGTCTGTGGGAGTACTGCGGTACTGTGAAGCTCACCTGGTCCGCATCTTCCCAAGCCATCTGGGCATAGGTGACTGGCAGCCCGGGGACCTTCCTGGTTTCTCCGTTTAACTCGAAGTGGAGATTCTCTGTGCCAGCTGGAGGTGTGGAGGGGTCAAAGTTATGCCTCTTCTCAGTGATTCTAAATTCCATTCTGTATTTACTCTAAACATTGCCTATACCTTTAGAAAATATACTCTCACAAGAATGTAAAATGATTTTAATCCTGTAGCTTAAGTTTCAAATGTACATTTCAATGGATTCTGAGATGAATTTTGGCTATGCATTTTATAATAACTATGTACTTTTCTGAATTTAAGAGAACTATAAAAAAGAGTTACAATATTTTAGAATAATTTCCCTTAAATAAAATTCAAGTTTAAAACAGTTATCACCACAATAATTGTTAGAATATATCCAAGATAGATTGCTGACTTTAGCAAATATTTATTGTGCACAGTGAACTAAAGAGCAGCAGACTAGGTTTGCAAGGCTAAAATAGCAACTGTGGAAACTGAGAAGCCCAAATATTGCTAACATATGTCACAAAACTCAAGTCTTGCTTCTCTTCTAAGTGTACTGACATAATTCTTCCTGTAGATCTTTTTTTCTCTTTCTCTAACTTGTATGAATATAACCAAATCTATCATTTCATTCTCATACATATTTAAATAGTACAATGCTTGAAAACAGCAATACTCATTGATGAAGACCTGTTTTGTTAGCTATTATAAACTAGCCAATTTTAACTAGGTGTAAGCCCAACTTTCATTTCTAAAAGGACTCAATGCTGAGACTAGAATTTAGCCTATATTAATATTACAAAAATGAAATTATTTTTCAGCTTGTATAGGATATTTATATGTCTATATATTTATATCTGGGTACCTATGAATCCATCTGTTGATCTATCATCTATCTATGATGAAGTCTGATCCTTTAATGAATACAATAAGAATGAGTTATATTCTTATTTATTTTATTTATCATTTTACAAATATTCTTTTTTATATTCTGTTTTTAAATATGAAAATCAAAAAACAGCATGAATATGCATGGTATTTTACTACATTAAATTACAAATGTGAAAGTTTACATTTTAATGATTTAGAAAGCCCTTTGAAAGCTTCCATATTTTTTCTTTCTGCTCAAGTACTTTAAGAAAATAAGTGTGTGTGCACTATAGACATGAGTATAGTTACAAGTAACATTCTCAGTGGTGATCCTTTGTTCTGAAATCTTAATTCACGTTCTTACTCAAGGCTTATTCCTATGACACTTTATTTTTTAATACAAATGCCTAACATGATGATAATTTTCTAAAGTGGCTAACACAAATGGAGTTTTTGGTTTGTGTCAGAATATGTCTCCTTCAAGAGATGGCTTGGGCCTGTCTGTCATATGGACTGAAGGACATTCTAAAAGCAGGAATTCCAAGGGGAAACTAGTGATCCTCAGATCAGAGGTGGAAATATTAGGAATGTGTCTTGGCAGTTTGAATTTATCCCAGGCCATTCATTGTTGGAATAGGCTGTAGGATAGAGAAGGCAGAGTAGATACAGGAGAAATGTAGGCTGAAATTGACAAGTCTAGGCATAAGGTCTGGCTGGTCAGGGAATTGGCTGGTACAGAAAAAAGAACTTCACTTAAGGTATTCTGGTAAAAGAGTAGAATGCTCAGGAGCTCTAGAGGAAATAAAGTTGGCTCTCCCCAGTGAGGTCTTTATCTATCAGAATGAAGGAAGAAAATGGCAGCTGCTTCCTAAAGGTATCAGGTGAAGCTTTGGCAAAGAACTTGGTTTGGCAAAAGTACTAATAACCTGCTGGCTTGTGAGGCAGAAGCTCAATGATCCAAAGAGTTATCTCTGCCTCCTGACTATGAACCTAAGATTGTACAAGGACCTCAGGACCTCTGCTTGGGTGCATTAGAATAGAACAAAAGGTTCTGAAATAAATTAACATTCCATAACCTGCTATACTTTCCATAAATTTTGTTATTTTTCCCCTTTGATAAATTTCTAATCTTGGAAGAAGTAGAAATAATATGAGATAAACATCATATGGTCTTGTTGAACTGATCAACTCAGGTAATCTAATTAAATTAATTCATGACATTCTTTCAGATGTTAAAAAGTAAAATTTTTTAAATGCCTAAAATTCTTAGAAGACATAAAATAAGGCCAATAATTTATTGAATGGCCTGTGGTTTCTTTTAAATCACAAGAACTATAATTACTGAGCTAGGGTTCCATCTGGAATCTGGACAGATATCCCTCATTTATGGGTCAGACTCATTTACTGCAGACTCTTGGATGCCCCAGCATCTCGCTAATCTTCAGATGAGTGAGGTAGCCTGTTGTTTGTTCATATGGGTTTGTCTAGCCAAGCTGGTCCATGCTGAGGGTAAAGTATTCTGAGAGCTAAGAGGCAAGTAAGTTCACTGGCTTAATCATTCATTCCTTCAATGTTTACCAGATTTTTAATACTAAATGCTGGGTCCTAGACCAGATGACCCCAATTCACTGGACAGCTAAACAAATTGATATAACAAAAGTGGCTGACATATCACAATGTCTGCCTCAGTAATACCTAAAGCAAACCAAAAAAAACCTGGGCTCATGATCTCATGATTTTTATTTATTTATTTAGTTTTGGCTCTCAAACCTGTCTGCTTCTCATGACATTTATAACAACATTCATTGTGTTTTCTAAACCAATTTGAAATTCACCTTAATTTCTCCCTCCTACTTAATACACATATGCAAACAAATATTTATGTGTTATTTATTCTTCACTTAAGCCACTTCAAAATCTACCTATTTCCTTCTTCATTCTACTACCACAATTTAAAACACTGCCCTCTGTCATGGAATTATTAATTAATATTTTCTTCCAAACAACCTCTCTTCCTTTGGGCTTGTTGCCATCTAACCCACCAGCTTCCTATTTCCAAGTTCAACTGATTACTACTTATGTATTTATTATACTTTTGAGTTTCTTCAGTGGGTGATTTCTTATAGTTAGTGCATTTTTCAGTCCCATAATTTTATATTGGTCATTACATTTCTATCTCTTTAGTGAGGTTTTCTATCTTTTGTTTCAAGGCTATTTGTAGTTGCTATTGGAAACACTTTCATGGTTTTTATGATAGTTACTCTAAAATAACTTTGCCAAGTAATTCTAATATTATGTCATCTCAGCATTTTGTTCCTTTTTTTTTAACCCAAGTTGCAATTTTCTGATGTTGGTATGACAAGTGATTTTTGATCATAAAATTTTGGCTATTATGTTGGTAGACTGAATGGTAGTTAGCAGGCAGTCACAATTTTTAGGTTTACCATGAAGATACTGAGCTAAATATGTTAGCTACAGTTCCTAGGATAACTAAGTTTTCAGAGCTTTTGAGATACTGTTTATTTATCTGCTTAGTTTTCCTGGTGTAACTAGGTCTTTTGCTGATATCTGCTGATGCCATCTCTGGAGATAGAAAGTGCCCTCCAAGGCTGGGCTTACCAGCTAGTGATGGCCCACAGAGCACTTTCCCTGGCTTCTTGTCTATGTCCTAGTGCCCAATCCTGCCTGAGCTTCCAGGCTTCCTCAATTGCCCATCCTCTGGTGGCAGTGGTGGGGCTCCAGATTCCAGGAACATAAAACATTTCTCTTGGACTCTCATTGATGGGATTTCACTTCCATAGGGGGAGGAAGGGGCTTACCTAGGCTGCTTTCTCCTGCTGGTTTGGGGATCATGACATGCCATACCTGATCTTGTTCTATTGTATGAGGTTTAGTCAGGAACTAGGAGAGTTTTGAGAACAGTGTCATTCCTCCAGTCCTATGGTTTCCACCCAGACAACCTTCCTCTTTCCATGTCCAAATCTCTACATGGTTGCCTGTTTTATTATTATTGAGGTTCATAGTTTATTTGAAGGGGAGAAATAGGAAATGATAGTGGATATCATTTTTCTCAGGTTGTCCAGGTTTATCAAACTATAACCCACATTCTTTTCCCTTCCTTCCTTCCTACCTTTCTTCCTTCCTTCCTTCCTTCCTTCCTTCCTTCCCTTCCTTCCTTCCTTCCTTCCTTCCTTCCTTCCTTCCTTCCTTCATTTTTTCTTTCTTTTCTTTCAGGGGATTGAACTCAGGGTCTCACACCAGCTTCTTTATAAGATAGGGCCTTGCTAAATTTTATCCCAGCTGTCCTCAAACTATGATCTACCTGACTCTACCTTCCTAGTAGTTGAGATTACAGACTGCACCACCACACCTGGCTAGTTCACATTCTTGTTATTCTTTGCTAAGGATTCTTCAGTTAATTTCCATAGCATTCAGATAAAATTAGTACTCTTTAGCCATCTTTGTCAACTAGGACCCTGTGCTGCATTCACACAATTAATAAAGCCTGTATTTTTTAATTACATAACTGTAAATATCACTGTATTTAGTGGAGGCTCCATTCCAGGCTTAAACAAATGGTCATACACTATCACTAAGCTTTGCTTCTGACTGGCTGTCTTAAACGATTTACAATTGGTTGGCAATTTTCTTTGGGACTATCTTATTTCTTATCCAAAGGCAAGGAAGGAAAATGTCTTTACACCTCCACATGCCAAGCAAAGAGTTCTTGTTACATTCTGATTAGATAACTTTCTCCATGCCTGCACTCCTAAGTGTGTAGTGAGGCCACAAAAGACTTTTCTTTCCTGAAGAGTGGGTTATAGTCAATTTTACCTGAAGCACCTGGGCTACAATAAAAGACAAATCAGGTTTCTGTTACTTTAAAGGAGGCACAGATCCATCAGGACCAAAACTCTGCACATCAATACAATAATTTTCAAGCACTGCCTTCATCTCCACCCTCTTTGTTTTGCTAGTTTCAGCCATCCTGGTGTATCTTGCTGTGCTCTCTGCATGTTGGTCAGAATTGCGTTCAGATTTTTAGATACATTGTACTTTCCCATTCACCTTCAAGAATGGTCATGTTACAGTCTTTGCTTGAACATCCAGATCCACTCTCCAGCCGTCTCTCCTACACACATACACGCACACATGCACACACACTCACAAACACACTCACACACTCACACTCTCTCTCTCTCTCACACACACACACACACATACACACACACACACACACACACCTGTGTCTTGTACTTATTACTTTTTTGCTCTCATTTCAAGGCTGAGTCTGCTTTTGTCTCCCACAATCAAACTGGGAGATGCCACATTGACTTGTCAGCCTCCTTTACTTCTCTCACTCTGTCACTGATTATATCATAATTACAGTGGCCTTAGCTGTGTCCCCCACTGACTTGTAGGGAAGAGTAGCAAGTCACTCCCAGCTTCATTCTCATTACTTAACAAAGTACATCTTGAGCGATTCAGCTTAAAAAGGGACACTTAGGGAACATCTCATGCTTTGAGTTTATAAAGAAAGCAATTAAAATGTCTTTATAAACAAGTAGGAGCCTGTGTGTGAGCTGTGCCTTCAAACAGGAGTAGGAATTTTCCATAAGTTAGAAGTTTCAGAAGGGTATCTCAGGTGATAGTGATTTCATGGGGACAGGCAAGTAGAAGAGATATACCACCTGTCCTAGAATGAAATCGAACAGGTTCTTCTGTCCCTGTGGACATTATCCATCTGTGCCTACAAATCCAGGCTGAGGCTAATTCTGCAGCCCCAAGAAATTGGTATTTCACAGCTCCCTGGCATTGCTTGGCCTTGTTTGTTACAGCTCTCCTTTCAGTGTGTAGGAATGAAGAATGAGTGTCAATAAATCTGAATGTCAAATCTCAAATACAAATGTCAAGACCATTCCACCTTACTGGTTGTTTTGAATTCTGAACCGAACTTGAACAGCCTACAGAGTGGGGGAAAAACCACTGCAGGTGCAGCATGCACAGACTAAAGGACAATGGCCTTCTGCTGGTGCTAAGCAGCCAGAGACTAACTCATCCCATTAAACAAATACATTTAAAATTCCATTCTAAGTTCTAAAAATATTTTCTATGACAGGAATTTTAAAGAATTACTCAATCAAAAGTAATTGCGTATTATTCAGTTTACTTTTTGTTGTCTTATTTTTCTTGTTTTAGTTGAAATTTAAGTCTAGCATTGTTGCTTTTGTGTACTTATTTGAGAACAGAAGAACTCAAATTATTTGGTGTGAGCAAAAGTCTTTGGTTGATCCTATCATGTTCTTATGTTATAATCATGTGTCAGAAAATAGAATTACATGAAGGTAAGAAGTTACTAGTACTTCCTTGAAGCTGTGGTACCAAAAGAAAATAAAATACCTCTTTCATTTGAAAGAGAAGGAAGAAAATTATGTGTTAAGGTTCCAGTTTGAATCCATAACTTTAAGAATGCGTGTTTATGATTTTACTTAAAATTCACTAGAAGCACTCATAGACTCCCAGTACTTAACTTTATCAAATGGTAACATTTTACCATATTTAGTTCAAATGGATTTTAAAGGCACTCAGAAATTGTAGCTTCATATGAAATACCCCGCCCCTCCCTTGTTATATTCCCTTGCCTCCTTCTATCAGGAAAACCATGATTTTCATGCAGGTTTTAGATGGCTTAACATAAAAGCTGCCATTTTGTATTTTAACAAAATATTTTATTTATTGCTATATTTTATACAGAGATGTCCATTTGTTAGCTATCTATTCTTTTCCTTAATAGTAGGTTTGGCAAGTCCCTTTCTTATTAATAACATTTATCATTGGCTTCTGTTCTTCCATGCAAATTTTTGTTCAATTTGTCAAGTTTTACAAGTCATATTGGAATTTTCATTGGAATTGCATTAAAAATAATAACTAACTTAAGGGGCATGATTCTTTTCTAAATTGAGCCTTCTAACTCAATCATCTACTATATTATTCTATTTAGATTATCTTCTATGCATTTGTTTAACATCTACTTTTTCTCTACAATGGTTCTGTACATCTTTTAGGTTTACTCCTAAGTACCTTGAAGACTTGCTATTGTGAGTGATTTTCATTTTCCATTATAACTTCCCTGGGCAATGCTAGGTATGTAGGATTTTTTAAAAGTCTATCTTTTATCCATCATATTTGTTCAATTCAAATTCTAGTGTGCTACTTCATTTTACTTCTTTTTAAAGTATAATTTTTTGTGAAACTTCAAGAGTGGCAAATTTCAATAGTCTCAATATCTGAAAATGTCTTTATTTTATATTTTTTCTGGAATGATGCTTTTATGTTCAATTCCAGGATGATATCATTTTTTAGCATTTTAAGATATTTTCCTACTATTTTGTGGAATTTAATATCACTGAAGTTTTCTCTGTTATGACTTTTATTTGTACTCTTTTTTAGAAAATTTTATTTCTATTATTTCTCTGATGGTTTTTGTAACTTTAATGAGATATAATTTATGTACCATGAAATTCACACTGTATGTAAGTTAATTATGTACAATTAGTTGTTATTAGTACATACAAAGGAATTGTGGCACTGTCACCTCTATCTCATTTTGTATATATGTGGTTGTTTTTAAGATAGGCTGTCTATGTAATGCAGACTGGCCTCCAATTTGTGATTCTCCAGCCTCAGCCTTCCAAGTGCCAAGCCCTACTTTGCCTGGCTAATTTTGGAATATTTAAACCACCCCAAAGTATAATCCCATATCTATTATATCTATTAGTGCTTACTCTCTACTCTTCTCCCTTCCCACTTCCTGCCAGCCTCTGGAAATTTCTAATATGTTTTCTGGGTACCAATTTACCTATTATGATATTTCATACAAATGGAATTATGCAGTGTTTGGTCTTTTGTGCCTGGCTTATTTCAATTAGTATAATGTATTTGAGATTCACCTATGTTGTAGCACATATAATTCTTTGCTGGGTATTGGGGGGGGAGAGGGAGGGGGGGAGTGGGTGGTAAGGGAGGGGGTGGGGGCAGGGGGGAGAAATGAACCAAGCCTTGTATGCACATATGAATAATAAAAGAAAAAAGAAAAAAAAAAGATGTTTTCAGATAAAAAAATAAAAACTGGAAAGGCCTGATTCAGGGAAATGGAATGTTAAAATAGAAGGTGGGGAACTTTCTAGAACTATATTATGATTTAAAAAAAAATATGGAATCTCATTGTATGAATATGCCACATTTTTTAATCTCTTCATCAGTTGGTAAACATTTGAGCTATCAAATTTAGCTTCATATGAGTCATGCTGTTGTGAACATTCATATACAGGTTTACGTGCTCCAATTTTTGCTCCCTTTGAGTACACATGAATTTGGGAGTAGAATTGCTAGGTCACATTGTATTCCATGTTTACTGTTTGAAGAATACAAAGATTTTCCCAAAATGGCTGTCATATCTCACATTTCCACCAGCAATGTCTGCTTGTTCATGTCTCCTCATCCTCACCAACCCTTTTTACCATCTGCTTTTATTTTAGCCACTGTGATAGGCAAATGTGGTATTCCAAAGTCTTTATTTGCTTTCCTAATATCTAATGATGTTGAACATATTTTCATGTTTAATGACCATTCGTATGTTTTCTTTGGAGAAGTATCTATTCAAATTCTTTGCCTGTTTTTTTTTAACTGTGTTTTGTTGTTGTTGTTATCAAGTTGTGAGAGTTCTCTATATAATTTGAATAAAAGTGCCTTATTAGATATATGATTTGTAAGTTTGTGTGTGTGTTCCATTTGCCTACTCTAACTCTATTCTGCTTAATGTTTGCATGCATCTTTGTTTTATTCTTTAACTTTCAATCTAATGCATCTTTAAATCTAAAGTGTACCTTGTGGACAGCATGGACTTGATTCATTTTTAAATCCATTCTGCTGTCTGTCTTTTATTGAGATGTTTAACATGTTTACATTTAATGTAATTACTAATAAGGCAGGATTTACTTCTCCCTCTTTGCTATTTGTTTTTTTGGGTTTATTGCGTGTCTTACTTTGTTCCCTATTCTTTTATCTAGCCTTATTTAGTATTAAATTGATATAGTAGGACACAATTCTGATTCCTTATTTAGCTATATATTTTAAAAATTTGTTTTCTTAGTGGTTGCTCTGGTCTTTTGTGCCTGGCAAAATACAGTTTAAATTAATAACAACTTAGTAGGATATAAAAATTTGCTTATATGTAGCTCCATTTTTCCTTTTCCTTTGTGCTATCATTATCATGCAGTATTTATGTTCATGTATCATGATGTCAATAACATTTTATATTTATTGCTTTATATGATTGCCTTCTAAGTTAGACTGGACCAAAAATGAGTTACAAAAATATGTGTACTATCTATCATTTTTATCTATGTAGTTACCTTTATTTGTGCTTATTTTAATTCATTTTGTTTTGCTAATAACAAAATACCACATACTGAGAAAATTAGAAAAGAAGTTTATTTTGGCTCACGGCACTGGACCAATATTGAGGAGCTACATCTGTTGATGGCCTCCTTGCTGGCAGGATCCTAACGTAACATGGGGCAGACTGGTTGAGAGAAGGGGTGAGTAGACGAGACCTAGTCAGCCTGGCTTCTATAGAAGACAAACTTTCAAGGTTGCTTATTGACCCATTAATCCACTAGTCAAATGAATGGATTGGCAGGTAAAGCCCTAATTTCTTCTTAGTGGCCCCATCTCTTAGTATCTCATAATGGGGATTAAATTTCAACATGAGTTTGGCAGGGACAGACCATATTCAATCAACAGCCATGCTCTTTGTTTCTTCATGAGCATTTGGGATAGTGTCCACTGTTCTTTCATATAAGCCTGATGGATATACTTTGATATTTCTTGTAGGGCAAGGCTGCTACTGATATAATAGCTTCTCTCTCAGTCTCTCTCTCTCTTTCTTTCTCTCTCATCTCACTTTAATTTTGAAAGACAAATTTGCTAGGTATAGAATTCTTGGTGACTGTCTTCTTTCACCATTTTGAATGTATCACCCTGCCTTCTGTGGAATTTGATGTGAAGTCTAATTGCTAATCTTATTGAGGATCCCTTGTATGTGATGAGTCACTTTTTTTATTGATAGTTTTCAAAATCTTTCTGTCTTTTGACAGTTGCACTATAAAGTTTTCTGATTAGCGTATCTTTAAATTTATCTTATTTAGAGTTTATTGAGCTTCTAAGATGTGTACAGTAATGTTTTTCAACATATTTGGGGAGTTTTCAGCCATCATTTCTCAAAATATATTTTTGCTTCATGTTCTCTATCATCTTGGAACTTCCATTATGCATATGTCAATGTGATTGATGATGTCTGGTCAGTTCCTGGGGCTCTGTTCATTTTTTATTCATTCTTTTTTTAATTTCTGTTCTCAAAATATGTTATGCCAATTTAGGTATCTTTAAGTTTATTATCTCTTTCTTCTTCCTGCGTAAATCTATTATTGAGTCACTCAAGTGATTTTCTATTTTAGTTATTGCATATTTCAGTGACATATTTCCCATTAGTTCTTTTAAAAGTATCTTCTTTGTAATTATTGATATTACTTTTTAAGACATTGTTCCCATAAATTCATTTAATTATTTAGATATGGCTTCTTTATAGTTTGTTGCATATTTATGATAAGTGACTTAAAGTCTTTTTCTGTTAAGTAAACTATGTGAGCTCCAACAGGAATATTTCAATTTATGGCTGTGCTTTTATTTTTTCTCCCCTTTTGGCCTTCTTTGTTGTATCTTTGTGTATCACATGATGTTTCTTGAAAACTAAGAAATATAATATTTCTCTGACTCTGGAAGTCAGATTTATTCTACTATTGATTTTCATTGTTACTTTTCCTGCCTTTTTGGTGACTACATTGGAATAATTTTCTAGTACATGTGTTCTTTAACATTTGCAGCCACTGAAATCTGTTCTCCACTAAGTTAGTACTCAGAAAAATTTTATAGAAATTTTCTTAAATGACTTTATCTGACAGGACTCCTTCAGTTGCCAAGCATCCCCTATGTGAGCTGGGTTACAGCAGTTTACAGCTCTTTGATCACCTCTACTGCTTGCTTTTGCAGCATTAGTGCCGACCAGAAATAAGAGGTTAAAATCTTTTCCTCTACTTTTGCACAGACTAGCACATACGTGTAGCATTCAACATCTCCAGAAATATTTTGGAAAATTTCAAAGCCCACTAGGGCATCCTACTCCATTTTTAGTTCTTGTTTGCCCCAGCTTGTGTTGCTGTTTCAAGCAACAGTAATGTTAAAAACAAACAAACAAACAAACAAACAAACAAACAAAAAAAACGCTGCTAGTCTTCTCAACAAATTCTCTAGGAATAGGGCTTTCTCATGAGCAAATTCTGAATTGAGGGCTTTCTTTTTCTGAAAGAAAGTCCATAAGGAATCATGGCCATGTAATTGGATGGTCTGTTGGAGGTGATATTAGGACGTGGTAGATCTGTCACTTTGCCAGGAGACCTGCTGCTTCATCTGCTTCTCCTTGTGAGTCTCTGTCTGTTATCTTCCTAAGCCTAGATCTACCTAGGAGCTAGAACTCTGGAAAGTGTTCAGTAACATTCCTCCATTTTCTTAACTCTTTTTCTGAGGAGATTTAAATGTTAAGGTTTTTTAGGCCCAGACATTAATAAAATTAAGGTAGGTTATATTGCAATGGAAAATTATCCCATGTCTCTGTGGCTAAGAAATCAACAAAGTTGTGGGTTTTGGGTCTAATTTTCATTTTCAACTTAATTCTGAAAGTCAGGAAGATGGGGATTAAGCACATGTGGAGAAGCTCCTCACTGGTTTCTAAAGCTTCCTCCACAAGGAACCATAACCTTTGGCTCACATGTCGGGTTTTATCAAGTCATGAGGCCAAGCATAACACTAACAGCACAATAAAGTAGTTCTTTTCCCTGGAGGGTTAACAAATATTTTATATTATGCTATAATGTGATCAGGTGGTCTACCACATTCTGTCTGGGTTTTTTTTTTTTTTCTTGCCTATTATAGCTTAGTCCTTAGCTACCGTTCTCTGAGTTGGTTCTTCCAGACTTCCTGGACTATGACTTCAGCTGTAAACAACCAATCTTTGCTTCTATACTGTATACTTGCTTTCTTGATTTTAGCCCAGTTATGTTTTGTGTTTCCTATTTTTCTCTTTTGTATCTACTGTTCTGTGATTGGAGCACGCAGGGGTGCCTCAAATAATAAATTCAGCATGAATGACATTGTTATGCACACTGGTATCCTTAAATTTTTGAGGGAGTGGGAAAAACTCTACAAACCCTTGATTAAATCTACCCTATTCCCAGGACAAATTACTCCTTGGGATCAGTGTTCACTTCAGAATACAAAATATTTCTGTGTCTGATAGGACATGGAATCTTTATATTTTCCAAGGCAATAATGTTATCTGATAAGGTATAATTTCCATGTAATTAAAATGTATTCCATGGCCTGAAATAGTTTCTCATTAGTAAGTATAAACTGGTGCTTATTCAGCTGAGCCATGCAGTTTTTTTGATTTAATAAAAACCCAATCTGTTCATTTATTTACTCTGTGTATTTCCTAAAGGCTAAAAGCTTTTGTGACTGAATACAATGCTTAATAAACAGAAGAAAGAACATTAACTGTAGGAATTGCTGTGCTACCATGTTCCTAAGAGGTGGACTTGGCTGCTGCTCAAAAGACTGCTGGGTAGAACAGACCAAGTTGCCCTCAAACTTAGGTTTCCAACTGTCATAAAATGGATCGTGGACTCAGACAAACACAATGCAAAGTAATATCCTGTTTTACCAAAGTGGTCATTGGAGCACAGCCAGCATCTACCAATGTCCTAACTCTTGTCCTCTGTCAATCTTTACATCCTGTGCAATGCTTTCTTTTAATGCATATGTCTCATGTGCAGAAGAGTGACCATTCGTCCAAATGTTTGCTAGGCAAAAAATGGTGCTAGGCAAAAGGGAACTGACTCTAACCTCTCTCCCCATCAGGAATTCACCTCTCTCTGGACAGACTCTCATGTAAACCCTAATTAATTTCATCTCCCTAGTTGGCACAGAGAAAGGGGGGAATAGAACTCATGTGTAAAAACGGAAGCATTACCATAGTAATTAAAGGTTTTTTTTTTCATTTTTTTGCACAAATGACAGGAGAGGGAGCTCTAGAGCTATAACACTAGAAAAGCTGCCTGACCCTTCCTCCTGCCTAAAAGTATAGGGGAAGTCCAGAAAAGAAGGGTGGAGAAAAAGAAGGAAGATGAGAAAGAAGAGGAGGTAAGCAAGGAGGTGGAGAAGAAAAATAGACATTGGTTAATTCCCATACAAAGTTATTATTATAAGGAAAACAAATTAAAACTTGAAAGCAGAATGATGCATAATGGAAAAAAACCCATAAAACTGATCTTAAACAAATGAAAACTATAACCTAATATTTTGGAAAATAACTAAAATGAATTAAGAAGCAGTGAAAAACAATGTATAACAGAATTAGGAAAATTCTGAAAAGAGGCATTGAGTAAAAATAGATCTAAAAGAAAAAATAATGAAAGAAAATTAGAAAAGAAAATAAAAACATTTTTGTTATGTTAGCTTTCTTGTCACTGTGACCAAATGCATGAAAAAAATAAATTTAAAGGAGCAAAGATTTATTTTAGCTCATGGTCTCATGGGTAGGGAGGGTACTGCTCCATTTGTGGGCTTGTCTCCCTCACTACCACAGAAATGGGACATTTCCCCTGGCTCTTTTCTTACAGTAGACTCTCTTTCCAGTGGCTGCATCAACTTCTGAACTTACAAAAATACTTAAATGTGGTTACACTGTAAATATGCCCATCTATTCTTGACTGGTCACTGACATCTCAGGTGGATCATATCCAAGACCACCTACATATGACTTCAAGTGTACTGGAGCATGTACATAGATTATATGAAAATACCTCCTTCTATTTACATAGAAGATTGAGTATACTCAGATTTTAGTGTGGGAAGGGATTCCTGGCATGCATTCTTTGTGAATATAGAGGGATAATTCTACTGTGTCAATTTCCTGGATAAAAAGATGATTTCCTACCATGAGCAGGATGGATTGTGAATGCTTTCATCATGCTAGAGAGAACAGTGTACAAAATTTCAAACTTGTCAATGGTTTACTTCTGGAATTTTACATTTAATATGTTCGGATTGTGGTTGACTGTGGGAAACTGACATAATGGAAGGTGAAACCACAGAAAATGGGGCTACATGCTATAGTTTTGTGAAATTCTTCCCAGAGCATATGCTCTCTTGCATGCTGCCTCATACCCATATCACTGTTAATGTTTCCCTCATTATTGTTTATATCTCTGTCTGCCTCTGTCTCTCTCTCTCTGGTATTAATGCAGAGATTTTATTTTTATTGTTATTATTTGATTTACCCAAGTCTCAATTTATGTGTACACTGATCAGCACTGAACCAGTGGGTGATGTGAAGTTATATATATTCAGGACAGTATGCTACTAGAAAGAGGAAAATGGAGTTGATATTTTTTCAAGCAAGTTTTCAAGATACCTCCTCATGTATATAAGAATATTAAAAGGGCAGAAAACAGCAATGCACTTCCAGAGAATAATACTTTGAACAATTATAGGGACATTTTGACATATTTTAATGCAATCATGATCATTTTACTTGTAATTGCAATGAATTTCTGCTGACTTCTGTTGTTCACAACTTTTAATTCCTTCAACTGTGCTAAGAACAAAACTAGGTGAAGAATAGCTTGCCCTCAGAGTCAGAGCCAAGAAATAAAGTTTCAGGTAGCAGCACTTACATTATTTTTATGTGAATGAGTCCCTGAAGGACCTTTCTAAATTTAGTGAGTCTGATAAAGCTATACCATATCACTTGCAGGTGAAACAGTATGAAGTTGAAGAAGGCAAGTGATTTATTGCAAGAGCCCATTTCAAAGCTGTAGATGAAGCTAAAGCCATAGTCATGGAGAATTAAATAAGGGAACAGATTTGAGACACTTGGGAGATAGAGAGGAACAAACAGTAACAATCAATTAAATAAGCAGTATGAAGAGGAGAAACTGCTGTTGGAGTTTTGAATTTGAGTGAAAGAAAGCCACAGACTTTTAAAAGAGGGGTAGATTTAAATTTCTTTATACACCGGCAAAATAGCATTAGAAAACTATCTTTGTTTTTTCTGTCTTCAAAAAATGAGCAGACACATTCCAGATGGAACAAAGGCCATTAGCAGATTGCCAAGATTTCCAACAATGCATTACAGGTGTCCCATTATGGCACGATAGAAGTGAGGGTTAATCATTGTGTCACTAGTATCCACAGGGTTCATAATTTTAGACTTTGGATAATGGAAACTTGAAATCTTCAGCTGACTTTTGCCAGGCTACTGAGTGGCAGCATGGAGTCATATATGACAGGTATATAATTAATGAAAAGCCTGTTTATCTGGGGGTAGTCAGCGCTTATCTTAGAAACACTACTTGAAGATGGAACAGGATTTTGGGGGAGGAATATTCTGGAGGATGGATATGCTCACATACCTCTGTGGCATTTGTTTTCTCCATGTAATGTCTGTGTGATGACGGTAAATTCAGATTATCTGTTGTAGTAGACATGTGCAATTTTACACTCAACATGATGCATTGCTGTCCCATGTTTTTTTTTTTTTTAACCCTCGGTTCCTTTAAATTACCAAAATCTCTCATATGTAAGCTGCTTTGATCACTTTTCATTTTAAGAATATGAATAAAGCATCTCTTGCCAAAAATTAGGAAAACTCCACTATTAGATATATGTTTAATTTACTTCAAACATCATATTAAAATTAGCAATTATCTGGGTATTAGAATGGAGTGGACACTTACTATGAATTTTTAAACAATACTTTTTTACTGTAATACCTTGAGATCACATGCATTTAAAAAGTGACAGGGAGGCTGGTGGAGTGGCTCAAGAGGTAAGAGTGCCTACCTAGCAAGCACAAGGCCCTGAGTTCAAACCCCAGTGCTGCCAAGAAAAAAAAAAAAAGAAAGATGAAAGAGTGACTGGGTATTAAGAAAGTGGGAGAGAATATAGATCACTGAAGTCAGAGAGGAAGGACTCAGAGTTGTCACAAGTGAGTAGCTTCTCCAATAAATGTAAATGTTTGAAAGTCAGAGGAGGGTGTGCAGTAACAGAAAATGGATATGTAGAAGGACTTAAAAGTATTTTATGCTTTATAACTCAGCTCTGGGCTGTTGCATGATCTAAATGCTATGAAAACAAATGTGCTATTTATGGTGATTTAACTAGGAAACTCAGATTTAACTAAAACTAAGAATCTAGAGATTGCAGCAACTGCTCAGAATCTTGCATATCTTTGTTCACTTATGGTGTTTCAAGGCAGAAACATATATCCCTCAGATCTTGACTAAATGAAACACCAGAGTTAGTGTGCAAGAGAAGAACCATCCATGGGGCAAGAAGAACCATCCAAGGAGCTTTCCATGTGACTCTGTTGAATCCTTGTAACAATCCTCTGAGATAACACAAAATATTATTTTATGGTTTAAAGAGCTTTAAAAAATGACTAAGACTCTCTTTCTCTCTTTCTGTCCCTCCCTTCCTCCCTCCCTCTCTCTCCTTTGGCTGACTCAAGTTTGAGCTCAGGACCTTGCACTTGCTAAGCAAGCACTCTCCAATTGAGCCACACCCCCAGCCATTTTTGCTTCACTTTAGTTTACAGATAAGGTTTCATTTTTTTTTTTTAAGACTGACCTTGGAGAGCAATCCCTCCTACCTCTGCATCCTGTGTGCCTGGGATTACAGGCATTTATCACATGTCCTTCCCTCACCCCATGGAGAATATGGGATTCAAATAGAGCTCTGTGAGAACGCAAGCCCCTGCACCTCCTCTAGATAATTCTGATACCTCAGGAAGGTACTTGTGTTGACTGAATGTAAAATCACCAAAGTACTTTGTTACAGTGTGATAAGGAATTAGAGGACTTGATATGTGGTTGTGCGGGCTGCTTTAGAAGCTTACTTTAGAAATGTACTTTCAATATCCTTGTAAATTGTGCCTAAATGCTTTAGCACTTATTTGTGTGGGACTCTAAATGACAGCATATATAGGGAAATCTGATTACCCATCCATCTCCTGATAAATCAGTGCAGACAACTGCATCAACAAGAGTATGCTTATTTTATCTTTGCTGAAAGGCACATATTTGAAACCAAATGTTTGTTCAGTAATCTCATTTGTAAATCTCAGAAATCTTGTTGTTTATAATTACTCATTTTGAAGGCTTCTGTTTTGTTTCTTTTTTTCCCCTTAAACATTAATAAGAGAATCAAAATCTCTGACATCATGTGAGGAAGGCTGTGGAGGAATCAAGGAACTGTGATGCCTTTGGGTTATTCTGGGGTTGAAGAAAGAGTTTGGATTTTCCAGTCCTATGCACTTGTGGTTGAGCGTAAATATTTCTTAGTTAGGTGGCTCTAGGCAAGTCCTGGATCCTAAGTATAGATAATCAGATTTCCCTACCTATGCTGTCACTTACAGTCCCATTTAAGTAAGTGCAAAAACATTTATTGAACACTAAAATGAAGGCAATAATAACTTTCTCACAGGGTTGTGGTGAAAAATTGGATAATTGGTACAAAATATTTACGATCTTAATTTGAACATAGTAAACACTAGCTACAAAATTACCACTGGTTAATTGCTGTAATCACACATGGGAAAATGACTGTTCTTCACCAAGCACTAAATTCTGATCTTTCTGTGAGAAAGTCTGTGTGAAGCATTTACCACATCACAGAGCTTCAGGCATGAGAGTAGCCTTTCTCCATCCTTCTTCAACCAGCCACCCTTTTGTTTCCAACCAACTGCCTGTATCTGCACTTAGAAATGCAGTCAAAACAGATGCTGTTTCCAGAGCCCCAACATTTCAACTTGCTCTATCAGATTTCAGGGAAGGTATACATCCTTAGATTTACCTTCCTGATCAGAATAATGGTGACATACAGGAACTTTGACTCACACTTATTTAGCTAGCTACCAATTTGCTTCCTGCTAGAGGATGTGTGGTACCTGATGAGGGTTGGAATACCCTGAGTATTTTGAACTCAGCTGTATCACTTTCATCAGCTGTTCCTGGAACTCATCGTTTTGATTCAGTCAGTGTTGTTCAAAATGTAATGTGCACACAAATTCCTTGGTGGTATTGTGAAAATGAAGCTCCAGTTTCAGAAAATTTGGGTAGGAGCTAAAGGATCTTGTGGGAGTGGAGATGCTGGCACCCCACACTTTGAATGGTGGGAGTCTAAGTCTTTGATCGTGCTGTGGTGGCTCACACTCTATGTGAATGGTAGCTTTGACCAGCAGGTGGCATTACACATTCTTTTCAAGTCACAACTTTCACCTTCAGCTCGGTCTCCTATTTCCAACACTCTCACTTTAATTGAGCATGTACTTAATGTAAAACAACTCATTATCCTCAAACAAGTCCTTTTGTTCTTAGATCTATCACTTTTGTCCCACTGTGTTTTGGGTTTTGTTTTTCTGTTTTGGTATCCTTCTCTCTTCTTAGCTTTGCAAGGTCCTGTTCGTACTTCAGATTCAGTGCAAACTTCTGCAGCACCAGCTTGCTTCCCTGACTGACACCCATTTTCGTCACTGTGTTCGTACACGAGACTGCCAGTTATTCTTTTCTTTATTTTATATTCTCTTTTTTCATCATTTTATGTTCTTGATCATAATAGAGCACTACAAAGGAATTTCAGATTCAGTTCCCAGTATCTGATGCTATCTGGGGACCCTACATACTGAAAAAACCCTGAAGATTGCAAGCAATGTAGGACAAGAATCTTTTGAAGGAGGACAGGCCTGGATTTGAATTCTTACCCCTTTCTACCATGACCAATCTAAAGCTAAAGTGGAAGCTTATCCTCCACTGACTTTTCTCACATCACATATTAGAAATAAAGCATGTCCCCTGACTCTGTAGGATTACTATGAGGATTAAATGACACCTGTGACTAATTTAGCCCAGTACCTTAGTCAATAATTGTTAATGTTGTGGTTTATAATTGCCAACATTATTAAATTGTTGTGAGAACTATTTTAAGTGACATTAGTAAATATTAAAATGCAATCTTCCTTCCACTTTAGATTGAATAGGTTAATGTTATATTTACTTTATTATGGGACTATTGTACACAATTTTCTTAGAAGAGATTTTAATTTTTAAGAGGAAATATTTAAATCATGAGCTACACAAATACTTTTCACATATTAGACCCTTGAATGATGTTTTGAGCCAAGTCTTGAGAAACTCTACTTTAAGCAACACTTCACGCATTTATTTAAGCCACTTTATGGTAGAGTGGTCAGTGTTCCCTAGGTTGAGCATTTACCATGATACTTAATTTGCAAGTTGGGACTCATATTTTGCTATGTCTGGTGTTCATTTTCAATGATGTTATGGTGGAAAACTCCCTTCTGATCTATCTGGTTAAGGACTTGCCTGAGATATTCCCTCACTCCTTGTGTCTCCCTCTTTGCAGCAGTGATAAGTGGAATAAGAAGATGAAATAATTGAAGCACATCAAGTAGAAAAGACAATTGCTTTTCAGAGAGTTGCCTGCATTGATTGCAGTTTGAATGCATGATGACTTCTTTACCAGGAGTGTGAAAAAGAAATCGTTTATAAAATACCCAGGAAGACTCTCAAGGAAACTAATTAATGACATTATTAGCTTAAGCACAGCAAAGATTATTGAAAAGTTTCCTGTTACTCAAAATACTTTAGAAAATAAATTATGATTACTTTGGATACTGTGCTTTAATGAATCTTCCATTGATTTCCTGTACATTTACAGAGAGGTTTTCAGGCTTTATTTTCAACAATTTACACAGCACTTGGAGAAGAGAATTCCATAAGCACTAGAAAGAAAGAAGTGTTTTCTGCTGTTGGATGTCAGTCAACAAGCAAGAACCAAGAACTTGAAACTAAAAAGAGAAATACCAAAGTCTCTCTATCTCTATTTCTATCCCTCCTTTCTTTCAGTCTCTTTTTCTTTCTCCTACTCCTCCTTCCCTTCTTCTTCTTCCTTCTTCCCCTCCTCCTTTTTTTTCAAATTAAAAGGATGGAAAAGACCATCTGTTAGCCATCTTGATTATCCTCAAGAACTCTAAGTTTCGGGGAGGAGTTCTTTATCTTGGGACAGAAACTTACCTTTCTACAAATGAACATTAGCAGTTGTGTGATTAGAGGGAGATCCTTCCACTTATGAATCTCAGTTTTCTCAGAAAGTAGAAATCACAATCTTTGCCTTAGCTCAGTATTGTCAAATTCAGTAAAACCAGCAGTACTCTCAAAAATAAAATAATAGAGGACATTTTCGTGGTCTTTAGAGGCATGCAGACATTTTTAGATGTACACAGAGAAAAGTACATTAAAAACAAACAGGTAAGTGAAAAAATGTTCAGCTTCACTAATCATTAGGGAAATATAAATTAAAATTACAATGAGATATCACCTTACATGTGTTAGAATGGCTAGGATTTTAAAAAATGCAAGGTAATACGTTTTGATTTCGGAGGTGAGCAGACATCATCCTTGCGCACATTGTTGATGGGGAGTATAAATTAATACAACCATTATGGAAAACTACCTGGAGATTCCTCCAAATACTAAAATAGAACTATCATATGATCCAGTAATCTTACTTCTGGGTATACATCTAAAATGTTGTAGAGATATCTGTACTCCATATTCATTGCATGCCTTCCTTCCTTTTTCTATTACCAACTCTTTGTACATTCCTCAAAACTTTCATTAGTTTCAATTTTTTAAGCTTATGTAAATGAAATTTTACACTACCTACTCCTTCTGCTTTTACTGACATTAGATTTTGAGTCATTCATATTGTAGAAGTTTTCATTGCTAGGTAGAGTTCCATTGTAAAAATACATTATGAGTTATTTAGCTGCTTTATGGCTTGAAGAATGAAGTTGTTCTGCTCTGATTAACAATTATGAAAAGTCCTATGGATGTGTCTTAACAGAGATGTAGAATTTCTCCAGAGTATATACTTGCTGATGAATTGGCTAAATTGAAGAAAGTTGCACATACTCAATGCGCTAGACGAGGCCACAGTTTTTACCAAAATGGCCATAGCATTGACTTTGAATTGCTTTGTATTCTTAACAACAGATGGTATTTTAGACTTTTCAACTTTGCCACTTGGCTGCACATGTAAGTGCATGTGGTTTTGGAGTTCATTTGCATATTTTCTTATGTGTTATGGCCATTTGGGTGTCCTACCTTATGGAGTATCTCTTCAAGTCTTTTAACTCTTTGGTGCCCAGGCTTTTCTTTAATAACATAATACTTGTTTATAAGTTCAAAATATTTGGGTTGTGTGTGTAATGTGTGCTCAGTATATAATCTGTGCTTTCAATTGATTTATGATGCATTTTGATAAACAGAAGTTTATTCTGAATTTTAATGCAAATTTTGCCTGCTTTTCCTTCCTATGCTGTTTTGTCTCTTGTGTAAGAAATCCACCCCTACCATGAATTTTGCAAATATACTCCTACCTATTACCTTCAAAATGTTTTATAGTTTTGCTTTTTTCATTTAGATGTTTAGTCTACCTTGAATTGAATTTTCTTGATGAGCCAGTTGTATCAGTTACATCCAATTAGGAGACAGAGATCTCACTGGTGTTTTTGAAATAACTTAGTGTACAGAATTATTAACTACATGTAAAATGAACAAGATAACCAGAAAGGTAAGACAAAGAACCTTGAACTGGCACATAGGTAGATACTACAGAAAGCTACTATCACATGTATTTCTCAATGTATGATTGGAGAAATACTTTTTTTTCATTTCTACCTATGTTATGTTTATCTCTGGTGCTTTCTAGATAAAGCCTGTAATTTCTTCCAGTTTAAACTATTTCTCTTAAGCTATTCACTACAGAAATTATTTTTTATCCTTCCTATATCTACGAGGTCATATTTTACTGTCCTGTGTTACACATAGATATTTTTTAGATTGATTTTGGTTTTTCATAAATCACAGTAATCTGGATTACTAGGAAGGATGTTTTTTCCTGTTGATTGCTGTTCATGGAGAACTGTTTTCTTGGGTACTTAATTCTTAAAAAATGCATGCAACTGATTTTCCTTGAAAATTATTTGTGTGGAGTTTTTGGAGGCTTTGAAAGAAAATTCACATATATATATGTGTATATATATATATATGTATACAAATATGAATATATATTGTGACAGAGAGAACAAAACTGTATTAGTGAGTCTGTCTGATGGGACTATAAGAGATGAGAGAGAGAAAGAAAATGTTAGAGAATGAAAAATACTGAAACAATCATCAATATATGAATATAATATAATACACTGTACAGTAAGCTGTTGAATATTAAAGAAGCATAGTTATAGATAATGAGTAACTAACAGAGGAGAGGGGGGTAATTTGATAAAAGCATGATATGTACAGACCTGAAAGAGCAAGGTGAAATGCCCTTGGACTATCAATATGCACTTAATTAAAAAAACATGAAGGGCCGGAGGGAAAAGTGGAAGGTACAAGTGGAAGGGGGTGGGCACAAAGAAAGGGGAAGTGAGGGTGTATATGATGGATGTGTTTTGTATTCATATATGAAAATAGAAGATGAAACTTCTTGAAATTTTTCTGAGATGGGGGAGGGGTGAAGAGGAAGAATGGTGGAGGGGATAAATCTAATTAAGATATTTTATAAGCACACATGTAAATATTGCAATGTATCCTCCTCTACAACTGTTATTGTTAATAAAAGCATTTTAAAAAGAAAGATAATTCTTTTCCCCTGAGAACATTTTCATTTGCCTGTCTCAGTGCCTAGCAGCCTTAAGTACTGATATTACAGAAAGTCACGTTGTGTCATTCCTTGGACCCTTGAGCTACATACATACAAGGAAAGGATTGGTGGACTTATATTTTTTCCTTCCTAAATCAATACCATTACAGTTTTCTTGCTATTTCTAGAGGGTGAGAAATAATAGCTTTTGCTTTGTTTTGTTTTTCTGGTAAATCTACAAATTTGCAGTTCTTCTAAAGTCTAGCTTTCAGGTGGAGAAACTGCACTTAGAGTCTACAGCTTGGTGAGTCGTGGCCATCCAAGCCACAGCTCACTTTTGCTCTGACTGGTAAAAATCAACACAAGTGACTTCTATGTTCTATTTACCTTTTATGTAATCTTGTTTACCTAGATTTAATCCTGATAAATCCTATTTCAGCTCTTCAATATTTCTAAGATTTTTTAAATATATTTTATTTAATTTAGTAATAACAACTTATTCTACTATTTTAAATAAAGTGTTGGCCCATATTGAAAAGCTCCCAATATCCTCGTGAGTTAAGACTTTATTTAAGATCCATTCCTTTGTATTATTGAGAGGAAATTAGTTTTCATTAACATCTTTTTTCAATAAGTAGCCATTTTGGAAAAAATGTGCTTGCACACATAATTTCATAAAAACTATCTTTTTAAACTGTATTTTTGAGCAGGCTTGTATCATTTTAGTGTGCAACTAAGTTTCTTTCCAAACAGATATTATTATTTTTTGTTTTTGTTCTTTCTTAAATTTTGATTTTGGAAATTACTCCTAAATTATGTGAAAATTTAACTCCATTTAAATTAGCTTACTATTGAGAAGCAGATGAACTTGTAACTGCAAGTAATAAGAATATGCTAACAAGTTTAAACTAATTGAAAATATTTTATTTCCTACAGATGACGACTGAGACCTCATCTGTGTTCTCACAGTTAGTTGATTTGTGTCAAGTATGAGGTTAGCAACAATTTTCAGAGTGTCTATGATAAACAAAATTAACCAACGAGGTATTCCATGAGAGATATGTATTGATACCAATAAGCTCCTAGTGGTCCATTACTATATCCTGGTGGGATGAACAGAATCTTATTTAAACAGTTTGCCTTATTCCAAAGATGATAATGATGATGCTTATAGTGAATATACTAACACTTAACCAAGCCCAGAGGACCGAGCACAGCTCAAGTATTTGTGAAGAGGTGGTATACACTGCCTATTGGGTTCTAATTTAATCACAGATTGGTGAGCCCTTGTAGAACAAAAGAACAAGCTCCTCATCTTACTAGTTAATTGTGGGGAAAAAGTGATCCATAAATAAACAAGTGATATATAAAATACTGAGATTCACTAGCACTATGGATAAAATAAGAAACCTTAGCGAAAGATAGCAAAGGGGGCCACAAATGACATGTAATGATTCATAGGCTGAGATGGGAATAGGAGAAAGACCAGTAATCAGCAAGATGGTAAACATGGAGTAAGGGAGCTGTAGAAGGACCCTCTACCTATACCTGTTCTGGGGAAGAGATGAGTCTGTCCTAAGAATAGCCAGAAAGGCAAGGAATGTAAAGAATAATGTGTTCTGGATAATCAAATTGGCTTGAAGAAGGTGTGACATTTGAAGGACATGCAGAACTTGGCAAGAAATCCTGTCAGAGGTGGGGATGTGTATAGAGTAAGGAAGTAGAAACCCTATTTAAGAGCATAATTGTTTCGAACATGGAAGAGTTGCTGTGGTCTCCATGGAGATGTTTCTGATGAGATAATTTCTAATCAAATTGGCTAAACAATCTGAGCTTCAGAGTATGTAAAATTACAGAGGTGTCCTGCATCTCATCTCCTAAATTTCTTTTCAGAGCAAAGCATCTGAAAACACCAGGTCGTATGTGGGTGTTCCAAGCCTTTTCCAAGCACTTCCAAATTTACATTAAAATTTTTTTAGTCTGTTGCTGCTATTGCTACTAATTTTTAATCAATTTTCTTCCTGAAAGTTCATGTTGAAATATCTCCAGAGAATGAGAGGAAATGGTGTTGATGGGGAAGGAGCACTGTTAGTCTAATCAATAGTAATCTCTTTGGTGATTTTTTAAAGAACATTTAAAAAGCAGAACTTTATCCATTCTGTTATGTTGATAGAACACTTCTGTTTTACAGAGACACTGTGTGGCTGCTGTCAAGTCAGAGACAAGTGACATCACAGGAAAATATCACCTATGGCTTTCAAGCAGGCACCAGAGCCAAAGAGTTTTGAGTCTCTCATGAGCAGTCATTGCACTTGTTATAAGTATTTCCAAGTATAAAGATGATAGTTGAGATCTAGAATTATGCCGAGTTGTATTACATAAATAAGACCCAAATATTTTATGACTGTGCTATATAATTGACTTTATTATATTTTACTATTTTTATAAAAACTCATATTAAAGACCAAAAAGACTGCATTCCTTCATCACATGTCAGGAGGAGATACAGGTAGGAGACAATAAGCTAGGCTTCCCTTCAAAGTTTTATAGCTGCTATAAGGAGAGAAACTAAGGTTGCCCTACTTAAATCCAAACCAGATGGTTAAGACTTTTCAAAGTGCTTCTTTCTAGAAAATATGTTGTTGCTTCACATTTCTGAGATGCTTTTTGGAGATCTTTCATGTCATTAGTACAAAAATCCAGAGTGGCTAAACAAGAGACAGAAGAATGATTAAAGAATGTCACATAGAAATGAGTGATGTCAAGTCAGTCTGTTGGGGAGGTTCTGGATTCAAACCATAATATTAGTCAAATCCCATGTTCCCATGTTTGTGAAAGAGCCTGTTGCAGGAAGGTTTAACATATCAGATCTATACCCTTAAAGATTCTATTTACTTACACTATTTTCTGCTCCTATTCTGTATGCATGCTGGTCACACATATTTTGGTTTTTTGGGTAGGGGATTGCAACATGTGTATTCATTTTGTAAGTACATTTGGAAGAATCACATTCCTATTTTACTTTAACTCTCCATTGACTTAATGTGATACCTCTCTACAACACTGCCCACTGCCAAGGCCCAAATTGATTGTTGGACAGAAACATCAAGGAAGTCCCCATCCCAACACGAGTTTTATCCTCTTTTCCAAGTGTTTGCAACATTTTTCCAGCAATTTCTTTCCTTCTAATCGTGTTCTGCTTATAAATGAGACAGCTGTCAAGGTATATAAAAGGAGGGATATTACAAAAATGAAATGACATCTAATATTCAGGTGGTATCTTGGCCTATTTATTTTCATTACTTTGGAGATATAATTGTTGTGTCTTCAATAACACCAATTTCAACAAATAAAGTTTCAACTCTTAGTAAGGGGAAGTGACAGTCATTGGGATAGTAAGAACACCTTATTTGTAGATTGATTACAGATGTTTTCGACCAAACCTGGTAAAATAGATAAATACATTAGAAGAAATTTCAAAAGCAAAAGATTGTAAATTCCCACATAGGTGTTACGCAGCTCAGCTGATGTGGAAAAGCTCTCAGTCAGCCCCACCTCATCTTCAATCAGTTATGTTCACTCCTTGTGTGATTGGCTGAATGTTTCCCTGTCATTTATTTTGTGAAAATCTGCCTCCCAGGAAGCAAATTGTGCCCAAAAAGCAAGGTAAAGGCGAATGTGCTTAATTTTAGTGATAAAATGAAAATCTGAGAATTGTTGAAAAGTGGCATTATAGGGAAAATGAATGAAGCGTCCGCAGTGCAGCCCTGAGCTCTGTGTATCCTGAGCACACGTCATTCCTCCTTGGCCACAGGTTCCTTGGAATCATCTACTTGCAGATACCGTACCAGCCTTATGCCTGGATATTTACTCACATTCATTTCATTATGTCGAAACAACAGAATAAGGACATATTATACATATCCATCCGTACATGCCTTACAGACCTTTAGGGGTCCAAGTTACATAATTATGTTGCTATATATAACATAAGTAATATACATTATTATATATCTGGTGTATAATCAATGTAATTGACATAGAGAGCTGAGCCTGATGGCACACCTTATAATCCCAGAACTGTGAGGGATTAAGGAAGAAGACCACATGATTGAGACCAGCCTGTGTTACATAGGGACAGCCTGTCTCAATAAATTAGAAAAAATTTGATTTATCAATATCAGGAGATTTGAACTCAAATCTATGGGACTACAGTGTAGTTTTCTCTGTTTTTGGTATTTACAATGTTATCCACAGCCAGCAACATCAGCATCACTAGGAGCTTGTTAGAGATGTAGAAGCCCCAGTGCCACTCAGGCAAAGCTGCATCTGAATATTTATTTTAATAAGATCCCCTGATAAATCCTATGCACATGAAAGACTGAGAAATACCAGTTGATACAATATGCCTCCAAAAGTTTTTCCCCCTTTTCCTTATTACCTTTTGTTCTTATCTGACTGCAAAGACAGTCACATGACGTATTTTAAAATAAATTTCGTTTTGATTTCTCACAAAACATTCAATTTTTGTTAAAACCATGTAAGGTCTGGCAGTGTTACTCACTCTTTTCAAATTCTCCCTTCTTAGTCTCCTCTAACGGGCAATTCCTTTTCTTCTTTATCAACCAGAATCTTAACAGTTTTCTCTAGCAATTTGACTCTTTTTATCACAAGGAGGCATAAGTACCTGGTGTTTCCTGTTTATGCTGTGAAGGAGGAATATTTATAATTGCTTCATAGATTTTGCATATTTTCCTATTTCATTTTTCATGTATCTTAAGTAATTTGCTCTTGTATGTCCTTTGAGCATGATTATTTGTGCATATGCAATTTTTTAAAAAGCAGAGTGTTCTAGTACTTACTTAATATGAATAGGTACCTTAGAAGTTTTCTTTTTTCATTATAGTGATTTCTAGATTATAGTTTTTTTTACAGTATGGGTTTTGAACTCAGGGCTTCTCATTTGCTGGGCAAGCACTCTAACCCTTGAGTATGCCACAACCCTTTTTGCTTAGTATTTTTGGATACAGTCTCCCATTTTTGCCCATGGCCAGCCTCACACCATGATCCTCCTACCTATATCTCTTGTGTAGCTGTGTAGCTGGGGTTATAGTCACACAACATCACACCTGACTTGTCTGTTGAGAAAGAGTCTCAGAAACTTTTTGTCTAGGCTGGTCTCAGACTGTGATCCTCCCAATCTCCACCCCCCAAGTAGCTGGGATTACAGGCACAAGCCGCCACGCTCAATTCCACTGAGTTTACTGTTTCCACTCAGTGTCACTGACTTAAATCTGAATGATACAATGATAAATTAAAATTTGCTAATTTTCAGAAAAATTTCCAAATTGATATAAAAATGAATAAATAAATTGATTCATTCCACTTTCCTATTACAAATTACTTATTTTTGGTGGTCAGTGTGATATTAGTTATTGAATATGTATTTAATTTAATTCTATTCTTATGATGCTATAGAATGAGAAAATCTCTCCAATTAAAAATGCTTCATTAGTTTTTCTGCAACAAAACCTCTATTTATGACTAATAAGATTACACGAGCTTTGAAAATTACCTCAAAATTAAGACTTTCCCATTCCATAGATGTTTACTTTTTTTTTTTGAGCTGTCTTAGGGTTTTAGATAAGATAATGCAAAAAAGATGTGGTTCCTGTTCTAATGGAGCTAACAATATTATGCTGAAGCCACATATAAATACGAAATTTATTACAGGGTGACAGTATCTCTACTACAGTGATGTCTACTTTACTGTTGATGTCATCATCTTGATTCCTGAGGGATAGTGGTAGATAAATAGGCTTACCACCAGAGAGACTAAGAAATGAGGGAAAACACTGACTTGCTGGGGCAGTCCTGAGAGGAGGCAATGGTGGACAGATGGGCTGAAGCCATCTCAAGACATCGCAATCACCATGCAATGGAGAAGGAAATAAGCTATGTGAAGCCACTGAAGAGCTCTAATACTTGTCACAAGCCAATCATTGCTCCAGCAGCTGTATTCGCTGATTCTAATCCTCAGTATTGGTTATGTTTATGAAATATAAAAATGATGAGTTTCATAATGTACTGCACAAAGTAGAAGAAGATCTGGGATCTGAACCCATGATTTGCTGTTCCCAATACTCTTCTTTTGAAATGATAAAATATTTCATTTCTACAAAGAATAAAAATTACATATATGTAAAATATATAGAAAGCAATATTTGTGTTCCTATTTGTTTAGTTTGAAAACTGAAAACTTAATAACACCTCTGAGATCTAAATACTCTCCAAGGGACAAAGAACATTTTTACATTGAATGCATATTTTGACAGTGTTTTTATAGCATAGAAACTTAAATAATATTATATAGAGTGTGTATTTGGTGATTTTTTCAAAGTTCAGACTTTTCTTTGTGAGTTGTGCCCCTGTGGATTAATGAGGCTATGGAAAATTAACTTTCATGGCTCATTTGGGTTTTAGCCTTGTGACGGTATTTGTTGCTTCTAGATTTGGGCTTTTACTACCAGTGCTGCTGTGAAGCTTTTATATGATCAAATTTCACATTTGATTTTAAAAGTTAAAGCTAAATAATTTTTAATTGTTTTCACTGGTTTATGCCCATATCCTCTCAATCTGCTTTCCATTACTTTGTCTATACATACATACATTTGCGCGCGCGCGCGCGCACACACACACACACACACACACACACACACACACACACTTTTTATGCTAGAGAAATAGGGTGTAAATAATACTTCTATAATCCCATTTCTAATGGTACTTTTTCTTATAATTTATTGATTTTTACATTCCTTTTAAGTGAAAAATTCATTCAAACTTTTGAAAGTATTTTTTCTTATTGATATTTTAGATGTTCTTTATATATTCTGGATACTAATTCCTTTGCTCATTATATGAATTGTAAATTGTCTGCACAAGTAAATGTTTTCTTATCTTACTGATTTTGATAAACAGAGGTTCTTAATTGTATTGGATTTCGATATGTCAGCCTGTCATTCTTTGTGTACTTTGTGTCTTATTTGAGAAAACTGACCCCTCTCTGAAGTCACAGACATATACTTATTTGCTTTCTTTGCAATGTCTTAAAGACCTACTTCTTCAATTTAACTTTCAAATCCTTTTGGAACTAAATTGTGTGCTTGATTGTGGACTGGACCTCCAGTGCTGTTTCTACTGAATATTTATTGCTTCTGCACTATACTGATGTCAAAAAATAAACAATCATATGTTGAAGCATTGTAAGTTGGGACCATCTATATTTCCTTATTTTGAGTTCTGTGTCATTCATAATTCTTGTGCCCATTTTTATATCATGAGTGGCTGACTGTGTTTTATAAATTCATTTTTTGGTTCACGATTTGATTTTTAGGAGGGCTTATTCTGTTGCTTTTCATATACAATAAAGATCGTATTTTTATTTCATCCATGTTTTTCTGTAATTTTATCTGGATGACAAAAGCACTATCAATTTTTCATTTATTCTGGCATTAAAAGAAAAACAGGGGAGCATTTTATGTAAAAATACTTATTTTCAAGTAGATATTTTTCCAGATCCCAAACATCACCCACCGCTTCTTAAATTTGGCTTGTTAATTTTCAGTATTTTGATTAGAGGTTAAGGTTCTCAAAGACTAGTTAAGGGTCTAGAGTACCACCATAAACTGGGAGCTGGTGAGAAATGGAGAATCTTATATCTTTACCTAGTCCTGGTGAGTCAGAATCTGCATTTTAATAAGAGCCTAGACTCATTAATATTTGGAAAACTCTGGCCTGGAGGAGCTGTATAATTGGTTGTTGAGGGTCATCTAAATCAGCTGAGACAAAGCCAAGGAAGTCAGATGACATTTCCTTGTGTTTCTGTCTCTGAGCTGTAGATTGGAGAAGATGTGGTTGTCACGCTCTGGTGTGGTTAGTCTGTGGGATCCAGTCCACAAGGTGTTCTACATGTTTATTCAATCATTTATCATGGTTTCTTCCTTAAAAAGTAGATTAAAAACAGTCTAGGCAATGTAACTGAACATTTCAAAGCCAGCACATTGGAGGATTATTGGAGAATGCAGCTGTGTAGCAGGGGATTGAACAGGAAGGGCTTGCCTCAGTCAAGTTAGGTGTTGAGGTGTAGGCCTGTTAGTGTTGTCTTATTTTATCTCTAAGGGTTTAATTAATTTAGAGGTCACTGCTGTCATTGTCAATATGGAATAAATATGATGAATGGGCTTACCTATATGTGTGCAGGCCAAGCTGAGTTGTTCACAATAGCCTTCACTGCTCATCATCTTTATTCTTCAGCTGTTCTGTAGTTATTACAAATGGGGCTGATAACAATGCAGCTCTAAGCACAATGGTTTCATTGCTCCAGAATAATGCCACTGTAGGAAAAGCATAAACTGATTAAATTCCAAAAATTTCTGCCCACTTATTCAATGACTATTTAATAAACACTGCAGTAGCCTCTAGTGATATGGCAGTGAGCAAATAAACTTTCTTCCCTCATAGAGTTTATAATCTAATGAAAATATAGGTATATAAAAATAATCACATAAAGATGGTGATAAATCATATGTAACAATATAAATCATGGCAAGGAGCTAGCTATTCAGTCCCAGGCATTTGCTTCTACATATGATGAGGAGAAGGATATTACTATTTTTTAAATAAAAGGTACTTAACAGAGCCTTCAATTAAAAAGCTTTCAGCACAGACTTCAAGAAAGTTAGGAAAGTGGTCTTATAGATGATAAAGAAGAATACTGCTTATTAGTACATACAAGGACACCACTCCACTTCTGAAAATTCATTGAAAATTAAAGACCAAAACAGTATTGCATATCCATGGAAATTAGATATGAAGTTTTGCTTTTAGGAGGGCTCCTAACTACCATGTATACCTTTATCCTACTTGAGATGTTCAGAATGACCTGCTTCAGCTATTGCAGTAGTGTCTTTACTGGTGTCTTTATCTCTAGTCACATATTAATCAAGTCCATCCTCTAGCAAAAACTGTACCTAGTGTGACAATGTTATTCAAAAACACACAAAGAAATGCCATCTGACTTTCTTGGCTTTGTCTCAGATGACTTAGATGACCCTCAACAATCAATCAGCTCCTCCAAACCAGAGTTTTCCAAATATTAATGAGTTTAGGCTCTTATTAAAATGCAAATTCTGACTCAGTACAACTGGATGAGGATCTAAGATTCTCCATTTCTCACCAGCTCCCAGTTGATGGTGACACTCCAGACCTTACACAAGTATTTCAGAAGCAAGGAACCTAGACCTCTAATCAAAATACTGAAAATTAACAAGCCAAATTTAAGAAGGAGTGGGTTTTAGTTTTAGTTTTATTTCTTCAAGACACATTTTTAGAACAAGCTACACAATGGTGATGTTTGGGGTTAGGAAAAATAATTACTTGAAAATAAGTATTTGTACATAAAATGCTATCCTAATTTTCTTTAATTCTAAAAGAAATGAAAAACAGAAAGTTCTTTTGTCATACAGACAGATATAATTACAGAAAAACATGAAGTAAAAATAAGATCTTTATTGTATATGGAAAGCAGCAGTATCAACCCTCTTAAAAATCAAATCAGTGAACCAAAAAATTAATTTATAAAACACAATTAGCCACTCAAAAGATAAAAATGGAATTATGAATGATACAGAATTCAAGATAAGGAAATATAGATGGTCCCAATTTGCAAAGCTTTAACATGTGATTTTTTTTTAACTTCATGATGGTGCAAAAGCAATATATATTCAGTGGAAACTATATTTCCAACTTTGAATTTTGATGTTTTCCTGGCTAGCAACAGTTGGTATGATACACTCATGTGATACTAAGTATTGGTAACTAGTCACAGGTCCAATGCAGGCACTCCAACACAAAGGTGAACAACTGCAAGTCTACAATAGGCTCTGTTGCTAAACTACGATATTCAGTAGCTTAGATGAATTAAATGCATTTTTGCCTTATATTTTTAATTCATGATTAATTTAATGAGATGTTAGCCCATCATAATTGGAGGAGCTTGGAAAAGCTGATCCAGGTGGAGGCAAAATGGATTAGAATCAACAGGTAATTATGTAACAGAAGAAAATCTTCCAGATTATCAAGATCCCTCAGGGCAGGAATGCTTACTACTCAGCTAAATTTCCTTAAAAGAAACTAATATATAGATGTTTCATGGTAAGGTTTTAAATTCCAAAGCAAAAATAAGGAATTTTATGCTGCCAAGTACATAAAGAGTTTCCTTTCAAGCCTGAGAAATTTCAGGCTAGATTTACATTTCTCTCTATAGTAGTTGAAATATCTACAAATCTGTTAGAAAAAGTCAAGTGTGAACCAAAATTTTATAATGTTGTCCTTAAATATAATCACAACAAAAATACATTTGCAGTTCTGAATATACTCAAGACATTTGTCAGCAAACATCAATCACTGAGACCTGTGCTCACAATAGTCAAGGCAGACCACAGCATGAAGTCCTGGAGCTCAAGTCTTACAAACATTAGCATATTGCATTATACTGTTATCCTTGCTTCCTTAGGAAAATTTTTCTCATGGTAATCTTGGGAGCAAAGACCTTTTTTTTCATATATACTGCTATAGCTTTATTTGCATTATCTGCAATATGCTCTGACATTATTGGTTGATAGGTTGTTTTGGGAGATGTTATTTCTATCCATTCTCTTGCCTTCCAATCTGATCAGATTGCACACTTTTGTGGAAGGGACCATGGAGGCCATAACAAATCCATTTTGGATATTCTTTATAGTAGTAATCTTTTCCAAAGGAAATTAAAATTTTAAAGTAACTCTGGACATTGGGGCCCAACACTGTGTCTGAAACTTGAAGTGAAACATGCATACAAACAGGTTGTGACAAAAAAAAATGGAGCTTAAGACAGAGATGAGAAAAGGCAGCTTGCCTGAGAAGTGACTGCCCAATCCAAGCCATATATGGAGTGGCAGGGCTGCTACATAGAAGATGCTGGTGTTCTGTGCAGGTGGCATGGTTCACTCTTAGGAGTGCTCTTCTCACTGCTAATCATTGCTCACCATCATCAGGAACTCCTTTGTTATATTATGAAGCACAAGTGAATTGCAAGAGAGGAAAATATTTCCTTCTAAGCCATGTGACTCATAACCAAATAGGGTTCAATTATATCAATATGTAATATAGGAAACAGGCCTTTTTATTTGCTACAGTTTGTGGGCACCACAGGGTTAACGTTAATAAATATTCAAAGACTACTATAGAAACCAATTATCCTAAATTGACAAATAACAAGTAAATTTACCATTAATTTATATTAAAGAACACTATGGCAAAAATGTTTAGCAAGTTGTCTAGGATGAATTATATAAAGAATTATTAATCATTATTACTAATAAATAGTAATGTGCATTCTAAAATCCAGAGTCTGCATGGAGCTCTTCCTCCTAGCATAACCCTGAAAAGGATGTCTGGGAGCTAGCTTTGTGATATGGGAAATTTCTGATCTTTCTATTAAATGTTTTGGTATTCTCTGGCATTCCCATAATACTTCTAAAGCAGATGGGTGTAGGGCTACTTCCAACCAACAAGAAAACAATTTATTCTGTAAAACCTAAAAGAGATTTACTGTCTGAATTTTTGGACCAAAAAGTTAGAAATTTAATTTTGGTTTGGAGTTTTCTTTTTCACTTTTGATTTCATAATAATAATAATGCTGCATATTTCTCTATAATTTACCAAGTGTCTTAATATTTATTGTATTACTTCATTCTCAACAATAAGCCTGCTTAAGTCATTTTACAAAGGAAGAAAGCGTGGCACAACAAGGTTACATAAACTATTATAGGTCATAAAACTAATAAGTGCTGGAGTGTAAGTCCAAATACATCATACTCATCTCTTCTAGAAAAACATTTTATTATTGCTCTGAAGTTGATCACTGTGGTTATCACTAATACCCAGATTTAATTAATATCATGCAAAGACCACGTTAATAAATTTTGGCTTATTCCACAGTGTCCTTGCAAACATTGCTTTAAAAATCACCATGGCATCCTGAGGGAAATTCACTGTGTCTTCACCAGAGTTTCTGTAAAATGCCCAGGAGCTTCTGGCTTTTATGTCCTATTCCACTTGAACTTGCAGCTCCCCAGCATCTTACTTTGATGTCTGTTCCTTACTCTTTGGGCCAGATTTGGGGCATGGGCAGTTTTCATTGATTGCTCATCATTTGCTCAATGAAGAGAAAAGTTTTAGGAAAAGAGGGGTAACCAAAAAAAAAAAAAAAAACTTAACAAACCTTAATAGAAAAGATTTGACACTTTTCTTGTTTGTTTTTCTGTGTGTTTTCTACCAATTTTCAACTAAAGTTCTTTATTCCTGATCTTTCTTTTGGTTTCTCCACTTGTGTCTATGTGCTAGAAAGCGGATGGGAGCTTCTGATTTCTATTCTCTTTGCCCTAGAAATCTCAGTATTTTCCTCCTCATAAAACATAGATACATGTAATATCGTTCCTGCAGTCCTTATTCCTCCCAGCCAGCACTAAGAAATTTTTATTTTTGTATGACAAACTATTTACATACTTTCTTAAGTGAGAATTCTACTAGATGGTAACAAAGTGCTTTTAAATGAAAACATACTTCTCTGTGGAGTAGAAGTAATTGTGTAAGTTTTGGTTTTAAATACAAAATATCCTCTTTTCTATACTGATGAAAAATCGCCCACCTTTGGTCTTAGTTGTGCCTTTGTCTCTTCCTCTTTAATTTAGCAATCCTGCTAATGGTTTTCCAAGTAATAGGCTCTCCTGGATCATGAAGATCTTTGGGACTATTTGCTTCCTGGAATTATTTTCTACTTCCTCTACTCATTTGATCTACTTCTTCCTACACACTTCATTAGTAACATAGCTAAATTGCTATTTCAATAGCTAATTTCCATACCAAAAAATTGAGAATACTGAAGTTTAGCAATGTGAAATAGTCTTCAGAAAGTCAACTGGTGTCTGAGCTAGCACATTATGATTGAGGGTTTTAACTAGAACTGAAACTAAAACTCTGATAAGGTAGACTTTTCTATGTATTAATCCCCCCAAATGTAAATGTTCATTCCATATGGGCCTTACCCTTCTCAGAGTTCTTTGTCCTACTTTCTGGCACTTACCTTCTTGGTCCTTATCTTTCCTATATACTTATTTTTTTGTTTTGGTTTTTCTTCTATTAATCTACTCCTGGCTAATTATGTTTAAATTGTCCCAAGTTTGATTCAAGTAAACCTTGACTCTTAACTTGTTCCCAAGAAGAATGAAGATAGATACACCCTAACAATGGCTAAAAATGGCCTAAATGATAAAAAGAGACACTCTTGGTAGAAAGTGGTAGAGAGGTTTGTCAGTATGATATACCAACAGTCCGGTGTACCATCCACTGAGGGGGACTTCAAACACGGTCTCAGTCATCACTTTGGAAAGGTCTTAGATCATCTCCGTTGCTCATTTCCTTGCAGCAGCTCACACAGGGTGCTCTGGTGGAAATGGAATGAGGTTGCTCCTTGTAGAGCCACTGTTAGCCTAGCATGCTTAGGGTAGAGAAACAGCTAAGTTAACAAGCAAAGGAGCAAGAACCATTTACGGTTAGTGACTGGTATGTGGAAGAGCAAAGCTTGTTCTTCAGGAGGAACCAGACCAGAGGACAGGAGGTCTGTGTGTAAGATGGGATGGTCCTGCTTTATCTTCTTTTGGACATAAGGCCCATGATTTCTCACTAGCCTTTTCTGAAGCAATGTCAAGACACTGAGACCAGAGACAGAGACACAACTGTCCATTTAAATCTCTCCTTTAATAACGTTTAAGTTATTATTTAAGTTATATGTTGTGTTTCACAGGGAGTCTTTCATTTTTATCTCCACATAAAGTTCCATTGAAACCTTTCCGCTATTTTTATATATAAATTCCTGGGCTGGATAGAGCTGAGCTGTCAATTTTCTGATTTTAAAGAAGGAGAACTTGATAACATCTTATAACTCCTCTGGCCCACCTCACCTTATCCACCCTTGTCCAGACCCACTTGCCATTTAGAAAATCAAATTTCACTCAGACTTGCTCAGTTCTCTAAATGATAAGCACATTTGATTGCTCAGATTTATTTGAAATTCAATTGCTGCTTCGAACAAAAATACTCTATTGACCCGTTCTAATCACATGCCATTTACTTTGAAAAAAGTGAATATATTTCAGTGATTTTTCAAATCTTAAATTACCATGATAATGCCTCTATGAAAGTTTTAAAGAGCATAATTAGGAAATGTTTTGTAACTGGGATCAGACTATGAAGTTTTTAAGATTACCCTTGTTTGAAGCTACTGTTAATTTTTTCATCACCATTTATGGAGAATTTAGTCCTGTTAAAACTGGACTAGCTTTTGTTTTCTCTCTGACTCACCTAATGAGTTTGATATTCACTGAAATTAATTGTACGATGCTATAGGACCAAAGCTATGTAAACCACCCTGGTATAAGACTTATGAGGAAAATATTAACATGCATACACTTTCAAATAAATCGGCCTGAATGGTGTGCTAGAAAGTTTAGCATTAGAAGGCCTGATTTGAATATTAACTTATTCATTTACTCATTTGTCAAATCTATATTGAGTGACAACCCTAAGACAGACCACCAAAGCTAAGTAAAATTTTCCAATAATATAGCCTGGGGCAATGATTATATGTTCCTTGATTCTTCCTTCCCATGTTACCCTTTGGGGTATATATGACAGTATGATATAATAATTACAGTAAAATATAGTAATATGTTCTAAGATTCTTGTGACTGTTTCATGAGGTGATATAATAGATGAGACAATGGAGGTGGAAGCTAATAATGACAAACATTTTACTCTGGATCCTGGGCTGAGTTCCCCAGGAAGGAGGTTTCGTTAATGCATTGCTCTGAGCTTCATCCTTAGCATTCTGTGCAATGGCATGATTTAAAAAACAGGAAATAGCATCAAAAGGAAATCCTGAAGGCTGAGCTCAAGTACCATAGTTGGAAAATGAGGGAATTTCTAAACAGTACCATCCGGAAATAAAGAACAGAGAGACTTGGTATTGGCAGAAGAGTTGTGGGAGGACATTTTAAAAGAGAGGCAGACAGGACTGAACCAGAAAAAATGGAAAAATTCACCGGACAGAATGAGAACAATTTCAAGAATGCATGCAGGGTATAAGTCTAGGGAGGTGATGACTATTGAGAAGAATAAGGTGAAAAAAAGGCTAATGACTGAAATTGAGGAAACCTTTTGAATGGCAAAGAAGAGTAGAATAGCTCTTTAAAGAACTAATGCCATTATCAGATGAATAACTTAGAATCTTGATTTATCACTTATCATTTTATAATATGTTATATATTCTAAAACTTAGCTGATTGATCTATGAACTTCATGTCTCACCTTTGCTCTGAGGATTAGATCAAAGAAACACATGGCAGTGTCTAGCATATATTATAAACTTTCTTAACAAACTTTAGCTATGCTTTTACTTTTCTTTCCCTTCTCTCCATATTTTCAATGGAGCTTTTGAACTTCAATTTAGAGTAGAAGTACTCTGATTGTCTCCCTACACATGTTATAACTTAGCTATCTCTTATTTTTATAATGTCTTCTTCCAATGGTATCTAAGCCCTGAAATTATCATCCAAAGAACTTGGGTAGCAAAACTACTGATAATAAGCCCATGTTTAGTTTAGGTGCAGCCAACAAATTATTTTCTCAATCAGATGAAATTGTTTCTTCATTTAAATCAATGCTCTTTAAAATGCCTGAATTATATCAATAACACCCAGGATAGAAGACATACCATCAGTTAAGTTTCTTCCACTATCCTCTGCCATCTACTTATATTAAGAAATGAGTTGTTTCTGAATGTTGATGGTTTCGGATTTGAGTTCATTTTATTAAGTAATTCAGGACACCAACTACCTGTATACATTTCCTCCTGCTAATAAAAGGTGACCTTTCTTTGAATCTCTTTCTGTTGTTTCTCATTAGAGAATAAATAAGATAAATTGAGGGAGTTTTTTCTTGCTTCAATTCAGCTTTGTGGTGTTTTGCTCCCATACTTTGCAAGTATGAGATAAAAAGTTTTTAATTTTGTTAAGAAGAATGGTAGCAATTTTAAAAACAACTTTCAAACACAAAAAGTCTTCAAATGCTGAAATTTGACTGCCTTACTCAAGGAAAGCATTTATTTCTTACTCTTTTCCAGCCATTCATGATCTTTTTTTTTATTTCAAGCACCATCACAACTCACCCGAGTCAAGGAGACCCGGAGGTTATGATATGGGGACACAACTCAACCCAGAGCCACACAGGCCAGCTGCATAGCCTCTCCTTTCATGTCCCCATCTGCTTACAGTGTCACCTGCCATGCCTTTTCCAGTGTATTGCCTCTCTGAAACTACATACCAGAAAAATTATTGGAAAGAGCATCTGTCTACTGCTGATTTCTTATAACCAATTCCTCATCCACACTGTTGCCAATGTCATCTTATGTCTGATTTCAGAATTTATTGCTACTTCATAATTTAGGAAGCCCTGTCACCCAGAAAGCAAGACACAGTGACATGGCCTGATTGAGTGAAGTGGGGGCCATACTTTACTCAAAAATTAAAACCCACAAATTCTCAGGCCCCTTTCAAAACTTGCTGAATCGTTGTTTGGGAAATATACTGGTGGTATACTGGTAAATGTAACAGGTGATACTTATATGTAATCCATATAGAAAGAAATCCCTGCAGTGGGTTACACATATTATCTGTATGTCTCAAGACATATAATGAGCCCATGCTCACTTTAAGTGCAGCCCACAAATTGTTTTCTTAATCAGTTGAAATTACAAATCTGGGAATCTAAGAATCTTAAGTGAGAACTGCAATATTTCAGTTAATATCTGCAGGGTAATGGGCAAGTTGTTTAACTTCCCTCACTATGCTTACCCATTCAAAGATGGAGACAGCAACATTTGTTGAAGAGGCTGTCGAGTCTCCAAATTTTTTTCCAGAGTGGTTTTACCAGCGGCATTCCCACCAGCAGTGGATTAGGGTTCCTTTTTCCCCTCATCCTTGCCAACACATGTTGTTGCTGGTGTTTTTGATGATGGCTATTCTAACAGGGGTGAGGTGGAATCTTAGTGTGGTTTTGATTTGCATTTCCTTTATGGCTAGAGATGGTGAGCATTTTTTCATGTGTTTTTTGGCCATTTGAATTTCTTCTTTTGAGAAAGTTCTATTAAGTTCAGTTGCCCATTTTTTAATTGGTTCATTGATTTTAGGAGAGTTTAATTTCTTAAGTTCGCTGTATATTCTGGTTATCAGTCCCTTGTCTGATGTATAGCTGGCAAGTATTTTCTCCCACTCTGTGGGTGGTTTCTTCAGTTTAGAGACCATTTCTTTTGTTGTGCAGAAGCTTTTTAATTTTATGAAGTCCCATTTGTCCATCCTTTCTCTTAGTTTCTGGGCTGCTGGGGTTCTATTGAGGAAGTCCTTGCCTATACCTATTAGTTTCATTAGAACTAATTAATTAGTTCTATTAGAGTGTTTCCTGCTCCTTCCTTTAGTAACTTCAGAGTTTCAGGTCTGATATTTAGGTACTTGATCCATTTTGAGTTGATACTAGTACAGGGTGATAGACATGGATCGAGTTTCAGTTTCTTGCAGACAGGTAACGTTATGGAAACAACCAAGATGCCCCACTATTGATGAATGGATCAAGAAAATGTGGTACTTGTACACAATGGAATTTTACTCAGCCATGAAGAAGAATAAAATCTTATCATTTGCAGGTAAATGGATGGATCTAGAGAACATCATTATGAGTGAGGTCAGCCAAGGTCAGAAGACCAAAAATCGTATGTTCTCCCTCATATGCAGACTTTAGATCTAGGACAAATGCAGCAATGTGGTTTATTATTATTATTATTATTTTTATTCACATGTGCATACATTATTTGGGTCATTTCTCCCCCACGTCCCCCTCCCTGACCCTCTCCCCTCTTCTTCCCTCAGTTCCAGGCAGGTCCTGTTCTGCCTGTATCACTAGTTTTGTTGAAGAAAAGAGACAAGCCTAATAAGGAAGACAAAGTGTTTTTGCTAGTTGAGTTGAGGATAGCTATACAGAAATATTCCTAGCATTGCTTTCGTGTACACATGTTATAACCATGTTGATTCATCTCTAATTGATCTTTACCCTGGTTACTGATCCCCTTCTCATGATAACCTCTGCTGCTTTAAGGTTTCTGTATTAGTTCCTCTGGAGTAGGGACATCAAACACTTTCATGTTTTGGATTTTCTACCTATTTCTTTATCACTGAAATGTGCTCTCCCCTTATCATGTGATAAAAAACAAAGATGGAGACAGCACCTACTTACTCTCATTGTTATTATAAAGATAAAATGAGACAAAACATAAGTAGAGGCTGATACTGAAGGTGTAATAGGTAATAGCTTACAAGAGACAGTCCTGAATTCTAGAATCATGGCCATGGCCAGTTTGCTCTGTGGTTTACCTACAGCCACGTGAGTCAATGGAGACCTAGATGACCAAAACCCAGATTGGGTGTTTTCCCTGAAGTGATGTAAGTGATTAGTGTAGTCTGGACTTACAATGGAAATTTACTAGGACATGCCCAGAGGAGGGTGCAACAGGGACCCCTACCCAAGGAATAAAGAGGAGTTTTAGCTCCATTGTCAGGAAATTTGAAACCCAACAAACCCAGACTATAGGGAAAGTCCTGGAGCTGAGCAGTGCAGATGCAAAAGTACATTTGAGGTGAGGACTTCCTGGGATAGGAAAAGAGAAAGCTTGAACAAATCAGTCTCAGTTGTCAGCAGCTCTCTGAGCACTTGCACATCAGGGATGGATGCATGAATCAATAGGTCCATATCCTAGAACTAGGATGATTAGATTACATCCTGATACTACAATATTCTTGCTTCTACCAGCTTTCCACCTCAGAGAACCTGCAGAGTCAGGACTTGCCTGATACAATTAGTGTGTAGAATGATTGCAGATGAGATTTCTGGAGGTGAGCTGTGGTAGGCTGGGGTGCAACCCTGGCTATTCAGCCCTAGAAACAGGAGACACACACGCTAGTTAGGTGAGCAGAAGTTTGCAGAAGACTGTAACACAGGGCATTATGAGTAGGTAAGGCTAAATCTTGTTTAGCCAAGGTTGGTGATGCTCAGTTCCAGCTGTAACCTGACCTAGGGTCTGGATAGATTATTTAGGACTCTGGGCCACAGGGAACCCAGACAACTGGAACTAACTTACAGTCCTTTCTGGAATGTTTCCCTGCAAGCATGAGCCTAGCCTCAGGGACTGCCAAGGTCTCTTTTCCTTGTCCATATCCCCTTGGCTTCATAATAGAGGTGTGAATTTGAATTAAGACTTTTAATGTTTTCTATACATAGTGGGGCTCACAGGCTGGTTGGCCAATTCAAATGTATAATTTACCTGCATATGTGCTAACTTCATTATTAATTCCCCTTTTACTTTTCCTCCCTCTGTCTTAGAGATCCTGTGAACATTTCTTTAACATGTGTATTCACATCATAAACTGCCACTCCAGTTTATTTTTCTTCTCTGAGAGCCAAGAATTACCTCAGGGTAACCTCAGCTGTGGACAGACACAAGTGCAAATAAGTGTTCCTGTAGTAAAATCTTTGAAATGAAAAAGTGAGCATCCTTAGAGTCTGGTTGCTTTGAAAGTATGGCAAAGGCTCTTAATGGTTTAGAAAAATCCAGTACAAAGCAAGGATAGACTCAGAATATAAAATTCTGAATTGGTAACAAACCAAAGAAAAGTCATTCACTCATTTAACAGTAATATGGTGGTAAGCATGTCAGATTTGCTTCTTGGGGTTACAGAGCTGAATAGGGAGAGATACTGGTGATAATGTGGTGAGTGTATTCCATTATCCACCTTCTTCTATGCTATTATGTCTGAGGTACTCATTCTCCAGATCTAGGGAGGATTGATTGCTGGTAACAGACAACTCACAGGTGAATCCTTCCCCTAGAGTTACAATCACTGAGACTGGCCAAAGGATTCGGCCAGTACCCCACATCTTATGGGTGCAGGGTCCAGCCACCTTGAAGAAGATCAGAACAATTCTATCTTCAGAACAACCCCAGTACTTGGCTGTGTCTTGTTACAACTGCATCACAGTTCAACTTCTCCCTAGGCCCAGTTCTTTTTCTGTTCATTCTTCTTCCTTCCTCCCTCCCTCCCTCCTTCCTCCCTCCCTCTCCTCCCTCCTTTCTTTTCTTCCTTGTCTTATGTTGTTTTTTTTATTTTTCAATAAGTCCATTGGGTTTTTTTTTTCTTTATTGTTGTGCTAGGTGAGGTACATTGTGGCATTTACAAAGGTTCTTACAATATATAAACTGTATCATACTTGAATTCACCCCCTCGACTGCTCCCTTTTATCCCTCTCCCCCAATTCATGGAACAGTTTCAACAGGTATCATTTTTACATTTACATGCATGTGTACAAAATTTTTGCACCATATTCACTCTCCTACCCCCTTTCTTAGCCACCTCCCCCTCCCACTGGTGACAACCCTCCTTCTTGGGCAGGACCTGTTCTGCTCTCCTGTTCTCTGATTTTGCAGAGGAGATAAGTTAGAAAGAAAAACATGATATTTTTGCTAGTTTTAGATAAAGATAGCTACACAGGGAATTCCTTGTGATATTTCCATGCATATATGTGTTATATTCCCAACTGGTTTAACCGGTTTATTTCCTCTAATAATCTACATTTACTATAGTCCCTTTCTTATGGTGGTTTCAGCTGGTTTAAGATTTCTATATTCATTCTTGCATGGGATTTTTTACAATAAATACTCTGCATTTTTATGGAATAGAGTATGATGTTCACTTATATATACATTGACATATAATTCACATATAAAATATACCCCTTTAATGTGTAAAATTTGATGATTTTTACAAATTTGTACAACTATCACCATTATTTAAGTCTAGAACATTACATTACTCTCTGAAATCCATACCCACCCATAAAAGCTATGTCCCCTTTTACCCCATAGCCACCATGAATCTTTGGGTTTGGACTAGTTATTTTTGTCTCTGGATTTGCTTTTTTAAAAAAATATTTCATATATATATATATGTATAAATATTTCATATATATACATTTATATGTGTAGGTATTATGTGTGTATATATAATTATAAACTATCCAGTCTTTTATGTCTGGCTTCTTTCACTCAGCAGTTTTTACAGGTTCACCATACTGTACCATGAATCTCCACTTCATTTTTATAAACATATGTTAATTTTACAAAGGGTTTTCATTGTGATATTCCCATACATCCATATAATGTACTTTGACCAAATTTACCGTTACTCTTTTTTATCCTCCTTCCCCCTTTTCAAAATGATTTTAATGGGTTTCATTAGTCTATTTTCATACATGTGTATGAAGTACTTTGATCATATTCATCCTCCCTCCCACTGAGTCACCCTTCTCCCTCCCATTGTTTCCAACTTCCAAACTGTCCCTGTTTTACACTCATGTCATTCATCTGCTTTAGGTCAGATTCCACTTATGAGAGACAGCAGGCGATATTTGTCTTTTTCAGTTTGGCTTACTTCACTTAACATGATGATCTATAGTTTCATCCATTTTCCTACAAATGCCATTGTTCATTCTTGTTTATGGCTGAATAATACTTTACTGTGTTTATATACCACACTGTCTTTATCTATGAATTGGTTGATGGGCATCTAGGTTTATTCCTTAGTTTGGCAATTTTGAATTGTACTACAGTAAACATGGGTGTGCAGAAATCTTGTATACTGACTTACATTCCTTCAGATATGTGCCCAGGAGTTCACCATGTCATTTTCAGTGTAAATTTCATTCCATTTTGATATAGTTTTTACAGTACCAAGTTCTAGTTGCTCCAACACTATTGGTACTGTTCAAAACTGTATTCCTTAATAAATCTTCTGTAGAGAAACCTTTGTCTCCAGTAATCAGAGATGACTCAGAGAGTGGCAAATAAAATACGGTGATTGCAGGAGTAGTAGAAGCCTTGTATGAGCACGGTTGACCAAGGAAGGACTTTGAGAATTCTCAAAGGGGAGGCAGCCCTAAAGAAGCTCCTTACTGGTTGAAACTGGAAGGAGTAGACTTCTCTGTTTTCTGTGTTGCTTAAAAAAGTTACACTATTTTATCAAAGAAATTTTTCAGTCACAGGGACCAAAGTAAAGTCAAGTTATTCAAAATATGTTTGGATCAAATTACATCTCCATTTATGATTTTCAGTAGGAAAAGGATAATACAAAGTTGGTAGCAATTGTCATCATATAATATAAAATTAAATATTCCAAAGTTGAGCCTTTCACATGATAAATACAATTATGTTCTGTCAAATTTGTAAAAATGCTTACTACCTATATATTCCAATGTGCAAGATGGACTAGATTTCTGCTTATTTATTTAAAAAAAAATCCAGTTAATGCATTTAGCATACATAATATGGTGTAGATATTTGTTGTTTGATTGCCATTTTGGACATATTTTGGATTATTGTGTTGAATGATAGAGCATGCTTTATGCTCAGAGGTCTAAAGGAAATGTAGTTAGAGAGGGCAAGAGTTGTTCAACAGTTTACTATAATTGAATATATTTGCATTTATATATTTAAATTAAATTTTGATTAGCTGTTTCAAGCTTTGTCAAGCATTAGGAGCTTATAATCATAGACAGTATGGCATGAAGGATACTGTAGTCAGCTAGTCTCTGTTCTCATTTCACATAAAAAGAAACTTCATCTGCAAGAAACGAGTGGAGATGATTGGTCCCAGGTTGTAAATGAATTCACAAGAACCCATCTGGGATCCATACTCCACCACTTCCAGTCCCAGGACTCTTTTTTGCAATAGCTGCAAGAATTGTACCTTGATGCTGTTAATTTAAAAATGTGTGCATTTCTTTTAAGACATTCATGAGTGGGGAGATAAAGGAGGAAAGGGATGTGGCTCTTTCCATCAAAGTATGACACATCTAGGAAGCAGGAAACAGTACAGAGATGAATGTGCCTTACATTTCCCAAATATATACATATTAAAGCCCTAGGAGCCAAAAACAAGTCTCTTACTCAGTGAGGCACAGCCCAAAACAGGTCCTAGAAGGCTGAGCATTAATCAGAGTTCTACCCAGGGCAGCCTGGGTCACCTTTGCTCTTTGGCTCCACATAGAGGGAAAAAAGAACTCAGGAAGAGTTCCTGTAAATTAATACAAGGATTATAGAAATGAAAGAAATCCTTGTTCTGAGGCAGAGTATAGATTTTTCATTTCAATAGTAACTAATTGTCCATATTGGGGATAATTCTGCTATTTCTGATGTTATGAAAGATTTTAAAACAAAATCTCAAAATAGCTTTTATAAATCAATTTCACCTTGCCTTGAAACCAAAACAATAGTTAATTCACTTGAATCAGAGGTATAATAGGTTCAAATAGCAAAATATCTTCCAGAGTCAATGTAAACAAAATAAATCAAAAATAAAGTACTTCATATTTTTATATTAAAAGCAATTTTATGGAAGCCTTTTGTTTCATTGAATTTAAATAAATCATTATAAACCTAATATATGCCTAATATAGTGTCACTATGCGATGATATCCACTTTCAATGGTTTCTATAAGCTTTTGTTCAGTCTTCACATAAATTGTTTTAAAAAGTATTTTGTGGAGGAAAAGGAAAGGGGCAGGGGGAAGGGGGGAGTAATGGCCCAATGATTATATACACATACAGATAAAGGAAATTAAAAAAAAGATGTAGTTTAAAAAAAAAAGTATTTTAGAGTTAGCCACAAAAGATGGAGAACAGCACAGCACCCCGCGTATTGTTTCCAAATGATATTCCTTGAAATTCTGTGTCCTTTGTGTCCTTGAAAATGAAGACTGGCTGTCATTCCCATGATCTATTCTTAGAACAACCAAACTTGGCCCAGTCATGAGGTACATCCTGGTCAAAACATTGGCCAAAGCAAGCATAACATGAGTAAGATTTTTTTGGGGGGGGTTACTGGAGATTGAACCAAGGGCCTAGTGCATACCAGAATGCCAGACAAGTGTCCTACCATTTGAGCCACGCCACTAGACTTTTTGTTTTCATTTTGTTTCTGAGATAGAGTCTTACTAACCTTGCATCAAATTCTTGATCTTCCTGCCTCTACATCCCTAGTAACTGAGATTACGGGTACATGCCACCATGCCTGGAAGTAAGACTTTTATAAGACATATTTGAAAACTATCCTGCTGGGAATGTGCAAAATTCATTTTTCATTTAGAAGTCAGAAACAAGTAAGAGAGAGGTATTTTTTGATTATTTTCTTTTTTTTATTTTATTATTCATATGTGCATACAAGGCTTGGGTCATTTCTCCCCCCTGCCCCCACCCCCTCCCTTACTACCCACTCCGCCCCCTCCCCCTCCCCCCCAAACCCCTCAATACCCAGCAGAAACTATTTTGCCCTTATTTCTAATTTTGTTGAAGAGAGGGTATAAGCCATAATAGGAAGGAACAAGGGTTTTTGCTAGTTGAGATAAGGATAGCTATACAGGGAGTTGACTCACGTTAATTTTCTGTGCGTATGTGTTACCTTCTAGGTTAATTCTTTTTTTTTTTTTTTCATTTTTCTTTTATTATTCATATGTGCATACAAGGCTTGGTTTATTTCTCCCCCCTGCCCCCACCCCCTCCCTTACCACCCACTCCACCCCCTCCCGCTCCCCCCCTCAATACCCAGCAGAAACTATTTTGCCCTTATCTCTAATTTTGTTGTAGAGAGAGTATAAGCAATAATAGGAAGGAACAAGGGGTTTTGCTGGTTGAGATAAGGATAGCTATACAGGGCATTGACTCACATTGATTTCCTGTGCGTGGGTGTTACCTTCTAGATTAATTCTTTTTAATCTAACCTTTTCTCTAGTTCCTGGTCCCCTTTTCCTATTGGCCTCAGTTGCTTTTAAGGTATTTGCTTTAGTTTCTCTGCGTTGAGAGCAACAAATGCTAGCTAATTTTTTAGGTGTCTTACCTATCCTCACCCCTCCCTTGTGTGCTCTCGCTTTTATCGTGTGCTCATAGTCCAATAACATTGTTGTGTTTGCCCTTGATCTAATGTCCACATATGAGGGAGAACATATGATTTTTGGTCTTTTGGGCCAGGCTAACCTCACTCAGAATGATGTTCTCCAATTCCATCCATTTACCAGCGAATGATAACATTTCATTCTTCTTCATGGCTGCATAAAATTCCATTGTGTATAAATACCACATTTTCTTAATCCATTCGTCAGTGGTGGGGAATCTTGGCTGTCTCCATAACTTGGCTATTGTGAATAGTGCCGCAATAAACATGGGTGTGCAGGTGCCTCTGGAGTAACCTGTGTCACAGTCTTTTGGGTATATCCCCAAGAGTGGTATTGCTGGATCAAATGATAGATCAATGTCTAGCTTTTTAAGTAGCCTCCAAATTTTTTTCCAGAGTGGTTGTACTAGTTTACATTCCCACCAACAGTGTAAGAGGGTTCCTTTTTCCCCGCATCCTCGCCAACACCTGTTGGTGGTGGTGTTGCTAATGATGGCTATTCTAACAGGGATGAGGTGGAATCTTAGCGTGGTTTTAATTTGCATTTCCTTTATTGCTAGAGATGGTGAGCATTTTTTTATGTGTTTTTTGGCCATTTGAATTTCTTCTTTTGAGAAAGTTCTGTTTAGTTCACTTGCCCATTTCTTTATTGGTTCATTAGCTTTGGGAGAATTTAGTATTTTAAGTTCCCTGTATATTCTGGTTATCAGTCCTTTGTCTGATGTATAATTGGCAAATATTTTCTCCCACTCTGTAGGTGTTCTCTTCAGTTTAGAGACCATTTGTTTTGATGAACAGAAGCTTTTTAGCTTTATGAGGTCCCATTTATCTATGCTATCTCTTAGTTGCTGTGCTGCTGGGGTTTTGTTGAGAAAGTTCTTACCTATGCCTACTAACTCCAGAGTATTTCCTACTCTTTCCTGTATCAACTTTAGAGTTTGTGGTCTGATATTAAGATCCTTGATCCATTTTGAGTTAATCTTGGTATAGGGTGATATACATGGATCTAGTTTCAGTTTTTTGCAGACTGCTAACCAGTTTTCCCAGCAGTTTTTGTTGGAGAGGCTGCTATTTCTCCATCGTATATTTTTAGCTCCTTTGTCAAAGACAAGTTGGTTATAGTTGTGTGGCTTCATATCTGGGTCCTCTATTCTGTTCCACTGGTCTTCATGTCTGTTTTTGTGCCAGTACCATGCTGGTTTTATTGCTATTGCTTTGTAATATAGTTTGAAGTCACGTATTGTGATACCTCCTGAATTATTCTTTTGACTGAGTATTGCCTTGGCTATTCGTGGCCACTTGTGTTTTCATATAAATGTAATGGTAGATTTTTCAATCTCTTTAATGAATGTCATTGGAATTTTGATGGGAATTGCATTAAACATGTAGATTACTTTGGGGAGTATCGACATTTTTACTATGTTGATTCTACCAATCCATGAGCATGGGCGATCTCTCCACTTTCTATAGTCTTCTTCAATCTCTTTCTTCAGAAGTGTATAGTTTTCCTTATAGAGGTCTTTCACATCTTTTGTTAGGTTTACACCTAGGTATTTGATTTTTTTTGAGGCTATTGTAAATGGAATTGTTTTCATACGTTCTTTTTCAGTTTGCTCATTGTTAGTGTATAGAAATGCTAATGATTTTTCTATTTTGATTTTATATCCTGCTACCTTGCTATAGCTATTGATGATGTCTAGAAGCTTTTGAGTAGAGTTTTTTGGGTCTTTAAGGTATAGGATCATGTTGTCTGCAAATAGGGATATTTTGACAGTTTCTTTACCTATTTGTATTCCTTTTATTCCTTCTTCTTGCCTAATTGCTCTGGCTAGGAATTCCAGTACTATGTTGAATAGGAGTGGGGATAGTGGGCATCCTTGTCTGGTTCCTGATTTTAGACGGAATGGTTTCAGATTTTCTCCGTTAAGTATAATGCTGGCTGTAGGTTTGTCATATATAGCTTTTATAATGTTGAGGTACTTTCCTTCTATTCCTAGTTTTCTTAGAGCTTTTATCATGAAATGTGTTGGATCTTATCAAAGGCTTTTTCTGCATCTATTGAGATGATCAAGTGGTTTTTGTCTTTGCTTCTGTTAATATGGTTTATTACGTTTATTGATTTTCGTATGTTGAACCACCCCTGCATCCCTGGGATGAAGCTTACTTGGTTGTGGTGAATAATCTTTTTGATGTGTTGTTGAATTCGGTTTGCCATTATTTTGTTGAGGAGTTTTGCATCAATGTTCATTAAGGAGTTTGGCCTATGGTTCTCCTTTTTGGACGTGTCTTTGCCTAGTTTTGGGATAAGTGTAATACTGGCTTCATAAAATGTGTTTGGCAGTTTTCCTTCCCTTTCTATTTCATGGAACAGTTTAAGGAGGGTTGGTATCAGTTCTTCTTTAAAGGTCTGATAGAATTCAGCAGAGAATCCATCAGGTCCTGGACTTTTCTTTTTGAGGAGACTCTTGATTGCTGCTTCAATTTCATTTTGTGTTATAGGTCTATTCAGGTGATTAATTTCCTCTTGGTTCAGTTTTGGATGATCATATGTATCTAGAAATCTGTTCATTTCTTTAAGATTTTCAAATTTATTTGAATATAGGTTCTCAAAGTAGTCTCTGATGATTTCCTGGACTTGCATCGTGTTTGTTGTTGTTGATTATTTTCTGATGTTGCTTACTAATGTCTCTGCCTTATCACAAAATGAGAGAAGATTGCAGTAAGAAATCTCTTTCCTAAATCCACTATAAGGATATGAAATAGGCCAGAGAGATAATGCCACTTGTCCTGGGCCTCATGACCAGTGAGTGGCCATGCCATATCTACTTTCCTGGTTTTTTTTTTTTTTCTTGTCATTGAAGGAATGCATAGATTTTTCTCATTTGGCTTTTACATCCTAGAATAAACATGATGCTTCCATAACCCTTGCAAATGCAAGAATGGGACTATTCTGAGTTACTTAATTTTGTAAATAACAGGTAAGATTTTTTACTTGACTGAAATGCAACATTTACAAATCATGAAAGCTTATATGAGGCTAAAAAGTATGATAGTGAGTAGTTATCTAAAGAAAAACAAAAGATGTGAAATTTAACTGCCAAATAAATACAATTACATTTTTTTATATGTGCATACAAGGCTTGGGTCATTTCTCTCCCCTGCCCCCACCCCCTCCCTTACCACCCACTTAGCTCCCTCCCTCTCCCCCCCACCACCTCGATACACAGCAGAAACTATTTTGCCCTTCTCTCTAATTTTGATGAAGAGAGAGTATAACCAATAATAAGAAGGACCAAGGGTTTTTGCTAGTTGAGATAAGGATAGCTATACAGGGAGTTGGCTCACATTAATTTCCTGTGCATGTGTGTTACCTTCTAGGTTAATTCTTTTTGACCTAACCTTTTCTCTACTTCCTGGTCCCCTTCTCCTATTGGCCTCAGTTGCTTGTAAGGTATCTGCTTTAGTTTCTCTGCGTTGAGGGCACCAAATGCTAGCTATTTTTTAGGTGTCTTACTTATCCTCACACCTCCCTTGTGATACAACTAAATTAGATGCCAATATACTCCAGGTTGTTCTCTGTGTACTCAGATGACAGAGCTGTGGCTGCTATGCTGAGCATTTGATGCAAAGTGAAAGGTATTAAATCTACCAAATATAACAAGAAATACATTTAATAAATGGTCCTTCATATTGATGAAAATTTGTCCTGAGGTATAGTACTTCAGAGAAAATGAAGTGGTTTTTAAAAGTAAATTTTATAAGTTTTTCTTTTATCATTCAGAAATTTATTTAACTCTCAGTTATAAAAACCTCCCCTAAAATGTGTATTAATGCAGCTAGAGGTTTATTTTATGTAACAAGTCTAGAAATACAAATGATGGTATCCACAGACAATAAAACATGCTATCAGGATCCAGGAATATTATATTTTGATGGTTGCAGTAACTGTTATTCCAGTGACTCTCAGGTTGTTCAGCTCAACTCAGTACATTTCATTCAATTTCTATTGAGTAACAAGGAGAAAAGGCAAAAGGAAGAGGAACAAAAATAAATTTTGCTGTCCAATAAATTTCTTAAAACCCAGCAAGTCAATTTTGTAGTCCTCATTGGTCAGAGTAGTTCCCAGAAAAACTGGGAAATTCATTTAAAGATATTAGAACGTGCTTACTGTGAAAAACACCTCTATGTGTCTATTGGAAAGAAAATGAGAAGAATAGATTTGGCAGAACGATTGGCAGAATCAGCTACATTAGACCAAAGTGAAAGTCATAGCAAGTACCCTAAGTACTCGCTTCTGACCATAATGCAAATTATGTTTTCATGGCTAGTAACAGCAAACTAACAAAAAGAATGGTACCACGTAGCATAACCATTCCACATCCAAATTCAACTTGACCCCAAGAGATCTTCTCATGGGAAATGAGACCATACATAGTGCATTGTAATGAAGTTACTACACACCACAATCCATGTGGCAGAGCTCAAATGGTACATGGAGGAATATCCCTCCTTTTAAAATATTTCATTAGAAAAACTGGAAATTGGCAACAATCATTAACATTCACAGTGATTTAGTTCTGCTATAAGGTTTTTTTTTTTTTTTGAGCTTGAATGTTTGTGCTACAGTTCTAGGTTTTAAGCATGTGTTCTTGTTAACAGGATTGTAGACTCAATTTTTTCCTTACCTTGTATACACAATACTTCAATGGCATGCATTAGATAGAAAGTCTTTTGTGGACTACACTGACTACAACTCTCCTGACTTTTAAAAAGGTTGACTTGATTGAATCACTGGGCCAAGGGATTGAATCACTGGGAGAGGGAATTGGGACTCTGCACATCTGAATTCTTCCCTTGCCTTTGCCATATGTCAGGTTGATGAACTTGAAAAAAAATATTGAATACTTTTAAGCTGATCATCAAAAATTACTGAAAGTCACTATTTCTCCTTTGCACAGCAGGTCTCAATGGTTTTCTATAATAAATGGTTTAATATGTGATCCGTATAATCAGAGAGTCAATGAATCTCAGTTTGGAAGAACCATGTAATCAAGGCCTTACAGGTACTTGGCAGTGAGACCAGCCATGTTGAGGCATAATGAATGAAAAAGCTGAGCAGATAAAGTAGAGTTAAATTAAGGTGAATCTTAAAGACAAATTAAAGTGTCCAGTGTTGATGTAATTAGAATTAGGGGACTACGTATGCTATTTGAGTGATGGTGTGAGAAGATGAGAAATAGCAGCTGAAAGGCCTATCTGACAGATGGATAAGAGAGACTGGTTCAAATTATATTTTGGAGTCTGGGGAGTAACCTGGAGATAAATACATCTAAATCCTTTGAGTTTTTGCTTGTTTGTGTGATTGCAGCTAGCACTGACTATAATTAATCACTTTGGCAGAATAGACTACTTCTAAATTAATTATCCCAATCTCAAAGTCAATCAAAAGCTGCATTTCAGTTGGTCTGTGCACAAGGTTGTGCCAAAGTTGCAGGTATCAGGATCACTGTGTCTCAACCAATGATATATTTGCCTGTGGGTGCACATGGTAGGACAATTCACCATAAACATAATCAAATACCTACTCCAGATGTGTTTTCCATTCCTATCAGGAGCTAAGTTCTGTATATTCTTATGGTGATGATGGAACTAATTAAGAAGGTGGCATTGATAGTAACATGACACTTTCCCACTTGCATCTTTTGACCATTTTTGAATTGCAGATGAAGCAAAAGCTAGAACTTCTCATCTTTGGAGAGCCACAAATAATGTTACTATATTAGAAATTTAGAATACACCTGAACTGTTCAACTTTGTGTCCACACATGTATGCTAAACTTCTTTGTCTGGAAATCCTTTTTTTGTGTAATTTCCATTAACACCTTCAAAACAATGTAGAAAAGTGTATTTGGTTTTAACCAACAGAGATTTTTTTTCCCTTCTGGGACAGTGGCTCAGAGTTTAGTTTCAGTAGAATCTTGAAGTTTGAAGTTCTGAATCCCAAACTTATCTTGATCACATGTTAAATAGATGGCGTTTTTATTTATTCATCAGCATTTCCTCCTCTATAAATCACAAGGCTCAAAAAAAGACTATGAACACAGGGGCGATTTTTAATTATTCCACCTCATTGGAAGTTATATTCTGGTTTGAAGTGTACTTATGCCTGCTTGTCTATGTTGCCACAAAAACCAATGTAGCTCCTAAAACCAAAGACAAAGGTACCCATTTAGACAAAATTTTATAGTAAGATTGTGTCTTCAAAGCTATGGACGGCTTCATATTATGGAATAGGAAGAATCAACACAAAACCATCAAAGAATACATCCACAATTGTATGGAGATCTCTGGTAAGAGCTACTAATTGGAAAGGTTGGGTCCTTGGCTGAATCTGCCTGCACATATGTTCTGCTTGGCTGGAACTGCATTTGTAAAACAAATTGAATTGGAATTCCTTTGCTAGTCATAGTACCCACTGATATTTTTTCTATCTCCCACCAAACCACCCCCTACCACTGCTAATTATTGGCCTAACATCTTACTCAAGACTTGCATGTATGTCCTTGCCTGATTCCTGGCAGCACTGGACGCTGCTAACCTTCTTCTAAGCAATGTGCTTGATTATCCTGGCCAATGATATAAACAGGTGTTAATCAGTGTCATGGAGGCACTGAAGAGACTAGACCCAGGCAGTGTCTTAACTGACCTAGGTAGACCTCCCTGTACAGCCCTTGGCTCATTCTAGCTGAGCAGGGAGGCTACTTACCTGATAGGACAGAGATCTATGGTTGAGACTGCTGACCTACAGCCTATAAGGAAACACACAGCCAAAAAGAATCTGCCTCAACCTGAAATGAGTTGACTATCCAGGTTACTGTGTGATAATTATTTAATTAGAAGTAACATTGGAAAAACCCTTGATCTTATGCACCACTGTTTTTAGACATGTTTTATGTACCATTTTATGAAGTATCATTTTGAGAGAACTCTGTCTGAGAGAGAAGTGATTTGTCCAAGGAGTATAGCCAGGACCAGAGCCAACATTGCTGTTCAAAAGCCTTATGTGTCCCCTGCATTCCTGACCTTGTGGGAAGAGATTATCAATGACATGATTTTCTTGTAGAGAGGACTTCATTACACACATGAGTTTCCAAATTGTTTTTGTTGTCTACCCGATGTCAAGAAAGACCTGCCTTGTAGATGTTGTCCTAGAACTCTGATTTTCTCTCTTCGCAATGCATTATTTGGAGCCCCTGCTAGAGAGTGTCATGAAAAACATCCTGTTAGAAATGTATAGATTACTACCATTGGCAAAGTAAAACAAAAGAAGAAAAGAAAATTCTGTTAAAATATCACTCTTTGTACAATATAAAAACTCTGACCCTAGGAGCACATGACCCTCATCTGTCAAGTCAGGTGAAGACAGGACCTTAGCAAAGCCTCAGCCAGAATTTTTGGCCAAGATCTCAAACTCATAACTGACATCATTTCAGGTGAAATATCTCCACTCCTCATTGCTGACCAACCTATGCATCCTGTTTCCCTTTAACCATATTGAATATTCACTGCCATCTATACACTGTCATTTTCCAGTTGTGAGAGTACCAATTGGCATAATCATTTTGGAAAGCAAATGCACAACATGTAATAAAATTAATATAAGACAATACAAAAGGAGTCCATTTTCATGATTCAATAACCTCAATGCTGAGAAATGGAAATGTACTGAAAGACTTATACCAAGGATGTAATAACATTGCACACCTATTTATTATAACAACTCTTCAAAAATGGGAAACAGGAAGGGATTGTTTGCATAAATAACCATGTTGACACATGATAAAGTATTATTCAGTTATAATAAAATGATGCATTTGAAAGATACATTTAATAATGTGACAGGATGATGTATGGCTCAAATGGTAGAGTGCCTGTGTAGCAATTGCAAGACCTTGAGTTCAAACCCTAGAACCACAAAAAGAAATTAATGATGTGATAAAGTGCTGAATACATAATGCTAAGATGGAAAGAAAATACACATATAATAGCATGTATATATTATGGACATTACAGGCCTCATTAGCCAGTAGATACAAAGAGAGCACATTAAAGTCCATATTGCAATAGTATTAGGATGTTAAAACCTTCTTACAAAGCAAATGTATACCTGTGCTTATACCAAATTGAAGTAGACCATTTCACCCTCTCCTAGTCTCCTTGTCAAGAGACTACTGTGGATGCTTTCATTGCAACTCTGGTATCTGGATAACCTGGACCTTGGGGATGGCATTCTATTAGAATAGAGTTATCCTTAATTCTGAAGTTTTGCTTGGCCTCTAACTTGGAGTCAAGAAGAAAACAAAACCTTAATGCCTACCATTCTACATCACAAGAGTAGGGTGATTATAGTTTAAAACAATTTATTATATATTTTATAAAGCAATAGCTGAATTCAAAACCTCCCAACACAAAAAAATGGTAAATGTTTATGGAGCTAGAAATGCTAATTGTCCTTGATTTGATCATTGCACATTGTATACATGTATCAAATTATCACCTAAAAATATGTACAATTATTATGTTTCCATGAAAAAAAGTATGACCATTTGTAGGGTATTCTATCCATATCAACTATTTGCAGATATCACCACTCATTCTTTTTAACACAGAGTGGCAACAGATCTACTTAGCATTCTGCTAAGCTCCCTTTCACCTGAAATGCTATTGTTCTACCACAACCCTACAAAGGCATGGTGTCTTGATCCTGACTCAGTCTCAATACCCAAATGAGGCACTGTTGTTCACTAACAGATGTCACTAACATTGCCTGCCTACCAAGTTTCTCCATACTGCTTCTTATAGTTGCATTTCATCTGCCCACCTGTTTGGACTTCTCTGAAGCTAATTTCTTGCCTGGCCTCCCACCAGTTGCCTAATAATATCCTACTTGCTGGAACTCCTGTTCCACCTGCCCCCTTAGAGATTCTCTGAACAGCAACAGCTTCAGCCAACCCTCCAGCACCAAACCAACCACAGCAGACCAGTCTTGTTCCAAGTCCAAAAGTTTTTGGGTATATTGAGCTATCATTGAGGTTAACCCTGTCATGTTTGGCCATCATACTTTGATAATTCTGAAAACATTATACATCACGGCACACATATTTTAAACTTTTTCTAGAATAAACTCTTCCATTCTTCCAAATCTTCCATTTCTTATCCATGAGTATTTTGTCTCCCCAAGTTAAATTATTTGGAATGAGTGAGCAGCTGCAATTTCAGTGTATTTTTGACAATTAAGAACTGAGAAGAGAAAAATATATGGCTGATTTAATATTTTTGTCTTTCAATCCTTTGCACAGTGGAGAATGGAAGTAGAGCTAGGATGTAGAAAATAATAAAGTTAATTACTTTTTACATTCCTTTGTGTGATATACCATATCTTTTTTTAAAAGTATAGATCAGGAGTGCAAATGAGTTCTGTCACCCTGGGTAAAACCACACTCAGATTATCAATTATTATAAGTGCACTGTGTATTTGTCCTAATGGAGAGTAAGCACTATGCTATCCTGAACAGGTGTTCTTGACTCTCAAGCGCCACCTCCTTTGAGGTTTTTTGGCCTTTGACTATTCTAAAACTGTGCCCACTGATTTCTTCACCTATCCTTTGCTCTTACTCTGCGACACATGCCAATTTAGACTTGTGGCAGGAAGAACTTAAATTACTAAGCTGTTGACTTATGAGACTAATACTAAGTAAGTCCTCTGCACTCACTGTGGCCTTTTAATTCTCCAGCCTCAGTCCCCAGGGTGCTCCCATGGAGACAGTTTCTTCCCCCAAGCCACCACTCTAGCAAATGTCACAGAGATAGAGTAACAGTGAATTGCAAATAAAGACAGCTAAGAATCATTTGGCATTTGAGGAAAGCCATAGCATAAAACAGGGTCACTGAACTTAATAAAAAGGAAAAGTTAAGAGAGCCAAAGAAATGTCACAAAGAGCTGAATCTTCTTGAGATGGATAGTCTTTATTCCTTAATATCATTAACTACTCAAGGTTCTACCACGTTTCTCTGAGGAGAGAACCTACTCTCTCCTGTTAATTAAAAAGAAACTCACCCATTCCTTCCAATTTAAGGGATACATAGGAGAGTCCAAGTATCTAATTCCTCAGAGATGACCTGACTACAGTATTTCCAAGATTGGCTTGGTCATTTTTCCTTGGGTCCTTCTTGCATCAGATTTTTGGGGTTGAAAACACACTTGTAGTCACATTTTGAAGTCAGGTTCTCCTCTGGTTTTTTTGGAGATATGAGCTACATTTTCAATATAATCTTTTTTCATTTTCAGAGATGTTAGGGAATTTAATACATTTAATAGCAACATGTATGTGTGTATGTGGAGGTTGCAGAATAGGTATTGACATGAATGGCTCACTACTTGAAATTCAGTCTTACATGCTCAGAGGGATCTCTCTGAAGAAAGGGATATATAAATATATCTGTATATATATCTTGAGCCATGCCCTCAGATCTTTTTGCTTTATCTTTTTATAATTTTATTAGGATATACACAGGGGGGAATTTATAGTGACAATTCTGATTAGACTTATATTGTATATTAGTTACATTGCCCCCATCATCTCTCCCTCTCAACCTCCCCCTGCCCTACTTAAAGCATTTGCAAGAGGTTTCTTAGTTCTGTTTCACATAAGTATATGAAGTCTATCATCTATATACTGTCACCTTAATCTCCTTCATTCACCCTCCCCCCTCCCAGTAGTCCTCCCTCCACACACACACTGTACCTATTTTATAGTCCTGTTATCCATTATTAATGTTTAAGTTAATGTTCAAAGGGGTGTCTCAATGTATGCCCACTGTGGGTGTACTTTACTTTGGTCCACTCAGCCCTTTCTATCACTCTCCATTACACCTTTACCTCCCAACACCCATTTTTCAATAACTTTCCATACACATTCTTATATCCTCTACCTTCACATCTTATGTTATATGATATTACTGATGCTCTATCATTATCTTTTCCTTTCCTTTCCCTCTTTCCCTGAGTTCCATAGAGTAGTTCTACTATTACAACCATCTTCTACATCTGAGTTTGTATATAATCATGCTTGTTTTTGTGTATATGTTAATCTTTTGGATCTATCTTCCATGTGTGAGAGAAAACATGTGGCCGTTGTGTTTTTGAGCCTGGATTTTTTCACTTAACATGATATCCTCCAATTGCATCCATTTACCTTCAAACCACATGTCATTATTCCTTATGGTTGAGTAATACTCTATTGTGTATATATGCCACATTTTCTTGATCCATTCATCAATTGCAGGGCACCTGAGCTGTTTCCAAAGCTTGGCTATTGCCAATAGTGCTGTGATGAAGGTCTTTTTTGCTTTAGTTATTTTTAAAATAAGGTCTTGTGTTTTTTTCTGAGCCAGACTGAACAGCAATCCTCCAATGTATGCCTCCCACATAGCTGGGATGACATGTGTTGCACAACACTCAGTTTCTCTCTGGCCTTTTATAAAGAATATTTGCTAATCATTGGTTTAGTATATTAAGAATTACCAATGTACAGGACACAAGAAAAGAATAGAAACTAAGACTTACCAGATGCTTTCATGGCAAAGTTTTCTTAGAAGGACAAGATAACATCATGGAGTATACATATACATGGATCAATAAGCAGAAGAAGATGCATACATTCACAAACACAGGTGCAGATGCTCCTCTGTGTACAAATTTTCAATTAAGTAGCCATTTTTTGCAGTCACAAAATCACTCCTAAGAGCCAAAATTCAATAACTTGCATGATAAATATTTTTGTATTGACCATTGTTATTTTCTTAGACTATCCTCTGATTGCTAAAATTGTGCTGAGTTTGAAGGATTCCTTTCAAAACTGTTTTTTAATTCAGTATATACAAAGTCAGGATAGTTTCAAAACTACTGGGAAGCAGAAGCATATAATTATGTAAGAAAGAAACTACAACTGGTAGTAAAATAAAGGGAATATGATGATTGCTACTTGATAAATATTTGGACTCTAATCATGATTTTGAAGGATAAAGAATGTAATGTGTGCAAAAATTAGGAGGATAAAATCCAGAATAACCAGCCAGGACAGAGGGAAGCTAATAAACTAAAAAAATATTGTTTTGAATATGTTCAGAGCATTGACAACAATGCAAATATCCGTTGGCTTAATGACAGTTCAAGAAAACAACAGCAGTTTCAGCATGAAAGTCTCATCATGGCTCAGAAGGTGATTACAAAGCGCTTATGGTGCACAATAGTTTAGTCGAGAGGGTTCCTTGTAGAGTTGAGAAAATCATGGTGTCTATGACACAGCCCTTTGGCTGCCCAGAAACAGTGCTAATAGGTATCTACAGATGTTCAGGGTATGTGGAAATTGGCTTCTTTTGAAAAATAAAATCACAGTTCGGCCTAATAGAAGGTTTATTATGAAGGAGAAGCAAGGTATGTGCCACATTGCAAAGATCTGGAGTGTTTACTGATGCTGTCAGTTGGTGCTAATTTGCTTAGTGATAAGTTAAAATCCCCTTTGTAACTTTGGTCTTTTCAACAAAAGAACTGAAGACAGGTGTTTAGAAACTGCTACAATTGTAAATGGCTATACTTTTGCTTATCTATATAGCAGAAATAGAGAAATGAGTCAGAGAGATGGATGTACAGATTATAAATGAACCTTGAAGATTTCTGTGCAGGTACAGTATGAGGCAGAGTATAGAAAATAGTATCAGCATCCACAGAAATGTCCAAACATAGTTACCATACCTGGTAGTACTGTGTTTCCTCCACGAAGCACTGCAAAGACAGAAAGAAAAGATGTTTGTACCATTCACAGTACTTTCAAGAGGACATTTTTAAGTGTCTTTCAGTGTGGTCACAACAGAGGCCTTCCTCCTTCATATAGAGAAGTTTATCTTCAAGCCACAGTGGGGAAGTTTCTGTCTATTTCATGATAACAGATTCATACACATTCAAAATTTGGAAAAGTTAGTGCACAGTGGAAAACTGGGTTGAAATGTAAAATGCATCATGCCTTACTGTGTCACTGTTCAATAATGTGGTTTCTTTTTAATTTTTAAAGGGAAATTATTAAAGTTCATAAAATGTTTATGGATATTCACTTCATTAATACCACAGCACCAAGTGTGCTTCATTTCTGTTTTACATATGCAAATACATATTTATATATAATATATGTTTTTATATATACTATATATATGTAAATATAACTGTGAACTCTAAATTAGAATTTTACTAAGAAATACTTGAAATTTGAATTTGAATTAGAATTTGACTAAGAAATATCTGAAATTTCAATTATAATCAGCCAAATCTACAATACATTCTTTAGGAAAATTACCTTTTCTTAAGACAGGAATAAGAAAATATTTTAATATTCAGTTAGTAACAAATGGTGACTAGGTCAAGAAAATTGAATCAAAGCTTAGAAGCTTGATACTGTATGTTAAACTTCTACCACAATTAGGCCATAAGATAAATGCAGATTAAACATTTTTGCAGCATTTTCTTTTTACAAACTCAATAAATATTCACTATACAATATTTGGAAAATAAGTATAAAAGACTTTCAACAATTCCATCACCAAGATTTACGTTACAAATCATTACATTTCCAGTCCTTTTTCTAGTATGTGTGTTTTTAAAAATATAGACATTAATCAGTCCTGGTTGCTGTTCTTTTTCAAAAACTCTTATAAGTAATCTTCCTATTTCTAATTGTAATTAGAAAAATTTAAATGACTTTATTATTTTTATAAAATGTTATATGTTATTGAAAAATTTTATAATATATGCAAAAGTAAAGAGATTCATACATGTATATGGAAGTGTATGTATATATACATATCTGTGTGTGTGTAAAAAGACAAAAGTCAATATTATTCTTAATCTTAAAACTCAATAATCAATGCATTTAAATTTTAGTGAACATTCTACTAAATGCCACTCTATTTATTCAGATTTATCCTATTTTTTAAATCCTGAATACATAGTGATTTCTCCCATTCTGATCCACTATCACAAGTTTATTCTAGATTTCCCTCTTTCATTGTTCATAAATTCTTTCTCCAACAGTGAAAAACATGGCTTTCATTTTCTAAAATGTATTTATTTGTTCAGTCCTATTATGTACATAAAGAATACTAGAATTGTTAACCTACACTTTTATAAAATACAAACTTATAAACTGGAATACAGTACAATATTTGTGTACAAAAAGGAGTTGGTAATTTTTTTCTGGATGAAATAATAAATACTAGGAAATGGAAATCTTAGATTATGGACACAGTTATCCCAATTAACTTATTTATTTTGTTGTACTCACATAGGACTTAAATAGCTCAAAACTAGAATTATTAAAGAGGATAGTCTTTGGTACTTTTCTGAATGGTATAAGAAAATTATAAATTCTCAGTGAATTAACACGAGGGTTTATTTTTCTCTTATGTCATCATGAACATTCTGTTTTTCATAGGACATTACCTTTCTTTGTTGAAATCTGTATCTCAAGTCATCTTAAAATGGTCAGGGTGGCTGGGCATGGTGGTGCACATTTTAATCCTAGCACTTTGAAGACAGAGGCAGGAGGCTAGAGAGTTGGAGGCCAGCCTGGGCTACTTAGCAAATCCCTATCTCAACAAAATGATTATCATTATAATTATATAAATACATGTTATGCTATTTACCTTAGAGAATTGGCTCACAAGAGTGCAGGGTGGTCGAGTCAGAAATTTGCAGGACAGGCGAGCTGACTGGAGATTCAGGCAGAAGTTAATGCTCATCTCCAAGCATAACTTCTTCCCCAGGAAACCTCAGCTTCTGCTCCTAAGACTTTCAACCAATTATGGCCCATAGCCTACCCACACATCTATTGAGGATAATCTCTCACTTAAAGTCAACTGATTATAGATGTTAACTTCATCATCAAAACACCTTCTAGCAACAACACCTAGATTAGTGCTTGATTAAATAACTTTAGCCTAAGAAGGGAAACATTTTAATGAACACAAAGCCTTGTCTGTACCAAGTAGGGATACTCATTTGCTTGTTCCCTGGTATATCCCAAGCATCTAGAAAAGCACATATTTTGTCTGATTACTAAGTGCTAAGGTTTGAGTCTCCCTTCCAGAATTTAGGTAGAAATTTAATTACCATGCTAACAGAATTAAGACCAGGACATTCAAGATGTGTTTGGGTGGCTAAGAGATAGCTCAATAGTAAAGACTATTTAGCATGTGTGAGGACTTGTGTTCAATCCTTAGCACCAGAAAAGAAGGAAAGAAAATGTGACTAGATTACAGGTCATGAGGGCTCATGGAATAGAGTGGATCGATGTGTCATTATGTGGTTATAAAAAGTTGAGTTTTGCATGCTTTTGCTCTTACTCTTATTCTTTGACCTTCTTCCATGCAAGAAGGCTGTCCTCAGATGGACATCAGTCCTCTGTGTTAGACCTCCCCAATGCCAGAACTGTGAGCCAATAGATTTCTGTTCAACACTAATTGCCTACTCTGTTGTTTTCTGTTATAACAGCACAAAATGGACTAAGACAGGGATGTTAAGAGGGGATAGTGCCAACGTAAAAAAAGTAATAGATACTAGAAATTTTGGAAAAATAACTCAAGCATGGCAGTCGTTAAAATAAATATGAATAACTAGATTCTACCATTAAATGTTAAAGATTAACTTAGAGTAGAAGGCACTATTAATTGCTATTTAAAAGAAAAAAAACTTTAGTGATCACTGAAAATAAAGTGAAAAGGGTGGTAAAGAGATACTAATCAGTTACATTTGTAAAAATAGGAAAACATAAAGTTAAGAAAGAGTATTAATGATAGGAAAATACAAGGTAAAGTTAATGAGATAAAAGACACGTTAAGTAATGATAAAAGCATAATTTATCCAGGTGATACCAACATAAAGCAATCTCCACAGTAACTAAATATATGAGCCAAAATGCACTAAATAAAAATAGGTTGATACAAATATAATTATAATGGAAATGTACAGCAAGTCTTTTGTCATAGTTAAAGAGATCTGTAGCTAAATATATATGATACCAAAAATTATCTAAGTCCATTGATGCTGAGTGTTTAGGTCAAATTTCTGCTACATATTAATGAAATAAATCGTGGACAGTGGCAGAAATTATAAAAACTAGCTAGCTAATATATTCTGGTGAGTGACCTTTTAAATGTGCCTCATTTTAATTTCAAAAACATTTCCACAAGTGCTTTTGAAATTATACACACTGATGGACCTTGTGATGGATACTATGTATTCATCCAAATATGCAGGAAGATGTTTTGATCAGTGAAAAACCACAACTATGACATAGGTCACTAAGACTATAGTGGAACTGAAAATCCCTCTCACCGAGTGACATTGTAGCCATGGCAAAGCATTACTCACATGTTTATGGTGAAGCTGGTGTAAACAAACCTACTATGCTGGTAGTTGTATGAAAGTATGACAGTATGTACAGAGTGTACAACTTCATAATAAATGACTGTTCTCACTTAATTATTCATCATACTACATTTTTAATATTATATTATTTTCTATTTGTAAAGAAATTCAACTGCAAAGCAATCTTAGGCAGGTTATTTAGGAAGAATCCAAAAGAAGGCATTATTGTCCTAGATGACAGGTATTATAAGAGCTTCCACTGGAGTAAAATGTGGAGGTGGAAGACAGTGATACTAAAATCTTGGCCCTATGTAGGCAAAGTCTAATTTGTGTTTGTGCCCAAGTTTTTAGCAAAATATTTATTAAGTAAAGGTAAATGAATAAAACATTCATTGAGACAATATGTATATATCGCTATGTGGTAATTATAATTCAAAACGTGTACAATGTATAACAATCAGAGCAATAAGGATTTCCATTTCTTCAAACAATGGTCATTTTTATGTATTAAGAATTTCATAATTTTAAAATGTATTGTAGATTGTTACCCTATTGTGCTAAAGAAGAATCAGAAGTAATTCTTTCTCTTCAGCTATGTTTTAGTGCTCCTTATTGAACTTCATTCCTTCTCTTTGTCCCCTGCCTTTCCAGTGCTCCTTATTGAACTTCATTCCTTCTCTTTGTCCCCTGCCTTTCTCAGTCTCCAGTGACTAATATTTCATTCCCTTCTACAAGACTGATTCAATAGTTTCCAAAAATGAGCCAGAGGTATGTGGCATTTGTCTTTCTGTGTCGGACTTATTTCATTTAACATAAAATCTTGGTTTAGTTACAGCCATGTCATTGCAAATTACAGGATTTTGTTCTTATAGTTGAATACTATTCCATTGTGGATACATACCATGTTTTCTTTATTCTTTCATCCACCGGTAGTTTCCATATTTTAAACTTTGTGAATAGTGACACAGTAAACGTAGAAGTACAAGTGTCTTTTTGGCAATATATATATACTCTGTGATGCAATCCTGGATCTCATAGAAGTTCCAGTTTTATAATTTTTGAGGAATAACATCATGGTTGAACTAATTTATATTACCACTGACTGTAAGATTTCCTTTTCTCACAATCCTCACTAACATTTTTTTTTGTACTTTTAGTGATAGCCATTCTAGCTGGTATCTAACTGTGTTTTTTTTTTCAAAGACAAAGTTGACTTTATTTTTTTGTCATTCTATTTTATATATATATATATATATATATGAAGCCCATCAACCATATTCCCTCACCTTCATCTCCTCTAGTCACCCCACCCTTCTCCCTCCCACAAGTACCACCCATACACTATACCTATTTTACAGGCCTGTCTTTCATTTTTAATTCCAAATTCGATGTTCAAAGGAGTTTCTTGATATATTCCCAACTGTGAATATATTTAACTTTGTTCAGTTCAACCCCCTCTGTTACTCTCCTTTACCCCTTCTCTCCGACCCCACATTGTTCAATAACCTTTAGTACATATCGTTATGTCCTCTACCTGCATAGATGTGATGCATTTCAATATTGTTGACTTTCTGTCATTCTCTTTTCTTTTCCCTCCTCCCAAGTCCCACAGAGTAGTTCCACTGTTACAAACATATTCTACATATAAGTTTGTGTATGGTCATGTTTGCTTTTAGGTATAAGTTTATCTTTTGGATCTGTCTTCCACCTATGAGAGAAAACATGTGCCTTTGTCTTTCTGAACCTGGATTATTTCATTTAATATGATGTCCTCCAGTTACATTCATTTACCTTCAAACCACATGTCACATGTCAGTATTCCTTATGGCTGAATAAAACTCCATTGTTTTATATATATATATATTGTGGATATATACATATATAGATATAGATATAGATCACATTTTCTTAATCCATTCATCAGTTGTAAGGCATCTGGGTTGTTTTTATTGTTTGGCTATTAATGAACAGTGCTACAAAAAACATTGGTGTACAAGTGTCTATTGTATCCTGACTTACATTCCTTCAGGTATATGCTCAGGGGTATCACTGGATCATATGGCAGTTTTAGTTTTTTAAGGAATCTCTGTACCACTTTCCATAATGGTTGTATTAATTTACATTCCCACCAACAGTACATAAGGGTTCCTGTTTTACTACATCCTTGCTAATATTTGTTGTTTTCCTCATGATAACCATTCAAACTGGGATGAGATGAAATCTTAGTGTAGTTTTGATTTTCTTTTCTTTTATGGTCAGATATGTTGAGTATTTATTCATGTATTTAGTAGCCATTTGTAGCTCTGCCTTTGAAAATTCCAAATTCAATTCTTGTGCCCATTTCTTCATTGGGCTGTTGATTCTTTGGGGGGTTGAGTTTTTTGCGCTCCTTGTAGATTCTGGATATTAGTCCTTTATCAGATGAATAGCTGGCAAAGATTTTCTCCCAGTCTATGGGCAGTCTTTTAAGTCTAGTGAATGTTTCTCTTGCTGTGCATAGCTTTTTCGTTTGATGCAGTCTCATTTGTTCATCCTTTCTCTTATTTGCTGAGCCATTGGAGTTCTATTTGGGAAGTCATTGCCTATGACTACATGTTCCATTATATTTCCTACTACTTCATTTTGGTTTAGATTTGCATTTCCCTGATGATTAATGAGATTGAGCATTTTTCACATACTTGTAAGCCATTTGTATGTATTCTTTTGAGATATGACTGTATAGTTCTATAGCCCATTTTAAAATTTGAATTATTTGGATTTTTGTTGTTGTGGTACAGCTTTTTAAATTTCTTACATATTCTGAATATCGATCCTATTGGATGAATACTGTGCAAACATTTTCTCCAATTCTGCAGGTTTTCTCTTAATTTAGTTGATTATGTCTTTTGCTGTGCAGAAGTTTCTGAGTTTGACATGATCTCATTTGTCTACTTTTACTTTGGTTACCTATGTCTTGGGGGTTCTAGTTCAAAAATTATTTTCTACACCAATGTCTTGAAGTGTTTCCCCTACTATTTCTTATAGTACTTTCGTAATTTTGGGTGTAACAGTTAGGTCTTTGGTCCATTTTGAGTTGATTTTTGTGTACAGTGAGAGGAAGAGATTTAATTTCATTGTCTTGTATAAGCATGTCCAGTTGCCACACCATTTGTTGAAGAGACTGCCTTTTCTCCAAATGTGTTCTTGGAACTATTGTCAAAAAACATTTGCTCAAAGAATGTGGATTCATTTATGGGTTCCCTATTCTGTACCATTGTTCTTTATGTCTGTGTTATGGCAGGTGATGCATTTTAGGTTGCAGTAGCTTTGTAGTATTCTTTGATACCAGATATTGTTATGTTATGATGCCTCCAGCACTGTTGCTTGTTTTGCTCAGAATTACTTTGGCTACTAGGTCTTTTTTAGTTCCACATAAATTTTAGCATTGTTTTTTTTCTATTCTGTGAGGAAAGTTGTTGCTATTTTGATGGGACTCACATTGAATCTATAGATTGCTTTGTATAAAGGGCGTACTTTAGCAATATTAATTCTTCTGACTTATGAACACAGGATATCTTTCTATTTTGGGTACTCATCAATATTTCATAATTTTCATTGTAGATATCTTTCACTTCCTCAGATAAACCTATTCCTAAATACTTTTGTTTATAACTTTTTGCTGTTGTGAATGGGTAGTTTCCTGACTTCTTTTTTAGCAAGCTCCTTATTTGTGTACAAAATGCTACTTTTTGTATGTTGCTTTTATGCCCTGCAACTTTACTGAATTCATTTATAAGTTCTAACAGATTATGATGGAGTGTTTAAGAGTTTTCTGTGTATAAATTCATGTCATCTGCAATCATGGATGATTTAACTTCTTCCTTTCCAATTTAGATGTCCTGTATGTCTTCTTGCACAATTGCTCTGGCTAAGACTTCTAATACTATAGATTAAATCAAAGTGGTGAAAGTAGACATCCTTGTCTTGTTCCAAAATTTATAAGAAATACTTTTAGCTTTTTGTTCTCAATATCACATTGGCTGTGGATTTTTCATACATAAACTTTAACATTTTGAGATATGTTTCTTCTATATTCCATTTATTAAGAGTTTTCATCAAGAAGAAATATTTGGTATTATCAATTGCTTTTGCTACATCCGTTGAGGTGATCATCTTTTTGTCTTTTTGTCCTTCAGCATGCCTTATCATGTTTATTGATTTGCATATATTGAACCACCCTTGCATCTCTAGGATCATGGTATGTGAATTTTTGATGTGCTGTTGAATTCTATTTGCTAGTATTTTATTGAGATATTTTGTATCTAGGCTCATCTGGTATATGGGTATATAGTTTTCTTGTTTTTCAAGTCTTTGTCTGATTTTGGTATCAGAGTAATATTGACTTCATAAAAAGAGTTTGTCAGAATTTCTTCCATTTCATTTTTTTGGAATACTTTAAGAAGAATTAGAATTATTTCTTCTTTGATGTTTTGTAGAATTCAGCAGAAAAGCCATCAGGTCCTGGATGTTTTTGAGATGGGAGATTATTAATTACTGCTTCAATGTAATTACTCATGAATTGATCTGTTAAGATTTTTTATTTCTTTTTAATTCAATTGTGGGTTGTATGTGTATTGGAATTTACACATTTCTTTTAGGTTTTCCAACATAATTATTCAAAGTAGTTTCTTATGATCCTTAGTATTTCTGTTCAGTTGTAATGTTTCCTTTTCCTTCTCTGATTTATTTGAGTGTTCTCACGTTTTTTTCTTGGTTAGTCTTGCTAAAAGTTTGCCAAATTTATTTATATAATCAAAATCAAACTCTTTGTTTCATTGATCTTTTGTAATTTTTTAAGTTCAATTTTATTTAATTATTTTCTGCTTTAATCTCTATTTCATATTCCTCCTACTTATTTGGGATTTCTTATTATTGTTGATTTTTAGTTTTGTCCTACTATGGTATGAGCAAATACATGACATGATTTCAATTTTTTAATGTTTTGAGACCTGATTTGTGGTATAATACGCAATCTACTGTGGAGAGTGCTTTATACACTGATGAGAAGAATGGTATTCAGCTGTTGTTGAATGAAATGTTCTGAAATGTCTCTTGGTTGCATTTGTTTTATAGTATGAAATAACTCAAGTGCTTCTTTTCTGATTTTGTATTTAGGTGATATGTTCCTTGAGGAAAATGTGTTGCATTAGAGTCTATCTCTTCTTTTAGATCTAATATTATTTGCTTTATATATTTGGGTAGTACTATGTTGGGTACATGTATATTTACAATTCTTATATTTTCTTGACAAATTGATCTTTGTATCAAAATATAGTGATCTTTGTCCTTATTCACAGTTTTTAATTTAAGGACTGTATTATATGATATGAATATAGATACTCCTGCTTGCTTTTTTATTTCTATTTGCATAAAATGTCTTTTTCTAATCCTTCCCTTTTTATCTATATGTATCTTCACCAGGGAAAAGAGTTTCTTATAAGTAGCACATATTTGGATTTTATTTTCGTTTTCTTTTTGTAATTCATTCAGTCAGATTCTAGAGGATAGATGTCAAGAAATAAAATATGTTTTTACAACTGTGCATGTGTTTAAGCTACACATGCTTACACACTGCTACATAAGATTAAAGAGGTTAAAGTAAGAATACAGCAGTAAACTAAAGTTAATTTATTATTGAAGACAATTTTAAAGATAGCACAGCCTAAGTGTGTGGTATTTACAAAATCTACAACAGTGTGCTGTGATGTCATAGGCTTTGACCTTCACTCACTCCCTGACTTATGCTGAGCCCAGCATGCTCCATTTATGGTAAGTGTACAAATGGTACACCATTTGTATTTTTTATACCACATTCTTACTGTGTTTAGATATGTTTATATATATAAATATTGTGTTAAATTGCATACAGTATTCAGTATGGTAACATACTGTACTGGTTTGTAGTGTAGCAGCAATAGGTCATGTCATGTAGTTTAGGTATGTGTAAGAATTCTCTACTCTGTTTGCACAATGATGAAATCACTTACCAACACATTTCTCAGAAGGTATCCTTGACCTCAGTTGATACTCTGGAGAAGAAGCCTCCCTAGACATGAAAGAGGTGAAAGAGGGGTTAGAGTCTTGTCCTTGCCTAATGTAATTTCACACCTGTGACAGATATAGACTATATATAGATATAGATATAGATAGAGAAAGAATCACAAACTTGAATTCAAATTTGAATGATTATTTATCAGTGAGATGATAACTAAGCAATGTTCTTAGCCTTAGTCAATGTTCTTATCTAGAAGAGTGATAAGAATCTCTAGAGATAAAATTCTTTCTACAACTTAAGCAACTGTTTTTACTGTATAGTCCCAGTTTTATTGATTGATTTATTCATTATTTTTTATGCAACAGTATGAAATAGTCTCCTAGAATCCAAAAGGCTTCTGTAATCTCTTTTCAAATAAGGAACTATATTTATTTTAGAATCACTAAAACATCAATTGAGAAATTGTTTGCAAAAAAAAATTTGTTTTCCCTGAGGAGCAACAAAGGGTTAATTGAATCAGTGTTGAAATAATAGATCTCTTACTTTTTTTAAAGGACATCAAGTGTTACAGTGTTTCTATATATGTCAATGGCAGTGCTTCATACAAAACTTGCCTTAATACCCCTAGTACAACAATAATATTGATAATAAGAAAGCATGCCTTAATGCACAGTCAATACTTACTAAGTATCTTCTTCCTTTCATATCTTGGAATGAAATTAAGTTGATGGAGTACCATCATTGCTCTTTCTGTCACAAACACTGACTATAGTCCATTGAGATTTTCCTTTTCAATAAGTGCTTTCCTGATAAGACCATCTGATTTCTTTTCTTACTATACATTATGATTAAAAATGAGGAATTGCTGATCTACAAAATAAAATATGATACTGGAAGAAAAATGTGATGTGTGTTTATGCTTGTATGGCACAAGAGGAATTAAAAACATGCCTGGGGAGGCAAAAAGAGGAATTGATTTCAAAACCCCTAATAAATATGTAATAGAAGGCAGAAATGGATGAAAATGAATAAAATAGTATAAGAAAAAAGTAAAAAAATATAAGGAAATGAAACATTTGTCTCAGGTTTTTCCTATATGTAAGAAAAAAATGACGAGGAAGAGTATAAACATTTTTAGCAAAAGGGAAAAATAAAGTGGGTGAAATGAAAGAGAAGGAATGCAGTGGATGTTTTGTTTAATCCACTTTGAATGATTCTGTGAAAGCCTATTGGAAGAAGCGCTGTAAATGCAGCCTAACCTTTAGCTTCCTAGAAACACATGTACTCATATACTGCATATACACAAAACAGGGAGAACTTGGTACATTTCAAACTAATAAGCCTTGAAATTTAACTTAAAATCCTGTTTGTAGTCTTTGCATATTTAGCCTATACCTTAACTGAATTTGATACAGATTGTCAAAACACTCAGTTTGACAGAAACACTGTCTTGTTGTCCTGTAAGTCATTATTACACCCAGAGACATGAATTTTCTTTTAGCATTTTCCCCATGTTTCATGGTGGGATTATAGATACAGAACAATTTAGAGAATTGAAAAATCATCTTTTTTGGCTATATGGCTGAATTGAGCAAAATGGTCATGGGACCTTTTTTCACCAATGAATTGTGATTGCAAGAGAAGAAAGAGAAAACAGGCAAGCTTGGCTCAAGATTCAGAAGCAAAGAGACTTGAAATCTCCTTGACAAAAGAGATAACACAACCCACAGTGCTAAGAGAATATTCAATTTCAGCACTATGAAATGTGGGGAATTGTAGCAGCAGATGATGCTTCACCCCTCCAAAAATCTATTAAAATGTATTTTTCAAAATGTGTTTACATGAAACAAACACAGCTCAGTTTGAGGGATTCCTGGATGATGATTATTCTTCATTATCAAGTAGAATTCAAAGAGGAAAGCTGTTTAATGTTAATTCATAAAGGACTGCTAAAAATTCAAATGTAGAATATTCTCTACTTGAAAAGCAGACTAACCAGCAGGAATAGATTAGGGGATCACAAGATGATGTGTGTGTATGTGTGTATATAATAAGAAGATGATAAAACAATTTAAAAAATCATAAAAAGAACATGCATTAGAACATAATATCTTTTAAATACTTGGTTACTAGAAAAAGAGTATATATTCATAAACAGCATAAATCTAAGTTTGTCATTAAAGAAATTGCATAGTGGTTTGTTTTGCAGTTTAAACAGAACCAAAGATAATATATCAAATGCATGTCTACAATGCAAGACACTATGTTTGTGTTTTCATCAATTAAGGTTATATTCAACTGCAAGTACCAGAAAATGCAATTAAACAATAGTTTAAACATCTGGGGATTTAATTTTTCTGAAGTGATCAGAAGTGCAGAGGTATAGTCCGGTAATGCAATAGCACTACATGTGATTGGATATTCAGTTCCTTAAGTTATTCTCATCAATCATTGTAGTATGTGGTTTTCCATCCTCACGCAAGCAAGCTGCTTCTAATGGCAAGAAGTCTGCTCCCTCCATCTTTAAAACTACAAAAGGGAGACAACAGATAGCATAAGGCATGGTCAACTAAAACTTTCCCTTATGAAGAGCTTTTCTGAAAGCCCCACTTAGAAATTCTGTATTCTAATCCTGTAGACCAGCACTGTGCCATGTTGCCACCCTAAATGGTACTCAAGGAAGGCTGCAAAATACAGTAGTTTCTTTGGTTACATCAACACTTTGAGAAGATGTGGGAGAGAAGAGAATAAATGTTGAGTAGGCAAATGGAATGCCTGCAGATTATATATTTGATGTCATTTACACCTTGAATCATATGCATCTTATTTCTTAAATAGAGGAGAAAACTGAGACATAAACAGGTTAAGTGCCTTGCCTAAGGTCACACATGGTTACGAAAAAATAAAGCCAGGAATTAAGGCCCATATAATCAAATGCCAATATCATTTTCCACCATATCCGATTCCTTCAGGTACCGAAAAGCAAAGTATTCTTTACATAGCATATTTCAGAAAATCTGTACATCATGCATTAAGTAATCGATGTCTTTTAATACTGACAACTGCATTTCTTTATCCTAAACTGAAAACTTTTTTAGGGCACAGATCATGTTTTCAACATTTTTGTATTCCCAGTGCTTTGTCCAGGGTTTCTTTGTTAGAAACTTGGGGATGCTGAATAAATGTGGACATAGAGAAAAATGAGATTGAGCTCAAAGAATAGTTTTTTTCCTCCCTCATATGTCCTCATAGAACATGTTATAAAGTAAGCATTACTCCATAGTTGCTTAAGGTTTAAATAATGAAAATATGATTTTATATGGAGATAAGATAAATATATATACAGAGAAAGAAAACTGGTAAGAAAAGTAGAAATGCCTTTTAGAGTCATGATTTTGACATGAAGGTGACCCTGAGCTGGGAAGGGATTAATGAATAAACTGGTTCTTGCAAAAAATTTCCCTGCAATGAACTGTATTCATTTACCTACAAGTATTTGCTGGGCACCTACTTTATACCAAACATTGTTTTCACTGTTGTAGATACAACACATAAAACAACACAAGCAGATCTTTATTTGTTGAATTTTGTCTCCCTGCAATTTATACATTGAAATCCTAACACTTAGTACTTGTGACTATCACCTTACTCAGAAACAGACTTTTTGAAAATCAAGGTAAAAAGAGAGATTATTAGGGTTGTCCTTCATCCAATGACAGATGTCTTCATCAAAAGATCTCTCTCTCTCTCTCTCTTTCTCTTTCTCTCACACACACACACACACACACACACACACACACACACACACACACACAGAGAACAGAGAGACAGAGACAGATAATGCCATGTTAAGAAGACTCCAGAGATCAAAGTGATGTTTCTACTAGTCAAAGAATAACAAAGATGGCCATAAAATCACAGTAGCTAGGAGAGCTACTGCATATTCTTCAATGCAGTCATCAGAAGGAACCAACACTGCTGACACCTTGATTTCAAATTTCTACTCGAAGAACCATGAGACAGGAAATTTCTGTTGTTTAAAGTATCTTGTTTCTGGTACTTTTTAATAGAAGCTCTAGGAACTAACACAATGGTGAAAACTCTCCCTTCATAGAGCTTTACATTCTAGTCTGGAGCAGGGAGGGAAGTAGAAAATTACCAAGGAGACTTGGTAGTACTTCATATGGTAATAAATTCTAATGAGTAAATAAAAGTAGGGTGAGGGAGGTAGGAAGTACAGCCATCTGAAGAGAAAGGAGGTGAGAGTGAGTCATGTCATATCTTCAGGAAGAGGTATTGGGGAGAGAAGCAGCCTTCTCATGGCTTTGAGAAAGAATAATGCATTTGGTTAGAAGAACTGCTAGGAGGTCTGTATGGCTGATGGGAATGAGAGAGAGGGAGAATGGTAGTATGCCACAGATTGTATGGGTCCATTTAGATTTCATAGATGACATTGGCTTCTGTTCTGAATAAAATGGAAGGTACAGAAGGGATTTTTCAGCAAAAATAATAACAATATAATGTGATTTAAGTTATGAAAGGATGTCTCTGCTGTGTGGGAAGGAGCTTTAGGTAGGGAGCACAGAAATCAGGGAGAAGCCTACTATATAAAACAATCCACAAGAGCAATGTGGTTGCTTGAGGCTAACTGGTGGTGGAAATGCAATGGGATTGGAAAGTGAAGGCTTAGGCAGAACATCAAGATTCAGAAGATTGCTTGACAGAGAAATGGTGATCAGTCTCTGAGGATTCTGCAAGAAGTGTCTATTTAGGAGAAACAGCTAAGCATGAGGCATTAGATGTTAGCACTAAAAGAAAGAACAAAGTTGATGTAGAGTAGAATATGGCTTACTGCTGTCATGCAGTTATTCAGACCAATGAGATCATCAGCCTCACCACAATTCACTGCTCCTTCTCATATCTTTGATTGATATTTCTGGACCCCAGTGAGCTGCTGTCACATTTTGGTCCTGGACATGAGCAAATGAATTTCATTTTCTCTAGCAGAGGCATTCATTTGAACAAGGAAATAAATAGCCTTATTTAAATTTCCTGTGGCTTTGAACCCTTTTTCTAAGATTAGCCATTCATCTACTAATATAAAGAGAAGGAAAATTACTTAAAAACTCAAACTGACTTGACACAAACTAAGTAAAATTGTTTGGTTTAATAGTATCAAATGCTCATATCAAGAATGATCCAGTAGTAAGTACTTAACAGCTTGAAAAGCCAGAAAATTGATGGAAATTTTCTTTGCCATTTAAATATTTTGTTTAGTTATCATATAAATTACTTTATTTTATATTCCAATTTTTCAACAGCAAGATATGCCTTTTTCAAAACAGAAAAGTTTGCCAAAAAGCAAAATAGCATGACAACTTTAAATTCTGTTAAATTATACCTAATTTTGAAATATAATAAGTTTGAAAATCATCTTCTTGATTTTGTAGCAGGAATAAATCTAGGTCTACAAAATTTGAGGTGATTGTGTATAATAGGTCATTTGTGTGTTTGTATACTAAGTTTGGAGAGAGTACACTTGAAATCAGTTACTTCAGTTTGAATCCTAGCACTATTAGATACAAGTAGAGGAATTAGTTAACCTCTGTGAGCTTCAGTTTCATCTCTGAAATGGGAACAAAAAGAGTTCCTACTTCATGCTGCTGCTGCTGGTTTTAACTAAGTTAAGGTACATAAAGTAAATAGAGGGGCTGCATACCCAGCATTATTATTAGTTTTTATTATTTGAGCTCCCTAATTTTCCATTTCAAGTTCCAGCTCACTAGGTTAGAAAAAAAGGTATACTTGTGGGTAGTTCAACTACCTGGTTCCATGGGATTTGCATCAAAGGGTCTGTATGTGTGGATTACACAGGGTCCAGGCATTGGTGAAGTTGGAGGAGAGGTAAGGCTTGGGAGTTGGGTAGATCCTCTGTGCCTTTGCCTATCCTGATGGCATCTGCTAAAATGCCTTAAATCGTGTTTTCAGTCCACAAAGGTTATTGCTGCTTCCTACAGGCTTCTCACCATCATAGCCCACTGAGGTAGCAAGTCCCATTTACTCTACCAATCAAATACATGGGAAATATGCTAGTCAGTAGAGCTGTTTCCCACTCTGGTATACCTGAGGCCCATCTCTCTAGACATTTAAGGCTTTTGTTCTCTAGCACAGGAGTGGGTTAAGGGGGTTCTGGGGTCTTCCTGCCTCCTGGGACTGTACTTAGCAAGCTCAAAGCAGCCCTGTTTGACAACTCTGTTTGGTAACCCTGTTTCCCTTGCTCTAATTGAAACTAGAAGTCAGGAAGGAAGTGCATGACTTGGCAGTAGCATGTTTACTTCTGAGTGTCTCCTCCCAGAACTTTTGGCTTTTTTCCATTTCTTCCCTTCACCTAGAATAATTTTAACAGGTTAATCTGCAGTGGAGATCGGCTGTTTTTCCATACCAACAAATACTCAAAATCTTTCTGTCGTCTGTTTCTGTCTCTGTCTCCATCTGTCTTTGTCTGCCTCTCTCTCTCTCTCTCTCGATCTCTCTTTCTCCTCATCTCTCTCTATCTCCCTATCCTGTCTATACCTCTCCCCCTCTTGCTCTTGCTAAGACTTCCCTTCCTTGAGACAATGGAAGAAAAGAGACAGGAATGCAGGTTAGAGAGAACTACCAGTAACAGAGATAATATCGAATAAAATTTCAAAAATCCATATACCTCTGTATTTTTTTTTATTTAGATGCTTAGTTTGTGCCAGGAATAGTCTTGGAATCTGTGTGATAAAGAGAAATTAAGCATGGTCCTTTTATCAAACAGGTTACAGATGTTTGAGGAAGATGGCCCAACATATAACTACAATGGTGTGTGATAAAACATACCGTGTATAAACACAGAAGATTCCACAAAACATATATGGAGACCCTATGTGGGAAAAGGTATTTTTCAGATCTGGTTACTTGAAGTGAGCTTATATCAATGGATAAGTTCACTAGACTATCTATGAGCAAGTTGTAGTGTTGGAATTGGAGAGGAAATGTGATAAAAGTTGGGCTGGAGAAGCCCACAGGGACTGCCTGCTGGGGCTGGAGCACTACTGTTTGATCTGTGGAGCAAAAGCTCAAAGTGGAAAGTTTTCTGTGGGTAAAGGAACATGATTTAATGAAACAAGGTACTTCTAAACTTTTCAGCAAATTAGCTTGCCTCTCTTAAACTTAATTTATCTGCAAAATGCTGTCCCCAATATAGATTCTGTGAGAACAATCAAGAAGGATATCATAGGGACTCTCAGTATCTCACTTGTAGTTGGTGGTTTCAAGGAAGAATGATGTAGACTTTATTTTTGCCTTGGTAATATCTAAGTAACATCTAATTAGATTTTGTTCTCAGTTCATCCACACTTACCTTCTGGCATCAGCAGACCATTTTGAAAAGGTTAGCACATTAAACAGGATGCCCAGCAGAATGATCATTTCTATTCAGACTTCTAGAAAATACATGTAAGTTATCAAGACTGTACAAGAAGGTACTGGAAGAAAAAGGGTAAGAACTTTAAAATACCTAGATTCAATTGAGTTCCCAACTAATTATTAGATAATAGTTTCTTTTATTATTTTAATAAAGGGGCTTCCCTTGATTTTTCTACACTAAGAATAATCCAACTACTTTGAGGGGGGGAGCCATTATCAAGAGAAGGCTTTGCTGGTTTAATTTCCATTTCTTTATTTCTATTAAATAAAGGAGGCTTACATTAGTCCTTATGTTATTAACTGCTTAATGGATTTAGGAAGCAGGTAGCAAAAGAATTGTCCCTTGCATTTAAATGAGACAAATAACATTCTCAACTGATTATGCATTTAGGGAAAAAAGTTTCATTCTATTGCTACATTTTTAAGTCTGCAAAAGTAATAAATTAATCCATTAGTGAGCCCAAGTGTGTCTTCTGTTTTGCTCATTATCATGTATTCCCAGGTGTTCATGGGCTTATAAGTATAAATTAATGTGACTTTTAAACTTGGTAATAGAAATAAGCAGCCTAAGGATCAAAAACTATGAAACTATTCCCATACCAGTGTTTTTTATAAAATATTAAATTAAGGTGTTTTCCCAGTGTTGGAGTATGTTATCTTATCAAAATGAAACAATGATACATAATCAACAATAAAAATCACATGGTTGCCACATTTTCTTCCCAGTTTCATGATTTAATGTAACATTGTAACTGTACAATACCAAATGGTAGGCAACATGAATATATGCATTTCAAAAAGAGGATTGATTTGGACACTCATTATCCATTCACGTGTGTGTGCTTGGAACATCACCTGCTAAACAGGTGCAATACTTCAGAAGGGGGTGAGAGCCCCAGATAAATGGCCCCAGAACTTTGTGGAGAGGAAAACACTTGGGAGAGTGTGAGCTGAGTATGGAAAGTTAAGAAGAGACAGAAGCTTATTCAAAACCTAGAGCCCTCAAAAATCTTGTGGGTTTGAGGCATGCTCATTCATTTCACAGATATTGCTCAGCTTGTATGTGGAGAAGAGGCAGGAGATGAGTACAAGAGTGGAAAACATGATTGCCACGAATGGCGGGAATAAAGACATTGTGGAGGGTTTCCTCTGCAGCTCTAGTGGCACTCCACACTTCTTTTTTTATTTTTCAAAAGACTTCAAAATAAAAACTTTTTGTAGGAAGTCACCTGTATGAAAGCCTGGTTTGACTGAGGTGTTAGAATAGGAAATGACAGGTCTTGAGGTTTCCCCTAAGTACCTAAAAGTGATTCACAGTTTAGTAAGAAACAAATTATATACTGCAGACTGATCTCTCTTCTGCAGGCAAAGTCTTTCAAGTAAGTTTACAATTTCACACCCTGGAGCCTGTGATGGGTGGGATCTGACCAATTCCTGAGATGCCCTCAAGTCACCTGTTTTATTGGTCCAGTGAAATTGCTTGGCTTCTTTTTAATGGCACCAGTCTGTAACAACCATACCTTCTTTGTCAGCAACTTTCAACAACCTCCATTTCTGGCTGTACTGCATATTTTTCAAATCTATCTGCTCTGGGGTTTTTGTTGTTGTGTTTTTATACATTTTAGATGTGTTTCATTATGTCATTGTCATACAAGTATGTAAGGTACTTTGATCATATTCACCACTATTATCCTGTCTTCTCCGCCCCTCCCCCCATTAGTCTCCTTTCTCTTCCCAAATACTTTCTGGATTTTTCTTTTTAAATCTATATTTCTGTATTTCACATATAAGAGAAAACATGCACTTTGTCTTTCTGAGTCTGGCTTATTTCACTTAACATAATCATCTCTACTTCCCTTGTGCACATGGCATAATTTTGTTCTTCTTTATAGCTATATATATTTCTAGACAAGTTCTTTGCCATAGTGCAACATGAATGGCCACTGGTCCAATTCTCAATAGAGTCCTAGTTCCGACACCCAAAACCATGAGCCAAAATAAATCTTTTCTCCCTTATTTCTGTCAGATGTTTGGTCACAGTAAGCAGACATTGTATCTACTAACTGTAATATCTTCTGGATGTTTTCACTGATATTAAAAAGCATTCAGTTTAAAAGCCAAGGGAAAAAAAGAGTGAAAGGGCTATTACAAAGATTACTTAAATTGAAATTATTAAGTGGAAACTGCTTAAATAGTACGCACAAAACTTTAAAATTACCACAGAAAATTTAACTTTTTTCTGATAAAAAGTACTCAAATGAATCTTAAATCATACATAGAAATCATGTAATAAATGTATATTTGTGTTGGACCTTCTCAGATAAGAAACTCTTTTGGTTTTGGTTTTTTTCTTGACCCGAGAATTGAAGACTCAGTTGATAATTAAACATATTTTTTAAAATTTATTTTATCATTGTGCTGGGTGGGAATGCATTTGGCATTTACAAAAGTAAATATATCATACTTGAATTCACCCCCTCCATCATTCTCCTTTATGCCCCCTCCTCTCCATTTCTGGAATAGTTCCAATGGGTATTTTTGTTTCCATTTACACATATGTGTACATAGAATTTGCACCGTATTCATCCTGTCACACCTTTTCCCCACCTAGTCCCCCTTCCCACTGGTATTAATACTCCCAGACAGGACCTGTTCTACCCTCCTGTTCTCTGATTTTGTAAAAGAAAAAAAATGACAGTTTTGTTTGTTTAAGGTAGCTTGAGAGTTCCCTTGCAGCATTCCCATGTATATATGTATTATAACCTGAATTGGTTCATCTCCTCTATTTTTCTCCTTTCTGCTTTAATCCCCTTCTTGTGGTGATTTCAACAGATTTAAAAATTCTACATTCATCCTTGTATAGATAGTATTAAAAGTACTTTTTTGAACAAATGAGTTTTCTGGAAACATTTGTGTGTGTCTGTATAATCTATCTATCTATCTATCTATCTATCTATCTATCTATCTATCTAAATACCAAATGAGTTTTCATCAGGAGTGTCCTGTTCCTCGATTCTTCAAAAGCTCCAGGGTGACAGATGACAGGCTATGCTCTGCAAAAGGTAGAGATGTCACTTGCAATAGGCAAGGTGGCTTTTCCAGGTGGCATTTCACTCATTCAGGAAATATGTTTTGAGCAGATACAAAATGTGAGGTTTTATGATATACTGGAGTAGTAAAACAATGAGGAAAAGACACAACCCTGGTTTTTGTGATACTTTTCCATCCTAAGACTATAGTAATGTACAATAGGACTCAGGAGCACTGCTTTATAGGATGATTTATAAAATTTGATGCAATAATGTGTATAGAAGTTTCCAGTAGGGAAAAATATGAAAATGTAATAAAGTTGATAAAAAATGAGAAGAAGCTGATTGTGAGTTTCAGGAACAGGAAATTCTATGTGTCCACCTGTACAGAATTATCATTATTACTCATAGAAGCATAAAAGCAATATTCATTTTGAATGAAGTGTCCTTCTATACAATGGTGATTTCTATTGAGTGCTTTATTTTTTCCTTTTTTTTTTTTTCCGATGCTGGGGACCGAACTCAGGGCCTTGCACTTGTGTTGAGTGCTTTAGTTAGAGAGAAATTGGAATGAGAGTTAAGTCTAATGCTCCAAGATAATTTCCCAGGAAAGTTCTATAACTTATTTAGGCAAGATTTATCTTTAAAGGATAGGCTAAGCAAATGGTCACTTGGGAACTTCAATTGCAACCGTTTTGAATATTATTTCTTTTGTGGAACGGAATGCTCATCTGAAGTTTGTACTGCATCAGCATGTGGTCCAGTCTCCATGGCTTCCTGCTTCTCCTATAACACAATGAACATTCTTATTTAGAAAATGAGAACAGTATATGAAATAGACATATCTGTGTTCAGCAGGAATCAGAAACGGGGCTTTCTGAAAGAAAAATAAAGAGGTCACATTCTGTAAGAAGACCCAGGGAAAGGAGAATGGGACTGTGCTTTTCTGGAGAGTGGTTTTGCCTTTTTTGTGATTGATGGCCTATCTCCTGGGATGCTGGCCATAGTAATAGTGTCATGGCCTCTTTTCAGCAGTAGAAAAGGCTGTCAGTCCCAATGTGATAGAGGTGAGGGGACACTGGGATTATAGAGCTGACATGGTCACAGATAGTCCTCTGATGCAGGCACACAATACAGGGTGAGTTTTAGCTTGAAGTTGATGGTTAGCCTAGTTTACAGGTATAGACATGATATTAGGAAGAAGCAATTAGCCATATTGCTTTTAGGAGATTTGGGAAGAGGTTTCAGTTTCTTTTGATTTTTTTTTTTTTTTTACTTTTCACACATTATTCCTAGGTGTGTATAAATTCTAATGTCAAATATACATGTGCTGATAAGAAATAAAGTTACATGTTTAACATAATAGCATAATTGAGTGAAGGAAGTATGGAATTTAGAAGCTGACCTGCATTCATACCCTAGCCCTTCCACTCAGTAGCTAGATAGAGGATAAATTGGTAATATCCCTCTCCTTTTTGGACAGTTGTTATGGGATTAAACACAGCATCTGGAAAAGGACTTTCTTGCTTCCCCTTCCAGCAGTATACTCACACCCTTCATAGTTACCCAACCTTCCCACCTCCCCTGTCATGGAACAGAAGACTTGAAGGATTCAGCTTACTGGGCTCCTTGATGCCACATTGTCTTTTGCAACTATCTATTGTCTCATCCACTAGCTGCACAGGTTGCTCCACGACAAGACAGCTCTTTTTCATCAAGTTGAAAAATGTTATATCCTGAATACTACTTGGTAAGTCTTCATCACACGTACCTGATGGAGCTGTGGAGATAGGTGCAATGAAGCATGTTGAAACTGAATCTAGTATTCTAACTTTATAAAGTGCAGATCAATATTTTCCTTGTAACATCTTTTCCCACATCCCCTGGAACAGAGTTTAAACAATATCTACTTTGGGGGACTTTAGGTAGCCTCATCTTGCTCATCAGCAATATGAACGAAAGGTTTTGAATTGCTCGGGAGGTTTTGAATTATGTGCACTATAGACACACAGGTACCTTGAGTTTCAGTTACATGGAGAATAAGTTCAAAAGATCTGTGGTACACATGGTGACTGCAGTTAGTAAGTAACACGGTGTTAAGCTTGACAACCCCTAACAGCAGATTTTAGGCAATCTTACCACACAAAAAAAAGGTAGTACATGAGGTAATGCATGTGCTAATTGTTTGAATTAGCCATATTTCAAGACATCATGGTGTCTACTAAAAATACATACAACTTTGGTCCAAAAGAAAGGAAAAATATAAGCCTTGAATTTCTTGATGTTTTCTAGGAATTTGACCTCATGGAATATCCACCTTGTCTCCCTAGTTACTTATTTACTCCTAAAACTTTAATAATATTTTGGTTCTATAGCAGAGCTGCTGATGTTTGTTAAAAAAGATGCTAAGTTTAAGATTATTTGGTTTGGTGTTTGACATATTTTTGAGATGTAATTTTTTGTCACTTGCTGTGTGTTTGAATAACTAGATCAGCCTCATCGTGAAGAAATTTTCCTGGCAACTAATGATGAAATATTAATGATCTACCAATTTGGCTCCTTAGAGATAGGAAACAGTTGTCTTCCTTTATATTCCTGCCCAAACCAACTTATATTCAGCACTTCATCAATAAAACAGGGGCAAGCAAATAAATAAGTAGCACTTTAACAGTACCTGAGACCACTTGGGAACAACTTGTTCTCTTAAGTGGATTCAATAATTCTTCCCTGAAGATCTCATTACTAGATGACTTTGTAAAAATTATCTACTTTTTCTCAGGGAGAACATACTCTGCATATTACTGAAGACTAAGAGTCAAGATGCCTAGGTTCCATCATGGTTCCACTGTTTACAGGCAATGTGATTTGGGGAAAGTTTGCTCACCCCTTGGTCCCTCTGTTCCTCACTGTAAGTGGTTAGCGGTAAAAATCTTCTGAGCAGTTCAGAGTACACAGTTAGTGCTCAGTAAATGTTAGCCACTACTAAATGATCTAAGGGTGTGACGATGCTTAAGCAAAGCTTATTGAAGTGTGAAAAAGATGAAAATAATACATTCAAATATATGTTCTATAGAAAAGAAATTGAACGGATTTTCCTTCTGTCTTCTTGGACCTTAAGATATATGCAGTTAAGCACAGTCTGTTGAGTGATTGAATATATAAACTATTAATTGATTAATTCTCATTTCATTCCTCTTGATGTTTTCCCACAGGTCTGAATGTCTAGGTAGGCTGTTTCTCAGCTAGTGATGGGTTATGAGAAAGTGGGGTTTATGTACAACTCAAATACAAAATTAATTGCTTTTCTGTCATTTGTTCTTCTCAGATTTTTTGTTGATTCTTTTGTGTGAACCAAAGCCTGTCAGTGTCTTTAAACCTACAGTAGTTATCACAGTGATTAGCATTTTAATAAAACAATAGATGAGTTTAGGTGTGTGTGTGTGTCTGTGTACACAGAAGAGAGGGAAAGATTTTAAATATGATTTAGCTTTTTATTTGTATGTTCAGTGATTTCAGTTTTCATGAATAAGTTGTTATGAAAATTAGTAAATAATTTCTTTTTAATATCTAAGAACATAAATACACCTTGCTGGAGAGTCTGAAAATTACAACTCTAGTATAATTTGGTGTAACTTTTTATGTTATGAAAAGACAATTTTTTCCTCACAGGATTTCTACTTATACCTGTCCTTTCAGGTTTTGAATACTTTTTAAATTCTGATTTCTGTGTCTGCTACTGGTAAAGAATTCACTGTGGCTGTAAAATATTCAGATTGGCCTCTCATTTTCAAACACACTGCTCAGTACTTGGCACCGTTTGCAGATTCTCAAAGCCTGATTCTCCACGTCCCCCATCATACGCAGAGGTGGAACAGTGGATATCATGGACTAACCAAGAATTGTTTATACCTGCCTGAAAAACACCCTACAAGAAGTCAGTTCTGAACTGGCTCAGCTCCTCCAGAAAGTTCTTGTTCAACAAAGCTGAGGCTAATGACTTTCTGACTTCCCAGTCATGTCACTGAACTCCTGTGGTCTACTCTTTGAGAGCCTTTGCTCCCAGATTTTTATTCACTGCTTTCTTGATTTCCTTCCTGCAATTTTGCTTCTGGCTGTATACAAAAACAGTGCTTTTTATTCCCAGTATTTTTTCCCCTTACCTTTAGTCTTATAATAGGTAATCTCATGCAAATCCTTGTTTTTAAATGCCACAACTCTAGTGTCTCCTCGAAGTGTACGCGGTCATGAACGTTCCTATCTTCAGAAGAACAGAAACATGGTCTTGTTGATTTTTGTACAAGCCCCATTCTTTTGTGAAACACATTCTGTTCCTCCCAGGAGCATGCCTATGAGTTCCTAGCCTCTCCAGCCAATGCACATTTTCTGTTCTTATTATACTGACTACAAAGAATGACCTGAGCTTTTTGTCTGTGGCCTCCCATGGATCTCTGAACTTGCTGAGAACAAGAATCCTGCCTTTTCATGAAAATGTGCCAGATAGCTATCATAGTACATATCAACACAGGGCAAACAGTTTAAAAAAATGTGACATGAAGAAAGGGTTGCATTTACTTCTAGAAAGATTGTCACCATCATTCTTTATAAAGTAGACATTTCCCAATTAAAATAGCTTCTAATCACTTAAAAATGAAAATTGGAAAATTGATTTAATAGGTACAGAACACAGATTAGTGGTTACTAAAGGCTGTTGGGAGGGGATATGGGGTGCAGAGTTTCTGATGGTTGTGATAGAAAATCTTTAGAAATAGAGTAGTGATGGTTGTACAACCTGTAAACATTATTATGAATAAATTATGTACTTAAATGTGGTTGAAATGTCAATTTTTATGTTATATATATTTTAGTGCACTAAAATGAAAAACTGAGTTATTTATAAAATATATTTATAAAAAGAAATTGAAATGTTGAAGGTAACTAAGTGTATGTTTTCTGATAAGAAATACTTATTTGCTAAATAAAGAATTCCTACAAAGAAGCTTGGAAACAAATACAGTTAGAGTAATAGTTTTTTCCCCACTTACTTTTATTTCAGAAAAATATTACTCTAACAGAAAACACCATTAAGTAATGTGATGAATTAAAAAAGTGAATGAGTACATAATTAAGTGATTAAAAGACAAAAAGCACTGTTAAAATAAACAAGTGCAGTGCAGTTCATTGCTCTGCTGATCACAGGCAGACTCTACTGTTGGAGACTGTCTGCTGCCCAGGTGAGCATGGAATAGGTATAGGCACATCCGCAATTGTGTTTTTGACTGGATAAACTGTTAAATTCTGTAGTCATGAACTTGAGGGTCAGATGCACTGCATTTATGCTTAAGATCTGTGTGATATTTTGTGATCCATGTAAGATTGTTTTGGTCTTGCCAATACACAGTTTTCTCATATAACAAATTAAAGAAAAAAAGCCTAGTACCATTGGCTTCTTGTGAATGTGAAGAACACCTTAGAACCAGAGATAGTCAGGTTAGGGCTTTACCAGTCGTTGTTAATATAGACATCCAAGCAAGCTTATGTTGAAAAAGTTGTTAATCTACATAGAATATCATTGATTCTAAAAATATCATTAATGCCAGGTATGCTTTCTATGTATGTCCCCCTCTTTCCCTCCTAAATTTATATTTAACATACTTCACAAATTTATGTATCATTATTGCAGTTAAAATTCAAAGCTATAATTCAGAAGCTTTGGGGAAAATGCTGATTCATATACAGAGCAATATTATTGTAGGCAATTTGTAAATTGTGTTTCTTAATCAAACATGGCTAAAATTGACACACATTCTTTGCCTTGGAAGTTGTTATTATAAGTATTGATTTCCTTTTGTGGATGCTTTTTCTAACCCTTTTCTCTTTCTCTGTTTCCCTTCCTTCCATGCTGACTTCTGTATAGCAGACCACTTGGGGATTGAATTCATGGGTAAGACTAAACAATTTTCTCCTTAAATGTCCTGGAAAAGCTAAGTTTTATAATGTACATATTGTTCTCCTTCTCCATCTGATTATAATTGAAATGCCTCATTATCAGATGTTATTAGTAATAAAAAAAGTTTTAGTCCATTTTTCACTAAGTAATGGCTCAAAATGAAAGACCAAACTACTTATTTGAACAACAATTTAATGTTAAGTGCTTTTGCAATCCTACAAAAGCTGGAGTTTTCTCTGATTGTTTACTCTAATTCTCAATTTTCTGATCTGTAAAATAGGGATAATAACAGACTCTATTTTATTGTACATATAAATTGCTTAGCACACTGTCTGCAATATGGTAAACATTTAAATGATAGAAAATGATGATTTAAAATGTCCATTTCATTATTTTCTCCAATAATTCTTTTTCTCTTTTGCATGATGGCTACTTTGGATCCACTTTGCCATCAATTTTAATTTGGAGTGTGAACCTATAAACATTTCCATTTGTAGAAGTAAAATATTTCTTTTAAAGTATTTGCTGTAAATGACATATTTTTTAGTGTTGCAGTGCCTACCATTGGCATAATTCACTATATTTGTGGATAATTACTTTAAAAATTAGAGAAGATTTAGAGATAATACCAGCATATTTACCAAAAATTAAATGAGAAAGAAAACATTCCATAACGTTCATCATGTACACAGTTCAGGAATGGAAAAAATTCAGAAGTTAGATCTAGCAAAATTGAGAAAATCTCAGTTTGAATACAGATTCTTGATGCTCTGCTTAGCTTTTGTCAAACCTCAGATTTGTTTTCTTTATATGCTGTGGATATGAATACTTGCTTCACATATGTACATGTGATAGTACTTATGTTCATTCACCCACTCATTTTGCAAGTGTTTTCTTAGTCACTACCAGCCAAAAAATACAAAATATTAGAGATAAAATAGTTAAAATGGATAACTAAGACTTACAGTCTAGTCAGCTTCCAGATAATTATCACATAATAAAATATATAAAATTTCAATTGTCTTAAGACCTATTCCAGGCAAGATGATATTAACTTGAACTAGTGTGCTGATAGGAAATATATGGGGTGGGAAATGACCGATATTTAAGAGATAATATCAACATGTACTTGAAGTGGATTGGTGTTGAAGATCTTAAGGAGATTGCAAAAATGGCTTAAATTTTATTGTTTGCATATTAAGAGAGAGGTAGGTCCCTTACTGGGAAAGAATGCTAGCAGAAGAGCAGATTTATAGGAGATGGTTTTTAGATTAGGTGTGGTGAGTTTGAGTATCTTTGACATATTTGAGAGAAGATCATGGTTTTACTGCTGGAAGTGTTGAGGGTTAATTAGCAGTTAGTGACTGTATATCTGTATTGAAATCAGTATTCCTTGTTTTATGATGTGATTCGTTAGTACTTTATTACCTGGTTATCACATCATAGAAAATGCAGATGGACCAATTACTGCAGATTTCATGCTTTACTAAGTAGAAGTGATTGAAACTCAGAAAGGAAATGAAATTCAGGGTATTTCTCCAATGAGGCACAATGAAATGTAGGTATGGAAGGAAGTATAGAAAAGATGAAATCAATTTTAAGTGTGAAAGTACTGGAAGTAGTTGATGATATGAATAAAAGATTATGTACATATAGAATATTGGTTGGTAATGACAACTCTATACTGGAAGAATGTGGAGTTATAGGAAATGAAAATTTTCAAAATGTGCTAATGAGAGTGAGCAACCAAATTGGGGTAAAGAGGGAGTCAGTTTGAAACTAGAGGCAAGGATGTGAGAGGACATGGTTTGGGATAGGTTGTCTAAATAGATATTGCAGTTATTCATAATGATGCTAGGATTGGAATAGAGAGAAAAAAATATTTAGCAAATGTCAAGGTCTCTAATAAATGAGATGTCCTATACCAGAATCTAGTAGTTGGCAATGAACAAGGCTTATCATATAGAGATAAAGATAATACCAGTTGCATCACAAAATAAAGTCCACAGTTTTATAATGGCTCAAATAAAATAGCAAAATTTGGGAGGGGAGGATGCTATTTTTTCCTGCCTAAGGCAAAAAAATGATCAGTATATGACTAGATTTCATCCAAGTAGTGAATCAGTAATCCAGGCTTCTTTTTTCTGTGATTTCAAAATCACCTAAGGAAACTTGTAATCTGCATGCAGGCAGCTTATGGGCAAAAAGAACATAGCAAATACATCTCCCTTCTTAGGCGACTTGGTCTAAATGGGCTCACAGCACTTTTTGTTAAAATTTTGTCAGCTAGACCTAAATCATATAACCCCATCTCACTGCAAGACAGACTGGGAAATGGAACTTTAGTGGCTCTGAAAGAAAAAAAAAGGAAGTGGGGTTTTGTAAACTCTACCACAGTATGAATGGCATAAACTTGAAAAGAATAGGATTTTTTCACAAGGAAAAAGAGTTCTTTAGGAGCCAGGAAGACAGATTTCCCACTTTGAGAGTAAGAATATACAAAACAGCCTTTGAAAAAGGAACAGAAGAATTGGAGTTTCAAGCAAGATTCAGGTTTCAGTTACAATAGGAGGAAAAAAGGAGTCAAAGAAAAGACTGTGAATGCAAAGGGAGTGTGGCAGATATGTGCAATTTCAGTGAGGCAAGATGAGATTTTATTTGATGGAGGAAGTGAATAAGGTTAAGTCATGGGCCACAAATTGCAGAAAAATATGGGCATGGTATGTTCAGTAGAGAAGAATTGTTAACAGGGGAAAGCAGTTTGTACTCCCCTCACTTGCAGATGATAGTGGGGATTAGTGGCATAAGATATGAGAATCAGTAATCATTTTCAGGAACATGGGCATTGGGCCTCAGGGTCAGAGAAATTCACCCCTTTGGGCTGTGGTGACTAAAGGCTCAGAGAACAAAGGCTCTAGTAGCTATTGAGCAGAATGCCCGTAGGTATAGGGACAACACATACCTGTTGGTATGGCTGAATAGATTCAGATCCTACATGCAGAGTTGCCACAGTTATAGCCAAAGAAAATTGCTGCATAACATTATTGAAAGAAATAGACCAGTCTCCACAGGAGTGGTACATGTGTTACAATGGATGACCTACATTGATTCACTCATTCTTATCACCCAAATTTCATGGTTTACATTAGTGTTCACTTTCATTATTGTACATCCCATGGACCTGAACTAATGTGTAATGACATGTATACCCTATTGTATCATTTTATGGTGTAGTTTCACAGCCCTAAAAATCTTTCATGTTCATCCTTCCTTCATTCCTTTCCCCCAACCCTTGCCAATCACTGGTCTTTTAATCATCATTGTTTTGCCTTTTCTAGAATGCCATAGAATTGCAATAAAATCTTTTCATAATGTCTTCCTTCCTTTATCAATTGTTGTATGTCTTTTCATAGCTTGATAACTCTTTTCTTTTCACAGCTGAGCAATATTTCGTTGCCCAGATATACCTATTTACTACCTATTTACTTATCAATTTACCTACCAAAATATATTGATTATAAGTCTTGAGTATAATAAATATAATTGCTATAAACACTCATATGAAGATTTTTGTATAGATGAAACTTTTCAACTCCATTTGGTAAATACCAAAAACTGTTATGTATCATATGGTAAGAGTATGTTTAGTTTTATAGGAAATCATCACACTCTCTTCCAAAGTGTCTATACCATATCACATTTCAGTCAGTAATGTCTGAACATTACTGCTGCTCCACATCTTTGCCAGCATTTGACCGTCAATGTTTTGGGTTTTGACTATTCTTATAGGTATGTAATGATATCTCATTGTTTCAATTTTCATTTTCCTGGTAGCATTTGATATGGAACAACTTTTAATATGTTTGCTGTACATCTTCTTCAATGAGATGTGTGTTAAAGTCTTTGGCATGATTTTTAATTGGTTTGTTTTCTTGTTTTTGAATTTTAAGAGTTCTTAGTATGTTTTGGATATATGTCCTTTGTAAATGCTTTCTGGCTTCTTTTCTCATTCTCTTGACAGTATACTTCACACGTCCAATTTTTTAATTTCAGTCATCTATGGTAACAGTAGAAAAGGCAATGAGATTTGTAATCTTTCTTCTGTGGATCTTGCCTTTAGTGTTATCTAAACTCCAAGATGTCTAGATTTTCTCTGGTTATTTCCTAGGAATGTTCTGATTTTGCATTTGACACTTAGGACTATGATTAATTTTTGAGTTAATTTCTGTGAGGTTTACAAAGTTTATCTTTAGTTTCAATTATTTTGCTTGTGGATGTCCAATTGTTCTAACAGCATTTGTTGGATACACTATCTTTTCTCCATTGTATCACCTTTGCTTCTTTGTCAAAGGTCAGTTGACTATGTTTGTCTGCTTCTGGGCTCTCTATTTTGTTTCATTGATCTATCTACTTGTCTGTTCTTTTGCCAACACTGCACTACCTTGATTATACTGCAGTAAATCTTGAAGTCATTTTGTGTCAGTTAACATTTTTTTTCTTCTCCTTCAATATATTGATATACTGGATCTTTTGTCTCTCCTATAATATTTAGAATAAATTTAACAAGATTAACAAAATGACCTTCCAATATTTTTATTGGAAGTACATTCAATCTATACATAGAGTGGAGAAAAACTGACTTCTTGATAATATCGAGCCTTCCTCTGTGATCATGAAGTATCTTTCATTTATTTAGTTTGTTCTTTAATTTCCTTCACTGGAATTTTGTGATTTTCTTCACACAAGCTTTAATGTGCATGTCATTAGATTTAGAGGGTGCTAATGTAAATGGTTTTATGATTTGAATTTCAAATTCCACTTGTTTATTGCTGTATTTAGGAAAACAATTGACTTCTGTCTATTAAGCTTTTACCTGTTATGTAACTGTCAATGCTTATTAGTTCCAAGGCACTTTTTTGTTGATTCATTCAGATATTTTACATTGATGATAATGTTACATGCTAAGAAAAACAATTTTCTTCCTTCCTAGTCTATATATGTGGACTTTTCCTGTCTTATTTAATGAAGGAGGAGTTCCATTATGATATTGAAAAAGAGGGTGAGGTGGAGCACCCTTGCCTTTTTTCTGAACTTAGTGAGAAAACTTCAAGTTTCTCACTTTTAAGTATAAGGTATAGAGCTTTTTGTAGATACTCTCTTTCAAATTGAGGAAGTTCCTTTTCACTCCTAGGTTACTGAGAGATTTTTTTTCATATCATAATTGGAATTAGATTTGACCAATGTTCTTTCTAAATCTGTAGATATGATCATGTGATTTTTTTATCCTGTTGATGTGAAGGGTTATATTAATTTATTTTCAGTTGTTAAACCAGTCTTACATACATGGAATATGTATTACTTGGTGATGTTTTCTAGCTCTAGTTTAACGAGTTTTAGAACATCTTTCTTCTAAATTGTCTTCATTCTTGCTTTGGGTAATATTAATTTCATTTTTTCTTGAGATGCAATCTGAGTAACAAGATAATGATCTGAAGAAGACACACATCTTTTCCTCAAGTCTTCATATACTCAATGACTAGGGCAATGTGTGCCTCTACTGATAATACTCAAAACCAAAACATTTCTCACAGTTTAACAAGCCCTATTTCATACCAGGCAACTTCAAACTATATGATTCAAGAATAGGGTTATTATTTAAGCAACATATAGTTGTCACACTATATATCAGATATGTAAGATATTGAAGAACAGATGTATAATTCACATCCCTCAATGTCCAAGAGCTCAAAGACTAAAATCTGCATGTGAGTGAGGTGATATAGTAATAAATGTTACAGGAATGTCATAGGCAAGGTACAATAAGAAGAAAGAAATCAGTTAAATGCATTTGGCAAGACAGGAAACATTTACATGGAGAACTAGTCAAAATGTGTAAGATTTACCAGGTGATGTCATGTACAAATGTATACCGGTCCCATTTTGCTTCCACATTAGGATGAGCCTTCCTCTCTCAGTTTTTCTATTTGTGTCTATGTTTTCTTAAAGTTACCATTTTAGGCCTGGAGAGAGAGTATCAACTTCAGTTAAAAAAATTACCAAAAGCTTTTCTGAGTTGACTTATTAACACCAAGGAATAATTACTGTATTATTCACTTTTGCATAGTCATGACCAAAATATCTGAGAGAACAACTTAAAACAGGAAAGATTTATCTTGGCTCATGGTTTCAGAGGCTCCATCCATGGTCACTTGGTCTGTGATTCTGAGCTCAGTGTGACGTAGAACATCATGGCAGCAGGAACATATGGAAGAAGAAACTGTTCACCTTATAGTGGACAGAAACTAGAGGGAGAGACATGATGAGGCCAGGGACAAGATTTCTCTAAGCACCTGTTCCATGTGACCTACTGCCCCCAGCTGAATCCTACCTCTTAAAGTTTCCAGAACTTCCAAAAATAATAATACCCCTGGAGACCAAGCATTCAATACATGAGCCTATGGAGGGATATTTTATATTTAAACCATAGCAACTATCCTACTGAATAAGATAGACCAAACCCAATGTCTTTAATACAAATTGTCAACATTCCATGCCTAACAAGTGTGAGGCCCTGAGTTCAAACACAAGCACCTCCAAAAACATTTGTCAGCAATCAGAGGATTCTTCCTTAATTGTACTCATGAATTTTTCTTATTGATATTTCTTAGATTAATACCATAGAAGTTTCAACAGCAAATGCTGATCTGGAATGCAATGTGAGTTAAAGAACAAAGTTAACTGGCATAATTAGGGCAAAATTAGGGGATGCATACAGATGCTTGTAAAAGTTTAATAAAATATTAAACCCATAACCAACAAATGTTTTTTAAATCCATGTTTTAACCCTCATTCACTTATTCATACATAAGCAAAAATAGAGATTTTTTTTTTAGAGTCCAGTGTTCTAAGTTTCCCTCACAATATAAATATATCAAGAGATATAAGCCCAAGTACTTGTTAGGTTGTGTGATAAGTCCAACCTGTCATACAGATGAAACAGTTGGACAAAGGGCATGTCCAGTTGATCATTTTTGGAAGGCACAAATATGAAGAGGGATTTCTCATCTAAGAAATATCTAGCTCCTGTGTCCAGGTGCTCAATCATGGAACATATCTCCCATGTCCATTTAAGCTATTTGTATGCAGCTATTTTTCTGACAGTTCCCTGATTCATTTCATCATCTAGGCATCAAAGATGTTCATACCAAAGCGGGTGCATTGACGTTTGAAAATATCAAGCCACAGGGAGAACTGATTATGTGAGAGATCTTTCATCCAAGTTTCCTTCATTCTGATCTGGAAAAGTGAAATGAATGTTGTCAGTTATATGTTTTAGTTGTGATTTGACTTTTTTGGGGGGGCAATATAAGGGTTTGAACTCGGAGCCTCATGCTTGGTAGGCAGTCTCTCTACCACTTGAGCCAAGTCTCCAGTGCATGATTTGATATTGTTTTTAGGATAGCATAATGTATTCATGTGAAGTATGACTGAACAAAGTCTGATGTGATTTTTTAAGACATCAAGGAACTTAGGAAGATTATATTTTTATTAAAATCTTAAAATTATTCTTAGATATTTGCTATATTCTGAAGTTTGAAATGAATTTTCTGTAAGTAGAAACCTAAAACTATGAGTTATACTCCAAGTGATTAGTATGAAGTATACTTATAGGTTAAGAATGAACAAATTTGTTACCTCAGCTTAACCATTTATTAGGTATCCCTCCATCCTCTTGTGTAAAAAAAAAATCTTTAGAGTTTTCTCACTGAAGAGAATTTCTAACCTTTTTTATTAAGGGCTTCTAACCCTTAATATCATGTGATATTAAGTGGGGAAATTTTTCTTTAAAGGCACCCTGCATATTATAAATGATTTGGGACAATAGGTTCATCTATCAGTCAAATATATTCAAATTTTTGTTTTAATTTGTGAATTGGCATTAGAATATAGAAGTAAAGATCTTTTCCTCAAAACTGAAAATCTCTGAATTAGACTGATTGGGGGCGATTCTTTATTGGAATATATAATGTTTTCTTATAAAAAATAGTTAAATATTTTAGAGTATATTTGTAGAGGGAGTGCAAAAGGGTATTTCTTTAGTTCTGCATTTGCCATGTTAAGCTACATGAGAGTCAGATGTATAAGACTAATATAACTTACTGAATGCTAAACACATTCCAAAAAAGTTATATGATCTGTTAAACTTTCAAAACAATGCAGATGGTAAAATTATTTTTGTCCTTAAATGACAAAACTGGGGTCAATTTAGCTATAATTTCTTATCTAAAGAGTAAGAAAGTAGCAGATATAGAATTAGGACCCAAATCTATCTCCCTCTTGAGGTCTTTGATTTTATAGGTAGGTGACTAACTGCTAAGCATGAACCACAATGAGGACTTACTCAGATTGAGTAACCACTCTTTGAGTGGTAATACAGTTCTGTAAGTAATCCTCAAGGTTTTTTATTTTGGGTTTTTTGACTTTTTTTTCATTGTTGTTGTTTTCTTTTTTGTTGATACTGGCAATTGAACTTAGGGCCTTGTGCTTGCTAGGCAGGTGCTCTGCAACCTGAGTCATGCCCTTGTCTGGTACTCCAGTTTTGAGGGTAATGCTTTGTCCACGTGTACAGAAAGGCTCACTTTGGCTGGTCATCACAGTTTCTCATGTGGGATAAGCCATACAAGTTGTTTTTGAATATTTTGTGGGAATAGACTGCAATGAGGGACTGACTTGGAAAGTCAGTAGAGCTGGTTTAGTTCACTGTTCCATTCAGCAAATGTCACCTACCAGTGCAGATGTGTCAGGACTTTATACCACAGAGCATTCAACCATCAACTTTTTTTATCATTGACATTTAATTTTAAAATATGTAGATATATTAAGTATGACTTCCACAAAGAGAAAATGAACATTTCTGTAAATACAATTGTAGACAATATTCCAGAAGTTAATAAATGCTCATTGGCAAGCACTGAGAAACTATTTGTTTTGAACTATTAGAAAAATCAGTGCAGTTCACTGAAGACTAACATAAGGCCAGCACATATATCTTTGCTAGGATAACATACTATTTTTGCAAATCTGCTAAGTAACTAGATTGGTAGTTTCTTTAAAGATAGTGTGTACATCAACTTCAGAAAAATCGTAGGCAGGCTTTCATGAATTTCTTACATTGTATGGTAAAGCACAGGTTATATCAATTTAGTGATAGGTGAATTTGGGGGCAATAAATTCTATTTGAAGGATCAAGAGCATTGATGAGTAGACCTTCTAGTTGCTTCTATGGCAACATTTTCATTAATGGCTTAAATAAGAACATAGTTTAAACATTTACCAAATTCTTAAAATTCTTTGGAAGGAGTGATTGCTTCTTTTTCAAATAGAAAGAATTAAGATCAGCAAAAAGGATTGGATTTGGGAGTTGTTAAGTCACATACAAAAGAATTTCAGTTCTTAATCAGTAGCAAATAGTTTACATACATATTTCAAATATCTAAAATGTACATAAGTTGGTACCAGATTGCAAAATATCTCGCATGTGTTAGAAAAGTGCTAAAGTAGGTAACATTTAAAAAATTATTAGTTTGAAGAAGCATGTTGCATAGACTTAGAGATTAGGTAAACACTTGGAAAAAAGGAATACAAAGGAAGGAACACCCACATCTCATCAGAACAATTGGGGACATCTTTATGTGGAAAAAATTTTAAATATTCCCACAGTTGGGTGAAGGAGAAAAGAAATATGAGGAGAAAGGAAAAGGAAGAATAAATAAAAATCAAAGATGGAAGGCTCAGGGCTTTGGGGAAATGGCAGGAAGTCCCAGGTAATTGGATAAACATCAAACACACGAAAGGGAACTGTAGTTGATGTGGTTGGTCAAGAGGTCAGAGCAGATTGTAATGACCCTGTTTGCTTTTGGAAAGAAGCATAATTTTATACTATTGCAAAAGAAAGCATTCTGATGTTTCAAGCAGGGTTCTGATCAGGTTTCCCTTGAACAGTTTATGCTGTCAGTAACTGTGCAGTTTGCTTACAGGCATTATGTGTAGAATCCCAGCAAATGGGACAGTCTCAGAATTTTACTTCAAACAACAACCAAAAGTGCACTCTTTGAGCAACATTGAGGTCATTATTAAGAAGAATTTTCATATAGTCTGTGTCAGATGCAGAGAAAGAGGCAAGGGAAGCAACAGGATAAGGGGAACCAGCCACAGGTGGACCTTGAACTGGACTTTGAATAAACGGTAAGATTTCTACAGGCAGAGGGTAGAAACACTCTAGTGAAAGTGTGAGAGTAAGCAGAACCAGGATGAGGTTATGTGGAAATACTGGCTCTCATTAGCCAATGTGGAAATATTACTCTCATTAATAAAGGAAATCATATAATAATTAACATTACGTATAGCTTTTAGCCAGATGTGGTGGTACATGCCGGTGATTCCAGAACTAGAACTAAAGCAGGTGGATCACAACTTTGAGGCCAGCCTGGGCTACATAATAGTTCCAGAGCAATTTGTTGTTGTTGTTGTGTGTGTGTGTGTGTATATGTGTGTTCATGTGTAAGTAAAATGTAAGTAAATGTAAAATATAAATTCATGTCTTTTTCCTGCATAAAACTTTCTAATGCATTCAGAATGAAATCCAAGCTCTATAAACTACCAAGCCAAATGCTCTGCCTACCTCCCTATTTCTGCCACAATACTCTTCTTGTTCTGCCTCCTCAAGATCTTTGCATTAGTTATTCCTTCATGACTATCTATCTTACTTATTGCATATAGTTGGTTCCTTCCCATAATAAAGAATTCAATTAAAATATACTTTCTAAGGTACTGCTCCTCTATTGCATGCATTTTCAATCTCACTTGTAGATGCTCTTTTGTTTCCTCCATGGCATTTATTATTATCTGATTTGTCTGTTTATTTCTTATCAGTCTCCTCACTAGAAAATAAGTTCTGTGATAGCAGGCAGGACTTGCTCCTTGTTACACTTCCAGCCCAAAACTTAGCTGAAGAGCTCAATCAATATTTCTTGAATGCATACTTTTATTAAGAATTTAAATATATGGTTTTCATAAATTTTAATTTGCTTAAGTAAAGCATCAGTGAATCTCAAGGCATATGGTTTCTTCTAGATTACCTCTCAAGTACCAGTAATCTCTCTGGAGATTTCCCCTGTTAATCTGCACATAAAAAGTAGCATTATACAGTTCACTAAGGAATGCGCTGATCTTTAATGTGTTAGGAGTTAATATTTCCGTCCGTACTGGACACCAATGAAAAAGAGTAAGTAAACTATCCAGTGATCCTGGATGGTGTCCACACGCAACTGGGAAGAGTTAGGGAGGATTTTCTTGAGTCTTGAAGCAGAAAATCATGCTGTCTTAAAAGCATATTGTATGGAGGTTCCTTTTATTGATAAATCTTGTAAGCTCTCTTGTGTTATAAATAATAGGAGAAAGGAAATTAATGTTTGTTGACTCTCATATGACTATGAGCAGAGTATATGATTTCACATTTTCTTATTTTTATATTTCAATGTAATCAGAAATTTCTAATTTGAGTGGCTAGGTTTTTGATCTGGAAAAATTGTTCCTGTATTTATTTTAATATCCTGGGAGTACTATATTTGGGGAGCAACTTGGTATGTATTAAAGACAGCTATCCATATTTGGATTGTGTATTAGTGAGGCTAATTAGATAAGAAGGTATAGGATGCAGGACATAGAAAACTAGTTTTAAAGATAAAACCTAGTAAAGTAATTTTTTATTATATACATGAAACAAGGACAACATAAGTAAAAACAGTATGCCCAACTGATAAACAATAAAAATGAATTATATCCATATCCAAGTATCTCCAAAGCTCAAGCTCTTCCCATTGACCTTCCTATAGCATAATAGAAGATGGAGAATGTTATCCAAATACAGATTTGCCATGCCTTACTCTGTTCCTATCTCCAAGCATTGCAGGCACTCAACTTAGGGTCTCAGCTATAAAACATGTGTCATGGGTAGGTTTGCCAGATTTAGCAAATTAAAATGCAAGGCATGCACTTAAATTTTAGTTTGTAGTACACAACAAATAATTGCTTAGAATGGATATATTTCATGTATGGTGTGGGGTGTTTCTACACAAAAATGTATTCAGTGTTTGCATCAAATTCAAATTAATTTGATGGTGAGCATTTTACCTGGCAGCCCTGGATCTAGGGCCATGAGCTCAGTCAGGGGTATCTCCACAGTGATCCATTTCTGTCTCACACCCCAGTCTTCAGAAAGGCTGAACTTGAGTTAACAGGGGATGTTCTGACAGCCAACGTTAAGCAGAAAAATGCAGAGAGAGAGCAGAGGGCATTGGAGCAAAAGTGTGCTGTGTATCTCAAAAGGGAGCTGTACTTGTTACATGATAAGAATTGGGTAAAAATAATACTAAGCTGTTCCCAAATGATCTCTTGGCAGCTATGGTTGTTTAATAAGACAAATGCAGCCTGTAAGCTCATTGGTTCTGGGTAGGATGTGTCCTGCTGTCAGAGAAATTGATGAAATATTTTAATGCCAAGTACTTATTGTGAGTGAAATAGCTTAACATCTCAGATATGGATACTTCAAAAAACAAATGGTAGCTTTCTAACTTGGTTTATCAGCTTTTGAGAAAGAAAGTAGCATTTAATTTACCAGAAGATGCAGTTCAAGTCTACATTAATGAAGTAATAACAGCTGTGTCTTTATCTGTTTGCTACCCATTTATTTCCCCATTACATTTAGGCTGGTAACATCAGTCAGAAACATGTTTTTATGAGAATCTGGGCTTTTTGTTCTACCAGAAAAAATCAAGGTGTCTAATTTCTACAGCTGTGTAGTGGAATCGCAGTAGTAGTTCAATGATGCTACCTTTCTGTAACTGAGAAAAAGGAATATTATGGGATTCAACAGTGTGATAGAAAAAAAAGTATATATATATATATATATATATATATATATATATATATATATACACACACACACACACACATCAAGGTCAGAGTGGTATACATCACCCATATAGGGTGAGACTCTTTTCTATATGTTGTGAGACATGAGCTGTCTGCCTGTATGTCTACCCATTTATGTGTATAAACCAATATTTACCTCTCAAGTTTCACTGGTGTAAAGACTGATAATATAACACATCATGTATGCATTTCTTGGCATGTGTCAGACACTTTATGTCCTTGGCCTCTTCATTTTCTAACATGTTACAGTGTATTGACTTTTTTGTTTATTTACTCTGTGTGTATGTGTGTGTATGTGTGTGTGTGTGTGTGTGTGTGTGTGTGTGTGTGTGTGTGTGTGTGTGTGTTTGCGTTTAGAACCTTCAAGGACAGAATGAATTGGCTGGATGAGGTTTGGGAGTTCCCTTCAGCACTTTATTGTGGCTTATCAGTAAGTGATCCCTCAGTTGCCTTCTGGGGACATTTGAAGAAGACATAGTGGAGAAGGGCAGCAACTTTTGCAAATGGAGAGAAGGCCTTACATGTGCCCAAACCTCCACCAAACTTAACCCAGGAAAATAAACCTTCTGCAGAGATGGAATGGGTGTTTGCATATGTGGTGTTATTTCCAGTCATACAAGCCCTGTTGTCTAAGGAAATATTACCTGTTCTCTAGTGGTTTTATCATATTTTACCTTGGAAGGTTTTTCAAGCCTCAAATACCGTCAAACGCTAATGGGCTTTTATGCCCATCTTGACCCATCACCTCTCTAATCTCATCTCTTTGGCTTATACCATTCTTAACTGTTCAGAATCACCATCTATTCTTTCAACACATCATATTTAATTTTTTTGACTAAACTATTTTGTTCTGTTTTACTTTATTATAAATTTAAAAATCATTGTACTTTGATTTTTCTATTTTTTATTGTTTTTACATTTTCTCATATGTGTCTACATTATTTGGGCCACCTCCCCCCCACACCTTTCTGGGAGAACCTGTTCCACCCTCCTGTTTTATGATTTTGTTGAAGAAAAAACATAAGACAAAATAAGAAAGACATAGCGTTTTTTGCTAGTTTTGAGATAAAGATAGCTATCCAGAGAGATTCCTAGTGATGTTTCCATGCACATGTGTATTGCAATCCACATTGGTTCATCTCTACCAGACCTCTTAACTACTTCCTGGTCCTCTTCCCAAAGTGACGTCTGCCAATTTAAGATTACCTTATTCACTCCACTACACTGAGCATGTCAACCACATTTAGGTTTCCTTCCCTTTCCCTATTTCTTCCATGCACGTTCTCCCCTCAGTGTGTGACCCATGTCCAATATTGCTATATTTGTGTTAAGTCTATAATCCACATATGAGGGAGAACATACATTTTCTGCCCTTCTGAGCCTGGCTAACTTCACTTAAGATGATGTTCTCCAGTTCCATCCATTTACTTCTGAATGATAAATTTTCATTCTTCTTTGTGGCTGAATAAAATTCCATTGTGTATAAATACCACATTTTCTTAATCCATTTGTTGGTTGTTTCCATAGCTTGGCTATTGTGAATAGTTCTGCAATAAACATGTGTGTACATGCCTAACTTTTTTTCCATGTGATGTATTTCTATACAGAATGGCTCTAGGGCCTACAACCCTTTCCTGGTAAAGTCTCATGAATATGTTATATTGTGTACTGTAACTTCATTAGATTATAGTGTCAATATGGTTTATTTCTCTTTCCCCAAATATCCTGAGTCCTGAAAGCCATTATCTTCTCATCAAAACATTGCTTAAAGTATGAATCTCACTATCTAAATCAAGTTCAAATGATAATGAGGTTCTTCATGTGTAGTTCCTTAAGCACAGCAACCCAAGTAAAATTCTTCTTGAATGATCTATGAAATAAAAAACCAATTATCTGTCTCCCCTATATACCCCACATACATGATGGACATATAAAATCACTGCTTTAAAGACTCCTATTCAAAAACAGGTGGGAATGGAAGGAACAGAAGTCACTGGTCATAGGAATTGTGTTAACCTAACAGAGCATATCTTATAAGTTCCTTGGTTAGGTCTCTAAAGTGACTCTCAACACTTTTGCCATGTTTTATTTATTGGCAGTTGTTACTATGTCTATATCACACTCAAGAGAGGATAGCCTATATGGATACAGGGTTATTGGGGGGGATATCTAAGAGCCTATCTAATATACACTTTCCCAAAGTCTTTGGCTAGACTATAAGAATTCTGTATGTTACAAAGACCTATGTCATACTTATGTTACCTGCTCAATATTGCCCATCTTGGTAGATAACCCTTATTAACAACAATTGAGCTACTAGGCAAAGCTCAGGTGCAAACAGATGATAAACCAATGTTCATATCAGCTTCCAGTGACAACCTCTGTGGCAGAACAAACATGTGTGGACAGGTGCATAACGAATAAGACTGAGTTATCTATCTGTAAAATGGAATATTGACATATTTCATAGGAATATGTTTAGAACAAAACAAGATAATGTATTTGAAAGAAAATAAGCATACCTTTTCCATGAAGATGTTTACTTTCATAATTTTATGATGTTCCAGATACATAGATGAGATTGTTTAAAATTAGTGGGAAGATACATTGATATATGTGGAATGTGCCTGCTATATAAGAAGACCTGCATTTCTTTTCTTATTCAGAGCAAAACCCTTGGAAATTATGTGTCCATAAAAAGCTATGTTTTATTCTTATTACCTTCAAATGTGTATCTATACATTTATTTTGAAAAAAATTGCCCAAGTGAATTCTTATTCCTTTGAACCAGTGAAGCAATGACATATTATTATTAATCATAAATTTGGGAGAAGCCTCAGAGATCATCTGAATAAATGTGCCCATTTTAGCTCATCAGTTCTTTCAATGGAGTAAAAACCTGAGTATCTGTATAACACCATGCCAGGAAGTCATAGAGTCCTGGGATTTAGTCTTTGATTTTTTTTTTAATTACTATTATTGTAATTGAATACATTAAATTCCGCAAGTCTCAGTTTTCTTGCCAATATGACAGGGCTAAACATATCACATATTCTAGCAACTCTTAGGCTTATTGAAAACTTTCTCTAGTCAACCAGTATCTGTTCTCTAATTTAGTCCTTTACCTGATAGTCTGCCTAGTAATTCAAGAAAATTATCATGGCCTACCCTCTAATTCTTATCTCCTTAGCACTGCTTGCTACTTTACTTTCAACTCTTTCCTTACCTGTGGACTTTCTTGTGTACAAGAAAACTATGGTTTATAGTATCTCTTCAGTTCTAAGGTATTTTGAAATTTAGAAGATAATGTATGTCCATACTGCCTATGTGCAATAAATCTTCCAAAATATTTTTATTTGACTTCTCTATTATTCTTTCTGCACTGTAATTTTTATATCCATCCAGATGACATCTTTGTAATATCTTTCTATAGTTTTTTTCCCTCTGCCACTTTTTTACAAGTAGAGAGTATACTGTGCTATCCTGTCTTTTTATACATATGGATTGAGTTTTATTGGAATTCAAATTTCCTTTAGTTTTACCTTGTAATTATTTCTGACTTAATATTTGTATTAGAAATATAATAATAATGGGTTTATGCCTAGTAAAATGTATTTTCCTCACTTTGCTACGTTTTTGGTCAAACTAGTTTTCTTTCCCAAAATAGAAAAGCAGTTGTCAAATTGACTGTACCTTATAATAACTTGAAGTTGGTCATTTTGCCCATCAAATGTATGTGTTGACAAGTGAAGTCATGTTGTGATAAATATGGATGATCTTTAGTGTTTATTTTTTTACAAAAAATGTAATCATGAGCTCAGAACTACACTGGCAGTTTTCAACATCTTATTTCTTTAACTTGATATTGTAAGGAAAATATCTTAAATTCAGTAAAGTCAGCCTGCTATCCAGGAAGAGTAATCATTTACCTATAATTTTCCAAATTTTTTTCTTTTGTAGAGAATATATGGAAATGCATACATTATATTACTTAAAATTCAAATTTAACAAACAAGATACAAAAACATGATGCTCTAGCAACTATACTCAAGCATTAAAGGAACTGTCATTGCAAATGCTGGAGTTTTTTCTAAGGGATAAAGTGTGTATCCATTGGACTAGAGTGATTCAGCATGGTGGGGAGAAATTGCCTTGTTATGACAAATATCTTTGGAGGCTTACATTACATTACACACTGTTGGAACTGCAGCAGGATATGAATACTATATTCAATAAGTATATTATGAGTACATTAAATTTCTGCCAGTTTATAAAGCTATTTTTGTTTATAAAACTTCTGTCTATGTAAAAATGAAACAAGTAATTAGCATCAAATATTAATGGATCTTCAAAAAATTAAAAATAGAATGTATGTTGTAAACGATTTGCAATATAATCACTGAAGTGCTCAGGCTTTGAATAAATAAGGAATTGTAGTGCAATTTGGGGAAATTTTACTGAGTGCCATTTGTAAAAGAATCCCCCTTTTAATCTTTGAAAGCAGTTAAGATACAGTTTAGTTTGAGATTTTATCACACACAGATGTTAACTTATGTGTATGAATTTCTATTACTGAAAACAACATAAAAGCCTTTGTATGTGGTATTTTTCTATCAAACATATTTTTCATGAAATATAGATGATTTAATTTCCTTGGTTTCAACATTGTTTCATAGAGGAATAGATTTTTTTTCTTCTCCTCTCTTATGTCCCTTATATATTTTATTGGTGGTAGTGGGTTTGAAATCAGGACCTAGGCAGGTGCTCTCCCACTTGAAGCCTGTCTCCAACCCTTTAATGCTTTAGTTATTTATCAGATAGAGTCTCATATTTTTGCCTGGAGCCAGTCTCAGATTATGATTCACCTACATGTGCTTCCCAAATAGCTAGGATTACAGTTTGCATCACCAAACCTTGCTTGATTGTTGAAATGGGGTCTCACTAATTTATTGCCTAGGCTGTCTTCAAACCTCCATCCTCATGATCCTGTCTGCCTCTTGAGTATCTGGGATTATAGGCATGTGCCACCATACCTAGCATCTACCTTCTTTTCATGTGCCCTAAACTTTCTTTATTTGATTATGTTTTTCAAAAGAAAATTTTCTTTCTTTTCTTTGAGCTAGACTCTCACTATCCACACCTTTTATATATGCAAGTATAAAAGTACTCTTAGAGAAAGAGGGATATATTTTGGGTAATTATGAACCTTTTTCAAAACTTCAGATTGGATCTGAATGTTTTAGGGCTTTTTTAATTAAATGAAAGCTGCCTTAATTGCACTTTTTTTCTTTCCTATTGAATTACTTGACTGAAATAGTAATGGGACCAGCATATTCTTTAGCAACTTTGAGATTTAATATTGTCTTTGCTGTGTATTTGTTTAGTATATTTCTATAAATAGTTGTAGAGTCATAGCATATCATGGGTGAAAGGAACTTTTGAGACCCTTGAATCTGAAATTTAGATCCTTATGTTTATTTGAACTGAGGCCAATAGATGCTAAAAGACTTGCCCACATTACTCAAGTAGACAGAGACAATGTCAGGAGTCAAGAGCAAGCATTAAGTGACTATCTGCTATTAGATTATCTCATAGTTTCACTCTTAGTGCTTTGGTTTTTAAATGGCAGTCAATTCAGATCTTAAGCTAATAGTCCAGTGTTATTTGCATGTAGGTAGAAAAATAGATGTGTTAGCTTTTCATTGCTGCAGGACAAACCTGAAATAATCAACTTCAAAAGAAAAACAGTGTTTTGGGGCTGATGGTTTTGAAGGTTTCAGTCCATGATCAGTTGGCCCTGTTGTTTGGCCCTGTGGTAAGGCAGCACACCATGGCATAAGCAAGTGGCAGAACAAAAATCACCACTCATCTCATGGCCAGGAAGTAAAAAGGAAAAAAAGACAAGGGTAAGGTGCCTGTATCTCCATGAAGGACACACCTCCAATGCCCTAAAGACCTTGCATGAGGTCCCACCTCTCAAATGTTCCACCACCTCCCAATCATGCCACCCTAGCACCCAAGCTTTTACCACATGAACCTTGGGGATACTTAAAACTGAAACTATAGCAATAGATCAACGTATTCCTCTTTCTGTCAAAATCCTGTACACTAAGTTTTAATGCCTGAAGTCAGTCTTGGAAAATCATTCTAACTGGCAAAGATGCTTTAGCACAGAAGCAGTTTTTAACTTTTAGAAATGTCATTAAAAATGTCTTTCTTTGATCTGACTGTAGACTGGAGTGAGTAGGTCCTACTCCTAGATCCCATTATTGCATTGCTCTTTTCTTAGCATCTGCTAGCTCAAGCTGCTGTTCTCCCTCCATCTGTGTGTCCCTATGCAAAGCTCAGAGATGGGCATGCTGGAAGTTTTTGTTAAATGTTGGTGGACAACTAGACTTCCATAGGTAAACATTAGTTTTTTATACACATATACAACCTCTTATTACCCTGGAAGTGTTATATTTTCTTACTTAGATGACACTTAAAATTTCTTCCTGTCAAAAACTAAACTAAAAATATGGTTCAAAGAGTTTATGGCAAATTAGAGAGAACTTGGCTCAGAATTAATTTTTCCAATCCCTGTTGCATAGAGCAAATTGTTTGAATCAGCATTCATAATTGAGCTTCAACTAAGGGCTTTGTTTTACAATTTGCTTTAAGGTAATCAGAAAAATGTGCATAAAAGCATGACACGTATAAATCACAGGTATATTTATCTGAATGTATTTGTGTGGTTTATATTTATAATTGTAGAGTCAAATTTACTGTATTGAAACAGACAATTAAAGAAAGGTAAAGGGACTAGTATTTTCCCAGCAACTGCAATGTGCTAGGCAGGATGCCAGACATTGCACAAACTCTATTTCAGTCAATCTTCCCTAATGAAAATGTTGCCACTATTTCACAGAAACTGGACAATGGAAAAAAACACACATGGGGGAAACAATAAATATATTCTTCTTTGTTGAACATATGCAAGTGTAATGAAAATGATTATAATTTATATCCAAATAATTTGTAGCAAAGATAAAAATTGAATACAGTTTGGGCCAGCATATCAGTTATATTTTTCAAAGGCAATTTGCATTATTGAGTTTTTTTAATATCTTATTTTACTTTAAATTATAATTTACTTTGAAATGTTTAATTGATAGCTTTGCAAAATAGGGACATCTCCTGGCATCATTGAACATCACACAGAAGACAATTTTGAGAGTTTCTTTTTTGCATTCTTCTTTTCTTTGGCTAAATAGAATCAGATGATTAGAAATTGTGGACAAACATAAACTAGTTCAATAAAATTAAAAGTGGAGATAAATCTAATTTTCTCTCTCAAATGGCATTTTCTAAAGTTTGTCCCCTAGTGATATGAAAAATATAAAGTGTTTTATACATATGCCCACATAATATAAAATTAAAAATGAATAAATGGCTCCATATCCACATAGCAAAGTTCCATGATCAAAAATTTGAGGGAATCAAATCAAACCAAATATTTGTTTTTAAATTATGTAAGTTCTAATGTCCATTGATATGAAAATGTACTTCATGAAACATCAAGAAGGAAATGTTATTTGCAAATTCTCCATTCATTTGTGATTATAAAAATTTCTTTTAGAGGAAAAAAGTTAACTCAGAGTATAAGTAATCAGCATGACATTTTGGAAAATATTTATTCATTTATTTATGTAACAAGAAGTTACCAACTAAATACCGATCATTGTATAGGTGTTGCAGATACAGAATAATAAAGCAGAGAAGGTTTCTTGTCTTTCTGGAGCTAATAGTCTAGTAAGGGAACAGAATAAAAACAAGACAAATAAACATGTATGATGACTTTGATGAGTCCTAAGGAGATAAAAAAAAAGTAGAAGAGGTGTAGGGAGTATTAGGCCAAGACATTATTTTTGTAAATAGGGAGCTAGAGAGGCCTCAATGGGAAAGCAGCTTTTCAAAGGCAAAGGAAAGCCCAGTTTCAGGAATAAGAGGTCCATTGTGGCTGGAGCAGATGAGCAAAGGGAAAAGTTCCAAGGTATAGGGGGAAAGGAGTTACAGGCAGGTAGATCAGGTAGGCCTTTGGAGGTTTGGGTGAGGAATATGAACAAAATGGAGAACCTTTGGTGATTGCATGGGAATGAGAAAAAGTGTCTTATGGTTACTTTTTGGATAAAAGCTTAAAAGCCACCAGTGGTCAAGAGAAAGAGCAAAAAAAAAAAAAAAAAAGAAAGAAAGAAAAAGAAAAACAGGCAATATAATACTGCAAGAATCCAAAGAAGATACAATGATTACCTGAACAAAGAAAGATTTCAGCAGCCCCAGAGTAGTATATTATATAAGATTCTGGATCTACATTTAAAGGAGAGTTTACTTCATTAGTGAAAGTCAGACACTGGGCTTAAGAGAGAGAGCAATAAAGCTTGACTGTGAGATGGATTCAGTCATTGGAAGGATGGCTGCCATTTATTGGAATGGGACTGACCTTGAGGAGGAAGTTTGTATGGCAACAATGGAATCATAGTACTTCATTTTAGAGCAAAGTAATTTTTGAAATGCTTTGGGGGCACTTAGGTGCAGAGGTCATTTTGGCAAATGGAATCCTAAAGTAGGCAAATTGTTTGCATATATAGGTCACATGGAAATTCCAAAGTTAGAATTGTCTACATTTAAGAGGGCTATCCTAATTTATAGTCTTCAACATAAACTGGAATTCTGTAAGCTAACATAAGAAAAATATAGGGAATATAGATGCATCTGGCAAAGAGAAAGAAATAGCAACAATCAAAAAGGTAATAGTTGGGAAATCAAAAATACTTGTCTCTACCCTTATACAGTTTTCATTTTGCAGCATTACTTGACTTTGCAAGAGGATTTAGCCATAAAACAGCAGCAGTCCTTGCCATGTGCTTAGTGATAATTCAACACTTCCTCTGGAAGAATCTCAGAAGGAGTGTCTCTAAAGGATCCTGTTGATGAGAAGCTCTCTGCCCTCAACATCTTCAATTAACTCAGCCTTCAAGGAATTGTTGCTGATATATAGATCTTCCCTGTTGACAAAGATAGCTAGTGACATCACTTAAGGACTTCTATTCTGAGTGTGGTGACAACTAGCCAGGAAAGCCAATACTCTTAAGTGAATTTAATAGACTCTATTCTCATGCTACTTGGGTTGCTATGAAAATATAGGGAAAATAGATGATCTCCTTCTTAGGCAATGTTTTTTTCAAAACAAAGTCACTGACTTTCTGTACAAAAAAAATTTTTAAAAAATTGTTGACATTTAGACTATGTATAAAATAGATAAAATAAATGTGTATCTTAAATATTGATTATAAAGCACAAATCCATGTAACTAGCCATGTCAGGGGAAAGAACAGTGCTGGTTAGATAAAAAAACACTTCCTCTTTCCTAATCACAGTGCATTCATCATCTGAAAATCAAGAGCAAAACAAACACACTAAATATCCTATTATGATACTCATTTTCTTTGTTTAGCATCTTATCACCTGAATACCATAGTTTAAATTAGCCATAATTATTATGTATTAATATTTAGTCTTCACATATATTATAATTTACCAATCCATGGTTAATGGGCCTTTGGGTTTTTTTTTTGTTTTAGAATACTAGACATAATTCAGCCTTGAACATTGCAGTAGTCCCCTTGTATAAATGTGTATGTATTTCTATTTAGTACTGTTAGGTCATGAGATAAGCTTATCTTCAAAGTTAGCAATGCAAACCTTTCTTTGTGTAGTGGTTTCATTGTTCTGTTATTTGTTTTCCCCAAAAGTTTGAGCCAATTTTCACTCCAACTCAAATGTTCTGAAAATTTCTGTTACTCTATATTTTCTATTATGACTGAACTGGTGCAGACTGTTAACATTTTCCATTTTTACTTTGTATCTAGTAGTAATTGGTTCCCTTTTTTAAGTGACAGTTGGAGCATGTTTTCAAGTTTGACATTTGGACACCTTGTTTTTGTCATATCTGTTTGGTTCCTTACCCATTTTCTAATGGATTATCTCATTGATTTCTTAGAGTAATTCTTTAGTATATAACTTGTAGTGAAGGTCTGTAAATCTGAGAGATTGAGTGAACCAACTTAATACTTCTATGATAGGGGTATTCTAGGTATTCTTGGTTATTTGCATTTCCATATGAATTTCACAACCAACAAGTTATTTTTAAAAGCAAAGAGAAAAGTGAACTTCTTTTGACTTTTTTGGAATTACACTGCATCTACAGAAGACTTTGGAAAGTATTGATAAATCTTTAAATATTAAATTGTATATTCCATTTGTGTATAGGCTTCCATTTGTGTAGATCTTTAATTTCTCTCAGTAATGTTTTATAGATTTCTGCTTAGAGAACTTAAACATCCTTGTTAGACTTATCTTTTACACTTAGTTCTTTGATGCTATTACAAATGATATCAATTTTTCAATTTCATTTTCTGCTTGGTTTTGCTACAGAGAAATTCAATTGATTTTTACATATTGAGTTTATATCTAGCAACCATTCCATACTTATTACTTAACAATAATTTTGCTGAGACATTTTTGGATTGTATATAAAATCATATCTGAATATTTTAAGATTTTTTCTTAAATTTAAATATTATATTCTTAATATCATTCTGTACTGACTAGATTTTCTTATACAATATTGATTAAAAGTACTATAAGTTTCATTTTCTGACATTTTGCTATTAACTATGATTTTGCTTAAGGGTATGTAGATACTTGCTATCAGAATAAAAAAATTTCCTTCTCTTTCTAGTTTACAAAGATTGTTTAAGTGATAGAAATGTATCATTTTTACCACTTTTTTCTGAATCTATTGAAATCATGATATGCTCTATCTTTTACTTTGTTAATGTAATAAGTTAAATTGATTGATTTCCAAATGTTGAAGCAATTTTCCATTCTTGGAATAAATGCAGTTTGGCTCTTATATATTATCCCATTTAAATATTGGTACAATTACATATCTTGTTTTTAAAGGATTTTTCCATTCATATATGTAATTGTAATTTGGTCCTTATCTTACTCTGAAGAATAAAGACATATTGACTAATTACAAACATTTTTAGATTTAAAAACAAAAAACAAAATTCTCAGTCCAGTCCAAACCAGGCAAGTGAGAAAAAACGAAAGAGAAAACAGTAGAAAATGCAAAAGAGATTCAGATAGCAAACACATTGAAATCTGTTTGGAATGAATTTTTTTAAATGTGCGTATTAATAATTAATAGATAGACACACATGTCTGTATACTCATACACAGCAAATAACAACCAAAATAATGCTATGTAGTATTATTAAAATTAGGTAAGACAAATATTAAGAAAGATTTCCTAGCAATTAAGACTCTCACTACTCAACAACAAAATGTTCACTTAACTGAATGATGTCATTGCAAAGGTATATGTACCGCATAACCTAACCTCAAAATGTATAAAACTAAAAATGTATGAAAGTGCATATATTTTTGTCCATAAATATGATCCAAGACTAATTTAAAAATTATTATCATAATGTAAGTTTAATAATGCCTCCATAGTAATTAATAGATCAAAGAAATAAACAAAAGACTATAATCTTATATAAAATAAAAATTATAATTTATAAGCTTGTTTTCATCAGTAGTATTCTCAATGTACTAGAAAAATATCTACATTTATTTTAGTAACCTCATTTTAAATAATAAAGACAGTCTTAAAAAATTTCAAAGATTTCATATTGATGAAATATATTCTAGTCACAATGAAGCAAAGTTAAACATCAAAACAAAAGAATAATAAGTTATATCCTTTATAGTTGGCAATTTTAATGCTTTTTATAAGTAATTATTAAGTTAGAAATGAATTATAATGAAATTAGGACATATTTATAATGAATAATAGTAAAAATACTTGACATAAAACTGTGTAGGATACAACTAATGTCATATTTAGAGGTATGTTTCTTGACCTTCCTCATATATGATAGGAAAGATCCAGTAACAATGAAGCCAGACATTCCAATGCAAAATTTAAGAAGTGGTTGCCATAATAAACAAAAGACTAAATAAAGGATAAAAGAAACAAATGAAATAACAGTTACCACAAAAAAGAGAAACTGGAAAGAACCAAATGTTGGTTATTAAAATTTTTCCATAAAAGAAAAGTACAATTGACTCAAGAGATGAAACTATGAAATGTACCAGGAACACATAATTTCAATTTACTGGCTCTCTTTCACAGAACTGAAAAGAGAAAATATTCCAAATTTCATTTTAAGAGACTAGTACAACTTTAAAGCCCAAACTTGCCAAAAAAAAAAAAAAAATCAGTACATGTAAGGAAAGAACAAGTTCAACTCAATAAAATATACAAAGGATAGTATTACTAAACCAATTTTGTTATTTTGTTTATTCTAGTATTATAAGATTTTTTAATATTAGCAAATGTACTAGGATAATTTGCCATATTAAAATAAGGAAAATTCATTTTGATAGCAGCAAAAAAATTCAATAGACCTGCCATGTATTCATGTTTTTAAAAAATCCCAACACTCTTTTATTCAAGAGTGGAGGGGAACTTTCTCATTGTCACACAGGGCATTTAGAAGTCCTTTATTATATATTAAATACGATGAGAAATCTTGAATGGTGTCTTTTTAGCACAAGTGACAAGACAAGGTGCATGTGATTCCCATTGTTGTTCAACAATGTATTGAAAATTTATTGCCACTATAATAAAGATAAGAAAAATAATAGGGAAAGAGAGAAACTTGTCATTATATGGTCAATAGTTATCTGTAGATAATTTTGAAAATTGGTAAAATAGTTGGATAAGAACATCAGCATAAATAATCAATTGCATTTAATACAATTTTTAGAAAAAGATATTTTCTCTATGATCAAATGATAAAAATACAAATAAATCTAGCAAAACATATGCCAAGACCTCAGTAAAGAAAATCATGATTTCATCTTCAAATATGGTAAAGAAAAATACATATATGGTGCTTTGTTCTTAGAGAGTAAGATCTGTTATTTTGTAGATAAATTCAAGTTGATTTACAAATTGAATATAATTGCAGTTTTTCTTTTATTGTTTGTTTTATTTTGTATTGAGAGGTGGAAATGTAAGAGGAACAAAAATAGCCATGTCATACCTAAAGGAGTACAATTTGGAATATTTACCATCTAAAAGTGTGATAGTCATCTTTCCATCACTAAAAAAAAAAAAAAACTGAGAAAAACTACTTAAATAAGAAAGATTCGTTTTTGACTCATGCTTTCAGAGGTTTAAGTCTGTAGTCACCTGGCTCGATTGTTTGTAGACCCCTGGTAAGACAGTTTTACAGTATATAAGATATGGTGGAGCAAAGTTTTCACCTCATGGCAGTCAGGAGGCAAAAAAACGAATCCATTGTTGAGGTCAGAGGTCTAATGATCCAGGCAATTCCAAACTATGATGCAGAGTCATGAAGCTGTAGAAGTTAAGATATAGAACATTTAGCAGATGAGAGACAAACATGTCAATGGAATAAAAAGGAGAACATAGAGAGATTCCAAGATGGTGGCTAGAGGGAGGAAGCAGAAAGCAAGCCTCCTAGAGTGAAATCTTGGAGAGATGCTGGAGACACACTTTGCAGGCATAATCACTGAGAAGAGGCATAACATTGACCCCTTCACACCTCCAGCCGGCACAGAGAATCTCCACTTCATGTTAAACGGAGAAACCAGGAGGGCCCCTGGGCCGCCAGTTGCCAGCGCCCAGATGGCTTGGGAAGACATGGACCAGGTGAGCTTTGCGGTATGCGGTACTCCCACAGACAAGCCTGGGCCAGAGCAGCATAGCCCCCTGGACAGACCAACCTCCACCCGGGGAAAAAAGAGAAACTGAGTAATAAGCAATTACTCAATTTGGGGCACACTGAGCACCAAAGATTGGGGAAAGGGAATCCTTCCCGGGACTGTAAATAAACAAGCCAGACTGGCCGGATAGCCTCTGGCGGGAGTGGGGGTGAGCACCCAGCAACCAGGAGTGGGAAAACTTGTGAGAGTGGCGGAGGGAGGAAAACTCCACAGGAGAGGAGGGAAGATCCACTTCCCATGTGAACTGTAAACAAACATGGCGGCTGGCAGGAGCAGCAGCACCACCCAGTAATCAGGAGCAGGAAAGCTTGTGAAAGTGGCAGTGGGAGGAAAACTGCACAGGAGAGGAGGGAAGACCCACCTCCCACATGAAGTGTAAATAAACACACAGGCCTGACAACGTGGGTGCAGTGTCACCTTTCCCAGTGTGCTTGGAAAGGGGAAAGCTTGTAGCAGAGGCTCACGCACAGGAGAAATCTGAGTAAACAAAGCCTGCAGGGCCAGGTGAGTGCTAAGCTCACCCCTGAGATCTGCATAAATAATGCCACCAGCAACAGCAGGCTGACAGCAGCGGGCAGACAAGCCACAGCTGCAGATACCATTCTCAGAACTGTCTCCAGACTCTTTTTTTTTCTTTGTCTCCCTACCTTTGATGAGAGAACAATGGAATTACAACTGCAAGCTGAAAAACTCACTGAAACTGTATGGCATTTGAACTTGGGACAATTGGTGGGATTTTTTTTGTGCATGTGTGTGTAGTTTTGTTCTACTTTATGCATCCCCTTTGATGAGACAACTACAGAACAACATCTGAGGCACCATCTCCAGTATTGGAGAGTGAGATGGACATCCAAATTATTAAGACGGAAACTTCATTGCATTTGAACTTGGAGGTTTTTTGGTTTTTTGGTTTTTTTTAATTTTCTATTTTTTCATTTTATTTTAATACATTTTATATATAGATTTTTCTTTCATTTACTTAGTTTTTATTTTTATTTATTTATTTTTTTGATTTTCAATCCTCTCTCTGTCTCTCTAATGTCTGTTCGGCTTACTGTCGATTAGTACACTAAAGCTCCCTGTTTATACCTTTGAAACCTTCTTGTCTGATACCTTGTTCTGTTTTCTCCTTCCAGTCTGTGTATTTGTTTTTCCCATTTCTTTAACTTCTTGCTTTCCATCTCAGCTCACCCTTCCATTCTAAATATTACCATTGTTATTATTATAAGCTAGAAAATACTTAATTGCACACAGTACAGGGACAGTAACAACACCAGAGACAATGATGAGAAGACAGAAAAAACAGGGAAACCAGTTTCCCCACAGCAGAAAACTAGTACAGGGGAGGAACCAGAGGGGAATGAAGAAAACAGGTACTCAGACCCAGACTCCAACAAAATGAAGATAAACTATGCCAAAGGACCCAATGAAGCCCACAGGAATAATTTAAAAGAAGACATACAACAGGTACTCAATGAGAATTTTATAGAGATGATACTGGATAGGGTCAACCAAAATGTACAGGAGACACTCAAGAAATTCCAAGACAACAAAAATAGAGAATTTGAAAAAGCAAAAGAAGAAATAAAGGAAACCATAGAAGCACTGTATAAACACCAAAGTTAAAGAGAGAACATGATGAATAAACAGATAAATGAACTCAGGACAAAAATAGACAACATTAAAGAGGAAACCACCCAGGATATGGAAAAACCTCAGAAAAAAGAACGAAACTGAACTGCAAAACAAAACGGAAGGCCAATCCAACAGAATAGAACAAACAGAAGACAGACTCTCAGAACTTGAAGATGAAATGGTAATTAAAGGAAAAACCAAAGAACTATTAATTAAACAACTCAAGAGCTGTGAAAAGAAAATGCAAGAACTCACCAACTCCATCGAAAGACCAAACTTGAGAATCATGGGCATCGAAGAAGGACAAGAGGTGCAAGCGAAGGGAATGTGCAATATATTCAACAAAATAATAACAGAAAATTTCCCAAATCTAGAGAAAGCTATTCCCATACAGATGCAAGAGGCCTCCAGGACACCAAACAGACCAGATCAAAATAGAACTACCCCACGACATATCATCATTAAAACAACAAGTTCAGAAACTAAGGAAAGAATATTAAAGGCTGTAAGAGAGAAAAAACAAGTAACATACAAAGGTAAACCCATCAAAATCACAGTAGACTTCTCAACAGAAACATTAAAAGCAAGAAGAGCGTGGGGTGAGATCTTCTGGGCACTGAATGAAAATAACTTCAACCCCAGGATACTCTACCCAGCAAAGCTATCATTCAAAATAGATGGAGCAATAAAAGTCTTCCATGATAAGCAGAAACTAAAACAATATGTGACCACAAAGCCACCACTACAAAGGATTCTTCAAGGGATTCTGCACACAGAAAGTGACACCCAACTTAACCATGAAAAGACAGCACCAAACCACAGGAAAAGAAAAAGCAAGACAGTAGAGAGTAACCTCAACTTAGGTACACACAATCAAACCTTCAAACAACTCAGACAACTGAATGACAGGAATCACCACATACCTATCAGTTCTAACACTTAATGTTAATGGACTTAATTCACCCATCAAAAGGCACAGCCTGATGAAATGGATTAAAAAGGAAGATCTAACAATTTGTTGCTTACAGGAGACCCATCTCACTGACAGAAATAAGCATAGGCTAAGGATGAAAGGCTGGAAGAAGATTTACCAAGCCAATGGCCCCCGAAAACAGGCAGGAGTAGCAATACTTATCTCTGACAAAGTAGACTTCAAACCTACATTGATCAAATGAGATAAAGAAGGACATTCCATACTAATAAAAGGGGAAATAGACCAAAAGGAAATAATAATTATCAACCTGTATGCACCCAATGTCAATGCACCCGATTTCATCAAACATACCCTGAAAGACCTAAAAGCATATATAAACGCCAACACAGTGGTTGTGGGAGACTTTAACACCCCATTATCATCAATAGATAGGTCATCCAAACAAAAAATCAATAAAGAAATCCAAGATCTAAAATATGCAATAGATCAAATGGACCTAGTTGATGTCTACAGAACATTTCATCCAACCTCTACACAATATACATTCTTCTCAGATGCCTAGGGAACCTTCTCCAAAATAGATCATATTAGGGCACAAAGCAAGTCTCAGCAAATATAAGAAAATAGAAATAATACCGTGCATACTATCTGATCACAATGCAGTAAAAGTAGAACTCAACAACAAAAGTAAAGACAAAAAACATGCAAACAGCTGGAAAGTAAATAACTCATTATTTAATGAAGAATGGATCATCGATGAAATAAAAGAGGAAATTAAAAAGTTCCTGGAAGTCAATGAAAATGAAAACACAACCTACCGGAACCTATGGGACACAGCAAAGGCAGTCCTGAGAGGAAAGTTTATAGCCATGAGTGCATGTATTAAAAAGACTGAAAGATCCCAAATCAATGACCTAATGATACATCTCAAACTCCTAGAAAAACAAGAACAAGCAAATCCCAAAACAAATAGAAGGAGAGAAATAGTAAAAATAAGAGCTGAAATCAACAAAATAGAAACCAAAAAAACCATACAAAGAATTAATGAAACAAAAAGTTGGTTCTTTGAAAAAATAAACAAGATCGATAGACCCCTGGCAAACCTGACTAAAATGAGGAGAGAAAAAATCCAAATTAGTAGAATCAGGAATGCAAAAGGGAAGATAACAACAAACACCATGGAAGTCCAGGAAATCATCAGAGACTACTTTGAGAACCTATATTCAAATAAATTTGAAAATCTAAAAGAAATGGACAGATTTCTAGATACATATGACCATCCAAAACTGAACCAAGAGGAAATTAATCACCTGAATAGACCTATAACACAAAATGAAATTGAAGCAGCAATCAAGAGTCTCCCCAAAAAGAAAAGTCCAGGACCTGATGGATTCTCTGCTGAATTCTATCAGACCTTTAAAGAAGAACTGATACCAACCCTCCTTAAACTGTTCTACGAAATAGAAAGGGAAGGGCAAAATAGTTTCTGCAGGGTATTGAGGGGGTAGGGGGGAGAGGGAGGGGGTGGAGTGGGTGGTAAGGGAGGGGGTGGGGGCAGGGTGGAGAAATGACCCAAGCCTTGTATGCACATATGAATAATAAAAAAAGTAAAATAAAATTCAGTCAATTTAAAATAAAAAAAAGAAGAACATAGACACTGAGTCATGCACATTTAGGAAGCTTAGTCATGACAAAGTGGCACCTGCGGATCAGCTTGCAAAGAACAGATGATGAAAGAAATGATTATAAAACAATTGGATATCTGTATAAAATACCCCAAATAAGTTTGTATTTTGAATAAATACTTAAATAAGAAAAACAAAGCTCTAGAATTCTTAAAGACAGCATAGAAACAATTTTTTAACATCTTGGAATAGGAAATGATGTATTCAATAGGGCAATGAAAATTCAGTGTTCTGCACTGGAGAAGAATAGAAACTGGAACTTTCTCTGGTGTGGGCTAGGTATGGAACAATAGGCAAGCTCATCACTGAAATCAGTATGACTTTCCTACACACATAGCATAAAGAAACTCTTGCATATGTGCCTCAGGAAATGTAATGCACATAAATGTGCACTGTAGCATTGTTGGTAATAGCTAGAAAATTAAAAGAATCTCAATGGCTATAATTGATTGGATGAACAAATTTCAATATAATAAATCCATTCTTTAGAATACTGTGCAACAACCCAACTAATGAATTACAAAGCATGATTCATCATGAATTAATTTCAAAGGAAAATAACTGATGAAATTAGTAATTCACTGAGCTATCTAGACACTAATATTCTACTTATATATACATGCATGTATTTATAACATATATATGAATATATACTCACATATGTGTATGCAGGTGTGTGTGTTTGTTTAATTAATAAACAGGAAAATGAACAGTAAGTTTTCTAAGATAATTACCTAGTGGTAATTATCTAGTGATAATTATAGGTAGCAATTTCTGGTTGATGAGTATCTGATGGGTTGTGTTGGCTGTGATTAATACAAATTTCAGAAAAGAAACTATTGCTGTGGGAAAAAGGATGCATGACCAGGAAGGAGCTAACAATAAGGGCCACCAATTTCTTAAACAAGATATATAGAGCTGTTCCTTTCATATTTCTCTTAACTTTATGCTTGCCAATTACATGCTTTCAAATCTCACACATTTTATATAGAAGATAAAAATAAATTGAAATGGGAAGAATGAGGCAAAACTGTTGTGTAAACTGTTGCACGATTCCTTTTATATCATTAAGGGAATATACCCTATAAGGATAAAGATGCATATAAGTCAATTTGTGAAAATATCTCATTTTCTTTGTGCTCAGGAATATACTGACTTTGGCTCTCCCCTTTGTGATTTCTCCCCTTTGGGAGTTTTGTCCCTTATGCTTCAGTTATAATCCTCTAACATCCCTGCCACCTCTGAGTTCTTTGGCTTTAAATTTGTGTATTTCTTACTAAGACTCAGGCAATCTATTAAGGTATCCCCTCTAAGGAAGATTCCTGAGAAGCTCTTTCCCCAAATGGCCCACATCCTACCAGGCTCCACCAGAAAGGAGCCTGAAGTATCTCCACCTTTTCATTTTCCCTATGGTTATCAATGTGTAGATACTGGTCCCAGTCAACTGTGAACTACTGGAAGGCAGGAGACTATATCATTTGTTCCTGGATCCCAGCTCTAACACTACTCTCACATTCTGTTGGCATCCAACATTCTGTTTCAAAATGAGTCAAAGGAGGGAGACAATCCTGGGATGGCATAAACATGAAAAATGAGGCAAGAGATTTTAACAATGGTTTAGGACAATCTGAGACAAAAATATAAAGGCAATTTTGCAATGTAAAATTTTATTTTGCAAATTAATGTCATAAAATTTAAGCTGTGCAACCTTTTAGAGAAGATGTATGAGAGCCAAGCTCTGGGAGTTACTGGCTGGGTGAACTTTATTCCCTCTCTATAAAATTCAGATGATGATCCTGCTAGACTATAGGGTTGATGGGAGAAATGAATGGAATACTGTGGGTTAAGAACTCAACACAGTGTCTGAAGCATGGGAGTGCTCCCCAGCTCTAAGTGTTATCTTTCGAAGTGTGAGTGTTAGAAGGCTGAAAGAGCTGGAGTTTGACTGATTTTGAGAAATGGGAAGATCTGTTTAATTTGGGGGTTTGTAAGAAGAAGGCAAGAAAGGAACTGGGTAGCTTTTATTGAGCCTCTTCAAAATGCCTTTGCTTGACAGGCAATTTGATGACATCCTACCACTTAATAACAGTGAGGTTCTGTCACACTCACTTGAGAATGAGAAAACTGAACCTCAGAGAGTATGAACACATAATTAAGAGCACACAGGTGGAACTACATTCCATGTGTCTTGGGATTTCAAAACTACTGAGTTTCTTCCTCATATATCATGGACAAAGGAGGAATCAGGGATTGGCAGAACTTCCTCTGTTCCTCACAAAGGAGAAGGATGGATTGTGAATAGATTTGTCTATTTCCTATGAAATGTCTGTTTTTAATTGTAGGATATCTAAGAGGAGATTTTAATGAGAGGAACAATATCTTGATTTTCTGTATAGAAAATACATGCAAACATTGATGTACTTAAAATATGTAATTGAAAACAGCTGCTTTTTAAAAAATTGAAGTTATTACTTCTAAATGTGGCTTATAAATCTGCAAAACAACCTCAAACTTGTTAAATTTCTCACCATATACTAGATGTCTAACAATCACTGTAGATGGTTGTTTCTTCCAGCAAAGTGCAACAGGAATTAAATTTATCAAGTTTGAGAAACCATCTCTGATAGAGAATGAATCAAAGGCTATGTCTCAAAGAGGCAATGGAATTGCATTTTAAAGCAAACTAGTCTTTATTCTTTTTGGCACTAAATGCCATACTCTGGACAAGCAGGAGTCAATCATCAGCTGAAATCATCCTGATTCTTTTCCAGTTCCAGTCTAGTTCATTTCCATCCATCTGTTCATGTGAGATGAAATTTGCTTTGATGAAGGGTGTCAGGAAAAATGCAAAGATCACCAGCTTGGGCAGCTTTTACCATCACAATACACTGTATCTGTCTCTGAACAAAAAAATGTGATTTATATGCAGCAAAATAGAGTAAATGTGTGATTATATGAGTGTGTGAGTGCTTACAGAAAAAGAAGCATTTGGAATTTCTGAATATTTGCTTCAGAATTTTAAATTAGGTCTGTGTCAAATGGCTTTTGAAAAAACAAATAGATGTTCTTAAGCCATAATGTAATGCTTAAGAAAATGTAATTTTTGATACAAGTGAATTTGAATGCTAAATTTTATAAGATAGGTAAATGTCTCAATGCAAGGAAAAATATATTCTTCTATCACTGAATATATACCAGTACACAAAAGATCCTTCTGGGATATAATTTGACAATTCTTAGAAACAAATCTGAGGCTTCCTTGTTTCTAATCTCTGTATTTCTTGAATTCATAAGATTTTTTATATAGCTAAGATGTCTTAATGCACAAGGTAGTGATAGAAACTTTTCATTCTCCAGTGTTAAATGTTATTTAGAGTAGATTAGTGATGTTGCAGTGATCTATTGAGAATCAGCACATTTGCTTAGCAGATATAGTATAACCCTTACAGTCCAGCAAGCAGGGCCTTATCCCTGTCACCACATTTCTTGGTTTCTTACTCTCCTGCAAGGGTTTTGCTAGCATTTTCAATGGGAAACTCGAAATTCTAGAAAATTAATGCCCAAGACCAAGCCTTGACCAGTGAGCAATGACAGTTGATGTATGAGTTCTTCAACTTCTTTCCCCATGTTGGGACAATCCAGAAATAATACCCACTGGAGTTGATCCACAGGTGTCCACAATGACAAGGCACTAAATAGTCCACACTTTATCAGCTTCCTCTCTTCCTTTCTCACTTCTGCATCTGTTCACTGTGCTTCCTGTAGTTAATGCCTATGTCATTGTACAATCTAACTAAAAGATCAAGCCAAAAGAAAATGTCAAATAGAATTCATGTTCTTTCTTTCAGGAGAGCTCACCAGGTGTCTACTGCCCAGAATTCCTTGCTTAGGTGACCTTGACACCTTGCAGGGCTTGTTCAGTTCACTCTCTTCATAGGGTCTGATTTCCTGGGAGTAAGATGTGCTATTATGCACACTTTCAGGCCCAAAATCTGGAACAAGCTTGGACATACAGACTAATGGTCCATACATATGTCCACAATGCCTTTGTCAAAAATAAGAGAAAGGGAACAGGCTTTTATCCCAGGCCTCCTTTTGTGCTCTCATTTTGGAATTCTCAGACATTAGGCAGGGACCTGAAGAGAAGGTCAGGAGTCTGACTTTCAATTTCACATGCTAGACATAGATGGTTATTGGCAAGACATCTAACTCATTTGACTATTTCATGTATAAATTTATGGATAAGGTTTCAGCAGGACCATAAGTTCTAGCAGTCAAAGTTATTAAGATAGTAAGTCTCCAGGACGTAAGGTATCCTCCAAAGTTCCTCTTTAATTTCTGGTTAAGAACTTTTTGAATGCTTGTCTTGGCTAAGTTGGGTTTCCATGTCACTTGCTCTAGGTCTCTGCTTTTGGTTTAAAGAACACAGAGTCTGAAGAGCATAAATTATGCCTGCTATACTTTAGATAAAGATTGGAAATAAAAATGGTATTTGTGGTATGACTACAACCATGTAATAAAACAAAACCTTATATCTGACCAGAGAAGGGACTTGGAAGGAAATATGTCAATATATAAACAGTAGATTTCCTTTGAGAATGTGTTGTGGGATTGTGATGGTAATCTTTCCCTTTGTTTTATGTTTTCCCTACCTAGTGCTTTTCTTAAAAGCGATAGTTTTGCAAGGATACACTCAGAAGTGCAAAGAAGAGTAATCAAAAAAAACCCCAGAAACAAAACCCAAAAATACCTGTCACTCTCACACTATTTGCAATAGTTCATAAACAATAAAAATTATATTGAGAATATAATAAGTAATACCTACACTATATGAGATACATTGCTAGTCTTTCACATGTTTTATGTCACTTTTACCATGGTGGCCTTATAAGATTTATATAATTTTCATTCATTTTACAAATAAAGAATACAAAACCCAGAAACACTATACAACTTGCCCAGGTCAGTCAGATAAAAAGCTGTGGTACTAAAAATCCAGAGCCAAGAAAACACTAGTAAAGATATTAAAACTAGTTTTGTGATGTATATATGAGTCTGCTTGTCCCTGTGTTTAGGCAGTTTTTGGTCACTGATCCTGACAGATGTGGAAAATATGACTAGAATGCTGGTTGATAGGAGGCCATGGAATAGTAGCCCAACAAACAATTCATTAAAAAAAAATCCTGGACTCCTTCCCACACAAATGCCCAGAGGCCTCTTCATTCTCAGAAATGCCTATAGTGTTCTCTGCAGGATGAACCTTTCACCTCCACTCCCACCAAGCTCTGAGGGTTCTCCTTCAGAAGAATAGTGGGCCCTTTAAAGATTCCCTGTAGCTAATAGCCAAGCAACAGCAGGATGGTACCCACAGAACAAGTGAAGACTTCTTCAGCACCAGCGGCAAATTGAACCTAGTGGGATAAGGTCGAACAGAGCAGCAGATGGCTGGAGTTCTATGTGAAAGTTACTTATAATTGTAAAGGAACTTGGCTGTGGTTCACATATCCATGTTGAAGTGTTTCAGACACCTAACATCTTCCTAGTTTGGAAGACTTAGGATCTCATTCTTTAGTTATCACCACATTTTAAAATGCTACTCATTTTCATTTAGTGGCACCATGATGAAGATTTATTCTATTTGCCTTAAGGTAGGCTCTGAAGCACTACCTTTTTCATTTAATTTTAGGTCTTAATATATTTATTAAAGTTAAATACATGGATGGTTAGGTGATATAAATAGACTTAGCCAATTGAAAGACACTTATGAGGCCATTTCTAGTAACATTATTCTATTAATGCATTTATTTATTCTATTAATGCATTCCTCTATTAACATATTTGTATCCCAGGTATATTAACAATTATGAAAAATATAAAAAATACTTTTGTAAGTACGAAGGGATACACTGAAGGATATCTCAGACAAATGAACGGGGTTTTATGACAATGTTTCTTAGATAATCTTACTGTTTAATTGATACAATAATAAAATAGAAAGCATTAAGGTAATATCAATTTCTTATTTTATATAAAACTTCTATATATACCTTTAAAAAAATTTAATGAAGAACTTGAGCTTACTTTTAAAAAACCACTTTTTTAACCAGTGCTAATCCATATGAGTTTATTCTCAAAATTTAAATATTTGCTTACATGCTTTTTTTTTACTTCTTCAAATTTTTTTCCATGTATAGCAGAATGACAAAAACACCTTATATCAAATTTTATGTTTGACTTGGCTACATACAATTCCTGATCAATACTTATTACTGGTAATCTTTTCAAACCTTTGATTGTCACCATAGTGAAGAAAATAATATAAAATTAAAAAAACATTTATAGTAATTTCAAAACTTATAGAAATGAAATTATAATAAGGAAAGCTCATTTAATTCACTGATAAATATAGGATTAAAATTTCCTGTCATAATGTGAGTAACTTTTCCATATCAAGTATTCCAAAATAATGAAGAAACACTATTCTTCACAATCACTTGTACTGTTAGAGTGGTTTCACCACCACTAATTTGGATGACACTAAAAAAAGTATTAGCCACAAGATAGACCTGTTCCTTTATATGTGAAGGCAAAAGACAAAAAGACAACAAATCCAGTTTCACATTTGCCATTCTAAAAGCACGTGGCAGCCCAGACCAAACAATGGTTTGTAAGGCTACATCTAATGCAGGTTATATTTATAGTCAGAGAAAAGGAGATGACATATGGCAAATGGGAATTAGGACAGAGACAGCCTGATTGGTTACAGCTTGAGTTTGTTTTGTTAGAACATGCCTTGAAAAATTGTTTGCTTATGACTGTGACTCAGTTACTTTTACAAAGTATTTTTCAGTTCATTTATACATCAACTTATAATGATGTGTAATTTATAATGTAAGAGAAACCTTTAGACCAAACTTAAAATGTGTGTGGAGTCAAACTTAGGCCAAGCTTGATTCAGTTTAGCAGTAGGCTGCCTCATCTTGTTCCCCTAACTCCCCATTCCCACTCCACCCCGAACAAGCCTCTCCGTAGTAGCTCTCAGCACTGCTCTTTGAGCTCCTAGAGTCTTCTGCACATGCTACACAGGTAGGACACCTTCTTGGTGGAGCTCCAGAACCACACATTGCTCGCCACGCAGTCTCTCACAAGCTCATGGGGCCAGATCTTACTCTTAACAGGCATATTTCTGAGGAGTCCTTAATAACTCTGTTCATCCCAAAGCCAGAGGTGACATCTGGAAACTTTCTGCAACCCTCAAATATCGCCCAGGATCCTCCTATTCCTTAGGTGATGTGTATCATGCATCAATAACAATGGTGAGATTTCAGAGGTTGCCAATGGTGATAATGATATTAACAACTGCCTCTCAGCTATTTTTGCTATGGGCAGACCCAAAGTATTTCTGGTACATAATCCCAAGCCCGGAAGAAATGGATTGGCTACAAACTGAATTCTAATAAAATAAAATGTGAGAATTTTTGAACCCAAAGATTATTCAAAGGAATTTCCCTACCATATAGAAAGGATAGTGTAGATTTTAGTTCCCCTAACAAGTGTGAATTTGCAATTTTCCAGAATATAAAAACATATCTAATTGTTTTCAAAACCCAAACTCATATTTTGGCTTGAATTTATCAGCAAATAGCTTTTTTAAAAAGAAGCTGGGTTGTGGAAGATTGCCCAATTTGCAAAGATCTACCTATTGTCTTTTCATTACAGTTTTTTGATCTCCATAATCTGTAGATAATCTATATCCACATGTTAGTTCCATTTGGTGCATTTATAATATTGATCATAGTAGTTTGTATATTGTTGGTTCTATCAGTTTTTCAAATTTGCTATAATCCCTTTGCTATCCTTCAATCAAGTTCTCTACAACTGCCTTGACTCTGTTTGCTCCCCATTTTTAAAATGCCTTAATTTCTTTATCTTCCTCTATATTGATAGTGATTACTGAAAAGTTTTTCTTCATATCTCCAGGTTCACTACTCTGAATTTTGATTCCTAAAATGAATATTTTGGTCACAAAATGTTCATTTTATTTAAATGTATTTTCTATGTCTATTTTTCTATTGTTTCTAATGTTTTGTATTTTTACTGAAATACTATTTCAGTTGTTTCATAGAGCAAATATCTTGGAGAAAATTTGCTGTTCTTCTTTTAAAATTTTGTATTGTTTTAATTTTTTCTTTTCATTTATCACACATTAATAATAGGAGGGGATTTCATGATAATAATTTCATGCATGCACACAGTGTACCTTGTACAAGTTCACTCCTTCACTGTATTCCTGTGTCCTCTTTCCCTCCTCTACCTCTGTCAGTGTTTGATGGATTTCATTATGCTGTCTTCATATGGATATGTGCAGTGTGCATCCATCTTCTTCACCCCTCAGTATCCTTTCCCCCACACTCTCCTGTTGGTCCCTCTCAGACAGTTCCCTATATACATTCATGTCTATTATTATTATCACCACCACCACCACCATCATCAATCCCATTGACAGTAGCCTAATAAAATAAAATACTTAGGTCTAAACTTAAGCAAGGAGGTGAAAGATCTCTACAATAAAACTTCGCTATTAAGTTCTAGCTTCATTCCATTACAGTTTGACAGGATATAGGAAGTTATTTCAATTTTCTTATATTTGCTAAGACTTGCTTTGTGTCTTAAGATATGATCAATTTTGGATAAAATTCTATCTGTATTGTGTTGCTACTAGATGAAAAATACTCTTTAGATGTCTGTTAAGTCTATTTGATCTATCATACCATTTAATTCTGAGGGTTTTTTGTTGATTCTTTTGTCTTAATGACCTATCTACTGGTGAGAGTAGGATATTAAAATATCTCATTATAATTGGGTTAGTACCTATCTCTGCTTTTATGAAGCATTTGGTGCACATATATATGCATATATATATATATAAAGATTGTTTTTTTCTCTTAATCAATTGTTCTCTTTATTAATATAAAGTGACCTTCTTTGTCTCTTCTGACAAATTTTGGTTTGAAGTCCACTTTATCAAATAAGAGTACAGCTACTCCCACTTGCTTTGAGGACTATTTGTTTAGAAGATTGTTTTCCACCCTTCACGCTAAGACAATGCTTGTTTTTGTCAGTGAGATCAGTTTGTAGTAGCAACAATCATCAGGTCTTCCTTTTTGATCCAGCCCACTATTCTGTCTTTTGACTGGAGAACTTTTGATCAGCATTAATATTGAAAAGCATATAGTAATTCCTGCTATTTTTTGTTCTCTTGCTTATTTACTCATCTGATATGGTTTCTTTTTTTCTCGTATTTTCATGGTTACATTTATCTTGCTCTTCTGTGTAGGACTCTCTTGAGTTTCTTTTGCAGTGCTGCTTTAATGGTTATAAATTGTTTTAGAATTTGTTTGTCTGGATGGAGTAATGTAGGTTTCCTGTTATTTTCATTCAGTGCTTGAAATACTTCATTCCATGCCCTTCTTGTTTTGAAGATTTCCTTGAGAGATCTGCTGTTACGCTTGTGGGTTTGCTTTTATAGGTGACTTGACATTTCTCCCTTGCAGCTTTCAATATACTTCCCTTGTTCTTTGCACATAATGTTTTACCTATAATACACTGTAGAGAAATTCTGTTTCGATCATAGCTCTTTGGAGTCCTAGAGGCCTCCTAGATACCTGCATAAGCATCTTGTCCTCAACATTTGGGGAGTTTTCTGCTGTTATTTTTTTTTAACATGTTTCCCATGCCTTTAGCATACACCTCTCTTTTTCAGTGCCCATGTTTTACATATTTCTTCTTTTAACAGTTACCAAGGTCTTGTAACTTCTATTCAGACCTCTTTATTTTTTTCCTTTTCCTTCATCTGACTGTCTAACACATCTGCCTTACCTTGGATCCCTGATATTCTGTCTTCATTTTGATCCACTGTACTGGAGAGACTTTCCACTTAGTTTTTTATTTGACTTACTGAGCTTTTAATTTCCAGAATTTCAGTCTTATTCTTTTCCAAGATTTCTATATCTTTTCTGAATTCTTCTTTCATATCCTGCACTATTTTCCTAATTTCATTTGGCTGTTTGTATCCTTTTTGAATTCATTAAAAATGTATTTATTCTTTTTATTATATTTTCTCTCAGAATTGGTTCTGACTTTACTTCTTTCCTGAACTTTCCTTTCCTTTATTCCTTCCAAAACCCTTTTACAATTTTTTCATATTCAAATGATATCTCTACCTAAAACTTCCATTTGTCACAGTGCACTGAAAAAAGTACCCTCCTTGCCCCTGTGCAAGATATCAGTAAGCAAGTGTGAGGTGAAGAAGAAGATAAGAAGAAGGGGAAGGGGAAGGGGAAAGGGAAGGGGAAGGGAAAAGGGAAGGGGAAGGGGAACGGGAAGGGGAAGGAGAAAGGGAAAAGGAAGGGGAAGGAAGGGAAAGGGGAAGAAGAAGAAGAAGAAGAAATCAGTAATTTTTTTCTCTCCTTTTCACTGCATGTAGAGGTTAATTTTGCTTCTATCCATGTTTCTGTGGCTTGGGACAATTGGATGAGGTAAGATATGACTTGTAGCCCATGTTGGTAGTTAAGGCTGGGCTTGTCTCACTATCAAGATGATTAAACACAACCTACAATTACCATCTATGATACTACTCTATTTGTGTGGGCTTCACCTTATCCTCTTTCTGCCTCAGCTGAGATCTTTTGTTGGTATATTGGAGATTCTGCTTTTCAGAGTAGTTCATGTGTCCTCCTCCACCCTCAAAAATGAGTGGGATTACTGGTAAGAATCCTCAGCAATGTGGTCCTTTTTTACTTATTATCACTGAGCCTTTGCATGATGTAGAACATTATAACATTCTACTATAATCTATAGTTCTTTCCATGGTAGCAACATTAAAACATCTGTGGCACAAGATCAACACTTACTCTCTTTGCATTCACTGAGAAAGGTGGTATTCCTTTCTCAGGTGTGAAGACCCCTCTGCTGATGTTAATAGCTTACTCATCACTGAGACATTGTCTTTCACCATTTGTGACCCTGTTACTCATGAATGCAATGTTACAGCTTACACATCCTGAGCTTAAACATCCTGTCTCCTTGTGAATGTTTTTGCCTCTGGCCTTATGCTGGAACATGAGTTAGTTTTCCGCAAAATAAAGAGCCATCAGAATGGCGTCTGCATGATGTTTTGTCAGGGTTGTGGGAAGAAACTGCTGTGGAGAAGCCCCTCCCAACTAGGTGCCGTATACACACTTTATATCCAAAATATCTTCCTAATGGGAGCTCCTACTATGAATTCACAGAAGATGAGAAATCAGGCTCAGGGAAAGGAAATGGCTTGCCTACAGCTATGTATGTACAAAATGTCAGAAGTCAGGCTAAGGTTCAAAGCTGTCAGTATAACATTGTCTGCATAGTTGACATATTTAAGTGGTATCATACTTTCACACATTTTCTCTAGAGATGTATACTGTATGTCTCCCAAAGCCAGCATTATATCCCTACATATTCTGCATTTATATATAGTACCTGTGTATACAGTTAGTACTTAAGAAATATTTTTGCAGTTAAGTGGAAGTGTATATTGAAAAACTGAATAGCCTATAAATGATACATATCTTATTATATATTGTATATGGCGACATATGCATCACACAAAATTTTTATTCAGTATTAACTTCAAAAGTTCTACAGACCCAAGTTCTATTGAAACACAGATTTTGGTTTAAGTAACAGAGCATTAAATACATTCTTCTCAGCAGCCCATTCTTCTCAGAGCATACATTCTTCTCAGCAGCCCATGGAACCTTCTCCAAAATAGATCATATCCTAGGGCACAAAGCAAGCCTCAGCAAATATAAGAAAATAGAAATAATACCATGCATACTATCTGACCACAATGCAGTAAAAGTAGAACTCAACAACAAAAGTAAAGACAAAAAACATGCAAACAGCTGGAAACTAAATAACTCATTACTTAATGAAGAATGGATCATCGATGAAATAAAAGAGGAAATTAAAAAGTTCCTAGAAGTCAATGAAAATGAAAACACAACCTACCGGAACCTATGGGACACAGCTAAGGCAGTCTTGAGAGGAAAGTTTATAGCCATGAGTGCATATATTAAAAAGATTGAAAGATCCCAAATCAATGACCTAATGATACATCTCAAACTCCTAGAAAAACAAGAACAAGCAAATCCCAAAACAAATAGGAGAGAAATAATAAAAATAAGAGCTGAAATCAACGAAATAGAAACCAAAAAAACCATACAAAGAATTAATGAAACAAAAAGTTGGTTCTTTGAAAAAATAAACAAGATCGATAGACCCCTGGCAAACCTGACTAAAATGAGGAGAGAAAAAACCCAAATTAGTAGAATCAGGAATGCAAAAGGGGAGATAACAACAAACACCATGGAAGTCCAGGAAATCATCAGAGACTACTTTGAGAACCTATATTCAAATAAATTTGAAAATCTAAAAGAAATGGACAGATTTCTAGATACATATGATCATCCAAAACTGAACCAAGAGGAAATTAATCACCTGAATAGACCTATAACACAAAATGAAATTGAAGCAGCAATCAAGAGTCTCCCCAAAAAGAAAAGTCCAGGACCTGATGGATTCTCTGCTGAATTCTATCAGACCTTTAAAGAAGAACTGATACCAACCCTCCTTAAACTGTTCCATGAAATAGAAAGGGAAGGAAAACTGCCAAACACATTTTATGAAGCCACTATTACACTTATCCCAAAACCAGGCAAGGACACCTCCAAAAAGGAGAACTATAGGCCAATCTCCTTAATGAACATTGATGCAAAAATCCTCAACAAAATAATGGCAAATCGAATTCAGCAACACATCAAAAAGATTATTCACCACGACCAGGTAGGCTTCATCCCAGGGATGCAGGGGTGGTTCAACATACGAAAATCAATAAACGTAATAAACCACATTAACAGAAGCAAAGACAAAAACCACTTGATCATCTCAATAGATGCAGAAAAAGCCTTTGATAAGATCCAACATCATTTCATGATAAAAGCTCTAAGAAAACTAGGAATAGAAGGAAAGTTCCTCAACATTATAAAAGCTATATATGACAAACCTACAGCCAGCATTATACTTAACGGAGAAAAATTAAAACCATTCCCTCTAAAATCAGGAACCAGACAAGGATGCCCACTATCTCCACTCCTATTCAACATAGTACTGGAATTCCTAGCCAGAGCAATTAGGCAAGAAGAAGGAATAAAAGGAATACAAATAGGTAAAGAAACTGTCAAAATATCCCTATTTGCAGACGACATGATCCTATACCTTAAAGACCCAAAAAACTCTACTCAGAAGCTTCTAGACATCATCAATAGCTATAGCAAGGTAGCAGGATATAAAATCAACATAGAAAAATCATTAGCATTTCTATACACTAACAATGAGCAAACGGAAAAAGAATGTATGAAAACAATTCCATTTACAATAGCCTCAAAAAAAATCAAATACCTAGGTGTAAACCTAACAAAAGATGTGAAAGACCTCTACAAGGAAAACTATACACTTCTGAAGAAAGAGATTGAGGAAGACTATAAAAAGTGGAGAGATCTCCCATGCTCATGGATTGGTAGAATCAACATAGTAAAAATGTCTATACTCCCAAAAGTAATCTACATGTTTAATGCAATTCCCATCAAAATTCCAATGACATTCATCAAAGAGATTGAAAAATCTACTGTTAAATTTATATGGAAAAACAAGAGGCCACGAATAGCCAAGGCAATACTCAGTCAAAAAAACAATGCAGGAGGTATCACAATACCTGACTTCAAACTATATTACAAAGCAATAATAATAAAAACAGCATGGTACTGGCACAAAAACAGACATGAAGACCAGTGGAACAGAATAGAGGATCCAGATATGAAGCCACACAACTATAAGCAACTTATCTTTGACAAAGGAGCTAAAAATATACGATGGAGAAATAGCAGCCTCTTCAACAAAAACTGCTGGGAAAACTGGTTAGCAGTCTGCAAAAAACTGAAACTAGATCCATGTATATCACCCTATACCAAGATTAACTCAAAATGGATCAAGGATCTTAATATCAGACCCCAAACTCTTAAGTGGATACAAGAAAGAGTAGGAAATACTCTGGAGTTAGTAGGTATAGGTAAGAACTTTCTCAATGAAACCCCAGCAGCACAGCAACTAAGAGATAGCATAGATAAATGGGACCTCATAAAACTAAAAAGCTTCTGTTCATCAAAAGAAATGGTCTCTAAACTGAACAGAACACCCACAGAGTGGGAGAAAATATTTGCCAATTATACATCAGACAAAGGACTGATAACCAGAATATACAGGGAACTTAAAAAACTAAATTCTCCCAAAACTAATGAACCAATAAAGAAATGGGCATGTGAACTAAACAGAACTTTCTCAAAAGAAGAAATTCAAATGGCCAGAAAACACATGAAAAAATGCTCACCATCTCTAGCAATAAAGGAAATGCAAATTAAAACCACACTAAGATTTCACCTCACCCCTGTTAGAATAGCCATCATCAGCAACACCACCAACAACAGGTGTTGGCGAGGATGCGGGGAAAAAGGAACCCTCTTACACTGTTGGTGGGAATGTAGACTAGTACAACCACTCTGGAAAAAAATTTGGAGGCTACTTAAAAAGCTGGACATCGATCTACCATTTGATCCAGCAATACCACTCTTGGGGATATACCCAAAAGACTGTTACTCCAGAGGCACCTGCACATCCATGTTTATTGCGGCACTATTCACAATAGCCAAGTTATGGAAACAGCCAAGATGCCCCAGCACTGACGAATGGATTAAGAAAATGTGGTATCTATACACAATGGAATTTTATGCAGCCATGAAGAAGAACGAAATGTTATCATTCGCTGGTAAATGGATGGAATTGGAGAACATCATTCTGAGTGAGGTTAGCCTGGCTCAAAAGACCAAAAATCGTATGTTCTCCCTCATATGTGGACATTAGATCAAGGGCAAACACAACAAGGGGATTGGACTATGAGCACATGATAAAAGCGAGAGCACACAAGGGAGGGGTGAGGATAGGTAAGACACCTAAAAAACTAGCTAGCATTTGTTGCCCTTAATGCAGAGAAACTAAAGCAGATACCTTAAAGCAACTGAGGCCAATAGGAAAAGGGGACCAGGAACTAGAGAAAAGGTTAGATCAAAAAGAATTAACCTAGAAGGTAACACCCATGCACAGGAAATCAATGTGAGTCAATGCCATGTATAGCTATCCTTATCTCAACCAGCAAAACCCCTTGTTCCTTCCTATTATTGCTTATACTCTCTCTACAACAAAATTAGAGATAAGGGCAAAATAGTTTCTGCTGGGTATTGAGGTGGGGAGCGGGAGGGGGTGGAGTGGGTGGTAAGGGAGGGGGTGGGGGCGGGGGGAGAAATGAACCAAGCCTTGTATGCACATATGAATAATAAAAGAAAAATGAAAAAAAAAAAAAAGCATAAAAAAAAAATTTATGACAAATTAATAACTCTTATTCTATTAATTTTTCTTAATAGTCTCTGCATAGCCTAGGTCAACATTATATAGTCTTGATTAATAAAAGATTTATCAAGAAGTAAGTAGACTTCAGTACAGCACATACTACAATAGACTCCATGACCCTCAAATTATTAAAACTGGGTTTTAATGAACTGTTCTAGAAAATTAAGAAATCAGAATGCAGCTTCACAAAGTATGAGTTTTATATAAGGAGATTTTCTTTCCAAAATCCCTTTCTGTTTAATGAAATATAAAAATAGGCAGATATTATTTTAATCCTTGAAACAAATCATAAGTATTCATGTCCTGGTAGACAAGAACACAAAGTGGACAGGTGAGAATCCTGTGTTCTTGGAGACACAGAAGTGAACTGTTCCCAAGGAGATGTCTCCTCACTCCAATTGTATTTCGTGTACAGGAACAAAAACATTCTCCTAGTTCTCAAGATAATTGAGAATAATGAGATTGTTATTATACTTTTTCTGCTGTGTGATGTAAAGTCTTTTTTATTGTGTTGTTTTTTTCTTGGTCATAATGACTCATTAATGCATAATAAACTCATTGTTTGTTTTCCTGCAAACACCCTCATGCCTTCTAAAGGTTCTATGAGAGAATGCAGCATAAGAATCAATAATATTCCAAGTTGATTTCTGCAATGTTTTTCCTTAGCTCCTTTAATGACAGATGATTTTATGTGTCACCTACTCTAGAAGGTGAAACATTTAATGATAAGTCAGGGTTTGGGTTTTATTTGATCCATGCATTGTTTTATGTACAAAAATATGAGAAAAAATTTAGAAGAATGTTAGCCATGTTATCTCAGTGCAAAACCATTTTTCCTACTAAACGTATTTTCATTTAAATTTAATGATTTCTTGTCTCAAAATTCTATCTGGTAATCAACCTGTTAGGAACAAGTTTACAAATAGAGAAAGACAATATCTCAATGATGACCAGGACTTCCCATTGAGTCCACAAGTGTGTCTTTTTGCCTGTGAATCATATAAAAAGTCCAGTAATGTTTTCTTTGAGTAGAAATCATCTTTAGTCTCCTGCATATTGGAGTACACCTTGACCTGACGGGAAGATACACTGAGATCTGCCAAGTTCTGGACACAAAAAGCTTTAATTCACTGTGTTAAATGGCAAGGCCAAGCAACTGGTGATTTATGGCTGTAAATTATCATGTTGTTCATTAGTGGTAATTACCACTCAACCTTCAAATAAAATGGTAATCAATGTGCTGAAATAAGAACACCCACACTGGCTCTTCACTGTTCACCTGAAAACCCTTCTGCCTGCCTCACTTTCCACAGGAGGAGGAAAATGACTGAGAGAAGCCAAGTGAGAGTCCTGTAGAGAGAGATGAGCTGCTGCAGGAGCTGCTATCAGAAAATAGGTGCTCAGCTCCTAGCCCAGATTCTCTCGCTCAGTAAAATATTTAGATGCTATCTTAGAATGGCCAGATTGTATTTAGGGACAGAAGAGTGACAAAGTCAAAATGGACGAAGCATGGTGAGAAGGCACCAGGCCCCAAGTGACTGTAGCACCCATGTGCCCAGCATGGTTGGCCTGCGATCAACTACTCAGGGCCCACACTTAGCTTAGTCTCAGAAAACTGTGTCCTACAGCCTGGGTTGTAAACATTGACTTTGCTTTTGAACATATGGACAGTCTATCATTACCTTCTTTGTTAATGTCACCCTAAACTTTTATGAAGCATTAACTGCCAAGCAAGCAATCTCAATTTTATTTCTCTCACAACTGTTACCAATAGAGACAATCTCCCATGCAGAGAAATGAATTCTTGATTTGATATAGTGGTCCCTGGTAGCATTTCACACAGACATTCTGAAGAACAATATTAACAACAGGCTTCCTGGTGTGTTTCCTGGAAACATCATGATCACTCAAGGGCTGGTGAGGAACAGGTTTTCCTGCCATTCTGTCATGAGGAATAAGCCAGTCAACTTTTCCAGGGCAGATGGACTGACCTTAAAATATCTATTACTGACAGTAGAGCTAAATCAATATAGAACTGATTCATTCTCTATCTTTTTTTATTTTTGGTGGCATTGGGATATGAACTCAGGGCTTTGTGTTTGCAAAGCAGGTAACTCTATCACCTGATCCACACCTCCAGGCTATTTTGCTCTGGTTTTATTAGCGGTCAGGGTCTTATGAACTGTTTGCCAGGGCTGGCTTTGAACCATGTTCCTCCTAATCCCAGCCTCCTTTCATGTGACTAAAATGACAGGTGCAAGCTAATAGCACCCAGCTCTGATTATAATTCTTTGGGTTAAGATGGCAGATTATCCTGCAGAGTTTTCCATTTCACCTGCAGATAAGGGAGGTCAAACATATTTAAGTGCACTATTGCTACAGTAAGAGAAAGCAAGGACAATTAAAATCTCCTTGTGCTTGTTTAATTTAGACTTATGAATCTTTAAATAGCTCTAAAACACAGGATATGGACCTTTTTAAAAATTAATAGACTTGATTTTTAGAGCATTTTTAGGATAAAAGTAAAATTGAGCAGAAAGAACAGTTTCCATAAACACCCCCTCTCTTTCTCACACACACGATTCTTTCTTTTATTAACATTTTCTTTGACATTTTCAGTGCAAACAAAAATGTCTCTTTTTCAAAAACAGAGAACAGGAAGGTAAAATAAGTCCTGTCTGGGGTTTGGCACCAGTGGGAGGGGATAGGGTATAAATAAAGGGTGTAGGAGGGTTAATGTGGCAGAAATATTATGTACTCATGTATGAAAATGGAAAAATGAGACCAGGAACGGGGGGAGAGGGGGTAAGGGAGAATGATGGAGGGTGTGAATTCAAATATGGTATAGTGTAAGAGCGTTTTTAAATGTTACAATGTACCCCAGTTCAACAATTAAAAAAAAGACAGACCAACAGGGAAAAAAGGTTTGAATGATTATGAATTAAGCTGCTACAAATATTCACATATAGTTTTGAACAAATCCACATAAGAACCTAGGAGAAAAACTGCTGGATCTTATGGTAAAAATATGTTCAGTTTTATAAGAAACTACTAAAATTTTTTCTGAACTTCTGTAGTATTTTGCATTCTTAAAAATGACTTAGAGCCCATTTATTCTGCATCCTAATCAGACTTTGGTATTGTTGCATTTTCAGACTGTAGTCATTTTAATGGTTGTATAATAATATCTCACTGTGGTTTAAATTGTAGACCTAACGATAAGTAGTTTTAGCAGCTTTTCATTTGTCTTTTGTTATCTGTATTTCTTTCTTTCTTTCTTTCTTTTTGTGGTAGTGGGGTTTGAACTCAGGGCCTTTACCTTGTGCCGCTCCACCAGTCCTTTTCGTTGTGATTTTTTTTTTTTTGAGATAGGGTCTCACAAACTGTTTGCCCGGAGCTGGGTTCAAACCATGATCTTCCTGATCTCTGCCTCCTGAGTAGCTTGGATTACAGGCGTGAGCCACTGGTGCCTGGCTGAATATTTTTTCTGATTTAAGTGTTTCCTCTAGACTATGCCCATTATTAAAATGGAGTTATTTGGTTTCTTGTGAAGTTTTAAGTCTTGATTACATATTTTGGATATAACTCCTTTATTGGTTAAGTATCTTGTAAATATCTTTTCCTAGCCTTTGGCTTGTCTTTTCATTCCCTTCACAATATATATAGCAAAGCAGATATTTTAAATATTAAGTTCAAATTTTTAATGTTTATGGATTGTGCTTTTGATATTATATCTCAAAAACTCAGCACCAAATCCTGGGTTCCATGTATTATTTTTTTGAAAGCTACTAACTTTTATTCAATTTATTTAATAGATAAAGACCTACTCAGATTATCTATTCCTCTTAATGTGAATTTTTATAAATTATGTATTTTAAGAAATTAACAATTTTATATAAGCTATCAAATCTGTAGACAAAGATTTAATCATAATATTACTTTATTATCCTTTTAATATCCATGGTATCAGTATGGATCCTCTTTCATATATTAGTAAATTCTGCCTTCTGTCTTTTTATTCTTAGGTAACCTGGCTAGAGGTTTATCAACTTTATAGATCCTTTCAAAGAACCAGCTTTGTATTTCCATTGAATTTCTTTGTTATTTTCCTATTTTTAATTCTATCGATATCTACTTTAATTCTTTTTTTTCTGCTTACTTTGGATATTGTCTTTCACTTTCTAGTTTTCTAAGGTAGGATTTGGATTACTGATTTTTAGATCTTTCTTCTTTTGTGTATATATATATATATATATATATACACACTATATATATAGTATATATTTGTTATAAATATATATACACTATATATATAGTGTATATTTGTGTATATATATACACTATGTATATATATACACTCTATATATACACTATGTATATATATACACTATATATATAGTGTATATTTGTGTGTATATATATATATATATACACTATATATATAGTGTATATTTCCCTTTTAAAAGTTGGTTTTCTGAATTACCCAAATTTTGATGTCACATTTTGTTTTTCTTTTAGTTCAATTTAAAAACTTTTCTCTTGCTTCTTCTTCTTTGACCCACATTTTAGAAGTCTGTTGTTTTATCTCCATATAAGTTTGAATTTTCCAGCTATATTTCGGGTGTTTCTTTATGTTTTAATTCCATTGCTGTCTAACAGTATATGTTGCATGATTTGTTCTTTATACTGTGTTAAGCTATGTTTTATGACCCAGAGTCTGGTCTATTTTGGCATTTTATGGAAAATTAAGAAGAATGTATGTTCTGCTGTGTTTGGATTAAGTCTTCTATAAATGCCACTTTGACCTAGTTGGTTGATGGCACTGTTTGGTCAATGATATTTTTATTGCTTTTTTGCCTGCCAGATGTGTCAGCCACTGGCAGAGGACTGCTGAAGTCTCCAACGACAATAATAGTGAATTTACACCTTTCTCCTTGTAGTTCTCTTAGTTTTTGCTTCTCATATTTTCACTCTTTGCTGGTAGACACATAATGGTGTCTTATTGGAAAATTAAGCCCTTTATCATTGTGTCTTGTTGGAAAATGAACTCTTTTATCATTTTATAATGCTCCTCTTCATCCCTGAAATTTTTCCTTGCTCTGAAGTCTGTATTATCTCTAATTACCATTGTTAAGCTATTGACTTTTTAAAATTAGTGTTGACATGGCATATCTTACTCTAACACTTCACATTTATGGTATTTTGTTTAAAGCAGGTTTCCTGTAGACAACATATACTTTGCATATACTATTTTATTTTTATTTTTTGGCTTAAACAATAGACATTTATTTCTTAGTTCTAGGGCCTGGAATTCCAAGAGAGAGGCTCCAGCATATTTGTGGTCTGGTGAGGGCCCACTTCCTAGCTCATGAACTTCTCTCTCTGTTAGTACTCATACATTGAAGGTCTGAGGTAGAGCTGGGAGTTCTTTCATATAGGCACTAATTCCATTCAGGAAAACTCCATTGTTATGTTCTAATCACTTTGAGAAGCCCCACCTCCTAATACCATCATTTACTTTGGGGTTATCAAGATTTCAATGTGTACATTCCAGAGGCAGGAAAAGTACATGCATGGAGTCCATCATAATGGTAAGATATCATGCATATACTATTTTATATACACTTCGACAGTTTCTTTCAACTGGTGTATTTAGTTAGACCAATCATATTTGTAATAATTTTAAAAATATTATTGAATTAACACCTACCATATTTGCAATTTTTTTATTCACTAATAACCTTGACTTTTGTATCTTTTCCTCTTTTTTGCCTCGCTTTCCTTTTCTCCCTTCTTTTGTTCTTATTATTTTATGTGATATCATTTTGTCATCTCTCATTGTACTAATTATACTTCCTTGATAGCTTTTGTTAATAATTGCCTTGGAGTGCAATGTACATTTACAAATAATCTAAAGGCACTTCTAAATAACACTTTACTGCCTGTAGGTAGTACAGAAAACTTCTAACAGTATTTTTAATTACTTCCTTACCATCCCTTATGTCATTGTATTCATGTCCTTTATCCATAAACTACACTTGATACTATGATGCTATTATTTTTGAAGTTATCTGTTAGTTTAACTAAGAATAGAGAAATAAATATTTAATTTTACCTTACTTTATCTTTCTCAATTTAGATCTGAGGTTTAGACTTACATAATTTTCCTTCTCTCTGAGGAACTGTTTTAACATTTCTTGCAAGGCATTTGTACTAACAACTTCTATTAATTTTTGTTTAAGAAAACATTTCTCCTTCCTTTTTATAGAATACATTTTAGTAGACAGAAAATTCTAAGTTGTTAAGTTTTTTTTCTTCCTTTTTCAACATTTTAGATATTATACTCTCCTTTTCTCATTTTCATAGTTGCTTAACAGAAGTCTGATATAAATTTTATATTGGTTGCTCTGCAGGTAAAGTGCATCCTCTTCCCCTGCTACTGAGCAAGTTCTCATAGAATTCAATACTATGGCACCAGGTTTTGTAAAAAAGAAAAAGCTGTGTTGTGAGGTCAATGGGCAAGTAGGTCAGGAGCTAAATAGGAACTCAGTTGGTAGTATGGAAATGTGTCAGTTTCTTGTTGGCCAAATGGTGTGCCTCTTCAGACAGCATATTTTTTTGTGTATGTGTGGCTGGGGTTAGGTATAGACTACATGCTCCTTTATTTATAGTTGCTAAGGGAAACCAGGCCCCAAGGGACTGGGAATGGAGATGCCCCATGCCTGCCCCTGAACCAGCTGACTGACCTTCCCCCTATGAAGACAGGCATTAGCTCTAGATGTCTGCTGTTCCGCCACAAAGCACAGTGGATATTGAGCCTAGGATGGCACAGACTGGAGGCATCGGTTTCTTTCACATCTGTTCTTGAAACCACTGATTCCAAACCTTAAGAATCATGAGTAGAAAGTCTGGAGGCTTTTCCTGAAAGCCAAATTAAGAACTTTGGTATTTAAAAAATTTAAATCCTGGTGAGTTGAGGTCTTGGCTTATTTTATCTCCTTTCCCTCAGGTCTCTTTTCAAGATTTTCTCTTTGTCTTTGGTGTGGTGTAGATCGAATACAATATGCCTACTATAGATTATTTGTTTTGTGTCCATTATTAATTTTGGAAAATTCTCACCTATTATTCAAATATTTAGATCTTTCACTTTTACTCTCCTTCTCCTGCTAGTCCCACAACTGTCTCCCACATCATGATATACTGTTCCTTGTTTTGCTTGCTTTTTGCTGGTATTGGGGTTTGAATTCAGAACTTTGCAGTTGCTGGGCAGGCACGCTACTGCTTGTGGCACATCCCCAGCCATTTTTGCTTTAGTTTGTTTGCAGATAGGTTCCAAATAGGATCTCTGCCTTTTTAAATTTCATTTTAAAATTTTTTCTTTTTTTTATTGTTGTTCTAGATAGGGGTACATTGTGGCATTTACAAAGGTTCTTACAATGTATCAAATATACTATACTTGAATTCACCCCCTCCACCATTGTCCTTTATCCCCCTTCTTCCACATTTCTGGAATAATTTCAACAGGTATCATTTTTCCATTTTCATACATGTGTACACAGTATTTGTACCATATTTACCTACCTACAGCCTTTCCCCACCTCCTCTCCCATCCCACAGTTATCAACACCCTGCCCCCACACACCAGGCAAGACCTGTTCTGCGCTCCTGTTCTCTGACTTTATAAAAGAAAAAAAGTGACATTTTTGCTTATTTAAGACAGGTACACAGGGAGTTTCCTTATGGCACTTCCATGTATAAATGCATTATAGCCCAGTTTGGTTCATCTCCTCTATTTTTTTCCTTTCTACCTTAGTTCCTTTCTTATGGTTGTTTCAACTGGTTTAAAAGTTCTGTATTTATTCCTGTGTAGAGAGTACATCAACCATATTCACCTTAACTTCCTTCTTTTAACCTCCTCCTCTCTTGAGTCACCTCTTAAGTATGATCTGTTTTTCATAATATTTCTGTGTTTGTATTAGGTCTATTTTCCACATATGGGAGAAAACATGTGGCTTTGGCCTTCTGAACCTGGCTAACTTCACTTACGGTGGTGTTCTTCAGTTCTATCCATTTACCTGCAAATGACAAAATTTCATTCTTCTTTATAGCTGAATAAAATTCCGTTGTGTATAAGCACCACATTTTCTTGATCCATTTGTCAGTAGTGGGGCATATTGGCTGTTTCCATACCTTACTGTTGTAAATAATGCTGCAATAAACATGGGTGCCTTTGTTGTAAGGCACTTACATCCCTTCGGGTATGTCCCTAAGAGTGAAATTGCTTCCATACTGTTTTTAACAGTGGTTCTACTAATTTACATTACCACTAGAAGTGTATGAGGGTTCCCTTTTTTCCCTTAACGGTAGCCATTCTAACAGGAGTGAGGTGGGATCTTAACGTGGTTTTGAATTGCATTTCCTTTATGGCCAGGGATGTCGAGCATTTCTTCATGTCTTTTTTAGCCATTTGGACTTCTTTGAGAAAGTTCTGTTCAGTTCTTTTGCCCATTTCTTCACTGGGTCATTGAATTTTGAGTTTAGTTTTTTGAGCTCCTTGTATATTCTGGTTATCAAATGCTTGTCAAATGTATAGCTGGCAAAAATTTTCTCCCATTTTGTGGGCAGCCTCTTCAATTTCTTTTGTTTTGCAGAAGATTTTAATTTCATGTACTCCCATTTATCAATCCTTTCTCTTAGTTGCTAAACCATTTGAGTTCTATTTAGGAAGTCATTGCCTATGCTTATTAATTCCAGTGTGTTCCCTGCTCTTTCATGCACTAGCTTTAAAGTTTCAGGTTTTATATTAAGGTCCTTAGTCCACTTTGAGTTGATACTTGTACAGGGCAAAGACATGATCTAGTTTTAGTTTTCTGCATGCAGTTATCCAGTTTTCCCAGCAACATTTGTTGAATAGGCTGTCTTGTCCCCACTATATGTGTTTGGCACCTTTGTCAAAAGCCAGGAGGGCATAGCTGTGTGGATACATATCTAGGTCTTCTATTCTGTTCCACTGGTCTTCATGTCTGCTTTTGTGCCAGTACCATGCTGTTTTCATTGCTTTGGCTCTGTGGTGTAGTTTGAAGTTGTGTATTATGATACCTCAAGCATTGTTGTTTTTGCTCATTATTGACTTGGCTATTCACTTTCTCTTGTGCTTCCAAATGAACTTTAGTATTAATTTTTCAATCTTTGTGAGGAACGTCATTGAAGTTTTGATGAGAATTGCATTGAACGTGCAGAACGCTTTTCATAATATAACCATTTTTACTATGCTCATTCTACCAATTCATGAGCATGGGAGATCTTTGATTTCTTTCTTCAATAGTTTATAGTTTTCTTATAGAGGAATTTCACATCCATTTTTAAGTTTATTCCTAGTTATTTGATTTTTGTCCAGGCTATTGTAAATGGAATTATTTTCCTATATTCTTTCTTAATCTGTTCATCCTTGGTGTATAGAAAAGTTACTGACTTTTGTAGATTGATTTTGTATCCTGCTAGTTTGCTAAAGCTGTTTATGGTGTCTAGAAGTTTTTTGGTGAAGTTTTTTGTATCTTTTAGGTATAAGACCTTGTCATCTATAAATAAGGATAGTTTGACTACTTCCTTTCCAATTTGTATTCTTTTTTTCCTACTTCCTATCTTATTGCTCTGGCTAGGAATTCCAAGACTAGGTTGAATAAGAATGGAGAGAGAAGACACTCTTGTCTTGATCCTGACTTCAGAGAAATGGTTTCAGTTTTCCCCGTTTAGTATGATGTTAGCTATAGGCTTGTCATATATAGCCTTTATTTTGTTGAGATACATTCCTTCTATTCCTAGTTTCATCAGAGCTTTTATCATGAAAGGATGTTGAATTTTATTGAAGGCTTTTTCTGCATCTTTTGAAATGATTGTGTGGTTTTGTCTTTGCTTCTGTTAATATACTGTATTATATTTAATGATTTGTGTATGTTGAGTCATCCCTGCATCCCTCAGATGAAACTGACTTAATCGTGGTGTGTGATCTTTTTGATATACTGTTGAATTCAGTTTGCAAATATGTTACTGAGGTTTTTGCATCTATGTTCATTAAAGAACTTGGCCTGTAATTCTCTTTTTTTTGTTGTCTCCATGTCTGGTTTTGGAATAAGAATAAAACTGGCTCCATAGAATGAGTTTGGCAGCATTCCTTCCCTTTCTGTTTTGTGTTCGAGGAGTGTTGGTATTAGTTTTTTTGTAAAGATCCTATAGAATTCAGAATTGAATCTGTCAGGATTGAATATGATTTTTCTTTCATGAGAGACTCTTATTGCATGTTATCAATAACATTCATTGATTTCATCGCATGTTATCAATCATTTTAGGTGATTAATATCCTGTTGGTTCAATTTTGGATTGTCACATATAGAGAGAAATTGGTCCATTTCTTTGAATTTTCCAATTTATTTGAATATAGTTTTTCAAAGTAGTCCCTGATGACTTCCTTGGTGTTTATTGTTATCTCCCTTTTTCATTACTAATTTAATAATTTGGATCTTTTCCCTCCTCATTTTAATCAGATTTCCCACAGGTTTGTCAATCTTGTGTATCTTTTCAAAAGAACGAGCTTTTTGTTTTGTTGATTCTTTCTATGGTTTTAAATCTCCATATCATTGATTTTTTGCTCTTATTTTTATTATCTCTCTCCTTTTGATAGTTTTGGGTTTAATTTGTTCTTGTTTTTCTAAGAGTTTGAGATGCAGCAGTAGGTCATTCTTTTGAGATCTTTCTGTGTTTTTTATATATACACTCATGGCTATAAACTTTCCCCTTAGTACTGCCTTTGCTATGTCCCATAGGATCTGAGAGGTTGTGCTTTCATTCTTAAGTTCCAGGAACTTTTTGATTCCCTCCCTTACTTCTTCATTAACCACTGATCATGGAGCAAAGTGTTGTTCTGCCTCCAGTTTTTGAGTATTTTCTGGTATTTCTTTTGTTGAATTCTAGTTTTATTACATTGTGATCAGACAGTATGCAGGGGGTTATTTCAGTTTTCTTAGATATGTCAAGACTTGCTTTTTGACTTAAAATATAGTCTGATTTGGAGAAGGTTCCATAGGCAACTGAGAAGAATATATATTGTTCTGTTGCAGGTTGAAATACTCTGTAGACACCTGGTCAGGTCAATTAGACCTATGGTGTCATTTAATTCTAGAGTTTCTTTGTTGATTTTTTTGTCTGGATGATCTGTCTATTGGTGATAGAGGCCTATTGAAGTGTCCCATCACCACTGTATTGGGGTCTATCTGTGTTTGTAAGTTCAGTAGTGTGTGTTTAATAAAGTTGGGTGCACTGATATTGGGCACATGTAAGTTAATAATTATTTCCTCTTGATGTATTGCTCCTTTCGTTGGTATGAATTGACCTTCTTTGTCTCTTTTCACAAATCTAGGCATGAGTTTTCTACTTTATCTGATATAAGTATTGCTACTCCTACTTGTTTTGGGGGGCCATTAGCTTGATAAATCTTACTCCACCCTTTCACCCTAAGGCAATGTTTGCTTCTGTCTGTAAGGTAGGTTTCTTGTAAACAATAGTTTGAGTCTCCTTTTTTAATCCTATTTGCCCATCAATGTCTTTTGATGGGGGGATTGAGGCCATTAATGTTTAACATTAATTCTGTGAAGGGTAAGGTGATTCCTGCCATTTGCTTTTTTTATGTGAGGGTTTGTATGTGTACAGCTAATTCTGCACTACTCTTTGATTTCTTGTTTTATCTTCTCTTGAGGTTTAATAACTCACATTTTTTCATGGCTATATTTGTTTTCATCTTCTGTGGGTAGAATTCCTTTCTCGATATTCTGTAGTGGTGGTTTAGTGGTTATGTATTGTTTTAGTTTCAGTTTATCATGGAAGATTTGTATCCTTCAATTTTCAATGATAGTTTTGCTAGGTAGAGTATTCTAGGGCTGAAATTGTTTCTTTTCAGTGCTCAAAAGATCTCACTCCATGTCCTTCTTGCTTTAAAGTTTTCTGTTGAGAAATCTGCTATTATTTTGGTGGGTTTGCCTTTATATGTGATTTGATTTTTCTCTCTTATAGCCTTTAATATTCTTTCATTGTTCTCTGTGCTAATTGTTTTAACTTTAATATTCTGTGATGAGGCTATATTTTTATTATATCTGTTTGGTGTCCTGGGGGCTTCCTGTACCTGACTCGACATCTCTTTCTTGAGATTTGGGAAATTTTCTGCTATTGCTTTGTTTATGAGTCACAGGTTTAGTCTTCTGATGGAGTCACAGAGTTCTTGCATATTCCTTTCAAAGTTCTTGAGATTTTTGTTTTAGGATTCTTCTGTTTTTCTTTGATATCTATTTTGTCTTTGAGCCCTGAAATTCTGTCTTCCACTTGTTTCAGTCTGTTGGAATGGCTTTCAATGTGGTTTTTATTTGATTTAAGGGAATTTTTACTTCCAGGATTTTTGTTTGTTTCCATATCTTTGTTATACTCCTCTTTCATATATTGTGCTGTCTTCTTTATTTCATATACCTGGTTTTTTTTAATAGTCTCTTTAGTTTAATTTTGGAGTTTGTTGAAATCCTCTCATCTAGTTGTTTCTGTGTCTTCTAAAATTTTTTTATCCATGTTATCTTGCTATTCATTGAACATTTTTATCATTGAACGTCTTATCTGTGAACATTCTTATAATCATTCTTCTCAGGTGAGCAACTGTGGATTCATCCCCTTCACTTTTCATCAAATCCTCCATTATATTATTGTAAGCCTTTTGAGGAGTCTTATTCCCCTGACTTCTCTTTATCCCCATGTTTCAATTTTGTGCTTTGGCCTCATGCTGTTGATTAGTTAGTTGGGGGTTTTATTCACCTATTTTCTTTCCCTGGATTTCTATGCTCTGACTAGCTTAGTTGTTAGCTAGGTTATTATAATATTTCTGTTCCCTGACCTGGAGGTATAACTTAGTAATAACAAATTCACAAATTCCATGCCAAACCAGTTATTTACATAATATCTCAGAAATAGCTTGGCTGTATTGTCTATCAACAGCGAGTACTAAGGAGATAACCATTCTATGGATAGGGATAGGTACTTGGGTAATTAAAAAGATGGTGCTAAATGAGGGGTTGGGGGAACATGGAGCAAGGGAGAGAAGAAGTATGTGTGGGGGGCTGTAAGGTAATAAAGCCCTAATGTGTGTAAGGTGTAGTTTAGTTGTTGGGGAGGGGAAGTTGCTTTTGTCATGGATTACAGAGGTATAGAAAGATGGGGGTAATGTGTAAAGTTGGTACACATTAATAGACTATTAATAGTCTATTAATAGACTATTCAGTGAGTGGTGAGTATGGAAGAGTTAGGGATAGTGGGGAGAAAGGTAGGGGGAGGAGAGGAATTAAAGGAGAAGAAAGGAGGAGAGAACAGAAGAAGAGAGAAGAAACAAATTGGGGAGAGAAAGGAAAGTGGGGCAGGAGAGGGCTGAGCAAATTGATATTTGGACAGAATGGGAGAGGGAGATAGATAATAATAGATTGAAAAAAGAGTGAAAATGAAGGATTTAAAAATAAAGATAAAAATAAAATACTAAATTAAAAAATCAGTGTACTAAATGCTCTGGATTCTCCTCAGATTTCAAATCCAGGTGCTGGCACTTTTGAGGAAGGCTTTCTCAGTGTCTCTGTCCCTTCTTAAGGTTGGTATGCTGGACTATGTGGCAGTGGACTTTGCCCCTCTATGTTGGACAGCTTTGGGGGAAATCAGCTCAAGGTGTTTGAGTCCAGGCTTTCCTTGGTAAGATGGGCCATCTGGTGCAGGTGGTTCTCCAAAATGGTCCTGCCAGGAGATGGTTTGTGAGCTGTAGGCAGTCCCTTCTGCTCAAAGGGTAATCCTGTGAGCTAGAATTGTGCTTTTGGTTGATGGCTTTTCAGCTCACTACCAGTTTCTCCTTGGTGATCAAATGTGGTGTTGTTTTCACCAGACACAGCTGAGTCAAACCACCCCCACACAGGCTGGGTCAGCTCCATGTTTCACCTCACCCCCCTAGGCAGAAGTGAATTGTTCCCTTCATTTATTTGGTCACCAGTTTTGTCCCTGGGAGTGCAATCTGCCCACCAGCTGCTCTGGGCTGTGTGGTTTCCTTGACAGCAGGTGATGTGTTGCACTCACCTGGCAGGGTTGCAAATTCACTTGGGTGGAATTGGGTCAGCTCCTGCAAGGCGCAGGTAGGCAAGAGTCTGAGGGTCTGTGTCCATGCATTGTGTTAAGTCCAGGATGTTCCAGATGTTTGCTCCACTCATTCTGCTGTACTCTGTGTTGTATCTTTGCTTTTCCAAATCAGGAAAAAAACAGCTTTCCACTGGGTGAATTGGTAGCTATGCCAGTTCCAGCCTGTGCTGGGACTTCCCTGGTTGTTATGTTCTATGAAAAGCTATTTTAAGGGTCAGTCATTGAACATTATGTGCACCCTATGTATTGATGGTAACTTAATTCACACACACACAAAAAAATCAAGGTTACCCGGTTCTTACTGAAATAATTTTCTGAGATCATAAAGTAGAGTTTCTGGGTCCCTCAGCTGTCCACCATCTTGAAAACCCCCAGGTCTCTGCTTTTTCACTAGGTGTCCTTGGATCTCCCTACTTCTGTCTCCCAAGTAGCTGATATTTTAGGCGTGTACCTCCACATGCGGCCCTGTTTAGTTTTCATTCTTTTTCTCTTTGTTTTTCAGTTTGAGAAGTTACTTTTGACAAATGTCACTGATTCTTTCCTTGAACATGTCAAATCACCTGATAAGTTCACCAAAGGCATTTTTCATTTCTTTTTCAGGGATTTTGTTTTATATCACTTTCTTTGGATTATTTCTTAAAATTTCTATTCCCTGCTGACACTACCCATCTGTTATTGCAATGCTGTGTAATTTTTATTAGTTTCCTTGGGCATCTATTCAGTTATTTCAATGATTAGCTATTTTGACCTTTGTCCTTCAATGTGAAGATTTGTATTTATCTACTCAGAGGTCACATATGTTTAATGTTTATGGTAGCTGAAAATGTCAGAGGTTAAAATCTCCCCATGCCTCAGTTTTTGTCTCTTCTATTTTATTTGGGATGCCCTAGATTCTTCTCCCTAACTAGCCAATGAGACATGGATTCTTTCATCCTTTGTGTTCCCTTATTATCACATAAGAGTCCTGTTTTGGAATGGTAAAGTAAGGTGGGGAGGGAAGGCATTCTGTAACTCTATGATCAATTCCCAGGCTTGAAGTGACCTTGAGCTGGTTGCTTCTCAAGTGCTTTGCATGTTTTCTTTCTGTACCACCCTACCTGAGACAGGGAGATTAGAAGGATCTGGGATTGGATATTGGTTTTCCTCTGTGTTGATTGCTAGTAGAGGCTATAGGTACCCATTTCTCATGGGGAGTAGATTTTGGTACAGTTCCTTTCCCTGACTTATTAAGGTCCTGATTAAGGAGAGCAAACCATTTCTCCAATACTTAAAATTGTAACTTTTGTTCTTCACCTGCCAGATATATAAAGGGATTTTTCTCTGATTTTCACCACAAGAATTGGCAGGATTCCTGGAAGGAAAACTCATAGGAATGCAGGACCCTGAAGTTTTATCTTTAATGCTAGTCCAATTCAGCTGCTAGTTCTTTAATGCTTTGTACTGTCTCTGGTTTCTCACTCTGGCAGTGGCTTTGCTTCTGAGAAGCTATTTTCCTTTCTCTCCAGTTTTCAAGGCAGACTCTCTGTTCTGTGACTGCAATTATCTGAAGTCTCTAAGAACTTGAAGTTTTCACGTGATTCAACTTTATTATTGTAAGAATGAGAACATGACTTCCAAGCTTTTTCCATTCAAAGAGTAAACTGGATGGTCTTTGCATTGGTTTTCAATAACAAATATGACTTTGTAGAAGTCAGGAATAGGTTATTTGACAATGGTTAAGTGAAATGTCACTCACAGAATTGTAGACTTGAAATAAATTAAATTTAAAAACCAATCTTTTTATCTCTTATTAGTAAAGAATATTCCTAGCATACAATGATACTTTTGCAATACTCTTAAGAATTTAGATATTGTGTAACTTTTGTAATCCCTATGCCAATAATATAAGTGAACGACTCTCTTTGCACTTCAAAGATAAATATAATAGACATAAAATTTCCCTAATGTTATTTTGGCTAATCTGACAGGCCCAATATAAAAATGTGCTATGGGAAATTCTGGATAATTTTAAAGTTAATGTTTGCAGTCCATTGTGGGCTTGATCCACAATTTAAATGATATTCTCTAAACCTAAAAACAAGCTGATGATCCTTTGCATCATAAATATGAGGGAATATATAAATGTATTTCCAATTTCTTTTCTATTTTAATTTATGTGATCTTTTACATTCAACATTTATCTTATTGTATTGAAATTAAGAAATTTACAATAAAAAAAAATTGCAGTCGTAGTATTGGAGACGCCCTGACCCAAGCTGTTCCAAGTTCCAGATCACAATAAATACTTTTTTTTAAGATTATAAAGCAAAGGAATAATCAACCTTGATTCCATTTATATATGATTTTACAATGGATAAATGAATACTCTTACATTTGAATAAAACTGTTTTAATTTATTTATTGTTATTCTCACTGATTTTAGGAATAGAGAAAAAATGTAAAGTACTGTGCAGCACTGTGACAAAATTCCTGTAGGCCTTAGGTCAAGTCACCTATTTTGATAGTAATGGAAAATCCTGTTTCACTCAGAAACTAGAGTAAATGGATACATATGAAACGTGATTGTTACAAGATAAGGATCCTAATGCCAAAATTTTAAAACTGCCTATCAAACCATAAAAACTCAGTGCACTATGGTAAACCTTCCCCCTTGAATCACTGTTGGAATTTCTCCTGTTCAAGAATCCATTCTGATTATGGAGCACTTTGAGGAAGTCTCCATTTCTACACAGCAGTGATACTTATATGTCCCTCAGGGAATGTAATCATATTGCTGAATTAATTGAGCTTTAAAGATTTCGTGAGTAAGGAATTTGATAAGGTGGGAGAAAATTAAATGTGAGTCTAATATTATTCCTTCAGAGGAGAACCAAAATAATTGCAGTGCAGGTTTTGGTTCCATAATAGTGTGCCTACATAATAGTGTGCAGCTTCTATTCCACAACATTGAGGGGTGGAGCAAGCTCACAGAGTTATCATTTTCTAACACAGACTATGGTCTTAGTAACTCTCCCCAGAACATGACATCCCCACCAAAACAGGTACCAGTGGCAATGAAGAAGACTTCACAGGGATGAAACAGATGTGACAGCCTCAAGTAGGAATGCCATATTTCCCAGATTAAGAAAGGTGCTTCCCATCTCCTGTGGAAAGCCTGGTGTATATCAGGGATGGATGGCTGGTTTCTTAGTTAACCAGAAAAAGGTGGCACATCAAAACTCGCCCTTCAGCCAGAGTCATCTTACCTCTCTGGCATCTGCTCTTCCCTCCTCTCAATTCCTTTGATAGTGCTGAAACATGATTTTCTTTGCCATTGCTTGTAATCATGGCTGGGCCATATTTCTGGTATAATTTTGAATATTCTAGATTAGGCTCCTAAATAACCCTAATACTGAAGTCTCTTGTTGCCTACAAGTCTTGGCTGGGAGTTGTTCCTAAAAACTCTAAGCACATTCAGAAATTGGTATTCTCCTGAACCACATTTAATAGAAATAAACCTTTACCTTTTATTGTGGACAAGGTTACCAAGTGAGTCTTGATATGAGATGGGCTTAACATCTTCTTCTTGGTTTGAAATAGAAGAACACACTTATATATTTTCCCTGAATATTTTTTAACATCTTAGCAAAATAAAAAAGTGAAAGTTGACATTTTCCCCCTGAAATATGCTCTAATCACTAGTGACAGATTTAAAAATAAATAGCTGAGCTATTTAACTTGGCACGATTACACAGTCAAGAGCAGGTTTCATAAATATTTAACTTTTCATTTCCATATGTTATACATGGCAAACGTCCATAGAGGCAGTGAGGTGTATGTGGAAAGAGTGAAAGACTTTGCATTCAGACCACCAGAAAACGTCGGCAAGTATTTTCATCTTTCCTAGTCTTGTTTTCTTATAAAATGTGCAACAAAATCAGAAACCACAGATTATTTTTAAGGTCAAATAAAATATCAAATAAATATCATTGGTGATAGTACCTGATACATGAGAATTGTTCAGAGAAGTCACTTTCTTCTTTAGAGATATTCTAGATACTCATGAGTTGTTTGACATTCTGAATAATATGGAGGTCCTAGAACTTGGTCATTGTTGGTGAGACCTTAGCCACAGAGCTATTGGTTATCTTTCTTCCCCCAAGTGGTGGGTGCTGTCTTCCTAGACCTAGCTCCCCTCCCTTTGTGATTCTTGATTCATAGGAGACACCAATGGCCTCAACCTGGTTGTGTATAGATGACTACACAGAACTGAATTCTGGGAAGGAAATAAGCCAAAAGATTTCAGTTATGAAGTTGTTTAATAGTTATATGACTTTCTTTCACTGCTCTGAAGCTTAACTTCACAGGTGGAAAAGGAAATAGTGACATAAATCTATAGAAATGTTCTGGAAATTAATTGGAATAGTCACTTAAGTGCTTCATTTGGTACTTTGTGTGTAGTCAGTTCTCAATAAGTGAATATTTACTTCTGCAGCTAAAGGCTAACTAAAGTCATCCATAGCAGTATGAATATATCCTGCCAATTGCAGGCAAGTCAGTGAATGGATGTGAACATTTAACATGCTCTTAGAGAAAGTCCTAATTAACCATAAAGATACCTAGTTTTTACTGTGACCAGAGCCTTTCCCCTGTGCTTTCACAGCTTCAGAAATAGTCCTTCCATCCATCAGTTATCTCTCTTTACCTCCTGAGATTCCTTTCTAGGAGGGGATTATAATAAATTGATTCCTAAATATGGCAAGAAAAGCTGATTTCTTGGGGAAGAAAATCTTAGTTCCTCAGGTAGAGCTGTTTTAGGTGAAGAGAAGCAACCAGGTTTAGCATACTTCTACTAAACTTACTCATTGTTTATCATTAAATTTAATTGGGTATTCTGTGTTTTTCTAGCAGTTCTCCCTGTCCTAGGTCCCTGAGGTCACTGCAGTTGGGCAGGCAGGTGTGAATGTATGCTCCTGCTTAAAGTGAGAAACAGAAAGGCATCTTCATTTCCTTGAAGCAGCATTAACATTCAGAATTGGAAAGATATCTAATTGCCAAAACAAACCAACACTCTTTTAGACTCATGTTATGTACACTTAGCATTATGCCTACACATGTGTCTTTCTGCAGTAAACCCTGAGACTAGCAATTGAGATCTGTTCCAGCAAAACAAATCAGTTTCTCCTAAAGATCATTCTGGGGTGGTCTGCAGGTGGTCTAATAATATTCTTATCTTTCATACTGAGTGACAGCTAAATGAAATAAGAAAACAACTATTTAGTGTATAGGGAGCTAAAGGTATATTAAAAACATGGGAGTGATAGCCAGATGCCATAGCTCAAGCCTGTAATCCTAGCTACTTGGGAGGCAGAGATCTGGAATATCTTGGTTGAAGGCCAGGCTAGGCAAAAATTTCATGAGACCCCCATCTTGATCAATGGCTTCATGCAGTGGTGCATGCCTTCATTGCTTCATTGCTATGAAGCAAAGCACAATTAAGTGGATCATGGTTCATGCCAGTCCTTTTTGGGATAACAAACACAGAAAGAGCTGGTTGAGTGGCTCAAGTGATAGAGCACCTGCCTGGCAAGTACAAGGTCCTTAGTTCAAACCCTACTACCACCAAAAACAATAAATGGAAGTAATGCTGCCACCATGCATGAATAAAACTACTAAGATTTTATGCCCACTTTCTTCAATTTTTTTCTCCCAATTAAAAAATATTTTTGATAATCTTTAGGAAAAAAAACCTCTTGAACTTTAACCAGTTACGTAATATTTTAAAAAGTACTCATGCTGTAGCAAAGGGAAGGCATCAGTACTTCATAACTGATGATGCAACTCCAGTTCTGAAATATTTAAACTGAAATATCTGCATCTTCAAACAGTAAATCATTATTTGCACTAATACCCACTCAGTATTCACAACTGCTTTGACTCCTTGATATTCTCTTGAAAGTTTGCTTGGCTAGAAATGAATTTGACTTCTGGGGAATTTTGGAGTCAACAACATAAAAGCACAAATTTCTGTAATTGCTATCTTGAGATAGTAAGAATCATGAAAAAATGCACAGACAGGTGCTAGAGTCAAAGATGGATCTGAAAACTAAAAGATACTTGAAGATGGAAATACAAAAATTTACAGTTTCTGATTCAACATGTAAGTAAGTGGGAAGCTGTCACTTCCATACTTAGAGCAAATAAAAGCTGTAAAAACTAAAACTTGATAACTTTTGTTGGACCAAGTGAACATTCGAGTTTGTAGAATTAATCACGACACCAAGACCTGGGGATTCAGCTGACTCAAAGAATCACAGCTAAGATGTAGTTACCTAGAGAAGAAATCACTGGAGCCAAAAGAAACCTGATAGGAATACACAAATGGTCATTTTGACCAGGCTTAGGGTGGGCAAGCCTGAGAGTTAGATCTTCTGCAGTTATACTATAATGAACTGCCTATATATACCCTGAGCCTATCACACACACACATGCACTTTCACATGCACTGTCCAGAAATCTCACTGGACTCTCATTGGTAAAGATCTAAGAAAGATCCCCTGAAGGCACTGGTGGGGAGTAATGGCCCAAGGAAAAGAATAATCAGTGGGATGTGCACTCAGCACCTTCTCCATAATAAGAACTTACTCTCTATGAGAAAAGCTTTGTCAAAGCCTATCTTTAGGCCATTTTAGTTTTTCTCTCTGGGAGTGAGGTAAGAAGATTTAGAAGAAGTACTTTTGAGGTTTACAGGCCAGAGACACACACCACTAAAGAACAGACGTTTAAAGGTAAAATTAGAGAGTATCATCCCATCTTTACTTCCTCACAAATAGGACTCCAGCATGATAATAATGGATCACAACTAAAACTCCTTCAGGAAACACACTGTTTTTGGAGGAGTAGTGCTTAGAGAAGGTCAGCATCAACTGGAGAGACAAAAACAAGGACACTAGAGAAATTAGTAACCTCTGCCACCTAGAGATAAAAGAAACATTACACACAGCAGAGCTGCCCACAAGATTATTGTGAATCCTCTCTGGAGGTCTGTTTATGCAGTTCCTATTACATGACACACTATGTTGGGCTTTCAACCAAAAATTAGACCTGCCAAATGCAATAAAAAACATTCTAAAGAGACAAAGCAAGTATCTGAACCAGGCTCTGATATGACACAAATGTTGAAATTATCAGACAGGCAATTTTAAATAACTATGATTAAAATGTTCAGGGCTCTAAGGAAAAAAGTAGCCAATATACAAGGAAAATCTGGTAATGTGGACAGAGATAAGGAAACTCTAAGAAAGAATTGATAGGAAATGCTAGAAATAAAAGCATTCTAACAGAATTGAAATGTGCCTTTGAGAGTCTTACCAGCAGACTCAACATGACCAAGAAAAGAATCAGTGAACTTCAAGATTGGTTACTTAAACTTTCAAATTAAAATGCATAGAAAAAAGAAAGAACAGAACAGTCATGGACTGTGGGATAATTTTTAAAGGTATAAAATACACAAAATTAGAATTCCAGAAAGAGAATCAAGCAAGATAAATATTTGAAATAATGACGGCTGAGAACATAAAAAAAAATCTAATGAGAGGTATCAATATTACACTCCTTATTTTTTCTGGGAAAGAAAACTAAAGAAATAGTAAAAATATTAGTGGTTGCCAGAGTTTTTGGAGTTAGATGAATGGATGCATAGTTGAGCATAGAGGACTTCTAGGGTAGTATATGCATTTTAGTAACTACATTCTCTATGTTACTATAATGTTGAGTATACAGCACTATTCATTTGTCATAATCCATAAAACTTTATAGCATAAAGTTTGGACTTTAATGTATATAAATTATAGATAATTATTTAGCCAGCTAGAATATTCCTACCATGGAATGCAAATGTGATAAAAGGATCAAAATGTGTACACATGTATTAAATAACCTAACAAAAACAGATGGGGAAAACATATGGTCTCATAACTTTGAAAATAGAGTCTATAAAACTAGGGGCTATTCTTACTGATACTATACTTTAGTTGATAAAGTATTTTCCCCCAGAGGTATGAGCTAACAATTCTGAAATTTCTATACATGTATAATATAAGTGAAGATATTAGGAAATAGATTTAGTTTGTGGGAGCCAGGTTTGTTTGAGTGACAGGTTGTAGATGAGTAAGGAAGAGACTAGAATGATCCATATGGTAATGTATTAAGGTTGAACACAACAGCATGAACTCATTCATGTTTAGAGTAACATATATTCTGATCAATATATGTGGGAATATTTATAGACCGGCATATCTACATGAGTTAGTGTACACACACATACCCTTGCTCTGTCAGTTGAGAGACTTTAGATCTGTGCTGTTTCAGTAATCATAAGCATAATCCAGATCTGGGTTTTTAACATTCTTCTCCAATTTTTTATTGGAACCAGGATTCCTTGGAAAAATGTTTGATTCTAGAAGTAGGAAAGGAAATATGCAAGATGATCCTAGAGGACACTCTAAGGCCAGGAAGAAAGGAAATGCTCAAAATGGTTTGAAAAACCTCCTGACAAAAATAGGGTATGTCAAAATATTCCAGAAAACAACTGAAAGAGTGTACAATTGCCAAAGCTAGAATTTGGCAAAAGAACATATAAAGTTGTATTGAACTATAATGCAATGTATTAAATAAGCCATGTATCTGTAATCATACAAATAAATAAGTAATTAAATGGAGAAAATAACAAATCCCCCATGCAGAAAAATCCAAATAATTTACATGACTATCATCTTTATTTATTTTTTTTTCAGGTTTTTAAAATAACCTTTATTAAGTTAACATGTGCATTACAGGAAACAAACACATGAAGCAAAGAACAAAATCATCCATAGCCACAAGCAGTACAGTTGAACTGTCCTAAATCCTGTGTATACATAACGATCCATTTTAGGTAACTGAGATCGTATCATGACTATAATCTTTAAAGAGGTGAAACATAACTGCCTACTCTTTAATTGTGGGCTGACATAGTCACTTGTCTTTCAAAGGATATGCATGCAAAGGGTGAGAAAAGAATAGCTTTACCAGAGAGGAACCTGACAAGCACTAGTTCAAGTCAGGTGATCATGGTGGACACCAACAGGACAAGCCACATTTATACGTTTTGTTCATAATGATACTTTATCTTTGTGACTCCTCCCTGCAGAAATAAACTACCCCAGTGTAATCATGAGAAAAATATCAACCAAATACCAATTGTGGAACATTCTACAAAATACCTAACCAATATTGTTCAAAACTTTCAACATCTTCAAAAACATGTAAAGTCTGAGAAATTGTCGTAACTGAGGAGAGCTAAGGAAATATTTCTAATGAATATAATGTGTATCCCAGATAGGAACTTACAACAGAAAAGAGACATTACAGGAAAAAAAAAACAAAAAACAAAGAAATCCCAATAAAGCATAGACCTTAGTTAATAATATCTTATCAGTATTGGTTCATTAATTGTGACAAGTGTACAGTACTAATGTAAAATATTAATAGATGAGACTTGGTGTATGATTTATGAATACTTTCTATACTATCCTCAAAATAATTCTGTAAATCTAAAACTGACTTAACCAAAGTGTTTATTTAAAAACTACCAATATGATAAATAGAAAAGATTTAAGCCATTCTTTATTTCATCCATTTTCTTGTTTTGGAAAGAATTCACTCCTGCATTTTGTAAGAAATATGTATAAAATTCAGCAACCGATATGCAACCAATTCAGGTGTGAGCATATTTAATCTTTATCTTCTTTGACACCAAAGAATATTTTGAATGTTGCTCATTTTGTTGTAGGTTTCATGGGTTCATGGGTTCCTGTTATGAAATGCTCAAATGATCTTGAAATTAGCTGCTTTTGAAAGTCCATGATTCAGTCATAAATACAACTTCACACAAAAGAAAGTACTGTGCAAACTACATATGTCGGTACAAATATTAGGCACTATCATCATTCATAAAATCACTAATTTATTCTTTCATTACAGATAAGATTCTATAAGTATTCTTTCTATATTTAACTAAGCTCTGTTTCTATGCACTGAATAAAATTCAACTTTCAGTTTGGAAATTTTTCTCCTGAACTATTTCACTCCTTATCTTTCAGCCTTGTTGAGGTTTTATTGTGTAAGTTTTACTTGATGTTTTTTCCTAACTAAAGCACTTGAGAATAGTTTGGCTTTGAAATGGAAGAACCATTAAAACCATCTGAATTGATCAGGTATTTCAATTCTTCCATCTGTTTTGATGCCTGTTTGGCTGAGGCTGTTTCTCTAACTATGCCTGTCTCTCAGGAGCAGGATCTGGCATTAGATCAATTTTGAGAACAGTTGAGAAATTGTTTTCTCATTTGTGAAAGGGATTTAAATCTTGTGTATCGAGGTCCTGCCAGGAATGAAATCCTCTTTCTATGTGATGAGCAGGTGCTAGAGGTTTAGATACAGGACATGCAGTCTTATAGACTAAAGGTGCTATCTTAAGGTATCATTGTAGATAATGTGGATCCACTTAGTACTTAGTACTCTGGAGAGATGCTGAAGGCCAACTTGGAAGGTCGGATCAAGCCTTATGAAATTGATCCATTCCATCTTGATGGATCCAAGGCTGTTCTTTGATGTCATGGGTACCCCAGATTTTCTAGAGAGTAATCCTGGTTGTTCAGAAGTTCAGATAATCCATGTGATTGGTTTTTCTGTGTTACATACAGTAAAGGTCTTTTATAAGCATAGAGTTAAAATGTCCTAATGCTTTCTTCACATCATCAGAGCAGAAAGGAAAAAAGAACACTATTACTTTTTGGAGTGATTGCTTATCGTTTGTCAGACACAATGCTCAGAACTTTGTACTCATCATTTTAGTATGGTCACAAAAACCCAATTCGAAGGCATAAACTTCCCATTTTACAGATAGCGGTGCTGAGACTGGGTGGCGGTGGACAAAAGATGTCTTCAAGTTTAGCCAGCTTAATGTGAGGTGAAACTGGTATTTGAATCCATCTCTTTGATTCCAAATATTATGGTCCCCTCAACATTCCTGGTGTGGTTACAGAGTTACAGAGGCATAGGAAGGTGTTTCCCTTCCCTTTAGGCAGTAACTTCTGATAGTTATAAGTGCAGGCTCTGGAGCCACACTGTGACCACTTACTCTTTCTGTGAACTTGAAATTATAGTTCAGTTTCTGTAGGCCTTAATTTTCTCAAGTGCAATTGGGGTTAATTATCGTTCCAAAATTGCCAAGAGGACTAAAGGACTTTGCACCTGTAAAGAGTTTGTGCTGTAAGTGTTCCAGAAATGTTCCTATTATAGTTGTCATTGCTATTGTTGTCACCAAGGCCTTTTCACAGAGGAACAGCTACACAGAAGAGGGACCGTGTACAAGTATGCTTTAATGCTACCTCCTGTCCTGTCTTAGTGGTGGAGAAATGAGAATACTCCTGAGATAAAGGTGGTCATTTCTTATCAGTCCACATAGGGTTCGTCTACCGCTGATGGCAGGGTAGACAGTGACAGTTACTCACAACCATTGAGTCATCAAGAAAACCAAATCCTTCCTGGCTTGGATAAAGCTATGAGAATGTGTCTATCTGTAGCTTTCCATACACAGGAGCAGCAGCTTGAACTGGGAATAGGACCTTAGGCCTTAAGTTTTCTTAGCGAGAGGGCCAACATGAGCACCCACTGGGAACCTGCCTGGGCCAGTGAAACTATTGCAGGTTGTAGGACAAGCAAGGCCCTGCTGCCCACACATTTCAGAGGATTTGAGCTCTTAGGCAAATCCTTCAGGCAGAATTTTTTAAATATGATTTCTAGCTAAAAACTATTTATCTACTTATATTATAAGCATAGCATTGACTCCAAGTTGTACCAGCCAACTTTATAGCTGATGTTTCAACCACCTTGAGAACATTCTGGTGATCACAGAAATAAAAGTTTATTAAGAAATGACAGTTGCACGGGTGTCCAAGACCTATCACTCTACTGAAGTCAATCTTTGCTTTTATTTATATCTTTTAGGGTGAGCCATAGTGTCTTGGACACTGTTTGTGGTGCTGGGTAATTATTTCCTTACATGAAGTTGTTTGCATTTCAATCTGTGTGTTGAGCTCATTTGATTAAAACAAAACAAAAGCTCTGGGGTATTGATTAATGCAATACAGGAAAACTAAGAAAGTAAAATTAAATACATCAAGGATTTAACCTGAAGGCCTTGCCTCAGATTAAGCACTGTGTGCAGCTCCATGAAGATGAAAACAGCTTTCCTCTCATGACTTGTGAATAATTCTAGATGTATTGTTCCTTAGATTGAACATCCATTGAATATGTTTTAACCAACCTCAGTTTCTTTGTCCTTATTTTGTGTATTACATTTTTCTCCAACTTCTTACTGACCTCTTTTCTCCTGGTCTCCAGTTTAATTTTCTGGAAAAGGCTAGCTGAAATCATTCATCAGTACCATCCATTGCAGAGTACTGTCTGCAACTGAAAAGCTCACAGGGCTGTCTATCTGCATGTGCTCGGGGGCCTCCACTGGACCTCAAAGTTGTGACCTTAGAAGCTGAATTCCAGTTACAGAATTTTAGACTCAGAAGCCACTCAGGCCACATCTATTAGCTGGTGCCATTGGTTGGTGGCTTCCATAGGTTGACATACAAGAAACAAAATTATTTTTATGACAATTTAAATGGTGTTTCAAGACTGCAAAAAGAGAGCAACACAAACATAAATATTAGTTTGTGGTGTTATTCAAATTTTAATTTAATTTTAATTTTAGTTGTATATCTAATGATATAGTAATTTTAATTTATTGAATTTCCTTTCTTCTAGCATAGAGATCAGCAAGATTTCCCCATAAAGGGCTAAATAGTAAATATTTAGGCCTTGAGGACTTTGCCATTGTGTACAAAAGCAGTCATAGATACTGCACAAGCTGATGGATATGACTGTGCTCCAATAGAATATTTTACAGAAGCAACTGCATCTGGTTATCATGTGCTGGCCCCTGGTCTTCCCAGTGCATGTGCACACAAGCTGTGTTCACACTCCCTCACACCACACATTCACTTCCTGCATCTGAATTTCCTTGTTTTCCTAATAAGGCTATAGCTCATAAATCCTGAGATGCCTATTTCACAGAATCGAATGGGAGCTTGTCTATTGTGAAACCTCTCAGAGTCTCTTAAAGCAGAGACAAAATATGAATTTCCTAAAGAAGAACCAACACCTCAGAATCATCAACAAATGCATACATTTGGGGGGAAATTCCAGCCTTATAAACTGGAATGTTTTCTCTGAGAAATGATGAGAATGGCACTTCTGTCACACAAAGCATGCCTATCTGCTTAGGCACAGACATTTTGCTGAAAATCAGAATGACAATATCCTATCCTGCCAAGCCTGTAACATGCTGAAATGATAGTTGTAAGAGAAGGAGGGGGGTTAGGACTCATAATACATTCTGCTTTGACAAATATCTTCAGTGTGTTGTTCTCTCCTAATATGAAGTTGTCCTTTGAGCCATTCTCACCAAAATGGGCTGTCACTCTTAATTCCAGGGGAATGCTAGTACCATTTTACCTTTCAGAAAGTAAATATTAAAACAATCTCCAGGTGTCTGATTTCTCTTCCCAAATGGTTGGTCTGCAAACAGTGCCCATGGGCTTGTTTACTTGGATGAATTTTATTCCAACTGTGAAACATTTATTCTAAATCTCCTTGCAATTGTTTTTCTTGAAAGTTTGTCTTCCTTGGTTACTGTATGCTTTCTACCTGTCATAAATGATCAATGGGTATTTCATTCTAACAGAAATGAACCTTTGTATAAAACAAAGGAAGATTTCGATATGTTTCAGTTCATTGAGATCCCCTGCCTTTGCTGCCTCAACCCATGGGAGCAGCAGGAGATCCGGAATTCCTGTGAAACTCTTTCCTGAGGCCATGAGCTTTCTTGTAGTTTTAGATTCTTCATAATTGCTGGATTCATTCAGAAGTGTTACTCTGTGAAGTTTTCTCAAGGTATGCACAAAAATGTTTGTGCATAGCAGAAAACATTTAGAGAGAGAGAGAGAGAACTCTCTTTTTATTTCTTCAGCATTGTTGTCAGAACCCGCATGTTAGGTTTTTTTTCACTTTGCTCTTTTGTAGCAGTGCTCCTGACAACATTTGTAACATAAAATAGGTTATGGTATGGTCTATTTAGCAATAATAATAAAATGTAAGGAGTGTTTAATTAATAAAAATTATAAATAGAACCATCCATCGAAAAGTAACCAGCAATACTGCAAATTCCAGGGTGACCACAAAGTCTTTGTGACTGTCTGTCTGGGCCAGACCCAAGCAAAAGGATGAGAAATCTGCCTTCACTGAGCCCCTGAAGGAACTTGATTGTGAATGCTGTCTGCAGGTTCAGGAACACAGCTCAGCTGTCTCTATCACCTCTGCCCAGTCTGGATACATTAAGATTGTGTTGCTCTTTCCAGATTTTCTCTTAGGGTATGGAATAAAAGTGTCCAGCAAACCTCCCAGGGAGGTGAAAGTGAAGGTAGAGATCTGAGTGACTATACCCCGGTCATGGTAAGTGATACAGTGGAAGTTGCCCTATTGGTTATCTAGGGCAAACAATGAAGCCCCAACCAAAGGAATAGTTGAGACCAGGAGATAAAGGAAAGCCTCCTCTTACTGAAAGTCATAGGTCCAAATGTTATGTTTCTAGCTTGGTATGTGGGATGTAAGAGGCATGGGGGACTTTCTAGGCAGAAGGAACAAAATATAAAGTGACCTGGAGCTCATGAGGAAGAGGATGGAGAACTGACAATAGGCCTGGGCAGAGTGTACAAGGGGTAGTGGTAAAAGACTCATGGGTAAATAAAGGCCCAGATCATGATGGACAAGCATCCTACTCATGCTCTCCTTTACCTGCTGTATTCTCTGTCCTTCTGCAATGGTGATACTGCCCAATTCTCATTCAGATTAAAATCAGGAGCCATGCCAGATCTCCTAAAGTCCTTCCTATCTCACAACTCCTTCACCAGCTGGAAGAGTAACCTTGCAACTTAATTTTTACTTACATGTTCATTCATTCTTGAGTTGATAAAGCAAACTTGTTTTTGAAGTGCTTTCAATTTAATGGCTTCAAGACATTGGTTAAATAAATGTTAATAAAGGAGGTCATGAAGAAACACACACAGAAGTTTGGAGACAGACCCAGTTGGGTTGAATTGTTGTTTGTCCTTTTTATCTTCTAACTGTACAACTTGGGAACATCTCTTGAGATGGCCAGAGCTTAAAACATGGACAGAAATAAGTTGATTGTGTGTTTGTCAGAGTGCTTTCCACAGCATTACCCTATATAAAATAGAAGTTACTCTCTCCTCATTTCCCACCTTAACTTCCATTTCTCTTTTGAAATTTCTCTTACTGCATTTTTAAACCTACATTGCTTCTTTCATTTGATTTTGAGCTCCTTGTGGGCCATGACTATTGTTAAGGATTTTTTGTTTTCAAATTAAATATTTCATGGTTTATGTCTCTCCTTTTGCTCAATAAGGGCTGGATGGAAGTCCTGTGTAGTCTGTACTTTGAGTGCAGGAGGGAGGATGGGTGGATGGTTTCCTTTCTAACTTCCTCAGAAGTGGAGTAAGAGGAGACTAGAAAAAGGGCAGAGATTTATGGTGATTTGATATGAAGGCATGAATTTGATTCCCAGGTCTGTCCTCTTAAGTTGCCACGTTAATATCTTTGAGCCTTATGTGAAATAAAGATAAAATTCTTTGTTATATTGCCAACATGACCACAACTGGACATTCACCTCAAATCATTTCCACTTTCTGTTCCCACTCTGCCCATGGGAAGGACCACAGGAAGGTCTCCCAAACCTGCAGCAGCACCCAGGTTTATTGACTTACCTCCACTCACTCATATTTTCCAGATATTTCCATTCTGTGGCCATTTCTGTCTTCCCCTATATTGTGGCTGTTTGGAATTGACAATTTAGTAGCGTGTTTGCTTTGTAATTCTGATTTCATCCCCCTGACACCATACTTCACATCCTCATACTTTCAGAGAGAGCAAGCCTAAAGGTCCATTTCCATCCTTACTTCCAGATTAAGTTCCCACACTCATGTTTTCTCCTCTAGAGAGACCAGCTTTCCTGGAAGACAAGACAAATATGAATCAGTTTTATGGGGTAAGCAATTAAATATAATTAAAACAATATGAATTACACCTTTAGTATATTTTTGATAGCCTCCTATGGATTATTTCAAACACTTGTTCATGTCATAAACATTTTTGAGTGGAAATATGTATATGGGCCCTTCCATTCAATATTAGCACACAAATGTCTGCAACAACACCAAAAACTGGGATTAAGCTATCATCTGATTGTATTCTTTCTGTAAATCCAAGCAAGATGTAGAGAATTGCCCTGATGTCATAATAGTCTGCTTGAAGTTATTGGGCTGTATAATTGAATAGTCTCTTGACTTGGGCATAGAATAAGATACCAGTTTGAATACATAGACTTGGCAGCTGAGTTTGTTACCAACCTGTACTAAAAGTGTATGCATATGGAATAAAGAACATATTGGTCCTTTTCACCTCTGGCAGTGAGATTCTCTATGGACAGAGCCAAACTTAGAAGGACCAGATGAAGCAGTAAACACTGATGGCTTCTGTCCAGCAAGTTCACAGTGGAGTATCTGGCACTACCCAAGACTCTTGCTCTGCATGACCTTTTACACAAACTGAAAAAAATATCCTGTAAGTGAGAGAAGTGCAACTATGCTGCTCACATTTCCAAGGGAAAGTAAGGTCACTGAGCTGGAGATACTGTGACCCTCAGAGACGAATCTAGAGGAATTACATATATTAAATGAGTATTGTTTTCTTCATCTTTCCTCTTAGCTTTGTTCTTTCATATCCAGTCTTCTCCTTTTTTTCCTTACTTTTTTCTTCTTTTACAACCCTTTTATTATTGTTCTTTGCTCTCTCTCATCTCTTTTTCCCTCCTTTCATCTCTCTCCATTCTTCCAAATATCTTTAAGTGATTAAAGAAATGAACCTTGGCTATACAAGAAGAAAATACTCTCAAGTCTTTAGTTCCTTGAAAAAGGACCAGGGTAGGAGTCTTCATATCAGTGTTGTCCAGGGAAATGTAAAAGCATTATATCTAGTGCATGAGGATCCCATCCCAGTCAATTCTTGGTGATGGGTAAATAAAGCTATGTTCATGTTTTACATCTGGTACTGTAGAAGTAAGCATGTACCATGTGCCAAACACTACTTTTCTTACATTGCTCCAAGTCATTGTCACAAGAATTATGGCTATCCCTCTCTTGTGAAGCCACTGAGGTAATTATTTCCAGTGTTTTCTCTGACAACTCTTTATCATTTCCCATCTCTTACATAGGCAGATTATTATCTAAACTATCACATCATATTCACTTTGCACTTGACTCATAATTTGTAAGTACCTACCATAGCATTTTATATTTATTTTTGTATGCCCATATTTATTTTGTATGTAGGTTTTGTGGAAATCTAACTTGCTCATCTTTGTAGTCAAAGTGTAATTGTAGCTGGAGGTGTACTCAAGTGGTATGAGCTTCAAATTGGTTGATATGTGTTGAAAAGCATGTAGGCAATTTGCTTAGAATCTGTAAGAATTGACTAATCTTTGGAAGGACAGTTCCTCTGGGATCAGCAGGCTCAGATATCACAGCATCAGGAATTAGAAAAATTAAAACATGTTTAATTCACCTCTGGTGACAAAAGAGATTCATTTCTCTCTAAAAATGAATGAACATATGGACAAGACAGCAATTCTGCATATTTCTGGATATAATTGCTAGTATTATGTTACATAAGAACTATTGCTATGATGTGGTTATGATATAGAGTAAGCCTAAATAATCTACATATTTTAATTGGAGATTATGTGTGTAGACACCATAAAGACTTGCAAATTCCCCCAGAGACTTTAAAATGCTATTCAATTCCACTATAACTAGATGCTCAAATCACTTTACTAATGGGTCATATATGTATTATTATGCATTTAGATTTATCTTCCAGATGTTCTTTGCCTACACTAATTACTGCAGTGAGAAACATCCTCTATGAGTTCTGTCTTCCTTGAACCATTATGTTCTCTTGATATTAATCCTACTGTCATCTTAGATCCAATAGCTTACTCTTTGCTGAGGTCTGCTTGTCACCAAACCCCATTCGATGCTGGATGACAACATAACTGATCTGGGAAGGAAATGGATAACTGAAACATTGGGTGTCAATCATTAATCCCTCTGTTTTTGACTAGGTAATAGGGATGTGACTCAGAAGTCACACAATTCTAAAATGAAAAAGAATCACAATCCCAAGTCAATGACTTCAGAGCTTAGGAACTTTTTAAGTGTACCACAATGTCTAGAATTGAATGCTAGAAAACATTGTGTATCTGTAAAGTAGAACAAATATTTTATAGTGCTTTTTAGTCCATTATAGAGACATATTTTGGTTAATATTCCATAGTCTACTCCAAAATCTTATTAAATTTCTGTTCATAAGCCTGTTAAATCAGGATTTTCCATTCATATTTGTGAATTTGAGTCAGCTGGTGGTTTCCTCTGTCACTAAATTAGTGTTTTTTAAGTACACCTCCCCTTTCTTTGAGAATGCTACTGGTAATTTTTGTGTAGTGTCAGCTGGAGGTGAGAGGAGTTTATTGTCAAGATTGTATAGGGTCAAGAGATCCTGGAGAGCTGTTAGGCAGAGAAACTCCAAATATCAGAATGAGGAAAGACAACATCCTCACCAGAACTCTAGTTATCTATATGCATTTTATTTTATTTCTTTTATCTAACTTTCTTTTCATTCCTTGTGAGATTACATGGTTCTTACAGTGGTCAGTATTCTATTTAAAGTATGTTTACTACAAACACCTAAAGTTCATTATAATTACACAAAGCTGGAAATAAAATAAATGTCCACCTGACTTCACCATATGATAGAACACTACATGCCAACTTAAAAGGATGAAATAGACCTAGGAGTGCTGAATATAAAATTCCCATGGGTTTGTCCCACATGGCAGTACATGACTGTAATCCCTACTACTTGGGAGGTGTGACTTGAGACCAGGTTCAGGAAAAGCAAAAGTTAACGAGATTTTATCTCAAAAAAACAAGACAGCCATGGTACAGCACAGCTACTCAGGAGGTAGAGGTAAGAAGATCATGGCTTGAGGCAAATTTAGCATCAGAACTTTTGAAAAACAAACTAAAAGCAAAAGGGCATGGGTTCTGGATCAAGTGGTAGAGTGTTTGCTTATTAAGAAGGAGGCCTAAATTCAATCCCCAGTAACACCAAAGAAAGAAAGGAAGAAATGAAGGAAGGAAGAAAACTCCCATGCTTTAAACTTTATTGTAAGCTTTTAAAGTATGCTAATAGAAGTAAAATAAATGAGCCACAGCAATATGCAGACATGATTGAATCTCTTTGATATAATGCTATACCACAATAAAAAAGCTAGACATAAAAAGAACATATGGTATGATTCCATGTATATAAAAATCCAAAAAGAGCCACAGCTAGCCTTTGGTGCTAGAAATCAGGTTATCAGTGACATTTTTGTCAAGGTTGTTGGTGATTAGGAAGGGGGACTACTTCTTCTGGGGAACTGGTGATGCTCAGTCTCTTGATTTGGGTGTTGGTTACCTATGTTTATTTTGAAATAATGATCACAAGTTGCAAATTTGTGAATTATGCATTTATAGTTGTTATACTTTGCTATGATACTTATTTTAACGGGCAGGATTTGAATTTTGAAAATATAAGAAACTGGGCCACTTGAAAACAAGGGCAGAAAGTGAAAGGTCATTCTTAGATGAAGTAAGAGATATGGTTAGCCAAGGTCATAAGCAATGTGGATTTCTGGGTAGATGGAAACTATCAACAAGTACAAGAAGCCAGTCGGTAAAGATGGGAAAACCTCAGGTAGAGGATGAGCAGCCCTGAAATTTATTTCCAGCTCTAGTTTAAATGCATTCTTACAATAAAATTTTCAAAGACAAAATAAAATGAATTGAGTGGAATATCAGCACTTATGTTGATAAAGGAACAAACATAGTCACTAGTGTTATAATTGGTATTGTTATTATAATTTAAGCAACTTTACTATGTGTCTGAAAGGCATACTGAAACCAGTGAGCTTGACTACAATGCCCATTTTAACTCTTTGGAAATTCAAGTGGCTTAAATGTAACATCCAAATCAAAATATACTTTAAAAATAATGTAAACCAGGTGTCAGGGAACACATCTGTAATCTCAGGTCTAGGGAGGCTGAGGCAGAGGGTTGTGAGTTTGAGTTCAGCCTGAACTACATAGGCCCTGTCTAAAACAAATAGATAATGATAAAAAGCATAGTGTAGAAAATAAATGAACCAGTGACGTAGGTTTTTATTTTCAATATCAAGTATCATGCACTATACATAAATGTACTTGCTATACATTTGGCAATGCAAAGGTTTCTTTATACCAGCACCACACAAACATGTGCCACACTATTATGAGGGTTATGGGGTCACTAAGCAATAGTAATTTCTGAACTCCATTATAATTTCATGGGACCATTGTCATGTATGTGTTCCATTACTGACCAAAATGCTGTTATAAGACTGTATGGCCTAGAGTCTAGATACCTGCTCTCTACTATCTGATCCCCACCCATCTCAGGACAGCCTTCAATGGGATAGTTATGACAGTATGACAGGAGCATGAAAATTGCAAATAACTACAAAGAGCTTTGCAAAAAGTGGACTTTGCTGGTGACCTTTAAAGATCTGGCAAGGTCAACAGGGATGCCCAGGCCAAAAGAATTAGTTCTATGATGTCCATTTCACCTGACTGAAGGTTATCCAATCCATAGAGGATTAGATGTTTCTTTCAATTTATATAGTCTCTTGTGAAAGGGATTTAGTACATTAGGCTTCCCATTCCATCAAAATGGGTTAAATACTGTAAATATTCCTATGAACCTCTGGGTCAAAATCTCCCTATTGCTAAGAAAATGCAATGCTATCTTTCCCAGTTACATGTATGTCTTGCTCAAAGAATGTGAGTTAACCAATTAACAGTGGATCCTGCTTGATAAAACCTGGGGTTGAGGGTCAGGATTGGGGGTAGTGATTACATGTTCAGGACAAATAGATTTCTCTGACCTTTTAAAAGTAAAATCAGAAGCCACAGACTGGTTTTACTTTAGCATTGAGAACTTGCTGATAGATTTAATTTTATTTAGTTTACTTTTTTTCTTATAATTTATTTGTGGAAGAAATAGCAGTTGGAAAGCCAGCAAATGTTATACATACCAATGAGAGGACCCCAGGCTTTTCTTTTTTCTTTTTTTCCAACTATGTTTTATAGTATTCACTTATCTGTAGTCAGCCAGAGTTGTACTATTTGGGAATGGAGGAAAGGAGATAAGGGTATTGCAGGAAAGGTTGATATTTGGTGGGGAGTGCAGGGTAAGGAGAGAAGCAGAGGCAATTACAGGTAAAGGATAAATGTTTATGACTTAAACTGTTATTTACCCTTAAATACCACATTTAATGAATAATGTACATCAAAAAGTACTGTGCATGGAAATAAAACAGAATATAATTTTAATATCAACATTTCATTGTGATATAATTATTTTTTTCCAAAAAGTTAAAAAGTACATTTCCACAGTTATCTGCAAATAGCAACAGAATGAATCTCTGGGGTAAATGGGACCCCTCTCCACAAAAATATGTCACCTGCTTTTATCAGCCCACCAGAGAAGCCGCTGGCAAAAGTTATTAGGGGGCCAAGCAGAAGCTGTTCAGTTCACCAAAGCTCTCAAGCACCCACCCCTATGGAGCCAACACTAGTCATATATTGTGATCCAGGGATGATCACAATTCTTGCCCTTGAGGCAAGAATGGTTCATGGAAATAGATATTTACATTTTTGGTACAAAATAAGCAGTTGTGGAAAAGAAGTGAAAGAGGGAGCTTGAGAAGAACTGTTAAACCTAGTAGTAATGCACCTGAGCTTCTGTGGGTTGGTGGGTGTGTTTGCTTACTAGGGGTGCTATGGCAAAGTACTATGAACTGCTTCTATGTGTGTGCATGTGTGTGGCTGTGTCCACATTTCCTCTTTCAATAAGGATGCAGTAATATTGGATTAAGGTCCACTGTAACAACTTTATCTCTTTTGGGATTGGGGGAGCAATATTAGGTTTTGAACTCAAAGCCTCCTTCTTGCTACTGCAGGAGCTCTACCACTTGCTTTAGTTTGTTTTTAGATGGGTCTTGGAGTTTTGCCCAGACTGGTGTCAGGAATGAGATCCTATTTCTGCCTTCTGAGTAACTGGAAGTACAAGTATACACTACCCCTTCAGCTTATTTGTTGAGATAAGATTATGGTAAATTTTTTTCTGGGCTTTGAACATCGATTTTCTTATCTCAATGACTCCCCTCCCCCATAGCTGGGATTACAGGCATACACTATAACACCTTGCCCTCTATTGACTTTATCTTAACTTGATAATCTGCAAAGACCCTATCTCAGTCCATTTGGGCTATTATAACAATAAACCTTAGACTGGGTAACTTATAAATAACAGAAATTTACTTCTTACCTTTCTGGAGAATGGAAAGTCATAGATCAAAGTGCCAGTAGATTGGGAGTTTGGCAAACGCTTACTTTCTTGCTTCATATATGGTGCCTTTTTGCAATGTCCTCATGTGGCTGAAAAGAGGCAAGATTTCTCCATTAAGCCTGTTTTTATAAGGGCACCCACCCTTAAGGATAGCAGAACCCTCATGACTTAATCACTTCCCAAAGGCCCCATCTCTTCACACTCTCCCACTGGGAATTGGGTCTCAATATATGAATTTGTGGGAGGTGCACTAATATTCAGACCATAGCAGACCCTATCCAAATAAGATTATATTCACAGATATTGGGGTTTGTGCTCCAACATCTTTTGTGGGATACCATAAAATGGATATCAAGATTTACATGGGAATAAGATTAAAACTTCTAATGGAAGTAAGATGCAATATAATTTGGAATAGCAATATTTTATCATGAAGTAATTAAGTAGCTTTTTCAAAATATTTTACAAAGTACCTTTCTCTAGTCACCTGCAAAGAACAAAATGAATTCCACAAATAGAAAAGGGCAAAGGACTTCAAGAGAAATAACATAGTTGAAAACATGGAGCATTTCAGTATCTCCTAGTCATCCCAGCATCTTGATACTTGACTTGTTTCCCTAGAAACCCCCAAGTAGCATTCCATAGATCCTTGTAGCAAGGAGCAGGTTCTGTCTTCCTGACATGTTTATCATACCCTATCTGAGTGCCCCACCCTGCCAGTGTATGTGTGATCTCATGATGAGAATTCCTTTAACTTACCTTCAGGATTTCTTTTATTTTGAAATAATTCTTTAATGTACTTATCCAACCATTTTATTTTTCACTTTTGTCTTCAAGCAAAAAAATGCAAATTGAAGTTTGAAGCACTCTAAGAATTCTTTTCTTTCCTTTTATTCTCTTTCCTGATTAAAGCACAATTGCACTTTCCCATAAGCTCCTAATAGTTTAATCTGCCCCTGGCATTTGTTGATGTCTAAGAATGAATTTCAGGAGGCCCTCTTTATCTAAGAATAATTAATACTGTAATAAATCCACTTCAGTTTCTTCCCATTAAAATGTGTACAAAAGTTAGAGTCTGACAATCAGGGAGAGACTGACCTAAACAGATTATGAGGTTGACTTGATGGATTGAAATAAATGCTGGAATTAGGCAGTGATGAATGCTAGTGTGAAGACTCATTTCATAAATTGTGTGTTCATTAGTAAATATTGTTGTATTTTTATGACTTTTGCCTCTCTGTGTAGAATCTTAACTGCGGGGCTTCAGATAATGAATACTTGGCTAAGAAGGAGTCCCACTGGTACTGTTCTGTTGACTTTTAGAATAGCTATCAGAGAAATCAAGCTTTCATTTTGTTACCTAGTGACACCACTTAGAATCTGATTTGCATATGTTGTTGAATATATGGTTGTCCAGTTGGGGAAGCTATTGCTCCTGTATTTGACTTACAAGTGTATGAGTGAGAGTGTTTGTGTGTGTAAGACTCACACTACTTCAAAGGCAGTATACTTATGTAACCCATACTTGAGTTTGTTGTCTTATATCATAATTAGAATTGGTGGTACAAAAGAAATGTTGTCAAGAGGCTGTGAAATCCTAGACCCCTCAACTAGAGTGAAAATAGAGACACCTTTTAGAACATTTCCCATCTCTCAGGATGGTAAAAGCTCTTACAGGAGCTTTGTTCCATCATGAACACCCATACTTCTGTCTTCAGTGTTGAACTCTCCAGAAAGAAAGGTATAACAGAGCTACAACTATGATTTTCCTTTGACACCATTTTTTTCTATGTACTATATCTTAAAAAGTTTTTGAAGAAAGAATTCTAGAATTCCAAAGATTGTTGCAGCTTCTGAAAGAATTCTCATTAGACTGCATTGTGCATCAAGATCTAAACACTGGCTACCTATTTAAGTAGACATCACACTGGGCAACACATTTCCAAAGGGACAAGAACTATATTCTGCTTCCCAAACTGTAAGTGGAAGGGAGAAGGTATAAGAGGGCACTCAGATATCAAGGATGGTTATTTACATTACATTCCTCAAAACCTCTGGGCAGGAAATGCAAAACCACTAGTTGAAAAATGCAGTTACTGAGATGGAAAGTACATGTTACCACGAGTGAAGAAAATGACATAAAAATGACTTCCTTAAATACAAATCTCAGGTCACAGGCCAGAATCAGCAAATTACTTACCTAGCCCATGCCAAAGCTGGTTTTGCACAGAGGAGTAGAGTAATACAATATTTTTTTTTATTTGAACACTAGTTTCAGAAGACAAAGAAAGAAAACTGTCATTTTGTGCATCAATAGTATGCCACACATAATTCTAGGCGCTTTGTGCTCACCTGCCATGTCCCTAAACAAATATATAACAGCACAAAAAATGCACCACAGGAGGACCCAGGAATCACAAGAGGACACCTTTAAGGGTTCTTGTATCACTGAAGATTGTTTTGTTCCTCAAAGTGACTTCATAACTTGTGTTTTAAAAAATAGGATGCAAAAATGTTAACACTGCGTAGAATAATAACAGCAGTTACACCAAATCAGATTGTCAATGTTTATCCACTTATTGCCTCTGCCACCTACCAAATGACAATTATATATAGCTTAGCCTAATATTTAAAGGTTACTGTGGGGTAGGTATTATAACACTGTATTTAGCTCATTTCTCACAACTTTCCTACAATGAAGCTAGTGGTAGATACGAGTTACAAGTAAGGCATTTACTACTTTCTGGAATTAGTTTTAAATCTAAATTCTAAATCCAGGTTGAAATAGGAAACAGGGTAGGTTTTGCATAATGTGCCTTGCAGTGCCTGAAGGATCCATGAGAAAACACCCTGGTAGTTGTAGGAGGCCACCTTCATAATTCCAACAAAAGAGCTTCATACAAGTTTCTAAGTGGCCGTTGTGTCACTAAATCAAAGGCGTAACTTGTCTGGTCTTGCCAGGTCATTCAGAAGCCCACTATTCTAGAAATACCCTTCTGTATAATTTGGTTGTCTTTTCTCCCATTTTTTTCTTGCTTGACTGACTGTTAATTTTCAGTCTCCTCCACCGACTCCTACTCTCCCCTTCCATGAAATTAGAGTCTCTCAAACTATGCTAGGGATCCTTCTCTCTCATTGCTCTGCATTTTCTTTTGGTGTTACTTTATGTACAATCATCATCTCAGTAGAAGCACATCCTCTAAGTGTTTACATCTGACATCTTGGCATCTCCTCTTGGCTCATTTCTACATATTTAAATGTCTCCCAGGCATCTTACTTGGGTATTCTATATGCTCTTTAAATGAGTCCCAAAGGGAGTTTGTTACTTTCCATCCAAGTCTGATCACCCTCAGATGCACTCTGTCTTAGTAAATGCCATCACCTACCAATCCTTAAATATTTTCATCCTAACCATTCACTTCTGCTTCACTCTCTACTCTGTTGGTTACTGCTGCTATACAACATAAATCAGACCGTACTTGAGTTTACATAATAGCCTCCCATCTGGATACAGAATCCACTGTATTCCATCTAACATTTTCCCCACATTACAGGAAAAAAGACATAAAATCCTTCCACTGCTTTAGTGAGATGTTCCTTGTTTAACAAGCCCATTGCCTCTGTGGTGCTCTGCAAAGGTGCTATGGTCTAGATTATGCCACTCTGTCCCTTACCTCTTTGTGCAAATTGTTTTCTCTTCTTGGACCACTCTCACTGTCCCCATTACTTTTGTCTAATTGGCTCCTAATCTAGATTTCACATCTTTGATCCCTGGTCTATGAATAAGTGGATGTCACATATCATGTGCCTTCATAGCATTATATACCTTCATTACAGTTGGCAATTCATACTTACTTTCATATTTATTTAATCAAGGGTTGCCTGTCCCAGTGGATTATTAAGAGCATGATGATGGGATGGTCTGTGTCTGTTTTTGTCTTTTACTTCCCTCCCTAGCATTGCATACATTTGGTAGTAAAAATATTTCATTTAAAAAAGGAGTAAGAATTATTTCATTCCTCCACCAGGAAGGACATTCAGAGTAGATACAACCATTTACTATCTTCTAGATACACGTCTCAGAGAAAAAATTAACAAAAGACTTTGTTGCTGGACCTTGTAGAATCAAGCGAATACAGCCCCACCTAAATAAACCAAAAACACCATATAAAAAATACACTAGTACTCAGTCAAAAAGCAGCATCAACCTTCCTAGACATAATTTGAACAGAAAAAACCACACCCAAACTGATAGCTAACATGCAGATTAAAGCCTCTATCACTGTGTCCAACCAAAAAGGAATAATCAAACTATACTTTCTATCCTTCCTACTATCAATAGCCTTAGCACTAACAATTATCATCTAACAACCATGAGTGATCTCAAGAACAATAAAAATACTTACAAAGACCAACCAATGAACACCATCAATCAACTTCCATAACTATAAACAGCCGCAACACCCATAACATCTTTATTGACACACTCAACCCCCTCACCACTATAAATAACCCAATCACTTGTATTATAAATACCCCCCAATACATCCACCTCATCATTCTTCACCAATAAGACCAAAAAAATCAACTCAACAAACAAACCAAACACCAAAGCACCTCAAATAGCCACATTAGAGCCCCACGTCTCAGGATAATCTTCAATAGCCATAGCCGTAGTATAACCAAACACCACTATCATCCCACCTATATAAACCAAAAACACCATCAACCCCAAAAAAGAACCACCAAAACTTAAAATTAACCCACAACCAACCCCACCACTAACAACCAACCCAAAACCAACATAAATAGGAGAAGGCTTAGAAGAAAACCCCACAAAGCCCAACATAAACATAACACTCAACAAATACATAGAATAAGTCATAATTTCCACATGGACTCAAACCAAGACTAATGACATGAAAAATCATCGTTGTAATTCAACTACAGAAACTCTTAATGAAAAAAAAAAAAAAAAAAAAAAGAAACTCTTAATGACAAACATCCGAAAAACACACCCATTAATAAAAATTATTAACCACTCATTCATTGACCTCCCAACGCCATCCAATATCTCAGCATGATGAAACTTCGGATCCCTACTAGGAATTTGCTTAATCCTACAAATTGCAACAGGACTATTTCTAGCAATACACTACACATCGGACACCACAATAGCATTCTCTTCAGTCGCACATATCTGCCGAGATGTAAACTACGGCTGAATCATCCGATACCTCCATGCCAATGGAGCTTCCATGTTCTTTATTTGCCTATTCATACATGTAGGACGAGGAATTTACTATGGATCATACGCCTTCTAGAAACATGAAATGTTGGCATCATCTTACTATTCACAGTTATAGCCACCGCCTTTATAGGCTACGTTCTCCCATGAGGACAAATATCATTCTGAGGAACCACAGTAATCACGAACCTACTCTCAGCAATCCCATATATCGGGTCCGATCTAGTAGAATGAATTTGAGGCGGTTCTCTGTAGATAAAGCCACCCTAACCCGATTCTTCGCATTCCACTTTATCCTACCCTTTATTATCACAGCATTAGCAATAGTCCACCTCCTATTCCTACAAGAAACAGGATCAAACAACCCATCAGGAAGCAATTCAGACTCAGACAAAATCCCGTTCCACCCATACTTTACTATCAAAGACTCCCTTGGATTCCCTCCTCCTAGTACTAGTACTATTCTCACCAGACCTGTTAGGAGACCCAGATAACTACACACCAGCCAACCCCCTAAACACACCACCACATATCAAACCAGAATGATACTTCCTATTCGCATACGCAATCCTATGATCCATCCCCAACAAACTCGGTGGAGTTGTAGCCCTAGTACTGTCAATCCTAATCCTAGTGGCCTTCCCGCTCCTCCACACATCAAAACAATGAAGCCTAGTATTCCGCCCAATCAGCCAATGCCTATTCTGAGCACTAACCGCAGACCTCCTCACCCTAACATGAATCAGCGGGCAACCTGTTGAACCCCCATTCATTATCATTGGCCAAATAGCATCAATCCTATACTTTTTCATCATTCTTGTCCTCATACCCACTGCCAGCCTAATTGAAAACAAAATACTTAAATGAAGAGTCCTCATAGTATAAATTATTACTTTGGTCTTGTAAACCAACAATGGGGAAATACCCCCTTAGGGCATCAGGGAGGAAACAAAGTCCCACCATCAGCACCCAAAGCTGACATTCTCACAATTAAACTACCCCCTGCACTCAATTTTACACCACTCAAACCCCCAATGGCACATTAACATGTACATATTACAATAACCTATGTATATCGTGCCTTAGGTTACATACCCCATTAATAATGCTTGAGCACTCTAAATGTTAATTGTACATAGTACATAACTGCATAATTATACATAATAATTTCTTAAGACAAGCATATAAGCAAGTACACTCATAACAACCGGACTATAGCACATACAATGCTAAGTGACATGAAACCAACAGTCAACATGGATATTTATAGCCAAAAGCCACCTACAAACGGACATAAAACATTACTTTATTGGTCGTATATTAGCGCATTAAGTCAAAAAAATTATCTTCAAAATGGATATCCCCTACCATAATATGGTTTCTTAATCTACCATCCTCCGTGAAGCCAACAACCCGCTTGGGAAGTATCCCTCTTCTCACTCTGGGCCCATTAGACTTGGGGGTTTCTATAGTGAAACTATACCTGGCATCTGGTTCTTACTTCAGGGCCATGGCAACTAAGATCGCCCACACGTTCCCCTTAAATAAGACATCTCGATGGACTAATGACTTGACTGGCCCATGATCAACATAACTGTTCTGTCATACATTTGGTATTTTTTAAATTTTAGGATGCTGTGACTCAGCATAGCTGTCAAGGCATGGTCTCAGTCAATTTGATTGTAGCTGGACTTTGAAATCAATATTCTTAACCCACATAATAAAAATCAAGGTATGCTAGAACTCCATGTTTGATGGACATAAAGGAAAAACAACACACACATACACATACACTTATACACGTATACACGTATACACGTATCTATGGGCAGCCCCCCCATCCCCCCACATGACTAACTCTTGCCAAACCCCAAAAACAAGAAACATGCTCTACCAACAAACTTTACACATTTACCCACCCTTAAACCTCGCACTTTAATCCTTTATTATATAAGTTCAATTTATTAATGTGCCATCTGAGTATCTCATAAATTAAATCATGCAACACACAATCCAAATCCTCACTCCCTCCCACATACTAATAAGATACCTGAAATAACCAACCATATAAAAGAAGAACTAACTTAAAATACAAAAGTTAATGTAGCTTATATATCAAAGCAAGGCACTGAAAATGCCTAGATGGACTGCATAATCCCATAAACAAATAGAGGTTTGGTCCTGGCCTTTATTAGTTTTCAGTGAAATTACACATGCAAATATCCATGCCCCAGTGAATATGCCCTCTAAGTCTAACAGACCAAAAGGAGCAAGCATCAAGCACACAAAACTTGTAGCTACAGACGCTTTGCTTTGCCACACCCCCACAGGACACAGCAGTGATAAAAATTAAGCAATAAACGAAAGTTTGACTAAGTTACACTGACTATAAGGGTTGGTAAATCTCATGCCAGCCACCAAGGTCATATGATAGACCCAAACTAATAAACCCCGGCGTAAAGCGTGTTTAAGAATTCCTACCTTCAATAAGAATAAACTTTATCTAGGTTGTAAAAAGCTACAGCTAAAGAAAAAATAACTTACGAAAGTAATCTTAACAAATCTGATAACACGACAGCTAAAACCCAAACTGGGATTAGATACCCCACTGTGCTTAGCCGTAAACCTAAATATGTAAACCTAACAAACATATTCGCCAGAGAACTATTAGCAACAGCTTAAAACTCAAAGGACTTGGCAGTGCTTTATGTCCATCTAGAGGAGCCTGTTCTATAATTGATAAACCCCGATTCACCTCACCATCTCTTGCTAAATCAGCCTATATACCGCCATCTTCAGGAAACCCTAATTAAGGCACTTTAAGTAAGCCAAAACATACAACATAAAAACGTTAGGCCAAGGTGTAGCCAATAAGATGGGAAGAAATGGGCTACATTTTCTTACCTTAAGAAAATTAATGGAAACTCTTATGAAACTGAAGAGGATAAGGATTTAGCAGTAAATTGAATTTAGAAAGCTCAATTGAACCGAGCAATGAAGCACGCACACACCACCCGTCACCCTCCTCAACATTTTTTATTACAAAGCTTACATAAACTATTACCACAAAAATTAAGAAGAGATAAGTTGTAACAAGGTAAGCATACTGGAAAGTGTGCTTGGAACATCAAAATGTAGCTTAACCACAAAGCATCTGGCCTACACCCAGAAGACTTCACACAACGAACATTTTGAGCTAATTCTAGCCCAAAAACCAACAACCACAACTACATAAAACCTGTAAAATAAAACATTCACTAATCCATAAAGTATAGGTGATAGAAATACATACCAGGAGCTATAGAGCCAGTACCGCAAGGGAAAGATGAAAGATTAATTCAAAGCACTAAAAAGCAAAGATTACACCTTGTACCTTTTGCATAATGATTTAACTAGAAAAAGCTTAACACAGAGAACTTCGCTAAGCACCCCAAAATCAGATGAGCTACCTAAAGACAGTTATCCATGAACACACTCATCTATGTAGCAAAACAGTGAGAAGATCTCTAGGTAGAGGTGAAAAGCCTACTGAGCCTGATGATAGCTGGTTACTCAAAACCGAATTTCAGTTCCACTTAAAATTTACCACAAGAAACAATACTCCAACATGTAAATTTTAATGTTAGTCTAAAGAGGGACAGCCCTTTAGATATGGATACAACCTTATATAGAGAGTAAAATAACCCGCACAGCCATAGTTGGCCTAAAAGCAGCCACCAATTAAGAAAGCATTCAAGCTCAACCACACCAACTCCTAAATCACAAAAGCCAACATGACCTCCTATAATACAAACTGAGTTAATCTATTCACCAATAGATGAACTAATGTTAATATTAGTAACAAGAAAAAATTCTCTGAGCACAAACTTATATCAGACCAAATGAATCACTGATAGTTAACATATATATAGGAAAAAAACAAAAACAAGCCTAACCTATAAAACGTAATGTTAACCCAAAACAAGAGTGCTATAAGGAAAGATTAAAAGAAGTAAAAGGAACTTGGCAAACAAAAACCCCGCCTGTTTACCAAAAACATCACCTCTAGCATTACAACTATTAGAGGCACTGCCTGCCCAGTGACGATTGTTAAACGGCCACGGTATCCTGACCATGCAAAGGTAGCATAATCATTTGTTCCCTAAATAGGGACTTGTATGAACGGCTTGACGAGGGTTTATCTGTCTCTTACTTTTGATCAGTGAAATTGACCTTCCCGTGAAGAGGCGGGAATAAACCAATAAGATGAGAAGACCCTATGGAGCTTTAATTTTTCAACCACAATTATACAATACACACTTACCCCTAATCAGCCTAACCTTATAATTTCTGGTTCAATAATTTTGGTTGGGGTGACCTCAGAGCACAAAACAACCTCCGAGTGATTTAAATCTAGACTAACAAGTCAAAATACAGGAAAAAAATCATAAATTGACCCATCACTTGAGCAACGGACCAAGTTACCCTAGGGATAACAGCGCAATCCTATTCTAGAGTCCATATTGACAATAGGGTTTACGACCTCAATGTTGGATCAGGACATCCCAATGGTGCAACCGCTATTAAAGGTTCGTTTGTTCAACGATTAAAGTCCTACGTGATCTGAGTTCAGACCAGAGTAATCCAGGTCGGTTTCTATCTATTTACAAGTTTCTCCCAGTACGAAAGGACAAGAGAAACAAGGCCAACTCCCCATCAGTGCCTTAAGTCCAATAGATGCGCTAACATTAATCTAGTAAACTGTACACTCACCTACCCTAGAACAGGGTTAGTTAAGGTGGAAGAGCCTGGTAATTGCATAAGACTTAAAACTTTACCCTCAGAGGTTCAACTCCTCTCCTTAACACTCCATGTTCATCATAAATGTCCTCACCCTAACTATTCCCACTCTACTTGCAATAGCATTCTTAACCCTCGTAGAATGAAAACTCCTAGGATATATACAATTACGAAAAGGCCCAAATGTAGTAGGCCCCTACGGCATCCTTCAACCATTCGCTGATGCACTAAAACTATTCATTAAAGAACCAATACGACCACTAGCCTCCTCCCCACTGCTATTCTCCATCGCCCCAACCCTAGCCCTAACACTAGCCCTTATCATATGAATTCCATTTCCAATACCACAACCCCTAATCAACATAAACTTTGGCGTCCTAGTCATTCTAGCAACCTCTAGCCTATCCATCTACGCCATCCTATGATCAGGCTGATCATCAAATTCTAAATATGCCCTAATTGGAGCACTCCGAGCTGTCGCACAGACAATCTCATACGAAGTATCCCTTGCCATCATCGTTTTATCAGTAATACTCATAAATGGGTCATTCACTATATCCTCACTAATCACAACACAAGAACATATCTGACTCATCATCCCAACATGACCACCAGCAATAATATGATTTATCTCAACACTAGCAGAAACTAACAGAGCCCCATTCGATCTAACTGTTGCATCCGGATTCAACATAGAATATGCCGCCGGATCATTCGCCCTATTCTTCATAGCAGAATACATGAATATCAAGCTATACACTATCAACTTCACCATCAAAACCCTCTGCCTCACCATACTATTCCTATGAATCCGAGCATCATAACCCCGATTCCAATATGACCAACTCATATACCTACTATGAAAAAATTTCCTCCCAATCACTTTGGCTGCCTGTATGCTATATGTATCCATCCCCATTGCCATATCAAGCATCCCCCCACAAATATAGAAATATGTCTGACAAAAGAGTTACTTTGATAGAGTAAAATATAGAGGCTCAAGCCCTCTTATTTCTAGAGCTAAAGGAATCGAACCTAATCCTAAGAACTCAAAATTCTTTGTGCTACCATATCACATCCAACTCTAAAGTAAGGTCAGCTAAATTAAGCTATCGGGCCCATACCCCGAAAATGTTGGTTTATATCCTTCCCGTACTAATTAACCCCGCTGCCAAATTAATTATCTTACCCACTGTAATTATAGGAACAATAATTACAATAACAAGCGCCCACTGACTAGTAATATGAGCGGGTTTAGAAATTAATATATTAGCGTTCAACCCCCTATTAATCAATAAAGGAAGTCCACGATCCACAGAAGCAGCAACCAAGTACTTCATGACACAAGCCACAGTGTCTATGCTGCTACTAATAGTGATTGTAATCAACATGCTAGACTCAGGCCAATGATCAGTCACCCATACACAAATCATAGCCCTAATAGCACTAACCATAAAACTCAGATTAGCTCCATTCCACCTATGAGTACCAGAAGTCACCCAAGGAGCTACCCTGATGTCAGGAATACTACTACTAACATGACAAAAATTAGCCCCAATCTCCATCCTACATCAACTAACACCATCAATCAAACATCAACTCCTCATATCAATAGCCCTACTATCAATTATAGTAGGTGGCTGAGGAGGACTAAACCAAACACAACTACACAAAATCATAGCCTACTCATCAATCGCCCACATAGGATGAATAATAGCCATCATCTCATATAGCTCAATAGCCTTTATACTAAACCTAATCATCTACATCTTACTAACCATCACCATATTTACAATAATCAACTACAACACAAACACCAACACACTCACCTTAGCCCACTCCTGAAATGTAACCCCAGTAATTACCCTAATACTGCTCATCTCACTACTGTCACTCGGAGGACTCCCGCCACTAACAGGATTCCTACCAAAATGAATCATTATTGATGAACTGACAAAAAATGACCTAATCTTAATACCAACAATCATAGCCATGCTAGCCCTACTAAACTTGTATTTCTACATACGACTAATCTACTCAACCACCCTAACACTATTCCCAACCACAAGCACCACAAAAATAAAACGATGACACCCCAACAACAAACCCTCAATCCTCTTACCCCCACTTTTCATTATTACAACCATAACCCTACCCCTAACACCCATCATATTCACCCTAAGCTAGGAATTTAGGTTAAACAGACCAAGAGCCTTCAAAGCCCTAAGCAAGTTAAATAAACTTAATTCCTGCAATAAGGACTGCAGAACGGAAATCAAGCACTTTTACTAAGCTAAGTCCTCACTAGATTGATGGGATTCAAACCCACGAAATTTTAGTTAACAGCTAAATACCCTAAACAACTGGCTTCAATCTACCTCTCCTGCCATCTAGAAAAAAAAGGTGGGAGAGGCCCCGGCAGAGTTGAAGCTGCTCTTCTGAATTTGCAATTCAACGTGATTCATCACCTCGAAGCCTGGTAAAAAGGGGACTCAACCCCTGTATTTAGATTTACAGTCTAATGCTTACTCAGCCATTTTACCTATGTTTGTTAACCGTTGACTATTCTCAACAAACCACAAAGACATCGTTACCCTGTACTTAATATTTGGGGCCTGAGCAGGAATGGTAGGAACTGCCTTAAGCTTACTAATTTGTGCAGAACTAGGACAACCAGGAACCCTATTAGGAGACGACCAGATCTATAATGTCATCATTACAGCCCATGCTTTTGTAATAATTTTCTTCATAGTAATACCAATCCTTATCGGAGGATTTGGTAATTGACTAGTACCATTAATAATTGGAGCCCCCTATATAGCATTCCCCCGAATGAACAACATGAGCTTCTGACTTCTCCCACCATATTTTCTCCTTCTATTAGCCTCCTCAATAGTAGAAGCCGGAGCAGGGACTGGGTGAACTGTATACCCCCCACTAGCAGGCAATTTAGCCCATGCAGGAGCATCAGCGAACCTCACCATTTTTTGTCTTCACTTAGCTGGTGTATCGTCAATCCTTGGTGCCATTAATTTTATCACAACAATTATTAATATAAAACCCCCTGCAATATCACAATACCAAACACCATTATTTGTATGATCCGTTCTTGTCACTGCGGTCCTTTTACTACTCTCCCTCCCTGTCCCAGCGGCCAGAATTACAATACTCTTAACTGATCAAAACCTAAACACTACTTTCTTTGACCCTGCAGGAGGAGGAGACCCAATCCTCTATCAACACTTATTCTGATTTTTTGGACACCCTGAGGTATACATCCTAATCCTTCCAGGATTCGGCATAATCTCCCACATCGTTACTTATTATTCTGGCAAAAAAGAACCATTTGGATATATAGGAATAGTATGAGCTATGATGTCTATTGGCTTCTTGGGATTCATCATATGAGCACACCATATATTTACAGTTGGAATAGATGTTGACACCCGAGCCTACTTCACATCTGCTACTATAATCATAGCCATTCCCACAGGAGTAAAAGTCTTCAGTTGACTAGCCACACTTCATGGAGGCAACATCAAATGATCCCCAGCCCTACTTTGAGCCCTAGGCTTTATTTTCCTTTTCACAGTAGGTGGCCTAACAGGCATTGTCCTGTCCAACTCATCTCTAGATATCGTACTGCACGACACATACTATGTAGTAGCCCATTTTCACTACGTTTTATCAATAGGGGCAGTATTCGCAATCATAGGAGGATTTGTACACTGATTTCCACTATTCTCAGGCTATATGCTAGACCAAACATGAGCAAAAATCCATTTTACTATTATATTTGTAGGAGTAAACCTAACCTTTTTCCCTCAACACTTCCTCGGCCTATCCGGCATACCACGACGCTATTCTGACTACCCAGATGCCTACACAGCATGAAATACAGTATCATCAATAGGCTCCTTCATCTCCCTAACTGCAGTAATTATTATAGTTTTCATAATCTGAGAAGCATTTGCCTCTAAACGAGAGGTAGGAGTAGTTGAACTTACAACAACAAACCTAGAGTGACTCCACGGATGCCCACCACCATACCACACATTCAAAGAGCCCACATATGTAAAAACACACTAAGAAAGGAAGGAGTCAAACCCCCTAGAAGTAGTTTCAAGCCAGCCCCATATCCCATATGTCTTTCTCTATACAAGATATTAGTAAAATAATTACATAACTTTGTCAAAGTTAAATTACAGGCTAATCCCCCGTATATCTTCATGGCTCACCCTCTACAACTAGGCCTACAGGATGCTACATCACCCATCATAGAAGAATTACTAAACTTCCATGATCATACACTAATAATTGTCTACCTCATTAGCTCTCTAGTGCTTTATATCATTTCCCTCATACTTACCACTAAATTAACACACACCAACACAATAGACACCCAAGAAGTAGAGACTATCTGAACAATCCTTCCAGCAATTACTCTCATTATAATTGCCCTCCCGTCTCTACGAATCCTATATATAATAGATGAAATTAACAACCCAGTACTAACAGTAAAAACCATAGGACACCAATGATACTGGAGCTATGAATACACCGATTATGAAGACCTAACATTTGACTCCTACATAATCCCGACATCAGAACTAAAATCCGGAGAACTCCAACTTCTTGAAGTTGACAATCGAGTCGTACTACCAATAGAAGTACCAATCCAAATACTAATCTCATCTGAAGATGTACTACACTCATGAGCCGTCCCATCACTAGGCCTAAAAACAGACGCCATCCCGGGACGCCTCAACCAAGCAACCCTCACCTCCACACGACCAGGACTTTACTATGGCCAATGCTCCGAAATTTGCGGCTCAAACCACAGCTTCATACCCATCGTATTAGAAATAGTCCCACTCAAATACTTTGAAAACTGATCCTTATCTATACTATAAGTACATTATGAAGCTACCACAGCATTAACCTTTTAAGTTAAAGACAGAGCTAGCTCTCCATAATGATATGCCACAACTCGACACATCCACATGATTTACAACAGTCACCTCTATAATTCTCACCCTGTTTATTATCTTCCAATTAAAAGTAAAAACATTCAACTTCTCACCCAACCCTGCACCCAAAAATGTCGAATCTATAAAACAAGAAAACCCTTGAGAAAAAAAATGAACGAAAATCTATTTACCTCTTTCATTACCCCTACTATAATAGGACTCCCTATTGTTACCCTAGTAATCCTCTTCCCAAGTATCATACTCCCAGCTCCAAACTGATTAATTAATAACCGACTAACCTCAATTCAACAATGAGCAGTCAAACTAATCACTAAACAAATAATAACAATGCATAACTCTAAAGGACGTACCTGATTTTTAATATTAATATCACTTATTATCTTCATTGGATCAACCAACCTCCTCAGACTTTTTCCATACTCCTTCGCCCCAACAACTCAGCTGTCAATAAATCTAGGAATAGTTATCCCACTCTGAGCAGGGGCTGTAATTCTAGGATTCTGCCATAAAATAAAATCATCCCTAGCTCACTTCTTACCACAAGGAACCCCAATCCCCTTAATCCCAATACTAGTCATTATTGAAACTATTAGCCTGTTTATCCAACCAATAGCACTAGCCATTCGACTAACAGCCAACATCACAGCAGGCCACCTATTGATCCACCTAATCAGTGGAGCCACACTAGCACTATTAACCATTAACCCAACCACAGCTTTCGTAACATTTATTATCCTAGTCCTCCTCACAATTCTCGAATTCGCGGTAGCCCTAATCCAGGCTTATGTATTTACACTCCTAGTTAGCCTATATCTCCATGACAACACATAATAACCCATCAAGTCCACGCTTACCACATAGTCAACCCAAGTCCATGGCCACTAACAGGAGCATTGTCTGCCCTCCTAATAACATCAGGCCTAGCAATATGATTCCACTTTAACTCTACATTCCTCTTAATACTAGGACTACTCACCAACTCACTAACCATATACCAATGGTGACGGGATGTAGTACGAGAAGGCACATTCCAGGGTCACCACACCCCAGTTGTTCAAAAAGGACTGTGGTATGGAATAGTACTATTTATCATTTCAGAAGTATTCTTCTTTGCTGGATTTTTCTGAGCCTTTTACCACTCAAGTCTTGCCCCAACCCCAGAACTAGGAGGCTGCTGACCACCCACTGGCATTAACCCACTGGACCCCCTAGACGTCCCTCTTCTCAACACATCAGTTCTTCTTGCGTCAGGCGTATCCATTACCTGAGCCCACCACAGTCTAATAGAAGGAAACCAAAAAAATATAATCCAAGCACTATCAATCACTATCCTACTAGGCATCTACTTCACCCTCCTACAAGCCCCAGAGTATTTTGAAACCTCATTCACAATCTCTGACGGCATTTATGGCTCAACCTTCTTCATAGCAACAGGATTTCACGGCCTACATGTAATTATCGGCTCCACATTCCTACTAGTATGCCTAACTCGACAACTAAAATTCCATTTTACATCAAAACATCACTTTGGTTTCGAGGCCACAGCCTGATACTGACATTTTGTTGATGTAGTATGACTATTCCTGTACGTCTCCATCTATTGATGAGGCTCATACTCTCTTAGTATTAACTAGTACAGCTGACTTCCAATCAACTAGATTTGGTACAAACCCAAAAGAGAGTAATCAACCTAATCATCGCATTATCCCTAAACTCCCTCCTAGCAACCCTCTTAATCACCATAGCGTTTTGAATCCCACAAATCAACATCTACAATGAAAAATCAAACCCCTATGAATGCGGATTTGACCCCATAGGCTCAGCACGACTCCCATTCTCAATAAAATTTTTCTTAATTGCAATCACCTTCCTCCTATTTGACCTTGAAATTGCCCTATTCCTTCCCCTCCCTTGAGCACTACAAACAAACAACCTCTACCCAGTTATCCTCATAGCACTGGCTCTAATCATCATCTTATCACTGGGACTAGCATATGAATGATCTCAAAAGGGATTAGAATGAAATGAATATGGTGCTTAGTTTAACACAAAGCAAATGATTTCAACTCATTAGATTATGAATCACTCATAAGCACCAAAATGTCCCCTATCCTAATAAACCTATTCCTAGCCTTCCTAGCATCCCTATTAGGAGCACTAATTTATCGATCACACTTAATATCCTCACTCCTATGCCTAGAGGGTATAATACTATCAATTTTTATCACTGCAACCCTAATCACCCTGAACTTCAACATCACCCTATCATTTATATTCCCCATCATCATCTTAGTTTTCGCAGCCTGCGAAGCCGCAGTAGGACTAGCCCTGCTAGTCACAATATCAAATACATACGGAACGGACTATGTACAAAACCTAAACCTCTTACAATGCTAAAAATCATTATACCAACAATCATACTCATCCCCATAACATGATTCTCAAAAAACAATATAATCTGAATTAACTCCACTGCCTACAGCCTACTAATTAGTATACTATGCCTATTCACCCTAAATCAATCAAACAAAAACAGCCTTAACTTCTCATTATTATTCTCCTCGGACTCCCTCTCCACCCCTCTCTTAATCCTAACAGCCTGATTACTACCACTAATAATTATAGCCAGTCAACAACACATGAACAAAGAACCAGTAGAGCGAAAAAAAATGTATATTACTATATTGGTACTACTACAAATTCTACTAATCATAACATTTACATCCACAGAACTAATCTTATTCTACATCCTATTTGAAGCCACATTAATTCCCATACTAATTATCATTACACAATGAGGAAACCAAACAGAACGACTTAACACAGGCCTATACTTCTTATTTTACACACTAATTGGATCCCTACCCCTTTTAGTTGCATTAGTCTACTTACAAAACTCGCTAGGATCCCTAAACCTTCACATCCTAAACAACTACTCAGAACAACTAAACCTATCATGATCAAACGACCTGATATGACTAGCATGTATAATAGCATTTATAGTTAAAATACCATTATATGGACTACACCTATGACTACCTAAAGCCCATGTTGAGGCACCCATTGCTGGCTCCATAGTATTAGCAGCAGTTCTACTAAAACTAGGGGAATATGGTATAATACGAATCACCATCCTCTTATCACCCATCACAAACCACATAATATACCCATTCATACTACTCTCACTATGAGGAATAGTAATGACCAGCTCAATTTGTTTACGACAAACAGACCTAAAATCCCTAATCACATACTCATCAGTCAGCCACATAGCACTAGTAATCGTCGCCATCTTGATCCAATCCCCATGAAGCTTTATAGGGGCCACAGCACTAATAGTAGCCCATGGCCTAACCTCGTCAGTCCTATTCTGCCTAGCAAACACAAACTACGAACGAGTACATAGCCGAGCCATACTCCTAACCCGAGGCCTGCAAACAATACTCCCACTAATAGCCTTGTGATGACTTACAGCAAGCTTAACCAACCTCACATTACCCCCAACAATCAACCTGATCGGAGAACTAATAATTATCACCTCCTCATTTTCATGATCCAACTTCACCATCCTCCTTATAGGAACAAACACACTAATCACAGCCTTATATACCCTATACCTACTAACTACAACTCAACGAGGCAAACCTACCTATCACATAAATAACATTCATCCATCATTCACATGAGAAAACTCCCTAGTTTTCCTCCACCTACTCCCCCTACTCCTACTATCTTTAAATCCAAAGATCATCCTCAGCACAATATTCTATAAATATAGTTTAACAAAAACACTAGATTGTAATTCTAGAATCAGAAAGTAAAACTTTCTTATTTACCAAGAAAGTATGCAAGAACTGCTAACTCATGCCACCATACCTAAAAATATGGCTTTCTTACTTTTAAAGGATAGTAGTTATCCGTTGGTCTTAGGAACCAAAAAATTGGTGCAACTCCAAATAAAAGTAATAAACATACTAACCTCATCCATAATCATAATATTTATCATCCTCATATACCCCATCCTAATGTCACTAACAGACTTTTACAAAAACAAAAACTATCCTGAATACACCAAAACCTCAGTAAAACTAGCATTCATCACCAGCACAATCCCCATGATCATATTCATCCACCTAGGCAACGAAACCATCGTATCCAACTGACACTGACTCACCATCCACACCACAAAACTCTCACTCAGTCTCAAACTAGACTATTTTTCATTACTATTCGTACCAGTAACCCTATTCGTGACATGGTCAATCATAGAATTCTCCCTATGATACCTACACTCCGACCCCAACCCAACATCAACCAATTCCTTAAATACCTACTATTCTTCCTTATCACCATACTAATCCTAGTTACAGCAAATAACCTATTCCAACTATTCATCGGATGGGAGGGAGTAGGAATTATATCATTCCTCCTCATTGGATGATGATACGGATGTACTGTCGCTAACACCTCAGCACTACAAGCAATCCTATACAACCGAATCGGAGACATTGGATTCATCCTATCAATACCATGATTCTTAATTTACTCCAACTCATGAGACCTTCAACAACTATTCATGAACCCTAAAATAACAATCCCCCTAGTAGGCCTACTACTAGCCACTACTGGAAAATCAGCCCAATTCGGACTCCATTTCACTAGTGTGAAGGCAGAGAGTATCAACAGCAGGACTAAGGCCACGTGAAGGGGTGGTCTCCTAAGGGAAGGGTGTTTGTCACATGTTATTTACATGTCCCTATTGTCCTAAGAGGACTTGAAATATTTTTCTGAGGTTTCCATCTTTTGTTATTGTTTCTCTTTAACTCAGAAAAGCTTCCACTTTCACTAAGGTTTTCTATTCCTTCCTGATAAACCTTCACATTTTTAGGCAGTGTTGTCTATTATCTTTAAGAAATAATTTAGAATGTGATCTTTCTTGTTTTATAAAAAAAGGAAAAAGTGTTTATTATCTTATGTAGATGAGACAGATGTATTGAAACAGCACACCTAGGTCCTTGAACAATGATATCAGTATTCCTATATAATAGATGAAAAACCAAAATCTTACCACTGAAAAATGGCAAAGCTCGAACTTCAGTCTTCCTGAGCTTAAATCGCTTACATTTTCTATTTCAGATCTCTGATTCGTACAGATTTATGGTGACACCTTAAAAATCATTAATAAAATAAACTAGAATATTCAAAACCAAAGTGTGTTTTATAAACCAAATATTGAGTGTTTAAGGAGGATAGAATTTTTTCAAAAATAGAGAAGTAGCATTTATGAAATGGTTTCTTATGTACTGTACTCTTAAGAAACTTCATTTAAAATAATTCCCACAATAAATATAAGTAATACCATTATTTTTAGTCAAGTAAAGAAATTGAGGCTTTAAAGATAATGTACTTGTGATCACTCTTACTAAAAGCATCCAAAGTTAAAGTGAAATCCAAAATGGTCAGACCCCCAACCCTTACTCTGTGTGACTTCCAGTGTAACATTCAATGAATCAAAGGGAGTACATTGATAGTAACTACACCTGTATCCATAAATTCACTTGCAGTCTTTGCAGTTTTAATTTCACTCTTGATTTAAATTCTGAATTGATTTTTTTTAATTTCCCCAGGCCGTCTTCGAATAGGAAGAAACACACCACATAGATTTTACTTGGAAATCATTTGGTTTAATGAGAACAGTCTTATTTTTGTTTTGTCTGACTTTAATGGGTATTATCATCTGTCATCTTCAAAAATCTTATTGACAGAGGCAGGGTGGGATAAGTTATATGCAATTTATGTTTATTCCACTGCAGTTGTCAACTGACAGCTATTAACTGAAATGGAATGCTTTGGAATTGGCACAACTATTTATTTCCAAGTCCAATTGCAAAACTTAATGAGCTTACAGTTGTGGGGCAGAAAGGATGACATTTTTAAACATGATAATATGCTGAAACAAGGTCTTAATGCCATGTTTTGTTTCTCTTTAATCTGAACGTCTGACCAGGTCTGCTGAGGCCACAAGCTTGTGCCTCTGAACTTTTTCAGAAATGTGGATAATGTGGTATTTCTCTTAGATTTACATTACATTTTCTGATATTGCAGACTGAATAAAGACATTGAAAATCTAAACATTGCCTAGCATGTACAAAGCCCTAGGTTTAATCCCCAATACCACAAAAATTGTAAATACAGCCTAAGGAGAAAGAGAAGAAAGGACACTTCTGAAATGCTAGTTTGCAATCCACAGGAAAAAGAACTAGAAAATGTGCATTCACATTTAAAGAGAGTCTATGGTGCATAGTCTCAGAAAAAGAAAGAAAGAAGTTTTAGAAATTGGGCTGTGTACATGTAGGTTTTGATTCAGGTTTAATGTGTTTGATACAATTTTGCCTAATTAATCATGACATTCTGCAATCAACTTTGCTGGTAAAGGAACATCACAAGTGATGCACTCATTTTGTGTGGCCCTGGAAGCTGCTGGGAGCATTTTGGAAGAAGTCACGATTGGGGAATTCTGTGTCCATGAGCCAGTCCACAGCCTGGGTTTCTGGCTGTGGATTGGCAATAGTGTTGAGTACAGCCAGGTCAGAACATAAAACCATGCGGCACAGCAGTACAGACATGGAATGTGTTGTGAACAGTGCACAGATCCAACATGAAGATGAGCAATGAGAGCATCTATCTTTTGGCAGACTGTGCCTGCAGTAACCTTTGAGGCCTAGAGACAAGTGATTTCACTATTTTCTTTATGGATCCATTTTCTGTGAGTACATGATCACATAAGGAGGCCAGGCTGGATGGGAAGGCCATCAATGAGATGAGCTGGTGTAGAGGGAGGAAAGGGTAGGGTCAGTGGTAATTGCTCAACTCAGGAGAGGACTTGTTTGGAGCCTGGGAGGACTTGGTGTGAAGGGCAGAGATTGTAAACCCTAAACCATGTTAGAGTAAAAGTTGATGTAAGCATACAACTTAAATCAGAGAATCCCTGTAAAGACAGAAATATCTATTCATTAGGAGGCCAATCTTAGCATGTCAATGATGTGAGAGGCATTCATCGTACTAGATGCCTGGAAAACAGCAGCAAGCCAATGAAGGAATCAATGAAAACTGGTCTTGAACCAGCACAGCTTACATAGTGCAAGTCTTTTGAGTTAGTGTTTAATTTGAGGTCAAAATTGTGAGTGGGCACTTAAAAGACAAGGAAATTATGGTCCAGAGAGAAAAAAAAAAAAACAGGAAACAGCAAGATTCCAAGGAATTAGATATTAGACATGCTAGAAAAAGAAGATGGACACTGTTATACTTTCAGTCTTTTTAGATCAAATTAAAGTTTTGGACCATGTGAGTCTAATATAGATTCATTAACAGATTTTAAAAATAGGAGACCCACATCCATGAATATATATGCACATGTACATCCACAAATGAACATATACAATCACATATATGATTTAATATATATATTGAAAAGTTCAGATTGCCTGATGGGGATGGTTTATTGGCACATAATCATGAAAGGAGGTTAAATGATAAAAGGCTGTGTATCATTTTATTACTCTATATTTTTTATATTCTCTCTGTATTCCTTATATTCATTTGTTCCCCAGAATTAATATTTTAGTAGCTATAATTGACAAAAAAAACCATAAAAAATGTGTAATTTGGTAAATACCTTGGTTCTAGTTAAACAACTAGTGTTTTTGACAGCTCTGCCTGGAAGGGTTAGGACCAACTACAAATTAATGTGGGTTGTAAAATGTACTAATGTTTCCCTAACTTCCTGTTCTTCCTGAGGGGAAAAAATCTTTGTTTTCAAAAAATAAAATAAAATAAAATGTGTGATTTTATTTTACAAATTGACATAAATATTCACCTAGGCAATGATCACTGCAATTGAAGTGACGAACATATTCCCCAAGCTCTACTTTTAACTTTGTAATATCTTTCCCTTCTTCCACTGCTCCTAATCCCAAATAGCCACACCCATATGTTCTATTAATTACTTCAATTTTATAAAATTTTGTTTTTCTGATTTTTTTTTTTTGGCAGAACTTCGGTTTCAACTCAGGTCCTCACACTTGCTAGGCAGACACTCTACCATTTGAGCAACTCCACCAGCCCTAAAATTTAGTATAGTAGAATTTGCACAATATGTATCTTTGCCTGACTTACTTCACCCAGTATTATTATTCTGAGACCCACCCACATTATTGCTTATTTCAGTAGTTCATTTTTTGCTATTACTGAGTGATATTCCATTGTATTGCTGTATCACATTTTTAAAATCATCTCACCTACTGATGAGCACATTTCTTATTTCCATTTAAGGACTGTGATGTTTGCATGCACAATGAAATTATACTTTCATTACTTTTGGTTACATAACCAGCAATGGAATGGCTTAGTCATAACATAGGAGTTTGTTTAACTTTCTGCAATTAAGGTAGAATATCATTACATTTCCATGAAACACAAGAGTTTTAGTGTTCTCTTTGTCCTGTATCATTGTTGACACTTTGTACAGTGAGCCTTTAATTTTAGTTGTTCTAGCAGGCTCCTATCTTACTCATTATTGTTTAACTTGAAATTCTGTAATGTTTGGTAAATATCTTTTTAGGTACTTGTATACTTACCATCCATATGTCTTTGGGGAAGTGTCTATTCAAATTGGGTTTCTTATCTTATTATTTAGTCATAAGTGATTCTTATAGACACAAGTCTATTCAATATATCTTTTCAAGTATTTTCTGAGTCCATATCTTTCCTGTTCATTTTCACAGTGGTGTCTTTGAAGAACAAATGTTGTAAGTGTTGCTGAAATCCATATATTGATTTTTAAACATTTTGGAGCCTGTCTCTTTTCTATTTTAGATAAGATGTTTATTTCAAACCCATCTTACAAAGACTTTCTCCTAATTTCGTAGTTTACATTTTTGCATTTATCCTTTTTGAGTTTATAATTGCATAAAGTATGAGGTTATGGTTAATGTTCATTTTTGTGGATATGGCTCTACTATTCTTCCAATGCCATTTTGAAAAGATCTTTTCACTTTTGAAATGTTTTTGCATCTTTGAAAAAAGCCAGTTACCCACATTTTTTTTACATACAGCTCTGGACTCTCTTGTCTCTTCCCATAATTTATGTGTGTATAATTAGATCAATGTCATCTTGCTTTGATTACCATAGCTTTAAAATAAGTCTTGTAATTATAACCTGCAACTTTGTTCTCTTGACTTTAGAAAAGTTGCTTTGGTTACTTTAAATCATTTGTATTTCTGTATAGCATTTAGAATCAGCTTGTTATTTTTGTGTAACAGCAATAACAAGATGCCTCCTAAGATTTTTAAAATAAGATTCTACTCTATCACCTTGAGTAGAACTGATATCTTAATGTCGAAGCTTCTAATCCATAAACATGATAACATGTCTCCCTCAGTAGTATATCAAACTTGTCAGCAAACAAGCCTTGTGTACGTTTTGTCAAATTTATCTCTGTGTATATTAGATATTTTGCTTGTGTTGTGATATCTTTCATTTTCTATTTGCTGTTGCTAAATACATGTAGATTTCATGTTCTTGTCCTCTGTTTCTCAACCTTACAATCTACAAACTTGTTAAGCATACTCAATAGTTATCAAGCCTCTTTTGTAGATGCCATCAGCTTTTCTACATTGATATCAAATTGTCTGCAAAGACAACTTTTTTCCTACTTCCCCATATGGACTGGGTTCATTTCTATTTTTTCTTTAGTGCAGTGATTGAACCTCCAATACAATGTTGAATAGAAGTTGTGAGAGAGGATATTCTCCCTTTCTTCCTATCTTAGGGACAAAGCTGAGTTTTTTACAATTATGTTTTTGTTTTTATAGCTCCAATATATCAAGATGAGAAAGTTCATGTTATGTCTGATTTTTGAGGGTTTTAATAAGAATGAATGTAAGATTTTGTTAAATGCTTTTGTAAACCTCTAATCTAGCAGTCAGAATTTTTTCTTAAACTTTTAAAGTGGTGAGTCACATTAATTAATTTTTAAATACCAAACCACGTTGTATTCTCTGAACAAATTCCACTTAGTCACTTTTTATATTTTGCTAGATAATGCTTTCCTAAATTTCTGTTACAAATTTTTACATTTATGCTTATGAGGGATTTTGGTCTATAATTTCTGTTTATATTGTATATAATATTTTTTGAGATAATCCTGGCATAATAGGATAATTTGGATATATTCCTTTCCCTATAATTGAGAAGACCCCAATGTCACAGGACAATGTGGAACTCAGAGGAATTAGTCTGATAAAAAATATAGTGCTTCGCCTAACAAAATAATTCTCTAACTTTAATATGCATTCAGAACACCTGGAAATGTCATTTAACTAAAGATTGTGATATTAGAAGGTCCAAGATGGATACCACAATTGTCATTAACAACCAAAGACAAATCTCCCCAGGTCATTCTTAGGTAGGTGATCCATGTTCGGAGAACTCCTAGTCTATTCAAAGATTTTCAAAGTACCTCCTGGACCAGAAGCATCAGAATCACATGATAACTCTCAAGGAAAAAGTAGGTGACAGTCTCTCCTCCAATGGCCTTCAAGGTGACTCCAAAGCACACTACAGTTTGAGAACTACTATTTTATACTAATGGAGGAGAGCGAGAGATGGATATAGATATACTCAACTTTGTCTATTTTGTATTAGTAAGATGGAGCATCTCTTCTATACTGGCTGCTTTTTTCCTTCTAACATGTAAGAAGGTCTGAGAGGAAAGGACAGGAAGGTGTATAAGACATTGGAGCAGTGTGGAGACAGGATAGATGATCATTAGGAAACCAAAGAAGCAGGCTAATGAGACTATCAGTGACTATCAGGTCACTACCTAACCACTGTGATTGTCAGACTTTATTGATGTCCATCTGTCCAGTAGCACAATCGTCTTCCCCACTTCCAAGTTGCTCAAGGCAACTTGAACCATATAGGTGAATTCCTATATGGATATTTTGCCAAAAGGATAAAAGGGAACAAGATAGGGATACAGTTGAAGGTACTTGCCTGTGAGTAAATGAGCATAAGCATTTACCATGGTCTGTATGCTGTTTAAAGAGAGAAACGAAGACAAGAGGATAATTTAAAGAGAGAAAGGGTTGGAGTCTGTAGATCCAAAGCAGTTGATGAGATGAAAGAGTTGTTTCAGTAGACATATTTTAGAATAGAGACTGGGAGTGTAAATTGCAGTGGCTGAAAAGTGATATGCTTGTTTTCGAATTATTTTCTTTTTTTGTGTGTGTGAGGACAAGCTACAAGATTCAACCTTAGTAATAGAGGTTGAGTTCTCCTGGGCTAGAACATAGGTAGTGAGAAGGCTACAGAGTGGGATAATAAAATATTCACATGCATATTGAATTTTTCTTCCATGAGTGATGTCAATCACAGCAATAAGAAGATGGGATACAGCCAAGGACCAAATAGGAATCAGAAAGCACAGGGACATCAGCATCACAAACGTTAAACTGGAAGCCTTGGCTGGCACAGGAAAATTCAGATATTTGTTTCTCTAGCTCATTAATTTGGGTCCCACCACAATTTTAAAAACATGTCTCTAGTATGTCCTAAAGTCATAGGATGTCATTTGATAATAAGATTGTTAATTGTGATATATGTATATGAGTTCTGATTTAGACAAACAGAAAGAAAACAAGAAAAAAGGCAACCAGTTATTCTACAGAACTCTGCAAAGAAATTGAATTATAATAACTTCCTCATGTTTTTTCCTATTCATGACAGGAACAAAAAGTTGGCTTTGAAAGACTCTTACCAGCTAAGAAGTACAAAGATGGAGATTGTTGCTGCTGTGCCCTGCTAGCATCCATTCTAATTTTGTTTTTTAAATTCACAGAGAGTGAAGAAGTTTATCAAAGGCAGGTGCTGTCGATTTCATGTATCATCTTTGGAATTGTCATCGTGGGCATGTTCTGTGCAGCATTCTACTTCAAAAGCAAGTAAGACCATTTCTCTGAAGTGTTAAAAGGTTACTTCTGAAAGAAAGCACCTTTGTCTTTGTATTCTCAGTCTCTGCTCCAAGCAAAAGGATACTGTACAAGTGGGTCCAGAAAGCATCGGTAAATGACTTAGACCATTTTAGCCTTCAGTGAGTTTATACAGGCGTGTGTGTCGGGGGTGGAATAGGGGCTGGGGTGGGATATCTTTGCTGCAAGAGTGATCATTTGACAGTTCTTTACCTACTTGCATTAAAGGTTCTGTGTCTGTCACCAAAGGGCTATGTCCTCCGAACAGGAGGACCACTGCCATGAACCTAAACATTATCAACCATTATCTAACCTTTTCTGGAAAAGAATCTATAGGGAAAAAAAATAAGCTTTTCTTTCATACTGTTTTTCACCTGATGCTCATAAAAGTTATAACTAAATATGAATAAAGAATACTTTAAAAATACATTGTTTCACCCATGGGTGTGCACATCTGGAACATGCCATACACTTCACTTGCCAATAACTAGAACTTTGCAGATGAAGGTATTTGTAGCCCATTAAGTGTAATAAAAATATATGTATATGTTAGTCTCTATACACACAAGTGTGTTTGTGTTTGTATTTTTTTCAAATCAATTCTAATACAGTTATTTATGGGAATGATATAATCTACCCAAAAAATAAGAAATACAGATAAAAACATAAACCGTTAAAATTTTTGAGTCTTGAAATGTTGGCTCAGATATTTTCTACGGCTTATGTGAAATACAAACGAAAGCATAATTGGTTTTCATTGGATCTGTTTTTTTCTAGCCATTTGCTTTTGTAGAAATTAATTTCCAGATATAGTTTATAAAACATGTCTGCATATTTTGTATGATGATTTTTAATGAAAACTATACTTTATGATTTAAAAATAATTAATGGAATTGAAGCATGAATAAAGAATTCATAACTATTATTCTAATAAACTATTCTGATTTTCAGAATTGATATTAAAATAGCACAGAGAATTCCCAAATACTCTAGACCCAGTTTTCCCTTTTGTTAATATCTTGCATTAATTGCATTACCACAATTAATGAGAAGTCCACACTTTGAGATTCCTTATTCCAGGGCCCCATCCAGGATCTCATGTTATATTAGGTATCACGTCTCCTATACAATTCTTGGCTGTGACAGTCATAATGTTCAAATTTAGAATACTTACTCTTTGCCAGACACACAGTGTTTTACATGTATAGCTACCAATGCTTACAACAATCAATCTTGTGCATTATTTTTGTTCCCACTGTTAGAACATTTTTTCAACTTTTTAATCATATTATTGTTGTACTGGGGGTAATCTGTGACATTTATAAAAGCGCTTACAACATATCTTAGTCAAAATCGCCTTCTGCATCATTCTCCTTTATTCCCTTCTTCCCCATTCCTAGAATAGTTTCAACAGGCCTCATTTTTCCATTTTCATACATGAATGCATAATATTTCCACCATATTCAATCTCTTACACCCTTTCCTTATATCCTCTTCACTCCCAAGGGTATCAACCCCCAGGAACCCTTAGCACTTTACATTCTTAGGGAGATGTGGTGAAGAGGTGCAGGATTTTACACCAGTCATCCACAACTGGATTCAGATTTTCAGGCTGTCATTTACTTGTTATGTTTTTAGACAAATTTCACCACATTTCTTAGCCCCAGTTTCCTTTTTGGTAAAATATGAACAAAAAATACTATCTACCTTGTAGGACTATGTTAAGAATCAAGTGGGAAATGCTACACGACAATGATTCACAGCATAGTGTTTGAAAGAAATGTTGGCTTGCTGTTAACAAGGTTTCCACACTAGGACTTGGAGGCCAAGTAGCTACAAAGTTAAAAGCATGCACTAGAGCTCATAAAAATTGTTTCTACCCAGCAGGGTGTTAGAAGGGTCTCCTTACAAAAGCTGTACATGAAAAAGCAATTGTGTATTTAGCAATAAGCAAATTACTATGAAGAAGCAGCTAATCACTTACTTTTAGAGCGTAATTTACAGTTGTATCATATTTAAGGGGAAAGACTGCTTATCGCTTATCATAATCAAGAATAGAGAACAGACTTCTGTCTTCTGGGCTTCAATCTCACTTTGGGGAGCAAGTAGACTCTGAGACCAGCATCTGTTCCTGGGGCTCAGCAAGGGCTCAAGGTACTTAAAGGAAATACCGTTCAGTGTCAGATTCACTATGGGAAGCTTAGAGGACCCAGCTGATGGAGAAGCACCCACTGAGATAGTATTTATCTGTCTACCTAGGACACATTTTTACTAAAGAAATAAATGAACCAGGCATGGTGATACATGCCTGTAATCCTAGCACTTGAGAGGCTAAGGCAGGAGGATCATGAGTTTTAGACCATTCTGGACTACATAGCAAGATCCTGTATAAAAATAAATAAATAAACAAATAAGTAAATAAATGTAAAATGACAGTAATGAAGGTCAAAGCCCTTTCTAACTAGAATCATATTTCTCATCAGAGACTTAGAGTAATTTCCTTCTTCTACCACAATTTCTAGGTCTGTCTTCCCTTTATTTTTCTTTGCCTGAGAAGAATGGTGTACCCTTCACAAAGCACTTAGTCAATACTACTGAAAATTGTAAATTTTTATAATACCTTGCACAAGTCTCTTTTTGTAAATTCCCATATTGCTAGTTCCTTATCCCAAATGTTGGGGATAACAGAACAGGCAGATCCTATCTTGATCCCCTCTTACTTTCATGCACAAAGTATGGCTATTTACTGTGAATAATTTCTTAGCTTCACTTTGGAAACACTGAGTCTTCCAGGATTCTAAGGGCTCTCTATCATTTCTATCTAAACAAAAACACCAAACATTTATTTGCTATATTAAAATGTACAGTCCAAGCCAGAGAAAGTTGGAACTTAATCCAAAACCCACACTTTCATGGTTATTTATGTTCTACTTTTCATAATCACTCAGATTCTGCTGCTCTGGTTATTTTCATTGCCTTGTCACGCTTGGCATTACATAACCTTATCAGAAGGGGTATTACAGCAAAGTGTATGTCTGATAAAAAAGAAATTTGAAGGTAGCTAATATGATGATGTAGACATAAGGAACATTTTGAATTGAGAGGACTTTCTGATGGAGTTAATTGACTCCTCCAACAATACTAAAAGACAGTGGGCAAGAAATTATCTTCTCATCACTCCCAATGAGACCCTATATTCCATACATAGTTAATACATGTTTTAATTAATCCAGCCAATATGTCTCAAATGGGAGCTATAAGTTCTTAAAGATTTTCTCTTTACTTTCAATAGGTATAGGTAAGAAGGATAGGTTAGTAAGTTGGCTACAGGAGTCCTTAGTAGACTTTAGATGGCCCTCTTTTTTTTTGCCATACTGGGGTTTGAACTTAAAAGTCTTGCACTTGCTAGGTGGGCACTCTACCAATTGAGCCATACCTCCAGTCTTACTAGAAATTCAAGACATGACTTAGCTTGAGAGGAGCTCACTAACAGGAGAGTGAAGGTAAAAGAAGGAAGTTAGAAGGTAAACATGGTTGATATGTTTTCTATACAGGAATGAATGAATATAGAATTTTTAAACCTACTGAAATAACTGTAAGAAGGTGACTAAATATGAAAATGGAAAAATGAGACCTGTTGAAACTATTCCAGGAACAGAGGGAAGGGGATAAAGAAAATCGATGGAGGGGTTGAATTCAACTATGATATATTCTAAGAACTTTTGTAAATGTCCCAATGTTCTCCCAGTACAACAAAATATGATAAATAATTAAAAAAATTAGAATTGGGATGAGAGAGGAGATGTTCTAGGAAGCAGAACCTGCAATGGGTAATTAGCAAAATTGGAAAAACAGAATAGAAAAATGGGAACTGGTATTACCAGTAAAATGTCCACATGGCAGGAACCTCTATCTTCCTATATACTGTCTGTCACCTTCTGCATGAAAAACTTTGGATCTCAGGGATGCTCTTTTGTACTGCTGAGATCCTCTTTAGCAATGGAAGGCTTAGTCTCAAGTAGCCAGCAGGCAACTATGAAAAGAGTGGCCTTTCTCAATCACATATCCTGTTCTGATATAACCACCTCTTATGACAGGTCACTGTGAAACTCTGAAGATTAGACCTTTGCTCCAAACTGAGGGCACATGACCAAGCCAACTTCAGAGTTCCTTGCAGGGTTTGCCAAAGTCCTCACTGAGATTGCATCCCATTCAAGATTCTCCCTCTTCCCAATTCTGTTTTCTTTGCTTCCCTTCACTTCTATAGATTTTGATACCCCTTAATAAAAGAGTCCCCCTTAATAAAAGTTCTGTGTAGTATCTCTATCTCCGGGTCTGTTTCCTCAAGAATTCAACCTGTGACACTACAAATACTATCTCCCAACAGGAGTGTAATGCCTACTACTCCACTACATATATCTTCTGTCAAATACATTGGGCCAGAGATACTTAAAATTCAACAGACTGTAAAGTTTTAATACTGACTTTGTTGGTGTAGTAGCACTATAGGTGCAATGCATGCGTCTTGTCTTCCCTAGAGCAAATGTCCTCATGAGAGAGCCAAGAATAATGCAATCAGAGGCTGGTCATTTCCTCTGTTCCCATTTGCTAAGAGAAGAAAGAAAAAGCAAAAAATAGTTGTGTTCATGAGTGAAGAGGAAAAGGAGACAGGGAGAGAGGATGAGGCATGCTCCAAAGTGAAAGTCCATATAGCGTAGAATATTATTGATTCAGGACTTGAGTGAGAAGAGGTAAAAAGAAAGCAAATTATAAAAGGATTCAAGAAAACACAGATACTTTTATGAAGAATGTTGCTTTAAAAGTTTATATTTCCTGAACTCCAAATTATGAGATTACTGAAAAGACAGTGTTTCTATTATTTTAATTCTTGGGCAGGTAATTGAGTCCTTGCTTTGTGCCAAGTATCCATCTCTTGCTTTGCAATGATTTACTTGGCTGGCTCCTCCTGACTTTCTGTTTGCTTCTTGAATGAATCCCTGATAGGATTTTGTGGCTGCAATGTACTTCTTCAATGCTCATATGATAGACTTATTTTTAACAATAGGATACAGATTTTCTCTTAGGAAGTAGATTACAACTGGATTAAAGCAACTAAGAGTGTTGAAGATAAAATCCCCCCAAATAATTGAAAAGATAAAAGAAATAATTAAACATACAGCCACATCACACTGCTGCTGTAAATTCAAAGGGGAGAGATGATGCTCATCACCTCCAAATCCTTTGGAAAAATACTGCTGACTTGTGAGAGATGCGATTAGTACAATCTTTTCTTTTATCTTTGCCAATGTTCTAATTCCTCTGCAGCATCTTCCCACAAGACTGAACATTCTGCGTAATGAAAAGGAAATGATAAACACCTTGTATATCCTCCTCTCACATTGAGTTGTTATGGTATTGATGGCATATACCCATGGAATATAACTCTTATGAATTCCATTTACAGGAGAGGAAACTGAGGCTCAGGGAAGTTTAAGTAATGACTAGGATAGCAAAACTGGTAAAGCCAGGACTCAAATCCCTGTCTTTGAGGTACTAGTGTTTTTAGGATGCTGCCTGCCTCAGAAGCTTGCCACAGAGATAAACTCCACAGATGGATCTCTCCTTGACAGGGAACTTGGGGGAGAGGCAAACTTCATGAAGATGATTCTCCAGAGTTGTTTTTATGGGTACCGAGTGTTATGCTGATAGATAATTGCTTGGAAGCTCCTGGGAGAGAACAGCTAATCAGACACTTACTTCCTCCACCCTTTTGGTATAGTCATTGAATGAAGTGACTCCACATGCACAAGTGGGAGGACTTTACTTGGAGTCCACAAACCTAGAGCCATCTTAACCTCTTCACTTAGAAGATAGGTGGCCATATGTAAATGGCTTGACAGTTCTGAGTGTTGGTTCTGAACATAGAATATGCAGCCAGATCAGGTTGGATTGAAAGCCAGGCACTACCTCTTACTATGTATGTGACCATAGGCAAATGATTTAACTTCTTTATGCTTCAGTTTTCTCATCTATTAAAAGGGCATAGTAGAATGATTCATTGTGAAAAATAAATGAGCTAATACATGTAAGGCACTTAAAATATAACCATTAGCTCTTTCTTTTTTTAATCTTTTTATTAGTATACAATAGTTGTAAGGGGGTATCATAACATTTCTGCATATTGACTATTTTTACTGTCAGGGCTGTTGATAACAATAAATGGACTGCTTCTAAACAGATGTAAAAGACAGAAAATATGCACACATATGCATACAAGTTGTGCATACAAGCTACTTGTATTCATATTGTATAAATATAAATGAATCTTTACAAATATGTTATATGTAGCCGTCAAGCCCAAGCTTCACATCTTTCTTTTAGTCACTTCTTAACTGCACTTCCAACTCTTTATAGCTAAACATGTGGAGATAGGGACCTCTTGGCCATGGAGGCCAAGACAACAATGATTAGGATCCTGTCTGCTTTGGAGAAACACTGACAATAACTCCATGGATGATAGTGAATAATGCCAGGTTCTTTCTAAATTGGAAGTATTTCTTGATGTAGTTCAAAATGAGAGAAGGGCTCTTTTTGTTAACAGAGTTTATCTAGCTTTAGAAAATCACAAATATATGCATTGGGAATGAATACAATAAATGTATGTAAATATTTATATATGTATTTATATCTGCAGGAAACAAGCAAAACAAATCCACGAGCAGCTGAAAGAGTCACAGAATGGTAAAAACTACAGTCTGAAAGCATCCAGCACAATGGCAAAGTCAGAGAGCTTGGGGAAGAACCATGTCCAATTGCAAAATGTGAGTTGTATGTCTATACATCTCTTGCAGCCCAGCTCAACATAGAGAGCCTGTGATCAGATTTGTGTACTTATTCAGTACTTTTTCAGATTTTTGCTTAAAACATCTTGCAGTTCTTTGTATGTATGTGTATGTGTACACACACACCCACACACATACATGCATGAGCACTTTTCAATAATGGTTGATACTAGAGATACAATGCTTCCTGCCATATGGGAACCTATGTATTTCTTACTATTAAGAAAATACAGGCACCACCAGATCTACAAGCAGAGTATGTGAGATGCTGAGTGTTGCAGCCTTGGCTGGAGGAGGAGAAATCAATGGGAGAAGGGCCAAGGGAGACCTGAAAACTGCCTCACCACAGGATCAGTCTCCGTCCCAGTTTCAAAGGGTGTGAAATGGTCAACAGGTGGCCTAAAAGTGAGAGACTAATATACACAGAAAAAAATTTAAATCATAGGTTCCCAAGAATTCCATGTTTAGTCCATTACAAGTTAGGGGGAGGTATGTGAGAAGAGTGAGAGTTGAGAACCATGGTCCCAGAGTTAATTCTGCTACACCAGGCTTTACACAGACTCTAGAACTTGAAGTTAAATACAAACTCTTTCCCCCTATATTCTTTGTAAGATAGTTTTAATCATTTCTGAAATATATTGCAAAAGAATAAATTAAAGACAAAGAAGTGTACTATCTAATACATGCTGAAATATTCCTCCAAGAGATTGTACTTCCAGATTCAGAAGCCTGAAAGGAAGAAACAAAGGCTGTGGTATAAACCTAGTATTTGAGTGTAATAGCCAATCACTCAGAACACATTCCTGCACCAAAAATTGCTTCAATTCCTGGGAATTTACACATCATTTGTGATTCTAAGAAATCATTATTTAAAAAGTCACTATTATGATGTCCATAACAGATGTACTTAGATGGTTTAATGTGGAATTCATAAATCAGAATTGCTTCCCAACAAATTTCTTTAATCTTTTATTCATGGCAATGTGCAGGGATTGTTTTCTGAACCAAAATGCCCTTGCTAATGATTTCTAATGAATATAATCCCAGCACTTCTAATAACTTTGGTGGTGAGGGTTTTAGTTTCTTAGCAACTGATCCTGTCCAAGATAAAAAAAGCTGGACACGGTTGAAGCCATGGGGACAGATTGTAATCAGTAATATACTACTGCAATAGTGAAAAGTGTCCAGCATGAACTGTACTTATCTTCAATAGGTACGGAGGTGACTGAACCTTTTAAAGGAAGAATGAAGGAGCAGAAACAGGGACAAGGGGAAAAGCAAGAGCTTAATCAGAGGCAGGGAAGTCCGAAAGTACAAAGGGTTGTTCAGTGTAAATGCATTAGTAGCTGTGTCTGTTGGCTGGTGATTATTGGCAAGGATTGAGGTTAGAATTCTGTTCACTCACAGAGAGTGAGACCAGAACCTCTATCCTTCCTGTTGTATCATTTCAAAGGAATGGCTTTTAAGTCCTTGTGAAAGATACTCCTGAGGTATAGGAGATACATATTTATAATTACAACCCATTTTTAGTAAATGCTTTAAAAAGGGAAGTCAAGGACCTATCATCAGGTGCTGGCTAGAAGAAACTTTAAGTTCTTATTTATTTCCAGGCTGGCCTTTAAGGGGGACTAGGTCACCCTAGAGAAGCAGTCTTGAGTTGTTGGAAACTAAGTGTTAGTTGAGCTCTTTTAGTGTGAAGATGAAAGCTTTTGTACTAAGAGGCTGCAGTCTTTATAGAGCAAAGGTGAGGCCTAGTTGAAACAAGGTAGGTCAAGAAGAGTCTTTGTCACTCACTATGCCTTTTACAGGGTTGTGTTGCAGTCAGAGTATCTGTGTAGTACTGTACTCTTCAATTTCATCTCACATGTGATGAATAGCATTTTCTATACGCTCTACGATTGCACAAATTCATTTGGATTGTAGCATAATCTTCCACAAAGTGAACCATTGCACAGTTTTTCACCCATCCCTATCCTAGTACACATTCACATTCTTTTCTGTGGTTTACTATTATCCACAAGGGTAAAATAAAATCTTCATTTCTGTGTTCTCCCCATCCTGTTAATGACACTGATACAGTCTGTGATCAGAAGGCTCCCACATTCTTTGTGTCCCACAGGAGGAATCCATGGCAGGATGTTGTAGAATGATTCAGACAGACATAGGGCACCAAAGCTTTCAGGAAGCAAGTTTATTAAACAGGCTAGCAGTGACTCGGAGGACTCAAGTCTAAAGGCTGAGCCCCAAGAACAGAGGGGGCCTTCCTTATATACCTTTTAGAGCAGGTTACAGGTACAGCTTGTCCCATACATGCTCACATATTATTTCATTGGCCATTTTAACCTCTGGGACAAGGTGACCCTTCTCTGGTCCAGCCCCAGGTGCTATGCTACATTCCTCAAATCTGGGTTTTGGCTTGTTTGTTTTTTTGTTTTAATGTTGCTCTCATTATCTCTCATTATCTCCCTCACTGTCTTTCATTTTCTCCCTTGCCCCTCCCTGTGGGTGTAAATGGATTTTATTAAAATTTAGAGTAGGGGAGCATGGTAGGACTCAGGTAGAATCTGGAGGCTGAGAGAATGTGTTTCTCTTCTCCAGGTGCTTTTAAAACCTATACTAACCTATGGGAAGGGACTATTGGCAACTCTCATCCAATAGTCAATGAGTGGAGAGGGGCATAGGCGGTTCCTGAGCCAGGTGAGGGCATATCATTACTTGACTCCTTTGACTTTGAGTTAGGGGGAGGAGCTGGGCTGACTCCCTATACACTGTGTTAATTCTCAGGTGTCCCACCCATGAGAGAGGAAGTTCCTATTTTTTCTAACTTATTGAAATTATAATGGAGCTCTTAAAATGAGTCAGGGAGGCATCTCAGTCCCAAACTTTCCCTAACCCTAGCCTGCCTCAATCTTTAACTTGATTTGAGTGATTAGGATAGGAATTCACGACAGAAATGACTAGCTGCAGGGTTTCCAATACTTGAAGATCACAGCTGCATATGATCTTAGTTCTTTTTTCCCCCTCTTCTCTCCAGTCTACTTGGCCCTAACATTTGTATGTTGGTACAGGGCAAGCAGGGTCTCAAGTGGATCATTCCTCAGGGTCCAGGAGAGAGTGTGGGAATAGTGTCTCTTTAGATTCCTATTACTGTTGCGTAGGGACAGGGGAATGGAGGAAAAAACATTTTTACTTCTCTTCTCTGGGCTATACAATACAAGGCAGATTGATAAGAGAAAAAGAAACAGGTTTATTAACAAGTGCATCATTAATGTAACACGTAAAGTACTGAGAAATAGACAACTCTAGGGATATTTAGAATTTAAGCTTTTATACTATTTTAGGATAATGGAAAGAGGTTTGGGACTTCTGGGTATGTGTGTGTAGAGGCAAGTTATGTGAAGGTAACCAGAAAAATATGTAACACAATAGTTTTTAATAGGGTTTGTAATGCAGATTTAAGTGTCTTCTCTGTTGATAAGAGTTGTCCTCCTTCTTGGTACAGTAGTGGAAGACATTTCTGTTAATGGAAATTTCTTTTACAAAAGGAAAACTTCTGCTCTATTTGTAGAGCTTTGCTTGTATTTCCCTGATCCCAGTGGCCTTTCGCTCAAAATTATCCACATGCCAAAGAAGTATATTTTGGGATACCATGTTCCCGAACTCCTCTACATGGAAGCCATTTTGTTTGAGATGGGGTGTGATCAGCTAAGATTACATTCTAAGAGATTATCTGGGTAAATAGTTAAGCAGAAGTTAGGAGTCCAGGAAGAAAATAGGTATAAAAAGAAGGCATTTACAGACCCTGTATCAGACTAGCAAGGTGCATTGAAGATATATATAATGAAGTCATTGCATTCACACACTGTGGGCTTGGCTCAGGGGATTAACTGAGCAGACCCCTTTAACAAGACTAGAGACTAGATTGGGATGAAAAAATTGCTTCTCAAGGGCATATGTCAGTTTCCAGCTTTGTAATATCTTTATCACCATTTCCTCCACTAATTTAATAGTGGGGAATGGCATTCTTTGGGATTGGCATTTCTTTATTTGATAGTACAATCTCTATCCGCATATTTCTAGTCAAATTTCCTCTTTGGTGAATTACATGCTGATACCCTTTGCTCACCATTTTATTATAGGAAGCAAACATCAATTTGACTACAATTTTCAATGCTATAAATTTTGAGAGAAAACAGATGGAGAATTGATATCAATAATCCATTATAAAGAACAGAAAAATTTAAGAGCATTTTCTTTCCTTCAATTCTATCTTTAAGATCTATAAAAAGAAGTATGCAGGGAATCTGCGCAGTTGGAGGACAGGAAGCACAGGTTGTCTTAGGGAAAGTGATAATCTGACCTGTGGCTAAAACCTTTGGATGCATATTAAAATGCATTGAAAAAATTTTGGGAAAGCACTTTTTGCTTTATAGATTTACATATTTCTTTTTCTGGCAAGAGTTATGAGGAAATACCAATATCAATGATAAAATAGTAATAGGAAATAACATGTGATAAGCATATGCATATTATCATGCTAAATAATATAAATGTATTATCTCATTTCCTTCTAGAAATGAACACTTAATTTATACCCACAATATACAGAGAAGAGAAGTGAAGTTGGGAGCTTGGGAAAGTTAGTACTATCCAACAGCTTGTGAAGAGCTCAAAGGCAAATCCACATCTATATAACTCAGTGGCTTTCAACAAGGGGCAATTTCTCCCCTCTCCCATTTGGGAAATGCTCTCCCACTGGGGAAACATTGACTGTTTAGACTTGCTGTTAGAACGCTACTGCAATCTAGGATGTGGCATAAGCATCTTGGGATACATGACCAGCTCCCATAACAAAACAATTTTCCTGCCCCAAATGTCAAGGGGGGATGAGGATGTGCAGAGTCCATACCCAAGTTGCAAATGCGACTAAAAAAAAATTCTCAGCACGTGTTGAAGCTCCATCATCAAGCTCCTGTCATAGACATTTATTTCCACTATACGGAGGGTGACAGGGCATAAAGGTCCATCCTCATGCCTGGGAGGGAAAAAGTTTCCTACTTGCTCACCCTATCAGGGAAACTTGTCTTTGTTTTATCTTGAAGCCCAGGTTAACTACTTGAAATTCTTTGCAAATTGCAATGCTTAACAAATGAATTGTCTCTGTCTGGCATTCCCTTAAGTTCATTAAACATTCATGGGGAAGGGTTTCACTTTACAGTCATTTAACATAATGTGAAACACCTAGTCTAGTGAAGTAACATCATATTCTGGAAGCACTTGACTCAGAAGCTGAATGAGAGTGGATCATCCTGGCAGTGCCTTAGAAGCTTCTAGTTTCTGTCTTCATTTACAAATAAAGCATTTGTGAGTCAAAGACATGAACTGACCTCATTTATAAGAGTGGAGGATAGAATTAAAACCTCCAGAGCCATCAAGAGAATGGGGAAAAAGTCCACTGTGGTTCAGAGATCACCAAAAAAAGAGATGATCTATTCTCTCTTAGAACAAGGAAAAAAGATAGTCACATAGTAAGAGAAGGAAATGATATATAACCCTTTCCACTTTTTGTTCCGAAAATCATCTTTAGGAAAATAGGTTTATGTATAGAGATAACATTCAATAAGAAAGAATTGAAAGATAATATTTGCATGCTATAGAAGATTAATAAACAATACCTAACTCAGCTTTAGTAACGGGTAGAGTGGCATATATTCATTTATAATGAAACTGGAGTTTTGTACCCAAGGCCCAAACTCCTGAGATTCCATATGCCAGGTCTGGCCACCTGCTTCTAAATGGTTTGGTGAAGGCAGAGACAAGAGGTTTATTGCATGGCTTGGGACATGCCATGGGAAGAGGCAGAGAGATTCAGCTCATTTTCAGCTATCTTCCAGGTTATAGACATGAGCTATAGGTTCGAGTAGACAAAAGAACTTGGGGCAGGGGGCAAAGGTATGCATAGTTAAACAGTCTCAGTCACAGGTGTGTTCTGGTTGACCATTATCTCAGTCAGAGGGTTCCCAGAGGGGTTCTGGAGAAGATGTTATCACGGTCATCACTTGAGGGGAACAGTCCGGGTTTTATGAGATGATTACTTGTGCTCTAGTGTGCAGCCTCATCATTATAAGTAATTTTTTTCATTTGGAGGAGTAGTCTGTCCTGCAAGTCTCCACTGTTCCTTATGGGAAGTTTCAGTCCCTTGTTATGAAGATGTTATCAGTTCTGTCCTTTCTGGTATTCATGGTGTTTGTAAAATGACTGCAAAGACAATGGCTTACATGAAAGACAGATACAAAATGGAGGTAGGGATGCCAAGCTTCATCTGTTTTTCAGTTAATTTGTGTGCCCAAGTATGGAGTCAGTGCTTTTCAGCAAAAATAATTTGAGTGCCTCTTACAATAATCCTTATTGAATATTTTGTGTTGGACACTACATAGAAAGTTTATAATACAAACAGATCATTCCTGACCTTAGGATGCTCACAGGCTAGTGATAGAGACAAGTATGTAGCCATAAACCATTATATAATGTAAAAGTGTCCTTATATAATGAAAAAATAACATCTGAATTTCACTAGGGGGATCTGAATGCTGCCTCAGAGGCTACATTTAAATTGAGAGGTAAGAAGGAGTTGTAAGTTTACGGATTGGTCAGATGAGGTCATTTCTTTCTAGTACTAATTAAAGCTAATATTGAATACTTCTAATCTGAAATCTTGATATTTATTTGAAATATCAAGATTCATTATAGATTCATGTATTCATCCAAATATAGATTAAGTGGCTAGTAAGTATTAGACAGTGCCTACTAAGGACCAGGATATAATGGGTCATCATTGTGACTCAAAATTCTTATAACAAATGAAGCATGAAACATCCCCCTGCTTTCAAGGAGTTTACTGATTACTGTACATGATAGATATTAATCAAATAATCCCACAGACAAACGTGGACTTGTATACATGCCAAAGCCTACAATCAATGCTGAATGTTGTATCAGAGTTTACAGCAGGCCTTCTGGAGGGTTAATATGACAATGGAATAGCAAAGATATCTCTAAGAAGAGACAGTAGCACATGTGCAATCCCGCCTAGAGGAGAGAAGAGGGAACTTGCTGTTTCAAGTGCCTGGAAGTGGTCTAGTTATATTATTTTGCTTTAGAGGAAAGGAAATGTGCTGACATTTGACTGCAATTGTTACAGTTCTTCCTTTTCTGGTGAATGCAAAAATTCTAGAAAAAGCAACAATGGGCAAGTTGCTTTTAATTACTTGCATTTGAAATCCAAATGAAATCACTCTTGAAAATATGTCATACCTACACAATTTCTTCATCTTAGAGTCTCTGAATCAGACTGGCAATAAAAAACCTTTTGATAAAGATGAGTTGAGAGTAATGCAGAGACCTACATTTAAAACTGTTTTAAAAGGTCCACCCTCCTGCCTTTATTGCCTGGGGTTCCAGAACAGGTGATTACCAGCTCCGTCAACACTGCTTTCCAACACAGGCCCCACATTGATTTAACCTTCTGACTCCCACTGTGTGCATGTGCCAGACATGGAAACAACAGTGTCATTGCTCTACTGCCAACACAGCCTGCTTTTTTTGATGGGTCTATTGATTCTAGCACCCACCAACAGTATGTTAGAACAAAGGCAGTGATGGAGCAGGTAGGGGTGGACAGCCTCAGCATCCACCAGGAGCACTCCCACAAGGCAGGGGCCTTTCAAGGAGACTGATGGGGAAGAGGACTTCTCCCCCAAAATTACAGTGCTTGCCAGACTGTATGGGGGCAGTTAAAAGGAAACACTTTGGCTTATCCTAAGAGGACCAGTGAATGGACAATTAAACTTCGTTATTCACTACAGTGACATTTTGTTATAAATTAAATCAGGATCTGAGTCAAGGAAAGAACGTGGAATCAACTGCCAAACTTTCTAATATTCTACAGGATAGTAAAGAGGAGGTCCAGATAGGCAGTGGGCCTAAGCACTTAAACTTCACTGGAGATATAATCTGATAGATGAAACGTTGCCCATCCTCCCGGTAATGGGACTGCATGCATTTTGGAAGAAAATGTAATAAATGCTGTCAGCATAGGGAATATATGTCCAAATATTGTGACACTACTGGGGTTTGAACTCAGAGCTTTGTGTTTGCAAGGCATGTGTTCTGTAACGTGAGCTATGCCCTCAGCCCTTATATGCTTTAGTTATTTATCAAATAGGGCCTCATGGTTTTGCCCAGGGCTAGTCTCTGTTAACAATTCTGGCAATCTCTGCCTCCTGCATACCTAGGATTACAAGTATTCACCACTATGAACAATTTTTGATTCACAGAAAAGTTGAGATGATACTACAAAGAGTTCCTATATATTGTGTATTGAGTTTCCCCTGTTTATTAACATTGTACACAGGAATAGTATACTTGTTAAAATTAATAAAACAATGTTGGTGTATTATTAAGTAAAAATCCATAGATAATTCACGTATTCTAAATTTTTTTTTACCCAATTGCCTCTTCTCATTCAGTCTCCCCCAGGAAATCACATTACATTTGGTATAACATAGCCAGTTTGTTGGATTTCCTTTGTTTCTGATGACCTTGACAGTGTTGAGCACAGTATTCAAGTATTTTGCAGGATGCTTCTCTATCAGAATCTGAATCTGTTTGATGTTTTTCTTCTGATTATATTGGGGTTATAGGTTTTTCAGAGAAAGATAGCAAGTGCCATTTTTATCACATCATATCAAGGGTATATACTATTGATTTATCACAATTGATATTCTCCTCATGCATCAGAGGAAATATTTTTCAGGTTCCTCTATTGTATGATACTCCTTTCTCTCCTCTCCTTTACATAGAGTGACCTTTGGAAGGAACTGACGTTATCTTTTTCTGAGATCCGGATAGCTACATAAGTTATTTGGTACTACTACAAGGGATTTGTTTTATCTCTGTCATTTATTTATTAATTTATTATTAATCAGCCTGAAATCATGGAAACTTTTTTTATACTCTTATTCATAATGGAAGAAAGTAAATATGACTTTATTTTGTGATCAACTTATTCTAGGCTTAGCTACTGATAAATCTTTCAGCTGTCCATGCCATTGTGATAGTAGCCTATTAACTCAGAATCAGTTTCTGAGGGTGTTTTGTCTATTTTTTTTTTTTTTAGCACTACAAGATGTTCCAGGATCATTTACTATAGCTGTTCCAACCCTAGAACCAGAGGATTCTCCAATAGCATTCCTTTCATTGCAGAATTCTATTGGAAACAAGATCTGGGAACTAGGAGTGCTGGTTACTGGATGGCCTTGCTTCTAGGCCTTCCCAGAAAATAGATCAAAGGTCAAATTTGTGAATATTTTTAGTGTAACCATTTGCATCTATATTTGGCTAAATGTAACTTCGTTCTGATGTCATGCTGATGTCTCCCCCAATTCTAATCAGTTACCACATGGATCACTGTAGCCTCTACTCACTGCTTATCTTTAAATTTCCACTCCACTAGGGAGAAGATATCCACCACCCATTTATATATTTGCTTGGTCACAAAATACATATACAGTAGAAGCAGAATGATTACATTGCACTTCAGCATATGTTTGACAACTGAACAGTGCCCATATGCAATCTTTTTGCCTTTAGATTTAGATTCTACTCAGAACTGGGCTGGGGGCATGGCTCAAGTGGTAGAGCACCTTTGCAGCAATCCTGAGGCCCTGATTTCAAGATGCAAATACCGCAAAAAAAAAAAAAAAAAATTAGATTTAGACTCCACTTCAAAGTTGCTCGGGCAGTTCTCCCCATTCCCCCTAAATTCCTCAGATGCCCTTACAAATTTTGAGATAGTCAGATTCCCTTGTTAAAGTCTCATTCCTCCCTGGCGTCCCAAGGCTCCAAAATGATGTTTATTTTGTTAATAGCTATATTTCCTTAATACATCTAGGCTGTTACCTATTTCCAGTACTTTGAACTTTGGTAGTGTGTGTCTTTTAAGAAAATGGTCCATTTCAACTAAGTTATCAAGTTACTTAAAGGGTTCTACTGTATCTTCTCCATGTCCACAGGAACAGAGGGGATCTTGCCTTTTTTACTTTCATTATTAGTAGTTTGAGTCTTCTCTTTTTCCTGAGTTAGCCTGAGTAGAGAACAATCAATATTATTGATCTTTTCAAAGAATCAGCTTTGCTTTTGTTGATTTTTCTCTATTACTTTCTTGTTTTCAATTTAATTGCTATCTTCTTGATTCCTCCATTATTTCTATTCTGTTCTTTGTTTGTTTTTGACAGCACTGGGATTTGAACTCATGGCATCATATTTAGCAAGGCAGCTGGAAATTTAGAATATTGATTTTAGACCATTTCTCTTTTAAAATGTAAAGATTTCATGCTATACATTAACTTCAATCTTTGTCATCATCATTTACCATAAACTTTGATAAATTATATTTTAGCTTTAATTTATTTAGACATATTCTAAAGTTTCTGCTGAGACTTACTTTTGATCATTTTGTTATTTACAAGTATGTTGTTTATTCTCCAAAAAATTTGGGACTTCCCTACTATTTTTCTGTAATTGATTTCTAGTTTAATTTCAATGTAGTTTGAGAACATACATTTTACCATTCCTATTCTTTCAAATTTTATAAGGTGTGCTTTATGATCAAAAAACATGGTTTATCTTGGTAAATGTTCCATGTAAGTTTGAGAAGAATGTGCAGTCTATTGTACCAGAAGAAGAATTCTATAAACATCAATCCTATCAACCTGATTGAATGTACTGTTCAGGTCAGCTACACCTTTACTAATTTTTCTTCTTGGTGGATCTGTGAATTACTACTAGATGGAAGTTGATCTCTTCAAGTATAATAGGAATTTTTAAGTTGTACCTCTTTCAATTTTGCTTTATATATTTTGATGCTGTTATAAGTTCGTAATTATTTTATCTTCTTGGAGAATTCTGATCTTTTTTATAATAAGATGAATGTGGTTTTTTTTAATCCTTTTTCTCCTGATAACTCTTGTTCCTTTGGAATATGCTCTGTGTGAAATCAGTATGGTTGCTTCAGCTTTCTTTGAAACAGTGTTAGCAGAGTATATCATTTGCTAGCCCTTAACTTTTATCTTACCCATGTCTTTATTTTTAAAGTATTTTTCTCATTGACAACATATAGTTGGGTTTTGTTATTTTCTAGTCTATGGTCTATGCTAACAATCTGCTTTTTAATTGGTGAGTTTAGACCACATTTAAAGTGATTAACTGACATATTTATAATCAATTTCTATTACTTGCTTCTTTTATTTTCCTCTTTTGTTCTTTCATTTCTTTTTTCTCATTTTAATTAAGCAGTTTATGATTCTATTTCCTATATTCTATTACCATATCAATCATAGCCCTTTTCTAATTTTTAGAAGTTGCTAAAGAATCTACAAAACAGATTTACAACTAATCTGAGTCAACTTTCAAATAACAACTTACCACTTTGTAGATAATAAAAGTACTTTACAGCAGAATACCCCAATTCTTTTTTCTGTTTTCTCTGTAAGTACTCTCAATGATTATCTTGTCATAATCACATAATACTTTGTTTCTATTACTGTCTTGAAAAAAAATTTTTTTCTGTTTGATCTATTAAGAAGAAAAAGAAAGTATTTAAATTTATTGTCATTTGATATTTTTTCTCTGTGTAGAGCTAAGTTTCAGGCTTACTTCAGTTTCTTCTTCCTTGAAGAAATTGTTTTAGAATTTATTTCATGACAGGCCAGCTTATGATGAATTCCTTCAGTTTTAATTTGTCTGAGAAAGTCTATAATAGTTCTTCACTTTTGTAAGATAATTTCGGTGGAAATAGATTTCTAGTTTGGTGGTCTTTTTTTGTTTCAACTCAGTCTTTCAATCTTTTGCTTTCTTGCTTGTATGGTTTCTAATTAGAAATTTATTGTATCTCTTAATCTTTTTTTTCCACTATAGGTAAGGTTTTATGTCCTCTGGATTTTCTTTCCTTTTAGTCTTTTCAGTTTGAGTATTATTTACCATCATCCTGAGTTTTTAGCATTTATCCTCCATGCTGTTTTGGTGTTCTGCAAGCATCCTGAATCTGTGGTATGGAATCTGTCGTTAATTTTAAAGTTCTTAGTCCCTATTCCTTCAAACTTTTCCACTTCATTCTCTCCACTTCTCCTTCTGTTATTCCTGTTATGCCTATGTTACACCTTTTGGAATTTTCCTTTAGTCTTGAATAGTTTCTCTTTCTCTTTTTTCCTATTGACAACCCTATTGAGTACCTTTATTTTGTTTTCTATATTGTTTTGATTTCCAGCATTTATTTTCTGAGTATTTCTTACTGTTTTCATTTGTCTGCTTGTAGTACCCATCTGTTCTTCATATTGTCTCCTTTTTCCATTAGGGCCCTTGTCATAATTTTCATGCTTGCATTGAATTTGATGTTTGGTCATTCCAATATCTCTCTGATATGAGTTCTGATGCTTTAGATTTGTTTTTTGTTGTTGTTAAAATGCAGAATTACATAATGAAGTGGTGAATAGGAACTCAGATAAACAGTATAAGGTTTTATATTAATCTGGTTTGGTTTAATGTTTGCTATAGCTATAGATGCAAAGGCTTTGAAATACTCTAGTGTTTATTTCTTGTTTGTTTTTTTACTATTTTTTTACTGTGTTAGTGTCTTTAAGGTTCCCTAAAAACCCCCAACAGAGTCTGGGTCTGCCAGACTCAGTGGGTTTTGCCATTGTAACCCACTGTTATTCTGGTGGAGCCCTGCTGATCTGGTGAACAGAATTCTTCCATGATTTTTAGTGAGTATACTTCATTCTGTTAGTGGGATTGTGTGCCTGGGATATGTCCTTCACAAGTTTTTCCTTACTCTTTTTCTCTTCTTATGTGAGACCGGAAGCCTCACATAAGGGAGATGCCCTTTCCTCTGGTGAATTAAGGCTTTGTATAAAGATCTTTTCACTGAAATATCGAGTTGTTATTGAGACTGCTCCATGTGCACTTCCAAATGATTGCTTTTTTCCCTTATACTTGTGGAGACATGAGTTGATTTGGTTTTGTTCTCTGCTGTGATAACTTGGTGTGATTGCAAGAGGTAAGCCTCATGAATTTAGCCATCTTCCCCAAGACTAAAGCCTCAGATGATCCTAGACCTCATTGCAGTCCACACCTGGGTACTAGCTAGCAAGTTGTCAAAATTCCTACTGGAGCAATTCGGCCAACTGATGCTTCCAGCAAACTCTGTTGTGGGGAAGCTGATTTTTTTTTCTTTTTTTTTCTTTTATTATTCATATGTGCATACAAGGCTTAGGTCATTTCTCCCCCCTGCCCCCACCCCCTCTCTTACCACCCACTCCGCCCCCTCCCTCTCCCCCCACCCCCTCAATACCCAGCAGAAACTATTTTGCCCTTATTTCTAATTTTGTTGTAGAGAGAGTATAAGCAATAATAGGAAGGAACAAGGGTTTTTGCTGGTTGAGATAAGGACAGCTATACAGGGCATTGACTCACATTGATTTCCTGTGCATGTGTGTTACCTTTTAGGTTAAGCTGATTTTTGCTACAAATCTATGTACTCCAGTCTTCACACAGTTCAGGATTTGCCCTACAGTGTCAATTATCTGATGAATACAAGAATAGTCATCGAATTTCAGTTTGTCCAGGGTTTTGTTTCTTATTATAAAGACAGAAATGATGACTTCCAAGCTCTTGTCAGAGCTGAAACTGGAACCTATCTCTAAATTCATTTTGAGTCAATATGTATACACTGTCAGTTTGGAGGACAGTCAAGCTAATTAGATTTTTAAAAAAAGTACTCCCATATATCTCATCAAACCCTGGACATTAACACCAGCTATGTAAACCCAAATCTCAGGCTAAGTATAGTTAATAAAATGAAATGCTGGGAGTGGAAGAAGAGAAGATTTAAAATAATAAATTTTGGAAGCAATTTTGTATTAATAGACTAAAATAGTATAAAGGAAAATAACCATGTAATATAATAGCACTCAAATATTTGAAAGAAAAGGTTTAGAACGTATCTGCTAAGAACATTATCAGTGAGAAGAACAAATAAGAAGTGCATGTTATTCATGACTTTCATCCAGGATTTTGGGTAAAGCCCTCAGTCTCTCAAGATTTAAAGCAGAGTGTTGACAGAGTAGGTCAAGTAGTAGAGCATGTGCCTAGCAAGTGTGAGGCCTTAAGTTCAAACGCCAGTACCACAAACACAAAAGAAAAAGAACCTAAAAAAGGTTCAAAGCAGAGACTGTGAACTAATGGCCCCAAAACTGAATCAGGCTTTTAAATAGACATTAAATATGGAAAGGGTTACCGACTTACTGTGATTTAGCAATTTCTGTAGAAAATCTGGATGTTCCAGAAGCAGTTGGCTATTGTTGCTCCCTGAGAGCCTTCTGCAGATGCTGAACCTTCAAAGCCTCGGAGTGTGTCTTCTAAACCTATTGATTACAAGTTGGGGTTAAAAAAAAAGCAAGCAAATTTAATATGTGTTTTATAGACTGTAGAAGTCAGACAGAAATTCAGGATGTTGGTTATACTTCAATGAACACATCTATTTCTCTGATTTTTTCCATGGGTGGTTTGTAACACACAACTTTAATCAGTAATGAAGTACACATAGAGGTATTTTCTTCACTGTTGGATCTTTGTTATTTAGGATTATTGAAATCAATCAACTTTCTCAAATTATCTTCTTATATTCTTTTAGTTCTGTGCCAACTTATACCATTTTACAAACGTCTAGGCTGTGTCCTTCGCAAGTTTTTCTTCACTGTTTTCCTCTTATATGAGACAGTAGAGCTCTGGAGGGCTGGAGCCAGGGAAATGCCATGACTCTAGACCAGTGTCTACAGGTCTATTTGGTAGAACTCAGTGTCAGGTTCAAGACATGGTCACTAAGTGCCACTATGTGGCTTATTTTGAAAGAACTTAAAAATAAAATGTACTTGGAACTTTGAACATTAAAAGTAATCCATGAAAACTTTCTTGTATAGGCAGTCATTTAACATGGCATCTTGATACAATCAAGAGAAATGGAATAGGAGATGGATGAGGCTTTCTTCTGGTATAATGTGCATACTGTTTTAGAGTGATATTCTCAAAATAATGGCTAGAGCTGGACATGGTGGTACACAGATAGAATACCAGCTACTCAGGAGGCTGAGGCAAAAGAATTATTAGAAGGTCAACCTGGGGAACTTAGTGAGATCCTGTCTCACAATAAAATTTGTATAAAGGTCTGCTGATGCATCTCAGTGGTCAAGTGCTTGCCTAGCATGCATTAAGCTAGGTTCAATCCCCAGTACCAAAATAAAATAAAATAAGAAGATAAGATAAAATAATTTTAAAAGTATGATATAGCAAATACACAAACCAGTAGCATAGTCATTTGTTACTATTACCAAGTATTAGATGCTGCACATAACTGTGTGCTATACTTTTATACCACACTCATTGTATACTTTTATACACCAGCATCATCACAAACACATCAGTAACACTGTTATAGTGTTATGACATCATGAAGCAATAGAAATTTTTCAACGTGGTTGTAATCTTATGAGACCAGCCACCATTATTTAATCAATCAGTCTTTGGCCAAACATTGTTACATAGTACATGAATATACTTTTCTTCAAGGATAATACCCAATTAATAGTAAATAGTTCATTTTATTAAAAAAAACACATCTTGAATGCTTGCATGGAAACATACATAAGCACACAAAAAAGTATATATATATACATACAAATATGTATGTGAATGCAAGGATAAATATCTATGCATATATAAACACATACATATATCAAACAGATGCATATGTACCTATTCTAATTCTCTCATTTACACAAATGGTTGCATATGCATACTTTTTTGTACCTTGCCTTTATCCTTCTCAGTGGCTCTATGATATTCATTTGTGGACATTTCTGTTTGAAATATTTCTCTATTATATTTGTTTTGTTTGGTTATTAAAAAATAAAAATTGTGCTAGGGTTGAGCACCTTTGTAGTTGCATCAGCAATGGAAATTCCCAGAAGTACTATTTAGATTGAAGAGTACATGTATTTAAATTTTTGAAACCTGTTGCTAACTTGTTTTCTGACAAATTAACACCAACTCCACTTTTCCCAAATCTTTCCCTGTACTAGATATTCTTAAAATTTCATTTCCTTTACTCTGATAATCCTTTTACAATGAACGATGAATGTAGTTGTATACCTTTCCATAAGTCTTTCACATATCTGCCTTTATTTTTCTGTGAAATTTATACCATCACCTTTCATTTTTTCCCAGTTGATTTCTGTGCAGAATTTGAATTGTAAAAATAGTCTTTGACATGAATAGAAGATATTTTTAATTTCATACTTATGCTGTAATTTGTCAATTAGCATTTTTGCTACTCAGTGCATTTAAATTGGCAGTTAGTTAAATTTAATGTATGTTTTCCTTTTATGTCTCAAGGTGTTGTGTCTAGGTAAAGAAAATATTAAGGTTATGAATAAATTTATAAACATAGTTTTATAGTTGTTTTTATTGAAACAGGTAGTTAATTTCTTATCAAAATTAAAAATTTAATCTTACACTTTGCTGTTACCCGGAATTATGCTCATTGTCACAGAGATTCTTTTTAGCTTGTGGAGTGTTTTTAGTATACTTACTTTTAGATTTTAAAATAGTCAAGTTATAAAAATCTTAATTGTTTACCATTTTGTGGCTTGTTGAAGAAGTCTGTCATAGTTAAGGTCATTGTCCCAAAACTCACTACTTTTGTTTAGCATTTTTTTAAATATCTAGGTCTTTAATTAGCTGGTCATTTTTCCCAATGAAATAAAGTAGAAACAAATTTAATTTATTTTCATGAATAACAATTTCTCTGCATTTTTTCTTGAGTCCTGTATTTTTCCCTCACACTTGAAATGTCACATGTGTGCATATTATGTAATCAAGTCTCTCAGTATTACTGTGAATTCCTCAAGGTCTTCATGCTGTCCTATTAGTTTTAGTATATATTTTTGAAGCTATTTACTAGACAAAATTTTATAAATACTTCATTTGGTGAGTTGATTCTTCTATTTATATGAACTATTCATTTTTGAATGTTTTAAAGCAAATTTTTAAAGTGCATAATTATATTTCGTTTGATGTTATTACTGTTATAAACTTTTTTGTCCTATAATTTTTAAGGCCATCATGTTTGATCTTTTTCTCTGTTCTTTGTAAATTACCCCTTCCAACTAGTAGTCAATGTGTGAATCTCTTTTATAGTTAAATTTGACCATCTACAATTTTCAGCCCTCCTCTCATAGCAAACCTGCAGCTAAACTCTGTGCCTGTGATTTTCCACAGTATTCAAAGGCAGAAAGAAATCCTGTGACTGCATTGGAGAAAATGATGGAGTCAAGTTTTTCCAGCCCACAGTCATTCCCTGAGGTCCCTTCTCCTGACAGAGGAAGTCAACCTGTCAAACACCACAGGTACAGGTAGCTAATCATGGCGAGAGTGGGTACATTCATACTGTGTGTATTTGCTGGACATACATGCCAAGGAATGGCAATGGAGGCCAGGAGAGGTGATTGTTCTTGCTTCTCCTGTAGCTCTCCGTAGAGGAGATAGTCAAGCAGCTCACAGCAGGTAAACCAAAGATACCAGCTTCCTCAGCAGGCAGCATTACTCCTGCAAAAGCCTGAATAAAATGATTTTTCCTAGCCTTCCTTGTCATTATCTACCAAGCTAATGTCCCCTTCTCCCTTAAGCAGATGATATGACATGTTCAAAGTCATCAAAGAAAACTTCCTATTGGCAAAATCCTGGCGAGTTTTCTTTTTGCGTCCATAAGATCAATTACCAATGGAGTGGCATTCCTTTCTAAGCCGACCACAGAAATTCACTCTTTAAGGAAGAAAGCTAAATACCTTGATCTGATGTATAAATCCGATGTGTGTCATGAAATTCTGAAGCTAAACATGTTCTTCAGCATGTTCTTCATCACGTTTTTGTGTTTTACATGTGGGAAATCTTGTACTCCACAAATATAAAGTATCTGTTCCAAACTAAGTGGTGAAGTTTGGGACTAATGTTAGTTTGTGTGTGTCCAAATGCACATCCTCAATCTTTGCAACAGTTGTCCAAAGACCAACGTTTCCTTTTCTTAGTAAAAAAGTCCAGTATTTAAAACTTTAACTTGCTTATAGTACAGTGTATGCGTCTATGACATTTACACAATGAAATTCCCTTATACTATTAATGATTCCTAAAGTGATAGAAAAGTAAAAAACATTAAAAACGCTTCTGTGCCTCCATGATATAAAATTGTCAAAAGTGAAACCAACTGTTAGGAAATATACAGGGAGAAACACTCACAAATTTCTCAAGATATGGTAATTACCCAGGTTGAAAGAGTAGCAATAAATATTAGCCACTGTTGACCCTTTGTTTCTGCACAGCATCTCTTTGCATGCCAAGACAGAAGCTTACATTATACTTTTTCCTCTTCTCTCTGTGAGCTTCATGAAAGGGATTAACCTGGTGCTGGCTGCATTTACTTTGAGATTTTCAGTCACTCTTACCAATTCTCATCAATTGATGGTGATTTTTATTCTCATTCTACAGGAGTAGAGACTGAGATAACTAGGATTTGCCAATTGTAAAAAAAAAATGGTTTAAATATCTCCAACTCTAGATTGAAATATATTTGGCTTCTGGGTAATTGCTTTAGCTATTATTTGTAAGTTTGGGATTGTATCATTTGTTGCATTTACAGAATACTTTCCATGGGAAAAAAAGAGCATTTCACTTCACAGTGAAAGTTGTCTTAATTAGAAAAATAAATCCTAAATTGCCCTTTACAAGATGGATATTTTCTCCAAAGCAGTATTTTTCCTCACTGATTTAGCATATGTTAAAATAACATCCTACCATTCAAGTAAAATAATTTAGTACCATATTATGCCATAAAGATTTTAAGGTTGAAATTTTAAAAATTTAGTTTCTGATATTTTGGAGCCATAATATTCCTAACCCCAGCTCTTGGCTGTTTGTGTACAACCTCCCATGCTTGGCTTTGAGGGCTTTTAGGTGTCACTGGAAGATTAAATAAGGACATCTTTAAGAGACATTCCTTCTTGTTTGGTTCAATGACACTGTAGTATCCATTGGCATACACTGAGTCCTGGTAGATAGGCAAGGGTTGATTTATACAGTGTTTTTTAGAAATCTGTAAATTACACTTTAATACATCATAGCTTTTGTTTTGTGAAACATGCAATAGACTAAACGCTTTTGTGATTTATTTCTGGTCACTGATTTATATAACCTGAAAACTGCTCCATAACTTCTTGAATGCCACTGCATCAGAAGTCCTGAGTAGTTGATTGATCAGTAGGTTAAGACCTGCTTTTAAAGATGGGTCTGTGCCTCACATAGACTTTGTTGTTGTGACATTTCGACAAGGTATAAGTAATTAATTTCTTTTTGTGCATTGAAAAAATGACTCATTTGGATAACTTACTTATAAAACAAATTTATTAATCCAAAGTCATTATTTCTCATGTTTTGTCCAAAAAATAAAACTCCACCTGTTTAAAAAAGAAATCTATAATGACATGTCATTTTTATTGAATTATATTTTGAGGATCTAACTTGCTTATGAAAAGTCCATTCATAGGTTTTCTACAGTGACATGAGACCAGGGCCCTTGCCTATCTATCAGAACACAATTTAAGATTAGAATGATCCTTCGAGTTGCCATTTGTGGTAGAAAAACTAGGTAAACTTATCGTATTGAGCACCTCCTATGTGCCAAGCTCCATGCTAGATACTTGGCAGACTTTACCTCTTTTAATCTCAACAACAATCCTATGAAATGCATAAGCATCATGCTAACATTGTTCTTTGGTCACTCCCCCTACTCACCCCTGCCACGTAGTCTTTAACTTATTTTGTCTAGCCATATGCACCAGGAGAGCTGTGAGCTCTTTTTCCTTCTGGCTTCTTTTGGCTCAGTATGAGGCACAGGCAAGAGACTGATGAGTGGGAGGAAGATAAGTTCCTGGTACTTGTGCGTCCTCCCTCCTTTCCTAGTTGCCTCAGCTATGTGGATCTACTTGAGCCACATTCTGCCAGCTGATCTTGTCCTTAACAAATCTATGTCTCCTTCTGGCAACTGCTCACTTAATCCCTTAATCAGTCAAAGGATAGTAAAAACTTCCTATTGTTAGTGGCCCTGAGGTACAGTAATTTCTTTTAGCTTAATATTTTCCTCTCAAACACTGGTCACACCTTCCAAATTATAAAATCTTCTCAAATGTCCCAAATTTAAGAGGCATTTAATTCCCTTCAGAACTCTGGTGCAATTATCTCTCCCAGCATCTTGCTTCTACAAATTATAGACCTGAGATTTTCATGCAGATGTGGAGAACTTTAGCACCCAATCTCCATTGCCTTACAAACTCCATGATGGCCATGGGATGGAAAACAGAAGTCGAAAGGGAGAGAAACAATGTAGTAGTTAGAAAGTTCCTTAAATATGCTGGCTTAGATACCAAAATAGATGTTCCTGTTGCTAAGCATTTTGGGCCTCAACATACAGGAAGTATTATGCTAAACACCTAATATGAAATGATGTTGCCAGATATGATCTTGTGTCTGTACAAATTCAGAAGCTAATTTTGGCCCAAGGAATGTAAAATTTGATCTATCATCCTTACCAAACCCCGGAAAGCGGTTGCCCGCCCTCAAATGTCAAGTTTTCAAACTTTCACTTTAAATAATATTTGAAAAGGTTATGTTATATTTATTTAGTAGAAATGGCAGCAATATGGCTGGGAGAAAAATGACAGAACTGAAATAATACAGTTATCTGGGTAAAGTTGCTTGGGGAGATTGTCCCCTTTAGAACATCATAGACTCACTGAAATTTTGAGAATGCTTTTCATGTTTGCCTATATGGTTGTATTGGTATTGTCAGACAATGTGGATACAGCACAGAATTCTTAGTTTATGTGCTCCTGGCAGAATTAGTTTGACTCCATAAACTGGTGTCTCATGAAATGACTACACACAAACAAAGTTCTCCTCACCAGTCAATTCCTTGGGGTAGAGATGGAAATTAATATGGAATAGACAATGAGTCAAATTAGCAAATGATGTGGTTAAGTCTAATTCAATTGTTTTATACAACCTATGTATAGGGCTGTCATTTTGTAAAAGCCATGCTATGAATTCACTTATGCCTTTTGCTCTTTGATGCTCTCTACAAACATACAGTTACTTGGGTATTTTGGATAAATGCATCAAATGAAATACCTATCCCAATACTTATTAAAAGCAAACTCAAAAGAAAAATAATTTGGTTTCTTGATATTGATGAAAATCTGGGACCGTGAACTGAGAATTTAAGACATATGTTAGGGAAAGAATGCCAATTAAAGTAAGGTTTGTTTATGCTATCACTAAGAAATAAAAATTTCTTCATAAATCCCTTCTGGGCTTCCTGTGTTTAGTTCTTGTCAGTGTCTAATAAGGACATTTTTATTCCAATTAGAGAGACAGCTACTACGGCTTGGATAATCAGGGTAGTTGGGAATAGGGATCTTGAGAATTCCTTAAGTCCACCTCTTATCTCTGGCTGAAAATCTGCAATTACATTAATCAGTAGTGCTTTAAACTAGAAAGCCATTAACAAAGGAACTCCTTTTTGTCTCGTTGTCTCCAAGGGTAAAATGAACTGGGCAACTCCTGATCTCACCCAAGCATATATGCTATATCCATGGATGGCCCTTGGCCTAGACCTTTGAGGATGTGAGGTTCAGATGCAATGTGTGAGAAGGTTGAGCAGCTACCTGGAGGTTATTGCTATGATCTCTTTGGTTTGTTGGTTTTGTTTTGTTTTGTTTTCAACCTAGCAGGAGTCTCTCCTCTTGCTGTAGTCCTGGACAAAGGAGTGGCATGCTCCACAGGAATGCCTTCAGAAGGACACCTCCCTCGCCCCGAAGTAGGCTGGGTGGAATTGTGGGACCAGCATACCAACAACTTGAAGAATCAAGGATCCCAGATCAGGATACAATACCTTGCCAAGGGTAGGTCTTATAAGCAATGGAGGGGTGTCATGAATGCTGTGATGTTAAATTGAGTTATACAGTTTTTGAGGTTTTATTCACCAACTTCTTCAGGATTGACTATTTGTGCTTACTTCCATCTTGTTCTATAAAGGCAAACCAACTAAAAATAATAGGTATGATGGAAATAGGTATAAGGGAAATGTTAGATTGAAAATAAGAATAACAGTAGGAAGAAAGTAAGCATAGCTACCTAGACAAAATATTATATCCTTGCTAAAGCAAATGATAATGTGAGCATGATAAAAATAATAATAGAGGCTTTTTTGGAGGAAAAGCATCTGTTCATCTATTAGTAATTTAGAAAATATTACTTAATTTTCTGATCAGTATTGTGGACTACCCTAAACGATAACCTATAAAATATATGCAGTATCTGCTTCCATCCAGTATTTCTGAATACTAGATTTAGGTCAATATTAAGAGCATAAAGTCACAGGTCAACTTGCAGAACTTATATCTCTTAATCATTCATGGTACAGTGTAGAACGACAGACTTTGGACATCACGGTTGCAGCTTCTTACAGTGCAAAGGCTCCATTCTATGGTGGAAACAAACTCTCCAGCACTCACAACATAGTGAGTGTAGTGCAAGATGAATTATAGCCATCATTTACCTCATTCACATAAACCATTCTACCAAGCATGGCAACCCTTACTTCAACTGACAGGAATTCAAATCACACTGTGTGAATTTGAGAAAAATTTATCATCAGAGTTTCAGTTTCATTTGAATTAAAACCCCTGAGGACTATTGGTCAGATTTACAAAAATAAAATGTATATACAGAGCTTGTATCTGACACATAGTAATCATAGAAGTAGTAGTGATCTTAGTGTCATAGTAATTGTTATAAAGTTATTACTTTCAAGAACAATGGAATCAGGGTTTATTCCAGAAATTTCAGAAATCCATTCCTTTACGCAAGCCAGGTTGTAATTAGTGGTGGTCCTTTTTGCATGAAGCCAGGCCAGGTTCTTATGGAGTCTTTGCCTGGATAATTTTCCAGATTATTTGCTTCTACCTGAAGACCAAAGCAGGTGGGAGGTCTACCTCAGACCCATACCTTTCTTTTTTCTTCTGGGGATTGGCTAGATGGAGCAGTGACCTGTCTGATAAAGCTTGGCATAGATTTCTTTAAGAACACTAGAAGGAAGGACATAAATAGCCTGAGGCTAGGTTTTATAATTTTGAAGCAATTTTAAATGGACTGTAAAATGCATTTTGTACAGATTTAGGGTGACAGTTACAAATTCAGCATAAAAACCAAGTTGTCCAAAATGTTTAATGCATGTCAAGAAGTAGTTTGCATTTCTCCTGACCTTATCTCTGGAAAAAAGAGCTTGCAGTTAGCCAGTAATTACAACTGATAATCTTTGATTAGTACTTTTCTTTTCTTTATGAGTCACCTTTTCCACATTGGGATGTGTGTTAGAATTATAACAAGTGAGGGAAAAATAAACTTCAGAGGTTTTGTGAGTGGATAGAAAGCACATCCCAGGCTGTAATTCTTTTTTCTAGTCACTATTATGGCTGTCATTCCATTTGTTCCAGGTGTAAAGATACTCTGAGCCTGTGCTAAGCTCAGGCTTGCACCACACGTTCACATGGTTTTCAGGGCTCAGAGATTCCCACTGCATGTTCAGGCAATGCTTTGTCTTTTATTTCCTGGGAGACTCACACTTAAATGCCTGCATAACGGTGATTTTGTTTTGGTTCAGTCACCATTGGGTTGGGAATATTCTCTCCACCTGACTGGCCACATGCACTTTCCCATGTGTGATATGCACCCAATGTTGATAAATGGTGACTCTAAGTATAAGTCACTGTGTGCTCAGCACAATGAATCTCAGAGAGCAATCTCATTTTCAGTTCCTAAAAACAGCTATTTTCCACTCCCAGGGGACTGACTGTCTGTCTGGGCTAGAAATGGAATTAATAATAGAATTTCAGAGCTAAAGGCCCTCTTCAAATCTGGCCTTGGCCTGGAGTGGGAGTGAATGAATTTGCAAGAGCCATCGGCCATCTGCTGCTTGTTGATTAAGCATGTGGTCCCTGTCTGCTAGTTAAGCTCCCAGTATATGTGGCTTCTCTCTTTCCCAGGAACTTCTACACAGCTTGAACCCAACACCTATCTTACGTAGCCTGGGGGAAGAGTAAGGTAGGGAGGAGATTCTTGAGGTCAGTGACAACCATAGTAATGATTCACAGCTTTCAACTGGGGTATGTCAGACCAACTAAAACATTATGTTCATAGGCTAGAGAAAAAGGAATACAATCACAAAAGTTAGATTGACATCTTAAAAGTAGAAGGAATCCAAAATATACTGAGCTCCTACTTCATTTAGCTGGCAACTTGATAGACTTTCCTTCAGTTATTTAAAAATTTTGATTCATGAACACAGTAAGAACAGAAGTTTAAATGGCCTAAGGTAGAAGTCCCACATTAAAAAGCTGAGGTTGAGTACTAACCTTTCTGACCAATAAACCACCAATCCAGGAAAGGATTGTGAAGAAAATAAAGTTGGTGCCCAATGATATGTAAATGGAATAGCTAATTGTATGACAACAAGGGGAAAAGTAAATTTCCTCAGTTTTATCTGTTGATTCTAATGTCATATGCCCTAGAAACTAGGTCTAAGAGTCACACGGAGAAACACAAATTCCTTGGCTTGCCCCTGAATTACTAGGAAACAAACTGGGGGATTAATTATTGAAATCATTCCTTTTGACTCACATAGGTATACACAAAATGAATCTGTGATTTCTTTGGGGAGGGATAAGAGGATTGGAATAACAGTCACCGAACAACAAACTCATGCAACAAACCTGTGAAGGAGTTTTTGACTTTCAGTGGATACAGAACTTTGAAAATCTTCTAAGTCAGAATACATATAACAACTTAGTTCCTGCTTAACCTTTTGCTGTAATACTGGTGCTATGACCCTTACAGCATCACTAGGGAGAAAATGAGGTTTATTTTGTGCCTCTGGTGAAAGAATAAAGAGGTGCAGATTCAATAGACCTCAGAGCATCCCCTCTCTCAAGTAATCAAGTTAGTATTACTGATTGCTTTTGTTTGGTTTTGATGCAGGGGATGGAACCCAGGGCCTCATGCATGCTAAGCATATGCTTTACCACTGAGCTACAGCACCAGCCCTGCCTGTATTCAATATTGGGGAAAACTAAAGTGAGGCTATTATTTGTCTGCTTGCTATTCTAGAACACTTATTTATTTTTAAAAAATTATTATTGTTGAACTGGGGGAACATTGTAACATTTACAAAAATTCTTACAATGTATCATACTTGAATTCTCCCCTTCCATCATTCCCCTTTATCTTCCAACCCCTATTCCTCGAATACTTTCAGTTGATCTCATTTTTCCATTTAAATACATGAATATATATTATTTCCATCATATAATAGCATCCGGTCTTGAGAAATCATGTCTGCTTCAAAACTGAATCTCGTCTCAGAGACTTTTTATTGTTTAAAATCCATCTTCACATTCTGCTAATACTTTAGATTTCAGTTGTTTCTAGCAATGTGTCCAACAGCTAGCTTTGGAAATGACATGTAACAGACTACCACAACTCCTCTTTCTCATCTACCTCTTAATTCAACACTCATGTATTTTAGGAGAATGCTTTAAATTTGCCCCTGATTGCCTTTGTGCTTAGCCATGCCACATTATTGTCTTGTTGAAGCTACAATTTAAAGACATTCTCTTAAGATATTTATTCAGCATCTTTTTTACAAATAGCATTTATATCCACTGGTAAGAATTTGCTCTTATCACCATCATGTTTCAACTTACTAGCATCTAGCTAATAACAAACTCTGATGATATTGATGGCATACAATGTTATGCTAGGCATATTTGTTGCCTGTATTCTTTTCATTAGTGAATCTAGTAGGCAGATTTTCTATATATTCATACATACTAATAGGATGGTGCCAAGAACAAAACACACGTGCCTAAAACTTTCTCCTTTTTTTTTTTGAAATTGATTCATGGTTCAGAATCTTTAGACTCAGATTTTCAGTCATTTAACCCTAAAGAGAAAGGAGTAAGGTCCCCCAAGGAATTTCCTTAAACATGGCTATATCGTTTGCATGAGTAAAATTATCTACCCCCAGAGGTGTTCTAGTTTACCTTAGGATGTCCATTCATTAGCAGTCTCTGGCTTTGATAGTAAGTAACACTTAGAAAAAAACAACTTGTGTTTAGCTCTTTCCTCTGCCACTTAAGTAAAGAGGCAGTGTGGGGCAGGTCACCTTCTTATGATCCAGTTGAGTGAACTTCAAGTGTCTTTTAAATTTTTTAATGAGATAATTGGAGGTGAAAGGGCTTTTTCAAAGTGCTATGCAAGTGTTACTTGTTATTATATTGGAAATTGGGTATTATTGGCGATAGGAAGGGATCATTTACCTTGAAGATTTTTTTCTGCATTCATATCATCAGACCAAAGTTTATTGATTGCTGCCTTTATTCTAGGCATAGTAAGAAAAGATGGGACTACTAAGACCTCAGTCTGTTCCCCATCTTTGCTCACAGTTTAGTAGAAAGGCTGACCTTGAAATCGCACCATCCTGATTTTTTAACAAAGACTTCTACTTAGTATCCAGCACATTTCATTGCAATTATTCTTTACATGTATGAACATGATTTTTATTTACATTATAGGAAAGAGAAGGAATATAAATTTATTACGTGAGAATAGATATGTTTAAATTATTGCTAAATGTTAACATTTAATGTTTAAGTTGAAGTAAACAAATAAGAGATAGAATAAAATCTGTGCAAGTCCCCAAACAACTTTCTATAACTCTGTCATACACCTGTCCCACTTTCTGGCACTAGAAAGCTCAGAGGATGGAAAATTGCTAGCCCTGAATAGTCAAGAAGGTGACTAGCCAAATTCTAGAATATTCAAATTACTTGGGATGGTACATTGGCATACTTAACAAGCTGTTGCCATGCACCAGGGATCTCCCTCACTTGGCTCTAGAAAGTATGTGAGAAAAATCACTAGACTGGTAAAGGTCCTAGTGAGCTCACTTCATATTCCTCCCCAGGCAGATAGAGGAATTGTGTGCCTAACATTACCATCCTTAGACTCAGGAATGGGCAGTAGGGAAGTTCCCAAAGGGCAAAGTGCCAAAGGCAATTGTATTGGTATCCCCTAATAGCAGAAAACTCAGGACTGCAATATCTTGATGCTTAATATTGTACTGACTGATTACCTATAACTAGCAGGGTCACAACATGTCTACTGGCCTGACCTAGGGCTGAGAGGGTGGTCAAGTTGATGGAGTGGTGTAATGCCATGATGGTGTCCTGTTTGTCACGATGGAAAGGCCACACTTACCTGCTCAATCCCCATTTACTTTGTATTCTAGGATAGAGGTCAGGAAGACTATATCCCATCTGCCTATACAGCTGTGGTGTGTTGAAAGACCCCTGGATTTAAAGTAAGAAGATCTGGGTTTGAGTCTCAGTCTGTCACTTATTTTCTGTGTGACCTTGAGCAAGTCACTTCACCGATCTGAGCATCAGTTTACTTCTCTGTTTAACTGGGAGCATATTATCCGTCTCATGGGGTTGCTGTGAGAATTCAGTGAGATGGTGCATGTGGAAAGTGCTTTGTGGATGGACTATGGTTCAAAAGAAGCAAAGAGAAAGGTAGAGTGTGTGACAATTTGTTTCTTTTTTCAGGTATTCATCCAATGGTTTAAAAATCCAACAAAATGCATCAATAAATATGCAACTGCCTTCAAGAGAAACACACCCCTATTTTAATAGCTTGGATCAAAAGGACCTGGTGGGGTATTCATCCACAAGGGCCAGTTCTGTGCCCATCATCCCTTCAGTGGGTCTAGAAGAAACCTGCATGCAAATGCCAGGGATTTCTGAAGTCAAAAGCATCAAATGGTGCAAAAACTCCTACTCTGCTGACATTGTCAACGTGAGTATCCCAGTCAGCGATTGTCTTATAGCAGAACAACAAGAAGTGAAAATATTACTGGAGACTGTCCAAGAGCAGATCCGGATTCTGACTGACACCAGACGGTCAGAAGACTACGAACTGGCCAGCGTAGAAATTGAGGACAGTGCAAGTGAAAACACAGCCTTTCTCCCCCTGAGTCCCATGGCCAAATCAGAACGAGAGGCACAATTTGTCTTAAGAAATGAAATACAAAGAGACTCTGCATTGACCAAGTGACTTGAGACATAGGGATCTGTGCATTCTATGCTTTGCTCAACAGGAAAGAGAGGAAATTAAATACAAATTATTTATATGCATTAATTTAAGAGCATCTACTTAGAAGAAACCAAATAGTCTATCGCCCTCATATCATAGTGTTTTTTAACAAAATATTTTTTTAAAGGGAAAGAAATGTTTCAGGAGGGATAAAGCTTACCAGGAAAGCTTTTGGGTAGAATTCTGAATCCAATTTCACTTTTTCTTAATATTGTCCTCTTTGGCCTTTAAAAGATGTGGGCAATTCAAACCCCAGTCCCAAGTGCCACTGCTCTCAGAAAAGCAGTTGCGGTCACTTGGTTTCAAAGAGACAAGCTGTATTCTGGGTTGGATGTGACAGTGAGCAGGTAGCCTTTGCCATTTGGCTTATAAGTCCCAACCCCTAAATTTCTACTCACCCAAAACCCTCGTCATAGGTTATGTCATGTCAAGAAATGTGTTTTGTACTTCGTTTTTGGAGAATGGCACAAAAACGAATGGGAAAGAAGGTGGTGATAAAGGAATAATCAGGCAATCTTAGCTATTCTTGTGTGCCATCTCCCTCGGAAATTTGAAAGCACAGAACCTCAGAGGGAGAGTTGAAATTATTATAGAAAAAGAGACAAAAAAAATCACAATGTTGTGCCACTAAAATCATGCTAATAGAAATGTTTTTCTTGGAGATTGTTTAGAAGCTCTGAAGGAGCAATTCTCAGTGTGCGTGTGTGCCTGTGTGCACATGTGTGAGCGAGCTTGCAAGTGTGTGGACTTGCTCACGCGAGCACATATGCTATATGCACATGTGTTCATTGTGTGTATGTGTGTGCATGTGTGTGTGATTAAGCTTGCTAAAATTTGTTCTCAAACATCAGGGAATCTAATACTGAGAAAAATGTCCCTTTTAGATTTTTCACTTTAAATTATTCCATGAAATATAAAATTTGGTTAGTGAGCTCTTAAATCAAGGTTGTTTGCATGGTGGGGTGCTATAAAATTCTTGACTATGTCTAGAACATTTTCTGATGTGCATATTTTTGAAAGGAACAACCATTGGCTTATCAATGATACCAGGATCACAAAGTGAATTAATGGAGAATGTGTATTTATTTTGAATCATATCTACTTAAATTATTTACACAAGCCAATTATCAAATTGACAGTTAACCATTTTCTTTCTCATCATCCTCATTACTATTTATTTTATAGCAAGTCTACTATGTGTGGACCAAGGCATTGGCTTCTGTGGTTAACATGGAAAGAATAAATTGTTAAAATCACAAAGCCCAGACTATTCAGTTCACAAGAAATCCTCTCCAAAACAGCAAATTGTGTTGTATGTTCATTTGGAATAAAGCAATATTTTTACCACTGCTAAGGTGAACTGAAACCTCTCCTGGAGATTCGTCTGTTTTATTTTCCCTTACTTTCATGGAACATTCAAGGAAATTAGTGTTCACAGACCCAGTCTTTTTCCAATGATTGGTGGTGTTGAGTTGTTATGTTTACACTGTTTTAAATAAAAAGGCACAGTATTTGAAAGATATAAAAGATTTCTTTTTACTGTAGTTTTGGAAAATCTTGACTAAAATTTCTTTGTGGAAGACTCACATTCCATGGAAAAGGAATAGAACTATTTCTGAATCAGGCAGTGAAAATATACAATTCTGATTTCAGGTTAAGTTGTTTCTGTTGAAAATACATTGCAAATTGCTCTTTGGGATGATCCATTAATAACAGACATAATATCATCCAGGGAAAAGAAAAGAACACTACTTTAAAAAATACCAAAATTGCTTAATAGAATGTCATGGTCTGAAATATCAGAAACTCTTTGGTAGAAATGCACTTTATATTTAATGAAAACTTATGTGATGGCTATTACTAATAATAACTATTAGTTGCCCCATTATGGTTTTGTTGACTTGAATATAGAGGTAATACTGTTGGAGTTTTCAAATATGAAGTTTTGATGTTTAGACCATCTAATTTCTTATTTAAAAATATTTTTGAGAAATTTTTAGAAAGATGGCCTTAGCAGGTATACAAAAAAACAAACAAAATACATTTGTTGAGTATCCCGTATGGTATTGTGTTGAAATTTAACACAATTGTCAAAACAACTGGATACACTCACTAGTCTATTGAAGTCAATTTTGTTCTTGTTTCCTTTTTTTCCATACAATGTTAACCTGTTGCTTTTGTAAAAGATGCATTCTGAAGTCACCTAATTAGGAGAATATGTACTTGCTCTCTGTGCATGAATTATTTTAGCAAATTATTTACATGGAAAAAATTTTGAGATCAATGAAACTTCAGTCTGATTCTAATACCTTATTTTTTAAAAAATGAAGATGAAGCATCTATCTTACGATTATACTACAACCCCCTTCCCTGTACATTCTAAAGAACACAAATGTTAGATCCATCCAATAGCAGTGTGATTTAAACTTCAGAGGTACAGTTACTTTCTTGACTAGAAAAGGCAAAATCCTACACAAAAGAACAAAAATTAATATCTACCTTCAGTGGTCACTTGTTTTCTCTTGATCTAAGCTCCAAGTGTGTATTTTTGAACATCAGCTGACAAATGATGAAAACATGAAGACTTTCAAAGTTAATTTAACGTGGCAAATACTGGAGCCATCAGAACTCTGTCCTTCTCACTCAGGTGCCTACAAGGAAGTGCTTACTTTGATTTGGCTTCATTTTCCTTGTCTTTATCATGTGAATGCAAATTTGGAAGTTTGTAATTAAATAGTTTGCGTATTCTGGAGAATGAATGTCACCAATTATTTTTTAATTTGAATCACTTTCCAATATGCTTTTTTAATATAAAACATATTATTCTAAATTGCCAGTGATGATTGTGGCAGACTGTTTTTCAAAATATGACCAATCTTCTGCTAGTAAGAAATAGAAATGACATTGGAGAATTAGCATCAAAATTTTCCTCCTGATTCCCTGTGTACATTAAGTACTTTGTGTCACAATATTCATATTGCTATAGACTAAGGTAATTTTACCATGTCTTCAAGGATTTCCATTTTTTCTAAGTAGCAATAACGAGATTTCTGGAGAAGGAAAGTGCAGCTTATAAGACCTCATAAGATTAATTTGTTTTGATCACAATAATATATCAGTCCTCCCAAAAAAGAGAATGGAAGGGCCAAACAGACTGCAAAATGTCCATGGCTTCTGGAATGAATGACAGCTACAATTTAGGCAGGGCCTCTGGTGACCATGGATAATTCTGTCAGTAACCAGGACTCCATCAGAATATGTTTGATGCACACAGCCATCACTGAACACCTTCCTGCCATATGGTGCTATTGGAAACCATAACTTCTGTGTATGTGTGTGTGTGTGTGTGTGTGTGTGTGTGTGTGTGGTGTGTGGCAGGGACATTGGTCCCTTTGATTCCAACCCTGTAAACCTGAGACGAGTGCTATGAAATATTTATCAAATGAGTATACAGTATACCTAGGAACACAGTAGGAAGGGTGGGATTTTTATTTGATCTTTTGGTACCTGGGAAACATTTTATATATAAAAAATACTTTTTATTATTATTCAATCAAATAGATTCATTACAGTGTTTTCAATGGATAGCATGTCTACACTGCTTTTGTATCTTGTCTTCAGTAGTTCAATCCTCATCCAGGCAGGACCAGCACAAGATTTCTGGGTTATTACCAGTTCTAATACATCCTAATATGCCCTGGAAAATTAGGCCTTCAAATAAGCTTTATCTCTTCCTTTTTCATTCTTCCTTTCACCTTTAAAGAAATACTGAGGGTAAAGGAAGAAATTCATTCATATCAATATTGTTTCCTACTGTGACTCTACTCACATATATATAATATACATATATATATGTATATTAAATTTAAGTGATTAATAGCTTTATTTTTCTTAATTTGACAAATATCAGTGTGATCACCTTTTGGAATGCTAGTGAAATTAAAGAATTTAGCAGCCAGTCAACTTTTCAGTTCCTTCTCTTCTTAGACAAATAGAAATATCCTTGGGTTGGAAAATTTACAAGACCCCAGAATAAAATCTGCTAGATTGTCTCATAGAAATTAAATTTAAATGATGGACATAAATGATTGCTGTCTCTACAATGTATAATTATCTCAAATGTATTTTTACAAATTTAACCTAAACAGGTACCTTGACCTCTGGTGACCACTGGACTCTAGTAAGGACAGAGTGTGTGTAGTAGGTAGGAAGTACTAGATATAATGTTAGATACCCCAGGGAAAACAACTGTGGTGAGAGCAGACACAATCTAAATAATAGAGAGCAGGTACTATCCCTTTGATAATTGTTTGTCATGAATACCTGTATTGATTGCAAATGTATTATTGTCTATGAAAGAGTTGTGTGATAAAAGAAATCTCTTATTGTTTGTAATTAATTAGAAAATCTTTATAAGGAAAGTCATCTTTTTAAAAACCTCTAACTTATACATAAGAATTACTCCATAACTTCATTTGCCAAATAAGGCAAGTGATCTAGTTCGTCTTGGATTTTCCTTCCAAATTGAAATACGTTATTATCTGGTCATCCTAAACCAGACTACCAGGTCAGTTTGTAACTTAGGCATTTTTACACAACTATTTTAAAAGATAATGCCCATAAATCTATCTCACTAAGTGTTCAAAACAGTTGGAAACTATATATCAATCTATGGATAAGATTGACATTTATAATAGCTCATTTAACTTCCATGGAAAAATAGGATTTGATTTTGGTTATTTTTAAAGTAAACTTACCTAGTACAAATAATAAAGAAGAAATAGCCAAGAAAATAAAGAATTCCAAAGATTGAGAATCAGTTATTAAAATTTGGTTCAGGTTTGTTTTAAAGAAAATGTAGGCCAGCTACTCAGGAGGCAGAGATAGGAAGGTTACAGTTCAGGTGTGGCCTGGGCAAACATTTAAGAGATTATCTGAAACAAAGTAAAAGAAAGAGCAAGGTAGAGGCATGGTTCAAGATGTACAGTGCCTGCCCAGCAAGAATGAGGCCCTGAGTTCAAACCCCAACATGCCAAAAATAAATAAATAAAAGAAGAAAGAAAGAAAGAAACATGACTATTCATCAAAGACAGTATAAGGGGCCCTCTAGAGAAGGTATGAGACCTCAAATATATTCCCATTTACAGAAGCAGTATATAACTATTAGTAAATATGAGAAATAGAAGATATCAATTGATGTGCTCGATTATTTGCACCTCAAACTTTTTCTTTTGAGATAGGGCCTTCCGATGGAGCTCTGGATGGCCTCAAACTCACATCCTACTGTTTCATCTTCTCAAGTGCTGAGATTACAGGTAAGCACCACACTTGGTGCTTCTTAAAATTCTTAATAGAAACTCTCCTAATAGGAGTGAATAAATTCTCTAGAGATACTTTCTCATGTGGTTCAAAATAATCTTTGGGAGCACAATACATACAAAAAATCCAGGTTTACTTGTTTATTTAATTTTGGTTGTAATAATTGTTCTTCAAATATCATCCTGAGTAGCACTGATTCATATATGATTTGTCTTGGTCACGGTCCTAAAGTCTGAATTATTTCTTAGTCTTTAATAAAACAATGCAAAATGTTAAACAATTTGAATCAAGGGCAGTAAATTTCACTTGTGTTTTATTTTTAAATTTATAAGGATTCTATGAAGTACTTTGCAAAATTGAAGTATATTTTGTTCTTGTTTTTAATGTATTTGGAGGTATGATCAACCAGTAAGACAATAATGATATTCTTTACACTGAAGCTATCTTTTTTCAGAAAATAAATTTAAATTAAAAGGGCTTTAAAAATTACACAAACACAAAGCATATACAGTGTGTTCAAACTCAATGACATGGAAGACCTTGGATTCAGATATCTTTCATAGGACCTGCATGCAAGAAGAAAGTACAATGGTTACTGTTTAAGGTTTGTTTTTCAGAGTCTTCTTTTGTGTCTATCAATAAAGGTCTACAGGACAGATATGTTTGTTCAAACTTAAACAAGTGGAAGACCATCAAATCTCACCTTAAAAATAACTACATATTTACTGGTGGCCACTGTGTATAGTGAAAGATTCTTAGAGGGAGATTGGTTAATTCTGTTGCTTTTTCAAATACATAATTGTACACTTTAAATAAAAAATAAATTCTCTAGTTCTTAATAGCTAATATGGTTTTGACCATATTTTAGGAATGTAAATAACATACTGAAGAATACACGAAACTGCCAGAACATTTTCAACTGTCATTTAAAAAATTTTGAAAAACAGTGTCTTGTGCCTCTGATAAAAATTTTGTCCCAAGGAGTGTACATGTATGTCCTTTATTTTCTTCTAAGAAACCATTTCAAAATGACAGCAAGTACTCTGTGGGAAATGAAGGCTATGGGAAATATACTACATGTGTGTCTCTCACTGTCGCAGTAGAGTTTACTTCCATTGTATCTGCATTCTGTTTGAGGGGTGGTCTATCATAGTGCTAATTAAACAGTAAGACATGAATTTAATAATCAGTTTGCATCTTAATGTCATCAGGTAAATTTTCTGCAGAGGGAAACCTAGACTACCATTTCCTTTTTAAGTCTCATAGCATTTATCGAAGCTGGACTTTCAGATTCCCTTAGGATGTGTTCTTAGTGCATGTACCTCTTATCTCATTTCCCTTCTATTAAATAGGGAATTTTCAGCTATAATGAGAGACCAATGTGATTTTGTGGGAAAAAAAATAGCTTTGCTCATTTTAATTGTGTTAGTGAAGGGATAAACTAGGAACCTTTCAAACATAGATGATAATAAGGTTCATGACTTTAACTAATGTATTCTCATAAACAGACATAGCCTAAGGCCTGTTAATTTTCTTTATATTGTGAACAGAATTTTCAACCTTGAAATTGTTTCTTAAAACAGGATTTTCCATTTTGTAACAGAAAAACAAAATCTTTCATTTATGTAAAAGAACAAAACAATAAAACCAAGTGATACTTCTTTAAAACAACTAATTTAAAAAATCATGTTTGTAAAAGCTTCAAGTAAAATATTAATTTATTGAAAATCAAATAAAAGTTAAGGTTATAAATATAAGAAACTATCAGGCAAATGCTTTACGTAATAAAGTGATTTTTTTCATATCTCTTTTTGTTAGGCCAGACTTTTCTTTCTATACATTATCTAATTTTTGTAGAATTATCTACTGAGCTTTAACTATGCTTATTAAGCTCACACATTTATGCTAAAATGTCAACTTGTAACACCTATTCTAATTTCACATAGTTTATGAAAATCTGTGTTTAATATGGAAAAATAGGTTTATGAAAAGAAATAATCATCTTTTAACCTGTCCTTATTTTCCCATTGACAACTTTCACTGAATGTTCCATCTTTTAAACTAAATGTAGAAAAAACTATTGGATCAAATATGGAAACAGATGCAAATATTTTTTGAAAATTAGAAGGTGGGACACAGACAAAAAAACCTTAGTCTTCCTTGGATTCCAAAAACCTGAATATCTGAAAATCATAATATAGATTTTGAGAAATACAGCATCCTTTCATTTAAAAAGGAGATTGGGGTTAGGAACCTTTGATATGTTACAGCTAAAAAATAATATGAATAAACATTGCTGTGAGTCCTTTCTTTACTGAAAAAGAAGGGACAAGTAATCGATGTCAAGAACAGTTTTACAAAAGAGGTAGACTTAGAGAACAACACATATTTGCTTTGTATTTTAATCATTTTTTTAAAAAGTTAGTGTTAGTAGAAGTGTGTAAAAAGAAAATAATCAACCATAATTAACCAATTATGCAAAGTTCATAAGATGTGTCATTTCATGTTTTATTTTCCACATATGTGTATATTTTTTATTTTCCCATAAATGTACTGTCCCATGTTTTCTTTGTAAAAATTTCATTTATGGTTATGTAATTTCCAGTTTTTTCTTGTATTATAATTTATTTTAGATAGTCTTGTATCATCTGACATTCAAATTGTTTCAATTTATTCATAACTACAAGTAATCCACAAGTTCTATTTTAATATGTTATTTTTCTTTATTTTGGAGGGAAACTGCAGATCCGTAAATGAGTTTCATAGGATCTGTAAACACTTGAAATTGTAAGTAATGCTGTGTCTGGGTTAACATGTGTTATTTTTTGGTGGGAGTAAAAGGTCTATAACTAAACATTGCATAAGTTTTGTAAAGAAATCTGTGAACCTCAGTGATAAAGAACAATTCCTTTAAATCATTTCATGGTTACTTCTTGCAAGAAATGGTATGGGTGCATCAATGAGTATGACCATTTTGAACATCCATTGTAGGCACTATTCAATCATTTTTGTTTTGGAACTTTTTGTTTCTTACTTAATTTGCATAGTAATATAACATATTGTGGTTAAAATATAACTGATTTTGTGTGACCAGAAATGCAGCCTTGTAATAAAGCTTAATTTTGTTTTCTAATTAGAAAAACATTACATGTTAACATATAAAATATATTGGAAGAAAATAAAAATCATCATTGGGAGATAATGACTATTAATATTTTACCATATTTTCTTCTACACTTTATATTGAATAAATACATACATGCTACATATATCATTTACAAAACTGCAGTCATCTAGTACTTAAAATGCTTAGTCCTGCTTTATTAACTTTAAATATCACCTGTGATTATTTCTTCCATTAATAAATTATCTTTACACACATTTAATGGCCTACATAAGCAACAGTCATTTTTAAGAAGATTTTAAGACACACATTATTCAATTGATGGTTTACTATCTTGACTTGTGTCAAAACCGAACATTTTATCTATATTGCTGTATATTATAGTTTTCTTGGTATTGGCATATTTCCAAGTACAGACAGACACTGATACTAGGTTCTATGACAGTATATATTTTTCTTTTTGGTTCTTCACTGAAAGATTTTGATCACAAAATAAAAATATTTTGCTAATATGGGCAAGTTTGAAAAAAAATTCGAAAATCTTAGGGAAACCTCTGCATAGCTGACTAAAGTCATACTTTCTAATCATGTCAAAATAAGTGAAGAAGAAATACTAGGAAGAAGACAGGAAAGCGGAAGAAAACTATTTTTTAAGTGGCATTGACTTTAAAACCTGGGAAGAGTGACATTATCATAAAAGCAAATCATTATAAAGAACTGAGGATAAGCATGGCATTAGTTTATTTACATATAGTCACCTATTTATTCATAGTATTACTCATAATAACCCTATGAAGCAAATATCACTTCATCCCCATTTCACAGACAATGAAACTAAGACAGAGAAGATGAGAAACATGCCTGTGATTACACAGATAAAAAAATGTAAGCAACTGGATTTCAACCCAGAGTTTGTGCATCTACCCTTTCTCTTCCTTATCATTTTTTTATGAGAAATTGCTAATAGTTTAACCGTCCAAGCCAGAGAATAATCTTAGACTTGGTGAAGGTGATTCTGTCTCTAGTTCACCAACCCAATAGAATGGATATATCAAATGACAGAATGAAGGTAGACCATAGAACCAATAAATGAGACTGGAGGCACCCAATTTTGTGGGTGATTTGAAATTCTCACATGCAAAATATGGTGATCACATAGTTAGTAATATTACCACTTCTTATACCAAATAAGAAGTGGCATGAAGGAGACGAGAAGGACTTCACCCATTGCCATGGCCAAACTTTCTGCTTCTTCTATCAAGAATGGGAACCAATTGTCCTCAGATCATGTATGTGAACATGCCAAGAATCACCACTGTGTGGTGGCACTTTCTTATCCCTTCACTTCAAGGTACCAAATCCCCAAAATGAGGTGATAAATTAATATCCATCAGCCTCAAGCCTGAGATTAAAAAGGAGGATTTTTTGTGCAAGTTGGCTGTCAATAGAAGAAATAAAGAAGATTCATCTGGACTCCCCCAATCCATCCTGTTAGACAGAAGCTCTAGAGAAACCACTACACACCCAAGGCAGAGAGATCATGATCTCTTTCAATAGGGATATCTTGAAACCATTCTGTCATGCAGGCATAAACAAAGGCTGAGCATATCCCTTCCAGCATACAGAGGTCAAAATGAGATTTGCTTTAGTGTTATACCTTAGAAATAATCTGCTATTGTATCAAAATATAAATATTTACACTCAAAAGAAACAAAAGGCTGAGATAAATGAATGACTGTAAGAAAAAAGATTACTACAATATAAGGGAGAAAGTCAAGGAAACTTTTTAAAAGATGAAGAAACAAAGCAGAACCGAACATGACGGAATTAGTAAAACAGAAATTTCTCAATGTAAAATCTGACCCAGGAGCACTAAAGTTGAAAAAAAATGAGTGACTACTTTCCTATTTTTCCACCTTAATAGCCAATGTTTATTTAAAAGTTTTAAAATAACAAATAGGAAATATTTTTAAAATATTGAATACAAAAAAAATAATTATCTTCCAATTAACAAGTGTCAAATAGAATGTAAAAGATTCTGTTATGGGAAATTTAGAAAATCAAAATAAGGTATTTTAAAAACCAGCCAAAGCTATATTTGGAGGGATCCTCAGTGTTAAGCTAATAAAAGATTAAAAAGATAAAGAAGCGTTAAAGTAAGAACTCAGCTGAGAGAGTGAGAAAATAATACAATCCACTTTTTAAAATACAGGCAGAAAATTATATATTCAAAATTTAAGAAAATAGTGGAATTAATAACTAAAGAAGATATAGATGCCAAATTTGGGAAATGAATAAAAGTGAGAAATAAAAATAAACACAATTTGTAAATCACAAATATGGAAATTCTATTAAAATTATTGTTCATCATTGTATCTGTACTCTTGAATGTCAAGCCTGGGGATAATGAAAGATCAAAAAACTGGCCGGAGCTTGCCTGATGACAGAGATATGGGGGTAGGGTGTGTGTGTGTGTGTGCTCTTATCTTATAATCACAATGCATGATCCTCTTTACTCTGGGGCCCTGAGGCAAGAAGGACTACCTGAAGAAGCATTGTGACTACAAAAGACAGCCTGTGTGGCTGTGTTTGTAAAAACACTGTGTGGCTGTGTTTTTACTACCTGTGTGGTAGTAAAAAGCTAAAGAAGGGCCAGTGTCAGTTATACCAGCTATGTCAGGTGAGCTACATGCTAGATCCCCAGATTGAGGTTCTCCAACACCAAAATATGTGCTCCACAAGAAAAAGCTACGAACTTTTTGGACTCCTTCATTCAAAAATGGAATTCGTGCCTGCTTGTTGTCTTCCTATTTCCTCACAACCCGAGTCTCACTGTGGGATCAGATACCATAGTCAGCAAATGGGAAAGAAGAGGAGTAAGGAAGAGAGAACCAGTTTCTCCCATGAGACATTCAGGTCTATTTCCTATAAGTATTGGGATCACAAAACCTTATTCTTTTGCTAAGAACATTTAGGATTTTGCTATATTAATGTTTGATAGAACATTCTTTGGGAACAATATCATGATAAATACACATACACAAAATCTAAGGAAATACCTCAAATCGGCTATAAATAAATCATTTTGATGGGATTTATTTCAGCAGTTTGAGCACATTTTCATATTAGTGCATTCAGTAGTATGCTTCATCTCCATAGACAGTAAGCCTCAGATGCCACTCAATTTCCATTCTTGAATAATAATAAATTCCTGTTTAGTCAATCAGAGGAAAATGGTTCTTTAACAAAACAAATCTAATGGTCATCAGTAGACAAGGCAGTTGTACATTACATTCATTTCTGTTACAGCAAAGAACAATGCTATTCTTCCACTATTGCTACTGATAGTTAAGGTAGATGAGTGTGACCTAGCAATAAGAAAGTATGAAGTAAAAAGATACAAATATGGTAAAGGAAGAGTATGAATGATACAAAAGAAACTTCAAAAGTCAACAGAGTGACACTGGGATTTCAGTGACAAGACTATGGAAAAAATACAAAAAAAAAAACCTAGAAAATATAAGGAAAATAAGATCCATCTTGAAGTATTAGCCTAATATACATCATTTTCAAATGAAACTAAGAAAAATAATAAATATGAGAACATCTACTAAATTATATAAAGTTGAAATATTCTTAAATATTATTCCAAATATTGAATTAAGAATGTTGGATTAAGGTGAATGACAATTTCATAACATAAGAAATAAATTTACATGCCACATGCTACCCATCTTTTCTCTATCCATACATAAGTAAAACAAGCCTAGCAAGACAATAGGAAGAAATCCAAAAATGCAACTACAGACCAACAACTAGATTTTGATACATCAGTAAGACATATTAGAACTGACTTATTAAACATCATGCTTTAAAAGAAAATTGCTTTAGAAATTGTTCTCTATAAACTTTCAGATGGAAACAAAATATTAACAATGGTTATTTCTCTGTGAAGGATGTTGAGAATTTTGTACAATTTTCAACATTTTATTTTTTTAATAATGGACATATTTTAATTTTATATTCAGAAAGTGCATTGTGTATCATTTTTAACAGTCCATTTTAGGGCAACCCATTTCAATGTTCCTGTAAAAGTAATGACTGCTTTCTATCCCTGGAATCCTAATTAGCACATTGTTTATGGTATTTTCTTTGAAGGGATTTGCCTTAGTCTTTGCCATAACTGTTCGGTTTAACTGGGGCTTCTGTTCTACTCCTCTGCATTATAACTAAGTGTTTGTTGTGGAGAGGGCTACAAGAAGCAGGACAGTATTATATTCTCCCTGAGGTCTCCTGTTTTCCTGAGACTGGAAATATTTGCTCAATACTCCCCAGTACTCAAATTATTTCCCTCTCAGTTTGTTTGCACTCAGGGGCAAATGGCAGTTTTCCTGTCTATAATTTTCCAACTCAGAAAGCTTATAAATCTTTTGCCCATTATTTAATACTTGACATATAATTCCCAAAATCAAACCATCCATGAAAAGTGCTGGCCTCTAGCAAGCTAGAGAACTGTATCTATGCTTTCAATATCCTAATAGCTAAGAATGGATTTGAGGTGCCTCAAAACATTCTTGAAAATCATATGCAATACTGACTTTGTTAAGAGAATTCTATTTGTCCTTAATAAGATGATATTAATTATTACTCTTCCCCAAAGCAGAGTTGAAATATGCATTCAAATGTTTTGTTCTGGGGGGAGAGGGTGAGGGGTGGTGGCAGGGGAGCAAAATGACCCAAACAATGAATGCACATATGAATAAATGAATAATAAAAAATTTTTTAAAGTCTTTGTTCTTGGAAGTCTGATTATGGAGAAGGCAGAGCGTCAAGGAGCTAGAATCAAGAATGTGATCAAGTATTAGAGGCCGTAGGACATAACAGAAAAAATATGATGCTGATAACCAGTCATAGTGCCGCTAAACAAGCATCTGCTTGTGTGGTGAGGAGAGTAATGGCTTCATCTTGTGAGATCACTGACCTTGTCATTAAAACCCAAGATGGCCAACTTTTCCTGTGCAGAGTGACTAGGAAGACAAAATGGTGAAATAGTTCTCTGTACAGATATAACATGTTTATGTGTCTGCTTCCTGCCTTCCCTCTTTCTGTTCCTTTTCCATAGTCTTTATTAAGTGTTTACTATATGTGATATGTAGTTCTAAGGGCTGGAGATACAGTGGCAAATAAAACAGACAAGGTCCTTATTGTCATGGGGCTAGAATTCTGTGGCAGAGACAATGGATGAGAAAGCAATTTAATAATACAATTTTGGCTGATGATTGAAAACCTTAGGGAAATTGGGAACATGGTGGTAGGAGTGGAATTACAGAGAGCTACTTAATACAGAATACACAGAGTATTGAAAAAGCTACTCCTGAGGAGTCAGGATAACTCTAGGTGATGATCATACATGTAAGAGAGCTGATGTGTTGTGATTTGGGTAATAAAGGTAATATTGAGGAGCAGAACTTAAGAATTCTACTTAATGTTTTACAAACATTTTATTATGATAATTGGAATTGTGGCCAAAGCTTACTAATAATTTTATAACATTATTGGTTAATAAACCAAATGGTCCAAACCTACTCTGTTCATGGTGAGTTTCTGAGAAAGCACCAAGAATAACGGTGTGGGTGTGGATGTGCCACAAAGGATATCTTCAAGCTACAACAATATGGAATCGGGTGATATGTCATTTACTAATTATGATGGTTTAGAAAGATCTTTCTTAGAAGGACATATTTAAGCAATATTAATCACATAATATTTTAAGAGATGTTAATGGCACAAAGATTCTGATGTGAAGAATGGTGAAAGGAAGGTAGTAGAAATATAATACACAAAATTCCTTAGACTATATCTTCATCAGTTCAGGGAAGAGAAAGGAAGCCAGTGAGGCTGCAGGCAAATGGGTAAATAAACCTGAGTGACAGACAAGATTTAGATCATAGTAGAGCTCTATAGCAAGGGTTGAGTTCAAGGGCATGTGAAAGATGCTAGAGGGCCTACGGAGTGAAGCACGAAGATCAGATTATGTTGTCCTCCCCTTGAGCCCAGGAAATCACTCTGATTTCATATGAAGAATAGAGTAGAGAAGACAAAAGTTGGAAAGTGAGGAGAAAGAGATTGTTTCATAATTAGAAGATTTACTTATGCCTGCTAGAGACAGAATATATGGGAGAAGATGACAATTAAAGGCACATTTTGGAGATAGAATTAAGATATTATATTGGGTTGATATGAAGTAAAGAAAAGGAAGGAAAAACTCCTAGACACCTGACTTTAGTGATGCTGGATGAAATGTTACTTTACATGAAAAGAAAGATAAGGATATGGCTTGCCAAGGAAAATGCATAGTGATTTATTGTGAAAGACTTTAGACCAATAATTCCAAAGAGTCTGAATAATTTAGGAGCATTAAGAGAAAGTTAAGTTTAAGTTAAGAATCTCTGTGTTACTCATGTTTACTGCAGCACTATTCATAATAGCCAAGCTATGGAAACAGCCAAGATGCCCCACTACGGACGAATTGATTAAGAAAATGTGGTATTTGTACACAATGGAATTTTATTCAGCCACAAAGAAGAATGAAATTTTGCCATTTGCAAGTAAATGGATGGAACTGGAAAACATCATCTTAAGCAAAGTTAACCAGGCTCAGGAAGCCAAAATTCCTATGTTCTCCCTTACATGTGGATTATAGACCTAAAACAAATGCAGGTATATTATTGGACATGGGTCACACCCTAAGGGGAGAACTCACAGTGGAGGAATAGGGAAAGGGAAGGAAACCTAAAACTTGAATGTGGTTGATGTGCTTACTGTAGAGGAGTGAATAAAGTAATCTTAAACTGGCAGAGGCCACTATGGGAAGGGGACAAGGAAGTAGTAAAGAGGTCTGGCAGAGATGAACCACTGTGGGTTGCAATACACAAGAACATGGAAGCAACACTTGGAATCTTTTTGTATAGCTATCTTTATCTCAAAGTAGCAAAATGCTATGTCTTTCTTATTATCTCTTATGTTTTTTCTCAACAAAATCAGAGAACAAGAGGATGGAACAGGTTCTGCCTGGAGGGAGGGAGGAGTGGGTAACATGTACAATGTGAGTATTAAAAGAAAAGAATGTGCATTAGCTAAAGAGGGTAAGATTGGGTTCCATCAGGAAGTTAAGACTATAAAACAAAAAAAATCTAACACTAGAAGCTTAAATATGAAACACCATTGATCAAGAAAATGAACAAAGAACCACTATGGCTTAAGCAGGAAGAGGAAGCAAGGAAGATAAAAAGATATAGTAAGGTTGCAAAAATGGAATATAATGTAGATGAGGAGGGGGATAAGGAATAAGGTGATGAAGACAATGAAGCTCAGAGCTTGGAAAACAATTGCTAGGAGTTTTTAGCATTTTGCTAAAGTTACATGGGCTAGGTTGAATCATCCTGAATTTTCCAAGTTTTAAAATAACATTGGTTTAGTTCGGCTTCCTGTTTAATATGTGTTTTTGATCAAGTGAGTCCTCCATTCTGTACTGGCCTCTTTCTGAAATTTTTGATGCTGCCCTCATTTGGGGTGTTGCCACATCAATATAGGAAAATAAAGGGTGCCAACTACTCCCTAGTCTTAAAGCTTCTGGCAAGAAGTTAACAATATGAGTCATGTTTTATTGATTGAAGCAAGCAATATATTCTTGCCTAATAAAAGGGTCTAAGAAAAGGCAATTCGCCAGGCACCAGTGGCTCATGCCTATAATCTTAGCTACTCAGGAGGATTGCGGTTTGAAGCAAGCTGGGGCAAATAGTTCCTGAGACCCTATCTGGAAAATACCTAACACAACAAGGGCTGGTGGAGTGACTCAAGGTGTAGGCTCTGAATTCAAGCTCCAGTACTGCAAAGAAAAGAAAAGGCAATTCAACATATTTGGTGGACCCTACTTGCCTACTTTAGTTGGATTATCTCATTTAATCTCACAAAGTTATAAAGTAGGCACTAGTTTTTTTCCATTTCTTCTGTGAGAAAGCTGAACTGTAGAAATGCTAAGTAACATTGTTTTAAAGAGGATAGGTCACAGACATACTAATGGTGGGTCACAATTGAACTCAGAGAATATGGTCTGAACTCTGAGCTATCCTACCTGTGTGACCACCTGAGGGATCTGAACTATTTTCTGCATTGTAGCAAAATATTATAAATGTTTGAAGGGTAGATTGTTAGATTTATGTGTGAAGAAATAGTGTGTATAAACTTTAATATAAAACTCCAAATAGTCACAAAAGTTAGCTTTCTTACATGGATATTTATAATAAGTCACAATTCTTCAGGGAGGTAAAAGCAGTCTCAAGTCAATTTTGAGCAATTATTTTCATTGATGAGAAATGGGACCATAGACAATTATTTGCTTGAAATGATTACTATCTGCTGATGCTTGTATCTGCTGAGATAGTCTTAATTTTGGACACTTTACTCTGTCAGTATAAACTGCTTCCTAGCAGCATTGCTCTTTTGAATCTGTGATTACCTATCTCAGTTAATTTCAGAGCACTTGTTGGCTCAGTGGAACAGACATGCTGCTGCCGTGAACATGTGTCTGGAAGTTCTCCATTTAGGAATTTCACTTGAGTGTTAGAAACAGGAAGAATGCACCAACACCACCGACACCAAATGTTGTCTAGGTCAGGGCTTTGTGGAAGCTTCATACTGATGTCAGGAGTCAGATGCCTTATAGTTCTCTTCTTTGTCCTTGGGGTGAGACTCTCATTTTCATGCTGCTTATTCCATGAGTTGTTTTTAAATACTTATTGCTTAAATCACTTTTGGGGTATTGTGATGTTAGTAAAAGCAAGTAACTAACTTAGCTCCTTGATTTCAAGTTAACAGATACCAACTCAAGTCTTTTTGAGGAAAACCAATTTATTGTAATTATGTAGGGATATCTATCTCATGAACTCAAGGGCATTAATGCCACTGGGTCTCACGAAAGACTGGGACAAGATGCAGGATGGATATAAGCAAAATCAATGGTGCTCTCAAGCCATCTTCTTACAATTAGTCAATTTGTTCTACTCTGTAACATACACAACTATAAATGGCTTGCACTTTCCCAGATTTTACATCTGTTCTATTTAATGTACTACCTATCTTAAGACAGTTTTCCAAATTCTTAGAAAAAGGAGTACTTGGGAGCCTGATGTTGACCACAGATGATATTGGAAAAAAGGCTTATTATGAGTAAAGGAGGCAGCAGTGAGGAGAGACAGCTTCCTGACAATGGAGGATGGTGAAGTAGCCCTTCTCTGTCCTTCTTCCTGTAGATCCATGCCTGTCGTCTTGGAGGAACATTGTTCCAATTTGTAAGCATTGATTTCAGTGAGAATTTGCTTTTCACCCTTAGCCTACTTTCATACTTTGGACCAGTACTCTTGCAAAATAGCTTGGAGGCAGGACATCAACAAAAGCAAAAAACAAAATCCCTGGTGTCTGCAGGAAGCCTAAATGAACATACTCAAAATCCTAAACAAGTTAGAATTTGCATTAAAACTTCCAAGATCTATATTTGTCCCTACAATTTTTTTAAATAGTTCCTAATTCTAACAACTCCACTACCTTGGAATTGCAGAGCATTAGGAAGTCAATATACTCCTTTGACTACTTATACTAAATGGATTTTCAAACAGGAAAATTATTTATATACCATGTTAGAATTTGGTGGCAAATTTGAAAGGAATTGATGTCTTTTTAATGAAGTATCACCTTAAGTGGCTGCATTAATTATTTCTCTCAGTATCATTAAGGTGACTAAAAAGTTGTTTACACTAATAGATATGTAGGGAGCATTTTCATTTCCTTCTTAAGTGTCTTCTCATTAGTCATTTCTCAAAGGAGGCAGAAATGTTCCAGATATGCTTCATGTATGGGTAGAAAAAAAAAAAACTACTAGAATTTTATTAAATACTGACTTTATAACAGTAGGATTATAGTGAAAGAATGGTTTAAATTAATCATTAATTGTTGTATGTCACTTTTGGAGAAGCTGCCATAAACTCACCATAAAAAATAATTTTATTTTAATTATGTATAAAACAAATATATAATTATATGAATATAGTTTTAAAGTACAAAATTCCAATGACAGACTATCAACATTTTTTTCCCTTTGAGCTACAAACTCTGATCTTCCATTTTCTCTTTAAAAGAACCCAGGCCCCTGAAAGGATTTGGTTGGTTTTTCAGGGGTGGGTAGAAATGCACTGAAGGTTGTGCTTGAGCAAGAGAGGATAACTCAGGAAAAGGCTCTCTGAAACCAGAAAGAAGGGCAGAAATGTGTGAATGCCATAGCAGGATTTTACCGTGTCCGGTACTGTACCTCAGAGGAGGCAGGAGCCCCTCCCCCACACGCCGTGGTGGCTACTTGGATGTCTATGATAGTTCAACTCTTAGCCCCTCAGCTTGAATCAGATATTTTGCATGAGATCAGCTGGGCTCAGTGTGCGTCAGAGCTCTAAGAACTCCCAAAAGATGTGGACCAGCATTCCATAGGGCTTCACATAACAAGAAAGTGAGGGTAACTTCAGAAAACCAAAAGCTGGGCTTTCTCATGATTTCATGGCTTCTGTGCATGGTACGTTTTGTGTATAATCCAAACAAGGGAGAGAAACCTCTGAAGTCTTGTTGCAGAATGGATATACTTTTCTTTGACTTTGGGAAGAGACAATATGGGGCTGAACTTGGTATATTTTTGTTTTAAATAATTTAAAAATAAAATATATTTCAAAAAATATCTTGTACTTTATAATTACATAATTAGTGGCTAATATATATATACATTAGATACTTACTACAACCCTGTGAGAAAGATATTGTTGTAGCCATAAAAACGGAAATCAAGGCTCAGAAATAATTCATAATTACTACAGCTTATACAGCAGATAAGTATTAGTGTAGGGACTGAAATTATTCTTTTTCTACATTCTTGAAAAATATTTCTAGATAGAGACATATGTTTAAATGTACATCTTTTGATATGTACATACATTAATTTATACAAATATCTGACTCCATCTGTCCTTGAAATTTATTCTTATATTTTCATTCGTATATTCTCTCATCTTTTCACTTTTTCTGTCTTAAAACATGCTTTTTATTTCTATGTATTCGTATAAATACAGACGCTATCTTTTTTTAAGATAGTAAGTTTTGCTTACAGGTCACTCTACTAGGATAAAAAGTTGTCCTAGTTTGTCTATAACTGTCCTCGTTTTAGGAGAGAGGTCCTGTTATTTAACCAGAATATACAGGGAGCTCAAAAAACTAACCTCTCAAAGAATCAATAATCCACTGAATAAATGGACTAAACAGACTATTCTCAAAAAAAAGTACAAATGGCCAATAAACACATGAAGAAATGTTCAACATCGTTGGCCATGAAGAAAATGCAAATCAAAACTACACTGAGATTCCACCTTGTCCCAGTCAAAATGGCTAATCAATAACACAAACAAGTGCTGATGAGGATGCCCCCAGTGCAGAGGAACTAATACAGTAACCTTAAAGTGACAGAGGCCAATATGGGAAGATGACCAGGAAGTAGTAAAGAGGTCTGGTAGAGTTGAATCAATTTGGGTTGTAACACATTTGTGCATGGAAGCAATGCTAGGAATCTCTCTGTATAGCTCTCCTTATCTCAACTAGCAAAAACACTATGTCTTTCTTATTATGGCTTATATCTACTCTTCAACAAAATTGGAGAAAAGGGTAGAACAGGTTCTGCCTGGAAGCAAGGGAATGGGGGAAAGAGGCAGGGGTAGGGGACAGGGGGAAAGAAATGACCCAAACAATGTATGCACATAGGAATAAATGAATAAAGAAAAAAACCCTAAAAATAGAACTACCATATGATCCATTGATACCACTCCTGGGCATCTATCCAAAGGAATGGGCTCCAAGATACAATAGTGCCACTTGCACACCCATACGTATTGCAGTACTATTCACAATAGTTAAGCTTTGGAAACAGTTCAGATGCCCCATGACTGATCAATGAATTAAGAAAATATGGTATCTATGGACAATGGAGCTTTATTCCACCATAAAGAAGAATGAAATTATGTTGTCTGCAGGTAAATGGATAGAACTGGAGAACATCATGTTAAACAAAGTAAGCCAGGCTCAAAAAGTCAAAGGTTGAAAGTTTTCCCTCATATGTGGAAGCTAGGCATATAGGTTAAATATATATGTATAGTGAAAGAGAGAAAAAAATTATATTAGTGAGTCTGCTTGAGGAAACTACCGGAGGTGGGAGAAGGAAAGGAAATGTTAGAGAATTAAACATATTGAAACAACCCATCTACGTGTGAATTTATATTGTAAGTTGTTAAATATTAGGGGAGGATAGTGATAGAGAAAGAGTAAGCAATTGGAGGGGTTAATTTGATTTTATACAGGCCTGAAATACCAAGGCAAACCTCCCAAGATGATATTCCAATATCGATATACACTTAAAAATGAAAAACAGTAGGTAAACTGCATCTTTTTCAGAGGTTGGTACTACTGGGAGGGGGTGGGCATAGGAAAGGGGGAATGAGGGTGAATATGGTAGATGTATTTTGTAATTATATATGAAAATAGAAGAATGAAACCTGTTGAAATTGTTCTAAGGAGGGGGAATAGGGATGAGGCAGAATGATGGAGGGATTAAATCCAACTATGTTCTAAACACATATGTAAATATCATAATGTATCCCCCTGTACAACTATTATATTGCTAATAAAATTTTTAAAAATTCCCCCTAGTTCTAGACAAACTAGGACAGCTATCACCTAAAGTTCAATCAAGTTAACTAATGATGGAACTTAAAATGTAAAACGGAAGTTGTAAAAGGGAATGTAAAATTTTGTAACAGAAAAAAAATACAGAATTTAATGTAAATAATTTCCAAATAAAAAAATAACTCAAGAAATTAAGATGTGCTATTAAAAAACCTCAGGGAAATGGCAAAACATAGTATTTCATTATTTAAGTTGAAATATTGCATAATATCATTTGCCATATGTATAAAAGAATGTTCAGATCACCACTGGAAATACAAATATAGATTATATAAAATATTGGATACATGTGATTCCTACATACACTCACACATAAACATGCATGCAGAGACATGTATGTCTGCACATAAATTATATGTCAATGGGTTTTGCTATCACTGGTTTGTTATGAGTTTGTGCTTCAAGAAATATCCATCTACATTATAATTTGTAAATGCTGTATAACATTCCATTTTATGGAATTGTTAGTCTGACCAGCTAAGAGAATAATCTGTAATGAAATAGCCCTTTTGTCTTTGGCTATCTAATCAATATCTTAATGCTTCAGGTAGGATAGTTAAATTATTTAATACCAACAAACATGTATAAAAGTATATGGTGCAAGATGCTAGCTATTATTATTATTACTATTAATGCACCATGATGTATTTAACATATGTATTTTATCAGTTTTTGTATTTACAAATGCAATTATTTTCTATTAAATTACTTCAATCTTAGTAAACCTTATGCTTATTGGTATTTTCTCTATAATAATTTATATTCAAAGTCAATGAAAGCTGTTAAAATCCAATCCCTTCCAGATGCCAAAAGTAAAACCCATGCTTTTTCAAATTCAGTGTACTGATACCTATCTGAAATAGTTTAAGTACATATGCAAGTACTCATAATGTCCATAAAAAACTCAAATTAATCCAGTAAGAATCATGTATATATCTCATCTGAAATTTTTGTGTAATCCCAGTTCTTGACACTATGGGGTCAAATTCAAATGATTATTAAAGATAGGCTTCTGATATGGTCTTCATAACATATGTTCTTATGACTCTAGCTTTAATTGGGTTAATTACCAGAAAACTGGCCTCATTAACGACCAGGATAAATCTGTTTTGTCTGTGCCCTTGTTGGTTAATATTCTAAGCCTCACAGGCTGCAAAAGTGATTTTCCCAAGATCACTTGGGATCCCAAGATGTGACTATTCTAGCAGAAATCCAGATTTCTACACCTTGGAGAGAGAGCCTCACATTGTTCTTTACCCTACTGAGACCACCCCCCACTATACCATATACTTCAGAAAGTACAGAACATTACCAAAATCCTTTGAAGTTTTGACAGGAAAGTAGTGAATACCCTCCATCAACTGCTCTATTATTTTCTTCCTGACTTTTGATTTTTTCCCCTGCGCTTCTGGGCACTGCTTCCTCCATGCTGCATTATGTAGGTACATTTCTAACACAAGGTTGTTGGATATGGCTCACTTTTACTTATTTATTACTTTTGGAATAACAAAAGGGGACTGCAACAAAGCAGAGGGGATAAGTTTGCATTTAAAATCAGATGTCATTATTCTAAAAAAATTATGAGGCAACTGCTGCCACAGAACTGTTCCCAAGTGACTATGACTTTTCTTAGGATTCCACATATATCCTTCACATATTGTCATTTTCCTGATTCCCACTTTCTCTGTCCACCTCTTACCCTGCCCAAGTCTCACATTTTTCTTCTCTTCATTATGCAACTCTGTCTCCTTTAGCAGGGCTAGCTCTTCAAATCTTTAAATTTTTGTTTATTATATATCCGACCCTGTACTCAAACAGAATGTATGTTTTCCTAAGACAATAAAACCATCTGAATGCAGTGATTTTACTTTCCTAAAAGAACAAAGTTTGGCAGTCAATGCTAATTTTAAATAGCCTTTTTCCTTCCTATGACATTGTGAAACAATGTGTTCATTCTGGAAGATATTTCTTGAGTCCCACAGAAAAATACTGTTTCTCAGCGGGAGAATGTGGTTTTCTCATTTGGCAGAGGCAGATTTTTCTGGGGAACAGTTGTTGAAGAACAAGGTCTGTGCCCCCTGAGTACTCTTTAGTAGCTGTGCCTCTTCTGCTTAACTCCCACCCATTAGGACACTGAGAATATTGTAGATGCCGTGTCAGAGCCACACACAGAAGCACACTGACACTCAAGGGTATAGAACTCTCTTGGCACATGTGCCTCCAGTTCCTTTTCTTTGTCTCTACAGCATATCCCCAACATTATGCACTTTTTTTTTTTACATTTTTCCCTATGCTCTGGCAACCTCATTTCCCAGGCATTATGATTCCAAGCAGTCACACCTTTTCTCCTCTCATTAAGAACTTCACTTTGACTTCACATGTATGTAGCTCTGGTGACTTGTCTCTTTTACTCAAGTGTGACAGAATGGCATCTTATTTTTACCTTTTGTCCCTTTGACAAATCTAACCCAGGAGGCTCCACTGCCCTCACAGAGGAAGCACTGCCGTAAAGCTACTAAACCTCAGACTTCCAACTCCCTTGTATGAATGTGAATGAGCCCTTGGAAACATTGCCAGGTCCTAAGAGGGGGAGAGTGTTTTGGGGAGAAGTCAGGTTGGTTATGCAAGCATTGCTGACAGATTGTCTAAAGCACCTCAAGTAAAAGGAACTTGCATGACTAAGATTCCGATAAATGCCTTTGATGTTTTTTCTTATTCTAAATATTCTACTTAAAACTCAATTTTGCTTCAAATTGCATAACTTCAGATATCATATGACCTGGACCAGACCTTGACCATCTGATGCAGATTATTCATGATGACTTTCAAGCAGAATGCAGACTGACTAAATTGGAGCATCTCTTTTACTTGGAAAATAAGGTGACTTTGAAGAGTAAAATTAGAAAATTCAAATTTATTGAAATTATCAGCTACCTGAGAATAGGAATAGATACCAGGAGTAAAGTGGAAATATGAGGTCCTGGGAAGTTATTCTTCCTTTTAAGAGAACAGAGGTCACATATGACTTTTGCATGATTCTATCCCAGTTTTATATGATTCCTGGTGCAGTTGCTACTTGATAAACATTCCTATAATAAATGAACTAATAGGTGAGTACAAAGATGTATGGCCTTACAAAGTCTCTAGAGTCCAGAAGAAAGCAAGGACCTGGAATATATCAATATTTTCTGTACTGCTTAGGGAAAACTATGTCTGGCATCCATAGACACTAGCTGCCCCTGACAGCCCATGACCTGCTATAATAAAACAGAACTCCAGGATAGCATCATTAAAACCCTCTACTGTATCTCTTCCTTTGGATTCTCAATCTCACCGACTATCTACTGATTTGCAATGTAGTATCTTCTGGAAAGTAAGTATCCTTGGGGCAGAGATTATTTTAATCAGAATAGTAATTTCCAGTCATCATTTAAGTTCACATGAAGTTTCTACTTGTCACTGTGATTTAATATATTTTTCTATAAGGGGAGACTACATAGAGGCATCCTTAATACTTGGAAAAATAAGGCCCTTGTACAGCAAAACTAGTAAAATCCAGCACTTTTAATGGTAATATCACCTACCTGGAGAATTGCTGTGTACATAAGGCTTGGCACTGTGGAAGCCAGTGCCCAGTGTCTGCCTGCCCATTTTACATTCAGTTGTGGAGTATGGTCCACATCTGGCTACTGCTTCTCTCTCCCACTTGAGGCTCAATTAGTGCATCCAGGTGCCTCCAACAAAGATATCAACATATCCCTCCTTTGCATCAATCTATGAGACAGACCCAACTCGATGTTGTCTTGTCAGTCAGAAATCCCAGAACATCACTGGTGGTATTTTACTTCCTAGAAAAATACTGACAACTATAGAAGGGAAGAGTTGCATTAAATAGGCAAAGGATTGGTAAGGTTACAACATTCAGAGAAGATACACCTAAGAATGATTGCTGACCACAATCTCCAGAGACTTCCAGTCCTAGATCAGATTCTAAAATAGTGTCACTAACCAGCATCAAAAAACATAAATAAAGGTGAAATGCTAAGGAGAAACAGGATATTTGCCTACTTTCAAAATCCCTCTCCTATCATAGTTACTAATTAGTGCAGTTGTGTTAGCATAAGTTCATTTGTGGCTTGACCCTCCTAACTGCGGAGGTGAAGCTGAATTCTCTTCCTTTAATTGTGGGGTGGACTTTGTGATTCATTTCAAATGAATAGATTATGCATAAGTAAAATTAGTAATGTTATAATAGAGATTTGGCAGGTGCCACTTTAACCAAGTGATCAAAGTTAACATCAGAAATCATGTTAATTTCATAGCACAAAATGACGTAATTAGAGGATTACTTCACCTCTGTAGTATTCTTTCCAAATCCAGTAATCCCAGTGTGATCGTGTGCAAATATCAAGTCTGTACCTTTAGAGAAATTCTAAATAATACTCATCTTAACTCCCTCAAAAATTTCAGAGTCAGAAACAAACAAGAGAAACTGAGAAACAGAAATGATCAGAGGGTTTTAAGACAACAAAATGATAATATAAAACAATGCCATGCATTAAACTATGTCCCTACAAGTTTCATATGGTGAAATTTCAAAAGGTAACCGTGTTTGGAGATCAGGATAGGTAATCAAAATAAAATGAGTTCATCTGAGTGACTTTAATCAAATGTGACTGTTGTCCTTATAAGAAGTGATTAGGACAGAGATATGCACAGGGAGAAGACCATATACAGCACACAGAAAAAATAGCATCTGCAGGCTGACCAACACTCATGACCCACTGATCTCAGACTGCTAGCCTTCTTCAGAACTGTGAGGAAATAAATTCCTGTTTAAGCCACCATGACTGGTATTTGTTATGGCATCTATATCAGTCAAAGACACATATTTTCCTGTACAGGATTCTAGAACATAAAATGGACTGATGTCCTTTTCACCTATGTGGAAAAGGTGGCAAAAACTGAGAATAGTCTATAATACAATTGATAGTATTGTGCGTGCATTAATTTATTAGATTTTTTTTTTGGTGGTACTGAGTTTGAACTTATGGCCTTGCATGCAAGCACTGCATCACTTGAGCCATGCACCCAGCCCTTTTTGCTTTACTCATATTTTAGATAAGATCTTGTGCTTTTGCCTGGGCTGGCTTCAGACTATTATTCTCCAACTTCTGCCTCCTATGTATCTGGGCTTACTGGTGTGAGCCACCAAACCCTGCCAATTTCTTAGCTTTGATCACTGTGCAAGATGTTAAGATTTACTTAATAGGCTAACATTGGGGAAACTGAGGGAAGACTAAATGGTAACTCTCTTTGATTCTTTTGCAAACATAAAAATTATTTCCACCATTACTGGGTGAGATGGACAAGTAACATATAATTAAGTCAATCCCTCAAGTTCTGTAATAGGAGTATTAAAATAGCGAAGTGTGAGATTAACTGTGAAGGTCAAGACAAGAATGCAGAGTTTATCACAGTATGTCTTCATTTTGAAGGACATGTAGAAGCTCTCTCTTCATTCGAGGAAAGTATGATGCTTCAGACCAGGAAGCAGTACCCACAGATGTGCAGAGATGTAAGATAAACCAGCACTTTTAGAGAACTGCATTTGATGTGGGAAGCCTTGTTTATGAGCTGACTACACTTATAATTTGTGGACTAAGTATACCTCCTTGAATGTACTGATACTTGATCAAAATGTCTGCATTGAAAAAACCATCTTCTTCATATAGCCCTGGAAATTCAGAAGCTTAGAGGATATTTCAGTTTTGTATATGTAAAAAATCATCAATAAATTTGAGCCTTTATACGTCTGTCAGTATCAATTCTTAAATTCAGAGGATGGCAATCCTTTAACAAATAGAGTTGTTAAAATCTACAAGAACAACTGAATAAAAACAAATATAAATCATGTGTCCTAGGAAGAAAGATGGATATCCAGTATGATATACTTAACTGGGATCACATAATATTTTTTTTTAGCTTAGACTTGAAGAGATGAAGAGAGAACAGTGTGTTACTTTTTAAAATATCTGAATAGCTTTAAAAATATCTGCTGGAAGACATTGATGATGCTCAATAGGGAGTCAGAACTCATGCCACAGAGGAAAAAAGTTTAAAAAAAATGGTTTCATGTCTCTATTCTTAAACAGTGCAAGTTGTCATTAATTGCTGTAATCTAAATGTCCACCTGACAGATGGGTTCATGAAAAAGCATGTAAGCCTTTAATGTTTCAGAAATCCTCTCTGGTCTTTGGTTGATAATCACTCATCCCCATGAATAATGCCATACTTTATGTTGAATTCCAACTATTAGCAATCCTTCTGAGGATTCACATCACATTCTTTTGTAGAAACCTGGCCACAAGTTGCTTTACAAAAATACATTACATGACCTCAGCCTCTTTTATAGGGAACAAATCAGTATTGAATTCATCAAAGATGTGGACCCTGGAGAATTAATTTTGAGCCCTAACTCTGCAGGTTGAAGAAATCCAGGCCTAGAGAGCTTAGTGTAATACAAGGAGCAAGACCTTTGTCATCAGGCAGATCTGACTGTCACTACAACATATTCATTGCCAGCTTCCTCATTTATAAAGTTAATATTATAATTCTTACCTCACAGAGTTAGTGTTATGGTTAAAATATGAGATGTCCCCCACAGCTCATGTTAAAGCCCAGGTGGTGACACTAGTTTGGGAAGGTCTGGAAACTTAAGGAGGTATAGCCTAGCTGGAGGAAGTAGGCTGCTGGAGTGGGTCCTTGCGGGTAACTTGACCCTGGTCCCTTCCTCTCTCCCTTTTCTCTGCTTCCTGGATACTATGATATTTGAACTGCTTTGTTCTGCCATATCCTCCCCATTATGATGGACTAAATCCTCTGAAACCATGGGCTAAAATAAATCCTCTCTTCCTTAAGTTGTTTTTGCCAGGTGCTTTGTCAGAATAATGAGAAAAGTAACCAATACACTTGGTGTGAAGAAATCTTAAGAATGTGTGAAAATTCTATCTGTAAACAATAATGGTCATTTTCCCACTGCCTCTTATGTTTATTTGACCTCTTGTCCTTCTAATGCATATTGCTAGGCCATTCCTCTCAAATCAGAGAAGCAATGACATGGCAGAACATCACAGAGATACCAATAATTCCTTTTTTTGTCATAAAATCATTCTCTTAGAGAGAATTTCAGGCAAAGTAGAGGAGATCGTTCCTCACTGAGGCTAGAGAATGGTTAGGAAAGGGTCAGGAGAAGGAGAAGGTAAGGAGACACAAAGAGTTTCTTCCTTAGTTTATTTGGTATGTCAACTTAGTATCTACCTCAACAAATTTCTAATTATGCAACACAGAATTGCTAATTATAGGTTCACTGTTGTGCAGCAGATTTCCAGAATTTATTAATCTTGTTAAAAAAACTTTATACACATTGAGTGGCAACTCCCCACTTTCCCCTTCACCTGGCAGCCATAATTTCACTCGGAGTCTGTGAATGTAAGTAATTAGGAACTTTATGTAAGTAGAATCATGCAGTATTTGTTCTCTTGTAACTGTCTTATTTCATCCAGCATAACATCCTCAAGTTTGTCCATGTTTTTACATATTGCAGAATGTCTTTCTTATGAATGAATAACATTTCATTGTATATACCTACCACATATTTGTGTGCCTGCCATTCTGGCTAACCTTCCAAGACTTGACCCCTCAAGGTGATGGGTGTTAGAGACTGAGTGAGGTGAGGGGGGTTCTCTCTGAGGGCATCAGAAGTTGCAGCCCTTAGTAGGGGTTGGAGCCCAAGAGAGAACAGAGGAAATCTGTGGAGCAGTGATGGAAGTGACTTAGAGAAAAGTGAGCCAGGTGAAAAGGGATTATGTGAGAGAAGACAGGTAGCTGCTAAGAAAAGGACTCATTAGATACAAGAGGGCAGATTAAAAAGCTTATCTTTCAGGGGCATGGGTGTCAGGTTTCTCACTATTTAACATGGGAAGAATATATTTGACAAAACAAACCAAGAGTGAAGTCTGTGGTATTGCAGTAAATAGAATTACTAGTGAGAAATCTTTGTTTTCAATCTAAATGGAAACATAGTTGGACATGATGGCTCATGCTGGTAATCCCAGCATGCAGAAGGTGCAGATCTGGAGACTGCAATTTAAGGCCAGCTCTAGCAAAAATTAGTGAGACCCATTTTATCAAAAAAGCTGGATATAGTGGCTCACATCTGTAGTCTTAGTTATGCAGGAGGCATAGGTAGAAGGATTGGGTTTGAGGCTGTCCCAGGCAAAAACCGTGAGACCCTATCTGAAAAGTAACTAAACCAGAAGGGGTGGGGGCATGGTTCAGGTGATAGAACACCTGCCTAGCAAGAATGAGGCCCTGAATTCAAACCTTAGTACTAATAAAAAATGGCCCAAAACCACACCTCCCCTGAAGAACCCAATCAACGAAGTACATGTCTATACATGGACATCACATGCTTTTCCTCTCTCCAATGGAAGGGCCTGGAAGAATCCACACCACAGAGTTATGAGCACATGAAGCTCATAACTTCATGGAAAGAAACATGACTTCCTTGGAGAAATGACTGATTATAAGGCCCAGGCAACTTAAGGTGACCCTGGAAAACTGTTGGCAGTGCCAGAAAATCTAATAGGACTAAGCTCCCTACTAGATAGATCTGAAAAATAATATTGAGCATCCAAATAAATAATGATTAAGATAAATTATACTCCACAAGTCAAGTAGGAATACAAGAATCCCGAGTGATATAAATAGATGACAGAAGTGAGTGGATTGGAGGGATTAGAAAGTTATTTATAGTAGAATAGCAGCTTCTGAAGTAGAAAGAATTATAGGATGAGAAAAATCACCTTATGGCAGGTAGAATAGTCAGAAACATTAATGATAATAACACAAAAGGATTTCACAAGGAATGGGCTATATTCATAGCCCAAAAGTACCTCTGCAAAAATATGTATAAATTGCTTTGAATTATATGTAACTAAATAGTAGGTCTTAATTTTTTTTCTAACCATAATTCTTAAAGCAGAAATAACAAGTAAAGTTTCAAATTTCTAGCTAGTTTCTAAGGAAATGAAGAAATTTAGTCCACGTTTGGGTCACTTACTACTAATGATTGCATTTTGGAGAAGGGCTGGTAATGTAAGTACTCCTTTGAGCTTTAACCTATATGATTTTTTGAAATGATCTTCAAACAGATATGAAGGAATTTCCAACAAAGATATGACTTTTTGTATGTATGTCACTATTTAAGGTTCCAAGACAACTTAATTGCTGTTCTTTGCAATGTCTATAGTAAGTAAATCTAGAAATGGTGAGGTCCTGTCAATCTGATTGCTTATTGAACTATTTTTCTCCCTTCCCTCTGTCCCTCTTCCTCTCTTCTGGAAATCCATTAGAAGAATGGTAAATTGTGCTGTCTTCTGTTTTCAATTTTATGTCGATTTTCTTCCCTACACCATTATCCAGAATTTATTTTTAGTACTTATTTTGTTTTTAATTTGCAAGATTTCCAGTGGATATTTCTGCATAACCACCAACATGTCTGCACTATAATAAAATATACTAGATTATCTTTCAAATAATGTCAACTTTTACAGCTCTGAAGTACTTTTTTCTTGCAGTGTTCCAAGATTTTTCTTAATGATGTTAGCCCTTACCCAATTTCCCTGTGACTTTTGATTTCTGAGTTGTTTGAATTTAACATTTCCTTTAAAAGTTTTTGCTGATTTTATGAATTTACCTAGATGTATTAATTTTCCTAAACCCAATCCCCTTTCATTACCTCACAGTCTACTTTTTAACATTGCTTCTACATTCCTCCTCACAAAATCTGGCAGGTTTTTGGAACAGGCATTGGTAGGTCATTTTCCACGTTGGCAAATTCCAAGTTTCTCCAGCCTTTCATGGCTACTTCACAGGCTCTTCCCTCCAAATTAATATTTCCCACATCCAAGCACATCACACCTTTACTCATTCCTTCGACAATTTCAAATTTTGATACAGTACACATCATCCTGAACTTGTAGTCATTTAAAGTGCTATTGTCTGAATAAATCAACAATCAGAAAAAATAGATTGTGAGAAAAGTTATAGCCAGTAGATATTTTGTGCTTAGCTCTTCTCATGCTGCATATGTACTAAGGACTACATGGTAATAGCAGTAATAGTATCACTAACACAGTAGGTTGCACCCTGTAACAATGTTTCATTTGTTCACACATTTACCTTAGTTCATTTTGGTTTTGATGCTTCAAATGTCCCTAAATAGTGGTTGGCACCAGTATTACTTTTCTCATTACAGGTGAGAAAATAATGGATTGTTTCTCCACTAAAATGGAAAAATTACAAATTATTCTTAAACTTATTAACTAAAAATTTAGTAAGTTTCTTTTATACAATAATATTCTCTTAGTCATAACATTATATATAAAATGAATAATATATTCATGTGTGATTGTGTGAGAGATTTTATATATACTATATGTATATATATATGCACACATATATACCCTTTGTAATGTAAAAAGACAAGATAAATTTTTCCATGTTTTAGAAGTGATAAAGCTGAATGAAGCCCAGGTGGCCAAAGTAACATGCTTAAGGACACACAGCAACAAGCAATGAAACACAAATTCAGCTTTGTATCCAGAAATCTGCCTCCCCAAAGAAGCATTCACAGCCATGTAATGGTCTTGCTTGGAAGAATGGCATAGTACAAGAGGTATGTAAGATCTAATACAAAGAATACATTGTCAATAACACAGAAATTTACTATTTAATACTCTCCTAGGAAGTTAGAACCTAAAAGTAAAATTTTTAAGTCAGATTTATAACCCAAGAAGTACACAAATAGAATACTACTTTCCTTTCTCATATCAAGTCTCAAATAGGAGAGAGAAAACTCAAAGAAATCATGAACTCATCTATAAAGTGCTATTAAAGTGATTTATAAAATCGATGACAATCAATTGATTTGTTAAGGTCATGAAAACCTGATGGCAGAGCCTATACTGGGACTTGCCATCAAAATAAAAAAACATATTTGCACTACTACATAGTTCCTTGATCCAAGGAGATGTTAATCTCTCTGTACAATCAATGAGCTCTTACTGTGCATGGAACAAAGCCAATGAGTAACCAGGTAGGAAGTGGTCCAACTAACCAGAATGCAGAAATCTGGAAGAGAAACAGGAATGGGCGTAAAAATACAGGAGTTTGTGGGGAACATTTTGGCTCATAGAAGAACATGTAAGAGCCCATCTTTTCAATAACATTCCTTTATGCTATTGTCTTCTTGCAATATATTAGACTTCTCTCTATATGAGCACATATAAACCTAAGTTCAAAATTCTTTATAGTATTTGCATAGTTTTTCTCTATTTCAAATGAGTACAGTAATTCTCATAATTTCCTATTGAATGACAGATTTATATGAAAAACAGTATAGACGTTCCTCAAAATCTAAAAACAAAAGTACTATGTGACGGAGCAATTCCACTACTGGGTATATCTAAAGGAGATGAAATCATTATACTGAAAACATATTCTGCATTCCTATGTTTCTAACTATTCGCAATAGTAAAAATATGAATCAAATCAGATGCCTTTCAGTGCATGAGTGGATTAGGAAATCTGGCATGATCTATCTATCTATCTATCTATCTATCTATAGAATGTATGTATGTATATCAATGTTTTATCTAATGAAATAATATTTCATCATAAATATGCCATTGTGTACAAGGAACTATGAGTATCTTTACATCTTAGTGTTTTTAGGGGCCCTTGAGTATGAAGGAATGATTGTTCGTTCATATATGTGTATATGTGGGGCATTTGAGTGGTTTAGGTTTCTAATGCTAAAATCAGTAACTTCTCCTCCTTCCCTCTTGGCGGTGCTGGGGATTGAACTCAATACCTCACTCATGCTAGGAGAGCATTCTACCACTGAGCTTTTCTCCTAACCCATTAATTGCAATTTCTAAACTGCTTTACTACTACATAGAAATGCAATTGATTTTTGTATGTTAACTTTGTCTTCTTTGATTTTTTAAAAGTCACATAGAAATTCAAATAGGTTACTTATAGATTTCCTGAGAATTTTCTATTTTTTATGAGAATAATCAGATTATTAATCTTGTATTTTAGTCAACATAACTTTTTTCATCTTTCCTTATTGCCAAAACTAGGACCATCAGTATGATGTTGAGTAGGAAGGATCAGAGGAGAAATACTTGCCTGGCTCCTGATGTCAAATGTTCCTGATATCTATGTTCCATTGTCAATGTGTTTAATTGCTTACCTGGAAATGCCTTTATTTTCCTTTCAGTTTCAAAAATAATTGTGCTGAATATAGAATTTCTATTTGAAATTCTCCATCCCTAGCTTTAACACTGTGAATGTCATTCCATTTTTTCCCTCCATTATTTTTCTAAGTCAGCCATTATAAAATTATTGTTCCTCTGCATATGATGAGTCAGTTTGCTTTTGAGATTCTAGAGACTTTCTTTTCATCTTTGGCTGTCATCAGGTCTTTATGATGTGTCCCGGTGGGAGATCATGTTTTATTTCTTCTACTTTGTTGAGCTTCTTGGGCCTGTAGATCAATGTTTTTCTTCAAATTTGGAACTGTGATGGATACTATTTATGCATCTGTTTCTGCCTTTTTCTCTAAAGATCTCTCTTCCTTCTGGGTTTCTCATTACAGATTTGTTGGTGGATTAACAGTGTTCTACAAGTTGCTGAAGTTCTGTTCATCTGTCTTTTATATGATTTCTGTTTCTTTTTAGATTGGATAATTTCTTTTAATCCATCTTCATATTTACTGACTCTTCTGCTTTTCCAAGCTGTTGAGCCTCTCCAATGAATTTTTCGTATCAGTGATTACAAATTTTTGCCTTTATAATTGCACTAGGTTTTAATTTTTTCACTAGATTGTCATTAGACAGGATCTTCTCTAGAAGAAAGACAAGGGCAGAGAGAGAACTAGTAAGATTTCCAATATGCTCACAGATCTGTGCTAACTGTGTAGCAAAAACTTAAGACTGAGTGAGTAAATGAGTGAGATTCCAAATAAGTTTTCTTATTACCCAAATTATATTAAAGTTTTTTTTTCATGTAAGTGCTGCACATTTTGAGTAAGTAAATTATTAGCTATTTTATATTTCTGGTTATCATTTGTTTCCTCATAAATATCACATTGTACGTTAATTATTCAAGAAAATTAAGAATATAAGTGTAGTGTTCTATTACTGTTTGCTCATAAAATGGTATAATTATTAGCCTAAATTCAGACACAACTTCATAAAAAGGATAATATAAACTATATTCAAATATCATAACTATTTTATTAAGCATTCGAGTTCTCATTTGTATTTTTATAATATTTTCTTCAGAGACAGGCACAGCAGAACTTATTTTGAAAGGAGAATTATTTTCTCTGGTCTATGCTGGAGATTGTCAGTGAAGATTAATTATGAAACTTTACCTAAAATTGAGCATTTGCATTTTACAGTTGAGAACACTGACAAAGGCAAAGATGTACTATTGCAACTGATGTATATGGAAGAATTTAAATGCATTTAAATTCTACTCATCAAAGCACAGTAGGTTTTATTAATATACATAGAGTATGGAAACAATTTCTCACAAAAGTGAGAAATTTTTAATTTCTGGAAGCCAAACCAAAATGGAAGTATAAGCAATTACAGACACAGTTCACTTTCATGTTGACAACCAGAGAGGTTTGCTCACTTCCATATTTTGTGTGTATTTAAGGGGCTGGCCGCAAGTCTCAAAGAACACTTCCTGGAATTTATTGCCGGGGAATTCGGGTTTGCATTCTGTCAGTGAGTGACGGCCAGGAGACTGGGAAGAAGAGTACATACACCTGAAGCATCACTGGCAGGCATGGGACTTTGACAGCTGCACACATGAGGTTTTTAGGCAGCTCTCCAAATCCTTGCAGGGGAATCACCAGCTTTAGTGCTATGGAATCTGACATCTTTGCAATGATTCATATGACGTTTTGCTTTCTCAAGGTAATATTTTTTTCTGACCTCCAGAATGTCATTGCTTACAAGTATATTGTACATATCTAATTTTTTGCATAAAATCCCAGAAATACTCTTCTGAGCAAACCTTGATAGATACAGAATTTGGTACCAGAGTAGGTTCAATAAACAAGTCACTAAATACTTGAAATCTATGACTGAATAAATGGCAGGTGTGCTCCCTCACATTTCCTAGCTTCTTCTCAAGCACATGAGGCTAGATGTTTAGATTTTCTGCCTAATGGACACTAAGAGGAAGTCACTGACATAGTTTCTGGTGTAGAAACCAAGACTGTAAATAAATATGAAACCATGTTGCTGTTCAGTGGCCTATAGGTACTCCTATAGCAAATAAGGTTTCATCTCCAAAGATTAGTTACCTTCCTACTCCAGCCCCTTGAACAATGTTGTCCTGAGACCCCAAAGTTACATTTCAATGCATGTCAAGATTCAGTCTATTTACTTATTTTACTTACATCATTTGTATTATATTCAAATTATAAGTATTTGCTATTCAAAATTATATAAGCATTCACATTCACAAAACAAAATCATGTACAGTTTGCAAAACAGCAAGAATAGCATTCATTAGATGTTCATGCACTGATATCTACAGTTAATAAGTATGCCTTTGAGGCAGAAGTTATGACATCTATGCTGTATTGAGTATTGAGAAATCTATACATGTAATTCCTTCATTCAACAAGTAATCTTTAACATTTTTATTAGCATATATTAGTTGTACAAGGGGGACTTGTTATGTCACTTCCAATGTGCCTTAGTTGATTTTGTTCCCACCATCATTCTCCCTCATTCCCTTGCTCCCTACTTAAAAAATTACAACACGTTTCATTGTTCTGTTCCATATAAGTATATAGAGCACACCAACCATATATACCATCCTTTATCCCTCCCTTCATCCTTCCCACTCCCATAGTACCCATCCTTCACAAGACCTGTTTTATAATCTTGTCCTTTATTTTTAAGTTCATATTCATTTTTCAAAGTGATGCCATGATGGCATATCAGTTCTGAACTTTCTGTACTTTACACCAATTAACCCACTTTATTACTCTCCCTTATCCTTCTCCCAAGACTAATTTTTGACAGCTTTCAGTGCATTTTATTATGCCATCTTCCTATACAGATGCAACAAATTTTGATAGATATTGCTTACTCTCTTTTCCTCTGCCTCCCCTCTCTTTCCCATTGGACAGTCCCACTATGAAACATGTTCTATACATGTGTATATGATCATGCTTGTATTTGTGTAAACATTTATATTTTGTATTTATCTTCCACAAAAGAGAGAAAACATGCCACCTTTTTCTTTCTGAACCTGAATTACTTTGCATAACATGACATTCTCCAGTTGTATCTATTTACCTGCAACCAACAATTTCATTTCATTCTTTATGGGCAAGTAATACTCCATTTTGTGTATATACCACATTTTCTGTTTCTTTTAAGAAGAACTGGAAATTCATTTATACATTTCTATAATGTATTAATGCAAATACTAGCAGAGATTAATTGAGAATTAATATACTTTGTCATAGACTTAGCTTCTTTAGAATAAATGTGCCACTACATATAAGATGACATGTTTTCTTAAATGGAACGTGTTTTCTTCTGCATCTAAAGTTGGCAGTAAGAAGTCCTGCTCCATAATACATCTGTTCATAAAAGCATGAAATCATGGATGCCTGATGACTTATGTCAGCAGACTGACCAACCACATCACAAGTATCTATAGAGCTTGTATAAATAAATGCATAAACAATAGTACCACATTTTCTTAATCTGTTCATCAGTTGTAGAGCATTTGTGTTGTCTACATAGCTTGGCTATTGTGAATAGTGCTGCAGTAAACATTGGTGTGCAAGTGTCCTTATTGTATCCTGACTTACATTCCTTTGGGTATATGCCCAGGAGTGGTACCACTGTATCATATGGCAATTCTATTTTAGTGTTTGAAGGAATCTCCACACTGCTTTCCTTAATGATTAAACTGATTTTCATTCCCACCAACAATGTATAAGGGTTCCTATTTCGCTGCATCCATCCCAATATTTGTTGTTGTTTGTGTTCTTGAAAATAGCCATTCTAACTGGGGTGAGATGAAATCTTAATGTAGCTTTGATTTGCATTTCTTTTATGGCCAGGGAAGTTGAGCACTTATTCAAGTATTTATTGGCCATTTGTACCTCTTCATTTGAATATTGTCTATTTAGTTCATTTGTCCATTTCTTCATTAGGTTGTTTAGTTTTTTGAGCTCCCTACAGTTATGTGACTTCTTTGTACCATATGTTGTTTAGGCAAATTAAGATATGACCACCTATATTAGGCTGCTCAGGCTATCATCATAACAGTATCTTAGACTGGGTAGCTTCAACAACAACAATTGGTATTATGACAGTTCTGGAGGCTGGAAGTCCAGGCCCCAGGGGAAGCCAATGCTGATTTCACTGTGGGCCTCTCTCCTTGTCATATGGTGACTTCTTGCTAGGTCTTCATTTGGCCTTTCTCAATGCACTCATGGAGAAAAAGCTCAGTCTTCCTCTGCTTATAAGGACATGAACCATAACAGGTCAGGGTTCCACTCTTATAACCTTGATTAACCTTAATTATTTCCTAATTATATATCTGTTTCTATCTGCAAATTTAATCACACTGGGATTATGACTTCAACATATGAATTAGGTTGGCACAGTTAAGTCATAATACCATTAAGGCACAAATGTCATCAGAGTTATTTTCTCAAGAGGTCTACATTAAGGAAGCTGTAAAATATTTGTTTTTTGAGAATGAGGCTCCACTGAGGAAGAACACCATTTTCAGTATTCAAAATACTGAATGCTCTAGAAAGAATGTCAATTGCATGTCTTCTGACATTTAATATTATAAAGGTATTTGCATAAATTATGTAAAAGTGGTTTTGTGGACTTAATGGGACAAGTTTTTCTATATTTTACCTTTTGACACTTGATCAATTTTATTTCAAGTATTTTCTTACTAGTTTCAAGATTTTAATGTACATGACAAAAACTGATCATCTTTAAAATGTGAAATTCAATGTATGCAAAAGTAAAAACCAGCACTTAAAAGTTATTTGAGAGGTCATATACTTTTAATCTTTGATAGTAAGCAAGTGCTGAAACAGTGCATGTGACATTTTGTTGGACCAGCACATGTGAAGGAAATATCTATGCTTCTGACATTACACAGTATATCAGTTGGATTAATAAATTGTCCTGCATTTTGGGAAGTTTCTAATCTATTCTTATTCTGACATATGTCAAAGGATATATGACAAATTAACTAAAGTGTCAAATAAAAACTGCAAAAAAGGAATTTCAGGTTTCAAAAGAACAGCAATATTTTAAAAGAAAAGATTATAAAAGAAAATACCCCTTCACTGTACGTGGTCTAAAAGAAAAATTGTTGCTTTACAAATTAGTTCATTATGTTATATTCATGTGACAATAAAATAAACCGAAAACTCAGTATCTTCTCATATCCCTCCCACACTTTTTAGTTCAGTTAAAAGCCTGTTTCCTCTTTTTCCAGCTAAGATTTAGGTGTGCTTGTTTTCTATGATGCTATAATTAGAAAATAAGCACACCTATTGTCACCAAAAGAGAATAAAAGTTAAGACAAATATTTTTCCATAACCTGTAATTTTATACTTCTCTCTACCCCAGTACTAGGGATAAACTCAGAGCCTCACACTTGCTTGGCAAATATTATATCTCTTGAGCCATGCCCCCAGTTCTTTTACTTTTAGTTTTTTTCTTTTTCTTTCTTTCTTTCTTTTTTTTATATCAGATAGGATATCACACGGACTGCTCAGGCTGGCCTGGAACCACAATCCTCTTACCTTTGCCACTGGAGTAGCTAGGACCACATGTATGTGCCATCATACCTGGCTTATTTCCTAAGGTAAGGTCTTGTCAAATTTTGCCTTGATCTTCCTGTCTCTACCTCCTGAGTTGCTCCAATTACAGGCAAGAACACCAGGCCTGGCCCTCCTTTTATTCTTAATCTTTACCAGTGGTTCTCAATCTATGGTGTGCATCATTCAGCTGTAGAAATTGGGAAAACAGATTTATGAGCTCTTTCCCCAGAGTTTCTGATTCATAATTCTGAACTAAGAGATGGTTTTACCTTTCTTCAGTATTTTTCCATCTCCTTTTATTTATCTGATGAATTCTAGGTAATTTTCTCACATCTCTCTTGTAGTTCATTTATTCTCTGAGAAGTTATGTTCATCTTTAAATATATCAGATTGAACAAATGTTTTGCTTAATTTCTCACCTGCTTTGCTGTTAATCCCTGCCCATGTGCTGTGCCCTGTGGAGCTAACTTAAGTCTTATGTTGTTTCTGAGTCATCCAGCACACTAGTCTTTCTAGGGAAGAAGTCCCGTCTTGTACCATCCTCTTGTCATGTCATGGTAAAATGAACCGAGCCTCCTCCACGTCAGTGGCTTCACAGTGTCTATGTTTTTCTATCGCAACATAATAAGTCACCACAGACTTAGTAAGATTTCAAACAATTCATATTGATTATCTCACAATTTCCTTGGGGCTCGAATCCAGCCATGCTTGCTAGAGGCTGTGTTTAACCTCTCCCAAGGCTGCAATCAAGGTGTAAGCAGGGCTATGTTATCATCTGGAGGCTTGTCTGGGGAAAACATCTGCTCCCGAGCTCATTCAAGTTGTAGGTAGGATTCATTTCCTTGTGACTATAGCACTAGGATCCTCTCATCGTAGAAGCCACCTGCAGTTACCTGTTACATGGTTCTCTCCATCAGCACTTTAGAGCAGAGAAGCTGGGTTCTCTGAGGCCAGTTGGGTTCACTGAGTCCAGCAGGAAGGTTTCTTGCTTCTGTCTGTTAAGAAAGAGTCTTGCATAGTATAGCATAATTATGGGACCGATATCCCTTCATCTTTGCTACTTAATGTAACCCAACCAAGGCAGTGACTTTCTATCATCTTTGTCATATTCTATTGGTTAGATACAAGTAATAGAGTCTTCTCTGACTCAAAAGGAGGGCATTGTATAACACTGAAGGATAGAGATCATGAAATTATCTTAGGTCTTTGCCTCATATAGTAAATTACTTCCAATAGCAACTTCAATATATTTGACTTTGCTATATAAAACTACCTTTTCTGTAGCATCAGTAACTGTTACCCTGATTTCTGCCTCACCTCTGGGTACAAGTCTAGTTTTTACCTATATCTAAAAAATGCCAGTCTAATATTAAGTCCTAGTAAATTGACATAATTCCTCTAGTACATACTAAATTCTGATGTAGGGAAAGAACATGGACTTAAAATAGACAAAATTGCCTACTCATCCTGGCTTCAGAATTAGAAAATGTATAAAAATTAAGAAGTTATTTGATATGTCCCTTTCAGTGTAACAATCTATAACATGAAGAAAAGAATAATAGACTCATAATGATGTGTTAATGCAAAAAAATCATTTAGCACATGGCATCCATGTAATAATTGATAATTATCTTTCCTTTTATTAATTTGCTACCTTCTATACTGATGGTTTTATGAAGGTCTAAAGCAAAAATTAAAAAGCCACATGAAAATATATAGTTGGTTTCTACCAATAATTTGATAATATGTTCATTGTTCTTATACGACAAAATTAAAATTTTAACTACTAATGCTATATGCAAATCATTTCCTTCAATTAAATATACCTGTTGTTTCATGCCTCCATTTAAAGTATGCTTAAATTCACATCTTTATTAATACATTAATAACTTGATAGATGAAATGGCGTATTGTGGCGATGCTTATCAAGATGTGAGATTTATATTGTATCTGGATGCCAAACCAGACAGTTAAAAAATGTACAGGGAATTATGATCATTTGATCATTAAGTTGTTGAGTGAGTTGACTACAGGAATTTGCTGTAGATTAAAAGAACACCTGAGGAAAGGTTAATATCAGTAAGAATGAAATTGCAATTTCTAGTAACAGAAAGAAAAATAAAAATTAGCATCTTAGCCAAGTGCCAGTGGCTCACATCGATAATCTTAGCTACTTTTTGGAGGCTGAGATCGGGAGGATTGAAGTTTAAGGCCACCCTGAGCAAGTAGTTCTTGAGACCCCATCTTAACCAATAGCTGGGTGCATTAGTGCTGTCAACCCTGCAACAGTGGGAAGCTTAAAATAGGAAGACTGGGATCCAGACCTAGGCATAAAGTGAGTCTGTATACCCAAAATAACCAGAGCAAAAAGAGATGGAGGAGTGGCTTAAGTGGTAAAGTCCCTTTCTCACAAGCGCTATGCCTTGAGTTCAAACCTTAGTTCCACCAGAAAAAAAAAAAAAAGAGCTTCTTAGTCAGTCCTCTTGATGGCAAGATGATTTGAGGTCATGAAGATCAGTTTCACAGGATGGAATACAATGTATGTTGTAGGCTATGTGCCAACTTTGCCATCTTCTATTCCTTTGGACAATTGTTTTCCACACATAGCCACTCTCAAAATTTCATCTCTTCTCTATCTGTGCACTCCACTTTATTAGTTCCACGTAGGATTCCTTTTGCTCCCTTGACCTATGACACTCTATATACAATGATTTGGGAAAGAAAAGAGGAAAGGATTGCCATATTTGAAAATGCCCTCAAAAAATGAGAGATTGGGAAAAAGATCCCAGCAACTAGCATGGCAATAATCACAGCCTGCTGATGCTCTGTGCAAATCCTGCCTGGGAGGCAAGTTTCCTTGTAGGTGAGGGTGTAGATTCATGGTCTTCTCTCTTGGGATAAATTCCCTATTCATTGTCCCTTATGCCCTTTGTGTTTGCCTCCTAGAAGCCTGCTGTGCATATATCACATATGTCCATTATTTCCAAAAAGAAAAGCAGCCCATATCAGTTTCTCTTCCTTTTTGTGAAACCTCTCTGAAGTCACTTCCTATTCTTTTATCTTTCAGTAGCCAGAATTTAGGCATTCAGATATGCCTAACTTCAATGGGGAGTAGGATATATAATCTTTTATTTGGGAACATCATTGTCTTTAGTAAATCAGAGTCCCCTTATTAAGGAACAAGAGGAAACTAGATATTAGGAAGACAACAATCTTTGCCATTAAGGTCATCACCAGAAGAATATAATGGAAGGCTGTGACCGTCACAAGACAATCCTTGTAGTTGGAATTATCCAACCCCAACACAAACTAGCTGTATCTGGAAGGATTAGAAGCCTATGTTACTAGTACAAGTTTCATATAATATCATCATTACTTTGTACCCTGATAGCACAAACCATGGCTACACTTGACTTACATTCTTATGGAGAGAAGAGAATTAGGGATGGACAATGAGTGCTTGAGTGGAGACCCAAATTCCGGAAACAACATGTATCAAAGTATAAAGTCTAATGTATATTTGAAGTTGGTACAGATGCATTTTTATGAATATGTCCCATTCATAGCCAGGCTAATACTAAGTCAGATTGGACTACTAATTCTAGGTGGCTAGAAGTTAATCATTGAGATCGCTGAAGTCCAGGAATATTGAAAGATGGTTGACAGATTGGATGGGGGTTAGTAACTAGACCAATCAGACAGAGTGGTGGCACTGCAGATAATCTGAAAAAAAGCTCAGAAAAATCAAAGCTAAAGCTAATCTATGAGAACACACACAAAGTGAGAGTGACAGTAGGGCAGTGCTCAGTGGTATTAAACATCCCTAGGGCTTACCACTGAAAGACCAGATATTAAATTTAAGATACTAAAGAAATCCAAGTCCTCTATTCTCTCTTCCTACAATGCCAGCCATACAGGTAATATTATTTACTTTTTCACAAGTTTATGATATGGTTTATTCTTGCCTGTAGCATTTATATATAATTTCAACATTTACCTCACTGTAATAATAAGAAAGTGAAACCAGTATAAAGATGGAGCTTCTACTGTGTCACTTATGTTATTACTTCCATTCATTCCACTCTTCATTTGTCATTTGTAAAATGAAGACATTTGAATTTATTTATGACTTCTAAGATCTCTTCTCAGTCAAATCTTTCCCAAAACTATGTATTAAACACACATATGATTATTTTGTTACTTTAAAAAGTATGATTGCTTTGTACCATTGTGTCTATATTATATTCCCTTATGTGGTGAGAGCACATCTGAGTGCTGTACAAATGAATCCAATGGTTGGCCATCACCTCCCAGGTAAGAGCCCCAATGGCCTCTTCTGTAATTATTTAACTGTGGTCTCACAGACATTTCAATAGCTGTGAGGGAGGGAGCAACCACCATGGAGAACCCAGGCTAGTGGATCCAGGCACAAAGTAATATTGTTTTTACTCTTTAACTGCCCTCATTTCCATATAAATGCTGCCTACTACAATAGACAGTGTGCCTTTTGCACACCTGAGAAGATACTGATGCAGTCATTTGGGGATGTTATTTATGTTTCTCATTTGATTTGGTTACTTACAAATTAATGGAGCTCTGCCTAATCTTATTGGATGCTATGGCCTTTCCCCTTTTCTTACTTGAAAGAGGAAAACACTAATCACAGATCAACACTGATGAGTTTGCACATCAGTTTCTCATTTATCTCTACAAGTGTAAAGTGAGGAAGGATATTCAGTAAATAGATGGTCTCTATTAATCTTTAAGATACCAGTAACATAGGAATTCATCCTGCCATTTTAAATATGAGGTAAAATTAGATATATCAAGCCACTATTGAATCAAATTCAATTTTTCAGTTTGGAAACCTCCATAATGAAATGGAGTGGCATAGGAGAATAAAAGAAATATAGTTAGTTATCAGGAGTTTTCAAGCTATTGTGAATAAAAAATAAGGCTTCAAGTTCTTATCTTGTGAAGTATGTCTAATGTGAAGACTGAGACTTAATAAGATGTCTTGCTGATAGTTTTTTTTAGTTCCCTGAGCATGGCAGGGTAGGAATTTCACAGAGACTCAAAGGGATCCCATGTAGGTTAAGCAGCTGAAAGGTTGTTAAAAAGCATAACTAAAGAAATCACTGGTTCATTTGCGTCTGTCTTTTATTACAGACACCTGGGTTGTCTTGAAGATTATTAAGCTTTTTGAGAGTTCCTCTCTATAACAACTTAAAATTTATTTACTTTTCCAGAACACTAACTAGGATGATTCAAAACCTTTAAGTAAGCACTCTAAATTAGGAATGCTTTTCTGATGGTTGCAAGTAACAGAAAGATGGCTACAAATGTTTAAGGAGAGATTTGTTTGCTGCTTTGTGGCCTCTATATATCAAGACTGATTCCTTTGGGTTGTTTTTGGCTGTACTGGGGTTTGAAGTTAGGGCTTCCTGCTAGGCAGGCAGATGCTCTACCATTTGAGCCTGGCCGTCAATCCTTTTCTGCTTTAGTTTTTTTTTTTTTTTTTTAGATAGGATCTCATATTTTTTTTGGCCTCCCCCATGTACCTGGGATGACAGTATGCCACCAACCCCAGCTTGTATTTATTGAGATGGGGGTCTCATTAACTTTTTGCCTAAACTGGCCTACAACTGCCTCCCCAGTACCTGGGATTATAGGTATGAGCTACAGCTGGCAAGATTGCTGCTTATTTCAAAGTTACCCTTACTTATTTTCTGTGGCAAAAGATATCACCTGCTATTTTAGGGATCATATCTAAATTATAAGAAAAGGGAAGGACAGAAAAGGACAGAGACAAGGATACTTTCTATTCAGTGTGTCTCGTTTTGTGAGGACAGCAAAATGTTTGCTGGCATTCTTACCAAAAGGAGTTTTTTATTTATTTCCAAAATCTCTTTGGCCAGGATTATTAATGTTTCACATACACACCTCTAATCAGAATTTGCTTAGAAGAGGATCATAGAGGGTAACACCGGTGAAGTATCCAAGTACCAAACTGCTTGCATATGAATGATAAATCTGATGTAATGCTTTAGTAGGTGACTTCAAGAAAGCAGGCAGCCAAGAGGCTCAGAAGCACAGAAAATCAAGGCAGCTCCTCAGGTCTTGTCTTTCCCCTTCACACTGGGTACACATTTTTTATCCCCAAATAGACAAGTTGTCTAAATTATGTATAGGGGTTATTATTTCACAGGATAGAAATCATTTAGTCTATGAGTCATCTTCATTTTATTCCCAGGTCTGGCTGATACTATCCGGGGAAATATGTTTTGTATATCTACAAATGGTAAGTCTTTCTTCCTTCTCTTCTGCTTCACCTCTCTTCCTTCTTCTTTGTTGCATTCAATAACCAGATCAATCCTTACCCAATGGATGGGAATCCCTTTCCTAATAAGTATTATTATTCTGCTTTCTCAGTGGTCCAGTTATGATGCTGTCAAGAATAACAGCCACAGTTCCCTGTCTTTCTCTTCCTTCACCTGGTAAAGAGTGTCAACAGATATCAGGCCAGTTGCTTTAACTTCTTCCTCGGCAGACACAGTTTCAGATAAGAAGTTAATGAGTGAAATATGTTGATTGATATGGAAGCTCTGTAACCTTTTCTTATGTATCACAAGTATTTATAAAATAAGCATGTTGGACTCAATATGATATTTTCAGTGACATTTATGGGGAATTAAAAGAATGATACCCAGGAAAACTATCTTACTCAATAGGTCTTGAACTATCACTTACAGTTTGCCACTTCTTTTCTATTATTATAAAAAAAAAAAACCACTTTATTTTGCCAGAAAATCAGATGAAGCGTTTTTTTTTTCTTTTCTCCTTTAAAAAGCTATTTTTTCAAAATTATTTATTGAATGTACATGTATATGTATACACACAGGAAGGATGCTACAAAAACAATGGTTAAACCAACCCATGTGGTTTTAGCCCATTATGGACCTTATAGTTTAGTAGGGGAGACATTAAAACATAAGAAATCATAAATTTATATAGCCATGAATTTCATCAGGTCTATAAGGAAAATGCATGTTCTAACATTAGGACCCAATGTAGCATCCTTCTAGGGAAGGGATCAGGAAATTTTCTTTTAATGGGTTTCTTTGAAATTAAGATATATAGAATGAAAAGAGAAAAGTAATCCATGTCAAGAGAGTAGAAAAATGTTGACTTTTATTGTAGGCATTTTTCTTATTTCAGATCTTAGTGAATCTGAAAGCCAGATATCTCATTTTATAGGGATACCTGGCTTGACCCTCTAATTTAACTGCTACATGTGTTTCCCCATATATAAATTATAATATTTTGATAATAATACTATAATAATTTAATACTAGTATTATGCCCAATGATTAATGAATAATATTATCTTGAACCTCACAAGAATCTTCTAAGCTAGACATTATTATTTCACAGATAAAGAAATAGAGAAAAGGTTTCAAACAATTTTTTCAAGGATTTGAATTAGGCCATTTGTCTTGTGTCAGACTACTTTACCACTGTGTGACACTACCTCTCCACATTAAGCTTTAATGCTCTTGATAATAGGCTTGTCTTTGTCATTGCGGTATTTTTAAATTACCTTCAGAATTTTGCAGATATCAAAATTCTGATTTGCAGATATCATAGACATGTTCACCTCCTAATCTCTCAAGGGCCAACCTCACTTACCAAGGGAATATTATTCAATGTCCTGATGACTACATAGTGTTTAAGATATGTTCATTTTGGGCCAGTGAGCATTATACTGTTGTGGGGATTTTTCAAACTGAAGCCTGAAATACAGTCAATTTATTAATATTTAGTATAAAGGATCCTAAATCTGGCCTACAATCAAACTATTTGAGGTTGCAATTTTATTTATCTCAATAACACAATGGTGAAGGTATAAGTTCATTTTTCTTTTGAGAAATTATGTTTCATCAGTAAAAGGAAACTTTGATATTTTCCTATTTATGAAGAAAATTATGAGTATTAAATGAGATCACATATAGAACAAGAAAGCACTTTGTATGGGAAATAATGTGTATTCTGAATGTACAAGCTATCTTTTCCCTCTAAAAACAGTTCTACTTCCTGTCTCACTATCCCTGTCCATTCTTACTTTGAAGACCAGTTGAACATTTAGGATCTTTTCTCATGCCTTAAGGTAAGAAAAAGGTTAATGTTATGAGAACAGCTGAGAAATGACCTTGAAGCATATTCCCATCACTGAATGTTAAGATGATATTAATAGGCCGGAGAATGGAGAGTATGAGTTCTTATTATCCACATCACGATCCTGCACACTCCAATCAATGCCCTACTCGCCCCATTTTATCTAGCCTAAATTGTTCTAATTGGTCTACTCCCTTGTCATGTGCAAACCTTGCCTCACCTCTGACAATCTATGCTTCTTTTCCATCATGTTAATAGGTTATTCATTCACTTAAAGAAGAGAAGCATCTGGGTCAGAAATTGGGTGTGGGTTAATGGAATTCCACTATTTTGCATCCTGGAATATCTCTGTCTTATTTTCATGCTAAAGAAGTTTAAGATTTGAGTGGAATAAATGCAGTTCAGTCGTAGAACTGCAGTTCATGTCAAGCCATCAGGTATCCTTACTTCTGGCTGACAGCTGATGATACTTTCTATAATTCTCTACAAGGAAAGGGAAACATCATAGAGAGAAACAAGGTCTCTGAAACGTAGGCTTCAATCCAGGTCCCAATTCAGACTTCTATGCATTGGTCCTGTCATCCTGACCTCAGCTTTCTGGACAGGCACTATCTCTATTTTAAATGAGCGTTAGAGAGGACATGTGAACAGTCCTTCTGACTCAAGTACTCTGCTTACTAATTTTGTTGTTGTCTCTGATCCAGTGGACTGCACACTTACTTTTCTTCTTTGGTCCTGGGGATGGAATGTACTGCCTTGCACATGTAAGCCCATACTCTTATCATTGAGCTGTGCCCTCAGCACACCTTCACTCTTTACAACAAAAAATTAATTAATTCAGAATTCTGCTTACATTTATATTTTGGTCTAGCCTTTTCAAAGTCAAACATATAGGTCGGATTTTCAAGATAATATTGTAAAGTCTTCATCTTATGCTTTGAGCATGAAAACGAAAGTTTGAAGAAAAATAACCATTATATTTCACTAAAAGATTTATGAGTAAATGAAACAAGAAAGCACAGTAAAAGTTTGCATAGTATTAGGAATTCAATATCATATAAAGGAGTTACACCTATAAAGTATTAAGTACTTTTTCTTTACATTAAATTCTAGAAATTGCTAGATGTTATTTATATGTATATTGAATATTGTTACATATCTATATTTTTATAATAAAAACTATTATTTCCATAACTTATCTATAATCAAAGCTCAGCACAGAGTTGTCAGTAAACTAAGTTGATGTTCAAAGATGGAGTAAGCAGCTGCAGAAAGTAATAACTTGAAATATTCAAACCGACCAGAAAATGTAGACCTAGAAAAAAGCCAAAATGGTATTGGAGACTGTTTCCTTTTATGGTCGGTGTTATGTTCTTCTATATTCTTGCAAGTTCAGCCTTCTGAACAAGTTAGAAGGATGTAAAGACAGAAAGCATCTAAACAGAGAACATCTTTTCCTTGGAGATCCATTTACTCACAGTCCAGGGATAGTAGAGACTAGAGCTAGTATTCTTATTTCTCCTGAGACAATTGCTTGCACTCCAGGGTAAAAACATTTTCCTCCTCAAGAGAGCATCTGTGTACATTCCACAGCTTAAAAAAAAAAAGGCTTTTCTCTTTATTTAGAGGAGAGAATCGCAGATGTTGCAGCACACCTAAATATACTGCATTTTAAAAAATCTTAGAGTTTCTCTGCTGAAACATGAACCCTGCTGCATATTCAGGTGGCTTCTGAATCTCAGTTCATTGTCCCTTGGGAGACAAAGGCATCTACCATTTATTTATTCTGTGCATAAACAAAAATGTCTGTTCCTTCATCTAGGAAACTTTGTGTGTGTGTGTGGATGTATGTATGTGTATGCATGTGTGTGTGTATATGAGCATTGTGGCAGTTTAGCTTGTGAGAGTGCACAAGTGGTGACATTTCAGACTCCTTACAGTTTGGGTCTTGAAATGTAATTTTTATTTTTATTTCATCTGTATGTATAAATATGATTAAAATTAAATGTACCATTTTAATTATTTTCAGCCTATAATTCAGTGACGTTGAATATATTCACAATATTGTTCAACCATCACACTAGCTAGTTCTAAGACATTTTACCATCCCTAAAGGAATGTCTGTAGAGTCTCTTAGTTTCATTCATGATTTACCATCTGCCTCCTCCAAGCTGAAATACAGGTAGGAAAAGTCAAGAACCATAGAAGGAACCTGCCCAGAAATGTTTTGTTCTAACTGAGGAAAGATGGAGGGCAGTATAACAGTGTACCAGTTACAGAATACAGTGTGAGGCACTAAACAAGGGCCAATTACGTAGTGAGTTTGATGTATTACCTCTGGAAATGATATTACATGGCATTAATCAGGTAATCTTATCTCAGATTGCTGGTCAACCCATAAGCATTGTGTTGGACCCTGGTTTCTGTCTCAGTACCACCTGTTATAAATAAGAGTGACTGTTTAAAGTTTAAGATAGCCAAGAGCCATCTTGAGGAGAGATGTATTATTTGAACTTGTACTGCTATAAGGGCCAGAAACCCTGGCATATTTCCATCTCTGGGACTCCACAGGCATTCTGCTGCACTGACTTAGTACATAGCTGCCTCATAAACCAAACTTGGGCCAGCAGAACAACTCTGATGGTAAGCCTGTGGGCACCCTAGACTCTAAAGGACAGGTGTTGTCACATGGAGGTGCATGGAGGGTGCTGCTCTTGAGAACTAGGAGCCTAACCATTAAGACCAGAGGCCTGGCCAGTTTTGTATGGATTTATACAGGTGTGATGACTTAAAGAAGCCACTTGTGAGGTTCATACCACCCCTTCACCCAGAGCAAAGCACAGGTATATGTCCCCAACAAAGCAGGAGAAAGAATTTTGTACTTTAACTGCTGTCCCACCCATAGCCTTGAGTAAAGCTTGTTCATGCTGCCACCCTGCTCCTTGAGGACACACCCTAAGGAATTTCACATGTTCTGGCAGTGCCCAACTCTTGCTGACTTCCTGGTGGGCACTACAGCTGAAAAAATCAGAAGGAGAGAAGCCAGCCATTACAAGCTGTCCACAGCCACACCAGCCAAATGAGGCTGTGAGAGGAATCTTGCTCAGTATTGGCCATATTCAGCTACCACTCACTCCATAGCAGGCATAATACCTGAAAAGATTGGGGGGAGAAAAGCCCAGCTGCCACCCTATCCCCAGATGCACATGACTAGGGTGACTCTGGAGGGGCCAAAATCCCATCCCGGGGTAGGAATTCCCAACAGTAGCTGCATAAAAATGCCCTAGAGTTCATGCTGCCACCTTATTATGCAACAGCCACTGCCAGCCACCTCCACACCTTGTCTGAGCACACACTGCTGTCAGGACTGGGCATTAGCCTCACAGAGGGGTGCTGAGGTTCCTGCCATTGTCTCTCTTTATGAGGTACCTGGCCTTCTCTACTATCTGCAGGAAGAGTGCTTGGAGACCCTCACTACTACTGGTGAATTCAGTGCCAGAGACTTACTAGTAACTGAGCCAACATCAACAGTGCCTGAGGAAACCCCATAACCTTATCCAGATAACTGTTACCCTTGTAGGCAAAACACACAATGTGCTCCCTACATATGTTGTTATCTATACTGTACCCACCTGAATGGTTGATCAGCCTATAGTAACAGTGAATCTCTCTCACCCTGATATGGTATGCATTGTGTCCAAACTCACTAATCACCACCAAGAAGCTACAGGGAAACTACATTATGGTGCCCAGCAGGAAATAAAGACAACATAACATAACAAGCCAATATCCCAAGACATATCTTTTGGAGTAAGCCACTTACTAAGAAGGTCATCCTATAAAAGTGGGAGAGATACCAAGTTCACCAGAAATATGACACCTACAAAAGATCTTAACTTTTTAGTAATAGATTCCAAAGTAACAGAAGTGGAAGAAATACTCCTATTCAACACAGTATTAAAATTCCTAGCCAGAGTAATAAGGCAAGAAGAAGAAATAAAAGGAATACAAATAGACAAAGAAGTAGTCAAACTATCCCTGTCTGCAAATGAGATGATCATATACCTTAAAGACCTGAAAAACTTCACCCCAAAACTCCTATACAACATAAACAGCTTCAGCAAAGTAGCAGGATACAAAACCAACTTAGAAAAATCAGTAGCATTTCTATATATCAACAATGAGCAGATTGAGAAAGAATATAGGATAACAATGCCATTTCCAATAGCCTCAAAAAAAAAAGTCAAATACCTAGGAATAAACATAACAAAGGAGGTAAATGACCTCTACAAGGAAAACTACAAATCATTGAAGAAAGAAATCAAAGAGCGGGAATACACTGGAATTAATAGGCATATGCAATGACTTACTCAGTAGAACTCAAATGGCTCAGCAACTAAGAGAAAGGATTGACAAATAGGACTACATGAAATTAAAAGGTTCTGCATGTCCATCTTTGCCATTGTACAATAGTCATTTGAATATTTGATTACGTTTTGTCTACATGTGTGTTAGTAGGCTTTCCATCACTATAACAAAATAGTTATAGTAAGATAAATCAACTTAAAAACAAAAAAGGGTTTTGTGTATGTGTGTGTGTGTGTGTGGTACTGGAGGTTGAATCCAGAGCCTTGCATATGCTTAGACAAGTTATCTACTCCTGAGCTACATCCCCAGCCTAAAGATTTGTTTTGGCTCACAGATATGGATGTTCCAGTCCAAGCTCAGTCAGTCACATTGCTTTGGGCCTGTGGCAAGGCAGCCCATCAGTGGGAACACATGTTGCACCAAGACTGCTCATCTCAGCCAGGTGCTGGTGGCTCACGCCTGTAGTCCTAGTTATACAGGAGGCAGAGATCAGGAGGATCATGGTTTGAAATAAAAAATAAATATAAAAAAAAAAGCTTCTGCACAACAAAATAGATCATCTCAAAATTGAAGAGACCAACCACAGAATGAGAGAAAGTCTTTGTTCGCTATATATTAGACAAGGGACTGAAAACCAGAATATACAGGGAATTCAAAAAACTAAACTCCCCCCAAAATCAATGAACCAATAAAGATAAGAACAAATGAACTAAACAAAACTTTTTCAAAGGAAGAAATCCAAATTGCTAAAAACTATATGAAAAAATGCTAACCATCCCTGGCCATAAAGAATATGCAAATCAAAACCACACTAAGATTCCACCTCACTCCTATTAGAATAGCTACCATCAAGAACACCACCAACATCAAATGTTGGCAAGGATGTGGGGAAAAAGGAACTCTCATAAACTGACAGTGGGAATGTAAGCTAGTACAACCACTACAGAAAATGATATGGAGGCTTCTTAAAAAATTAAAAATAGATCTGCCATATGATCCAGCAATATCACTCCTAGGGATATACCTGAAGGAATGTGAGTCAATTACTATGAAGGCAGCTGCACACCCATGTTTATTGCAGAGCTATTCACAATAGCCAAGCTATGGAAACAGCCAAGATGCCCCACTACTGATGAATGGATCAAGAAAATGTGGTATCTATACACAGTGGAATTTTACTTAGTCACAAAGAAGAATGAAATTTGGTCATTCACAAGTAAATGGATAGAACTGGAGAACATCATCTTAAACGAAGTTAGTCACCCCTAGAGGACCAAAATTGCATGTTCTCCCTCATAAGTTCAGCAATATTATTAGACATGGGTCTACACTAAGGGTAGACCATAGGGCAAGGGAAAGAAATCAAAAACTTGAATGTGGTTGATGTGGTTACTGTATAGGAAATAATATAGTAATTTTAAACTGGCCAAGGCCACTATGAGAAAGAGACTAGGGAATAGTGAAGAAGGCTAGAAGAGATGAGCCAATTTGGGTTTTAATATGTATATATATGCATGGAAACAGCACAAGGAATCTCCCAGTGTAGCTATCTTTATCTCAAACTAACAAAAATGCCATGTTTTTCTTATTATCTTTCATGTTTTTCCTCTACAAAATTAGAGACCAGGAGGGCAGATTAGGGGTGGGATGGAGGGGGGGTTGGCAGTGATGGGAGAGGGGAGGTGGTGGGGAAAGGGGTAGGAGGTTGAACATGGTGCAAATAATGTACACACTTGCATGCAAATGTAAGAGTGATACCTGTTGAAACTGTTCCAAGAATGGGGGGGAGGGGAGGAAAGAGAGCAGTGCAGGATGTGAATTCAAGCATGATATATTTGATGCATTGTAAGAAACATTGTAAGTACTCCAATGTACCCACAACCCAGCACAACAACAACAATAATAATAATAATAAAAGAATTCAAAAGAACGGCTTTTAAGAGCTCAAAAAGATTCAAGAGGATACAGCTAAATGATTTAAAAAAAGACAATGCAGTATATGAAAGAAATATTTAGTGAAGAGGGATTTTGAAGAGAACTTACAGAAATCTTAGAAATGAACAGGTAAGTCAAAACATCCAGTTGAATGTCTCAAAAGATTGGATCAAGCAGAAAAAAAGAATATTTGAGCTTGAAGACAGGTCTTTTGAAACATGCCATTCAAACAAATGAGAGGGAGAGAAGAAAAAAGGTAAGAAGGATGAAAGAGATCATTCAAGATATTTTGGATGCCCTTAAATGAACAAACACTGACATCATTGGAATATCCAAAGGTTAGTAAATAAAGATCAAAGGCATAAAAAACCTATTAAATGCAGTAATAGCAGAAAACATCTCTAATCTTGGTAGGGACATAGTTATCGATGTACAGGAGGCTTATAGAACCCCAAATAGACAGGACCAGAAAAGAGTGAGACACAACATATTAAAATCAAACTGTGAAAAGCATAGGACAAGAAAAGAATTTTAAAATATGCAGCACATGTGGGAGCAAAGATGCTCATCTAATGGTGGACAGGAATGAGAGAGAGAAAGAAAAGAGAGTGTGTGAGATAAAGAGACAGATAGACAGAGGAGTCCTAATATCCCCCTCAAGGGCACATCCCCAATGTTAGAAATGATCAAAGAAACACTCAGGAGTAGCTCAGCAAGGCAAAAAGAAAAGTTTTACTTCTGCAGAAGGGTGCAGCCACAAACCATATTCTGATAGGCAGAACACACTGATTGGGGAGTCAACCCAGTTTTTATCTCTCTCTGCCCCTCACTCTGATGGATGGTTTGGGTTCACAATCTTTGTGATTGGTTACTTAGAAAATGGGGCGCATGGGGTAAGAAGGACCTTGAAGCAGGGAAAACAAGAAAATTCCTTTGGGCAATATTCATCTTTAAGCAAGCAGTTTGAGATTAGGACATCTGGTGATAAACAGCTCTTTGCCCACAAGAACCTTAAAAGATCTAGCAATGTTTCACAAAGAAGCTAGGTAACAGTTTGGGGAAGTTAGCTGGCATGATAGATATACATTAACTCCTTTGATAGAAAAGACCTAACTAGTTGATTCTCACAATCAACTATTTATAGTTCTTTTCTTCAAACTTAGCTAGTATTAATTGATTTTGGATCAAGTCTCACCATCTATTTGTCCCATCCTTATTAGACTGGAAATTTTAAGAAGGCCTTATTAGTTCATCCTGTTCTTGTGGCTTGTTACCTATATTTTATGACTACCACTTACCATTTTCATGAGACCCCTCTTTTGTGTATTTTGGGAAAGTTTGCTGTGCCTCAGCACCTGTGTGGGAAGCTGGACTCCCATTTGTTTTTTTAAATGTTTTGCTTTTTAAGCTTGTCTTTTCATCTCCTTTATTAAAAACAAAGTTACTTTTGTCATTTGTTTCTTTACATTTACATCCCCAGGTACATTTTTTTCATTTTATTTTTCCTTACATTTGTCTCCTTATATTCTTCCTTCTGCAGAGATAACCCTGATTTTTGTCAGGAAAGGGGGCATTGATTCAAGGAGTCCTCAGACAGCCAGTCAGTGTCTCTTCTGAGATGTTGAAGGGGGTCTACCAAGGAGTTCATGGTGTCAGGAGGAAGTCTGGCATGTGTGGCTTTGTCTCCATCACCATCTGGAGCTTGGTTGTCTCCAACCTTGAAGAAATAAACTTGACAAGCAGATTAAGAGACCAGGGGCTGAGTAGACAGAAGAAATAGGTTAGAGAACCTAGTCAAGATTACTTTTTTTTAATAATTATAGCAGGAGGTGTTGACTATAGTACATTTTTTTTTAAATGTCTGACGAGATTGGATGTGTTCAGGGTGGTATGGCTGTAGACTGAAGATCTTTTTTGATTAGTCATTTTTATCCCTCATAGTAGGAGGTTGGTTTTTTCCTGGATTTTTTTTTTTTGTTCCACAGGTTGGGGGTAGGGGCAGAATTAATACAGATCAGGTACGAGTCAGTGCTAACTAAACCCTTTTGGCCAAATTTAAGCAATGAAAAGGCTTACAAGGAGTGGCTCTTATGCAGTGGGCTTTTAGACAAGGACAATACAATAAAATTCAGCAAAAGCAGGCATCCAAACAGCTACCCTGGTTGACAAAGAAGTACTTGTTAGAGTCATTTTTCATGGACTCGATGGTAAATGCCCCAGAAAGATCACAATTGTAATGATGAAAACTTAAAAGAGCCATGCTTAAAATTTTGATGGACAACATAGCAACTAACAGAACAGTTTATCAGTACCATTAACTTCTTGTTACAGTGTTTATATAAACTTTGTACTTTAGAAGGTTTGATATACTTGGAAAACACAAATATACATATACAGGAGCCAGCAACAGCATCACGGCTCTATAAAGGTTATATATACATATTAGTTTAGTTGTTACTCTTACAGCAAAATCTTAGATTTTCCCATCAGTTTGGCAGGGGGCATGTCAGTGACCCCAAATAGCCATGTCACAGACACATATAGGGTACTGACTGCATTAGAATTATCCCAGACAATAGTTGTTTAACCATAATTATGAGATCTCTAGAAGATTTTACATAAGCCAACTCTTCAGTGAACTTTTATTTAGTTATGACTCAGTTACCTCAGTAGTCAAAAACCTGACAAAAATCAATAGAGAACAAGTAAACATTTATGGGAATGAAGTGTGAAGTTAGGAAACCATTAGCCAAGAATCGTGGCTCAGATGTTGATAAGGGATCACATCACAGATTGTTGACATTAACAGATGGCTCAGGACATACAACAGGATCGCACCAACCTGTAGTCAATGGAGTCCCCTAAAATAACAGGTCCAATCTGGCCATGCCAGGCCAAAAATTCCCTCCGCCCAACATGTGGAAGGGGTAGGACTAACACCTCCACTCTGTTGATGCCAATAAAACTGGAGGTCAAGACCTCCAGTATAGTGCTTCTTTTTGTTTTCCCATTATCCTATCTGGAGGGTGCAATTTGGCTTTGTTTTTTTCTTTCTTTTTTTTTTTTTTTTGCTTTGCTTTACATAAGTATATCTGTCCCAACCCTCATATCAGTGTAGCAGCACTCCCTGTGCTCAGCTGCCTATCATCTCTCTTTGTTTTAATAAACTCTTGCTGTGTTGATAAATTTTTTTTTTAATTAGTTCAATGAATGAAGGCATTTTTAATGAATAAACAAAATCTCAGTAGATAAGTTGAAACTACTGAAAAGAATCAAACAGACCTGGCACGGGTAGCTCATGCTTGCAATCCTAGCTACTCAGGAGAGGCAGAGATCAGGAAGATTGCAGTTCAGAGCCAGCCTGGGCAAATAGTTTGCGAGACCCTATCTCAAAAAACCCTTCACAAAACAGGGCTGGTGGAGTGACTCAAGGTGAAGGGTCCAAGTTCAAGCCCCAGTACCACACACACACACACAAAAAAGAATCAAATAAAATGATATTACTGAGCAATTTATAAGGTTCAATATCTGAAATTAAAGCTTATGGCTTTTAGTTTTTTTTAAATTTTATTATTAAATGATACATAAAAATATAAAAACTGTATATATTAATGAGTACCATGTAAGGTCCCATACATGTACATACCGAATAATAGCTTTTTTTTTTTTTGGTACTGGGGATTGAACTCAGGATCTTCACCTTGAGCCACCCCACCAGCCCTATTTTTTGTGAAGGGTTTTTCTTTCTTTTTTTTTTTTTTTTCATTTTTCTTTTATTATTCATATGTGCATACAAGGCTTGGTTTATTTCTCCCCCCTGCCCCCACCCCCTCCCTTACCACCCACTCCACCCCCTCCCGCTCCCCCCCTCACTACCCAGCAGAAACTATTTTGCCCTTATCTCTAATTTTGTTGTAGAGAGAGTATAAGCAATAATAGGAAGGAACAAGGGGTTTTGCTGGTTGAGATAAAGATAGCTATACAGGGCATTGACTCACATTGATTTCCTGTGCGTGGGTGTTACCTTCTAGGTTAATTCTTTTTGATCTAACCTTTTCTCTAGTACCTGGTCCCCTTTTCCTATTGGCCTCAGTTGCTTTAAGGTATCTGCTTTAGTTTCTCTGCATTAAGGGCAACAAATGCTAGCTAGTTTTTTAGGTGTCTTACCTATCCTCACCCCTCCCTTGTGTGCTCTCGCTTTTATCATGTGCTCATAGTCCAATCCCCTTGTTGTGTTTGCCCTTGATCTAATGTCCACATATGAGGGAGAACATACGATTTTTGGTTTTTTGAGCCAGGCTAACCTCACTCAGAATGATGTTCTCCAATTCCATCCATTTACCAGCGAATGATAACATTTCGTTCTTCTTCATGGCTGCATAAAATTCCATTGTGTATAGATACCACATTTTCTTAATCCATTCGTCAGTGGTGGGGCATCTTGGCTGTTTCCATAACTTGGCTATTGTGAATAGTGCCGCAATAAACATGGATGTGCAGGTGCCTCTGGAGTAACAGTCTTTTGGGTATATCCCCAAGAGTGGTATTGCTGGATCAAATGGTAGATCGATGTCCAGCTTTTTAAGTAGCCTCCAAATTTTTTTCCAGAGTGGTTGTACTAGTCTACATTCCCACCAACAGTGTAAGAGGGTTCCTTTTTCCCCGCATCCTCGCCAACACCTGTTGTTGGTGGTGTTGCTGATGATGGCTATTTTAACAGGGGTGAGGTGGAATCTTAGTGTGGTTTTAATTTGCATTTCCTTTATTGCTAGAGATGGTGAGCATTTTTTCATGTGTTTTCTGGCCATTTGAATTTCTTCTTTTGAGAAAGTTCTGTTTAGTTCACATGCCCATTTCTTTATTGGTTCATTAGTTTTGGGAGAATTTAGTTTTTTAAGTTCCCTGTATATTCTGGTTATCAGTCCTTTGTCTGATGTATAATTGGCAAATATTTTCTCCCACTCTGTGGGTGTTCTCTTCAGTTTAGAGACCATTTCTTTTGATGAACAGAAGCTTTTTAGTTTCATGAGGTCCCATTTATCTATGCTATCTCTTAGTTGCTGTGCTGCTGGGGTTTCATTGAGAAAGTTTTTACCTATACCTACTAACTCCAGAGTATTTCCTACTCTTTCTTGTATCAACTTAAGAGTTTGGGGTCTGATATTAAGATCTTTGATCCATTTTGAGTTAATCTTGGTATAGGGTGATATACATGGATCTAGTTTCAGTTTTTTGCAGACTGCTAACCAGTTTTCCCAGCAGTTTTTGTTGAAGAGGCTGCTATTTCTCCATCGTATATTTTTAGATCCTTTGTCAAAGATAAGTTGCTCATAGTTGTGTGGCTTCATATCTGGATCCTCTATTCTGTTCCACTGGTCTTCATGTCTGTTTTTGTGCCAGTACCATGCTGTTTTTATTGTTATTGCTTTGTAATATAGTTTGAAGTCAGGTATTGTAATACCTCCTGCATTGTTCTTTTGACTGAGTATTGCCTTGGCTATTCGTGGCCTCTTGTGATTCCATATAAATTTAACAGTAGATTTTTCAATCTCTTTAATGAATGTCATTGGAATTTTGATGGGAATTGCATTAAACATGTAGATTACTTTTGGGAGTATAGACATTTTTACTATGTTGATTCTACCAATCCATGAGCATGGGAGATCTCTCCACTTTCTATAGTCTTCCTCAATCTCTTTCTTCAGAAGTGTATAGTTTTCCTTGTAGAGGTCTTTCACATCTTTTGTTAGGTTTACACCTAGGTATTTGATTTTTTTTGAGGCTATTGTAAATGGAATTGTTTTCATACATTCTTTTTCCGTTTGCTCATTGTTAGTGTATAGAAATGCTAATGATTTTTCTATGTTGATTTTATATCCTGCTACTTTGCTATAGCTATTGATGATGTCTAGAAGCTTCTGAGTAGAGTTTTTTGGGTCTTTAAGGTATAGGATCATGTCGTCTGCAAATAGGGATATTTTGACAGTTTCTTTACCTGTTTGTATTCCTTTTATTCCTTCTTCTTGCCTAATTGCTCTGGCTAGGAATTCCAGTACTATGTTGAATAGGAGTGGAGATAGTGGGCATCCTTGTCTGGTTCCTGATTTTAGAGGGAATGGTTTTAATTTTTCTCCGTTAAGTATAATGCTGGCTGTAGGTTTGTCATATATAGCTTTTATAATGTTGAGGAACTTTCCTTCTATTCCTAGTTTTCTTAGAGCTTTTATCATGAAATGATGTTGGATCTTATCAAAGGCTTTTTCTGCATCTATTGAGATGATCAAGTGGTTTTTGTCTTTGCTTCTGTTAATGTGGTTTATTACGTTTATTGATTTTCGTATGTTGAACCACCCCTGCATCCCTGGGATGAAGCCTACCTGGTCGTGGTGAATAATCTTTTTGATGTGTTGCTGAATTCGATTTGCCATTATTTTGTTGAGGATTTTTGCATCAATGTTCATTAAGGAGATTGGCCTATAGTTCTCCTTTTTGGAGGTGTCTTTGCCTGGTTTTGGGATAAGTGTAATACTGGCTTCATAAAATGTGTTTGGCAGTTTTCCTTCCCTTTCTATTTCATGGAACAGTTTAAGGAGGGTTGGTATCAGTTCTTCTTTAAAGGTCTGATAGAATTCAGCAGAGAATCCATCAGGTCCTGGACTTTTCTTTTTGGGGAGACTCTTGATTGCTGCTTCAATTTCATTTTGTGTTATAGGTCTATTCAGGTGATTAATTTCCTCTTGGTTCAGTTTTGGATGATCATATGTATCTAGAAATCTGTCCATTTCTTTTAGATTTTCAAATTTATTTGAATATAGGTTCTCAAAGTAGTCTCTGATGATTTCCTGGACTTCCATGGTGTTTGTTGTTATCTCCCCTTTTGCATTCCTGATTCTACTAATTTGGGTTTTTTCTCTCCTCATTTTAGTCAGGTTTGCCAGGGGTCTATCGATCTTGTTTATTTTTTCAAAGAACCAACTTTTTGTTTCATTAATTCTTTGTATGGTTTTTTTGGTTTCTATTTCGTTGATTTCAGCTCTTATTTTTATTATTTCTCTCCTTCTATTTGTTTTGGGATTTGCTTGTTCTTGTTTTTCTAGGAGTTTGAGATGTATCATTAGGTCATTGATTTGGGATCTTTCAATCTTTTTAATATATGCACTCATGGCTATAAACTTTCCTCTCAAGACTGCCTTAGCTGTGTCCCATAGGTTCCGGTAGGTTGTGTTTTCATTTTCATTGACTTCCAGGAACATTTTAATTTCCTCTTTTATTGCATCGATGATCCATTCTTCATTAAGTAATGAGTTATTTAGTTTCCAGCTGTTTGCATGTTTTTTGTCTTTACTTTTGTTGTTGAGTTCTACTTTTACTGCATTGTGGTCAGATAGTATGCATGGTATTATTTCTATTTTCTTATATTTGCTGAGACTTGCTTTGTGCCCTAGGATATGATCTATTTTGGAGAAGGTTCCATGGGCTGCTGAGAAGAATGTATATTGTGTAGAGGTTTGATGAAATGTTCTGTAGACATCTACTAGGTCCACTTGATCTATTGCATATTTTAGATCTTGGATTTCTTTATTGAGTTTTTGTTTGGATGACCTATCTATTGATGCTAATGGAGTGTTAAAGTCTCCCACAACCACTGTGTTGGCGTTTATATATGCTTTTAGGTCTTTCAGGGTATGTTTGATGAAATTGGGTGCGTTGACATTGGGTGCGTACAGATTGATGATTATTATTTCCTTTTGGTCTATTTCCCCTTTTATTAGTATGGAATGTCCTTCTTTATCTCGTTTGATCAATGTAGGTTTGAAGTCTACTTTGTCAGAGATAAGTACTGCTACTCCTGCTTGTTTTCGGGGGCCATTGGCTTGGTAAATCTTCTTCCAGCCTTTCATCCTAAGCATATGCTTATTTCTGTCGGTGAGATGAGTCTCCTGTAAGCAACAAATTGTTGGATCTTCTTTTTTAATCCATTTTGTCAAACGGTGTCTTTTGATGGGTGAATTAAGTCCATTGACATTAAGTGTTAGTACTGATAGGTATGTGGTGATTCCTGCCATTTAGTTATCTTAGTTGTTTGAAGGTTTGATTGTGTGTACCTAACTTGATGTTACTCTCTGCTGTCTTGCTTTTTCTTATCCTGTGGTTTGGTGCTGCCTGCCTTTACATGGTTAAGTTGGGTGTCACTTTCTGTGTGCAGGATCCCTTGCAGAATCTTTTGTAATGGTGGCTTTGTGGTCACATATTGTTTTAGTTTCTGCTTATCATGGAAGACTTTTATTGCTCCATCTATTTTGAATGATAGCTTTGCTGGGTAGAGTATCCTGGGGTTGAAGTTATTTTCATTCAGTGCCCGGAAGATCTCACCCCACGCTCTTCTTGCTTTTAATGTTTCTGTTGAGAAGTCTGCTGTGATTTTGATGGGTTTACCTTTGTATGTTACTTGTTTTTTCTCTCTTGCAGCCTTCAATATTCTTTCCTTAGTTTCTGAACTTGTTGTTTTAATGATGATATGTCGTGGAGTAGTTCTATTTTGATCTGGTCTGTTTGGTGTCCTGGAGGCCTCTTGCATTTGTATGGGAATATCTTTCTCTAGATTTGGGAAATTTTCCGTTATTATTTTGTTGAATATATTACGCATTCCCTTCACTTGCACCTCTTCTCCTTCTTCGATGCCCATGATTCTCAAGTTTGGTCTTTTGATGGAGTCAGTGAGTTCTTGCATTTTCTTTTCACAGGTCTTGAGTTGTTTAATTAATAGTTCTTCAGTTTTTCCTTTAATTACCATTTCATCTTCAAGTTCTAAGATTCTGTCTTCTGTTTGTTCTATTCTGCTGGATTGGCCTTCCGTTTTGTTTTGCAGTTCTGTTTCGTTCTTTTTTCTGAGGTTTTCCATATCCTGGCTGTTTTCTTCTTTATTGTTGTCTATTTTTGTCCTGAGTTCATTTATCCATTTATTCATTGTGTTCTCTCTTTCATTTTGGTGTTTATACAGTGCTTCTATGGTTTCCTTTATTTCTTCTTTTGCTTTTTCAAATTCTCTATTTTTATTGTCTTGGAATTTCTTGAGTGTCTCCTGTACATTTTGGTTGACCCTATCCAGTATCATCTCTATAAAATTCTCATTGAGTACTTGTAGTATGTCTTCTTTTAAATTATTCTTGTAGGCTTCATTGGGTCCTTTGGCATAGTTTATCTTCATTTTGTTGGAGTCTGGCTCTGAGTTTCTGTTCTCTTCATTCCCCTCTGGTTCCTGTACTAATTTTTTGCTGTGGGGAAACTGGTTTCCTTGTTTTTTCTGTCTTCCTGTCATTGTCCTTGGTGTTGTTACTGTCCCTGTACTGTGTGTAATTAAGTATTTTCTAGCTTGTAATAATAACAATGGTAATATTGAGAATGGAAGAGTGAGCTGAGATGGAAAGCAAGAAGTTAAAGAAAAGGGGAAAACAAATATACAGACAAGAGCGAGAAAGCAGAACAAGGTATCAGACAAGAGAGTTTCAAAGGTATAAACAGGGAGTGTTAGTGTACTAATCGACAGTAAACTGAACAGACAATAGAGTGACAGAGAGAGGATTGAAAAGCAAAGATAAAAAAAATTAAAAATAAGTATATGAAAGTAATATCTATTTATAAAAATGAATTAAAATAAAATGGAAAATAGAAAATTAAAAAAAACCAAAAAACAAAAAACCAAAAAACTTCCAAGTTTATATGCAATGCAATTTCAGTCTTAATAATTTGGATGTCCGTCTCAATCTCCAGTCCTGGAGTTGGTGCCTCAGATGTTGTTCTGTAGTTGTCTCATCAAAGGGGATGCATAAAGTAGAACAAAACTACACTCACACACACACAGAAGATAAAAAAAAAAAAAAAAGTCCCACCAAGTGTCCCCAGTTCAAATGCAATACAGTTTCAGTAAGTTTTTCGGCTTGCAGGTGTAATTCGGTTGTTCTCTCATCAAAGGTAGGGAGAAAAAGAAAAAAAAGCATCTGGAGGCAGTTCTGAGGGTGGTATCTGCAACTGTGGCCTGCCTGCCTGCTGCTCTCAGCCTGTAGCTGGCGTTATTTATGCAGATCTCTGGGGTGAGCTAGCATTCACCTGGTCCCACAGGCTTTGTTTGCTCAGAGTTCTCCTGTGCGGCGGCCTCTGCTACAGGCTTTCCCCTTTCCAAGCACTGGGAAAGGTGCCACTGCCCCGCGTTGTCAGGCCTGCGTGTTTATTTACAGTTCACCTGGGAAGTGGGTCTTCCCTCCTCTCACAAGCGTCCCGCTCCTGGTTGCTGGGCTCACGCCCCGCTCCCGCCAGAGCCTCTCCGGCCCGCCCGGCTCGTTTATTTACAGTCCCGGGAAGGGTTCCCTTCCCCCAATCTTCAGCGCTCAGGGCGCCCCACCCTCTTTCCAGCGTGTCTTAACTGTTCTTATTGCTTAGTACTCAGTTTCTCTTTTTTTCCCGGGTGGAGGTCAGTCTGTCCAGGGGGCTATGCTGCTCTGGCCCAGGCTTGTCTGTGGGGGAACCGCGGTACCGCGAAGCTCACCTGGTCCGCGTCTTCCCAAGCCGTATGGGCGCCGGCCCCTGGCGGCCCCAGGGGCCCTCCTCGGTTCTCCGTTTAACGTGAAGTGGAGATTCTCTGCGCCGGCTGGAGGTGTGGAGGGGTCAAAGTTATGCCTTTTCTCGGTGATTATGCCTGCAAAGTGTGTCTCCAGTGTCTCTCCAAGATTTCACTATAGGAGGCTCGCTTTCTGCTTCCTCCCTCTAGCCGCCATCTTGGAATTTTGTGTCTTGATAAATTTTTTTAATCAACCTGTAACACCAAAAATTCCTGACAGTTATCTTGACAAAACAGAAATTTTTTTAAAGAGAGTTTTTTGTAAATGTTATCAAGAACAGAACAATATTTTTATGACAGACTTGTTATAAACTTAGAGAATTTTTAGTTTAACACCAGTTCATTAAATTTTGATCTTACAAAGCCTTTAATGTAACTCTTAGATTTTAGTCAACTTAATGACTTACGTAATCTCCATCTTTTTATGATGATCTATTTTGTATTTTGTGACAACTCACTTTGTAATTCCTGGGGGGAGCACATCCTTTTTGGTTTGTTTGTTTTTTTTTTTTTTGAGACAATTTTGAGGACAAGCCTTTTTTTTTATATAATCCTTTTTTATCCAAAAGTATTTTTTCCTTTAACCTTTTACTTTTAAAAACTATATCCTTAATACTTTTTATATATTTTTGTTACTTATTGAAAATAACTCACACAACCTTTTAACCTTATATTTGCATGAAAAAAACAGAATGAAAACAACCTTAAAATTATTTTTTGTTCTTTTTGATCTAACCTTTTCTCTAGTTCCTGGTCCCCTTTTCCTATTGGCCTCAGTTGCTTTAAGGTATCTGCTTTAGTTTCTCTGCATTAAGGGCAACAAATGCTAGCTAGTTTTTTAGGTGTCTTACCTATCCTCACCCCTCCCTTGTGTGCTCTCGTTTTTATCATGTGCTCAAAGTCCAATCCCATTGTTGTGTTTACACTGAGGCCAATAGGAAAAGGGGAACAGGTACTAGAGAAAAGGTTAGATCAAAAAGAATGAACCTAGAAGGTAACACCCACGCACAGGAAATCAATGTGAGTCAATGCCCTGTATAGCTATCCTTATCTCAACCAGCAAAACCCCTTGTTCCTTCCTATTATTGCTTATACTCTCTCTACAACAAAATTAGAGATAAGGGCAAAATAGTTTCTGCTGGGTATTGAGGGGGGGAGCGGGAGGGGGTGGAGTGGGTGGTAAGGGAGAGGGTGGGGGCAGGGGGGGAGAAATGAACCAAGCCTTGTATGCACATATGAATAATAAAAGAAAAATGAAAAAAAAAGTATTTAAAAGATTAAAGACCTAGCTGGGCAATTTTTGGCTTACTCTTTTTAATAAAATGAAAAACCTCCATGGACTGCCATAAAGGTGTACTCTACGGACAGCCACTAACTAATCCTGGTGTTCTTGTCTCTGTTCCTAACTCCATTCACAAGAGATTATGTAAGTACAAGATTATTAAAACTAAACCATGCATCTGATATAAGATTCTCAAATGTTAGGAAACTTGATTGCTTTCTAGGGCTCTACCTAACCAAGGTCTCTTTCCCAGTTCAACGCCTCAAATATTTTAATACCTCTATAGAATATGTAATTCAATTTTGCATGACCTTGTAAAGAAACACAAGCAAGGAAAAGAAAACATGGCTTATTCATTAATCTTCTAGAATAAAATTCAGTAGCAAACTATAACAGTACAGTCCAGCCCAAATATTACACTGTGAAGAAGTAACCCACCAGTATAGATGGAGAGGCAGCTACAAAGAATTTCAAGGTATAGTTTTAAAAATCTGCAGCAAAACTAGTAATTCAGAAAACACCATCAGGCATACACATATAATATTAAATAAAGGAACACTGACAAAAGTCCAGCAGCGAGCCACCTTTTGGTTGGAATGCCAAAAGAAAATGTCAAAACCTCCTCATGACTCAATTCCCCAAGCCTTCAAAGTTCAGAAGCAAACCAAGATGTACTTACACTAAAAAAAAAAAAAAAAAAAAAAAAAAAAAATTATTTTTTGTATAAAAGCAATTTATAGAAAGCCCATTTGTTAATAGACCCATGTATTATGAGAGAATTAAATCTCAGATTTTATTTATGACAGAATGAATCAGGCCAAGATCATTTCTTTAACTACCCAAATTCCAAGATTCCTGCTGCAGACTGGGCCCCAGCCCACTTTCCTTTTTCTCCTCTGGTCTGAGCTAGAGTGCTAACCCCTGAAAGCCTGCATCCTAGTGAGACCTTATTGAAATAAGTTTGAAAACTGGTTTTCTTAAAAGTAGCAGTAGAACAGAGTAAAAGTAACAACTTTTAATATTGACTCTACAATAAGAAACACCTTTAAGATGCTTACATATTCATATGTAAAAAGCTTAAGCAGTTTATAGCAGAGATCTTCAACACAAACACCCTGGATGTTTGTTACTTTGACTATCACAATTAACCTTATAACAGCAGTTTAAGAACCATTTTGAAGATGCTTACACACACACACACACACACACACACACACACACACACACACACAAGTTTCATAAATTAAGCTGCCAGAAAAAAAATGTCAATTTAGGCATGCATAAGATGAGCTGGAATTCCAGGAACAAATTAAATTTTGCCCAATGTTGTAAACAATTGATAAACACACACATAAAATTAAAGTGTACTCTCAGAAAAATCTGCTAAACCATGTCCAGAAAGCTATCTGGTGGAATGGTGGATGATTCATCTATTCTTTTTTGAGTCTCCTTCTTTGAAACTGTTACCTATCCCATAACCTCAGTTGTGTCTGTTTCCCTGGGAAAAGCTCAACTCCCCCAGTACTGGAGGTTTCTTGCATTTTACCCAAAGTGCTTTCTTTTTCTCCAAAGTCTGCACTTGCTTTGTGTCTGAGACAAGTCCTAGTCACATCCACTCAACCTCTTGGATGTCCTGGCCACCAAGGAAATATCCTTACCTGGGTTTGTGCACAGAGTTGCCCTGGCTACCTTGGTGCTTTCTATAAGGGGCCCTGCCCAGTGTTGCTGAGTGACTCTTAACCTTGGGTTCCTTGTTGGACCAGGGATGGCAGATCTCCACACTCTGAGGCCATAGCAACTATACAGCAGGACATGTCTCTTCTGAGAAGGGGGTCCCCATGATCTCCATTGCAACAAAATTTGCCCCATGTTCAGGCACTTAATAGTTAGAAATGTTGTTCCCAAAAGATGATCAAAGAAACACTCAGGAGTTGCTCAGCAAGGCAAAGAAAAATTTACTTCTGCAGAAAGGTGCAGCCACAGACCATATTCTGATAGGCAGAACACAGTGATTGGAGAGTCAACTCAGTTTTTATCTCTGTCTGTCCCTCACACTAATGGATGGGTTTGGGTTCACAATCTTCACAATTGGTTACTTAGAAAAGGGGCATGTGGGGTTTGGAGGACCTTGAAGCAAGGAGAACAAGAAAATTCTTTCGGGCAATATTCATTTTAAGCAAGCTGTTTGAGATTAGGACATCTGGTGATAAACAGTTCTTTGTTTGACCTCAAGAACCTTGCAAGGTCAAGCAACATTTCACAAAGCATGTAGGCAGCAATTCGGGGAGGTTAGCTGGCATCTACACAATGATAGTTATATATTAATTCCTTTGACAGAAAAGATCTAACTTTAGTTGATTCTCACACCCAGTGAACTCACCTCCTTTTAATAGGCTGTACCTTCAAATGGTTCCACCAGTTCCCAGTAGTGCCACAGGTTGGCAACTAAGCCTTCAACATGTAAGGGGGACAGTAAGATCTAAATTATAAGAGTAAGAAATTTTAATACCCTACTCTAATCTATGGAAAGATCATCCATACAATTTGTACATCCTACAAAAAAATTAACAAAGAAAATTAGAGTTAAAATAAACTATAGATTAAATGGATTTAACAAAAATTTACAGAACATTCTATCCAACAGCTACAGAGTACACATTAATTTCATTAGCATGTGAAAATTTCTCTAGAACAGACTATATATTGTTATGAGATTATTATGAAAAGCTATATGCTTACACATTGGAAAGCCTAGAAGAAATAGACAACTATGTATACACATTCAACCACCAAAACTGAACAAAAAGTATAAACTCTAAAGAGACAAATAATAAGTTAGATGATTGAATCAGTAGTTAACAAAAACAGCAATGAACTCCCAAGAAATAAAAGCTCAGGAATGAATGGCTTCACTGTTGAATTTTACCAAATTTTTAAAGAAGAACTAATTCTTTTAAACATTCCTCAGAATTGGAAGAGAACTTTCCCAAACTCGTTCTATGAGGCCAACATTAACTTGTTATCAAAACTCGCTAAGTATACAGATACACACAAACCCTATAGATCAATACCCATGGTGAATATAACTTCAAAATCCTCAACCAAGTTCCAAAAATAAAATTCAACAAAAGATCAAAAATATACAACATGAACAAGTCGGTCCCATCCCAGGAAGGCAAGGATAGTTCAACAAATGTAAATCAATAAATGTAATACATCACTTAAACAGAATGAAGGATAAGAATAATATGATAATCACATTAGATATAGAAAAAGTACTTGATAAAATTCAACATCCCTTCATAATAATAGCTCTGAATAAATCAGGTATATAAGGATCATGTCTCAACATAACAAATGCTACATATGGAAAATCTACAGTAATCATCATGAATGGAGAAAAACCACACACATTTTGTCTAAGATCAGGAACCAGACAAAGACATTACCTTTCTCCAATCTTATTCAATATAGTAATACAACTTTTAGTCAGAGCAGATAGGCAAAAGAAATAAAAGGCATAGAAATAGGAAAGGAAGAAGGCAAATTTTTCCAGCCTATTGCTGATTCAATGCTATATAAAGAAGAACCTGCAGATACTACAAAAAGACTATTAGAGCTGATAAATTTAGTAATGAAAAATTATGCAAAATCAGTGGCTTTTATATACATGAATATAGAATTTTCTGAGAACAAAATCATGAATGTAATACCATTCACAAGTCACACATACAAAAAATTAACTCAGAATAATCTTAACTAATGAAGTGAAAGACTTCTGCAATGAAAAAAAATTAAAAACACTGATGAAAGAAATTAAAAAGATAAAAGGTAGAAACTAGAAACTGGAAAAACTTCCCATGTTCATGGATTTGAAGAATATTATTGAAAGGTCTGTACTACTCAATGTGATATACAGAGTCAATACACTCTCCATCAAAACATCAATGACATTCTTCCAAGAACTAGAAAAAAAAATCCTAAAATTTATATGGAAGCAAAAAAACCTCACAAATAGTCAAAGCAATTTTGACAAAAAGAGTAAAGCTGGAGGCATTACAATACCTGATTTCAAGACAGAACCATTCTTACAACATCAACATAGTACTGGCATTCCTGGCACCAAAACAGTCACATAAAACAATGTGATAAAAGAAAGAGCACAGAAATAGGTATGGTTTTGTATGTCAGTGGTAGAGTGACTGTCGAGTATGCACAGTCTTGGGTTCGATCTCTAGCACTGCAAAAACAAAACAAAATAAAACCAGAAATAAATCCACACATCTACAGCAAACTGTTTTCAACAAAGGTGCCAAAAATACACATTAAAGAAAAAAAATAGTCTCTTCAACACACCATGCTATAAAACTGGATATCCACATGTAGATGATTGAAACTCAACACTTATCTCTCACCCATACAAATATCACCCCAAAAATGGCCCAAAGACTTCTTCCTTTGAAAAAGATCTATTCACTTCATTTGGAGGATCTGTACAACAGGGAGAGGGTAAAAGAAGGAAGTTAAGAAGGTGAATACAGTTGATGTAGTCTCTATAGAAGAATGAATATAGAATTTTTAAGCCTGTTGAAGCCACCATAAGAAGGTGATTAAGAAGAAAAAATAGGAATTGAACCAATTCAGGTTATATTACCTATATATAGGTAAATGTCACAAGGAAACTCCCTTTGTAGCTATCTTAAGCAAAAATGTCATTTTTTCCCATTTACAAAATCAAAGAACAGGAGGGTGGAACAGATCCGACCTGGGGAGATTGGTACCAGTGGAAGGAGGGAAGAGGTGGGAATAGGGCATGGGAGGGTGAATATGGTACAAATACTGTGTGCACATGTGTGTAAATGGAAAAATGACACCTGTTGAAACTGTTCTAGGAATGAGGGTAGGAAGGATAAAGGAGAATGGTGGAGGGGGTGAATTCAGGTATGAGATATTTGAAATATTGTAACAATGATTACTATGGACTGGGAAGCTGGGAAAGGTATGTGTGGGTGCACTTGGGCAAGGGTGGGAAAAGAAAGATTAGGTAGGATCAACACATATTGTATGTGAATATGGAAATATCACACTGAATCTCATTAATACATGCATTAAAAATTCAAAAGAAAAAGTAAGTAAAATTGGCATTGTATTCTATATCAACATACCTAAAGTAAATCAAATGGAATTCTAGGGGAAAAAAATGGCAGCTGAGGTAGGGAATCAGATGTCCTAAGCTCCATGACTTCAGAAACCTCCTTGAGATGCTGGAGCCAAACTTGGGTAATTCTGATTGCTCCTAGCCAAAATAATAATCACCATCACATTAGGTGCAGATAAAATTCAAACACTGACCCTTAAATCAGGTTTTAATTGCACTTAACAGACATGAAAATCCTACTCAGTACAGCCAGCAAGGCATGTCTGGCTCTGGCCCTGGGCTCTTTTCTTTCTTCCTTTTTCTTTTCATTCTTCTCTCAACAAGCAGAAGACAGAGCATCAATCAAAATCAAACCCTGTGACATCCTGGACTTTTAGACCATGCAAAGCCTCCCTATGCCATGCAGAATGATGCAATTTCTCCCTGACAGTTGGCTCCAAAGTTGCCTGAGTGAAACCCCAGAAAATACAGGTGAGCACCATGCATAATAGGTGGCTTCCCTACCCACCCCCAACCCCCAGAAAATAATCCAGCGCAGGTGGACTGAAATCCCCTCCTTCCCTGCAGCAATACTGACAGCCCTAAACAGCTAACTGTAATCTAACACCAACATTGTGGAGGGGTGTGTGGAATGCTGAACCTTCCTGGAGAACAGGGGAGGGACAAAGAGCCAATCTCTAACTCCTGAACTGTAAAGGGTGTGGCAAGGAACTGAGCTTTCAGAAACAAACTCTCAGTGATGCGCCATCAAGATGCCAAGGCTGAGCGCAGGGACTGGCTGACAAAACAACTGCCTAGAGGAGCCACAGGTACCCCGCAGAGATTGGGAGAAGAATAAAGGCTAAGAAAGGGAGCAGAACAGGTTCTGCCTGGAAGTGGGGGGTTGGGGGCAGTGAGGGCTGGGGGGAGGTGGCACAAACAATGTACACACGTGTAAATAAGTGTAAAAGCAATAAAATAAAAGGAGAAAAAAAGGCAATTCTAAATGAAGAACTAGTCAGCATTTCTAGCTTATATGGTCTTTATAGCTATGCATCTCAGAAGAGGGAGAGGTCTCCTTTCTAAGAAATAAAGAAAAATCCTAGGAATGATTCTGATTTTTTTGTGCTCAGATAACATTTCCATACCATGTGGTTGACAGTCCCATTAGATAATACAGAAGCAATATTTTTCTAAGACATTAAATGCTGTTGGACAGAAAGAAAGTGTTTCCTTTGCTCACCTTTTGAAATTGAGTTCCAAGTCACTGTGTGGGGCCAACACCTTAACCACATGCATTATTATGGATCTTAAGTTGAATGTGGTACTCCATTCTCCTAACTCAGAGCTGGAATCACTTCCTACCACCTGTTCTTCTCTAACTTGGGTTTGAAAGAGTTCCCAGATCTTACAAGGAAAATTCATCATAAAAAGATCTAAATAGTCAGGAAGATATTCATTAAGATCACTTTAAATAATTTTAGCAAAATGAAAATGTGAAATATTAAAAATTCATTTAACTTTCCAGAATGAAGGTGGCACAGTTAAATGCTGTCAAAGTAGTTAATAAAAATGGTATTAAAGAGCTTTTCTTCCTTGTAGAAAAATTAGTGAGAACACAATAGGAACAATTATATTTTATGGACTGACGATTACTTTTGAAGAAATACGTATTAAATACATTAATGTAAGTATCATAAAGCAGACACCATTTATCTCAGGATAGTTGTGAAATGTTCCCCTTTCTTATTATACCCAACACCATAGGAGTGGCTATTTCCAGGAAGGCAGAGTTTTCTGATTAGTAAAAATGGGTATGATAATGTTCACACATGTTGCCTTCTCTGAAGGTATCTCCAGTCTCTTTTTTTCAATGAGAATAGAGTTTGAACTCAGGGCTTCATACTTGCAAAGTAGGCAGGTGCTCTACCACTTGAACCACACCTCCAGTCCATTTTGCCCTGGTTATATTGGAGATGAAGTCTGGAAAATTGTTTGCCTAGGCTGATTCTGAACCACAATCCTCAAGACCTCAGCCTCTCATGTAGCTAGGATTACAGGCATGAGCCACTAATACCCAGCTATTGCTTTACTCTTTACCCTGACAAGAAAGAAACATCCTGCATTGTTGAAGCTATACCTGCTGTTTCTTGTGTCTCCTGAAGGGGTTAATCCCTTGCCCTTGTGTGCAGCATTCTGAGTTTCATGTATTCTTCATGTGTTTTTGTTCTGATGAAGTAATTTTCTATTTTTCATAAAGTCCTACATTCTCTACCCAGCTCTTCCTCGCCTCTCCCTCCTGCTATTTGTATTATTTCTTTCAGAGCAACTTGGCTCTCACCAGGGAGCTATAAGTTTACCCCCATGAGAAGGTACATATTAGATAATCTTTGAGTAATGGGGATATATGTGAGTAGAGAAATGTAGAGAATCTAGGGAACAGGTTGGTGTCATGTTCACCTTTCCTACCAGAGCTAAGTTCTTGTTCCTATACCTATAGGATATGCCACACCTTTATCATCCAACCTGTCAAAATTAAGGAAGTTTTCAATCATGAGTGTACAAAAGTCTTCTTCTCATATTCTAAAGGAATCTGTGAATAACAACTAAAATAGTTAACCTCAAGAATCAAATACTTCTTTTGGTAAGGACAGGATAAATGCCTCAAAATTCATTTTATCTTCCTAATAACCACGTATGGTGGTCATTTTTATTAGGATCATTTGACAGAGAGAAACGATGTAACTCTACAGAAGGCATGACTGGCAGAATTGTCAAAGCCAAGCAGTCTATATTTGAGTTTATATATTCAATAATGCAAATGAGTACATCTCAAGCAGGCTTATGGGGACTAGTACTTGTGGGAGGCTATCCTGCTCTAACAGAGAGCCCCTTAAGTGTACAATGATGAAAACACATCAAAGTGTCTTTTAATGTGACCATAGTAAGGTTCTTTTTGTCAGTGGGATGCTCTGCATTTCTCAAAGATAAAGGGATCCCGTATCCTTCCTCTCACTGGGTTTATCATCTTGCATCTATTTGGAGAAGAGGAAGGACATGAAGGATCAAAGGCCGGGTGTTTTCATGGGCCATACATCATTACTGGTGCAAGGATTCCCCTTTCTAGACCTAAGTGACTTGACCATATCAAAGTACAAGAGGGGTAGGAAATATAGTCTAGATGTGCACTGAGGGAGAAGAGTGGCAGCTAGTTGTCTCTATTATAGTGACCTCTTCTGAGGTCCCATATTTTTCGCAAATAAGAATAAAAAATTGAACCCCAACAATAGAATAAATAAAGCTTCCTGGAGGCAGGTCAGGCTGATTAATGTTTGTTGAATGAGGAGTACAATCTTCTCTATCTCTAAAATCAAACAGGATCATATGCTATTTCCAGTTTTGCTCCATGTTTGTTTTTAGTTTCCAAGAAATATGCTAATATGTGCAATTAGAAAATGTGCACTTGAATGTCTTATAAAGTACAAATTCAGTATATTCACACAGCATAGTGCTTCCAGTGGGTAACAAATCAGGATTATTAAAATAATATCCCTTTTTATCTTCAAATACTCAGAAAATGAAAGCACACGTTTGTGAGGGTTTCTTCATTAATGTGTTATATTACAGAATGTAATAACAATTTGATTTATAAGGTATGTTGTTACATAAATTAAGCACACAATATGCAACATGTTTTTCTCTGCGAAGTGGCCTTTCTCTTTAAATAGCTCTTAGCTTGCTGTAATAAAGGAATGTTATGATTTCCCAGGCACTGCCTAAGAAAAATTTAATTAACATGAGTAATTTCAGAATTCATTTAAAATTTTGCAGTGAAATATTTTATAGATAGTTAAGGTAGTAAATTACTGATTGGTAATCAAAATCTCAATTACTAACTGATAAGCTGTCATCTTTTCAACAACAGATATTCCCCACATGCAATTGCCAGGGCTGAATCCTACAGCATCCATCACACTCTCTTACAAAACAGGGATCTCTTACATCTCTTGTTTCATTTCTATTCATAGCCCCAGTTTATAAGTTCCTGCTCACATCACGCCCGTCCTAGATTGGGTCCTTATTGGTGGATCTCTAACGTGCCTGATGGGCCAACAAGGTGCCACCAACAGTTGCGAAGACCCCGAAGTTCATTATCAACAGTGTGGCTGCTGTTTTCATGTTTGAGTCCCAACGCATGCCCATGGAAAGAGGAGAGCCTCCTTTGCGTCAGCTCCAGTCAAAATTGACCTGACAGATGATTGGCAGCTCCCTTCCAGGTGTGAGTAAAGCCTGGTATTAGCTTAAAGTTATTAAATCTTAGGTAATTACTGCCTTCTGCAGAAAGCTGTGAACCTGAGACCTTCTGTCTTGCAGTGAAAAGAGAGTATTAGTAATCTTAGTGTTAAGCAATCAAATAAATTCACTTAGCATAGAACTGAGACTTCCCATTGGTGCAATTTGAACTATTTGAAGATGAACTCTTCTTGTACCTACACTGTGTGATACTTACACTGTGAGGTCAGAACATTGGTGTAAAGTTGATTATTACACCATGTGGGGACATTTCTCGCATCTATGGAAATACAGACACATTCATAGAAGAGAGCATATGCAGGATAGGAGAAAGAATCTCAGACCTTGAAATCAGGATCTCTCAAACATGATTACAATGAAACAAAATTCAGAATTAGATGTAGAGACGTACAAGTGGTTCTGACGATGCAGGGCTTTTAAAGCTGTATTCAGATGCCCTGGAGAGTCGCTGGTACATTGAGCTGCACATTTATGGCTAAGGGTTGGTTTGGAGTAGCAAGCATTTTCCCAGAGCTCCTCCATGTGCCAATCACCACTGTTCTCGTTTTGGTCATGTCATGGCTTTTGATGAATGAGCATAACTTTTGTACTCCATTTATCATGTGGAGGATGTTCAAGTAAAGTATGCAGAATTAATGTATTTTAAGCCTCTTCCTAGGCAAGGAAGCATTATTAAGCATCACATCATTGAAAAATGGTCTCATTTAAATCCAAATTAGGAATATCAATAGGAAGGCATCCTTTTCAAGGGCAAAAGTCACAGTAGTTACTCCTAAGTCAATTAAGATTGGCTATTTTAAAGTACAGTACTTACAAGGGAAATGAGTTGAGGTATGAGAATAACTATCTTTCAAATAGGGAATATTTATGATTTTTATATATTCAAGTATCTTGAGGTAAATGAGACACCTGCTCTTTTTTCCTCCTTTGATGTATGAATTTTCTCTTGGCAAAAATGTAAAATCCTGGACTTCAGTGAATATAATTCTGTTTCTGTGCTTCTTCCGAATGACTATGTCCTAACTAGAGGATTATGGATATTGAAGTGGCAGGCCAGCTTCAATGTATGACCAAGGGCAGTGGAGTGTTATGCATGACACAAGTCTAGCCTTGTGAACTGTACTAAGTACAAAGCAAGGCTCTGTCAGTAAGGCCTATCTATTTGCAGGAGCAGGAGAGAATTCTGAAGCTGTTGGCAGATGTTTGTAACACATATCAGAAGGTATATTTAATTAACCAAGTCTTACTTTTTCCTGATTATAATATATACATAAATACTCATGTACAATGATCATAATAGTTACAAAATATAGAAAGGCTAGCTAGTACATGCCACGTATTTGGCAAGGTTGTATACATGTATTTGCACATTTAATTCTACAGATTGTCCCTGTCAATGGCCACAGTTCACATTGTACATGGTATTAAGGAACACACACATGAACATTCTATTCTGCTATATTCTACTGTGGTTAGAAAAATGTCAATCTTGATCCTGTAAATATATTACACACACCATTCAAGGGTTTGGAAACTCAGACTAAAAAAAATGACTACTTTAGGTGATAAGTACTGGTACTTAGGAAATAGGCAACTCTATTTGATTTCCCAAGTGATCAGGAAGTGATTTGAAATATGCATGTGTCTATTCAATGCTTAAGCAATAACTGCATGCTTGTGTGTGTTTCTGTGTGTATACTGTACTATATTACTTGGTATAACTTCAATTTTCACTAGTTTAATTAACAATCGCTATCCAGACAAGCAGCTACATTTTTGGCAATAGTAAATTTATTAAACAACTTCACACCTAACTGTAAAATGCAAATTAAGATAACAATAGGATAAATTTTTTTATAAACACTTGGTCTTTGCTGGAGTGAATTTAAATGTGCATAAACTATCTGCAGGGTAATTTGATAATGTATATCAAAAGCCTTAACAATATGTGTAAACAACAGACCAAAAATTCAATTACTAGAAATTTATCCTAAGGAAATAATTAAGCATATGGACAAAGTTTTCACATAATTAACTGCATGGCTGTTTGGTTTACAGTTGTTTGTGGTGGTAAAAATGTGAAAAGAACAAAAATGTCAACAACTGAGAATTGATTGGATGTAGCATGAACATTCATATAATAGAGAGCTATTGGGCCATTAAAATATCATGTAGGAGATGGACATTGATCCATATTTATGATTTTTATGCAAAAAGGAGAGCTCATATAGGTTTGCAATGAAAACAAACAGGCTATTGCACTGCCTGTGAGAACTAGCAGTTGAAATTTGAGGAAATAGAAGGGAAAGTGTTGCAAATTATATCAGGTCTAGGGGAGCCCACAGACGCCAGGCAGGAGAAAAAGCAACGGAGAGAAAGTGAGAAGTCTAAAGGCTACAAGGAAAAGACTAGAGGAAGAGTTGGCTGGAGATGTCCACCCTTATATGTTGCTCTCTAATGGCCCTACTGACCTCTTGAGTGAAGGTACAGGAGGTTGGCAATATTGCCCAAAGCTTTCTGGGTCCTATTGCAGTCCATTTCAAATAAACTTCTGGAACCAGCTTATATTTCTTTTAAAGCACTTAATGACATAAAGAACGCAGTGTTCAACACATGAGTCAAATCTGTTATTTCATACTTAAACATTTTGTTGTCCTTTAAGACACAGCTACTAACAAGCTATGGGATGCTATTTTTTTTTTCCTGTGCTCTTTTCTAAAAAATGAAAATTCCTAAGAGGATAACATATTCATAGAATTACTACAGTTGAGATAGTATTGAACTCATTCAACCTTACAACCCCATGAAACAGGCATCATTAAAATCAATTTATACTCAGGTGCAAGTGGCTCACACCTGTAATCCTTAGCTAACTGGAGCCTGAGATTATAAGGCAAGAGCAGGCAAATACTTTGAGAGATCCCATCTTTACCAATAGCTGGTGATACGTACCTGTTATTCCAACTTAAGTGGAATGCTGAGATGGGGAGGATTGTGGTTCCAGGCCAGTACAGAAGAATAAAAAAGTTTATGAGAACCTATTTCAACCGATAGTTGGACTCAGTAGTTGCATCTGTCATCCCAGGGACATCAGGAAGCACAAAATACTAACTCCACTTACTCTGGTGGCAAAAATAGGAGGTTAGTGACCTGGAGGCCAGCGAGGGCAAATTAAACATGGGAACTTAACTGAAAAATAAACTTTAAGCGAAAAGACTGAGGGTATGGTTCAAATGGTAGAGTGCTTCTCAAGCCTTGAGTTTAATCCCTAGAACTGCAAAACAACAACAAAAAAAGAAAACAGCCAGATAAATGGTTAGTATCTAGTTCTAATCCAGACTCACAGAGCTGGTAACTGGCAGAGGTGGGATTTGAACTTGGGCAATATGGTTCTATGTTTATGCTCTTATCTAGCACACTTATGTTTTTTTCACCTATTACCTTAATGAAACTGTGTGGACTTTCTTTTCAGGTGATACCTGAAAATATCATGGCTATTACAATTTCTTTCATTTATTTTCTAGCTAGTTATTGCAAAGGCAATCATTATTTTCATATTTGTCCTATAATTAGACATTAAGCCCCTATAATACTATAATTATTATTATTATTTTTTTGGTGGGACTGGGACTTGAACATAGGGCTTCCCACTTGCAAAGCAGATTCTCTATTGCTTGTTTCACACCTACTGTCCATTTTAATTCTGACTACAAAAATTACTTGCCTAGACTGGCCTCAAACTGTGTGTGATCCTCCTGATCTTAGCTTCCCAAATAGCTAGGATTATAGGTGTGAACCATTGTCCCCTGACTTATAATTATTTTTAAATAGTCTATTTTTTATATAATTATTTATTGAGTAAATAATGAAACTGGCAATTTTTCTACATAATTAATAAGGAATGAATTCATTGGCTGTTTAAATATAACTGTTTTCTTTTCATCTAATTAAGTATATTTTTAATAACATTAAGGGTTATACTGATTTAGATAAATTTTTATGACTAAATTTAGTGGAATTCCTTGTTGTCCTTTCCCACTTCTAACATAAAACACATGACTGAGTTGACTTTGTGGAAAAAAAACTCTTTGTGATACTTTTATATTCATTTATATTCATTTTTATGAAATTCAATATTCTTGGATAATAAGAATCTAAAAATACAAGTATAGATCTATTTCACTAATGACCATAGGACCAAAAGTCTTTTTTTGTTCTTTTCTTATTTTTCATTATTGGAGACAGAGGCTTGGTATGTGCCTAGGCTTGCCTCAAACTTGCTAAGTAGCCCATGCTAGCTTTGAGCTTACTATCCTCCAGCCTCTATTTCTCTAGTTCTGAATTGACAGGTGTGTGCCACCACCTGGTCATAAATGCAAAAATCTTAAACGAAGTGGATGAGTATTGTAAAGATAACTTTTCCAAAATTATTTGGTAAATTCAATGTAAGCTTTTGATACTATCAGTTGAAAAAAATGAGAACTTGATGAATTTAGTTTTACTATGAAAGAAATAAAATCCACCAACAGTTAAATAACCTTGAGAAAGAAAAGTAAGTTTCCTGTGACAGGGAAGTACTGCAATATAAAGCCATAATAATGAAGGCAGTAGAGCTTATAATAGAAAAAGTCCAGTGTATAAAGAACTGATAGATGATAAATGTTATGGCAACATGAATCAACTTTTAAAAAATCCACTAAATGTTTATTAGATGGGGCCAAGAAAATCTTTTCTTAGTCCATAAACAAAATGGATTCCAGATGGATTAAATACCTAAATGAAAGGAGTAAAACTACAAACGTGTAGTACATATCTAAGCAAGGATATAGGAGGGATGAGGAGAAAGTAGCAAAAGGTCCATAAGAAAAGATAATTGCCTTTGATTATGTCAAAATTAAGTATTTCTGTTTAGTTAAAAATAATATAGTTAAAACTTGGGGAGATGGATATTCACAGGTCCAAAATAGATGTATTTTTTTTTTTGGCAGTACTGGAGTTTGAACTCAGAGCCTCACACTTACTAGGCAGGCACTCTACCACTTGAGTCAACCCATCCTCTTAAGTAAAGTTAGCTAGGTTCAAAAGGTCAAAAGCCATATGTTCTCTCTCATATGTAGAAGATAGACCTAATACAAATACAGCAATATTATAAAAAACAGGTCACTTTACGGGGAAGTCACACATGAGAGAGGGAGGGTAAAAGGAGGAAGAAAGTGAATATGGGTGATATACTGTCTATACAAGAATGAATATACTATGTTTAAACCTGTTGAAATCACCATAAGAAGGGGCCTAAGGTAGAAAGAAAAAAATGGAGAAGATGAACCAAGTTGGGTTATAATACATTTACACATGGAAATGTCACAAGGAAACTCCCTGTACAGCCATCTTAAACAAACAAAAATGTCATTTTATTTTCTTTTATTTTACAAAATCGTAGAACAGGTGGGTGGAACAGGTCCTGTTTGGGGGGTTGGTATCAGTGGGAGGAGAGAGGATGTGGAGAAAGGGTCTAGGAGGGTGGATATAGCGCAAATGCTGTGTACACATGCATATAAATGGAAAATGAGACCTGTTGAATCTACTCTAAGATAGTGGGAGGGGGGAATAAAGGAGAATAATAGAGGGGATGAATCCAATTATGATATATTTGATATATTGTAAGAACTTTTGTAAATGTCACAATGTCTCCCCACCCAGCCCAACAATAATAAAAAAGAAAAAAAAACCAAGCAAAATAGATGAAAGACTGTTATCTTGGAAGTATATTGATATCTAATATATAAAAAAATCTTACAGGAAACACTCTGTAAGTAATAGGTATGGGAAATGACTTCCTCAGTAAAACCCCAGCAGCCCAGCAACTAAGAGAAAGAATGGACAAATGGGACTTCATAAAACTAAAAAGCTTCTGCACAGCAAAAGAAATGGTCTGTAAACTGAAGAGAACACCCACAGAGTAGGAGAAAATATTTGCCAGCTATACATCAAAGGACTGATAACCAGAATATACAGGGAGCTCAAAACTCTAATCTCTCTCACACTCAATGAACCAATAAAGAAATGGGCAACTGAACTAAACAGAACTTTCTCAAAAGAAGAAATTCAAATGGCCAAAAAGCACATGAAAAAATGCTCACCATCTTTTGCCATAAAGGAAATGCAAATTAAAACCACACTAAGATTCCACCTCACACCTGTTAGAATAGCCATCATCAGCAACACCACCACCAACAGGTGTTGGTGAGGATGTGGGGAAAAAGGAACACTCATACACTTCTGGTGGGAATGCAAGCTAGTACAACCACTCTGGAAAAAAATTTAGAGGCAACTTTAAAATCTAAACATAGATCTGCTGTATGATCCATCAATCCCACTCCTGGGGATATACCCAAAATAATGCAACACAGGTTACTCCAGAGGCACTTGCACACTCATGTTTATTGCAGCTCTATTCACAATAGCCAACTTATGGAAACAACTAAGATGCCCCACTATTGACAAATGGATTAAGAAAATGTGGTATTTATACACAATGGAATTTTACTCAGCCATGAAGAAGAATGAAATCTTATCATTTGCAAGCAAATGGATTGAACTGGAGAACATCATTCTGAGCAAGGTTAGCCAGGCTCAGAAGACACAAACCGTATGTTCTCCCCATATTCCACTTTACATCTAGGGCAAATACAGTAGTGCTGTTGGACTTGGGTCACATGGCAAGGGGAGAGCACATACGGGAGGTGTGGAGATAGGTAGAAAACCCAAAACATGAAAGCTTTGATGTCCCCACTCCAGAGGAACTAATATAGAAACCTTAAATTGACAGAGGTCAACATGAGAAGGGGATCAGGAACAAGTGTAAAGACCAGTTATAGATGAATCAACTTGAGTTGTAACACATTTGTACGTGGAAGCAATGCTAGGAATCTCTCTGTATAGCTATCCTTATCTCAACTAGCAAAAACGCTTTGTCTTTCTTATTATGCTATGTCTTTTCTTCAACAAAATTAGTGATAAGGGCAGAACAGGTTCTGCCTAGAAGGGAGCAGGGAGGGCGGGGAGAGGATGGGGGCGGGGACAGGGGGAGGAATGACCCAAACAATGTATGCACATGTAAATAAATGAATAAAAAAAATTCTTAGAAATTAGAGGTATGAAAATGAAATGTGTAATAACATTTCATATTTGTCAATTCAAGAAAAGAAAGAGGAACAGTATGAAGTATTACCTGGGTATAAAACACATGGACACTCTGACTTTGTGATTCTTACCAGAGATTTAAAAAGTATTTCTTACAAAGATTTTTTTTTGAGACAGGGTCTCCCTACACAGCTCAGCATGACCTTGAACTTGCAGTGTAGTCTGGAAGGACTTGAACTTGAGATTCTCCTGTCTCAGCTTATTGTGCTGAGGTCACTGTAGTGTACCATCACACTTAGTTTCTTTCAAAAATACTACTAAAATGAGGCAAAAGCAGAGATGACTGATGTTACCATCAGTCATTTTCTATTAGATAGGAACACCATGAGGATGAAGGAACCAAGCCTATCAGGCCACCCAGACCTGTCTCTATTTTCACCAAGCTTATCATGGTGATCATTTCTGGAGAAAGGTGACAGATAATGTGGGGAAGCCTGAGAAGATGAATTTCCCCTTTGTACATTGTCATTCTCTAGGGTTGAATTTGACAGAAGAAAAACGTCAACTTATCATTGTGCCATTCAAAATTAATTTAAAAATAGGGTACTATTCTTGCCTCAGAGTAGTGGGACACATGAAAACATGCTGTTCTTTCCAATGATAAAGGACATATGTTCAAAGGTATTTTAAATGCCTGGATAGATAAGGAATATACAACTCTGAGGAAATGAAGAAAAATAAACAAAAAGCTTGCTCAGGGCACTATACAAGGCTGAAGTCATTTAGCAAAAATCCTTCAGCATCCCAAGTTTGCTTCTTTGAAACAGCAATCACAGTCATTGTGTTAGTAGCTGTGGCCATTGGCCATTTGTAACTGTTTTGTCCTCCAAATAAATTTATGTTGAATATTTGGGTTCTTGCCAGTGGAGACTCACAGCAGCTGAGAGAAAATGACAGAAGAGCCCCTAAGCAGATGAGCAAGTCACTGCATTTTTGCATCTGATCACAAACTCTAAGCAGAAGGGTTTGTTAAATTTGGAAGGCTATAAAGCCTTTACTGGATTTTGTGGAAGTTGCATGTAAAGTGAAGTATTTGCAAATACAAACACACTTCGTCACACCTGTGGTTCAATAGTTTAGGCATCACCCGTTTTGTTCCTGCCACATTAGTCCCCTGCTATACAAAAACAATTTCTTGTCTAACTTTTATCTTTTGAAAGGGAATCTAATTAATTTGTGATTGCTGCATTCATTTTGCAGATGTAATACCTGTTTTGCTTCTCGAGCTCAGCAGTTGTGACAATGGGGCTGTCACCTTCCTCAGTAAATAGGGCATCTCATGAATACTATGAAAGAAACCCACCAAAGCCCCATCACAAGTGCTATTCTGCCTGAAAAATCCAGATAAATAAATTGCTGTAACTTTTACCTGCATTTCTGACTACCATGCAACCTTTCTGGTCCATTATATACTACTATGTTCTTTCTTCCCTTTTTATAGATGTTGATTTGTAAGCCATTTATAAAAATAAGGTTAGTACAATAAATATGAGCCAAAGTGAAAGCTAGAATGGGGCCTCTAATGATTCCATTTGTTTAAGCTCAAGCTTTGAAAATAATTACTCAACAGATGGGGCTTTGTAGATTGTGGATAAACTGACACTCAACCTGTTTCATCAATAAGTGGTTTTGTGAAAAACAAAAAGAAAATAGTAATGATCTGCTATGGTAAATGTCAGTGCTGATGTCCATCTCCAATTACCTAGATAGAGTAGGATAAATAATTTTTTTCTGGGACTTTCTCTGGTATTCTTTCTTATAACTTGTCTTTTCCTTTAACTCTGTTTATGGAAGATTTGCATATCTTCCAAGAAAGAGGGCCTCAAGAAAGTCAATTGAATTTTCAGTCCCCGAGATACATTCATTGGCTTCCTCTTACAAAACCTGTGTCTACTATCATAACAGCAGAGATAACAGAAGGCTGGATAGTTTCCTTATCTTTCATCAGATCAATTCTCCATTCATCTCCTGCATCCTTTCTGTTTCAGAAAGTCCATGTAAGTAAACTATAACAAGGGGCTTCCATAATCTCTGCTTTCTGAAAAAGTTTGGCCAATTGGCAACCATTCAAGAGATCAGAGAGGAAAAGGAAAATGAGGTTAGGGATTTTATTTCTACAGGTTCTTCCTCAGATTGATCATGCTCCTCAGCCTCAAATCAATGCTTATTTTGAGGTCGTCTCCTATAAATGACCACTTACTCCATAGTTACAGTAACTCTTCCTCTCCTCATGTCTTCAGCATGGTGGTTTTACAGGTCTGCTACCCACTAATACTGGCTTATGTTTTGTTCCTCATGATTATGTCATATTCATATCTCTGCAACTAGCTCCCTTTCAAGGTATCCATTTTGTATAACAAATTTCTCCCAAATTTGTTATTTTAATCAACAATCATTTTATTTTTCCTCATGATACCTTAGCAGGATATAGCCGGTTAATTCTATCCATATTAGATTGACTGAGTTCATTTGGTACCATTCAGCTGGAGAACTGGACTTAAGTGAGGAAGAAATTGTCATTCATATACCTGGAGCATTGGTAGGACAGTTGGAAGGTTGGGAAGGGGCCCTTCCCCTTTACCATGTAGTCTCAAGGCATCTGAATCTTGTCTTTCTAGACATTTTACATGATGAGTCCAGTTATCTGGCTTAAGAAGAATAAATTTAAAGCTGCTAGTCAGCTTAAAAGCTAGGCTTGTACCGGCTGTTTTCTATTGTAACATAATAAATGTTCCATCATATTTGCAGGCCCCAATCACACTTACAAGATGGCAGGAATCATGGAGGCTACCTTAGAAGTTTGTTAATTACAGCCTTCCCCTAGTCATTCAGATACCCTCCAAAACGAGAAACACATTCACCCCTCACAATGATTCTCAAGAGAACCTCAATATTATAGCATCAGTTCACAGTCCAAGAACTCATCATCCAAATATAAATTGGGTGAAAATGAAACTCCTGGATATAGTCCATTAAATTCAGGTTCTGGAGAAAATGTTCTCTGCATCTATAGAACTGGGGGTGGGGGGTGGGAAACAGGTATCTTCCTCTAATCTTTCCAACATACAATGGTTCTAGTTTGGATCTGGAGTGCCCCTAGGGATGCCTGTGGTAAAGGTTTGGTCCCCAGCCTGTGGCACTGGTAGGAGGTGGTGGAATCCTTAGGAGGTGGGCCCAAGTGGAGGGAAGTTAGGTCATTGGGGGTATCCTTTTAAAGAGGATATTGAGACATTGATCTCTTCCTCTCTATTTGCTTTCTGGCCACCAAGAGATGAACAGGCCTCTTCTAACATACACCTGCCATGATCCACTGTGTCACCACAGGCCCAAAACTATGGGGCCAACCCACCATGAACTGAGACCTCTGAAACTGTGATAAAAATCAACCTTCCCTCCTTAAAAGTTTATTTTCTCAAGTGTCTTGTCACAGTGACAGAAATCTGACTAATCCAGATGATGTCATAAGTATAGCATAACTGTTACAGATATTGTAGTTCAAAGTGGGGAAAAACAGAAGCTAAAAAGGAATAACTGATTCCTGGAAGTTCTGTAACACAATGGAACAATTCACATTTTTCTTGATTGAATTCTAAATATTGGAAATAAACCTCTGGCTGCCTAGGCTCTGCCCTCCAGGCTATTGTTTTCACTTTCGGACTCATCTTTCCTTTGTCATGAGGAATAGCAAGTATTTGAAACTGATTAGTTCTATTAGCCTGCTTGCTACCATAGAACTAGAACTTTGGTCTTCTGTAAGCCTCCATTTATTTTACATTCTCTCTGAACCCTTAGTCCAAGCTAGCAATATTCCTGCTGGAAAAAAATTCACAACATTGAAAGTCTTCAATAGATTTTATGGGGTTTCACTCCACTGTGCAAAAACTATACCCACAAGTCTTTTCTATCTTTCTGAAGATTTAGCAAAATTTTGTAGAGTTATTCCTGCACCATAGTGTTTTTATTCTTTTTTTTATTAGAATGTTTTGATATCTTAAAAATAAAACAACCTTTTTTTGACTGGGGAAGACTCTTATTTTCCCTAGGACTATCTAATTCTCAAAAATAGTGAAGAAGTCTGCCAGGTGAATGTCTCTACTATGTAAACCTATCAATCTAGACCCAGATTTCTATCTGACCCTTAAATCCCAGAAGACAATATTCCCCTGCCCTTATCACCCCAGGGCCAGGTACTAGTCAGCAGGGATCACCTGCACAGCCTAAAGCCCACCAAAGTAATTCCAACCAGTCAATCTAAAATGGTTTACTCTGTCCTAATTTGACTTTCTCAAAGAAACCTTGGTAAAGGCTCTGGACTGGGTCTTTTTCCTCACTCCTGTCTTCTGTCACCTGACCAAATTGTTGTGCCCTTACAAGGCCTATGGTAACCCATAAATCTAGGGTCAGTCAGTATAATAAACTCATCCTTGTGGAATCTCTCTTGACTCCCCTGTGACATCACCTGGACAACATCACCTAAAGGAACAAATATATTCAGCCTCTTCCTTATGCCTTACTTACGGTAGTATATATATTTTTTTAGTTATTCTGTTTGCTGTCTAGACATGGTGGGTGAGACTATTCAAAATAATTCAATAACATTTCTTTTTTTTTTAACAATTCTTCCCTTACTTTATGCCTCCCCTCACATTTCACAATAAACAACAATAAAGAAACCAAGTAGAACTTCTAACACTTTGCTTAGAAACCTCCTCAGCTATGTGTTTACACCCATCACTTAGTAGTTCAACTGTCAACAAAACCACGAGGCACAATTCTGTTAAACTCTATGAAGTTATACGAAGAAAGGACTGCTTTCATTCACTGTCCTAGCATGACCCTATTTACTTCACAGTTCTTACTGGAAAGCTTCCCCAGTGTTCTTATTTCTATTAAGAATCTCATCCACCTTGATATTCTTCCAACTTCTTTCCACTGCCCAGATACAAAACTACCTACATATTTTAGGGGTTTCTTTTTAATAGTAGCAATTATATTTTGATACCAAAATCCATTAGTTCAGGCTCCTCTAGGAAAATTACTGTGCATGCAAAACACACTCATTTCTTACCAAGAATCTCAGAGTCTACCCCATTTGGTTTTATTTTGTATCATCTTACTATTTTAACTTCTAAGTGTATTTTATATGATCCTTGCCCCCTTTTCCTGTCATTACAGCTTCTGTGGTTATTTTTTACTTGAAGATTACTGCATCTGTATGTCTGGTTTCTTTACATGGAAGAGTTGCTACTGTGAATTGATTTCTTCCTGAGCAGTATTGGTGTTGAACCTTAAACTTGCTTGGTGCACACTTTGCCATGGAATACAAATGTTCTTAATTCTCCAATAAAATACACAGACTGACTGATTGGATTAAAAATGAAACAAGGACCAACAATTCACTGCCTGCAATAAACATACCTGGTTGGCAAAGATAAAGACAGCCTGAAAGTCAAAGAATGGAAAATTATAATCTAGGCAAATGGAAGCCAAAAGCAAGTAGCAGTGGATATACTCATATCTTTCAAAACAAACTTCAAGTCAGTATCAGTGAGGAGAGACAATGAAGGTCACTTCATATTGGTAGAGTGAACAATCTACCCAGAAGCTATAATGATTATAAGCATATATGCACCAAAAGGCAAGGTACACTATTTTTTAAAGGTAAAGATTATTTATTTTAGCTCACAATTTCAGAGATTTAAGTCCATAGTTCTTGGCTCTGTTAATTTGGGGTGCAGAGTGAGACAGAAAACCATGGCAGCAGGAGAATGTGGCAGGGACTACTCATCTCATGGAGAATAAGAAGCAAGGATTTGGGGGAAAGGAAAAGGTACATCCCCAGAGACATGCTGTCAATCAAGGGGACCCAATTTTATAAAGCTAACATTACTAGACATAAAAGGACAGGTAGGTCCAGATACAATCATTGTGGGTAACTTCAATATTACATTCTCATCAATAGAATATCAAAACAAAAAAATTAAAATGGAATCATCAAAGTTAAATATCACTTAAGATCAAATGGACTTAAGAGACAAGTATGGAATAGTCCTTCTAACAGCAATGGAATATATTCTCTCAGCAGCTGATAGAAATTTTTCTCTCTCCAAAATTTATCATATTTTAGGCTAAATACAAAATATAAAAAATTAATTTTATGTTATCTGATCATAATGGAATGAAAATAAAAATCAACAGCAAGAAAACTGACCTACATTATATAAATGTATGGAGATTATGGGATGGCAGAGTAGCTCAAGTGATAGATGTCTGCCCAGTAAGCATGAGGCCCTAAATTCAGACCCCAGTACCACCAAAATAAATAAATAATCACATCTCTGAATGGGCCATGAGTTATTGAAGAAACCAGGGAGTAGATTTTGAAATCCCTAGAATCAAATGAAAATAAAAAAAGCATATCAGAATCTATGGGATATAGAAAAAGAATGGGCTGGGGACATGGGGAATAAGAAGGGAAATAAGGGTGTTCAATATGCTCAAAGTACATTGCATGCATGCATGAAAATGTCAAAATGACACCTATTGTTTTGTACAGTTAATGTATACTAATATGAAACAAAGTTTTACAAAGACTGTTCCTTGCTTTTCCCTTCACTTTTGGTGGCTTACTGGCAATCTTTAGCTTCCTTGGCTTCTAGATGCTGCACCATGATCTCTGTTTTGCCATTTGCATGGCAAACCATATAAGATGTTTTCTCATTGCCCCTCTGCATCTACTCTCCACCTTTCTTCAGTTCACTGGCAGATCAGCTGAGCACAGCATGTGTGAGTCCTATATCCATGGATTCAACTGACCATGGATGGAAACAAAAAGCCCATCACACAGTCTTTTCTTACCGTTGCTTCTTAGTATGCTGTAACAACAATTACATAGCATTTACATAGTGTTTGACATGGTAAGTAGACTGAGATGATTTAAAGTATATGAGACAATATAAGTAGGCTCGATGCAAATACTAAGTCATTTTATGTAAGGGACTTCAGCATTAGTGAATTTTGGTCCTGTGGGAGTTCTAAAACCAATCCCTTGCAGAGACCTAGGTTTTAGAAATATATAGTACACTATTGCTATTTATAGTCACCCTACTGTCCAATAGCATATCAGAACTTCTTGTTCCTATCTCACTGTGACTTAGTGCCTATTGATCAACTTGTTGCCATCTTCCCCTACCATCTATTCTTCTAGCATTTGGTAACCACCATCCTACTTTCAACTTCTATAACAACTTTTTTTTTTCATTTTTCTTTTATTATTCATATGTGCATACAAGGCTTGGTTCATTTCTCCCCCCTGCCCCCACCCCCTCCCTTACCACCCACTCCGCCCCCTCCCTCTCCCCCCCCTCAATACCCAGCAGAAACTATTTTGCCCTTATTTCTAATTTTGTTGTAGAGAGAGTATAAGCAATAATAGGAAGGAACAAGGGTTTTTGCTGGTTGAGATAAGGATAGCTATACAGGGCATTGACTCACATTGATTTCCTGTGTGTGGGTGTTACCTTCTAGGTTAATTCTTTTTGATCTAACCTTTTCTCTAGTACCTGTTCCCCTTTTCCTATTGGCCTCAGTTGCTTTAAGGTATCTGCTTTAGTTTCTCTGCGTTAAGGGCAACAAATGCTAGCTAGTTTTTTAGGTGTCTTACCTATCCTCACCCCTTACTTGTGTGCTCTCGCTTTTATCATGTGCTCATAGTCCAATCCCCTTGTTGTGTTTGCCCTTGATCTAATGTCTGCATATGAGGGAGAACATACGATTTTTGGTCTTTTGGGCCAAGCTAACCTCACTCAGAATGATGTTCTCCAATTCCATCCATTTACCAGCGAATGATAACATTTCGTTCTTCTTCATGGCTGCATAAAATTCCATTGTGTATAGATACCACATTTTCTTTTATACGTTATATATTATGAGAATCAGATCAGGTGGTACTTGTCTTTCTGCGCCTACGTGGATTATTTCATATAACATAATGATCTCTAGCTTCACTCATATGGCTGCAAATGACAGGATTTAATTTTTTATGGCTGAATAGAATTTCATTGTAAAGATATACCATATTTCCTTCATCTTTTCCTCAGTGATGAACACTTCTGGGCTACTCAGAATAATGCTGCAAAACACTGGGAATGAGATGTCTCTTGGAAATACTGACTTCACTACACTACTGGACTTCAAAATATAATACAAAGCTATAGTAATCAAAACAGCATGGAATTGGCAGAAAAACATATAAAACAGAGCAGAACAGAGAATCTCTAAGTAAAGCCATACATATATATCCAATTGGATACATACATATATATATATATGTATGTATATATATATATATATATATGTATGTATCCAATTGATTTTCAACAAGTACTAAGAACATTCATTGGATAAAGGGTGATCATATTGGTTGTGAGAAAATTGGACATCTGAGATGCTGATGAATGAAAACAGATTTGTATTTCTCCCTCAATAGTTATAAAATTCAACCCCAAATGGATTAAAGTCTTAAATGTGAGATCTGAAGGTATTAGAAGAAGGTGTAGGGGAAATGTTTCAGTACATTGGAATGGAAAAGATACTTTTGAGAAAGACCCCCAACACAGGAAACAAGCAAAAATAGAGAATTGGGATCACAACAACCTAAAGCTTCTTTACAGCAAAGGAAAAATCAGCAGAGAGAAGAGACAACAGTGGGGGTTGGTATCTAGAATGTATAAGGAACACTTAAATAGCAAAACAACAAATCACCTAATTTTAAAAATGGGCAGTATCTCTTAACAGACATTTCTCAAAGAAGACACACAATGGCCAACAAGTATATGAAAAAAATGTCCATTATTGCTAATTAGCAGGAAAATGCAAATCAGAAATAAAATGAGCTATCATTTTAATCCAGTAAGAATGGTGATTGTCAGAAAAACTAAAGATAGAAAATGCTGGTGAGGATGTAGAGAAAAGGAATCCCTTTCATACTCTTAGTGGGTGTATAAATTAGTAAAGTCATTGTGGAAAACAATATGAGGTGCCACAAAAAATTTTAAACTACAACTACCAAATGATCTAACAATCCCACTACTGAGTATATATTTGAAGGAAATGAAATCTGCATGTTGAAGAGATATCTGCACTCATTGTGCAATTCTTGCCTTCAAATTCCGCTAAGCACCCTCTCCATACATCCCTGGATAATTACAGCACTGTCTCTTCTTTCTGTAGGATACTGAACTATCCTTATTTTTCTACTCCCTATACTTCTATAAATAATCAATTTGTATGTTAACCTTCTCATATTACCCTAATTTGTTTTCTGTTGGTAATTGGCTTATTCAGCTTTACATTCTATGTGTTTGATGATTAACTGTTTGATCCCTTGACTATAAATTAATAGAAAGTAATGCTATTTTAATGGCTTTTGTGTTGAGTTGGCCTTTAATAAGTTATTGAATGTGTGAAAGAAGAAATGTATGAAAAACAACAGTCCAAAGCCACTAACAATGATCATCAGAGGGAAAATTAAAATAAAGGAATAGAAGTTTATTATCTAGAGCTCTGGACAACAGTCTATCATTCCAAGAGTGTACACATGTTTTCTTATACACTTCATTTGCTCCATATCATCAGTCTTACTAATAAATGCCAGATACATTTTCTGAGTTTCAGCAACTTTACCAAGTCCAACTTTACACGGGGGTAATTTTGATTCTAAAATATCCAAAACTTCTGTAATTGTTTTGAATCCCTGGTTGCAGAACAAAATGTTCCTATCCTTTGCAAAAATATGGGATTCAGTAATAATATAGAAAGCCCTCCTAATCAAGAGCTATCAGGCATTACCTTGTTTGTTTCTTAATGAAATCTTAGGAAGTTAATGTGTTGAGTTGATTCATCGGCCTTAAAAGCAAAGAGATTCACATGAGGATTGGATATCAGCTAGTAATTTTGAGGTGCCTTGGGCAATGACAAGATTTATTTTTTAATATACTTCCAGAATTAGAGAATGCAGAAGACATAGATTTATTCATACCAACACTGGAAAGTCAGCATTACAGAGAGTCCATGTCTCTGCTTCTCAGGTATTTCCAATATTTGCCCAAATAAATGTGGAGTTTTTGTTTGCTTGTTTGTTTGGGTATTTTTGCCGGTGTTGTTTGTTTGTTTGTTCAGTGGTGCTGTGGAATTAACCTAGGACCTCATGCACAGTAGGCCGGTACTCTACCACTAAGCTACACAGCCCTTCTTCCCCAAAGAAATCTCCTTAATCTTCCTTCAATGAGCCTATTCTTTTGTGGGCCTGTGATATTGAACAAAGATGATTCTGGAGTAGTGATGACCCATGAGGCTCTTAGCCCTCCTTTTGATAGAACACGCAGAAGCCATGGGGCCTGTATTAGGCTGTAAGAGCAAAATAACCCAAGTGCAGAACACCAACAATGCCAAATGCTGGCGAGATGAGTAGCCACCGGAACTCTCATTCATTGCTATGGAGGCAGGTTGGGTAAGCCGAGGACTAGTTCATGAGAAATGAGAGTTGGAAACAGCAAATACAGAATTCTCAGAGAAACATGAGATGGCAGATAACCATGAATAATGAACCAGAATGTGTATGTGAAATTACACAGACAGCATCAGGAAAGACCGGGAACAGTCATGTGGGCAGAAGGAAGGGTAACTAGAGAATGATTTTGCTGTTGTTTTTAATAGATGAAAGAAAGATGACAATATGTATAGACCAAGACAGAATCATCAAGGGAAAGGTATTCAATACTGTGTTATGAGAGATAGAGGATGAAAACCAGTTACTTTAAACATTTTAATTACACTGGGAGAGATTTTCAGTTCTCTTTGGTGAAGATGCTCTGCTGATGAGTAATCTTTTGCCCCCCTCTTGCTTTTAAATAGAACTTTTATTGGCTTTAGTTTTTAAAGGGAGCATTTTATGACATTGTCTTCATTTCAGCCTTGGTCTATTGCCAAGTATAAAATAGAAGCCACCTGATTTATCCTTGTATAATTAAAGTGACATTTAAAGACTGTGACACCTGCAGTGCAGCTATTTAATAATTGTTAGGGAAATTTAGTTATAGAGTAGTACATGTACTGACAAAAAAATTACTAAATAAAGTGAATATAAATAAACTATATGTTTAGGAGTAAAGGTGGTATTGCCATACTTTAAAAAGCTGTTTAAAAATCTATTAAGTAACTTGTTTTGACAATATTCTGCTTTTAGCTTATATCATCTACAATAAGCATTTCATTTACCAATGACAAACATATTTAAAGTAATGAGTACACAGTATTTTAATTTTTACATGCAAATATATTTAATCAGTAGGAAATTCTGGCAGTAGGAATGTAATGATTTCAGTGGATGCTCACTCTTCAAGTTTATAGGAATATTTTGTAGCTGGGATTAGAGATTAATACCTTAGGAGAAAAAGTCTAAATTCTGCAATGTGGGAAATGACTGCAATGATAATTGCTAGCAGTTATTGAATCCTACTTAATGTATGTGGGGTCCATGTTTTATTTTCATTCCACAGCAAACCTAAGCACAGTAAATATTGTTAATCCTAAACACAGCAGATATTGTCCTGACTGCAGAGATGAAGAAAGTAAAGCTTGGTGAGGTGAAGCAATTTTCTGAAGGTGACACATTCAGAAAGAAGTATATCCATTTGATTCTGAAGACTGACCTCTTTTTCACTAAGTGAAGAAAAACCTTCATTTGTAAATTCCGCTTTACCCATTCAAAAGGTTTTCATTTTCTAATGTTTAATATGTAGTTTGAGAGATGAGATTGCCAATGGAAAGTGGTATTTCAAAATAATAAGTGCATATCATCAGTAACATTACACATTCACATGGAATACAAGTAGTTGTTTTAGTTCCAATAGAACATGAAGAAAATACTACATATGGACTTCAAAACAGAACCTAAATATTAATTAAATATTGACCACATCATAACAATGGTGCTCTTCAGTTTCTAGAGTTTGTTATTCCCATGTATTAGCTTAGTGAAGACAAAATGTAAATCTTTATGGATCAAGATACAATTGTAGCTCTAAGTTACTGCAGAATGTACAGAAACTAAAAGAGATTCCACTGTGCTCACTTTCCATTTGAAGAGCAGCCAAGGCAAAGGAAGTGACATACAGGCCATTGCTTCCATACTCAGCAGTGATTCTCTTGTTTGAATTACTACAAAAATGAATGAATAATATTAATATAAATAACTCTGAATCCCAATTTATGACATTTCTAAATAGTTCTTACATCCCCCACTACGTCATTTTCCCATTCCTTATCAGACAGCATCTTTTCCAGTCATTTGCAACTTCAAACATCTCCGCAAGATTATCTCCATATTGACACAACACCTCTGCACATGACTCTTTCTGACTGACAAATTTCACCTGAGAGCTAGTGGGCTTTAAGATGTATTTTACTTGGGAACTATATATCTGATAGTTTCATTTTTATTAAAAGCCCATCTCTGATTCTTCTTCTATGCAAAAGGATACACATTGTATACACACATTGTATTTTGCATAAGGAATAAATGGAGATGAGGCCTGCATCCTTAAATGAAAACATATTGATTATATATATATATATATATATATATACATATATATATGGAACTATCAACTTTATTACAACTATTATTTATATGAAACTACCTGCTATATCACAATCTGAGACCATTTGATCAGTATTAACTACAGCTGTACTTCTGTTACCTCTTCCAGAGTTAGCAGCAGGTTTTACTATTTTATGACTGAACTTTAATTTTAATAATATTTTCTCTGTCCTTCTGGAGGAAGGGATATAATTTTATGTCAACACTTAACTCTAATACTTTGGTCACCCAGAAGTTTATGGTATAATGCTATCATATAATTTAGAATAATATCATATATGATAACTTATTATTCTGGGATAAAGAACCATTTGGGTACATGAAAATAGTATGAGCTACAATATCAATTGGTTTCTCAGTATTTACTGTATGAGTGTCCCATATATTCACAGTAAGTAAAGATGTAGATACCTGAGCATATTTTATATCAATTACAATAATTATTACTATTGTTACCAGAGTAAAATATTTAGCTGAATAGCAACCTACACAGAGGCAACTTTAACCCTCTCCAGCCATTTATGAGACTGAAGTTTCATTTTTATATTTACAATAGGAATTGCTCCAGCCAAGTCATCACTAGACATTGGCTTTCATTATACAGATTATATTGATGCACCTTTCTGACTTAGCTTAGTCATTTCTGACTTAAAGAAATTTTCATGAGTATAGGAACATTTTTCCATTAGTTTCCACAATTGTCAGGCCACTTGATTTTATATCAACAGAAATTCACTTTACAATTATATTTGTCATAGCAAATTTAACTTCTTAAATTTCCTTCAGTTGTCAGGTATACCAAAGTGATACTATAATTACGCAGATGCATATACAACAGCAAACAAAGTATCGTCTATATGTTCATTTATCTAACAACTGTCATAGTAATCTTTTTCACAATCTGAGAAGACTTTGCTTGAAAATGAGAAGTTTCAGTAGCAGAACTGTAAACCACAAGATCAGAGTGACTTCATGCCTGCCCACTACCTTGCCATACACACGAAGAACCTGCTTATGTTAAAACTTAAATAAAAAAAGAAGTGATTGAATTTCTTACAACTACTTTGTAGCCAGCTCCATAGTCACCCTGACTTTCTCAATAACTGACATATTAGTAAAAATAACACCATGACTTCAAAGTTAATTTAGAGGTTAAACACACACACACACACACACACACACACACACACACACACACACATTTGTGGTATACCCTTTCCAATTGGGATTTCAAGATGCAACATCAAAAAACCCATTTCCATGGACACCTCTTAATAATTTCATTGTTTTGGGTAGTATGAGATTTGAACTCAGAACTTCATGCTTAGTAAGCATGTACTGTACCTCTTGAGCCATGCCCACAGATCTATAATTGCATTTTAATTGACTCTCCAGTCCTCAACATTAATTCACTTATAACTCCCTTTACCCATGGGAGTACTACAGAAGCCCAAGAATTAGAAACAGTATAAACAATTTTGCCAGCTAGTTTTATTCTAATTGTTTTACCATCTTTATGAATCTTATGTAATAGATGGAATTAATAACCTACCTTTAAGTGTAAAAACTATATGCCATCAATAATACAAAACCTATGAATATACCAATTATGAAGATTTAAACTTTGATTCTAATATAGTTTCCACAGTAGATTGAAAACCAGGAGAATTATGACTGCTTGAAGCAGATAACTGAGTATTACAGTAGAAATACCAATTTGCATATTAATTTAATCTGAAGTTATATTACACTCATGAGCTCTACCATCATCAGGTCAAAAGCAGATGCGATGCAATTTGCCTCAATCAGGCAAACTTACCATCTACATAACCAGGTTTATATTAAGGGAAACGCTCAAAAATGTAAGCATTTCATGCTTATTGTACTTGAACTAGTCCCACTAAAACATTTTGAAAACTGAGAACACTTATAATGACATTGTTATAGCATCAACCTTTTTAGGGAATGAGAGAATAAATCTTTTCATAATAAATGCCACAATTGGAAAACATGATTTATTACTATTATCTCAATGATAGTAGCACTATTTATTTCAATTAAAAATTCCTATTTGTATTTACCCTTGAAGTCCCCTACCAAAAAATATTGAAATACTTAAACATGAAATCTCTTTACCCCCAGACATATCATAATCAAGACACACAACACATAGAAGAAAGAAAGAATACTGAAAGGTGCAAAAGAGAAAAGACAGGTCACATATAAAGGCAAACTATTAGAATAACAGCAGATTTCTCAACACAAACTGTAAATACAAGAAGGTAATGGAAAGACATATTTCAGGCCCTGAAAGAAAACAACTGTTAACCTAGACTACTCTATCTGCAAAATTATCCTTCCTAATTGAAGGAGAAATTAAAACCTTCCACAACAAGCAAAAGCTAAAGGAATTCATGACTACCAAACCAACACTGCAGAAAATACTTAAAGAACAATTAAACACAGAAGAAGAAATTAGAATGAGATACGAAGATGCAAGAAAGAATGAACCCTTTTGACCAAGCAGACCAGTAAACAAAAATAAGTAAAAAGTAAACTACAGGGGAACAAAAATGACTGGAAACACCACACACATCTCAATACTAACACTGAATGTCAATGGCCTCAATGCCCCCCAATCAAAAGATATAGAATAGCAAACTGGGTTAAAAAACAAGACCCAACCATATGTTGCTTACAAGAGACTCATCTCACTGAATAAAATAAACTCTGGCTTAGAGTCAAAGAGAAGGAAAAGGTTTCCAAAGCAAACAAACCTCATAAACAGGCAGGAGTAGCTACACTTATATCCAACAAACTAGACTTCAGACTAAAATCAGTCAGAAGAAATAATGAAGGTTACTTCATATTAATTAAAGGAATGATTCATCAAGAGAAAATATCAGTTCTTAACATATATGCACCAAACATAGGGGAACTCAACTACATTAAAAAAAAATTAATGGACTTAAGAGTAATAGACAGACCCTAACATAGTGATAGTAGGAGGTCTGACTACCCCCCTGTCATCAATAAATAGGTCATCCAGACAAAAGCTCAACAAAGAAACCTCAGAACTAATACAAGTGTTAGACCGAATGGAAATAATACACTAGATCTACAGAGTATTCCACCCAATAACCATGCAATACACATTCTTTTCTGTAGCTCATGCAGCTTTCTCAAAAATAGATCATATTTTAGGACACAAAGCAAATCTCAACAAAGTCAAGAAAATTGAAATAACCCCCTGTATCATATTTAATCACAACAGAATAAAATTAGAACTCAACAACAAAAGAAATCACAGAAAATATTCAAACACATGGAGACTTAAAAACATACTGTTGAAAGACTGGTAGGTGACTGAAGAAATAAGGGAAGAAATAAAAAAGTTCCTAAAATCCAATGAAAATGAAAATACAACCTACCAGAAACTGTGGGACACAGCAAAGGCCATGCTAAGGGGAAAGTTTATCGCTTAAAGTGCCTACATTAAAAACAAAACAAAACAAAACAGAGACTTCTCAAATAGCCTAATGATGCACCTTAAGCATCTTGGAAAAAAAAAGAAAGTCTATTTACTTTTCACTACCCCTATATAAGTACATCCCATATACATATTATTTACATAAAATATATAGAATTTATTTAGTTAGTATATATCTTATATGTGTGACATATGTGTGCTAGTAATATCTGAATTAAGACTATTTGAAAAGGAATGAGAAAGAAACAAAAAATTCATTGAGAGATTCAAATAAAAGACTTTTTAGTTTAATTTCTTCATAACAATGAAATACCCAAATCTTTCATGGGAACATGACTTCATCAGGTTGAATCATCATCTTATCTTCACATGCTATAATGCTGGAATTGCTAAAGTAGAAAAAGACTTTTGGGAAGTTGTATGGCAGGCAGAATAATTTCCCCTCCAAAGCTTTCATGCCCTAATCCCTAGAATATGTGAATATGATACCTTACACTTTGCAGGTGTGGTGAAAGATCTTGAGATAGGGAATTATTATGGATTATCCAGTTGGGCCTGACATAGTCATAACGGCCCTTACAGGAAGGTGTAGAAATACCCAAGATAGAAAGATATGCAGGTAGGAACAGAGTCAGAGTGATGTCAGATAGAATCTACTAGGCTCCTCAACCAGGCATGGTAGTACACATCTATAAACTTAGCACTGGGAAGGAGGTTGAGTCAGGATGATAGCATGTTGAGGTCAGCCTGAGTTACAGAGTGAGACCATCTCAAAACAAAACAAAAATGTTCCACTACTAGGTTTGAGATGAAAGAAGAGGCCACAGGCCAACAAATGCATATGACCTCTAGAAGTGAAGAAAGGAAACAAATTTTCCCCTAGACCCTTCAGAAGAAATGTTCCCTGTTGGTGCCTTGATCTTAGGCCAGCAAAACCCATTTTGGAAATCTAAGCTCGAGAACTCTAGGAAATTATGTTGTTTTGTACTTTTAAAGCCTTATGTTGCTGGAATTTTAGTGTCACTAAGAAGTTAGTAAATTCTTTTAATTATTCCAAAGTATAACAAAATTATTCACTCTGAACTTTGTCTCTGGGGTCTAACCCAGGGCTTATATATGATATAGAAAGTGAAATGTCATATGTTGGTCAATGGTTGAAGAAAGAATAATGCCAAAAAACAAGTGTGGCTTATAAATTCATATGTATTCATTTGGGAGATAACATTTAAAATTACTATTAAGGAATGCTCATGTATTCAATAGGGAAAGTCAGGCATTATAAGTTTAATGTGCCATAATGGAAAGGATCAGCTAATAATGGATCTTGGAGTGTATAATAGAAAACCATGCACCTTGAAGTCATATGTCTGCTTAGCAAAGACTGAATCCTCAGGCATGATACTGGACCTGACACAAATACTATAAAACTTAACAACAACAAAAACAACCTCAGGAGGTAAGCCCTGCCATGCCCTGGTTTTCTGGTTGGGAGACACTTACCACTTGGGGTGAATGGGTGAATGTGCCTTGAGTAAAGAATCCTTTGCCTAAGTGAAAGAAGTTAAAAGAGACCCTGCATGCTAACAAAGAACATAAAAGCCTTTGAGGACCTAAAGAATGGACCAGAGTTTCGAATGTTCTTTTTAAAAACACATATTTCTTTAGTTTTTTTGATGGTACTGGGGTTTGAATTCAGAGCGTTACACTTTGCTAGGCAGGTATTTACCAGTTAAGCCACATTCCCAGCCCCAGCACAATGTTCTTTAAAGGAAATAATAGAATCTCAAATTTCTACAAAGTACATTTAACATAAAATATATTATTAGATATATGCACAGACAGAACTATAAGATTCAGAAAAGTATGATTCATAATCAAGGGGAAAAAAGCCAGGGCATAGAAAATAATCCATAAAAGATTCAATAGTTCAATACAGCAGGAAAAATATAGCAGCTATTATGACTATTTTGCAGAACTTACAGGGACCCATTGCCAAAAAGAGAAGGTAGAGAATTTCAGCAAAGGAATTAAAACTAAAATAAAAACAAGATTATAGAATGGACAAGTATGATATCTATAATGAAAAATTCACTATAGGAAAAAAGATAGAAGCAGTGAACTTGAGGACTCAGAGACAGATCAATATAAATGGTAAAGTCTGAAAATACATTTCATTAAAAAGGAAGGAGTCTAAATTACCAGTGGAACAATATTAAGCAATCCAATGTATATGTACCTGGAGTCCCAGAAAACAGGTGGTATAACAAGACTAACATTGAAATTTTACAGGTTTACTGACTATAATGGAATTAAATCATTAAAAACATAACATATGTAGAAAAACTCAAATATTAAAAAAATTAAAAAGCATGTGGCCAAACAACTTATGGGTTAAAGAACATGAAGTTTTAAATAAAAATGTAACAGACAACTTTTCTAGCTAATAGGTTTAAGAACCTATGCTAGAAAATATGAAATACTAAAATGTCTAGAATTTAAGTAGCTGCTTTAAGAAGCTAAAAAATAATTTCTGAAGTAAGAGGAACAGAAATGATTCAGCAATAAAAACATAATAAACATTACAAGTCTTCTGCTTTTTTTTTTTTTCAGTGCTGGGGTTTGAACTCAGGGCCTACACCATAAGCCATTCCACCAGCCCTTTTTTTGTGACATTTTTTTTTTCTGAGGTAGGATCTTGTGAACTATTTGCCTAGACTGGCTTCAAAATTTGATCTTCTTGAGCTCTGCCTCCTGAGTAGCTAGGATTATAGGCGTGAGCCGCTGGTGCTTGGCTCACAAGTCTTATTCTTTGAAAAAAATTACTCAAATTGATAAAGTATGAGTCACAGTGATACAGGAATAAGTACACACAAATTATCTACATCAGCAACTAAAGAAAAACTATCATTAAAGAAACTACACATATCAAAAAGATACATATTTTATATCAATAAAGCCAACAATTTAGTCACTGACCAAATCTTTTGAAAAATATATTTTACCAAAAATCAAAGAAGTAAATAATTTGTATAGACACATTTCTTTGAAAACAATGAATTTATATAAAAATTTTCATTTCTACACAAATAAAATCCTAAGCCCATAAAATAAAAGTGATTGTTTATCCAATAGTCAAGGAATAAATAATACCAGTGTTTTACAAATACTTTCAGATAATAGGGAATGTGGGAATGCTATGAACACAATTGATGATGCACCATAGACATCCTGACATGAAATCTGGAAAAGATACTACATGAAGAGAAAAATGACAGATATCTCTTAAACAACTGCTAGAGAACTTGACAAAATGATCAAATCAAAAATTAAATTTTATATATACACACACACAACCATTTGTGTTATATTCTTAAAAATGAAGGAAAAATAACTCTTAAAATAAAAACAGAAGGGATCCCAAAATCTAAATAAGATTGCAATGAACACCTTCAGATAACATTATTTCTGAATTTTGTACTGGTGGTTTTAACTAGCATAATATGCAAGGAAATGTTTTAAAAATTTTAAACGTAGGAAATAACCTAAAGCTTTATAATTTGCAGAATGCGTGCTTGCAGTGTAGAACATCCCAAAGAACCTATAAAACAATTCTTAAAACCAATAAGTGAACTTAGCAAGATCTCAGGTATAGGCTTAATTTTATTTATACCCATGAGCCACAAAAATTGATGAAATTCATAAAGTACTTTTTACAATAGCACAAGGAGTTATAAAACATATGAATAGATTTAGTAAAATCATTCTATATTTAAACTATCAAACAATACAAAGTGAAATTAAAGATGGCCTAATAAATGAAGCAATATAAAATATTCTTCGGCTATGAGATACAGATTATTAAGATATTCTTTCTCCCCAGATTTGTCTATTGATTAAAATCAATCACAATTTGTAAGACTTTTCTGTTTTTACTTTTATTTTTTAATCAAAAATTTTAACAGAATAAAAACTTCCTAAAATACAAAGTATTGAAATTTGCTTAGCAAAGAGGTACACTTTATGTCCCAGTAACTATTATAACAGTGGCTACTAAGACATGTTCTGAATTTGTTGATCTTCTGTGTACTCAGGCATGGGAACCAGCCTTCTCATGGTTGGGGAAAGGGGAGGGCTGGGAGCAGGTCAGCCTCAGACCCTCCCAGCGTAGCATCCGGGGCCTGAAGTTATCAAGGGTTAAGATGTGGCCAGGAGTGCTGCATGCAGGTCACCCGTCCTTCAGATATATGCTAACGTGGAAGAACTCAGGGAGCATAGTGCCCATGAGGATTCTTGTTCAAGAAATGAACCAAGATGAAGAGCTCTTGAGTCGAGAAGCTCAGTAGAAAACTGAAGTCTGTAGCAAAGAATTGAACTCTTGCCCAAAGATAGGGATTTGGACCTCAGCTTCCAAGAGGTGATCTCCACGCTCCTGGAATACTAGGTCTGACAGGAATGACCTTGATTGCTCCAGAGCCTTGGGTCACACTGCATAGCTTGCAGTGTGATATTGTTTTTCATTTTTATTAGCATATGTTCATCATCCAGGGTGTTCATTGTGCCAATTCCCAATAGCCTTATGTTATACATTGGTTAGACTGCACGCACCACCAACCCTCAGCCCCACGTAAAGCAATTGCAAGAGGGTTCATCACTTATTTCATGGGCTTTTCTGTTTGTAAAGAATAAGAATATACATGTTTAATAAGATCCAAAACAATCCTGAAAATGGAAGAGGCTCAGATGGTCTAAATTCAAGATTTACCATCAATTTAAAGTAATTAAGACCATATGGTACTGGCATAAGGATAGAAAACTGTATCAACACAAAATGATCCTTTATGAAAATGAGCAATTAATTTTTAAAAAGATACCAAAGTAATTCAATAAAGAATAATCTTTTCAAGAAATAAGTACTAAAATAGCTGATTATAACAAAATGTGAATCTTGCCTTAACTTTCAAAAAAGTAAATTCAAGATAGATCATCAGTGTAGATATGAAAACAAACACTATGAACCCTTCTCATAGAACTTTCTATATAAATGAAATACTCTGTCTGCATGTTCAACATGGTAACTATTAACCATTGCAGCTACTGAACTCTTAAAATCTGGCCAGTGTGACTAAGGAAGTGAGTTTTCATTTTATTTTAATTACAGCTAAAACTTAAATAGTCATTTGCAGTTAGTAACTCATAGTGGACAGCATAGTTCTGGAAGAACATTTTTATAGCATTGAAATAGACAAAATTTTCTTGGAACAAAAAAGGTACTAACATTAAAATATCACACATACACAGCTTGGACATCATCATAGTTTAAAGCTTCAGCAAATGACACCATTAATTCAGGCTGGTAGAAAATAGCATAATTCTTCTATCTGATGGTAGACTTGCTTTTTTGCTTTGTTTTGTTTTGTGGTACTAAGGTTTGAATGCAGGACCTCATACTTGCTAAGCAGGTATTCTACCAATCGAGCCACAACCCCAGCTCATTTTTGCTTCATTATTTTTCATATAAGGTTTTGTGCTTTTGCCCAGGCTGGCCTTCACACAGATCCTCCCAGTGAGACAGAACACCTGGCTTGTTGATTGAAATTGGTTCTTTCTAACTTTTTTTTCTGACTTGTCTTGTACAACAGTCCTCTTGACATCTGCCTCCTGAGTAGGTGGGAATGTAGGCATCAGCCGCTGTTTCTGGCCTCCTGATAGTAGACTTTTGTGAAGAGCATAACATGTATTGGTATTAATTCAAATCTGTGTGATCCAGTATAGAATGGGTAATTGACTTGAAAAGGCATTTCACATTACAATATAGAAGAATAGCCAAAAAGCACATGGGAAGGTACTCACCATCTTAATCATAAGAAACGAAAACTAAAACCAATGTTTCATACAGTTTTGTGCCAACTAGAGTGACCAATATTTAAAAGACCCACAACATCAACCATTAAAATATGGAGCTACTCAATCACCATGAATTCATAGCTGTAATGCCAGAATGTGAAAAGTTTTCAACCGTGAAAAACTCTTCAGTACTCTATCATGAATTTACACTAACCAGCTTAGAACGTAGAAGTTTCAAGAAAGCATCACAGGTAGGTTAGTCAGACTTTCATTGCTGTCACGAATAAAAATCAACTTAAAAGGCAGAAATATTCATTTTGGTTCACAGTTTCAGAGGTGTCAGTTCATGGTTGGCTGGATCCATTGCTTTGGATGAGGCATAATTCCATGACTGCAGAAGTGTGTGGCGGAAGTGGCCACTCCAGGGCAACCAGGAAGCAGAAAAACACTTCCCCGGTGACCTATGTCCCCAGCTAGGCCTCACCTCCTAATGTTTCCATCACCCCCCAATAATGCTATCAAATAATGAGTTTATCAGCATATTAAACCATTTGTGATGTCAGAGTCTTTAGAATCCAATCACTCCCCACTTACATCAGTGATCAAGTCCTTGATATGTGAGCCTTTGGGGAGGGACATTTTGTATCCAAACCATAACATCACATGAACAATTTAAATGTTCTTCCAAATTACTATTTTCAGAACACATGAGTAAACTCAGTTAAGTAAAATTAAAAAATAAATAAACAATAAACACCTGCTGGAAGAGGCTATGCCTGTGTCAGGAAAGAGAAGCACCCACCTGAGATGCAGGAAGAAGACAACATCTGAACCTTAAATGAATTTAAGTAAAAACTTGGTGCCCCTTTAAAATCAGTTCTTTCTTATTTAAAGTCTTTTGAATATTATTGAATGCTAGGAGTAAAAAATATATCAAATAACATTTGGTTTATAGCATAGGTTGAGGTAAAATACAGAATGTGACAAGGACAGAACAGGAAGAGGGTGATAATGGAAAGTTGTCATAAGTTTCTCAAGGTATAAGCCCTGAGTTCAAGTCTCAGTGTCACAAAAAAATTCAGAAGAACAGAAAAGAAAGATAAATTATTAAATTAGAAATGATAGGTACTGCTCCTCAGAAATCAAAAGGATAATAACTAGATACTAGGAATCACTTTATGCCATTAAATCTAAAATGCCATGGGAAATGTCCAACATTTAACTTATCAAAACTAATGCAAGTAGAAACAGAAGTACATAACCCTCAGGACCACTAATTTAAAAAAATATGAACTCCATTACACAATACATACAAAAGATATACAATATATAATCTAGTAGGTGTTATCTCCAGAAATCAGTCAACATAAGGAAAACATTCATCGTAGTTAACCATATCAAACTTCTATAATAACCTAACTAAATGCAGTAAAAGTATTTGTTCTGTTAAACAAAGTGCAAGGCCAAGGATCTGAGTTCAACTGAATTCAACAGACCAAACCAATATAGTTTAGTCACGGCAACAGAGCTTTGGTTGATTGCAAACTAAGTTGGAAACAATTAACTTAAGGTGTAATTAATTGACTGGCAGATTGACTAAACTCAAGTCACTTAATGTGTTTTCTATAAAGGCTGTTAGATCACATAGTTGAAGTTCTCTGAATTTGTCCCTAGAGCTGCTTGATTTGTACATTGTCTTCATTTTGCCCTATTTTACTGTATTTTGCTTGTCTTTGCTCCAAAAAACTCTGGTATAATTGGCCACAGAAATTTTCTCTTTTAATAGACAAAATTCATCATCTTTTCAAAATAGTGAAACTCCTTCAGTCTAAAGCAGAATGTTTAGGTAAAGCCTGAATAATGAAATAGTGAAGGGTTCCCTTGTAAGAACAATAATTTTTTAAAAATGTCCACTGATAGAACTTTTATAAAACATTGTACCAAAAGTTGTAGCTCCTTCAATAAGGCAGGAAAAATAAATTCTTAGGAGAAAATATGAAAATAAAATTTTGTAATATTGGCTTAGACATGGTCTCTTAGAATAATACCAAATACAACAGCAAGGAAAAAAAAGGCTCATAATGCCTGATTTCAGACTTACTATAAAGGTGTAGCAGTAAATACTAAATATGGATTACACTTATCATTGTACTGTGTTGTACACTTAAGATGTGTGTATGTACTTCCCTATTAGAAAAGTTTTTTCTCGATAAGAAAAAGGACAAAATTGTAAAGAGTAAATCACAAAAGACACATAAAGGACTCTGCATGTTGTTTAATCTATAGATGTGGTATCACCTAAATTTCTTGAGGTTTATTTTTTAATCTGGGATGATAATTTTTATTCATCAGAAGTTATCATTTGAAGTTTATTCACAGGATTGAAAATGTAAATTCTCTTCTAGCTCTCATCCAACTGGTATATTGTTATTAGGTAATATTTCCTAGTGGTTTGATCCAGGACAAAGACTTGTGGGTATAACCACTAAACTCCCAAACATTGCTTCCATGTCACCATCAAAAATGGAATTTTGAGCTTTAAGTTTCTGAGACCTAGGTATCTTTTTTGTGTTTGTGTATGTTTGTGTGTGTACTTATTTAAATTCAGTCTATATTCCAGTAACTGTAACTGAGATCCTAATTTGGTTGCTGGTTTTCAGGGGGAGAAATGGGGTATAATGAGACAAGTGAAGTATTACAAATTATAATGTACAAGGAGTACTTATTGGAGTTTGGGGCACATAGTGATGACTATAAATATCAGCTTTCAGTATAAAGTGTGAGAGGAATCACAGGGAAATTGAAATTGGGGCAGAAGGAAGTGTCTTGTATGATAGACCAAGCCTTGGGAATTTACCTGAGGTCAGTAGTTTTTAACTAGAGTGTGCCATGAGCAGATTTCCCTTTAGGAAAGATGATCCTGAGAGTGGTATGACTGACAGATTGAAAGGGCCTTGCACTAGAAGAAGCATAACATGGAGGTGACAACTGCAGGCATACAGCTGATACTCAACTTAGAAGTAGCAGGAAGGGGTACAGACAGGCATGATAATTATTAGGGACACAGCATCAATATGCCAGTCATCAGGAGATGGAGTTGAATATGAGAGAAAGAGGTCTACAAGTGCTTTAACTTTTCATGTGGAAGTTCCTTGTCATTGAGCCCTGATAGTTTCACTGTGGGCCATTTAAAATTTCAGCTTGATTCATCCTAAAAGCTTCAGGATATCTTCAAATGAAAGACATCCACAAAGAGATATTTAATAGACAAATGAGTTTTGTGAAAATTTAGGGCTAGTTACAATCTAATTTCTTTTTGTAATTGAGTACCTTCAGTTTATAGCAAACCCACAGGTAGAGCTATATCATTTACTACTGTCTGGGTTCCACTCCATTACTCTATTGAAACTTGTATAGTTGCATATTTCTTTATATTCTGAGACATGGGTTCTGCTGACGAGGGCTACTCTCTTCCTGAAATTCTCCTCTCATCTACCTACTGCTTTCTCCTAATTCTCTTCTCTGAAAAATATTTCTTAGTCTCTTTCATTGTTTTACTCTGTGTGGTTCGAGTCAACTTTGATGTTCTTATTCTTATGCCTCTTTTTCAACTTATACATAGTTTCCCTCATTTCTCTATCTGAACGATTACATATATAATCAGATTTTAACTGAAGTGCAGTGTTTTGCCAACATTACAGATCTTTACTGTTAACTTATTATTTAACCCTTCTTCCTAAATGTTAGGCTATGCTGGGGCCTCACTTTCAGGCCCATCAAAACTAAGCCCACAATCGCCTCACAAAGCATATACTCCTCCTGTTTTCTTAAACTAACTTGCAAAGCAGGCATGTACAAAGCAGATGCTCTACTGCTTGAGCCATGCCTCTAGTCCACTTTTTTCCTCTGGTTGTTTTGGGGATGGGGGTCTTGTGAATTACTTGTCCAGACTGGCCTGGAGACATGATCCACCCTATCTCAGCCTCCCAAGTAGTTATGATTACAGGTGTAAGCCAATGGGATAGCACCTGGCTTCTTAATGTCACTTTATAGCTTTGGAATTTATTTGCCTAGCTCTCTAAATAGACCTTTTAACATTCGTTCCTGTCCCTCATCTCTCATGAGTCATTAATTTCCTATCTATTTTCCCCATTAAATTATTTATTTAATCTTTGTCATCAACATACTGGAAATAGTCTCTTAAATGGTCTTTTTGCTACATAGGCTACTTTAGTGAGCCCCCAAATGAAGTCCCTATATCAGTAGTGTTGGCCTCATCTGAAACTTTGTTAGAGACCTATTGACTCAGAAACCCTGATGGTCAAGCCCAGTACCAGAGTTTGTGTGAGCTGACCAAGTGACTCCAATTCATGCTGCCCTCTAGCACAGCAAGGTGATGATCAGCAGATGATAACCCAGGGTCCATGGTTGGCATCTGGAATACCTGAGCTTACGTGAGAATGTGTAAGACATTTCACCTGTCTGCATTTTAATTTCTTTATCTGTCAACTAAATGGATTCAATTAGATGGCCTTTAGGATGACTACATTTCTGAATGCTTTCTAGGTAGTAAGCCCTGGACTAAGTGTTTGCATGCTTTAATCATTAAAAACTAAAGAAGAATACATTGAAGTAGTCTTTTCATCCCTATCATATGTATGAATATAGTAAACTCGAGTATACAGAGACTATCCTGAATCACACAGACACAAAATGGGTGCATGATTCCAATGAAAGGTAATGCCAGTGAGCATCCTCTTAACCTTTGTACTCTCCTACCTCCACAGCACTCTGCTTTGTGGAAGCAGAAGGGCAAAAAGCAGAGTTTCTGAGGCCAAAAAAGCATTGTATAAAACACAGCTATCACATATATACTGTATTAGAATCCAAGCCAAGTGAAACAGTCTCCTGCTTTGATAGGGCACTGAACTGTTCAACCCAGAAAATTGGACCATGGATGCTGAGTGTCACCAGGGGGTTGATTTCCATTATATTTCCCGCAGGTAAAGGCACTTGAGGGAATTTCTTTGAATAAACATGCCATCCTGCATATTTAAAAAGTACATTTAATCTCTTTTGGTAATTAGTCTGCAGATGTGTATTTCAGGATTGAGTGAGTAAATGAGCTTAAAGAGTTTGCGAATTTTTGTAGAGAACCAAGGGCAAATTTGTTATTTTCTCAGGTTAAAATATAATGTAGACATGGGAACATTTTTGTAGCTCAAAATAAAGAATGCTAGATGAACATATGCATATGAGGAAAATACTTACATTTTTTCCCATAAGGACATCATTTCTTTAAAGAAGTATATATGTGTATATAGATACATATATGTATGTATAGTAGTATATATTTATACACACACATATGCATACAGTTGGGGGAATGACAGCTCCTTCTCAGCCTGTTCCCCTCCATATTGTTCCTTTCTTTTTCACTGAAAACTGCAGTCACCCATTTCATAAGCCTGACACATAAGGCTACTTTCAGAGATGCTATGCTTTCTCTCTTTGGATATTTAAGCCATTAACAGCCTAGAAAATCTTCCCTATGTTCAAATACAACCACTTCTCTATATCTCTACTGTCACCACCTAATGCAAAAATGCCAGTACTACTGGTCTGGCTTCTACTCTATCCCTAATGTCAATTCCAATTACTTGCAAAGACACAAACAACAGTTTTACCCTCTGTCTGGGGATGGTGATTCAGGCCTATAATCCCAGCACTTAGAAGTTGAAGCAGGAGGTTCAAGGACAGTATGTACTACACAGGAAGTTCCAGACTCTGTCTAAAAATAAACAGCCAGGCAAAACCATACCTGAGAGTAGTGTATTAATTCTCTGTTGCTTTTGTAACAAATTACCACAAATGTAATGGCTTAAAACTATATAAATTTATTATCTCATAGTTTTTTAAGTCCAAAGTCCAGAGGAACCCAGCTAGATGATCTTTTTTGGGTAAGGGGAGATTGAAATCAAGGTGATGACAAAGTTAGAAGGTGCTTACAATTATTCAGGCAAAAATGATAGTAGTCTGAGCTAATGTAGGGGCAGGGAGATAAAGGAAGGCTGAAGAGTATAAAGAATATAAAACTCTCTGGTACTTATAACGAATTTGTTATTTATTACAGGTAAACTAAGCAACCAAGCAATGTGCTCAGTTTCCAAATTATAGGCCAGATTTGACAAGATTCAAGCATGTCTTGCTTTCCTTAGGGAACAGAATATGGTATTTTCATTTTGCAAATGTCCTGTACATCTTCCTGATATCTCTAAATACAGTATATAGTCTGGTCATCCTGAACCTCTGAATGAATGATCTATATTCCTGTGCCTGCTGCTTCTAGTGCCTAGAGTGTTAGATCCCACCATCTCTGTGTGGAAAAATCATAAAAGAACCAGCTCAAACATCATCTCTTGAATCCTTTCCATACTGGCACCTCATTTCCATTGATGGGCTCCCAAGGCATTCTGCTCATATTGTTATCACATGACTCACAAGTAACTGTTGATATAGAGTTAGGAACATATGTGTCTCTTCTTCCTCATTCTATTAGTCAGGGTTCTCCAGAAAGAATAAATTGTCGAAAGACAGATAGATAAATTTATAAGGAAATAGCTGACCTAATCATGGAAGCGCAGAAGTTCCACTATCTTCCATTTGCAGAAAAGCTGGTGGTGGAGGTCCAGTCAGCATGCAGTAGAAAACTCACACCCCACCAGCTTGAAAGAATAACTGCCTGATTAGTTTCAAAGCAGCACATAATTCTACAGTGCACCACACGTAACTAAGCTAAAGGTGAATGAAGAGACCAGTTTGGGTTTTATAGTATATGTTTATGAAGTGGATATGTGAAACCCCACTTCAGCAAGTACCTTTTAAGATGCACGCTAACACACACTGGGTAGAGATTCAGCTTTCTCAACAATCAAGCCTTATCGCTTTGTTTTGTCTGAAATGATAGGCTTCTGGTACGCAGAGACCCTTCGAAGGGTTCTGGAATCTTCCACCACTTTCACCTAGGGTATCTTCTATTTGGCTTAGTTAAAAGGAATTACTGAGAAAATAATAGTAATCACTCTTGTCGTCCTCCTCTTTCTTTTCTCTCTGTCTCAGTTTCTCTCCCTTTCCATCTCTCTCTCTCTCTCTCTCTCTCTCTCTCTCTCTCTTTCTCTCTCTGTCAATGATTATTATATGGTATGGCATCTACTATTTTAAACCATGGCAGAAAAGTTCAAAGACCATTAGAGACTAACCATTAACCATTGTCCTTTTCTGTGCAGCCTAAACATTCTCAGAAAAGTATTTCCCAAGGTACAATAACCTTCTTTAAATAAAACTAGCTTTTGTAGATTTTATTTGCAGTGAAGCAATTGGCATGCATTATGATCCTGAGATTTAGGGACATAATTATAACCTAGAATAGACATTCAGGAATATAAATAAAACAGACAGAGAGGGAAAAATCTATGAACTGAATATTAATATGCTAAGTTAATACCCTATTATATAAATGAAACTGCCAGCCGAAACTGTACAGAGCCCTCAACAATGAACCTTCGGATCATTCCATAAATTTGTGGAACTAAAATTCTATAATATCTCCATAAGGCCACATCAAAGTATTATAGCAACAAAACAGTCCTTGTTTGACTAATATAAAACATAGAAGCTTACCATGCTGAGCAAATAATACTAATTAATTTTAAAAATGAATTATCTTTTAAATATCTGGTAGTTTTCCTGAAAATTTGTATTTACCATACAGTATTGGGAGAGAAATAGATGTCTGCAACTTCCTTACAATGTACTGAGTTATATGAAAATTTATTTCTTCATGGCCAAATAAAATTAATATTTTCAATGAAGCATAGAACCATAAAACTGAGAGCTAGATGTGGCTAGCGAGAAACTGATCCAACTCTCACATTTCACAAATCTGGAGTTTGAGAGTTATAAATAGAATGAATCATTCTTTAATCTAGAAAGTATATCTAGGAAAATACCACAGGAATATGTTCTTATGCCAAAAATCCAACATTTTTACTCCTGTACTTTTTAATCCCTCAAATGTCACTTTACTTTTCTCTTCTTGTAAAAGGATGACTTGTAGCAAATCCAGATACAAGAGGTCGATATTCAGACACCAAGTTAATTGAAGACTCAATTCTGACTGATTATAGCATGCTGTCTCTCGCAGAACAGCAGGTGGAGAGGTTGCAGGTACGTGGTCCATTGGGGTTTGGATGAAAGAACAAACAAACTTGGTTAATCATGCCTTTTATGTCCATCAATATAAACATCTGGACCAATAATAGATGAAATATGTATTCCATGATTTTTATGCAATGAAATAAATATACTTAATCCTAAAAAATAGTGTTCAGGTGCTATGTTCTTGAAATAAGTCCATCTCTCCTCCAGAGTTCCTTAGCCAGACCTACCAAAGAGGCTATATTCCTTTGATATTTGTGTATGGTTTCTCAAATTTATGGGAATCAATAACTCATATGTAAACCAGAAACATTCAAAATGATAGAAGACCAAAAGCAGATTGCAGATTTTTTGTCCGTGTTCTCTTTTTTTTTTTCTCTCTCTCTCTCTCTCAATTTATCCATAGCCTGAATGGGCATCTCCACAAGTTCATCCCATTTAAAACACCTTGGGTGCTGGTTTATCCTGTAGTGTCCACCCTCTTGGAATATTATTCCTGATACAGGGCAATCAGTACTTTTCCACTGTTGCCACATCCACCTTATGCATCACTTGCTTCACCCCACAACTTTGCCAGTTATTTTCCAATTATTTATAAATCTGGAAGAATAAAAATCCTGTAATAGTTATGGTGGCGAAAGATGCAATACCTCATAAATGTAACCACTGAACTTTAATGCTACTGAGAAAATCGCTTTAGCATGGCATAGAGAATTGTAAAACCTTGGTTCCCTTCATATGAATATTAATTAATGCCTCATTTTGCACACAATACTGTTTTGTTGCTGGCCCTGGATATTCTCATGCTAGATAAAGGAAGGCCACTTCTCATGAAAACAGAGTACCACTCAGTGTGATGGCCCCTTATTCTGAGGCTTCAAATGAGCCTTAATCTGAGGAAAGATTCTATATTGTCACATAGATACAATGAATAGAACAATTTTCCATCCTTAGTTCAAGAAGAAAGACAAAAACTAGTTGAAACTCCTAAAAAAATCAATATAAATTTATAGAAAAATAATTTAAAAGAAGTCACATGAGAGTGAAAGTAGCATAAATTCTTGGCCCTTCTGTCTTTGTGTACTAGGTACTGATAATGGATATGTTAAGAAAAGATGGAAGGAACATCAAAGTAGAGGCAAATGTGTGGATGAAGAAGAATTTGGTAATGGTTGCTATGTAAAGTATGACATTAATAGTTTTGCAGACACTACCCATACCTTTAGGGAAGAGTGACAAAGTAATAATAGGAACACACGTGTTTACTAGACACCATTCTAACTCATATTAACTAATTTACTTAACTACATGTAGGATTATTATTTTGACTTTAATTATGGGATAGAGAGAGACAAAGCCTTTATGTAACTCATTCAAGGTTATATAACTAGTAAATGGAAAAGTTGGGATTTGGAATCAGAACTACATTCTCATGTCTAGAGGCAAACCGCAGACCACTTTCCCTGTTTTCCACAGTTCTACAGAAAGGAATACTAAAAGGTTCTCATGGGATTAAGTTATGGTTGGTGGCTGAAAACAGGAATCTTGGTTTTGTTGGAAACTACTGGGGTACTGGCAACAATAACATGTAGCTGATTTGCCTCAGCATGGCTTCACAGGCTATTAAACTGGAAATACTTCTGACTGACAGAAAGCAGCAACTTCCCTAGCCTCTGAGTGCCTGCTACCTCTTATCCACTCCCTAGCACCTCTGATAAGACTCCCTATGATCTATGAAGCAGAAGGTTAAAACTGGCACAGCCAGGGCCTCCAAAACCAGTTCCCACTGCTCCAGCCAGCATCTGTTCTCATTGCCAGTAGGTGCACCCTAACTACTTGGAGTAAATTTTGAATCTCCCTCCTAGTAAGAGACAAAGTGCAACTCTTAGAAGAGTGCTATGATGGGAGCTCTTCTTGGGCCATAATGAACTTTTATCTCAAATTTTCAGGGTATGCTCAAGGAAGAGAGCAATGTAAGAAATAAATCTGCTATCAAAGAACCTACCATTATTGATTTGGTTCTGCCACTACCAAGTATTTCCTGGACTATGAGAACATCAGCTGTGAGCCAGCATGGTACATGATATCTGTCACTGTTGAATAATTTACTCCATGAAACCAGTTCCAGAAGTTAATTTCCTAGTCCTAGTGCCGACTGCTATGACAGACACTAACAGACACTTACTGGTCTGGGGAGATGGGTGGTCAGTGAGATGAATCAGGTATAGAGAAGTATTGATCCTTCATTGATTTATATATACAAAGTTGATGGAAACTGACTAGATTAGACCATATAAGCTTCTAGTGTCAAGACTAAATAGCTTTCAAGAAGGCAGGTGGGGTGATAATGTAAAGAAATCACATTTGTTTCATGTTCAAGAGTATAATTATTGAAATAATATTTCCCCATTCATATTATAATGCATTGAGACATATCAGAGGTAGAAGAAATAACGGAAATGACTTAGTATGACTTCTGGTCCTCTAAGAAACTTTTTCTTTGGCGTTCTTAAAACATAGCCATCTGGCTTCATTAGCTAATTTCACAAAGAGGGAGTCACATTTGTATAAAAAAACACTAATTTTTAGAAATAGATACACATTAAAGGTCCTCCTTAAATCTGCACAATGCACTATAATTCACAAAATATTTTCACTCACATTATCTCATTGTCTCATCATTACCGTCCATGTAGGGTTTTAGGGTCATTTTTCAGAATATCTATTCTAATTTTCAGAACTTGGGAAGTAGAAAATGTAGGCAATTAAGTTAAGTTATACTGACCTTAGTAAAGTACATTGAAGAATATAAAAAGGATCTTTTTGTCCTTATTTTCTTAAATTTCTTATTCTTTAATAAAGAAGACATAGCAAACCTTAGCCCTTACCACTAACAATCCACCTAACTGAAGGTTCAATTAATATTTTTCTCTGTTATCAGCCGTTATTAGACTATGCCCCTCACCATGTCTTAATTCCTACTCTTATTCATGCTGAAGACATTGCTAATTTATCTCTGTAGTATGTGTGTCTTCCCCACACATGCACATTGTACATTCATTGCACTTTGCCAAACTATTGGAAAACTCTAAATTCCCAGTACTTAAAAGGGGACCAGGAACTAGAGAAAAGGTTAGATCAAAAAGAATTAACCTAGAAGGTAACACCCACGCACAGGAAATCAATGTGAGTCAATGCCCTGTATAGCTATCCTTATCTCAACCAGCAAAACCCTTGTTCCTTCCTATTATTGCTTATACTCTCTCTTCAACAAAATTAGAAATAAGGGCAAAATAGTTTCTGCTGGGTATTGAGGGTGTGGGGGGAGAGGGAGGGGGTGGAGTGGGTGGTAAGGGAGGGGATGGGGGCAGGGGGGTGAAATGACCCAAGCCTTGTTTGCACATATGAATAATAAAAGAAAAAAAAAATTTATAATATAGACACTTTTTGGTTTAACAAACGGTGTTGAAAACTAAAATACTTCCAGTTATGTCATTAACTGTGTTGTAAACTTTTTTTTTGAATGTTGAAATTTTATTTTGCACTATATTCAACACATTACCAAAGTTGTTTACTTGCACATTTGATATTGAATACATTAGTACATAAAATTACACTGGGTTCAACATCTTAAAGTTTTTTTTTTCATTTTTCTTTTATTATTCATATGTAAAATTAATTCTTAATGACGTTAAATTAATTCTTCGCTATTTTTTTATAGCAATTACATAATTTAAATAAGAATTTGGGCTGGATGGAACAGAGGAAATAAAGAAGTAGAGAGATGAATTTTCAGCTTATCATCTTTTGGGTAACGAATGACACAATTTGGAGCATCCTTAAGTTAGGGAAAAGAGAAGAATCAAGAGGCAGAATAGAATGTGGGAGGGAATGAGTCTAAAAGGATATGCTGCCCTGACAATATCATGAGCAAATTCTGGAATAAAGGATTTGAATCCCATGCTCAGTACTCACTGAATGTACCTCCTTCCCTCAAGGGTCTGAAAATCTAAAGGGATGGATAGAGTTATCATTATAAAAATGGAAATGTATAGGCTAAAACATAAAAATAAACCTTTAGTACAATATAATTGCCTTCCCCTTATCTGTGGTCAGCTGCAGTCCACAGATACTGTGTGGGAAATTCCAGAAACAAACAATTTGTAAGTTTGAACTTGCACACTATTCTGAGTAGCAAAATCAAATTTCTTACCACCCTGCTTCACCCTCTTGTGACATAATCATCCCTTTGTCCAGTGTACACCTACTGGTTAGTTTGTCAGCAGTAGTCTTCTTTGTTTTCAGATTGACCATTATGGTATTACAGTGTGATATGGTGCTTAATTAACCCTTATTTTACTTAATGTTAGTCTCAAAGTGGAATATTAGTGATGCAAAGAGGACTTTTGGCATAAAATGTGGAAAGACAGATTAATTCTGGTATTATGTAATATACTGTAGGACATATAAGAAAAAACATATATATATAGGGTTTAGCATACTGTGGTATTTTAGGTCTTGCAACAACAAGAGGGACTAATGTAATTTGTTAAATTATTATATGTTAGAATTAAAAGACACCAGAGAAGATTTAGTAAAGCAAATGTGGTCACAGTGGGAGGGAAATGGGCACTTAAGTATATAGCAAGGAAATCATTAGCAAAAGCATGACTCCATTTATTTCTCCATCATTCATTCATTTATTTATCCTATATTTATTGCATGTCTACTGTGTGGAAGGCAGTGCTAGGAGTGACCTACCAGGTGGAACTGGGGACTGTTTTCAGGGAGGTCATTGGAGACTTTGGATGTCATATTCAGACCACCTCAAGAGAGTTTCAAAAGCTAAACTGACTACATTGAATTTTCATCCATTAAACTTTAGGGAGCCATTATAGCATTCTTTTCTGTCTATTGAGAACAGACTTTATACCTGAACTTCTGCTCTTCATAGACCCCTGTTTTCTAAATTAGACTTTAGATGGAGACATTTCTTAAGAAATCATGATATTTCTTTCTAAAAATTTAATGCAATAATGTTTTAATGGCATTCCTAGAGAAGTTTTTAGTAAAGTGAATGTTGCCAAAAGGAACCTATAATTCCCTAAAGAAGCAATATTAATTAGAGAAATATGTGCCTCTGAATTCATCCAATTTGCATTTCATTTTATGGTTTATTTTTTGCAAACAGTGTACTAAATGACTTCAGTTGCAGATGGCTAAATTATTACTATCAGATGGCTGCCACAGTTGATATTACAGAAAAGAAAATCTGATCCTTTATAAATAATATAAAATCAGAGTTCATCTTAAAAAATCCTGGTTTTTTTCTATGGCTATGACCTCAACGTAAAGTAGTAAGGAATCAATCTGTTGGAAGGTTCAAATTGGCCAGGAAAGCCTCCTAAGACAAATCTCCCATTTGTATCTAAATGACAGATTTCCCAGCTCTCATAAGTTCCTTTACCAGAACTGGCTGGCATAGGTTTTGGAGTGAGTGGGTGTTATAAGAAGATCCTAAATCTTAGATCCAGCTAACATTGGCGATTGTGAACAACCATCCCAATTTGTGCAAGTCTGTCCAGTTGACAGCTGGTGCTCAAATTTAGTACGAAATGTTTTGCTCAGAGTAAAAATAAAGAGCTCCAGAAAGACATGTAGGTTGTCCTCCATGTTAAAAACTGGGCAACAGTATAGTCTTTAAAATCTGTTATGTTCTGGGCTGTGATTACTGTTTTTATGTTTGGAGTTAAGAGTAAGTAAATATTTGCAAGATGGGTTATATGGGTGCTATCTACTAATAGCAGTCAAGTTAAAGCATCATTTCAGAAATGATTTCACATGTTAATAGAAAAAAGTCATTTCTAATTATCTCTACTTGTATGAGAAGCATTTAGAATTGCAAAAAAAGTTATCGTGATAAGCAACTAAAGTAGGGTTTCATTCCAAATCCATGTCAATGCAAATCACCTAGATACAGACAGACAGACAGACAGGTTTCAGTTTTTAAACATTCAACAGATTCTTGTTAGGCTTTTTCTCTATAGGTCTGGAGATGATAGTGGAAAAGAAAACTACAAAGGCCTCTAGTCTTAAAAATGCTAAGATTAAGAGAGGAGACATCCAGGGAATTTTGAATAGATTGAACAGAAGGAGTCAACTTGTTGAGTATAGACATGGGTGTTGATGTGGTCGCTAGAGAAGAAATGGAAGGGTTCCATTTCATTCCAAGCAATGTTTAAGTTATGATCTCCAGTATATGCAATACCACTAGTGATTTAGGAGCTACCATTGCAGGCCTTGGCAATAAATTTGTTGTCCAAGGGTTTGATAAGGAGGGAAATAAGTAACTCCAAGTTTCAATCTTGGGCACCATTCTTCAGACATGGGGGGGCGGTCAGAGTAGGAAGGCAGTGAAGTTAATTCAATTTAAAGATTGACACCAATGACAAAAGTAAAAAATGTAGGTGGTCACAACCTACTTATAAAATTAGGTATATAGGTTTCTCTGAGCAATGAAAGATGGTGAGATCTGTTTAGCTGAGCAATAAAGTTTGCATTTCTTTAGCAGACAACATGCTTAAAACAAAATGAATGAATAAATGAAAAGTGGTTGTCCTCGCAGAACCCAAGAAAGGGGGTGGGGCCCTCTCATATGCACACACAAAATCTCATCTTACACTGCATTGTCAAATGAATAGAACACAGAATAAGGAATTTAACACCTTGCCGCTCAAAGAACTGTTCACTAAATAGCAACTTATGAATGGCAGGAAATGTCTTTAGAACTGAAGAATATAGAGTCTACTGAGTAGGAATCTGTACCTTAAAAGACCTCCATGTGATCAAATACACAATAAAGTTACAAAGCACTGTGTGAAGTCACCTTTAATAATGAAGTCTGATCATGACTCTTAAGAACAACTGAACCACCTGGAAAAATTTGAAGAGAGCATGGTCAGAATGATGAGGAAATTGATAGGCACCAAAAACCAGAAGATTTTCAGTCAAAAGACAAGATGATGCACAGGAAAACACATTTTTCTCTTTTAAATTCTTTATGGTTGTTATGTAAATGTTAAAATCAGACCAATGAATAAAAAACACACAAAATAAAATAACAAAACATAAAACAATGTGTTTTAGCTCAATATGATGGAGAATCCCTAATGGGGGATACGTATCGAAATGATGGTGATGGTATCTGTAAGTGCTCTAAAGCCAAAGGCGGAAAGAACAAAAAGAAAGAAATCCATTCATATTTATTCTGCCACCTAATAGAAGGCAAACATTTCACTACATTTTCATGTTACCCACTTTACTAGATGCCTGACTCTATAATCATTAGAAAAGATAAAAAGCAAACAAACAGAGGGCAAGCAGCACAAGATAAAGCACCAAAAACCCTGGCTGCTTTCATTACCCCTTGGCTTGATTTCATGGCAATTAAATTGGCCACAGTGAGCTTTTCTCTTCCATTTTATTGCTGGTATCTCTGGTGCTTTGTCTTGAGAGACCCCAGCCCTTCTCCTATGATAACCACCACATTTTCATCTCACTTTTATCTTTATTTCCTACATGTGGGTATACAGGTTCTCTTCTATTTTACTGGTTAGCAATTTTTAAATCTTTAGGTGGTAACAGAATTGAGCATGGGTTATGTTGACCATTATGCCTTATGTGAGCTAGGTACTGTGCAAGCCACAGGGATGTCTGCAAGGTCAGGCTCCAGAGCTTTCATTAGCCTTGGGTCTCATTTGGTTTCAATCTACACACTGGTGGAGGCTTTCTTCTGAGTGATACTTCCTTTTGAAAGAAGATGTTTTCCATAGTTCAAACCTCAAAATGCAGTGCATGAAATAATATAGAAAAATGAATCAGACTGCATTTTTATCACCAAGACTCATTACTTGCATAATATGAGGTTTCATAATAAATATGCACAGTGGTGTTCACAGTGAGTTGACCAGTAAGTGGGTGGAACTTCTGAGTTACAAATTGTCATAAATGCCAATAAAGAAGTAATGACCTTGTAAAAGTCAAATAGAAAATAGAACATTGTTTTTTTTCTGTCCTTGTCCCTGATTCATGCTTCTGACTCTGAAACTGGATGTATCTTACTTTTTTATTTTACTATAGGCTGATTGGTCTAATGCAATTCATAAGAGATATCTTGCAACAGTTGAATAGTAGAAGAAACTCTACTCTGAGAAGATAAGTTTGGGTGTAAATTGTACTGTTACATTTTTATTTCAGTAGTTCCTTCATTGTCTAACCACCAGAAAGGATCAAAATTCTATTTTTTGATCCTTTTTTGAGGATTAATGAGAAGGAAGCAATGAAGGCCACCAATGCTTAACATTACCTTCTATGTGCTGGGAACTTAGCCATATTTTATTTAATCCTCACAGCGACATTACAATGCAGCATTATTACCACACTTGGGAGTTGAAGAAACTGAGTAGCACTGATGTGAACTATTTACTCCCTCTCTATTTGGCATGTTATGCTGATATTAGATTTTTTAACAATCTTCTCAACAAAGTTATATGAAAGGGATCATTATCTTCATTCTTTAGACAAAGAGTGGTTGATATGAATGGTTAAACATGTCCTTTTTTACCTATCTGAATGTCAGTTTCATATATATGAAAGCTTTCTCCACTTAACACTATTAACTTGTTGAATAAAGTCACTGTGTTGTAAGGCTGTCCTTTGTCCTATAGGGATTTAGATTATCCCTGCACTTTACCTGGCAGTAGATACCCATAGCACATGTCCCCAAACCCCAATAATTATGATACCAAAAAACATCCCTATACATTCTGGCAAAGAGCAAGAGGATAACGATTATAAGTGATGATCCTGGGATTTAATGAAGATGCAAAGCCTCAAATCCCTCACACAAATTACTACCATTGAATATGAGCTATAACTAATATGTACTTAGTGTTTATGTTAGAAGTGGGTTTCACTGTTCTCTTTTTCATATCTGGAGAAAGTAAGGCACAGTGAGGTTGTCCTTCCCTAAGTTTAAAGGCCCATGAGTGGTGAGGTGGAGATTTTAATCAACCAGTCTGAGGTTACACACTCTACAACCACTATGACAGACATTCTTGGTGACCTATTCAGAAGCCATTCTCAAACCTCTTTGCCCTACAAGATAAATCACTCTCCTATCAGAGGGACTTCTGATATCAGATGTTAGATCTCCCCTTCCACACAGATGTGCCATAAGCCACTGGTCCACCATAAGGGATGGGTTTGGTCTGAGGTAATGGTGTGGTTGCTGGCAGTGAGTGGACATTTTAGCAAAGTTGTCTTCTGGCCAAAAATAGAGATGTGCTGAATGAGTCCTCCCTTCTCCCTATTATTTAAACTCTGAGCTATGGCATCCCTTGTGACCATGATAGCAAAGTTAGAGCATGAAAGCCTGGGCTCTGAACATGGGAAGGGTGATAGCACCAAACATGCATCCCACCTCTGCATGGCAGTTTTAGAGATGAATGACAAACCTACTATTGTGAGTCCCTTTTTATATGGCATTATCCAAGCTTCTCCCTATCTTCAGTTTTGCTTTCCATGGTTTCAAGTGCCTGTAGTCAAGTATGATATGAAAATATTAAATGAAAAATTCCAGAAATGAACAATCCATGAGTTTGACACTTTCTAAGTGAGTAGTGTAATGAAATTTTGGCCTAACCTGTTCCATCCCACCTGGGATTTTGCCCATCCCTTCATTCCGTGTGAACACACTGTTTAGGATACCCATAGTCACTTAGCAGCTGTCTGGGTTATCATGTTGACTGTGATGGTATTGTAGTGCTTCTGTTCAAGTAAACCCATGTCACAGCCTAGTGCCATGTAACGCCTATGTCATTGACAGCACTCCACCTTAGTACATTGACATTTGTATCATCATGCATCATCACAAGAAGGAAGTAAGTGCAGTACAATAAGATAATTTGAAGGAGACCACATTCCCTGACTTTTACTACAGCCTATTTTAGTTATAATTGTTGTATTTTATTATTAGTTAGTATTGTGAATCCCTTACTGTGCCTAATTTATAAATTAATCCTTAAGTATGTTCATTTAGGAAAAAAACATAAAGTATGTATTAGAGTTCTTTACGAGTCTTGGTTGCAGGCATATACTGGGGATCCTGGAACGGATAAGAGATATCATTGTATTTCATATGCAGTGGATAATCATCTTAATGCATTGTTTCCCAAAACAAATCCTCTAGATATCTTTTATTTTATCCTTCTTTTTGGAACTTGGGTGTAAACTATTAGCTAAACAAGGCTACTTGATTCTTCTCTCATAATTACTTCCTGTCATAGCTATGTCTTTATTCCTTTTTATCTCCATTTCTTGCAACCATTTCCCAAAAACAACAGGTTTGAGGGGCTTGATGTTATACCTTTATATTAAAGTATATTTATGTCAAATGTCAAGTGGAATTTTGTTTGTATGCATTGTTAATATATATGATAAAAGTGAGATGAGTGATAACTAGTATTACAAAGCATTTACTACACCTGCAGAATTTACACAAATGCTTTTCATATGATTATTTAATTCTCATAACAACGCTGTAAGATAAACATTGCCATTATCTAAATTTTATGGATGAGGATACTGAGGTATAGAGAGGCACATACATGATACCAAGCTAAGGTCGGTCAGTGCTCTAAGTTATAGGTTTACAGACGTGACACTTGGGTGTTTGCATGCACTCCACTGTTGATGGTGTGAAGTTTCATTGCATGCATCCTTCACATGGACTCCCAGATGACCTCCAAATTTCTGCCAGCAATAACAAAGGTACTGCAAAGTCATCTTCCATGTTCGTAATAGACCTTGTCTATACATTATACAAACAGCAGGACTTCAGGTTCACAGTGAGTACATGCCATTTATTTTAAGTAAAGTATAAAACTTGATTATCTTTCTGAGTGGCTGCATTAGACTTTATTACCTTTAAACATGTATAAGGACTCATATGTCCCTACATTCTGACCAACATTCAGCAGTATCCAACACAGTAATTTTTGTCTAGTTAATAAGAGTAAAATATTTCACTATATTTACATTTTAATTTTTCTAATAATTAATAAATCTGAATATCTTCCTATGATTTAGCAAGATTTCTTCTCAAGACTTTAATACTTAAAAATATAACTCATTTCTACTCCATGAATGCCATTTTAATTTTACACAGTGACCCAATGGGAAAATTAATTCATGTGTTAAATATCAATAACTAATTGATATTTAGCGGACAATCAATAAGTAAGACAGACTTGATAGTAAAGAAAAATTACAGAACAAAATATAGTGCTGATGTTTTTTGAGTTAGGAAATTAAAATAGAAAATATGAATAACGAAAGAGGCATGGGAGATGTGCTAGCATTCTTCTCGTCTTAGTTGTGCTGGTAATTCTCTACTCTTTTGAGTTCATTTACTTCTCCATCCCTAATTAAAGATCTGTTCTATGCCTTGCATGAAATATGGGAGGGTCTTTTCTCTAAAATTATTCACTCTAGTATAAGTAAAGAAAAATAAAACATGAGCTGGGACATCTAACTCAGTGGAGAGACAGAGATTTGGGGATTAATCTTGTGAGGATGATGTCTTGTGTAGTCCCTTTATGCTATGTTTGGCTTAAAAAAATTGAGAACTACCCTTAAGTCTGCATCCCTACCCCTGCCTAGAAATGTGCTCATATACACACTGTCAATCCATTTCACCGTTACTCCTGACATCTGGGAAAGTTGCACATGCAAGAGACAGCCAGGTATTTGTGAGGGACAACAAGCACCCATGTTGCTGGGGTTCAGAGAGTGAGACAAGTGGAGTGGCAGGAGATGGAGATGGGTGGTGCCTTACCTGCATGTCAGGGAATATGGAATTTATGGTATAACTGCTGGGGACGCGATGACAAGATTTTAAGAGGAAGGGATTTAACAGGAGTTACAGGTTGGTGGAGGATAGATTTGACATTTAAACAGGACATGATTAAAGAAAGTGACAGTAGTAATTCAGATGGCCAACAATGAAGCCTTAAAAAATAGAAAGGAAGGACAGACTGAAGAAAAAACATCAGGAGGATACATGGCAAGAAAAGTGAAGACTCTGAGTAGAGAAAGAAGAAAAGAGAAAAATCCAAAATGAGCTCTAGGTTGCCGAAAAAGGCAAATTATAAGGCCATAAGGAGGAAGGAGTGGGGATGTACAGCATTTCCCTAGCATGTACAAGGCCCTTTGTTCAATTCTTAGCATGGCAAAAAGAAAATCTTGTATAAGTTATAATGAGGTTTATTTCCCAAGAAAGTCACTATTGTCTTAGGCCAGCCAATAAGCATCTTAATAAGAGCCAATGCTTTTATCTGCTGAACGTATCAAGACACTCAGACACTGTTGTATAAAATTTGCATAAAATACTTGTTTATCCTTTATGAGAATGCTATGGTGTAGGCCATATGGTAATCTACATATTAGTAATGAGAAACTAAAGCCCAATGTTCACATAATCTACTAGAAATCACAGAGCTGAGGCATGAGTTAGGTACAGGCTGTGGGTTGAGAGAGTCTTCTCAGGGACCACACTGTTGTGCTCCAAGCTAGTTTGATAGGCCTTGCTGAAGAAGTGTTAACCCCATTTCCACCTTCTCACATATTCACTCACTCCAGGCAGGTTTTTGACACAATTTTATGCCTCTTGTACTTGCTGCTTATTTCCACTGTGGACAGGGCAACAATGCCCAGACTGTGCTAAGACTGAAGCTGTGGAGTCGGTAGCATAAGATCTACCAGTTACTGGGCTGTGGTCCAAATGCAGATACCTCCCTGTTGTATCACTGCAGCCTTGACTATAGTCCTTGGAGCAGCCACCAAGTCTGAAACCACAGCTGCCATACATGTTTTGTATCCTCCCACTGCAATACTCTCATTGCAGTGTGTTGATGTTTACTTGCTAATCTGCTACTTTCTCCAAATGACAAGAGAGAGGCTTAAACTCTCCCCTCTTTTCTTAAAGGAACTTAAAATGAACTTCTGAGCACATGCCTCTGGTCAAATTACATTGTTAGCTTAGATGGTAGACAAGTACAATTATTACATGTTATTATATTATCATAACACTAGAATACTCCTTTCTTATTATGCAAACATCTGTGTATTTTCTATGCTGCTGCTATGGTGGTAGATTTTTCTGTCTATAAAAACATCAGTGTGTTTCCCATATGTTTGTATATTAGCATACCCATGATTGACCAACCAAAATTTTGCAAGAGAATTTACAAAGTAAAGAAACACACATGGATTAGGAATGGGGATGCATGGACAGAATCTTGATGAACACCAGTGTGAAAACTTCAAATAAGACTCAGTAGCCTACAAAAAAGTTGTCAGAGTGTCAGCATAGACCGAATAGTGCAGAACTTCAAAATTAAAAGAGCGGTTGAGAACATGTGTTGAAAAATGGAGAACCAATAACAGTAAACTCAAAAAATTTCTATTGCATGTGCAAACATTAGGGTGACTCTTTTCCTTAGTGACAGTAGTTGGCTGTTAATTGCCATAGATTGGAAAATGAGAGATGAGGAATTGACATAATATTTGATTAAATCATGAGGGTAAATTTAATATTATTAAAATCATTTAACATTCATCTGCAGTTTTTCCAACACAATGAAAAAAAATAAAAATAAAAGGTTGATTGAGCAGATTGAAACATAATAGTCTCTGCCAACAGAAAATTTGATTGCCTACTTGAAAAAAAATTAAGGAAATTCTATTGATTTGAATACGGTGGTTGAATGTACATTCTGTACACATATATGTCAATAATTTTTCTATTAACTAGGGTAATTAGTTATATGATACAGTGGAAAATTAGCCCTAACTGAAATAGTAGCTATGTACAAATCACTGAAGATTTATCATATTAAGAAATAGATCTATGAAGACATTAAAATATATAATATGTGATTTCTGCTTTTAAGAAGATGGTATAAACACATTTTTCCATATTCTACCTGGTAAATACAATTAAGACCCTGGACATTAAAAGAAAAACAAGTAAACAAAGAAAGAGTCAGAAAGTCCTAGAAAAGAAGGCAGGCCATCTAATGACCTTGGGACAAGAATAATGCTATAGTGCTGAAATCCCTGTGTTTTTTTTTTTTCCCCACATATATCCCAGATTTGGAGTTGAAAAAGGCATAATTCCAGAAATGCCAGTGAAAATTCTGCTTTCCTTAGGCAAAGAAACAGAGCAAGTGTAGCCTAGCCCTTTATAGACAACAATTGCTCATTCCAGCTAAACCCTGCAAAAGCTGTGGCCCTCCAACATCCATGCTAGCAAAAGGCCAAATGGGGAGGATTTCCACCATGGTGAAATTACAAGAAGGCACCCCAAAGACACTTGAGTGGAATCCAAAAAGGGCAAACAGAAATCTGAACTTTTACCTCCACAAGCTAGTAACAACCACTCACCCCACATGGTGCCTAAAAGCCACATAAGGGTAACAGACTCCACCACATCTGGCAGTAACAAGGTGCTCTGTCTGTCTCTGTCCACTGGGATCTGGTTAAGGAAGGCAGGGGCAGGACTTTCACCATGATGCTGTGGTCACCTCAGTGTAGTCTCTGAAGGACCACATAATAAACTAGAACACCCACCCCCACCCTACAATCATGGAGAGTCCCCATCCCTTAAGTGTCAGTGAAATATGAAAGGAAAAACAGACTTTCACCTCCACCTTACAATAATGAGATGGCATATTTCTTTCCCCTGCCTGAATACTGCCAGGAAAAAAAATCATCAATAAACTTAAATAACATAATGTTCAGAATTTCATATCTTAATACCATGCCCAGGTCTCATTAGAAATCAGTTATCATACCAAGAACCAGGAAGATCTCAAGCTGAATGAAAAAGACAATCAGTAGAGACAGCATCAAGATGATAGTGAAGTCGGAAATATCCCACTGAGGTTTTAAAAGCAGTAATGATAAAAACACTTCAATGAGAAGTTCAAACATGCTTGAAAAAACTAAAGCTAATATAAGATCTCAGCAAAAAATTTAAAGTATCAGTAAAAAAGTAAAAGAGATAAAGAACCAATTAGAAATGTTAGAACTGAAAAATACAATGACCAAAATGAAAAACTCAGTGGATGGGATCAAAAACAGAGGAGAGAAGAGCTGGGAAGAGATCAGAGCGCCTCATTGTAGAACAGTGTGGCTTACCAAGTTGACTGACTGTGAGAAAATAGACTGAAAGGAAGTCTGAGAGAGCCTCAGAGGTCCATGAGATGATAACAGGAAAGCCAAAATTTATATTTGAGTTGAGGAAGAAGAAGTTAAAAAAAAAGTGGGACTGAAAAAGTATTGGAGGTCTGGAACTATGGTTCAAGCTGTAGAGTGCCTGCCTAGACCTGAGTTCAAACCCTAGTACCACCAAAAAAAAAAAAAAGTATTGTAAGAAATGACAGTGCGAATCTTCCCAAATGAGACAAGAAACATAAACATGCATATTCAAAAAGCTGAGCAAACATAAGCTGGGTAAACCCAAACAAACACATACCTGACAATTGCAATCAAAATTTTAAAAATTAAACACAAAGAAAAGGTCTTAAACATAGTCAGAGAAAATGTCAAAACAATTCAAATGAGAGCAGACATTGCCATAGAAACCACAGGATGCACAGGAACTGGGAAACTATTTTTACATACAAAACAAAACATGTCAACCAAGACACTTATGCTCAACAAAAATATCTTTCTTGATTTAAAGGGAAATTTAGACATCATCAGATGAAAAAAGAAAAAAATAAGTCAGAGAAGTTGTTGCCAGCATATCTACCATAAAAGAATAGCTAAATGAGAGAAAAGGAAGGAAGGAAGGAAGGAAGGAAGGAAGGAAGGAAGGAAGGAAGGAAGGAAGGAAGGAAGGAGGCGGAAACATGATAAACAAAAATATGGGCCAGTACAGCCATCTTTTCCTTTTCTTGAGTTACTAAATTACATTTGACAGGTAATGGAAAATACTGTCTGATGTTCTAAGTATGTGTAGACAAAATTTCTAACAATATAATATTGTAAGTAGGCAGGGTTAAAAGATGTACAGAGAGGTGGATTTTCTACATTTACTTCTAAGTAATAAAATGATGATATCTATAAACTGTGATAAGACAAGCATATACTGTGTGATACCCGAACAACCAGCAAAAAAGCTGCAGAAAGAAGCACACTAAAAAAGACTAGAACCAGTCAGGAAAAAGAAAACAAAAAAAATGCATGTGAGCAAACAAAAACAAAAAGATTAAACAGCAGACTTTAGTCTTAATATACTGATATTTACTTTGTCTTAACATATCAAAGACAAAATACTTCTCAGCAACTGTAAAACAACTAAACTGAAAATTATTAAAGATACGGTAAAAGTAACAATACTGTCATTGTTTAATACTAGGTAAATCAATATTTATTAAATAGCATATGTACATAGTAAGAAAACTAACTTTATTTTTAAGTGCTCACAGAAAATATTCCAAGAGCTGGGTGTGATGGCTCATGCCTGTATTCCCAGCCATTTTGGTGGTGGAGATAGAAGAATCATGGTTCTAAGCCAGACCAGACTCCAAAATTTTATAAAGTTACCAAGACCCTATCTCAATAAATAAGCTGGGTTCAGTGGTGCATGTCTGTGAGCCCAGCTATGAGGGAGGCACAGATGAATATCGTAGTCTGAGGTTGGCCAGAACAAAAAGTGTGAGACCCTATCTGAAAAACAACTAAAGCAATAAGTGCTAGGGTTGTGAGTGGTAGAGCAGCTGTCTGATAAGTTCAAGGTCCAGAGTTCAAACCCTAGTACCACCAAAAAAGCAAAATAAAAATGAGAAAATATTCCAATATGGGCAATATCATAAAACAAACCTTGACAAGCTTAGAGTAACTGAAATCAAGTGAAACTTGTTATTGGAACAAAACAAAATTTTATAACTAGAAATAAATAACAAAATAGTATTCATTCAGTTCTCCTCCCCATACACAATTAAGATTAATGGTTTTCTGTCTAACCTGTTAAATGTATTCTACAAACATAAGTAAAAATATGTTCTTCTGGACCTATTTATATAAAGAGAGGCACAATACTTACGTTGTTTTGAAATTTTCTTCTACCTAACAACTTTGTCTCAGGAATGACACAGCTAACACTCACACTGTGCTCCCCCTGTGTCAGGCCCCACTCTAAGCATTTTTATGTCTTGCCATGGGCATGATAGGGTCATCTTCATTTTTCATACAAAAATGATGCAAAGAGAGGTTAAATGTCTCTTGTTCCATGTCCGGTTTTAGCAACCAAGCTCTTTAAAATTACTGTGATGTCCTCACACCACTCCACGAGGACCTAACACACTTTGGCCTCCACTATGGCTCCCAAGTGTGAGGTTGAATGGAGGTCCTGGTTTATAATGCTGGATGCCTCTTGATGTTATTCATTTTTGTTATTAAAATGCTATAAGGCATATGCTTCTGGGTTTCTCTTTGCGTTTGTTTGAAAGGCAGAATAAATTTGTTAGAAGTAGAATTTCTGTGTAAAAGATTAAGAGTATTTATAGTTTAGATAGATATTTGCCAAACTGATTTTGATTTTGGTTTGCAGCATGTGTACGCACAGCAGTAAAAATAGGGAAAAAGCAGCGGAAAGGGTGTGAAGCAAATTGCTATCACACCTTTTCCTTTGATACTTGGATAGTCAGTGATTTCTTTTAATTGCATCTGTATTTCATATTCCTTCAAGGTAACTCATATGAGGGATCAATTTGTGTCTTTCTTCTGTATTTTCCTTTCCTAATCCACCTCTATTCTCTATCTCACTCATTTCCTGTACGCACTTTCCTTTTGACAGTACTGGGGTTTTGAGCTCAGGGCCTTGCACATACTGGGCAAGTGCTTTACCACTTGAGTCATTTTTCCAACTCTTTTTGCTTTAGTTATTTTTCAGACTGGAATTTGTGTTTTTTGCTTGGGTTAGCCTTGAATTGAGATTCTTCTATCCACACCTCCATAGACATGTACCACCATGCCCAGTTTGTTCCTTGAGATGGGGTCTTGCTAACATTTTTGCTTAGGCTGACCTCAAACCACAAACTTCCTGCCTCTGTCTCCCAAATAGCTGGTATTACAACTGTGAGCTACCAAATGTACACTTTTAAAAGCAGATTTTTAAATGTTATTTGTCTTTTTTTATTGTTGTGCTGGGTGGGGGTACATTGTGGAATTTATAAAAGTTCTTACAATATATCAAATATATCATACTTGAATTTACCCTCACACCATGCTGCTTTATCTCCCCCATTCCTAGAAGAGTTTCAGCAGGTATCATTTTTTCATTTACAGACATGCATATAAGTATTTGCATCAAAATCACCCTTCCACACTTCTCCCCTTCCTCCCCCTCCCAATTATTCTTAATTCATTCCCTTTTCTTTTTTTTTTTTTTTTTTATGTTAATTGGTTTATTTTTTTTTTTTTTTTTTTCATTTTTCTTTTATTATTCATATGTGCAAACAAGGCTTGGTTCATTTCTCCCCCCTGCCCCCACCCCCTCCCTTACCACCCACTCCACCCCCTCCCGCTCCCCCCCTCAATACCCAGCAGAAACTATTTTGCCCTTATCTCTAATTTTGTTGTAGAGAGAGTATAAGCAATAATAGGAAGGAACAAGGGGTTTTGCTGGTTGAGATAAGGATAGCTATACAGGGCATTGACTCACATTGATTTCCTGTGTGTGGGTGTTACCTTCTAGGTTAATTCTTTTTGATCTAACCTTTTCTCTAGTTCCTGGTCCCCTTTTCCTATTGGCCTCAGTTGCTTTAAGGTATCTGCTTTAGTTTCTCTGCGTTAAGGGCAACAAATGCTAGCTAGTTTTTTAGGTGTCTTACCTATCCTCACCCCTCCCTTGTGTGCTCTCGCTTTTATCATGTGCTCATAGTCCAATCCCCTTGTTGTGTTTGCCCTTGATCTAATGTCCACATATGAGGGAGAACATATGATTTTTGGTCTTTTGAGCCAGGCTAACCTCACTCAGAATGATGTTCTCCAATTCCATCCATTTACCAGCGAATGATAACATTTCGTTCTTCTTCATGGCTGCATAAAATTCCGTTGTGTATAGATACCACATTTTCTTAATCCATTCGTCAGTGCTGGGACATCTTGGCTGTTTCCATAACTTGGCTATTGTGAATAGTGCCGCAATAAACATGGATGTGCAGGTGCCTCTGGAGTAACAGTCTTTTGGGTATATCCCCAAGAGTGGTATTGCTGGATCAAATGGTAGATCGATGTCCATCTTTTTAAGTAGCCTCCAAATTTTTTTCCAGAGTGGTTGTACTAGTGTACATTCCCACCAACAGTGTAAAAGGGTTCCTTTTTCCCCGCATCCTCGCCAACACCTGTTGTTGGTGGTGTTGCTGATGATGGCTATTCTAACAGGGGTGAGGTGGAATCTTAGTGTGGTTTTAATTTGCATTTCCTTTATTGCTAGAGATGGTGAGCATTTTTTCATGTGTTTTCTGGCCATTTGAATTTCTTCTTTTGAGAAAGTTCTGTTTAGTTCACATGCCCATTTCTTTATTGGTTCATTAGTTTTGGGAGAATTTAGTTTTTTAAGTTCCCTGTATATTCTGGTTATCAGTCCTTTGTCTGATGTATAATTGGCAAATATTTTCTCCCACTCTGTGGGTGTTCTCTTCAGTTTAGAGACCATTTCTTTTGATGAACAGAAGCTTTTTAGTTTTATGAGGTCCCATTTATCTATGCTATCTCTTAGTTGCTGTGCTGCTGGGGTTTCATTGAGAAAGTTTTTACCTATACCTACTAACTCCAGAGTATTTCCTACTCTTTCTTGTATCAACTTAAGAGTTTGGGGTCTGATATTAAGATCCTTGATCCATTTTGAGTTAATCTTGGTATAGGGTGATATACATGGATCTAGTTTCAGTTTTTTGCAGACTGCTAACCAGTTTTCCCAGCAGTTTTTGTTGAAGAGGCTGCTATTTCTCCATCGTATATTTTTAGCTCCTTTGTCAAAGATAAGTTGCTCATAGTTGTGTGGCTTCATATCTGGATCCTCTATTCTGTTCCACTGGTCTTCATGTCTGTTTTTGTGCCAGTACCATGCTGTTTTTATTGTTATTGCTTTGTAATATAGTTTGAAGTCAGGTATTGTGATACCTCCTGCATTGTTCTTTTGACTGAGTATTGCCTTGGCTATTCGTGGCCTCTTGTGTTTCCATATAAATTTCACAGTAGATTTTTCAATCTCTTTAATGAATGTCATTGGAATTTTGATGGGAATTGCATTAAACATGTAGATTACTTTTGGGAGTATAGACATTTTTACTATGTTGATTCTACCAATCCATGAGCATGGGAGATCTCTCCACTTTCTATAGTCTTCCTCAATCTCTTTCTTCAGAAGTGTATAGTTTTCCTTGTAGAGGTCTTTCACATCTTTTGTTAGGTTTACACCTAGGTATTTGATTTTTTTTGAGGCTATTGTAAATGGAATTGTTTTCATACATTCTTTTTCCGTTTGCTCATTGTTAGTGTATAGAAATGCTAATGATTTTTCTATGTTGATTTTATATCCTGCTACTTTGCTATAGCTATTGATGATGTCTAGAAGCTTCTGAGTAGAGTTTTTTGGGTCTTTAAGGTATAGGATCATGTCGTCTGCAAATAGGGATATTTTGACAGTTTCTTTACCTATTTGTATTCCTTTTATTCTTTCTTCTTGCCTAATTGCTCTGGCTAGGAATTCCAGTACTATGTTGAATAGGAGTGGAGATAGTGGGCATCCTTGTCTGGTTCCTGATTTTAGAGGGAACGGTTTTAATTTTTCTCCGTTAAGTATAATGCTGGCTGTAGGTTTGTCATATATAGCTTTTATAATGTTGAGGAACTTTCCTTCTATTTCTAGTTTTCTTAGAGCTTTTATCATGAAATGATGTTGGATCTTATCAAAGGCTTTTTCTGCATCTATTGAGATGATCAAGTGGTTTTTGTCTTTGCTTCTGTTAATGTGGTTTATTACGTTTATTGATTTTCGTATGTTGAACCACCCCTGCATCCCTGGGATGAAGCCTACCTGGTCGTGGTGGATAATCTTTTTGATGTGTTGCTGAATTCGGTTTGCCATTATTTTGTTGAGGATTTTTGCATCAATGTTCATTAAGGAGATTGGCCTATAGTTCTCCTTTTTGGAGGTGTCTTTGCCTGGTTTTGGGATAAGTGTAATACTGGCTTCATAAAATGTGTTTGGCAGTTTTCCTTCCCTTTCTATTTCATGGAACAGTTTAAGGAGGGTTGGTATCAGTTCTTCTTTAAAGGTCTGATAGAATTCAGCAGAGAATCCATCAGGTCCTGGACTTTTCTTTTTGGGGAGACTCTTGATTGCTGCTTCAATTTCATTTTGTGTTATAGGTCTATTCAGGTGATTAATTTCCTCTTGGTTCAGTTTTGGATGATCATATGTATCTAGAAATCTGTCCATTTCTTTTAGATTTTCAAATTTATTTGAATATAGGTTCTCAAAGTAGTCTCTGATGATTTCCTGGATTTCCATGGTGTTTGTTGTTATCTCCCCTTTTGCATTCCTGATTCTACTAATTTGGGTTTTTTCTCTCCTCATTTTAGTCAGGTTTGCCAGGGGTCTATCGATCTTGTTTATTTTTTCAAAGAACCAACTTTTTGTTTCATTAATTCTTTGTATGGTTTTTTTGGTTTCTATTTCGTTGATTTCAGCTCTTATTTTTATTATTTCTCTCCTTCTATTTGTTTTGGGATTTGCTTGTTCTTGTTTTTCTAGGAGTTTGAGATGTATCATTAGGTCATTGATTTGGGATCTTTCAATCTTTTTAATATATGCACTCATGGCTATAAACTTTCCTCTCAAGACTGCCTTAGCTGTGTCCCATAGGTTCCGGTAGGTTGTGTTTTCATTTTCATTGACTTCCAGGAACATTTTAATTTCCTCTTTTATTGCATCGATGATCCATTCTTCATTAAGTAATGAGTTATTTAGTTTCCAGCTGTTTGCATGTTTTTTGTCTTTACTTTTGTTGTTGAGTTCTACTTTTACTGCATTGTGGTCAGATAGTATGCATGGTATTATTTCTATTTTCTTATATTTGCTGAGACTTGCTTTGTGCCCTAGGATATGATCTATTTTGGAGAAGGTTCCATGGGCTGCTGAGAAGAATGTATATTGTGTAGAGGTTTGATGAAATGTTCTGTAGACATCTACTAGGTCCACTTGATCTATTGCATATTTTAGATCTTGGATTTCTTTATTGAGTTTTTGTTTGGATGACCTATCTATTGATGCTAATGGAGTGTTAAAGTCTCCCACAACCACTGTGTTGGCGTTTATATATGCTTTTAGGTCTTTCAGGGTATGTTTGATGAAATTGGGTGCGTTGACATTGGGTGCGTACAGATTGATGATTATTATTTCCTTTTGGTCTATTTCCCCTTTTATTAGTATGGAATGTCCTTCTTTATCTCGTTTGATCAATGTAGGTTTGAAGTCTACTTTGTCAGAGATAAGTATTGCTACTCCTGCTTGTTTTCGGGGGCCATTGGCTTGGTAAATCTTCTTCCAGCCTTTCATCCTAAGCATATGCTTATTTCTGTCGGTGAGATGAGTCTCCTGTAAGCAACAAATTGTTGGATCTTCTTTTTTAATCCATTTTGTCAAACGGTGTCTTTTGATGGGTGAATTAAGTCCATTGACATTAAGTGTTAGTACTGATAGGTATGTGGTGATTCCTGCCATTTAGTTATCTTAGTTGTTTGAAGGTTTGATTGTGTGTACCTAACTTGATGTTACTCTCTACTGTCTTGCTTTTTCTTATCCTGTGGTTTGGTGCTGCCTGCCTTTTCATGGTTAAGTTGGGTGTCACTTTCTGTGTGCAGGATCCCTTGCAGAATCTTTTGTAATGGTGGCTTTGTGGTCACATATTGTTTTAGTTTCTGCTTATCATGGAAGACTTTTATTGCTCCATCTATTTTGAATGATAGCTTTGCTGGGTAGAGTATCCTGGGGTTGAAGTTATTTTCATTCAGTGCCTGGAAGATCTCACTCCACACTCTTCTTGCTTTTAATGTTTCTGTTGAGAAGTCTGCTGTGATTTTGATGGGTTTACCTTTGTATGTTACTTGTTTTTTCTCTCTTGCAGCCTTCAATATTCTTTCCTTAGTTTCTGAACTTGTTGTTTTAATGATGATATGTCGTGGAGTAGTTCTATTTTGATCTGGTCTGTTTGGTGTCCTGGAGGCCTCTTGCATTTGTATGGGAATATCTTTCTCTAGATTTTGGAAATTTTCCATTATTATTTTGTTGAATATATTACGCATTCCCTTCGCTTGCACCTCTTCTCCTTCTTCGATGCCCATGATTCTCAAGTTTGGTCTTTTGATGGAGTCGGTGAGTTCTTGCATTTTCTTTTCACAGGTCTTGAGTTGTTTAATTAATAGTTCTTCGGTTTTTCCTTTAATTACCATTTCATCTTCAAGTTCTGAGATTCTGTCTTCTGTTTGTTCTATTCTGCTGGATTGGCTTTCCGTTTTGTTTTGCAGTTCTGTTTCGTTCTTTTTTCTGAGGTTTTCCATATCCTGGCTGTTTTCTTCTTTATTGTTGTCTATTTTTGTCCTGAGTTCATTTATCCATTTATTCATTGTGTTCTCTCTTTCACTTTGGTGTTTATACAGTGCTTCTATGGTTTCCTTTATTTCTTCTTTTGCTTTTTCAAATTCTCTATTTTTATTGTCTTGGAATTTCTTGAGTGTCTCCTGTACCTTTTGGTTGACCCTATCCAGTATCATCTCTATAAAATTCTCATTGAGTACTTGTAGTATGTCTTCTTTTAAATTATTCTTGTAGGCTTCATTGGGTCCTTTGGCATAGTTTATCTTCATTTTGTTGGAGTCTGGCTCTGAGTTTCTGTTCTCTTCATTCCCCTCTGGTTCCTGTACTAATTTTTTGCTGTGGGGAAACTGGTTTCCTTGTTTTTTCTGTCTTCCTGTCATTGTCCTTGGTGTTGTTACTGTCCCTGTACTGTGTGTAATTAAGTATTTTCTAGCTTGTAATAATAACAATGGTAATATTGAGAACGGAAGAGTGAGCTGAGATGGAAAGCAAGAAGTTAAAGAAAAGGGGAAAACAAATATACAGACAAGAGGGAGAAAGCAGAACAAGGTATCAGACAAGAGAGTTTCAAAGGTATAAACAGGGAGTGTTAGTGTACTAATCGACAGTAAACTGAACAGACAATAGAGAGACAGAGAGAGGATTGAAAATCAAAGATAAAAAAATAAAAAATAAGTATATGAAAGTAATATCTATTTATAAAAATGAATTAAAATAAAATGGAAAATAGGAAATTAAAAAAAAAAAAAAAAAAAAAAAACCAAAAAACTTCCAAGTTTATATGCAATGCAATTTCAGTCTTAATAATTTGGATGTCCGTCTTAATCTCCAGTCCTGGAGTTGGTGCCTCAGATGTTCTGTAGTTGTCTCATCAAAGGGGATGCATAAAGTAGAACAAAACTACACTCACACACACACAGAAGAAAAAATAAAAAAAAAGCCCCACCAAGTGTCCCCAGTTCAAATGCAATAGTTTCAGTAAGTTTTTCGGCTTGCAGGTGTAATTCGGTTGTTCTCTCATCAAAGGTAGGGAGAAAAAGAAAAAAAAAGCGTCTGGAGGCAGTTCTGAGAGTGGTATCTGCAACTGTGGCTTGCCTGCCTGCTGCTCTCAGCCTGTAGCTGGCGGCGTTATTTATGCAGATCTCTGGGGTGAGCTTAGCACTCACCTGGTCCCACAGGCTTTGTTTGCTCAGAGTTCTCCTGTGCGGGGGAGGGGGGCCTCTGCTACAGGCTTTTCCCTTTCCAAGCACTGGGAAAGGCGACACTGCCCCTCATCAGGCCTGCGTGTTTATTTACAGTTCACGTGGGAAGTGGGTCTTCCTTCCTCTCACAAGCGTCCCTGCTCCTGGTTGCTGGCGCGCCCCGCTCCCGCCAGAGGCTCTCCGGCCCACCCGGCTCATTTCTTTACAGTCCCGGGAAGGATTCCCTTCCCCCAATCTTCAGCGCTCAGGGCGCCCCACCCTCTTTCCAGCGTGTCTTAACTGTTCTTATTGCTTAGTGCTCAGTTTCTCTTTTTTTCCCGGGTGGAGGTCAGTCTGTCCAGGGGGCTATGCTGCTCTGGCCCAGGCTTGTCTGTGGGGGAACCGCGGTACCGCGAAGCTCACCTGGTCCGCGTCTTCCCAAGCCGTATGGGCGCCGGCCACTGGCGGCCCCGGGGGCCTCCTCGGTTCTCCGTTTAACGTGAAGTGGAGATTCTCTGCACCGGCTGGAGATGTGGAGGAGTCAAAGTTATGCCTTTTCTCGGTGATTATGCCTGCAAAGTGTGTCTCCAGCGTCTCTCCAAGATTTCACTATAGGAGGCTCGCTTTCTGCTTCCTACCTCCAGCCGCCATCTTGGAATCCTCATTCCCTTTTCTTAACACAGCAGAAAGAGCACTTTGAAATCAATGTACACTCCTACCTTCATAAAGCTTATGCTTATTGAATGGATTGATATTCATTATGAATCCATGGGTCCTCCATAGAGAAATTAGGAGTAAATGGACCTCTCATTGCAGTAAAAGGAGATTCCACTGTGGAGAGAGGAGACTCAAATACTCGTTGGTGGCAGCTCTTTGATAATGTGGCAACATCTCTGAGGCAATAAATACACAGTGATCAAGGGGAAGAAAACCTGGGGTACAAGAGATTGTGGCCTCTTCAACACACCCTGTGATACCAAATGTAGTTCAAAAAGAACCACCCAGCAATGTTGAAGTGACACCCAGATGACAACAGCATCTCAAGAGTTTCAATGAGGCCTGGAAACAGCCAGCAGAGAGGACTCTTCAAAGTGCTGTGGCTCTGTTACATTTCAGGGCATTTTCTGATCCTAGGAGACATCAGGTCCCCATCGTGACAGAGTGGGTAATATGGGGTAGATATAACCAAAGTACATTATATGCATGAAAATGTCACAGTGAACTCCATTTTTGTATAACTAGTATGCATTAATGATTAGTGGAATGTGTGTAGCTGGTGGGGAGGGCATGCTCAGAGGCACACAGAGCTTTAATGTGAAGCTAGTTCTTCAAAGCAGATATTCCTGCCTTTCCTCCTTTTCCTTCAAGTGGCCATTGAATTTTCTGCAAGCAGAAGTCTGCACATGTATACCTAGTGAAGAAATTACTTTACCTGTGCCAATTAATGGTGGGACTGCTGAACAACAAAAGAGAAAAGTTCTATTTGAAAATGATGTTCAGTTTGAATGAATAACACTTTAAGAATTCTGTTTCCAGATTCTGAGTCCACTTTCTTTTATCTATGAGATTCTAGTTGTGCTTGCACTGAGCTCATAAGCTTTGTCCTATGGGGACAGTGACAAAGCTAAGATGTTTCTTTGCTTTAGGAGACTGTTCCTTTATTACCCAAAGAAAGGATTCACCTCATGAAGAATTTCTTTAAAATGTGTGTGTGGGAGGGGGGAATGTACCAAATGTGTAGATATTGAACCATTTCTCTGAACCTCTCAGCAGTTAATGTGATTATGAAACCCCAGGACAGGTTCCAGGAAAATCTATATAAATTTTGTTTTTGTCAACAGATAGATATTTGGGAATATGATTCATCTCCTCTTAGTCTACTGCCTCAGGTCTGTCTTTTAAAAGTCATAGCACCTAGTGAAATTGGAATTACTTTTGTCCTGTTCTATCTTGGTTCAATTTTATCAATAACTGCTTTGAGATATCTGGTGAAAATACAGCTATCCATTTCTTGAAAAATGCTGTGAGTGGATTATTTATTTTTAGTTAGTAACTAGGACATAATGTGTCTAAAGCCCTATAAATAGCAGAATTTAGTTTAGTTGCAGAATATTAATTGAGAAAATACATATTTTTGTAAAAAATATGTATTTAAAAAAATTAAAACATGCTAATTGTGAAGAAATTGGTACTTCCAAGTTATGACCAAGCAACTGTCTTTGAAAACTTATCACATAACAACAAGAAAACTGAACCACTTCCCAGATAGAATTTTATCAATTCTCTTTCTGTATTAACTTTGTTCTTATATCTGCTAATCATAGCTAATCAAGAGGACCAAACACGGAAAATGTTATTGGCATCCCACAAGGAGCTGGCTGCTTTACCTCTCGGCCAGCTGCTTTAAGTATTGGTTGCTCAGGGCTCATAACTGTCCTTTCCTCTGAAGCAGTCCCCATCCTGTAGGTTCTGCATTGCTCAGGAGAGAGGCATGCACAGCCACTGGGGGACTACTCCAAGGATGCCAAGTGCCAAACCTGGCCCATCTGGTAGACACAGCTGACCCAGAGGTCCCAGGGAATCAGAACACTTTAGACTATCTGAGACCATACCCTCGCTCCAGTGTTTCCCCTCAGCTCTCCTGCTTTCCTCAGTCCCTTGCATATTTTCCTGAAAAGAAAACTCCTTTAATAAATTATTTGCACCCCATCTCTTTCTCAGAGTCTGGCTCATGGGAACCAGAGTTGGCATCCTTTCTGTTCTTGATGAGTAGGTATCTCAAGAAGCAAAAGGTGAGGAAAGACATTCTTATGTGTGCCAACCAGGTATAGATCTATTCGAAGGCAACGTTTCCCCTAAAGTGACCTTGCTTACAAAGTGGCTGCTTGGAACATAGAGTGTTAAGCAGAGAGAGTGCAGGAAGTGGAGTCTTGCTGGGAGGAAAGGCTTTGGGAGTGGTTTCTGTCATCTTCTGCGAGGCTGTCTATACTCATTCTCGCTGGAGGACCACAGCTGTCTCCATCTGGGATGAATCCAAGCACCCTACATCAAATCCAATTCCTCCCTTCACTGTGATTCCCTGGACTTTGCCCTGTTTGTGTGCAGGTTTCAGAAGTAATCGCATCAGTCACAGGTGTTACAGAGGGACATAATGATACCCAAAGGCACAAACCCTCTTGTGCTATCTTTGACTTGCACTACTCAAAACCAACAAATCTCTTTCCTTTACTACCTTTTGTCCAGATTGTTTCACTGGCCTGTCTCCAAAAACAATATGCACCCACTAGCCCATGAGTCTAGCCCATGGTATTTGATAAAAAATGAGGCAGAAGGTAGCTCAGGATGTAAACAATAAGCTCTGCAATACTTAAGCTACCCTCTGACTCTCACTGAACAAACTCCTAACTTCCATGCTATTTGTTAAAATTCCATGTGTGTTTCTGATTTCCACTGCTAAAAATTCTTTACCCTGGGACCTCTCTGTGAAACCTCAATGAGCAATTACAGGAGAAGCTGACTTCTGACCTCCTCCTAGTGTCTGAGCAATGGCCTCCTGCCCAGTTTGAGAGCTGGCAGCAAAATTCTGTAAATCATAGATTAGACAAAACTGCAGAGATTATATTTTTACTGCTTGTAGACACTGGGAATTGAGAATAACAGGTAGTATTCCGTGTGCCAGCTTAGCCAATCTGAACTCTTTATAATGTGCTTACCCCAAAGGCAGATCTCTCCCATAGAAATGTTTAGGGCAAGCAGGGCCAACTCTGACTCCAGTTTATCCAACAGGTCTTACTTAGAGTACTGATGGGGAGCAGGTGCTGAGGTCAGAACAGACCTGTGACTACTGACTTATATTTCTAAACTCTAACTTTGCAATCTGACATTTTTATTGTAATGCATTTTTCTAACTACAATAATACACAATGAAAGCAGAAAAATTATAAAATACAGTGTGTCTAGAGGAAGTAAAATACAGAATAAAAATGACAACAGCTAAAATGGAGCCTATGTATGCACAAACAGTGATCCTTTATCACTATTCTGACTCCATTTCCTCATCTACCCCCATTCTAATAGATGAGCTGAGAGATAGAAAAGAAAAGGATTAGGAAAGCAGGTCTGCTTTGTATATTGTTTCAAAGTTCAATGATTCAAAACAATAGCAAGTGCTGGTGAGGATGTGGAAAAAAGGGAGCTCTTGTATGCTGTTGGTGTGACTGTAATTTAGTCCAGCCACTATGGTAGACATTATGGAATTTCCTCAAAGAACTAAAAACAGCACTATGATATGATCCAGCTATCCATCTCTTGGGCATAATCCAAAGGAAATGTAGGTAAGATGCAAAAGAAATACCTGCATACCAATGTTTATTATGGCACTATTCACAATAGCAAAGATATAGAGTCAGCATAGGTGCCCATCAATAGATGAATGGATAAAGAAAATGTGGTACATATACACAGTGAAGTGTTATTCAGACAGAAAGAAGAATAAAATCATTTCATTTACAGGAAAATGGGTGGAAATGGAGGGCATCATGTTAAGTACAATAAGCTAGAAACAATATCAAGTTTTCTCTCGCATGTGTAAACTAAAAAAATGACCGCAAGTGGAAGTGGGCCTTTCAGGGAAGGAAAGGGGATCAGGGCGTGGGAAGGGGCTGAGAGAGGGCAGAAGAGAAGATAGACATGATCACATCATGGCATGATATAAACTCTTATGTAAATGTCACAGTGAAATGCATTAACAATTAATGTATGTTAATAATCATAATAATAATAAAGAAAATGACAAGTAAGAAAGAGCATTATATAAGTGCAAACATACTTTAAAAACCTGCAATGTCTCTGAGAGATCATGTGACATTAAGGAATGAGATTCCAATTTGAAATGTGTAAATATTGCTGAGAAGCAATATTTTTTAATAGAAATAAGTCTTCAGAACTAAGTAGTAATTTGGTTTGTGTGTATGTGAGCACACATTTACACATCCATATATGCAAACCGTTCTGTCTAGCTTCATTATTCGTAATACTAAAATGTTGCAAACAACCTAAATGACAATTAACCAGGAGTCAATGCAACACATTTATTGTAAAATCATATAAAAGAATTCTGTGCAACAAAGGAAAACAATCATGCACATGTAGTGTGTCTGAGTATAGCACAAGGCAGAAAAGTTAAAAGATCTTGTATTATATGGTTATTGCTTGTCATTTAACTTTATGAAATTTCAATTTATATAAATTGACATATACCTGCTAGTAGCAGCCAAAATTTAAAAGAAAATATGCTGGGCGCTGATGGCTCACATCTGTAATCTTAGCTACTTAGGAGGCAGAAAGCAGTTCCAAGTCAGCCTTGGCAAATTGTTTGCGAGATCCTATCTTGAAAAAAAAATCACAAAAAAGGGATGGTGAAGTGGCTCACAGTGTAGTAATAACAAAACAAAATATGAAAAAGTCCCTAACATGGGGGAAATATTTTTAAAAATCTTTCTGAAACAGTTTAAGAAAAAACACAATCCAAATTGTAGAACCCCTAAAAATATCAATCATGACAGCCATTCATATCAAAAACTGTGAGATAAAGTCCTGAAGTTTTAATTGAAGATGGGAAAACATAAAACAATAGACAGCCAAGGGAGAGCAGAAGGGTGGATTTAATAAAGATAAAAGCAGAATGCAATCAATTATGAACAACAAAACGGCAGAACTAATAAATAAACCAAACACTGAGTCTAAGCAAACCAATAAACTAGATAATATGGGAGTGAAAGCACACATATATGAAATAATAAAGAATGAGACTTAAATCACTATAGTTGGAGGAAATTATAAGGTACTGACTCTACAAAGAAGTCAAAACCCCAGGAAAAATGGAAAACTTCCTAGGAATTCCTACTAAAGTTGATTGACTCCTACAAAGAGAAATTTATGGAGAACGATGGAAAACCAGATTGTGAAGCTTCTGACCCATCTCCCAGATCAAGGAATGAAGATATTTTCTTATTGCATTGCAGCTAAGAAAGGGAAATCAGATATTTAACAATGAGAAAGAGAATCTGTTTTTACCACTTATTACTATTATGAATGTATGCCTAGAAAATTAAACATTTGATCAATAAAAGCAGTTATAGTGAAGAAATTCTTATATGCTTTTAGATACAAATATTTATTTATTTGTTTCTTTACTCATTTTTTGTATATTTAGTATTTCGTGGTGTTGAGTGGGGATCAAATCAAGAGCCTTGTGCATGCAAGACAAGTACTCTACCATTGAACTACACCCCTAGCCCCCAAATCTAAAATTTAGATAAACAAATAGAAAGCTATTAATAAAACAAAAGCATGATAGGAAAATATCTCATTTAAAATAATCTAAAGAGTATTAAAGTACTAATAAATAAACTTAAGAAAAGCACAATCTCTGAATATGAAAAATAATTTTAAACATTTTTGAAAGACTCAAAGAAAGACATGAATGGATGGAAAGTGTTATTGTGATCTAAAGTAGGAGGACTCATGTTTGCCAAACTATAAATTCTCCCTACCTTAATGAGGTCCCAGTAATAAAACTTGATTTCTTAACTAAACAAATATTAGCTAATGTCATATGTAAAAATAAATATGAAAAAAATCCGAAGGAGGTAAAGAAAGGAATAACCTATTGCATATTAGGTGCATCACAAAACTAGGCAAAACAAGAGTGTGGTGCAAACAATAAACATATATAAATTTATGGAAAAATATAACCAAAATGTTGCTATTAGATAAACACAGAATTTTAAATAAGTGGAAAAGTGAATCATGCAGTTTTTCATGTGCAAGATAGTCATTGAAAGAAAAAAAATTATGTTTACCTTACATTTTACTAACGGATAAGCATCAGATGAATTGAAGATGTAGTTTTTTGGTATTTGTTTGCTTTTGCATTGCTGGGTTCGAACCCAGGGTCTCGTGCATGTGAGACAAGTGCTGTATTACTGTGCTACACCCCTACCAGAGTTGTGTATATTTAAAAAAATCATATCAATGTATTTAAAGGAAAAGAATACCATATGGGTAAAAATATTTTGTAATTAGGAGTAAGAAAGCCCCACCTAAAATGAAAGAAAACCCAGAATCCTGTTTTATAAATAGACAAATATGAAAAAGTATTAATGACTAACTATAAAACATTTTGCAAATAATTCATGATTTAATTACAAAAAACACTTTCACTCATCAATAATCAATAAAAAAAATGAACGAGATGGAAAATGATGGCTCAGTGGTAGAGAAATTCCTAGCATGTAGAAGTCCCTGAGTTCAACACCAGAACCATCAAAAGCAGAATCCAAGAAACAACAAAAAACCCAGCTCTCATAAACAAATGAGTTGAAAATGAACAAAAGTTTAAAACCTCACTAAAAGCTTTTTTTCTTTTTTACCAGGCAAGGTATTCAACCCAGGACCTTGTCCATGCTAAGCAAGTGCTCTGCTGTGAGCTACATTTCCAGCTGTTTTTTGAGACAGGGTCTCACTGTGTATCTCAGACTGGCCTCAAACTTACCATCCTCCTGCCTCAGACTGGGATTATAGATGTGTGCCACCATACTTGGCTTGAAAGTAAAATTTAAGTGGCTTAATCTCATTGATAATACAGGAAAATAAAGGAAGTACTCAAATGATCGGACTTTGTTAAAAGCCTACCTAGATGATCAAGAAGTTCCCAAATGCCACATAAGGAATAGTTTGAACAAGATAAAAAAATAAGGGAAAGAATGAATTATTAAGCATAGAATAATATAAGACTTAAGTTGTCCAAAGTCCTATGAGCGAATGAGTCAATAAAGAAAACAATAAGTAAATGGAAGGGAGAGGGGCAACTTTTCTTTAGCATAGAATGGCATCAAACAAATGTAGAAAGAATAATGAAAATAGGAAATCATGACTTACCTGTTGATAATGCTAAAGTTAGTGACTGAATAGGTGATGAAAAATATTTACATAGTCTACAGTGCTTTTCATAATACTCAGCAATTACACTTGGAAAATTACATGACAATAGAAAATGTGCCAGATATCCTCTGAGGTTGATGATCAAATAGGACATTATCATTAAGGGAACAAATCTGCATCATATGCTCTGTGATAATATAAAGAAGAGCAATTCTTAGCACTGAAGTTAGTCATGAAGAAATAGTAGGCAAGCAAAAAGTACAATCATTACACAAAGTCACTGGCCAGCCCTCTTGTACAATATCAAAGTTATAAAAGGAGTGGTGTGTCATACAGAACCCTTCCAGATGAAAGGAAACTGAATCATGAAAATTCAATAAAATTTGCAATCCTGGCCAGGCACTGATGGTTCATGCCTGTAATCCTAGCTACTCAGGAGGCAGAGATCAGGATAGCGGTTCGCAGCCAGCCTGGGCAAATAGTTCATGAGACCCTGTCTCAAAAATACCTAACACAAAAAAGGACTGGTGGAGTGGCTTGAGGTGTAAGGCCCTGAGTTCAAGCCCCAGTACTGCAAAAAAAAAGTGCAATCCTGAATTTAATCCCAGATCAGTGAAAGGACATTTGCAGAGTAATTGGCAAAATGTTAATAAGTACATAATTTATAGTTTTATATCTATGTTAACTTCATGATATTGGTACATGTCTAGTGTTTTGTAAAATATTCCTATATCAGGGGTATTGCCGATGAGTGTATCAGAATTTCCAGTAATTGTTGAAATGATTTTTGTATATCTGAAATCTTTTCCAAATGAAATGTTAAAGTTTAATCATTAAAATGTCAGAAAATATATGTTTTACTTATAATACTGTCAAAGACCCAGATATTTTATAATAGTGTTGGTTAATGTGTGGGCAACCTTGATACCGTATTGGTGGGAAGTAAAATTGGTATAATCTCTATGGAGTACATCAAAATTTAAATGTTAAATCAAAAATTTTAATCATTTGATTCAGTCTTTCCACATTCTCCTGTCACTTGTACATGTACCAAATGATATATGTGATGGTAATTGTTTCCCTCACATAATGCAAGACCAGAGAAAGCATTTATTGTCATCCACAGGGGAATGGTGGATTCACAAACAAAATAAATAGAAATCAATGTATTTAATTGAATATTTTTTAAATAAAAAATAAGGAAGTACTTCTTGCCATGCTACTAATTATATCTAAAGATAGGCAGATACATGGAAAGACATGGTTCATAACATGTACATTTTGAAAGTCTATATTTAAAAGTAACATTAAGAAACATGGCTTGGATTGACTGCATTGTACTAGTTAAGCGCTGGGTAGTTAGGAACCTGGATTTTATATTCAAACTTCTTCAGTTCCAACTCCTGCTCTGTCTCTATAGCCCTGATGAGTTGAGTTAATTACATAACCACACAACCTCATCTATAAAATGGGGAAATAATAGGTGCTGACTAAAGGGCTGTATTGCAGATTAACAGAGCCAATCGATTTAAAGTGTCCAGATTAGGGCAGAACACTTTGATATGTGAATCCACAGCCTTTGGTGGATTGCCTTGGATATCAGGTTGGGGCAAAACCTTTCACATTTTACACATTTGGAATTTTGGGCTATGTGACTTTTTTAGCTATTAAAATATAGAAGAGAGATGAGACAAATGCATTCAAAGAAAACATAAACTATCATAAAAGATCTCAAGTTTCACACTTGTTATCATGCTGTGTTCCATTGAAAACCTCCATACAGGTACTTGCTGTATGGAGGTACTGCTGGAGAGGACTTTTCATCTTAATATGATACCAAATTATGTGTTCATACTTATCATTTTAATTATTGGCTTTATGTTGTCATTGTATTTCTTCTGGCAAAATGTCTTAATCAAATGATGTAAACTTTGAACATTTGTTGGTTGTACTGGTTCAAAATGAGAGATGTTTTATTTCAAAACACTTGCTTTTATTGGCATAAATCCATAATGTTTTAATTAACTTAAAAATAAGATTTTGACTCAGTATTCATGTTGGCTTAATTATGAATACATAATAAATACATTACTAGTTATAGGTAAAATATAGGCAGGAAAATTTATTAAAACTCTGTAAGAGACTCACCTCCAGAATATCTGCACAAACAAATTTCATGAACTTATTATCTCGTGAATAATTTCTTAAAGTGGAGAGCATTTGCCAAATATGGCCTTTAATAAAGTATGGTTTGATGCAATAAAATGAATTTAATTAAGTTGAAAATCTTTATTATCCTTAATCTTTGATTCTAGAAATGGAAAATGAAGCAGGAATTTCAGTTTCATGAAAAGCTGTAAGCGCATGCACATATATTCACAGGGCTTTCATCTCATAAATTCTATACTTTCTGCCAAGACCAACATTATCAATGAAAATTAATTTGATATCAGAAGCCCTAATTGCATTCCAATTAAAAAATTCATCATTTCCTTCCCTTTTAGACAGGAAAAGTATCCAAGTCCTTCTTGCCAAAGTCTGAGGTCTACAAGACTTTGCATGATACTCTTTTAGAGACTTACTAAAATTTAAACACTTGTAGGCCAAAACAACCTAATATGTGCTCTCAGTTGTATTTTAATGACTTCTTCTTCTTTTGCAGGACTATAAATCCACCAAGCAGGCCATGAAACTTTCATAAGGAAAAAGAAAATGTAGCCTTTATCTACTACATGTCATTGCTGCATGTTTAAGTATGCTACTTCATTTAATACTCAAATTGTAAAATATGAGACTATCAGTACCATTTTCAAATAAGGAACGTGTAAAAGAGGTTGTATAATTGAGGATAGGGTAGATTTATAATACTTACCGCTATTACTCCATTTGTACTTCCCCGGTTCTATGTACATACATGGTCTTTTCTCTTTTCCACAGAGGCTTCTCTAAGCTCACTCAGTGATTTGATGCACTTAAGAGTCACATTCCTGTCCACAGTAGTGATTTTGAAATCATAATTTGTTCAGAAATCATCTAGACACCTTGTTAGAATGCATGTCCTGATTCGGTAGTCCTGACGTCCGACACTGTTTTTCGATTGGAGCTTCCAGGAAATGCCTTCTGCTGCCCATAGAGACACTGAATTGTGAAGCACTAGCTCCTTCCCTCCTCCCTGTGGAACAGTGCAGCCCTAAGCACAAGCCTTCTGTAATATTTGCCAGGTAGATTGTTTCTCAAAAATTTTATACTGCAGCCTCATCAGGTTGTCCACTGCAATTTTAAGCTTTGTTAAAGGACACCAATGTCTAAATATAATTTTTCTTCTTTCACTATACAGGTAATGCATATTTATTATTATCAATTAAAAAATAATGACAAACAAAATTGAACAATTGATAATAAAATATTTCCCTGAAAACTACAATCAGAAGAAAAGGGGATGAATAAAAATATGTAATGTGTATCATTCCAGAATCACAATGAGCATAACACTTATATCTATTAAACTGACTTAGCTTTGTGTTAATAAATATACATTTACATCATCATAAAACAATCGGAGAAACTTGTTTTTTCCCATATAAGACTATCATCTGTAGTTTTCCTTCCTTCTCTGTGCCTGTTTGGTCTTCTGGAAAACAAATCCAACCAGGTGGGTTGGCAGGTCCTTTTCTGACCTGTAGAAGAAATCAACTATTTTTACATCTTTATTTCAGTGTTCTGAATTGCTGCACACCAGTGGCTGTATCCCCAGTTCTCAAGAGCTTACAGACGAGTAAGGTTAAAAAAGCAGCAGGTGTGTAAACTTTGCCCATCTCAAAGGGTTTAGCCTTAAGGAAATCTTCACTCTGTAGCAATCTGCATTAACACAGCTGGAGGATTTTCCCATGTACCTTCCTGCTCCTGCCTTAGAAGTTAAAGGTCAGTCATGCCTTCCACTAAAAAAAACTTCTGTCTTGGATTTACTTAGGTTTTTCAGAAGGGAATATAAAATGTACAAAATACCATGATGAGCTATTACTTCTGCAAAAGTAATATCCCTGGGTATTCATGCATTTTTGCTTTATTTAAATGACATTTTAAATGTAAATATAAGGCCTTTCATTTCTTTTTCTGCCAGAAGGTATTTTTATTAACTACCATGAATCTCCACTTAATTAAAGTGTCATGTTCTCATATGCACTCAGGCCAAATGAGTACAATCAACACAAAAGCGAAAATGAACCTAGTTGGGGATGGGTGGTTGCTGAGTATTAGCTGAGCAAATCTCTACTTGTCTTTGTGGATACTGAGTGTCCTTCATGTTTAAGAATTCAAATGCAAGGGAATTTAGCTTTTTGGAGTCTCATTTGAGAAGACCAACTTTTTTACCCGCCTTTCTTCCTTCCTTCTTCTCTCTTCCCCTCTCTGTTTCTTCCCGCTCTTTCTCCCTTCCTCCCTCCCTTCCTTCTTCCTTCCACTAGGAGTCTTTCTCCATCATTTGAAAGATTGGTACTCAGGACTCTTCCCTGCAAATTGAATTCCAACTTCTCTAGTCAGTGTCTTGAATTACCCACTCTTGGGGAGATTTGGAGTTAAATATCACATTTGCAAGTTTTTTCAAAGATTTACTGTACCTATTCAATAGGTTTTCTGAACTCTGGATATTTGGAAGGAAAGAGTGTCTCTCCCTTTTTCTTTCCACCCATTACCTTGTTAATTTTAGTTTTGAAACTTATAAAAGTTTTGTCAAATCTTGCAATATTGCAGGACTCTATTTCCTATGTAATTGGTATTGGTGGCAAAGTACATATTTCATGACAAAGTCACTGTGTTCCTGTTACTAAATAGTTTTGTTTTCTGTTTAGTGCTATCACAAAAGGAGCCAGAGGGACATACAAGCCATGCCTCTATCTTATTGTGTTCCTCACACTCAGAGAAATACAGCCTCTTGTTTCTGTGAGAGATGATCTCAATTTGAGTGTGTCTGCATGTTGGAGTAGAATTTATGAGGCTTCAGTGAAAAATGTCATGCTTTCCGCTGGTTCACTCTCTCAAAAATCATACTTTGCACAAGAAGAGGAAGGTCACTTACTCACTCTTAAAGCATAATGTCAGGGTTCTAATCCAACCTTCACTTTTTTACTTTTTACTGTGTGACCTTTGACAAATCACTTCTGTGTGCTTCAATTTGCTCACCTTTAAAATTGACTAAAACATGAGCAAACTTTAAGGGTTGGCTTGAGCTGGTGGATTAGCTCAAGTGGTAGAGTGCCTGCCTATCAAGCGTGAGGCCCTGAGTTTAATGCAAAAAAAAAAAAAAAAGAGTTGACTTGAGTATTAAATAATTTATTATATGTTAGTGAAGGAACAGTTTGTGGCTCATAGTAAGACTAATAGTGGCACATTTTCTATTTTCATTATCTGTGCCATTTTATAAAACAGAGAAATAAACTTTGACCTCGTTATTGTGCTTTGAGATTTTTCTGTTGCTCAGCCAAATCTAATCCTAAAGCTTGCTTCTAACAAGTCTCAGCTCTAGCATCTTTTTTTTCTGTAGAGTACCTTCAACAGTCTGAGGTGAGCTACTAGTTCATGAAGTCCCCAAAGTATATTGAAACATCTCAGGTGAGCCTTTTTTTCTTTTTTTGCATTTCTTTCCTTAATTTTTATGAATTAGATGTAAACTTTTAACAGCATATTTTTTTTAAAAAGTAATAAGCAATACTACATAAAAAATAATTTCAAAAGGTCAAGAAGAATTGAAACAGAGAAATACATAGTGCCTTCTGAATTATTTGGACCTTTAGTCTCATTTTTCAGAAATGAATTGTAAGATTTTCCTGGTTTTTGTGTTTCTGGTGACTACAGTGAACACTTTCAACTATGTCACAGTTCCTTTCATTCAATCTGTGGACTTTAGGTACTTTCACTACCTCTCACAACCCTTTTCCTCTCCGTTTTTTATGGTATAAGATAGATTTAATTTCTTTTTTTATTATTTTTGTGCTGAAGATACATTATGACATTTACCAAAGTTCTTACAATATATAATAGTTGAATTCACCCCCTTCATCATTATCCTTTATCCTCCCTCCCCCATTCCTGGAATAGTTTCAACAGGTCTTATTTTTCCATTTACGTACATGTATACACAATATTTGCATTATATTCACCCTCTTATACCCTTTCCTCACATCCTCTCCCCTCCCACTGCTACCAACCCCCCAGACAGGACCTGTTCTGCCCATTCTGTGTTCAGTTGAGCCTTTAGTACAATTATACTTTTTGCCTCTTTACATCCTTATTTTTATTTCATTTGTTTTATTTGGCCCTACCTTTATGCACATCATTGTTCCTTTATTACAAACAGCCATTTATTCCTTTCTGTAATCCTAGCACCAATCAGGCTACTAATCATTGAAACTCTATAGATGTTAATTCAATGAATGAATGAGTGAGTAAATGAATGCTTAATGGAAGAAAATTGTACTCATGGAAGGCAATGTGGCCGTCCCAGATAAATTTAGGTGCCATTTTCCTTTCTTTGTCTGTTTCTTCTCTGTCCTGGTTTGTGCTTGGAGAACATGTTCACTGCTAATGGCTCACTCCCTGAGATGTTCTGCAGCTAAGCTCACCAGGAGCAGCAGATGGCTTCAAACAAAGCATTATCGGCAACTGTGTTTATCTCTTCTGCAAGACAGAATAGTGATGGCCATGACCTCTCAGGTGGACACTAATTTAATAAGGATCACTGAGAATTAAATCCTGAAAACTCTTCCCTTCTCTGTTTTGAGCATGCTCAGGAGGCAACTGTGGGATAATTTATTGTACTAAGCTACCGAAGCTTCAATTTTCCATATCTTGTCTCTTTCTCTGAATTTCCCAACCACAATTCTAATGAGGTTGCTCATCCTGTGATAGGAGGCAGAAACTTAAATCTCTTCAAGAACTCAAGTCATTAAGCCATCCCACCACAGAGAACTCAAAATATGTATTAAGGAGCAAAGTTACACTACTAGGAGAGACAGAGCGCCTTTTTGAGCTTCTGGTTCTGGAACTATATAGACACTAGAAATAAAATGCACAAAATAAAATCAAAGGTTGCTTTACTTATATATCAAAATTGGTTTCTTTTTCACTAAAATATGGTTGGGGAGGGCATCTTTAACCACTCTGTGTTCTTCCTAGATTTACATTTCCTGTTTTATCTCTACTATGGCCAGGTAGTATATTGATGAATTTCAACCCCAGAAATCTGGGCCTTTATTATCCTTCTTTAATACTAAAAAGTTGAGAACACAAAACTTGCCAGCCCCTAGAAGATAAGGAATATGCAAGTGAGTTCTGGTGTTCTCTGAAAGGTCCAGGTAAATGCTAGGAGAGCAGAGTAATTTGGCTTGGTTTCTTAAAGTACAGATGTCCTAGAAGAAAATTCCAGGGCTAGTTTTAGTACGACCTAGTGTTACTGACTTGTTTTGCCTGAGCCTCGTTTCTTTGTGTTGCAATTTCAAAGGTTAACAATCAAGGGCTAGAGTGAGCAAAAGTGGGAAAGATTTATTGAGAGAGAGAAAGACCACAGACCAGAGCTCCCACAGCAGCTGGGAGGGATGCCAAGAGAGGGTTGTCACAGACTAATCTTTGACTAGTGGCTTATTTTGTTGTAAAGAAGGAAGTTCAGACAATGACCCTTATCCTGATTGGCTGGCAACCCTTCATAGTGCCTTGTTGGGCTAACCAGGCATTTGTACCAGGTCTCTCTGATCACACATCAGACAATGACTGTAGTTTGCTGAAAGGTTTAGGCACTTTCTTCTAAATGAGGAAGTGAACCTTGTGTCATGTACCTTCCATAGCCCTTACTTTCCCACTGAAAGCTTGGGAGTCTTCTTGCCCATTGCTTTCTCAAGGAGACCTTGCCTGTTGTTATCTCAAGGAGACTGTGGAACTCAAATGTCTTTTGAGTCTTGATTTATTACCAGGGGAGTTTCCCTAACTGCCTGTATTTCCTCTACCTCCTAATCTGTTTCACCAGGACGGGTGAAGTTCAGTTAATCTAATATTTTAATTGGAGTACCTCAAGTGAAGAAATTTTTGCTTGAACTTCAGACAGCTGTAGCTTTGTTTTTTACTTTGTTTTGGTTTCTTTTTTTAATTCCCGAGGCTGGAGAGCTATGGAGAGTGGAGAACCTGTCTAGAGGAAAACACTGGTGATATGGACAGATAGGAGGTAAATGGAGAGTACTCAAATGGCTGGCATTTGAGGGGGTGGGTAGGGTGGAGAATAATGCTGACAGCAATTTTTCACATTTACATGTTAAGAAACATGTGCCCTCCTAGGCACTTGGAATTCTTGATTTGTTCTTAGTTATATGGGAAAATATAATACTTAATGGTTACCATCACTCCTTAAGATGGTGTCTCTCAAGTCACTTTCATTGTTTTAAGCTTTTTTCTAGTAATTTCTTGAGGGAAGGGCTTATAGCAATAAAGTCTCTGAAATTTTTACATGATGACAATTTATACTCTTTATAAATTAGAAACCATCATCTTATGTATCTGAAATAAAACATTGTTGAAAATTATATTGATTATGTAATTCTATTTCACTTATAGGTCACAAGTATAATTTACTTTATGCTAAAAGACATTTTTTATTTATACTTCAGTAATCTTATTAGAATATAGTCATATCTTACTTAACAACAGGGATGTATTTTGAGAAAAGCATTCCTAGGCAGTTTTGCTATTGTGTGAACAACAAGTGAATTTACACAAACCTAGCCTATATACTATATACATAGGCTATAAAATACAGCCTATTGCCCTTAGGATACAAACCTGTACAAAACGTTACTGTACTAAATTCCATAAGCAATGTACCACAATGGTAAGAATTTGTATCTAACCATATCTAAGCCTAGAAAAGGTACAGTAAAAATTGGTATAAAAGATAAAATAAAATACTCATGGACAGGGTACTTACCATGAATCGAGTGGGTGGATCTGTACCATATTCTGGTTAAGTCAGTGAGCAAGTAGTGAGTGAGTGTGAAGGATAAAACATCACTGGGCACTGCTTTAAACTTTACCAACACTGGACACTTAAGCTACACTAAATTTACTTTTATCATTTGTTTTCTTGAAATAGCGTCTCACTGTGTAGCCTAGCTGGCCTGGAATTCACTATGTAGTCCAGGCTGGCCTTCAACTCAAGATCCTCCTGCCTCAGCTTTAGGAATGCTGGAATTACAGGAGTGCCCCATCATGCTCCACCAAGGCTACACTAAGTTAATAAAAATATTTTTTCTTTCTTCAGTAATGATTTAAGCTTAGTTTACCATCACTTTTTAACTGTATGACCTTGTATGTTTTTAAAATTTCTGAATCTTTGGTAATATCACTAGCTTGGCTATGAAAAAATATGGTCTCTGATGTGTGGGTTAGGTACAAACTAGGGATTGAAAAGTGTGAAGTCTCAAAAAAAAATATTCAGATGCAAGGCAGTTTAATTGTAACTTACCATGAACACCTCATCTATACACCCCAACCCGAGCAGCTGCCCCTCTTTCTAAGTGAAGTTTTCTGGTCTAGTGTTTAGTTAGGTTAGTAAACATGAGTTATTGCTCTTTTATTAATTTTACATTAATCGTATATTCCAATGTCAAAAGTATGTTGTAATTACAGAACCTTTATCCTTATAGCATTTTCCTTGTAATTCCCTGTAAAACAAAACCCAGAATTAAATTCTCACAAGGACCTTACTAGATTTTGTTGATGGATCAATGAAATTATATCAAGCATTAGTGGATTTAGTGGCTCACACTGATTGTTACCTATTACTTGACACCTTTAACTTCCAGTTAAGACAACAATGAGTTAGGTATTTTATGGATAAGGAAATCAAGACTCAGAAAAGTTCTAGGGCTTGTTCAAGTTTCCTAGATCCATGTATTTTGCTGTTTCTACTATTTCATAGTTTACGTTGAATGACTATTATGTAGGAAGAATTGGAAATTCATCTCTTTTTATACGGGCTTGAGAAAACTGTATGTAGGAGTTCCTTTCACAAATATACATGTTTCCCACATACTTCTTTCAACCACTTTTAATGACCTTCTCTGCATTAGTTAGCTTTCTATGACTGTGACAAAATATCTAACAGGGGAAAATAAAAGAGTAGAGATTTATTTTGGCTCACAGTTTCAGAGGTTTCCAGCCATTGTCACTTGGTTCCTTTGCTTCTGGGCCTGTGATGAGGCAGTACTTTTGATCATGGTGGAAGGGTATGACAGGTGAAAGCTAATCACCTCATGGCAGTGAGGAAGCAGGTGAGAGATGATGGACTGTCAAAGGCACCAAACTTCTCTCCAGTGGACCCAATGAAGCTCTACCTCCTAAGGAACCTTTGGCTAGCATTTCAGATGCAAACTGTAACACTCCCTAATAAAGATTCATTCTAAGAAATGTATTCAAGGTCTTTTCCTTTGTATGAAGCATCCTATAGAAAGTCTATGGCAATTGATCATTTGACATATGCTATCTATCCTGCTGTATTGTTTAGCAGGATATTTCCTTTGATAGCTACACCAATCGTTACACTTTTGTTTTACAGATTAACCTCTCCTTTCATAGGTTGAAGATGTTGAATTACCTTTCCAAGGTTACATAATTAATTCAAGGAACCAAAATTCAAAATCAGACCAGAGTTCAAATTAATGTGACCTTGTATATAAAATACTGACCTTGCTCCCTGGGTTAGGATGCATTGAATGATACCATACTTCATTTATATTCAAGGTCTTCCAATTGGAAATTTTCTTTTATGGTTTATCTCCTTTATTACTTGTGCTGGAACATTTTTATCAAATAGATTTTTAAAAACACCAACATCTTTATACTACCATAGAAGCTTTTTCATCATGTGAGCTACATAGAACACTTAAATGTAATAAGCAGTCTAAAGTTTGGCTTTGAAATAGCAGGGTTTTTTCCCTTGGCAATGATTTAAAGCCCTTATTTCACAAGTGGTGCTCTTTAAAGAGGACGAGTGGTACATATTTATAACCTAGTCAGTTCTGAAACATTATTGTGGGACTAAGAGAACAAGTAGTTCAGGGAGGGATTTTACAGAACAACAGGTGTTTCTGAGGGTAGTACAAAAATGTGAAAGTGGGACTGAATCCACTGAATTGCAGAGGAGGGTCTCTTGAATGTAAAAAGTGAGAGCAAAATTATTCATAAAGGAATTAGGGGAAATATGATTTGTAGCTCAGAGAGTATAAATTAGTAAGGTTTCTCAGTATAACCATTATTTTCTTATGTGGTATGTATATATCAAGACATATACTGCAATATTATGTCTCAGCAAATACTGTGCCAAAAAGTGGGCCATATATAAGATGACATTGTGAGCAAATTTTTCAATCACTTGCTGAAAAATGAGGTTGTCATTTGTGTACACCTTGTAAAAAGGGAGACAGGGAGCTAAGCTAGAGACTTTAGATTCTAGCTAAAGTTGGAAAACAAAGGCAGCTAGAGCAGCAGAAGAGCAGTGAGCTCTTCCCCGTGCTTCATACATCTGAAACCATCAGCTCCATCCTACAGAGTAGATAAGGATAATGATGCATTAGCTTAGCTAGGGTCTGGCTGGAAAGTGCCCATGGTATGGTACAACTGTCAAGAAAGGTATGTGCAAACACTTTTCATTTGAGAATGAAAGCAAGCCCTTATCTGCCTCATTCCTCCTTAGTATTGTCCAGGCTAAACACAGTGTGGTCAGGGATAGGTAAAGAGAACTGAAACACCTATTTCCATATCGTTAGAGAGGGCGGGTGCTGAGAGTGCATATATTTCTTTTGAGAAGTCAAGAGAAGAGGATAAAGCAGACTCCTTGTGTCTTTAACATTATTCTTTACTTGAACAGCTTTGGTTTAGTAGTATTTGACTTGACTTAATTTGATTAATTTAAATGTACTCACAGTGGCTTAGAAACATCATAAACTAGTCAATGTTGAACTATAGGATTTTAACTGAAATTTAGTCTAATCCAGGGCCATTAGAATCAAGATTGGACTCAAGAAAAGAGGACAGGGTTTGGGATCTGCAGGTCTTTTGGAGGAAAGGATGTTTCAGTGGGCTGACTTCATCAAAAGTAAGTTATGGTGGGGTCTCTGGGGCCTTTATAGAAAGATCACTCAGCATTGAAAAAGCAGATATTGGAAACAGAGTGGGGGAAAATTAAGAGTTAGTATAAAAGACTGGTGTTTGTAGAAAGTAACCTAGGTAATCTTTGAAGTTATGTGAATTTAGAAGGGCTTTATAGAAAAAATAAAGTTGAGGAAGAGTCTCAAGTCTTCACGAGTCAAAGTTCTTAACATGGGGCCACCTTGTTCATTATTCATCCAGTACCAAATCAGAGCACAGACTTCCCATAAGTAAGTGTGTTGATAGTACAGGTGCTCAGGTACTTGTATTGAATTGAGATGATATACTTTTAGGTTGGTGAGGTTAGTAGATAGCAATTTTAAAGGTCTCTCCATAGGGGTCAAAGACAGCAAAAAGCTTCTAGATTACTTGGTTCCTTGTCCTCTCTAAGCTGAATTAATTGTTATCCACCTAAATATGACTCCTTAGCCTACCTTCTGATTACTGATAATTTATCTTACAGAATAGACTGTGAACCAGAAGCCAGGGAATTAGCAAAAAAGAAAGTTATACTTTATGATGAGCTTTCTGAGCAATATAAAGGATGAAAAACTCAGCAAACACAGCAGACATTGGTAATAAGAGAGCCTGAAGGAGACCTGAGAATCACTGATGAAAAATCTCAACACTAATGATGCACTTGAGATAGTGCCCTAAATTATTCTATTCTTTAAGAAATATTTAATAGAGTAAAATCTGGGGAGGGGCCAAGCATTGTGCCCAGTACTCAGGGAACCACACTGTACTGAGAAATATATACAAGTACGCTCAGAATCATATGTTGATTCATTCTTGGAAACTACAGGGTTCTATGAGAGCACATTGGATGGACATCTTCTCCAGACTCTTGGAATGAGTATAGATAAAAGGGGAAAAGAGCCAGAGAAGTGAAGTGCACGTGGGAGATGGCTACAACATAGAGGGACAGTTGCTCTTCAGTAGACTGGCATGAACCTCACCAGCAGAGAATGTTCCATAATGTGCAGAAAGGAGCAGGCACATTGCACAGTGGAAGAATATGCCAAACTCAACATGTGTGTGTGTGTGTGTGTGTGTGTGTGTGTGTGTGTGTGTGTGAGTGGTACTGCAGTTTGATCAAACTCATCTTTATACTCTGAGTTCTTTCTCATGTGGGGATTGCATGTGCTCTATTTGAGGGGACAGAAGAGGAATGGCATACTCATGGAAGATCTTTCTTAAAAACACACATTCAGAGGAGAATACTATGAAAAGTTAGAAATATAAGAGTGGATTTACCACAACTAAAAGTAATGGATGAAATATTTAAGTGAGATGTAATTTTCAAGAATGATGAGTCAGATAATTGAAGATAATACTTGAGCCAAGATAACTTTGAATAGAACAAGTAAAATATAATAATAATAAATTATATGTTACCTAATTCTATAATTGCTAAATTAGTTTACTCCTACTTACTGTTGGATTTTGGGTACTTTCACCTTTCTGGAAGAAGTCATCATGCCCTGAACACACTTTGCCTTGGGGGAGTCAAATCCTGATGCTAGACTAGCCATATTATAAACTTAGAGAGCTACTTATAAATTGTAAAAATGAAATGTTTTTTATGAAGGTTCTTCTGAGACTTGGCACTTTGATCCCTAATTAACTTATCTTTAAAAGTCAATCTCCCTAGATACAAATGAGGACAATAGGTGAGAAATAAAAGTGTGCAAAAGATTTGAAGATAATTTGTACACATTTACTTTGAAAAAGGCTAATTGTTCTAACCAGAATCTTCTCACATCCTTTCCCAACAAGCTCGAATTAATTGGTATTATTTTTTTACTTTATTCTACATGTTTAATTCCTTTTCCAGAATTTCAAATAACATCTCTTGAAAATCTCTTACACCCATGGTGTCAAGCATTGCACAGGGCACACATGAATCAACCACAATTCATTGTCACTGAGAAACTTTCAGTCTAATGGGAGAAATATATAAACAAATGATTTTAATACAGGATGATTGTTGTGCTTTAAATGTGGATTTTGTTTATAAGAATACTTTTTTGTCTACTCATCCATGCATGTGTCCATCCACACACAGACATTTACTTTCCTCCTCCTCTTCCTTGTTATTATTATTCTAGTGCTAGAGATTGAACCTAGGGTTTCATGCATGTCAGACAAGCACTCTATAACTGAACCACAACCCCATCTTCAACATACATTTATTGAGTTCTATCTGTGTACCAGGTACTGGTTAGCCACTAAGAGTAAATAGTACAGATACCGACCCAGCCTTTAAGTATCTGCGACTCCAACTAATTAGAAATCTTCTCTAGTGGGTGAGAGAGTGCCTTGGGTAGGCCACAAAGTAGAGCTGACATATTAAATTGCTTTGGAAGCACTGAAAACATTGAATTGTGTGAAAGAAAAGAAAAAACATCTTTGACATAGCAACAGAATGGGCAAAACATGAGTGTACAATAAATACATAATATGTTTGAGGATGGACAGTGACCAGGCAAAATATACCTGCAATGATGACTATGAAAGGTCCATAATATATTTATTCTGTGGGTAATTTATTAAGAGATCTGAGATTTCATGAAAAAAAATTGGAAAATACCAGTTAAAAACTGAATTGGTTCATTTGCTGCAAAATGTTTCATTGCCTTTAACATGGCAAAGAGAATGTACATCCAAAAATAATATACTTTGATCTTTTAATGAATCATTTCACCTTTGCAATAGAACATCTTTTGGGTCTACCCCTCTGTGGAATATCCCTTTGAAAATACTGTCCCAGATCAAAAGACCCATTCACCATGAAGCTACAGATGACATTAGATAGGTTGATCTCAGTCTCACTCTGAACGGTTTTTAGACATAGAAGTTGGACTCTATTGAGTAGACTGGGGCAGGGGAGAAATATCAATTTCTGTGTTATTGTTTTTCTTTGAATTAAACTGGCTTAATTTAATGTATAATCCTGCAATATTCACTATAAAAAGTATACAGGAGATGACGCAAGAGATATGCCAGTGCCTTTATTTGAAATTTATCAGCTATTAATATTTTGACATTCTTTAGTACATATGTTAAAATTTTAATTATTAAATTAAATAAATATAAATTTCAAAGATCACTTTGAGAACAAAAATCAAGCTGCAAAATGTATTCTGTAATACCATATAATTACTATATATATACACTACATATAGTTTTATGAATATTCTACATATACTATATAATGTTTATGGATTCATAAGTATATAGTAAAATACAGAAGTGTTCATAAGGGTCATAAACACTGAATGAAAGATGACAGATTTCTCTAGAGATAATGGGATGCTTCAATTCTACAATGGTACTGAAACAAATAAGAAATAACATTAAATCTATAAAGCTAGGGGGATGATTGTCTTTCGGTTCCCTGGAAAAATAATTTGGACAGAGATATGTGTATTCTGTGGAACAATTACTAAAAGACATGGTGAAAGAAGGCTTGTGCAGAGAAAAAGCTATAACCACAAACGACAACAAAAATTTACTGAATGGCAATGCATTTTTGACCTCCTGATTGCATAGGAGCTCAGTGTTATAGATTTCTCGAACTGAGTCATGAGTGTTGCACCTCGGACCCCTGCCTGACCCTTAATTTTATCCTTTAGGCTGATGCTGGGAAAGAGGTGACAGATGGGGCCAGGCCACTTTTTTCTGCCGAGGGCAATTCCTGGAGTAATACACAGACCTGAGTCCTCCACTTCCAGCTTAGTCAGTTGTTGGGAGGATGAATCCATGCCTTTCCATGGTTCTGAAGGGCAAATCTATTTTGTGTGCTGTGATCTCCACAGCAATCATATATTTTGTGCTATTTTATTATTGTCTATTCATATGTCAAGTGTTTTTATTTTTTCAAATCTATCATTTAAAACAAAACAAAAAGTACTTCCAATTTGTAACAGCAATACTCTCCCAAATAATCCTCTAATACACGCAAATAACATACGCAAACACACAAACACCAAACAAACACAACCCACAACAAAAGCTGCAGCTGCACTGTCAGGTCATTTACTTACTACTTTGTTTTCTGTTTCCCCTGTGTTTTCAACAGAGGGTCTTTCCTCTCTTCTCCCTTGTTTTGAAAGTCTTTGCTATGTTTTAAAAAGGTATAATTTGTCCAGCACTTTTAGATTTTTCTTATAGAAGAATTTAACTGTCTTTCTTGCTGGAATGTGTGCTGTGTCAACTCTGAAGTGATTTTAAAGAAAAATTGTATTAATCCTTTTATAGAAATATAACAATCCTTTTTAAAAATAATCTAAATGTTTTCATCCTCTGCCATACTACCAAAATTCAATTCCATACAAAATTATGACTTTTAATTTTACTCTGTTTTATTTTTAGTTGGGACCGTAAGATCCAAACACTCTCTACATCAAGGTTATTAAAGCACTGTCCAAGGGATGAATCTGGCAGCCACTTGACTTGTCACACAGCCACACTCACTCACTTATGCAACGCACGTGGCAGCATTTTTCCTAAAGGGCAGAGTTGATTATTGGTACAGAAACAAAAATATCAAATGTGTTTACTAACTGCCCTTCACAGAAAAAGTTTGCCAACTCGGTGATAGACAGAACAGAGGAGAGGGGCTGAGAATTTTGGCCATGACTTTTCTTCACTGTTTTCCAAACAGAAACTAAAACACACACTAAGACAAGTTGTCAGGGCCAATACTTCCTGCATGTCTCCCAGAAAAGTTCTAACCACAGGTGGCCCTAAAGCAGCCCTCAAACACAATAGGAGATAATCAGGAGAACACAGTTTGAAGCTCTGCTTTAGAATTTGCAGGCAATTGTACATTAGTGATGTGGGCAACAAACAGGTGTTTGCTTTATATGTACACACACATTAGCATACGCATGGCACCACTTCCTTCACATGAACTGCTTTTTTGTCTTCTGTGAGGACATATTCCATTGGGATATCACTAGGAGCATCTGGCCTGGTGTTGATATGCATTTATCTTTGCATCTTTTATTAGCACTCTTGAAATTGTGTTTCATACCCTTGTGTAATTAAGCCTATTTTGAGAAATCTCATTAAGTTTATAAAATCTGAATAAGACAAGCAATTTTTATAATTAGTTAAAGGTAGATGTGTAGATATACACATGAAAATACACTTATAGCTATAGATATGGCTATGGGTGTGGCCACGTGTACTCTTCATGGATCTTCTGCCCTTTGCACAATTACTCTGAATTGGGCGATAGTCATCCAAATTAGCTAGGTGTGAACTCATAAGCTGGGTGGATGCATTTCCTTTCTTATTTTTTTTTTAGGACTGCTTGGCTTCTGGTAGTAACCTCTGATGTGACATGGTTGGTGCAATTTATATTGTGAGCTCTGAGATCCAGACACTGTCTGCTGAGAGAAGGCTCTGTGAGCAGTCCAGGTGCTGCATTTGTCTCTTCTCTGTTGTTCTTCAAAATGCCTCTATGCTGGGAGGACAATTCTATGACTTTGATGCTAGACCAGGAATGTACTGTCTCTGTTGATGAGTTGCTTTCACAATAGGTGAGAGAATTCCCAGCCTAGGACTCTTCCAGTGGTTGATGATGCAGCACCAACTATGAATGGCCCTGCAGAAACTGGTTCCCAGTGTGATCCATCAGCTATGCCAAGAGGGATTGCAAGTGTTTCTCTTCTCACCTGCCCTGTCCTTTAGCTCTTGCCTTTCTTGATTAAAACTTGTATAGAGATTCCCAGAGAATCTCCTGTATTTAGTTCCTCCTATGTTAGAGATGTAAATAAGACTGTGGCTAAATTTTTTTCTCCATCAGCTTTGCTATATATGTGGGAAAAGTGCTTGAAATTTTGGCATGTACAATATTGTTAGTGATGATATAAAATATCTCTTTAAATATAAGTGGAATTTAGTGGGGGTGGGCTAGGGAGGCCTCTGACTAGATGCTATATTTAGGATTTCATCCTATAATATAGATTTTAATTAAGAAATTCCCTTCTCTATCTGCATGTAAGCCAAATGATTTCCAAAACATCACCTCAAATAGAAACATAAATTTAAAACTCACAATTTGCATTCTGCTAAAGGAAACACAATAATTTTTTAAAAGAAGAAAGTGGTCCCTCTGACACGCTCTAATTTCTACTGATGCTGAAAATCAGTTTGTACACTAGTAGTGTGTATATAGGTGGACTGAGAAAAGTAAATAGAAAATGTATTTTCTTGTATTCAGCATTGTTATTAACTACTCTAATAGTTCACATTTTTATTTTGTGTTCTTTTCATTTCTTCTTGTCACAAATAACTCATTTGTGATCTTTTTATATTGATTTTTAATAAACTATAAATCAATAGTATAAGCATTTGATTTTCCATAGTTTTAATATTCAGATGTGTGTATGTACTTTGATATAGTCTTTGTTTTACATTTAGCAGATCCAAGGTGATCCAGATGAATATTTATTTATAATTATAAACATCTGCACACACACATATTTACACTCATTAATTAACAAAACTCTTTATCCCCACCATATGTATGTTTGAAAACTGTGTGAATTTATGTGTTCTGGTTTTTGGGTAAAATTTAATAATGATAATGATGATGATAAAAATTTGAATTCTACTTGTTGAGTATTTAGTATGAACCAATACCTTGCCAAGTTCTTTGCTTACACAGATGCTCCATGACTTACAATGAAGTTACATCCAGCTGAATCTATCATAAGTTGAAAATATAAGAAGTTAAAAATGCATTTAATACACCCAATGTGTAAAATGTCATTGCTTAACAACATCATGCACTGCAGAGTACCAGCTGTTTCTCCTGTGATTTGATGGCTGTCTTGAAGCTGTAGCTCATGACCACTGGCCAGCATTTCATCACATCACAAGTTGTTAGCCTGGGAAAAGGCACAAATTCAAAATTCAAAGAAGGGGTTTTACTGAATTCATATCACTTCTGCACCAGTATGAAGTTGAAAAATTGTAAGTTAAGCATTGTAAGTTGAAGATCTTCTGTGTTTTCTTATGCTTTCTTTAACAGACCTGGTTAAATACATTGGTCTTCCTCATGTTCAGGCCATATGATTGAGATTTCCAAAGCTTATATAACTCATTCAAGGTCACTTACCTGGTAAAAGACAGAATTAAGATTTCAATAAATGTTTACCATTCTCTAAAACCAAACAGTATACTGAGTACACAATTTTACTCAATTACAATATGCTAAATTTACCACAGAGATTTCTATTTTTTTCAGGTACCAACCTCCCTATAAAGGTCAAAAAACTTGTAGTTTACCATATTGTAATCACTATGATCTGTCAATAGTGTCCAATCCTGGCTGTTCGGGAGCATTTGTATCGCAAATACAAGTCACATTTTATTTTATTCCCATTGACCTGAGCATATTTACATGCTCTTATATTCTTGTCTGCTTCCTTGAGACAGGGTCATGCTATGTAACATAGGCTGGCCTGGAACTCACTATGTGGCCCAGGCTGCCTTCTGACTGTCTGTTGTGCTGCCCAAATCTCCCCTTTCATAAACAGAATACACATCCTTCTAGCTTTTGATACTGTTGCCTAATTACAACACACAGCCAAGCACCTCTCTGGGCTTAACTTCTGCTAAAGAATATCACATTGCTCAAGTATACATCCAGTATTTTGTCGATAAAGCTAACTTCTCCAGAATCATAGCTCTGATTTAAATATTCCTATTCTGGCTAATTTCAAGATATCAACAATTTAACAACTAAATTTTGAAATTCTTTGATATTTAGAAATTGGTTGTCTTGAACCAATATAAACAGGTGCACTCGTTTATGAGTTTACAGTCCTCTCTTGGGGGCTAGCTTGTCTATAATGACTTCAGTAGTCCATTGCTTATCCACAGCTTCACTTTCAGTTGCTTAAATTACCAGAAGTCAATCATCATCTGAAAATATTAAATAAAAATTTCTAGAAATAAATATGTATAAGTTTTAAATTTCGCATGTTCTGAGAAGTGTGATGAAATCTTATGCTGCTCAGCTCCATCTTGCTCAGAAAATGAATCACTCCTTCCATAGCCATACTGTATGTGCTACCTGCCCATTAATCACTTCTTGGTTATCAGATTGACTGCCATGGTTCACAGGGCTTAAAATCAGGTAAGAAAGTTAATTATAGCTTAATGCTGCTTCACATTGCCTATATCACACACTTTACTTTGTTTAATACATCATGTGAGCATGGTATCATCATCACAAGAAGAGTGAATTTAGTACAATAGGATATTTTGAAAGAGACAACATTCACATAACTTTCATTAAAGTGTACTATAATATTTGCTTTCTTTTATTATTAGCTATTGCTATTAAGTTCTTTCTTTGCCTAATTTATAAATTAAAACTTATCATAGATGTGTATGTATAAGAAAAACCATCATAAAATAGAATTCAGTACTATTCAAAATTTCAGGCATCCACTGGAGGTCTTAGAACATATCTCTTGCAGATGACAGGGTACCACTGTACTCAATTCAGGAGTATTAGGACAATTATGAGACCTAATTTGTCTCCACAATTAATTCTCCCTTCTCCATAATCTTGCTTCCTTCTCCTTTATAAATTCAGATGCTATTTGACTTGAGGAGGGGGTCAACATCCTAATATATTTGGGCATAATCTTAAAGGATACAATCCTAAATGCCATAATCCACAAGGTTAGAATCTCAATAGATTAAAACCCCTGAAGTCTAAAATTCTGAATGATCAAAATCCCCCAAACATAATTCTGACCCAGACAACTTTTAAACTTTTGTAAAGTACCTTTATTTCCATTTTAAAAGGACAATGAGGAACACATTAAAATGACTGAACACCTCATAGGCCACTTGATGTCATAAAACTGACAATAATCACATACATATATTTGCAAGCATATATACACAGGTATACTGACAGTCAGATGGGTACAATAGTTATAAGAAAAGGAGCTAAAGTCATAAAGAAATAAGTCAAAAGGCAAAGTGCATATAAACATATCACTAAAGTTGATAGCTGTATACAGCCATCTTTATAACTCTGTAATACTGTGACAAATAACCTGTGTCTTTTGGCAAGATTAAAAAACAATTTGGGTGACCAGAGCACATGCTATCTCCAAAGGAGCTGAGATCTTGAGAAATTTTATCATTCACAAATATGTGTACAAAAACACATCTGAGGAAGACTCAATGTTTTTATGTACACACACAATGCTTACAGTGTTGTGATAATGCACTTTTGAGGAATCAAATTTACAGAAAATACATAAAAGAATTAGACTTCTCTAAAAATCTTTACACAATAGAAATGATAAAAATATGAACTACATAGCACAGTGAAATATAAAAATTAATGTGAATGGTTGAGGACGTGAATTCATGTATGATGTATTTGATACTTTGAAAGAACCTACAAATGTAACAATGTATCCCCATTCATCACAACAATAAGGGAAAAAATTAATGGGGACAATTTAAAATAACTAAAAAACCTGAAAAATTAAAATGTGTTTTCAACACGTGAAGAAGAGTATTATAGGAAACAGCTATGGGAAATTTCCTGAAAATAGTCTGTAGAAGCTGGCCAACTTTCATGATTATTAACTGCATGTTGAAATCTTACATCACGATGAATAACTGTTCTTTCTCTTTTGGGGCATGGCTTTCTTTGGAAAATATGTTTACAATTTTACTATGTGGCACTACTCTTTTTGATATTCTTCTATGATTTGACATGTCACAGAATGAACATCCTTTGTTAAAATTTTCCACCTTCTGTGTCATTCTTCCTCTGTTGTTTTGAGTGGAGGAAATTTATTCCTCAAGTAGTTACATACAGACCACAAACTTGGCAACAACAGTACTGGTGATTGAACAGCAACATCATTAAAAAAGGATCTGGGAGAAGGCAACCAGGAACTAGAAAAAAGGAGAGTTCAAGAAGAATTAACTTAGAAGGTAATACACACACACAGGAAATCAATGTGCATCAATGCCCTGTATAGCTATCCTTATCTCAACTAGTAAAAACCCTTGTTCCTTCCTATTATTGCTTATACTCTCTCTACAACAAAATTAGAGGTAAGGGCAGAATAGGTTCTGCCCGGTAGCGAGGGGTGAGGGGGGGTAAGGGAAGGAGGGGGACGAATCCTCTTTTAAAAAAAGGATCTTCTTTTATTTTTTTAATTTTTATTTTTTTATTATTCATACGTGCATACAAGGCTTGGGTCATTTCTCCCCCCTGTCCCCACCCCCTCCCTTACCACCCACTCCACCCCCTCCCTCTCCCCCCCACCCCCTCAATACCCAGCAGAAACTATTTTGCCCTTATCTCTAATTTTGTTGTAGAGAGAGTATAAGCAATAATAGGAAGGAACAAGGGTTTTTGCTGGTTGAGATAAGGATAGCTATACAGGGCATTGACTCACATTGATTTCCTGTGCGTGGGTGTTACCTTCTAGGTTAATTCTTCTTGATCTAACCTTTTCTCTAGTTCCTGGTCTTCTTATATTACTATGAGTATAATTATTTTAGAACCTGTTAGGAACTTTTCTGGTTTCTTCAAGCAAATACAATGGTAGCTCATTAAATGCTCCAGGAATTTCAGCAACTGGAGGAACACCAATGATGAATTTTTAAACAAAGTTTCTATTTTAGGGAGCAAAAATAGCTATATTGTGTGACCAATCACTTCCACAGATTTTGGCTTTCTACCATTCTTATATAGGCTTACTCTTTTTCTTCTTTTTAACCTGCTGCGAATCAAACCCAGGACCTTTCACCTGGCAAGCACATGCTCCACTACTTAGCTGCACTTCTAGTTGCTAGATAGTCTCTTTTGAGGGGTGGAGGAAAAGAAGAGAATGAATGGTTTTCTGAAGTTTTTTCAGGATTTTGACTTTCAGATGTTAATCTTTTAAGATTTCAATACTCAGAATTATGGCCTTTGAGATTCTGTTTTGGGATCCTGATAAACACATTGTACCTTGAGAATATTTAAGTTCAAAGCAGATTGATTCTCTTGTCTTACTTAACATTTTTTCTAACAATGAAATTTCTATTTCAGGGAGCAAAAATGAATGATTATAATAGATTTTCACATTCTCTAAGTACGAGCCAAGGGCAGAAGGGAATGAATTACAAAGTGACAGAAAACAAGAGTAATAAAAAGTAATCCCATTATCCATGTTGTGATTGAGAGTGCTGCATCTCTTGTGGTGGCATCTTCTGCTCAAGACTCAGAATCTCATCCCCACAAGGTAATATTCCTTTTATATGCAGTCTTTCATAGGAAGATATTTTAAAAGGTTTTTGCTTTGTTGAGTTTTGTTTCGTGAGTTCACTTTTGAAAACATAAACAGCCTGTATAAGATAGAATTTGTGATCTATGACCCTTGTTTCACACTAATGCAAGAAAGTTTTATAGAGTCTTCATCATACAAATCAATGGAATTTGGCACAAAAATAAATATCTGTGCATTCTTCTCCCATCAACAAAAACCTAATTTTGCAAGATCATTAAATCCTTTAAGCAACTGACTAGCAGATAAGGATAAATATTGTCAAATGCCTGATGGCTAATTTCAAATTTCAGCTGTATAGTATTTCTAAATATGACAAATTTCTGAGGAAAATACATGTTCTACTTGTCTGCTTTGAATAGATACCTTCTAACTTCTCACTATTTAAGAAAATTTTCCAGAAAGTTGTATCCAGTAAAAATATACTATTGAATAGAAATTTCTCAGTAATTATATACAATAATAAAAACCATGAATAATGTTAAAAGTAAAACCTAAAATGTTCTGTAGCTAATCCCTTACTCTGCTCCTTCCCTAACAACTTTTCTTGCATATTACTATAAAGATATAGGTACAAAATTTGATGAAATTCTTTTAAAGATCAAAAGGAAATGTGGTAAAATAGTTTCAAAATAATTTTGAATTGTTTACATACAATTCACAAAGCTTATCCAAGTAGCTGAATTTTCATCTCATTATGAAAATGAAAACTTAAAACTATCAAAATGCAGTAAAAGAAAGATGGTAAATAGTACCAGTACAGAGGCTATAGTGCTACACACACTGTTTTGTACACATTCCTAACGTTTCCTCATTAATCTTCACCTACATCACTGTAGGAGGTTTAATTTCTATTTGTTGGATTGGGACACTAAATTACAATAATTTTCCAAAATTGTGTAGCTGTATCTTCTCTACTTTCCCCTGATACTTAAACATATGCAAGCCTCAGGTATGAGTTTTCTCATACCAGTGTTCTCTACTTCCATTTACTTTACAGATCTCTCCAGATCAATGGGGATCATATACCATTGCATTAATTATCTGTTACTGTGTAATGAATTACCCAAATCAAGCAGATTAAAACAACAAACATTTATTACTGAATCATAATTTTGAAATCACAAACTCATCAGTGGCTTGGGCAGATGTTTTTAGATTGAGATTTTTGTTGTTTATTTTGTTGTAGGGTTTTTTGTTGTTGTTTTTGGTGGTACTGGGGGTTGAACTTAGGTCTTTGTGCTTGCTAAGCAGGCACTCTACCACTTGAACCATTTTGCCAGCCCTTAGGTGTATGGCTTTAATTTGAGTTCTATTTTTAGGTTACTATCTAGCTATCAGCTGTGGTAGAGGTCACTGAAGTGTTCATTAAGTCTTGGATGACCTGTTTCCAGGATGACTAATTCATGTAGCAATGGAAGGAGGGCTCTGTCTCTACCTGTTTGTGAACATAAGCCTCAGTTCCTCTTGACAGGGCCATTCCACAGTGCTGCCTGAGTGCCAGCACAAGATGGTACTTGGATTTCCTCAGAACAAACATTCCAAGAGAAAACAAGGCAGAAGCCATGGTATCATAAAATATAACCTCGACATTTCTGTTGGTCAAAGGGACCAATGTCAAGACAGTGTGTGAGAGATCTAAACAAGGATATATAGATTCTGGAGGCAGGAAGCAGGCTCAGGTATAGATGAGGTTTTTCAAATTTCACTCCTTAAGTATCTCTCCTTGGTATAATCTCTATTTGGACCTGTGAAACTAAAGGAGATGTTGTCTGCCCCACACATTAGACAAAAGACTCACCTAAAAGAACACTTTGAGATTATGTCTTCCTAAATTGGGATCTAATTAACCAGCCTAGAAATGATGCCTCTGAGCATCTTAGAAGGAAGCTCAGTTGCCTGAGTATATCTATGACACTCTTAACTTTTTATAGGACTGACTGAATATTCTGATACAACACTTTAAATTGTCCTGAGGTCTTTACTATCAAAACTTAGACTTTATCATCAGCCAGGGTTTTCCTAGCAATGTCCTGGATTTGGCTATTGTCTAGAAACCATTTCTTAATGTTAGAATCATTTTTCCACTACAGAACTTCTAATAGTCATTCTTGTAGTGTATCTCCCTCATTTCAGATTTTACTCTAAGCAGGAAGATGAAACAAGTGGTAACTTTTAACACTCTGACCAGAAATCTCCTTGTGAGGAGAATAGACAGTGAGGGGGAATAAAGGCAGAAATGGCTCTGGTAATGTAAAGTAAACATGGCAGAGGTAACTTTGTGAGGAGACAGGAAATCATCCTTAAAAACAAACATCTTAGGAGACATGAGGAGCAGGCTTCTCACCAGATGAAAAAGTACAGTGGTCTTTCTCCTAGATAAGGGAGACAAAGAAGCATGTTTAAAGACAAACATCTAAAGAGATGAAATATAGACACCTTAAGGAAGGTAACACAGCAAAATTTCCCAAGAAACGAAAAGGGGGATGGGTGTCTCACTAAATAATGAGCGATAGTCATAAAATATATATGGCAGATCTCAAAGACAGGATGGACTAACAAGTCTCTCCTGGAATGTCCAGTCTGGTAAGGATGGGTCAACAAAAAAGTAAGACAGCCAATTATAGATGCAGGTTCAAAGTGAAGTTGGGGGTGCCTAAGTCAGACTGAGCCCTATAGTATCTCCTAGATTTCAGCCATTCTTTGGCTTAGCTCTTTCACTAAGTCCTACCCTTCATGATGCTTTCCTATCCTTGTAACAAACTTTGTGCTTGCTTTAACTCTTTATTCCTGGACTGGCATCTTCAGTCATCAACTATGCCAGAGCACCAACTCAGAAATAATAATCCAGGATCATCCTTATTTATTTAATCACTCACTTCATTATATGCATTTTCTACTTTCCTCATTAATGTAAATAATAGTATGACAATAATGTAAGCAATCCCTGTCACTATATAAAAGCATTTCCTTTTCTCCAGTTTCCAAAGTGACTATCTTCATTTTCATTAATTGTAGCCTTCTTAGTGGCCATGATGTTTCTACAAAGTTTTCTCAATGCTCTTCAAGCTTTTGTTAACACCTTAGTCAAAGTCCTTCTAGTGGAGGAGAGGGATGTAGCTCAGTAGTACAGCACTGGCCTACTGTGTGTGAGGCCCTGGGCTCGATCCCTAGCACCATGTGGGCATGTACACACACAAACACATACAAGTGCTTCTAGCCTCCAGTCACTGCCTTGTTCCAAAACTACTACCATGTTTTAAAGTATTTGTCATTGTTTGCTTTGGATTTTGGTGCAGTGCTGGGGATCAAACCCAGGGCCTCAAACATGCTAAGGCAGCCATCTACCACTGAGCTACACCCTCAGTCCAAGTATTTGCTTTTATAGCACTCACTTTTGGCACCAAAACTTGTATTAGTTATTTATTGCTACAAACAAATTACCCTCATATTTAGCAGCTTAAATACCACAAACATTTATAATCTTATACATTTTCTGAAATTTAGAAATCTAAGAACAGTTTAGCTGGGTGGTTTTAGTCAGGCTCTCATGGCTGCAGCTGAGGTCAGATGAAGTCTGGAGTAGTCTAAAGGACTTGCCTCCAAGATGACTAAATTGTGTGGTAGAAGATTCAATTCATCACATGCTCCTCCGATAGGGCTTCCTTAGCAACCATGTAACTCAACAGGTTTCCACCAAGTAAGTGATTCAAAGGAAAGGAAGAAAGAAGCCATAATGTCTTTTATAACTATCTTCAATAATTTTATGTATCACGTTGGCTTGTCCACAGTGACAGATATTTGATCAGTTATTTTTTTTTCTGTGAGGGTTTTAGATGATATGAACATTTTAAATTTGTAGACTCTATGCATGGACCTTGCCTAACTATTTGAAAGGTCTGAATGATCTTTAGCTTGCTGCCCTACGTGATTGCATGAGCCAATTTCTTAACATAAGTCTTTCTTTCATTCTCTCTCACTCTCTTCTTCTCTCTCCACACACACCCAGACACACCATCAAAAGGATGCATCCTTTTGATTTTTCTTCTCTGGAGAACTATAATACAACAACCTAATCTTGGAAATTACATACCATCCCTTTTCATTCCTTTTTTTCTATCAAGCACACATAGCAACCCTGCGAAAACGAGGGATGAGAACACACATAATTGTGAGTACTAGAAGGTAGGAAGCATTGGGGGCCAGCTTGGAGGCTAACACAACTATCTATAACCTGATGATACTCAAATTTTTATCTTTAATGTCATACTCTCTCTCAAAAAACCCAAATGCTTACTTCATATCTATACTTTAATGTAAACAAGTAATTCAAGCTTAACAGAACTCTTGAGTCACTACCTATCACTATACCTAATCAGATATCTGTCAGTGCCCTCAGTGACAATTAACAATAGTATGGATTGCTCCATTCCTCAGGATGAACCTTGATTTTAATCTTTATTCCTCTATCTACCTTAAATTCCGTATCTGATTCATGAGTCTGTCAACTTTACTTTTTAAAACATCCTGATCCAAATGATTTTTCACATTTTATATCCTGTGTAACTATCATTCTCATTTATGCCAACTGTCATTACATGCAAACAGAATCATAGAAAATGTATACTTTCCCTTTATTTTGCTACCATCAGAAGGGACCTGTCCTTGCCAGTATACATTAGAGTGCAATTTTTAAAAAGATTTTTTAAAACTTCTTTGCTTACCAACACAGAATGGATAATGCCTAGCATGCGGTTTTATGAAAGACACTGATTTGGGTACCTTAGTAAGATGTTCCAAATATGTCCTCAGCATGATGTGATAGGGGATCAACAGTTTTTACACAGACTTCTTCCTTTTACTTTGTTTCAGTCCCTCTTGGACTCTTTATCAACCACTGCATGGCATTCTGAATGGGAAGGTGTCAGCATTTATCAAATTAAAATGCACATACAAATGCATTTTAATGTGCAATGTATACTAAAAAGCCTCCCTCAGAAATTATATGACCCAACATTACAATGTAATTTTAGCATTAAGACATTTTATCACAACAAAATTACCAACTCTAATTTGTTTATTTCTTTTTTCTACTACCAATTAGTCTTGGGCTAGACCAGCAAGTACTTTTTCTCTTATTAATGGCACAATGGGAAAATAACTACTAAGATGGGTATGGTTTGGGACTCTGAGTTTTCCACAAATAGGGTAAATAGGGTGGAAAATTCTTCTTATGTGCCCATATTAAGCTCTGCATGGAGGATGGGTAAAGACCCCCTCAGGAGATCTTAATGTAATTGCAGTCTGATAAGGGCCCCATGAACTGAACTTTCAAATTTTATGATCTAGACTGAACACATTAAAGACATTAAAGAATCAATATTAGAAAGGCTGTTGCCTTATTTCAACTCCTTTCCACATTCCCTTCTCTAGATAACTTTAGTCAGTATGATAGTTATCTGTAAATGTGTTAAATTTCCTCCAAAAGTAGTCATGTTAAAACATTTATTATTTCAGTATTTCTGAGGGTAAGGAGATTGAGAATCTATGGATTGTTCTAGCTGCTGGCTAGGTCTGGAAGATGTACTCCAGTTTCACTCTAGTGATTGTAGATAGGCTGTTGGCTGATTGCATCAGTTCTTTGTCATGTAAGTTTCTCCATAGGACTGCTCAAAATGAAGTCTCTTGTTTCCCTCAGAGCAACAGATTCAAGAGAGATCAAAAAGAACCTATGATATGAGCCACCATATTGTTATTAATTATCCCATAAGTGACATTGCCATTATTGATGCACTCTACTCATTAGAATTGAGCCTCCAAATCCAGCCCACACTGAAACTGAGCACAGCAAAGCTCCATCTCTTGAAAGAAAAGAACAAAATAATTTATGGAAATCTGCTTAAAACCACCACAGCTGTATAAGCACCCACTTCAGGTCATTCATGGCCCAGCTCCTGCATCAGCCCTGACTTGTTCACCAGGCCTTCCTCTGGGGACTATCATGTGCTCCGGAAGAAGTCATCTTCTTCCTCTGGCTGTAATATCTGCATAAGTTTATGCATAGTGAGTGTCATTCTGAAGTGACAGAAAACTCACAGAAAGATGATGAAACTGTAGACTTTATCTTGTTGCCACTTTCTAATGGTTTGGAGAACAAGCTCTAGAGCCAAACTCTAGTGGAAATTATACCTCTGTTTTTCACATGCTGTAAAATTTTGTGAAAAAATTTTTCAGAATTTATGTTCCCTAATTTCCAATCTGAAAAATGCAGATTAAAGAACTTACCTAGTAAATCTGTTGAAAAGAGTATATATTTTATTATATACAAAGTGCTTAGGATATTGTATGTCAGTGAAACATTTTAAGTTAGTATTTAGTATCATTATTATATTTATTAAAAGTACATATACCCATTAGTCCCAATCATGGTCTGAATAACAGGCATTTATTCCACGGCTATAAGATTTTAATCAGCTCTGCTGTAAGACACTGGGATTTCAATAATGGATAAAGTTGACAAAAACTCTGCCTTTTGGAAGCTTCTAGTTTGGGGGCTTTTGCTCCTATCATTTTCAGTCTCCTCTGTAGTTTTACTAAGAAAGATAAAAGAGGAACAAGAGCTGGGGATGTAGTTCATACTGGGAAAACTAGAATGCTTGCCTGGAATGCATAAGGTTCTGGGTTTTACCCCTGCCACCTCAAAAAACTAAAAATAAAAACAAACAATGCAGAGTAGCTTCTTTCTGATCAACCATGTTTTACTCAGCAGTAGAGTTCTGCTTCCCTGCTCCATATGTTCCCAAGAACAAAGTAGAGAAGTCTACTGATCTGGTGTCCCATTTTGAGAAAACTATGTCTTCTTTCTCAAGGTGTTTTCTATTTGCAAAATGAGGTTCGTATGGGTTGAACAAGATTCTTGTTTATTTTTTAAATTTTGTATTTCAGAGAAGACTGGAATTCTTCAGGGATGCTTCTGGGATTCTGTAAACATTTTATTGGAATTTTACTGTATTTTAAGATACTTTATTTATAAATATCTTATTTATTTTTTAAAACTTCAGTGAAAAGCTCATGCAATCCAATGGACCATGATGAATATTAATGTCTTAGAGTCTATGTAGGTTAAGAATTGCACTTAATCTTTTACTTAAGAAAAAAAAATAACATAGGGTTGAACATAGAAAAGAGATACTAAGGTTTACTTTGATCTGTTTTATGCAATGAAATTCTGAATAAGAGTTGAGAATAATCTCATAAAATGACTTTTAAATACAACTTTTTATTTAATAATGCTTAAAATTTTAAGCTATTATTATTTGCCAGGATCTGCTTTATGTATTCCACATATAGTCTTTCATTTAAATTTAAAAACAATTCTATGGTATTGACATTTATATCTTCCTTTTTAAAGTGAAGAAACTGAAACTATTAATAGTAAGTAATCTACTCAAGGTCACATGACTTACAGTGTCAGATTCAGAATTTTAATTGAGGTATCAAAATATTGCTTATAGTTACCACACCATGTTAGTCACTGTCATTGTGACAAAATATCTGAGACCACCTTAAGGGAAGCAGGATTAATTTTGGCTCATGGTTGTAGAGGTTTCAATCCGTGGTCACTTGAATGGGCTGCTTCTGAGCCAGTGTGCACTGAGGAAGGACACTGTGTTGGGAGTATGTAATGGAGCACAGGGGCTCACCTCATGGCAGAGAGGAGGCAGAGAAACAGATGGGAAAGGCACAGGGACAAGGTATATCCTTCACAGACATGTTCCAGTGACCTACTTCCTCCAATCAGGCCCCACCTCCTAGTTTCCATCACCTATCAATAAAGACACCAAATTAGGAATCAGAGCCTTCATGATCCAATTACATCTCAGTAATTGCATCCACCAGCTGAAGATTAAGTCCTCAACACATGAGCCTTTTAGGAGGACACTTCATATTCAAACCAGAACACACACCTTAATTACTTTTAGGTTCTCTTGTTAAGCTAACCACTGTATTTATCTCCCTTCCCGCTATCACATCAACAGCATCTCTTCATATTAAAGGGAGACTATCGACTGAAAATTTTGATGGCTAAATTGCAATGCGAATGACTTTTAAAGAGACATGTCAAAAGGATTGTCATGACTAAACAATAATTATTTATGTCTCTCTTGTACTATCTAATAACTTGTTAAAAAGCAATGTTTGTGATTGTAACTTTCCTCTCTCTATCCACATGGTCACTATTTAAGACTTGTAAACAATACAGTGAGTGTACCTCTGTTCCCCCTGCATCCATCCTCCTCTCTAACTGGAATCATTTGACCAAAATGACATTTCTGAAGAGCAGGCATACTGTGTCACTCTTCTGGTAGATATCTACAATGGATTCTTCTACATATACATTTCTATTTTGTATTCAAGGTCTTTCACAATCTAGTTCCAGTCTAATTTTATAAGAGTTTCTAAGAGTTAAGGTCCTAGGACCTAAACATATGGTCTTGCTTTAAAACTTATGTATACAATTCCAAATTTATCTTTCTATATTCCATGGTGCTGCGTAAAATAGGGCATAAGCAAAAAGACTTTCTTGTTGAATAAATTTGTCTATGATTGTATGAGTTCGTTGTTAAAACTGAATACAATTCCTAAACTTTTAACACATAAAACTGGAATAGAAAACATAGCGTCAATTTCTGCTGTTGTCTCACCCAGTGGTCTCAAATATCTCTAGAATTTTAATTCATTGGCATACAATAAGTAAATATTCAGCAACAGAATTTGGTAAATATTCCCAAGTCCAAGAGTTAAACTGTGAGTTAATGACTGGAAATCTGAGAGCAGTGGCTTCCTAAATTGTGAATGTCACATTTCTTGTGTTCTCTCACTTGATCAGTTTATGGTTGAGCAGCACAATTAATAGCTACTATTTTTGTAATGCATGTGAAAAGCAATATTTTGTCTAGCTCTGTGGGTGGCATTAAGCTAGAAAAACACTCTACTTGGCATTATGCTGACACCAGTCAATGAAGCCATCAGGCAAGTGAAACTGCTTTTGTGATAAGCAGCATAGTAATTGAAAATTGTCATTCTATTTTTCCCCAGGAAAACCTGAATCTTTCATTTCAATCTTTTTTATATCACCAGGAAGAAATGAATATTTATAAAACAAGAAAAAGGGCACAGTCTGAGTGTTATTTTTCTCAGTGAATTATACAAAATGAAGAATAAGAAAACAACAATTCAAATTTAAACTCAAGTTGCTGCAGTAGCACTTGATTGTATAGGCATTTATTTGGTTCCATAGGCAAATGTGTGTACAAGGATGCTGGAGAGAAATGCATCTTGGTACATTTGGGTCATTAAACTGGACAGGTGTGGTACATTCTCATTAGAATCCAGTCATTATGTGGTGGAGATAATTACTCTCCATCTATCCAGACTATCTGGTTATACATATTTTACACTAGAATCCTATATCTAATGGGGTAGCAGAAAGCACTTTAGCAGGTAGTTTGGTTGAGATCAAATTTATCTTTGGATTTTAATTTTTGAGAAATTCTTTTCCCTTGGGTCAATAAAATTGTCCTTTTGTATTCATTTACTTAACTTACTTTGATAAGGTCAGATAATATTCCACTGAAATTTGCAATGTATTTTCCATTTCACAGATACAAAGCTGACTGATAGGTAGATGGAAAGATAATTTAAAAACATGCTATTTTATTCAACTAATTTATCAATCTTTAAGAACATTGGACAGTTTATTCAGAATAAGCTAGGTAACAATTTCTCAACATTTAATTTCTTACTCATACAATATGTCTAATATATGCTGTATATGGGAAGGTACACATTTCACCTCTACACAGTCTTTCAAGACCTAGATGAACAGGCCTTACCTTCTAGGTACAGTGGAACACATGGCTTTCCCTACTGAGCAGAGTAAAAGACATTGCAACATGGTGTGCCAGCTCCTCCATGCTTCAACATGAATGTGGTACCAACACTTCTACTCACTGCCAACCTGCTAGAACCAGTTACCTAACTACAAGTCATCTAAAAGAGGTGAAGAAACAGAAGTTTGTGAAGTCCACTCTTTCACTGCAGTGTGCTGAAGGGTTACGCTACAACTAGAGTACCACATAATGGTAGAGATGAGTGTTTAGAGTCTAACTATCTGGGTCAAAACCCTGTGTCTACCATACAGTCATGTGTCACTTAACTAAGAAAAATGTCCTTAGATAATATCATCATTGTGCAAATATCAAAAAGTCCACTCACACAAACTAAAATGTCTTGTTGATTGAAATATGTGGCTCACGATTGTATTAATCAGTTCAGGCAACTTAAACAAAAGAAATGTATTTACTCACTATTCTTACATGCAGAAGTCCAAGATCAAGATGCCAGCAAGCTCAATTTATGCTGAGGGTTCTCATGCTGGATTGTAGACAGCCAACTTCCCACTGTGTCCTCACATGAGAGCAATCTCTCTCACTCTTCTTGTAAGACCTCTTATGCTAACAGGGTATGACATTAGGGCTTCACACTTATTATCTCACTTAATCTTAATTATTTCCTTAAAGGTCCTAACTATAATTAATCATATTGAAGTTTAAGGCTTCAGCATATGAAATTTGGTGGGGGGGGGGGGGAACATGATTCAATCCGAAGCTCTTATATTACCTTCTCCATGCCCTATATATAAAGCAGGTATAAATATGGATAAGGTACCTACTTCATGCCATTGTTATTCAGATAAACAGAGTTAATAAAAATGTAGCACTTATTAAGTGTCCAATAAGATGATCGATAGCATAATTTTGATCTTTTTTTGTGAATATGGTTGTTTAGACTTCCTTTGTTGTTAGTTCCATAAAGCTGTATGACTTATGTTTTTGGTGTGGATCATCAAGACAGGAATTTTAAATAAGTTCTAATAAATAATAATAAAGTTTTAAATAAGTTGAGTTGAGGGAGGGTAATTCCAATTAAATGCCTATTTGTAGGAAGACTAAGGAGTTTCCTGAGAAACCATCTTAGCTCACAGTAGGAGAAGTCAGGCATGATGAGACTGACTAATAGTAACTAAGCTCAGCATAACAGTTCCCTTCAGCTTTGCCTCTCACACAGGTCCCCAGATCCATCCAAACCTGTGGGCAAAGGTGATTTTAAGTTGAATATTAAAGCAATAATGTACAAATTTTCCAATACTATAGCACAATGCACTAAATATTTCCAAACAGAATGTTCACAGAATCAGGTGTGAGTTCACAAAACCACATGACCCAGTTTGGCCCATTGAGAAGTCCCTTGTTCCAGAAGAGTTGTTCCTAGTAGTACCATGCAGCACTCATGGCAGCTTGGTGAGCAATGGAGAGCTTTGTGTGTTTACATCACTTACCTTGATATACTGATTCTTTTACAAGTGTTTCTTTGGTTTTAATTTTGTAAAGAAAATAATAAATTAGTAACTAACATTTAGATTCATTTGGGTGCCAGGCAACTGACTTGACATATTTCATATGTTGTACCATTTTAAGATACTTTAATCCTATCTTATAAGGAAATTATTATTTCCATTTTAAGGATGAGAATATTGAGACTTGGCTTACATTACTATTAGATGGAAGACCATGGATAGGACTGAGATGTGACAACAAGGTCCACAATTTTTCCACTAGGTCTACTCTGGTGGTCTATATAGTTAAAAGTAAAATGCAGTATATCAACAAAGCACTTTAATGTTTAAACCCTGCTCAGAGAACATTTTGTGGTGCTAGGGATTGAATCTAGGACCTTGTACATGTGAGACAAATGCTGTACCACTGAGCTATATCACCAGACTTTAAGCTTTTGTGAGACAGGATCTTACTATATAGCTCAGGCTGACCTTGAACTCACAATACTATCTCAGCCCAGGAATTCTGGGATTGCAGGTGTGAACCACTATACCTACCTTGTTTTTAAATTGTAATTGTTCTTAAGGGTTCAGTTATAGTTTCAGAACTGTAAGATGTTTCCCAATCACTCATATCAGAAAACAAACAGATAAAAGGCAACATGCATTGCCTTGGCAGGCTTAGAAAATATGGTTCTCAGGCCAATGTCTATATTTGATTTATTTAGACTTCCTCAGTTATATACCAATGAGAGTCTTTTCCTGTTTGGTTTTCTTATACTTGGTGATTTTCTCTTAGATTATGTTTCACCTTCCTTGCCTGAAAGCTCCAAATTTCTGCATTATCATATTGTTTATTTTGCATTTTTGCTAATGCACCATCACCATAGGAAGACTTCACAGCTTTGAATATGAATGTAACATCTGGTTTAGTTTCAATATCATTTTATGCTGTAAATGCTAATATGATTTTTTTTGTAATCTAACAAAAAGACTCAGATTGCCATTGTAATTGAAGACTGATGTCCACATTCCAGTTCTGAATGCCATAACTTTGTCCTATTTTTCGTTTTTTTTAACTTTGAAGCATGAGCATGTGTTCCAAGCATGAACTATACTGCTCTTTACATTTTGTCATAACTTGAACTAATATGTAACTTACTACATCCTTCACTTGTCAGTTTTTTGAAGTATAGGCAGCAGGTAAAATATGACCTTCTCTACCTTAGCTGAACTTATTCATGAAGACAATTTTTTGCAATATTATGGCTTATAATTCATCTTTCATCCAGAAAATCAAAAACACATATTTTGGTAAAAGTCATACTGCAGATTTTTGAACCCTTTTTTTTTTTTTTCAGCATTGGGGTTTGAACTCAAAGCGTTTTGTTTGCCAGGCAGGTGCTGTACCACTTGAGCCACTTTTGCTATAGTTATTTTTTGAGTAGGATCTCAAGTCTATGCCTGGGCCATCCTGGTGTGCAATTTTTCTATTTAGGCTTCCCACATAGCTGGGGTACAGATGTGTACCACCATGAACAGCTTTTATTGGTTGAGATTGGGTCTTGTGAACTTTCTGCCTAGGCTGGCTTTGAACTGTGACCCTCCTGATCTCTGCCTCCCTAGTAGCTAGGATTACAGGAGAGAGCCAGCACACCTGGTTTGATCACTTTTATACATTAAAAGTTTTCATCAGGCAGAGATGAAAAAATACACCCTGATGTGATAGGTCCTGGAGCAAGTGTGAAAACCAGTGTTGGTGTCTGCATACTTAACTCATAGACCACCTTCTTCCAGTTTCAGGAAATGATGCCTGGATTTATTGCAATGTACTTCACAAATGGCTGCAATCTTAAGGTACTGAGCTCATATTTAGAACAATATCCACAAAAGTACTTTTTGTGTCTGCAGTAGGTTGAGCAATGTCAACAACTGGATGATGTATGATCATAAACTTTTATTTCCTCTGTGAATTTCATTTACTCAGGAGAAATAAAATGATGTATGAAGAAAAAAATATAAACTAAAATCATGTTGTGAGAGCTAATTAGTGAACTGCTTGCCAGAACTATGGAAATTCAGAAAATGAAAAAAAATTTGGCAAAATATTCAGGAAGAAACACAGACAAAGAAAAGTAGGAGTTAAGCTCTTGATATTAAGTTGATAACCTGTGAGTAGAGGGAGAAATTAATTCTAGGCAAGGAAAATGGATGGATTAACGTCCTGGAGGCAGGGACATTCAAAGTATTTGAGCATGTAGTTTCTACCCAGCCTGCTGCAACATATCGCCATCCTGAGACTGGTTCACAGATGTGCTCAGGTGTGACTCACGCTTGCTCCTTTGTGCTGGTCAGCTGACTGGCAGCTGTGGCTCGCTGCCACTGCCCAGTGAGGAAAGAGTATCGTACAGCATGTTGCTAGCAAATTCAAAGAATGGTTTGGATTTAATTCCATTTTTTGACCAAATACCCTGGTTTTGATTGCTTTGGCACTATTGTAAGGATGAAAAATTGTTAAGTCAATCCATTTATTATGGGGGGAGAGAGATTTCAAAGATAGATTCTGTTTTTCTCTGTCTCTGTCTCTCTCTCTCAAGCACATATTGAAGTTGCTTGTAATGACAAATATATATATATATATTTCATCCTCAGGAAAAACCTATGTAGTAACAAGATAAATAACATGGGAGTGGGTATTTAGTTCAGTGGTAAAATACTTGCAGTACTGGAGAAAAAAAGATACAAATTTGTTTTTGCTGTGAGTTTGAGTTGGGTTTTGCTGTTGATAAGTGGCAGAATGTCAATTGTTTTAGACTGGCTCCTTCTACTTAACAGAATACATTAAAAACTGATCTGTGTCTTTCTTTGGCTTCATAATGCATTCCTTTATAACATTCCATTATATGAATATGCAACAGCTTTTTTTCCCATTCAGCAATTAAAGAGCATCATGGTTGTTTTGAATTTTGACAATTAGAAATATAGCTGTGATAAAGACTCCTTTAGAGGCTTCCCATTCTGTCAGCACACTCAAGGAGTAAAAGTGGTGTGTTAGGGCAGCACAATTTTGCTCTATAGGAGAATGCTGCTATAGATTGAAGTCATCCTTTCCAAACTTCAGGTGTTGCCAGTGTGAGAGTGCCAGGAGATGAGGTCTGCATGAGGTGATGAAGCCATGAGATCTCCCTCCATGTGAATGGGATGAACACCTTTAAAAAGTGTCTTCACCCATGTTCAGCCTCTCTCATTCTTTCACCTTCTGCCACGTGAGACTGCAGCAAAAAAGTGCTCACCAGAAACCACATGTTGCAACTTTGAACTTGGACTTCACAGCCTCTAAAACTGTGAGAAATAAATGCCTATTCCTTACAAATCACCCAGACTCAGGTATTCTGTTATAGCAATACAAATGGACAAAGGCAACTGCTAAGACATCTTACATATTGGCTGTATTATTTTACATTCCCACCCACAATGAATGAAAGTTTGTCTTCTCATTCTTGCAAATTTGCATTGTCAGGTTTTTGGATTTCATCATTCTGATAGATTGTGTGGTTTTATCTGCTTGTTTTCATTTGGAATTCCCTAGTGACACAATACTATTATGTTGAGATTCTTTTCATAAGTTCTTTTTTATCTGCATGTCTACTTTGGTGAGGTCTGTACATAGCCTGTGCCACGTATTTCATTACAGTGATCCAAAGTGAATACATCCATTTTAAAAAGTGGGTTGATTTGATTTCTTCATGTGGATTTTAAGAGTGTTTTGTACATTTTGGATATACATCTTTTATCAGGTATGCATTTTGAAAATGTTTTTCTCAGTCTGTAGCTTTGCTTGTTTTTCATTTTCTTGTCAGAGTCTTTCTCAGGCTAGAATCATTGAATTTTAATAAATTCCAATTATCAATGTTTTATTTCAGAGATCATGCATTTTATTTTAATCTAAAAACTTATTTGTAAGCCCAAGGTCACAGATTCTCTCCTATGTTTTCCTCTACAAGTTATGTTTTGCATTTATATTTATAATCCATTTTGTGTTTAATTTTTTTTTTAGTTACATCAATTTTGTGTCAAGGTTAAATGTTTTATTGTTTTTCTTCTCTCATAGTGATTCATTCTGACAATTCAAAATAAGCTTATATTGTACATTGGTTAGATCACCCCCACCATCTCTCCCTCTTGACCCCCTCCTAGCCACACTTAAAGCAATTCCAAGAGGTTTCTTTGTTTTAATTAGTGTAAGTATTTGAAGTCCATCAACTATATTCTCTCACCTTAATCTACTTCCTTCACCCTTCCCCCCCACCAGTATCCCCCCACACACTGTACCTATTTTATAGGCCTGTGTTTATTTATTAATATTTAAGTTAATAGTCAAAAGAGTTTTTCAATGTATCCACTGTGAGTACACTTTACATTGGTCTGTTTAACACCTTCCATTGCTCTACCTTACCCCTTTACCTCCTACCCCCATTTTTCAATAGCTTTCAATACATATCCTTATTTTCTCTACCTTCAGAGATGTTGTGTTTAACTATATTGTTTATACTGTAATTCTCTTCCTTTCCCTCCTTCTCCAGGTTTCACATAGCAGTTTCACTGTTAAAAACATGTTCTACACATGAGCTATGTATGATCATGATTAGTTTTGTGTATGTGTTTGCCTTTCGGATCTATCTTAAACAGCACTTTTTTTTTTTTTAAATTAACTACAATCCTGGTTTTTCATTGCTAGCATATGGGAAAGAACTGGAGTTTTGTATATGAACAACTTCCGTTGTGGCTTTGCAATAATCACTTAATTAGTTCCAGGAGAATTTTTTGTTTGTTTTTTTCTTTGGTATTTTTTCCACAATCATATCTATGAGCAATGACATTTTTATTTATTTCTTCTTTATCTATGCACTTGTATTGCTTTTTCCTATATTATTTTAGTAGCTAAGATACCCAATATAATAATGAAACAGAGTTGTGAGAGATGTCATCCTTGACACATTCTGATCTTAGAAAGAAAGCATTCAACTTCTCATCATTAAGTAGAGGTTAACTGTAATTATTTCACAGATGTTTATTATCAAGTTGAGGAAGTTCCTTTCCAAATTCCTACTTTACTGAGAATTGTTATCATGAATAAATAAGGTATTATATTCTTAACAGGGGAACCTGAAAGCATTTCCTCTAAAGTTAGGAATGAGGCAAGGGTGTCTACTCTCTCCAGTCATATTCAACATAATCTTGGAATTCCTAGCCAGAGCAATAAGGCAGGGAAAGAAATAAAAGGAATACAAATAGGTAAAGAATACCATCTATCCATATTTGCAAAAGACATGATGTTTCAGACCTAAAAGATCTGAAAAATTCCACCAAAAAACTCCTAGACACCATAAACAGCTTCAGCAAAGTAGCAAAATACAAAATCAACTTACAAAAATCAATAGCCTTCTATATACCAGAAATGAACAGATTGAGAAAGAATATAGGAAAACAATTCCATTTACAATAGCCTCAAAAGAAATCAAATGCCTAGGAATAAACTTAACAAAGGATGTAAATGACCTCTACAGGGAAAACTACAAACCACTGAAGAAAAAAAAAATCAATGAACATTATAGAAGATGGAAAGAGATCCCATGTTCATGGTGAATTGGCAGAATCAACATAGTAAAAATGGCTAAACTACCAAAAGCAATCTACATGCTCATCACAATTCCCATAAATATCTCAATGACATTCATTACAAAGATTGGAAAATCAACCCTAAAGATCATTTAGAAACACAAAAGACTGTGAATAGCCAAAGCAATACTGAGCAAAAATAGCAATATTGGAGATATCACAATACCAGGTTTAAACTATACTACAAAGCCAAGGCAATAAAAGCAGCATGGTACTGGCACAAAAACAGACGTGAAGACAGGTGGAACAGAATAGAGGACCCGGATATGAATCAACATAGCTATACCTACCTAAATTTTGAGAAAGGTGCCAAAAACATACAATGGAGAAAAGATGGACTCTTCAACATATGTTGCTGGAAAAACTGGATACTGCCTGCAGAAAACTGAAATTAGATCCATGTCTGTCACCCTGTACAAATATCAACTCAAAGTGGATTAAGGACCTTAATATCAAACATGAAACCTTGAAGCTAGTACAGGAAAGAGCAGGGAATACCCTGGAAACAATAGGCATAGACAAGGACTTCCTTAGTGGAACACATGCAGTTCAGTAACTAAGAGAAAGGACTGACAAATAGGACTACATGAAATTAAAAAGCTTCTGCACAACAAAAGAAATGGTCTCTAAATTGAAGAGGTCACCCACAGAATGGTAGAAAATCTTTGCTAGCTATATATCAGACAAGGACAGATAACCAGAATATACAGGGAGCACATAAAACTAAATCCCCCAAAATCAATGTCCCAATAAGGAAATGGGCAACTTAACTGACCTTTTTCAAAGGAAGAAGTCCAGATGGCCAAAAAACTGAGGAAAAAATGCTCACCATCCCTGGCCATAAAAGAAATGCAAATCAAAACCATACTAAGATTCCATTTCACTCCTGTTAGAATAGTTACCATCAAGAGCACCACCAACAACAAATGTTGGCAAGGATGCAAGGATAAAGGAATTCTTGTACACTGCTGGTGAGAATGCAAGCTAGTACAGCACTATGGAAAACAGTATGGAGGCTTCTTAAAAAATTAGAAATAGATCTGCCACATGATCTAGCAATACCACTCCTAGGGATATACCTAAAGGAATGAGACTCAGTTTATGACAAAGCCACTTGCACACCCATGTTTATTGCAACACTACTTACAATAACCAAGCTATGGAAACAGCCAAGATGCCCCACTACTGATGAATAGATTAAGAAAATGTGGTATTTATACACAATGGAATTTTACTCAGCCACAAACAAGAATGAAATTTTATCATTTGCAGGTAAATGGATGGAATTGGAGAACATAATCTTAAACGAAGTTAACCAGGCTCAGAAGGCCAAAAGCCACATGTTATTCCTCATATGCAGATTGTAGACCTAAAACAAATGCATTGATATTATGGGACATGGGTCATATTAAGGGGAGACTGTGCAAGGAAGGGCAAAAGAAGGAAACCAAAAACTTGAATGAGGTTGATGTGCTCACTGTACAGGAATGAATATAGAAATTTAAAACTGACTGGGTCACCATGGGAAGCAGACTATGGAGGGGTAAAGAGGACTGGAATAGCAAAATCAATTGGAGTTGTAATACACATATGCATGGGAACAACACAAGGAAAACTCCCTGTGTAGCTATCTTTATCTCAAACTAGCAAAACGTCATTTTTATCATTTTATCTTTTACATTATTTTCTTCTTCAAAATTGGAGAACTAGGGGGAGGATCCAACATGGCAACCAGGGTACAGAAAGAGAAAGCCTAAGCTCATGTCTCCAAAAACCTTCCTGAGACATTAGAGTCACACTTGTATAATTTGATTGTTTCTAGCCAAAATAATATCTGCCTTCACATTAGATGCAGGAAAAAATTCAAAGACTGACCCTCAAATCAGCCTTCAGTTGCACTTAACAGCTGTGACCCGAGACACAGCCAGCAAGGCAGGTCCAGCCCTGAGAAAACCCTCTTCCCCCAAGGTGATTGTTTTTTCTTTCTTTCCTTCTCTTCTCCTCCCTCCATCAAGAGGAAATAATGCATCAACCAGAATCAAACTTTTTTTTTATTGTTTTATTATTCATATGTGCATACAAGGCTTGGGTCATTTCTCCCCCCTGCCCCCACCCCCTCCCTTACCACCCACTCCACCCCCTCCCTCTCCCCCCACCCCCTCAATACCCAGCAGAAACTATTTTGCCCTTATTTCTAATTTTGTTGTAGAGAGAGTATAAACAATAATAGGAAGGAACAAGGGTTTTTGCTGGTTGAGATAAGGATAGTTATACAGGGAGATGACTCACATTAATTTCCTGTGCGTGGGTGTTACCTTCTAGGTTAATTCTTTTTGATCTAACCTTTCCTCTAGTTCCTGGTCCCCTTTTCTTATTGGTCTCAGTTGCTTTTAAGGTATCTGCTTTAGTTTCTCTGCATTAAGGGCAACAAATGCTAGCTAATTTTTTAGGTGTCTTATCTATTCTCACCCCTCCCTTGTGTGCTCTCACTTTTATCATGTGCTCAAAGTTCATTCCCCTTGTGTTTGCCCTTGATCTAATGTCCACATATGAGGAAGAACATATGATTTTTGGTCTTTTGGACCAGGCTAACCTCAGAATCAAACTTTTGACATCCTGAACCCCTAGCCCATGGAAAACTTCCCCACAATACACTGCACTGAGAAAATTTGGTGCCATTTCTCACTGCCGCTGTGGGCTTCAAACCTACCTGTATATCAGTTGACAGAACAAACGGGTGAGCACCACACACCACTAAGGAATCCCCTAACCACCCCAGTGATCATAAATCCCCTGGGCAGACTGATCCCCCTCCCACAAAAATGAATAACAAATATTGAACTGTAATCTAGCATGGATATGGAGGGGGCAGGTGGAATGCTGAACCTGCACCAGAGAAAGGGATGAGGCAAGGAACTAAACTCAGCCCCAAATCATCAGTAGATAAACACAAGAATGTCAGCGAAGGCTGAAAGTGAATGGGTGATAAGTCACTCCCTGAAGCAGGGAAGGAGTGGATCTCCTGAGCCAGAGACCAGCATCCAAAACCAAACTGCCCCACAAAACTGAAAAACAGTCAATGAACTATAATCTAGCATCCACAGCAGAGTGGGCGGGTGGAATGCGGAACCTTCCCCAAAGAAAGGTGGTCACGGCAAAGAACTAAACTCTCAGTGCTGAACTCTCAGTAAACAAAGATAGCGAAAAGCCACCTCCAAAGCAGGAAGGTAGTGAATCACAGAGCTAATCTCCTGAACCGGTGGGCAGCATTCAAAATGGAACTGCCCCACCTCACTGGGGGAGGAGCAGACCAAACAGCTGCAGCTGAAGGATAACACCACTCTCAGATGGAGAAAACAATAGCTCTGACCACTCTGCATGATCTGGCAAACCTACTGCACCTCACAATTTCAATTAAACTGGTAAACAGAAAAACAAAACACTACTCACAAGCCAATCACCTGGTGAGACCACATCAGAGCTTCTGCCAGAGGAGGAACTCCAGAACTTAACCTAAGGCTGAAATTCTATTGTTCCTAAACCTGGTGTGTGTGTGTGTGTGTGTGTGTGTGTGTGTGTGTGTGTGTGTGTGTGTTTTATTGTTGTTTGTTTGTTTGTTATATTATTGTGGGGTTTTTATTGTTATTTTTATTCCTGTTTTCTTTCTGTAGTATCAACTTTACCATCACCATCTTCTCATCTGTACTCTCACCCCTTTCACTCTTCCTTTTTCTCCTGTGCTAAAATCCAATGCTCTGCTCCCCAACTACTCTTCCTGCCCCTTCTCACCCACTTTCTTCCCCTGTGCATACCTTCCCATCTCATTCTCCCCATCATCAGACTACCTCTCCCTCCTATATACTAACCACCTGCTGACCAACCTACTATACCAATTTTACACAACCCAAACCCCTACAATCTCTGATAGAAGCACCCTACACTACAACAACAGAAATACACCCAAACACACACAAGGGCCACAAAAACTAGCAGCCCCCACACCATTTCCTGCCTTCCTTTTTGGTGCTACCCTAACCAATTTCCCAAATTTCTGTAACTAGCCTGATAAACATTAACCCCCCCCAACTCCCACTGTTTATAGATATTACCACCAAGAGATCTTCTATATAATATATAAACAACTGATTGTGTATTGAACCTGTGAATTATTTATTACTAAATTACACCTCAAGACCAGGGACAGAAATAGCACACCAACATAGCTAACAACCATGACAGCCACAAAACAAAAATTAAATCAAGGGAAAAAAAAAAACAGGTGACTAAATCAATCAACTAGACTATCAAGAACATAGTTGCACAGTACCAAGTGAAGAAATGAGAAGAAGAAAAATGGATGGAAACCACTCCCCTCAAAAAAATAATTTAATACAGGACTCAGAGGGAAATGAAGAAAGTGGATACCTAGTTCCTCCCAAACAAAACAATGATAAATATCATTAAGGAACACAGCAATGCCTACAAAAACATACTCAAAGAGAAAATCTTGCAAGAAATCACTGAGAATTTTATGGAGAAGATACTAGACACTGTTAACCAAAATGTAGAAGATGCACTCAAGAAATTTCAAGACACCAAAAATAAAAATGGTGAGAAGGTGCAGAAACAAATAAATGAACTGAGAGCAGCCCTAAATAAACACCAAAGTGAAACAGAGAACACTATAAACAGAGAGAGAAATGAATTAAAGATGAAAATAAAAAATATTAAGGAGGAAGTGACCCAAGATATGGAAAATCTCAGAAAAAATAATCAAACAGAAACATAAAACACAGTGGAAGCCCATTCCAGCAGACTAGAATAAGTGGAAGACAGAAACTCAGAACTCAAAGATAAAATAGAAATTAAAGAAAAAAACTGAAGAAATGTTAGTCAAACAACTCAAGAGCTGTGAATGGAATATGCAATAATTCACTGGCTCCATCACGAGACCAAACCTGAGAATAATGGGTATTGAAGAAGGAGAAGAGGTCCAAGCAAAAGGAATTCATAATATATTCAATAAAATAATAACAGAAAATTTCCCAAATCTCAAGAAATTTATGCCCATTCAGGTACAGGAAGCCTCCAAGACATGAAACAGACTAGACCAAAATAGAATCTCCCTATGGCATATTATCATTAAAACAACAAGCACAAAGAATAGAAAAAGAATATTGAAGTCCATAAGAGAGTAAAAACTAATAACATACAAAGGTAAACCCATCAAAATCACAGCAGTTTTCTCAATGGAAACCTTAAAAGCAATAAGGGCATGGAGTGAGGTATTTCAAATACTGAATGAAAATAACTTCAACCCTAGGATACTCTACCCAGCAAAACTATCATTCAAAATAGATGGAGCAATAAAAGTCTTCCATGAGAAGCAGAAACTAAAACAATATAAGACCACCAAGCCACTACTACAAAAGGTTCTCTAAGGAATTCTGCACCAGAAGATGAAAGCAAACAAAACCATGAGAGGATGGGCAGTATCAAACCACACAAGAAGAAAAGACAAGAAATCAGAGAGTAGCATCAATCCAGCTGCACACAATCAAATCCTTACACAACAAAAACAACTAAATGGCAGGAATCACCACACACCTATCAATACTAGTACTAAATGTCAATGGAGTCAACCTCTCCATGAAAAGACACTGTTTGGCAAACTGGATTCAAAAGGAAGACCCAACAATCTCTTCTTTACAAGAGACCGATCTCACTGACAGAAACAAACAAAGGCTTAGGGTAAAAGGCTGGAGTAGCAATACTTACATCAGACAAAGTACACTTCAAACTTACATTGATCAAATGAGGTAAAGGACATTTCATACTAATAAAAGGGGAAATACCCCAAAAGGAAATAACAGTTTTCAACCTATATGCACCCAATGTCAGTGCACCCAATTTCATCAAACATACTCTAAGGACTTCAAAGCACATATAAACTCCAACACAGTGGTAGTGGGAGACTTTAATACCCCCATCAGCAATATATAGGTTATCCAAACAAAATATCAATAAAGAAATTCTAGAACTAAATCACACCATAGATCAAATGGACCTAACTGCTGTCTACAGAATTTTCATCCAACATCTGCACATCATACATTCATCTCAGGAGCCCATAGAACTTTCTCCAAAATTGATCCTATCTTAGGGTACAAAGCAAGCCTCAGCAAATATAAGAAAATAGAAATAATCCCTTGCATTGCATTATGCAATGCATTAAAACTACAACTCAACAACAAAAACAACAGCAGAAAATATACAAATAATTGGAGGCTGAATAACACATTGCTCAATAATCAGTGGGTCATTGATGAAATAAAAGAGGAAATTAAAATTTCCTGGAAGTTAATGAAAATGTAAACATGACCTAATAGAACATATGGGACACAGCAAAGGCAGTCCTAAGAGAAATGTTTTTAGCTATGGGTGAATACAAAGGACAGAAGGATCTCAAATAAATGACCTAATGCCACAACATAAACTCCTAGAAAAACAAGAACAACCAAAACCCAAATCAAGCAGGAGAGATATAATAAAAATAAGGCCGAAATTAATGAAATAGAGTCCAAAAAAAAAAAAAAAACAAAAAAAACAAAAATCAATGAAACAAAAAGCTGGCTCTTTGAAAGAATAAATGTGATTGACAAGCCCCTGGAAAATCTGACAAAAACGAGGAGGGAACAGACCCAAATCAGGAAAATAAGAAATGCAAAAGGGGAGAAAACAACAAACACCAAGGAAAACCAGGGAATGACCATGGACTACTTTGAGAACCTATATTCCAAAACATTAGAAAATATTGAAGAAATGGAAAAATTTCTAGATACTTATGACCATGCAATACTGAACCAAGAGGATATCAACCACCTAAACAGATCCAAAACACACAAAAAAATTGAAGCAGCAATAAAGAGTCTTCCAAAATAGAAAATTCCAGGCTCTGACAGTTTCCTTGCTGAATTCTATATGACTTTTAAAGAAGAACTAATATCAATTCTCCTTAAACTTTTCCATGAAATAGGAAGGGAAGGAACACTGCCTAACTCCTTCTATGAAGCCAGTATTACACTCATCCCAAAACTGGATAAAGATACATCCAAAAAGAAGAACCATAGGCCAATGTCCTTAATGGAAATTGATGCAAAAATCCTCAATAAAATAATGGGAAACCCAATCCAACAACAAGTCAGAAAGATCATTCACCCTGATGAAGTTGGCTTCATCCCAAGGATGCAGGGGCAGTTCAACATATGCAAGTCAATTAATGTAGTACAGCACATTAATAGATGCAAAGACTAAAACCACTTGATCACCTCAATAGATGCAGAAAAGGCCTTTGATAAGATTCAACACTACTTCATGATAAAAGCTTTAAGAAAACTAGGAATAGAAGGACTGTACCTCAACATTGTAAAGGCTATATATGACAAAAATATAGCCAACATCATACTTAATGGAGAAAAACAGAAGCCATTTCTCCTATAATCAGGAATGAGACAAGGGTGCTCACTCTAATTTAACATAGTCCTGGAATTCCTAGCCAGAGCAATAAGGCAAGAAGAAGAAATAAAAGGAATAAAATAGGTAGAAAAAAAAAAAAAGTCTAAGTATCCCTACTTGCAGATGACATGATCCTATACCTCAAAGACCCCAAACCTCTATCCAAAAACTCCTAGACACCAACAGCTTCAGCAATGTAGCAGGACAAAAAATCAATTTGCAAAATTGCCTTTCAAAACAGCATCAATGAACAAATTGAGAAAGAATAAATGAAAACAATTCCATTTACAGTAGCCTCAAAAAAATCAAATACCTAGGAGTAAACTTAACAAAGGATGAGAATAACCTCTATAAGGAGAATTATAAACCCCTGAAGAAAGATATAGAGGAAGACTACAGAAGGTGGAAAGGTCTCCCATGCTCATAGATTGGTAGAATCAACATAGTAAAAGTATACAAACAATCTACATGTTCAGTGCAATTCCCATCGAAATCCAAATGACATTCATCACAGAGATCGAAAAATCTACCCTAAAGCTCATTTGGAAGCACAAAACACTGCTAATACCTAAGGCAATACTGAGCAAAAACAGCAAGGCTGGAGGTATCACAATACCCAACTTCAAACTGTATTACACAGTCATAGTAATAAAAACAACATGGTACTGGCACAAAAACATATGAAGACCAGTGAAACAGAATAGAGGACCCGGATATGAATCCACACAGCTAAGCCCACCTTGGGTGCCAAAAACATATGATGGAGATAAGACAGCCTCTTCAACAAAAGTTGCTGGAAAAAGTGGTTATCTGCCTGCAGAAAACTGAAACTAGCTCCATGCCTATCACTCTGTACTAGTATCAACTCAAAGTGAATTAAGGACCTTAATATCGTACCAGAAACTCTGAAGTTAGTACAAGAAAGAGCAGGGAATACCTTGGAAGCAATATTCATAGGCAAGTCCTTCCTCCGTAGAACTCCAGCAGCCCAGCAACTAAGAGAAAGGATGGACAAATGGAACTACATAAAATTATAAAGCTTCTGTACAACAAAAGAAATGGTCTCTAAACTGAAGAGAATCACCCACAGAGTGGGAGAAAATATTCACTGGCAATATATCAGACAAAGGACTGATAACCAGAATATACAGGGAACTCAAAAAACCAAAGCCCCCCACAAATCAATGAACCAATAAAGAAATGGGCAACTGAACTAAACAGAACTTTTTCAAAGGAAGAAATCCAAATGGCCAAAAAACACATGAAAAAATGCTCACCATCTCTAGCCATAAAGGAAATGCAAATCAAAACCACACTAAGATTCCACCTCACTCCTGTTAGAACATCAAAGGTTGGTGAGGATGTGGGGAAAAAGTAACCCTCATACACTGCTGGTGGGAATGTAAGCTAGTACAACCACTTTGGAAAACACTATGGAGGCTTCTTAAATAATTAAACATAGATCTACCATATGACATATGATCCAACAATCCCACTCCTAAGGATATACCCAAATGAATGCAACTCAGGTTACTCCAAATGTACCTACACACCCATGTTTTTTGCAACACTATTCACAATACCAAGTTATGGAAACAGCCAAGATGCCCTACTATGGAAGATGGATTAAGAAAATGTGATATTTATACACAATGGAATTTTACTTAGCCACAAAGAAGAATGAAATTTGTCATTCACAAGTAAATGGAAGGAACTGGAGAACATCATCTTAAGTGGAGTTTGCTAGGCTCAGAAGGCCAAAAATCGCATGTTCTCCTTCATATGTGGATTATAGACCAGTAATGTTATTGGACCTGGGTCACATGCTAAGGGGAGAACACATACAGTAGGAATAGGGAATGGGAAAGAAACCTAAAATTTGAAAGTGTTTGATGACCCAGTGTAGAGGAACTTATAAAGTAATCTTAATCTGACAGAGGGCACTATGGGAAAGTGACGAGGAAGTAGTGAAGAGGTCTGGTAGAGTTGAACCAATGTGGGTTGCAATACACATGTCATGGAAGCAATGCTAGGAATTTCTCAGTATAGCTATCTTTATATCAAGCTAGCAAAAATGCTATGTCTTTCTTATTATCTCTTATGTTTTGTCTTCAACAAAATTGGAGAAGAAGAGGACAGAACAGGATCTGCCTGGAAGCGAGAGGTGGGGGGGAGAAATGGCCAAAACAATGTATACAAATATGAATAAATGAATAAACAAAAAAAAGAGAACTGTATAAAACCATATTGAAGTCCCAGTGATTAAAAAAATATTGGATAATGGGGTGTGGGTGGGAGACTTGGCATCAGTGGAGGGGGGAGGTGGCAAGGAAAGGGGTAGGATGATGCATATGGTGCAAACAATGTATACACATGTGTGTAAACGCAAAAATAATACCTGTTGAAGCTGTTCCAGCAAAAAGGAGAGGGGAGATGGGGAACAGCAGTAGAAAGGGGAAATTCAATTATGATATATTTAACACGTTATAAGAACCTTTTAAATGATTTAATGTACCTACACCTAGCAGAACAACAAAAAACATAAAAAATAAGGTATTATGTTAATCATATAACTTTTTGTCTTTACCTTTTGATATGGTAATTTTACCAACTTACTTTTGAGTATCGAACTAGTCTTGCACACCTACAGCAAATCTCATCTGATTGTGGTGCATAATCTTTTAAAAATATTATTGATTTTAATTTGACAATATTATGTTGGGGATTTTTGTGTCAATGCTTGTAATATATAATGGTTTGTATTTTCTGTATTGATCACCTCATTGAATGTGTTGCTTTGCTTCTTATTTTCCCAGACAACATTATGGAGAAATGATATCTTCTCTTCCTTAACAGTTTTATAGAAATGTTCAGGTACAGTGGCTCATGCCTAGAATCCCAATTATATGGAAGGCAGAGATCAGGAGGATTACAGTTCAAGGACAGCCAGACCAAAAAGTTACTGAGACCCCATCTCCACGAATAAGACAAAGATGATGACTTGTGTCTGTAACCCAAGTTACACAAGAGTCGTAGGTAAGATTTGCAGCACAAGTCTAACCCAGGCAAAAAGCAGGAGACCAAATGAGAAAAATAATAAGCAAAAAGGGCTGGGGTGTGGCTCAAGTGGTAGAAATACTTGCCCAGAAAGCATAAGGTCCTGAGTTCAAACTCCAGTACCACCAAAAAAAAGTTTCAGAGAAATCAAAAGTTCAACCATCTGGGCCTGATCCTTTCTTTTTTAAAACATTATATGAATACATTACATTGTTAAAATATTTACAGATATATTTAGATATTTATTCCTCTTTCTGTGAGTTTTAGTATTTTGTGTCTTCCAAGAAATTGGTTCATTTCAAGTAATTCACATGCATTGTTCATAGTATTCCTCTTTTGACACTTAAGGTTCATAGGATCAATAAAAATGCCCTTCTTTAATATCTGAATTAGTTATTGGTCTTCCCTTCTTCCCTCTCTCCCTCCCTTCCTACCTTTTCTCTTCCCTCCCTCTCTTTCTCTTAATCTCTTTCTCTATTCTTCCTTTCCTATGAGCCTAGCTGAACATTTATCAATTCTATTGTTATTTTCAAAGAAATAACTTTGGGTTTTATTTCATTTTCTTCTTGTTCTTGTCTTTGTAATTTCATTGACTTTTGCTCTAATATTTTTTGTCTTTGCTTTATGGTCAGTTGTTTTTCTCTGTGTTCTAGGATGAACATTTATGATATTAATTGTAGATATTTCCATTTCCTAATATATGCATTTAATGCACTTAATAATTTGACTTTTCCTATATCCCACAAATTTGGATGTTACATAGCAATTTTCATTTAAGTCAGTAACTTTTTATTTACTTATTTTAAAACATTTTTATTAGTATACAATAGTTGTACAGGGGTTTCATTCTGACATTTCCATACATGCTTTCAATTGACTCCAGTTTGTTTCATCTTCTCCATTGTTCTCTCTTCTTCCTTCCTCATCTTAAAATGACTTCCACAGGTTTCAATGCTCCATACTCATATGTGTGTAGAAAATACATCAACCATATTCACCCTCCCTAGCTTTCTGCAGTACTCTCTACATTTACCCTCCCTGTCTCACCTGTGCATTCCTTATATTTCTGTCCTTCATTGTGTCTATTCATTGTTCAGTGGGGTTTTACCTTGATATTTTACCTGCAAATATATTGTACTTTAAACTTTTAAAGTCTTTTTTGAGCCATTTTTCCTTCTATTTTGGTATTTAGGAGTGTGCTGTTTCATTTGGTGTTTTCACAATCTTTCTGTTATTGACTTCTACTTTAATTGGATTGTGTTCTGTGAGCATGTTAGTAGATATTTTATCCTAATAAAAATACTAAAACTGCAAGGTGTGTTTTTAGCTCCTAGTGTATCTGAGTTTAAAAGAATTTATTTTTGTTGTTGAATAGAGTAGTCCATAATATTGATTAATTAGGTTCATTGGTGCTATTGTTTAGGTAAACTATACTCATGATGATCTTCTGTTGGTTGATCATGGCACAAAGAGAGATGAAGTCTTCAGCTATGTCAGAACATCTGCCTTTTTCTCCTTTTACTTGTAACAGCTGTTCTTTCATGAATTTTAATACTCCTTTGTTGTGTGCATACACATTAAAAATGCTGTGCTTTGTAGAACTGAATACTTCAGCATTATGTAATACCTCTCTTTATTGGTAATAATTTTTCTGCTTCAGAATTCTTCTTTGTCTGAAATTAACATCGGCACTTCAACTATCTTTTGTGCAGTGTTAGAATAGTATATCTTTACCTGTTTACTTTTTCATTTAAGTTGGGTTTCTTATAAACAACTTAAAGTTGGCTCTTACATTTTTAAACTGCTCTGACAATCTTTCTTTTTAATGGGTGTAGTACCTATTCACTTTTTAAGTAGTTATTTTTATAGTTAAATTATTATCCACCATGCTAGTAATCATTCAGTTGTTTTTTTTTCTTCTTTTTCTATATTCTGTGGCTTAAATTCACCATTTTATATGCCACATTTTATTTTCTCTTAGTATTTCAGTTAGATTGCTTCTCAAACAATAGTGATTGCTTTGGAGTGTTTTATGTAAGATCAGTTTCAACCAGCACTACACCATTGCACATCTAATGCGGATATCTTAAAACACAGTATTTCTGACTCCTCTCACCATCGTCAGGACATTTCTCTCACTCATTTCACTTCCCACATACTATACTCACCCAATATACTATTGGATGAATTATTATTTTACTTTGAAGGTTTTTTCTAGAATAATCAAAAATAATAAAAACTTTGTTCCTGATCTGATGCTCTTACTCTCTTTACTTAAATTCAAGTTTCAGACATAATATTTTCATTCTCTCTGAGGACTTTATTTAGTATTTCTCCAGAGAGATCTTCTAGTACTAAATTCCATCAGTTTTTTGTTAGTCTGAGAATATATTGATATTTACTGCATACTTTTGAGGAAAAATTTTACTCATTACAGAGTTATAAGGTTTTTTTTCTTCTAATGTTTTTAATATTTATTCCTTTCTATTATCATTAGCATGGTTTATCTTTGTTTTTAATGGTTTTTATTTTTTATTTTTTCAATGAAGAATCCATGAGATTCTTAATTTCTTTCCTCTATAAAATTCTTTTCTTTCTTTCTTTTCTTTTTTGGTGGTACTGGAATTGGAACTCAAGGCTTCACTCCTTGTAGGCAGGAGCTCTACAACTTGAGTCACTCGACCAGCCCATATAAGTTAGATTCTTACATATCTTCTCTACGTTTTTAGCTTTCTGCAATTTGAACATGGTATGACGAGATGTAGATATTTCGCTATCCCATTTGCTGTTCTAAATACTTCCTAGGTCTGTAATTTGGTTTCTGTCATTAATTTTGAAATATTTCATCCATTATTACTTCAAAGTTTTCATTTGTTCTGTCCTAATTTTCTGCTTCTTCTGTTACTTCAGTCACATCAAGATTAAGTTTTGGAAACATTCTTAGATGTTCTAATTTTAATCTTCCATTCTGTTTTAATCTTTGTATTTCTGTTGCTGGAGTTTCTACTAAACCTGTCTTTAAGTACTATATTTCTTTTTCCTTTGACATGTCCAGTCTTCTAACAAATTCATAGAAGTCATTCTTTATTTCTGATGGAGTATTTTGTCATCATTTCCTTTGAATTCTTTCTCAAGATTTCTATTGCTGTTTATACTAACCACCCAGTCATATATCTTATCATCATTCTTCATTGAAGCCCTTAACATAGTATTAGGAGTGTAAGGAAATGTGGGCCCCAAAGTGACCACGTGAGAGGAGTGATCTGGCCAAGAGATTCTTTATTGCTGGGTGGGAGAGAAAGAGAGTAGAGAGCCAAGAGAGGGAGAGAGAGAGGGGCAGGGGCTTAAATACCCCTCAGTGAGACTCAGCATGATCTGATTGGTTAGGATCTTATGGTTCATGCTGATTGGAGGTTGGGGCAGAAGGAGGGTTCAAGCTAGACTTGAGGCAGGACTGTGACCCTGGAAGGCAGGACCATGACCCTGGAAAACAGAAGCTTAAGGGTGCAATAAGAACTGAAACCTATCGGCACCATTATTGCCAACATTCCTCCCTTTTTTGCTTGTTAAGGAAGGGGACGTTGTGTTCGCTCTGGCTTCCTCGAGCTGGCAAGGGGCAGCGTAGGGGAAGGGAGGGTTAGTTGGCAAACAATGTTGGGGTGCTGAGCCTCATGATGGCATACACCCAGGCTCCGAAAATGAAGATTTCCTCTTCCCTGAAGTTGATGAAGGTCCCTTGTAGCCATAGGTCATAAAGAGTCTTGAGCCAATCCTCCAACCTCTGCATGGTGGGTATCAGCTAACTATCCTCATGTTTTGGAGAGGTTGGTATCCCTGGAGGTACAACTGGTTAAAATTTTGATCAGCAATAGCAGACATGCAGTATGATACAAGGGAGGAAGCTTAAGAATAGGAGAGCAAGAACATAGGCATTAGGATGGGCATTGGCCAGGAGGACCACTGTGAAATGTTCCCTAGACAATTTCAAGAGTCCTCCAATTCCCTTCTCCACTTTTCTAATTGTTTCTTGAGAGGTGCAGCCATTGGGGGAACCCATTGAGCTTGACAGCAGTGGGTGTCATGAGAATGACCAGATGAGGGCTGGTCCATGGAAGTCCCAATGGAGAGGGTAGAATATCCTTTTTTGGAGAATGAGATGCCCTGGTTTAACAGAAATTGTTATAGGGTGGGGCTGGATCTGGTTTGCATGCTCTCTGAGAAGTTTCCTGAGAAGGCAGGTAGTCAGCTAGAGGAGCAGAGTCTGTTGGAGACAAGTTTTTCTAAGAGAAATGGGTGGCCATACATTATCTAAGACCCAAATACGAATATTAGGAGGAGCATAAAAAGGTGTCTGTTCAGGGACTACATACCTAGGGATCTAAATTCTGCAAAATCCTATAACTGCCAGGAAAGCTGTAAGCTGTCTTATGGTATGGGGGTTGGGAAACAGAAGATTGGGTTGATGCATTTGTGACTCAGGGAGTGAGTCTTTCCCTTTAAGGCCACACCTAGGTAGGTGACCTGTGGGAGGCAGGGGCTGTCAGGATTTAAATGTAACACTCTTGGATAAAAGAGAGCTTTAGCTCATTATTTTATATAAATTGACACTTTTAGCCTTTTAAATGTTTGTACCATATTTAGATAAAGTATAACATAACACTGTTACAAGGTGGTCATTTAAGACACATAAGCAAATATGTAAATGAACTCTGATTTAGTAGTACTTAAAGCTTGACAAGATCAGCAGAAAACACGAATAATTTCATTGATAAAATCTTTCTCTGTAACAGTTTTTTGTAGATGTTACTCAGAGCAGAACAATATTAGACATAGACGATTTGATTTTAGTTTGACATGACCCTAAAAATCTTTTAGGCAACTCCTAGATTATATTCAACTTTAACTTTATCACACACCAAAGTTTTTATTATGCACTTTTCAAACTTATTCACACCTTTATACAACATACTAAACCCTTTGATGGTTTGTCCTTATCCTTCCATTTGAAACAATCTTCAGGACAAACGTCTTCTTTGCAAAATCCCTTCTCATCCAAAAAACCATTCCTTTTTCCTTTAACTTCTCAAAAAATAATTTATTACCTATCTATATCCTTTCCAGTTGTTTACTTTGTAACTTGTATTTTAAAATTAACTTTTATAAGAATTTTAAATTTATTATAGGGGCTGGAGCAACTAATTAGTAGCCCTTGTTGTTTTAAGGAATTTATGATAGGCATAAGGCCTCATCTCCCTCAGGCTTGAGGGGATGTTGTTTTGGGTGTGGAAACTGTGAGGGATTTTTGAGTTTTATTTGAATAGGGAGGGCCGTCCTGGCTCACCCTACACTAGTCTCATCAGTCCACACTGTGGAATCTTCTTTGCTCCTGAAGGAGGGGGCAGCAGAGACAGCTGCCTGAGGGGAGGAGAATTTGAGCTTTAATTGAGGTACTAAATCCCGTCCCAGCAGGGACACTGGAGTTTCAGGTACTATGGGGAAAAAGTGACAGAAGAGGAGGTCTTCCCAAGAGCAGGCCAGAGGCCAGGTAAACTAGCACTCTAGGGGCTGGCCAGATTTGCCCCGAATGATAACTTTTGTCATTGGACTGGGGACCAGGAGAAAAAGGTAAAACAGAGAAACAGGCTCCACTGTCTAGGAGGAAAATGTCCTTTTGTTTTTCTGCAATTATGGCTCAACATTGTTGCCAAGAAGTGGAGTGTGGACAGGAGGCTTGGACCCATCAATCCATAGGAGGAGGCACCTCACCTTCCATCTGGTGATGGGGGCACTTAGACCTCCAGTGGTTACCCTTGCAGAGGGCAGGGTCCTGGTTGGGGTCGGGGCTGTCTCCCAGGCTGCCCCCCCTTAAGCATTCTCTGCAGAAGTGCCTCCCTCCTGTCCACCACAGTAGCAAGTTCAGGATACAGGATACAGGCTCTCAGAGAGGTGGGGCCCTCTCTGAGAGCAGCAGTGAGGCCATGGTGTCTCTTAACTTTTTCTCTCCTGTTAGTAAGGTCCCGGACATACAGACATAGCCGTAAATACAGACATGGCTAGCTGGATTACTTGGTTCAATGACTTTTCCCTTCAGCCACAGTCTGAGTTATTTACAAATATCTGGGACTGACTGTTAGAAATTTATCTTTGAGGAGAACCTCTCTCACCTGTGAGTCTGAGTCCACCATGGTATGCTTTCTTATAGGTTGTTGCTGTAAAGTAAAGTTGTTATTTTACACTGACACCTGACACTCTGGGGAGCAAATCTCTGAACTGTTCTGGGCCTCAGTTTCCTCGCTTGAAGAATGAGGGATCTGGTCTATGTTAAACTATGTTTTTCCACTATGAGTTCCACTATGAGATGGCTGAAGTGACATTAATGCCACTTATCTTCTTTACCATTTTTTTTTTTTTTTTAGTAATGCTGGGGAATTGAACCCAGGGCTTTTCACATGCTGGGCAGACATTCTCCCATTGAGCTACTTCCCCAGCCCCAAATACTATTATTATTATTTCTTACTTTGGCTGTACTGGGCTTGAACTCAGGACTTTATGCTTGTAAAGCTGCACTCTACTGCTTGAGCCATATAATCATTTCCAACCTGAGTGGCCTGGGCCCGAACCCATTGCTTTTCTAATGAGAGAAATTTGTATAGGGGACTTCAGTTTACCTTTTTTTTTTTTTACTTTTATAGAAAAGGTCTATTGTAATTTAAGGAGCCCTGTGAAGGCCACTTCTCTTGGTCACCCAGGGCATACTGAGGCCGACCTCAGTACAAAGCTTCCAACATCTACCAGCCAAAGACTGGAAGATGCAGGTCCCATCTAGAAAGAACAAAACATTAGGATCCTGTCTTTTAACTAACAGCAGGCAGCCTCTTTAATAAAAGCTACCTTTTTAACAAAGAAATCATTTGTAAAGTTAGAGAAGGGCATTCAGAGGGCATTTCAGGCCAATAACAGTGCCATACGGGACAACTAGTGTTAATATTTGGAGGGAAAAATTTATGCTGAGGCCAAAGGTATAGAAAATTCTAAATGAGAAGTTTAGTGACCACAGTAATGTCTATTTAGTTATTTCTGGAACTATAACCTTTGCTAACAATTGACTTACAAGGGTCTGATGCCCTGAGGTGTGAGATGGGGCTAGAAGCAAGACTTGTACAAGGCGACACTCCCTCCACACACACCTGGGACAAATGACCCTGACTGCCTAGGCCTGATCCTGCAGCCTGTCGCCCCTCCCCTCTTCCTGTGTACTCTGCACATTTATTCTAGGGGAAGTGGTGGCCTAGGATTTCCTGGGTCCTCTCTATGGATTTTCTTAGTTATGGCAGGCATTTTTACTGTGTCCAGGAGCCAGCATCCTGTGCACAGTTGCGCCTGCTTGCTTTCCCTCCTCCCCTTGTGGGGGCAGAGTTACAGCATAAGCGTGGCAGCTGCATGTTTTTGCAAGCGCTTTTGTAAAGTGGCTGACTTAAAGTTACTTTAGACTGAGGCCTGGCAAACTAGTTGGAATAACTTAAGTCATAAGGTACCATGCTACAGGTTTTTTCATGGGAGGCAGTGTCCCAGTAAGCCCAGGGAGGGGAAGGCAGACAGAGACAAAGGACACGTGGTGGGACCATGGAGGAGACAGAAAGGTGTGCTGACATCTTAGGTAAGGGAGGGGAATTGGCTGATTTAGAAACTGGTTTACAGGCTGGTAGATTCTGCACAGGGGAACAGAAAGTACAGAGGAGGGTTTGAAGTCAGAGAGCCGGATTTAGACGGAGGTATGAAAAGGCTTGGACATAATGGAATCTCTCCCCATCGTCCCTATAGCTCACAGTAGTTATATGTCCCGTAAAAGGTTGGGATTTAAGGACCCAAAAAGGGGCCAGTGATTTTGGTTGTCTAAAGGATAAGTGGGCCAGATTTGAGTGCAAAAGTGGATTAAGGTTTTTGGTTTTATGTCTGGGGTCAAACCCAAGGTGTCTAAATTATTGAGGAGGCATCTCAATGGGGAGTCAGATGGCAGAGAAGACGTAGAGGCACCCATTATGAGGGACCCGGTCCCGGAATGGGAGAGGAGGATATTATATACTGTGGAGCGTCCTCGAGCAGCACAAATATCCAAGAAAACGCAAAGCACATGTGACCCAGCCATCGCTGAGTTCAGGTGGTTTGCAAGCCAGAGGCCAGAGGCTTGGATTACCTAGGCCTAGGTTTTGTAGGGTCTTGGACCCTGTAAAATCCAAACCCTGTGGAGAAGGGAATCCCTCTACCGTCTGAGCCACCCAGAGATAGCCTAAAGCATGGGAAGTGTTCTAAAACTCAGAGACACTGAAGGGAGAGACCACAAAGGGAGCCCAAGAAGGGTAGGTGGACTCACCAAAGAATGTCTGGTGTTGGATGCGAGTGAGGGTGATCAGAAGGATGAGTCCTGTCCAGTCACGTCCTCAGAGTGGTCGTGGGGTGAGTTGGAATCCGGGTCCCACAAGGATTAGTGGGGAAACCCGCCCTGAGTCATGGCACCAAATGTAAGGAAATGTGGGCCCCAAAGTGACCACGTGGAGAGGAGTGGTCTGGCCAAGAGATTCTTTTTTGCTGAGTGGGAGAGGGAGAGAGTAGAGAGCCAAGAGAGGGAGAGAGAGAGGGGCAGGGGCTTAAATACCCCTCAGTGAGACTCAGCATGATCTGATTGGTTAGGATCTTATGGTTCATGCTGATTGGAGGTTGGGGCAGAAGGAGGGTTCAAGCTAGACTTGAGGCAGGACTGTGACCCTGGGAGGCAGGACCATGACCCTGGAAAACAGAAGCTTAAGGGTGCAGTAAGAACTGAAACCTATCGGCGCCATTATTGCCAACAAGGAGGTTATGCTTATCTCGGGAAATATCTTACAACCTTATGATTTAAACTCAGTCTTTCACTGGGCTTGTGTTCCTTAGTTATGAACTTTGTCCACCCTACTCTTAGGTGAAGTAAGAAAGCTCATGTGGCCTGGAACTGGGTAAATGTCCTTTTCCCAGATAGAGTAAGATTCAAGGAGTCTTTTGCTTTGTTACAGAGAATCTCTGGGCTTAACTATGATTACTCTTGCCCTCTCTTGTCAAATCCAGAAGAGAGTCTTTTTCAGATCTTCAGGAGAATCTAGTGGGGTTCCTGGAGGTAAATTCAATAAATCATGGAACTTTTCGTAAGGCATAGTTTCTGAAGAGTTTCTCACTGTCACATTAACTCAAACTCAGCATCCAGCAAGTCATACTCGTAATATTTCAGTGCTCCTACCATGTTTCTCCTGCTTCAGCAGCTTCACCAGTACATCAGCAGATCTCTACTGTGTTTCTATATCAGCCCATTTTTCCAGATTTAGGGTGTACATTTGCTATAAAGCCTGTGTTCTCTGATGGGTATAGATGGGTATAAGTCATCAGTTTTTAAATGAAGTCTGAGCCACACTGAGATTTTAAAGTTGTGTCTATGCTAATCAATAGCCAAAACTCTTCTCATGCACATCCTTGACGTAAGATTGTGCAATGAGGCTTTGCTCCAATTATTCTTCTCTTTTATTGGGTTAAGGCTGTCACTGTTTTCAGTGACTCTCTTATCATTGTCATCTAGAACTGCCAAGATTCTCAAGAACATCTGCACTGTCAGGGAAAGATCCTGTGATGCTCCCATTAATTATATAAATGAAGAAAATAGTATCTTGCCACATGCATTCCTCTTCTCCAAGTTCAAGCTCTCATGTAGATTTAAGCCACCAGAGATGACCATTTTGACATTCTATGATGCACTTGTGAGTTTTAGATACAGGTAGAAGACAGTGATTCTTTCCAGTATAAATAATTAAAAAACAATTATGTACTCACCATCCTCAACCTAGGAGCCTTCATTCAAGAGCAAGGATTGTTCATGGGGATGAATTCAATTACCCAATTACCACTGGTGAAATAATTTTATGAGAGACAAAGGTGACAATAGTGCTCATGGAACTCTAGTCATGTAACTGTAGGGTTGCCATTTCCTGATTGTGTCAGTAGTGGCCAATCTTGTGCATTGAGCTGTTTGCCCTCTCATTTCTTTCTAATCTATAATTATATTACCAGAGCAATCTTTTCTGAGCAATAAATTCAAATAATGAAACATACTACACTTGGGAGCACCATTCATAAAACTTATCCTCCTGTTTGACCCCATGAGTCAGGTATTTAACCTGCAAATGATGGGGAGGATACACTTAATTATAACTTTCCTGGTGTGCACCACTAATTATGAACTAGGATGTGTCCTCATTTACTCATGAGTCCAGGCTGGAGAGTCTACAAAAGAAGATGAATTTCACTATGGTCGAGGCCTCCTTTTATTTCAATGGAAGAAAAAGAAAAAGAAAAGAAGATATTTTGAAATCCTTATTTATTGTGTACAATCCAATTCTAGATATTTTTATAATTTAAATAGAAATTAACTATACAGATCATGACAATATTCTCTCCCTGTTTCAGATGTTACAAAAAAAAGAATGAGACAGAAGAAAGTCATAAACATGTCAGTGATAAGACCAACATAATTAGAAAGAGCATTGTGGAGAGAACAATTAGGGAATCCACTCTGTTCGAACATATGTAGAGCATTTATAAAAAGAATGTTTTAGCTCAAGAAACAATTCACATGCATTCACCTAACTTCACTCTCAGTAGATCTAATATTTCCTATTGCACAAGAAGAGAACTTGCAAAAAGTTTCCACAGCCACTTCTACAATCCCGCTGATGTCTATGCTCACACACTCGGATTTCATTTTGTTTTTATTGGTGGTCTTTAACACAACTTTCCCAAAGCTCGACCTTTTCACTGGCACATTAGATGTTACTCTTTATAGATTTTTTTCCCCTTTTCTGGTGGTCCATTAATTTTCTCTCTGCTTTTTAGTTCTTATCAATATACTCAGTTTATTTTGTTTTTCCAAGTACTGAAAGAACATAACACTCTCTTGGCCATCTGTCTCCTTAGCTACTACCCTACTTTCTTTCTTCTTTAAAGCAAAATTCCTGGGAAGTCGTCTGTATGTATCACCATCAATTCTTCTCCTTTTCTCTCTAAAATCTCTTCTGGTGGAATGTTTACTTACCTCACCTATGAAACTCTTCTGGTCTAAGTTTTCAATGACTTCCTCCTTGTTGATACTATAGACAACCATATCAGTCTTGGACACTAAAATGAATCATTTTCTTTACTTTCAAACACTCTTCATTTGTCCTCCATTATGTTCTTCATTTACCTTCCCAAACTCTTTTTATTGCCTCCAGGGTCACTGCCTACTTTTTCATGCGTCTTTGCTGACCTCCTCTTTTCTCCAAATTGTAAATGCTGTGTGATCCAAGGTTTCAACTTGGTACATTTTCTCTAAGGAGAGTCATCTCAGATGATTTCATCTGTTTTCATGGGTTTAACTCCCTCCTTTATGATGACTCTAAAATTGAGATTTTCTATATCTAACATAAACACCATTGCAACTTTGGTATCTAATAGACATCTCAAATTTAGTCAATACAAACTGAAATTCTGGTGGCCTTACCTCAAAACTAGCTCTTTGATCTCCACTATTTCACACAGTGGCAGTTCCATCCTTCTATTTGCTTAGGAAAACATAACCAGATTTATCATTAACCCTTTATCAGAACTTGAAGCTGATTTATCAATGAATCCTATGGACACTACCTTCAAAACAAAAATTCTAGATATTCTCTTCAACCGCCTCTTTGAGGAAATATCTGTGTAACTAGGAGCCTAACCAGTATGGCTTCATATATTTATGCAATGAAATTCACAATTATGAATATTTCAGGGATTATAGAGAAAATATATAAAATGTGAAAATATTTAGAATTTAATGAAATTAAAATAACTCAAAATCTTTATTTTATAAACACATGTATATATATGCATATATAATGCTTATATGAAACTTATCTATTGATTTAGAGTCCTATACTAAGGACAGTTACTGTTGTATATTTCTTCCAACATTCTGAAGTCTTTTCTACCTTCAATCTCTTGATATTTATCTTATATTTTTATTTCACTGAATTCTTTGAGAAATTTGATAGTTTTCTTAAATTTAGTTGCATACTTATCATAATCAATCTGTCTAATCTGTCTGCAATACAGCTTGGTAACAAAAAGCAATATGATTTAGCTTCTATTACCATTTTTTTTAAATGAAGAGTCTCAAACTCCTGATCCTCCTGAGTGCTAGGATTACAGGTCTGTGCTACACATTTGGCAAACACAACAAATTTGGAGCTTGAACCCAGAACTCTGAAATTAAGAGTCTAATAGTCTACCAATTGCAATAGCCAATCAGTCTACTTCCTACTTTATATCTCATAAAGACCTTGTTTATTGCTTTGAAGCCAGAAAGTAAGAAATTGTAGCCAGTCTCCCATGAAGAATATTGCTTTATCAATATCTAATTTATAATTTAATGCTATATTTCTATGCCATTCTGAGTACACAACACATTTTCATTTTGACTTAAAATCATAATTGTCTTTTGAAAAGATTTTTTAAAACAGTTTAACTCCATATGTGTAACATTAAACATGCACACAATTAAAGTGATCCTATGACAGCAAGAAGACCTACTTGTAAGCAGTGGAAAAGTTGGCAGTAAAATACACAAGCAGGGCTATTTCCTGTCCCAAAGCAATTATGAGACTCATTTAAATTTCAGAAACATCAATATGTGAAAATCACGTTAATCTTATGTTGTATTTTTTTTAGTCTTTTCTTCTTATTTTTAAAGACAAAAATAAATTTCACTACTGTTTGACCACTAATTTCCAAATATTTTCTAGTATTCAGAATTGTTATCTCCTGTTATTGGAGTCATTCATCTGATAATTTCTGTAATTTTGAACTCTTAATCTGCATAACATTGCTTAATTGTACTGTTTCATACTCTGAGGACATAATTGTATAAGTTATGTTTTTACAACTGAAAAATATTTGAATAAAATGGGTTATCAAAACAATTTAAATTACTTTGTTTTCTGAACTGTATATTATTGAATGGTAAGTGTTATTCCTGTATTGTGAAACTAAACATTATTTCCATTCAAAGGCAATCTTTAAGCAAGGTAGGACACACTGGTAATACCACAACTCAGGAGACTAAGGCAGGAAGATTGTGAGTTTGAGGCCCCGTGAGACCTTGTCTCAAAAAAAACCCAAAAACTATCATTAAGAAATTCTTTATACTTTAATGTAATATTTAAAAAGCTTTTCATATTGATTAAACGAGCACTAAATTGATGTTCTATTTTAAATAAGGTAGAAATGTTTGTAGTGATGCATATGATATACTTAAATGTTGACTAATGTATCTACTCTTTGAAAATATTTTTGAAAACGAAAATAGTTTTAATATGGTTAAAATAAATAATTTTAAATTTCATGGGGTCTTCTTTAAAGTTTTATTTATTATTAATATATATGAACTTGTCAGTCTCTTGAATGGACTTTTCTCTGAAGGCCATAAAATGCTTAATTGAGAAAACATTGCATAGATGCTGAGGAACCTTGAAAGTTCATATAAAATTTTATCAAATAAAATTTTATTTATATCAATTTTACTTACTTTTTTTGTTTAAGTATAAAATACTCCTCTGATTATTTTGAAAGATGATTACATTTTGCATCCATTCAGAATTCCTTTGCTCAAAAAATTCAGTAAATACAGTGTTGTTTTATGAGTGTTTTGTCAAATTTAAATGCATCCAAACCTTAGCCCTTCTCAATTCATTCCAATCTCAGACAGAATGGAAATTAATCCAATTAACATAACAGTGACATCAAAAATTCTTTCCAAAATTTACTTAATTCAATATGTAATAATAGAATTAAAAAAATCTTGTAAACTGCTTTTCCATTGTTTAATGTGTTTATTTTCTCCTCAGTGTTTTGGGGGATACACAGTTTAATTTGTAAGATTTCATTCCCATAATTATTCCAGTATCTGTGAATAAATATTCCCCTCAGATTTAAAAGAAATTTCTATCAAAGGATAGAGATTAATTTACAAGAAAAAAAATCCAATACTATTTTAAGAAACTAACATTGATTTACAAAGTTGGTATTTAAATCTAACAATTTCAGTATCCCAAAGATGATGGGCAGCAAAGGCAGAAATCATGTAATACTGTGTTAAAATTTGTTTCTGTGTCCATAATTTACAACATCATGAAAGTTTTACAGTTACTCTAAATGTGCATATATAATGTGTATAATTATGTATATATACATGTATATATATTTACAATTATAACTTCTATTTGGATTGCTACAAATTTAAAGCTTGTTTGGATGTAATTATGAATTATATGTGTACCATAGCCAATTCTAAATATGTTCTTGTTCCAAGGGCTTCTTAATAAGCTATGAGCTTTCTTTCTATCACAATACTATACTCCACCAAAATTTATGTTTATATTATTAACACAAACCAATTGCATTGTCTTAAATGCCCAACAGTTTAACCTGCATTTGCAATAGTATAAATAAAAATGTCAGCTATTTCACATTCAACAGAAAGAAATTCCAAATTTTCCTTTGATGTCATGGCCTGAATAGGCCATCATTAGAATTTAAATAACTAATGTTCTATTTAAAGCAACTACTGACCCTGCTATCAGACTGGCTCCATTACAGCCAAATTCCTCTTCAGCTAATAGAACCAACCAGCTCCCCAAGAACCACACCTATTGTTGGCATCTTACTAGTAACTCACCCCTTAGGGAATCTCCTTTCTTGTCGTTAATCAAATTGCGTCTGGAGATAATCTGTTTAGATTGGGGTGCAATTGCCATTAGGTTGGAGTTGTGAGACACAGTCTACAAGCCTTTCCATGCCTACCTTGGTAATGATGAATCACCTTCCTGCTTTAAGTTGATTCTAGTAGGAATTCATGAAATATTTTACCATTAAATATGCTATTGACTATTGCATGAATTCTATGTCTTTTAATTCTTTCAGAAAAGACCTTTGTTTCTGGCTCATTAAGAATTTTTTTTTTATCTTATATGAACACTGAATTTCTGCAAAATTTTAACAGAATACATGGATATGATACAACATTCTTTTTTGGATCCTGTGCTATAAAGCTTATGACAATGGCTGCTATTCTCCACCTTTCTGTCTAACTCTCTCTGTGTAACATAACTTTATTGAGCACAAGGAAACAATTTCTGCACCAGCCTAGAGCTGAGCAATCTCTGAACACGTGCTGGAAAGGGAGTAAAATTTCTCCTTTACTCTTACAAGTTTATGGTTAAGTCATACCTCTGTTAAAACACACATACACACACACACACATATGAACATGGGAAAACAACCAAGTTTAGAGTAATATGTGCAGTGCACAACACATGGGAGAAACCTCAATGAAACTGATTCAGAGCAGCAACTAGAACCTTGGCTATGTGGTATCTTCAACAAAAAGCAATAAATTTGTGGAGAAATGACACTACAGATAAAAGCAGTTTGGGGCTTCCAACATCAGGAAACTGTGTGAAAGTTCTTATATGGGAAGAAATTAATGAAATAAGGTTTGCTTAAATAATCTTCTGTGTCTCTGGTCTGGTTGTCTCCAACAAAGAATTTATATCCTGCTTTTGTGAAGAGATGGAGGAATACATGAAGATTTCCCTGTTTCCTGCTGCTTAACTGTCTTTAGTTCAAAAATAATTTTTGCCACCAAAGCCTATTTTAGGGTGACATAGTCTATTTTCCCCCATATGTGAGAAAGCACTGTCTAGTTCAGCAGCTTTGTCTACATCCTGACCATGACTCCTGACAAGTGATACCTGTGTACTACTTTTAGAAAATATATTTTGGAGTGTTTTTAGTCAGAAAAAAGATGAATAACATGAGACAATTGACCATATATTGCTATAGGTGCATGTAAATTTGTAGGTAGATGTTTACTGAATAGAAAATTATTTTGTAATAGCAAGTTGATGTCAGTGGTTATCCCAGGAAAACATATGAATATTTTCAATTTGTCTCTAGCCAAATCTCAATATTTTTAGAGGTGATTTCTTTTTAATATGATGCTTATTTCCTTCTGAGATGAGGTTTATAAGTAGCTTTAGCTTTTTAAACCTATAACTGAGATGAATTATATTAACAGAATAACCAGTGTCAAACCATATATGCATTCTTTGAATAAACCATACTTATCATAATTTCTTACATAAAATGCTGCATAGTATTTGATATTATATGATTTAGGATTTTGTGTCTTTTAAAAATTATTTGCATATATACAAAGGGGTTTCATTCTGATTATTTCCATATATGCATATAAAGTACTTTGATAAAACTCACCTCTCTATTACTTTCTCACCCCCTCTTTTTAAAACAATTTTAACAGGTTTCATTTCTCTATTTTCATATATGCAAATATAGCACTTTGATCATATTCATCCTTCCTTCAACCTCTCTACCTTCCCACTGGTTCTCGCCCTCAACCAGTCCTGATTTTATATTCCTGCCATTCATTTTTTAAGGTCTAGGGTCTAGATTCTGCATATGAGATAGAATGTGTGATGTTTGTTTATTCTCAGTCTTGATTGTTACACTTAATATGATACTCTCTAGTTCCATCCATTAACTTGCAAATGGCATAGTTTCATTCTTCTTTTTGACTGAATAATACTCCATTATGTGTGTATGTGTGGTATATTTTTTACTTTATTTATTCATCAATCAATGGCCCCTGGGCTGATTTCAGTTTAGCTATTCTGATAAGTGCCGCTATGAATTTGGGTACACAGGCTCTCCATTGTATGCTAACTTACATTCCTTTGGATATATGTCCAGGAGTGGTATAACAGGATCATGTGGTAGTTATATTTTCAGTTTCTTGAGGAAACCCCATACTGATTTCCATAGTGATTACACTAATTTATACTCCTACCAACAGTGTAAAAGGATCTTTTTTTCCCTAAATCCTTATCAGCTTTCGCTGATGTTCTTTTTTTTGAAGATAACCATTCTACCTTGCGTAGGATGGAGTTTTAGTGTCTTTTTCATTTTCATTTCCTTTATGGATAATGATGTTGAACATTTCTTGATATACATTTTTGCCATTTGTACTTCTGAAAACTGTACGATACACTTGTCCATTTATTAATTGGATTGTTCTTTTGGTGCTTAATTATTTGGAGTTCTTTATATATTCTGAATATTAATTGTTGCTCTTATTTTCTGAGCAACAGAAATTATTTTCTATTCAGAAAATAATTACCAATGCCTATATTTTCAAGGGCTTCCCCTATGTTTTCCTGTAGAAGTTTTAAAGTTTTAGGTATTAAATTAAAATATATGAACCACTTGAATTAATCTGTTGACGAGACTGTCTTTTCTCCAATATACTACTATAACTCCTTTATCAAAAATCAGATGCTGTAGCTGTGTGGGCTTGTTTCTGGAGCTTCTACTTTAATCCATTTTTTTGCAAGTCTGTTTTTGTGCCAGTACCACACTGTTTTTGTCACTCTAGCTCTGTAGTATAATTCAAAGTTTATATTGTGTTAACTTCAACATTACTTCTTTTCCTCAGAATTACATTGGCTATTTGGGGTCTGTTGAACTTCCCAATAAATTTTAGGATTGATTTTTCTATATCTGTGGAAAATGACATTGGAATTTTATGGCAATTGCATTTACTGTACAGGTTGCCTTTGGTAATATTGCCATTTTCACAATATAATTCTCTCAATTCATGACCATGACAGGGCTTTCCATCTTCTAATGTTTTCTTCAATTTCTTTCTTCAAATTTTCATAGTTTTGATAATAGAAGTCTTTTACCTCTTCTTAACTAGGTTAGTTCTTAAGTATTCAATTCTTTTGAGGCTATTGTGAATGAGATTTTTTTATTCCTTTGCCTGTTCATTATTGGAATATAGAGAAGTTACTGACTTAATTTATGTTGATTTTGTTTTCTATTTCTTTGACTAAGGCACTTACCAATTATAATAGTTTTTGGTGGAGTCTTTGTGATCTTTAAATATAGGATCATATCATCTGCAAGTAATGATAATTAGACTTCTTCTTTTCTAATTTGTATTCCTTTTTATTGCTTTCTCTTATGTTACTACCCTAAGACTTTTGGAACTATATTGAATAAGAGTGGAGAACATGAAATCTCATGCTTCATTCTTGACTTTAGAAGAAATGGTTTCAATTGTTCAGCATTTAGAATGAAGTTGACTATAGCTTTATCATAGATAGCCTTAATTATGTTTAAGTATGCTCCTTCTATTTCTAATTCCTTCAGAGCTTTTATCATGAAGGGATGTTAAACTTTGTCAAAGGATTTTTCTACATTTATGGTGATGATCATGTGATTTTTTTTGTCCTTGATTCTATTTCTGTGCTGTATTACATTTATTGATTTTTGTATGTTAGTTAAACCATCCTTGCATCCCTGGAATGAAATCAACTTGATCCTAGTGTATGATCTTTTTAAAGTGTTGTTAAATTCAGTTTCCTTATATTTTGTTGAGAATTTTTGCAGCTATACACATTAAGGAAATTGATCTATTTTCTTTTTTTGTCACGTCATAACTGGTTTGGGGATCAGGGCAATACAGACTTCATACAATGAGTTTGGTAGTGTTTTAAGGAATAATTTGAGGAACATTGGTGTTATTTCTTCTTTAAAGTCTTGGTGGAATTTGACAATGAATTTATTTTGTTGGGAGACTTTTAGTACTGCTTCAATTTTATTTTTACATATCTGTTTATGTGGTTTATAGTCTCTCGGCTCAATTTTGATAGGTAAGATATATCTAGAAAATTATTTATTTCTTCTAGATTTGCCAGTCTATTAGAATATAGGTATTCAAAGTATTTCCTAATGGTCTTCTGAATTTCATTGGTACCTGCTGTGATAGCTCCTTTCTCATCTTTAATTTTATTTATTAGTGTCATCTCCCTCCTTCTTTTGCCTGGTTTGACTAATAGTTTGTTAATGTTTGTCTTTTCAAGCAATCAACTTTTTGTTTCATTGATTCTTTTAGTCTTTATTTCATTAATGTCTGCTGTGGTCTTTATTACTTCCTTCCAACTGCTACTTCTGTGTTTGGCTTGCTTTTGATTTTCTAAAAGTGTGAGGAAACATCATTAGGCATTTATTTCAGCCCTGATATTCTCTCTCCAATTTGATCTAGTCTACTTGAAAAGCTTTCACCTGAGTCTTTTATTTGACTAATAGAGCTCTTCATTTGATTTTTTCAGAATTTCTATATCTTTATTAAATGCTCATTTCATATCCTGCATTGTCTTCCTTATTTCTGTCAGCTGTTTATTTTGTATCCTCTTTGAATTCTTTTAGATATTTATGGGCATTTATTTACTTTGAATCCTTTGGAGTGCATATACATATCCTATGTGATTTTATTGATCATTCTTCTCATCATTTTTTTGAATTCAATATTTGAGATTTCATTAACTTCCCTATCATTCAAATTCTCTATTGTGGGATTATTGTTTTTAAGGTGTTATATTGTCTTTTTTCATATTTCTTTGTGTTTCTACATTGAGATTTTCTCATATGAGGTCAAGGTTGTAGTTGGAAGTTTTAATCACCATGTCTTTCAGTTGAATTATTCTCTATGTTCTAGCAGGACTGGGTAGTAGCAGTTGTTGTAGTCTTTCTTACTACTAGCATATAACTCAGCAGTAACAAATTCACCAATTAAAAATCATACCAGATATTTGCATGAAGGAAGAAACAATTGGAGACATCCTGCACCCCTAATAACATTATGTACAAAAGGGACTAGGATTCTTATATGGTATACTAGAGGTTTCAAAAGATATTATAAGGGGTAAGATTTAAAATTAATTAGTAAAAATAAGAGGGGTTGAGGAAAGGTAAGTAGGAAGATGGAGAGAAAGGGGTGAGGTGTGTGGAGTGAAGGCAAACAAAATAAGAGTGTGGGGGAATATAGCTTAATCACTGAGGAGGAACATGCTTCAGTTGGGGATTGCAAAAGACAGAATAACTAAGAATTTTTAAACAGAAAAGAAAGAATAAGCTACCAATAGAAAAATTTATAAAACAGAACTAGAAAAAAACATCAGTATTTCTTCCTTGTTGAGGAGGAGTGTGTATGCTGGGAGTGTTGCAGTCTTTCAGTTCAGTTGTTGTTCTCCTCTAATCTCTGATGTTCAGTCTTCTATCTCTGTTTCTTCTGTATTTTACTTATGCATCCTCTCTGGACCCAGGATTTATTAGTTTCCTCTCCACGTGCAGCCTGGGTGTGGTGTTCTGTGGTCATCTATGGCTGTGGACCAGGGGCATCAGATGGAGTGAGGCAGGGCAGGTCCTGTGGTGTAGCAGTGATTCTCAGAGGTGGGCTGCTTTAGGGGATGGAACAGCTATGTCCCACTGCAGGTGTTCTGGTGACTATGGGGTGGATCCAGGCATGGGAAGTAGCATCTGGGGGGAAGAGAGAGGAAAGAATCTCTGAGCACAGCTTATGCTTCAGGGAACACTCTGCCATGTGCACCCACCCTTGTAGCCCATACCTTGTCCTGCACAGGAGATTCAATGGCAGCTCTGGCTTGTTCATATTAAGGTTTTCAGCTATGCCTCCAGTTTGATGTTTCATTTCCAGAACATTGGACTGATAGCTCAAACTATCATTTAAACAGATAGTATTATGTAGAATTAATATTCTGGAGTAGTTAATACCAAGAATAGCCATACATTAATAAAATAACCAACAAATACTCACTAAACAAATATATATCAATGACCTAAAATGTATTCTTTGTAATAGTTCCAATGAAAAAATTATAAGCTATGTAAGTAGTTTTATTTTTAGAACACATATTTTAGTAATAAAATCAGAAACTACATCATCAAAAATTATGTATGAATTTGTATTCTATTTACACACAGATAAAGTTGAGCATGGAATACATATAAACCACATTGTAATAGGAGTTTGCATGTGTATAAGGTAAAGTTCAAATAGTCTATTTCAGTTTGAATAATGAAATCATGAGATCACATGTTTAGGATTGTATACATACTTTTGATTACTAAAACCACAGTATTTGGAGGTTTATGGTGTCAGGAGTAATCATAAAAACATTGTGCTTGCAATTTCTAATTGAAATCCTATTAGAAAGATGGATATTCTTCTGTCTTTTAAGAGGGAAGACTCAGAAGAAGAATATAAGGCTTCAAGTCAGCCTTACATTCTGGGGGGTTCAGTTGGGGTGGGATCAGGTGTTATAAACAGATATAAAAATTCATTCATCACCAAGGTCATGATCTCTGCTAGTGCTGTGATTGTTTACATTGGGCTTCATTGTGTCAACAGCAGAGTGTAATGGTTACTTGTATTTGTCATCTTGATTGGCCTAACAATGTCTCATAGCTGGGAAAGCATTAGTTATGTGTATATAAGACCATCTCCCAGAGATTAGCATTTGAATCAGTAGAGTAAAAATATCTGCCTTCCCCAAGGTGGATGAGCATTATCGAATCCTTTAAGGCTCAAATAGATCAAAAAATGTGGAAGATGGGCAAATTTTCTCTCTGTGTTTCAGCTGAGACATCCATCCCCTTCTGCCTTCAGATGCCAGAGCTCTTGGTTATTTGGCTTTTAAACTCAATCCTGGATTTATATAATCCACACTCTCTAATTCCAGTTTCACATTTTTTCTTCATTTATACCACTAGCTATTTTAGATTTACAGCTTGAAGACAGCAAATCATGGGACTTCTTGGCCTCCATATATAATCCCATGAGAAAATTCCATAGCAAATCTCTTTATATATGTGTATAGGTAGATAGACAGATGATAAAGGTATAGGGAGATATAAAGATATGGATATACAAATATGTAGAAAATTGTTTTATCTGTATCTATGGAGATTAATTATAAGAATTGAGCCATGGAATTATGCTGTCTCACAAGATAATGCTTATTGTTATATGGTTAGCTATTATATCTAGATTAACTTTATATACATATTTCCTGGCCCTCCTTCTCTGGAGAACCCCAATACAGAGACCTTATTCTTGATCCAGAGCCTGACACCCCCCTTGAAGGCCTGACCACAGTCTCCACAAGAGTTCCCTGGATGCCTCACCTGAGCTCCTCAGTTGTCTCACTCACAAATTAGTGTGCTTACTTCCCACCAGTTGGAGCTGCTCTTCAAGCATCTCAATGTGAAGTGAGGCTGTGCATCTCCGTGGAGCACCTACAGTGCTTGAACAAGATAAACACAAGAATTGGAAGGGCCCACTACTGCCTAACCATTAAATGAAAAACAGAAGCAGTATCCAGTGAGTTCAGAATAAGACTCACAAGGAAAAAGAATGAAAAGATATGTATACATATATATATATATTCCAATTTCTGTGCTGCATGTTTTGTATATGTTATCTTACATAAACTTTATATCAACCTCATTTTTACAAATATGCAAACTGTACCTCAGAGAGGTTTAGTGATGTGTCAGTTAGTTGCTGACAGAACACTGATTTAAACTAAGAACAATCTATATTCTAATCTTTCCCATATCTTATGTTACCCTGCCAGGAGTTAGTGAGAATTTACTTAGTCAGGAGATTGCTTCCAAAATGAGCAGTTGTGGATCAGCTGGGCCCCAAGGACCAAGAGGCATGTGAAATGGAAGATTCCTTGTGAACCAGTGCAAATTCTCCAAACAGCTCCCTGAGCTCTGAAGAAATCATCACTCAACTACTTCCCAAGAAAATTGTTTTGTGCTCATTTACAGACTTTTAAAGATTTGAACCCAAAATAAAAAGCAGGTTATTACTAGCTTCCAGAGGAAAAGGAAAATGAATTGCTAGTGTATTGAATAGTCCATGAGACTCAGTGTATCCAATATACCTAATCTTCTTCTCAGTAAAGTACCTCAGGGTAATCTTTATACACAACTCTCCTTGTTTTTTGACAAGCAAATCCATTAACCCAGCTGGTATGGATTGCATAAGGAGTCCACAGTCGAGGCAAAGAGGAATAGTGATGGGTTAGTTTTTATTTTTAATTTTTGTTGGTTCTAGAGTTTGGGTTTTATGTTTGCCTTGCAGGTGCTCTACCTGTGAGTCACTCCCCTATTACCAGCCTATTTTTTGCTTTAGTTATTTTTCAGATAGGGTCTCATTTTTTTTCTACCCATGCTGGTCTCAAACCTTGATCCTGTAACTTAAGGCCTCTTGAATAGTTTAGATTATGGGTGTGAAACACTGCACCCAACTGTGATGAGTTAGTTTTTTTGTTTTGGTTTTCTAAAATTTTCATCAGTATATAATAGTTATACAGGGGATTTCATTGTGATATTTCCGTGTATGCATACAATGTACCCTGGTTTGGTTCATTCCCTCCATTATTCTCCCTCTTCTCTTCTCCCTCCTTAAAGTGACATCCATAGCTTTCAATGGTCCATATTCATACACATGTAGAAAATACATCAATCATATTCACCCTCCTTTAGCCTCTTCATTTACCCTCCTCCCCCTTACCTGTACCCTTCCCTTAATATGGCCTGTTTTACATTCTATCCTTCGCTGTTTAAGTGTCCCCAGGAGATTTAGCAGAAGATTGTCACAATGCCCAGTGGGTGTGCTCTGACAATGGATAGTGAATAACATGCTTTATCAATTACTATGTTTTGGAGAATGCTGGTTATCAATGAAAGATGGGGAGGATAGAGAGAAAAGAAACAGGCAGGATCAGAGAAAAGTAGAGCTGTGAGTATAGTAAAATTATTAGGGAAGATAGGTACATCCTTTAACAGTATGCAAAATAACTAAATTAAGCAAACTGGTATTAAGCTTCTCAAGTTTTGTTGCTAGTAGGATAATGACACCTATTGTTTCCTGTGGTCTGTGTGTCAGGCACAGTGCTATGCTTTGGCAACCATTGCCAAACCTATTGCATTCAGTCTTTTTACTGAATATCCCTAAAGCTTCTCTGCTTTCTGAATGGTGATGAATACCATTTCCACTGGTCTAAGACTTGACCTTGACATTATTGAGACAGATGTCTATGCTTATTGGAAACCTGGAGCATCCTTACTAATCTCCTCCATCTGAAGCATAGAAGCATATTTCCACTTCTAAAACCTGAAGTTTCCTAACATACTGGGAATTGACAACATAAAAGAAAATCAGCCAAAGCATACGATGCCCAATTGGTTGCTATCACTGTTCCCTACATGAGTAATGAATCAGTTAAATCCTTCAATGTCTCAAGAAATCACCATCTGTTCTTTAGTCTTTAATGGATATAAGAGAGGTTTTAAGAAATCTCCAATGGGAAACAATTCTGGTGCTCGTGAAAATCGGCTGGCAGATTAGTGGGTCAGTCAAGCAAGCAGATGGTGTCAGGGCTATTCAGCATCTTAGGCAGCTGCTGTCCAACCTGGGAAAGGTGACCATTTCCTCTTCCACCTGAATCACAGTTAGTTGCCAGACCCACTCAAGCTCCCTGCATTTCTGCATCGCATTGCGAATTTATTCTGGACACAGGATGTGAGAGTTGGGAAATGAATACAGCAGGAGACACAATGCATCCTTCAACTTCAGCCTTACTGAAGAGGAGAAACACACAGCAGGACATAGAGGGCACAGAGAGGAAACAGCAAGGCAAGGCTTCATATTCTTAGTAAAGCAAAGCAAAACTTCTCCAACTAGTCAGTAATTCCAGATGGCAAGTTTATATCTGGCTTTAGGCATTTTGATACAGTGGGGAAAGACAAGGATTTGATGAACAGGTAAAGGAAAATAACCATTTTCATAGGATGTTTTAGCTCTTGTGGGCAAGATCTATGCCATATTTACTTACCTCATTTCTTGACTCTACAGAGTAAGTAGAAGATATTTTCTGATCTTCTATCGGTTATAACTCAGGACTTCAAAAAGTCTTGTACAGAAAGCATGTTATACCTTCAGCAATTCTAAAAACGGTTTTGGCCCCAGGCATAATTATGAAGTCAATAAAGTTAGATTTCATCATGCGTTTTATTGTTCTTGTTGTGCTTTCTCACTATCAATGTTTGTATGAATCTTGGACATCATGATTGTTGCACAGCATTGTAGGTCTTTCTTTCCTCTTGCCCTCCATGAACATTTGTGAATACCCACAACAGGCCATTCATTGTTCTAAGTTTTGGAGATTAGAGATAAAACAAAATCCAGACACTCCCCCTGTTCTTGTAAAACTTACATTCTAGTGTGAGAACCGATGTTAAATAATTGATTTCACAATTAATTGATCATTCCAAACTGAGAAAAGCCCTCAAAAATAAAGAGTTACAGTCAGCACAGAACACTAAAAGTTTGGGAAGTAAGGAGAAGGTACATCAAGGAGGAGGTGAGAGGAAAAAGAAAGTTTACCTGTGGAAATGACGAAGTTACACCTAAGCTGCAATAATAAAAGATTACTAATGAAAAACAGTCAAAGTCTTGCAGAAAACATTTCTCTAAATGAAGAGAAGGGCCTCTACAAAGATCTTCAGGAGAGAAGAATGGTGCAAAAACATCCCAGGGCTTGGACTGTGCAGAGTAATAGAATCACTTACTCTCCCTTTCATAATTTATTCTTCTTCAGAACATACTAACATATTATATACTTGTGTTTTACTACCTATAATAAAAGCTACTTACTTTAATTAAGATCTATAAGGAAAGAGATTCCTCTGCTTTGCATGTTTATACATGGAGATCCTAGAACATTCCTGCCACACAGTAGATGCTTGACAAATGTTTCTTGACTGATTTACTGGGCCCCAATGAGGCTGGGGTTCTTGTAGGCCATGCTACGAACTTTTTTATATACTTAGACTAGTAGGAAGGTAGTGGAGGATTCTATGTAGAGAAATGGGCATCGTTATTTATACATTCACTTATCCCATGTATTCACGGAACATACTTCTGATACAGATATCTTACCCAGCACTTTAGCATTCTAAGTCACATAGTGTCTTTTGTATCTCAGGAGTTTTGAGGTACTAGGCAGTCTAGAATTCTAAAAAGGTTAAAATTATCTAAGGAGAAATGAAGTTGGAGTCACAGACGGAAAAGAGATGGAACTTTTAGATAATAAGCCCCAAAGGAATGGGAGTGCTGGATGCCTAAGCCTGGACTATAGCTGTATCTAAAGCATATCAGAGACAATGACAGGATGTCAAAAGACCACAATTCAATGTGATTTGTGACTTAAAAAGTGGTGATTCTAGGAAATGTGTGCCTGTACTACATCTTAAAAATGCAGGCAGACTCAGGAGTAAGTTAGCTATGTTCACGTGTTAGTGTGCAAAGCACTTTTCTGTACTTAATACTTGTTTCATGTGTTGTTGATCAAAAGGAAAGGATAGGAAGCAGCATTTAATAAGTACCTACTACATGGCAGAAACATTTCTGCACTTAATCTTCACAACAAAGTGAAAGTTGCTTGCTGCATTATTTTCATTTCCAGATGAGAAGACAGAGCAGACAATGATCCCAAGGTCTTGTTTAGCAAGTGTCTGAATTGAAATTCATCCTGAATCTATTTGATGACTAAACACATACATTTTGTGCTACACCTTGTGCTGGAAGGAGGAAAAGGAACAGAGGAAAGAAGAGGAAGAGGTAGAAAAAGAATAAAGGAGGTGGAAGAAGATATGCAGTAGAGAGCTGGGGGTGAATCTCAGTGGTACAGCAATTGTCTACATTGTATGAAGCCCTGGATTTGATTCCAAACACTGAAATGACAAAATCAAAAACAAAAAAACAAAAAAAAATTCTGATTATTTTGCCTGGTTAGGTGGCACACACCTGTAATCATAGCACTCAGGAACCTGTGGCAGGAGGATCATGATATCCAGTCCAACCTGGGGTACATAGCAAGACTCTGTCTCAAAAACAAAACAAGCAACAACAAATATACCACTACCACCATCACCACTAATGGCTGCAACAACAAGCAGCAAAATGACCCATTAGTGAGGCTTGAGAAATCCTGGAAGGAGCCTCTAATTTAAGCTGAATTAAAAATTAAGCTAAGGAACAGTAAAGTGGTAAATTTGTGTGAGGCTCTCTGCCCAATACATAGAATTGCAGACACTTATAATCCAATGTGTTTGTTCCAGGAAATGAAAGCAAAACAAAACACCCTTTGAGTAGAAAAGAGAGATAACCACAGAATAAAGAAACCTTCAATTCTACAGGTATGCTGAACTGAGATGGCTGAATGAGGAAGTCAGAAATTTCTCAACACAGTTGCTGGCCTTGCCCTGTGAGTTCAGAATTGATTCCTTCCATCCCTAATGCACAGGTGGCTATAGCAAAAACACCATAGAATAGAGGCTTATAAGCACAAAAATTTATTTCTCACAGTTCTGGAGGTGGGAAGTCCAAAGCCAGTGTCTTTTGAGGGCCCAACTCCTACTTCATACATGGAGCCTTCTTGCTATATCCTCATGTGGAGGAACGAATAAATGAGCTAGCTCCTTGGGCTTTCCCCTCATATCCTATCACCTCACAAAGACCCCTCCTCCTTCTACAATTACCTTGGAGGTTAGGGTCTCAGTGTATGAACGTCAGGAAGTGCAGAAACAATTAGAACGTAACAGATGATATTCTATGATTCTGAATTAAATATAAAATAACCTGATCTTTGTGGTGGGGGTGATGTTTTTCAGCAGCTCTGAAATACACACTTTGTTTTTCTGTGAAGAAGCCACAAAGTCTCTGAGAATCCCACTCATTAAAGTGCTGTAGTCCATAGCCAGGGAGACAAACCTCTGGCAGTCACAATGACCTGCTGTGTAGAATTGAGGGACTTGTATGTCCTTACTGTCTAGATCTCACAGGTAATTTGGGAGCACAGTTGCTTTTGTTACAGAAATGAGGATTTTTATTGTTTGCCTTGCCAGATTCAGCAAATAAAAAACATAGTTAAATTTGAAATTCAGGTAAACATTTCCAGATCTTTTAAACCGTGAATATTTTTTTCATTTTTAAAATATGAATTTTAAATTGAATAGGTAATCCTGATTTTATCTACCTACTCTATTTTTAGTTCATCTGATTTCCGGGCACCTGCAGTCAGACTGAGAAACCTCTACCCAGGAGCAAAAGAAATCCTGACCTGGATCCTTGTGGAGTATGGAATGGCATGGCTTCACAGATTACCAGGATGAAAGAAGAGGGCATCCTTCTCCTTGGTGCTAGTGAGAGGCCATGCCCTGTGTGGTGGCTTTCAGGAGGTGAGTGGGATGCACACATAGTGAGCATAGAAGAAAGGAGGACTGGGGGCAGGCGGCAAGCTGACAAGATTTTTCTGTAAAATTAGATCAGCAAGACTGAGGGGCAGACAGAGAAAGAGGAAGAACCTGGGAAGTGGCTAGAGAGAAAAGGATATGATAGATGGGAGATTTTTTTAAATAGCCTATGATTAAGCTCTTAAGGTAGCTTTAAAGGTCACCGAGTTATTTTGAAAATAAAGATCCAAATGTGATTATTATAGAGAACTTTCTTTCAGGTACTCACAGCTCAGAACTCCCATGATCCCCAACAGAGGTAGGATTGGTGTTATACTAAGCCACCCTGTATACTAACTATATATCATTGAAGCAGAACTTTGCTGAAATAGATTGTGCCCAGTTGATTCCATGGCTTTCCAATCTGGTTTGTTCTGCTTGTTTCCTGCTAAAGGGTATCTTCTAGTATTACTTTAAAAAAGTATCAAAATCATCCAGAAAGTATAGAGCAATTGGAGCCATAATTATTTTGCCAAGTTGACCAAGCTGGTAAAGGGTTTCCTTTGCCAAACTTATTATTGTGTCTTTTACCCAGATGCTTCCCTTCTTATTCAGGGGGTTCCATACTGAATGTCATTTATTTGGTTAGTATCTAAGATCCAGAAGACATGACACCCTAAATTATTTCTAATTGTGAGATTATTTTTATACCAAACTTACATTTAGATTATAAGTATGAACATTGACTGTTTAGAAAATTATGAGAAAGAGAAAAAGGGAATAAATAGTGTGATTTATAAGCAATTATGCTGCTTACAACTTGCCTGTTGTAAGCAACAGTTGGATTTTTTTCTACTAATAATAGCATTACTCTAATTTGACTTCTTCCTGTTAGCTACGGTCTTAAAATAACTGAAGATTAAATGTTAGAAAATTAACTGATATGTCCAGCTACAAGAAGGGTGAGGAATCCTACAGTAGCAGAGTCAACTACAGAAACTGCCTAAAAACACTGAGGAGGACAAAAGCTGTACTTAGAGTTCTTTGTCTTCCCTTCAAAATGTCCTACTAAATGAAAAATAAAAACTTGAAAATAAATTCTGTAATAAAGAAAAAGTACTTAAAATTGTACTGTGGGGCCCAATAACACCTCACATACTATGGTACTAGTGTAGTACAATTTGTAATTTAAAAAGCAAATTTAAAATGTTGTCTATTTCCATTCATTTTCAAAGTAAAGCAAGGGATTAGCAGAATTAGAATCTGAGCTAGGGAGCCCCTCCCAAGATGACAGTCAATTGAGTTTCTGGGTCCAGGCAGTTCCTACACATTACACAGGATTTTAGAAATTATCGTCCCTCTTAAATGGGTGTGGATTAGGCATTCTTATGTTCCTCCTGTCAGAGGCAAGAGAAAGCCACTTTCCCAAGCTCACAATTCTGGCCAGTAATGGAAATGGGAAGGTCTCCCACCTTCTCTATATCTCAATTCCTTTATCTATATAATTTAGATTAGAATAACAAAAACGATAATAACGGACACATTGTGTAACAAGTTGAAGGTTTCAGTTTCATTCAACAGGCTTACTTCTCTTGATTTCCAAACCCACTTGAGAGGTTGGTATTATTCCTTTATGCTAAGGAAATTGAAAGGAAGTCACAGGATTATACAGTAAATGAAACACAACTACAAGAGACTCAGGACGTAGAAAGATCTACCTGGAACTCAATCAAGAAATTGTGCACAGAAACCATCTATAAAGCTCTGCTTTATATACCACACATGGTATTTATGAAGCTCAGAAATTAAAAGAAAATCACTAATTTGCCCTCATCATCTACCTTCAGTTTTATTCAATACACTAGCATTTTGTCGACTAGTTCTTACACGTGTGAGAGATTACTGTCTCATTTCATTATGCTTTTGCAGATTTTCTTACACTATAGGACCATCCTTCTCAGGCAACCAAGCACATCAGTATTAATAAGACTGGTCTCTACCACAGCTACCCTTCTCATTTTCTCTTGACTATGATCTACTTACATTCAAATATATCAATGAAATTCTCTCATGTCTTTTGCTTGTGTAATCCACTTTCACTCCAATAAAGGGTTCTCACTCTCTTCACCTGTTTGATTGAGCCTACTTCTTGGAAACTCTTTCCATATGTTCCATATATGGAGTGACTTGCTTTCTTCTCCAGAGCTTGTGAGCCTAATATATCTTTTAATTTTATTTTCCTGTCTGAATATAATTTCCACTACCAGCCATGTTGGAGTGATCCTCAAAAACCTCATCAGAGGTACTTACTCCCCCATTTGCAACACAGTACCCTTTTTAAGTCAGTGTTTTTCCACTGAGAGTTGCCACACAATGGAAGCTGTCTTTTCCATTGCCCAGCCACAGCTCTTCCATATCTATCATTCTGCAAGTTGATGAATGTTTCCATTTCTTGTGGACTGTCAGCTTTGTGGGCCTAGAACCTTTAAATACATTAAATCCTTTAATCACTAAAATAATGCCTCTAAGTATGTCAGACACTTTTCTTGGTAGGAAAATGAGGCTTTGCAGTCATGAAACAATAAATAATTTGCCTAAGTCACATTGCTCCAAAAGGTGGAGCCAGGAATTTAGTTTGGGTGTGCTTGACCCCAAAGTCAATTGTCTATTTCTAGTGAAGGCACTCTCTTTTCTCCTAGTCTTGTGACAGCAGTTATAAGAGGTTCACTACCCACATCTAGACTCACCACCTTAGTAGTTCTCATCTGTAAATTTGCCTGAGGTCTAGGAAATGAAGAAAATTATCAGTCTTCCTATGGTTCCTTTGACTTCTCAGATCACAAAGCTTGACTGAGAGGGGGTAAAACACCTTCAAATACAAAGAATACCTAAGGCATTTTAAAAAGCCACCACTCTTGATTGTAGGTGACACTGTAGAATTATTTTTATGCACAATTAAAGCATGTGCCATTTTTATAAGACTGATATCACACTGTATTGGTTCTCCCTTCCTGGTTATATTACCTTTCCCTCATTTTTTATTGCTTGAAATGGGTTATTGAACTATGTTTTCTCTGAAATCTTCCTCCAAATGACAAGAGTAAGGAACTGGACAGGGGTGCATTTTGAGAAAACTTGGATGAGAACTCCAAATAGATCCAGGCCATTCAGACAAAAAAGTATAAAGATAGAGCTAAAAAAAAAATGTGGGCTAGGTTAGCTGATTCCCACTCTGTTTTGTGAGATACATGAATGCCTAATATGCTAGGACTAGACTTATCCACCCAGAACTTGGTTCCAGCAGGTGCTGATTGTGAAAAAGTTACTATTCCAGAGAGTCTTGGCCTCACACCCCTTCTCAACACTGCTAGGATTTCTGAGGTGCAAAAGCTACCCAGGGTTGGAGAAGTCAACGAAAGCAACACGCCAAAATGAAAGGGACAGGCAAGCCCTTAATCACTGCAAGAGCCAATTCTCTGGGGCAAGATCTGGTGGGGCTGTCTAACTGATGATGGAACCCTAAGCACAAGCTCTTGCAGTTGCATGAACCAGGGGCCAAGAAGGAAGGAAAATTGAAAAGACTAGGAGTGAGAAGTACTGAGTACTGAGACAGTATATGGACAAGGATCTTCCCTTTCTGCTGCCATTCCACATGGACTCTGCAGAGGCACTTGAACATCTCCGGTCAAGACTACAGATTTAGATCTAGAACCTTGAATACAATAAATGCTCGCATGAGAAGGGTAGGAAGGCAAAGATGGGAAGATCATAGCTAGGCCAAAAGGGCCTTAGTTCTTTATTCAGCTCCCCGCCACAGCTCGAACTCCTCAGGTTGTGCACCAGGTATAACTCAAGAAGGGCACCTTCTTCCCTTAGGGCCTGTTGGAACAAGCCTTCACGGTTGCCCATGGTCAGGCCTGAGAAAAAATACCAAAGGGTTTTTATCTAGGAGCTGGGCTCCTGAGACATAGTCCTTCAGGGAGTCAGTATCAAGCAGCTGGGATTGGCACAAAAAATGAAACTAATTTGCCATCTTGTTCCAAGCAAAATTCATACACAAGAAAACTTATATTCTTTATAGCCTGCTATTTTGTCTCATTTTGTATCCACATTAATGCATGCTCTTGTCAAATTCCCCTCTTCACATAGGCATTTCTGTCATGGTTTTAAATTTTTTAAATTATTAGGTACTGGTTTTATAAAATTCATTTTTAAAATTAACCTGTGTTGTTTATAAAATCCCCAACATCTCTAGCTACTGAATTTTGGTAGTTGGCATAAGTAAATAAATTGTGTATGATGCTGCAGTATAATTGGGCTTTTTTTTTGGTTCAGAGTGATTGAATTTTTACACAGTTCAATTTGACTGTGACAGTGTGTGATACTGGGTTCCCACAGAAAGGATTATAGAAACTGTCTGTGCAGTAGCAGAGAATGATTATCAATTAATATTCTAAAAATAATACCTACCTGTTTATTTTGTCTCCAACTTCTAGAATTTTCATTTTTGTCTTGTTTTAGCACCTAGAATAGAGTTTGCAATATAGTAGGGTATTCCATTCATATTTGATGAATGAATAAGTGAAGAAAATTGCCACTATATAAAAAAGTTCTTTTCTTAAGTAAGTATTTTATATGCTACAATCAACAAAAATGCCAAATATGTGTTCCATATTCACATTGTACAGGAATGTTTGAGTGCAGGGAAAACAAAATCAAATGTTTTGCCAAAGTATGTGTTATGACCATCAATGATAATCATATTGCAGCCTCTGATACATGGCCGCCCTGGAGCCCTCACTAGACATCCTCATTGTTACAAGTCTACTATCCTGATGGCAAAGAGTCCTTCCTTGAACGAACTTTACTCAGGATCCCCTGAAATTTTTAAAGGAGGCTCACTTTTGGACTTTTGTGTTCAGCTGGCTGCTGTATGATTTTAGCTACAGTCCTGCTAAGTTAGTTTAACTGGAACTTGTATTTGATATCTGATCATGTTCTGATCACCCTGGCCTGGCTTCAGGACGAACTCTTCTTGGACATTATAGCCACAATGTACCTTTATCCTTCATGTTTCTCTTAGCAGTTTTCCATCCAGTGACACCAACTTTGCTCCTCAACTATCTTACTTGCCCCTGCTGTATTCAGAACTAACCTCATCCTATACTGAGATCTCATTTCCTCTAATGCAATAGTCCTGAATAAAATCTGTCTTTGCACTTTATTCAAGATACAGCCTTCCTTTAACACTACAACAACTAGGAAGGAAGACAGCACTTTTCATTTCCAGAGGCTATAATTTCTCAAATCATTAATTTTATTATAAGAATGCACACTGAAACAGAGCAATATTTGAAGATGATAAGAAGAAATAGTAGAACAAGTTATTCTTGTACTGGCTTGAATCATGGATGTCTAACCTAAATGGACTCGTATATTCTAATGTCCCTTTTTTATTTTGAATTCAAGGATGTTATTTCTCTCTAAAAGGACAGAAATGGCTATATCACATTCTGATTTTATCTCTGCATACTCATGGTGTGCTGATCTCTCAAAGGTACTTTACTGAACTCTGCTAATGGGCTTGTGTCAGCAGATTCACACTGGGTACCTTGAAACTTAATCTTTCAAAATTCAGCCTCACAATATTTCCCTGGCAAAGTTATGTATCCCCTGTTACTTGTATACTGCCATGATTTTAGACTCCTAGTTATTTGCAGAGGTTTCCCAGTGGATTTACTATGTCACTGTTATTTAAGCAGTGACATACTCATTCCTGATGTTCATTGCATGAAGACTTTCCAGAGGCAGAATAGGCAATGTAATTTCTGAGTTTCAGGGGCACAGTTATTAACATTACTGAAAGCATAAAACCAAGTTCACAATTTAAATAATGGCAGTTGTTAATAACACTACAAAAAGTCTTGTAAATTACCTCTGAAATATTTTTATGCAGCTATATAATTGATTTCTATGGGCCAATGTTGTTTGCTGGGAGTGTGACTCACCTGCCTGGAAGGCATGAGGCATTTAGTTCAAACCCCAGCACCATTAAAAATAAAAAGAAATAATGCAAAGGGGGTTCATTGTGATAATTTCATAGATGTATAGTATAGTTTACTTTGAATGAGTTCATCCCCTGTATCCCCTTCCTCATTACCTCCCCTCTTCAATCAGTATTTGGTAGGTTTCATTATGCTATCATTAGGTAGATAGATGATAGATAGATACATAGGTATATATATAACATACTTCAATTTTTCTTTACTCTCCAGCACCCTCTCCTTCCCCTCTCCTAGTAACTGCCTCCCAGACAGTCCCTCTTTTACACTTATGTCCCAAGTTTATCATCCTCATCATCATTTTAGGTCTATATAACACATATGAGCAATGCCATTCAATATTTGGCTTTCTGAACTTTCAACATGACGATCTCCAGTTCCATCCACTTTCCTACAAATGACATAATTTTATTCTTTCTTATGACTGAGTACAATCATATGTATATATGCATTGTTTATACCTTGGGCACCTAGGCTGATTCCATAGTTTGGCTACTGTGAATAGTTCTGTGACAGTTGATTTAAACTCCTGCAGATATATGCCCAAGACTGGTATAGTAGGGTCATAAAGTAAGTCTATTTTTAGTTTCTGTTGAAAAAAATCTACTCTTATTCTGATAAGCTTTCAATATTCTTTCTTAGTTCTGTATATTTAGTGTTTTAATTATAATATGTCAAAGGGTGTTCATTCCTAAAATTGCCTGTTTTATGTTCTAAAAGCCTCCTATATGTGAACAACCCTGTCTTTCTAAAGATTGAGGAAGTTTTATGCTATTATTTTATTGGATATATTTTCTGTGCCTTTAGTTTGCATTCCATTTCTCCTATGCCCATGATTCATGCAGCTCTGGCTCATGTATGTGCCCTTCAAATTTTGTTAATATCTTTTTCTTTGTCTTTATCTGATTGATCTAATTCCTCTACTTTATGTCAATCCCGGATACTCCAGTTTCTACTCATTCTATTCTACTAATAAAACTTTCAAATCATTTTTTTTCTTTGGGTTATGGAGCTTTTCATTTCTAGGATTTCAATTTTATATTTTTTTCAGGATTTGTATATCTTTATTGAATTCATCTTTCATATCCTAAATTGTCTTTCTCATTTCATTCAGCTGTTTTGTTCTGAGTTCATTCAACTATTTATTTGTATCCTCTTTGAATTAATTCAGATGCTTATATGATGTCCTATGTAGTTTCACTGAACATTCTTGTCATTGTTCTTTTGAGTCCATTGTTTGAAATTCCATCCACTTCACTAATGTTCAAGAAATTTATTGTAGAATTGTTCATTTTTTTTTTGATTGTAGTGGAGTTTGAACTCAGAGCCTTCCACTTGCTAGGAAGGTACTCTACTGCTTGAGCCCCTCGGCCAGCCTGAATTGTTCACTTTTGAAGAAGACATGTTGCTTTGTTTAGCTTTATTACTTTTGTTTCTATTTTTTTATTATTATTATTTTATTATTCATATGTGCATACAAGGCTTGGGTCATTTCTCCCCCCTGCCCCCACCCCCTCCCTTACCACCCACTCCACCCCCTCCCTCTCCCCCCCATCCCCTCAATACCCAGCAGAAACTATTTTGCCCTTATTTCTAATTTTGTTGTACAGAGAGTATAAGCAATAATAGGAAGGAACGAGGGTTTTTGCTGGTTGAGATAAGGATAGCTATACAGGGCATTGACTCACATTAATTTCCTGTGCATGTGTGTTACCTTCTAGGTTAATTCTTTTTGATCTAACCTTTTCTCTAGTTCCTGGTCCCCTTTTCCTATTGGCCTCGGTTGCTTTTAAGGTATCTGCTTTAGTTTCTCTGTGTTAAGGGCAACAAATGCTAGCTAATTTTTTAAGTGTCTTACCTATCCTCAAACATCCCTTGTGTGCTCTCGCTTTTATCATGTGCTCAAAGTCCAATCCCCTTGTTGTGTCTGCCCTTGATCTAATGTCCACATATGAGGGAGAACATACGATTTTTGGTCTTTTGGGCCAGGCTAACCTCACTCAGAATGATGTTCTCCAATTCCATCCATTTACCAGCGAATGATAACATTTCGTTCTTCTTCATGGCTGCATAAAATTCCATTGTGTATAGATACCACATTTTCTTAATCCATTCGGCAGTGGGATTTATGAAAACAAGGCCAAGTCACTGGTTGGAAGTTTTAATCTTCAGATGAAATAGTCTCAGTGTTCAGGCAGGACCATATAGTGACCTAGTTAAGGTGCTATTTCTCTACCACTAGACTAGAGGTGCAGTTCAGTAGCCCAGCATTCGGTCACATGCTCAGGACACCAGGCCTGACCCTAAACACTGCTTAGATTGAACTAAACTGGCTGGAGTCTCTTATAAAAGGGCTAGTTATCCAGTTCTGGGCTGCTTTCACTATAGAAGATTCCCTTCTTTGTGTACTGTGAACTTCTACTGGAAATAGAGTGCTCTCCAGCCTGTGGGCTGGGCAGGTTTCCACTTGCTCCACATATGTGTCCTTAGGGGCAGTACGTGTTCAAGCATTGGAGTGAACCCCAAATGCATCAGAGAGTAGGGAGAGCAAACAGAGCATTGAGTACTGCCCTGGCTAGGGGAGAACTGAGGGACTTTGTCACTCTGCTGCTGATCTCAGTGCTTAAATACCCTGCCTGGCATTTCACCTCCCTACTGGGAGGAGGAAGCTATGGAAGTTTTGTGATTCAGAAGGTCTGAACTCTGGACCCTCAGTCCTGACCATCAGCAAACAAACATGGGGACATTGTTCCTCAGGGAGTGTGTCTCGGTGGTTTCAGCCCTTGCATGACAATTCACCTCCTTGGCAGAAAACAGACTGTGGATATATGATTTGGAAAGTCTGGGCTTGGGGATGTGACCTGCAGTCAACACAGGCAGCTAGGAATCAAGCCCTGGAGGTTGAATAATGAGCTAGACACAGGCTTGGTGCTTTGCTTCTGCCAGTAATTAAGGGGTTGGAACTCTATCCTCAACAGTGAGGGAAGGGTTTGAGGGATCCCTCTACTGCTCAAACTTCACATCTAACCCTCTGCCTCTTCTTGACTACCTCTTTTGGTTATCTACCAGTCACACACTGTTTCAGGATGTCCCAAGAACTCTAAACCATAATAATTCCTTGTTTTCAGGTCCCTGGAATATCTGTCTCAAACAATAGGCCCTCTCTCAAAATGGGACCTTGCTATTATCCTCTGAGTTAAGGAAACTGATAGAAAGTCTTTCTTCACCAAGGCTCTTGCACAATAGAGCAGGCACTGCCTTACCAAATTCCCACAGGCTTGTGAGAGGTATAGGCTTACCATAGGGCTGTAATTGCCAGTCTGTCATTGGGGCCATCTGGTTTACCTTGTGATGGCATGTTTGGATTTCTCCCTCCTAGGAAGTTGGAACCATTTACTACTTTTCTCTGTTGCCTTAGTTTTTTTATGACTTTCTGTTGTCCTGCTACCTCTTTCATGATTCTCATTGCTTTTCCTCTCTTTTTCTCTTCTGAATGTAGTATTTTCAGTGTTACCTGACTTTTCTCATTAACAGACTCAAAATGGTAAACACTTCTAATCCTCCATCTTTCTCCACTAGACTCTTTATATTTGATTTTGATATGACTTTGTATCTATAAACCATGACAAATTCATTGATTACTTCTTATAATATTTATGCTGATTCTTTTGAAATTCCTATGTACATTCAATAATTTAGTCAAGAAATAATGATAATTTAGTTTCTTCTTTTCCAGTTCTTAAATGTTCATTCTTTTGTGTTACTACACTAGCTGTATTCTCCAGAAGAATGTCAATTAAAAGTGGCAAAATGTACTATGCCTCACTTCGGAACAAAAAAAAGAAGAAAAATGTTTTCAACATTTCAAAGTTACTATATTACTTGCTGTAAATATCTTTTGTATCAGATTAGGAAAAGTTTTCTTCTGTTCCTGCTTGCCTTGTTTTCTAAAAGTTAACATTATTCACATTATGTATGGATGGTAAATTGTATCAAAGGTGGGTTTATTTTCAACTGTGGAAATTACGTTTAGCCAATTTTGCTGTACTAGAACGACCCACGTTGGTTGTCATATGTTATCCTTTTAACATATTTTGGATTTGGTATAATTTTAATGTTTATGTGATATTATGTATACTCCAAGTGAACTTTCATTCATTGTCTGTGGTGTAAAGAAGTTTTGCTATCAAAGTTAGCCTGACTTAATAAACTAGTTGAAGATCCTTTATTCTCTTCTTTAGAAGGTTCTTTAAGATTAGCATTATTTCCTCCTAAAAATTTATAGGTGAAAACACCTTTATAAGCACTATTTCTTAGGAGCAAATTATACATTCAATATACAGGTACATTCAACACATTCAGTATAACTAGCCATAGGGTTCTTCAGATGTTATATTCCTTCTTCTGTGTCCCAGAGTACATAGAAGCAAGAGAGGCTTTGGGGGGTAATGGGTATTTGCTGTATCCTGGTGTTGAAGTTGGTTTAGCTAATCCATGCACGTGCCAAAATTCAGAGAACTTTATAAGCAACAAACAACCCCAGGTTATGAAGCTTCATCCGTGGGGTTTCAGATCTTTCTGAGAGGGACTCATTTCTGAAGCTCACCCTGTATATCTCCTGTTGTCTCAAGTATTTTGAAATAGGTTTGGTTGTTCTGGGTCTCAGCTCAGAAATTTTCTCATGAAATTTCTAAAAAAGATCTTATTCTAATTAAAATTCTGATGTACTTAATTCTTGGTTCAAACCCTTTTCTTTCATTATTGTCCAGTGGACTTTGCTTTAGCTCAAATTATTCATTGCTCAGCATCTAGAAACTCAACCTCTGAACCAAATCTTTTTCTTGTATTCATTTGATTTTCCCATCTGGCCAAGCCTCTAGGCATTTTATAAGGTATTATTCTTTCACAACATGAAAAAAGAATCTTACAATTCTTAGAAATTAAACTGCCTTCAAACTCACATGTGCCAAACATGTGACAATCAGATAATTCCAAAAAGTTTCTGAAATTTTATGGATATTTTAGATAAACTATAAAATCAAATGTTGGAATAAGTATATTAAAAATGATAGGTTTAATGGAGTGTAGGATCCATGAACCGCCAACACAAGAACTATATTAAGGTCATTATGCAGCCCCATCTGTTCTAAAATGTGGGACTCACAGAATAAAGACAACCATAAAAATGATAATGAGAAATCAATGAAAAAGCCAAATTTAGTGACCCTAAGATAGTTTTTACCTTTTTTTTAAAAAAATGCTTTTTCTATAAACTTCAAACAATGTTCTAGTTGAAAATTTTAACCTATTAGATTTTTCTTGCATGTGGAGAAAAGAAAAGGTTTTGGTTATAACTTAATAAATCGAAAGGAGCTACAAAGATATGAAAATTTTCTGGCTCTATTCAGGATTTATGCAGAATAACATGAAGAGTGGAGCACAGAATTTTTCTTAATTAGTCAGTTCTGTGTTTTAATTTTCCACTTGGGGAAAATTGCCCACAGGTAAAAACTTAACAACAAAAAAATTTTCCTTGTAAAATTCACGCACACAAAATATATGACTGCCTGTACACATATTGACAAATATAGGGTAGGAGCCCATAATCCCATCCTCGATGTCAAATCTGAATATAACTACCTGCCTTATAAGAGCACTGGGTTTTTGCTTTGCTTTGTTTTACTAGCTATTAAACACAATATCTTCTAGGCTTTAGCTGTTTCTTCAAATACTGTTTAATAGCTTTGAAAATAAATTGATCTGAAGACTTTTTGTGTGAAGTCATATGATATAACTTAAAAAATTGGCCTTTGTTCCTGGTCTCAGAGCTCCTACAACACTGAGAATTTTCTGAGTGATAAGAGTGTCTTATGTTCTAAGAGGATGATTTGCCCACAATAAGAAAAATTCATTAATGTGAAAATAGCATCTCAAATAACACTGTCCACTTTTTAACTAAAGGCACTGATGATTCAGTAGTTTGTCTGATGGTTAATCTATTATTGACAAAAACAAATTTGTGAAAGAATACCATGTGGATTTACCATTAAGTCATCCATCTCAAGTGAGTTGTCAGTATAATTATTCTGGGACACAAAACTTAAATTTAAGTTGGTTGATTTAAGAGTGAGAAATCTATTTGTGAGTTAGGTGCTACAAAAAAACAAGCCAACTTTACCAAATATCAAGTTAATATGTTGTATGCAGAATGCATACTTATGGAGCACTGGAAAAACAAAGCAATAAGGTTTGTATTTTATTTAAAAATCTTTTAGTTTTTATTTATTTATTTATAAACCTGGGGTTTGAACTCAGAGCCTGATGATTGCTAGGCAGGTGCTTTACCAAGTAAGTCACTCCATTGGCCTAAACATTAGCTATTAAAAACATGTTAAAGATTCACACTTACTTCTTTCCCTATACAGAAGAAAAGTATAAATATCACAAAATTTGCTATGTTATGAAAAAAAAAACCCAGAGAAATAAAGTATATGATTTTTTTCAAAAACAGAAGAATGTCTTATTTTATTCATACTGAATCCCTTTCAACCACACCTGAGCTTATGCTAATGAGATAGGCCCTAGGTAGTTTCAAGATGGGGGCTGTGTGATTGGAGGAAATTTTAGCCTCATATCTCTATTGCCAGGAAGAGGGACGAGACTGGAGTTTGAGTTCAGTCACCAATGACCAATTGTTTCATCAGTCTTGCCTATGTAGGGAAGCATCCATAAGTACCCCTAACTGTTGATGTTCAGAGAATTTCTAGGTTTGTGGACACCAAGGTTCTTGGAGAGAGTTGTACATGGGGAAGGCACTGAAGCTCTGTACTCGTACTCTCCCACCCCCACACCTTGTCATGTGCATTTCTTTCACTTGGTGGTTTCTGAGTTGTGTCCTTTATAATCAACCAGCTATAGTAAGATAAATTCTTTCTCAAGGTCTGAGAGTTGTGTTAGAGAATCATTGGACTGCGAGCACTGGGTCATGGAAACCCATGAACTTGCAGTTATTCCTACAGAAACGCAGGTAGGTTGGCACCTCCGTTTTGACTGACATAGGAGTAGGGGCAGTCTTACAGGACTGAACCATTAAACTATGGGATGTGGTTCAACTATGGATACTTAAAAAAAAAACTTTTTATTGTTGTGCTAGGGGTACATTGTGGCATTTTCAAAGTTTTTACAATATACCAAATATAGTTGAATTCACCTCTTCCATCCTTCTCCTTTATATCCTTTCCCCCCATTATTGGAAGAGTTTCAATAGGTTTCATTTTTCCATTTACATACAGGTGTACACAGTATTTGCACCACATTCACTCTTTTATACCCTCTCTCTATGGGTACCAACACCCCAGAAAGGACATGTTCTGCCCTCCTGTTCTCCAATTTGTAAAAGAAAAAAATGACATTTTTGTTTGTTTCAGATAGTGATATGGGGAGTTTCTTTGTGACATTACCATGTAATGCATTTGACATGGATAGGTTTGTTTCCTTTTTTTTTTCCTGTCTACCTTAGGCCCTTTTTTGCAGTGATTTCAAGAGATTTAAAAATTCTATATTCATTCTTGTATAGGAATTACATCAATCATATTCACCTTCTTAGCTTCCTTCTTTAACCCTCCCTCTGTCCTATGTGGCCTCCCCTTAGTGTGACCTATTTTTCATGATATTGCATATATTTTTATTAAAACTATATTCCACAGGATCTTAATATCAGACCACAAACTCTAAAGTTGATACAGGAAAGAGTAGGAAATACTCTGGAGTTAGTAAGTATAGGTAAGAACTTTCTCAACGAAAACCCCAGCAGCACAGCAACTAAGAGATAGCATAGATAAATGGGACCTCATAAAGCTAAAAAGCTTCTGTTCATCAAAAGAAATGGTCTCTAAACTGAAGAGAACACCCACAGAGTGGGAGAAAATATTTGCCAGCTATACATCTGACAAAGGACTGATAACCAGAATATATAGGGAACCTAAAAAACTAAATTCTCCCAAAACTAATGAAACAATAAAGAAATGGGCAAGTGAACTAAACAGAACTTTCTCAAAAGAAGAAATTCAAATGGCCAAAAAACACATGAAAAAATGCTCACCATCTCTAGCAATAAAGGAAATGCAAATTAAAACCACACTAAGATTCCACCTCACCCCTGTTAGAATAGCCATCATTAGTAACACCATGTTACTAATGATAGGTGTTGGCTAGGATGTGGGGAAAAAGGAACCCTCTTACACTGTTGGTGGGAATGTAAACTAGTACAACCACTCTGGAAAAAAATTTGGATGCTACTTAAAAAGCTAGACATTAATCTACCATTTGATCCAGCAATACCACTCTTGGGGATATACCCAAAAGACTGTGACACAGGCTACTCCAGAGGCACCTGCACACCCATGTTTATTGTGGCCCTATTCACAATAGCCAAGTTATGGAAACAGCCAAGATGCTCCACCACTGATGAATGGATTAAGAAAATGTGGTATCTATACACAATGGAATTTTATGCAGCCATGAAGAAGAACGAAATGTTATCATTCGCTGGTAAATGGATGGAATTGGAGAACATCATTCTGAGTGAGGTTAGCCTGGCCCAAAAGACCAAAAATCATATGTTCTCCCTCATATGTGGACATTAAATCAAGGGCAAACACAACAGTGGGACTGGACTTTGAGCACATGATAAAAGTGAGAGCACACAAGGGAGGGGTGAGAATAGGTAAGACACTTAAAAAATTAGCTAGCATTTGTTGCCCTTAATGCAGAGAAACTAAAGCAGATACCTTAAAAGCAACTGAGACCAATAAGAAAAGGGGACCAGGAACTAGAGAAAAGGTTAGATCAAAAAGAATTAACCTAGAAGGTAACACACATGCACAGGAAATTAATGTGAGTCATCTCCCTGTATAGTTATCCTTATCTCAACCAGCAAAAACCCTTGTTCCTTCCTATTATTGCTTATACTTTCTCTTCAACAAAATTAGAGATAAGGGCAAAATAGTTTCTGCTGGGTATTGAGGGGGTGGGGGGGAGAGGGAGGGGGCGGAGTGGGTGGTAAGGGAGGGGGTGGGGCAGGGGGGAGAAATGACCCAAGCCTTGTATGCACATATGAATAATAAAAGAAAAAAAAAACTATATTCCACAAATAAGGGAAAACATTTGGCCTTTGGCTTTCTGAACCTGACTGACTTCATGTAAAATGGTGTTCTCCAGTTCCATCCATTCATCTGCAAATGACAGAATTTCATTCTTCTTTATTGCTGAATAAAATTCCATTGTTTATAAATACCACTTTTTTTTAATCCATTTATCAGAAGTGGGGCATCTTGGCTATTTCCATAGCTTATCTATTGTGAATAATGATTTATTCAAAGGTGCCTTTATTGTAACCTCATTTACATACTTCAGGTATATCCCTAGGAGTGGAATTGCTGGATCATAAGCAGTTCTATTGTAAGTATTTTGAGAAGCTTCCATACTGTTTTCCATAGTGGTTGTACTAATTTACATTCCTACCAAAAATATGAAGGTTCCTTTTTCCCCACATCATCATCAACATTTGTTATTGTCTTTGTTTTTGATGATAGCCATTCTAATAGGAGTGAGATAGAATCTTAACATTGTTTTGTCTTACATTTCTTTTATAGCCAGGAATGTTGAGAATTTCTTTATGCGTTTTTTTGCCATTTGGACTTCTTCATTTGAAAAGGCACTGTTCAGTTTATTTGCCCATTTCATCATTGGACCATTGATTTTTTGGTAGTTTAGTTTTATGAGCTCCCTGTATATTCTGGTTATTAATCCCTTCTCAGATGTATAGCTGAAAAAGATTTTCTCCCATTCTGTGGGCAGCCTCATCAATTTAGTAACTATTTATTTTGTTATGCAGAAGCTTTTAAAATTCATATAGTGTCATTTGTCAATCCTTTCTCTTAGTTGCTGAACCTCTTGGGTTCTATCTAGGAAGTCATTGCCTATGCCTATTAATTCCATTGTATGCCCTTCTCGTTTTTGCACTAGCTTCAAGGTTTCATGTCTTATATAAAGGTCCTTAGGTTACTTTGATTTAGTACTTGTACACTTAGTTTCAGTTTTCTGTATGCAGATGTCCAGTTTTCCCAGCAACATTTGCTGCTGTCTTTTCTCCATCATATGATTTTGGCACCTTTGTCAAAAAATCACGTGTGTATGGCTCCATGGAGTCATATCTGTGTCCTCTATTCTTTTCCATTGATCTATGTGTCTATTTTTGTGTCAGTATCATACTGTTTTTATTGCTATGGCTCTGAAGTATAGTTTGAAGTTGGGTATTGTAGCATCTCCAGCTTTGCTCTTTTTGTTCAGTATTCCCTTGATTATTCGTGGTCTTTTGTGATTCCAAATGAACTTTAGGGTTGAATTTTCTATCTCTGTGATGAATGTCATTGGAATTTTGATGGGGATTGCATTGAACTTATAGATTGCCATTTTTACAATATTGATTCTGCCAATCCATGAGCATGGGAGATCTTTCCATCTTATGTAGTTTTCTCTGATTTCTTTCTTTCATGGTTTATAGTTTCATTGCAGAGGCCTTTCAAATCCTTTGCTAAGTTTATTCCTAGGTTTTTTTTTTTTTTGAGGCTATTGTTAATAGAATTGTTTTCCTGTAGTCTTTCTCTGTCTATTCATTATCAGTGTATAGAAAGGTTACTAAGTTTTATAAATTGATTTTTGTATACTGCCATTTTAGTGAGGCTATTTATGATTTCTAGGAGTTTTTTGGGTCTTTTGGGTATAAGATCATGTAATCTGCAAATAGGGATAGTTTGACTTCTTCCTTACCCACTTGTATTCCTTTTATTTCTTCTTCCTGTCTTATTGGCCTTGATAGTCATTCCAAGAGTATGTTGAATAAGAGTGGAAAGAGTGGACCTTTGATTAGTTCCTGACTTTAGGAAATGGTTTCCTTTTTCCCCACTTAGTAAGATGTTAGGTATAGGCTTGTCATATATAGCCTTTACATTTTTGTGGTACATTCTTTCTATTCCTAGTATACATTCTTAGTTTCATCAGAGCTTTTTAAATGAAAGGATGCTGGATTTTGTTGAAGACTTTTTCTGCATCTATTAAAATGATCATGTGTTTTTGTATTTGCTTCTGGTAATATGTTACATCACATTTAATTAATGATTTGCAGATGTTGAATCATCCTTGCATCCTTAGGATGAAAACAACTTGATCATGGTGTATGATTTTTTTGATATGCTGTTGAATTTGGTTTCTATTTCATTTATCTTAGCCCTTATTTTTATTATTTCTCTCTTTCTTCTAGTTTTAGGTATAGCTTGTTCTGGTCTAGGAGTTTGAAATGTAGCATTAGGTTGTTTATTTGAGATCTTTCTGTGTTTCTAATATAAGTGTTCATGGCTGTAAAGGACTGCCATTGTTGTATCTTATAGGATCTGATAGGTTGTGCTTTCATTCTCATTAATTTCCAGGAACTTTTTGATTTCCTCCCTTATTTCTTTGATGACCCACTGATCATGGAGCAGCATGTGGTTCAGTCTCCAGATGTTTGAGTATTTTCTGTTTCTTTTGTTGTTAGTTCTATTTTTATTGCATTGTGGTCAGATAGTATTGCAGGGGTTATTTCAGTTTCCTTATATCTATTAAGACCTGCTTTGTGACCTAAAATATGGTCTGTTTTGGAAAAAGTTCCATGGGCTTCTGAGAATAATGTGTATGGAATACTCTGTAGACATCTGTCAGGTCCATTTGATCTATGGTGTCATTCAATACTGGGGTTTCTTTGTTGATTTTTAACCTGGATGCAATCTATTGATGATACAGGAGTATTGAAATCTGTGTTTTTAAGTCCAGTAGTGTATGTTTAATTAAATTGGGTCCACCAACATTGGATGCATACAAGTTGATAATTGTTATTTCTTCTTGAAGTATTGCTCCTTTATTACTATGAAGTGACCTTCTTTGTTTCTTCTGACTAATTTAGGTTTGAATTCTACTTTATATGGTATAAGTATTGCTACTCCTTCTTGTTTTTTTAGGGGGGAAATTAGCTTGGTAAATGTTACTCTACACATTCTATACTTTTACACTAAGGGAATATTTCTGTCTGTAAGGTGGGTTTCATGTAAACAACAGATTGTCAGGTATTCCTTTTTAATTCAGTTTGCCAATTGTATCTTTTAATGGGGAAGTTGAGGCCATTCAGGTTGATACTGAGAGGTATGTGGTGACTCCTGCCATTTAGCTATTTTTGTTGTGTAAAGGGTAGTATATGTGCAACTACTTTCTATGCTACTCTCTGATTACTTCTTTGCACTTCTCTTGCAGTTTAATAATTCCTATCCTTTTATGGCTGTTTTCATCTTCGGTGTGTAGGAATCCTTTCAGGATCTTCTATAGTGGTGGTTTAGTAGTCATATATTGTTTTAGTTTGTGTTTATCACTGATGATTTTTTATTCTTTCTTTAATTTTGAATGATATTTTTGCTGGGTAGAGTGTCCTAGGACTGAACTTGCTTTCTTTCAGTGTTCAAAATACCTCACTCCATGTCCTTCTTCCTCTTAAGGTTTCTGTTGAGAAATCTGTTATTTTGATGGGTTTACCTTTATGTTATTTGAGTTTTCTCTCTTGCCTCCTTTAATATTCTTTCCTTGTTCTTTGTTCTTTGTTCTTGTTAATTGTTTAACTATAATATACTGTGGAGAGGTTCTGTTTTGGTCACGCCTGTTTCATGCCCTGGATGCTCCCTATACTTGGATGCCTATCTCTTTCTAGAGATTTGCAAATTTTTCTATTATTTTGAATATATTACCTGTTCCTTTGGCTTGCTCCTGTTCTTATTTTTTGATGCCCATGATTTGTAAGTTTGGTCTTTTGATGAAGTCACAGAGTTCTTGTATATTCCTTTCACAGCTCTTGAGTCTTTTGTCTAAGAATTCTTCTGTTTTTTATTTCATATGTATTTTGTCTTTGAGCCCTGATATAGATAGATAGATATATAGATAGATAGATAGGTACAGATACAGATACAAATATATACAGATAAATGGATTTAGCCCAAATATCTTCTTTGTTGTGGAGACAAGTGGGTTCCCTCTCAGTTCAATGGGTGCTCTGGGCTCTTTCCACTCATTTCTAATCCAGGTGTGGACCCTTCTGACAGGGACTTTCTTCAGTGTCTCTGCCCCTTCTTAAGGTTGATATGCTGGGCTGTGTGGCAATGGATGGTGCACCTCTCTACCAGACAGCTTTTGGGAGGATCTGCTCAGGGTGTTTCAGCTCAAGTTCTTCTTGGGGAGATTGGCCATCTGGGTCAGCCTTTTTTTTTTTTTTAGGTAGGTTTTCTGAAGTGGTCCTGGAAGGAACTGGCATGTGAGCAGTCACCAGCCCCTTCTGCCCACAGGCCAAGCCCAGGAACACAGAATTGAGCTTTTTGGTTAACACTTTTCTCTTCGAAGGTTGTCAGTTTCAGCTCACTAACAGTTTCTCAAGGTGGTCTAATGTGTAATTGTTTTTCCCAGACTATGTCTGAGTCCCCTGCCTCCACAAAGGCTGAATTAGCTCAGCAACTCTGCTCCACCCCCACCAGGAAAAGGTGAAGTTTTCCCTCTGTATATTTGGCCACCAGTTTTGTCCAGGAGGGGTGCAAACTGCCCACAATCTGCATTGAACTATGCGGTTCCCTCCAGAGTAGATGATGTGGTGTGTTCACCCAATGGGGTTGTAGTTCTTCTCTGTAGTAAAAGGGTCAACTCTAGGATGGTGCAGGCAGGCATTGCAGGCAGACAGCAGGTAGATTCCATGTCCATGAATTTTAGCAGGTCCAGGTCTTCCCAGATGCTTGTGGAACTCATTTTGCAGTTCCCTGTGTTGAGTTTTTGCTCTTCACTGAGTGTATTCCAGTGCTGTTCCTTTCCTTATGTAGATCTGAGCTTCAGAACCCCAAACCTGTAGTCAGAGAAAAAAGAGAAATATGTTGCTATTTTGGAGCATGAAAAAGCTAACTTGGTATACTGAAGGTCAGAATTGATTGAACTTTTGGATACCCAGTTGGCAGCAAGGAATCTGACAATGAGTTGATATGATAAAAAAAAAATCCTAGACGTCAACAGATCTTAAATATTTTCTAAATTCTTGGATAAATAAGAATATTACTCTATGCTCTATCCAAAAATTATTTTCTATGATTTAACTTTATGTCAAATATTTAGTCTGTTTTGCCTTTGCTCAAATTTTATGTCTATTGACATCCAGAGAACAAAGTGATGGGAAAGTTTATTATGAGAAGACAATTTCTATAATATCATAATTTAAGCATATAGCATTTACCTTATGTCTAACCAAACTTATTTTTCATTCCCTGAAATATTGATAATATGCAGGTATTGGTCTTTCCTTACCTGACCTCCTTGAGGTCAGACATATTGTTTGCATTTCTTCATTATCTTCAAGAAACCTAGCATTGTCCTACAGTATAGTAGAAATGCAGTATATCTTTATTGATTGACTTAGTATGAGATTTATATAATGAAAAATGTTGTCTTCTGTTATTGTTCTATTTTTTACAATCTTAAATTGCACTTAGTCCCTTGGCCCATGACTCATTAAACTCCTCAGAATTTTACCAATATTGTCTCAGCTCCAATTACATTTAGAAAATTTGCTGATGTTGAGTTAAGAAGAAAGGGAAACCCAAGGGGCTGGAAGAGCTCAGTCAAGTACTTCATCTTCTGGATACTCAGTTTCCTCAGCTGTGAGATATGTTATGGTCTAACAATGCCAACTTCATGAGTTGTATTTAGGGAAAAATGAGAATCCATATATAAATCTGAAATATTTGGAATTTGGTAGGTATTAAATATTACTTTGTTTTCCTATTGAGAAAATAATTTATTTTTGCTATTGCTGTGGAATGTGCTGGGACCAACAGGATATAATTTAAATAACAAATTCCCAATGCTCTTCTTTTCTTTGTTTATATTGTATAATCATTGTTTTATTTAGGTGATAAATGTATTCACAAAAATATTTAGCATCCTTAGAAGATGTAATCCTCAAGGTTTTGCTGGTAAGTTCCTACGGGGAAGGTAAAATTCAAAGATTATTTCATGATCAAAGTCTGTGTGCGTTCTCTTTTTTGATTAACACATTGAAAAAGAGACATGAAAACAGACAATTATAATGCAAATAGGGAAGTGCAATGCTGTTAGATTTCGGCTCACAAAAGTGTTTTCAAAGTCTAAAGGTGTTAGAGAACTTTCAAAAGGGTGAAGTTGTCTGCAATGGTTGATATCCTATACTTAAACTGTACATTGTAGAACTTAATTTCTGTAATCATATGTGTTTTATATCACATGGGAAACACCAAGAGACAATGGTTATATATTTGTAATTATTATGAGCATTGAACATAGTTCTGTAAGAACATATATATAGTTCCCCTTTCAAACTCTGTGGATGTTCATGAGAATAAAACCTGAAAAAATAATTAGAGTTACAAAGTACGTTGACTGTAACCTGATGGATTAAGTGTTTTTATACTGGGCTAATATGAAAGATATATATAGATAAATAGATAGATAAATATATATATCATTTTAGTTGTCTGAAGAAAATAAAAAAGAAAAATATGTAATAGAGATAACTTGTGGCTTAATAATATTAAAATATTATCTGGCCCTTTAGAGGGAAAGTTTGCACACTTTTGCTTTGGAATATTATGTGTCAAAATTTTTTCAAAGACCTACCTTATTTGTAATATCTAATTTTTTTTCTGTGTTCATATTTACCTATGACATTATTAATGTATCATAGTTCCAGATAGCACACAGGAACCTTTGACTCTAAATTTTATATCATTTTTTCATAACAATATCTGACTCTTGAAAATAGCCTGGAAGCATTCATATTAAACTGTAACATAAGTGATTGCATTTCTTGCTTCCTCAGAGTTGTGTTTTAAGGTTTGTTTACCTTGGGACATATTATATTCTGTTATTTGAACTTGCTACCTTGTATTTACCTTGAAGAATAGTAAGAAGCAAGGGAGAATGTTTTGCATGTGTTTTAGACTGTACACATTTTCAATTTTCAGATAATTGCTAAATTTTTTTCTCAAAGTAGAAAAGTTTTACAATCATAATTAATTAAGCATTAAGTTTGTTATAAAATTCAGTAGTCATTGTAATGTTAAGAGAAATATGTTGTATTCCTACTTATGCCAGAAATTTGATTTTTTAATCAAGTGCCATTTCTATGCTATTGATAAAGTTATATACATTTTCATTTATTTTAAATTCTCTTAATACCTTATTACTGAGAAGAATTAGACTAATTCATTTATAATTTTTAGGAATCATTTCATATCTTCAATGAGTTCAGATTGGTCATAAATCTTCAATACATACAAGCCTCTACTTCCATAGACCTGATTATTTTATTCTACTGTTCATAAAATTTCTATTTGCTGTGGAACTCATCCAGTAGCTGTGATGTTTGCACATTTTTCCATTTTGTTAAATAACAGAAACACAATTGCTATTTCAATCCATATATTAAATTTAGTATGGTTACATCTGAGATATTTTTGAGAACATGGTTCTTATTATGAAGAATACAGCTGTTTCTACGTCCATGTCTAAGTCATGTACTATCTCTATCTCTCCGTACATTGCTCTGTTTCAATATTGATCACAAAACCCAGTTGAATGTATTATGATTACTATAACTACTGTGGCCACTGATTATGTATTCTAATGAAATCTAAACACAGTAAATTTTGTTATAAAAATAAAATAGAGTTAATTTTGTGTATGAAGACAATCTTCACAACAGTCCTTTTTACTATCATTCCCCTATTATTGATAGGATAGTTAAAGTTCCAAGAAGTTCTGCCATCAGGTTACAGTCAACATACTTTGTAACTCTAATTATTTTTATAGGTTTTATTCTCATGAACATCCACAGAGTTTGAAACATAGTTCTGTAAGAACATATACTATCAACTATAGTTGATAGTATACACCTTTTAATTCATTGACAACATCAAAATATTTTCAAAGTGGGGGCTAGATTCTACAAACCTGAAAAATAAGACATGATTACCAAAAATTTAATTTCTGGAAGTATTGTATTTGCTAAAGATGAAAAAGCCCAGAAAATAAATGTGGGAAGTGGTGACTAAGTGAGATGAAAACACAGATAATTGCAACTTACACAGTAATTGCAAAATTCAAAGACTTGTGAACCTTGATTTCAGATTGTTTTTTCTCTCAGTCAAGACTACTCCATTCCAATTGCTCAACATCAAGCCCTTAATATCACCATTGTCTTCCTGTTGCACACTATACATCATCTCATCAATAAATCCTGTTCTTTTTATCTCTGAAGAAATGCCTGGATTCTTACCATTGGTCTTCATTTTGGCCAAACCCATTATTTCCCTTCACTGCATTATTTCAAAAGCCAAATAGTGGATTTCTCTGCTTTATCCCTTTCCATTTCTTATCAACATGATAATTACTGAACCTTTTGAAACAGGACCATCCAGATCATGTCATCCTGTGGTCCAAATTCTCCTATGGTGTCCCATGTAGTTTAGAAAAAAAATTTTACTATGTGCATCTGTTATCTTTTGTTACAACCATGCCTTGTAATAAACTATTCTAAGTCTCAATGACTTGATACTACATCACTGCAGTCATACTCCTGGCTTTGGCATGGTTAGAGGTGGTTTACAGTGATAATCTAGGCTCATTTGCACTTTGTTCAAGTTACAAATTGGTCTGAATCTGCTTCATGCATCCTTTATTATTAGCCAATTCACACCATATAACAAGCCAAAGACAAGGTACAGGAAGTACAATACAAGAATACAAAGCCAAGTCAAGAATATCAGTTTAGATCCTTGGAAAAGCAGGTATACTGTCTACACACCTGAAAGTTTTATGAAGGAAGACAAGTGAAAGACAAAGGGTAGGAGGTGGCAGGAGGCAGGAAGAACTTTTAAAGCTGTGTTGCAATGCAAGTCTGACTAGTGTGCAAGGAGACAGGGGAAGAAAAGTAAATAAGTGTGAAGAATCTCAGATTTCAGTGGAATTCTAAGAAAATTTCAGCCAGATAAACTCAGAACCTATAAGTTTTATAAATTGGGGCTTTCATTCCACAAAAAAATGTGCTGGCACTCATACTCCCATGTAATGCTCCATGTGCAGTGTTCATTGTTTAGGAACAGCCCGGTGGCAATACAGTCACTTTGTGAACATGGTGATTATCAGCTGGATGGCAGTTGCAGCTTTCAGTCCAGCTATAACCCTTGTAGTAGCCTCCATTGAAGAAAAATGTAAACAGTACATTTACTTGGCTGCAAAGTGAATTATATTGCCAAGTCAACATTATTGGGGCAAGACAGTATATCCTCCCATAGAGATAAGAAGGGAATATTAATGAAAAAAAAAAAAACCCTAGCCACAACAAGGCATGCATATCTATACAAAATCGAGCTTTCCTTTATCTTCTTGACCTCATTTGTTACCACTGTTCTCTCATTAATTCACCTATAACAGCACTGCTTTCTTGTTTTTCCCAGAACATACCAGACATGGTCCCATCATGGAAACTTTGCCTTAAATGCTTTTTGCAAGCATGCTTGTGTGCCTCCTCATTTCCTTCTGGTGTTTATTGAAAGTCAACCTGTCAACAGGATTACTCTGATCACTTTTTCAAAATCTCAATACTCATCAACATAAATCATATCCATAAATTGCTTTTAGAGTATATTGCATTCCCTTTCTATGTGTACACTACATTTGTCAAGGGAAAAAAAAACACCTACAAAACACTGCAAATCCTCAAATGTTGGTGCTACAGTCTCCAGGCTGATGTAGGAAGCAGGTAATCTAATTATTCTTAGAAGGTACCACTATGAATAATTTAACAAGTGTTTGCCTTCAAGAAAATATTGAATTTAGAGCATTTTGCAAATAATTCAATAAACAAGAACAAATACTACAATAGTCACTTTTAGGAAAAATGTGCAAACATGAAGAAATGCCTAGTGCTTCTCTTCCATAAGTTCCCTTATGCCCAGTGGAGATAATAAAAGTGTTCACAGGCGGGATCTTTAATAGCAAACATGATGAAATGATTCAGGGAAGTTTCTTGATGCCATGCAGGGCAGTAAATAAGTGCTGTGATGGCATTCACATTTGCAATTTGACCCAAACACTGATCTAGGAGGTGCTGTGAGGTATTTTATAGATGCAGTTGACATCTACAAGCAGTTGTCTTTAAGTAAAGATTATCCTTGATAGACTTGGTGGGCTAATTCCAATCAGGTGAAGGCCTAAGAGAAAATATGAGGTTTCTTTGAAGAAGAAATTCTGTTGGCAGACAGCACATTTGCCTCCTGCCTGACGATTTCCATTTTGCCAACTCCACAATTGCCTAAGTTAATATTTTCAAATAACTCTCTTTATAATTTACATGAGATATATGTTGTGATTTTTTATGTCTTATATATGTCTGTCATATAGATGTATGTGTATGTGTAAATGTATATACACACATTTCAAAGTTCTACCAGAGAAATAATGTATGCATTGGGCAGGAAAAAAAAAGGCAGCTAAGGTAGGGAATCAGATCTCGTAGGCTCTGTGACTTCAGAAACCTCGAGACACTGGAGCCACACTTGGGTAATTCTGATCACTCCTAGCCAAAATAATAACCAGCTACTCCTTCTTCCCCTTCTCATCCATTTTCCCCTGTCTTCACCTTCCTCTTCCATCCTCTCCCAAACACCCTCTACTACAACAACAGAAATACACCCAAACACACACAAAGGCCACAAAACCCAGCAATCCTCATAACTCTCAACCCACCCAACCACTCTTTTTCCCATCCCCCCTTCTTTTAGTGCCACACTTACCAATTCCCCATAATCCATAATTAACTTAATAACCATTACCCCTCCCCCAACTGAGACTGCTGATGGTATTATCATGAAGAGGTTTTCTATAGACTATGTTAACAACTGGTCTGGCATTGAACCTGTGAACTTGTTAATGCTAAATTATGCCCCCAGACCAGAGTCAGATAGAACATGTCAACCTACCTAACAACCAAGGCAGCTACAACACAAAAATTAAATCAGGGAAAGAAATCAGGCAATCAAATCCACTAACTAGCCTACCAAAAATACAGTGGCACATCACCAAATGGAACGATGGGAAGAAGAAGAAGGGATAGAAATCACTGTCCTCAAAAAAAAAATTCAATATAGAATTCAGTGGGAAATGAAGAAAAATGGATACCCAGTCCCTGACTTCAACAAAACAATGATAAAATGTAACTAAGGAACTCAGTAGTGTCCACAAAAAAACCCTCAAAGAAAAAATCTGGGAAGAAATCTCTGAGAAATACATGGAGAAAATACTAGACATGGTCAACCAGAATTACAAGATGCACTCAAGAAATTTCAAGACACCAAAAACAAAGAAAATGAGATGACACAGAAACAAATAAGAGAAGTTAGAGAGGACCTCAACAAACACCAAAGTGAAATAAAGGACACCATAAAAAAGAGAGATATGTGAATAAAAGAGGAACACACAGATTATAAAGAAGAGTTGTTCATACATTTGGAAAACCTCAGAAGAAAGAACCAAACAGAAATCCTAGAAATTAAGAGTCCCTATACTCAAACAAAACACACAGTAGAAGGCCATTCCAGCAGAATAGAACAAGTGGAGGACATAATCTCAGAACTCAAAGATAAAATAGAAATTAAAGAAAAAAGCAGAAGAAATTTCAGTAAAGCAACTCAAGAGCTGTGAAAGGAATATGAAAGAACTCACTGACTCCATTAAAACACCAAACCTGAGAATCATGGGCATTGAAGAAGGAGAAGAGGTCCAAGAAAAAGATATTCATAATATATTCAATTAAATAATAACAGAAAATTTCCCAAATCTCAAGAAAGTCTTGCCCATTCAGATACAGGAAGCCTACAGGACACAAAATAGACTTTACCAAAATAGAACCTCCCCTCGGCATATCATCATCAATACAATAAGCATAGAGAACAGAGAAAGAACACTGAAGGCTATAAGAGAGAGAGAAAAAATAACATCAAAATAACAGCAGATTTCTCAATGGAAACCTTAAAAGCAAGAAGGGCATGCAGTGAAGTATTTCAGGCATTGAATGAAAATAGCTTCAATCCTAAAATACTCTACCCAGCAAGACTATTATTCAAAATTGATAGAGAAATAAAAATCTTTTACAATAAACAGAAACTCAAACAGTATATGATCACCAAGTCACTAATACAGAAGATTCTCTAAGGATTTCTGCACATAGAAGATGAAAGCAAACAAAACCACTACAGGCAGTAAGCATCAAACCACAGGAGAAGAAAAGATAAGCAATCAGAGAGTAGCACTAATTTGACTGCACACAATCAAATCCTTAAACAACAAAAACAACTAAAAGGCAGGAATCACCACATATCTATCAATATTAACACTGACTGTTAGTGAACTCAACTCCCCCATCAAAAGACACCCTTTGGCAAACTGGATTAAAAAGGAAGATCTGACAATCTGTTGTTTAAAAGAGACCCATTTTATTGACAAAAATAAACACTGGTGAAAGGCTGGAAGAAGATTTACCAAGTCAATGGCCCCCCAAAATCAAGCAGAAGTAGAAATACTTATATCAGACAAAGTAGACTTCAAATGTACATTGGTCCAACAAGATAAAGAAGGACACTTCATAATAATAAAAGGTGCAATACATCAAAAAGAAATAACAATTATCCACTTACATGCACCCAATGTCAATGTACCCAATTTCATCAAACATGCACTAAAGGACTGAAAATATAGACTCCAACACAGTGGTAGTAGGAGACTTTACTTCCCCTCTATCACCAATATATAGTTCATCCAAACAAAAAATCTACAAAGAAATCCTAGAACCAAACAACACCATAAATCAAATGGAGCTAACTGATGTCTACAGAATTTTTCATCCAACAAAACACAATATTCATTCTTCTCAGGAGCCCATGGAACTTTCTCTAAAATAGATCATATCTTAGGACACAAAGCAAGCCTTAGCAAATATAAGAAAATAGAAATAATTCCCTGCATTCTATTAGATCACAATGCATTACAACTAGAACTCAACAACAAAAACAACACTCAACTAATTGGAAGTTGAATAATACATTGCTCAGTGATCAATGGGTCATATCAGAAATAAGAGAGGAAATAAAAAGTTTCCTGGAAGCTAATAAAAATCAAAACACAACCTACCAGAACCTTGGGACACAGCAAAAGCAGTCCTAAGAGGAAAGTTTATAGCCATGACTGCATATATTAAAAGGACAGAAAGATCTCAAATAAATGACCTAATGCTACATCTCAAGCTCCTAGAAAAGAAAGAGTAAGCAAAACCCAAAACAAGCAGAAGGATTCTCAGCTGAATTCTACCAAACCTTCAAAGAAGAAGTAATACCAACACTCCTTAAACTTTTCCACAAAATAGAAAGGGAAGGAACACTGCCTAACTCATTCTATGAAGCCAGTATCACTCCCCACAAAACTGGACAAGGACACATCCAAAAAGGCCAAACTCCTTAGTCAATGCAAAAATCTTCAATAAAATAATGGCAAACCAAATCCAACAATACATCAGATCATTCACCATGACCATTTGGCTTCATTCCAGGGATGCAGGGATGGTTCAACATATGTAAATCTATAAATGTAATACTACACATTAATAGAAGCAAAGACAAAAACCACTTGATCATCTCAATAGATGCAGAAAAAGCCTTTTATAAGATTCAACACCACTTCATGATAAAAGCTCTTAGAAAACTGGGAATAGAAGGAATGTACCTCAACATTGTAAAGGCTATATATGACAAACCTAAAGCCAACATCATACTTAATGGGGAAAAACTGAAACCATTCCAACTAAATGCAGGAATGAGAGAAGGGTGCTCATTCCTATTCAACATAGATCTGGAATTCCTAGCCAGAGCAATAAGGCAAGAAGAATAAATAAAAGGAATACAAATAGGTAAAGAAACAGTAAAAATATCCCTATTTGCAGATGACATGATCCTACATCAAAGACCCAAAAAACTCCACCCAAAAACTTCTAGACACTGAAAACAGCTTCAGCAATGTAGGAGTATATGAAATCAACTTACAAAAATCAGTAGCCTTTCTATATACCAGCAATGAACAAATTGAGAAAGAATACAGGAAAACAATTCCATTTATAATAGCCTCAAAAAAAAAATCAAATACCTAGGAGTAAACTTAACAAAAGATGTGAATGACTGCTATAAGGAAAATTATAAACCACTAAAGAAAAATTTGAAGAAGACTACAGAAGGTGAAAAGATCTCCCATGCTCATGGATTGGTAGAATCAACATAGTAAAAATGGCTATACTACCAAAAGCAATCTACATGTTTAATGCAATTCCCATCAAAATTCCAATGACTTTCACCACTGAGATTGAAAAATCTACCCTAAAATTCATCTGGAAACACAAAAGACTGCTAATAGTCAAGGCATTAATGTACAAAAAGAGAAATGCTGGAGGTATCACAATACCAAACTTCAAACTATACTACAGAGCCATAGCAATAAAAATAGCATGGTACTGGCACAAAAACCTATATGAAGACCAGGGGAACAGAATAGAGGACCCAGATATGAATCCATGAGCTATGTCCACCTTATTTTTGACAAAGGTGCCAAAAACATACAATGGAGAAAAGACAGCCTTATAAAAAATGATGCTGGGAAAAGTGGCTATCTGCCTACAGAAAACTGAAACTAGATCCATGTTTATCAACTTGTACTAGTATCAACTCAAAGTGTCTAAGGACCTTAATATCAGACCTGAAACCTTGCAGTTAGTACATGAATGAGCAGGGAATACCCTAGAAACAATAGGAATAGGCAAAGACTTCCTCAGTAGACCTCCAGAAGCAAAGCAACTAAGAGAAAGGATGGACAAATGGAACTACATGAAATTAAAAAGCTTCTGCACAAAAAAGGAACCATCTACATTGAAGAAACCATCTACACAGTGGGAGAAAATATTTGTTAGCTATACATCAGACAAAAGACTGTAACCAGAATATACAGAGAGCTCAAAAAACTAAACTCCCCCAAAAATCAATGAACAAATAAAGAAATGGGCCACTGAACTAAACAGAACTTTTTCTAAGGAAGAATTCAAAATGGCCAAAAATGAAATGAAAAAATGCTTAGCATCCCTGACCATAAAGGAAATGCAAATCAAAACCACACTAAAATTCCACCTCACCCCTGTTAGAATAGCTATCATCAAAAACACCATCAACAACAAATTCTGGCGAGGATGTGAGGAAAAAGGAATCCTCATACACTGCTGGTGGGAATGTAAGTTAGTACAACCACTTTCGAAAACATTTTGGAGGCTTAAAAAACACTAAACATAGATCTGCCATATGATCCATCAATATCACTCTTAGGGATATACCAGAAACAATGTGACTAAAATTATAACAAAAAACACCTACACATCCATGTTTATTGCAGCACTGTTTACAATAGCCAAGCTATGGAAACAGCCAAGGTGCCCCACAACTGACAAATGGATAAAGAAAATGGATTTATACATGATGGAATTTTACTCAGCCACAAAGAAGAATGAATTTTATCATTCGCAAGTAAATGGATGGAACTAGAGAACATCATCTTAAGTGAATTTAGCCAGGCTAAGAAGGCCTAAAATCACATTTTTTATATGCAGGTTATATACCTAAAACAAATGCAGTAATATTATTGGACATGGATCACACACTAAGTGGAGAATGCTCATAGGAGGAATAGGGAAAGAGAAGAAAATCTAAAACCTGAGTGTGGTTGATGTGCTCCCTGTTGAGGAGTGAATAAAGTAATCTTAAATTGGCATAGGCCACTATGGGAAGGGGACCAAGAAGTAGCAAGAGAAGAGATCTGGTAGAATGAACCAATGTGGTTTGCAATACACAAATGCATGCAAGCAATGCTAGGTATCTCTCTGTATAGCTATCTTTATCCTAAACTAGCAAAAACACTATGTCTTTCTTATTATCTCTTAAGTTTTCTCTGCATCAAAATTGGAGTAGAGAATGAAACATGTTCTGCCTGGAAGTGGGGGGTGGGTGAGGGAGCAGAGGTGGCACAAACAATGTATATACATGTAAGTAAATGTAAAAACAGTAAAATAAAAGGAGAAAAAAGTATATGCATCAGGTTTAATAATATTAATTATTAAGCGTAAAATAAAATAATGCGTATATAGGTATGTCTGAATGTGTTCTTATGTATCCTTAAAAGTGAAATTCTCTACAAGTGAAGCAATGTACTTTCTAATTGTAAGGTACTGTCAAATAAAGACCATGCCACGTGTGGAAAGGAAAGATTTATTGGGATCCAGACTGCAGGGCTGTCACTCTTTTCAGGTTCAGAGTGCAGTGGCTTGGCTGGAATGGGTAGTGGGCTTTATAGGAGGGGCCAAGCCATAGGGGAGGGAGAGAGTCTCTGGTCTCTGATTATCTGTGATCACCAGATGGAACAGGTAGACATGCCTGGTGAGTTGAGTAACTGGAAGTTCCTGAGTTGTTTTGCAAGCCGAGAAACAATCAGGCAGGGAGAAACAAGTGTTCATAAATCAGGGGGTCTGGTTTTGGTGCTAGCCTTGGGATCTTCCACCCACCCCAAGAATGCCAGGGATGTAACAGTAATGTCAAGATACCATGAGGAATTCTGATGTTTTATTCTTTAGATCTCTGGGTAAAAGAAACAAAAATATTCTCAACATAGGAGGAGCAGTATGCACACACAGAAACACACATATATCCACATATCTACATATGTATATAAAACCTCTAGAATATGTCAAGCATGATACAAGATGCTTTATGTTATTTAAAAGTGAGTCCTTTAAAAAAAATCATACTCCCATTTTCAGAGTTGGAAGTGGAGGGATGTGGTGCTCAGAGAAAGCATTGCAGTCTACAGTAGACATGAATAGGAATCCTGCAGATGTGGGTGCATCCTACCAGCTACCTCCTATATCAAATATATGTTTTAGCCATTGTGTTAGTCAGCTTTCACTTATTAAAATAAAATGCCTAAGAAAATTACCTTAAAAAAGGAAATATTTATTTTGGCTGTTGGTTTTGGAGATTCCAGTCTAAGTTCAGTTGGTCCCTTTATTTTTGGGCCCATGGTAAAGCAGCTCATAACAGTGGAGAGTACACGGGACAGGAAGATTCTCAGCTCATGGCGACTAGAAAAGAAAATATGGAAAAGAGAAGGATCCAGTATCCCAATAACCCCTCAAGGCATGCTTCCACATGACCAGAAGCCCTCCCAGTAGGCATCACTCTTAAAGGTTCCATCACTTCTTAGTAATGACATAAGTTGGGAAACAAGCCTTAAACACATGGGCCTAGCAGAAATCATCTGAAATAGTTTCTCATCTCTGAAATGGGCATGAGAAGACCTATCTTGCTCTAGTAGTACCTACTAGGATTAAATTAACATATGTAAATTTAATTTGTCAGGCCCATTGAGGATGTTCGACAAACATACTCAATGTTTGCATACTCAACTTTCTGGAAAACAAAACATCATACTTCCACTACTGTGAAGCATTCTACTTGTTTCTTTAATGTCCCTTTCCTCAGACCTGGAAAGGGCACATAAATCCCTGAAGCTCATAGCATCCTGCATTTCACCATCAAAACCATCAGAACCAACCATCTCCCATGGCCAAAAGTAGTTACAAAGAGGTATTCTGGGGGGTGGCAGAGTGGCTGAAGACGAAGACTGCTTACAGAGGTATTTTGCCCACTGCTATTTCCAGATCTGCCTTAATCTCTGCCTTTCTAAAAGTAGGCTAAGAAAAGACCGTATTAATTCCTTTGTTATTTTGTCCAGTATTTAGAAAAAAACTACTAGACTACTAGATCCTTGAAAAAGCGTTCAGTTGGATTTCTATTCGGACTTCACATCAATAAGCTGAAACAAAGGGAAGCCAATCAATCACTGTTATTTGTTAATAATTTGCATTTTTCATCTTTACTAGCCTTCAGATGCACTCTGATTTTGTCTTTGAAATACTTGGTGATTTTTTTTCACTTATTTCTTTGTGAGGAAAACAAAATACAATAGCCAGATTTTAACTTGTACTTTTTTCTCATGGTAAGAAATGATTGGATTTGCTGGTGAAAAGAGAGCACTTATAAATTGCAAAAGCATGCCTCCTGATAAACACTTCATCATCTCTGAAAAATGAAAGCAATGAAAAAAATGCAATATATTCTGTTTATAGAAGAAGAAGCAGACTAACATTCTGCAATATTAACTTCAGAGAAATGTGCCTGGGAGTACAAGTGGTCAGCCCTTGCTTAATTCCCTGGCAGTCTAGGTGTCCCCCCATTGCTGTACCATGGGCCTCAAGGGGTTTTCAGAAGGATCTCCACATTCAGTCCTGCACCCTACCTCTGACCCTCTGTGCACTGAATCCCTGAGTATAGAAGCATTTCAGCATCAGCTAAGCAGATCACTGTGTGTGGTATCCATCTAAATGTTAAGCCAGCTCCAAGATGATCATTTCTGTTGGGACACACAAGGTACTTGACTTCTTTGAGTCTCTACTTTTTGATTTATAAAATAAAGACAATATTTGAATCTGGTAGGAGGTTAAGAGAAGTCAAAAAACATATGTGAGATATTAAACAAAAGGAATGGCAAGCTGCAAGTCGTTAATTATTTATATTATTAAAATGCTACTATGTCTTTGTGGCTGTTAACATAGCATTTGGAGAGGGTTTGATGTCAAAATTTCTTATTTAAAATCCCAGATCTAGTTCTGTGTGATCTTGAGCAAATTTTGAAATCTCAGGAATTATTTCCCTCATCCACACAATTGGGATAACATCCCTCCTCTCATAGAATGTTCTAACAATTAAGATATACAACTAGGGAATTTGATAAGATACAACTAGGGTCTGCATTCAAACCCTGAATATGGACAAATGTGTTAGATATAATCATAACTAATGTACCTCTGAAGAAACTAAGTTTCATGACACTGATAAAAGTAACAACACATAGCTACTCAGCTAACGGAAATAAAACTTGAAACCTTGTTTTCTCTCATTCACAAGCCTGACCTGTTTCTATAATGGAGCTCAATATAGTGGCCTATAGAAAAACTGAGAAATGTCCATGACTTTGGTCTCTTTTCTCATTCCAAACCCAAACACTTAGTGAACCCTCTCATTTCTACTTCAAACTCAGTTCAGGTCTTACCACTAGATACTGCCTGCATCACATACCCCACACAAGCCACTACTGTCTCTTACCAGAACCATGGGAGAAGTGTCCAACCTGGTTTTCCTGCCCCAGGACTTTCCTGAAGAGCTTGTTTTCATCACAGTAGCCAACTGATTCTTTGAAAACAGACATGAAGTTTGTTCAATGTCCTCTTTGGCTTTCAGAACGAAAGCAAAGTTCTTACCGTGGTTACAGGACCTCCTCGACCTCTTCCTCACTGACAATTTGAGCTTCTTTTCTGCAAATCTAGCTCATCATCATTCTTTTCCAGCCACACCAGCTGTCTTGCTATCCCCTAAATACATCACAGACTTTCCTGCCTCAGGTCCCTTGTGCTCTCTGTCACCATTGCTTTGAAAATGATTCCACAGAGAGTAACTTGATTTCTTACAATTATTCTCAAAGACAACTACATTGCTGAAAACTCACTGACTACTGGATTAATGCAACAGCACTTTCTCCCTCTTTATAGCCATTCTTGTTCTCTTTATTTTCTTCCACAGTATTTAGTACCACTTGACCTCTGTCATCTGCATCCCAGAAAAGTCTTTGTTTTGTTTATTTCTCTTTTCCAGGACTTGTGACAGTGCTGGAGAGAGAATACATTCATACAAATTTGTTGAATAGGGCTGGGCATGGTGGTACCCACTTGTAATCCCAGCTACTTGGGAGGAGAAAATCTGGAGGATTGTGGTTTGAGGCTGGCCCAGGCAAAAAAGCTAATAATAACCTCCTTTAACTGGGTTGTGCCTGTCATCCCAACTATGCGGAAAGTGTAAATAGGATTGATGTCTAGGCTGGCCCAGGCAAAAATGTGAGACCCTGTCTGAAAATTAACTGCAGCAGAAAGTACTATAGCATGTGGCTCAAGTGTTAGAGGACTTATATAAGAAGTATAAGACCCTGAGTTCAAACTCCAGTGTCACCCAAAAAATTGTTGAATGAATGAACAAATGCATGAATGAGTGAAATGATTACCTGGCACACTGTGTTGTTACATAACCAAGAGCGAGGAGAAAGTTGATAGGTTGGCTTTTTCCCATTCCCCAAAGAACCACTGGAGGGCTATTGAGGCAATAAATACTTGAATTTCTCAAGGGACAAGACCAGTCCTATTCACCTTCCAAGTAATTCAGATACTTTAATGAATGAAACGTTGTCCTTTCTGAGAACTTCCCAGAGGCATAGAAGCAATGTAGGTCTGTCTCTACTTAACACCTAGCCGGTAATGACAGCATAGCCCTGTGAGTCTAATTCTCAATTCTGGTTAAAGGAACTGAGAAGAATGAGAAATGTGCTACATGGAATTAAGGAATTTGTAATCATGATTAATTTAGGGTTATTCATTCTGAGCTCTAAAGAGATAAGTGAAGTAGATGATGACTGGTTGCAGTAAATTTGGTAAAGTAAAGCAAAAATAAGTAACAAAACAGGTTCTTTATTAGAGTTTTTATCTACAAGAATTTTATAAGCAATGACACAGGAGAAAAAAAATCTATACACCAGGTGTCAATTTGAGCACATCAGATAGCAATGTTTTATCCACCAATCACAGCTTCCCTATAATTTGCTAATCTCCTCAGATGGATGCTGAAAGCCGCATTTCTCCAACTGTCAACTCAGGCTCTCACCATTGAATATAAAGTGGCATGTGCCCCAGGATTTCTTTAGCAGGAAAAATGGAGTCAGCCCTCTGTGTGAGGACTGTGGTCCACGAGAACAGAGAGAATATAACAAAAGTCATTCATTTCTTAAAAACACAAGAAAGTGTTTTCAATAGGAAATAATTATTTTATCAAATAGTCACATTTTCTCCCCCTGCCCAATTTTTTTGTTTTCATTAGGAAGTAATTATTCTATCAAGTAATCACATTTTCTTTCTCTCAGCAAATTCTTCTATCAGAACACTCAAAAAATAGCCCTAATAGAATAACAGCTATTCCTTTCCAACAGCCAGACACCTTCCTGTGAACTGAACTTAAATTGGAAAACTGAAGAGAACTCACTCAGCAACTCTGCCTTCATGTAAAGAAAATATCGATATTAAAGTTTTATAGTAGCTTTTTGTTGATACTGCTACACATCATGCAAACAGACTTACAACTTTAGTATTTGGGTTACTAAGTAACTCAAATGAGAATGGAAAAGAAAAGAGAATGATAAAATTAAAAAGCTGCTGAAAAGAAATAAAAGGAGGAATGAAGTCTAAACTGCCCCCTCACTAAGAAATGGCTTCAAGAGTTTCTTAGGAATCAGTCAGCATAGTGTTATTAACCATTGCTTCCACTACAAGGCCCTGGGGGATATTAAAAAACATGCAAACCCAGTCATTTGCATTGTTTACAAATTCCTGTGGTGATTGTGAGCAGTGCCAGAATGGAGAATCAGGGGTCATCCAGCTTGGAAATCCAGAGGTGATGTTGCAATGGGAGTTTTGGACCCAAGGTCCAAACTCCTTAGATTTCATATGCCAGGACTGGCCACCTGCCCCTACTTACCAAATAAAGAAGCATTGTGAAGGTAGAGAAAGGGGATTTATTACACAGCTTGAGGCATGTTAAGGGAAGAAGCAGAGTAAGCACTCAGTTCATCTTCAGCCATCTTTGAGATGCAGACATGAGCCATAGGTTTAAATAGACAAAAGAACTGGGGGCAGGTACAAAGTTATGCATAGTTAAACAGTCCCAGTCACAGGTGGGTTCTGGTTCACCTCTATCTCAATCCAAGGGTTCCAGGAGAGGTTCAGGAGTTGTTATCTGGATTTATTGTCAACTGGCACACACGTGGTTCATACTGCAGAAGGTCCACTGATGGGGGAAGGTTCTGTCCCTTGTTCTGAAGATGTTACCATCCTTCCTGTCCTTTCTTGACTTCAAAGTGGTTACAAGGTGACTGCAGAGAGAATGCTCAGAGCAAAACCAGATACAAAATGGAGGACAGATACCATGCTTTTCTCCTGCTTTTAGTTGATATATGGGCCCAAGAAAGTGTTTTTTAGCAAATGCAATTTGAGCACCTCTTACGAAGTGTCTGGTCCAGAGTCACACCAAATCAAAACTGAATCCTAGTTTCAATCTCTTAATTTATGACTTTTCCCATTAAATGCCATCATCTCTGGATCTAATCTGAGAGCTTGACTATCATTATATAAAGTTAGGCTCTCTTGACATCATATCCTCTGATACTTGAGAGAAAAACTCTGAATAAGCAGTCTCCGGATTCATCATTCACTCATGAGGGACATCATTCTTTTTTATTTATTTATTTATTTTATCATTTTAAAATTTACTCACATGTATTTGGGCCACTCCCCCCCATTCTTAAATAAGCAATCTATGTTGGTTCCAAACACAATGATATATCAATCAAAAATCTCTTTCATAGGAACTTGAGGCTATAGCACAATAGTCACATTATGGCATCAGACACTTCTTTCTTTACCTTCCTACAGTGTTAGGGTTGTGCATTATATCTAATGGCAACATTAGGAAAAGACAACATTCAAGACAAACAGCAGAGGAAACAACCCTAGGAGTGGTCAGGCACTTTCTAAGATGGTCCTAGACTTTTGCTGCCATGTCCCAAGCTTTGTTAGTATGGGTGTAGACCCTCACTGGTGTGCACCTACACACCCTGACACAGTTAAAACCAGACGGTCTCAGTCACAATTATAACATGCTAACTGAGAAGCATAAATGTGCTAGAACTGAATTTGACCTGCTTGTGAAGACACACATTCAACAGAGCTGCAGCATTCATCAAGGGAACAGAGAGGGAGCTCCCTCCTCGTGACTCCCATCTGTGACTTCTTCTATCATTCATCACTAAATACGTCTCTGCTCCTTTACCATAGTAGCATAAGATTTTCTTCCCTACAAAGCAAAGCCATCATAATAGGAAGTTATTGTTATATGAGTTTCCCCTTTATAAATGCAGTCAATTTCCACCATCTATTTACAATAATATGTATTTATATTCATGACAATTTAAAGTATAAGAAAATATTGCATTTTCATATTAACTAATATATAAGGTGCTCAGAGGAAATTTTAAAGGGAGCTTGATACAAGTTTTGCTCTAGAGAAATAAATATTGAAGCCAGCTAAAATGTTACTCATTTGTCTTAGTTAAATATTTCACAAGATTTTTTTAAACCTCCCTTTACAAATGCTGACTGCACCACTGTATTACGAATGTGTTTCTGAACTCCAAAAGAACTGCAATGATCAGTCTGCTCTGTGTATACATGTTATGGAAAGTGTGTATAAGTCCAAACCCTCCAGGAAAACAACAATATCAGATTGCTAAACTTAGGTAATGGCTGTCTGGAGCCCAACTCCATTTGAGATATATTCTTTGTGCAGGTATGGTGAGACACTTTGGTGGTGTTATTCCACCTAATATATGAAATACATTAATCATACAGAAATTCATATCTACATTTTATAGATGGAAAATCCAAGACAGTTTCTATGACTTCATTATTGTCCACCTAACAATTAGCTGAGCTTTACTTTTATGAAGTCAAGTTTAACTTTGAGCAGTATGTTAATGAATAGAAAGATATTGCAATTACCTGTCAATATGCTTAATATGCATCAAATTTAAAAACATTACTGCTCTCATGGGTTATCTGCTTACTAACCATTGAATGTTTGACTAGGAAAGAGGTGAAGGGCTTTGCTTTACCTTGATGGAGTAGAGAACATATAACTTACCCAAGAGTGCACAATTATTTAGTACTAAATTAATATTGGTGACTAGCTAGTGAAATGTTATGCTTAGCTAACATTATCTTAGATTGGATATAAACTGCCTTGTGGGTGGCTTTAATAGATATTTTGAAGGTTAACTTTTGGCATTTCACTAAGTTCAGAAAGAGGAATGACAATTGGGTGTTTGTTGTTTTTGTCAATATGCCTGCTCTTCACTTTCTTGTCCAAAGCTTAAGTAAGTGGAAGAATCTACTCATGAAGTTTTGATATAAATATTCCAGTTTCATTACATGAATATGTAGAAAAATTGCTCCCCAGTATTCATTATGAATTCTAGGAGACTCTAAGATAAAACATCCTACCACAAAGTATGGGAAGGGCAAGAGTGCACCAGTCATTAAGATCACAAACTAGAGGTTCAAATTTCACTCCCCACCACAAACACACATTGCTTTCAGTCATGTCGACTTGGGTTATTTTATCTCTTGGTATCTTATTGCTAGTGCTATCTTTGAAATTTTTTCAAAGATCTTGATACATCCCAGAGAAAATAATGAGATTTAATAGACTAAACTACATAAACCAATTATCACAGTATCAGGCATATGGTGTTGACAATAGCTATTATGTGTGCTTATTATATATCAAATTTTTAAGCTATTTTAAGTATTTTCATTCATCATTTCATTTAACTTCAGAGGCCAAAACATCAAAACTTTGCCACTGTGCTATAGTGTCCTTAATTGCTATTAAATGTAGTTGTTGAATTGGACAGATCAATGTCTGCTTCATTGCTCTGTCTCTTCCAAGGTGTATAAAAAGAGCAGAGATGGGTGAGGTTCTGATCCTCACTTATCTGCAAAAAGTAATCATTTCTATTTCTAACAATTCTTTTAATTTTACTGCATATCATGGGGCAAATGCATAACAAGCATCTAATGATGTCTCTTACCAAAGGTAATATTCCACTGAATTAAAAAAATTTCCCATCAAAATACAATGCAGTAGTTTCTTATCACACATATCAGGAGACACATTGTTACTTCAGAGATGTTAGATTGTGAAAAGAAACATCTTAAAATCAACACAATGCAGTTATAATCGCTCATTTCCATTCTAGGAAATAAAAGCCACACCCATTTCCCATGAAAGAGTTCTCTATATTCTTCGAAAGGACTTTCAGTCAGTTATAACTTAATATATTATATCAAATTATCCATCCAATTAAGTGCTCTCTTGTGGCAATATTATATAATTATATCCTTATCCTAGCTTCTTGAGTCTTTCCTCTCCCCTTGATATTTCGCTTGTCTGTGGCAGAGAGGAATGACAATTAAGGAACTTCATTAGGTTAATGTGGGGTTATCCAACTTGAAAACTACACTGAGTTTTGGGCTGGCTAATTGTTTACTGTGGAGAAGGGCTGATGTTTGGCAGCTTCCCTCGCCTCTACCCACCAGATGCAAATAGCACTTCTACATCCTCCTCAACTAAAAATGTCTTCAAACACTGCCCAGAGTCTACTGGGACAGGGAATAAAACTGACTCTGTTGAGAATCAATAGATTAGAGGATGTTAGTGGACTTGACATGAATAGAGGCTTGAAATTTATCTGCATAATGAGGCTTTTCTCTTGCACTATGGTGTACAAGCCAGAGACCTCCTTCCTTTGGTTCCCTGACATGGACTGGGCTCCTCAGAGCCAGCGTGGAGAGCCCAGCCTACATCAACCAATCCATTACATTCACTTTCTTGGGTCATTCTCTCCTTTGTCAACAACATGTTTGCTGTTAAATTTTTGACAAATATTTCATTGTTAGTTTTATTGGCAGTTTGATAATATTGCAACATTAGGATGGAAATGATTTTCACTTAGAATTTGAATTTCTTTCTCCATCATCTCTGACTCCTAGTATTCCAGAGAACCCATTAGGTGTCCAGAGGCATGTGCAACTTCTAAGTCTAAGTCTTCTGTGTTTATTTTTATTGAACAGGAAAATTTGGAGTTTTTTTCATAATGGTCTTGGTTTTGTTTGTTTGTTTTTGGTTTCATTTAGTACTAAGGTTTGAAGTCGATTGCTCCACAAACACATTATCACTTAAGCCATAGCTCCAGTCCTTTTCCTTTCTTCTGTTTTTCAGATAGGGATCTCTTTTACCCCAGCCATCCTAGGCCGTCCATCCTCCCAGGTAGATGAGATTATAGTCATGCATTACTATGCTTAGCCCTTGGTATTTTTATTAACGGAAAATTGTCTAGTGTTACTATGTATTTAATCCTTGCACCCTTTATCTGTCTTCCCTTTGTGAAACTCTTGTTAGTCAGTTGTGGAACATATTTTGTCTTTTTATTCTACTTTCTACAAGATGTTTTAGCTTTTCAATATTTCTACTGCATTTTAAATTTTTTGCGTAAACTATATATATTTGCAAAAACTTTCATTTTTTTTCCTTTTTATATTGCCCTATATTTTCTTGTTCATTATATGTAATATATTTTCTTTATTCACCGTCTCTCTCGGGATAATACAAAAATATATTAGTAATAGATACACATAAAATGTTATGCTTGTGCTTGCATTTTCTACCTTTTGAAAATTACTTTTTCCCTGCTTGCTTTCTTCTCTCCCTCCTCCTCTTTCCCTCCTTTCCTTCCTTCTTCCCTCCTTCTTCCTTCCTTCTTTCCTTTCTTCTCCCCCTCTACCTCTGTTTCTCTTTCTCTCTCTGTCTTTCAGGCATACACTTGTTTATTCCTTGCTATTCATCACATCTCTGTGCAGCAGGTGAAATCTCAACAGACACTGTTTCAGGGTCTCTCAGTTTTTTTCTTCTGTGGAAGTCAGTGCTCTGAAGAGTAATCTTCCAATCTACTTGGAGATAGAACTCTCACTGCAACAATAAAATCTGAGCAACAACAACAAAATGGTGTGTGGGGTGGTGCTTTCACTATTCTGGTATGGCACCTCACTTCTACCCTGAACTGCCTGCAGTATTCCCAAATTCAAGACTGCTTTGATTTAATTACTCCAGAAACAAACATTTTGGAATTGGATTTTCCTGGGTAATAAACTTTAGCATTTCATAGGTAAAATGGAGTGTAGGAGAAGGAGGAAGACTATGTATAGACTCATAGACTGGTAGAGGTATAATCAGCAAGATGAATAACAGAATGAAAAGAATCTGCTTCCCAGTTCTGCCCACAGCTTCCCTGGGCATCTAGAGCCTTCCATTCTAGAGCCTTTTTGAGACTCAAGATAGGGAATGCGGTTGTTTCTTGCAGGCAGCTGCCTCCCCACAGCTGTTTCAGCTGTCTCTGCCCTGAGTTATCCTCTTCTATTCACTGTTTATCTTCCATAGATTTGATGAGGTTTTTCCCCTCTTTGCCCTTGGATGATCATGCCTTTTTCTCCTTATTTGCCATTTTAACATAGTTTTAGAAAGGAGCAGAATAAATATTTATGTTTCATTCATCAGATTTAAACAAAATTTGGGGACAACACATTTCTCAATGACAATAAAAATGCATGGCATGCTTGTAACTTGTGAGGGTGACAAAGATGGGAGAAATATATAATACTGAATGATGAAGTCTGAGATCTAAAAATTCCTCACAGGTTAAAATTATAGAGCTGGATCTAATGAATTTAATAGATGCACTTTAACCAAGGTGAGTGCAGTTTGCACATTAAAAAATCAATTGCACAAATACAAGATAGGTAAGGATGTGAAAAATTTCAGAACTTTAAGAGGCTTGAAACACTCTTTGTGCCATCAGCATACCAGGAGTGTTGAATTAGCTCTTGAAGTTCATCAATAAGTAGTTGAGCTGCACTTTGTGTTTCTGACAATACTTGAACTATGCTGGTTAATAATCTTTAATAAAGTACTGATAAACCTGAGTATATATAGAGGCAGGGTAGGAGAAAGAAAACATGGCTTCATGATTTGACTTTTTATTTTGATATAGCTGGGTTAATTTACTCTAGAAGGATAAAAACCCATGAAGAAGAGGTAGCTGCTTTCCAATAATTTTACAAGTCAATAAGAATAAAAACATAAACCATTGCATACTATAAAACTGAAGGAAGAATTCATGAAATTAATGAAAGTTAATGTTTAAACCTGTTACAAAGGAGAAATATTGATCAATTCTAGTTTACCAATGGATCAATAATTGTTAAAATGAAAATAAGATGTTTTTCTGAATTACCATACTCACATATTTTACAAATGACTGCCTAGCTTGATCTGGTATGAAATGGTTAAGCATCCAAATCCCTGGCTTTTGCAGCATGAAGATAATTAAAATTATGACATAAAAAAGAACTATGAAGTCAAGACAACTACCTGGTTCCCTGTAAGCTAGAGTTACTATGCAGTGAAAGCTAGAGCATCCCAAATGACCTTCCTGACAGCCACAGGGCAGAAGAAAAGCAAAAAGGTACCCCTTAATGTCTCAGCTGTCTTAGGAGATTGGTCTTTTCGTATTGAATAAAATATACAGTTCTTACAGGCTGCTTTGTCAGCAATTATTCGCTTCCTACTGGGAAAAGATAGCGATAGAGATAACTGAAATGCAGGCCTGTGTGACACATGTGATAAAAACAGTCTCTCTTTACATACAACCTGGTTTGGCGGTGCATAAAAACTCAGGGAGGCCAGCCTAGGGTTGAGATGTGTAAGAACAGCAGCATGACAAGAGAGAGAATGAGGCCAGATGGAAAGACTCTGGATAGGATCCATAAAAATCACGTCCCATCTGGGGAGCCAGTGCAGGGTATAGAACAGATAAGTAGCATGCTTGGTATTTGGGTCATAGAATAACCACTCTGCCTTTCTAATGTCCCATGCTGCAGATTGTCAAGCCTGCATACAATCAATTCTAAAATGGTTTCTTAAGAGTCTCAAGAGCTCCCTGGTGAACTCAACACCAAGTAAGATTTCCATTTGACTGATGTATGGGGAATTACTTCCTGATTCTGGAATCATGTGAATAACAGTTCTGTCACAGCCTTAAAATACAGAGAGATAAATGGAGGCTTACTGCAGTCACCTCAATACCTTTCTTCTATTAGCAATTTGAGAACTGGTTTTAAGTCATTCAAACATCAATGTAAAGTGAGACTTTCAGTGAGTGAAAACACATGGATGTCTGATTATGTGGTTTAACTTTCCCCTCTTCCCCCAAAGAACCACTTCAATGCTTGTCTTGTTAGGCCTATTTTTCCAGAAGGCAATATCAATGTCAGCTGTGGAAATCTTCCTTGAGTTGACTTGATTTCAAAATATATTTGTGAGAATGTCTTAGTTTTTATTTCACATTTGTTATCTCATTTCTGCTTGAAACCAACTGTCAATTATATGTCACTATAATTATTCCTATTTCAATGAAGGTTGGAAACAGGATGCTCAGATGATTAACTGCCTTTCACTGGAGAAATAGTCAGCAGCAATTGGACTGGAACAGAACTATCTACTGACCAGAGGCCCTACTCTTTCTTCAAAAGACCAATGGGCAAATAGCACAGTTTAATTTTCAAGGTGTTCATATTCATATCCTTCGTATGGTAACTGATAAGAACACATGTTTCCTAAGACATCCGGGCCCGCTTGTGTTGTCATTGGCTGAGTTTCTATGTTTTATCTGATGAGACTTGGGTAATGGAGTGTCATAAAGACACTGAGTTACACAAAAAGTGGGAAATGAACAGAAGCTTACAGAAGGACAAGTTGCATTTCTGTAATAGAAGGCACTGTACAGAAACAGAGAGAGGCACTGCATGGCCTTGTCAGGTCCCTGGTGTGTTTATCCAATTCTATCTGCTGCCTTTGAACTCAAAGTGAGAATATAAATATATCACCCTCACCAAAGTGGAAGCAGGAGGCAAATGCACAAATGAGAACAAGGTAAGAATTTAAAATATAAAATCACACAGGTATGATTTTATGTCAAAGAACAATTTTAAGAAAAGGACAAGAGAATTTTTATTTATAAGCATGGAACATTTTTAGCAGAGAGAAATCTGTCACAAATGGTATATTGTGATAAGGTCCCTGAACACTTAAGGGCATTCATTTTACTACCATTTTCCTCTGGAGTAGAGTGACATACTAAACTGATCAATAGAAGGCTTTGGCTCTGTTAAGATGTTTACAGAGATTGTTGAAATTGAATAACAAAAAAATTCTTTTATTTTCTGATTGTCTGTTACATTGTCTGACTTCTGTGGGGATTTTCCCTGGTTCTGAAAAGCCAATTAATCAGAGCATGTTAATCATCTATAAATAAGTTAAAATATCTAGACATAATCTGCATGTATCACAGACATTAAGAAAAGGCATACAATTATTCAGAAAGAGGGAAATGTAAGGATTCTGGAGCAAACTAAAATATCAGAAATGTTTGCTTTTTATATTTTTCATTAACGGCTTGAATGAAATTATATTGAATCATGAAATAAAACATATCGATCCCTTCACAGAGCACTAAATATAAGATGAGGGACATTGCCTGTTGTCTTTGGGATTTCATTTTGCTGCCCTTTTAGATAGTGAAAAGAAAAGAGGGAGGGAAAAGGGGACAGGTAACTAATTCTATAATTCTACACTCTATTCTATTCTGTTATTACATACCAGACATTGCAGCAGGAATTTTCACATTTTTTTCTCTAGTGTGCTCCAGTCATTTCACAGGAATGCCTATACATGCTTACGACCAGAACTCATCTCAAACACGTGTTTTCTGTTTGTGACTTCGATGTTCTTATTATTCAGGAATCTTTGATTGAGAAATGACAGAAAGCTAACTCTAATCATTTTAGGTGAAAGAAGCTACAGGCTTACAGTGGAAATAGAAATAAGGATTTGTCTGAAATACGGAGCTTCAAAAACTTGAACTCACTTAGCATGTTCTCTGAGTCTCATTCCTTCTTACTCTGTTTGACGCAATCAGTTTGTTAATTGGGTTCATCCACACAGCAAACAGTAAGGTCACTGATAACTTTTGTGCCTCTCATCCCCAGGATTATTTTTAGAGAGACTAGGATTGAGGTTCTGCCTTTCTGAGAATGTCCTAGGGAGGTTTCTGATTGCTCCAGCTAAGATCAGGTGCTTATTCACATACCAACAAACTGTACCTATCTGATGAATTATGATTGGTCTAGCTTGCCTGGTCAGATACCCTTAGATAGAACAGACAATGTCATCTACATGAAATAATTTGGGCCACACAGATGACAGGGGATAGGAGTGGACATTCTGTCTATGGTACTATACATGTGTGCGATCTGGCTATGCTGCCTCTTTGGCAGCTCCTCTGATGTTTCAATGGACCATCCTCTGACAATGAACCCATAAAGCTTTCACTTCATTGGCAAAGGACTATGTCCCACAGAGTACTCTGGCTATCTAGTCTGTTCTATTAAAAGTCACTAATCACATTGTGCTTAAAGTACAGGGGAGTAGCTACAGTTATTTCCCAGCTCTTAGATTGCCATTGAAATGAGCAAGATAAGAGTCAAAGAGATGAAATTTCATTGGCATCAACAACCAGGAAATCTTGGCAGCTACCTATTAAAAATTTCAACAATGTTGATTAGAAAATCACCATTAGATTAAATTGAAAGAATATCCACAACCTTTCCTAGAACCATGAGGACAGACTCTATCAGCTCTTTAAAATTACTCCAAATAAACATTTGGGCTTAGTAACAACACTGTGCTAGAGGTATACAAGAAGACACAAAAAAGAGGTTTCGCCTAGGCAGTTATATAATTGTCTTAAATTTCTCTAAAAGGGTAACTCTAAAATCACTTCTGCCTTAAATGATCAAATATTTAGTGGATGCAAGCCAAGTAAGCCACTTATACTTAACAAAAAACTATCTTATAATAAAGAGGTGGAGAGAATAAGTAAGAGAGAGAGGGAAGGAGGGAGGGAGACAGGAGAGAGAGAGAGAGAGAGAGAGAGAGAGAGAGAAGCAGTGAGCTGGTGACCTTGAGAAGGGAAGGTGGTTAAGGGAACAGCCATTTGAATTCTGACTGGATTTGGGGTCAACTAAAGCAGAGGCAATGAGCTTGTGGCATAGATTCATCCTCCCAATAAACACAGTGACAACAGGTACCTTGGCCACACTCATGAAGAGCTAGGAGCATGCAACTTCTTTCAGGAGAAGCACAAGGAAAAAGAAATGTCTCAAAAGAGGGACTACACTGTAGACATATGTGCATCTCCCCTCTCCCTTATATTGTGAAAGACTCAACAAGAAAATATAAAAGCCCAAGAGAATCCCTGAAATCCAAACTGATGCTCGCCTGAGAAACTTTCAAAATTCCCAGTACCCAGGAGGATTACAGTCCAATTAAGCCAGAGTCTCTGAAGGTAAGATCCAGGTTCCCATATTATTTTTAAAGCACCCTGGGTTTCATTTCAGTCACGGTAGTGAACCATTTCCCTGGATAAATGCTCAGTACATACATTTCTTCTTCTGCAAGAATAAGCAGAGCAAGAAAAATCACTAGAATTAGAAAAGTTACTTGCAACCCAAAACCATAGGGACACCTGGAGGAGACAGAGAAAAAAGCTATCAGATAGTTTTTAATTACTTTTTTTTAAAAGTATTTAGCTTATGTGCAAGGTATTCATTAGAAATATCACACATTGTTGCTCCCAAGTACTTTTCTTACATCAATTATTGTTTTTATTCTTCACCAGATAAATAAGGATATTTTCTTTGAATTTTGTGACTAAAGGCTAATATGAGAAGTTTTAAATGATATATTTGATTCTCTGAGAACATATAACATGCAAGTCTTTCTCTTCAAAATTGTATGTATTTAACTTGCACATGTTGTAACTTGTATGTGAAGTTAAGGAACTGTGTAAAATTCAAAGAGGTAGAAAAAAGAAGATAGACATTCTAAATGTATTCTAGGCAATGAGCAAAGGGCTAACCATCCACAGTTTATTTGGAAGATATACCAGGAAACACTTAAAGGGAAGTGAGGGTGGGAGTGGAAACAAGCCTTACAACAAGCACCTTCAAGCATTTACCAAGGAGATCAACTGGAGCTTGATCACATTGGAGAACTCTGCAAGCTAGTGTAGAGTGAATACCTTGGAACAACCACACCTAAGAAGCATAGCTGGCTGTGTTCACTAATGAATGCTGTAAAGTCTTTGATTGAAGACTGTCCCGTCCTGCAGGACACATCAGCGTGGGTAGCGAACCTAGAAGGGGAAGAATGAAGGGACAAGAGACACGAAGGAGACAGCAAGACAGGAGTTCTGATCAAGCTGCAAAATTTTATTGTTCACACAGGGGTATTTATGTGCTGAGGGAGTGAGGGGTATGACGAGGTGCAGGCTGGTTGGCTGGTTCTGCTATAGGACTTCTGATAGGGTGCACGTTTGCGCTGGCGGCAAGGTAAACTCCCGGAAGAGAAGCAGGGACGGCGCCATCTTGTGCTGGAGATGGAGAAGTTGGGACAAACAACCGCAAAATGTTCCAGGGCAAGGTCAAGACAGAATGGCTCACAAAGGGAGCCTTGTCTCCGACAGAAGACTGCTCAAAACATTAATTCCTTGGCACTTACAGCCTGCTCCAGCCACTCCTCATGTCCAGGAGCCACCTGTACCTGCAACTGAGAGAGAAGCAAAGAGTGGGGCAGGCACAGAATCTGCTAAAACCGTGTTTTGAAATAAAACAAAACAGGGGTCAGCAAACATTTTTTTTTTAATAGAAGACCAGATGGTAGATATTTTAAGCTTTGTGTGTCACATATGGTCCCTGTCACATAATTTTTTATTTTACTTTTTCTTTTTCTTGGTAACACTTTAAAAATGTAAAAACATTCTGAACTTATATAAAACAGGTGCTGGACCAAATATAGTATACAGCTTGTAGTTTACAAACCCCTGAAACAAAGAATAAATTTTTAAAAGATTGGAGAACAAATTTATAACCAGATGAGTAAAATCTTCTAAGAGGAAGACCATCTTTGAATGAAATACATTTATTTTATATTGCATTCATATACTTAAATAAAAGATTTCTTTAGAAAAACAATTCATCAAAAATATATGTAGGGCAGATAAAAGCAAATAAGGAAAAGTTTAAGATGTTAAAGAAGAGAAGTTTCTTTATATTAGTAAAGGTAGTAATGAAATAAAAATATAATAAAATGTAAAAACCATAGTGAAGGTATTGTAGACACAGTCCAAGATAAGATAACTGACAGGTAAAATAACAAAATACAATTTAAAAAAACTGTTGAAAATAAAAATAAGAGACACAGAAACATCATTGAAATGGTGGACTTTGACCTGTAATTACAAACTTACTTAATATATTAAGTATTAACAAAACTTGAAAGGATATGAAGGAACAGGTTTATGTGAAAATGACTACACATTTCATTGCATAGTTTCAATCTTTCAAGAAATATTTATTTTCAGTGAAATAATCAAACTAACTATGATCACTACCTGTAGTCTGCAAAATGAATGAAACATGAAGCAACTAAATTCTTGCTTTCAAGGTACAGGACTCTGGGAACTTGCCTATCCTCAGTATCGGGGAGGCTTTTTTTTGGTCCTTAGGCATCAGCCTGGCAACCATAAGTGGAAAAATTTTCCCAGTCCTAGTTTTTCATTCAAGCCCATAGTCTCTCTGCTGAGACAAAATGATATTTTGTCAAGCCAGAAAACTCACAGCTATCCTTTGTTTTTGGGTTTTTTCATCATCTTCCACATCAGTCAGACAGCAGGATGTACTGTCCTATGTCTCATCTCACTTCTTCCAAGCCCCAATTATTTCTCATCCACAGGAATTTCTCTTTTGTCTCTTCCAGTCTCCTTACACACACTGACTCTGGTAAGCACCACAGGTAGTTACTCAATATAAGCTCCTATACAGGTTTAGGATTTTGAAACAAAAGGGAGAGGAGAGGGGTATTCTTGCAGACACATTTTGCTCTCCTTCCAATAAATCATTCTTGCTATTACAATCATTTTCCCCATTGTTCAAACTCTATTAAACATACAGTGATAAAGCTATACAGACAATTCTCTGTAGTGAAGGAGAAGTAAAATGCAAAATAAACAAAAGCAATAAAAAACTCTCAAGCTGTTTTTGGAAATAAGACATTTTACTCACAATTATTTAAATAAAAATTTAATGTATTTAATTAAGAACCTAAACTGCAATTGTTAATTTCCAAAACAATGACTATAAGAAAACTACACACCTAAACACAGAGAAAGACTCCAACAAGATATTTTGGGAAAGAGTTTAGTGCTTACTCTAAGGTTTTTGATGTAATCATTCTCATTCTTTCACATGTTATACAGTTGATCAGGAGCTACACAAAAACTTAACTCTGTAAGTAATATAGATATTTATTATTCTAAACAATTTTGTCAGTAATATAAAACCTGAAAAAGACACAACAAATTTAATGATGGGAATCTCTCTTTTGCAAAGAAGAATCATTCAGTATCTCGAGAAAAATCCCTACTTTACCATAGAATATCATGTCAGAAATATTGCACATAAACAGGAAAGCACAGGACTGTTGGTCTGTAGTTCAGTGGTACAGGACTTGCCTAGCACACTCAGGGTCCTGGGTTCCACCCTCAGCACTGGAAAAAAAAAATAAAGAAAGCATGAAAATTCCCAGAAGTTTCATATCTGAACAAATGCTAAATTCATCATGGTAAGAATCAGATTGCTTTCTTAAAGCTTTCTTCTAATTCTAATTATAAACAAAAATAAGTAACAACAAAGTGAAAAATGATAAAGGATAGATGGCAAAAAACATTTATTGAAACTGTGTAACTGTGCAATACAAATCTTTAAGAATAAGACTGGAAAGCCCAAATTAAAGAGGCAAAACAAGAACTGAAAAATGGTAACAAAGCAATTTCAAAATTTTTTGAATCTCATTTGTGATAACATTTAAGCAAAGTCAAATACCAACCATATATCATTTCCCCTATTCAATTAAAATATATTTGTAAATATTGACCATTTTCCTAAGGGAAGATAGTAATATTCTCATACATTTACAATGGTAATATAAGATTTTAAACCTTTTTTCTAAGGAACAATTGATATGTCCTTTTAATTATTTGGCTTTTTGATTAAATTTGACTTCTAATTATTATATTTGATTAAGAGGAAATAAAGAATGTTTCAGATAAAGACATGTGAATATACTTTTTATAAAATAGTGAAAAGGGGAAAATAAATTAAAATTCTTTAAATTAAATAATAACAAAATAAATTATAGACATTTAAAGATCACATATATATTATTTAGATGGCTAAATAAGAATTCTGGGTATTTGACTACTTAATTTTAAGTTTCAACTTGGCTATGCTAGAGTACCCAGCTGTTTGGCCCAATGCCAGTCTAGATGTTCCTCTGAAGATATTTTTTAACATGTGATTAACACTTGAATCAGTAGACTTTGAATAAAGTAGATTTCTCTCTATAATGTTGATGTACCTCATGCAATCAACTGAAGACCTTAAGAACAAAGACAGGTTTTTCAAAGAGGAAGTTTTGTTTCAAGATACAAATCTGGAAACCCTGTCTGCATTTCCAGCCTGTCTGGCCTGCCCTGCAGATGTCTGACTGTAGACTATATTAACCATCAATACTTACCTGAAAATTCAGCCTGCAGGCTTGCCCTATGGATTTTGCACATGAACTTGTTAGCACCAACAATCATATTAGTTAATTATCCCTTTTCATGCAAGTATAATAATTTTTATATTCAAAATAAAATATTATGATTTCTGCTTTAAGCTGTAATGGAATACCAGATTAAAAAACCATGGTAGGCCAACATAAAATGAGGAAAAATATGACAATCATTTGTAGATATTAGACACAAATCATCACAGAATTCAATCCTTAGCAAAGAAAACCTCGTGGCCTGAGGTCTAGATTATTGTCTGAGGAAAATTTCACAGCATTAAGCAGTGATCTGACTGCATAGAGTTGGGGTTGAAGCAGCTTAAGTGCCTGGAATCAAATAGCATAGTATCATGAGGGATGAATCACTAGGGAACTGTGTAGTGATTCTCTGTGACTCTTTGTCCAAGGAATGGGCTATTCATGATGAAAGATATGGCATTGAAAATGCAGCAAAGAAAAGAGAAGCTGAGTAGTGCTGGGGGACATTAAAAGTGCAGTCTATACAGAGTAGAAAGTCCACCAACCTCCAGGCATTAATCAGGAACATCAGAAAAGTCAAACTGTAATAGTAAGAACCATATCCTACAGGAATATCTAGTGAAGACCTGTCCTATAAAACCTGAGCTAAGCCATAACAAGAGAATCCAGTTTGGAGTTTAAATCTGTCAAGTCAGATAAACAGAATATAACCTGAGCTCTGTACAGATGTGTCTTAATTTAGAGCAAAACCTCACCCTAAACAAATTCAAGGCAATAAGCTAGTAAGAGAATTATTCACCAAAACAAAGTCTAATACTCTCTAGAGAAAGGCAAAATGATCCTTATCTATAATGTTAGGATGAATTAAGTTATGGTTAAAAACCAAGGTTAAAATTTTAATGAATGGATCAATAGGAATACTACACAAAAGAAAACTAGACATAAAGACAAATCAAATTGAAATTTTAGAGCTAAAAATACAATGACAGAAATGAAAATCTCACTTTGTTTACTTGTTTTTTTGTGATGCTGTGGGTCAAACCCCAAGCCTCCCAGCCATGCTAGGCAAGCACTACCACTAAGCCACATCTCCAGCCCAAGAGCTGTTTGATAATGAGAAAAAAATCAATAGAATTGTCCAATCTGAAAAGTGGAGAAAAAAATGATAAAGGAAAGTGGAGTAACAGGAAGCTGAGGCATAACATAAATAATCCAATGTGTTTGTAATAAGAGTTCTAGGATAAAAATAAAGTAATAATGAAGTAAATAAAGGACTTGAACATACGCTAGTATTTCCTAAATTTCATGAAAAATATTTATTTACATATCTAAGAATGTCAGGATATATGAAGAAGTAAAAATGGGAAAATTGCCTAGGCACATCAAAGTCATAGTGGCTAAAAACAAAGAACAATTTTTTTTTCTTTTGGTGAGACTGGGGTTTGAATTCAAGGCTTTATACTTGCAAAGCAGGTGCTTGACCACTTAAGCCACACCTCCAATCCTTTTTGTTCTGGTTATTTTGGAAACAGGATCTCTTGAACTATTTGCCTAGGCTAGCCTTGAACCATAATCCTGCTCTTCAGAGTCTCCCAAGTAGTTAGGATTACAGGTGTGAGCCACTGGGGCCTGTCTAAAAACAAATATTAATAGGAGTCAGATGAATAGAAAATATTGTGTATAAAGACCAGTGGTGATAAGACTAATACAGAGTCACAACCATCAACATTGTAGCCCAAAAGATAGTGGAACAAAAGTTTTCAAGCATTAAAAGCAAAAAAGAAACAGAATTCCCTATTTAGTAATAGTATTCATCAAAGAGGGCAGATGACATTACAATACTTTAAAATAAATTATAAATAACAGCTACTATTAGATAAATACCAGCAGATTTACATTATGAGGAATTCTAAAGAATATTTGTCCAGCTTAAGGTAATAGAAATTTTGACCTAAAGTTAAAAACAAAGACAACATCAGTGGCTAATGAAAGTCTGAATATAAAACTTGTTTTTTTTTAATCTCTTAATTTGTGAAAGGACCACTGACTATACAAAACAGAGCATAACATTTTAGGGTGGGGAATATAATATATAGAAATAAATAACAGATGCAACATGAATAATATGACTAATGAAGAAGAGGGACAAATGCAAAAATAATGTTGCAAAATCATTATATTTGTAAGGTGATATATGTTGAGATAGAGTGAAAAATGGAAAGTGTTGATGTGGAAAGTATGAGTGTCAGTTATGAACTGGTGGTTTTAACTTCCATAGACATTAGTAAATTAAGGATACGTATATCAGCCCTAGATAAACTATGAAGAAACCATAAAAACTAATGGATATGACAAAGAAAGTAATAAAATAAAGTGGAAAAATAAATGTAGTAAGTCAGGGAAAGAGCAACAGAGAAATAAATTCAAAAGGGAACGTGGAGAACACATAGCAAAATGGCACATACAAGCCCAGTCTTAATAATGACATCAAATGCAAGTGTGAACTGAAACTTGGAGATGAAAAAGCAAGACACAACATTTTCCTGTTTGCAAAAACAATAAAACAAAAACAAAACCTTCAAAAGTTAATGGCAGAGAGCATCAATCAGAATCACTCTGTGACATCCTGGACCCCGAACCCATGGAAAGCAGCCCTACACCATGACATTTCTCCCTGTCAGCTGTTTTCTAAGCTGTTTGTGTGAATCTTCAGAATGGACAGGCGAGCTTCATGCACCACACATGACTCCCGTACCCACCCTGGGGAACATAATCCAGCACAGCCCCTGGGCAGACTGAACCCCCAACAAAACTGAAAAGAATAAACAGTGAACTGTAATCTAACACTGAGAATGGAAATGGGGGTGGAACATTGAATCTGCCCCAGGTGAGGCAAGAAGCTGAATTCTGAGTGCAGAACTCTCAGTGAATGAATGTGGGTTAAGCAACAAAAGCTGAGAGAGGAGGTGGGGCCACAAGCAAAGCTCCCAGAGAAGCCCCTAGCACCTAGCAGAGAATAGGAGAGGCACAAAGGCTGAGAGCAGAGATAGGGTGACAAACCAACCTCCCAAAGTGGGACAAGTGGTAGACCCTGGAGCTGATCCCGTGGGAGGAAGGGCAGTATTCAAAACTGAAGTTCCCCACCTCATGGGGGAGGACCTGACCAAACAGAGTTGCAGCTGAAGGGCAATTAGCTGCCGCCTGGTGAAAACAAAAGCTCTGACCACCCTGCATGACCTGGCAGACTTACCTCATGTCCTAGTTGCAACTAGCCCTATGGACAGAAGTAACCAAATACTACTCACAAGCCAGTCACTTAGGAGACCACATCAGGGTTCCTGCATGTATGCCAATTCCAGGATTGGACACCTAAGGGATAACTCCAGAACTTTTATCAAAAGACTGAACTTTTTATTGTCCCTGTGCCTGGTGTATTTTGTTTTTTTTTTTTTTTTGGTATTATTAACTTCACCATCACTATTTTCTTATCCCTATTCTTACCCCCTTCACTTTCTCTCCTTTTCTTGTTCTACAATCCATTGTTCTCCCTCCAAAATACTCTTTCTGCCCCCTCTCATCCACTCTTTCCCCATCTTCACCTGCACTTCTATCCTCCCCAAACCTGTCACCACACTACCTTTCCATCCTATACACTCACCACCCACTGACTGGCCTACTGTACCAACTGTACACAATCCCAGCCCCCTGCAATCCCTGACACTTACACCCAAACATACACAATGACCACAAACCCAGCAGCCCCCATACAACTTTACCCACCCACCCACCATTTTACCCACCCTCCTCTTTTAGTGCCATCTTTACCAGTTACCCAAATGTCTATATCTAGCCCAACAACCATTACTCCTCCAACTCCCACTGTTTACAGATATTATCACCAAGGGGTTTTCTATATAATATGTAAACAACTTGTCTGGCATCGAACCTGTGAATTTCTTATTGCTAAATTACACCTCTAGGCTAGGGAAAGAAAGGACACATCAACCTAGCTAACAACCAAGTCAGTCACAACACAAAAATTAAATCAAGGGAAAGAAAACAGGCAATTAAAAACACCAATTAGCTTATCAAGAACATAGCTGCACAGCACCAAATGAAGCAATGGGAAGAAGAAGGGATGGAAACCACACTCATCAAAATAAAATAATTTAATACAGGGTTCAGTGGGAAATTAAGTGAATGGATACCCAATTCTTGACCCCAACAAAACAGTGTCACTAAGGAGCCCAGTGACACCCATTAAAAAACCCTCATTGAGGAAATCTTGGAAGAAATCACTGAGAAATTCATGGAGAAGATACTAAACATGGTTAACCAGAATATACAAGTGCACTCAAGAAATTTCAAGAGACCAAAAAAAAGAGCATGAGAAAATACAGAAACAAATAAAAGAACTCAGAGAGAACTTCAACAAACACCAAAATGAAACAAAGGACACTATAAAAAAAAGAGATTTATGAATTAAAGATGATAACACAAAATATAAAAGAGAAGTTGAGCAATTATTTGGAAAACCACAGAAAAAAAGAACCAAGGCCCCTATAGTAAAAAAAAAAAAAAAAAAAACCAGACAGAGGAAGGCCACTCAAGCAGACTAGAACAAATGGAAGACAGAATCTCAGAGCTTGAAGATAAAATGTAAATTAAAGAAAAAAACAAGTCTTCAGTCAAACATTGCAAGAGCTGTGAAAGGAATATGCAAGAACTCAGCAACTCTTCAAAAGACCAAGCATGAGAATCATGGGCATTGAAGAAGAAGAGGTGCAAGCCAAAAGGATACATAATATATTCAATAAAATAGTAACAGAAATTTTTGAGAAAGTTTTTGCCTTTTTACTTATAGGAAACCTCCAGGACACCAAACAGACTTGACCAAAATAGGATATCCACATGGCATATTATCATTAAAACAACAAGCACAGAGAACAAAGAATATTGAAGGCTGTAAGAGAGGAAAAACAAATAATGTATAAAGGTAAACCCAGCAAGAAGGGCATGAAGTGAGGTACTTGCTCACTGAATGAAAATAATTTCAGCCCTAGGATACTCTACCCAGCAAAGCTGTCATTCAAAATTGACAGAGCAATAAAATTCTTCCACAATAAACAGAAACTAAAACAATATATGACCATCAAGGCACCACTACAGAAGATTCTACAAAGGAATTCTTCACACAGAAGATGAAAGCAAACAAAACTATGAGAGGACAGGGAGTATCACAGGAGTAGCACAGGAGAAGACATGACAAGGAATCAGAGAGTAGCATTGATTTGGCTGCATACAATTGAATCCTTAAACAACAAAAACAACTAAATGACAGGAATCACCACATATGTATCAATATTAACACTGAAGGTCAATGGACTCAATGCTCTCATCCAAAGACCCTGCTTGGCAAACTGGATTAAAAAGGAGGATCTGACAATCTGTTGTTTATAAGAGACCCATCTTACTGACAAAAATAAATACTGGCAGAGTGTGAAAAGCTGGTAAAAGATTTACCAAGCCAATGGCCCCCGAAAACAGGCAGGAGTAGCAATACTTATACCAGAAAAAGTGGACTTCAAATGCATTGGCTAAACAAGACACAGAAGAACACTTCATACTAATAAAAGATATGAAAGGGTCAATACATCAAAAGGAAATAACAGTTATCAACCTATATGCACCCAATGTCAGTGCACCTAATTTCATCAAACACACTAAATGACTTAAAAGCACATATAGACTCCAACACAGTGGTAGTGAGAGACTTTAATACCCCTCTAGCACCAATAGAGAGGTCATCCAAACAAAGAAATCCTAGAAATAAAAGGCACCATAGAGCAAATGGTTATTTGTTATTCATCAAATAACAGCACAATACACATTCTTCTCAGCAGCCCATGTAACTTTCTCCAAAATAGATCATATCTTAGGGCACAAAGCAAGCCTCAACAAATATAAGAAAATAGAAATTACCCCTTGCATTCCATCTGATCACAATACAATAAAAGTAGAACTCACCAACAAAAGCAACAACAGAAACTATGCAAATAATTGGAGGCTGAATAACATATTGGTCAATGATCAGGGGGTCATAGAAGAAATGAGAGGAAATCAAAAGGTTCCTGGAAGTTAATGAAAATTATGACACCACTTAACAGAACATATGAGACACAGCAAAGGCAGTCCTAAGAGGAAAGTTTATTGCCATTAGCATATATATTAAAAGGACAGAAAGATCTCAAATAAATGACCTAATGCTGTATCTCAAACTACTAGAAAACCAAGAATGAGCAAAACCTAAAACAAGTACAAGGAGAGATATAATAAAAATAAGGGCTGAAATGAATGAAATAGCAACCAATTAAAAACCAGAAAAAGAATCAATGAAATGAAAGCTGTTTCTTTGGAAAAATAAACAAGATTGACAAGCTCCTGGCAAATCTGACTAAAATGAGGAGGGAAAAGACACAAATCAGTAAAATCAGAAACAAAAAGGGGAGATAACAACAAACATCATGGCAATCTAGGGAGTCATAAGACTACTTTATGAACCTATATTCCAATAAATGGGAAAATCTTGAAGAAATGGACAAATTTCTAGATACTTATGACCATCCAAAACTTAACCAAGAGGATATTAACCACCTAAATATATCTATAACTCATAAAGAAATTGAAGCAGCAACGAGTCTCCCAAAAAGGAAAGTCCAGGACCTGACAGATTTTCTGCTGAATTTTACCAGACCTTTAAAGAAGAAGTAATAGCAACACTCCTTAAACTTTTCCACAAAATAGAAAAGGAAGGAGCATTGCCTAACTCATTCTATGAAGCCAGTATTACATTCATCCCCAAACTTGAGAAGGATGCATCCAAAAAGGAGAACTACAGGCTAATCTCCCTCATGAACATTGAAGAAAAATCCTCAATAAAATTATGGCAATCTGAATCCAACAACATATCAGAAGGATCATTTCCCATGACCAAGTTGGCTCCATCCCAAGGATGCAGGGATGGTTTAACATACACAAATCAGTAAATGTAATACAGCACATTAATAGAAGCAAAGACAAAAACCACTTGATACTTGATCATCTCAATAAATGCAGAAAAAGCCTTTGATAAGATTCTACACCACTTCATGATAAAATCGCTAAGAAAACTAGGAATAGAAAGAATGTACCTCAACATTATAAAGGATATATATGACAAACCTATAGCCAACATCATACTCAATGGGAAAAAAATGAAACCATTTCCCATAAAGACAAGAATGAGACAAGGGTGGCTACTGTCCCCACTCCTATTCAACATAGTCCTGAAATTCCTAGCCAGAGCAATAAGGTAAGAAGAAGAAATAAAAGGAATACAAAGAGGTAAAGAAATAGTTAAAGTATCCTCATTTGCAGATGACATGATTATATATCTCAAAGACCCAAGAAACTCCACCCCAAAACTCCCAGATACCATAAACCACTTCAGCAATGTAGCAGGACACAAAATCAATTTACAAAAATTAGGAGCCTTTCTATAACCAACAATGAGCAAATTGAGAAAGAATATATGGAAACAATTCCATTTACAATAACTTCAAAAAAAAAATCAAATACCTTGGAATAAACGTAACAAAGGATGTAAATGACCTCTACAAAGAGAATTACAAACCACTGAAAAAAGAGATCGAAGAAGACTACTGGGTATGGAAAGATCTCCCATACTCATGGATTGGTAGAATCAACATAGTAAAAATGACTATACTACCAAAAGCAATCTACATGCTCATCATAATTCCATCAAAATTCCAATGGTATTCATCCCAGAGATTAAAAAACAACCTTAAAATTTATTTGGAAACACAAAAGGCCCTGAATCACCAAGACAATGCTGAGCAAAATGAGCAATGCTGGGGGTATCACAGTACCCGACTTCAAACTATACTACAGAGCCATAGCAATAAAAACAGCATGGTACTGGCACAAAAGCAGATATGAAGACAAGTGGAACAGAATAGAAGACCCAGATATGAATCCACACAGCTACACCCACCTTATTTTTGACAAAGGTGCTGAAAACAATGGAGAAAAGACAGCCTCTTCAACAAATGGTGCTGGGAAAAGTGGCTGTCTGCTTAAAGAAAATGGAAACTAGATCCATACAGGTCACCCTGTACTAGTATCAACTCAAAGTGGATTAAGGACCTTAATATCAACCCAAAACCTTGCAGTTAGTACAGAAAAGAGCAGGGAATTCCCTGGAAACAATAGGTATAGGTAAGGACTTCCTCAGTAGAACTCAAGCAGCCCAGCAACTAAGAAAAAGGATGGACAAATGGGACTACATGAAATTAAAAATTCTGCACAACAAAAGAAATGGTCTTTAAATTGAAGAGGCCACCCACAGAATGGGAGAAAATATTTGCTAGCTATACATTTGACAAAGGACTGATAACCAGAATATACAGGGAGCTCAAAAAACTAAACTCCCCCAAAATCAATGAAACAATAAAGAAATGGGCAAGTGAACTAAACAAAACTTTTTCAAAGGAAGAGATCCAGATGGCCAAAAGACACATGTAAAAATGCTCACCATCCCTGGCCATTAAGGAAATGCAAATCAAAACCACACTAAGATTCCACCTCACTCCTATTAGAATAGCTAGCATCAAGAACACCACCAACAACAAATGTTGGCAAGGATGTGGGGAAAAGGAACCTTCATACACTGCTGGTGGAAATGTAAGCTAGTACAACCACTTTGGAAAACAATGTGGAGGCTTCCTAAAAAACTAAACATGTATCTGCCACATGATCCAGCTATACCACTCCTAAGAATATGCTCAAAGGAATGGGTCTCAGGTTATTCCAAAGGCATTTGCACACCCATGTTTATTGCAGTGCTATTCACCACTACCAAGCTATGGAAACAGCCAAGAAGTCTTACTATCTATGAATGGATTAAGAAAATGTGGTATTTATACACAATGGAGCTTTATTCAGCCATAAAGAAGAATGAAATTTTTCATTCACAAGTAAATGGATGAAAATGGAGAACATTATCTTAAGGGAATTTAGTCAGGCTCAGAAGGCCAAAAATGACATGTTTTCCCTCATATGTGGATTAAAGACCTAAAACAAATGTATTAATGTCCAACAGGACACGGGTCACACACCAAGAGGTGAACATGCACATGAGGAATAGGGAAATGTAAAGAAACCTAAAACTTCAATGTGGCTAATGTGCTCACTGTAGAGGAGCAAATACAGTAATGTTAAACTGGCAGAGGACACTGTGGTAAGGGGACTAGGAAGTAGTGAAGAGGTCTGTTAGACATGAACCAACGTGGGTTGTAATACATGATAACAACACTAAGAGTCTCCCTGTATAAATATCTTCATCTCAAACTAGCAAAAACGTTATGTCTTATTATCTCTTAAGTTTTCTCTTCAACAAAACTGGAGAACAAGAGGGCAGAACAGAACAGGTTCTGCCAGGAAGAAGGTTGGGGGGGCAACAATATACACATGTGAATAAATGTAAAAATAATAAAATAAAAACTAAATAACTAAATAAAAGAAGTATTACCCCCTCCTCCAAAGAAAGTTAATGGCAAATAGTTTGAAAGTAAAAGAACAAAAAGTAGATCATGTAAACAGTATATCTAAGCAGGTGTAATTACATCATTGTGAGACAAACTAGATTTCAGGGCACTGAGGAATAAAGGAGCTGGAAAAAAGTGCAAATTATCATTCAGAGGTGGAAATTGTCTATTTGCATGAACCTAATAACAGAGTAGGGTTTCTGCCCATAATTAAATTTCATTAGAAACTGTTAATAATAAGACATGTATAAAAGCACAAAATACTGAGAAATGTAGTAACACAGATCTAAAAACAAGTGGGGTATAAAACAAATTAAAACAATCAGCAAAATGTTTTGGAATGACAGTGAAAATATATAAAAATTAACCAGATACAATGAATGCATATCTGACTTTTAAATTTTAGCTTAAATTCTTAAACTTAATATCAATAATATAATTTTGCCTTTAAGAAACAAGGAGGGAGAGCAAACTAAATTGAAGAAAGAAGGAAATGGACAACAACTTGATGCACTAGGAAATAGACAAGCAAAAGAAAAAAATCACAAATTCCCAATTTTTGAAAAATATCAATGACATTGATCCAAATATTAGAAGGATTAATCCAGATTTTTAAAAGAGAATATAAAGAAAAGGAGGTATATAGATAAAAGGATTACTATTCCAGATTCTAGACATAGTATTAAGATGATAATAAGGAATATTATTTTTAAATTTTGAAATGTTTTATGAAACATAACAAATTTCTTAAAAAATGCTATATACTAAAAGTAACAAAAGAATCAATGGAAATCAAAATGGCTCCATAGCTATTAAATAAATCACAATGAAAAATATTTTGCCTTGCCCCTCAAGATGAACTCCAGTCTTAGTTGGTAATAGTGATGAATTCTTGGAAACATTTGCCTTACACAAAGTTTTTCAGAAAATATAAAAAGAGAAAATATTTCCCAAATTATTTTATTAAGCCAGGACCATCCTTGTAGCAAGAAGTGACAAAAATTATTTAAAAAATTAAAGATAATTCAAAGTAATCAAGTATGTTTATCCTGGTAATTCAAAGTTCATTCAACATTTGGAAATCAATCAATATGATCTGCCACTTTAACATATAGAAGGAAAAAATTAGCCATGTATTAGTGGCTCATGCCTCTAATTCTACTTACTTGGGAAGCAGAGATCAGGAGGATCATGGTTCAAAGTCAGCCTGGGGAAATAGTTCACCACATCCTACTTGGAAAATATCCAACCCAACAATGGGCTGGTGAAGTGGCTCAAGTGGTAGAGAAACCTGTCTAGCAAGTGTGAAGCCTGGAGTTCAAACCCTAGTACCACCAAAAAAAGAAAAAGAAAATATTACAAGATTATCTCAATAGAAGCAGAAAAACTTCTTCATGAAAATCCAAGGTGTACTCAGGGTTAGAAAACAAACAGACAAGCAATGATCCTATAGCAAAGTAGGAGTAGAAGGCATTTCCCCCACCTAAGAGTTGGCGTGTACATGTCATCATATTTAACCATGGAAAATGGAATGCTTTATTTATTCTAGCCCTAAAGTGAACCACGAACAGGTGAATAGATAATGAAGTGAAATGGTGACATAGTCATACAGGTAAATCTACTCAACAGGATAAAGAATACACAAACACACAGAGAGATAAAACCTAAAAATAGAGCAGAAGAACCCTGCCATAAGAGTACAGAGTGGTTGGGATCATATGCAACTATAGAACCTATAACATTTATGTATGCTCATTAAGTATGGCTACGTATAGTATAAACACAGTACGTGAAAATCATTGTATAGATTTAAAAATCAGTAGTTGCTTGAAACTGAAGTAATGGGTGATTGCTCAAAGAAGCCCCAAGTGAAATTTCTTGGGCCAATAAAGTGCTCTGTGTCTTGAAGAGAGCTATGAGTAACAAGTGTATGTATTTGTCAAAACTCAAACTTTCTATTTGAATCAACTGACCTTCATTTTATAAATCAGATTTCAGTAAAACTATTTAACCCAAGCACCAGTGGCTCACACCTATGTTCCTAGCTGAGATTACGATTGCAGTTTGAGGCCAGCCCAAGCAAATAGTTCAGGAGACTCCATCTTCAAAACAGCCAGAGCAAAATGGAATGGAGGTGTGGCTCAAACAGTATAGCACCTGCCTAGCAAGTATAAAGTCCTAAGTTCAAACCACAGCCCCACTAAAAACTAAAAACAAAATTGTTTAAAATGTACAATATTCAATAAAATATAAAGTATAGAACAACTTATTCTTTCTAGTCAAATTGTATAAGATAGATGATGGGATAGGTGTCAAAGAGAGACTGAAAAGCTGTACATTTTATTAACTATGGTATGACAAGGACTTCTGGTAGTTTTCATCTCTTTAATTATGACTGATAAACTTATAGTCTTCAAGTTTACTATAAACAAGCAGGAATTAGTTTTTCTGTTTTTTTTAAAAGGTTTTATAAAGGAAAGATATAACATCTGGTACATAGTAGTTTTTCAGGAGTTTTTTAGAACATCTTCTTTTATATATTTGCTTTTACCATCTGACTATCTCTCATTTATTGTACATTTACCTATGTTTTTCTTCATTCCCATTGTATTACACATTTTTTCCTCTATATTTAGATATGACAATATTTGAAGAAAGCCTTTTCTTCAACTTAATTTGAGGGAGTAGAGGAAATTTCCAAGGACTAATTATCAAGTTTGTACAATATTAAAGGTTAACAGAGTCATACACAAAAACAAGATGACAAGGAAATAGAATGTGTCTCTGCTATAATCTCCATTTTTCATTTCTCTGGACCTTAACTTGGCTAGGATCACAGATTTTCATATTCCTCCAGGGATATCAGTCTGTCAGCGCTGAGGGAGAAACCCAGGCTGAGAACTGCAATGGAAAACTCACAGTTGAGGGAGGCTTTCAGTGGTGGCCTGTTTGCACAAATTTAAGTTCACTGACCAAATCCTTCTGAAAAAGTGTGTTCTTTTTGGAGGCCTGATAAGAAGGCTTTCCTTTACTTAGCTGGCCAGTAGAGAAGGAAAACTTGTGTTTGTGATCCTTCCTTTGATAATCCAGGCTCTTAGTTCATCTGCTTGCAGTCATCTTGCTTCCGGAGAGGAAAAGGCAATACAGGATACATTGGTTGTAATGGGGCAACCAGAAATGGGAAACAACAACAAAGAGACTTGCTTTCACTTTATAGTGTTTTCTCACTTAAATTTCTATAAACCTTTCCCTCATGTCTGCAAAAAAGACATAGAAATACAGATTGAAAAGCATGCTTCCTTTATTTGCCAACAACTTGGTTGTGTAAAATCCAAGAGAATCTATCAGAAAGGAATAAATATATTCTACCACCGTAATTAGAAAATAGCAAAAACCCTTGTTCCTTCCTATTGTTGCTTATACTCTCTCTTCAACAAACTTAGAGATAAGGGCAAAATAGTTTCTACCAGGTAGTGAGGGGGTGGGGGGGAGAGGGAGGGAGCGGGGGGTAAAGGAAGGGAAGGGGGGAGAAATGACCCAAACATTGTATGCACATATGAATAAAATAAAAATTTTTTAAAAATCAAAAGTACAAAATTTATTATGTCAATATAAAATTAATTATATTTCTGCACTCTTAACAAGAAGCAACTGGAAAATGTAATAAAAACACTACATTTTTTTAAAGGTGTAAGTAAGCTGCAACTCTTGCCTAGGAATGAATTAGCAAAATGTGAACTATTTGTACACTGAAAGCTAGAAAGCATTTGCCAGTGGAAATCAAAGCAGACCTAAGAAAATGGAGACAGAGAAGGTTCATGGGATGGAAGGCTGAATGTTGTTAAGATTCTTCCCACATTAACCTAAAGTACCTGAGTGAATCACAATATTATGCTCCCAGGGGGTGAAAATTGGTTCTCGGGGGGCAAAAAACATATATATTACAGGAGCTTGTTGTCTTGCAAAACTCACCCCCACTTGACAAAATTTATTCCTTATTTTTAAGTCATCCATTTAGAGATCATTTAAACAGAATTTGTATTTTCTTCTAAGGGGAAGGTGACAATAATTTTTTTTTAAAAGTAAAGAAACAGTGATCTAAAAATTCATGACAGACTGAGGCGAAGGATTGGCTAGCATGCACATGACTCTGGGGACATGGTGGTGGTGGAGGAACCTCCATTAACACACGGAAGTGTTGAATAATTATGCCAGGTGGCACAGGTAGTCAGCTGTGGAGCCAGGCTTGCCATGTTAAGTGAACTAAGCCAATTAATCAATAAACATAATACATGCAAGATAATCCCAGTAAAACTCCTAGCAGATTTTTGATAAATTGACAAGTAAGTCTAAAAATTTAAAGGCTTAGGATAGTTAAAGGTAATTTTGTAAAAGAAGAAAACTAAAGGACATAAGATGGGGCTGTATTAGATTAAAAATTAAAAAATAGAATAGAGAATCAACTAGAGAAATAATTTCACACTAAAGATCAATCGGTTTTTGACAAAGTTTCCAAGGTAATTCTCGATTTCAGTAATAAAAAGATAATCTTTCAAAAACATAGTGTTAAAACCACTATATATATATTTAGTTGAGCTCCCCCATGTATATGTATCACATATATGTATATATATGTGAGCACACACACAAATATAATATTGACTTGTATATTAAATGCAATAATTAATTTTAAATTTACAACATAAGTAAATACAAATGTGCCTGCCCAGGGACAGCCCAACTCAAGTCTCATCCTTTATTCAGATCTATTCTGCTGAATCTAATTTTCTTGAAGCTTTTCTTTTTAACAGATGTCCTCACTGTAATCAATTAAGATTTCCATGTGTTTTATAGCAGTTGGTTGTGTCTACATTTTATTTTTAAACAACTAAGAGGATAAATAAATGTTTAAAATTAAAAAGAACTTTTTTACATATTATGCTTGAAGAAAGCTTTGAGAATGTGACATTTAATATAAGACTTGAAGGATGAAAGTGGCCAACTCTATGATGAATGTGGAAAGAAGAGTATAAATGCATGTGAGAGAACTGCCAACCAGTTACTGTGCCCACAACAAGGTAAACTTGGGGTTTCATGCCATGAAATTGAAGATGAAATTAATGGAAGAAGCCTGGCCTTTATTGTACATAAAAAGAGAAACACTAATGAGTTGAAATGGTAGATAAACATTTTTCTATTAATATTTTTAGTAGATTGCTTTGGCTGTTGTGCAGGAATTTCATTAAAGGAGAATAAGAATAGAAACAGAGAGAAGAGTTAGAATAATAGCACAACTAATTCAGGTCACCTGGATGGTGGCAGTGGAGATCCAGAGAAGTATGTATCTTGGAGGTATTTGGCTAAGAAGGAGATAAGAAGTGAAGTATTAGTGATTCCGATTGGTTTTATCAGGACTAAGTAGAGGATGATGTCATATATTTTAAAAATAAGGATAGACTGATTTAGTCTAAAGGTCTAGGAGTGAAAATTTATAGCTAATTTTAGGGGATTGAAATTAAATTTGATCCTGACCAGTTCAGTAGCTCATGCCTGCAATCCCAGTTACTCAGGAGTTGGATACCTAGAGAATAGCAGTTCAAGGAAAGCCAGGCAATGTTAGTGAGAAATTATCCAGGTGTGTTGTACATGTCTGTAATCTAAGCTACACATGAGCATATAGGTCAGAGAATCACAGTCTGTGGCCAGCCACTGGCAAAAACGTGAGGTGATATCTTAAAAATAACTAATGCCACATTGAGGGCATGACTTAAGTGAGAGAGTACCTGCCTGGCAAGCATAAGGCCCTGAGTTCAAACCCGTGTACCACCAAAAAATTAATAAATAAAAGTAAGAAAGACACACTTCAACCAAAATCTAAAAGCTCAATGATCTAGAATTATCTAGAAAGATCTAGAATGACCAATAAAATGAAAGAGGAGATTTATAAGCACTTAATGAATTCAAAGATGATACAAATAAACAATTACCTCAGCTCAAATAAATTCAAGCAACTCAGGGAAATGAAGAAGAAAATGCAGGATATGAAAATTCTATAAAGATAAAGAAATATTTTTAAAAGTCAAATTGAAATCTTGAAAATGAAAAGCTCAATAACCCAAATAAAGTACTCAATTGAAAGTCAGTCTAGCTAATAGGACATTACAAATTGAAAATGGAGAATCAGGGATTGAAGATAAAATAGAGTAATTAAATCAAAGGCATTAAAAAATACTAAGGAAATACAAATGGAACATGCAAGATGTGTGGGACACACCAAAAGGCCATACCTATGAATCATGGGTACAAGAAGGAGAAGACATATAAACTAAAGGCATAGGTAACATATTCAATAGAGTAATATCAGAAAACTTCCCCAATCTCGAGACAATATGGGACATCCAAGTATAGAGGCTTTCAGAAACCAAACGGACAAGATCAGGAAATAAATTCCCCAGACATATTATAATTGAAATACTAAATACACAAAGAAAGAATATTAAAAGCTTCAAGAGAGAAATGACAAGTTACATAAAAAGGTAAACCCATCACAAGTAACAGCATACTTCTGAACACATACTCTATAACCTAGGATGGCATGGAATGATGCATACTAATCCTCAAAATAATACTAAAAGAATTCATGGCCACCAAACCAATACTGCAGAAAAAAGTTAAAGGAATCCTAAACACAGAAGAGGTACATAAATGCAACTAGGAAAATACAGGAAAGAATAAAGCCTGCCAGGTAAGTAGATTAACAAATGAGGACTAGAAAATAGTAAGCATTACAAAAAAAAAAAAAAAAAAAAAAAAAAATGACAGAAAAAGTATACACATTTCAATATTAACACTGAATGATAATGGTTTCAAATCTCTAATCAAATGGCACATAATGGAAAGTTGGGTTAAAAAGCAAGTCCTGACCATTTGTTACCTATAAGAAATGAAAAAATGCTTGACAAGAAGAAAAACTGGCTATGGTGAGAGAGTGAAAAAAAAAGTTTTCCAAGATAATGGGCCCTGAAAGCAGGAAGGAATAACTATACTCATATGAGATAGAGGAGCCTTCAAAGCAAAATTAGTCTGCAGAAACAAAAAGGCATATAAATTGTTAACATATATACACCAAATGTTGGTGAACCTAACTTCATTAAACAAACACTACTGGTCTTATAAAAACAGAAAGATAGAACCCAACATAATAGTGGTGGGAAACTTCAATAAACCACGCTCATCAATAGATAGGTCATCCAGACAAAAGAAAAATCAATAAATAAATCTCAGAATTAAACTATAGACCAAATGGACTTCACAATATCTACAGAGTAACTCATCCAGCAACTGCACAATACACATCCTTCTCAGCAGCCCATGGAACTTTCTCCAAAACAGATCATGTTAAGACACAAAGAAGTCTTAGAAAATACAAGAAAACTGAAATAACACCCTGATTTCTATCAGAACATAATGGAATAAAAATAGAACTCGACAGTAAAAGAAACTACAGAAAATATATAAACATATGGAGACTGAAAAACACAATGTTGAATGGCCAGTGTGGCATTGAAGAAATAAGGGAGGAAATAAGAAAAAATTCCTAGAATCTAGTGAAAATGAAAATACAAATTAAAAAAAGTAACCTTGAGCAAAAAGATTTATGTTGGAGGCATTGCTATCAAGTCATAATAACAAAACCAGCAGAGTAACAGTGCAAAAAATAGACTTGAAGACCAATAAAAAAGAATAGGAGGCTCAGAAATAAAACTGCAATTATAGCTATCTGGTTTTTTGACAAAGGAGCCAAAAACATGCACTGGAAAAAGATAATAACCTCTTCAACAAATGGTACTAGGAAAACTAGGTATCTATATGCAGAAGAATGAAACTAGACCCTTATTTTTCACCATGTACAAAATCAGCCCCAAAGGGATCAATAATCTTCATGTAAAACTGAAACTCTGAAACTGTTACAGAAAAACATAGGAAAAAATCCAGAACATATAGGAATAAAGAATTATTTTTTTGAATAGGATTCCAATTCCCCAGGAAATAAGAGGAAGAATTGATAAGTGGAACTGTATTAAATTTAAATGTTTCTGCATATCAAAAGAAACAGTTCTCATAATCAAGAGACCAACTACAGAATGGGAGAAAATCTTTGCCAACTATTCAATCCAGAATATACAAAGGGCTCAAAACATTAAACAACAAAAGAACAAGTGATCCAATTAATAAATTTGCTAATGAATTGAACAGGCAATTCTCAGAAGAAATCATACAAATGGCTAATAAATGCACAAAGAAATATCCCACATCTTTCCCCATAAAGGAATACAAATCCAAATTACACTGAGAATCCATCTCACCCTAGTTTGAGTGGCAATTATCAAGAAAACAAACACCAAATTCTGGTGAGGATGTGAGGGGGTGGGGAAGGAACCCTCATGTGCTGTTGTTGGGAATGTAAAGTAATGAAACCACTAAGGAAATCAGTATGGAGGGTCAACAAAAAACTAAAAATAAAACTACCTTATGATCTTGCCATACCACTTTTTGGCACATTTGTGAATATAAATCAATATACAAGAAAGGTATCTGCAAACCTATTTTTATTGCAGCTCTGTTCACAAAAGCTAAATTATAGAATTAACCAAGATGCCCAACAGCTGGTGAATAAAGAAAATACTACACACACACACACACACACATACACAGTAGAAAATATTATGACATTATGTCATTTGTAGGAAAATGGATAGAAGTGAAGATCATCATGCTGAGTGAGATAAGCCAAACTCAAAAAGTCAAATATCCCATGACTCCACTCATTCATGGAGTCTAGCTCTAAAGTGATGGTGGTGATGGTGATGATGGTGATGAGGTACACAAAGGTAAAAAAACGACAGTCTGGGAGAGCAGAGAATCAGCAGGAGAAGGGAGGGGTAGAGAGGATCAAAGTCCATTACATGTGCATGTGTGAGAAGGGATGTGCGGGGTGTAAAGACAGAATGATCAAACCCACCACTGTTTTTAAAAAAAAGAGGAGGAAGGTAGTATGGGATTATAATGCACCGGGTAAACTTGTTCAAAGATCACTGTGTGCATCTACAGGATTATCACAATGAAACCCCCTCAAATTATTAATGCATGCTAGTTGAAAATAAAATTTAATAAAAGAAATCAACATTCCTATCAAATACCTAGAAGCTTACCTTTACTTCATGTTCTACTATTGTAATTAGATTTTACTGATGTTTTCTGTTACTATAACAAAATACTGAGCCTGGGTAGCATATAAAGAACAGAGATTTGCTTAATTCATGGTTTTGGAGGTTGATAGTCCAAAAAGCACGGTGCCAGCTCTGGGAAATCTTATAGTGGAAGACATCACAATGATGGGAGCTAGTGTGAGATGGAGAGATCATGTGTGATTCAGAGAGAATAAGGAGGGCCTTCTTGTGAGAACTAACCAGATTCCCAGAATTCCTTAATCCTTTCCAGGAGCTGCACCCTCACTGGCCTAAGGACATTGCACTAGGCTCCACCTCTTGAAGTTCCCACCACCTCTTATCATGGCCACCTGGGGACCAAGCTTCCAACACATGAAACATCCAGACCATAGCAATCAGCTTATCCATTAACTATTGCTTCCCAAACTAACATTCATTCCAGCCATATTTCCTTATTTCATCTTCTCAAGACCCGTAATAACACCTGTCTCTTTGGTATACTCTGTTTTCCCTCTTTGAAAGATTCTTCCCTACTAAATAACTGTCTGCCAGGTTTTGCTTCATGTTTAGTCCTTTTCTTGAAAGCTTGCTAGGAGAATCTCCAGACATAGGAGGTACTTGTCCTTAATTCATATATGTTACTGTTGCAAAATGTATTGATTTTTTTCCATATATACCATTAAAACTAAAGCCCAGTGAGAACAAGGAAGACAATATTCTTACCATAACATTTATTCATTTTTCCATCCTTAGTTTTGTCAGTGCCTACAACAAATCAGCAATAAATAAATATTTATTTAATGATTCTTTTGGACAAATATAACCAATTCATGCTTTTGCAAAATCTGAGAATGAGTTATGTTTAAAACCACCAATTGCAATGATATGTATCAATTGAACTCACCAAATATATATCGATCACCTATTATGTGCCACAGTTCACTGTTAGAACTAGAAAAACCAACTAGAATATAGTGCTCTGCTTAATACACTCTCAGTCTCAGTCTCCTGGGAGGATGACATTTAAACAGGTAATTAAAATAAATGTGTTAACTGTCATAATGTAGTTGTGAAGAGTAATATAGAAATGCAAATGAAGGAAAAATTATTCTGCTCAGTGGGGTTTCCCCTAAAGAGTCACCTTTGATCTGACCTCATGAATAAGGAACATTTTACTGAGTCCTTAAGAATATTTGAGTGTGTCTGTCACCAGGGATCCTTAGAACCTCAGGTTTTGTCACCTGTGCTCCCTGTTGTAGCCTTGAGCACATTCTGGTTCACGAACAAGGGAGCCAGGGGAAGCCTGCTGGAGTTCCCACCACACTTGCCCTCTTTCACTTTCCTCTTGCTTATCTCAGAGAAAAATACCCACACAGAAGAATCTTCTCTGTATTTCAGCCTTACAGTCCTATCACATCCCCTACTGCTCTGTGAGGGTTCCAGTCTTCATCTGTAAAATCCAGAGGTATATTAAATCTCTACTTATCTTTTTGGAATCAAGACCCAATAAAATAGTGGATATGAAGACTTTAGCTCAGGAAATATGAACATTTATTCAAAGTCAGTAAAAATTGGAAGTATATGGGAAATTTTAGTTATTTTCATGATTTAAAAAAAATCAGGTGAGCCTGGTGGTGCACATGAATAATCCAAGCGTTTGGGAGGCTGAGGTACAAGGATCAAGAGTTTGAGGCCAACCTACACTACTTAGTGAGACACTGTCTCAAAACAAAACAACAACAAAATAAGAAAAATATTGGGACATCGCCATATCTTTTAGTCCATTTTGTGTTGCTATAACATGAGGCTGGGTAATTTATAAAAGCAAGAGCTTTATTTGGTTCACACCCCATTCTAGGGGCTGGATGGTCCAAACAGTACTGTGTAGGCCTGGTAATGGCCTCTGGGCTGTGTTACAACATGGTAGAGAGCAAAACTGAAAGGGAACTGGCTACATCCAGAGTGTACAAGGGCTGTACATGAGGCATCGCCTTGCTTAATACCAAGTGCTCTCATGAGGTATAATTCAGCCATATAAGACCCAACCCACTCCCCACTCCTAGAAGACAGTGTTAATGTTTTCCTAAGAGTGATGCTCCCCTGAGCTAGGCCCCATCTCTTAAAGTCTCCACCCCTCTATACTACCGCACTGGGGCCAACCATCCAGCACATGAACCTTTGAGAGATAAACAATATCCAAACCATAACACCACAGGACAAAGTTCACCAAGATGTAAGAAGTGTAAGATGTAAACATTTTTCTTATTTGCATTTATGAAGATTACTTAAAAGTATTATATCACATATGATAAAAATAAATTTCCTTACAAAGTTTTCAATGTGGTTTAATATTCTAGAACTTAATTTCTTTTCATTAGATTGTTTTATTAATATTTAAAAATAAGATATTACAAACCCCTTTGTCCATTCCTCTTTCTTCTCTCCCCCAACTCCATTCCCCAGCCCTCTGTCCCAATTTGTTAACAAGGAGGGCTGGACAGGAGAAAGAAAGCAAGTCTCTGCAGCAGCTATTTCCTGCCTGACTGATGTGTAACAAGATAAACAAACCCAGTCTGCAATTCCCTCCTCCAGTCCTAAATCTTTTCCTACTGAGAAAGCCTTTCTACCAATTTGAATGCATATTCCATTTCTGAATGGGGCTCAGCAGGGTCAGGTAGAGGGTGATAATGACATACTGGCAGGTCTTAATCTTCAGAGCCTGCCTTAGCCAGCTCCTGCCTTCACCCTAGAGGATTTCCTCTTCAGACTTTTGAGATGTGTACTGCAATGCCTTGGACTCTAATATGTAGCGAATGCTCCTACACATTCATTTATGCACAGCTTGCTTGCAGAAAAACATCCTGAGACATTCTGAAATGGAAACTGAGAAGAGGAAAACAAGCAAGAGATTTCCCTACAAATGTAAACTCTGAAGCCTAAAGGGAATTATATCTCCACTTATAAACAGAAAACAAATGGCTAGCTCTCGGAAAGCATAACAGGTGTTTTCCTAGAGTAGAAGAATGGGGAGGTACAATGAATCCATAAAAGCAATAAAAACTAAAATGTTCTACAATCCACTCCTTCAGCCAGGTTGGCAAAGTGCTGGCTTTCTCTTCACTGCTCCCCAGTTACAGCAGAACTCTCAGAATGGAATTCACAAACACTGACTCAATCTCTGTCAGCAGCAAACACAAGACCCTGGGTTGCTGAGCCATTGGGATGTACCACTCAGGCAGACTTCTCCCCCGCTGCCTTTGTGTGATAGCCACCAGAACTAGCAAGAGTGGCATGGGGGCTTCTCTATCTTGTTGGGACTACTCCAGGATTGGATCCAGGCCTTGTCTTGAAACGGTGATGCTCTGTGAGTCAGCAGCCTCTTCACAAATTTGTGGCTTTACTTGCAGGCACTGTCTACTTGTTTTTGCTGTAAGGGAAGGAAATGACACCGAGAGAGTTGAAACACCCCTTGTACAGACCAGGACGGAAATATACCTTCCTCTTGGCGTGCTTGGTCACTAACCCCTCAGCTTCTGCCCCACCCTCACATTATCACCAGTTCTCAGGATGCTATGAGGCCCTGTGAGACACAGAAGAATAGGGTGTGTCCCTGAATATATCATTTAGTATACCATGACTGACAGCCTTCCAGAGCAGTGAATAAAAAGATGAAGTAGACAAAGTCTCTACCCTTAATGCACAAGATAAAGCAAGTGAAAAAGGCATAAGAAGTAAAAGAGGTGCCAATTGCCAGTTTCCTCTAAATATATGTAAAAAGCCTGTTTTAACAGCTTATACTTGAATTTTGTTAAAAATAGTATGCTGAGCTAAATCCAATTGATCAAAGCCCAAGATTAAAGATCATTTATTGTCTCTACATTCAAAAATTTTTTTTGCAGGTATGATGGCACACTGCTACAATCCCAGCACTTTGGAGGCTGAAGCAGGAGAACTGCAAAGGTCAGCTTGGTCTACACAGTGAGACCCTGTCTCTAAAAGCCAAAAACAGCTATAAATAAAAATTCATCATCATCTTAACAAAGTTAAGGTTTGAGAAATAAATTTTTGTTCTGCACTAATTTTTCTAAAATTATGGAATAAAACTGAGTTACATTACTTACAAAGTGTTGCTACTACTGGAGTTAATAAAAGTACTGTACAGAATGGCATTGCATAATTGATCACAGTGTTGGCTAGACCACGCCTACTGCCGTGAAGGGTGACAGTGCATGCAGAATTAATGTGCTGATAAGGTACATAAGATGAGAAAATCCTAATGTGACTTACTGTGATGACGACACATCATACACCATTATTCTATGATTATTTTGAAATCTGACTTTTCTGGAGCATTTATTCTTCAATGTTTTTCATTGTATTTTGTAATTATTCTGATTTTGTTAACTAATACATTAAACAGAAAATTATAGCTATTAATAGATCAGCATCTGATTTTTTGGTACGTGTATATATTGTATAATCTGGTTAAACGTATCTACATACTCAAATACTTATCAATTACTTCTTTGTGGTAAAAACATTAAAACTCTTTATTCTAGCCTTTTGAGATATATAGTATACCATTTCTATCTGTTCACCCTATGTTGTAAAAGCACAATAGCCCTTCTAACTCATATATATATAGATCAACTTTTCCTACCCTTCTCTTGTAAAAATGATTTTTAGAACTATTTATTTCTATAAAAGAATACTGATCCAAATTCCATAGACAAGTCTGATTAGAATATGTATCTTAAATTATGTTTCTGCATTTGTCTTTTTGTTTTATGTGACTCAGTAATTATCTTCTTACATAGGCATTTTACTTTTCCTATAAAATTTGTTCTTAGATATTTTCCTCATACTTTTTCACTAACTGCTGTAATATATAGAAAAATAGCATTTTGTGAATTTTATTAATAAGCTAAGACCTTACTGAAGTTTCTTATTATGGTTAATAATCTTTTATCAATTTACATCGTTTGCTTTCCATGGCAGAAACCACTATACATAATGATCAAATCCCACCCTTCCCTGTTGATAGATATGCTTCTGTTTTGTTAGACTTTGTAATTTGGATTGACTAGAATTTTCAGAAACTATTGAACAGTGGTTTGTATATTGCACACCTGATATAATAGGATTGTTCAAGCATTAAAAATTTTGATAATATAATTATTATTTTTATTATTATAGTTCTAGAGTGACATGTATCATGTAAAATATTATTCTAGTCTTAGTATCCTTAGTATCTTGTCTTTAGTATCTATCTGATAGAAATGGATATGTTATTTTTTATTCTATTTAGCCTTTTCCTCATAAGACAAGATAACCATGTATGTTATTTTTTAGTTCCATTAAAATAAATACCATATTACCCAAGTTCAACTGTCTTCAGATTTCTTATTTACTGGATAAACATTACTTGAATATAGTGGGTTTTTTGTATGAATTCATTATTAAAATCATTTGGACTGCTTTGAGTAGAAATTGGGTCCCTAAATTAATGAGAAAATGAATTCTATCTTCAATAGTTGTAAATTATTATTATTATTATTTTTTGCAGTCTTGGGGATCACATCCAAGACCTTATGAATGCTAAGCAAGCTCTGTTTCATACTTTTCTGTGTTATCTGCCATTTTTGTTGGTATGCTAGTTCCTTGAAATGAACTAAGAAGCATTTCTTTTTTATGTATTGTCTTCAATAATGAAATCTTTATTCGTCAAAGTTTTAAGCATTTTTTCCCAAAATAACCTTTTGAATTGGCTAATTAAAAACAAAGCAAGAAAAAATAAAACAAACAAACTAAAAACCAGCAAGTCAGGTGCCAGTGGCTCATGTTTATAATCTTAGCTACGATGGAGGGTCATAGTTCAAGGTCAGCAACCGGGCACAAATTTCCTGAGAACCCATCTCATCAGTAGCTGGACACAGCATGGGTCTGCTATCCTAAGCTATGCAAAAGCTGAAATCTGAAATTGGGAGGATTGCAGTTCCAGGCCATCTCAATGGAAAAAAGCTGGGCCTAGTGGTGCACACCCATCATCCCAACTACATCAGGAAGTTTACAATACAAGTATCGGATCCAGGCAGGCCTGAACAAAAAGCAGCAGCCTATCTCCAAAATAACCAGAGGAAAAATGAAGGCATGGCTGAAGTGATAGCGCCCCTGCCTCCCAAGTGTGAAGTGTGACGCACTGAGTTCAAACTCTAGTACACACACACACACACACACACACACACACATACACACACACACACAAAGTAGTATTTTGAAGCTTTAAAAATCAGTCTTATGAACTCCTTGGTAAATTTAAAAATAAATAAAATAAAAGGAAAAGGAAAAACTGGCTTTTCACCCTTCTCTTCTGAATGTCATAATTCTGGATAAAAATAATGAAAGCATTGAGAGTTAAGACATGGAAGTTCCCAGGGGGATAAATGAAGAGGATGAATACAGCAGGACCAAAGCTGGAAACCTAAGCCAGAATGGCTCATAGGCTTAGAAATTTTGAAGCTGTAGAAGCTTTGTACAGGACATGCCAATTAAAAGTAAATAATGTTAAGTAATCAATAATCATAAAATATAGAATGAATATGTTTTAAAAAGATAAAACATTTACAAGAAGATCCAGAGAAGTAGGCACTAAGTGCAACCAATTTCAAAAAATCCACACTGTAACTACATATGTTATCACAATGAAATAAAGCAGAAATCAACAAAAAAATCTTCTAAACTCCATATACTGCTGTACTGAAAAAAAGATATCTTTATTCCATGATCTAAAGAAGAAAATGTAATAGAAATTATAAAATAGTCACTTTAGTATTGTATGTCAAACCCTTGTGACTTGAAACTAAAAGGCCAGCTTTAAATTCAGTTAATCAAAAGAAAAAAAATAAACATAGAGTATTTGAAACAATCAATTCAATGAGAAAATGAGTTACTTTCATTTTCTACTTTATCTATTCTTCAAAAAGAAGATAGTAAAGAATTGAGTAGGGTTTAGTGCAATCTAAAATAACAAAAATCAAATAGAAGAGAAAGCTAGATCTTGAGAAGGTAGTCAAGAAAATATTCAAATACTTAGCAAGAAACAGAATAGAAAAATAAAGACAATGTTGTGAGTGAAAAATGGATCCAAAACAATATTGAATACTTACCATCCAGAATGATAAAACACACATATTTGTCAACAAATTTTAAATAGATTAAGTAGTATAACTTTTTAAAGAATATGAATAAAAATTGCATTGGGAAAGAAAAACTGGAATGCTTTCATGAAGTATTAATTTTACTTAAAATATCCTTTCTCACTATCTGAAAATACAGTGCGTGTGAGCCTATGCACACATAAACACAAACACAGATAAGAGAAAAATCACTACATTCAAACATAATTTTATTGTTTGTAAATAAGTAAAATTGCTTTAATAGTAGAAAAAAGAAGAAATTTCCCATGTTATTTCATAAGCAGGTATAATTGATGTCAGAAAAAGATTGACTATTAATAGAGTTGGTAGTGTGAATAGTTTCATTATACCAGTGATTTTACATACTAAGAGATGAAAATATTAATAAATATTATAAATGAAGTATTAACAAATGAAAATTCAGCAGTGTGTTAAAATAAAGTATGGATTACAATAAAATTTGAATGATGGTATAATTCCAAAATTTCAATATAATTCATCCCATTAGGATTTAAGAAAATAAATATGATATCACTTAAAAACAGTATGTTAAGATACAGAAAAATTAATTGATTAAAAAAATGTGTGTATGTACATATGTACACATGTATTCATAAAATGAATAAACATAATTAATATAGAACTATTTTGTCAATTTGAACTAATTTTGAAAGCAACATTAATTGAAAAAAGGAGGTTATGAAAACCACATAAATTAAGACACACAGATGGGTATGTTAATTATGGATATAAAAATGCAGTAACTTAAAAACAGGGGCTAAAATTACACAAGACAAGTACACATTGTTTCTGAGGAACTGGGAGGAAAGGAATTGAGCTAGAGAGAGAAACAAAAGAGGTTTCAGGTTTATTTGTAGTATTCTGCTAAATCCAAAAATTTAAAGAGACAAAGATTAAAGTTAACATTTATCAATTTTTGCAGTGGATACATATGTGACTTATTTGCAATTTACTGTGATTTAAAAGTTGCAAATTAATTTCTGGGTATTTAAAAAATATCAGATTGCTAAATTATATTTTGGAAGAATAACATATAAAGTTAGTAAGTTTGTATGTCAAAAGTTTATTAAATGGTACTAAAGAGGGCTGGCAGAGTGGCTCAAGTGGTAGAGCGCCTGCCTAACAAACATGAGGCCCTGAGTTTAAATCCCCCAAACAAACAAAAAATAGTAGAAGAGAAATAAGCTGTAAGGGAAGTTTCAACCCATTTCACTAATCTAAATCCCTATGTGAATCCACGTCCTCCCACTACATAAAATGCATTTATTTAATTTTAGCTTTATCACATTAAGCCACAAAATATTCAGAATTACAGAAAATTTAACCAAAGGCACTAATATGACACAACATTGGTAATAATAAGAAACAAAGCACGTCATATTATTAAAGAAAATAATTTTTGTGGCTGTACTAGGAGTTTAAACTCAGGGTCTTGTGTTTGCCAGGCAGGTACTCGAACACTTGAGCCACACTCCTGGCACTTTTTGCATTTTTTGTGTATTTCATACAGTTCTCATTTACGCCTGGACTGTAATACTCCTATTAGTGCTTCCTGCCCAGCTGGGATGACAGGAGCTTGCCACAACACTCAGCTTTTATTGGTTGCAATAGGGTCTCAAACTTTTTGCCCAGACTGGCCTCAAAGCAAGTCCTCTCAATATCTGCTTCTTTAACAGCAAGGATTGCAGGCATGAACCACCACATCTAGCTAAAAACCTCTTCCAGTGTGAAATTTTCTATTGGCATATGTTAATGTACAAGGGGGTTTCATCGTGATAAATCCATAGATGTGGATGGTATACTGTGAACAAGTTCACCCGCTCTGTTATGTTCCCTCAACCTCCTCACCTTCGTCCCCACTTTTTTCAGATGGTATTTGGTGAGTTTCATTACCCTGTCTCCATATGTGTGTAACACACTCAATCCTTACAAAAGAGCACTTTCTCGTGTCTAATTCGCTAAACAAATTTTCTACTTTTTTCTTAAATAAACTTTTAGTATGCTATACATTACAAATTTAGACAGTGATCTAAGTATTATTTTCACTCAATTCTATTCTTGTTTCTAAGATGCATTTCCTTATAAGCAGTATTTTTCTTCTTTTTCATCTCTGTCCAACAGATGCAGAAGAATGTCTAAAACGGATGAGATGTTCAGCAGCTTAATAAATATTTATGGGATTAATGAATTAATTCATTGATTTCTAGAAAGATATTTCCTAGCATTACACATTTTTATTAGGGCACAATGGAATGAAGTAATTTGATGTCGTTTTTTTGTACTCTATTTGTGTCATGGTTGCCTTTGTGACTTACCTCTCTAAACCTTATACATTGCTTGAGAAAATTGTTTTTGCAGGATGTTCTCTACCTACTTCCCCCAACATCTACTTCTTTGCATGGTAGGGATGGTTGGGGGTGTGGCAGGAATGAATGCATCCTGGATCTTTCCCTTCATATTGTCCTGACAACACTACTTCAGTTAAAAGTAATTTGATGGTGTGCTATATGCATGCTTTAAAAAATGATATAATACAAAACGGCATTTTCATAGCATCTAGCATATAATAAATCAATGAATATTTAAAGACCTTATTTTACTAGTTGGTGAATGGGGATCACAGAGGTGGGGAAAATAATCCATGTAATTCAGGTTCCTTCTAACAAGAAATCCTCACACTATTTTAAAGTAAAAACCTCATTAATATTAGTCATGTGGGTTTGTTTAAGTTGGAAATCTCCACAACTCATTCCTTTTAAAAATGTGAATATGGATTTCCATTTTATATCTTTGATCATATATTAAATCCAAGATGTATTATTTAAACACAAAATTTCTCCTACTCTTGGATACTTATTAAGAAAATCAATGACAAAATAGAATTTTGCAGATTTCTTGCTAGATTTAAGGCTTAAGTGGATCCTTTAACATAGCTCTGTGTGTTGAAAATGCTGAAATGTCAGCAGCTCAGTGAGAGGCTCCTAGGTAAGAGGCTTTACAAAAAAGACCCAGAGACTAGGGGCAGCCATATTCAGTTCTGGTGCTGCCCCAAAAGCTTTGTGTTGAATATAAAACCACAGTGAGTTACTAACATGTCTTCAGAAATAAAGGTGTATCATAAGTGTTGTCTCTATTGGCTTCTAAAGTCAAGTTGCCTAAGAAAACTTCCAGTTATTAATGAGTCTTATACTTAGAGTCTGAAATGTCACCTACAGGCTTAGTCCCCAGCTGGTATTGTTACTGGGTGGTGGTGGAAACATTAGGAGGTGGGGCCTAATATGAAGAAATAGATTACTGGGAGCATTCCTTTGAACACTGTTTTGTCCCCTCTCTGCAACTCCATTTTCTCCCCCCTTTTCTCCCCTCCAAGATGAGCCACATGCTCCCCACGTGAAGTTCTGCTTCACCACAAACAGATCCTGAATCAACGGTGACCATGGAGTCAAACCTCTGAAACCATGAGCCCAAATCAACACTTCTTACTTTAAGAATTTTCCCTCAGGTATTGTGTTATAGTGACAAAAAAGTAACACAATGAGTTTTGCTATAGAGGTCTTTTGAGAATCCTTATGTAAACATAAGTAAATGTCCAAAGTAAAGTTGTTCACAAATGGAGCTAAATTATACATCAAGAAATGAGAGAGGATTAATTGCTTGCTTTTTAGATTCACCTATCCAGACTTAGTATTCCAATACTTTCTAGGTTGTTTTGTATCTTCCCTTTTATTTTCAAACTCAAGGTATATTTAAAGAAGGCTTGTGAGTTCATATAAAGCAAAATATGACTAAAAGTTCTCTTAAACTCAAGTTCCTATGTGAATTTATGTAAAAGCAGATAGGTAGAGACAGACAGAAGCATTGAGGAAAAGTTGGGCTCAACCTCACAGGGAAAGAGAAGTCTTGTGAACCTTGCTTAGGAGACACATGAAGTCCATGAATGTCAGGGAAGTGTACAACCCCTGGTCAGGACCAATAGGCATGACTGCACGTGTACCCAGGGAGATAACAACAGCCAGGGCAATGCATGCATTGCAAGGTGCCCTGATCAACAATTCTTCTTATGGTTAATTATTTAAGAAAAGAATCCTTATATATATATCCATGAAGATAAACAAAATAAAAAATAATAAACACATATATAAGTGGAAATGTCATAATGAAACTTCCTATATAGCTATTTTAAACAAACAAAAATGTTTCCTTTCCAAAACAGACAATAGGAAAGTTAAACAGATATTGTCTGGGGATTGGAACCAATAGGTGGAAGAAGGATATAAAGAAAGGGTGTAGGACGGTGAGTATGGTGGAAATACTGTGTACTTATGTATGCAGATGGAAAAATGAGACGTGTTGAAACTGTTCCAGGAAGGGGGGGAGGGTAAATAAAGGAGAATGATGGAGGGGTGAATTCAACTATGATATATTGTAAGCAAGAACTTTTCTAAATGTCACACTGCACTTCAGGACAATAATAATATGTTAATAAAAAAAACAGTTTTTTAAAAAGCTCTACAAACAAAAGCAATCATTCACATTAAAGAAAATCTAACCACTGTTGAGAATAGTTATAAAATTAAATTTAGATGTTTTCTGTGCTGGGAAAAGAAAAATGAATATATTAATAAAGGACTTGAATTTTGGCAATGCAGTCATAGAAAACGCACAGAAACACTTGGGATTGAGTCACAGTGCACCTGAGTTTTGGAAACTTGAACTCAGGTGTGAGTGAAAAGAGCTAATGCAGCTACATTAGCTTATCTGGTTGAGGTCTAATGGGCTATGGTAATGATGTGTTCATGGCAGAGACAAGACTCCAGGTCCCTTTGTGCATGGCGGTGGCGGGGGGCTGGGATAAAAAGATGAATTGCATCTCCCAAACTTCTTTATAGGACAAGCAGTGGATGCATTTGCACTTTTCAAACATAAAGTGCCTAGGAAGAAGGTTTAAAAGAGTCAACACAATGAATTATTTAAAATGTGAGGTCAAAAGAACTTCTCAAACAATAATTTCCCCCATATCCTTATCTGAAATCCCTTGCCAAATCACCTTACTCTCTCAACTCTCTGAAGCCTGTTCTGTATCTCTGGGTGAGCTGGTTTTTCTTAATCTTCTCTTGCTACATTTGAAGTCAAACACTGTGATTATATCCTAGAACCAACTTAGTACAGAATGAAGCTCTGAAGGCTTGTCTCACTGTTCTAAAAATATTCTCTGTTAACTTGTACATTTCCCCAGATTGTGTTTCCCATCTCCCTTCTTCTCCATCAAAGCTACCCTTTATCAGAAAAATGACTTGCTGGAAAACTGGCAGCTAAAACTGGAAGTGCAGGATACCTGAGCCCCATTAGCTGGAGCAGCCAGACGTTTAATAAATTTCTGTCATTTTAATTTTGTTCTGTGGTTCTCAACTTGTCAGACCAATAGGAAAAAAATGGAGCAATGGGATTTTAACTTAGACAAGAATGATGTACAGTGGAAGTATTATGGAAGCACAGAACACCCGGTTTGATATCTTCTGTGAAATTTCACATGACTTTGTAAAGTCTAACTTAAAATAGCCAAAGACCAGGCCTGATACACCATCAAAAATGTAGCATTTCACAGACATCATGAAAGCATAAATACATTAATTGAATTTTTACTGTCGTTTGCCCTGCCTAACCTTTAAGAAGAAACTTAAACATTTAGTAACTGTGACTTTTGACAATGTTGTTTAAAAGTATGGATGATAATGAACTTAGCATAAAAGAAGTAAAAATAAATAGTCATCTGTCTATAGCATAAGGAAGCACTGTGAATATTTCAAATTATCATTTTGAAAATCATTAAACATATATGCACTATGAATACTTAATTACTATATGGTATTATATGAAAGAAATTAGCATACAGTGAATGCCAAAATATTGTTATTGAAATGTAAATTCGTTTCACCCTTTTGAAAAACTATTTACAGATACTTAATCACTAAAAAGTATTTGTGCCCATTAATATACTATCATAGCTATCAAACATCTTTCATAAAGAAATAATCAGAGATTCTCTAGAGATTTCACATTTAATAATATGTATTATAGCAAAACATTCATAATTATTTTAAAACCAAGCTAAAATAGGATGATTTATTTATAAACACTGTTCTGTGCTTCTCAACTTGGCAGACTTACAGGAAAAAAACAGAGCGAAAGAATTTTAACTTAGACAAGAATGACGTACAGTGCGGGTATTATGGAAGCACAGAGCACCTGGTTCCACATAAAAATAAATATTGGAAATGCACAAATGGTTAAGAGTGCTCATTGCTAAGTGGCAAAATTTCACATCATTCATTTTATTCTTTATGACTTTTAGTAATTGAAATGATTGATTTCAAAAAAGTATGAACAAAATCTATAATCAACTAGCAAAACAGAAAATGAACAATATGAGTGATAAAAAGCTATTTAAGTGACCTTTGCAATTATTCTTTTATTCCTTATTTGGTTGGTATCTGAATTTATATGCATTACTTTATATATTTGAGATAATTTATAATACTTTAGGGAAAAGTATTGGGAAAGTCACCATTCTTTTTTTATTTTACAAAATAGAAAAATATGTCCTTCAAAGTATCATTCAAAATAACATATTAGTGATTTTTTTCAAATACTAAGTATTCTTTAAAAATATAAATGACATAATCCCTCAAAGCAAAATCAGTCATAAAGAATAAATGTGATGTCTATGTCTTCACTAACATTTCAGAGCTAGCAGGAATAAATTGCCATTCCAAAGAGGTACATATGTAAAATGGAAAGTGTAAGCACTTTCTCAGTAAGCACTGAGAAAGATAAGAAAGCTTGTCTTTACTGAAGATACTAATAATATGTGTCTTAGAAATTTTAGAGAATTGACTGAAAAATTATTACAAAACAAAACAATAAGAAAATTCAATAAATTGGTTTATAATTTAACATTGTAACATTGAGTATCTATAGTATGTCAGTAGTAGCTGGTTATAAATTTTTTATGTAAGGATGTAGATATCTTGGCACTTGAACATGGTAATGAAAAATATCATAATAATATTTTTTGTTTCCTAGTTTGCATAGACTTCTTTACATATATTTCACTATTTGAAACTATCATAATAATTGTACAATATAATGCATTACATTATGGCCTTTTCATACATCTATAAATATACTTTGATCATACTTATCTTCCCTGTGATAGGGTCTCACTATGCAGACCAGGCTGGCCTCAAACTCATGATCCTTCTCAGCCTCCTGAATGCTGGGATTATAGGCATGAGCTACCAGACCTAGATTTTGCATAGACTTCTGATACAGGAATGGGGAAAAGCAAATCCAACTAAAGCTTTGGCTGCTAGAAATTCCAGAGTCAAACAAAAGGAGGAAATAGTTTTAAATCGTGTATATAACAAAAAATAGTGATTTGCTCACCTTGAAGAAAACATGAGGTGACTTCCTTTCTTTACTACCTCTGGATTCAGAGCTCCATATTCTATTCACCTTATTTGTTTTTTACTTTTTTATATATTATAGAAAATTTCCGTCCTGTAAAAAATTAGACTATCGTATGAAAGAGACACCAGTGAAGTGAACAATAAGTAAAAAAATCAGCAGTTACAGTTATGTGAAAGAACTCAAGCAGAGAGAAGCTGTGAAAGAGAGTGTGGGAAATGTCTTCACGCGCTGCAGTTCTTCTCAGACCAGAAAGAACTCACTCTGCGGAACGTGGTCAGTTCTTCAATAGCGCTAGGTCTTTACTCACAGTGAGGGAAACCCTGCATTCATCAGGAATGCCAGAAAGCATTCAGTTGTTCTATTTCCTTTCCAAAACACAAAAAGATTCACACTGGAGAAAAACCCTATGAGTGTGAAAAATATGGGGAAACCTTCAGTTGGTCCAGAATTTTTGAGTACCCAAACGATCTCATACTGGAGGAAAAATCACATACGTAGAACAAGTTTAGGAAAGACTGAGTTTGCTTGAGTTGATCTCAAAAAGAAACCAATGTTAGCAACGTGGAAAGCTTTAATGGTGTGTCTTGCTAGCACACTTCAGAAGGCTTAGTGGAGAGAAGTCATGTGAACACAGTGTGACAACACCTTTTCTTATCTCACTTCAGCTCCAAATCGTGGAAGAGAGAATTTAGGTAGTAGAATACAAGCAGTGGGCACAAACCTTCAACTGGCTCATAGTCTTACAATAACATGAGAAATTTGTGGAACAGGGCCACGTGTGGTGGTACACGACTGTAATCCTAGCTACTTAGGAAACAAAGATAGGAGGTTCATGCTTTGAGGTCAAACAGCAAAAAGCATGAGACCCTATCTGAAAAGCAAACTAAAAGCAAAAGGAATGGGGAAGTGACTCAAATTTATAGCATTTGTCTAGCAAAGGTAAAGCTCTGAATTCCATTCCTAGTACTGGCCAAGAAAAACAGAACAAGGGTACACACAAGGGGCAGTGATAAAGCATTTTCCTAGCAAGCACAAGGCCCACATTCAGTGCATCCTAGAGCCAAAGCCAAAAACCAAAAAGCCTCAAAACCAAATAACAAAAACTGTTTAAAAATGTCAAAATATGAAAAATAGGAGAATGTTTTCAACCTTAACAATAACTTTGAAGGTCTTCTGTGCTTTCCTCACCCATTCTAGATATTCTACCTGTTTCTTACAGGGAAAAGTACTTTAAAAATGGCTCATACAAGCATATTGAATGTTTTTGCTAATAAAGAGTTGCCATCAGTTTTTAAGTGTGTGAGGGTGATCATAGAGTAGAGTTCTATGAGGATTCTCTATTTTCTTTTTTGAGATGCTTTCTCACTATGTTAGCCATAGAGATCTTTATTATTTTTCTTTTTTTTTGTTGGTTTATTTATTCACTTAGTCACATGTACATACATTGTTTGGGCCATTTCTCCCCCTGTCCCTCACCCCCCTCTCTGTCACCCTCACCTCCCTTGCTTCCAGGCAGAACTTATTCTGCCCTCTTCTCCAATTTTGTTGAAGAGAAGACATAAACAATAATAAAAAAGACAAAGTGATTTTGCTCATTGAGATAAGGATAGCTATACAGAGAAACTCCTAGCATTGCTTCCATGCACAAGTGTATTATAACCCAAATTGGTTCATCTCTACCAGACCTCTTCACTACTTCCTGGTCACCGTCCCATATTGTCCTCTGTCAGGATTATTATATTAGCCCCTCTACAGTGGGCACATCAAACACTTTCAAGTTTTGGGATTCCTACTTTCTCTGTACCTGTATGTGTTCTCCCCTTGTCATGTGACCCATGTCCAATATTATTGTATTTTTTTTGGATCTGAAGTCTCTAAAGTCTGCATATGAGGGAGAACATATGATTTTTGGCATTCGGAGCCTGGCTAACTTCGCTTAAGGTGATGTTCTCCAGTTCAATCCATTTGCTTGTGAATGACAAAATTTCATTCTTATTCATGGCTGAGTAAAATTCCAGTGTATATAAACACCACATTTTCTTAATCCATTCGTTGGTAGTGGGGCATCTTGGCTGTTTACATAACTTGGCTATTGTGAATAGCACTGCAATAAACATGGCTGTGCAGGTGCCTCTGGCATAACCTGAGTCACATTCTTTTGGGTCTATCCCTAGGAGTGGGATTGCTGGATCATATGGCAGATCTATGTTCAGTTTTTTAAGAAGCCTCCATATTGTTTTCCAAAGTGGTTGTACAAGCTTACATTCCCACCAGCAGTGTAAGGTTCCTTTTTCCCAACATCCTCGCCAACTCCTGTTGTTGGCGGTGTTTTTGATGAGGTGGAATCTTACTGTGGTTTTGATTTGCATTTCCTTTGTAGCAAGGGATGGTGAGCTTTTTTTTATTTGCTTTTTGGCCATTTAACTTCTTCCTTTGAAAAAGTTCTGTTTAGTTCAGTTGCCCACTTCTTTACTGGTTCATTGATTTGGGGGAGTTCAGTTTTTTGAGCCCCCTGTACATTCAGTTATCAGTCCTTTATCTGATGTATAGCTGGCAAATATTTTCTCCCACTCTGTGGGTGGTCTCTTCAGTTTAAAATCATCTTTTGTTGTGCAGAAGCTTTTAATTTCATGTAGTTCCATTTTCCATCCTTTCTCTTAGTTGCTGAGCTGCTGGGGTTCTATTGAGGAAGTCCTTTCCTATACCTATTGCTTCCAGAGTATTCCCTGCTCTTCTCTGTACTAACTTCAGAGTTTTGGGTCTGATATTGAGGTCCTTGATCCATTTTGAGTTGATACTAATACAGGGCAACAGGCATGGATCTAGTTTCAGTTTTCTGCAGGCAGATAACCATTTTTCCCAGCAACATTTGTTGAAGAGACTGATATTCTCCGTTGTATATTTTTTGCACCTTTATCAAAAATAAGATGGGCTTAGCTGTGTGGATTCATATCCGGGTCCTTTATTCTGTTCCTCTGGTCTTCATATCTGTTTTTGTGCCAGTACCATGCTGTTTTTATTGCTATTGCTTTGTAATATAGTTTGAAGTTGGGTATTGTGACCCCTCCAGCGTTGCTCTTTTTGCTGAGTATTGCCTTGACCATTAGCAGTCTCTTGTGTTTCCAAATGAACTTTAGGCTAGATTTTTCAATCTCTGTGATGAATGTCATTAGGATTTTGATGGGAATTGCATTGAACATGTAGATTGCTTTTGGTAGTATAGCCATTTTTACTATGTTGAGTCTACTAATCCATGAGCATGGGAGATCTTTCCACCTTCTGTATCTTTCTCAATCTCTTTCTTCAGAGTTTGTTGTTCTCCTTGTAGAATTCATTCACATCCTTTGCTAAATTTACTCCTAGATATTTGATTTTTTTTGAGGCTATTGTAAATGGAATTGTTTTCATATATTAATTCTCAATTTGTTCATTGTTGATGTATAGAAAGCTAATGATTTTTGTAAGTTGATTTTGTATCCTGTCACATTGCTGAAGCTGTTTATGGTGTCAAGGAGTTTGGGGGTATTGTTTTTTGGGTCTTTGATATATAGGATCATTTCATCTGCAAATAGGGATATTTTGACTATTTCTTTACCTATTTATATTCCTTTTATTTCTACTTCTTGTCTTATTGCTCTGGCTAGGAATTCCAATACTATGTTGAATAGCAGTAGGGAAAGTGGGCATCTTTGTCTTGTTCCTGACTTTTGGGGAAATGGTTTCAATTTTTCCCCACTGAGTGTGATGTCAGCTATAGGTCTTTCATATATAGCCTTTATAATGTTGAGGTGCTTTCCTTCCATTCCTAGCTTTCTTAGAGCTTTTATCATGAAGTGGTGTTGGATCTTATCAAAGGCTTTCTCTGCATCTATTGAGATGATCAAGTGGTTATTGTCTTTGCTTCTGTTAATGTGCTATATTACATTTATAGATTTGCATATGTTGAACCACCCCTGCCTTCCTGGGATGAGGCCAAATTGATTACGGTGAATGATCGTTCTGATACGTTGTTGAATTCAGTTTGCATTATTTTATTGAGGATTTTTACATCAATGTTCATTAAGGAGATTGGCCTGTAGTTCTCTTTTTGGATGTGTCTTTGTCTGGTTTTGGGATGAGTGTAACACTGGCTTCATAGAATAAGTTAGGCAGTGTTCCTTCCTTTTCTATTTTGTGGAAAAGTTTAAGGAGAATTAGTATTAGTTCTTTTTTAAAGGTCTGATAGAATTCAGCAGAGAATCTTTCAGGTCCCTGACTTTTCTTTTTTAGGAAACTCTTTTTTGCTGCTTTAATTTCATTTTGAATTATAGATCTTTTTAGGTGGATAATATCCTATTCATTAAGTTTTGGATGGTTAAAAATATCTAGAAATTTGTCCATTTCTTCAAGATTTTCAAGTTTATTGGAATATAGGTTATCAAAGTGAATATCCTCTGGATTTCCTTGGTGTTTGTTGTTATCTCCCCTTTTTGTTTCTGATTTTACTGATTTGGGTTTTTCCCTCCTCATTTTAGTCAGATTTTCCAGGGGCATGTCAATCTTACTTATTTTTTCAAAGAACCAGTTTTTTGTTTGCTTGATTCTCTTTTTTTTTTTTCTCTATTTCATCAATTTTGGCCCTTATTTTTATTGTTTCTCTCCTTTTGCTTGTTTTGGGTTTTGCTTGTTCTTTTTTTTCTAGGAGTTTGAGATGTAGCAATAGGTCATTTATTTGAGATCTTTATGTCCTTTCAATATGTACACTCATGGCTATAAATTTTCCTCTTAGGACTGCCTTTAGTGTTTCCCATAGGTTCTGGTAGGTCATGTTTTCTTTTTCATTAACTTCCAAGAAACTTTTAATTTCCTCTTTTATTTCATCAGTGACCCATTGATCATTGAGCAGTGTGTTGTTCAGCTTCCAATTTTTTGTGTATTTTCTGCTGTTGTTTTTGTTGTTGAGTTCTACTTTAATGCATTGTGGTCAGATAGAAGGCAGGGGATTATTTCTATTTTCTTATATTTGCTGAGGCTTGCTTTGTTCCCAAGATATGACCAATTTTGGAGAAACATCCATGGGCTGCTGAAAAGAATGTATATTTTGTGGATGTTGGATGAAATATTCTGTAGACATCATCTAGGCCCATTTGATCTATGGTGTGATTTAGTTCTAGAATTTATCGTTTTTTTGTCTGGATGACCTATCTATTGGTGATGAGGGGTATTAAAGTCTCCCATTATCACTGTGTTGGAATCTATATGTGCTTTTAAGTCCCTTAAAGTATGATGAAGTTGGGTTCACTGATACTGGGTGCATATAGGTTGATAATTGTTATTTCCTTCTGGTGTATTTCCCCTTTTATTAGTATGAAGTGTCCTTCTTGATCTAGCTTGATCAATGTAATTTTGAAGTCTACTTTGTCTGAGATAAGTACTGCCACTTCTGCCTCTTTTCAGCAGCCATTGGCTTGTCAAATCTTCTAGCCAGTGTTTATTTCTGTCAGTGAGATGGGTCTCCTGTAGACAACAAACTGTTGGATCTTCCTTTCAAGTACAGTTTGCCAAGCAGTGTCTTTTGATAGGGGAGTTGAGTCTGTTGACATTCAGTGTTAATATTGATAAGTATGTGGTGATTCCTGCCATTTAATTGTTTTTGTTGTATAAGGATTTGATTGTGTGCGGCTGAATCAATGCTATTCGCTGATTCCTTGTCTTTTCTTCTCTTGTGGTTTGGTACTGCCTGTCCTCTCATGGTTTGTTTGCTTTTATCTTCTGTGTGCAGAATTCCTTGAAGAATCTTTTGTAGTGGTGGCTTGGTGGTTGTATGTTGTTTTAGTTTCTGCCCATCATGGATGACTTTTATTGCTCCATCTATTTTGAATGATAGTTTTGCTGGGCAGAGTATACTAGGGTTGAAGTCATTTTCATTCAATGCTCAGAATACCTCACTCCATGCCCTTCTTGCTTTTAAGATTTCCATTGAGAAATCTGCTGTGATTTTGATGGGTTTACCTTTATGTTATTTGTTTTTTACTTCTTACAGCCTTCAATATTCTTTCTTTATTCTCTGTGCTTGTTGTTTTAATGATAATATGTCATGGGAAAGTTCTATTTTGGTCAAGTCTGTTTGGTTTTCTGAAGGCTTTCTGTACCTGAATGGGCATAAATTTCTTGAGATTTGGGAAATTTTCTGTTATTATTTAATTGCATATATTATGAATACCTTTTGCTTAGACCTCTTCTCCTTCTTCAATGCCCATGATTTTCAGGCTTGCTCTCTTTATGAAGTCAGTAAGTCTTGTATATTCCTTTCACAGGTCTTGAGTTGTTTGACTAACAGTTCTTCTGTTTTTCCTTTAATCTCTATTTTATCTTTGAGTTCTGAGATTCTGTCTTCCACTTGATCTAGTCTGCTGAAGTGGTCTTCCACTGTATTTTTTTTTTCTGGTTCTTTGTTCTGAAGTTTTCTATATCATGGGTTGCTTTCTCTTTAATATTTTCAATTTTTATCTTTAATTTGTTTATATCTCTATTTATAGTGTTCCCTGTTTTACTTTGGTGTTTATTTAGGGCTCCCATGAATTCATTTATTTGTTTCTGGGTCTTCTCATATTCTTTATTTTTGGTGTCTTGAAATTTCTTGAGTGTGTCTTGAACAGTTCAGTTAACTGCTTCTAGTATCTTCACCATGAAATTCTCATTGATTTCCTGCAGTATTTCTTCTTTGAGGATGGTTTTATGGGCATTGCTGGATTCCTTGATGTCATTTATCTTTGTTTTGTTGGAATCAGGAACTTGGTATCTATTATCTTCATTTCCATCTTAATCCTATATTGTATTATTTTTTTGAGGAGAGTGGTTTCCATCCCTTTTTCTTCTTCCCATAACTCCACTTGTTACTTATGGGTTAGTTGGTGGTTTTAGTCACCTGTTTTCTTTCCCTTGATTTAATTTTGTTTTGTGGCTAGGTTGGTGTGCTATTTCTGTCCCTGGCTTGGGTTTAATTTAGTAATAACTAATTCACAGGTTCAATACTCAACCAGTAGTTTATATGTTATATAGAAGACCCTTTGTTGGTAATATCTATAAACAGTGGGAGTTGGGGGGTTAAGGTTTGTTAGGCTATCTATTGAAATTTGGGGAGTTGGATAGGGTCACACCAAAGGGGAAGGTGGGAAGTGGGGTGAGTGAGTGGGGAAGCAGTGCAGGGGTTGCTGTTTTTTGTGGTCCTTGTGTGTGTTTTGGTGTATTTCTGTTGTTGTAGAGGAGAGTGCTTGTGTCAGGGATTGCAGGGGATTGGGGTTGTGTAATGTTGGTATAGTACGTTGGTGAGCATGTGGTGATTGTGTAGGTAGGAGGGGTAGTCTGGTGACAGGTTGGGGGAAAATGGGAGGGGAAGGTGAGGGTACTATGAGAGAGTGGGTGAAAAGGGACAGAATGAGTTGTTGGGAAGTAGAGAAATGGATTCTAGCACAGGAGAAGGAGGGAGAGTAAAGGGGGTGACAGTAGGGATGAGAAATTTGTGACAGTAAAATTGATAGGATAGAAAGAAAAAAGATAGTAAGAATTGAATTAAAAATAGAAAACCCACAATATCAAAACAAACAAACAAACAAACAAAAATCCCAAAAAATCAATGGGAGAAAATGAACAAACAAAATACAAGAACAAAAAACTAAAAAACAAACAACAACAACAAAGAATAAAAAAACAGGTTTAGGAACAATAGAATTTCGGTCTTAGTTTATGTTCCAGTGTTCCTCCTCTGGCATCCAGCTCTGGTATTGGTGCATAAGCAGAAGCTTTGATGTGGTCTCACCAGGTGATTGGCTTGTGAGTAGTGTTTTGTTCTTTTATCTACCATTTAAATTGAAATTGTGAGGTGAGGTAGCTTTGCCAGATCATGCAGGGTGGTCAGAGTGATTTCCCCAGCTAGTAGCTCTGTTACCCTTCAGCTGCAACTGCTTGGTCAGCTCCTCCCCCAGTATGGTGGGGCAGTTCAAGTTCGAATGCTGCCCTCTAGTTCAGGAGATCAGCTCTGTAGTCCACTAGTTGCCCTGCTTTGGAGATGGCTTTTCACTGTGCTTGTTTACTGGGATTTCCACACTGGGAGTTTATTTCTTTGCCCTGTCCCTTTTCTCTGGGACAGGTTCAGTGCTCCATTAACCCCCTCTGCTATCCATGTGCTATGGCAGTTCGTTGTTTATTTTTCAGTTTTGCAGAACAGTTAGGTTTTGGATGCTGCTCTCTTGCTCAGGAGATGAGTTATGTGATACCCTACTCCCCACCCCCTTGCTTCAGTGAGTGGCTTATCGCCCTCCCACTCTTGGCCTTCCTGCCTTTCTGGTGTTTGTTTATTGATACTTCCTGCTGAGATTAGCTTCTTGCCCCTCCCCTTTTCTCTGGTGCACTTTCAGTGTTCTCGCCCCCTCTGCTGTTATGCTAGATTACAGTTTGCTGTTTTTTATTCAGGTTTTTTTTAGGAAGTCAACCTGCCCAGGGACTGTACTGGTTTATCCCAGGGGTGGCTGGAGTAGTTCTGCATGAGGCCTGGCACTCACCCGTTTGTTCCGTGGAATATCTCACAGGCAAGTTTGGAGCTGGTGCCAGCAGCTGCAGTGGCAGTGGTGGTGGCAGCCTCCAAATTTTCTCAATGTATCATGTTGTGGGGGAGCTTTTCCTGGGCTAAGTGTTCAGGGTGTCAAAGGTTTGATTCTGGTGCTTTATTTCTGCTTGATGGAGAAAGAAGAAGAGAAGGAAAGAAGAAAGAAAAAAGAAAATAATTGCCACAGGGAAGGAGGATTTCTCTGGCAGTGGACCTGACTTGCTGGCTGTGCAGTGGGTCACAGCCGTTAGGTGCAATTAAAAGCTGATTTGAAGGTCAGTCTTTGAATTTTTTCCTGCACCTAGTGTTATGGTGGTTATTATTTTGGCTACAGGCAGACAGAGTTACCCACATGTGATTCCAACTTCTCAAGGAGATTTTAGAGTCACAGAGGTTAGGCTTCCTGCTTCTGTACCCTAGTCACCATCTTGGATCTCCTCTATAGTGATCTTTACCCCACTGGCTCATATGATCTTCCTGTCTTAGCCACCTGAGTACTGGGACTACAGCTACCATGCCCAGCTGTCACATAAATTCTTAATTTCATCTTTTACCCTTTACTGTTTGCCATTATTTCTGTCCTTTATTTGGAAAGTTCATGTTGAGTGAAGAAGAGAGATGTGTAGTAGGACAATAAAGACTCTAGAGCTGGAGTTGGAATGTGGCATGTCTTTATTGATAATGTTGGGAACTAGGTTTCCCAGAATCTTTTTTCCATAAGGTTTCATGTTTGAATTTGTCAATAGCCTAACTTGCATAAGAATTGGGATTAGAATGGAAAAGTGAAGACCTTATCAATCAGGTTTTAACCCACTATGCAGGAGACAGAAGCATATTTGGTTGTGCAGACACATGCTCCCAACCCATTGCCCTGATTCTTTCCTACCAGTCAAGATTGTCCTCCAAACCACTTGACTTCTGTGTTTTCAAAGTTGGTGGTTTCCACAGATTTCTTTACCAATGCCACAGGAAACACGCACTTTCACTTGAAATTTCCCACCAACCTTAATGTATCTGTCAGGTAGACAAGTTAGGTTGTCATGCTTGAGAATATTCTGTTATGCTCTGACTCCCCTCCTTTATATACTGAATTTATACAAGGTCTGATTTGTATAGATGCACTTTCCTTGTGTCAGGAAGATTCCATGTGTCCCCTCTTCTTCTTGGCTGAATGTAATTGTTTCATTCATTATTAATCACCTTTTAGTCTCTGTGATTAAAAAATATGTTTTTTCCCCTCAACAAAAGTTCTGTACATATTTCTTATATATATTTTATCAAATATTTTCAGATAGCTTGCATACTAAAGAAATTAGAGTAGTATAATAAAACTCCATGTATCAATCACATGATTCTACAATTATTAGCTGATTACCAGTTGTGTTTCTTCTGTATCCTTACCTAGATTTTCCCCTCCAAAATTATTTCAGGTAAATTCTAGATAGCATATCATTTTATTTATACTTATTTCAGTAAGAGATAAGAACACTTTTTTTTTTTACCATAACCTGTAGATTGCTATCAAACTAAATTTTAAAAAATCTCTTCATGTAATTAAAAGTCCAATCAACTTTTCCAACTGACTTAATCTGGTTTCAGAAAATTAAATCAGAATCTAATAAAGATTATTTTTATTGTTTAGTAGAGTTCTTATATCTCTTTTGATCTATAGATGCTCTTCTCCATTATATTTCATTCTCTTGCAATTTATCTTCTTTGAAAAATTTTACTTCAGAGATTATAGAAAGACTATGTCATCAAGGTCGTTTTTAAAAAATGTTCATATGTGTCTGTATTTTCTCTAAATAGTTGAATATGAGGCTTGACATAAGTCAGGTTTGGTGTTTTTCAAAGGTGGAAATACATTTCATATTTGCAAAGTAGTGTTGTGGTCCCCATCAAGACCATCATAAAATCAAGTACTCTCTCTTTTTGTGGCACCAACTGCTATTGAAGAACAGTGCTTATATTCATTCGTTCATTAAGTGTGACAAAAAGGTAACAATTCAATTCCATTAGTTTTCTTCATGTGTTACCAGGAATGTTTTTATAAATATAAACTTACCTAAAGTCTGAGGGTGTGACTCAGTGGTAGAGCATTTGCCTGTATGTGAGAGGCATTGCAAAAAACAAAATGAAAACAACCAAACACAAACAGATAGAAAGCATTCCCCTCAAATTCTATTTGGTTAACCAGTGGCATATTTTTTAAATAAAAAGTGCACAAATTCTTTCCAATTACTTACCTGTTTTTAAAATAATAAATTGGTTTGTTAGCATCCTCTCAAACTCACCAACTCATTTTCTTTAATTCATATTCCATGGCATTGTTTTACAAATCCTAATGAATCATGCACACATTTCCTAATATTCTCAATGTGAGTTAACAGATTGCCCTTGTTATGTCTTGCTTTTTTCTTTTAAATGTTCTAATTGCCTAGAATTACTTATTGAAGCATATAGCTTCATAAAAAATTAATCAAAGTAGACCTAAAACAATCTACCAATGCTGAAAATTTTCCCCAAGTTTTCAGTATTTAATTATTAAAAGTAGTAATATGATGAAAATCATTTAACACAAGCCTTTTTGGTCATTTCTTATGATTCTTTCCCCCAAATAAACGAAGAAAAGTTTGTTTCTGAATCAAACAATATAAATAACTTATGCCAAATTCAGTAGAAAATAATTACATTTCCCTTTAGAAAGTTTGTGGCATTTCAAATTCTTAGTTGCAGTGCTTAAACATTCCCAGTTCCACAACCAATATATTACTTTAAATTATTACAAAATGTAATATATGAAAAATCATTTCTCTTTCTTAATGAAAACTCACTATTCAAATAGGTATCTTTTACTTTATCTTGTGATTTCAGCTCTGGTTTCTCCCTTTTGCAGAAATATTCATGAATACTTAGGACAGTAATGGATCCTGCCTTAGTCTACTTTCTCTTGTTATAACCAAATAATGGAGACTGGATAGTTTATAAAGAAAACAAATTTATTTTGGCTTACAGTTCTGGAGCCTGGGAAGTCCAAGCATTTGCTTGGGCTCTGGCAGAAAGCAGAAGAGGAAGCAGATTCATGTAGAAGAAGTGCACATGTGTACGAGTTTGTGTGTGTGAGTGTGTGTGTGTGTGTGTGTGTGTGTGTGTGTGTGTTTGAAAGAAAGTAGTTGCTAAACTTTCTTTATAACGACTGCTCTCAAGGAAGCCAATCCCATTGTAAGGCCAAGAACTGACTCCAGCAAGAAAACTATTACTTTGCTGAGAAAGCAGAACATTTGTGACCTCACATACCTCTTAAAGTCTTCATTACCTTCAACATTCACATTGGGGATCAAGCCTCAACATGACTTTTAGTAGGGAATAACTGGCCAGTCTAAAACATTATATGTATTATTTTCTTTTAAGTATGTAAATGGTGAATAACTTTTCCTAGATCTCTGTCTAGAACATCTTATACTATAAAGTTCTTCTATGACTCAGAGCAGTTTTGTTCATGACCAATGCAGGAGCTAGATCAATTAGTGCTAACACAAAATGCTCAGTGCCTACAGATGGACAGAGTGATTGACTCTTGATATACATTGTAACCTCCTTGAAAGTGGTCACTCTGCAACCCCTTTTAAAATTGTTACTGTTGTAGTAGACAGAAAATGACAGAGTCAAATTGAATACATAAAAAGTATCTAATAAGACCATTAGCAAAGGTGCCATGACTTTTAAACAAATTGATAAAAATATTGCAAAATTCCAGGGCGAGTGAAAGCAGATACTCATTAATATCCCTAAATCTGAGAGGACTTCTTTTTTCCAGTAAGATGAGTTACTAATTCTGAAACTAATTTTCACATATTCTAGAATTAGACAAGTAAATAAATGCATAATAAGGATAATGGCAACCAGGTTTCTGATGGTTGGATAAGGGAATTAAACGTGTGGAAAGGGAAATGCTAGAATGGATCCTATGGTGTTAAGCCAGATGTGAAGTTATCACTGTACATGAATAGGCCTTCCCTATGTCTGCTTGCTGGGTCTAAAAGCAGCACCACAATAGTGATGGGACAACTTATATCACTAAGAGAAACCAGAGATCCATGAAAAAATGATTGATTTCAGGTCAGGGGCACAAGTACAAGACAAGTCTGAAATAGTTTGCTGTTTGTTGAGCCTCTGTAAGAAAATGCTGAAAGGATGGTGGGACACATGAAGAGGACACTAGAGCCATCTTGCACAGCCTCATTAGCTAAAGTTATTTCAACTAAATGATGATAATAGTGATAGATTATAATCCTAATGAATAAGAAAATAAGAATGAGTCCAGGCTGAGGTAAGTAAAGAATCAAAAAATAAATGAAGTACAGGGAAAAAGAAATGAGCTAGATCATGAAGAAAAACACACAAAAGTGTACATGATCAGTTTTTAAAAAGGTATAATGCATGGTGTATATTGTTAGCTGATAAATAGATATTTGAAAATGTAACCTATATTTATATCTAAACTATTTTTTATCAGAACTAGGTTCTTTGTATTTTTCATGTTGCTGATACAGTTAAGTACTTTATTAGTAGTTACTGAGATGAAGATATGGTATCTCAAGATAGATAAAACCTGATTTTGCACTATTCATGAAACCCAGCATTTAGTTGCAATGTTAGAAGTTAATTTCTTGGGTTCCCAAGCTCCTTCATCATCAGCTGTTTCAATCTAACCACCAGCTGATATAGCTACTGAATTCATAACATTTTCATAGAACAAAGCATTCCACTGCTGAAATACAGGGAATATGGGCAGTTTCATCAATAGTGGGCACTTATATATATAAGTGATTTAGAAAATAGTTAATATTTGTATATTGGATTGGATTATTTTATGACAATCACAGAGAAAGAATGGGCTTTTATATCCCGTTTTACAAATAGAGAAATGGAAAAGCAGTTAACGAACTTGCTTAAGGTTAAATATCTTGCAATGGAGCAGGACAGAGTATTCACTGTGAAGAAGATCATGAGAACAAAACAGGAAGGATGAATAGAGGAGGAAGACCCTTGCAAAATCCTTGGACAAAAGCCAAAAATCTTGAATAGCTTCATCAAACTCCTCTTTTCTTCTCCCAGAGGAGCCTGAGGAAAGACCACTGATTATGGGAGCACTACATTGCCTTTTTAAAGAAACTGAATCTAGTTTTATTTCATCTCATCTCATGAGCATTCATGGGCAAACTGCCACATGCGGCCAGTGACTGCTGGTTAGGCAAATCTGGAATGAATTGCAGCACTTGCTGTATCCTGTGGAAGGAACTGGAAGCCACTGTCAGACATAAGGAGCTCTTCTGTCCCTCCAGAGAAGTGTCATGAACCTCTGGTACCTGGACACTCTAACTGTGGTGGGCAAGAGAGGGAAATGTGATGGGGAGCTGCAGGACCCATCCAGCCTCACAGGGCTGCTAGCTCCACTCAACATCCTTCTGGTCTCACTGGGAAGCCACCTTGAACACACAATGTCTGGAGAACAGGACTAGGGTCACTTTCCCTCATACCCACTCTGGGCCAGCCACACATTGTGAAGGGTGCAGGTGGAAAGCTGTATGTGTTTTGGGGATGTGCCATGTTTCAATCTTATTTTGACACCACAAACCTGAATGATGCCTGATTTCTTGAAGCAAGACAGGAAGCTTAGCTATGTAGCTAGTGATGGGGCAGAGCCAGGTCAATAGATCAAATCCCACTGCTCACTGCCTGTTTGTTCTGGAGCTCCACCTAGAAACAGCTATGGTCTCCTTTCTAGGCAGGGGCCACTGGCACCTCCCCTGTGGCATTTGTAGCATAGATAGGGATGGGGTGATTGTCTCCTCACTGTACCTTTCTCTTCACTGGGTAATAAACCCTTATTGAGCCTGCTACTCCCAGCCATCTGAGGCTTCCTAGAGTGCTGACTGGCAATATCCAAGAAGTAGAGGCAGCCTATGTTCTCTTGACATGGCTTCTTCCTTTCTTCAGGTCACTAGTAAATGGAAACTTTTCTGTATAAGGAATGTTGTTCTTCTAGCCTGAAAGCATACCTGAAGCCAGAGGGATCTGCTTTTCCCTCACTATCCAGCTCTGACTGGGTAAATAAACAGCTGCCAACCTTATGCATCAGAGAAATTGCTGCTCTTGCTAGAATTACTGGGCTTGGAGATTTACTCATGCTAACTCCTAAGTGATTGCTATTACAAGAAGTATTTCATTTTGGAAACTTTTGTTGTGGGAAACAAAGAATCCCAAGCTAGTTCTACTAGTTTTTCTGTGAATACCCACTGAAAGGTGGTACTCCCATGGAAATGTATGAACAAAAATGTTGCAAGAGGAATCAGAACACCTACTTCTAGAAGAAAAGTCTAGGCACATGGGAGCTTCAAGGGCTCAGTAGCAGAAAGTCATAGGGCTTTCTTGCCAGTAACTGGCTATGGACATAAACATAATTATATTTCTATGTATGTTTCTTTCTAGTTTCTTAATAATTTATATGTTTTCAATGTTCCTTGCTTAAATTCTCAAGAGAGTTAGACTTGTTGGCCTAGAGTTTTTCTTACAAAGCTTAATAGGAATATGAACCATTCTGGAATGTTGGTGAAATGCAGATTGATTCAGGACATCTTGGATGGGGCCTGCACTTTTGCATTTCTAACAAGATATGTCATGATGCCAAAGAAGCTTGTCGATAGGGATGGTTTTGGTGGTGTCAGGTGTCTCTCATTTGTTCAATCACCTGGGACCAAATTTTGGGGACAGGGTCCTTATTGTATTAAGCACAGATCTTTCCAGAGGCTTTGCAAAAGCAAAAGCTCACCACAGAAAGAATTAGCATTGGGCTGACACACTCTGTCTGTCTGTCTGTCTGCCTCTTTCTCTCTACTGGTAAGTCTCATTTTTGAGGATTAAAAGAGTCAGACACTCAGAGCCTCTCTATTCACCATGTTACCACCTGTTTTCATTGCAAGTTATGTGGAAATGACCTCATTCGTTTTCCTATTGCCTGTTAGACAGTGGGGAGAATTGTACTCACCAGTAATTTTACTAAAAATGTGTCTCCCTTTTAGAAGCAACAACCTTGACGATAGTGGTATTTAAGCAGAGACTTCAAGTGTCAAAAATTGTATTCTGTACATTGTGGGAAAATTTAGAAACTTGGATTTTCATTGCAAATTCTTCTCCACTGATCCAAGTGGTGTGATCATCCTAGAATACACACTTATTCTGAACACAATCATTGCGATTCACCCCCAGGGTAAAGACTAAGATCTTCAGCTGATTAGGATTCCTCAGAATCTGATCTCAGTCTGTCATTATACGTCATCTCCCACCAATGCTGCCACATTCCCTCTGCCATACCTCATTATTTGCCATTAACTAATTCAGAGAATCTTCTAGACTATGTGACTTTGTGCTAGCTTTCTCTTCCTGGAATATATTTCCATATGCATTCACAGTTTATCAGTGATAATTCTACCCACAATTAATGATACCCTTTTCTCAGTTTCAGCAGCTATCAGAAAAAATACCTAAAATAGCACTTAGTATGTTTGCCTACTGTAGATGATTTAAACTCTTGTATTCCACTCAGTAAATATCTGCTAAATGTGTAAAACAATAGGAACAAGGAATCATTTGGTCTGTAGGGGCAGAATTGGAAAGGCAATGGTTGTGTTAATAGTTCTGGTACAGTGGGTGATCAGGAGACTTCCAAATTCTTTGCGTCCAGCAGGGAAGAAGCCATCGCAGGACACGTGGGTATAAATGGAGTTCATTAAAAGTTAGGGAAGGGAAATACAAAGGGCAGCATGGTGAGGCCCAGGTGGAATCTGGAAGGCGAGAGAGTGTGCTTCTGCTCTTCAGGTGCTTTTAAACCTGATAACCTATGGGAGGAGGAGAACCAGATGATTCCCATCCAATAATCATTGTGTGTGGAGGGGCATGGGTGGTTTCTAGCCAGGTGAGGGTGGTTCCTGAGCCAAAGCATGGTTAATCTAAGACGTCATATTTTTCTATGAGTCCTGAACTTTTCTAATTTTAGCTTCTCTGGGGAAGACCCAGAGTAGGGGAGGGTGGTGGTAGAAATAAGCAGATAGTAAGAAGCAATCCTTAGGCAGGCCACAGGTATACAATGAATGGACTCACACAGATATTTCTGCCACTTGCTTCTCACTAGATGCTATACTAGCTCTGTTTGCTCTTGGCAAAGTAGAATAATTCTTTAAAATCCTGAGATCATAGCTGATGGAATATTTATTTCTTCTAAATGAAACAACCTTTTTCTTTTCATCACTGAAGATTCTGGTGCTAGAAAAACAGCTGAATTGAAAATCCACATCAAAAAGTAACTCACTGAAATGACAGGGTTAAGTGAACTGAATATCAAATAAAGTCAATATCTTCACCTTCCCTATCTCATTATTGTTTCTTAGAAGATAAAATATTTAGCCCATCCCAGAACTATGGAATCCAGGTGCTTTTACCACTGAACAGTTTTATTGCAATAGGTTGGAGAGGTTTGTCTTGGCACTTTATACTCTTTGCCTAGAAAACATTTATGTTATCAAGGTCACTTGGTTTAAGTTTTACTTTCTAATTCCAGAAAGGAGAAATTTATCTTTCTTTGCAGAAGTATCTCAGTGCTTTCTTGTCTTCCCACATCATGCCTAATTTTAAGTGATTACAGTTTGACCCATCTGACCCACAGATTTTTAAACCTTTATGTGTCTGTTCTGAACAAAGGGCATGACACAAATGCATTTGCTACCCGATATATGGTCTATTATGAAAATTGGTCTTCTCCAGTCAGCTTGAAGAAGTGCTAATAGACATTTTGAGCTAAAGGCAGGAGACAAATATTTTTGAGTCTTTTTATTTGGATAGTCTGTCTTTATTTATATCTCCCTTTCCACACAAAGACAGAAGAAAAGACACAGAAGGTCAGGGGAGGGGAGAAGAGTTCTGGGAGAGACACCAAAGTCCAGCCTCTGCAATTTCATCTGCAGCAAATGGTCAGCCAGGTAGCTAGTGTCAGATGATTCTTCCTTTTTTCTCTTCAGGGGATACTAGCAGCCTTTTAAAATTTAAGGCCTATGATTGTTTTGGATGTAATGATTTTGAAGGCTACAGAAAGGCTAAATAATCACTTAAACCCCATGGAGAGTCTTTGTGATGGTTAATTTTAGGTGTTAACTTGACCTGATTATTATTAAAGCATTGTTTCTGCACATAACTGTGAGAATGTTTCCAGAGGACCCTGGCATGTGAGTCAATAAAGTGAGTGAGGAAAATCTGTCCTGGCCTCAATGTGGGAGGGCGTGATCTAAACCAGGCGGTAGTGGGGTAGTGGGGTGGTGGGCAGCTACATAGAAGAAATTAGAGGAAAGGCATATTTGCTCCATCTTTGGAAGCTGGGATGCTTGCCCTTTTTCACCTGCTCTTGGTCATCAGAACTCCAAGTTCTTGACCTTTGGGTTCTGGGACTTGCCCCACAACACTTTGTGTTTTCAGGACTTTAGCTGAGAACCAAGAGTTACATCATCACCTTGCCTGCTTCCAAGGTATTTTTTATTGCTTACAATATATATTAATTGGATTCACCCCCTCCATCATTCTCCTTCATTCCCCTCCCTCTTCTTAAAACAATTTCAACAGCTTTCATTTTCTATTATCAAACACATTTACAAAGTACATTGACAATATTCTTCTCCCTTCATCCTCTCCATTTATCTTTTCCCTCCAACTTTTCCCTCCTAGTGCTACCCACCCAAGACAGGACTTATTTTACCTTCCTGTCCTTCATTTTTTTTAATGTACATTGATTGTTCCAGAGGATTTCTCCTTGGTATTTCACACTATGTATATCATAATTTAATCAAATGAATCCCTTCTATTTACTTACTCTTTGTCTACCCCTCCCCCAGCTTCACTTATTCAATAGCTTTCAGTGCATTTCATTATGCTATCTTCCTACACAGATGCAATGTATTTCAGCATTACTCACTCTCTGTCATCCCGTTTTCCTATCCTGTCTCCCCAAAGTCCAGATAGTCTCACTATTACAATCATACTCTCAATCTGTCTCTGTCTCTTTGTGTGTGTGTGTTTGTGTGTGTATCTTCTAATGGCTTCTTTGATTTCTTTCTTCAGTGATTTGTGGTTTCCATTGTATAGGTCTTTTGCTTCATTCAATTTATTCCTAAGTATTTAATTTGGTGGGGCATACTGGGGTTTGAACTCAGTGCCTCATGCTTGCTAGGCAGGTACTCTATCACTTGAACCACTTTGCCAGCTCCAATTTTAATTTTTTTGATGACATTGTGAATGGTATTGGTTTCCTGATTTCTTTCTCAGGCTGTTCCTTGCTGGTGTATAGAAATGCTGCTAAATTTTGCATGTTGATTCTGTATCCTGCTACTTCATGAATGTGTTTATGAGATTTAAGAATTTCTTTGGTGGAGTTTTTAGGGTCTTTTAGGTATAAGATCATATCATCTGCAAATAAGGATAATTGACATCTTCTTTCCCGATTTGAATCCATTTTATTTCTTTTATTCTATTTCTCTGGCTAGGAATTCTATACTAATATTGATATGAGTAAGGAGAGTGACCAACCGTATCTTGTTTCTGATTTTAGAGGATAGAATTTCAGTTGTTTTCCCCATTTAGTATGATGCTGGCTATAGGTTTGTCATTTATAGCCTTTGCAATGCTGAGGTATGTTCTTGCTATTCCTAGTTTCTTCAGAGTTTTTATCATGAAAGGATGTTGAATTTTATTAAGGCTTTTTCTCATCTCTTGAGAAGATGTGGTTTTTCCCTTGATTCTGTTTGTGTTGTACTACATTTCTTGATTTGCATATGTTGTGCCAGTCTTGCAACTCTGGAATGAAACCCACTTGATCATGGTGTTAAAACTTTTTAATGTGTTTTTGATTCATTAGCAAGTATTAAGATCTTTTGTGTCTATGTTCATCAGGGATATTGATATATAACTTTCTTTTTTGAATGTGTCTTTACCAGGTTTTCATATAAAGGCAATACCAATTTCAAAGAATGAGTTTCTTAACTCTCTTTCTTTGTATTTTATGAATATTTTGAGGAGCATTGGTATTAGTTCTTTTTTAAAGGTCTGATAGAATTCAGCAGTGAATACATTTGGACCTGGGCTTTTCTTTGTTGGGAGGTTCTACAGTCTCAATGTCATTACTTACTATACATCTGTATAAGTTATTCATGAACCCTTGGTTCAATTTTGGTGGGTTGTATGTATCAAGATATTTAACTATTTCTTCTTGATTTTCCAGTTTGCCAGAGTATAGGTTTTTAAAATATTCCCATATGACTTGAATTTCACTGGTGTCTATTGTAATATACCCATTTTCAGCTCTAATTTTTATTAATTTGGGTCTTCTTGTTTCTTCTCTTGGTTAATTTGGCTAAAGATTTGCCCATCTTATTCATTTTTTCAAAGAACCAACCTTCTGTTTTATTGATTCATTGTATCTTTGTTTTGGTTTCCAATTCACTAATTTCTGCCTAATTTTAATAATTTCTCTCCATCTGCTACTTTTGGAATTGGCTTGCTCTTGTTTTTCTAAGAGGTTAGCTGCATCACCAGATTATTATCTGAGATCTCTCTAATTTTCTGATGTGTGTGCTCATGGCTGTAAACTTCACTCTTAAGATTTCCTTTACTCTGCCCCACAGGTTCTGGTAAGTTGTGTTCTCATTTTTATTTGAATCTAGAAATTTCTTAATTTCTTTTCTAATTTTTTTCAGTGACACATAGTTGATTCAAGAGAGTGTTGTTCCATCTCTAAGAGTTTCACTTGTTTTTATAATTTTTCTTATCACCAATTTCTAATTTTATTACATTATGGGCTGTTATGATACAAGAGATTATATTGTTTATTTTCTACTTGTTGAGATTTGCTATATAACCTAGGATTTAATCTATTTTGTAGAATGTTTCATGGACTGCTGAGGAAAATGTGTGATCTGCTGCTGTAGGATGGAATACTTTATGAATATCTATTAAGTCCACTTTATCCATGGTATTGTTTAGTTCTAGGATATCTGTATTAATTTTTTGTCTGATGTTCTGCCTGCTGATGAGAGTGGGGTGATGAGGTCTCCCACTATTATTCTAGCTTTTACTACCTTGTCATTTATACTCAGAGGTGTTTGTTTTATGAATGTGGGGGCACCAATGTTCAGTACATATATATTTTGAATTATTATATCTTCTTGCTGAATTGTTCTCTTTATTAGTATTTATTGAACTTCTTTATCTCTTCTGACTGACTTTTGCTTAAAAAATACTTTGTCTGATATGAGAATATCTACTCTTGCCTGCTTTTGTTTTCTTCATGCCTGGTATATCTTTCTCCAAATTTTTACTTTTAGTTTGTGTGTGTCTTTAGTTGTGGTGTGTTTCTTCTAGACAATATATTGTTGGATCTTTCTGATCCAATCTGACGATCTGTGTGTTTTATCTGGGGATTTTAGTTCATTTACATTTAGGGCTATGATTTAAAGGTATTTCCTGATTCTTATATTTCTATTGCTTTTTTTCCCTGGTTGAGTCTAGTGTTGATTGTTCTTTATTTTTGTCGTTATTCATGTTCAAGTTATGCTGGTTTACTGAGTTAATCATGTTTGATACTTTCCTAGCATGAGCTCATCACCTCTTTTGAGTTTTATTCATTCCTGACATATTATGTTTGTGACTGTTTTTCTTCCTTTTCTGTGTGAAATACTCCCTTGAGTATCTTCTGCAATGCAGTCTTAGTGGATATGAACCATTTTACCTTATTCTTATCCTGGAAAGTCATTTCTCCATTGAGATTGAAGGATAGCTTTTCTGGATATAGTATTCTTACTTGATAGTTAATCTTCTCTGAGCTTCAATTATATTGCTTCATACATTCCTGGCTTTTAGGGTTTATGCTGAGAGTCTGAGGTGATTCTTATGTTTATACTTTTATATGTAAGCTGTGGTTTTTTTCTTTTGGCTTTCAGTATCATTTCTTTGTTCTCTAGTTTTGGCATTTTACTTATGATATAATATGGGGTTGTTCTTTTCTAGTCATGTCTATTTGAAGTTCAAAATGTCTTCAATGGTGTCTACCTGGCTGTCTATATCATTACATAGACTTAGGAGATTTTCTGCTATGATGTCATTGAATAGGCTTCCTTTGCCTTCAGTTTGTATTTCAGATGTTTTTCCACCTATGACTTCTTAGTTTGGTCTTTCAATCAGTCTCAGGGTTCTTGTATATAGTAATCATAGGTACTCATTTTTTAATTTGCAATTGTCTGCATTCAATATCCCCTCTATCTTGTCCTCCATCTCTGGTATTCTTTCTTCTGTTTGATCTTGCTTTCTGATAATACTATCCACAGTGCTTTTTACTTATTTATTGAGGTTTTCATTTTTAACATTTCTACTTGTTGTTGTTTTTTTTGTCATAATTTCCATTTCTTTGCTGAATTTCCCTTCTGTGTTGCTGACTTTCTTGTCTAAGTCTTGGAAAGATTTCCTAACTTCATTTATTCAGTTTTTTCATCTTCTTTGAGGTCATTGACCATTTTTAGCAGTAGGCAACTGACTTTTCAGCCAATTCATTATCTTTGGATTTAGGTGTAGAGTTGTTGTCAGGTTTTAGAGTGTAAACACTGCCTTGCTTTTTCTTATTTAAATTTCTACATTATATTGCTACATGAAGTTAAAAGAATAAGAAATAATTGGAACCCTTATCTGTCTCACCACTAATTCTGTGTGGGAGCAAAACTTTGGTTCCTATGGGAATAATTTGGGCGCTTAACACTGCTTGAAAGGTATAAGGGTTGGAAATAGAGTAATGTAGGAGATTGTTATAGGGAAGGAACGGAGTGAGAGGATAGAAATGAGGGGAGATGGTAATGGAGATAATAGGATGAGGCAGGGCTGTATGGTTGTAAGACAGAAATAGAGAATGGTTTGGATGATAAGGAGAAAAATCAACAAATAAAGTAAAAACCAAAGATTCTGACTCAAAAAAAAAAAAGAGTAAAGAAACACCCAATAAAGACAAATTGCATGAAGAGAAAATTAAAGCTTTTATTTTCACTAGCAGGAAGGGTTGATATTCTCTGTGTATTCTCTAAGTTAGCCCCTTTGCCCTAGTTGTAATTGAGAACAGCTTCAGAAGAGTAGAGTTGCACCTCTAGCTTAGGATGAAGGTGGGGGTGTCAGGGGATAGAGCAGCTCCAAGTATGTTTTTGACACACTCCAGTTCAATTCTCTTAAGAAAGCGCTTTGCAAGCAGAGTTGTTTTGGGACTGCAATCCTCCATAGATGGAGTGAGACTTCCTGTTGATATGTCGAGAGATCTGGGTTCACAGAGCCACTCATTCCATGAACAGGACTGTAGTGATTAGGGTCTTACTTAATAGAGCTGCTGTCACTAGATAGGCTGGTGCCACCAACCTCTGAGCCTTTTTTTTTTTTTAATCTTCTCAGAATCATTTCTTTATTGTTTTATATTTTTTAAATTTTTATTGTTTTATTATTCATATGTGCATACAATGCTGGGGTCATTTCTCCCCCCTGCCCCCACCCCCTCTTTTACCACCCACTCCGACACCTCCCTTTCTCCCCCACCCCGTTGATACCTGGCAGAAACTATTTTGTCCTTATCTCTAGTTTTGTTGAAGAGAGAGTATAAGCCATAATAGGAAGGAACAGGGTTTTTGCTAGTTGAGATAAGGATAGCTCTACAGGAAGTTAACTCACATTAATTTCCTGTGCGTGTGTGTTACCTTCTAGGTTAATTCTTCTTGATCTAACCATTTCTCTAGTTCCTGGTCCCCTTCTCCAATTGGCCTCAGTTGCTTTTAAGGTATCTACATTAGTTTCTCTGCGTTGAAGGCAACAAATGCTAGCTAATTTTTTAGGTGTCTTACCTATCCTCAAACATCCCTTGTGTCCTCTTGCTTTTATCATATGCTCATAGTCCAATCCCCTTGTTGTGTTTGCCCTTGATCTGATGTCTGCATATGAGGGAGAACATATGATGTTTGGTCTTTTGGGCCAGGCTAACCTCACTCAGAATCATGTTCTCCAATTCCACCCATTTACCAGTGCATGATAACATTTCATTCTTCTTCATGGCTGCATACAATTCCATTGTGTATAGATACCACATTTTCTTAATCCATTCATCAGTGGTGGGGCATCTTGGCTGTTTCCATAACTTGGCTATTGTGAATAGTGCTGCAATAAGCATGGGTGTGCAGGTGCCTCTGGAGTAGCCTGTGTCACAGTCTTTTGGGTATATCCCCAAGAGTGGTATTGCTGGATCAAATGGTAGATCAATGTTTAGCTTTTTAAGTAGCCTCCAGATCTTTTTCCAGAGTGGTTGTACTAGTTTACATTCCCACCAACAGTGTAAGAGGGTTCCTTTTTCCCCTGCATCCTCACCAACACCTGTTGTTGGTGGTGTTGCTGATGATGGCTATTCTAACAGGGGTGAGTTGGAATCTTAGTGTGGTTTTAATTTGCATTTCCTTTATTGCTAGAGATGGTGAGCATTTTTTCATGTGTTTTTTGGCCATTTGAATTTCTTCTTTTGAGAAAGTTCTGTTTAGTTCACTTGCCCATTTGTTTATTGGTTCATTAGTTTTGGGAGAATTTAGTTTTTTAAATCCCCTATATATTCTGGTTATCAGTCCTTTGTCTGATGTGTAGCTGGCAAATATTTTCTTCCACTCTGTGGGTGTTCTCTTCAGTTTAGAAACCATTTCTTTTGATGAACAGAAGCTTTTTAGCTTTATGAAGTCCCATTTATCTATGCTATCTCTTAGTTGCTGTGCTGCTGGGGTTCCATTGAGAAAGTTCTTACCAATAACTACTAACTCCAGAGTATTTCCTACTCTTTCCTGTATCAACTTTAGAGTTGTGGTCTGATATTAAGATCCTTGATCCATTTTGAGTTAATATTGGTACAGGGTGATATACATGGATCTAGTTTCAGTTTTTTGCAGACTGCTAACCAGTTTTCCCAGCAGTTTTTGTTGAGGCTGTCTTTTCTCCATCGTATATTTTTAGCGCCTTTGTCAAAGACAAGTTGGTTATAGTTGTGTGGCTTCATATCTGGATCCTCTATTCTGTTCCACTGCTCTTCATGTCTGTTTTTGTGCCAGTACCATGCTGTTTTTATTGTTATTGCTTTGTAATGTAGTTTGAAGTCAGGTATTGTGATACCTCCAGCATTGTTCTTTTGACTGAGTATTGCCTTGGCTATTCGTGGCCTCTTGTGTTTCCATATAAATTTCACGGTATATTTTTCTATCTCGTTAATGAATGTCATGGAATTTTGATGAGAATTGCATTAAACATGTAGATTACTTTGGGGAGTATCGACATTTTTACTATGTTGATTTTACCAATCCATGAGCATGGGAGATCTCTCCACTTTTTATAGTCTTCCTCAATCTCTTTCTTCAGAAATTTATAGTTTTCCTTGTAGAGGTCTTTCACATTTTTGTTAGGGTTACACCTAGGTACTTGATTTTTTTTGAGGCTATTGTAAATGGAATTGTTTTCATATATTCTTTCTCAGTTTGTTCATTAGTGTATAGAAATGCAAATGATTTTTCTATGTTGATTTTATATCCTGATACCTTGCTGTAGCTATTGATGATGTCTAAAAGCTTCTGAGTAGAGTTTTTTGGGTCTTTAAGGTATAGGATCATGTAGTCTTCAAATAGGGATATTTTGACTGTTTCTTTACCTGTTTGTATTCCTTTTATTCCTTCTTCTGCCTAATTGTTCTGGCTAGGAATTCCAGTACTATGTTGAGTAGAAGTGGAAATAGTGGGCATCCTTGTCTGGTTCCTGATTTTAGAGTTAATGGTTTCAGTTTTTCTCCATTAAGAATAATACTGGCTGTAGGTTTGTCATATATAGCTTTTATAATGTTAAGTTACTTTCCTTCTATTCCTAGTTTTCTTAGAGGTTTTATCATGAAATGGTGTTGGATCTTATCAAAGGCTTTTTCTGCATCTATTGAGATGATCAAGTGGTTTTTGTCTTTGCTTCTGTTAATGTGGTTTGTTTATTGATTTTCATATGTTGAACGACCCCTGCATTCCTGGGATGAAGCCTACTTGGTCATGGTAATAATCTTTTTGATGTGTTGTTGAATTCAGTTTGCCATTATTTTGTTGAGCATTTTTGCATCAATATTCATTAAGGAGATTGGCCTGTAGTTCTCCTTTCTGGAGGTGTCTTTGCCTGGTTTTGGGATAAGTGTAATACTGGCTTCATAAAATGTGTTAGGCAGTTTTCCTTCCCTTTCTATTTCATGGAACAGTTTAAGGAGGGCTGGTATTAGTTCTTCTTTAAAGGTCTGATAGAATTCAGCAGAGAATCCATCAGGTCCTGGAGCTTGTGTTCTTTGCATTCCATGTAAAGTGGAATGAATGCCATTTGTCCTCTCAATTCTCTTATCACTGCTTCTGCTGCTTATTATGTGAGGTTTAAGCATCTGTACAAGGTCTTTGCTACAAGTCCATTCAGGTTTCTCTGGCCAAACTAAAACACAGATGTCTCCATATAAACTTGAACTTGGACTTCCTAAAGTAGCTCCTAATAGCCTCCTGCTGGTCCTGTCAATTGCAAGAAGGAAATGCTAGAGTCTTTGTGTAAGGCAAATTCTGCTGACTACCAATCTGTCAGAGCTGCTTGTTGTGGAAGGAATTTCCTTTGAACACACCTGGGTAGAAATTGGTTCTGTCTGGGAGTCTGCTGCTGCTATTGTAATGGAAAGAAGAGGACATAGGACATTCTGGGGTTGGGAAAGTTGTGCTGAGGTATTTTATAGTTACGGTGTGTGGTTCTGAGCCCAGAGGCCTGGTTCGCCTGCTCTGATAGTATCTATTGAGGGTAGGGTGAGGTCACACAAACTTCAGGGGAAACAGAAGCCATGGAGGCCCCAGACCCTGGCATGAATAGGCTCTTCACTTTCTTGAGAGAAGACTACAGAAAGCTGGCTTTTTGTAAAAAGAAGGGAGACATCATTGTTTGCAAAGAGAACAGGATTTATTGTATTCCTCTCCAGGATAAGTAGAGAGAAGGAAGAAGGTTGTCCCAGCTATTAGCCATCTGTTCTAGTTCATGGTACTCCTAAAACTGCTGATATTCTATGTTGCTACTCTGAGTGTTCTGAGAATTAGAGGTGAAAGTGGCAGGACCAACATGAGCACTGAAACTCTATTATTTATGATTGGCAGAGTTTCTATTCTGTACCTTATATGATAGGAAAGGAGTTTCATTATTCAGATCAGATGAAGGCTAAGGAAACAGGGTGATGGGCTAGCCCTCTTGCTTAGAGCTGTTGTATCTCAGGAGCATAATGGTTGCCATCACATCATTGTACTTCTGGCCTATCAACAAGTTTTTTGTTTTTGTTTTTTTTTACATCTTCCAGTAAGCAAACCATTGGTACCATCAACTTGATCCTTGGTGGGTACTTGTACTCAAGGAGTGTTTCCACATAAGACTTCAGTTTATCTTCCTGGCTAAAATTTATCACAAATCTTTCTTAATTTGATGCTAAGTGTTTCTTTTGGTGAGTTTGAGAATGAGAAATTTTTGAGCAGGTTTTCACATTCCATGCACAAATATGAGAGATAAAGTATATGCCATTCAATATTTACTCCTATGGTCCCTTGAGTTTCTGTGCAGCAAATGAGAGGGATCAAATTATCAATGTAAATAGCATAACCCTCAGGGTCTTTAGGCTGAATTCAAGCTCATCATTAAGTTTTTTCCCTGGAAGAGATCTGGAAGTAATGCCTAGGGGTGTTATAAATGGTATCCAGCTTGTTGCAGTGAAAATCTGCAGTCTTGAGTTCATGTCAGCATCTGAAACAGGGTTTCTTTTTTTAGGCCTTATGAACAGGCTAAATGTCTGCAAACAACTTATGAACACCTTACGAGTTTGGTGGCAGTACTGTAGAGTAGGTCCTAACAGCAGAATTTGCCTCAAGACTCTCTAGGTAATCAAATACTAGTGTACTTCATGACAACCCAGAGTGTTTTCTCAGTCACGATCATTTCAAATAAATTAATTATGCTGGGATGATCCAAAGCCTTCATAATTCTCTCTTCACATGCTTTCCAGAAGTTGATCATGATGGCTCCCTCTTTTTCAGTTAGGATGTTTTGGAACAACTACCATTTGGTCTTGTTATCCTTGGCATTGGTCAGAAAGGTCTAATAGTTGTTACTATTTATCTTTTCCTCAGCAGAGATAGGCCTGTAGTGTGGTAGATTTACTGGTAGCCTTGCAGTCAAGTTATTCCAAAGTAGGTTTAAACTTAGGAAAAGCTGGTGAGACATTTGATCTAAATCAACTGAAAATAAAATAATTTCTAAGTGCACCTGGCAAATGAATCTATATAATGATGTCAAAACACAGGGTCAGAAAAATAAAAATAAAAAACATATCTAAGTAAAAGGGAAAGAGAATTTAAAAAAGAAAACTGAAAAAAGAGCAAAGAAGGAAATGAGAAAAATAACCAACCATAAAGAAAGGAGGAAAAATATTTCACTGTGCCAGTGGGATGTATGTGAATGAGAAAACAAGCTAACTTTGTTCAAAGCTTCTCAGATCACACTGGAAATCAACTTCCCAAACTAGAAAAATTACAAACCTAAATATGAAGTAATTTCATGAGTCTCAGATATGAACTAAATTGGGAACTGGAATTACAAAACTATGAGTCTTTTTGAGGTCACACCAAGCAATGAGGCAGTCAATGCAAGAGATGATCAACAGTGGCCTTCTCACTTTTAAAACAACTTTAATGAGCTATAATTCACATCCAATGTAATTCATCTGTTTAAAGTGTGCCATGAAAATATTTTTGCTTGTTTACAAATATGTGCATGCATCTCCAGTCAATCTGAGGATGCTAATCTTTTCAAAAAGAAACTTCATACTGTTAATTATCCCCTTCCTCCCTCTTCAATCACATCCCTACTTCACACCTCCAGTACCTATTTCTGTTTCTATAAATTAACATGAGGTGTTCATATCATATGAGTGAAATAATATTATGTGGACTTTTATGTCAAATAAAAAAGTTACGCTTTTTTTTTGTGTGTGTAAAAAAGTGTAACTTTTTTAAAGGTTTATCCGAGTCATAGCATGTACCAGCATTCCATGAGCAATAGTATTTCCATGTATGAATATACCACATTTGTTTATCCAGTTAGTGGACATTGGGTTGTAATTATTATAAAAACTCTGTTTAAAAATTCTAGTTCAGCTTCAATTTAGGCATATGTTTTGATTTGGCCTAGGAGTGCAACTGCTGTATCATATGCTGACTATATATTTAAACTTTTGAGGGCCTTCCTGGTTATTTTCCAAAGCTGCTACATGAAATTGCATTTCCATTAGCAGTGTATGAGGGTTCTAATTTCTCCATGTCTTTATGAGTAGTTGTTATTATCTAGCTGTTTGATCACTGATGTCCTACTAAGTGTGAAGTAATAGTTCATTGTGGTTTGATTTGTGTTTCCCTCATTATTATGGGACTTTTAGGGCAGAAGCCCTAGCTCTGGGACATCCCAACAGACTATGCTTGGCCACAAATTCCAATATGCCAATGAAAGAGATGAGTAATGGTGAAGGGCAGAGAAAGGGATTTAATATGGCTATACTGGGAATAACAGACAAAAGGGTTCAGTGACCCCAAGTCCATCTTCAAGGGGCTGACAAGAACCCAAAGATTTTATAGAAAAGGGAGACAAAGGATGAGTTTGAAGTATGTACAAATCACTGAGCAGGTGATCTTGGTCAAACCAGTGGTCTGATTGATCATTATCTTAGTTCTGGTTTTGCAAGGGGCTCTGGAGAAGATGTTATCACTGTCATCACTTGAGGGGAGCCATCTGTTTCCCATGAGATGATAGGTGGAACCTTATTATCATGTGTAAATTACCTCATTTGGGGAGATCTGTCATGGGAGGCTTGTTTTTGCATGAGTATAGTTTTGGTCCCTTTTCATAAAGATGTTTATCAGTCAGTTCTGTAGTTCTTGCAATCTGAGGTAACTACAGAGGAGAGTAACTCAGGTGGAAAAAATGTTAAAGGGGCAAAAATAGCCAGAGAGAGATAAAATGGAGTTAGTTAGGCCAGTGACTGGTGTCCTCCATCAAGATGATAAAGATGTCAAGCATCTTTTTATGTACTTTTTGACCATTTGTTCTTCTTCCTCAGAGAAATTTCTATTCAGATCCTTTACTCACTTTAGTTGGGTTATTTATCTTTTTATTGAGTTGTAACAGTTCTTTGTATATTTTGAATACAAGGCCCCTAAATCAATGCATGATTTGTAAAAATTTTCCCATTCTGTGGTTTGTCTTTTCACTTTCTGGTTGGTGTCCTTCATCACGCCAAAACTTTCATTTTGATGAAATCTAATTAGCCTATTTTTTTTTTCCCTGCTGCTGCTTATAATTTGTTGTCATAAATAATCCTTGGCCAAATCCAAAGTCACAAATGTATATCCCATGTTCTTTTTTTTTTTTTCTCTAGGATTTAATAGTCTTAGCTTTAAATTTAGATCTTTGGTGCATTTTGAGTTAGCATTTAAAAATTGTCTCAGGCAAGTATTCAATTCCATTCTTTTGCCTGGGCAAAACATACAGTTCACATCCAATTGTCCTAGCACCCAACTTTTCTATTCCCCCACTGAATGATATTGTCATCCTTATAAAAAGTCTGCTGACAACAGATATCTGGGTCATTTCTGTACTCTCATTTTTTATGTGTTTAGTCTTTTGAGAGCACTATACTATTTTAATTGCTATTGTTCCGAAGTAAATTTTGAAATTGGTGTGAGTCCTCTTGCACTTCTTTTGTTAAACTCAATTCTACTTATTTTATTCTTTTGGGTACAATTTGTTATAAATAGAATTTTTCTTAATTTAGTGTCAGGTTATTCATTACATTTTTTCCACATTGCTTTGTCCTGGAAAGTTGTTTGTTACTTCTGATAGTTTTTATAGTAGATTCCTTGAGATTTTCAATATATAAGATCATACATAATTTGTGAATACAAATTCTTTTGTTTTTTCTCATCTTGATACCTTTTATTTTTTATTTATTTTATTTTATTTTCTGACCAAGTTGCTTTGTCTAGAACATTCAGTGCAATGGTGGAATGGAAGAGGTGAATGGACATCCTTGTATGGTTCCTAATCTTAGTGTGCAAAAAGCCTTTCACCATTAAATAGGATGTTGAAGTTAGATTTTTGTAGGTGTCCTTTAGAAGTGTGAGGAATTTTCTTTCTATTTCTAAAAAAAAAGGAGGGTACTGTTTTATATCTTGAGAGAATTCATCTCTGTGCCCTATTGCAAATGAAGTCAGTTAGTGGGGAAGAGGTTAAAAGATATCTAACCTCTTTCCCTAATTTTGCCTAATTCTCAGCCAAAAATCTCTGAATCAAGTCTCGAAGCTGGGATAGGGACAAATTGTTAAATTTTCCCCTAACTCCTCTACCCTAGAAGCTGCATGCTTGGGCAGGGGTTATGGGCTAAGCAGCCCATGGTCATGCTGCATCCCTGTATCTTAGCATCCCACATTCAAGATACTGCCACCATTCCACAAGTGGAGGCAGGGTGGAAGAAGGGATCCTCTGCTTTCAATTGTACCCACTGAGGACTGAGCCTCTGCCACAGGCACTTGAGGCAAGATGAGAAATACTGACATCCTGCTCCTCCTGGGAAAAAAAAGTCCAATTAAGAGCTTGGACTTGATTGGAGAGAGTCCTGTGTTCTTAGCTACAACACTCTGGAGCAGAGTCTATCTTGCTGAACTGGGAGAGAGGAACACAGGAATGGCCTTAGTTCACTTACTGCAGATGCTCACCTTTTTTACTAAATTCTCATTCATTTTCTTGAATTTATGTCTTTTCATTTGCTGTTTCTTCTTGTGACTATTTCCCGAGGACTTAAATGGTTGTTTACAAAATATTTTCCATGGAAGGTGGGTCTGCACAACCCTTTATCTTGCCTTAAGCAAGCTTCAGTCTCATGGGCATATTTTAACATTTGTCATTTAAATTAAAAATATAAGGATAAAATTTTCAACACCTGGAGAAAAGACCCATACTATTGCCTCTGGAGTCATAATTTTATTCATGCTATTAGAATGATCAGTCTACAGGTAATTCAAGTTCAAAAAAATGAAGAAGCTTTCCATTTCTTAACATTAATACAGTTTCCCTCTATCAGCATGCATATTCAAGTACCCCTGAGTCCACTCATACTGTATGGATAACTGTACCAACCTTATAATTTCTTTTCCTTTCTCCAGTTTATTTTCATTTTGATATGGTAGTATTTCCATAAAATCAAATTATTTCATACCATTTCTCTTTAAAGTCCTTCAGCCATTACTCTTGCCAACAGAATAAATTTCAAGCTCTTTGGCTTGCCATTCAAGAATCATTATGATAAACCCCACTCCAATTCCTGTCTTCCCCTGGTCTTAGTTTAACTCTACACTCAAAATATGCTAAAGTGTATTTGATCTCTAGAACTTAGGATACTTTCTATTTTTTCAAGATATCACACACACTGATACTGAATTATTGATCTCAAGTTTGTGTTCTGAAAAGTCATTGATTAAAGATGCTGGACCAGAAGTTAAGAGTAAAGCAAGCACAAAGTTTATTGAAAGGATAACAAAGCTCCCTGCAACAAAGGGGCTTAGTGAAAAAAAGACTAAGCCATAAAATATTATAGCTAAAGTCTGGGAGTGATATAGGGTGCTGCCTGACTGAGGTCCACCTCTTCTACCTTGAAAGCACTTTTGTGATTGGATGCATCTCATTGACTTCTCCCTGAACCCAACTACCTGGTCACTCCCATCCTCATTGAACCGGACATTCCAGGAGGCTCTGGTCAGCTTGTCCTGGCCTTAGAGGAAAGGCCCATTTTATATATTTTTTCTAAATTTCCACATCTAACACATCTATCCAATTTTTTTCATCTTCTTCATTTGCAGACAACTACTAAAAGACTTGTAAATAGCTTTGGTACTAGGTTTGAATTCTAGTTAGAAATATAATCTTCTCATAATTGTGTATCACAGAAATAAAGCGATGTGTAATTTTCTTGGGAAAAAGACATCTCTGCACATGTCAATGCTCTTGGACAACTTGGAAGCTGAACAACAAATTAATACATGCATTTTGAAATAATGAGAGAACAGAAGAGAAGCCTGGCAGCTCATTCTTGTTGCTCTCATTTATTTCATTCTCAATTGAACACATTAACAAGTCATTAAATAAATTAATTAACAATTTATTTAACATTCTCTTATTGTTGCTATCCTTGTGGGCAGGGTTCAGAGATGAGAAATAAGTATACAAGATAATTAATATAATGAAGAAATACAAAACACAAAATAATTAATATGGTTTATTGTCTCATGACTTGTAAGATTATTTAATGCCATAGGGGAGAGAGACAGACATATGAACACTAGAAAGAAGTATCTAAGCAGGTCAAATTCATAGATAGTAAGTAGATGCTAGCATATTTTCAATGATCCTGTCCCTTAAGCTGGTGTTTTGAACATGATTGTGTATCTGAACAAAGATGTGCCAGTCATATCTCAGTTCCTTACATAGCTAAATTATACAGAGATGGATATCTAACCCAAGTTGTATCAATCTGAGTTATGCTATGGGTTTTTGAAATGGAAATGAGAAAGTGTCTGTCTCTCTCCAGTGGGAATTTTTGGTAGCCATATTTCCTGTCCCATAGAGGTAATTTGCTTTGCAATGAAAGTGATCAATCAAACTGACAATCTGTAAGAATCAGCAACTGGTCTTTGATTCCAGGGAATACAGAGGCTCAACACCACTCTACTTAGCTTCTACTCTTCTTTTAGTTCAATCATTTGATTCTTTCTTGGAATACATGAACCAGTAATTTTCCCTTTCAACTGAAATAAATCAAAGTGAGTTTGCTTTGATGATATGTTGGTGAGTAAAAAGACAATGATGAGTACTTTCACAAAACTTTTATGAAAGTTAAAACTTACATGTATATGAATATAAAAATCCTTATAAAAATATATATAGCAAAGTGTTTATAATGATTTACCTTTGGAGTAGTGATGAAAGGTAGGAGAGTAACCTGTTGTTTACATTGTAGGCATCTATATTGAATGAAATTTTAACAATAAAACTTTTAATTTCCATATTAAAAATAATCTTAAAATTTTGTAAAACAAAAGCTTCTAAAATGTATATAGAAAACCAAACAAGTGCTTTACAACCACTCTCAAGAATTCTGATACTAAGTGTACCTGTGTTGATGGTCCCACAGTGAAGCCAACAGAGAGTTGGGATTGTTTCTGATATAAAGCCAGACTTGCAGAGCTACTTCCCAACTCACAAATGCCTAATTTAATGAACACCTGGCACATAAACAGAAAGGCTACTGGCCCAGGCTAACTTGCCTGGAGACAGAAGGCATAATGGAAAATCCTCCTGAGTTTTGCAGCCCAACTGCTTAATTTTGAAATTTCCCCCTCTATTTACTAGTTATGGAACACCAGAAGAGTTATTTAGCTATCCTGTGCCTAAGTTACTTATTAATACAATGTGCTAACAAGGTTCTTAATCCATACAATTGCTATGAAGTTTAATAGTAATAATGCATGACAAAGACTGACATAGATAGTGAGCCCTGCCCATGCAAGTGTTAGCTATTAATGTTACTAGAAGGCAGATTGTTGTTTTAGAGTCTCTAGATTTCACTGTATCACTGTTTTCTTTCTTGAATGACAGGCTTCATATTTGTTACCAGGTACAGAAAATAAATCTTCTGGGATTGGGTATGGTGGGGGAATGATTTTCCTGTCATAGTGACAAATTCCCTCAGCATGGTTCTTGCCTGTGCTGCACATTTTTGACTGATTCAAAGTTACCTTTAAGTTTATTAGGTTGATCACCATCAAAAAAGAGAGTTTGTTCTATTTAATGTATACTACTTAAAAACAGTTTTATGGTGCACTTTTTACAAGTTCTAGGGACCTGATAGTCCTTAAAGATCATGGTGTGTTTCATTATGCATCATCTGGGCAGCATACCATGATTTACTTGTAAGTTGTTCTTGCTTGAGGTAGTCAAGTTTGGTGGTAAGAGTCTACAATGTCATAATGTTGGCTGCATATTATGTGCGCTAGATAATGTTGAGTTTACTCACCATTTAAAATGTCCTCAAAAGTGTTACACTACTGTGACCAAGCAGTACAATAAATGATATTCAGATAACACATCAGGTAAAGTATTCTGAAAGGCACAGAATAGAGCAGCATGATAGATAGACTCTCTACCTAAATATGTCTCAAATAAGATTTCTACATAGAAAGCACACTGTCAATAGTTGCCTGAATTTTTTATTCATGATAATCTTTAAAATAAGATTACTATAACAGATAATTACTACTATCTCCCCAAGATATAGGTGTTAAAGGTTTGGTCCCTAGTTTGGTACTATTGGCAAGAGGTGGAAGACTTGAGAGATGGAGCCTATTGGGAAGTGCTTAAGTCATTGGGGAGGGCCCACAAGTGGATTGTGGGACCCTGCTCCTTTCTGTTTCCTCTCTTTTGCTTCTTGGATATGAGGTCAGTGGATTTTCTTTGTCGGGTGCTCTGCCTGTGCTTCCCTGCCATGTATTAAAAAGCAATGGGTCCTGTTTCTTATGACTTGATCTTCCAAAACTGTGATCCAAAATAAGTTTTTACTACTCTTTATAATTTATCTAAAATATTCTGTTATAGTGATAGAAAACTCACTAACACAGCAACTTACAATTCAAATAATCATTTATTCATATGAAGAAATATGTGGGCTTATTCACTCTTCAGGTTTCCTTGCTTCCTCCTGTCAATGATCCTCCAAAATAGAATTCACTGGCTACATACCAAGTTCTGTGGCTACTGATGGGTAGTGGTTTTGGTCCATCAGAGGCCAAAGCCTTCTAAACTCCACTTTGTTCAAAATAAAGACTTTTTTTCATGATCATTTTCAGTGGCTATACTTTTGCTTATGATCACTAGACTTCTTGTGCTATTATGAACAAAAGGATTCAGTGATTGAGTTGGAGTCTGTTTTGATACAAAGGCTTTTATGTGTGAATCTGGCCCTTGAGATGGAGGAATAGCTTCCCAAGAAAGAATGCACTTCGTCATGGAAAAGCTGCTACTTATTGTGAGCTATAAACCTCATCTTGTCCTCAGTTATTTATGAAAGATGTTGTATAAATCCAGTGCTAGGATCAAGTTGCTAGTATAGAAATAACATCAATGTAGGAATATATGGTAAAGAAATCCTGGAATAAACAAGGGGAATATGCTTTCATTGACTATTGTCACTAACAGAGCAGGACACAGCAGGACCTCCCTCCCAGAGAGGTCTTACAGAATTCTGGTTGTACTAATAATCCAGAGATCAGGGTCAGGAAATGTGGGTCATCAAGGAGGGAAGACAGAGTTTTTAGAGAAACAGAGGGTTGTTTTCATTGGAAAACCATCATTATTAATGAGGAAGCCAATAGCTTCTAAGAGAGAAATTTTAAAGACAAAGATAGTTTTTAATGGATGGGATAGTGACTCTGACTGCTGTACTGTGGAGAACTCCTTATGCTTCCATCTCAAATATAGTCTCCTCTGAATCTTTAACTGAAGAATCACTGATGGAAGTAGGAGACATTCATACCAGGAAAGGTCAGTACATGGGGACAAGACCCACTGCAGTGTCATGCAGTGCTTACTCTTGGACATAATCTCTTTGAGTGAAGTGTAAGACAGGATCAGAGTTTGCTAATTTTTTTGTCTCTTTCTGCCCATTTCTTTACTTTTCCCTTTGTGCTCTTTATCTGAGTTTTTACAGTTAAATGCAACCCTACTTTAATCCAATTAAGGCAGCACATCCAAACCACAGCCCTGGGGACATCATAGGAAGATTCATTGCATACTTGCAGAACCACTGGTAATTTTTATTTCCTGCCACATTGGGGATTAATGAGCTATTTATGGAGCAAACATTTATAAAGTTTTTTTTTACCATGCATGGCTTTGTGTTTTTGAGGAAATATTATTTAAGTTTCAAAGTACTTATAACTAAGTTTCATAGGTAATTTTCTTTATAGAGTGCCTATGTAGGAATGGTGCACTTGGGGAGGCTCGTGTATCTCAGACTTTTCATTCAAGCACACCTGAAAACAGATTCAATTTCATGAGTTTCCTACATTTGGGTCAGTCCCTTCCTGTTATACTAAATTTTCTTTCCTGCATCTTGTTTTCCTTATCATCCACAACCTAATGAAAGCTTAAGGATAGCTTTGATCTTGTATATAGTACAGCAGATTTTCAAATTTTATTTGTTGATTAAACAAATAAATGCCTTAGTGAGTGAATGAATGAGCAAGTGAATAAGTGATGAATATAAAAGTTGATTTTCTGACCTAACTTAAAATTTATGATAACTGAGATATATTTTAAACACATATGTATATATCACAATGTATCCCCCTGTACAATCATTATATACTAATAAAATTATAAAAAATCATTATCTCCAACAGTGAGAAGCAGCCTTATGTCAAAGGAATTAGTGACATTTATTATTCCCTCATCTTCTTGAGATGCATAGTTCCCCCCACAAAAAAAAGTTCTCCAGGCATCCTTCCTTTTTATAGCTATGTATCTAGGAAATTGAAAAGTCAGGCCAGCCTCCTATTTTTCCAGTCTCACACACACACCTTATTTCACTGGTCTTTGGGTAAATATAATATTGCAATTTTAGAAAAACAGACATAATTCATAACTAAATCTGACTGAGTCAACCTCTCTTTCTCTTTCCATCTTTCCCTACCCTTTACCTTTCTTTCATTCTCCCAACTCCACAATAAAATACCTAATTCTTTTTTTGACTTTTCAACTACAATATCACTATCTTTTACTTATTAAAACCCATACCTCTTTAGCTACTTCTTAAATTCTATTGATCCTTTAAGGTCCTTTGTGACATTTCAAAATCTATTTATATAATCTGTTCTGCAAATGAACTTGTTTTTCATGATCTTAGCACTCAGTAAACCTTTACCATTTATTGAATTGCTTATTGTCATTCAACTTGTTTTACTTTCCTGTGAGATATCCACTCTTGGGGGAAATCACTGTCAGGAGACAGATGCTGGACAATTAGGTCACATATGCCAACCTCCACTTTAGGCTTCCAGTACAGAGACCAGCCATTGAAATAAATTGACATGCATTAAATGTTTATTTTGTGATAAGTAACACAGAAGTTTGATTTGATTATCACAGTGACCCTATACCTTTAATATATTTGTTGTATTTTAGAGATAATAAAATAAATTAGAGATATGTCTTATAGAAAGGAGCACATTTCAATCTTAAAATGGCAGGAATCGATCTCAAAACTCTCCACTTCTAAGCTCTATCTAACTTACTATGTTACTTTTCAAGACAAAGCTACATAAAACACAAACCCACCACTATTGCTTCAGTGCTTCATTCAAGATCTCTCCCTCTCCCCCTGCTAAATGGAAACCCTATAACCCTTTATTTCCTGTAGTGATAGTTGCACAGCATTGTGATTGTAATTAATGCAACTGAGTAATATGTTTAAATGGTTAGAATATTAAATTTTGTTGTTTTAGTTTTGCTAAAATAAAACAAACACATTTATACAAACTTCAGTAGTCTTCTACTTCCCACTTTATTTCAGGACACCCTTTCCTTAAAGGTTATGCCAATAATTACAGAGACCAGGATGAAATGCCTAAGCTGTTTTCATTAAGTTAAAATATTGTGCACTGTTTTCTTTTTATTATCTCCATTGCCACTTTAGTGGGATAAATATAGATTTTTACACCACAGGCACACAGATAATATTGTCACTTATCAAACACTACACCTCACAGGGGGACTGCCATGAGCTTAAAACACTGAAGTTTCCAACCATTAGAATATCATTCCTCAGAGAAAAATGCACTGTTTGCACGAAGATTTTCTTGTACATTATTTGGTCTGTTGGATAAAGAATGAATCTTGGGGCCTTCACTTGACTTTTTACTTCACAGGCTCTTGACACGATGTTGATGACTTTCAAATCTCTTTTCTAGCCCACACTTCCCTTGTGAGCACCAGATCATATATCCAGCTGCCTAGTGGACATCACCTGATATCCCTCAGACTCCTGAAACTTAGCCAAAGTTGTACTCATTTTTTCATGTACTCTCAGACCTGCTGTTGCTTCCATATTTTTGATTTCACTGAAAGCTATAACTATCCACTCAGCTGTCCAAACAAAGAATCTAGGCATCGGTCTCAAATTTTCCTTCTCTCCCCACAACTTATCAACCAGCATATTCTTTAGAATCTATCATTGTGTCTCTCCAGGACTGTTTCAAAGGCTCAGCATGCCCAAGAAAGGCACTCTATTTTGAATATCTATTATAACACAATGCACTTAGCTATTTTTTCTGATAAATTGATCTCTGAAACTGAAGAAGTGGCCTTGGATTTCAACGAATAAACTTGGAAAGAGAAATCTACAGAAGATTAAAAAATTGCATCATTTCATGAGGTTTTAGATACAAATGAATTTCTCTGATTTGTTTTTGTTCTTATGATGTCAACCAACATTCATATGTCAACAGCCATTTTTATATTCTTTCTGCCTGAGCTCAAACTTAGTAGTTTCTCCTCAAGTGTCATCCTCATAGCCTCTCATAGAAGTAATTGCAAACCATGTAGAGAATTTATTTTAAGCTATAAGCAAATATATTTACTTAACATCACACTTGCTTTCATCTATAGGCCAGTGGCCACTTCTCTATTCCTCTTAGACAAGATACTCAGGAAATGCAGAATACCACAATAGCAAAATGGTGGCTCTTATATGGTAAACTTTTGGTGCAGGTATAAAAACAGCGTATTTGTAAGAATAAGGGTTAGTTTCCCTCAGATTTGGAAGTGATATTTGTGAACTAAAAATCTGAAGTTGGACATACAAAAATTAGTCTTTCCTTCGTGATTAGGCAAAATCAACAAGATTAGTAAGTAATAGCCACTCAACATATTCTGATTTTTCTCCTATTTTGTTGTAAATGTTTTATAATTTTTATATTTAAATTAATTGTCAATTTTAATGTAAATTTTGTTTAACATGTGGGATTTAGGTGAAATTAGTTTTGTTTTGGGATTTTTTTGTTTGTTTAGGTTTTCTATTTTATCTGTTTGTTTATGGATGTCCAGTTGCTCCAGCACCAGTTATTGAAAAGGCTTTCCTTCCTACATTAAATTGCTTTTGCCCCTTGTGAAAAATCAATTGATCACGTTTGAGTGTAGCTACGTCTATGTCTTCCATTCCGTTTCAATGATCTATGTTTCTGTGTTTCCACAAAACCTTAACCTGTCTTGATCCTGTAGCTATTTAGTAAGACTTCATATCGATAGGGTTATTCCTTCTACCTTATTATTATTTATAGTTTGTTTCAACTATTTTAGGCCTGAGTTTTCACATAAATTTTAAAACAAATTTATATATATCTACAAAGAAAAGTTTCCTGGGCTTTGGATAGAAATTGTATTATATCCATAGACTAACTTGAGGAGAACTGAGATGTTTACCATTAAACTTACCGTTCATTGACAGGGCATGCCTCTTCACTTATTTAAGCCATCTTGTAGTTTTATTCATTAACACTGTGTAATTTTCAGCATAGAGCATACAAAAAAGATCATATATGTGTTTGGGGTAATGTATTCTTAAGTGAGTTTTTAAATTTTAATTTCTGAGTATTCATTGTTTTTAGAAATGCAATTGATTTTTTAAGGTTTTTTTAGTGTATATTAATTATACAAAGGAGTTTCATTGTGAAAAGTGCATTTGCATTTGATAAAATTCACTCCTCTATTACCCTTTACAATTAATTTTTGAGTGTTTATCTGGTGTCCTAAAACTTTCTTGAGCTTATTCCTTGTAAGAGTTGTTTTTGATAGATTCTCTACACTAATAATTGTGCTATATGCAATGTTTCTTCCATTCTAGTCTCTATTTCTTAAAAAAAAATTATAATAGCTAAAATTCTCATGACTATATTGAGTAAGAGTGCTGAGAGCAGGCATCCTTGCTTTGTACTCAACCTTACAAGGAAAGATTCCAGACTTTTAGATGTTTAGTAAATTCTAAGTGTGAGATATTTGATTTTAAATCATTGAGTGCTGCATATTTTCTTTCTCTAGACATATTCATGAGCTTTTTATGGGACACAGTTAAGTTACTATGAAATAATTTGAATATTCTGTTTTTTTTTTTTACTTTCAAGATTTATTAGCTGGTGCTAGAACAGGCTATTCTATGGATAACTTATCTCTACTACTAATGCAAGACCCTAATGAGTACTGCATCCAATGTCTTATGAATTTGAAATTTTGTAAACCAGTATAGTTAGTATGCCTGCCGAGTATAATTTGTACATAGTTCCCTCTATTTTTTTTTTTCAAGCAATTCTTTCCCTAGTCTTAGCTAGGTTTTTTGTTTGTTTGTTTGTTTTTGTTGTTGTTTTGAGATTCAAAAGGAAGTATTTTTTTTTCTTATTTGCCTGGTTATGTTAAGCTATCACAAGTGTTTTTACATGAAAATGTGATAATCAGAACTTTGTTGCATGCACAAAGGGAACCTTCTGCAGTTCTGTGGAGTTTCCTCTCAGTAGCCTCCTTCTTTCCAGGACTGTGTCCATTGAACTTTAGCCTTCACGATTTCCTTGGACTGAATTTCATTTCACACCGATGATTCTGCCATATCTACCTGGTTTTCCTTTCCTAAACATGGCCTGGACACCCTTGCAAAGCTCATTCATTTTTTTTCCCCTTCCAATGATATCTGGTCTCCATTTTTTGTTGTTGAATATCTTGAAGAGCATTTTTTCATGTAACGTTCCCCTAACATACGTTTGAAGAAAAGAAATAACCAAATGTAATAGGCAATATTATAGCCTTGGCTTTCTCAGACTTATGCCTATGACACAAAATATATAATTTAAATCTTATAAGTTAATGACTGAATATAAGGACATGTATAATAAAAAGCAAATACTTAAAAGGATGATGAAGTTAACATACAGAATTAGTAAAGGTAAAGGAGAGAAGTAAGCAGAAGAAAGCAGCAGTATATAATTCACTTTTTTTTTATTGCAGTACTATGGTTTCAACTCAGGACTACACCTTGAGCCACTCCATCAGCCTTTTTTTGTGATGGGTTTTCAAACCACCGTCCTCCTGATCTCTGTCTCCTGTGTAGCTAAGATTGCAGGTGGGAGCCACCAGTGGTAGGTTTCATTAACTTTTTATACATATATTCTAAAGAGATTTAGAGTTCAGACTGATGTATAAAATTATACTCATGCACCAAATGATACACAGAGCTTTCTATTACCAAAATAATTACACAAAATTCATTAATCCAATTGCATCATAAAAATAGAATGCTTCTCTTAAGTATCACAAAGATAAAATAGATATAAAAGCATAGTATAGAAACAAGACTACACATGTGTGGTATTATTAAATGAAATTACAAAAAATTATTTATAAAGTAGGAGAGTTTGTACTTGACCATAAGGGAAAATTTCATTTTCATGCTACATAAAATAGATGTTTCTAAAGAAAAAACTTGCTTTAATATCAAATAAAAATATGTAAGTCTTAACTATAGGATACAAAGACAAGAGCATACAATTTTTTTTATTGTTTATTCATTTATTCATATGTATATACATTGTTTGGGGCCATCTCTCCTCCCTGCCCCTGCCCTCTCCCTCTCTCCCTACCCCTCTAGCTTCGTAGGTAGTAGGGCTTTGTGGCTGTTTCCATAGCTTGGTAATGGTGAATAGCGCTGCAATGAAGATGGGTGTGCAGGTGCCTTTGGAATAACATGAGTCACATTCCTTTGGGTATATACTTAGGAGTGGGATTGCTGAATCATATGGCAGATCTATGTTTAGTTTTTTAAGAAGTCTCCATATTGTTTTCCAAAGTGGTTGTACTAGCTTACATTCCCACCAGCAGTGTATGAGGGTTCCTTTTTCCCCACATCCTCACCAACATTTGTTGTTGGTGGTGTTTTTGATAATAGCTATTCTAACAGGAGTGAGGTGGAATCCTAGTGTGGTTTTGATTTGCATTTCCTTAATGGCCAGAGATGGTGAGCATTTTTTCATGTGTATTTTGGCCATTTGAATTTCTTCCTTCGAAAAAGCTCTGCTTAGTTCAGTTACCCATTTCTTTATTGGTTCATTCATTTTTAGGGAGTTAAGTTTTCTGAGCTCTCTATATATTTTGGTTATCAGTCCTTTGATGTATAGATGGCAAATATTTTCTCCCACTCTGTGGGTGGTCTCTTCAGTTTAGAGACCATTTCTTTTGTTGTGCAGAGCTTTTTAATTTAATGTAGTCCCATGTGTCCATCCTTTCTCTTAATTGCTGAGCTGCTGGGGATCTATTGAGGAAGTCCTTGTCTTTACCTATTGCTTCCAGAGTATTCCTTGCTCTTTCCTGTACTAGTTTCAGAGTTTCAGGTCTGATATTAAGGTCCTTGATCCATTTTGAGTTGATACTAGTACAGAGTGATAGACATCAATCTAGTTTCAGTCTTCTGCAGGCAGATAATCAATTTTCCCAGCAACATTTGTTGAAGAGGCTGTTTATTCTCCATCAGATGTTTTGGTGACTTTGTCAAAAATCAGGTGGGTGTAGCTGTGTGGATTTGTATCCAGATCCTCTATTCTGTTCTGCTAGTCTTCATATCTGTTTTTGTGCCAGTACCATACTGCTTTTATTTCTATGGCTCTGTAGCATAGTTTGAAATCTGGTATTGTGATTCCTCCAGCATTGCTCTTTTTGTTGAGTATTGCCTTGGATATTCGTGGTCCCTTGTATTTCCAAATGAACTTTAGGGTAGATTTTTCAATCTCTGTGATGAATGTCATTGGGATTTTGGTGGATATTGCGTTGAACATGTAGATTGCTTTTGGTAGTATAGCCATTATTACTATGTTGATTCTACCAATCCATGAGCATGGGAGATCTTTTCATTTTCTGTAGTTTTCCTTGATCTCTTTCTTCAGAGGTTTGTAGTTTTCATTGTAAAGGGCATTCACATCCTTTGTTAAGTTTACTCCTAGGTATTTGATTTTTTTTGAGGCTATTGTAAATGGAATTTTTCCATATATTCACTCTCAATTTGTTCATTTTTGGTGTATAGAAAAGCTAATGATTTTTGTAAGTTGATTTTGTATCCTGCCACATTGCTAAAGCTGTTTATGGTGTCAAGGAGATTTGGGGTAGAGTTTTTTGGGTCTTTGATGTATAGAATCATGTCATCTGCAAATAGGGATGTTTTGACTATATTGTGTGGATGAAATATTCTTTAGTCATTAGTTAGGTCCATTTGATCTTTGGTGTGATTAAGTTCTAGAATTTCTTTACTGATTTTTTGTTTGGATGACCTATCTATTGGTGATAGGGTGGCTACCATTATCACTGTGTTGGAGTCTGTATGTGCTTTTAAGTCCATTAGAGTATGTTTTATGAAATTGGGTGCACTGACATTGGATGATAATTGTTATTTCCTTTTGGTGTATTTCCCCTTTTATTAGTATGAAGTGTCCTTCTTTATCTAGCTTGATCAATGTAAGTTTGAAGTATACTTTCTCTGATATAAGTATTCTCTGACATAAGTATACTTTCTCTGTTTTTGGAGGCCATTATCTTGGTAAATCTTCTTCCAGCCTTTCACCATAAGTCAGTGTTTGTTTCTGTCAATCAGACGGAGCTCCTGTAAACAGCATATTGTTGGATCTTCCCTTTTAATCCAGTTTGCCAAACAGATTTTTCAATGTGGAAGTTGAGTCCATTGACATTCAGTGTTAATATTGATAGGAATGTGGTGATTCCTGCCATTTAGATGTTTTTGTTGTGTAAGGATTTGATTATGTGTGGCTGAATCAATGTTACTCTTTGATTCCTTGTCTTTTCTTCTTCTGTAGTTTGATACTGCCTGTCCTCTCATGGTTTTATTTGCTTTTATCTTCTGTGTGCAGAATTCCTTGGAGAATCTTTTGTAGTGGTGGCTTGGTGGTCATATATTGTTTTAGTTTTTGCTTATCATGGAAGATTTTCATTGCTCCATCTATTTTGAATGATAGTTTTGCTGGGTACAGTAGCTTAGGGTTGAAGTTGTTTTCATTCAGTGTCTAGCATACCTTACTCCATGCCCTTCTTGCTTTTAAGGTTTTCTTTTAGAAATCTGCTTTGATTTTGATGGAATTACCTTTATATGCTATTTGTTTTTTCCTTCGTATAGCCTTCAATATTCTTTTATTCTCTGTGCTTTTGTTTTTATGATAATATGCTGTGGGGTGGTTCTATTTCGGTCAAGTTTGTTGTGTCCTGGAGGCTTCCTGTACCTGAATGGGTAATACTTTCTTGAGATTGGAAAATTTTCTGTTATTATTTAATTGAGTATATTACGAATACCTTTTGCTTGGACCTCTTCTCCTTCTTCAATGACCATGATTCTCAGGTTTGGTCTTTTGATGGAGTCAGTGAGTTCTTGCATATTCACTTCACAGCTCTTGAGTTGTTTGACTAACAGTTCTTCAGATTTTTTCTTTAATTTCTCATTATTTTTGAGTTCTGAGATCTGTCTTCCACTTGTTCTAGTCTGTTGGAGTGGCCTTCCACTATGTTTTGTGTTTCTGTATGATTCTTTTTTTCTGAGGTTTACAATATCTTGGGTCACTTCCTCTTTAGTATTTTTTTATTTTCAACTTTAATTAATTTATCTCTCTATTTATAGTGTTCTTTGTTTCACTTTGGTGTTTATTTAGGGCTCCTCTGAGATCATTTATTTGTTAGTGTGTCTTTTCATATTCTTTATTATTGGTGTCTTGCAATTTCTTGAGTGCATCTTGGACATTTTGGTTAACTTCTTCTAGTATATTCTCCATGAAATTCTCTGTGTTTTCTTGCAAGATTTCTTCTTTGAGGATGTTTTTGTGGGCATTTCTGGGTTCCTTAATGTCACTTATCATTGTTTTTTTGGGGTCAGGACTGGGTATCCATTGTCTTCATTTCCCTCCAAGTCCTATGTTAAATTATTTTTTTGGAAGCGAGTGGTTTCCATCCCTTCTTCTTCCAATTGCTCCACTTGGTACTGTGCAACTATGTTGTTGATAGGCTAGTTGTTGGTTTTAGTCACCTGTTTTCTTTCCCTTGATTTAATTTTTGTGTTGTGGCTGTCTTAGTTGTTAGCTAGGTTTGTTTCGCTGGTCTTGAGGTGTAATTGAGCAATAACTAATTTGCAAGTTCACTACCTGACCAGTTGTTTATATATTATATAGAATACCCCTTGGTGTTAATATCTATAAGCAGTGGGAGTTGGGAGATTAATGTTTGTTAGGCTAGCTACAGAAATTTGGGGAGTTGGATAGGGAGGAACTAAAAGTGGAGGCAAGAAGTAGGGTGGGTGAATGGGGGAAGCAGTGTAGGAATTGCTGGGTTTTGTGGCCCTTGTGTGTGTTTGGGTGTATTTCTGTTGTTGTAGAGCAAGGTGCTTTTGTCAGGGATTGCAGGGGTTTGGGATTGTGTGAAGTTGGTATAGTAGGTTGGTCAGCCAGTGATTAGTATGTAGGAGGGAAGGGTAAGTCTGGTGACAGGTTGGGGGAGAATGAGAGGGGAAGTTGTGGGCAAGGGGAGAGAGTGGGTGAGAAGAGGCAGAAAGAGTAGTTAGGAAGGGGATCAATGGATTTTAGCACAGGAGAAGGAGGGAAAATGAAGTGGATTTGTTCAATAAATTGAACAAACAAACAAATAAAAACAACAGGAAAAAAACCAACAAGAAAACCCCATCAGGTTCAGGAAGAATAGAATTTCAGTCTTAGTTTAAGTTCTGGAGTTATTCCTCTGGCAGCCAGTCCTGGTATTGGCATATAAACAGAAGCTCTGACATGGTCTCACCAGGTGATTGGCTTGTGAATAGTGTTTTGTTCTTCTGTCTACCAGTTAAATTAAAACTGTGAGGTGAGGTAGGTTTGGCAGATCATGCAGGATGGTCAGAGCTATTGTTTTCCCCAGCTGATAGCTGTGTTACCCTTCAGCTGCAGCTGTTTGGTCAGCTTCTCCTCCAGCAAGGTGAGGCAGTTCGGTTTTGAATGCTGCCTTCAGGTTCAGGACAACAGCTCTGTGATGCACTACCTGCCCTGCTTTAGAGGTGACTTATCACTGTGTTTGTTTACTGAGAGTTCAGTGCTGGAAGTTTATTTCTTTTTCCTGCCCCCTTTCTCTAGAGCAGGTTGTGTTCTACCCGCCCCCTCCACTGCCTGTGTTTTATTACAGTTTTCAGTTTGTTTTTCAGTTTTGTAGGGAAGTTTGGTTTTGGATGCTGCTATCTGACTCAAGAGATCAACTCTGTGATCCACTACCTTCCCTGCTTCAGGGACTGTCTTATCACCTGCCCACCCTCAGTCTTCACTGCCTTTCCTGTGTTTGTTTACTAATAGTGTGGTGCTGAGATTAGCTCTTTGTCCCACCCCCTTTCTCTGATGCAGTTTCAGCATTCTACCTGGCCCCTCTTCTGTCTGTGTTTGATTACAGTTCACTGTTTGTTATTCAGTTTTGTTGGGGGGCATCAGTCTGCCCAGGGGTTGTGCTGGTTTAAGTTCCTGGGAGTGGAAAGGGGAGTTCCATGTGGTGTGTGCTGCTCACCTGTTTATTCTGTCAATTAATGTACAGGCAGTCTTGGAGCTGCTGGCGGTGGCAGCGGTGGTAAGAAATGGTGCCAAATTTTCTCAGTGTGACATGGTGTGGGGAGGCTTTCCACAAGCTGGGGGTTCAGGATGTTGAAAGTTTGATTCTGTTTGATGCTTTATTTCTGTTTGATGGAGTAAGGAGGAGTGAAGGAAAGAAAAATAAGAAAAAGAAATCGCCATGGGAGAGGAAGGTTTCCCTGGGGCTGGACCTGCCTTGCTGACTGTGCAGCAGGTCACAGCTGTTAGGTACAATTAAAGGCTGATTTGAGGGTAAGTCTTTGAATTTTTTCCTGCACCTAGTGTGATGGCTGTTATTATTTTGGCTAGAAGCAGTCAGAATTATCCAAGTGTGACTCCAATATCTCAGGGAGGTTTGTGGAGTCACACAGCTTAGGCTTTCTCAAGAGCATACAAAATTTTAAAGGAAAGTTTGCACACTTAATAATAGACTGGTTTAGTTAAGTCATTTAGGGAAATATCATTTCATATAATATATGTATATATATAAATACAAACACATACACATGTCAAGTAAAAGTAGCATTCAAAAAGAATAGTATACATGTTTCAAGGAGAAATATATTCCTTGAAATTTTACATAGCCATGAAGAAGAATGTAATCTTATCATTCACGAGCAAGTGGATGGAACTGGAGAACGTCATCCTGAGTGAAGTTAGCCAGGCCCAGAAGTACAAAAATCATGTTTTCCCTCATATACAGACTTTAGATAAAGGAAAAACACAAGGGGATAGGACTTTGATTACATGATAAGGCAAGTGCACACAAGGGAGGTATGAGGATAGGTAAGTAACCCCCCAAAAAAAAAGAAAAGATAGCATTTGATGTCTTCAATGCAAAGGAACTAATGTAGAAACTTTAAAGCAACAGAGGCTGATAGGAGAAGGGGACTAGGAACTAGAGAAAAGGTTAGTTCGAGAAGAATCACTTTAGAAAGTAGCACATATGTACATGGAAGCAAAACTAGGAACCTCGCACTCTATATAGCTGTCCTTACTCAACTAGCAAAAATCCCTGGTTCTCCTTATTAATGTTTATACCATCTCTTCAACAAAATTAGAGATAAGGGCAAAACAGTATCTGCTTGGAAGCGAGGGAGTGGGGGTGAGAAGGAGGGGTGGGGGAAGGCAGGAGTAATGATACAATCATTGTATGCACATATGAATAAAGGAAATAAACAAAAAGAAAAAGAAAAGCTATACAGAAGAAAAAAAAAGAAATCTATTCCTTGAAACATAGACACATAGAAAAATGGAGACATTAATTCATTTGTCTATAAACTTAAAAATGCAAAAGACAAAGTAACATACGTAAAAACAATTATCAAACGTATTTATCTGAGAATTTTTCCCTAAAAAAATAAACACAAAATCTTTTGTTTTTCAAATATTGAAGATGCATTCACTATAGTGGGCCACATTTTGGAAAACAAAGTAAACTTCATTAAATTACATGAAATAAAATGGCATACACAAAGTCTCTTATCAGAATGTAATAAAACTGAAAATTATTATTAACATAATTAGAATAAGGTGAAATCAGCATTATAGTCACTGGAAATGTACATGTTAAATCTCATGCTACAGAAGATATTTCAACTGCATAATTAAAATATTAAATAAATATATTTTATGTGTCCTATTTTTAGCATGACCAAGAAAGTGCCTATCATACTAGTCATCTCTCAAAAATCAAATATAAACTCTGGAAAGAGATATAACTACCTAAAGACAATAGAGAATGAGCACTGTAGATGTTAGAGAACAGTGGACACTTTGAAGAAACAAGAAGATTCTGTGATTTTCTTTTTATAGAATTTATTCTGAGTTTAGGTCACACCCAATGCTGTGCAGGGTGATTAAAACTTTGAGAGAACATATGTAGTCTTACCTGGTTTTAAAAAAGCATGCTTTAAAGCAAACAAAGCCAAGGTAAAGTAAATCTTAAACAACAGAGCATAAGAGCCAAGGAGCCTAGAGCTCTGTGATAAACTCTCACCAAATCTGTGGCTGACCTCTGAACGATAGTTCAGTAAAATGCAAAAAAGCAGAGTTGAAAATGTTATCAGATACCCATAGAGGAGACAAGTTCTTTTCAGTACACTTAACTATCAATTAAAACAAAAACAAAAGGAAACAAGCAAGAAAAAAAAAAAAATCACTTCTTTGAAGGATCATGACAGAATCAGTTCCTTCATGTTAATGAACATCTCCAAACTACATTCTCAAAGTCGTTTGTAGATTTCAGGATTTTGGCCTCTTCCAAATGAAAATAATAACAGATACAAATCAACTGAGATGATCCAGGCATTGAGGTCAGCCAGTAAAGAGGGATTTTGAAGAAGTATTTGTAACTACCTTTTAGGCTGTAAAACATTCTCACAATAAAATATTAGGCATAGGACCTTAATAGAGAAGTGGATACTATATAAAAGAAATGTTGAAAAATTTTGGAATTGAAAAATCCAATATCTGAAAAGAAAAAAGAACCCCATTAAACTGAGTAAAAATCAAAATGACAATGATCAATATACACTCTCCAAGTTGAAGTAGAAAAAGTAGAAGGTTGGGGACATCTAAACTGCCTCATGCAATCATGAGACGATATCAAAAGTTGTAACATGCATGTAATTGGAGTCCCAGAAAAAAAGGAAGGAGAAAAATGGGGCACAACAATGATAAGAGAGTTTAGAAAGTTGACAGAAGTCACAAATTGGTAAATTTAAGAATTTGTTCAAGGTACACTGCAGGCATGTATGGAGCTATCACAATGAAATCCCCTCATATTATTTATGTATGATAAATCCAAAATTCAAAAAGAGTTCAGTGACTATAATGCAGAATTAATAAAAATAAAGCTAATCTATACCTACATATAGGCAATAATAACATTTTTATGCTAGTATTTTATTTAAATGTAATACATATGGAAATTATGACAGAAATTATTAGGAGGAGACAAATATCATGCATGAGTATAATAGTTCAGTCTAAATAAACTGGGAAAAGTTAGTGTACACTAATATCTATGTCAACCATTAGGAAAATAGTGCAAAAATGTATTGTTAATATGTCCACAAATTATTAGAAAATCATTCTAAGAAAGTTTAAAATAGTCACAAAGACATAGGAAAGGATAAACAAAGAAAAATCTGCAAGGAACAAAGAGAAGACCGAGAATAAAATACTATAACTAAATCCAATCACAGCTGTAAGTATTTTAAGTGTTACAACATGAGCTGGGGATGTGGTGAGTGGTAGAACACTTGCCTAAATATACAAAATAAATTGCAAAGATTGTCACATTTGTCAAAAAGTGCCTGACTTATTCCCATGCAGTTTCCAAAAAAAAATCCTACATCTTAAATATAAAAAGAAATATAATTTGAGAGAAAACAATGGAAAGGAGACTCAGTATGCAGAGTAAGCACCCGGAATAGCTATACTGAAATCTGGTACGACTTACACAGAAGTTAGCTGATGGAGATGTACGGGCATATTTCATAATGAAAAGGTTAACTCAAGTAGAAGACATAAAATCTTATTTTTAAATCACATGAAGTGAAAATGGATGGAATTCCGAATAGGACTAAATAATTCTGCAGTCATTTTTGAAGATTTTAACTTCCTCTTTTGTTATTAGTTGGAAGAACAAGTAGGCAAAATATCAGCAAAGTCATAGATAATATGAAAGAAGAAAAGAAAACATAAAATGTCCAAAAATACATTTTCCTTACTCAAATGTTACCTAATTCTTTACATAGAGAAACCTAAGTTATCTACTAAACACTTACTTGAATTAGTAACTGAATTTAACAATCAAAGGAAAAAAAGGTACATATTTTTAAAATATGCTTATATACTAGCAGCAAAAAAGTAAAACATAAAATGTAACAATTTTCACTCTCTCCAGCTTGGTAGCAACATCTGTATTTCCATCACTCAGGAAACAGGAGGGTCATAAGTTGCAGGCTACCCCCAGCTATGTAACTTTACTTTTGTCTCAAAATCAAAAACTAAAACAAAAATTTCAGTTTCACCATTTATAAATAACTCTTGTAGTTCATTATATAAATGAACACCCCACTTAAACAACAGGCAAAATTTTTAAACAGAGAGAACAAGAGCAAGATCAATCAATAGCAAAAAAAGAAAGCCTTTTCAGTTTTGTTATAATTCATGGAAATACAGATTAAAACCACAGTGCAATTTACTTTACATCCATTAGACCACTTGAAGTGAAAAGGCTGACAATACCAAAGGACAGTGAAAATTTAGAGGACCCAGAGCACTCAGATTCTGCTGGTTGTAGTAAAAAGTGTGAGAAAACAACAGCTCATACATCAGCAAAGATACAAAAAGTACACCGCAGACTGGCAGATTTTAATGAAGATGTTGTGCTATGTGAGCTTGCCTGAGGGTTATCAGGTCTGCCATTTGGTAGAGTAGTTTAGAAAACTGGAGCTTAATGTACACATCTTCTGTGACCTATTGGTTTTCATCATAGGTATAGGCACTCATTACTAGGAAAAGATCTGCACAAACTGCAGGTGCTAGTATATGATAGCAAAAACTGTAAATAACAAAATGTATCAACAAGAGAAAGGACAGCACTGAGAAAACTATACAGCAATGAAAATTAATAAATTATAAATATACACAAATTCATGGATGAATCCTTAAAACATAATACCGGGTAGAATATGTTAGAAAACAAAAGAATACATACAGTGTAATTCCACTTACAAAAGCTTAAAAAGAGAATAAACTCATGTAACTTGTTAGAGTTTGGAGGTAGTCACACTTGAGGGCTGGTCACACCTAAGAGCAGGTAAGTAGGCATAAGGGGAAACTTTGGAGAGTAAGTAATAGTCTTCTTTTTAAGCTTTACTGAGGCACAAGTAATTGGATATATTTAATATCTACATTTTGATGAGGTTGGATACATGCACAGTACCCATGAAACCATCACAATAAAGGATACTAGTCATATCCATTACCTCCAAAAATTTCCTTTTATTTATTTATAATTTTTTTGAAAAATGAAATAAGATCTACTTTCTTTCTTTTTTTTGAGGTTTCAGCAAGAATTTTATTTTCGTTTAACCAGATAAAGTAGGGAGAAGCAGGGTAAAGAAAGGGTGAAATATCTCCTGTTCCCCAGGAAATGGGAGTAAAGACTCTAAGATGTTTCTTAAAACATTTTATGGTGAAAAACATCATATTTTAAACCCTAGGTACTATGTTGCTGGGTCTGGAACCTAAGGGACAGATGAGTGAGTCAGTATCCCATCCCCCACAGGGAGCACTATGAGCCCTGCACCCTGAGAAGAAGATACATGGTCTCAAATCTGCCCCACGGGGGGCTGATCAATAGCATGCTCTCAAGGTTGTTTCCGCCCATAAGGGGTAAACAGACCAGCTCATCAAAGAGAGCCTACATGTGCAAATCCACGACCAGTGGAAAGAACCCACCTAACCCTTACCCTAACCCTGAGTTAAAGCGTCCATAAAAAGCCCAGCCTTCATCTCACCTGGGAGCCATGGTTTCTGGGCTCCGCTGCTCCAGCTATGGCCTTTTCTTTCTCTAATAAATCTACCCGTGTGTGCACTATCTGTGTCTTGTGAGCTTATTCCTAAGCCCAGAGAAGACCAGAACCCCTGGAGCAGCCCCTCTGTACCCCACAAAATGTTATTAAACAGATCTCTCCTTTCATCTTTTATATTTTTGGCAGAACTAGGATTTCGAACTCAGGCCCTCTTATTAAGCAAGTGCTCTATCACTTGAGTCACACTCCAAACTATTTCTGCTTTAGATTTCTTTTTTTTTTTTTGTATGGGGACTCATGCATTTGACTGGGGCTGGCCTCAGACCACAGTGCCTGCCCAGTAGCTGCAATTACAGATATGCCATAATGCCTGGCCCTCGACTTCTTTCATGATCTGATTACTTGTTAAGCAGGTGTTCTCAGTGGAAAATCCAGCTCATACTCATGTTTTGTGTACTTTTCTGAAGGTATGCTTTGCCTCAATAAAAATATACTTTAAAACAGAACAATTAGTAGTAATTTCAAGAAAACTGTGGAATAGGCAGCCTTCGTGTCTCCTCCAGGAGAAGAAGAAATAAACAAACAGAAACTCAGAACCAATTTTGTCAGAATTCTGGGAAATAGTCAAATGTTTTCAGAAAGCAAGAAAATGGTAAGTCAAGGAAAAGGAAACCTGAACATGGTGGGAAAGCCTTGTAACCCACAGTGGTTAAACTTGCCCTTGCCTCATCCCCTCCCCAGTGTGGCAGATCTTGAAGCAAAAGTGGCCTGCTCCCTGGATCCAGAGGCAAACAGAGAATACCTAATTCTCAAATTATCACATTTGTCTGTTCTGACCCATCTGGAGGCTGCCTGGAAGTCTAATATAAAATGCCCACCTTTTTTTCACCTAATCTGGAATTCAGTTTGAAAAAAGTAAACATTGCTCAAAAACATTGCAAGGTGAGCTAACAACTTGGTAATGCTTAGGGCAAACAATTAGGGGTAGAGGGGGAGGGGAGACATCCTTGAGCAACTAGCATTTGAAAGAATCTATGCATATGATGGGTTTTACCAAGTCCTATGCACACCCGGGCAAGACACACACTCACAATAGATCTGGAAAAACTGAGACTTTCACCTCAGGGTGGTCCCTAGCTTCAGGTCTAGCCTGGTTGAGTGCTGGAGTACCACAGCACAGAGCCAATCTGCAAAGACCTTGCTGAATGCAAGTTAAAACAAGAGTTACTTTAGTAACCACACATGAAATGGTGCAAAATAATTTGTTGCAAAAATATCTGGACATATGTTAAACAGATGGAGAGCTATAGTTAATAAAATAGCAAAACCTAGGGCGAAGAAGAATTTGATCAACACTTACCATATAATATTCAAATTGTTAATTTTCAACTAAAAATTTCAGAAGATATAAAATAGATGACCCATTAAGCAGAACAAAGTAAACTGACAGAAACTATCCTTGAAGAAGCCCAGACATTGAACTTATTAGACAAAGACTTTAAATAAATCGTCTTAATATGCCCAAAGAGCTAAAAAAAAAAAAAAAAACTAGAGAAATTCAGGAAAAATTGTCTAAACAAAATGAAAATAAATGCAACTATTTTAAGTATAAATTAATTCTGAAACTGAAAAGTATGAAAAACTGTACTGGAAAACTTACTAGAAAATCTCAACCACAGACTGGAGTAGACATAAGACAAGGAAATTGGAAGATAGGACAGTAGAAACTATTGAGTCTGAGTAGCAGAAAGAAAAGAGAGTGAAAAAAGTGAACTGAGCTTAAGTGGCACACTGTGAAGTGGACCAACGTATGATATGGAATATTAGAGAAAGAAGTAGAATATTTGAAGAAATAATGGCTGAAAACATCATGAAAAATATGTATATATAAATCCAAGAAACTCCAAATAGGATAGCGTAAAACACACTCATGTCAAGACACATGGTCTTCGTCTGTTTTCTGGTGTTCTTACAGAGTACCATAGACTGAGTAACTTGTGCAGGATAGGCTCTTGCTCAGTTCACAGTTCAGGAGATTGGGAGGGCTAAGATCCAGGGATTTCTCTCATGAATGCCTTCTTGCTGCTTAATAACAAGATGAATGACATCATACAACCAGAGAGCACTGCATGAGCAGAGGGAATGAAGAAGAGAACACAAATGTGAGAGAGCTGACTTTTCCAAAAAGGCCACTCCTGTGATAACTAACCCAATTCCAGGACAATGGCATTGATCCATTCACAAGGATGAAGCCCTCATGATTGAGTCGTCTCTCTCTTTTTTTAAATGGTACTGAATTTTGAGCTCTTGCTAATCTAATATTGACCACTAGGCTCAAGTGGTCAATATTCACACTAAATGATGCTGAGCATCAGTGTTCATTAGACACTCATTCAAGTTTTTCACTTTCAGCAGTTAATAAATTCCATGAGATATTCAACTCTTGATTATAAAATGATAAAGAAATTTTACCCAACTCAGAAGTGTTCTGAGCATGTTTAAAGTGGGCTAACCTAAGCCATGATGCTCTGTAGGTTGGGAATATTAAATACTATGCTTTGTTTGTCGTGGTGCTGGGCGTTGAGCCCAAGCCCTAGCACATCTGTAGCATGTGCTCTATCACTGAGCTGAACAGCAAGCTCCCTAAATACATTTTTGGCTTATGATGTGTTTAACTTCCAATGAGTTTATGAGGAAGTAATTTCATCGTAAATGAGGAGCCTCTGTACTCCAAAATACTGAGAGACAAAAGAGGGTTTAATAAATACAAAACTTTATCATAATCTTATATAGATTGTTCAGCATTGTAGAGGTGGAAGTTTTCTGTTAATCCAAACTCTCAGTACGTTCCAAATTTTCTATAAATGAATGACAGATTAGTAAATATACAAATATACACTCACAAGAGTATAACTGTACATACCAACAATACTTTGCATATTGATCCCTATATATAACATTAAAAATAAATGATATATGATATATTACAATTGATAAATGGTGTCATATATATTAAACACAATACACATATACACAAAATAACATATCACTCATAATCATTACATGTAATACAAATATATGTTATTTTGTACATATTACATATTATATTTTGCTTAATGTAATACAAAAGGGATATATTGTGTTATTTGCATATGTTATATGTAGTATGTTTAATATTATATATGATATTATTTATATAATATCATATTTTTGCTTTTATAAAACAAGACAATCTAATCTTAAAGTCAGTGCCATAAAATGAAAAATAAACTGGGCACAGTGGTGCACACCTGAAATCACAGCTACTTAGAAGGCAGAAACAGAAGGATTGAGAGTTCCAGGCTAGCCAGGGCAAAGTTAGGGCAACAGTATCTTAGAAACAAAAACACAAATAAAAGGAGGGCTGGGACATGACTCAAAATGTGGGCTCTTGCCCAGCATACAGACCCCAAATTCAATCCACAGTACTAAACAAAACAAAACCGTGAAAGAGAGAGAAAAAAAAAGGAAAAGAAAACCTGAAAAATCAAGAATAATTGTGACAATCCCCAAACTAATGCCGTTAGTAAAACCAACCCTATCAGACACAAATAAAGAAAGGCACTTTGTCAGGAGCACATGAATAGAGGATAAGGAAAAAAATGCATAGAAACTCACTAGGGATTTTAGTGCATAATACAAGCTGCATTTCAAATCAGGAAGGAAAACATATTTGATGCATTTTGTTGGTAAAACTAGGTAGCCACCTGGAAAAGAAATGAATTGGATCATATCTCTCATACCTTGTAGGAAAGTAGATTTCAGTTAGAGGAAATATGTAAATGTAAAGAATATAGCCATAAGAAATAAAACAATGGGGGCTTAAAATATCTTTGAATGGAAAAGTCTTTCAAAGTATGCTAAAAAATTAAAATTTTTGTCTACATAGTACGCATAACCTAAATGTTCAAATAATATTGATGAAAACACGGTAAATGATTTTAGAACTACACAGCACCATAAAATATCAATAACCTGATAACAATTAGATTTAAATCATCTGTAGGAAAAGAAACATAATACACAAAGCTAAAATGGAAATGAAATATGTGCAAAATGTCTACAATGAAAGTCACAGTTCTAATTGTTTTTATATATGTAAAGAACCCCAGCAATTAATAAAATGAATTAAAGATATGAATAGAAAAAGAAATACCAATAAAAATAGTGTTTAGTTTCACTAATAGTATGAGAAATACACATTTTAAAAATTTCCTAAGATATCACTTTCTGATTCTCAGATTATCAGAGAATAAATCATCTGATAGACCACAACATTGTAGATTTTATCAGAAATGTACATTTCTACAAATATGAAACATTTAAAATCTAATTAGCCTAACTAAATCTAAACATATATCACTAAGTTCCTTATTTAATGCCTACATATACTAAAACCTAAAACTGAGAAAGTTATTTGATATAAAAAATCTTCAAGGTACATTTATTTTTTTAAATACAGAACAGTATGCATGAATGTAGAATCTTGGAGAGAGCCACGTAGATACACCACGTGGCATGTACGCACGAAGATTTACTTACATATCCACACCGTATCCCAGGTAGTTTGGTTTAGACAGTGTTGGCCTTTGAGAGTCTGCCCTTTCATATCATCCAGTAGCCATTCAAAGGTAGACTGTATATAGATGCTTAATCATGTATGACAGGTTTAAGTTCCACTAAAATCATTAGTCAAACTGTCACAAGGGATCATCTATACTGACTAGATTGTGGGAACAATTTGGTCGGTCCTTTGTCAGTATTCAGACTCTCTATAGTCTTAATAGCTTCTTTACTCTCTATAGATCATTCAGAAGGTCAATACCTTAAAATAATTTCATCATTGTTTGGCAACCATCTGTTCCCTCAACCGGAAAACCCTCTTTACCTTTTCCAGGGTGTCATCACCTACCTTGGAATGGGATATATGGTCTTAGATATCCAGAGACAAACATGGAATGAATATACCCCATCCCTGATTAAATTGATAATGTACAGATTAGGTCTCTTATTCTCACAAGCAAGAAGAATGCTGGAAAAGCCACCAATGCTGGTCATGCTCACAGCCTCCAATGAGAAAGTGTCAGCTGCCATCTTGGTGAAAACTTTCTATCACAAAGGGACTATAAAGTTGACCCTAAAGAACATACACTTTAAGTAACACAGTTAAGGGATAGTAAATCTGGACAACATCTCATTGGAGTCTGTTTTTTGTTTTAGATTTTTGTGGTGGTGGGGTTTGAACTCAGGGCCTCATACTTTCTAGGCAGCCAGTCATCTAGACCTCCTCATTGGGTTCTGAATTTCTTTTTGGCTGCAGTTTGACTGGTATAAGAGGCAGTAGCAAAAATAGTTTGGTTCATGACCATTTTATGACAGTGTTCTGAGATCATCACACTCTGGAAGTCATTTCTGCTTAATTCTCTGAATAATCTAATATGTAAAAGTAATATACTTTCTTTTTCTTTTATTGACAAGATTCTCTTTCTTATTAAGTTTGGCAAATCTACAAAAAAAGAAAGTCTCACGCAAGGGATAGAATGAGAAATGGTCAGTTAATAAATGTTAGTTGTAAATTATTACAGACAATGAAACCTGGGTTGTAAAGGGATTATAAAAACCCAAGGTTCTACTATCTCATGAGTCCTTTCCCTCTCCATTGCAAAGATCAATTGAAGCTATTATCATCTGGGGCCTGGAATACTGCCAACATCCTTCTGTTCTTTCTACTGCCTGGTTCACCTTTCTTCATTCAGTTCTTAACACTGTATCAGAAAGCATCTCTCTGAAAACCAAATTTGATCATTTTACTACCTGCTCCATACCCCCAGCTTTTAGGATGACAGAAAACACTTTAGGTGACCCAAAATATCTACAGAGTTGGTACTCAGTAAATAAAGACTCAATGAATAATCAGTGGTTTGTAGCGAAGGAAAAGAAAAGAAAAAGTAAGTACAGTGGTGGGAAATAAATTCCTTTTTATTTGCATGTGTTTTCTGAACATAATCTCTATAAGAGATTTAGAGAGGGAAAGGAGACTGTCAAACCCTGAATCCATGCTTTTCTACCATTTTTCTTGCTCCAACCTTAAAAGGACGTGAGAATCGAGCAGGAATTCTTCCACAGAAACTTCCATGTGGTTAGGACTTGATAAATGTGTTAAGAGTTTTCACTGAGAGGAGACTGCTTTCACCTTGGAGACTCAGAAAAGATTATAGATGTTTCATGTGGATCTTGATTAAGTAGTAGGGTGGGTGGGAAGAGTCAAATCTACAGAGTCCTCCAGTGTGGGAATTTCAGAAAGGGGCACGTGCTCTTTTGTTATTCGGCTATAATGTACTAACATTGATTAGTAAGGTTGGAACCCTAGGCTTTGGAAGACCTGATTTGTGAGTAAAAGAAGCTGTAAGTTGAGGCTTCTCTACAAAGACTTTAGGCTCCAGTAAATTCTCTACAAAGCTTGAGCCTTGGTTTGCTTTGTCTCCCAGCCACCCTCCCTACCTGTAATTCATTCAGGCTCACTTTCTGCTCTTTCTCCATGCTCCTGTCTCCAACCATATGACTTTAGACTGCTGCCAGCTTCTTGCTCTCAGAGGACATAGATTTCCCAAACCCTTCCTCATCTTCCTCCATACTTTCTGAAGCCTACTTTGCTGCCTCTCCAGAAGGTTAGCAAACAGAAGAAAAAGCAGATTTTCAATGTTATTATGATTCTTCTACTTGTAGACATGGGACCTTGGGCAAAAGCCTTCACCTTCCCTCTGTAAAATGGAGATAATAATTCTTACCTTAGAGAGATGCCATGAGGGTAAAATGAAATGTTTAAGCATCTAGTTCTCTTAGTTGCTTTATGAAGGACTAGTTGCTTTTCTATATCAGACTCCAGGCCCAATCATAAACACTCCTTCTCCTCCCCACCTTCAATTAGAGTGGCTTAGTAAATTCTCCCCTGTGATCATTGTTGACTCTCCTGGTTTCTTGCTCAGAGGCCAAAAGACAGCATTTCACAGCAAGGCTTAAATGTTCCTTTTGAAACTTAAGCTAGACTCATCGGGGAGGTTAAAAGCTAAAGATTTGACCTGTTCTGGCATGTGAACTGATTGACATTAAAACTGCCTTGTGTAACAACTGGAGGGGAAAGAAGAATGTTATAATCAGTCTAAGCAGGGAGAAAAAGTAATTGCAAATTTATGGAGACGAAACAGGTGTGTGAAATGGTGTGCGACAGAGCTTCTACAGTCTTCCAGGACATAGCTCCTGGGTGGGAGCCCTCAATGCTGAAAAAGAATTAGGATTATCTTGGCAAGCATGTGTCATAGGAAGTGTAATATTTATTCAGCACACAGGTAGCCAATGGATGCACTGACAATTGTAATCCAGGCTTTCCGATTTGATTTTGACTGGAGTGTTACTTAGAAACTTAATCGCATAATGTCTAGTGGCATCAGGAACCCATGTGTGTCTGATTGAAGTCTGCACTCTGGCTAGTTTCAGGGTGTAGATAACTGAGGGTAGCAGCAGAAGAGCTGCTGAGAAGTCAAGAAGATTCCCAGGTCTTGGATTCTGAGATTCAAACTACAAGGCAGTTTTCTCTATATCCTGGAATAGAAAGGTTCCTGAACTCTGTATGTCTCATCATCCTTTGTTGCAACTGAGTGTGGATCTGTGCAAGCTAGGATGACACCATTCTCTGTTGCCAAAATTTGCTTAGTACCTTTGAATCTACACTATATCATGGCTTCACAGAATACAAGAAATGAAGAAATGGGTCCTATCATCTCATTTCAAAGGCAAAAAAAAAAAAAGGAGATCAAAGGGGGTGTAACTTATTAAAATCATAGAGAAAGCTCTAAGGAAAAATTTCATGAGCACAAAGGTCTCCTGATTCCCAAACTGTTACTTTTTAAATGATAGTTACTACAATATGGTAGACAGCAATGCTAACTTACTCATTTTTCTGCCATTGAAACAGTAGGACTATCTGTCTATTTTCTTTCCAAACATTAAGCTGAGTGTGTATTGTCATATTTTCATTTTCTAAATTTTGCCTACACTTTAAAGTTTTAGTCCTTTAACAGCTAGCTGGTACCAAGTTCTTTACAGTTTCACTTTAATAAAGTTAGCAAGAAATTAAGGACATGTGAGGGCTTTGATATTTATTGGAGAAATAAATGGGACTCTGTCATGGGCAGGCCTTCATTCAGAAAATGGTTAAGAACAGGTCCAAAATATGACTAAAGTCCCAGCACAATAAAATATTTATGAACAAATCAATTTTAATTATTTTTCAAGTAATTGGAATCCAAAGACTTTGGATAAATCCTTGATCTTTATTTCCAGGCTATATTCAAAGTTTCAAAAATGGAGGGGCTCTTCTGGGTCCATTCAAATGGGCAGACAATTGTTCCTAATTATTCTTAGGTCAGATAACTCCTTCATTTTACATTCATCAAGATTCTTCTTACTTGCCTGGGCTTATCTTTACTCAAATTACTTTTTAGAACGGCCAAAGAAAAATCATCAGATGTGAAAATGCTTAGGGATAAAGATTAAGATATTAAAATCCTCAGAGATAAGTAGAAAGCTTGGAGGCAGGGTGAGGAGAATAGGGACAGCGGCATTACATTGTTCTCCTTCACCCTTGAGTCCTGCACATTAACCTTACACCTGCCACTGTTTATCCATTTACTTATGATCTACTGACCTTGCTATTATATCTCTATCTAAGAAGAAACCATAAACAGACAAGGGGAAATGGCGAATTTCCCACACTCATGTCCATAAAGGTTCCCAAGGAAGAATATTTCCAAATAGCACACACCTGCCTTTGGTGTGAATTCAATATAGAAGCTATTTTAACACCATTGTTTGGCTACTGCTCTGCTCCTTGTTCAACTGATTTCACAAGTCAGCTTTTGAGACAGATATTCATACATATTTCAAGCCCATTGGAGATGAGATAAGAATCCCATTCTCTGAGCAGTCTGTATTATCATGCTCTCCAGCTACTTTATTGCCTTACCCAGTATTACCTGAGAAGTCAGGAATAGAGAGAACAGCCAAGTTTCCTAGGCAGGCTAGTTTCAATTGGCATGATAATCAAGTTTCTTTAGTTTTAATCCTCACAAAAAAGTAACCTGATGTTAGCCAATCTATTATTTTTATGTTGTTCTCTGTCCCTATGCCTGATTTAGAAGGAAAGGAATATTGAAATGAACTTTGTCTTTTGTTTCTGCTTTTTTATTTTTAGCTCTTTTCTGCCATAAAATCAGTCTCATTCTGCTCAGCTCATTAGAACATTTATTCTATTTTATAGAATGAAGTGTTGCCTAATTCTAGAAAAATAAAGCCAATTAAAAAATTTTAAACTCAATTGTTGTAATTCTGTTCTTTGATAGAATAAATATGCCTTGTGTCTTTTTTGCTGTTCACCAAGTGGTAAGTGATCACTTCCTGAATGAACACTTGATATGTGTCACAATTCCCCATTTGCTTAATTGAGGCTACTGTAACAGAACTCAATAATTTTCTGTTATATCATTGATAACTTCTGATTATAATATCACTTTCTGTTTGATTCTTTTTCCTGAGGTTTTCCATATCTTTGGCCAACTCCTCTTTTATATTTTTTGTTTTCATCTTTAATTCATTTATCTCTCTTTTTATAGTGTCCTTTGTTTCACTTTGATGTTTTAGTCATCTCTGAGTTTATTTATTTGTTTCTGTGTCTTCTCATGTTCTTTATTTTTGGTGTCTTGAAATTTCTTGAGTGCATCTTGTACATTTTGGTTAACCATATCTTGTATTCTCTCTATAAATTTCTCAGTGATTTCTTGCAAGATTTCTTCTTTTGGGGTGTTTTTTTTTGGGTATTGCTGGGTTCCTTAGTGACATTTATCATTGTTTTGTTGGGGTCAGGAACTGGGTATCCATTTTCTTCATTTCCCACTGAATCCTGTATTGAATTATTTATTTTTATTTGAGAAGAGTGGTTTCCATCCCTTCTTCTTTGACTGAACTACTCTATATGCTCTTCCTGTACATTCCCATCCATGGCATGACTTTTGCTCTCATGACATGATTCTAAGTCATTACCTCCAGCCAAAACCTTGGTCTTCATCTCCATGTATATGTATCAAGTTTCCTACGGTAGATCTCTGCCTAAAGGAACCAAAGCTACCTCAGAACTAACATGTGGAAAGCTGAACCCACAACCTCTTACCATCTTCTTACTCCTCTCCAACACACACACACAAACACACACACACACACACACACACACACACACACACAACTGTGGTGTGTCTTTTGTGGTGTGTGTCACCATATCCATCAAAGTTTAAAAGCGAGAAATCAGAAAACTTGCTTAGCCTCCTTCTCTCTTTCAAAATCCCTTGAAACCCTTTCTCTCAGAGACCCCAAATTTGCCAAATTCCACCCAAAGCAGAGCTTGAAATTGTAAAGTTTTACTTCTCCTTAAGTTGAATGCTTTTTTTAGACATATGCTCCCACAAATGAATTCCATTTCCTTAACCAAAGAACTTCCCTTCATTTCTGTTTGCTTTCCACTCCCCAAGAGTTCTCCAGGGAACTTATCCTGTTAAGATTGAACCCAAATGTCATTTTCTCAATGACATTTCCCATGTTTCTTGCTCATATTTCTCCTGCAGCACTCCACCCATTGTGCTGTGATCACTCATTTTATTTTCCTCATTTTGCATGCATTGTAGGAGGTAGAACATACTTTTTCTTTCTTTTCTATTTCATTTCCAGCACTTCACATGTTTGTTGTAGGTGTTCAGTAAATATTTATTGTTAGGCAAATGAATAAATTATGTAAGGTGAGAACAAAGCCCTGGAAAAGACAAGTCTAGTGAGCACCAGTAGGGCAGAGAGTAGGGGAACCATCTTCCTGGATGGCAGCTCTCAAAGACTAAGGGTCAGAATTAGGAGGGCAGTAATAAACCTCAAGGGATGAATCAGTTCCTCAGTCCTCAAAGATAAAGTAGGGCAGCCCTGCTTGAGTAAAAAGTGCCTCTGTGATTCCAGCAAAATATGGACTAAAATACTATAACCAATAGGCAATAATTAATACTTTGCATCAAATATGTATTGAATCTACCATGAATGGATGGCTTGAAGACAAGCAAGCCTTTTCTTGAGGGCATATGGATGAAAAGTTAAGTGACAGATTCCTAGTGGCCTCATTCCCCTTAATATACCATCATACTAACATATATGAATTCATATAAATCTCTATTTTTAATTTTGTTGCTTAATTATCCTCAAGTACAATAGGTAATTCTTTCAAGTTTCAAAGCTGTGGTTTGCAAAGGGTGCTTACTAATTCTATTATTTTGAGATTCAGTGAATTGGGTGTACTGGTCACTATTCACCTCATCTATATAATTATGATTTTTGTGTGGCCCTTCCAATTAAATATTGGGCCCAATAGTTTCTCAATTTCATACCTAAATACCTTCCTAATTCTTGAATGGTTACAGGCTTCCTTTCCCCAAGTAATTTTTCTTTATTAGTTAGAACCAGATCTGTAATACTAGCATCAGGTTAGTTAGTATTACTTTAAAACAAAATTAGAGTAAAAAAATCTTACATATAAAAGATAGAGGTCATTCATTTAGTTCCTACTTATTCATTAATTATCTTTGCAAAATTTTTTTGTTTTCTGCTTTTGCTTAAGTTAAGGGTGCATGTGTTCTTATTTTTTTATTTTTATACTTTAAGAAATAGTTAAAGGTGCTGCAATTTTGGGAGGAAAATATGAGTAGAAAGGAAAAGGACGTTTCTAAAGGATTTAAAAGTAGGGTTCTTGACTTTATTATTTAACTCATTTGTACTTTCTGCAAAGAACAGTGCAAAAGTTGCAGAATCAGACATGGGCCCTTCCCTCATAAAAACACATTAATAAACATACACATAATTGTATAACTACTGATTATTTAAAAAATAATAAAAGAATAAAGCACTAAGTCAAAGATTTACGTGTGTGTCCTGACCTACTTGAAATAGGGTAGTCCAGGAAAACCACAGGAAAAGACACTGGGCTGGGAAAAAAAATCCTGTCACTTTGGGGGCTATCGCCCACCAGGGGGTCTATCCAAGTGATAGGAAGAGTTTGAATGCAGTTGACACATCATGACTAAAGAAGGAAGAGGCATGAGATTATATAAAATTACAAAGGTTTGCCAAAGGGCACAAATGCCTCCTAGTCATGGAAAGGAGTTTAACTTTGATTCTAAGTGCAATGAAAATGTAATGAGGGATTTAAACATGAGAATGGCATGACTAAGTTTATGTTTTAAAACATCTGTCCAGATGCTTCATATACTCATGTGTAAATAAGATAAAAAGAGAAAAGAGCAGTGAAAAGTCTACCTACCCCAAAAAGTAAAAAAAAAAGAAATTATGTCTTTAAAGCATTAAGAACAACAAATGGAAAGCATATGAATATTTATTGTTGTGATTATTATTATGATTATTATTACTCTTATTTGGAGCTACTTTTAGGAATGATGCTTGGAAGACAGTGAGAGAGATTAATTTGTTTAGTGTATTATAATTGGTCTTGAAAGTTTGATAGAAGTGTATTATGGGGTATTGCTGTAGGAAGCACTACTGAGTATGACAGCAGGTGATGTTTATTGAGTGTTGACAGAAAATGAAGCCATTGATTTTTTTTTAAAAAATCCAGTGATTAACTGGGCTAGGGACCAATGGTGAGTGCCTTATTGTCTTTTCCCTCCTCTCTCTTTTTTCAAGAAACTTCTTTAGTGTTTTTAAGCCACAAGGCCTGATTCTCTAAAAATAATGCAAAGATTACAAGTATGGTGCTACTTTTCTAGTGGTGTTAGAATCATCCTTTTCAAGAACATTTGTAACCTAATTTTCTTAGCTACAAATATACAGGCTGAGAGGAGAAAAAGAAGCACTATGACTCCTCAGAGTTATGAGATAGTGTGTTGAAAATGCCCTGGGCTGAGCATGGGAGTGAAATACTGTCCAGTTCAACAGCTATCATTTACTCACCATGAAATGCTGGGCAAATTGCTTAACCTTCCGAGGCCCTATTTCCTCATAGTAAAAGGAGAATAGGAATCTCTACCCTGCCTGGCTAGAGAAATGAAGAATAAATAAAATAATGTGTTTAAAAGCATGTGGTGAACTATAAAATGTACTTGCTATCATTCTTTTGCCATGTTTACAATCATTACAAAACAACAGATGGGACTCTTGATTCAGTTGCTTACATAGAAGGAGTTGTGCGGCTCATAGTTATGGGGCTGCAAGATTCCTGAGGTAAATTTATCAGGAGGCCATGTTCTGAGTACATGTGTAACTGATGTTGCCAGGCTGAAGATCTTCAAACACGTATTTCATGACTTATTAAGCTCTTTACACCTCAATCCAGCTTTGGGATATGATATTATTGTTTGTATTTTATTATAATATGTCCAGTTTAACTAACCAGAGTAATTAAAAAAAACAAAAACAGTACAAGGTCACACAGCCACTATACAGCAGAACCTGATTTAAAAGCTTGATCTGCTGTGTTCAAAAAGCAATAAAATTCTGTTAACAGGGAGTCTATGACACAGTTTCTGGGAAAAAAAAAAAAAAAAAAGAATCCTTAAATTGACCAAACTTGATTAGGAAACCAAAGGCACATTTTTGTTCTCTGGGATGTGTCAAAAGGCATCTGATGCAATTTTGCAGTTTTGAACAATTGGGTGTAAAAATCACTGGTAAAAACCACACTGCAGATGGCAATTAATTACCACACAGGCCCTGCTCCATTACACAGTGAAGATTGAAAAAGGTACTGCGACAAGACTGTACCAGGGAATGACAACATCCAGGGGAACCTGCCCTCTGCTGGTCAACTCAGTGTCCTGTCCTTGTTAAACAGGGACATTTTTCAAAGATGTAAATGAGGTATTTTGAGCACTTTTATATTTATGATTTTATTACTCTGAGATGGTTGGGAGTTTTAATTTTGTGGTTAGCACACCTGCTGTTTCTTTATTTAAATCTTAGTTCTGATTAATCAAAAATGTACTTTGCAGTCAGGTCACATAGATTCTATAAAACAGGATGCACTAGTTCACCCTGGATTTGGTGTGAGATTTATCTTTTAACGATGTGAACTGATTTATATGTGTGCTGACAAGTGTGGCAGTGAATTAAAATATGATAGCGAGTGGGAAAGTTCACGGCTTTCAGAATGTGATCATAAATAAGGGATTTCATAACCAAGTTGCTCTGTTTAATATCCACGTTACTCCTCATCTGTGGGCATATTGGGGTCACTCCAATGGTGGCAACCCTGGTAAACTACTGTTGAGTTTGCATAGCCTCATAAAATTGGCATTGCAAATTCACAATTCAGTAGGCTGCCACAGTATTTTATACACACTGCACTGGAGAATGTGCATCCTTTGAAGCAATTGAAATGATGATTATTCTTCCATCAATATCTGGATTTTAGTACACCACCAATGGCAAAGAGAACTGACTTTGGATTCTCTCCTATAGCTCTTTCAAGCAGGGACAGAACCTCAATATAAAATCTGGAAATCTGAAATTATATATTAATTATATATAATTATATAATAATTATATAATATATATTACATGTATACATCATATACATATACATACATAATATGTTGATTCTAGTTTACCATAAAACATTTTTAAAACCATGTGGAAAGTATATCCTCTTAGAGATATGACACACCAATTCAATACCCAAGCATTTTGGGGCAACTTCTATTATTCCATTTCCCCCCAACAGAAACCAATAATATTATTTCAGGCATACAGATATGAAATATAATTTAATAGCTAGAACTATGAAACAGATGAGACAGCCCAAATCATAAGAGTTATGCTATTTGAATGTAAGAATTTCCTTGGGAGATAACCTTCATTACCAAGGTATAAGGAGGCTTTCTTCTTAGGGAAGGGACTTCCATAATTACAGAAAAAAATCAAGGCAGAGGAGATGAAGGCAAAGGAGACAAGCATTGCTCTGGAACTACATTTCTGTCTGTCAGGATCATTGGGAGAGCTTCTCGCCTTTGAGCAAATGGCTTGGCATTCTGGAAAAGTCAAAACTATAGACAGGGTAAAAAGAGTGGTTGACAGGAGTTGAGTGGGGGTCTGGAAATGAAAGAAGGCAGCACAAGGGACTTTTAAGGCAGTGAAACTACCCTGTATGATGCTATTATTAGGGCATACATGGCATTACATATTTGGCCAAATATACAAAATTGTACAGCACAAAAACTGACCCCAAATGTAAATGGATTATGGTTAATAATAATGTATCATTATTGGTTCAACAATTGCAACAAATGTTATCAGTCATGTTCAATTTTAATAATATGGGGAACTTGCAGTGGCATTAGGAAAGGGAGTGTGAGGGAGGACTTATATGGGAACTCAGACTTTTTTACTCAATTTTTGTATCAACCTAAACCTGCTCTAATAATAAAGTATTTAAAACAGAAATTATATTATCACAGGTGATCTTCTGAATATCTCTGGTAAATAAGTTTTATTCATATTATTATACTTGACAACACTGAAATGAAGCTCAAATATTAGACAGTAATAGAAGAAAGCAGTGAACTGCTGACATACTAAAGTACCCATTTGAGCTATTACATCTCAGACAGGGTTATCCAGTAATTGATAAAAGCCTAGTGGTAAATGGACAAGCATGTACCCAGACGTGAGAGTGGTTCTGTCTAATGCAGTAGCTGCTGGCCACATCTTTATGGCCTGCCAAATATGGTATCAGCATGCAGAGGTTAGAGAGGTCTCTTAGGGACATAGTTGGGAGGAAGAAACTAAGAGACAAGAGCCTAGATAAAAGACACTAGCTACAAAGTTTTGAAGATTAAGGGTATTTGTATTTTTCCTATTATGATATTTCTGTTGCCCTACTAATTGCAGTGTTTCTCAGGTCTGAAAATAACGTGAATTACAATATTGTACAGGATTTGTTAAAGATACACATTCCTGGATCCCAAATGAAGACTGATGGAGTCTTATTCTCTGTAGGCAGAGTCCAGTAATCCACATTCTTATTAAGTTCCTTGGGTGATTATTACATACAAGGTCTTAATTTTCACCATTTGCCTGGGGGAAAACAGTATTAAATATCAAGTGTATATTTATCTGTTTTCAAAGTCATTTTGGTGAGGGGAAGGGTGACCAGGCCACTAATTATAGTAGATTATGGAGGAGTTAATCAAAAGAGAAAATTTTAGGTCTTTAGGATCTGCTATAATAAGAGAACATTCCATTGTGTGGTTGTGGGGATGTGTGGAGATACATAAAACAAAGATGTGAAACTGGGGGTAAGAGCTTTTTGGAGCAATATAATGATACACAGTACAATAATGAATCTAATCATGGATGGAATATCCATTAACATAGTAATAAACATGGAATATATTCTACCAAATTACCCAAGAGCATTTCTTTGTGTATTTTTTCATGCTGACTTCTAAGATCATCATAATATAGAACAAAAAAAAAAAAAGGAAGAGGTTGTGTTTTAATTACTACTGTACCTCTTCAAGTTAAGTAACATGGTCCAATCATTTGACATCACTTCCTCAAATGTCAGCTTCCTCAAATGTAAAATGGACGTGGGATGAACTTCCCTTCCTCATGGGTTAGACTGTTGTCATGCTTACCATAGGTAACCAGTGAAATATGATATGAGAAACGTAAGTGATGCCTGAATATAACCTCTCATGATATTATCAGTGTGAAAATGATGACTAGGGTTGGGAAATGGCAGACAGCAGCAAAATTTGAAAAAGGGTAGAGAGTAATTTCCAGCATTTTCTCCATCTTTCCATACTAGCATCCTGAGTGTTGTTGATGACTTCTTACTTAATAGCCATATTAGAGGGAATCAAATTATGTCTCTAATTGCATCAGACGTAATAACAAAATCAAATCATCTGCCTCCATTCCTAATTACCATTTGTTTCTAAAGCATCACAATGCCTTTGGTACAGTGGGATAAATGAAGCCTAGCTTTTCAACCACTCTGCCTATGCGTCTGGAGCTTTCTAAGAAGACTTAAATAGAAAGCATCCATTCAGCACTTCTCGGTGACAAAAATGTGGATTTCATCTAAATGGTCCGTGAAGCTGTTTCCACATAAAAGGCTCTCTTGTGTAGAATCTTTATTAGAGGAAACATTACGGAACCATTTACACAGCAATTATTTATAGTCAGGTATAAATGATAACCTGCTGTCTATCTTAGAGAACTAGTATAAATTTCATTTTATTCTCCAAACAACCCTCTAATGTCATCCCACTTCTTCAACATGAATTTTGCCTAGAAGAAAACAATGTCTCAAAACCTTGTGTAGAAAAACATGGAGACCACAGCTTTTTTGAAGAAGAAAACAAAACTTCCCAGAGAGAAGTGTGTTAGAATTTCCATGTAGGACCTTGTTGATTGTGGATCAGATCGCATTGTAAAATACTTCACACATGCTCTGGCATTCATCCTTCCTGACGTTTATGTCAGATGCTGGGGATTTTCCATAGTTCCCATTTCTCCGGGATGGAGCATGTCCTCAGAATCATCCTTAAAACTGTACTCTACACAGAGTTGTTAAAAATCCACCAGAGTCAGCATAAGGGTGAACTTTTATTTTTTACCATTTCAGGTTGTGGAAATTTTACAAACTACAAAATCAGGCAAATCTCTTAAAACTGTGACTTTAAACAACTATGTATAACTCATTTCTAACATGTGATAACAATACCAACAATGTAAGACTTTTTGAAGAATTGATGAGTGAGTGCATACACAGACCCAAATACACAGAAGTATCTCCACAGTCAGATTCACAGACATTCAACCAAGAGTAATAGGAGAACTCAGATACTATTAATGCTAGTCCCAATAGATGGTCTCAACAGAATCATCTGCTGCCAGAGTCAGTGGCCTAACATGTCCTGTAAAAGTTCTCAACATACACAATAAAATCAGCCCCTGGTATCAGTAACTGACAGTTGCCAAAAACACTCAAAGATTTTAAGATATTACTCATTCTACTTAAAGATAAATAGACAATATCATTTTTAATGAATGTTTCCTTGGCAAATGACTAAACTGCTAGAGCTAAAATAAAAGCAAAAAATAACATAATAAATAAAAAAAAACCCTAAGATTTGCAGAAGATTCAATTATACAACACTGGGAGAAAATGAAACAAATCTAGAATGTGGGAGATTCAACAAGAAAACTGGTTGAAAGCTTCAAATAGTCAATGTTGTGAGACAAGAAAAAAGGTGTAGAAATTGTTCTGAATCAAAAGAGATTAAGGACATACAGCTCTAAAGTATGTGTAAACTTTGAATCTCAATTCAAAACTATTCTATAAAAATATATTTTGGGAGTCATTGGCAAAATTTGAATATGAACTTGTAACTAATTCTTAATTTTCTTGGGTAGAAATTGGCATCATCTATTTTGTGAAGCTGAATATGCTACATATAGAGGTGAAATGTCAATTTGCCTGAAGTATCTTCTCAAATTATTCATCAGAAATCCATATAAACAACTCATAGAATAACAAAGCAATGGAACACACAAAAGTACTACATTTTTATTAATAGGATAGCAAACAAATGAAAAGGTTAATAATGGTTGACTGCAAGTGGTAGTTACATGGATGTTTTTGTTCATTATTCTTTAAACTCTATATGTTTGAAATTTCCCATAATAATGAATTGAAAAAAAAAAACCCAGTTGTAATCTTGCTTTATTTCTTATGTACATGGTGTGGGCTGGTGATGTCACCATTTTGTACCTGAAATTCATTATGTGTTAATGGAAATAATAATAATGTCTTGCTCAGACAACTACTATCACTGCCAGTGATCTAATACATGCATAATTTTTAGAAGAACTCCATGCAGTGAGTGCTCCAGAAGGATTGGCACTTAGTACAACAGAGATCAGTAGTTGGATGTGCTGATTCAAAGATGAAAAGTCAAGAGCTTCATGAACACCTCGTTCCCCTTCCTCTCTAGCCTGTATACCCTAAACCTGAGGTAGTTATGACCTCCACCACAAGCCAGTTAAAACCTTCATAATTCTCAGTATTATCCCAGTTAGACTCAATTCCAGCCATGCTATACGAAGCATTTTCTCCTATGCTTACAGGGTGTGATCATTCAGTAGATAGGCAACCATTCACCCAGCCCAGAATATTCCATCCACCTCTTTATGTATCCTGCTTGCTTTTGATCACTGGAGTTTTTCATTTTATTGAAAATTCAACTGAGTTTAAAAATGTTGTTATAGTTTTTACAGTTTTTTTTTACCATGTTTGTAAAGGAAAGCATTTTCCAGATATCTTGTCTGCCATATTATCAGAAATGAAAACTAGTGAAAATGAAATGGCAGGAAACTTTTTCTATATCTCATTACTTAGGTCTGAAAGATAAAAACTGAGATTCATTTTGTATGTAACCAAATACATATCAGGTCCCCAAATGAGATAAACCAAAGAGCTTTTGCTCCCAATAGAATATGAACATTTAAGAAAAATGTCACAGGCACTGGGAAAATATCTATTAATTTAAAAGAAGTCTTGAGATAAAGATTGAAGGATTATCAGATTATAAAGCACAGACAGGGTCTTGAGAATGAATAAAATTATCATGGAAAAATCATCCTGAGTAGACAGGGAAGAAAATGTGATAAGGTCAGAAAATTCTGCTTAAGTGGCAAGAAAAGCAGCTACTGCAGAGGCAATGAAGGAATTATATACAGTAATCCCTCAGTATCCATGGGGAATTTGTTCGAGAATCCCCTGTAGATGCCAAAATCTGGGGATGTTCAAGTCCCTTATATAACCTACACACATCATACTGTATACTTGAAATCACCTCTAAATTACTTATGATACCTAATATGACTGGGTATTATACAAATAGTTGTTATATTATATTATTTAGGAAATAAAAAGAAGGAAAGAAGTCTTTATGTGTTCGGTACATTTGCAATTAAAAAATTTTTTTGATCTACAGTTAAGTCTATGGATATGTAACACATGGTTAAGGAGGGCTGACTGTATGACTGTATGTATATATGCGCACATAGTAGATACACATACAAATAGACACATATACATCTATGCATACACATGGATACACTCATGTATGTGCATGTGTTCACAAAAGTAAATATTTATATGAAACAGTAATTTGAATTTTTAAAGCTAAAAGAGAAATGTGTTTTGTGGAGGAGGGAGACTTCAAAATTTGCAGACAATAAGGACTGTATAACTAAGATAAAAGTTGGAAAGCAGTCATTGAATTTAATCAATAAGGATTAATAAGATAATTGATAAGAGGAACTTTAGCAGAGTGACAGGCAGAATGGAGAATGTAATGTACTGATGTAAGTATAAATACGTTATAGGAATTGTGGAGTTTACCTATTCTTTCCTATAGTCCAGAAATATGTATACAATCTTGCTGTATTTCACCTTTGGATTTCACATAAAGCATCTCAAAAATCATTGTATCCCAGTACTAGTAGAGTGGCTCAAGTGGTAAGAGTATCAACCTAGAAAGCCTAAGGCCTGAGTTTAAACCCCAGTACTGCCAAAAAACAATCAGTATATCCCAAGCTGAATTTACTCTGTATCTGTTTCTCTCCTACTCTCCCTCCAAATTGCCCTCCTCTAATAATGCAGATATGTTAATAATATCACTACTGTGCATTCTGTTTTCATATCAAACTGCTCAATTGAAGATGAGAGTATATGTGAGACTTTGACAGCCTCTAAAGCTGTCAATGGATGGTTGTTCCATTTTCTAGTTAGAACAAGCCCTCAGTTTCTGAGGATGAAACAACTAGTGGAGGCAGAAAGAAGAGATAAAATCATTTTTGCCATATTTTTCAAGCCACATACAGCTTGTGGAAGGCATTGGTTACAATCTCAGTCTCATAGCTTGTAAGAAGCAATACTCATCCCCAGATTCAGGGTAATGTTTGGACCGTACATTTGGGGGTTGTTTTATTTTTACCTTTGATGCTTCATAAATTTTGAAGAAGAGTAAATATCTGGAAACAATTAGCCAAATGTCATTTTACACCAGAAGCCATCTCTCTGATTTATTTCTTTTCCCCAAATTGTGTGTGTGTGTGTGTGTGTGTGTATGTGTGTGTGTGTGTGTGTGCACGCGTGTATTCACATGAATGAATTAGGATATTGACTGGGATCATACGTACCATAATTTAATATTAGAATATGTGGCTATTGACATGGACTGATGATGTCATTGAAGATAGTATCAATAGTTTAGGTATGATGTGATTTTTAAAAATGGTAAAAGTCAGGAATCTTTTGCACAAAGGGGAACCAAGTACAGTGCAGTCTGAAAAGGTAAACAGCTTGTAAGGCCCACCATCCTCTAGGGAACGAACAGCTGTGATGGACACCCCTCCTGTAGAGTGTGAATTCGTCCACCGTTTCCCTGCTGTCCATGGAACTTCCTGACTGTCCCAGCACTTGGCATTTGAGTTCCTGCCTCTCTGCTCAGCTTGTGTGAGAAAGAGGCTTGCAGTAATCCCACTCATCTGTTCCCTGGGAGATGGATAGGAGGGCCAATTTTCTAGGGGCCCTCTCACCAATGCAAGCCCCAATTCTTGAGAAACCCTTTCCTAGTCAAATACTGTCTAATTTAAAATATGCCATCTTCCTCTTCAGAACAGATCTTCACATTTTTTCATGTCTTCTTTCAATTATCTCCTTAAGGTAAAGGTTTGTTTCTGCCTCCTCAAGGCTCTCTGTGTATTTCTCACTACAGTTATAACTAGAAATTTATGACTTTGCAGCAAATTCAAAGAAGTATTTTGTTTTCTATATATCTTGAAATGGATACTAATTTTGTTTATAAATGCTTATCAAATAAAAACAACCCCTTTCCTCTCATTATGATACTGTGAAACTAATTAACAACTTGCTGTTCTCCTCAAAGACCTTCACCATAACTGCTTTCGCTGTATCTCTCCCCAGAATTGGAAGTAAGGCAAAAAATGGAATAAGCAGGAAAAATTGTACTGTTTGTTTTCCAAAATTAAACTGTTTCCAGTTTTAAAGGGAATTCAGATGATTTAATAATTTGGTGGGAAAGGCGTTGAGGAATATAAGAACAAAAGAATTTAGAAAGGCAAAAGCTGGGGTGGTATTAGAAACATTTATATGTGTGTTTCTTTTCTCAGAAACTAAATTGTCTCTAATATATTTTTAATGTTGAGGCACATTGATTTTTTATAAGGGATATCCAAATATTTGGAAGAATTTTAAATGCTATGCACTTCTTTTTACAGTAATCGCACCTTTTCAACTCTACACAAAAGTTTGATTCTAGGAATACTTTGGAAGTATACCTAAGCCCAAGATAAAAACCTTATTGAAATGAAAAATTTGTGAAATCTAAAGTGTACTTTACAAAGTCATCTTATAACTTTAGATAGATGATGATGATGATATAGATAAATAATATTTATATACATGCAGTGGTCCCTGATTAAGAGTAAAGAGTTGTTCTAAGACACCCACAGAGAACAAAATTAGTACAGTTCAAGTCCATTTTTGCATAATTTTTGCATAGGTTTGCATAGATTTCCACACATCCTCCTACATACTTTAAATAATTTCTAGATACTTACAATACTTAACACAATATAAATGATATGTTAGTAGCTGCTATATTGGATTGTTTAGGAAAGAAACACACACATACACACATATATATACACACATTTTATATGTATATGTATATATATATATTCAGTATAGACACAGCCATCATAAGCCTAACCATATAGCATATGTCAGAAACTACCTAACTTAAAAAAAAATTCATCCATGGTTTGTTGATTCCACAGATGTGGAACCTCATGTACGTAGAGATCCAACTGTTTTATTATATATAATTCAGATGGAGTCATTAATGTAAATCCAAATATTCTACCTTTTGCTGAAAAGTTGTGCACTCTGGAGTCAAGAAAAGCTAGGTTACTAGTTAACTATTGCTATGTGGATTTGGAATCATTTCTGAGTCTCAGTCACCATACATTCCATAGGTTGGTAAACTCGAAGTAACACAGCTGGAGGGCTTAATCTAGTACTTGGTGCAAAGGAGGATACATTACAGGTTACTGTTCCCCCGGAGTATTTCCATCATAAATTCATATTAGAAGTACTATAGTTTGTCATCAATTTTCCTGAGGGCAAATCACAGCTCCACTACTTTGTGTATATGCAAAAATGTGCAACTTGCTTAATCTCCTTATTCCTCTGTTTCTACATTTGTAAGTTAGAGATACAGATTATACTTTTCACACCATAAGACTGTTTTGAGAAGTTTTTAACTGATACTCAAGAAACTTAGAGAATTTTGTAGGTTATAAATATTCAATAAATGTTAATTATTACTGTGCCAATAGTACATATGAAGTGAATATAATTTTTCCCCTATCTTCCTAAAAGCAAGCCATAGAAAAAATGCTGTTCTGTACAAACTAGATGAATACATCCATAAGAGGAATAGTTTCTAATTTTGAACCTGCTACTTAAAAACTATGAGCTGCTCAAATTACTTCTCAGCCTTGGAACACTTTTCTTAGCTGTAAATGAAGGGTTTGGGTCTATAGGGTCCCTAACACATTTAATTATCAATGATGTTAGAAAATTCCATAGCACAGGTACTCAATAAATGTTCTATTATATTGTAAGATAGCGAATGAAATGGGAGAAAAATACATGGGAAGGTATTAGATTTTTTTAAATTGCCCACTTTGCAGCAGGCAGTATTACAGATATTTCCCATATATTATCAAACTATAACCCACAAGTTTAAAATCTTATTAGAGATTACCATTTCTTATTTTCAGAATTAAACCCCATGACATTAGAATTTTTCCCAAATAGTTAATAAATAATGAACTTAATATTTGTTCTGTCAAAATCTAAAGATTACCTTTTCATGATGTCTTCTAGGTTGAGCACACAATATTATGTTCTAAGGAAAGTTGTAATGATTTAAGAAGCATATATGCTTTCATTTGCTGCTGTCGCAGATTACCACAAATTCTGTGGATCCAAAGAACACAGAGTTTTTATCGTATAGTTATATAACTCGTCCCTTCTGAGTTCTGTAATTTTCTGATGTGAATGTCACTGGGCATTGGCAAGGCTTTAGTTCTTTCTAAGGCAGGAGCAATCTGTGTCCTTGCCTCTTGCAGAACCTTTATGCCTGTACTCAGGACACTTTCCACTTCTGCATAACCAGCTACATTGCTTCTCTCTGACCATCTTTCCATAGTCACAGGTGCTTCTGAGCACCACATCTAGTAAAGGGTATTTGACTTTTTAGGTACCCTAATAACTAGATCAGACTCTCCTGGATATAACAAGATGATCTCCCATCTCAAGACTCTTACCTGAGTCGCATCTGCAGAGTTGCTTTCACCATGTCAAGTTAACAGGTTCCTGAACAGGGACATCTTTGGGCATCATTATTCTTCCCCCCCTCAAAGAACTAAAGGTGACATAAAAAGAACAATCCATGACAGGCAATCGTTGATATAAAATGAAATATTTTGTCCTGTGAAAGACATTAGAAAGAAGATAAAATATAAGTTATGGTCCAACAGAAAATGTGGACAAATGACATGTCATATAAAGGACTTATACAAAGGATATTTAAAGAACTGTCAAAATTCAATGAGAAGAAAATAAGCAAATAAAAATATGAAAAAATATTTGGACAAATACATTACAAAAGAATGTATGGCTGGCACATAGCATATAAAAAGACTGTATAATCATTTAGGTAAATGCAAATTTGATGTGCAATAATATGCCATTGTACAAATGTGTGAGAATGGCTACCTCCAGAACAGTAACAGTCCTAATAATGTCACCTTATTATGTAATAAGCGCTACCTCTTGACCCACAGCCCAGACCTTTGTGCTTACTTATTTGCGGACAGTATCTTGCATTTCTACCTGGGCTGACCTAAACCATGATCCTCTTACCTGTGACTCTTGCATAGCTGGAATCACAGGTGTGCACCACCATGCCTGGCTTTTTGTTGTTCGTTTTGCCCTGGCTGGTCTCACACTGCAATTATCCTGATCTCTGCCTCCTTAGCAACTGGGATTATAGATGTGAACCACTACACCCAGATATTATAAAAGAATTTTTATTGTGAAAACAGACAATATCAACTGCTAGGGAAGATGCAGAGACCCTTGCTTTCTCATTTATTACCCAAGAGAATGAATATTGGTACAACCAATGTAGAAAACAGATTGGCAACTTCTTACAAAACTACACATACAATTACTATATGATCCACAACTCTTACTCAATGATTATTTACTGTAGAAAAATGGAAACTTTTTTCACAAATTCTGTGTGAAAATTTTTATAACAGCATTCTTCATAATCACCCAAAACTGCGAACTGCCCAAACATCCCTCAGTGAAAATGCAGGTAAACTGGAATATATTCATCCAATGAAACACTATTCATAAAGAAAAGGAATAATCTGTTGACTCATAAAAACCATAAATGAAGCTGGGCATGGGATGACTTATACCTTTAATTATAGTTACCTAAGAGGCTGAAATTGGGAGCATCATGGGTCTAGGTCAGCCCAAGCAAAAAAGTTTGTGAAGCCCCATCTCAATGGAGAAAAGCTGGGAATAGGGGCTCTCCTATATCCCAGGAATAGCAGGAAGCATGAAATAGGAAGATCATGTTTCAGATCAGCTTGAGCAAAACACAGGACCCTTTCTCCATAATAATCAGAGCAAAATGGCAGGAGGCCTGACTCAAATGGGACAGCCAAGCAAGCATGAAGCCTTGAGTTCAAACCCCAGTACCACAAAAACATGCACGAATCTCAAATAGATTAAGTGAATGATCTAGGCTCAAATGCTGCATAGTATTTATGGCACAACTTAAACAAAATTTTAGAAAAGGCAATACTCCAGGGGAGGAGAAGCTACCAGCGGTTGCCAGGTGGTGGGGTCGGGGGAAAGGACCTGAATATAAAGAGGAAGAAAAGGGATGTTCTGTGAGTGCATTCTGTTCTATATTTTGATTGTAGTAGTACTTACATGCATTTGTCAACATTTGCTGAAGTTTACACTAAAAACAAAGTGACTTTATTATATGCAAATTTAAAGAATTTTTAAGTGAAAAAGAGTAGATTAAAATGTGGAATTTGTACATACACTAACATCTCATCACATGACAGAAAAGCCATAAAAAAGCAAATTAATGACTCCCATAAACAGAGCATAAACCAATTAGATCACTATGGAAAATCTTTAATATTATGTACTTAAAATAAATATATACATACCAAATAACCTGAGTGTGTATCTGAGAGAAATGCACACATTGTGCTCATGAAGATGAGGGCAGAAACTTTACAGCAGCATTATTAATAAAAGCTCCTAACATGCCTCAGTCTAAATATACATCAATGGTACAGCAGTTAAAATAATTGTGGAATTCCATGCAACAAATGCTATACAGCGATGAAAATGAACAAGCTACTTGTTGCATATGACCAACTTGCAAATTACCACAAACAATATTTACTGAAAGAAATACATTGCTGAAAGTTTGTTTTCTAGAGATGACTACATTGATATCCTGCCTTCTACCAACTAACAACTCCATTTGGGCAACTCTTCAATAAGTGAATTACCATTTCATAATAACTACTTTATGAAATAGGAGCTTTTGTTTTGTCCCTATAATATAATGTTTTATCATTTATTTATAACACTTCATTGCATTATAGAATAAAAATATATTTGATATTTTTTGTTGCATTTGTACATACAAAAGTGCACATTAGTGAGATTGTCAGATAATTAGGCAATCACTTTAGAAATATTTAAAATTGTATATTATATATATGTTTCATAAAAATTAAAGGATCATATAAAGATGTTTTAGATGGCATTTGGATTTTCCTTTTGGTGGTACTGAGGTTTAAACTCAGAGCCTTGAACTTATTAGGTAAGGATTCTACCAGTTGAACCACACTGCTAGCTGTTTTTACATTAGGTATTTTTCAGATAGGGTAGGGTCAGCCTCAGATTATGATCCTCCTACCTATGGCTTCCCTCATGGCTGGGATGATAGCTGTGTGCCACCATACCCAGCTTGTTAGTTGAGATGGCGGTCTTAACATTCTGATGGGACTAGTCTCTAACTGCTCTCATCCCAATCTGCTTCCTACATAGCTGGAATCACAGGCATGACTTACCACACCTGGCTGGATTTTTTTTGATGGTGCTGAAAAGCAGTATTATTTTTCTCACTAAAAGCAATAAAATACAGCATTACTACCTTCAAAGGAATTACCATGTAACCTAAGATAGTGATGAATTCAGTTTGGATAATGGTGGGGGCATGTGAATAAAAAACTCCAAATGAGACTGTTAAACCTATAGAAAAATGGGAACTTTACATATTCTTGGGCATGCAATTCATAAAATATAATACATATTGGTAAATAGTGTTATAAATAAAATAATGGGTCCCCCAAAATGCCCATGGTCTAAATTCCAGAAAGTAAATATTACCTTATATGGCAAAAAATTTTGCAGATGTGATTAAATTAAAATGAGATTATCTTGGATTATCTGGGTGGGCCCAGCTTAACCACAGATGCTCTTGTAAGAGTGAGACAAGACAAAACAAAAACAAACAAAAGAGTGGGGCAAGATAGAATGTGAAAGAAGACAGCAAGCAGAGAATCAGAGGTTAGAGTGACTCAGCTCCCCATGGCTGGTTTTGAAGATGGAGAAGAGAACCATGAATCTAGAAACGTGGTGACCTTCCCAGGCTGGGAAAGGCAAGGAAGTGAGAGTCCCGTAAAACCTCCAGAAGGAACATAGACCTCCCTGTAGCTCTGTGGTAGAGCACTTGACTCCCAGCCCTAAATAAATAAATAAAGAAACAAACAAATAAATCCCTCCCCAAAGTAAGATAATTAGTCTCACTAATAATTATAGAAATGCAAGTACAAAAAGTAAAATAATTGGATATCAGCAATGTTAAAGAATTTACTACATTCATTATTGTCAAAGAGGGTATAATTTGGGCCCTCTCAAATGCCCTGTGTATATGTATAAATTGTTTAGATAATTTTAGAAGGCAATTTAGCAGAATGCATCAATTAAAAAAATTCAGACAATGAATTAATAGCCTTTTGCCAAGTAATCCTATTTCTAGAAACCTATTTTAAGGCACCCAGAGATTCATGCACAAAGACGCTCAGCAGCACATTTTTGTGAGAATGAATCAATTAAAGCACTCTAAATAAGCTTCTACAGGTTAAAAAAAAAGTGAAATAAGTTTTGTGATCACCAACAAGTATAAGGTATTAGTAAAATTCCCTATCAGAATAATTCTTCAATGAATATTTACAATAATCAAAATTACACTAAGAATATACATACAATAAAATAGTTAAAATGTATTATTATGCACATATATACATGTAGACACATGATAAAACAGTTTAAAGAATAATAATCAATATTAATTATCGATAGGGATAAAACTGAAGTAGAATAGGTAATTATGTTTTTGTACATGTATGTATTATTTTTATTTGTTTTTCAATACAAATTTGTTCATGTTTAACTTATCTAATAAAAAGAAGATAGTTTATAAATAAAACTAAACTGCTACAAATATTTAACACTTAAGTTGTGGCAAACATGCAGAGGGGCAAAAAGAGAATTTCAGATAGACTCTAACTAGTGAGCTTGCAACTCTGAATTGCACATGTAATATGCGGATGAAACATTCAGCCTGACTCACAAGTAGAAAGCTGCTGTGCTGTCTGTAGTCATACACCACACACATCGCACTTCTCTCTGTATTGCTGCCAGGAATACAAAAATACAATGCTACAATACCTTATGCTGACATGCTTCATGGGGCCAGAAAAGCACTGTAGCATCATTACCATTATATATACTGAGGATTGAACTCTGGGCCTTGAGCTTGCTGCACAAGTGCTCTGTTACTTAAGCCACAACCCCAATCCTTTTGCTTTTAATTTGTTTCTCCTGCTAACTTTGCTCTAGATCTTGATCCTCCTACCTCCACCTCCTGAGTAGCTGACACCAGAGGCATGTGCCACCTAGCTTGGCTTGTTTTTGAGATAGTCTTGCTAGCTTCTGTCTGGACTAGTCTGAAACCATGATCCTCCTGTTTCTACCACATTCATAACTGGGATAATAGGCATATGTTACCATGCACAGCACCTAATATTTTTTATAGCACCATGAAGCATGCCAGTATATTTTTTAACATTTTCTAATACGGAGGTAAAGGCACATTAAGGGAAGAAGAATCAAGTTTTTCAGAAAATTCACCAGTCCAAGAATAAAAGGAAAGACATCTCAAGTGATCTTAAAAAAAAACCTACCTATTTTTTCAATAATCAAGCTGAATCAGTGACTCTAATATGTATTTAAAAATTTAGTATCAGCATGAAGGATTTTGCTAGAATTTCAACTATAATTCTTTTTTGAATTACAAGAAATGTTTACTTGGTTGAGCTAGAAGTCAGGGTGTTGATATCACATGGTCAAAAGATTTTAAAATCATAAGTGATTGAGCAGAACATTGCATTGAACTGCAGAATTAGCATGGGATTCAGAGAGTCTCATTAGGATGTGAAGTTAGTACAGGTGGGACTAACACAGCATATGTGATGGAATGCATCCAGAGGAAGTTAGGAGTGAGGAGAGTATGCTCTGTAACAATGAATGTATACCATAGCACCATTACTATCCTTCACATTGCCCCCTGTCCAGGGCCATGGACTTATACCTCTGTCTTAGGGGAAAAATTTGCAATACACTGTTACAGGAAATGAAATTACTCCTTAATTTCAAAATACAACAAAACATAAGGCACCACGGTGAGTACAACTCTGGTGTGAGGGTTACTGTACATAGAGAAGAGTGGTAGTTGTTATGAGAGGACAGGACCCTGTCATTTAGAGTAGCAGGAGTGCATAGGACCTCTGACTACATAGGGGCCTCATAAGCTGAACAGAAGAAACTCTAGGCCATGCCTGGGTGTCTTAGGCATTCTTTAGCACCCTGTATGAGAAAAGTGTCAGCCTTGATCTATGATGACCAAGAGACCTGCATTCATGGATACATGTGACACTGCCCAGAATCCAGCTGGGAAAAAAATGTACAGAGGAAGTTCATTTGGAGTGATTGAGTAGCAAGTAGAATAGGAGGAAAGAGATGGCTTAGAAGCATTGCTTCCAAGAATGAGACTATCTGAAGTTCAATTTTAACTTTCTATTTCAGGAGTATTCAGTTCTTTCTTCCCCTAAATATTCATCAAACCTCTTAAACATATGAAAGTTGGTGTGGTGGACGGTATAATGTACTTCCCAGTCACCTCTTCAGTAATAAATGATTTCTTCCACCTATAGAAGTGCTATAGAACAAACTTTCAGATGATAATCCTTTCAGGATAATACTTTTAGATGATAGTGATAATTATCTTTAATGATAATTAGATGATAATCTTTTCATCTATGGAAAACTGCCTTGCTCCAGGTCATTTAAGACCACTCACTGCAAAGTTATAATATCCCGATTGACTTGCCTTAACTCAAGGCAACTCAGAAAGACCATCACAGTTACAGCTTCTGTGTTTTGGGCTGAGGCATTTGTTAGGAGTACAGCATAACTCAACTTTTACCTCTGTTCCAGCCTGCATCCTCTCTCTCCATTCCATAGGTATTGTACTCAGAGACACGCCTGAATCTATATCCTGAATGTTAATCTGTATCCCAGGATCTTCTTTCTGGAAAGCCAAATCTACAACAGCTTATGCATAAATATGTGTGTAGGAAAGGAGCTAAGTGAGAACCACATCTATAGTGAAGACAGAGGGGCTCAGCAGACACTGAGAGTCTGGAAGACTCAGCAACAATAAACTTGGAGTGAACCTGAGATTTTAAGAACATAAAGGAATGTTATCAGTGAAAATGATGAGTAAGTAACTCTAACACTTAAACAAAATCCTCAAAAATTATAAGAATCAACTTTTTTCAGAACTCTAGGAATTAATTAAAATGTTTCATCTATCTGGGGATCATTTATTTAAGAAAAACAAATGAACCTCAGTGAGAATAGTGAGCTTTGTACCACTTTAACTTGATCTGGTCACATGGTGCACTCCTTAGCTCCACAGTAGTCTTGAGAACTGGCAAGACTGTAAGATCTTATTCTTGCTAAGCTTGGGGCTCTGCACAAACAGAAAATCAGCGTGAAGAGGAGATGTCCAGCTGAATGCTGAAGGCATATCCCAACATATACACAGAACTTCTCAGCCAAGACAAAACATTATAGTTCCAGAGGTATAAAGAAATGTCTCTTCAATCACCAACTGATCACTGAACTAACCAAATACAGTCTTCAGTAGCCATACCTGACAAATAGAGACTCAGCAGAACTAGTTAATAAGAGTTAAATTTAGAATATCAACTACAACAAATAGCACAATAATAAATCATGGGGAGGGGGACTGTCCAATTCCTAGAGTCATAATTGCATTATTTAAAAATGTGTGTTTTCAGCAACAATAACAGCAACAACATACAATGACACACACAGAGAAATAAGAAACTAGGGTCCACAAACTAAGCAAAAGACATTCAACAGAAACTTATCCCTTAGGGAAGCTCAAACATTGCACTTACTTGACAAAGATTTAATCAGGTATTTTAATACACTCAAAGACTTTAAGAAATGATATCTAAAGAATTAAAGGAAACGAATGCACAAAATCAACTGCCAGTGTTGCCGGTAGGAAGCCACATTAAGTAACTAAAAAATGAAAGTAAAAGTTACTTTAAAAAGAGAATTAAAAGAAAGATGAGAATGAAGTCTCTCCAAGTAGAAAATGGCAGTGAAGCAATAGAATTTTTAAAAGAAAAAAGGGAAAAGAAAAATAAACAACAAAAAGCCCCAAAAAACCAAAACTAAAATTGAAGTTCTGGAGCCTAGTACCCCAGTGTGACATTATTGGGCAATAGGGTCAAATAATTGCAATAGATGCACTTAGGTAAGTTAAGTTAATGTCATATTGCAGCAAAATGGGACTAATTCAATATAATAGTGGCATTGCAAGAAGATGGACATAAACACAAAGAGAAATACAGGTGAAACACCATGTAGTCATTAAGGTGGAGTCTGGAGATATGCAACTGAAAAACCAAGAATAGCACAGATGGCTATCAAAACCCCTTAAACCAGATAAAGTAAAAAAAAAATAAAAGTTCCCCTATGGTTTCCAGTGGAATATAACTGCACGGACACTTTGATCTCATACTTCTAGACCTCTAAACTGTGAGGGAGCATGTTCTGATGTTTCAAATCACCCAATTTGTGGTACTCTGCTAGAAATGCCTTCAGGAGCTAAAATAAGACTCAATGTCAGATTTTCCAATGAAAATCAGAATGAATGAATTGGAAACTGGAGAGTAACTCACCTGAAACTACCAATCTGAGAAAAAGAAGAAAAAGTGAATACAGCCCAAGAAACCAGTGGGATTTTGTAAACAGACACAATAAGAGTCTTAGAACAGAGAAGAGAAAAAGGCAAGAAAGAGTATATAAAAGAATAATAGCCCAAACTTCTCCAATTTGATTTAAAAACACATTATGTACACATGCAAGAATTTCAAAGAATTCCAAATGAAATAAACTCAGAGATCCACAGCTATATATGTGGTAATCAAACTGTCAAAAGAGAAGACAAAGAATCTTGAAAACAGTATTTTAAAGAGAGAAGCAACAGATTTTGTATGTACAGAGATACACAATATACATACAATCTATGAAACTTGTGTAAGAAGAAATATAAAATCAAATTCATATAATCAAAGAAAGTGAGACAAAGAAAAACACTTTACAATGAAAAAATCTAGTCCAAATGGCTCTCCTGATGAAATCTACCAAGTGTGTAAAAAATAATCAACACCAATTTTCATACATACTCACAAAAAGTAGAGAAGACACTTCCCAACTCATTCTTTGAAACTAGTTTTATAGCTGTTATCCATTGTCCTACTTTCCATGGTTTCAGTTACTCACAGTCAATCATGGTTCAAAAACATTTGATGGAAATCTTCAGAAATAAACAATTCAATATACTATAGTATATTGTTCTATTTTATTAGCAGCTATTATCATTAATTTCTTAATGTGCTGAATATGTAAGCCAAACCTTGTAATAGATATGAATGTATAGTCAAATAAATGTGACACATTTGTATATATGAAATTCAGTAATATCCACAGTTTTAGGCATATCCTGGGATTTTGGAACACAGTCCCTGCAGATTTGAGGGAAAATTACTGTACTCTAATACAAAAAACAAAAGGAACTAGCTTTCTCTCACAGATCCAAAAGTCTTCAACAAAAACATATGCAACATCATATAAAAAAGAATTATATAGTATGAACATAAACGACTTAATTCAGGAAAATAAAATTGGTTCAATATACTGAAGCCAAGCAATAGAAACTGGGTATGGTAGTTCACATCTGTAATTTGAGCTACTCAAGAATATGATGCAGAATGGTAAGTTGAGAAATTTGAGTCTACCTTGTGCAAAATACTGAGACCCTATCTCATAAGTAAATAAATACATGTTGAAATGATTTCAGGAATGGGAGGAAGGGAGGATAAAGGAGAGGAATAGAGGAAGTGAAGTCAACTATGATATATTGTAAGAACCTTTGTAAATGTTCCAATGTACCACTGATACAACAATAATATGATAATAAAAAATAGCCAAAAAGAAAACAAAAATGTAGTAATCAAAACAGACTTCTGTTGACAAAAAACAAAACAAAAAAACCAAAGACATAGGTGAATGCAATACAATGGAAAGCCTAGACGTAAACCCACGAATCCAGAGCAAACTAATTTTCAACAATGGTGCTAAGGATATGCACTGAAGAAAGAGTACTTTTCAATAAATGGTACTAAATGACACTAGGGAAATTGTGTATCCACATGCAGAAGAATGAAACTAGACCATTTCTTACTAGTTAGAAAAATCAACTCGAAATCATTTAAAGGCAAAAATGTAAGACCTAAACCTGTGAAAGTACTAGAAGAAAACAGAAGAAGAACATTTCAGGACATTGGAATATGCAAAGATTTTTTGTACAAGACCCAAAGAGCACATGAAACAAAGCAAAAATAAACAAATAGGATTACATATAACCAAAAATGTCATGCATAGCAAATGAATCAATCATCAGAGAAACGAGACAATGAGCAATAGAAGATATTTTCAGACTGTGTATTTGACAAAGTTTTAATATCAAAATTATATAAGGAACTCTGAAGTAAGTTTCAAAACAACAACAAAAAATCCAACCAAACAACAAAAAAAACTAAAAATGGTCAATGGACTTAAACAGTGCTCAAAAGAAGACATAAAAATGGCCAAGAGCTATATGAGAAAATGCTCACCATCATGAATACTCAGGGAAATGTAAATGAAAACAATAACTTACTTCATTCTAGCAAAAATGACTCCTATCTAAAAGACAGAAGATATTAAATGCTGATGAAGTTATGGGGAAAAATACATGGAAGCAGCTTATGTGTTTATCAACTAATAAACTTATAAGGAAACTATAGTATATACACAGAATGGAATACTATTCAGCCATAGAAAAGAATGATTTTTCCTTTTTACAATTTATTTTTTATTAGACAAAATATATATCCAAAAAAAAGATTAACAAAAATAAAGTTAATCCATTTAATATATGATAATAAAAATTATTATCTCAGTAGAAGTAGAGCAATTATTGACAAAAATCTAATATCATTTAATGATTTAAAAAACAAAATTAAAAGAGAACTAGGAATAGAAAAGAATGTTCTCAAACTAAAAATGAGCATTGACAAAAAGCTCACAGGTAGGGATGGGTGAAGAGGATTGAAGTAGATGTTAGACAGATAGATAGATAGATAGATAGATAGATGACAGATAGATGGCATAAGGAAATCCACAAAATATTGTTTGAGAATGGGGGAGGAGGAAGAGGAGTGGAGAATATAATACAGCAGGTGAACTTCTTCAATGTACACTGCACACATCTATGCAACTATCACAATGAAAACAAGTGTATGCTAACAAAAAATGATCAAAAAACCCTCATAGGTCCTATTTAGCAGTGAAAATTTTAAATATTATCCAAGATCATGTGCAGCGAAGGATGTATGCTTTCATCATTTTTATTCAACATCGAACTGGACATTCTAGCAAAGGCAGTTACACAAGAAAAGTATATAATCACCGAAATTTACAAGAAAAAATAAAATTATATCTATTCACAGATGACACGACCTTACACATAGAAAGCCATAAGGAATCCGCAAAAAAAATTTCTTTAAAGCTAACAACTGAGTTCAGCAAATTGCAGTAAAAAAGATCAGCTTAACAAAATCTGATGTATTTCTAGACGCTATCAATGAACCATCTGAAAATGAAAAATTATATTTACAATAACATCAAGCTGGGTGTGAGGAAGCATGCTTATAATCCTAGCACTTGGGAAGCTGATGCAGAAGAATGGGGATTCTGAGGACAGCCATGGCTACATAGCGAGACCCTGCCTCAAAAACAAACACACAAAAAACCCAACTACAATAGCATCAAAAGGTAATAGCATATGTAATTATAAACTGCTATAAAAAGGAAGTTAAAAACCTGTACACTGGAACTATAAAATATTGCTTTTAAATAAAGAAAACCCAAATAAGAGGAAATACATTTCTTGTTTATAATCAAAATATTTAATATTGAAACAATAGCTCCACAATTGACCTACAGCTCAGTGTAATATATCTATTACAGTATTACATTGAGAAGTTGACAATTTCAATCCTAAAACTTTTAAGAGGAATTGACAATTTGGTCCTAAAACTCTTTTAAGATGAATTTACAATTCAGTCCTAAAACTTATGAAGTACAAGAAACAGAATAGCCCAAAGAATCTTGAAATAGAAGGAAAAAGTGAGAGATCGTACACTTGTCAATTTTAAAACATATTATAAATTTATAGTTATCAATCAAGCATGGTAGTGGAATTAAAGTAAACATAGAGTACTAGACTAGAAATAAAAGAGTCACAAAATCAGTCTATACAACTATGACAATTAATTTTTAACAAGGATGCCAAGACCCTTGAAGAGAAAAAAGACAGTCCTTTCAAAAATGGTGCTGAGTAAACTGGATATTTACATGTAAAATAATAAAGTTCATACCTCATTCCCTATACAAAATTACCTTAAAATGGATCAAAAATTAATATGTAACAGATAAATAATTAAACTCTTAAACACATAATTAAATACTCATTTACTTGGATTAGACACTGGTTCCTTAAACCACAAGTAACAAAAGAAAAACTTAGATGAATTAGAATTAATGAAAATTAGAAACTTTTGTTCCTCAAAGTACATATAAAGAAACTGGAATGATAATCCACAAAATTAGAGAAAACTTGGAAATCTTATATTTAATTAGAGACTAGATTCTAGCAAAAATAAAGAACTCTTACAACTCAACAAAAATTACAATCTAAACAAAAATTGGGCAAATAATTTGAATAGAAATTTCTCCAAAGAAAATATACAAATGGGAACTATACATGAAAAGTTGTTCAACATTATTAGTCATAAACAGAAAGGTAAATCAAAACCACAATGAACAGATTTTTTAGCAGTACTGGGCACTGAAGTAGACAAAAATTTCACACCCTTTACAATGGCTATACTTTTTGTTACATGAGGACTACACATTGGAGAAGATGCGGAGAAACTGAGCCCTTCAAAATTGATAGTATCAATCTAAAAGGCTAAGACATTGTGGAAAATACATTGCTAGTTTCCCAAAAAAACTAAGCATAAATTTACTGTAAGCAGAAATTCTAATCCAAAGCATATACGCAAGAGAACTGAAAAAATATATTTATCCAAAAACTTATACATGATTTTTGACAATAGTTTCATCCATAATAGCCAAAACTCAAATGTCTACCAACTAAAGAACAAGTAAACAAAAGTGGTAGAGTTGTATAATAGGATATTTTTTCATCCATAAAAAGAAGCTATGTACTGATACATTCTACAACATAGATTAACTTTGAAAACATGCTGAGTCTAGTTTCAAAAGACCACATGCATAATTCCATTTATGTGAAGTATCCAGAACAGGCAAATCAAGAGAGAAAAGAAGTGGAGCAACCGGGAATAACTGCTAATGGGCACAGGGAGTATTTCTGGGTGATGAAAGTGTTGGAGAATTAGATAGATGTGATGCTTGCATAATTTTGTGTGTACTAAAACATCACTGAGCTATATTCTTTGAAATGGTGAATTTCATAGTATATGAATTATATATCTATTGAAAACAGAACATGGGCAATGTTTACAAATTAAAGAAATGGTGGGTTATAAACCTCAGGTGACGTGAATTTCTTTGAAATTATGATGTTGATTTTGGAGGAATTTCAGATTTCCCTATTCTAGTCATAGATGAATGAATTATTGGTTTGTGGTCCACATCAAAATGACTTAAATAAAAATAGAGTGGAAATAAGAGTCAGTCAAACTTACCTGTTTTGTTTGCTCTGTAACTTGGAATCAGCTCAAGAAGCTGATTAGCATCTACTACCTGGAAATCAGTAAAGGGAAATATATTTAAATTGTAAGAAGAAACTAAACTATCTTAATTTTATAGATAAGGAAATTTGGATTGTGTAGATTATCTATATACTCAAAGTGAAAGACATGGCAGAGGGCAAAGCTAGGATTTCTTACAGCATTTACAACTTAATCCACCTGAATTAAGGCCTGGTTATGGCTATAGTACATGGTCTAGACCATGCTATTAGTATCAATGTATATAGGCAAATGAGACAGTTTGGACATTTGTAAGATGTACAGATAAGTACACATCGTAAGATGTACACCAAACATATTACAATATGATAAACACAGCAGGATTCCTCAATTTATATTTAATGAACCACAAAGTGTGGACAACAGCACTACTGAAGAAAAGCCAATCACAAAAGGAATTTCTCTACCTGGAGGAACTTCATAGCTCCCTCTCAGGGAATGCAGCTTGCTGTTCTGTTCTCCTTTGGCTTAAAGGTGGAGATTTTGGCGTAGGTCGCTTCGTTTAATAGACGTTTATAAGCCAGTGTTCTATGGCATTTGATTCTTTCCTCAAAGAAACACATGTGCATATTAATAAAGCATTAAATTCAGGCAACTTGAGAATTCATGGTTTTGTTAAACAATTCTAGAATAAATATAATTTTGGAAGTCTGACTCCAGTCAGTTTTCATTTACTGTTCTGCTTCAAAGCCCACAGAGATGTACAAAGCAGTTTATGAGAACTTTGCTCCACTTTCACTATGTTAAATGAGGCTTACTCTCAGTAATTATTACCCACTACAATTCATTATTATTTATCTGCTCTTAGGAAGTTTTACGGGTATTTTAATGGGAATTATAGGAGAAGGGTTTTCTAGACATTGTCAAACAGATTCTTAGCTGTGCAAGGGTATGCAGAGAATTTCACCTGTGGTGGCTTTGCCTTGCAGAGTGTTTTGTCATCTCCACTCTAGCATTCTTCCTGCCCTCAGTAAAACACTCCCCATCCTCCAACACACACAACAGGCACAATGCAGAGGAATGCTTTGGTGGCCTGGGTTCTTTGGAAAGTTTTTGTTTTCTATACAACTCAATTTGGTGGTTGTTTTCCTTGCTTGGCTTTATTTGCTTGATTTCCTTCCTCCTCCTCAAATTCTATTTGCCTTTTTTGCTACTGTAATTCTGAATTCCAGAAAATATACAGAATGGTAGCTTTCTTGTATGATTGATAAGGATAACTCAAGTAGGTTTTGTAAAAGAAAACTATGTCTCTCTGATTGTCAAAAGTAACCAGAGACATTAATAAAAGAATGAAGGAAAGTAACTTTGTAAACTAATATACTTGAATTCTTAAAAGCTTTCCACATAAGTTGCCACATAGGGAACCTCACAGAAAGTAAATAGCTGTGGGCTAAGAGAGAGTTGGACTGAATGAAAAGCTAGAGAAACAACAGGTTCAGGAGAGAGAGCTTCTCTGAGGCACAGAAGAGGATAGTCAGCATTCCAGAAAGTTAATATTGGAAGTGCCAATAACTTATCCCAAAAGGAAAGGGAAGACCAAATCCCTTCACATTAATATGTCACAAGTCACTGTTTGAAAGAGCAGAATACTTCAAACACCTATGCTGGGGCCTTAATGCAATATAATTTATTTTCAATTGTTATTTGTGCTACAGATATCATACAACAGGGTAATATAGTTCAGGTACTCAGTAACATTTGAAACAGAAACTGTCTAGAGCCAAGTGCTGCTTGGTGTTCACTATAAGACTGTTCTAAACGTAAGTTCCAAATGCAACATGAATGCATTGGACAATCAGAGGCTTCCAAGTAATAAAAGAAAAAACAAAAGTAGAAAATGGCAACACATGAAGACACTGAGATTTAGTTGACCATAAAGATAAAAATGCTGGTTTTCCAAGTCTGTTAAATTTAGAAATATAGGTATATCACCTAACTGTTGAAACTGAGAAATGTCACATTAAAAAATTCCAGAATCAATGGGCAGACTTATCTGCCTGTGATCATTCTTGGAAATCATGATCAACACACATGAGACCCTGGAGTTAACTATTCACTTTGTCTTTGCATTCTACAAATATGGGCTTTAAGACATTTGCTGTGGGATTAGCTTATACTGTAAGTGATCTGTTTAATCATTCTTAGTTTGTCATTATGTCCTAATAATTGGGGCCTTAATAGAAGGTTGAATCTTATCAAGAGCATGTTAAACTCCCTTCAACATTTAAAACAAACACTTGGCAATTATGTATAGTATTAATGGCAATTATGTATAGTATTAATGAAACCAGGGGAGATACACAGAATAGACTTCAAATTTTAAATGGTTTCTGGCTGAAACAGCTAGGGCTATGTCATTCATCCTTTCTTTAAATCACCTAAGAAGTTGAAGAAGGTGATGAAAGCTCAGAGAAAATTTAGAAATACTAAATCTATTGATGTCAGATTCTGGGAGGAGTTTTTACTAAATTTAGAAGTGGATATGTATTCAGGAAAAAGTATTCACTTCACCTCCTAGTGTACTAAGAAATGTCACAGTGTACCACCAGCACAACAATGAGAAAAGGGATTAAATGAAATGACAATCAGGGTCTTGAAAACAACAAAAACAAATGACATAAAAATAATTACAAGGGATATATGTTACCAATTTGGGGCTATATTAAAAGAAAATAGTTCATAACCTCATCATAATCTTACTGGATACAAATGTGCTTTCTTACTTGACAAGCTTCTTCCTGGCAAAAATCATCCTTAGTGTTGGCTCTGTGGTTGAGCCCAGAGTTGTTTTAAGAGTAATATATCATTTTTCCATACTTAACAATAGACCCAAATTTTTGTTGAAACTTTGTGAAAATTATTTATTTTGTTTCCCCACACTATGTAGAACATACTTTGCATACAGAAATTATTAGATAAATGTTATTTGAGTTAACTGAATTGCAGAAGGATTAAGGAAAAGGGACATACCTAGCTTTTCTTACCTATTTCTCTTAATTTCATTATCCAAAGCTCTATGTAAAATATTTATTCCAATAATTAAAAAATTAGTAAGAGCTTGATTTGTGAGGAATATTGACCATTCTAGACACTATGACTTTCTTTCTCTTTATTTGTCATTCTTTGAATACTGTACTCATAGAGTGAGCTGCTGGACTCAGTTTGAATGTTTACCTGAATATGAGCCCCTCAAGGAACTTTGTACCTTCTATTTCTTTTTTTTTTTTTTTGGCAGTACTGGGTTTGAACTCAGGGCCCCATGCTTCCTAGATAGGTACTCAACCACTTGAGCCACTCCGTCAGCCTACTTTGTACCTTTTTGATGAAAGATTCTTAGTTTGGGCTCTATGAGGGTGCCTGGGTGAACTTTGAGAACAATATTAATTGTTCTGACTCATGATGAATACATGATAGCTTTCCATTTATTTGTGTCTTCTTCAATTTCTTTCACCAAAGAAAGAAGTATGTAATAGTACTGTAAATGTGATGGTTTCCTTGATTTATTATTCAAATAATTGGTTATTAGCATATGTAAATATTATTATTATGCTAGTTTTTTTGCCTATGATCTTACCAAATTTATTTATCAGTTGTTTTTGGTACATTCTCTAAAATTTTCTATACATAAGATCAGGTCATCAGGAAACAATTTCACTTCTTCCTTTCCTATTTGGATGCCTCTTGTTTCTGTATCTTGATTAACTTCTCTGTTTAGGACTTCCAGTACTACACTAAATAACAGCAAAAAGTGTGAACATCCTTCTCTTGTTCCTGTATTGGAGGACAAATTTTATTTATTTATTTATTTATGGCAGTATTGGGATTTGAACTCAGGGCCTTATATTGTTGGGCAGGCACTCTATCTCTTGAAGCACTCCACTAGCCCTTTTGTGTGTTGGGTATTTTCAAGATAAGGTATTAAGAACTATTTGCCTGGGCTTGCCTCAAACACAATCCTCCTGATCTCTGCATCGTGAATAACAAGGATTATAGGTATGAGCCACTGATGCCCAGTAAAAGGACAAATTTTAAACATTTCACCATTGAGTATGATGTCAGCTATGGGTTATTCAGGTATTGACTTTCTTGTGGTGAAGTATATTATTTCTATACTTTTATTATTAGAAGGTTTAATCATAAATGGATGCTGAATTTTGTCAAAACCTTTTCTGCATCTATTAAGATAATCATGTGGGTTTTAATACTTTATATAGTTAATATGGCATATCACATTCATAAACTATACTTAATCATAGTTAATGATCTTTTAAAAATGTGTTGTTGAGTAGGGTTTATGAGCATTTTGTTGAGGATATTTGAATCTATGTTCATTATTTCTGTAGTTTCTTTATCTTGCTTTGACACCAAAGTTATATTAGCTTCTTAAAATGAGTTTGGAAGTATTTCCTCCTCTTCAATTTTTGTCATTTTTTTATTGGTAAGTATTAATTATACAAAGGAAATTCATTGTGATATTTCCATACATTCGTATAACGCACTGTGAACAAATTCACCCCCTCTGTTATTCTTATCACCCCCTCCCATTTTAAACAGTTTTAGGGAGTTTCACTATTATATTTTTATACATGCAGAGGAGATACTTAATCATGTGCAAACACCCTCTTTTCACACTCACCCCTCTCACTGGTTCCCATCCACAAACATTTCTCCTGTTTTACACATTTTTAGGTCGATGTTATACAAATGAGAAAGAACAGGCAATATTTGTCTTTCTCACTCTGACTTATTTTGCTTAATTGATGTATCCCAGTTTCATCCATTTTCCTACAAATGACATAATATCATTCTTCTTTATGACTGAACAATACTCTATGTGATATAGAAAATACCACATTATCCATTCACCAGTTGGTGAACCCCTAGGCTAATTCCACAGCTTGGCTATTGTGAATAATGTTGCTATAAACATGAGCATGCAGATATCTCTATTGTATGCTGGCTTACCTTCCTTACAGCCTTGGTTTGACCATCCAAGACCAAGACCTCTCCAGTATGAGAGGAGTTGATGACACATAATCCAGTCACCAAAAGTTAATGACACACAGGACTGACCCCAATAAAAGTGTAAGGTCTTGTGATTATTGAGCTTGGCCACCCTCCTACCTGAAGAATGCACTTTTATTCTGATTTTGTTTTGCTTTGCATTAATAAACCTGTTTCTGTTTAGGTCTCCTCTATGTCTGTCCTTAACTTTGTTTTCTGACAAAGACCAAGAACATTCTCACCCTTAAGACCTGGTGACTTGGATCTGGTAACATATTTTGATGAGACAAGCCAGGAGACTAGAGGAGACTCATAGGCAGAAGCAAGTGATTTTATTTTTCTCTGATTCTGATAAGCCTACCTGATTCCTTATCAATATGTGGGGAACACCTTTTTAGGTTTACTCTCTCATTACAGACTATTATCTTACAAAACTTGCACAACAGTGAAGATTTTTATCTTCCTCTGTCCTATTTCTAGAAAGACCACATAACTATTCATCAGTTTGTCTTTTACAACCTAAAGTGTAAGTGCTTTGTGAATATTCTCACATTCTTCCTTCTTCTTGCTTATACTAAAATAATTTTTGCTGTTCAAGGTCATTTGCAAATTGTGTTGTCTTACTTAGCCAGCCCTACCTGTATGGAACTCTTAAAATCATGTATAAGTATGTGTGTGTGGGAGGGGGAGATGTGTAAAGCCACCCATTTAAAAATCCAAGTAATAGAAAAGTTTGTAGTATCTGCATCTGTGTGTGGGCAGGTGATCTTTATTTGTTTCATTTTGTCATAAATATACTTTGGGTTAGAAAAAATTAAGTCAAAAAGGAACTAGTAAGTAAAGATAAAGAGGTACAAAAAAGTTTATAAAAATGAAAGTGTTTCTTGGATAAAAAGGGATTTTAAATATAAATAAGATTTTTTTTTTCCTGAAAAGCAAGGAATTGTTCTAAAATGGAAACAGAGAAACAAGGACAAAATGAGAAGGCCAATAGCATGTCACAAAAGGATTGTGTTAGGATTTGTGCTGAGATGCAATCAATGGAATATGGCAAGGCATGAGGAGGTAAGAAAGTTATAAGTAAGAAGACATTTTCTAGATAAAATAGTATTTACATGGTGAAAAGCAAGTTTGTCTTAAAAATAAAAGCTTGTTCCAAAATGGAAATGGCCAGGTAAAGACAAAACCAAGATGGTAAAGCCTGTTGCAGAAGGATGTGGTAGAATTGATAGGAAATCCAGTACTGTCTTGATAGGTTATGAAAAGCTCTAAAGCTAGAACAGCACTTTACCAAGGCAAAAGGAGATTATGAAATGCATGTCACATGTGTGATACCTCCTCACTACTCAACAGAAGCAGAGGATTTCATGGCATGGGATGGGAGCCACTCTCTAGACCTTACCTATAAGGTTTTAAAAAATGGAAAAAAAAAACCCACATACAAAATGAATTTTAAAATCTGATGCAGTCCAACTGTCAATCTAGAGCTAAGAAGTGGTGGTTGGGCAGTATTCTCTAGAAACATCCCTCTAAACCCCAGCAAAGCAGGGATATCATAAAAGTACATCATTGATCTCCTCTCTGAGATGACCTTCTCTCCTCTCTAGGAGTATGTTTATGCTTTTCTTAATAAACTTTGCTCTGCCTTTCACTATGAGTCACATCTTGCTTGAACTCTCTCACTGAAACACAAGAAACAAAGACCCCCAACTGGAACTTCTGGTAACAATCTCTCATGGCCATCTCCTATCCATACACTGTGGCAGGTTGTGCCAATACTATCTGAGCCATGATTGATCTTTGTTTTCAAGCCCTGAGAGTAACTCAGTATCAAATAGGCCTTCTTTCAAGACAGCATCTTGGTGTAGATCTCACAGGTGAGGGAAGTGGCAGAGTTTCTTTCTTTACTGAGGATAGTCTTCCACACAAGAGCAGTCACTCTGCTCTGGTTTAAGGCTTGCTGGAGGTATGGATTTGTCCTACAGGTAGAATGACCAGTCATCACCATGTCTGGCTTACCTTGTGATAGGTCTTCAGCTTCTGCTCTCCCTCCTACAGAGACTGAATGGGCATAAAACTGTTTGTTGCTTTTCTCTGTTGCCTCAGTTTCTCTTGGCTTTTGTGCTGTTGTGCCACCTCTTTTGTAGTTCCCAATACTCTTTATCTCCTTCTCTTTTCAGAATATCTCTCTCCATTGTTAGCCTGACTGTCCTCATTCACAGAGTCCAAATGTTATATACTTCTAACACGCTGTCTTGCCTTGCCTCCTCCTTTTCAATTTTTTAGAAGAATTTGAAGAGGGTCAGTAGTAGTTCTTCTGCAAATGTTTCATGGACTTCAGTAGTGAAGTCATCCAGTCCTGGGCTATTTTTTGATGGAAGACTTTTTATTATTGATTCAATTTCTTTATCCATTACTGATATGTCTAGATTTTTCTATTTTTTTCATGATACAATCTTGGTAGTTTGCAAGTTTCTAGGAATTCATCCATTTCTTCAGGGTTATCTAATTTGTTGGCATATAATTCTTCATCGTAATCTCCTATGATTCTTTGTATTTCTGAATATCAGTTATAATGTCTGCTCTTTCATTTCTGATATCTTTTAAGAGTTTTTTCATTTAATACTGGGGTTTAAACTTAGGCCTAACCCTTGCTAGGCAAGTGCTCTATCACTTGAGCCAAGCTCTTGGTATTGGTCTTTCTTTTTTGTTTTTTTTGTTAGTTTTACTAAAGGCTTATCAATTTTGCTTATCTTGAAAAAACAGCTTTGGTTTAATTGATTTTCCTAGTCTTTATTTTAATTATTTTATTTCAGGTCTGAACTTTATTTCCTTCATTATGTTAAGTTTGTGCTTACTTTGCTCTTTTTCTAGCTTCTTGAGTTGCAATACTAATTTGTTTATTTGAGCCTTACTTCTTATTCTCCTTCTCTTCTTTCTTCTTTTAGCTGAGATGTCTAGTGTTACAAACTTCCCCCTCAGGACTGCTTTTGCTATAAGTTAACTGTAATTACATTTTTATTTGTCCCAACACATTTTAATTTTCCTTTTAATTTCTTCATGGACCCTAGATTATTCAAAGTATATTGATTAACTTTCAAATATTTGAATTTTTCTCAGTTCATCTTATTATTAGTTTCCAGTTGCATGACATTCTGATTTTAAAAGATTCTTAATATGACTTTAATCTTTTTAAATTTCTTGCATATTTTGTGGTCTAAAATGCATTCTACCCTGGAGAATATTTGGAATGCACTTGAGAAAAAAGTGTGTTCTTTTCTTGTTGAATGGAATGTTCTGTAAATGACTATTACATCCATTTCTTATAAAATGTAGTTCAGGTCCAATGTTTTCATATTGATTTTCTGTCTGATGATTTGTCCAAAGTTGAGGATGCAATATTAAAGTCTCTTACTATTACGGTATTACAGTCTATCTCTTCCTTCACATTTTTTAATGAACTATAGAAATGATCCCTGAAGATATAGTCTTTCCCTTCACATTTTAAAATATTTGATTTATATATTTAATTATTCCAGTACAGGGTTCATGTATATTTATAATTGTTCTATGCTTATGATGAATTGAATCCTTTGTCATTGCATAATGATTTTATCTCTTTTTACAGTTTTTGACCAAACTGTATTTTGTCTGATATAACTTTCTCTCTTTGTGTTTTCATATTTCAAAAAAGATATTTGTGAAATATCTTTTCTCATATCTTCATTTTCAGTACATTTGTGTCCTTAAAGGTGAAATAAGTCTCTTGTAGGTAGCATATAATTGGGTTTCATTTCTTTTTTTTACATCCATCCATTAAGTCTTTTGATTACAGAACTTAATGCATCACTTTCAAAGTAGTTATTGATGGGTGGGTCTCACTACTGCTGTTTTGTTAACTGTTTTCTAGTCAATTTGTAGATAGCCTGTTGATCTCTTTTTTCCTTCTTTTGTGGTTTGATGATATTCTATAGTGATATGCTTTAACTCCTTTCTCTTTAGCTTTTATGTATCTGCTAAAAAGTAGTACCCTCTACTACCTATGAAGCTTACATAAATTATCTTGTACTAATAACAGATGATTTCAATATATTGTAGTGTATTACTGTTAATACCTTCTGTCTCTCCCTCCTTTATTATTAGCTTATTCAGGTGTGTATATTATGTGTATTCAGATATATATATATATATATATATATATATATATATATATATAAAATCATCCTAAAATGTTATATACATTTAAATGATAGTAGTATGTAGCTCAGTGGCACAGCACTTAGATACCATGTCTTGGGTTCAACACCCAGTACTCTAAAAACAAAAGAAATAGAAGTAGATGTCTCTGGAAGGTATGTAACACAAGATATTTCTTTTTTTCATTTAATTATATTTTTCTCCCTTTCTAAAATATATTGTTCATGAACTTATGAAGATATATTCTACATAATTAAATGATAGTCCAAAAAGGTAGAATATTTGTTAACAAAGTTTATATTTATATAAAAAGAGCACATTGATCTTACTTATTTATTAACATTTATCATTTTACATTTCTGATAAATTAAATGGATATATATGTAGATTTACAAAAATATACTTGACATAATAAACAATGGTATTGCATTTATGTATAGAAAAAAGAATATTCATTCCTCAAAATTTATTGTTAGGTTATGATTCCAATCTCCCAAAAGGTCTATTTATAACACTATACAAGGACTGGAGGTGGTGACTCAAGTGGGTAGAGTGCCTGCTTTGCAGGAGTGAAGGCCTGAGTTCAAAACCCAGTCCCACCAAAAAAACAGAGAAAGATACAAAATTAGATACAATTATGATAAAAGCTATGTGATAAAAAATAATGTTTTAGCTTGGCCATGAGAAAAATTAAAACATATACAAGTAGAGAATTATTTTCATATAAAAGGTCAAAACTCATTCAAGATGGCAGCTTGAGGGAGGAATCAGAAAGCATGCTTCCTAAAGTAAACTCTTGGAGAGATGCTGGAGATACACCTGGCAGGAAAAACCACCAAGAAGAGGCAAAACTCCAACAACTCCACACCCCCAGCCCACACATAGCATCCCCCTGCAACCTTAAATGGAGAAACAAGGAGGGCTCCCGCACTGCCAGATGCCAGCTCCTGACCTGCTTGGGAGACCACCAGGTGAGCAAACAAGTGGCACATGGTACTCCCTGATATAAATCAGCATAGCACCCTGGACAGGCTGACTCCCACCCAGGGGGGAAAAAAATGAATAATAAACAAGCAGCTGAAAAAAATAAAAAAGACATGTACCAAAGAGGGCAGGGTGCCCTAAACTCCGTAGAGTGGGGGAGGAGAACTCCCTCACACAAACTGTAAACAAGCCAGCCAGAGAAGGCAGGAGTGGTGGCCTCAGCCCAGCAATCTTGGAGTGGAGAAAGCTTGTAACAGTGGCTGTTGTGTGGAAAGTTCCACTGGAGAGGAGGGGAGGGGCACTCCCCAACATGAACTGTAAATAAATAAGCCAGCCAGAGAAGGCAAGTATGGCGCCACCTCTCCCAATGTGCTTGGAGAGGAGAAGGCTTCCAATGGAGGCTAAAGTGTGGTACACTCCACTGGAGAGGGGAAGGAAGAGCACCTCCCCAAGTGAACTCTAAATAAAAAAGGACTGCAATTGCAGCAGGTGGGTAGGACTGTATACTGGAGAAAACAAAAAGGGCATGCATCCAGGAGAACTTTAAATAAACAAAGCCAGCAGGGCTAGGTGAGTCTAAAACTCATTCCTGAGATCTTCAATAAATAAAGCCTGCAGCAGCGCTGGCTGACAGTAGGTAGCAAGTGAGCTGTAGCCTCACATAGACATTCACAATGCTGCCTCCAGACTCCTTTTTTTTTCCCCCTTTGATGAGACAATGACAGAACTACTACTCAAATACCAACACCAGGACTGGATGCTGAAGGACTAACACCAAATCTATTAAGACTGAAACTTTATTGCATTTGAACTTTGGAAATTTTATTTTTCTTTCTTTCTTTCTTAATTTCTACCTTTATTTTTTATCCTCTGTCTCTCTAATGCTTGTTTAACTCACTGTTGATTAGTACACTATCTCTTCCTGTTTATTTCTTCGGCTCTGTTTTTTTGTTTTTTCTTTTTCCCTTTTTCTGTACCTTCTTTGATTTCCCTCTCCTCTCACCCTTCCATTCTAGATATCATCATTATTACTATTACAAGCTAGACAATACTGAATTACACACACTACAGGGACAGTAACAGTAGCAAGGGGAAGAATGGGAAAATGTAAAAAAGAGGGAAATTATTTTCTCCCCAATAATAAATTAGTACAGGAGCCAGAGGGAAATGAAGAAAACAGATATCCAGATCCAGACTCCAACAAAATGAAGGATAAACTATGCCAAAAACCCAATGAAACCCACAAGAACAATCTGAAAGAAAAAAAATCCTGCAAGTAATCAATGAGAATTGTATGGAGATGATACTGGATATGGTCAACCATAATGTACATGAGACACTCAAGATATTTTAAGACAACAAAAATAGAGAATTTGAGAAAACACAAGAACAAATAAAACAAGCTATAGAAGCACTGTATAAACACTAAAGTGAAACAAAGAACACAATAAATGAAGAGATAAATGAACTCAGGATGAAAATGGACAATATTAAAGAGGAAGTAACTCAGAATATGGAAAACCTCAGAAAAAAGAATGAAACAGAAATGCAAAACAAAATGGAGAGCCAATCCAGCAGACTAGAACAAGCAGAAGACAGAATCTCAGAACTCAAGGATGAAATGGTAATTAAATGAAAAACTGAAGAACTATTAGTTCAACAACTCAAGATGTGTGAAAAGAAAATGCAAGAACTCACCGACTCCATGAAAAGACCAAACCTGAGAAAAATGGGCACTGAAGAAGGAGAAGAAGTGCAAGGAAAAAGAATGTTTAATATATTCAACAAAATAATAACAGAAAATTTCCCAAATCTAGAGAAAACTATGCCCATACAGGTACAGGTAGCCTCCAGAACACCAAACAGACTTGACCAAAATAGAACTACCACATGACATTGTCTTTAAAACAAGTACAGAGACTGGAAATATTGAAGGCTGTAAGACAGAAAAAACAAATAACATACAAAGGTAAATCCATCAAAATCACAGCAGACTTTTCAACAGAAACATTAAAAGCAAGAAGAGCTTGGGGTGAGGTCTTCCAGGCACTGAATGAAAATAACTTCAACCCTAGGATACTCTACCCAGCAAAACTATCATTCAAAATAGAGCAAAAGAAGTCTTCCATGATAAGAAGAAACTAAAACAATGTATGACCACAAAGCCACCACTACAAAAGATTCTTCAAGGGATTCTGCACACAGAAAGTGAAACCCAACATACCCATGAAAGGGCAGGCAGCACGAAATTACAGGAAAAGAAAAAGCAAGAAAGTAGGGAGTAACATCAACTAAGCTACACACAATCAAACCCTCAAACAACTGAGACAACTAAATGACAGGAATCACCACAGACCTATCAGTACTAACACTTAATGTTAACAGATTAATTTCCCAGTGAAAAGCACCATTTGATGAACTGGATTAAAAAGGAAGATCTAACAATTTGTTGTTCACAGAGACCTATTTCATAGATAGAAATAAGCATATGCTTAGGATGAAAGGCTGGAAGAAGCTTTACCAAGCCAATGGCTCCTGAAAACAGGCAGGAGTAGCAATACTTATCTTGGACAAAGTAGACTTCAAACCTACATTGATAAAACGAGATAAAGAAGGACATTCTATGGTAATAAAAGGGGAAATAGACCAAAAGGAAATAACAATTATCAACCTATATGCACCCAATGTCAATGCACCCAATTTCATGAAACATACCCTGAAGGACATAAAAAAGCATACATTAACTCCAACACAGTGGTAGTGGGAGACTTTAACACCCCACTATCATCATAGATAGGTCATCCAAACAAAAAATCAATAAAGAAATCCTAGACTAAAATATACCATAGCTCAAATAGACCTAGCTGATGTCCACAGAACATTTCAACCAACTTCTAACCAATATACATTTTTCTCAGCAGCCTATGGAACCTTCTCCAAAATAGATCATATCCTAGGGCACAAAGCAAGCCTCAGCAAATATAAGAAAATAGAAATTATACCATGCATTCTATTTGACCACAATGCATTAAAACTAGAACTCAACAAAAAAATAAAAGCAAAAAACATGCAAACAAGTTGAAACTGAACAAATCATTATTTAATGAACAATGGGTCATTGATGAAATAAAGAGGGAATTAAAAGGTTCTGGGAAGCCCATGAAAATGAAAACACAACCTACCAGAACCTATGGGACACAGCAAAGGCAGTCCTGAGAGGAAAGTTTATAGTCATGAATGCATATACTAAAAAGACTGAAAAATCTCAAAACAATGATGTAATGATACATCTCAAACTCATAGAAAAACAATAACAAGCAAATCCCAAAACAAATAGGAGAGAAATAACAAAAATAAGAGCTGAAATCAATTAAATAGAAATAAAAAAACATACAAAGAATTAATGAAACAAAAAGTTGGTTCTTTGAAAAAATAAACAAGATCAATAGACACCTGACAAACCTGACTAAAATGAGGAGAGGAAAAACCTAAATCAGTAAAATCAGGAATGCTAAAAGGGAGATAACAACAAACACCAAGGAAATCATCAGAGACTACTTTGAGAACCTATATTCAAACAAATTTGAAAATCTTGAAGAAATGGACAGATTTCTAGATACTTTTGATCATCCAAAAAAGAACCAAGAGGAAATTAATCACCTGAATAGATCTATAACACCAAATGAAATTGAAGCAGCCATCAAGAGTTTCCCCAAAAAGAAAAGTCAAGGAACTGATGGATTCTCTGCTGAATTCTATCAGACCTTTAAAGAAGAACTGATACCAACTCCTTAAACTGTTCCATGAAATAGAAAGTGAAGGAGAACTGCCTAACATGTTTTATGAAGCCAGTATTGCACTTATCCCAAAACCAGGCAAAGACACCTCCAAAAAAGGAGAACTACAGGCCAATCTCCTTAATGACCATTGATGCAAAAATCCTCAATAAAATAATGGCAAACTGAATTCAACAACACATCAAAAAGTTCATTCACCACGATCAAGTAGTCTTCATCCCAGGAATGCAGGGGTGGTTCAACATATGAAAATCAATAAACATAATAAACCACATTAACAGAAGCAAAGACAAAAACCATGTGATCATCTCAATAGATGCAGAAAAAGCCTTTGATAAGATTCAACACCATTTCATGATAAAAGCCCCAAGAAAACTAGGAATAGAAGGAAAGTACCTCAACATTATAAAAGCTATATATGACAAACCTACAGCCAGTATTACACTTAATGGTGAAAAACTGAAACCATTCCCTCTAAAATCAGGAATGAGACAAGGATGCCCACTATCTCCACTCCTATTCAACATAGTACTGGAATTCCTAGCCAGAGCAATTAGGCAAGAAGAAGGAATAAAAAGAATACAAATAGGTAAAGAAACTGCCAAAATATCCCTATTTGCAGATGACATGATCCTATACTTTAAAGATCCAAAAAATTCTACTCAAAAGCTCCTAGATACCATCAATAGCTATAGCAAGGTAGCAGGATATAAAATCAGCATAGAAAAATCATTAGCATTTCTATACACTAATAATGAACAAACTGAGAAAGAATATATTTACAATAGCCTCAAAAAAAATCAAATACCTAGGTGTAAACTTAAAAAAGCATGCTAATGACCTCTACTAGGCAAATTATAAACTTCTGAAGAAAGAGATTGAGGAAGACTACAAAAGGTGGAGAGATCTCCCATGCTCATGGATTGGTAGAATTAACATAGTAAAAATAGCTATACTCCCAAATGCAATCCACATGTATAATGCAATTCTGATCAAAATCCCAATGACATTCATCAAAGACATTGAAAAATCTACCATTAAATTTATTTGGAAACACAAGAGACCATGAACAGCCAAGGAAATATTCAGCATAAACAACAATGCTGGATGTATCACAACACCTGACTTCAAACTATATTACAAAGCAATAGCAATAAAAACAGCATGGTACTGGCACAGAAACAGATATGGATACAAATGGAACAGAATAGAGGACCCAGATATGAAGCCACACAACCATAACCAACTTATCTTTGACAAAGGTGCTAACAATATACAATGGAGAAAAGACAGCCTCTTCAACAAAAACTGCTGGGAAAACTGGTTAGTAGTCTGCAAAAAACTGAAACTAGATCCATGTTTATCACCCTATACCAGTATTAACTAAAAATGGATCAAGGATCTTAATATCAGACCACAAACTCTAAAATTGGTACAGGAAAGAGTAGGAAATACTTTGGAACTTACAGGTACAGGCAAGGACTTTCTCAATGGAAACCCAGCAGCTCAGCAACTAAGAGATAGCATAGACAAATGGGACTTCATAAAACTGAAAAGCTTCTGCCCAACAAAAGAAATGGTCTCTAAACTGAAGAGACCACCCACAGTGTGGGAGAAAATATTTGCCAGCTACACATCAGACAAAGGACTGATAACCAGAATATATAGGGAACTTAAAAAACTAAATTCTCCCAAAATTAATGAACCAATAAAGAAATGAGCAAGTGAACTAAATAGAATGTTCTCAAAAGAAGAAATTCAAATGGCCAAAAAACACATGAAAAAATGCTCACCATCTCTAGCCATTAAGTAAATGTAAATCAAAACCACACTAAGATTTCACCTCACCCCTGTTAGAACAGCCATCATTAGCAACACTACTAACAACAGGTGCTGGCAAGGACAAGGATGTGGGGAAAAAGGAACCCTTATACACTACTGGCAAACTAGTACAACCACTCTGGAAAAAAATTTGGAGTCTTCTTAAAAATCTAAACATAGATCTGCCATATGATCCTGCAATCCCACTCCTGGGGATATACTCAAAGGAATGTGACACAGGTTACTCCAAAGGCACTTGCACACCCATGTTTATTGCAGCACTATTCACAATAGCCAAGTTATGGAAACAGCCAATATGCCCCACTATTGATGAATGGATTAAGAAAATGTGGTATTTATACACAGTGGAATACTACTTAGCCATGAAGAAGAATTAAGTCTTATCATTTGCAGGTAAATGGATGGAACAGAGAACATCACCCTGAGCGAGGTTAGCCTGGCCCAGAAGAACAAAAATCATATGTTTTCCCTCATATGTGGACTTTAGATCATGGGCAAACACAACAAAGGGATTGGACTTTGATCACATGAAGGGGCAAGAGCACACAAAGGAAATATGAGTATAGGCAAGAAACCCAAAAAAAAAAACCAAGATAGTATTTGATTTCTTCAATGCAAAGGAACTAATGCAGAAACTTCAAAGTGACAGAGGCCAATAGGAGATGTGGACCACGAACTAGAGAAAAGGTTAGCTCAAGAAGAATTAATTTAGAATGTAACACACATGTACAGGAAAGCAATGTGAGTGAACTCCCTGTATAGCAATCCTTATCTCAACTAGCAAAAACCCTTTGTCCTTCCTATTATTGCTTATACTCTCTCTTCAACAAAATTAGAGATAAGGGCAAAATAGTTTCTGCCTGGTAACAAGAGGGTAGTGGGGAAAGGGGGTGAAAGGAGGGTGTGGGGGGAAGGGGGGAGAAATGATCCAACATTTTATCCATAGCACCATAAAAGAAAACAAACAAACAAAAAGCCTTTATTACACAGCTTTAAAAATAATAATAATAATAATTCAATAGAACAGAATGGGAAATGGAAACTATTCGGGGGAAGTCAGTATGGAACATGGGAGGATTTTCAAAGGAGGTATGAAAATTTTGGTTAATAATTTCTTGGGAACAATTTGATAAGTCCTTTGAAACATTACTGTGATAAATTCACGAAATAAAGAAATAAATATTTGAAATAGTGAAATATCTGTGTAGAAAACCTGTTGTATTTTCTGTGAGTCAGAGAATACTGAATTGAGAAACAAATCCAAGAAGCCACGAAGGTAAAGATATAAATTAACTGTGTTAATATTTCAGAATTTTTCCAGGATTTCAGAATTTTTAACAAAATTAGTAAAATTAAGCAATTTGCTAGAGAAAATATGTGCAACATATTAAATCTATCTAGAGTTTGTAAATCAAAGAAAACAGAAAAAATACTGTAGAAAAGATAAAATTATACAAGTGTTCACTCAGGAAATAAATCAAATTGTTAATAAATATAATAAAAGATGCTCAACATAATCAAACTTATGAAAATCAAAATACATTATCAGCCTTTCAAAAACTAAAAATTGGTAATATTCATGTTGGGAGCAGTCATGACTATTTATATATCCGTAAAATGCTGTAAAAGTTCTCACAGTTAAAAGGAAACACTGAAATGACTTGCTAAAATACAGACCTTGTAACAGCAGGCCTGGAAAGAAGCTTCTAGAAAACTCCCACGTGGTATTAGTGCCACTAGCACACAAGCGTAATTTGGTAAAACTCTAGGAAATACTTCTGCAAATACATCCTGGAGGATAAATTTTGCTAAGATATCTATTATGGGAATATTTTTAATTCTGTAGAATTGAAAATCACTCCAAAGTTTATCAAAAAGAGAATGTCTCATATGTGGTTTGAAGGTAAATGGATGCAATGGGAGAGCATCATGTTGAGTGAAGTAAGCCAGGCTCCAAAAGGCAAAGCTGAATGTTTTCTCTCATATGTGGAAAATAGATCCAAAAGATAAACATGTACACACACAAACAAACATGATCATATACAAACTCATGTAGGGCATGTTTGTAATAGTGGAACTACTCTATGGAACTTGGAGAAAGTGGGAAAGGAAAAGAGAATGATAAAGCATTAATAATATTGTAAAACACAACATCTGTCAAGGTAGAGGAAGATAAAAGGTTATGTATTGAAATGTATGTGTTGAAAAATAGGGGGTGGGAGGTAAAGGGGTAAGGGAGAGCAATAGAAGGGACCAAAGTAAAGTATACTCACAGTAGGCATACATAGAGAAACCCCTTTGAACATCAACTTAAATAATAATAACCAAAGACAGGACAAATAGGTACAGTGTGTGTGTGGAGAGGGTTACTTGTGGTAGGGAGATTAAGGTGAGGGTGTATGGTTGATGGACATCATACACTTGTATGAAATAGAACAAAGAAACCTCTTGCAATTGCTTTAAGTGGGGCTCAGAGGGGTTGAGGGGGGGAGATAATAAAGGGTGATCTAACCAATGTATAATATAAGCCTATTTGGAATTGTCACAACAAATCCCCTTGCACAATAAATACATCCTAATAAAAATATTCTTTTTAACAGAGAATGTCTCTATAGCTATTCTATTGGAATTTCACACAGTACTGTGAAAGGATTAAAAAAAGATCCGATTACACTGATATGAAATAAAAGAACATCATTAAAATGCAAGAACAAATCAAAGTAGGTGCAACTTAATCTTATTTATGTATTTTCCTGGTGAAAAAAATATAAATGCAAAGATGTACATAGCAAGGAGCATGCCTGTGTCCTGTGTGGGTGTGGAAGAAAGAAGATAGTAAGGGATCAACCACCTTGGCCAAGTTTCAATTGTGTTTGAGAGCTGTAGTTGTCAATATATCAGGGAACCCCCTCAGTTTATATTGATTCAAAATAATTATCAATTTGATAAGCACTTTTTATTCCACCACCCCCTGAATTTACATCTTCTGTCTCCCTCATCTTATTTTTAGTGTTCTTAGGCCTTTTTTTTATTATTTTGTAAATAACCAAAAATGTTCACATATGTTGGCAATTTAAATTTTTCTTCCAGCAATTAATTACAGTATAATAAAATGCTGACTTCACTCAGACTACATTAGAACTTAATCATACTGACAAAAGCCCTGAATGGATCAAATTTCAAGGTCGAGAGTGGGAGAAATCATGGTGAGGAAAGTAACATGGACTAAACATTATCTTTCTTATTCTAAAAATGTAATCATGTATAAAAATCTCAAAAAATTAGTCTGTTGGGACTATTGGGGAGCTTGACAACTGCCCACACTAGCCTCTATATAAGTGTCAGGGAAGGAAATCAAGAGAAGTAGCATTGGTTTCTAGCACTTACTATAGCATTGAGACAGAAGGATCTTGAGTTTGAAACCAGTCTGGACTGCATAGCAAGACTCTGTTTTAAAAAATGAAATGGAGTTAAGAGGTATTGTTAAGCCAGGTTTCAGGCACAGCCATAGATGAGCTTGTGAACTGAGCTGTCTGCATGTACCCAACCTGGTACATGTTGACCTATAAGCTTGGCTGAACTTCAACTTCTAGATGAAGTTTTCTAGCCTTTGTATTATTTTGTGAAACCACTCACCCTAGCTTCTTGAGACTGTGCCTAATCCCTTTCTTACTAGACAGTTCAACCTTTGCTGTACCAATCACTATTCTTGAAATAAAAGAGATGTAATTAACACTCTCCCACACCTCTGGTTTTAGCTTTAAAACTAGTCACGATTTTGTAAAACTTCTCAGCATATTTTCAAGACTGTTTGAATTTTGTGTTTCCCAGATTGCAATTCTTATAAGCCTCAAATAAATGTAATTTTTCATTGTTCTCAACCAGGTTGATTTTATCTTAGTTGACATAAGGTCTGACTTCTTTCTAGAATACTCCAGTTGTTAAAAATATATTCTTCCTAAATTGTTAAATGAGGATTTTTAAGTCATCAAGACATTTGAATGCTTGATGGCTTATAATAACATTATGCAATCATCAGATTGCACATATATGAAATGTTTGCAAGGAAGGAATGATAAATATGGAAGCATATTAAGGATGCATATGGTAAAGATAAATTTGATTGCTTTTGAACTGTAATATTAAAAAGTCACTCTAACAGTCATATTAATACAAGCTAATGGCTTGAATTCATCCCACTAAACAAGCAAATGTAATGTTCTATTATTTAGTGCAAAATAGAATCTGCAATAATGCAGATACTTGAGTTAGGGCTCTCTGATGTTCTTCAGTGACCTGTTTACTATATTCTAATAGGAAAAACAACAAGTGAATGGGATGTGGGAGAGGCCATAATGTTGGCAAATATCTCTAAAGTACTAAGCTATATAAAGTACTTAAAAGTACTTTAAGGAATGGTAATCTAGTTTATATTCAATTTATTTCATTTCCCTACAAAGCCCTGAGGAACGTACACCATTTGTTGCACAAAAGCCGATTACAGTAATGGGCTGTTCTTAAGAGTTTCCAGCTTTCAGAATTAGTCCTTACTATTTCACAGTACATTTTCAGATGGCTGTGAGACTGATCATTTCTAATTCTTCAGTAACTATGTTTATAGGATCAGCATAGAAACTGCACCATTCTCTTAGTATTCAGAGTAGATCAACATGAACAAACTAACAGAAAAGGCAAATAAAAAGACCTTGGTTTATCATGGAAACAGAAGCAAAAAGAATAATTTCATGATAATGAGATGCCCTGATGATGATATAAATTGTTAGATGCTTTTATGAGATTCCCATTGGAAGAACAGTTCCACCTCAAAGCTAGTTCATGTGACCAAGAAAACTTTGTCCAATAAGTTCTTGACTCTGGAGCTCCCTTTTTACTTCTTTAAACAAAATTCCTTAGTATGTTAAGTGAGGCTGCTCTGAGTGTAAATGGATGGGAAGGCTCCTAGATGTCTGTTCCTAGCTAATGCCTTCTCAGAGTTTACTACTTGTTGGTCTGTGTCATTGAGCTAATTACTCTACTTCCTAACTTTAGTGTCCTTGTCTAGAAAGAGTATAATTTTGGAGGATCCAATATGGTGACTAGAGGGCAGAAGCAGACAACATGAGCTCCATGGATCAAAAATTTGTCTGAGATGCTGGAGCCACACTTGGCAGAAAAAAATCCACCAAGAAGAATCAAAACTCTGACACCCTGAACCCCCAGTCCATACAAAGTTTCTATATGCCATGTTACACTGAGAAAGCAGGAGGGCTCCCGCACCAACAGACAATGATTTCAAACCTGCTTGGGAGATGCAGACCAACAGGTGAGCAAATAAGAGGCTCGTAGAATTCCCATGGCCACCCCTGGGATAAACCAGCATAGCTCCCTGGACAGACTAACCCCCACCCCGTGTGAAAAAAAAAGAATTAATAAGGAGCAGAAAAGGAACACGCAGCAGATGGGGCAGGGTGGTCTGAGCACACTGGAGAATGGGGTGGGGCAAGATCATCTCCACATGAACTTTCAGTAAATAATGCCTGAAAAGGCAGAAGGGCTGACATCAGGCAGGTAATAAGCTGTTGCCTGAAACAAGCCCTCGATAGAATTTAAAAACATATATAGACTCCAACACAGTGGTAATGGGAGACTTTAATGCACCCCTATCACTAATAGATAGGTCATCCAAACAAAACATCAATAAAGAAATTCTAGAACTAAATCACACCATAGAGCAAATGACCTAACTAATGTCTACAGAATATTTCATCCAACTTCTGCACAATATACATTCTTCTCAGCAGCCCATAGAACCTTCTCCAAAATTGATTATATTGTAGGGCACAAATCAAGCCTTGGAAAATATAAGAAAACAGAAATAATCCCTTTCATTCTATCTGATCACAATGCATTAAAACTAGAACTCAGTAACAAAAACAGCAGTAAAAAACATGCAATCATTTGGAAGCTGAACAACACATTGCCCAATGACCAATGGGTCACTGATGAAATAAAAGAGGAAATTAAAAGTTCCTAGAAGTCAATGAAAATAAAAACACAACCTATGGTAAACCATGGGACACAGCAAAGGCAGTTCTAAGAGGAAAGTTTAATGCCATGAGTGTATATATTAAAAGGATAGAAAGATCTCAAATCAAATGACCTAATGCTATATCTCAAACTCTTAGAAAAACAAGAACAAGCAAATCCCAAAACAAGCAGAAGAAGAGAAACCATAAAAATAAGGGCTGAAATCAATGAAATGGAAACAAACAAAAAAATGATATAAAGAATCAATAAAACAAAAACCTGGTTCTTTGAAAAAATAAATAAGATTGACAGACCCCTGGCAACTTGACTTAAATGAGGAGAGAAAAAACCCAAATCAGTAAAATCAGAAGTGCAAAAGGGGAGATAACAACAAACACCACAGCAATCCAGGAAATCATCAGAGACTACTTTGAGAATCCATATTCAAAGAAATTTGAAAATTTTGAAGAAATAGACAGATTTCTAGATACTTATGACCATCCAAAATTGAACCAAGAGGACGTTAATCACCTGAATAATCTATAACACAAAATGAAATTGAAGCAGCAATAAAGACTCTCCCCAAAACAGAAACATCCAAGACCTGATGGATTCTCTGCTGAATTCTATCAGACCTTTATGAAGAACTTACACCAACACTCCTTAAATTGTTCCATGAAATAGAAAGGGAAGGAACACTGCCTAACTCATTTTAAGAAGCCCATATTACACTCATCCTAAAACCAAGCAAAGACACCTCCAAAAAGGAGAAATATGGGCCAATCTCCTTAATGAACATTGATGCAAAAATCCTCAATGAAATAATGGCAAACCAAATCCAACAACACATCAGAAAGATCATTCACACAACCAAGTCGGCTTCATCCCAGGGATGCAGAGGTGGTTCAACATATGCAAATTTATAAATGTAATACAGCACATTAATAGAAGCAAACACAAAAACCACTTGATCATTTCTATAGATGCAGAAAAAGCTTTCAACAAGATCCAACACCACTTCATGATAAAAGCTCAAAGAAAACTAGGAATAGAAGGAATGTACCTCAACATTGTAAAGGCTATATATGACAAACCTGCAGCCAACATCATACTTAATGGTGAAAAACTGAAACCATTTCTCCTAAAATCAGGAATGAGACAAGTATGCCCACTATCCTCACTCTTACTCAACATAGTACTGAAATTCTTAGCCAGAGCAATTAGGCAAGAAGAAGAAATAAAAGGAATACAAATAGGTAAAGAAGCTGTCAAAATATCCCTATTTGCAGGCAATGTGATCCTATACCTTAAAGTCCCAAAAACTCTACCCAAAAACTCCTAGACACCATAAACAGCTACAGCAAGGTGGCAGGACACAAAATCAACTTACAAAAACATTGGCTTTTCTATACACCAACAATGGACAAATTGAGAAAGAATATGTGGAAACAATTCCATTTACAATAGCCTCATAAAAACAATCAAATACCTAGGAGTAAACTTAACAGAGGATGTGAATGACCTCTATAAGGAGAGCTACAAACCCCTGAAGAAAGATATTGAGGAAGACTACAGAAGGTGGAAAGATCTCCCATGCTCATGGATTGGTAGAATCAACATAGTAAAAATGTCTATACTACCAATAGCAATCTACATGTTTAATGCAATTCCATCAAAATCCCAATGACAATCATCACAGAGATTGAAAGATGTATCCTTGTGTTCATTTGGAAGCACAAGAGACCACAAATAGCCAAGGCAATACTCAGCAAAAAGAACAATGCTGGAGGTATCACAATACCTGACTTCAAACTATATTACAAAGCAATAGCAATAAAAACAGCATAGTATTGGCACAAAAACAGACATGAAGACCAGTGGAACAGAATAGAGGACCCGGCTATGAATCAACACAGCTATGCCCACGTTATTTTTGACAAAGGCGCCAAAAATATACAATGGAGAAAAGACAGCCTCTTCAACAAATGTTGTTGGGAAAAGTGGTTATCATCCTGTACTAGTATCAACTCAAAATGGATCAAGGACCTTAATATCAGACCCGAAACTCTGAAGTTAGTACAGGAAAGAGCAGGGAATACTCTGGAAGTAATAGGTGTAGGCAAGGACTTCCTCAATAGAACCCCAGCAGCTCACCAACTCAGAGAAAGGATGGACAAATGCAACTTCATAAAATTAAAAAGCTTCTGCACAACTAAAGAAATGGTCTCTCAACTGAAAAGACCATCTACAGAGTGGGAAAAATATTTCCCAGCTCTACATCAGACAAACGGCTGATAACCAGAATATACAGGGAACTTAAAAAACTAAACTCTCCCAAAAATCAATGAACAAATAAAGAAATGGGCAAGTGAACTAAACAGAACTTTCTCAGAAGAAGAAATTCAAATAGCCAAAAAAAAAAAAAAAAAACACATGAAAAAATGCTCACCATCTCTCACCATAAAGGAAATACAAATCAAAACCACACTAAGATTCCACCTTACCCTTGTTAGAATAGCCATCATCAAAAACACCACCACCAACAGGCATTGGTGAGGATGTCAGGGAAAAGGAACCCTTGTACACTGCTGGTGGGAACACAAGGTTGTGCAACCACTCTGGAAAGCAATATGGGGGCTTCTTAAAAATCTAAACATAGATCTGCCATATGATCCAGCAATCCCATTCCTGGGGATAAAACCAAAGGAATGTGACATAGGATACTCCAGAGGTACCTGCACACCCATGTTTATTGCGGCACTATTCACAATAGCGAAGTTATGGAAACAGCCAGATGCCCCATTGCAGACGAATGGATTAAGAAAATGTGGTACTTATATACAATGGAGTTTTACTCAGCCATGAAGAAAAATGAAATCTTATCATTTGCAAGTGAATGGATGGAACTGGAGAACATCATTCTGAGTGAGGTTAGCCAGGCTCAGAAGACTAAAATTCATATGTTCTCTCTCATATGCTAAATTTAGATCTAGGGAAAATGCATCAGTTTTGTTGGACTTTGGTCACATGCTTGGGGAGAGCATATATGGGAGGTGTGGGGATAGGTATGAAACCCAAAACATGAAAGTGTTTGATGTTCTCACTCCAGAGGAACTAATACAGAAACCTTAAAGTAACAGAGGTCAATATGGGAAGGGAACCATGAACTAGTGAAAAGGTTAAGTAGAGATGAATCAACTTGGGTTGTAACACATTTGTACATGGAAGCAATGCTAGGAATCTCTCTATATAGCTGTCCTTATCTCAACTAGCAAAAATGCTTTGTCTTTCTTATTATTTCTCATGTCTTCTCTTCAACAAAATTAGAGACATGGGCAGAACAGTTTCTGCCTGGAAGTGAGGTGGGTGGCGGAGAGAAGGAGGGTGTGGGGGGCAAGGAGGAGAAATGGCCCAAACAATGTATGCACATGAATAAAAAATTTTTTTAAAAGATTTGCATAAATGGGAAGGTGGCTGGGGGATGGGGGAGAAGTAGCCCAAATGATATATACACATGTGAGTAAATGTAAAAACAAAATTAAAAAAATCATTCTCCTTTCTACTTCACTCCAATTTTATCATGAATCAGTGCTAATACGAGTAATTGTCCAAATTATTTAGAACTCAGAACAATAAAACATTTAATCATTAAAAAAAGAGTATAATTTCATTTTTTCATTATATTGTTGAATAGATGAAACCATGCAATGTAGAATATACAATATATACACTGGGCCAATATATCTGTGGTGTATACTCATTAGATGATCTTATTTTTTCTCTTCATGACTACAGCCTAAATGATACTTTATTGTCTTGACATAGCATTTCCTATCCTGATGTTTGGGCCATAGTCTATTATGATATGAAAAAAAGGAACATTTCAGGTACATTTTTTGGCCTCTGAAGTTTTCTTAAATCCTCCAGCATTTTCAATAGTGACACTATTGGCAACAAGGCAGGAAAACAAATTGTATAGAACAATTAGAATGTTTACTCTCTAAATGTTGCTCACTAAATGCCGGTAACAAATCATTGATTGTAACAACCCAAAACAATCAGCAAAATACCCCTACAGCTTTCTAGTCACCCATTTCTCCTATAAAGAACTTTTAGACTTGAAAATCCTACAAGAGCCCTTTCCCTTTTATCTGTAATCTCACAGAGTTGAAAAAAAAACATATTTATTAGCTAGTTTTTACAGGCTAGATTCAACCTAAGGTTCATTTTGGTTAAATCTCTATTCAAATGTTTTTATAAACAGGATTTGGTCTGCTACTAGAAGGTATAGGAATGTGTAAGCACCATTAACCCTTGCAGGTATTGATACTTAATTAGCTTTGAGACTATAAATAAAATATAATCAACCATTTTAAAAATCATTCTACCTAAACCTAGGAGATAGCTATAACTCCCATTATCTCTTATAATATGTGATTCACCTGTACCCTAGAAGCTGCAAAAACAGAATTTGAATTCCCACCAATCACAAACATCTTTGGTCAAAGTGCCAGAATTTACCCAACCAACTTTTCTGATGACTGTATAACTAGAATTCTTTCATAGTTATATAGAATCTTAATTTCACTCTTTCCCAAGCCCAAATAACTCTGCAAATTTTTTTGTTTAAGGAGTAACTACAACTTTTTGTAGTTTTGAAAAACTACTGAGTTTTTCAATTCTTGTAGCTAGAAGTTAGATAAATTCACTGTCTGGCTCTTCAGAGTGAGTTGTGATTTTCTTTTAACAGCTTCTATCTCTGCCCTAAAGCATAAAGCAACTCCTGTGTCTTTCTTTTTCAAAGTCTGTGTGACCTGTTTTACTATTGGCTAATTTTTTATTTCCTCTCTCAGCCACCTTTATTTCTCAGCTGACTTGCAAAGCAGATGACTGACGAGCTTATCTAAAGAAATAAACAAGCACAACTTCCTGACTCAGTTTATCACACCTGTCAACTCCCATTGTTAACTCTGAATACATATGGACCCTGTCGCTCATGCATTTGGCATTCATGAATTGAACGATTCACGTTAGAATATCCAGATACCTTCCTATAACCTCACAAGCACAACTGAAAATTTTCACCTAGTAGGTGTGGGTGGTTGGTGTGTGGAAACTTTATTGTGCCTGCACTTGACAAAGAAATCTGGCTCTCTCCCTAGTTACCCCCAATCAGAAGACTCTGCAGTCACACTTTGCAGAATGAGCACAGCTGAAATCCAACAGCCTGGGGCAACCACTAAGCAGCTGTCAGAGGGAATCACCAGTGCTTTCTGCTTGTCATTTCAGCCACACAGTGCTAGTGGCTGATCTCTGATATGACTCTTGGTAAGAAACAGAGCCTTGGAGAGTTTTTTCAAAGATCTCCAAACTTCTACAATGAATCCCTGCAAGCTTGTGTATGATGAGTTCCTATAGTCCCTATACTAGACAGACAAAAATAAGGATATGACTGCTTGTCTAATAATTAGACTGACCCTGAGAATGGCATCTTTTATTATTATTATTGTACTGGGGGTACATTGTGACATTTACCAAAGTTCTTACAGTTATATTATAGTTGAATTCACCCCCCCCATCATTCTCCTTTATCTCCCCTGCCCCCATTCCTTGAAGAGTTTCAACAGGTCTCATTTTTCCATCTATATATATATATGTACACAATACTTACATCATATTTACCCTCCTGCACCCTTTCCTTATATCCTCTCCACTCCCACTGTACCAACCCTCCAGTCAGGACATGTTTTGCCTTCCTGTTCCCCATTTTTGTAAAAAAGTTGACATTTTTGTTTAAGATATCTATACCAGGTGTTTCTTTGTGACATTCCCATGTGTAGATGTATTATGGCATCTTCATCCTTATCACTGTGCTCCCTGTATCCCAAGTGAAAAGATAAAGGAACGAGGACAGAAACACATGCACACACATCACACCCCAGTCATAAGCACATACAATAGTTCTTGTGGAACTTAAATCCTCTGATAAGGCAGCTGCATCTATATTGAAGACTGACCTTGGCTGACTAGAACATTGTGATTACGGAGAGATAGACTATTACAGGTCAAGAGCCAAAATTACTTTCAACTGTCTTAGGCCCTTTAGTAGATATTTACTTTCAACATCAACCTCTGTATCTGACCTAACATTCTGTGACTATCAGGTAAACCTCTAGAAAGGTATTGCTTCTCTTGGTAGACCTCTAGCTTCCACAATGCTAAAGCTAAGAATGCTATAAGGTAACATTTGAAGCCTACAGAAAATATTTCTCCATTTTGCTGTAGCCTACCTACCTAATGTCCCTACCAATGCCTGTGTTGAATATACTGATTAATGGCTTTCTATGTTCCTTGGCTATAAAAGTTTAAATAACATATTTCATAGCAGAACATTATATTTAGGAAAACTTGAGTCCATGTTTCTGAGCTATGGTCACTCATACTTGCCTCAAAATACACTATTTTCTTCCTTTAATGCTGAGCTGTTATTTTACACTGCATAGTAAATCACTAACATAGGCTATGACAGGATTGCATAAATTTCCCTCTATTTTTTTTTCTTTTATTATTCATATGTGCATACAAGGCTTGGGTCATTTCTCCCCCCTGCCCCCACCCCGTCCCTTACCACCCACTCCGCCCCCCCCAACCCCTCAATACCCAGCAGAAACTATTTTGCCCTTATTTCTAATTTTGTTGTAGAGAGAGTATAAACAATAATAGGAAGGAACAAGGGTTTTTGCTGGTTGAGATAAGGATAGCTATACAGGGCATTGACTCACATTGATTTCCTGTGCATGTGTGTTACCTTCTAGGTTAATTCTTTTTGATCTAACCTTTTCTCTAGTTCCTGGTCCCCTTTTCCTATTGGCCTCAGTTGCTTTTAAGGTATCTGTTTTAGTTTCTCTGCATTAAGGGCAACAAATGCTAGCTAGTTTTTTAAGTGTCTTACCTATCCTCACACCTCCCTTGTGTGCTCTCACTTTTATCATGTGCTCAAAGTCCAATTCCATTGTTGTGTTTGCCCTTGATCTAATGTCCACATATGAGGGAGAACATATGACTTTTGGTCTTTTGGGCCAGGCTAACCTCACTCAGAATGATGTTCTCCAATTCCATCCATTTACCAGAGAATGATAATATTTCGTTCTTTTTAATGGCTGCATAAAATTCCATTGTGTATAGATACCACATTTTCTTAATCCATTCATCAGTGGTGGGGCATCTTGGCTGTTTCCATAACTTGGCTATTGTGAATAGTGTCGCAATAAACATGGGTGTTCAGGTGCCTCTGGAGTAACCTGTGTCACAGTCTTTTGGGTATATCCCCAAGAGTGGTATTGGTGGATCTAGAGAAAGATATTCCCATACATATGCAAGAGGCCTCCAGGACACCAAACAGACCAGATCAAAGTAGAACTACTCCATGACATATCATCATTAAAACAACAAGTTCAGAAACTAAGGAAAGAATATTGAAGGCTGTAAGAGAGAAAAAACAAGTAACATACAAAGGTAAACCCATCAAAATCACAGTAGACTTCTCAACAGAAACATTAAAAGCAAGAAGAGTGTGGGGTGAGATCTTCCGGGCACTGAATGAAAATAACTTCAACCCCAGGATACTCTACCCAGCAAAACTATCATTCAAAATAGATGGAGCAATAAAAGTCTTCCATGATAAGCAGAAACTAAAACAATATGTGACCACAAAGCCACCACTACAAAAGATTCTGCAAGGGAATCTGCACACAGAAAGTGAAACCCAACTTAACCATGAAAAGACAGGCAGCACCAAACCACAGGAAAAGAAAAAGCAAGACAGTAGAGAGTAACCTCAACTTAGGTACACACAATCAAACCTTCAAACAACTAAGACAGCTAAATGACAGGAATCACCACATACCTATCAGTACTAACACTTAATGTTAACAGACTTAATTCACCCATCAAAAGGCACCGCTTGACGAAATGGATTAAAAATGAAGATCCAACAATTTGTTGCTTACGGGGAGACCCATCTCACCGACAGAAATAAGCATAGGCTTAGGAGGAAAGGCTGGAAGAAGATTTACCAAGCCAATGGCCCCTGAAAACAGGCAGGAATAGCAATACTTATCTCTGACAAAGTAGACTTCAAACCTACATTGATCAAACGAGACAAAGAAGGACATTCCATACTAATAAAAGGGGAAATAGACCAAAAGGAAATAATAATCATCAATCTGTATGCACCTAATGTCAACACACCCAATTTCATCAAACATACCCTGAACGACCTAAAAGCATATATAAATGCCAACACAATGGTTGTGGGAGACTTTAACACCCCATTATCATCAATAGATAGGTCATCCAAACAAAAAATTAATAAAGAAATCCAAGATTTAAAATATGCATAGATCAAATGGACCTAGTAGATGTCTACAGAACATTTCTTCCAACCTTTACACAATATACATTCTTCTCAGCAGCCCATGGAACCTTCTCCAAAATAGATCATATCCTAGGGCACAAAGCAAGTCTCAGCAAATATAAGAAAATAGAAATTATACCATGCATACTATCTGATCACAATGCAGTAAAAGTAGAACTCAGCAATGAAAGTATAGATAAAAAATATGCAAACAGCTGGAAACTAAATAACTCATTACTTAATGAAGAATGGATCATCGATGAAATAAAAGAGGAAATTAAAAAGTTCCTAAAGTCAATGAAAATGAAAACACAACCTACCAGAACCTATGGGACACAGCTAAGGCAGTCCTGAGAGGAAAGTTTATAGCCATAAGTGCATATATTAAAAAGACTGAAAGATCCCAAATCAATGACCTAATGATATATCTCAAACTCCTAGAAAAACAAGAACAAGCAAATCCCAAAACAAATAGAAGGAGAGAAATAATAAAAATAAGAGCTGAAATCAATGAAATAGAAACCAAAAAAACCATACAAAGAATTAATGAAACAAAAAGTTGGTTCTTTGAAAAAATAAACAAGATCGATAGACCCCTGGCAAACCTGACTAAAATGAGGAGAGAAAAAACCCAAATTAGTACAATCAGGAATGCTAAAGGGGAGATAACAACAAACACCATGGAAGTCCAGGAAATCATCAGAGACTACTTTGAGAACCTATATTCAAATAAATTTGAAAATCTTAAAGAAATGGACAGATTTCTAGATACAAATGATCATCCAAAACTGAACCAAGAGGAAATTAATCACATGAATAGACCTATAACACAAAATGAAATTGAAGCAGCAATCAAGAGTCTCCCCAAAAAGAAAAGTCCTAGACCTGATGGATTCTCTGCTGAATTCTATCAGACCTTTAAAGAAGAACTGATACCAACTGTTAAACTGTTCCACGAAATAGAAAGGGAAGGAAAACTGCCAAACACATTTTGTGAAGCCAGTATTACACTTATCCCAAAACCAGGCAAAGACACCTCCAAAAAGGAAAACTATAGGCCAATCTCCTTAATGAACATTGACGCAAAAATACTCAACAAAATAATGGCAAACCAAATTCAACAACACATCAAAAAGATTATTCACCACGACCAAGTAGGCTTCATCCCAGGGATGCAGGGGTGGTTCAACATACGAAAATTAATAAGTGTAATAAACCACATTAACAGAAGCAAAGACAAAAAAGCACTTGATCATCTCAATAGATGCAGAAAAAGCCTTTGATAAGATCCAACATCATTTCATGATAAAAGCTCTAAGAAAAGTAGGAATAGAAGGAAAGTAACTCAACCTTATAAAGCTATATATGACAAACCTACAGCCAGCATTATACTTAACGGAGAAAAACTGAAACCATTCCCTTTAAAATCAGGAACCAGACAAGGATGCCCACTATCTCCACTCCTATTCACAACATAGTACTGGAATTCCTAGCCAGGGCAATTAGGCAAGAAGAAGGAATAAAAGGAATAAATTTCCCTCTATACCCTGATTTGTGCTCAAATGAGAGAGTTTATATGGAAAATAGAAAGTTAAAGAAAGACAAGCTAAATATATTAACATATACATACACAATACTTTAGTATATTTGAGTTTTTAATACCTTTACTCCTATTCCAAGGCTTGCAACTAATTTTCAAGAATACATGAAGCATGAGTTATCTTGAATACCTACAGAATCCTGTGTGAAAATCACTCAACTATATCATGTTGTCTTTCCTTGAGGTTTTATCCTGGCTATTGATGAAAATACTATTTAATGTTTGAATGGAGTAAAATATGTTGAGTTTTTTCTTATATTATTCCTGGATAGTTTTTTTCATAATTTACTAAAATGTGATTACTTATAATTTAATGTATATATGAAATTGATGAAAGTTGAAAACAAATTTGTTTTGAAATAGAAAAATTAGTGTTGCTAGTTATTTGTGTTAGAATTATGATAAGGAAAAATTATAATTGTTAGATGTCTTCAGTTAACACTAAGGAACAAATTTATGAAGTTTAATAGCTTCTATTGCTGCCTTTTAAACAATTCATAGATTATTTTTGAGAAACCACTTGATATGTTGCCATGACATTCTATATTCATACACATCATAGGGAAGGAAAATAATGCCATGTGTAAAATACAAAGCTTTCCCATCATTGCCAAATGATAAGGGACAAAACTGAAAGTAAAAGAAAACATCATTATCTTTTAATTTAACAGACATATCAAAATATATTTTAACTCGCCTAAAGTGAATTAAGTTTGTGTATACACATGCATATATATTACTTGTTGCTGGTTACTTTCTGAACTTGAGATTTTTCTGAAACATCTATTGAGAATTATCCCCCTAAATTCATCATTCTTGTACTATAAAATGTTTTCCTAAACCCAACAGAAAAGAAAGCCCTAATGCTAATTGCTCCTAACTTCCCAATTTGGTTAACTTTGACTTACTCCATCATTCTCCTAATTTCATCTCATTAGCTCTAATTATGTTGCAGTAAACACTGACACCCACTTTTGCCCAGTTGTTGTCCATATCAGCCTGATGTTTTAGATTCCTTAGTGGGTTTCACTTTTAGTTAACTCTAACCAAAGAGTTTTCTCTGATAATACTACCACTCTTTATAAATTATTTTCTATAAAGTTGGCTGATGTCTCTTTGTTATTATACCAGGTACACTTAAATATTAAAGGTGGCATTTTCGTGTTTGTTCAGTTTTACCATTATCTGTAAAATAGGGACAAGAATTCCTATCTTGCAGTTTTATCCAATGAATGTGATAACACATATGAAGAAAACCCCCATAAACTAAATATTAGCCCTACAAATTATGAAAAAATTACTACTATTATGATTATTTTTGCATTGACAGAAATTAAAAATATTATAAAATATGAATGTTAAAGTCTGAATGTTAAAAACATCTATGAACGTGTAAATTGAGTGTAAACCACTCTGTAAGACTGTCCAAGAATCTATGTCAAGGAGCAAAGTCAAAATGCACTTGGGTGCACTTAAAATAGTGTTGGGAGGCATTGTTAAATCTGATCTCATACAACTGCAGTGCCAAACCTTGGATGTGGTCTGCAGACCTGACCATTGCACAAGGCCAAATGCAGTTTCCTAGAATATTGTCAACCTCTACTTTCTTTACAGTAGACCCCTTTCTCACATTACCCAGAATCTGAGACTGTACCTGGTCCCTCTTATAAGGCAGCTTAACTTTTGCCTGCACCAATCATAATTCCTGACTGACAAGTGATATAATTTCCAACTCCTGATGTTTAAAGCTATAAATACAGGAACACTTTTCTGAAACTTCAAAGCCCATTTTCAAGACTGCTTGAAATTGCCTTTTCCCCAATTGAAATCCTAATTAGCCCCAAATATACGTAAGTTTATTCTCAAATATGTTGATTTTATTCTTGGTTGATATCTAAGTACACAGAACTAAGTTGGGAAAATAAATGCCCATGAAATGTTAGGTTTCCAGCCTGTGAAGCTGGTATGCTATTGAAGCAGAACAAAGGTTTTTTTTTTTACTTTCCAAGGGAGGAAAGGGCTAGATAAAAAAGAGGTATCAGCCTAAAATGAAGTTGGCACTGGGGCTTATAAACATTTAAGAAGTAGAAGGAATGTACTGCTGATGCTTTGTTGCTTTGGCTTAGCTAGCTGTTCCAGAAAGTGGCTTGGATGGTCGGTTTCTCAATGTTTTGCCAAGGTGGTAGTCTGTTAGCTCATACATCTTTTCTGTGACATCATGTGGTTGCAGTATGTTGTGAACCAGGTGTAAGGGAGGGGGGTTCTTCTTGAGATCAAAAACATAGTTTCTATAAAACAGTATTCCTACCAGAAAAGATGAAGTCCCTTATAAAACAAAGTGGGTTGGGGCCTTACACTTATGGTAATTCGAAACTTTGACCCAAACCTCAATGTCATCTCCTGACTAATGAGCTGATTAATAGTTAACAGTGAGAACTTCCTTCCTAAGAGCACACTTAAGGGAACTTGCACTCCAGTAATAGAGTAAGAAAGGCTCTGGGTTGATCCCCAGCAGCCACTCTCAAAAAAGTTAAACATTTACTAACTATATAATCCCCCTGCTAGATACTTACTTAGGAGATGATGTGTGTTTCTACAATATCCTGTTCTTAATCCACAGTGGCTTTACTCTCAATCAGCAAAACTTGAAATAATCTAAATGTCCTTCATTTGGTGAGTAGATCAACAGATTTTGGTACATCTAGGGAGTGGAGTATTACTCAGGAGAGAACAATCTACTGATTTACACAACATGGATGAAGCTCAAATACCTTAAATCCATTACAGTAAGAAGACAAATTCAAAAGCCTGAATACTATATACTTCCATTTATAAGATACTTAGGAAAAGAAAAAATGTAAAAATAGAGAAAAGCCTTGTTTTTTTCTGGAATTGTGGGTAGGGAGAAGGAGAATGACAGAAGATTTGGATCACAGAACTGTTTGTATTGTGATTGTGGTGGTTTGATCACACTTCCATGCATTCATCAATATTCATGGAATTTTTTAACAATAAGCATAAATTTTATTGTATATAAATTAGAAAATAAAAGTTACAAATTTTAAGACCTTCTTTTTTTAAATGCAAATTCAGACTAGTGGTCCTGGGAGGACATTGTCTGCTGAAACTCTTGTCCAGCATATTGCTGGACAGCAAGTCATTCAGATATTCTTCTGATAATCTCTATAGAAAATGGACAACCACTTGACTAAAATTCAGCACCTGCTCATCAGAATCAGATTCCTAAACTAGGAGTGGAACAGAAGAAAATGACAAATAAAACCAATGCAAAACCCATCTGTAAAGTACAAAATGCTGAAAAAAAGAATGCCTTCCCCTTAAAATAGAGAATAAATTACCAAACACGATGTCTTCTCTTTCCACTTTAATGTTGTTCTACTCAGACAACTAGGGAGAGAAAAAGAAATGAAAGACATCCAGAATGAAAATTTTACTGGTACATGAACCCTAAGTCATTATGACAGTATAAAAACTACTGTATGTAATATGATAAAATTTTCATGAAATGACCAGAATGGACAACTCTGTAGATACAGAAGGTACATTAGTGGCCACAGCCAGAGCTGTGGGAATAGGAGTGGGCACTGATTACCAGTGACATGAGGTTTACATTACATTGTTTCAAAATTAGATTTCATAGATCATAACTCTCTCAAATATACTAAAAACCATTTCATTATACAGTTTAGCTTGGTGAACCATAGTTGAAGTACATCCAAATATATTTTAAAAATAGAAGAATATTAACTTTGTAAAATAGGCCATAAATGGAGGGGAAAGATATCACTGCAATTAGTACATAGAGTACAACATATATAAAGTCTGAACCATAGAAAAATACTACAATTATAAGGGTGTGTGTGTGTGTGTGTGTGTGTGTGTGTGTGTGTGCAATTCTTCATGTTTTATTATTGCTGGGATATAGCATTTTAGGTAGTAAATGCAATCCCAACTTCTTGGGTATGTTCCTGCAATTGGTCACAGCCAATATAGTAACTTCTTTGCTTCAAAACTAGATTTTTTAAAAAGCAGGTATACATTATCCTTGGTCTTTATTTTTCCTTCAGACAGTGAAAGCAAAGCACTTGACTGTTATGTGCCCCTCAAATTATCTTGCATAATACATGTGAAATATTAAATTTTTATAGGGTAATTCAGACCTTAACTAATACAGGAGGCAGGGATATACTATCAGAGGTTAGTGATGGGAGCTTGCTAGTTTCTAGTGAATTATAACATAACCAGAATAGTTATTCTTCATTTTAACTGATGTGCAGAATCAAAAACCACAGATTACGTGAGAAGATGGCTGCATGGCAAAATATTCTAGACTTTTTCAGCTTTCTTCCTCTTCTAAAGACAAAGAATAATGCATATTGGTGCAAATCATGGGGAAGTTACTCACAAAATTCTCCTAAAATGTTTATTCATACGCCCCTACATTTCTCCTTTCTATTTCATTTTCTCAGTTAAGATTCTTTAAACATAAAAAACTTCTCCAAAATAAAAGTCACATTTCAAAAGCAAGGAAACCAAATTAGCTCATTGTAGAATCTAATTACAGAAACACCTTCTGACTTCATTGTACTAAGTACACTTAACATGAGATTTAATTTAAATTTTTAACTGTGCAATACTGTATTGACAATTATAAGCAACATGGTACACAGCAGATCTCTATAACTTATTTATTTCATATATTTCTTATTTATTTCATACATTTCTTAAAGAATGCATGAAAGGTGTTACATGAATATTCTCCTTAGCATTTTTCTCCAAGTAAAAATTATGTAATCTTTCTTTCAAGCCCAGAACACTGATCTCTGAAAAGTAGGAGTGTAGATCTTACCAATTTTCTAATTCCAACATACATGATTGGGTTTTGTTTGTTAGTTTTGGTTGGAGTATAGTTTTCATTCTCCATTACAACTTGAGCATAGTCATTCTGGTACTAGGTATGTAGCTAGCATCTGTCATCTACATGAAGTGAGCCCATTGATCTCTCCATCTGAATGTGAACATGTCATACAGTCACAGTTTCACCATTTTGACTCTTCAGGACCTAGCCCATGTGTAGACCTCACAATCTGTAAACTGATTGGGACTTAAATACTGAAGACTGTTCTAGAGGTTGTAGTTTTCACATAATTTACCTATTCCTTACCTAGTATGTTACAAAATCACTCAGTGAGGAAGGAACACATTCTAATTCTTTCAAACAAAGATAAAGCAAATGACATCTCTCTGGAAACTGAGAGTTCTGCCAGGAACTATGTCATCAACCTAGTTCTCAGTTGCATATATGCAAAATAAATTGTCCACTATTTTGTTCAAAACATGTACTACATTATAGTGTATCCCTTGGTAGATAATGCCTGGGGCACACTTAATATATCAATATAAATTTTGCATACCCATACATACACACACATACATACATGTATACATTATATACATACTAGTATGTATATAAAACACCTTGAAACAAATGAAAATATAGCATAGTAAAAATATATTACCTATTCCTCAAGATTCAGATACCACTTCATTTTTTCTACACTAGGAACTTAAAATACATTTTAGAAAATATAATATTCTCAATAACATTTTAAAACACTGCATGAAAAAAAGGTTAGGATTTGTGAAAATAAAAAAGAAAGGTAGTGAATAATTAAAAATGAGAAGGAGGCTTTAAAGAGATTAAGAGAAGTAGAATCTTTATTGAGAGTAATAAATTGTAATCAGTGGCACAGTGGAAGCTCCAAAGACATCTAGAGATGTCCCTCAATAATGGAAAGGAAAAAAAAAACACAAGAAGACCAAAAAAAAAAAAAAAAACTTAAGAAATTAAGAAAGCAATCCAATCTGCAAACCATGTGGGATCCTTTAAAAAAGCTACAAAAATTAGACAAAAAGTGATCAAAAATGTAATATAATATAAGCTAAGTTGGAATACAGAAACTAATTAGCAGATCATGCTAAAATAATGTAAAAATACATAAATATAATGATGCCTGGATTATATTATTAGATTAAATGGCTGTAGAAATGCATATACATGTATGCATCTAAGTGATGCTTATGTCAGATCCTGGTAAAGTAGGACATTAAATGCATGTGTGGAAATGTCACAATGAACACCCACGTTTTGCAAGTAAAATGTGCTAATAAGAATGTGGAAAAATAAAGTAACAAAATTCAAACTCAATATAGACTTCTTATTTGTGGTGCCTAAAGTGAAGTATTGTGGGAAATTTTTGAAATTAAAATGAAATTTTGTTTCTGAGGTGTAGGACTTTGCTACAAAAAATCTTTTTGAACTCTGAACATATACAAGCAGCAGGAAACTGAAAACCCTGAAAAGTAAAAAGAATTAGGCAGATGATACCACTGGAAAACCATCCCCTCTTTTGGGGATCCCCTAATGTATATGAGAGAAATTCAAAGTAAGTCATATGTAGGTATATGTATAGCTATGTATGTATATGTATGTACATAGCTGTGTATATGTAAATAGGCATATATACTACAAAAATATTTTAAAAAGTACTTAAAAGGGATGAATACCTGGGGAAATTAAAATACAGAAATAAATAAAATGAGACAATTTTCTCACAATTTATTCTATCTACGTGGCAAATAAATTAAAATTCATAATAAGAATTGTGGTTTATCTGTTTCCTTTCTTTTTCAATCCCTCAAAATTCTGAAAATGTTTATAGGGTAGTTTTCACTACACAATTAAATGACTTTGCCTGCTGGACTCTAAGAATATAAAAAAAAAATTAGATGATGCTTGCCTTTTCAGCACTTGATAACAAAACAATTTAAACTTTTATATATTCCAGTAGAATGTCCATATAGGATTACTAATCAAACAATTTTGTGGACAGGTGGAACTGTAGAGCAACATAAAGGACATTGTCATTGACAAGACATTTGAGAAATAGTTTTCTGAATCATCATCAAACTGAAAAGCTTAAACTAATTTTATTTTTATATTGGTAAATTTACTATTTCTCAGAAGTCTTCTTTTCATATGTCTTTTTAAGGACCTATGTATGAATTAGTAGGTTCTACTAAGAATGTAATTTAAGACAGCTTGTCTATTTCCAAATAGTGTATGAATTTAAATAAAACTATTGCATAAAATGTATTCATTACTAAATTATTAAATTAAATGGGTGACTTATTTATGGTAATGGAGGATAAATTGATTTTATTAAATATTGGAATATATATTTCATTAGACAAGAATATGTGTGAATAATTCTGAACTATTAAGAAACTCTTCAAAATTTTTGTTTTTATGTACTATTGTGGTGTTCTGGATAAAGCCTGTCAGAAATCTAAGTGTATTTTTCTTCCATTGCTGAAACTGTCCATATCAATAATTCTGTTTACTTTTTTAAGAGAGAGAGAGCATTGTTCAAGGTGGCTGTTGGTTGGCTTTTGGACAAATGGCCCATGTCGATCCATACACAGCAAAAACCTGTAAAAATCCGACTATTTATTCCCACTCAAAAATCTCACTGACAGCACCCAAGGCCAAATAGGAATAGATGTGAGTTTAATAAGCTGAGGAAGAATGCCATGATTCACATCTAAGGGCCTTTTGCAGTTTGCCACTTTCTCTAACAAGATTCAGGACTGGAGCTTTTCCTATGGAATATCAAATGCAGGTGGATGGGAAACCTGCTTTACCGCTCATCTGTGTGCTTAGATTAAGCTGATCTGTCATCTGGATAAATTCACATAGGATATCCAGCTGCCTACCTGATAGATGTTGAAAATAGTACTTTTGAATATCTCTTCCAAAGGAAGAAAAATACCAAACAATGTTGAGGATTCAAGAACATATAGTATTTCTGTAGAACTATTATTTGAATAAATACCTTTCTGAGCCTGGGAGTCATTTATTGCTTTTTTTTAAAGCTGTAATTGTGACCACAATATGAGACTTGAGAGTACACCTGTAAAGTGATGTCTGGTTAATAAAATGACTTCAGGAATTTTTTTTCAAGACTGAACTTCCCATGACATTGGTAATTCTTGGCAATAGCTTTATGTTACCCTTCACTGTATGAGAAATGTCAGTGAGCTGCTTTCATGGTTGAAATTGGGAGTAGTCTCATTAATGGGTTGGAAAGGCAATTTATAGGAGAAGTTAAAATTCTAGAGCTATAATGTTATAGTCATGTGAGATTCAAGTTCATTCATCTTCAGAATGAGGGGACTCATATTTAACTTATCTATTGATCTTGGAACATTGTTGAGGGAATTAAATTAAATAGTTTGTGTAACATCCTTGCCATATAAAAGATATCATTATTGCATTAATTTCCTTATTTCCTTTTTCTCCAGAGAACAGATGATAGCTCCCAGAGTCAAGTTGTAATTAGTCTTCTTTGCTCTCCATTTGTCTAATCTACTTGATTTATTTATCCTTTGTATCCTTTCCCAACTGACACACACACACACACACACACACACACACACACACACACCCCACAAGCTAACACACAATTCTCATTATAATATTTGATTTTAGAGGTTTATTTTTTCATTTTCTAGGCTGAAGCCTACCTTAGAAAGTAGTTGAAGACTCCAACCTCAACTGACTCCCACATTCTATTTTTGAAAATCAGATTACCTTCTGACCAGTTGCAGCAGGTGCTGTAACTTTTCACATTTCCCAGTCCTGCTTCCTAGATATTAATTATACTTCCACTACCCAGTTAACTTCAGGCCTGATATATGATATGCTTCATTAATAATTTTTTAAAAAGATGTATTTTCTTCTGGGCAGGAGTTTTAAGAGCTATTGACTATGCCATGCTTTTTCTCCATTTCACTTGCCACTAAAAAGTGTTACATAAATGATGGCGCGGCTACCGTGGTCCACAAAAGAAACCAATGATGGTATCAGATTAGGGGTCCCAAATAACTTTTAATACAAATATGCCATGACCAGGAAATAAATACTTCTAGGTCCCTGAGATATGGGAGTTTCTTGTTAAAATTTAAAATGATTTTAATACAATAAAAATTCTTAAAATTAAAAATATCAGAAAGTCAGCATGATCCCAGCTGTGTTTTAAAATCAAAATGTTAACAGTGATGAGTCTCATACTTTCTTCTTTACCCTTTTTCCTTAGTTTCCAAGTCAAGTCATGTTCATAATAAGAATATATTACTTTTTAATTAATGTTTATTAATTGAATAAAGGGGTCACATCATGGTGTTTCACAATGCACATATTGTACATTGATCAGATTAATTCTCTCTATTGCTTTCTCTTTTCCCTATCTCTCCTACCCCTTCTATTTTCCAACATTGTCAGTGAGTTTTTTTGTGCATCTTCATACATACATGGACACAATGTATTTTGAGAGATTCTGTATTACTACAGCTTAACTGACTCTTATGACAAGTGTATAACTTGAGCCAAGACTAGGTCCTTCATTTTTGAGTAACTCAATTTCAGCTTTGTTTCCTGTTATTTAATATATTTTTATAAGCCATCCTATACTATGGTCATATTATTTAACCAGGACAGTTTTATACACTCAAATTCAACATATAAGGAGAGTATTGCTATATCCTGGAGTCTCCAGCGCCTACTCACTTTGCCTGGTAATAATTTCTTAGATTTTCATGTAGCATTTACTTTTGATTTCCCATTAGTATAATCCAACCATCTGTTGCAGAACCATCTATTCATCTTGGGCATCTTAATGACAATTGCTTTCTTGAACTGTATGAGATCCAGCAATGCTTCCTCTCCTTGTGCACCAAGCTTTACTCCCTCAGACTTAATATTTTCAGTACTAGCACCAGGGTGCAGTTCTCTTACTGCCTACTTGATCCCTGTTTCTGTGGCAAGATTTGGTTTTTATGTTAATCTCCGTCTATCAAATGAGTAATTTTGATCAAAACTACCCTTTGATGAATAATAAAATTCTCACTTTGTGTGATTCTGGCTTTGTGGCATTGTCATTTTGAGCTTTAATCCTGACTCATTTCATGGTTTTTGCTGAGAATTTAATAAAAAATATTACCAATGATAGTCTGACGAATTGCATGTGCCAAAGCTATTCACCTAAGAAGTTAGGAAAATGATTCAGAAAAGGAAATCTAAATTTTCTAACACTCTTATGAACCTGCACACACACACACACACACACACACACACACACGCACGCACATTCAACTTCATCACTTATTGTTAAGTGAATTTCCTTGCACATATGTTCCTTAGGTGGTGTATTTGGTAAAAAATGGATTGTTACATCCAAATGGCCAAAAAAAAAAAAAAAAACGCATGAAAAAATGCTCACCATCCCTGGTCATTAAGGAAATGCAAATCAAAACCACACTAAGATTCCACCTCACTTCTGTTAGAATAGCTGTCATCAAAAAACACCACCAACAACAAATGTTGGTGAGGGTGCAGGAAAAAAGAACCCTCATACACTGCTGGTGAGAATGTAAGCACGACCACTTTGGAAAACAATATGGAGGCTTCTTTAAAAACTAAACATAGATCTGCCATATGATCTAGCAATACCACTCTTAGGGATATACCCAAAGGAATGTGACTCAGGTTATTCCAAAAGCACATGCACACCATGTTTATTGCAGCACTATTTACAATAGCCAAGTTATGGAAACAGCCAAGATGCCCTACTACCGACAAATGGATTAAGAAATGTGATATTTATACACAATGGAATTTTACTCAATCACAAAGAAGAATGAAATTTTGTTACTTCACAAATATAACTGGAGAACATCATTAAGTAAAGTTAGCCAGGCTCAGAAGGCCAAAAATTGTATGTTCTCCCTCAAATGCAGACTTTAGACCTAAAACAAATTCAGCAATATTTTGTTGGTCATGGGTCACACTCTAAGGGGAAAACACATACAGGAGGAATAGAGAAAGGGAAGGAAACCTAAAACTTGAATGTGGTTAAAGTGCTCACTGTAGAGGAGTGAAAATAGTAACCTTAAACTTGCAGAGGCCACTATGGGAAGGGGAACAGGAAGTAGTAAAGAGGTCTGGCAGAGATGAACCAATGTGGGTTGCAATTCACATGTACATGGAAGCCATGCTAGGCATCTCTCTGTATAGCTATCTTCATCTCAAGCTAGCAAAAATGCTATGTCTTTCTTATTATCCATTATGTTTTCTCTTCAACAAAATTGGAGAAGAGGACAGAACAGGATCTGCCAGGAAGTGAGGGAGGTGAGGGGGAGAGGGAGGAAGTTGAGGACAGGGGGAGAGATGGCCCAAACAATGTATGCATATATGAATAAATGAATAAACAATTAAAAACTAAAAAGAATCTAGAAACTTGGTAGGGGAAAATTGAGACCTGTGAGGGGAGATATGTGGTATAAAAAAAAAAGAAATAGGAATGGATTTTTACAAGGCTGCTGAGTATCAACTCCAGTGATCTCTCCCCAAAGATATACAAAATTGAACAGGTATTCTCAGAGGAGCTGGAGAAATCAGGACTGATGGCACAACAGATGGGCTCACATTACCACCACCACAGGCATGTAGGTGGAGGGCGTAGGCACAGAATGAGCCTGGAGTCCGGACCTCAAGAACCATTGTAGCTGGGAGGGAATGCAGGAAGATCAGTGTGGCAGCTGGACTCTTCAAGCTGTCTCTGCCACATGGACTTTCTGACAGTAGGGACCATGTGAACTTTATCACAGGAAACTCCACAGATCAAGGAGTTTCAGTACCACTCTGCTTCTAGCCCCAGGTTCATCTTAGAAATCTCAGTTGTTTAAGTGGAATGGGAAGTGGGGAGTGTCAGCAGACCCAGAGCCCCGCACTGTACCACCAAGGTGGGAACCATGCAAGTCAAGATAAGAACAGCCTGGGAGACATGGAGGTCACTACACATCAAATGGATGTGAAACCCCAGTCCAGAATGTTAGGAATTCCACACCTAAGAGCCAGCATAGGAACTTGCAGACAACATTTGAACTCTGTTGCCTGTTCTGGAACTCTGGCTCAGAGCCTTACATGCCCTGGTCAGCCTCTTTGCTACTGAGCTAAATCTCCAAACCAGACCCTTACTGGCTTAACCATTTCAGTCTTCAAAAACAAAAAACAAAAAAACTGCTCTAGGAAGTAGAGGAAGCCACTTTCCTGCTCAATGGTGAAGAAAATATTGGTCTTTGTCTTTCTGTTGTTACCATTTTTCTCTGTTTTCTTCTTTTATTTCTGCAGTCATTATACATACTTTATACATTTGTGTTTCAATACTCAATTTTTAACCATCTCTTTTCCATTCCTTTCTTAATGACCTCCTGTTTCATTTTCTTTCTGCCCACAATTAGATACTTTCTCTTAATTTTATTCCTTCTTTATTTCCCCTTCCATTATCCTTTCTTGTTATCATTGTTTTTGGCAGATTGTTAGAAACCAGATCTCTCTCTTTATTTCTATGTCTGCTATCATTCTCGCCATGCCTCTCACTGGATCTTTTCTGTCAATTCCCTTCTTCCTACTCATTACCCCCACTCTTCACCTCTGTTACCATTCCTTCCATCCATATTTCACTATTTATCTTGTATTATTTGTTAGTATTTTCCCTCCTATCTTCTGTCCATTACTACCCTTAATAACTAGTGTCTTCTGCATTCATGTGGTGTTACTTTTGTAAATATACAGGAACAGTGGTGAATGTTGTTAATTAGTGATTACTGTATTTTCATAAAGGGTGAAATTATCTCTTTAGGTAGCCTGTTTCTCATACATGAAGCAGGGGGCTAGACACAATGTCTTGAGCATCATGGGTGAATAACTGGAATAACTGGCTACTGAGGAAGAATTAACAAATGGGATTGTATGAAATCAATGTAATTTTATGAAATTTAAAAATTTGTACACAGCAAAGAGAACAATCATCAGAATCAATGGGTAACTTACAAAATGAGAGAAAAATCTTTGCCAGCTATTCATTGGATAAAAAACTACTATCCAGAATTACATCTGAAGAAATTAAGTCTATATGCAATAGAGATACTCATTTCTATAGCAGCATTATTCACATAGCCAAACTATGGAATCATTCTAGTTGTCCATCAACAGATGAATGAATAAAGAAAATGTGGTATATATACACAAAGCATTATTATTTAGTTATATGGAAGAATGAAATTATGTTATTTGCAAGAAAATAATGAAACCAGAAGTCATCATATTAAGTGAAAGAAGCCAGAGCGAGAAAGATGAATATTGCATATTTTCTTTTATATGTGGATTCTAGACCTAGAAAAAAATTACACAAAGGAACACTTTTAGGGTGAGAACCAGAAGATGGGTCGTGGGTGAAAAGAGAAGGTGAAGAGAGGTTGAGTATGGTGTAAATACTTCATCTGCATGTATGAAAATAGAATAATGAAACCCATAAATATTATCTTTAAAGGGGGGATAAAATAGAGTACTAGAGGAGTTTTATTCATTCAAAATAATTATATGCATGAATGGAAATATCACAATGAAACCCCTGTACAATCAATGTACACTAATAAAAAAGAGAATGAAAAGAAAAATACATATTTTTTAATTCTCAGTGAATTTTAATTCACTTTTAAATTTTGGTTTCATTTACAAGGTTTGACAGGAATATAAATCTTATCTTACTGGTGAATTGATCTTTACTCAGTTAGTTTATATATTCCATTTAGACTTGTATTCTATTCAGTGATCCCCAATGCATAAGATAGTTTACAGAGATAAGGAAAAAATGGTATTCATGTCCAACATAAGGAAGTTACTTAGATTAATTATGGTATGTACACACCATTTACCTCACAGTTATTATCACACATTTTGTAGGAGAATATTTAATACTAGAGTGAAATGCTCAGAGCAAAGGAGTGACAAGCATAGAAGGACATATACAGTTGTACAGTCTATCCCAACATTTAGAAAAACAGCCTTTGTACATAACAAAAACAAACAAACAAAAAAAACCCCGCAAAAATATTAATAGAATTTTATCTGGGCCCTGGGGCTGGGATACCACTGCAAACCTATTGGAAGGATAAAATCCAAAATATAAAAATAGCAAGTGGGAGAAAGAATGATAAAAATAGTAACAATCACTCATTGCTAATGGATGTATAAAATCTTAAGCCTACATTGGAAACAGCTTGGAAGTTTCTTATAAAATCAAACAGAATCTTAACTTATAGCCCAACAAATACTATCCTAGGTATTTTCCTACTTGATTTGAAAGCTATATCTATCTATCTATCATCTATCTATTGATCATCTATGATCTATCTATCTCTCCTGTATGTAAATATTGGCAGAAGCTCTCTTCATAATTGTCAAAACCTAAAGCAATGAAGAGCCTATTTAACAGGTAAATGGATAACCACACTGTGATAATCAATACTGTTAGAGATAACTCAAATATTTGTTGGGTGTCAGTTGCTCATGCCTATAATCCTAGCTACTCAGGAGGTAGAGATCAGAAGGACTATAGTTCGAAGTCAGCCCAGGCAAATAGTTCACAAGATCCTATCACAAAAAAGAAAAAAAAATCACCAAAAAGGGCTGGTGGAGTAGCTTGAGGTGTAGGCCATGAGTTCAAGCCCTGGTACCACAAAAAAAAGATTATACAATGATGAAGAAAAATGTGCCCCTGAGCCAATGAAAGACAAAGATGAATCTTAAGTGTATATTGCTAAGCCTAAGATGTTAGTATGAGAAAGTCATATATATGTAATTTTAATTAAAGGTTAAAAAAAACGATAGAAGATATAAAACATATTAGTGGGTGTCAAAATTTGGGGAGAGGAGACACAGACTTGGAAAAGCAAAGGAGATTTTTTTTAAAGCCATGAAACTTTTCAACATGGTATTATAGTGGTAGATACCAGACAGTTCCAATTTTTCAAAATCTGTGAAACTTTACAACATAAAGAATGATACTTCATGTATGTAGTTATAAAACATAAAATATGAGTTTTAAGAAATCCCAGATTTAGAGTGTTACCAGAAAATTTAGACTAATACAAACATATGGCATAACCTCACTGAAGGGAATGGAAAGTAATTTTTGAAATTACTGAAACTGTAAGACTAAAGAAAAAGGAAGCTGCACATAAACACTGTACTCTAATAGGCAATGCTGTTTCTCATAGGAGTAAGGGTTAACAATGAACTGCTGCCCATCTAACATGCAAATGAACAAATAAGTGAATGGATGAAGAATGGTAAGAACCATATTTCACTGTTAGAATGGCAGATTATAGAAAAGCAAAGAGAGAAGGCAAGAATAAACCACTTTGTCTTTGAGTATATCTATATCTTCTATATCTGCATCTGTATATATATCTGAGTATACACAAGTGTGTATACATTAAAATGCATTCATACCTAACTTTATCCACTGAGAACAATTATACCTCTGTAGCAACAAACATATTCTGTACCCATATCTTGGTTTATAATATCATTCTCCAATAAAAGGAATTATGGTTCTTTAGAGGAAAGATTTATTATAGGCAGGGGCAGGGACTATACAAGATTAATTGCAATATCTTCCAACTAAGAAAGTATTCAGAGTAAAATGATAATGTTACTTCAAAGGACAGAGGATTAAAGTGGAAGATCTGTTGACCAAAGCTGGAATGATTTGAGCAGTATAACAAATAAAGTAGCTTTAGATTATAACCCAAAGCATAAAAGAAATAATACTATGATTCCATACTTATATAAATAAAGAATTGAGTTAATATATAGAAAAAAACATAATTCTTCAATACAGAAACAATTCAAACAATTCATACAAAATTCTCCCTAAAAAAGGGATGAAGGATAATTATCTATTTTGTGAATATATGGGTGACTGAAATGACTTACTTCTAGAAGTAGAGTTTGGAAAGAAAATAATAAAACTGTAACTACAGAAGAATGAATCCTGACAAACATTGTGTTAGTCAAGTGTTCAAGTTGAGAAATAGTGAGAAGACAAGTTGATAGCATTTACCCTTAATATGCTGCATTCTGAATGATACTTTGCATTTATGGTCTTCCTAACCAGACACATTACCCTTATCTGACCATGAAAAAAATAGACAAATTCAAATTAAGAGACATTCTACAAAATACTTGACCTTACAAAAGCTTCAAGATCTGTAAAAACAAGGGAAAGCTGAGAAACTTTTACAGTGCCATGGAGCCTAAGATGTAATGCTTACAAATGTAATGCTACATACTAGATGAGATACAAGAACAGAAAAAAAAGACATTAGAAGGAGAGCAATGACATAAAAATAAAGCATGTTTGTTAGTCAGTTTTCAAAGGACATAAAAGTTGTGTGGGGAAACATAAGTGCAACATCATTGCTTTTCAGTGGGCCTCTAAATAACAAGAAAATCTTATAAGAACTAAGAGCATATTCACAGGGTCAATAAAGCATGAGGTTCCCCAAAGCTTTGTGAAGATAACAAAAAACAAACTTTTGATAAGAATTTTCTCCCAATGGAGTTTGAGTACATATTCACAGACTTTAAAAAAACAGATTCTAATCAACAAGACATTCTAATGACATGAAAACCAAGAAAAAAATATCTTCTTTTTTCCCTTACCAAAATTCTTTCACATTGATAATACTCTACTTGCTTTGAAAAACTACTGCATATTTAGATTGCAACATGTATTTGGTCCTAATAACATTACTTTCTCAGTTATAAACTGATTAGAGGATAAGGAATTGCTTGTATTTCTAAATTTTATGAGCATAACACTGATGCAATGTTATTATGTGAACTGCTGAGTTTTACAAAATTGGAACTGGGATTCATGAGTAATTTAGAGTTAGATTTTTCTAATACTGAAGATAAATAACTATTATTGATTCAGAACAAGACACCTCCAGGCTGAAGGTATTAAAGGGTGCTAGTTTCTGCCAAAATATCAATAAACTTTCTGACTGAGACAAAGATAAGTAATCCTGAAGGAGGCATTTGGAGTTTGGGCATTTGAATTTTCTGGATAAGTAGTACATTTTAGTTTTAGACTTTAATTTGAGTAGGAATTTGATAATGTTCTCATATGTTCAAATTTGAGCCATTTCTGCATTGCAGGTATTAAATTTGGGTTGTGGTGTCATGTGGAGCTCACTGTAGAGTTCTTCAGCCAGTGGATATAAGAGTTAGCTTAGGTCAGGTCTTTTCTGTCAAAGAATTAATCAGTAATAACTGCCTCACCAGCTCGCTTCCCATACACTTACTTCATGGGCTCAGCTTAATATGATAAAAGTTTCTATTAAGAACAAAGAGTTGCTATCCTCAGATGGGCCAAGGCAAAAATTCACTAGATGTCCTGGTTCCAGAGCTGATAACAAAAAACACTTATTTCTTCCCTAAACTTTTAAACTTCTTTGCTCCCAAACCTGCCTCCCAACCTGGCCCCATTCTAATTAGCCAACCACATAGACTGTGAGCCCAAAATCTGCCCAATTCTGGGGCATAAGAGGGACAGCATAATGTCAGATAAAACCCAGCAGACTTCCTGCCTATTGTGCTTTCTTCCCATACTTTCTGGTATGCACCTTTCTGCAAAAGTAAATTTTGCCTTGCCTACTGACTTTTGAGTAGTGTCTTCTGCCTGGTAGCACCCCAATATCTTAAAGATATTTCTAACCATGGACAAGGGCCTAACCACAAATTTGAAATGAACAGTGAAATGCTCGGTGAGTTCGGCTGAGCATAGAGTACAGTCTTGGAATTTATTGAAATATCGTCTGTCTTACATGCTTCATATTTTTCCATTTCGGTAGTTCCAGAAGATATAACTGAGCAAATATCGCACTCTAGGAGAAAATAGCCTCACTTCTCAACTCTTCTCCTCTATGGTCAGCTGTTGCTCTAGCTAATTATGTGCTTAAACATTGAAACCAGTGAGCTATAAGATTTTAAAAAATCAACAAATTAGGATACCATGTTAAATTGAATTAAGTTTGACACAAAGTTGCCTCTATTTGTAGTGAACTGCAAGATGGCATGTAAACTAGCTACAATCTAACTCCAGTGTATAGTTTAGAAACAAATACTCAGATGAGTTTCATTCAATTGTAACATCCAAGCTTCAGTCAACTGCAGGCTGACAACTGCTGAGAACATGTACATATAAGGCAAGTGCCTCATCGTACCATACCAAATAAGGCAAATACTGAACTATAACCAATCAAGCTATTTCTTTGTATAACTTCCTTTTCCTGCCTGCAAATACTGCTTGTTCATATTGCTGGGTGGAGTGTTCTGAACCTCTTCTGGTTCTAAGTGCTGCCTGATTCATGAATTGTTCCTCGCTCAAATATGTGTTAGATTTGACTTGTGTAAAGTTTTTCTATTGACACATAATAATAACTTTGGAAATACTAACTGGATTCAAATTTTCATTCCTATTTTTCAGTTATGTGACTTTGGGCAAATAACTTAATCTTGCTAAATCATATTTTATCATCTTTAAAATATAGTATTTATAGCATTTATGTCAAAGGATTATTATAAGTAAAACAGAATGATATAAGGAAAATATTAAATATAGTATAGTAGTCAGGCTTTTGTATCACTGTGATCAACAGTCAGAGAAAGAGCATCCTAAGGAAGAAAGGTTTAGTTTGTCTCAGTTTCAGAGGATTCAGTCCATCATGGTGGGGAAGAGAACTTCACATCATGGTGGTCAGGATGCAGAGAAAATGGGAATGCTAGTGTTTTTGCTAGCTTTCTCCTTTTTTCCCTTTCATTCTATCCTGGCCCTCAGCCTATAGGATGGATCTGATCACATTCAGGATTTTCCTCCCTTAGTTAATTCTGGTTAGTTAATACAGCACAGAAGTGTGCTGTATTAATCTCATAGGCATTTCTCAATTGAATCAAGTAGACAATCAAGATTAACCACCATAAGTTTACCTACCCCTTGTCAACTTGATGCTGAAGCATATCTCCCTAAGCAATACATTCCATCCCTGGCCCCCAAAGGGCCCATGTCTATGTCATAATGAAAAAATGCATTCAGTTCAACTCCAAGAGTGCTCAAAGCTCGAATAGGCCCAATATTGTTTAAAAACCCAAGTTCAAATTCTCTAAGACTCAAGGCAAATTCTTAGCTGTGACTCCTGAAAGATAAAAAAGATTTTTAAATTTGCATAATTTCAATATGCAGTGGTATAGAGTAAACATTTCCATTCCAAATGGAAGGAATAGAAAAATAGCAAGGAAGGATTGTACTAAGGTAGGACTGAAACTCAGAGGGTAAATACTGTATCCTTCAGCTCTGTGTCCAGAATTTGGGGAACATGGTACCATGATATAAGCTCCAATGGAGCCACTTGCAGCCTACCTGGCCTATTTGCTAGGCTGGCTCCACTCATTGCTTGTATTTTTCCTCAGAAGACATTTCACATTTCTGGCATCTCCAACATCCTGGGATCTTCATTACAGCACAGGCTCCATCCTCACGAATTCATGCATTGCCTTTTCCAAGGTTTGTTAAAGGGAATCCTGCATTGCTGCACATTCTCTGACCTCCCAGGGCTTCCTTTTAATCCCTGCAGAAAGCTTTATGACCCCATAATGCTTGCATTTTTCATGCCTCCAAAACCAGAGTCACATGAATGACATAAAGGTCTGTGGCCAGCCTGAGCAGTAGCTGGGTCTCTTTGAACAATAGCTGCAGCAGCCTCTTAGTATGTGGCAAATAAACCCAGAAACCAATCTGTTAGGTGGCTTTTGTGACCAGGGCAGGCTGGGGCTCTCTCTTCTCAAAGAAATGTGCACAATTGTGCTTTACAAATCTTATAGGCACTTCTCAATATAGTCAAGTTAACAGTCAAGATTAACCATCACACATGGTGTACAGCACATATTAAGTCTCACTAACATCAACTATCTCTATTTTTTTTTTATGGTACTGGCTACTGGCTTTGAACACAGGGCTTTGTGCTTGTTAGACAGGTGCTGTACCACTTGAGTCGCATCCCAACCCTTGTGTTTTAGTTATTTTTTAAGTCGGGTCTTGCACTTAATGCCTGAGCCAGTCTGTACCACGGTCCTCCTGTTTGCACTTCCCATGTAGTTGTGATGAAGATGGGCATCACCATACCCAGCTTGTATTGGTTGAGATGGGGTCTTGCAAATTTTTTGCCTGGGCTGGCTTCCAGATTTCTGCTTACTGAGTAGCTAGAATTGCAGGTGTGAGTCACCATACCCAGCCTCCATTCTTATTTATTTATTTTTATTTTATTTTTTATTAGGATATATTCATTGTAGGGATGATTCATTGTGACAATTCCAAACAGGCTTATGTTGTACATTGGCTAGATCATCCCCATTGTCTCTCTCCCTTGAAGCACTCCCCACCCCACTTAATGCAATTGCAAGATGTTTCTTTGTTCTGTTTCATACAAGTATATGAAGTCCATCCACCATCCACCCTCACCTTAATCTCCTTCATTCAATCTCCCCCTTCCCAAAAGTACTCGCTCACACACACTCTACCTATTTTATAGTTCTGTCTTTCATTATTAATATTAAGTTCATGTTCCAAGGGGTTTCTTAATGTGTCCCTGCTGTGAATCTACTTTACTTTAGTCCATTCAATACCTTCTATTGCTTTCCCTTACCCTTTTACCACTCACCCTAATTTTTCAACAACTTTCAATACATCTTACTATGTCCTCTATCAACATAGATGTTATGTTTTATGATTTGGTGATACTCTATCATTCTTTTTTCCTTTTCTTCCTTCCCCAAGTTCTATAGAGTAGTTCCACTATTACAAACATGTTCTCTGTATGAGTTTGTATATAATCATTTTTGGTTTTGTAAATATGTTTATCTTTTAGATTTATCTTCCACATATGAGAGAAAACATGCAGCCTTTGTGTTTCTGAGCCTGGCTTACTTCACGTAACATGATGTCCTCCAATTCCATCTATTCACTTTCCAACTACATATCTTTATTCCTTATGACTGAATAAAATCCCATTGAGTGTATATACAAAAGTTTGTGATCCATTCATCAGTTTTGGTGCTTAGCTATTGTGAGTAATGCTGTAGTGAATATCCATGTACAGGTGTCTCTATTGTATCCTGACTTACGTTCCTTTGGGTAGATGCCCAAGAGCAGTATCACTGGACCATATGGAAGTTCTAGCTTGAGTTTTTTGAGGAAACTTCATTCTGCTTTCCATAATGGTTGTACTAATTTGCATTCCTACCAACAGTGTATTAGGGTTCCTGTTTCGCTGCATCCTCACCAGCATTTGTCATTGTTGTTGCCCTTGAATGTGGCCATTCTCATTGGGGTGAGATGAAATCTAGATGTAGTTTTGATTCACATCCTTTTTATAGCCACGGAAGTCAAACACTTCTTCATGCATTTATTGGCAAATTGTACCTCTTCCTTCAAGAAATTCCCTATTTAATTCATGTGTCCATTTCTTCATTGGGATGTTGATTCTTTGGGTGTTGAGTTTTTTGTACATTCTAGATATTAGTTCCTTATAGCTGGAAAAGGTTTTCTCCCATTCTGTGGGCAGTCTATTGATTCTATGACTATTTCTTTTGCTATACAGAAGCTTTTTATTTTGATGCAGTACCATTTGTTCATTCTTTCTCTTAGATGTTGAACCTTTTGAATTCTGCTTAGAAAGTCTTTTCCTATGCCTATGTGTTCCAGTGTATTTTCTACAACTTCCTGTAGTTGTTTCAAAGTTTCAGGCTTTATATTAAGGTTTTTGATCCACTTTGAGTTGATTTTAGTACAGGGTGAAAGACAGTGATATAGTTTCAGTCTTCTACATGTGGAAATCCACTTTTTCCAGCAACATTTGTTGAAGAGGCAGTCTTTTCTCCATTGTGTATTTTGGCTCCTTTTCCAAAAATCAGTTGGCTATACTGCATGGGTTTATGTCTAGGTCTTCTAATCGATAGGCCTTCCTGTCTGTTTTTGTGCCAACACCATGCTGTTTTTATTGTTATGCCTTTATAATACAGTTTGAGGTTGAGTGTTGTGATACCTCCAGCATTGGACATTTTGCTCAGAATTGCTTAGGCTATTCAAGGTCTTTTGTGTTTCCATATGTATGTTAGGATTAATGTTTCTGTTTCTGAAAGAATGTCATTGTAATTTTACTAGGAATTGCATGTAGATTGCTTTTGGTAGTATGGGTGTTTTCACAATGTTGATTCTACCAATCCATGAACATGGGAGATCTTTCCATCTTCTGATGTCTTCTTCAATTTTTCTTTTCAGTGGTTTGTAGTTATCATTGAAAAAGTCTTTGGTTTCCTTCATTAAATTTATTCCAAAGTAGTTCATTATTTTTGAGGCTATTGTAAATGGGATTGTTTCCCCGTTTTCTTTATCAGACTATTTATTATTGGTATATAGGAAAGCTGCTGATTTCTGTATATTAATCTTGTATGCTGCTACTTTAACAAAAAGAGTTTATGATTTCTAATAGTTTTTGGTAGAGTCTTTTAGGTATAGGTTCATGTCATCTGCAAATAGCGATAGTTTGACTTCTTCCTTCCATATTTGGATCCCTTTTATTCCTTGCTCTTGTCTTACTGCTCTGGCTAGGAATTCCAAAATTATGTTGAATAGGAGTGGGGATAGTGGGCATGCCTGTCTTCCTCCTGACTTCAGCAGCAATGGTTTCATTTTTCTCCATTTAGTGTAATGTTGGTTATAGGTTTGTCATATACAGCTTTCGTTATGTTGAGGAACATTCCTTCTATTCCTAGTTTCTTCAGAGCTTTTATCATGAAAAGGTGCCGAATTTTGTCAAAGATTTTTTCTGCAACTATTGAGAGGATCACGTGGTTTTTGTCCTTGCTTCTGATTATATGCTCTATTACATTTATAGATTTACATATGCTGATCCATCCTTGCATCCCTGGAATAAAACCAACTTGGTCATTGTATATGATCTTTTTGATGTGTTGTTGAATTCTGTTTGCCAGTATTTTGATGAGGATTTTTGTGTCTATAATCATTAAAGATATTGGTTTATAATTCTCTTTTTGGTTACAGCTTTATTAGGTTTTGGAATGAGTTTGGTAGTCTTCCCTTTCTAGTTCCTGGAAAAGTTTGAGGAGTTTTGGTATTAGTTCTTTAAAGATTTGGTAAAATTTGGCCACAAGTCCATCAGGTCCTGGGCTCTTCTTTGTAGGGAGGATCTTTATTACTATTTCAATCTCATTTGTTTGTAATAGGTCTAATTAGGTGTTTAATATCTTCTTAGTTCAATTTTGGTTGATTATATGCACCTAAAATTTATCTGTTTTATCTAGATTTTCCAGTTTGAACATAGTTTACAAAGTATTCTCTAATGTTCCTCTGATTTTCATTAGTATTTGTGGTTATGTCCCCTTTCTCATCTTTATTTTATTAATTTGGGTCTTTCCCCTTCTCCATTTTGTCATGTTAGCTAACCTTTTTTTTTCATTGATCCTTTGTATCATTTTGTTTGTCTCGATCTCATTGATCTTGGCCCTGCTCTTTATCATTTCTCAGTCTACTGGTTTTGGATTTGGTTTGTTCTTATTTTTCTAGGAGCTTAAGGTGAATCATTAGGCTATTTATTTGAGAATTCTGTGTGTATGTAACATAAGAACTTATAGCTATAAACTTTTTCTTTAGCATAGCCTTTGCTATGTCCCACAGATTCTAGAAGGTTGTGTTCTCATTCTAAATTAGATCCTAAGAGCTTTTTTATTTCCTCCCTTATTTCTTTGGTCACCCACTGGTCATTCTACTATGTTGTTCAGTCTCTATGTGTTTGAATATTTTCTTTTGTTTCTTATGTTGTTGAGGATTAGTTTTATTCTGTTCTGATCTGATATGATATAGGAGATTATTTCAATTTTCTTGAATTTTTTGAGACTTGTTTTGTGTCCTAAAATATGATCTATTTTGGAAAAAGTTCCATGAGTTGTAGAAAAGACTGTGTATTACATGGTTGTTGGCAGAAATACTCTGTAGATATCTATTATGTCCATTTGGTCTAACATGTGCAGTAGCTCTAAGTTACTTGGTTGACCTTTTGCCTGGATGACTTATCTTTTGATGACAATGGAGTATTCAGGTCTCCCACTATCACTGTGTTAGGGTCTGTGTTCCAAGTCCATTAGTGGTTTTTTAATGTAGTTGGTGCCCCTATATTTGCTGCATATATATTAAGAATTGATATTTCCTCTTAATGAATTGTTTAAGTAATATAAAGTGACCTTCGTTGTCTCTTGTGATTGTACTCTGAATTCTACTTTGTCAGATATGAGTATAGCTATACCTGCCTATTTGTGGGATTCATTTGCTTAAAAAGCCTTTTTTTCCACACTTTGACTCTAAGCTACTGAGTTACTTGTAGGCAACATATGATAGGGTCTTGTGTTTAAAACCAGTTTACTATTCTATGCCTTTTGACTGGGGTATTGAGGCCATTGACATTCACTGTTACTATTAAGAGGTGCCTGGTGTTTCCAGTCATTTTTTATTCCCCTGTTATTTACTTTTTACCTTTTCCTTGTTTATTGGTCTGCTTGGTCAAAGGGCTTATTTTCTCTTGCATCTTCCTGTTTCACTCTAGTTTCTTCTTCTAGTCTATGAGTCCTTTAAGTATTTTCTGCAGTGCTGGCTTGGTATTTGTGAATTCCTTTAGTTTTTTCCTTGTTATGAAGGTTTTAATTTTCCCTTCTATTCAGAAGGATAGTTTTGCTGTATAGAAGAGTCTGGGTTGATAGTTGTGTAGTTTTAAGGCCTGAAATATGTCTTTCCATGAACTTCATCCAATTAAAGTTTGTGTTGAGAGATTTGCTCTTATTCTAATGGGTTTGCCTTTTTTGTGACTTGTATTTTCTCTTTTGCAACTTTCAGTATTTCTTCTTTGTTCTGTATGTTGAGTTTTTTTATTATGATCTATATGGGGGTGTTTCTCTTTTTGTCCTAATGGTTTGGTATTCTGTAAGTTTCCTGCACCTGGATGTTCTTCTGTTTCTCAAGGATGGGAGGTTTTCAGCTATTATTTTATTGAATAGATTATCTATGCCTGTAGTTGTATCTCTTCTTCTTCTATACCCATGATTCATAGTTTGGTCTTTTCATATGCCCAGATACCTTGCATATTCCATTCATGTTTTCTTAGGATTTTTTACTGTTTGACCTAACTCCTCTACTTTGTCTTCTGTTCCTGATACTCTGTCTTCAATTTGCTCCACTATGTTTGCTAAGCTTTTGATTGAGATTTTTGTTTGGGATATTGAACTGCTCATTTCAGATTGATTCTTTTTCAGGATTTCTATATCTTTACTGAGTTCCGTTTTCATATCCTTCATAGTCTCCTTAATTTCATTCATCTGTTTGCTTGAATTTTCTTTGAGCTCTTTAGTCATTTATTCATATTGTCTTTGAGATAAGTCACTAGATTTGTGTCTCTTTCTTGAGGTCATTACTCATTCTTACTATTTTTTTTGGAAATCAATATCTGATATTTCCTTCTCTTTGCTATTGTATTGACCCCTCAAGATGTTGAATTCTATCCCTTGTTCCACATGGGGAAAGAAGACTTAGTTACTACAGCTGTCTCAGTTATTGAACTACAGAGTTAAATTTACAGTAATCCCTGATGAAGATCATTTACTGCTACTGTTACAGTATGTTTGGTTTTCAATTGGAGCAAAGATGCATCTTTGTGGTCCTGGAAGGTGAAAGGTCGTAAGAGTTGCTATGAGACAGGGACAGAGAGAATGATCTAGTGAGTACTAATAAGTGAAAAGTTTATATAGTGGGGGGGTAGTGACTGTGTGAAAATAAGGTGCTAACTAGAAGGCCTACTATGATGGGTAGAAGGAATCAGGTAGGTAATAAAATAGAGGAGGAATGGGGAGACAATATTGGAGAAACTTGAACAGACAGACAAATATAAACACTGAACTGTAAGAAAAAGAGAAAAAGAAAATCTGGAAATCCATTCATCTATTGAAATTATTGGTACTGAAGGAATATCCAAGGAGGGTAGACAAAGAGAAAGAAGATCGATAGCTAGGGAGCTGCTCTGGTGGCTGAAAGGTAGAAAGTATGAATTGGGGATGTTGTAGAAAGGGAAAGAGAAGAGAGGTTTAGGATTTTAAACTTGAAGGTGGCTTATGGGGGTCTCATGAATGCCTGCAGGGAGAGTGGAGGGAGGGAGGGAGTTCAAAAGAGGGAATTAGAGAGCAAGAAGGCAAAACCTCTGTTGGAATGTGCAGGAAAAAATAGCTACAGGTAAATGAGTAAGAGATCTACACTTCAGTTTCAGCAGCAATGGGTAAAAATTGCAAATTTTCTATTACTGTTGCTCTTCTCCCACCCTTTTGTGACTGGGTCTTTCAGTCCACTAGCTGAATTGGATACCTGCCTCTGGGTTGGCCACTGGTGCTGTAGAGAGAAGGGTTTTTTGTGATATAACTTTTTGGAGTTTGTACTGACCCTTGGCCAGCCTTACCACATGCACATTTGCATTGTTCCCATCTCTCAGGATCCCCAGAACTTACAGACTGTAGTTATTCATCAAGTGCAGGGTTTTGTCCAGATGCTGTCCAACCTCTGGCAGGGTTGGAGGTGCAGTTCCCTGAAGATAGTGCTTCCACACTGTAATTTGTTCCTTGTGACCTTTGTGGACTGCTGCTGGGTCCCAGTCAATTTTCCTTGTTGAGTACCTATTCCTTGCAGGTCTTCTGCTGGTGGTCCCCCTCCAGGGGAGTTCTGTGCAGCTCCAGAGAAGGCTTTTGTTCCAGGCCACAGCACAGTGTGGTTTCACTTTGGCTCACTGGATTCCTGAAGCTCTTCTCAGCAGATTACCCACTGGGCACCTTTGTTGTTTGGGTGCTGACCTCCTCCTTGTTGTTCTTATACTGAAGGTTTCAGCTTTCCCAGCTCTGCTGGGGGAACCAGTGTTTGACTCCCTGCTTGGTTCTCTCCACTTTTACTTTCAAGCACAACAGATAACTCTTGAGTTTCCTCATTCACTAGTCATCTCTTATCCTACTTCCTTTACAAAAAAAAAAATTGAACTCCTAACCTCACCCCTCTTCTTTGCTCCTTTTACCTTATCATGTAGCTTGTCCCCTTCACTAGCCAGCAGGTCGTTAATTACTGGTAAGGGTTTTGCTAGCCTACCTCACAGAAAATAAAGATAAGATATTAATGACAGCACTACTGAAAAATAAGCTTTGTGTCATCTTCCCTAGAATTATGGAGTAATTAATAAACTGTTAATAAACTATTATCACCCAATGAAACTATTAAACAGTGCTGCCATTCAAGCTGTATTAACAGCACACATCTTCATTAGTTGGCAAATAATCCTTTTAGCACTCAGCTTTTGACCAATGAAAGAAATGTGGCTTGAACCTGTTTAAGGATTTCTTTCCCCCACTTATGTAATGGGGGACAGGGTCTGCACAAACTCAGTTTTAAGGCTGGGTGAATCAACTGGATTTCCTATCCCTTCATTTCTTTTTAATTTTAAGGTGAGAAAACTGAGTCATGGAGATACATAGGAACTTACCCAAAGCTTTGTGTAAAATAGTGATCCATTTTTCAAATTCATCCACTTCTTTCTTTATGCTCCTATTTTCCCAGACATTTCTGCCAGGCTAATCCTTCTAGCTTGCTTTTATATTTCTAAGAACTAGCTGCCCTAAGTATATGAAATGTGCTTATTGAGTTGTTATAGTTTCCTCATTGAGATGATTGGAAGATTTATTTCTGTGTTCTAGTTTTTTCATTGGTTTACTGTTCTGTCCTTAAGCCAGTAGCATACTATTTTGATTAATGTAGCTTTGAAATATGTTTAAAATCACAAAGTTTAAGTCATCACAACTTTATTGTTCTTTTTCAAAATTGTCTATTTGAGGTTCCTCAAGATTCCATTTGAATTCTAGAATGCATTTTTCTATTTTTGAAAAAACTCATTGGGATTTTCATAGATATTATGCTAAAATTTCAGATGAATTTGTACTTGAAAATTTTTTTGATACTTTTCTTATTAATTTACTTTGATTAATACATTAATAATATAAGTGGATTTCATTTTGATAATTCCATATATGTTTACACTGTATCTTGAACAAATTCATCTCCTCCATTATATTCTGATTCCCCCTCCTCCTCTTCCCCCCATTCAAACTGTATTTGGCAGGTATCATTATTCTGTCTTCATATGTAAATATACAGAGTACTTCCATCCTCTTCACTCCTCGTTATCCTTTCCTTTCCCCCTGCCCCTTCCCACTGATCCCCCAGACAACCCTCATATGCATTCATGTCTCATCATCATCATCATCATCATCATTTTAGGGCTAGCTTCCACTAATGAGTGAAAACACATTATATTTGGCTTCTTGAGCTTGGCTTATCTCACTCAGCATGATGATTCCACTCATTTTCTTCCAAATAGCATAATTTCATTTTTCTTTCACTGAGTAATACTCCATGAGATACGTATATCTGCAAACAGATATGTATATACACATATATCATATTTTCCTTATCCATTCATCAGTTGTTGCATACCTCTGATGATTCCATAGTTTGATTATTGTGAAAAGAGCTACAATAACCATGGATATGCATGTATCTTACTTATGAACTGATTTATACTCCTTCTCATAAACGCTCAAGACAGGTATGGCAGGGTCAGAAGGTAGGTCTATTTATAGTTTTTTGAGGAGCCTCCATATTGATTTCCATAGTGCTTGCACTAGTTTACATTCCCACCAACAGCATATGAGGGTTCCTCTCTCCCCACCAACATTGTTGTTTGTTTGTTGTCAATCTTACTAGAGTAAGATAGAATCTTGGTATAGTTTGTATTTGCATTTTCTTTGTAGCTAAGGATGTTGACCATTACCTTATGTTTTTATTAACCACTTGTATTTTTAATTCTGAGAAGTGTTTATTCAATTTATTTCCTCATTTATTAATTGTATTATTTGTTCTGCTGTTTTGGTTTTTGAGGCTTTTTAATATACTCGATACTAGTACCTTATATGTTGAATAGCTGGCAAAAAATTTCTCCCATTCTGTGGAGGTCTCTTAATTCTGGTAATTAGTGTTTTGATGTTCAGAAACATTTTAATTTGATGTGATCCCATTTGGCAATCTTACTCTTTCTTCCTGAGTAATTGGAGTCCTATTCACAGGAGAAAAGACAGACTCTTCAACAAAGTTTGCAGGGAAAACTGGCTATTGATAATGCAAAACACTGAAACTAGACCCCTATCTCTCACCCTGTACAAAAATCAACTCCAAATAGATCAAAGATCTTAATTAAGACCTGAAACATTGAAACTACTAAAGGAAATATTAGGGAAAACACTGGAAGATATAGGCATAGGTAATTATTTTCTGTATTCAAATCTTAATAGTCACTCTTCTAGCCCACAAAAGTGTTATTCCATTTATTTAATCCCTTTCAGCAATGTAGTTTCTAGTGATTAGGTATTTTACTTCTTTCGTTAGGTTTATTCGTATGTAGTTTATTCTTTTTTAATACTATTATAAAATATTGTTGTTTATTTTATCTGAAATTAATAGCTATTTTGAGTCTCTTTTGGTTACTGCTTGCATGGAATTTCTTTTTCTGTCATTTAACTTTGAGTGTTGGTCTGACATTAGATCTAAGAGGAGTCACTTGAGGACAGCATATCATTGGAAGTTATTTGTTTTATCCACTGGACTTATCTATATCTTTTGATGGGAGAGTTTAATCAATTTATGTTGGTGTTTTTGTTGATTGTTTTCTTTATGTATTATAAGATATTTTTTATCTCTCTTTCTTACTCTTACTTCCCTACTTTGTGCTTCACTGATTTTTTTTTTTGTAGTAATGTGTTTGATTCCATTTTCATTTTCTTCTATGTATATCCAATACAGATTTTCCTTGAGGTCATACTGCAATTTCATAAAATATCTTAAAATTATAGTGTTATATTTTAAGCTGATAAAAATTTAACTTTAATTGTACACAAAATTAATACTTTACAGCTCCATTCTTCTAATCTATGCTATTGATGTCAAAAGCACATCTTAATATTTATTATATATAATTATTAACATAAATTTACAGGTTTAAAAATGTTCTTGTCATTTATATTCTATACATCATAATTACAATGACACTGGATATCATATTTTCCCACGTGTTCATTTTATGGGAAAACTTTATATTTTCTTATGATTCTGTGTCGCTACTGCCATTCTTTCATTTCAAATTGAAGGACTCCCTTCAGTATTTGTTTTAAATTGGTATGGTTCTAATGTACTCACTCAGCTTTTGTTCATTTAGAATAATATTTTTCCTTCATTTCTGAAAAGTTGTTTTGCTGTATACAGCATATAAGCATGTTGACTATATTTTCCCACTCCCTTTTCTTTTTATGTGTTTTGTTGAAAACTGCTGATATTTTATGAAAACTCCTTATAGATAACAAATTATTATTTCTCCTGATTCTTTGACTTTTGATAGTTTTATTATAATGTGTCTCTGTGTAGCTCAACTTGAATTCTACTTGGAGTTCTTTGAAGAACTTTCTTTTTTATGTCTTTTTTTCTATCAAATTTGGTAAGCTTTGGCCATTATGATTTCATATAAACTCTCTTCTTTCTCTGTCCATTTTCCTGAGATTTCCATTATGTTTTGTCCTCTTCAGTGTCTCAAAATTCTCTTAGGTTTTCTTTTTATTCTTTTATACTTTCTATCTTTTAATTTATGTTCTCCTTTTGTTAACGTAATTTTTTCCTGAATTTTATTTAGATGAATTTGGGCACTCAGAGAAACTACAACCTCTTACAATCTTTGTTTAACTATTTTTATGCAAAGAAGATTTTTACCAAGAAGTCTACTTAGAGGTTCTATGACTTTTCAAAACTTTCTGATGTCTTCTTACTAGTATCAGTTGGCAGTACTACAGATCTGACATGAAGTGGTACTTGCCTTTCTCCAACACTTCCAAACTCTGATATTTGTTCATTAGTATTCCAAGTCAAGTGAGACATCAATAAGTTGCATGGGTAACCCCTTTATTTCCATCTCAAGGGAGGAGCTTTGTGTGGAGGGTTTTCTCTTGGTTGCTCTATAGCATATCACATAAGGGGAGTAATACATATGGCCATAGAAAACACCACAAATCTTTCCACCTTTTTCTCTAGAATTTTGTCTTTCTAGTACAGTGACTGAGGTATCTATCCATTAAGCTCAATAGTACAGAGATATTGTGATACACATAGGTACAATGTTGTTAACTAAATGTCTCTGTGGAACAAGGAGAACCTATAGCTTCTTAGTCTCCCTTCTTATGGGTGTCACTGAAAAGTTTTTAATATTAAGAAAATCTGACTTGTTTCTTCACATATTATACATTTAAAATTGTAACTAAAAAATCATTACTAAAACCCCATCATCTGAATTTACTCCTACATATGATCTTCTGGGAGTTTTATAGTTTTGCATTTTACATTTAGTTATATGATCCTTTTTGAGTTAAATATTTTGAAAGGTACATGGTCTATGGCTGGATGATTCTTCTTCTGTTTTCTTCTACTCCTCTTCTCTCTCTTCCCCCTTTTCCTACTTCTTTCTTCAATATGTGGATGTCTAATACTTCCAAAGTAATATTTGTATGGATCTGTTTCTGGGCCCTCCATTATGTTGCATTGACCAATTTGACTATCTCTTTTGTTTTTTCAGGAGATAAAAATCATGTTATTTTTTTAAAAAAATCTCAAATACATATAAACTCTACAAATTATACAGAATAGCGGGGACTACTTAATCAATGTTTGATGAAAGGACAGGATACAAAAAACATAATAAAGTTCTCGTGTTTTACTAATAAAAGATACTTATCTAATTCCCAAACTTAATTCTAACTTTGTATTTATTATTCCCTTTATATTTTACTTTCCTTGTAATTTTCATATTTTAGAGAAAACTAAAAACTCAGCTTCTGATAAAGATCTCACTTCTACCTTATTTTCCAATGGTAATTCCTGATTTATACTGTTGCTGTAAGATAGAACAGTTGTGGTGTGGAGCATGGGGGTGGGGAGAATGACAATTTAAGGTTAACAGAATGTGACCTTTACCAAATTGCTAATGAAGCTTGCCTTCATCTGTATGATCTGACAGTAATCCCCTGCTTTTCTCTATATCTGAACTTTGTTGGAATCCTTTAACTCTTAATGGTACTGTTTTGGTGATGTTTTTGTCCTGTTCTGCTTCAAACCACAGTTTGTGGCTGCTTTCTACCTGTTTCTTATGCATGATCTAGGATAGGCCTGAATTTCTGTTTAATTTAGTACTTTATTCTCTTCTATCTTAAGAACTAGCTTTCATCACTTCAGCAAGGGGTTATAATATCAGCCAAAGTCTTAAGTGGCAAAAAGGAAAAGAAACAAAGAAATGTAGACATTTGCAAGGGTAGTCATTTGGTTTTAAAAGTATGATTTTAAAATTGAGGAAATAAGTTTTAACACCTAGTGCTGTCACTTATGAATTGGGCTTTCTTCATCAAATGACTTATGAAAAGGTATAAATAATATTTGTCCCAATGATTACTATGAGTTTTATGTTCTTTTAATGATATGATTGAGTGCACTGTCAAGGTCTAGAGACTAAATGATCATACATTTAAAAAGCATTCTTTGAGCCTAAAAAAGATTTGGAGGTATGTGGTCAAATTATAGATATGGTGTGGCTTTTTACACTACTTTTTAAATAACCATTTTCTGATGAAAATGAATACACATGGAAATGAATAATGCATACTAAATGCAAAAGAACAAAATATTCTAAAAGAGGCAGAGAAGTAGTGGCTAAAAACCCAGAACAGATGAATTATTACAAAAAATTTTTCCTTTAGGTTTTAGTCAGGTAATTGAAATAGGAAATATATTGGATTTCTTTAATAAAGGTCTTATTTCATTTTTTGCTCTTAAATTTTCCATTTGGGGCCATTCTTTCTCAATCTACTTTTTATCAATCTCTGATGGCTGTCTTTAAATCTTACCTTCTTGATTTTTGTTAACATCATAATTATGTTTTATGTAAAGCTACACATTTTCTATTAATCTCCTTGCAATGTTTCATGAAAATTTCTATGCACTTAAAATATATAGCACTATGTGACCTGTGAAAACATTTTTCACACTATCATCGATTGTCTCTAACTTTGCGATGGCAAATTAAAATGGAGGAACAACCCAAATATCAAAATCTTGAGCTCTTTCAGCTGGAATTTTCACATCCAGGGCCCACAGAGAGCAAATTTATGCCAAATTGTCTAACAAGGTTGAGAGTGTGACTCTAAAGTCCAGTGACTTTAGAATATAATATTTACTTGATATTTTTAAACTATTTTAGGTATTTTTCAAGGATATATCACAATCTTTTTCAGCTTCAGAAACATCGTTCTAGCCCATCAGCATGTATAAATTCATCTTTCATTTTGTCAAAATATTTTGAAAATGTTGTCTAAAAGCTGTCTCCTCTGATAAAGCAATTTATTCTGGTGAAATGTTTGATCCTTATCACTTCATGATCCCCTTTTCCTTCTGCTCCATGGAAATCTTATCTTTTGCTAGAATTAAATTTCTTTTTTAAGTCTATGCCCATAAAATTAATTTACAATCCACTTGATTTAAATATCTTTGGGGGACTACTGTTTTTTAAGTGCATTTAATTGAATTTATTATTTCTCTGGAGAAATTTTATCTTCCTACCAAGTGCACTATCTATTTACTTTATATTCCCAGAGAACTAAAGCATCTTTTCTCCTGGAGAAAATAATAAAGAGAAAAATGCAACTGGCTAATTATTCCTGATACATCTTTCCTTACTATACATATAATGACTATGCAAACATGAAAGTGTGAAACCATTAATGTATTTCTACTGAGTGTCATTTTCCCTAACTGAAAGACAATGGATCACAAGTAAGGAATGCCTCTATGCACAGAGCCACAGAAAAAAGTATGACCTGGTCTTAAGGAACCAGGATGCTCTTGTAAGATGTTTTATTCTTCATTCATTTCCCCATGCTCAGAAATGCAAGATCCCACTGGACAGAATACATGGTAGCTGTATCTCTACTGTAAGAGTGTTCCTCTGAAAGATAGATGGAATGCTTCTCTCCCCTGTCATGTTTGAGTACCCTATGCACATTCACATGGAGACCAGAAAATCCAAAAAAAATTAAAAAACAAACCAGGAAAGTGGGAGGCAGTGGTGGCATACTAAAAAATTTCAGGAATCACAATCCCTCCAATTAGCATGTGGCAAAGTTGCACATACACAAGGAACCTCAGAAGCTTCAAACAAAGAGTTTCAGGTTTTTATGTTTAAAATGGATTCAGAAAGCCAGAGAACAGCATAAGAGAAAAGAGATGCTCTCTCCCCAGTTCACCAGAAGTGCATAATATTAATATTAAATATCTACCAAGGTGTAGCAGAAAGAGGAGTTAGCTATCACCCAGGTGAACTGCAGAGGCAAAGTATAGCTTACCATGGGTATGAGAGAAAATATCTAAGTTCATGTTTCAACCTTTCAACAATGACTATAAAGAACAAAAGTGACATCTTATGTATATAAACGTCATCCATTTGCAAATTTTTTTGTAGCAATGTTTATTCTTTACCCTGGAATACCTCTAGGGAAAGACTGGGCAGCAGTGAAATAACAAGAAGGTAAGATTTAAAGATAGCCATCAGAGATTGATAGAAAGTAGATTAAGAAAGAATGCCCCAAATGGAAATTTTAAAAGCAGAAAATGAAATAAGACCTTCATTAAAGATAGTAAGTAGAAAGTATGTCATGACTCTCTTTTCAATACTTCTGTCCAGGTCTCCTTGTTTTCACTTATTGCTATCATTCTTCAAGCTAAGTTGTTTTTATAGACAATTCCCACCAATGAGACTTTCTCAAAACCACTAACTATAGTGCTTATTTCCAACTAAGGTCAGTAGGGAAACACTTCTGTTCTTATGATCAACTTAAGAGGGGTTTCTTATGCAGAATTTTTAGTGTCCTAGCAATGTAAGAGAAGCTCTCCTTTTATACTCCTCTGGAATTTCTTCTCTGGAGTACACAGAATCTTTGGGAGGAGGATATTTTGTAGATTGAATTATGATTGTGTCCTCTCAAAAAAGACACATTGAAATCCTAACCCAATACCTTAAAATGGAACTTTATTTGAAAATAAAATTGCAGATAAAATTAGATGAGTTCATAATAGAGTAGAACGGTCTGTTAATCCATATGACTGGTAGTCTTTTAAGAAGAAGAAAGAGACATGGATAGAAGATAATCTTGTGAAGATACAGGGAGAAGACCATGTGATGATGGGGATGAGACTGGAAACAGGCCTCTATATATGGAGGATACCAAGGATTTCCAGCTGTCATTAGAAGCTATGAGAGAGACAGGGAACAAATTCTTGCTCAGGACTCTTGAAAGGAACCAAGCTAGCTAACATTTTCTGCAGGTTTCTAGCTGCAGCACTGTGAGAGAACATACTGTGTTGTTTTAGATCATGCTGTTTGTGTAATTTCTTACAGGCACTCTTGAACACTAATAGAGGATCTGTACCTGGAAAAGTGCCTACCTCCTGCCTCCATTCCAGGTGCTCAATTTGAACCACTTCTCTGGTTTATTTTTCCAAGAAATCTTCATTCAAGGGCTCCAGAGTCTTTTCTTTAGTTTGTCCCCTCCAAGTACTCTTACTTATGGATAATATTCAAGTGTTTAGCCATGAGAACATAGACTTCACTGAAAAGTGAAGGATTATTTGAATTTTTATTCTCAATATTCCTAAATATTCTATGTCAACAAAAAACTACAATACCAAGAGCAATAGATATAAGGACCACTGCAAGATTGGGCTTAACTCCAAATACAGAATGGGTAAGTAGAGATTTATAGGCAAGGGACAGGGTAGGGGTAAGTGGATGGAAAACTACTAAAAGGAACCAATAAAGAAATGGGCATGTGAACTAAACAGAGCTTTCTCAAAAGAAGAAATTCAAATGGCCAGAAAACACATGAAAAAATGCTCACCATCTCTAGCAATAAAGGAAATGCAAATTAAAACCACAGTAAGATTCCACCTCACCCCTGTTAGAATAGCCATCATCAGCAACACCACCAACAACAGGTGTTGGCGAGGATGCGGGGAAAAAGGAACCCTCTTACACTGTTGGTGGGAATGTAGACTAGTACAACCACTCTGGAAAAAAATTTGGAGGCTACTTAAAAAGCTGGACATCGATCTACCATTTGATCCAGCAATACCACTCTTGGGGATATACCCAAAAGACTGTTACTCCAGAGGCACCTGCACATCCATGTTTATTGCGGCACTATTCACAATAGCCAAGTTATGGAAACAGCCAAGATGCCCCAGCACTGACGAATGGATTAAGAAAATGTGGTATCTATACACAATGGAATTTTATGCAGCCATGAAGAAGAACGAAATGTTATCATTCGCTGGTAAATGGATGGAATTGGAGAACATCATTCTGAGTGAGGTTAGCCTGGCTCAAAAGACCAAAAATCGTATGTTCTCCCTCATATGTGGACATTAGATCAAGGGCAAACACAACAAGGGGATTGGACTATGAGCACATGATAAAAGCGAGAGCACACAAGGGAGGGGTGAGGATAGGTAAGACACCTAAAAAACTAGCTAGCATTTGTTGCCCTTAATGCAGAGAAACTAAAGCAGATACCTTAAAGCAACTGAGGCCAATAGGAAAAGGGGACCAGGAACTAGAGAAAAGGTTAGATCAAAAAGAATTAACCTAGAAGGTAACACCCACGCACAGGAAATCAATGTGAGTCAATGCCCTGTATAGCTATCCTTATCTCAACCAGCAAAACCCCTTGTTCCTTCCTATTATTGCTTATACTCTCTCTACAACAAAATTAGAGATAAGGGCAAAATAGTTTCTGCTGGGTATTGAGGGGGGGAGTGGGAGGGGGTGGAGTGGGTGGTAAGGGAGGGGGTGGGGGCAGGGGGGAGAAATGACCCAAGCCTTGTATGCACATATGAATAATAAAAGAAAAATGAAAAAAAAAAAAAAAGGAAACATCAGAGGTAAAAAAAGATCCCAGCTAGATAAACCTGAGAGGATGAGAATTCTTTTTGTTTGTTTTAATTTTTTTACTTGATTGCATTAGTGGTTTTGTGGGTTTTTAAAAAATCTTTTAATATGGTAAAGGGTTACAAATGTTCTGCTTTATTATTACTGTTTGTTGTTTGTTTGTTTTAGTGGTCCTGGAGTTTGAACTTAGGGCATTGAGTTTGCTAGGCAAATGTTCTGCCACTTGAGCCATACCTCTAGCTCTTTTTGCTTTATGTTAGTGTTAGATAGGGTCTTGTGTTTTGTTTATCATTTTCTTTTATTAAGATCAGCTTGGATTGCAATTATCTTACCTATGCCTCCTATGTAGCTGGAGTTACCAGTGTGTACCACCATTCTTGGCTTATTTATTTATTGCTTGGGTTGGTCTAGGACCATGCCCCTCCAGAGCTCAACCTTCTGCATACCTGGGATTGCAGGTATGAGCCACTGCACCCAGTCCTTGTTTTTGTTTTTGTTTGAGACAAGGTCTCACTATGTAGCCAAGGTTGCATTCTGATCTTCGTGCCTCAGTCACATGGCCATGTGCCACCATGCCTGTCTGAATTCTTTTCGAAGACAGGCCAAAGTGTTCAGACAACACCTGGGGTATGGTAGAAGGTCAGGGATATGTTCAGAATTAAGCATAATTGGATAGGGATGGGGATGGTATTCTTACTAAATTGATTTAGTGGAGTTCTTGCTAAAACCTTGGTCACACAAGAGAAGACATAGATGGATCTAGGAGAAGTTTCGGGAGTCTGACTAATATTTGGTTAGCCAAAGAATCTTTCTCAAAGACATGCTTAACTTTCTGAAGTAGTTTAATAGAGCCACATCTCTGATATAGCCAAAGATTTAATATGTGTATTCTTAAAACATTCATGCATATAATATGCATGTATCTTTATTTTTATGTATTTTCCCTATAATATGTATTTAAAGGTTATATTGCTTTGAAAAAGAAAATAATTGTAACCAAACATCCTAGAAATGAAAGAATGGCTCCAGATTCCATCTCTTGTGTTTTAACAATAGTTTTCCTTACTTTTAAATTTAGTTTTTGATCAGTTTTCCATTTGTTTAAGTATTCCAAACATTGGGACAGATAATCTAGTCTCTTTTTTCCCAAAGTGATATTTGAAACTGAGATTACTTTAATAGTAATGTGTTATCTCTCAAAAATTATATTTCACTTGACATTGGGAAAGGCATGCTGACCCTAAAACTGTAAGATTCCATGGAGGAATGTTGAGTACAGAGTTACAGATGCTGGACTTGATCTAAGTGATGGTCTATAACATAGCAAGTTTTATTTCTCTTCTACCTACTTTAGTCTTGTCTCTTTTCTACCTCATGTAAACTATTCTACATGAGCCATGGTTCCTCAACATCTCCATCATAAATTGACAGACTTAAGGAAAGAAATCCAGTAGTAAATTCTGGCACCTACACATATCAAGGATGTGTATAGACATGTGTTTTGAAATATCTTGTTTACAATGGCAAGAACTCTAAATTTAATCATGAAGGTGCTGAATATTCATTAAAGTGTTTTGTAATAGAAAATGAAAAATACCTGATTTCTTGTTTTGAAAGTTTTGGAAAATGAAGACAAATAGGGAATATGAATTGGAGAGATGATTCTAGCTTTTAGCTATAAATAATCATGATTGGCTTCAAAGCTAAAACACCACTGTAAGAAATTAAACAAGCAAGGAAGAATTTGCTCAAGATCATTGATTATTTCAAGCTTCCATGAGTAAATATTGATAAATTTACAACTGTCATTGACTACAGAATCTATACCATACTGTCATTCCTTGTTCCCTTTTCACATGTCTCAGCTAGATTTATCTTGTTCTAAACCAAATTTATCTTATTTTTCCAGACAACTTTCTATCTTTTGTGAAAGTTACTATGACTTATTTATTTCTTAAAATCAGAAAACTGGTATTCAATTTAGCTTTCATTTAGTACAAATAGTTGAACAGAAAGACTCATACTCTAATCACCAAATGGCTTTCAAATATATGCTCACTGCCACAGCCTCACTTTATTTTTTGTTGATTTATATTTAATAAGGACTCCACAGTGGGCCTCATGTCTGCTGTATTTTAATGATGACTATGAACCTCAGCTGGACAGATGGACCTAGGTAGAATTCACAAGTGTGCCCTTTTGCCAGTGCTGGATGACTTTGTGCAAATGACGTAACCCTTAAAAAAATTTAGTTCCTCTCTGGTAAAGTGGAGATAGATATACTTTGTTTAAAATTTAGTTGTGAAGATTTAATAAGATTTAAAGAACCTAACACAATTCTAAAACTACACTGTAAGTTAATGAGTACTGACTGGGATGGTCTTAATGTTTCCCTCAGTTATAAATTGAAGGTGTTGGAGCAGAAGGAATCACTCATGAGAAGAGAAAGGATAAGAAAGGGTATGTTGGACAGGAACAAGAAATGTTTGGATTAGTCAGGTTAGCTCTGGTCAATCATATTGTTACTATGGCAACTGCCATTGGTCTCATATAAAAAAGATATAATCACATTTCCAATTGTGCTAAAGGCAAAATCTTCCCAGAAATAATGGGTGTTTTATCAAATTACAAAGCACATCTATATTTACTCATGGCAAGTTCAGATTTCTTATCTTGTTTTATCAAAATTGCACAAACTATACACATTTTTGGAGTGAGAGAAATGTTTTAATATAAGGGTCACCTTTGTTAGTACTGCTTAGAAAACAAAGCAAAAAAGATAAAGACCTCGGGACCAGGAAGACCTGAATCTGCTAGATAATTCAAGTTGGAATTTAATCTATTTAAGAATAATATTGAGTCCTTATAGCAAAACCTACTTGCCTAAAAGGTAGCTTTGTAAGATTCCAAGGTATTATTGATTGAGAATTGTCACATGCTCTTAAACAATCAACCACCCTAAAACCTAAATCTACACACACACACATATACACCCTTACAAACATGCTAACATATAAATATTTTTCAAATAAAAGCAAATAATGATTTTTTAATAAAATGTGTAGAGATAACTCTGTAACTTTTTTCTGATAATGAAAATGCATCACAAAAATCAAAAGAAGTAAATCAAATTGTAAATGTGATATATTTCACACTAAAAATTTGAATTCTACAATTGTGAAAGTATAACAAGCAATAACATTTTAAAAATAGGGTGAAAACTATTCACATTCTTAAAATATAACAGGTAATATTTATATTGTGTAAAGAGTTATTAGCAACCACTAAGAAAATGAATGGGCATGGTGGCACACACCTGTATCCTAGCTAGGCAGGAGGTGTAGGCAGGAGGATTATGGTCTGAGACCCACCCCAGGAAAAACCTGAGACCCTTTTAAAAAATAATTAAAGCCAAAAGGGTTGGTATGGCTCAAGTGGTAGAGCACCAACCTAACAAATGTGAGGCCCTGAGTTCAAACCCTAGTACCACCAAAAACAAAAGAATCACTCTGTTACAGAATTGTTTATAATAAAAAGCAAAACTAGAAAAATTTGTCCAGAAAGACAAAATACAATTTTAAAATTTTTGATTTAATCACAGAATAAAATATCACACAAAATTTTTTAAAATGAACTGGATTTGTACATAACAACTTGCCCTCCAAAAACATACAGCAAGTAAAAAAGGATGTTAAAAAAAGATGAGTTTAAGAGTATGTATCTACATAAATACAAAACAAACTGTCTATATGCTCTTTTAGTTATTTATTTATTGATACTGGGCATTGAGCTCAGAGCCTTACACATTTTATTAGCATGTAATAGATATACTGGGAGGGGGATACATTGTGACATTTACATATGTGTTTACAATATATCTTAATTAGATTCACCCTCTCCAATGTTCTCCTTCATTCCCCCTCCACTTAGAACAATTTCAACAGTTTTCATTTTTCTATTTTCATACACGAAAAAAAATATACCCACCATATTCACCCTCTTTCACCTTCTTTATTTACCTTCCCCATTCTCACTGACACCCACCCCAGAAGAATCTCTTTTGCCATACTATGTTTCATTTTTTAAGTGTATATTGATTAAGGTTGTTTTGCCTTAGTATTTCAGACATGTATATGTCATGCTTCAATCAGATTAACCCCCTGCATTACTTACTTTTTCTCTATTGCTCTATTTGCTGTTATACAACAGTTTACGGTGCATTGCATTATCTTCATAAACTGATACAATGTGTTTCAATGTTATTCATTCTCTTCCTCTTTCCTACCTCCCCATAGTCCCTCAGATCCATAATACAATCATCTCTCTCTCTCTCTCTCTCTCTCTCTATATATATATACATGTATGCACAATATAATACATATATATGTGTATATGTATGTATCTTGTACAACTCTGTGTGTGTGGTGTGTGTGTATATTTATGCATGTATGTATATAAGTGTGCAAGTTTTATTTATGTGTACATTTATTTTATAGGTCTAATGTCCACATATGTGGGAAAACATGTGACCTCTGTCTTTCTGAGCCTGACTTACTTTGTTTATAATGATCATCTCCAGTTCCATCCATTTACCTGCAAACAACATAATTTCATTTGTCTTTATGGATGAATAATACTCCATATATATATATATATATATATATATATATATATATATATATATATACACCACATTTTCTTAATCCATTTATCAGTTGTGAGGCAGCTGGGCTATTTCCAAAGCTTGGCTTTGGAACAGTGCTGCAATAAATATGGGTGGTATACAATTGGATATTGTATCCTGGCTTACATTCCTTCAGGCATATGCCCCGAAGTGGTATCACTGGTCTTATAATAGTTCTACTTTTAGTTTTTTGGTGAACTTCCATACTGCTTTCCACGGCAGTTGCACTAATTTACCTTCCTATAAGCAGTGCATAGTGTTCTTTTATCCCCACATCCTTGCGAGCATGTTGTTTTTGTTATTGATAGACAGCCGTTCTGACTGAAATGAGGTGGAATCTCAACGCTGTTTTGATTTGGATTTTATTTAGCCAAGGATGTATTTATTGGCAATTAGTGCTTCCTCTTTTGAGAATTGTCTGTTTAGTTCATTTGCTCATTTATTGAGTGGCTTGTTGCTTCTTTGAGAGCCATTTTGACTGGGGTGAGATGGAATTTCATTGTAGTTTTGGCTTCTATATGACCCTTAAATTTTATGCATAAATTTAATTCCAAATTGACCAAAGATCAAAATTTAAACCTTCTAAAGGTCAAAACTCTAAAACTTCTGAAAGAAAACATAGGAGAATAATTTTTGTAACTTTTGAATAGACAAAAAATTTCTTAGATGGCAAAAGACATGATGCATAAAAGAAAAATAGCAGTAAATTATATGTCATCAAAATGAAAATGTCTGGTCTTCAAAACATTCTACTTAGAAAATGTTCAGTTTATAGTAGTTTATTAAACTTTATTCTGTTTTATATACTTTTTTGTAGGAATTCTAGTTCCAAACACTAGTGTTTAGTAAGAGGTAAATTTTATTTTATTGTTAACAGTTGTTTAATATTTTTCTGAAGCAACTGTCATGAAAATTTTAATATGTGTTAATTCTATATTTTGGAAATTGTTGTAGTTACTGTATATCATCATTAATCTTGTTGATATTTTTAATTTTTTTCATAACCAAAATATATATGAATATCTATAGCAACATAATGAATTTCATGGGCTCTTATGCATTAAGAAATACAGTATTTAAAATTATGTCTATACTGCTACCAGCAGCTTCATGAAATAAAAGATGTAAACAAAATAGATCTAAAAATGAAAACAATCATTTTACTTTTTTATGGTGTTAGAAAACTGAGAATTTTTTCCTGTTAAAAGTGGTAATATTTTAAAACTATAGATCATGTAATCAGCATACAAGACATTTGGTATATTGAGAAAATAATGTAATGAAGCAATTAATTAATCATGATAGCTCTATTCAGAGGAGAAGCCCACCTTTATGAAAACATGCCCTATTGTATTTTAGAGAGGTTCTGAAGTAATGGCCTTTCTCTGGGCCCAGACACAAAAACAAGAAAATTCTGTTAACATAGAAAGATTAAGCTAAAGAATTGCTTTCATCTGCAAATTTGCATGTCGTTAGCAGTCAATTAATTCAACATTTGCTGGTGGCACAGTGTGAGTGCCATTAAACTATTTTTATGCTCCATACAGATGGCTTTAAATCAATAGCTTGATTTAAAAAATGAGCCTTATATTTATGCTTGAGTGGCAGATTGTCATTTGTTTTTAATACTATTCTCATATTCTTTTCTTTATTAAAAAAGTGTCACCTCATAAAATAAAAAGATGAATAAAATCCACTTCAAGTTTTCATTAAAATACTCACTAAGGATTCCAGGGTTAAACAAAACATCAACTGAAAAAAATAGATCTATGAAGAAATAAAGATAAGGGATCCCCATTCAAACAACATCCAGTTTTGGCTCACAAAAACATACTTAAAATTTTTCTAATAGGGAAATTTCATCTAACATAACACAAGGTATTTTAAGGTCCAGCTATTTAGTAGCCATTGTGACAGGGAGTGAACTGGGGATGTGGACATTCAGAGAGGGAAAAGAATTGGGCCATTCCTTCAGAATGTACTTGTACACTTGCATTGTTTATGCAAGTTGAATGGGCTCCAATAAAAAATGCCAGTATAAGATCAAGCAGCCTACATCACTTTCACAAAAAGAAATACTGTTTAGCCTGACTTATCTTCAGGAAAACACCTATGTGAGATTTGTTTACCTTTCTGGACCCAATGACAAAGAACTCCAAACCATGTTTTGGAGTTTAAAATCAACAACTTTCTGAGGAACAACCAGGAGCCAACATCTATTAGCAAACCCAGTTTATTGTATCTATTGAAAAATCCTACAATCTGGAGACAATAGAGTTGTCTAAAAAGAAGGTTAAACACGAAAATCAGAGTCATTTCATCCTGTTATTCATTAATAATAAGCAAGTAGATTTCCGTTCTGGGAAGTTGTAGGTGTAGTAACAACACAAAACAGAAAGAGGAGTCTGAAAGACTGAGAGAAGGGGTAGATTGACTAGAAACCTCACAACCTAAGAAACAATATAGTAGTGAGATCTTTGCTTTTTCTTTTTGCCTTACCTCTCTCCAACTTGGTGCTAAATAAACCAGTAACCTGGATATGCCAACAAGTTCAAACCTACAATGAAGAAAGAGAAAGAGGAGGAGGAGGAGAAGAGCCCTGTGTATTTTAGAGAGGTTCTAATAATTTTAAATACTATATTCTTAATGTATAAGAGCCCATGGAATTCATTATGTTGTTATAGATCTTCATATACACTTTGATTATGAAAATATAATTTAAAATTTAGAAAAGTCATTAGTTTAGAGCCTTTCTAAAATACACAGGGCAGTAGATGGCGGCTAGAGGTAGGAAGCAGAAAGCAAGCCTCCTATAGTGAAATCTTGAAGAGACGCTGGAGACACACTTTGCAGGCATAATCACTGAGAAAAGGCATAACTTTGACCCCTCCACACCTCCAGCTGGCGCAGAGAATCTCCACTTCACGTTAAACGGAGAAACGAGGAGGGCCCTCGGGCCGCCAGTGGCCGGCACCCACTGGGAAGACATGGACCAGGTGAGCTTTGCGGTACCGTGGTACTCCCACAGACAAGCCTGGGCCAGAGCAGCATAGCTCCCTGGACAGACTGACCTCCACCCAGGGAAAAAAAGAGAAACTGAGTAATAAGCAATAAGAACAATTAAGACACGCTGGAAAGAGGGTGGGGAGCCCTGAGCGCTGAAGATTGGGGGAAGGGAATCCTTCCCGGGACTGTAAATAAACAAGCCGGGCAGGCAGGAGAGCATCTGGCGGAAGCGGGGCACGTGCCCAGCAACCAGGAGTGGGGAAGCTTGTGAGAGTGGCGGAGGGAGAAAAACTCCACAGGAGAGGAGGGAAGACCCACTTCCCACGTGAACTGTAAACAAACATGGCAGCTAGCAGGAGCAGCAGCACCGCCCAGTAATCAGGAGCAGGAAAGCTTGTGAAAGTGGCAGTGGGAGGAAAACTGCACAGGAGAGGGGGGAAGACTCACCTCCCACATGAACTGTAAATAAACACACAGGCCTGAAAATGCAGGGGCAGTGTCACCTTTCCCAGTGCTTGGAAAGGGGAAAGCTTGTAGCAGAGGCTCCCGCACAGGAGAACTCTGAACAAACAAAGCCTGTGGGACCAGGTGAGTGCTAAGTTCACCCCAGAGATCTGCATAAATAACGCCGCCAGCTTCAGCAGGCTGAGAGCAGCAGGCAGGCAAGCCACAGTTGCAGATACCACTCTCAGAACGGTCTCCAGACTCTTTTTTTTTCTTTTTCTCCCTACCTTTGATGAGAGAACAACCAAATTACACCTGCAAGCTGAAAAACTTACTGAAACTGGATTGCATTTGAACTTGGGACACTTGGTGGGGCTTTTTTTGTGTGTGTGTGTGTATGTGTCTGTGGGGGGGGTGTGTGTGTGTGTGAGTGTGTAGTTTTGTTCTACTTTATGCATCCCCTTTGATGAGACAACTACAGAACAACATCTGAGGCACCAACTCCAGGACTGGAGATTGAGACGGACACCCAAATTATTAAGACTGAAACTGCATTGCATATAAACTTGGAAGTTTTTTGTTTTTTGTTTTTTCGTTTTTTTTAATTTTCTATTTTCCATTTTATTTTAATTCATTTTTATATATAAATATTTCTTTCATTTACTTATTTTTTATTTTTTTATCTTCGATTTTCAATCCTCTCTCTGTCTCTCTAATGTCTGTTCAGCTTACTGTCGATTAGTACACTAACACTCCCTGTTTATACCTTTGAAACTCTCTTGTCTGATACCTTGTTCTGCTTTCTCCCCCTTGTCTGCATATTTTGTTTTCCCCTTTTCTTTAACTTCTTGCTTTCCATCTCAGCTCACTCTTCCATTCTAAATATTACCATTGTTATTATTAAAAGCTAGAAAATACTTAATTGCACACAGTACAGGGACAGTAACAACACCAATGACAATGACGGGAAGACAGAAAAAACAGGGAAACCAGTTTCCCCACAGCAAAAAATTAGTACAGGAACCAGAGGGGAATGAAGAGAACAAAAACTCAGATCCAGACTCCAACAAAATGAAGATAAATTATGCCAAAGGACCCAATGAAGCCCACAAGAATAATTTAAAAGAAGACATACTACAGGTACTCAATGAGAATTTTATAGAGATGATACTGGATAGGGTCGACCAAAATGTACAGGAGACACTCAAGAAATTCCAAGACAACAAAAATAGAGAATTTGAAAAAGCAAAAGAAGAAATAAAGGAAACCATAGAAGCACTGCATAAACACCAAACTGAAAGAGAGAACACAATGAATAAATGGATAAATGAACTCAGGACAAAAATAGACAACATTAAAGAGGAAAACACCCAGGATATGGAAAACCTCAGAAAAAAGAACGAAACAGAACTGCAAAACAAAACAGAAGGCCAATCCAGCAGAATAGAACAAACAGAAGTCAGAATCTCAGAACTTGAAGATGAAATGGTAAGTAAAGGAAAAACCAAAGATCTATTAATTAAACAACTCAAGACCTGTGAAAAGAAAATGCAAGAACTCACTGACTCCATCAAAAGACCAAACTTGAGAATCATGGGCATCGAAGAAGGAGAAGAGGTGCAAGCGAAGGGAATGCATAATATATTCAACAAAATAATAACGGAAATTTTCCCAAATCTAGAGAAAGATATTCCCATACAGATGCAAGAGGCCTCCAGGACACCAAACAGACCAGATCAAAATAGAACTACTCCACGACATATCATCATTAAAACAACAAGTTCAGAAACTAAGGAAAGAATATTGAAGGCTGTAAGAGAGAAAAAACAAGTAACATACAAAGGTAAACCCATCAAAATCACAGTAGACTTCCAACAGAAACATTAAAAGCAAGAAGAGTGTGGGGTGAGATCTTCTGGGCATTGAATGAAAATAACTTCAACCCCAGCATACTCTACCCAGCAAAGCTATTATTCAAAATAGATGGAGCAATAAAAGTTTTCCATGATAAGCAGAAACTAAAACATTATGTGACCACAAAGCCACCACTACAAAAGATTTTGCAAGGGATTCTGCATACAGAAAGTGAAACCCAACTTAACCATGAAAAGGCAGGCAGCACCAAACCACAGGATAAGAAAAAGCAAGACAGTAGAGAGTAACATCAAGTTAGGTACACACAATCAAACCTTTTTTTTTTTTCTTTTTTTTTTTTGTTTTTTTCTTTTTTTTTCTTTTTTTTTTTTTCATTTTTCTTTTATTATTCATATGTGCATACAAGGCTTGGTTTGTTTCTCCCCCCTGCCCCCACCCCCTCCCTTACCACCCACTCCACCCCCTCCCGCTCCCCCCCTCAATACCCAGCAGAAACTATTTTGCCCTTATCTCTAATTTTGTTGTAGAGAGAGTATAAGCAATAATAGGAAGGAACAAGGGGTTTTGCTGGTTGAGATAAGGATAGCTATACAGGGCATTGACTCACATTGATTTCCTGTAATCAAACCTTAAAACAACTAAGACAACTGAATGACAGGAATCACCACATACCTATCAGTACTAACACTTAATGTTAATGGACTTAATTCACCCATCAAAAGACACCGTTTGACAAAATGGATTAAAAAAGAATATCCAACAATTTGTTGCTTACAGGAGACTCATCTCACCGACAGAAATAAGCATATGCTTAGGATGAAAGGCTGGAAGATTTACCAAGCCAATGGCCCCCAAAAACAGGCAGGAGTAGCAATACTTATCTCTGACAAAGTAGAGTTCAAACTTACATTGATCAAACGAGATAAAGAAGGACATTCCATACTAATAAAAGGGGAAATAGACCAAAAGGAAATAATAATCATCAATCTGTATGCACCCAATGTCAACGCACCCAATTTCATCAAACATACCCTGAAAGACCCAAAAGCATATATAAACGCCAACACAGTGTTTGTGGGAGACTTTAACATCCCATTATCATCAATAGATAGGTCATCCAAACAAAAAAATCAATAAAGAAATCCAAGATCTAAAATATGCATAGATCAAATGGACCTAGTAGATGTCTACAGAACATTTCATCCAACCTCTACACAATATACATTCTTCTCAGCAGCCCATGGAAACTTCTCCAAAATAGATCATATCCTAGGGCACAAAGCAAGCCTCAGCAAATATAAGAAAATAGAAACAATACCGTGCATACTATCTGACCACAATGCAGTAAAAGTAGAACTCAACAACAAAAGTAAAGACAAAAAACATGCAAACAGCTGAAAACTAACTCATTACTTAATGAAGAATGGATCATCGATGAAATAAAAGAGGAAATTAAAAAGTGCCTGGAAGTCAATGAAACTGAAAACACAACCTACCGGAACCTATGGGACACAGCAAAGGCAGTCTTGAGGGGAAAGTTTATAGCCATGAGTGCATATATTAAAAAGATTGAAAGATCCCAAATCAATGACCTAATGATACATCTCAAACTCCTAGAAAAACAAGAACAAGCAAATCCCAAAACAAATAGAAGGAGAGAAATAATAAAAATAAGAGCTGAAATCAACGAAATAGAAACCAAAAAAACCATACAAAGAATTAATGAAACAAAAAGTTGGTTCTTTGAAAAAATAAACAAGATTGATAGACCTCTGGCAAACCTGACTAAAATGAGGAGAGAAAAAACCCAAATTAGTAGAATGACGAATGCAAAAGGGGAGATAACAACAAACACCATGGAAGTCCAGGAAATCATCAGAGACTACTTTGAGAACCTATATTCAAATAAATTTGAAAATCTAAAAGAAATGGACAGATTTCTAGATACATATAATCATCCAAAACTGAACCAAGAGGAAATTAATCACATGAATAGACCTATAACACAAAATGAAATTGAAGCAGCAATCAAGAGTCTCCCCAGAAAGAAAAGTCCAGGACCTGATGGATTCTCTGCTGAATTCTATCAGACCTTTAAAGAAGAACTAATACCAGCCCTCCTTAAACTGTTCCATGAAATAGAAAGGGAAGGAAAACTGCCAAACACATTTTATGAAGCCAGTATTACACTTATCCCAAAACCAGGCAAAGATACCTCCAAAAAGGAGAACTATAGGCCAATCTCCTTAATGAACATTGATGCAAAAATCCTCAACAAAATAATGGCAAACCGAATTCAGCAACACATCAAAAAGATTATTCACCACGACCAAGTAGGCTTCATCCCAGGGATGCAGGGGTGGTTCAACATACGAAAATCAATAAACGTAATAAACCACATTAACAGAAGCAAAGACAAAAACCACTTGATCATCTCAATAGATGCAGAAAAAGCCTTTGATAAGATCCAACATCATTTCATGATAAAAGCTCTAAGAAAACTAGGAATAGAAGGAAAGTTCCTCAACATTATAAAACCTATATATGACAAACCTACAGCCAGCATTATACTTAACGGAGAAAAACTGAAACCATTCCCTCTAAAATCAGGAACCAGACAAGGATGCCCACTATCTCCACTCCTACTCAACATAGTACTGGAATTCCTAGCCAGAGCAATTAGGCAAGAAGAAGGAATAAAAGGAATACAAATAGGTAAAGAAACTGTCAAAATATCTCTATTTGCAGATGACATGATCCTATACCTTAAAGACCCAAAAAACTCTACTCAGAAGCTTCTAGACATCATCAATAGCTATAGCAAGGTAGCAGGATATAAAATCAACATAGAAAAATCATTAGCATTTCTATACACTAACAATGAGCAAACGGAAAAAGAATGTATGAAAACAATTCCATTTACAATAGCCTCAAACAAAATCAAATACCTAGGTGTAAACCTAACAAAAGATGTGAAAGACCTCTAGAAGGAAAACTATACACTTCTGAAGAAAGAGATTGAGGAAGACTATAGAAAGTGGAGAGATCTCCCATGCTCATGGATTGGTAGAATCAACATAGTAAAAATGTCGATACTCCCAAAAGTAATCTACACGTTTAACACAATTCCCATCAAAATGCCAATGACATTCATTAAAGAGATTGAAAAATCTACTGTTAAATTTATATGGAAACACAAGAGGCCATGAATAGCCAAGGCAATACTCAGTCAAAAGAACAATGCTGGAGGTATCACAATACCTGACTTCAAACTATATTACAAAGCAATAAAATTAAAAACAGCATGGTACTGGCACAAAAACAGACATGAAGACCAGTGGAACAGAATAGAGGACCCAGATATGAAGCCACACAACTATAACCAACTTGTCTTTGACAAAGGCGCTAAAAATATACGATGGAGAAAAGAAGGCCTCTTCAACAAAAACTGCTGGGAAAACTGGTTAGCAGTCTGCAAAAAACTGAAACTAGATCCATGTATATCACCCTGTACAAATATTAACTCAAAATGGATCAAGGATCTTAATATCAGACCACAACTCTAAAGTTGATACAGGAAAGAGTAGGAAATACTCTGGAGTTAGTAGTTATTGGTAAGAACTTTCTCAATGGAACCCCAGCAGCACAGCAACTAAGAGATAGCATAGATAAATGGAACCTCATAAAGCTAAAAAGCTTCTGTTCATCAAAAGAAATGGTTTCTAAACTGAAGAGATCACCCACAGAGTGGGAGAAAATATTTTCCAGCTACACATCAGACAAAGGACTGATAACCAGAATATACAGGGAACTGAAAAAACTAAATTCTCCCAAAACTAATGAACCAATAAAGAAATGGGCAAGTGAACTAAACAGAACTTTTTCAAAAGAAGAAATTCAAATGGCCAGAAAACACATGAAAAAATGCTCACCATCTCTAGCAATAAAGGAAATGCAAATTAAAACTACACTAAGATTCCACCTCACCCCTGTTAGAATAGCCATCATTTGCAACACCACCAACAACAGGTGTTGACGAGGATGCAGGGAAAAAGGAACCCTCTTACACTGTTGGTGGGAATGTAGACTAGTACAACCACTCTGGAAAAAAATTTGGAGGCTACTTAAAAAGCTAGACATCAATCTACCATTTGATCCAGTAATACCACTCTTGGGATATACCCAAAGGACTGTTACTCCAGAGGCACCTGCACACCCATGTTTATTGCGACACTATTTACAATAGCCAAGTTATGGAAACAGCCAAGATGCCCCAGCACTGACGAATGGATTAAGAGAATGTGGTATCTATGCACAATGAAATTCTATGCAGCCATGAAGAAGAACGAAATGTTATCATTCGCTGGTAAATGGATGTAATTGCAGAACATCATTCTGAGTGAGGTTCGCCTGGCCCAAAAGACCAAAAATCGTATGTTCTCCCTCATATGTGGACATTAGATCAAGGGTAAACACAACAAGGGGATTGGACTATGAGCACATGATAAAAGCGAGAGCACACAAGGGAGGGGTGAGGATAGGTAAGACACCTAAAAAATTAGCTAGCATTTGTTGCCTTCAATGCAGAGAAACTAAAGCAGATACCTTAAAAGCAACTGAGGCCAATCGGAAAAGGGGACCAGGAACTAGAGAAAAGGTTAGATCAAAAAGAATTAACCTAGAAGGTAACACCCACGCACAGGAAATCAATGTGAGTCAATGCCCTGTATAGCTACCCTTATCTCAACCAGCAAAAACCCTTGTTCCTTCCTATTATTGCTTATACTCTCTCTACAACAAAATTAGAAATAAGGGTAAAATAGTTTCTGCTGGGTATTGGGGGGGAGGGGGAGGGGGCGGAGTGGGTGGTAAGGGAGGGGGTGGGGGCAGGGGGGAGAAATGAACCAAGCCTTGTATGCACATATGAATAATAAAAAATAAATAAATAAATAAATAAAATACACAGGGCATGTTTCCATAAAGGTGGGACCCTCCTCTGAAGAGAAGAAAACTAGCCTGCCTCTCTCTAGCTTGCAAGTGCAACACAGCAAGACAGAAATTGTTCAGGCAGTAGCCACTGTATTCTGGACAAACACTTTGGAAAAAAACTGATATTTGACCCCACTTTTCCAGCAAAGGCCAAGTGAGGAGCCTAGAATTCTGCCTTCTAGAAGCTGTAATGAAGGGCCATTACCCTTCTTCCTCCACCAGGGTAGTAGCAGACAAAGATGAGAAGCATGCATTTTCAAGACTGGGAGGTAACAAGCCTACATCTTCTACCTTATACAAAATTTAACTCAAAATGGACAAATTCAAATGTAAAACTATTTATCTTTTATTTAAAAAAAACTAGGAGACAATCTTTGAAATCTAGGAGTAAGCAAAAACAGTCTGTAACATTGGTATCAAAACAATGATAAATAAAAGGAAACTCAATTAGTTGGATTGAGTGAAAATAATGTCTTTTGATATGTGAAAGACCATTTTAAGAGGTAGTCCTTTAAGCTCCAGACTGGAAGAAAGCTCCAGACAGAAAGAAAATGATCTCAAAAGAATACACAAAATAATCTGATATCTAAAATATACAAAGAACTCAAAATAGTAAAAGAAAAATCAAATTATAAAATAGGCAAAATACATAAACAGATATGCACCAGAGATCTAAAGATGGCAAATAACATTTGAAAATATACCATCATCATTAGCCATTAGGTAAATGTGAATTAAAACCACAGTGAGTTATCACTGCACATGGATCAGAGTGGCTAGCATAAGAAATTATGATACCAAATGCTGGTGAGGATGTGGAGAAATTATTTACTCTTTCACTGCTGCTCAGAACATAAAACAGCATCACCATTGTGTTACCCAGCAATATTATACCTCAGAATTATCACAGGTACATGCATGATCATGACAAAACCTGTGTATTAATGTTTATAGAAACTTTATTCATAGTATCTCCAGAATGAAAACAGAGGAATGAAAAAGGAATGATGGCCAGTGGAAAAGCAAAAACAAACAGCAAAACAAAGCAAACAGAAAACAAAAACAAATGAAAATTAATACAGTATGATTCCATTTATATAACATTCTTGAAATAACAATATTGCGGACATATGGAACAGATTAATGGCTACCAGGGTTAGTAGAGTTTAAGGGTGAAAATGAAATGTACATTACCTTAAAAGGACTGCACAATAGGTGCTTGTGCTGAAGGAAATGCTCTCTGTATGTTGATATGCTCATTGTAAAACTTCACTACTGGGAAAACTGGATTCAGGACACAATCTTCACCAGAAGATTCTGTATATTGTTCTAACATAAAATGGGAAATTTCGCAAGAAGAATGTGTTCAGTGTTGAAAGGCATTTCAGAATTAAGATTTGTGAATACCTTGAGGACAAGGACATCTCTTACTCAATATTGTGTCACCGAATCACAGTCTAATATCTGGTGCATAACAAATATTTCATGAAATATTGTTGCCGATTTCTCTGAAAGCAATTTTAGCACAGTGAAGAAGGCAGTGTTCAGATCTCAGAGTCAGAATGTGAAGAGGAAGTGAGAAAATAAACCACTCTTCTTTAAATGCTTGGTTCTGAAGGTAAGAGCCTCACACATACACACACCTAATGCTGAAAGGCAAAGGCATATTTTACATTATGTTCTTTTTGTGGTTTATGATGTGAGATGTTTGCATATACATCTTTGCTAGGAAAAAAAGCAAACAGAGACCATGGAGAGACTGAAAACCTAAGAAAAAAGAAAGAAGGTAGATATGGAAATGAACCCCAAGGAGGTAAAATGGATACAGACGTTTGTAGGAGGGTAGGTGTTTTTGCAGGTGGTCTCTAATTTTCATTTATGTAAGAGATGGACTGTGCTCTGTTGCAAGGAGAAAATGATGAGGACAGGAAATTCCAAATTTGGAATAGTTAGAAACTTGCTTACCCTTATTTGAACATTACACTGTACGCCATAAATAGGTGCTGCTTTTAATGTGTCAATTAAAAATAATATCCTGGAATAGATGGGAAATAGAAGTAGAATTGCACTATCAGTATAAGCCATGAGTCTTAGACATTTGCTGCCAGGTGGGCAGTGCCTTTGCTCATTGAAATGTTCTTCCTCACTCTGATGTTAATCTCTCCAAACCCAAATGATGCACAACCCTTCTGAGCCAGGCTTTCTGCCAACAGTAACTGAAAACTAAATGGGTTATGAATAAATGTCTCAACTTATTTCCGAAATCATTTAATCAGAACAGTATTTTTTCAACTCATAAACATGTTATTTTTCAGAGACAAATTTAAGCATTCTGGTTTTTTCAAGGACAAAATAAGTGGAAGAGCCTAGAGATAGATTTGCTCACTTACCTTTGTGTATGCACTCTATTGAACACGGAATATCTTATGAGTCATTGGAAGGTGTGACCTATTTTTAGACAAATGCTTTTATAAATTTCATACACAGTTGTAGAAGAATATTTTAAACCATAATTGAATCAAGCCATCTCATTACCTGGCTGTACTGACCGATGAGCGTTGCCATGGTGATGAGGCAATCAAGTCAGCAGGTCCTACTGTGAGAATTTTCCATTCCAGATGTTTTATCAAGTTCCATCTTGCTCATTCTCAAACACTTAGTAATCAGCCAGTGTAAAGAAAACAATTGAGTGACACAGAGAGAGATTTCATGAACAAAAAATTTAGTTTTTTAAAAAAGAATATTTATGCAAAAGTATGTTGACATACAATTACAGAGAAAAGAATTTTAAGTGTACAATTCCTTAGGTTTCTCTGCAACAAATTAATATCTTTATATATGTACTAATTTTGACATTTAGTGAACATACGTATTCAGATAAAAGTCAATGTGCAGTCAAAGGTGTTTCTATCTGTACAACTGGTCTCAATGGTAATATAACTTGTTTAAATTAAAGGTTCTGGGAAAAAATATGACCTGTAGATTGGGAGAGGGGCAAAAAATAGGCAACTTCCATGCTTAAAATCTAAGAGTTCAAAGTGGTTTCAATTTTTATCTCAAAATGGATGTATAGACGTATAAATCAATGCTTAAGACTATAAAGAATTTTGGATTTTCACTGCTTCTTCACATTTGCTATTGTTGATGTTTTCTTAGCATAAATGGCAATACAGATACTCAAATCAAAGGCATTAGAAGATGGGTTTAAGTGCAGAAAGAAAGGGAAGATTCAGAACAACTATAGTCCCATAACATTACACCCTCTTTTCTTCCTTCCTTCCTTCCTTCCTTTCTTTTCTTTCTCTCCTATTTCTTTCTTTTTCTTTTTCTTTCTTTCTTTCTTTTTTGGAGCAAGGAAAGAAAACAGTATGGAATAAAATGTTTGTGACATGACCTAAGAAGAAAAGAAAAGTTCTGGGTAAAAACCCAAATTGATACATGTCTTCTGAATTTCTCATGAAAATTTCAATGAAAGCATGCTAAAATATAATAAAAGTAAACAACCACATTGTAAACCAAAATAACACAGGTTAAAATACAGAATCTGGAGCTAATTTATACTAAGTAGATTTCATATACTACAGAGGTAAGTAGTTTCTTTGTTTTGTTTTACTAATGTATGCTGAAAGTCTAGGATAACACTTGGCACTTATTAGGTATTCAATACATACTTGTTTTCATAATTTTAAATGTATGTTTATTTAGAAATGATTAGAAAAAAAGTTTTTGACCACACACCTTTTGGAAGATAACATTATGTGAAGCTTCCAAGACTAGGCAAGCATGGTTCCTTATCTCAGTCTATATTAAGTAACATAGGTGACAGTAACCAGAGGCAAACCTACTACATAAAGTTCTGTTATTTGAGCTAGTCAGAACAAGAATCATCTCTTACAATTTCTCTTACAGATATTTGGATCCACACTCCCCAAGATTCCATATGGCAGAAACAATGGAGAAATGCAAGGAACTACACTACTGGACAAACAGAAGCTACTTGAGATAATACAATCATTCTGGGTTATTTAGATTTTCATATGCTACAGGATTGTTATAGTTTGGATGCTGAATGTCCCACAAAGGCCCATGTGTAAAAGATGTGTCCCCAGGATGGTGCAACTAGGAGGTGGGAAAACCTTATAGAGGGGCGGCCAAGTCAGAGCTCTTATGATGTTTGGGGTTGTATCCTTGAAAAGCATAGTGGGATCCTGGCCCATTCCTCTTCTTCTTTGCTTTCTGGACTTGAGGTGAGTAGTTTGCTCTGCAACACGCTCCCTTCCACTGCCATCCAGCATACCTGCAAGAAACCCAAAATTATGGCCTGCCAAATTGTAGACTGGAGACTTCAAAACTTTGACCCAAAATAAACCTTTTCTCTTTATAAGTTAATTATATAAGTTATTTTATTACAGTGAGGAAAAGCTGACTAACACTATACAACAAGAATTATGAATATTTGCTCTTTTTGGCTTATATAAAACTCATTCTTGGGACAAAAGAGGTATGGTCAAGTTAATTCTAGCCAGATGTGGTTGTGCACACCTATAAATCAAGGACTCAAGTGACTGAGACAGGAGGATTCCTCAACTTGAAATCCTGGACTACATAGTGAGACCCTATCTCAATTGAAGTAGAAGAAGGAGGAAAAGGAGGAGAAGACAGGCAGGGAGGGGGAGGAGGAGGAGGAGGGAGAAGAAAGGAGAAGGAGGAGGTGGAGGAGAAGGAGGAAGAAGAAGGAGAAGAAGAAGAAGAAGAAGAAGAAGAAGAAGAAGAAGAAGAAGAAGAAGAAGAAGAAGAAGAAGAAGAAGAAGAAGAAGAAGAAGAATCCTAGCACATCTACAATCTACACAAGATCCAGGGGACAAAGAATAAGTGGACAGTGAGCACTGAAGCTGGAGTCACTCTATGTGTGATTTCCAAGGCCTTGTTCAGAATGAAAAACCAATACTGCCAAAGAAATGATAAATGGCACTTGTGAAATACTACTTCAAAACTTGGAAGCTTTCACAGAGAAAACATGGTTGAAAAGAATTTTTCTGAAAGGAAAAAAATATATGTCATACTAACATATATTATAATGACATGATAATGACTTAGTATTCTTTTAGTCATTTCTGCTCACTAAACATAAATACGTAAATTAACTCAGCAATTAAAATGTAGCCTCCAATACAAAATTGAGACTGCTTTAAAATATTATTTTAGAAAAAAATCCATTGCATATGCCAAAACATTGGTTCTTTAGTCATTAATGAATCTCTCCACCCCTGTCTAATTAGCAGTAATATTGCGGAAAATTTTGAAAACTGTATTTAGATTTTTCCAATCTTTTAAATGTGTTTTGCTTCTTACAACTAAATACCCTTACACAATGGCATGCCTTAAACAAAAAGAAGTGGAGATCTCAGTTAAAACGTAACATTGGTAGAAGCATTCTTATCACTCATATATTTTAGTGATGAATGGCCAGTAGCCAAGAGAGGTACATGTTTATTTTCTCAGTCCAACTGATTTTAGAGTCCCTTTCTCAATGACAGCAAGTATGTCATGATCTTTTCTCTCTTCTCAGTTCATTTCCTGTCTCACCAAGAGAAAGACCCCCTGCCCCTATATAGTTGGGATTAGGCAACATTGATATAACTCATGTAAGAAAGAATTAAATATTAACTAAACAAATAAGTTGGCTGGTTCTTCATTCTCTAATCTTACTTTTCTATCTGAGCTCACTGTTTTCCTCTCACACTCCTTCCAAAACTTATTATACTATGAATTCATATCAACTAATTCATTCTTTTCTTCTTCTTCTCTCTCCCTATCAGTCTCCATAACTTGGGTTCTCTTAAGCAGGCTTGTAATTTTATTGGATGACTATATTAACTAACACATAACTTTTTCCAAAAAGGAAAATGAGCAGGAAGCCAATTTACTGGATTTTCTTAAGATATAGGATAAAATTGTCTCAGTTTTTTCCCCAGTCTTCACTGTGCTAAGAAACAAAAACATTCTTACAAAATTTCAGAGTAATAGTTTAATTATAAAAACTTTTATTTTTCTATGTTAACTTACTCTGAACTCAACAATCTATTAGGCTAAATAGCTATTACGACAACAGATACTAATCTTACAGTAAATAAAAATTTTAAATGTTTCAGGAATTAGTTTTATGAGACATAAAATTCGGGGCTAAGTGCTTTTTTAGAATTCTCTGGCTAGTCAATCTTCCTGATTTCGTAAAGTAGTCTCCCATCTGATTTCATGATTTAAAGTAATAACTTTGTGGTAAGAGCCAACAAATATCTAATTATCCCACTTGTCATAAATGTGTTTGGTGGACAATTAAGCATGTCAAGTTTATTTAGTAAGGGGGTGTCTTACAGAGATAGAGGATGTGACTTTAAGAGATGTTAATCCATGGGGGAAATCTTTATGAGATTGCCTACTGCATTAGAAAAATGCAAACAAATCCTGCTTATGACCCAATAAAATCTGTGGAGCCATATTCTGACTTGCAGTAAATATCTTTAGTTCTTCAGTATCCTGTCTTCTTGGGCACACCCTTCTTCCATTCTTCATATTAGCAAACTTTTCAGTACATTACAGTGGTGGCTGTGCCAGGCACAGCTTTTTCAAGGCTGTCTCCCTACTGATTTGTCTCTGCTGATGAGATTCAGTTCACTTTATAAAATGCTGCCCGTGTAGTTTTGAACTTGATCGATTTCCTTGAGACATGAGCTCACATTAGAAATGTGTCTTCCCAGATGCTGAGGCACCTGCTTTCTCTCTCTGGATCCCTGAGGCATGAACTTTGACCATCCAGGCTGGTGACTGAAGTTTCTATGGCAATATTTCAAAACTCTTTCTTCAAATTGTGGCAGTATCCAACTGTTCAAGGTTTTGTTCACCCAAGTAAGAGAAATATCCTTCGATGCATTGGTACACCCTGACATCACTCACCATTGATATCATTTCTATGAGGTCAGGGAGAAGAGTCCCTGTCCCATACTGAGCCTCTGGTTGTTAAGAGAGCCATGTGTGATCCTAAAAAATATCTTTCCCCAGATAGAAAATATCCACCTCAGATGTTAGCCTGAAGACATATGACATTGACTAAATGATACATGCCGAGCATTAATCCCAAGCACATCAGTTTCATTAGGTTTTACCATGCTTAAGGTGCCATCACCCTCTCCAACATTGACTAAGGTTTTAGTTAGACACCTTAAGTTTTCATTTTTGCCTCAACTCTTATCATCATCCTGAGATGGTATCATGCTTATGTGGTTCACCCTCCAATCCAATCATCATCAAGCCTTGACCTCCCCAAATCTAGCAACTTTTGCAATCTGACACTAGAAGTTCACTAATAAGTCAGCAAATGGATGTGCTCCATTTAGAATTTCAAACTTAATATTTTACTTTTGGCCTTGGCCTTTTGTCTTTCCAATTCTCTTTCATTTATATACATGTGGAGTAAATGCATTGATACCTCCACCACTTTGACCCTCCCTTCTATTATTTTCTAGTCTTCCAAGATCTAAAATGATCTCCCCTCTTCAGCTGTCTCTCCAAAGAACTCCTGCAACTGCCCTTTCTTAGTCCCTGTCACCATATTCATATACTAACACCTGTGCTTTCCTTGCCACAGGTCCCTAAAAGTAACCTTGTGTATCCTACAGTCTTATCCACTACTCTTTATGGAATATTGTGATAGCTGGATGAAAGTGATTCACCTGTGCAGGTGGGCTACGATATAAACCAAGCGTTCCCAAATTTCTTGAAATATGATATCAAATTATGTTGTTACTTTAAAAATAACATCTATATTCTCTCTCAACACATTCTTCTCATTGGCATGTAAGCATGCTCATGTTTCTTCCTTTAAATTGGACAGCCACAAAGTTTCAGGATCCTGCAATGCTATCTAGTTTCTTTCTGAGGTTACTCTCCTTTGCTTTGCACCTTAACTTCTCTACTACTTCTATTTATTTGATATATTATTTGCATTTTAGACTTCTCCTCCACCTTTCCATTAAAACAGCTCCTAGTACTGTCACACATATTGTTGAAATTAGCAGGCATTTTCAATCTTTCTGTTGCTTGACCTGTCTATAGCATTTTGCACCATGAACCAGCCCATTCCTCTTTTGGAAATTCCTCTACTGATTTCCTCCTGCCCTTCCAGCCTCCTTTTCTCTGTCTCCTTTCTAGGCTTATCCTATTCATTATAGCCATGAAGTTTTGGAGTTCCTCACAATAAATCCATCTTCTCCTCTGTAATTTCTCTTAACATGCTGATCAATGTCCCTTGCTTCAATATCCACTTGAGTACAGTTGACTAACAGAGGAAATTTCTATACAAATCTGCCTAATAGAGCTTTTTGCAGTATTGGAAATGTTCTGTATCTTTGTCATCTAAATGGTAGACATATTGAATATGTTTTTTATTTTCTCCCACTATTCTTTTTTTAAATTTTTGGCTGAACCAGGGCTTGAACTCAGACCCTGTGCTTGCTAGGCAGATGTTCTACAACTTGAACAACATCACAAGTCTTCTCTCACTGTTATTTAGATAAGTACCTTGCCTTACATTCAAGATATCATTAGGTCATGTCTTGTCATGCTCAATTTTTTATTAGCATATGTTAATTATACAAAGAGCTTTCATTGTGGTATTCCCATACACACACACACATATATTACTTTGATCAAGTTCACTCCCTGCTATTACTCTTTCTTATTCTCTCCTCTTCTTTGGCTGGGCTTCATCAAGCTATTTTAATAAACACATATAATACACTCCAATCGTATTCACCCATCACCCTCTTCTTCCCCCTCCCTCTTCCTGGTGACCCACCCAAAAAGTGCCCCTTTTACTTTCTTATCATGTTTTCAATGTATAGTTTATGCACTTGAGAGAAAACAAGCTGTATTTGTCTTATTTAGTCTTGCTTATTTCTCTTAAAATGATCTCCAGTTCCATCCATTTTCCTACAAATGGCATACTACTTCTTTATGGCTCAATAATACTCCATTGTGTGTATATATATATGCCATATCTTCTTAATTCTTCCATGAGTTGATGGGTACCTAGGCTGATTCCAGAGCTTTGCTATTGTGAATAGTGCTGCAATAAACATGGATATGCAGGTGTCTCTATTGTATGTTGACTTACATTCCTTTGGATATGTGCCCAGAAGTGATGTAGCAAGACTATAAGGCTGTTTTAGTTTTTTGAGGAACCTCCACACTGATTTCCACAATGGATGAAATAATTTACATTCTTACCAGCAGAGTTTCTTCCCCCACCCCTGCATTCCTACCAGCATTTGTTCTTTGTTTTCTTTATGATAGCCATTCTAACTAGAGATCTAGTCAACATGGAATCTCAATGTCATTTTGATTTGTATTTCCTTTATGACTAAAGATGTTGAGCATTTCTTCATGTACTGAACTGATCATTTGTACTTTTTCTTTTGTGAAGTACCCAATTCATTTACTCATTTATTAATTGGATTATTTGTCCTTTTGCTGTTAGTTTTTTGAGCTCTTTATATGTTCTGGATACTAATTCCTTGACAGACTAATCCCTGGCAAAGGTTTTCTCTTATTATATAGGCTGTCTCTTCACTCTGATAATTGTTTCCTTTGCTGTGTGGAACTTTTTAGTCAAATGCAAGGCCATTTATCACTTCTTGCTCTATGTACTGAGCTACTGGAGTCCTATATATAAAGTTTTCCCTATTCAACAGGTTTTCCCTGTTTTCTTTGAACAATTTCAAACATTTTGGTCTTAAATTAAGACCTTTGATCCATTCTGAGCTGATTTTTGAGCAGGGTGAAAGATAGTTTTCTACGTATGGATATCAAATTTTCTCAACACTGTTTGTTGAAGAAGTTGTCTTTTCTACAATGTATGTTTTTGGCACAGTTGTCAAAGATCATATTGCTATGGTTGTGTGGGCTTATTTCTGTGTCTTATATTCCATTGGTTCACCTGTTTTTATAGCAGTATCATACTACTTTTGTTATGGTGACTGTATGGTAAAACTTGAAGTCAGCTATTGTGAAACCTTTAGCATTGCTCTTTTTGTTCAACATTGCTTGGCTATTCAGAGTTTTTTATACTTCTTTCTAATTTTAGGATTTTTTTCTACTTCTGTGAAGAATGTCATAAGATTTTTGATAGAAATCTTTTGATTGTAGACTGAATCAAATCTGTAGATTGCTTTTTAGTAGTATAGTTACTTTCACAATATTAATTTGGCCAATCCATGGATGTAAGAGATTCTCTCTTTTCTAGTGTCTTTGAAATTTTTTTTCAAGGTTTTATAGTTTTCATTGAAGAGGTTTTTCACCTCCTTATCTAATTTTATTCCTAGGGTTTTTTAAAAAGTCTATTGTGAATGGAACTGTTCTCCTGATTTCATTCTCACCTTGTTATTGTGATATAGAACAGCTACTGATTTTTTGTCTCCTATGACTTTGCTGAAAGTACTTATTGGATCTAAAAGTTGAAGATGGTAGATAAAAGACCCTGGCCACTTTCCTGGATTTTCCATGAATCTAAAGCTGAACCTCAGGTATGTGGCTAAAAGGGGAGGCAGATGTCTTAGTAAGGTAGGGGAGGGCACCACTAAAGAGAAGACAGAGACTAAGGAAAATCCAGAAATACTGGATTTTAGATCTGTAAAAGAAACAAAGACCCTAACAGAATGTTAACCAAGACAGTAAGGGAGAAAGAGAATACTCTCGATGGGGCTATAAGCAAAAGAGAGGAGGAAACCTCCTTGGGAGATCCCACAGGCACACAAACTGGCATTCTGCTTAAATAAAGTTGAAGGCAGGAGGTCTGCATCCCACACAATAAGCATGCACCAGAGAAGGGACTTCCTGTACCTCCTGACTCATCAGTGCTATGGAGGGTAGGCTACTTAGGAGAGGTCTTAAAGACAAGCCACCCAGCTAGGAAGAGCAGAAAACACTGCTTTCTAAAAATATCTCCAACCCCTAAAGACCTCTTAAACCTTGTTAGCTAAGCAAACTATCACCCTCAGAATCAACAAATTGGAGGACTCAGATACACAGTCACAGAGAACTAGTGCTGAGCATTCAAGCCAAGTGCTAGGCAACACTGTATAACTATAATACTCAGCATAATTGAATGGAGAGCACAAACCTCATTCTGGGTGAACCTAGAGCTCAGAGCTGGGTGATCTGAGAATCTGCCCTGTGTACTCAGATGGAAAGTGCAAACTTCCTAGGGTAGAGTACAGATTCACCCCATGCCTTAAGCTGTTCTCTCTTGTCCTTAGTCGGAGAGCACAATCCATGCATGCTAAGTGTCTCTGCTCCTGCCCCAGCTGCTGCCACATACCCAACCATTGTGTGTACTAGATGCCTCAGACCCTTGAGCCACTTTTGTGCACCTGAAACTGCTGCTTTACTTTCAGCTTCTAGAAGCCTTAGCCAGCCACCATGCCCAGGTTTCACCTAGAGGAAAATCACAGGTAGGCCAGTGCCTAGAGGGGAACCAATAGTGAACACATTGGGGGAACCACAGACAAAACTTTGAGGGTCACAGATTGGAATGACGCTTGCTGCCCTGCAAAGCCCAACTGGTATCTACCCTCTTGAGCAAAGAAGAAATGTAGAGTGGTCTCTATAATTTCTTTTAAACTTTTTAACTTTAATTTTCACTCCATACCAGCTGTTGTGACCATCTTGCTCTAACAGCTCATGATCACCTTTTCACTCTGCAAATATCACAACTGATTTCTTCCTATTAAAATTCTTTAAAAACATACTTGGAAAAGGCTTTCTTGGCTCCCCCCATCAAATCAATTCTCTCAGTTCCTGGAAATTTTTGTTAATTTGTGTGATTCCTTAATACCTAGATGGCTCTTTAATGTGGAAGCAGAGACCTTTGCTTTTTTGTAGACACTTTGCTCACAATTTTACTTCAAGTGTCTAGCTAAGTTGCTGAAATAGTGTTCACTGGATATATGCTGAATGAATAGATAAATAAACATTTCCCTAAGTTCCAGACTAAGAAGATATGTCTCCTTCCTAGATATGTTTGTGTGTCCCAAAGCCAACTCAAAATTATTCTTATACCTTATCTCATTTCCATTGCTACATGTGCATGTGTATACATACACACACACACACACACACATACACACACACACAACCCTATTACAAGAACATTGTAGAGCTGTTCAAAACCAAGACCTGGACATTTTTTTCAGATCCAAAATTTATCTTATTTGTATTAATTTACTTTTAACTGACACATAAAAATGTACAAATTACTGGAATATCATGTAATATTTTGATACACAAATATACTGTATAATGTTTAAGTTAGTTTAAGCATAATGATCTCCCTAAACATTTGTCATTTTTTATGATGAAAACATTAATACTCCTTCTAACTTTAAAAAGATATATTATGTAATCACTATTTATAGTCATGCTATTATATAACAGCACAATGAATTTCTTACTCTTATCTGACTGTGACTTAGTAACCATTGATCAAACATTCCCCCTCTTTGTTCTCACTACTCTCCCCAGCCTCTGCTCTCAATTTCTATGAGATCAACATTTTTCTTACTAAATACTATTCCATTGTATATATGTACCTCATTTTTGTTATCCATTCATCAATTTATAGACACTTAGGGTGTTGCATGCTATTGTGAATAGTGCTGCACTAAACATGGCAGCACAAGTGTCTCTAATGCATACTTCATTTCTTTCAGATGTTAGATAATGTGGTAGTACCCTTTTTCACTTATTCGAGGAGCTTCCACACTGTTTTCCATAATGGTTGTACAAGGATTCTCTTTTTTCCACATTCTCTTGAGTACTTGCTATCTTCTGATTTTTGATAATGAACATTCTTACTGGAGTGAGAGGATGTCTCATTGTGATTTGGTGGAAGTTTTAATTAAATCTGTTCTCTCATTAGCCCTTCTAAGAGGAAAATTACAATGCACTGGAATTTTTAAATAAGTAAATGGAGGAATATACCACATGTGTATTTTAGAAGGCCCAATACTGTAAATAATACCATATGATTTTCCCATATTGACCAATAGATTCAATATAATTCTGATTATATTTAACATAATGCTGATGGATTAGCTGTTAGAGGAGGAGGCAGAATTGCTAAGCAGATACTCAAAATTCACTGGGATGCAAAGACCAAAAGTCATTCAGAAAAATATTTTTAAAAATCCAAATTTACAGTAATTATAATAGCACGTATTAAGATAAAAAGTTCTAGCAACTAAAACAGTGTTGTATTGACACAGGATAGATACATCATTCCATGGAAGGTAATAAATACAGACCACTCTTTGTGACAAAAATTTAATTTCAAATCAGTGGGAAGGCTTGGTCTTTCTAAATGTGGTTCCAGGTCTGGCAATTTTTCATATTAAAAAATAATCTGAACCTTTATATACCCAAATCAGTTAAAGGTGGATTATATATCTAAATTAAAAAATTGAAACAATTTTTTTCTAGAAGGAAATATATGAAAAGAGTTTCATGACTTTGAGGATAGGAAAAGATAGCACAAATAGGGCACAAAAAGCACTAACCTTAGTAGTAATAACTAATAACTGATAAACTGGTCTAAATTAAAATTATCAAGACATATGACCATTTTGTAGGAACAACCTACAAAAAGGAAGAAGATATTTTCAATGTTGTAATTGATCAAGTTATTCTAAACGGAAAACACAGAGAGAAATAAAAAGAGACATATAAGCCAGACATGGTGGTACATGCCAGTAATTCTAGCACTCAGGAGGTTAAGCCAGGAGAATCATGTGTTCAAGTTTGAGAGAAGCTTGAGCTCATGTTGTGACCCTGTCTCAAAAAAAAAGAGACATACAATAGCAAAATGGGCTAAACATTCATTTCCACAAAGATGATCTTCAATTGGCAAATAAATACATGAAAATTGCACAATGTCAATGGAAATTGAATGCACAGTAAGATACCAACACAACACTATCAAAATGCCTAAGATGGAAAAGGATAATACCAAACGTTGTAGGAAATGTGAGCACATTCAACTTTCATACCATGCTGAAGGGTGAGGGAACATTTTGATAAAACTTTGGAAAGCTTTATTGTATATACTTGTGGTGGTTAATCTTAAGTTTTCAACTCAATTCTAGCAGCTAGGAGATTAGTAAACCACACTTCCATTGTGCCTGTGAGGGTATTTCCAGAGGACTATCTTAAGTGAAACCCACCCTGAGTATGAGCACACCATCCCATAGTCTGGGGGCAAGATGGAATAAAAAGAAACAAAAGAGAAACCCAGCTAGCATAGGTGCTCTCTCTCTCTACTTGTTGGCCCTCATGAGATGAAATCCTCTGCTCCACCATGCCCTCCCCACCATGATGGATTGAAACCTCTAAAAATCATGAGCCGAAATAAATCCTTCCTCTCTTAAACTGTTTTTCTCAAGCATTTGGTCATAGTGACAAAAAAGTAACTAGCACAATATTAAAGCATATGCATGTTCTATGACCCAAACAATTCCACTTTTTGCTAATTATGAACATATTTGTATATAAGTAATTGCAAACATATTTGTATGAAAAACCATAACAAAAAAATGTACAAAATATTAATACCAGTTTTTATAAGAGCACCAAATTGAAAACTATCAAAAATGTCCATCAACAATAGAATGGATAAATATATTTTGGGTTATTTATCCAAATAGAAAAAAACATGAGAAGAGTATTACAATAAATGTTTGAATTTTTCAGACATAATTGTGACCCAAACAAGTCACACACACACAAGTACATATTGTATGGTGACATTAATCTAAACACAATAGCAGACAAAACTAGTCCGTATTATGAAGGTTGGGTTGGTGGTTGGTGATTAGGAGTGGATACAAAAAACATTCCTGATGGCCAGAGTCTTCGAGTTCATGGTTTTGGTATTAATTACATGACTGCATTCACCTTGCAAAAATCCATCAACCGGCTGGGTGCCTTTGGCTCATGCCAGTAATCCTAGGTACTTTGGAGGCAAAGATCAGGAGGACCTTGAAAAAAGCCTATCACTAAAAGGGCTGGTGGAGTGGGTTCAAACCCCAATACAGAAAAAAAAAATCTATCAACTGATACACAGGATTTGTGCATTCTTCTGTGTATATAATTCTGAAATAAAATAGTTTATTAAAAAATCAATCCAATTTATCTCAATTTCCTGAATAAACACCAATTAAATCTACATGTTTCTTCCTTCTGTCATGGTTTTACTTCAGCCTCCATCATCCCTCACCTGTGCTAGCTTTCCAACTGGTCCAGCTCCACTCAAAGCCATTCCAGTACAAATATTTATGAAGCCATCTAATAGTAAATTTAACCACCCAGTAGCATATTTAAACTGTTTTAGTGAGTACCAAAGTACAAAATCTACATTCAGGCTCTTTTCTGACTAATCTTCATTAATTCTATTTGCCTCAAACCTCACTTAGACCAGAAATCACTCTCTTGTTTGTGTTAAAATACATAACTAAGAATTAAGTATTTTGTAATGTTCAATACATTGTAATAACCAAGCTTACATCTGAAACCAGGTCTTCATGTACCATAATCCATGATCTTTCCATAATATTACAATGTCAAGTATTGCACATATGAAGAAAAACTTGCTTATTACAGACTCTGTATTCTTTACCTTAATGATTCCAAATTTGGGACAACTGTATCAGAAGCAAAAATAAAGGTACTAAAATTAATTTTTATGATCTTTTTCACCTGTTCTTCCATGTCATAGCATACATAAAGTAGCAGAAATTTTGATAATGTAATATAATCTTAGAGTAATGATAAACCTTTTAGGAAAATATTTATCAAAGTAGGGGAATGAATACCATAGACTTACTGATTTTAAGGCCACTGAGACCAGACTAAAGGTGCAAGAATGGAAGTAAAGAAAACAGTTAATCTATCCGGTTAATAGAAACAAAAGCAACAAGCAGCTTCAAGGCAAATTAAAGGTCATGAAATTTCCATTCTTAAATGTGGCTAGAAGACTAATAAAACTAAAGATATTCAATGATCACTTCTTAAATGAAAGAAGGCTGACAAAATGATCTTTAGAGCTGTATCATTCAAGCATAAGATCAAGAAAAGAACATTTTCTAAAAAAAAAAAGAAAGAAAGAAAAGAACATTTGCTGGTATCTAATGGAAAGGAATGATCAGGACTCTATCCTGAACACAAACACTACCTGAGAATATTTCTATTTTGCAGCTGACAGGTAACTTAATTAAAACATTCATTGAAAACTCATCAAATAAATGGTAGAAAATCCATTCATAAACAAAACTAATATTTAAGATATATAATTATTTTAAATTGAATATAGCTAATAAAATATACAATGTAGCAATTATTTATTGTGAACAATCATATACAGTTTTGAAATCTTACTATGGGCCGTGGAGAAGTAGGAAATAACATGTTCTCACCGTGTGGTAATATACAGTACATATAATCATAAAAGATTACTCTTCTTTCTTGTAGTAAGTGAGAAATACTTTACTAAAAGAATTTCAAATATGTTTGAAAAACAGAAAAAAAGCTGAAGATAAATAGATGGACAATTATGTATCAAGTAATTACAAGCAAAAGGAGTATCAATGTTATAGAATTCAAGGAAAAAAACCATCAAATAAGAGAATGAATATGTTTTATACCACATCAACTGAATGAATGTATATGTAGTTATGAACACATATGTGGCATATAAGTTGACACTGTAATAGTTAATGAAAAAACTAGACATAAACAATAGATTTGACCAAATTATATCCACTGTGAGGGACCTGAACATGTCTTAATCTTTAGCATAGAAAATAATTAATAGAGATAGATGACTTGTATAAGAAAATACAATAAAAACTAATACCTACCATATTTATTATGTGTCAACACTACTAATTATTATGTGAGCTATTATATTTGTTAGCACATTTACTGCTCATAACAACCTCTAGAAAGATACTATTTGATACCTTTATAATCTCACTTACAGATGAGTAAATTAACTAGCTGGGCTAATGTTACATAGTTTGAGATTGGTTGAACCAAATATTGGACAAAACAACCTATTCCAGAAACTAAGCTCATAAGCATTTTGCTGCACTCTTAATTAATAAGTCAGATTGAAAAGATATAAAAATATTTATGTCTACATACAGAATCTACCTATTCTGTTAAATGCTGAATACATTTGCATAAATAATAAATTCTAAACCATGGAAAATATGCCAACTTTATTCTTTTGTCTCAAAGCAAAATACAAAAAAATGAGCAACACTAAAAAATATATCTAATAGACTAAAATATATTATGATAAATAAATGTAGGATCAAAGAGGAAATTAAAGTTAGTTTTATGTATTTTACAATATAAAACCAGCAAATCTTATTAAAACTGTTGAAGAATCAGAAGTGAGCTCTGAGAAAAATGAAAGAAATTGACAAATTACTGAATAAGCTAATAGCAAAGAAAGAAGGCAGAAGGAAGGAAGGAAATGAAGAAAGGAAGGAATGGAGGGAGGGAAGAAGAGATGGAGAAAAAGATAGGAGGGAAGGAGGGAGACACACAAGTAATATTCATATATACCTATGTAGGAAAGAAACAAAAACAACTAATGCATGGTGAAAGAAAGAGTATTTAATGACTGGGGAAAAATGTGGGAAATAAAAAAAGAAATAAGAAAAAATGTGTGTCTATAAGTTTCATGATTTTAATAATATTTCCATAAGTAAACAATATATGTAGATTTAAAAGGAATGGGACAGGAGCACACTAAATTCACTGTGGCAATTGTTAGCCAAATTATCAGTAATTATTATTTATATACTTTAAAACACACTTTAAATTCTCTACAATAAATATCCTGCTTCATTCAATTTGTACATAATTACTACTTTGGACAAGTACTGAAATCAGCTCGGGGAACACAATGATAAATGAAAATGAAACCAATAAGCAAAAAATACAAATGTGCAGCATATGAGTCACTTTGAAAAACATGGAGTTAGACCAAAGAGGCAAAAATGAACATATTATGTCACCTATTTAAAAATATACTTAAATGATCCCAAAAGGAATCTAGAAGAGTCCTTAGGTAGTAGGGAGGAGGATGGCAAGAAAAGAATAAACAGAAGAGGGGCACAGAAAATCTCTCCAGGTTGATGGAAATGCTGTATGCATTGTTTAGAAGGAAATGGCCAGGGAGTGTGCAATTTCTAGGAAAACACCTGAGAATCCTATTAGGAGGTACAATTTCTGAGCCTGGCCCTGAAGAAATATCATATGTGTTGTCTCTTTCTCAGAATGCCACAGTAATTATATGAACAAGTCTAGATCAGTATTTTGGACACAAGAAAGAAGGCTAAATTTTTCAACCTTCCAAACAGTGGTCATCTTTATAAATTGCTCCCCAGTTACCTTCCAGATGACTACAACCATGTCAACCCTGCTGGCACCAGAACCATGCAGTAGATGAATAGAGTGGTGAGCAATAAAAAATGCTTATTGTTTTATATTTTTAAATTTCTAAGTTCTACTTCATGTTTAAAAAGTAAGCCAAGCTAAAAAAGTCAAAGGTTGCAAGTTTTCTCTCAGATGTGGAAGCTAGACCTGTATATACATACATGATCATATATGTGTGCACACATTATACACACACATATAGTGACAGAGAGAACAAAATTGCATTTGTGAGTCCATCTTGGGGGCTCCAGGAGGTGGGAGAGAGAAAGAAAATGTTAGAGATTGAAAAATATTGAAACAACCTATCTTATTAAAAACCTCATGGAACAATAATCCCTGCCTACCTGAGTTCCAAGCTATGAAAGATCATGCAGTTTCACCTGTGTTTGGAAGAGTGAATAAATTACTGATGCTTGAATTCCTTATTGGGTACACATACAGATTACACAACTGCTTTCTACTCTGATTTTGTCTAATCTCCTCATTTTGAGATTAGAAACTATGACTTTGGGAGAGACAGTGTTGTGGAAAAGTCATCCAAAACCAGTGGCAGGTATAAATTTTTAATCTATGTCTTTTGAATAAATCAATCCAAATTTTGCCATACCCATGAATAGTTTTGGAATATTGTAGCCTGAGGAGTGGCTACTCTGTAATCATATTTAAAAGAACAAATTTTTATATTACAGATTTTATTAATAAGAAACTTGAGGTTTTGTCAAGTGATCAACCAGCTCCCTTACGAGCTCTCCCACTATAATTTAAGCCTATGATGGAAAAAAAGATAGGCAGAGATATGGACTAACAGCTTCCCTCCTCACTTCCTTCCACTAAACAGAGTGTGCTGGTACTGTGGTCCACTTTTAAGAACTATTATTCCAAGGCTTAGTGTTGTCGTTACATTTGTTAATAAGAAGCAGTCCATTCTTAGTTCTGGCAAACTCATCTGCAGGAGATGCTATGTAAACATAATGTAAAGTTTGCTGGATGATTCAGGTTTTACCTTGTAACTAATCCGAAGGAGTGACTCCTGGAAAACTATTCACACTGGGATAGATGAAACCAAGGAGAGAGGAGAGACCCACAGGAAAATTCAGTCAGAAAGGTCTAACTGACTTTAGTGAGCAAGTTTTAAATTTAGAGGGGCCTGTTAATTTTGCACACATTCTTTGTGGTATTCTCAAAAGAGATTCTTCAGAAACAGGCATAGTTTATCCAAAAGACTGATATTCAGGGTCCAGGGTTATAATAGTTGTGCTATCCTACTCAACAAACTGCATTCTAGGACATGTTGTCTCATTTCCTCTGATTTGAATAACTTTTTACATCGGGGTACAGAGAGAAAACCATGAGCAGGAATTCATCTAAGGTCTCATCCTCAGAGAGTAATACAATGTACTATTGATCTTCTGAACCTAAATGGTGTGAACTCTGAAAAAAATTATTTAAGAATATTACAGAAGCTTCTTGACTTAGAGATGGGATTATATCCTAATAAACTCATAAGTTAAAAATGCATTTAATACATCTAACTTGCTGAACATCATAGCTCAGCCTAGTTTGTGTTGAACATACTCAGAGGGCATCCAAATTGAAAAGGAGCAAGTGAAATTAACTTTTCAAAGGAGGACACGATCATCTATACAGAAATTCTAACATCCCCACCGAAAGATTGTTAGAATTAATTAAAAAATTCAATAATGTTGTAGGATACAAAAATCATCATACAAAAATTAGCAGCATTTCTATGCCAATAGGGAACCATCTGCAAAAGAAATAAAGAAAACAATCACATTTACAACAGCTACAAAGAACAAATACTTAGGAATAATTGAACCCAAGAGGAAAAAGCCTTCTCCAATAAAACTATCAAACATTGATGAAAAAATTGAGGAGGACTCAAATAAAGGAAAAGACATCCTGTGTTCATGGATTGGAAGAATTAATATTTTAAATTTTCTAATACCAGCCAATACTACCCAAAGTGATGTACAGTTTTAATGCACTATCTATCAAAATACCAATGCCATACATCACTGAAATAGGAAAGGCAATCTTTGAATCTGTATGGAACCACAATAAACCCTGAATAGTCAAAACAATTTTTAGGAAAAAAAGAACAAAGCTGGAGGCATTGCACTACTCAACTTTAAAATATACTGCAAAGTTATAGTGACCAATACAGCATGTTACTTCCATAAAAACGGTCCAATAGAAGATAACAGAGAATGAACTTGGAAATAAGCCCACACACTTATAATCAAGTGATTATTGATGAAGGAACCAAAAGCATACATGTAGCAAAAGACACTCTCTTCATTAAATGTGTTGATAAAACTGAACATCCACATGAAGAATGAGATGAGACCTGTACCTATCAAAATATATTAAAAAATCAACTTAACATGAACTAAAGGTTTAAATATAAGACCCCAAATTATAAAATTATTAGGAGGAAATGACATGGGTCTGGGCAGACTTTTTTGGCATAAGAATACAGAAGCAGGGTTCAGTGTGATACTGCATACCTATAATCCAAGCTATTGGTGAGACAGGGGAAAGAGGACTATTGTCCAAGGCCCTAGTCCTGGAAAAAATGTGAGACCCAATCTGAAGAGCAAAATGCTGGAGGAATGGCTCAAGTGGTAAAGCACCTGCCTAACAAGCACAAAGCCCTGAGTTCAAACCCCACTACTGCCCCCCCACACACAAAGAACACAAAAATAGTACAAGCACCAGAAGAAAAAGAAAGAGCAATGGAAATGCATTGAATTAAAAAGCTTCTACACAGCAAAGAAAGTGATTAATAAAGTGAGGAAGTAACTACAAAATTGAAGAAAATAATGACAATGGATTAATGTACATAAGGAACTCAAAAATATCATTAAGTAAAGACACAAATGATGCAATTAAAATGGATAAATAGCACTATGGGTGTAGCTCAGTGGACAATGCTTGCAGAGCATATACAAGGCTCTTGGCTTGATCCCAGAAACACACACACACACACACAGAGAGAGAGAGAGAGAGAGAGAGAGAGAATAATTTGAAGAGACATTTCTCAAAAACAGATATGCAAATCAAAAAACATATATTAAGTATGTTCAACATCACTAATTGATGAAAAAATGCAAAACAAAATCACAATGAGATATATCTCAGCCAAGTTAGAATAGCTATAATAAAAAAGATTAAAAATGACAAAGGTTGGCAAGGATGTGGAGAAAAGGGAACATTGATGGTATGTAAATTAGTACTGCCATTATGAAAAACAGTATGGAAGTTCCTCAAAAAGTTAAAAATGAAGCTACCATGTGATCCAGCATCATACTACAGATTATATCTAAAGGAAATGAAATAAAAGAAATACTTGCACTCCTGTGCTTATTGTGGCAGTATTCACAATACCCAAGATATGGAATCGGATGTGAGGGCGATCTGGCTGCGACATCTGTCACCCCATTGATCGCCAGGGTTGATTCGGCTGATCTGACTGGCTAGGCGGGTGTCCCCTTCCTCCCTCACCGCTCCATGTGCGTCCCTACCGAAGCTGCGCGCTCGGTCGAAGAGGACGACCATCCCCGATAGAGGAGGACCGTTCTTTGGTCAAGGGTATACGAGTAGCTGCGCTCCCCTGCTAGAACCTCCAAACAAGCTCTCAAGATATGGAATCAACCAAGATGTCCACTGATGTATGGATGGATAAAGAAAATCTAGTCCACACACACAAGGGGATACTTTTCTGTCATGAAAAAAGCTAATTCTGTTGTTTGTGGCCATCCATGTAGATGGAACTAGAAGACATTTATGTTAAGTGAGACATTTCATGCACAGAAAGGCAAATATCAGATGTTATCACTTATTTGTGCAAATTAAAAGTTTGTGTCATAGATGTATGTAGCAAATAGAATAATAGTTACCAGAGCCTGGGAAAGGAGGTGAGAAAAGGGGAGTGGAGAGAAATTGCTTAACAGGTACAGTAATAGCCAGATAGGAGGAATACATATTGGTTCTGTTACACACAGTGATTACAATTAACAATATTGTATCTTATAATTCAAAACACTTGGAAGGGAGGATTTTTCTGTTCTTACCACAAAGACATGATAAATGTAATAAAGTGATAGTAACTTAAATATCATAAGTTCATCAATACACAATGTATAAATCACCAAAACAGCACACTGTACCCTATAAACATGTGCAATCATTATCATTCAACTTTTTAAAAAGCCTGATAAAGGAAACAATATGATTAAAAAAACACTATATTAGCCTACCTTGGTGCAAAATCATCTCCCACAAAGCCTATTCTATAACAAAATGTTGACTACCTTACATAATTTATTGTATAGTATGCTGAAAGTTGGCAACAGAATGGTTATATGCGTATGCTTCCACATCCTTGTAACATTGAAAAATCACAAGTCACACCATCATAAGATAGGGATTATCAGTGTCACACCTGCCCATTTAATCATAGGTGAGAAAGATCCAGTCCTCCTGCCCCGTCCTATGGTCTCATGCTGAGATAACACCATTCGTCAAAGTCACAGATTTCAGATAAGAAAATATCAAAAGGAATTTTCAGGCCCCTTGGCAAGGCCATTCATATATTGCATGAGTGGATCTTCCAATAGGTGACAGATGAGTTCAGTGTCTAGCCCTGACATGCATATGGGCTCTAGCAGATGTCATACAGTTCTCCAAAGTGATAAGATGAAAATATTACTGACTTGGGATAAAATAGAGATGAATTTAAACTCTTGGAATCTCAGTTCATTTATATAGTAGAAAATACTTCATGAGGGTACTTAAAACATAGATGAATTAATGTAATGCAATAGGCAATGCATATATATATATATACATTTACATATACATATACATATATATATATGGAAAATGTCTGACTTACATGGTCTGGTCAATAATGTCAATGCTTTTCTACCTAGAAGGTGAAGATTTTGCCTCTTCCATGATTGCTCTCACAGATTGATAAGAAGATATTCAATAAGTGCTAACAAAACAGTCATCTTCATTTCTAACACTGATTCTTTCATTTGAACTTTGGAGGTTTATAATTTTCATCTCCTAGAACTCTAATTGGCTAAACTGCTAAATTTCAATCACCCTATAAATGGCCAGGGTGCTTGTTGTCACTAAATACTAAATTTGCTAATTTATGAAAACATTATATGTGTTTCAGGTAAGTCAAAAGTCATCCTACAGTTCCCAGGGCAGATAAACAATCTCAGAAGAGATGGTTTACAAAAACAAAGGGAGGAAAATTTTACCTAATTAGCAATGAGCCATGTGGCTTTGCAAAAGATCATAATTTGTCCTGTCATAGTTTCACCTCGTGATAGTCTCACTCACCAAAGTTATAGACTGTGGATATGAAGGTATCAAGGAGAATTTGCAGACTCCTCAGTAGAAGCTGCATGCATGTATGTATAGTGTGGTAGAAAAACATCCTGGAAACACCCAGCCTATCTGAGACCTGGAATCATTCCATGTCTTGTCCCCAACTCTCCCAGCCCTTCCCTGTCCCATCTTTGTCTAATAGTAGCCTGAGCAAAGCAGCTCCTTTCTGTAACCATGGACTTTTGTCATTTTTTTCTTATTAACCCCTCATTAAAATATTTTCAGGGAAAAGGAAGTGTGATTTTTGATCACAAAAATTAGGCTACATTTAAGACTCATTGATTCCTCTTTATTCCATAATTTTTGGGGCCCAATGAGTAATTCAATTAGCATTTCTGACCTGAAGCAAATCAATTCTCTTCTGAGCTGTGGTCACAGATCAAGGAATCCTGATTTCCATGTTTTCAGACACCAGACACTTCCTTTCTATAATTTCTGTTTGTACTCTGAAATTCTAGGTTTCAGTCAGTCATACTCTCCCATTTTCACCTAGGTGAAAATGTTCTGTTCTTTTTGCTCCAAGCTCTTTACTCTGGGATGTGCTCATAAATTGCTTTGAAAATTCTATATACACTTTTCATAAACAACTGTTCTGCATCAAGGTTGGTCCTTTTCCATGGTGCTGCTTTCACTCAGGCTACCTTTTTTGCTCACACTTCTGAGCTTGAGGCAGTCATCCTGGGGGACCTGTACCTGGTGGGGAAGAGTTTGCTGGAAGAGCAAGGAGAGGATGTGGAACAAGCAGCAGCCCCTAGATGACAGGTCTCTCCAAGAGAGCCTTCCCCAGCTGGAGCCAGCCAAGCCTAGCCTTTCTGTTGACAGATATCCCCAGTTCCCGCTTCAAGCATGTGGCTTCTGACATGCTGTTTGAAAAGACCAGCAAAGTAGCACTGTGGCTTCATTTTTCTAAGTCTCCAGGGAAGCCAGCTTTCCTGGTGACTACATTAATTTATGTCATCCCTTCTCACAGGCTCTCTATCACTAAAAGAATAATATGTAAATTTTAGTGTGACACATACAACCAGCTTTTACATCTGTAAAATGGGGATATCGGTGCCTTTTATGGACACTGTGAAAATTAAATAATGTACCACAAGTTAAGTGTCTATTATTGGAACTGATTGGGGCCAGAAATGTTTTAAATTTCAGATTTTTTTTTTCAGAATTAGGAATATTCAAATACACATAATGAGGTATCTTGGGAATGAAAGTCAAGTCTTCAATGTTTCATGTACACTTTATATATATAGCCTGAGGTAATTTTATGTAATATTCTAAGTAATTTTGTGAGTGAAATGAAAGTTTTGTGATGTGGCATTTTCTACTATGATGATCCTCAAACTATTTAGGACTTAGGAACATTTTGGATTTTGGATTTTCAGATTATGGATGCTCAACCTATAGTATATCTAAGCACAGCATGGTAAGTGAGGCTACTCAAGAATTACCAGTTTTCTTTCCCTTTCTACTTCCTGGTCTGATCCTCATCTATGTGATAGACTTGTCTCCTACTATTCAGTCCTCACTTCAGGAATCTAAACTAGTTATATTTTTCAAATATATTTTAATATTCTTATTCAAACTCTGTGAGAATTAACACATACAATCTTGAAACTGATGCTCCTCCTTTCTTCTTGGAGAAAAAAAACCCTTATGCTCCAATACTGTAGTGAACCCTCCCTCACATTCCCTTTCTCTGTTCCTCCTCTCACCCCTCCAGAGCAGCACTGCCCCAAAAGAGTTCCATTACTGCACCAGAATTTTCTCATAAATGGTGATGATGATAATAGCTAGCCTTCTGTAAGCATTCTTTATATACCAGAAAATGTATTGCTTACTCTACAAACATTACCCTTACTCTTCAAAACCATCCAACAATTGTTGATATTTAGCCTCCATTTTGGATGATGAGGAAAATGAAGTGGAAAGGAGATGCTATTACCAGAATATAATATACACCCTAGCTCCTATGTCTTATTGACCAGACCATACTTCTTAAATAAATATCTGTGTAAGAGAGCTGGTCCTTAATAAATCACTACTCATTAAAGACCTGAATGACTCAGAAAAGTCTCCCTGGGCTCTTTGATTATTTTCTCACTTGCATCATGGTCTTCTCTCTTTTCTTTTAAAGGGCATGCTTCTTTAATCCATCTACATTTCACTACATATTATCAAAGAAATACAGAGAGACTTGATAGATCATTCAAATGAAAATTTTTTTGTATTACAGACATGGGAGCAGTCTCAGAGACAGTCAAACCTTTCCTGGCATCAAAAGTGAAGGCATGGGGGATCTGGGATTCCAAGGACATACACTTTGTTCACAAGTTAGTGTTCTTTGCACAGAACTATTTAGTAGGTTTGGGAAAATGACTGGTTCCTTTTCAAATCTATAAATCCTGAAGAACAACTAGAAAAGCTTCAAAACCCCGTGCATCACTTCTGCCAGGAAACTTGTCAATAGTTGAGCTGAATCAACATTACCAATTATAATTACCAATTTATCTTTGGTAAATATGGGTATCTTCTCCAAAATTAGAAGAAAGTGGAAACTATATGTTCTTTCCTTGAGCTCAGCTGGGTAACATAAAATGAAAGAAATTTTCACACTAAATTCAGCCACCCATGGAGACATTTACTAGCTAAGCAGGCAAATGAAAATTTTATGGTGAATTCTTGTAAGATGGTTGAAGTCTAGGTTCTATTAAGCACAGAAGCTTGACATGAAGCCTCTACATGAAAGATTCAACACAAGCAAATACAACAAATATTTTGATAGCAGTATCAACTATTCTTGTTAGGTCCAGTGGTGGGGTCTTTTGTTAATAGGAGCAAAAGGAATTCTAGGTCTAGATCCACAGTGTGAAGGGTTTAAGCACCCAGTTCACCAAATTCTTAACTCTGACTCATCCATTATACAAGGGCAGACAGTAAGCACAATTTATTTTACCCAAATAGCTAAGCACATGTACAAAATAGTGTAAGTTTTTGCTAATAATTTTTTTCTAATGTATATTTAGTAATTGGCAAACCCCTTTGAGTATATTTTATACCAGTATTGAAAAGCATCCCTACAGAATGTGAACCTCTCTGAGCTGACGTAACACACTATACCTTGGACCTGGGTTCTTCTGTAGAAGTCTTTGGGAGTTAACCAATCTTCCTAGGGCTTAGATTAAATAAATTAACATTCATATGTGTTACCTTATCTGTTCACAAGCAAATCATAGGTGACATACCACTTCATCCCTTGTCCTTCTAGTGCACGCTCACACCGCTATGCCAGAATGCTGTTGCATGGAGTAGTCATTCTAGACCATGCATATGTCTCTGCTACCAGAAACTTGAGTCATTTCTATCTTCCAAAGACCCAACCATCTTGGCGATCAGCATAAAGAGAACATGCAAAAAGTGTTCTCTTATGATTCAAGACCATGTGGTCTTTGAATCCACACACTGGCTGAATGAACAAATAAGAATAAACAGGTGTGTGATGACTACTTCTCTAGTCTGCTTCTCACATTGTGATCATTCTGACCAAATAAAGGAAAAGTGCTAAGGAAGAAACCTTCCCCTCTTATACCACAGCCCATGTCACAGAACTAGATGAGAAAAGCTGGAGTCCTGTGGAAAATTCGACTGACTTATATCTAACTTTTTCAATATGCTCCTTGGAGAGCTGGAGTTGTGAGATAGGCTGATCTTACTGGGGAGATCTGGACATTTGTGATCAGTTGTGCCTTGCAACCAGGAAGGGTGCTGGGATGGAAAGAGGGCCTAGGTTAGAAGAGAATCTGCCCACCCAAAACCAACTGCCCATTCCCACTATTTGCTTTACTTCAAAGGCTGTTTCTATTGCCACCCAGGAACAGAAACTGACTTCAGAGTTTACTTCCAGACCTGAAATGTAAGGGTTCTCCCTGTGTAATTTGCATCCTATATAGGTGTACAATTGACTCACAAAAGCCTTCTGCTGCATAGCAGGACAAATGAATCATTTGTTTTCCAAAATACAGGGAACTTTGAGGTCAGGCAGCCTGGGTAGCCACAGAGTCTCTCCCTCAAAGGTGTAGAGAAATGCAAAAAGCAACTCCCAACTTTAGGGCGATCTTCATCTGTGTGGTCAGCGCCATCATCCTTTTACAACTCTCAGGGGACTTGGGGTATTAGCAAGCTCAAGCCAGCATATGGTACATATCTTATTAACTCCTTCACAGGACTCTAGAAAACTGCTTTCCTGATAACTTGGTTCCTTGTGAATAGCCATCTCTCTTCACAGCCTCTGCTCAGCTCTGGAAGGGATGAGATATCTCATCCCTCATCTCTTTTGCCCAATGGACTGCAAAGACATCTTGCCAGTGTTTGTAATACCTGCAAAACTCCTCAGTAAATACCATCCAGGCCACACTGAGCAGATTGAAGCCAAGGAGCTCAGTTCCACCTGGCAGATTTTCCCCAATTGGTTATATTTGCTGTTAGAAAGGAAGAAAGACGCCAGAACAGAAGAATCATGTTTGTCTACACTTATACCTTTTTATGGCTTAGTGGAAGTTTATTTTTTATATTTTTGAAACTTTTCCATTTGGAAGCCTCTTTCTGTTTTTTTTTTTAACTGTCCAGTGACAAGCTTAAAAAAGAGGAGATAAAGTGGGTAATTTTTAAAAACTATTAAACAAAATGAGCTTTAAGGATTCTTGACTCAAAGAAAGGCTAACTGTTTTATTTCATTTTACTTTTTGCATTACTAGGGTTTGAACTAAGGAAATACACCTTGAGCCACTTCACAGCCAGTTTTTGTGATGAGTTTTTTTTTAATTTAATGATTTTTTTTCTTTTATTCATATGTGCATACAATGTTTGGGTCATTTCTCCCCCATTCCCCTCACCCATCCCTCTCCTGCCCACCCCCTAGTTACCATGCAGAAACTATTTTGCCCTTATCTCTAATTTTGTTGAAGAGAGAGTATAAGAAATAATAGGAAGGACCAAGGGTTTTGCTAGTTGAGCTAAGGATAGCTATATAGGGAGTTGACTCGCATTGCTTTCCTGTACATGTGTGTTACCTCCTAAATTAACTCTTCTCAAACTAACCTGTTCTCTACTTCCTGGTCCCCTTCTCCTATTGGCCTCAGTTGCTTTAAAGTATCTGCTTTAGTTTCTCTGCACTGAGGGCAACAAATGCTGTCTAGCTTTTTGGATGTCTTACCTATCCTCGTACCTTCCAAGTGTGCTCTCGCTTTATCATGTGATCAAAGTTCAATCCCCTTGTTGCGTTTACCTTTGATCTAATGTCTGCATATGAGGGAGAACATATGATTTTTGGTATTTTGGGCCAGGCTAACCTCACTCAGAATGATGTTCTCCAGTTCCATTCACTTACTTGCGAATGATAAGATTTCATTCTTCTTCATGGCTGCGTAAAATTCCATCCTGTATAAATACCACATTTTCTTAATCCATTCATCAATAGTGGGGCAGCTTGGCTTTTTCTATAACTTGGCTGTTGTGAATAGTGCTACAATAAACATGGGTGTTCAGATGCCTCTGGAGTAACATGTGTCACATTCCTTTGGGTATATCCCCAGGAGTGGGATTGCTGGATCATATGGTAGATCAATGTTTAGATTTTTAAGTAGCCTCCAAACTTTTTTCCACAGTGGTTGTACTAGTTTGCATTCCCACCAGCAGTGTATAAGTGTTTCCTTTTTCCCCACATCCTCACCAACACCTGTTGTTGGTGGTGTTGCTAATGATGGCTATTCTAACAGGTGAGGTGGAATCTTAGTGTGGTTTTTATTTGCATTTCCTTAATGGCTAGAGATGGTGAGCATTTTTTCATGTGTTTTTTGGCCATTGGAATTTCTTCTTTTGAGAAAGTTCTGTTTAGTTCACTTGCCCGTTTCTTTATTGGTTTATTAATTTTGGGTGCGTTTAATTGTTTGAGTTCCCTATATATTCTGGTTATCAGTCCTTTGTCTGATGTGTAGCTGGAAAATATTTTCTCCCACTCTGTGGGTGGTCTCTACAGTTTAGAGATCATTTCTTTTGTTGAGCAGAAGCTTTTTAGTTTCATGAAGTCCCATTTGTCTATGCTATCTCTTAGTTGCTGAGCTGTTGGGCTTCCATTGAGAAAGTTCTTGCCTATACCTATTAGTTTCAAAGTATTTCCTACTCTTTCCTATACCAACTTTAGGGTTTGGGGTCTAATATTAAGGTCCTTGATCCATTTTGAGTTAATACTGGTATTGGGTGATGTACATGGATCTAGTTTCAGTTTTTTGCAGACTGCTAACCAGTTTTCCCAGCAGTTTTTGTTGAAGAGGCTGTCTTTTCTCCATCGTATATTTTTAGCACCTTTGTCAAAGATAAGTTGGTTATAGTTGTGTGGCTTCATATCCACATTCTCTATCCTGTTCCACTTGTCTTCATTTCTGTTTTTGTGCCAGTACCATGCTGTTTTTATTGCTATTGCTTTCTAATATAGTTTGAAGTCCGGTATTGTGATATCTCCAGCGTTGTTCTTTTTACTGAGTATTGCCTTGGCTACTCGACACCTCTTGTGTTTCCAAATAAATCTAACATTAGATTTTTCAATCTCCTTGATGAATGTCATTGGGATTTTGATGGGAATTGCATTAAACATGTAGATTGCTTTTGGGAGTGTAGCCATATTTACTATGTTGATTCTATCAATCCATGAGCATGGGATATCTCTCCACTTTCTATAGTCTTCCTCAATCTCTTTCTTCAAAAGTTTGTAATTTGCCTATTAGAGGTCATTAGCATCCTTTTTTAAGTTTACACCTAGGTATTTGATTTTTTTTGAGGCTATTGTAAATGGACTTGTTTTCATATATTCTTTCTCAGTTTGTTCATTATTAGTGTATAGAAATGCTAATGATTTTTCTGTGTTGATTTCATATCCTGCTTCCTTGCTATAGCGTTAATGGTGTCTAGGAGCTTTTGAGTAGAGTTTTTTGGGTCTTTAAGGTATAGGATCATTGTCTGCAAATAAGGATATTTTGACAGATTCTTTACGTATTTGTATTACTTTTATTCCTTGTTTTGCCTAAGTGACCTGGCTATGAATTCCAGTACTATATTGAATAGGAGTGGAGATAGTGGGCATCCTTGTCTCTTTCCTGATTTTAGAAGGAGTGGTTTCATTTTTTCACTGTTAAGTATAATGCTGGCTGTAGGTTTGTCATATATAGCTTTTATAATGCTGAGGTACTTTCCTTCTATTCCTAGTTTTCTTAGAGCTTTTATCATGAAATGGTGTTGGAACTTATCAAAGGCTTTTTCTGCATCTATTGAGAGGATCAAGTGGTTTTTGTCTTTGCTTCTGTTAATGTGGTTTATTACATTTATTGATTTTTGTCTGCATTCCTGAGATGAAGCCGACTTGGTCATGGTGAATTATCTTTTTGATGTGTTGTTGAATTTGGTTTGCCATTATTTATTGAGGATTTTTGCATTAATGTTAAGGAGATTGGCCTATAGTTCTCTTTTTTGGAGGAGTCTTTGCTAGTTTTGGGATAAGTGTAATACTGGCTTCATAAAATGTGTTAGGCAGTTTTCCTTCCCTTTCTATTTCACGGAACTGTTTAATGAGGGTTGGTATTAGTTCTTCTTTAAAGGTCTGATAGAATTCAGCAGAGAATCTGTCAGGTCCTGGACTTTACTTTTTTGGGAGATTCTTGATGGCTGCTTCAATTTCATTTTGTGTTATAGATCTATTCAGGTGATTAATATCCTCTTGGTTCAGTTTTGGATGATCATAAGTATCTAGAAATCTGTCCATTTCTTCAAGATTTTCTAATTTATTTGAATATAGGTTCTCAAAGTAGTCTCTGATGATTTCCTGGACTAACATGAAATGGACTAACATGGTTTTTGTTTTTATCTCCCATTTTGCATTCCTGATTTTACTCATTTGGGGTTTTTTTCTTCTCATTTTAGTCAGGTTTGCCAAGGGTCAATTGAGCTTGTTTATTTTTTCAAAGAACAAACTTTTTGTTTCATTAATTCTTTGTTTGGTTTTTTGGTTTCTATTTCATTGATTTCAGCTCTTATTTTTATGATTTCTCTCCATTTGTTTTGGGATTTGTTTGTTCTTGTTTTTCTAGGAGTTTGAGATGTATCATTAGGTCATTGATTTGAGATCTTTCTGTCTTTTTAATATATGCACTCATGGTTATAAACTTTCCTCTCAGGGCTCCCATTGCTGTGTCCCATAGGTTCCAGTAGGTTGTGTTTTCATTTTCATTAACTTCCAGAAAACTTTCAATTTCCTCTTTTATTTCATCAATGACCCATTGTTTATTAAGTAATGAGTTATTCAGTTTCCAGCTCTTTGCATGTTTTTTGTCTTTATTTTTGTTGTTGAGTTCCAGTTTTCTTGCATTGTGATCAGATAGAATGCATGGTACAATTTCTACTTTCTTATAATTGCTGAGGCTTGCTTTGTGCCCTAGGATATGATCTATTTTGACGAAGGTTCCGTGGACTTCTGAGAAGACTGTATATTGTGTAGAAGTTGGATGAAATGTTCTGTATATATCAATTAGTTCCATTTGATCTATGGTATGTGATTTCTGTATTGAATTTTTGTTTGGATGACCTATCTATTGATGATAATGGGGTGTTAACATCTCCCATGACCATTGTGTTAGAGTTAATATATGCTTTTAGGTCCTTCAGGGTACGTTTGATGAAATTGGGTGCATTGACATTGGGTGCAAATAGGTTGATAATTGTTATTTCCTTTTGGTCTATTTCCCCTTTTATTAGTGTGAAATGTCCTTCTTTTTCTCATTTGGTCAATGTAGGTTTGAAGTGTACTTTGTCTGAGATAAGTATAGCTACTCCTGCCTGTTTTCGGGGGCCATTGGCTTGTTAAAACTTCTTCCGCCCTTTCACCCTAAGCTTATGCTTATTTCTATCAATGAGATGGGTCTCCCATAAACAACAAATTGTTGGATCTTCCTTTTTAATCCAGTTTATCAAACAGTGCCTTTTGATGTTGGAATTAAGTCCCTTAACACTGAGTGTTAGCATTGATAGTTATGTGGTGATTCCTGTCATTTAGTTGTCTTAGTTGTTTGAGGGTTTGATTGTGTGTAGCTAAATTGATATTACTCTCTACTTTCTTGCTTTTTCTTTTCCTATAGTTTGGTGCTGCCTACCCTTTCATGGTTATGTTGGGTTTAATTTTCTGTGTGCAGAATTCTTTGAAGAATCTTTTGTAGTGGTGGCTTTGTGGTCATCTATTGCTTTAGTTTCTGATTATCATGGAAGACTTTTTTTGCTCCATCTATTTTGAACGATAATTTTGTTGGGTAGAGTATCCTGTAGGATACTAGGATACCTCTAGGATAGAGTAGAAGTTATTTTCATTCAGTGCCCAGAAGAACTCACTCCTAGCTCTTCTTGCTTTTAATGTTTCTGTTGAGAAATCTGCTGTGATTTTGATGGGTTTACCTTTGTATGTTTTTTTATTTCTCTCTTACAGCCTTCAATATTCTTTCTCTAGTGTCTGTACTTGTTGTTTTAATTATAATATGTCATTGGGGTAGTTCTATTTTGGTCAAGTCTGTTTGGAGTTCTGGAAGCTTCCTGTATCTGTTTGGGCATAGTTTTCTCTAGATTTGGGAAATTTTCTGTTATTATTTTGTTGAATATATTATGCATTCCTTTTGCTTGCACCTCTTCTCCTTATTCAATGCCCATGATTCTCAGGTTTTGTCTTTTGATGAAGTCAGTGAGTTCTTGCATTTTCTTTTCATAGGTCTTGAGTTGTTTAACTAATAGTTCTTTAGTTTTTCCTTTAATTACCATTTCATCTTTGAGTTCTGAGATTCTGTCTTCTGCTTGTTCTAGTCTGCTGGATTGGCCTTCCATTTTGTTTTGCATTTTGTTTCTTTCTTTTTTCTGAGGTTTTCCATATCCTGAGTTTCTTTCTCTATAATATCGTCTGTTTCCATCCTGAGGTCATTTATCTCTTTACTTATCATGTTCTTTGTTTCACTTTGGTGTTTATAAATTGCTTGTATAGTTTCTTTTATTTTTTCTTGTGCTTCCTCAAGTTCTCTATTTTTGTTGTCTTAGAATTTCTTGAGTGTCTCCTGTACATTTTGATGACCATATCCAGTATCATATCTAAAATTCTCATCGATAACTTGAAGGATTTCTTCTTTCAGAGTGTTCTTGTGGGCTTCATTGGGTTCTTTGGCATAGTTTATCTTCATTTTGTTGGAGTCTGGATCTCAGTATCTGTTTTCTTCATTTCCCTCTGGTTCTTGTAGTAATTTATTATTGGGGGGGAGATGGTTTCCTTCTTTTTTCTGTCTTCCCATCATTGCCCTTGCTATTCTTACTGTCCCTGTAATGTGTGTAATTCAGTATTGTCTAGCTTGTAATAGTAACAATGGTGGTATCTAGAGTGGAAGGGTGAGAGGAGAGGGAAAGCAGAGAAGGTAAAGAAAAAGAAAAAAAAAACCAAAATAAACAAACAAACAGAAAAAACAGGGCCAAAGAAATAAACAGGGTGAGATAGTATACTAATCAACAGTAAGCTAAGCAGGCATTAGAGAGACAGAGAGGATAAAACAAAATCCCCAAGTTCTAATGCAATAAAGTTTCAGTCTTAAAAATTTTGGTGTTAGTCCTTCAGCCTCCAGTCCTGGTGTTGGTGTCTGAGATGTAGTTGTGTCATTGTCTCATAAAAGGGGAAAAAAACAAAACAAAACAAAACAAAAATCCCAAGTTCAAATGCCATACAGTTTCAGTTAGTCCTTCAGCATACAGTCCTACTTCTGTTGTTGTCTCATCAAAGGAACAGAAAAAAAAAAAAAGAGTCTGGAGACTGCTTTGTGAATGTCTATCTGAGGCTGCAGCTCACCTGCCACTTACTGTCAGCCATCTGCTGCTGCAGGATTTACTTATTGCAGATCTCAGGAATGAGATTTATACTCACCTAGCCCTGCAGGCTTTGTTTACTTACAGTTCTTCTAGATGCATGCCCCTTTTGTTTTCTCCAGTATACAGCCCTACTCACCTGTTGCAATTGCAGCATTTTCTTATCTAGGGTTTGTGTGTGGAGGTGCTCCTCCCCCACTCTGCTGTGGAACATGCCACACTTTAGCTGCCATTGGAAGCTTTTCCCTCTCCATGCACACTGGGGGAGGTAGCGCCACTCCTGCCTTCTCTGGCCATCTTGTTTATTTGTGGTTTGCTTGAGGGGGTGCCCCTCCCCACTCTCTGGAGCTCAGGGTGCCCCACCCTCTTTGCTAAGCGCCTTTTTTTTTTCAGCTACTTGTTTATTATTCAGTTTGTTTTTTTTTTTCTTTTTTTCCCTGGGTGGGGGTCAGTTTGTGGAGGGGGCTATGCTGATTTGTCCCAGGGTTGTCTGTGGGAGTACTGTGTGCTGCTTAGCTCACGTGGTGGTCTGCTTCTCACAAGCAGGTTAGGAGCTGGCATCTGGCGGTGTGGGAGCCCTCCTGGTTTCTCTGTTTAATGTGGAGTGGGGATGCTATGCACGGGCTGGGGGTGTGGAAGTGTCAGATTTTTGCCTCTTCTTGGTGGTTTTTCCTGCAAGGTGTATCTCGAGCATCTCTTCAAGATTTTACTTTAGGAAGCATGCTTTCTGCTTCCTCCCTCTAGTTGCAATCCTGTAATCCAAGTTTTTTTGATATAGGGTCTTGCAAACTATTTGCCCAGGCTGACTTTGAACAGCAATTCTCCCGATCTCTGTCTCTTGAGTATCTAGGATTATAGGCATGATCCACCAGCACCCAGCAAGAAATGCTAAATTTTTACACTCATCTGTTCCTTAATGTCACCCATGGAAGAACCAGATAGAGAAAACACTTCCAGAAAGAGATACGTATGATATATCGATCTGTTATGATTTAGATCCTAATTATTCCTCAAAGGCTTTGAGTTAAAGACATAGTCCTTAGCTAATGGTTCTATTGGGAGCTGGTAGAACCTTTAAGAGGTGGGGCCTAGAAGAAAGAATTGAGGTACCCCTAAAGAGACATTGAGACTTTATACTCCTCTCCTCTGTCTCTGCTTCCTGGGTGCCATGAAGTGAGTAGATTTATTCCACCCCATGTTCCTAGTCATATTGTTTTGCCTCACCATAGACCCAAAATGACAGGGCCAAGCAATCATGGACTGAATCCTCTGAAACCATGAGCCAAAATAAGTTTTTCCTTTTTTTACTCTGGTTATCTCAGGTATCTTTGTCACAGAGGAAGAAAGCTGTCTAACATAACATCTTCCTTCCCTCTAATGATCTGGTTGGTTAACCTGTTCTCAGAATACAGGAGGGAAAGTTGAGTGTTAAATTCTGTCCCTGGATCCTTTAGATTTAGAAACTGTCATAGAACTATGGTTTTCATGGACAGAACTCGTCTCAAAATTTGGAGAAATCTAAAATGTCTCTTGTGAATTCTCCTCCTCTTTCCACATACTCTCAATCACCAGACTATGAGCTCTCCTGATGTGGGGATATCAGTTGGATAAAATAACTAAATCAGATGAGTTAGGGAATCTATAGGCCACATCCAAGCCCCATCACTTTTGACATTATGTTTCCACAGCTCCCTTGGCAACCTACACTATGGATGCTTCATATGCTCAAGTTACTTTTGTGCTCTTGTAGTTTTGACCTTTTGAAACAAGAATTGAAAATTTATTGCTCTCATTCCTTTTAAATCTTTTCAGTTTCCTTTGGAAGGTTATGATCTCCTATGTGAACTTAAAATGTTGCTGTTTCTTGTGACTTTGCCTAAAGCCATCTTGAGCCCTTGTCTATTCTCTTTCTTTAAAACAGTGTCTTTGAGGTACATAGTACCTTCCATGCTCCAGCCTCTATATATGTGGTTTCATTTTCTATGGTTTCAGTTACTCATGTCCACCATGGTCTAAAAATGTCAGATGAAATGTTATAGATTAACAATACTTATGAAAATTCCTTAATAAGGATTAAATGACATAATTCATGCAAAGTGCTTAGCATAGAATAAGATTTAAAATGACAGTTTATTGCTCTTTAGCTCTAACTTACACTTTTTTCTTATCTTATAACTCTATCCTTTTTTATTTGTACAGTTTCACCATGCTTGCTTTATTTTCAGTCTTAGAAATGTATAATAGAGCAAGGGCTGGTTTGTAGCTAAGTGGTAGAGTGTTTGCCTACATGTACAAAGCCCTGAGTTTGATCTCCAACACTGCAAAAAAAGAAAAGAAAAAAGAAAAAAGAAAGGAATAAAATAAATAAAAAAGAAATATATCACAGAATAATTATTTTTGCCTATTCCAGAATATCATACAAATGGGATTTTATAGTCCATAATCCTTTGAGATGGGATTCTTTCATTTAATATCCCTAAGATACCTCATTACATACATGTAAATATTCCAAAATCTGAAAAATTAAAAGATCCAAAGTACTTTGTCATCTTTGGAATTTTGTGTAAAGCACATATATTTATCCCAGTTTATATATGTGGTGTGTTTATTCGCTGAATATTTATCAGCCCTCTTATTTCTTTAACTTCTTGAGGTCTGTTTCTGCTTAATACTACATCCTTGAATACAGTATAGAAATTTTCATATAAATTGGATGGATGCATGAAAGTGAAAGTAAGTGTGCAAGTTCCACTATAAACTGTAGAGAATAACATTAGGAGAAAGTTTGCATTGTTGTCTAAGTCTCTTGGCTCAACAATTTGTCAAAAAGGAATGAGGTCAAGCTGAAATTTTTACATTTGCACTCCAAGACCCATCCTAGAGTATAAAACATGGCAAGACTACGAAGGGAAACAAAGAGGAACAACTTTCTCTTTTTTTAGAGCCCATTATGTCTCATGCAATTTATATTTAAAACAAAAAAATCAGAGGCTTGATGAAGTTAGCCTTGACCTAGGCCAAAGTCACTCTTCTAATAAATTGAGAAAATGAGACACAACCCAAAACATAAAGTCAAACTCAGTGCTTTTTCCATGGTCTGTGCAGCTTCCCCTGCCCCATACTCTAGCAAATAAGAACACTTAGTTAATGTAGGATTAACAGTGTCTTTCAACAGCCTATGTAGTTGTCAGAGTGTACCAGTCTGATGGCTACCAGATATATCTCAAAAGGGTTATGGATCTTTTTTTTTTTCCTTTTAAGATGTTCCTTAAAAGGGTGATAGAACATCTTAATAGGAGGAGTTCAATCTTTGTTTATACTCTAGGCTATATCTTAGGGTAGATGCTGCTTTCTTGAGTTATTCAATAATGAAGAAAACTTCAAGTCATGTCAAAAGATGAGGGATCCCAGAAAAGCCACCTTTAACAGTGAGAATGAGGGCAAGTTTCTAAACCTCATATAAATTAAATTAATATAATTAATTAATATTAATATAGCTAATATAAAGTGCCTGATACGTATAATGGTTGTGTGGTATAAAGTTGTAAGGAATATAAAAAGAGTGATGCCTCATATATACAGTGCTCAGCAAATGAGAGTTTCCGTCCTCCACCCCCCAGGAAAATAGGATTGCCCTCACTAATATAAGGATTATAAGAAAGGGTCACAGGATAGAAAAAGAGGCATTGCCCTAATTTGCTATTCCCTTTTCCACTCCTAAGATTTGCTGACAATCCCTACTAAGAAATCCCACCTGGTACCATGGGGCTATAGTCAAATGCAATAGCAAGCAGGAAACTTCCTTCTCAAGAGTTTTCAGGCCATTCCAATGTTTCAGGCCTGAGTCTAGTTTAGATCCTAATGATGGATAGAGACCACAGGTCTTTAAAGGTAAGGTTTCTCAGACAAAAGGCTCAAGCACTACCTCAACCACACCTCATTTCTGTTCAGGGAAAGCACCTCTTCAGATGAGAACATCTCCAAGTCCTCCATTTTGTCTGCTCTAAAATTATTTAATGCTTGGAGGTTCTACCAATAGTCTGGCATGAATATTCTAAGATAGTGCTTCTCAAATACTAGGTACATAAGAATTATCTGGGGATATCATTTTAGTAAGCTTTTATTCAGGCTTTTATTCCAAGTTTCTTGAATCAAACTTTGTATAACAAATCTCTAAGCCACTGGTTCTCAAATTTTAGTGAGCATCAGAATCATTTGCAAGCTAGTTAAACACAGATTGCTAGGCCCCACTCCCAGAGTATGATTTGGTAGATTTAGGGTGTAGCACCAAAATATGCAGTTCTATTGAGTTCTGAGGTAATGTTAATATTGTACTTTGAGAACTACTGCTCTAGTTAGGTACAAAAAGGCCATGATGATGTAGGACCTCATTTTCTTGTGATTCACCTGAATTGATAAATTATACATGTGCATTTTTCTGGCTTCTTGTGATCTCTTTGCTTCCAGTTCTATAGTTTTTCTTGCATCAGCTTTACATTTTGTCATTTACTTTAGTGCTTCAATGTCCTATCTATTACACATTCTGACTGAGAGTTATATTTCCTCCTTGCCCAAAATCTACAATTTGGGAGAGATTACAGATCGTGTAGACACTGAATGACATGGTTCGCTGGAAAGCTGTCCTTCAGAGTAGTAGCCACATTGTTCCTCTGTCCCATAACCTAACGCAGACAATATAATTCAACAGACACTTCAAAATAAGTACCATTTTTTTTGCTCAGAAGGGGAAAGTGGGGTCAAAATCAAACAAAAATATAAAGAAGAATCTCAAGCAAAGGGACTTTTATTTGGGAATTAAGCATAGGATTGCAATCTGAAACACAGATGCAAGGTTTGGGGTGGCTTCTAAAATGTCTGGAGAACAAAGGAAATGCTGAAGATTTATTAAGACAGAGAAATGTAAGTTATTTTGTACAAAGTTCAGTGGGACTTTTGGTGCTTACAGAAGCTGGCAAGGTCTGACTGGTGAGCAGTGGCAGTTACTATGTAAAGCAAGTCTAAAGGTCATACTTGGCAGTTTCATTGTCAGTTGCTAAGTAAATAGCAGCTTAAAGGTAGAGGAGGCTGTTTAGTTGAACTGGTTCTGTGAGATAGTTTCTGGAGCAGGTATCTGTAACCTGAGTATTTTTCCTTCTTTCCCACAGCTCCTCAATTCCACTTTCATGTGTTGCAGGAACAATTCCCTTTGTATAAGAAATTTTCACAGTGGAAAGAATTCCTAATAAGATAATCCCATCACTTCGCACACAAGGGGTTTTGTACTGTGTTCCATCATTTTTACATTCTTTCCTCATCTTGTCAGTGTTCACTAAGGAGGAAGATGCAGTGGGGACATATATTTACTAACTGAATAAAAGAAAGTTATCTCTCCTTAACCTTTCATATTCCCTGACCCAGAAACACTACTACTGAGCCCAGGCTAAAGCTCAACGCTGAAATGTCCAAAGAGACGTGTCACTGCAATACCAGATGGCTTTGGCAACCACTGAGAGATGAGAAGACATTTCTACTCAAGACCTTTAATGTCAAATCACTTCTTTTTGTAAAATCTGTCCATCTGCAACTTAACCTTTCAGTGAAAAGCATGTAGCTCTGTTAACAAGCCTCTCCTTCAGAAAATGGAATAACCCACTCCCACTGCAGCTTCCACACTGTGGGTGCTCCCTCAGCCCTCAGGATACCACACTGATGCCATTTCTGGCACACATGGAGGCAGGTTTCCCTGTGACTTCATGTACAAACTCAATCAGGGGTGGAGTTCTGCAGAGCAGAGAAGTATTTCAAAGTGCAATATTTAGCTCCCTGCCATCTTTTAACAATAGTAATTATTCTGCTCCCTGGAGAGTCAAATAAAGTTGTTAACTATAGAAAAGAAATTGATATAGATCAACTCCTTATTTTCCCAATAAACCTTCTCAGACTAGCTGATTTAACCTTTACTAGGATCTCGTGTTTACAGTACCATCATATCAATTTTGAAGAGATCACATTTTAATAAAACCTATACCAGCAATTCTGTGAATAATTCACATTTTGAAATAAATAGCATCCCCCTATATTTCACCTTCTCCATACCAAACAGTGATTTAAGTGTGTGCCTTATATGTAATAGATAATTTCTCACAACAACTGAATAAGTTTGGCACCATTGCTAATTCCATTTGCAGAAAGATAAGTACCTTCCCAAAATCACACAATTGAGGTTCACAGGCAGGACTTAAACACAGCGTATCTATTACTTTTCATTTTATATTCCCAAATCACTTGCACATCATCTAGCTTTAGAAGGTAGGGGATATTTTTCATTTTGCAGTTAAGGAAGGTGAGCTGAGGAGAGGCTATGTGATATCTCCCAGTTTTGTGCAGTGCACTCCTGGATTTGACTTACTTCAAGTCCTCTCCTTACAGAATCATTTTAAAGGTAGCAGGTACAACACAGAAGTCATTTCCCAATCTTAATCTCATCTCCCCAAACTTTGTTCTATGTCCTCCTTATCTGCTTCCATCACCACAGCATGTACCCCTCCTATTGTAATTCTTGGTGTATTCATTGTTTCCCCTACCTTATAAATTCCTCTGGCTCAAGAGATGTTTCACTTTTCTCTGTCACCATTTTAAGATGGCTTGCCTAGGTTGTGAAATGTATTAGAAAGATGACATTTTCAGTAACTAAGTCTAGTGGAGACACAACAGAACTCTAGGGTCACCTGAATCTGGTGAAATTGTAACTTTTATGATTTGACATTTTAGTGGTTTGGACTAGAGCTAGACAGGTTGTTTTTCCAAATAGGCCATATCTAGGTATTTCCTGAAATTTTATGTAACGTGATGATAACATAACAGCCTATTGTTTAGACTTTAAAACTTCAGTAATTACAGAGGAAGTATGAACTCTTCCTTTGTGTCTCTAGGCCCATTTTCTTTGGTTGAGGTAGAAACACATAGGGAATGACCTAAAGTTTTAACTGAAGAGAAGGGCATAAAAAAATTACTAAGCATTTTTCAAAGACTAAAATTATAAAGTGAGCTTTCCTCACAGCCATCAGGTATGGGCTAGACTCCAATGAGATCAGATTGTGTCAGAGAAGAGCATCCAAAGCCAGTCCTCTTGTTTCTTCCTCCTCTAGACCTTCCTTCTTCTTTGGTTGCCATTCCTACCCTCAGAATACAGAAACAACAAAAGTCAGCATGTGCTGTGATGAAGCATGGCTCCTTACACATTCCATTCACTGAAGCATTGCAGTCAAGTGTGGCTCAGTGTGCTGCTGCTGATACAAATCAACTCTTCCTCCACAGCTGAGTTAAGGAGCAAAACACATGCAAGCAAAGGACAAATTAACAAGAACAGGTTTTATGATTTATAATGTGTGGGGGAAGATAGGATCCCATTGAGGCAAATGGGATTGGGCAGCTATAAGCAGCAGTGAACATCCTGGCAATTCCAAGACTTGAGGAAAACTGGTCTAGAGCTTGGATCTGTCAGGTTAACAGTGAAAACTACAGATGGCAACATCCATGATGTGAATGATCCCTCTTCTTTGTAACTCTCCATGGTGGAATTTCCCAAGCCCAATATGTTGACTTCTGACTGCCTCATCTGTTCTACATCCTCTAAAACACACAGAGGTATTGGTTCTTCAGCTTGTTATAGGAAGACAGAGAACAAGAGAAATCTATTTGCCATGACCAAATAGAACCATGCCTCTCCCAAGTAGAATAAATACACTCATGGGGAACTATATGACCTGCTGTTTCTAGAGGAATTTTTTCCTTAATTGCTGAGCTACTGAGTCTTTTACTAGAAGAAAATGTACTGTCTCTAATGAAGCCCTAGGCAGGTAACAAGAGGAATCTAAAGGCAAGGTCAATATTCAGTGTGCATATTGAAACCACAGTTACACTGACCACAGGTAGTGACAAAAATGTTGCATGCACAGATATTTTTTGAGCTGATTCCTCTAAAGTCAAATGAGGTACACTGGCTGGATAATTGTGGTGCTATGACTAAAAGTGAGATTAGAAGTATCCCCATAAGGCTGAAGTATATTTTTTTCCTCTGACTGCAACAGAGATGCTCTGGCCATAAACTCCCCAAGTGCTAGGAATATTGGTGAAAGTATCAGTACCTCCAAGCATAGGGACAAGTGTTGGATGCTCTTATAGCACTACCTATGCTGCAGATAGATGGGGCCCAGGTGCTCTGAGTATAGGCAGGAATTGCATATATACAAGTACCTGTACAGTGCTGACCCCCTCCAGTTCAAAATAAATGTTCTGGCCAGGTGGACATCAAGTGTTCTGACAGAGTTCAGGAACTTAGGGACCTCCCATCATAACTAGAGTTCTGTGGTTTCCCATCGTACAACAGATGCTCTGAATAGGTGAACCATGGGCACTCTTAATGAAGTTGAGACCAGTAGCTTCAAGCACATGTGTGGTTCTTTCCCTTATGTGGTTCAGAAACCACCTTGCTCTAGACAGGTAGTACCTAGGTACTCTGACTATTGATAAGAACAGCAGTGGCTCCAAGCACAGGTGTGGTTCCAGGTCCTCTAATTGCAGCAGATATGAAGTGGTCAGGAGTCCCCAGGTGCTGTCAGAAAAATGCAGGAAGAGAAGCATCCAAACACCATTATATTACTGGCCCCTCTAGCTGCACATGTGATCTGACCAGAAGGGCCCCTGGTGATCTGATGAAAATGAGGAACAGAACTGTTCCCTGGAAATGGCACTCTTGAATAGGTACTATGACCATAATCAGGAAAAAATGTCTCCCAGGACAGACTTACTTTCCATAGAGCAATAAGGATAGGACCTGAGTGCTCAAGTTAAGTTCCCTGAACATAACCAGTGGTACTTTGTGACCCCCTCAGCCCTCAATAAAGCTGAATGGTCAGACATAAACCTGGGGTCTAGGGCAGTCACAGTTATACCAAAGCAGCTGCTACCCATAGAACCTACAGTTCTCATCAATGTACATGGATCTGCAGTATTGTTGGATAAGAGTGAGCTATTCTCCTCAGTTTTGGGCATCCTGGTGGGGTCTCCAAAGCCAGAAGAAATAGCTAAGTCAAGCGGAAAAACACCTTGGATGTCACCAAATGCTGCATGGCTACTAACAGGAATGCCAAATCCACAGAAACTGATGGAACTCCAGAGCCAGTTGGTGGCTAGGTTGCAACAGAGATTATATCTGGAGCTTGTGCCAAGATTTCACAAAGGAAAGAGCTACCACATCATTCAGGCTGTGGCCTATTAAAGAACTCAAATTTAGAGAGGTGGCTCCAGAGCCAAAGGAAAGGTTTAAATTTGCAGTTGGGGCCATGACAGTACAGGCATTTGGTTTATACTATGGCTGAAGCAACACTGACACTTGGTGGCAAGATCCTAGAGCATGGATGCATCATGCATAATGGAAGTTCTTACTAGAGACAGGTGAAGACAGGAAGCTGAAAACCTAAGAAGGAGGTGTGTTATTCACCTCAGTTCTTCAGCCTCAAAGCAAGCTTGGATGCAGAATCTGCAGAAGTACTGATGACTGTTATGGAGACTCCGGGGAAACAGTGATAACTATACCAATAGATTAAGGGCATCAAGGAAGTGGCTCCTAGATACTACTCATCATGGACCCAAAAGGTGGGCTGAGGGGTGACTTCTGGGCCAAATGAAAGGCTGAAAGGCAGGGATGAATTGCTGAACATGAATGCAGATAGGCTGGTAATAATCTGATCCACACTGTAATGGGCCTGGTCATATGGGAAGAAGCTCACCCCAGATCCTGAGGGAACCTAAAGAGGAAAGCCTGGTGAGGAGAAGGCTGTTCAGGTTAATTATATCAAAGTCCAAAGCAGACTGATGAGTCAAGTCAGTAGATGTTCTGACTGAGGATAGAAATGACTAAGAAAGAAGAGATGGAAAAAAGGCAAAGTTGGAGGTATTGTGGAAGACTGGAGGTCAAGACTGTAAAAGTAAGGGAGAAGAACCCTCGCACAGATGTAGGTGACTGAATTCTTCAGGAGGAATACTTGAAGGAGAAAGCTGAGGAGCAGGCAGGTGCGGGGAGATCAGAAGTAGACATTGCAACTAAAACTGGGGAAATTGAATGCAAAGAACCTCACTGCTCATTTCTACCTAGAATCCCAAAATATGGGCTTGAACCTAAACCTAAAGAGAGAGATTCCACAGGAAGAAAAATGAAAGGGAGATAAGAATTGTGCATCTCATTTCACAGTCAATATTTGGTGTGGAAGGATTGGTAGGGGCCAGATGGCAGACAGGTCAACCAAGACAGTGATGGATGTGATTCTTGTGGCCAAGAATCCACAAGTAGATGTGTCCAAGGACAGGAAGCCTGCAGTTTCCTCTCAGGCAGAGAGAAAGAACCGTCAGGTTGAGTGGCATTACAGTCTAATGTAAGCTTAGTTTTATTAGTGATTAATCTCCAACTCCTTTTAGTATAATTGGCTCTCAGCTTTCTTCCTGAAACCCAGGTTTCAGATGCAAGGATATCCGTGTGCACACCAGTAGTGATAGCAGTAAACCCATTATGCAATCCTCATTTTATGACCTCCTTTGAATTGAATTACCTCCCAAAGACCCAGTCCTCAAATGCCATCAGGTGTTAAGGCTTCATCATACAAATTTGTAGGGATGACACAATTTACTCCATAATAATTTAAGTATGGAATTTAAGTATGTGTGTGAGTATATTTCTAAATTCTTTTTGCCAAAAAGAATACTTAGCAACAGGGATGCTTCAGTAATAATGAACAAAGCAAGAACATAGTTCTTAGTTTTTGAAACACCATTCTAGAATATAAGGAACCTTGGATGTTTCAAAATAGTTCTGAAAAATTTCAGATGACTCCCAACCATCTTATTGTACCATAAAATAAGGAAATGATCAAATAATAGTGGGAGGATATCAAAAGAACACAGGAAACAGACTGAAAGGGCTCCCACTTGCCAAATGAGGGAAGATTAGAGTATCAAAAGAATGGTGACATTACTATTCACTGACCAAAATAAACAATACATTCATCCATGGTGTTATAAATAAATACATATATAAATAATTTAAGTAGAAAAGGAGTGTGTTTTTTACCAACTAATGCCAAATGTAGAAGGGATAGTAAAATTAGGAAATCATTTTATAATCATAAAGTCAATTTAGTAAAATCATCAATAGATTTTAAAACTTGTAGATGAAAGTATAGTAAGAATTAGAATATTTACCTGTTATCAAAGTAACTGCACAAAATAAGTTTATTAACTACAAATGGAAAAATAGTTATCTTGCTGTGTATGATGGCATATATCTGTAATTCCAGCACCCTAGAGGTGGAGGCAAGAGGATTGTGAGTTGAAGGCCAACCTGGGATACACAGCAAGACCACTTGTCAAGTTAAAAGTTATCTTACAATGAGAATCTGGGAGTCACAGGTTAACCAATTTTCAAAAGCTATCATCAGTCACAGAAAACATGCTCTTGTATTATACAGGGAAAACTGTATTTACTACATCATTGTCCTGATAGTGTGCCAAAGCACATAGTCTTAAGAGATGACAAATAAAAATGAAGACTGTTCCAGAAAATACATGGCTTGAAGAAATGAATGGATAAAGAAAGTATGTTGCCTTTACATAGTGGAATATTATACCACCAAAAAAAGAAGGAAACCCTGCCATTTGTGACATGTGTGAACCTAGAAGATATAAATGAAATAAACCAGCTACAGGAAGACAAATTTTGTATGGTCTCACTCATGGTGAATCTTAAAAAGGTAGACTCATAGAAATAGAGACCAGAAAAGTGCTTTCCAGCGAATAGTTGGGTAGATGGGGAAAATGGTGAGATTATGGTCAAAGGGTACAAACTTTCAGTCATAAAATGGTCAAGCTTTGGGGATCTAATGGATGATGATGTTATGTTACTTCATATGGTTGCAATAATAACTAACCATGCAGGGATATATCATAAGTTATCTGTTGTACATCTTAAATATAGATATCCATATCAATTAAACATTTTAAGTTAATAAATTAAATGATTTTTTAAAATGCCAGTCTCATGAAAGTTACGGAAAACTAAGGGACTGCTATAGATGGGATGAGTCCAAAGGGACATGACACACAACCAAATGCAATGCATGATGCTGGAGATGCTCTAGAACCTGAAAAACATTATTTAATCACAAACCCTGCACCTTTGTCTATAGAGTACCTTATTAGGGCAATTGGTAACATTATGTAAGGTCAATAGAAAATGGTAAATCTCCACCAACATGAATTTTCTGGACTTTAAATTGCAGTATGGCTAAGAAGCATAAAATATGTGATGTTTTAGAGAATATACACTGAAGTGCTTAAGAAAAAGGGGCAAGAGATCAACACAGTATATTCTCAAATTCTACTAAAGTAGAAAGCACAATAAAGACAATATGTCATAATTTCAACACATTCTCAGATATCAAGGATTGAATGTATTAGGTGTTTTGAGACAACCTAGAATTAGAAAAAATCTGAGTAAGTAAATTGATTGTTTTCATGACTAGAAAGATTCAATATACTAAAAAGTTCATTTCTTCCCAAAGAAATTCTTGACACTAATAGAGTTCTTGCAAAACATTTGATGGTATTTCTTCCAGACTTGTTATAAATTAATTTATATCTTGTTTTATCTTGTTATCACAAAATTTAGTTTCTGCCTCAAAATGTTTATGAAGACAGCAAAGAATTTTCCTAATGTAAAGTTTAAAAATAATGCCAAGGTTTGTCTACTTCTAACTTCAAATTTGTGGATATTCAATATAAGAAACCATATGTTAGAATTTGTTATAGAAAAATGTGTTTTGCCCATAGAGTTGTAAACTGTTTTCCATGGAAACTTGCTGTTATTCATATTTTATGATCAGTCTGCTGATTATATACTCATCTTGTTCAAACTTTCTCAACCAATTTTAAAAACACTGTAGATTCTTATAAAATTACAACTGTAAATCATGGCATTTCTCCTCATCAATGTCATTTTATAAGTAAATTCCAAATGATTAATTCCAAAACACAATTCAATCTCTGTATTTTCCATAATATCAAATATGAAGAACCATCTAAACACTTAGACAAGTGTATAGGACAATAATTTCATGTCCTGTAGATAGAAAAGATATACACATGCAAATATATACAACCAACCAAGAAAGAAAAGCAAAAACTTCTGTATAAAAATTCATGGTTAACAAGAATTATAATTAAAGAAGGTATTTGAAATACATATATATTTACATATATATATATATACACACATACACATATATTTATCAGTTCTTATCAAAAATACAAAGAACTACAAAATTTTAATTTAAAAAGATAAACATAAGTTTTTTTCTTAAATCACTTGGGAAAGTTGGGCACAGGATATGACAAAGGAGTCAATCAAATAACCAAAAAATACCAAAATTCCACTCAAGATAAAAGGAAAGCCACTTATTTTTTAAATTACTTTTTAAAAATAATTTTTAGACTAGAAAAATAAAATTCTGTGGCACCTAATGTTGGTTAAGACTTTAGGCAAAAACTAAGTCTCTGTTCCAACTCTTGAAAATATACTTTGAAAAGAACTTTCTGGAATGTACCTAAGAATGTCAATATCTTCGCCATGTCTTCATAGTGACTTCTCAATCTTACTTTCAGTATGTACTGTGGAAAACTTACACATGTCACAGATCTTTGTTGTAGCAGGATAACAATCAATAGTGTTTAAATGTACATCAGTAAAATAGCAAATAAGTGACGTGCTATACCCATATGCAGAAATGTGAGACAACATTTAAAGTGAATGGACTTGGTTTATGTAAAGCAGAATGGAAAGAATTTAAAAGCCTAATGTTGAGAAAGAAATGCAGATTGCATAACAAATAATACCTTCTGTGAAAATCTTAAATAGAAATCAAGAAAGCATGGATATTGTTAACTCTTCCAGAATGTAGCATAAAAGTGCAATGCATGTAATGATTCATTTTATGTGTCAATTTAGCTTCACCATAGTATACAGCTAGATATTCAGTCACACATTTATCTATTTGTTCTTGTGAACATTTCAAAGCCAAGCACATTATCAGATAGCATTGGGAAGGCCAGATCAAGTCTTAAGAGAAAAGACTGATCTCCAACCCTCATGCCAAGCAAGAAGGAATACTACCAGCAGACTGCCTTTGGTCTCAAATTTCATTACCAACTCTTCCCTGGGTCTCTTTCTCCTCACTACCCTCCAAATCTTGGACTTGCTAACTTCTATAATTTCATGAGTTGATTTCTCAAATGTCTCTCTATGTACATAGATATAGATATATAGATACAGAAAGTTATACAGATGTTCCTCAACTTACAGTGAGATTATCTGATAAACCCATTGTGAACTGAAAATATCCTAAGTTGAAAATGCATTTTATATACATAATCCACAAATATCATAGCTTATCAACATAGTATACTATAGAATATCGGTGGCCTTGATGAAATGTCCCTCCTGCTTCATGTACTTTGGTTTCATATTCACTCAGCAACATTCATCTTCTAATGCAATAGATAATACTGAAGAAAAGACACCCTTGGGTTGAAAACAAACATTTTGATCACTAACGTGGAGATAACCAATTGCAAATCAATAACTTTGTATCTGATATTTTTTCTCAGTCTCTACAAATCTGTTTGGTGTTCTGATCAATTCTCCATGCCTGCCAACTTCCAATTTTCCAAGAGGGGAACACAATTTAGATTTTGATTCAGAAGCATTGAGACAGAGGCTATGCTAACTTTCCATCCTTGCCCATAGGTCCAGACCCAGTCAGGTTTTCTCCCTTCCCTAGTACATATGTGGAGGGCATCTAGTAGACCTTGTTTATCACACTACATAAATAATAATATTAAATATAAAAATGGGACCTAAGGTCAAATCAATTTGAGACTTACTGTGTTAAACAAAACCAGGTTCTTTCTGTGGCAGGATTGCATAGAACCTTTTACATGCTGATATGTGACATTCTTGGTAAAATTAGTAAAGAAAATATGACATGTGACATGTCTTTCATCCATGTCATCTTTTTTCATAAAATATCCCATGGAACTAGTATCTAGCAAGATATTGTAGAAAATGCCAGTATAAATACCATCAGGATCCTTGGAGGCTGAAGCAATTATAAAATAGAATCCTCACAATGCCTGAAGGAAGTGTTTTAAATTTATGCATTGTTCTCTGTTTCATACAAGAGAAAGAAATCGGTTGTAGCTAATACAGTGACAGACAGCAGCTGCCCATCATTCTTTGTTTGACAAGCTATCAGGAAGTTGAGGTCATTATTAAGTCACCTTCACTTTCTTCCTCTCTTGGTTAAGTGATTCAATAGACCTTCCTCAGAGACAAATGAACCAAAGACAAGGAGAATGTGCCAGAAATATCTGCCTCACAGAAAAACAAGTGCTATAGGCATTTTTAGAAATAAGCTTATTTTGCCTCTCTGACAAATCAAGACGGCTTACTTCTTCATATTTGTGGAGATACTGAGCTGCCTCCCATTCTATAGCTCATACACACACACACACACACACACACACACACACACACACACACACACTTCTTCATTTTTTCCCCTGCAATAAAGTTGTAAGCTTCCAAAGAGTTATCTATTTTTTGAAAGACAGCAATCCACCATTTATTCCCCTGAGCAGTTGATTTTCATGCTTTAATAGCATTACAGAAAATCCATTCTCCACTCTCTTTAATACAAGGGCATCTGATTATGTAGCTCTGCTGCCGAGCTCATCAGCCCTGTCTTTATTTGAGGTCAGTCAGCATTTCTCCACCTCAGTCCAGCTGCATGGACTTTCTAATCTGACCTTCTGTATTCTAGTGCTTATGAAGGAGGGTCAGCAAGGAGACAAGTGTAATAGAAAGAATGAGTCTTTAAAAAAGTCACCCCAAAGGTTTTGAATATGAGGCAAGTGAAAAGGAAAAGAATTTTGTAAAGATTTTTCTAGTTTGTTTCTTTTTCTTTTCATCTTTTGTTTGGAAAGGTTTTTAATTTAAATTTTTCTATCTCTGTTAGCCTATTTTTTCATAGGTAGTTTCCATTATCAACATCTAAAAAAAAAAGGCAGCTAATTTTGTAGCGTGACATTGTGGTATATTGAATTTGAATTCAGCATGTCTTGTGGAACCTCAGAAAAAATTCATGCTCTTTGGATTTAGTTTCTGCATTTTCAAAAGGTAGAAATAATATCCATGTCAGATTCCATATGTTTATTTTAGTCAATGCCTCTTCTAAATCTTTCTACTGGACCATTGCATTAGTCAGGGTTTTCTAGGAAAAACAGAACTTGGACAATCATGAGTCTTGTAAGCATGATTCAGTCAGACCTGGTGGAATGGCTCAAGTGATAAAAATGCCTACCTAGCAAGCTTGAGACCCAGTGCTGCCAAAAAAAAAATTATTCAAAGACAGACCACCACAAAGTCTCAGAGTAGAGATATAATAGAGACCAGTTTCATGGCAGGAATATCAAAATGGATTAATTAAATAATAGCACATGAAAGATGTTACCCAAAACATCTATTTATTCTGAAAGATAAAGGTTTATAAAAAAGAATTCCAAATAATGTTAAGTTAAATTAGAAATCAAATAGAAACTGAATATAATTTTATTTAATGAAAATAATTGCACTGCCTGAATATAACCAAAATGACATTCATATAAAATGTAGATATATTTAGCTCAAAGCAAAAAGAAAAGAAGCAACTAAATTAACTAAAACATTATATTTAGATATAAAATAGTAGCAAAATATTATGGGAAATAGCTCCTCTTTTGACAAAATATTATAATAGAAGATGTTTTGATATATCTAATCAACATATATAATGGACATGGAAATAATATGTTGAATGCGTATAGTATACCAAGCTTTCAAGCAGAAATAGATAAAAGATATCAACAAGTAATTTGTAAAGGAAAAGCTGTATTTATTCATTACATTTGGAAACATTTTAAAAGATTAATGTATACTATAGTAGCAGGGTAAAAATCAGTACCCCCATATATATTTTTGGAATGCAGTTTGTTCCTTATTATTAAGAATGACATCCACAGTGTAGGTTTTTTAAAAAAATTTAGTTTATGCCATATAGAAACACTTAAACAGGTCTACATGGAGAATGCAAAATTTGTTCAGGACAGCATTGCTTATAATAGAAAAATTTTGAAATTTTTGTAAAAATTAACTGAAGGAATAGCATTGAATAAAATGTGGTATAACCTCACCAGGGAATGCTTTGCATATGTGCTGATTTAAACACATTTTAAGTGAAAAACTTGTAAGTGACATATCATTCCTTCCTGAAAACTTTCTCCTGTCCTCTAAGACAAGTTTAAATGTGATTCCGGTGTTACTTCTTTTTAGCACTATCCTATCTTGAAATTAATTACTTGCCCAGATAACTCCCCAGTTGCAAACACTAGTCTACATTGCTTGTGAAGGCTTCTATTTTGATCTTCACTCAATCCTTCTTTCACCAGCTCAGTTTCTTCCCTTTGATTCTCTCTTCTTTGCAGTCCAGTCACTAGAATATTACAAGTCTCCTTGTGGGGGAAGGTCACAGACTAATTGTCAAGTGAGACCTGAGAGTTTCCCTCTTAATATCCTCAATGATCACAGAGACCCACAGATATTTTTATTAGCACATATTCATTTTACATGGGGGGATTCATAGTGACAATTCCAGTTAAGCTTATATTGTACATTTGTTACTCCTCCCCATCTTTTTTCCCCCTCTACCCCGTCTCTGCCCCACTTACAGCAATTGCAAGCAGTTTCTTTGTTCTATTTAAGTATATGAAGTCCATCAACCGTATACCCTTAATCCATCCTCCCCACCACTAGACCTCTCCCTCACATACACTGCTCCTGTTTTACAGTCCTGTCTTTTGTTATTAATATTTAAGTTGATGTTCAAAGGAGACCCACAGATTTAACGTGATGCCTCTCAGCTTTTAGGACACAAGCAGAGATGCTCAAAAAATGGGGTAACTGTGTTCCTTCTCAAAGAGAAATCACTTCTCTCTTGGGCAACTTAACTTGTGTCCTGGGTCACAGAATGTAACTGAGTTCATCTTCTGATTGAGTCACTGAAACCACAGTTCATTCCAACCCCAGGTTCTTCTTTCTGATAAAGACTTTCTCTTTCATCTAAGGAAATTTTGCTTCACCAATTTATTTTTATTAGGTTCCAAGTTTGGACAAGGGCAAGAAATTAGTATTTTAAATCTCTTTAACATGGCAGGTACTAAGCTATGCATTTACTTACTTTACGTGATTTAAGATCCCTATGAGATGGGCTATCCTCAGTCCAAGAGGTGATTATAACACAGAGGTTAAATGGTTTGCCCATGGACAAGTGAGTAGTGTTGATCAGATCTACGATTTGAATTCAAGAGGTATCTAATTCCATAGCCTATGTTTTCCTCACCAAGCTACTATGATCTATGTAAAACTTAAAGCCTAGTATAAGTCTGGAAAACTTACTTATCACAGTACAATCTGATTCAGAGACACTATCATCATCTGGAAATTTGTTAGTAATGCAGATTCTCTAACCCCTAAACCAGCATTGGCATTGTGGAAAGAATCTCCAATCAGGTGGCATTTATGTACATTAAAGATAAAAGTTCATTTAGTAGATCTGTGAGTCTGGTGACCAGGTACATGATAATTGTGGGTAGATTTGGTAACCATGCACTGAGATAAAGAAAGTAGGTGAAAGAATACTTTGGGCATGGACAAAGAGCAGTACAGTGTCAGATATTTGAAATTTATGTAGAAGGCATTTAAGTAGAAACATTTGGATGATAACTGTATTGACCAGTTTGGAGACCAGAAAGAGACCCAGGTTGGAAATGTGGAATATAGAGCCATTAGTGTGAATAAGGCTGAAGAGAAAGAAGAGAAACAGAGAAGCAAGCCAAGGACAAAACAGCCTGAAACTATCTGTGAAAATTTATAATTCCTCTGACTTATTTGTCTCCAAAGTTTAGAACTAGAAATGATGTTTTAAAAGATTTTGATTCGATATAAAAAAGAAACCTCTAATAGCTGGAGTTCTGTGAATGAGTGAGCTTCTTTATAGAAACAAAGAAGAGCCCTGGTGTATTTCATCCAGCGTACACTTGTCAGGGGTGATACAAAAGTAATTAAAATACTGATGTACTGGGAATATTCAAACCCCAAATTCCACCATTACCCAAGCTAAATGATTTTTTTTAAAATAAATGTACCACCATGTTCAAATTCTAGCATTGTTAACTGTAACTACAATATAAGACCATCAAGTTTTGATGTTAAAAATATGGAGAGAGTAAAAACAGCTGCCTCAGGTTATGGATATCATGAGTATTTGATTTGTTTCAGCCCTTGAAAATTGCTGTTGTAATTTTTCTGCCACTGTCACAAGGTAGACTTGAGTTGTATTAGGCAAACATCAAACAAAGGGTAGTAAATTGAAACTCTTCTTAGAAGAGTCTATGATCCCTTTTCTCTATCATCTCTAATATATAATCTCTACTCCAAAGTACTGCTAAAATAAACTCTGATTATGCCATGTCTTGGGTGGGGTTCTGGAGAAGGGATTATAGATGCTCCTTGATTTAAATCTCAGTAAATTGAAATATCATAAGTCTGAAATGTATTAATACTTTAATCTATCAAATCTATCTTAGCAACAGAGTACACTGTACAGTATAGTTTAGTTCCCCTTACGATTACCTGGCTTATGAGCAGCTATGACTCATTGCTACTGCCCAGCATAACAACAGAGGATCACAGTACATATAACTAGCACTAGAAAAGATGAAAATTCATAATTTGAAGTATGGTTTCTTTTGAATGTTTATTGCTTTCTCATCTTCATATAGTTGAAAATTTTAAGTTGAACAATTATAAGATGGAGACTATCTATACTTTTGAGAAAAACTTGTTGCCATCATTATAAAAGCTAACTCTTTGGACTTTATAAATGACATTTCACAATCCTAACCCAGGTTCTTCTCTAGGCATCCACTGCTATAAAATTCCCTCTCTAAATGATCGTCACCTTCATTTTTCACCTGGAGAACTTCTCATCTCTCCAGATCTAATTTAAATGTTTCCTTTTCAATAATGCTTTTGAAAATTTCCAAATTAGATTAATCATTCCACAGCAGTCTGTGCATACTTCCAATAGATCAATTAAGATACTTTCCTGTGAGGAGTAGATTACGAGAAGCCTAGGCAAGATGCAGCACAGCTGTTTTTCCAAAGTTGTTTACATTCAGAGAAAGAAGTAAGAACACAGGTTTCTCTTATTATAATGTCATGCCCCTCCCTGAGAACTGTTGCTCCACTTCCTTGTTTACCACTGGATATAAAAGACTCATTGAAGGAGGCCATGAGGCTTTTTGATGGGGGATTTTGATTGGCTGACACTGGCTGCTGTGTGTCTCCACCAGAACAGCTTTCAGCTTTATACATAGGCTTTAGAAAAGCTAATCTAAAGAAAAGCTAAAGAGAACATGGGACAGTGCAAGTCTAAGGGCCAAGACTTTAAGAGTTATGCTAATGCAGTTTTTAGACATGGCTGCTGTTGTTTGCAAGTCTGAGCACTGAGATTTTAAGAGAGCTAAACACTTGGAACAGTGCAAGTCTGATGGGACAGTGCAAGTCTAAGGAAAGAGACTTTAATGACTAGAAAAGAAGCAAGGTTTTAAAGAATTGTAAAGGAGTAAAGCCTGGAAGAATAGAGAAGAAAAGACACAGAGTAAAGAGAAGAAAAGTGAAAAAGCAACGAAGCTATTGTGTGTCTCCATCCGAGCACCCAGCACACCCGGCTCCAGCTTTCTGCATATTTGTCTGTCACTTGTTCTTTCTGCATCTCCCATTGCCCCTAGTTAACCTAGTTAGGTCATAGTAACAGGAGCATGAGAAAGCTTGCTCCACTTTCCTTCAGTGATGGGCTCACCAGTGTTCCCCAAAGCATTGGGTTTAGGAGCAGATTCTGTCCTTTCATATTCTGGTCCCAGCACATTGACTATCTTTAGTAGTTTCCAAAGCTTAGTGTTTATCAAAGCTATGCCAAACTGTGCATATACATTTGTACATGTATGCTTGTACACACATATTCCAAATCTGATGCATTCTGTTTTTAATTTTCATTAGTGTGCAGAGTAGAATTTCTTGCCTTTGCTTTATTAAATGGCATAAAAAGATATAAAAAAAGCAAAATGAAATAATCTATTTTCTATCCTTAAGGAAATTTTGGTAAAAAAAATAAATAAAAGACACTCCTTGTATATCTCAACTGCCTATTCACTGGATAGTAAATGTTTCCTTAACCATTTTCATTTCCTTCATGACCACCTAGCTTATATGCTAATCAAAGATATAGAAACTCAAAAACAGTAGCCAAAATCCATGAGGGAAGACTAATCAATAATTGAATTTGCCCCTTTCATTATCTGTTCATAGTGCAAAGCAAGAAGCCAATTATCAATATGCATAGAATGACTGACATCTGGCTTACATGAAGTGCTCTGCTCCTAAAAATCTGTCTCTTTATACTAGAAGGAGATTTATAATTACAGAGTTATTTTGGAAATTAATATTCTAACATAAAGAAAAAAATCTGAGTATGTAGGCATAGTAATTACCTTATTCCCAAGCACTTGCTACAGAGATTTATCAATCCTATTTTGTGTTCTTTATCCACTTTCTGTTCCTTCAAAAGTCTCAGCTACTCCATTGCATTGGTATGTTCTAAACAGAACACTGAATATGGAACCACCAAAAATAGTATTTATTCCTGTTTAATCAGCTTGCATCACAATGACTCTTGCAAATTGGATTCCCTGGAAGACAAACTCTGAGATAGAGGTTAAAGTACAGGGAGCTCCTGAGATATATATATTCTTTGGATTCATACCTACAGAAGGGAAAGAAGCCAATTAGAAGGAAAGAAAAACTGAACTGCAATCCAGTCTCAATCAAGGTCTCAACTTACTTTCCTCATGGTTTTGAAGCTGTGCTTGTGCCTCAGAGTGTTTTTCTGAGCTGGGACAAAGAGTTCAGACCTTATGCCTCCATATGGACCAGTTATTCCATGTAGGTTACCATGAAAAGAAAGGATAACACTGGGCAGTTAATCCCCCTGGGATAATTAATTACCAAAAAGTTTGGATGTGGAGCACTATCTCAGCATCTGCCTTCACTCCAGCTAGAGGAATTAGTCCTTCAGGTTTAAAGGAGGTTATGGGTGGAATATCAGAGTGTCTACTATATGGCATCATTTACGGAGCTCAATACTGTTGAGATTACTCAGGTAAAAGAGTGGGGGAAGACTAATCTTGTCAGTCAAAAAGAACCATTACAGATTCAATTGTTTTAAAACAAGAAATGGTAAGTGGAATAGGTAAGAGAGGGTAGAGAAGTATTTGTAGACTACCAATTAATGCTATTGCAGCAGATACAATGCCTAAACCAAAATGTAAATCTTGACTCTTACTTAATAGCAACATGTCTCCAGAAAATCAATTAACCCCTTGGATTACTAGTTTCTCCATCTGAAAATGACAATAACAACTATGTCACATAATCCCTATGGTGGTAGGGATTATGAGAGTGTATGTGTGATACACCATGGTGTGAATGAAAGGAAACAAGATAAAAATGATCTTAGCATTATTTTTGGACTGGTGTTTATATAGGTAATCCTGGAAGTCACTCTGTGTTAGAGTTCTCCAGAGAAAGAAACTTACTGCAAGGAATTTGCTTTGTGAATATGGCAGCTAACAAGTTCCAAGATGTGCAGTCAGCAAACTGGAGATTCAGGAAAGTTAATGGTGTAGTTTCAGTTCAAGTGTAAGGCCTGAGAAGCCAGAGAGTAGAGAACATGGCATCTAGTGTGAAAGCCAGTGGGGTCAATCCTTCAACTTCAGTCTGAAGACAGAAAAAGACCAATCTCAAGCAGCCAGGAGGAAAAAAGTTCCCTCTAACCTACATGGTTAGTTTTTTTATTTATTCAGACACTCAAACTGCCTTACTCAGTCCACCAATAAAAATTCTGAACACCCTGTTGTCTCATTAAGTTGACTGTCACATCTTTTATAAAAGGCTCAAGCATTATATTATAACCCTTTTAGGGTTAATATCATAGAAATTCTGGAGTATATCTCTAATTAATAATCTAGTCACTGTGATCAGCCTGAGCCTTGAATTCACCTGGCATGACATCTCTAGTCATAGCCACATACATTTGGGCACTAAGTTAAGAACAACTCCTTGGTCTGTTATTAATTATCCTCTTAGTCTACTTTCTTAGCATCCTACTAAATGCAGTGTGGTTGTCATTTATTTGTAGTTTCATGGGAATTTGAAGAAGAACATCTTCCTCAATGTCATATTAAATGAGAGAATGAACAGAAGTTCTTGAGGCAGGGCAGTCAAAATAAAATCCAATCTCTGGTCATTTAAGAATTAATTGCCTGCTAAACTTTCTCCTATATCTCTATGAATTAGAGAAATATTTATTTCTTCTCCATAGCCATAAGGTGATAAGACCTGACATTACTAAGGCATGTCTAGTGACCAGGCTCTCAGGAACCTTCCCACAAAACAAGGACAGGGTCTGGTGATCAGGAAAGGCTCAATGGTGACTGTTTACATGTCCACTCTGAATGTTTGAGAATAACCATTCACCTCTTAAAGACCTTGAGCTTTTGGTTTCATAGACTCTAAATTGTTACACAATTCATTTGAAGAGGGTCATTGCCCAATAAGACTGATCTATTTTTTTTCACTCACCAAATGGATTATTTGATTTTCTCCTCCTCCCAATTAGCATCAATGGTGAATTTTCTAACAGTGTGATTTGAGCTTGAAGGTTAAACATGGCATGCTTGTCTGTCATTCAAATCAAAGCTGCTCTGACATTGCTATTCCTCACCTTAACTTCCATTGATGATTTGATTTAAACCAGCTGTTTTTGCTAATTCAGTAATTAGTGACTTGGCAAAGCACTAATCTTGTTTGAAGGTAGAAAAACAGAACTCAGATTTACATATGTAATGAAATTTCAACATGAAAAAGATTTTCTAAGGAATGATATAAAATATGAAACTTAAGTTTACAAAAAATCTTACAATATTCTCTGGCACCCAAGATTTCTCCATTCTGTGTACAAAAAATGTTCAATAGGTATTCTGCGAAATATTCTACACATTGATCCTAGAAGATAGTTATTATCAGTTTTATTTTGCAAATGAGAAACTAAAGTCTAAGATTACTTAATATTTTTCTAGTATCATATAGACAGAAAGTAAGAAAGTAGAGACACAAATTTGGATCAGAGGCAAGAGAGATAGATGAGTTACCAGAGTTTTATGATAAATATTAAAAGGGCCAGACTTAGCAATTAGAACCAAAGAGCTGGGGCTGGTGGCTCATGCCTGTAATCCTAGATACTCAGAAAACAGAGATCAGGTGGATCAGCCCAGGCAAATAGATCTCAACACCTTCTCTGAAAAAATCCTTCACAAAAAGGGACTGGTGGAGTTGCTCATTACTCCTCAAGGCAGAAACCCTGAGATCAAAGCCCAGTACCAGAAAAAAGAAAGAAAGAAATTAGAACTGGAGAGTCAACTGAAAAACCAGAGCATCAAGCTCCCTACCATCACCTCATTTTAGATGTTAATTTACAAAAATAGGGAAACATAAAGGGACTATCTGCATTTGCTTTCTCTTCATGAATAAGTAGAGAGACAGAAAATTGGAGGGCATGTCCAGTAAATGGAAGTCTTGAAACTCTCCTGTTGTCCCTGTATTGGGGTAAGTGTGTACAGAGCACACTTTTGAAAAGTAAACAGCACCCATCTTGCCCATGTTAGACCATCCAAAACCTATTGTTTTTAATTATTAGGTGTTTCTGTACAACATGATCATGCGTATTCTTCCAGTTCAGACAGTGTAAAAACCCCCAAAAAGCCTCCATTATTTTTTAGCTGATTTTCCACCCTTGCATTTCAAGTAGGAGGTATGTTTTCTTCCTATTTCCCACTTCTTCCTACTCTATTCTTACACTAAAACAAATCCTTGCTAAATCTTCTACCTCATAAGAGTCTCCTTTTATGAGACTCCCTGAAATAGTTTTCATTGTGGATCTCAGACTCTTGTGATTTGCACAGAAACTGGGAAGCAGAGGGACACCCCCTATTCTCATCCCACCTTTGGGACCATAACCTCAAATTTCATGTTCTTTAAATTTTTTCTCACAACTCCTAGTTACTTTTCCCACTCTCAATAGACTAACCCTCCCAGAGTCACACACACACACACCATCTCAGGAAAGTTGTAGAGTTCAGTATCCCTAGCAAAGCAGGAATATGGAACTTAGGTCACCATCTTTAAATCCAAAATTGTTTGTATATTTGGCTTCATGTTATAAATTATTTAACAATGTTGGAATTTCTACTCTCAATGCTGTGTGTTCACCATTTATATAACAAGTCTAGAAATGGCAATTCTACATTCATTAACTTAGCTGGTGGCATGGATTTATATTGATCTCTGTGGGTCTAATAGCATTCTCTATATTTTTATCCAAAGACAAATTTCTGAATTTTAGAAAAAATATGACTTTTCCCTATTTTCCTGTGTTACCTTTAGAAATAACCGCCTAAGTGAGACTAGAGCTACAATAATTTATATAGAAAACCACTTAAAACTAAGAGACCAATTCAACAAAGGAAAAAAAGTATGTTCATTGAACATTTAGTATGGCTTCAAATGCATTATCTTATTTAATCTTTCCAGCAACATAAGAATTAGGGCTTTTAAAAATGAGGAAATTGGGGCTGGAGAAGGTCAAGTGCCTTCCCCAAGGTCTCAGAGCTAGTGAAGATGGATGTTTCTGGTATCAGAGCCACTAAAGTCTGCTCCCATGAGTAACATAGCTAATTATCAGCACCCTCTGTGCTAAACCTGAAAAGTTTGAGCATTCCTCTCTCCACACTGAGTACCCCTATGCCAATCAGAAACCTCTGTCACCAGTGGATTGTTGGGAAGTGTTAGTGACTTTCACATCTAATTATAACACTACAACTAAGATATCAATATGCTGAAAGAGTTTTTAGTCATTTTAGAATGAGGCAGTCTGCCACATCACCCTACTGCCTCCCTTTGGCTCATTAATACATCATGTATGATGGACCTGTCAGCCTCTCTCATATGCCACCAGGCCCACAGGAAACAGGGAATTACTGAGGTTCAGAAGCCTTCCTCTGAGATTAATAACAAGTAGCTCAAGACTTTGTCATTCTTGGGGGCCGAGTCCCACTATTTATAGAATTCAAGTTTCATTTAACTAAGCAAATGCATTTTAAAATTGATTTTCTCTCAAAATGCTCTTGGGTTTTGTAAATGAACACAGAAAGTAGTTTTCTAAAGTTAAATGAAAATCCCCTAAGGAGAGTTTACAGAGCAGACTCAAAGTTAAATATAAATATAAATATATATATATCTAGAGAGAGAGAGAGAGAGAGAGAGAGAGGAGTGAGGCACACACACACATGCTTGCCTATATGACAGTCAATCAGTTCTCTTTATCATTTAAATTAGTGAGATAAACTATACAAAGAGTTACACCATGCTGAGTCAGTGTTGACATTCAAATTTGCTCTTTTATTCTCATACTCTCTGTAAGAATACTTTCCCTCAGATGCTCTGCAAATAATTGATAAAGTTTTTAAATCAACTTAAGTCTAATTAATAATTAAATTACAGGTAACATGTTCAAAATATTTCTAACACAAAGCTCAAAAATTTTCCCAATCAACTCTAATTTTGAATAGTTCATTGGTTCTGCCTTGTTCACTGTGTCCCTGTAAACACTAATCACCACTAATTAAGTATCCAAACTCAGTGGGTTTACATACTGGTGAGTATAAGGCCAAAACAAGCATGGCCAATGCATAAAAGTATGGAGGGAGGTTTATTACCTGCAGCAGGTGTGGAGAGCACTGGAGTTATTCCCAAAGCAATGCCTTCCAACAAGAAGGCTGGGAACTCTTTGAGAAGTCTATACATTTAGGAAGGTACTTCAGATGGGCACATTCCTGAGCATGCTCATCTTAAGGTCATAATTTACAAAGACGGAAGACACATTTTGGGGCATTTTATCGTTATGGATTTAGAAACCTTGGGTTGATAAAGGAATTTAAAAAGATTAATAAATAGGAAAAGTAAGAGCTTTATTAGTATGCTGCTTATAGGAGAACAAGCAGCAGGTAGCTGAACAACCAAGAAGCACTACTGGTACCCCAAATAGGGTTATGGGGTAACTTTGGATTTTGCTGATTAGCTATCTCATTTTTGGGGGGCCTTGTTAAGTGGTTTTTCTTCCTCTAATCATGGTTTGAATTTCAGGAATGCAGGGAACATTTGCATGTTCGGCCTCTCCTCATTCCAACATTTTGTGCATTTGGCCCTTGTTTCCTCAGCCTGCTGGGCTACTGGTATTTTGTTCCCACCATACCTCCTTATTGGGGTGCTTTCCTCCACAGTAAACTCAAGGTCATGGAGCATATGTTTGAAAGGTTTAAATAGTGAACAGGAATGCCTCTGAGCTTGCTCAGCTTGTGTCCTAAAGTTTTATCTGAAAATAAAGGAAAGGGCTCTTTGGAAGTGTCCTTTAATATATAGGAGTTTGCTCTTAAAAGCTGCTGCCTCACTTAGTGGCTAAAATCACTTTGTTCCTGGGTAGAAAAATTTTAAAAATGTAAATTTCATCTCTATCACTTTCCTAACATCTTCTAGAGCCCAATACATGAGGTTTTTTATTCTTCACATGCCAAGCGAGTAAGCAATTCTGTACCCAGCTGTGGTCCTCCAATTCAATTCAACTTTGACATTGTCTATATGGAGATTATCAGATCTCACAGGTTGAGGTCTGGGTCCCCAAGACTTTTCCCCAACTTCAGATGCCAGCACAAACCCCAGGACCTGTGCTTCTGACCACAATCTCTTTGTGTTCTATTCTATTTTTTCAGCTCACAGGTATCAGCGAAACATGTTTACCAGCTTTTTAATGTAAATGTTATTATGAAAGATACAGGATATTGGGGAAACGGTATTGGATTTCCATACCTACTCTGAATAAGTCACCCTTCAGGAGCCTCCATGTGTTCAGAATATGGAAGCTCTCCAAATGCTATCCTTTGTTTTTTATGGAGGCTTCTTCACATGGGCAAGATTGGTTAAATCATTGACCTCCCTGAAAGTTTCAACCTTTCATTCTGCTTAGGTCTTTCTGGTGGCCAGTCCCTATCCTAAAGCCACCCAGGGATGTCACCTATCAGTTAGCTCAACAATTTTAGATATACCAAGACAGAGACAAAGAAAGACAGACAAAGAAAATACATATTTCACAATAACCCAATTGAAAAATATACTATTTCACTGTAGTTTATTTTTCATGAGCTTATCCTTACATCACAACCAAACTTCTCTAGTTCTATAATTCTCAAGGCAAGAAGTAGAGACACATTACATTTTCTGTCACTTTCATCTGCTTGAAGAGTTCCTCACAGAGTTTCTTGGATGCCCCAAACTGGCCAACTGGAGGTCTTAACCTCTGAACAGCATTCCTAAGGATTCCATTTGTTTATGTTGTATTGGATTCCAGTTATGGAGGTCAGGCTGTGCCCTTCTCCAAACCTACTCCATATTGAGTAGAACAGTAGCTTTCAGTCTGTGCTTAACTATGAGTGGCTGCGTTTTATAAAGCAGTAGCCATTTAGAGTGCAGACGACTTCATATTTTATTTGTGCAGGTAAATAATCACCACAAATTATGTGACAGACTGACAAATAACTTATTTCCATAAATGAAAGATTACTACATATGAAAACATAAAACTAGATAAGGAACATATGGGCACATGGGTGTATCAAACCCATATAAGAAAAATCAGGGCCATAAACTTATTGAACACACCAGACAAAGAAATGATGTAACCCCTCTTGGGATCACATAACAGTAGGAACACATGACTCTGGGATATGCAGGCACACACCAACCCATCACCAGACCATCCAGTGCATGGGGCACAGATAGATAAGTGATGAATTCTCAACTCTGTCCCTGGGGCTTTAGCTCAGCTCTATCCACCTGCTTGACATGACCCACTAGCTATATTTTGACACCACCTGCATCTCAACAGCTCTGTGACAGGTTCCGTAGTTAATATCTTATCTAACCACATGTACACATTCTCTTTTCATCTATATCAGCTCCCCTTTCTTGCCTTCAGCAAAACCTCTTTGAACCCTGCACTTACTTTAACTCTTTCTTAAGCAATTCTGTAACCTATGTATTCTTGTGAAGTGTAACGTGTGATCTGAGAGTTAATATTAGTGATTGAGATTTGAATAAAAGAACCTGCTTGCCATCCAGATCACAGCTTTCAAGCAAAACTGGTAATACTTGGCAAATTAATGCAAAGGAAATTGACATAGCTCGTGAAGTTGTTGTTCAATAAATTCTGACATTGTGGAAAGACACAAGCTGTCCATCTAGGTTTCAGACATAGGCTGCTCATGACACCTTGTCTTCCTCTTTCTTGGTTTACTCCATCAATTTGACAGAGCCTATCTTTTGGAAGTTCCCCAAGGAAGAGACTGTATAAAGGTAAATTTTTAAAAAGAATTCAGCTCTGACAATTTCTTAATTACTCTCACAATTAATACTTTGGTTGGGAATAGACTTCCAGATTGGAAATGATTAATTATGAATAAATTTTTCCATTGTTTTCTAGCATCCAAGGATGTGAATAGGTATACAATGACTAATGACCCTTGTTTCTTCAATCTTGTTATGAATCAATATCTATCTATCTATCTACTGATCTATCTATCTTTATATTTTCTGTCCCCACAATTACAAAAGGTTCAAATCATAGGAAATAAGGTATTTTGTGCAGATTTCTTTTCATTTGTTCACTATTGGAACACATTTCTTTATTTTATTGATGACTCCTTTTCCTCACTTTTTCACCCTCTCTGTAATTTTTATTTAGGGTTAGAAATTAGGTTGGTGGGATTTCTAGACTGGTACTATAGTTATTCTACTTTTTTCCTCTCACATTCACTTTTCAAGTATTGACTTGCAGGATGTAGAATTCTAATTTCTATAAGAAATTCTAAATTTCTTTTTTCCTCTAAGGGTTTTAAATATGTTATTCTCCTGTCTTATAGTCTTCATTTTGTTTTCTGATGAGAAGCCAGGAATCATTGTCTTCCTTGTCAAACCTGAAATGAAACCAATAATCAGACTCAAATAAAAGGCATTCATTTGGAGTCTTTTAAGGAATTGCGATTCTGGGAGACAGGATCTGGTGGCATCTGGGCTGGGTTCTGAGAGAGAGAGAGAGGGAGAGAGAGAGAGAGAGAACAGAGTTAATAGCTCAGCATACAAGACTCGATATCAGAAAAGAAGGGGAAAAAGGCAAAGGCTGGAACTATTAAAGTGGTTGTTTTGCACAAATTATTATTGGAGGAGGAAATGACCAATTTGTGGGTCCAAAGTCTGTTGGTTATTTCTGTTTAATATTTGTAGGTATAGCAAGAGTAAATGAGGCTCCAGGATACTCTGATTCTGATGCACTGGCTTAAGTTAAAAATATTCAGTTGACTATATGCATAGACTTTACTCCCTCAATGTATTCCAGCTTTATTTTGAGGGCTCTGAACCAAAGAGCAGGCATTTTGAGCTTCAGTTCATACATCCTATATAACATTTCTTGTTTTCTTTAACTAATTTCAAGACTTTCTCTTTGGATTTTGTGTAAGACCCTGAGTATTGGAAGGCTTCTCCTTATTCTCAAATCTATCTACAAATTTTGGTAGATCAGTGTATTTCTCTCTGTTGCCCTACCTTTCCTTCACCTAGGACTGTGTACTACTTAACTATTGCTGTATAATAAATTTCTGTAAAAAACACAATGAATTAAGACATCAAACATGTTTTTCTCTATGAGTTTCTCTGAGTCAGAAATCTGGGAGCAGATTAGCTGGCAAACTGGTTCTCTTACAAGGTTGCAGCCGAGACCTGGTCTACTATGGAGACATTGTGGAATTTTACTGAAAAAAGAGGCTTCCAATCTTACTCTGTTGGGAAGCCTCCGATCTTTCAAGTTCACTTACATGGGTCTTCTACAGGGATATCTCGTGAGAAATCTAGAAAGTGAGAAAGAAGAAAGAAGAAAGCTGCAGTATTAGATATATAGTCTCAGATTCCATTATTTTTCCCCATTCTAGTAATTATAAAATCAATATATTCAGTCCAAACTCAAGGGGAAAGAATCACTCAAGGCATGAATACCATTGAAACCATAATAGTAGCTGTCGATTGCAGACTATATCTGCCTCCTAATATGTATAAGACCCAGCATGCAAGTGGGTTTATCCTGGTTCTCCTTCCTGTCCTCACATACTGGTGGGCTCCACATAACTTTACCTCAGATGGAGCCTTATGGTCAGTATTTCATGACAGCATCAATGAAGACCCCTGGAAAAGTATTAATGGGTGATTACAAACACCTTCTGATCTAGGTCTCCCCAGAGTACCACTCACTCAGGCCACACACGGCTAAATTCACTTAAAAATTCCATCACAGTCACACTCACCTGTGTTCATGGTGACTTCCTCCTTTCATGCTTCTCTGAGAACAATAAAAGCAGAATCCCAGCTTGGATAGGGAAGCTTAGTAATTTGGGGATTTCATTAGGCTACTTTGTGATCTCATATCTTTCATGGGCATAAAATAGTTATGACTTTGTGGATATTCTGGCAAATTATAATTATTACAGTGAGGGGAGATATTATCAGGGAATTTCTGCTTATTATAGAGAAATGTCTTGGTTTAGCTTTTTAAAAATTGTCAGCATTTCTTCATGTGCTTTGCAACCCCCACCCCATTGTCCTTTCTAGTTATCTTTGTCCTGTGACTTCACTTATTAAACAATAAAAGTAACTTCACTGCTATTTTAGTGAAGTTTCTTGAGAAAATCATGCCAAATGTGTAATTCAGTCCTCCAACTCCATACATACTTCTGAAAATAATTCTTAGAGACTTAGAGACACTGGGCATGGATAGCCTGTAATCAGTTATTTAATATCAAATAAGTGTATTTGAGTAGCTCATTTGCAAAGTTATTGTGTTGACTGTGCAATAAATTCAGATGTAGGTATATATGTGTGTATAGGTGTGTCTGTGTGTATATGCTATATATGCATTATATATATATATTATATATATCCTAAAATAAATTCATTTTAGTGAATTTCTGGTGTGTTTAGGAAAAAATTTATTCTATCTTTGCTGTAAGTACTATTTTATGTATAAGATGAATCTTGATAACCATGTTCTTTAAGTCCACTATTCTGTCATATTGTGGCCTACATAAGCCTATTAAATCTGACAGAAGTGTGTTGGTTAGTTTACTTTTATATTCCTAGCACATTTAAAAGTATATATTTTATCTTTATGAAATTATGGTTAAAATATAAGATCGACAAAGTATATTTTGCCACTATAAAAATATCTGTTCTTGTACAATAATAAAAATAAGTAAATAAAATAAAATATCTCTTTTTATGCTTCTATCTACCTTTTGGTTAACTTTGGAAGTATCCCTCTTTGTTCTTTTACTATCTTTTAGTTAACTTTGGATTTACAGATTTTGCACAATTTCTAAGGAGTTTAAAGCTGTACCAAGGTATGGTTAATATAACAAAAAAATTCACCCATTTTAAGTTCATGTTACAGAAGTGTGCGAGAATCATCATAATTCAGTTTTAGAAAACTCCTATCATTCCCTAGAAATCCCTTCTATCTCCACACTCACCCTTGGACTACCTTTAATCTGCTCTAATTTCTGAAGATGAGCCATTTCTCAATTTTCATGTAAATGGACTTATAACAATTTGTATTAGTTAGCTTTCTCATTTTTGAGACAGAATGCTTGACATAAACAACTTAAAAGGAAGAAAGATTTATTTTTCTCATGGTTTTAGGGGTTTGAGTCCATCAGAGCGGGGAGGCTGTGCCAGAACAGGTCATACCATGGTGTACAGGAAGCAGTGCAGAGCAGTAACAGCTTGCTGTTACACCAGGGTGACCTACTTCATCCAAGCAGGCCTCGCCTCCCCAGTCCTACCACTTTCCAATGCTCTGCTCAGATTTTGAATTCATCAATTGATTAAACCATTCATTAGGTCTAATTGTCTCTGGAAATGACCTTCTGCATCCACCTAAGCACTTCTCAGATCAATCAAGTTGACAATCAAGATTAACAATTACTAACATGTAGTCTTTGCATTAGGTCTTATTTCATTTAGACCAATGTTCTCAAGGTTCATCCATGTTTTAGCATGTATCATAAATCAGTTCTTTTTGTGGTGGGACAGTATTCCATTGTATAAACATAGATTTTTTTGGTTACCAAGTAGGTAGACATTTAAGCTGTTTCCAACTTTGGCTTTTTTAATAAATATGTACATGTGCAAATAAGTCTTTGCATAGAAACAGCTCCATTTCACATGGACATATAGTGAAGTGTGGCATTGTCGGATAATACATAAATAAAGCCATATTCAATTTTCCAAAAATCTACTACATTTAATTTTTCTAAGTATATATGAAACTCTACAATGTATTGAGAATTATCAACAAACTCCTTTGAGTGTGAGATTCCCTAGAATATGACTATCAACAATGTACTGAAATCTCTGATTTCTCCACAGCCTCACTAGTCTCTATTAGCTTCTGTCAACTTAATCGTGAAGTAGCATCTAGTGTGTTTTGTTTTAAGTAACTATGGTGTTGACTATCTCTTCATCTTCTTATGGTTGAATATCTTCTTTGGAGAAATATGTATTCAAATATTTTGCTATTTTGAGAGGAACTGTTTGGTTTCTTATTAATAAATTGTAAATAAGCTGTATGTATTCTGGATAAAAGGCCTGTATAAGAAATGTGAGTTGAAAGAATTTTTCTGAATCTATGGCTTATATTTTTGTTTATTTAGTGGTACCACTGTTGTTTTGTTTTTGTTTTTGTTTTTGGCAGTACTGGACTTTGAACTCAGTACCTCATGCTTGCTAGACATGTGCACTCCAACTTGAGCCACTCTAACAAGTAGTGCCTTTTGATGGACAAAAATTTTTAGGACTTCCTCAATAGAACCTCAGCAACCAGCAACTAAGAGAAACAATGAACAAATGGGACTTCAAAAAATTAAAAAGCTTCTACACAACAAAAGAAATGATCCCTAAACTGAAGAGACTGCCCACAGAGTGGGAGAAAATATTTGCTAGCTATCCATCAGACAAAGGACTGATAACCATAATATACAGGGAACTTAAGAAAATAAACTCTCCCAAAGCCAATGAACCAGTTAAGAAATGGGCAACTGAATTAAATAGAACTTTCTCAAAAGAAGAAATTCAAATGTCCAAAAACATTTGCAAATTAAAACCACCCTAAGATTCCACCTCACCCCTGTTAGAATAGCCATCATCAAAAACACCACCAACAACAGGTGTTGGCAAGGATGTGGGGAAAAAGGAACCCTCGTACACTGCTGGTGGGAATGTAAACTAGTACAACCACTCTCGAAAAAAATTTGGAGGCTTCTTAAAAATCTAAACATAGATCTACCATATGATCCAGCAATCCCACTCCTAGGGATATAACCAAAAGAATACACCTCAGGTTACTCCATAGGCACCTGCACACCCATGTTTAATGCAGCACTATTCATAACTATTCCAAGTTTTGGAAACAGCCAAGATGCCCCACTATTGATGAATGGATTAAGAGAATGTGGTATTTATACACAAGGGAATTTTGCTCAGCCATGAAGAGAATGAAATCTTATCATTTGCAAGTAAATGGATGGAAGTGGAGAATATTATTCTGAGTGAGGTTAGCCAGACTCAAAAGACCAAAAATTTTATGTTCTCCCTCATATGCGGACTTTAGATCTAGGGCAAACACACCAATGTTGTTGGACTTAGGTCACATGATAAGGGGAGAGCACATGCAGGAAGTATGGGGATAGGTAGGAAACCCAAAACATGATAGCATTTGATGTCCCCACTCCAGAGGAACTAATACAGAAACCTTAATGTGACAGGGGTTAACATGAGAAGGGGATCAGGAACCAGTGTAAAGATCAGTTAGAGATGAATCAACTTGGGTTGTAACACATTTGTACATGGAAGCAATGCTAGGAATCTCTCTGTATTGCTGTCCTTATCTCAACTAGCAAAAATGCTGTCTTTCTTATTATTGCTTGTTTCTACTCTTCAATGGAAGTGGAGAAAATGTAGAACAGGTTCTGACTAGAAAGCAAGGCAGGGGGAGAGGGTGGGAGTGGAGGGCAGGGGGAAGAACTGACCCAAACAATGTACCCACATGTGAATAAATGAATAATAAAAAAAATTATTATTCAGGTAATACCCAATTTAACAATGGTTCTTGTGAACATTCTTTTTCTACCTAAGAAATATTTGCCTAACTTAAGTTCAAAAATGTTTTCTCGTGAGTTTTTTTCTAAAAACTTTATAGTTTTCTTTCATATTCAGACAAATGATACACTGTTGTGAGATAAAGGTCTAAATTCATCTTTTTCCTTAACCATATGATTTCTGTTTTGGGCAGTACTGGGGTTTTGAATTTGAGGACTTGTGTTTACTAAGCAAGTACTCTATTATTTGTGCTATACTCCTAGCACTTTTTGCTTTACTTTAATTTTCAGATAAGGTCTCATATTTTTTCCCCAGACCACCCTTGAGCTGTGATCCTCCTATCTTTGCCTCTCATCTTGCTGCAACCACAGGTATGAACCACCATACCTAGCTTGTTTTTGAGATAGGATCTCACTAAATTTTAGCCTTATGTGTCCTTGAGGAACAGGGATTGCAGGTGTGTATCACTGCACCCAGACCAAGCACATTCATTTCTTCTAGAGACCACCTTGTCTCCTTTCAACTGCCTAATTATCTTTTATTTTGATCATAAATGCTAGTGCTTAGTTCTGGGTGGCTAATTGTGGTCCATTGATCAAATGTCTATTTTTATGCCAATCCACATTGTCTTTATTAATGTATCTTTACAGTATATTTTGAAATGAACAAAAACAAGTTCTAGGATTTGGCTTATCTCTTTCAAAACTTTTTGGTTATTCTAGGCCTTTGCATATCCAGAAACATTTTAAAATCTGCTTGACAACTTCTACAAAAAAGGGCCACAGGGAATTTTATAACAGCTGCATTGAATATTAAATTTATGAATATCTTATTATATTTGTGCTATCATAATTGCAATTATTTCATAATTTCATCCCTGAATATGCATTATGTACAGCAATATAATTAAATATTGTATTTTGACCCTACAACCTTGTTGAACTCATCTATCAGTTCCAGTATATGCACTGAGGATTCCTTAGAATTTTGTATTTATAGGATCATGTTGTCTTTATATAAGGATAATTCTACTTCTTTCTTTTCAATCTGGGCTTCAGTTTTTCTGTTTATTTCACAAGCTAGAACCTCCAACACAGTGTTGAATGGAAATTACGAGAGAGAGAGAGAGGCCTTGAATTTTCCCCCAAATTAGGATAAGTGTATGTATCCTTTCACCATAGTTGATATACATTTTTATTTTCCACTTTTATATGAGTAAAGTATAATTCTGCTCATTATTTGTTGACATTTTTATCATTAATTTCATTTTATCAATTTTAATCTATTGAAATACTTGCATGATTTTTGCCATTTAGTTTATTAATATTGTGAATTATTTTAATTTATATGTTAATATGAAATTCACTTCTTATTCCTGGGTAAATCCCATGTGTCCACAGGATAAGTCCCATTTGTTTTTACAATGACTCTATTTATACATTGTTGGATTTGATTTGCTAACTTTTTGAGGGTTTTTTAACTGTATTCATGATGAGTGTTGAACTCAGGACCACACACTTGGTAGGCAGGTGCTCAACAACTTTAGATATTCTGCCAACCTTTTTGCTTTGGTTACTTTTGAGTTAGGCTCTCACTTTATATGCCTGGGCCACCAGCCTGAACACCAGTCTTCCTATTTGTGCTTCCCTGTGCAGCAGGGGTGTCAGGAGCACACCACCACACCCATCCATTGAGGTGGGGTCTCATGAACTTTTATCTGGGCTTTGAACTACAATCCTCCCAATGTCTGTTTTCCAAGTAGCTAGGATTACAGTCTTGAGCCACTGAGCCTGGCCTTACAGTTTTCTTATGATGCTTTGACTGGCTGTGGTGTATAAGATACATACCAGCCCATGGAATTAGCCTGATGGATTCTTTTCCTATCTACTTTAACTCCCAGATTTTCTGTAAACATTTATGAAAGATTACTATTATTTCTTCTCTATTTGATAGAATTTCCAAGACAGACTTTTATTTTTGGGAAGTTTGTAATTGCTAATTCAAATTCTTTGCATGTTATATATCTACTCAGATATTGTATTTCCTCAAGTCCCTTTTGGAAATTTCAGTCTTTCTAAGAATTTTTTCATTTCAACTAAATTGCCCAATCTGTTGGCATAAATTTATATCTAATTACAACATGCCTTGTTTTATAAGATCTTTAGTGTGTTCTCTCTCCCATTATATTTTGCTGCCATATGTCTTTTTACTTTATTTCTTGGTCAGTGTAACTAAAGATAGTCACTTCTTTTGTACTTCTGGTCCTAACTTTATCTTCTCTTACATTAAGTAGATTATTTTCTGGCATACCATTTTAATGACTTTATTTTATTTTTATTTCATTTTTTGAGTTATTTTCTTAATTGTTATTCTAGGAATTACAATATACATCTTGTCTTATTACAATCAATTTCATGTTAGTACTAACTTAATTTTATTTTAACATAGAAACTTAGGGCCAGAGATGTAGCTCACTGGTACAGCACTTGCCAGCATGCATGAGGACTTGGGTTTATCCCCAGCCACAAAAATAAAGAAAATATAGAAAATTTCCATGACCATCTTCTTGCTTTGTATAGATATCATATATACGACTCATATGTAATAACATAAAATCCTTGTATAGTTTCATAATTATTATTACATGTAATTCTTTTAAATCAATTAAGAAAGAGAAGCATATAATTACAAAGCTCTTTATATTTACCTATATGATTATGTTTCCCAGTAGTTTTTAAATTTTTATGTGGATTTAAAAAAAAATTTTATTATTCATATGTGAATACAAGGCTTGGGTCATTTCTCCCCCCTGCCCCCACCCCCTCCCTTACCACCCACTCCACCCCCTCCCTCTCCCCCCCACCCCTTCAATACCCTGCAGAAACTATTTTGCCCTTATTTCTAATTTTGTTGTAGAGAGAGTATAAGCCATAATAGGAAGGAACAAGGGTTTTTGCTGGTTGAGATAAGGGTAGCTATACAGGGAGTTGACTCACATTAATTTCCTGTGTGTGTGTGTTACCTTCTAGGTTAATTCTTTTTGATCTAACCTTTTCTCTAGTTCCTGGTCCCCTTTTCCTATTGGCCTCAGTTGCTTTTAAGGTATCTGCTTTAGTTTCTCTGCGTTAAGGGCAACAAATGCTAGCTAATTTTTTAGGTGTCTTACCTATCCTCACACCTCCCTTGTGTGCTCTCACGTTTATCATGTGCTCAAAGTCCAATCCCATTGTTGTGTTTGCCCTTGATCTAATGTCCACAAATGAGGGAGAACATACGATTTTTGGTCTCTTGGGCCAGGCTAACCTCACTCAGAATGATGTTCTCCAATTCCATCCATTTACCAATGAATGATAACATTTCATTCTTCTTCATGGCTGCATAAAATTCCATTGTGTATAAATACCACATTTTCTTAATCCATTCATCAGGTGGGGCATCTTGGCTGTTTCCATAACTTGGCTATTGTGAATAGTGCAGCAATAAACATGGATGTGCAGGTGCCTCTGGAGTAACCTGTGTCACATTCTTTTGGGTATATCCCCAAGAGTGGTATTGCTGGATCAAATGGTAGATCAATGTCTAGCTTTTTAAGTAGCCTCCAAATTTTTTTCCAGAGTGGTTGTACTAGTTTGCATTCCCACCAACAGTGTAAGGTAGTTCGTTTTTCCCCGCATCCTCGCCAACACCTGTTGGTGGTGGTGTTGCGAATGATGGCTATTCTAACAGGGGTGAGGTGGAATCTTAGTGTGGTTTTAATTTGCATTTCCGTTATTGCTACAGATGGTGAGCATTTTTACATGTGTTTTTTTGCTATTAGAATTTCTTCTTTTGAGAAAGTTCTGTTTAGTTCACTTGCCCAATTCTTTATTGGTTCATTAGTTTTGGGAGAATTTAGTTTTTTAAGTTCCCTATATATTCCTGTTATCAGTCCTTTGTCTGATGTATAGCTGGCAAATATTTTCTCCCACTCTGTGGGTGTTCTCTTCAGTTTAGAGACCATTTCTTTTGATGACCAGAAGCTTTTTAGTTTTATGAGGTCCCATTTATCTATGCTCTCTCTTAGTTGCTGGGCTGCTGGGGTTTCATTGAGAAAGTATTGCCCTGGCTATTCGTGGCTTCCTGTGTTTCCATATAAATTTCATGGTAGATTTTTCGATTTCTTTAATGAATGTCATTGGAATTTTGATGGGAATTGCATTAAGCATGTAGATTACTTTTGGGAGTATTGACATTTTTACTATGTTGATTCTACCAATCCATGAGCATGGGAGATCTCTCCACTTTCTATAGTCTTCCTCAATCTCTTTTTTCAGAAGTGTATAGTTTTCCTTGTAGAGGTCTTTCACATCTTTTGTTAGGTTTACACCTAGGTATTTGATTTTTTTTGAGGCTATTGTACATGGAATTATTTTCATTCATTCTTTTTCAGTTTACTCATTGTTAGTGTATAGAAATGCTAATGATTTTTCTATGTTGATTTTATATCCTGCTACCTTGCTATAGCTATTGATGATGTCTAGAAGCTTCTGAGTAGAGTTTTTTGGGTCTTTAAGGTATAGGATCATGTCATCTGCAAATAGAGATATTTTGACAGTTTCTTTACCTATTTGTATTCCTTTTATTCCTTCTTCTTGCCTAATTGCTCTGGCTAGGAATTCCAGTACTATGTTGAGTAGGAGTGGAGATAGTGGGCATCCTTGTCTGGTTCCTGATTTTAGAGGGAATGGTTTCAGTTTTTCTCCGTTAAGTATAATGCTGGCTGTAGGTTTGTCATATATAGGTTTTATGATGTTGAGGAACTTTCCTTCTATTCCTAGTTTTCTTAGAGCTTTTATCATGAAATGATGTTGGATCTTATCAAAGGCTTTTTCTGCATCTATTGAGATGATCAAGTGGTTTTTGTCTTTGCTTCTGTTAATGTGGTTTATTACGTTTATTGATTTTCGTATGTTGAACCACCTCTGCATCCCTAGGATGAAGCCTACTTGGTTGTGGTGAATAATCTTTTTGATGTGTTGTTGAATTCGATTTGCCATTATTTTGTTGAGGATTTTTGCATCAATGTTCATTAAGGAGATTGGCCTATAGTTCTCCTTTTTGGAGGTGTCTTTGCCTGGTTTTGGGATAAGTGTAATACTGGCTTCATAAAATGTGTTTGGCAGTTTTCCTTCCCTTTCTATTTCATGGAACAGTTTAAGGAGGGTTGGTATCAGTTGCTCTTTAAAGGTCTGATAGAATTCAGCGGAGAATCCATCAGGTCCTGGAGTCTTCTTTTTGGGGAGACTCTTGATTGCTGCTTCAATTTCATTTTGTGTTATAGGTCTATTCAGGTGATTAATTTCCTCTTGGTTCAGTTTTGGATGATTATATGTATCTAGAAATCTGTCCATTTCTTTTAGATTTTCATTTTATTTGAATATAGGTTCTCAAAGTAGTCTCTGATGATTTCCTGGACTTCCATGGTGTTTATTGTTATCTCCCCTTTTGCATTCCTGATTCTTCTAATTTGGGTTTTTTCTCTCCCCATTTTAGTCAGGTTTGCCAGGGGTCTATCAATCTTGTTTATTTTTTCAAAAAACCAACTTTTTGTTTCATTAATTCTTTGTATTTTTTTTTTTTTTTGGTTTGTATTTCATTGATTTCAGCTCTTATTTTTATTATTTCTCTCCTTCTATTTGTTTTAGGATTTGCTTGTTCTTGTTTTTCTAGGAGTTTGATATGTATCATTAGGTCACTGATTTGGGATCTTTCAGTCTTTTTAATGTATGCACTCATGGCTATAAACTTTCCTCTCAGGACTGCCTTAGCTGTGTCCCATAGGTTCTGGTAGGTTGTGTTTTCATTTTCATTGACTTCCAGGAACTTCTTAATTTCCTCTTTTATTTCATCAATGATCCATTCTTCATTAAGTAGTGAGTTATTTAGTTTCCAACTGTGTGCATATTTTTTGTCTTTACTTTTGTTGTTGAGTTCTACTTTTACTGCATTGTGATCAGATAGTATGCATGGTATAATTTCTATTTTCTTATATTTGCTGAGACTTGCTTTGTGCCCTAAGATATGATCTATTTTGGAGAAGGTTCCATGGGCTGCTGAGAAGAATGTATATTGTGTAGAAGTTGGATGAAATGTTCTGTATACATCAATTAGTTCCATTTGATCTATGGTATGTGATTTCTGTATTGAATTTTTGTTTGGATGACCTATCTATTGATGATAATGGGGTGTTAAAGTCTCCCACAACCCCTGTGTTGGCATTTATATGTGCTTTTAGGTCTTTCAGGGTATGTTTGATGAAATTGGGTGCGTTGACATTGGGTGCATACAGGTAGATGATTATTATTTCCTTTTGGTCTATTTCCCCTTTTATTAGTATAGAATGTCCTTCTTTATCTTGTTTGATCAATGTAGGTTTGAAGTCTACTTTGTCAGGGATAAGTATTAGTACTTCTGCCTGTTTTCAGAGGCCAATGACTTGGTAAATCTTCTTCCAGTCTTTCTTCCTAAGCCTATGCTTATTTCTGTCGGTGAGATGGGTCTTCCTTTTTAATCCATTTCGTCAAGTGGTGCCTTTTGATGGGTGAATTAAGTCTGTTAACATTGAGTGTTAGTACTGATAGGTATGTGGTGATTCCTGTCTTTTAGTTGTCTTAGTTGTTTGAAGGTTTGATTGTGTGTATCTAAGTGGAGGTTGCTCTCTACTCTCTTGCTTTTTCTTTTCCTGTGGTTTGGTGCTGCCTGTCTCTTCATGGTTAAGTTGGGTTTCACTTTCTGTGTGCAAAATCCCTTGCAGAATCTTTTGTAGTGGTGGCTTTGTGGTCTATTGTTTTAGATTCTGCTTATCATGGCAGACTTTTATTGCTCCATCTATTTTGAATGATAGTTTTGCTGGGTAGAGTACGCTGGGGTTGAAGTTATTTTCATTCAGTGCCTGGAAGATCTCACCCCACACTCTTCTTGCTTTTAATGTTTCTGTTGAGAAGTCTGCTGTGATTTTGATGGGTTTACCTTTGTATGTTACTTGTTTTTTCTCTCTTACAGCCTTCAATATTCTTTCCTTAGTTTCTGAACTTGTTGTTTTAATGATGATATGTCGTGGAGTAGTCTATTTTGATCTGGTCTGTTTGGTGTCCTGGAGGCCTCTTGCATCTGTATGGGAATATCTTTCTCTAGATTTGGGAAATTTTCCATTATTATTTTGTTGAATATATTATGCATTCCCTTAGCTTGCACCTCTTCTCCATCTTCGATGTCCATGATTCTCAAGTTTGGTCTTTGGATGGAGTCAGTGAGTTCTTGCATTTTCTTTTCACAGGTCTTGATTTGTTTAATTAATAGTTCTTTTGTTTTTCCTTTAATTACCATTTCATCTTCATGTTCTGAGATTCTGTCTTCTGTTTGTTCTATTCTGCTGGATTGGCCTTCCATTTTGTTTGCAGTTCTGTTTCATTCTTTTTTCTGAGGTTTTCCATATCCTGGGTGTTTTCCTCTTTAATGTTGTCTGCTTTTGTCCTCAGTTCATTTATCTGTTTATTCATTTTGTTCTCTGTTTCACTTTGGTGTTTATGCAGTGCTTCTATGGTTTCCTTTATTTCTTCTTTTGCTTTTTCAAATTCTCTATTTTTGTTGTCTTGGTATTTCTTGAGTGTCTCCTGTACATTTTGGTTGACCCTATCCAGTATCATCTCTATAAAATTCTCATTGAGTACCTGTTGTATGTCTTCTTTTAAATTATTCTCATGGGCTTCATTGGGTCCTTTCACATAGTTTATCTTCATTTTGTTGGAGTCTGGATCTGAGTACCTGTTTTTTTCTTTCCCCTCTGGTTCCTGTACTAATTTTTTGCTGTGGGTAAACTGGTTTCCCTGTTTTTTCTGGCTTCCCATCATTGTCTTTGGTGTTGTTACTGTCCCTGTACTGTGTGCAATTAAGTATTTTCTAGCTTGTAATAATAACAATGGTAATATTTAGAATGGAAGGGTGAGCTGAAATGGAAAGCAAGAAGTTAAACAAAAGGGAAAAACAAATACACAGACAAGAAGGAGAAAACAGAACAAGGTATCAGACAAGAAGATTTCAAAGGTATAAATAGGGAATGTTAGTGTACTAATCAACAGTAAGCTGAACAGACATTAGAGTAACAGAGAGAGGATTGAAAATAAAAAATAAAAAAAGTAAAGATAAGAATAAAAATAAAAAGTAAATGAAAGAAATATCTATATATAAAAATGAATTAAAATAAAATGAAAAATAGAAAATTTTAAAAAGAAACAAAAACCAACAAACCAAAAAACCTCCAAGTTCAAATGCAATGAAGTTTCAGTCTTAATAATTTGGGTGTCCATTTCAGTCTCCAATCCTGGAGATGGTGCCTCAGATGTTGTTCTGTAGTTGTCTCATCAAAGGGGTCACATAAAGTAGAACAAAACTACACACACACACAGAAAAACCCACCAAGTGTCCCAAGTTCAAATGCAATACAGTTTCAGTAAGTTTTTCAGCATGCAGGTGTAATTGGGTTGTTCTCTCATCAAAGGTAGGGAGAAAAAGAAAAAAAAAGAGTCTGGAGACAGTTCTGAGAATGGTATCTGCAGCTGTGGCTTACCTGCCCGCTGCTGTCAGCCTGCTATTGCTGGAGGTATTATTTATGCAGATCTCTGGGGTGACCTTAGCACTCACCTGGCCATGTAGGCTTTGTTTGCTCAGAGTTCTCCTGTGTGGGAGCCTCTGCTACAAGCTTTCCCCTTTCCAAGCACACTGGGAAAGGTGACACTGCACCCGCATTGTCAGGCCTGCGTGTTTATTTACAGTTCATGTGGGAGGTGGGTCTTCCCCCCTCTCCTGTGGAGTTTTCCTCCCACCTCCACTTTCACAAGCTTTCCTGCTCCTGATTACTGGGCGGTGCTGCTGCTCCTGCCAGCCGCCATGTTTGTTTACAGCTCACGTGGGAAGTGGGTCCTCCCCTCTCTCCTGTGGAGTTTTCCTCCCACCACCACTCTCACAAGCTTTCCTGCTCCTGGTTGCTGGGTGCGCACCCCCTCTCCCGCTGGAGCCTCTCCGGCCTGCCCGGCTTTTTTATTTACAGTCCCGGGAAGGATTCCCTTCCCCCAATCTTCGGGACTCAGTGCACCCCACCCTCTTTCCCATGTGTCTTTATTGTTCTTATTGCTTATTAGTCAGTTTCTCTTTTTTCCCTGATGGAGGTCAGTCTGTCCAGGGGGCTATGCTGCTCTGGGCCAGGCTTGTCTGTGGGAGTACCATGGTACCACAAAGCTCACCTGGTCCATGTCTTCCCAAGGTGTCTGGGCATGGGTGACTGGTGGCCCAGGGGTCCTCCTGGTTTCTCCGTTTAACGTGAAGTGGAGGTTCTCTGTGCCAGCTGGAGGTGTGGAGGGGTCAAAGTTATGCCTCTTCTCAGTGATTATGCCTGCAAAGTGTGTCTCCAGTGTCTCTCCAAGATTTCACTATAGGAGGCTTGCTTTCTGCTTCCTCCCTCTAGCTGCCATCTTGGAGTCTTCTTATGTGGATTTTGGATATCATCTGATTTCATTTCATTTTAGCCTAAAATATTGCTTATAAAATAGATCCTCTAGGGATAAATTGTCTCAGTCTTTATTGTTCTGGAAATGTCTTTCTTAACTTTTAGCTTCGAATAATAGTTTTTATTATCTATCAGCTGTTAATGTTTTCTGTCTGTAATGAGTCTTTTTTTCTCTCTTGCAACATTTAATATTTTCTCTTTGTCTTTCAGCAGTTTGGTTGTGAAGTTTAAGTATATATCTCTTGTGTTTATCCAACATGCATTTTCTGGAACTTTATGCATGTGAAAATCAGTTTTTCAACTAAGTTTACAGCCATTATTTCTTCTTTTTAAACATTTTTATTAGTATATAATAGTTGTACACAGGGCTTTGTTGTGATATTTCCATATATGTTTACAATGTACATGTAATGGTTTATCCCCTCCATTACTCTCCCTCCTACTCCTTCATAAAATGACTTCAGCTGAATTCAAAGATTCATATATACCCCAACCATATTCACCATTCTTTTTTTCCCATTTTTATTAGCATATATTCATTGTACAGGGGGGATTTGTTGGGATAATTCTTTTTTTCTCTTCTTTTATTTTATCATTTTTACATTAACTTGCATGTGTATATATTGTTCTGTCCTCTTCTCCAATTTTGTTAAAAAAAGAAAACATAAGACATAATAAGAAAGACATATCATTTTTGCTAGTTTTAGGTAAAGATAGCTATACAGAGAGATTCCTAGCCTTGCTTGCGTGCACTTATATATTGCAACCTACATTGGTTCATTTCTAGCAGATTTCTTCACTACTTCTCTGTCACCTTCCCATAGTGGACTCAGCCACTTTTAGATTACTTTATTCATTCCTCAACAGGGAGCACATCAACCACATTCAAGTTTTAGGTTTCTATTCCTTTCCCTATTTCTCCTGTGTGTGTTCTCCTCTTAGTGTATGACCCATGTCCAATAATATTGCTGCATTGGTTTTGGAACTATAATCTGCATATGAAGGAGAATATGCAATTTTTGGCCTTCTGAGAGACTTTGTCAAAAATAAGATGAGCACAGCTGTGTGGATTCATATCTGGGTCCTCTGTTCTGTGCCACTGGTCTTCATATCTGTTTTTGTGCCAGTACCATGCTGTTTTATTGCTATGGCTCTGTAGTATAGTTGGGAGTCAGGTACTGTGATACCTCTAGCATTGCTCTTTTTGTTCAGTATTGTCTTGGGTATTCATGGTCTTTTGTGTTTCCAAATAAACTTTAGAGTTGTTTTTTAATCTCTGGGATGAAGGTCATTGGAATTTTGTTGGGTATTTCATTGAACATGTAGATTGCTTTTGGTAGTATAGACGTTTTTACTATGTTGATTCTACCAATCCATGAGCATGGGAGATCTTTTCATCTTCCGTAGTCTCCCTCAATCTCTTTCTTCAGTGGTTTGTAGTTCTCCTTAAAGAGGTCATTTTCATCCTTCATTAAGTTTACTCTTGGGTATTTAATTTTTTTGAGGCTATTGTAAATGGAATTATTTTCCTGTATTCTTTCTTAATTTCTTCATTGTTAATGTATAGAAAGGCTACTGTTTTTTGTAAGTTGATTTTGTATTCTGCTACATTACTGAAGCTGTTTATGGTGTCTAGAAGTTTTTGGGTCAATGAGGTATAGGATCATGGCACCTACAAATAGAGATATTTTGACTGTTTCTTTACCTATTTGTATTCCTTTTATTTCTTCTTCTTGCCTCATTGTTCTGGCTAGGAATTCCAGGACTATGTTGAACAGGAGTGGGGATAGTGGGCACCCTTGCCTCATTCCCATTAAGTAGGATGTTGGCTTAGGCTTGTCATATATAGTCTTTATAATGTTGAGGTATATTCCTCCTATTCTTAGTTGTTTTTAGAGCTTTTATCATGAAGTTTTGTTGAATCTTATCAAAGGCTTTTTCTAAATCTATTGAGATGACCACGTGGTTTTTGTCTTTGCTTCTATTAATGTGCTGTATAACATTTATAGATTTATGTATGTTGAACCATTCCTGCATCCCTGGGATGAAGCCCACTTGGTCATGGTGAATGATCTCTCTCATGTGTTGTTGGATTTGGTTTGCCATTATTTTCTTGAGGATTTTTGCATCAATGTTCGTTAAGGAGATTGGCCTGTAGTTCTCCTTTCTGGATGTGTCCTTATCTGATTTTGTGATGAATGTAATACTGGCTGCATAGAATGAGTTGGGCAGTGTTTGTTTCCTTTCTATTTTGTGGAAAAGTTTAAGGAATGGTGGTATTAGTTCTTCTTTGAATCTGAAGAATCTCTCAGGTCCTGGACTTTTCTTTTTTGGGAGACTCTTTATTGCTGCTTCAATTTCATTATGTGTTATTGATCTATTTAGATGGTTAATATCTTCTTGGTTCAGTTTTGGATGGTCTTAAGTATCTAGAAATTTGTCCATTTTTTCAAGATTTTCCAATTTATTGTAATATAGGTTCTTAAACTAGTCTCATGATTCCCTGGATTTCCATGGTATTTGTTGTTATCTCCCCTTTTTCATTTCCGATTTTGCTAATTTGGGTCTTTTCCTTCCTCGTTTTAGTCACATTTGCCAGGGGCTTGTCAATCTTGTTTATTGTTTCAAAGAACCAGCTTTTAGTTTTGTTGATTCTTTGTTTAGTTTTTTTTGCTCCTCTATTTCATTAATTTTGGCCCTTATTTTTATTATTTTTGTCCTTCTACTTTTTTTGGATTTTGCTTGCACTTACTTTTCTAGGAGTTTGAGATGTAGCATTAGGTCATGTATTTGAGATCTTTCTGTCCTTTTAATATATGCAGTCATGGCTATAAACTTTCCTCTTAGGACTGCCTTTACTGTATCCCATAGGTTCTTGTAGGTTGTGTTTGAATTTTCATTAGCTTCCAGGAACTTTTTATTTCCTCTCTTATTTCTACTATGACCCACTGATCATTGGGAAAAGTATTTGCATGTTTTCTGCTGTTGTTTTTGTTGCTGAGTTCTAGTTTAAATGCATTGTGATCAGATAGAATGCAGGGAGTTATTTCTATTTTCTTTTATTTGCTGAGGTTTATTTTGTGTCCTAAGATATTATATATTCTGGAGAAAATTCCATGGGCTGCTGAGAAGAATGTATATTGTGTTTTTATTGGATGAAATAATCTGTTGACATCAATTAGGTCCATTTGATTTATGGTGTCATTTAGTTCTAAGATTTCTCTGTTGATTATTTGTTTGGATGAGTTACCTATTGGTGACAGAGGGATATTAATGTCTCACACTACCACTGTGTTTGAATCTATATGTACTTTTAAGTCCTTTAATATATGTTTGTTGAAATTGGGTGCACTGACATTTGGTACATATAGGGTGATAATTATTATTTCCTTTGTATGTATTGCACCTTTTATTTGTATGAAGTGTCCTTCTTTATCTCATTTGGCCAATGTAAGTTTGAAGTCTACTTTGTCTGGTATAGGTATGGCTACTCCTGCCTGTTTTGGGAAGCCATTGGCTTGGTAAATCTTCTTTCAGCCTTTCACCATAAGCCAGCATTTATTTCTATCAATGGGTCTGTTGTAAACAACAGATTATTGGATCTTCCTTTTTAATCCAGTTTGCCAAATGGTATCTTCTGATGGGAGAGTTGAGTTTGTTAACATTCAATGTTAATATTGATAGGTATGTGGTGCTTCCTGCCATTTAGTTGTTTTTTTGTTTAAGGATAAGATTGTGTGCAGCTGAATCATTGCTACTCTCTGATTTCTTGTCTTTTCTTTTCCTGTGGTTTGATGCTTCCCATCCTCTCTTGGTTTTGTTTACTTTCATCTTCTACATGCAGAATTCCTTATGGAAGCTTCTGTAGTAGTGGCTTGGTGGTCATATATTGTTTTAGTTTCTATTTATCATGAAAAATTTTTATTGCTCCATCAATTTTGAATGATAGTTTTGGTGGGTAGAGTATCTAGGGTTGAAGTTGTTTTCATTCAGTGCCTGAAATACTTCATTCCATTCTCTTCTTGCTTCTAAAGTTTTTGTTGAGAAATTTGCTGTTATTTTGATGGGTTTTTACCTTTATATATTATTTTTTTTCTTTCTTAAAGGCTTCAATATTCTTTCTCTGTTCTTTATGCTTGTTGTTTTGATAATATGCTGTGGGGAGGTTCTATTTTGGTTAAGTCTGTTTGGTGTCCTGAAGGCTTCCTATACCTGAATGAGAAAACTTCCTGGAGGTTTGGAAATTTTCTGTTATTACGTTATTGAATATGTTACATATCCTTTTGGTTTGCACCACTTCTCTGTCTTCAGTGCCCATAAGCCTAGGTTTGGTCTTTTGATGGAGTTGCTGAGTTCTTGCATATTCCTTTCACAGTTCTTGAGTTGCTTAACTGAGATTTCCTCTGTGTTTTCTTTAATTTCTATTTTATCTTCGAGCTCTGAGGTTCTGTCTTCCACTTGTTCTACTCTGCTGGAATGGCCTTCCACTGGTTTTTTTGTTTGTTTGTTTGTTTGACTATAGGGACTTTTTATTTCCAAGATTTCTCTTTGACTATTTCTTTTGAGTTTTTCCAAATCTTTGTTCAACTTTTCTTTTATAATTTGTGTTGTCCTCTTTAATTCATGTATCTCTCTTTTTATAGTGTCTTTTGTTTCACTTTGGTGTTTGTTGAGGTCCTCTCTGAGTTCCTTTATTTGTTTCTATGTCATCTCATGTTCTTTATTTTTGGTTTCTTGAAATTTCTTGAGTGCATCTTCTACATTCTAGTTAACCATGTTTAATATCTTCTCCATGAATTTCTCTGAGAGTTTTTCGCCAGATTTTTTCTTTGAGTGTTTTTTTGTAGGCATTGCTGAGTTCCTTAGTTACATGTTTTGTTATCTTGTTGAGGTCAGGAACTGTGTATCCATTTTCTTCATTTCCCACTGAATCCTCTGTAGAATTATTTTTTGGAGAGAGTTATTTTCTCCAAAATAGTGCTGTGCCACTTTATTTTTGGTAGGCTACTTGGTGGATGTGATTGCCTGATTTCTTTCCTTGATTTAATTTTTGTGTTGTGACTGACTTGCTTGTTAGCCAGGTTGATGTGCTCTATCTGACCCTGGTCTGGAGGTGTAATTTAGCACTAACAAATTCATAGGTTCAATGCCAGTCCATTTGTTAATGTATTCTCTAGAAAACCCCTCGATGATAATATCTACAAAGAGTTGGAATTGGGGAAGTAATGGTTATTAGGCTAGTTATAGGTTACAGCAAATTGGTATCAGTGGCACTAAAAAGGGAGGATTGGGAAAAGGAGTGAGTAGGTGTGTTAAGAGGTATGGGGGCTGCTGTGTTGTTTTTGTTTGTGTGTTTAGGTGTATCTGTTGTAATTGAGAGTGTTTGTGTCAGGGATTGCAGGTGTCTGGGATTGTGTGCAGTTGGTATAGTAGGCTAATCAACAGGGGTGAGTGTTTAGGAGGGAGGGATAATGTGGTGCCAGGTTGAGGGAGGATGAGTGGGGGAGGTGAAGACAGGAGAAAGAGTGGATGAGAAGGGGTAGAATGAGTAGTTGGGAGGGAGAACAATGGATTGTAGTAGAGGAGAAAGAGGGAGATTGTGGAAGATGAGAATAAGGAGAAGAGCATAGTGATGATGGAGTTAATAGTACAGGAACAAATAAAGAAAATGAAAGAAAGGAAGAGAAAAAAAAGAAGCATAATAAAAAACCCCACCAAGTACAGGAGTTCAGAAAGTTCAGTCTATTAATAAAAGTCCTGGAGTTATTTCTTAGGTGTCCAATCCTGATATTGGTGTTCAAGCAGAAGCTCTGATATAGTCTCACCAGATGACTGGCTTGTGAGAGGTATTTGGACTTTCTGTCCACAAGGTTAGTTGGAGTTGTGAGGTGAGGTAGGATTGCTAGCTCATGCAGGGTGGCCAGAGTTATTTTCAGCAGGTGGCAGCTGTGTTGTTGTTCAGCAGCAGGCCTGTTTGGTCAGCACCTCCCCTAGAAAGGTGGGGCAATTCAGTTTTGAATGCAGCCCTCTGTCCCAGAGATCAGCTCTGGAATCCACCTCCTGCCCTGCTTTGGGAGGTTAGTTTGTCACTCCACTCCCTCTCTTAGCTTTTATGCCTCTCCCAATCTCTGCTGGGTACCAGTGGCTCCTCTAGATGGTTGGCTTGTCAACCCATCCCTGCTCTCAGCCTTTGCTGCTTTATGGTGGGTGCATCACTGAGAGTTTTCTTCCTTGCCATAGCTCTGACAGTTCATCAGTGAGGATTCAGCTCTCTGCCCCTCCCTCATTCTCCAGGATAGGTTCGGTGTTCTACCTCCACCCCACCTCGGATGTCAGTGTTAGGTTGCAGTTTGCTGTTTATGGATTTCAGTTTTGCTGGGGGGTGGGGGTGGGGGGGTTCAGTCTGACTAGGGGCTATAGCTGGATTATTTTCCTAGGGTGGGGGGAGTGCCTAGGGAATCTGCACATCCTGTGTGATATTCACCTATATCTTCTGCAGTTTCATGCAGGCAGCTTTGTAGCTAGCTGTAAGGGAGAAATGGCATCAAAGTTTTCAGTTTGGCACAGCATAGGGCTGTGCCATGGGCTAGGGTGTCCAGGATGTGTCAGGGTTTGATTCTGATTGATGTTCTGTCTTCTGCTTGTTCGGACAAGAAAGAAAAGAGAAGTGGCCAGGGGCTTTTTTCCCAGGGCTAGAGGCAAGCACACCTTGCTGGCTGTGCCAGGCAGGGTTTTTGTGGCTGTTAGGTGAAATTAAGGCTGATTTAAGGGTCAGTCTTTGAATTTTATCTGCTCCTAATGTGATGGTGGTTATTGTTTTGGCCAGGAGCAATCAGAATCACCCACGTGTGGCTCCAGCATCTCAAGTTGATTTCTGAAGTCATGGAGTTTAGGACATCTGATTCCCTACCTTCTCCATCATCTTAATTTTCCCTATTCACCATCCTTTATCCTCTCTATTTATCCTCTTCCTCCCACTAGTACTTTAACATGTCCTGTTTAACATTCCTGTCCTTCATTATTTAAATGTTCATTGTTCAGTGGAGTTAGCCTTGGTATTTTACCAGTAAATACATGGTATTTTAATCAGTCTAATCCCATCTGTTACCCTTACCTCTCCTTCTCCTTTTACCCCATATTGTCCAACAGTTTTCTGTGTGTTTTGTTGCATCTTGTCCCTAAACAGATGCAATGTACCTTGGTACTATTCTGTCTCTTTCATTATCTTCTTCTTTCCCTTCTTTGATAATTTCCTCTAACAGTCCCACTATTGGAAACATGTTCAATAGTTCATATCATGTGATTCTGCTTGCATTTGTATTTGGATCTATCTTCCACATATGAGAGAAAATGTGTGACTTTTGTCTTTCTGAACCAGACTTACTTCACTTTACATGATCTTCTCCAGTCCCACCCACCTACCTGTGAATGACAAAATGTCATTTTCCTTTATTGCTGAATAATGTTTCATTACATATATACACATATAATATAAACATATAATAGAACATTATAAATACATTATATTGCATTAATATGTACATATAATATAGAGAGATTATTTTCTTAGTCCATTCATCACTTGTAGGACATCTGGGCTGTTTCCATAACTTGGCTATGTAAATAATGCCTCAATAAACATGGGTGTGCAAATGTCTTTATTGTATCTTGACTTACATTCCATCTGATATATGGCCATATATATCCTTCTGATATATAGTATTGCTGGATCATATGCTAGTTCTATTTTTAGGTTTCTGAGGAGCCTCTGTACCACTTCTTTATTTCTTCTAGAAAGGTTTTTGCCTTCCTGCTTTTCTGTTGGAACACTCATTGCAAGTATGCTAATACATTTTGTGGTGTTCTACATGTTGTATTGATCTATCTTTAAAATTATTATTTGGTTTTTCTGCTATCTCACAATAGCAGATAAGTCCTTTTAATGAATTTATGAAATTTAAGCTATGTATGGTAGTCATAAGTTCAGAATTTCCATTAGGCTCCTTTTTATAGTATCTTTTTATTCATACTCTGTCTTGATTGGCCATTATTATCACACTATTGTTTAATTTTATAGTCATGGTTTTCTTCAGTTCTTGGAACATATTTATGTCAACTTTAAAATAGGTACCTGCTAGGCACAATATCTTATCTTCCTCAGAGACAGTTTTTATTGACTGTATTTTTCATATGTATGAGGTACATTATGTGTAATTCATTTTCCTGTACTTATTATATCTCATAAATTATTTTGCAGAAAATCAAGCATGTTAGATAATATATTAAAGTAATTTTAAATTCTGATTCCCCCAAGAGAGGGTTTAATTACTATTCTTTCTTTTTGGTTTGTTGTGACTTGCCTGGTCTAATTCTATGTCCTATCTCCATTCTCATCATCTCATAGAGATGCTTCTTGAGACCCATTAGGGGTAAAGGATCAAGTATCTGTGACAACCACACATGAAGACTCAGTTATCTAGATTAGACTGGTTTCATGGTTCTGTTCTGTTCCCCACGATCCTTCCATTTTGTAACTTGCAAATTCTTGCCTGCACTTCTAGTTTTTATTTATTGAGGTATTTTTTTCTTTAGTCTGATTTAGGCCATTTTTTCCATCAATAAAATCTTACTTCCTACTGCCTTTCAGGGAATTCCACAATATCTTGTATATTAAGGCTATGCTTCCTGTTCTATTGCAACTTCCCAAAGGGTGTTATTGATTAAATTTTTTAAAAACATTTTTTGTTCATTTAAGTGTGCTACCTGCCAAAACTAGTTATTATATAGTAATTTTTCTCACAATATTACATAAACTTGCATTTCTTTTTTGTCCATTGGTAAACCACCAAAACCTAGCAACACTAGGAGCTAATAAAAGTTGAATGAATAGATTATTTCCTCAAACAAGCATTTTTAGGAACTATATAATTTTAAAATACATACATGCAATTTTATTTCATAATTTGAAATTTATTTAGCATTATTGCAAATTTCAGCTATTTCTTAAGTCTCAGAAAAACAATGTTTCATTTAACACTATGTTTGCCTATGTGGAACTCTAATAATTTCTTTATAACTTATGTCCAATTTTATAATTGTTATCAGTTACAAATTATCTACTATTTATTATTTTGAGTGTTTAAATGTTCATTTCTGGAAGTTGTGGGGATTTTTATACATTTATCAGCATATATTAGCTGCACAGAGGGATTTCATTGTGACATTTACATATATGCTTACAATGTATCTAAATTAGATTCATCCCCTCTGGGAATTCTGCTTATTATTAGTAAGTCTAATTTTTCATTATAGTTTGCTTTTTTACCTGCAGACTCTACTCTCTCTTCATGGTTTCAATATAGTAAAGATATTTGTGTATAAATGCACCTACTCCTGACATCTTTGAGAATATGATTATATACCTTTTTTTTCTTCTGGTTTTTAATCATGAGTTCATATTAATTGAAACTGTACTTTTGGAAGTTCCATTAACTGTCTGATGAAAGAGGGTGACTCCCAGGGACAATACCAACTGAGAACCACTTTAACCTCATTCCTCAGCCTAAGGTTTTAATTACCTCTCAGTGAGTATAAATGTGTGCTAAAAACCCCATATTTGTTGGCTTATGTTCACCTATTTCCAAGTGAAGTTCTTTTACCACTTTATCCAGTACCAAAGACCTAAACATAAATTTCTTCTTTAATTTGTTTAAATGTTATAAGACTATTTGTGCTTAAGTATACCTATTCATGAAGTCTTTGACGGTGCAGAGAGACCTGACTTTCTCATTAACCTTGGCAATACATGTGGACTGCCTTACTAAACTCATTTTTGTCAGAAAATAGGTTTCTTTTTGTTTCTTTGCTTGTTTTCCTTTAAGCCAAAGACCCTAGACTATAAGGTCACAAACAGCAAATAGAAGATAACTAAAACCCAGCAAATAAATTTGCTTACTGGTCTGGGTTCCTACTTTGACATAGCTTTGTCCTCCGATTTTTTTTTTCCCTTGTCTATCAGACATTACATTTTAAGCAACATTTTAAACTGGTTTCATTAAAAGAATGTCAAAATACCTATTTTACCTAACCACTGGAAGCAGGTGGTACTATCTTTCTGATATGAAAGAGATAAAAGTAGAACTAATAGTGCCATGCTCTTACTCACTTTCCTAAAACAGAAACACTGCACCAATTTGTAGACTTTTTTTTGTGATCCTCCATTCACACTGTCTCTTTCTACTTTATTCTCAGTCAAATTCTAAAAGTTTTCAATGCTGAAGTTCAGCCTCCACCCTAAATTCTGCCTGAATATTCCAGCCAATATTATTTTGAAGTCTTTTTGTTTACATATCAAAATATAAATAATTTGTAATGGGGTTTCAAATAAAATACGAGTTATTATCTTTATTTTATATGTTGAGAAATTAAGGTTAAGACCATATAAGTTAAAAAAAAAACCACTGAAACTGGTGCTCCAAACTTTCAATCTAATTCCTTACCTTGAAGCTGTAATAACACTGAACACCAAATCTTATTTATTTGTTTGCTGCTCACAATTGTATCTGCAGGATGTGAACAGTTGCAGTTCTGAATTGTAGCTTGGGATGGAGGCAGTGTTAGCCTCAAGATTGTGTTTATTAGTAGCTCCATCAAATGCACTCCCAAACAGACAATCTAAGTACAAGTAGCCCTGCTTCACTTTCTACCTCAGCTGTGAAATGGAAATAAGTGTTACCCAAAGGGATCATAGCAGGCTTTGCCATTTTATGGTTCTGAATAGCCTGTCCTCCAGTGACTGAAACTGATATTTTACCCTTGCCTTAACTTCAGCAGCAGCAACTATAGTTGTGAAGGTGAATTTTATGTGTCTACTTGGCTGACCACGGGGTGTCCAAACTAAACATTGTTTCTGGGTGTGTCCCGAAGCTGGTTTTCAAATGAGATTTGCATTGGCTATAGTAGTAAAGCAGACTGCCCTCCCCTGTGTGGGTCAGGTAACATCGAATTCATTGAGGGCCTAAAGAGAACAACAGGTAGAGGAAGATGGAAGATGGATTTGCCCTCTCCTTTTTGCCTCACTACTTGAGCTGCTCATCCTCTCATCTTCTCTTGCCCTTGTACTAGGACTTTCACCATTAGATCCCGGGCTCGCTAGGCCTTCAAAGACAGACTGAACCTGTAGAGGAGAGAGAGTAAATTATGGTGCTTCCCTGCTTCATTATCATGTGAGCCAATTTCTTTGTCTCTCTCTGTCTCTTTGCCTCTCTCTACTCTCCTCTCCCTCTCTGTCCTAGATGATGATGATGATGATGAAGATGATAGATAGATAGTTTATCAACTATCTATCATATAGATATTCAATTGTCCCTCCATATCCATGATTTCCATATCTGGGGTTCCATATCCATAGATGCAGCCAACAATGGATCTAAACTGTAGTTGCACCTACTATAGTTGCATCTGTACTCAATATGTACAGACTTTTTCCTGCCATTATTCCCTAAACAATATAATATAAAAGCTATTTGCAAAGCATTTGCAGTGTGTTTGGTATTATAACTAATCTAGAGATGATACAAAGTATAAGGAGTATGTGATAATGGAGGGAGCTATTCATATGTATGATAGAGAGAATACGGGAAATCTCTGTACCTTTCACTCAATATTGCTGCAGACCTAAAACTACCTAAATATAGTCTATAAATAAAAAAGAAAGTCAACCTCTGGGATGTTGGGCAACTTGTAGAATCTTGCACAGGGAAGTTGAAGAGTAGGTTCACCATACCTTTCCCCCAACCAGCTCTAAGACCAGGCATATGGTTTCTGCTGTGATATGGGTTGTGCATCTTGACCTTCAGGCTCCTAAGAGAAACAGAAATGCATGTGTCTGTGCTGCAAGCTGTCATGGTTTCAAGTGTACTTACGTTTCAGTAGACACATTATAGATGATGCCTAAAAGTTCCCAGCTCTGCACCCAATTCCAGAATCCTCCCCTTGATGATATGCCACACATCTCTCATTTCTCTGTCTTATTACTTTGAGCCTTTGTCTCTCTAAAACCAGCCATATTCTGATCCCAAGAAATTTCAAAGTCAATATTTGCAGAAAAGGAAGTCCTCAAAACTGCTTAAATTTTAAAAATTCATGTTTATCTATATTAGATTAAAAAAAAAAAAAACTAATGCCTAGTCTTTCATGAGCAAACAAAAAGTCAAAATGAGACATTTTTTGAAAACCAAAGATAAAAAATTCTTTGCTGTCAATCATTGTTGTTGGAAAAGGCAGTTTAATGAAATTAAGAACTAATTGGAAAACTTAAGAGTTTCAGCACAGCTCTTTTTGAGAGGAATTTGTCTTATAATTGTTTCATAATGTGATCTTTCATCCTATTTGTCTGATGGCTCTTTGTCATACCTAACTTTCTAATAACCAGTAATTAATTCAGTCCAGTAATGTTTCTGTGCATCTACAATATGACTAGCATTTCATCAGGGGCCTAGCACTTAATTAACTCATTTATTTGTCTCCAAATTTTAATGAAGCAGGTACTTTTTCCAGTGAGAAAGCAGGGGCCAAAGAAGCTGAATTACTGACTAGTCTAGGTCATGGGGCTGGTAAACAACAGAACAGAATATGAGCTTGGTGACCTACTTCAAAGCACTGCACCAGGTTGCTCAAATTGCCTTCAGTTTGCCGCAGTGTCAAAGACCACCACTGCATTTTTCATAAGAAAATTTATGAGCATGAACTTCTTATGTGATCTATATATTTGTTAGGATCTGAGAGTTAAATATAAAGAGGATCTGTCTTTAATTTATCTGATTGCAAATTAAGTCTCATCTTTGAGATACAAAATATTTTCACTGAAAATGTGTATCAAATTATTGCAGAATATTCAAAATTATTTACCCATACCCAGTTTAAGAAAAAACAAGAACTAGCATTTATTAAACATTTATGATAAAATTATATCAAGAAGGGTGATAAATACTTCTGTATGTTTTGTCTCATTCATTCCTCTCAACAACACCCATTATCTACATTTGACAGGTAAGAAAAGTGAGCAATTGAAAGTTTATGTGAATAGCAGAGGAAGACACAAACTAATTTGAATCTGACTCCGAGGCCTGCATTTTTAACCACAGCATTCATTTTCCTATAAAAAGAGGAAATCGAGATGCATAGAGCATGCATATATTTTATTGCTAAGCTGGGATAAAAATGCAGGCCTCTATGTGTCCATTACAAAATGTGCTCTGTTTTCAGATACCTTAAGTTCCTAGGTGTATGTATCCTTATGGTTAAGCTACTGACTGCTAAGGTCTACCCTATAAATGAGGTGCCTCAAAATTGTCCATTTCAGGTTCCTGGCATATTTACATGTCTCTTGGATTGGTTACCAAGTAGAAGGACCTCTTTGAATTGCTAATTTTGGGATTAAATAACAATACTAAGGATGATAACAATAATAAAACCAATGAATGGTGATGATGATGATGATGCTATGGCTACATGTTCCAGTCTAAGAGGCCTTGTTTGTCAGAGAGGAGAATTGAGGGGCGAACAAACAGAAATCTGAAATGATAAGGCTTTGCTGGTAAATTACCATATGTGAATCTGCTTTGATTTTTTCATTTTCTGTAAGACAATTTGAAAGCTAAATGGCACTTCAACCTAGACAGTGTGAGATCTGAAATCTGCACTGTTAAAGTTGCACAACTGAGTTCTGATAAATAACCTCAAGTAATTTGAGGCATTATTTACCTTGAGTACTGCCTCTGTCCCCATCTACCTCTATGGCCTGTTTTAAGGTATGCTTTCTTTTAGAAAGACTTGCCATTCTCCAGCCCTGATGTCGAGCCTGGATTGTGAAATGCTAATGCATGTAATGTTTAGCCACAGCAGAATGACGGCCGTTCTTATAAATAGTTTTAACTTATTGATTGCATTTGATTTTGTTTAACTGCCATGTTTTGTAAGTTAATTAGGTGGGATTTTCAAGTTTTGCTGACACATGGTTGAGTGGAAGGGTTGTGCATGTCCCTCTGCTCTCTGTAATCTTTCTCAGACTCCATTTCCATAGCACATGAATATTTATTCTCTGAGACATTTTATAAGCAAAACGGTTCTGCCTCTGAAAAAAAAGAATTAACCCTCAAGAAAAAAATATCTCCGAAATACAAGATTGAGGCTGAGCATTCTAAACCTAAAGAGACTATGGGGTGTTATATAGGTAGTGAATCAAACATCAAAATATGAACTGGTAATGTAGCAAGAAAATAAAAAAGGGAAAAGGGCAAAAATATCTTTTAATAAAGTGGTATTTCTTATCTCCAATATCATCAGTGCCTTAAAAAAGGCAGCAGTCCACAAAGTGACTCTTTTGCTTGAAATTTTTTAGAGAGGACTTTTGTGTGTGTGTGTGTGTGTGTGTGTGTGTGTGTGTGTGTTTGGGCTTTATGTGCAGTACTGGGGATTGAACACAGGGCCCTATTCTTGCTAAGCAAGCATGCTACCACTTGAGCCATGCCCACAATATTTGACCTTTTATCTTGTTTTTCAGAAATGGTCTCATGCTTTTGCTTGGGCCAGTCTTGAACCATAATCCTACATCCACCTCCCAATTAGCTGCAGATTACTGGCATGTACCACTATACCAAACTTAAAACTTTTAGTTTAAATCATGATCTGAAGTTGTTCTTCAACAGTAAGATTCAATTGATAAAAGGCACACAAAATAATTAATAAAGACTCTGATACATAAGCAATGTTATCATGAGTATGTTTACTCTTTTTCTCCCCAATAGCAACTATTGACTTCCAGAGATAGCCCACAGGGATCCTATTCCAACTGTATATCACAGCACAACATATGGCTGCTGGGGGCAGAGCACAGATGGAGAGAAAAACTAGGTAGAAGTGATCTTCATAGCCCAAACTCTAGACAGGATTCAGGTATATAGACAGTATCCCCATTGTACTTTGATCGGATTCTATTAATGTCATGTAGAATCCAAAGCTTACACCCACCCAAGTTCCATGTTCTGTGGCTAACATGAACCTGCAACTCAACTGCATCAAAAATTCATAAATAATACAGTACTGCCTCTTAAAAACATATAGAGTAAGCTCGATCCTTCTTTTATGTTTATGGAAAAGCCTATAAAGTGACTTCAATGTTTATCACCTGAGATGAATTCCAGTAGTGTAAGCTACTATGATTTGAAAACTCAGAAGTGGAAAACCCAACTGGTGCCTTCTCTGCATCATCCTTGGGTGGCTAATAAATGAGATAATTATTTGACATTACCTTTGTGCCTTTCAATGGAACTGTTTTCTAAGTTAGTGGACACTTTCAATTTTAATACACAATTAAATTTCACAACAACCTTGTTAGTTAGTTATTATACTTCCTATTTTGCATAAGAAACAATAGTGGGTCAAATTTTAGTTAACTTTCATAAAACCACTTAATTATTAAGTGATAGAACTAAGACTCAAGCACACTTTTGTCTAATTTGAAAATTCAATTTCTTAGCACTATATTGCATTATCCATGCCCCCTTTTCTAGAAAAAGAGAAACACACTAAGGCTAAAAGGAAACAAAAAGTTAAAAATAAAGACTTTCTCTGTCTCTCTCAATCTCTCTGTCCTTCTCTGTCTCTCTGTCTCTCTCTCATGCTCTCTCTCTCACGCTCTCTCTCTCTCTCAGAGACAATAGAAACCATACTCGATAACTCAAATTGGACAGAACGTAATGCAGACTATACTTGATTTCTTTGGGGATAAAGAGTTATGAACCTAGCAAATGTTAGAGGGGACCTAGAGATTAGCAACAGCAGGAAATCCCTGTGCCCTGTAGGCTGAAGGAGCAAATGGAGGAGGTAGTATTACAGGAGCTTCAGTGCTGGGGTCAGATGATAAAATCAGAAACTACATCAGGCCTTCCTGGTGCAAGCTACAACCACATAGCTGCTATCATAAACACCTCAGGAGTCAGAAAAAAGGAAAAGAAGTATCCTGGCTTCACCTTCTCTACTATTCAGTATGAACAGTCTCCCATTAGTTAACCCCAGCTGGAAGCCTAATGGTGAGGCACCTGGGAGAAGCAGTCCTTGACATACAGAGTTGGAAGAACAGTAAGATGAGAGCAAATGGTGAACTTAGCCTTTACTGTGATGCAAAGAGATCTTTGAAGTATTATTCCTGTTGCAAATTACAAGTATATCTAACAGAAAATCAGAGGCACCACTGGATATTTAAGAACAATTAAGAATAAAAAATTTTTAATGAGACAATTCTGTCCATTACATTTTTCCATTAAATTTAAAATGGACTTTGATCAATTTTATTGGTTAAACTCTTTGCAAGACTGTAATAACCCATGCTTCATGGGAGAGGAAATGGAGGTCAATGTGTGAGTGTGTGGGTCCCTAATGCCGAACATGGGAGGCAACCATGGAAAGCAGTAAGTAAATGTCAGGATGTAGGGTACTCGATGTGAGAGGATTATAGAACGACTCTGAAAAGTAAAGGCAGGGAGATGGAAAAAAGAAGTTTATTGCCCCTTACCCTTATATCAGGGAGCTTCCTCTGACTACCCTGTTTAACCCCTGTTAAACCTACACTATTTAGTTCCTTTGATGTGGGAATTCTTAGGTTTTCAGGGCTGTCAGTGAAGTCTTCTGAGATCACTCATGTGTTCAGTATCTGTGTGATTGCTGCTGTAGTCACTAGCCACACATGGCTATAGAGTACCTAAAATGTGGCTATAGTGCCTGAGACACTCATTTTTAATTTTATTTATTTTAAATCATTTAAACTTGTGTCAGTTTGCCCAAAACTCATACTTCTTCTCTTTGAACACTGCTGGGAGTTTTGTAAAAGACCATGACAAGATGGATTTTCATACCAAAAGTATCAGAACTACTTTATGTAAATAAGTCTGATGCTTTCCAAAAAATTATCTTGTTCAAGGAGCACTGTCATTGCTTAAATTACTTTGGACTTACCCTTTCTAAAAGTTGTTTTTATAAACAGTTTTGAAGTCATCCAGAGATGACTTTCAAATTTTTTAATCATTTTTATATTTTTATATTTTTTAGCTCAGTACTGGACTTCTTGCCTAGCATGCATGCGCCCTATGTTTGATTCTTAGCACTGCAAGAAACAAATAAATAATAAAGTAAGACTATACATTTTTATTTAAAACATGATACGAAATAAAAATGTTCTATGAACCTACCCACAAGATATAAGAAGTATTTACATTATCATTATCATTAGTGTCTTTTAAAGACATTTCTATTACCATATATTATTTGTACAGAGGGCTTTCACTGTGACATTACAATATGTTTACAATGTGCCTGGGTTAAATTCAACCCCTCCATCATTCTCCCTCATCTCCCTCCCCCTACTGAAAACAATTTCAGCAGGTTTCCTTGTTCTATTTTCATGCAAGTATATAAAGTACATCAACCATATTCACCATCCTTTATCCTCTCCATTCACCCTCCCTCCTCACACTAGTTCCTACCCCTGACAGGGCATATTTTATATTCGTGTCCTTCATTTTTTAAGAGTATATTCATTGTTAAAGGGGTTGCACCATGGTATTTCCTCATGAACATATTCTGCTTTCATAAATAGCCCACTCTCACTCTTCCTTACTTTCCCCCATCCCCACTACTCTACAGCTTTCAATGCATTTTGTTCTGCCTTCTTCCTACACAGATGCAATGTATCTCGATATCATTCACTCTATCATCCTCTTGACCGCTCCCTCCTCTAATTCCCTCAGATAGCCTTGCTATTATAAGCATGTTTTATATATCTGATCATGTTACTTCACTCAACATAATGATCTCCAGTTCCATCCATTTACCTGCAGATGACAAAAATTCATTCTTCTTTATGGCTGAAAAATATTCCATTATATATGTGTACCACATTTTCTTAATGTGATCTTCAGCTGTAGGGCATCTGGGCTGTTTCCGTAGCTTGGCTATTGTGAGTAGAGCTGCAGTAAACATGGGTGTGTAAATGTCTTTTATTGTAACCTGACTTATATTCCTTTGGGTACATGCCCAGGAGTGATATCACTGCATCATATGATAATTCTATTTTTAGTTTTCTTGAGGAACCTCCATACTAATTTATGTAGTGCTTATACTAATTTACATTTCCACCAACAGTGTGTATGAGTTCCTTTTCTCTAACATCCTCACCAACACTTGCTGGTGAGGTAAAATCTCAATGCTATTTTCATTTGCATTTCTTTTATGGTCAAGGCTGTTAAACATTTTTTCATATATTTATTGGTCTTTTGAAAATTGTCTGTTTAGTTCATTATCCATTTTTTCATTGGGGTGTTGATTCCTTGAGAGTTTAGTTTTTTGTGCTCCCTACAAATTCTGGTCAAATGTATACAGATAGAAAAGATTTTTATCCCATTCAGAGGCCATCTATTCAGTAGAGTAACTGTTTTCTTTGCTGTGCAGAAGCATTTTAATTGATTCATTTTCATTTGTTAACTCTTTCTCTTATTTGCTAAGCGAATGGAGTTCTATTCAGGAAGTTATTGCCTATGACTATATGCTCCAGTGTTTTCCATATTCTTTCCTGTGGTAGTTTCAAAGTTTCAGGCTTACATTAAGATATTTGATCCACTTTGAATTGATAGTACAGGTGAGAGAAAGGGATCTAGTTTAGTCTTCTACATGTGGATATCTAGTTTTCCCAGCACCATTTGTTGAAGAGGTTGTCTTTTCTCTATTGTATTTTTTGGACTTCTTTGTCAAATAATGAGTGGCTTTAGCTGTGTGGATTTACCTTTGGTCCTTCTATTATGTTCCATTGGTTTTCATGTCTGTTTTTGTGCAAGTCCCATGCTTCTTTTTCAGTTAGTATAGCTCTGTAGTGTGCTTTGAAGTCAGGTAATGTGATACCTTCAGTGCTGCTTTTTTGCTCAGGATTGCTTTGGCTCTGGGAGGTTTTTTTGTATATCAATACTAACTTTAGGATTGATTTTTCTATCTCTGTGAGGAATGTCATTGGAATTTTGATGGCAATGAGCATAGATCTTTCGGTCTTCTGATGTCTTTGATTTCTTTCTTCAGTAATTTATAGTTTTCATAGTACAACTAACTATTTCACTTCCTTCTTTAATTTTATATCTAGAGGTTTTTTGAGACTATTTTAAATGGGATTGTTTTCCTGATTTCTTTCATAGTCTGTTCACTGATGGTATATAGAAAACTTATTCTGATTTTTATATTTGATTCTGTATCCTGCTACTTTGCTGAGGATTTATAATGTCTAAGATTTTTTGGTGGGATTATTAGGGTCTTTTAAGTATAAGATTATATTATTTGCAAAAAGAGATCACTTGATTTTTTTTTTCCTTATTGAATCTTTTTTATTTTTTCTCCTGTCTTGGTGCACTGGCTACAAATTCTAGTACTACACTGAATAATAGTGGAGAAAGTGAACACCCTTGTCTTATTCCAAACTTCAGAGGAAACAGCTTCTCCCCACTTAGTATGATGTTGGCATAGGTTTGTCATGTATAGCCTTTACTATGTTGAGTTACATTCCTGATGTTCCTAGTTTCTTCAGAGCTTTCATCGTGAAAGAATGTGTAATTTTTGAGAGGTTCTTCCTGCATCAGTTGAAGGGATCTTGGGATTTTTGTCCTTGCTTCTGCTTATTTGATATATTACGTTTATCAATTTATCTATGTTAAGTTATCCTTGCATCCCTGTGTCTATGCTCATTAATGAGATTGGCCTGCAATTCCCTTTGTTTTTGTTTTGTCCTTTTTAGTTGTGGAAGGAGTATAATACTGATTTCATAGAATGAGTTTGGTAGTGCTCCTTCCCTTTCAATTTCATGAAAAAGTTTGAGTAGTATTGATATTAATTCTTCTTAAACGTCTGGTAGTATTCGGAAGCGAATCCATTTGGTCCTGAGCTTTCCTTTGCTTGAAGACTATATTACTGCTTCAAACTCATGGCTTGTTATAGATAATTTAGGTAGTCTATGTCCTTTTGGTTCAATTTTGGGTGGTCAAATACATCTAGACATTTATCCATTTCTTTTATATATTTTTTGGAGTATAGATTCTCAAAATATGTCCTCATTATCCTCTAGATTTAATTGGTATTTGCTGTGGTATTCCCCTTTTCATCTCTACTTTTATTAATTTGGGTCATTTCCCCCCTCATTCTAGACAGATTGGCTAAGGGTTTATCAACCTTATTTATCTTTTCAAAGAACCAACTTTGTTTTCTTGATTCTTTGTACATTTTTTTGTCTATTTCATTAATTTCTGGCCTAATTTTACTATTTCTTTCCATCTCCAAACTTAGGGTTTGAGTTTTTTGTTTTTCTAGGAGTATGAGGTGCCTCATTAGGCTATTTATTTGAGAGTTGTCTGGTTTCTTTAATGTAGGCACAGGTGCTCATAGCTACAAACTTTCTTTTTTAGCATGCCTTTGCTGTATCCCATAGGTTCTTGTGGGTTATGTCTTTACTTTCATTAGATTCTAGGAACTCTTTTATTTTCCTCCTTACCTCTTCTTTGACCCACTAGTCATTCAAAAATATATTTTTCAATCTCCATGTGTTTGAGTATTTTCTATAGCTTCTTTTGCTATTGAGGTGAAGTTTTTATTCCATTGTCTGATAGAATACAGGGAGTTATTTCAGCTTTCTTATATTTACTAAGACTTGCTTTGTGTACTAAAATATGATTTATTTCAGAGAAAATTCCATCAGCTTCTGAGAAGAATCTGTATTGTGCTGCTGCTGGAATAAATAATCTGTAGATATCTGTAAAGACAATTTGGTCAATAGTACCATTTCATTCTGAAATTTCTTTTGTATTTTTTTGTCTGAATGACTTATCTACTGGTGATAGTAGGGTGTTAGTAGTATCTCCCATTATCATTATGTTGGATCTATCTGTGCTTTTATGCCCAGTAGTGATCATTCAACAAAGTTGGGTGCACTGACATTTCTTGTGTATATGTTAACAATTGTGATTTCCTCCTGACGTGTTCTTATTTTTCTTAATAAAAAATTACCTTTTTGTCTCTTCTGATTTATTTCAGTCTAAAATCTATTCTATCAGATATGAGTATAGCTATATCCTATATATATGTGTATATATATATATGCCTAGATTGTTGGTCCATTTGCTTGAGTAATTGTTTTTCACACTTTTATCCTAAGCCAATGTTTGGTTTTGGTAGGTGAGGTGAGATGCATTTCTTATAGACAACAAATCATCTGGTCTTTTTTTTTTTTTCTTTTTAAATCCAGCTCTATGCCTTTTGATTGTGGAATTGAAACCATTAACATTCAGCTTTAATATTGAAAGGTATGTGGTAATTTTGATGCCTTTCTAAAAGTGTTTCTTTCCTACTCTTCATTTGCTTATCTATTTATGTGGTGAGATTTATTTATTGCCATACTTTCATGGCTATGTTTATTCATCAGCTCTGTGTAGGATTCCTTTGAATATCTTCTGGAGTGCTGGTTTAATAGTCATATATTTCTTTAGTTTTTCTTTAGCATGGAAGGTTTTTATTCCTCATTCAATTATGAATGATAAGTTTTCTGGGTAAGTAATCTAGTTTTGTAGCTGCTTTCATTTAGTGCTTGAAATACCTCACTCCATTCCCTCCTTGTTTTTTAAGGTTTCTGTTAAAAAAGATACTGTTATTCTGATAGATTTGCCTATTTACCTGACCTGGAGCTTTTCTCTTGCAGTTTTCAATATTCTTTCCTTGTTCTACATAATGTTTTAACTATAATATGCCATGGAGAGGCTCTATTTTGGTCATATCTATTTGGAGTCCTAGAAGCCTCTTGTACCTGGATTGGCTGGATAGATATTTACATGAAGTAGAGTACCTTTGGCAATATTATCTATACAACTGAGCACATTATATATTATGGGGACTAGTGTTCTTGTATGGTACAGTAGAGAGATAGAAAAACAACACTCATTTACATAGGAGTTAAAACTTAAGTAAAAATAAGGTTGGGGAGGCAGGAAATAAACAAGGAAGGTGGGAAAAGTGGGAGTGAAATGTGAAGACTGCAGGTAAGCAAAACACTAGAGTGTAGGGGTATATTTAATTTTTGTGGAGAAGGATACTATTGTCAGGTACTGCAAAAGTATAGAAAGGTTGAGAGTAACAAAAGAAAGAGGTAGAGTTAACCACTCGTAGAATGGTTTGTAAACAAGAGATAGGAAAAGTGTAAGAAAGAAAAAAAAAGAAAAGAAATGAGAAACTAAGGACAATATAAAAGACATGAACAAATCAAAACTACAATTTTTTTTAAAAAGTCAATATTTCTTCTTTGTTGAGTACAGGAATGACTGTCTGCTGGGCTCTATCAGTATGCTCCATTCCAATCTTTGGTTCTCAGGTGTTTATCTTCAATTCTGTTTTATTTACGTACATGTCCCCTCAGGGCCCCGTAGAGACACTGAGCTGAGTGGCTACAGCCAGACTCTGCTGTGCCAAGTCTGGGAGCCTTTAATCAGTCCATTTACCCAAAAGTTTTCTCATGGGTCATTTTTTTTTTCTGCGCACTGGGCTTGACTGAGTGGCAACCCTTGAAGGTAACATTGGTGTTGTAAAGAATGAGCAAACTCATCCATCCCCCACTAATCCTTGTCCAGATCTGGGTGCCTTTAATCAGCCTGCTACACCAAAAGTTTTCTCAGGTATCAGATATATTTGCTCCCAAGAGCTGAGTTAGTCTGTGCAGTGGTTCTCATGATTGAAATTAGTTTGTCCACCTAGTTGGTTTCCAGGCTGAACTTTCTGGTCTGGGTGTACTGTGCACTTGCCTGGTGCACACACAAGCTTCTCTCTGGAGACTGAGGTAAGGCTTTCCCATCTGCTCTTAATCCTCCATGCACTTGTTTTGTTCACAGCGTTGCCCTAGTGAGTGGTTATTGTGGGAAGCAACTCAGGTTCAGATTAAAAAAAAAAAATCCAAAAACCCTCAGGCTGGGAGGGGCATGGCATAGAGAAGGTTCAGATTTGTGTATTTGTGCTTTTAGAGGCTTAGTTCAAGATTGGTATCCTTAGCTACTATTTATCCTTATAAAAATCAGAGTTTTGGATCCAAGACCCAAACTCCTGAGATTCCATATGCCAGGTCCATCCACCTGCCTCTAAAAGCCAAATAAAGAGGCATGGTGAAGGCAGAGAGAGAAGGTTTTTTACACAGCTCAGGACATGCCATGGGAAGAGGCAGAGTAAGCACTCAGCTCATTTCAGCCACTTTTGGGGTACAGACATGAGCTATAGGTTTAAATATACTAAAGAACTGGGGGCAGAGGACAAAAGAATGCATCATAAAACAGTTCAGCCACAGGTGCGATCTGGTTGGTCTTGAGACTGATGGGGCTGGCAATCTTGGTCAGACAGGTGGTCTGGTCCAGTTCTGGGAAGTTTGTGTGGAGAAAGTAATCTGGCTCCTGTTTGAGAGGATTACTCTGGCATGGGATGTGAATTGTCTTCACTGGGATGGTGGCAGTTCCACGTGGCTCTGGTTCCTTGTCATAAAGATGTTATCAATTCTGTCCCTTCTAGAATCCAAGGTGATTGCAAAGTGACTTTAAGTAGAATGGCGTATAACAAAAATAGATACAAAATGGAAGCAGGAATGCCAAGCTTCTCCTGTTTAGTTAATTCAGTGCCAAGAAAGGACTCACTTCTTTTCATTGAAAGCAATTTCAATGAAGCAACTCTTCATAACACTCTCACATAAGAATGTTCATGTCATTAAGTATTCATTAAAAGTAATTTTTTTTCAGACAAGGTCTCACTATGCAGCCTAGGCAGGTCTTATACTAGCTATCCCAGCCTCAGTCTCCTAAGCCTTGGGACTACAGATTCAGACCACCATATCCAATCTGAAATGTGATTTTTAAAATGGTCTCAAATGTTCTGCTGTACTGATTTATTAAAGTGTATGTACTTCCTTCTACCATGACTACTGTTTTATGTGAAATAATACTATTTTATGTGAAACAATAAGAACTATTTTCTAATTTTGAGTCTTGATTTAGAATGGTTTTGGCTTACTCTAAAATATAACCTACTCTGCAAGATAAGGCAGGATATTCTTTAAAACCAATAATTATTAAATATGTGCTAAAAACCAAGCTTATCATATATTCTCTTATTCAGTCCTAGAAATTCTGATATAGACAATAACATACCCTTGATTTTTAAGGTTTTAGCATTTGAGGTACAATACTGCAAAAAGTTTAAGTTTGTTGTTTTAAGCCATGTAGTTAGGAAGTATGTGAGCCATAATTTGAAGCCAAGGCTATTGGATTTGGCTCCAAACTTTATACTGTAGCAGGTGACAAAAACTGAGTGGCTTCAACAGAAGTATAATGACAATTCCAAGGTGTCCGTGCCATCTCTCATCACTTGCACATCCCTCTAAATATTTATGTGGGCTACTTCAGCAGAGAGATAAAGGATTCAAAGTGATTTGCTTCTTGCTAATTATAAAGCATAAAACTGATATATTTTAAATACAGATACTACATGTATACACACACACACACACACACAAATAAATAAAACCATGACTCTTTCAGAAGATTATTTCTGTCATATAATGCCTGAGTCCATCCATCAATCCTACTGTAGCATTTTACTCTCCCTGGCAACCAGGATCTTTCTGGATCTGCTCATAGTGACAGTTTGAGCAGTTTTAATTAACAAGCTCAATTAGACAGGAGGGAATTAGTTCCCTAAATGCCTGTCAGTTCTGTTGTCCCTTTCATGGGTTCTCAAACAAAAATTGTAGTTGATAGTGCTGCTGGCGATGTGTTATGCAACTCAACAGCCAGCAAATGCTGGCCAGGGTTTCAGACTCAGCCTGTAGAATATCAATCCATACAAGACAGCATCAGGAATGAACCCATCCAAGAAACAAACAAAACCAGAGGCTTCTCCAAGTTCTAAGATTTCATTTGGGGGAAGGAAAAAGCTATAACATTTTTCCATTCTTTTAACGTAGGAAACCAGCTGGTCTTTGACAGTGTCCAATGTCCAAGTCCTAACAAAGGGCTCCTGTTCATAACAATGAGGGGCAAATTGGAAGAGGGTGTGAGGTGCAAAAGAAATGAAAAAGCTAACTTATAGCTGTGGAAAAATGAAGACAAACTTATTTACAGAATTGCGGTAGCATGTTAAGATATCATCCACCAAGCACATGCAATATAAAATTATTTAAATGAAAACTCTGGAAGCATTTGGCTTATATTGTGTTTCTTTGCTGTTTTCCATGAGAGCCAAATTAAAATTCTAAAAGAATGGGGAGTTTTCAGGATACAGCTCACATTAAGGCTTGGACTTTGAGCCTTCTTCTTATACAACCAGTGATATATATTGGGGTATTATTTTTACTTCGTTGCTATGCATGATAAGATTGTAGCATCAATCTGCTTGGGTTCAAATCCTGGCTCTACATGCACAGCTATGTGACACTGGGCTAGCAACTTATCCTCTTTGTACCTCACCTTCTATAATAGAGTGGGATAAATAAACATAGTTGTCACCAAAAAGTGTTATAAAGAACTAATGGATACTATTTGCAAATAGCTTCAAACAGTGTCTGGAACCTTTTTAGTCCTACATAAAAATGTATTACATAGCAAATATATTTTTAATGTTTTTCTGGTCCTTCTTTCTCACCTGCCACTGAAAAAATAATAGCTTCAAGTAATATGGGGATAAAAACATGTCTCTCCTACCACTCTTAACAGGCCCCAATTATTCTCTGAGAAAAGTGAGTGTATTGTGTCAAACACCACCAATTTCCTGTCTCTTCACATTCTCATTTTTATACTGCCAACTATCTCTCCTTTCGTTATGAGGCTCAGAAAATTGGCTGTATTTACTCTTATGTAAGACAAAGCCCTTTCCCTTCCTTTATTTTGCATTTTCCTTGGGACCCTTCCTCTAATCCAATTTCCTCTCTTAACAACCTTTCTGCTTACAACCCCTTCAGTGTATAAACAAGCTCAAGTTACTGTAAATTTATGACTGTCCTAATCACTTGTTCCTCTCTCTGTCTACAACTCCCTTTAATTCCCATCACAATCTCATTCCAAGTTGGAAAAATTGGTGCAGGTTTTTTTCCAGCAAGGACCTCTGGCACCTAAATGAGAAGAGTGCTCTTTCCCTATCTAATTATGGGAATTTTAAAAATAAGTAAATAAATGAAGATAAGACATTGTGAGTCATACAAAAATTTGAAAAACTGTCAGTCCTTGATAATGCAACTGCTATGTATTATGGGATGAGGTTAGCATTCTTGTCCTAAAACAAAAAAGTTTATATGTTTGGAAAAGCCTAGAAGCAACATCCAAAGAGATTTGAAAGAGTCAGTGACAAGACCTCTCCCACAGTTGAGGTAAAGAGTGCACAGCAATGATGGCAATGCATGAATGAAGTAGAGGCAAATCCCCTTCTCTATTCTAAGATTCTTCTTATCCTTTGCTCCTCTTGCCCAGTAGGAGTATTAAAGGAAAGAATAGGATAGTTGTGGTTATGTAGACTCAAGTGCCAAATAATGCCTTTTAATTGTATCCTCTAGCATTATAAATGAAAGACAGTACTCTATCACACCTCTGTAAATGTAAAATACCTTGTGCTTTATGATCCACAGGGTGAATGTACTTTATCAGAATTGTTTTTAATAATGTGACTCTAGGTTTTCTTTCCAAATGATGATTAAGAACCTGTTTTTTAAAAATGGTGCCAGGTACAATGCTAACAGCTTTGTTGTTTACTGGTTTAAATTTATTTTTTTACCTTTTTTTAATGGAGTGGGCTGGATGTCTCCATAAATTTGTTCAGATGACTGCAGAAAGGGAAAAGCTTTTGCTGTTATTGATGCATAACGTCCTGCTATAATTGGTCTCTGATATAAATATATGTATATACACCTATAGGCATATAATTTGAATTTTGGAAACTTTATCTGAGCTGTCAATTTTGGAAAAAATAACTATCCCAGCTTACCAGGTTGTGTCAGCATTGTACAGAAAGTAATAGCCATACTTGTTTAGAAATATTAAACTAAATGTCTTTCCATTTGTACAGGGGTAACACATGTATTAAATATGTAAGGTCTTGTCTATGTGGATTTGGTTACAGAAATAAAGTATTTGCAAAAGTATTAAAAAAAGAATAGTTATGGCTAAGAGTCATATTTTAGAGAAGATTGCATATTTGTTAGGGTATTCAAATACATGGTGTTGGAGACTTTATTCCCTTTCCAAAAAACATTTTAACATGGGAAAAGTTATTTTCTTGATAAGTTTAATTTAACCTGAAAATTCCATTAGCCAAACTATCGATACCATTTCCTAAACCTCCTTGATGAATAAGATTTTCACCTGGTTCATAAAACCTGTCTATGTCTGGTGACATTTGAAAAACTAAAGGAAAATCCCAGTGGGATGGACATAACAATGCATATATTTCCAATGAATAGTAAATCATTACAATTTTATGTGATTTTAGGGTTTTCTTGTACTTTCCTAAACCTTATTTTGTTTAATTTACTCAGAACAATTTGTGCATCTTGCCTGTTCTGATCATGAGTCAGCCTTGTTTTTATGTCCTTAACTTAAATTCACTTACATTTGATGCTACCTCTTTAGAGACCAATATATAAAAAGATATAAAAACAAATTAGATCTAATTATAATGTTAATATGTCAGAAATATATATCAACCAGCAGAAGCAGTAAAAGAAATCATAACAAGTGCTCAGGGAAAAGTGAAGATGAGTCAATTATGTCCCTGAAAAGGAAACAAAATAAGGCAACTTTCCAATTGCTTCTTCTTGTAAGACTGTTTCTGTCCTTGGGATTCAGTGAAATGAATTAGAACTGGCATCTTCTAATAACCACTATGGTGGTTCAGAAGTCACTTCAAAAAGTGGAGTCTAATTTGTTTCCATTTTGGTATGGATAGATTTTAGTGACTCACTAGTAATAAAAACGATAAAGTGAAAGTGATGGTGTACAAATCTAAAGATATTTTATGGAAAAGAAAGACTAACTCAGAGTGGGCAACGATGGAGAAGATTTCCTGGGAAAGAATAGGCTAAGTCCCAATCAGTGAAATTCTATCATTAGCCTGGCTGGGTTTCAGATTTGCTATGGGCCAGTTAGTCCTTTGTTCCTTACAGACTCCTCTTTGAGCAAGAATGACTATAAGAGTTATCCTATGTCTGTTACATGTTGAATATGTCTTCAGGTTGAGAAAAAACTGTAACCAAGAATCTCTACTTAAGTTCTAACCCCCAAAGATCCTCATCTATGCCTAGATCTGGTTTAGAAGATAATACTTTGAGAAGACTCTTTTGGGTACCTTAGGAAGGAGTATGGGTATTTTGCATGTGAGTGACTTTTTATTCAAATGAAAACTTTCTTCTTTTAGAATTAAACTAACTAGCAGAGACCAAAGTAGTGTTTGCAGAAAGCATTGAAAGAGGGTTCATAAATCTAGTAGAAAGAAGGCTAGTTCTCCCTTCTCCCTTTCATCTCCACAAATCAATTGTCAAAGGTCAAGCAAGTTTAAAAATGTGTTATTTCCTCTGTCCCAAACGTTGTCCAAAATTTATATGGTGAAAGGTAACCATAAATGTGTCAGTATTGAGAAGTGGGACTTTTAGGGGATGTTTAGGGAATGAGGGCTTCATCTCATGGATTGGATTGGCAATCTTAGAATAGGGCTACAGAAAACTATATGGGTGAAGGTTTTTTTTTTTTATACTTCTGTCCTTTCTACCATGTGATAACACAGCATGCATCCCCTCCTAACAACAACGTGCCATCTTGGAAACCAAAGTTATAACCCTCACCAGACACCAAACCTCTAAGTACCTTGGTCTTGGACTTTTCACCTACCAGAGCTGTGAGAAAATAGGTTTCTGGTTTTTTTATGAATTACTCAATCTCAGGCATTTTACCATAGCAGCCTAAATGAACCTAGATATCATTATTATGCTAATTGGTTCTTTAAAAAGGAAACAAAGACAAAAAAATATGTTACAACAATGTGAACATACTATACTGACTATACCCTTCAAATGGTTAAGATAAGAAGTTTTATGTAATGTACACCTTACCTCCATTAAAAATAAGAATTAAAAAAGAGCAGAAGGAAAAGAATAACTTACTTGACCATTGTTACATGACTATTAACTATCATGGATCAGATTTGAATTTCAGTTTATAAACAATTAGTCTTATTTTTAGGAATTAATATATGCCTTGATGAAATCTTTTTTTAGGTTGGATGTTATTGGAGATTTTTGAGGTTCCTGTACCTGTATGTCATATCTTTATGAGACTGATGGTGCTGCCTCCTGCACTAAGAAGCACCCATGTGTTTTTGTCGTTGTTTATTTTAGGTTTCATTGTATTTTATGGCAGTACTGGGCTTTGATCTTATGGCCTCATTATTTCTTTAAATAAACTTTCTGTTTCTTTCTCTCCTTATCCTCAGTATGGAAATTTCATAATGCAAATGTAGATCTTTCATTTGAGTCTTAGGCTTTCTTCATTCCTTTTCAACTTGCCTCTTTTTTTTCCTGTCTGTCTGGGTATCTTTAAATGAACTGTCTTTGAGTTCACAGATTTTTTTCATTTGCTTGCTTAAGTCTACCATTGATACTCTCTTTGCATTTTTCATCATACTCATTGTATTCTTCAACTCCAGAATTTCTGTGTGGTTCACTTTTATGAACCCTATCTCTTTTACTAAACTACTTATTCTACTTGTGTATTTTTTGACACAATTGAGATAACTGTGTTCTCCTATAGCTTTCAGATGTTCTTTAAAATAAACCAAAAGAACCCTTTTGTTTTGAACCCTTTTGCTATATGAACAATGATGACCTCCAATTTACAATGTAGCCCAGGCTGCTCTTGAATTCATGCTCCTCCTGCCTTAGCCTTCTGAGTGCTGGGATTGTTGGCATGTGCCATCACACACAGAAAGGCAATTTCTTTTTCTTCTTTCTTTCTTTCCTTCTCTCTCTCTCTCTCTTTTTCTTTCTTTCTTTCTTTCGTAGGATTGGGGTTTGAATTCAGGCTTCATTCACACCTGTAAAGCAGGCACCACTTGAGCATGCCTCCAGTCCATTTTGCTGTTATTTTGGAAATAAGAACTCATGAACTTTTTGCCCAGACCACTGGTCACTAGCACCCAGCCAATTATTTCTTTCTTAAATTATTTTTTGAATGATTCATAGATCTTCATTTCTTTAAGGTCATAGTCAGAATATCATTGTGTCCTTGATCTTTCAAGCTCCTTAAAATCTTGTATTGTCTTCACATTTGAAAAATCAGTGACTTCCTCCACTTCTCACTTACTGACTTATGGAGAAAAACGCCTTCATCAAACATTGCTGTGAGGGATTGTGAGGCTCTTTCAGACTTGTTCTATGAGTGTACCCACTCTGACATTTTGTACCTTGTTGAAACTGAGGGCATTCTTAAGATTGTATGCTTTCTCTCAATCCTAAAATACCAGGCCTTCTTCTAAGAATCTCTAATCTGTTTTCCCTAGAGCAGTGCCCAGAAACACTCAAGTTTTGTGAACTTTCTCCCAGTCTTGAGAGGAAAGGCAACTGTCTGTGTGACATGCTTACACACACTGTACATGGGGGGCCATGTTTGGAAAACTGGCTTGAGGAGAAAAGTGAAGTACATGAAGCATTTGGGGTGACCAGGACTCAGTTGGGGGGTACACCACTGATGTGTTCCAAATGGCTCATAGATGAGCTTTCTAGTGAGTCCACAGAGCAGTCAGTATGATCCATGGCTTCTCTTCTTCACTCCAAGACTCTTGCAACCACTCCATCATCCTAATCTTAGGATTACTGCTGGAGCAAGAAAGAAGTGGACTTTTAGCAGCATCCTGAATCCTGCATGGATAGGAAGCCAAATGCTCACTTGTTGCACTTTCATTATCCACCCCCCGACCTTTGCAGAAATCATGAACTGCCAGGGTTCCTTTTGGCATAAGAGAAACTGTGCTACTTTAAGGGAAGAGTAAAATGAATAAAGTGAAACTCTTCTTCTTGCCCTCTTCAATGCATCTGTGCTTTGGTTTTTTACTCCAGTAGTTTATTAGAACTTCTCCACTGGACTCCTGGAATACAACAGAGGTACCCTTATCCACACATACTCATCAAAATGATGCAGGGTAATAGATGGCTCTATTCTGCCATCTTGATAACATTACTTCCCTTATTTGGGACTTAGGAATTATTATTAATGCTTATAATAAAGACTTAGGCCTCACAAATTCACTTTTCATTGAATTATGTTGAAGAATGTACACATATATGCAAAATTAACCTAATGGTTTTCACTATATCCTTGGCAAAAATAATCATTTTATAGATTACTAATTTTTAAAGCCAAAGTCTTATTCAAAATAATAAACAACTTGTAATCTACCCTTGAGTTTTCTTATTCCCAGTCTCTGTGTGCTCTGGAGCAGTTAGAGCTTTTTAAATGTTTTTTAATAAATAAAACTCAAGTCAGATGAAGTCAATAGCTAGGAATTCATGAAACAAAGTCATTTCTGCTAGTAACGCTAGAAAATAAAATATAAATTATTTTTACCAATAATCAAGCATCTTCTTTGGTGATAGGTCATTTCCATGACCAAAGGAAGAATAAGCTTTTAGGTCCTAAAAAGGAAATATAGCACCATTTTTCTCATTGATAAATTAACATATAAAAGGTGAACATCAAGACGGAGACCCAGGTAAAAAGATATCCAGAGAACAATGACCTGTGACTATACTGAAGAATGTCCAGCAAAGAGAACAACTTGATCAATCGACACAAACATTTCACCATCCTGTCATCAGTGCACACTGCATGAAGCAAGCATGGCTTTGTGTCTACTGATGTTATGGTTTTTGTTACCCTTATTATTACTACTAAATAATTATCATAGAGATTAACTGCTGCTATAATTTTATGACAGGGATTTTTTTATTTCATTTTTCTTGCTTCATCTATGTGCTCATAAAGCAGTTTACAAATCAATTGGTTTCCCATGTTGATATTCTGCCAGGAAAAAATATTGAGATGGAAATATGGTTTTTTCATGATTTTACTTCTCAGTAACATTATCTGTGACCAATTTACATGTTAACTCCTACGTGAGTTTGGTTAATATGACTCACGTCATTAGCCATTCTGATCTCTGAGGTGCTGGTGAAAATGAATTTCAGAATTCATTTTGTGAATGAATGTGAGACTGACTGTAGACCACAGTTCTTCCATCCTGGAACCTGCCTGCTGAGAACTCCTGACACTTTAGCCAGTTCCTTTCTATTGCTGATAACTTGAATCTTGCTAAACTTAGCATCACAGATCCACTCATTATTTCTTTAACTATTCCAGCAGCATTATTGTGGCTTTCCTATATGCTACAGAATGCTGCATCAATATACTGGGCAAGAATAAAGAAAAGAAAAGGGTAATGACTTACACTGGAGGACTGCTGTAAAATCTATAGGGTGGAACTTGGAAATCACTTTGAATTATCTTTCCATCTGGCAGGACAAGCAGAACCTGTTTTAAATTATGTACATCAATTTCCTCATAGTGCCTTTATATGAAAGCCTGCATGAGCTTGGCTCCTATAGGTACTGAAGATAGCTCCATAGGGCAGGTCACACTTGCATCTCTTTCCCACTATCACCATATTTTAACACACTGGAATTCATCTGGTATGATGGAATGAGGGAGATGGGCTCATTTCCAAGTCGAAAAGCCTGGCTCAATTTCAGAAAGAAGCATGGGTTCTATGTGAATCAGTATTGCTGCTCCAATTAAATTTTCTCTTCTGGTATGGCCACATTATACTTTTAAATCATAAAGCAGGATTAACCAAGCTGTACAGAAATTGGCTCTTAGAAAAATATCAAGTGCAGTTTTGTCTGAGCTAAATAATCACAATGTGGGCCAAAATATAGGGCAGGTAGGTATGTCCTGGGGGTGAGAAAGGGGGACTCAAAATGCAGACCTGTGGGCTGCAGTGTGTCCTATGAATTTCTGAGCTTCAGTATAAATTGTTGATGAGTAGGTAACCTGTATTTCAGGACATGATATCAAAACATGGGGTTTGGATTCTCTTTTGTTGAATACTTTTTTTTTCTAATCTCTCTCTCTCTCTCTCTCTCTCTCTCTCTCTCTCTCTCTCTCTCTCTCTCTCTCTCTCATGTCTATCTCTATCTCTCTCCCTTTCATTGGAGTCTAATGCCATATACGGTGACTGGACTTATCCACAGGACTGCAAACAAGATTTGATTTCTCTCCACAGAAATTTAGTGACTTCTTTAAAAATTCTTATGTGTCCAAACTTACTTCCTTCTCCTCACTTTCAGGTAAGAGCAAACTAACTTCATGTTTTATTGATCGAAATGGAATTTAGGGAAAATTAGCCAGTGACTATCTAAATCAGAAATCACTATTATAGTCTCTCAGGCTTACTTCTCATTCAAGATCCTCTCAATTCTTTGTATTGTTTGATTGCTGATTTCACTCAAATGTAGAAGTGAATGTACAGATTCATGCTGTTTTGCTCAAGGTTGAACTGATCTTTTCTCCTTTCTCTTCTTTATGCAGTTGAGAACTGAAGTGTATGTATTTTTTTCTATTCCCTGTCCATTAAGAAATGCATAACATTTGCTAATGCAATTTAGAACCAACTGACCTTGTTTCAAATACTGGTCTAGTATTCTCTGCCTGTGGTATAAACTCTTTGGCATGCAGTATCCTCATATTTAAAATGTGGATCATAATAATCCTCCTTCACAAGATTTTTCATTCAGTCTGTGCAGATTTATTGAGTATTCACCCTCTGTCAAGGACTGCACTAAGCCCTTTACCTGATTTAACTCAGTTTTTCCCACAACAGCCTTGGATATAAGTATTATTATTATCCCTGTTTGCCAATGAGGAAGTGAGAGACAAACGCCATTTCATTAAAAGCTGGAGGGTTACCAGTGCTGAATGTAGGACTCTACTGACTGTGTTGGAGCTGGGGCTTGAGTTCTAGGTCTAAGCAGACACTTCTACCTGAATGCCAAATTCAGGTATGAGATCATCTTCCAGCAGGCTGAGCAGTGGCAAATGCTCTGATGCATGCTCTAGGACACTTCAATATTTTATTCCTTCCTGGACCAATAATTATCTCACAAGCTAAGCTATCATTTTAGAATTTGTTACCCTTTTGCAAGGGAACTAAGGAGGGGATATGAGTGAAGAGGCAATGTTGCAGAATCCCACTCCCCTTTCAAGATACTTTTAAATAGAGAAGAAAGAACTTTCATAAAATGGCTCTGATAGTAGATTTTATTTTCTCAAGAGAAATATCCAAGACTCTAAGTAGTAATCTGAATTGTCCAAGGTCTCATGACAAAATCAGTAGAAGTTATTTTTCCAATTTTTTCTAACTCCAAAGAACAAATCTTTTCACTGCAGTACCTCACTTGTCTGTGATGGTCTTAAGGCTGTTTGTTTCCTTATTAATTTTGGCTCTCCATTTTAGGACACAAGGTGGATCTGCATCTGTATTTGGGTGAGAATATTTTTCACTTACTCTTTCTTAGGCTGTTATTATTAATAGACCTCTGAACACAGAGAAATTGGCAGTGGAGAGAAGGAGATATGAAGTATGTACCACATGAATTTTAATGAATGACTTGCTGTATACAAATCACAGTATGCATAATAAGTATGCTAATAAGTAAGTGTTGATTGTGAATCAATTGACACTGGAAGAGGTAAAGTATCATAATAAAACAAGAATATCACTAACCTCTGGTCAATCTCTTGATGGAGTACTATCCTTAAGAAATGTTTCCATGTTAGATAAACTGCATCATTTCAGTGAGTCTCCATTGCATCAACTATTAAATCAGACTGCTATTTCAAAACTTTATGCTAGAAACCAGTATAAGAAATAGACTGGGGTCACTATTACATGTGGACCAGTATTTTTTTTCAGCATTCATTTTTATTTATGATTTTATTAGCACATAATAGTTATACAGGGGATACATTGTGATATTTATATATGTGCTTAAAATACATCTTAGTTGGATTTACCCCCTCCATTGTTCTCCTTCTTCCCTCCTTTCCCCCCTTCTTAGAGCAATTTCAGCAGGTTTCATTTTTCTATTTTCATATATGGATACAAACCACATCCATGATATCTATCCTTATTCCCCTTTCCTTGTGCCCACTACCCTCTCACTGGTAAAAGATTTGTTTTTCTCTCCTGCCCTTCATTTTTTAAATTAAGTGTGTATTGATAGCCCATGGAGGTTTTGCCTTGGTACTTCAGGTCTGTATATATTGTGCTTTTATCAAATTAACTCCCCTCTCCCCATTACTAGCTCCTTCTCTATCACTATGCTTCCTTAATATTCATCTGCTTACTATACAATGCATTATATTATATTCGTATATAGATGGGATGTTTCAATTATTTTCATTTTCTAACATTTTCTTTCCCTCTCCTGCCTTTCATAGTCCCTTTAGACAGATTCACTAATAGAATTTTGTTCTCTCTCTCACTATATATTTGTATATAGAGAGATATATCAGATAGATCTATATATATGATCACATATGCATCTATATATACATTTAACTTATAGGTCTAGCTTACACAGATGAGAGATAACAAGCGTCCTTTGTTTTTTGAGCCTGGCTTATTTCACTTAACATGATATTCTCCACTTCCATCCATTTACCTGCAAACAACATAATTCCATTCTTCTTTATGGCTGAATAAAACTCCACTGTGTATATATACCACACATATATATATATGAATAGATATTTCTTAATCTATTCATCAGTTGTGGAGCATCTGGGCTGCTCCCAAAGCTTGGCTATTGTGAATAATGCTTCAATAAACATGAGTGTGCAAGTGGCTCTATCATATCCTGCAATGCATTCTTTCTGATATATGCCAAAGAGTAGTATCACTGGATCTTATGATAGTTCTAATGTTAGTTTTTTGAGGGGCCTCCATATTGCTTTCCATAGCAGATGAACTAATTTACATTCCCACCAACATTGTGGAAGTGTTCCTTTCCCTCAGTGTCCTTGCCAGCGTTTGTTGTTTGTGTTACTGATGATAGCCATTCTGACAGGGTGAGGTAGCTTTAATTTGCATGCATTTCCTTTATGACCCAGGATGTTGAGCATTCCTTCATTTTGTCCATTTTGTCACATTTGTCCGTGGACAATGTTTATTGTCCATTTGTACTTCCTTTTTTTTTGAGAATTGTCTGCTTAGTTCATTTACCCATTTGTTCAGTGGGTTGTTAATTCTTTGGGAGGTTAGTTTTTTGACCTCCCTTTATCTTTTGGTTATTAATCCCTTGTCAAAGGTATAGCTGGCAAAGATTTTCTCCCATTCTGCAGTCTATTTCATCAGTCTGGTAACTGTTTCCTTTGCTGTGCAGAAGGTTTTTAATTTCATGGAGTCCCATTTGTCAATATTTTTTCTTAATTGCTGAGCTACTGGAGTTCCAGTCACAAAGTTATTACCTAAGCCTATGTGGTCCAATGTGTTCCCTATTTTTGCCTGGTTTAATTTCAAATATTGCACTAAGATCTTCAATCTATTTTGAATTGATGCTAGTACAAGGTGAGAGACTGGGATCTAGTTTTAGTTTTCTGCAGGTAGAAATCCAATTTTCCCAGTACCATTTGTTGAAGAGGCTGTCTTTTCTCTTGCACATATTTTGGGTAACTTTATTAAGAAGTAGATGGCTATAGCTGCATAGGCTTTTGTCATGGTCTTCTATTCTATTCCATTGGTCTTTGTATATGTTTCTGTGCCAGTACCATGATGTTTTTATTGCCATGGCTCTGTAGTTTAGTTGAAGACAGGTATTGTGATACATCCAGAGATGCACCTTTGGATCAGAATTTCTTTGGTTATCTGAGGTCTTTTGTGCTTCCATATGAACTTTAAGATTGACTTTTCTATCTCAGTGAAGAATGTCCTTGGAATTTGGGTAGGAGTGCATTGAACATATAGGTTGTTTTCAGTAGTATAGACATTCTTACAATATTGATAATGCCAATCCATGATCATGGGATGTCCTTCCATCTTTTGATGTCTTTCTTTCTTCTTTTTTATTCATTTATTCTCATGTGCATACATTGTTTGGGCCATTTCTCCCCCCTTCCCTCTATGCCTCCTTCTTCCCTCACCCCACCTCGATTCCTGGCAGAAACTGTTCTGCCCTTATTTCTAATTTTGTTAAAGAGAAAATATAAACAATAATAAGAAAGACAAAGCCTTTTTGCTAGTTGAGATAAGGACAGCTATACAGAGAGATTCCTAGCATTGTTTCCATGCACAAATGTGTTACAACCCAAGTTGATTCATCTCTAACTGACCTTTTCACAAGTTCCTGATCACCTTCTCATATTGACCTCTGTTGCTTTAAGGTTTCTGTATTAGTTCCTCTGCAGTGGGGACATCAAACACTCTCATGTTTTGGGTTTCTTACCTAATCACATACCTCCTGTTATGTGCTCTCTCCTTATCATATGACCCAAGTCCAACCACATTGCTATATTTGCCCTAGATCTAAAGTCCACATATGAGGGAGAACATACGATTTTTGGTCTTCTAAGCCTGGCTAACCTTGCTCAGAATGATGTTCTCCAGTTCCATCTATTTATTTGCGAATTGATAACATTTCATTCTTCTTCATGGCTGCATGTTTCCATAAATACCACATTTTCTTGATCCGTTCACCAATAGTGGGGCATCTTGGTTGTTTCCATAACTTGGCTATTGTGAATAGTGCTGCAATAAACATGGGTGTGCAAGTGCCTCTGGAGTAACCTGAGTTGCATTACTTTGGGTATATCCCCAGGAATGGAATTGCTGGATCATATGGCAGATCTAAGTTTAGATTTTTAAGAAGCCTCCAAATTTTTTTCCACAGTGGTTACACTAGCTTGCATTCCCACCAGCATTGTATCAGGGTTCCTTTTTCCCCACATTCTCACCAACACCTGTTGGTGGTGGTGTTTTTGATGATAGCTATTCTAACAGGGGTGAGGTGGTATCTTAGTGTGGTTTTGATTTGCATTTCCTTTATGGCTAGAGATGATGAACATTTTTTCATGTGTTTTTTGGCCATTTGAATTTCTTCCCTTGAGAAAGTTCTGTTTAGTTCAGTTGCCCATTTCTTTATTGGTTTATTGATTTAGGGAGAGTTTAGTTTTTAAGTTCTCTGTACATTATCGTTATCGGTCTTTTGTCTGATGTACAGCTGGGAAATATTTTCTCCTACTCTGTGGGTGGTCTCTTCAGTTTAGAGACCATTTCTTTTGTTGTGCTGAAGCTTTTTAGTTTTATGAAGTCCCATTTGTCCATCCTTTCTTTTAGCTGGTAAGCTGCTGGGGTTCTGTTGAGGAAGTTCTTGCCTATACTTATTACTTCCAGAGTGTTTCCTGCTCTTTCCTATACTAATTTCAGAGTTTCAGCTCTGATACTAAGGTCCTTGATCCATTTTAAGTTGATACTAGTACAGGGTGATAAACATGGATCTAGTTTCAGTTTTTTGCAGACAGATAACCACTTTTCCCAACAACATTTGTTGAAGATGCTGTCTTTTCTCCATCGTATATTTTCAGTGTCTTTGTCAAAAATAAGGTAGGCATTGTGTGGATTCATATCCGGGTCCTTTATTCTGTTCCACTGGTCTTCATGTCTGTTTTTGTGCCAGTACCATGTTGTTTTTATTGCTATTATTTTGTAACATAGTTTGAAATTGGGTATTGTGATACCTCTTATCATTGTTCTTTTTGCTGAGTTATTGCCTTGGCTATTCATGGTCTCTTGTTTTACTAAATGAACTTTAAGGTAGATTTTTTCAATCTCTGTGATGAATGTCATTGTGATTTTGATGGGAATTGCATTAAACATATAGATTGTTTTTGGTGGTATAGCCATTTTTACTATGCTGATTCTACCAATCCATGAGCATGACAGATCTCTCCACCTTCTGTAGTCTTCCTTGATATCTTTCTTCCGGGGTTTGTGGTTCTCCTTGTAGAAGTTATTCACATCCTTTGTTAAGTTTACTCCTAGGTATTTGATTTTTATGAGGCTATTGTAAATGGAATTGTTTCCATATCATCTTTCTCAGTTTGTTCATTATTGGTGTATAGAAAAGCTAATGATTTTTGTAGGTTGATTTTGTACCCTGCCACATTGCTGTAGCTGTTTATGGTGTCCAGGAGATTTTTGGTAGAGTTTTTTTGGGTCTTTAAGGTATAGGATCATATCGTCTGCAAATAGGGATATTTTTACAGTTCCTTTACCTATTTGTATTCCTTTTATTTCTTCTTCTTGCCTAATTGCTCTGCTAGGAATTCCAGTACTATGTTGAATAGGAGTGGGGATAGTGAGCACCATTGTCTCGTTCCTGATTTTAGGGGGAATGGTTTCAGTTTTTCACCATTAAGTATGATGTTGGCTGTAGGTTTTTCATATATAGCCTTTACAATGTTGAGGTACATTCATTCTATTCCTAGTTTTATTAGAGCTTTTATCATGAAGTGGTGTTGGATCTTGTCGAAGGCTTTTTCTGCATCTATTGAGATGATCAAGTGGTTTTTGTCTTTGCTTCTGTTAATGTGCTGTATTACATTTATAGATTTATGTATGTTGAACCACTCCTGCATCCGTGGGATGAAGCACTTGGTCATGGTGGATGAGCTTTCTGATGTGTTGTTGGATTTGATTTGCCATTATCTTATTGAGGATTTTTGCATTGATGTTCATTAACGAGATTGGCCTATAGTTCTCCCTTTTTGAGGTGTCTTTGTCTGGTTTTGGAATGAGTGTAATACTGGCTTATAAAATGAGTTAGGCAGAATTCCTTCCCTTTCTATTTTGTGGAACAGTTTAAGGAGGGTTGGTATCAGTTCTTCATTAAAGGTGTGATAGATTTCAGCAGAGAATCCATCAGGACCTGTACTTTTCTGTTTTGTGAGACTCTTGGTTGCTGCTTCAATTTCATTTTGTGTTATAGATCTATTCAGGTGATTAATGTCCTCTTAGTTCAATTTTGGATGGTTATAAGTATCTAGAAATCTGTCCACTTGTTCAAGATTTTCAAATTTATTATAATATACGTTCTCAAAGTAGTCTCTGATGATTTCCTGGACTTCCATGGTGTTTGTTGTTTTCTCCCTTTTTGCCTTTCTGATTTTTTCTGATTTGGGTTTTTTCTCTTCTCATTGTAGTCAGTTTTGCCAGGGGGTCTGTCAATCATTTATTTTTTCAAAGAACCAACTTTTTGTTTCATTGATTCTTTTTATGGTTTTTTTCTATTTCATTTATTTTGGCCCTTATTTTTATTATTTCTCTCATGCTTATTTTGGGATTGCTTATTCTTGTTTTTCTAGGAGCTTGAGATGAAGCATTAAGTCATTGATTTGAGATCTTTCTGTCCTTTCAATATATGCACTCATGGCTATAAACTTTCCTCTTAGGACTGCCTTTGCTGTGCCCCATAGGATCCGGTAGGTCATGTTTTCATTTTCATTAACTTCCAGGAACATTTTAATTTCCTCTTTATTTCAGCAATGACCCATTGATCATTGAGCAATGTGTTGTTCAACTTCCAACTGTTTACATGATTTTTACTAGTGTTTTTGTTGTTGAATTCTAGTTTTAATGCATTGTGATCAGACAGAATGCATGGAATTATTTCTATTTTCTTACATTTTCTGAGGCTTGCTTTCTGCCCTAAGATATGATCAGGAGAAGGTTCCATGGACTGCTGAGAAGAATGTATATTGTGTAGAAGTTGTATGAAATATTTTGTAGACATCAGCTAGGTACATTTGATCTAAGGTGTGATTTAGATCTAGGGTTTCTTCATTGATTTTTGTTTGGTTGACCTATCTATTGGTGATAGGGGGGTATTAAACTCTCCCAGTACCACTGTGTTGGAGTTTATTATGTTTTTAGGTCCTTCAGAGAATGTTTGATGAAATTGGGTGCATTGACATTGGGTGCATATAGGTTGATAATTGTTATTTCCTTTTGATGTCTTTCCCCTTTTATTAGTGTGGAATGTCCTTCTTTATCTTATTTGATCAATGTAGGTTTGAAGTCTACTTTGTCCGAGATAAATATTGCTACTCCTGCCTGTTTTCAGGAACCATTGGCTTGGTAAATTTTCTTCCAGCATTTCACCCTAAGCCAGTGCTTATTTCTGTCAATGAGATGGGTCTCCTGTAAACATCAGATTGTTGGATCTTCCTTTTTAATCCAATTTGCCAAATGGTGTCTTTTGATGGAGGGATTAAGTCCATTAACATTAAGTGTTAGCATTGATAGGTATGTGGTGATTCCTGTCATTTAATTGTTTAAGGGTTTGATTGTGTACAGCTAAATAAATGTTACTCTCTACTTTCTTGCCTTTTCTTCTCCTGTGGTTTGGCACTGCCTGTCCTTTCATGGTTTTGTATGCTTTCATTTTCTGTGTGCAGAATTCTTTGAAGAATCTTTTGTAGTGGTGGCTTGGTGGTTATATATTGTTTTAGCTTCTGCTTACCATGGAAGACTTTTATTGCTCCATCTATTTTGAGTGATAGTTTTGCTGGGTAGAGTATCCTAGGGTGGAAGTTATTTTTATTCAGCACCCAGAATACTCACTCCATGCTCTTCTTGCTTTTAAGGTTTCTATTGAGAAATCTGCTGTGATTTTGATGGGTTTACCTTTGTATGTTATTTGTTTTTCTCTGTTATAGACTTCAATATTCTTTTTCTATTCTCTGTGCTTGTTGTTTTAATGTACTATGTTGTGTGTAGTTCTATTTTGTTCAAGCCTTTTAGGTGTCCTGGTGGCTTCCTGTACCTGAACGGCCATAGTTTTCTCTAGATTTGGGAAGTTTTCTGTTATTATGTGTTGAATATATTATAAATTCCTTTTGCTTATACCTCTCCTCCTTCTTCAATGCCCATGATTCTCAGGTTTGGTCTTTTGATGGAGTCAGTGTGTTCTCTCATATTTCTTTCACAGGTTATAAGTTGTTTAAGTAATAGTTCTTCAGTTTTTCCTTTAAATTTCATTTCATCTTCAAGTTTGAGATTCTTTCTTCTGCTTGTTGTAGTCTGCTGGAGTGTCCTTCCATTGTGTTTTGGATTTCTGTTTCATTTTTTTTCTGAGGTTTTCCATATCATGGGTCACTTCCTCTTTAATATTGTCAATTTTTGTCCTTAATTCACTTATCTCTCTATTTATGTAGTCTCTGTCTCACTTGGTGTTTATTTAGGGCCCCTATTGGTTCACTTATTTGTTTTTGTGTCTTATATTCTTTATTTTTATGGTCTTAGAATTTCATGAGTGCCACCTGTATGTTTTGGTTGACCTTGTCTAGTAACATCTCCATTGATTTTTTTGCAGGATTTCATCTTTCAGGATGTTCTTGTGTGCTTTGTTGGTTTCCTTGGGATAGTTTATCTTTGTTTTGTTGGAGTCTGGTATTGATATCTGTTTTTGTCATTTCCCTCGGAATCCTATACTAATTTATTTTGGGGGGAGAGTGGTTTCTATCCCTTTTTGTCTTCCCATCATTCCACTTGGTGCTGTTTCTGTCCCTGGTCTGTGTGTAATTTAGTATTAGTTAACTTACAATAGTAAAACTAATGAAACCAAGAAAGAAAGAGAAAAAAGAAAAAGAAAAAAATAGAGAACCAAAGAAATCAACAGGGAGAGATGGTGGACAAACAAACACTTAGAAAAAAAAATTTCCAGGTTCAGGAACAATAGAATTTCAGTCTTAGTAGTTCTGATGTTATTTCTTCAGCATCCAATCCTGGTGATGGTATTTAAGCAGAAGCTCTGTCTTAGTCTCACCAAGTGAGGAGACTTGCCGGTATTTTTCCTGTCTTTCAGCAGCAGCTGCTTAGTCAGGTCTTCCCTCAGTGAGGTGTGGCTTGTCCTCATGTTCTGGAGATCAGCCCACTAGCCATCCTGCTTTGGAGTTGGGTTTTCATTGTGTTGGTTTATTGGGGGCTTGTTATTTTGCCTCACACCCTTTCTCTGGGGCAAAGTCAGATATCCATCAGCTGGCTCTCTGCTGTCAGTGTGTTAGGCTGGTTTGTGACTGTTTTTCAATTTTGTGACATCATTTGACTTTAAATGTAGCTCACTGGTTCACGAGATGGGCTTTGTGGACCCCTATTTCAGGCAGCAGCTCATCACCCACTGTCAGCCTGTCTGCCTTTCCAGACTTTGTTTACTTAAAGTTTACTGAAAGTTCCTGGGGAGATCAGCTTTGTGCTCCTCCCGCCTTCTTGGTGCACTCAGAGTTCCCATCCCCCTCTGCTGTATGTTCCTTTTCAGTTCCTTGTTTATTATTCAGTTTTGTGTGGGGGTGGGTAGGGATCATTCTGTCCAGGGAGCTATGCTGGTTTATCCCAGGGGTGGCTGTGGGAATACCACAGGCCGGTTATTTGCTCACCTGTTGGTCTGTGTCTCACAAGCAGGTTGGGAGCCCACATCTGGTGGTGTGGGAGCCCTCCTGATTTCTCATTGTAACATGTACAGGCTCAGGGTTCAGGGTTTTGGAGTTTTGCTTCTTCTTGGTGGTTTTTTTCTGCGAATTGTGGCTCCAGTGTGTCAGCAAAATTTTTGATTTACCAAGTGCACGCTGTCTGCTTCGTCCCTCTAGTTGCCATCTTGGATTCTCCAATGTCTTTCTTTAGTTACTTGTCAGTCACGTCCTTTGATAAATTTATTGCTAGGTATTTTAATTTTTTTGAAGCTATTGTGAATGATATTGTTTTCCTGATTTCTTTCTCAGGCTGTTCATTGTTTGTATGTAGAAATGCTTCTGATTTTTGTACATTGATTTTGTATCATGCTACTTTGCTGAAAGTATTTGTGTGCAAGAAATCACTATAAGAAATATAATGGGGTCACTATTACATGTGAGTCAGAATTTTTTAAATCTCCCTGTGCACTAATTCATTTCACACTTAAAGTTTTTGAATAGGCCCAAGCTTCTGAAATTATAACAAACTTTCCAAATATGCATAGCTGCTTTCTTATCCACAGTTCTGGTAAAGGACAGATCCATGATTTCAGTAATGAAGAGCATAAGAGTAATAGCCTTTTCACATGAGTTTGGCCAGTTAGTGCATCCATCAATATTTGTATTTATTTTCAGGTATCCAATTAATCTTCTCCAGAACTTTATTCTACTTACATAAATAGCTAGCCAGTCACAGTTGAATCATCATAATATATATCTAAATCAACAAAATAAAATAATTCCAATAAAAAGGATCAAAGACTTTATCCCTCTAGTTGGATTTTGCTTCATGCAATAATTGTCCAGGTCATTAGAACTGAACTCAGTGACTCAGTGGGGGTAATGGATTCAACCATTGTGATACTCTGCACAACAAACAATGAAGACAAGAGAGAGAACAAAAAAAATGTCCAAAATTAAGAACTATGTTGTTCTACCATCTAAGCTTCTTCTCTATTATGAATTAAGCAACTTTCAAATGCTGAATCAGGATGCTGATCATTCCTTTAGAGCACAAAACACAACTAAAGATAATTAATTAATTAATTAATTATCTAATTTCCCTGTGTTTCACCACCTAAGAAAAAAACAAAAACAGACAAACTCCACGAGGGTGGCGATTATGAATGTCTTCTGCCTTCAGAGCCAATCAGTGTAACTGGCACTGCATAGGCCTCAAAAAAAAACTTTGTAGTGAATTTTTGAATGTGAAGTATTTGAGCACATACTAACATACATTTTTCACTTGTTCATTCGTTCATTCATTCAATTAACAGATACTGAGAACTTCTTGTCTAGCACACCACAGTAGGGAAGCAAAAATAGACAAATTAAACATGACGGTACCTACCTTCTGCTCAGTGAAATGAACTTTAAGTGATCATTTGTACAATTAGATACTTAAATACAGTTTTAAAACACTACAAAGAAGAAATATAGTTTACTATGAAAACATACTACTTGATCCAAGCTGTGTGAGAAGCATTCTCTTCCAAAGTGACACAGGAAGAAATATATAAGGAATGAAGGGTAATTAATTTGACATGTGAATTTGTGCAAGTCATGCAATCTGCCCAAGGCTCTATCATCTAGCTTTTAGGATGGATAAGGTAAAATCTTTGGTAATGATCATTAGAGCCAAGAAAACTCATATTCCTTTTCTGTAGTACTTTCCACTTAGGTTAATCTTTACTAATTTTCCAAGATTTGCCAAAATCAGTGAATTCACTCTCTATGAAGTTCACATAGAGCTAGGTTGAATGTCCCATCAATATCATCTTCATTTTCAGAATGCAGACCTCCTTCTCTGTGCCCTCAAAGTATCCTGCCCTTAATCTACCATGAAACTCTACTCTGTGCACTGTGAATCTTCATGAGTATGTTTATCTCACTGATTAGATTGTATAGTCTTCAAGGGGAACCTGTAGTCTCACAAATCTGTGTGAATCCCTGGCACTGAGCACATGCTAGGTACTCAATAAACATTAGTTTGATGAATGGATGAAATCAGGTATATTAACTCTGTAACTCACAGAACACACATTAGCATCTTTAACACTGATAATTGTGTATCTCTCACAGTAGAATGGGAAATAAAACCCCGACAGCCAGATGGAGATTTGAAAGTATGTGAACAGGTGGTACTAAGCTTGAGGATGGCCGAAAGCTCCTTTACGAGGAGGCAGCACTGAGCAGCTAGATGTAGATTGTTTTTAGCTCAACTTGTGGCAGGACCAGAGCTCTTTTTTTAGGAGACCCTGCAAAAGCACATTTCAGTGTAAGACAATTGGCTACTCAGGACATTGCCACTGCACAGCTCTTACTCCTACTTTGTAGCTCTAGCCTTAGAGCACGTAGATTTCATTTCCGTAAAAAATAATGATTCAGACAGCATTTTGGGGCACCAAACTATTTGTTCAGGCATAAAAGAGCATCATAAAGACTAGAACTGTTATTTTTCACATTCCAATAAGCATAGCATCAATTAAAAGCTCAAGGCCAAGAAGCTCAGCCAAGTTTCCATCCAGAACCCTTTTGGCATTATTATAATCACATTCAGGAAGTATATACCTATTATGGCTTGTCCTTGCTTTGGCCAGAATCCCTGATTTCTAGGGCTTTATAACACTTAAAAATTCCATCTGGTGACTACTATGTGCTGAGGAATTCTTGGAGGCAGGGGTAATGTTTGAGACTCCAAGACACACATGTATATGAGGAGAAACACATATACACAAACTCAGACAGGGACATGCACATGTGCACACACACATGAACACACCATATGCCACACTCAGTCTAAAGTTTGATGATTGCTTGTTTAAGCTTCTGGGTTACAGCTTGAATGTTTCCCTCCAAAATTCATATGTTGAAGTCCTAGCTCCCAGAATTTCAGAATGTGCCTTATTGGGAAATAGAGTCATGGCAAATAAAGGGAAATGTTGAACAAAGACCTATATAGAGAAAGAGGACCATGTCAAGACCGGAGCTAAGCTGCAGAAACCAAGGAACTAACAGAAGTTAGGAGAAGGCCTAGTGCTTTCAGAGGAAATGTGTCCCTACTGACACTTAAATCTCAGACCTGTTACTTTCAGAAAGAGGAGACAACATATTTCTGTTTTTTAATCCACTCAGTTTTTGGTACTTTGTTAGAGCAACCCCAGGAAGCTGATATATTTTAGTTTCTCATCTGTATGATGGATACTGTAAAACCTTAACACCAGTGTTGCTCAATTCAATGATAGTGTGTATTGAAAAAGCTCTTTGAACTTCAAAGTTCAGTGAATAGCACATTCATAGAAGCACAAAGATGTAAGTCATACCAGAGGCCTTTGCACAACCCAAACTATATTGGGTTTTCAAGCAAGTCTGAACCCCAGGTTTCTTATTTCAAGAGTGAGGTGTGGAGTCTACATCTGTACTGTCTAATACAGCTGCCACTTGTCAAAGGGGAGCCTTGAAATCTCCCTGGTTCAAAGTGAGATGTTACATTCACAGTGTAAAACACATGCCAGATTTCAAAGACAGTCTGAATAAGGGAAACCAAAAGTTCTCATTAAAAGAGGAAGTGAATTTGATCAAAGTACATTAAATATTTGTGTAGAAATATCACAATGAAATCCCTTTGTACAATTATTATACACTAATAAAAAAGGCAAAGTTCTCCTTACTAGTTTTTATATTGAAAAGTTAATAGCTAACCTATAGTGAGTTGAAGAAAGTATATAATTAACATTTTAAAATTTTCACCTGCTTTTTTTCACTTTTTAAAACAATGAGGCCACGAGAAAATTTAGCATTGCTTACACATGTTCTATTTGGATTGGACAGTACAAGTTGAAAGGTAAAATATGGTCCTAAATTTTCCTGAACTCACATACCATTTTCTATCTTGGCTACATGTTGGTTATAACACAAAGTTTTCCTTTAGTTCATCAGAGCAGAGCGGATTCTACCAGCTGCACCCACATCATCAGGGGAGGTTTGAAAAATTCAGGCCTTTGACCTTTTTCTGCTTGTGTCCCACCCCCACCCACTTAACTTAAGATCCCCACTAATCCAACTAGGGTTGGGAGCCCAGATTTCAATTCAAAGTCAGGTTAGGAAGCTGGTGACCTTTGCTTTCAAATGAGGAGTTAATTCTTGAAAAATGACTTCTTATAGGCCAAACAGAAAATATGGACATTCTGCCTTTGAAATCATACAGATGACCATTAAATTTCTATCTTGTCACTTGCTGTCCCAAGGAAGAATTTACCGAAAGCTTATTGAGGGCCAAGCTTTATCCCAGTGGTAAAAATACAGATAAGATGAAGTTAGCTGTTTGGAGACTCAAATTCAATTTGGGAAATATTTACTTCTAGGGCCACAATAAATGTTGACTGACATTCCATATGAAAAGTGCAGTTTTGTATATGAACATGAAATTTCCTAGCAGGGTTATCACCCCAAAGGACACTTCACATAAAATTTCTTTGTGCTATGCCTAGCATATAGGAGTTTTTCAGTAATTCAATCCTTTCTTCCTCATAAGTGAGCCTTTTGATATCCTACAATATCTCCAAAAATATTCCCTTTAGATGTTTGAAAATTAAAATCCAGGAAGACACATGATATCTACATCCCATCACACAATCGTGTGGGGGCAGAAAAGAAAGAGCAGACTACATTGTAGGGATGCTTCAGTCTCATGGATAAAAGAACTTACCCATATAACACAGGACTCAGTCAAGTGAAGCTATAGGGATGAGGTCCAGCACTTAGTGATGGGTTGCCCTGAGGTAGACAGGATGCCACTGGGCAGGGCTTGGCACAGAACAAGAATGTAATCCTCACACTCCGAATGCACAGGGAATTTAGGACCCACTAAACCCTAAAAAAAGGAAATAAGTCGTTATTCTTGATCCTTCTAGACATTTCCTTTAGGCATTTCTTTATACAAGGCTTTCTTTTCACCTTACTAGGATGAAAACAGGATTTAAGGAACAGAGAGAGTGAATCTCAGTTAACTGTAGCTTACTGCCAAGAAACCAATATTTACACCACAGATATACTTCTTTAAAGTCTTCTTCACAGTTTATATTTTTTAATTATCATATCATAGTTTATTAGTAGTTTTACTCTTAGTATATTATATACAGTTATATAATTAATATAATATGAATTAGCTCATGTCATAAAATGCTTTTTAAAATATCATGTGTAATGAAACATTTCATTATGCATATTCCATAATTTAGCTAACACTTTAGTGACTACTATTTCATAATGAAAACACATATTAGAGTATAAATATGAGTGATATGAATATCTTTAGTCAGAAATATTTGTTCCCATTGCTGGAAACTTCTTTAGATTGGATCAGTAAACATAAACATTTTAAGGATGTGCACTGTATATTGTCAAACTGCTGTTTAAGAATGTTCAGAGCACCGCAGTCACACTAAGTAAGCAAAAATACACATTTCAGCTTTGCCTCCTTAGGCTTAACATTGCTAATTAGAAATGTAAAGAATGAGATCCAAATTTTGTTGTTTGAGCTTTTTTTTGATAATAACTGAGAAACAACTTAAGAAATTTTTATTAGGTAATTTACTTTTTTTTTAAAGAAAGGCCACTGCCCATTTCATTGCTATGCCAGGAACTCTCAATTGCTACTTCTTACACTTTTTTTCCTACAAGGTTTAGAAAAATTCATGAAATTATCTTCTTCCTTTCTCATGATACTTTTCTTTTTTAATGTGTATTTCAGTTTATTCAGTTGGAAATCATTTTTGTGAGAAATTATCCATATCAAAAAGCCATTTCTTATATCAAGACATTTACAGATTATACTGGAATAAAAGAATGCCATAATTTACCATATATAAGAGGTTTGATAAATTGCTCAGCTTTTTCTTACAGTGAAATTCTATGTGGTCTTAAGCTCATTTCTGATGTTAAGAATCAGAAAAATGCTTATAAAGTAGTATTGATTGTTAGAAACAATTTAAACATTTATTTTAAAATCCCTCTTTTATTAAGGGATTTAAAGTGCCAACTATACAAGAAGCTGAGATATAAAAATGTATATATATGTAGATTCAAAAATGTTACAATTGATTGTTACTGGGTTTTAAGGAACCTATTGATTTTCTGACTATTGATTTATTTTCTACTTTTCAGTATTTTTCAAGTTTTCTATAAGGTAAATTTATGACTTACAAAATAAAAATGAAGTTATAATTCAGAATGGTTTTAATTGAGTATAAATATTTATATAAATTATATAAATAATTATATAAATTGAATGTTGCATTTTCCATTAATGCTTTAATAATGATAAGCTCCAAACATTTCCTTATTGTTTTTCTTTCTTATTCCTTTCAGGAATAAAAGAAAATAAATAAATAATAGTTTCCTGGAAACAGTGCTTCAAATGCCTGAGGTTATTCAGACATCTGTTGCTACCTCCTCCCAAACTAGCCACCCAGTTGCATTGAGTTGTTTGATTTCCTATAAATTTGCTGAATCTCTTCATCCAATTCATGCTTTGATATATGAAGATCTGTTGCTTTACAATGCATTCCTTCCTCTCCCTTTTTCTCTAGAGTTTTTTTTGACAATATTCTCTCAAGATGTTTCTCTTGACCTCCATGCACACTCTCCTTCTGCTTCCTTTCTTCTACGTCTAGTGCCTTGTAATGCCATTATTTGTCTCTCCTTCTAATTCATGAGCTTCCTGTGGGCAGCATCTGATCTTATTTACCCTATGCAGGGCATGATTCTTATTCAATTTGTAAGAGCCAATGCACTGTGTATATAGATTTTCTTTTTTCTTTATCAGACTTTTTTTTTTATCATTATGCTTAGTGGGGATACAATGTAGCATTTATAAAAGTTCTTACAATATATCAATTATATCATACTTGAATTTACTCCCTGCACTGTTCTCCTTTATCTTCCCTTCCCCTCCCAAGTATATAGATGTTTTACTTGGATACATAACATTGATATTTCAGCGAACATTAAAATAAAAAAGCAATATAATTTCTATATTAAAAGAATATAATAGCTGTTATTTCTTCAAACATTAAATGCAGAACTACCATATGATGCACTAATTCTACCCTTAGGCATAAGCCAAGAAAACAAATGCTATCTTCATGAAAACATATATATTAAAATTCATTGTGGCATTATAACTCAAATATCCATCACCTGAGTGGTGGACAAACAATTGTAGAACATTCATGTGATTGAAATATCTTTTGGCAATAAAAGGAAAGAAGTATTGATAAACATGACAACATAGATGAGTCTCAACAATATCTTGCTAAATGAAAGATGACAGACCCAAACGATCACATGGTATGTTAAATGTCCAGAGCAAGTAAATCTACAGAGATAGAAAAGACATTGATGACTAGGATGCATAGCTATTTCTGAACAGGAGAGGGAGGAGCTGCTATTGGATGTATTTCTTTTTGGGGATGATGAAAATTTTCTAAAATTATGATAATATAATTATGGTAAAAGACTGTGGTTTGGTCATAAACCTCTATAAATATACTAAAAGCCACAAATAGAACACTATGAATGGATGGACTTTGTGGCATGAAAATTGTTCCTCAAAAAGATGTTTACAGTAGTCCCTCTTTATCCAAAAGAGATATAATCTTAAGAGCCCTTGTATATGCCTTAAACTGTGGATGGTAATGAATCTTTACAGTTTTCCTATACATACATGTTGATGACAAAGCTTAATGTGTGAATTAAGTACAATAAGAGATTATCAACCCAACTAATAATAAAATAGAACAATTATTATAGCAATTGATTTTAACACAACAGATTAACAATCTAATTTAACTATAGATTTTATAGCAACAATAGATTTTAACAACTCAACATATGATCTTTTTTATTTCCTTATTAAGGAACACAATAACATTTAGAGTCACCTGTTATAATTACTATTTGGTAATATTTTAAAACTATTTTTACATTGTGAAGCATCCAACTAACTGACCATATCAGATAATCCCAAGGTCAAAGCAGGCTCATTCATTCAGCTACACCAAAGTGGCTATATCAGAATGTTCTTCTTTCCCACCTCCTTTCAGTCCCCCAGGACTTAGTGGTCAGTGGTTTGCTCCTCTGACATACAGTAGACCCATTTTTTATGACTCTTGTTGTAGTTTTAGTATTATTAGATTTCGCATGTGCTTCACCTACATAGTGAGACACACTAAACTATGAGTCCATAGACCATAATAGATTTATCATAGAATTATGTCTTCTAAATGTCACCTGAAAAACAGAAGAGGTAAGTTTTATGTTTACCAAATAGAATTTTTTAAGTCAAAAAGTAAAAGAGGATACCAAGCTAACTTTAAAAGTGTGTGCTTTCTACCTCCATCCCCAGGAAGAAGTTAAGCAAGTTCTTTGGTATCCTTCAAAAACCACCTTCAAAATAAAACATTAGAATCTATGATAAAATGTCAAGTTGAACTCACTCCACAGCATGATAAGCATGCACTGGAGAACTGAAAAAAAAAGAAGGAGAATTTTTTAGTCATGGGAAACCAAATATTGTAGATAGATGATTTGATTTTACCTGAATGAAGTCAGGGGCTAGGCAAATGGATCTTGGAAGATTTTTCTTGCAGGGTCTGGTAAACCTGAAATTTACTAGCAAGCTTGGTGTCATGTCTTTCTATAGGATCAGGGCTATGTTTCCACATGCTAAACTTCTACCAGCTGCCAGAAAAATGGCAATCACAGAAATCACTGGAAGACAATGGTCCCTATGAGGCCCACATGTTTATTTCTCCTAAATTAAAATGCTCAAACTTCAGAGTCACTCTCATCCTCTGTATTTATGGTTTCTTCTGCCTTGAAGCAAATGCCGTGAGTGTCATGATAAATCAGCTGAAAGCCTGTCTCATTTACTGGCAGACCCTGTAAATTTCTGAGCTGTGCTTTTGTTCTGATTTATAATGTTCAACACTATCAAAGACATGCAAAGTGTCTGCAAGACCTTTTCTCCTCAGTTGAACAGAGGCCATGGAGCCCTGACCTTTCATTCTCCTCAGAATATCACAAAGTAGTGGTAAAGAAGAGCACCAGGCACTTCCTAGTGAGGAAGAAGTGCTTGTCTTCCCAGTCAAGACCTTCCCCTAAGATGGGGCAGATGGTGCACAACCTTGTCAGGATAGGCCCAATGTCAAGAATGAAGACTGCAACCCATAGTGACTATGAATAGCACAAGTCCTGAATGAAGAGTCCCCTTCCATTTAGGACAAAATCCCCATGTCAGTGTTCTGTGGAAAGCATTCTTTTATTAAGCAACATGCCCTTTTTGTGCTAGTACTCTTGTAGAAGCAGAAGAAAAAGAAACAATGTAACAGAGGAATTCCTTGACTTCTTGAAACTTAGATTCTAATGCTTCAGAACAACACAGATAGGGAGAGTAATCTAAGTGGCACAACAAAGTTTTGAAGCTATATCTCCATAGCTTTCCAAAAATGAAATACTTAGCCCTTAAATTCTGGGTTTTTTTCTAACTTCAAGAATTTTTCTCTGAACATGTATGGTTCCAAGTCTCTACATACCCTGTTTATGAGATCTCAATATTCATATATGAATTCTCAATTTTATCATACCCTTCATATTTGTGTTCTGTAATTGAATATTCATCAATAGTCTAGCCCAAAGCAGCACAGAAATTCACCTACTCAAAGGGTAGACTCATCCTCCTACGAAGTAACTGTTTGCTCTAAGGAATCTAGAAAACAAAGCTGAGTGGGAAAATTAAGAGCTCACCTTTTCCCCATTTGTCAGACAGTGTGAACTTTGATTCTAGGTGTTTATTTAAAAGGCTGGAAGATAAAACTATTAGAATCTGGTTTGAAGAAAAGTGGAGAAGCTGGGTTTGTATCTCAGGAGTGACTGTCCCAGCAAGGTTGATTGATAATGGGGAACCTAACACCTAGGGGCCCTGGAAGCTGAGCTTTACCCAATCCCTCAGTAAAGAGGAACCAGAACTCTGAAAGAGAATTAGAAACTCAAACCCAAGTACACCAAAAGCAAGTCATGAATAAGAAAATCTATCATAGACATTTGTACACTAAGAGAGGAAAGACCAAGTAGTGAAGAAAAGAACTAGGGATTAGGCATTAAAGAGGTGAAAGGAAGACACTCAGCACTTACTTCTCCCACATTAGATATTGAACGCTTTCACATATAATACTTCATTTAACATTCACAGTAAGTTTTATGAAATGGATCTCTTTAAGACTCGTTTTGAGAAAGAATGACAACTCCCCAAGAATCTAAGAGGTGAACCACCATACATTAAATACAAAGGTGATAACCAGAGAGCCAGAATTAGAACCCATGTCTCTTTGATGAAAGAGAATCACAATCTGCCATCTCTAACTTCATCATCAGAGCAGAAAAACAACATTGATAATTTACATAAGGAATTTTCTTTCTTTTAAATTATCATATTATTGTTGTACTATACTGTACATATTACTTGACTAGATATTCTTTCTCTCTCTCTCTCTCTGTCTCTCTCTCTCTCTCCTTCCTCTCTCTCTTATTCACTCTTTATCCTAGTCTGATGGAACACTAAATGATTTAACTTATTAGAAAATCACAATGAAAGATGCAAATTACTACTTAATGTTCATAATTTTATAACTATAAGAACCAACTTATCAAAACTTTTTAAAGTAAATATTAATTGGTTTTCTGAGTTTATTTCTGCTAGGTTAGCATTGACAGTATAGCTCTTGACTCCAAGGATTCAGAGTGCCTTGAAGGTGGGAGGTACAAGTGAAGATATTATATAATTACCAGACTTTTAACTGGTCTGGTATCTTAAACCTAGGGAGAATCTTCATATTAAAATCTCTTAAATGTTGTTTCCTATACATTATTACTTAAATCTTCCTAAACTATCAATAATCTTAGTGTGACTTTTATTAACCTTTTCTCTAAAATTGAGAAAGCTGTAACCCAGGAAAGATATTTGTCCAAATCCTCTTCTAATAGTGAGCAAGCCTGTGCTTATTCATCCCCTAGATGAGTTTGAATTCAAAGCCATTCTTTTTCCTGAGTATGACTCTTTGTTCACTAGAGATGCATTACAAAACTTTAATTAAGCTGTGAATATGGGCAGTAATGTGTGTAGTGGATGTATATGCACGAGTGAATATGCATCCCCATAGGTGACTCAGTTATGAATATCACTTGGAGATCACGCACTGGATGCACTTACCCCTAGACCAAACTACAGCAGCACTGCGTGGTTGACATTCATTCAAATCAAAGCCCTGATGACCCTTCAGCTACATCATAATGATACTCAAAGGATAAATGCACACAAACAAATACCTAAGATTGATTTTCAGGGCCACTGTTTTAGACCTGGTAAAATTATGTTACTTAAGTCTATGGTATTGATTGACTCATTTATATTTTTCTTTCTTTTTTCCTTGACCTGACTTCTTTCTCTTTCCATTTTGTAAAATCATTTATATATATATATATATATATATATACAAAACATATATAACATTCATATATATATATATGTATTCATATATAACATTACATAACTTATACATAAATGATTTGACTCACTGGAAGAACATAAGAAGTGGAGGGCATGAATATGTACATTCTACTACATTCTATGTGCATTCCAGAAACTGTTGCAGGTATTTGGAATGCATTAATGACTAGAAGAGACATAAATCCCCACCCTTGTGGAACTTACTTTCTTGCAGGAGGCATGAGAGAATTAACAACAAAAATGACAAATCACATAATATGTTAGGAGTTAAAAGTGTTATGGAAAGTCAGACCACAAGGGGAATCAGAAGAGATATGGATGTGGTGCAAGTCACATGTTTAGTTGGGGTTGTCAAGGTAGGCCTCTTTAAGAAATGGAAATTTGAGCAAATACATAGAGAAAAAGAGGGAAATGGCCATTTCGATATTGAGGAGGAAAGTTTCCAGGAAGAGGAAAGAGTCAATGCATGAGTATACTTGACACATTCAATGAATAGCAAGGTAGTATGTGCACATGTCTGGAAGAGACAAAAGGGAAGGAAGTAGAAGGTAAGGTCAGAGGAGGATTAAGTCTACAAGTCATGCTGGAAGAATTTGGACCAGGAATGACTTCACTGGACATTTTACAAGAATCATTCCAGCTTCTGTGTTTAGAGTAGATCATATGGTAGAAAGATTAGAAGCATAGAGCCAGTTTGAACCCTAACTTCAGAAATTCAGGCAACAGATAAAATTGGCTTGGGTCAGAATGATAGAAGAGGAAGTGCTGATAATTTTTCAGATGCTGAATATGTTCTCAATGTTAATCCATAAAGATTTCCTGACACTTCAGATGTGGGATATAAGTGAAAAAATAGTTGAGAAAGATATCTAGGTTTTAGGATGAGCACATTGAAAGAAAATGTTATCACTAATTAAAATTGAGATGGTTGCCAGTGCAGATTTGGGGTTGGAAGGAGGAGCTGAATCAAAAGCTCTGCTTGGATATGTTGAGTTTGAGATACCTATTAGATGTCTAAGTGGAAAGTTCACATAGGCCATTGTTTATACATATCTAGACTTTAATAGAGAGTCTAAATGCTAGATAAAGTAAGGGCACAGATATACATTTGGAATTGATTAGAATATAGACATCATATAAATTCTGAATTAATGAAATCACCAAAGAAGAAAGTCAATTAAAGAGAAGGAAGTCATCTTCTGGAAAATCCAGCATTTGAAATTTGAGCAAAGGAGAGAGAACAACCAAATAATACATTGTTTTATAGAAGTTAAGTGAGGACACTACTCATAAAAAAAAGATTTTGTACCTTTACCTATAAGTTGAAGAATTTGAGGGAGACTTTGCATTTGATAACACAAGAGGGATTTTTCACAATAAAGGTAGCAGATTTAATGGAGTTAGATGAATCTAAACTAGGCAGGAGAAAAAAAGAGTGAAAGAGAGGTGAGTAAGTGGTCACTTGAGTGGTCAGCTCTTTGTGGTTAAGATAGGCTAAGGTAAGAACTATAAACTTTAAAGTCAGTGTTCTATACCTTAACTCAAATAATGATTCTGTTTCTGTATTACCATTTGAATGTTGGAAGAATTGTTTTATATTGTTAAGCCCTAGGGTGGTTTTTTTTTTTTTTTCCATTTGGAGGATGCACTTATCACTAGCACCTACTTTACAGGTGCTTTGTGAAAATTAAAGTAAGTAATACTTCTTAGCAAAGGACCTGTGTATAGTAGGCTTTCAATATGTTAACTATTATTTTATTAAAGTCATTCACATTAATAAACTCTTTAGACCTTCTATTCTTAAGGGAAGCCCAGAATTGGGTGCTATTAGAGTAGATAGTTTTGAATGCAATTCTAATTCTTCTTTTCACAAATATATATGCAGAATGTTATTCAAACACCCTGTCTCACATTACTTGAAGTAGAAATAGCAGTATTCATGGTATACAAATTCATAACTGTTTTTAAACTGTTATAACTGGTTTTGATATTAAGACTTGCTATAGCATTAATTTTCATGGTCCTGAAAACATTTTTAAAAAGAATTCACCTGTATAATCATTTAGATCAAAGAAATAGTCCTTTTGGGAGAGTTTTAGAATCACAGAGGTTAGAATTCTATCCATAAACTAGTCAACTGCCAGATTATTCAAATTGTCATTGAACCATCACTTTTTAAATAACTATATACTTGGTTGCTTGGAAACAACTTCTCTGTACCTGCCTTTGAGTTCACAATGTTTCTGATCCAGAACTTTACATAAGGGTCAAATACCATTTATTTCCATATGATGAGTGAATCTAAAATGTCAGTAAGTGCAACCAAGGAACATCATAGAGTGATCCCCAGAGCCTCTGAGCAATGTAGACTAGATTGCAATCCAGTAACTGAACCACTTCATTGTCAAAAAGGAAAAAAAACAAAAAGGACCTGAGTAAATGTAAGCACCTCCAAGCCTAATTTTAAAGGCAAAGTTAAAAAAACCAATGGTTACTTATTCAAAAACAAGATTTTATTACATTTTATTTTCCTGTCTTATCCTGTAAGAAAAGCAATCTTTTCTATCAAAGTATATGTCACCCTCTTAGATTACTTAAAATTCCTCAGGACACCATCTTAGGTGACTTGTGTTGTTTAACGGGTTCCTGCTTCTTCTTCCAAATTCTTGTACAGCCCCATTGCCTGAGAAAATTGCCCATCAAATTGCATGCCTTAACCCATCCCCCAAGCCTTTTAGCCAATCGAGGAAGATTGTGAACCTTTGACCTGGACAAATCCCAGGTAAGGGCCAGGTACAACTGCATCAAGGATAGAAGGAGAAGCCACTGTCAGCCATTTTGTGCTGGAGTCTGCTAAGCTGGAGTGAGCACATGCTTGAACACTTTTGATCAAAGGGAATTGCCTTGTCAAGATTTCTCTGTCTCTTGTGTGTCTGTTTTCAGCACCGGAGGGTCTTTAATTCCAACAATTTGGGGATTCAGTCCAGGATTTTACATTCTGTCCAGGAAGGGGGTCCCAGCCCTTCCCCTGAGAGACACATCCTGTTGCCTGGTTGCAGCAGCCCTGAGGTTTGGCTGAGGGCAACAACTCTCCAAATCTGTGAATGAATTCGGACTCCAGAATTTCTTGACAACATGGGTTGTCAAGAACAGACTACAATGAAAGAAAAGTACTGGGATGACCAACTGTCTTGGTGGTCAGTATAGTGGAGACTATGTGATGTGCAAATGAGACATGTTGGGTGACATGAAGGGAAAGTGGAGTTCTGATCCACATTCCAAGGTGACTTCATACTGTTTAAGGTAGAATCTAATTCCACTTGGAAATAATTTTATTCTTGACTCTAATCCAGGTCAGGAGTTTATACTGACCCAGCTACTAAGAGATACTTCAAGGTCCCAAGAGGGATGTGGCCAAAGATGGACAAAGTGAAAGAGAATAACAGTACAAGAAACCTCCAAGGCAAAAGGGGGGTTTGAACTTCTGGTAGACAGAGCACAGTCAACCAGAAGGGGGAAATGGGAAATAAAGGCAGGGAGGCCCACAAACAAAGTCCAGGATTAAAATACCCTCTGAGAGCTCCCTAGGAAAGATGTTAAAATATTGGGATGATAGCCCCCATACTAAAGGAAAAAAGAAACAAATAATGGTCAAATACTGTTGCTTTATCTGGACCCAAGAACTGATCTAAAAGCCTTTGGTTTTTTAGGCCAAAATTTGGATTGACAAGGACTGGGTCTGCCAACTATTAATTCAGCATGTAAACAACAAGAGCCCAGTCACCCAAGAGGAGATGCAATATGCCCTCTGTTGGAGACAGAGTCCCATAGTCCTGCTTCCACTTGAAGAAACAAAACAAAATAAAACAAAACAAACCCCAAACTCCTTCTAACTGGGATTTACTCTCCTCGCTGGCTCCCCGCTTATTACCCTGCTGTTCCTCCAGCTCAGGCACCAGAGCCGGCCCCCACATCACCCCCCAGGCTCCTGCTTCCCCACCTCCTCCTTCCAGCCCTTCCATCTCTGCCTCCCTTCAGCTTCCTGCCCCTTCCTTCCCTACCTGAAACCTCTCCCTACCACAACTTCAAAGGGAGTTAGAACAATGTCATCCAGACATTGAGAATCTACCATTTGCTCAGTCTGAAGAAGAAAAACCCCACTCCCTCTTTCCTCTCAGGGAGGTTTCCCTTGTAGGAGGTGAAATTGTGTTTGTAAATGCTCCTCTTACCAACTCTGAGGTCCAAACTTTTTAAAAGGAGTTGTGGCCCCTTCTCAAGGATCCCTTTGGGGTCTTGGAACAGGTTGATCAATTTCTGGTACCACTTGGGCTGAGTTAATGTCTATTTTGGGAATTCTCCTCTTGGGATAAGAAAAAGCCATGATCTGTAGAGTGGCAATGGCTATCTGAGAGCAGCTTTATCTGGACTCAAGAACCGATCTAATAGCCTTTGGTTTTTTAGGCCAAAATTTGGATCTGACAAGGACTGGGTCTGCCAACTATTAATTCAACATGTCCTGGACACTGAGAAAATATGAGAGACTTGAGGGATTTAATAATAAGGGGATAATCAAGAGGAGGTGATCAACACAACCATTAGCATTATAAATTTCCTGGGAAGCCAGAGATTTTGTATTTCAAAGAATAAGGTATAATTTGCTGAGACTGAAGTAAAATATCTGTCACATTTGATCAGTAAGGGCCAATGAAGGATTGGTCCAGAAAGAATAGAAGGAATTACTGGTCTCCCACTCCCAGGAACAAAACAAGAATTAAGTTCCTTGGTTTAGTGGGATACTGCCCTTAAAACTAAATCTTTATATCTCAAATTGACTCAAAAGGGACCAGACCCCCTCCTTTGGACTACCAAGGAGATAAAACAAGTAGATGAGCTAAAATAAGCCCTTATCACAGCCCTGTTGCTAGCCTTGCCCTCTCTTGAACAGCCTTCTCACCTCTTTGTAAATGTAAACAAAAACACAGGGGTCAACATCAACTTGTGGTCTTCTTATCTAAATTCTTAGATCCTGTCACCTGAAGGTTGGTCTGAGTGCATTCAGGTTATTACCTGTATGCTATTGCGCTACAGCCCTGGAACCGAAGAAAGTAGAAAAGTCACCTTTGGGGAAAGTCTAGATATTAGCACTCCCATCAAGTCAGAAAGATCTTAAACCAAAAAGTGGGTAGATGGCTGACAGATTCCAGGACCCTAAAATAAGGGGTTATCTTACTAGAAAAGGATGACCCGAATTTAACTACTGATGAAGCCCTAAATCTAGCCACTTTCTTGGAAGGGAAAGCAGGAGGGAGGAGCCCTGAACATAAATGGCTAGGTATTATTGAATACCAAACCAAAGTAATACCAGACCTCAGGGAAAATCCTTTCCAGACCAGTCTCCATTTCTTTGTGTGTGGACCCTCTTGGGTAATTGAGGGAAAAAAAAAGACATAATGGGTAAGCCTTCTCAAACCAACTCCTCAACTGGTCAGCACAGACTTGCAAGTTGAGCCCTAAATCAGACTCTTAAAAATCAGCTCGCTATTTTCATCTGGTCTTAGAGACCAGATTACCTTGGATTAAATGCCTTCCCAGCACTACTCAGGATTAGGACAGCCCCTTGGAAGGACATTAACCTCTCCCCTTATGAAATGCTTAATGAGCTTCCTTACCTTAGCTCTGTTACTGATGTGCCTACCTTTGAAACCAAAGACTATTTCCTCAAAAATTACATACTTAAATTGTTCTCTACCTTATTTTCTCTTAGGAAAAAGGGGTTGTTAGTACAGGTTCCTGCACTTGACTTTCCTGTTCACCTGCATCAGCCTGGCTATAATGTGCTGATCAAGACCTGGAAAGAAAATAAGCTTGAGACAGCTTGGAAAGGACCCTACCTGGTCCTGCTGGCCACAGAAACACCTGTCTGGACTGTGGAGAGGGGGTGGAGTCATCATACACAGGTTAAAAAAAAGGTGCCCCCACCTGACCAGAAGGAACAATGGACCATGCTCTCACATCCAGGAGACACCAGAATAACCTTATAAAGACTATAATGAAATGATTCTTTCTTTTTCATCTGGGAAATGGTATGTTTATTTTTAATGTAACTCAGAGTAATTTTCCCTTAACTGTTGAATTTTATACACACCAGATCCTTCTTGTGAAGACATTATGTCCCAACTCCAGCTACAAGTATACTCCTTTTATATGTGCCCCATCTGGGGACCCACAGGGAAGCCTGGTATCTGTCCAGAGTAGATGGATGTGGGGTGAAACACTGGGTATAAAAGGATACACTTCTCCTTTTTATGACAATCCTAGGGGCTGCACCAAACCCTGAGCACTGGTAAGACTCCAATTTCCACCATCCAGAACAATGGACAGTCTTAACAGACTACGGTCAAAATTACAGCTGTTTCAGACACACCCCTCTCCTTCTTGTTAGGATATACAGTATGACCTACTTAGATTGGTCATAAAAATCTCTTGGAGTATGACAAAAGAACAATCCTTATTTCGTAAATATGGGTTGGGGACGGATGGCTCAGGAACAGACCCTTTAGGTGCCTTTAAGTTCCATCTAACTCCCAAACCCTCTCAGGGGACATCCAGTTCTAACTTCCCTCCAAAATTATCTTCATATTTATACAATAATTGAACTCAGGTAACTATAGTAGAATTTAAGGACCTAAGACAAACTGTGGCTATTGAAATCAGGTACAGGGACACAAATACTTAGATGGAATGGATAAAATATTCTGTATGAACATTAAATAAGAGCAATTATTACTACTGGGAGGCCAGAGTCTCACGTGGTCCCATTTGCATTAGTATGTTCCCCAGATCCAGATGGAATTTATTGTATATTGGCTCTGTTTCAGGTGCCACAGCTTGGGGTAACAAATCCTGCCAGACATTATCACTACTGTTCCCAGAGGTCAGAGGTCCTTCAGGTCAGCCCCCAAGAATTGTTAAACAACCCACCCCAGATTCATGTCTTACCAGGCAGGAGGGTCAATTGACAAATGTGGAAAACCTGACAGGATACAGTGAAAGCCATTGCTTCAACAGTCTCACAAACCAGTATACACCCTCGGTGGGCAGAGCCGATGTCTGGGGGTATGGCGGAGGACCTTTACTTGAGACTCTCCCAAGTAACTGGGCAGGCACCTGTGCTTTGGTGCAGTTGGCAATCCTTTTAGCCCTAGCATTTAGATCCCTAGCCCATGCTACAACATCCAGGAAAAGGAAGAACTTAGGCATAGATGTTGCAGCCAGTCACAGAGGCTCCTTGGATCTCCATGTTTACATTGATGCCATTGGGGTTCCTAGAGGGTGCCAAACAAGTTTAAAGCCAGAAATCAAATTGCAGCAGAATTTGAATCAGTACTCTTTTGGTGGTCCACTGTAAATAAAAATGTCAATTGGATTAATTATATTTACTATAACCAACAAAGGTTTGTTAACTATACCAGGGATGCCATCAAAGGAATAGCAGAGCAACTGGGACCAAATAGTCAGATAGTTTAGGAGAACAGGCTAGCATTAGACATGATGTTGGCCAAAAAAGGAGGAATTTGCATACTGATTGGAGTTCTGTGTTGCACATATATACAAATAATACAGTCCCCAATGGAATTATTACTAAGGATATACAGGGATTAATTACCCTAGCTAACGAGCTAGCTAAAAAGTCAGGTATAAATTATCCCTTTACTAACTTAATGGAAAATTAGTTTGGGAGATGGAAGGGCTAGATGATTTCAATCTTAACCTCCTTGCTCATAGTGGCCAGAGTTTTAATTTTAGTAGAATGTTACATAATTACTTGTGTCCAAAGACTAATACAGTGGTTAACTGAGACAGCCCTCACCAAACAATCACCCTTGCCCTACCCAAATAATTTGTTCCTATTAGAAACACAAAAACATGAGAGCCAATGACCCCCAAATGTGTTTGAAGAAAAGAATTTAAATTAAAAGAGGGGGGAAATTGAAAGAAAAATGATCTTTTCTATCAAAGTATATGTCACCCTCTTAGATTACTTAAAATTCCTCAGGTCACCATCTTAGGTGACTTGTGTTGTTTAAAGGGTTCCTGTTTCTTCCTCTGGATTCTTATACAGACTCATTGCCTGTGAAAATTGCACACCAAATTGTGTGCCCTAACCCATCCCCCAAGCCTTTTAGCCAATCAAGAAAGATTGTGAACCTTTGACCTGGACAAATCCCAAATGAGGGGCAGGTATAACTGCATCAGGGATATAAGGAGAAGCCACTGTTAGCCATTTTGTGCTCATGTGTCTGTTCAGCTGGAGTGAATACATACTTGCACCTCTTTGATCAAAAGAAATTGCCTTGTCAAGATTTTCTCTGTCTCTCATGTGTCTGTTTTCAGCACCAGAGGGTATTTAATTCCAACAATCACAAGTGTTCTTACAGACTCTTTCATCCCATTGGTGCATCATTATAAGAATGACTAGACTCATTTATTTAGTGATTACACAAGGTATTTTGGAGGAAAGGTTGTCCAGATTTTGTAACAGGAGTGAGAAGGAGGTGTTTTCAGTAATGACACTCTTTATAAAAGAAGATGCTGAAGATGGACTAAGGTCTGGGACACAAGATCAGGAGTTAAATTTTGAATATGACTATTTTGAGATTTTTGTTATATCTTTAAGTGAAGATGTCAGAGAAGTATTTGGATATATGAATTAGTAGCTCAGGGCAAATGTTCAAGCTAGTGATAAAAGTTTTGGGAGTAACTTGAAAACTGTATCTGGAAGAAAAGAGGCTGAATGACAAATGAGAGCCCAACACTAACCCTGAAGAAATCCTGTGTTCAGAACTCACATCAGTAATGTCTAACTTATTAAGTAGCTGAGGAAAGTCCAGAGTAATTCAAGAAAAACTAAGAGAGGCTATTCAAGGTAAAGAAGTTTTAATGAAAGGATCAGTTTATAGAATTCTACAAGTGATTCAGTAAGATGAGAACTGAAATATATCTACTACCTTTGGTGCACAGAGGTTACTTATGGCCTTATTATGTAAAAGATTGATAAAGCACAGGAATATGTCTGCATAAAATATGTTCAAGAGTGAGGACAAAATGCATACCTCTCTCAAGAAATTTGAGATTGGATTGGAGATAGGCTGTAGCTTAAAAGAGAGAAAAGTCTAAACATGTTTGCTTTGGTTTGTCATGGTGCTATAATCTGATTGATGTTCTTAGACACAGTGAAAATAAAAGAAAAGGGGTAATATGAATGCAAGTTTCCTGAGAAGGAAGACAATAAGACTCAGAACAATGATGTACAATGGATAGGAGAAAAGAATGAATAGGATCAAAAATGCATACCATATGCAACAAAGTCATGTAGAAATAAAACCATGTAGAAAAAAAATCAATGTAGAAATATTTTTCAAGATAATCAAAACAATAAAGCAATTCATGACCACTAAGCCAACACTGAAGAATATACTTAAAGAAATATTATTCATAGGAAGAAGAAAGACAGGTACAAACATAAAAACTCAGGAAAGAAAAAAATTTAGGAAAGGAATAGATGAATACAAGATAAAAGGAAAGAATCAATTATGTTCAGCTACAAGAAAACTCCTAAGATGAATAAGGGTAAAAGAAAAGACAAAACAGTATTCAAATCCACCAGAAAAACAAAAACAAAAACAATTAAAAGAAATCAGTAACTATCTCACAATAATAATCCAAAATGTAAGTGGTCTTGATTCTGTAACTTAAACATATATACTGGCGATTGAATTTAAAAAAACAAGATCCAATTGCTTGCTATCTATAAGAAACATACCTTATAGGGAAAGACTGAAAGTGAAAGAATGGAAAGCAATATAGTAAGCAAGCAGATGTGGAAAACATGCATAAGTAGCATAGACTTCAAGCTGAAATTAGTCAAAAGAGATAAGGAAAGTAATTAACTATATATTAATAAAGGGAATAATCTGTCAAGAAGACATACTAGTTGTAAATACATATGCACTGAATGTCAGTGCACCTATTTCATAAAACAAATACTGCTGGACATAAAGGAACAAATAGTTCCAAACACAATATCATTCAGGTAAATATCAACAAAGGAACCTCAGACTTAAACTGCACCATAGATCAAGTGGACTTAACAGATATCAACAAAGCAGTCCATGCAACAGCTGCAGAAGACACTACTTCTCAGCAGTCCACAGAATATTCTTCAACATAGATCACATTTAAGGCGCTAATGCAAATCTTAAAAAAAACAATTAACCTAGAAGGTAACACCCACGCACAGGAAATCAATGTGAGTCAATGCCCTGTATAGCTATCCTTATCTCAACCAGCAAAACCCCTTGTTCCTTCCTATAATTGCTTATACTCTCTCTACAACAAAATTAGAGATAAGGGCAAAATAGTTTCTGCTGGGTATTGAGGGGGGGGAGCGGGAGGGGGTGGAGTGGGTGGTAAGGGAGGGGGTGGGGTCAGGGGGGAGAAATAAACCAAGCCTTGTATGCACATATGAATAATAAAAGAAAAATGAAAAAAAAAAATACAATGGAGTCGAAATAATTTCCTGAATCTTAACAAATCATAATGAAAAACCACAAGTAATCAGTAGCAGGAGAGGCCACAGAAACTATATAAACACATAGAGACTGAACAAAACACTTTTGAATGATAACTGGTTGATCAGGGAGGAAATTTTAAAATGCTCAGAATCAAGTGCAAGTGAAAACGGTATTTATAAAAAACTTTGGGATAGCAAAGATAGTTCTAGGAGGAAAGTTTATCCTATGATTAAAAAGTCAAAGAGATCTCAGTAAAAAAATAATAATGCAATTTAAGGTCTTAGAAAAACATGATCAATACAAACACAAAATTAGTAGATGGAAAGAAATAATAAAGATCAGGATGAAAATTAATGAAATGGAGGCTACACGAACAACACAAAGGATCAATGAAACACAGGGTTAATTCATCGAAAGAAGAAATGAGGTTAACAAATCATTAGATAAACTCACCAAAAGAAAGAAAACTTAATTGGTAAAATTGGAGATGAAAAATGGAAGTATCACAACAAATACCACTGAAGCCCAGAGAAATTTTGAGGAATAGTTTTGAAAACTTATACTCTAAAATATTGGAAAATCTAGAGGAAACTGAAAAAAATTTTACATATGTAATTTTCCAAAATTGGATGTAAAGGAATAAAAAAATTAAACAAATTTTTGAGAAATATGAATAGAACAGCAACAAAGAGTCTAACAACAAAGAAAATCCAAGGGTCAGTCTGATTTACTGCTGAATTCTACTAGAATGTTAAAGAACTAATACCAATGCTCATTAAATTATTCCACAAAATAGAAAAAGAAGGTACACCTCCAATTCATTCTAAGAAGTCAGTATTTCCCAAAACCCAAAATTGGATAAGGATATTAAAAAAAAAGAAAATTACAGACCAATTTCCTTGATGACCATAGGTATAAAAATTATTAATAAAATTTGTGCAAACCAAATTCAAGAACACACAAAAATATTATACACCACGATCAAATGGATTTCATTATGGGAATGCAAGAATGGTTCAACATATGCAAATCAATTAATGTAATATGGCACGGAAGTAGAACCAGAGATGAAAATCACATGAGCATCTCAATAGATTCAGAAAATGTCTGTGATAAAAGTCAACCATCCTTTATTACCAAAAGCAATCTACATGTTCAATGCAATCTGCATCAAAATTCCAATGACAATCATCACAAAGATTGAAAAATCAACCCTAAAGTTCATTTGGAAGCACAAAGACCACAAACATCCAAGGCAATACTGAGCAAAAAAGAGCAACACTGAAAGTATCACAATACCCAATTTCAAGCTATACTATAGAGACACAGCAATAAAAACAGCATGGTGCCAGCACAAATACAGATATGAAGATCAATGAACAGAATAAAATACAGACCCATATATAAGTCTACACATCTATGCCCACCTGATTTTTGACAAAGATGTCAAAAACATATGATGGGGAAAAGACAGCCTCTTCAACAAATGTTACTGGGAAAGCTGGATATATGCATGCAGAAAACTGAAACTAGCTCCATGTTTGTCACCCTGTACAAATAGCAACTCAAAGTGGGTTAAGGACCTTAATATAAGACCTGAAACTTTGAAACTAGTGCAAGAAAGAACAGGGAATACAATGGAATTGGCATTGGCAATGACTTCCTCAATAAAATTCAAAAGGCTCAGCAACTGAGAGAAAGGACTGATAAACGGGAATACATGAAATTAAAAAGCTGCTGTACAACAAAAGAAATGGTCTAAATTAAAGAGACCACTCACAGAGTGGGAGAACATGTCTGCTAGCTATATATCTGACAAGGGATTGATAATTGATAAACAGACTATACAGGGAGCTCAATAATCAATTACCCAATGAAAAAATTAGGCAAAAGAACTGAACAGAGCCTTTTCAAAGAAAGAAGTCCAAATGGCTAAAATGCTTAACATCCCTGGCCATAAAAGAAATACAAATAAAAAACACACTAAGATTCTACCTTGCTCCTGTTAGAATGGCTATCATCTAGAGCACAAACAACAACAAATGTTGGTGAGGATGTGGGGCAAAAGGAAACCTCACACACTGTTGGTGGGAATGTAAATTAGTACAACCACTAAGGAAACAGTATAGAGACTTCTCAAAAAACTAAAAATAGAGCTGCCATATGATCAAGCAATTCCACTCCTAGGGATATTCCTGAAGGAATGTGAGTTAGATTACAACAAAGACACCAGCACACCCATGTTCATTGCAACATTATTCACATTAGCTAAGCTATGGAAATAGCCAAGGTGTCCCCTACTCCTGAGTTGATCAAGAAAATGTGTTGTTTATATACAATGCAATTTTATTCAGCCAAAAAGAAGAATGAAATTTTTGTCATTTGCAGGTAAAAGAATGGAACTGGAGAACATAATCTTACATGAAGTTAGCCAGGCTCAGAAGGACAAATGTTACAAGTTTTCTCTCATATATGGAATATAGACCTAATACAAGTACAGCATTATTATGGAAAACAGGTCATGCAAAGCGAGGTCACATATGAGAGAGGGAAGACAAACAAAAAAAGGAAGTTAAGAAGGTGAATATCATTGATTAACTCTCTATACAAGAATGGATATAGAATTTTTAAATGTGTTGAAGTCACCATAAGAAAGGGACTAAAGTAGAAAGAAGAAAAATACAGGAGATGAACCAAATCAGGCTATAATACATATAAACATGGAAGTGCTACAAAGAAACTCCCTGTGTAGCTATCTTAAAAAAGCAAAAATGTCATTCTTTCTTCTTCTTTTCTTATACAAAATCAAAAAACAGGAGGACAAAACAGGTCCTGCTGAGGGGGTTGGTACCAGTGGGAGTAGGGAGGAGGTGAGGAAATGGTGAAGGAGGGAGACTATGGTGCAAATACTGTGTGCACATGTATTTAAATGGAAAATGGTATATGTTGAAACCATTCCAGGAATGGGGGGAGGGAAGGATGAAGAGAAAGAAACAAAGCAAGAAAAAGGATATAAATAAGAAAAGAAAATCAAATTATCCCTATTTGCAAATGATGTGATTCTATAACTTGAAATACCCTAAAGACATCACCAGATAACTCTTAGATCTAATAAACACTTTCAGAAAAATAGCAGGATACTAAGTTAGCATACATCAGTAATGAGCAAGCTGAAAAAAAATCAGGAAAATAATCCCATTCACAATTGCCTCAAATTAAACACCCCAAAACAAGTATAACCAAGGAAGTGAAAGATCTCTACAATGAAAACTATAAAACTTCTCTAAAAAGAAGTTTAAGTAGACACTACAAAGTGTAGAGACTTCCCATGTCTGTGTTAAGAGAATTAATATTGTGAAAATGGCTATATTACTGAAAGTGATCTACAGATTCAATGTAATCCCCATCAAAATTCCAATGACATACTTCATAGAAATAGAAAATAATTCTAAAATGTACATGGAAGCACAAATAGCCACAGCAATCTTAAGCACAATGAGCAAGGCTGGAGATGTCATAATACCTGACTTTAAATTATACAGCAAACTGTATTAATAAAAATCTCATGATACTTTCACAAAAGCAAACACATAGACCACTGAAATAGAATAGAGAACCCAGAAATAAACCCATGTGACAATAGTCATGTTATATACCAAAAACATTTGTTGGAGAAAAGACAGCCTCTTTAATAAATGGTGATGGGGAAAGTGGATAGCCATAGGAAGAAGACTGAAAGTAGACCCATATCTCTCACCCTCTTAAGCAATGACTTTCTAAGTAGGTCTCCAATAGCTCAGGAAATAATAAGTATTGAGAAATGGTATTGCATTAAATTGAAAGGCTTCTGTATGGCAAAAGAAACAAACACCATAGTGAACAGGTTGCCTAAAGAATAGGAGAAATTCTTTACCAACTATTTATCTGACAAGGGACTAACATCCAGAATATGGAAAGAGCTCCAAAAATGAACCACCCAAAGAATAAATAACATAATTATTAAGTGGGAAAATAAATTGAAAATTTTCAGAAGAAATGCAAATCAAAACAAAATTAAGATTCCATCTCATCCTAGTCAGAATGGCAAACATCAAGAAAACAGCAACAAATTCTGGTGAGCATATGGGGGTAAATCAAGCCTTATATACTGTTGATGGGAATAGATAGTGCAACCACTATGAAAATCATTATGAAGGTTTCCCAAAAAAATAAAAATATATATACTTTATAACACTCTAATACCATTCTTGGGGATGTATCCAAAGGAGTATAAATCAGTACAAGAGAAATACCTGCATAACCCATGTTTACTGCACCTCTGTTCACAATAGCAAGGCTGTGGAATCAGATGAATGCCCAACAAACAATAAATTGATGAAGTATAATATCTATATATTACATAATACTCCATATATATATGTATATATATATATATATACATACACACATACCATGGGGTATTACTCAGTCATAAAAAATTAAATTATGTTATTTTCAGGAAAATGGATGAAACTAGAGATCCTAATGTTGAATGAGATAGGTCAAGTGTCCACATTTCCAGTCATTTGTGGAATCTAGACCTGAACTTATGCTGATGATATAATGATGATTATGATGTGACATGAATAGGAGAACACTGTGGGAGGGGAAAGTGGAAAAGGAAAGGGTACTGAGGGATAAAGAAGATCAAGTTACATTATATATATATATGTGTATATGCATATTTACATATGCATTTATATATGTATATATTATGAAGACAGCATAATAAAACCCACCTAATGCTCTTTGAAAATGGTGGAAGGATATAATGAAGGAGTGCACTTGTCAAAGTACATTATGCATCTATGGAAGTATCACAATGAAACTCCCTCATATGCATGCCAATTCAAACATTTAAAAAGAAAACTAAAAGTGAAACTACCTACCATATGCACCTGTATAGCCTTCCTGGGTATATACTCAAAGGAATCAACTTCAGCATACAACAGAAACACCTGAATGTACATGTTTACTGCAGTAAAATTTACAACAGCCAAGCTATGAAATCAGCCTAGGTGTTCATCAACTTATAAACAGATAAAGAAATGTATAAACAGATAAAAAGAAATACACAATGGTGTATTATGCATCCTAAAGGAGAATGGAATTATGTCACTTCCAAGAAAATGGATGGAACTGGAAATCATATGACATGATAAAAAGCCATAATCAGAAAGACAATATCATGTGTTTTCCCTCATAGGTGGATTCTAGATTTTTGTAAAAAGACATAAAAGCAGAATGGGGACACTGGGATACAAGGGATACCAATAGCAACAGGGACTAGGGCAAGAGAAGGGAGAAAGTGGAGTATTTTCCATCTTTAGAAGAAAGACAAAATGCTTTTAATTTTTTAAGGACTTTCATATTGGTACATAAATGAAACTGACTGTGACACTGTCATTTTCCTTTGTTACAATATTCCAGTCATGTTTTTATTTTAATAGCCATGTCGAATAAAGTAAGTTAACAAGTGGATTCTTTTTGTTCATTGATTGGTAGACTTTGTACACTTTAAGGTTTCATGTTTTCCCCTATGCATTCATAAGAACTCACTGGTACTACTTTCTGGACTGGAGATTCCTTTACAGGAATGTTTACAAATTAGAGATTCTATTTTATATATACATGTATACACATATATAACTACAAAAGTGTCTTTTTTCTCATGGGTCACTTTGTAAATTATATTTCCTAAAGATTTATTATATTTGTGTTTAAATATATTAGAATAATGCTGTTAAGATCCTTTTTTAGTGTCTGAAGGATCAATGCTGATCCTTATTCGTGATACTGAAAATTTTCCTAATCTTTTAATTTCTTGATCAATTTTGTCGAGGGCTTACATTTTAATCATTTTTGTTTGTTTTGTTTTGTTGTTACTGGAGTTTGAACTCCAGTTCTACTTGCTAGGCAAGTAGTCTACCATTCGAGTTAGGCTCCCAGCCCTTTTTGCTTTAGTTATATTTTAGATAGGTCTGATAGTTTTGCCCAGCCCAACCTTGGACAGTGACCCAACTACCTATGTTTCCTACATATCTTGCATTACAAATGTCAAACCCCCACTCTGGCTTATTGGTTGAAGTGGGGTCATGCTAACTTCTTCCCCAGAATGGTCTCAAACCCTGATCCTCCCAATCTGTCTCCAGAGTAGCTGGCATTAAAGTATGAGCCTCCACACCAGCCCTAGTGTTTATTTTATTTAAAAAATACTGACTTTGTTCATTCTTTCTACTGTAAGGCTGTTTTCTACATCGATTTCTATTCTTAACTGTTTTTTCTTTCTTCCTTCTGCCTTATTTGAATTTAACTTACTGCTAAGTTCTTGAAATCAATACATAGAACAAAGTTCTTATACCTTTATTTTTTCCAATATATATTTAAGGTTAAATTGTTCTTTAATTTATTGTGATAAAACTAACATGGGGAAAACCAAAGATACATTTTGGTACATCTTGACAAATGTACTTACCCATGTAGACATCATCGCAATCAAGTCATGGAATAATTTTTCTGTCATCCCAGAAAGTTTCTTCATGATCTTTTTCTCATTTGTTCAACTCTAGAGACAGCTACTATTCTGATTTCTAAACAATGATTTTGATTTTAAGCTTTCAATAGAATCATACTATTTGTGCTTATATTCTTTCTTTCAACATATTGCATTTTATTATCTTTTTAAATGTTTGTTCTTTAATATTTTTTATTGTTGTACTGGAGGTACATCATAGCATTTACAATATCATACTTGAATTCACTCCATCCATTGTTCTCCTTTATTCCCCCTCCTCCTTTCCTATGTTCCTTAATATTGACATAAATTTTCAATCAGTGAATTACACAGACCTTAACTACTCTCTCTCTCAGTTTCCTCCCTCTCTCTCTCTCTCTTTCTTCCCTCTCTCCACCTGCTGTCTCCTCACTCTGTTTGTGTGTGAACACACACACATCTGTCTTCTCTGATTAGTCTTGCTAGGGTTATACTAATTGTGATAATTTTACAAAGACCAACTTTTTCTTTCTCAATTTTCTTTATTGTTATGTTTTTCCTATTTTATTGGTTTCTATTATTCTTTATTTACTTCATTTTATGTATTTTCTGTTTGTTTCTTTGTCTACATTCTTAAGTGGAAACTTAGATCACTAATTTTGAATCTTTCTTCTTTTCTAACATCAGAATTTTGATCTATAAATTCTGATTTAAACAGTTATAGCTGCGCCTGCTGAAATTTTCCAAGCTTCCATTTTAGTTAGTTCAAAAATGCTTTAAGGTTTCTTTTATTTCTTTTTAAACCACATGCAGTTTAGAAGAGAATGTTAGTTAGCAAATATATAGTGCTTTCTAGATTTCCTATTGAAAATTTAATATCATTCTATTATATAAGAAAAAAACACATAAGATTTCAAACGCTAAAATTTTGAAACCAATTCAATCACCATTACACCACGGTCTTTGTGAATGGTGTTTATTCTGAAGTTGTTTGGTGCTATAGATATCAATTAATTTAATGTTATATATTATTGGTGATTTTATTTAGCATTTATATCAATTATTGAAAGAGGAAATTTAATATCACTTGTTTGGTTGAATACTTTCAGAAGTAAGAGCTCTGATGCTTAAGTGAAACCATACAGCCTCTACCACTCTCAATTACCATGATCTTGATTGAATTTAGGGAACTAAGTTCAAAAGCAGCATGTCCTAATTCTGTCTGTGGTTTAGAAAATAGCCACAATATAGTCCACTTCTCCAGCATACTTCCAAAGGTGACGAAAAAGCATCCTTTGCACCATCCTTTGAGATCATGAGGGAATGAATGAGAGGTCTTACATAATATGTCACTGTGGAATTTCAACTTTCCTTAACCTTTGGATACTTCTCTGTATAATACCAAATAAATTTTGGCATCTTACCTTCAAAAATTATAGGCCAAATGTAGATTCACATTTCAATCAAACAATCAAGAACACATTAGAGCTAGTCCCAGCTTATAGAACCCATCAAAAACTCCTGGGCCTGGGGATATAGCTCAGTGGGAGTGTTTGCCTAGTATGCACAAGGCCCTAGGTTCAATCCCTAGTACCACAGGAAAACAGAACAAAACATGTAGCTTATACTTTGTATAATATTTTTTAGCTGGTTGTAGTGGTGGCATGCCTATAACCTCAGCATTTGGGAGGCTGCATTTAGGCCAGTCTGAGCTACATAGAAAATTTCTGTCTCAAAAAAAAAATCCTACCTATGGTATGTATACTTAAGGTAATCAGCCTAAGGTGGTTACATTTCTTCCATCCTTATTCAACATCCTTAGAATCGTTTTCTAGAAAATGTTCCTAAGATGTCTATAAATACAAATCTTGGTGAAATTTTCCAAAACACTGTGGGAAGATGACACTGGTATGTATTTATGAGTTATACTTTGTACTTGTCCCATGAGTCCAGTCAGTAATTAGGCCTGGTTATCTGTCTAGGAGCAAAACTTCTAATTGAAATGGTGGGTGTAAGGGGTGTCAGTAGTCTCCCTCAGAAAAGGCTATTTAGTTTCTTCTCATACAGGGGAGGGGGATAAGAAGACTTCTGTTAGCAAGGGAGTTTGAACAAAACTTGAAAAATCAAAGTCCAACCCCCCAGTCAGAGTTAAATCAACATAGGTCATAACACATGGGTACATGAAAGCAATAGTAGGACTCTTTCTGTTTAGCTATCCTTAACTCAACTAGCAAAAACGCTTTGTCTTTCTTATTATGCTGATGTCCTTTCTTCAACAAAATTAGAGATAAGGGCAGAACGGGACCTGCCTGAAACTGAGGAGGGGAGGGGGAAAGGGTGGGGAAGGAGGACAGGGTGGAGAAATGACCCAAACAATGTATGCACATGTAAATAAATAAACAACAAAAAAAAGAAAAATCAAAGTCCTTAGCCTGACAAGACTCTGTCCAGACGTCACTTTCATGATTTTTTTCAAGATTCCACCACTTCGTAGTCAATACCTTAACTTTAACAAAGAGACCTTCTAAGTTCATGAATTTATTTACATTATGGGCTTAGTCTTTGGCTTGTTTTTCAGACGGCTCAGTCTCATATTTAACAGAGTTAGGGCTTTTTTTCTGTTTTATGTTCTAGAACTTGAAGTAAAAAAATTAAAGCCTTGAACTTAAGATTTTCTTTCTTTACATTTTCAATAATATGGAAGCCCATGGTTCCAATATTCCATTTCTATAACATGCTATTTGGCATTAAAAAGTTTTATTGACACTTAATTCCTAGTGACCATAGTAACAGCTAAATAACTGCCATGATATTGTATAGGCTACCAGTGCATTTAGTACTATTTTCAGAGTTATTAATATCTCTATATCTAGTCAGACAATGACCAATCCAGGTCCCTGTCTCGAAGGTTCTGTTTCCCACAGAGAACTGATACTAGTAACTAAACCAACCAGAAATCAGTCAGAGAAGCAGACTCACTGTAAGTACTATGAGATAAGAGACCTGTTATGTTAGACCTCATGCAATTTTGATGAGAGGATGTGGGGAAATGAAAGTCTAGAAAGCAAGTTGGAGAATCACAGGAATAAGATATGAATCAGTTCTCCTGAGGCATTAATGACAGGAAAAAAAGTCAGATCTTGGGAGAAAAAAAGAAGCCTTGCACTGTGAGCTTCCAGAGTAGGATCATGACGGATAATTCAACAGGAAACTCCGAGTTCCTGTGTAACTACTGCTTCTATGTATCTGCACCTACTAAGCAAGCATCTAGTAGCAGACCAGGACTATATGTTGGTGGGCCTTTGTGCTTGACTAAAAGCTTATGGAAAAATAGAACCTATGGACCTCTGAGACTAGATTATAAATACAAAAAAGCTCCTGCCTGGCTCTCTTTAGTCCACTTCTCTCAGAATCCAACTACCGTGATATAAGGCCCAGACCATAAAGAAACAGACTAAGTCCCTGGAGCTCTGGCTCAGCTGAGATCCCACCACTACCTTGCCACTCATGTGGGTGAATCATCCTGGAGACAGATCCTCGAGCTCCTGTAAAACCTGCCCAGCTGATACAGGCGGACACATGATGAACTTTTCCCACCAAGTCAAACCCAAGTTACATATTTGTAAGCAGAATAATGGGGTTTTTTTGTTGTGTTTTAAACCAAAGATCAACAAACATTTTGTGTAAAGAGCCAATTAGAAAATATAACATGAAGTTTTTGCTGCGTATTCTTTTTTTGTTGTTTTTATAATAGTTTTAAAATTATATAATTTAAAGAAGCCCCTAGCTTCATCCATATAAAAACAGGGTGTGAGTTAGATTTTTCTTGTAGGGAATTGTTTGCTTTCCCCCATTTCTGGTTACTAAATTTTATGGTGATTTGTTTACATAGCAATAAATTATCAAAAACAATCAATTAAATAAATTGCACAAAGCTGGGTCTGCAAAATTAAGGTAAAAGGAGAAAACAAAGAATCACATTCTCATACATGCTTGCTTTTGTGTGTGTGTTATATGTGTTTATAAACTGAGACACAAAACCATGCTCCACAGAATTTCAGTGACAGCTTTATTTTTGATAGATTTTTATTGTAGTAATGTGCACATAATACAAAATTTATCATTTTAATGATTTTTAAGTTTATGAATTGTTGACATTAAATGTATTCATATTGTTGTTCAAGCATCACCAACATCCATATCCAAAACTTTTAATCTTCCCAAACTAAAATTATGTAGCCATTAAAAAATAACTCCCCATGATAGCTTTATTGACCAAGCATAGAAGATCAAATACCAAACAATTACCATACCAATAAACAGGAACCCCCATTTAAAATATTTTATCGAGAGAAGAGAACAAATAGCTATTGAAAATCTGTTGTGTTCTAGGATCTCTGTGGCACCATGACATATATTATTTTATCTATCATCTTAAGACTCTTATGAAGAAAGTTTTATTATCCCTATTTTAGCCTTAATTGAAACTAAATTTAGAGAACTCAAATAATTTTCTCAAAGACTCCATAATTGCTAATAGGAAGAATCTTAGATTCAAACCCATTTCTATCTACTAAACTCTAAGCCTATACTTTTAAGAATTAGCAAGAGTCCTGGCATGTTTCTCATCTCACCTGCCAATCTTACAGAGGAAGAACCTGAAAGGCTGAGAGCACAACATAACTGGCATTAAATCTTAGTTGCCTCTTCACTTAATTTTCATCTCTACACTTGGTAATTTTCAGCTTTAATGCATTTAATATGTTCAACAAATGCTAGCTTTTTATCTTTAAAATTTTAGTGGCTTTAAAATTTTAGATATTACTTTCAGATTTTACCTATAAGCTAATTTTACTCAGAATGTATGAAAAGCTAAAATTTTCAGCAAAAATATATACACATATATATATATTATTTGCATATATGTATGTGTGTATATATTTTATATATATCCTTGTTGAGTGATAGAGAAAGAGAATTGTTTTGTATGCAATATTTGAAGGTATAGAAGATACCCTAGTGGATATACTGCTTTTGAGTTTGACCAGTCCTATGCAGATCAGTGTTTCTTTTGAACTACATTTTTCAAATACATTTGATTCATGTTAGGCACTGTGAAAGCTTATGGCACACAACAGGGTGTGTACCATCTATCCTCTGTAGCTTTTGTCATTTCTGAGGTCCTCTAAACTTGCTCTGATGTGTTCACTTTGTAAAATTTTTATCAGATGTTCATAGAATCTGAGCTAGCCTCTCTGCAGGAACACCACTCCATCTTCAGATGGTTCCTGTGCGCCATGAAAGTTTGTTCTCTTTCACTCAACAGAGCATGTATGGACAGTTCTGCAAAGGCTGGAGAAGACACTGTGGAGCCAGAGACACAAGCTGAAGATCCTCCTATTTTGGGCTGTAGGATGCCACTGTAGTTTTAACATTATGGAGCAAAGTCACAAAGGAACAAGGTTAAGAAGCATGTATTGTTTATCCTCCCTGTATATAGATTAGCCAGTGTGCTGAAATTTTCATTAATACCCATTTATCTTCATTTGATCAATTAGTCTTAAAGTTAAGCACAGTCACATGACTACTTCTGGTAAATGAAATAAAAGCCAGAGCATTTACTACCCAGGGTAATATCCATTTCCCCTTTCTCCATTGTGGTGGTTTCAGAAACTGTCCATAGATGGAGATAGTACATGACCGAAGCATCCTGGAAATTGAGTGCCACATGGAGGACAGAAACCCCCAGACCTGTAGCAAACACTTACTGTATAAGAAACAAACTGTTATTGAAGCCAGCTACTGAGATACTGATGCTTTGTTTCTGCAACATAACCTAATCTATCCTGATTAATATAGATTGCAACTCCAAGGTGCTGCATCTATCGAGATTCTGCTGATTCTAATGAATCTCTCCAATGGATCTCTTAGCTCTTCAGGAAAGTGTGGTAAAAATATATCATTTCATTTTAAAAAACCCCATTGTCTCCACCATCATGATGGTTCATTGTTAATTCCATTTGTTTACCAGGTAGTGACATAGTATCAGCTAATGAAGACCAACTTTATTAATTTCTGAAAGTATTAGCAGTACTGTTTGTTAAATGGTCCTTTACTTTTTCATAAATCAAACATTTCTGTTCTTTTTTTTCAGCTCTCAGTATTTTCCCCACTGCTCTATACATCTAAAATTCAGGAACATGAGCCCCCGCCACACCCCCACAGAAATTGTAATAATATTGGCAAAATAGTCTTCTCTATCTCCTATTATATTAAACCAATTTTAGAGCTATGTAATTCAAAACTATGATTGAGCTTCAGTTGCAATTGTTTTGATTTTATATCACACATCAGAAATAGTGACCACTTTTATAATATTTAGCTGAAATACAGTGCATGATTTGTTTCCATCAGTTCTTCCTCTTTATTCCAATAAAATGGTATCATTTTTACAAAGATCTAGCACATTTCTTATTGAGTTTAGCCACAATTATTTTAGGCAATTTAGCTCTATTATGAGTGGAGTCTCCATTATCATGGCTGCTTGAATGGGATGTTTTATCTTTGGTTTATTTTGGCTTCCTTATTAAGCTCAGTGCTTCGTGCTTGCTAGGTAAGTGCTCTACCATGTGACACACCTGGTTCATTTTTGCTTTTGTTATTTTTCAGACAGGTCTTACAATTTTGGCCAGGGCTGGACTTGGACCACAATCCTCCTATGCCTCCTGCATAGCTGGGATTATAGACATGAACCACCATACCAGGCTTATTTATTGAGATCTCCATCTTGCTAATATTTTGCCTAGGCTGGCCTTGAATGATGATTCTCCCAATGCCTGCCTCCTGAGTAGCTGGGATTACAGATGTGACCCAACATGGTTGGCCCTGGCTTGTTTTTGAGACAGACTCTCCTGACATTTTACCAGGGCTGCTTTTAAAGCATGATCCTACTGACCCTACCTCCTGAATAGCTGGGATTAGAGGTATGCACCACCATACCAGATCCAAGAATTTTTTAAATTATTATGTTTTCTTTCTGTTTGTAAAGTCATGTATTTAGTTAATATTTACTATGAAATGACTTTTGATTGAAAACTTATAATTTATAATAAACTGTCTTTCTCCAACAAAGAATATTGTAATCATCTTAAAAGGCAAATGAATAATTTAGATAACACATTTATACCATTAATATTTTCAAATTACTACAAACCTAAGGCAGTTTGAAATAGACAGTCTCTTCAACAAATTAATGAGAAATGATTTGAAAATGCAATTTACAAAAAAGTGCAAGTATATGATATACATGAAAAATGTATTAGCATAATCTTACAAGTAATCAAAGAAACAAATTCAGATAGGAAATCATTTACATTTTTTAGTTGATTATAGCCACATAGTCAAAGGGCCATGCCTCTATTCTTTCCTATAACACAGTTTCTTATATATGCTTTGGAAACAACACTGATAACACATAGTGATGACTTGCTTTGCATATAATGATCAATAAATGTCAACAATTGTAATTTTCATTACAGTTCATAGTTTTAGCAAAAATTAGAAAATTTATATTACTGTTAGCTGACAAATTTAGGTAAATAGTGAATGGTGAGTGTGTAAAATATTGTGTCATTTTTGGAGGGTCAATATGTGAATAAGTATCTTAAATTTAAGCGTGCATATCCTGAAACTCAGGAATTTCACTATGATAGATTGATACTTTCCTAAAAACAGACAAGTAGGTTTATTTCTTTTTCTATTTTTTTATTGTTGTGCTGGGTGGAAGTATGTACATGATGGCATTTACAGACATCCTTACAATAATTCAAATATGTCATACTTGAATTAATCTCCCTCCCATCACATTTCTTTAATGGTTCCAGCATGTATTTTTCTATTTACACTAATGTGTACCCAGTATTTGCCCTCCTTCACCATTTCCCCACCTCTTCTCCCCTTCCCACTGGTACCAACACCCCCCCCAAGCAGAACCTGTTCTTCCCTCCTATTATTTGATTTTGTAAAAGACAAAAAAATGAGATTTTTGCTTGTTTAAGATAGCTACACTTGGAGTGAACCTGTGGCACTTCCATGTATATATTTACCATAGCCCGAATTGGTTTATCTCCTCTATTTTTCTGCTTTCTACCTTAGTCCTTTTCTTATGGTGGTTTCAACAGGTTTAAAAGTTATATATTCATTCTTATATACAGAGTACCTCAACCATATTCACCTTCTTTATTTCCTTCTTTTATCATCCCCCTCTTGTATGTGACTTCCCAGACAATTATTTTAAAAATAAATACCAAGACATGGGCACTGCTGTGTTTTCATGTAAGAAAATAAAAACATAAGTATATTAAAGGCCATCACTACTTCTCTATTTTTCCCAGGCACATTAGATCCTTCAATGAATTTTTTAAAAATACATGAGCTCGTTCTCCTGTAGAACTTTGCTCTGGCAGGGACCTTTGTTCCCTCTGTCTTAAAATTGGTTACCAAGAAATCTGCATCTCTTTCCTTCTCCTCATTGATACCTGGCTTTGTATATCACAGTCTCAGTAATGCCATCTCTGATTACCCTATTTAAATTATAATCCCCCTCCTTCTATACTCAGATTCCCTAATGCTTCATTTTTTATAACAAAGTAATGATGACTGCTCTAAAGTAATGATATCTATAAAACATAGTCTGTAAAACTCCAGTGTTAACACAACATAGGTTTTTTTCTTATAGCACAACATATAATTGTAGAGGCAAGGAAGACTAGAAAATGCAACCAATGAGTGGAATGCTGATTAGCAGGGAGAGTCTTTGGTGAACTTATTTATCTGCCACACAGATAAATAAAAATCCATTACATTCTAAGTCATTGCATAATTTTATGACTGTTAAGTCATTTGCACATGTCTGCCTATATTTTCCTAATATGACGTTAGGTTCTCAAGGAAATGGGACCGTGTTTCCAAATTATTCACCACAGTATCTCCAGGCATAAGGCAGTGCATTTGCACACAAGGTAACTTTTGAACATATCTATTGTTTGAAAGGCAATGGTATATTCATGCAACTGAAGAGTACAAATCATTTAAAAGGTAAAGTAAATATGCCTATAATATGGATTTTGCTTTGTAAAAACTTATTATAATTTTAAAAAGCCAAGCATGCATAAAATAAAGAAAATAGTAAAGTGAGCTCCCTTGTTTCTAATAACCCAGCTCTAAAAGTTACCACTTGTTCCCAGCCCTGGTTGACCAATATACTCACTCACATTCTATCCACTAGTAATATTTTGAAGCAAAATATAAGTATTCATCTAGCTCTGGAATATCTCCGTTGAGAGTTTTAAAGCTCTGAATCAGGATTTCCAAGATGGCGGCTAGAGGGAGGAAGCAGAAAGCGTGCCTCCTAAACTGAAATCTTGGAGACATGCTGGAGACACACCTTGCAGGCAAGGCCACCAAGAAGAGGCAAAACTTTGACCCCTCCACACCTCCAGCCTGTGCAGAGCATCTCCATCTCACATTGAACGGAGAAACCAGGAGGGCCCTCAGGCCGCCAGATGCCCGTGCATAGATGGCTTGGGAAGACACGGACCACAAGGTGAGCTAAGTGGTACACAGTACTTCCACAAGTAACCCTGACCAGATCAGCATAGCCACCTGGACAGACCGACCCCCACCCAGGGAAAAAAGAGAAACTGAATAATAAGCAATAAGAACAATAAAGAAATGTTACAAAGAGGGTGGGGCACCCTGAGTGCTGAAGGGGGGGAGGGGAATAACTCCTGAAACTGTAAATAAACAAGCCAGGTCTGGCCAGAGAGGGCAGGAACAGGGGCATGCGCCTAGTAACCAGGAGTGGGAAAATTTGTAAAAGTGGTGATGGGAGGAAAACTGCACAGGAGAGGGGGGAAGACCCACTTCCCACATGAACTGTAATAAACATACAGGCTTATTATAGAAAGTGAGTGCAGTGTCACCTCCCCCAGTGTGCTTGGAAAGGGGAAAGCTTGTAGCAGTGGCATCGCACACAGAACTCTGAGTAAACAAAGCTTGCAGGTCCAGGTGAGTGCTAAGATCTAAGATCTGCATAAATAAAGCCTCCAGCAACAGCAGGCTGACAGCAGCAGGCAGGCAAGCCACAGCCACAGATAGCCATTCTCAGAACTGTCTTCAGACTCTTTTTTTCTCTCTCTCTACCTTTAAAGAGAAAATGACTGAACTACACCTGCATACTGAAAAAAATCTGAAACTGTATTGCATTTGAATTTGGGACACTTTGTGGGTTTTTTTTTTCTTTTCTGTGGTTTTGTTCTATTTTATGTTACCCCTTTGATGAGAAAACTCCAGAACAACATTTGAGGCACCATTTCCAGGATTGGAGGCTGAGGGACAAACACCAAAATTATTAAGACTGAAACTTCATTGCATTTTAACTTGGAGGGTTTTTTTAATATATATTTTTCTTTCATTTACTTATTTTTTATTTTTATTCTTATCTTTATTCCTTTTATTTTTTATTTTGAATCCTCTCTCTGTCTAATGCCTTTTCAGCTTATGGTTGATTAGTACACTGTCTCTCCCTGTTTATATCTTTGAAACTTTTTTTGTTTGTTTCTTTGTTTTGTTTTTTTCTACTTGATTATTTGTTTTTCCCTTTTCCTTTAACTTCTTTGCTTTACATCCCATCTCAAACTTCCATTTTAAATATCACTAGTGCTATTATTACAGCCAGAAAATACTTAATTGCACACAGTACAAGGACAGTAACAATATCAAGAGCAATGATGGGAAGACAGAAAAAAACAGGGAAACCAATTCCCCACAGCAAAAAATTAGTACAGGAACCAGAGGGAAATGAAGAAAACAGATACTCAGATCCAGACTCCAACAAAATGAACATAAACTATGCCAAAGGACCCAATGAAGCCCATAAGAATAATTTAAAAGAAGACATACTACAGGTACTCAATGAGAATTTTATAGAGATGATACTGGATATGGTCAACCAAATGTACAGGAGACACTCAAGAAATTCCAAGACAACAAAAATAGAGAATTTGAAGAAACAAAGGAAAGCATAGAAGCACTGTATAAACACCAAAGTGAAACAGAGAACACAATTAATAAAGAGATAAATGAAGTCAGAACAAAAATAGACAACACTAAAGAGGAAACCACCCAGGATATGGAAAACCTCAGAAAAGAACAAAACAGAATTGCAAAAAATGGAAGGCCAATCCAGCAGATAGAACAAACAGAACACAGAATCTCAGAACTCGAATATGAAATGGTAATTAAAGGAAAACTGAAGAACTATTAATTAAACAACTCAAGACATGTGAAAAGAAAATGCAAGAAGTCACTGACTCCATAAAAGACCAAATTTGAGAATCATGGGCATCAAAGAAGAGGTGCAAGTGAAGGGAATGTGTAATATATTTAACACAACCTACTGGAACCTATGGGACACAGCTAAGGCAGTCCTGAGAGGAAAGTTTATAGCCATGAGTGCATATATTAAAAAGACTGAAAGATCCCAAATCAATGACCTAATGATACATTTCAAACTCCTAGAAAAACAAGAACAAGAAAATCCCAAACAAATAGAAGGAGAGAAATAATAAAAATAAGAGCTGAAATCAATGAATTAGAAACCAAAAAAAAAAATACAAAGAATTAATGAAACAAAAAGTTGGTTCTTTGAAAAAATAAACAAGATTGACAGACCCCCAGCAAATCTGACTAAAATGAGGAGAGAAAAAACCCAAATTAGTAGAATCAGGAATGCAAAAGGGGAGATAACAACAAACACCATGAAAGTCCAGGAAATCATCAGAGACTACTTTGAGAACCAATATTCAAATAAATTTGAAAATCTTAAAGAAATGGACAGATTTCTGGATACATTTGATCATCCAAAACTGAACCAAGAGGAAATTAATCACCTGAATAGACCTGTAACACAAAATGAAATTGAAGCAGCAATCAAGAGTTCTCCCCAAAAAGAAAAGTTCAGGACCTGTCGGATTCTCTGCTTAATTCTATCAAACCTTTAAAGAAGAACTGATACCAACCCTCCTTAAACTGTTCCACGAAATAGAAAGGGAAGGAAAACTGCCAAACACATTTCATGTAGTCAGTATTACACTTATCCCAAACCCAGGCAAAGACACCTCCAGAAAGGAGAACTATAGGCCAATTCCCTTAATGAATATTGATGCAAAAATCCTCACAAAATAATGGCAAACTGAATTCAACAATGCATCAAAAAGATTATTTACCACAACCAAGTAAGCTTCATCCCAGGAATGCAGGGGTGGTTAAACATATGAAAATCAATAAATGTAATAAAGCACATTAACAGAAGCAAAGACAAAAACCACTTGATCATCTCAATAGATGCAGAAAAAGCCTTTGATAAGATCCAACACCATTTCATGATAAAAGCTCTAAGAAAACAAGGAATACAAGGAAAGTACCTCAACATTATAAAAGCTATATCTGACAAACCTACAGCCAGCATTATACTTAATGGAGAAAAATTGAAACCATTCCCTCTAAAATCAGGAACTAGACAAGGATGGCCACTATCTCTACTCCTATTCAACATGGTACTGGAATTCCTAGCCAGAGCAATTAGGCAAGAAGAAGGAATAAAAAGAATACAAATATGTAAAGAAACTGTCAAAATATCCCTATTTGCAGAAATCATGATCCTATACCTTAAAGACCTAAAAAACTCTTCTCAGAAGCTCCTAGACACCATCAATAGCTACAGCAAGGTAGGAGGATATAAAATCAACATAGAAAAATCATTAGCCATTTCTATACACTAATAACGAACAAACTGAAAAAGAATATTTGAAAACAATTCCATTTACAATAGCCTCAAAAAAACCAAATACCTAGGTGTAGACCTAACAAAAGATGTGAACAACTTCTACAATGAAAACTATAAACTTCTGAAGAAAGAGATTGAGGAAGACTATAGAAAGTGGAGAGATCTCCCATGCTCATGGACTGATAGAATCAACATAGTACAAATATCTATACTCCCAAAAGTAATCGACATGTTTAATGCAATTTCCATCAAAATTCCAATGACATTCATTAAAGAGATCGAAAGATCTCCTGTTCAATTGATACGGAAACACAAGAGGCCACGAATAGCCAAGGCAATACTCAGTCAAAAGAACAATGCTGGAGGTATCACAAAATCTGACTTCAAACTATATTACAAAGCAATAACAATAAAAACAGCATGGTACTGGCACAAAAACAGACATGAAGACCAGTGGAACAGAATAGAGGACCCAGATATGAAGCCACACAACTATAACCAACTTGTCTTTGACAAAGGAGCTAAAAATATACGATGGAGAAATAGCAGCCTCTTCAAGAAAAACTGCTGGGAAAACTGGTTAGCAGTCTGCAAAAAACTGAAACTACATCCATGTTTATCACCCTATACCAATATTAACTCAAAATGGATCAAGGATCTTAATATCAGACCACAAACTCTAATGTTGATACAGGAAAAAGTAGGAAATACTCTGGAGTTAGTAGATATAGGTAAGAACTTTCTCAATGGAACACCAGCAGCACAGCAACTAAGAGATAGCATGGATAAATGGGACTTCATAAAACTAAAAAGCTTCTGCTCTTCAAAAGAAATGGTCTCTAAACGAAGAGAACACCCACAGATTGGGAGAAAATATTTGCCAGCTACACATCAGACAAAGGACTGATAACCAGAATATATAGGGAACTTAAAAATTAAATTCTCCCAAAACTAATGAACCAATAAAGAAATGGGCAAGTGAACTAAACAGAACTTTCTCAAAAGAAGAAATTCTAATAGCCAAAAAACACATGAAAAAATGCTCACCATCTCTAGCAATAAAGGAAATGCAAATTAAAACCAAGCTAAGATTCCACCTCACCTCTGTTAGAATAGCCATCATTAGCAATACCACCACCAACAGGTGTTGGCGAGGATGCGGGGAAAAAGGAACCCTCTTACGCTGCTGGTGGGAATGTAAACTAGTACAACCACTCTGGAAAAAAATTTGGAGGCTACTTAAAAAGCTAGACATTGATCTACCACTCGATCCAGCAATACCACTCTTGGGGATATACCCAAATGAATGTGACACAGGTTACTCCAGAGGCACCTGCACACCCATGTTTATTGCTGCACTATTCACAATAGCCAAGTTATGGAAACAGCCAAGATGCCCCATTACTGACGAATGGATCAAGAAAATGTGGTATCTATACACAATGGAATTTTATGCAGCCATGAAGAAGAATGAAATGTTATCATTTGCTGGTAAATAGATGGAATTTTATCATCCTGAGTGAGGTTAGCCAGGACCAAAAGACCAAAAAATGTATGTTCTCCCTCATATGCGTACATTAGATCAAGGGCAAACACAACAAGGGTATTGAACTTTGATCACAAGATAAAAGCGAGTGCACACAAGGGAGATATGAGGATAGGTAAGACACCTAAAAAATTAGCTAGCATTTGTTGCCCTCAACGCAGAGAAACTAAAGCAGATACCTTAAGAGCAACTGAGACCAATAGGAAAAGGGGACCAGGATCTAGAGAAAAGGTTAGATCAAGAAGAATTAACCTAGAAGGTAACACACATGCACAGGAAATTAATGTGAGTCAACTTCCTGTGTAGCTATCCTTATTTCAACTAGCAAAAATCCTTGTTCCTTCCTATTATTGCTTATACTGTCTCTTCAACAAAATTAGAGATAAGGGCAAAATAGTTTCTGCCAGGTATTGAGGGGGTTGAGGGGAGAGGGAAGGGGTGGAGTGGGTTGTAAGAGAGGGGGTAGGGACAGGGGGGAGAAATGAGCCAAGCATTGTATGAACATATGAATAATAAATAATTAAAATTTTTAAAAAAAGGTTTTTATCCATATTAAAAATAAATAAATAAATAAAGCTCTGAATCATTTTTCTTAATACTTGTAAGGCTATTCAAATTATCTATTTTATTTGGAGTTAAGTTGAAGCAGTATTGTCTGTTTTGTTTTGCTGAGGAACAACTGAATTATTTTACCTGACATAAAATTTGTGTGTATACAATTATTTATAATAAAATCTTATTATTCTTTTGATGTCTTTAGGGCCCATTATTTTATTTTTTGGTTCATTCCTGATATTGTTAATGACTATCTTCTCTCCTTTTTAATTTGTTAGTTAAACTTTGCTAGAAGTTTGTTGACTATATAGATACTGTCAACAACCAGGTTCCTTCTTATTAATTTCATTTTTATGATCTTCTATTTCTAATCTCCTTCCTTTACTTTTGTTCAGTCCAATGTTCTATTGCTTGTCTTTGAGCATTGTTGTTTGTTCTTAAGACTTCCTTTTTGATTCATCGACCTTTGAAAGGTATATGGCTAATTTCCTAGTGTTTGGAAAGTCAGGCTGTTTTTTTTTTGTTGTTTTCAGTTACTTGCTCCTAGGTAGATTTCATTTTGTGTGATTTTTTAACTACAAGATTTTTAATCTTATTGTAGTTGGTTGAGGATAATTATTTTTGGTGTACGTTATATGAGTACTTAAAAAGCTCACTCTGGTATTGTTAGATGAAGTATTGTACAAAATATAAGATTATGTTAATTAATGGGTTTTAGAGCAATATATAGCCTTGTTAATTTCCTTTCTAATTGTCCTGTCAAATATCCAACTATAATTGTAGGTTTATCTCTTCCTTCTTCCAGTTCTATCACTCTTTGTCTTATGTATTTTCAGCTGTTGATTAGTATGTACATATTTAGGATTTCTATATCTTGTTGATAGATTTACCCTTTATCATAATAGAACATCCATCTCTGTCTCTGATGATTTTCTGTTCTGGGAAGTCTACTTTTTCTGATAGCAATAGGATTACTACTTCTTTCTTAAAAATACATCTGCATGGTATACCTTGTTCTATACTTTTACTTTAAACTTCCCTATAACCTTGAATTATAAGTGAATTTTTCATAGAATATAGTTGACATGCTTTTTAGTACATTATGTTAATATGTATTAAAAGATTGGTTTTTAATTGATATATTTAGATTATTTACATTTAATGTAATTGCTGATGTGTTAAGGCTTAATGTGATACTTTATTCCCTTATTTTTAACTTATAAATTTTATTTTTAGAGCAGAATTAGATTCATAACAAAACTTAGCAGAAAGAACAGAATTCCCACATGCTCCCTGTCACCACACATGTATACCCTTTCCATTAATGTACCTCGCTAGAGGAGTGTATTTGCTGAAATCAGTGAGCCTACCATAACACATCGTATTATCCAGAGTCTGTGATTTATAAGAGGTTTATATTGGGAATCTTTGTAGCACTCTGGATTTTGACAAATCTGTTATGACATGTATCATCACTGTGGTACTATATGCTGTAAGTCTGCTCTGAAAGTCTTCTGTGCTCCTCCTATTCTCCCCTCCCTCCAAACTAACCCTTGAAAATTACTAATCATTTGTTATCCTCATAGTTTTTTATTGTTGTTGTCTGTTTATTTTCTAGAATGTTCAAAGACTAAAATCAAACAGTATGTAGCCTTTTTAGTTTGCCTTCTTTTACTTAAGAATATAATTCCTCAGTTTCCTCTCTGTCTTTTTATGACTTGCAATCTCATTTTTTAGCACTGAATAACTTTCCTTTGTTAAATGTATCACACATAATTACATCTTGCTGAATGACATCTCGGTTGCTTTTAAGTTTTTGGCAGTTATAAACTTCTGTATGCAGGTTTTTGTGTGAATATAATTATGTGAAAATTTAGGTAAATACCAGGGAACATGATCACTGGATCATATGGAAGAATATATTTAGTTTGTTAAAAAGAAAATGCCAAGGTGGTGATTTATTTACATTCCCATTAGCAATGAATTAGAGATAATGTTTACCCACTTACCAGCAGCATTTGGTGCTGTATTTCAGATTTTAGCCATTTTAATAGGTTTTCAGTGGTATCTCATCTTAATTTCAATTCCCTAATGACATATGATGTTGACCATTTTTTCCTATGATTACTTGCCATCAATATATCTTTTCTGGCAAGTTGTGTGTTTGAATTTTGTTCATTTTTCTTCTGTTGAATTTTAAGATTTATTTGAACATTTTAGATAGCAGTCCCTTTATCAGAGTGTCCTTTGCAAATATTTTCTCATAATCTATGGCTTACCTTCTCATTCTCCTGTCTTTGTCTTTCACAGAGATTTGTTCCTTATTTTATTACAGTTTATACTGAGAATTCTTTACTTAATGTGTCACGCAATTTTACTAAAAAGCTATTCCCATTCTGAACTTATTGTAGGATCTCTCTTGTGTTATCTTCTAGGAGTTTTAAGTATATATTTTCTTTTTGTTTCTTTTCTTGCAGTGTTAGAGATTTAACTTCTAGGAGTTTAATATTTTTGTATTTTATATTTAGTTCTATGATTCATTTTGAGTTAATTTTTGTGACGAGTATAGGTCTCTGTCTAGTTTTTTTTCTTTTTTTTCATGTGTGATGTCGAGTTGTTCCTGTATCATTTGTTGAAAAGATTATCCTTGCTCCATTTTAAAAGATCTGTTCACTATATTTCTGTATTTTCTAGGCTCTCTACTCTGTTCTGTTTCTCTTTATTATTTCAGCAATACCTCACTGTCTTAATTACTGTGGTGTTGAAGTCGGGTTGTGTCAGTCCTCATATTGTTCCTTTCACCATTAAGTTGAGTGCTCTGGGCATTTTTGACTCTCTAGTTAACTTTATAGTCACAGTGTCAACATTCACAAAATTAGTTGATGTGATTTTGGCTAAAAAACTGAATCTATAGATCCAATCAGGAAGAATGACATTGACAATAATAAGTCTACTGCCCACAATCATGTAATGATGCCTCACTTATTTAGATCTTTTTGTTGGTGTATTTTCATCCATTTTTTAAAGTTTTCTTTAATAGATCTTATAATATTTAATTAAATTTATACCTCATCACTTAATATTTAGGGATGCTAATATAAATTGTAATGTGTTTAATTTCAAATTCAACTTACTCATCATTGATATATAGGAAAGCAATTGACTTTTGTATATTAACCTTGTATACTGAAACCTTGTTATTTATGAGTTATTGATCTGGGGTTTGTGTTTGTTATTTTGGTAGTTGTTTTGGTCAGTTACTTTGGATTTTCTACATAGATGATCATGTCATCTGTTAACAAAGAAAGTTGTATTTCTCCTCAATTATATAATTTTATATAATATTCTCAGCTTATAGAATTAGCCAGGACTTTAGGTATAATGTTAAAAAGCAGTGATGAAAGTGGACATCCTAAAGCCTAGCTATTTAGCTTGGCAGGAAAGTCTTTAGTTTCTCAACAGTAAGTATTATGTTATCTATAGAGTTTGGGGTATCTTTTTTGTTTGCTTTGTTTTTTTTTGCCATACTGGTGTCAAACCCAGGACCTTGAATATGCTAGGCAAGTGTTCTACCATTAGCCCATCCCAGTCCTATATCTTTCTCTCTTTCTTTCTTTTTTTTTTTTTTGGTGGAACTGGGGTTTGAACTCTGGGCCTTTACCACTTGAGCCATTCCTCCAGTCCTTCTTGTGTTGGAAATTTTCAAAATAGGGTCTCATGAACCATTTGCCTGGGCTGGCTTTGAACCATGATCCTCCTGATCTCTACCTCCCAAATAGATTATATAGGTGTGAACCACCAGTGCCAGCTCCTAGTCCTATTTTATTTTTATTTTAAAGCAGGGTTTCACTAAGTTACCCAAACTGGACTTCAATGTACTGTGTAGCTGAGGCAGGTCTCCAACTTGTGATCTTCCTGCTTCATCTTCCCATGTAGCTGGGAGTATAAGCAAGAACCACCATGTACCTGGCTTACTGTAGTTTTTTGTGAATGTTGCTTATCAAGTTGGCAAACTTCTAAATTCTTAGTTTACTGATAGTTTCTAATGTGAATGAATGTTGAATTTTGTTGAGTGATTTTTCTGCATCTATTTATACAAGCATGTAATTTTTCTTTCTTAGCCAGTTGATTCATAACATACAACATTAATTGATTTTTTAATGTTCAATCAGCCTTGCATACCAGAGAAAATTCTTACTTGGTCATTGTTATAGATTAAAGGCTGAATGAATGCCCCTTATCCTCAAAGTCCATATGTAAAAGCTTGCTCCTCTTGATGGCAATATTGGGAAGTACTGTGGAGGTGGGGTCTAGTAGGTATTTCTCAGGTCATTAGAATAGTACCCTTAAATAGAATTGTGGAACATTAGTTTCTCTCTCTGTCTGTCTCTCTATGTCTGTCTCTGTCTCTCTCTCTTTTTTACACATGGCCATGATGTGCTGTACTCAGCAATGGCCCAAACCAATGTGGTGAACCAGTCTTGGGTTTGAACCCCCACAAGTGTCAGCCAAAATGAACCTCTTGCCTTCATAAGTAGCTTGTGTCAAATATTTTGTTGTAGTGATGCAATTATAGCATGTAATTCTACTTATACCTTATTCAATTTGATTTGCTAATATTTTGTTGAGAATTTTTGTATCTACATTCATGAGCGATGTCAGTTTACAGTTTCCATGTAATACCTTCTTCCAACTTGGTATTAGGGTAATGCTGACAACATAGAATGAATAAGTACATATTCCATCTTCCAGAAGAGTTTATAAAGAATTGGTATAATTCCTTTATTATTCTCTGTTTTCCTTTTTTTGTGTGTGATGTGATAGTTTTTGTAGTAATATGCTTTAATTAATTTTTCTTCTATTGTATATATGACAGGTTTTTCTTTTGTGGTCATCATGAAACTAGAATAAAGCATCTTATGTTTGTAACAGACTACTTCATAATGATAACATCTTAATTCCCCTTCCTCCACTTTTGATGCTATTTGTATCACAAGTTACATCTTTTAGATAAAATGGGGGACATTATTGAGGTTTTGAACTCAGAGTCTTATGCTTACTAGGAACATGCTCTGCCACTTAGGCCATATCTCCAGCTTTTTTTTTGCTTTAGTTATTTTTCAGATATAGTCTTGCACCTTTTTACCCTGGTTAGCTCTCAGACCACAGTCTTCTTACCTGTGCCTCCCATTCAGCAGAGATTACAGGAACATGCTGGCTTGTTAGTTGAAATAAATCTTGCTAACTTTTTGTGCTGGCTGGCCTCAAACCATGATCCTCCCAATCTCAGCATCCTAAGTAACTGGGGTTATAGAGCCATCACATCTGGCTCTCTTTGGTAGTTTCTCTCTCCTTGTTGCACTCATACCTTTCTGCATTTGTTTTCCTGATATTATCAATGATTTTTTTATCTCTGTTCTTTTGTAGGTCACTGTTCTTCCTGGATGGGATTATTTTGATTTTAATAGAGCTTGGTTTATTTAGAACTGGTTACTTTGTTTTGTTTCTTTGGTGATGTCATGTTTCTCTGATTTGACATATCCCTTGTAGTTTGCATCATTGCCTTCATATTTGAAGAAGTAGGTATTTATTCCAGCCTTCTTTATAGACTAGATTTGGTAGGAAAAGCCTCTCACCAGTCAGCCCATTCAAACGTCCTGAGTAAACTGGGTTTTGGAACTAGCTGCCTGTCAGGCATATATATTGCCCCGGTTCTTGGTATAGCAAATGGGTCTATCCAGTGCCTGTGTTCACTGAAACAGGCCTTATGGTTGGCCTAATATCTGAGTCTGAAGTGTTGGCCCTGGGATTTGTATCCCTAAGGACATTCCTGGATCCTGGGTTTTCAAGGGATGGCTTCATACTAGGAAGAGTCTGGTACCCCAGGGTTACTTTCCTGGATCCTAGTTCAACAGGACCCAGACTGGCATTGGAGCTGGCCTGGAGCCTGAGTCCATAGGGGAAGGACTGGGTACTGGGTTATCAGGTGCTGGCTTGGCTTATGTCTGCAGAAGTAGTTCTGGAACCTGGGTTTGCATGGGCTGACCCAGCACCAAAATCTACTTGCATAGGATTCTTTCCTAAGTTCATTAGTTAGGTTGAGATCTTGGTTCCACTGAATCCCAGGGTTATGGGTGCCAGTCTATAGCCTGGAGTGGTGGGAATTTTCCTTTAGCCTAGCTCTACAAAGACCAAACTGGAGCCTGAAGCTGGAAGCGTGATCCTGTATGCTGGCATCAAAATAGCTGTTCTGTCACTGTGGTGGGCCTGGCATCTGGAACTGTAGGGAGACTGCCTGACAGTGTGGAAATTATATAGCCTGAGTCTTCAGGAGTTAGCCTGGTTCTGGGGTGAGTCTAGAGGCTGGACTAACAGATACCATAATAGAATTTAGGATCATGGCCCTCATCCTGGTTCAGGGTTCAGTAGAGAAGGCATGGAGTAGGGACTCAGGGAGAAATTGGTTTCTCACTTCTGTCTCTTCCTCCATGTGGAGTGTATCTCCTATCACACTGACTGCCCAGAGTTTGAGAAAGGTGACACAGGTTGTTAGTCAGCCTTTTATCACAATGACAAATATCCGATACAAATCATTTAAAAGGAGAAAGTTTTATTTGGATCATTCTTTCAAAGGCTGCCATCCATGGTCAGCCAGATGCATTGTTTCCGGGACTGTGGTGAGGCTGGCACAAGAGTATAGTGGAGTAAAATTGTTCGCCTCATGACATGCAGGAAGCAGAGAGAGGAACAGATAGGAAGGGGCCAGTGCAAAACACCCTTCTAAGATATACCCCAGCATCCCACTTCCTCCAACCAGACTTCATCTTCACTTCCCAACAGGCTATCCAAATTTTGCATCCATCTATGAATTATGAACCAATCATTTCTCAAAGGCCCTACCTCTGAATACTGCTTACATCAGGAACCAAGTCTTCAGTACACAGGCCTTTTGTGAGGACATTTCAGAGCCAAACCATAACATAAGTAATATAAACTATTCTTCCTAATCTCTTCAATGCATCTTTTCTTATTTCTCTGTCCACCCAGGCTGTTTAACCTCATACTTAGACTCCTAATCTTCTGCAAAAGGCTTTTTCAGGTATGGATAGTTGTTCAAATTAAAGTTTTTACAAGGGGATGAAAAGTCCCAGTCCACCAACGTTTTGCCAGAGGACACCTTAAAAAGTCTTATTTTTGCTTCTCATCTCACCTTTTAATAATCTGGGATTGTGTTTTTAAAATGTATAATGATTTTTCTATTGATTTTTATTTTTATTGTTTTTATTGCCTAGTGCGTGGTCAGGTTTGAAAACATTTTATTTGTACTAGAAGACAAGATGCCCTCACCAGTTTATTTGAGTGCAGAATTTAGAGAAATGACTTATAAGATTCCACATTCATCTCTGTTGGAACCCTGTAGACTTGGCAAAAGCAGGGACAATTTTTCTGTCAATTTTTCTTCCTAAAAGCATTCAATGTTGAGCCTCCTCTCCCTGTAAACATAATACAGCACATTGTTCATATCCTAATATTTGTAGGTGAGTCTTTTCTAGTCATGGCCCTGGGCAGGTTGTTATGCCCCTGCTGAGTTCCCACACTGTGGGTGGGTTTTTCTGTGTCCTCTTGTATTCATTAATAGTCGTGTCCATGTTCCTGCCTATAGGAGAGGTCTTGATTAGAGCTCCTTTCTGTATATCAGTGGCCTTTATTAAACATCAAACTCCAGCTTCTAGAATGCATTTAGTGCTTTCAATCTTGTTCACAGGTAGGTTTGATCATTATTTTTGGATTTGAATTTCCTTGGCATTTCCTTCTTTTTTTCTTTTTTCCATTAAATGCTCATATATTTTAAAAATGTCTTTCAATGATTTATTATTATTATTATTCATTTATTCACATGTGCATACATTGTTTGGGTCATTTCTCCCCCTCAATGATTTTTATTGTGTGTACTTAGAGTGGTTTTATTTCCATATGTGATCAGTGTTGCCATTGCAAAAACCATGCTACGTCTTTGAATTCTGGATGCATTACTTGACCTTGTGATCAAGCCTCTATTCAGTGGTACATGAGGCACCAAAGCATCAATAATAATAGGTAAAATAACTGATACTTGTTATGCTATTACTGAGAATTCTGAGTTTCATTTCCTACCTCTGTGCTGTGGAATATGTGGAATGGCATCATGAAGACTAAAGAGTCAAACTGCCTTATTTCAAATCCTACTTCTCATAATAACTGCATGACCTTAGGCAAATTACTTTTGCTTTTCTCATCTGTCAAATGGAGTCAAAATTTTTCCTTATTTCATGTGCTGTCATGAAAAGTTTAGCTTATTCATATAAGGTGACTATAACAATGATCAACATGAACACAAGATGACTCACTTTTGATTCTGTGTCAATATACGAACTGTTTTATGTCTTTTCATTTTTGTTAGCAGCCTTGTAAGCCATGTAATATTATGGTCCCTTAATACATTTTCTGGCACAAAGTGTGTGTGTGTGTGTGTGTGTGTGTGTGTGTGTGTGTGTGTGTGTTGAACAGGTGTACTCAATATTTAAGTGAGGAAACAAATATTTATATTGAGCCTGTGTCACAGAAGCAGCTAATAGTAGTACAGAATTGTATTGATGTTGGTCTCAGTATTAATAACAGAGGCATCACCTGTTCATGGATACCTCTCTCTAACTGGCAGCATTACCACCAACTATGGAGGTAATATAAGCATCTGCATTTCCCTTCCCTACTCTTTCCTGTACATTTTTTGTTTTTCATTTCTTTTCTCTTTGAAGCAGAAGATATTAATTATCTTTATTATCTCTCTTCTTTTTTGGTCTTCTAAAATTGCCTGCTCTCTTGTGCTACACCAGTGCTTTTGCTAATGCTATTTCACTGGATGATTCCTTTCTCCTTCTCCTTTTCTCTTTTCTAGATCAATAGTCTTGGTCCCGCTAGCCTGGTAATTCCAAGACTTTTCATTTTCAAGTTTCTTAGAGCCCTGGGGGAGAAAGAAATTTGAGCCTCTTTCTTTTGTAATGTTTGTTTTCTTCAGAGAAGAGCAGGGTTTTTTTTTTTTTTCTACAGTAGCTATTTCATCTTTTCTGATGCCCTTTCTGCCAAAGTTTTTCCATCTGCAGGGATACTCTGATCTTGGCCAGGTGTTCCAATGTTCTGAAAATTTAAAGATTATATTAGATGAGGAACCTGGTGACTTTCTAACATGAGCATTATCAATATCCTTGATGTTTCTATTATAGAACACTCTTAGCATTTTATTGCAAAATGAGATTGTCTTTCTCTGGCTCTCTTTTTGGTTGTTCTGATTTGCATGAAGGGTGTACCAACCTTGGAACTTCCCTGATAGCAGAAAGGTGGGAGAATCATTTTTTGTATGTTGTATAACAAGAGAAAAAATCACAAGGTGAGAAAGTCACTACACAGCCAAGTTTATTTGTGGTTAAACCTAGACAAGCAGGTACCACCTGTAGAATATCACAAGATGGAAATAATACAACTCTCCCTGCATCATTTATCTGTAAGATCAAATCAGGTATCCTAGGGCTTTCCCTCTGTTAGTCAGAAAAAGGAAAATCCTGTCATCAGAAAGAAAACCTATTGGTCATTTAGTTTGTGCCTAGTGTTATGCATTAGGGTGTGTGATCATGCTGTACTGTATCCCTCCATGATTTCTATGTTGAAGTCCTTACTCACAGTCGCTTGGAATGTGATTATAAAAGGACACGAGGATGAAAGTTATTGTCTAATTGGATTAGTGTCTTTATAAAAGGAAATTTGAAGAAGCCAGGTGCCAGTGGCCCATGCTTACAATCCTAACTACTTGAGACTCTGAGATCGGGAGGTTCACAATTCGATGCCAGCCCAGACAAATATTCACAAGATCTCATTTCCAAAATAACCAGAGCAAAATTGACTGGAGGTGTGGCTCAAGTGGTAGAGTACCTGCCTTGCAAGTTCAAAGCCCTGAGTTCAAACCCTAGTCCCACGAAAAATAAATAAATAATAAATTTTTAAAATTTTGGATACAAGAAGAGACCCTAAGTATGTTCACAAGGACAGACCATGTGAGGACACATGGAGAAAGTATCCATCTGCAAGCCAAGAAAAGAAACTTTAGAAGAATCAAACCTGCCAACACCTTGATCTTGGACTTCTAACCTCCAGAACTGGGAGCAAATAAATTCCTGTTGTTGAAGTCTTGTAGTCTGTATTTTGATATGGCCATTCCCTCAAGCTAATTCAAATGGTATCATCAGCCTTAGTGCATGTTGAAACAATCATCTAGAAGGTGGGTATGTTGCCCCATTCTGTGGGTGAGAAGCATGACCTCCCCAATGTTAAGTAATTTGCCTACAATTCCAGAGCTAGAATTCAAATGCAGACAGAGGTTTTACTGTATTTATAGCATATTCCTTCCCATCCTCACTCTGTTTCCTCCACCATTCACAGGAAGATAGAATCTTATCAGTGAACTGCCTTTCCTTTCTTTGAACACCACAAAATCCTAAGGATGTTCCTTTCTTTGGGGACCCATGTTTGAGATTTCCTCCAGGAAAGCATCAACTCAAATTCATGAATTCATTTAAATGCCTCTGGTTTTCCCAATGCTTGAAGAAGAACTTGCTGTTTAGAATGGGATCATTTTGCCAAACCCAAAGGAAATCTATGTTGCATTTAAGAACAGGGACTGATCAATTCAATCCTCATCTCTGCCTGGGACAACAAGACTTGGCAAGGAGCATAAATTTGCCCAATCTTTAGTTTTGACAACAAGGCATTTTTGGGTCAGTTATGACGTGACCAGATGTAATGTCACTTGCAGCAGAGTTTTTGAGACATTTTGAATTCCTGGTAATACTTGCTCTTTTCTTTCTACCATAAGTATGGTATTCAAATAAGAGCAGCCACCAAAATCTAAAATGAGCAAGCAATTCAGATTAACTTTCATGAGTCGCTGAGATTTGGGGATGTTTTTATTAATGCATCAGGGATAAATAATATATTTATGCCATGTTAGTCTCTTTGGCCTCACTGTCCTTTAAACACTGATGCACTTGCTCTTCATGATGTCTGGGAAAATCTTTCCCTTGACTTACGCATGGTCTTTTCTTTTCAATATTCAGATTTAGGGACTATTTCTTCCTTAGTGGCTGTGCTTTTTCCTTATTTTATTGTGCTCCCTTAATTGTATTACGCATGCTTTTGTTACCTTGCTTCTTGTCTACCTTCTCTTGAGAACATAGCTCCATGAGAACAAGTAGAGTGATCAAGTACACAGACCCTTTAGACTAAGTGCCTTAATTATATATCTGGCACTAATACTGGTCAGCTGTGTGACACTGGATATGTTAATTAACTTTTCCGTATTTGTAAATTTGGGATAAGAATAAAATAGAACTCATCTTATCGTTGTTAAGATTGGGTTAACATGTGCAAAGGACTTACATTATGCCTAGCACATAATAAACACATAATCAAGTTTGATATTACCATTAATATTGTATGCCATTGTATTGATATCTGAGAACATCTCCCAGGACTATGTAGCAGCTTAATAATTATTTGATAAATGGATGGATGAATGGACTGCCATGAAACTGTAGGAAATGCTTTTGAGAGAGATAAATGTATTTCAAAGTTGAAAGCTAAAGGCTATCACTGAAAATCTAATGCAGATTGCTTTCAGAAGTGTAGCCATTTTCACTTGTGGATTCTCCCATGAACATGGGAGGTCTTTCCATCTTTTTGTATCTTCCACGGTTTCTTTCTTCAATGTTTTATAGTTTTTGTTGTAGAGGTCTTTTACCTACTTAGTTAAATTTATTCCTAAAGTATTTCATTTTCATGGGGCTATTGTGAATAGGATCATTTTCCTGGTTTCTTTCTCTGCCTGTTCCTTGGTGGTATACAGAAAAGCAACTCACTTTTGTGTACTGATTTGTATCTTACTATTTTATATCTATCTATCTATCTATCTAGCTATCTATCTATCTATAGGCAGTGAATGTCAGTGTAAGCCCATGTAACAAACATTACTAAACACAAATGGACAGATAGGACCTTAAACAATAGTAGTAGATATACTGAATACTCTGTTCTTATCAATAGATAGAACATCCAGAAAAAAAAATCAACAAAGATATCCTAGACTTAAGCAACATCATGGTTGTAATAGATTTAAAAGATATCTATTTAGTGTTTCATCCAATCAGTACCCCATGAAACATTTTCCAAAGTAGATCTTAGCCCACAAAATAAGGCTCAAAAATACAAAAAATAATAATTTCCTGTATTCTAACAGACCATGTAGAATAAAACTAGAAATCAATAGTAAGGAAAACTACAAAACTGTGCAAACACATGTAGATTGAATAACACATTTTCAATGATTAGTGGGTCATTGAAGAAATTAGCAAAGAAATATAAAACTTCCTAGACTGAAATGAAAATGAAAACACAATCTTCCAGTATTTGTGGGACACAACAAAGGCAGTGCTAAGAGGAATGTTTATAGCCATGAGTGCCTACATAAGAAAATTGAGAGTTGATTTATCTAAAGCTATTAGAAAAATAATAAAAAGTTCATCCCAAATACAGTATAATAATAAAAATTAGGACAGAAATTAATAAAATGGAGACCAAAGGAAAAATACACTGAAAAATGCAATAAAGAGTTGATTCTTTGAAAAGATAAATAAGATTGACAAACCTTTAACAAACTAACCAAAAAAGAAGGGAGAAGACCAAATTAATAAAACTAGAGATGAAAAGGGGGTATTACAACAGATTCCAATAAAATGCAAAAGATCATTAAGGAATATTTTGAAATATTTCCTTATATTCTAACACTGAAAAATCAAGAAGAAATGGATAAATTCCTCAACAAGTATGACCCACCAAAGCTGAACCACGAGAACATAAATAAGTCAAACAGATATATAATGAGTAATGAGACTAAAATAGTAATAAATAATCAAAAAAGAATAAAATCTCAGGATGAATGGTTTCACTGCTGAATTCTTTCATGCTTTAAAGGAGAATTAACACCAATAATCCTCAAACTATTCCAAAAAACAAAGAGAAAGAACAACATGAAAGTCATTCTAAAAAGTCATTTTATTACCCTAATACCAAAATCAGGAAAAAACACAACAAAATACCACCAAAGTTGTAGATCAATTTCCCTGATGAACACAGATGAAAAAATTATCAATGAAATATTTGCAAAGAGAATCCAACCACACATTAGAAAGATCATATACCGTGCTGAAGTTAGTTTCATTGTAGAGATGCAGGGATGCAACACGCACCAAGCAATAAACATAATGCAGCACATAAAGAGAATAAAGGACTAAAACTTCATCATCACCTCTATAGGTGCAGAAAAGCCTTTGACAGATTCAAACTTGTTTCATGATAAAAGCTCTGAAGGAACTAGGAATAGAAGGAACATACCTGAACATAATACAGACTATACATGACAAACTTATAGTCAACATCACATTAAGTAGAAAAAAACTAAAACCATTGTCTCTAAAGTCAGGAATGAGAGAATGTACACTCTCCCCACTTTTATTCACTATAGAACTGAAATTTCTAGCCAGAGCAACAAGGTAAGATAACAAAATTTAAGGGATTCAAATTGTAGAAGAAGAAGTCAAATTATCTCTATTTGCAGATGATAAGATTCTATATTTAAAAGATCTTAAAACTCTGCCCCAAACTGTTAGACCTCATAAATATATATATATATATATATATAGTTAAAAAATCATATCTTTTTGATGGATTGTTCCCTTTGTTAACATGTAGTGATTTTGTTTATCTGTTCTGACTAACTTTTGCTTAAGATCAGCTTTGTGTGATATGAGAATAATTACTCTTGCTTGCTTTTGATATCTGCTTGCTGGGTATATCATTTTCCATTCTTTCACTTTTAAACAGTGTGCATTTTTGGTTGTGAGGTGGGTTTCTTGTATATAACAAATTCTTGGATCCTGCTTTTTTTTTATCCAATCAGACAAGCTGTGTCTTTCTTTCACCATTATTTATCTTTAGGCCTTGTTCGCTTACTGAATTGGGCATGTTTGATAATTTCTTAGTGGTCCTGAGTTCATCCAATCCCCTTTTGAATTTTACTCTTTCATGGACTCTCATGTTTGTCAGTATCTTTTGTCTTCACTGTGTATTATTCCCTTGAAATTCCCACCAAAATTTGGATGACATTCTTCACAGAGATAAAAATATCAATCCTAAACTTCATATGGAAAAACAAGACCCCAAGTAGCCAAAGCATTACTGAGTAAAAAGACCAATGCTGGAGATATTATAATAGTTGACTTCAAATTATACTATAGTGCCATAGTAACAAACACAACATGATACCAGCACAAAACATAAATGTAAAGCAAAGGAATAGAAGTCAGAAATACTCCCACACAATTTTAACAAAAATTCCAAAAGTATACATTGTAGAAAAGACAACCTCCTCAACAAATGTTACTAGGAAAACTGGATATTCACATATAGAAGACTGAAATTAAATGCCTATATCCCAACACATATTAAAATCAACTCAAATTGAATCAGAGACCTTAATGTAAGACCAAAAATTTTGAAAGTACTACAGTAAAACATAGGGAAAATATAGGCATATGCAACAACTTCCTGAATAGAATGCCACTAGCTCAGAAAATGATCAACAAAGGGATTGTATGAAACTAAAAAGTTTCTGTACAGTAAAAGATACAATCACTAGACAACAGAATAGGGGAAAATCTCTCCAGCTATATATGTAAGAAGGGAGTCACAACTAGAATAGGCAAGGAGCTCCAAAAGCTAAAATCAAAAAGAATCAATGATCCAATTGATAAATGGGCAAATGGATTAAATAGATAGTTCTTGAAAAAAAAAGTACAAATGTCCCAGCAATACAAGAAGACATGGTCAACATCCCTGGCTAACAAGGAAATTCAAATCAAAACAATATTGCAATTTCATCTCACTCCAGTAAGAATATCATCAAGAATTCAAACAAATGTTGATGAGGATGTAGAGAAAACGGAACCATAATATACTGTTAGTGGGAATATAAATTAATGCTGCCAGTATGGAGGTTTCTCAAAAAACTAAATATAGAGCTACCATATGACTTGGTGATACTACTCTTAGGCATGTATCCAAAACAACAAAAAAGAGGATACAATAGAGACACTGTTTGTTACAGTGCTATTCACAATAGCTAAGTTTTGGAATCAGCCTAGATACCCTTCAACCAATGAATGGATAAAGAAAGTATAGTGTATATACACAATGAGATATTATTCAGCCATAAGAAGAATGAAATTATAGCAAATTCAGGAAAAATGAATGGAACTAGAAATTGTCATGTTAAGCAAAGTAAGACAAGTTCAGAAGGACAAAGGTCACATGTACCCCCTTGTATGATGAACCTAGATCTAGTATATTATATTTACAGACATACATACAAAAACATGACTATAATTAAGGGAATATTGGTGGGGCATGGGGGAGATGGGAGAAAGAGATGATGGGGGTCAATGCTGAAATATAGTGTATCTATGTATAAAGGTGGCAGGGCAAAAGACAACTCACTAAAAGCTACTGGAAAATAGAGGAAAGGGTGATGAGGAAAAGAGTGAGCAATAGAAGAGTTTAATCTGATCAGTGTACAAAGTATGCATGTGTGAAACACCATGATGTACCACCCTTGTACAATTAGTATGCATACTAAAAAGAATAGCCAATGAGTATAAAATACTTAGCTTAATCTCAGCATTTGGAAATGATAATAAAAATATTAATGACAGTAATAGATACTAATATTACCCTTTATTTACCAACCAGTAATTCATTATTTGCAGTGCTATACAACTGTATAATTGTTATCATATTATTTTAGGTAGACTTTGCCATGGAGAAAAATAATCTGGATTTACACCTCAACTTCACAGCTTAATGGAGTGGGGTCTCAAATTCACATTACTGTGACTCATTGTGCTGCTGTGTGCTTATTGAATTATTACTTCCTTTTTGTCTTCTTCTGGCCCTGCTTCCTAGGAAAGTTCAATTTGTTGATTTTAGTCTTAATAACAGCATCACCAATTTCTTTGAATCATTCAGAAGCACCAAACAGATGATCGCCCAGGTTCTTGATAAATTCCTGTATAATAGTCAGAGAAGAATTCAGCTGTAATTCACCATCCTTTCATATAGGTGTGGTCAGGGGCTGTTTCAGCTGTTGACTGCAAGTCAGCTCCCATGCTCATACTGATGGGATGTTTATTCTGTATGGTTCCTCCTGCTGGATGGAGGGTACAAGAAGAACAGCAGAGAAATGAGATATGTCCTTGGCTCTTGGGGAATGAAACAGTAGACACAACTGCCATTCCTAAAAGGAAAGTAGCTAGAATATGCTCTTCACTTTACTTTCTCTTCTAGTTATTACAGCCATCTTTGCTGTACAAATAAATGGAGGCACTAAGATTCAAGGAATTGACTAAGTCACACAACAAAGAAACTAGTTGATTAGTACTCAAACTCCGGATCACTCATTTGTTCTCTGCTATTTCTCTGCTACAAGGTTTATACCATGCTCATTTTTCCCTTTCTAATTGTTGAAATAAGACCTAAAAGCAAAGCTGGTCAGTGATGTACACTGTAAGAAGCATGAAGACAAATGCACCTGCAGCATTACTATTTCCTAGTGGGTGTAGATTTCTGCATAGAACATGTCTACAGCACTTATAGAATCAGTTGTCACCCTTGTCCTTTCCATTGCATGCTTCTCAGTAGCCTTGAATTTGTGGTAGTCTCACTACACATTGCATTTGAGCAAACCAGCTGTGACTTGGAGCTTTCCCAAATTACTATCTTCCAGATGATTCTGAGGTGCACACATCATGCATTCTCAGAGTCATGGCAGCCTTACACCTTCATTAAACACCAACTTCTTCAGCATCACCTGCCATTTTGTTCCCAATCTAAGTTTGTTAGGAAAACAGCATAGATTCAGAGCCATAAATCATAGCTAACTTTTTGGAAGTAGCTATTTACCAAAGGTGGATACATGGTAGGTTCTCTTCTGCTTTGCAGAGAGGCCACCAGAGAGTCATGCTGCTTCAGCATTATAAATCAGTACCAGGCATGTGACAGCATTCTGACAGCAGGACAATTATTGTCCTGGAAATAAGAAATGCAAATTTCTTTCCCTCATTGAAAAGGCAACCAGTGAACTTATTCTATGATGTTGATCAATGACTTTAATCTATGCCCACCCACAGTTTGTTAAATCCACATAACACCTGTCAGCCTTCTTCCGCTCAGATGAGGACTGAAGCACAATTTGATTTCCCTGGGTGTCAAGTGAGTCATCTGGGTCACCTTGAAAGGGTGACTATTAAAATGATAAATTTTGGAAACCAATTTTAATTGTAGCTATTTCACCTGCAAACTGAATCCTGGAGGCATCAACACTTCAGGGCTGGGTGCATTTTATAAGTTAGTTGATCTCTCTGAATCAATTTTTCATATGACAATTGTGGACAGAAATACCTGGGACAGAAGATGGCTTTATTTCTGCAAACAGAAGAAATTCTCATCTTGTGTTTGCTATAGTGTTTTTTATTATAATCTGGCTAGAGTGCCTAGGTAAGAAGTGAGGAAAAAGTGAATCTATGCTAATGAATCAACTAAGTCAGAGGAAAAATAGGAGTGGGTTCTTTACCAAGAGATTTTGTACTTTTTCACATGATAATTTATAAGTACATCTGGCTGAAGATAAAATGAATGATAATAACTAGAGGAAAAGGAGACTGGTATGAACTGCATACCTGCTGTGTTCCTTATTGTCCAGGCCATCTCCACATGTAAATTACCTCTATCATTCTCTATTTTTCACAATCCAAACCAAAGACTCTGGATTATTTTAATAACACCATTGGCAGACAGGTGATAAGAAGAAGTATTCAATTTGTAAGTTACATGGGACTTACATAACAACCCAATTTTTATGTAGGAATTATTAAACGCTAGAAGTTCAAAAAAATCTATTTGAGATCCTGCCATTATGGAACATTGATGTATGAAACATGCAAAATGAATGACAGTGTTAGAGACCATAAAATGCTCCTGGAGTGTCAGAAGAGAAGGACCCAGATCAAACTATTCGAATGCAAGTAAATTAGCAAAGTTCTGCTTACTGTTACATCTTGTCTGACAATGCCACAGTTGCTCATGAGAGAATGGGACAATGATGGTGATAGAAGATCTCTGAACTCTGTCATTCCAGGGATGTCCTATTCCCTACCAATGTACATCATAAGGTTAACATAATTAACATAATCAGAATGATGTATTTTTCTTCTGTTAGTCCAGATACTCAAGAAGGCACTGCAGCAAGGGAGATCTTGCAGTTTTTAAACTCCTGCTGCACCTTATTATAGAAACATTCATCTAGTTATATAAGACCTCACACAGACATGAAGATCAGAAGTATTCTAGCTCTATTGTATGACTGATGAACTGGTTGGTCACAGAGAAAATTGAGTTTGCAGAGAGGTCTGATCAAAGCTCTGGTCTCTATATGGAAGATGTTTATCATTGGGAAGGTCAGTCAGGAACTCTCCACTGCAACTGGCTAGTCATAGTGATGGGCTATAACAACAAATTGTATGTATACATGGAAAGGGAGTGGAGATAATAATTATTGGCTTTCTTTGCATCTTTGAGGTTATTGGGGAAATAATTGTCACCATTATGGATTGAATGACTGTGCCACTCTTATGTTGTATGTAACTTTAACTTCCATATGATGGTATTTGGCCATGAGAACTTTAGAAGGTAATTAAGGTCAGATGAGGTCATGAGGATGGTGCCCTTACAACAGGATTGTTGTCCTTACAAGGAAGGGCAAATAATCGTTCCCATTTTTTCCTGTGAGCACACAGAAAAGAAGGCCATGTGAGCACACAGCAAGAAGGCAGTCATCTACAAACCAAGATATGGGGCCTTGGAATAAAAGCTACCTTGTCAGCACCTTCATCATGGTCTTTGATCTTCTGTAACTGTGAGTGATATGTTTCTGACATTTAAGACACAGGTCTACAGTATTTTGTTATGGTAACACTTCTGTTACATCTAAAATCTTCATTTTAAGTTCTTGCTTCTGACAGACAAATCAATTTTTAGTTAGCAATGGCACAGAACAGTTAAAAATATAGTGATATATTAAAAAGATATCCCAGTGTTCGATTCTAAGAAACAAAGAGACAATTATCTCTGACAGGAAGTTTAGAAGGTAGGAAATACCTTGATTATTACAACCACTGGCTTAGTTTCTGCCACACAGTATCCCAAGGCCTACCAATCCCTCAGCTGCTGGTGGCAGTGGGTTGGCCCAGTAATCTTAGTCATAATCCTTGATAGCTGGTTATATGAACAAGGAAGTCCTGGAAACAGAACTGGGAAAATGCTGTCAGAATAAACTCAAGCACCCACATTCCTACCTGCAGTAGTGGCCTTCCTAAACTTTTCCCTGTTCCTCAAGGTTTTAATATATCTTTGGTGTCAGAAAGTAAATACTAGTTGTGGTAAGCCTGATAATGGCTCCCCAAAGATGTCCCCTTTTTAATCTTTAGGAAATATGAGTATATTGTTACATGGTGAAGGAAAAACAAGATTGTGGAAGGAATTGAAGTTGCTGCTCAGCTTCCCTCAGTATTACCAGGGATTATCCAACGGGCCTCATGTAATCACAAAGGTTTTTTAAATGTGGAAAAAAACAGAAGAGTTAGTAATAGTATGTGAGAAACATTTGTTTGGCCACTGTAGATGAAAAGTCATACACCAAGGATATGAGAGGGGCCTAGAATTGGAAAAAGGCAAGAAAATGAATTCTCTCCTGCCATGTCTAGAAGAACAGAACTTTGCTGACATACTGATTTTATAAAACTTGTGTGAACCATTGAGGATTTCTGACTTCCACAGTCTTAAGATTAAAAGAATCATGTTATATTAAGTCACTGAGCTGTGTGGTATTAGGAAACTAATGCACTTACATTATTCATTATTTTAGTCATACTGAGAGCCATTTAAGCTCATCAATTTGCTAAGTGCTATGGTAGAAATAGAAAATATAGAAGAGACTATCCTGGCCCACAGGCAGTGGAGACACTTTGCAGACAGATGATAATACTAACATTTATTAAACTATTACTCTGGCACACATGTGCTTTGGATGGAATGATGATTTCCCCTAAATTCACAGGTTGGTATCCTAATGCCCATGTGATGTTATTAGAGGATGGCACCAGCCCTTACATAAAAGACCCCAAACAGACCCTCCTCCCTCCCACCATGTGAGGTTACAGAAAGAAGATATCCATCCACGCACTTGAAAAGAAGCCTCACCAAACATGGACTCTGCCAGCACCTTGATCTTAACCTTCCATCCTCCAGAACTGTGAGAATCTCTATTGTTTATAAGCTATCCAGTTTATGGCATTTTGTTACAGCAGCTGAAGCTGACTAAGACAGCATTCCTCAAAAACTGTAAATATATCAACTCAACTTCACCCTCTACAGATACTATAAGGGAGGCCCAATGAGGTTAATGAATTGATAAGTTAATATGATGGAAGAATTGGTATTTGAACTTATGTCAAAGAGATTCTACCTACATTTATTTAGCCACCCTTCCCTATGTTTTTATAATAAGGGAACAGATCATTGTGTTCACAGTTTCAGAAGGAGGAAATAACATTTGAATTGGAAGGATCAATAAAAGCTTTTGGAAGTAGGAAGATTTGGGGCTGAATCCATGATATACCTAGAAAAGTGACTAATTCAATGCCACTGTCTTATTTCCAGAATGTAATTATTTGTACTTGTGTGACTGAAGTTCTTATTTTCTTGCTGTCATAGTGCCTAAAGGCTACCATCAGGTTCCTTCCAGTTCCCTTCTTTATATATCACCATAGCTTCTTCTTTCTTGAAACAAGCAGAAGAGTTTCTCTCTAAATCTTTACTTTCTTTTTAAGGGTTTTCCTGATTAGGTCAGGCCCACCCATGATGATCAATTGACTTTTGATGAATTAAAATCAATGGACTAGTAATAAAATCATGGGATTGATTACCTATCTTATTAATTAGCCATACTCAAGATGAAAGAATGATGCAAGACATGTACATCAAAGGATGAGAAAATTAAGGGCCATGTTAGAATTCCTTCTACCAAATGTTTATTTGAAAATATGAAAAAGCTACAATAAAACTGCTTTCTTTCAACTTTTCTTCATTGCAATAAATATTCTATGTACTACTGCAATGGTATATACATGTCAATGCATATTTTTCAAAACACATATGTTGTTGTTGAATATGAAATGATCCCCACAGGCTCATGTGCTAAAGTCTAGGTCCCCAGTTGGTGGTTATTTTGAAAGACTGTGGAAACTTTAGGAGATGGGGCTTAGCTGGAGGAAGATGTCACTGCGAGCTTACTTCAAATGTTATACCTGGTCCCATCGTGGTCTGGCTCTTTTCTTCTGACCTGCCATGAGGTAAACAGCTTCTTCCTCCACAGGCTCCCACCACTGTGATGCACTTACTGCCTCACTCCAGGCCCAGAAACACAAGCCAAATAACCATGGATTGAACCCTCTGAAACTATGAACAAAATAAATTCTTCCTCCCTCTAAGCAGTTCTCTCAGGTGTTTTCAGTAGCTCCCATGGTTAACATGAAGCCTTGATTGCTACCTTGATACTTCCTCATTTAAATTTGATCTTTGTAACTGCAAGTGGCCCACTAAAACAGCAGAAGATGATCTGAAGCCATCAGGGTTGCTCTGCCAGACAGTAAGTAGAAAGGAGAAGAGTGTCTGAGTGAGGCATTAGCGGCCAAGTATGAGGATGGATATACATTTCTGCAGTCTTCATATAACCAGTCAGTGTCAGTGGATAGGAACACATCCAACAGACTGCATGTATGCTCACTTACTTCTATGTACAGGAAACAAATAGTTTTTAATTAGCTCATAAGGAGAAATCACTTCATATGAAAGCCAAATTCCTGGGTAGTGCTTGATGTAGGGACTTCCTTAGATTAAGTTCTCAAAGACATTTCTTTGTGGTTATTGACTAATTCAATTAGAAGTGAAAAAAATGAAGTGTCATTTGGAAATCTTGATTTTTTAATATGAAAGCTTGAATTTTGCCTACATTAAAATTCATTTCTTATTACAAAGATTTATGATGCATGAGTTATTTTGCCTAGTTGTGACCACAATACTTGAGAAAACAACTCAAAGGGAAGAAGAATTTATTTTGCTCACAATTTCAGAAGATTCAGTTTCTTGTTGCTTGGCTCTGTTTCTTGGCCTGGAGTGAGGTAGTAGACAATGGTGTTGGGAGCCTGTGAAAGCAGAAGCTGTTCATATCATGGCAGGTAGTGAGCAGAAAGCTAGACCATGATGGGGCCAGATCTAACACTTAAAGTCAGCCCTCAGTGATCTATTTCCTCCAGCTAAACCCCACCTCCGTAAGTTTCCACCATCTCCTGAAATAGTCCCCCACCCTGGGAATCCATGCTTCATTACATGAACCTGTGGAGGACATTTCCTATTCAAACAATAACTTATGGGCTTTCAAACATGCACACTTGTCACATATGTATCATCACATCGTTTTATAGAATATTTTTACTGCCCTGAAAAATTCCATGTTTCATCTGTTCTATCTCTGTCCTATTTCCCTATTCACCATCTCAGTAGCTATACCTTTTCAAGACTGTTATGTAAATTATGTTATACAGGATGTACTCTTTTTAGTCTGGCATCTTTCACTTAGCAGTATGCATTTAAGATTCATTTCTGTCTCTGTGTGGCTTAGGAGCTTCTTTTTGCTTATCATTGAAAAGTGTTATAGTGCATGGATATGCCACAGTTTATCCATTTACCTATTGACGGATATTTTGGTGGTTCTTTTCTGGTTATGAAGAAAAATGTTATAAACACATCCACAAAGGCACTTTTGTAAATGTAAGTATTCAAATCAGTTGAGTACCTGCCTAGAAGAATGATATTGGGTCATATTGCAAGAGTGACTATGTTTATCTTTGTAAAAGACTGGAAATCTTTCTTCTAAATAGGAGGTACCACTTTTGCAATCCCACCAGCAATTGATGAGAATCTCAGCTACTCCACACTATCACTCAAAGTAGGTATTGTCAGTTTTAGGATTTTAATAGGCATATGATGGTCATCTTTACTTTTAAAAGATATCTTCTCTGGGTATAGAATTCTAAGGTTGTTTGTTTTTGGTTATAGCACTTTAAAAATGATTTTCCACAGTCTTCTGGCTTTTATTTTTCTTGAAAGAAAAGCTGAGATAGTTCTTTTAGCCATTCATCTGTATATCAGGTATCTTTTTTATTCTAACTCATTATAATTTTTCTCTTCACATTGGATTTAAGCACATTCATTATGATATTCCTGGGTATATTTTAGTTCATATTTCTTGTACCTGGGGTTCCTTGATTTGCTTGAAACTGTGGTTGTGATGTTTTGTCTAATTTTCAGCATTTAATGTTCAAAAAGTGGAACTCTTGCCCTTGGTAATAGCGTAAGAGATTCCATTGGATTTACCACAAATTAAAGGCTTTTATAAATCACTGCAATCACCCTTACTTCATCTATCATGGCAAAAATATTAGTGGCCTGAACCAGCGAATATTGGAGAATAATTAAGTCTATAGTAATAGTAAATAGCTCCTTCAAACTATGAGGAAATATACCTACTTGAACTTTGACAGGCTCCTGATAAAAGATTATCTTATTATGTCTCTCCTATCCCTGACACCTACAGTATTTTTCTATCATGTGTCATCTCATATATACTGCTTATACTGTTAGGTCTGCCACATGGATTACTGTATAGCTCACAAGGATATCATTCACATTGCAGATTAGGAAATGGTTGTTCTTATTACTAGGTGCCTTTGGAGCTAAACTTTTTAAGATGTATATGTTTGTAGAAAAAAGAATTAGAATAAAGGTATTAAGTGAAAAGTGTAAAACTTCAACACATTTGCCCAACTTAGTGGATTGTTTAAATTCTAGTTGGGATCCAGAATGAAAATCAAGCCACAGTGATATAAGCAAACTATAAAGGAAATGAGTAGAATTTGGTGTTGGATTCTGGTTTTAAACAGGTAGAATTTGGATGTGATTCTGGGTCTGTCCTTTACTTGATGCATTAGAGTGAAGTGCTTCAGTAAAACACTAGGACAGTGCTGATGGAACTAGCAATGTCCAGCTGCAATTACACTATCTAAATGAGATTACAATATCTAAATGCAAGGTTGCCTGATACACACTGAGTCCTCAAGAAATAGTAGTTATCAATTAGACAATGAGGACAGAGCTCTAGTTGAAAGGACATAATACACAAACTTTGTGAGTAAATTCCATGAACCCAATGCTGTAATAATTTTTTTTCTAACTCAACTGTATGGAACCCAAAAATCAGAAGGAAGTCAAGTTTTGAAAAGAAAGCTAAAGGCTAAGAAGACAGCGGATGTTAACTAATTGGAAAAAATGATAAAGGGGTGTTAGAGATAGAACACAGGGGAGTCTAACAATCATGGGGGTGAAGAATAGTAATGAGCAGGAAAGGAACAATGGGGAGAGATCTGTGGAAATTATCAACTATTTGTGATTGTGAGCAAGTTGCCATAGCTAAATTTAGTTGCTACTACATTACTCATGGAAATGACTGAAAGATTAAGTAAGACAACCATCCACATAAATATTCACCACACTGACAGACAGATAGCAGATCTCAATCAATATCAGCTGCTACAATGATGGTGTGAGGAGGTCATGGATGCTTTCTGCATAGCCAACACTCAGACATACCTGATAAAAGCCTTCAAGGAAATAGAAATCCCAAATGACTCAATGAGGAATTGAAGACAAAAAACCCCACTAGAATGAAAACAAATGAAATGTGGACAAAAAAGAGACAAAGCATAAACATTTTGTGTTCATAGTGTCACCACGGACACATGTTGATTTTGTCTAAACTGTTTGGAAATGGACATATGTTTTAATCAGTTTCCTTTGCTGCTTGGAATGTTTTGCCTTTGGTGGAGGAGGGCTTCACTAACTACAAAACTTCTGCCAGGCAAATTGAGCATTTATAATTATTGCTCCCATTCGCAGATGAAGTGAGAGTTTCAGCAAAATCTAGAGATCAGTCCGAAATCATTCAGATCATGAAAGACTTACTGAGATTTGAAACCAGCCACTTATCCTAATATGAGCACCCATCCCATTCTACCATATTCTATATAGGGAGCTTGATAATATTTAAACAGAATTGCCTCATGAAAATTGTAACCACCATGAAACAAAACAGCAAGGCAGATGTTGTTGGCTATATTCTGAGCCAGATTTGCTTGCAAGTGCCAAATTGCTGTCTCAGTATTGATGCTGGCACACAGCCCGCTCACCTGTTCCAGGCACACAGAGCAATAGGGAGGACCTTCCATATAGCATAAACGTCCTCAAAGCCCGAGGAGGTATATCTATGTGACTCCACTGAAGTTACTTCAATGCCAAAGACAGGTGTAGCTTGAACAAGGATGGTGTAGTTTGGTCAGGAGTGCAGAGTCCCCATGATGCCCAGGTCCAGGAAGCACCTCCATTGCAAAGGCTTTCTTCATTTAAGCAAACAGAATGACAGAAGTCATAGATTTAGTATTTTTTAATTAATGAAATTGCATGAGATACTAAAGGGAATCCTTCAATATATGATTACTTTTGCTGTGAAAGCATTTTGATTTTACTGCAGAGACACAGTTAGTATCTAGTAGCTTAAAACAAGCCAAATAAAATCCTTTCACAATTATGTAAAGCTAAGTCAGGAATTGGGAAGGTATCCTGTAAATCAATTCATCTTCACCTTTCATACATGAGAAAACTGATGTATCAGGGGCACCAGTGGAACTTGGTTGTGGTTACAAAGCTAATGAGCACAGGATCTTGAATCTGTATCAAGACACCTAAGCCTTGGGAAAGACTCTTGTGTCTGGGAAAGTTTCATACATATAATGTCCAATTTATTTCTTTCCTATATCTCCTTTCCTTTATTCCTCTTTTATTGTTTTATTATTATCCTATTCAATTTACTATTTAATGTTTCTTATTCTTTGTCTACTTTATGTGCTTTTTTTCTTTTCTTCCCTTTCAGAAAGAGTGAGAATATTCTTCATACAGTGAGTTCAAATCTTAAAGAAGTTTGTTGGTGTATGTTAGCAATGTTTGTGATATATAAACTCAGAAAAAACATATGTCTTGTCCAATTTTTCACAGCTAGTTACACATTGGAGCTGAAGCTTATCAATGTAATATCTGTATATATATATACATGTATGTATACTATGCTACATTCTCTTTCATTATAGTTAAGATTTGTGAGCTATGACTTTCATTATACTGTTCGTAGCATGACAGTCATTTTCTTTGTCAATACCTACATAACTCGCAACAGTTTTAATTCTTGCTTCTACTAAATTCTAAAGTTTTAAAATTCCAGTGGTGGTCCACCTTATGACACCTATTTCAACATTTATGAAAAGAGTTTTTGTGGTGGTGTCTCACAAAATAAATACTATCCTAATAGGAATTGCATGAACATACACTCATGCTTTCAACAACTATTGTCACACTAATGAACAGATATCACATCATTAGCATATCATTATCAATTTACACATATCTTGAAAATTTCATTTATTGGGGCTGGTGGAGTGGCTCAAGTGGTAGATCACCTACCTAGCAAGTGTGAGGCCCCAAGTTCAAACCCAGGACCAACACCAAAAAAAAAAAAATTTCATTTCTTTAGTTCCATGATGTATTCACTTCAAGAATTAGCAATAACTACCTTGATTAGCCTACATTAACAAAAATTTCTTTAAAAAATTGTTAAGAGTTTATCTGAAATAGTAATTCAGGTAAATCCAATTAAATCTTATTATGTGTATCTTAGACTTTCCTGGCCTTACATGTTTTAAACATAAGGGACTTTTAATGCCAGTCAATCTGGATAAGCCTTTGCAGGCTGGCAGGACAGATTAATAGATTGTCTATTTGTTACAGATGTAATGAATCCCCTGGATAATAAAATACCAGATAGAAGATCAAAGGCCAATGGCGGACAACAAGGGCTAAGACCATTGTTGGCTAGATAACAATCTACTTGCCTGCCTGTACCTCCTTCTAAAGGATTTGCCTGTTCCTCAGCCTCAAGAGGGCTTTTCTTTATACAAGTGACCTATGCCCTCCACTCTTTACAGTTATTTGAACCTAAGATGAGGACCTCATACAAGAGCAATAAAATAAAGGCTGGACAATGATCCATACTTGCCATGAAGAAAGGAAGATAGGAAGCACAGTTTTTGAAGTAGAAATTCTGAAATGATTAGTTCACAGTTAAGGAGATTTGAATAGAAAGATAAAAATGCAAGACAAACACTTTGCCCTACTTCCATATCAATGTTTATTATTTAGTGTAATCATAAAAAATGCAAAATACAAAGATGCTCTATTACTATTACCATAAATAAATGGTTTTGAGACTTTTGTGTATATTTCAGATTCCTTAATGAAAATAACATAAGCTCCTAGTTTTGCAAGATAGATATGCACCAATCTTTATAAATATTGTGGATTTAAGTGGAAACTTCTGTTTTTCTGCCAATGATCGGGGTACTTGTAACTTTCTTTTCATTTACAATCTCTCTGTTCTCTAATCAGAGAGTCCAGGTCTTCTGAAACTTGGACTCTCTATAGCAAGCATTCCAGATAACATATTTTTTGTTTCCATACTCAGCATGTTTTTGAGTTCATAGTTTTATAAGCACAAATATAATGAAATAAATAGAAATTATGATTTCTGTGTCAATTCCAATTTAGGCCCACATGTTACTTAAAATCAATATTTTCCTTTGGGAAAAAATGCAGGAGACTTGTTCATCACAACCAAAGAATAAAGGTAAAACATACCCAATAAATTACAAAATCCTGACTGTCCCTAATACCAAGTATATGAAATTCTCTTGCTCATGGGAGACTCCCAAATAAACTGGCTGGATATCTGAAGGGAGTGAATTATAAAGAACCAGAATGAAGGTGTATTAATGTAATCTTCAAATTCCCTATGGATTCCTAGAAATATATAGCAGTGTCTCCCAAATACTAAGTGTTCATGGACCAAGGACTATATTTAACAATTTGCCAAAAAATGAGAAGAAAAACGTTTTGTGATTCTTTTTTTATAAAATAAAGTTTATTAAACTTAATGAAGTATTCTTCATTTTAATATATGATCTTTCCTATATTCTGGAAATAAAATATTCTTTTTATAATCAAAAGACAATAAAAGTCAACATTGTGTCTTTCTCAATATCTTGATGTGGCATAGTAAAATTATTGACTACCATTTGCCAGTTCAGGTGTTGTGGTTCATGGCTGTAATCTCAGCTATTTGGGAGGCAGAGTTCAGTAGGACTGCTGTTTGAGGCCAGCCCAAGTAAAATGTTAGTGAGACCCCCTCCATCTCAAACAACAAGCTGGGTATGGTGGCACATGCTGTCATCCCAGCTATGTGGGAGGTGTAAATAGGAGGATCAATGTCTAAGACCAGTTCCTGGCAAAAACACAAGACCTTATCATAAAAATATCTATGGCAAAAAGGTCTGGTTGAGATATTGCTTTCTGTGTCCTAACTCTAATTATCAAAGCATAATGTCTATTAACATCCTATAACCTTAATTCAAGAAAGTGAAATTAAGAGAAGGGTAGATTATACTTTTAAAAGCCAGAAGTCATTAGAAACTTGATTTAAAGTAAAAGATACACAGAAAACCTTGGAACATCCCATGTGTTTTGCACTTGTGCATGGTTTGACTTTTCTACTTACAACTATTGTTCTTAATCCTGGTTGCACATTATAAACATCTTCAGGATTTAAATAACTTCCCAAAAGAACATGTGATAAGCTTAGGGGTACCGATCTCATCTACTGTGAGCCCTGTGTTAGCCACTTCATTCCAGATCCTCATTACAAAATGAAATCACCAGAATAAATTATCTCAAAGCTTCCTTCTAGCTCAGATAGTCTATGATTCTATTCTCTTACACATATTTTCCCCCCAAAAGGAAATACCACATCTTGATCTCAAGACAGAAAAACTGAATTAATTTTTAATACATTTCCATTCATTTAAATATTAAATTAAATAATAAAGCCGAACTCAAGCACCTATTTTTTGTTTTGTTTTGTTTTTTATCTTAAGTGGGAAAATGTCAGAGAATAAAACCAGCTCATTTCTTCCTTTTTTGGAGAGGCACAGCCTAGCTCACTGCAGGGCAGAGAAAGGCCTGTGGTGACATAGCAAAGAATTTGCTGGATTTTCAGGACTTGTCAGAAAGCCATGCCCAGGAAGGTGTCTCATCAGAGGCACTCTGCTATGAAACCACTTGAGGAAGTTGTTGGAGGAAGAGCTGCCCAGCAGACGCTGCTGGCTGCTGAGCACTTTGGGAACCAGATGCTGGAGAAAGTGCAGCACTGCCAACAAAGTCCTGTGTGCTGCTGCGGGAGCTGGAGCTAGAGATGCCACAGCCACATAATCCATAGGAGCCCACCCCCAGAACACGCTGGGAACAGGAAGCAAATCTCCTTTCTTTTCCCCTGAAGTGTCTCTCCAGCACCCTCTTCTACCAAAATTTAGAATTGTGCTTGCTAACAGAGAAAACAACCCCCCAGATTCACCTTCACAGAGCAAACTAAAGGAGTGAATTAAAAATTGAGATACAATAAATTGATAAGGAGCACAACTCCTTAAGGGAAACATATGTTGTTTTGTCCAGGAGCTAAAGAAGTAAAAAAGAAAGAACATTTCGGAAACTGGCATTGCTGTGCACTCAATTGTTCTCTGTTTGCTGCCCCCAAAGTGAGGACAACCCAAGCAGCTAGCTTTGTTACTATTCTTGATTCTATCTTTCCCAGTGTTCCTGTCTTACCACTAGGACTGGAATACAGCTTTGTGAATCTGATCTCTCACTAATTTTCTCCATACTCTTCCTTAATGTTCTTTGATTTCACAGACTCTTGGGTAGGGAGAAATTCACTAAAAGATGTTTACTTTAGGCAAAAGCTGGCATTCACCCTCATATCCAGCATGGTAAGGCAGAAGACATGGATAAGCACAAAGAGGAGAGAATAATTGGGGAAGGGTGGGCACAGCCTTGCAGTCTCGAGGCTGCATCCCCACCAGTTGGATGTCATTTGTAAACACTGTAGGGCTCTGAGAATGTGAGGAAGGAGGTAGGGCTCTAGAAATGAGGTAATGCATACACAGGCCCATAGAGCCAGTGAAGGCAAATGTGAAATGAGCTTCAATATTTTTTGACTAAATTAGTTCTTATAAATTCAATTTTTAAATAAATTCTGTCCCAATGTAAGTAGGCAGGATTAAAACCACCTGGACTTACCAAGAATGAAAGGGGGAAAGTGAAAGTTTCCTGAAGTCAGAAACAATTCCTGATGCTATATAGAACTGTGAAGGCTAAGAACTGAGCAAACACTAAGCAGAACTGAGAATAGCTCACCATATTTCTTCATTGGATCTCATACAGATTGCTTATTTTCCTTGCTTATTATTAAGTAATATTTTCTAATACAAAAAGATTGGAGCATAGACAAAGTATCAAATTCTCAGTGTCAAATTCTCTTGCTTCATGCCTATATGAAAATAAGTCTTAATATTTCACAATTTGACTGCCGAACATAAAGTAGCACAGCCATGGTAAATGGAGGGAGTGTGTGTTAAGTATATATTTTATTTCCTCTAGTAGAACTTGATGTTGTCGCCTACATGTTGCCTATGATATTCCGATTGGAGCTCCCAATGGCCCTAGAAGCTGTAAGTACGACCAATCCTGAGCTTTGTTCTGCACAGAAAAATGGGTGTTATTAAATGATGAGCAGAGAAATCTCAGTGATCCCGAAAGGATCCCATGAGGGAAGAAATTAAAATGTGCCAAGTTCTGGAGTCAGCCTTCATCTCTACATGTCCTGAAGCTGAATCACATTGAAATTATATTGGTGTGGTCAATGTTGATAAGGATATCAGGGGTAACTACTCAAAAATACTAGTCAAGCCCTTCCTACTGTGGTTTAAACTGAGGTAAGTCATGCAAGTTTGCTGAGTATTTCTCTCTTTTTCCTTTCTCTCTCTCTGTCTCTCCCTCTCATCACATCTCCATTCTCATAAAATATAAGTATTCTTTACAATAATAAAGTAGTGTATGATGATTAAAATACTCAAGGAAATACAGAATGACACAAAGAAGGACATCAAAATGTCCTGTAGTCCCATTTCAAAAAACAGAGTTTTATTTTAGAGGATTCCAGATATCAAAATCCACTATTTTGATAAGAAAAGGGGAGAAGAGAAGGAGAAGCCATTCATAGGCTTTTTTGTTGTTGTTGCTGATGTTCGTTTCTTTTGGTCTTCCTCCCTTCTTCATAATGTAGTTGCCCCTTACAAACATTAAGCCAGAATCTGACCTTCAATGATTCAAACTTTGGCAGCTTCACTTGTAACCTGTGTCTTAACTTCTAACTCCTCATTTTCTTCTCCTTATATTCAAGGGACAAATTGAAAAAAATTTTAAACGTGCTCACTGGGCGAAAATGTCTTTAGTTACTCATTGAAGGACAATGTTTTTAGGGCAAAATGGCCATGAAATTTGTCTTCTACACTAGGTTCATGACAGAGGGGCAGGATGGAATGAAAGTTTACTGGAGGGGGATTCCACTGAAGAATGGGAGAAAGGTAGTTAATGAAATAAAATGCCACAGGAAATGCTCACTATTTGGAGACCAAACTTTTATGATACACATAAATTTGATGGAACGGTTACAAATTCCAACCTTCCTACTTACCAGTCTTGTACACTTGGATAAGTTACCTAACAACTTGTCACCTCTGTGCATAAGTAAGGTTAACACCAGATTGTTTTCAGGGCTACATTATAACTCTAGGCCCAATCTGTGGTACCAAGAGATGATTGATAAGCATTGTTCCCTTGCTGCTGATTTAAAATCTATTGCAGTCTGGAGTTGAAGGGGAGTTACTTTTGAAGTCTTTTTCCTTAAATTTCTTTTGGTTCAATATGTACCTGCCTCCTATTTCCTACCTGAGAGTTTATAACCTCAGATTAGCAATGCTGAAGGTGTTGCTATGGCTACAGCCATCCTGTGACTTCAGGTACTGATAAAGCTGCAGGAAGCAGAGTCCAAGCTTTCATACGCATGTCCTGGGAATAGCGAAGAAGGAAGGGTGAGCCTTGTGAAGACTCTGGGTTATGAAACATAGCATCTTCAGTGGGCAAGGGGAGAAGTCTTGCCTGTAACATAAGGTTTGTGCATGTCCATCTCCCTATATGATGTGCTCAGCAGTATCTGTCCTTTCAGAAGAAGCACCTACCACATTCCTGACACTCAGATAATAGTTACCTTTTTCATGTATTTTTGCATTTCTCCTCTATTTCCAGTTAGGTATCTTGGCCTTCCTTCATTGAAAATAAATTCTCCCTGATTTTTATCCTTGAGGAGAAACTCCTTTTTTCTTTAGTTAAATTTGCTTATTGAACTGGTTTAGTTGACAGAAGACAGCAACATCTAGACATTGCTTTTCTCCTATCCCATCATGTGATATTGATTCTCTCCTCTTCTGTAAAGATATTTTTGGCATTCTTTCCTTTTTTAGCTTTACCGAGGAAAACTGACAGAAAATTGAATATATTCCAGGTTTACAATGTGATGTTTTGATATATGTATACATAGTTACATGATTTCCACAATCAAGGCTAATTAACATATCTACCACCTCATATCAATTCTCTTCTTTTTGCATGTATGGCAAGAATACTTAAAATCTTCTGTCTCTGCAAATTTCAAATATACAATGTATTATTGTTAACAATGCTTGTAACCTTTGATCAACAAAACCCTTTGAACTCTGATAATCACCTTCCACACTCTGTTTCTGTAAGTTAAGCTTTTTTACATTTTGCATATAAGTCAGATAAAGTAGCATTTGTTTTTTGGTGTGTGATATGCTCCAGGACATAGAGGACATAGTGCCCAATGACAGAATGTCCTTCTATTTTTAAGGCCGAGAACTATATTCTCTGTGTGAGTATGTATACCAATGCATGGGTGCACACACAAACACACATATGCTCTACATTCTCTTTATTTGTTCATTTGTTGATGGACATTTAGGATGCTTTAAATCATTGCTATTGTGACTAATGCTGCAGTGAACGTGGCACAGCAGATATCTCTTCAAGATAGTAATTTCATTCCCTTTCTGTAGTTAGTCAGAAGTGAAATTGCTGGATCATATGGTTCAACTTTTAAATTTTTGAGTAGCCTCCACATTGTTTTCCATAATAGCTAACCCAACTTACATTCCCATCAACAACATATAAGGCATCACTTTTCTCCACATTCTTAGGAAAATGTAAGTCAAAACCACAATGCAATGTCATCTCACATCTGTTGGGATGACAATTATCTTTGTCATTCTAACCTGGGACCATATCAGTCCACAGTTTGAACAGAATGAATTTATCAATGCAGTCAAATTCCTCAACCTGGAAGGCCAGAAAAATTCATGAATTACCTCATCATACTTTGTACCAGTCACTTGGCATATGCTTTCTCAATACATCATCCTAGTTATTCTATAAAGTAGCTGTCATTTCCTCTGGAGAAGTAAGTACTTTGCCTAAAGTCATAGAGTTAGTAAGTATCTGAGTCACTATTTGAACTTAGTACAATCTAACTGCAATGCCAGCCATCTTTGTTTCTATTCGGTTGCCTCATAATCACATAGACACTTTGTGCTCAGTCCAGAGTATTACACCTATATAAATGTATACACAGAATGAAAAATTGCTTGCTAGAAGCAGCCAATATCATGTCTCAGTTTCTTCCTAAGCAGTACAGTATTCATCAGTGTAACCTATTTTTAGGGTTGCTGGTCTTTGAAAAACATATTTCTAGGGAAGCAGAGAAAAAAACTGATGCTGCCCATGGCGTTTCATGCCTAATGCATAGCACTATACTCCTCGGCTCCTGGAAAATGAATTTCTTTTTATTTCTCACTTCTTAGAAGGCTTGGTCCCTATTCACACAACATAGAAAAGGTGCATGTTATCATTTTCCAATATGATACTTAACTTCTCAACAAGGGCATAAAGAGGCAGGGGGCACAATGAAAAGAAAATAGCCTTTACACCGTGAATAATCAGAGAACACATCCTGGGCACCGTCAGCAACCTTGACCAATACTTTTCCTCCTAAAGAGATGGCCAAAGCTCTCTCCTAGATGTGAAGTCTGAGTATTTAAGGTCCACTATGCAATATTGCTGTCTACAATATTAAGCCTTTCCAAATAGGGAACTATCACCATCTGGAGACTCAAAGTACAAATTCATTTTTCCCTGTATTTTTGTCACCATTTCCCATCTCATCTTTATTTCCCACCATATATCCTTATTACTATTCTGAGGATTTAACAAAGTATCTATTTGAAGTTACTCAAATAGTTAGCCTCCCTTAGCCATAGATTTTACTTCCTCAGATTCAGCCAAATGTAGGTAAAAAAATTCACTAAAAAATCCAGAATGTTCCAAAACCAAAGTATGAATTTTCCATGTACTGAACACTATGCTCAATCTAAGTGAATGAACTGAGGGGAGTAAGCATCTGATACATCTCCCGCTGTTTGAAACATCCTCAGTCTTTCTCCAGCAGTCACTGTCTGAGCATCGTCTGCCTCAATCTCATCAGTGTACTGTGAGGTTAGCCCTATGATGGTTGCAGGTACACTGAATGTACACATACTTTTTCTTGTTATTATCTCCTAAACAATACAATGTAACAACTATTTACATGGCATTTACACTGCATTATGTATTATAAGTAATCTAGAAATGAAAAAGCATATGAAGGAATATACATACATAGGTTACATACAAATGACATGTCATCTTACATAAAGGATTTGAGCATCTTCAGATTTTGGTATCCCCAGTAGGTCCTAGAACCAATCCTCCATGGATATCAAGAGACAACTGTACTTATATGGCATATGACAGATGACCAACAAAATGAGTTTCCTTGCCCTTCTCCATTTCCTTTTCAAAGACAATTCAAGTTGTTTACAGGGATGCGATTGAACCCAGGGCCTTGCACATGCTAAGCAATTGCTCTACCACTTGAGTCATGCTACAGTCCTAAATTCACTTTTCTGTTATTGGTACAGGCTGCCCGTGTCTTATTGGGAAATCCAATTTCTGCAAACAAAAACTCTTTGGAAAGATTGCAGCTTGCCACCTACATTGGAAAAAAGTGAAGCAAGGGAGTTGTAAAACTGACCTAAGAAGTGCTGTACTTGACTGGTGAAATCCAGATTAGAACCCTGAAGTCCAATGAGTGTGAGATGTCTCTCTCTTCTCAAGCCACGTGAACAGATGGGTGGAAAGGAATTCTCCATGAGATTTAAAAACCTGCAACTTTTCAGGTTTTAAAACCTCCATTCCCAAATGTATGATTGAACAGCCACGACACAAAGGTCTACTGGCAATCACTCTGATGTCTGGAGTTTGCAAACAAAGAAAAACAGTTCAGGAATCAGAAAATGAAGATACCAGTTTCTAGAGAATTACACTTCAGTAATGGATGTAAGTTTTAGGATCTATGTGTAACACACAGTAGCAGAAAATCCTTGTCTACACTCTTAAACTGCATTGCCATGGACCAGTGAAAACTAGAAATTAAGCAAAATCCCTGAGCTTTTTGAAAACCCAAGCCAACCTAACTTGATGGGTCAGATGTTGGACTTGGATGACTATTCCAATGATCTATACTGGCCATCTGGTGAAAGAATGATTCACCTTCCTTTCCAGAGACTTCCTCAGAGTTTTCTCAGAAGGAGGACTTCCAGAGGGGAGTCTTTGTGCTACTAGAAACACAATGTCTTCTCTTAGGAATCTCTCCTGAAAACACTAGTCAACTTGTCAAGTCTCAAGAAAAGATACATCAGGAAAAGATACATCAGGAAATAAAAGAAGGGAGCCAACATTTATTAGGCCTGCATTGATAGTCAGGTACTGTCCTGTGGGCTCATCTCAAGTCAATCATGTAAAACATCATTGATCTAAACCTTTTTTGGGGGTGGGTGTCAGTGGGAGGGGGTGAGCACAAGGAAAAGGAGAATGAGGGTATATGTGGTAGATCTGTTTTGTATCCATACATGAAAATAGAAGAATGAAATCTGTTGAAATTGTTCTAAGAAGAAGAGGAGGGGAAAAAGGGAGAATGATAGAGGAGGTAAGTCTGACAACGATATATTGTAAGCACATAGGTAAATACCACAGTGTTTCTCCCACACAACTATTATATGCTAGTAAAATCATGAAAAGCAATAAAAACAAAGATCTATAAATAAAAAAAGACATCATTTATCCTACTTGACAGGTGCAGCAATGAGGATCATGAGCGCTATAGGACATTCCTAAAGTTACTTAGCTCATAAAGGGTAAAGATTGGATTCAAATGCATGACTCTCTGAAAAAAAGAAAACAGAAGTTTTCATTCACTTACACTATACATCTTAAAATGATAGGATCTGGAAGTTCCTCATTCTCTTTTTATTTCCTTTGCTATCTTTCTTAGTTTCTTCTCCCTTCTTTGCCTTTTACTTCCTTCCCTCATGCTTGGCTGTATTGGTTAGCATAGAGGTCATACTTGCTGACATTGTCCATGCTTCTCACCGTACTTCATTTTCAAATACAGCCAAACTCCTATGTGGCAGACAAAACTTCAATGTGAAGTTAGAAGCCAACATTGTGAATGTGCCTGGCCATCAAATTATAAGGCTCATTAAATTTCTTCTATTCTTCTCCCTTTATCTTTTTTATATTTATTTTAGAGTTATTTATTGCTTAAGACATGAGTTTGTTGAATGACACTTCCATTCATTGCTGCTAAATATATCTGATAGTTAAGGGAACATATGCTTCCAGGCAGTACAAAATTGTCAAAGGAAGATTAACTCTTTTCCTATAATTTAATTCCATAGAAAATTTCCATTATATTCATATTTGTTGTTCTTATTCAAGATTCATATGTGGTGGCTGATAAGCATTATGGCTGCCTTTCTTTGCCAGTAGTATTCTAGAGAGTACTTTATTGTGATGCCATGAAATGCAAGGTTAATAGTAGTCAACAGGTCACATGTACCATTTACTGTCCACTGTAAAGAAATATGATGAAGATTTTAAGCAAATGGATTGTCAGAAAAGAATGTATATTGCCTTTAGTGGCACAACTTCAGTTTCATTGAGGAGTCTGAATGGCTGCCATCCCTGTTAACACCATTGTTTATTTCAGAGACTGGCAGCTTTCTAAAAAGCTGTTGGAGCATAAATGTAGGTCAGCACTGGGAAATTATGCTGAGGAACACTCCAAACTTCAGAACTGACTCATGCATTGAGGTCAGCACAGACGTGATAGTGCCACAGTCTCACTCTTCACACTTGGCTCTTGGTTGGCAGCCACATCCAACCTCTGGTAGTCACAAAAACACACAAAAGGAAACCTAGAAATTACCCTATCTCTGAACCACCTATCTCATCCTGTTCCTTATACCTGCATCTATGTGGTCCTGGCTCTCCTGGTCAACACCTTCTTTTGTTCTTGCCTTGACGCTATGTCTGACTGTGAATGGAGCAGGGCTGGAGTTTCCCTGGGTTATTTAGGGTAGAAGTTCAAATGGTTCAATAGTTCAGGACATGCACTGGGATGTGTTCCTGTCCCTTATTGTAAATTAACAGTGAAGATGCAGGAAGTCAGAGTGTAGGTTGAAGTAGTACCAAGTAGGAGTGTTTCAGTTATCTCAGAAAGTAACAAATCACTTTAAAACTTAATGGCTTAAAGTAACAACCACATTTATTTTGCTTACAAATCTTCAGTTTGGAAGAGTTTGGAAATGAGGGGCAGCACAGTTCTGGTTAACTTGACATTGGCTCAGCCACCTGAATCCGTTGACATAATCTGCACAGTTCGGTATCCATGCCTCAGAGTGCAGTGAAGATAGATTGTTGGAAGTGGAGAAACCAATGTACAATATTCCTTCAAGGCATCAATACAGTAAAGTGTAGAGAAGTGAACATGGGGAAATGCTAAATAAACAAGTAAGTAAGTGTGGGAACATCTTATGAAAAGTATCTAACAGTACTTGTGAGGAGGAATGATAGGGTTATTTGAACAAATAGCAATTGGACTGCCTCTGGTGATAGAATGTTTCTGCAACGTGAATTAGAGGATGTCTGAACTTAGTCCTGAGAGGGGCATGGTTCATTTTGGAGTCTACTGTCTTCTTACTTATTTAAGAGAATATATCTAAAAGAACCACATAGAAATTACAGAGAACCATGCAATCATTTGATTTTGAGTTTAGTAGGTGGGGAACGGGACATTGGAATCTTTTGGGGTTAGCACTTCCTGACATTACAGTATAATCATTTCTTTTCATGCATTAGTGGTGGTAGTGGGGTTTGAACTCAGGGCATTACACTTACCAGGCAGGCACTATTCCACTTGAGCCATTCTCTGACTCCACTTAGAGTTGCCTATTATATAGTGAAAATTCTTATCAGATTATCAGATTTCCACCTCATTCTTTTGACTAAGCCATAAATATTTTCTGTTCTTCCAAGGAACTAGATATTTAAATTTCTAATGCAAGAAACAGAAACAGGTGTTCTCTCATATCCTGTAACATCCCATCCTTAGGTAGAGAAGACAACAGACAGGGCTTGAGATAGTTCAAGAGATTATAATGGCAAAAGGACTTTAGAGATGGGATTTCTGAAAACAAATCTAGAAAAACCATTGGTTAATAGTTCCAAATAACCTCATGTCACTATTGTTTGTACCTAATGAATATATTTTGCACATATGTATTCTTCAAGTAAAAATTATCTGTCCTATTAGGTTCTTAAGCTTTTGTAAATAAAAAAGTAAACTATGGCAATGCAAATAACACAACTTGGAAATTCTGATTGATTTTTCTTACTTATTTTAGAATTACAAATTATAGTTCAGAATTTCACTTTTGTCATCTATAAAATGAATACTTACTTCATAAAGAATTTTCTAATAACAAGTATACCATTTTAAAATCTTGACATATATCATTTCCTTACTTATACTTATTACTCCAAAATATGATTCACACACAAGACAAGATATCTCTCTTATGTTTCCATAACAGTCAGCTATCATATTTGTTTTGATCCTTATACACTGCTGAGAATAGATAATTGGAACCCATTCATTTGTTTAAGTACCTGATACTTCACTCTACACTTCCCAAGGATGTCAGAATGTTACTACCACAGAAGAATGATCAAAATTAAAACACATATTCAATCAGAATTAAATTATTATGTGCTAATTTAATGAATGATTTTTTCATTTGAAATTAGTTCTGGGGGGGCCATCTTTTCTAAATAGGATCACGTAATGGTTTTATCCAATAGCCAAAGTTAGCCTGCCTTGGAGGCTAGAGAATGTGGAAATATTTAAAAACAGCCAATTCAAAAACATTAAGTTCAAAAGAGTAGCAGGGCACAGTGATTCTCAACTGTAATCCCAGTACTTAGGAGGCAGAGATCAGGAGGATCTGTGAAAGCTGGTCAGCTCTTGTCCTCTTTCCCAGGGAAACTGTTAGGAGACCTTTCCTAACTCTCCCTTCTACAATGATACCTGGAGTGGTCAGACTTCAGAGGGAGTCATTAGCTAGGGGTACCTTTGACTTGATAGATATCTTCTCTCTTTGATAATTAAAAGAAGCCCAGATAAGACCCAAGATAATTTTACCTCTGTGATTTGTGAGTAACTGCTTAAATCATGTAAGTACTTGTTCTCTTATCTATCTCAGATTTCAAGGTATTGAAAACAGAGTTGGAGCATCCCATGATTGTAGCTTGAGGTGCACAAAGTGCAAAGTTTTGTTATCTAAAAGGAATATTTACTTTGTAAGGAATTTTGGGACAAGCTTCAACCCCAGGAGAGGAGAGAAATCTACAGAAGTCTCCAAGAACTACAATACCTGTGGGGATTTTGTCCTAGTCTTTGTATTTTCTTGTTTAGATGCCTTAATGCATCTTAGTCATTTCTTCAGGAGGCTTTCAGACTTAAACATCAAAAACTGGAATTATCTACTTGAAGTTTATTTTTCACATAGCTAGAATAAAATGAAAGAATTATCAATCCAATATGTTTAAAGTGCTAATAAATGATCTTGCTCATCTCATCAATTTTGACCTCATAAATTTCTTAATTAAACCAAAAATGCCTTTTCTTAAATTTCTTGATTCTTTAATGGGGTTATAGCACACAACTGGAAAATCTTCCCAGTGCAGAATGATACCACCTTAACTGTAACCATCCTCCTTCCCTTCCTAGGTCATGATAATGAATTCCTGACAGGCTTTTTGCATTACATGATTAAGTCGCCAATTATGCCCTCATGTACTATTGTTGAGCTCATGACCAAGCTGGGATATTCTGAAACTTATCTCTGAAAGTTATGGCTAAGTGAGATATCTTGTCTTAATGTTTGGATAGTATTAATATGCAAATTCTTGAAATGTGGATGGACCGCTTTTTAAAAAAATGTGAACTTGAAAGCAGGGAAAATTGTTCTGTAGGGAAGGAGAAAAATAGGAAAGGTATATTTAGAGAAATTATTAAGTTTCCCTTCACTACTGCATCCCTACTTTTGGGTCTCAAGAGAAACTCCTCTGTCTTTAAAAAAAATGCTTTAATTGATGCCTATTAAGGCAATAGGAGATTTTTTTATTTGCTGCTAAAAGAATCATAATAAATAGGGATTAAATACTGAAAAATTCAAATGGGGAAGTACCCCATCTTAGTATGACTATTACTTATGCAGAATCAAAATATCTGCCCCTTTAAATCTAACTTAAGTTTAAGTAGAGTTTCTTTTCTCACCTCTCTCAAAGATCCCTTTTACCTTATGTTTAAAAAGTTAAGATTGGCTTGCCTTCTTTATTGTACAGTTCCCTCCTGGGACCAAAGTTGACAAAGTCAGTTATTTAGTTGTTTCATAATTGCCCTCAAAATGTTGAAAATCATCCATTTTTATTTGTTGGCTTTTGTCTTCTTATTTGTTAATGTTTTCATTTGACAGCATTTCATAGTACAGATTGAGAGAAAGAACAGTGTTGAGTTGTTTTGTTCTATTATATGTAAAGATATTCCAATAACTCTCATTCCAAAAACTGCAAGCATTTTTGAGCCCCTCTTCCCTCTGCAGAAGAAAAAAGATGCTTTTATGGGCATTCCCAATAGCAACAAAGGAAGTGCACACATTCTGTGTGTGGACTTGCCATCCAACCCCTGCTTATGTGATGGAGATCGATCTTCCAGCCAGTCATTACAGATTCACTGGGGAATCAATGCTATTAAATTTACATTGACCTCAGCATAATAGTTTGTAGTGGAATAACTACCTTCAGGCTGTTGTCTGGGGTAATTCAAATAAATACAGACATGTTACTCAGAAAATCTTTTTTCTGGGAACTCATGGTTGGCCAGAAGAATACAGCTGGATCCTAGGCATTTGTAAGTATTTTGCAACCTTAAATTTGGTGGTTTAGTTTAAACAGAAAAAGAAATAAAACATTTCATGAATAATAACAATAATCTTGGTAAAAGAAGAAAGCACTTATTGTCTATTTAACATGTGTAAAATCTGGTGATAATCACACATATCACGATATGAGGCAAGGCATTACTATTATTCCCATTTTATTTTGAGGCAAACTGTAGCTCAAGGAAGTTAAATCACATAGTCTCATGTGTCAGAACTGAAACCTAACACAGGCATTATCATTCTGGTATTAAAATTATGTGAGCACACTGTGAATCATGCCATTGTTCATCCTTCAGACAAGTTCTCCCTCCTGAGAACTAGGAAGGGACTGTCAGAGAATCCCAGGGCTGGGTGTAATCTGAAGAGCAGAGAGACGGCCAGGCATAATGGAACAGTAAGTGAGCAGGCAGAGTGATTACCCGTGAGAAACAAGTAGAGCAGTTCCATTCAAGATCGGTTATGATCATGCATAGTGAGATACCGCCTCTGTGTGATTCCAGGACTGAAAAGAGTCAGGGTAACAAAAGAGAGACTATATTGCAAAGAGTAGAAGTGTATCAGAAAAGAAGTGACAGGACAGCTGAAAACACATGGAAAAACAGAAAGACAGTGCAGAGAAAATTAGAAAAAAACCTAAAGCTCCAACCTCAGCTCTCCAGAAGGGAAAGAAAGCTGAATCCACAACAATAGGGCAATCCTGGAAAACCTACTGACAGGATTAGCAGCAAGAAAAGTCCACGCTGCCCACAAGCTTTAAATCCACTGAGAGACTTGCTATGATAGTGGTTCCTCCTTTGTGGCAGACTAGTATTAGGAAAGAAACACACTTTGTTACTGCCCATGTCATGGAGAAGTATAGTCAGGTGCCATCTTAAGAGGGGGCATATTGTTTGAAACTGAGCTATACTGGGGAACTAAAAAGAAGGAAAAATTACATCTCAGAGAGCCTGGGAACACCTTGCCTCATTGTGTGACAGATGTGATCATGAAGAAGGGGAGGGTCTGACACGGGCCTGATGAGAAATTTAAGGAGTAAGAGCTTGAGCGGTGAAAGATGTGGTGGTCAGCAGCCTTTTCCTCTGCCATGAGGAGTAAGTCTCATCAACTGAGGATCACTGTGGTAATAGAGCTCTGAACTCATGGCAGAGAGAGTGCTCAGCCTCTGGGAGCTGCCTCAGAGAATATGTATGGCTGGCTGCTGCTGAGTGAGATTGAGAGCTCCAAGCCCAGGTCCTATGGGACATCTCATTTCCCCGGTCTCCTTCTTCTCACAGGGTGGTTAGCTGTTGGGTGGGGCCTGAAAGTGGTGACAGCAGGTGAGCAGAGTGCCCAGTATCTTCAGTCTCCACCCTCCAGGGAAAAATTAAGTGCTCTGTTTGCTTTCCTGAATCTAATGCATTTGGTGGACATCTCTAACTTGGATATTTGCTGCATCTGGGAGCACAAATTGGGGAGCACAGGAGAACTGTGGAGCAAGTAGGAACATGCCTGGTCCCACAGTTCACAAAGTTTTTTGCATTCAGCAGTGGCTTCTGCTGAATTTAATGCATTCTGACATGGACAACTGACCCTTGACCAGCCCCACTCTCTGGCTGAACACAGCACCAACCTGTATACTAGAGACTACAAGAAACTCCAGCTAGATTTCTTCTCTTGAGTAGTATTAGTGATTGGGCTTAGTACCCTGACCAGGTGGATGATTGCTTGGCAACTGAGCTATAACCCAAGTCCAGTGGTGAAAAAACTGCACAGTAACCCTCCCACTATACTGCCCAGCCTCAACACTGAAAATTCTTCAACACAGATAATGAAAATCTCCAGCCAAAGAATTGGTCTCATATATGCAAATACCAAAGCAGATATATAAGAAATATGAAAAAACAAGGTAACATGACTTCTTTAAAAGTCGACAACAGTGGACTCCAATGATAATGAAGTGGGTGAAATGCCAGACAAAGAATTCAAAAGAATGATTATGAGAATGTTCAACAAAATTAAGAAGGACACCAATAAATGCCTAAATAAATTCAAAGAGAATATAAATAAACAGCTGAACAACACAAAGAAAACAATACAGAGTACGAAAAAGAAATTCAATAAAGACATAGAAAATCTTTTAAAAATCAAATTGAAATCCTTAGAAATGATAAACTTAATAAGTCAAGCAAAAAACTTGGTTGAAAGTCTCTCCAACAGATTTCGTCAAGTAGAATACAGAATATCAGGGCTTCAAGACAAGGTAGCTGAATTAGAATACCCACACAGTAATAATGTAAAGAGTAAGAAAGTACAAACAGAATGTACAAAACATCATGGGCACCATTAAAAGGCCAAAACCACGGGCATAGAAGAAGGAAAAGAGGTACAAACTAAGGCATAGAAAATAGTACTCATTAAAATAGTAACAGAAAAATTCCCAAATCTCACACAAAAAAGAGATAGTCATACTAATACAGGAGACTTATAGAGCACCAATAGACAAGACCAGAGAAGAAGCTCTTCATGTCACCTTATAGTTAAAACATTAAGTATACAGAACAAGGAAAGAATATTGAAAGCTGCAAAACAGAAGCACCAAGTTGCATGTAAACTCATCAAAATAACACCAGATTTCTCAAAAGAAACTCTGAAAGCCAGTAGGCCATGGAATGTTGTACTTTAATATCTGAAAGAAAGTAACTACCAGCTTAGACTACTATGTCTAGCAAAGCTACACTTCATAACTGAAGGAACAATTTAAATCTTCCATGATAAACAAAAACAAGAGGAATTGATTAAGATAGCACTGCAGAAGATACTTCCAGAAATCTGGCAGGAAGGAATAAACTTCAATAGAAGAGTAGATAAGCTAATGAGGATTATGAAAGAATCAAAGATTACAAGAACAACAAAATGATAGAAATTGGTAAATAATTTTTAATAATAATGTTGAATGTTAATGGTCTCAATTTTCCAACTAAAGACACAGACTGGCAGGTTGTATTAAAAAACCAGACCCACGGTTTATTACCTCTGAGAAATGCACCTTTCTGGCAAAGAAAAACACAACCTTAAAGGAAAAGGATATAAGAAGGTGTCTAAAGGAAGTTGAACTCATATGTAACAAAGGAGATCTCAAACCAAAATTAGTGAAGAGACAAAGAAGATCACTTCATATTGATAAAGACAACAATTCACTAAGAGGATACAACAAATGTAAACATATACACAATGACTTCAATACCCTGCCCTCAGCAACACATAGGTCATCAAGATAAAAAATCAATAAGGAAACTTAGAACTAAATGGCACTATATATCAAACAGATTTAACAAACATCTACAGACTATTCCAACCAATGGCCATTAGAATTCACATTCTTCTCAGCAGCCAACAGAACTATTACCAAATACATTATATTTTAGGAACAAAGGAGTCTTAACAAATAGAAGAAAATTGAAATAACTTCTTATATTTTATCAGATAAAAATGGAATAAAACTAAAAAGCAGCAGGAAGAGAAACTTCAGAAAATATACAAATACATGGGGACTGAACTATATACTTTTGAATGACCAATAGGTAATTGAGGAAATCACAAACTTCCTAGAAGTAAATTAAAATGAAAAGTCAGCATATTAGAACCTATAGGATACAATGAAAGCATTTCTAAGAGGGAACTTAATAGCTATGACTTCCTACATCAAAAAATCAGAGAGATCTCAAATAAATAACCAATAATGTCCTCAAGGCCTTAGAAAAACAAGAACAAGCCAATCCTAAAATTAGTGGAAGGACATACAATATAAAGATCAGAGTTAAAATCAACAAAATGGAAACAAAGAATAATTTAAAAGATCAATGAAGCAAAGAGTTGGTTCTTTCAGAGGACAAACCAGATTGACAAAACCTTAGCCAAACCAACCAAAAGAAAGAGAAGACACAAATTAATAAAATTAAAGACAAAAAGGGTGACATTATAACAGACACCACTGAAACTTAGAGGATCATTAGGATATATTTTGAAATTTTACACTCTAATAAAATGGAAAAATGAATAAATTCCTAAGTTAAACTCACCTGCCAAAATTAAACCAAGAAGATACAAATTACTTAAACATATCAGTAACAATCAGTAACATTGAAACAGTAATAAAAAGCTTGCTAGAAAAAAGGAAAGTTTAGAGCTGAATGGATTCACTGCTGACTATCTCAGATTTGTAAAGAAGAACTAAACCAATGTTCCTCAAACTATTCCAAAAAATACAGAGAAACAACCCTTCGAACTCATTCTATGAAGTCAATATTACCCAGATACTAACAAGGACACAACAAAAAGGGAAAACTATAGTTCAATAACCTTGATGAACATAGATGCAAAAAGTCCTCAATAAAATACTTTCAAAATAAATTCAACAACACATAATAAAGATTAAACACCATACTTACCTGGCAGGGGAGATACCATGATCACAAAGGTGGTTTTCCCAGGGCGAGGCTTACCCATTGCACTCCGATGTGCTGACCCCTGCGATTTCCCCAAATGTGGGAAACTCGACTGCATAATTTGTGGTAGTGGAGACTGTGTTCACGCTGTCCCCTGGGGAAAAAAAAAGATTAAACACCATGACCAAGTCGGTTTTATTCTATGAATGTAAGGATGATTCAACATATGTAAATTGATAAATGTAATATAGCATATAAACAGAAGCAAGGATAAGAATGACATAATCATCTCCATAGATGTAAACAAATCTTTGGCAAAAATCCAGCATTCATGATAAAAGACCTAATGAAACTAGGAATAGAAGGATCATACCTCAACATAACAAAGACTACATAGGACAGACTTATAAGCAGCATTATACTGAAGGGGAAAAATTGAAAACATTTCCTCTAAAATTAAGAACCAAACAAGGTGTATCATTATTCAATATAGTACTGAATTCTTAGATCAATAAGGCAAGTGAAAAAAAAAAAAAGAAACAAATAGGAAAGAAGTTAAATTATCCTTATTTGCAAATGATATGATCCTACACTTGTAAGTCCACTAGAACACTCTTAGATCTGATTAATAGTTTCACAAAAATGTCAGTATACAAAATCAACATACCAAAAAAGCATTTTTATAATGTCAACAATGAAGTTGCTGAAAAATAAATCAGGAAAGCAATCCCATTCACAAAAGCCTCAAAAAATTAAATACCTAAGCATAAACTTAACCAAAGATGTTAAAGAACTCTATAAAGAAAAATATAAAGTGCTGAAAAAAGAAAATGTAGAAAACAGTAGAAGATGAAAAGACCTCCCATGTTTATAGACTGGCAGAATAAATATTGTTAAAATGACCATACTATCAAGAGTGATATACAAATTCATTGCAATTGCCATCAAAATTCCAATGGCATTCTTCACAGAAAAAGAAAAAACAGTTTTAAAATTCACATGGAAATACAAAAGACATTTCTGAACAATAGGATGAACTTAATATATTATCTTTCATTTGGAACTGGAAAGTATTATTTATCAGACAAACTGCAAAACAATCATGTGTTGAAACCTAAATGTAGGATTTTTCTTGATCTGGTATGAAAACCACTTGACTAAATACTTGAATGCTAAAATACTTGAAATCACCTCTATTAAAACAGCTGTTGGGGAACCTCCTGACCAGCCTACCAGTAGAAGTATTTGCAAAGATTGGGAACAGTAGGCACCCAACCCCTATTTTTAAAGAAAGACTCTACTGTGAATTGAGTGTGGGATTTTGTTTTGTTTTTACAAAGAGCATCTTCTTGAAGGGCAATAACAGAATTGATTCAATGGAAGCCTGATGTGTGATCCACAGACAAAATACCTCATTAGAAAAAACTATCTACTTTTCTGTTCTGTGAAAGTGGTTGCTAGTACATGAAATCTTGAACCACCACACTTGAACTCTAGAAAGAAAACCTTTAGGAAAAAAAGAATGGGAGATGAACTCTTATCTTCCACTTGAAGAAAGGGATCGCTCCCTCTGTAGATGTCTGTCTTCCCCACCCTTTGCTTCCTAATGCACTGTTTGCCTACAGAGACCTCGCTCTGCTCAGAACCCCTAGGCATAAATAAAATCACCTGTGTTTTCACAAGATAACTTAAGTTCTGAAGGTGATCAGAAATGCAGATTCGACAAAGTGGTCCACCCTCTGTCTCAACATGTAAAGTTTCATTGGCTGTACTCTAACTTGCTCCAACCCCAGCTCATGACCCCAAATGATCCTACTCTGTGTCCTGAGAGGTAAACATTAATCCCTCCTGAAATCACCTGGCTTCCTATGTCCCTTCCTTCTTTCCTTCCTTCCAGGTTCTGGCCCCACTTGCATGCGAAGAGCTCCAGCAAACATATGAACCTTAATTATTTTAGGTTTTCAATATTTAAATAACATATAACAATTGTACATATTTTTGGGGTACATAGTGACAATTCAATACATGTATACAAGGTATAAGGATCAAATCAGTGTAATAGGCATATCATCACCTCAAACATTTATCATTTCTTTGTGTTGGGAGCAATCATAGTCTTCCCTACTAGTTATTTTGAAATGTACAATTAATATATGTGAACCATAGTTCTACTGTGCGGTAGAACTTTAGAAGTTAGTGTTCTGTCTAATTGTACCCCTTATGCACATTAATCATCCTTTATCCAATCTCCTTTCCCCCCACTCTTCCCATTCCTGTATGGTCAATATAACACTCCAACAATAATGCTCATACCAATTCTTATGTCTACCCACTCAAATCTCTCTTCTGGTTATAAAGCCATACCTTTTCATCAGGACAAAGATTATTTGAAGAAGCTCAACAAGTACAATATGTCCCTTACCCGGGGATGTAGTCTTTCCCTTTCAGAACCACTTTAAAATATAAGTATTATTCAGAATCACTTTACAGATCATTACAATGAGGAAGAAATCAAATGACTTCCCAGACAGTTCACAAAGGATCAGTGTGGGATTTGAGTCCAGATAAATCCGTCTACTAAGCCATAGTTGTTCTCTGCTTACTTCTGCAGTCTCAAGTTTTTAGTACACATCTTAATTTCATGAAAACAATCTATCATAACTAACTACAAACCTGCATAGTTATGTCTTGAACCAACCAACTTTTATTCATTAAGATCTCTGAGTAGATCAGTTTAGGCTCATTATTTCTGTTCCTGCTCTGAAATAGGACTGGCTGGTAACTTGAAAAATGGATAGAGAAATGTATCATTGTGCTCTGGCTGGCTAAAATCCCTCCTTCCAGGCTGAAATGCTATGGTACATGTCAGCTCTTGCAGGCATTCATCCTGGAATTATGGTGCAGACCATTCAGCTTGGAGGTGTTTTCAATTCTCTATGATTTCATAAGCTTTGGAGGCCTCATTGAACACAGAAAGCAGAGTAGTAAATGGGTATGTATTGTGAGTGGAATGCTTTGTGCTTAGAGAATCCCTACAGACAAAAGTAAAGGGAGGAGAATGGTAAACTTGAGTCACAACAAATGGATCATGGTACACCTTTGGTTCAACTGTACAACATCTGGCAATGCCCCTTCCCTTCTAGAGTAGCTCTCAGCTGTGCCATAAAACCTTCCTGGGGAATGCCTGCTTCTCCTTCAGGGAAGTCCTGTCAGTTAGTACCTGGGTCCTTTGCACCTCACCTAAGTCTTTTCCAAGACCTCAGCCTAGCTGCTTCCCCAGGTCTATTTAACTGTCCACTTCATGCTTATCCCTTCCTCCCCATTTTCCTGTGCAGTACCTTCAGACTTGCCTTTTAATTTACCTTTCCTTTCTTCCTGAAATTGGACATTCTAGCACCAATTGAGAAGCTCATTATTGGTAAGCATCTAGCCCTATCCTTTGCATCTTTTATCTCCCTATTTTCCATGCTGGTCTTCTTAAATATCTCTCCCCATATTTGATATTGTGAATAATTCACTGCCAGCCTTGGAAAAAGCAGACGGCCTCGAAGTAGCCTAGAAAAGAACCAGTATAGTGTAGTCTATCCTAGAGACAAGGGTTCCCAAATTTTATAGCTCCCTTTCAGCCAGTCAGTCTACAAGTATATTCATGTATGTGTGTGTACACATGTGTCCATGTATATGTGTCCATGTTTATAGTATGTGCCTAAATGTGCATGCTATGGATGTGTGTGAGTGTGTGTGTGTGTGTGTGTGTGTGTGTGTGTGTGTGTGCAGACGCAGAGGTGAACAGGGTGTATCCTTGACCCACTGCTAATCTACACAACTTGATTCAACAAATAATTCCAGATAAGAAACCAAAGCCCTGATCTAAAATGTGGATCATCCAACCACATTGTGATACCATTGATTGTTTTTTACCCTTTGATTATTCCCAGAGAAGCACTTTAGGAAGCTTTATAGCACCAACATCCTGAAATGCACAGGAATCTGGTGCAGGGCTATGGGGGAGACGCATGTCCTTTATGGTCCTGATCAGGAAGTACATTTGGGACAGAAAAAAACATACCAGAAACAATCACTGTTGACATGAGAGTTGATGGGTGATTAGAAAATCACCAGTGTCCTAGTATTTGCAAGAATTCCCATGCACAATGCACCAAAAAACATTATTTTTTTAAGTTTGAGTGCACTTTATCTCACTCATAGGTCAATGTGGGAAAAGAGGAAAAGTGCCTCCCAAATTTATTTCTGCCCACTCTGTCCCAGCAGGCTCAATTCTATTTTGCCTTGGCAAGCATTTAGGGTAGTGAATGCCATAGGAGTAGCTCACTTCTATGATTCCCAGCTTTAGAGAAGCCTTTAGGACATAACCCTGCTTTTCCAAAGGAAAACATGAATGAAAATGTGAAAACCATAGACTTCTCCAGGAGGTCAGCTAAAATATTGAATCAGCTGCATGTTTCCATTCCTAGAAAACTAGAAGTTAATCTGTATTTACATATACAAATATAATTTTAGTTCTTTTAAAAATAAAATTCAGTGAAAGAAAATATTAAATGGCTGACCATGGAAAATGATGAACCTCAACCTCTTCGCAACTGTTCTCTAAGATGCACTCCATCACCTGCCCTTCTGCTCCTCTCATCTCTGTCTCATGCACTCACAGGCACACACATATCAGCATCTCTGAGCCATCATAGATTTCTTTCTGCTTCACAGATGTGTCCTGCTTCAGGGACTGCCTCAGCCCATTTTTTGTTATTATAACAATATACTGGAGGTTAACTTTATTTTTAAAAGGTTGATTTAGCTCACAGTTCTGGAGATTCAAGGGGAAGTCACTGTCATTTGCTTGGGTCTGGTAAGGACCTCATCGCAGATGATATAACAAAGAGTGGAACTCCAATGGAAAGAAAACATCACATTTCAAAAGAGGAAGCTAAAGAGAGACTGAGGTCCTATAATCTCTTTTGAGAGTACACCCCTCAATTAGCCTTAATACCTTCTATTAGTCATACCTTTTACAGATTTCAACCCCTCTTCCCCCAAAATTGCCACACCGAAGACCAAGTTCTAACACATGAACTTTTACAGAATGTGCTTAAGTCATATCCATACACAATGGCAGTGACCTTGCACTTGCTTATCCATCTGCCTAGGATGATATACCTCTCTCCTTTGCTTAATTGACTCTTCTGATCTCTGGTCAGTTTTTCAGTACATACCCTTCTACTAAGTGCTCTCATATGTGGTGCTAACCAGACTCATAACAGTGATCCTACCAGAAGTTCTGAATTCCAGTATGTACACTATGAGCTTCTTTATGTTCTTGTGCTGAAGAACTCACCCCAGCCAATTGAAGGTAGTGTTTAAAATGTGACTAAAGTTGTCTCAGTCCCTAAGTTCAGAGTATTCTTTTTTGATAAACTATCAAAGTTTAAATTCTCCAATTCCTTACTGAGTCTTTTTCACTTCTCTTAAATGTATCCCCCTCCCACAATCTGTTTTGGAATTAGCTATTTTGGAATGGAAGAAGGTTTACACATCTCAAGACATAAACAGATCAAATGGATGACTTGTCCCCACCTGCCTTCAAGCCTTTCACTGGCCTTGTGTCCTTCTTGGTGACCAGACCTCCAATGCTAGTGTATACTCCAGTGGACCTGAGCCTTTCCAGGTTGATGAGTGTCACATTCACTGCAGGTGACCACAGATCTTGCCACTTCACCACTTACTCCCCACACACAGTTTGTAGGCCCTTGCTCATCCCCAAGCCTCTTCTGGTCCATTGAGCATTAGAGAGTACTAGAGATGAAGTACTCAGTTGAGAAGTTCTCCAACCATAGGTAGGCAAGGGGATCTGCCTTCTGACTTTAAGAGAATGAAACACCAAGTCAGATTCTCTGGGCCACCTCTAGTGGTGGTTCAGGATCACAGTTGTCTCTTTAGCCTGTCCAGACCCCTAATGAAGCAGTGACAATAGTGTCCTAGGGCCCAGTGACTCATTTTCAGACTCCTCTTTATAGAGAGGCTGTGAGAGAATTCACTGGCATTCGGAGGACATTTCTGAGTGCAGGCTTGCTCATCACTGTGAAAACAGTCAGGACTGACCATTTTGAGTCTGGGGCTTATTACAGGAATAAGACTATGAAGATCAAAGAAAGACATTCCCCCCATAATGGAGCAGATTAAAATATATTACTGCAAAGACACCATTTTGGCTTAATGATTATTTTGAGGTGAAGGCACTAGAGGTTTAATAGATGCAGAAAGAAGCATGCAGAGCTTCCTTTATCTGGCCAAAAGCAGAAACTTTTTAGAAATTAGGGCTGCCATAAATCCACTCTCCTTAGAAGTTTTATGACCACAAAGAAGATGGAAAATTGACTCTAAGGTGGAACTGCGCAAATAAGTCTTACTCTACTTGTTTCCTCCATATATTTACCTTCCTGCAGTTTGCTGCCATGGAAATCCTAAAACCATTCCCTTTGTCTTATCACTTCTCTACAAATTTATTGTTCTTTGTTAAGATGTCACATTAGTTCAAGGGCTTAGCAACCCCTTTGACGTACTCACTGATGAGTTTCTCCTGTGTGTGTTTGCTGCACATGGGAATAAACTGGTTTTCTCCTGTTACTCAGTCTTTTGTCAGTTTAATTTGCAGAGCCCTGTCCAAAGAACCTAGGGGTAGAGAAGAAGTTTTCTTTTTTTTTTTCTTTTGACTACAATAGTAGTCTTTTAAGTCTAAGTAATAATTACCATACATTCTTTCAGAACACACTCATTTTGGCAGATTCTCTCCTCCTAAAGACTCAAAGCCAAGGCCCTGCCATGGAAGAGCTCACAGTGCACCTCAGAGGTAAGGAGAAAGCACTAAGATGTGACATGTATAAACAGAACATTCAGGAAAAACTGAAATCTAGGTAGCATTTCCAGGGTTTAATTCCTACACAGTACTGTCTATAATATCTTGATTCAGACAAACTTCTGCTTTAATTATAGTTACACAATTTTTGTGAATTAAAACAAATCTAGATATAGATAAGGAGAGACTTCATTCCAAAGGACTATTATAATAAAGACAGAGGAACTGTTGCAGTAAGGGGATTATTATATTAGTCCCACCATGAAAACTAAAAGTGTCTCAAAGTTTAGGAAGTAAGGGCTTTTCTATTTTAGGGAGAGGTAAACAAAGTTAGAAAGAAATAAAATGAATGGATGTAGGTGGCAGGTGAACAGAGTTTTTTTTACTCTAAGGTCAACCTATTCTCAGGAGGAAAAAGTAGGAAGGGCTGTTTGGTGGCTCAGATTGAGGGAATGTCAAAGTTCAGGGGTTAGGAAGGAGAGAGATTTAACTAAAGTTTGTTTAAGTCATGGTAGCCAGTATTTTGTCAATGGGTATAAGCAAGCTAGCCAGTTATTTACAGGGCAAAGAAGAGTTACTGTGGTTTGTATCTTAAATGTCTTCCAACAGCCCATATGCTAAAGGACTGTCACTAGCCCCTGGTAGACAGTAGAAACTTTAGGAGCCTAAGCAGACAAAGTTATGTCATTGGGGGTGTCCCCTTGAAAGGAATTGTGGGACCGCAGCCTCTTCATCTTTCTTTTGCATTCAGCAGCTATGAGGTGAGCAGGTTCCTCCATCATGTGCTCCCTGCCACGATGCTCTGCCTCCTCAAAGGTCCAAAGTCAACAGGGCTCAGCAACCATGAACTGAAACCTCTAAAACAAGGAACCAAAATAAGTCTTTACTCCTGCTAAGTTGATTAGTTCAGGCATTTTTCACAACTATAGATAAGTGACTAACACAAATGAGAATTTGGAAAGTCTGAGTGTGACCTTGTCATAGGTAAATAGGGTGGGACATCTGAAAGTCTCATCTGAGTCACATGGGAGAAGATGGGTCTTTGTAGTAGCCACTTCCTGACACATAGAAGTGTAGGGAAATGTAATGTTTGATATTTGTCAAGAGGGTACTCTCGGATAAAATGCACCATTGTCACTTACTCTCTGGTGAGTTTGAGCGATCATTTCTTATAGGAAAACTACAGTAAAAATCATTGGGTTAGGAGGATCAAAGATGGAACTTGTGTGAAAGAAATTAGTATGGCACCAGGCACATTTTAAGAGTCTGATTAAATGGTAGTCATTGTTATCATTCTGATTAATTTTGTTGTTGTTACTGCATTTAGGACTTTGCTTTTATTAAAGCAATTTTTATTATCTATAAGTGCAAATAACCAGGGCCTATAGCAAAACATTTAGAAAAACAAACAAGTATGTGATTAATCTTAATGTGACCCCATTACCACCCAAGAGAGAGCCATTGGCATTGGAGGAATTTGACCAAACAAAGGGCATACAAGTCAGATTCTGTTACACTGACTTTCCAACAGAATTTCATTCAATGCATTGTCTGGAACCCAAGTAAAGTGCTGTTTGCCATCTAAACAACCCCAAGTATCTGAGGTCAGAGGCTGGAAGCTCTCTTGTGAACCTACGGGGGGGAAACTTTCTGAGGATTATGCACCTGGGTCTCAAGGTGTGCTCAGACTCTTGCTGATGTGACCATAGGGGCCTCTTTCTAGGAGCGTAAGATTCTTCTAGACCCTTCTTGCTCACAGTGGAGTGGAGCTTATCCTAACATCTTACTGGTTTGAAAAGGATTCCTTTGAGACTTTGTAAGGGAGTCCTAAATATTTCATGGACTCTTCTGCCTGTTTAATTATGTCTACATGCAAAAAAGGCTTCCTGCCTAGGCATACATTTTGCAATACTGTTATATAAATATTTAAACAGCTGGGCTTTTCTGTATCCTCAAGAAAAGCATGAGTCTTTACTTCAGAAGAGAGGCTCAAACTGAAGAATCTGTGGAAATGTCTGCATCTTACAAGTAGCTCTCCACATATAAATGGGGTGAGTAACTTTCATTCATAAGGCTTATTGAACAAAAGAAAGTTTGCCTTTGTCCTAGATTGTTTGCCAGGGTAAATTATAATATCTCTCCTGGGTTTTGCAGTTAAAAAAAAACACACAAAAAACATGCTGATTTTACCAGTTGCCAACTACACAAAACTACATACATCAATTTAATGGCACTGAGCCTTATTTTCTTTATTTAAAATATGTGAATAATAACGATGCAGTCCTAACTCCCAGCAACCATTAATCTGTTCCCCATTTGTGTAATTTTACCATTTCAAGAATGTAATATAAATGAAATCACATATTATACGACCTTTCCTTTTCTTACCAATTTATTGAAGTATGATTGACTTACAAAGAGCTTTCATATTTTATGTAGAAAACTTAATGAATTTGGTTACATACACATGTATGTAAAATCTTCACCAAAATCTACACCACAAAATTGTCCATTACCTCCAAAAGTTTTCTCTTGCCTTCTCTAATTATTATTATTAATTTTGTGTGTGTTATAAGAACAATTAACAACTGATCTCATCTCAACAAATTTTTAAGTATGTAATACGGTACTGTCCACTATACAGACATTACGCTACAAATAGACTTCTAGAACTTAACTCTTCTTGCATAACTGAAACTTTATGGCTTAATACCTCCCCTTAGCCTCTAGCAACCACCAACATACTCTATACTCCTATGAGTTTGATTCTTTTAAATTCCACATAGAAGTGGAATCTTGATTTATTTGTCTTTCTGTGCCTGGCTTATTTCACTTGGCATAATGCCTTCCATGTTTGTTCATAGTGTTGTTGAAAATGGACGGATATTTTTCCTTTTTTAAAAGTGATATAATGTTCCATTATATGTATAGACCACATTGTCTTCAACCATTTGTCCATCATTGGATATTTGAGTTGCTTCCATTTCTTGATTCTTGAGCATAGTGCTACAATGAGTATTGGAATGCAGATGGATGTTGGAGCTCCTGATTTCAATACATTGACTATATACCCAGAAATGAGATTGCTGAATCATATGGTAGTTTTATTTATTTGTTTTTTTTTTAGCAGCACTGAAGTTTGAACTCAGAGCTTCATGCTTGATAGGCAGGTGCTCTACCACTTGAGTAATGCCTCCAGTGCAGTAGTTCTATTTTTAATTTCTATTTACCACAGTTTTCTCTAGATTTGCCCAAGTTAACAAATTATTTGCTGTATTGAAACAGGGTTATGCTATGTAGACCAGTCTAACCTCAAAATCATGATCCTCCTGCCTCAGATTTTCAAGTGCTGGATTTACAGGCCATCATAGCCTGCTGGCAATTAAAATTTTGATATGAAGATCCAGTTGATTATTAAAGAAACTTGATTCATCTAAATCTTGATGAGACAATTCTCTGCAGTCATTTTACACAAAGGAACTTTAATGAAAGGCCTAAGGCTAGAACTGTGAGCAGTAGTAAAGGGGCTCAGGAAGGTGCTGACACCCCCATAGGAAGAAGTAACAGGGGAGCCATGACCATTCCTAAAGCTGAAGCCAGAGAGAAGAAAATCACCTTCCCAGAGCTGGATGCAAGGGGCAATTGTGGAGGAGTAGGGTACCTGATGGGAACAGGGTCAGAGGAAACAGATACTGCAGATGGCAGCTGGGACAACATGTCCTGACTTCTACAGTCCCCAGACTTCTTGCCTAACTTTGGCTGAACCATAGGAAGCCAGCAGATGAGGACACACACACACAAAGTCATCTTTATATGCCACCTTTTTTAGGCACAAAGTAAGGCAAAGAATAGCACAGATAGATTTAGGGCAAGCAGCAAATAAGCAGCACAGAAAATAGTGATACACACTTGCTCATTGAACAACTATTTCTTGAATGTTCACTATTTGTAAAACTCTATTCTAAGTATATAGTGAACAAGAAAATGATATATTTATCCTTGATTTTTAAAACAGAGAGATGACATATCTACACATGTGCCTCAATTTGTGATGGGGTTATATTCTGGTAAATTCACTATCAATTGAAAATATCATTTTGAAAATGCATTAAATATACCTAAACTTCTGAACATCCTTGCACAGAAACACAGTACACTATCAAACAGTTGCTCACTCTTGTGAAGGCGTGGCTGACTGGGAGCAATGGCTCACTGCCACTTTCCAGAATAATGCAGAGAACTGTACACAAAATTTGAAATATAGCTTAAACAGGATGTGTATCATGTTGATAACATTGTAAACTTGAAAAAAATCACAATTTTAACTGCTATAACTCAACAGCTCTGTGTGTATGTGTCAATATCTATGTATGTGTGTATAGACATACCATATAACATGTGACATATTTGTTAATGGAAATTATAGAAAAATAAGAGATATGTTTTTGGAAAGAGTAGGCACACTGCTGAAGTGCCCTTGAGTAAGGAAGAGTTGAAGGTATTCACTATATAAGAGATGGGTTTCCTTCGATAGGGAATGGGCAATGCATCCATAATACTTCTGCAGGGGGATACAAAATATGTGAGTATAAACAAGCATAGGTTCATTTGTGCAGTGAAGGGAGTGTGCAAAGTTCTCTTCTTTTAGTTTCTATTATCTCAGTGAAAATTGAACAACCTGAGAAGGATGACTGGAAGGAGTTGGAGGTTTGAAGAAAAACTCACCACAGAGTTGACATGTAAATGGACTCAGTTGTGGTAGCTTTTAAATATTCTTGACCAACCCTTAGCCCAGACCAATTAAGTCACAATCACTGGGGGTGGATCATAGGATGAGCAGTTTTTGAATCTCTCTGGAGTTGATATGTACCACAGTGTGGCAAGCACTAGACTAGGGAAATAAAACATGGCTGTCAGGCAGTGCTCAAATTGAAGGTCAAGAGTTCAATGTGAGACTAGTGAGCATGGTAATTTTCTGTTACCAGTCTCAGCAGCATGTTTGTAGATATAGAGTGGATTATAGGTTATATTTAGCCAGTTGGATTTAACGAGAGAGAAAGAATGACAAGGGAGCTGAGGTATAAGGAAAAAGTTGATTAATATAAGACCTGAGACCTCCACTGGTAAAGAAGTACTTAGAAATAAAAAAGTGAAAAGTCAACATAATATAAGACTGTAGGTTCCTACGGGGTCAAATTATTGTCTCGGCTGTACTAGACAGAGTGAGCTGCAAAAATAGAAAATAGGGGTCCAATTACAATATACTAGTGATGAGTTTGTGGAGAGGGTGTGGTTACTCATAACACTCAGTTTTAGAGTGTGAGCATGGGCCTGAGCAACTGACAGAGGCTAAAGACACAATATTAAGGTTAAAGAATTAAGAGATGAATATGGTATAGAGGTCTTACGTGTGGAAGCTGAAAGCCTCAGGAAATATGTCACAAATTGTGTAGGGGTGCTTAAAAGCTGCTTTTGCTGAGGAACATTGATTCCTTACTTAGGTCCATGAATTAACTAAAGGCAGAAAGCATTTGATGATTAAGACACCACTTTTCCATAGAAATGAAAGGAGCAAAATGACAATGAGGAAAACATAACCAGGACTATAAAAGGGGAAGAAAAAAAGACATTTTTGTTTGTAGCCAGGTTGCATGCTGGCCACTTTGCAGTGCTTGTTATTTGAACTGACACTTTTTTTTTTTCTCTTTCTCACCCTCTCTCTCTTCATGCTGGGGAGCCCAAGGTTAACACCCTTTTTAACTAAACCAGACAACCTTCTCCCCCTTATCTCTCTCTGATCACCAAGAAGGAGTAAGCCTCTGTAGACTAAGACATATACTCTGAAAAGTGGCACCAATAAACCAGGAGATAAGGACCTGGGACATGCATTTTGTCATGTACTTCCAACTGAGCCCCTGAACTCCTCTTTAAAAAGTAGACATATTCTCTCAGAAGGGGGATGACAGGGCTTTGAGAGACTGACTTTACCTACCCTCCTCTTTATCTGACAAATAATAAACCTTATTTCCATTTCCTCAATACCCTGTTCTCATGATCTGTGAAATAGCATTGAGGACAGGGGACCGACTTTACAGTAACCAGAACATTAGAGAGAGGGACACAGAGTTGGTTATGAAAATTACATAAAATAATTGTTCATGTAAATGTAATCTGTATGGAAGTAAATCTTTTAAAAAAAGGCACTGTGTACACAGAAGATGAGGAAGGTCCAAGTAATGATCAGAAATAGATGTTGGAGTCTGATGCAACACTGGCTCTAGTTTTCTGCATGTGGTTTTGTGGAATGTCTTAACCACTCTGTAACTCACTATAATCATCTAGCAATGCAGAGGATGATATATCTTCCAAATAGTTTTGGTAAGGGAGTTAACTGATGTGGAACCTTGACATTAACCGGCATGACCATAGTACACTGTTATTCAGAGTCTGATGTGACTCTGGGCTTACTCTGAAGGAAGAGTTCTCAAACTTAAATTGTGCATCACAATCATCTCATGGGTTCACAAAAAAGGTTGACCATCCCCACCATCAGTGTTTCTGATATAAGGTGGGACTGAAGAATTTGCATTACTAAAAAGTTCCCAGGTGAGGCTGTCTTTGCTGTTCAGAGGGAACACACCTTTGTGAACCACTGTGGGGGATTGGGTTCAGAGCTGTGTTTCAACAAGCCTTCTCACTCAGGTGACTCTTATCACAGGGTAAAGTCGGAGAACTGATTTACAGCTTAGTAAAACTAACATGCCTAATATTTTTCTTCTCTGGTTCATCTCAGCATGTCTCGAAGTTTTCAGGCCGTGGGGACACATCAATTTCCCCTCTTTTTTTCCTCCCATAGAATGTTATTCATCTGTTTCTGCTCCGATTTTCCTTGCTCAGTGGCCTCAACAATTTTCCACATGACTTAGTAAAAAATGGAAATGAATATTTCCCACTAAATGACTTGAAGTGATTTTTCAGACTTTCAGAGAAAATATTCTCTTACCTCCCATAGTGCTAGAAATAGTAAGATTTCGTCTTCAAAAGCTTGATCCATATACATTCACATAGACTGTTTTAGGAGGCTAAAAAATTTTTTTAAATGTTCTGAAAGTTGAATAAAAATGTGGGCATCACATCCTTTCAACATCATATAGAATCAAGACCAATCAAGAGTGAAGATACGTAGTTAATCTCATTGTTCAAGGCTAATTACAATGATGTACCCCCACCCAGCACATCAATAAAGGAGAAAAAGGCTAATTGCAAGTTACAAAGGATATAAACTATCATTCAGACAGGAAGAATAAATTCAAGAGAATGCTGTACAACATGGTGACTGTAAGTAAAAACAATGCATTGCATGCTTAAAAACTGTTGAGAATAGATTTTAAAAGCTCTTATAAAAAATGCTAAGCACGTGTTAATTAGCTTAATTTAGCTGCTCAATGTGTACATATTTCAAAACGTCATGTTGTATACCATAAATATAGATAATTTTTATTTATGGATTTAAAAAGTCAACTTAAAAGTTACAGACTTGTTCAATAGTGCTACAAATAATTTTCTTTCCAATAGAGTAAATTGCCTCAAAGATTTAGGGGCTATTAGGCATTAAATAGTTCATATCATACTCAAAAATGGTCTCTTCACTCTTTGTTAAATTATAAATGCTCCAGCTTCTTAAATGCTCTTTGAATCAGTCATAACATTTTATTGGTTCCTTCCTTCATTAATTGATGAGTTAAAGTCTTTGACATGCTAATTTTATCATTGCCATGGTTTTGCATTTTTGAAAATTATACTTTAACGCTATTCATTAAAGAATGCATTTGAAACAATTTGGCAGATGATTGGGCTGGAAGCCTGTTAAGAGCGACCACTCTGTGGCATAAATGTACTACCACACTAGTTAAACTTGACTATAATCACCTCAAAGATACAAAGTCATCAAGATGGGGAAGCTAAAGAACCATGTTGCTCAAGTTGTTTCAGTTTACTCACTGGAGAGATACTCCAAAGATGACTTTTCAGGTATTCTAACTTTTCAGAGTGTAGTCCCTATCATAACACAAGAAGCCCAGGATGGAGAATTCTTGGCCATGTTGCCTAAACTCTTTTACTAAGCTATACTACTTGGAATTGTATTACGTTCAAATACAGTTTCTGACTGTACCACTTCTGGTGTCATCTTGTACTATCCATGGTTCCATTTTGTAAATGTACAGAAGTTCATGTGTCTGTTCACATTATAACATTTAACATTATAATCTAGTCTACATTATAAAACAGAAAGTGACTGAAAATGGCAGGCCTGGCCACACCATTTATAATCAGTCTTCTCTTAATTAAACACACATGAATAGAGTGAACACTTCTTAAACAAGATATGAAATCATTTTTTCTACTGTGAAAAATGTTCAATGAATTCTCATTTTCTGATATGTAAATTAGCTAAAATTTCAGAAAATGAGAACATCAATCCATAGAAAATTGAAGAAAAGGAAATTATACATTGAAATGCAGAAAAAATATAGAACTAAGATTAGCAAAATTGATAATCCAAATATTGTTCTTGAAAACCAAATAAAATAGGAAAAATATCTTGTTTAACCAAAATAACATAAACCAACATTAAAAAGGAAATATTATAATAAATTAAATGATTAAACTATAATGATTGCTATAACTGCTTTGTGACAAAATTAGATACATTGATGAAAGGAATCATGATCCATGAAACATCAGACAGACAGAAACAGCAAAACTAACACCACAATTAACACAGTAATGGTGCAGAAAACCTGAACCAAGCAAAAGAGAATAAAGAACATCAATAAAGATTACCCATGGCAGTGAAGGTGAGTAGTGTGAGAGGGATTGGATAGGGTGCTGTTTTCTCGCTCCCTCCCTTGTTAAAGTGAGATTTTTCTCTCACTCCTGGTTATTACTGAACCTAACTGGACCTAACTGGGGGCAACTGGAAATTCAGAAAAGACACAAGATAGACAGCAGAAAGAAAGCGGGGTCAGGTGTGTTGGGCACTCGGTGGAGACGCCCAACTCTAATTGCTTCTTTTCACTATCCTTATTCTTTAAGGCCTTAGTCCTTGCAGTTCTTTAAAACCTTGCTTAAAACCTCTTTCCTTAGGCTCTCCACTGTCCCATGTTTGCTCTCAGTTTATCTTTAGCTTAATCCCTCTTAAAGTCTTTTGCCCCCAGGCTTGCAGGTTTTTTTTAGCATTGTCTCTTTAGCTTTCTTAAAGCCTCAGTGCTCAGACTTGCAAAGTCTTGGTCCTCTATCTCGCACTGTCCCATGTTCTCTTTGGCTTTTCTTTAGCTTCTAAAGCCTAAGCCTATGTTGAAGTTCTTTCTTTGGCTTTCTTTTCTAAGGTCTATGTTAAAGTTCTCAGTGCAGAATTTCTATCAACCCCTCTTTACCCATTCTTTTCCCTTCCTCAATTTCCTGTTGGCAATTCTTTTCCCTTCAGTAATTCTTTTCCCTTCCAAAAGCTTCCCACACCAAAAAGCCCAAAGCCAAAGAACCACGCCAAGGTTCAAAAAACCACCCAAAGCAAAAAACCCAAGGCAAAAGCCTCTCTTCCTCCTTCAGGGGTCTTTATAAACCTTGACAAACAGAGTGGGGCAGAGGCTCTTGGGAGGGGGTGTGACATTGTAACAGGAGAAACTTGCATTTCTGCTTCTCTGAATGCAAACAACTTAGGAGAAACAGCTGTTCTGCTTTCGGTCTGTGCCAATCTCAGACAAGCAAATGAGCTGCATCTTGCCTTGATTGTGTCCAGTTCTCAAAGGCTTTAATCAGCTCTCCACAAGGGGTTTTCCACAGTATCCTCTGAAGATTTCATGGTGTATCACTTATTCATGTATTCCAAAATGTGAAGTAGTGAAGAGGAAGATAGCCTTGAAACAGGGTTGTAAAACATGGTAAACTGTCAATTAAAAGCTATAACCTCGGACAGAGCTGTGAGGAATTGCCCATTAGAGCCATGCAAAAGTTTGGGACCAAAATGAAAGGCACCATGCAGAGATAAGCACCCATTCCTGCCTTCCTTTGTCTACACTTGTAAATAAACTTTCCAAAGCAGACCTCCCCTGCTGCTCTTATCTAAACCTTAGGTCTCTAACCCACTACTAGCCCTACTTTATGGGAGAGCACGTTCCTTGTAACCTGATACCCTGCACTGCCTTTTAAATATCCTGTGAATCCTTTGTTTGGGGCTCAGACACTGGTACACGTCTGGGCCCGCTAGCGTAAAAATTAAAATCTGAGTTCTCCACTCCTCCGAGTGTTGCTTGGTTTCTCCTCTGACTATATTGCCACAACAGTAGGAGGAAAATAACCCAAAGTTATCCTACACAATAATGACCTTCTCCAGCTCCACAACTGATGAAGATTTTGCAAACCATAAGTGAATTGGTCAGTTATCTATAGATATGAAAATGTTAATAAAGTACTGTGAATTAAGCAGTACCATAGAACCTTAATAAATCAAATACAGAATTTAAGCCTGTATCATCAAGAACACAAACAACAACAAATGTTGACAAGGATGTGGGGAGAAAGGAACCCTCCTACACTGCTGGTGGAAACAGTATGGGGGCTCCTCAAAAAATTAAAAATAGAACTGCTGTATGAACCAGCACTATCACTTCTAGGGATATGCCCAAAGGAATATAAGTAAAGATACAATAAACACCCTTACACACCAATGTTTTTGCAGCACTGTTCATAGACAAGCTATGGAAACAACCAAGATGCCCTGCCACTGATAAATGGATTAAGAAAATGTGATATATATATACATACATATGTATGTATATATATGTATACACACAATGGAGTTTTATTCAGCTATAAGGAAGAAAGAAACCATGTGGTTTGAAATTAAATGGAAGCAATTGGAGGACATCATGTTAAGTGAAGTAATCTAGGCTCAGAAAGACAAAGGTTGTATTTTTTTTGCCGTATGTGGGAAATAGATGCAATACAAATACAAATATTATGAAAAACAGATTACACTAAGGGGAGGTAATGAACCGGATGGGAGGATAGGGAGGGCAAAAGAAGGAAGTTAAGAAGGTGAATATGGGCAATGTACTTTCTATACAAGAAAGAATATAGAATTTCTAAACCTGTTGAAATCACCATAAGAAGGGGACTACAGTAGAAAGGAGAAAACCGGAGGAGATGAACCAGTTTGGGTTACAAAACATATATATATATATGGAAATGTCACAAGGAAACTCCCTGTAGAGCTATCTTAAATAAACAGAAATAGTTTTTTCCATTTTTCAAAAATGGAGAACAAGGAGGCAAAACAAGTCCTATCTGGGGGTTGGTAGCAGTGGGAGTGGGGGAGGATATAAGGAAAAGGTGAAGGAGATTGAATGTACTTATGTATGAAAATGGAAAAACAAGAACCTGTTGAAACTATTCCAGGAATGTGGAGAGGGAGGATAAATGATGGAGGGGGTGAATTCAACTAAGATATCTTGTAAGAACTTTTGTAAATGTCACAATGTACCTCAATACAATATTATAATTTTTAAAAAAAGAGAAAAAAGAACTATGTCCAGAGAACTCAAAGAAAAAAGAAAAAGAAAAAAGCTTAGTGGCTGACATGGATTAAGGAGGTACAGTGAGAGAGAAGGGACATGGTCAAAAAGGGCACCCTGAGGGATTCTTGTGTGATAACGGAACTCTGAATATTGACTGTATCAATGTCAATATCTCGGTTTTGACTTTGGTCTGCAATTTTATAAGACTTTGGACTACTGGAAACAGGTTGAAAGGTATTAAGGACCTTATGATTTTTCATAACACTGAATATAAAATTATGCCAAAATAAAAAGCTTAATTGAAAAAACATTTAATTGACAGAAAATCATAATCAAAATTTAGTTGTAGTACTGTGCTTTCTATATCTTTCTGAGATGGACCCAGAGATGGAAAGTGGGCCTTGAAATTCTCCATCTTAATACACTTTCTTCTCTCTTGCAGAGAGACATTCAAAATTAGATCATATAAGAATTCCAGGTCAGGTGTAATAACCCTAGCTATGGAGGAGGCCAAGGTAGGAGAATCACTGTGTGAGGCTGGCCCTGGGCAAAATTAAAGACCTAATCTGAAAAATAAACTAAAAGCAAAATGGCTGAGGCATGGCTCAAATGGAAGAGTGCTTAAGCACAAGGCCCTGAAGTTCAAACCCCAGTCAGAGAGAGAAAGAGAGAGAGAGAGCGAGAGAGAGAGAGAGAATTGTAATAATATGCTTCATCACAGTTTTCATTCTTATCTAATGTAGATACAACATTACAACATTCAAACTTTTCTTTCAATTTCCCTCCTGGTAACATACTGTTTCTCTCTCTCTCTCTCTCTCTCTCTCTCTCTCTCTCTCTCTCTCTCTCTCTCTCTCTCTGTATTTCTTTTTTTCCCATTAATCTCAACTCTCAGAGACATAAAGAGAAGCGTTTTGATCTTTGTAAAGTATGCTGCCCCAAAGCCTACATTCCTTTAATTCTTTGAGCTTTTGAGCTTTCATTGGCATTTATACTATAATGGAAGTATCAAAAATACATTCAGATGATTTATTTTCTTGGTTGCAGGAGGGTTTAACTGATAAGAATTTAAGATTAGTGTTAGTACCCAAATCCAACTCAAATCAGGTGGTACCAACCTGATTTGGCTTGATATAAAAACCTGCAAAAATTTCAGCAGAAGAGATCACTGAATTGTTCTCTTAGCTATTTTTTTTTTTTTTTTTGGCAATACTGGATGATGTTTCTTTCTCATTAACTAAAAAAAAAAATTTAAACAAACAAACCAGAACTTTTTGTGTATTTTGCCCTGAGAGTTTATAGAGGAAATACTGTTAGAACTTTACCTGGGTTATCATTCAGTTTATTTCTAGCAATAATGAAACATTTTGGAAAATTTCAAATGAAAACAATTACGCACAATAGAGAACTTTTCAAATTATAACCAAATGCACAAATACTGCAAAGAACAATTAGGCAACCTTTTCATTATTATGACAGTCAAAGATGATGACTTTTAAAATTATTCCACACATTATAATGGAAATACTAGCTAATATAGTAAGTCAAATAGAAGGAATAAGATGTATCAGAATTAGAATATTTTTCAATATTTTGTTATGTTAATATATTTAATTTTAAATAGCTAAAGCAATAATCATCAAATTTTAATGTACATACCAAAAACATCTCTTTTCCTTCTATATCACAGTTCTGAATTTATTTTTCTAGGGAAGCTATATTATTAGATTCTTTTGTATATTTTAAATATACATATTTTGAGAGGATGACTTTTAAATGATGCACTTACTACTTGAACAGAAATGAGTTTTCATCTGTGATCAGTGTCAGTGCAAATGATGACTGGTAGGTGAAGTTGCTCTAAGGTGGATATTCCAATAATGCCAAGTTTCATCAGAATGAAACAACTTATTTAACTAAGTGTGTGGCAACTTACAGCATAATTTGTATTCCTAAATTATCATTCCTTAATTCTCAGGGGGAACTAAACAAAAAACAGAAGATGCAAGAGACCAAACTGCATCATAAAATAGTTAGGATAATCCAAAAAACATAATATAAAATAAACTGTGATAAAGCCAGATAAACTCCATTCATGAAATTGTGAAGTGAAGAATATCAATTCCTTCTTCCATGACAGAAGCTAGAAAGGGACTAGAATAAGGAAACAATTGTGAGATGGGTGTTGCCTCATGTCTGTGGGAAGACAAATGAGAATGATGACAGAATAAAAAGCATCTCCTCTAGAACCAGAGAACTTACAGGTACTAACAAGAATGGCAGTATTCTACCAGTTCCAGAGATTTCTGACTTTATGAAGCTGCTCCTCCAATAACTCTTAGGATCTCCTGTATCTTCCTGGACCTGTGAGATTAGAAATTCTACTGTCATTCAAAAAAATCTCTAAAATAATCTTAAGCCAAAAATTAAGTAAATTTGCTCCCAAACCCTGAAGAAAATCCATTTCATTTTTTTGTTTTTCAACTAAAATTATTCCTAGGCACTGTCCAAAGTGGTTTACCACAGTGAGACACCTAATGAGTGCATGGCCCCAAATCAAAAGAAAGCATGTAAATTATTGTTTAAAGTAAGCAATTTTAAATACAAATTATCAAAATGGCACTGAAATTAAAATTCAAAGTTAAATATATTTTCTTATAAACATTCTTTTACTGACCTCTGAACATTACTAGAAAGTACTAGATAGATCCTTGAACAGCTCTAAATTGGCTCAATCCCACAGCTCTTACGGGTAGCTCTCTTTTAGTGCATCAACATATTTGCCAGAGTTTCTTTTTTTTTTTTATTTCTGTGAACGTTAGCATCTATTTCATCTCTTCTTTTTTTATTTTATTATTCATATGTGCATACAAGGGTTGGGTCATTTCTCCCCCCTGTCCCCACCCCCTCCCTTACCACCCACTCCACCCCCTCCCTCTCCCCCCCACTCCCGCAATACCCAGCAGAAACTATTTTGCCCTTATTTCTAATTTTGTTATAGAGAGAGTATAAGCAATAATAGGAAGGAACAAGGGTTTTTGCTGGTTGAGATAAGGATAGCTATACAGGGCATTGACTCACATTGATTTCCTGCGCGTGTGTGTTACCTTCTAGGTTAATTCTTTTTTTTTTTTTTCATTTTTCTTTTATTATTCATATGTGCATACAAGGCTTGGTTCATTTCTCCCCCCTGCCCCAACCCCCTCCCTTACCACCCACTCCACCCCCTCCCTCTCCCCCCCCAATACCCAGCAGAAACTATTTTGCCCTTATTTCTAATTTTGTTGTAGAGAGAGTATAAGCAATAATAGGAAGGAACAAGGGTTTTTCCTGGTTGAGATAAGGATAGCTATACAGGACATTGACTCACATTGATTTCCTGTGCGTGGGTGTTACCTTCTAGGTTAATTCTTTCTGATCTAACATTTTCTCTAGTACCTGTTCCCCTTTTCCTATTGGCCAAGGAAGGGGTGAGGATAGGTTAATTCTTTTTGATCTAACCTTTTCTATAGTTCCTGGTCCCCTTCTCCTATTGGCCTCAGTTGCTTTTAAGTATCTGCTTTAGTTTCTCTGCATTAAGGGCAACAAATGCTAGCTAATTTTTTAGGTGTCTTACCTATCCTCATCCCTCCCTTGTGTGCTCTCGTTTTTATCATGTGCTCAAAGTCCAATCCCATTGTTGTGTTTACCCTTGATCTAATGTCCACATATGAGGGAGAACATACGATTTTTGGTCTTTGGGGCCAGGCTAACCTCATTCAGAATGATGTTCTCCAATTCCATCCATTTACCAGTGAATAATAACATTTCGTTCTTCTTCATGGCTGCATAAAATTCCATTGTGTATAGATACCACATTTTCTTGATCCATTCGTCAGTAGTGGGGCATCTTGGCTGTTTCCAAAACTTGGCTATTGTGAATAGCACTGCAATAAACATGGACATACAGGTGCCTCTGGAGTAACCTGTGTCACAGTCTTTTGGGTATATCCCCAAGAGTGGTATTGCTGGATCAAATGGTAGATCAATGTCTAGCTTTTTAAGTAGCCTCCAAATTTTTTTCCAGAGTGGTTGTACTAGTTTACATTCCCACCAACAGTGTAAGAGGGTTCTTTTTCCCCGCATCCTCGCCAACACCTGTTGATGGTGGTGTCGCTGATGATGGCTATTCTAACAGGGGTGAGGTGGAATCTTAGTGTGGTTTTAATTTGCATTTCCTTTATTGCTAGAGATGGTGAGCATTTTTTTCATGTGTTTTTTGGCCATTAGAATTTCTTCTTTTGAGAAAGTTCTGTTTAGTTCACTTGCCCATTTCTTTATTGGTTCATTAGTTTTGGGAGAATTTAGTTTTTTCAGTTCCCTATATATTCTGGTTATCAGTCCTTTGTCTGATGTATAGTTGACAAATATTTTCTCCCACTCTGTGGGTGTTCTCTTCAGTTTAGAGACCATTTCTTTTGATGAACAGAAGCTTTTTAGCTTTATGAGGTCCCATTTATTTATGCTATCTTTTAGTTGCTGTGCTGCTGGGGTTTTGTTGAGAAAGTTCTTACCTATACCTACTAACTCCAGAGTATTTCCTACTCTTTCTTGTATCAACTTAAGAGTTTGGGGTCTGATATTAAGATCCTTGATCCATTTTGAGTTAATATTGGTATAGGGTGATATACATGGATCTAGTTTCAGTTTTTTGCAGACTGCTAACCAGTTTTCCCAGCAATTTTTGTTGAAGAGGCTGCTATTTCTCCATCGTATATTTTTAGCTCCTTTGTCAAAGACAAGTTGGTTATAGTTGTGTGGCTTCATATCTGGGTCCGCTGTTCTGTTCCACTGGTCTTCATGTCTGTTTTTGTGCCAGTACCATGCTGCTTTTAATTTTGTTGCTTTGTAATATAGTTTGACGTCAGGTATTGTGATACCTCCTGCATTGTTCTTTTGACTGAGTATTGCCTTGGCTATTCATGGCCTCTTGTGTTTCCATATAAATTTCATGGTAGATTTTTCAATCTCTTTAATGAATGTCATTGGAATTTTGATGGGAATTGAATTAAACATGTAGATTACTTTTGGGAGTATTGACATTTTTGCTATGTTGATTCTACCAATCCATGAGCATGGGAGATCTCTCCACTTTCTATAGTCTTCCTCAATCTCTTTCTTCAGAAGTGTATAGTTTTCCTTTTAGAGGTCTTTCACATCTTTTGTTAGGTTTACACCTAGGTGTTTGATTTTGTTTGAGGCTATTGTAAATGGAATTGTTTTCATACATTCTTTTTCAGTTTGCTCATTGTTAGTGTATAGAAATGCTAATGACTTTTCTATGTTGATTTTATATCCTGCTACCTTGCTGCATCTATTGATGATGTCTAGAAGCTTCTGAGTAGAGTTTTTTGGGTCTTTAAGGTATAGGATCATGTCGTCTGCAAATAGGGATATTTTGACAGTTTCTTTACCTATTTGTATTCCTTTTATTCCTTCTTCTTGCCTAATTGCTCTGGCTAGGAATTCCAGTACTATGTTGAATAGGAGTGGAGATAGTGGTCACCCTTGTCTGGTTCCTGATTTTAGAGGGAATGGTTTCAGTTATTCTCCATTAAGTATAATGCTGGCTGTAGGTTTGTCATATATAGCTTTTATAATGTTGAGGTACTTTCCTTCTATTCCTTGTTTTCTTAGAGCTTTTATCATGAAATGGTGTTGGATTTTATCAAAGGCTTTTTCTGCATCTATTGAGATGATCAAGTGGTTTTTGTCTTTGCTTCTGTTAATGTGGTTTATTACATTTATTGATTTTCATATGTTGAACCACCCCTGCATCCCTGGGATGAAGCCTACTTGGTCGTGGTGAATAATCTTTTTGATGTGTTGTTGAATTCGGTTTGCCATTATTTTGTTGAGGATTTTTGCATCAATGTTCATTAAGGAGATTGGCCTATAGTTCTCCTTTTTGGAGGTGTCTTTGCCTGGTTTTGGAATAAGTGTAATACTGGCTTCATAACATGTGTTTGGCAGTTTTCCTTCCCTTTCTATTTCGTGGAACAGTTTAAGGAGGGTTGGTATCAGTTCTTCTTTAAAGGTCTGATAGAATTCAGCACAGAATCCATCAGCTCCTAGACTTTTCTTTTTGGGGAGACTCTTGATGGCTGCTTCAATTTCATTTTGTGTTATAGATCTATTCAGGTGATTAATTTTCTCTTGGTTCAATTTTGGATGATCATATGTATCTAGAAGTCTGTCCATTTCTTTAAGATTTTCAAATTTATTTGAATATAGGTTGTCAAAGTAGTCTCTGATGATTTCCTGGACTTCCATGGTGTTTGTTGTTATCTCCTGTTTTGCATTCCTGATTCTACTAATTTGGGTTTTTTCTCTCCTCATTTTAGTCAGGTTTTCCAGGGGTCTATCGATCTTGTTTATTTTTTCAAAGAACCAACTTTTTGTTTCATTAATTCTTTGTATGGTTTTCTTGGTTTATATTTCATTGATTTCAGGTCTTATTTTTATTATTTCTCTCCTTCTATTTGTTTTGGGATTTTCTTGTTGTTGTTTTTCTAGAAGTTTGAGATGTATCATTAGGTCATTGATTAGGGATCTTTCAGTCTTTTTAATATATGAACTCATGGCTATAAACTTTCCTCTCAGGACTGCCTTAGCTGTGTAGCATAGGTTCTGGTAGGTTGTGTTTTCATTTTCATTGACTTCCAGGAACTTTTTAATTTTCTTTTTTATTTCATTGATGATCCATTTTTCATTAAGTAATGAGTTATTTAGTTTCCAGCTGTTTGCATGTTTTTTGTCTTTATTTTTGTTGTTGAGTTCTACTTTTACTGCATTGTGATCAGATAGTATGCACACTATAATTTCTATTTTCTTAAATTTGCTGAGGCTTGCTTTGTCCCCTAGGATATGACCTATTTTGGAGAAGGTTCCATGGGCTGCTGAGAAGAATGTATATTATGTAGAAGTTGGATGAAATGTTCTGTACACATCAACTAGGTCCATTTGATCTATTGCATATTTTAGACCTTGGATTTCTTTATTGATTTTTTTGTTTGGATGACCTATCTATTGATGATAATGGGGTGTTAAAGTGTCCCACAACCACTGTGTTGGCGTTTATATATGCTTTTAGGTCTTTCAGGGTATGTTTGTTGAAATTGGGTGTGTTGACATTGGGTGCATACAGGTTGATAATTATTATTTCCTTCTGGTCTATTTCCCATTTTATTAGTATGGAATGTCCTTCTTTATCTCATTTGATCAATGTAGGTTTGAAGTCTACTTTGTCAGAGATAAGTATTGCTACTCCTGCCTGTTTTCGTGAGCCATTGGCTTGGTAAATCTTCTTCCAGCCTTTCATCCTTAGCCTATGCTTATTTTTGTTGGTGAGATGGGTCTCCTGTAAGCAACAAATTGTTGGATCTTCCTTTTTAATCCATTTCATCAAGCGGTGCCTTTTGATGGGTGAATTAAGTCCATTAACATTAAACGTTAGTACTGATAAGTATGTGGTGATTCCTGTCATTTAGTTGTCTTAGTTGTTTGAAGGTTTGATTGTGTGTACCAAAGTTGAGGTTACTCTCTATGTCTTGCTTTTTCTTTTCCTATGGTTTGGTGCTGCCTGTCTTTTCATGGTTAAGTTGGGTTTCACTTTCTGTGTGCAGAATCCCTGGAAGAATCCTTTGTAGTGGTGGCTTTGTGGTCACATATAGTTTTAGTTTCTGCTTATCATGGAAGACTTTTATTGCTCCATCTATTTTGAATGATAGTTTTGCTGGGTAGAGTATTCTGGGGTTGAAGTTATTTTCATTCAGTGCCTGGAAGATCTCACCCCACACTCTTCTTGCTTTTAATGTTTCTGTTGAGAAGTCTACTGTGATTTTGATGGGTTTACCTTTGTATGTTACTTGTTTTTTCTCTCTTACAGCCTTCAATATTCTTTCCTTAGTTTCTGAACTTGTTGTTTTAATGATGATATGTTGTGGGGTAGTTCTATTTTGATCTGGTCTGTTTGGTGTCCTGGAGGATTTGGGAAATTTTCCATCATTATTTTGTTAAATATATTACACATTCCCTTTGCTTGCACTCTTCTCCTTCTTCGATGCCCATGATTCTCAAGTTTGGTCTTTTGATGGAGTCGGTGAGTTCTTGCATTTTCTTTTCACAGGTCTTGATTTGTTTAATTAATAGTTCTTCAGTTTTTCCTTTAATTACCATTTCATCTTCAAGTTCTGAGATTCTGTCTTCTGTTTGTTCTATTCTGCTGGATTGGCCTTCCATTTTGTTTTGCAGTTCTGTTTCATTCTTTTTTCTGAGGTTTTCCATATCCTGGCTGTTTTCCTCTTTAATTTTGCCTATTTTTGTCCTGAGTTCATTTATCTGTTTATTGTTCATGTTCTCTCTTTCACTTTGGTGTTTATACAGTGCTTCTATGGTTTTCTTTATTTCTTCTTTTGTTTTTTCAAATTCTCTATTTTTGTTGTCTTGGAATTTCTTGAGTGTCTCTTGTACATTTTGGTTGACCCTATCCAGCATCATCTCTATAAAATTCTCATTGAGTACCTGTTGTATGTCTTCTTTTAAATTATTCTTGTGGGCTTCATTGGGTCCTTTCACATAGTTTATCTTCATTTTGCTGGAGTCTGGATCTGAGTACCTGTTTTATTCATTCCCCTCTGGTTCCTGTACTAATTTTTTGCTGTGGGGAAACTGGTTTCCCTGTTTTTTCTGTCTTCCCATCATTGTCTTTGGTGTTGTTACTGTCCCTGTACTGTGTGCAATTAAGTATTTTCTAGCTTGTAATAATAACAATGGTAATATTTAGAATGGAAGGGTGAGCTGAGATGGAAAGCAAGAAGTTAAAGAAATGGGGAAAACAAATACACAGACTGGAGGGAGAAAACAAAACAAGGTTTCAGACAAGAAGATTTCAAAGGTATAAACAGGGAGCTTTAGTGTACTAAATGACAGTAAGCTGAACAGACATTAGAGAGACAGAGGATTGAAAATCAAAAATAAAAAAAAAAGATAAGAATAAAAATTAAAAATAAGTAATGAAAGAAAAATCTATATATAAAAATGAATTAAAATAAAATGAAAAGTAGAAAATTAAAAAAAAAAACTAAAAAACCAAAAAACCTCCAAGTTCAAATGCAATAAAGTTTCAGTCTTAATAACTTGGGTGTCCATCTCAGTCTCCAATCCTGGAGATGGTGCCTCAGATGTTGTTCTGTAGTTGTCTCATCAAAGGGGATGCACAAAGTAGAACAAAACTACACACGCACACAAAACCCCACCAAGTGTCCCAAGTTCAAATGCAATACAGTTTCAGTAAGTTTTTCAGCATGCAGGTGTAATTCAGTTGTTCTCTCATCAAGGGTAGGGAGAAGAAGAAAGAAAAAAGAGGCTGGAGACAGTTCTGAGAATGGTATCTGCAGCTGTGGCTTGCCTGCCAGCTGCTGTCAGCCTGCTGTTGCTGGTGGCATTATTTATGCAGATCTCTGGGGTGAGCTTAGCACTCACCTGGCCCTGAAGGTTTTTTTGCTCAGAGTTCTCCTGTGCGGGAGCCTCTGCTACAAGCTTTCCCCTTTTCAAGCACACTGGGAAAGGTGACACTGCACCCATGTTGTCAGGCCTGCGTGTTTATTTACAGTTCATGTGGCAGGTGGGTCTTCCCCCCTCTCCTGTGGAGTTTTCCTCCCACTGCCACTTTCACAAGCTTTCCTGCTCCTGATTATTGGGTGGTGCTGCTGCTCCTGCCAGCCACCATGTTTGTTTACAATTCACATGGGAAGTGGGTCTTCCCTCCTCTCCTGTGGAGTTTTCCTCCCTCCGTCACTCTCACAAGCTTTCCCGCTCCTGGTTTCTGGGCGCGAGCCCCTGCTCCCACCAGAGCCTCTCCAGCCCACCCAGCTTGTTTATTTACAGTCCCGGGAAGGATTCCCTTCCCCCAATCTTCGGCATTCAGGGTGCACCACCCTCTTTCCCGTGTGTCTTTATTGTTCTTATTGCTTATTAGTCAGTTTCTCTTTTTTCCCTGGGTGGAGGTCAGTCTGTCCAGGGGGCTATGCTGCTGTGGCCCAGGCTTGTCTGTGGGAGTACCACAGTACCGCAAAGCTCACCTGGTCTGCGTCTTCCCAAGCTGTCTGGGCACGGGCGACTGGGGGCCCAGGGGCCCTCCTGGTTTCTCCTTTTAACTTGAGGTGGAGGTTCTTTGGGCCAGCTGGAGGTGTGGAGGGGTCAAAGTTATGCCTCTTCTCAGTGATTATGCCTGCAAAGTGTGTCTCCAGCGTCTCTCCAAGATTTCACTGTAGGAGGCTCGCTTTCTGCTTCCTCCCTCTAGCTGCCATCTTGGAATCTCCCAGAGTTTCTGAAAATTATGGATCTGGAACCAATGCATCTATTACAGATCTAGACTTTCTCAAGCTTAAAGATCTTTCCTGTCATCACCAGTAATAAATCACAGCACTTTGTAATTGCGGAGAAGAGGAAACAAATTCCTGCTTTTTCTTCTTATGTGTAACACAGTGCTGGAGAAGTTAGGCAAGAAAAATCAATGCAAGGCAATGAACTTGTAAAGGAAGAAGTAAAATTTCCTCTGTTCACAGGCGACATGATCTCCTTATACAGAGAATATATGTAAAGACTACCTACACATGTGTACACCTGTTTGAACCAAATAAAAGGGTCCTTCAAAGTTGCAGGATACAATATCAACATACAAAATCACATGTGTTTCTATACACTAGCAATTATCAATCCAAAAAGAAAATTAAGAAAGAAATTCCATTTATAATAGTATTAAAAGAATAAAATACTAAGAAATTTGATCAAAAAGCAGAAGAAAAGTTTTGGGAACTACAAAACATTGCTAAAATAAATTCAAAAGACTAAGAAATGAAATGGCATCCTATGTTCAATGATTAGAAAAGGTAATATTTTTAAATGCTAATACCACACAGAGATTCACAAGTTTAAAGCAATCCCTACTAAAACCCAAAGACCTTTTTTAAGCAGAAATAAAAAGTCCACCCTAAAATGTATCTTTCACAAAAGAAGAAATTCAAATGGCCAAAAAAAATACATGAAAAAATGCTCACCATCTCTAGCCATAAAGGAAACGCAAATCAAAACCACACTAAGATTCCACCTAACCTGTTAGAATAGCCATCATCAAAAACACCACTAACAATAGATGTTGGCAAAGATGTGGGGAAAAAGGAACCTTCCTATACTGCTGGTGGGAATGCAAGCTAGTGAAACCACTTTGAAAAAAAATTTGGAGGCTTCTTAAAAATCTAAACATAGCTCTGTCCTATCATCCAGCAATGCCACTCCTGTGGATATACCCAAAAGAATGTAACACGGGTTACTCCAGAGGCACCTGCATACCCATGATTATTGCAGTGCTATTCCCAATAACTGAGTTATGGAAATAACCAAGATGTCCCACTACTGACAAATGGATCAAGAAAATGTGGTATTTATACACAATGGAATACTATTCAACCATGAAGAAGAATGAAATCTTATCATTCACAAGTAAATGCACGGAACTGGAGAACATCATTCTGAGCGAGGTTATCCCATCTCAGAAGACCAAAAATCATGTTCTCCCTCAGTTACGGACTTTAGATCTAGGGCAAATACAGCAATGTCATTGGACTTGGGTCATACGACAAGGGGAGAGCACACACGGGAGGTATGGGGATAGGTAGAAAACCCAAAATATGAAAGTGTTTGATGTCCCCGCTGCAGAGCAACTAATACAGAAACCTTAAAATGACAGAGGTCAATATGAGAAGGAGATCAGGAACCAGTTTAATGATCAGTTAGAGATGAATCAACTTAGGTTGTAACACATTTGTACATGGAAGCAATGCTAGGAATCTTTTTGTATAGCTATCCTTATCTCAACTAGCAAAAAGGCTTTGTCTTTCTTGTTAATACTTATGTCTTCTCTTCAACAAAATTAGAGATAAGGGCAGAACAGATTCTGCCTAGAAATGAGTAGGGGTTGCGGGGAGAAGGTGGGTACAGGGGGCAGGGGGAAGAAATGATGCAAACAATGTATGCACATGTGAATAAATGAATAAGAAAATAAATAAATAAAATAAAATGTATGGAATTTCAAGAGACCTCCAAATAGTCAAAACAATCTTGAAAAAGAAGAATAAAATTGATTTCAAAAATTACTACAAAGATACAGTAATCAAAACAATGTGGTAATAACATAAAGACAGACATATGGACCAAAGGAATCAAATAAGCCCACAAATATATGACCAAGTGTTTTTCATCCACTTGGTATGATCAAATGCTTTTCAAAGACCTTCCAATGTGGAAGGGACAGGCTTCCCAAAAAGTAGTGCTGAGAAAAATGGATCTCTATGCTCAGAAGAATCAAGTTGAAAGCTTTCATTATACCATATAAAATCAAAGAACACTGGATTAAAGACACAGATTCAGGCTCTAAAACAATGATTTTTTTTTTTTTTGGCCGCACTGGTGTTTGAACTCAAGGCCTACACCTTGAATCACTCCACTAGTCTGTTTTTGTGAAGGGTTTTTTTCTAGTTAGGGTCTACGGAATTATTTGCCCAGGCTGGCTTCAAACTGTGAACCTCCTGACCTCTGCCTCCAGAGTAGCTAAGATTACAGACATTAGTCAAGGGCACCCAGCTTAAAACAATAAAATTCCTAGAAGAAAATCTAGGAAGAATGTTTTGTGACATTGAGTTTGGCAATGAGTTCTTGACCAACAGCAAAAGCACAGACAAAAAAGCAAAAAATAGATAAACTAGATTGCATAATTTAAAAAAAAAACTTGCATGTAAGGACACTAGCAATAAAATGAAAAGGCAACCCACAAAATAGGAGAAAAAAATATATGTCTAATATGGGATTATAAAAGAACTCCTAAAGCTTAACACATACACAAACAGACACACACACACACACACCCCAAATGAACAAAGAACATAAATAGACATTTCTCCAAGGAAGATATACAAATTGTAAGAAATAAATGAAAATATGTTTGACATCAATAATCATTAGAGAAATGCAAGTCAAAACCACTATAAGGATGGCTATTCTAAAGCAAAACTAAACAAGTGTTCACAAGAATAAATGTCTATTTTAATTTATTTGCTATACTATTATTTCCATACCTGCTCACAAAAGACAAAAATGCATTCCCGAAATAGATTGTATTTTAGGTGAGTTAGGAAATATTAAAAATAAATAAACTCAGCTGGCTACATAATCTGAGGCTCCATTGCCAGTTGAAAATGCGGTAACCCTATCAAAAATTATTAAAAATTTCAATTTGGAAACATCGGAGCATAAAACCAAATGTGGGGCCATCATGCCATCCCTGAATATATTAACATGGAATGTTAGAGTACATGTCATAAGTATAAAATAAACAACAGTAAAAGCATGGAAGAGTGCCACAAAGTAAGGAGGTTGCAATTTTTAGGGACAGTGAAAAGGAATGGCTTCTAATTAATCACCTAGAAGAAAGGAGAAAGAGAGCCATGGAGCCATTGGAGAATAGTATTCTTGGCAAAGGATACAAAAACCCAAACTGGAAGTACCACTAATTGCAACCTGCTAAAGAAACAGCGGCAGGTATCTGGAAATGGAGGGAAAGAGTAGGAAAATAGGAGGCCAGATACTTAATGGTCTGGGAGTTAAGAAGGGATGACAAATATCATGTAAGATGCTGTAGGTTATATTAAGAAGTGTGGCTTTTACTTTGTGAGATCACACAAAATCCTACAAATCCAAGTGAGGTTTACATTTTTATCACAGTAAAAGGTAAAAGGCTTTCATCAAGATGTACTAATTTATCTTCTTGCTTGATCTTGAAAGAAGAGGATGTGGAGAAAAGATATTGATTGAGCTTCTTTTGGAAGCCTGAAATCAAACAATAAAGTGAATTCATCAAGATCCATTAGATGTTTTTATTTGCACAATACAGCATTTATCATATGGAATTCCTCAGAGGACAAACAAGTCTCCTTTTCCCAGGACCACGGTCTGATTCATTCCCTTCTCTCCTACTAACCTCCAGTACATTCCTTTAGGCTCCAATATCACACAGTGATTTCTTTGGCCCTACATCTTTGATATCTAAACAATGAAGAGTTTTCTAAAACAACATTCCCTTTGAAGTTTATTTTTAAGGTGTCTTTTTAGAAAATTACAGAAAGCTATTGGTAGAATTTTCACAGCAGACAAAGACATGCAACTCCTAATAACATGCTAAATTGTCATAGTGGCCATTTATGTATATTCAGAATATTTATAGGGTAAACATTTTTATCAATTACAATTGTGCTAAGTTTATGAAGGAGACAATGATGGAAAGGATACTATGCTTATGTGTCAGAAGTTTCTACTGTGAAACAAGACAATGAGCAGGTGCTCAAATCACTGGAAGGACAGAGGCAGGGACAAGTCAAAATTGATAAAAGTGAAGGAAAATCCAGATAAGCAGTCGATCACCCCAACCTGAGTCAGGTGAAGCTTCAAGAAGAATTGTCTGGGCAATCATGGTAAGTTTTATTTTCTACCCTTAATTCAATCAGTGACAAGAAGAGGAACTAGAAAATAAAGAAAAATGGTTAAGGAATAGGTAGTAAGTGGACAAAAAATGAGAAGAAGTAATTGGGGAAGAGAAGAAAAGGAGACTGTAGAAAACATGGAGATAATTTATAGTTGCTAAAATATAGAGAGACAAAGTAAAAGGGAGAAGATGGAAGGTGAAATAGGAAGGACTAAAATATAATGTGAAAAAGCTTTGGGAAGCAGAGTTAGAGAACCAGGTAATAAGACAGAGGGGGAAGCCTGGAAGTGAAGAGAAGCCTGCTAAGATGATCAAATTATATATAACACATCAAAAGACACCTGGTTGTGGTTCTCAGCCCAGGACACTTCCTGAATACAGAGACTTGGACCTGATACCTTCATCTCATGATCCTCTCGTATAAGCATTCCTTTGCATTTTGTTTATGTCCAGCATAGTAGCAACACTCATCACTTTGCTTAGAAAACCTCAAAATCCCAATCCAAGAAACTCCATGGGTTTTAGTGTGGTGATTGCTGCTTGTTTGTTTGAAAGCCACAGAGCCCCTCTCCTTTCAGCCTTCATAAGCTTAGCTAGGAATAGAGAACACTGTCACGCTCTTCAGGCTACCTAGCAGGTCCAGAAGTAAAAGAAAAACTTTCACAGCCACTTTTTCATATACAAATTGTGTTAAATTTGAAACTGACAGCTGTGCACTTTTACCACTTTCTCTTGCATGATTTATTCCAATTGCACTTTTTAAATAAAACTTCCATTTTAGCTGTGGAAATACATTTCCTTCCTGAACAACTTGTTCTTCTAGAAATAAGTGTTGAGTCAGATATGTGACAATGATTCTCTCAAAAGAAATATGCGCCATCAACAGCATCTTCCTATTTGTAGTTGACTCGTGTTCTGTGATGGGAAAGCTTCTTTATCCAACATTTTGGGGATGAAGAGGAAGTGTCTTATGGAAACAGAATAAAACAGATTTCTGAAAAATGAGAATTACCTACAAAGCAATTTAAAATATCTTTTCAGTCAGGAAAATGTGATTTAAGATATTGGTAGGCACTCAAACAGGCAGTTCTGACCACTACTTCTCAGAAACATAGAAGTAAAAGCATATTTTAAAGCCATTAGTCTGAAAAGAGAAATTTTTGCTTCAGAATTTGCCCTACTTTCAATTTTCTATAAAAAAATCTTTGATTTTGCTATTTCATAATAAATAAAAGCCATTCAGTGAATATTTTCTTTCCAGCTTACATTATGGTAAGACTTCATGTAATGTATCTCATTTTATCCTTAAAACAACCTTAAGTGGGAGGCATGCTGATCTCCAGCCAAAAGACCAGGAAATTATGACCTGGGGATCCTAAGAATGGCTCTTAGATCATATACCAGTAAGTCAAAACTTGGATTGGAACCAAGGCTATATTATTTCAAACACGAGGTGCTTAATTATATCCTATGTGGCCTCAAATTGGAGCTACTTTATGGAAGACACATGCATTGTGCCAGTGGCCACACATGGGTTACTTCAGGGAGTTGGGCCACCCAGGGGTTGCTATGTGAGTAAGGAAAAGCATTATGGGAAAAAAGTTTCAATAAAGTCATAGGAAGTAAGACAGAGATAGCAGTCATGTAAACCAGATGCAGAATTGATGTACTGTGATCAAAATCCAAGTTTGAAGCTATATATGAACTTGATATAAATGGGAACAGATCAGAAAACATTGGGGCATTCTGAGAAAATCCATCTCAGGCTTCTAGGAGTTTAGGCTAATGTAAAGAATTTTGTATTTTATCATGTGGAAATGATTCTTAATAAGATAACAATGTGCCTACCAAGCATCAAGAGCATGCTGCTTCTTGAAGTAGTAAATACACAGGAAGTTCTATAAACTGTGGTGTTATTATCATAATTATTATGATCACTAATTATGAGTCAGAAATATGCTTCACATTATGAGGTGGTATTGGAAACTAACATCAGCTTTCATATATGATACATTTTCTTTAAGATTATCAAATAGCTTCCAGTATTATTACATCAAAAATTAAATGTACTCTTTATAAGAACACATTTTTAAAAAGTAATAAAAAGAAAACTAAAATTTAAAAGAAAACTGACATTTATAAATAACCAGTAATTATTTGATAAGTGTTATTTATGGAAAAACATATAATTCTATTCTTGCTATATAATTTAAGTAACTTGGAATCCAATTGCATTTAAATGAATCCCTCTTCAATATAAGTGCTAACATAAAATGAAAGGAGTTATTGAACTTCCATTCAAACACTAAAAGAAATAAAATAAAGACATGTTAAAAACACTTGAATAGGGACTTCATCCATTTAGAGATAAAAGTTATAAAAACTGTGAAAATTATATTTACAAACAGAAGATAATTTGGTATAGAAAGGACAGTAAAACTATACATAAGAATTTTGGAAAAATTTGAAGAAACATTAAAGAAAATGGAAATTATCTCACATATAATTGCAGAGAATTAAGCAATTAAAATGTGTAATTTATATGAAAAACAGTTCATGCTTTAGTGAGGTCCTAAAGGGAAAGGAAGGGTAAAAGAAGGAAGTTAAGAAAGTGAGTATGCTTGACATACTTTCTATACAAGAATGAATATAGAAATTTTAAACCTGTTGATATCACCATAAGAAAGGGACCAAGGTAGAAAGGAGAAAGATAGAGGGCATGAGCCAATTCAGGTTGCAATACATACACACATGGAAATGTCACAATGAAACTCCCTGTATAGCTATCTCAAACAAACAAAAATATCTATTTTTCAAAAATGGAGAACAGGAGGGTAAAACAGGTCCTATCTAGGATTTAGTACCATTGGGTGGGGGGGTAGACATAGGGAAAGGGTATAGGAGGGTGAATATGGTAGAAATATTATGTAGTCATGTATAAAATTAGAAAAATGAGACCTGTTGAAACTATTCCAGGGATGAGGATGCAGGGGGATAAAAGAGAATGGTAGAAGGGGTAAATTTAACTATGATACATTGTAAGAACTTTTGTAAATGTCACAATGTACCCCAGGTACAACAATAATATGATAATAAAAAAATACAATGAGTGTGATGAAAAATGCAACAGAGAATATCAATGGCATACTCAAGCAAGCAAATGAAAGAATCTGTGAACTCAAAGACCATTTAAAGATACCCAGACAGAGAAATAAAGAAGCAAGATGAAAAAGAATGAAGAAAGTCTACAGGATTTATCAGACTCCAGTGGAAAATCTGCATTTTCAATATGAGATTTTCAGAAGGAGGGTAAGAAGGGAAAGTGACAGAAATTTTATTTAAAGAAATAATGAGACCCTAAGTTCAAAGTCCAGTACTGCCACAAAACAAAACCTAAAACAAACAACAGCATCAATAAAAACACAATAATGCCATTTTAATGTAGCAGGCAGCACCATTAGTGGGGAGAAGAGGGGCAAGCTTTTTCTCTCTGCCTTGTTACTACTGAACCTAACTGGGTGGTGATGGGAGATGTAGAAAGGACAAAGGATAGACAGACAGACAGAATGTTGGGGCCAGGTGTGTTGGATGCTCAGGTGGAGATGCACAGCAGCTTCACTGTTTTTTTAATCTCTATAATTCTCTTCATTTACTTTTACTCTGCTTCTTGCTATCTTTCTTCTTCTTTTTTTTTAACTTTTTCTTTTCTTATTTAAAAAATTTTTTGTTCATTTATTCACATATGCATACATTGCTTGGGTCATTTCTCCCCCTTCCTCCCTCCCCCACCCAGTTTCAGGCAGGTCCCGTTCTGCCCTTATCATTGATTTTGTTGAAGAAAAGACATAAGCATAATAAGAAAGACAAAGCGTTTTTGCTAGTTGAGTTAAGGATAGCTATACAGAAAGATTCCTACTATTACTTTCATGTACCCATGTGTTACGACCCATGTTGACTCAACTCTAACTGATCTTTACATTGGTTCCTGATCCCCTTCTCATGATAACCTGTCATTTTAAGGTTTCTGTATTAGTTCCTCAGGAGTGGGGACATCAAACGCTTTCATGTTTTGGGTTTTCTACCTATTCCTATATCTCCCGTATGTGCTCTCCCCTTTTCTTGTGATCCAAGTCCAACCACATTGCTGCATTTGCCCTAGACCTAAAGTCCACATATAAGGGAGAACATATGATTTTTGGTCTTCTGAGCCTGGCTGACCTTACTCAGAATGATGTCCTCCAGTTCCAGAATAAACCCCAGCAGCCCAGCAACTAAGAGAAAGGATGAATAAATGGGACTTCATAAAATTAAAAAGCTTCCACATAACAAAAGAAATGGTCTCTAAACTGAAGAGACCACCCACAGAGTGGGAGAAAATATTTGCCAGCTATACCTCAGACAAGGGACTGATAACCAGAATATACAGGGAACTTAAGAAACTAAACTCTCCTAAAATCAATGAACCAATTAAAAAATGGGCAACTGAACTATACAGAACTTTTGCAAAAGAAGAAATTCAAATGGCCAAAAAACAAATGAAAAAACGCTCACCATCTCTGGTCATAAAGGAAATGCAAATCAAAGACACACTAAGATTCCACCTCACCCCTGTTAGAATAGCCATCATCCAAAACACCACCAACAACAAGTTTTGGTGAGGATGTGGGAAAAAAGGAACCCTCAAACACTACTGGTAGGAATGCAAGCTGGTGCAACCACTCTGGAAAAAAATTTGGAGACTTCTTAAAAATCTAAACCTAGACCTGCCATATGATCCAGCAATCCCACTCCTGGGGATATATGCAAAGGAATGCAACACAGGCTACTCTAGAGGCACCTGCACACCCATGTTTATTGCAGCACTATTCACAATAACCAAGTTATGGAAACAGCCAAGATGCCCCACTACTGATGAATGGATCAAGAAAATGTGGTACTTGTACACAATGGAATTTTACTCAGCCATAAAGAAAAATGATATCTATCTTTATTCTTTAAGGCCTTACTCCTTTACAGTTCTTTAAAACATTTCTTCTAATGTCTTTTCTTAAAACCTTGCTTTTAAAGTCTTTTCTGTTCTTAAAGTCTCTTTCCTTAGACTTGCTCTGTTCTGTGTTTTTTCTTAGCTTTTCTTTTTTTTTTTTTTTTCATTTTTCTTCTATTATTCATATGTGCATACAAGGCTTGGTTCATTTCTCCCCCCTGCCCCAACCCCCTCCCTTACCACCCACTCCTCCCCCTCCCTCTTCCCCCCCCTCAATACCCAGCAAAAACTATTTTGCCCTTATTTCTAATTTTGTTGTAGAGAGAGTATAAACAATAATAGGAAGGAACAAGGGTTTTTGCTGGTTGAGATAAGGATAGCTATACAGGACATTGACTCACATTGATTTCCTGTGCTTGGGTGTTACCTTCTAGGTTAATTCTTTTTGATCTAACCTTTTCTCTAGTACCTGTTCCCCTTTTCCTATTGGCCTCAGTTGCTTTAAGGTATCTGCTTTAGTTTCTCTGCATTAAGGGCAACAAATGCTAGCTAGTTTTTTAGGTGTCTTACCTATCCTCACCCCTTCCTTGTGTGCTCTCGCTTTTATCATGTGCTCATAGTCCAATCCCATTGTTGTGTTTACCCTTGATCTAATGTCCACATATGAGGGAGAACATATGATTTTTGGTCTTTTGGGCCAGGTAACCTCACTCAGAATGATGTTCTCCAATTCCATCCATTTACCAGCGAATGATAACATTTCGTTCTTCTTCATGGCTGCATAAAATTCCATTGTGTATAGATACCACATTTTCTTAATCCATTCGTCAGTGCTGGGGCATCTTGGCTGTTTCCATAGCTTGGCTATTGTGAATAGCTTTTCTTTAGCATAATCTCTCTTAAAGTCTTAGTCCCCAGATTTGCACTGTCCCGTGTTCTCTCTTTAGCTTTCTTAAAGCCTCAGCCCTCAGACATGCTAGCAATTCTCCTTTAGCAATTCTCATTCAGCAATTCTTTTCCCTTCAGCAATTCAATTTCCCTTCAGAAATCCTTTTCCCTTCAGCAATTATTTTCCCTTCAGCAATCCTTTTCCCTTCCAAAGCCTCCCTTCATCAAAAACCCCAAAAGTCAAAAGCATTCCCCATCAAAAAAGCAAAAGCAAAAGCCAAAAGCAAAAAGCCTCATGTTCTCCTTCAGTGAGTCTTTTATACCCAGTTGTAAACAAGGAGGTGGAACAGCAGTTCTCAGGGAGGGGGTGTGACATTATAACAAGAGAAACCTGAGTTCCTGCTTTTCTGAACATAAACAACTTATGAAAAGCAGCTGTTTTGCATTTTTCCTCTTCTACAGCCAGGGCTGTGCCAATCTCAACCTGCAGAAATATTTTAGGAAAAGCAGCTGAGCTGCATCTCACCTTGCTTGTGTCCAGTTCTCAAAGGCTTCTCATAATCTGCTCTCCACAGAGAGGTATGGACATACAGGTACATGACCCCAAAAATCTCCAGCAACATGCAACCGAAAGAAGATTTCACTAAAGCACATTTTAATTCCTGATAATAAGACTATTGTTTATAAATCCTAAATTCAAATCCAAATTGCTCTTCTTGCTCAGGATAGCTTTGGCTATTAGTAATGTTCTATGTCTATATGAATTTTAGAATATTTTTTCTATTCATGTGAATAAGATCATTGGAATTTTTGGTATGGATTACAATGAATTTGTATATCACTTTTGGTACTATGGTCATTTTAACAATATGTATTCTTCTGACTCATAAACACTGGGGGTCATTGAAGATCTTTCCATCTTTCAGTTCCTTAAGAACTTTATAGTTTTCATTCTAGAGGTCTTTACCATCTTGAATAAGTTTGTGTCTAGAAATGATTTCCAGGTGATAATGAATGGAATTGCTTTCCTGACTTCTTTTGCAGTGAATTTATTGTTGGTTTATAGGAAGGCTACTGATGTTGATTTTGTATCCTGCTATGTAGCTAAAAGTGTTTATCAAATCTAAGAGTCTTCCCATGGACTCTTTATTGTCATTTAAATATAGTGTCATATCAACTGCAAACAGGAATAGTTTGACTTCTTCCTTTCCTATTTGTTTCGCTTTTATTTCTTTTTTTGCCTTATTGTTCTAAGAATTCAAGCACTATTGGACAGGAGTGAGATACTCAATATCCTTGTCTCATTTCTTGTTTTAGAGAAATCCTTTCAATTTTTTCCTATTTAGTGTTGTGTTGACTGTGAGTCTGTCACATATATCCTTTGTTATGTTAATATATAACCTTCTATTCCTAATTTCTTCAGGGCTTTGATGATGAAGGATATTGAATTTTGTCAAATGCTTTTTATACATCTATTAAGATGACCGTGTGATTCCTGTAGTTACTTCTGTTTATCTGTTGTAATACATTTATTTATTTGTATCTGTTGAACCACCCTTGCATTCCTGGAATTAAACCATCTGTGATATATGATCTTCTTAATGTGTTGTTGAATTCAGCTCAAAAGTATTTTATTTAGAGTTTTGCATATATGTTCATCAAAGATCTTGTTTCCCTTTTTGTTCTCTTCTTATACACTGGGAATCAAGGTAATACTGGCTTCATAAAATGAGTTTGGATGTGCTGCTTCTCTTTGTATTTTGTGTAATATTTTGAGAGGCATTAGTGTTAGTTTTTCATTAATTGCCTGGCAGAATTCAGAAGTGAATCCATTCCATCCTGGGCTTTTATTTCTTGGGAGGCTTTTTATTACCATTTCAATCACAATGCTTGTTATTTATTCACTTAAATTGTTTGTGTCTTATTGGTTCAGTTTTTCTAGGTTATATGTGTCTAGAAATTTATCCATTTTCTGGAAACTTTCCAATATATTGGCATATAAGTTTTCAAAATATTCCTTAGTGATGCTCTGGATTTCATTGATATCACCTTTTTCATTGATGATGTTTATGTATATATATCCTCTTTTTTTACTTTTGGTTATTTTGCCAACAGTTTGTCAATCTTGTTTGTCCTTTCAAAAGACCAATTCTTTGTTTCATTGATATTTCATATTGTTGTTTTAGTTATCACTTCATTAATTTTATTCAGAACTTTGTAATTTATTTCTTTCTACTAATTATGAGGTTGGCTTATTATTGTTTTTCAAAGAACTTGAGGTGTACCATTAGGTTATTTATTTGCGATCACTCTGATTTTTCAATGTAATCATTGATATTATAAACTTCCACATTAGAAATGCTTTTATTACATCACACAGGTTCTAGCATATAGTGTTTTATTTTCATTTGCTTCTAGGAATTGTTTTTAAATTTCCAAGCTGACACACTGGCTATCCAAATATGTATTGTCCAGTCTCCATGTATTTGTATATTTTCTTTAATTTTTCTTGCTGTTGATTTCCCACTTTATTCCATTATAGTCTGATAAAATACAAAAATCTATTTCAACTTTGTTGCAGAGCGATCCATGGACTGATAAGAAAAAGTGTGCATTGTATGGCTATTGGATGGAATAGTTTGTAAATGTCTGTTAAGTCCATTTGATCTGTGGTGTTATTTGATTCTGAGGTGTGGATAACCTATCTTGGGGAGAGTGAGTTATTGAAGTCACAAACTGTGTGTTCTGCTGTAGTCTACTTGTGCCTTAGTGTATACTGTGCTTGTTTTATGAAATTAGGTGCCCCAACATTTCATGCATATATTTTATAGTTATATCCTCTTAAATGATTATTCCCTTTATCAATATGAAGTTGCTTTCTTGTCTTTTTTCACTAATTTTGGTTTGAAGTCTGCTTTGTCAGATATAACTATAGCTACTCCTGCTTGCTTTTGGGTTGCATTTGCATAAGGTATATTTTTTCCATCTTTTTATTTTAAGAATGTATTTGTCTTTGCTCATAAGATACATTTCTTGTAGGCAACAAAGAGTTGGGCCTTGTTTTGTAATCTAATATCATAGAGTATGTCTTTTAGTTGAAGAATTAAGACCATTAACATTCAGAGTTATTACTAAAAGGTGTGTACTAATTCCTGTCATTCTTTGTTTGTGTAATGGTTGATTCTCTCCTAATCTTCACCTATTTACCTACTTTTCTCATGAGATTTATTCTTTCCTGTATTCTTATGATTGTGTTTATCTTCCTTTCCTATGGGAAAGATTCCTTTAAGTGGTTTAAGTGTTTAGTGATGAATTCCTTTAATATTTATCATGTAAGACTTTTAACTCTTCAATTTTGAAGGATAGCTTTTTTGGCACAGTAATCTAGGTTGATAGTTCTTTCAGGGGTTGAAGTACAAAATTCCACACCTTCCTGGCTGTTAGAGTTAAATAATTCCACTGTTATTCAGAGGAGTTTGCCTTTGAGTATGACTTGGCACTTCTCTCTTACTGGTTTCAATATTTTTACTTGTTCTAATACTTGCTGTCTTACCTTTTTGTGTTCTAAAAGCCTCCCAAAGACAAGGTAGGTGAACTCAAATATTCAAATAATAATAAAGATAAAAAATAAGAAAGTGTAAAAAGAACATATAAGACATCTGGAACACTATTAGGAGATAAACCTATGAATCATGGGCATAGAAGTAGACAAAGTACAAACTAAAGACACAGAAAGTGCATTCAATACAACAATAACTGAAAATACAAAGTCTAGGGAAAGAAATGCTCATTCAGATATAGAAGGCTTTCAACTAAGTTTTTTATTTAATTGATTTTTGATTTCCAAAACGTCCTTATTTTTTTTCAAAATTTCTTTCTTCATTAATTTCCTCTTACATGTCCTGCATTGTATTCCTTATTTCATTCAATTGCTCATCTACATTCTCTTTGAATTCATTTAGGTGTTTATTCATGTCCTCTTTGGCTTCCTTGATCATTCTTATAATCATTATTTTGAATTATTTGTCTTAGATTTCAGCTATTTCATTGTCATCAGATTGCATGGTTGTGGAATTGCTAACTTTGAAGGACTCATGTTGCATTGTTTTTTAGATTTTTTGTGTCTTCTTTATGCATCTAGGGGTTAGTCTTTAGAGGTTTTGTGCTCTTTCAGTTGAACTATTCACTACATTCAAGCATGCCTGGGTAGTGAGGGGTTTATTTGATAGATACACCCACAGTAAAAATATAGCAATAACTATTTAAGAACAATCATCACCACAATTCCAGTGTCTTTAGAGGAATAAGGGAGTAACGATAATACTACATGAACTAAGAAGATACTAATTCATAAGGGTAGGAATGGAAAGAAGATAGGAGTGGTAATACTAATGAAAAGTGCAAAAATAATGTGAAATAAAGATGAAAAGAGAAAAGGCCCAGCTAAAGATTAAGTGAAAGAGGAAAAAAAGAATATGATCTAGCAAACAAACAAACTTCTAAACACAAATGGAATAAAGACAGAGAAAAATGAGAGAGACAGAGAGAGAATTTTTCTAATTGAGACAGAAAATTTTTAAATGGGGGAAATAGATATGAGAAGGAGGAAGAAAATATGGTTATAATTCAAATATTATAAGGTGTGTGTTACAGCTCATGTGTATAATCCCTGTACTTGGGAGGGTAAGATCGATAGATCACCAGTATCAGGCCAACGTGGATCCTGTGGGAACAGCCCATTTTGAAGGCAAATTCAAAGGAAAAGAAAAAGAGAAAAACAACGAGAGTTAGGCTAAAGAAATTAAATATCATATGGTTAAATGGAAAAGTAATATAAAGGAAGGTATTAAAATAAGAAAAAAGAAATCTACAATAGAATAAAAAAATTTATGAATATTTAAACTGATTGGCCTGGTTTAAATGACTAGGATAGCAAACAATGGAATTAAAAGAGAGAAAAATGAGGGGGGGAGAATAAAAATATTTTTTAATAAAAAAGAGTACAGGTTTCCAATCTTCTATGGGTGCCACCCACGAGTGCTGAGGCTCACATTCTAGATTAGTTCTGACAGATCTTTATTTCTGGATAAATTAGTAGTGAGCTACCAGGTTGAGATTCCTGTTTTGATTTGTATTGTTCCCTGGCAACTGGAGGGTGGATTATGTGGTGAGAGGACTGGGAGGGGCTGTTTGCAAACTGTGCTAACTAGTTCTAGTCTGTTGACTATTCAATTATCTAGTCCTAGGACAAGGAAGCCCTATGTATTTGCATCATTGCAAGGGAACACTCCAGTTTACCACACTGGGCTCCAGTTCTCCCCCTTCCAGAGCTCTGCCCAGCTGGGAAACAGCTTTCACTCAGGGAGTAGGGCCAGTTTTCCTGTGGAGCTTTCTGAGTTCCTGATTCAGATATTCCCCTCTCTGGGTTTCATGGTCAGCAATCAATGAGAATGCCTTCTTGTGTGTTTCCATAGACTGACGTTCTAGGGACTTCTGACCTCTCATGCTGCCGAGCAGCTGGGTCCCTGTGTTTATACATTAATTTCTAGTCAGTGCACATGATGCAACCACCAAATGTTAGGAGGAAAAGAGAATTTTCTCTGCACCTTTATGCTATACTAATTCCAGCTCCCTGATGACTAGACTACAACTCTGCTCCTTAATGAGTCCAGTGATGACTGTGTTTTCTGAATGTACTTTCTCTGTTTCTTCTCTGCTCCCTCTTTCTGGCTGCCACACCACTTCTGCTTAGATCTTTTGTTGAAGGGTTCCTTATTTTTTATCCCATTCTGAACTCCAAAGTGCTCTGATTTTTGTTGTTATTGTTGTTTGTTAGTTTTAATTAAGATCCTGTCTGTTCACAACTGACACCATGGCTACATAGATTTTTTTTTTAAGTTTTTGCTTTTTTCTCTTTTGCCTCAGTCCCTCCTTCTACAACTGACTGCTTTCTGGTTGGCAGTAGGCTTTTCGTCTGCACAGGAGCACAGTTGTCCACCTTGCTTTTCTAATCCTAGTTCTATCTGTTTACTACCTACTTCACCACCTTCACCCACATAAAAGAGTGCCTGTTCTCCTATTGCTCTTGGTCACTTCCTTAGAGCAGAGCTGCTAGAGGTGGGTATCCTTAGTTCTTGAGTTCTATTCTTTTTTTTTTCTAGCAGTACTGGGGCTTGAACTCAGGGCTTTGTACTTGCTAGGAAGGTGCTGTACTACTTAAGCCACACATTCAGTCCCTTGAGTTCTATTTTTGATGATACTTCAACATGGGGTTATGGAACTGCAGGCTCTCAGCCCAAACGAATTTATCTATCTGCAACACTAAGTGATGAGCAAATTCTATCTTGGTTCCTAGGAGCTCAAGGATGTACCCCTGGTACTACCCAACCTCCATTAAATTACTGCCTGAGAAAGTGCAAAGCTGCCAAACACTTACTGTTTTCTTCCAACATTACCTGAGGAGAGAGTTCTTGTCCCCCAGTGTCTGTGAAGATAGAAGCCCAACTTTGATAAGCCCCAATTAGCAAACCCAGATGGCTAAAATCACATCGACCAAAACACCACCACTCCCTGTTTTTTGTATCTTTCCACTTGGCTGACTCTGCTCATGCACTCACTGCCTCCCTGTCCCTATACCCTCATCTTCCATATAAAATGCCTGTCAACTGTACATGATCAAAGTTGAGATTAGTTTACACTGGATTCTCCTCCCACTGCAGTAGTTAATGAGTAAAATCTGCCCTGGCACCCAAGTATCCCAATTTTTTTCCTTTGGTATAATGCACCAAGATATACCATGCATGTGAATTCGAAGATGCAATATAGTAAAGATGACAGTTTTGCCCAGATAATTCCATAAGTTCTCAATAAAAGTCTAAAAGGTATGTGTGTGTGTGTGTATAACTGACCAATCAGATTCTAATTAACACAAAAATTTTAAAGCTCAAGAATAGGCACTATTATTTAAACAAATGTAGAAATAACTGCTTAGAAAATATCAAGTCATTATAAAGCTGTTTTGATTAAGATAGTGTGGAATCAGTACAAGAATGTATGGTGAGACCAATAGAACAGAAACATTCAAAGTCAAACATGCCTATAAGTAAACTTGATATATGATTGGGATGGCATCAGAAATCAATGGGAAAATGAAGGGATATCTGATATATTATTCTGGGACAATTTGTTATATGCTTGGGGTATTTTGAATTGTATTTTAAATTCATCCAATTCATAAAAATAGAATATTTTTATTTATTAAAGGTTAAAAACACCATAAAAATACACTTAATTGTTTTCAAATATAAATCATGTAAATGCTTAGGTTTGGATATATACAATTTTTATTTTTCAATTAAATATTTCAATTAAATATTCAATTAAGATTTTTTAAATACACGAGACTGGGAAACAAATAAGGATAAAGATTACTTCTGAGGAAGGTTTATGAATGAAGTTTGAGACAGAATACAGAGATTTTTCTTTATGCTTTCTATTTACAGGATTTAAATTATTTTCTTTTTTATTAATAGTATATTATAGTTGTACTGGGGGTACATTGTGACATTTACATACATGCCTACAATGCATCTTAATTAGATTCACCTTGTCCATTATCCTCCTTTATTCCCCCCGTCTTAGAATAGTTTCAACAGGTCTCATTGTTCAATTTTCATACATGAATACATAGTATTTCCACCATATTTGCTCTCCTTGAACCTCTCCTGTGCCCTCTCCCCTCCCACTGGTACCCACCTCTGAACAGAAACTGTTTTGCCTTGTTATCCTTCATTTTTTAAAAAGTGAACATTTTTGTTAGTTTATGATATCTACACAGGGGAGTTCATCACAACATCTCCATGTATAAATGTATTATGCCCCAAATTAGTTCACCCCCTCCATTATCTTCTCTTCTCCCCATTCCCCTTCTGAAGGTGACTTTAACATTCCATTCCATATTCATACATGTATGGAAAGTACTCAACCATATTCAACCTCTGTACTTTCTTCATCTACCCTCCCCCTCCCACTAGAGCCCCTCCCTTAACATGACCTGTTTTACATTCCTGTCCTTTATTGTTTAGGTGTCTGTTCATTATTCAGTGGGAGTTTGCCTTGGTATTTTACCTTTAAATATTCTGTACTTAAGTCAGTCTAACCCTCCTCCACTACTCTTCCTCACCCCTTTCCTCTTATCCTGTGTTAACAGTTTTCAATGTGCTTTGTTGTATCTTATTCCTATGCAAATATGATGTATTCCACTATACAGGGGATTTTAATTATGCCTGTAATGATTTATTTTTTAAAGAAAAATTTGAAGCAAATTTCACAAGATATTGTATTTTTAAGAAATGGCTGTTTGTTCTATTTGATCTCCCTGCATGTTGGAATTATTCTCAGGGAAACTGAAAAAGAGAATTAATGTTCCCTGAACTTTTACTCTGTGCCAATTAGGATGCTAAGAGCATTCATTTACAATTTCCTATATTCTTCACAAACCTCTGTAAAATGCTCCTCATGTATAAGCATTTTATTTACAAAGAAATTGAATTTCAAAAAGATCAAATTTCTAAAAGGTTAAAATATCTAGAAATGATGAATCCAAAAACTACACAGGCATTTGGCAAAGCCATGAATTTTTAAAAATGTGTCCGTGAAGCAAAGCATGATGAACCCCAAGCTCTTGTTCCAGCTCAGTTTGCTTCCATAAGTTCCTCAACATTAACATAGCATGAAAATATCCAGCATTTCCAATTTTTCATGGTACCTTAGTACAAGTTTTTAATGCCATGATAGAGTATTTACTAACAGGCTACAGATTCTATCCTTCTTTGCCAGGTGATATGGATGGTGTGCCACGAGAGAATAGAAACAATTTCTGAAGCATCTTCTGAAGTTACTTGCCATTTTCTCCTTCAATGTAGTTAACAGAAAAATTGCTATATACAGGTTTGGCTGTACTGCTTGCTGTTCAATTACTCTGATCCTGGCTTGCCTGCCCATTTAAACCCATAACAAGGATTTCAGATTGGAGAAAGAGGAAGGATTGGAATAGTGACCTACCTTTTATATCCTGGGCAAAAGCAGTCAGCAGAATGAATACAAAAATAGGAAAAACCAACCATTTCTGTCGCTGTTCAACATTTTCTCATGTTTTAGGTGAAATTACTGCTGAGCCATAAGGAATACAAGAATGTAAAATTATTAGTTATTTTCAAAACACTGATCAGAGTGACCATATTAATTGGTTCTGTAATATCAGTGTATGGATTTTTCTATGTTGCCCCACTCAAACACATGGTATTATCAGACTTTTTGATTTGTGTGACTGTGATTAGTATGAAATGCTATTATTGTTTTAACTGGTACCTCTTCATTTCTGGAGGGTTAGGGATCTTTTCATTTTTTGCTGTTTGTTAGTTGGTCTCCTTTTGTTTGTTTGGAGACAGTGTTTTTCTATGTAGCCCAGGCTGGCCTCAAACTCACAATCCTCCTCCACTACCTCCCAAGTGCTGAGCTTGCAGATGTGTGCCACCACACCCAGCTTTTTCATTTGTTTTTTGGACACTGTAATTTCTTCTATGAATTGTCCATTCATATCTCTTATCCACATACAAAATTTGTTTATTTATACTTTCCACTTTTATTTACAAGAGTTCTTTACATACTCTAGATTCCAATCTTTTGTCATACACATCAAAACTACTTTCTCTAAGATAATAACATATTTGGCATTCTATGTAGCTACCTAGAATTTCTACCATGCTATTTTTGTTAAAATAAGCTGAGAAACATAAACACGGGGGAATATGATTGATGGATATATTCATTCCAGGTGCACCAACAGCTTAATTGGAAAATCTCAGTCCTCTAGTACTCTTTCTGACAAGTTTAAATGACCGGTGCCAAAGTCTTCTGAAATGTCTATTTTTTATTATTTCCAACACTCTGAATACTGCTTTGTGCCTGGCAGATTATACCTTCTTCAAACTACATTGAAATCTGAAAATGTATTTCACTACAGGAGGCAAATCACTTTATAGCCTCTTTATCTGTTTTCTCATCTGTAAAGCAGGGGGATTGATTTCTACTTTATATAATTATTAGGAGAATTAAATGAGGCAATATATCCTTCACGTAATGCATTGTGAAGTCTTAAGGTAGAACACCAAAAAAGCCCCAAATTTTATATATTTGATAATCTTAAAGGAAGAAAAGAAAAGGAAATGCATCAAAACAGAAAAATATGAGGGGTTGGGCTTAGGTAAGCATTCAGGTTATCTGCATTACTCTGCATATTCAGACCCTGGTGACCTAGAACGTCTATGGACAGGTCACAGAGGAACAAAGCCTTGAGCTCACCCCAGGCCCGAAGTTTGATCAAACATAAACTTAGGACCCAAGATAGTCTACACATCCAGATTAAGGAGGAACTAGTACATATAAATCCAAATACTATACTGCTAGATTTTGCCAAAGGAGCATTAGAGCAAATAATAATATGGCAGATTTAAATCCAAATATAAAAATAAACACATCAATTTCAAACAGTCTATATACTCCCAATAATAGAAATTTGCAGACTAGATGATTTTTAAGTGACCTAACTACTCTTTGTCTAAAGGAAACTCACTTTAGATATAATGATATAGGTAAAACAGTGGTAGAATAATGAAAAACATACTATAAAAATACTAAGCAAAAAGACACTGGAATGCTTATAGTAACAGATAAGATAGGTTTCAGATAAAAGAAAATTAATGGTAACAAATAACATGTTAGTAAACTGTTGAAGAAATCGGTTCATCTAGAAGACATGGTATACTTAAATATGACTGTACCAAACAACTGTACTACAAAAATATGAATCAAAAACAAATAGAAATGAAATTAGAATAGATAAATCCACAATTATCATTGAGGACTTCAACACCACTCTCTCAGCAATTGATACAATCACTAAATAAAAAAGTTATAATAGAGAAGAACCAAGCATCAGCAATAAACAAGATGTAATTAATATTGCTAGAATGCCCTACAGCAAAACATGCATTATTTTCAAGTGTGCATGGGACATTCAGTAAACCAGATCTTATCTTGGGTCATTAAATGTAAAAAGTCAAAGTATGTTCTCAAATAGATTCGTGCAGATTAGAGAAAAATCCCCAAACACTTAGAAATTAAACTTAATTCCAAATAGTCTATGTGTCAAAGAGAAAAATCTCAAGGGAAATAAATATATTTAACTGAGTGGACGTACAACATTTCAAAATATGTGGGGTTAGTGCTTGAAAAGAGCTTAGGAGGATATTTAAGAGAATACATGTTGATAGAAAAGAAGTTTCAAACTAAGAATATAAGTTACCATTTAAGGTGCAAGAAAAAGATCAAAGTAAACCCGAAATAGGCAGAAGAAATAAAATACAATGTGAGTAGACATTAGTGAAATGGAAAACAGAAAACCAATATAGAAAATAATCTAGATATTGTTTATTTTTTAATTGTTGTGCTGGGTGTACATCAATTTGTACAACACTTTGCAATGTACATTGTGGCATTACAAAAGTTCTTACAATGTATCAAGTATATTATACTTGAATTCACCCAGTCCACTGCTCTCCTTTATCCCCCCTCCTCCCATCTCTGGAATTGTTTCAACAGGTATCATTTTTGCATTTACATATGTGTGTACACAGTATTTGTACTACATTCACCCTCTTACCCCCTTTCCCAGCCACCTCCCCCTTTCCACAGGTACCAATCCCCCAACATCCCATTCCACCCTCCTGTTCTCCGATTTTGTAGAAGAAAAAAGGGAAAAAAAGAAAAAAACTGAAATTTTTGTTTGTTTGAGATAAAGGTAGCTAAACAGGGAGTCTCCTTGTAATATTTCCATGTATGCATATAATATACCCCAACTGGTTCATTTCCTTTATTTTTTTTATTCTACCTTAGTCCCTTTCTTATGGTGGTTTCAGCCAGTTTAAGAATTCTATACTCATTCTTGCATAGAAAGTATATCAACTATATTCATCTTTGTAGCTTCCTTCCTTTACCCTACCTCTCTCATATGTGACCTCCCCTTAGTGTGATCAGTTTTTCATAATATTACTTTATCTGTATTAGGAATATATTCAACACATGAGAAAGAACATGTGTTTTCTGATCTTCTGAGCCTGGCTAACTTCACTTAAGATGATGTTCTCCAGTTCCATCCATTTACCTGAAAATGATTAAATTTCATTCTCCTTTGTGGCTGTGTAGAATTCCATTGTGTATAAATACCACATTTTCTTAATTCATTTGTTGGCAGTGAGGCATCTTGGCTGTTTCCATAGCTTAACTAGTGTGAATAGTGCTGCAATAAACATGGGTGTACCAGTAACTTTTAAATATCAATATTGTTGACAGATCTTTAGAAAGAGTGATAAGAACAAAAGAAGATGTGAATTATCAATGTCCATGATGAATCAGAGCTCTTACTTCTACAGCCATTAAGGCAGAATAAAGTTACATTATGAATAGCTTTCCACATATAAATTTGACCACTTAGACAAAGTGGATCAATTCTTCAAAAACTATAAACTATGAAAACTTATCCCAAGATGAAATAGATAATGCAAGTAATCATATATCTGCAAAAGAATTAAATTTGTAATTAAAAACCTCTCAAAAAAGCAATCTCCAGGACCATATAGATTAACTGGAGAATTCTAACAAATATTTAAAGAAGAAATAATACCAATTCAACATAATTTTTTTAAAGCACAGAAAATGAGGAAACATAAACTCATTTCATGGGGGTGAAACTATCCTAATTTGAAAAAAAAAGATATTCATTTTTAAAAGACCAATGTTCCTCATAAACAAACACAAAATCCCCAAATAAAATGTCAAATTGACTAATCCAAGATGTATAAGAAGGATGCATGCCACAACCAAGACAGAATTTTCCCCCCAAGAATGAAAGTATGGCTCACTCTGGAAAAAATTAATCAATATAATTTATCATAGTAACTTTCTAAAGAAAAAAAAATCAAAATTACATCAATTGTTGACCTCCAAAAAAGTTTGTAATGAAAACTCTCAGAGATTCCTCAAAAAACTAAAAATAAACCTACCTTGTGGTCCTCCCATATCACTTTGTCATTTATCCAAAGGAGTATATTTCAATATACCAAAGAGATACCTGTATACCCATGTTATTGCAGCTCTGTTCACAATAGCTAAACTGAGGAATCAGCAGAGGTGCCCAACAACCAATGAATAGGTAAAGAAATTTTTATGTATGGAATATTCCTCAGCTTTAAAGAAAACTGAAGTTTTCATTTGTAGGAAATTGGATGGAACTGGAGATCATCAGGTTGGGTGAGATAAATCACACTTAAAAAGTCAAATATTACATGTTCTCCCTCAAGCTGAACCTAGACCTAACATGGTGATGACAGGATTTGGGAGTCTGGGAGAGTCTGGGAGAGTGGAGGGGGAAAAGAAAGGAGAATGAGGGGGAAGAGGATGGAAATATCCTGCATGTATGTGTTTGAATCCCACCAAACACTTTGAAAAAGCAAGGAAGAGGGAGGGAAGAATGGAAATATGACAAAGGAGGCAAACGTGTTCAAAGAACACTACATACATGTATGGAATTACCCACATTCAAACTTCCTCACATTATCTACGTATACTAATTCAAAATGTGATAAAATTATTTAAAAATAAAATTACAAATAGAAGGGAACTTTCTCAACTTGTTAAAAATCATCTACAGAAAACCTACACTCAACACCATACTTTAAGTTGAAATACCAAATGCTTTCCCCAAAAGATTGGGAATAAGGCAAGACTTTCCACTGTCATCGTTTATACCTACCATACTACTGGAAGGCTTAGCTAGTGTAATAAAATAAGAAAAGGAAATAAAGGGCATAATGACTCAAATGAAAGAAAATAATATAGTTCCTGCATGTTCATGTGATTAATTGCCAATGTAAAAAATCATAAAGAATCTATCAAAAGAAAACTCCTGCAAGTTTTAAGTAAATATGACAAGGTTAGAGTATATAAACACTAAAAATCAAACATTTCTATGTGTTACCAATGAAAAATTAGAAAACATGTAGTACAACCAATACAAATAAAAACCACTTAAGTATATTTTGAGAAAAACATGCACAAGACCTCCATTCTTAAACCTTTAAAATGCAAGTGAAAGAAATTAGAGAAAACCTAAATAAATGACATAAAATGACCATACCGGGAATATTTGGCATAATGAAGATGTTCTTGCTCCTCATTAAAGGTTTGGTATAATTCCTATGAAAATGTCAAGAAAACTATTTGTAGATATAGGTAAAGTGATTCTAAAACTTATGTAGAAAGCCAAAGAACAATGATGAAAATAACAATGAAGAAGGTAGGGGAGGCAAATGTTTTTAAATTGCTTTAAGGCCTGCATTAAGTAAAAAGTGGAAATTTGTATTAGAAATTCACAAGTCAACTATATTTTCACTGATAATATAATAATTAAATAATGCTAAATATAATTTTAATTAACAGATGAATAAAAGGGAAATAAAACGTTTAATTGATTTCAGGGAAGTAAAAATTATCAGGTAAAGAAATGAATAGGTGGGAAAGTAAGAAAATAAATAGTAAGATGGAGGATATAAATCCCAATATATCTTCAGCTATACTTAAACATAAATGAGTTAAATACACCACATATACGACAAAGATTTTAGTCTGTTTAAAAGGTGAAAAAAGATACACATCAACCCCAACAATAAATTACTTAGAATTTACAGAACCTGATAAATATATGACCAGGAATAGTATAGAAATTTGAAAAGAAAACTGGAATAGAACAACCACTGACAAAAACAAAACTGCTAAGTTTATGCTAACAGCCACTATGTTGAACTTAAGGCATGGAATTGTCTTAGAGAAAATAAACATTTCATAGTGATTAAGGATCAATACATCAAGATTATAAAAACATATCATATCTTAAACATTTAATGTATCCAATAATATAACCCCCAAATTATACTAAGCAAAACTTACCCAAAAAAAGGAAAAAAAATAGGTAAATCTAAAAAGATGAAAGAAAATCGTGATGTGTCTCCTTATTAACTGATGTAAAAGGCAAATAAAAATCACTAATGGAGTTACATGAAAATGAATAACTTGGGAACTCTAAAAGTCTGACTCCTCCACAAAAGAAATTAATAAACTGACAAAAAGTGCCAGATTCAATTTTTTTCAAAACTCTTGAGCTACTCAAAAGCTCACTGTGACCTGGGGAAAACTTAATCAAGAAACAACACCTAAATCTCAGTAAGAGAAGTTATAGAGTTTTAATTTATTCCACTCTCTACCTCCACAGAAACCTGGAGCAGCAGCCCACATTCTCAGTACAGGTAGCTATAAGGAGCAGAAAGAATGTTATTCTCAGCTAATTTTGTCTGCTTTGTGTGTTTTATAAGCTAAAAAATAAGCCCAAAGGGCTTGCCTTGTTTTGTGTGTATCCAGTTTGGAACTCTCCAACGAGGCTGAGATGATTACCTATGAGTCATTGGGATACATACATACATATATGCGCACACACATGCACACACACACATACACTATCTATATCTATTTATCTATCTATCTGTCTATCTATCTATCTAATTTAACCATGGATGTCTGGAACACAGAAAACAGTTGGGAAAACAACAGACTAACCAAAAAGCTTAGAAGGAAAGTCTAGGGAATAAGATGTTTGAAGGCATAGAACTTTGAACATTCTCACATAGTTCTAGGAATCTATAAAGTCATGTACAAGCTTGATACTGGCCTTATGCTCAGAAAACACTCAAGAAGGTCCTATGCTCCCTCCTTTACTGACCTTAAGACTGATCAGAATGTGAAGGTTAAGGCAGAATTGTGAACTGTCTCGCAGACAGTTGAACACAAAGCAAACAACCCATCTATAAAGAATGGGTGAACATTTTATTTGGTTCCAGATGTTTAAGGAAATCTCCATTGACTAGCTAGATGACCACTCAGCTAACAAGATAGAGATTTCAGTAACCATATGACAAAGAATACAAGCTTAATAATATTAGTTCAAAAATGTTACTAAGCAAATGTTACAGTATAAAAAATGAGAATCTGATTTCTACTGTTGTCACATTATAATAATAAAAATGTCCATTACAATAAAAATTAAGGCACTGAAAGAGACAGCATGCCTTACAAATAGGAAAATAAATTAATAAGAACTATTGCTGAGGAAGCTGAGATATGAGTTTACTAGACAAACTCTATATCAACTACTTATAATATGTTCAAAGAGCTGAAGGAAACCATGTATGATAGACTAAAGGAAAACATGTGAATAAAGTCTCATTAAGTAGCAATTCCCAACAACTAGATTGAAATTATTAAAAAGGAACCAAATAGAAATTCTGGAGTTTAAAAAATACAATGAGTGAAATATAAAATTCATTAGAAGGGTTGAAAAGCAGGTACAAGTAACCAGAGGAACCTGTGACCATGAAAGTGGAGAAATCACCCAATCTGAATCATAGAAATGAAAAGAAAGAATGAAGATGAATAAATGAAACAGTGTATGCTTGAAGAGTCACATTCCCTAATAGAGCAGCTTCTTCAAAAGTCTACTGAGAGAGATGGACAAAATTGTTCATAAAAGCATTGCGATACAGTAAAAGAAGGAATAATCCCAAGTTTTTATATATAACAGTAACATTCTGACATGCAAAAATGTCATAAAAATGAATGAATTACAACTTTGCTTGCCAAAGGGATGTATCTTAGAAACACAAATTCAAGCAAAAAATTTAGAAATATATATATATATATGTGTGTGTGTGTGTATGTATATATATATACACACACACATATATATATATGTACATATGCACATATATATATATATGTACATATGCACATATCCATCCAGGATATTGCTTACCTTATAGAGGAAGTGGATGGGCCAAGAAAAAATATATTTGTATTTATGATGCTTCTTAAATTGAGTGATGGGTTTATTGGTGCTTATTAGTATGATTTTAAATATATATTCTATATGTTTTGTGTAAATCAGATACATCACAGGGTAAAATTGTCCTCCTTTCCCGAACAAAAAAACGTTAAAAAGTATGCTAAAAAAGCAAGAAAGAATAGACTGAAAGACAAAGCAATCATCAGAACCAGACTCAGATATGACTTCAATTTTGGATTTATCAGATAAAGAATTTAAAGTAACTATGATTAATGTGCTAAGGAACCTAACAGAAGAAGTAGACAGCAGGCAAGAGCAGATGGCTAATGTAAGCAGTGTGGCTGGGAACTCAAAAGAAAAAATCATGAAAGGGGAAATGTTAAACTCAACTTTAGTGGAACAGAAATCTCTGCTATGTGAAAAATAACTTCTTAGGAAAACAAAAGACACATACTAGAATGAAATTTTCCCAACCACAGGTCAATTGTAGGTGTCCACTTGCCTGGGGCAAGGGATACCCAGGTAGTTGGTGAAGCATTACATTGATGAGTCTGTGAGGGTGTTTTCTAAAGAGATTGGCATTAAATCAGTGGATTGAGTAAGGATGATCTGCCCTCACCATGGAGAACAGGTATCAGCCAATCAACTGAGGGCCTGAGTGAAATAAAAAGGCATATTCTTTGGAGAACTCTGACCAATACACCATATAACTAATAAGGAAGTTTTATCTAAAACATACAAGAACTTTACAATCAGAAAATAAACAAGCTATGGAAGAACTTTAAATTCATGTTGCTAAGTGAAATAAACTGATCTGGGAAGTTTACCTCTATGATAATTCTGGAAAACATACAACTACAAAGAAAGGCTCTGTGGCTGTGTATTAATAATGTGCTTTATTTCCTGTGGGTTTTTTTTTTTTTTTTGCTTTTTGTTTTTTAAGAATGAGATGCTTACCATTGCCAAGCTTGCAGTATCAAAGTTCAATAAGTTCAATGTCCTCCTCAAAGGCTGTTCTTTTCCTCTTGTTGTTTGTCCTGAGTTTGAACTCAGGACTTCACACATCCTAAGCAGGTGCTCTTACTGCTTGAGTCACTCCACCAGCCCTCCAGTGTTTTCTTAAGCTTCCACATCTTGGGATACTGCAGACCCAGGAAGGATTGCTTCTCTCAGATTAGCTACTTTCTTGCCTGAAAATATGCCTTTGATTTGCAAATCAGTCAGTCCAGAGCCCATTCTCCCAAAGACCTCCTTTACCTATCAGACACCAAACCCTATGTGACCTGTAATTCTCAAAGCTGTCAAGATAATGAAAAATAAGGACAATGTAAGAAACTTCACAGCCAAGAGGAGCCAAAGAGGACATGACAGCTCAATGTAGTGTGATATCCTGGATTGAATTCTGAAAGAAATACAGGAGAATAGGTAAAAATTAAGGAAATCTAAACAAATTACAGACTTTAGTTAATAATAATATATTAATATTGGTTCATTAATTATAATACATCTGTCGTACTATATAAGATGTTAATAATAGGATAAACTTAGTTATAAGATACACAGATATTCTCAGAACTATCCTCTCAATTTTTTCTGTAATCTTAAACCCTTGTAAAACATAAAATCTACTTTAAAAATGAAATGCAACCAGTTTCCATAGGAAGGTAACATGTTAAGTACCCAAAATACCTCAAAATCAGAAGAGTTTGCTATGATCTCTTGCCCAGGTTTTAAAGTATCTATCTTCAACTAAGTTGGAAAAATTAAGAATACATTCTACTATCTCCAGAATTTAAGATATATCAGCAAATAATTATATGTAGAGGAGTGCTTTTCAGGCCAAAGGTTTAGAATCCTGTGAATTTAAGAAAAGTAAAATAAAGATTACTAAGAACAACTTACTAAGCTGATTTTTTTACATTATGAAAGAACAGTCCTTCCTTCAGAACTCCTGTGTGTCCATTTAAGAGCCAAAGCACACATTTTAGGGTAAAATAAATGAGCATCTCTAGTTAGTTAACCATATACCTCACAGAGCAAACAATAATAACCAAAAGAGAAAATAGAGAGAGGAGATGGATATTTTCAAACTGCGTCAACTTACAAATCCAATATTCAAAAATATCTGTAAAATTTTTCCAGGAAAAACAATAAGACTAAACGTTGTGGTAAGCACTAGGAATGACATCTCTGGGTCACCACTCTGATTGTTATCAGGTAGAAAAAAACAGCCATCAAAAAAAGAAGAATTGAAATGACATCGATACGAGTGTGACCCCTGCACAAGGACGACATGAAAACCCATGAACTATTCCACATTTGGGGGAATGATGAGTTACTGTTCTATGGCTGTGGAGTTTCAAAAGGTCTGTGATGGATGTTGATGGTTGCACAACAACGTGAATGTACTTAAATGCCAAGGAGCTATACAATTCAAAGTTATGTGGTAGCCTTTATTATACATTTTTAACCACAATAAAAATAGAAAGATTTAGAAAATACCAGAAAAGTACAATTTCCCTCAAGATGACTCTCCTAACTTATCTCTGGGGCTATGAAATTTTAAATCTTATCATTTTGTTTCCTTGAATAAAGGAACCACAGTCTTCTTTGTATATCAAGGAAACTTATTTTGAGATAAATTATAGCTTATATGCAGATATTTCATGTACACATTAGTCCCTCCAAACAATAAATTGTAAAATTATTGTACAATATCATAAACAAGCATAAACAAGTCAAAATCCAGAACACTTCCATCACATAAGGAACCCCTTGTATTGCCCATTTAAATCCATACCCATTTCCCTTTGACCCCTTCCCTCTCCTTCATCCCTGTTCTCCACCTTTATAATTTTGTCATTCCAGGAATTTTGTATAAATAGGATCATACAGCATTATTCTTTTTTTCACTCAGTGCAATCCTCTGGAGATTCAGATGGTTAAGTTTATCAATACTTTGTTCCTTTTCATTACTAACTAGTAGTCCTTGGTATGGGTATGTCACGGTTTGTGTAACTATTCACTTGTTGAAAAAGATTCAATTGTTTCCTGTTTGGGGCTATTCTGAATGCAGCTGTGATAAACATTCATGTGCAGGTGATTCGTAAAGTATGGGTTTTTTTGTTTATTTGTTTTCCCAAGGATAAACACCTAGGAATGCACATGCTGGGTCACATGGAAGTTGCAGGTTTAGTTTTACCAAAAATTGCACAATTATTTCTCAGGCTAACTACCATTTACATCCCAGTTCCATGCATCCTGGCCAATACTTGGTGTTGTCCTTTTAAAAATTCATTAGTTAATTCATCTTCTAGGCATGTTGGTAGAAACACAGCAATATCTCTCTGTGCCCTTAATTGCGATTTCCCTAATGGCTAATGATAAGGCACATCTTTTCTGACAATATTTGTATATGGTTCAATGGATGTCTCTTCATTCACTTTGGCCATTTTCTAATTAGATTTTGTTGTCTTATTGAGCTCTGAGAGCTCTTTATATAATCTAGAAAATACTAAATTGGTTGACGAGTTTGTTTGCAAATCTTTTCTCCCATACTGTAACTTGTATTTGCATTTTCTCTTTTATAATGTTCCTTTTTAAAAATTTTTTTTATTGTCATATTATTGTTGTGCTAGAGGTGACATTTACAAAAGCTATTATAATGTATCATAGTTAAATTCACCCCCTCCATCATCTTCCTTTATCCCACTATCCCCCTTCTTATAATAGTTTCAACAGGTCTCATTTTTTCATTTGTGTACATGAGTACATGATATTTCCACCATATTCACCTCCTACATCCTTTCCTTATGTCCTCCCCAGTTCCAATGGTACCAACTCCAAGAAAGGGTCTGTTTTATCTTCCTGTTCATATATATATATATATATATATATTTGGTACTGGGGCTTGAGCTCAGGGCCTACACCTTAAGCTACTCCACCAGCCCTTTTTTGTGTTAGGTATTTTTTCAACATAGGGTCTTGCAAACTATTTGCCCGGGCTGGCTTTGAACTGCAGTCCTCCTGATCTCTGCCTCTTAAGTAACTAGGATTATAGGTGTGAGCGACCAGTACCTGGCTGTCCTTTATTTTTTATAAGACATTTTTGTTTATTTACGATATCTGTACAGAGAGTTTCACTGACATTTCCATTTCTATATGTATTATATCCAGAATTGCTTCATCTCCTCTTTTTTTCTCCTTTCTACTTAGTCCTCTACTTACGGTGATTTCAACAGTTTTAAAAAGTCTATATTCATTCTTGTATAGAAAGTACATCAGTCATATCCACCTTCTTTACTTCCTTCTTTTATCCTCCCCCTTCCCTTAGTTTTTCATTCTTATCCATTGTTTAGGTGTGTGTTCATTGTTCAGTGGAATTTTTGTCTTGGCATTTTATCATTGTGCTTAAGTCAGTAGAACCTTCATGCACTGCACTTCCTCTTCCTTTTCCCCCCACTCTGTGTTGTTTGTTTTCAGTGCTTCATTCTATCCTGTTCCCACACAGATGTGATATATTTCATTATTATTCTCTATATCACTTCCTTCTTGTCCTCCTCCCTTGGTCTCTTCCACCAGTCCCATTCTGGGGTACATGTTCTGTATATATTTGTAGGTATATATAATATTGCTTGAATTCGTATTGGGTCCATAATTCCACATATGGGAGAAAACATACAGTCTTTGGCTTTCTGATCCTGGCTAACTTCACTTAAGATGACGTTCTCCAGTTCCATTCATTTACCTGCAAACAACAAAATTTCCTTTTTTTAAATTACTGAATAAAATAGGATATCTCACAGGTTAAAAGTTTTTAATTTTAATAAAGTCTAATGCAAATATAATCTAATGAACACAGATAGTCTCAGTTACTTGAGCTATACAAGATGTCTTAAATTTTGTCACAGATTCCCCCCAATTTTTTATTCTAGTCCTTTCATCTTTCCATATAAATTTTAGAATAATCCTCTCTATATCTTTAAGAATCTTATGGAAATCCAGTAGGGACTTCTTTAAATCTATATTTTGGTTAGAAAAATGATTATATTTATTATGTTACATCCTCCAACTCATGGTCTTGAAATGTGCTCTTTAAATTCGCTTACCAATTTTCTACAGTTTCCATGCACAAGTCAGATTTATCACATATCTCTCACAGTGATTTTGTAGAATATTCTCAGTACCATATTCTCTCACTTCCTTTATTCCCGGGAATACTTAGAACACTAAACACACATGTCATATAGGCAGGTGAAGATGTATTTTAATCGAAAAAGCACTCATTACACTCATTTTGCATCTTCATATGGTAGATTGAGCATTCCAGAGCACCAATACAGTGGGAAAATAATTCACCCGACTCACAACTCCAGATACCTTTTGCAGAACTAGTGAGACATACAAATCTATTCTTCTACCTCTCCCATCTCCTGGGACTTGAAGGAGCATGCTAAACTTTGAAACACCCTTTAGGTTGACATTGGGTTAAAACTGAGATGGTTCTGGTGTATTGTTTTATAGATCAGTTGTAAAGACTGAATAAGTGAAGGACTTGAAATGGGACCTGGTACTTGGCTTCAGTGAGCTTTCAGGAAAGGCTTATCCTCTCCATCCTCTCCATGAGTAGAGATGCTTATAATGGGGTATCTTGGACTAAGGTTGTCTCATTTTTATGTATCAAGCACCAAATCTTTTACTTGGCTCTACACAAGACCCCCAAAATCAGGAGAATCCTGGGAGTCTCCCTTAATAACTAGGAAGGTCCATCTAACTCCATTTACTGGTCCTCATGACTATAACTCTTTTCCTCTCTCTATCACATATGTTTCCCTTGGCCAAAAAGTCCTTTCCTATTTCAATGAGAGTTACTACTGGTTTGACTGTCATTATTTTTTCATTGTTCTCTAGAAGTTGTCTTATTATTTCAAACATCAAAGTATGAAAAATGATAAAACACTTTGTAAACATAATCTGGGATGAAAAGTGGTTGATTTCAGCTCACCCCTTTCATGGAAAAGTTATGCTTTGAAGTGGCTTCCTGGGTCATTCTCATTCTCTAAAAAGGGCACTCATTACAAGAGGAGGCCCTGGCCCATGGTCTTACCCCTGAACCAAGCTGGCTGGCTTAGGATTCTCTCTCACTTACAAGTTCTTACTTGGAACTTTAAAAAGGCATTGGTACCGTACCCCATGAGGTAGGTCACATTCATGACAGTGTCCCTAAGGTTTATGAACTCTAGTTGAACTTCCCAGAGCTATCCTGGTCCCTTCTCATTATTCTTTGTATCCAGCTCTGCTCCGATTAATTGAATACTCCAGGCTTTCTATAACATATCTTATTTTCCTTAAGCCAACTAGAGTTGATTTCTATTGATTATAACCCTCAAAAACTAACAAATCAAAACAAAGCAAACTAATCCTTTTGCTTTGGAGACAAGAAATTCCCTAGTGGGGAATTTACTAGGATATTAAATTAAGGAAGGAGGCTGAAGGGAAGACAAATTTCACCTACTTCACAATTTTGATAGGTCTGGTAATGCTTCAGCCTCTGGTATAATCACTGAGATTTGTGATAGAAAAAGAAGGCAAGGGTTTTCAATCATTTAGTTCTGCAGTTAGCTGAAAAGCTCTGTCCCTTTATTCACCACTTTCATAGTTCACCATTACTTGCATCTTTTTTCAATAAAGGAAATGGGCAATAAATATTTCCAGTACAGTGAGTACCTTCATTTACTAATTTGGAAGTAATTGTTGAACTGCTATTAAACAATAGTTAGTATTTATAAAGTAGTTTCTGAAACATTTAATTCACATGAACTGCTTATGAGTTAAATACATTTCTGTAAAAATTGATAGAAATTAATATGTTCTCATTAAATTGATCAGTTCGTAATTAGCTAACATAAATTCCTACTTTCAAAATTTTTACTTAACACATAAGCTCCTAAAAGTTATGATGGTATAGATGGCAAAAAATGCAATATCATTTATACATTAAAATCAAACTACAAAACAATGAATTCCAGTTGTATAACAGCTAGAACACAAGGTACTGTAGAGAATTTTTAAACTTTTGAATAGATAAATTGGCCCCAGGTATCTAATCCCTCTTTAAATGCCTTTCTTCCCATTGAAATTAACCCAGGGATAAAAATATATGGGAAATAGTGAAGATGTATCTGAAAGTCATTTTATGACATTTTATTTATCAAAACACAAGTATTACCAAGTTAAAAGCAGAAAAAAATAATGGAAAAGATAAATTAATGGTGCACATTTCTCATATTTGTTTTTGATAGAACTACCCCAAAACAATGTCAACGTGGAGAGGCAGGCACCAAGGAGAGGAAGAACTGGGGGCATCCTCTCAGAATCACTTCCAACCCCACAGAGTCCCAGGATTCACACAATCAATATACCCAGCACCAGCTCTGAGTTTTCCTGCCAGCTTGGTTTTCCCCACAGCATAGCTAGATGTCAGCATTATCTGGAGGTAATTTAGGATCAGTAAACTTTTATTAGGAAAAAATAAAATCTTTTCAACTTAAGAAACAAGAACCACTGCACTAAACAACACATAGGAGCCCATGGTTTTGATTGTCCACTGGTTGATGGATGAGCGATCATTGCTGTGATTAGAAAGCACAGAAACTAGTTCCCTCTCCTGCTCCCAGATGGAGCCCGAACCCCCCTCAGCAACTGCACTCAAAGCCCTGTGAACCCTGTCATGAGGATCAAGAAGCCCAACCAAGCATTTGTCATGAATTTGACAAAGCACTAAGGCTCTCTTTCTAAAGAAAGTTATGAACATTCACAAAACTTTTGTTTTGTCCGACATACTAGATTTGAAGAAATTATTTCCAGTGAGGACCACTGCAGTAATATATGTACTTTGGGTGACTTGGGCTCTCATTATTATCTCTTCGGCAACTTACTCAGATATGTCTATAATACAGTTGGCCCAGTAAAGCACTGTTGTTGAAGATCTGCTAATTAAGTCGGTTTGACTTAAAAATGTATTAATTCAATACTCAACAAGTATTTGCTTGCTTTTTGCTGTAAAATATTTTTCTAGTAGCATGGTTTGTTCTAAAAATGTAATAGTGGAAGCAGAACTGATTTGAGAGATACAAATGTGAGAGAGATACAAATGAGACACTTATAAAAGTATGCACATACAAAGAGCAGCATAGCCTATGATGGAAAAGAATGCCTGCTTAGGAGGACCAGACCTGGGGCTGGGAAGGCTGGTGCTGATGTCCAAAAATGAGCTGCAGACAATGGTAGGAGACTCCTTTCTGCATGCCATGGGTTATAGGCATTTCTACACAAAAATAAATAAGGCTCAAGTGATGCATTCTAGAGTTCACAGTCAGCATTTGTATTGAAGCTGGGAGAATGGAAAGGTAGTCCAGGACAGAGAATTAAGAAAAGTCATTCCCAGCCAAGGGAATAGAACTATGACTTTGCCTTTTTTCTAATTTGTTAATTTCTAGAGGCAAAGAAAGGAACCACACCAGGGATGGGAGATAACCTGCTTTCACCAGACAGAGAAAATCCTTGCCATATTACTTCTCAACTGATTCCAAGAGTCCTCTCTGAACTTGTACTGCCTCAGGATACAGCCAAGGTCAAGATTCTTAGTCATGTGCTTTGTGCTTTTTAGTGAAGGCACTTTTATTCACGGAAACAAGCAAAGCAGGGACCCCTGAGGGGTCTGTGCGCTGACCAGTTGGGGGACCCAGAATACCATATCAGTATCCATCACTGCCCACCTCCACCAAGGGTTAGAATATTCACAGGAGTGGGATTATTGCCATCCTACCTTTCTCAGCACACCCACAGGCTTCAGTTTTAAATCCTATTTCTTTTCAATTTTTAGCTGAGGAGTGAGATCCATACCTTATAGTGTCATATAAAGTGGTGTTAATGCCAGGATAAATTAAGCCTTAACAAAGGACCATTTTTGAAAGCTGTCTTAATCCTAATCCATGTTACTGCTTCCTTTCATGGCATGATGCATGGTGCTACAAACAAACTGAGAATTATTCTTGTTGAGTTACGATGTCCTTCTGTACTAAATATAATTGCATCTTTTATATACAATCACTTCAAAAGAAAAATCCTATATCAGGTCTATTTATAAAACAAGTTCTATGATAGATTCGGTATTAACCCAGGGATAGCCAAGTGGGGATCTTAAACACCTTGAAAACCACCAACTTTCTTTCACTTCAGGTTTGATATGAAGCAAACAGATATTTTCCCACCTCTGAGCCATGCTAAGAAGGTAGCGTTACCTGTAGGCATTTGGGTTGAAAAGTGTTAACAGTATAGCAAAGAAATACAACTTTGGTAGGCATGGAAAAAGATATTCAAAAAACCAGAGGGTGATTGTGTTGGGGAGTAACATCCAGGTAAACAGCACTTCTCTGTACAGGAAGAAAATCTGTGTCTATCCCTGAATTACTATTTACCAGTCAAGGCAGGGATATTGGGGCATATGCACCACTTAAATAAAATGAACTCTATGCAAACTCATGCTGGATGGAAAGATACCTTTACTACTAATTAGTGGAAGTTTTCTTTAATATTTCCCTAAAATTTGACTGCTGGGTAAAGCAGAAAGAGCATAGAATTTGGATTCAGACAGATCTGGGTTTGAATCTTGACTCTGTCATTAACAGTTTAGTAACTTTGAGCAATTATGTAAATTTTCTCACTATTTTAAAAAACTTGACCCTGGAAGTTTGATACATATAATATGGTGTGGACACATTTCTTTCTGTTCTTTCCCTTTAAGTATAATTATAAGCCTTAGAATAGTTTAATAAAAAACATCAAAGGAGAACTCTGACTGATGGTTAGGAATAAAGTGAGCTGCTAGGAACCCCAATACCAAAGGAATGCAGAATGGCACAGAATCCAGCATCCCACTACACACGACAGAAGGTGATTGGGACTTGTGTTGCATGATCCCAAAGCTCAAGTGGGTCCTCAGTGTGAAAGTCTGTGAAAGGAATGTGAAAGTTGTCAAAATCAAAATGGAGTTGCTTGTGTCAACCCAAATAAAAATAAATAAACCCAGGAGATTATGATGAAAGGGTTCTTAAGCACAATCATCTAATAGTAACTATCACAAAAGATTCTACCAGAACTGTAAGATCATATAGAGTCTAAGAGGAGGACATCTGACCAGAAACTATCTGGTCAACACCATAGTTATTAGTCACTGGAGCCAAAGATTGTTATTTCAAAATATTTCATTTTTGCCTATAAAATATTCCCCTTTCCTCAACCTCTTTGAATATAGCCATAGTTTACTATGACATTCATATTGTCACTGCAGTATTCTACAATCCCCAAATAAATATATTACTATTCTTTGGAGAATCTCTTTTGGATTATTATTATTTTTAGAGTGACAATAGGAAAACTGGACAGTATTGGCATAGGGGATCAATTGTTAATACCAACAAAAATAAGCAGATAAGAGATGTACTCTCCTTCTCCATCAAACGTCAGACTCCCCTTTTACTCCAAGAGATACTAGGCAGGCAGAACCAAACAAAAGAATTCCAGCCCCACAATAAGCCCCTTCTGGGAAGCCTTTCTGTCACTGCAATCCTGATATACCCTAGATAGTGTTTCTTCCCATCCACCCTGAGACACTTGGGCAATGGTGAGGAGAAAACCATACCACTGGGAGACACCCACCAGCCCCTCCCCCAATAAGACACCAGGTTTTGGAAACCCCTTCAGCCCAGGTACCAGTAAGAGTCCTATCTGTACCAGATAACCAAAATACCACCCCACAGGCTTTGAAAATTAAACAACCATCAAAATCCAGAGTAAGCCAGATTCTATATGTTAAGACTACACAGGGTGATTGCATGAAGAAAAAAACATTTAAATAAGAACCTAAATCTCCTAATATAACAATATGTCCAAAATAAAATAAAACAAATCACCCATCATAAGAAGGACAGAAAATCACAATTTGAATAAGAAAAGTTAATCAATTGCTGAAAACTCCATGATGTATCAGATAATGTATTATCTCACAAGGATTTTAAACCAGCCAGGAAAAAAGTGCTTCAGTAATCAAGTATAAGTCTCATGAAATAAATGAAAAAGGAAAAAATCTTAATAAAGACATAGAAATTATTTTTAAAGCAAATGAAAACTACAGAACTAAAAACATAGTAACAATTAATCTCACCCCCAGGAGTGTGTGTGTGTGTACATGAATGTGTGTTTCAGTTTTTAAAAATTTAAGTTTTGGCATGATGTAATACATCAAAATGTGTTATGTGGTCCTTACTCTAGAAGATAAAATTAGTGAATCTTAAAATAGTTTCTTTTAAATAAATTATATAATTTTTGACACCCAGAAATCCTATATTCTTATGGCCAACCATAAACTGAATTGAAGAGCTCATTTCATTCAACATCAACCCAAGCAAAATGTTTTTTCTCAACTATGAGCTTTACTAGTTTAAAACAACAAACTTAATCAATCAGCAAATAATTATTAAGCATATTTATAGTATTTTTTTCATTTTTAGATTAAAAGATTTTTCTTATATTTGGAAAAAAATAACTTCATATGATTTTTTGGTAAATTTTTATATTCTCTGCTATTCATAAAATAAGGGTAGGCATATGATCCAGCTACCCCACTTCTGTGTATGTATCCAAAGGAAATGAAATCATAATATCAAAGAGATACCCATATACTCATGTTTATTGTGGCATCGTTCACATGCATTAAAATATAGAATGAGCCTAGATGCTTATTAACAAATAAATGGATAAAGAAAATGTGGTATAAAGACACAATTGATGGAGTATTATTTAGTAATAAAGAAGAATGAAATCAGCAAAATAGATGGAATGGAAGGATGTCATGTTAAGTGAAATAAGCCAGACACAAAAAGACAAGTACTGCATGTTCTCTCTCATAGGTGGAAGCTAAAAAATGTCAACATGAAAGTGGAATAGTGATTACTAGACATTAGGAAAGAGGGAAGGGTGAAAGGGTGGTTAGATTTGGTTGGCACACTCTACATACATGTGTAGAATTAACACACTGAACTGTACAATTAATATGTATAAATAAAATAATGGTACAAAAGCATTCATCTCTGAAAAAAAGAAAGACAATAGGTGTAGTAAGTCCAGCCTTTTTCATGATTGCCACTAAAAGGCTCATTATCATGTCCATTATTCAAAGCCAGGTAGTTTCTGCTTCATCTCCCTAATTCAAAGCAAGTGCCAAGAACCACAACAAGGCTTGAAAACCATAGCTCTCAGTAGCTGGTGCACAGGCTCTGAGCACTCACATTCTCTCAGTCAAAGACACTAGCCCCTATCATGTGAATGGAAAAGGGCTTCAGACAGAGGCATTACAGAAGCCCACGTCACCTTCCCACTATTGGAAAAACTGGCCCCTCATGGGGAGGTCAAGCCAATTCTTTCCTATTTTTTAGCATTTTCTGGAAGCATAAAATTCTATATCCAAACCTGCGTAGGTTATTGGACCTGGTTGGACTTAACACATATGAATATCCAGAGAGAACAAAGGGATAGGCTCTTTTCATCTGATAGCAGATTATCTGTGAAACAGTTCTTTGTGTTGTAATAACGTGCCAAGTGAAGGCAAAATTTTGGGAGACTTAATAAGTATGGCCATGGCCATAGGCCCATGGAAGAGACATAAAAATTACAAGGACTGTGAAGGAGAATGGTTATTACTTGAAAGATTAACTTTTTTGTAAAAGGAAAAGTAAAAAAAATTCTCAACTTGAGGCACATAGTAAAAACTTAGGGTTTAAGTATGAACTCCAAAACTAACACTTGAAAGTGGGGTTGAAATTAAACAAGGATTTTGAGAAGCAGGGTGCAAATTCTAATTTCAATTAAGTATATTACCTCACTAAGTCTGCTGTGTAGTGATTAGTATTTTAGTTGGGAAAGCACAATATCCTAAGAATCTGAATGGGGAGGTGGAACAGTGTCAACTGAACCAGATCATTCTAACCCCTAACATGGGCCCAGCTCCTGGCATTCTTAAAGAGTCTGTAAACATTCTCACTTGGGGCTGTTTTTATTGTTTTGCATAGTATGGTTTATATCCTCTTGTGCTATATTGCTCAGTGTTTATGAACTTGAAACCATCATCTGTCAGCATTTTGAAGGCCAATGGCAACATCAGACCTAAGAACGAAATCTTGTCCTCCAAATGAATTCAAAAGTTTTGCTTATCTATATCTGCAACATTCTGGAAATACATGTAGGAATAGAATATGAAAAGGAAAAAGATAGCATTACTTCAAATTACATTTAATGTATCTATAACTTACTTGGAAGCATTTCTGGATTCAATGTTAGCAGAAGCAGCTGGGAATAGTTCTAATTGGTTACTTGGTTGATTAACTGAAACATGGGTTCAACAAAGGCCCATACCAAATGAAGTTAAGATGCCAGCAATTTCTTAATGCACTATTAAAGAACTCCAGAGACCTAAAGAGGCACAATTTCCTATCCAGACTAAGCCCTTCTCTGAGGTCAGACATGCTGGAAGGTGCTACTGTGTCTGAAATAGTTCCTTTCATGGGAGTAGGAGTAGAAAAATAATGAATACCTGATGCCAGGAAGTAGCTATGAGAGTTGGAGAAGTATAGAGGCCTAAAAAGCAGCATTAGGGATCAGAAAAACGTGATGCGAAATAATCTTTGTGGGAGATAATTATAAGTAAATGGGAAGCCTATTAATGTCCTCTATAGCTAGTAGAAAAACAAAACAAACAAATAAAAGCTCCTAGGAACAGAGGGCAGCCAAAACAGAGTCAGAATCCCTTATCTAATACCGTAATCTGAGCCAGATCAAAAATGCCAGGACTTAATGAAATGGAGACTGGACAACCTTGAGAAAGGATTTCTAACAACATCAACAGCAAGAAATGTAGATCTTACTATAAGACTCTCATGGTCACTTTCCAGGATAATAGTATAAAGGGAAAAGAGAACTAGCTAGCCTTTTCAGAATGAGTAGAATCTGACTCACGTATTAACTTCTCTTCTTTGAGCCACTGCACCACTGCATTCCACCATTAAGAGTAAGGATTTGATTTTATAATTTTCTATTATTCTGTATATACACTGCATTATGGAACCAGTAAGATCCTATACATATTACATTTCCAGAGTACTTACTGGAAACAGAAATCATCAACAGTTAGTAAATCCCCCATATTGACCTCTTCACACAAAGAGGGCCAAGCAGAAGCACCTAACCATGACATCATACAAATTCATATCCCCGAAGAGTTTCACAAATGTGGTCTTCCACTTAAAACTTAGAAAATGCAGGATTCATGGCCCAAGTTGCTTTACAAAAGAGACATGTCTTAAAGGATGACAAAGGATTATGAAAACCATTATTAGGCAGTGACCGCTACTTTAGTTATCTGCTTTACATTTTGACTATTTTCCAGAGCAAATCAACATAGTTCCTGGAAGCTGCTATTTAACTACTGATTCAGAGGTGATTCACCTCTACCACAATTGTAATGGAACACCACTCAGAAAGTGATCCTCATTCTATACCTCGAGCCCTGGCAAGGAACTGATGGTATACTCAAACTAAGCAATTAAAAGACAGTTTACCTTTGGGGCTATCAACAAAAGTATGAACAAGACCTTTAGTGTCCCTTTAGGGTACTGGAATACCTTAAGGTTCACAACAGTAGGAAGCCATTACTGTCTCCAAATCTGAGGAGCAAACACATGAGGACATTAAAAGGCCCTAGAATGAGGGTAAAGGAGGATGAATATGGTTGAGGTACTTTCTGCACATGTACGATATGGAATACTGAAACCTGTCCAAGTCATTTTAAGAAGGGGCCAAGGAAAAAGGAGAATAATGGAGGGAGCAAACCAAACTGGGGTAGAATATATTATATATGGAGATGTTACAACAGAACCCCTGTATAACTATCACATACTGATAAAACATTAAAAACAGCTTCACTAGGTGAGCTTTAAAAGTCTCCTACTTATAAGAGCTGGTTATTTCTATCCTCATTCCTCAAAAAAATGTATTATGTCCACCGTCCATGGTTAGGATTATTTCAATTTCATAAAAAATGCCTAATCATATCTCCTTTTCCTTAAAAATATTTGTTTATGAAATAAGGACTGAAATCAATGAAATAGAGACCAAAAAATATTATACAAAGAATCAATGAAACAAAAAGCTGGTTCATTAAAAAGATAAGTATGGTTGAAAAACCCCTGGCAAATCTGACAAAAATGAGAAGTGAAGAGACTCAAATTAATAAAATTAGAAATGAAAAAGGGGAAAAAATATTAAACACCAAGGAAATCCAGGTAAACATTAGGGACTATTTTGAAAACCTATATTCAAATAAATTGGAAAATCTAGAAGAAATGGACAAATTTCTAGACACATCTGACTACCCAAAATTGATCACAGAGGATATTAATCTCCTAAACAGATCTATAACAAACAATGAAATTGAAGCAGCAATAGTCTCCCAAAAAAGAAAAGTCCAGGACCTGATGGATTCACAGCTGAATTCTACCAGATCTTTAAAGAAGAACTAATACCAACACTCTTCACACTTTTCCATGGAACAGAAAGGGAAGGAATACCAACAAACTAATTCTAAGAAGCGAGTATTACACTCATTCCCAAACCACAAAAAGACACAACAAAAAAACAGAATTACAGGCCAATCTCTTTAATGAACATGGGTGCCAAAAATCTTCAATCAAATATTAGCAAACCAAATTCAACACCATGTCAAAAAGATAATGCACTATGATCAAGTCAGTGTCATCCCAGAGATGCTGGGATGTTTCAACATACACAAATCACTAAATTTAATATAGCATATTAACAGAAGCAAAGACAAAAACCATATGATCATCTCAATAAATGCAGAAAAAGCCTTCAACAAAACTCAACATTTTTTCATGATAAAAGTTCTAATGAAACTAGGAATAGAAGGAATGTACCTCAACATAATAAAAGCTATATATGACAAGCCTATATCCAATATCATACTAAATGGGGAAAAGCTGAAACCATTTCCCCTAAAGTCAGGAACAAGACAAGGGTGTCCACTCTTATTCAACATAGTCTTAGAACTCCCAACTAGAACAATAAGACAGGAAGAAGAAATAAAAGGAATACAAATTTAAAGGGAAGACTATTCCTATTTGCAGATGATATGATCTTATGCCTAAAAGACCTGAAAAACTCCACCAAAAACCTTCTAGGAACCATAAATAGCTTCAGTGAAGTAGCAGAATACAAAATCAATTTACAAAAATTAGTAGTTTTTCTCTATATAAATAATGAACAGACTGAGAAAGAATATAGGAAAATAATTCCATTTACAATAGACACAAAAATATGAAATACCTTAACAAAGGATATGAGTGACCTCTACAATGAAAACTATAAACCTTTGAAGAAGACAAACAGAAGGTAGAAAGATCTCCCAAGTTCCTAGATTGGTAGAAACAATATTGTGAAAAAGGCTGTATTGCCCAAATCAACCTACATGTTCAATGCAATTCCCATCAAAACTCCTATGACATTCATCACAGAGATTGAAAAATCAACCCTAAACTTAATTTGGAAGCACAAAAGACCACAAATAGCCAAGGCAATACTGAGCAAAAAGAACAACACTGGAGGTGTTGTTCCATGCTGAATCCATGCAGCTATACTCACCTGATTTTTGACAAAGGCACCAAAAACATACGATGGAAAAAAGACAGCTTCTTCAACAAATGTTGGGAAAAGTGGATTCCTGCATGCAGAAAACTGAACCTAAATCCATGTCTTGCAGAGGCCAATAAGAGAAGGAAACCAGGAAGTAGAGAAAAGGTTAGTTTGAGAAGAATTAATTTAGAAGGTAACACACATGCACAGGAAATCAATGCAAGTCAACTCCCTGTATAGCTATCCTTATCTCAACTAGCAAAAACCCTTGGTCCTTCCTATTATTGCTTTTAGTCTCTCCTCAACAAAATTAGAGATAAGGGTAAAATACTTTCTGCCTGGTAGGTGGATTAAGGACCTTGATATAAGACCTGAAACTTTGAAGCTAGTACAGAGAAAAGCAAGGAATATACTGGAACTGGCATTGACAATGACTCCCTCAATAAAATTCAAAGGTTTAGCAACTAAGAGAAAGGACTGATAAATGGCAATACATGAAATTAAAAAGCTTCTGCACAAAAACAAAAAAAAAATGGTCTCTAAATTGAAGAAGCTGCCCACAGAATGGGAGAAATCTTTGCCAGCTATACGTCTGACAAAGGATTAATAAACAGAATACATAGGGAGCTCAAAAAACTAAACTCCCAAAAAAGATCAATGACCCAATGAAAAAATACGCAAATGAACTGAACAGAACTTTTTCAAAGGAAGATGTCCTAATGGTGAAAAAACACATGAAGAAATGCTCAGTATCCCTGGCCATAAAGGAAATACAAATCAAAACCACGTTAAAATTCTGCCTCACTCCTGTTAGAATGACCACCATTAAGATCACAAGCAACAATAAATGTTGACGAGGATGTGGGGAAAAAGGAACCCTCATACACTACTGGTGGGAATGGAAATTAGTACAACCACTATGGAAACAGTATGGAGGTTCCTGAAAAAAATGAAAAACTACCTCACAGGGAGATTACTTGTGCCATATGATCCAGCAATTTCTCTCTTAGGGATATACCCAAAGGAATGTGAGTCAGGTTACAAAAAGGCACCTGCACACCCATGTTTATTGAAGCATTATTCACAACAGCTAAGCTATGGAAACAGCCAAGATGCCCCACTACTGATGAATGGATTAAGATAATGTGGTATTTACATACAATGAAATTTTATTCAGCCACAAAGAAGAATGAATTTTTGTTGTTTGGAGGTAAATGGATAGAACTGGAGAACACCATTTTAAGAGAAGTTAGCCAGGATCAGAAGGCCAATAGCTATATGTTTTCTCTCAAATGTAGAATGTACACTTAATACAAGTACAGCAACGTCAGGAAAAACAGATCATGCTAAGGGCAAGTTGCACAGGAAAGATGGAGGGTAAAAGAAGGAAGTTAAAAGGTGAATAAGTTTCATGTACTGTCTATACAAGAATGAACATAGACTTTTTAAACATGTTGAAACCACCATAAAAAAGGGAATAAGGTAAAAAGAAGAAAAAATAGAGGAGATGAACCAATTGGGGTTGTAACACATATATGCATGGAAACAACACAAGAAATATCCCTGTGTAGCTATCTTTATCTCAAACTAGCAAAAATGCAACATTTCTCTTATTATTTTTTATGTTTTTTCCTCTACAAAATCAGAGAACAGGAGGGCAGAACAGGTTCTACTGGGGTGGAGAGGGGTGGCACTGGTGGGAGGGGAGAGGTGGTGGGGAAAGGGATAGGATGGGAATATGGTGCAAATAATGTATACAAATGTATGTAAATGCAAAAATGATACCTGTTGAAAGTGTTCTAGGAATCAGAGGAGGAGGGATGAAGTATGATATGTTTGATACATTGTAAGAACTTTGTAAATGCTGCAATGTATCCCCACCCAGCACAACAATAAAAAAAAATGGAAACAATAAGGTATTTAAAAAAATAATAATAGTTTATCTTTAAAAAATAGAGAAATACAATAAAATGTTTACAATATATTTGATGGTAGGATACTGCATAGTATTTCTTTTATTGTAAAAAGAAGTCACTGCCTATGGAAAGCCTGGAGAGAGAGGGAGGGAGTCATGAGAAAACGAAAAGTTATCTTTCCTCCCAATCTTCAATATAATGCCCTGCTTCCCCGAAGCAAAATCAACTGGAAGCCAGACAGGAATGCAGCCACAGGGCTCAGCCTATAAGGGCACAGAGAAGCAGGGAACTTTTACTAACAGGAGAAAATCCATCATGCTTACCACTATCATGGTATCTTGTGAAGGGATTGGCAAACCTCCTAGATTACATGGTAAGATGAACACAGGCCAGAGGTTGAGAAACAAAGTACACAACAGTACAAGAGTGACCGCCTCACCAGAGCTGTAGTGTCCAGTGGTCGTGGTCTGGGGCCTATCAGAATATACTTTCCAAACCCAAGGGTAAGTTACTGCACACACGCTGCCACAAAGGAGGTGTTACAGAGCTTGATGATCCATTTTAATCTTTGAGGTAATATACACGTGCTTCGGTATGCTGCTTTGGTTAATTTACCTAGAGGACAGAGATGGTCAGCATAGAATAGGACTGAGAGTGGCAGTGAAGCATCCATGCCATCTGTGGCTCATGTGCTACAGCAGATGCAAGGCATGGGACGCCAGCCACAGATGCAGACATGGTCAAGTCCAAGAGCCATACCACACACAACCAGTCCTGACAATGACACATAAATGGCATCAAGAAACTTGGTCACAAAGACAGGAATCTCTTCAGGGGGACCCAAGTATCCTGAGGAACATGGGGTTTGCTAAGAAGTGTGCAAGAAGAAGGGCCCGAAGAAGATACAGGAGAACGTCAAGGCCATGAGTGCATGTGCCGAGGCTGACATGGCCCTTGTAAACCCAAAGGTTAAAAACACAAGATCCCAAAGAGTGACAGCCACGAGCTCCCTTGACTTGCCTCCATCACCCACCCCAAGCTTAAGAAACTGTTCATGCATACATGGCCAAGGGTCGCAGGCCCAGACTATAGTTTCAGCTTCTACTCAAGCTCAAGCTCCAGCTTCTGCTCAGGCCCAGGCTCCAGCACAGGTACCCAAAGGTGCCCAAGTCCCCATGAAGGCCTCTGTCTGCCATTGTGAGGACAGATGGACTGATGTGACTCCTTGGTTGCCATCTGCAGGGGGCTGGTGTCCTATGGCATTTCAACAAAAAAACCTCAAGCAAGAGCTGTTTAAAAAAAAAAAAAGAAAAAGAATAGGAGTTAGAGCAAAGCAGGGTTTCCAGATGCCCAGGATATCACACAAACCATGGGACCTAGTGTCATGCTTCCAACACATCTCATTTTTCAACAAAGGCTCATTTTTTCAGTTAAATAATGGAGGCATTTCTTGAAAGTCCATTCGTATCCACTGTTACACACCTCCTCATCCAGTGACATGACTTACAGAAGACTCAGATAGGATGTGACCTGGAATATAATAACATGATAGGTGGAGCTCTGTCCAAAAGAGTAAATGTGTCCAAACCAACAAGAAGGAAAAAAATAAAAGGTGGTAATTCTTCAAGAGCCCCAAATAAATGAGTGGAGAAGTAACAGATGAAATTTTGAATGGGCTATCTCACTCTCACAACTAATTCCTCACTTCTACTATTTTTGTGTGTTGAGTACCATGCCTGGATCAGAAGTTTTAAGACTAAAGAAGAGAGTGCTTCTTCTAGGAAACAAAAAGTTATTTCCATTATATAAAATTTGAAATGATATGTAGCCAATTTTTGACAGCTCATGCCCTGGATACCTGGATAATCAATCCTGAACATCAGTGAAAAAAAAAGTGAAATATGGATGGATAAGCTTTTGTGAAGCCTATGTATCTCCTTGGGAGGTTCCTTATACTATTATGTCCTTAGTGAAGTTTAATGGAAAGTTACTAGAGCCAAATACATACAGGACCAATGAGGACAAGATACCTCATTTAAATCAACATTTAAGTAACAAGGTTTTAGATTGGCCAGCTGAAAAACTCTTAGGGTAGGGGAGAGAACATGGAGCAAGTAAGAAGAGTCAAAAGTATAACCAAAGATCCAACTGCCATTGAAGAAATAAGAATTTTAACCATTTTTTTCTTCCTATGTTGTGTTTTATGGTTCAAAGAATTCTCCTCTTATTTCCTGTTCTTCATTCCATTATTGTATATAGGGTATATTACTGGTAATTAACATTACAGTTTAGTGTCCAGGTTGCATTATATTTGTATAGGAACATACAGTAGCCTTAAATTATGTTACATTAGCTGGGAATATATTTGAGGAGGATTGTGTAAATATGGGGAATAAATTAAAAATTAACAGGATTCACCAAATGGATGAACTATAATGAACACTTGCCATGGAGAGTGGGTTGCCATGGGGAATTACTTTGTCAAGAGAGAGTCCTCTTCCAACAATAGATCTGGAAGAAAATATTCCTTATGAGACTTGCTTTCATTTGGGAAATAAACATGTAACCTATGTTTACCTTCTTGGATTCTTATACCTTGGGTTTTGAATGAAGAACTAATGACATGAAGAAACAGAAGGAAACAGTTTTCTGGAAGCCGTACGGGATTTGAAACTGTCTAACTACATAGCCTCTCTCTCATTTTACTTCAACCACATTGAACTTGCTGCCTTCCAAGTACATGACACTCACACACACCACACACAGAATCTTATTTCCAACTCAGAATGCCATGCTCACTATTAATTCGGCCTAGCGCTCTTCATCACTTCTGGTCCTGCAGTTATCTACGGAAGACTCTGAACTGGATAAACAAACACCCATTTCCAAGCCCTTTCTCCCTTGCCTACCTCCACTACAGCAGCTAGAAGACAGTCACAGAGTGCGTTGCAGCAAGAGGTGGCCCTGTGGCAGAGTGGCAAACCACAACTCCTAGAGAATTCTGGGAACATTTTTACTTTCCTGATTTAAAAAGCCATGTATTACAGACACCAGAGTGCAAACTATGCAGTCACAGAGGGCCCTGCTCTTAGGCCCTTCCCACTCCTTCCTCCTTGGTTTAATGCTCTACTTTGCAGTTTGAAAATCATAAATACTTTTGAACTTAGCTTATTTTGTAAGTTAAGTCTAAGAGTACAGTGGGGCATGATGACAATGGATTTACCAGGTGATGGTGCAAGCTCAGCATTCAAGGCAGACAGTGCAGGTACTGAGTGATGGATCTCGTAGCCAGTTATGCATGTCTTCAGCTGTCTGGGAACCACTGTGCCCCAAGGCAACAGGCAGATTCCTGGATCCAAAGTGGCAGCAGCAACAGATGTGCCAGCAGAGGGGCCACAGGTAAAAGGAAGAGCTTGGCCAAGGGACAGGTCCTGCAACATGGTGGGAGCCCAACTTGCCCTTCTGTAGATAAAAGTATTCTTTGTACAAATGTTAATATCCATCCTCAGCATCAGAACAGAAAGAAACAGGACTAAGATGGCAAAGAGTAAATTATTACAAAATAAAGGCGTACACATGGGCATAGCTATAAAGCCTGTGAAGGAGTTATGTGGAGTCTTCAAAGAGCTTAAATCTCTGTGAGAATGACTGCAACGCTGCACAGCAAATAGAAATTAAATTTAAAGATAATGGAATTCCACAGGGAAGAACTCTATTATCACATGAAACTTTGGATGAATTATTAGTAAAGAAGGAAATATTTAAGCTTGTTTACTTTTTAATTGAAGAGACCATGATAGACTCCATAAGCAGGCATTTTCAATCATATACAAAGCATGGAGCCAGTTTGTGTTTCTTGATCAACCTCCGTATGCTACAGGAAATGTCAGAGGAGTCATTAAAATGCCATCAAACAAATTTACATTTAAAATAAGACTCAGACTTACACAAAACTGACTTTAGAAAAATTGTTTCATGAGAATCAATTCTAATTGTACTAAAATTTATATTTTGAAATCTCTCCTATGTTGCCACAGTCTATAAAATACTCTTAACAGCTCCAGAAATAGTTTGTATCATCAGAATGATCCTTGTCAAAATTAAGCAGTTATCAAAACCTAATTGCTGCCTTGCATTTACAAAAGTGACTGGTATTGCTTTCAATTATATTGATTGAAGATGAAATTAGTTGTAGTATAAATTTTGATGACCTAATAATTAAAAGTGCAGAAAAGCAACCCAGAAAAAATAGTATGGTCAATTAAGATAGCACTTGAATTATTGATTGTCATACAAATTCATGGCATCAAAACATGTTTTTTTCTACAATTTGCAAGTTTATGTTGTTATGTGTATATCACTGTTACCTTTCAAAAATAATAAAATATTTTTTAAAGAAAAAGGCTTTATATATTACCAGTACCATTCAGGATACTTTTTCCTGTGTTTTGAAAAAGAGACCCCATGTTTTCATTTTTACCACTCCTATCAGTTATGAACCCATCCCTGATACACACTACTATCTTTTTCTTTCTGATTTCAATAGTGCTGAAAGGTACCATAGGCAGGAAATAAGGTTGTCCTTCCAATCTGAGGACCAACATCGCCTTTCCAAATGACAGAAACCCAGTTAAACTCAAGTATGACAGCAAATCCAGTGGCTTTAAATCACCCTATGCTGCTTCTTTCCCTTTTACTCTTGATCAGACAGAAGCCAATTGATTGGCAATTCACTTTGACCATGTGAGAACCAAGAGTAACCCTTGGAGCCACACCAGGGTCCCTCAGCACTCCATTTAGCAATTTAAAATGATCAAGGCTTAAAAATGTATTGTTTAAAAAAATACACACATAAAAAAGTAACATTGTCAATGAGGATAATAATAATCAAAATGTAAGCCAGTATTCCAAATCTCATATATTTGGTATTTACAGGAAAATAAGATTTCTAGGAAGAAAGACATTGCCTTTTTCACTAACTTAGGTAACTCATCACCACAGATATTTATATGCTGTAAGGTGGTACATGTTTATTTTGTGAAGTCATACACACACAAATAATTCCTACTTTGTCTTTTTTTTATAATTCCCAAAGCGCTTTCCTATCCATTTTATTCTCAAAATTTCCTTGCAAAAGGAGTATGTTATTATCAACCCAATTGCATAGGTGAGAAAATTGAGATGGGATAAGTCTAAATGACTTGCCCAAGTTTCTTCATGTCCATGTCCTGGCCTCCCAGTGTTAGAATGAAATGCCTTCCTCAGAGTATAAACTCCCCCAGATATGGCAGATAAACTTGAATTTAGTTACCACAGAATTCTCTGTGGTATTTTTTTGTCTAATTTAAAATTATTTTTTGTCCAATAAAACATTCTCAGGCTGGCAATGTTACTCAAGTGGTAAAATGTCTGCCTAGCACCCATGAAACCCTGAGTTCAAATCCCAGTACACAAAAAAATTCTCCCATCCTAGTGTGAGGTAGTAGATGTGGGAATATAGACAATAGAGACCACTATTAAGACAATGCATTACATATCTCTATTTTCTCAAGCACTCAGAATTGTGGAGATAATCTCTGCTGTCCTCATGCTAACAAACAATGCTCCTACTTGATAAATTAGGTCCAGAAAGTTTGTGAACTAAGGAGGTGAAACTAGGAATTCATGTTAACAGCAATAGTAAATTTGTTTACAGTTCTATTCAGGAAAGAAAAGCTGAAACTATAATAACAAATATCCTAATACATCAATGCCTGAGTTTCAAGAGGCAGAAAACAAGACACCAAATGAGGCTTGGTTGACCAAAGCTTTTGTAGGCTTAATAACTCTGATACCATTGGAAATGTTGGCCTAGAGTCCACAAGTGCTGCTGGATGAAGATGAAGAGAATCAGGAACTTCAGTATTAGGTGGCCAAATCAGTCAGTCATCAATTCATTTAACAAGTGCCTCCTCAGACCTTATTTTGTTCTATAAACTGAGAAAGGCATTAGATAAATCTAGATGAATGTGCTCAGGCTAGTAAGAAAGGTAGGTTCAGGACAAAACCAGTGGTCCACATTATAATAGCAATGCCACTTCTCAGTTGGCAAACCCTTCCTCAGCCTGTGAAGGACAGCCCACACACCTCTGCCTCCAGGGAGAGTGTACAATCCATTATGCCTTTCTGTCTATACACTTCTATTACCCAAAAATGTGGCCATCATAAAAAAAAGATTAATTTTTTCCATCTGTATCTCTACCATGACCAAGCACAGGGCACAGCACATGGTAGATGCTCAGTCTACATTAGGTGAATGAATGACTAAAGCACATAATGAATTCAACTTGGCAAGGAAAAAGCCTACAAAATCTATTTTTCTCATTAATTAATGAACAAGTAGATTGGATTGAATAATCATGCCTGATTGAATACTTTAGTCTGCAAAAAATGTAAACATTTTTTAGATTTATTAATTTCCCCTGAAAGTAAAAATACTAATTATTTGTAGAATTAGTCACTGAATCTTGCCTTCTAATTTTCTCACTGACAGCTTTCTTAATGATATTAGTGAGGACAGTCTTGAAAGATCTAAGGAAATCATCCAAACTTCATCAATCCAAAATCCATGTAAAGAAGATTAATTAGATCATGCAGCTCCTTCTCTTTTGGATTATTTCAGACTGAGGTCACATTGAGCTCCTGAAGTAGACATCCTATTCTCTGTCTTAGCCACAGCCATACTTTACTAAATCTAGTGATGGTGTTTTAGGAAATGGGAGTTGTTTTCTTTAACCTAATTCAATAATTTAAAATGGATTATGAATCTAGTAAATTGTATTATCCTCTGTGAAACCATCATTATTTGTTTTCCTCTACTAATTGAGCTTTAATACATGAATGAAGTGGTTTTAAAAATTAAAATAATTCTTTATGGAATAGAAAGAATAAGAATATACCCAAAGTATACAGCCACAAATATTAGAATGATTTTCTTGGGGATTTATCTCAGGGCCTCATGGGCAGCACTTGCTCAGCACTTAAGCCACCACACCCTACCACCCTTTTTGCTTTTAGTTGGTCTCTCAGTTTGGGTCTTTTGCTAACTTTGCCCTGGCTTACCTCAGACCATGATCTGTCTTCCAAATAGTTGGGACCACAAGCATGTACCGCTATGGTCCCTAGAATCATTTTCTTAAAAAATTTTTCAATATATCATGTTGAAAAATAGATAAAAAAAGGAACATTCTAAACGTCCAAGAATGGAAGCAATAATTGAGAAGGTTATATAATTGAGAAGGTTATACAACAAATGAGATGATTTCTCAAATCTATGATTCCTCTTTCTTTTCTCCTCCCACTTCTTCCCTAGTAAGTGAATTTTTTATAGACCTTCAAAACATACTTAAGTTGTCAAAAGCAAATATCCCCAGCTTCTCATCAAACTAAGAAACTCACTCCACTTATATTCACTCTCTTCTTTCCTTCTACTACAAAGAAAGAAGTATCCAAAAACCAAATTCTCCACATTACTGAGGCTGTCTTCCAATTTCATTTTCTCAACAGACTTTCTACTCCAACCTTCTGAATCATCTCTACTTAAGACATTCTACTCATTCTACAAAAGACAAAAAAAAAAAATGTTTTCTTACCCCAATTGTCATCCCTTCTACTGCCCTAATTATCTTCCTCTTAAAATTAAATTTGTAAGGGCTGATTGTAAAATGCTTCCACTTCCTCACCTCTCCTTCTCCCTTAAACTGACACCCATAGAACTTTCATAACCAGCAACTAATTGAAAAAAATCTTAATAATGACAACAATAATCTTATTGTTGCTAAATCAAATTAATAATTTTCAGTTCTCAGCTTCCTAGGATTTTCAGTAGTACTCTACCCATGGGGTTGGGAAGTAAATCCTATGACATGTTTTGTGAATGAATGGAAAGACAGCTGCTTTCATGCTGTAGCATAAAGTAGTCTCTTTTTTCAGAACTACTCTTTCTTACCTTCTCTCACAACAAACCCTCAAAACCTTTGTTTTCCTTCTGATTCTATTGGTTCTCTGGCTTCCCTTTTTTAATCTGCTCTCTTGCCTCCTCCTTGTCTACCTACCAGTCTTCAAATATTAGAGTTCCATGGACTCAATCTTATGTCTTCTTTTTCCCTCATGCACTCTATCCCTAGGTAGTTTCATCTATTTCTTTAGCTCAAAGTAGCATCTCTAGGCTGGAAATTCGCAGATACATACCAACAACTCAGACTCCCCCCACCATTCTCTACATTTAGACAACCACATATAGAACATCTGTACTTGGAAGTATCACTGGATTCTCAAATGTAGAAGTTCAGAACTACATTCTGCTATCCACCACCCCCCTAATCCCACCACCCACCACACACATACAGAGTTTCTCTTGAATTTTTCATCTAAGTTCAAAAGAGTTTTGTAATGGTCTTAGGAAACTGAAATACTCCCATTCTCCCTCCCTGACAAATAGGAACAAGGAAGGCAGAAACTGCTGGACTTTTCTAATATCCTGTCTTATTCTTTAAAGGAAATAGCCATATCCTCATGATGACCACAGAATTGGCTCTGGTGTCCATTAAGATCACAAGAGAAGGAAGAAAAAGAAGGGAAATGTTGGCTTCCAGAAGAGTTCAATATTTCTGTGCTGTTCTTTAGTTCCCAACCACTATGGGCAGTTAAATTTTAAAATAACTTCTTGCCTTAATTCAGATTAGAGCAAAGTTCTGGTACAGTCTTATTTCCACAATGCAGAGGATGTAAAAATCTGTCGTGATCCCCTTATAAATAGTTTGAGAAAGCTATATACATAATTTTGGTAAGCCTAAACAAAAGAAAAATTTGAATGTGGAGTTGGTATGATCAGATTTACATGTGGGATGTATATCAGGTGCCATGATAAGACAAGCTAGTTTAATGGGGGAAAAATGTGTCAGTGAGACCAATTAGTGGATAAGAGAGTTCAATGCTCAGAAATAGAAAGTTCACTATTCCTGTGTGTGAGTATATTTTATGAATTTGTTCTAAAGTTTCCTCAAGCTCTAAAATCCCTTCTATATTTATATGTCAAATAAATGGAGCTGAGACAGATCTATATTCATACAACCCATGCTTTTATAGATTCTAGTCATATGTATGGGCTGCCCCACTCCAGTCTTAAGTCCTGCCCTATGTGGCATGATGTTCTGTACAAATGTCACCATTCCTATGGGTCAGGTCTTTATAGCTCTCTTCTCTCTTCTCTCATCTCCAACTTCCTCCATCCTCTCTTCTCTTTTTCTTTCATCTATCCTCCTCCTCCTTCTTTTTCCACTCTCCCCTTCCCTCCCCTCCCCTTCTCTCCTTTCCTCTCCTGTCCTCTTCTGTTCTGTCCTCTCCTCTCCTCTCCTCTCCTCTCCTCTCTATCTTTTGTAATTCTGTGCAGAGATTAGTTTGACCTTTGGAACTGGGTAACTGTGTTCTTGAGTCTTTCTTGTTATCTGTACACTGATAAACAATAGTATATCAGCTCAGTTACCTAATCCATGTACACAGACCACACCAATTCCTTTTAAAGTAAGACTCACCTTAAATTGGGTTCATTTAGGTATGCATTTTATGTCCATCAGTAAAAAGATAAGAACTATACTGTTAATATATTAATAGTATGCCAAAATTCTGACACTTCTTACAAAATGCACAGCATTTTCTAACCAATTATATTATTTGTTTGCCATAAAAACTTTCTGTAATCACTTCACTACTCTTGGGCTCAGAAAAGTTGAACTATCTGCCTCATGTAACATAGCTGGAAGTGACAGAACTGGAATTCAGCCCACTGTTTTCTGAATCTGATGCCAGCACTATCCTCTCCTCTACCAAGAATAAATGTGTAAAATATAAAGCCAACCAAGTTTGCTTTATCATTTTGAAAAATAGAAAATCATTCACTTTGTCTCACCTCCTCGGTTTTTTCTTAATAATTTCATTAGCAGGCAATCCACTTTGAAGAATTTTCTAGTCTGCTAAAGCTTGTTATACTCCTCAGTATTCATGCAGCATTATGATTTTCCTGTAAAACTGAATAATCTCTGCATTTAGTGTGTTCACTCATGCTAAGTCAGAGAGAAAAAGGCTTCTGTCAATGTGTCAATATTGCTATAATTCTCTTAGATCATAGCTGCTTAAACCCTTACGCCTACAAATTGGCCATTGCATCACTATCTCCATGGATTGTTACAGTAACAATAAATATATTATATATATAAATGTAATATAAATAATATATGTTAAATAACTTTAATTTTTATACATAGCATCCAAATTGAGAAGATGGTGGGTAATTTCATCATCTAACTGCTACTACAAAATGAACCAATTCACTGGAAATTTCACATTCTGTTACTTGTTTTCCCAAGAAAAATAATTCAAAAGTCACACTTGTCCAGAGTCCTCTTCTAGAAAGTCATACCATCTTAAAGAATAAATTCTCCTTGTCTGAACTTCTCGGGCTAGAATTACTCTATTAGGTACTTCCCCCAATCTACATTTACATTTCTTTTCTTTGCTCCTGCCTTGTTCACTAGATTTTTAACTAAACTGTGAGGCCTGTCTTGGGATTTGGATTTCACACTTAGTCTTGATATGAGCACATCTGGGCCTCATCAAGAAGTAAGCAAAACAAGTGTTCCTGTTTCTCAGGCACATTGTTAGATAAAAGCATAGTATTAACCAAGCCTGTTAATTAAAGAAAAGTCTAAATTAACCAGAACTGAAGAACCAATTACACAGTATTAGATCCAAAGTCAACTTATATGCAGTCTTTTTTACCCTCCTTTTTCTTCTTGGAATATCCTTTAGAGATCTTTACTATAGATATAGTTGGGTGAATATGTTAAGGAGCTGAAAAGGATAAAAAATGTGTGAAATGTGAATAATTCCAGGAAGATATTTTGTTTTCCATGAGTCTCTCACACATCTATTTTAGACCCCTTGAGGACAGCTTAATTCCCATCTTTCAAAAACAATAATAGATAAAACAAAACCAACTTTATCTTCTCTGTTTCAGAAAAGATTCACCTTTCTAAATCCTGATTTGACAAGAAATGTTTGGAAATTATAACTTAGCAAAGATTGAAGTATCATATTATTTAAAACCCCAATTGCTCATAGGAGGCCTTCACTGTGTCACTCTGACTGAATTGGGATAACAGGCCTAAGAGTATTCAGAGAGGAGGTGCTTGGAACAGTTAGGGATGGCTAGCTGCACCAGGCAGGACCTATCCCTCCACTGAGCTATGATTTAGGGGAAGAAGAGAGCAGAGAACCTCAAAATGAGCAGAACAAATGAGGAGAGACAAAGGGAAAGAAGAGGCCAATACCTAGGAGAAGCTTTGGATGGAATGGAAGCATCCTTCTGAGCCAGGAGCTAGATGGGTTTCCCTAGCAGGGAGCCAGACTTTGTGCAGAAGGAGATAGGAAACCATGAGGAGCTGCTAAGCAGAGGTATCACTGATGAACCTGGTGTCTGAGAAGGTTGCCTGACAGCTGGATGATTTGAAAGTGGGAGGGAGAGAATTCCAAAGAAATTCCTACTCCCCAGGAGACTGTTAAAATAAGCCTCATAATAGGCAGTTTGAAGTTGGCCTTTAAGATGGCAAAGCTCATCAGATCTATGGAGTTTTAAGTCCTTTTTAAAATCACTGGTATAGGGTGAGTGCTCTTTTCAGACAGAATCTATAAGCCACAATCCAGAAATGGAGTCTTCCCTTGCTCTCCAGGGTAAGGGGCTAGCTAGTAAGTGTAACCCTTTGGTCAAGGGCTCAGTGAGCAATAACTACTCAGATCAGGGACATAGAGAAGTCATTCCCTGGGAATGCTAACCTCATCGTCTATCAGGCACAGTCTAGCAAGTTTAGAGGTCACCTTCTGAGCAGACAAAAATAAGATGATCCTGGGTTTGTTCTTATCTCTCTAAACATGAAAATAAGCCTTGACCTAAACTCCGAGCACCAGCTTCAGGCCACTAACTCCACCAACTACCACAGCCTTGCTAGAGCCAAGAAATCTTACATGCATCCTTGGGGAAACTGAATTGCCTGCTTAATGCTATTACTGTGATTAATGTGTGTAAACCTGCTCTCAGCAATGCCTCATAAAAGCAGTAGGCAGCCACTTTCTAGAACACAGGAGTCAGGAACTCTGAACCCCCTCCTGGCCACACACACATGCACACTGACTCTCAGGGCATTCACACCACTAGGACACAGCTTCTCTCTTCCTTCCCTGCCTTCCTCAGGTACTCAGAGCCAACCCAGCCCAAATAATTGCCCTGACATCAAGCTTCTGGAGGTCCAGCCACTGCAGCAGCTGGAGGTGACAGAGGAGTCAGCCATTTCAGCCAAGATGCAATGGCGAAGCTGGGCAGGGACTCATTCAGATTCAATTTATACTCTGCTTCCTTCTGATTTTATGGCACTTTTACTTTCATGACCCTGAAAAAACATGTTTGTCAAAATACACATCACAGAACTCCACCTGTGAAGGAGGCACCTTAGGATGCCCTCCCCTGCAAAGGTGTAAATGAGGAGGGGTGTGACATAACTCCTATTTATCTGTTGGTGACTAGTTTTCACTGTAAGGCAGAAAAGATCTTGCTGACTCCATTAGGAACCTTTCCTTTCTAAGGACTATAATTAGCTAAATGCTCTTAAACTTCACCATGAAAACAGCTGACTGCATTTCCAGGTGATGGTTCAAAGCTTTACTCATACAAATCTTTGCCATTCTTGATGTTAATCACAATCTGGGAAAAGTAGGAAAAATAGTAAGTACATAACAAAACTAGAGACTCAGGCAGGTGGCAATTTGTAGCAGGAACATATCCCTGGGGTGCAGGGAGTGAGGACCAGATCCTAATATGTGGCCAGCCCACCACAGCAGGATGGGACTGGAAGAAGGCAGCTAGCTCCAAGCTGTGCCCAACAGTCAAGGCTAGGGCCACCTTAAGACCTTGAATGAATAACAGGTGGATGGGCCACCCTTTTCCATAAGCAAGACAAAGAGCATTTATTTTTTCAAAAAGACATTAAATTTGTATATTAACTGAATTAAAATAACTTTTTTCTAGACATCTTAATTATAAAATTATGGGTAAATTAATTAAAATTGAGCTGTTTTTCCTTCCCTGGTAAGATTGGTACTTCTCCTTTGCCTTAAACATATGTTTGGTCAATCTCTGGGCACCTAGCATTAAGTTGGAGCCTGTGCACAGCTGTCTATGTCATAAGTACACAACTGATTGGAACCAGGAATGCCATAAAGAGTATGGGCTCTATAGTGGAGAATCTGGGTAAGGGGCTGTTCTTAGCTCCAGGTGGGAAGTTCTTGCTGTATGAAGAGACCTCAGCCATGGGGTCCCAGAGTATCCAGGAATGATATTGCATAAAGATTCAGAAGTGAGCAAAGGGGGCTAAGACTAGAGCTTAACCTAAAAACTGAGTGCATGCAGTGAGAGAAGACAGGGCGAATGTCCTAGATAGGATCCCAAGACTAATTGGCAACAAAGAAAAGGTAAAGTGTCCATCAATGATGAATAGATAAAGAAAATGTGGTATATTTACATGCTGGAATACTAATCAGCCTTTAAAAAGGCAGAATCCTCTCATTTGCAACAACATGGATGATCTGGAAGGTGTTATGTTAAATGCAATCAACCAGGCATAGAAAGACAACACAGGTGGTCACTGATAAGTAGATTCTAATAGAGCTGAACTCATAGAAATGGAAAGTAGAATGGTGGTTACCAGAGGCTGGGGGAGATGAGAGGTGACAGGAGGAACAGGTTTTGGGATCTATTGCATAACAGAGTGACCTATAGTCAATTATAATGTGTTATATATTTCAAAATAACTAACAGTAAATTCCAAATGTCTCATCATAAAAATGATGCGAGATGTTAGCTATGTTAATTAGCTTGATTTAATCAGACCATATTGGAAATACATAGCAAAACATCAGTTTGTACCCAATTATACATACAAATATGATTTGTCAATTGAAATAATATTAATGATAATTTTTTTAGAAGAAAAGGTAAAGAACAGAAGACAGATTGAACATTGTCATGGAGCCCTAGACCTTGAACCTGAGAGAATGACTTTGTCAAGCCATCCCAATCTTGGTGGCTGAAGGGCTACCAAAATTTAGGGAAGGAGGTCAATTATGGTAAAGGAAATGAATATCTGTCAAATAGAAGACTCAGGGAAGCAAACTGAGGTAGCAGGGACCTAAATATTATCCAAGTACTAAATCTCTCCACTCCTGACAGCCACACAAGAACAACCAGGACAACCACTACCAGTACAATATTGCTAAAGCTTACTCTGTGCCCACTACTATCGTAAGTTGTTTATATCTATGAGCTCTTTTACACTTCCTCCTTGAAAAAGGTGCTCTTACTTTCCCCATTTTACATATAAGGGACCTGAGATACTGAAACATAAGTAACTTCCCTTGCAGGTCACAGATGGTAATGACAGAGCTGAGATTTTAAACATAGCAATTCTGATTTTAGAGCCCAATTTACATTCTATACTGCCTCTCTAGAAACTGTTGCAAGAATAAAGAGAAAACAGAATTTTTAGTGAATAATGAAGTTCTAGGCTGAAAAGTACTGCGACTCTGGCTTGGTTCAAAGGGAAAGACACCCATTGGTGATGAGACTTCTATTTTTGTTTTTGTTTGGTTGGTTTTGGTGCTACTGGAGTTTGAGCTTTGCATTTGCTAGGCAAGAGCACTCTATCACTTGAACTTTAATTTATTGTTCAGACACAGAATCAAAATTTTTACCTGGGTCAGCCTTGGACTGTGATCCTCCTTGAAGCTGAGATCACTGGCATGCACCACCATGCCCAGTCCTCTATCTTAAGTTTTGATGAATTGAGGAGTAAACTTAGTAATCATGGGACTCTGCAGTAAAGCACCAGAAAAATAAGAAAAGGAATGTGTTTTTTTGTGTTCTTTGTATCAATCTGGAAAAATCTGTTCACTCCAAAGCCAAAGGCGATGTCCAGTGGTGTCAGACATGTGATGTTTATTGTACAGAGCCACTAAAGTTCATGTGTATTGTGCAAGACACCTAAAAAACTAGCTAGCATTTGTTGCCCTCAATGCAGAGAAACTAAAGCAGATACCTTAAAGCAACTGAGGCCAATAGGAAAAGGGGAACAGGTACTAGAGAAAAGGTTAGATCAAAAAGAATTATCCTGGAAGGTAACACCCACGCACAGGAAATCAATGTGAGTCAATGCCCTGTATAGCTATCCTTATCTCAACCAGCAAAACCCCTTGTTCCTTCCTATTATTGCTTATACTCTCTCTACAACAAAATTAGAGATAAGAGCAAAATAGTTTCTGCTGGGTATTGAGGGGGGGAGCGGGAGGGGGTGGAGTGGGTGGTAAGGGAGGGGGTGGGGGCAGGGGGGAGAAATGAACCAAGCCTTGTATGCACATATGAATAATAAAAGAAAAAAAAAAAAAAACAAAAAAAAAACAAAAATTTGATAGAACCACCAAGTGCAGGAGCAAAATAAGGGCCAGGAACAGCTGAAGAGAAAGACCTATTACTATTGAAAGGTGAAGCCAAGGACCAGACAAGCTGAGACCTTCCCAACAGAACTTGTGGAGAGAGAGGGCTGAAAAAGTGGACAACATGCCAAAGGTCCCAACAGTTTCCTGTAGGATAGAGATCAGTCATACATGGGGTCTCATGTTTATGCAGAACTGAGATCACAAGGCAGGCAGATATATGATGGGAAGGAAGGCACACACTTCAGGAACCTGATCAGGACCATGTCCTTTCTATTAATGTGTCTTTGTTTCTGCAGTCCTGGAGTGTGCTTTCTGAACTCTTGGGATGAACCCCAAGGTTCAACCCTCACATTGTTCTGCACTTTTTCTCTAAAAGCTCACCCACATGATTAGGACCTGTTCATGCTTATTCTGGTGGTTCTCGAATGCTACCTCTTCTATGAACCACTTTTTGACCTCTCCTGATGGACACATACATCCCTTCTGCAGTTCCTACTGCTCTCTGTTAAGCCTCCTGACTTCCTCTTGATGACACATCTGCCCAAGACCCTCCCTCACTTCATCTGTTCAGTGTTACCTCTCTCGAAAAAGCCTTCCCTAACAAACTCTCCTAAGAACTCCTACTCTCACTTTCTCCTTTCCTCTACTATGACTTCTTCTCTTTTATGGAATTCAGTCCATACTGTTACCCTGCACACTAATTGTATCAGTGTCTATTTCCATTTTCTGTGTGACAGTATATGGCAGCCCAAATAAATGTTCCTCCCAAGATGGCCTGGTCTTAGTCCTCAGCATCCATCGTTGAATATGTTCCCTTACATGGCAAAAGAGATTTGGATATGTGGTTACATCAAGGATCTGGAAATGCTGGGGTTATTCTGGATTACCCAAGTGCACATGACAGAATACAAGACTCATTGTCAAAGGGAGGCATGAGGTTTTTCAGGAGAAAGTGATATAACAATGAAAGCAGAGGGAGACAATGCCACATACTGTGAGACCAAAGGCCAAGGAATGCCTGTTTCTAGAAGCTAAAAGAGGCTTCCTGAAGGAATCAGTCCTTCAAATATCTTGATTTGGTCCTTAAGGTTCATTGCAGACTTCTCCAGAAAGGTGAAATTTAAAAATTTGTATTGTTTTACATTTCTGGAAGTTTGTACCACAACACCTAGAAGCTAAGGCAGGTCATAATATGTTTTGTTCACCATTTTATTCCCAGTTCCTTAATCTAATGCTTGGCACAGCACAGAAAGTAAATGTGTATTTATTGAAATAAAGAAGTAATAAATGGATGAGTTTCTCACCTCCAATACAAGAACCAAAATTTTGGAGGGCAGGATCCAGACCATATCTGGCTATCTGGCTTTGTTTTTTTTTTCAGTTCCTGGCACTTTATGTAAAGTCATCTTTCAAGAAAAAATACTATTTGTTGTGGCCCATTTATTTACTGTGCCCATTTATTTACTGAGCAATTGCTAATGCACTCACTTTAAAGACATCAAGAATAGGAGATCAAAGACACCTGAACCTAGTCATTTGGCTGTTCATGGCTCAGTTAGGAAGAAAGGGATTGAAATCAGCACTCCAAAATGCCAGAGCTAGGAGGTTACATTAATTGAGCACCTACTAGAATATATTTTAATTGAATTCTTAAGATCATTGTCTTTGTAGTCAGACAAATCTGAGTCCAAATTTCAGTCCTATGTAAGTTACTTAAACTTCTTAAATCTTAGTTACCCCACTGTTAATCTGAGAAAACAACACTTTCTTCAAAGAGTTGATGAGAGAGTTAAAGTAATTAATGTACATAAACACTGTGATGAGTAAATTCTGCATCAACTGTCTGTGTCATAGTGCCTAGATAGTCAAATGTATTTTCTGGGTATTTGTGAGGGTGATTTTGAATAAAGGAATACTTAAATACACTTAAACACTTGAGTGAACCATCTTGCCTTACTGATTGGTGGGTCTTATCTTCTCAGTTGAAAACTTAAATAGAATAAAAGGAAGATGGAATGCTTCCACCTTTGGACTTCAAATACAACAATGGCTCTTCCTGGGTCCCCAGCTTGACAGCCACCTCTAGATTCTGGTCTTGCCAGGCTCCATAATTATATGGAGCCATACACATCTTACAGGTTTCCTCTCTCTACAGAATCCTTTTAATATAAATACATCATACAATGCCTATCTACACAGTGAGTACTCCATGCACTATATCTCACTTAATGCCCACAACAATTTTGGTTTGATACTCTTCATTATATAGAAAAGAAAAGCAAAAATTAAGGAGAGAAAACAATTTGCCTTACACCATGTAGATGTGGTGATATCAGATTCATACTCAATGGTACCTGCCATTTGAGCTTGGACTTCCCAACCTCCATATACTGCTGTCCAGTCTACTCGAAAGGCTGGCTATGCACAATGACAAAGAATTACAGTTTCTTTTAAAGGGTAGACTAAGGGTCAAAACTCATTGAAATTTCAGCGTTCTTAGTATCTTTCCAGGCACATACAGATGTTCAATGTGCAATGCTCTAATTCATTAAATTACATTAGATAAGTAGGCTCTTCAGCATTGTTAAAATGAACCCCAGGAAGATGTGGAGAGCAGATTATGAGAAGCCTATGAGAGCTGGACATAAGCAAGAAGAGATGCAGCTCAACTGCTTTTCCTAAAATGTTTAACTGTAGGCTGAGATTGGCATAGCCCCAGCCACAGAATAGAGAAATGCAGAACAGCAGCTTCTAAGTTGTTTACATTCAGAGAAGCAGGAACACAGATTTCTTCTGTTACAATGTCACACCCCTCCCTGAGAATTGCAGCTCCACCCTGTTTACCACTGGGTATAAAAGACTCACTGAAGGAGAATGCCAGGCTTTTGCTCTTGGGTTTTTTTTCCCTTTGCTTTGGGCTTTGGCTTTTTAGTGTGGGAGGCTTTTGTAAGGGAAAAGAATTGCTGAAGGTAAATTGCTAAAGGGGAATTGCTAAAGAGGGGTTGATAGAAAGTCTACACTAAGAACTTTATACATAGACTTTAGAAAACCTAAGCTAAAGAGAATATGGCACATTGCAAATCTAAGCACCAGGACTTTAAGTGTTACATATATGCAGTTTTTAGGTGTGACTGTTGTTGTTTGCAAGTCTGAGCACTGAGGCTTTAAGAAAGCTAAAGAGAAAACATGAGACAGAGCAAGCCTGGGGGCAAAGACTTTTAAGAAAGATTAAAAGCTAAGAGAAAACATGGACAGAGCAAGTCTAAGGAAAGAGGTTTTAAGCAAGGTTTTAAAGAAGTCAGAAGTCTTTAGAAGCAAGATTTTAAAGAACTGCAAAGTAAGGCCTTAAAGAATGAAGACAGATAAAGCAATGAGGGTTGTGCATCTCCACCTAAGCACCCAACACACCTGATCCCACTTTCTGTTTGTCTGTCTGTCCTGTGTCTTTTCTACATCTCCAGTCATCCCTAGTTAGGCCCAGTTAGGTTCAGTAATAACCAGGAGGAAGAGAGAAGAAGCTTGCTCCAACAAAGGAGCTAGAGAAAAAAGCTTGCTCCAGGAAGATGCCATATATCAAGCAGAGGATGCTCTAAGCAGTGATTTCCCCCTTTACCCTTGCATTTTAATTCACTGTGTGACCTATTTGCATCCTTCTCCTATCACATATCTAATGACTGTATTTGCTATATTCCCTCTGATCATGTCTTCAATATATGGGTTCACTGTGGGCTAGTTCACCTTCTCCCCCTACCCTGAATAAGTATGCATAAGTAAACATACATTTCTTGTTTTCATAAAGGGAGCAGTGATAAATAATTTAGGGAATATAATATTTACAAATTGGTGTTAACATTGCTTTAGGCCAAACTAAAGCTTAATCTAAATGTTCCTGAATGCATTTACTTCTGCTCCAGTGAAGATAGGATAATGGAGAACAGATTTGCCTTCCTACCCAAAACAACAAAAATGTAAACACACTATATGGAATAGTGAACCAGATATTAGCTATAAGTAAAGGAAAGGCAATGATCTTTGATAAGTAGGAAATAACCTAAAAATGAAGATAACAATTTCACAGAGCAGTACATGAGGGAATTTATAGCAGCAAATACCTATATTAGAAAACCAGAAAGATTTAAATCAATGACCTCATATTCCACTTTAAGAAAGTAGAAAAAGAACAACAGATTAAATCAAAGTAAGTAAAAGAGAGAAAATAATGAATATCAGAATACCAGAGCACAAATCAATGAGATGGAAAACAGAAAATCTATGAAACCAGAAGTGGGTTTTTTCATACAACTGAGAAAATTGGTAAACCTCTATCCAGACCAATCAGGAGAGAAAACAGAGATAACCCAAGTAATGAAGGAGACTAGATACTGGTCACACACTAAGGGGAGACCATGCATGGGAGGGATAGGGAAACCAAAAACTTGAATGTGGTTGATGTGCTCACTATATAGGAATGAATGTAGTAACCTTAAACTGGCAGAGGCCACTATGGGAAGGGGACTAGGAAGTACTGAAGAGGTCTGGTAGAGATGAACCAATTTGGCTTGTAATACACATATGCATGGAAACAATACAAGGAATCTTCCTGTATAGCTATCTTTAACCCAAACCAGCAAAAATGTTTTTCTTATTATCTTTTATGTTTTTTCTTCAATAAAATTGGAGAACAAGATGGAGTAACAGGTTCTGTGGGAGGTGGTGGATAGGAACGGGAGGAGGTGGCCCACATAACATATACATATGTAAATTAACACAAAAACAATAAAATTAAAAACAAGAAAGAGATTAAGTCAATACATATTTAAAACATATATTAAAAATAAGAATATTATGAACAACTTTGTAGTAATATATTGGCAATTCAGATATGCTGGACAACTTCTTTAAAGGATGAAAATTCCAAGAGTAATACTGATGTAAGAGTTAACCTGTGTTGTCCAGTATTATTAAAGGAAGTTCATTACTAAGCTAAAATTTCCCATTAAATATTTTCATTCCTGATGATATCTCTGGTGAATTTTTAAGCCTTGGAGAAGAATTAATGTTAATTCCACTCAAACAACATAATGATAATATAAGAAAAGTCTAGACTAAGATTTTTTTGTCATGAGAGCACTATTTATTTTTGAACTGTCTAAAATTGGTCTCACATTTTTATATCATTTTCAAAAGTACCATAGGCAAGAAACAAGTCATTGCATGTTCTCGTCATGCATGGAGAATCAGAGAAGCATTTGAGCAAGAAAAGGCAAGGCCAGTCTCTCCATACAGATGCCTGGATTTAGCATCATGACCCCAGTTTAACTTCAAAGGAAACCATCTCCTTTTCAGTCTATCATTAGTAAAGACTAATATTCTTAATATTATCATGGATGTGAAATTTTAACAAATCAAATGCAATACAAAAAAAGGAAAATATATAATAATCAAGTAGAGTTTACTCTAGACATACATGTTTGGTCTTACATTTGAAAAGCAATAAATATATTTCACCATATTCACAAAATAAAAAAAGGGAAAACTCATAATCATCTCAACATATAACAGAAACACATTTGACAAATTCTAATATCTATTCCTGATTTCAAAAAAGACTAAAAGCAGAGGAGAATTTTCCCATACTAACAAAGAAGGTCTACAAAATACCTACAGCAAGCAGCAGAACTAATGATGAAAATGTGAATGTTTTGTCTTGAAATGCAAGGACAAGGATGTTCACTTTTACAATTGTTAGCGTTGTACTAGAATTTACATCAAGTAAAATGAGTTTATATAAAAGAAGAATACTCTTTTAGCCTTTTTGGGGGGAGAGGGAAGCTTGAATTCATGGCCTCAGACTTGCTAGACAGGCACTCCAACTCTTGAGCCATACATGTTACTACTGTGTGGTGGACAGAAAATTCCTTAAAGAATTCTTTCTTCTTTTAAATATATATTTGACATTTTCTATAGTAAAAGTTTAAAAAGAGAAATATCAGTAATACTCATCTGATAAGATTATTGTGTGGAATACATGAAATGCTATGTGTAAAGCACTTGGAATAATGCCTGGAATACAATAAATGTTAGCTATTACCATTAGAGATAAAAGGAAAGAAAATGAAACAAAAGCCTTCAAATTTGAAAAGGAGAATGAGTTGGGATATACGCCCTACTTTATTCATGGATATGTTCATCTATGTGGAAAATCTAATGAAATATATAAAGCAAAAGCTTGAAAACTATGAAGTTAATGTGCAAAAATCAATTTTATTTCTATATGCTAGAAATAAAAATATCAAAAAATCACATTATGAGCCAACATGGTAGATTATAAATAAGCAGTACTTTCCAGTTTCTATGAACCTCAGAACAGTTTTTCAGTGAGGTGAGTGAATGAAGAAATAAACTAAAATTCAATATTGGACACAAAGAAACTTGGTGAGACCCAGAGATGCTGGTTATCAGAACAGAGAGCAAGACAGCACACTAATGCTGAACCCACAGCAGCTCAGCAGTGGGGCAGAATGGGGGTACTAACACAAAGGGAAAGGTAGAGATGTAGCATAAAATCAGATATAGAACAGAAAGGCAATATGAACTTACATGATCTGGATGCTGCATGGGGTGATGGTGCTTGAGAAGTGTTGTGCTTATGAATGCAAAATCAAGTATGTTGGTGTAACAGGGATGACAACTTGAGAAGATCATGCCCCAGCTTGCTGATTTGAGAAACATAAATCCCACATTTTTCCTTTCCCCTGGAACTCACAGCAAGTCTTGTCACTCTGTCCTGGCTAATGCCTATCTTGTAGCCCAATGTGGCCCCAGTGAAATTCACTGAAGAAAACACATTGAAAAATATACGGAGTGAGATTTGAATTGGAGACAGGGAAGGGAGTAGAGCTTGCTTTTCCTTTAAGAATAATGTCTCTGGTAGTCAGACATGTGGTCACAAGACTAAGAAGGCACCAGACATTGTCCATAAGGACTGAATCTAGGAAGACAATAGTTGGTGGGGGGTGGAAAGCACTGAGCCTACTGTGCCACCTCCACCCAGTAGTTTGTTGCATTTGCTCTGTGTGGGCTTTATAGGGATATCTTAGACCCTGGCATGCACCTGAGTTCAATGCCATTTCAAAATCAACTTATCTATCTGGAGTAAACTCCAGCAAGGGAACTTTGGTTCCATGCTATCTTGTACTAGTGAGAAGGGAAAAAAAGCTATTCCAACCAGCTTCAGTCCCAAATCACACCCACTGACTCCTGGTGAGCAACACTGGTGAGCCTTTGCTCTCTCCAATGAGGCATAGCTAAGAAAGCACAGAAATGAGTGCAGATTGACAAAGATAGCAAATACCTACTCTTGCTCACATGACCACCCCAACAGAGACAATATTTTCTTGATTTTCTCCTTCTGTTCCTCCCCTCTGGTTCATATATATGATTTCTTTTTTCCTTTCTATTTTTTAAAATATATTCACTATTCTTTTTTGTTTTTTGTTATTTTCTCTCTTCTTCTATGTAGTCAAATACACTTATTCTCTCTCTCTCTCTCTCTCTCTCTCTCTCTCTCTCTCTCTCTCTCTCTCTCTCATTATGGCTTTCACTTTCTGCCTTTCTGTTTCCTTTTCCCTTTAGAGTAATTTTCTGCTTTCAGTTCTCATTTTCTTCTCTCTTCATTTTTCTTTATGTTCCAATTATTTTAAAAAATGTTTTGATTTACATTATTTCTGCTCCCAGAAATACTGGTGCTATTGCTAGAGTTGTGAATACCAAAGTACTTGTTTTTCACTTTATTTCTGTGTCTGGATCATTGCTCTTTGTTGCTGCTGCTGTTAGTTGTTCTTCTCCTTCTATGCAGTGTTGGGAATTGAATTAAATACTTTGAGTAAGTTGGGTGAATGTTCTGCCACTGAGCTATATTCTAAACCTAGCTAACAGTCAGTAAATTTTGCACTACTCACAATCTACCCATGATCAAAAGATAGGAGAGATAACAAAATAAGCCTGGCCAACAATAAGGATATAGTTAGGCTTGGTGAGAGAGGGCCTGAAGATGTTCAATCTGATAAAAACAACAGAGAAAATCAACTAAAAGAGTGTGAACTATATATTTGTCATAGTGCCAACTATGACAAATAGGTCACTCCAATTCCCTTTCAATTGAACATTGTTGACAAGAACACAGGAACAATCACAGAGGACATACTCCTAATACTCCACTGTCTATAATGCATCTGCCCAATCTACTAGAAGTATCCTACTCCTGTGATACCTACAAAGAAAACAGGACCCTCCACTTCAGATGCAGTGTGTACTGTGTCAAAATACACTAGTCACTACCAAAGAAGCAACAAGGAAACCACTCTACAAATCCAATTGGAAATATATTGGACACCTCACAATAATCTGATACATTAAGACACATCATCAAGAGAAGACTACTCTCTAAAAAGGTTCATACATAAAAGTGGAAGAGATAGCCATCTCAACAGGCATGCAAATCTCAACATAGGAATGTAATAAATATGAAAAAGCAAGGCAACATCACTCTTTCAGAAGCTCATAATTCTCTGAAAACTGACTTCAAAGACTGAGTGGATGATATGCCAGATAAATAATCCAAAAGAATGATTTTTTTTAAAAAGATCAATGGATTTTAAGAAAATATAGTAAAATAAGTTAATAAATTAAAGAAGACAATATAGGATATGATTTGAAAGTTCAAAAAAGAAATAGAGGTTTTGAAAAAGAACCAAATAGAAATCTTGGAAATGAAAAGCTCAGTAAGTCAAATAAGAAACTCAGTAAAAAGTCACCAGACTACAACAAGCAGAAGAGAGAATTTCAGGGCTTGAAGATAAGGTTGAAGAATTAGAACATTCATACAATAATAACAAAACTCATTGCAAACAGAATATGCAAGACCGCTGAGACATGATTAAAAGAAAAATTTGCATATCTTTGGAGTAGAGAAAGACACCAAGGTACAGACTAAAGGAATAGAAAACATATTCAGTGAAAGAATATTGAAAAAATTCCCAAATATTAAGAAAGATATGAACCATTCAGGTACAGAAAGTAATTGGAACCTCAAATAGAAATGACTAGAAGAGAATTACCATACCATGTTATAATTAAAATCACAAGCATTCAAAACAAAGAAAGAGTATTGAGATCTGCAAGAGAGAAGCAACAACACATTTACACTGGAAAAACCATCAGAATGGCAGCAAATCTGCTGCCTTCAGAAATGAAGGCCAAGAGAAAATGGAGAGATATATTTCAAACACTGAAAGAAAACAACTGCCAATATCAATTACTATATTCAACAAAGTTGCCCTTCAGAATCAAAGAAGAAATAAGAACCTACTAATATATAAGCATAAGCTAAAGGAATTCATGACCATTAATCTAACATTGCAGAACATACTTAAAGGAATCCTACATACAGAAAAAGAAGATAAATACAACCATGGCAACACAAGGAGAAAAAATTTCCACTAGAGTAGTAGAGAAGCAGTGACAATTTTTAAAAAAAGTGAAACATAAGAAAAATAACAAAATGATAGGCATGCATTCATACTTTTCAATTAAATCCTTTATGTATGTTCTCCAAATATAAGAAACTGACTGGCTAATTGGATTAAAAAACAAGATCTAATTCTTTGCTGCCTTCAAGCAAAGCTACATATACAAATTGAAAATGAAGAGTTGGAAAAATGATATTCTAAGCAATGAAATCTTAAAGCAAGCAAGTATAACTACACTCATATACAACAAAGCAAACTTTAAGCCAAAATCAATTAAAAGAGACAAAGGTCACTACATAGTAGCAAAGAGACAACACATTAAGAAGATAAAACAATTATAAATGTATATGAACTGAAATTAGGTGTGCCCAGTTTTGTAAAACAAAAACTACTAGACATACAGGGATGAATAGGTCCAGATACAATAGTGTGTACAATTTCAATACTCCTCTCTCACTAATAGACAGTACATCCACACAAAAATAGCAACAAAAGAAATTCAGAGTTCAGCTAAACTGTAGATCAAATGGACTTAACAGACATCTACAGATATTCCACCCAATGACTGCAGAATACACATGCTTTTCAGCAGTTCATTTAATATTCTCCAAAATAGATCATATTTTAGACCACAAAACCAGACTTAAAACTCAAAAAACCTTAAATAATTTTTTGTGCCTTATCACATCATAATGAAGAGAACACAATAGCAAGAAAAACTACAAAAAAACCCTACACAAATACATGGAGATTGAATAATACACTTTATTAGCAGTTCTGGGTATTGAACTTAGGGCCTCAGGCAAGTGCCCTATCACTTGAACCATTCCCCCAGACCTTTTGTTTGTATTTTGTTTTTCAGATAGGATCTCACTAACTTTGCCTGTAGTGGCCTTGATCTCACATCCACCCTGCCTCTGTGATTCAGAGAAGATGTAATTAAAGGCTTGTACCAAATATGCCTGGCTAGCCCGATACATGCTTGGATGATAAGGGGTTATTGAAGAAATCAGGGAACAAATTTTTTAAAAAATTAGAATCAAATGAAAATAGAAACACAACAAATCAGAATATGTACATACAGGAAAAGAGAGTTCTAAAGGGGAAATTTTTAGCTGTGATGGCTTGCATTTTTAAAAAATCAGAGAGATCTCAAATAAATAATGATTTATCTCAAAGCCTTAGAAAAACAGTAACAAATCAAACTCAAAACTAGTATAAGAAAAGGCATAATAAAGATCAGAGGTGAAATTAAATAAATAGAGCCTAAAAGAACAATACAACAAATTAATGAAATAAAGAATTGGTTCTTTGAAAAGACTAACAGAACTGACAACCATTAGTGAAACTAACCAAAAGAGAGAGAAGCCCCAAATTAATAGACTTAGAGATGAAAAATGGGATATTAAATAGATGCCACTGAAATCCAGAGGGTCATTAGGGATTATTTTGAAAACTTACACTCCAATAAATTTGAAAATCTGAAAGAAATGGATAAATTTCTGCGGTCTACCAAAACTGAACTAAGAGGATATAAAAAACCTAATAGACCAAAAATAAGTAATGAGATTGATGGGGGTAATAAGTCTCTCCACAGCAAAAAGCTCATGACCAGTCACATTCACTGCTGAATTTTGCTAGTCTTTTAAAGAATAACTAACATCAATGCTACTTAAACAATTCTACAAAATAGAAGGGAAAGAATGCTTCTACACTCATTCTATGAAGTCAGTGTTACCTTGATTCCAAAATTGGATAAGGATGCAACCAGGAAGGAGAACTGCAGACTAATATCCTTATTGAACATAAATATAAAAATCCTCAACAAAATATTTACAAAATGAATTCAACAACACATAAAAAGAACCCACACTGTGACCACATTGGCTTTATTCCAGGGATGCAAGGATAATTCAACATATGCAATTCAATAAAATAATACATCACATATCACATAAGTAGAATCAAGAACAAAAGTCACATGACTATTTCAATAGATACAGAAAAATATTTGACAAAATTCAACATCCCTTCATTATAAGATCCCTGAAAAGTATTGCTATAGAAGGATCATACCCCAACAAAATTAAGGCTGTATATGACACAAAGATGGCCAACATCATACTGAAAGAGGAAAAACTAAAAGTATTTCCTCTGAATTTGGGAATGAGACAAGAATGTCCACACTCACAGTTTTTATTCAATATAATACTTGAAATTTTAGCCAGAGAAATATGCAAGAAAAATAAATAGGAAAGGAAGAGGATAACGTACCTCTATTGGCAGATGATATGATTCTTTTCTTAGAAGACACTAAAAACTCCACCAAACACTTTTAGACCTGATAAACAAATTCATCAAACAGCAAAATGTAAAAATCAATACACAAAAATCAGTAGCTTTTTATAAAACAATAGTAAACCCACTGAGAACAAATCAGAGAAACAATCCTATCACAATAAGCTCCCCTTACCAAAAATAATAAAACACCCAGGAATAAACTCAATGGAGAAATGAATTGCCCCTACAATAGAAAGCTATAAAATACTGAAGAAAAAATTGAAGAAGACGCAAGAAGATGGAAAGAACTTTCATGGTTATGAACCAGCAGAATTAATATTGTGAAAATGGCCATATTACTTAAAGTGATCTATAGATTCATGCAATCCCCCTCAAAATTCCACCGACATTGTTCCCAGAAGTAGAAAAAACAATCCTAAAATCCATATGATAACACAAAAGCCACCAGAGAGCCAAAATAATCCTGAGCAAAAAGAGAAATGCTGGAGTTTCAACAATACCAAACTTCTAATGGAGCCATAGTAACCAAAACAGCATGGTATTGCCACAAAAATAGACACAAGAATCAATGGAATAGAGTAGAGGGCCCAGAAATAAACCCAAGGATCTATGGTCTTCTGATTCTCAACAAAGGTGCCCAAACCATACGCTTGAGAAAGCATAGTCTACTGTATGACACTGGGGAAAGTGGATATCCACATGTAGATTGAAACTACATCCCTATCTTTTACCAATCAACTCAAAATACATAAATCTAAGACCTGAAATCTGAACCTACTAAAAGAAATCATAAGGAAACTCTTCAAGAAATAGACATGGGCAAAACTTCCTAACAGGACCCCAACAGCCCAGAAAATAATGGCAAGATTGAGGATCAGATTGCAACAAACCAAAAAATTTCTTTACAGAAAAGGAAAACATCAATAAAATGAAGACTCAGCCTACAGAATGGTAAAATCTTTGCTAGCTATTCATGTGGCAGAGGATTAATATCCAGAATATATAAAGGACTAAAAATAATAATAAACTCTGAAGGAACTAGTAATCTAGCTAATTAATAGGCAAGTAAACACTTTTCAGAAAAAGAAGTGCAAATGAGTATTAAATATATCAAACATCTTAAGCCATCATGGAAATGCAAATCAAAATTACATTAAGATGCCGTATTACCTTGTCAGAATGATTATCGTCAAGAAACCAAAAATAACAAATACTAATGAGGATAAGGGGAAAAAGAAATACTTATATACTGTCCAGCTATTATGGAAATCAGTATAACCATTCCTCAAGAGAACTAAAAATTGAACTCTATTTAATACAGCTATACCACTTCTGAGTATATACCCAAAGGAATCAGAGTCAACATACGTTAGAGACACCAGCATATTCATTTATTGCAGCACTATTCACAATAGCCAAGTAATAGAATCAACCTAGGTGCCCATGAATGGATGGATAAATAAAGAAAATGTAGTATATGCACACAATTCTTTAGTCAGCCTTAAGGAATAATGAAATCATGTTGTTGTCAGGAAAATAAATGGAACTAGAGATCATCATGTTAAGCAAAACAAACCAGACTCAAAAAGACATTATCACATTTTTTTCTCATGTGTGAAATCTAGAGGGAAAAAAAGACATGAGGGGGTGAATATTATCAAAATATGTTATGTGCATATATGAAAGTATCTCACTGAAACCCATTATTCAGTCTGATTAATATACACTATCAACAAAATTTCTAATCAGATTGCAAAATGACATTTATAATTGTATCAAAAATATACAACTTAGAGTTAAGACTGATAATTGATATGAAAGACCTATACAGTAAAACTGATAAAACTTTGCTGAGGGAAATTAAGCTAAATAACTATATGGAAAGAGATGCTGTGTTCATACATCAGAAGAGTCAGTATTGTTAGGCTATCTATTCTCGCTAAATTAATTAATAGATTCAATGTATCTTAATTGAGATCCCAAAAGTTTTTTTAAAAAAACCAAATTGATAAGCTGAATATGGAAATTCAAAGGATCTGGAAAAAAGCAAAACTATTTTGTAAAAGAACAAAGTTGGAAAGACTTTGCCATCCAATTTCAAAATTTATTGTAAAGCTACAACAATGAAGACTGCATGATACTGATGCAAAGACAGGTACATCAATAACACACAGCAGAGAGACAATAAACAGACAATATTCAGACTGATGGTAGTTTATATATGTGAACAGGTCATTTTCAACAAAGGTGCAAAAGGAAGTCTGTAAAAAAACATAGTCTTTTCAATGATGTGCTGAAACAACTGGCTATCCATCCATGAAAAAGTGAACTCAATATCAAACTAGTAGCATATATGAGAAATAACTCAAAATGGATCATAGACCTAAATGTTCAAGCTAAACTATAAACTCCTAGAAGGAAACATAGGAGAAAATGTCTGTGATCTTGGCTTAAGAGAGTATTTCTCAGATACATGAAGAGCATGGTTCAGATAAGAACTGCACAGATAAAATCTAAACAGTAAAATTGAGACTACTGTACTTAGAAAGGTCGGCATGCAAGGTTAGCCCTTCAATGTCAATGTCAGTCATGACTTCAGGACACAGCTCACCATTCCCACCTGGTGAGAGTAGCTTACTAAGCCTAAACTCTTATTACAAACAATATGGTTTATGGTGAACACTTGCTTTCTTCCTGGAATTTTGGCTCTATGCTCGAAGAAGGGTGCCTACATGCCCATTCCTCAATCAAACCCAGACATTAAGTATCTGAAGAGCATGTGTAGTAGGCAACACTGAACATGTATTGTCACAATGAAATGCTGCAAGCATTAAATTCCCCCTTTGTATCTCCATGATGAATGGACTCTTGGAAGTTTACCTTGTTCCCCCTAGACTTTGTTCTATGCATCTTTCCCTTTGCTAGCCTTGCTTTGTATCCTCTGGCTGCAATAAATTTTAACCATGAATACAATTACCTGCTATGTCTTGTGAGTTCTCCTAACTAATCACCAAATCTGAGGGTGATTTTGGAGAGTCCTGAGAGAAGACTAAATCAATTAATTGGACTCCATTAGAATTGAAAACCTCTACTCTTTGAAGTTACTGTTTAAATACTGGTTAAAGTCAAGACAGGGACAGAGAAAAATAATTATAAAGTTTATGGCTGGTACAAAATACTATTATCTAGAATAAATGAATTACTCCTAAAATTCAATAATAAACATAATTTTTAAATGAGCAAAAGACAGAATAAGCATGGATGGCAAGCATATGAAAAGAAGTCAGTTATTAATGATTTAATATAAAGAGTGTAGGGGTGGGGGAACGGGGGAGAAATAACCCAAACATTGTATGCACATATGAATAAAAGAAAAAAAATTAAAAATAAAGAGTGCAAATTGTTAACAAATGAAATATTAGCAGACATATATTAGAATGACAAAAAAATGGTCATACCAATTACTAGGTAATATGTAGAGGATCTAAATTCTTATACACGGTTGGTGAGAATATAAAATTGAACAGCAACATTGGAAAACTTTAGCATTTCTTAAAAATTGAACATATACCTACCTATCAATTTCACTCTTATTTATCCCAAAGAAATAAAAACATAGGTTCATACAAATAATTGTATGCAAGGTTCATGGCAGATATTTTGCAATAGGGAAAAACTTGAAGCAAATCAAATGTCCATCACAGGTAAAGAGAGAAACAGATATCACATAATGGAATACTACTCAGCAATAAAACAGAATACACTGTTGGCAACTTCCATAACATAGATTTAACTCAAAAATAGTTATGCTGGGTAAAAAAAGCAGGCAAAAAAGAGTGAATGTTTTATGGTTCCATTTATATAAAGTCTAAGAAATGAAAACTGATATATAATGGCAGAAAGTAGGTCTGTGACTGCCTGAGGGAAGGAAAGAAGGGTAGAGGACAAGAAGGATTTCAAAAGGAGCCCAGGAAAACTTAAGGTGATTTTCTTTATTTTGATTATTATGGTGACTATCTTGAATGGGATTGCTTCACTGGTGTAGTTATATACCAAAATTTATCAAAGTATGGACTTTAAATATGTGCAATTATTATACATCAATTATACCTCCATAAAGCTATTTTAGAAGTGTAAACACATATGCAATTAATCACACTGACCATAAAACAAGATTTTATTAAAAATTAATTCAGTATTCATTGCAATCTCATAATAAGATATAAGCTTTGTGAGTTGTATCTCTTTATTCTGCACAGTATGTCCCTGTGACTATAAGTAATAAGCACACTAGAAATGTCAGTCTACTTTTGAACTTTTTCATAAGCATGATGCTTCTGCCTATATTAACTTCCCAGCCACCCTCACAACCCCACCTGCTCAGGAAGTTTGTGGTAGAATCTCTCATTCTCAGGTCATCTGGCTCTCATCTCTTTCTTTCACTTCAAAGTCCTCTTGAGGCCATACTCAAAAGATGCACATTTATTGAATTTTTTCTTCATCATAGCTCTACATGAAATACAGTGAAGGATTCTAGGCTGACTTCCATGGAAAGTCTGAAATATAAAGAAAAAAGTATCAAACTGAACAAAAACAACAAGCTACAATGAACACAATGTACAAAGTATCAGGCTCCAGCAGGAAAGGTTTGTACAGTTACTGATGCCTGTAACCTTCTTGCCTGCTGAATGTTAAAAGTTACAGAAGAGATTAATAAAACACAACCAGGGTAGGGAAATATTAGGATGACCTACACAGCAATGAGCATAGAGAAAAGGCCAACAGTTAGAAGGATATAAAAAGAAAATAATGAGATGGCTTGTCTTCCTTTTCAAGGAGATTCTTGGAGCACCACTGTTGCTAACATTTTCTGCTATAAAATTGTACTTTTTCTCTTCCTTCAGAAATACATCCAAAATCTGAAATGAAAAATCTATCAAGCATGTGGTTGTACCATGGAGGGTGACCCACTGGGGAATGAAAGCCACTTTGAGAAAGACATGCAATTTCTGGAATCCTGAAGTTTAATTTTTGCTACAGGCTGTCCTCTCTTAGAAGGAATTTGGAAGGAAAATTAGCATAAATTGGCTCTAACATCCCATTAGAGTATATTTTTTCCATGAACTTCCAACTTAATGGAAAACTGAGTTTGCAATTACTGCAACAAACATTTTCAAAGCTTGTTTTTCTAAACTTCTTAAAATTATTTAGCTTTTTCTCTTCCTTTCCTCCAGTTTCTGACGTTTGACTGAAGTATATTTTTCTCCATCTAGGAGATTGCACTGTGGCAGGAGACCCCCAACTCCACCACCACAAGCTTTCTTAAAGCCACTTGCCTGACACTGGACAAAGAAGCCATAAGCTGAATGATGAGCCAATTTGTTGAATGTTCATATGACCTGGGAAGGAAGGTATTTAGGAGTATTTTCTTGGCTCATATTCTCTTTCCTTTATTCTAAGTTTATTTTCTAATTGGCATATAATAATTGTATATACTTTTGGGGTACTGCATGGCTTTGATACATGTATGTACTATACTCTGAGCCTCTTCCTTCTCAGAAAGTCATTTTCTCTTTCACTCTCAATGTATAAATAGAAATCTGTGAGATTATATCTTTGATCCTAGTCACTTAAGAGTCAATGCGTTCACCCTAATCCCTTGCAAACTGAACAACCACCACAATGAAAGTGCCTTGTTGAAAAGTGTTAGCAAAGATTCCAAATATGTCACCCTAGATTAAAGAGACAATTGCATCAAGAGAAATAATTTAAATGTGTCCAGTTCTAGTAGTTGTTAAAATACTAACTTAAATTATTTTGTCTAATAAATATTTTATTTAGCAGGTGGTAGCTTCCATTTTTTAACCAGAAAATTCACACAGAAAAAGTAAGGACAGCACATTAATAAATGTAATTTAGGTTAAAGTAAGAGAAATTATGCTACAAGTAGGTCAGGGAACCAAGAACCCTGAGTCTTGCTCTAAACCAATTTTCCTTGCTGGAGATCTCATGAAAGTAATTTAAGACCAGAGAATAATGTAAAAAAATGATATTTGTTGGGCCTAGATCCTAAGCTTTAATGATCCTAGCTGTTAAACATGGACCACAGAGGGGAATAGGCCCTCTGCCTAAGCTAAAGAATCCTATAGGATCTAGAAAGCCTTGTTTACTTTACTAGTAACCTTGTTTACTGCAAAGCCTAGGTGAGTCACAGGTATTTCTACTATACTTGGGAGGAAACATGGTCCAACAAAAGGCAAAAGATCCAGTGAAGATCCAAAGTATTTGACATAATACCCACTATACCAGGCTGAGACCTTTCTAAATATTTAATTGACACATTTTAATTAGTTATTCTGGAAAAAAGATAATGCAAAATGATCAACACAGAGACAAACACAGATGGCTGGGATTTCTTTCAGAGAAGCAGTAACTAAAAGGCTACCTTCTTTTGATTCTTGGAAGGAAGAATGTCAAAAGCCTACCTAGAGAGACCACACAGTTCTTCACTTTCTTTGAAAGCTCCACCACTTGGATTATGGCCCTGTGCAATATCCTAGAATCTGACCATTCAAAAAAAGCATCCATCATGGGCAGAAGGAGCTGTGAGCTTCCCTTGGCCAACAATGGGCTTTATTTCACTTCCAGTTATTCCTACCCATGGTTGGGCACATCATAAGAGCTCTATACTACAACATGAGACACCACTGCTATGTCAATCAATGACGGTGACTTTGTATCTCTTCAATTCATCACAAATACACAGAACACTTGTATTCTCAGTGCTGGACTAGACCTGAAAAAATAACCAAATACAGAATTTGTGCCTCAGACCCTAGATAATATTTGTCATGCTTTCTTTCCCATTGGTGGTGGATACATAACCACATGGTCATATCACATTCATCTAGAAATTTGCCTGATTTAGAAAGCATGATGCAAAGTATTAAAGGTTACCAAGGATTTAAAACTTTGGAAAACTATGAAACATGAGATGTCTAAGAAAAGATTAGATTTGAGTTTCAATCATCAGGGTGTCCCATGACTGGGTCCCCTATGTCCAAGCACTTGCTGTTTGCTAATTGTTTTCTGTATCGTTGCCTCCCTAGTGAAATCAGCTGTCAAAGAAACTCAAAGCCCACTCAAATCTGCTGATGTCTCTGCCTTTGAAGAGATTAGAGCTTAAATCAGATACTAATGATGTAGTATTACTAAATACACAAGCTGAATGTGAATGATTTGCATTCATATGTGTGTGAACCACCCCAGAGAAATTCATCCTCTTGCCTGTGTATTTGGTTAGTGAAGAAACATCAGGGGAAGAGGCTGTTTAGCTTTCAGAAGCAAACCCTTTAATGATTGTGGGAACTAAAATGTCAATTTTATAAAATGGAAATTTGTGTGAGGAACTCTTATGCTGCCCCAGTGTTTTGCATATGGTTTCAGAAGGGGGAGTCTTTATTGACATTCTTTATAGATTCCAGAAAAACCCATCCAGGACCCCCAACTTTCTGTAAATCCTCCTAATGAATCCCTAGGCAAAAGAGAACAGAGTTACATGATAGTCCCAAAGCAGACATCATCCCAAAACATTGACTATCTCTTTGGATATAGAAATAAATTAAAATATCCCCTTGTGATAAACACATTTATTATTTTTCTGGCTTGTCTGGGAGGATTTGTTCCCATGAATTAGGTGACTAGAGCTTTGGGATTGTTGCTAAAAGCTACTTTTGCCTGGCTGGTACTTCAGTCATAAGATGAAATGAGACATGCAAACTAAAAAAGGGGGTGGAGTTTCTTCAGAGACCAGTTTTACTCTGAAGGTCCTGAGCCCCTGTTTAAGGCCGAAAATAAGGGCAATAAGAGCAGATTATGAGTGTGAAAGGGTTGTAAGGCTGAGTGCTTTTAACTCACACACATATTAGTAAAAGTACATATACATACACATATTAGTAAAAAGCATGATGTCTTCCCCATTCTTGTTTTGATAGTTCCCATATGATTTATCCTGCCTGTTTTCATTTGCTTTTTAAATATTTAATAGTTTTTGTTTTCCAGTTATTCATACCATGTACATTGTAGAGCATTACACTTTTTCAAATACAAAAAAATAAGTTTATGAGTAAATAACTCAGCAGAAACCATGGTGGTAATATAGGACCATCCATAAAATGGATATTAACACATGTCTATTTCTTTTTTTGGATCTCAAAGGTTGATTTCTTATAAAGCTATTTCCTTAATCACTAACAATACCTAACCTGACAGACTTCTCAACAGTTTGGGGTTTTTCTCTTAAGATGTCATTTTTGTTTTGTTTTGTAGAACTGGGGATCAAACCCAGGGTCTTGCACATGTTAGGTGAGTAGTCTACTCTCTGCCACTGAGCTGCATCCCCCATGTTTTCAGATGACATCAACTTAAAATGTTACCTCTCCACCCAGGAAAATGCAAGATGTGAGAAGAAATAGCTCATAACAATACAGATCAAGAAAATATGGTATATATACACAATGGAGCTTTACTCAGCCTTAAGGAATAATGGCATGTGGTTTGAAGATAAATGGATGCAATTGGAGAACATCATGCTAAGAGAAGTAAGCCAGGTTCAGAAAGACATAGGCCACAAGTTTTCTTTTATATGTGAACGACAGATCCAAGAGATAAACATAAGCCAAAACAAACATGATCATACGCAAACTCATACATAGAACATGTTTGTAATAATGGAGCTACTCTATAGAACTCAGGGAAAGAGGGAAAGGAAAAGAGTGATAGAGTATCAGTAATATCATAAAATATAAAATCTGTGAAGGTAGAGAATATAAGGATGTGTATTGAAAGCTGTTGAAAATGGGAGGTGGGAGGTAAAGGGGTAGGGAGAGTAATGGAAGGGGTTGAATGGACCAAAGTAAAGTATACTCCCAGTGGGCATACACTGAAAAACCCCTTTGAACATCAATTTAAATATTAATAATGAAAAACAGGACTATAAAATAGGTACACTGCAGTGCATGAGGGGTACTAGTCAGAGGGGGGAAGGTGAATGAAGGAGATTAAGGTGAGGGTATATGTCTGATGGACTTCATATACCTGTATGAAATAGAAAAAAGCAACCTCTTGCAATTGCTTTAAATGGGGCAGGGAGGGGGATGAGGGGGAGAGATGATGGGGGTGATGTAACTTATGTACAAGTCTAATCAGAATTGTCATTATGAATCCCTCTCCACCCCGGCCCTGTATAGCAAATATATCCTAATAAAAAAAAAAAAAGAAAAGGTACATAAGAGTAAAAAGGAAAAGCTAAGTCACCACTTGCCTCAGAGTCATCTTTTCTGTGAAATGGATTCCTTTCCTTTTTATTGGAAAAAATTGAAATTGTATACATTTTCAAGTGTACAATGTGGTATACATTTAATTAGCTAATTAGCATACATATCACCTTACATGGTTACCTTTCAGGGAGATTTACCAATTTCCTGTATACAATACACTATTATTATTATAGTTACCATGTTTTATATATACATATATATGTATATATCACCACTTATAACTAAAAGCTCACAACCTTTGACTAATATTTCCACATTTCATCCATCCCTCAGCTCCTAGTAACGTCTGTTCTACTCTCTGTTTTTCAGTGTTCTTTTACTTTTTTAAAGTAATTGGTATACAGTAAGTGTACTTATTTATTGGATATATTTGAATATAAATACATATTGTATAATAATCAAATAGTGCTAATTAGCATATTCATTACCTCAAACATTTATCATTTCCTTGTAATGATAACATTCAAAATCTTCTTTTCTAGCTGCCTTGAAATATAATACATTATTATTATTATTATATTTAGTTACAGTCATTCTTTTACTAATAAACCCCAGAATTAGTTATTTGTCACTAATCTGTAAATTTTTATTGACTGAGCTCTTCTCAATGTCCTTCTCCCTTATCCACCTACCCTGCCTCTTTTTCTACATTATTTAATTTCAGCCCATAATCTCTCCATTTGAAAAGAATGGAGACAAAATATATCTAACAGACATATTCAGGCCATTCAATTGAACAACAGCAGAATACACCTTGTCTTCAAGCACACATGGAACATTCCATAGGACAGATCACAAAACAAATCACAACAAATTTAAAAAGACAGAAATAATACCAAGTATCTTTTCTAACCATTATGGAATGAAACCAGAAACCAATAGCAGAAGTAAAATTGGAAAATCCACAACTATGTGGAAAATAAGCAACACATTCTAGAAAAGAAGTTAAAGAAGAGATTTTAAAAACGAAGTTAAAAAATACCTTGAGGTTCACTTCAATCCAGTCAGAATGGCTATCATGAATAACACAAACAACAACAAATGCTGGTGAGGATGTGGGATGTGGGGGTGGAGGAAAAAACCCTTATTTACGGTTGGTGAAAATGTAAATTAGTGCAACCATTATAAAAAGCAGTATTTATGCTCCTCAAAAAACTAAAAATAGATGTACCATACAATTCAGGAATACCACTCTTGGACATATACCCAAAAGAATGTTACCCAGGATACAATAGAGGCACTTGCATACCTGTAGCAAGATTTCTCATGAACTCTTGTTCTACCAACCTAACTGGGGGTGACTGGAAATGCAGAAAGGACAAAGGATAGACAAACATGCATAAAGTTGGAGCCAGGTGTGCTGGGCACTCAGATGGAGACGCACAACAGCCTCATTGCATCTTTTCTTTAATAGCTCTTCTTTTACTTCACTTCTTTTCTCTTATTCTTTAAAACTTCACTTCTAAAGTCTTTCTTCTTTTCTGTTCTTTAAAGTCTCCTTCCTTAGACTCACACTGTCCCATGATTTCCTTAATCTCTCTTAAAGTCTTGGCCCTCCAACTTGCACTGTCCCATGTTTTCTCTTAAAGTCTTGGTCCTCAGACTCACAGCCACACACAACAGCTGTGTCATTCTCACAAGCAGTCCAACAATAAAAAAAAAAAACCCTCAAAAAACTTCACATCCTCCTTCAGTGAGTCTTTCATATACAGTTGTAAACAAGGAGGTGGAGCAACAGTTCTAGGGGAGGGGCATGGCATTGTAAGAAGAGAAACCTGCTCTCTACTTCTCTGAATGTAAACAACTTTGCCTCTCACTCTCTTCTGTGGCTGGGGCTATGCCAAACTCAGCCTGTAGATCATTGAGCAAACTGTGCTTATGTCAAGTTTTCACAGGCTTCTCATAATCCACTCCCCACACACACCCATGTGTATTGCAGCACTATTTAACCATAGCCAAGCTTTGGAAATAGTTCAGACACCCTATAACTGATTAAAAGATTAAGAAAATCTGATTAAAAGATTAAGAAAAAGATTAAGAAAATGTGTTTATACACAATGGAGTATTCAGTCATAAAGAAGAATGAAATTATGTCATTTACAGGTAAATGGACGGAACTTGAGATCATCAGTCAAGCAAAGTAAACCAGGCTCAGAAGGACAAAGGTCACATGTTTCCCAACATATGTGCAAGCTTGACCAATAAGAAAAATGTATACATAAATATATATATATGATCTCAAGTACAAATATATCTATATATAGACATATATGGAGAGAGAGAGAGAGAACATGATTAATAATACATATTTCTGAGGGGACTATGGGAAGGCAAGAGAGGAAAAGAGAGTGAATAATATTAAAACACAATTTACCTGTGTATGAAGATAGTACAGTGCACAATAAGCTTATGCATAATAGTGGAGCAGGGCTATAGAGAAAGAGTAATAGAGGGAGGTCAAATGGATTAAACTATGATCTATACATGTCTGAAATACCAAGGCAAAACACCCTTGAAAAATCAATATACACTTAAAAAATAAAGGACGGGAAGGTAAAAACAGGTTCTGTCTGGGGATAGGTAACAATGGGAGTGGGACGGGTAAATGGAGAGTTTGAAGGACAGCAAATATGGTAGAGGTATTTTATATTCATGTACAAAAATAGAAGAATGAAATCTGTTGAAATTGTTCTAGGGAGGAAGGGAAGGGCAATGATGGAGAATGATGGAGAATGATGGAGAAGGTGAATCTAATTAAGATTAATGAAGCACATATGTAAATGGAACAACTATTGTATGCTAGCAAATAAAAAACATACCTTGAGGAAAATTAAAATGAATACACAACATACCAAAATTATGAGATGTGGCAAAAACAAAACTAAGAGGAAAAAAAAAATATATATATATATATATATATATATTCAACAACCTAACTCCACACCTCAAGAATTACAAAGAGAAAATCAAACTGCAGGTCAATATCCATGATAAACTTAGATATAAAATCCCTCAACAAAATGCAAACAGACTGAATTCAAAAGTGTATTAAAGGACTATGAACCCTGATCAATCGAGACTTATCCTTGGAATGCAAGAATAATTCAATATATGAAAATCATTATTATTTACTACAAATGAAAGAATTAAACTCACATGAGCATCTTAATATTTAGCAGAAAAAGCAGAGAAAAATTCAACAAACCAAGAATAGAAGAAAATTACCTCAGCATCATAAAAGTTATATATAAAAAGCCCACATTGGCATCATACTCAATACTGAAAATATGAAAGATATTTTTCCTAAGATGAGGAGCAAGATAAGTATGTCTACTATTGTCACTTCAATTCAATATAGTACTGGATGTCCTGATCATAGAAATTAGGCAAAAGAAAGAAATATAATGCATCCCTATTAGAAAGGATAATTATCTCAGGTGCTGTGATCTTCTTTGTAGAAATCTTAAAGATTTCACACACACACACGAAAATAACACAGTGGAACCCCTTTTTACAATTAATACATTCCAGTAAAATTAAAAAGGAGGAAGATAGAGTAAAAAAACCCATCAAATCAGAGAAAATATTTATAAACTATATATCTAACAATAGATTAATGTCCAAAATATTTAAGGAATTCATGTAATTCAATAGCACACAAGAACAAAAAACTCAGTTTAAAAATGGGCAAATGACTGAAAGGGGCACAGGCCAGAACATAGCTCTTGTGGTGACAGATGAGGGACCTGAGCCTCAGGAAGCTGGAGGAAAGGCAGCTGTCAGTGCCAAGCTGGCTGCACCCTGAGGCCCAGCCCTGAGGTGGGGAACCATGCCACTAGCTAGAAACTTTCCCAGCAGGTAACTCTTCTGCCTGGACCTCCAGGCATCCTGGAGCAGGGCCAGAGTTGGAGTACAGGGTCCTGGTGAAAGGGGAATTGCCAGAGACACCAGAGGAGTTGTCTTCTTCCAGAAGACACTGAGAGGATGAAGGAGGATGCAGGTGTTGCTCCTTCCAGACCTCTTCATTTCTTCCATGCTCATGGTCAACACATGGAATCAGCAGGAGACAGCCCCTTGTGCTCCTAAAGTGGGGGTGACCAATCCAAAGACTACATGTCCCATGGGGATGAAATAGAATCCAATCAGACATGAGGAAGGGAAGGGACCTAGACGGGAATAAAAAGAAAGCCCCAAGGGCACTTGGGTGGGACTACCCAAGCCTATGTTTTCACTCTAAACAAGCCTTGCTATTTTGCTATCTGTGTTTCTTGTCTTTTAATTCTTTAATCAGCAGAGGAAAAGAACACCCACCTCAGCTCTCAGATGGTACCATCTTTGGCACCAAACAGGGATACCCTAGGAAACCCCAAGACCACTGACTCAAGGTCAGTATGTGCCAAGCCTAACCTAGTGTTGAGTACCTGCAAAGTGACCACTGAAGCACCCAGCATCTCTGTGGACTCACCTCTTCCAGGGAGTGTCACCAGTCAGGAAGAGCGCTACTGAGCTCTTCCATCTCGTGGTTTTGTAGTTTCCTCTTTCTGTTTCCCTGGATAAATGATCAGTTTATGTTCTCAAAGGCACCCTTGCCCTTTTCGCAGTGCCCTTTTCAATTGACTTAAGAATTTACTCATAGACCTCAAACTTGACATTTACATATGACAATGGGAAGAGTGGTTCTGTTGGCAGCGCTGGTACAGTCTGTGGTCAGAAGAATTCCAAATTCTTTATGTTCTGCTTGGGGGAGTCCATGGCAGAACATGTAGGTGTAAATTGGAAGCTAGGGAAGGGAAACACAGATGAAAGCTGGGACCCGAGAGAGTTTGCTTCTCTTCCCATGTGCTTTTAAAATTGTGCTGGTCTATGGGAAGGGAGGAGCCAGGGGATTTCAATCCAATAATGGCAGGGCATGTCTCTGTAGTTTCCCCACTAGGGAAAAAGCATATGCATTCCCTGAGCTGTCATTTAAATCTACCAAAACCTGACCCATGCACCCTTGTCATGGTAGGCCATACACTTGCATTCCATTATAGTGGAAACCTCTCTACACAGGCTCTCCCAGAAGGATCCTTCCCCTGTATGTGTTAGCCCTTCTGACCATTCTGGAATCCTTCTTTAGCAGAATCCTGTTTGAATTTGAGGTCCTTCACTCCTGGAATAGAGCAAGGTACCAAGGTCATAAAACAAACTGGTGAGGAGTTGGTGGGGTCACACCTGGTAAGGCGACTTCAATACTTATAGACCCCTAACAAGCATCTTCCCCTGACCATAGTCACTGGTGTGGAAGAGGGGAAAGCCCAGGGATATCTGGGGAGCCAGATCCTCAAGGTGGCTGATTTCCCCTATTTAGAAGCCAGTTGGCAGGAAAATGGCAGTTTGTCTTTTCCTCATCTTCGTTCCAAATAAACAGTATTTTGAGGCCAAGTGGCAGAAAAATGACACTGTGTCCTTTCCTCATCTTTGCTCCAAATGAAATCTCCTTTAGCCTGTTTATTAAAACATTGGAAAAACTTAGACCCTGAAGGTTTGGGGGAAAAAGATCCTCATTTTCTACTGCACACAGGCTTGGCCTCAATATCATTTAGGCAATCAGGAGCACTGACCAGAAGGGGAAAGCATCAACTATACCATCCTACAGTTGGATTTATTCTGTAGGAGGGAGGGAAAATGGGCTGAAGTACTACATGTTCGGTTTTTCTTTTATTTAAGGGACCACCCAGAATGGCTCAAAGAATGTAGGCTAGCCCCACAAGTGGTGACTGCCCTTTGTAGAATGGACTCCCCCAAGTGGAAAATCCAAAGACACCAATGAACTCCACCTTCCCAAATTAATTCACCAGAGAAGAGGCCCCCTGAGACCCAGGTGCAACAGACCTCCAACAGCCCCAGAGGACCCTAATCTATACCCAAAATTAGAGGGCCTGTAGGCTACCTCAAATCCTGCCCCACGCTGCCTCCATATCTGAGAGGCATCAGGTGTAAGGGTGGGGACCTCCTTCGACCTCATCAAGGTATGTTTCCCATGTGAGCAATACTGGGGGGGGTGCAGAATTTGGGCCTGAATTTCTACATGTCCCTTTTTCCTTGAGTTCACTCAAGGAGCTTAAGAGGGATTTAGGGAGCTATAACAACAACCCCTCCCACTGTGTTCAGACCTTTCAACAGTTAACTCAGATTTATGATATGACTTGGAAGAACATTACGCTATTATTAAAACAACTCTCAGTTGTCTTGAGAGATGACAGATGATAGAGCAGGCCATGAAAGATGGGAATAATTACCAAATGACCCAATCTACTCTCAGGTGAACCCCCTGTAGCTTTTCTACAGAGGCTCAAGGATGCTATACTAATGTGGAGCCAGTATCACAGGAGGAGGAGATCATCCTTAAGGATAAATTTCTTATCCAAGCAGCCCCAGATACCCATAAAAAACTCCAAAAGCTGGTAGTTGAAGGGAGCTATGACCTGGACCAATTGGTCTGGATAGCCACAGCCATATTTTATAATAGGGAAATGAAGAGGAAAAAGAGAAAGGATAAATGACAGGAAGCACTGGTTATGGCCACATGGGTGACCTCCTCTGGAATAGGCCTTAACCCGCAGTCCTGCTTCCTACGTAGACAGGAAGGCCATTTCAGGAGAGAGTGCCCCTAGAGGCACAGGTCCTGAGGCCTCCCATCCAAGCTCCTGTGACCATAGTAAGAACTGAGGAGCCCTGGATCATAATCACAGTTGAACAGCACAAAATCAGCTCCCTGCTAGTAGGGCCATATCTTCTTCCCTGGTCCCAGGTCTTGAAATAGAGTCATTGTTCAGGGTATATTGGGTAAGTTCCTAGAGCGCTCCCCTTGCTTGCTCCTGGGACGATCACCACGTAGTTCCTGAGACTCCAACTCTGTTTGAACAAGATCTTCTCTCTCAACTAAAAGTTCAGCTCCTTTTGCCTATGGGAGAATATTTTTGTTCATCATTAGTTGAGTCACAGGTAGACCCAGCAGTTCAAACAGATGGACAACAGTTGGGAGAGCACAGATGGCAGCTCCAGCTCCAATCTGTCTCAAGGATCCATCTCAGTCACTCATTGAGACCTGAGGCTAGGGAAGGCCTTATCCCTTTATAAAGAGACTAAAAATGGGGGCTTCTCATTGAATGTTCTAGCCCTTATAACACTCCTATCTGGGGGATTAAGAAGGGAACTAACAAATAGAGGCTAATTCAGGGCCTCTGATTAATCAGTGGGGCAGTGGTCCCTCTATATCCTATGGTTTCTAACACTTACACACTGTTTGCCCAGACACCCCTGATACCATGACCTTCTCCTTTGTGGGACTTCGGAGCCTACCACTTCCTGGGCCATAGAGTTCCTTTTAACCTTTCTGGAAGATCAAGGCTATAAGGTGTCCAGGGAAAAGGCTCAATTGAGTCAGACTCAGGTTACCTACCTGGGCTAATTCTAACCAGAGGAACAAGGGCCCTAGGACCCTTCTCACTCCTGTATACCCTAAAACAACTAGGGGCCTTTCTGGGAGTGACAGGCTGTTGCAGGATGTAGATCCCAGGTTACACAGGTCTAGCTCAACCCTAATATCAGGTCTTCCAAGAGTTCTTCTAGTAAACAAGAAAGGAAGGATAGATTTGTGGTAATCAAATGTGTCTGTCATGGTACGTAGTGAATATGCAGTTTTAAATCTTTTTTATTTCATTTTGCTTTAATTTTTTTGAGGCACAGTCTCACTGACTGTGAGTTCAGACGGGACTTGAACTCCCTACCTAGACTAGGCTAATCTTAAACTCTTCATTCTCCTGCCGCAGTCTCCCAAGATGCAGCACCTCCACACCCATTTTGAATCATACTTTGTTTCTAACTTTTCATCACACTTTTTTTAACCTACGTTGTGCCTTACAACGTACAAAATATGTACAAAATATGCATTTTTAAAATCTAGATAATATTCCTTTAACAGATTGTACAAGTATTTAGCCATTCTTACAATGCTAGACATTCAGTTTGCTTATGTTTTCATTATAACACTTAAGAGTGTACTAACATAAAATTACATGTACATATTTCTGATAAGGTGCATAGAATACATTCCTAGAAGAGAAATTACCGTGTTGAGGCTGATACTAACAAACTTGTTTCCAAAAACATTATGAATTTACACTGCTATCATGTACTTATCAGAAGGAGTAATTCATCTTATCAGCCCTTGTCAACACTGAGTGTTACACATTTTAGTACTTCAAACTTGAGACATGAAAACATTTTCTGACCTTAATATATTTTTAATATTAGAGATGTTGAACTTTTCCTAAATACTTCTTGGCCAGATGTATTTCTTCTTAGATGAATTTTCTCATATCATATTTCCATTTCATTGTAGTTGGAAGCTATTTCTCTAATGAGATTTGACATATTGAGGATGTCAAACCCTGGTCATAGTTTTAACCAAAAATATCCCAAGTTTAATTGGCATTTCATTTGACAATGATTTCTTACTTTTTATGTTATTTTCTTATTCACTCATGTTTACTTTCATGTTTTTAAATTTATTCTTGTGTTTGTAAATTTTTAAGTGGCCCAGTATGTGGTCATTTGTTTATAACTGATCCATATGTGTTTGAAATATATTTATAATTATGTAATATAACATATGTAAATATATTTCTTATGAAAAGGTGCAATTTCATATTTCATTTTACAGTTGGTAGCCTCTATTTTTCATCCTTTACTTCACCATACACAGTAAACTAATATTATAACTACAATTTGATGTATGTCACATTTACTTTACATTTCTTTTATGTTATGGTGTAATGGTTGACACATGCAAGTTAAAAATTGCTTCCACTCTGTTATAAATTATAATTTTAGTCAATATAAAACTCCTTGCATTTTTTGTTTAATAGCCCCTTCAATATTTTCTGTGATTTAATTTGTAAATCTTCACTTTTCTTTAAATATTTTAATATTTTATCATTAAGATAACAAATCTTGATCATGACTTTAATCAACTTGTAGAATTAGGAGCTAAGTTATGGAGTATATTAACCCCTTTATATTTGTTATAGTAACTGATCAATTACATTCTTGAGCCAGGTGTGGTGGTGCACATCTATAATCCTGTCTATGAGGGAGGCATAGATAGAAGGATAAAAATCTGAAGATGGTCCTGGGCCATAGGTGAAAAATAAATAAGGCAAAAAAGGACTGAGGGCATGTTCAAGTGGTATAGCACCTGCTCAGCAAATGTGAGGTACTGAGTTCAAACCCCATTTTGCTCTGGTTATTTTGGAGAGGGAGTTGAACAAACTGTTTGCCCAGGTTGGCCTCAAACCACTATCCACCTGATTTCACTCTCCCAAGTAGCCAGGATTACAGGCATGAGCCACTGGCACCCAGTCTTATTGTTGGGGTTTTATTTCATACATTGTACTTTCTAAGATTCCTTGTCATTTCTATCATGCCTCATTTTTGTTTCATAGTCCTTTTCTTTTATATTCTGTCCTGTTTGGAAGGTAGAAATCATGTTTCTGATTCACTGATAGTCTGAATTTTATAAGTGCTCAAAAACTTGCATTTGATAATAAAGAACAGATATTAACTTTCAAATTCTTATAGGCATAATAGGATTTTTTAAACATTTTATTTCTATATGATAGTTGTACAGGGAATTTCATTGTGACATTTCCATGTATGCTATGCCCTGGTTTGGTTCACCCTACTGTTATTCTTCCTCCTCTACCCCTTCACCTTCTTAAAGTGACTTCAACAGGTTTCAGTGCTCCATATTCATATGTGTATAGAAAGCACATCAACCATATTCATCTGACTTTACCCTCTTCATTTACCCTCCCACACATTAACATGACCTGCTTTACCTTCCTGTCCTTCATTGTTTAAGTGTCTTCCTTGTTCAGTGAGAATTTTTCTGTGGTCTTTTACCTGAAAATATATTATACTTAAGTCAATCCAGCCCTCCTTCATTACTCTTTCTCACCGTTTCCCCCCATTGTGTGTTGTTCAGCAGTTTTACATGAACTTCATTGTGTCTTGTTTCTACACATCAACAGATGTGATGTATTTCATTATTCTCCACTTTCAATCATTCTTTTTCTCCTCCCTTAATCTCCTCTAACAGTCTCACATTTGAATAAATGCCTTGTATTTGCATTGGATCTCTCTTTCACATACGAGAGAAACGTGATTCTGAACCTGGCCAACTTCATTAAACGTGATGTTCTCCAGTTCCATCCATTTACATGCAAAAGACAAAGTTTCATTCTTTATAGATGAATAAAATTCCATTATACATATGCCACATTTTCTTAACCCATTCATCAGTTGTAGGGCATCTGGGCTATTTCCATAGCTCGGCTATAAACATGGGTGTGCAAATGTCTTTATTGTATCCTGACTTACGTGCCTTCGGATATATGCCTAGGAGTGGTATTGGTAGATCTCATAGTAGTTCTGTTTTTAGTTTTTTGAGGAGCCACCATACTGCTCTCCGCAGCAGTTGTCCTAATTTACATTCCCACCAATTGAGTTTGAGGAATCCTTTTTCCCTATCCTGGTCAGCATTTGCTGTTGTTTGTATTCTAGATGGTAGCCATTCTAACAAAGATGAAGTGGAATCTTGATGTGGTTTTGATTTACATTTCCTTTATAACCAGGAATGTTAAGCATTTCTTTATCCTTTTTGGCTATTTGTACTTCTTCCTTTGAAAAAGCTCTGTTTACTTCATTTGCTCATTTCTTCTTTGGATCATGGATTCTTTGAGAATTTAGTTTTTTTGAGATCTCTATAAATTCTGGTTATTAATCCTTGTCAGGTGTATAGCTGGCAAAGATTTTCTCCCATTCTTTGGGCTGCCACTTCAGTCTGGAAACTTGTTCCCTTTGCTTACAGAAGCTTTTTAGTTTCATATAGTCCCATTTGTCAACCCTTTCTCTTAATTGCTGAGCCACTTGAGTTCTGTTTAGGAAGTTATTTCCTATGTCTTTATGTTCCAGTGTATTCTCTAGTCTTTCTTGCACAAGTTTCAAAGTTTGAGACCTTATAAAAAGGTCTTTGACCCACTTTGATTTGATATTTGTACAGTGTGAAAGACATGGATCTAGTTTGTAGAATGCAGATATTCAAGTTTCCCACCAATATTTGCTGAAGAGGCTGTCTTTTCTCCATCATATGTTTTGGATGCCCTTGTCAAAAATAAGGTCGCTGAAGCTGCATGGATTCATATCTGGGTCTTTTACTCTGTTCTGTTGGTCTTCTTGTCTGTTTTTGTGCCAGTACCATGCTGTTTTTATTGCTATGGTGCTGTAACATAATTTAAAATCAGGCATTGTGATACCTCCTGCATTGCTTTTTTTGCTCAGCATTGTCTTGGCTATTTGAGGTCTTTTATGTTTCCAAATGAACTTTAGGGTTGAATTTTCAATCTCCATAACAGGAATTTTTGTGTACTCATTTTTATTTATTCCTTCCCTCCATTCCCAATAGTTGAGAACTTTCTCCCAAATAATATAAAGGCCCAACAGCAGGCTCCTGTACAACTGGAATGGCAGGTCCACTGGGATCATTCAATTTCCATGATTTACTCACTAAAATATCACTGATTATGGATTTAGGGTACAATAATACACCTAGAATAAAAGTCATCTTTGTTAAGTAGTAGTTTGAGCTTTAATAATACAGATTTGTAACCTGGTTATCAAGAAAATGTTAATTTCTGGATATGAGTTTGATGAAGGCTTTATCATCTTTAATCAATTCAGGTCTCATATCTCCTATAAGACAGAAGAGAAGCCAATCTTTTCTCTTAATACAATTTCAAGTACTGAAGGCATGAGCATCTATGACAATATCAACACTGATGTGGTACAAAATCACTAAGAGTACAATCTGTCCAGCATCTCCCTTAAAGTGTCCACCATCAGTAAGCAGAGTGCCAGGATGAAGGCATGGACAACACCAGCAAGAAAGCTTCTGATACAACAAAAAAAAATTGATTTTGACATTTAACCTCACCCACCAAGCTATCCTCACAAAACAGTTGGTTGAAATTATCTCTGAAGCTGCAGCTCTAAATTAATGAAAATCAAGTTCCATTCTCAGACAAGAGGTAGAGAAGGAAAATTCAGCAAGCTGATGCTGTGTTTAGCTGTACTGCTGTCTTTGTCAGAGAAACTTGGTCCAGTGTTTGCAAACAGCAGATGTTTGTAAATTACATTACAATAAGAAACTTAACAACAAGAAAAAAACCAAAAATTCCTCTATATATAGGTCATATGTTTTATTATTTTCTTTCATGCAAAAAACTCAAACTGTCAAAGTTGGAGTACATCTTTATTTTTCATTTACTTATTTATTGGCCATACTGGGGTTTGAAATAAGGGCCTCACACTTGCTAGACAGGTACTCTACTACTTGAGCCACTCTGCCAGCCCTGATTACACTTTAAATTGCTTGTTAGGTTATTTAATATGGCTGGCTGACCATTTTTTACATTAAAGGAGACTATCTTAGTGTTGCCCTCCAGTTTTTGCAAGGTGGGAGCAGTACTGGGGTTTGAACTCATGGCCTCATAGGCACTCTACCATTTGAGCCATGCCATACCCCTAGGCCTATTTTGCTTCAATTATTTTTCAAATAGGGTCTGGCATTTTTGCCTGAGGCTGCCCACCAATCTTCATTCTCTATCCTATGCCTCCCACATAGCTGGGATTATGAGTGTGAACCACAGTGCCTGGCCCCCCTTTATTTGCCCATTGACAGGAAGAACAACTTGACTTGGCAAGGAATTCTCTTTTTGTGTTTAAGGTAATAAATATTTAAGAAGATGCTTGTTTAAGAGAAAAATAAGCCTGATTATAGTTCACTTTATGAAACTGATTTATTTTGTGTTATGTGTTTCTCTTACTCCTTACAATGGAAAGCCTTGACAGAATCTGTCTAGTGGTGTCTCTCACTAGTTTTGTTCACTATGCCATACGTTTCATTTGAACTACAGAGTCAGGCCTTCTTTTAGTCAAGAACAACTTCTTCTGTATCACTGACAGCAATTCTTTCTATTCATAGAATATATGTTTATTCCTTTAGAACAACTGAAAATTTAGGCTTGACCTCGAATAGCTGTCTTCCACATCTGTCATTCTTTTTATCTTTGTGACTTTCTTCTTTATTCTTGGATAGTTCCATTTTTTAGTTTGTAATTAATACTATGAAATTTATTTGCATTACATCAATTCAGCACTCTAAGAGTTCCATGTCCATTTACTTGCATGGTTGAATTTTGGTTTCCTTGAACTGTTTTTTATTTAGCCAAGTTTCCTTTACATCAGTGACTCAATACTACCCTTTTATTGCATTGTGATTTCCTTTTATCACTATTACAAATAGACTCTTGGAACTTTTTGAGACCACTAAATTATGTTTTCAATAATTATTTCTTTGAGTGAAAAAAGGAACATCAATTTTTTTTGGCAGTACAGGGATTTTGAGCTTGAAATCCTGAACTTGCTAAGCAAGCACTCTACCATTTGTGTCACACCTCCAGACTTCTTTTTGCTTTAGGTATTTATCAAACAGGGTCTCACACTTTTTGGTCTTAGAATGCAATCATCCCATGTAGCTGGAATTACAGACATGCTTGACCATGCCTGACTTGTTCTTTGCCATAGGATCTCACTAACTTTTTTCCTGGGCTGGTTCTCAAACTGCAATCCTCCTATCTCTGCCTTCCTAGTCACTGGGATTACAGAAATGAACTCCTGTAAGAAGCACTGCTGTAACCATATAGTTTTCCTTAGAACCTATGGGGTCTTGGATTATATGTTATTACAGTATAATGTATTTTATAGAGCCTATAGTAACTTTTCAACTTCACAGAATTATCACTTATACATAATTCAGTTGTCTATTTTAAATGTTTAGTATAACGGATTTTGGTCATTGAATATAAGCCAGTCTCTTTACCACAATAAAAATGTAGAAAACTTATAGTGCTACAGTTAAGATGTTGAATGTCCCCGAAGCCCATGTGTGCAAGTCCTGGTCCCCAGGATGGCACTATTAGGAGGTGGTGGAACTTTTAAGAGGTTGGGCTTGGTGTGAGGTCTGTAGGTCACTGGATGTATGTCCATGAAGAGGGTAATGGGGCCCCAGCTGCTTTCTTTTGTTCTTTGCTTCCTTGCTAATGAGTGAACAGTTCCCACCCTGAAGTCAATGAGGTCAACCAATCATGGACTGAATCTCCAAAACTGTGAGCCAAAGTAAACCTTTCTCTTTATAAGTTGATTCCTTCAGGTATTTCTTATACAATAGAAAGCTGAGTAACATAAAGACCATCCTGAAATGTTTTCTCCCACTCCTCTTTTCTGTCTTCTTCACCCACTTTTGCCCCTAGCAAACCACAAATCTGATTCCTGTGTCTATATTTTTGTCTTTTCTGGAACTTAATGTAAACAAAATAATATGGTCTATGTGTTTTGTGTGTATTTGACTTGTAACACTTAGCATAATGTTCTGTGGAATTACTAATTTTCTTTTATGCCTTAATATTGAATCTTTTTATTGTTGAATAGTATTCTACAACTGACATTTTTTATCCATTTACAAGTTGATAAATGGTTGGGTTTCCAGTTTCAAGTCATTATACTACTACAATAGACATTCACACACAGGTCTTTTGTGTAGCTATATTTCCATTTCTCTTGTAAAGATATCTAGATGTGGAATAATGGGTGATAGAGTAAGTGTATTTTTAGCTATATAGAATATTCACTGCCATAACATTTTTTGAAGTGGTTGTACCATTTTGCAATGCCAATTAAATATAAGCATTCTAACATTCTTGCCAACATTCGGTAGGGTCGGTCTTCAAATTTTAACAATGATGTTGAGTATAAATTGATATTTCACTGTAATTTTATTTAACTCATGAAGCTGATCATCTTTTCATGCATATTCTTTAGCCATTGGTACATATCTTCTCCACAGTTTTTGTTCAATCATTTTGATCATCAAGTGGAGAGTTCTCGTATTCTGTATACAAGGCCAGAAAGTATTTGGTAATTGTTTCTCTAAGGCTGTGGTTTATCTTTTTCATTTTCTTTATTGTATCTTTCAAAGAGGAAAAGTAATTTTGATAAAGTCAGTTTTATTGTTTTATGCCTTGTAGTTTCTGTGAGCTTAAAAAAACTTACCTTAACTCAAAGTCACAAATAACTTCTCTTGCTGTTTATTTTAGAAGTTTTAGAGTTGTATTCCTTATGTTTAGGTCTATGACCTATTTCAAATTAATTTTTGTATAGTGTAAGGTGACAGTCACGTTTAATTTTTTTCCATATATATATCTGGCTATTCTAGCACCTTCCCTAAATTACCTTAACATTTCTTATACAAATCAACAGGCTCTATGTGTGTGATTTTTTTCTATATTCTCTTTCACTGTATGTCTACTTTTAGCCAAGTGTCTCATTCCTTCAGAGTAAATCTTTACATCAGGTAGTATAAGTCCTCCAATCTATTTCTTATCTTTCTAAATTATTTATACTATTATAGCTATTTGATTCTCTACTAAAATTTTAAAATGACTTTTTCAATTTCTGCAAAATAGGTAGGTTTTGATGAAAATTATGTTAAATCCACATATTAATTTGAAATAAATTATGTAATCATAATGAGTTTTCCAGTTCATGAATATACCATTCCCTTTATTTGTATATGACATACCATTCCTTTTACTTGTACTTTCTTTAAATTTATTTTGCCATATTTTAAGTTCTCCCTGAATGTTTTATTGAAGTATATTAGTTTATAGGCTACTGTAAATTGAGGCAATTTACTTCATTTTTTAAAATTGTTCATTTCTTATATATACAAATACACTTGTTTTGTATCTTCAATCTTGATAAACTTGTTGCTTATTCTAATCTCTATTTATAGATACTACAGGTTTTCAATGTATGTAAACATTCAATTGAAAATACAGTTTTGCTTTTTCCCTCCAATGTTATCCACTTTATTTCTTTTTCTTATCCCACGAACTCAGTCTTCCAGCATAATGTTGAATAGAGGAGAAAAATCAGACATTTTTACCTTGCTTTTGCTGTTAGGTAGAATGCACTGAACTTTTAATCATTGTTAGCTATAGTTTTTTTCATAAATGTCTGTAATCAGATTGAGAAAGTTCTCTTTTATTGCTTGTTTAAGAAAGTTTTTATATAAATGAGTGTTGTCAAATGGTTTTCCTGCATTTATTGGAATAATTATGTTAATTTTTGCCATTACTCTATCAATGGGATGAATTACATGACTGATGTTTTAAAGTTAAACCAATATTTCAATATCAAGATTATATACCAGATGGTCATAATGTATTATCTTTATTTATTTCTGTTCACTTTTGACAATATTCTAAGGGCTTTGAATTTATTATTAAAAGTTATTGCTATATATTGTTTCTAATTATATATTTTTCTAGGTTTATTAAAAGGGAATATTTACCTCATGGAAAGATTTGGGAAGTGTTCCCTTTCTTTTATTCTCTGAAAGGGTGTTTTGAGAATTTCAGCATTGTTTTCGCTAAAATATTTCATAGATTTAACCAATGAGGTCATCTGAGTCTGAAGTTGTTCAGGTAGCTATGACTTCAAATTTTTAAATTGATACTCTTTAGATTTTCTGTTTATTTGGGGATCCATTTCGGTAATACATCCTTCAAGAAATGTTTCCCTTTCTTAAGGTGGTATAATTTATTCATATAAATTTATTTATAGTATTCTATTTAAATATTCGTTGAATCTATAGTGATGCCCTCTCTTAAATTACTGACCATAAAATTTAAGCTTTCTATTATTTTGTCTTTTCAATTTAGGTAGAGGTATATCTTTTTAAAATATTTTTATGATTTCATTTCAACTTATTTTTTACAAGAATTGGGATAATTAAATATCTTTCTGAGTGATACAATTTTTATTCCAATAATTTACAATTGTTTCTTTTATATATACTTCCCAACATTTGACTTCATCTGGTTTCTTAAAATATTTTGACAGTGTGCCTAATAATGGCATCTTATTGTGATTATGAATTAGAATTCCCTAATTATGAATGAGTGAGCATTATGCTTTTTATTTACTTACTGCTTGGTTTGCCTTATTTTTGAACTGCCTTTTTAATATTTTCCTTGTTTTTGTCTTTACAGTTTCTTTCATATTCAAGTGCAGAATGCTTTATTGATTTTTTAGAAAATAGGCTTTTGAGAGTAGTGCATGTTCTTTGTTCTAGTTTGTAACTTATTCTTTTTCACTCTGTTTTGAAATTTTTTGATAGTTTATCTGAATTTTATTACAATTGAATTTTTAAAAATAATTCAGGTAATTGATTTTTTAAAATCTTCATTTCTTGTAGAAGAATTTATAACTTAAAACTGTAAGTTTTCTTTCAGGTTTTCTTTTAGCTACATTCTATCTGCTTTTACCCCTATATAAATAGTATTCAAATACCTGGGATTTTCTAGATTATCTTATTGTTAATGACTTCTAGTCTTATTAGGGGATATATTCTGTTTTATTTCAATCTGCTTAGACTAATTAAGTCTTTCTTCATTAACTAATGACCAGCATGTTCTGGTCATATTTCTCATATCTTAAGGTTCTCCTGAGAAACAGAACCAACAGGGTATGTGCATACACACAAACAGAGATTTTTCTGAGGAATTGGCTCCTATGCCTGTGGAGGCTCAATATGTTTAAAATACCCAAGGTAGATTAGCAGAAAAGAGGTAGACCCAGGTAAGAGGAATGTTTTGAATTCCAAGCCAGTCTACTGTCAGAGTTCCTTCTTGCTTAGGGGAAGCCAGTCTGTTCTGTTAAGGCTTTCAGTTAAGAGGCCAAACCACATGGAGTTATTCTGCTTTACTCAAAATCCACTGATTTAAATGTTGATTTTTTTAACAAAACACCTTCACAGAAACATCCAGAATAATATTTGACCAAATACCTGGACAATGATCCAGTTGATTGATACATAAAATTTACCATTGCAAACCAATGGGGGTCTGCATTTGGGGGTTTAATGTTTTATAAATAACAACTAAGTTAAGTTTTTGATAGTTCAGATCTTTCAAGACTTCATGGATTTTTTTTTCCCCAATGGTGCCATTGCGGAGAGACACATTTTAAAATCCCTAAATAAACTTACAAAAATTTTGCCTCATGTTTATGATTATTACGTCCTCTTGAAGAATTGATCTATTACTATTATATATTTTCCTTTTACTCTCTACCTCTGTATTTTTATCTTGGTAGAAATAAAAATATAGAGATTTGGGCCTTTAAATGCTTACTGATTACATGATATCTTTCCCATCCATTTAATTTCAATTTACCTGTAATTCATATGTAAAATAAATATTTCCTATAAATAGGACAGTCTCGGCTTTTAATCCATTCTGACAGTCTCTGCCTCTTACATGGAGTGCTTTAATTCATTAATGTTTGATATAATTATTGATATATTTAATTTTTTGAAGTCCTACTAATCTCCTTTGTGGGGTATTTTGTTTTGTTTTGTTTGTTTCTGTATTTGTTTTATTTCTCTTTATTCTTTTCCTGCCTTTATATTTTGGGTTAATATAAGAAATTTACAACTTTTACAATCTGATATTTTTAGAATTCCATTTTAATTTTCTTATTAGATTTTCAGTATTTTTTATTAGCTTTTAGCATTTTCTCTAGTTTATCATTTTTATCTTTAACTTTCTAAGTCTATATTTAATATATTATCCCTTTTCACGAACTACTTTAAAATCTGTTATTTTATAACTGTCTTTTAGGTTAGATTATGATATGTTTGGCATATAGATAAATTAAAATTTCTACAAGGACAGATAAATGTGTGTGTTTGCATATAGAATTTTTATGTTAAGCAGTTACAAGCATTGCAAAGACACTCAGAGGGGAAATCTTCAATTTTTTTAACTTACTCATTAGCTATTATTTATAATCTTCTTCTTTCTGGGGATCCAGATTCCCATAATGTATCATTTTCTTTCACACTGGAAACCTTCCTTTAATATTTCTTGTACTGTAGATCTACTAGCAACAAATTCTTTTTGTTTCCTTTTTCTGAAAATGCCTTTATGTTGTCTTTAATCTTGACTGATATAATGACCTGATATAGATTTCCAGATTGGCAATTGATATTACTTTAGCATTTTAAACATATTGTTATACTCTATCCTGACTTCCATGGTTTATGATGTAAAGTTAGCCACTAATAAATTTATCTATCCCTTATAAGTAATGCATTTTTTTCTACTTTCTGATCTCAGAATTTGCTCCTCAACTTAGTTTTTCTCCCTTATATTTCTTTTCTGTTGAGTAAGTAATGATAAAATTTTTCTATGAAAGACCAGATAGTAATTATTTTAGGCTTTGTGGAATAGTATGGTTGCTACCACATGTGCTTTTTTGTTGGTAATATTTTGTTTTATTTTCATAATCCTTTTAAAATTGGGAAAAAATCCTAGATGGTAAGTCAAACAAAAAATACTCTGTGAGATAAATTTGGCTGACACTGAAGTTTACCTACACTGGCTCTTGAGAATTTGTTTCCTTCTCCTGGTTCTTCATATGTAGGGTATTTGGACTCTATCCTAAACATCTTGAATGCTAAGCTGTGGAGAATCTGGGTCTTTGTTTTTCCCTGATGGTGCTGGTTCTTTTCTTTAGTAGGTCATTATCTAGGATGAACATGAACCACAAAATACATTTCTTAAGCAATCAGTGCAATCTTAGTTCATTTTTATCTTTACCTCATATTCTTTGAATCTATTAAACAATATTTGGCAACCCATACCTGGTTCTTCCTTTTCTGTGCTCTCATTCTCTTCAGTGACCTATTTCCCTGGCCTAACTTTTTGTTCCCTACATCATAATAATTCAGGCAATTTTTTTTTTGTTTAGACAATCCTATCCCCCATAAGTTCTGTGCCTCTTCAAATGTGCTTAACTCTAATTAAAAACTATGAAAACAGTAACTTGCTTCTTACAACTCCCTTCCTCTTAGTGTGTGTTCCCGGTTGACTTCCAGTGCCTCCAGTAACTGCTTTTTAAATTATATACATTCTTCACAGTTATTTTCTGTGAGGGATTCATTCAATGAATGAATGAATTCTAATGATCTTAGACTCATTATCATCAGCAGATTTCAACCTACTCTCTCAATCATGACTATTGTTCCATTAATCTTTAAATGAGAAGAAATCTGTCTACATCTGGCATTCGCTAAAAAAGTGAGTCTAATATTCTTAGGCCTTTTCTTATTATCTATTTAGGTTCTTGAAGCATATTACTCTCATATCCAATTAAGAAATTTGTTGAAGTATACAGTTCTTGGCTCAATGCCTACTAGCCATTGATTCAAAGTCTCCTGTCCTACTGCCCACACAAATGTACCAGTCACTGCTCACATACTATAGTTGTGAAAATGCTGATGCTTCCTGCAACATTTTATGTTTTTGTCCCTGTTCATAATTCTTTTCTCATTTTCTACGAAGCTATAATGCAACATTGTTTTAAAACCCCTATATATATGCTACATTGGGGCATAAAATTTTTGGTTCGCTATGGTTGTGAATAAAGGTGAAGTGATAGTTTCGAAAACATTGCCAATGCAACCATAGAAAACATCCCTTGTCCTAATCAATCAAACCCCTGTACACCAGAACAAGAGGTGACTCTAATGATCTGTCCACACTTTTTAAGTAACAGTCTTATTGTAGTTTAGTTATTATTATTATTATTATTGTACTAGTGTTTGAAATCAGGGCCTTGCACTTACTAGATAGGCACTCTATCACTTGAACAACTCCACCAACCTTGTTCTGGCTTAGAAGATGAAGTGTGTAACATGGAACCAAAACACAGACTTCATAATCCATACTAGTTAAGTTCATTTTCTGTTGTTAATAACACAATACAACAGTCTGCATAAATTCTAAAGATGGTAATTATGGCCCAAAGTTCTGTTGTGAAGCACTCGCATCACAATATAAGACACATACTGTTTCATTCATCAAGAAAGACTTGCTAGGAGGGTGAATGAAGGAGATTAAGTTGAGAGTATGTAGTTGATGGATCTCATATACTTACATGAAATAGAATAAAGAAACCTATTGCAATTGTTTTAAGTGGGACAGAAGGGGTTTAAGGGGGATATCTAACCAATTTACAACATAAACTTATTTTGAATTGTCACAATGAATCCCCCCTACACAATGATTATAACCTAATAAAATTTTTATTAAAAAGAAAGACTTGAGTTTTTTCCAAGATAGCGACTAGAGGGAGGAAGCAGATAGTGTGTGTTCCTTAAAGTAAAAATTTTCCTGAGATGCTGGAGACACACCAGACAGGAAAAACCACCAAGAAGAGGCAAAACTTTGACACCTTCACACGCCCAGCCTGCACATAGCTCCCCCACATCACGGAATATGGAGAAACCAGGAGGGGTCCCGCACCACCAGGCACCAGTTCCTAACCCACTTGGCAGACCCACAGGTGAGCAGTAAGTGGCATGTGGTTCTCCCACAGCCACCCCCAAGAAAAATCAGCATAGTCCCCTGGACAGACTGATCCCTGCCCCGCCAAAAAAAAAAAAAACAAAAAACTGAATAATAAACAAGCAACTGAAAAACAGAACACGTAGCAAAGAGGACTGGGCACCCTGAGCTCTGGAGTAAGGGGGAGAGCTGCTTCCTCCTGTGGCACGCTCTGCCCCAGAGTGGGGGAGGAACACTTCCCCAAGCAAACTCTAAATAAACAAGCCTGCAGGAGAAGGTGGGTGTGGCATAACCCCACCCCCCAGCATGCTTGGAGAGGGGAAGGCATCCAACAGAGACTGACATGAGATGCTCTGCTGGAGAGTTGGGGAGAGGTACTTCCCCATGTGAACTGTAAATAAACAAGGACTGCAATTGCAACAGGCTGGTAGGGCCATACACTGGTGAAAAGAAAAGGGGCATGCATTCAGAAGAACCTTAAGTAAACAAAGCCAGCTGGACTAGGTGAGTGTGATGACTCATCCCTGAGAACTATAGTAAATAAAGCCTGAAGCAGCAGCCAGCTACACCACACCCTCAAACAGAGCAGATAAAGGCTCACTAAGCTGTCTCCAGATCCAATCACCTGGCAGATAACCACAGGGCTACTGATTAAATACCAACAGCAACACTGGATGCTGAAGGAACAACATCACAACTACTGAGATGGAAATGGCATGGTTTCTGAACCTGAAACTTTTATTCTTTATAGTTTTAGATACCTTATTTTTTTTTCTTTGATGTGACAACAGAACTACTACTCAAACACCAACTGGATGCTGAAGAAGTAACACCAGAAACAGAACTATTAAGGCTAAAACTCTATTGCATTTGAACCCAAGTTTCTTTTTTTTTTTTCCTCTTTCTCTATCTCTCTAATGCTTGTTTAGCTTACTGCTGATTAGTACACTATCTCTCCCTGTTTATTTCTTTGGCTCTGTATCTTTTTTTCCTTCTCCTTTTTTTTCCCTTACATTCTTTGCTTTCTTTCTCCTCTTACCATTCCACTCTAGATACCATCATTTTTACTATTACTAGATAGACAATTCTAAATTGCACACAGTAAAGGACAGTAACAGCAGCAAGTGGAATGATGGGAAGATGGAAAAAAGATGGAAACCATTTTCCCCCCAATAATAAATTAGTACAGGAACCAGAGGCAAATGAAAAAAAACAGAAGCCCAGATCCAGAATCGAATGAAACAAAGGTAAACTATGACAAAGAATCCAAAAAAGCCCACAAGAACACTCTGAAAGAAGAAATCCTGCAAGTAATCAATGAGAACTTGATAGAGAAGATACTGGATATGGTCAACCAAAATGTACAGGAGACACTCAAGAAATTGCAAGACAACAAAAATAGAGAATTTGACAAAGCACTGTATAAACACCAAAGTGAAACAAAGAACACCATAAATAGGGAGATAAATGAACTCAGGATGAAAATAGACAATATTAAAGAGGAAGTGACCCAGGATGTAGAAAATCTCAGAAAAACAAATGAAACAGAAATGCAAAACAAAATGGAAAGCCAATCCAGCAGACTAGACTAAGCAGAAGACAGAATCTCAGAACTCAAAGATGAAATGGTAATTAAAGGAAAAACTGAAGAACTACTAGTTAGACAGCTCAAGACCTCTGAAAGGAAAATGCAAGAATTCAACAACTCCATCAAAAGACCAAACCTGAGAATCATGGGCGTTGAAGAAGGAGAAGAGGTGTAAACAAAAGGAATTTGCAATATATTTAACAAAATAATAACAGAAAATATCTCAAATCTAGAGAAAACTATGCCCATACAGGTACGGGAAGCCTCCAGGACACCAAACAGACTTGACCAAAATAGAACTACCCCACAACATATTATCATTAAAACAACAAGCACAGAGTATAGAGAAAGAATACTGAAGGCTGTAAGAGGGAACAAACAAGTAACTTACAAAGGCAAACCCATCAAAATCACAGCAGATTTCTCACAGAAACATTAAAAGCAAGAAGAGCATGGGGTGAGGTTTTCTGGGCACTGAATGAAAATAACTTCAACCCTAGGATACTCTACCCAGCAAAACTATCATTCAAGATAGATGGAGCAATAAAAGTCTTCCATGATAAGCAGGAACTAAAGCAATATATGACCACAAAATCACCTCTACAAAAGATTATTCAGAGATTCTACACACAGAAAGTGAAAGCTAACATAACCATGAAAGGACAGACAGTACCAAACCACAGGAGAAGAAAAGGCAAGAGAGTAGAGAGTAATATAGATTTAGCTACACACAGTCAACTCCTTAAACAACTGAGACAACTAAATGACAGGAATCACCACATACCTATCAATACTAACACTCAATGTTAAGGGACTTAATTCCCCCATCAAAAGACACTGTTTGACAAACTGGATTAAAAAGGAAGATCCAACAATTTGTTGCTTACAGGAGACCCATCTCATTTATAAAAATAAGCATAGGCTTAGGGTGAAAGGCTGGAAGATTTACCAAGTCAATGGCCCCTGAAAACAGGCAGGAGTAGCAATACTTATCACAGACAAAGTAGACTTCAAATCTACACTGATAAAATGAGACAAAGAAGTACATTCCATACCAATAAAAGGGGAAATACATCAAAAGGAAATATCAATTATCAACCTATATGCACCCAATGTCAATGCACCCAATTTCATCACACATACCCTCAAGGACTTAAAAACATATATAAATTCCAACACAGTGGTAGTGGGAGACTTTAATACCTCCCCATCACCAATAGTTGGGTCATAAAAAAAAATCAATAAAGAAATCCTAGACCTAAAACATACCATAGAGCAAATGGACCTAGTTGATGTCTTTAGAACATTTCATCCAACTTCTACACAATATGCATTTTTCTCGGCAACTCATGGAACCTTCTCCAAAAGTGATCAAATCCTAGGCACAAAGCAAGCCTCAGCAAATATAAGAAAATAGAAATAATACAATGCATTGTATCTGATCATAATGTATTAAAACTAGAACTCAACAACAAAAGTAATAATAAAAACATGCAAGCAGCTAGAAACTGAACAACACATTGCTCAATAGCCAATGGGTCATCAATGAAATAAAAGAGGAAATTAAAAGTTTCTTGGAAGTCAATGAAAATGAAAAAACAACCTACCAGAATCTATAGGACACAGCAAAGGCAGTCCTGAGAGGAAAGTTTATAGCCATGAGTGCATACATTAAAAAGACAGAAAGATCTCAAATCAATGACCTAATGTTACATCTCAAACTCCTGGAAAAACGAGACCAATCAAATCCCAAAATAAACAGAAGGAGAGAAATAATAAAAACAAGAGCTGAAATCAATGAAATAGAAAAAAACAAACAAACAAAAAAACATACAGAGAATTAATGAAACAAAAAGTTGGTTTTTTGAAAAAATAAACAAGATCAACAGACCTCTGGCAAATCTGATTAAAATGAGAAGAAAAAACTTAAATTAGTAAAATCAGGAATGCAAAAGGGGAGATAACAACAAACACCATGGAAGTCCAGGAAATCATCAGACACTATGTTGAGAACCTATATGCAAATAAATTTGAAAATCTTGAAGAAATGGACAGATTTCTAGATACTTATGATCATCCAAAACTGAACCAGAGGACATTAATCACCTGAATAGAATGAATGAAATGAAATTGAAGCAGCAATCGAGAGTCTCCCAAAAAAGAAAAGCTCAGGACGTGATGGATTCTCTGCTGAATTCTATCAGACTTTTAAAGAAGAACTAATACCAACCCTCCTTAAACTTACCACAAAATAAAAAGGGAAGGAAAACTGCCTAATACATTTTATGAAGCCACTATTACACTTATCCCAAAACCAGGCAAAGACACCTCCAAAAAGGAGACCTATAGGCCAATCTCCTTAATGAATATGGATGCAAAAATCCTCAATAAAATAATGGCAAACAGAATTCAACAACACATCAAAAAGATCATTCACCACAACCAAGTAGGCTTCATCCCAGGAATGCAGAGGTGGTTCAACATATGCAAATCAGTAAATGTAATACACCACATTAACAGAAGCAAAGACAAAAACCACTTGATCATCTCAATAGATGCAGAAAAACCCTTAGATAAGATCCAACACCATTTCATGATAAAAGCTCTAAGAAAACTAGGAATAGAAGGAAAGTACCTCAACATTATAAAAGCTATATATGACAAACCAACAACCAACATTATACTCAATGGGGAAAAACTGAAACCATTTCCTCTAAAATCAGGAATGAAACAAGGATGCCCACTATCCCCACTCCTATTCACATAGTATTGGAATTTCTAGCCAGAGCAATAAGGCAAGAAGAAGAAATAAAAGGAATGCAAATAGGTAAAGAAACTGTCAAAATATCCCTATTTGCAGATGATATGATCCTATACCTTAAAGACCCAAAAAACTCTATCCAAACACTCCTAGACACCATCAACAGCTATAGCAAGGTGGCAGGATACAAAATCAACTTACAAAAATCATTAGCTTTTCTATACACTATTAATGAACAAACTGAGAAAGAATATATGAAAACAATTCCATTTACAATAGCCTCAGAAAAATCAAATACCTGGAGTAAGCTTAACAAAGGATGTGAATGACTGCTACAAGGAAAACTATAAACTGAAAAAAACAGATCAGGAAGATTATAGAAAATGGAGAGATCTCCCATGCTTATGGATTAGTAGAATCAACATAGTAAAAACAGCTATACTCCCAAAAGCAATCTACATGTTTAATGCAATTCCCATCAAAATCCCAATGACATTCATCAAACAGATTGAAAAATCTACCATTAAATTTATTTGGAAACACAAGAGACCATGAATAGCCAAGGCAATACTCAGCAAAAAGAACAATGCTGGAATAAAGGAATTGCAAATTAAAACCACGCTAAGATTCCACCTCACCCCTGTTAGAATAGCCATCATCAGCAACACCACCAACAACAGGTGTTGGCGAGGATGCGGGGAAAAAGGAACCCTCTTACACTGTTGGTGGGAATGTAGACTAGTACAACCACTCTGGAAAAAAATTTCGAGGCTACTTAAAAAGCTAGACATCGATCTACCATTTGATCCAGTAATACCACTCTTGGGGATATACCCAAAAGACTGTTACTCCAGAGGCACCTGCACACCCATGTTTATTGCAACACGATTCACAATAGCCAAGTTATGGAAACAGCCAAGATGCCCCACCAGTGACGAATGGATTAAGAAAATGTGGTATCTATACACAATGGAATTCTATGCAGCCATGAAGAAGAACAAAATGTTATCATTCGCTGGTAAATGGATGGAATTGGAGAATATCATTCTGAGTGAGGTTAGCCTGGCCCAAAAGACCAAAAATCGTATGTTCTCCCTCATATGTGGACATTAGATCAAGGGTAAACACAACAAGGGGATTGGACTATGAGCACATGATAAAAGCGAGAGCACACAAGGGAGGGGTGAGGATAGGTAAGACACCTAAAAAATTAGCTAGCATTTGTTGCCCTCAACGCAGAGAAACTAAAGCAGATACCTTAAAAGCAACTGAGGCCAATAGGAAAAGGGGACCAGGAACTAGAGAAAAGGTTAGTTCAAGAAGAATTAACCTAGAAGGTAACACCCACGCACAGGAAATCAATGTGAGTCAATGCCCTGTATAGCTATCCTTATCTCAACCAGCAAAAATCCCTGTTCCTTCCTATTATTGCTTATACTCTCTCTACAACAAAATTAGAAATAAGGGCAAAATAGTTTCTGCTGGGTATTGGGGGGGAGAGGGAAGGGGTGGAGTGGGTGGTAAGGGAGGGGGTGGGGGCAGGGTGGAGAAATGAACCAAGCCTTGTATGCACATATGAATAATAAAAGAAAAAGGAAAAAAAATTAAAAAAAAAAAAGAACAATGCTGGAGGTATCACGATACCCAACTACAAAATATACTACAAGCAATAGCAATAAAAACAGCATGGTGCTGGCACAAAAACAGACATGAAGACCAGTGGAACAGAATAGAGGTCCTGGATATGAAGCCACGCAACTATACCCAACTTATTTTTGACAAAGGGGCTAAAAATATATGATGGAGAAAAGACAGCCTCTTCAACAAAAACTGTGGGGAAAACTGGTTAGCAGTCTGCAAAAAACTGAAACTAGATCCATGTTTACCACCCTGTACTAGTATTAACTCAAAATGGATCAAGGACCTTAATATCGGACCCCAAACTCTAAAGTTGATACAGGCAAGAGTAGGAAATACTTTGGAACTAATAGGTATAGGCAAGCACTTTCTCAATGGAACCCCAGGAGCTCAGCAACTAAGAAAAAACATAGACAAATGGAACCATATAACACTAAAAAGCTACTGCTCAACAAAAGAAATGGTCTCTAAACTGAAGAGACCACCCACTGAGTGGGAGAAAATATTTGCCAGCTACACATAAAACAAAGGACTGATACCCAGAATATACAGGGAACTCAAAAAACTAAACTCTCCCAAAATTAACAAACCAATAAAGAAATGGGCAAGTGAACTAAACAGAACGTTCTCAAAAGAAGAAATTCCAATGGCCAAAAAAACATATGAAAAAATGCTCACCATTTCTGGCCATAAAGGAAATGCAAATCAAAACTACACTAACACTCCACCTCACCCCTGTTAGAATAGCCATAATTAGAAACACCACCAACAACAGGTGTTGGTGAGGATGTATAGAAAAAAGAACACTTATGGACTGCTGGTGGGAATGTAAGCTAGTACAACCACTCTGGAAAAACATTTGGAGGCTTCGTAAAAATCTAAACACAGACCTGCCATTTGATCCAGCAATACCACTCTTGGGAATATACCCAAAGGAATGGGACACAGATTGCTCCAGAGGCACTTGCACACCCATGTTTATTGCAGCACTATTCACAATAGCCAAGTTATGGAAATAGCCAAGATGCCCCACTACTGATGAATGGGTTAAGAAAATGTGGTATTTCTACACAATTATCAGTTGACATTATCAGTTGAACTGTAAATATAAAATGCTTCTTCCAATCATCATAGAGATTAAGTTTCTAAAGTTTATCTGAACACCATACAGAAACTTGTTTTGGGGAATTTGATAGTTATTGATGTACATCTGTAAAACTGATGACAGACATAACTCATCATTCCCCAGAAACCTTTTTTGATTACAGTATCTAACATTTTGCCTCCTCTTTTTTGGTTTTGCTGGTTATAAAGGTTTGGATTGGAGAGGGCTCACTGGATCCCAATCCTTGGAGCTGGATCATTGGATTCAAATCATAATGTGGATAGGATAGGGAGGATGAATTACAAGGATTCATGGAGCAGGATCAGATTACCAGGAACATAGGAGTGGATTCCTGCCCCAACCAAACCGCATTCGTGTGGATTTTTTTTTTTATTCAACTTAATTGGCTATTCCAAAGATTTTTTTTTCCTATTTTTGACGATTGGAGCCCTTAAGATGCATGATGGAATTGTATTTTGCATTTTTTGGTAAAAGGAGCAAAGCAAGGACCTGGAGATAATACACTGGAGCAATCTCCTTGGAAGGATTCAGCACGAGTAGATGGTAAACATTTAAAGGGGAAAGGGGGGGGTTGTTTAAAATAGTAAATCAGTAAGTCACTTCTAAATTTGAAACAAAATTGGAGTTGAAGAATAAGTAGGTTTCCAATTGGCTATTGCCATTTTTCTTTGAAAAAATAAACATTTTTTTTAAAAACTAAAAAAAAAAGAAAAAAGAAAAAAAATATGGTATTTCTAAGGGGATAGGACTTTGATCACATGATAAGGTGAGAGCACACAAAGGAGGTATGAGGATAGGCAAGAAATTCCAAAAAAAGAAAAAGATAGCATTCGATGTCTTCAATGCAAATGAACTAATGCAGAAACTTTAAAGCAACAGAGGCCAATAGGAGAAGGGACTAGGTACTAGAGAAAAGGTTAGTTTGTGAACAATTTAGAAAGTAACATATATGTACATGAAAGCAAAACCAGGAATCTCTTTATATAGCTATCCTTACCTCAACTAGCAAAAACCCCTGGTCCTCCTTATTAATGTTCATACTCTCTCTTCAACAAAATTAGAGATAAGGGGAAAACAGTTCCTGCTTGGAAGTGAGGGAGTAGGGGTTCAGGGGAAGGGGGAGTAATGACCCAATCATTGTATGCACATATGAATAAAGGAAGTTTTTTAAAATGCTAAAAAAAAAAAAAGACTTGCTACAAAACAAAATTGTCATCTGAGTGAGCAATGATTGGTAATGGATTTATTTACCTACCTTCAGTACAACAGATTTTTTTTTTGTGCAATTGGAACTGACAAAAAAGCATGATCAGACTTCAACTTATTCTAATGAAAGCTAGGACTCCACACTCAATAATCCAGTAACTTACTGTTGTAAGTTAGGTTGACTCTGAGAAGGACTCATTCATGAGATTTAGTAGAATACTTATGTGTAAAAATATTTGAATTCCTACTGTGATCACTATGGATTTATAATTAAGATACATCAGCAAGCAAAACAAAAATCCTTGTCATCATAGAGCTCTTATTAAATGGGGGGACAGGTTACATATAACAAACTATAGACATAGTGAAAAAGTACATTATACAATATCTTAGAAGGCAATAATTTTCTGGACAAATTTTAAAAGAGCAAAGTTGGTGGTAAAGAATAAGAGCAATGGTAAAAACGAGTTTTAATTGTAAATACAATTTGACAATTGAACAAAACCTTTAAGAAGATGATGAAGTCAGCCATATGAATACCTTAAGCGGACATATTCTTTAAATATTTCAAAAAGTCTCAGAGGCTTGGATCCCTGGAGAAAAGAAAGTGAGATGAGGACTAGAGGAGAGGTGACAGGAAACCAGATCACAAAGGACATTGGAGGACTTGGGCTTTTACTGTGAGTGAAATAGAAGATTTTGAAGCAAAGGACTTAGATTATAGCTCATATTAAAGGCTTGCTATAGTTGCTAGGTGGAATATAGCTTGGAGCATAGTGAGGACATGTTAGGATGCTTTTTCAATAGTCCAGGGAAGAAATAATGTATCATATCAGAGTCAGAGAAGCAGAACTGGCGTGTTGTTGGATCAGGAATATATTTTGAAGACTGAGTTAATAAGATTTCCAGATGTTTCTTGTGTAGATATAAAAGAGAAGAGTCAAGATGAATTCAATGGATTTACACTCAATAAGAAGATAGATGAGATAGAGAAGAAGAGCATGAAGAAATTTGGGGATGGAAAGAGAGGATTATAAAATAAGTTTTTAGAGATTAAAATGGAATTTTCAAGTGGCGAATTAGATATATAGGTCTGGAGTTCAAAAGAGACCTGGATTTGAGATAGAAATGTAGGAGTCATATGTATATAGAATACATTTAATGTCATGGAAATAAAACTATTTCATGAAGCTGCCCAGAAATCAAAAACAGGATTTTAATATTTTCAATTTCCTACTCAAACCACTTCAAACATATCCTACAGAGAAATTCTGCTAGTTTACAGGTTCTTTGGGTCTTGGCACTGGTACCAGCTCAGATGCACCTGCTGGTGCTGACGGGTTGGCAGGTACATATCACCAGCTATCAGGAAGTCATGGAGATGGCAGATTTGGCTCTGAGTACCTGAAGCAATTATACTCACCCCAGTCCTGGCAGCTCCTCCTGAATAAAGGCAGGGGGTTTGCCAGGTTCCCACCTTGATGGTGTGAATACATAACTGTGTGTCATTTAATGAGGATGGTGCACTCCAAAAATATTTTATCTTGTCAAAAATATTATAACCAAAAGGAAAAATAATACTGAGAAGTGAGAGAGTCCATTCAAGTAAGTTGAGTAAAGGAGTCACATGCCCCTTGAATAAATACTAATTATTAAAGATTAAATATTTTCCCCAAAACAATAAAACAAGTATCTTGATATCAGGGAAAACAACAGACAAGGAAAAAGATGATTTAAAGGCTAGCAAAGTTTGGATGAGGTTGATCTTCAGGAAAAATTAAAATAATGTTGGCATCATCCACATGGACTTGCTGGACTTAATGAATTCAGGTATTTGTTGCAAAAAGGAGTAAACCAAAAGCAAGTGGAACGGAGGTTGAAAGCACTAACCTGTCCCCTGGGTAGTCCTAGAATCATTAGCCCAAAGTCCAATACCCAGTGTTAAAAGAAGTGCACAGAACCAGGGCTTACTTCAGCCTGGATTAAGATGGCTTCTATCAAGAAGTCTCTGAATTAGCTGTGCCCACCATGTTCACCACTATGAACATGGTCAGAAAAGCATGAAAAGTACTGGGAATAAGCTCTAAGAGTCAACCAATTGCCAGAAGATAAGAATACTGCTTAAATACAACATTAAGAGCATGAGACTCAAAAATGTACTCTGTGATCCATGTGGTCTATGTCTGGTGGCAGGTATGATGACCTCTCCTCACCACAGGCAGTTCATAACTTAGAAGGCAAGGGCAGTAGAAATAGAAAACAGGGAAGCTTTTAGACTGCAAGAAGTAGTTTTTCTTTTAAGCAGTCTGGATGCTAGTTCTTTTCTGTATCTCCAATACCCATTAAAGATAAAGAAAACAGATCTATAAACACTAAATTCAGACATAGAGAGTTCTAATTGTGCATAAGAAAAACACGGTAAGTGCCTTCTTCTGCTGTCCCAATTCTGCCCACCTTCCCTTCTTCCTCTGCTTTGCTTTTATCTTTGTTACAACTCCTGACATGTTATTTTTCTATATTTTTATTTTTAGATAATTCATTATAATTACACCTGTTATTGGTTTAGAGAGTGATATTTCAACACATGTATATAATATGGAATGATCAAATCAGGGTAATTTGCATATCCTTAACCTCAAACATTTATCATTTTCTTGTGTTGGGAACATCAAAAATCCTCTCTTCTAGCTATTTTGACATACACAATAAATTATTAACTATAGTCACCCTACTGTGCAATAGAACACCAGAACTTAATCCGCCTATCTGTGGTTTTGTGCCCATTAAAATCAACCCTTCTCTACCCCCTCCCCTCTACTCTCTCCCAGTCAGACAGAGCCCAAGAATTCAGGTCAACTGATACTCAGCTTCAGAGAAGCATCACTGATAAGACCAAAAACTAAGCTGATATTTAGGGACTAAATTTAGGGAACTAGAGGCTTCTAGTTCCTAAGAATTGAGAACTTGCTTATGCTAAAGCAGATCAGAACAGGAGCTCCACAATTAGGAAGAATCTTGATCATAGATATGGGGATACCTGCTCAAGTAAGACCAGCACAAGGATTTTCTGAGAATTTCCTTCTTAATTCAGTGCCAGTCCTCCATACATCAGAGAATAGGAGTGTGACTGAGTCTTTGAGTAAAAATTGGGTATGAGGATATAGGAGAACACAAAAGTTGGGACCAAGCCAGACTTTCAGTGGCTCTCCACAAATAAAGGATAAATTACAAACTTACTAACTTGATACTCAAGACCCTGGAAGATCAGGCTCAGCCTGTCACTCCTATGCACAGATTTCATTTCATTGAACTAGACCTATTCCCAAGCAGTTTCTACCTGAAGCACTAATGTCTCTCTCCTCTGTGTGCCCAGCAATGAGAAGTATATCATACAGCTCTAGAATGACTCAATTATCTTTATGCTTTGCTACTTGAAAGGGACTTTCTCCCTGCATCTCCAGCACCTATCACAGAGCTACCGCAGCAAAGACAGAAAATATCCAATAAAGCATGTAGAGAATATGTGTGAGTTCATCCAAGACACTGAAAACAAGTCTGTATGACCATAGAATAGAGGTATGGAATATATTGACACAAAGAATTAAAGGGACCATGGGGACTGGATCTTGAACTTTCCCATGAGTGCTTCTTTGATCCCAGCCCATAACTCTGTCAGTCTTTCATAGAAATTCTCATCTTTCTCTTAAAGGTAAGAGGGTGACAGGTGCAACTGGCTATCATTGAGGAATGTTTATGAATGATGACAAGAACCTAGGGCTTGAAGTGAGTTACATTTGGGTGTCTTTTTTTAAAAATTCCAAGATACAGCATCTATGAAAAGTATCTTCTGATTATATTGCCTGCATGCTTATAAATAAACATGAGGCAATTTGATATATTAGAAAAACCATATGCTTGGTTTAACAATTTTGGATTCAAATTCTACTCCACCACTTAATGGCAAAGTGGGCAGTAGGCTATAAAATTGGAACACTATGCTCTAGCCCACAGAATAGTAAGAGTCATTGACAAAAGAACAATGCAGGAGGTATCATAATACCTGACTTCAAACTATATTACAAAGCAATAACAATAAAAACAGCATGGTACTGGCACAGAAACAGACATGAAGACCAGTGGAACAGAATAGAGGACCCAGATAGGAAACCACACAACTATAACCAACTTGTCTTTGACAAAGGAGCTAAAAATATACAATGGAGAAATAGCAGCCTCTTCAACAAAAACTGCTGGGAAAACTGGTTAGCAGTCTGCAAAAAACTGAAATGAGATCCATGTATATCACCCTATACCAAGATTAACTCAAAATGGATCAAGGATCATAATATCAGACCACAAACTCTACTGTTGATACAGGAAAGAGTAGGAAATACTCTGGAGTTAGTAGGTATAGGTAAGAACTTTCTCAATGAAACCCCAGCAGCATAGCAACTAAGAGATAGCATAGATAAATGGGACCTCATAAAACTAAAAGCGTTCATCAAAAGAAATGGTCTCTAAACTGAAATGGTCTCTAAACTGTGGGTGAAGAGAACACCCACAGAGTGGGAGAAAATATTTGCCAGCTACACATCAGACAAAGGACTGATAACCAGAATATATAGAGAACTTAAAAAACTAAATTCTCCCAAAACTAATGAACCAATAAAGAAATGGGCAAGTGAACTAAACAGAACTTTCTCAAAAGAAGAAATTCAAGTGGCCAAAAAACACATGAAAAATTGCTCACCATCTCTAGCAATAAAGGAAATGCAAATTAAAACCACAATTAGATTCTACCTCACCCCTATTAGAATAGCCATCATCAGCAACACCACCAACAACAGGTGTTGACGAGGATGTGGGGAAAAAAGAACCCTCTTACACTGTTGGTGGGAATGTAAACTAGTACAACCACTCTGGAAAAAAATTTGGAGGCTACTTAAAAGCTAGACATTGATCTACCATTTGATCCAGCAATACCACTCTTGGGGATATACCCAAAATACTGTGACACAGGTTACTCCAGAGGCACCTGCACACCCATGTTTATTGCGGCACTATTCACAATAGCCAAGTTATGGAAACAGCCAAGATGCCCCACTACTGACGAATGGATCAAGAAAATGTGGTATCTATACACAATGGGATTTTATGCACCCATGAAGAAGAACGAAATGTTATCATTCGCTGGTAAATGGATGAAATTGGAGAACATCATTCTCAGTGAGGTTAGCCTGGCCCAGAAGACCAAAAATTATATGTTCTCCCTCACATGTGGACATTAGATCAAGGGCAAACACAACAATGGGATTGGACTTTGAGCATATGATAAAAATGAGAGCACACAAGGGAGGGGTGAGGATAGGTAAGACACCTAAAAAATTAGCTAGCATTTGTTGCCCATAACACAGAGAAACCGAAAGCAGATACCTTAAAAGCAACTGAGGCCAATAGGAAAAGGGGACCAGGAACTAGAAAAAAGGTTAGATCAAAAAGAATTAACCTAGAAGGTAACACACACGCACAGGAAATTAATTTGAGTCAACTCACTGTATAGCTATCCTTATCTCAACCAGCAAAAACCCTTGTTCCTTCCTATTATTGCTTATACTCTCTCTTCAACAAAATTAGAGATAAGGGCAAAATAGTTTCTGCTGGGTATTGGGGGGAGAAAGGGAGGTGTCGGAGTGGGTCGTAAAAGAGGGGGTGGGGGCAGGGGGGAGAAATGACCCCAGCATTGTATGCACATGTGAATAATAAAACAATTAAAAAAAAGAAAATATTCTCCAGAACAACATAAAGTGGAAAAGAAAATTCTGAGCTGAGTCCCTACTACACATTCAATGAATATCTATCCCTTCCTCCTGCATCAGGGAAGATTCCCTGCCCTCCTTTGTCAGTCTCTACTCCAGAACCTCAGAAGATCATATTTTAACATCAAAATAAATTTCACTAAATGCCATAAATATCTATGAAAAAGATCCTTGTACTCAGTGTTCCCTGTTCAGCTAAATATTCTGAAGAATTACCAAGGAGGTGAATTCTGAATCCCATTGCCTGAATCCGCAGACAGAAAATTTTAATATTCATTCAAAATCTAAAGATGTGATGAGATTCTTTGGTGCCTGTAGATGTCTTTAGTCTTGGAATCTACTCTGGTTTGCATGTCCCCTCCAAATTTAATTGTGCTGTGATTATATTGATAAGTGGGACATGTAAGTTGTGATTTGATCACAGGGGCTCTGGCCTCATGAATAGGTTGATGCTGTTATCATGGGAGTGAATTCATTATAAAAGTGAGCTTTTTTCTCTCTCTGGGGCGCTCATGTCCCTTTTCCCATGTTATGATGCAGCAAAATCTTTCCCAGATACTAATGCCAAACTTTTGGACTTTCCAACTTCCAGAACTATTAAGAAGTAAATTCTGTTATCTTTAAATGACCCAGTCTCTCAAGTAATCTGCAATAGCAACACAAAAAATACTAAAACAGAATATGATGACAAAAATAATACTAAATTCATTTCTGTAAGGATATGACTTGTCCATGTCCTGGACACTTACAGGACAAAGTCCTCAGTAGCAAAACTTTTCATCCATTAACACTTCACCAGGAATTTGTGAAGTTCAGAAAGAAACACAAATAGGGTAGAAGTTGGACAAGTTTAAATGCAAAGGACCTGTGGTATGGGGGTGGGAATGCAGAAAAATGGGAAACTATAAATCCATAGGCCAGAAATGGAGCTTGTCTTACAGAAGGAATTTTAGCCTGCAAATCAACACTGCATTTTACAACCAGCAGATCTCATTCTCAGAGTAGCTCAACCCAGGTAGCTGAACCAATGCTGCAGGGCTTCCCAATGAAGTACGATGATCAGGACCAAGGTCAGGGTAGGTCAAGAAGCAATATGTCTTTCACAGTCCTGGCTTCAGAATAACTCAGGCTGACTTGTTCATTCTTCCTGGCATGTTCACTTCATGGCCCTTCCGCTATTTTCTTCCTCACTGTACTCCTATCAGTTCCTTAGACATAACTCTGGGTTTGTTTGGGTTTTTTTAACACAAAGAATCCTCTCTTCTGAGAAAGTGTTTTGTTTTGTATTTTTGGTTCTGTTTGTTTTTTTATTTTTTATTATTGTTGTACTGTGGGCATATTGTGACATTTACAAAAGTTCTTAACAATATATCATAGTTGAATTTACCTCCTCCATCATTCTCCTTTATCCCATTCCTGGAATAGTTTCAACAGATCTCATTCTTACATTTTCATACATGTGTACATAACATTTCCACCATATTCACCTTCCGACACCCTTTCCTTATATCCTGCCCCCTTCCACTAGTGCCGACCCTGACAGGACCTGTTTTACCTTCCAGTTCTCTGTTTTTGAAAAATAGGTATTTTTATTTGTTTAAGATAGCTATAGCTTCACTGTGACATTTCGGTTTTTTTTTTCCTTTTTTTTTTATTATTCATATGTGCATACAAGGCTTGGTTCATTTCTCCCCCCTGCCCCCACCCCCTCTTTTACCACCCACTCCGACACCTCCCTCTCCCCCCACAATACCCAGCAGAAACTATTTTGCCCTTATTTCTAACTTTGTTGTAGAGAGAGTATAAGCAATAATAGGAAGGAACAAGGGTTTTTGCTGGTTGAGATAAGGATAGCTATACAGGGCATTGACTCACATTGATTTCCTGTGCGTGGGTGTTACCTTCTAGGTTAATTCTTTTTGATCTCACCTTTTCTCTAGTTCCTGGTCCCCTTTTCCTATTGGCCTCAGCTGCTTTTAAGGTATCTGCTTTAGTTTCTCTGCGTTAAGGGCAACAAATGCTAGCTAGTTTTTTAAGTGTCTTACCTATCCTCACCCCTCCCTTGTGTGCTCTCGCTTTTATCATGTGCTCATAGTCCAATCCCCTTGTTGTGTTTGCCCTTGATCTAATGTCCACATATGAGGGAGAACATACGATTTTTGGTTTTTTGAGCCAGGCTAACCTCACTGAGAATGATGTTCTCCAATTCCATCCATTTACCAGCGAATGATAACATTTTGTTCTTCTTCATAGCTGCATAAAATTCCATTGTGTATAGATACTACATTTTCTTAATCCATTCGTCAGTGCTGGGGCATCTTGGCTGTTTCCATAACTTGGCTATTGTGAATAGTGCCGCAATAAACATGGGTGTGCAGGTGCCTCTGGAGTAACAGTCTTTTGGGTATATCCCCAAGAGTGGTATTGCTGGATCAAATGGTAGATCGATGTCCAGCTTTTTAAGTAGCCTCCAAATTTTTTTCCAGAGTGGTTGTACTAGTTTACATTCCCACCAACAGTGTAAGAGGGTTCCTTTTTCCCCGCATCCTCGCCAACACCTGTTGTTGGTGGTGTTGCTGATGATGGCTATTCTAACAGGGGTGAGGTGGAATCTTAGCGTGGTTTTAATTTGCATTTCCTTTATTGCTAGAGATGGTGAGCATTTTTTCATGTGTTTTCTGGTCATTTGAATTTCTTCTTTTGAGAAAGTTCTGTTTAGTTCACGTGCCCATTTCTTTATTGGTTCATTAGTTTTGGGAGAATTTAGTTTTTTAAGTTCCCTGTATATTTTGGTTATCAGTCCTTTGTCTGATGTATAGTTGGCAAATATTTTCTCCCACTCTGTGGGTGTTCTCTTCAGTTTAGAGACCATTTCTTTTGATGAACAGAAGCTTTTTAGTTTTATGAGGTCCCATTTATCTATGCTATCTCTTAGTTGCTATGCTGCTGGGGTTTCATTGAGAAAGTTCTTACCTATACCTACTAACTCCAGAGTATTTCCTACTCTTTCTTGTATCAACTTAAGAGTTTGGGGTCTGATATTAAGATCCTTGATCCATTTTGAGTTAATCTTGGTATAGGGTGATATACATGGATCTAGTTTCAGTTTTTTGCAGACCGCTAACCAGTTTTCCCAGCAGGTTTTGTTGAAGAGGCTGCTATTTCTCCATCGTATATTTTTAGCTCCTTTGTCAAAGATAAGTTGCTTATAGTTGTGTGGCTTCATATCTGGATCCTCTATTCTGTTCCACTGGTCTTCATGTCTGTTTTTGTGCCAGTACCATGCTGCTTTTATTGTTATTGCTTTGTAATATAGTTTGAAGTCAGATATTGTGATACCTCCTGCATTGTTCTTTTGACTGAGTATTGCCTTGGCTATTCGTGGCCTCTTGTGTTTCCATATAAATTTCACAGTAGATTTTTCAATCTCTTTAATGAATGTCATTGGAATTTTGATGGGAATTGCATTAAACATGTACATTACTTTTGGGAGTATCGACATTTTTACTATGTTGATTCTACCAATCCATGAGCATGGGAGATCTCTTCACTTTCTATAGTCTTCCTCAATCTCTTTCTTCAGAAGTGTATAGTTTTCCTTGTAGAGGTCTTTCACATCTTTTGTTAGGTTTACACCTAGGTATTTGATTTTTTTTGAGGCTATTGTAAATGGAATTGTTTTCATACATTCTTTTTCCGTTTGCTCATTGTTAGTGTATAGAAATGCTAATGATTTTTCTATGTTGATTTTATATCCTGCTACCTTGCTATAGCTGTTGATGATGTCTAGAAGCATCTGAGTAGAGTTTTTTGGGTCTTTAAGGTATAGGATCATGTCATCTGCAAATAGGGATATTTTGACAGTTTCTTTACCTATTTGTATTCCTTTTATTCCTTCTTCTTGCCTAATTGCTCTGGCTAGGAATTCCAGTACTATGTTGAATAGGAGTGGAGATAGTGGGCATCCTTGTCTGGTTCCTGATTTTAGAGGGAATGGTTTTAATTTTTCTCCGTTAAGTATAATGCTGGCTGTAGGTTTGTCATATATAGCTTTTATAATGTTGAGGAACTTTCCTTCTATTCCTAGTTTTCTTAGAGCTTTTATCATGAAATGATGTTGGATCTTATCAAAGGCTTTTTCTGCATCTATTGAGATGATCAAGTGGTTTTTGTCTTTGCTTCTGTTAATGTGGTTTATTATGTTTATTGATTTTCGTATGTTGAACCACCCCTGCATCCCTGGGATGAAGCCTACTTGGTCGTGGTGAATAATCTTTTTGATGTGTTGCTGAATTTGGTTTGCCATTATTTTGTTGAGGATTTTTGCATCATTGTTCATTAAGGAGATTGGCCTATAGTTCTCCTTTTTGGAGGTGTCTTTGCCTGGTTTTGGGATAAGTGTAATACTGGCTTCATAAAATGTGTTTGGCAGTTTTCCTTCCCTTTCTATTTCGTGGAACAGTTTAAGGAGGATTGGTATCAGTTCTTCTTTAAAGGTCTGATAGAATTCAGCAGAGAATCCATCAAGTCCTGGACTTTTCTTTTTGGGGAGACTCTTGATTGCTGCTTCAATTTCATTTTGTGTTATAGGTCTATTCAGGTGATTAATTTCCTCTTGGTTCAGTTTTGGATGATCATATGTATCTAGAAATCTGTCCATTTCTTTTCAATTTTCAAATTTATTTGAATATAGGTTCTCAAAGTAGTCTCTGATGATTTCCTGGACTTCCATGGTGTTTGTTGTTATCTCCCCTTTAGCATTCCTGATTCTACTAATTTGGGTTTTTTCTCTCCTCATTTTAGTCAAGTTTGCCAGGGGTCTATCGATCTGGTTTATTTTTTCAAAGAACCAACTTTTTGTTTCATTAATTCTTTGTATGGTTTTTTTGGTTTCTATTTCGTTGATTTCAGCTCTTATTTTTATTATTTCTCTCCTATTTGTTTTGGGATTTGCTTGTTCTTGTTTTTCTAGGAGTTTGAGATGTATCACTAGGTCATTGATTTGGGTTCTTTCAATCTTTTTAATATATGCACTCATGGCTATAAACTTTCCTCTCAAGACTGCCTTAGCTGTGTCCCATAGGTTCCGGTAGGTTGTGTTTTCATTTTCAATGACTTCCAGGATCTTTTTAATTTCCTCTTTTATTGCATCGATGATCCATTCTTCATTAAGTAATGAGTTATTTAGTTTCCAGCTGTTTGCATGTTTTTTGTCTTTACTTTTGTTGTTGAGTTCTACTTTTACTGCATTGTGATCAGATAGTATGCACGGTATTATTTCTGTTTTCTTATATTTGCTGAGGCTTGCTTTGTGCCCTAGGATATGATCTATTTTGGAGAAGGTTCCATGGGCTGCTGAGAAGAATGTATATTGTGTAGAGGTTGGATGAAATGTTCTGTAGACATCTACTAGGTCCACTTGATCTATTGCATATTTTAGATCTTGGATTTCTTTATTGATTTTTTGTTTGGATGACCTATCTATTGATGATAATGGAGCGTTAAAGTCTCCCACAACCACTGTGTTGGCGTTTATATATGCTTTTAGGTCTTTCAGGGTATGTTTGATGAAATTGGGTGTGTTGACATTGGGTGCATACAGATTGATGATTATTATTTCCTTTTGGTCTATTTCCCCTTTTATTAGTATGGAATGTCCTTCTTTATCTCGTTTGATCAATGTAGGTTTGAAGTCTACTTTGTCAGAGATAAGTATTGCTACTCCTGCTTGTTTTCGGGGGCCATTGGCTTGGTAAATCTTCTTCCAGCCTTTCATCCTAAGCCTATGCTTATTTCTGTCGGTGAGATGAGTCTCCTGTAAGCAACAAATTGTTGGATCTTCTTTTTTAATCCATTTTGTCAAACGGTGTCTTTTGATGGGTGAATTAAGTCCATTAACATTAAGCGTTAGTACTGATAGGTATGTGGTGATTCCTGCCATTGAGTTGTCTTAGTTGTTTGAAGGTTTGATTGTGTGTACCTAACTTGATGTTACTCTCTACTATCTTGCTTTTTCTTATCCTGTGGTTTGGTGCTGCCTGCCTTTTCATGGTTAAGTTGGGTGTCACTTTCTGTGTGCAGGATCCCTTGAAGAATCCTTTGTAATGGTGGCTTTGTGGTCACATATTGTTTTAGTTTCTGCTTATCATGGAAGACTTTTATTGCTCCATCTATTTTGAATGATAGCTTTGCTGGGTAGAGTATCCTGGCGTTGAAGTTATTTTCATTCAGTGCCTGGAAGATCTCACCCCACGCTCTTCTTGCTTTTAATGTTTCTGTTGAGAAGTCTGCTGTGATTTTGATGGGTTTACCTTTGTATGTTACTTGTTTTTTTTCTATTACAGCCTTCAATATTCTTTCCTTAGTTTCTGAACTTGTTGTTTTAATGATGATATGTTGTGGGGTAGTTCTATTTTGATCTGGTCTGTTTGGTGTCCTGGAGGCCTCTTGCATTTGTATGGGAATATCTTTCTCTAGATTTGGGAAATTTTCCGTTGTTATTTTGTTGAATATATTACGCATTCCCTTCGCTTGCACCTCTTCTCCTTCTTCGATGCCCATGATTCTCAAGTTTGGTCTTTTGATGGAGTCAGTGAGTTCTTGCATTTTCTTTTCACAGGTCTTGAGTTGTTTAATTAATAGTTCTTTGGTTTTTTCCTTTAATTACCATTTCATCTTCAAGTTCTGAGATTCTGTCTTCTGTTTGTTCTATTCTGCTGGATTGGCCTTCCGTTTTGTTTTGCAGTTCTGTTTCGTTCTTTTTTCTGAGGTTTTCCATATCCTGGCAGTTTTCTTCTTTATTGTTGCCTATTTTTGTCCTGAGTTCATTTATCCATTTATTCATTGTGTTCTCTCTTTCACTTTGGTGTTTATATAGTGCTTCTGTGGTTTCCTTTATTTCTTCTTTTGCTTTTTCAAATTCTCTATTTTTATTGTCTTGGAATTTCTTGAGTGTCTCCTGTACATTTTGGTTGACCCTATCCAGTATCATCTCTATAAAATTCTCATTGAGTACTTGTAGTATGTCTTCTTTTAAATTATTCTTGTGGGCTTCATTGGGTCCTTTGGCATAGTTTATCTTCATTTTGGTGGAGTCTGGCTCTGAGTTTCTGTTCTCTTCATTCCCCTCTGGTTCCTGTACTAATTTTTTGCTTTGGGGAAACTGGTTTCCCTGTTTTTTCTGTCTTCCCATCATTGTACTTGGTGTTGTTACTGTCCCTGTACTGTGTGTAATTAAGTATTTTCTAGCTTGTAATAATAACAATGGTAATATTTAGAATGGAAGAGTGAGCTGAGATGGAAAGCAAGAAGTTAAAGAAAAAGGGAAAACAAATATACAGACAAGAGGGAGAAAGCAGAACAAGGTATCAGAGAAGAGAGTTTCAAAGGTATAAACAGGGAGTGTTAGTGTACTAATCAACAGTAAGCTGAACAGACATTAGAGAGACAGAGAGAGGATTGAAAATCAAAGATAAAAAATAAAAATTAAGTAAGTGAAAGTAATATCTATATATAAAAATGAATTAAAATAAAATGGAAAATAGAAAATTAAAAAAAAAAACAAAAACTTCCAAGTTTATATGCAATGCAGTTTCAGTCTTAATAATTTGGGTGTCCATCTCAATCTCCAGTCCTGGAGTTGGTGCCTCAGATGTTGTTCTGTAGTTGTCTCATCAAAGGGGATGCATAAAGTAGAACAAAACTACACACACACACACACACACACACAAAAGCCCCACCAAGTGTCCCCAGTTCAAATGCAATACAGTTTCAGTAAGTTTTTTGGCTTGCAGGTGTAATTCGGTTGTTCTCTCATCAAAGGTAGGGAGAAAAAGAAAAAAAAAGCGTCTGGAGACAGTTCTGAGAGTGGTATCTGCAACTGTGGCTGGCCTGCCTGCTGCTCTCAGCCTGTAGCTGGCAGCGTTATTTATGCAGATCTCTGGGGTGAGCTAGCACTCACCTGGTCCCACAGGCTTTGTTTGCTCAGAGTTCTCCTGTGTGGGAGCCTCTGCTACAGGCTTTCCCCTTTCCCAAGCACTGGGAAAGGTGACACTGCCCCCACGTTGTCAGGCCTGCGTGTTTATTTACAGTTCATGTGGGAGGTGGGTCTTCCCCCTCTCCTCTGAAGTTTTCCTCCCACTGCCACTTTCAGAAGCTTTCCTGCTCCTGCTTACTGGGCAGTGCTGCTGCTCCTGCCGGCCGCCATGTTTGTTTACAGTTCACATGGGAAGTGGGTCTTCCCTCCTCTCACAAGCTTCCCTGCTCCTGGTTGCTGGGTGCGCACCCCGCTCCCGCCAGAGCCTCTCTGGCCCACCTGGCTTGTTTATTTATAGTCCTGGGAAGGATTCCCTTCCCCCAATCTTCAGCGCTCAGGGCGACCCACCCTCTTTCCAGCGTGTCTTAACTGTTCTTATTGCTTATTACTCAGTTTCTCTTTTTTTTTTCCCAGGTGGAGGTCAGTCTGTCCAGGGGGCTATGCTGCTCTGGCCCAGGCTTGTCTGTGGGGCTACCGTGGTACCGCGAAGCTCACCTGGTCCGCGTCTTCCCAAGCCGTATGGGCACCGGCCACTGGCGGCCCTGGGGGCCCTCCTCGTTTCTCCATTTAACGTGAAGTGGAGATTCTCTGCACCGGCTGAAGATGTGGAGGGGTCAAAGTTATGCCTTTTCTCGGTGATTATGCCTGCAAAGTGTGTCTCCAGCGTCTCTCCAAGATTTCACTATAGGAGGGTCGCTTTCTGCTTCCTACCTCTAGCCGCCATCTTGGAATTCCTCTCACTGTGACATTTCCATGAATATATGTATTATAGCGTGAATGGGTTCATCTCCTCTTTTTCTCCTTTCCACCTTAGTCTCCTTCGTATGGTGATTTCAACAGGCTTAAAAATTCTATATTTATTCTTGTATAGAAAGTACATCAAACATATTTTCTTGTTAACTTCCTTCTTCTACCCTCCCTCTTCTGTTAGTGACCTCCCCTTAGAGTGACCTGGTCTTCATAATATTGCTGGTTTTTGCATTGGACCTATATTCTTCTACATATGAGAGAAAACATGCTGATTCTGAACCTGGCTAACTTCACTTAAGATGATATTCTCCAGTTCCATCCATTTACCTACAAATGACAAAATTTCATTCTTGAGAAGTGGTCTTTAGCTGCCTGGGAACAATACCCTGCTTGTTTTAACCTGAAAGGAACATTCATGCCTCCAAGCCAGTCTTACCTTCCCAAGTGCTGCTCGTCCTGAGGCTTATTACTATGTGGCCTCAGCATTCTGGGTGACTACCATACCCAGAATGGCACCCATGTGGAGCTGAGGGTATATGTGAGCATCCAGCACCAGGGATGGTAGCAATACAGGCTGGTATTGGGGTAGGACTATAATTTAGAAGAGGAGAGGAGACCAAACAGAAGCTCAAAAGTGAACAAAAGTGGAGATTAGAGAAATTTGGATTCTAAGGTACTCTGGGCTTCCCCAAGATTCTAGGCTATCAAGCATGCAATCTGATTAAACTCCTTCCAATAGTAGGAACAGTGTGTCTCCTTATCCTTGTAAGGATTAATCTAGATTTAGATGAGCATGAAGGAATTGGCAGTGCTTAACTACTAGGAGATGTACCCCAGAGTTATTTCATTCCCCTGAGCTCTAGCCACACTGAAATTCTCCCCCATCTCATGGCCTTGACATTCACTATTTCCTCTAATTAGAATGTTTTTCCACTGCCCTTCTCTCTGCAAAAGAGATTCCTGTTAATCCTTCACCTTCCAGCTCTCTCCTGAGCCCTAGACTAGACCAGATTGCTCCACTTTTTATTCTTAAGCACCCTTACCTTTTCCTTGATAGTCCTTACCATAGTCAATTTCTGATGACATTTAGTTAATGTCTGTTTCCTCCAGTTCATAAGATACATAAGGCAGAGATGGTGTGGGTTTTATTCATTATTTGATACCTGATGCTAGTAGCAGAGTAGGTGTATATGTATAGTCTCCCTATACATATTCCTTTTTCTGTGGTTTCAGACATCCACAGATAAACTTGGTCCCAAAATACTAAGTGGAAATTTACAGAAATTAGCCAACTCACAAGTTATAAATTGTATAGCATTCCGAGTAGCATGATGAAATCTTGTGCCATCTTTCTCTATCATGCCTGGGGGGACATGAACCATCCCTTTGTCCAAGTTATCTATATTGTATATACTACCTTCCCTTTAATCACTCAGTAGCCATCTGTTATCAGATCAACTGTCCTGGTATTTGAATTCTCGTATTCAAATAACCTTATTTTACTTAATAATGGCTCCAAAATGTAAGAGTTATGATGGTGGTAATTGTATTACAATATACCACTATAATTATTCTATTTTATTATGAATTATTATTTTTAATCTCTTGCTGTGCCTAATTTATAAATTAAACTTTATCCAAGTATGTATGTACAGGAAAAAAAACATATATGTCAGTCCTATCCAGGGTTTCAGGCATCCAGTAGTGATCTTGGGGCATATTCCCTATGGATGAATGAGGACTTCTGTAACTATGTCTTAACACACTAATGAATTAATTTGTTGAGTGCAATGTGTTCACCATCTTGATTGTGTCACCTAATGCAAGCTACATGAGAACCTAATGGAGCGGGTAATCTCATTGTTTGCATTTTACAGGTGAGGAAAGTGAAGCTCAGAAAGGTTAACTATTTATCTCCAAGTCTGAGACCTAGGAGGTGGTAGTACCATGATTTGAACCCAGGCCTGCCTGATGCTAGGGCTTGGGTTCTTGAACACATTGTTTTTGCAAAGGGAACAAATATAAGCATTAAGTATGATGTTCTCAGGCTGTCTAATCTTATCTGCCCTCATTAAATACACATCTTTGGCCCCCTAGGCCTCAGTTTACTTACTTGTTAAATGGAGGCAGATGGACTAGATGATGTCTACACCTTCAGAGCTTTCTAGGATCCTCTTGGTTGGCAAAGAAGTCTGCTGTATAGCCTCTGTATCTCATCCCCTTATGATAAGTGTTCAGGACACCAATGAAGGAATGATGGGAAATAAGCATCCCATAATGAAGGGAAGGGGAGTTCTCTTCAGATGCCTCTGGCCACAAGGAAGTTCTTCTTCTTCAACACTTTGCTTCAGAATTAAGCCATTGCCATGTGCTTGCCTGAGGCATGTGGCTTACCCCCTAGTGATCTCCAAACATACAGCTTCATTTTCCTAGGGACATGTCCATCTTTTCAAATGCTGGTTAGATGACCACATGGGCATTGACCATTATTTGAACCTGACCATGTTTCAAATTATACTCATTATCTTTCCTAATATTGTAAAATTCCAACACAGAACTGACTACTTTTGAAAGCTCTCCTATCTTTTAGGATCAACAATGGGACCTAACAATGGTCCCAAGCATCAAAACTAGAAATCTTTTTCTAGAGGAAGTAGTCCTCCTGACTCCTCTCTTTACATCATCCCTTGAATCCACCTGGTCCCAAGTTTCTAGTTGCTCACTTTTCAGTGTTAAATAGATTCCCATCTTTTGTAGTCATCCCCAACCCCCTTGGGCAGGTTCAAGTCAAATTATACCTGAATTTTTGCCAGTATTTTTGCCAGTATTCCAGCTTCCGTTGCCTCCATTTCATCCCATATTGCCCCATCCTTTGCCCTGTTCTAGTTCCTTGGTATCATCTGAAGTCAAAGATCCATCATCTGTATGCGTCAAAGACAGTGCAAGAAGAATAAATTAGGAATCTCAAGATTCAGTTTTGGCTGGGGATTGGTTGAGACTTTCTTTTTTTTTTTTTTATTCATATGTGCATACAAGGCTTGGGTCATTTCTCCCCCCTGCCCCCGCCCCCTCCCTTACCACACACTCTGCCCCCTCCCTCTCCCCCCCACCCCCTCAATACCCAGCAGAAACTATTTTGCCCTTATTTCTAATTTTGTTGTAGAGCGAGTATAAGCAATAATAGGAAGGAACAAGGGTTTTTGCTGGTTGAGATAAGGATAGCTATACAGTGAGTTGACTCACATTAATTTCCTGTGCGTGTGTGTTACCTTCTAGGTTAATTCTTTTTGATCTCACCTTTTCTCTAGTTCCTGGTCCCCTTTTCCTATTGGCCTCAGTTGCTTTTAAGGTATCTGCTTTAGTTTCTCTGCGTTAAGGGCAACAAATGCTAGCTAATTTTTTAGGTGTCTTACACCCCTCCCTTGTGTGAGCTCGCTTTTATCATGTGCTCAAAGTCCAATCCCATTGTTGTGTTTGCCCTTGATCTAATGTCCACATATGGACTTTCTTAAACATGGTGGAACATAGTGGAGTAAGTTCCTGGAATGTGGATTTCCATGACAGTACCATGCTGCCTAAAAAAGTAACTACTAGATCCTTTTAAATTTTTTAATCTGGCATCATGTGCACTTGCTACCAATGCAAACTTCACTCTGTAATCCACACAGTGGTTCTAGCTGGACTGTCCTACACATGCCATGCTTCTTCCTGAATCTTTCATGCAATTCACCTTCATTTGTAAAGACTTTCACACTTATTTCCCATCCACCATATCATAATTCAAAGCTTAACCCTTGCTCTGCCTTGCTTTCATTCTCTTTCAACTTTTCCTGGTCACCATTAGTCCCCTAGCACATGGATGATTCTCATAGTTCATTTAGCCTAAACTGAGCTCTCCTCAGTGGGTTTTTAACCACCTGCTAACCCAAACCAAAGAAATGGCAAACTCCTTAAGCATGAAAAATCTGCTTCATCTTCCCTTGTATCTCCCCAGTTCTGAGCCTATAGCATAGGCTCTCCAAGAGTCATTGATTGGTGATAATAAAAGGGCAGCTGAATCGTTCTATCAGAGACAAAGTACATAGATCCATAATCAGCACATTCTAGGAATGAAGAGCAAGAGGATTCTTGTGGCTCTGAAGCCAGAAAATCCACTTTCATTTACATAATTATAGTTCCAGGTTATCACCCCAGAAACATGTCAGAGTGGCCAGTATCAGCAAATGCCCTAATTGCATCACCCACCACTTCTGGTAGCTGTGTATGCCATTCCTTCAACTAGAAAATCTAGGACATGCAGAGACAGAAAGTCCACAGGACATATCTATATATGTACATTGAGAGGCTATTTAAGATTCAAATTGGCTTTGCAACTTCTCTTGCTGCTTCTCCATATTCTAAACCCACATGAAGTACTTTCCCTTTTAACAAAAGGAAATACTCAAACCAAGCGTACTTAACCATTTTAAAGGAGCCAAGAAAAGGCACTGAAACATATACCATGGTTTTCTAGTGACATAAAAAGGCTAAAAGACTATTAACAACGTGAGCAACAATACAGAGTGAAGAGTTTATCCTCGATAACTGTGTCCATTGAACTTGTTCTATGCTCCCAGACTTTGAGCCAGATTGAGTATGTCCTCTTCCTTTATCTAAAAGTGCACCCTTATAGTCATTCACTCAAATCTTGACATATGAATTTTCTCTTTTCCCTAAAAAAAAAAAAAAAATCCCTTCTTTTTTTTTCTTTCTTTATTTATTGCCCTTAAATATAACTCAGACTCCAGTGGTTGTTGTTCTGAAGCCCAGCTCAACCTCTGTAAACATCCTCTAAATAGACAATGTGCCCAAATGTCATAGCCTTTTCCCTGACTCCACAGGGCCTTCTTGAGGGCCTGAGTTTTGAACTGAGGATGGCTGTGTCAGAGAGACACCTGCTGGAGCCAGCCTCACACCACAGCCATCCTCTGCCCAGGGAGAGGATGGCTACAAGTGTCCAGAGGCACAAAACAGCTTGATGGCTTCCAGGTTAGTTTCCACCTATAGGATTCAACTGGCCTTGTTTCCTGCCAGCTCTGAATAAAAGGAAAAGGATTTAATATTCATTTGGAATCTCCTGTCTGCCAGATTTGATACAAGATTTCCATACACTATTGTAAGTCCCTGTCATCTCCCCAGAAATAGCTGGCAGGATTCTTATCCAAACAGAAGTGGGCATACTAACTCGAATGCTGCTACTTGAATTTCTGTGTCAGCAGAATTGAATGTTCAAGGTCTAAACAGAGTATTTTTTTTGTTGTACTGCTGGGGTTTTATAAATGATACCATTATGACACCACCCATTGTTTAACCTTTTCATATAAACACACAAAAGCCTTATCATATGAGTTAGGAAGAAAAGAGATGTAACTTTTATCAAGCATTTACTATGAGCCAGTCCTATTCCATACACTGCCATAATTAATCCTCAATCGAAAAGTTTATATCCTCTTTTAGTAAGTGAAGCTTCAAGGATGGTAAATAATTTGACCAAATTTGCACAGCTAATAAGCAATAGGCCTGAAATTCATATTTAGTACTCTCACTTTCCCAGTCCTGTTGAGACTTGCCCATTATGAAGCCTAATGCTAACATTTCTATAAAGCATGCCTTCAAGTGTATACAGAAAGTAATTTCTCATAAGTAAAGACAGCTTAATAGTATGAAGCAGGGCCCCAACGTCAGCAAGAGTCAAAAAGAGAAATGGGTCTGAAACTCCATTTGGAGCAGAATTATAGATCAGCTGAGCACGTGTTTAAACTAAAATGCATCACTAATTTTTGTGCTTCCTTGTAAAGCATGTTAATAAGCAGGGGGTGGACAGCATGGTCGAAACCATGCCGCGACCATCTAGTTCTCAAGAAATAACAAATGAGCTGAAACTACCAGGAAATAGATTGATACAGAGGGAGTATCAATCCCTGATTCCAAAGTCAGGACTGAAGTGGCTCTAGCACCTGGAACAGGTGGACTCCCCATGATGATGAAGGAAAAGAGCAGCCACACAAGGGGAAAGAGAAATCACAGTAATCGTAGAACAGAGACAACCTGTGAAATTCAAGGTCACAGACAGAGCTATGCAATGGAAATGTCAAGGAAAGAGAAGGCTAGGAGAAGCAATGAAGAAATTCAACAATGATAGCAAATTCAGTGAAATGTCCCTTCACAAAGAACTAAGAAGGCCAAGCCTGGATGTATGTATACATATGTGTAACTCTGAGCGTGTGTATGTATGTGTGCTCATGTGTGGTGGGCAAAGTCACAGACTATATGTACACAGGGAAGCTTTCTGAACAGATATGTTGGCTCCAATTTCTGCATGCTCAGCAGACTCCTCACCTGGATCCTCCCTGGTTCACAGTGGTCAAATCCTCAGACATATGTGGACGATAGAGTATGGACACCAAGAGAACATCCATGTACCACAGTCATCGTGCTCATTACCCATTCTTTTGGAATCACAGTATGTTGCTCCAGCAAACTGACCCATATAGAAGCCCACTCAGCACCTCTCTAAAGTCCATGACCCCTCCACTTAATCTTTTTTACAGTTTCAGAGCTTAGGTAAGGGTCTGAGAGTTTCCCAAAGGCAAGGAAGATTTTGTTCCTAACTATCTCCTTGAGGTCTATTATTTTGATAAGAAAGATAACATCTTTAATGGTGATCAGTTATTTGTACTTTAGTGGGAGTTATTTTCTGGATTTCCTTTACTTTTTACCAGGAGCAGTAACTGCCTAATTAGGAGATCTGAGTTCAAAACACAGAGATGAAACTCAACTCAAGTCTGCCTCATCTACATTGTATGTGACCTTGACTTCTTGACACAAAATGTCAGTTGTTTCACATATAAAATAAGCATTAAAGCCCTTTCATAAGATTGAGGACAATGGAATGACATTACAGAAATAAATACATTGGTATCAATTGAGTATTACTCTATAAATGTTCCAATTTTTTTGAAAAGTGAGCTGTAAGTATTGAAACAGCAATTACAAACTCGTAAGAGGTCATGTTTCATCTAAGAGTGGAACTAACTCTAGGCCCACCACTGGCACCAATCATAACTGGAAGCCAGCTCATGGTAATCAATATATTATAATCATCATCTTTATTGATATATTTTAAGCCTAAATTTTATAGGTAATCTCATTTAATCTCAAAAATAATACCCTGAGTTAGAAATTATGATTATTCATTCTTGACATATGAAGAATTCAGGCTCAGGAAGGCAATCTCTTGCCAAAGCTCTCATGACCAATATGGATCATAATCAGAATATAAACCCTCCAGTCTCTGAGAGAAAGTACATGCTTTTAACTGTGAGGCCTTTTCAGAGAATGTGAAATTGAGCCTTTTGTGAACTTAGGCTGATCCCATGTGAGATGAGTTTCTTAACTTTTCAGGCAGCCTGTTTGACTCCCAACAGCTAGGAATTATTTTATGATTCATAAATATCACAAACCTCAAAGTCACTGAACTGCAGAAAACAAATCAGATTTTCTTCCAAGTGCTAGCTCTTCAGATGTTCATAATGTCAGGATAGATGAGAAAGGTGTTGTCTCTAGGCCCAGGTGACACTCAAGGGAGGAGTGTCAATATTGCATTAGCTGATTGGATTCTTCTTCAGAACCTAAGGACAGGACACTTAATCCTTTTGTGTAAGAGCTATCAACAAAGAGGTGCTACTAAGTAGATTTTCTCTTTGTTGAACTGCTGTGGTTTGCAAATAACCCCTCTCCTAACAGAAGTTCCCTATCCTTACAGGAGGGATAAAAATAAATATACCCTAACCTAACACTACACTAACAATTTCTCAAACCTTTCTGTTCTCACAGGGTCTGGGGCTTCCAGTCCACAGGCAGGTGCTGAGTTCACCCAACACCCTTTCCACACTGCAATCATGGGGATTTCACAATTTGGACCCCACTGCCAAGAATAAAAGTGAATGTCCAAGATTGCATTGCAGGCTTTTTAAGGGCTCTAGATTCATCCAAAACTACTTAATAATCAATACCTCTTCCAGGTGCTGGCCCTGGGGCTCTCAGTAAAGCAAATAAGGAGATAATGACTATTCTCCCAAAGATAGTTCTATTTATTTGAATAGACAAATATATTGAAAGATAATAACAATATAGCATGTGTTCATCTACAGGTGTACAAGGCATATTTAGGTCAAATTAACCTGGTTGCTGCTTGCCAGGTGGACTTAATTGAAGAAGTGTCCCATGTATCCCATGAAAATCTTTAAAAATATTACAATTGCCACTAGAGACCACCTATATGTGTTTCTTGAAGTTGTCACTCTCTCCTTCCTTCAGTCTGGAAGGATTTACCACAGGCAGAGAAAAACAGACAGAAATTTAATGTCTCTATATGGACGCTGAAGAAGGAAAAGTGTTAAATGCTTGTCTGGAATAGGAATCCCAGACAGAAATGTCTATGTCAGGAAGTTGGATGTGGTGGTTCACTCCTATAATCTCTGCATTTGGGAGTCAGAAGCAGGAGGATTGCAAGTTCAAAGCCAATGGACTATAAAGTAAGACCCTGTCTCAAAAAGAAAGAAAGAAAGAAAGAAATGACTATGTCAGAGACTGAACACCAAAAATATCCCCAAAGACCAGTAGTCCAGATTGGGACCAAGGACACTGTCTTTTGATATTGGGGGGCAGCAATCCTTCTTCACTGAGCTAGATGAGGAAGGTAAGTTAGTCCCATGGAATTCTTAAAAGCTCTTTCACATGTATAAGTCAAAGTAACCTCTTGGAGGGCTACTCAAAAAAAAAATCAACAAAAAAGGGCTGTTTCTCACCCTCCTGCAATCTGAACAACAGCTGCACTTCGGCTAATGATTTCTTAAAGTGTGGCTTTTGCCACCAGCAGAAAAGATGATTTTTTTTTTTCAACAAGAGCCTTGCTGATGCTTTTCTCTGTTCAAGCCCAGACAAGATAAATAATCTACTAAGAGAAACCAGAGAAAATAAAGCCATCTTCATTTACAGATTTTTTTTTTATTAACATACAAATGCTTTCAAGAAATGAAATAGAAATCTTGATATGATTAGATGAGGCAACTCAAGAACAGAGCAGTCAAGGGAAAAATGGAAGGAACTACTAACTTAGCAAGGCCAGGGATTCAGAGCTTATATTGATGGAACTGCTCCAGACTCAAGAGGTAGATACTGCCAGTCTGAGTCACTTGATTATGTCGTGGGGATCTATATAGGTTTGGAGTAGTAGTTTTCATACCTTATGCTGTGCTTTGAAAGCTAAAATATGTGGGAAATTATGGAATTGACTTCCATCATAGTGGCCATTGCTGGGTCCCTAAGAAGACTTGCTCAAGGACAGCAATGGAAAATGAGTCTGTCTTCCACTGTATACTTTGCTGGATTGACTCAGACTGCAGCACATCCTCTAAACCTTCCCTGATAAGTTTTTCTCTCACATTCTGGAACTCTAAAAGAACATTACTTATATGACCATAACAGCTGCTGTTATGGTGGAGTGTCTGCTGCCTGTGTCCAAGTCAGCCTCCCTCACTGGGACATGAGTCCCTCACAGGGCTCTTGGATTCTGCATCCCCACATCTGAGATTGGTGTGGCACAGCGTAGAGCTTATTTCCTGGAGTTTAACAGTAGTTAGAACTCATTCTGAGTGGTACAGTTGGAGTAGTACGCATTGTCAACCAAGCTCATTATACAATCAGAGCCTCTTAATTACTCTTCAAACCTAGTACCCCAAGGAATCCATAGTAGCATCAATCCTTTGCTAAATTGTCCCACTTCCAGTTCAGAATGTGGCAAGTTAATCCACTGGTTTCTTTTACCAAACTGCCTTCTGCCTTGAATGTGTTCTCTAAAGCTCATATTTTGGAAACTTAATCTTTAGTCCAACAGTGTTGGGAGAGGGGACCTTTGGCAGAATGAACTTTATCTCATCAGTCAATATTCAGCAGAATACCTATCAACTGTGCTATAGGAAGGACAGTCATCTAGGCCATAAGGCTTGGCTCTAGTCCTGTGTAATAATCCCTACCATCTCCACCCCCTGGTAATCACACCCATATGTTGTCCCACACAAACATATTATACCAGGATTGAGCTATGTGACCACAGGACACAGGCATTATACCATTTTCAAGACTAAAGCTTCTCTCTCTCTCTCTCTCTCTCTCTCTCTCTCTCTCTCTCTCTCCCCCTGTGTGTGTGGGTGTCTCCTCTGTCTCTCCCAATCTCTCTCTCTGTCTCTGTTTCTGTGCGTGTGTCTCTCCTCTGTCTCAATCTCTCTCTCTCTCTCTCTCTCTCTCTCTCTCTCTCTCTCTCTCTCTCTCTGTCCTCCTTCTCCTTCTCCCTCTCTCCCTCTCCCTCTCTCCCTCTCTTCTTCTCTTCTGTAGGGGGAAAACAGCTGTCATATGAGAAACCTTAGCAAATCAGTGGAGAGGTTCACATGGCTAGGAACTACAGTCTCCAGTCAACAGCTCGTGAGGAACTAAGGCCTCCTGCCTCCTGAGCGATCTTGGAAGCAGAGCCTCCCCAGCTTTGCTTTGAGATGACTACAGCCCTTCCCGGAGCCCTGTATTTGACTTCATAAGAGACCCAGAGCCCAGGACCTCTCAGCTAATCTGCCCCCGATCCCTTGTGTTCTGAAACTATGAGAAAGTATGAGACAATGAATACTTGTTGTCTTATACTGCTAATTTTGCAATTTGGTATGCAATAGGACAATGAACGCACCATGCATTTTTCCTCCTCTCAACAACAATGAGTTTTAAATTCTAGAATATCCAAATACTCAAGAAACAAGGAATATGCTGCTGGACACTGAGTGGGGTGGTGCTGAGAACCATATCCCATGCCCGACCCCACAATAGTTCCCGAAGACACCGGGCTAAGGGAGCAGAACAAAAGTTGTACTGGCCTCTGCAGTCTCTCACCTCCCTCACTTGTCCAAGCCACATCCACTGGCCTTTGCTTTGTGGACCATAGTAGAAGCCTCTCCTCTGCCCCCATACCTCCCATCTTCTCTCTCCCCTCTCATGTATCTGCAATACTTGCTGCCAGAGCCCTGAACCACAGTCCAGTTGCAGCACTTCCCTCCTTCAATCTTTCTATAATAGCCCATATTTTTATGAAATAATTTTAATTGCAATTAGGGCCCTACCATCCCCCTTCCCCAAAGGTAATCTCTACATACATACCTTCCCAGCTATTTTCTACAGGTCCACTAGGTAAGAGAGGAGGAAAGAAAGAATGGGTGGAGGTTTTTTGTTTTGTTTTGTTTTTATTCAGCTGTAAGGCTACCTCTAAGGAGATGGTAGATTTCCAATGTCAGTCCAGAGACATGAGAATGGCTCAGGCTTTGATTCAGCAGTTACCAGTGTCCCTGGACATCAGATGTGGGGTGAAAGGAAGAATTAACGGGAAAAGAGTAGACAAACATACGGTGTCTCCTGGCAGTAGAATTCTGGCTTCCAGGAACACACAAGTTTCTATCAGGATCCCAGCCAGGATTCTGGGCTGGTTTCTGTCATGCAGCCTGTGAGAAGCCATTAAATAGGCTCGGTCAGCCTGATGCTAAGGCCAAACATCTAGCAATCTCAGCAAGGGCCAAGTGTAGCAGTCCACAGGTGCTGAGGACTTAGGCAAATGCAAGTCAAGTAAATGTAGAGACACCTGCTCTGCACCTGGCTGAGTGAGTGCTGGTCTGGGAATTCAGATAGCTAGGCCTGCAGGAAGAGGTACCTCACTCCTCCTGGAACAGAAAGTGGACCTCACTTAGCATTTCACTGCAAGGATATTGGCTCCCATTGGAAATAGTATTCAGCCCTTCAGTCATGAGTTCTTGCTATCAAAGGCTTACAGACATGCTTGAATAAGTGATGCCTTCAAGTTCACCAGCAAAAAAGGATTCCATGATAAGTTACCAACAAACTTGGATCTCCAAAGATTATAGGCTCTGCTCTTCTTTTTTCTTTCATTTCTTCTTTCCATTTTCTTTGCTATGGTTGTGTTTATTGTTATTTCCCTTCACTTTTACTGACCTATCTGACCTCCTCTCTCTACCTTCCCCATTACCCTTCTTAACTCTTATAGACACCCACTAGGCCCCACCACCCTTTCAGCTCTGCTTCCTGCAGCCCCCTTCCACCCATCAATCTCTCTGCTTGTCCTGCTGCCATAAGTCTTGGGGCTCTGCCCTGTGTGTTTCTAAGCTAGTTAAGAACTACACAGAAGCTCTATGTGCTTGACTGGCAGTGATGCCACACCTCGTCTTGCCAAACTCCTCCAACTCACCTCCAGTGTCTGCCTTCCCTTTTCCCAGGTGCCTTCTCTAGACAAGGCCATACCTTTCTGATGATCCATTTACTAAAAGGCATGAGTGATCTATCATGAGTCAAATTATGCATATATCAGTATGAGACAGCAACTCAAAGAATTCAATACAACAATCCCTGACTTCCAATGCTGCCTGTACCATTCCTCCAAGCTGGATAACTTTGGGTACATTAATTACCTTCAGTTTCCTGATCTGTAGGATGGGTATTATATCACAAGTGTATATTATACTATAAGTGTGTATTATAATATAAGTGGGTATTATACTCTAACAGGGTTATTGGAGGACTTAGTGGGATAATGTAGTAGCAAGCCTATCAAGAAGCTTAGAACATTCTAAACATCCACAAATGGCTAGTCTCTTCACCATACACTTTATCTCCCTTCACTTTCTCTCTAAACATATTAAAAACCTCAAAAGGGCAACAGCCTTAAATTCTAAGATCTTTCTAGCCCAACCCCATTGTAATGCTCCCTCTTGATATCAAGAGATTATGGAGACAATTAGAGCAACACTAGGCACTCACGGTGAAGATAAAGGGGATGAAGGCAGTAGGCGTCATGTGGATTCACTGCCAGAAAAATAACTCAAAGTATATGTTGATTAAAAAAGACTTCCTACATGGCAAGCTAAACCAAACCAGACATGCTCACTTATGACCTCATCTTCCTTTCTTATATTGAAGATTTCAGGAAACTTATAATGCCAGTTAAAAGGGTCTCAAACATCCTAATGTCACCCTTAGGATCAAAGTGCCTGAAGCCTGTGACAACACTTGGTGATTTCTGTAGTACCTACCGTTCCACTCAGGCTTTAACTACCATTGCAAAATCAAACATTCCAGGGCTCAGAATTTCCTATGCATTAACATTTCCCCTGATGTTACTTCCTAGCAATTGAAGAGAAACTTAACTGCACTGCCCATGCTAATGCTTCAGGTGGAAGCATTCAGTAAATGTCATTCATGACCAAGACCATATGCTTGGGTAATGCAAGTCCTAATGGCTGCAGCGTCCAAATGTTGTAGCTCAGTAGCCTAAAGATGCCTTCATTTGGGTCCCAAAGATGGTATCCATTACCTTCTCTGAGCAACAAGAGATTAGGAAATGCAAGATAATACCAACAGCTCTGATCTTAGTTGGCTCTGTCACAGTTTTATATGACAAAGAATGCCATTCTAGTCTCTAAGGTAGAATATAAAAGTAGAGAAAGAGCTAGGTTATTCTCTTAGAATAAGAGAATTCTAAGGTTATTCTCTTAGAATAAGAGAGGCCAGCCCTAGTCATGCTAAAATCAAGGGCTTCAGCAATTGTTTCTCTACTCAGATCTACCTGAACAGATCTGACAAGCTGTGAAACTGCAATTGAGTCAGTAGTGAGACTATACAGCTCCTGCTCCCCACAGCCCCTTATCCTTCTACTGAGTACCCTTCCCGTTTCTCCACAAGACACAAGCAGAGACCCTTGAATCTTGACAGTCACTTGTAAGGGCAGTGTTCTGTTTTAAGCCACATGATTCTCACTGTTCCTTAGTACTATTAACCAGGATCGAGAAGTTTATAGGCTACTCCTGGAAAGGGCAGTGAATCAAAAACAAAAACATTTCCGTTCCTCCAACAAGGTAATAAAATGCAGGTGGGTTGGAAACTGGCCTTTTAAATGTCTCCCAGAATGTACTTGCTTCCATTTCAAAAGAAAAAGAGGATTATTCTTCCCTGTCCTTTCACTTCAGAAACTGCCTGATTTCTTTAAATTTTTTTTCCATTTTAATGCAAGGGATAGAATCATTAACAACCCTCCAGCTCTCACAGGACCACATTAATTAATTTGATTTGGGATATTTCCCTTTCTTAGCAATGGTGAGCAGTGAGCCAGCGTCAAGCTCCTGAAATTGAAGCCCATGCCATTCACTTATGCAAAGCCTGAAGGCTCCCCAGTGAAATTGGGGACTTAAATTGGCCTTGTTCTTTTACCCAGGCAATTAATAATGCAGTTGGAAAAAAAAAAAAAAGACCAGCTTGTTGCCAACCTGCTGAGTTAAGGTGCTTTTTCCACAGGATCTTCTGGGTGGTAGCTAAAGGAATCTTGCCAAAGTTCTGCTCTCTCTGGGAAGGACATCCTGGCTCATTGTTACATAAAAAGACCAAAATCTTCTAGCATGTGTGCAGCACTTTGCAATTTACAAAATGCTTCTCAGCAGTTATCTCAACTAGTGAATACTGCTCAATATCTCTCATTTGAATTAAAAAAAAAAGGACAGTGGATTTGCCCAAACCTAACTTGTTCTCAGATAAGATCTGACCTCACATAGAATTAGTCAACCCTTTCTCTCCCTTCCCCTCCCCTTTCCTTCTCTTCTCTTTCTAACTCAGAAAGAGTTCCAATCCTCAGCTATAGTTATTCTGCTTGGTCTATCCATCATCTTTTAACTTCCCAGTATAGTGATACTTCTTGCCACAGAAACACACACACACACACACACACACACAGAGCGAGAGAGAGAGAGAGAGAGAGAGAGAGCACTAGTTTTCTGAAGAAAGTTTTAGACATTTCATGATTTGTACTTTCAGTCCTTTGAATTCTCTATTGTTCAAGCACTACATTTTAAAATATTTTGCTGGATCCTCTGTGTTGTTTGTATGTAAATGTGGGTGATTCATTTTCATACCATGTGATAGTATTCCATCGGACATATAACCCATAATCTATCAATCTACTCTCTTTTTGGCAATTAGAAATGCCAAAATGGAGTACTGAAATGAAGATATATGCATCTCTTGTATATTCCCACCAGAGGCTCCTAGGAAAGAATTGAAATTGCTGGGTCATAGGATACATATATTTTCAACTTTCTTGGGAATTGACAAACTGTTCTTTAAATTGTCTGTACCAACTTACACTCCCACCAGCAATGTATAATTCATTTTTTCTACAACTTCATCAACCATTTTACCTGTCCAAAATTTTTAATATTTCCATAGGTTGGAAACAATATTGCATTTTCCTTCTAACTTGTTTCCTTGATTATTAGAGAAGTTGAGAATTGATTGTTTACCTTTTCTTCTCCCTTCACCACACACTTATTTTGACCATTAAAATTTCTTCCTCTTTGAATTCTCCCTTTGTATATTTTGTCTATTTTTCTCCTCCTGTGTTGTCTTTTCCTTGCTTCAAAAACGTATAAAATATTCTGCATTGAAATACTTTTATGATTCCCTTTTTCACTTGTTAAGATACCTTATATATAAGGTTTTTTATTTTAAAGTAGATTGCACTTTGTGTTTAAAAAGTATAAACCTACTCAAGTGAAATTCTCCTTTATTTCCTCCTAATCATTTCACATATTTTCTTTCAGGTTTCAGTGTTCATTTTCATAGTTTTATTTTGGGAACATGGTGAAAACAGTACATTTTTTTTTCTGTATGGCTAATCTACTGCCCTAGACAGATTAACTGAATAGTCCATCTGTTTTCTGCCATATTTAATGCCATTCATGATCTGCCAAGCTGAGATTAATGCAAAGTTCTGTTTCTAAATTCTCTATTCTATGTCATTATTCTATTTGACTAGCCCTATGCAAATATCACCGTCTTAGCTGCTACAGATTCTTAAAACCTACTTTCACCAATTTCAACTTATTCTTCTGCAAAATCATCTCAGCCTCCTTCTTTTCCCTAAGAATTTTGGGATCAGCGCACTGATTTCCACAAATACCTTGTTGGAATTTTGATTAGTGTCTCACTGTTTATAATTTGGGGATAAAAACCATTCTTATAATATTGACTTTTCTGTAACTTAGATCTTCTATTAATCTTTTTATAAGGTTTTGTTATTTGATCTCTGTATTTTATCTCCTACCCCACAGTTTTGTCTCTATACTTGTATTTTTAAAAACTTCTGATTATTCTAATTTCGTCTAATTATTCATTGCTATGTGTGGGCAAGTAATTGATCTTGAGTATTGATCATGTGCCCAGCAACTTGTTGAAATGATTCCTATGTGACATCTCTTAAATATTCTATGCAGACAAACATATTTTCTATGCATTATGTTAGTTTCAGTTAAAATTTCATATCTTCTCTTTCTCTTTTTTATGTTAGACTGTTGGTCAAAAATAATTGATTATCATCAATTTTAGGTGGTTCATCATAATATTAGTACACTTTATCAAACTTCCAGAACAATATCAACTAGAAATAGTCATAGAGTATTCTTGACTTATTGCTGACTTCAAAGGTAATCCTTCTCGTATTTCACCATTAAGCATGATGAATGCTGCAGGCATTTAGTAGATAACATTTTTAGCTAGGATACATTTGCTTCCATTTCTGTTTTAAAAGATTTTCATTAGAATTTTCCCATTAAAACTATCCACACATTTCTGGGATAAAACTACATAGCCTGAATATGAATATTTTCATGGTATGAATGTGATTTGATATTCACCCCTCCCTTTCTTTCCCCTCTCTAACCGTAATTAACATCCAATTTTTCTCTTTCATGCTGCCTTTGCCTCATTTTGGAATCAAGGTTAAATTAACCTCATAAAGATTAATTGAAATGTCTCCCTGCTTTTCTAATTCTTTGAAAATATTTGTATAAGGATTATCTATTCCTCAAAGGTTTGGAAGACAATGTCTGTAAATAGTATAAATCTATTTTTCATTAGCATTTAGGGAAACTGGGTAAATTTTTAATAATTCATTCACCTTTCTTTGAAAATTTTTCTATTTCTTTACAAACAATTTTTTGCTGAATTATAGTTTTCTTTCTTTTTTCTTTCTTTTTTTTTTTTGTGGTTGGGGTTTGAACTCAGGGCTTACACCACTCTACCAGCCCTTTCTTGTGATGGGTTTTTTTTTCAAGATAGGGTCTCCACTATTTGCCTGGACTAACTTTGAACCATGATCCTCCTAATCTCTGCCTCTTGAGTAGCTGGGATTATAGGCGTGAGCCACTGGCAACCAGCTGAATTACAGTTTTCTAGAATTCTTTTTCTTTGAATCTTTCAATTAGTCAGCATGTAGTATTCATGATCTCCCTCACGAATAGAGTTTAAAAATCCACATTACCCACAGATTGAGGGTCCTTGAATGCACCAATAGTAAAATTTAGAACCTTCACCTAGAGTACCACGAACATGAACACAAATTATCATAGCGTCTGTGTATCCTACGCAGGATCTTGCTGTCTGTCTGTGTCAGAGGGTCTTTTTGTCTGGGCCACTTTCACATCTATCTTCCACCTTCACTGCTCTATGCAGGGATCTCAATCCCAACACCTGCCTTGTGGAATGGCATGCCTTATCTTCATTCTGAGTGTAGATGTTGAATCTCACATCTCTCCTTTGCTGAGATCTACAGTCTCCTCCCACCCATAAGGACACTGAAGCATTAGCTCCCATCCTTACCAGTCTGGCTGCAAAAACCTTTTCATTGCTAGCATATAACAACTATCCTTTCTTTCGTGAAACTGTAACTCTGCATTTAAGAGAACACTGAGCAATTTCCTTAAAGAATTTCTGGTGCTGCTAACAATGGCAGAGTCTTGAAACCATGCACATGAACTATTACAGGAATAGAAAAGCTAGACTGGCTCCCAGGACAGAGTAGTCCTGCAATCTGAAGAGATGGAGCACCAAGAAGCTTAAAACCTAAGAGCATGCAGGAGGCTTCACTGAGAAAGAAACATTGCAGCTGAAACTTGATAGGTGCGTAGGATTATTTCCACAGATCTGGAGAGGTAGAAGAGCAAAGACTTGGGTGTAAACAGATCTTCACAATGTGAATTTAAGCTAACTTCAAATGGCAGCTATTTGAAGAAAAACAAGGCTAAACAAAAAATCCTGAAAAAAATGGAGTAAACACACAGTAGGTGAATAAGAACTAGCCACCAAACAAATGAAAACATCTGGTCAAGGGCTTCCAAAGAAAGCAAGACTCTTTACTCAGCTGTGTGCAAACATGAAGATGGGTGCTTCAAAATAGCCATCCCCAGGACAGCTGCCCCCAAGCAGACTCTGCTTGAGTCTGTGTAATTGGTGCTGTGACAAGAAGCTGATGGTGAAGTGGTTGGATCTTAGCTGGCAGCTCTTTACTTCAGCACAATTGAGGGAAAAGATGTCCTCAAATAGAAGCTCAGTATCTGAGCAGTGATGACAGTGCAGAGGACAGAAAACCCAAGGTGAAATGAACCCTTTCCTAAACAACATAAATATTGGCTAAACTTTATCCTTCTCCAAGTACAAGTCAAGCCTACTTTCCACCTTGCAAAGTGGAAAAGAAGCATTTCTATTCATGAAGTGGCTAAAATCTAAGAACAACCCCAGTGTTCCACTTGTAAGTATAGCTGTTATAGCTGGCATAAGAGTGTGAACAAAGTGTTAAAAGGGGTAGGGCTGGCTGGACTGTGCTTTCTCATTCTTTAGGAAGAGGACAGATTCATACACATACACTAGAGTGTTTTGTTTTGTCTTCACATTGTGGTCCAAAGTTAAAGCGGGTGATATAATAGTTTGTGAGCTAAATCCTTTTGGAAAGAAAAGCATTCTTGGGTGATCCACGGCAGATGAAAGGATCCTGTGAAATAAACGCAAATTAAAACCAATCCTTTTAAACATTTGCATCCAGGGATGAACATCTTAATTTTTGGACAAAAGGCCATTTAATCACTAAGCTCTGAGCAAGTAGAACAAGTATTGAAAATCTCTCACCTTTCACCCACTTTGCATATAACGGTATCAATGAAAGTTACAGAAGAAACAGAAGTGGTGTTTTGAGCTCAGTTCCCTCCAGTATCCTTGGGAATAGATTCCTCAAGAGAAAATGTTGGGGTAAGAAAGTCTACTGCAATTAAATATTTCTTTAACACTGTAAGTAAGCCTTTCAGATTCAAATGTGGGAGGAACTTCCTTTTTGCTGTGCTCTACTTCCCCTGCTTCAAAGCTTCCTAGCCATCAGTGTTCATTCAAAATGAGTTTCATGTACCAAAAAGTGTAGGATTTGTATGTGTGTATGTGATACTGGGGTTTGAACTCAGGACCCATACCTTGAGCCGCTCCACCAGCCCTTTTTTTATGATGGGTTTTTTTGAGGTAAGGTCTCTCAAACCATTTACCCAGAATGGCTTTGAACCTATATCCTCTGATCTCTGCCCCCTGAGTAGCTAGGATTACAGTCGTTAGCCACCAGCACCTGACAAAAATGTGTGTTTTGTAATAGGGATGCAATATTTTTATTTCACATTTTCCCCCAGGAATGGGCACAATCAAGATTTATGATGCTGTTGAATTAAAACATTTCATGTGGTATAAAGAAAATAACTAGAAGGATCTGGATTCTAGTCTTCTGCAATTTAATTGCTGTATAATGATGAGCAGGTTTCTTGACTTCTCTAAGCCTACGTAAACTGAGGTTAGTAATACTGTCTTATTTACCTCACAATGTGGTGTTTGAGACCATATGAAAGAATGCAGGTGAGGATACAAATGATAGTGTGACCTGGAAACTCCCTGATATCCCCTTAGTAGCATATCCATTTACTTTCAATCCACATTTGAGGAACCCTTACCAGGCACAGTATGGGGCATGAGAAATAAACTTCACTGCATCTTTAGCACCTTCTTCAAGGAATGCTCAGTTTTATCATGAACTCTAGTTCTGTAAATCTATACAAAGTAGAAAGCTCAACATGCCCTCCCAGAGGGAGAGAGAAAGTACTGTAGGAGTTCCAAAGATAGAAGGCTCCTTCCTTGCAGCTCAACATCTTCCAAAACAGTTTCTATTACAATCCAGCCTTACGCAAAGTTAACATCTGTCATTTTCAAAAATACATATAAAATAAAATTGGGAAACACTGACTAAAAAAGACTAATTCATTTCTTTTAAGCAGGACTTTTAAAAACTTTTAATATTCAAGTAAGTATTAGAGATCTCCAAAGGGAGATGAAGTACTGCTGGGGTTTTTTAAACGATTTACATATAAAATCCATCTTTATTGACGTTTTAATGTCACATCACTCAGGATTCAGTGCTATAGATCAGAAGTTTCCAGAAGCTGTTTGTGCAGCCTGTTACTTCTAACAAGATTATAAAGGGGAGATGTTCTAATTATTGAGGTCCCTTCTGTCAATTGGTCGCAGATCATGGATTCACATGAAAACAGACAATTCACAGAAACAGCATATTGTTTTCTGTCTTTACAGGGGTATATTCGACTGTTTCAAGAGTTATTTTTGAGGGGAAAGAGGGAAAAGTGGGGAAAGGGAATTGAGAATGAGGGACTGGAATGGAGACTAGGATCATGAGCAACATGGTCCGAAGTGAACCCGAGCTGAAAGGAAAGGGAGGGCTTTGCTCAGAGTGTGAGTGAGAGGAAACCAATATCACAAAGCCGTGGAGCAGGCATGTGTGTGAAGAAGTATAAGAGCCCAATTTAGCTGGAGCATAAGGCAAAGGGGCAAGCCAAAGGACAGTGTGTTTACAAGGTCAAGACAGTATGGGCCAGATCATTAAGAGGCTACAAGTGTAATCAAAAACACATCACATTGTTTGGTAACTTTATTACAGCACTCCAGAATGAGTTTGTCAATTCTGTCAATCATCTTTACAAGAGACTGAAGTAAGGAGAAATTTCCTTTCTGAGTGGCTGCTTTCTTGGAGCTTTCAGTGTGGCTTGCTGTCTTCATTCCAGAGCCATATGTACCACCATTTAAAGCAGCAGATAATAAACAAATAGGTTACCTCAATCTCCACTTTGACCTTTTCACGACCCGAATTATTAAATGAACCTATCATAGAACCAATCTTAAATCCCAATACTGAACAAATGTTTCCCCATAATGCCCATGTAAATTGATGAAAAATTATCATCAGTGTTTCAAAAGAATAAATCCACACCTTTTCCAATCCCTAAAACTCCCATGTCTCTTTTCCTATCCCCTCAGCTGATGGCCTTGATCCTCATTTCATGGTAAAAATAGCAAGAAAGAAAAGAAACACCTCAAGTGCTCACCTAAAGTCTACTGGTTATTCCTGTCAGCTAAAATACCCTTAAATTTAAATTCATTAAATTTCCCTCATACAAATCCATATTCCCCTCCATACACCAACCCCATTGTTCTGCTTCTCTTTAAAGTAAAGACCTGTGAATAGAAAGCTATAGTCATCTCTAGGTCTCCAGCCAGACCTTCTCAATTTCATCTTGTACCTTCTCATTTGCCTGACCTGTATCTTCTGTATCCTTTTGAGTTTTTCTCTAGTTACTTTGTCAGTTACTGATAAAGAGGCTTTTAAGTATTCCAACCATAATTATTGGTTTGTCCATTTCTCCTTCTATGTTAGAATTTGCTTCACATAGTTAGAAGCTCTGTTATTAGACACTGTGTTAGTTACTCTTCTCATCACTATGGCAGAACACCTGACATAGGCAACTTCAAAGTAGGAAAGATTTATTTTGGATGATGGTTTCAGAAGGTTTAGTCCATGCTTGTTTGTCCTCATGTAGTTGGGTAGAGCATCACATGGTAAGAGTGGGTGGAGGAGAAGGCTGTTCATACACAGCTGGCACAAAGCAGAGGAGTGATAACAGAAAGGAACCAGGCAATATAAAGTCCACAAGGGCACACCACCTTGGACTGGAGGTATGGCTCAAGTGGTAGAGTGCCTCTTTGCAAGAATGAAGCCCTGAGTTCAAACCGCACTCCCACCAAAAAAAAAAGGCACAACATCAGTAACCCATTTCCTCCAGACCTCACCTTCCTCAGTTCCATGACATCTCAATAGTCTATTCAAATTTTGAATCCATCAATTAAACCATTCATAAAGTAATCTTAAATTAGCAGAGGTCACAATGGGAAGTGGACCAGGAAATAGCAAAGAGGTCTAGTAGAAATGAACCAATGTGGGAATCTCTCTGTATAACTATCTTTATTCCAAACTAACAAAAATGATATGTCTTTCCTATTATTTCTTATGTTTCTCTTCAACAAAATTGGAGAAAAGGTTGAAACAGGTTCTGCCTAGAAGCAGGTGCAATGGGGGTGATTGGGAGAGATATAGCACAAACCATGGATACACATGTAAGTAAATGTAAAACAGATAAAACAAAAGGAGAAAAACAATTAAACCATTCATTAGGTCATATTGCTCATAATCTAGAAATGCCCTTACAGACACACCCAGAGGTATTTTCCTAGATGTTTCTCAATCCTGGACAATCAAAATTAATCAATACAGACATATGTACATTTATGATTGTTATATTTTCCTAAATTGTCCTCTCACAGTTAGGAAATATCCATACTTGTCTGATAATACTGCTTGTCTTAAAGTCTATTTGACATGATGCAAATATAATCACTCCAACTTTCTTATTCCTTGCCTAATATATTGTTCTATTATTTTACTTTTAACTTATCCATGCTCTTCTATTTATCTCTCATGTAAATAATACAGCCAAGGATTATTTTTTTAATCCAGTCTGACAATCTCAGAAATTTTATTACAATGTTTAGTCCTTTTATATTTAATGTACTATGATTGCATTCATGTATATAATTTTATCTCTGTTTTTATCTTCTGTACCACCTTTCTTAACTTCTTTTGTACCAATTAATTTTTAATATCAAATTCTAATTCTTCTTTTGGGCTTTGTCACTTATTTTGCATTATTGCTTTGTACTGATTATCCTTAGGATACAATATATACATTAAAGTGATTTTAGGCTTATTATAATTAATGTTATACCCTCACATAAAAAAAAAAACCTAAGAACATTTTACCAGTGTTATTGCACACACCCATAAACTTTTTATGTTTTATCATATATATTACTTGTATATATATTACATATGTTTTACTTTAAAAAGTAATATGTCCTTAAAAGAAATTGAGAGATAAATTATATGCTTATACTGATTTGTTGTTTCTTTGTTTTTGTTACTTCCTACAGATCGAATGAACTTTTGTTAACATTATTGTGATATGGCTATGTGGCCATGAATTCTGTATATTTTCTTTATCTGAAAATGTCTATTTTCCCTTCAGATTTGAAGGACTTTTCCTCTAGATGTAAAAATCTGTATTGAATTTTCAATGCACAGTAAACAAAACAGCATTTTGTTTCTTCTGGCCTCCACTACTCCTGATGAAAGGTAATCTACCATTTGTATTATTATTGTTCCCTTGCTTTCAATACATCATTTTTTTCATCAAGTTCTTTCTAGACATTTTTCTTCATGTTTGATTTTTAAGCAGTGTGTATATTATATGTGGTTTGTGTGGAGTTTCTTGAACTTCCCAAATCTAAAAATTGCATAGATCACCAAATGTGGAAATTTTTCTGTCCCACATTTTTTGTACCATAACCTATCTCCTTTTATTCTGATATTCTAAATAACATTTACTAGTTGACCTAATATCCTATATTTTTCTGAGTTTCTCTTCATTTTTAGTATGTTAGCCTGTCTTTAAATTAACATGATTTTATGCTTTATTAAAAAGAATCTATCTCTTATTCTAAAATTTTTATCCTTAATCCTATAGTATGTTCTCTCCACTCCTGACACACAATATTTCAGTTCTCATCTGAAAGGTTAAGGCAGTTAGGAGTATCTTTATACTCTGTCTGATCTGAAACTTCTCTATCTCTAATCCTGTTCTCTGGTAATGCTATTCAACTTCTGAGCCACGGTATGAAATATCTGCTAACCTCAGAAAGCCTTTCCCTGTAGGTGTGTAGCTCAGCTCATGTCCAAAGACCTGGACTAGCCAAGCCTTTGTCCATGAAATGTGCTATTAAAATCCCATGTAGATTTCATAGGCACTCTCCACACACTTCCACACAACTTTCTCAGCTACTCTGTGCTTGCTGCAAATTGCAACTGTCACATCCTCCTAGAACTCTGATCTTTGTTTTTGTTTTGTTTCTATTTTTGTTTTGTTTTGCTTTGGGGGCAAGGTGTCATCCTGCTGCCCAGGCTGATTCTCCTGCTTCAGGTGCCTGGGGCTGTGATTACAGGCATATGCCACCACACCTTTCTTAGAATTCTGATCTTTGAATTCTCAGGTCAAGAGAATTCTGATTCACTTGGGTTCACCTTCTATGTTTTGTGGAAGGAATGTGTCTGCAGACAAAAGTCAAGAAGAATTATAGGCCCAAAAGACCAAAAATCGTATGTTCTCCCTCATATGTGGACATTAGATCAAGGGCAAACACAACAAGGGGATTGGACTATGAGCACATGATAAACGCGAGAGCACACAAGGGAGGGGTGAGGATAGGTAAGACACCTAAAAAACTAGCTAGCATTTGTTGCCCTTAATGCAGAGAAACTAAAGCAGATACCTTAAAAGCAACTGAGGCCAATAGGAAAAGGGGAACAGGTACTAGAGAAAAGGTTAGATCAAAAAGAATTAACCTAGAAGGTAACACCCACACACAGGAAATCAATGTGAGTCAATGCCCTGTATAGCTATCCTTATCTCAACCAGCAAAACCCCTTGTTCCTTCCTATTAATGCTTATACTGTCTCTACAACAAAATTAGAGATAAGGGGAAAATAGTTTCTGCTGGGTATTGAGGGGGGGGAGCGGGAGGGGGTGGAGTGGGTGGTAAGGGAGGGGGTGGGGGCAGGGGGGAGAAATGAACCAAGCCTTGTATGCGCATATGAATAATAAAAGAAAAAAAACTAAAAAAATTAAAAAAAAGAAGAATTATAGGGCTTGTTTTGCTTGTCTCCTTTCTCTCAAGGATCATCAATTTCTACTGCTTATTGTCTAGTACCTCATATATTTTGTTCAGTTTTACTATTGCTTATAATGGAAGAAAAATCCAATACCAGTTACTGTATCACCACTGGAAACAGAGTGCCCAATGAATTTGTTACTCAAAATTCTGTACCCAAAAACCATGTTGTTTACATTCAAGACCATCTGAAAGTCTTCTACTTGCTAAAGCTCAGAAAACATACTATATATATAGATATGCAAAACTCTTCAACCTCAAAACTGTATAAAAACTATTGAATTTATGATACAATATCAAAGAAATGGTGAAGAATAAGACTGGTCATGTTTAACATAATATATAAATAACTATTGGTGTAATTATGAAATATAATACAATAAGAAATTAGAGCCTTGAAAGAGAATATATGAAGTGAAAATATTGAATAATTTTATGAGATTCAGTTTCCATGTCATCCGAAATTTCACTAGATGCAGTACATGTAAACTTTACCTCACTTTCTGGTAATATATGTAACCTTTACCACTTTTCTGGTGGCCATGGAGCCAGATTGCAGGTGCAACTTTCCCTATGGCTTTGAAGGTTTCACTGTGATGGGTGCTTTCCCTTACTCATATTGCTAACACTCCACCATATCTGTCTGTCTATGCCACATATAACTTGCCTTCTCTCTCATGATTCCCCTGTTGCCACAGAAGCAAAAGAAGACTTGGGACTCACCCAGCATGCAAAAATTCACAAACCACAGTAGTGGGTATTGATGTTGGGTTGGGAAAACTTTGACCAAAGGGAGATCTATGTCAGATCTCCCATTCTACCCATCTTCTGGATGGGTTGTTTAGAAATGCAGAATTTTCTTTCTGCTGCTCTGATGGTATCTTATAAGAAAGGAAGTCACTTTCCTATAAATTTGAGACCGGTTCAACAACACACTTCCTACATTTACTGTCTCTCCTTCTCTGCCTCATTCCAGTTTTCTCTCATTCTTGCCATTGCATTCTCCAACCTGACCTTTTTCTTCACAGTAAAATAATAATAACATAGGTATAATAGCTGAGACCATAATAAAGTGCTATAGAGAAAGACGGAGGATGTAAATTCCTGTTAAAATAGTTACAAATTGGAGGAATCAATAAACATTGCTTTATCTTGCCATTGATAAAGAAAGAAAGTTTAAAGTGTGATAAAAATCATTATAAAAATAACAAAACTTCTGGTCACTTGAAAAAAAGTTAAAGAAAATTGGGAAAAAGGAGCTACAGTAAACAACATAAAAAGAAAATGCAATTAAATACCATAACAGAATTTTTTTCAAGTATTGCACCAATGCAGGGACTGTGCTTGAGACTATGGATAAATGAATTAAACCATATATGGACTTAAGTCTCCTTTACTGGAGTTAACAGAAATTAACCAAATAATTAAATAAACATGTAAGGATGAGGGACCATGATGGGGAGGGTCAAGCTAATTAAGATACATTGTAAGTACATATGTAAATAACACAATGAAACTCCCCTGTAAAACTAATATATGCTAATAAAAATAAACATACAATTGCATACTTAAATGACTTCTATGAATGAAAGCTACGCTACCATAGCAGGAGGATCTAATCCAGCCTCAGTGTTTACCAAAGGCCTCCTTGAGTCTGTATTGTCCAGAGACCTGAAAAATAACAAAGGCGAACCCATAAAGTGCTAGGCTGGACAAGCACCCTGCACATCACTTGGTAGGCTGAAGTTCAGAGGGGCTGCAAAACAGGATTAGATACTCTGCAGGGTTTTTCTAATGAAAGACTGAAAAGTCACTGAAACTTTTGGAAAACTCTTTAAGCAACATACAATATAATGCTTAAAAAACAGAATATTCTATTTCAATATTCATGAAATATAAATGTATAATATTATGAATGAGGAAGAGAAAAATGAAGACCTACAAAATATGATGGAAATATTACCACATGAATATGGAAATTCAAACATATAAATATGAAATATATTATGAAATAGAAAATTGTTTTGGAAAATATAAGTCACTATAACTAATTCTTATATATACATTTTTTTGAATTAATGAGGATTGAACCCAAGGCTTTATCATGCTAGGCAAGCACTCTACTACTGAGCCAGATCCTGCATAGTCTATTTCAGATCACAGAATGGGTGGAAGATTATCTAAAAAATTTGTTATGGTCTATGACCTAAGAACAATTTTATTCAAATTTTAATGTACAGATAATTCCTTTTCTATAACACTATCTAAGAGTGAAAGTGCAACAAATTGTCTTTGTAGGAAAGCTAGCAAAATGATAGTATAAAAACCTCAAGCAAATAATTCAGAACAATTTCCTCTAATATTACATATAAAAGCATTCTAAGTAAAATTTTAGCAAATAGAAACTGAAATATATGAAATATTAACAAAGAAGAATGGAGTATACTTATTACAAAAGCAATATGAATATACTTAATGCCATACAACTGTACACTTAAAATGGTTAAAATGATAAACTTTATGTTATGTATATTTAACCAGAATTTTAGAAGACAAAATAGATTTACTATAAAAATGTCAAAACCACTCACTATTACATCTATTAATATTGTTTATACTGTTGGTTTGATGGATGAAATAATATTAATATCTCAGTAGCTAGAACTACTTTAATAAAGTTGGTGTCCATTTCTATCTCAAAATATTTTAACAAGATTGTAATAGAAAATTACTTTTTTATCATGATATAAAAGTCTCCCAAACCAACAGCCAACATTATGTTCTATGGTAAAACTAGAAAGAATTTTTATTTTAATTAATAATAAAAGAGACATGGCATTGTTATCCAATGCAAATAGACTAAATAATAAATAAAATGTGTTTATACACATTGAAAGGGAAATTATAGACACTTGCAGATGTTGTAATTGCATACTGGAAACAAGAATTAATTGTTAGTAAAGTGGTTAGTTATAAAATAAATATACAAAAATGTTTCTGTGAACCTGCAATTAGCCAGTTAAGAATTCAAAGGATGAAAGACACTATTCAAAATTCAAACAACAATAGAAAACTTCCAAAACAACCACTTTAAAACTAAAAAGAATCTATATAAAGAAGACTACAAAATTTAGCCAAAGAATTTTAAAGTATCAAAGATGTGGAAGGCCATTGAATGTATAAATTAACCTTAAAAACATAAAACTAAGTATTTACAAAGTGAACTATGGCTATATTTAATATACAAAATGTAAATATGTCTAATATAGTTCGGTGTATAAATGTAAATATAAAATAATATATAAATGACATTTTATTAAAAGTTACACATTGTCAGTATTTTTAAATGGAGGATTAGAAAAACCTATAAGAAGCTTTAACTCTCTTAAAATGTGACCATCCAAAAATATTCAGTTACAAGCTGAAAGTCAGACACTTCCACTAACTTGCCTACATTCACATGATAGCATTATGTAACAGATGCTACATTGCATTCTTCTTTCTAACACAGCAATCTATTTAGAACTCCTCTCCATGCAAGTAAATGTAGATCTATTCCCATGATTTTAATGGCTGCATGTTGTTCTATTGTATCACCATACTCTAATTCACTTAACAAATTTTGCTTCTGATCACCATTTAGCCTGATGAAATTTTCAGTGTTATAAATACTAAGACAATGAATCATTTGTGCCTTAATTTGCTTTGCATACCCCATGCATGTAATAACGTAATAATGGTCAAACCACATCCCAGATTCTAAACCCTCTGACTTTCTGGAGCAATCTGCTGGGAAAAGAAGTTTGGACAAAGGTATGGAAATCTCTGTAATTCCAGTGACTTTGTCACAAACACAACAGAAATACAAATAGCAAATTTGGAAGAAATAATTGAATTATAAAATGTTAATGATGTTTATATGTGTTTTAATTAGAGTACACTCAGGGAATACTTTAATCACATTAGTTCTAGGAAATATTGTGGGAACAAATTTCAGTGATTTTATATAAGAAGTGTTTGTAGAGGGTTTTCGCCCTTATTTATAAGACACATTCCACATGGATCAGTCAAGGACTTTGCTCTACAAGGTTACTCAAAGCCCAGATGAAGATATTTCATGATCTTTTGATGTCCTTCCATGAAATCAGTGCATGTTTTCCCTGGATCACAACAGCAGAAAGAAAGAGAGTATGGAAATTTAATATCTGTCCTTAAATTCCTTGACCAGAAGTGACCCACTTCACTTCTACTCACAGCACCTAGCTAGAACAAACTGCATGAATTTGCTTAACCTCAAGGGAACTGGAAAAGCCTGTTCCTCCCAAGTGTTGAGAAAGAGAACCAAGTATTTGTGAGCATTGGAAATTACTACCACAATCAGTTCTAGTCATCAATTCCTCAACTATAAATAAATAAATAAGTAAACCATAAATAAATAAATAAATATCCCCAAGAGGAAGACTAAAACAATCTCCCAAAATTGAAGTCAAATTATCCTGGATGTCAAGGTGATAGGAATACTCACTTTATCAGGTTTACCTCCTTTTGGTCCAGAGTTCTATTAGCAGCAAGTCTCTTGTCTTCTACTTGCATCATCATGCAGAGGGGGAATAAGTGAAGGTTTGCTGCAGCAAACACATTTTTATGGAAAATATTAGGAGACACCAAATCACTGACTTGTAGCACATGGTAGCAATTTGGTGGGTACTATTATGTCTGAGGAGAGCTGGTATGTGGAGGTCCTGATATATCCTGATCCCTTTGTCTGAGAGGAGCTCATTTGGTCACTGTTCTCTGGGATTGGGGACATGGAGAATATGACCTACATGGGGCCTGACCAACTTTCCCAGACCACTTCCTCCTTCTAGAAGGTTAGGAATTTGCTTTTCAAACTTGATAAAATATTATCATAAAGAGAATTTCCCTCCTTAAAATAATTTGTTATTAGTTGCTAACAATTACTCTTCTGCTAGAAATTTTGTCTTCAACAAATGGTGCAAGGAAAACTAGATATCCACATATACAAGATTGAGACTAGACCTGTATATCTCACCCTATACAAAAATCAATTTCAAATGGATGAAAGATCTTAATGTAAGATCAAAAACTTTGAAACTGACAAAAGAAAACATAGGGCAAACCTTTAAGGATATAAGCATAGGTGATGTTTTTCTGAATAGAACCCCTTTTGCTTAGAAAATTAAGCCAAAAATTGAAAAAATTGGACTGTATCAAATTAAAAAGCTCTGCATAAGCCTCATGTTTTCTCTCATATGAGGAATATGGGACTAATACAAATATGACAATATTAGTTAAAAAAAAGGTCATGCTAAGGGGAGGTCACACACAGCGAAGTGGGGTAAAAAAAGAAGTTAAAGTGGAAATGGTTGGTGTACTCTCTATACAAGAATGAATATAGAATTTTTAAACCAGTTCAGACCACCATAAGAAAGGGGCTAAGGTAGAAACAAGAAAAATAAAGGAGACAAACCAAATTGGACTATCATATATAAATACATGGAAGTGCACAAAGAAAATCCCTGTGTAGCTACAAGCAAAAAAGTCATTTTTTTCTTTCTTTTACAAAATCAGGTCATGCTTGGGGTATTTGGTACCAGTAGGAGGGAAGAGGAGGTAGGGAAAGGGTGTAGGAGGGTGAAAATAGTGCAAATACTGTGTACACATGTATGTAACTGAAAAAAGATACCTGTTGAGAGTATTTCAGGAATGAGGGGAGAAAAAAGATACCTGTTGAGAGTATTTCAGGAATGAGGGGAGAGGAGAATAAAGGAGAATGGTGGAAGGGGTGAATTCAAGTGTGATATAATTGATATATTCTAAGAACTTTTGTAAATGCCACAATGTACCCCACCCAGCACAACAATTCAAAAAGGAGACTATTAAAAAAAAAAGCTCTGAATAGCGAAAGAAAACAATTACCAGAATCAAAAGAAAACCTACCAAATGGGAGAAAATCTTTGTCAGCTATTCACCACATAAAGGATTAATATCCATAATATATAAATTATATAATAATGACTCAAGTAATTAAAGAATGTAAGTGTTCACACATATGCGATAATTCATAGCCCTATTTTAAAATGGGAGGCAAAGCTTTACTCAATATAATGGACAACACTGATATTAGTGGACAAGAAAAAAATTATAATTACTCTCCTTTTTATTTTCCTTTGGTGGTACTAGGGCTTGAACTTACAGCCTTGCACTTGCCAGGCAGGCACTTTACCACTTGAGCCACACTCCCATCACCTTTAACCCATGTCAGTTGTAACAGTAAATTCATTCACAGAAATCTAAATGTTCAGTAATAGCAGACTTTTAAAATAAACTATTGTATATATATAGCATGTCCAAAATATGTTATTAAAAAGTAGGGATTTTTGAGGTCATTTATATTTTGCTGGTCCCCCTTTGGGTGAGAGGAACAAAAGGGAGGATGGAAAGGAAAGGGAGAACAGTCAAAATGAGTGAGGCAATAGCCAAGTTATGGAAACAGACAAGATTCCCCATACTGATGAATGGATCAAGAAAATGTGGTATTTATACACAATGGAATTTTATGCAGCCATGAAGAAGAATGAAATGTTACCATTTGCTGGTAAATGGATGTAATTGGAGAACATCATTCTGAGTGAGGTTAGCCTGGCCCAAAAGACCAAAAATCGTTTGTTCTCCCTCATATGCGGACATTAGATCAAGGGCAAACACAACAAGAGGATTGGACTTTGAGCACAAGACAAAAGCGAGAGCACACAAGGGAGTTATGAAGATAGGTAAGACACCTAAAAAACTAGATAGCATTTGTTGACCTCAACGCAGAGAAACTAAAGCAGATACCTTAAAAGCAACTGAGGCCAATAGAAGAAGGGGACCAGGAACTAGAGAAAAGGTTAAATCAAGAAGAATTAACCTAGAAAGTAACACACATGCACAAGAAATCAATGTGACTCAACTCCCTGTATAGCTATCCTTATCTCAACTAGCAAAAACTCTTGTTCCTTCCTATTACTGTTTATACTCTCTCTACAACAAAATTAGAGATAAGGGCAAAAAAGTTTCTGCTGGGTATCGAAGGGGTGGGAGGGAGAGGGAGGGCGTGGGGTGGGGGTAAGGGGGAGTGGGATGGGGGGTAAGGGAGGGGGTAAGGGGAGGGGGGAGAAATGACCCAAACATTGTATGTGCATAAGAATAAAAAAAAAGTGAGTGAGGGTTCGAACCAGAAGTATAGTATCAAATTAAAAGGTTCCTGGAAGTCAATGAGAATGAAAACACAACCTTCCGGAACCTATGGGACACAGCAAAAGCAGTCCTGAGAGGAAAGTTTATAGCCATGGGTGCATATATTAAAAAGACTAAAAGATCTCAAGTCAATGACCAAATGATATATCTCAAACTCCTAGAAAAACAAGAACAAGCAAATCCCAAAACAAATAGAAGGAGAGAAATAAAAATAAGAGCTGAAATCAATGAAATAGAACCCAAAAAACCATACAAAGAATTAATGAAGCAAAAAGTTGGTTCTTTGAAAAAATTAACAAGATCAACAGACCCCTCAAACCTGACTAAAATGAGGAGAGAAAAAAACCTCAATTCAGTAAAATCAGGAAGGCAAAAGGGAAGACAACAACAAACACCATGGAAGTCCAGGAAAAAATCAGAGACTACATTGAGAGCCTGTATTCAAATAAATTTGAAAATCTTGAAGAAATGGACAGATTTCTAGATACTTATGATCATCCAAAACTGAACCAAGGGGACATTAATCACCTGAATAGATCTATAAAACAAAATGAAATTGAAGCAGCAGTCAAGACTCTCACAAAAAAGAAAAGTCCAGGGCATGATGGATTCTCTGCTGAATTCTATCAGACCTTTATGAAGAACTAGTACCAACCCTCCTTAAACTCTTCCATGAAATGGAAAGGGAAGGAAAACTGCCTAACACATTTTATGAAGCCAGCATGACACTTATACCACAATCAGGCAAAGACACTTCCAAAAAGGAGAACTACAGGCCAATCTCCTTAATGAACATTGATGCAAAAATCCCCAATAAAATAATGGCAAGCCGAATTCAACAATACATCAAAAAGATCATTCACCATGACCATGTAGGCTTCATCCCAGGAATGCAGGGGTGGTTCAAAATATTAAAATCAATAAACATAATAAACCACATTAACAGAAGCAAAGACAAAAACTACTTGATCATCTCAATAGATGCAGAAAAAGCCTTTGATAAAATCCAACACATTTCATGATAAGAGCTCTAAGAAAACTAGGAATAGAAGGAAAGTACCTCAACATTATAAAAGCTATATATGACAAACCTATAGCCAGCATTATACTTAATGGTGAAAAGCTGAAACCATTCCCTCTAAAATCAGGAACTAAACAAGGATGCCCACTATCCCCACTCCTATTCCACATAGTACTGGAATTCCTAGCCAGAGCAATTAGGCAAGAAGAGGGAATAAAAGGAATACAAATAGGTAAAGGAACTGTCAAAATATCCCTATTTGCAGATGATATGATCTTATACCTTAAAGACCAAAAAAAATCTACTTAAAAGCTTCTAGACCACCAATAGCTACAGCAAAGTAGCAGGATATAAAATCAACATAGAAAAATCATTAGCATTTCTATACACTAATAATGAACAAACTGAGAAAGAATATATGAAAACAATTCCATTTACAATAGCCTCAGAAAAATCAAATACCTAGGAGTAAGCTTAACAAAGGATGTGAATGACCTCTACAAGGAAAACTATAAACTGAAAAAAACAGATCGAGGAAGACTATAGAAAATGGAAAAATCTCCCATGCTTATGGATTAGTAGAATCAACATAGTAAAAACGGCTATACTTCCAAAAGCAATCTACACGTTTAATGCAATTCCCATCAAAATCCCAATGACATTCATCAAAGAGATTAAAAAATCTACCATTAAATTTATTTGGAAACACAAGAGACCACGAATAGCCAAGACAATATTCAGCAAAAAGAACAATGCTGGAGGTATCACAATACCCGACTTCAAACTATATTACAAAGCAATAGCAATAAAAACAGCATGGTACTGGCACAAAAACAGACATGAAGATCAGTGGAACAGAGTAGAGGACCCGGACATGAAGCCACACAACTATAACCAACTTGCCCTTGACAAAGGCGCTAAAAATATATGATGGAGAAAAAGCAGCCTCTTCAACAAAAACTGCAGGGAAAACTGGTTAGCAGTCTACAAAGAACTGAAACTAGATCCATGTTTATCACCCTATACCAGTATTAACTCAAAAAAGATCAAGGACCTTAATATCAGACCACAAACTCTAAAGTTGGTATAGGAAAGAGTAGGAAATACTTTGGAACTAATAGGTATAGGCAAGGACTTTCTCAATGGAAACCCAGCAGCTCAGCAACTAAGAGATAGCATAGATAAATGGGACTTAATAAAACTAAAAAGCTTCTGCTCAACAAAAGAAATGGTCTCTAAACTGAAGAGAACACCCACAGAGTGGGAGAAAATATTTGCCAGGTACACGTCAGACAAAGGACTGATAACCAGAATATATAGGGAACTTAAAAAATTAAATTCTCCCAAAATTAATGAACCAATAAAGAAATGGGCAAGTGAACTAAACAGAACTTTCTCAAAAAAAGAAATTCAAATGACCAAAAAACTCATGAAAAAATGCTCACCATCTCTAGCAATAAAGGAAATGCAAATTAAAACCACACTAATAATCCACCTCACCTCTGTTAGAATAGCCATCATTAGCAACACTACTAACAACAGGTGTTGGCAAGGATGCAGGGAAAAAGGAACCCTCTTACAATGCTGATGGGATGTAAACTAATACAACCACTCTGGAAAAAAATTTGGAGGCTACTTAAAAAGCTAAACATTGTTCTACCATTTGATCCAGCAATATCACTCTTGGGGATATACCCAAAAGAATGCGACACAGGTTACTCCAGAGGTACCTGCACACCCATGTTTATTGCAGCACTATTCACAATAGCCAAGTTATGGAAACAGCCAAGATGCCCCACTTGACGAATGGATCAAGAAAATGTGGTATCTATACACAATGGAATTTTATGCAGCCATGAAGAAGAATGAAATGTTATCATTCGCTGGTAAATGGATGGAATTGGAGAACATCATTCTGAGTGAGGTTAGCCTGGCCCAAAAGACCAAAAATTGTTTGTTCTCCCTCAAATGTGGACATTAGATCAAGGGCAAACACAACAAGGGGATTGGACTTTGAGCACAAGACAAAAGCAAGAGCACACAAGGGAGTTATGAGGATAGGTAAAACACCTAAAAAATTAGCTAGCATTTGTTGCCCTTAATGCAGAGAAACTAAAGCAGATACCTTAAAAGCAACTGAGGCCAATAGGAGAAGGGGACCTGGAACTAGAGAAAAGGTTAGATCAAAAAGAATTAACCTAGAAGGTAACACATATGCACAGGAAATTAATGTGAGTCAACTCCCTGTATAGCTATCCTTATCTCAACTAGCAAAAACCCTGTTCCTTCCTATTATTGCTTATACTCTCTCTTTAACAAAATTAGAGATAAGGGCAAAATAGTTTCTGCCAGGTATCGAGGGGGTTGGAGGGAGAGGGAGGGGGCAGAGTGGGTGGTAAGGAGGGGGTGGGGGCATGGGGGAGAAATGACCCAAGCATTGTATGCACATATGAATAATAATAAAAAAAAACCACACTAAGATTCCACCTCACCCCTGTTAGAATAGCCATCATTAGAAACACCACCCACAACAGGTGTTGATGAGCATGTTGGGGAAAAGGAACCCTTATACACTGCTGGTGGGAATGCAAACTAGTACAACCACTCTGGAAGAAAATTTGGAGGCTTCCTTAAAATGTAAACATCAATCTGCTGATGATCCAGCAATAGCATTCTTGGGGATACACCCAAAGGAATGCAACACAGGTTCCTCCAAAGGCACTTGCACACTGATGTTTATTACTGCAGTATTCACAATAGCCAAGTTTTGGAGACAGCCAAGATGTTCCACTATCAATGAATGGATTAAGAAAATGTAGTATTTATACACAATGGAATACTACTCAGCCATGAAGAAGAATGAAATCTTACCATTTGCAGGTAAATGGATGGAACTGGAGAATATTATCCTGTCTGAGGTTAACCAGGCCCAGAAGACCAAAAATCGTATGTTCTCCCTCATATGTGGACTTTAGATCAAGTGCAAACACAACAAAGGGATTGGACTTTGATCACATGATGAGGCTAGAGCACACAAGGGAGATATGAGGATAGGCAAGAACACCCCCCCCAAAAAAAAGATAGCATTTGATGTCCTCAATGCAAAGGAACTAATACAAAAACTTTAAAGAGACAGAGGCCAATAGAAGAAAGGGACCAGGAACTAGAGAAAAGGTTAATTCAAGAAGAATTAATTTAGAAGGTAATACATATGTACAGGAAAACAATGTGAGGAAACTCCCTGTATAGCTATCCCTATCTAACTAGCAAAAAACCTTAGTCCTTCTTATTACTGCTTATACGCTCTCTTCAACAAAATTAGAGATAAGGGCAAAATAGTTTCTGCCTGGTAGCGAGGAGGCAGGAGTGAGCGGGAGGTGGTGGGGAAAAAGGAAGGGGTGGGGGCAAGGATGGAGAAATGATCCAAACATTGTATGCACATATGAATAAAAGAATTTTTTTTAAAAAGAAAAGAATAGTATCCCTTCTAATCCCCAGAAGGTTCCAATTATCCTGGTCCCATATTCTGCTGTCAACCATAGTCCAAAATTTTAAGTGAAATTTTTAAGAAAGAAATAACTCATAAATTTTAAATCGTGCCTCATTGTGAGTAGCATGATGAAGCCTCACACTGTACCATCTCTCACATCCAGGGTTCGAATCATCTTTTTGTCCAAGGTATTCACACTGTATATGTTATTCACCCACTAGTCACTTAGTAGCCATATCATTTATCAGATGGACTATTGTGGTATCACAGTGCTTGTATTCAAATACCCTTATTTTACTTAATAATACCCCAAAAGCACAAGAGTAGAGATGCTGGCAATTTGCATACACCAAAGAAAGCTGTAAAGTGTTTCTTTGAATGAAAAGTTAAAGTTCTTGACTTAAAAATAAAAGAAAAAGCCATTTGCTGTGGTTGCTAAGATCTACAATGCAAAAGATATTTTGAAAGACCATATTCACATAACTTATGACCATGTACTCTTGTGGCAGGAAGGCAGGGAGGGGGAAGGGAGGTGAGTGCAACAATGAAACAAACAAAAAAAAAAAACAGATTTGAGAAATGTCATGTAGCACCTGGGATGAGACCACAGAAGAGTCACCTCACCCCAGAGGTTGATGTGGCCAATGAAATAATATGTGAGCATGTATGAGACAAGCTTTACCACTACCATTTCTGTAACTTGCTTTAAATGGTATATGAGGAAAGCCCCCTTTGTTCTCAGGGCTCAGCCTTTGGAGGCAAATCATTTGAGTTGCTGCCAGCCTGCTTAATAAACTTGCTTCCCAAAAGCTTTGGTGCCCTGTCTCTTGAGCCATCCTGAAACATTCTAGAGACTCATGTGTCCAGGATTCAGAGGCAGTGTTTTCACCTCCTTGTCACCAGCTCAGCATCCTCAGCCCACCCAGAGGGCCACCCCCACCAGACACCACTGGACATGTTGATCTAAGGGGAGGAAGCCTTTCTCCCAGTGAACCGAGGAGGCAAGTTTTGGTCATGCAAAGGAACCAAAACATTTGGGGACCAACTTGGGAGTCCCACTCATCAGACTGGTAGGAAACCAGGTTCAAACTTAGGCCTACCTTAGGAGGCAGAAAGAGAGTGTGATCAACTCCCAGGGACACCCAAGTAACCCCCTTTTGGGGTGAAACCATGTCTCTTAGGTTCAGGGAGCAGGGTGGAAGTACTGTGCTATGTGAGAGTGTGTGAAAGTACAAGCCTGAGATGCGGCCCAGCTACAAAGCAAGCGCAGAGTCCTGTGGCAAATCTTTATAGTCTAGGGTGAGCCTTAATAGGGCCTCTGGTTTTATACAGACTCACTACAGCTAAGAGATGCCTAAATCCCCACAAGGGGAGCAGCCAGAGACAAACAAAGCAGGTGGTGTTATTTGTTTTCCCTTGTGTTCTGGAAAGAAGAACCCCTTACCTCCTCTCCACAACCCTCATCCCTTTCTTTTCTGTCTCTGTCTTGACATCTGGCAATGGGACAAATGGGAGGAAGTCAGAGTAAGAACATCCCTCTAGGATGCATGTTTAAGAACTTTAAAAGGGGATTTAATAGAGATTACAGAGTCAAGCTGACTCCTGGCAAGCTTAGGACCTTCTGTGAAATGGACTGGTCTGCTCTTGGTGTAGGATGGCTCTCAGAGGGGTCATTAGATAAGGTCACAGTCAATAGAGTTTTTGAAGTGGTGGTAGGGGATCCTGGACACCCAGATCAGTTTCCTTATACTAAATGCTGGCAGGATACAGTTCTCAGTCAGCCCATGTGGCTAAAGACCCACCTAGAGGAAGCGTGTAGGGTCATGGTAGCCAGGGGGGCAGCAGTTTCCAAGTGCAGGGAAAAATGTAAAAAGCCAGAGAAACCCATATTAGCAGGGGACCCTGAGGAGACCCTGCCCCATTATGTACCACTGTACCCACCTTTACCACTGCCTTCTGCCCCTTCGCCTCCACCCTTAGAAGAGGAAGCAACATCAGATGGGGAAGCCCCAGCAGCAAATATGCCTACGAGGCCAGGCCCAGGAATCCTTGAGACTGCAACAACCCCACCTTCATCAGGCCCCATGAACCTCATGCTCAGTCTGAGCCCAGCAGTCCTCACTCTGCTGCTCCCTGTGAGACTGGCCCCTAGTTTAGTCAGGAACATTTGAACAGTCCAAATATGGACCTAGCATACCCCCAAGACCCACCACTTTGCAGTTGCCCCTGAGAGAGGTCCAGGGCCCAATATATTATGACCAACATGGTCAAATACAATGAGAAAGTGGACATTTGTCTACCAGCCCTTTACCACATAGACCTCCTAAATTGGAAGCACCATACTCCCTCCTTCAGGAAAAGCCTCAGACTATGATTGAGCAAATGCAATCCATCATCCAAACTCACAAGCCTACCTGGGTAGACTCTCAACATCTTCTTCTGACTCTATTTAATACTGAGGAGCAACACCTTATAACCTTGGCAGTTATAAAGTGGCTAGAAGATCATGCCCCTGCAGGTACTTTAAATACCCAAGCTTATATTCAGGGCCAGTTCCCCAAGAAGAACCCCTGTTGGAACCCTAATGATGATTAAGAATACCAGCAGCTTGAATGGTATCAGGAGGCATTATTAAGAAGCATGAAGGAAGGAGGGGAAAAGGATATGAACATAAGTTAGACAATAGAAGTCCTCCAAGGGCCAGATGAGAGCCCCAGCCAGTTTTATGAGTGGCTATGTGAGGCCTTCTGCCTGTATACCCCTTTTAATGCAGTGGTAGCCAAAAACCAGGGAACAATTAATACAGCATTTGTCAGCCAGGCACAGGGGTGAAAATTACAAAAGCTTGATGGGTTTCCTGGTATGAATGCAAGCCAGCTTCTGGAGGTGGCCACAAAAGTCTTTGTCAATTGAGATCATGAGGCCAACCAGGAGGCCAATAGAAAGATGAAAAGGAAAGTGGCTTCCTTGCCGTGGCTCCAGCCAAACAGTCAGGTAAGTCCTGGCCTGCAGGCCATGGCAGAGGAAGAGGTAATTCCCATGGATTGTGGTCAGTGCCCCCAGAATGGCCTCACCCTAGAGAGGAATGATGGCAGACAAGTGTGCCTACTGTCATCAGGAAGGACACTGGAAAAATGAATGTTCTCAATGGCCCAGGGACCCCAGATGGCAGACCAGAAGCAGAGGCAGAGTTGTTGAAGGAAAGTATCAGCTTGCTCTGGGGAGAAGCAGCCACTGGGAGGAAGACATCATCAGAATGGACACTTTTGAGGATTATGAGGACTGGGATGGACTGGGCTCCATTCTACCAGACTCCCAGGAGTCTATGGTCCAAATGAAAGTAAGAGGCAATCCCATTACCCTAATGGTGGACACTGGCATGACTCATTCAGTTGTAACTCAACCCATGGACCCTCTCTCACAGAGACATACAACCATTGTTGGGGCTATGGGAGATCAGACTCACTGCCCTTTCCGCATATCTAAAAAATGCAATCTTGGAAAGCATGAAGTAAGGCATGAGTTCCTCTACCTTCTTGATTGCCTTGTGGCCTTGATGGGCAGAGACTTGTGCAAACTAAGGGCACAGATAACTTTTGACTCAGATGGCACAGCAGCCTTAAAGCTGAGAGGGCCTGAAGCCAAGATTCTAACCCTCATGGTTGTGCAGGAGGAGTAATTGTGACACTATGCCACTAAGAAAGAGATTCCTGAGATGCCTGAGCTTCCCTTTAATATTCCAGGAGTATGGGCTGAGGACAAACCCCCCAGACTAACTTGGAACATACCTCCAGTGGTGATAGAATTAAAACCAGGAGCCATTCCTGTTACCCAGAGGCAATACTATATTTCTCACAAGGCCCAAATTGGGGTCCAAAAACATCTTGACAGACTTTTAAAGTATGGGATCCTTTAGCCTTGTCAGTCTCCATGGAACACTCCCTTACTGCCTGTCCAAAAACCAGGGACTGAAGACTTTAGGCCAGTTCAGGACCTCAGTGCAGTCAACTGAGAAACTGTAATTCTACATCCTGTGGTCCCAAACTTGTACACGCTTTTGGACCTCATCCCAGCTGAGGCAAACTTCTTTGCATGGACCTTAAGGACACATTTTCTATATCTGCCTGGCCCCACAGAGCCAACCCATCTTTGCCTTCCAATAGGAAAGTTCCTGTACCGGAGAAAAGGGACAATTGACTTGGACTTGGTTGCCACAAGACTTCAAAAACTCTCCCACTGTCTTTGGGACTGCCTTGGTGTCTGACCTAAAGGCTTTCTCAGCTGACTTGCATGGCTGCACATCCTCTAGTATGTAGGTGACCTTCTGTTGCCTGGACCAACTCAGGAGGATTGTATAGAAGGAACTTGCCTCCTTTTCTCCATTTTATGGAAGGCAGGATATAAGGTTTCCTGAAAAAAAGCTCAAGTTTGCCAGGATACTGCCAAATACCTCGTGTTTCACCTGTCACAAGGACAATGTAGACTGGTCCTTGAGAGGAAACAGACTATATGTTCCATTCCAGCCCCAAGACCCATCCACAGATTAGAGAATTTCTAGGGGCTGCAGGTTTCTACAGGATCTGGATCCACTCTCTCTTGGAAAGACCCCTTTATGAAGCCACAAAGTGGGGAGAATGGGAACCCATAGTATAGGAAGAAGAGCAAGAAAAGCCTTTAAATAAATTAAGAGGGCACTCACAAATGCTCCTGCCCTGGGCTTGCTAGATGTGATGAAGCCCTTCTTCCTACATGTACATGAGAAACTGGGAACAGCAGTAGGAGTCTTGACCTAGCTGCTAGGTTCCTGGTTCCTACTGGTAGCTTATTTATCAAAGCAACATGATGCAGTTTCCTGAGGCTGGCCACCCTGCCTGCATGCCCTGGTGGCCACTGTCATCTTGGTGGCTGAAGCTGACAAACTTACTTTGGGACAAGAACTCAGTCTGAGTTCCCCACTCTGTTTTGACTCATGGAATATAAAGGAAATTATTGGTTGAAAAGCTCCCTAATGGTCAGTTATCAAAGCATGTTATATGAAAACCTGCATGTCCAACTAAAGGTTGTTAAGGCTCTAAACCCAGCCACACTATTGCTGGTTGATTCAGTCCCCCCAGAACATGACTGCTTAGAAGTTATGGATAAGGTGTTCTCCAACCAGTCAGATTTGACTGATAAGCCTATCAGTCATCTACATGTTGACTATTTCACAGATGGCAGCAGCTTTGTCCAGGATGACATACGTTTTGCTGCATGTGCAGTCATGACTCTGGACACTGTCACTGAAGCACATCTGATGCTGATTGGAACCTCTGCACAAAAAGCTGAGCTCATTGCTCTCAGGCAGGGGCTCCAGCCTACAGCAGGAATGCAGGTAAACATCTCTACAGACTCTAAATATGCCTTTACTACCATTCATGTCCATGGAGCCCTATATAAAGAAAGAGTGCTCTTTAACTCTAGAAGAAAAATTGTTAAGTATGGACAAGAAATTCTGGAATTACTAGAAGCTGTATGGGCCCTTAAGTGAGTAGCAGTCATGCACTGCTTAGGGCACCAGAGAGGAAGACAACATCTGCATGAGGAAACCAAAAAGCTGATAGGGAAGCAAAGCAAGCAGCCCTCACAGGAGGACAAACCTCAGCCTCATTGACAGCTGCCTTATTCCCATGCCCTTTATCTGTATGGGACCCACAGTATACATCACAAGAACAGACTTGGTTTGAGACTGAAGGAGGAAGTTTCCTGCCAGGTGGATGGTGGAATTTGCCAACAGCCATATTGCAATTCCAGAGTCACTGGCTCCTACATTTGTCAAGCAGTTCCATGAAGGCACTCACTCAGGGCAGACAACTATTGAGACCACCTTGGTCCAACATTTTTATGTCCCCAAGATCCCCAGCATAAGTAAGACAGTATGTGAGGGGTGCAGTCTGTGTGCCAAAAACAATCCCCAACAAGAGCCAAGAGTACAACCCTAGGTGCAAAGTGTTGGAGGAACTCCTTTTGAAAACCTGATTGTGGACTTTACTGAGATGCCATGGGCCAGAGGATATAAATATTTTCTGGTGTTTGTCTGTACCTTCTCAGGATGGGTGGAAACCTTCCCTACTCAGACTAAGAAGGCCTAGGAAGTGGCCAGGTGCCTGTTAAAGTAAATCATCCCTCAGTTCAGAATACCTGTGTCTATTGTATTGGACAATGGGCTGGCCTTCATGGATGAGGTGGTACAGTTGGTGACTAAGGGCTTAAGAATAACTTGGAAGCTACACAATAGCTACTACCCCCAGAGTTCAGGGAAAGTAGAACGTATGAATAGGACTCTAAAATTGCAATTGGAAAAACTATGCCAGGAGATGCAACTACAATGGAATCAGTTACTGCCCATAGCCTTGCCCATGATTAAGTCTAGCCCCACCAAGTAGACAGGTCTCTCCCCTTTTGAAATTCTTTTTGGATGCCCACCCTCTTTAGTCAAGGGCCTGTAATGGGACCTTAAGGAAATAGGTGACCTCATCCTGAGACAGCAGATACAGGCCCTCAGCTTGATTCTTTCAAAAATCAATGACTGGGTAAGAGAGAGACTCCCATTAGCCTGACAACTCACACACACCCTTATAAACCAGAGGATGTTGTTTGGGTAAAGGAATAGAATGATTAACCACTAAAGCCCCACTGAAGGGGCTCTTTTATTGTTGTTTTGTCCACCCCCATTGCAGTTAAAGTAGCAGAGATTGTTCCCTGGACCCACCACAGTCAAGTGAAGCCAGCTTCCCTTGAGTGGGAGTGCATCCCTGACCCAGCCTCACTGTGCAAGATCACAGTCCAGAACACCTGTGGACAAGACATCAGCCCTGCTCTAGTCACTCCGGAAACTGACTAGTCTATGCATGATGGAAGCTTGAGAAGTCATCCATCTCACCTTTGATGATTAATCCCTTCCATGTTTTCTTCTTGCTAATCTTGGTCAGCTCTCTACCTGGAGACCCCAGGCCTTGAACTGTGACTCATGCACATGCACTACCTGAACAGGAAGTGTTGTTACCAAAACTCTGGTTTTCCATGCTTATTATTCTTGTGCAGGCACAGTTGTTGGGTCATGCACCCATAACCATGCCACTACTCAGTGTGCTTTCATATTGGTCAGTATATCTGTTTTAACTCCATATATCACCTTTGGGAGCAATGGCTACAGGTCTGAAGCTTCACCAGCATTGGGGATCTTAGTAGCCAGACACAGATTTACAACCCCAAAAGGCCAATGTCTATATACTTTGATGTGTGCACTATAATAGCTAAAAACACCGTCCTTTGACCTCAGGGTATTAGAAACACCTGCAGAGGCCTGGTCTGAGAGAAAGCTTATATGTCAAATGATAAGTGCATGTTCCAGGGAGACAACTCTTGGCCATGTAATGATGCAATCTGGAACTGCTACCCATACTGGAGTTGTGTTTCATGGGCCATCTGGCAAAAGGCAGAACCCTCCACCCTCCTTCAAAAAGGAGTAGCAACCTCTAACTGCTCCCTTGGCACATATAACCCCATAAATTTTACTATATTTAAGCCCTCAGATTGGAAACAGGGACATAGACAGGTATAATGATAAATGGAAAGGGTCTTGATCCCAGGACTCTACTACATCTCAAATTACTAACTATTACCCATGAGAGCTCCTCATACCAGGTCTTTCACTCCTTCTACGAGGAGATGCAAAGTGAGTTTCCCTTCTCAGTTAATACCAAAAACCTGTTCCTCTCACTAGCTGAGTCCATAACCCAAACTTTAAATGTAACTTTGTGTTATGTTTGTGGAGGAACAAATATGAGAGACCATGAGCCATGGGAGGCAAGAGAACTAAACCCACAGGAGCCCTTTAATGAAACCACTCTCCCTAGCCATGGGGAGAGCACTTGGCTCCTAAAAACCTCTATTATCAGGAGTTACTATATCTCCCATCCAAAAGACCAATTCTCCACCCTGGTAGGGGACTTGATCTGCTTGGGACAAAAGTTTTACAATGATACTGCTCAGGAGACTCAGTGGTGGGGGGCTCCCAATCTGACCTGCTGGCTAACTTCCCTGAACTTGCAATAGCCTGGAATCATCTGAGCGTGGACATAGAGTGGCAGATGCTTAAAGGGCAATATTGGATCTGTGGAGAACAAGCTTACTTAATACTTCCCAATGACTGGTTCAGATCCTGTGTGCTGGGCACCATCCAGCCTTCTTTCTTCTTGCTTCCCATCAGACAAGGTGAACTATTAGGAGTCTCCATATATGAGGAAAGGGTAAACAGAAAAAAGCGAGATGCCCTACAAATAGGGGACTGGAAGGACAAAGAATGGCCTCCAGAGCGGATCATTCAATATTATGGTCCAGCTACATGGGTAAAGGATGGCTTCCAGGGCAATCACACCCCAATCTATGTGTTCACCCGCATCATTGTGCTTCAGGCAGTGGTTGAGATTATAAGTAACGAAACAGCAAAATCCCTCAACATATTAACTAAACAACAAACTAAAATACCCAATGCCATCTCCCAAAACCATTTGGCTTTGGACTATTTGCTAGCCTCAGAGGGCAGAGTATGTGGAAAGTTCAGTCTGAGTAACTGCTGTTTACAGATTGATGATGAGGGAAAAAGTAATTGAAGAGATTACTGACAAGATGAAAAAGCTTGCCCATGTCCCTGTGCAGACCTGGAAGGGATGGAGTCCTGATGACCTGTTCTGAGGCTGGTTCTCAACCCTAGGTGGGTTCAAGACCTTAATAGGGGCAACGTTCCTTATCTTAGGAGCATGCCTGATAGCACCCTGCCTAATCCCCCTGTCATTTAGTGTCATTATGGATGACACTAAAGAAAAAAAGACAGTTGTTCATGTAATGACACTGGGGAAATATAAACTCCTAGATCAAGATGATGCTCTTTGACCCAGAAATGGGTCCAAGCTTCAAAGGGGGCAGGAAGGTGGCAGGAAGGCAGAAAGGGGGAAGGAAGATAATGAGTGCTACAGTGAACAAACAACAACAAAAAAACGGATTTGAGGAATGTAGCGTAGCACCTGGGGCAAGACCAGAGAAGGATCACCTCACCCCAGAGGTTAAAATGGCCAATGAAATAGTATGTGACCATGTATGGGACAAGCTGTACCCCCATTTCTGTAACCTGCTCTAAATGGTATATAAGAAAGGCCGCTTTGTTCTCAGGGCTCAGCCTTTGGATGCAAATCCTCTGAGTCGCTGCTGGCCTGCTTAATAAACTTGCTTCCCAAATGCTTTGGTGCCCAGTCTCTCTGTCTGAGCCCTCCAGCAACATTATTATAATTATTCAATTATATTATTAGATACTACTGTTGTTCTCTTGCTGTGCCTACTTTATAAATTAAGTATTTAAGTATAGGAAAAAACATAATATATACAGAGTTCCATGTTATCTGAGGTTTCTGGAGTTCATTTAGAGTGCTGGGACATCTACCATGCAGATAAAGTGGGACAATCACAAGTTAACAAAGAGCTCAAACTCTATGCTGGACAAAAGGCTTAATGTGGGGAATCTTTGAACTTATTAAAGATTCTATTTTCTCTCCCATAAAATGATGACGAGCAATAATTCCTATCTGACAGGGTGTTTGTGAGAACCAGATGAGACGATGCAGTTGGAAACATTTTGTAATCTATGAATCTCCCCATCAAAGGATTTGTTTCGAGTCCTTCCGTCTCCTCAACAAATACCCCTGGACTTAAAACTTAGTGAGCACTCAATAAATACTGAAAGTCATTTCCTTGCAGTTTTTGGATCTAAATAACACCAAAACCTAGCAAATAAAATCCAGCTCTTGATTTTTCTCTTATTAGTTCTTTCTCTCAGCTCCCTCCCATCACCAGCTTACATCCTCAAAAAAGTTTCTTTTAAGGGAAAGGTCATATGACAAACAAAGAGAGAGAGAAACGTGAGCACAAATTTTTTTAAGTGTGAGATCTCATAGAGTAGCATTTTCTTTAAAGTGTAGGTGAAATAAAACATTTTTGTGCTACAAATGATTGGTTCTGCCTCAGTCTATTCCCCTATATGAATCCATGAATTGCTTTCAATTCTTGGTTCTACTGAGCTGCAGAGATTTCCAAAGTGATATCCTGCTACTGCCTTCAATAGGGGCAGAAGATGGAAAAGCCATTTCTTTAATGAACATTTGGTAGGAAGCAGTTTTTCTGCTCGTCCTCCCTCATCGAGTAGTTTGAAGCATTCAAACAAAAAGGATATCTTGTCTAAACCAAGATATCTTGAGATGAAAGATAAGCACAATTTGCTTTTCAAAAATAGAATCTTATCTCACAAGTTCTGAAGGAGGGATTACTAAATTGCCTTGGAAAAATCAAAAGAGGAGAAAAAAATTTACCAGTCTCCCAACAGCACAGAAAAAAACAAAAAACTATTACAGTTGAGGCTTCTGTCAAAAACACTTATTAACTTATTCTAATTTGATTGGGCTTTTTAAGTTTTTAGATATATCATTTGGTTTTAGGCCTGTATGTGTTCAAAGAAATGTTGGAAAAAGGATGAGAGCAACAATATATTTTGCAACTCAGCATTACTCTTGTTTTTTTAAAAAAAACCTTTTTATTTTGAGATAATTATAGATTGCTATGTCTGATAAGAAATAACACAGAGATATCCTCTTTACTCAGTGCCCCTCAGCAATAACACCTTGCAACGCTATGGTACAATATCATAAACAATATACTCATAATGATATAACCTACTGATCTTTTAAAATTTACCCAGATATTTATTTTAAATTTTATCACACATATACAATCACAGACTACCAGCATAGCCAAGAAACCAAACAGCTCTATCACCATAAGTCTTATGGGTTAGCTTTGCATTACTATAACAAATGCCAGAGATAAATCAACATAAAAAGAGGAAAGGTTTCTTTTGGCTGTCAGTTTTTGGGGTTTCAGTCTATGAAAAATTGGCCTCATTGCTTTCGAGCCTGTGATGAGTCCACACATCATGGTGGAAGTGTGTGGTAGAGGAAGCCCATTCACCTTATGGCGACCAGGAAGCAAAGGTAAGGAGAAAGGATGGAGTCCCTTTATCCCCTTCAAGGAATACTCCTAATTATCTATTACCTTTGAAGTTTCTACCATCTCCCAATAGTGCCATGCTGAGGAATAAACCTTTAACACATGGGCCTTTGGAGGACATTGCAGACCAAAAATATAGCATCTCCCCTGTCTTACACTTTTGTGAGCCTCCTGCATTCCTCCCTGACCCAATAACCTGTAGTGATTGGTCCTTTCTCACTCAGCAAAGTTCCCTTGAGAGTCATCCAAGTTGTGAGTATTAATAGCATGTCTCTTTACTAGGAAGTATTCCATGTTATAGATTAGCCAGTCACCCATAGGAAATTCCTTGATTGTTTCCCACTTGGGGATATTAAAAATAAAGTTGCTGTGAATATTCATGTACAGGTTTTTGTATGAAGATAAGTTTTCCTTTCCCTAGGCTAAATGCTGCAAAATGAAACTGCTGTGTACTATGGTAATTATATATTGAGTTTTATTCTTTAAAGAACTGTGGAACTGTTTTCATAGTGGATGAACGCTTTTCTTCTTTGATTGTTTTTGATATAGGGTCTCACTGTACAACCCAGTTGTCCTAGAACTCATAATCCTTCTGTCTCAGACACCCAGGAGTGCTGAGATTACAGGCATCAGTCACTACATGTAGCATTTTACATTCCCACCAGGACCATATGAGTGATCCAGTTTCCCTGCATCATCTACAGCATTTGTTGTCATCACTATTTTTTATTTTAAATATTTTATAGATATGTAGTGATACTGCAGTGTGGCTTTCATTTAAGTTTCCCTAATTATAGAGAGACTGAGAAGGCAGATTGCTGATAGACCCCAGAACATTGAGCTCCCACAAGCCTGAAAGATAACTTTAGGTTCATGACAGCAGGGATTGGTGGACTGGCTACTTTGCTAAAGAAGAGGTTGCCAATATATAGACAGACCATATCTACTACGACCAATCTTTAAATAAGCTTTTTAAAGTACAAATCTACCCCAGATGTGCAGGTGTGGCTAACAACACATTATGCTGCCACAGTGGTGGCAGGTGTGGTTTTTTCCTTTTCCTTTTTCTTTTCTTTTGTATTTTTTTCCCAGACTGGAGTAGCCTCCAGCCCATGAAAGACCATCCAAAGTGCTGACAATAAACATACAAGGCTGTGAGCCCTGAAAGATCCTGGGGAGTCCCAGACTGGAGAGAAAGGAAACAATACCCACTGCTGGGAATTGTCACTCACTGACCTGGGTCCCTCAGATACCAGAGAGAGATGCCTACAACCCATTCAGGTAAGCTTGCTGCTTTCAGTCCTGGAGAATACTGCAGAGTCCAGCTAAGCTTACATGCATCTGGTTGCACTCCTCCAGGAGAAAGCTGTTTGGCCTAATAAACTGAGTGAATTCTCCCACCTTGCCTGGTAGGGGAGGAGCACCATGACTCGAAGTTCAGCCCCTGCATGTCTCTGAATAAAGAAAAACAGAACAGTTTCAGACTAGCCAAGCCTAAGGCCAGATTGTGGGAAATAATAACTCATTTGACCACTGTTATTTGCTCAGCTCTATGCAGGGACACCTAGGAGAACTTGCTGACCTAAGCAAGTAGAACCTATCCAGAGCAATAAGACAAGAAGATGTAAAAAGAACACAAGTAGGAAAGGAAGAAGTCAAACTATCCCTATTTGCAAATGAAATGATCTTATACCTAAAAGACCTGAAAAACTCCACCAAAAAAATTGACACCATAAACATCTTCAGCAAAGTAGCAGGACACAAAGTCAATATGCAAAAATCAGTAGTTTTTCTATATACCAACAATGAACAGATGAGAAAGAACTTAGGAAAACAATACCAACTGCAATAGCTTCAAAACAATAAAATATCTAGGAATGAACTTAACAAAGGAAGTTAAAGGCCTTTACAATGACAGCTATAAACAATTGAAGAAAGAAATTGAAGAGGACATCAAAAGATGGAACAATCTCCTAAGCTCATGTATAGGCAGAATTAATATTGCAAAAGTGGCTATACTCCCCCAAACAGTCTATATGTTCCAGGCAATCTCCATTTAAATTTCAGTGACATTTCTCACAAAGATTGAAAAATCAACCCTAAAGTTCATATGGAAGTACAAAAGACTATGAATAGCCAAGGCAATACTGAGCAAAAAGAGCAACACTGTAGGTATCACAATACCTCACTTCAAACTATACTACAGAGCCATACCAATAAAAACAGCATGGTACTAGCACAAAAACAGACTCCAAAGACCAATCGAATAGAATCGAAAACCTAGACATAAATCCACATAGTTACACCTACCTGATTTTTGATAAAGACATCCAAAACATATGATGGAGAAAAGACAGCCTCTTCAATAAATGCTGCTGGGAAAACTGGATATCTGCATGTGAAAACTAAAACTAGAACCATGTCTTTCTCCCTGAAATTGTACAACTATCAATTCAAAGTGGCTCAAAGACTTTAAGGCTAGACCTGGATTAATAACCAGAATTTATAGGGAGCTCAAAAAACTGAGGAATCAGTGATCCAATGAAGAAATGGGCAAATGAACTGAACAGGGCTTTTCAAAGGAAGAACTACAAAAGACCAAAAACACATAAAGAAATGCTCAACATCCCTGATCACAAAGGAAATGCAAATCAAAACTACATTAAGATTCTGCCTCACCAATAGGAGATGAGGAGAAGGAACTAGAAGAAAGGTTAGTTTGAGAATTAATTTAGAAGGTAACACACATGTATAGGAAAGCAATGCAAGTCAACTCCCTGTATAGCTATCCTTATCTCAACTAGCAAAAACCCTTGGTCCTTCCTATTATTGCTTATATTATCTCTTCAACAAAATTACAGATAAGGGCAAAATAGTTTCTGCCTGGTAGCAAGGGGGGAAAAGGGGAGAAATGACCCAAACATTGTATGAACATATGAATAAAAGAAAATCATCATTAAAAAAAAGATTCTGCCTCACTTCTGTTAGAATGGCTCTCATCAAGAATACAAACAACAACAAATGTTGACAAGAATAAGGAGGAAAAGGAACCCTCATACACTCTAGAGAGTTTTTCACGAGCTCCTGTTCTCCTGACTTAACTGGGGGCAACTGGAGATGCAGAAAGGACAAATGATAGAAGACAAACATGCAGAAAGTTGGGGCCAGGTGTGCTGGGCACTTGGATGGAGATGAACAGCAGCCTTGTTGTTTTTTTCCCTTATTCTTTAAAACCTTACTGCTAAAGTCATTCTTCTTTTCTATTCTTTAACATCTCAGCCCTCAGTCTTGCACTGTCCCATGTTCCCTTTTAAAGTTCCAGCCCTCAGACTTGCACTGTCCCATGTTTCCTCTAATCTCTAGCATAACTCAGCAGCAGGAGCACCATTCTTACAAGCAGCCCACCAATCAATCTCCCATCAAAAAAACTCTTCCATCAAAAACCCTCACATCCTCCTTCAGCAAGTCTTTTATATCCAGTGGTAAACAAGGAGGTGGAGCAACAGTTCTTGGGGAGGGGCATGACATTGTAACAAGAGAAACCTGCTCTCTACTTCTCTGAATGTAAACAACTTAGGAAAGCAGCTGTGCTGCATTTTGCCTTTGCCCCCTTCTGCAGCTGGGGCCATGCCAAACTCAACCTGTAGATCACTGAGCACAACTGTACTTATGTCAAGTTCTCATAGGCTTCTCATAATCCACTCCCCACAATACACTGTTGGTGGGAACGTAAATTAGTATACCACTATGGGAAACAGTATGGAGCCCCTCAAAAAACTAAAAATAGAACTACCATATGCTCTAGCAACACTACTCCTAAGAATATATCAAAAGGAACATAAGTCAGGAAACATCAGAAACTCTTGCACACTATGTTTACTACAGCATTATTCACAATAGCCAACCTATGGGACACCTAGCTTGGGTCTCTTTCTGCCATTGGATGAGGTACACTAAGAAGCTCTCCCACTGAATCATGCTTCCTGTCCCAGGGTTCCTGACTAAGCCACCTTCTCCTGCTCAGAGTTCTTTCTTGGTAACTTCTTAAATCATTTCCCTGGATTATAGTTATGCTTAGAAGAGAAGAGCAGGGGAAATGGTTTTATGCCATCTCTATGCCCTCAGCATCATTTCTTGACCAAATCTTAAATTGGCAGTACATAGGACAGGGATGAGTTGCAGAATATTTTGATTCTCTCACACTATATTGTTTGGTGTATGTGTGCACTTACTTATTAAGAAGCAACTAATATTTTGAATACTAAGGATCCTCATAAAATTCTACATTTCTGAATTATCTGAAAAATATCAAATCTGGCCATTTGGGCCTGACTTGGACACCAGATGAGGAGGAACAACCCTTATTGTTTGCCCTTGCAGTACTTTCCTCTTCTTTAAGTACAGCTTCTTCAGCCATTTAAATCCCCAGTCTGTCTCCTTGAGTTAACAAACCTTGACTTAGCTCACTAATGGACAATCATCAATCTTTATCACTGCATTTTACAAACACTTGCCCATAAATTCTTTTATTTAATCCTCACCATTAAAATTGGCACTGTTTAATCCTAATTCTAAATAATAGGTTCTCTTACTACCATTTTATAGTTCAGGAAACTATGTTTGTGAATGAGGATGAGACTTGACAAGGTCATGATGTTGTATACTGGCAGAGTTGGGATTTAACCCTCGTCTTTCAGTTGCTAAGTCCAGTGTTCTTCACTCCCCTGCAGCAAACAAGGCCACAGAGACATTCCATAAATAATGCCACAATTCATAAGGTCACATTGTTTTGACATGTGAGTGCATTTTTAAAAAGAGTCTCATTGGGCTCTCACTCATTTCTACCTATATTGTGTCAGGCCAATCAAACATACAAACAAAACAAAAACCCAAATCACACTGAGGTAAATCTGAATGTGACCTTACCAGTCAATTTGTATTAAGTTTGAAGCAGACTGATTTGCTGGCACTGAGGTTGGTGGATGGGTATTGATCACAGCACATATTCTTCTACCTCTACCAATTTTTAATCTAGCCTATGAGATCAGACTGGCCCTTCGAAAACAACCCAAATAAGATGTTACAGCACATGGTAAAAATCTCAGCTGTATGGGTTCACATGAAGACAAACTATTGGAGTGAAGGGAAAGGAGTCACTTAAGACTTAGTGATTTGTTCCATAGTCTCTACTGCCTATGAAAGTATGGCCTTTGGCAAAACTGCTGGGAGAGGAGAAGGAACCAGAAGCATCTTGAACACACCATGAATAATGCTTCCTTGCACAGGATTTTCCTGGTATCATTGCTAAAACCCAGCCAAATGACAGATTTTCCAGAGGGATAGAAAAAGAATAGCCCCATCCCTGCAACCATGCAGCAAAAAATAAAATAAAATAAAATAGAAATGATCCTACAGTGTTATGCGTCAATGTGAAATGTTGTGGGCCAGTGTCAAGGGTCCTTGTCTTCACAGGCCAGAGAACTGACTCATGAGGCAGCTGACTGACTTGTGAGCCAATGCCAGTATAGGAAGTAGGATTTATTAGAGAGAAAGGAAAGGCTACAGCTAGAAAAAGTGCAGCAGAGCCCGGAAATGAGTGTCTCCCTGCTCAGGTGAAGGCTGAGGCTTTTATGCTCATTTTAACTCTGAGTTTGGATAAGGGTTAGGTGGGCTCTTCTCATTGGCTGTGGATTCATGGGCTCTCTTAGATGAGCTGGTCTGTTTGCCCCTCATGGGAGAGGGGGGAGAAACAATCTTGAGAGCATTTTGCTCATCAGCCCTGTGGCAGATCTGTGAGACCTTGTATATCCTCTTCAGCATGCAGGAATACAGATTTATACCTCCTTCTCAGGATGCAGAAATCATAGTGCTTCCATGGGGGAAGGGATACTCAGCATCTGCCATTTAGGTCTCCAGACCCAACAACAGGTTAGACAGAGAAGCAAGTACATTGCCTGAGCCAGGAGGCAGGGTACTTGGGCTGAATGAGAGGAAAGACAGCCTACAAATCATTAGATACAGCAAAATCAAGCAAATACAGAGTCCAGAAGTCACTATGGTTTAAAATCATGACCACAAATTCTGGAATACCCCTCCCTGCACTTACTTCCCTTGAAGTTAGCAGGCCAATGACAACTCCAGCAGAAAGACTATAGCAGTACCAGTGGTGGATGTCTTCCAAAGTTAGGTCATATTGACCAGGTACTAGAGAGGCCTCAGGTAGACACTTCAGATGAGAGTCCCCCAACTGTCCCCAGACTTCCAGTCATTCCACCCCAGGTGTCAAATAATTGAATGAAAAGTTTCCAGATATTTCCAACTCCCAACCATTTTTACCACATCCAACTGTTAACAGCAACAATGCAGTCTGTGATCAGAAGACTTCCAAAGTCTTTGTGTCCCACTTGGAAGAATCCATAGAGAACACATGGGTGTAAATGGAGTTTATTAAAAGTTAGAGAAGGGAAATACAAAAGAGAGCATGATGATCCAGGAGGAATCTGGAAGCAGAGAGAGTGTGTTTCTGTTCTCCAGGTGCCTTTAAAACTAACACTAACCTAGTGGAAGGGAAAAACCAGCTGATTCCCATAAAATAATCAATGAGTGAGAAGGAGCAGGTGAGGGCACTCCAAGCCATCCCTGAACCAGGCATGGGCAACCTTAAGGCTACCACAAATCTTACAGCCATGAGATGTCTTTTACAGAATACTACATACATTTAAATAGATGTCATTTAAGTCACTGTGTTTGGGTTAGTTCATTATGCATCAATAGCCAGAACAGAGGGAGAAAAAGAAAAGGCAAAATGGAGAAAGTAGACACATTTAGTACAGAGTCTGTGCAGAAAATAGAGTTAAACACAACCCAAGAATGCAGCCAAAATACAAGAAGGAAAATCAATGATAAGAAACAACATTAGCTTCTAAGGACTATTAGTCTGTGCTGCAAAACCAATTCTGGGTGCCAGCAACACATATAAACTGCTACAATCACATTAATCATTATAATCACATTAATCAGCATGAGATTATTCTCGCCTTTTATATTTTCTTCTATACAAAAGAGACAGTTTTCTCTTTTGCCAGACTTACCCTACCCAGCCCAACTTCAGTCTACAACATCTATCCCACAAAGCCTCATGGTAAATGCTGTCTATGACACCAGCTCATCAGGAAGCTGAAATTTACCATCCTTGGGGGGACCTGGGTTCTGGGAAGCCCCCGTACCCCAGAGTTGCTCCACACTTTGAAGACTCAGTCCATTGATTACCCTGTCAAGCACTGCAGCTTGAGACAAGTGCCCTCATGTCTTGAACCTCAGCACTTTGCTGAGATCTTGGCATCCTTTGTCTGAGTGAGACTCTGTCTCACTCCAGCTCCTGGCTGCCATCTTGCATGCACCAGACATATCACTGGTCCCAGATGTTTGCAAAGAGTTAGGCCCAAGTTGTTGTGTTCACCCGGCACCACCACCACCACCTTGGAATGTCTGTAGAGAAGATAGCTGCATGCCTTATTTTGAGGAATTGCCCTGAAGCTCAGTTAGTCCTGCAGAACCAGATTGCTCTAGCTCCACAGTAGCCCCATCTACCTTGCAGGGAAGACTCTTGTGTTGTGACAACTCTTGCAGAAAGTGCATTCTGACAATAGACCATACACCACCCACCTGGATCCATTGTGAAACCTCTTTTCTTTTAAGCACTTCCTCCAGTGATTCCCCAAACACCACTGAGGAAGGTCAAAAACATACGCCAACTCATTCTTCCTTGATTTACTTGTGCAATGCAAGCCCTACTCTGTGGAGCTGTTTGTCTAAGTGGAGCACTTAAGTTCAGATTGCCAGTTAATACCTGTGGAGCCTAGTCCCAGCTCACTCAGCTCTGGGACTAGAGGAAACACTTAATGGACCTCAAAATCTCACAGTTTGTCAATTTAAGCAGAAATTTCCAAATCTGCAAAGGTAAAGCTTTGTCACTTTAGTTGCTAGAGGGAAGATCAGTGCAGTAGAAAGTGACAGTCTATTGAATCCTCTGGCAAGAAAACTGGGTTGCAAGGTTAAGGACTGGCACCTCGAGGGTCACAGAGGACAGCAAATACCTCCTATTGGTAAAAGATAAGCATCAGAGAAACACCCAACAATGGACTCCTTCTTCCTTTCTCCTAGAAAGAAGAAGTTGAACAGGTCTGATGGGATGGAGAAGTTCTCAGCCTTGATTGAGTCCCATTGTGGAGCTGTCTGGGAAGATTGCACAGTTGGGCTAAGTGTTATATTCAGCAAAATACATGATGGACAGTGCTTTTGTCCTAGGGACACTCCAGTCAGCACGGAGCCTTAGACACCTGAGAAAATTAAAGCCTTTCAGGCCCTTTCACAACATACCTGATTTCTGTATTAAATTTGAGGGTGGATGGACAATGTGTTGGGTAATTGCCAGGCACAAATGTCACAATAGGCAACAGACTTGCTCTGATCTCAAACAATGGCTAGCTCCTCCTTGCTTATTTAAGAAGCCCCAGGCATCAGTGATAGTGATGACTTGTAGGGATGCTGGGTTCTGGCTTCTTTAATTTCCAGCCAACCTCATCTTACACTGAAGGGCAGGATTCAGAGTTCATGACCTTATGTCACAGTTGTAGCTGGCAGGGAAGCTACCTGCTTTGACAGAACTGCCCCCAGTCAGCAAGTATCAAACATCAAGAGGGAAGCAAGACTGACATTACATATAAGAAACAGCCAGGCTGTCCCTGGAGCCCATATCCTCAGAGCCACAGGGTCTGACTTATATACATAAGTCATTTTCTGATCAAATGAGAGTCACCACAAGAGAGTGGTGGCATTCTCAATGGTTATAAGTGTGGGTCAGTTTTAGAACAATGTCTTGTCCACAGCAGTATAATCAGAGCACAGGAAAGATGCGAAAGTCAAGTATGCTCCATTTGAGACATGACACTAGGTAGCTTCCATACATTAGGTAACTCAATTTCTTGGAATCTTCATAGCAACCCAATTAACAGAGAAGGACATTGGGATTCTGAAAGGTTCAGTGACATGCTGAAGATCAAACAGCTCCTCACAGAGGTGTAATTCAAACACTGGTCTCTAAGAAGACTCCCTCAACAGTGTTTGGGTTCATATAAGGAACCACATGAAGATTTCTGGCTTGAGACTACATCACAGGCCCACTAAGGAGATGGGCCTGGAGGAAGGAAATAGGGAGCTGGGCAGGAGGAAGTCTGGCCTGCTGGACATTAGATAACAGCCAGTCTGAGTTCCTTACAGTCCCTTACAGCCAGCCCATTTCTGGAATGGTAGACATCATAGTGAGGAAAGCAGGTGTCTCCAGATGTACCCTCACCTTCTATAACACTTTCTGCATTATAATACAATGCAAGATGGGTCCTCCTTGGTTCAGGACTCCCTCCCCATAGTGAGACTTCTGAGTATAGCCTAGTACATGGCACTGGCCAGGAAGAAGAGACTGGCAATCCACATACGTTATACTTTGGGAAACTGAGACATTCATTGAAACTCCTCAAAGGCATGGTCTCCATTCTTACCTTTGTCTCTTGGTACTCTGAATTGATATATATATGACAAATGACAGCCCAATTCATTTATGGCCTCCCTAGGAGGACACTGGCTGGCTGTTCTTCCTCTTTCTGCTCCTCCTCTTCATCCTCTTTTTTTCTTTCTTGTCCTCCTCTTCTTTCTTCTTCTTTCATCTCCTCCTCCTCTTTCATTCTCCCTCCTCCTCTTCCTTCTTCTTTAAAGTCATCCTTATCTAGTCCTTCTCTTTTGAGGAGAAACTTTTCAGACTGGGTCCTAGGAAGCAGACGGTATCTGCCTATGACCACATATTCAGCCCCAATGCTGGTGACTGATTCAGGTCTCTCAACTTTGCATTTGGATTCATAGCCTTTCAGTACCTGGGGTTGAGGAGTCTTTTGTTCCTCAACATCCCACAAGAAAGGATAGGCAGCAGCAGAAGCTGGGAGATGAAGTCATCAATCCCAGATTCCACATGAGACTGAAACTGAGACTGCACATGTTGAGGTGTGGTCAGCCTCAGACTTTCTAATCTTGTTGCCACTTTAGAAGATTTACACATGCTCTTCCCTCTCCCTGGATCATTTTCTCCAGACCCTGACTCAATTGGTTCCTTTTTCTTTAGATCATAACTTGAATGTCGCCTCTTCAGGGAAAACTTCTCTAACCACTTAAAGCACAAGGTGTTCAATCACTCTACCACATCATTACATTTTGCATTTCTTCTTATCATGTTTTCACTACCCAAGTTATCCTGATCATTTATTCTCATGTATGTGCCTTATCTGTCTCTACCACTAGGACATCAGTTTGATGAAAGAGCAGAGAGTCATCTCCCATGCATAATTGTTCACTAGGACAAACAATAATATCTACATAAATAGCTGATCCTCAGTGGATGCATTGGGAATGAACCTTGGAGAGCCTAAAACGTCATTGGCACTGTAGGATTTCTGCTTCTGCCTTTGGTCATAGGGGTAGACATAAGGGCTGCCTCCAAAGAAGGTTCCGAGTCACATCATCACTGTGAGCACAAAAATGGCATTATAGTTTGGATATAAAGTATTCTCCAAAATGGCTCACTGGTTGAAGGCTTGGTCCCCAGCTGGTGAATCTAATCATTGAGAGGTGATTGGATTGTGAGGTCTCTGACCTCATGGATTAATTCATTTATGGATTCATATTTGAATGAACTATTGAGAAATGGTGGAAATATGAAAAGTAAAGCCCCATTGGAGGAAGTGGGACACTGAGGGCATGCCTTGAAGAATATATATTATCGCTTCTTCTCTTGGTCTCTCTGCTTCCTGGCCTCCATAAGATGAGTAGCTGTGCTCTATCACACCCTCTCCACCATTATGTTCTGCCTTGCCTAAGACCCAAAGCATGGAACTTCTCAACAATGGACTGAAACTATGCATCAAGGTCAATCTTTCCTCTTTTTAAGTTGTTTATGTTAGATATTTTGTCACAATGAGGGAAAAAGACCTGCCTAACACAGGCAGATATTCAACAGAAAGCATGTTCCATGTTTCTGCACAGTAACGAGCACAGTGGAAAGGCTGTGGGCAATGGCAAATATGCCTGCGTCCAAGAAATCAGAAGCAAATTCAGTCAGACTAGACCACAGAGCCCATGCATAGAAAACACTAAATTCCTGGTGTAGATGAGGAAGTTGTCTTACGCTGCCAAGCCTGTCATAACACAATGCCACAACTGGATGTCTTAAATAATCAGCACTTCTCACATTTCTAGAAGTTATAATTCCATGATCAGGGTTCCACATGGTCAGACTCTGGTGAGGACTTTTTTCTTGGCTTGTACACGGCCACCTTCTCACTGTGGCCTTTCCTCAGTGTGTATAGATACAGAGAGAGTTAGCTCTGGTTTCTCCTTCTGTTCTTATAAGGACACTGATTCTAACATCATTTAACCTTAAATACATGCATAAAAACCTTTCCTTTAAACATTACCAGACAACATTGGGTGTCAGGGTGTTCACATATGAATGCTAAAGGAACAAAGTTTAGTCCATAACAGTGGTTATATCTGGGTGCTCTTAGCATATTCTGTACCAACAATAGGATCTCAGCTAGAATGACAATGGCACCAGGGGAAGGCAAAACTAACCCCCAGGAGATAACTGTCCCCATTATATGCTGGTTGATGCTGAAACACACTGATCAGATGGACACCACAGTGATCCTAGAATAACACATGTCTACTGTAGCACCAGGGTCTCAGGCAAAGTAGCTCTTACTAAGAGCCATGACCAGCAAGATTGCAATTGGGAGCACCATTGAAGGTGCTGAATTAAGCCTTGTGAGGCTTCACCCAGAATGTCCAGCTACTGACATTACTGCCTACTAGAGTCACTGGGCCAAGAGGCCTGTGAATCACAGGCAGTACCTGAAGGCAAAGAAAGCCCTGGCCTCTTCAGCTGCATGCACAGATGTCATTGAAAGGCAGTGACAGAGCAGACTTCCAGGTTCCAAAACAACCCTGTAGAAGTGGCATTTCCTGGTGGAGACTATGGAGCAGAATGTATTAGGCACTATACTGAGGGTGTCAGGGCAATGTTAACTGTATCTATTTTATCTCTATATAGAGAGAAATCTACATAGGTATTTCTATCTATAGAGAGAGATCAATAAAGATACACACACATATGTACATTTGTTTATAAAGAAATGAGAAAATGGCTCTCAAAGATATTAAGATTGCCCAAAGTTATTCAAATATCATAGCAGGGCCTCAAGCATACAGCTGTCTAATTCCCAACCTGGAATTCCTCACCATAATACAGAGAAATCTGCTACTCTCCTTTGTGGCTTAGACAGCAACCTAGTCACCTGGACCTGAGATGGTTCTGTTTCCTACTCATGTACTCTAGTGCTCAAATATGTAGAGGCATAAGGCTTCTTCAGGAATCGGAGGGCCCAGCTACTACAAAGCCTTGTTCTCCATGAGTAACTGGTACATCTGAAAATAATAAGCATCACACCAGCAATGCTGACGCAAACCGCAGCCATGAGACAACTTTCTTCAGGTCCTGGTACAGCACAGTGACAGAGAAACACTGTGGCCAGCACACTCAAGACCTCTCTGTCTCCTTGAATGGCATCAACTCTCCTTCACCCAGGCCTCTGCCTGCTCTTAGCCTTGTCTTTTAAGAAATTGGAGTAAAATTGGAACTGGATTTGGAGTAGTAATCTGGGATAACTGGGGCTAGAAGGTTACTGTGATGGAGTAGGCTTAGTGTTTGCACAAATAACTCCTAAACTCCAGTGGCTTAATAAACTAAAATTAGTTACTTATTTACATCACAGATCACACTGAGTCAGCTGGCAAGAAGGGTGACATCTCCAGCCATGTTCACAATGTGAATTCTCCATGTATACTTCAGGGACCCAGTTTCTCCTCCTTGGCATTCTGGAGACTTTGGAGCTCTACACTGGATCTTCTACATCTGGCTAAAAAGGCAAGAGTGAGCAAGCATGAATACCACACAAGAGGCATTTAGGTGTCAGTCCTGGAAATCACACATCACTTTCCAAAACTCCTTTGTAGATAGGTACAAGAGGGACTTAGGAATGCATCAAGCAGTATGACCTGAATGGGGTGGGGAGATGGAATATGTTGAAACCCTAAGATTCTCTGCTACCATTTCCCTTTCTTTAGCATTTGCTAACCATGTGTAAAAGTGGCAGAGACTAATTTCTCCAACCCAGTCCTAATTTCTCCTTGGCCCAGTCCAAACCAACCACCAACTGGGAGTTGTGACACACAGAAACAAAAGAAAGCAAACCTTTCAGGGCCCTACTCAGTGCCTCTGTATCCTGTCAGTTCAAGAACAGAAAGCAAACTCCTCAGGTGAGCCTTTGATTTTTGAGAATGCCTGGACTGTGGCTTTCAACTATACACCAATTGAATGTGGCCACCTTCAGGCACTCCGCAAAGTGAGATTCACCTGAGGGGCACTGCTTACACTCACATACCCTTCCCTCTCCAAGCATGCCTCTGGTGACCAAGCTGGACTGTCTCCATACTGCCAAGTGGATGTGAACCCTTTATATGACCAGCCCCACTTGAAGGGTCTGCAGTCCCCCAGAGATGGGCAACCTCCTGCATGCTGCTGTTCTTCTATGGCAAGTAAGCACAGCAGCCAATAGGGCTGATACTTACCGTTAGTTCTATCATTGTGCAAACATCTATTGAACAGCAGACACATGAATAGTGGGATCTAAACAAACAAATAAACAAAAACAATTAGAAGGAAGCTCTTGCCTTAGTGGAACTTACAGCTTGTTAGAGGGAGGGAGAGTAGAGTATCAGAAAATAAGCAATTACAATTCAATATGAAGCTGCTGTGATGGTGTGCAGGGAAGAACATTCCTCTGGAACTCAGAGGGGGCTCTAAGTCAGGCTTTAGGGACCAGGAATGGTTTTTTAGAATCCAAGATCTGAGCAGAGACTTGTAGTATGAGAAGCAGCTGCTCACCCAGGTGGGGAAGGATAGAGGCGGGTGATCACACAGTGAGAAAAAGAGTAGCTGCCTAAAGTAAGAATGTCAGAGTATTCAGAGCTGCTGGAAACAGAAAGCAAAGAGGAGTGTAATGAGCCTGACAAAGACATGGAGCATCCAATAGTCTCCTGAAGACACATGGACTTTATCCAGAGGGAAAAGGGGCAGGCCATGAAGAATCTAAAGATTGAAGACAAGGTCAGGCTGGTGTTTAGAAGGATCAGTCTCTGGCTAATGTTTGGAAAGTCAAGGAGAGGCTGTAAGGCCAAAGGAAGAGAGCAATGAGGAGGCAGGCCTTCAGTAGCACCAGGAAGCCCAGGAAAAAGAGAAAGTCAGAGCAGGAGCTGTGGAGGGTATAGCCCTCCAGCTCTCACCACCTGCATACAGAAGCCATTGCTGGATTAGCACACACCTGTGGGCACAGGTGATGAAAGGGATAAAAAGGTACAGGGCAGAAAGGAGACCCCTGCTGGCAAACTTTGGAAGAGGTGCTAGTTGGAGTTGGCAAAGTTGTGGCTAATAGCTGCCAGGAAAGGACTGGCAGGGCTCTGTGGCCTCAGTGACAACACTTTACTTCCTTCCCTTGGCTTCCTGCCCCTAGACACAGGCATGGCTCTGAAAAATTCCAAAAGGGCTGATGAGGACCTGGCTTTGGGTAGACTTCGGCCATTTCCTTAAGCAGGTAGCAAAGGAAGACACAGGAGGTACCAGGATGCCCCATTCTGTGCCCACTGGCCACATTCCAGTAGGTCATTGATGGAGACCATTCTCTGTTGCTGTTCTTAGCCAATGCAGCTGCCCTGGAAATGGGTCTGCCTTGGAAGGGGGCACTGGCAATGGGAGGCACCTTGTTGGTAACAGTCCTGGAGAAAGAGCCTACTACTTTGATTCCCAAGGCTTGCTTGCATTTTTTTTCCTCAAAAGAGACATTCCTAATGTCCTTTGCTGCCTCCTCAGCTGTCTTATTGTATGAGTTCATCTGCTTTCCCTGAAGGCTTCCCTATTTGGGGGCGATTCAAGTGACAAGAACTTCTCCCAGATGGGTGACTCCTCTATCTATCACTTTCATCTCAGATGAATATGGTCCTGACCCCATCTCTCTCTCTGATACAAAAGTTACCCTAGATAATAACCTTATTCATAAGTGAAATGATCATGATTATATTCTGAAATATTTTCATTTGTACCAAATTCCTCATTTTCAAAATAGTCTATAATTGTATTTTTATTTCATCTTTCTTCCAGCAGTCATTTATGAAAATTATATTTTATTTATTATAAGCTTTTGGAGGTTTTTTTCCCATTCTATTGCATCCCATCAGAAAATGTGGCTTGTGCTATTTAAACTCTAGAACACACTGAGATTTTCATCCCAGCATACCATATCATCGGCTTTTGAATCCTTGATTTGATTTATCTCTTAGTCAGCCAAAATACATCTTAGAGCAGTTTCCAGGAAGCATAAGAAAGAGGCATACTTTCTAAACCATTGCGTTTCTGAAAGTGTCTTTTTTTATGGCTTCACCCATCAACGACAATTTAGCTAAACACAGAATTCTTGGGTCACAACCTTCTTCATTTAAGCCTCTGGAGACAGTGGTTCTGTGTTAGAGCAAAATCTGAGGCGAATGAATGTTGCTTCCTTTGTAGGTGCTCTGTTCTGTTGAGACGATGACTGGGCTTTTTTCTTAACCCTCTAAACCACATCTCTTCATCCTCTTCCAGCTAGCAGGCCACCAGACTATGAAAGCAAAGGACTTCTGAGGAGGTGAGACACCATGTGGTGGGATGAGAGAGGTGCAGATGCAAGCTCTCTCCACTTCTGGAAATGTCCCCACAGCATTCAGGGGAACGAAGCTTTTCACAGTAATTTCCAAAGCTACTCCCAGTATTAGCCAGAAGCACAGTGCAGCCCTGTGCTGTGGGCTCTCATTTCCCTTCCACAAGCAGGGGTTTATTATAAATGAATAGGATTTCTACAGCAAGGGCAAAAGTTACTGGTGTGGGAATGAGAAAGTAATAAATTAAACCTTGAAAAGAATTTTCCTAGCTGTATATGTTCTCCTTGGAACTCACTAATACTAAAAGGCCACGTGACAACACTCCAGGACCTAGAAAGTTTATTCCAGGTAAAGATGGCACCAAGGCTGGTGCGGGGGGTGGGGGGTGGGGAGGGAGAATGGCATTGGCCTCCAGGTGGTGGATGATAGAATCTCTGGATAGGCACAGTTATGAGAGCAAGCAGGTTTCCAGAGGAAACTCCACAGGAGAACAGCCTCACAGGGAACCAGGCAGTTGCACTCTCAACTCCAGGGTGCCCTCCCATACTGCTGACTGGATTTCTGCAGGGTCCAGCTGTGAGGACATGCATGGTGGCCCCTTCTAGAACAAGCCCCAAACCCAGGGAATAAGTTCAGAACAGACCTGAATTTGCTGCATGGCAAAAGACTCAAAATCTCTTAGTAAGAATTCCAGGCTGAATGTTTGTGTCCCCCCAAAATGCACATGTTGAAATACAATCCCCAGTGTAGAAGTATGTGGAGGTTGACCTTTGCGAGGTGATTAGGTCACAAGACTGGAACCCCCACATGGGACTGGTACCCTTATATAAGAGGATGGAAAATCCCCAAAGCACTCTTTTCCTACCATATAAGAACACAGTGAGAAGTGTTACCCATGAATCAGAAAGTGGCTCCTTACTAGACACTGAATCTGTGGCACCTTGGCCTTAGACTTTCCAAAATCCAGAACTGTAAGAAGTAAATATTTGTTGTTTGAGTCACCAAGTTTGTAATATTTTTGCTACAGCAGCCCAAACTAAGACAGTATCTCAATATATTGTCTTATTGTACAATTATAACAGAGCACTGCTCTGACATGAAGATCCTTGGAAGTAAAATCCATCATTCCTGTGTCTCCAGAAACACTAGGCTTAAAAGATACTCATCAGAAAAATGATTAAGTGATCAACTGAGTTTCAATTGGGAAAGCCTAGCCTATGAATGTACAGTTATTATTTTTAAAGGCTCTGAGAAGATCTGCAGCAAAGAATATCATTGAACTTTGTTTAGCCTAGAGATTCCCATATTATTTAGCTACAGGGACAACTTTTCAGTCATTACATATTAACCTCAGACAGACTATAGAGCGCAAGTAGGGAAATACTCCTCTATGGAAACTTCCCAGACCAAAAGATTGTTCTGCCCAATAGAAAATTAACAAAAAAGGAAGTTAAGTATAACTTGCTTATTGAATGAGCTGGACTCAGCTGGCTGCAAGACTAAAGCAAAATTATCCCTTCTCATCAGGTCCGTTCTAAATCTGCTCAGCCAAGCCATGCATCTCTGTCCCTGAGTAATATCTCAGGCAGGACCCAGAGCTTTCTTGGGCATTCTCAGACATCAGCAAGTGGTCTCAAACATAGGAGCAAAAAAATTCCAGTCAAATTGGATACCAAAACTATAGTCTCTCATCTAATTTAAAACTTCTCTCTCTAAACCACAACAGGGTAGAAGCAGTATTATTTTTTTATTTTCTTTTGCCTTCTCATTAACCATCCCCACCTCCAGACTTTTTCCTTATCCTCCCTGTACTCTGCTGCTCTTCTGGTGTTGGGAAGAGAAAAGAGCAACAGGAGAAATAAACACTGTCAATAAACCCTTTGACATTCCTCTATGCAATCTCTGGTCTTTTCTGGGGTTTTTAATGCCTTTAGTCATGCCAAACATCCAAATATTGGCTATGTTGACCCATGGGAGCACTTTTAGGGATTCTGCAGAGACCCCCACACCAATTCCAGAGGTAATCTTACCTCTCCCAGATAGCCAAGATGACTATATCTTAAACCTCCAGAGATAGCTGCCTGGGGAAGAAGAATTTGAGCTTTTAGTTGAAATAGTAAATCCCATCCCAGCAGAGTCACTGGACTTTCAGAAACTATGAGGAAAGAGTGACAGAAGAGGTCTCCCGGATGGCGGCTAGAGGGAGGAAGCAGAAAGCGAGCCTCCTATAGTGAAATCTTGGAGAGACGCTGGAGACACACTTTGCAGGCATAATCACCGAGAAAAGGCATAACTTCGACCCCTCCACATCTCCAGCCGGCGCAGAGAATCTCCACCTCACGTTAAACGGAGAACCGAGGAGGGCCCCCGGGGCCGCCAGGGGCCGGCGCCCATACGGCTTGGGAAGACGCGGACCAGGCCTGACAACGCGGGGCAGTGGCACCTTTCCCAGTGCTTGCAAAGGGGAAAGCCTGTAGCAGAGGCCGCTGCACAGGAGAACTCTGAGCAAACAAAGCCTGTGGGACCAGGTGAGTGCTAGCTCACCCCAGAGATCTGCATAAATAACGCCACCAGCTACAGGCGGAGAGCAGCAGGCAGGCAAGCCACAGTTGCAGATACCACCCTCAGAACTGCCTCCAGACGCTTTTTTTTCTTTTTCTCCCTACCTTTGATGAGAGAACAACCGAATTACACCTGCAAGCCAAAAAACTTACTGAAACTGTATTGCATTTGAACTGGGGACACTTGGTGGGACTTTTTTTTTTTTTTTTTTTTATCTTCTGTGTGTGTGTGAGTGTAGTTTTGTTCTACTTTATGCATCCCCCTTGATGAGACAACTACAGAACAACATCTGAGGCACCAACTCCAGGACTGGAGATTGAGACGGACATCCAAATTATTAAGACTGAAATTGCATTGCATATAAACTTGGAAGTTTTTTGGTTTTTTGTTTTTTTTTTTTTTTAATTTTCTATTTTCCATTTTATTTTAATTCATTTTTATAAATAGATATTACTTTCATATACTTATTTTTAATTTTTTTATCTTTGATTTTCAATCCTCTCTCTGTCACTCTATTGTCTGTTCAGTTTACTGTCGATTAGTACACTAACACTCCCTGTTTATACCTTTGAAACTCTCTTGTCTGATACCTTGTTCTGCTTTCTCCCTCTTGTCTGTATATTTGTTTTCCCCTTTTCTTTAACTTCTTGCTTTCCATCTCAGCTCACTCTTCCATTCTCAATATTACCATTGTTATTATTACAAGCTAGAAAATACTTAATTACACACAGTACAGGGACAGTAACAACACCAAGGACAATGACAGGAAGATAGAAAAAACAAGGAAACCAGTTTCCCCACAGCAAAAAATTAGTACAGGAACCAGAGGGGAATGAAGAGAACAGAAACTCAGAGCCAGACTCCAACAAAATGAAGATAAACTATGCCAAAGGACCCAATGAAGCCTACAAGAATAATTTAAAAGAAGACATACTACAAGTACTCAATGAGAATTTTATAGAGATGATACTGGATAGGGTCAACCAAAATGTACAGGAGACACTCAAGAAATTCCAAGACAATAAAAATAGAGAATTTGAAAAAGCAAAAGAAGAAATAAAGGAAACCATAGAAGCACTGTTTAAACCTCCAGAATCCAGAAGCCCACTAGGAAGGGGTCATCCCATCCCTCCAGGCCAGCTTTGTTGGTGAAGAACCTTCAAATGGATGAAAATCTGTTTTGTTTCCAAGGGACCCACATCTGCAGTTTATTTCCCCTCCTATTTCCCTGCACAGCCACCTGGGACAACCCTAGAAAGCCTCCAAACTGTAAGTTTTAACAGGTGTGAATTAGGGCTCAGTCTCCAGGTTGTCCAAAATCAATATCTTTCATGTTTTCTTTGCAAGTGAAGTTCCTCCTCTCTCAACTTGGTGCTGGGGACTCTGCCTCCCATGGAGAGTGGGCAGCACCCAGCTCACTGACAACTGTGTGTGGGCTGAGAGCCCTGGACATTGGCTCTGAGATGGAGACTTGCAATAAGGAGGCTCATTGGAGAGCACAGTCAGGAGGAGCTCCTGCAAAGAAGAGAAGTAGCAGGATTGGGTAGAGGGAGAGGTGGAGTTTCAGTTGTCAGATGATAAGTCAGAGAGTTCTCAGGCTGGGTTGGCCCTTCCTGGAGGGATGCCAAAAGACTGAGTCTCTACGCCTCCACATCTACCAGCCCTGGATTCAGGATACCCTGGGGAAGAGACATAAACTTGGATAAGGAAGGCTGTCACCCATAGAGGAGGTCCCAGAGAATACCACAATCAACCAACTGCAGTCAGTCCTCCCTGGGGCTGAGGAATCAGTGTCTCATCTTGAAGAGGGAATGAGGATGATGCAACACCGCACCCATAATGTCCCTCACTGAATGACAAAATGAGGAAGTTCCCATTTAACGTCCTGCTCCACCTTGTGCAGATTTGTCTTGTGTTGCACTCTGTATCTTGTCAAGGGGAACATACAGCACTTGTTATGCTGTTCAGCTAGTGCCTGTGCAATCCCTAGAAGGGATGGTGAGGAGTTCCCATTCTTCCTGTCTCTGTCCTTCCCTGTCTGGGACCCATTTCAGATATTTCATGTCACCCCTCCAGTCTAATTTCCTTAGCTATAAAACAGGATGATAAAACCACACTGCTGATTTCTCTTAACTGGTGAGATTCATGAGATGTCTGACACACAAGGGCTTTGGAACCTACAGAGAGATTGGACTTTCTTAACATGGTATTAACAATGAGCCTTTTCTGGACAAATCCTGTTAGGGTTTGGTGATTAAGCATACTAGGAAATATGAGTGATGAGAGAGCTTTACAGTAGATAGTCTTCATCCTTGGTGGGGAGGGGATGGTGGTAGGCACCACAGTGAAGGCTGAGGGCAGAACACTGAAACCAGTGTCTGGGGGGAGGGAAAGGGTCAGATGAGATAGCAATGTCCCCTAGCCCATAATAGAGGCTGGATGACAGGGGGGAGTCAAGATGGTGATTTAGTTTCTGTTGTCATTCAGGAAGATATGAAACTTGATAAGCTACTCCCCATGCTAGAATCCATTCTGTATCTGAGAAATGTAAGCATTGTCTCAGACCAAGATTTTCAAACTCTTTCAGAAGCACAACTATGTTTTCAGTGGGAAGTTTTTCCAAATCTGAATACATAAAAGTATTAAACACAGTTCTCATAATGTTTAAATGCCAACAATAATGGAAATACTTCTCCCAATTTTGTAAAAGTCCCATGCACCACATATGGTCCCTACATGATAGTGATAGGTGGGGTGATAGGCAAAAGGTCCAACACCATGATACCAGCAGGAAGCCCAGTACAGTCCCTGCTATCCCACAAGTTATAGTCACTTGGGTGAACCAGATTAGACATTGTAATGACAATGCAGCATGACAGGTGTTCAAACAGGGGATTTTAAAATAATCTGAAGCTGGGGGCATGGCTAAAGTAGTAGAGTGCCTGCCTAGAAAGTTCAAGGCCCTGAGTTCAAACCCCAGAACCACACAAAGAAATACAAAGTAAAATAATAAAACATACCAGAGGAGATTTTAACCCAATTTTGGCAATGGGAAGTTGCTGTGGTTGGGTGAACAGACAATGGATCTAAAGGACATGTTGGACCTAAGTAGCTGATAAAGAGAAGAGACTCTTCCTAGCAGACAGCCTCCCATGAATGAATTATGAGACAGTAACACTTTGAAGAGCTGACTAAATGTTGGTTCAAACATAGAAGAGAAAACAACTACGGATAAGAGATAAAACCACAGAATTAAACACTGCATGGACCACAAAAGGTAATCTGAGAAATACTAAAAAAGCTGGGCTTCATTAAAGGTGCTATAAAAAACCATTAATGGATTTTAAGCAGTTTAAGAATCACTAGTCTAGGTGACCTCTCAGAGTACTGTCAACACAAATGCTTGCAATAACATTTCTCATTAAGTCCATCCAATAAATTCTTGCACATTAATTGAGCCACTCAACAAATATTTGCTAAATATAATTAAAATGTGATTATTTAAAGCACAAAGACTTCGTAAAACACCTTTTGGGGAAAAAAGACAAAGGTAAATATATTTCTGGAAGAAAACCCAATTTGTATTTCTCAAAGGGCAGCTTCACATCTCTAGTGGGGAAGAAAAGGAGAAGAGAAGATTCTGAAGGAGACAACCAAGAAAAAGAAGGATGCTGGTACCTGAAACTCTGCAGGTAAACACTGAAACACTGTGGAGCTAAGAAACAAAAGATAGTAGGAGTGAGGCAGCTACATAGAGCTTAGTAGGTTTATTCAGGAATCTGAACTCCAGTCAGCAAAGGAGGTAAGCATCTTCTATTTCTCCACCCCTCCAAAGCCGGTCAATGAACAAGAGGCACTTCCCCCAAGGATGAGACCAGATAAGGTGTGCCCTAAGAGAAGCTGCACAATGTCTCAGGAAGGCATTAAGCCTCAGAAGAGACAGCAAAAGTCTTCATTCATTAAATGAGTGTCCCGACTCAGGCATAAAGTAAGACCCTATCTCAAAAATAACCAAAGCAAAAAGGACTGAAACTGTAGCTCAAGTGATATGAGTGCCTAGTTAGCAAGTGCAAGACCTTGATTTCAATCCCCTCAGGATTGACCAAAAAAAATGGACAACCAGAGCCCAGATTTAGTGAGCTATTATATCGTTGACCTCTCCAACAGCCTGCATCTTAGATTTTAAGCCCTTCTAGAGTATTATGGTTTGGACAGCAAATGTTCCCCCAACTGAAGACCATGTGTGGAAGGCAGTGGCACTACTGGAAAGTGGTGGATCCTTTAGGAGATGGGACCTAGTGAAAGGAATTTGGGTAACTGGGGGTGTGCTTCTGAAGGGATATTAGGACCCTAGTCTTTCCCTCTCTTTCTCCTTTGCTTTCTGGCCACTATGTGGTGATCAACCTCTTCTGCTACATGTTCCTACTGCCATGATATACTATGTTGCCATAGGCTCATGGACTGAAACCATGAGCAAAAATAAATCTTTCTTTCTTTTTAGGTTGCTTATCTCAGGTATTTGTCATGACATGACAACAGAAAGCTGACTAACACATAGAGTAACCTTCCACATTGACTTAGGCTTGCCCATGGGGCTTACTTTGACCAAAGGGACATTAGCAGGTTGATGCAGGCAAGGCTTGTCCTCTTGGAATGCTCCTTCTTGAAACCCAATTGCCATGCCATGAGAAAGCCTCAGTGACCCTGTTGGGGAGAAGGGCCACGTGCAGAAGCCATGGAGGTTGACACTACGTGACAAGAGAATCTATAGGGAAAAATATCCTTGGTACCTCAGCTGAGATCCCAGAAAAATGAAGCCACTTGGGGACCCCTGCCAACATGACATAGAGCAGAAATGGCCTTGCCAATCTCAGAATCATCAAAATTATATGTTGTCTTCTTAAGCCACTCTATTTTGTGGTTGTTTGTCATGTACAAATATTTCTAGTAAGAAATGCAAAATTAGGAGGTATGTGGGATTGAAACATTGAAGATATACTTAGAAGTCCCAGCATTAGTCCAGGAACTCCATAGGAGTTCCAGAAGGAGAATGGAAGGAAAATGGAGGGCATGCACTAATCAAAGAAAAAAGAAAATTTCTCAGGGATGAAGAAAGTTTATATTCATATTGAAGGGGCCGGCCAAGTGCTAGGTCCACTGGAAAGAAAAGACATGCACCTGGAATCCAATGACTATATTTCACAACAGTGAGAATAAATAAACAATAAAGAGAAAACCTCGAGAAAAGGCAAAATTTAAAAGAATGTCACCAGAGTGGAATGAAAAAAAGACTGACATTAGCTTTTCTTACTGGAAACTCTGGATAGCAAGAAAATAATAATAACAAAGAAGCCAATCTTCAAAATTCTGGAGAAAATAATTTTGAACATAAAATTTTGTATCAGCCAAACTAATACTAATAAGAGAGAACATAGGTGAAGAATGGGATAATAGTAGAAAAATTAATACAAATACGAAAATGGTGTGAGATACAAGAAGTAAATGAAAACAAATCACTGAAACCTGTGGTTAAGTATAAATAACCATTGGCTCAAATTTGCAAAAAACAAGAGTTAACAAATTGCTGACTGAAACTAAAATCTTAGATAACCTCAAAATGAAATATGGGACTGAAGAGCCTTGAAGCAGAGGAAAGAAATAGCATGTTAACGTGGAGGAGGGTGGGGCAGAGTCCATAAAGATTGTGAAGGACACAGTTCCACAGGGGAAAAACAAGCAATGCCTGATTACCTCCAGGGAATTAAAGGGAAGAGGGAAAAAGAATGACAGAGAAAACAAAATAAGATGGCAAGAATGACTTTAAACTTTGGAAATCATAATTGCTATAATAGGCTTTACTTCCCCCATCAACTCAGTAGTTGAGTCTTTTAAAGTTCAGCTAATGGAACACACTTAAGAGAGAAAGATCATATACTAAAAATAAGGACACGGAGCACGCTTACACGGGTTGAACATTTTTAATCTGAAAATCCAAAATTCAAAATGTTCCAATATTCAAAAACTTTTAGTGCTGACCTCATGTGATGGGCTACAATCAAAATGCAGATGTCCTAAAAATATAACTAAAATTGGTTTCAGAGTGTTGTATAAATGAATTTTATATATCAACCTCAGTCCTATCCCTAAAATATCTCATTATGCATACGCAAATATTCCAAAATCTGAAAAAATTAAAATCCAAAAGACTTCTGGTTCCAAGCATTTTTGATAAAGGATACTAAATCCATTTCAGAGAACTGCTAATGAGTTTATTGGCCTGGGATCTGTGTTCAATGATATCATAGGAAGTAGCATTAGAATGACAACTTGGGCCAGCATGCTGACTTCATCATAGCTTTTGTCAAAACACTTGGTATATTGACAAAAAATCTACATACACTTCACTGAAATTGAAGAAACACACAATTCTATTTCTATTTCATTCAAGTTGGACTTTTTTTTTTAACTTTTTGAGACACAGCCTCACTATATAGTCCAGGCTGGCCTTGAAATTTTGATCACCCTGCCAAATCCTCCTTAGTACAGGAACAAAAAGATTACAATGTTATGAGAAGACTAAATTATGCCAAGAAATCAGAATTCCCACATAACTAGCTAGGCCTTCTGGCTTCTTCTGAGGGAGAAGGGGACAAAGTTAGGCCTACAAGTGGAGGCTGCTGGGCCTCCCTTTATGTCCACTGAATTTTGTGCCACACAGCCTGGAGCTCCCAAAAGGTCACCAACCTGTCTGCAAAGAACATCAGTGACCAAAGATGCCTTTTCAGAACCTTGCAGGACCCACAGACTAGCATTTGTAGTTCACTGCTTAAGATCAGGAAATGCAAACAATGATTTTTCAGGCCAAATGTTACCTGGAAATATTTTGTTTGATCTCAGAGTGCTTTTTTAGTTTTGAATCAGTTATCAATATTTAACATTTGGAATGGCTGGGCACATGGCTTAAGTGGTAGAGTGCTTGCTTAACAAGTGCAAGGCTCTGAGTTCCATACCAAATATCACAAAAAAAAAAAAGAGAGAGAGAGAGAGAGAACAAAAGAGAGACATTATATAAACAATTGTAAAGTTTCACTTCAGATGAATGTCATGCCTTGGTTGAAAAATCAGGAGATCTTACTACTTTGGGCTAACATTCCCAAAAGGAAGAAGTCAGCTAGGACCAAGAGTGGCCCTTTCTAGGACAGGGGTGTACCTGCTCATCTTTTTTTTTGCTCCTGGATGCTGTATAGACTCACAGCCAGATCTAACAGTCAGCTGACCCAGAGTTTTCCAGTCTCTGAGCTAGCCTCCACACTTAACAGATCTCAAGAGCTTCTATTTCTCAACCTCTCATGGAGACACATAGACTCTCCAAGTAGGAAAGTGTCAGAGACCTCTTGTAGACCAAACCCTATCATTTACCACTTAGGAGAAAAAGGCTTTGAATTAGCCCATTTTGTGTTACTACAAAAAAAAAAAAAAACACCTGAGACTAGATAATTTATGAAGGAAAGAGGTTTATTCAGATTACCATTATGCAGGTCCCTGAGCGTGGTGCTTACGAGGCCCTCATTCTGAGTCAACTCAGATGGAAAAGTGGGAGGGGAGTGCAAGCATGTGGAAGAGCACAGGTATGAGAGGGAGAGCAAGCACAGGTTGACACATTTTATAAGAATTCACCCTCACAGAAAATAAAGCAGTCCTGCAAGACCTAATCTAGGCCCTCCAAAAAAGACATTAATCTATTCATGAGAGGATGTCCCATGGCCTAATTGCATTCCACTAGACCCCACCTCTTGAAGATCACATAACCTCTCAATATCTATATTGGAGACCAAATTTCCATTACATGAACCTTCCTGTGATAAACCATTCAAAGCCATAGAAGGCCCAGTCACACTGTGTGTATCACCAAGCAGGACAAGTGTCATATTCATTGTATTAGAAATCCACAGTCTTTCCCCCTTTGACTCAGCAGCTGCCTCATATTTGAGGAAATAGTCCACTTGTCTCATGCTTTTATCCCAGCAGGAGTTGTCAAGATACATATAGTGCATTTGCTGACTTCCATTTTTTCTTTCCTCAAAATGAAGAGGTCCATATACCTCGGCTATCAATCATCAAAATTACCCCATTTCAGTTTAGAGATGGATGTGGAGAAGTTAGTATCCTATGTACTTACTGGTGAGAATGTAAAATGGTGTAGCCATTATGTAAAACAATATGATGTTTCACCAAAAAAATTAAAAACAGACCTATAATACATTCCACCCACCATCTCTGCATTTATATCCAAAATCTTTGAAAGGATCGACCCAATCAGATGCTCGTAAACCCATGTTCATTGCAGCATTTTTCATAACAGATAAAAGGTGAGAGCAACCCAAATGCCCATTAATGGATGAATTAATAATGAAAATGTGTTTCATAAATACAATGGAATATCATTCAGCCTGAAAAGGAAGGAAGGAAGGGTGAACTTTGAGGACACTCTGGCAAATGAATAAACAAGTGCTATATGATTTCACTTAAATGAGGTATCTAATTCCTAGAGTACTCAGATTCCTAGAGGCAAACTAAAATGGTGGCTTCCCAGGACTGGAAGGAGGAATTAGTAGTGAGCTGTTGTCTAGTAGGTGAGAGTTTTAGTTTTGCAAGGTGTGAAACATTCTGTGGAGGGACGGTGGTGATGCTTGCATTCCATGTCACTGAGTTAGCGTCTTGCCCTTGCCCTTCCTGTTCCTGCTGCACTCTGCTTCTTTTCTGCCATGATGTAAACTGTTCTGCTCTCCTTACTGTCTACCAATACAGTAGACGGCTTCCTCATCCTCACACTCCTGACGTCATGGTGTTCTGCCTCACACCAGGTCCAGAAACACAGATCCAAGTGACCATAGACTGAACCCTTTGAAACCATGAGCTAAAATACATTCTTCCTCAAATTATTCTGTCAGGTATTTTGTCAGTGATGAGAAAAGTCAAACAAACACAATGGTATACTAGAAATGATTAAGATGGCAAATATTATGTTGTGTATGTTTTACCACAATATTTTAAAAATGGATAATTTTTAATTGTTCTGTTTCTAAACCTCAGAAATCCAGTGCTTCTGATTGTATTTCCCCTAACCACCAGAAAGACAAATCACACCCTGTCCTCTAAAGAATGGCACCAAAGGGAGGTGGGGGGAGACCTTTGGCTACTGTGAGCCAGGTGCTGGTAGAACCAGGTATATTCCCCATTCAAATCCCAGAGGTATCAGTTTCAGGGTCCCCATTGTAGACAAGACTGCCTTGCCTATGGTCCCATGTCTGACATGAGGCAGCACCACCAGGAGCCTCAAAGAAGGCTGCCTAGGTTCAAATTACTTTTCCCCCAGAAATCCATGTGAATTTAGGAAAGGTACTTAACCCTTCTGCGCCTGAGACATAAACAGATATAAAAGAGGAAATCTACAGATATGAAGCAGGGATAATACAAACACCTGGTTTTTGTGAGGAATGAATGAGTTAATATATGAAAAAAAAGCTTAGAATTCCACATAAACCATGGTAACAAATATGGGTGGGTCTGTGTGTGTTAACTGTAATTATTGATACCATCTTTTTATTGTTAGACACTTCTTCTTTTAAGCATAATTTCAATTTTATTTTATTCCAGAAGACAGTTTTTTTCTAATCCAGAAGACAGTTTTTCTGAAGAAAACACAAGACAGTTTTTCTTCAGTCCTTAAGGATCCAGCTCCTTACATGGGCTTTGGTGGAGGTTGTGGAGCAGCACCAGCAGGTCTAAATCAGGGTGGGGGTGTTTGGTCTTTCTAGGCTTCATGAAATTGATTCCTGACCACCTTGCTGTGAATGGTACAACTTATGCAGTAATGCAGGTTCACACAGAGTTTGGGAAGCACATAAGCGTCAAAGACACTCGCCTCAGAAATGTCCCTGACAGCTGCGGCCTCTACTATGTTCTGAATGATGAACTTCTTAATGGCCTTGTCCTTGGGCACGCATCAGGCGCAGTTTGTGCAGCAAATAGACTGCACGTGGTCTTGGCCCTTTTTTGCACAACCATTATTCCTCCTTTTTTTGGTCCTCTTGGAAGCGCGGACCACAGAGAGCATTTGTTAGACATTTCTGATACCACTATTCATGAATTTTTCCACTAAATGAAGTAGCTCTACCTCTAAGAATAGAATTGTTTTAGTCTCTCTGCCTAAAATCATATCTCTATACCTCAAAAGCTATTTGCCGTATAGGCAGAAACATGCCCATTAAAGAAAATCTAGGGCGTTATGACACCTTTGTTATTGTTGTGATGCTAATAATGACATTCTTCCCAGCATACTGAGCAGAGAGTACATAAAGTTCCACTTGAATATCTCCTGAGGACTTAGGAAGGCTGCTCTTCCCTTCTCTACTGCCTACTAGTCTCCAGGGCCTTGTCTCCCATCTTAGCCTTGCTTGACTACCTACATGTCCACACTCCTCTTCTGGGTATGCTCTGAGTGTTCAGTGTCCTTCATGGAAAATCTTGAGGCTATTGAGTCCTTCCCAAGTCAAGCTAAGCCAGGATGTCCACTAGGGTCCCCAGGTTATTTCCTCTGCCATTCACATGTCCTCAAGCACTGCCACCAAATTGCCCTTCCCCTCTGCATTTCCATTATCCTAAGAGCCAGCCCTATGCCTAGTTGGTTGAGCAAGCACCTGGACAACACAGTGGTACTAACCTCCAGCATGACAGATTTCTGACATAGCTGCTGCTTATGGCTTTCTAAAGGCACATGCACAGAGGACATTGGTGGCAATTAACCCATGCAAAAGCCTGCTTTTCTTCCTAGAAATGAATTCTGTTTCCTCCAAGTCACTTAAATGGCTGCCATCCTCACATACCTTGGCTTGAAAGCCAAATATGCAGTCCACATGCTGTGACTGTGACTTACTCCTGTAATACCAGCTACTTGGGAAGCAGAGATCAGGAGGATCATGGTTCAAGGCCAGCCAGAGAAAAATGTTCTTGAGAAACTATCTCAACAAACAAGCCAGGAATGTTACTGCATAGCCTAATTCCAGCTTAGGTGAGAGGCATAGGTAGGAAGATCACAGTCGGAAGGTAGCCCCATGCAAAAGTGTGAGACTCTACCCAAAAAATAACTAAAGCAAAAAAAAGGGGAACAGGTACTAGAGAAAAGGTTAGATCAAAAAAAAAAAAAAAGAATTAACCTAGAATGTAACACCCATGCACAGGAAATCAATGTGAGTCAATGCCCTGTATAACTATCCTTATCTCAACCAGCAAAAACCCTTGTTCCTTCCTATTATTGCTTATACTCTCTCTACAACAAAATTAGAGATAAGGGCAAAATAATTTCTGCTGGGTATTGAGGGGGGGAGAGGGAGGGGGCGGAGTGGGTGGTAAGGGAGGGGGTGGGGGCAGGGGGGAGAAATGAACCAAGCCTTGTATGCACATATGAATAATAAAAGAAAAATGAAAAAAAAAAAAAAAGGGCTGGGGTCATGGCTCACATGGTATATTGCCTGCCTAGAAAATGGGAGGAGGACCTTAGTTCAAACTCCAGTACCACCAAAATTAAATTTTAAAAACCAGAAAGACAAATATCCAGAGCATGACCCATTCTGGTCTGTTCCCCTAATGATGTGATCCTATAAATACAAGCCAACAAAATCTGTCTCACCTCCCTGTGTAATTCTGAGTGAGTTCTGTCTTTCCATTCTCAGACTAGTCTATATTCAGATTTTAAAAACCTCAAAGAGCAAGAAGCTGTCCATTGCAGGAACACCCAGAGCAACCAGGGAAATTTATCTCCTCTGTATCCAGACTGTCTGGGGATTCAAGTGTAATAACATCGCTAACCTGGCTCACAGATTGACTTGCAAATGTGCCTTGTCAAGGCACTGCATACTCCCCCTGGAATTCAGAGCTATTTTTCTGTGCTTTTGCTGAGTGTTGGCTCAGATATTGGCTCTATTCCCCCAGATCCTTGTCAGGCCCAGGCGGCTGTGCTGCAGAGCTACCGCCTGAACACCATACAAAACAGGCCTGCCACCACTTGTTAATCATCCACAATGTGAGAGCCAGTTTACAAGCTCCACCTGGATGAGGTGCCTCCATGCTGGCTCAATGTCAACCTCTGGCTCCCTCCACTATAGGCTGCATGGTTAAGGTTGGCACAGAAGTAGATTCTCTCATCGATGAACCCTTTAAAGGGAAATCTGCTTCTAATAGGAGGTTTGAGCAGCTTGTACAAACTGTAGAACCACCTTCCCCTGGTGCATTTCTCAGTTACAAGTCCAGCACAAGCACTTTCCGGGAACCCAAGATGAAATTCTATTTGCAGGTAGTTGGGATTGCACCATCAAATTTGGGAAGCCCAGTCTGACATTGATTAAGCAGAGAGAGTGGTACTTACACCAGTGTCTCTATCACTCCTTCTTGGATACTGTGAAAACTGTCAGAAAACACAAGTAAGTAGAAACAAAAAGACTACCATAACCAGAAAGTTTTATTTAGAAACAACTATGATCAAAAGAAGCAAAAAATTTTGAGATAAACCTCTTGGTGGATTTACCACCAAAACTCAAGACTAAAAACAAACAAAAAAAGTTGTCATATATAATAATGCATTATCACGTGTGTTAGTCAGCTCTGCATTACTCTGACAAAATACTTGAGATAATCACCTTAAAGGAGGGAAGGTTTATTCGGGCTCTTGGTTTCAGGGATTTTAGTCCATGGTCACTTGACCCTGTGACAACACATCATGGCAAGAGTAAATGGCAGACCAGGCTGCTCTTCCCATGGTGGCCAGGAAGCAAAGAGAGAGAATGAAGAGAAGATGGGGTCCCACTGTCTTCTTCAGGGGAATACCCTTCAGTTACCTAACTTCCTCCCACTAATTCCCACCATAAAGGTTCTTCCATTTGACAGTAGCACCATAGGCTGGGGACCAAGTCTTTGACACATGAGCCTTTGGAAGACATTCAAGATGCAAACTATAACAACAAGTAACTAAAGGGGTTTTGCAACTCTAAAATAAAATAATGGAATATTATTTCCATGGTAAAGCAAATAAGAATTAGAAATGCTTAAAGAGATACAGAAAATCTGATTATTGGAATAGAATGTCCATTCAAGCAAGCAGAAAAATAAAGAAATTATAAGAAAATGTGGAAAGATAATTAGTAAGAGGCATTTCTGAATTCTCAACTATTTCAATTATCATGCAGTTCAGTTGGAATAGAATCATTATCAACAGCTATAATTGGGACAAATCTTTCAGAATTTAAAAAGAATAGATGCTAAAAGTTAAAGTAAAATTTTACATTGTATCTGAGATACCTATAATTTTCAGTTGTCAGTTATACCTGGATAGTCCAGCGGAGGAAAAAAGAAAATAAAAGTGCTTCACTGGGGTTAGAGGAAAATGATAATGCAGAAATAATCATCAAAATACATTGTAGAACACAATTGTTAGATCCTTCTTTATTAAGAGAAAATGAATGAAACGAGATTACTATAACAGGGTAGGTATGGTGCTCATACCTATAATCCCAGCTACTTGAGAGTTGGAGATAGGACAATTGTGTTTTGAGGTCAATCCATGCTATAAAGTGAGTGAGATTCTGTCTTAACAAATAAGCCAGACATGGTGGTCCATATCTGTAATCCCAGCTCCCAGGGATGAAGAAGTAGGAGGACACATAAGACCCTAAGTGAAAAAAACTAATGTAAAAATACTGGGGACCTGGATCAAGTGGTAGAGAACTTGCCTAGCAAGTTCAATCCCTAGCACCACCACCACCAAATATATATATATATATATATATATATATATATATATATATAGTTACATTAAACCAAACTTCCTATAAGATGGTGATGAAGATAACCTTGACATGAAAACTCTCATAACATGAGAGAGGCTATTCTTTGTAACAATCAATGACAAGACTCACTACCCAGCTCTATCCCTTTCTGTCCAGTCATTATTCCATTACCCATGATGGAACCTATGCTATCTACTCCTAGTTCACAAATGAAAAGACAAAAGCACAGAATCCATCACACGAGCCTATTGCTTACCTCAAATGCAAAAGCAAACCCCAAAGATAGACAAGAGGAATAAGAGCCAAGTGCTCATTCCACTAGAGACCAAACCCTTTGCCTGGGTGGCAGTCCTGCCAGTATCATCATTGAGCTTTTTAACATTCTATAGCCACTTGCAAAAAGACCATCACCTAAAAGGGCTGAAGTTGTGTCATTAGGCCAGCAAAGAGACCAAAGCAGGCTGACATGAAGCCAACAGGCCTAGGCCAGAGACCCACAAAGAGTTCTGACTTGGGGAAGTGAAAACACATACCAAAAGAAAAAGGAAATCCACATACTACAAAGGCATCCATGAAAACGCAAGAGAAATGACAAGACACATTCTTAGAAAGTCACCAAGAGCTAATCAAAGGCTGGCAGGCTTCTGAAAGAATCACTGTATGTTTTTTCAAAAGTGGGCTTTGAAGATGTTTTAGAAGTCAAGTACACTTTCCGGGGAAGTCAACACAAAGTTACCTAGGGTAAAAAAGAACAAAAACAAAATAGCTTTTTTTATCTTCCCTATGGTAACCACACAGGAGCAACATGGCATATGCTTAAGGAAGAACCCATTTCTGCCACCCAGCTCCCCTCCAGAACAAGGACTGCCCTTTCCTGAGGGATAATTCTAGGTCAAGGACAAGTACAGGAACTTTCCACCATGGCATAAAACATGAGAAAATTAAGAAATGGCTGAGCAGTAGATAGATACCACACACCTCCTCAGGATCTGCTTGATCAACAAAGGGTACACTCTGGCATTGGATCCTTTGTAGCAGGGATAAGGAAATAGGTCTCTGGACCCAAGCCATTCCTTCACCTATTAGAAAATAAAGTTTTGTTGGACTCGGTCAGGATTGGCCTGTGCAAACTATGCCCACACTGAGCTGGGCCCACATTTGGTCTAATGTGCTGCTGCCATTCTGAAATTCTTAATAATTATTTACCAAGGTGACCTGATTTTCATTTTGCACAGCCTTCCACATATCTTGTAGTCAGTCTTGAATACAGCTCCACCCATGGATGTTTCCATGCTAAAATGGCAGAGTTTAGTAGTACCAACAGAGACTACCTGATTTGCAAAGTCAAAAATATCTACCATCTGGCCCTTTATAGAAAGAAAATTGTCAACCATTGCTTTAAATGATGCTGTGTTATGACGCCTGTTCTATACGGATTGAAGTCTGGGAACACTATTGTTCTATCATAGAGACTTCTAGACTTGGATTGGGACCCAAATGAAGACTTTCTCTGCCATTTGTAAGTTTATCAGTTTCACTTTATTTCATTTCTCACCCTGAATTTTTACATTATCAAGTAAAATGTTTGTCCTAGTAAGCCCATAAGTGTTAAAATTTTATATATATTAAATATATATTCATGGTTTTATACATACGGAAGATTAAAGAGATGATGAGTACATGTGTTCTTGTGAACCTGTGAGCCTGTGAACTTTTGAACATGATACTAAGTGTGAAAAACATCATGATGGAAGTTGAAAGAATTCCCTCCTCAATAGAACTACCCTCCTCTCATTGCCCTAGTGCTATAGTTTGGGTCTTAAATGTCCCTAAAAGGCCCATATGTTAAAGGCTTTGTTCCCAAGGTGGGAAGGAGGTGGACCCTGCTGAGAACTCCTTAGGTCATTGATGGGGCATGGAGGGGTGTCTCTGGAGAGTAGGATGCTGTGAGACCTCAGCCCCTTCTCTTACTCTCGTTTTCTCCCTAGATCTAGAAATGAACAGTTTGCTCCACCATGAGCCCCCATCATGATGTGCTGCCTCACCACAGGCCCAGAGCCACAGAACTAAGTCACCACTAACTGGAACCTCCAAAACTGTAAACCAAAACTAAATTTTTTTCTATATAAGTTGATTATGTCAGGCATTTCATTATAATGGCAAAAATTTGACTAATACAACAGACATTACCTTGACTTTGTTATATATCTTTTCCACTTCATGCTTTGTAATTTCATTCTATATAAATATCTCTATGGCTAGTGGGTATCCCAGTTGCATGGCAGAATTTCCTTCTGTCAGCACTGACCATTAGCCACCACTAAGCTTTTCAGGTATGCTAGCAACTCTCTTACTGAGGCATTTCTTGCACAATTATTTCCCTGAAAACAGAGTAAGGTGGTAGGTTCTCAGTTTTCATAGTAAATACAGTCTAGCATTCTTCTCTCCCTGAGCCTTCTGATTCCTTCCTTAATAGGCCATGAAAGTTCTTTCATTTCCTCCTCATTCACCACAGATCATATTATATCCAAGCATCAGCAAGATATCCCAGAAAAACAGTAGTTCAGCCCCAGTATCTTTGGCAGGACTGGGTGAGAATTCCATTCCAGTATACTCTCCCTGTCCATGTATAGTCCATACCCCTCAGTCTATTACACATGGAAGCTGCCTTCATAAGCATTCTTCTGGTGGCTGCTGGTATAATCAGCAAAGTCCTATAATTCCTTTGCTGTGTGGCTCTCTTACTTCCTTTTGAAATCCTGAACTCCTTTGTTTATTTTGTGCCGAGGCATAACCCTTGCTGTAAACCTGGAGACAAGGTGTGGAAGCGAGGCCAGACCTTGAACAGAACAGCATCATCATAGGAGGTACCTGCCTGAGGTGAGGCATGCTTGCATAAGCCCAGGCAAGGGGAAGGGAAAGAGGCTGCTTCTACCAGCCAAGATGTTTCTGTAATATTGGCAACTTAAGGTTCATTGAACCTATTGGGTTTATTCAAACAAATAAGCTATTTCTCAGACACTCCATCTTTCCTATCAAAACACTGACCTGTCACATCTCCATACTCAGCCTCCTTTGCAGTTCTGCTACTCTTATACCCAGCTGTCCCCCACAGTCTGCTCCAAAAGTGCCAGATTCAAGCATCTCTCCATGGAGACCCTCTAGCTTTCAGAGTATGCCTGCAGGTGACAGTTAACTGTCCCATTAAATTAAATTTTAATTTTCTTTCTTTAGTTAATTTTCTTTTTTTGCAAGGCCAATAATTCTGTTATGAATAGCCAACTAAACCAAAATACTTTAATTGTCATTCCCACACTGATCAAGTCCATCAACCACTTTTTCTATCAACTGCTCCTCATGCCAACAGTCACTGTAACACAAGACATGATCCAGGTGTTACTAACACCTCAGCAATATGTTCCATACTAACTTCAGATAGCTGGGAAATCCAACCCCAAAATCCCTTGGGGAAGTCTGCTCTCCCCAAAACACTGAACATAACGCATATTTTCCATACCAATTCTTTTTTTTTTTTTTTTTTTTTTTGGTACTGGGGCTTGAACTCAGGGCCTACACCTTGAGTCACTCCACCAGCCCTTTTTTGTGATGAGTTTTTTCAAGATAGGGTCTCATGGACTATTTGCCTGGGCTGGCTTTGAACTGCAATCCTCCTGATCTCTGCTTCCTGAGTAGCTAGAATTACAGGAGTGAGCCACTGGCACCTGGCTCCATACCAATTCTTTACCAGGACAAGCAACCCAGGGAAGCAACAGAGGCAGAAAATGGAAAGAGAGTAAACACAAGAAACAAATACAAAGTAGTTTATTGCATAGCTGGAAACAGTTTCATAAGAAAACCCAGCTGGTTGTTCGTCAATTGCCACATCTCTAGAGAGCCTGTGTAGAGTCATGGTGTCTTGGGACAACTGTCAGGGAAAAGCAGGGTGAATATTTTATTTGCTGACTCCTTCCCATTCCCTGTGCAATGCTCTATTGATTAAAGATGCTCTCAGTCAGGGCTAACTCCCCTCATCTATCTTGTATCACCCAGGTATCTCTAAACAGCCCCCGGAACAGCCAGAATCTCAGCATCTGCCCAATTTGGACCTGACATTGGAGCTTCCATGGCAATAGAGAAATGCCAAAGTACAGTCTTGGACTCCAAGGGTAGCTGGGACAACCTGGGGTGTCAGGAAATAAGGAGCTAACAGTATTGACCATGGCTCCCAGGATATCAGCCTGCAGGTAAGAGGCAGGTGGGCACCTCTAGGGGGGTGCATAAACTGCATCTGGTGGGGAGCCATGAAGTTGTGATTTAACGTCTCATTATTCTGATCCTTTAGTGTAACTTTGAAAACACCTATACAGCTTTCATAATAATTCCCTCAGATGAAGGCAACACTAAATGCTGCTACTTGCACTCAAAACAAAATGGAGTGTTTGATATAATTCTCCTTTAAATATTAGAGTTAACATGCCTTTTAAAAATTTATAACCTATTCACTAGCCTATTAGTTTATTCACTTAATAATTTCATAACATACTAATATGCAAGATGGTGCTCAGAATGTTATAGACATCACAGTAACCCCCCCATTATCTGTGAGGGATGTGTTCCAAGACCCCCCAGTGGATGCCTGAAACTATGAATACTACTAAGACCTATATATACTATGATTTTTCCCTATATATATCCACAATAAACTTTAATTTATTAATTAGGCACAGTAAGAAATTAACAACAGTTAATAATACAATAAAACTATTGTAGCAATATATTGTAATAAAATTGCCAGCCTCACTACTCTTTGGCTATGGAGGCCTTATTTGGTAAAATAAGGGTTACTTGACAATAAGCTCTGAAATACCACAACAGTCACTCTGGTAATAGAGATAGCTACTACATAACTAACAGGTGGGTAGCATACGCAATGTGGATACACTGGACAAAGGGACAATTCACATCTCAGGCAGGACAGAGCAAGATGGTGCAATTCATCATCCTACTCACAATGACATGGTATTTAAAGCTTATGAATTATCTCTTTACTTTTCCATTTAGTATTTTATGGAGAAACTAGGGAGAAGGAAAGACTATTGTGCTTCATTCATTCCACACACATTAACAAATAAGTGTGTTGCTGCTAAACTGATTTTTTAAATGAGGAAACAGAGATTCAAATCAATGAACTTGTCCAAGAACATACAGCTCTTAGCTATGGAGCTGGAAGTCAAAACCTGTTCTGATTCTAAAGAATCTTCTTTCCAAATTCTCTGCAATTACTCCATTACCTTATATGATAAGGAATAATCTAGATCTTAGGATGGCACCACACAAAAAATTTAAAGGGAAAGGAAAGAAAGAAGTAAAAAGTGTTCCTTTAGAAGTGTTTACTTGAGTTGACTTTGTTCTGACTTTGTCCCAGACACTCATCAGAGTTTTGCTGTTCTTGCTGGGGAATCTGAACCTGAAGCCTTATCATAGTGTAATTACTGGCATTTAACTACCCAATGTTGCAGCACAACCTGGAGTTCCACAGGCCATGACCAAAAGCTTGCTTTCTACCCTTAATTGCCTCACATTGTGGCAACGACTTATTAAAGGCTTTTGAGATTCAGGAGTCATCAAGGTGAAATATTGAAAATAATTTCTGCCAGCTACCATCTCCTCTGGGATATCTTCTTAACACTTTCCTCACTGCTTCCCCAAAGCTATGCTGCCCTAAAGAGAAAAGACGAAGACCTCACTTCATCTCCTCTAGGACTCGACTCAAAATTTTTGCACCAAAAAGCTGGAAATACCCGTAATAGAGTTTCTAAGACTTTAACTGACGTTCAATTAATAAAACCACAATGAGGTAACATCTCCTGAATTTTTGACAGTCAAAGTTTCAAAGATACACTGTGCATTTTATCTTCTAAATTAAAAATAGTAAATAAAAAAGAGTATCAGTGATATCTTGACGCTCTTTCTCTACTTAAAAGAGTAAATGTTCCTTGTGGCCCGAGTGGGAAACACTCGAATGTGGGTGCAAGCTGTCAGCAGTGAGCACTAAAAGATTCACAGGAAATTTGAGTTTTGAACTTGAGACCCTAGTGACCTCAAAGTGATGCAGAAGACACAACAGCACAGGTTTCCAGGATTCTCTAGTGGCTTAGTCTATTTCGGCTGCTGTAACAAGATACATACACTGAGCAGCTCATAAATAACTGAAAGTTCTTCTCATAGTTATCAAGACTGGGAAGTTCACAATCAAGGTTCAGGCACATCAGGCCAATTCCTCAGAGATGGTGCCTTCTGGCTACTTTTTCACATGGTAGAAAGGGCAAGGAATTTCCCATGGACCAGATCTCTTAAATGGGCAGGAATCTCATTCACCTCTATAAGAGCCCCATCTCCTAATACCATCATCTTGGGAGTGAGGACTTTAGCATATGAGTTTTGGGGAGAAACAGACATTGAGATGGTAGCACTTCTTAGAACTGGGCAGATGTTCCTCACCACCACCATGTCATTTCCCTATGTAGCTAGTACCTAAAAGTCAGAAAGTAGGAATTAGACTTGGACCAAACTAAAGCAAGCTAACCAAATGTTACTGGGAGTTTTTCAAGCTGTAATTGGGTACAGGTGGGAATGCTGGATGGAAAAAATATGCATCATGATTATCAAAGAATCAACCCACCCAAGGTGGGTGTGGTATATGACTGAAGAAGGTCAACTTGTCAAAAGGACAAATCCCTAGGAGTTCCAACCAGGACAGCCAGACCATTTTATTGAGAAACTGACGGGTTTGTAAATTTTGGCTGCTGTTCAGGGACAATATTTTCATTGCAGTAAGATGAGGTTTCATCGGAAATGCTGATCCTAATTGAAATCCTCAATATTCCTTCTCTTCATTATGCATAAAACTTAATAAAAAATGTATAGAAGAGAGGAGTTGGCAAACATTTACTGTAAAGTGCCAGAGAGTAAACATTTCAAGCATTGAAGTCTATATGGTCTCTGTTGGACCCGATGCAACCACTGAAATGAAAAAGAATGGCTATGATCCAATAAAGCTTTATTTATAGAAACAGGCAGCTTCTTGGATTTGGGCCTAAGGTCATAGTTCACAGACTTCTGATACAGGATGTGTGAGAAGACTCACAAATGTTACAGCAGCCCTCTTGGGATGGTCTTGTTGTCTTACTCTTAATTGTGAATGTGACATCTCTTATCCCAAACAGGTGTTGCCTGTGGAGTCTGTGCCACTCGGTCCTGAGCCTCTCCTCTTTTTTTCCATTCTAGGCAAATTTTTTGTGCTATCGACCTGAAATGATCAAGTAAAAGAGTACTGTTCCCAGTCTAATAGTAGTACCATTTCTGATGATAGCCAGACAGGTTGTGACCCAGCAGCCACTGCTGCTATTCCCAGAAATGACTAATAGCAGAAGAGCCTTTATTTGTACCAAGAGAGCTGGCTCAGCAAGCTCAGGAGAAAATTATTTGCCCTTTCAGTAGAAAAAAAGTTTTAAAACACCAATGTTATGTTTGCACTATGTTGATTCTATTAATCCTGACCTTGAAAACTGAAAATCAACTACTATATAATCATAGCATAATTGTGTGGTCATGTCTGTCCTTGAAACTAGAATAGCTCTGTTCTCAGAGCTGGAATTCACACAGTAATTAGTCATTACCTCATGGAACAAGTCACACATAGCAAATATATGTTCCTTAGACAACTCTGAATGAAGATATTGTGCATTATTCAATTGTTTGATGTATTTGGGCCACAGAAGAAAAAGGAAAGTAAAGGAAAGAAAACATGGACTTTTAGATGCATTTGTAACATACAACATTTCCTGACAGATGCAAGGCTGCCAAAGTGGAATTCAGATAGGATCCCTGTCTGTGTTGTCTTGCATAGGTGGCAAATTAGCCAATCTAATAAATTCAATCAGCTCCTCCCTGCCAATCTTCACATCCTGTGTCCATTTATAGAATTAAACTATTTATGGGAAAACTGCATCTTCACTGTACATGCACAGCCTTCTTTTTTCCTTTTCATTGTTCTCTAAACAATATATAACAACTATTTATATGGTGTTTATGTTGTATTGTATATTCTGAGTGACCTAGAGATGATTTAAAGTATATGTGACAGATATGCATAGATTATATGAAAATCTGATGCTGTTTTACATGAGAGACTTGAGAATCCACAGGAGGTAGGGGATCCTAGAACCAATCCCCTGAGATACCAAAAGATGACAAGAAAATCAGCGGAAATTAAAGAATTAGTTACATATAAAATACTGAAAGGCTTTATGAAGGCAATATATGCTATCACTTACCTAGGACTTGAATTATATACTGTGAACTTCAGAAGAATGGCCTGAAAGAGCCAGACAGTGATATCTTATTCTAGGAACTCAGTCTACTTTAATCAGGAGCTCAAAAGGTATAGGGTACAGGAAGGAGAAATGGGAAGGGACATACCCAACCAGTGCAGGAAGTTGTACAGCAAGGGATAGGGAAGTTGATGAAGCCAAACATGGTCACTGGTACAAAAGAAAGAACCCAAAATGTTGCACAACAGCACCTCTCCAATGTTCATGAGTGTATCATGGCCTGGATTTTGTTCATGTGTAGACTCTGATTCCACTGGAGTGGGGTGACAGTTGAGATGCTGTATTTCTCACATGCATCTTGGGGGGGGATACTGCAGTTGCTTGTGGAAGATCCCAGGATACCCCCATAGCAAGGCTAAAGAGCTGTTATCATTGGGTAGCAATGGACAAGGCATAGAAACCAGACCCTAGAGAGCACTCTGCCCAGCTTTCTCATGACCCAGATGAGGAAAGGCTAGGAAAGATACATGGTTTGCCCAAGATCGTGTGTTAATGGTAAAGACCCCTCATTCTCATTCCAATGCATTTTACTTCTCTATAAAATCTCCATGAAGGATCCCAAACAAAGAGAAACAATAGATAGGAAGATTTTCTTTTTATTTCTGCTAGGGCAAAGGTTGAAGATTTTCTTTGTCATATATAAAAATTTTGAAATGACATTTCAAGGTCCTTCCTTTATATTCATGATAATTTCATAGTAATCCTACAACATTGTGTTTATTCTCCCATTTAAATCCAGGACTGTGCTGAGAAGCAAAGTGGTAAACTTTACAAAGTATCTCTAATTTTCTGTATTTTGAATAACTTTGAAACACAAACATTCTGTGGCATTTAAATAATCTGAAAAGCCACAGCTGAAGAATAATACCCTCAAACAACATGACAGATTCTTAGTCTGGGAGAAAAGAAGTAAAATTCATGGACCTTGTGGGATTTCCTGATAGAAACACATAATATTATTTATAACTGTGTATCTAGGAACATTTCCAAGTCAGTAGTTGTGATCTCAGCTAGTTCAGTCAACCCAATTTCCTGGTCTCTTTCCAGCTTTTGTTGGAATTGAATGTCCCTACAAATATGTGAGCCATGCAACATCAAATGACCTTTAAAGTTTCTGGGATGGCTGGGTGAGGTGGCTTGTGCCTATAATTCCAGCTACACAGAGACATAGATTGGGAGGATTGCAGTTCAAGACCAGCCTGTGCAAAAAGTTAGTGAGACTTCATCTCAATTAATAAGCCAGGCGTGGTGGTGCAAAAAGCTACCATCTATGTGGGAGGCCATAGGTAGGAGAACCTTGGTCCAGACTGGCCCTGAGCAAAAAACATGAGACCCTACCTGAAAAATATCTAAAATAAAAAATGGGTAGGAGTATGACTCAAGCACCTGCCTAGCAAGCATGAGGCCCCGAGTTCAAACCCAAGGACCACAAAAAGTTTCTCAGAAAGAGGAATTTACATTTCTGAGCCCACGTTGTTCTCTTGCCCCCTTAATTTCAGGATGAAGGGCAATTGGCCCATTCAAGATTACTCAGGCAATTAAAACACCAAGACACTAAGCTCAGCTAAGGCTCATGGTCAGTTTACTAAGTGTTGTGGTTTTCTAACCAAACTTAACTCCATCTGGGCAGTTGGGGGATGATGAATGCTTACTCCTAACCTCCAGAATTCTGTCTGCCCACTTAGAATATCTATGGAGCCCTCCACCACAGAGTCTCACAAACTCTTCATAAAGATATTTCACAAACATCTCCTGAGTGCCACTTTGGGGTTTTGCACTTAAATATCTGCTTGGCAGCCAGTTCTGAACCTTTGTTGGGGGTCTGCAGCTGGCCCCCCTCCAAAGGGGGAGACCTGGGAATCTGTAGCCATACATTTAAATAGCTTATTTAACTGTGCATGTTCCACATTAATTGCTCTAGCCTTCAATTGGATTTGTGCTTGGTAATTTTCTTCTTACACAGAGAATACAGATAAAATTTGATGGGCCGTGCTGGCCCTGGGCCGGACAACTGCAAAGCCTCCTTTTACATTGATGACAGTGAGCACAGAGAACAGGCAGGGATGTCACAAATCAGGAGGAGCTGGTGGGGCTCCATGTTCCAGAGAAGTGATGACACTTGCAAAATTCATCATTTATGCCCCTTCTTTTCAGCTTTTCCCTGGATTTTGTCTATGGGAGACTGCAGGGCCACCAAGCAGATGATGTTCCAGCAAAGCTTGCTTAATGATTTCTGATAGGGGGCACAGGATTACTATCTTCTATTACATTCCCTAACCCCCTACAAATGGCTGGAGACACTATCAGGGCACTTCACCAACCCTAGGACTGTGCCTTCTGCATGTGCTGTAAGCTTTCTTGAACAAATTGGCCAGCAAGAGTATTTTCCGCTAGAATGACTTGCATAAAACAAGAACTGGTAATTAGCAGGAAATGTGTTTCTCTTTCATGCCATGTTCTGGTTGAACAAAGTTTTAGTCTCTGTTTTATCTGTTCAGTGTTTGGCCAGGCAATCTGTATCTGTTTGCTTCACTCACCACATCTATTCACCCAGACAGGTGCAGAGTGACTCCCAGAGAGGACGTTTGGACCACAACATTGTCAGTGTTCTAATCACCGGTGGCAATGCCAGGCACTAAGGAATGTAAATCATCATCAGGGGAGAATCTGCCTAATGGCTCTGGGCATTTGGTTTGCACATATAAGCTGCTATAGGTAGCTCTTTTGAATACTGAATGGTTGTGACTTAGGGACAATGCTAGGATTTATTAACAGTAAACTTTGGCCTGATATCAGTGTCACATTGCATTAGAGAAAGCTCTAGCTTACCTTGCTCATTCAGCCCGAGCTTCAGACACCTCCTTGCTGTGACTCATGGATCTCTGATGCTGCCAATTAGTTTTGCCTATATCCTTGGGATGGAGAATGTAGGACACCACAGTTCTCTATGTAGCAGCGTCCTGGGGAGACTTGAAGATCAGTGTAAATGGAGGAAGAATTCTGTAAGCATCACCCTGGGGTAAACTGATTTTTCATCCAATGTCACCAGAGCTAAGAAAAGCAGTGCTTCAAATATGGCATGCCCTTCTACTCTCTATCATCTCCTCATCAAGCCCACTCCTTTTCTTATTCTCCTCACATTAGTAAGAGATGTTGCTATCCCTCCAGATGTGCACACTGAGAACCAGGAGCCATTCAGTGTGTTCCTTATCCCCATGACCCCAGACCCTCGGCTAGCCAAATTCCATCCACTCAGACTCACAATGACACCTGGATATATTATATTATTCCTCCTTAGTCTCATCAGCAGTTACCTAATTCAGGGCTTAATTAGACTAGTAAAATAACCTAAGCTGCAGTCTCCTAGCCTCTATTCCCTCCTAATCCCCATCCATCCCCATCCACCCTTGACATCTGGTATGGTTTCAATATGGCTTGTTGCCCCTAAAACTCATGTTGAAGCTTAATCCCTCAACGTGGCAGTGTTAGGAATGAGTCCTTTGAGAGATTATTAGGACATGAGTGCACCACCCTCCTGGATGGACTGTTTTCTTGAGAGACTGGATTTGGCCACCTACAAAAGTTGGATCCCTACTGCATTAGTTACCATGAGCTCACCTGGCACCTCCCCTCAATCTCTCTTGCACATGTTCTCCTTCCAAAGTGCTCACTTTCCCATTCTGCTTCTCTGCCATGACATAGCATAACCTTACCAGAAGCTGACTAGATGCAGTCACCCAGTCTTGGATAGAATCATTAGACAAAATAAACTTAATATCTTTATAAATTACCTCACATAGTTTATTATAGTAATACAAAATGGATTAAAACAACACATCATTAGATTTATTCTACAATTCAAATCTGCCATGGCACTCTTATTTAAAACTTCCAATGGCTCTTTTCCATGGCCTTCAGTGGCCCCTCTCATTTTTCCACCTCATGCACTGCCATTTTCCCCATCTCCTTATGCAATATTGACCTTCAAACTATTCTTTGTCAATTACACCAACCTTTTCTTATACCTCCTCTTCCTGAAATGCATTCCTCCTGCCTTTCAGCATGGAAAATTCATAGCCACCCCTCCAGCTTCTACTATAAGGTAACATCTTTTGTAAAATTTTTTCCAATGCCCTTTACCTGCAATATTTTTTAATTGCCATGTCAATTAGCATTTTACATAACAATTGCCTAAGGCCACATTGTGTCTTCTTAGTCTAAATTTCTAGCTTACAGTCTTTGTAATATTTGGGAAAGAAGAGAGGAAAGAGAATCCATTTGTGTGTAAACTAGAAAGACAAACTATACACAAAAAACAGGTTATACATTTTGGATACTTTATGGGGGTAGACATCCCATATTTCTAAGGTGAATAGGAGTCCATGATTTTTGGAAAAATAGATGTTATAGAAATATAACCTTTGTCTGGACAGAAAGTGGAATTTCCCACTAATTAGAAAACTGTCTCATGTATATTGGAGCAAGGTGTTCTATTAGAAAATTATACTTTCCCCACACAAATCTAAGACCTCCACCCAACTCCAGGCTCAACAGAGATGAACAACTGAGGATGAACCAGCAGATTAACTGGGATGCTTCCATCCCAGCCATGCCAAGACACAGATCCACTGGGCGGCTGGGTGACAATCATGGCCATAGAAATGTGATTCCAAAACTTCCAGCAAGAAGATCTAGGTGGGAGAAGGTAAAGTCACAAATATCATCTTCTGGAAATAGGAAACAAGCAGGGAGTCTGCTTATGGAAAACACATTTTTCCCCCTTCATTATTAAAACTCATTTATCCACAAAGAAAAACCCAAGAGGTTGTTAAAATAAGAGTTGTGATTTATAATCTTTCTGGACTACTTCAATGTCCATGGATGAAGTGTTACCTTGTGAAATGTGAGATGTCTTAATACCTTTCATTTTTGAGCTGCCCCAACACACACACGCACACAAGTATGAACACATATCACTCCACATGAGTGAATACTGAGTATAAAGCACCGGCATCACATAGGAACTACAAACATCAAGGACATGATTCCCTCAAAACACTAAGCCTTCTCCTCTATAGTGTCCCCAAACAGCCAGAGATCCCTATTAACAACTTACTTCAACATCCATTTTTACTGTGGAACTAGATTTTTTACATCCCTACATGTCAGAATCTAGAACACAGTATAAAAGAATTGGAAAAAGCATATGTATTTCTTGGCCTGCTTTGGCTCTGTCCATGACTTACAACACTGGACCAATGTCAGTAATCTCTCACTGTCTTAGTTTTGTTAAATAGGAAATGGGAAATGAACCACATTGGGTTGTCATTTCATTTGCTGAGATGACAAATGAAAAGAACAATCTGACAGTGAATACACAGTAAATATGTAATAAATTCCAGTGACCCATACATACTCCCTTCTAATAGTAGACTCTTTTGTTTAATATTTTGTTAGCATCTTTATTAGGCATCTATACTCTGCTGAAATGAAAAGAAAGCCCTGGTATTTGGCTGAGCTGATGACAGACAAGCACCCAGACTTCCTCTTCCTCACATATATAACTGTCACAGGCGATGCAGGCTACAGCGTATGTCAGAAGGCAAAAAGAATTTGATTTTCACTCTCCTTAAGTGAGATAAAATGTGAAGAATGAACAAGATAAATAGATCGTTTCTTTGGTAGGTCTTGCTTATTTAGATCTTATTTTGAATGCATGGAAACTAATCTCTGTTGTATTGTCTTTTTTTCTCTCACATACTTAATGTGAAATACAACGGTAAAGTGATAGTGGTAATGTTTGTGGTGTGGTCAATAAAGGCAACAGGTTATAAGGACAAAAAAAGAAAGAAAGGAAAGCTAATTTCTTTTCATAGAAAAATAACCTATTATTACTAAATCAGTTGCTACCAGGTCAACTCTGAATTGATTTTCTTATATCAATAGTTCTTTTTCCTTGCATTAATAGTTAGGTAGCAATGAGTACTGGCAATTCACCAAAACTGAATTACATACTTAACCATCAGCTATCTCTAATGATACAAGTGCCTCTCAGAGCACAGAGGACTTGGAAAGCAAGGATATGTACCCTGGTACTTTAAAGAGTCAGGAGAGAATATATGAAGCAAAAGAAAGAAAAAAATCCTCCCTTATAATGGCAATTTGAATATATATATAAATGTATAGTGATATATATATATATATATAAAACTATATTTATCCTTCTTTGTTGTACCCCTACCCCAATTACCATTAAGTGGCCAAAGTCTATAGAATTAAAAGAAAGCCTATTTCTAGTGGTGTAAACAAAGTTACAGGGACATTTTCAGGTTAGAAACTTCTAGGAATTTCTTAAGTCCAGAACTGTCTGGACTTAAAAAAGGTTGATGTGTCCCATTCTTTCTACCAAATACCCACAAAATTAAAATAAAATAAAAAACCCGCGTAGAACCATTCAAATTCTTCAACAGAAAGGCTGTATAGGAAGGAGTGAGGCTGGGTCTTGGGAGAATTGATGGACATGTAGTTTGCACCAGTGCTGCTGGGAATGGAAAAGAGATCTGGTAAACCCCAAGCAGTTGGCCAGTGTGGTGATAGCACTGTCCTCCCAGACACAGGTCACACCTGAATCCCCTCCCAAAACCAACTACACAATTTCTGGGACTCAGAATGAAAATGCAAGTTGTTTTCTTCAAGCAATGTCAAAGCAAACCTAGAGCTCTGCTAAACCTGAGGCTCTGTGGAATTGCTTAAGTCACACATAGATGAGACAGGTCCTACCTCCTCTTCATACTATTTGCCTTAGTGACTACTCAGACTCTTTCCTCAGTCATCCAGCACCAAGGTCTTTACTCTCATATTATTCTGGGCATCCTCCCCTCTGGTCCAGCATGCCTTTGAACTGTACACTCTGGAAGATATAATCTATAACAGGAACCACCCCCATCCTTCATGAACTTCCCTTCCTCTTCATCTTTACTGTGTCTGTCCCCTGAGCTACTGCTTCCCTCCCCTGAAGCCTTGCTAAGCCAATGCCTATTCCATTCCCCTCTCCCAGTGAAATGGGAATGGGGTAGGAGTCCTCTTTGTCCCACCTCCACTTTACTTCCAAACAGTCCCTCCCCCATTCTGCTGAGAGGCCATGCTGCACAGGGGTCCACCCCTCCTGAGCCTGAGTTCTACCAACCTCCTAGTCATACTCTTTACCCCTTCTAGACTGGTAGAGTCATCTACTTTATACCTCTACCCCTCTCATCCTCTTGGCAAATCTAACATCCCAGTGGATAACTTAGCCCCAAACCTGGCCCTGTTGTTGAGCTCCTTGACCTCCATCGCTACTCCACCCTATCCCACCCCCACCATTCCGACAGGCATTCTTTGCATAAAACAGGACCACCACTAAGTCCCATTTTCAGGTGGTACACTGTGTCTTGGGCCTTTCCTCATAGCTATCTGTTCTCATCAAGATCTTAAACATATTAACTCTCTATTAGGTTCATATCCATTATGCCCACTCTGTCTTCAGCACCTGCTTAGCCCAATTTGGGTTCCATAATTCAGCATTATAATTATTCCCCTGCAGAGTCAACTTATCTTTTCCCCTCTTTTTATTCATGTGGGAAAACACTAGCAATCTGCCTGCTCTATACCAACTTCAGTGAGATAATCAAAAGGGATCCTTGAGTGAAATGTTAAAATAATATCCCAGTGACTTTTTATTTTTTTAATTTCAAAGCTAAGAAAAAATAATGAGGATCCTACAATATTAAATGTACTACTTTAAATGAACAAAACCCAGAATGGATGACTTCTTCTTAAAATCCTACATGATTCTGACAGTAAAGATTGTGACCTCAGAACCCTGATCTTGACAAGCTTCTATTCACATAGGAGGGCAGCAGAAAGAATCGCACAGCTTTTTGAGTCTGCTTTCCACATTGGTCATACTTCCTGAAAACAGACACATTCTACACTACCAAAAGATGAATTTAAAAACTCATAATGGAGGAAGTCATTGCATGTAAGAATAATTAAAGTCAGCAAAGCAAGTTTTCCAAAGAATTATTGTGAATATGGTTAAAAAACATATAAATGTCAAAAATAAACATTGTTTTGAAGATTCCATGTAAAATGTTTAGGCTGGTGTCTGGCATACAGTTAACTATTATCATTACAAACTAAGACAAATAAATGTGGTAATAATCTCAATCTAAAGTCCTAAACTATATGAACAAACTCAAGAAAATGTAATGAGGAAGGGAGGAATACAATAAAAAATACAGGGAGAATAGAAATAAAACCATATTAGATTTTTCATCCTATGCCACATTAAGTCAGGAAATACCGCTTCATTCTTTAAGTTGTTAATAGAAGCACAATGGTTATACCAGTGTCTACATATGTGCGTGTTCCTTCATTTAAGTATATGGTCTTCATTCTAGGAGTGTACATCCCAATCACTCAGCAAAGTGTTGTTTGTTTTGTTTTTCTAAATAAACAGACCCACCATGGAGTTATGCAAGGCCATGGCCCTATAAACACCCACGTCTAAATGGATGTTCAGCTACTCACTGCATAGGAGCTTGCTTTACAGTCTCAGACAACATGGCCAAAAAAGAGAGCAGATAACCTTAAAAATGGGAGCTTGCCACCATGCCTAAGGCCCACAAGACAAAAACCTTGGCTCTTGCACAAAAGCTGGTCCAACTCAAGCCACACAGTGGAACCAAACCTAGCGGAGAGCCGCGGCCTAGCTCCAGCCCTGAGGGTGTCTTCACGACTCCCGGTTCCTCAGCCCAGACAACAGCAGAGTGGCAGGGTCCGCTCCAGTGCCCCTTTGACTTGCCTTCCCTCCCTCCACCATGGAGGAAAAAGTCTTTCACCATAGTGCCTCCATACTAATGCTACACAAGCACACTTAACAGCAATGGCAGTTGTTTGAATTGAGAATGGAATTAGGCAGGGAGCCAAATGAAGGAAAGGAAGCAGATTGAGGATTGTGAGGTCCAGGTTCCATAAAAGGTGCCAAAAGAATGAGAAGGAAGAGTGTGAGATGCCAATCACCTTAGATTGACTTTTTAAATTCCCATCATTTCATACAAAGATTAATACTTATGTCAAGGGTACACTCATCAATCCTCAGATAAGTGGGGTAGACTCCCATTCCAGACCCATTTGGAGCAATTCTCTCAAAGGATATCTGTTTCCACTTTCCTTGAGTGTGGAGTAAGCTTGTCCAAAACGGTTATTCTAACAAAAAAAATCTGCCTGATGGGGGAGGGGAGGATGCGATCCACCTCACATCACATTATCCAGAGATTCTATTTTTTTAATTCAAAGCAAGAGTATTGCTTGGTCTAGATTGCTACTCAGCAGGGAACGGAAGACGTGCCTCCTGGGCATGAATCTCCCTGATTACAGCCAGCACAGCCAGGGCAGCCAGCTAGATGGAGCCCGTAACACCTGCAGGCGTTCTGTCTGCAGCACGGGGTAATTAATACCCTCCCAGCACCTTCCACTTTCCCATTTGCTTTGCCAATGCTGCCGTTACATACCACTGACTTTCTCAAATTGGATATTAATGATTTACTCGCTGAAATCTAAATGTGCTTACAAAGCATGAGAGTGTGAGTGGCTTAAAAAAATAAAAGAGAAAGCTCTCCCTTCTCCCCATGTGGGTGTGGAGGGGCTGGAGATCGATGGGTCCCTCTCCTTCAGCTCTTGACTTGGTTCCGCGGAGGTGGGTAGAGGAAGCGCGCCGGCTGCGCATGGGCTTCAAACATCTCAGTTGTCTGCTAACAGCAGTGGAGCTGATCGCAGGGCGAGGGCTCTCCCGGCATAGCTGAATACAACTCATTCACATTCTTTCACAAAAAGCAAGAGGCGCCCCAGTCAGTGGTAAAAAGTACCAGGATCAGATGCCTGGGTCCGGCTAAGGGCTTGCCAGGTCTCCGCCTACATCGTGAGAGCCGCTTAACACCTTTGGCTCTGCAAGTTCACAAGGATCACTGCTTCAGAGAGCTGGCCAAGGACCGCCCCACAGGAGTTTTTCCTAACAAGTGTCCTCATGGCATTTGTTAACATTTCCCATATCCTGCCTCCCCCACAATGTGAAATCAATGTACTGGTCAACTTAGGGTAGTTAGAACATGGCATAGCGGTCTCAAATGACCTGTTTTCCAAGTGAAGTAACACTTAGCACATATGCTAACCTTCGTCCTGTTGATTGTCCCATTTTATCCTGTCCTCACAACACCCTATGGGTGGATGCATAGACACAAACTGACATGGTTGCAACATCATTAATAATGCTATTTTGATGAAGAGTTATGTTTCAATGTTCCAAGATAAATTACTAATATTTGGGGGGTGGTCTTCATTGTGGCAAGAACACTTAATATTGTATCTATCCTCTCAACATACTTCTAAGTTCAGGATATTAAATTGTTAGCTATCGGCACCAAGTTGAGCTGCAGATTTCCAGAATTTACTTGTGAAACTAAAACTTTACACTCATGGGATAACGACTCTCCATTTCTCTCCCTCCAGTCCCTGGAAACCACCATTCTCTTCTCTGTTTCTACGGGTTTTACCATTGCAGATGCTTTATATAAGTGAAATCATTTAAGTATTTGTCTTGCATCTGATTTATGTCACTTAACATTTGTTCTCCAGAGTCATCCAAGCTGTTTAAAATGACAGAATTTCCTTTTTTAAGGCTGAATAATATTCCATGGTATGTATATGCCACATTTTCTTTTTTTCATTCATCCACCAATGTACATTTAGGTTGCTTCTATGTATTGGCTACTGTGAATATTGCTGCAATAATATGCTAGTGCAGATATTTCTGTGAGATCCTGATTTCGTGTCTTTTAGATAGACACTCAGAAGTGAAATTGCTGGATCATATGGTAGCTCTGTTTTTAATTTTTTTAAGGAATCTCTAAACTGTTTTCTATGGTATCTGGACTAATTTACATTCCTGTTAATGTAAATCTCTCCAATCTTTATCTCTTATTTTTGATAATTGCCATCCTAACATGTAAGAGATATTTCACTGTGGTTTTCTCTTGTGTTTCCCTGCTGATCGGTGACAATGAGCAATTTTTCATTTACTTGTTGGCCACTTGTATATCTTTTTTAAAGACAAATGTCTATGTGAGTTATTTGCCCACTTTTAGATTAATCGTTTTTTACTTTTTTTGCTTTGAGTTTTAGGAGGTCATTCCTATATATTTTGGGTACTAGTCCCTTATCAGATATGTGATTTTCAAATATTTTCTTCCATTCTGTAAGTTGCCTTTTCACTCTGTTTATGGTTTACTTTGCATTGGTTTTAGCAATGATTTCTAAGTTATGACACCAAAAGCACAGCAACAAAAGCAAAAATAAATAGAGAAGTGGGATTACATCAAACTGAAATGCTCTGTACAGAAAAGTTTTGTTTCATTATCAAATTATGTGAAAAACAGAGATTTTCTACCTATTCCTGAGCCTTACTCCATAGGTAGGGATTTATAATTACCATGCCCTTGGAAACACACACACACACACACACACACACACACACACACACACACACACATGGGCAATCTGAGACAGGATGAAGGATGAGAGGAAGAGTGATAGGGAAAATGTTTTATACACATTTCTTGGTAACACCAAAGAGAAATATTACATTTTGACCATGTCAAAAGGACTTTCTCAAAATGCCTTATCTGAGTGAGTTGTGCAATATTTTATCCCAGACATATAATAAATGAAGAAACAGAAGCTCAATACACAAAGCAATTTGGCTAGGTTCATACATTTGCCAATGCTGGTGCTGTGCTTAACCCAACACCTTTAAGTTAATATCCTGAGTTCTTACAACATAAAGAGAAATGGAGCTTGCTGCCCAGGGAACATGCTTGTCAGTACTTATGGGGTACAGGGAGACATGTATACATGTGACGTTACCAAGTGCCAGGCACTGTGCTGGGCTTTACAGATAATATTCCCATCAGCACCTCTCAAGTCTTCAAGACAGACTTCATTGCCATTCCCATTGTGATGGTGAAAAATCTTTGTCCAAAGTCACTCAAATGAAAATAGTTGTGTGAAGTGTGGTGCATGTGACCATCAGTCTGGCCTCCAAACTGGGAGAAGCACAATTCCAGTTTCAAATCTCTCCCTAGCTTTTGGTTCTTTCTATACTTTCCCTTATAACCTTGATTACATACCATAGTTCCCACTTTGCTGGACAAAATTGCTGGACATGTTGGCTGTGCACCTCTGTGGTGAAGCAGGAGACAGGAAGGTTTGGCAACTGTCTGATAAAAATTGGGAGAGGAGAAGACAGGAATGATGGTGCACACTAGCTACTGCAATGTGGGCTCTGCCTCCTTTGGCTGTTTCATTGTAGAACTCTGCCAAGAAACAAAGAGCAGGAGAAAGGTTGGAGAAAGAAGAGAAAAATGAAGATGAAGCAGAAACAGCAGACTGGGGAGGAGGGATAAAAGAGAATGGTGGAGGGGGTGAATTCAAGTGTGATATATTTGATATATTGTAAGAACTTTTGTGAATGCATCAATGTACCCCCACCCAGCACAACAATAAAAAAAAAAAGAAAAGAAAAGAAAGAGCAGACAGGCAGGGCATAGAGTAAGGCAGTAAAATCAAATGGCTGCTTTGTCATTTTGATGGGAAGTGTTTGAAACCACTCCTTTCCCAAAGGAGCAGGAAGGTTTATAGAAGAGAAAGGTATACTGTTAAGAAGGAATATGTAAAGGAGCTAGAAAATGAGTTTTTGAGTTTGACCAAGATCTAGATCAGCCACATATTTCATCTCTCGGAGCTTTAGCTTCTGCACTTGCAAAACAGGATGATCCTAATTCTTGCCTCTCAGTGCTCTGGTAATAAGTAAGATAAAGCCTAAAACGTCCTCACCCCAGTGGCTGATTCACAGCAAACGTTCAGTAAATGTTAGCCACTCTTATGTGTGTTTTCTTAAATAAAGGCTAATGAAAAATAAACAGGGAGCACCCTGATGGAGGGTGGGGGACAGGAAGGACAAAGCAAATTGGCCCTATATACTAATAGGGTTCCTGTGACTGAGCTTGAAATTGGCAATCAAAGGCACCTGAGAGGGTAAAGCTTCTTCTTATTTTCAAAAAGCAGAAAATTCTAGGAAAGGGTACTGGAAGATGTTTTCCTTAAGTCTGAAGGAAGTTTCTGAGAGGCTATAATATTCTGAAATGGGTGGCTGAAAACAGCTTTGTGCCTTTTATGGTGACAATAGGACAGGGTGAGTGGTGTCTTCTCTTACCCAAAGCCACAGATGTAAAACCAAATAATGTAATGAATAATTTTTCACAGAAGTACAAACTCCCCAGAGTTGACGTGAGCAATGCTCAGAATAGTATTAGTAGTAACTAATGGTTGCTGAGGACTCACTGTGAGCCAGGAAGGAGCTGTGTAGTTAGTATATATTATCACTGAAATAAGCCTTTGTTAGCACTTGCTACAGGCCTACTATCACCCTCATGTTGCAAGCAAGAAAAATGAGACACAGGAAGGATGGGTTGTTACCCAAAGCCACAGAGCTGGTAAATTACAGAGTAAAGATGCAATCCCCACCTGGAGGCATGGCTCAAGTGGCAGAGCACTTGCTTAACAAGCACTAGGCTCTGGGTTCAAGCCCTAGTATCACTCTAAATAAATAAATATGCATTTCCAAGAAAATCCAACTCCAAAGCCCAGTCCCTTAATTATGACGTTTACTTTAAGCACAACTAAACATAATTTCTGAAGTTTGAGAGAGTTAAATGTCCTATGGTAGCAGAGTTCTAAAGATTCAAACTGCCATTTTAACACAACCTAGTAAGTGTGGAAAGAAATGGGAAATCCCATATTAAGACACAGAATTAGCCATGTGATGGGCTCCTCTCATAGAAAAGGAATGACTGGAAGTACTTAGTCACCCCTGGATTTGGAAGAAACCAGCTAACCTCCCCTGGCTTATTCTCTGATGCTCTACCATCCAACCCCAATCAGAGAACTAGGTCCTAAAACAAAAAGACAAAATCCTGCTTCCAAAACTTGCAAATAACTATCAGTCCATGAAAAGACAAAAGGCTGAGAAAGTAATGTTCTCCAGGAAAACTCTTCTGTAATGAAAAACAGCAGCAATTATTTATAAAGGTAAAAGAGACAGACAGATACAGAAAAACACCCCCCAAGAGTTGAAAATCCCAAAGAGGTCACTTAAGGTTTAAATCACAGGACAGTCCTTCTAGTAAAAGGTCAAGCATGTCTGCTTGTTTTTACTAATTTACCACTTCTGGGGAATGAGTTTTCATCACTGCAGCTACTATCTCAAATCCTTATCCCTCAATAAATTGATTAATTACTTGCACATAATTAAAGAACAGGTTGAAGGATAAGAAGCAGAAAATAGGACACTCAGAAACATATTGAAAGAAATAATCCATCTCCTTATTTTAGATACTTTATTGCTCACCTCACCCTTTGCCCTTCCCTAAAGCAGAGTATAAACCTCATCCAGACTAAAGAGGTTGATCCATTGGCTATCCTTCAACTAACAAGATGTTCCCACTCATTAATTTCAAATTAAGTTCCAAGAATCTTTAAGTAATCAATAACAAGTACTTAGGATAAAATGATGTGAGATTCAGCCCTTATGTGGCCTTATTGGGCATGGAACAAGGGGAATAAATAGAGGACAGTGGATAAGAGCAGGATGACCTAGATTAGATTAAACGAGCAGATGTGAAGGTGACATGTGGTCCTTGGGGAGAAAGAAGGGGCCTCAGTGTCTGACCTTCCAGTCAGGCTGCTCTTTATAGCTTTGCAATAGCCAGTAACTCAGACTCACATGGCCTGAGTTGAGTGGTATTCATCCCTACAGCAGAAAGGTCTTTGCTCAATTATTAAAGACAATGTTTACCAGATACTAACACTGTGTCTGGCACTGTATTAAAACTTGGACTTTGATGAGTCATTATACCTCACATTATTTCTATGAGAGCATTTCTGTTGTTATCCACAGTTTACAGTTGAGGAAGCTGAGACTTTGAACTCCCAGTTGAAGCAGAATCTAAACACAAGTGGATTGACTCTGAGTCCATGCTCTTAGCTGCCATACCAGGCTGCTACTTGACACCCACACCAAGCAATCTCACAAATCTGGGAACTATGCAACCAAATCCACTCAAAGTCTACTGCTAGGTTCCCCTATGACCACGACATTGTAATGAAGTTGGATAAATGCAAGCTTCAGTGTGAGTGGAGGTGAATTTGAACTCTGGCTTTGCTATTTACTTAAACTTCCCCCAATAGTCACTTTCTTCATCTATAAAATGAGAACACACACATGATAATGTACAATCCTCAGGGTCATAAATAGATTCAATTAGATGACCAATATGACAAGTAGCACATAACACAAAGCAGAGAACGTAGCAGGTCCCTTCCCCTATTTATAGGGTGGTTTAGAAGATTCAAGAGCTACACTAAAATGCCAACTTCAGGGCATGGGGTACAGTATGTGATTAATTTATACTATATCCCTTCCCATCCTCCACCCTTTAACTTCTGAGAAGTCTTACCTGTCAGCTTGTTAACACAGGCTGAATCACTTCTAGGCAGCTTTTATACAAGGGGCACTGTTCCCAAGCCAAGGCAATATTTTCCCTCTAAAATGTGTGCAATTCTCAGGGAGCTGAGAGAATTATCTGTGAAAAGTAAGAAACACTGGTCTGCTTTTACTTAGAATTGTCACACTGAAAAGTGTTGCTATAGGTTAATGAATTTTTCCAAAAGAATGAACTGTCATGGGTAGAGTGTGGAAGGTAAGAAGAGGAAAGAGGGTAAGTACCTGTGTGACTCTAGTGCAGACTTCATTAACTAACACTGCTCACTGAAGACAATTTTAAAGTAAATCTCAGCTGGACAGAGACACATGTCCACCCCAGATGGATTCTAACTACACATCTGAAAAGAGCCAGTGCTTTCTGCTCAGCTACCTGATATCAGCAAATACACAGCTGCAGGGCTTCTGTGGCTGGCATCTCGATTTCTTCCTTCCCTAGACCAACTAAAGAGCCTGATATCCCATTTAATGCTCTTTTGGCAGAAATGCCACCCACCCTTGCATAATAAATGACCACAGCTTGAAGAGGAGAAAATGACAGCCCCACTCCCACCTCCATACAGTGACTGAAAAATCTCATTTCTTCCTGGGAAAAGTTGAGTTTCAGAAATTGATGTCCTCTGTATGCTTGCTATTCAAAGTGCAGCTCAAGGACCAGCAACAACTGCATCCATCACTGGAGAGGTTGTTAGAAGCAATGCAAAATCTGAAGCCCACCTCAGCCCTCCAACATATGATCTGTGCAGGGGATCTTATATGCTGATTCTGATTTTAGAGGTCAGAGGTGAGGATCTGTGACTTCACATGGCAAACAAGCTCCTAAGTAATGCCACTGTATTTGGACCACAGAGCACACTTTGAGCCACCAGGTTCTACTTAATCAATTATCAACCCCAACCCATGCATTCAGAGTGAGGACCTCGCTAGAACTAGCTCAGTTCCAAAGCATCTGCTCCAACCCAAATGGCACTCACCTGATAGCACTGAAGCAGACTCAGCCAACTGCCCACCAACACTGTGTGCACCTTCTTCAGCCATATGCAGTTATTCTTGGGAGGTCAGTCATTGCTGATTTTTCCCACTCAGCCACCTGCCCCTAATCCATCTCCTGGGGTTGTCATGCAACCAGTCCTCATTCCCCTGGGCAAGAACACCATGGGTGCCATCCAGGACTTTCAGGAGGAAGGACATCTTCCCACTCTTTTCCCCCTGTTAGCAGTGGACTCTGAGATCCCAGCAGATGGTAGAACAGATAGAAAGAACATGGGTCTCTTAGTCACCATATGGGTGAAAATTATCCTTGGAACTCCCACCCTGCATTGGATTGTTCAATGGGCAAGAAACATATTTCCATTGTTTTAGGTAACTGAAACTTTGGGATTTCCTTGTTCTAACAGATAGTATTACACAAGTTAATGCCACTACTGCTCTTATAGTCTCCCCATAATTACAGTGTCTATATATTACTTAGTCATGCTACTCCTCATCAAACATTGCAAGATATTTTGTACGCACCATCTCTAAACATCCACAGCTATTAAGAGCCTCATTTTGCAGATGTAGAAACTAAAATTCCAGAAAGATTAAATACAGTTAGCCATCCATATCCATAACTTCCACATCCCTAAATTCAACCAACTACAGATTCGACCAGTTGAGACTAAAAATATTTTTTAAATATTGAATCTGTACTGAATATGCGCAGACTTTTCATTATTCCCTAAACAATCTAACAACTATTCACAGAGCCTTTAGATTGTATTGAGGATTCCAACTAATCTGGAGTTGATTTAAAGAAGATGAGAGAGTTTTAATAGGTTATCTGTAAATATTATTCCATTTAAGGGACTTGAACATTTAGCAGATTTGAATATTGATGAGGGTCCTAGAACAAATCACCCACAGATACCAATGGACAATTGTATCTTGCTGAAAATCCCATCTCCAGTAAGCACAGGGATGAAACACAAACCAGTTGTGTTCAGCTGTGAACATGAGGGAAACTGGGACTACAAGGAGCTCAGTTCCACAGAGATTTGTCTGCACAACAAAATGAGATTTCATCCAGGGCTTGTTATTACCATGTTGGACTGCTGCCTTCACAGACCTTCCCAAATGGCCTTTCTTCACCTGCTTCTGCCCTTGGTGTTTGCCCTCACAGGATAATTACTAACAAAAACCCTGATGGTACCAGGAATTCTCCACACATCTAGCCTCAGGCCTCTCTTGGAGCTGCCTTCTCTCCAGTGTCTCCCTGCATTTCGCAGCACAAAATGGTTGTTGTCAAGGTGGTTTAATGTTCCTTGTAGGTCAAGCTATTGGTTGCTTCAGCAGTGCCCTTATTGCTGAGCTGACCTCTTTCAAAAGCTGTTTCTGTTTTTTTGTTTGTTTGTTTGTTTGAGCGGGGTTGCTTTCTCTTCCCTGCATAGATACCTACATGCACAGCTGTGAGTGCAGTCCACCAAGGCCTCCCCAGCCAGAGGAAACACTAACATATGGGGAAAGGTTGGCAAAATCATCCATGTGCTTCCAGGGCACACCCACCAGTTCAGAGCCTCAGCTCAGAGGCCCTGCTTGCCTTGCCAGCCATCCTAGCATAGCTCACAGGACTGCACTCCCTCTGCCTTTACCTCAAGGTCTCTGCCACTTCCTGCAAATGAATTTGATCAGTGAGGTGGTCATTCTCTCTTGTTGCAAGGTCTTGGTCATCCTCATCATAGAAGTTACTCCAAGGAGAGGAGGAGGTGTGCAGGGCAGTGGGGAGCCAGGCCCAGAGTTTTGACTGGGTTCAGAAACAGAATGGATAGCCAGGGATCAAAAATTATAATGAAAAAAAGCCAAAGTCCTTACTTATGAATATCCCCTGGCCTGATTACACACTGTAATCAGAGCTCTAGGCTACAAGCCTAACTCTTTGGGGTTCCACATGTCACTCACCCCAACACACCAAATAAAGACATGAGTAGTAGTGAAGGGCAGAGAAAGGAGATTTATTAACATGGCACAGCATATCACTGGAAGAGGCAAAGTAAGCATTTCAGTCCATCTTATCAGTACAGACATGACCTTTAGATTTAAATAAAGAACTGGATGAAGAATTGTATGTACAATTACTAAACAGACCAGGTCACAGCTGTGGTCTAGTGGTCAGAGGTGGTCTAGTTGCTTGTTGTCTCTGGACTGGCCGGGTAGAGACCTGTTGCAATAAGAAAGTCAGTGCTGCCTAGTATGTGGTCTGTTCTGCAGAGGCTTTGCTGTTCCTTTCATTGGGGTAGTTTTTGTTATAAAGATGTAAGGGAAAGAGAGAGAGAGAGAGAGTAAAGAAGACAGATGCAAAATGGAGGCAGGGATGCTAAGCTTTTCTCCTTCTTGTAGTTACACTTTGTACATTTTCAGACCCAAGCAAGGAGTCCGTGCTTTTTCAGCAAAGCAATTTCTAAGTAATTTTTATAATATCTTGCACATGGTAGGTGCTTATTCAGTACTGGTTTCATAAATGATTTAATTAATTTAATAGTAGGTTTTAGATGTATGTACAAAATGCCCTAAAGTGGAACCAAATATTTAATACTTCTAAGACATCAGAGAGGATGACACATCCAAGCTGGGGCTTCGGAAGATAACTAGGAGTTTCCAGTGGTGATAGAGGGCAGAAGAACTCAATTCTTGAACATTTCCACCTGTGCTTTGTACCTACAGAGGAGAGCTGAGATTTGTGATAACTGTACCTTGGGTGTACTCACCATTAATGAGTACCTTCTTTTTCTGGTTTGTATATCCATCTCTAATTAGATGTCCATGGACCTCATATTACCATGTCAAAGCAGCTGGTGAAAAAAGTGTGGAAAGCAGGCTCACTGACTAGGTACTGGTAACTGATCTGACAGGATCAGCCCCAAGCAACACTCTTTAGAATAACAACAACCCTGAGAGCTGGTGGGGGTCAGCATTGTACATTCATGAGACAAGTCATATCTTATTGAATCTTCACAACAATTTTGGAGGAAAACTGAGGCACAGAAGTTTGGGTAGTTCAGTGATTTGAGTGTTCCCCACAGGTTCCAAGATGGCAGTATTGGTAGGTGCTGTGGACTTTTTGGAGGTGGCACTTAGTGGGAGCTCTTTAGGTAATTGGAACAGACCTCTGATGGGGATTATGGGAATGTGGCCACTTCCTCTCTCATTTTGCTTCCTGCTTTATGATGTAAGTGGCTTTCTTTGCTACTCACTCCTCCCATAACCTGCTGCCCTCACCAGAGACCCAAAGCAAGGGGCCACCTGATCTTTGACTGGAATCTCCAAACCATTCATCAAATTAATTTTTTCTAAGTTAGTTGCCTCAAGTGTTTTGTTATAGTAACATAAAACTAACTATACAGATTCAAAGAATAAACATACACATAAAAACAAGTATGATCATATACAAACTCATATGTAGAACATGTTTGTAATAGTGCAACTACTCTATAGAACTCAGGGAAAGAGGGAAAGGAAAAGAGAATGATAGAGCATCAGTAATATTGTAAAACGTAACATCTGTGAAGGTAGAGGATATAAGTATGCATTAAAAGCTGTTGAAAATGGGGGGTGAGAGGTAAAGGGGTAAGGGAGAGTAATGGAAGGGGGTGAATGGACCAAGGTAAAGTATACTCACAATGGGGGTACATTGAGAGATCCATTTGAACATCAACTTAAATATTAATAAAGAAAGACAAGACTGTAAAAGAGGTACAGTGTGGGGGGGTACTAATGTGAGGGGGAGAGTGAATGAAGGAGATTAAGTTGAGGGTATATTGTTGGTGGACTTCATATACTTATATGAAATAGAACAAAGAAACCTCTTGGAATTGCTTTAAGTGGGGCAGGGAGGGAGCTGAGGAGAAAAGACAATTAGGGTGATCTAACCAATATACAATATAAGCCTAATCAGAATTGTCACCACAAACCCCCCCTGTACAACCAATATATCCTAATAAAAAATTTACAATAAAAATAAAACAGAGGAAAAAAACTGACTATACAGGTGACTTATTCTTGCTTGTAAGGCTTGGAAGAAGGACCCAAGTTCAAATCCAGGCAGTGTGACAACAAACCATGTGCTTTTCACTGCAGTAACAACCACCTATGTATAAGGACAAACTTCCAACTCTGACCACCAGCAGCTGAGGCTCCAAAAGAAACAACCTTCTCCAGCACACAGGTCGTGCAGTGCACAAAGGTACCTGCTGAGGTGTCCAGTGGGGCTGAAGGTCAGCACATCCTTCAGGGTCTCCCTGTTTCCTGGGCCTGGAGGGAGTTTGCCTTTGCTTTCCTACCAGGCTTGGCTTCCTGAATCATGTACCTGACATTGTACCTGGAATTGATGACTTGTTCAAATTTCTTGTGCACTTTTCCTAATTTTCTCAAACTCCTCCATGGTATAGTAAAGTAAATAATTTGGGAGTCTTGAGGTCAACAAGACTGAGATTCAAATCCATGCTATACAACTTAGACTTAACATGCTGTACATCTGGGCCAAATCATTTAGCTTCCTACATCTCAAAAGTCCTCATTTATAAGTTTAGGATAATATTATATGTCTCAGCAGGAAATTTTGAAACCTGAGATAAAAATGAAGTGGCCAGTATAATAAAATTGGCTTAGGTACTTAAGAAATTTTTAATTTCTAGAAGCAAATCAGGGAGTGAAAAAAAATCTGGGAGTAAACGACAGTAATTTCCCAGAACAGAATGATTTGCTCAGTCGGGATTCTTTATATTTGGAAGTGTGTCCAGGTTTTTACACCCTTTACACAGAACAGCAAATACCATGTCCTGTTCTAGATCATCAACCCATCTCACCAGCCTGTTGTGGGAGATGAGGCTCTTCCTCCTGCAGTAAATGAAGGCCAAGAACAAGTTCAAAGAGTAAGGATGGACTAGAAGGATTCTAAAAGGGACTTAGACACATGTCCGTAGTAGAGAGTTTCACACTGAAAACCTTATAATCTGAATTCTTGTCTCACTTCTGACATTGACCCTGTGTGTCACAGATATAGTTTACTTCACTTATCTGTATCTCGGTTAAGTCCAGAACAAGCTGGGAGAATGCCACCTACAATAAGGTTATTGTGCAACGATGTAATATTTCATTATCCTAAAGAATAATGTCTAGCATGTACAAACATGCAATGGTAGTTGTTGAAGAAACTGTTATTTATACATAATTACATTTCAGTCTTGTTACAACAATAGGAGCCGGGCATGGTTGCACAAACTTGTCATTCTGGCACTCCAGAGACTGAGGAATGAGGACCATGAGCTCAAGACCAACTTGGACTACATGACAAGACCCTAGCATGCACAGGCCTTGGGTTCAATCCCCAGCACTGCAAAAATAAAATTAAAATTATTAAATGCAATCACCTCTATGCAAATGATTTTCAAATTGCAGAGCACTTGGCAAATGTAAAAGATGATTATTTCATTAATGAAACTTGAGCCCTCTGTACCTCAGTTTCCTCATCTGTGAAGGGATATTGCTTGCCTTTGCTTCCTTATTTCACAAGGTTGGTAAAGAATCAAAAAATTAAGTGAGAGATGGGAAAGTGTGTTTGGGAGAAAATTCACTCTACAAGAGGTATTATTTCTTGTTCTGTAAAGTGGATACAAAGCAGCATTAAGCTGGTTGGCCGGTGAAATGGGCAGGGGGAGTTACCCTTTCAAGAAAGTATGCACTTTCCCATGACTCTCCCTGGCTGCCTACAAGGAATTCTGCATTTTTACCAGGCTGTGTAGCCTCATCAGCAAAAATTACCAACATTTCTCAGGTCTCTAAAAATGAAAAATCCTCAGCATCCTCAAAGTCCCTGAAATCCTTAATGGAAATGGGGAATCAGGAATCCCCGCTAGAGATCCCTGTCATATCCCATATCTGGCTCCTACTATTCCTGGTCCTGTCACCAGAGACATCATTGAGCCACAAGTGACCATTCGGATGCCTGGTGAAGAAATAGCTGGAGGGAAGGGCTCAGGAAATTAAGAGAGAGAGAGAGAGAGAGAGAGAGAGATTGTATATATAATCTCTCTCATTGTTGGTAGTAGTGGTGGTAGTGGAGATTGAACCCAGGGCCTTGCAGATGGGACTGATTTAATTAAAGGTTTATCTCTGCACAGCAGAGAAAACTGGGGAAAAGCAAAGGCCAGAGAGCAGGCAGGAAAAGGCAGGGTGGGTCAGGCTCAGATAGGCTGTGATGTTTGCTGCTTTCTGTCCAGAGGCCCCCAGCTGGGAATCGAAATCAGCTAGCCTCTGTCTGATTGATCACCAGGCCTCTGAATAGGTCAAGTCCCCTTGGACATGTGTCTTCATGTGGCTTAGTAGAAGTGGCATTTCAGGGGAGAAATGTCAGAGAGAAAGGTCTTGAAATAAAGATGCTGACTTGTTCATAAGCCTCTGAGCCCTGAGGCTGCAAAGTCCACCCCAGAGGCTCTTCCTGCTGGGCTGTGTGCTCAAGGGTACATGAGTTGGTGGCTATGGAGGCTCTGGACCCCCCACTGCACAGAGAACCCCACGCAGCCCCTCACAGCTCCTTTGCCTATCTCATACTCCCAGCTTGTAGGGGCCTGAGCCATGGCTGCTTCATCTCATCTCATATGTAGAAATAAAGACATGTGTAATACAGAAGATGACCTTGACTCAAACTGTGGAGCAAAAAAGACTTTCTACCAAAATTGTTTCCTAAGATATGTGGGAAAGGATGAGTAGGAGCAAGCCACCTGAAGGATGGGCAGGCATTCCCAACAAAAACAGTATCCTGAGCAATTCCAAGAAGGTGTGAGCCAGCAGAGAAACCAGATAGGGTCCAAGAACTTGAGGTTGCTAGAAATTGAGGGGAGGATGACACCAGAGAGGGCAGCAGCCTAGGTGTCCTGGAAACTGGGCATGGTCCTGAGCACAGGGAGGAGCTGCCACAGAACCTGGACCAGGTGCCTCAGAGGTATATTTAGACCACTCAGTTCAGCAGCCATGTAGAAGTCTATATCAAGCTGGCAGAAGAGGCATAGAGAATCCAAGTGAGAGGTGATGGGGGCCTGAATTTAAGAGTTATGAGGATGCAAGAGATTCTGCAAGAGATTCTAGGATCTGGAGCCTGATTAAATAAGGACTTTGATGTCTGAAAGAGATATATGTAGGAAGTCGGGCAAGCTTTTTTGTCCAAAGAGCATAAGGATGGCAGGTAACAGAGAGTATACGCATCTGAGAAGAGTCACAGTTGGAGAAGCAGTCTGAATTTGAGAGACCAAAGATGAAGTTGTAGAGTTGGTAGCTGATTTCTCCATCTGTAGGTCCTTCTCACCATACTACAGGGACCATGTCTGACTTCTTCACACTAGACACGGTAGGTTCCCAATGCTTTGAGGCATAGAGCAAATGGTCCAAGACTTGCAGAGTGGAAGGGAGGAAGAACATGAACTTTCATTGTGATCAGGATATATCAGCATATATGCCTACTGTCCAGGTGTTACCCTGTTTCCATTTTGCAGTAAAAGCTCAAGACACAAAGAAGCAAAATAATTTCTGTTTTCTTATATTTTGAAACCCCTTCTGGCTCAAGAAGCAAAGACTAAGAATTCCAATTACAGAGTCAGATGAATCAGTTCAAATTCTGGCCACTGGGCACTATCTGTGTGGCTTTAGGGAAATCACTTAACAACTCTGAGCAGTTCCCTCAACTATAAAATATAAATACATATGGCACATACTCCTGAAATGGTCTGAGGATTGAATGAGATATTGCAGGTAAGCATATATAACTCAGTTCCTGGCCGACAGCAGGTGCTCAGTAAATGTCAACTCATCTTGTTCAAAAACTCCTGCTCCCACTTATTCCTAGTGCTGTCAGAGGCCAGAAGTCCAGCCTATGGTTTCTGTCTTGCTTTTGTTTAAGAAAAGGGCCATTTTACCCACCATCAGGGAACTAGTCACAGAGTTAGAAGCCACCCAATGGCATTTTGTCTTTTTGTAAAAGAAGTATCTCGTACATGTTGATAAGGAAAACGTCAGAACCTTCTCTACAGTGTGTGAGAATGGATTGAATCTTGTATTATACACTTACTCTGGAACAGAATTCAAGAGCCTGTTTTCAACATGTCATTACATATACATATGTCTTTTGCCTTCAAAATGATCTCACTTTAGCCTTGAAACCTCAGACTAGAGTTCCTAAAGTGTGGTTAGTATCAGCCACTCTCAAAGACCCTGAGAGTTTCTTGGAAAAGTAGATACTCAAGCCCTGAGCTAGCCCTATGGACTCAGAAGTTCTGGGAGTCAGCTCCAGATTGTGGTTAACAAGGCCTCCAGGTGAAGGGAGTCTGATGCTCACTCATGTTTAAGACTTACCACCTTAAGTAAATGTGAAAGAGGAGCCCCAACCTGCAGCTAACTGGAGTGAAGGTCTGGAGACATCATTGGAGTTAATCCCCACCCCAACAGAGGCATCAAAGATCTGACTTTACCAACCTGTTCTTCTTCCACATCCCAGACTCTGACTACCTTGGAGAGATTCTGACCACCAAAGGCATTGGTAATCTTGAAGGTAGGTCTAAGTGACAAGCTGCCTTGTCCAACCCTGAACCAATAATACCCCAGCCCAACCTAAAGCTGGAAAACTATCTTACAAAATCAGTCTCCCATCTTTAAGATGCTACAAAAGTGGTTAATGCTTATGTGTGTGCTTGTACCCCCAAGAAACAAAGATCAAAAGTACAAGTGCTGACAAAGGTAGTCTACCAAACTGAACAGGTGATATGACCTGGTTTGGTGAGCAATGTGGCAAAAGAATAAGACATGATAACTTATAAAAATCATCTGAGGAGTGAGGGTGTGGCTCAAGTGGTAGAGCCCTTGTCTAACAAGCACCAAGCCCTGAGTTCAAGCCCTGAATTCAATCTTAGTACTGCAAGGAAAAAAAGAAAAGGAATAAGTAAGAGCCACTCCAGTTGGGTTTTGCAGGTTGTGAGTCTAACATGGCCAGATGTTCTAATATTTCAGGTGAAAAGATGTCCAAATGTTTGTGTGACATCCCCTCCGGAGGAAATGTTAGCTTGGTGGATCAAAGCTCTCTTTCTCTCTCTCTCTCTCTCTCTCTCTCTCTCTCTCTCTCTCTCTGTGTGTGTGTGTGTGTGTGTGTGTGTGTATGTGTGTGTGTGTGTGTGTGTGTGTGTGTGTGTGTCTGTGATGCAGTGCCTGGGGTTAAACCCAGGGCCCTGTGCATGGTAGGCAAGTGCTTTATTCCTGAGCTACACCCCTAGCCTAGAATTTCCCTTTTAAAAAGGGCAGTTCAAGGATGTTTTTTACTGTGATTGGCTTTGTTACTGATTGCCTTGAATTTTTGGATGATGTCTTTTATTAAATGGAACTTCAAGTCTCCAAGAAAAATGAATGCTCTAGATGGCGTTGGCAAATCAATACACTGACCACTTGCAGTTCCTTTCCTAAAAATCTGTCACTCCTCCAGATTAGAAGGGAAATGCTAAATAGGGAAGAAGAAGCACTGACTGCTACTTTTTGCATTAATTCTCAGATTTGATTGTCTCCTCTGTGGACACTCCTTGACTAAACAGTGACATCCCCTGGCTAAAACTCAGATCCTGTGTCATTTTCACTGAAGAGAAGATACAGGTTAGCAAGATAGCTTTGATCCAGGCAGGGAATTCTCAGCTACTAACAAACAGCTAAAAGAAAGGAATCCAGAGCCAAGAGAAAGCAGGTCTTGGGAGAACACAGATGTTAATCAGAACAAGAAAGAAATGCAATCACAGTACATACTGGCCTGCTTTAGGATACAGAATTACAGAGTTCTCCCCACTGTGTACAAAACCAGCTGTCAGGTGCCAAGCCAAAAGAGGCCTACAATTTAGTACCATCCTAGGGTCCTGGTACAGTCCCCCAGCCCATGTCATTTCCGAGCTCTTCTAATATGCTATAAATATATGCTACACACTTATTGTGAAGACTTACTAAATTGAAAATGAGGTAAATTGTCTCTTTGGTAATTTTTTTACCAATGTTTATATTTATAACATGTCAAAGTAATATTTTGAATACATTGGGTTAAATGAAAAATATATAAAATTAATTTCCCTTGCTTTTTTATTTTTTGTATTGTAATATTAGAAAATAAAATTACCTAAGTGGCTGGCATTTCATTTTAGTGGGAAGCTCAGTTAAAGCTCATCAAGCCCCCTCCTTTCAGCCCTGCTGAATATCAGAATCTCATGTGGAACTTGTAAAACACACAGATGCCAGGGCCCTACCCTCCCAGGTCTGATTCAATTGGTGGAGAGATATAATAACAGCAGCATTGTGAACTGCACTCTCCTTCGGCTTCCTTTTGCTATCATTGCTACATCTAAGCTGTCCTTGATCCTCCTGAATTTTATTGATCCATAGTCCTCCTTAAGTACCACTCTCATCTTATACGTCCCTGCTCACAAATACATTAATGCCTTTCTTCACTTACAGACATGAGCACACACCTTCCAGGCACTGCAGAAACAAGGAACATAGGATGAAGGAGACAATTTTCCTCTCTCTCAGAGCTTATCTTTTGGGTGGAGTGGGAGAGATCAATCAAATTAGTCAATCAAGAAAAATGTCAGCAGAGAACTATGAGAAAAGAGATTGCATGGCCACTTTCAGATAGGTGGCTTTGGAAGGCTTTGCTGAGACAATTCAATTGACATATGAGTGACACCAGCAATGAGATCATGAGAAAGATCCTTCTAGCAGCTGAAATGTCAACATGAGGGCTAATGACAGTAAGATGATGGGTGAATTTGGAGAATCAAAAGAGGCCATGGTAACTGAAGCAAGGCATGTTCACCCAAGATCAGGAGGAAGAGGGGCTGAGGATTCACTAAGAATGTACAGCAAGGAAGTGCTATGGTCTGTCTGCATGCTTGTGTTGCCCAAAATTTACATGCTGAAATCCTTACCCTCTAGGTAAGGGTATGCAGAGGTGGGGCTTTTTAATCATGAGAGTGGAGCCCTCATTAATGGTATTAGTGTCCTGATTAGAGAGACCACAAAAAGCTCTCTGGCCTTCCTTCAGCACCTGGTAAGACAAGTTGGTGATCTGCAGCCTGGAAAAAATGCTTGCACTAGTACCAATGGGTACCCTCATCTCAAATTCTAGCCTCAAAACTAGAATTAAGTCTGTTTTTTAGAAGCCACAGTCTGTAGTATTTTGTTATGACATCCAAAAAAGAAGAATTGAGGATTCTATACCTAGGTTGAAGCAAAGCGGGGTGGGAAACAGAAGAAATATGCTGCTCAAAGTTGCTATGGCAGCAGAGAGGATGGCCTAAAAACTGGAGAAGGTGTGTGTGTCCAGGACACAGTGTGGACTGAGATCGAGCCACAGATGGGAGCAGAGGCTGAAGGGCTCTGGGATAACTGTCTGGAATGCAGACACCATCCTATATGAAATGTTGGGAGAATGTTGCTTTACAAGTGTTTTTAGAAGGTAGTGCATTCACATATTAAAAAAGAAGTAGGAGTCATATGTTAGTCATAAATGTCTTGGATTATAAGTAGAACATTTTTGGAAGTGTTATAAAAATACTGGTAATAGTGAAAGAAACATCAAACTTTTCACTGTATGCCTTATGCATGCACTACTTTGTCAAAAGGTAAAATATTTTAAAATGTAAAAACTACATCTACAGGGGATTTTTTAGGGCAGTAAAAATACCCTGATGACACTGTGATGGCGGATATAGGCCATTTTACATGTGTCCAAACCATAGAGTGTACAACACCAGAAGTGAACCCGTAGAAACTGTGCAGTCTGATGACTATGATGCATCAATGTGAGTTCATCAGCTGCGACAAATGTGCTATTCTTTCTCCTTTTCTGTGTTTAAAACTGTCTAGGAAGACAAATGTTTTAAAGAATAGTTACGCACATATGTGTAGATATGTATACACATCTGGAGCTATGAGGAAAGTCTCACCCTGGAGAAAGAAATTTGGAACACACACACATACACACACACAAAACGGTACAGAGGTTTGAACTCAGGGCCTGGTAAAGGTTAGGCATGTGCTGTACCACTTAAGCCATATCCCTAACTCATTTTGATTTAGTTTGTTTTCCAGATAGGATTTCATGCTTTTGCCCAGGCCAGCCTCAGACCATGATCCTACCTCCATCTTGAGTAGCTGAGACTACCGGCATGTAAAACTACACCTGGCTTGTTATCTAAGGTAGGATCTCACTAAATTTCTGGAGCTGGCCTCAAACTTTGATAGTCTATCCTGAGCAGCTGGTATTACAAGTGTGTGATACTGGCACTAAGGGGAGACCACATACAGGAGGAATGGGATAGGTAGGATACCCAAAACTTGAATATGTTTGATGTCCCCACCACAGAGGAGCTAATACAGAAACCTTAAAGTGACAGAGGTCAATATGGGAAGGTGACTGGGAAGTAGTAAAGAGGTCAGGTAGAGATGAATCAATTCAGGTTGTAATACACTTGTGCATGGAAGCAATTCTAGGAATCTCTCTGTATACCCATCCTTATCTCAACTAGAAAAAACGCTTTCTCTTTATTATTATTGCCTATGTCTTCTCTTCAACAAAATAGGAGAAAAGGGCAGAACAGGTTCTGCCTGGAAGCGAGGGGGTGGGGGTAAGAGGGTAGGGGCAGGGGGTGAGGGGAGAAATTGCACAAACAATATATGCACTTATGAATATATGAATAAAGAAAAAAAACAAGTGTTTGACACTGGATGAGAGAGACTTAAAGGTGTCATTAGAGCTATGAACATGGATAAATTCTCCCCCATAGAAAGGATAGAATAAATATCAAAGGACACATTAGAGCTCATTTTGTAGAAATCCATCATGTAGCGGCTAAATAGAGGCAAAAAAGGAAGCAAAATGAACTAGATGGAGTAGCCAAAGTTGAGAAGGAAAACTAGGCAACTGGATTTAACTTCTCAAATAATTTCAAATCAATGACACCTGAGGACCAAGCTTTCTGGGAGCCTACAGAATATCTGAGCAGAATCACTTTCTTCAAGTATCTGAAAGAAAGAAAAATGGAAAGAGGACTGGTTGATTTTTGTGCTCCCCAAAGTAGGACAACATGAGTTAGTGTGGAAGTCCTGGGGAAGCAGATTCCCTGTACATGTGAAAAAAAAACCATGTCATCAAAAAGGGGTGCTTAGAGACTACATTTGTTAAGAAATATCCATGGTATCAGACACTATGTCAGCATAAGACAGACATAGAAGGTCCTTCTGAAAGGACATGGGAACCAACTGGAATTAAGAAAACTATTATGGGGGATTCCAGGATGGCAACTAGAGGGAAGAAGCAGAAAGCATGCTTCCTAAAGTAAACTCTTGGAGAGACACTGGAGATACACCTGGCAGGAAAAACCACCAAGAAGAGGTAAAACTCTGACACCGCCACACCCCCAGTCCACACACAGCATTCCCACTCCATGTTAAATGGAGACGCAAGGAGGGCTCCCAAGCTGCCAGATGCCAGCTCCTACCCTGCTTGGGAGACCACCAGGTGAGCAAATAAGCGGCACGTGGTACTCCCTGGGACAAATCGGCATAGCCCCCTGGACAGACTAACCCCCACCCAGGGGAAAAAGGGAAAAAAAACGAAAACTGAATAATAAGCAGCTGAAAAGAAAAAAACACATGTAACAAAGAGGGCAGGGCAACCTGAGCTCTGGAGAGAGGGGAAGGGGCACCCCCTCACACGAACTGTAAATAAACAAGCTGGCCAAAGAAGACAGGTATGGCACCACCTCCCCCAGTGTGCTTGGAGAGGGGAAGGCATCCAATGGCGGCTAAAGTGTGGCATGCTCCACCAGAGAGGGGAGGGAGGGGCACCACCCCACGTGAACTCTAAATAAAAGAGGACTGCAATTGCAACAGGCAGATAGGGCTGTATACTGGAGAAAACAAAAGGGGAATGCATCCAGGAAACTCTAAATAAACAAAGTCTATGGGGTTAAGTGAGTGTAAAGCTCATTCCTGAGATCTGCAATAAATAAAGCCTGCAGAAGCAGCTGGCTGATAGTAGATGGCAGTTGAGCCACAGTCTCAGATAGATATTCACAATGCTGTCTCCAGACTCCTTTTCTTTTTTTCCTTTGATGAGACAATGACAGAAGTACTACTCAAACACCAACACCAGGAGTGGACGCTGAAGGACTAACACCAAAACTATTAAGACTGAAACTACATTGCATTTGAAATTGGGAAATATTTTTTTATCCTCTCTCTGTCTCTCTAATGCCTGTTTAGCTCACTGTTGATCAGTACACTATCTCTCCCTGTTTATTTCTTCAGCTCTGCTTTTTCCCCTTTTTATTTACCTTCTTTGCTTTCCCTCTCCTCTCACCCTTCCAATCTAGATATCATTATTGTTACTATTACAAGCTAGACAATACTGAATTACACACAGTACAGGGACAGTAACAGTAGCAAGGGGAATGACGGAAAGACAGAAAAAAGAGGGAAACCATTTCCCCCCTATAATAAATTAGTACAGGAACCAGAGGGAAATGAAGAAAACAGATGCCCAGATCCAGATTCCAACAAAACGAGGATAAACTATGCCAAAGAACCCAGTGAAGCCCACTAGGCTTCTGAAAGAAGAAATCCTGCAAGTAATCAATGAGAATTTTATAGAGATGATACTGGATATGGTCAACCAAAATATACAGGAAACACTCAAGAAATTCCAAGACAACAAAAATAGAGAATTTGAGAAAGCACAAGAACAAATAAAAGAAACTATAGACGCACTGTATAGACCCCAAAGTGAAATAAAGAACATGAAAAATAAAGAAATAAATGAACTCAGGACAAAAATAGACAATATTAAGAGGAAGCTACTCAGGATATGGAAAATCTCAGAAAAAAGAACAAAACAGAAATGCAAATCAAAATGGAAGGCCAATCCAGCAGACTAGAACAAGCAGAAGACAGAATCTCAGAACATGAAGATGAATTAAAGGAAAAACCGAAGAACTATTAGTTAAACAACTCAAGACCTGTGAAAAGAAAATGCAAGAACTTACTGACTCCATCAAAGGACCAAACCTGAGAATGAAGGGCATTGGAGAAGGAGAAGAGGTGCAAGTAAAAGGAATACATAATATATTCAACAAAATAATAACAGAAAATTTTCCAAATCTAGAGGAAAACTATGCCCAAACAGTTATAGGAAGCCTCCAGAACACGAAACAGACCTGACCAAAATAGAACTACCCCATAACATATTATCATAAAAACAACAAGTTCAGAGACTAGAGAAAAAATATTGAATTCTGTAAGAGAGAAAAAACAAATAACATACAAAGGTAAACACATCAAAATCACAGCAGATTTCTCAACAAAAACATTAAAAGCAAGAAGAGCTTGAGGTGAGGACTTACGGGCACTGAATGAAAATAACTTCAACCCTAGGATACTCTACCCAGCAAAACTATCATTCAAAATAGATGGAGCAATAAAAGTCTTCCATGATAAGCAGAAACTAAAACAATATATGACCACAAAGCCACCACTACAAAAGATTCTTCAAGGGATTCTGCACACAGAAAGTGAAACCCAACATAACCATGAAAGGGCAGGCAGTACCAAACTACAGGAAAAGAAAAAGCAAAAAAGTAGAGAGTAACATCAATTTAATAATACACAATCAAACCTTCAAACAACTAAGACAACTAAATGATAGGAATCACCAAATACCTAACAGTACTAACACTTAATGTTAACAGACTTAACGCCCCCATCAAAAGGCACCGTTTGACAAACTGGATTAAAAAGGAATATCCAACAATTTGTAGCTTACAGAAGACCCATCTCATCAATAGAAATAAGCATAGGCTTAGGATGAAAGTTTAGAAGAAGATTTACCAAGCCAATGCCTCCTGAAAACAGGCAGGAGTAGCAATAGTTACCTTGGACAAAGTAGATTTCAAGCCTATGTTGATCAAACGAGATGAAGGAGGACATTCAATACTAATAAAAGGGGAAATAGACCAAAAGGAAATAACAGTTATCAACCTATATGCACCCAATGTCAATGCACCCAATGTCATCAAACATACCCTGAAAGACCTAAAAGCATATATTAACTCCAACACAGTGGTAGTGGGAGACTTTAACACCCCACTATCATCAATAGATAGGTCATCCAAACAAAAAATCAATAAATACATCCTAGATCTAAAACATGCCATAGATCAAATGGACCTAGCCGATGTCTACAGAACATTTCATCCAACTTCTACACAATATACATTCTTCTCAGCAGCCCATGGAACCTTCTCCAATATAGATCATATCCTAGGGCACAAAGCAAGCCTTAGCAAATACAAGAAAATAGAAATTATACCATACATTCTATCTGATCACAATGCATTAAAACTAGAACTCAATGACAAAAATAAAGACAAAAAACAATATGCAATCAGCGGGAAACTGAACAACTCATTGCTTATTGAATAATGGGTCATTGATGAAATAAAAGAGGAAATTAAAAAGTTCCTGGAAGTCAATGAAAATGAAAACACAACATACTAGAACCTATGGGACACAGCAAAGGCAGTCCTGAGAGGAAAGTTTATAGCCATGAGTGCATATATTAAAAAGACTGAAAGATCTCAAATCAATGACCTAATGATACATCTCAAACTCCTAGAAAAACAAGAACAAGCAAATCTCAAAACAAAAAGAAGGACAGAAATAATAAAAATAAGAGTTGACATCAATGAAATAGAAACCAAAAAAATATATAAAGAATTAATGAAACAAAAAGTTGGTTTTTTTGAAAAATAAAAAAGATCAATAAACCCCTGGCAAACCTGACTAAAATGAGGAGAGAAAAGACCCAAATTGGTAAAATCAGGAATGCAAAAGGGGAGATAACAACAAACACCATGGAAGTCCAGGAAATCATCAAAGACTATTTTGAGATCCTATATTCAAATAAATTTGAAAATCTTGAAGAAATGGACAGATTTCTAGATACATATGATCATCCAAAACTGAACCAAGAAGACATTAATCACCTGAATAGATCTATAACACAAAATGAAATTGAAGCAGCCATCAAGAGTCTCCCAAAAAAGAAAAGTCCAGGACCTGATGGATTCTCTGCTGAATTCTATCAGACCTTTAAAGAAGAACTAATACCAGCCCTCCTTAAACTGTTCCAAGAAATAGAAGGGGAAGGAAAACTGCCTAACACATTTTATGAAGCCAGTATTACACTTATCCCAAAACTAGCAAAGACACCTCCAAAAAGGAGAACTATAGACCAATCTCCTTAACGAACATTGATGCAAAAATCCTCAATAAATAATGGCAAACCAAATTCAACAACACATCAAAAAGATCATTCACCACGACCAAGTTGGCTTCATCCCAGAAATGCAGGGGTGGTTCAACATACAAAAATCAATAAATGTAATAAACCACATTAACAGAAGCAAAGACAAAAACCACTTGATCATCTCAATAGATGCAGAAAAAGCCTTTGCTAAGATCCAACACCATTTCATGATAAAAGCTCTAAGAAACCTAGGAATAGAAGGAAAGTACCTCAACATTATAAAAGCTATATATGACAAACCTACAGCCAGCATCATACTTAATGGAAAAAAACTGAAACCATTCCCTCTAAAATCAGGAACTAGACAAGAATGCCCACTATCCCCACTCCTATTCCACATAGTACTGGAATTCCCTGCCAGACCAATTAGGCAAGAAGAGGGAATAAAAGGAATACAAATATGTAAAGAAACTGTCAAAATATCCCTATTTGCAGACAATATGATCCTATACCTTAAAGACCCAAAAAATGCTACTCAAAAGCTCCTAGACACCATCAACAGCTATAGCAAGGTAGCAGGATATAAAATCATTAGCATTTCTGTACACTAATAATGAACAAACTGAGAAAGAATATATGAAAACAATTCCATTTACAATAGCCTCAAAAAAAATCAAATACCAAAAAACTTAACAAAGGATTTGAATGACCTCTACAAGGAGAATTACAAACTCTTGAAGAAAGAGATTGAGGAAGACTATAGAAAGTAGAGAGATCTCCCATGCTTATGGATTGGTAGAATCAACATAGTAAAAATGGCTATACTCCCAAAAGCAACTACATGTTTAATGCAATTCCCATCAAAATCAAAATGACATTCATCAAAGCGATTGAAAAATCTACCATTAAATTTATTTGGAAACACAAGAGACCACAAATAGCTAAGGCAATACTCAGCAAAAAGAACAATGCTGGAGGTATCACAATACCCAACTTCAAACTATATTACAAAGTAATAGCAATAAAAACACCATGGTGCTGGCACAAAAACAGACATGAAGACCAGTGGAACAGAGTAGAGGACCTGGATATGAAGCCACACAACTATAACCAACTTGTCTTTGACAAAGGCACTAAAAATATACGATGGAGAAAAGACAGCCTCTTCAACAAAAACTGCTGGGAAAACTGGTTAGTCTGCAAAAAACTGAAACTAGATCTGTATTTATCACCCTATACCAGTATTAACTCAAAATGGATCAAGGATGTTAATATCAGACCCCAAACTCTAAAGTTGGTACAGCAAAGAGTAGGAAATACTTTGGAACTAATAGGTATAGGCAAGGACTTTCTCAATGAAACCCCAGCAGCTCAGCAACTAAGAGATAGCATAGACAAATAGGACTTCATAAAACTAAAAAGCTTCTGCTCAACAATAGAAATGATCTCTAAACTGAAGAGACCACCCACAGATTGGGAGAAAATATTTGCCAGCTACACATCAGACAAAGGACTGATAACCAGAATATATAGGGAACTCAAAAAACTAAACTCTCCCAAAATCAATGAACCAATAAAGAAATGGGCAAGTGAACTAAACAGAACCTTCTCAAAATAAGAAATTCAAATGGCCAAAAAAACACATGAAAAAATGTTCACCATCAAACACAAATCAAAACCACACTAAGATTCTACCTCACCCCTGTTAGAATAGCCATCATTAGCAACACCACCAACTGGTGTTGGTGAGAATGCAGGGAAAAAGGAACGCTCTCACACTGCCAGTGGGAATGTAAATAGTACAGCCACTCTGGAAAAAAATTTAGAGGCTTCTTAAAAATCTAAACATAGATCTGCCATATGATCCAGCAATCCCACTCCTGGGGATATACCCAAAGGAATGTGGCACAGGTTACTCCAAAGGCACATGCACATGCATGTTTATTGCAGGGCTATTCACAATAGCCAAGTTGTGGAAACAGCCAAGATGCCCCACTACTGATGAATGGATTAAGAAAATGTGGTATTTATACACAATGGAATTCTACTCAGCTATGAAGAAAAATGAAATCTTATCATTTGCAAGTAAATGGATGGAACTGGAGAACATCATCCCGAGCGAGGTTAGCCAGGCTCAGAAGACCAAAAATCGTATGTTTTCCCTCATATGTGGACTTTAGATCAAGCGCAAACTCAGCAAAGTGATTGGACTTTGGTCATATGATAAGGTGAGAGCACACAAGGGAGGTATGAAAATAGGTAAGAAACCCAAAAAACATGATAGTGTTTGATGTCTTAAATGCAAAGGAACTAATGCAGAAACTTTACAGCAACAGAGACGAATAGGAGAAGGGTATCAGTAACTACAGAAAAGGTCAGTTTGAGAAGAATCAACTTAGAATGTAACACATATGTACATGGAAGCAATGCTAGGAATCTCCCAGTATAGTTATCCTTATCTCAACTAGCAAAGACACTTTCTCTTTCTTATTGCTTATGTTTTCTCTTCAACAAAATTAGAGATAAGAGAGAACAGTTTCTGCCTGGTTGCAAGGGAGTACGGGGGAGAGGGAGGGCACAGGGAGAAAGGGAGAGGGCAGGGGAAGGGGGGAGAAATGACCCAAACATTGTATTTACATACGAATAAACAAAAAAGAAAAAAAAATAAAGAAAAGTATGATGAGGGTGAATGAGGGTCTGAGGGAATGGCCATGCTTTCTGTCCCCTCAAGCCACCAATCAGATTCTTCATCATGTTGTTTTTGATATTGTAAGTCTTTTCTTCTCTACTGAAATTTAATTGATTTTCCTTTGTTTTTCTCTTTCAGCGTCCCTGCATGTGAGACTGGACAATATTCAATGAGTGACAAATGAGTGGCTCAGAGCAGGAATGAAGCCACAAGGTCATCCCTGGCTGGTCATCACTAGCCTATGCTCAGCATATGCTACCTCCCCTGCCCATGTCCTCCTGCACTGTGCAGGGCTGAGAAGACAAAAGCCAGACCACTGCTGGGGCATGAATCCTGGCTTCACATCTTCTTGGCAGAGTGATTTAATACTACAAGTTGCCTTATGTCTCTGCGTTAGCTCTACCATCAGTAGTGAGATGGGGGACACCCATCTGAGATGCTTGTGAGGCTTCGAGGAACTGCTCTGGACAAAGCAAAGCCTGGGAAACAGCAAGCACTGAACAACTGTTAGGTCTTATAATTCTCTACCCATTCCTAAGCACAGGCCCCCCATGTAAGATCTTTAAGTCCAGCTCTATCTCGCTGTGGCCTTGCATGTGGACTATTATCTATAGGCTTCAGAACCTTTCCCATGGCCAATGTGCACATGGCAGACATCCAGGCATCTATCATACCCCAGCTCTCCCCATGCCAGACCTTACAGTGCAATGGTGATGTGAGCTTTCAGATTGTTCTTCTCTAGACCAGAAAACCCTGAGGCCAAGGATCTGTATACCTGTACCTAATACACAGGAGACAACCAGAGAAGGTTTCAGGAAGGCATGAACACTGGGCTTGGAATTGCACAGACTGGCTTTGGAGTCCAGGCTCTGCAATGAATTTCCAAAGGCAACTTAGGCTATGCTTTGAACCTTAGTTTGTGATTTGGAAAATGGAACTTGCAATATCTGCCTTCTAATGTTGCTGTGATGATTAAAACAAAATTATTTTTGACAGTACTTGGATTTGAAGTCAAGGCATCTCACTTTCTAGGTAGGTGCTCTACCACTTGAGCCATGATGTGTTGGGGATGGGGGAAAGGAATCCCATACACTGTTGGTGGGAATGTAAATTAGTGCAGCCACTATGGAAATCCATATGGAGATTCCTCAAAAAATTAAAAAATAGAACTGCCATATGATCCTGCTGTACCACTTCTAGGCATATATCCAAAAGAATGTGAGTCAGCATACAATAGAGACACGTGCACACCCATGTTTATAGCAGTACTATTCACAATAGCCAAACTGTGGTATCAGCCTAGAATTTTATATACATATATATATATATACAGATATATATATACATCTGTATATATATATATATATATCTGTATATGTATGTATGTATGAGAGAGAGAGTAGAGAGAGTATTATTCACATAGAGGAATGAAATTATATAGTTTGCAGGGAAATGAATGGAACTGGAAATCATCATGTTAAGCAAAATAAACCAGACTGAGAAAGACAAACACAGAATGCTTTGTCTCATGTACATAAGCTAGACCAAAAAAACAAAATGAATGACAGGAGTGTAAAACAGGAAAACTGGTTGGGGGTAGAAAACAGTGGAAGTGGGAGGGTGATAGAAGTATTTCATATGCATCTATGAAAATATAATATTACTGTTTTAAAAGGGGGGGGACCAAGAGCTGCTGGAGTGGCTCAAGTAGTAGAGCACCTGTCTGGCAAGCATGAGGCTCTGAGTTCAAACCCCAGTACTGCCACAAAAACAACAATGACAAATTGGAATAAGGCTCATAACAAGATTAACAAAATCTTGCTAAGGAAAATTTCTGCTGGCAGAGTGACTCAAACAGTTACAGTGCCTGCCTAGCAAGCCTGAGGCCCTAAGTTCAAAAGGTGTGGGGGGGGGGATAAGAAAGAATAATAGAGGGAGTGAATTTTATCAAATTACATTATATGCATGTATGGAAATATGACAATGAAACCCCTTTATATAGTTAATAGATACTAATTAAAAAGAAAACAGCCAAAGGAATATGAGGTAGAATGACTACAACTCTGCAGAATTCAAGTGCTCAGTAAAATCCTTCACCACACAAACAGCTCTTCTCTCGTTAACCTGTCTTTGGCTTATTCTGCTGAAAGCCCAGCCCCTCCACCTGCTGTGAAGGCATTGATACCTGGAATTTTTCTTCTGTCTCTTTCAATAAATGCAGGTGCAGCTTCCTTTAATGGGTTGTCAATGGGCAGTAAGAACCTGGATGACACAATTAAATGGAACAAATGCTTGGCTGTTGCTGCCAACAGCTGTGAAACTCAAGAAACCCTTATGGCCTGAGAAACTGAGATTCCAGAGTCTGTACATTAAGAACGCAGCATTTTTTACTTCTTTTTTCACATGGCATTACGCCTGGGCTCTTAGCATTATTTTTCTCTTAAACTTTGGAGTTTGCACAGAGGACCAGAATGGCAAAGGATTGGAGAGGATAAAAGCTGCTCTTTAAGAAAATAATTAATTTGCAAATGTTTGCTGTAACAGATGGAGACTCTTTCCTGCTTCACCTCAGCATCCCGGCCCCTGCAATACCTAGGCATTTGTGTCTCTGCCTTCAACAGCTTGACCCCACACAGCTCTTGGCTGATCCCCTGTGAGGTGAGGTCCTGTGGAACCCAGACTGGTGTGAGTGAAGTCCTGCATACTGGCCCAGCCATCTGGATATCCACAGTACCGTGTAAAGTTGGGGGGATATACCAAGCCAGGGTCTCAGAAAGTTCCCTGGGCTTTGGGTGTTGCATGTCAATACAAATTTACTGCACTCAGGACATGAGGTTTGTTTAAATCGAGGCCAAACTACTTGTTCTGTTTTTCCTATGAACAGTACCAGGCATATGAATGCAGTTCTGTGCTCACTTAGATGAGGCACTTTGCAAATGCCATCTATGGCTTTTATCTTTTGTCTGGCCATACTAACTATAGATTATGGCTTTACTTTCTGGACTAAGAAATAGAACATTTGAGTCAAGGGGTGGGCCTTGCCTTCTGGAGGATAATCATATATATCAATTTATTTTTTAACTAGTATTTACTAAACATCTATTATGTGCTGGGTGCAAGGAAAAGCAGTAAACCATATCAGAATACATGAGATTTTTGGATGTATTACTGAGACACAGAAATATTTAAAAACAGAGACATGAACCAGATGCCGGTGTCTCATGCCTGTAATACTAGCTACTTAGACGGCTGAAATCGGGAGGATCACAGTTCAAAGTCAGCCTAGGGAAATAGTTTGTGAGGCCCTCATCTCCAAAATAACCAAAGCAAAATGGACTAGAAGTGTAGCTCAAGTGATAGAGCACCTGCTTTGCAAGCATGAAGCCCTGAGTTCAAACCCAAGTCCCACAAAAAAAAAAAAAAGAGAGAGTGAGAGAGAGCAATGCAAATAGCTTACCATGGTACAAGGGGCCAAAGTGGAGGGATTGTAATGTCTGCACTGAGCTCCAAGAGATTCTGAGAGCACACTAAGTTAATTATCTTCTCCTGTGTCCACTAACTGTGGCACTGAGGAAGCCCCTGGCCTTCCTGAATATGAGATCTTTCATCCATACAGTGGAGGTAGTTGGTGTGAGAATGAATGTAAGCATTCATTAAGTGTAGTTTCCTTCCCCTTAAGCTATCAGAGTAGAAAATGAAGAAATGGTGGACTTTGGAGGCAGCCAGAACTGGACTTAAGTTCCAGTTCTACAGTTTATTTGCTGTGGGAAACTGGGAAAGCCACTTACTATCTCTGAGCCTCATCCTGTCATCTCTGAAATGGAGAGGATAATCCTGTGAGGGATGATGAGTAATGCATGTAAAGCTCTTGTAAGCACTGGGGAATCACCCAATCCAAACCCTTTGGGCCATGAGTTTTCCATCCCTGAAAGGGTGGGGACCATGTACAGATCTGCTCACCAACACATCTCTGATTGCTTGGTCCTAAAACACCCAACAGGTATGACATAATGAAAAATGTTTTGTTGAAGGAATGAACCTCCTAATTTTTCAATACAGAAACAGTGTCAGGTCTGTCAAATATTTACTTTTTAATTTTATGGTAATTTTGGCCAAGATAGAAAAAAGTGACTGTGACTTGGGGACCAAGGGTAAGGATCCTTCCAGTACACCACAAGAAGGGGAGACATGAGAATAAGACACCAGAATAAGGGTGTGAGCACTTCTACCTGACACCCACACTAGAAGAAAATTGCAGAAATCCCTAAAGACTGAGAACAAAGAACAGACTGTTTTTACAGTTTTATCTGATAAAAAGGACTTCAGGGCTTGACTAAACAGGAGGATGACCCAAGATGCTGTGATTCTCCAGCTCCCTTAAGCTTTACTGACAAGATTTAGGGCATCTTGCTAAATTACAGCTGCTGGATTTTCACCTCCAAATCATGTTCTGATAAATGCAAAATGGGAGCAGATCTGAACTTGTTTTGATGAGCTGGAGAATGATGAGGCAGAACCTTGGGATATTATGGCTTTTCTGAGCTTTATTGCAGGTGACACTATCTCATCTTCTACATGCTGGGAAAACTATGGAAATCATCCTTTTTATCACAGAGCCACTGACAGTTACACTTAGGAGAAGCTGTCACACTTTGGGATTGAAAATCTATCTCCAGGCAGTGATGGGATGTGCTGAGATGCATCTAGACTCAATCAGAACCACTTTGAAGAGCAATCTCCAGGGCCTTGGATGTGGGTGACCAGGGATCCATTAACCAATGTGCTGATCATCCAAGGCCCTCAGCCAGCCGGTTCTTCCTGATGTACCACCTCCTGGATTTAGTTAGTTTTAGATCCCAAATCCTTGTACTAAGCATGTGAACTTGAGAAAATTATATAATACTTCTGGACCTTGTTTCCTCACTTATAAAGGTAGTGAGCATGCAAATCACGTATAAAGTGCTTAGCACTTATTAGGCTTCCAAGAAATAGTTGCCAGTAATGCTGTTGTTGCCATTTGAATGTTACTTCCCCTCTTGGCAAATCAGAGGGTTCACTTAAATACAAATTAAACAATATCTTCAAGCTCATTGCTCTGGGCTTAGAAAAAAAGTCTTGGTTAAAGTACAGGTACTTGATTGAGAAAATGGGCTATGAAGTACTTGCTAATTTGGATTGAGCCCTAGAGGCCTTCTAGAGCTGAGAAAGTCAGACTGAGGGCAGAGCCAGGTCTGTCTCATATACTGCTGGTTCCTTCTGTCAGATAGTTACTGCCATCTAAGTAGGAACAGAGATAACCCACATTTAGCCTAAATCTTCTTTTTGCAAGTTCTTGATGAGCTCCCTGCATGTCTGTAAGGAGTTCAATATCCAAATGCTAGTTGTCCATCCCTGCTTCCATCAGGTTAGAGTCAGCCCCTCACTTTACTGCCCTGGTCTGTAAGTACTGATGCTACCATCTAAAAGTACATTATTTCTTATTGTACTAAACCTACCTCCTTTACCTTTATCAAGCCCACTGAAAATGCCAGCAATCAGGAAAGCAAACATGTTGCACAGAGTAGGAAAGGGGAACAGATGAATTTTTAGGATGCTACAACTGTCCCCAGCACATTAAGCTTGTTAGTAAGTTCAAGTTCTTAAAGTAAAACCACTCATCCTCTCTGATCCTTAACTCTCCCAGCTGTAAAATGGGAAGGAGGATGACAAACCAACCTCATCAATAACCCTCTTGGGGCTATTAATTGAGCTAATGCATGTTCCTAACTCACAATAGCAAACATTGGGTTTTATCATTATCTTATTTAATCTTCCTGAGATGCCTGTAAGTTTTTATTATTCTTTCTGTTTATAAATAATTAGGGGTAAGGTGCTGGCGGCTGTACTCCTATCTACTTAGGTGGGTAAAATCAGGAAGATTAAGGTTTGATGCCAGCCCAGGCAAATAATTCATGAGACCCCCCCCCATCTCCAAAATAACCAAAGCAAAATGTACTGGAGGTGTGGCACAAGCAGCAGAATGCCTGCTTTGCAAGCGCAAAGCTCTGAGTTCCAGCCCCAGTCTCCCCTAAAAAAGAAAAGTTTAGGTAACTTGCTATTCACCGTGATGGCAAAGTTGACCTGGTTATGTATTCCAGATAACCTGTCCCCAGAGACCCATCAGCATTGCTGCACCAAGTTACTGTCCATGATGATCTGCTTTCTGATGAGTGTGTGTTCTTATCCCACCCATGGTTTCAGCTACTGAACTCAGTCTCTTTTCTCCTATACTACCAAGGTAAAGAAAGCAGCATACATGTCAGGCAATAGAGAATGGAAATGATGTGCCTGAGAGGTGATCCTTTCTCTGTTCATTCCTCAACAAAAAGAAACTCATGTGACAAGGGCAAGTCCTTATGAGCAATTCCTACCCAAGGACCTTCTCTCCACCTTCATAGCATGGCCCAGCAGAAAGCAAAATATACTTGCCTTTAGGTAGGAATAACCTTAGCCTGATGAATTCTCCAACACACAGTGCATACACACAGAAAAGTGCACAAACACACACACACACACACACACACACACACACACACACTCCACTGAGATGAAGGCTAAGAATAGATGTTCTTTGGGGAGTTCACTGGGTGATGTCCTACCTAGCAAAACTCTTTACCTCCAAGCATCCACCCAGCCCAAACTTCAGACATGCATTAATTAGACTGTTATCCTGGCCTCTAACTGTGAGAGAAATAAAGGATGTTTCCATCAAAGGTTTAGAGGAAGCAAAAACAGAATCCAAAACACGACCCTTTCCATCAGATGGGAGATCACCAGCTCAAAATGGAACTCTTGAAGATTAAAACAAATAGTCTTTCTGCATGCAAAGCAGCCCCAGACAGCATGATGGATGGAAGCTAAATATATTCTAGCCCTGCGCAGATCATTTCTCCACTTCCTTATGGGAGTGTCTGTGCCAACTCAGAGCCAGCCACTCTGTATGATGAGTGAAGGCTGAAAACCTCCCTTCCTTTCTCAGGTATCTGGTCAACCACAGGCAGCTCTGCGTATGTAGGTTGACAGCTTCCAGAAAGCTAAAGGAGAGAAAGAAGCTGATTGGTCTAGAGTTTGAGCTTAGAACACAGGTTGCCAAACGTGTCTACAATTAGGATCACCTGCAGAAGCCTTTAAACATTCCAGGTATCTTAGTTGCATTGTGGGTCAAGTAAGCCACAATCTTCCCAATGGGACTCAGGCACTAGGGGTTCAGAAGTTCCCCAGGTGCTCTATCATGTGCAAGCAAGATTGAGAACCAGCTGATTAGATCTGTGTTTCTTAGCAGAGGTTGATTTTGCCCTCCTAGGAACATTGGGCAAATGTTGGTTGTCACAAGATGGATGGTGCTACTGACATCTAGTGGGAAGAGGCCAAGGATGGAATTAACTGGCTCAAAATGAAATCTGATTTGGATATTTGCTATCCATAGCATCGACTTGTTATAAATTCAGAATCTCAGGCTCTTCCCCAAAACTCCTGGCTCCAAATCTGCATTTTTACAAGATGGCTGAGTTATTCTTACAAACATTTTTGAAGTACTAGCTCTGATTATTTCAGGGCTCTTTCATACAATGTGAGGTCCCATCAGTTTCAACTGCAAGGATGGATTTTTCATACAGAGCAACCATTTCTTTCACATGCAATATTCTCCCCACAACTCAAGCTTGTGGACAGGAGCAGTCTGACTTTAGAATCAGACAGGTCAGATTTGAATCCCAGCATGGGATACAATTATTTTAAATAAGATAAACTGCAAAAATAGAGATGGTGTCTAAGCAGTGTGAGCTACTGTCTAAGCTTCACTAATGTATTCATTTCTGACCTTGAGCAATCTATTTACTTTGTTTGAAGCTCGTTTTCCTCATCTGTAAAAAGTAATGCATAATCACACCTGGCCATAAGGAAGATCATCCAGGTGATACGGTTTAAGGCGCTAACATGAAGCAAGTGCCCATATGCAGTCACTCGCCGGCTTCCTGTAATGCAGCACAGCTCCAGAGATGGGATAGTTTTTTTATTCAAATTGCACACCAAAGCACCATAAATCTCTTCCCTGCTCAATCTGGAGGGACATATGTTCATAGTCATAGACTCCCCTTCGTTCATTCCAGGGCCGACACATAAGGAGGATGTTGTCATCTGTTTTGTCTCATCGATTCTGTTGAGACTGCAACTTGAGGGTGGGTGGCAAACCCCGCCTTCCCCTGCAATCCCTCTGCAGTCCCATTTGCAGTTATGGATGTGCACAAAGTCCTCAACACATGCTTTTTGCTAGTGATTCAGAATTCAAAATCTTACAAGCAGTATGAGGAAGAACTAGAACTCAAACCTGATGCCTCCACTCCCCAAACTAAGCTGGTTTTATGCTACCACAATACCTCTCCCCATGGCAGGTGTTCCTACCCCCACATCACTCATAAGCAAACGCACATGCATCCATGAACACAAAATGCAGTGACTGATTAACAGCAATCTAGTGAGGGGCTTTCTGTAGGGGCAAGCATTCATCTTTCCTCTCAACTGATTTATAAAATGCCTCAAAGTAGGGGCTGAGCTTTTTTCTTGTTCCTTTTTCCTTGAGGTAATACATGGCTGAGCACACAGCAGAAACTCAATAGATCTCTGTTATTCAATTGATTGATTGGTGAGTCAGATGATTGATTAGGTTCTGGTTGACTGGAAAAAATGCAGCATAAGCATTAGAAAGGCACATTACACTTATATAATCTCCCACTGTGCCTTCAGAAAATTTCTGTAATTTTCTAAAGCTTTTACTAAATTCTGGATAGACATACTCACTCAACCTTAACCAGAAATTTCCAGAAAACAAACCAGACCCTTATAAAATAAGATTAGCCAGAAGAGAAAGAGATGCATCAAAGTCCCATATTACAAGCTACCTTGAGTTCTGTTGCTATGTGGAGGAAACCTAGTAGCAAAATACAAGCAGTGTGGAGAAGTAAAAGAAGTAAGAGGAGGAGCAGCCAGAAAGAATGGGAGCCTAAAGAAACAACCTCTGAAGCAAAGAGAACAAGCTGATGAGGTGAAGCAATGAAGCACTTCCTCAGTGGGACTACAATCATCCACCCACTCAGATTAGTAGGACAGGCAAACATCTGGATTCAGAAGCTGTAGAAAACAAAACCAACACTGACAGGAGTGCTAAGAACCACCCCCGATTAGGCAGAACAAGTTTCAACAATTCTAGCCAGGCAGGAGTGCCACTGGGTCCAGTTCTATGGCTTTGACCCAGAACCCGGGAAAAGGAGTGTGGGCAGGCTCCAGTTCTAATGATAGAGCAAAGACAGAAACCCTTGGATTTGAGCATAGAGATTTTCAATTCTACTTTTTGCTACAAATAGACTAAGCACCTGCTATGCTGAAACTGTGGCATAGCAGCCATGAAAGGAAACACAAGAGAGTGCTGGCTTTGGCCATGTTGAAGGAAGCCATCCCAAACTGCCAATTTCTCATAAGACAAAGCGAACCAGAGCCTGCTGCCTGTGCCCACCCTCTGCCTCCTCCAGACTAGACCTGGGCCAGGGGCTGAGAGGAAAAATCTTCATCACTATATTGAATGAATGTATTTTGAGCCTCTAGCAAGGGTAAATCTGTCCAAATTCTTCATCTCTCCTGGGGATTAGAGGACTGCTGTGGGTTCAATCGAACAGCTGAAACCTCAGGCTGTGGAGAGAAATCAGCCAGAGAGCCAACGATGAGCCAAAGCAGATGAAGGAGAGAAAAGAAAGCAAAGAAAACTCCAAACCCATGGCTGCAAAGCAGTGAAGGTCTCTGGGACTGAGAAGCAGGTAAGAAACACAGGTTAGAAGTAATATGCTTCCAGAATATGTTTAGCCCCCTGGAATATATTTTACTCCACCTTCCCTCTTCCTACTTCCCCCTGGCCTGGCAAGCTCAGGCAGGGCCCAGGCCTGTCAAAAGCCACAAATAGGAGTAAAGGAGATCACAGTGTGAAGTGGGTGAACAATTCTAGCAAAGAAATGGTGAATTTTTGACTTGTAAAATCACACAAACCTAGGCAAGAGTAAATATTCACACCTCCATTTTGATTTCCAAGGGATAGGCCCTTTCTAGGCCTATTTTAGTAAATCAGTATGAAAAGCTAATATTGAGATAATTACTATGAGTCAGATTGTATAAGGGTCTCATAATTCCTGCTGTAGCCCTTGCAGTATGTAAAGCCTGAGCTCAAGATTGTTGTCTTACTTGCCCAAGGTGACCCAGCTGGCAAATACAAAGCTAGAGAATTTTTTCCTGAACCCCCTTTCAGAGCCATCCCACCCTAACCAGGTATTTGCCTGATATCTGTTCCCTCAGAGTATTGCTCAAACTGATTGGTTTACTTGGAAATAACAAAACCAAAAAATAATCCTTGGAAATTTTCTGTAAAGTAATTCAGGTCTCTTGAAAACCAAAACGAAATACTCACTACCATTGTCAATTAGAATTGTTTAGGCTGGGTTGAGTGAATCATGCCTATAATCCCAGCTACTCAAGAGGTAGAGGAGGAGGATAACAGTTCATGACCAACAAAAAGTTAGTGAGACTCCATCTCATCCAATAGCCAGACATGGTGGCAGGTGCCTGTCTTCTCAGCTACAAGGGAAGCATAAACAGGAGAATCACCATCCAGACTGATCCAAGCAAAAATGTGAGTCCTTACCCCAAAAATAAGCAAAGCAAAAAGGGCTGGAGACATCCTTAAGTGGTAGAGTACCTGCCTAGCAAATAAGAGACCCTGCGTTCAATCTACAGTACCACCAATTACAAAAAAGATGTTCCCTTGCAGGTGAAATTTAAATTAAAAAAAAAAACTATAGCTGGGCATATGGTACATGCTTGTAATCTCAGCTATTCAGAAGACTGAGATAGGAAAATCACTTGAGTCCATGTGTTCAAGGCCAGACTGGGTAACATAGATGCCACTCCTCGATTAGAAAAATATAGTAGGACTTAGCAAGACAATTATCTCACCTAAAAGAAGGTCTGGTAAAATAAATCATTCCAACACAGATAAGGAATTTGGCTTTATCTGTCTACCCATCCTCTCTATCTTTCTGTTCTTACATCCTGACAGTATGGCTTCCATTAGAAAAATCACCTCAGTGTTCAAATGGAACCCTTGCCATTGCCTCTGACTGTCAGGCAACAGGAAAAAGGAAGCAGGGAAGGGCAGATGAGTTATCCCTTTTTTAAGGAGCTGTTCTAAATTTTCTACCCAACAACCTCAGTTCACCATGTGGCCAGAAATATGAACATGCTGAGTCAGCCACAAGGAAGACTGGAAAACACTGTCTACCATAATCACATTGTCACCCTGACTTATACCAGAAATCTGATCCAACAGGGGGAAAAAAATAAAGGTAATAACTAGCAGACAGTAGTCTCTGACAGAATTATCATCACACCCTCCCAGCTCCACCATCCCCACTCTACTGAAAACCTCCTATGTGACACTCCTTTGCTCAGTTGATGCCATGGTAACCTCAGGAAGGTTGTCATTTTCCCATTTTGTAGGTTTGGAAATGTGACTCACAAAGGCTAAGCAACTTACATAGGTCACAGAACTGAAGTGAACCTGGAAAACAGATTTTTATTATTAATCATATATGTCCTGATGTCAAACTCTCTGAGGTTTCCTCTTGACATAAATACCTAATGTGATATTTTAATTATCTTTTACTAGAAGGCAACTGTTTACTCAGACCTCATGTCACCAATCTCTCTGTCTGTCTCCAAAGCCCAGGATTCTGACCATTGCACAACACCTTCACCTTTCTGTGGTGATTTCATTCATTGACCTGTAGAAAATTATGAAATCAAGGAAATCCTCAAATCAGCCATGGAGGAAACTTCCTGGTATGCTTAAGCATAAACAGGCTATAGCATGCTTGGAAACCTCACCCAAGACAGAGAAACATTGACCATTTTATGGAAAAGGACACCAGAAAGGCTGTCAGTGATCACACACACACACACACACACACACACACACACACACTTTCTCAATCAAGCAGCAAGTATCATTTCACTGAACACCTGTTTTGCCTTCTTCTTTTTACTCTACTTATAACTAAAGATTCATTTCCTTTCCTCCTTAGTTTGTTCCATTGGGCTTTAAAACTCGTCACAGTTATTTTACTTAGTATTCTTTTTCTTTACTATTTCACAAAAGAGGCTGACCTGGTTATATAACCCTACTCTTTAGTCTGCACATCCTCAGGCCTAATTCCCAAATGAGGTAAAAAGGTCAGTAGCTGAGAAAAATGCAGCTTCCCAGCTGCTACAGAGAGAAATGAACATTCTTATTAAACTTACAAGCAAAATGTCAGACCATGGGAAGCCTTAGCAACGTCACTCTAGCTTAGGTGTTTCAGCCAAGAAGACTGAAAACTAAACGGTACGAGTCCCTTAAATGCTGTACATGAGGATTATGCAAATCCATGATGACAATACCAACGGCAAATGCAACTGGAGATGGCATGTTTAGAATTTGACCTAACAAATCATGTTCACTATTTATTGGGCATGTATTATAGGCATAACATCTTTCAATACTGGGGATAAAAGAATAGAAAAGCCCAGGACTCTGCACTCAACTAACTCATAATTTAGTGGGTGGGCCAGATACAAGTTAATAATTCTAGACCACAGACTTAAATTGCTGTCTTCTGATGAGATAAGTGCTTATAAAACTCAGGAAAGTGTTATCAGCTCTCTCTAGAATGATCAGAGGAGTCTGTCTGGAACAGATGGCACTGTTCTCACCTCCTACACACACAGAAACAACTTTATGGGAGACTGAGGATCTGGCTGAGATCACCCAAGTGAAACAAACAAACAAAAAAATCCTAGTGTGTATGCACTTAAAAGGTAAGAAGATCCATTTCACTCGATGTGCTGCCACTCCACTGTGACACTATATCTCTAGCTGAGGTAGGCATCCTCAGCCTGCAACTTCTTCATGAGGGAAAGTGAGGAAGAAGGTAGTACCTTAATCCATGGTCTTGTCCAGAAGGCCCAATTCTGTCTTGCTACACCTGGAGCAATGAGGAAATCAGCACAGATGAACAATCGTCGGGGGACAGGTAGGGACAAGAATGCACAATAGGCATGTAATTCTCAATAGCCAGTCATGGCTAACCAGATCACTGGCTCTACCAAGCATTCTTCCCACAAATCACACAGGATAAATTGCTTTGCAGAGCACCTCAGTCAGATGATGGCTGAGCCTGGCATACTATCAACATAGACAGCACCCTGCACATCCTTGTGCATGTGTACTCCACAGGCAGCATATGGATCTCAACAGCAGGTAGGGATCAGAGAAGCCAGCTTGACTCAGGGCCTGGACCAGGGGTTAAAAAACTAGAAGCTCTCAGCATATATCCTGGCTTTGTGGGATCAAAACAAAACACATGATTCTACTTCTCCTCTGAAGGAAACAATAGGGGTGGAGCAAACACAGGCAGAAAAAATGTCTGAGAGACCTAAAAATATCTAACTGGGCTCATGAGTGAAGGATTTTCCTCTCTTAAAGTCATTTGGTGAAAGTGAGAAGAGGTGACTGATTCTTCAAAAACAAAAACTGTTATTCTAAGCTTCAAAAAAACCCAAAAAATCAAGAAAATATTACACAACTGAAGGAACAAAATAAAGCCCCAATGGCTGACCTCAAAGAAATAGAAATTGAAGAATTGCCTAAAATATAATTCAGTTATCTTAAAGAAGCTCAGTGAGCTACAAGGAAACACAGACAATTTTTAAAAATCAGGAAAACAACAGATGAACAAAATTAGAAGTTCAACAAAGAGGTAGAAACAAACAAACAAAAAAACTAAAACAGGCAGAAATCCTGGAGCTGAACAACACAATGTCTGAAATGAAAATTTTAACCACCCTTCAGCAATACACCCAATCAAGCAGAAGAAAGCATCAGCAAATAGTAAAACAGATCATTTGAAATTAGCCAGTTAGGGAATGAAAGAATGAAGCAAGTCTGCAGGATTTATAGGACGCATCAAGCAAACCAATATACCCAATATGGAAGTCTTAAATGGAGCAAAGAAAGAGAAAAAGACAGAAGTCTTACTTCAAGAAAACTTTCCAAATTAGGGAAAGGAAATGAATATCCAAATCCATGAATTCCAAAGAACTACAAATAGTGGAAGCATAAAGAATCTCTAGGCTAGGCATGGTGGTTCAAGCCTATAACACTAGCTACTTGGAGGCACAGATCAGAAAGGTCGCAATTCAAGGCTGACCTGGGCAAAAACTTCATGAGACCCCATTTCAGTCAGTAAAAGCTGGGCGTGGTGGTGTATGCCTACACAGCTACACAGAAAACATAAATAGGAGGATTGAAGTCTGGGCTACCCTAGGCATAAGTGCAAGACCGAATTCGAAAAATAACCACACACAAAGAACTGGAGGTGGCAGCTTAATTCGGATGCATGGGGCTGCGGGCTGTGAGAGCCGCCCTGAGCCTTGACAGGCTTGTGTTCATAAGCCAGGCCATCATAGCCACTGTCAGAGTCACCTTCACTTCACCTCAGGCCGCCACCGAGCAGTCAGACCACTGGGCGCCGCTGTGGGAGCTCCAAGTGAGCCAGGGAGGGGGCTGCACACCTTTGTGCACTGAGGTGGAAAAAACTAAAGGTGTACAAAGAAGTGAATGCACTGTTAGGATACTAAGGCTCCATTATGCTTACGATAAAATATGCAGAAGAGCTCTATGGAAGATGGCAGCTAGAGGGAGGAAGCAGAAAGCATGCCTCCTAAAGTAAAATCTTGGAGAGACACTGGAGATACACCTTACAGGAAAAACCACCAAGAAGAGGCAAAAGTGTGACTCCTCCATGCCTCCAGCCTGCACATAGCATCTCCACTTCACGTTAAACAGAAAAACCAGGTGGCCCCCGTGCCACCACCAGATGTAGGTGCCCAGATGGCTTGGAAGACACAAACCACAAGGTGAGCTAAGCGGCACATGGTACTCCCACAGACAACCCTGGGCCAGATCAGCATAGCCCCCTGGACAGACTGACACCCACCTAGGAAAAAAGGAAAAAAAAAACACTGAATAATAAGCAATAACAACAAAAAAGACACATAGCAAAGAGGGTAGGGAGCCCTGAGTGCCAAAGATGGGGGGAGGGGAAATCCCTCACAAGCCAGCCAGAGAAGGCAGGAGCAGCAGCACACGCCCAGCAACCAGGAGTGGGAAAGTTTGTAAAAGTGGCAATGGGAGGAAAACTCCACAGGAGTGGGGAACTGTAAATAAACACGCAGGCCTGAGAAAGCTGGTGCAGTGTCACCTCCCCCAGTGTGCTTGGAAAGGGGAAACCTTGTAGCAGTGGCTCGTGCACAGGAGAACTCTAAGTAAACAAAGCCTGCAGGGCTAGGTGAGTGTTGAGCTCACTCCTGAGATCTGCATAAATAAAGCTTCCAACAACAGCAGACTGACAGCAGTGGGCAGGTGAGAGGAAGCCTCAGATAGCCATTCATAGACCTGTCTCCAGACTCTTTTTCTCTCTCTTCCTTTGATGAGACAACAACCAAACTACACCTGCATGCTGCAAAACTTACTGCAACTGGATGCATTTGAACTTGGGACACTTTGTGCTGTTTTTCTTGTTTTCTGTTGTTTTGTTTTGGTTTGGTTTTTTTTTTAGTTTTTTTCCCCTTTGATGAGATGACAGAACTACTTCTGAGACACCATCTCCAGGATTGGAGGCTGACGGACTAACACCAAAATTATTAAGACTGAAACTTTATTACATTTGTTTGAACTTGGAGATTTTTTTTCATTTATTTATTATTTTTTCAATCTTCTGTCTCTCTAATGCCTATTCAGCTTACTTTTGATTAGTACACTATCTCTCCCTGTTTATATCTTTGAAACTTTGGTTTGTTTGTTTCTTTGTTTTGTTTTTTTCTACTTCTTTGTTTATTTGTTTTTCCCTTTTTCTTTAATTTCTTTCTTACCATCTCCTCTCACCCTTCCATTCTAAATATCACCATTGTTATTCTTACAAGCTAGAAAATACTTAATTGCACACAGTACAGGGACAATAACAACACCAAGGCCATGACAGGAAGACAGAAAACACAGGGAAACCAGTTTCCCCACAGCAAAAAATTAGTACAGGAACAAGAGGGAAATGAATAAAACAGATATTCAGACCCAGACTCCAACAAAATGAAGATAAACTATGCCAAAGAACCCAATGAAGCCCACAAGAATAATCTAAAAGAAGAAATACTACAGGTAATCAATGAGAATTTTATAGAGATGATACTGGATATGGTCAATCAAAATGTACAGGAGACACTCAAGAAATTCCAAGACAACAAAAATAGAGAATTTGAAAAAGCAAAAGAAGAAATAAAAAAGAAGCACTGTATAAACACCAAAGTGAAACAAAGAACACGATTAATAAACAGATAAATGAACTCAGGACAAAAATAGACAACATTAAAGAGGAAACAACTCAGGATATGGAAAACCTCAGAAAAAAGAATAAAACAGAATTGCAAAACAAAATGAAAGGCCAATCCAGCAGAATAGAACAAACAGAAGACAAATCTCAGAACTCGAAGATGAAATGGTAATTAAAGAAAAAACCGAAGAACTATTAGTTAAACAACTCAAGACCTGTGAAAAGAAAATGCAAGAACTCACTGACTCCATCAAAAGAACAAACCTGAGAATCATGGGCAAGGAAAAAGGAGAAGAGGTGCATGCAAAGGGAATGCATAACATATTCAACAAAATAATAACAGAAAATTTCCCAAATCTAGAGACATCTATTCCCATACAGATGCAAGAGGCTTCCAGAACACCAAACAGACCAGACCAAAATAGATCTACCCCATAGCATATTATCATTAAAACAACAAATACAGAGACCCAAGAAAGAATACTGAAGGGTGTAAGAGAGAAAAAACAAATAACATACAAAGGTAAACTCATCAAAATCACAGCAGACTTCTCAACAGAAACATTAAAAGCAAGAAGAGCTTGGGGTGCGATCTTCCAGGCAATGAATGAAAATAACTTCAACCCCAGGATACTCTACCCAGCAAAACTATCATTCAAAATAGATGGAGCAATAAAAGTCTTCCATGATAAGCAGAAACTAAAACAATATGTGACCACAAAGCCACTACTACAAAAGATTCTTCAAGGGATTCTGCACACAGAAAGTGAAACCCAACATAACCATGAAAGGACAGGCAGCACCAAACTACAGGAAAAGAAAAAGCAAGAAAGTAAAGAGTAACCTCAACTTAGGTACACACAATCAAACCTTCAAACAACTAAGACAACTAAATGACAAGAATCACCACATACCTCTCAGTGCTAACACTTAATGTTAATGGACTTAATTCCCCCATCAAAAGGCACCATTTGATGAAATAGATTAAAAAAGAAGATCCAACAATTTGTGGCTTGCAGGAGACCCATCTCACCGACAGAAATAAGCATAGGTTTAGGATGAAAGGCTGGAAGAAGATTTACCAAGCCAATGGCCCCCGAAAACAGGCAGGAATATCTCTGACAAGGTAGACTTCAAACCTACATTGATCAAACGAGATAAAGAAGAATATTCTATACTAATAAAAGGGGAAATACACCAAAAGGAAATAACAATTATCAACTTATATGCACCCAATGTCAAAACACCCAATTTCATTAAACATACCCTGAAGGACCTAAAAGCATATATTAACTCCAACACAGTGGTTGTGGGAGACTTTAACACACCATTATCATCAATAGATATGTCACTCAAACAAAAAATCAATAAAGAAATCCTAGATCTAAAATATATAATAGATCAAATGGACCTACTTGATGTCTACAGAACATTTTATTCAACTTCTACACAATGTACATTCTTTTCAGCAGCCCATGGAACCTTCTCCAAAATAGATCATATCCTAGGGCACAAAGCAAGCCTCCGCAAATATAAGAAAATAGAAATTATATCGTGCATACTGTCTGATCACAATGCAGTAAAAGTAGAACTCAACAACAAAAGTAAAGACAAAAAACATGCAAACAGCTGGAAACTAAATAACTTATTGCTTAATGAACAATGGATCATTGATGATATAAAAGAGGAAATTAAAAAGTTCCTGGAAGACAATGAAAATGAAAACAAAACCTACTGGAACCTATGGGACACAGTAAAAGCAGTCCCGAGAGGAAAGTTTATAGCCATGAGTGCATATATTAAGAAGACTGAAAAATCTCAAATCAATGACCTAATGATACATCTCAAACTCCTAGAAAAACAAGAACAAGCAAATCTCAAAACAAATAGAAGGACAGAAATAATAAAAATAAGACCTGACATCCATGAAATAGAAACCAAAAAAAAAAAAATAAAGAATTAATGAAACAAAAAGTTGGTTCTTTGAAAAAATAAACAAGACCGATAGACCCCTGGCAAACCTGACTTAAATGAGGAGAGAAAAAACCCAAATTAGTAGAATCAGGAATGCAAAAGGGGAGATAACAACAAACACCATCAAAGTCCAGGAAATCATCAGAGACTACTTTGACAACCTATATTCAAGTAAATTAAAAAATCTTAAAGAAATGGACAGATTTCTAGATACATATGATCATCCAAAACTGAACCAAGAGGATATTAATAAACTGAATACATCTATAACACAAAATGAAATTGAAGCAGCCATCAAGAGTCTCCCAGAAAAGAAAAGTCCAGGACCTGACGGATTCTCTGCTGAATTCAATCAGACCTTTAAAGAAGAACTGACAGCAACCCTCCTTAAACTGTTCCAAGAAATAGAACACACACATTTCATGAAGCCAGTGTTACATTTATCCCAAAACCAGACAAAGACACCTCCAAAAAGGAGAACTATACGCCGATTTCCTTAATGATGCAAAAATCCTCAATAAAATAATGGCAAACCGAATTCAACAACACAACAAAAGTTCATTCACCACGACCAAGTAGGCTTCATCCAAGGAATGCAGGGGTGGTTCAACTTACAAAAATCAATAAATGTAATAAACCACATTAACAGAAGCAAAGACAAAAACCACTTGATCATCTCAGTAGATGCAGAAAAAGCCTTTGATAAGATCCAACACCATTTCATGATAAACGCTCTAAGAAAACTAGGAATAGAAGGAAAGTACCTCAACATTATAAAAGCTATATATGACAAACCTACAGCCAGCATTACACTTAATGAAGAAAAACTGAAACCATTCCTTCTAAAATCAGGAATGAGACAAGGATGCCCACTATCTCAACTCCTATTCAACATAGTACTGGAATTCCTAGCCAGAGCAAGTAGGCAAGAAGAAGGAATAAAAGGAATACAAATATGTAAAGAAACTGTCAAAATATCCCTATTTCCAGAACATGATCCTATGCCTTAAAGACCCAAAAAACTCTACTCAGAAGCTCCTAGACACCATCAATAGCTATAGCAAGAAGCAGGATATAAAATCAACAAAGAAAAATCATTGAAATTTCTATACACTAATAATGAACAAACTAAGAAAGACTATACGAAAACAATTCCATTTACAATAGCCTCAAAAAATAAATCAAATACCTAGGTGTAAACCTAACAAAGGATGTGAATGACATCTACAAGGAAAACTATAAACTTCTGAAGAAAGAGATTGAGGAAGACTATAGAAAGTGGAGAGATCTCCCATGCTCATGGATTGGTAGAATCAACATAGTAAAAATGGCTATACTCCCAAAAACAACTACATATTTAATGCAATTCCCATCAAAATCCCAATGACATTCATCAAAGATCTTGAAAAATCTACCGTTAAATTTATATGGAACACAAGAGGCCACGAATAGCCAAGGCAATACTCAGTCAAAAGAACAATGAAGGAGGTATCACGATACCTGACTTCAAACTATATTACAAAGCAATAACAATAAAAACAGCATGATACGGGCACAAAAACAGACATGAAGACCAGTGGAACAGAAGAGAGGACCCGAATATGAAGCCACACAACTATAACCAACTTATCTTTGACAAAGGCACTAAAAGTATACAATGGAGAAAAGACAGCCTCTTCAACAAAAACTTCTGTGAAAACTGGTTAGCAGTCTGCAAAAAACTGAAACTAGATCAATGTTTATCACCCTATACCAGTATTAACTCAAAATGAATCAAGGACTTTAATATCAGACCAGAAACTCTAAAGTTGATACAGGAAAGAATAGGAAATACTCTGGAATTAATAGGTATAGGTAAGAACTTTCTCAATGGAACCCCAGCAGCACAGCAACTAAGAGATAGCATAGATAAATGGGACTTCATAAAACTAAAAAGCTTCTGCTCAACAAAAGAAATGGTCTCTAAACTGAAGAGAACACCCACAGAGTGGGAGAAAATATTTGCTAGCTACACATCAGACAAAGGACTGATAACCAGAATATATAGGGAACTTAAAAAATTAAATTCTCCCAAAATTAATGAACCAGTAAAGAAATGGGCAAGTGAACTAAACAGAACTTTCTCAAAAGAAGAAATTCAAATGGCCAAAAAACTCATGAAAAAATGCTCACCATCTCTAGCAATAAAGGAAATGCAAATTAAAACCACACTAATAATCCACCTCACCCCTGTTAGAATAGCCATCATCAGCAACACTACTAACAACAGGTGTTGGCAAGGATGCAGGGAAAAAGGAACCCTCTTACACTGCTGATGGGATGTAAACTAGTACAACCACTCTGGAAAAAAATTTGGAGGCTACTTAAAAGCTAGACGTTGATCTACCATTTGATCCAGCAATACCACTGTTGGGGATATACCCAAAAGACTGTGACACAGGTTACTCCAGAGGTACCTGCACACCCATGTTTATTGCGGCACTATTCACAATAGCCAAGTTATGGAAACAGCCAAGATGCCCCCCTACTGACGAATGAATCAAGAAAATGTGGTATCTATACACAATGGAATTTTATGCCACCATGAAGAAGAATGAAATGTTACCATTTGCTGGTAAATGGATGGAATTGGAGAACATCATTCTGAGTGAGGTTAGCCTGGCCCAAAAGACCAAAAATTGTATGTTCTCCCTCAAATGCGGACATTAGATCAAGGGCAAACACAACAAGGGGATTGATCTTTGATCTCAAGATAAAAGCGAAAGCACACAAGGGAGGGGTGAGGATAGGTAAGACACCTAAAAAATTAGCTAGCATTTGTTGCCCTTAACACAGAGAAACTAAAGCAGATACCTTAAAAGCAACTGAGGCCAATAGGAGAAGGGGACTAGGAACTAGAGAAAAGGTGAGATCAAAAAGAATTAACCTAGAAGGTAACACCCATGCACAGGAAATCAATGTGAGTCAACTCCCTGTATAGCTATCCTTATCTCAACCAGCAAAAACCCTTGTTCCTTCCTATTATTGCTTATACTCTCTCTTCAACAAAATTAGAGATAAGGGCAAAATAGTTTCTGCTGGGTATTGAGGGGTTAGGGGACAGGGGGGCAGAGTGGGTGGTAAGGGAGGGCGTGGGGGCAGGGGGGAGAAATGACCCAAGCATTGTATGCACATATGAATAATAAAACAATAAAAATTTTAAAAAAGAAAGAATGTGACTCAGGTTACTCCAGAGGCACCTGCACACCCATGTTTATTGCAGCACTATTCACAATAGCCAAGTTATGGAAACAGCCAAGATGCCCCACCACTGACGAATGGATTAGGAAAATGTGGTATCTATACACAATGGAATTTTATGCAGCCATGAAGAAGAGCGAAATGTTATCATTCGCTGGTAAATGGATGGAATGGAGAACATCATTCTGAGTGAGGTTAGCCTGGCCAAAAAGACCAAAAATTGTATGTTCTCCCTCATATGTGGACATTAGATCAAGGGCAAACACAACAATGGGATTGGACTTTGAGCACATGATAAAAACGAGAGCACACAAGGGAGGGGTGAGGATAGGTAAGACACCTAAAAAACTAGATAGCATTTGTTGCCCTTAACGCAGAGAAACTAAAGCAGATACCTTAAAAGCAACTGAGGCCAATAGGAAAAGGGGACCAGAAACTAGAGAAAATGTTAAATCAAGAAGAATTAACCTAGAAGGTAACACACACGCATAGGAAATCAATGCAAGTCAACTCCCTGTATAGCTATCCTTATCTCAACTAGAAAAAACCCTTGTTCCTTCCTATTATTGCTCATACTCTCTCTTCAACAAAATTAGAGATAAGGGTAAAATAGTTTCTGTCGGATATCGAGAGGTTGGGGGAGAGAGGGAGGGGATGAGGGGGTGGGGGGGAAGAAATGACCCAAACATTGTATGCAAATATGAATTAAAAAATAAAAATAAATTTAAAAAAATTAAAAAACAAAAACAAAAGACTGGAGGCATGGCTCAAGGGGCAGAGTGCCTGCTCAGCAAGGACAAGGTTCTGAGATCAAACCCCAGTGCTGCCAAAGCTAAAAAAGGCATATACAAAGGAATCTTCATAAAGCTATCAGTAGATTCTCTGCAGGAATTTTGCAAGCCAGGAAAGAAAGACTAGAATGATTTACATTCAAAGTGCTGAGATGGAGAAACAAAATTACCAACCAAAACTCCTATACCAGGTAAATCTGTTCTTCAGAAATAAACAAGAGAGCTGAATACCTTGCCAGACAAACAAAACTAAGGAAGTACATCATTGTTAGATCTGCCTGACGAGAAATGCTAAGGGGAGCTCTCCAAGTTGAAATGAAAGGATGCTAATCAGTAACACAAAATGTGCTGTTATAAAACTCACAGATGATGGTAATAGTGAAATTCAGAATATTCTAATGAAATTGTAGTATGTAAATCACTTTTAAATCAAGTATAAACCCAGGTGTGGTGGTGTTCACCTGTAATCCCAGCACTCAGGAGGGTAAGGCATGAGGATCATGAGTTCAAAGCCAGCCTGGGCTAAATAGTGAGATACTTGGTCTCAAAAAAAAAAAGAAGAAAAGAAAGGGTATAGAAGGGTGAATATGGTGGAAATATTATGTACTAATGTATGCAAATGGAAAAATAAGAACTGTTAAAACTGTCCTAACAACTCAGGAGGGGAAGATTAGGATCACAGTTCAAGGCCAACCCAGGTGAAAAGTACATGAGACCTCAATAACCAATAAAAAATGTGGTGGCACATGCTGTCATCCTAATTACACAAGAAGTATAAGTAGGAGGGTCACGGTCCATGTCAGCCCAAGCATAAACATGAGAGCCTATTTGAAAAATATCTAAATAGCAAAAAGGCTGGGGTAAAGCACCTGCTTTTTAGCATGCACAAGACCCTGAGACCAAACCCCAATGCTTCAAAAAAACAATAATGGTAACCTTAATAACCTAAAGCACAACATACCAAAACATATGGATGTGGCAAAAAGTTCTAAGACAGATGATTAGAGCGATAAATGCCTAAAGCTGACAAAAGAAAGATCTCAAATAAACAATCCACTCTTATATCAAGGAACAAAAAAAAATAACTAAGCTCAAAATCTGCAGGAGATAGTAAGTAATAAACATTAGAGCAGAAATAGAAACTAGAAAAACAATAGAAAAGATCAACAAAACCAACAGAATTTTTTAAAGATAGTATTGAAAAAGTGGCTAGACTAAGAAAAAAGAGAAAATCAAATATATAAAAATATAAATGAAAGAGTAGACATTGCAAGTGATATCAAAGAAATACAAAGTATCATAAAAGACTACTTGAAAAATTATTTATCAACAAATCGGTAACCTAGAATAAATAAGTTAACTCCTAGAAATATAGTAACTACCAAAACACTGGTAGAAAGACATTGGTCTGGGCAAAGATTTTTTTATTTTTGGATGAAACACCAAAAGTAATAGGCAACAAAAGCAAACATAGCAAACTGAATTACATCAAACTAAAAAGCTTTTTCACTGAGCTTTTGCTGAGTGAAGAGACAATCTATAAAATGGAAGAACACATTTGCAAACCACACATCTCCATAGGCATTCATATAAGAAAAGTATTTTAAGAAAAGTCAACACAACAGCAAAAAATAAACAACCTGATTAAAATGAGCAAAGACTTTAAAAGACAGTTCTCAAAAGAAAACATAAAAATGGCCAATATATAAGGACTGGTGGAGTGCCTCAAGTGGTAGAGCTCCTGCTTAGCAAGCATGAGACCCTGATTTCAAACCCCTGTACCCCACTACTGCCAAACAAATAAAATAAAAATGACCAATATATAAATGAAAAAAAATACTTAATATCTTTAATCATCAGGGGAGTGTAAATTAAAACCTCTGTGAGGTTTAACCTGTTAAGATGTCTCTAATCAAAAAAAAAAAAAAAAAAAACAAGAGATAACAAAAGTTAGTAGTAATGGAGGGAATGTAAGTTAGGATACCCATTATGGAAAACAGTATGGAATTTCCTAAACATTTTTAAACTGTCATATAATCTGGCAATTCCATTTCTAGGTATACATCCAAATAAAATGAAATCAAATCTCAATGAGATATTTGCACTCCCAAATTCATTGCAGCATTATATATACGATCAAAATATAGAAATTATCATTGATAAGAGAATGGATAAAGAAAATATGGTGTATGTATACATGTTGGAATAATACTGAACCTTAAAAAAAGAATAAAACCCTGACATTTGGGACAATGTGGTTGAACCTGGAGGATGTTATGCCAGTATATATGACACATGTTACATTACAGATGAGAATGAAAGAGAGAAGACTCTTCTGTTATCCTGCCTTATTTAGCTTTTGATTTTGAACCCATTGTTGTATTTATTATTTAAATTCTTCTTGTTTCCAAAATAGAGACCATCTGAAACAACTCAACTTAAAGGAAGTATAAGACCTTCACTCAAGTAGTAGACAAAACATTCTGTTTAAGGTAAACAACCACTAAGTAAAAATGAACAGCCTCACAACAGCAGGTTAAAAATATGTGCTATGATTTGGGTAAACAGGCACCAAAAGCCTATGTGCTGAAGGCTTGGTCACCAGCCTAAGGTGTTATAGGGAGGTAATAAAATCCTCAAGAGATGAGGCCTACTGGGAAGACTTTAGGTCACTGGGGATGTGTCCTTGAAAGAAACCTTGGAACCCTGACCCTTTCTTCTCTTTATCATCACAAGGTAAAAAAGTCTCCTTTGCTATGCTCTCCTGTCATAATGACCTGACTCATTACAGTCCCAAAAGCAACAGGCAGCCAACCATGAACTGTGATCCAAATAAACCCTTCCTCTGTTAAGTTGATTATCCCAGGTGTTTTGTTACAGTAATAGAAAGTTGACTAACACAATTTAATAGGCTTAAGAACAGCAAATTTTCTCTATGTCTTGAAATGGGAAAAAAATATGTATTCCATGGTTTTGCTCCTTAAAGGAGAACAGTTTTATAGTTAAATAACTATAAAAGATCCATTTCTTAGTAAATTATAAAAATCTTCCCTTTACTCCTCTTGTTCTCTTTCAATACTGCTTTGAATCGCAAATTCCAGCACAATTTTTTCTTTGTTCTAGCCCTACATCCTCTTTAAATTGTATTTTAAAAAAAAATCTCACAGCACTCAAATTGATAGTTCTCTCCCAGTTGTATTTATGTGACAGAAGTGACAGGCTTCAGACTGCCAACAGGTTCGTTGCTAATTCACAGATTCAAATGTCATTATGTGAGCTTCCTGCCACAGAACCCTAGGTGAGGGTTAGTAGATGTCACCACAAAAAATGAAAAACTTAACGATTACTATGTCTCAATCCTTGTTAGCATGAAAACATAATTAGGTACTTTATGTTTTTCAGAAGAGAAGGTCATGCCTGTCAGAACACCTATTGGATTGAAGTCTTGTTGTCCCCATCTATCAATAGGAAAGCATCAATTTACTTGAATGGCCTTTGTCAACATTGGTTTGTGAACATGCTGCATGAAATAATAATGGTTAGTTTTAAATTAATGATAATAACAGTAACTGTTCATTGAGTGTCTGCTATTCTAAGTGCAAGCACTTTGCCAACAGTGTATTATTTAATTCTTACAACAAACCTGCATATGATCCCTGTTTTATTAATGAGAAGCCAAAGTTGATAAAGATTAAGTAACTTGCCTCATTCAAGCTACTTACAAGACAAATTTCCCATGCCACACAGATTATGGAAGAACATAATGAGAGATGTCCTCAGAGAAATGTTACCACCGTAAAGATGAGCCACGCTAATATACGGCTTTGGTGATCATGCTACCAATGCTCTAAAAATAAAAATTTATCCTGGGGAAATGATTCTATAAAAAGCAAAAGTAGCTTAGTACGCTGGCCAACTCAGCTCTTCCTATAAGAACTCTCCTATAAGACTACCTGATTCACATGGACCCAGAGGTAATCACAGATTCCCTGTGTGATGGTGACTTATATGTGCCAGTTTTAGGTACCATGACTGAGTCATAGATGCCCAGATATATGGTTAAGCTTTATGTCTAAGTGTGTCCATGGGTATGTTTCCAGAGGAGATAATCACTTGCACTAGGGGAAAGTAAATTAGTAAACAGATAGCCCTTCCTAATAAAGGTGGGCCTTGTTCAATCAATTGAAGACCTGAAAAGAACAAAAAGGAGAATCCTCTTACCCTGTCTGACTACTTGACCTGGAACATTAGTCTTCTGCCCTTGGACCATCAGTTCTCATGGTTCTCAAGCTTTTAGACTCACACAGAAACTATACCACCAGGTCATCTGGGGCTCCTGTTTGCATACAGTGGTAGATAATGAGATTTCCTGGCTTCCATAATTATGTCTTCTTATTTCTCTGAAGAACCCTGACTAATGCACCCTGGCTCTAGATTGTTGGTCCATGAGCGATGACACATGATAAACAAATCCCATATCCTTTTCCAGGAAATTTCAATCTGAGATTAAGAGAATTCAGGGTGACCCAATCTATGAAAATTCTGGTGCTGTCCTGTGGAGTCACCATGGTTTTCACCATGTAGCCTGGATGCAGATAAATTCTGTTTGCAAAGAGAAATGAGATGCTTTGACGCAAGAGGGAGGTGGGCGAGGTCTCAAAAGCCAGTGACCATCAGTTTCTGCTTACAATTCATTCCTGAGGGCCAGCTGCCTCTCTGTTCTATGCTCTCTGAGATCAATCTATGTGCTTTAAAAATAAATCCTCCACTACATACTGAAGAAAGTTCTTGCATTTTCCTTCACCATGAAATCAAAAGAGCACAAACGATTCAGGCGGAGTATCCTAGTGATCCAGTCTAAGGAACACATGAACCCTGGGGAGGCTAGAGAGCTTAATAATGAACACAGCCCTCAGTCTTTTTCCTCCTCCCAAGTACAAGTAATCTCTGATTTTAGTCTGAAAGAAACTGGAAAACTGTGCTAAAGTAAGTCCCACGCAAGAATCTGAAGAGTCAGCATTCTATATTCAAGAATGTCTACCATGTCCTGGAGCTGCCAGCCATGAAGAGGTCAGAGATTATGTTTTTGATGTGATGATTAAAGGCAGACTGATAAAGTGGGAACCTTCAAGTGGGCCTTCCCACAGCATGTGGTTGAAGGCCTAATAGTAAAAATTCAATATTAGGTGCTTCCTTAATACCTCGGAAAATTGGGAGGGCTTTGAAAGGCCTAGTCACAATTTCCCCTCCCCATCTCTTCATGGATTAGGACCCACATCCAAACAACTTTCACTGTCAAATGGACCAGGTACAGTTCTTCCTTATCCCTGAGTAGGGAATGGAGCTTCTCAGTTCCCTGCCAACCCATGGAATCTTTTAAACAAACTAAACACATCTCCCCAGAGAAATCAGGGACAAGCCTATTCTCTTGATACTACAAAATCTGCCTCCACAGCCCTGGCTGGTCATTCTGTTCCCAAGTTCAACCCACAATATCCTTGTGTGTCACGGGGACTTCTTCCTCACAGGCCATGAGTGTATGTGAAGAATAATAAACTGCCTTGGGTCTCATCTGTCCAATGTTGTCCTGTGTTTGCCCACCGCCCTAACCCTTAAGTGGTTCTCCACTGGGGCAAATAGAAAGCAATTCAAACAAAGCAGCAAGAAGTCTGCCAGGGGGAGGACCTGTGTAGGTGGCATGTGCCTATGCCTATGTCCCCTAAGAGCCTTCTCAGTAAGGGAATGTTTCCTAAGCTCCTGTGGAGACATGTGAAATTTCACTGCAAGAGCAATGGGGCATAACTGAACCTGCTCCCAGTTATTATACCACCTGCTGGGGCCTTGTACAAAATGATTCATTAAGAATGACAGAGTCCAGCATCAAATGGTTTCTACACCATTAACTTCAGAATAACCCATGTAGAAGAAACGAAAACCAACTTACACTGAGGTTCTGATGTTAACTTCCGATCCATATTTATTAAAAAACAAAAACCTCAACATGCTTAGCTAAATGAGACCAGCCAAATTGCTTTTACTCTAATTACTGCCACACAGGTGTCTTTTTCTTTTTCCATTGCCCCAGCTCTGATGATCCTCTTCAATGGGTTCTTGACTCATTCTACGTGTGTTCATCTGTAAAATGGAAAAAAATAATAATAACATCTACTGTGCACATTTACAATAATGTCTGTAGAGTACTCAGAGCAACTTCAACATGCACAAGTTCTTAGTAAGAATTAGGTCAAAGTTCAAATTTAAAAAAAACAAAAAAGTGGAACCTTGACCACTCCTGATCTTTCCAGAGAATTTACTCAACTAAACCTTCAGAGTTATCATCAATTCAGAAAGATGTGAATAACTCAGATGAGTCAATCAGAGGACAAGTTTACATAATGAGTGATTAAAAGCCTTAAAATGTGCAGAACTGACAATCTTTCCAAATAGCATGAAAGAAGGAGAAAGAATGGCATAGGCTGGGCCTGCCAGCTAAGTATTTGAGAACAAGGACTTGATCTTGGTCTTAGTGGTGCATAAAATTGTTAGAAAAGAGGGAATGGTGTTACATATGAAATGAATCTCTAATAATTTCTCAGTAAGCACAGGCTTATGATCATGGAAAAACTGTAATTGACAAAATATCATAACTCATTTATTTTTCTATATTAAACATATTTATCTGTTACCTCTAACGAAAGATTACACCCTCCAGAAGTGACTTTGCTTGAGAATTTATCACTGCTTCTTCTATATTACTACTTCTATGTGGCCCACAGACTCCACTGTGTAACATATCTGTGTCCCAAGCTTGAATCTCAGTCCACAACTTATGTGTCAAATGAATATAACTGTTTTTTTACTTTTTGTATGACTCACTTCCAGCTTAAGATAGCATAATCTCCAAAGCGCTTATGAAGTGTCAAAGCAACACATGAGGTGGAGTCACGTTCTCAAAGTCATCTACCCATGCAAGCATGGATGTCTATCACCTTACCTCACCCTAGAATTTCAGTCTGAGTTCCCCTTTGGTCACCCCAGACCCTGTCCAGATGGTCTTCAGGCTCAAGGCCTGTCTCTACTATTTGCCTCCTGAAATCATCCCACTGGTAACAGAACACACTTCCATTTCTTCTCTAAGATTCACACTTAGGTTCACGCTTGTCCTGCCCAGGACAATACTGGGTAGAAGCACCCTGGCATCCTGTCTCTAGAATATACTAGTATCAGTGTTCTCTTCTCTTCTCCAACTCTCTCCCTCAAGGCAAAGTACTTCTTTTCTAGTCTAAGGGATGGGTAAGGTCCAAGGACAGTTATTCATTTTTGCCTCCCCAGAGTTTTTCCTAGCTCATGAGTCCTTTTCTGTTTCTTACGCATCCTCTCCATGTGTCCCACCTCTTTACCTCCTCCCACTGCAATTCTTTCAGTCTCCATACCCTCACACCCACCTATGTGTTCATGGGATTTGAAATGTGCTTCTTTCCTTTTTTAACTCTCAAGATAATCACATAGGTTTACAAAGACAAGAAGAATAAATTACATGCTGCCTAGGCAAGTGTGGTTGCTGGAGCAGCATCAGCCTTGGAAGAAATTGTTAGAAATGAAAATTCTCAGGCCCATGCAAGACCTCAGAAAGCCTAGAGGCGACTAACAGTTAGTCATCTGTGCTTCCACAAGCATTCTGTGTGATCCTGATGCACACTCGAGTTTGACAACCAGAGAGTCATACATGAGAAAGCAACAAGGTCAGTGAGCTGTGTGAATGGACAAGAAGATAGTGCCAGATCATGGCACTATCTCTCAATTGCTGAGTTTGTCTAGAGGCATGTCATTTATTCTTTCTGTGATCCTTCTTTATTTTTTCCAGTCTAAAAAACAGTGATTAACAATATTACAAACCTCACATGGACTACCATAAGAATGAAGTGCATGCATGTGCACAGAAGGCTTTCATGATTGTTAAAATGCCACAGAATTACAAGGCAGGCAGGCAGCTTTCAAGAAGCCAGCAGCAGTAGCAGGAGAACAGCTTGGTTGGAGGGTCGGGCACATTCTGAATAGCCCTCTGAGGGCCTGAACAGCTGTTGGGACCAGCCCCACATCTCAACAAATTCAACAGCCATTTGTCTGCCCTTGCCAGCACACACTGGAGCCTCTTTCCTCCTTTGCCTGTAGCCTCCTGGGACTGAGCTCCAAGAGCAGGCGGCCATTTGTGCCCAATGTCCTCCCTGCATTGTGACTACAGATGGTGATGATTTACAAAGGGCATGCTTTAAAGATGTCTGGTTTGGCTGTTTCTCATGGAACTGTCATTTCAAATGCACTGGCTTTGAAAGAGGAAAGAGGGAGTAGGGGGAGACAAATGAAAAGAGGGCTCGATTGACTCTCCACAATCTGCAGGCTTCCTCTTCATGTCTCAGCATGGCTTCCTCTGAGGCTTGTCACTGCTGGTCAAAAATGAAGGGGTAATAAGGTCACAGACTAAGCAGGGTCTATGATCTGGGGAGGAGGCTTGATTCAGATGCAGGCAAGCAGTTTGCTCATGCTCTTGCCTGTTTACAGAACAAAAGTGTCCAACACATCCAAGCATCCCTGAGCTCTGCTGGGAATGGCTGCCAGAGGTCTCCGTGGAGGGGAAGGACCACAGCACATGAATATCAAAGAGTCCTCCCTCCTCTGTAGATGGACTATTATGGCTTAACCTCATCTCCTAGAATCTGGATTGGCCTTTGAGGCTGAGGGCTGAGTGCTGAAAAACAAACCTGACAAACCTAAAATCTATAATACAGCATGGCCATAATGGATCCAGCAGATTTCCCTGGTATTTTAAGTATCCCAGATAGAAGGCAGATTTCTCTCATGACCTGTATCTATCATAGTAATAATGTTTTCAAGATTTTCTGGTGAAGAAAGAGAGCAAACCAAGAAGACTTCCTTGTTGTGGGTTTTTTTTTTTTCAACTCTAAAAGCTGGGAGAAGTGATGCTAAATTACCAAAGGGGCAAAAATGTCTGCAAAGATATAGTTTATTCTACAAACTCAGACCAGCTGACCTCCAAAATCATTTCCAATTCTGAAACTCAAGCATCCCAGCAATTCTTTTGGCTAGAAAATATAGACTACAGTCTTCAGACACACAGAGCACTACTCCAAGCACACAATTTTGGAAGGTATTTCTATCTAATGCCTAAAATTAGTCCCTGGTGTTTAAGCCTTTCTTTCATCTAAATAATGTGGCCTGGTCTACATTCCACAAGCACAAATTAAAATGGAATTATGCTTTTAGCTCCCAGGTTCTGACAAGGGGCAAGGAGAAAAAGAGAAGACACAAATGTCACCCAAATGAGAAAAGATGAGCAATTGCCTTTCTTGTGGCTCTGAACAAATTATTTAGAGCTGGTAACAATACCAAAAGAGGAGAGCAGGAGAGGGTGTGCTCCTGGCTTTATGACTCCATTCAGATGGCTTGGGAATGCTACTGACCCTGGCACTACAGCCAGGAAAGACCAAGAAATGGGAGAATAATCATGAAAATGAAGACTTGCTCAATCCCATGGTTTTATAATACAATTTCTCTCTTTGCTTCTTATTGGCACTCTCCTAAGCCTGCAGCTATGGCTTTGCACATTTTTTATTTATACAGATGCCAATTTAGCTCAGAGAAGAAAATAAACCACAGCTCTCAATTAAATGTATTCTACAAACTGGAAGTTCACATTTGGCCTAAGGTTTATTCATATTAAGCCAACGTCTGCAGTCACAGATTCTTAGCTTTTCTTTGTATTTTATTTTCATTGTAAGAGGATCAGGCTGACATATTATCTGCAATTGGAAGGGTTTTGGAATCTGTGCATACAGCAGCACAATGAAAAGTTGTAGGAACTCAGTGTTGCCTGTCTTGCAGCAATGGGACTACAAATAAAGAAACTGTACTATGCTTTTCTAAGATCTCAAGGTGGATCTGTGATAGGTATAATATAATAGCCAGTAAACTGTGAAACTCGTTAGCCTCTGTAAATATTCCCCAGAGCTCTCTCTTGTGCAGTCCTGTGTTCAGTACTCATATAAATAAAGTACAATAAGGCTTTCATTCAAGAAACTCCCCCCAACCTCCACATCCAGAATTCAGGGTCTTCTGGGAGGAGAGCAGGTGAATATGCCCTGGGAGCTGAGAGAAAAGGTCAAACACCTAAACTCATTCCTTTTTAGAGGTTTGATGTTTTTATGATAAACTAGCAATGCTTGTCATAATGTATAACATTATGACATGGATATTACGTCTTTAACATCCATCAAAAGGGTACATAGTGGAACCTATCTGCAGAAAATGCTTAGTGCTAGTTGCTCAGTTAAACACTCCAAGCATGATGAATAGACAGGCCCTTCCAGGTAAGCATCTTATTCCAAGCACACAAAGGATTCCTCCCTGCCCAGCTCACCTCCCTGATGGATTCCTCCTCTTATCTAGATGTTTGCTCCTTTTGTAAAGGCTACTAGCTCCCATTTGTGGTGTGCTTTCTTTTTCCTTGTTGTAGGACCTTTTTTCTTTTAAATTTCCTTGTCTACCCATTACCCTGAGCTCCCAAACATGCACACATACACACACACACTCGCACAAGTGCACATACACACTTACACACACACTTCACATCCTGTCTTTCCTTTCCCCCCATCTTTCACCTGAACAGGTCAGCACTCTATTACACCAGTCATTTTCCTTCTTTTTTTTTTTTGATATTTTAAAGATTTTTTAATATGAATTACCTTTTAATCCAGAAAGAAGAGAAACAGATACATGTTAAACACAGGGTCTGATTTTCTTCCACATTATACAGCTTATGCAACAAGAGGTGAGTGTAGCAAAATGAGCATTGCACATTTCTGGGCCATAGAGACAGTGGCCAGAGATATTTATACCCTTACCCCTCCCATCACTCACTGCAACAAGGGTTCTATAGGCTAAAATGAAGTGGGGTCTCCTGATATTTAGGGGATGATTTTATCCTGCTGTGGTGTTAAGAACTTGGGGTGGGACTCTGCCAGATCCTTGTGAGCTGTGGTTCAGGATGAGAGCCTGTGGAGAGGACCCATGTCCTGCTTCTGCGCTCTGTCTGGGAACAGGAGAGCACTCCTCAGTTTTAATAGAACAGTCCTCACATTCCATAGAGAGATATTTCTAATTTTGCTTTTAAATATAAGATATTAAATAAAGAATGTTTACATTTTTTGTGACCTATAGTGGAATCCAAGGCCTTGCATGGATGTTATTACTATTTTTTCATTGTTATTATTATTAATATTTATTTTTACTGGAAGTGATACTAAAGTGCATTAGGAAAAGAAGACACTTCTACTTCTTTTTTTTTAGGTGGAGTACTTCAGAAACTTCCATGTCACCCTGGGCAGGCACCATGCTAATCTCTGAATAGAAGAACACACTTTCAGTAGACTGAAAGCTGGTCATCTTCAGAGCAACAATAGGAGTGACCCAGGCAAGCACTTTTCCACTGGGCTCATCCTCAGCTTGAAGATATTCTACACCAGTCATTTTCCTGAGAAAAGCTGGGAGTGGTTGGGATCCTGAAGGCCAAAAAAAGCAATACGTATAAAAGCCTGAGAGAACAGAGACTATTTAGGGGACAACTTCAATATCCATGTAGGAAATGAGGATGACATGGATGAGGACTGAATTAATGAAGAGGGTGAGAAAGAATCAGACTCAGCAAACTTGGAGAATTTGCTCTGGTGGAATGGATGATGGCTAAGAGAGAAACAATGATTAGTCTTACATTTCTTTTTTTTTTTTTTTTTTGAGCAACTGGTGCTACTCATAGAGATGTGGAAATAGGAAGTAGGTTTGGCAAGAAGAGGTCACGTTTATTCGATAGCCACAGGCTGCCTGCCACACCTCTAAGCAGAAATGCTGTCCTGGCTCCATATATAAACATAGAGGCAGATACCTGGATCTGGGAATAATCATATATCATAACCCATTTCATTCTCTCAAGCTGATGAAGATGGACATTTATACCAAGAGCCTAATAAGTGTCAAGTAAAATGGACAAATTAAGATTTGGAGAGGCCAAAAAGTTGGCCCAATTTGAGTAAGTATCTGATTCTAACAGGGTTCATCTCTTCTTGCCAAACACTTTTAAGGTCCCTACCCTACTATGCGAGCTAAAAGATACTAGCATCCACGAGATAGCTGGAACAAAATAAATGCTGCTTAAATGTTATTTGTATTATTATTATTCACATTTGAGGAGCTAATCATCTAGTGGAGAAGACAAAGACATACATAATTATGGACATTTTTGGAAAGGTAACGTTGGAGATCACAGCAGCATTATAGCCATAGCAACCAACCCCTGGCCCCCATGAGGGGTTCTTTGTGCCTCATACCTGTCTACCTTCCTCTGTCCACTGTGCCTATAATTAGGCCAAGGTCACCCAGCTCTGCTGTGGCAGAGGTGATACTGTAACTCAGTTATATGAGTCCCTATTGGGACTTCATGCACTGGTGGCTGCTGTACTACAGCCAGACATCACATGTCCAGGAAAAGTGAAACCCAGGCAAACCTTGGCAATTTCAATTACCTGTTTTCTGTTTAGGAATATGGTATTTCTTCCCCATAAGCATGCCAGTATCTGCATGATTGCAACTTGGTGATGGAGAAATCCTTGACTTAATTCTGTCTCATTATAGCAAGGGCACCTGCACATCTGTGAATATACAAAATATAAAACACATAAAATGCAGGTAGCCATATTAGCAATATTACATGTGTGCTGTGAAATAGAAACTGCTCTGAGTACGTTTTATGTAATATCTCACTTTCTCCTCACAATAATCAGATAAGACATGTAAGAGTATGAGCCCCATTTAACACACAGTGAATGAAGACCACCTAGTGTTTTAAGTGGAAGATCCAGGAGAGCAACCAGGAGAGCAACCAGGAAAGCAACCAGGCAGTGTGACCTCAGAGCCTGTGCACTCTGGAATACTGTGTTTTACTAAATGGACTCTTCAGTGAGAAGCACTGAAGTAGCAATGAGAAGCATGACATCGACCCACATGGCTTTGGGTCCCTCTACACACAAATGTTTACATCAAAGACAGTGTCCACCCACTGTGAAAAATCCCCCAACCTGCCTACTGTTGCTCAGACTACCTTCTCCCTCTCCGTGGTCTGCAAACTCTCTTTATCCACCCGCCCCAATTTACATAATCGTTTTGTGTTTCTCTACACAGACCTGGTTGACACCATCCAGAAACCTGCATAAAATAATGGATTCTTCTTAGTGACTAAGAGCCCTTTCCATTTTGCTGTCAGTTTCAAGCTGTTAAACTGCCCACCAATCTGCTGATAAAATACAATAATGTGATTTATCTCTAAGCACAGCAGAAACATCTCAACAAATTGGATTTACTTTATCTTCTAAAAAAAAATGTTGTTTGGGGTTTTCAAAGATGTCCTTTTCACAACATTGTCCTCGTGATAAGTTGAGATGACTTTGAGAAAAAAGAAAGAACTTCATTTACACCTCCTCTCCCATCTGATACTGAGAAAGATTGGTCTTCTCAGTCCTCTCCCTGCAGCCTTTGCTGAGCTGTCAGAGGGCAGCCCTCTGTCACTTCTCCCTTCTGTTTCCATCTTAAACAGTTTCCATCCCCTAGAGGAGGGACCCAAAGACCAAGTAATGAGTCAGCCCCCCTCCCTCTAATTCTGTGTCCATCACCCTTAAAGCCAGGAGATCCATAATGACTCAGCATCTTCTTACATTTCTTCCCCGTCTTTCCCACTCCATCCTTACTCTCTTGCAGCTCAGAACCTCATCCACTTGCCAAAACCCTAATCCTTTCTTGAAAGCCCATTCAAGTCTCCCTCAAGCTTCTCTCACTTCCCATGTCCATGGCCTTAGATCAAGCTATAATCCATCCCCTTTCACCCTCAGTCTTTTCCCTGAATAGTTTCCAAACATCCTTCACTTGGCTATTTTTGGCCAATACAGTTTTATCCTTAGCTCTATCCTCAGGGTAGGATATTCTTCTGGGAGCTCTATCCCTTATTTCAGGGCAAATGTTATGGTTTGTTTGCAGGACATAAAAGGGTAGATGAAAATAGAATGACATTGGTTTTTTTTTCAGCTGATCAATACAATTTTATTTCAGTATTTACTAAAGTTTTAAATAGAATCATGTAAAATACAAACATTTCAGAAGTTAAAAGTATTAGGAAGCTCATTAGTGCTTTTAATCTTCATGCAAACAGTTCCTTTTACTAAGATAAGCAGATATATGGAATACTTTGGTTTTTTATTGTGTAAACTCTAAGAGTTATTGAAAATGAGATAGCATTCATTATACACTGCAGGGTAAGGTTTTGTCAAATTGCTGTTTTCAAATTTATACTTGTTCTTTGCATTAGCAGAATGAGTACTTTTTAAAAGTAAACCAAATGACTACCAAGAGTGAATTCCTATAACCAAGGATTGACAGCTTAACCCTAGAAAGGCAGATAAAACACTACACTAAGAAGTGTTTCTTTCTTGGTGGTGAGAGGCAGGTAATTATAACAGTGCTTTATATCTTATCCATTCACTATGGTATTATTGTGGCTGTTTATTACACAAGTTAATAAGCTTGGCTGAAATCTTTTATTTAGTTATATGCTATTTGCACTGCTTCATTTGTATAATGTACAGTCTCTTGACCAAGACTATTTTTAAACTCTACTATAACATCATTTCATACCTATTCTTAGCTGGAGACATAGTGTTTTATATGTGCTGACTTGCCTACTCTCAGGCCATGATTCTCACATTTCAATCAAAATTCCCTCCTCGGGTCCTGAACCCTAATCATTTCTACCATTTTTCTATCCCATAGATGTTGTAGTTTGTTCTTCTGTATTTGAGTTCACTTTTGGAGCCTGCCTGCCTTTGTCCTTTCCACTCCAAATCTGCCATCATCCTGAACAAATTCACCATCCTCAAGGATGGAATAACCTCTACTTACACTATTCGTACAGAGAACCCAATCCAAATCAAGATTTCTTGATCTCTAAGAGAGGTTATAATTATTCTTATTTCAAGAAATCCCCCCATGACAACATCCTGGATTTTTTTAGCTAGTATTATACTATTAGGTACCTAAATTCAATCATATCATTCTTGCTATCTTTGTGATTCCCTCCCACTAAATATCTTTATTCTTTTCCAGACCTTTCCTCTATAGTCATTTCTCTGCTCCTCTGTTAACCATGGTCTTGCCTTCTTTCACCTCCTATGTCCATGGCCTTAGATCATAAGGCCAATTATCTCAGTAGAATTCTCCCCATAGGTTCATTCTCACCTTCTCTTGCTCTTCCACTGCATTCTGTAAGCTAAAATTCTGGCCCCAAGAATAATCTACACAAGAAATGGGGAGTAAGGAGTGAAGAGGGTGGATATATTGAGCCCGATTTGACGTTACTGCATAATCACCGCAGAAGCTAAATCCTTGGTCCCTTCTAAAGGAAATGGCCCCACTCATGACTTTTGCAAATGAAATAATCCTCAGTCATGGTGTATTGTACACACTTGAGCTCTTGGACCAATACTGATAAACCCATAGTCCACAAATTCTAGGAGTCAAGCACTTAGTAGATGACCCACTAGGTAACCTAGCACCAACCATTCTCTAACAGAGTTAGTGTGTGCCCTAACTCTGGCACACACTAAGCTAATCAGACTTGTATTCTCAGGATTTAACTTGTTAGATACAGGGAAATCAAATGGCTCATAATGAGAAGTGAGAATAAAAATATTTCTGAGAAGTCTTAAAGTACACCAATGTCTGTGAGAAGACAACAGCAAGACAAAAGTGGGAAATGGAAGTTATGATGGAACAGAAACTTTAAGTAAAAGTGAACCATGAATTCTTTCTGCAGAACTAGGGTTTGAACTCAGGGCCTTATTCTTGGTAGGCAGGTGCTCTACTACTTTACCCACACCCCAGCCATTTTTGGTTTAGTTATTTTTCAGACAGGGTCTCCTGACCCTGTCTTGTTTGTTGAAATGAGGTCTCAGTAACATTTTGCCTGGGCTAGTCTCGAACCACAATCTTCCTGACCTTTGCTTCTCAAGTAGCTGGGATTACAGATGTTTGCCACCACACCCAGCCTTTGGCCCATTCATTTTCAGTCATTATTTTGTCATTTTACTTCATCTCAAATTTGGCTACTTGGTCACCAAGTCCAATCAATATTCCCTATAACTCCCTTTCTTCTCTTTCTATCTTTGCTACACCAAAGCTGCTTAGCTTTCAGGTGAACTTCGTTTAAGATTCTTCCAATTGGTGTGCTGGCCATTAATCTCATCCCCATGCCCTCCACATTGCAACTAGACTTGTTCATGGAAAACAAATCTGAATTTCCCCTTATATCCTTAAATACCTTGGTTGTCTTCTTACTGCCTTCATGACAGTAACCAACTGCTTCATGTGGAATTTGCATTGAAAAATTGAGACAGAAAATGCTCACCATATGGGAAATTCTGCTTACTTTATTATAATCTTCACCATACATCCACTATATCAATACCATAATCATTATCTTCTGCCTCCTCTTCTTCTGTGTTCTCTCCACTATAACATATACCTAATTTCTTACTTCTCAAATACAATCAACTCCTTTGTGGCACCAAGATTTATTTCATTACCTTCTTAAATGTCTGACAAACTCTGACCTCTCTGAAGTTGACTGTTACTCCAAGTAGAGTTGGTCTTTGCTTTCTCCAGTCTACCATATCACACTCTCCATATTCATATTTATCTGTGTTCTACATGTTTCCCAACCCATCTCTGTGGTAAATTAAAGATGGCCACAAATCCTGTGGCATACCTCCCATTGAGAGGTAAAGTCTGTATTTTACTTCCCTTTGAATCTAAATGGGTTTATGATGACAGTTATTGATAAAATATGGCAAAAAGTAAATCCAGGCTTCAAAAAACTGGCAATTCTCACTTTCTGTTCTCTTGAATGGTCTCTATGAGAGTCTGGAACAGCTATATAAAAGTCTTGACTACTCTGAGGCTGCCTTGCTGGAGAGACTAGATGTAGGTGCTCTGCTGACAGCCTCCTATAGCTGATAAGCTCCAGCTGAGACATTCTCACCAGCTCATGAACACACCTGATATTCATAAAACTATCTTGTACCCTTCAGACCAGCCCACTTACCAAACAGTGACCATCAAGTAGACTCAAAAAACCAACATGTATAATTAAATACATGTCTGAAGCTGCTAAGTAACCAGAATAATTTTGTTTTTGAATTTCTTTTTTTGGCAGTACCAGGGTTTGAACTTAGGACCTAGTGCTTACTAGGCAGGCATGCTACCTCTTGAACTACTCCACCAGCCCTGGAATAATTTTTCACTCTGGGACTTTCTAAGTAGAAAGATCAGGATTAATTATCTATATCTGCAGACTCATGCATATTACATGTGAGCAACACAAGTATGTTGAATGCACATGTTGAATGTACAAGTCACCCTAACCATACCATTTAATACTCTATGGTTTGCACTCACAGCCCAAAAGGCTAAAGAGCCATGTGCCTATGTATTATAAACTCCACATCTGATTCACTTGGTCAGCAGGATGAATCAACGGAAATAAAAGTATCACTACATATAGAGAAATCTACTTACAAATAGCTTCACACACATTTAGGAGTGGAAGCTACATACTCAAAAGACTTGATATCAAGTCTTGACTTGAAAGGACAATCTCATCTAATACCTGGGTTCCAGAAGCTTTGAAAAGGACCTAATAAACTCTTCTATAAAGGACCAAATAATAATCATTTCAAGCTTTGCAACTCTGCCATCATAGTCATAGACAATAAAAAGAAGCCATAAGCAATACAGAAATGGAAATGGGTGTGGCTATACCATAATTAAAACTTTATTTACAAACAGGCTGCATCTGGTTTTAGCCCTGAGGCCATAGCTGCTAACCTCTAGCCTACACTACTTCATTGAGATAATAAAACCACACAGAGTAGCTTGGAGCATTAAGTGTATAAAGTTGTGACAATCCTTTTAGAAAACAAAGCAAGATATGGGTGAGAAGAGGAAGGCAAAGAACACTAAAGATAACATTGCCTCACCCCATCATTTGCTGATGGCTTGTGATGTATAAGGCAGCATTGAATATGAGCACCGAATCTGCAATCTTGCTCCTGGAAGCCCAATTTAAAATAGTATTTATAGCTAGCTCTATTTCCTGAAGCTTAAATTTTTAATATTTGGCTTAATATTTTTTAGAGCCTATAGACTGGGGTGCAGTTTTTAAGGCTGGATTAACATCTCATATAGTTGACTATGCCAGGCATTAGGCAAGGAAATCTCACAGCTCTATCATTTTAGCAATCCTCAAAGGATTACTAGTCTGTAAGGCACTGTGTCACAAGGCCATAGATACCAAAATCTTAGCAAGAAAAGCACACATACAGATAGTTCTCAACTTATTATGGCTTGACTTACACTTACCATCTTTCTACTTACACTGGAGCAAAATTTATAAGTATTCAACGAGACCCACACTTGATCTTTTCCTGGGATGTGGATCTGCTGTGATCATGATACAGGCCAATGACAGCACACCGCAGCTCCCAGTCATCCAATCTGGATGAACAGCCAATGCTCTGCTGTGTTGCTAAGCTGGGATTGCAGCATGTGGGGTATGAAATGTATGTTCCATTTAGGATACTTCCATCTTGGTGAGTTTACCAGGATGTAACTCCATCATAAATGGAGAAGCACCTGTATAAAAAAAAAACCATAACAAAGTATAGTAATTGTTTTTGAAAAAGACTTAGTGAAACTGTTGTTCTTGGTGCCTCATATGTATTAAACACTTTCACAACATGTTAATAGACATCTCCCTTTTGAATTCCACTATCCCAACATAAAATTAAACATAAAAATATTCCCATCTCCCTTGCTTTAAGAATGTAGGCACAAGCTGGGCGCTGGTGCCTCACATCTATAATCCTAGCTACTCAGGAGGCAGTGATCTGGAGGACTGCAGTTCGAAGCTAACCTGGGCAAATAGTTCATGACATCCTAGCTCAAAAAACCCCATCATAAAAATTCTTGGTGGAGTGTTTCAAGGGGTAGGCCCTGAGTTCAAGCCCCAGGTACCAAAAAAAAAAAAAAAGAATGTAGGCACATGGCTTTATTTCTGCCAATCCAACACCTCTATGCAAGACCTACATTTGCAAGTGAGTTATGTGAGAAAACAAAGAGTGCTGAATACCCATTCAGTGGGAATGGATGGCAGCAAAGGTGCATGACTCTCAGACCAGAGAAGCAGCTTTCTTGCCAGAATTTGACCATGGGATGATTCTGGGAGCTGCTACTGCAGCTAGCAAGTGAATTTGGAGCCTGTTTCCCCACTGCCCTTTGAACAACTCAGTAAAATTTGAAATTTCCTCAGTTAATTCCTACCTGTTACAGTGGCTTCTGTGGTCTGTCACTATAAATCTAAACCAATGTATAAAGAAAGTTCAGGGTTACTGAGGATTCAATGGCAAAACAAGCTCCTCAGAAGCAGTGATGTAAAGATGAGTCTTTCTAGAAGGACATTCTAGATTACATGAATTTCCTCTGAGGAGGCCCAGAAGCACATAAGAAAATTCTTTGTTCAGGAAATTAAGGTTAATGTGGCCAAAGTATTTGGATCATAAGAAAAAGTGACTGATGCTGAAAATGTAGGTAGGAACCATGAGTGTTTCTCTGTGCTTTGGTCAGGCATTTCGATAATGAAGAAACAGAAAGCCATTAAATGACTTTAGACAGGGGGTTGTTGGGATCACATTTGCATTTTAGGAGGATCCCTTGGTAGCAGTGTGGAGAGCCAGGTGCAGAGTAGGGGAGAGACATGGCCAGGGAGAACAACTGTGAGGCTGCTGCAGTCATCCAGGTAAGAGGTAAGAAGATTGAAGTTGAAGCAGTGGTGATTTGAATGGAGGGGGAAAGCAGATTGATTTGTTCTGCTGAGATTTTGATTTAATCAGGAAAGAAGCAGCACAGCAGATTCACCAATATGATGCCTCTCTACAAGGGAAGATAATATTCTGCTAAAAATGGCTAAATTGCAACCTTGGATCTCTATTTCCCCAGGGCTAGAACACACAGCACCAGCATGTGCAAACCTCTGTGTATACTGTCATGAATGTTTATGTGTCTCTAGAAGTGGACTGGATGCAGTGAGATAAAAAGCCTTACTTTATGACTATTGCCCAGAGCTTCCTTTCAGGAGGAGAAGTGACTCTGGGACAAGCTGAAAGATAAATCTCAGAAAGGTGACATGGTTATTCATTTCCACAGAGTCCCATTTTTCACTGAGTTTCTACCTTCCATCCCCTTGAAATTTCCCTACCTAACAAAATTGGAATTACTAACCATGCATACCTTCTAGAACAAGGGCTTCAGGTTTCTGAACAATTTTCCCTATTCTAAGTAGAGGAGGTGCAGGTACATGAGGTTTCAGAAACAAAGGGTCAAGAGAGAAAACAAGCAAGAGATGACATGGACATTCTCAGATGGCCTCCTGGCTACACATGCATACAATGCCTCTTTCCCTCCCACTTCCTTCCTCCACTTTACATTATAAATTTAATTTATAAATTTAAATTTTATATCTATATATAGATCGATAATTTCAAAAGCACATTTGAAAAGATGGTAAATCACCAATGATTGCATCATCCTGCACAATTAGCTTTCGTTTTTGTGTACTTTCTTCTAGTCTTTGTCCTCCACTTGAATAGCTGATTTTAGAGTTCTTATCAGAATATATTTCTTAGGCCCAGTTCCCCCAGAAAAACAGATGCTGAGTCAGATCCTCACGCTACAGGTCCAGCAGAGAGTTCTTGTGTATAGACAGCATCTGTCAAGAGCATAGGGGAAACAGAACTGGTCAGAGAGGGAAGCTGGACTGCAATGAGCAGCCATAGAGGCCTCAGTCCATCCTGGGGACAGCCCAGAAGCCAGGGTGGCCTTATCCAAGATTAAGGCAGGTGTCTGTCTTTATGCCCTGCATCAACTTGTGAGTGGATCCAGATTGCCTCTGGGGAAGAGCATCACCTCAGGTGAGGATGCTCTTTTCAGTCAAGGGATATGTCCACAGAAGAACTCAGCTATAAGTCATAAGCAGTCAACAGCCCTGACAACTGGGAGGCTGAATGTGTCAATCCTAAGGGCCACTTCTAGTCATGCACCCCAGGTCCACAGTATATGGATTCACAGCATTGCAGCATGTGAATAATCTTAAATAATGTGATAAAGCAGCTGTGAAATAATGCACTTTAGTGTCACACAATACTGGATGTAAGCCCTCCTTCAGTCCCACTTATAGCTTTTTAGCTTTGGATAAGCAACATCTCTGAGCCTAAATTTATTTAACTTTAAGATAAGGGAAATACTAACAATACTGCCACTGAATTTATGTGTGGATTAAATAAGATAGCTTGTGTTGGGTATACAGCACATAGTGAGTACTAAGTAAACCAAAGCTATTATGGTTGTTAGTGTTTACTTAATCTTTGGTCCACTGATACTTTACATCTGGCTAGCATATTTAATGGCTGCATAATACAGGTCGAGTAACTTTTATTTGAAATACTTGGAATGAGACAGTTTTGGATTTCAGATTTTTTGGATTTTGAATATTGGCATATACCTAATGAGATATTTGGGAGATGGGCACAATTCTAAACACAAAATTCATTTATGCTTCATATACACCTCAAATACATTGTTGGAAGGTGATTCTGTTAGATAGATAGATAGATAGATAGATAGATAGATAGATAGATAGACAAGGTCTCACTATGCAGCCCCAGACAGGCCTATAACTCATGGTTCTCCCACCTCAGCCGACCAAGGACTGGGATTACAGGCATATGCTGTTACCCCTGCTTATACAATATTTTTAATAATTTTGTACGTGAAACAAACATTGTGTATGTTGAGCCATCAGAAAGCATCACTTGCAGCACCGTGTTAGTACTCAAGAAGTTTCTGATTTGGGGGCATTTCAGATATTGGATTTTCAGATTATAGATATGTTCAACCGGTTTTACATCATGAAGAATAGTAGCATTAATTTTACTTAACCAACTTCTAGTATTTATATAAAGGTTGTTGCTAAGTCACTATTAGAGATAATATAAAAATGAACATTTTTGCCATGTAACTTTGAGTTGTTTCTTTAATTCCCCTAGTTAAAACCTCCAGAAATTATATCCCTATGTCAAGTGACACAAACATCTTCATGGTGTCTGTAAAATGATACATTCTCCAAGTCATTCTCTGTAAGTCTTATGATGTCATCTCTCAATGAGAAGAGCTATTAACCAAGATTCCGCATGGAATTTCAGTTGCTTTTTCCAGCTCAGGCTATTTGTTGCAGAATCTTTTACTCAAAATATAAAATTATGAAACATCAAAGGCATGCTTTGTTTCTGATTGACTGTGTCTTACACACACACACACACACACACACACCCTCAGAGTTTCCAAAGTCAAATTCAAACAATTCAGACTTTTAGCTTCACAATTAGGTTTATTTCATAGTTTTCTTCATTGTACTAAAATAATGTATGGCTTTAGCTGCCATGTTTTAATATATTCATAAATTTTAATAATACTACATGGAGAAGAAGTTGTAAATACACCAGCATCAAAGGAAATGTAACATAACCAAAAATAATTGTATTAATACGGATTAATTCAGATGGTTGGGTAACTGGGAGTTTCATCTTTCTCACACTTTCAGGTATTTTATAAGTTTTCTACAATAAGCGTTCTTTGAAGTTTGTGTTCACATGCATCTCAGAGACAGTACAAGGGATCTGTCATACTGACATGGATGCAAGACCTCCTCAGCCACTTACTGGATAAATGACCACTCGTACCATCCTTGCAAGTTTGCAGGGTTTCTATGATGGCTAAAAGCTATTAAAGCAGATATAACTGTCCCTAGCAAGTAGCAAGCACTCACTGAATATTGGGTTCCCCTCCTTGCTGTAATGAAGGTGAACCAGCTGCCGTCCAGTGGCTGCTCTAACTCAGCCCCCTGCCATCGGGCCAGGTGAACATTTTCCCACTCACTCTCCATGGGGCCACCTTCTTCAAGGCTGTGCCTCAGAAGGCTTAAGAATAAAGAGCAATTATAGAACAGATACTGGTTAATCAGCTAATTAGCATTTCAGAGATAAGGAAACAGGAAACTCAAATCCCAAGGTATAAATGAACAGCAGGCTGTGTCAGAAACAGGCAGTGCATGAAAAGGCACCACTCAGAACCTGTACAGCCCCCATCCCCATGCAAGCCTGTCTGGCCTCCAGCTTTCTCTTCTAGTCTTGCTGAATCCTTTATCATCCCTCCCTTTTCTTCCCACCCTCTAGTTCTGTACTCTTCCCTTTGCTTTATTGCCCATGTTCTTACTTCCCAAATTTTTCATATTTTCCTGGATTTTCTCTCCCTTGATTAACTAAATAGTTGGGATTTGCATTCTTTATTTTGCTGTCATGGTAATGAAGCCTGTTTTATATACCCAAAAATATTTCATTGAGGTTTTTACTTGAGAAGGTATATATAACATGAAAGAAGTATTTTTTTTGAGTCAGTGGGAAGTCAGAAAAGGAAGGTCTCTCTGTACTTTAGTGCTGGGTCTAGACATTTCAGGCTTCCTTCTGATATGGAAGCAGCAGAAAAGCCTAGGCCCAAAGGATATTCTGAGGATTCCCCAAAGAGCTAACCCAAGGGACACAAAAAAGATTAGCAACCTTCCTTATCCCCTAATTCCTATAACATCCTGATAAAATCATTGTCTCAGGTTAAGGGGCTATAATCATCTTAGAAGTGGCAGCTCAGTGGGGCGAGGCTGGGAGCCTGGCCCATGGGCAATCCTGGCAATCAGAGACAGTGGATCACAGCAGCTCTGCCCCACCAACCAAATGTACCTACTGCTCTGTCTTAACCCCAATGGGCAGTGAAGGAAGTGGGACAGTTAGCAGAAACTTCTGTTCTCAAATGGCCTGTGATCTTCTTATCAGTTTCAGTGAAGAACTTAATGAGTTGTGCAGCCCATGAATACCTGGACTTTAGATAGCATGAGTCAGCAGCCACCATTTACAACAGAAGAGATGACAATGGTGTCTTACTCCATTTTTTTGTTATTGTGACAAAACACTCAGGACCAAGTAATTCACAAAGAATAGAGGTTTATTTCACTCATAGTTCTAGATGCTGGGAAGCCCAAGTACATGATGCTGGCATTTGGTGAGGGCTTTCTTGCTGCATCAAAACATGGCAGAGAGCATCACATGGTGAGCTAGACCAAGCATGCCAGATTGGGTCTCTCTTCCTTCCTTATAAAGTCACTAATGCATCATGGAAGCCCTACATTTGTGACTCCATCTAATCCTAATCACTTCCCAAAGACCCCACCTCAAAATACCATTAACATAAGAATTTGGAGATTAAGTTCTAATACATGAATTCTGGGAGACAAGCACTGATGTCACAGCAAATGGACAGCATCTAGAATGCCACAGAAAAGTAGCTTTTCAGGAGCTCAAGATCTCTTTGACCTTTTTCCTTCCCTGTTGAAATTCTCTTTGGATTGAATTTTATTTCTTGGTTGCAAAAGCAGAGAGACCTGCTATCCTAAGTGTTTAGAATACAAGATGCAAAGTTTTTGTGTGTACATGTGTGAATATTTAGATGACAAGCAACCAAAACAGGCTACAAGAATCCCTGGTCTTTCAAAAAAAACTCAGCTGCAAAGAGCTGCAATTGACAAGAACTGTACTGCCTTGCTGAGCACCGATACCCCACATCCCATTATTTGGTCTTGACCTTGCTTCTACCAGCTTTGATGACGGGGCAACCCAAACTTGCTCCACACAGACTTACTGCCACTTAAACAATCCCCTGGAACCCAGACTGGTCAATCCTTAAACTATCTCAGGCCATGTTGGAATTAAAGACCTTCCGGTGCTGAAAACAGACACATGAGAGACAGAAAATCTTGACAAGGCAATGTTTTTTGATCAAAAGGGTGCAAGTATGTACTCACTCCAGCTGAGCAGACATGCGAGCACAAAATGGCTGACAGTGCTCCTCCTTATATCCCTGATGTAGTTGTACTTGCCCCTAACCCAGGATTTGTCCAGGTCAAAGGTTCACAATCTCCCTCTATTGGCTAAAAGGCTTGGGGGATGGGTTAGGGCATACAGTTTGGCAGGCAATGGAGTCATTCAGGAATCTGGAAGAAGAAGCAAGGACCCTTTAAACGCAAGTCACTGAAGATGGTGACCTGAGGCATTTTTAAGTAATCTAAGACAATACTTTGATAGAAAAGCCATAGAACCAGGGTTTGTTATATTATATGCCTCTCTATCCTCCAGTGGCCAGTAGGCCCTTGTCTAGCCAGGTCATCCTACATCAACCCTGACCATTAGCACTGGTCTTATCTGGACTCATGACTAAGGAAGGACAGTATGCCCTTAGAACTGCATCAGAGCTCTCCATGACAAAGAGTTCATTAGTTACCATCTACTACACCCAGTTGATGGACCACAGACACTGAAGTTCCCTCAGGCCAAAACCTAGAACAAAAGGAAAAGACACTGGGCGGGCAGAAGATAGGGGATACAGTGTATTACACCAGCTAGAAATATAGATAGGAGATGCCATTAACACAGCAGACCCACCATGGAGATGGACATGGAGCAGAGGGGACAAAAGACAGAGAGTATTATCTAAAACTATACAGATATAGTGAGTATAGTATTACATGGTAATCCTGTAGTGGATATAGTTTTACAGATACAATGTTAGCAGTTTATAGTGGGGCAGAACCTGGGAGCTGAGAATTCAATTAACTGATGGGACTCAAAACTACTATTTCAGTTATCTGCATTAAATAGTCCCCAAATTTAGTGAATTAAAGCAAAAGCTATTTTTGTTTTTATTTCATATTGTTCTGTGTGTTCCATGGGTTGACAAAGGCTTAGCTGGATGTTTCTCTCATTCCCCCTCACCTGGGATCTCTGACAAGGCTGCAGTCAGATACTGAGGAGGGCTCGACTTCCCAAGATGCATTGTGGCTCTGGCTTGCTTTCTCTCTCTCTCCCCTCCCCCCACTCTCCTTCTCCTCCTGCATGGGCTTCTTCACATAGCAGATGCATACTGAGAGTTACCATTCCACGAGGACAAGTCCCACTGTCTGTTAGCAACATACTTGTTAGTGCTCCATAGGCCAAAGCAAGTGAAATGGCCAAGCCCAGGATCACAAAAGCACAAATACCTGGATGTGGAACATTCTGGGAGCCACAAATAAACAGTCTACTGAATCCTGCACTCTGTAAACTGCTTTGTGTGCCTAGTATTTTATCTATTTGATTCTATTTTAATCTCTATTAGTTTATATAGTTTTTGTGGACTTCCCTCCTCTCAGCTGAGCCAAAGGAAAAACAGATTTTTCTCTACTTCAATTGAAGATTTCTAAATGAAAGCAGCGCCCACTGTCCTTATCTCCCACCCTTAAACACAGGTTCATGTACATAAACATCATGCACATAAACATCATGGTAAGAATGATGGGGATCAGCTGGACAAACTCCCAAGGAGCTAAGCCCTTGGGAAGCAATCAAGACCATATGTTCAACTATCTTTATCTGAGAATCTCCCCCCAAATCAATGTCAGCAGAAACTGTCCAATGCCCCAAGTTTATTTTTCCTGTTGAGGGAAACTGTCCCCTCCCATGACAGGCATTATTCTATCAGAGGTTACAACAAAACTCTATCATGACTCAAGGACTTTCAAGATAGTTAATGGAGCCCAATTACTGCCTGAGACTATTTTCACTGTAATATCATCAGACCTTAAAAAAGATATTCACTTGAAAATTGAGTGAAGATTCTCTATTGTCATAAGACAAATTCCTTACTGCTGCCCGACACATGGTGACCTGCTACTGTCTCCCAGAACTTAAACTAGGAAATAAGTCAACCTCTTTGTAAATGGAAAATATGATTGAAATGGAAATTTCATGGACCTCTCTAGTTCTCTAATCACTGAACAATGCTGGGAGATTTCTATAGGCATTTCTGCTTTTTTCCACCTCCAATCTCTTTTGTGTGTAGGGAAAACTTACACTAAAAAATACATTTAAACTAAATAAGGATTGTGAGAGGCAAAGCAAAATACAGGCAGAAAATTTGCAATTCAAATAACAAAGGATTCCAGGAACTTAATCTGGCAGCAATTTAGACAATTCCACTTTCAAATAGAATCATCTCTCAGTGTCTGCAGAAAAATTGGTTCTAGGACCCTCTGAGGATACCAAAATCCAGGGATGTTCAAGTTCCTTATACAAAATGTCATACTATTTGCATATAGCCTAAGCACTTCCTCCTCTACACTTTAAATCCTTTCTAGATTATGTATAATACCTAATGCAATGCAAATGATAAATAAATAATTGTTATACTCTATTGTTTAGGTAATAATGACAAGAAAAAAATCTGTACCCATTCAGCACAAACTCAATTTTTCCTAATATTTTTTATTGGTGTTTAGTTTTATCTGAAGATGTAGAACTTTCATATATGAAAGACTAATTACACATAGAAAACAGAAACCACACTGGCTCGTACTGCATGCTCTCAATTTTGAGTGTCCTAACTTACTAATACTCTCATTATAGCTCATTCCTGCTCCTCACCAGGATAAGGAAAAGGTCATTTATAATCAAAATTCTTATTGGTAATTTCAGAGTCAAGCACCATGTTGGAGAACCACAGACCACCTCTCAGTAGTTCCATCCCAGTTAGCTTTTCCTCCAGCTTTGGAAGAGATGGCTCTTTCTGTAAAGCATTTGGCTTTTATGTAAGGGCCATGTGGTACAAAGACTGTGGGTGTTCAAATGCTAGAGTCACTCTCTGCAGTGACAGCATTTTCCCCATGAGGAGCAGTCAGAAACTGAGCCTGCTGAGCCCACAACTGATTCTTGTTCTCTGTGAGATGCTCACTCTGGGTCTGAAACTGCATTCACTGGATGGAGTATTAGGCTGAACTCGCTGCTCTATTTGTGTGATTTTGTTTCCTTGTTCCTTCCTCCTCCTGACCTCTCCTTGTGTTTACAAGTTGTTGAATTCCTTCAACTCCATTATACTTGATCTATTTCTCTCTGGCTGTCTGACAGCTCTGTTCTAAGTTTTATGAGGCAGTATATTAAGTGGTGAAGGACAGACATATGACCATCTAGCACTTATTAATCTGTTATCTTTACAAGAGACTTAATTTCTCTGTGTTTAATGATCTTATCTGAAAAATAAGAATAAATATGGTTCTCTCAAAGGATTTTTGTGAATGACACACTTAATACAGTTCTTAGACACAACCACTAGTAGTAGCAGTAGTAGCAGCAATAGCAGCATTGCTGTTGTTATTACTGCAGCTCAGTTTTAATGTCCAACCTTAGCTCAGTCAGATCACACACCACACCCAGACTTCTATAGGCAGGAAAAATACATCTGGCATTGTGGTGTACACCTGTAATCCAAGCACAAGGGAGGTTGAAGAAAGAAGATCATGAGTCCTAGGCCAACCTTGATTACATAGTGAGTTCAAGCCCAATCTTAGCTATATAATGAAACCAAGGGCTGAGGATGTAAGCCAGGGGTGCTTTCCTAGCATACACAAGGCCCTGAAAAAACAACCTGCGTGTGTGTGTGTGTGTGTGTGTGTGTGTGAAAGAGAGAGAAAGAGAGAGAGAGAGAGAGAGAGAGAAAGAGAGAGAGACAGAGAGAGGTGCTAATGAAGTAGAAACTTTCTCTTTGCCCCAGCATTTTAATACATGGTCTCGCATATAGGAGGCAAATTTAGAAAATATTGACTGACCAACTTTAGTAATTGGCAAACCTCTTGCCAAAAGATAAGACAGGAATCTAGGTTCTTTGGGGAGTACTTTCCTGTTCCTGAACATCCTTATCCTGTAGACTCTGATCTCCAAGGTGTGAAGATGGACCTCCCCATGTGGACATTCCCTCCTGCTGTCATTTTCACCACTATTTTGCCCCACCTGCACATGGAGAGAGGACTGGGACCTGGGACTTGCTTTGAAGCTTGACTAATAATCCTCATGCCCTGTGTCTCCCCTTCTGTAGACCTTCCATAGACTCAATGTCCCAATCAGTACGTTCCTCAAATCCTCATTAGCCTTGTTCTCATGGTTGAATCCAAACAGTATTCTTGATAAAGGTGGGCAATCTGCCACATCTGATGAGCCTCTTGGAAGACTGAGTTCTTTAGAAATGAGTGGTATCCTTTGCACACACAAACATCATCAAAATCATAAATTCTTATTAAACACTGGGCCCATTTATAAAGGTTTCAACTAGAAATAAGGCTCATTCCATCTTTACATCATTAGGCATCGGGAAGAAATTTTCTCAGTACACAAAAGGTATATCACAAGTGTACTTTACATGTCATGTGATCAGAACTCAGTTTTAATTCTAACTCAAATATGCAAATTGTCAAAGCATGCCTTAAAGATGAAGTACAATATTATCATCATTTTCTCCATACTATACTAGCTAGTCCACGCTGGATAGAATCTAATTCAAATCAATTCTCATGATCCAGTGATCATCAAGCAAACTGACATAAAAACTGTCATCGGGAGGATAAATAATTTGCAAAGCAAAAAATAAGTTGAAATTGTACAGTATCTTTGGGAGAAACGCAAATACATGCTTCTAGTTGACTGTGTCTGCCTGGAATCATCCAGAATTCAGACAAAGATGCCAAGCTCTACCTCAGCTCAGTGAACATTGCTAATAACAGTAATAGAACATTACAACAATCAGAAAACTCTTTACCAAGGGAGCATTATCTCATTTAATTTTATGACAACACTATGACATCAGAATCATTATCCCTGTTTTCTAGCTCAGAGAACAGTCATGAGACTTCCCCATATTATGTAGAGAATTAGCTTATTGGTTTAATAAATGTTTATTGAAAAACCACCATGTGCCACACATTGAGATACATATTGAGGTGCCAGAGATGAGTAAGACATTTCCTTATAATGTCTGAATAATATTTGGAGACATAAAGTCATGGGATTTCTTCTCCTATGTTTTCTTTCTCTTTCCTGGCCTTCCCTATTCTGCTTTATGTAAGCTCTTGGCTGGCTCTGAGCTCATAGCCTCAGGGGAAACATTTGGTGTAGTGAAAACAAAAGCAGCTCATACATCTTTCTGGCTCTGATGTTCCAAAAGTCTGACTTCTTAAGAAAACCTTGGACATTGCAAGAAAAAAATATAGTGTGTCATGGAGAAATTTAAAGGAAAAATTTGTCCTAGACTAGACTAAAATCCCCCTTGGAAAAGAAAAGAGGATAAGAAGAAAATAAAGGTCTTGGGGATCCTGGAAAAGGAGGGGGCCCAGATCTCCTTCCCAATGATACCAGCAGGATGCTGAAGGGTGCTGGAGGGGGAACGAAAGCATCCGAAGCCTAAGGATCCAAGCCTGTGTAATTTGGGGAGGCAGAAAGCCAAATGATTTTATGGAGCCACATGCACCCAGGACAAGGGATGACTTCACAGTGGATAAATGTTTGAATAACATGTTTATAGTGTGTCATATAACTCTAGAACTAAGGAACAAGTTTGAGGTTGAGGGTTACACATAGAAATAAAATTGAATTATGGAAACGATGCTCAAGTTCTCATTCACCTGTGTTTATGGATTGAGGTTCATACCTGCTACCAAGATAATGAATAGCAGTGGATAAAAGAATCTCATCTCTGAAAAGACAGTTTTTTTTTTCTAGTGTGATTGGGGTTTGAACTCAGGGATTCATACTAGCAAAGCAAGAGCTCTAACTGCTTGAGCCACATCTCCAGTCCAAGGTAGCATAATTTCCCAGCATACTGCCTAACTAATATTAACTTTTGATAACATACTAAAAGACTGGAAGAATTTGCAAAAGAGATGAAATTTGGAAGAAGGGATCAGTACTAAATGAGTTCTCTACTTTTGTGGCTCTGGTCCTTGGGTGAGCTGTGACCATATCATTGGCATCCAGTGGCTTCTCAGAAAAAACCTGTCATCTCTTTGTCCAGAGGAAACAAGAACTAAGGTTTCCAAAGCCACTGGAAAGTGAGGGAGCATTCCAGAAAGAATGAAGAACCTACTGACATATATGAACTTTGCCCCAGTAGCTGACTGGCTTCAGAGTCCCAACTGCAGGCCAGGCTGAAAATATTCCAGTTTAAAAGGGAAGGGCTGGAAACTGAACTAAAATTGAAACGCTAGCCCAGCTCAATGAGGTAAAGGAAAACATAATCACAATGAAAGAACCCTTACAGAAGAACAGAAAACATAAAAAGATCCAAACAGAAATTTTAGAAATAAGGAATATAATACATACCTGAGAATTATTAATGGGCTTAATATAGAACAAATAAGATAAAAGAGTCAATGACCTTAAATGCAAAAAAGAAAGAAAATGAAATTATCCAATTTGAAGAAAAAAGAGGTAACAGATTGAGAAAAAATTTAAAAGAGCCTGTGGATTTGTGAGACAATCTCAGTCTACCTTCCCCATAAAGAGAAGATAGAGGGAATGAGCGCAGGAAAAAGTTAAGAAATAGTGGCTGGCATACTTCCAATGAGCATTCCTCCCATTCTTTTGCTTCTCCTCTAACAAGGTTCTCTAGCAAGAACCTGCACTTGCTTGGAAGCTTTAAACCTCAGTGAGGAGCATAAATTTACACATTCTGGAAGCTCAGCAAACTCCAAACAGCACAAATACAAAGAAAACTATGCTTAGGCACATCATAGTGAAGCTGCTAGAAACCAAAGATCAAAAATTAAAATCTTGAAATCAGCTAGATAAAAACAACAAGCACATGCAGAGAAATAAATGACCCAAACAGCTTCAAATTTCTCATAAAAAACCATGGCAGTTATGACCACGGCAACCTAGAGCTCTATGTCCACTGAAAATATCCTTCAAGGATAAAGGCAACATGAAGCCAATTACAGATGGCATAAAACTAAGGGAATCAGACACAAGTGCACCTACCTGTTGACAAATGCTTTAAAAAAAATGAAAAAAGATCTAGGGGAAAATTGAGGAATAAAGAGAATCTAAATAGTAAATATCTACATAAATACAAAAGGCAGTTATTTCCCTTATTGTTTCTTTTAAATAGACACAACATTGCTTTGTTGAATTTATAATGAAAGTAGAGGCAATAATTGTGAAAAATACAGGATAAAGGATAGTATACTGTCCAGTCAGTCAGGGTCTAGTCAGAAGACAAGACATACTAGTTATTTGAACAGGGAAACTTTAATAGAAAAAGTTAATCATTAGTAAAAATTGTTTAACTTCTTAAAAGCATAAAAGTAGACTTCAACAAAAAGCAAACCCAGGAAGCAGCTACTATTTCTGAGGCTGAGAGAGATTGCACAACAAATTACTAAAAATGTGGAAGACACCTTTTTCTTCCTCCAATGCTGAGACTCAGACCTACCTCATTGTAAAGGCTGCAGCCACCACAGGAACACAACAGCCTTCTAGAGGCAAAGAAATATTCCAGCATATATGGACTAGACCTGGTGTGTAGAGTTAGCCTGTGAAATGGCCCAGAACTCACTAAAGGATACAAGCAAACTGGAACAGGCCCACAGGACATGGCTTGTTAAGGGACTAGAGGACTTGAACTAGGAAGCAGGAAGAGGCTTCTAGTAGAAAAAAGTCCCTGGAAACTGAGGACCTCTGAACCTTCTGCATGGTGTTATACTGGCAGCCAGGAAAAGGGAGGAAAAAGAACCCAAGAATCAAGAAACCCTGCCTTTGCCATAGGACTTGCATCCCTCTGGTGCCCTCTGTTGGCAAAGCCTAACATTGCAGCAACCTGAGAAACGAGTTCCAGCTATAATGTAATAGCCAAGGCCAAAAATGGTAGATTTCGAACTGAAAGGCAAAAGTTGAGAACTTTTCAAGATATATAATCTAATCCCTTGAGATACCACTAAAATAACACAAGAAGGTAGAGCTTAAAATCTAGAGATAAATTCTAATAGAATTCTTAAAAAACATGTTTGAATAACCCAAAGATAGCAGGAAAGGAGGAACAAAGGACTAAGAAACAGAAGAGATAAACAAAATGTGTTAGACTTAGTCTCAACACCATTGTCTTAAGTGAGAGAAGTTAGACACAAAAAAAAGAGTTCCCACTCAATGATTCCATTCACATAAATTTCTAAAATATGTCACCTAATCTGTAAAGACAGAAAGTGGAGTTGGGAAAGGAGAAGTAGAAAGAGATGGGGGACTGCAAGGTGACATCCACAACTTTGAGGGATGATGACAACATCCCTCAAACCACTCTTGCAGTGGTGGTTCATGAGTATACACATTTGTCAAAAAATAAAGCATCTTTGAATTGTACACTTTTAAGTGGATGCAGTTTTTTGTGCATGAATTTTACTTCAATAGAGTTTTAAAGGCAATAGATAATTTCCAATAAGAACAAAGGAGCTAGGAAGCCATATGTTGTAGGAAGAGATGGCCATACTGTGGACCCAGTACCATCCCATGCAATGCTGCACAGCCCCTACATCACTAGTGGAACCCAGTGTCTTATGAATGCAGTCTCATCCAGAGAGACACAGCCCAAAGAATGAGCTTTCCAGACCCAAGCACAGTAGCATTAAAGGAATAGCTATTTTGCTGTTCACAGAACAGGTCCTTATGTGTGGGTGGTGGGGGGAGTACAAGTTGGAGGGGGGAAGATATGGGGAAAGGGTGTAAGAGGGTGAATACAGTACAAATACTGTGTACACATGGATGTAAATGGAAAAATGAGACCTGTTGAAACTATTCCAGGAATTTGGGAGGGGGGAGTAAAAGGACAATGACAAAGGGGGGAAAAAAGTACCTTCTGTATTGGAACAGCTGCCCATGACAGAACCTGGAAATCCCCTGTTAGATAATACCTGGATAGAGACATCTTTTGGACATGCCTGGGCTTGGGCTCAGCCTCTGAGAGCTGGCTTCTGATTTGATGGACAGATAGTTCCAGGAGCCAAACAGCCTCCTAGGAGGAGCACTGAAATGTGAAGGCACAGTCAACAAAGACAAGATCCTGAAATCAGAAACCACATTTAGAGTCAAGACTATAATAAATAACCATTCACTTCCCTTTTTCTCCCTTGGATGTCTTTAAAAATCAAAGCAAATAAATTTGTCCTTTGTGATTCACCAGTATGGTAAAGACCTCTCTCATTCCTGCCAACTTTGACCAGCTTAAAATTGGATGATGTGGGGATAGAATGAGAAGGATTTCCGAGTCTCATAAAATGGACTGCAAAAATTTTTTAGAGGAAACAAAAAGAGAAATACTTAAAAATACTAAATAATTGATACACATTTTATTTTGCACATATAAAGCATGGATCTAATTGCTAAGTGGAAAGGGAAGTTTTAGGAACTGACCTTTCCAAACACAGAAATCTGCTTACAGTAATATAAATAGAAATATGTGAACCAAAGTCACGAAAATGCTTCTTTTAGTAGATAAAATGTGAAATCATCCAAACTAGCACCCTTTCCTTCAATGTCAACATCTTGGAATGTAGTACATTTGCTCTTAAGCCTGTCCAGAAATTCTATTTTGTAATTTTGAATTATCCAATCATCTTAAATAGTCTTAACAGTCACATGTCCTTTATATGCTATAATCTAAATATAGCTATTCTGGAGCTAACAGAGTATAATAGCATAATGTCATTTGGTTGATATACTAGAAAAAGTATAGCTTTTAAATCATAAACCCTGCCTCTTATCTCTGTGACATGTAGCAATTTCTCTGAACCTCAGTATCCTCATCTGTGAAAACAGCAAGAATATTCATATTGTTAGAATGTTGAGAGAACTTTTAAAAAAGAAAAAGTCAGTCATAGATAATCTATAAATGTTGAGGTCTTATTCTCTTTTTATCCAAAAGATTTCATTTTTGGCAATAAACAGAAGTGAGTTAGAATCAAAATCATGCAGTTGTGAACTCTCTGTGGAACCCACTGTGATACAGAGGTGCTGGTTCCTGTCTGGACAGCTTGATGCTATTCAGAGAATTCTAGAATTTGCAGTGTGAAAAAGCAAGTGAACAGAGATTCTGGGTCTCAGTTTTTTTCTTTTTCAAAAGGGAGTAATAATAGCAAAGACCTCAAAGTCACCACTAGAAGCCAAAGACACCCAGATTTTACCTTTCTCAAAGTTCTGTTCATCCTTAATTTTATTTCATGTCCTGAAACATTTTCCTCTATGGCCTGTAAAATGACAAGGCATTGTGATTTATTTTTTTTTATCAAAACTCCCTTTATTTTAACACCTTACTGAAACTTTCTCCTTCCTGAGAATACTGTTTGTCCTGTGTTCCTCTTCAATCTTGGTTGTTTTCTCAACCACATGCTTCATACCACTGGACCTGGTGATGGGGGAGATATCTTCCTGGCTCTTTGTTAGATACCCTAAACCAATTTCCCTTTATCTCTCCTAAAAACTACAGCCTTGAAGCCCATGTCAGTAGACAACATATCATTTCCCATTGTTGAAGTTATCAATGAACCTCAACATCCCTGGATTTTATCTCCTTGTCACTCTCTTATCCTATTCATATTAATCAGACTTTTTCATCACTGTAACAAATGCCTTAGTCAAAGAGGAAAGATTTGTTTAGGCTCATGGTTTCAAAGATTTTGGTCCAAGGTCTCTTGGCTCCATTCCTTCTGGTGCCATGTATAGTGAGGTAGAGGACTGTGGTGGAGCAAAGAGGCTCATCTGATGGTGACAGGAGGCAGACAGATAAAGAGACCACGGACCATGTATAACTTTCAAAGCTATATGCCCAGTGACCTATTTTCTGCCAGCTAGGTCACACCTCCTAAATTCTCTACCAGCTGGGGGGAACCAAGACTTCAACACCTGAACCTTCAGAGGACATTTCACATTCAAAACATGATATTCTGCCATTGACTCCCATTGGATCTCATGGTCATCTCAGAATGCAGAATAAATTTAGTCCATCTCCAAGAGTCTCTAAAGTCTTAACAGTTCTAAAATTATTTAAAAGTCTTAGTCCAAATTCTCCTCTGAGACTCAAGGCAAACTCTTAGCTGTGGGCTACTATAAGTTGAAAACGCTTACAAGATACAATGGCTTATGGTAAATATTCCCATTTCAAAATGGAGAAATAGGGCTCAGAAAGGTGGAATAGGACCAAAGGAGGACCAAAACCCAGCACAACAAACAAATCCTACAGCTCCATGCCCAGCATACAGGACATGTGCTAGTAGAATATGGGTCCCTATAGTCTTGGGCAGCCCCACCCCTATGGCCCTGCCAGCTGCAGCCTATGTGGCCTTACTCTTTTGCTGGCTCTGATAACTGCCTGTGGTTTTCCTTCCAAGACATCCTACATTCCTGACACCTCTAACCTCCTGAGGTCTCCATTGCATCTTTCCCTTCACCTTCACCACTTCATGTATTGTTCTCTCGGGGACTACCTGCAGAGATCCTGACTGTGCAATACATTACCTGGCCTTCCAGGCTTTCCTTTGAAAACTGGGTGGAAGCCTCCATGATCCCCACTACTCTTACATTCTGCACACCAGCAAAACTACCATTGTGTGGACAATACCAAGGACTGCTAGCATGAGCAAGAGCCAGGCCCCCTGAGGCCTGAGGTGGCCTCTGAGCAACTAGATGGCAGAACCCAGAAAAACACTTCTCTAGGTGTCACAGGGTGAGCAGGGTACCCCAGAGATCACTTCTCAAGGCAAAGTCTTTCAAATTATTTAAAACCTTTACACTTCTTGAGACTGCCATGGGTAAAGTCTGATGAGTTCCTGAGATGCCTTTAAAGTATCTTTCCTATTGTCTTAATGGAAAATACTAGTCTTCTTTTCTCTTTTGGTTTTTTGGGGAAGTACCAAGGTTTGAACTCAGGATCTCAACTTGCTAAGCAGGTACTCTACCACATGAACCACTCTGACAACACTGGACTTCTTTTTAAGGCTGACAGTTCCTTTAATAGCAAAGCCCACTTGGTCTGCAACTTTAAATGTGTTTCTTTTCTGCAAGCTTTTCAAATCTTTCTGCTCTTCTTTTTTATCCAAATTCTCACTACAAATCTGGCTAAAAGCAGTCAGCAATATCTTTGTGATGGTCTGAATGCTGAGTCACCTTGAAATTTCCTCAACTTAATTAATTATTCTGTCCCTTTAAAATTCAGACTCCTACCAAGTTTTAGGGCATAGACAAAATGTAGGTAAGTTCTCTGTCATGGTATAACATGAATGGTCTGTATGGCAATTCTAATTCAATTTCCCATCTGAAACCTCATGAGCACAATTGTTACTGTCAGCATACCTACTGGTAATCTGGTCTTCTGAGTTCCCATCAGAATCCTCTATTTAAGCTCTTCTTATAGCATTCTAGGACTTCTCTAGACCACATTTCCAAGCTCTTCCAAATTCCAGCCACAAACCAGTACCAAAGACTATTGAACCACATACTCGGGTAGTCACAGCAATGATCCCATTTCTCTAGTACCAATTTTCCGTGTTAGTCAGTTTTTCATCACTGTGACAAAAACCTGCAAGAAAACAACTTGGGGAGAGAGAATATATTTTGGATGAAAGTTTTAGTTCACGGTCACTTGGCTCTATTGCTTATAAGCCCATGAATCGTTAGGAAAAGCATCATGGAAAAGGCCACATGGTGGAACAGAGTAGCTCACCTCGTGGTAGACAGGGGCAGAAAGAGAAGAAGGGAACAGGGACAAGAAATAACTTTCCAAGACATATGCACCGTGACCTACCTCTTTCACTTATACCCACCTCCTAAAATTTCTACCACATCCCAAAGTAGCACCATCACTTGTACACCAAGCCTTCTGCACATGAGCCTTTGGGGAGGGGGTCATTTCATATTCAAACCATAACACCTACTTACCATAATTTTGTTAAACCTAGCTTGTGTCACAATTTTTATTGATAGTATAAAAGGACTTCATTGTGATAATCCTACAGATGCATACAATGTACTTTCAACAAATTTCACCCCCTCTGTTATCTTCCTATAACTCCCCTTTTCAAGTATTTGGTGTATTTTAATTGTGCTTTTTTCATACACACACACACACACACACACATGTACACACAGTCTCCCTTTTACACTCATGTCCCATTATCATCATCTTCTTAGTTCTGGATTACACATATAAATATACAATATTTTACTTTTGTATCTTCTCTTATTTTGCTCAACAGAATGATCTCCAGTTTCATCCATTTTCCTGTGAATGAAAATTTCATTCTTCTTTATGGCTGAATAATAATCCATTGTATATTTTTACCACATTTTCTTTACCTATTCATCAGTTGTTGGGTGCCTAGGTTGATTCCACAACTTTGCTATTGTGAATAATGCTGGGGTAAACATGGGTGTGCAGGTGTGTTGGTTTACACTCCTTCAGATTTATGCCCATGAGTGGTATACAAGAGTCATAAAGTAGGTCTACTTTTAGCTTCTTTATGAATCTCCACACTGATTCCCATAGTGATTGCACTAGTTTACATTCATACCAACAGTTCATGAGGGTTCCCTCATGCAAGGATGCATTTTTCCCTGTATCCTTGCCAGCATTTGTTGTTGCTTGTTTACTTGATTAGAGCCATTCTGACTGGGTTAAGATAGAATCTCAGGGTTATTTTGATTTGCATTTCCTTTATGGCTAAAGAGGCTGAACATTTCTTCATTTGTTTCTTAGCCATTTGTTCTTCTGAGAATGATCTGTTCAATTAACTTGCCCTTTATTAATTTATTTGTTCTTTAGTTGGTAATTTTTGAGCTCTGTATATTCTGGGTATTACTTATAGCTGGCAAAGACCTTCTCAAATTCTGTGGGTGGTCTCTTCATTCTAGTAACTGTTTCCTATGATGGGAATTGCATTGAATCTGCAAATTGCTTTTGGTAGTATAGCCATTTTCACAATATTAATTCTGCCAATTCATGAACATGGTGTCTTCAATTTATTTCTTCATGGTCTTACAGTTTTTATTGTAGAGGTTCTTTACCTCCTTATGAAGTTTATTTTTTGAGGCTCTTATGAATGAAACTATTTTCCTGATTTCTTTCTCAGCCTGTTCATTGTGAGTATACAGAAAAATCTAATGACTGGTTTTCATATGTTAATTTTATATCCTGCTACATTATCATCAAAAATGTGCATTAAATCTAGGAGATTTTTGGTGGCATTTCCAAGGTTCTTTAAGTATCAGATTATGTTATTTACAAATAGGGATAATTTGACTTCTTCCTTCCCTATTTGAGTTCCTTTTATTTCTTTTACTTGCCTTTCTGCTCTGACTAGGAATTTCAGTGCTATATTAAATAAGTGTGGGAAGAATAGACACCCTTGTCTTGTTCCTGACTTTAAAGGAAATGATTTGTTTTTTCCCATTTAGTATGGTATTGGCTGTAGGCTTGTCATATATATCCTTTATTATCTTGACATACATTCCTTCTATTTCTAGTTTCTTAAGAGCTTTTATGATGAAACATGTTGAATTTTGTCAAAGAATTTTTCTGCACTGAGATAATCATGTAATTTTTGTCCTTGATTCTACTTATGTGTTATATTACATTTGTTGATTTGTATGGGGTGAACTATGTTTGCATTCCTGGATTGAAGCCAACTTGATCATGGTGTATGATATTTTTAATGTGTTACAGAATTTAGTCTGCAAGTATTTTATTGATAATATTTGCATCTATGTTCATCACAGGAATTGATCTATAATTTTTTGTTATGTCATTGTTAGGTGGTGGTTTCTGGGTAATACTGGAATGAGTTTGGTAGCATTCCTTCCCTTTCTATGTTATAGAATTATTTTAGGGGCATTGGTGATAGTTGTTATTGAAAAGTCTGGTAGAATTCAGCAATGAATCCATCCAGGCCTGGGCTGTTCTTTGTTTGGAGACTCTGTATTACTGCTTCAATGTTGTTACTTGTTATAGATCCATTTAATTGGTTTATATGCTCTTGATTCAATTTTGGTAGGTCAATACCTCTAGAAATGTATCCATTTCTTCTAGATTTTCCATTTATTACATATAAGTTTTCAAAGTATTCCCTAATGATCCTTTGGATTTCATTGGTATTTGTTGTGGTATCCCACCTTTTTTTTCTGGTAACATATGGCTTTGTTTTTTTAAATTTTACTGTTTTTACATTTACTTACATGTGAATACATTAGTTGGGCCACCTCCCCCACGCCCCCTCACCCCTTGCCCCTCCCCACCTCTGGGCAGAACCCAATCCACTCTCTTGTTCTCCAATTTTCTTGAAAAAAAAACAAAAGATTACAAGAAAAACATAGCGTTTGTGCTAGTTTGAGATGAAGATAGCTATATAGGGAGATTCCTTGTGTTGCTTCCATGCATATGTGTATTACAACCTAAATAGGTTCATCTCTACCAGACCTCTTTACTACCCCCTAGTTCCCTTCCCATAGTGGCCTCTGCCAATTTAAGATTGCTGTATTCACTCCTATACAGTAAGCATATCAACCACATTCAAGTTTTTGGTTTCCTTCCCTTTCCCTATCCCTCCCATGTACAGTCTCCCCTTAGTGTTTAACTCATGTCCAATAATATTACTGCATTTGTTTTAGGTCTGTAATAGCATCTGAGGAAGAACATGTTATTTCTGACCTTCTGGGCCTGACTAACATCACTTAAGATGATGTTCTCCAGTTCCATCCATTTACTTGCAAATGACAAAATTTCATTCTTATTTGTGGCTGAATAAAATTCCATTATGTATGAATACCACATTTTCTTAATCCATTCGTCAGTACTGGGGCATATTAGCTGTTTCCATAAGTTGACCATTATGAATAGTGCTATAACAAACATGTGTACAGGTGCCCTTGTAGTAACCTGAGTCACATTCCATCAGGTATATCCCAAGGAGTGGGATTGCTGGATCATATGGCAGATCTATGATTAGTTTTTTAAGGAGCCTCCATATTGTTTTCCAGAGTGGTTGCACTACCTTACACTCCCACCAGCAGTGTGGGGTTCCTTTTATCCCCCACATCCTCGCCAACACCTGTTGGTGGTGGTGTTTTTGATGATAGCTATTCTAACAGGAGTGAGGTGGAATCTCAGGTGGATTTGATTTGCATTTCCTTAATGGCCAGGAATGGTAAGCATTTTTTCATGTGTTTTTTTGGCCATTTGGACTTCTTCCTTTGAAAAAGTTCTGCTTAGTTCAGTTGTCCAGTTCTTTATTGGTTCATTGATTTGGGGGGAGTTTAGTGTTTTTAGCTCCCTGTATATTTTGGTTATTAGTCCCTTGTCTGATGTACAACTAGCAAAGATTTCCTCCCATCCTGTGGGTGGTCTCTTAATTTAGAGAACATTTCTTTTTTGTGCAGAAGCTTTTTAATTTCATGTAGTCCCATTTGTCAATCCTTTCTCTTAGTTGCTGAGCTGCTTGAGTTCTACTGAGGCAGTCCTTGCCTATACCTATTGCTTCCAAGGAATTCCCTGCTCTTTCCTATACTAACTTAAAGGTTTTATGTCCTTAATCCACTTTGAGTTGATACTTGTATGGGGTGACAGGCATGGATCTAGTTTCAGATTTCTGCAGGCAAATAACCACTTCCCAGCAACATTTGTTGAAAAGGCTGTCTTTTCTCCATCATATGTTTTTGGCAACTTTGTCAAAAATTAGATGGAAGTAGCTTCACGGATTCATATCTGGATCCTCTATTCTGTTCCACTGGTCTTCATATCTGTTTTTGTGCCAGTCCCATGCTGTTTTTATTGCTATTGCTCTGTAGTATAGTTTGAAGTCAGGTATTGTGATACCTCCAGCATTGCTTTTTTGCTGAGTATTGCCTTGGCTGTTCGCGGTCTCTTCTGTTTCCAAATGAACATTAGGGTAGATTTTTCAGTCTCTGTGATGAAGGTCATTGGGATTTTGATGTGAATTGCACTGAACATGTAGATTGCTTTTGGTAGTATAGACACTTTTACTATGTTGATTTCACCAATCCATGAGCAGGGGAGATCTTTCCACCTTCTATAGTCTTCTTTGATCCCTTTCTTCAGGGGTTTATAGTTTTCCTTGTAGAGGTCATTCACATTCTTTGAGCTTATTCCTAGGTATTTGAATTTTTTGAGGCTATTGTAAATGGGATTGTTTTCCTATATTCTTTCTCAAGCTGCTCATTGTTGTTGTACAGAAAGGCTACTGATTTTTGTAAGTTGGTTTTGCACCCTGCTACTTTGCTGAAACTGTTTATAGTGTCTAGGAGTTTTTTTGATGGAGTTTTTTGGGGTCTTTAAGGTATAAGATCATGTCATCTGTGAATAGAGGTATTTTAATTACTTCTTTACCTATTTGTATTCCTTTTATTTCTTCTTCTTGCCTTATTGCCCTGGCTAGGAATCCCAGGACTATGTTGAATAGGATTGGGGAGAATAGCCACCCTTGTCTCATTCCTGACCTAAGGGGAAATGGCTTCAGTTTTCCCCATTAAGTATGATGTTGGCTATAAGTTTGTCATACATAGACTTTATAATGTTGAGGTTCATTCCTTCTATTCTGAGTTTCCTTTGAGCTTTTATCATGAACTGGTGTCAAATCTTATCAAAGGCTTTTTCTTCATCTACTGAGATGATCATGTGGTTTTTGTCTTTGTTTCTATTAATGTGCTATATTACATTTAATGATTTGCATATGGTGAATTATCCCTGCAACCCTGGGATGAAGCTGGCTTGGTCATAGTGAATGATCTTTCTGATATGTTTTTGGATTTGGTTTGCCAATATTTTATTGAGGAATTTTGCATTGATGTTCATTAAGGAAACTGGCTTGTAGTTTTCCTCTTTGGATGTGTCCTTGTCAGGTTTTGGGATGAGTGTAATACTGGCTTCATAGAATGAAGTGTTACTTCCCTTTCTATTTCACGGAAAAGTTTAAGGAGTGGTGGCATTAGTTCTTCTTTGAAGGTCTAGTAGAATTCAACTGAGAATCTGTCAGGTCCTGGACTTTTCTTTTTGGGAGACTCTTGATTGCTACTTCAATTTCATTATATGTTATAGATCTGTTTAGGTGTTTGATACCCTCTTGGTTCAGTTTTGGATGGTCATAGGAGTCTAGAAATTTGTGCAGTTCTTCAAGATTTTCCAACATATTGGAATACAGATTCTCAAAGTAATCTCTGATGATTGCCTTGATTTCCTTGGTATTTGTAGTTATCTATCATTTTTCATTTCTGATTTTACTAATTTGGGTCTTTTCCCTCCCATTTTCAGTCAGATTTGCCAGGGGCTTGTCAATCTTGTTTATTTTTTCAAAAAGCCAGCTTTTTGTTTCATTGATTCTTTTTATGGGTTTTTTTTGTCTCTATTTCATTTATTTTGGCCCTTATGTTTATGATTTATCTCCTTCTGTTCATTTTAGGTTTTGCTTTTTCTAGGAGTTTGAGATATAGCATTAAGTTGTTTATTTGAGATCTTTCTGTCCTTTTAATGTACACACTCATGTTCATAAACTTTCCTCTTAAGACTGCCTTTGCTCTGTCCCATAGGTTCTGATAGGTTGTGTTTTCATTTTTATAAAATTCCAGGAACTTTTTAATTTTCTTTCTTATTTCTTTTATGACCCACTGATCATTGAGCTATGGTTGTTCAGCCTCCAGTTATTTGCATATTTTTCTGCTGTTGCTTTGGTTCTTGAGTTCTAGTTTTATTGCATTGTTATCAGAAAGAATGCAGAGGGTTATTTCAATTTTTTTGTATTTGTTTGGGGCTTGCTTTGTGCCCTAAGATATGGTCTATTTTGAAGAAAGTTCCATGGACTGCTGAGACGAATGTATATTGTGCTGTTGCTGGATGAAATATTCTATAGACATCACTTAGGTCCATTTGACCTATGGTGTCATTTAGGTCTAGGATTTTTTTGTTGATTTTTTGTCTGGATGACCTATCTATTGGTGATAGATGGGCATTAAAGTTTCCCAATACCACTGTGTTGGAGTCTATATGTACTTTTCAGTCATTTATTGTATGTTTGGTGAAGTTGGATGCACTAACATGGGTGCATATAGGTTGATAATTGTTATTTCCTTTTGATGTATTGCCCCATTTATTAGTATGATGTGACTTTCTTTGTCTCATTTCACCAATGTAAGTTTGAAGTCGACTTTGTCTGATATAAATATTGCTACTCCTGCCTGTTTTGGGGGGCCATTAGCTTGGTAAATCTTCCAGCCTTTCACTCTAAGCCAGTGTTTATTTCTGTCAATTAGGTGGGTCTCTTGTAAACAACAAATTGCCGGATCTTCCTTTTTAATCCAGTTTGCCAAACAGTGTCTTTTGATGGGGAAATTGAGTCCATTGACATTCAGTTTTAAATTTGATAGGTATGTGGTGATTCCTGCCATTTATCTGTTCTTGTTGTTTAAGGATTTGATTGTATGCAGCTGAATCAATGCTACTGTCTGATAACTTGTCTTTTCTTCTCCTGTTGTTTGGTACTTCCCCTTCTCTCATGATTTTGTTTGCTTTCATCTTCTGTGTGCTCAATTCCTTATATAATCTTCTATAGTGGTGGCTTTGTGGTCATATATTGTTTTAGTTTCTGTTTATCGTGGCAGATTTTTATTTCTCTGTCAATTCTGAATGATAGTTTTTGCTGGGTAGAGTACCCTAGGGCTGAAATAATTTTCATCCAGCACCTGAAATACCTCACTCTATGTCCTTCTTGCTTTTAGGGTTTCTATTGAGAAATATGCTGTTTTTTTGATGGGTTTACCTTTATGCATTATTTTTTGTCTCTCTAGAGCCTTCAATATTCTTCCTCTGTTCTCTGTGCTGGTTGTTTTAATGACAATATACCTTGGGAAGGTCCTATTTTAGTCAGGTCTGTTTGGTGTACTGGAGGTTTCTTGTACCTGAATAGGCAAATCTTTCTCAAGATTTGGGAAATTTTCTGTTATTATTTTATTGAATATGTTACATATTCCTTTGGCTTGCACCTCTTCTCCTTCTTCAATGCCCACAATTCTTGGGTTTAGTCTTTTGGTGGAGCCACTGAGTTCTTGCATATTCCTTTCACAGCTCTTGAGTTGTTTGACTAAGATTTCTTCTGGTTTTTTTCTTTAATTTCTATTTTGTCATTGAGCTCTGAGATTCTGCCTTCCACTTGTTCTAGTCTGCTGGAGTGGCCTTCCACTGTGTTTTTGTTTGACTAAAGGAACTTTTTATTTCCAGGATTTCTGTTTGATTCTTTTTTCTGAGGTTTTCCATATCTTTGTTCAACTCCTCTTTTATATTTTGTGTTGTCTTCTTTATTTAATACATCTCTTTTTTTTAATAGTGACCTTTGTTTCACTGTGGTGTTTGCTGAAGTCCTCTCTGAGTTCATTTAGTTGTTTCTGTGTCTTCTCAAGTTCTTTATTTGTGGTGTCTTGAAATTTCTTGGTGCATCTTGTACTTTCTGGTTAACCATATTTAGTATCTTCTCCATGAGTTTCGCAGTGACCTCTTCCATGATTTCCTCTTTGAGGGATGTTTTGTGGGTGTCACTGGGCTCATTAGTAACATTTGTCATTGTTTTGTTGGGGTCAGGAACTGGATATCCATTTTCTTCATTTCCCACTAAATCCTCTATTGAATTTTTTTTTTGAGGAGTGTTGTTTCCTTCCCTTCTTTTCCCCATGCTCCAATTCATGCAGTGCAACTATGTTCTTGATTGGCTAGTTGGTAATTTTAATTCCCTGATTTCTTTCCCTTGATTTAATTTTTGTGTTGTGACTGATTTGGTTATTAGTTAGGTTGATGTGCTATTACTGTTCCTGGCCTGGAGGTATAAATTAGCAATACCAAACTCACAAGTTTAATGCCAGACCAGTTGTTTACCTATTATATAGGAAACCCCTTGGTGATAATATCTATAAACAGTGGGAGTTGGGATGGGTGTAATGGTTATTTGGCTAGAGATAGAAACGTGGGTAATGTAAAGGTGGCACTAAAAGTGGGGGTGAAAAGGAGGGGGTGGGTGGGGAAGAGGTATGGGGACTGCTGGGTATGTGACCCTTGTGTATATTTTGTATTTCCACTGTTGTAGTGGAAGTTGCTTGTGTCAGGGATTGTAGGGGGCTGGGAGTGTACACAGTTGGTGCAACATGCTAGTCAGCAGGTGATGAGTGTGTAGGAGGGAGGGGTAGTGTGGTGACATATTGGAGAAGGAATGGGAGGCAAAGACAAAGGGAGAGAGTGGATGAGAAGGGGTAGTAAAGTATTTGGGAGGGAGAACAATGGATTGGAGCACAAGAAAAGGAGGGAAAGTGAAGCAGTTAAGAATAGGGACAAGAATTGTGATGGTAAAGTTAATAATACAAAAAAATAAACACAAGTACAGCAAAAACCAAAAGTTCAGTCTTCTCAGTAAAAGACCTGGAGTCATTCCTTTGGCATCCAATCCTGGCATTGGTGCTTGGTGTTCTGGGCTTTGTGGGGAAGAGTACTTCCCCTCTTGTCAAACAGCTCGAGATGTAGACAGCTGGAGGAGATTTTTTTCTTTTTCTGCTTTCTTTGGTTTTATGGTCTGTCCATTACAAGTGGAAGCTCTGTAGTGGTCTCACCAGATGACTGGCTAGTGAGTATTTGGTTCCTTCTGTCCACAGGGCAGGTTACAATTGAAACCTGAGGTAACTCACTGCCAGTTCATGCAAGGTGGTCAGATCAGTTATTTTCACCAGGTGGCAGCTGTGTTGCCCTACAGCTGCAACTCTGGCTGGTCAGCTCCTCCTCCAGCAAAGTGGAGCAATTCAGTTTTGATTACTGCCCTCAGTTCCATGAGACTAGCTCAGTGATCCACCACAACCCTTCTTTGGGAGATTGGCTTGTCACCCAACCCCTGCTCTCAGCCTTTGTTACTTTTCCAGCCTTCATTCACTGAGAGTTTGGCTCCTCACCCCACCCCTGTTCTCTTGGGGAGGTTCAGTGTTCCACCCCCACTGTCAGTGTTAGATTACAATTCACTGTTTATGCGTTTCAGTTTTGTTGGGGATAGGGTTCAATCTGCCTAGGGGCTGTGCTGGATTATGTTTCCGGGGTGGAGGGGTGGGTGGAGATAGGGAAGTCTCATGTGGTGTATGTTGCTCACCTGTTGGGACTGCACATTTATGCAGGCAGCCTTGAAATTGGCCAGTGGAGAGAAATGGCATGCTGCTTTTCTCAAGGCAGACACATCCTGGGACTAGGTTCAATGTGGCAGGATATAGAGAGGCTTCCCATGGGTTAGGGGTCCAGGCTGTCATAAAGTTCAATTCTGATTGATGCTCTATCTTCTGCTTATTGAAAGGGGAAAAAATGGCCCAGGGCTTTTTTCCCAAGGCAGACACAGCCTGTTGGCTGTCCCATGCCAGGATTTTCATGGCTATTAGGTTCAATTACAAGCTGTTTTAAGGATTAGTCCTTGAATTTTATGTGCACCTAATGTGGTGGTGGTGATTATTTTGGCTAGAAGCAATCAGAATTACCCAAGTGTAGCTCCCACATCGCAAGGTGGTTTCTGGAGTCATGGAGCTCAGGAATTCTGATTCCCTACCCTAACCACCATCTTGGATCTCCAGTATCCCCTTTTTCATCTCTAATTTATTAATTTGGGTCTTCTCCCTCCTTTTGGTTAATTTGGCTAAGGATTTATTAGTCATATTTGTCTTTTAAAAAAACAACTTTTTGTTTCATTGATTCTTTGCATTGTATTTTTAGTCTCCATTTCATTAATTTCTGCCACAATCTTCTTTCTTTTCACCTACTAATTTTGAGGTTGGCTTGTTCTTGTTTTTCTAAGAGGTTGAGGTACATTATTGAGATCTGGTTTGGTTAGTTTGTTTGTTTGTTTGTTTGTTTGTTTTGGTACTCATAGATACATTAAAACTTTCCTCTCAGAATTGTGTTTGCTATACCCCAAAGATTCTGGTAAGTTGTGTTTTCATTTTCATTAGGTTCTAGAAACTCTTTTATTTTACCCTTATTTCTTCAATGACCTACTAGTTATTTAACAATGTATGTTTGGTCTTCATGTGTTTGATTATGCTCTTTTGCTGTTGATTTCTAGTTTTATTCCATTGTGGTCTGATAGAATACAGAGGTTGTTTCAACTTTCTTATATTTATTAAGACTTGCTTAATGCCCTAAAATATGACCAATTTTGGAGAAAGTTCCATGGGCTGAGAAAAATATGTTTGCAGCTGATGGATGAAACATTCTGTAAACTACTCTAAGTCCATTTGGTCTATAGTGTCATTTAATACTAGAGTTTTTTTATTGATTTTTTTTGGTCTGACTGTCCTATCTACTGGTGATCATGGGTATTAAAGTCTTCCAATATTATTGTATTGGGGTTTATCTGTGCTTATAAGACTAGTAGTGTTTGTTTAGTGAAATTGAGTGTGACACAATTTGGTGCAGATATGTTAACAATGATTACAACCTCTTGATGAATCATTTCCTTTATTAATTTGGTTTTAAGTCTGTTTTACCCCAGATGAGTATAGCTACTCCTGCCTGCTTTCAAGGCCCATTTGCTTGGAAAATATTTTTCCATCCTCTCATCCTAAACCACTGTTTGTCAGTAAGATGCATTTCTTGTAGGCAACAAATGGACAAGTTTTACTTTTTAATGCAACCCACCATTCTATGTCTTTGATTGGAGAATTGAGACCATTAACATTCAGAGTTAATATGGAAAGGTATGTTGTAATTCCAGCTATTTTGTTGTTGTGATATTTTCTTCTTTCCTAGTCTTCCTTTGCAAGTCTACTCATCTAGTGGGATTTATTCTTTCCTATATTTTCCTGGTTGCATTTATTTTCCTCTTCTGTGTGTAGGATTCTTTAAGCATCTTCTGCAGGTGATTTAGTGGTCATGAAGTCCTTTACTTTTTGTTTGTTGTGGAAGATTTTTATTTGTCCTTCAATTATGAAGGATAGCTTCCAGGATACATTAATCCAGGTAGAAAGTTAATTTCATTTCAGGTCTTGGAATATATCATTCCATCCTGCCCTCCTTGCTTTTAGTTTCTGTAGAGCAATTTGCTGTTATCCTGGTGGGTTTTCAATTACATGTGACTACACTTCTCTCTTGAAGCTTTCAATATTCTGTTGTTGTTCTGCATATTTACTATTTTAATTATAATATTCAAGGTGTGTTTCATTTCTGATCTTGCCTACTAGGTGTTCTGAAAGGCTCCTGAACCTATATGACCCTCTCTTTCTCAAGATATGGGAAGTTTTCTACATTATTTTAGTGGATATGTTATTTATGCCTTTAGCATGTATCTCTTCTCCTTCTATGCCCATAATTCATAGGCTTGGTCTTTCAAGACCTTTGGAAAATATGAACAGAACTAAAGGTCTTGTGTGTTCTGTTCATATTTTCTTTGTCTTCATCTAATTTATCTAATTCTCCTACTTTATCTTCAATCCCTGATTTTCTATTTTCAAGTTGTTTCATTCTATTAGCAAGGCTTTTGACTGAGTTTTTATTTGGGTTATTGAGCTTTTCCTTTCCAGGATTTCAATTTGATTTTTTTCAAGATTTCATTATCTTTATTTAATTCCTCTGATACATCCTGTGTTGTCTTCATTCACCTGTTTATTTGAATTTTCTGAGCTCTTTCAGCTGAATGTTTGTATCCTCATTGCTTATATATGTCCTCTAATTTCATTGATTATTCTTATTGTTCTTTTGAGTTCATCATTTGAAATTTCATCCACTTCACTATTGTTCAAGTCCTTTATTGTGGAATTGTTGACTTTTGGAGGAGACACATTCCCTTGGTTTTTTTCACATTATTTGTGTATCTATATTGAAATATGTGCATCTGAGGTTCAGTTTTTGGTTGGAAGGTTTACTCTCCTGTGTCTTTCAGTTGGAGTTTTCAAAATGTCTAAGTAACACTGGATAGTTACTGGGTTGTGGTATACACTCATCTTTTGACTGGGCGGGGAAGGGAGGGCTATGGTTCAGTAGTCAAAATTTCAACCACAGTGCTCAAGACACTGGGTATAGCCCTCTACTCCACTCAGAGAGAGGAAACTTAGCTGCAGAAGATACACACCCACCACAAGAGTTCAGAAATCCCTAATAAAAACCAATCACTGTCACTGCTCAAGGATCTTAAGGGGAGTAAAGGAGCAAAGGTGATACTTAATGGACCAGGAAGAGCTTAGCTAATAAGGATTGTAATGGAAAAGAGAAGGGCATAACTTTAGTAAATATTACAAAGTATATGGTGTTATAAGGCTGGGAGGGTTGATGGCTATGGTTAATAGAATGGGTTAATAAGAAAGTAGAGTGAGAGAGGTAGAAGATATCTAGCTAAAGATGTATTAGGACAAAAAGAAAGAGAAAAGAAAACAAACAAACAACAACCAAATAAAAAATCATCTGGCAATCTAGCTACCTGCAATGAAGGATATGGGTGGGAGGACAGAGATAGAGGAAAAATAAGTGAAAGATCCTAAATGTAGATGAAAAGAAAGTAGAAATGGGAGAGGGTAATAGTAAAGGGGAGAATACCTGGTTAAAGACTGAATATTGAAAGGAGGATTTTGTGACTCAGACATAATGACTGCAAGAAGATAAAGGGAGAAACAGCATAACTAAAAAGAGAGGAAGAGAGAACAAAAATACCCAAAACAAACATACAAAAAATCAAAAAGACAAAACAAAACAAAATCATTCAGTATTACCTTCTTTGCTCTCAGTGACTTTTTTTAAGTCTGAACTGATTCTTCCAGTTAATGTGGCCTGGCTTGGAGTCAGCTCAAGGGCATGGTGGGTGTCCTGAGCCATGGGCTGGTTCCCCAGCATAGGAAGTTACACTTAGATTTCTGATTATAGGAAGGGCTCTCAATCCCACAGTATACAATTACTTCCCACTTAATATGTGGCAAGCTCCATCTCTTGGATCCCTACCAACTTGCAGTCTGTTGTTCAATATACAGATGCCCCTTGCTTCCTTGGGCAGAGGCTGCTTGTTTTCTTGGCACTCTCTAGCCATGCTACTTAGGCCCGATCCTCTGAGATTTTCTAGTAGCAGAGCTATACTCTTGCTCAGGACTCTATCTTTCAGGGAGTTCTGTGAAGGAATTTCCACCACAGGATAGCCTGTCTAGACCAGAGATCTCTGCTACTTGTGACTTCTCTTGCCCAGCTCTATCCCTACCACTTTCAGAGCCCATGTGGTCCATGCCATGCTGTCCATGACATGGAGGTCTGTGCCCACAGCTGTCACCTGAAAGCTCATAGGTGAGATTTAATAGAATCAAATCTACTGTGACACCATCACTGCATTCTTAATAATTCTGCATGGAGTTCTGTGTGAGATTAGTTGTTCAATAAGGTGTGTCAGTGAGGAGAGATGCCAAGAGATGTCACTCAGCCACCATCTTCCCTCTGCTTCCTAGTGTAGTGATTTTTTGACATCCTCTTCTCCAGTGATGTTTTTCCCTCTGTCTCTGCCATGTACTCTTAACTTTGTTGTGCATTATCTATAATTTTACTTCCTCCCTGTGCTCAGTTCCAAACCTTATCCTCTGTTCGCTATCCCCTGTATTTCATTCATTCATTCATTAAATAGATTACTATGTGCCAGGATTGATTAAAATGGATTACAAAACTGCTTTCTTATTGAACTTAAATGGTATTGAGGGAGATGGTAGACTATATGTATCATATTTAATGTATGATAAGTGCTATAAGGAAGAATGAAGAATTGGAGAACTACACTTTTTTTAAAGGTGCCCTGGGAGAGTCTCACACACACACACACACACACACACACACACACACACACACCATAAAAGATGTCTAAACAAAGACCTGAGTGGCATGGGACCAAGCCAGGTAGATATCTGGAAGAAGAGTGCTCCTGAAAGAAAAAACATGAAATGCAAAGCACTTAAGTTGGGAGATTATCTTGGGTGTTGAAGCAACAGAAAGTAGGTCAGCATGGCTGAACAGGACTGACTGAGAGAATGGTAGAAAAAGAAGGCTGGAGAATGGGGTAAGTAGGGGAAGCAGATCATGTAGGGCATTCTAATAAGCATAATAAGTACTGTCCTTATTATTCAGATGTATCAGCATTGGAAATACTGAAAAATGAAAGATTTGATCTTTCCCATGAGCTTCAGAGTACCTCAATTCTCAGAATCTTTTACCTCTGCTGGGGCTCTTAATCCATTGATCCATCCCATTCACTATCTCTAACTTTCATATCTTTTTTCTTTCCTTCCTTCCTTCCTTCCTCCCTTTCCTCCTCCCTTCCTTTCTCAACTGAGTTTAATAGCCCATACTTTAATCACTCCTTTGAATTCCATCTTTGTGTGTCTCACTCTGGTATTCACTTGGCAAAAACAACCCCTAGTTAAGTCCAGTTCTATGCAGACTCTGAACCTATACCCACACACTTAACCTGGAGACAAGCACAAAAATTCACTTAAGTTCACAGCTCCTAGTCTAAAGTGAACCTCTACTATGCCCACTCATTCTTACTACATTTCTTTACCTCATTTCTTTACCTCATTATCCTGTAAGACCATTTCACACCTTCTTTTCCCTTGGCAAACCTCCACCAGCTCCTGCCCCATCAACTTATTCCTATTCTCTGGGGAAAAAAAAGAAACAAACAAAAGAAAGCTTCCATAGCATCCTAGTAGCATTTTTACCAACCTACCCCTTTCCATGCCATATGCCTGACTTCCCTCCTGTTACTATGGTTATGTTGTCCTTGCTCACCTCTCAGGCTCATGCTTCCGCTTAGCTGATAGATCCTTCACCTTCTCAAAGACACTGCTCAAGCAATTATTCCCTCTCTATCCTGAATTTCCCTGCTCTGTACTAGAGAATTCCTATCAACATATAAACATGCTCTTAATTATCCTATCTTTAAAAAATATGTATACTTTTATTCTACATGTCTTCTAGCTCATTCCATTTTCTGTCCCCTGAAGAGCTTTCTTACAGCTATAATTTTTACTTGAAATGTTCCCCAAAGGTCCATGTATTGAGGGCTTGGTCCCCAGTCTCTACATTATTGGGAGTGGGAGGAACCTCCTAGAGGAGGCATTTAGGTCATTGTGGGCATACCCTTAAAAAAGATTTTGAGACCTGATCCACTCATGTTTTTCTTTTTTTTCTTCCTAGCCACTATGAGATGAACAAGCTTCCTCTGTACTTCCACCATAACATACTGTGCCACCACAGTCCCAAAGCAACAGGGTCAAATGATGATGGACTAAGACCTCTGAAACCATGAGCAAAATAAACCTTTCTCTCTTTTAAGTTGAGGGTCTTAAGTATGTTGTTACAGTAACAAAAAAGCTGACTAACACTTATACTTCTGGGTTAAACTGTGGCTCTCCAATATTCATATGCTAAAGTTTAACCCTCACTACTCAGGATGTGATCTTACTTGGAAATAATGTCATTGGAGATGCAATTAATTAAGATGAGGTTATACTACAGTAGGATAGATTGCTAGCCCAATATGATTGGTGTCCAAGGAATTTGGAGATACATAAAGCAAGAATGATGAAGCCTGAGCCAATGATCTCAAAAGCTGTCAGAAAATCCCCAGAATTCAGGAAAGAGGCAAGAACAGAATCTTCATCAAAGCCTCCAGAAACAGCCGACCCTGCCAACACTGTGATCTTATACTTCTAGCCTCCAGAACTATGAGACAATAGATGTCTGTTGTTTAAATTACCTGGTTTGTGGCATTTTATTATGGCAGCCCTTCCGACCTAATACCATGGCTTTCTCTGATTTCATCATCCTGGTTTTTTCTCAACCTACTCTGCTCAATTCTGCCCCTACTGCTCCATAAAACACATATCTATGTCTCCAAGGGCATCCACATTGTTGAGTCCAGAGATTGTTCAGTCCTTGTGTAAATGACACATTTTGTCAATCTTTCTTCATGTGCTTTCTGCATTTGCCTATCAAGACAGTATTTCTTTGGGTTTTCCTTCAACCTCACCAGGTGCTTCATCTCAGTTATTAATAGTAGTTGCTCATCTTGTCAATTTTTCAGTTGTTTTTAAATATTTTTATATTTATAATATACTTGAAGAAACAAAAGTAAAACTTAAATACTCAGTTCAATAATTATAGTATTTTACTATGTGAGCACCACCTAGGCTCAGATATAGAACATCTGAAACTCCAGAAGCCCCTCATTACTTTTTGCCCTATTTCTGCAGGCCTTACTCACTTCACTTATGAACATCTTACTAGCAGCATCTAGGAGCTATTTTGAGTCACCTCTATATGTCCTTTAGGGTTTTAAAATCTATTGGTAATCTGGATTAAAAAATAACAAATACACTATTAACAAACAACAAAATTTCTCTACTTTTTCCTGTTCATTTTCTACTAGGTCTAGTACCTCTGTTATAGAAGATACCCAAAACTGCACTGGCAGAAAATAGGTGGGTGCATTTCAGTTAATGGGCTTAGTTGGAACACATTTGGTTATGGAGACAGCCACATTAGTGTTACCAAGCCTTGGCTTCCTGTCTGTTTTCTTTGAGCTAGGTAGGCAATGAAAAAGGAGACAGGAAAATTTGGGGGCAAATAAAATAAGGAATTTGTCTTATGAAGACAACTTATAGTTGGGAAATTTTAATTTTTAACTTAACCCTACTCTGATGCATTCTTCTTAGCCTATTTGAAGTATAAGAAGAAGTATTTGCACTACCATAGAGTAGTAAAGAATTCACATTCTCCAAGATGCACAGTGTTATTTATCACATTTTTCACTCATTACTGGTTTTTTTGTTTTTCTTTTTTGCAGTGCTTGGGATTAAACTTGGGGCCTCAGGCATGCCAGTCAAGTGCTCTACCACTGAGCTACATCCCCAGTCAGAAGCCCCTCATTAACCTCTTCCTAAGGAAAACCTCTGCTTTTCACACAGAAGCACCAAATCTAAAGCTTACAGAAACACTTTTCTTCCCTAAGCAAGATACATTTAAATCTGCCACTATGACTCTGTACTTTTCAATTTTCCCTGTAGGTCTGTCAACTTTTGCTTTATGTATTTTGCTTTATGTATTATTATAACCATAACATTTAAATTTTCAGATCATATTGGTGAAGGAAACTTATAGCATTTTACAGTGATTTTCTTTATTTATTAACACTTTTAGCATTAAAGTCCATTTTTTCTAATAATAATTTAGTTACAGCTTTCTTTTGTCAAGTGTTTCTACTTTTTCACATTCAAACTTTCTGAATTCTTATATTTTATAGGAATCTCTCATGAATATCATAATAAGTAAAGTTTTTAAATTCCAGCCTGGTGATCTGTAATTGTAATTTGAACATTCAGGACACTATCAATGCCATTTTTATAAATACTGTAAAATTTAAATCTAGCATCATATTTTGCATATTGTAGTTGTTCTCTTTCCTGATTCCTTTTCTCTCTATTCTTGCATTCATTTAGATTCACAATATTTTTATTTCAATATTTTACAACCTGTCTGAACTTGAAGATTACAGTGTATTCTTTTAAGGATTATTCTAGAAATTATAGCATGCACTCTTAATCAAAGTCTAAAGTTAATTAGTAAAAAGACCTTGGACAATGATCTCCAATCATCCTCCAATTAATTCTCCTTTTTTAACATCACTATGTATTATTACTATTTCATATATCTAACTTTTATTTATATTTATCCATATATTTTCCACTTTCTTTGCCCATAATTCCTTCTGTTCCTTCATTCTAAGATTACTTTCCTTTGACTTGAAGTACATCCTGTCATACCTACTAGTGACATAAACCTCAATTTTTATTTATTGGAAAGTGGCTTTATTGTGTTTCCTTGCTTGGAGTATATTTGTGCTGGGCATAGAATATTATTTTGGTAATTGTTTTCTTTTAGTACATTTACCTTCTGCCTTCTCGATGTTGAAAAGTACACTGTCAGTTTAATTGCCGGTTCTTTAAGGACAAATTTCTTTCTTTCCTCTGGCTGCTTTTAAGATTTCTCTTCTTTGGATTTCATAGTTTCATTCTGAGGCTTCCTTTTATTTATCATGCCTGATTCACTTGAATCTGTAGGCTGATTTCTTCCGATCAATTCTAGAGAACTATCAGTCATTGTGTCTTCAAATTTACATTTTCTCTGTCCCTCAGAGACTGATCTCTGACTCCATCCTCCATGTTTCTCACTCCTTCCTCTGGATTTTCTATCTTTCCCCCTCTTTCTCTGTTAAATAATGCATAATTTCTTCTGATATATGTACAGTTCACTAATTATCTGATGAGTCTTCCCTGGCCAAACATCCCCACTGAATTTTTAATGTTAATTATTGGACTTCACATTTTTGGAAGTTCTTTTGCAAATCTCTATCATTTTTATAGATTCTTATTATTGATTAATATTTTAAGTATGTCATTAATTTCTTTAAAATAAGAAACAATTGTTCTAAAATTTTTGCCTTGTAATTCTATTATCTGAAGTACTTATGGTCTAGTCCTTACTTTTGGGAGAAGGAGCAGCTGGTTCTCACTTATCATGCCTTGTTTGTGTGAGCTTGCTTACTTTTACCTGGACATTGTCTTTGAGAAGTTACTTATAGATTGCCTGAGTCTAGAATGGATATGCTCTCTCTGCAGTTCTCCTTTGCCTGGTGCCTTGGGATTAAGACAATTTTCAGCCAACTTCATGACCTTCAGTGGCCCACCCCATCCAGGAATTGTGGATATGCTGATGTCCATCTTCTCACACTTCTCTGGAATGATTTTCATTGTCTTTCTTCTTTTTGTTTCCTGATCTATTCAGTAGAAAGACAGGCTATCCACATTCCCCTGTCATTGAGTGGCAGGGAGATGGTAAGGTTTAACTACTTCATCCTTACCTTAGATTTAATCCTTTGTTGTTCCCACCTAGTGTTGAGAAGGCCTTTTTAAAGACATCCCATCTGAGGCAGACCCTGAACATCTGTCTCCTTTGCTCTTTATGCTACTTAGCAGATGTTCAAGTGTACAGTTTCAGCAAATGCTCTACACATTTCAGCATTCTTTTTTTGGCAGTACTAGGATTTGAATGCAAGACCTCATGCTTGCTAAGCAAGTGTTCTACCACTCCAGCCATGCCTCCAGCCCTTTTTGCTTTAGTTATTTTTCAGTAGGGACTCAGGCTTTTTGCTTGGGCCTGATTCAGAATATAATCATCCTACCGATGTTTTCTGCATATTTGCTATTACAGGTGTGGGCCACCAAATTTCAACATTCTGGTAATCCAGTTAGTTTTTAACTTTAGACTTCCTTCCACAAGTTGGACTACCTTTTCAAGTCTTTAATGATATTAAATTTACAGGGTTCTTATTCATATTTTACTTAGCCTCACTCTGTTTTCTGTTGCTAAAACTGAACACTATAGACTGGGTAATTTATAAAAATAGTTTATTTAGCTTATAGTTCTGAGGGCTGGGAGTCCAAGAATATCCTCTTGCATCTGCTTAACACCTGGTATGTTATATATTACATGGTAGAGGATATCACATAGCAAGATGGAGCAATTACCCCAGTTCAGGTCTCTCTTCCTCTTCTTATAAAAACCATTAATGTCATCATGGGGCCCCACCCTCATGACCACATCTAGTCCTAATTACCTCCTGAAGGCCCCTCCCCTACATGCAATCAACATATGAATTTCAGGGTTAGGTTTCCAAAAATGGACTTTAGAAGGATACAGTCAAACAACATCAAAGAATTAGCCCAAATAAATAAGCTCACCTACTGAAAACAAGAATGTCTTCCATACCTCTTAATGTTGAATAGCCAGATTGCCATCTTTAATCTCCCTTTTTCTTTATCTGTACTCATTCCCTAGGTGATCTTATCCTGCCTCATGGTTTGACGCATCATCTAAATGATGATTCTGTGTATATATACATATGTGTAAAACTCTCCTTGGAACTCACCATACATGTTTATGCACATACATATCATGTACAGAAACACACACATATATATACAGACATAGCCATATGCACACGCACACACACAAATGTGGATTTATATGTATATCTCACATTTTCATTTAGATATTTAATAAATCCTCAAACCTAGCATAGCTCCTTCCTACCATTCCTTCCATCTTGAATGTTCACTCCATCCATGCAAAAGATTTGTTGGTTTCCAGATCTGCCATGTTACCACTTACCTCCAGACCTTTGTGCATGCCCTCCTTTCTCTTGTTTTCATATCTCCTATTTGCTCCTTTAAAATTCAGATGAGGAATCATTTGCTCCAAGAATCTTTCCTTGGCCATGGATCAGTCTGGGCTGGGTGCCTTTGCTATTTTCTTTCCCACTGCATGCTGTGCGTATGTCTACTACTGCATTGATCAAACTCATAGTGAAAGCATGAGTTTCACTATGCTATTCATCTGGTTTACTTGTCTGTGGTGTCCCCCAGAGCTGTTAAATATCTTGGGAGAATTAAAACACTTACTCATCATTATTTCCCAAGTTCTTCACAATGCCCAACACATAACAAGCATTCAATATACTTATTTAAATGAATGGTTTAATGTGTGCAAAGAACACTTAAAAACCAAACTCAAAAAAACAAAATTCTAATTCCAGCACTTGTGAGGCTGAAGCTGAAGGACTATGAATTTCAGGTCAGCCTGGACTCTGTATCAAAAAAACAAAAAATTAATAATAGTAATAATAAGTTCTAAAAGTTTTCAACATAGCAATGCTATTGTAATAAGCTTACAGTCTCTCCAGGAAATTCTGTTGAAAGGGTAAAATAGCATATGGTTTGCTGCAGATGTCTGCAAGTATACAGGTTTTTTATAGTTTTCCCCTCTTCTATGGCAAAACTCTCTAAGGTTTAATCTCTAGTGCAGAGGAAAAAAAACCCCAAACCTAACAGACAGCAGAGATCATAAATAACCCCTTTATGCCTAGGCAATGGGAAAGGTATTATTCGAGACTTCCACTCTTCATCCTATCATTTTTCCAAAGGCAAACAATTGGATTGCCAAATAGAATAATTGCTGTCCTTCCTCAGGTCCATTGGATAATAAGAGGGTTTAAGAGCTCATCTCCCCATCATCTCTTCTATCAATATCCACTGACTCTTCAAATGAAAGCCTCAGTGGACATCATAGATCACAAGAATCCCACCACATACTCCAACACAGAAAATGACTAAAACAATTGATAAAAGCCTTTCTCAATAGGAATAAACACATTGTTTAGTATGTGATGTTTGTCTTAGCTAAATGCAGTACCTCCAAACACAGTGATTAAGACTTACAGAGAGAGTAAAGCAAGTAGTAAGGGAAAGAGAATTGAAACAGTTCATTTGGAGGATATTGAATCTAGGCAGAAAATTAGCATATCATTTCAGAATGAAAGAGCAGGTGTTTGGTGCTCTTCCCTGCTCTTTTTCCAAAACTCTTCCTGTGCCCAGGGTCCAATCCACTGCCTCTACAGAGCCATTACTTCCTAGGGAAAGATAGTATAAGAAAGAAAAATTAAGAGAGCCAAAAGCAAATTTATTTCTTGTCAACAAAGCCTCTCAGGTCAGCCAGAAAAATGCTGGAAAGTATATCCTCTCCAATATATTTTGTATGTGCCTCAGAAGGTTTAAAAATGTGATTTGATAAAATTACTTAGCAGATGAGCTGAAATGTATTCACCGTCACAAACCTGATTTTCAGTGACTGTTTTAGATAGGATAAGCAGCAGTAGTAAACACCAAGCTCAGTGCTTAACACAATGAACATGTATTTCTTACTCACACTATGTGTTTAATGTAAGTTAGGGGCAGAGAAATGGAAATTTTTAGGCTGATAGTAAATTCTTCTCTACATGTGCTTCTCAACTACCACAGCAGGAAAAAGGGAACATGGTGGGTCATGTGCAGTTGTTCAAATTTCTGCAGGAAGCGATAGGCATCATGTCCTGTTTACATCTCATTGGCCCAAGAAAATCATATGGTTCCACCTAACTTCAAAGGAGGTGAAGCACCATCCTACCATGTGCCCAGGGTGAGGAAAACTGGAATGTTTGTGAGCAATTCTATCTTCAATCACAATTTTCAATCACAATGACCTCTACTCCCTTTCCACATGTTCTGTCCTAAGCCCTTCCAGTAAATACTGTCTTTAGCAAAGGCACCCTCAGAGCTGAAAATGATAAGTGTACCTGCTTTGGGATGGAAATGACTGATTTCTCTATTACAGAATGCTAACCAAATGATGATTATGCAGAGGGGACTGAAGTACCAGATCAATATCGAACTTGATTATCTGCAAATCTTGCCAAAGCAGTTTCTATGGTTCCGGGAAAAACAGGGATGCTAATGGGGGCAATTTGTCAACTTAATCTAAAAATTGTCAATTTGGGCTAAAGCAAAGCAAGTAAAGCCAAAATGAAGATTTCAGGGCTTTAAATTGTCCAGATAAGTTATCTTGATGTTCATCAATTCATTTAACAATAAATGATTTACTTAGTGTATGCCAGTAAGCGAGAAGATACAATGGGTGCTATTGTGGTTGGGAAAATAATTATGAGGTAGGTATTTATCATCCTTGAGTTTAAGGACAGTGAATATTGATAAAGATCATTGATCTTGTAGAACAAGTGTTGAAAGTAGAGATACAAACTGTGAGAGAGGAGATAGTGGGTTCAAACATAAGTGATAAAGAGATCTGGAAGGGAGGATCCAGTTGTGGGAAGGAGACTGGAACATGTGTGTCCAAGAAAGGGCTGGAAATGAAAGTAAGAAGAGAGAAGTTGGCAAGGGGTAGAGGGGAAAGGGAGAAGAAATAGTAGCAAGCCAGGAATCACAAAGGAATAAGACATTTGAGGAAGGAATCAGACATTAAAAGAGGATGGAAAGATAACTTTTGTTGCACAGAGTATAACAGACTCCTCTCCTCACAAACCCCTCCTTGGTAAACTCTTAATGTATTTTAATTATGTATTTAGAGATAAACTGATGGTATATCTAAAGTGGCCCCAAATGTGATCCAAGGAAACCCGAGTCTTTGCAAGTGAGCCTATAATAGATCATGGATAACATAAAGCAGAAACACAGGTGCAGGGAAACCCAAACCTGTTGAAGAGGAGGATGAGGGGAAGATTCATAGAGATCTATCTTGGTATGAGAATTTTAGAGACCTTAGAATGGAGTGAATGTGTAGTAGCACCCTCTTAGCCATGGGGAACACACTCCAAGATCCCCAGTGGAGCCTGAAACTACCAATATTACTGAACCCTATATTTACTATTTTTTCCTATACATACATACCTGTGACAAAATTTAATTTATAAATTAGACACAGTAGAATATAATAATAGAAACAAATAAAACAAACTATCATAATATTATCTTATAAAATTACTGACATCACTACTCTTGTGTTTGGAGCCATTATTAAGTAAAAGTACACAAGTACTACAGTAGGTTGACAGTCCATCTGATAATGGAGATGTGCACTAAGTAACCAATAGGCAGGTAGCATATGCAGCAGGAATTCATAGAGAAAAGGAATGATTAACATCCCAGAAGGGATGGGGTGGGATGGCACAAGATTTCATCATGCTACTCATTATGCAATTTAAAACATGAATTGTTTATTCCTAGAACTTTTCATTTAATATCTTCAGACCATGATTAACTGTGTACAACTAAAACCATATAGAAAGTGAAACCATTAATAAGAGAGGGCTGCTGTATTTGTCAGTCAGAAGAATGTCAATCCTTGAAGACCAGAGGCTATACTGTGGCAAATTCCCTGTGAGTTCTACCTACGAACAATCTCTACTCCTTAGGCATGTGTGTGGAATCTGTGACTTGCTTCTGGCCAATGGTAAATGGTGAAAGTAAAAGGATAGTCACTATCTTGATTGTGCTGTGATGTAAGACTCCATCTTAGCAGATTAGAGTGAAAGATTCTGGCCTTGAAAAAGAAAGCTTCCATGTTGTGAGAGGGTCTGTAACAGAGCAATATAGCAGGGATCTACCAGGCCTCTAGGATTTGAAAGTGTCCCTGAGTGGCAGGGGAAAAAGCAAGAACTTCAATCTTACATCCACAAAGAACTGAATTCTGCTAATGACCTCATGAGTTTGGAGAACGATACTGAGTTCCTGAAAGGAAGACAGGCAAGTCAACACCTTGATTGTCATCTTTGAGACCCTGATCAGAGGACTCAGCTAAGCCCTGCCCAGATGACTGACTATAGAAGCTGTGAGATAATAAGTATTAAGATTGTGAGCATTCGTTATGCAGCAATAATAAACCAATACAAGAGGTGAGCCTCGAGGACTGAATATGAGCTCACCAAGTGGGAAGAGAGGAAGATTACTCTAAGTAGAATTCAACAGCACAGGGGCATGGAAGCTGAAAATGTGGGTAACACACCTACTCTACCAAACATCATAATATAGTCTAGCCTACCCGAAACATGTTCAAAACACCTCTGTTATCTTCCAATTGGCTAATGATCTAACCCATCTAACCTAAGCTTATTTTATAATAAAGTCTTGAGCATCTCAGGTAATTTGTTGAATATTGTACTAAAAGTTGGAAACAGGATGATTATATAGGATGTTTTCACACAATCATATAGTAAAAAATCGTAAGTCAAAACATCATAAGTTAGGGATCATTTATAGTTAAGTGTGGCTGGCCTAGAGGGATGCCAACAGGAACAGTTAAAAGTACTTATAAAAAGAATCTTACGATAAGTATATTACTTAGCTTTCTCTTCACTGTGACCAAACACATGACATAAACAGCTTAAAAGGAAGAAAGATTTATTTAGCTCACAGTTTCAGTCCATCCTGGGGATAGAGTACAGGGGAGCACTCACTGAAGGACAGGCAGCAGAGATAAAAAACAAGACCAGAGACCAGATATAACCTCCAAAGAACATGCCCCCAATGACCTAATTCCTCCAAGTAGGCTCTACCTCCAAAAGGTTCCACCACCTCTTAAAATAGTGCCACCAGCTGGGGACCAAGTGTTCAATACAGGAGCCTACAAGAGACATTTCATACTCCATTTTCTTCCCCTCCTTTAGCATTATCCTACTGAGTCATAAGATTCACTAGTCACCTTGGATTCTAGAAACCACAGAACTAATTGATAAACATTTTTATGACAAGAGACCAAAGCTAAACCCAAGCAAAAGTGTGTCATACAAGATACACCATCCCATACACAAAACAAAGGCAATGAAGTTGTACCCAGAAGCGAGAATAATCATCCTATAATGACCAGATTGTTTCCTTCAAGTAATGATAGATACACCTTCTCCGGAACCCCTTGCAGAACAAGAAATTAATAATGATGGATCCGAGCACTGACCTGATCAAGATTACCTACTCTTATACTTTAATCCCCTTATTTGTCTCCTTTTTCTTAAAAAAACTCAGAGTTCCTATTAGCCCAATGAAGACAAACTTGAGGTCACTGAACCCTTTTACCTGTTCTTCCTAATGTGGTCATGTTGATTAATCCCTTTCCTGACTTTTCACCATTACTTCCATTTGCTTTCTTTAGGACAAATGGTATGTAGGCACCCCCAGCATTAGGCTTTTAGCCTAGGACTCCGATTATAATGCCTGAAAAACCATCACATGACACCAATGTCTGACATCAGCTCAAGCAGTAGTCAGACCCCCTTGTACCACTGTTGTATTGCCCTCTGAGGGCATGGGTGCTGAGCATCATGAAACAAATCCGGGGAAACAACTTCCTAGCAGTCCAGTCAGTAGAGTTCTCCAGATGTTCTCTCTTTTCAACCAAGTCTTTCAAAAGAGTTTACTCTTTCACTCTTCAGCCAGTTAATTCCTGAGATGCTCTCAAGGTGTCCCAATGCAAAGTACTTGACTTCATTTTAATAGTGTTAATCTCTTCAGAAACCATGACTGCCTTAGCCCCAACTTTACACTGACTTTTCTGGTCAAACTGCAAGTTTTTCAATACTTTCTGCTCTGCTCTTTGATTCCAACTCTTATTGCAAACCTGGCTGGGCATCCAACAATAACCATGCCACAGTCTGAATGCTGGACTGTCTTGACATTACCTCCACCAAATTAATTATTCTGCTACTTTTAAACCCAGCCTCCCACAAAGTTTCAAGGCATAGACAAAATATAGACAAGTTCTTTGCCACAATGTAATATGAGTGACCTCTAGCTCAATTCCCAATAGCGTTCTAGTTCCTATCTGAAACTCTATGAGCACAATGGTAACTGTCAGCATTCCTAATGGCATTCTGGTCTTCCGAGCTCCCACCAGGATTGCCCATCTGCTTACAGCATCTTAGGATTTCTCCAGCTCACTTCTCCAAACTCTTCCAAATTCCTCCCACAAAATAGTTCCAAAATCTGAATAACCATATGTTCAGTCACAGCAATGATTCTACTTCTATTGCACTAATTTTCTGTATTAGAAAGATTTCATGTCACTGTTCTAATCATAACAATAGGGTAACCACATAACGTATCATCCAAACTTTAAGAGATAAAGATGACACTAAGAATTATTAAAACCATACAAATAAAATTATTAAAAATTATTTTTAAATGTTACCAAAAATAAAATAAAGATTTATAGATTAATATTACATACTAAATTATTTTTTAAAACCTTAGCAAGAACATTCAAAATATTTTCTATAGATTCTATGCCAGTTCTCCTAGCTACTATCTTCTGCACTTAGTTCACATACCTCACCTAAAATTCTCTAAATTTCACAATAACCTTGTGATAACTTTGTGCATTCTATCAGACTCTGGGCACAACACAGCTCTCTAGAAGACCAAGTGAACTAGCAGAACCAGCACAGAAATATGTCTTCCAGTCTTCCATAGCCTGCCAGGCCAAATGGTTAGCTACAGCCATACAGCTAAAATGCATACTTTATTTATATCACTTGAGGAAGAGATGCTAGTTATTTTGCATAAAGAATGGGTCTGGAAAAGAGAAAAAGATTATGGTGAACTTCTTTCAAACTTAACTATGGGTTAAAATGGTATCCAATTCTCTGTATTTGTATCTCATAAGTACAGACAAAACCATGGCAAAAGTTGTAAATACAAAGCTTTGGTAAAGGTCTACAAAGACATCCTAGATTATTTTAATGCTATTCTTAATAACATAAGTCATTAAAAAATGAAAATCAAAGATGCTAAACCAAAGTTCTGCTAGAACAAGCCATGTAATATAAATGTGTCCCATGCACAGTGAACACATGTCTACCTTGATATAGTGGCTGAGTACAAATCAAAAGTGAGACTCACAGAGCAGATACCCAGAGAAAGCAGAAATGTAAGAATGAATGAGACTATCAGCACATTGAGAAGGTGGAGAGAGGAAATGGTTTCTGGAGTTGCTCCTTGCTGGATTCTACTTTCATTCCATTTATATCTTTATAATCCACCCCCATTTTCCTGATATAACTTGAGCAGGTCTTAATGTGAAGACCAAAGAACCCACTTATAGTAGTATACCTATGGAGTAGTTAGATTCCATTGATTGCAAACAATATAAAACACAACTTAAACTGGCCTAGGTTAAAAAAATGTATTAGGTCACATATCTATACAACCTGGCTTCAAACAGTTCTGAATTAGATCTAAAATGACATCATTAAGATTGATAGCTTGGATCTGTGTCTTCTGAAGGCATTCCATCCTCAAGTTCCTCACCCTGACTCAAAATTGATCATGTTATACTTGTGCATGTAGCAGTTCTAAACCTCATATCACTATTTCAGGGACAGAGTCTGTGACCCAACATCCTCTGCAAAATTCCTGAAGTTCACTCTGACTGGGTCAGCCAAAAGCACATCCCCACCTCTGAACTAATCATGATGCCCAAAAAAATGGCTTAAACTGATTGGATTAGACCACACAGGGCTCTCATCTAGTACCAGGGTGGGTTTACTCCTACCTAAACTTCATGAGACAAGTCTCGGCTACGTGTGTACCAAATGGCTTCCTTTTCCTCATATGGGCATAGTCTCAAGTGACTGAGTTCCTACTGAAGGGGTCCAGAAAATGCCACTGTGGCAAAAAACTTATTTTGATCTGAAGGCATTTGAAAATCAAAAGATGCAGGGAAAAATATCTGGACTCATCTTATCTGCCTAAAATCAGAGCTTCCCAAAAGAATTTAACAGTCATAAACCCCCAACCCCTGCTGGGTGTGGTGGCACACACCTGTAATACCAGGAGTCAGGAGGCTAAGGCAGGAGAATCACCAATTTGAGGCCAGCATGGGCTACATAGTAAAACCTTGTCTCAAAACAACAACAAAAAATACAAATAAATCCTCTCCCCAGCAGTTTTGCAACCAGGTAAGGTTGACTACTATCACTAGTCTGTACTGCTGTAAGAAATCACCCAAACAGACATTGTCACAAAATTATCATATCCCTAACCATTCTCCTCAAAGTAATTTTTTAAGTGCCCTTTCTCTCCAAGTCCCATTTAAAAGCCCTTTATTTTCCTGTAAGTACCTTTCTTCCCTATTTGTTCTCCTATTGAGGTGTTATATGAACCCTAAATTCTGTCTCTTTGAGTCACACTTTTCTGTGAACCCCCATGCATGTATATAAAAAGATACACCTTTTCTTTTGCAAATCTGTCTTTTATCAGTTTAACTTGCACAGTTCCCAATTACTAAACCTAAAAGAGTAGAGAAAGTTTTTTCCTCCTTGACACAGCCAGTAGAAATGAAGCAAAGCCTGTCCCATAAAACCTCCCCCACAATCCTCTAAGTTGCTCCAAACACACTTATAGCTTTTCCAAGAACTGAACTATATATCACCTATTTTTTTAATTTAAATGAATTAGAATTAAATTAAAAACTCAGTTCCTCAGTTGCGCTAGCCATATATCAAGAGCTCAAAAGCCACATGTGGCTACTACTTCTCTACTGGACAACCAACATCTTTACAAAGTCACCACATTTTTCTCCATCCAAATCCTTCACTTTCCTTCAACAGTTATCTGGGGGAGGGCGAGGGGTAACTAAGCTGAATTTCTTATTTAATTGTCTCCTACTATTTCTTTAGCAGGGCAGAATTGGACCCAGGTGTATAGTGCTGAAGTCTGGTCACTGCCTTAAATTCTACAGCTCCATTTTTGTTCATCAGTATTCTAGAGATTGTACCACATAATGTAGTAAAATGGTGCACACACTAGGAGGTAGAAAAATTGAGTCTCAATGTCCTCTGTACTGTCAATTGCTGACTTGGTTCCACTGCCCTGTATGGGACACCAGCACACCAGCACAATGTTACAGTTCAGAGTCAGTGGGGGTACTAGAAGTACACTGGCAGAAGAACAGGCTTTGTCTGCTGGTTCCTGATCTGGTGTGCAAGGAGCACCCAATGAAGCTCTCCTCTATCAAATTTAAGTAGAATCTCAATGAATTGCATGCTCCAGCTAGCTTCCTCACATCAAGCTCAGCACCACCCTCCACAGTTTCCAAGGAAGTTTTGAAGGTCCCCAGCAGGCATCCCAGCTGCACTTCTCCACTAGACTGAGTGGTGAGGATGCCCCAGGTGGCCTCCAGGTTGTGAGTCCATCAGTCCCCTTTACAGGCAACTTCCTAGCATATACAATCAGCACCTTGCAGGCAGTTCTCCGTTAAGCTAAGTCAGCCTAGGCAACCTGGAATTCCTCTGCCATCAGTGAGCTATAACCATGCCCATTTTATGGACTCTCTGCAATCAGGTTGGAACTGGGGAGGAAGGGTGGTCTTCCAAGTTTGTCCTTTGGTGCTGTAAGAAAGCTTCTGGGTATGTTCTTGGAGCCCTGGAGTATATTTTAAGAAGAATTTTTAATCTCCTCAGTAAAGTTAATAAAAACAGTACATTTCAAATATGAAACTTCCTGTTCAAATTACTATTTGGTTTCTGCCTCCTGTCTAGATTCTAATTGATACACCTCTTTTGCAATTCCTTGCCTAGGTAATATTGGGTGAGACATGTCACTTCTTCAGACTTTGTGAGTCTTGTCTGGAAAATATCTGATTAGCTCAAAGATCAGCAGGCAGAGTTAAGAAATCCTTAGAGATCCATGAAATAAGACGTATCAAATGGCTTTCTGCCAGTTGATACTTATTAAAAAGTTACTCCACCATTTTTCATGCAATTATTCAAGTCACTGACTTCTCAGTTTGAAAAAATACAAAAACTATCACAATTCAGGTTTTGCTGATAACTGCTGAGAGTTGAGAAATGTCTTGCTAAAGTAAGTGGCAAATGAAACTGATATTATTCCACTCACTATTTCTTTAGCAGATTTTTTTCATACTTAACATCAATGAGTGGCATTTTCCCCCAAAGGGTGTCTACAAGGACCATGACTAGAGAGGTTATGAACAACCCCATGTGTGACTAAAGCTAATGAGAGCCTTCTATGCTACAGGGCACTCAACAAGGTAGGCTTCAGTTATTCACCCTCCCTTTCCTCCAAGATGAGCTTTAAGCACACTATGGACCTGCCAACCTCAAAGATCAGCACCGCGGAAACCTTTTGAGAAGCAACATGGCATTCTCTGGTCCGCTGTGGGCTGCCTGGTGTCTCAGGCTTGGGTTACTCTGCTCTCTCTCTCTCTCTCTCTCTCTCTCTCTCCTGCCTTGAAGTGAGCAACTCTCCTCCACTATGACCTTCCTCTATGATGTTTCTGCTTGCCTAAAATCAATGCAGTCAGCTGACCTTGGACTGAAATCTCTGAAGCCAAAATGAACCTTTCCTCCTGTAAGTTGACTTACTTTACATTGTGGCACCAATGAAAAGCTGGCTAACACACTGGGGAAAAGAATCACAAAGCTTTCAATAAGAGGAGTAGTTAGAAGTGGAAATCATAGTGCTTTCAAGCAGGAATCACCAGCTCTGATCCTTGTGTACAGACAAGACAAAGGAAGAAAAGGTGGAAGGAGAAGAGTGGATAAGAGGAAATATTCACTAATGATAAAATATCTGGCTGGATTAGGGAATAAATGGAAACAGTAAATAAAAGAATCTCTCTTTTCAGGGGAAAAGAGAGAGGAAGATTCAAATCAGAAGAGAGGAGAGCTATCGAATATCAGAACAAATCCAAGTTGATTTTAAATAACACAAATAAAAATGAGAAGATTCTGGAAAAATTTGGTGCGTGGGCAGGGTAATGACCATAAGCCTTGAAATCATATGTAATCTGATTCAAATACCAAATGAGGTGTGTTACATCAAAGGTGTTTTGTATCTGGTCTATATTTTCTGATTTTAATTCATGGGGTTTTAGGACTCTGACTGTTATGACAGAGATTTAATTTTTTCTCCACCTTCTTAAGCTTGTGACTGGGTCCCTGCAAATTAAGTCAACAAAAGACACACTAATAGGAAAAAATGGTTATTTCATATACATATGGGAACCCTCACAGAAATGAAAACTCCAGAGCTTATATACTATTTTAACAAAGAGTAAAAAAATTGTGGAGAAATGACAAAACAAAGGAAAGGGGTTTTGAGCAACTAGGAGTGGCAAGTTGTAAGTAGGTAAATACATGGGGAAACCAATGGAAGGTTAGTGTTATTGAGTGAGGGGATTTACAGAAGTCCTCATCTCTCACAAGTTTCTGCTCTTAGTAGATGAGGGAAACTCCAGGAAGGCTTCTTTCAGTATCTGTTGAATCTCAGTGGCCTTCAGCTCAAAATTATCTATATCCCAAAGTGGAATACTTTGTTGTGGTATGTTCTTATTCCCTTCAATAGCAACAATTCTGACACTGCGTCCACTTTATCTATACATATATGGACACTTTAACAAGCACTAACACCATAAATATAATTGCTCTGTCATTCTCAAGTGAACTGTACCCAGTGTTAAAAGCTTTATAAACACTGATTCCTACTCAGAAAAATCAACATCTCTCCAGGAGTGAGCTACAACAGCAAACTGACATGAAAAATAGAAGAGCAATCTCAAATTACTTGAAAACTTGCCCCAAATACACAGTGAATATTATGCTTCACAAAGCATTTTCGCATACATTCAACAAATGTGCATTGACGCTCCTAAGCATCAGGTATTGTGAATAAAACAGGCAAAATGCCAGCTGTCACAAACTTACCTGCACCATTTTCCTGGGCTGTTAGTCATGCCTTTTTGAGACAAGTCACCCAGTATTAGAAACTGTACTACATGACTAGAAAACTGAGACCAGAAACAAAGACCATACAGTTAGCTCCGTATGTTGAAGATTTGGTGGGTGGGACAATGACCATGAACCTTGAAATCACACATCCCCTGAATCAAATCCCACTTCTGTCTCCTACTATTTGGCAAATAGCTGAATTTATCTCAGTCTCAGTTTACTGTAATATAAAATGGAGATGGCAGCAGCCTAACCATCTGAATTATGGGAAAATGAAATCAAATTGTGAACAATTTCTGAAGCACTCTATAATCCAAAGGGGTATTTTGTAATAAATTGAATTGAATTGTATGAATTGAATTGGATTGGCAGTACTGTGAAACCAACAGGGAATAGATCTTGGATAGGAGCACATAGTTAATTATTGCATTCTTTGCCAAGAACTGTTGAAAGAGTGGATTCAAAAGACTTGTCACTGATGAGGCACTTGAAGAAAATCAAGTCCTTGTTCTAATAGTAACAAAAGAGTGTTTCCATTTATTAAGTGCTTATTCCATGACTGACTCTTAATGAGTTAGATTCTTTACATATAGTTTAACTTAATCATTATAAAACTCAAGGAAATAGATACTATTAATTAGAGAACCAAAACACATATGGAAACAGTTAAAATTCAAAGTTAAAACTCTGCTTTAAGACAAGGACTGGACCTCTGGTGGTGTGTAGACCTTGCACTTGGACCATGGCAATGGTCTCCTAAGAAGAACCATTGCAAAGGCTTCTTCGGGAGTTTTCCTGACCCAATTGCTGCTCCTGCCAGTCTACCCTCAGTATTATGGTTAGAGTGCTATTCTTAAACATGGTTACTCAGGCCATTAATCTGCTTACAACCATGTAATACTGTCATTGTCAAACTTTAAAGTGCACATAGACCACCCAAAGGTATTATTAAAGTGCTTATTCTGATAGAGTGGGTCTTGGCTGGAGCCTACCTTCCTAGTAAAACCTAGAGAACATCAGTGCTGCTAGTCCAGGAACCATACCTTGTGAAGCAATTCTGTGTTAGAGCATCACATACATTGTGGCATCCAAATGCCCTGAACCACATGCCATGCACAATTCAGCTTTCCCATCGCACTCCCAGCTAGCTCAGGGGCTTCAATGCACAGCAGAACTGCTCCATGTTCCTAGGAAGTTTTCTTTCTGCATTGTTGAATTTTGTTCTTTGCCTAAACTGACCATCCATGCTGCCCTTCTCTACTTCCCTCCAAGCCCCCCTGCCCCAGCTTCCCAGAGCTCCTCCCATCCTTGAAGACTCAGCACAATAACTATGTTGGTGACATTCCCTCCCAGGCAGAATAATTATTTCCTGCTCAGCAAGTGCCTTTCAGCCCTTAGTCCTATTGCAGAACCAGCCACTTGTGTGGCTAAGTTGTTAAGTGCTATCAGGCAAGGTGCAACTTTGCCTAATTCATATTTATACTGGGGTTGGTTAGTGCCAAATATCTACAAGTGCCGGTAAGCTGACATGCTCTGGAGAAACTTAAATTACTTTTCCTATGCTGTTGTAGACACTGGAAGGAGCTGTGTGGAATACAGATCTCCAAAACAAAGTAAGCTAATCAGTTGTCACAGATCTAGAGGTGGGAGTTTCCAGCACTGAAATAAGGGAAGGTACTAATGTCTTGAGTCTAATATCCAGTTCCTTAAAGGTTATAGGTGGCATTTACATAGAGAGCTTGCAGAGAGGAGCCAGGCATGGTGGTTCATGCCTGTAATCCCAGCACTCCAAGGCCAGATGGGGCTACATAGTGAAACCCTCTCAAAAACAAAAAACGAGTCTGGGGTTGCACAGGGAGCCTTCAGATATGGAAGGTGGACATCAGATGTAGTAGTAAAAGGAGGACAGAAATGAGGGAGGAAAGAAAGTGGACAGAGGGGAAGGTATAGGGGAAAAAGGAAAGAAAGTGCTGTTCATGGCACCTCAAAGAACTCTTGACTTACAATCGGTTTGGGAGTTTTTGTTCCACTCAACTCGAGAAGGGAATGCCAGTGATTCTGAGTTTACAAGCCATGTGTCACCTGGGTTTCCATTTCAGTGGTGACCTTGCCCTCTCCTCTGTTTCTGTTTTTCAAGTACAATTTATTATTCCAGTCAGGAAGCTTCCTCAGAAATGTGTTGCTGAGAGGCAGTGAGAAGTACTTCCATGTCTCAATGTCAAAGCAATTTTTTTCCTTCTTTTATCTTTTACTTTATTAGATCTTAAATTACAAAGTTCTGCACACACCATGTAACAAGTTGTAGAGTGCCAATGTGGGTTTTCTAAATTAATCACATCCCCACCAGTCCCCTGAGGACTTTATTATAATCCTGAAGGACACAGTCCTAAACACCATTGTCAGGAATGTTGAAATACTGAACAATAAAAATCCTGAAAGTCTGAAATCTTGAAAATATGATTCTGGAAGCAATTTTTTTTTAATCTTGTAAAGATATTTATTGCAGGAAAATGGATGGAAGTGAAGACCATTATGCCGAGTGAGATAAGCCAAGCTCAAAAGGCCAAATATTGTATGTTCTCACTCATTTGTAGAACCTAGACCTAAAATGATGATGATGGTTATGATGATGATGATGGGGTTGGGGACTGCCTGGAGAGGATCAGTGGGAGAGGGAAAGGAAAGGATGCTGAAGATGGAAGTCTGCTGCATACATACATATGAAGACAGCATAATTAAACCCAATCAACCCTTTGAAAAGGGGGCTAAGTGGGAGAAGGAGAATGGGAGTAAAATAAAGAAGGTGAAGTTGTTCAAGGTACACTGCATGCATGTATAGAATTATCACAATGAAATCCCCTTGTATTATTAATGTACGATAAATCAATAATGAAAAAGTGAAAAAATAAAAGACACTTATTTACATTTTGAGAAACATATAAAAACATAACAGAACACTTCTTAGGCTACTTTACACAATAAAATAGGCAATAACAATATACATACATGCATACATACATTTATACATTTGCAAGCATACACACTCAGGAATACTAACAACACTCACACACATACAATAGCTGTGAGCAGATAAAGAAATAGGTCAAAAAGAGAAATGTATAAATGCATGTCACTGGGGTTGGTGATGGTGTGCAGCCAATTTTATCACTGCAGTCATGTGAAATGGTAAGATGGACAACCTAAGTCTTTTAACAATATCAGTCAAGGCCTTTGCCACCTCAGCCACTGCCAGGAGTCCATTCAGGTCCCAGGACAGACTGGCCTCCAGTGTCCTCTGCTATGACAGAAGGAAGTTCCGCTTAGACTCCAGTAAGACCCAGGAAATCACCAAGGACAACTCCCATCAGCAGATCTGGAAGTTGACCAAAGTTCAGTTGATTATCCACTTATTGTTGAACCAGTCAGTAACACTGGCTTTTCCAGAAAAGGCAGCTTTAATTCATTAAAAGCTCCTGGAATTTCATCAGCTGGAAAGAATGACAATGAGGACAAAAGGATTTTTATTTTTATTTTTTTTTTGTAATATGAACACTTCTATTTATTTATTTTTATGTCTTTGTATGGTTTTGGTATCAGAGCACCAAAAATCTTTTTTTTTTCATTTTTCTTTCATTATTCATATGTGCATACAAGGCTTGGGTCATTTCTCCCCCCTGCCCCCACCCCCTCCCTTACCACCCACTCCACCCCCTCCCTCTCCCCCCCCAATACCCAGCAGAAATTACTTTGCCCTTATTTCTAATTTTGTTGTAGAGAGAGTATAAGCAATAATAGGAAGGAACAAGGGTTTTTGCTGGTTGAGATAAGGATAGCTATATAGGGCATTGACTCACATTGATTTCCTGTGCGTGGGTGTTACCTTCTAGGTTAATTCTTTTTGATCTAACTTTTTCTCTAGTACCTGTTCCCCTTTTCCTATTGGCCTCAGTTGCTTTTAAGGTATCTGCTTTAGTTTCTCTGCATTAAGGGCAACAAATGCTAGCTGGTTTTTTAGGTGTCTTACCTATCCTCACGCCTTACTTGTGTGCTCTCGCTTTTATCATGTGCTCAAAGTACAATCCCATTGTTGTGTTTGCCTTTGATCTAATGTCCACATATGAGGGAGAACATACAATTTTTGGTCTTTTTGGCCAGGCTAACCTCACTCAGAATGATGTTCTCCATTCCATCCATTTACCAGTGAATGATAACATTTCGCTCTTCTTCATGGCTGCATAAAATTCCATTGTGTATAGATACCACATTTTCCTAATCCATTCGTCAGTGGTGGGGCATCTTGGCTGTTTCCATAACTTGGCTATTGTGAATAGTGCCGCAATAAACATGGGTGTGCAGGTGCCTCTGGAGTAACCTGTGTCACAGTCTTTTGGGTATATCCCCAAGAGTGGTATTACTGGATCAAATGGTAGATCCATGTCTAGCTTTTAAGTAGCCTCCAAATTTTTTTCCAGAATGGTTGTACTAGTCTACATTCCCACCAACAGTGCAAGAGGGTTCCTTTTTCCCTGCATCCTCGCCAACACCTGTTGTTGGTGGTGTTGCTGATAATGGCTATTCTAACAGGGGTGAGGTGGAATCTTAGCGTGGTTTTAATTTGCATTTCCTTTATTGCTAGAGATGGTGAGCATTTTTTCATGTGTTTTCTGGCCATTTGAATTTCTTCTTTTGAGAAAGTTCTGTTTAGTTCACTTGCCCATTTCTTTATTGGTTCATTAGTTTTGGGAGAATTTAGTTTTTTAAGTTCCCTATATATTCTGGTTATCAGTTCTTTGTCTGATGTATAGTTGGCAAATATTTTCTTCCACTCTGTGGGTGTTCTCTTCAGTTTAGAGACCATTTCTTTTGATGAACAGAAGCTTTTTAGTTTTATGAGGTTCCATTTATCTATGCTATCTCTTAGTTGCTGTGCTGCTGGGGTTTCATTGAGAAAGTTCTTACCTATACCTATTAACTCCAGAGTATTTCTTACTCTTTCCTGTATCAACTTAAGAGTTTGGGGTCTGATATTAAGATCTTTGATCCATTTTGAGTTAATCTTGGTATAGGGTGATATACATGGATCTAGTTTCAGTTTTTTGCAGACTGCTAACCAGTTTTCCCAGCAGGTTTTGTTGAAGAGGCTGCTATTTCTCCATCGTATATTTTTAGCTCCTTTGTCAAAGATAAGTTGGTTATAGTTGTGTGGCTTCATATCTGGGTCTGCTGTTCTGTTCCACTGGTCTTCATGTCTGTTTTTGTGCCAGCACCATGCTGTTTTTATTGTTATTGCTTTGTAATATAGTTTGAAGTCAGGTATTGTGATACCTCCTGCATTGTTCTTTTGACTGAGTATTGCCTTGGCTATTCGTGGCCTCTTGTGTTTCCATATAAATTTCACAGTAGATTTTTCAATCTCTTTAATGAATGTCATTGGAATTTTGATGGGAATTGCATTAAACATGTAGATTACTTTGGGGAGTATCGACATTTTTACTATGTTGATTCTACCAATCCATGAGCATGGGAGATCTCTCCACTTTCTATAGTCTTCCTCAATCTCTTTCTTCAGAAGTGTATAGTTTTCCTTGTAGAGGTCTTTCACATCTTTTGTTAGGTTTACACCTAGGTATTTGATTTTTTTTTGAGGCTATTGTAAATAGAATTGTTTTCATACATTCTTTTGCAGTTTGCTCATTGTTAGTGTATAGAAATGCTAATGATTTTTCTATGTTGATTTTATATCCTGCTACCTTGCTATAGCTATTGATGATGTCTAGAAGCTTCTGAGTAGAGTTTTTTGGGTCTTTAAGGTATAGGATCATGTCGTCTGCTAATAGGGATATTTTGACAGTTTCTTTACCTATTTATATTCCTTTTATTCCTTCTTCTTGCCTAATTGCTCTGGCTAGGAATTCCAGTACTATGTTGAATAGGAGTGGAGATAGTGGGCATCCTTGTCTGGTTCCTGATTTTAGAGTGAATGGTTTCAGTGACAAAAGGATTTTTAAACTGAAGTTCTCCTTATTGTCATATGTATGGCCAATCTCTTTCCCAAATTTTGGCTTTCTACTCCTCTCCTATATCCTTTTTGAAATGGGAATTGTGGTTTGGGGGATTTTAGTTTTCAAGATTTCAATATTCAGGATTTTAATCTTTCAGGATTTTGGTCTTTTGAGATTATACCAGACACAGCATTCTGTATTATCTTTGATTGCAAATACTGTGTACACATGTACATAAATGGAAAAATGTTATCTATTGAAACTATTCCAGGAATGGGGGGAGGGGTGCGTTCAAGTATGATATAATTGATGTATTATAAGAAATTTTGTAAATACCACAAAGTACCCCCACTCAGCACAATAAAAAAAATTTATGATTGACCCTCATGCTAATCAGCTTTCAGTCACTATGACAAAAAATATCTGAGAATCAACTAAAAGGAGGGAAGCTTCTCAAGGCAAAAGCCCCAGCTCCTGAGTCTGGCCCACTTGATCAGACTTGTGCCTGAGCTGTCATGAGCATATGCTAGGCCAATGGGCCATCATTCTTTATTCCAAGAGCAATGTGCATGGTGCACACTGTGGATATTGAAAGGCCTCACAGTCATGTAACCATTGAGGGGGTTCCATGTCAAGTCTTCCCATCTGTCAACACCAACAGTTTACTGGTAGACAGGCAAAGGGAGGAATGGGCCTTTGCTGTGAGTCACACTGACCTGGGCTCAGGTCCTATCTCCAACATTTCCTGTGTCATCTTAGGGCAGTGCTTAGCATGTCTAAATTTAATGTTTCTAAACTATAAAATAAAAACAGTAATACCCTCTAAACTTTGTAAAGTAGAGGTGACCCATCTTTTTCACTGTCTCCCTCAGTGAAAAACACCTCAGGTATATTGGTTCAATGGAGCTGACTATATCTGCTATGGAACAAAGGAAAGGACATATGAAAGGACCAGTATCCATTCCCCCTCCTTCCTAATGAAATAGTCTCTTGTTTTAGAGCTGGGCATGTAGCATAGTGGTAGAGACCTTGCCTACCATGTGCAAGGCCTTAGGTTCCATCCACTAGAAGAAGATCAAAAAGCAGGAAAAGAATCCTTTATTTTTAGCCAAGCACAGGGCAACCAAAAATACTGTTATCCAGTCACCACTACTGCTAGGTGTGGCGACTGTGACACAGTTCTGGACAAAGGAATATGAGAGCAATATCATGTGCAACCTCTGGAAAGACTTTTTAGCAGGAGGATTCCTGCCCTTCTAGTCTTTTCCTTATTTCTGCTTGCTGGAATGTGGACATAATCTGGAGCCTAACCAGCCATCTCAAACCATGGGGCAGCATCCTTAGGATGGTAGTCACAGGGTAGAAGAAGCCTGAATTGCTGATAATCATAGAAGTGTCAAACTTGTCAGGGTCCTTTAGCAAGAGAGCTATAAACTTTTAATCCTTTTAAGCCTTAATTATTTTAAGTTTTTCTGTTACCTACAACTAAACTTCACTTTACTGGTACTAGAAGTTCTCATGCTTTGTGGTAAATTTGCTTTTGATATATGCTCAACAATACACTTTCCAAGACTGTTTATTCCTTTCCTTAAAAATAGGATTTGTGGACTCATTGAGTGGTTCAAGTGGTAAAGTGTCTGCCTAAAAAGTGTGAGGCCCTGAGTTCAAACCCCAGTCCACCAAAAAAAAATGGTCTCTGTTTGACTTGTCTGAAGTATTCCTCATCTTCAAACAAGAATACCGTTGAACCTAATCCAGTGCAGTTGCTATAGTCTGTGTTGCTGTAATACTTACCACTATTGAAATATTCCAATAATCACTATGGCTTTTGAACTGGATAGACAACTTTGAGGAACTTACCATTCAACTCACATGTTCCTTCATAAATAATGAAAACAATAATACCTGATAGGGTTTAATATTTACTATGCACTAAGTGCTATACACTTGTCTTGGAGTATCTCATTTAACCTTTATAACAAACTTGTGACTCATTACACTTAACATTCTTGTACTTTAAAGGAGAAAACTAAGGCTTTTAGCTACCTCACTAACAGACTTCCCAAAACAGGGTACTGCTGCAGTCAACAGCTCAGGTAGGCCCTCAGAACAAAATGTCCCTAATTTCCCATCTTCTCTGGTGCCTACATATAAAGCACACACACAAAAAGAACCCTCTCTTTCTGGTGCCTCGGGGTAGATAGATGCATGATCTTCTGCAGATTGAATTCCTGAGTTTTCTGCTGGTTGGTGACCACCTCTGCTCAAACGTAGCCTCTCCAGCCAAAGGAAGGCTTTGTACTATCATCTACTCACACTTGATTTATGATATTTCATTTCAAACCCCATTGATCTCTCTAGCATTGATAAAGCTTCTGAACTTTGTGTTGATTCCTGAGATTAGTTTAAATCATGAATTCAGATGTTGCATCATTTTAGAAGACCCATCTGTAGACTTGAGAATAAATTCCATGCTATTCTGTAAATGTATCACCAACTTAATTTAGAATTTGTGCTCGTGCCCACTTGAGTTACCTGGACCTTTAGTTAGATGTTAAAGTCCAAATTTTGACTCGGGTTCTCACTTTAAAAAGTTCTGGATGCATAAAAATATCAGATAAAATAAGTGTTCAGCCTTTTACATTACAGTCTAAGATGACTTGATGAAAGATAAAATTGATAACTATTCAGATTTTCATACCAAAGTAAAACAAATTATCTCGAAATACAGACCTGTCTCCAAACCAGCACATGTAAAGAAAACATGTAGAGAATGTTCCTCTTATGCTGAAACCAGAGTACTGATTGACTATGTCAATGGGGCCTTAAGTAGTTAATGAGTGAAGACTCCAGAACATTCTCAGCTGAGAAATTTGAACATTTTGGTGAGAGAAGAAGAGCTGAACTCCCTGAGGAAGTCTCTGTTTGGGGTTTGCCTTCCCTTTTCAGCAGTGGTCACAGGCAGCTTCCTTTGCAATAAAATATGCCCAGTGAACTTGAGCCAGTACAGCTGCTGTGGTTTGCAATTACCCTTGAAAAATGAGCAATCTCAAGCCTTGTGTTGGTTGTCCAGAGGTATTAAAAACTGTGTTCTGTCTTACAGTTTTAAAGCTGGCATACACAGTCATTTTGCAAGGGAATATGTGGGCTTCTCCAAATGTCTCTATATTTACCAGCTCAGGACTAGGGATGGGACCTCCAAAGCCCATGAACTATTACTCCAGGCTCACCAAAGTCACTGATGCTCACATCCTTTCCTTAAGATTCATAGGAAATCAATTCACCAATTTCCCAATAATGAACTAAGCCAATACTGCATGAAAGACACTGTACTGGCTGCAGCCTATAAACCAAGCAAAATCCCTGCCTTCACAAAGCCTGCACTCCATGTGGGAATGCAGACAATAGGAAAACAGACTAGTAAGGATATCCTGAGTGAAAAGGACCTGCTCAGATGCTGTGGGTGTTGCACCCATACACTTACCACACCCACGAAACAGTACGAATTGAGAGCTGATCACAGGCAATGAACCAAAGGGCTGTCTATAGCCACAAGAGCATGACTGGCCTTTGTGGAGCAGGGCCGAGAGTGCTGGTGCATTAATGCCCTAGGACTGACTGTCAATCAAAGAGGAATCAGAGGTGGTACACAGCCAGCCTTCTTACTCCAAATTCATTCTTTAATAGCTTCCTGGGATGCTGGGATATTCTCCTTGTCAACTGGCACAAAGTTAGCCTTGGTCAGTAGAAGGCACTTCGCTTGTGGAGCTGGGAAAGGAGAGACACAGGAGGAATGGAGGAGAGAAGGGCTTCTTAGCTCTCATGCACTCTTTCCCACTTGCTCTGCTAAGGTAGCAGCTAGCAGTGCAGGGACACCAGGAACACCCACACTACCACACCCACTCTATGATTTTCAGTAGCTACAATTTCACAAGTAGCTCCCCAGCAAATTCTACTGCAAAGACACATCCTGGAAACAACCCTGGAAGGATAGAGTCCTGGTGAGTTCTACAGGTATGTCGCCTAAGCAAACTTCTCTACCACCAAGACTACAGCTGGTATCATGCTGGGACTGAGAAGAGATTCATGAATTCACCTATGAAAACTACTCGGTCATGCTTACTGTCTGTGAAGGGCCAGGGTTAAATTTTTCCCCATTGACAGAAATGAGAGTTGAGAATGAGAAGTTCACAAACAGTGGTAAACTAACTCTCAAGTTGTGTGGATTGCTAGAACTGCTCAATTCATACATATTACATGTGATCTTTCCTAGGCTACAATTAGGTGTGTATAATGTGGCATATTATTATTATAAATTTTGCCAAATTAGTGCTATTTATATTATTTTTTTCTTTACATCAACTTGTAGTTTTACTTAGCTCCATCCTAAGCAATAAAATGCCATATGTTTGCTGTGTAAATTCTATTTTCATCATGTGATTTATTATGTACATTAAAATAAATAACTATTTGTCAGGCACAGTTGTTCATGCCTGTAATCCTAACTATTTGTGAGGCTAAGATCAGGAGGTTCACAGTTCAAGGCCAGCCCAGGGAAATAGTTTGCAAGAACCCATCTCAAAAATAACCAAAGCAAAATGGACTGGAGGTTTGGCTCAAACAGTACAGTGCCTTTTTTGAAGGCACAAAGCCCTAAGTTCAAACCCCAGTCTAACCAATAAAATTATACCTATTATTTCAAAAAAAATCTGTTCTTTATGCTCCTTCAGATCACTTCACATACCACTGGTCCAGTGCAACACATTTGTAGAAATGTGGTCCTTGTGGAAGCTCCTTCTTTAGATCCAGTCACTCTGAGTGATTTGCACGGTTCTTGAGAAATGTCAGGAAGGCTAAGCAAGATGCCATGAGCTATCGACCTTTTCCTAGTGTAGAGAAAGATACTCTGCTCTATTTTAAGCCTCTTCCTTCAAACAAATGCCCATCACTGGAGACATTTGGAAATATCAAGAACATAAAAGGGGACCTACTAGTGACTTCCATTTCCTTTCTGAAATAGCAACATCCCAAGTTATGTCAGCTTGGACAGAATGAGACCTACAAGCTTTGGTGCTATCCAAACAGATAAAGGGAAGAGAATAATTAAGGTGATGATAATATGTAAACAACTTAGAAAAATCAAAGCATATGGTTGCATTTAGTGTAGTAGAAATGATTCTGAAGTAGAAAAACAGGAGGTCCTGGTCTTTCTTTCACCTCTTCCACTTACTGGCTGTCCTGGAACCTTTAGCTAAACTGTTCCCCTTCTCAGAAACTCAGTTTTTTCTTCTATAATGAGGGGGATTGAATTAGAACAATGTTTCTTAGGTTAACATTATTGGGCAAGCATTACTAATACCCTAAGAAGAAATACAAAATATGCAGTAGCACTCATCAATTTTTCTAAATTCTGTTAAACTTCAGGAAGAATAAATAGATACCAGAAAAGGTGGTCTCTAAGGGACATTCAGAAGATGAAATTCCAAACCCACTTGGAGTCATTTTCACAGTGAGGAGTTTCTGGGAAAGAGATGGGCTGGGAGCAGATGAAGTAAGCCTGGTGCTTATCCAGGACAGAACTGATTTGTTCTTTCTCCTGCCCTTGGAAGAGAAATTCACCTTTAGATATATGAATTCCAAAGACTCAACTCAAATGCCTTTGGTGCCTCCACTCTGTTCTTTGTCCTCCAATCAAAACTCAAGTAGGTTTCCTCTGGAGACACCAAGGTCCAGCCTAAGGGCACTGTAGAGGTTAAATCATCCTGGCTCCAGCCTGGTCCAGCCCTGTAAGCAGCAGTGCAACTGGAAGACTCTCAGGTTCCAGAGCACTGATTTTCTCAGAGTTAATCTTTAACATTTTCTGCTGTGTGAAATTTGTTCAAACCTAACAACACAAAGCTTGTATTGACGAAGGCAATGCTTTCAAGATGCAAAAAATGGCTCAAAGATTTACCACACCTGAATTTTCACTTCTTATTACCATAACCATGGTATTGGTCCTCTAATCTTGATGAACTTATCTCCCTCTAGACACATCTGTGTAACATAATACCTTGTTTCTTGTGTGACCTGCCTCAGACTGAAGCTTCATGGCACACTGATAAGGCCATGGGATTCAACTTTATGCACTCCCACCTGTTCTCTGGCATAACTGGGTCTCTGTTTTGGTTAAAACAGAGTAGAAGGAAAACCAGAGAGTAACAACCAGGAAGGGGATATATACAAGACCAAGAGGAACACGAGTGAGGTTGCTAGTATACCCTGTGAGTGCTGATCCTCTGAGCACTTCTCAGGCAGGAGGGGTGCCTCCCCATGTATCTTTCAGTCCACTGAGGCTTCCTGCTCTATAGACCTGGGGCCAAGGTGAACTGGCACCTCCACTAGGGTGCTGCCAAGTAGAAAGATATTATGTGACAATGACTGTTTCTCTCTGCAGTCTTTCTTACTAACTCAGAAACATTTTTCTTTTATAGGCTTTGCTAATAAACTCTGAAATGATGTGTTCATCCTGAATCTCACCAAGGGAATCTCTCTCTCTCTCTCTCTCTGTCTCTCTCTCTCTTTCTCTCACCATTAAGCTGGGCAATCCCTAGCACCTGCCTATACTTTCCTCCACATACAAGGTTTTTTGACTGCTCTGCTTTTGAAAATCCACCTGAAATGCCACCTACCCCCAACAAACCTTCCTTGATCCATTAAGGAAAAGTAATTATTATAACATCTTTCCCCTCTGTAAACTCTAAGAGTTTCTACTTTGACTCCTTTCAGATTCCTTCATCTTCTATATGTTCCACTTGCTATACCTCCCATCTCCATAATGGATATTCCAATGAGTACTCATCAATAGATACTTGATGAATTAAGTTACTTTGATCATTAAGCTAATTGTTGATATTAGAAATTTGATTGTGAGCTGAACATGGTGGCACGCACTTGTAATCCTAGTGTGCAGAAGGCTGAGGCCTAGAAGATCTTAACTTCCAAACAGCCTGGGCTACACAGAAAGGCCTCTGTCTCAAAACAAAAAGTACCAGGGAGGATCCAAGATGGCGACTAGAGTGCAGAAGCAGACAGCATGAGCTCTGTAAATCAAAAATATTGCTGATAAAGGAAATGCAAATTAAAGCCACACTAAGATTCCACCTCACCCCTATTAGAATTGCCATCATTAGCAACACCACCAACAACAGGTGTTGGTGAGGATGCAGAGAAAAAGAATCCCTCTTACACTGCTGGTGGGCATGTAAACTAGTACAACCACTCTGGAAAAAAATTTGAAGTCTTCTTAAAAATCTAAACATAGATCTACCATATGATCCAGCAATACCATTCTTGGGGATATACCCAAAAGAATGCGATTCAGGTTACTCCAGAGGCACCTGCACACCCATGTTTATTGCAGCACTATTCACAATAGCCAAGTTATGGAAACAGCCAAGGTGTCCCACTACTGACAAATGGATTAAGAAAATGTGGTATCTATACATAATGGAATTTTATGCAGCCATGAAAAAGAATGAAGTGTTGTCATTTGCAGGTAAATGGATGGAACTGGAGAACATCATTCTGAGTGAGGTTAGCCTGGCCCAAAAGACCAAAAATCATATGTTCTCCCTCATATGTGGACATTAGATCAAGGGCAAACACAACAAGGGAATTGGACTTTGACCACATGATAAAAGCGAGAACACACAAGGGAGGGGTGAGGATAGGTAAGACACCCAAAAAACTAGCTAGCATTTGTTGCCCTCAACACAGAGAAACTAATGCAGATACTTTAAAGCAACAGAAGCCAATAGGAGAAGGGGACCAGGAACTAGAGAAAAGGTTAGATCAAAAAGAATTAACCTAGAAGGTAACACCCACGCACAGGAAATCAATGTGAGTCAATGCCCTGTATAGCTATCCTTATCTCAACTAGCAAAAACCCTTGTTCCTTTCTATTATTGCTTATACTCTCTCTACAACAAAATTAGAGATAAGGGCAAAATAGTTTCTGCCTGGAAGCGAGGGGGTAGGGTAGTTAAGGGAGGGGGCGGGGGAAGGGGGGAAAAATATTGCTGAGACGCTGGAGCCACACTTGGCAGAAAGAAAGCACCAAAAGGAATCAAAATTTGACACCCTGAACCCCTAGCCTGTGGAAAGCTGCTCCATGCCACGTTACACTGAGAAATCAGGAGGGCTCCCATGCCACCAGATGCTGGTTCCAAACCTGCTTGGGAGACATTTAGCAGACCAACATGTCAGCACAAGTGTAACACAGTTTCCCCAGCCACCCCTGAGATAAACCAGCTTAGTCCCCTGGGAAGACTGACCCCCCCCACCCCACAAAAAAACAAAACAAAACTGAACAATAAACAAGGAACTGAAAACTAACACAAAGCAGAGGGGGGCGGGATGCTGTAAGTGCACCGGACAAGGGGAGGGTTAAGAGCTGATCTCCATGTGAACTTTCAGTAAACAAAGGCTGGAAAGTCAGAAGGGCTGACAGCGGACCAGTGATAAGCCACTGCCTGAAATAGGGCAGGTAGTGGTCCACAAAGCTCATCTCTGAGCCAGTGAGCAACATCCAAAATCAAACAACACTGCAAAATTGAAAAATACTCAGCAAACCATCACAACATACTGACAGCAGGGAGCCAGCTAATGGATCACTGACCTCGCCCCAGAGAAAGGGGGCAAGGCAAAGAAACAAGCCCCCAGTAAACCAACACAGTGAAAACCTAACTCCAAAGCAGAATGGCTAGTGGGCTACAGAGCTGATCTCCAGAACCTGAGGATAACATACAAACTTAAACTGCCACACCTCACTGAGGGAGAAGATGACTAAGCAGCTACCACTGAAATACAGAAGAAAAACTGGTGAGACTCCTCAACCACCTGAAAAAACTAAGACGGGTCCTCTGCTTAAATACCAACACCAGGGTGGGATGCTGAAGGAGTAACACCACAACTACCAAGGCTGAAATTCTATTGTTCCTGAACCTGGACATTTTTTTGTGTGTTTGTTTGTTTGGTTTGTTTCTTGTTTGTTTGTTTGTTCATCTCTCCCTGTTGATTTATTTGGTATTTTTTGTTGTTTTTTGTTTTGCTTTGTTAATTTTACTGTTGTGAGTTAGACAATACTAAATTACACCCAGACCAGACAGAAATAGCATACATACACTAAGCTAAAAATCCAATACACCCACAAAACAAAATTAAACCAAGGTACAGTAAACAGGTGATTGAAACCACCAACAGCCTATCAAGAACATAGTTACACAGTACCAAGTGGAGTGATGGGAAGACAAAAAAAGGGATGGAAACCATCCTCCCCCCAAAAATAATTTAATACAGGATTCAAAGGGAAATGAAGAATGAGTGAGGTATTCTGGGCACAGAATGAAAACAACCTCAACTCTAGGATACTCTACCCAGCAAAACTGTCATTCAAAATAGATGGACCAATAAAAGTCTTCCATGATAAACAGAAACTAAAACAATATATGACCACTAAGCCACCACTACAAAAGATTCTTCAAGGAATTCTGCACACAGAAGATGAAAGCAAACAAAACCATGAGATGACAGGCAGTACCAAATCATAAGAGAAGAAAAGACAAGGAATCAGTGAGTAACATTGATTCAGCTGTACACAATAAAACCTTTAAACAACAAAAATAACTAAATGACAGAAATCACCACATACATATCAATACTAACACTGAATATTAATGGACTTAACTCCCATCAAAAGGCACTGTCTGGCAAACTGGATTAAAAAGGAGGACCCAATAATCTGTTGTTTACAGGAGACCCATCTAATTTATAGCAATAAGCACTGGCTTAGAGTGAAAGGCTGAAGATTTACCAAGCCAATGGCCCCTGAAAACAGGCAGGAGTATCAATACTTATCTCAGACAAAGTAGACTTCAAACTTACATTGATAAAATGAGATAAAGGACACTTCATACTAAGAAAAGGTAAAATACACAAAAAGGAAATAACAATTATCAACCTATATGCACCCAACATCAGTGCACCCAATTTCATCAAACATACTCTGAAGGACCTAAAAGCATATATAGACTCCAACACAGTGGTAGTGGAAGACTTTAATAACCCCCATCACCAATAGATAGGTCATCCAAACAAAAAAATCAATAAAGAAATTCTAGAATTAAATCATGCCATAGATCAAATGGAGCTAGCTGATGTCTACAGAATATTTCATCCAACTTCCACACAATATACATTCTTCTCAACAGCCCATAGAACTTTCTCCAAAATTGATCATATCTTGATGCACAAAGCAAGCCCCAGCAAATATCAGAAAATAGAAATAATCCCATGCATTCTATCTGATCACAATGCATTTAAACTAGAACTCAACAACAAAAACAACAGTAGAAAACATACAAACAATTGTAAGCTGAGCAACACATCGCTCAATGATTAATGGGTCATTGATGAAATAAAAAAAGAAATTAAAGATTCCTGGAAGTTAATGAAAATGAAAACACAACCTACCAGAACCTATGGGACACAGCAAAGGCAGTCCTAAGAGGAAAGTTTATAGCCATGCGTGCATATATTAAAAGGTCAGAAAGATCTCAAATCAATGACCTAAGGGTACATTTCAAACTCCTAGAGAAAAAAGAACAAGCAAATCCCAAAACAAGAGAAGGAGAGAAATAATAAAAATAAGGGCCAAAATTAATGAAATAGAAACCAAAAGAACATACAAAGAATCAACAAAACAAAAAGTTGGTCCTTTGAAAAAATAAACAAGATTGACAGACCCCTGTCAAACCTGACTAAAATGAGGAGAGAAAAAACCCAATTCAATAATATTTGAAATGCAAAAGGGGAGATACAACAAACACCACGGAAATCATCAGAGACTACTTGGAGAACCTATATTCTAATAAATCTGAAAATCTTGAAGAAAGGGGAAAATTTCTACATACTTATGACCATACAAAATTGAATCAAGAGGACATTAATCACCTGAATAGATCTATAACACAAAATGAAAATGAAGCAGCAATAAAGAGTCTCCCAAAAAAGAAAAGTCCAGGACCTGATGGATTCCCTGCTGAATTCTATCAGACCTTTAAAGAAGAACTAATACCAAGTCTCCTTAAACTTTCCATGAACTAGAAAGGGAAGGAAAACTGCCAAACTCATTTTATGAAGCCAGTATTACACTTATCCCAAAACAAGACAAAGACACCTCCAAAAAGGAGAACTATAGGCCAATCTCCTTGATGAACATTGATGCAAAAATCCTCAATAAAATAATGGCAAACCGAATCCAACAACGTATCATAAAGATCTCTTAACATGACCAAGTCAGCTTCATCCCAGGGATGCAGGAGTGGTTCAATATACGCAAATCTATAAATGTAATATAGCACATTAATAGAAGAAAAGACAAAAACCACTTGATCATCTCAATAGATGTAGAAAAAGCCTTCAGTAAGATCAAACACCACTTCATGATAAAAGCTCTAAGAAAACTAGAAATAGAAGGAATGTACCTTAACATTGTAAAGGCTATATATGACAAACCTACAGCTAGCATCATTCTTAATGGAGAAAAACTGAAGCCATTTCCCTAAAATCAGGAATAAGACAGGGTGTCCACTATCCCCACACTATTCAACATAGTACTGGAATTCTTAGCCAGAACAATTAGGCAAGAAGAAGAAATAAAAGGAATACAAATAGGTCAAGAAACTGTCAAAATATCCCTATTTGCAGATGACATGATCCTATATTTTAAAAACCCCAAAAACTCTTCTCTACCATAAACAGCCTCAACAGGGTGGCAGGATACAAAATCAACTTACAAAAATAATTAGCTTATCTGTACATCAACAATGAACAAATTGAGAAAGAATATAGGAAAATACTTCCATTTACAATAGCCTCAAAAAAAATCAAATACCTAGGAGTAAACTTAACAAAGGATGTGAATGACCTCTACAAGGAAAACTACAAACCCCTGAAGAAAGAGATCGAGGAAGACTACAGAAGGTGGAGAGATCGCTCATGCTCATGGATTGGTAGAATCAACATAGCAAAAATGGCTACACTACCAAATGCAATCTTCATGTTTAGTGCAATTCCCATCAAAATCCCAATGACATTCATCACAGAGACTGAAAAATCTACCGTTAAATTTATTTGGAAACACAAGAGACCATGAATAGCCAAGGCAATACTCAGCAAAAAGAACAACGCTGGAGGTATCACAATACCCAACTTCAAACTATATTACAAAGCAATAGCAATAAAAACAGCATAGTACTGGCATAAAAACAGACATGAAGACCAGTGGAATAGAATAGAGGAACCAGATATGAATCCTCATAGCTATGCCCACCTTATTTTTGAAAAAGGTGCCAAAAATATACAATGGAGAAAAGACAGCCTTTTCAACAAATGTTGCTAGGAAAAGTGGTTATCTGCCTACAAAAAACTGAAACTAGATCCATGTTTATCACCCTATACCCATATCAACTCAAAATTGATCAAGGACCTTAATATCAGGCCCGAAACTCTGAAGTTAATACATGAAACAGCATAGAATACCTTGGAAGCAATAGGTATAGGCAAGGATTTCCTCAATAGAACCCCATCAGCTCACAACTAAGAGAAAGGATGGACAAATGGGACTTCATAAAATTTAAACGCTTCTGCACAACAAAAGAAATGGTCTCTAAACTGAAGAGACCACCCACACAGTGGGAGAAAACATTTGCCAGCTATGTATCAGACAAAGCACTGATAACCAGAATACACAGGTAACTTAAGAAACTAAACTCTCCCAAAATCAATGAACTGATGAAGAAATGGGCAACTGAACTAAACAGAACTTTCTCAAAAGAAGAAATTCAAATGGCCAAAAAACACATGAAAAAATGCTCACCATCTCTGGCCATAAAGGAAATGCAAATCAAAACCACACTAAGATTCCATCTCACCCCTCTTAGAATAGCCATCATCAAAAACACCACCAACAACAGGTGTTGCCAAGGATGTGGGGGAAAAGGAACCCTCGTACACTGCTAGTGGGAATGAAAGCTAGTGCAACCACTCTGGAAAACAATATGGAGGCTTCTTAAAAATCTAAACGTAGATCTGCCATATGATCCAGCAATCCCATTCCTTGGGATATACACAAAGTAATGCAACTCAGGTCACTCCAGAGGCACCTGAACACCCATGTTTATTGCAGTGCTACTCACAATAGCCAAGTTATGGAAATAGTGAATTTGCTCCACTACTGACAAATGGATTAAGAAAATGTGGTATTTATACACAATGGAGTTTTACTCAGCCATGAAGAAGAATTAAATCTTATCATTTGTAAGTAAATGGATGGAACTCGAGAACATCATCCTGAGCAAGGTTAGCCAGGCTCAGAAGACCAAAATTCGTATGTTCTCCCTCATATGCAGACTTTAGATGTAGGGCAAATGCAGCAATGTTGTTGGACTTGGGTCACATGCTAAAGGGAGAGCACATACAGGAGGAATAGGGATAGGTAGGAAACCTAAAACTTGAACATGTTTGATGTCCCCACTGCAGAGGAGCTAATACAGTAACCTTAAAATGACAGGTCAATATGAGAAGATGACCAGGAAGTAGTAAAGAGGTCAGGCAGAGATCAATCAACTCGGGTTGTAACACACTTGTGCATGGAAGCAATGCTAGGAATCTCTCTGTATAGCTGTCCTTATCTCAGCTAGCAAAAACGCTATGTCTTTCTTATTATTGCTTATGTCTTCTCTTCAACAAAATTGAAGAAAAGGGCAGAACAGGTTCAGCCTGGAAGAAAGGGGGGTGGGGATGAGAAGAAGGGGGCAGGGAGCAGGGGGGAGAAATGGCCCAAGCAATGTATGCACATATGAATAAATGAATAAAAAAATAAAAAATAAAAAAAAACAAAAAGTACCATAAAAGAGAAAAGAAATTAATTGTGATTATTGCTCATGATGTCTGATTGTGGGGAAGATTAAAAACAATGCAATGCAATAGAATGTGCAAAGGATGGTAAATATTTGATTCAAGAAAAATTATATATTCTACTTCTCATACAAAGAAATGTTGTAAATTTAATTTGCATTACAGAAGGATAGCAGCAGATAGAACCAAGAGACTTACATCCAACTTAGTGTGGGAATTTCATAGCCCACAACCTTAATTGTTCTTCTGGTAAAATGTAAAGATGTTCATTGATCAAATTTTAAAGTAACTCAACATGGCAAATTATTATTTTAATATTCTTTACCCATTCCTACCACCTCAAGTAATATTGGTCGGTGTCTTAAGATATGTAAAGATATTCAATGCTTCATTTATCCTCTGGGAATTTTAACTGTTGTTTTCATGTACATTAATAATTTCTTGGTGTAATTTTTCCCAAGAGAATGAATCAAGAGAAAGTGTGCATAGATTTACATATGTAATTGCTAATAAACCTCCCAAGAAGAAAATAGCCTTCCATCCAGGTGGAAACAGTTCACTTTAAATCAAAGCTTACTGAATATCAAAGCATTTTAACAAAGTTATAGAAGAATGCTATGCTGTAGGTCAAATGGCAATTTTGACAAGCGGCTACTCATTTGATGGTTAAGTGAATACACTGCAATCTTTATTAGACCTTATCTACCATTTTGCTTACGAGAATGTGTGCACCCTTCTTATTTAGAAGTAATTCCTAGTTCATTATTAGGTAAAGCCCCATGTCCCATTATGTTTGTCCAAAGGGACAAACATCTCCTCCCCCAGTTCCATGGCTACACAAGTACAGGTATTTGATGATGAACACTGAACAGATAATAAGATGACATGGAGAAAAAAGGGAGACTACTAGAATTGACTAATGAGTAGAGTCCTACAAAAATTAGGAAAAATAAGAAAGGCAACATCTCAAATTAGGGTAGTAGGGCAGTGAATTTTTGTGGGGTTTTTTTTAAGTTTTTATTTGATAGCAAAAACAAAATGTTAAAGATTTACAAGTGACTTAATTTGATGTCTGGGATTGATTCAAAATATTTCAACAAAAAATTCAAAATTGTTTGAATGGAAAATAGATTATACAAGATTGGTACAATTGTAATAAATCAGGGAATCTGGAACACATGGAGCTTTACTGCACACTGCTATTGTGTCTGCTTAACATTTCTCATAAAATGTTTGCTAATGTTTGGATATGGAGTATCCTGCAAAAGCTTATGTGTTAAAGACTTGGTTTCCAGTCTGTGGTGTTACTAGGTTATGATTGAACCTTTAGGAGGTGGTGCCTAGTGGAAGGAAGTTAAGTCACTGGGAATGTGGACTGGAAGAGGACATTGGGATCCCAGCCCCTCTTATTCTCTTCTTTTTCCTTCCTGGCCACCATCAGGATAATAGTTTCATTTGCCATGTACTCCCACCAGAATGTGCACCAAAACAACAGGTCCAATGATCATGTGCTGAAACCTACAAAATGATAAGCTAAAAATAAAACTTTCTTGCTACAAAGTTAATCTTCTCAGGTATTTTGTCACAATGACAGAAAGTCAAGTAACACCCTGTGCAAAGTTTTTAATAGTTCAAGAGTGCAGCAGGGCATGTCTCAAAGCTAAAGAAAATTTTAAGTGTTCCCAATGCAAAGAAATGATAAGTGTTTGAGATGATAAATATACCAGTTACCTTGATCTGATCATTACACATTCTCACACTGAGGCTGGAGGCATGGTTCAAGAGGTAGAGTGTTTGCTTTGTAAGCTCAAAGTCCTTAGTTAAACCTCCAGTATTACAAAAAAAAATCCACTGGAAATTTTACATTGTACAATCAATATGAATAATAATGTGTCAGTTAGATTGTTTAAATGTTAAGTAAATAAAAAGTAAATGAGTTTGAGTGTTGTACCTCCCCTCTTCTTCATCTTCCCTTACCTAGTTGTGAAGGTATAAATGACATATACTTTAGATTTGCTATGAATTTATAATACCAGAACTTCTCAGAAGAAAATATCACTGTAAGGGACTTCATGGACCTGGAGGCTTCAGAATCCCTTTTGTTCAATTTTATGTATCAGCCAAGTTGTTGTTACAACCACAAACCACCATTTATGCACACCTGCACACACACACATGCACACATGCCTCATGCACCTCACACATGTTTCATCAAAGTTGTTTTTTCTTTTATTTAAGGACCCGTCCAAGGGTCACATGATGCAGGTTCTCTAACACTTAGCTTTACCCTCAACCCAGTACTGGGGTTTTTTAAGCATTTCCAAGAAAAGGAGAAGAGCACATGAACTGGCATTTCTTAGCACTGGGAGAGGTACTAAATCGTATACTATGAAATCTGGCTTTTATAATTTTCTCACTGTTGGGACAGAAGACAGGAAATAGGATCAAGGCTCACTTCCCTCAAAATCACTCACACAGATGGTGAAATTCATGGAAACTGTCACAAGCAGAAAATTACTCATGATATTTTTTCCAACTGACCTAAATTTTTCATCCTATTTCATAATCAAATTGTACCTGTTTAAATAGAAAAATAGTGATGTTTCTTCAAAAAGCAAAACCAGCTTCACCTCAGACCCACTTAGCCCTGGAAACTTCTAGCCCTGTGAGGAACAAATAGGAGAGAAAAACAATTCCGGTTTTAAGTCTGCTACTATAGCTATAGACCTTGATGGTAAACTTGGACCTGTTGTTCTGCTCTCCATCTGTCCTAGTCTGTTTTCTGCTGCTATAACAGAATGCTACATCCTGGGTACCTTATAAAGAATAAAAAGAAGATTGCTTAGTTCACAGTTCTAGAAGCTGAGTGGTCCAAGAGTATGACATCAGCGTTTGGTTAGGGCTATGTCATAAGATGGGAGACGGCATCATATGGCAAGATAAAGTAAATGCGCCAGAGAGAGCTTGATTTCATAACAAGGCCACTCTTGATAAGCCATTACTGTATTAATTTATTAATCCATGAATGAATCCATCTGTTCATGAAGACAGCCTGCATGTCCCAGTTACCTTCCAAAGGTCCCATCTCTCATCATGTTTGCAAGAGAACCAAGTTTGCAACATATCTACTAGGAGAAGACATATTCAAACCATAGCAGTGCCTCACTTTGATATAACAGGATAGAATGAGAGGCTTTGTGGAATGTTTTTGTTTTCCTGAATTGGGTTTAAAGCTCATGGATGAGATCAAAAAGGACCAAGTACTCTGTGTTGTGAATTCAAAACTCACAAAGCAGTAGTCAACTCAGAGTTTACTGAGAGGGGCCATTTTAGCTACAACTGTCCTTCCACAATTACCAACATCCCATCTCATACCTCCAGAACAGTGAAGGAGAAAAAGGTCACCAAGTGGGGAAAGGAGAAAACAAATGTTTGTGAAGAACAGACATCTCTTTCCTTAGCCAACCAGCCCCATTCCCTAAAGCTAAAGGAGGGAGGCCCCAAGATCATCCCCCATAAAGCAGGCAGGGTGTAAGGGGGGACTCAAAGAGGAAAGACTCACATCATGCACTTCAGCGTCTACCTGCACACTGATACTGCTGGTAGGATAATCAGGCAGTATGAAAGGAAGCACTTGGAATGGCCCCTGCAGTTCCTGAGCCCCAAGAGACACAAAGAAGAGACTTGACAGTATCCAAAGACTGTCCAAGAGTTTAGTGTCAAATGAAGTTAGAAACTGCAGGTTTGTTGGAGAACCTATAGGCCACATGTTTGGGATCAGACAAGTGCTCTCCAAGGGGAACTTCTAGATATCACTGGGCCTATTAAATGCTGCCAGTTCCCTCTGAGTCTAGGGACAAGCAAGATGAATGGTGATGACCATTATAGAGGAGAGAAACAGGCCCTAGTATAAAGTTGTAGAAGGAAGAGAGAAGAATACAATTAAGGAGAGAAAGCTGTTCTCCAGATCCTGTGAACAGGGACACTCAATCTTGGCTGCACATTAAATTCATCTGGACACTTTTAGCCCCCAGCCACAACCCAGGCCCACTGTATTAGAATCTCAGGCAGCGGGGCCCTAGAGCTCTGCAGGTGTCACTAACACACAGCCAATGCAGAAACATGAGGCTGAAGTTTTTAAATGCATGGGAGTGAGTCATAAAACAGCAATGTGATTGTCTAATCACAAAAAGTAGCTAAAAATTTATGAAAATGAAAGAAATCCAAAGGAGATACCCCTATCTGCAAGAAAAAGTAAGCAGTGTTTGGAAAAATAAAACTGTTTTATACTTACATTCCCAAAGAGCTGAAAATCCTCAGGCACATTAGTTATACATGAGGTGAGGGTAAAAATAAGACATAATTCACATGAAGTTACTGGGAGGTTTACAAGAGCTATGTAGAAAGTTCATGAGTGCAGAGAGTCCATCCTGTTCAATACCTAAAATCCTTGCCTAGCACACAGGAAGCTCGCAAAGGTATTCATTGAATGAAGAGTGGGCAAATGCTAATCATGTAAGCTTATGTTAAAGATCAGCCTAATGTACCAAATTAATAATCAGCTCTTCTTCATTTGAGTTCCCCATCAGTGGGGACTGAGACAAGGACATGGGCTCAGGTAGTTTATTTGGGAGGCCATGCCAGGAAGCAAGAGAGAGAAACAGGAATGAGTGAGTTGGGGAAGCAGGGAATATCAATAAAGGGTGGCTTGATTGAGCTGGTTACTATTGTAAGTGATTAAACTCAATCCCTCCCAGAGAAAGAATCACTCCATTTTCCATTACTTATAAGGCAATACCTCAGGCTGGGTAATATATAAAGAAAGGAGTATTATTTAGATACAGTTTGGAAGGGTGAAAGTCCAAGATCAGACATCATCAACAATTTGACCCCTGGTAAGGACTTAATCAGTGACAGTGCATGTGAACACAATCACATAGTGAGACAAGAAACCAGAGAGCAATTCATGGGTCATGCTTGCTCTTATTACAACTTGCCCTCATAAGAACTAATTCGTGGTCCCAAAATAACTTCCTTAATCCCTTCCAAGAGCAGTGCCCTCAGTAACCTAACCAATGTCCCCTAGGCACCACTCCTAAAAGGCTCCACCACTTCTCAACACCTCCACACTGGGGACCAAGCTTAAAACATATGAATTGTTGGGGACAAACTCAAACCATATGCAGGACTGGCAGAGTGACTCAAGTGGTAGAGTGCCTGTCTAGCAAGTGTGAGGCCCTGAGTTTAAACCATATGTAAACCACAGCATGAAGCCATGCAGAAATGAAGCTTAGAATCCTTAGTTTAAGGTCAGGGACTAGGCCATTTATCCACTAACTCCTGCCCCTCAACTGGCTGTTGGTTGTAGTGGAGGTGTCAATTTCATCACACTTCGATTCCATGCACATGGGCTGAGTGAGCTCCTGGAACTTGGAAGAGATCTCTAAGGCAGAAGGAGCTGAGGCTCATGAGTGCTTGAGGTAAGAGGTGGTCTACGTGAGAGCTCTCACCACACTGCAGCTGAAGGCAGAGGTGAGCTGAGGGCAAGTAGTACAGGACACCAGCAGCATCTGCTCTGTACCTTCTGAATAACCAAGCGTTAAAAGGCGTTAACAATTTATGAAGCCCGTTGTGTACCTCAGGAGACAGGCATGATATCTAATCATGGCACAATTTTATAATTTAAAAGGGATTTGATTCTCTTCTGTGTCTAGACAGAAAATAATCCAGGAGAATGACTCAGACCCTGTATATTTAAACAGAACATTTCGTGTGCACCTTAAGTTAAGATATGTTAGTCTCTAGTGTGGAAAGTCAGATTAATACACATTACTTTTGCAGGGAAACTAATTAAATTTTTCTATCTTCTTCCTTGGCCTCTATCAATTAACTGTAATTCAAACTTTACCTGGGTCTTTCCATAGAGGAAATAAAGCACACAACCAAAGTCCTGAAAAGCAAATATGTAGTTCTTAGGGGAAACTTGTAAAGTATGAGATGAAAGCTGAGAACCTTTGTAGTTTGGAGTTCAACTGATTATACAAAGAGGGCAAAACTGGAAGGTGCAAAGAACTTAACAAATATGCCAACCCCAATTATCCATTTCAAGGAGATATTAACAAAGTTCATATTTCCAAAAACAAAATCAAGCAAAGAAACAGATCAATTCACAGAAGAAAAAAAAACCACTCTTTTACAAAACATTATTCCCTGGGTTTTTTTGGTTTGGTTTGGTTTGGTTTTTTGTGGTGATAGAGTTTAAACCAGGATCTTGTCCATGCTGAACCAGCCCTGTTAATGAGTTCTAAATATCTGTGCAGGCTAACCAAAGGACCAGTTGAAGGGATGATCAGAATTACAACACAAAGCTATTCCTGAATTAGAACAGGACTTTGCCCAGCCCTTCACAACCTGTGGGAGCTAATAGGGTGACATTAGCAGAAATAATTCACCTTGACAGTACCATACAGAGCTCTTTGTTTGTTAGAGTCCCCAGGTGTATCTCAGTAGTATCTGTGAACACATCAGCCCCATTCGGGTACAGTTATTGTCCCTCTGGTCTGGGGTGTAGCCTTTTCCTACAGCAGCTGAAATCTAGAACCCCTCTCTCCTCTGATTTGTGCTTTCTTCCAAGCACCATTCTAAGTTTTGCTTTTGTTTTTTCCAGTGCTGGTGCATTGAACCCAGGGCTTTGTGATTGCTAGGCAAGTGCTCTACCAGTGAGCTACAGGCCCAGCCTTTTCTGCTCTGTTGCAGGGGTATCCATGCCATGTGACTCATGCCTAAGTGTTCTAGAGAAACAAAAGTCAGGTTTTATCTACTGCACACCTGTTCTTCAAGGGACATTCTCCTCTTCTATGAAATCCAAAGAGTTAAGACCTGGACACAAACTGCAGTGAAAAACGCTTCTAAGTCCTCCCAACCACATGACTGGTTCCTTCTTCCTTAGAAAAACTTTCTTTCTTAAGAGGCACTTCCAGGTATCTCTAGGTGGTCCTCAACCTCAGTCTAGAATACTCTCGATAAAAGTAGGAGTGTTAATATTTTTATTTTTTTTCTCAGTTCTCCATGCTTGTTTCTGTTTTGTTGTTGTTTTGCTTTGTTGGCAGTACTGGGGTTTAAACTCAGGGCCTCACACTTGCCAGGCAGGCGCTCTACTACTGAGCCATGCCCTGAGTCCTTCTTGTTCTTTATAATGAGTATTTTCATAACTAAATTGCTCAATTAATTTTCATGATTATGAAGCCAGTATTATACTTATCCCAAAACCAGGCAAAGACACCTCCAAAAAGGAGAACTATAGGCCAATCTCCTTAATGAACATTGATGTAAAAATCCTCAACAAAATAATGGCAAACCGAATTCAGCAACACATCAAAAAGATTATTCACCACGACCAAGTAGGCTTCATCCCAGGGATGCAGGGGTGGTTCAACATACGAAAATCAGTAAACGTAATAAACCACATTAACAGAAGCAAAGACAAAAACCACTTGATCATCTCAATAGATGCAGAAAAAGCCTTTGATAAGATCCAACATCATTTCATGATAAAAGCTCTAAGAAAACTAGGAATAGAAGGAAAGTTCCTCAACATTATAAAAGCTATATATGACAAACCTACAGCCAACATTATACTTAACGGAGAAAACCTGAAACCATTCCCTCTAAAATCAGGAACTAGACAAGGGTGCCCACTATCTCCACTCCTATTCAACATAGTACTGGAATTCCTAGCCAGAGCAATTAGGCAAGAAGAAGGAATAAAAGGAATACAAATAGGTAAAGAAACTGTCAAAATATCCCTATTAGCAGATGTCATGATCCTATACCTTAAAGACCCAAAAAACTCTACTCAGAAGCTTCTAGACATCATCAATAGCTATAGCAATGTAGCAGGATATAAAATCAACATAGAAAAATCATTAGCATTTCTATACACTAACAATGAGCAAATGGAAAAAGAATGTATGAAAACAATTCTATTTACAATAGCCTCAAAAAAAAAATCAAATACCTAGGTGTAAACCTAACAAAAGATGTGAAAGACCTCTACAAGGAAAACTATATACTTCTGAAGAAAGAGATTGAGGAAGACTATAGAAAGTGGAGAGATCTCCCATGCTCATGGATTGGTAGAATCAACATAGTAAAAATGTCGATACTCCCAAAAGTAATCTACATGTTTAATGCAATTCCCATCAAAATTCCAATGACATTCATTAAAGAGATTGAAAAATCTACTGTGAAATTTATATGGAAACACAAGAGGCCACGAATAGCCAAGGCAATACTCAGTCAAAAGAACAATGCAGGAGGTATCACAATACCTGACTTCAAACTATACTACAAAGCAATAATAATAAAAACAGCATGGTACTGGCACAAAAACAGACATGAAGACCAGTGGAACAGAATAGCGGACCCAGATATGAAGCCACACAACTATAACCAACTTATCTTTGACAAAGGAGCTAAAAATATACGATGGAGAAATAGCAGCCTCTTCAACAAAAACTGCTGGGAAAACTGGTTAGCAGTCTGCAAAAAACTGAAACTAGATCCATGTATATCACCCTATACTAAGATTAACTCAAAATGGATCAAGGATCTTAATATCAGACCCCAAACTCTTAAGTTGATACAGGAAAGAGTAGGAAATACTCTGGAGTTAGTAGGTATAGGTAAGAACTTTCTCAATGAAACCCCAGCAGCACAGCAACTAAGAGATAGCATAGATAAATGGGACCTCATAAAACTAAAAAGCTTCTGTTCATCAAAAGAAATGGTCTCTAAACTGAAGAGAACACCCACAGAGTGGGAGAAAATATTTGCCAACTATACATCAGACAAAGAACTGATAACCAGAATATATAGGGAACTTAAAAAACTAAATTCTCCCAAAACTAATGAACCAATAAAGAAATGGGCAAGTGAACTAAACAGAACTTTCTCAAAAGAAGAAATTCAAATGGCCAGAAAACACATGAAAAAATGCTCACCATCTCTAGCAATAAAGGAAATGCAAATTAAAACCAAGCTAAGATTCCACCTCACCCCTGTTAGAATAGCCATTATCAGCAACACCACCAACAACAGGTGTTGGCGAGGATGCGGGGAAAAAGGAACCCTCTTGCACTGTTGGTGGGAATGTAAACTAGTACAACCACTCTGGAAAAAAATTTGGAGGCTACTTAAAAAGCTAGACATCGATCTACCATTTGATCCAGCAATACCACTCTTGGGGATATACCCAAAAGACTGTGACACAGGTTACTCCAGAGGCACCTGCACACCCATGTTTATTGCGGCACTATTCACAATAGCCAAGTTATGGAAACAGCCAAGATGCCCCACCACTGACGAATGGATTAAGAAAATGTGGTATCTATACACAATGGAATTCTATGCAGCCATGAAGAAGAGCGAAATGTTATCATTCGCTGGTAAATGGATGGAATTGGAGAACATCATTCTGAGTGAGGTTAGCCTGGCCCAAAAGACCAAAAATCGTATGTTCTCCCTCATATGTGGACATTAGATCAAGGGCAAACACAACAAGGGGATTGGACTATGAGCACATGATAAAAGCGAGAGCACACAAGTAAGGCGTGAGGATAGGTAAGACACCTAAAAAACTAGCTAGCATTTGTTGCCCTTAATGCAGAGAAACTAAAGCAGATACCTTAAAAGCAACTGAGGCCAATAGGAAAAGGGGAACAGGTACTAGAGAAAAGGTTAGATCAAAAAGAATTAACCTAGAAGGTAACACCCACGCACAGGAAATCAATGTGAGTCAATGCCCTATATAGCTATTCTTATCTCAACCAGCAAAAACCCTTGTTCCTTCCTATTATTGCTTATACTCTCTCTACAACAAAATTAGAAATAAGGGCAAAATAGTTTCTGCTGGGTATTGGGGGGGAGAGGGAGGGGGTGGAGTGGGTGGTAAGGGAGGGGGTGGGGGCAGGGGGGAGAAATGAACCAAGCCTTGTATTCACATATGAATAATAAAAGAAAAATGAAAAAAAAATTTTCATGAAAAAAAGTCAGGGGAATATATTAAGGTGAAGACTGATTCATCAAGTCTGGGATGTGGCCAAGTGATAACTGATAACAAGCTCCAGTGATACTGATGCTTTGGCCATGGACCAACCCTTGTCAAGTGAAGTGAGGTCTAACGGATTTCTCAACCTGGTCCTCTTGGAGGTTATAGGAGATTTGGCTGAGAAAACAAATACATCCCTATACAGGCAGAAATATCAGGACACATATGTTTGAGAATGCAAAGCTACTCTTGAGAATGCCTAGAACATAATGCATGACCAAATTCATAAGTATTCTTGCAGCAGAGTTGCTCAAGCCTGAGTGTGCATCAGAATCACCTGCCAACCTTGATAAACAGATTCCTGAACCACACCCTAGAGCTTCTCTAACAAGCTCTCAGTGATGAGAACTTGTTGCTGGTCCAGGGACCACACTTTGCTACTCTAGGAACCCTGAAACTGATAAGCCTCCTGCTGATAAGAAAAGCAGGGTCCAGTCCCCGGAGACAGAATAAACTGTCCTCTAGTTTCCCTACTGCACACACACAGAGATGCACACAAATTTTACATAGTCAGGCCAGAGTTATCTGCCTCCTAACAAGTGCCCCATACCCTCAAACATGTCCACAATGGTCTTTTAATGTTAATCTCCATCCCTTTACTCTTAACTGGAGTCTTAGTATTACAGTAGATTACTTATAAACAATGTAACAATTGAATCTTATTTCTTAACCCACTCTGAAAATCTGTCTTCTTACTGGTACATTAAAACCATTTAAAGTGACTGTTGATATGTATGTGTTGTGTGAAATATAGTTAGATTGATAGCATCCATGATTGTAACAATTAGCTATTAGTTGCATTTGATTTTTGTTTCTATTTTATTCTTATTTTCCTTGCTTCTTTGGTTTTTATTGAGCATTTATAGGATGTAATGTTATCTTCTTTCTTCATATCATTATACTTTTCTTTTTAAATGCTAAGGATCAAACCCAGGGTCTTGAGACATGCTCAAAAACATGTTCTACCCCTGAGTTCCACTACCTCTATCCCAATTTATTCCCTTAAAAAATGTAGTAGTTGCTTTACAGTATACCATATATGATCAGCCCCCAGTATCCATGGATTCCACATCCATGAAATCAATCAACTATGAAAAACAGTATGAAAATTAACATTATATTTACACTGGAGCTAGACAGATTTTTTTTCTTTTCAATATTCCTTAAGCAATACAGTATAACAATTATTTACATAGCATTTACATTGTAATTGGTATTGAAAGTAATCTAGAGATGATTACAAGTATATGAGAAAGGCTGAGCATGTTGGCTTACACCTGCAATCCCAGCTACTCTAAAGGCAGAAATTGGAAGGATCACAGTTGGAAGCTGTGATCCCAGCTACTCTAAAGGCAGAAATTGGAAGGATCCCAGTTTGAGGCCAGCCTGGGAAAAAAGTTAGGGAGACCCCATCTGAAAAAAAAAAATCAAGCTGGGTATGGTGGCATGTGCCTGTCATCAAAGCTACACAGGAGGCCATAGACAGAGGATTGTGGCCAAAGCTGACCCTGGGCAACCTAAAGCAAAAAGTGCTAGAGGCATGGCTCAGGTGGTAGTGTGCCTGCCTAACAAGTGTGGAGCCCTAAGTTCGGACCCCAGTATTGCTAAATCAATAAATAAAGTATATGGGAGAACTGCACAAAATCTTTAAATATACTATACCATTTCCATAAAGGACTTGAGCGTTAGCAGATTTTAGATCTGTGGGACTGGGAGAGGAGTCCAGGAACCAATTGCCCACGGACACTGAGGGATGACTACAGATTTTTAACAAATCTGTGTTTGTTCTTAAGTCACACTATACCCCCCTTACATGTAGTACAGGCTTCTGATAGCAAAGCAGCCCAATTCCCCTCCAGTTCCCATGATATAGCTGTCATTTCAATTATTCATATGGTAAAAAGTGTCACAGTTATTACTTTAAGCAGTTATCCTTTAGTTGATTAAGAATAAGAATACTGGGAGTGTATCTCAGTGGTAGAGCTCGTGCTTCGCATGGCTGAGAAAATATTTTATGTTGCTTTCACTTGTTCTTTCACCACCTCTTCCTTTCTTTAGGTAGATACAAGTTACTGACCTATTTCATTTTCCTTATGCCTGAAAACATCTTTTAATATTTCTTGCAAAGAAGATCAAATATCCTCAGTTTTGTTGGGCTCAGAAAATATTTCTCCATGAGTTTAGAAGGATAATTTTGCTGAATTCAGAATCCTAAGTTGGTTGGGGTTTTTGATCAATACTTTAAATATTTCATTCCACTCTCTTCTTGCTTTCATGCTTTCTGGTTCCTGTGTAATTCATATCCTTGTTTCTCTGTGGGTAAGCAGTCCCCTGACCAACTCACAGGCTTCTTTCAAGATTTTCTCTTCATTTTTGGTTATCTGCAGTTTTAATATGATATACCTAAATGAGAATTTCTTGGGTCATATAACCTGTTTGTTCTTCTAGAATCTGTGATTTGTAGTCCCTCATTTATTTTGGAAAGTTTTTAGCCATATGACTTCAAATATTTCCTCTATGCTATTTTTTTTCTTTTACTGATATTCCAAATACACATATGGTACACCCCTATGAAATTGTTCCTCAATTCTTGAATGGTCTATTGTTTATTGTTTTGTTCTTCAGTCTTTTTCTTATCAATTTCAGCTTGGGAGACTTTTCTATTGACAAACTCCTTACTTTCTTCTTCAGCTGTGTCCAGTCTGCTGATGAGCCCGTCAAAGGCATTCTTTCTGTCTGTTACAGTATTTTTAATTTCTAGCATTTCTTCTTCATTCTTTCTTAGAGTCTCCAACTCTGCTTACATTACTCAGATATTCTTGCATGCTATCTAATTTTTATATTAAAACACTTGGCATATTAATCATGGTTACATGAAATTTCCTAACTGATAATTCCAAAATGTTGTATTGGATCTGACTCTGATGATGCCATTTTTAGACTGTATTTGTGGGTATCTTTTTGTTTGTTTGGGGATGGGGAAATTTTATTGCTTTGTTTTGTTTTTCTTGTTTGCCTTTTAGTATGCCTTGTAATTTTATGTTGAAATCTAGATGCATTGGATCAGGTAATGAGAACTGAGTTAAATAGGCCTTTAGAGTTATGATTTATGGTATCTGTGAAGGAGTTGGCTATGTTTAATGTTTTCTGAAACTGTAGCTGTCAGAGGCTACAGTGTCCTGTCAATGTCCCTGTTTTTGTCCCGTTCTTTACTTTAGGCTTCTCTCCTCATAGAGAGTTTGAATCTTGTAACTCTTTTGACTATAATCTGCTGTTACTGTACTGGATCCCTCTTGGTGTATTAATAAGGAAAGTGGGAAGGGATTTTTCTGTAATCTGATTAAACTTCTTAATGTTTTAGTGGCCTGTGAGAATGTTGTGAGGTTCACAAGTCTTTCTGAAAAATGTTTAGCATTTTTCCCTTGCTTTCCTTAGCTGTATCATTTCTAATCTATTTCCTTAAAACCCAGATCTCTCCAGGTTTCAGGGCAGTGGTTTCCCCACAATCTCATTCCATAACAAATCTAAGAAGAGTCATTAGTTTTCAGTTTGTTTGGCTTTTCCTTATTGTAAGGATAAAAATGACATCTTCCAGTCTCTTCCCATGTAGAAGCTGAAATGAGAAATCCTTTCAATATTGACCTAAACACAAAGTTTCATTTAAAAATGAAATTCACAAGGCATTTTTAACCAAAGAATATCTAAGCCATTGAAGCATATTTCTCAGAACCTATGTTGGAACACAGAACTAGGCACATCCTAGGTTCTTGGATATGAAATTAGCCTGGAACATCCTCAGCTTCCTGTAGGAGCCTAACTTCATCCCTGTTCACTCTATAATCTTTTTTTCCATGATGGTTATGATTGAAAAGATCCATCTCCAGGTACAATGTGGCTGATACACTCAAATAATAAGCCATAGCTATGTTCCTTTTCATTTCTAGAGATGAATGTTTACGGTAAATAGATAGCCATAATCTAGGAAGTGTCAATGTTTAGCAAACATTCTTAAATTTAAAAATGAAATGCCCTCAAACAATTTCATGTCATCTTCTAATTTAAAATACATTCATCTCCTGATTATGGTACAATTTTCAAATGTATAAATGATCCAATTGTCCAAGTCCCAATACTTAGGTTACAAGTATCTTATTCAAATATTAAGCAAGACTAGAAGCCAGAGAAGTATAAACTAAAAGTAGAGTGAGGTGCATTTTTTTACTCACACTACATTCACAGAATTGGAAACTCAGCTGAGCAGTGTGCCAGTGGGTCAGAGATCACCAGAACTTGGATGTCAGCTCACAGCTGACCACTGTGTCACCTTGGGAAAGTCACTTGACCACTCAACACCGAGCCTGGTGTTCACAGCTGAAAATGGGAGCAATAATCACACCTGTTACTATCATAATGCAGATTACATAAGAGAATCCATGAAAAGCTGAAAACAGTATCAAACAGTGAAAACTAAGTAAGTCTTAATTATTGTCAAGGCCAATGTAGTCATACATGTCTGGAGTACTCCAGGTACATCAGTTCCATACTTGCAGCTGATAACCAGTACACAGTGCAAACCTACTAGCTGACATTGCCTCATATTTCACACCCCTCTTGGTTTCTCTGTCCCCAAAGTTTCTTTAATCCTTCAATTGACTACCAGATTTTTGATCCTTTTTCTTACCTCCAATTTCCACTTATTCTTCTACTTGGAATTCCATCTTTAGCTTGGACTTCACAGCAGAATTTTAGCTTCATTAACTCTTGTCAGAAAACCCTTGCACAGAACTTCCAGTTCCACCTCCGCCACCTGACCCTGCTCCCCTGATTCCCTAACCAGTTGACAAACCTTACTTGGTGACATTATAATCAATACACTCTTTTAAAAGGCATTATGAGTAGATAGAGAAATATATGATAGATAAACTTAAATGTGCATCCCCCATCACTGAGTCATCTCCCTTTTCAACACAGCCTTATATATGATAGTGATAAGTCAGTAGCAAACTAAACATCCTAAGATAAAGCAATAGTTAATTAATAGGTCACATCTACTCCGTGAAATATTATGCAGTTGTTAAAAAGAGTAATTATAAAGACTGCATAGTAATTCAGAATAACACTCCTGGGTCAAATGAAAAATCCAGGGATGAAACAATATTTTCTATAATATCATAATTATGTAAAATTACAGATGCATATAGAAAAAAGATAAGGAATATTCAAAAGGAATAGCAACTATGTTAATGGGATTAGAAATGGATTTATTTTCTTTTTTAACTTTCTATAATATTATTACATTGCTTTACAATAAAAAAGGAGTACCTTTAAAAATGTAAATAAACAATTACAAATCTAAACTCAGCTTCCAGTATATCCTATACTTTAGCTCAGATAATTTACATTCCAAGATTAATTTCTCATGCCTGAAGGACATTCTAGGGACAAATAGTTTTCTTTCCAGATAGAATAAAGAAAGTAATTTTTTCTTAAGAAAAATTTGACCTCCACGTTGAGTAACGTTATATAAAGATAATGCTCCTTCTCTGTGAGCAAGGCATGTTTTGAATTGCTTTTTTTCTTGTGAGGATAGATTTGAGTTGCACTATTCTCTCTCCTTTCACTTTGCTCTCCACCACCTGATGATGAAGCATTTGTGAGACTTGGGACTAGGCATTCTAGTTTTCCTGGTCAAGCAAAGCAAATCGACCCATCCACTGAGCACACTAAGCCCTTAATCAAATGCTCCATCGAAACAAGCTAAATTGAGACAAAATAACACTGAGATGCAATGCTGTACGTTGATTCTGTATCAGCCAAGTGAACATATTCATTAACAGTATAACAGCAAATTATCTAGAATTCTGCCAGATAATAATGTACATGTATTTTATTAAGGGGAATTAAACATGCTAATGTCTAAAGAGTAAGTACTACACTTACTCATGACAATGGGAGAACAAGCAATAATTACCTCCCTTCCCCTCTTATTACCCTCTCTTTCCCACTCCTTCAGACCCATTGAAAGATTTGTCTATAAACAAGTCCCTCATAGTCCCCATGGTGCTCAGTGGAGAACTCTGCAATTCACAGCAGGCCTGAGGCAGAAAGAATCACAATGGCCACACAGGAGGCTGGTGTTCGACTCTCCTCTAGAAATTGTTTGCAGTCAGGTAAATAACACTTTTCTCTGAAAGTGTCATGTCTGGGTATTCCAACATCTTGAAGAAAGGGGTTGAATTCACAGTTGCCATACTGTGTTCATCTCTTCTCTAACTCTGGATGCTGCTGAGCATTCCTCATCTGAGAGATGTTTCCCCTTGGGTTACATTCTCTCACTGTGTGCTTTCACTTCTGCTGTTCCAGGTGCATATCTTCATTCTATCTGTGTGAGCTCCTTTTCCTCTCCCTGCCATTGTGTCTCTTACCTTGCGAGGACTTCTCTGACTCTACCTGCTTTACCTGGGCAGCATCATGCATTTCCAGGATTCCATTAGCCACTGATAATTTACAGACTGATGATTCTATGCTAGACCTGTCTTCTGAGCTCCAACTTTTTGTATATCTAACTTCTTAGATAATCTTCCCTGGATGCTTCATGCAGTATCTTAACTCTGCATGTCCACAGATAAATTCAGCTCAGTTGTCATCTTCCAAAATCACTTACCAAAGACAGAAACCCAGGTGCCATCTTTTTTGCCTTCCTTCTTCATATATAACTAATCACCATGTTTTCTTGATTCTACCTCTTAAACATTTCTCATATTAATTACATATATGTTCATTGCCCCTGCCTAAGTCCAGGCCTTGGTAATATCTCTTGAATTATTTAATTGGGCTCCTGGTTTGTAGTCTCCCTTCCTCCAGTCTTGCTTCTTTCCAATCTATCACACATATTAGCATCAGAATAACCAAAATAATTTAGTGGCACTTCATTATAAGGTCCCCAATTAACAAACATAGAAGGAATGATGGTGTTACTCATCTGTAATTTCAGCACTGGAGGCTGAGGCAGGAGGATCATGAGTGTGAACTGGGGCTATGTAACAAGACTCTATCTCAAAAATGAACAAAAGAAAGAGAAGGAAAAAAGGAAGGGAGGGAGGGAAGTTTAGTAAGGGAGAGAACATGGTAATAATGCTTCAGGCAAGATTCATGAGTAAGTACTAAAGCTAGTGGGCAAAAATTAAGAAGAAACAAAAAATTTACATAGTGTCAAATATGTCCCTCTGCAAAAAAGTCAAATATCTTATGTTTTACTCATGTACAAAACCTAGGTCTAAAAATATTTTTTAAAATAACGATAATAATGGAACTTGAGTGCAAAAGGGACACTGTGGGGGAGTTCAACAGGAGGGGAGGAAAATGGAGAGGATGGGTGTGGTAAAGAGGAATATAGTTATTACATATAATATATGGAGATTGTATAAAGAAACCCACCAATTATTGTTTGTAAAAGGGAGGGAGGAGAGAGTAGGGTTAAGGGAATGTAATAGAGGGACAGAATTTGCTCAGATCATACTGTATACATATATGGAATTTTCACATAAATCTTAAATAAATGAATCCTAAATAAAAATGATTTAAAAATTTTAAAAGACACCCCCTGATAGGTTTAGTAATTACAAAGGAAGACAATTACTTCTGAGTAGGTAAGTCAGTCCTTCATCACTTTAGAAAAGTAACTGAAATTAATGTTACCAATAATAGGCATAGCAACATCAAGGGCCACCTGATAGGATGCACTGAGAAGGACAGATCGCTTCTGTAGTGTTCTTACCAAAAATTCATAACCTCAGTCAAATCATGAGTAAACTTCAGACAAAACAAAATTGAAAGGCATAATACAAAATACTTGACTAATACTTCAAATGTATGAAGGTCAAAAAGGCAAAGAAAAGCTAAAAAACTATCACAAGTTAGAGAACACTCCTTAAGGAAAAAGAAACACTAAAAAAAATGTGGTATCCTAGGGTCTTTGAACAGATAAAGAACATTCATGAGAAACTGATATGACTAAGAATAAAGTTTAGTTATTTATACTATACCAATACTAATTTCTTAGTTTTCATAATTGCAATATGGCTAGGCATGATGATGACATTAGAGAAAGCTGAGTAAAGAGAATATGGAATTTTGTACTATTTTTGCATTTTTTATGTAAGTTTAAAATTATTTTGAACTAAATTATGTTTTTAAAAAAAACAGTATGTTCAAGTACCTCCAGAAAACTCCAATTTCCTTTGCAAACTGTATAACATTCTTTATGATCTGAACTACTTCTCCACACCACTATATTCCATACTTACTCAAGACACAATTTTTGAGCTGTACTATACTTCCCACCTGTGTCTTCATCCATTCCTGACAGTATAACAAAATACATTAAACTGGGTAATTTATAACAACAGAAGTTTATTACTCACATTTCTAGAGGCTAGAGAGTACAAAATCAAGACACTGGTAGATTCAGTGTCTGGTGGAGGATTATTCTCTGCCTCAAAGATGGCACCTTATTGCTGTGTTTTCCAAGGTGGAAGGGGAAGGGCAGCTCCCCTCAATCTCTTTTAAAGGGCACAAATCCCATTCATGGGGCTAGTCTTCATAATTTAATCACTTACCAAAATCCCCACTTCTCAATACAATCACATTTGGTATTAAATTCTAATATTCACACCGTAATATAATATACCGTACCATTTTTATAAACGCACACATAAATACATAAAGCCTATTCATAACTTACTGATTCTGTTATTAAAGGATGTAGGACTAAATATCTATATTCAATGATTCCCAAGCAATTGGTCTTTATCAAATTAATACAATTCCAATCAACTCATTGGATTCCCAAGTTATGACATATGACATGTCAGAGCTAAGTCAAGGTAGTCAACTCAATTTTACCATAAACTTAATCAAACCTTCTGACAGGGAGTAACATCTTATGATAGTACATGTCACAAAATGGATTGAGGACACTAAACTCATTTATCTCAAATGCAAACACTACATCAATTTTCATAAAGGCAAGATAGGCACATTTATGCACATTTACAAAGTGCATATTTCTGATCTTACCAGTCCCATTACAATCATGCCTAAATTCTAAAGTTAAAATAAATCACCGTGAAGAAATTACTTGTGCATACATGAAACATCCTGGCCCAACTTCTTAATATATTCACAAACAGGGATTTGATTCTTTTATTAGTAGTTAGAAAAGGTTGCATTAATATTCAATAGTTAAAATGTGCCATTCTCAATTTTACATAATTTCCCATGGGGGAATAAATTTTCTTGAAAATATTCCCCATAGGAGAGTGACTCTAATAACATGATATCTACAAGAATGGGAAATAAAATGGCTCATAGACTTGTGCTTTAGCAAATAGTCGAAATAGCTTTTCTTTACAGACAAGTGTTAGCCCTGCTCATTTGAGTTAATTGAGATTGGTTTACTTCTGTATATAAGTATGTTGACAGTTCCAAAAGTCCTATTGACTTTTGGGTTTCCAAGTTCTTTTTTTTAAACCTTTATAAGCTAACACTTTAGTAGAGAGGGCAGAATGAGTACAGATAGATGGAACTTGATGGAACTGAAGCTTTTGAAAGAAAGAACTGAAGAGTGTTAAGTGAAATTCTCTATTTCTCAATCTTACACTCTCCTCTCTTACTTGCAGAGGCAAAGGTAAAAGGTGACTTCTATTTATTTTTTTTAATAGCAACTTGAAGCAGCAGAAGGGGAAACTTCTTCCTTGAGTGAGGAAAAGAGCTACTAGAAGACACAGGAGCAGACAAGCAATTGCAGTGGGTCAGAAAGGACGGCAATTCCATCTAAATCTTTTCTTCATCAGATGCTGGAGTGCAAAGTGGAGCACCTGCAATTCATGAACAGAACCAGAGGGAAAATTGCCAGGACAGAGTCACAGCAACCACACACCAGGCTAGTGAATGACTCTCCTCTAGAAATTGTTCACAATCACCTAAATAACACTTTTCCTTGAAATTACCGTGTTGGAAGATTCCAACCTCTTGAAGGAGGGGCTACTTTTCTATCTCCCAAAGCAGAGAGATAGAAAATAAATGCTTCTACATAAAAGGATTTGGATCTAAATATTGCTCTGGTTTCATTTAAGAACAAGGCCCCAGAATTCCATCACGCTAAATATGGTTTCTCAGAATCTCTACTAAGCCAATATGGTTTTATGGGGCTGTCTCCAGGTATCTCTGTTAAAATGTTTATTATAAAGGCAGGAACAGAGAAAATTCTCTTATTAAATAGATGATAACATAAAATAACTGCTATAGATAGGCCCCTGAAATACTGTGCAATATACCAGGAGAAGCATCTAGAATGCAAAGTGGGAAGCAAAGCAGTAACAAGCTCAGATTTTTTTCTCCAGATCAAATATTTAAAACTTCAGTGGAGTCTCACTCCAAGGAGAACTCCTACTAAGCACAGACTCATTTATTTTCTGCTGATAAACACAGACATGTGGATGGCTGATAAAGTCATCTCTCTGTGTAAAAGGGTGCCAGGAATGTACTTATTAGTTTCAGCTCCAAATTTCAACATCACCCTATTTACAATGCAATGGTAGGTTTGTTGCCATCACACTAGGCTAAATATATGGGCGACTTGGTTCTATCTTTATTTGTTGTCTTACTTAGGAGAACTGGAAGGAAATGAATTCTACCTCCCAGAAAATATGTTCCATGTGGCATAGGAGATGATATGGGTATTTCTGGAAAAGTGTCAAAAAATATTTAACAAGTAAGTTTTCAGCATGAGCATGCTGAGAGTGCATTTTGAAATCTGGGTGAGCAAAAGCTGACAGCACAGTTTTCCAGCTGCCTCTGCTGAGGATCTGTGGAGAAAGCTATTCCATGACCCACTGACCCTGGGCTGGGACCATTTTCTGGAAATTTTTTATTGAATCTCCATTTCATCCAATCTGAAAACTTTGAAGATGGTCACACAGGATATGACATCTCTTATAATTCTCCACTTTAGCACTGCAATTTGTTTTTAAAGTCAATAAGCTACAGACAGCACCGGATACAAAATTTGAAAGAGCCAGTATAAAATAAAAATGTTAAATTATTAAGAATTTCAAGACAGAAAAAGCAGAGCATTAAACCAAGCACAGAATTCTTCTAAGCAGAGGGCCCTATGTTACTGCATAGCTTGCATTCCCATAAATATATCCCCCATCCCCACAAACAGAAATGTTATTCACCTTCTCCTACCCTATCATCAGTGTCATATATAGTAGCCTGGCTACACTTCTCTCCATGTGTCCAATGTGATCACATACATACACAATGTGTGTGGGGGGGGGGGTGTATGAAGAACCCTAAAGAATGAATGTATTTTGAAAAGGGAAGCAGACAATACTGGCTTATTTACTCTGGCTCATTGAGGCAGTTTTGTGTAGGCCTTGGAGTCATGGACCAAAACATAGATACTCACATTTAATCTTTGCTACAAATTATTTTTCAAATATAAAATGTGATCTTAGCCATAATAATATCAAATATTAGCATTCATAATACAAAAATAGTATTGAAAAGAGAAATGGAGAAACGTCAGGTTTCCTACTTAGAGGTATTTTTTAAAAAGCTACAGGGAGGTTAAGAACAAATTATAAAATATGAAATGCTGGAGAAGGCAAACCTCCATGGATATTAATAATTTGCATTCTGCATTTAACCAGGTATGATCGGGACATGAATTCTTTAAATTTATCCTGCAGCATAATAGATTCAAAATCACTATAAATAATGAAAGGTTTTTTTATTATTAATATTTTCTTTTCTTTTAAGCCTGAATTATCCAAAGGTACTGAAGATGGTCTTTTGTTAATAGACCTGGTTGTAATGACCTGTTTTAGTGCAACATCTCCAGAACATTCTCTAAGGGTAAATAAATACAAAGACACCAAAAGCTTGAGAAAAGAAAGAAAAGTGAATGGACATTCAATTTTTTTTCTAGGCAAGGTTAATTTTAGCCCCATGTGTGACTTTAACATGCACAGCTAGCGCCACCTACAGAAACAAAAATAAAAATTCTGCTGATAGCAAATAGGCTTTCAGCAACTGAACTGGATCAAATGTCATAAAGGAATGAGTCAGCATTTTAGTGGAAAAATCTGGTCTTTGTTCAGTAAACAAAGCAAACAGACTCTAATGAGCCTCAGCACTAAGCCACAAAAGATTTACTGAAAATGGAAAATGTGGTTTATTATCAAAATCACTTCTAAGTCTTATCCCAGACTATTATAAAAGAAAAAGTGTAAAAATTTATCCAAGAGGGGATGTTTTTGAGCTTTTTATTTTAATTAAAATACCATATTGCTGTGCTTTTCTCCCTTAACTGATTTATTTACATTTAAAAGTATTTCGTGAATACCTACTTTCTGCCAGTACTTGAAAATCTAATACTCTAGGAATATACCACCTAATTGGAAATATATATACATAGATGATAGAATACAGTGTAGGAATTGTTGAAATGAATTAAGTTTGGCCTAAAGCTGCCTCTGTACATATTTTAAGTTTGGCCTAAGGGTTTCTCAGAGGTAGTGAACTGTAACCTAACTTGATGTGTATATGCACTGCACTCTAACCTTGTAATAAGTAGCTAAGTCTCTGCCAATCACAAGCAGTAAACTTCAGTGACCCACCATCCCATGATCTTTATACCTTACTTCCTTTTCCTCTCTTTTTCTGTCTGTAAATGTTATCCAACCATGTGGCAGCCCATTGTGGCTCTGAACTCATTCTGGTTCTGGGTGCTGTGTGATTTCTAGCTAGATAGATCAGAAAATGCTACCTGAAGAAGTGGTAAGTGAGCTCAACTTTGAAGAAAGAGTTTGGTTTGAAAATGAAGAGAGTGAGGCAGAAAGGAAAATGCAAAAACACAATTTGTGTTTTCAGAGAGCAAGTAAGGAGAGACACATTGGGACAGTTGCAAAGTAATTTAACAAAAGCATACTTGCACAGTGAATGCAATGTGCCCGGCACCATTCTGCATGTTTCCCATATGTACAGTCATTAGTAGTAGGTTCACACTATATTTAATGGCTCAGTTTTGTGGATAAGAAACAGGAGCAGAGCAAAGTTTCATAATTTGCTTAATGTCACATAACTAGTAAAGTTTGAACCATGCTTCTTACTGCTACTTAATATTGTCTCTTGATAATATAATGAATTTTGATTTAATTCTCTTCCAAGATGAAGAAAAATGGGACAGTTAGTTGCTCATTTTTTACAGTTAAGCAAAAGCTTCTCTGAAAAAGCAAATGCTCATTATAGATAACAAAAATGGAAAAAATACAGTTTTACTTCCTAGAGGCAAACACAGTTAACATTTTATCCTGTTTTATTCCGATGTGTTTTGAAGCATCTCAATGCTTAAAGTAATAGTTATACATGGTAACAAATTAAATAATAAAAAAAGTTTAAGCTGGAAAGAAACAGACTACCCCACTCTTCCTTCTCTCCCTCCTTCCTGCTCCAGTGGCAAACTCTTTCTGACTTGAAAATTGGACCCAGTATCTATTGAATCTACATGTTCTACGCCCATTATCCTCATGTTTGACAACTACAATATTATTTTTTAATTCTACTGTCACCAGAGAAGAGAAAGAGATAAGAAGGATCTATGGTTGTTGGGTGCGACTCCTCAACTCAGCTGCCCGATTCTCATGGCAACTCACAGGCTCTTGAAATCCATGACAAAAACATTTCAAAGGGTTTCACACACACACACACACACACACACACACCAGAAAGGAAATTCACAAAGTAGAAGACCAGAAAAGATTTATTCAGCAAAGCAACACAAAATAAGGAAAAAGAGAAAGAGGAGCCTAACTTGACACACGGAGGTGAGAGCAGAGGCTCACAAGGGTGGCCCTCCTTCCAGGAATATTTATATCCTCAAACTAAGCAGGGGAATCTTGTTTAAACTCTTCCTACAGAAGTGATCATGTCACCTAGTTACCTTTAATCATGTTGGTAAGTTCCTGCCTAGATGTTATCACCCAAACATGGAGACAATGGGTTTATGGTAGAAATTCTATGACCCAAAACATGGAGATAAGGGCCCTATGATGCTGTCCTTATTACCCAAACATAGAGGCAGTGCCCTTTTATGAAGTTCCTTTCTGGTCAAAGAATTACTTTCTATTCTGACACTAAATTACTCATCCAGGAAGATTCAAACCTACTTAGTATCTAAAGAAAGGAAGAGTGATGGAAGGAAACCAGGCATATGTGTTCAATTCCTTGCTGTTCTAATGATTTTCATCTTTAGTTCCTGATTCTTCTCATTTCCCCAGTTCCTGAGTCTGCTTCATATTTTTTGATATTTTTTCAAAATGTTTTTCAAATTTCCGGATCCTTAGCTGTCTTGCCTCACTACTGCTAGCTACCTTCATAATTTTAAATAATATAGTAGCCTTCTACTTATTCCAGCAACTTCATTGGGTTTGCAAAATGAGAAGAATGATGTCCAAACCTTCCTCTCAACTGTCTGCCCTTGACCTTTTGCAACTTCGCCTTTAGGTTTACACCACTAATGTTGTTGATCTCGATATACTGTCTCTGCAGCAACCAAAATCACATCTATGTATGAGGTACTTAGGTTGGCTTTAAAAGCTAAAAAATAAGAAGCATTTGCATTAATACCACTAAATTTTTTTACTGCAAGGTCACATATAATGCTAGGATTATATTTCTTTTTCTTATAAGTCCAATGTCAACCCCTGGGCTATGAAGAGGAGTGTGATCTTATGCTCTATCAATTATGTTTACAATTATTTGTATTGTATTTTGCTTCAAATTTAGATCACAATGACTTATGACTTTACATAGCTTTTATTTTAAGGGTAGGTTTTTAATTGTCTTTTTTTTTTTTGAGCTTTCTGTGCTGCTGTTTCAAGCTGAAATGTTTGTGCTCCTAGTTTATGGCATGGCTTTTATCCTGGATTTTCCTTTCCTACACTCTTGGATTTGATCTCCTGATTCATCTTGACTAGATCCATCCTTTTTTCTTAAATTCCTTCCTTTTTGTCTAAGTATATCATCATGGAACATCCTAAGAAGAATTATGCCAGAGATAAGTTATCTGATTCCACAAATATCTTGTTGTATCGCTAAGATTCTCACCAAGAAAACTGAAATCACTCTATGTTTAAACAGAGGAATTTAATGGAGAAAATTAATTGCATAAGTAATGGAAGACCTGAGGAACCACACAAGGATGAAAAGCAACACAGACATTACACAGAATGGATATTCATAGCCACCCTTAGACTGGAGGGACAAAGCAAGAGATATTAACAGATTCCACTCCTAGGCTAGGTCAAACAGAAGAGACTGGAACAATGGAGAAGACAAGGCAACTGTCAGATCCCAGTGAAGGCATGGGAAAGGAAAAATCCTGCCCTAATCTCTTCTTTCCTCTGCACTCCATTGTTTGAAGCCAGTAAACCAGGAACCTGGGAAATGCAGCCTATAGGGACAGTCCCTTGCAATACCAAGGAGAGCATGGGAAGGACAAGGAATGCATGCCAAAATAAAATAAAATACAGGCTCTGACAAAGGGAAAAGCACATTTTTTTCTCTTTCTATTTACACAACCACATAGAACACTAGTGAGACACACCAAGAAATTTTCCAGTGGACACCAACTGAGTATCCTATAATTCAATTCAATTCTGATACCATCTTCCTGAATGTCAGGTCCCACAGGAGTTCAGTCCCAGAAAACTGCCCCAACTTCAGATACTAATTGCAAGTTCCAGATTGGGGCCTGTACTTCTGATCAAACAGCTATAAATTAGGGAGTCCCACAACTTGCTTCCTTGGGTCAGTAGATCACTAGATTGTTCACAGAACAAAGGGAAACACTTTATTTATGTTTATTGATTTGCTACAAAAGATACAGTGACCATCAGATAAAGAAGAACATAAATCCTCCATGCCCTCTCTGGTCATGTTGCCTTTCCAGCACCTCTTCATGTTCAGCAACCTGGAAGTTCATCAAATCTTGCCATTCAAGTTTTGTATAAAACTTGGTCTACAGTACCCCCTCCCCCTACCCTTCCCAGGGATCAGTGGCTGCGACTGAAAAAATTTCCAGCCCTCTAATCTACAAATCACTTGGTCTTTCTGGTGACTAGCCCCAGACTGAGACTGGTATCACCAGTCATTGCCTCCTTAGTTCTGCCACCTACCACCACACCCCAATCCTACTCTCATCATGCTCCCTAAGTGGTGGATCAATATTGATGGATCAATACCTATTCTATTGTTGCTGTATTAAATAATTGGCTCAAAACAGTATGAATTTATTAATTTACAGTTCTGGAGTCCAAAAATATTTTTAGCCAGGCTATACTCTTTCTGAAGACACTACCTTCTGGAGGTTGAGAATTATTTCCAGGTCTTTTCTAGTTTCTAGAGACTGCTCATACTCCTGGTCCTACAACCCTGCATCACTCTAGCCTCTATCTCCATGTCACATCTCTTTCACTGACTAACCCTTTGCCTCACTTTTATAAAGACATGATGATAAATTCCCCCTTACCTTTCCATATAAGCCAAGATGAACACCCTGATGGAAAATCCTTAGCATCATAATAATATTTGCGAAGTTCTCTTTTGTATGTCAAGTAACATATTCACATATTCCAGGGATTATAACACCTTTAAGTTAGTCATTATTGAGCCTACCATGCCTGCCTTTCCTTCACCCCTAGTTACGTCACCATCCTTTGCCACATCATCTGTTGGAAGATTCATGCAATACCTAGACCTCTCAGCAATTTGTCACCTACCCTATAGTGACATTCACAACCTTGCCATTATCAATAACCATATTTCCTCCAAAATCTGAGTTTCAAACATTACTTTAAAAAAAATACAACCCAATTTCAATGAAATCACCAGCTCTAGCAATTTTAGAGGGTTGTTGTTGTTTAAGAGAAGATCTTACTATATAGCCCAGGTTTACCTCAAACTCATAATGATCTTCCTACCTCAGTCTCTTGAGTGCTGAGATTACAGACATGAGCCACCACACCTGGTTCTAGCCATTTTGTAAATTCAAAAACATTCAATGCATTCACTACTGAGATTTTTACTTTCTCTCATCTTTTCCAACCTCATCTTGACCCAGTCCATACAATGTAGTCCATCATTGTGATCCCTCCCATGAAGCCTTTAATAAGTTTGCCCTTTTCCCCACCTGCATGCTTGGCTAGGAAAGCCCCACCCTTAGTTAAATCTAATTAAGCATTTAAATTCTTGCAGAGATGGGCTCGACAGTGGAAGAAGAAGTCTCTAGGACCATCTCAGAAGAGTGTATGTTATAATAAATATTGGCTGACCAACATACTAGTAATGGCCACCTACAGCAGAACTCAATAATCTATAGCTGTTCTTGAGCTATTATTTTGACCTACTTTCTGTATTAATGCTAAAATTATTTTTTAATCATTTTTTAAATTTTTCTCACTGTGTTGTCCAGACTAGCATCAAACTCCTGGGCTCAAGTGATATTCCTACCTCAGACTACCAAGTAGTTGGAACTATAGGCATATGCTACCACATTCAGCTTTAAAACAATATAGTCTCAATAGCTAACAAACTATATCACCATTATTTTCCATAATTTAAAGATACATATAGTTCCCACACTTTTGTGTTCTGATCATATGGCCCAGAGCCAAAATATCTGGATGGCAGCACTCTACTGTAAGCACATCCCAGTTCAGTAAATCTAAACAAGTGCTAAAAGATGAAACTCTTACCTGAAAATTTGAAAATTATCAACCTGCTTTTATGCTTGAAAATAACATATAAAATAAGTACTTTCTGCCCAAAAGCATTAATGTATTAAAAGGAAAAGCAAGGAAAGATGGAAAACACAGAAGACAAAAATGAAAATACTGTTGGGTCTTCTATTTGGCAAGAACATTTTGAAATATGGCAGGTGAACTTCACTGGGAACTGATGCAAAGTAACTGACTCAGGAAAAAAATAATATAACCTATACTTATGGAGTAATAAGATAAGAACCATCTGCTATAAACCAGTAAAGAAGACATTATAAGCTACTAAAATGAGATGCTAATACACTATGATGGGGAGGAGGAAGTATGACATTAACAAGATTACAAATAAAATGTAAAAAGGTATCCCCAGCCACATAACATACATAATATAGAAAGGCCTAGTTGATTCACCTTAAAAAAAGATAATTAAAGCTGAAACAATATATACAGAATGATAGTTAAAGCTTATAGAAAAACACTAATTGTTTAATTGGGTTAGTACCAATAACAAAAAATAAGTTATTAATAAGATTTTAATGTGTCTACTCTGCTCAGAAACTGCACGAATCTTCATTTAGCCATCACAGGAACCCTATGAGGTATGCATTACTATCTTCATCTTAAAAAAAATGTATTAGTCTGCTTGGACAGCTGTGAGAAAACACCACAGACTCAATGTCATACCTTAACAGAAAGTTATTCTCACATTCCTGGAAGCTAGAAGACCAATATCAAGATTGCAGCACGGTCAGATTCTGGGGAGGGCTCTCTACCGAACATGTAGATGGCATCTTCTTACTGCGTCCTTCCATGGCTGAGAGACAAATCTCTGGTGTTTCTCCTTCTTAAAGGGAGACCTGTGACCCTTATGACATAGCTAAGCCATAATTATATCCTTAAAGGTCTCATCTCCAAATGCAGTCACATTGAGAGTTAGGACCTCATCATAAGAATGGATGGGGACACAATTTACTTCATAATAGATGAAAACCTGGAGACCCACTCTTCACACTACACTCTATCTTGAAGCCCTAGGCACCTGACATCTGAGGACTAAGTAGTCCCAGCTTTCTCTGGCTTAGTGTGGGGTTCAGCCATTGGTAGATACAAGCAGGTGAGAGGCTGGATCTCATCCTACAAGGTCGTGGTTCAAGAGCTGCCATGGTTTCTGTCTAGTGATCCCTCTCCTATACTTCAAACCCCTGGAAGGATCCATTAACTATCCCATCCCCACCCCCAGCATTGCCCCTCTAGACCAGTGTGGTAACAGCTTCCTGCTACTGCTAATTCCAGAGTGCTTTACTGCCCCTTGCTTTTTCTGTTTCCCAGAACATGTGTTCTGGGCCTTGTGCTAAGCACAAGCTCTACCACTGAGCTGCATCCTCATTCCTTCAACGGTCTGTTTTTGATGTGCCATCACATCCTATTGGAGGCTAAAATGGTAAGTGTTACCCTAAACATAGATCCTTAAAACAGGATTCTGAAATAGCTCACATATTTGATGAGAATTCAAATGACCTCTTTTCTAGACATGTGGTGCCATCACAATTACTCATATTATTACTGATAGTGACAAGGGATGGAATACAGATCCAGAGAAAGATATCAGGAGATAATTATGACATCTAGATTCTGAAGGGAAAATGTGGCACCTACTTGTTAAGGTCACAGAAATCATAATGCATGACCAAGGAACACCAAGTGACTTCATGACTAAGGTCATAAACTGGATGTTTCCTGATTCTCTAAATCATAAGAATGGACATTCTTAGCATTATTCCTTTGTTGATGCAAATAGTATTTACAGGAACCAGCTCAAGCAGGTGTTGAGGTAACAACATAAGCAGATGCCTCACTCTTATGGTACCTGCTGCTAGTGCTTCAACACCTTTTCCTCAACCCAAATCTATGAATTCTGTGAATTCCCTATGAGTAAACATGGACCTAACTAACAGATCAGTCTACATAATGGAAACATGCAGCTGCTATATTAACAGCCCTAACTCAAGAACAACCTTGAATAATAGTAATGAGAAGAAGTCTTCCCAGTGGTTGAAACTTAGAGGAAAGTAGTGTGCTTGCTTTCTGTCACTATGACAAAACACCTGTAATAATCAACTTAGAAAGAGGAAAGGTTTGTTTTGTCTCATGGTTTCAGAAGTTTCCAACCACCATCATTTGGCCCTGTTGCTTTGGGCTTATGGTGGCATAGTATATTATGGCAAGGAGCATGGGGTACTGGGGTCCCAATACCTACTTCAAGAGCACACAATGACCTAACTTTCTCCCAATAGGCTCCTCCTCTTAAAGGTTCTAACACCTTCTAATGGCTTTATGACTGGGGACCAAATATTTGATACATGGGCTTTGTGGGGACATTCCAGATTCAAACTATAACAAGGAGCATTAGGAAGTTCACTTTCCATGAAAGGAAATACGGACTGAAATACAGATCTCCATTGATTCATGGACAGTGGTTAATAGATTGGCCAATTCTGTTCAGGATTTGGAAAAATAGGATTTGTGTCAAAATGATGTGGGAGAGAAACATTGGATATTCTGTACCAGAATTGGTGCAGAATGTGGACATATTTGTGTGCTGTATAAGTACCCATCAGAGGGTGAGTATAGCCAAAATACTCTCAATAAGCAGAGACTGATATGATGTCCCATTGTGTCCATGGTCCTCAAGATGAGCCCCAGTTTTGAAGGATAACTAGAAGGACATACAGAACTCAGAAGTCATTATGCTCTCAAGTACAGCTTATTGCAGCAAAATGATAGAAAACCAGATCAATTAAGAAAAAAGACATATCGGGCATAGTCTGGAGGACACCAGATATGGGCTTTCAGGAGTCCTCTCCCAATGGAGTCCCACAGAATGCATTTGATCTCCCAACAACAAACTGAATCAATGTACGAGAATTTTTTTCTGCCACGGAATCTCACTTGGGCCTGAGACCAGGATTTTTATTGGGATTTTTTATAGATACTTTGTGTCTGTGTGACTGCAAATTGTGAATTTCAGACCCCCAGGAGAAAAGGAGGTGTCCACCATAAATGTTTGCACAAACTCTCTAGATAAGCTGGTGTCATATACTTTGAGGCTCTAAGAATACATAACACTCTTTCCAATTTCATAGGACATTCGAAGAACTCAGTTATCAGGAGACAGACAAGGGCCAATCAGGTACGTGGGATTTTTTGAAAATTTGCAAGATGTGAGCGACTCACGCTCAGCATCTCCTGGTAGGGGATTCAGTGAACACTTTCTGTCATAAAGAAGGAAGATATTGTCTTTAAGAGATTGTATACATATCCTTGTTATGGATTAGCTTTCCCTGTATTCGATGTTTCTTCCAACATGAATAATTATCTGCCCATATAAGTATGGGTCTAGTTCTGGAATCTGCATTTTATTTTATTGACTTATTTGCCTATTCTTCACCAATGCAACACTACCTTAAGTACTATGGTATATATTAAACTCAGGCAATCTAAATTTTCAAACTTTAGTTTTCTTCAAAATTTTTTACTGTGTACCATAATTCATATTTATTTCCATACCTACAAACTTAGAATTATCTTGTCAAGATCTAAAAATTTCCTGCTGATATTTTGAGCACAAGAGTGATTATCTAAAGATCATCATGGGGAAAATAAACATCTTTATTATATTTGGTCTTCCAATCTATGAACAAGATGTGTCAAATTTATTTTGGTCTCTGTTGATTTATTTCATGTGTGTTTTGTAGTCTTCAGCAACACAACCTGCACTTATTTTGTTAAATTCATAACTTAAGAATTTTTTTGGCCATTATAAGTACTACTGTTATATCCAGGTGTGGTGATTAACCCCTGTAATTCCAGCACTTTGTTAGATTGAGGCAAGAGGATCATGGTTCCAGGCCATCCTAGGCTATACAATGAGTCCCCATCTCAAAAAACCAACAATAATGACAATATTATTACTACTATTTTAACAATATAATTATTATTGTAAAATTTTGACTTCTGTTTGTTCATTGCAAACATAAAGAACTATGCTTGATGCATGTGTATACTGACCATGTATCCTGTGACTCTGCCACACTTCTTTAATAGTCCTAGGGTTTTTGGTTTGGGTTTTGGTTTTAGTCCGGCCGTACTGGAGTTTGAACTCAGGGCCTCAAGCTTGTTAGGGAAGACGCTACCATTTCAGCCACTCTGCCAATCCTAGTCCTAGGGTTTTTTAAAAATAAGTTTATTGAGGATTTTCCATATGTAATTATGGTATTTGGGAATAAAGACAGTATTTCTTCTTCCTTTCCAATCAGTTACCATCAAGTATAATAATAACTGTAGGTTTTCCATAGATGCCCTTTGGATGTTAAGGTATTTTCCTTCTATTTTTACTTTGCTGAAAAATTGTATGATGAACGGATACTAAATTTATAAAATGTTTTTGGTAAACCAATTGACCAGGCTGTTTTATTCTTTACTCTGTTAATATCATGAGTTACCTTGATTATTTTAAAATATTGAGTCAGCTTTCCATTCTTGGAATAAATCTCATTTAGTAAGGAGGCATTAGCCCTTTTCTATGTTTGCTGGATTTGGTATCCTAATATTTTGTGGAGGATTTTTGTGCCAATGCTCATGAGGAGCATTGGCCTAGTTTTCTTTCTTGTGATAACTTTGCTTTTGCTTTGCATGAGAGATATTGATTTAATTTTTTTCTTATAAGGCTTTTGTCTGGTTTTATTTTGAGTGGATAACCATAATCTTATAAAATGAGTTAAGAAGTAGCTCCTCGTCTTTATGTTTTTCCCTTAAGCTTTTGCTTTGTAGTAGAACTCACCAAACTATTTGGTGTTGGAAACTGCTTTACTAGAAGTTTTCAACTCAGATTCAATTTCTCTTACAGACATAACTATTTAGTTTGTTTTTCCATCTTTGTGTTTTTTTATGGATTTAATTTGACAGTTTGTGTTTTTCAAAAAAAACTGTTCCTTTATTTTCTAATAGTCAAATTTTGGGGAATTATGCTAGTTCAAGTAGTCTCTTATTATTCTCTTAACATCTTCAATATTCATTATGACCACAAAATATATTTTGTATGATTTCAATTCAATTAAATCTGTTAAAGTTTGTTTTGGGGCCCAGAATATGTTCTGTCATAGCAAATTTTCCATGTGCACTTGAGAAGAATGTGCATGCTGCTCTTCTTGGGAAGAGTTTTGATAAATACCAATTCAGCCAAATTGTTTTTGGTGTTTTTAGGTATCCTATTTCGATTTTCTACTTGTTCTATTATTAACTGAGAAGGAATAGTTGAAGTCTCCACATGTAATTGTGGATTTGCCTATTTCACCTGTTAGTTCTAACAGCTTCTGCTTCATTTTTCTTTTTGAGCCTCTGTTCTGTAACAAGAGCAAATACCATTAGAACCTTAGGTATTCTTGATGAATCTAATCTTTTATCATTATGGAAGATCCCTTTCATCCCTGGCAATTTTCCTTTATCTGAAATCTACTTTGTCTAAATTTAATATACTCATTTTACCTCTCTTTTTTTTTTAGGGTAATTTCTTTTCTTCGTATGTGTATACAATGTTTGGGTCATTTCTCCCCTCCTTTCCCCCATGCCCCCTCCCTGTTCCCCCCACTCCCTCTCTCCCCCCCTACCCCCTCGCTACCAGGCAGAAACTATTTTGCCCTTATCTCTAATTTTCTTGAAGAGAGGGTATATGCAATAATAGGAAGGACCAAGGGTTTTTGGTAGTTCAGATAAGGATAGCTATAGAGGGAGTTGACTCGCATTGCTTTCCTGTACACATGTGTTACCTTCTAAGTTAATTCTTCTCGAACTAACCTTTCCTTTAGTTCCTAGTCCCCTTCTCCTATTGGCCTCTGTCGCTTTAAACTTTCTACATTAGTTCCTTTGCATTGCGGACATCAAATGCTATCTTGTTTTTGGTTTTGTTTTGTTTTTTGGGGGTTTCTTGCCTATCCTCATACCTCCCTTGTGTGCTTTCACCTCATCATGTGATCAAAGTCCAATCCCCTTGTTGTGTTTGCCCTTGATCTAAAGTCCGCATAGGAGGGAGAACATACAATTTTTGGTCTTCTGGGCAAGGCTAACCTCACTCAGAATGATGTTCTCCAATTCCATCCATTTACAAGCGAATGATAACATTTCATTCTTCTTCATGGCTGAGTAAAATTCCATTGTGTATAAATACCACATTTTCTTGATCCATTCGTCAGTAGTGGGGCATCTTGGCTGTTTCCATAACTTGCTATTGTGAATAGTGCTGCCGTAAACATGGGTGTGCAGGTGCCTCTGGAGTAACCTGTGTCACATTCCTTTGGGTATATCCCCAAGAGTGGTATTGCTGGATCATATGGCAGATCTATGTTAAGATTTTTAAGAAGCCTCCAAATTTTTTTCCAGAGTGGTTGTTCTACTTTGCATTCCCACCAGCACTGCATAAGGATTCCTTTTTCCCCACATCCTCACCAACATCTGTTGGTGGTGGAGTTTCTAATAATGGCTACTCTAACAGGGGTGAGGTGGAATCTTAGTGTGGTTTTGATTTGCATTTCCTTAATGGCCAGAGATGGTGAGCATTTTTTCATGTGTTTTTTGGCCATTTGAATTTCTTCTTTTGAGAAATTTCTGTTCAGTTCACTTGCCCATTTCTTTATTGGTTCATTAATTTTGGGAGAGTTTAGTTTTTTGAGTTCCCTATATATTCTGGTTATCAGTCAATTGTCTGAGGTGCAGCTGGCAAATATTTTCTCCCAATCTGTGGGTGGTCTCTTCAGTTTAGAGACCATTTCTTTTGTTGAGCAGAAGCTTTTTAGTTTTATGAAGTCCCATTTGTCTATGCTATCTCTTAGTTGCTGAGCTGCTGGTGTTCCATTGAGAAAGTTCTTGCCTATACCTATTAGTTCCAAAGTATTTCCTACTCTTTCCTGTACCAACTTTAGAGTTTGGGGTCTGATATTAAAGTCCTTGATCCATTTTCAGTTAATACTGGTATAGGGTGATAAACATGGATCTAGTTTCAGTTTTTTGCAGACTGCTAACCAGTTTTCCCAGCAGTTTTTGTTGAAGAGGCTGTCTTTTCTCCATCCTATATTTTTAGTGCCTTTGTCAAAGACAAGTTGGTTATAGTTGTGTAGCTTCATACCTGGGTCCTCTATTCTGTTCCACTGGTCTTCATGTCTGTTTTTGTGCCAGTACCATGCTGTTTTTACTGCTATTGCTTTGTAATATAGTTTGAAGTTGGGTATTGTGATACCTCCAGCATTGTTCTTTTGACTGAGTATTGCCTTGGCTATTTGTAGCCTCTTGTGTTTCCATATAAAGTTAACGGTAGATTTTTCAAGGTCTCAGATGAATGTCATTGGGATTTTGATGGGAATTGAATTAAACATGTAGATTACTTTTGGGAGTATAGACATTTTTACTATGTTGATTCTACCAATCCATGAACATGGGAGATCTCTCCACTTTCTATAGTCTTCCTCAATCTCTTTCTTCAGAAGTTTATAGTTTTCCTTGTAGAGGTCATTCACATCCTTTGTTAAGTTTACACCTAAGTATTGGATTTTTTTGAGGCTACTGTAAATGGACTTGTTTTCATATATTCTTTTTCAGTTTGTTCATTATTAGTGTATAGAAATGCTAATGATTTTTCTATGTTGATTTTATATCCTGCTACCTTAGTATAGCTGTTGATGATGTCTAGGAGCTTTTGAGTAGAGTTTTTTGGGTCTTTAAGGTATAGAATCATATTGTCTGCAAATAGGGATATTTTGACAGTTTCTTTACCTATTTGTATTTCTTTTATTCCCTCTTCTTGCCTAATTGCTCTGGCTAGGAATTCTAGTACTACATGGAATAGGAGTGGGGATAGTGGACATCCTTGTCTCATTCCTGATTTTAGAGGGAATGGTTTCAGTTTTTCACCATTAAATATAATGCTGGTTGTAGGTTTGTCATATATAGCTTTTATAATGTTGAGGTACTTTCCTTCAATTCTTAGTTTTCCTAGAGCTTTTATCATGAAATGGTGTTGGATCTTATCAAAGGCTTTTTCTGCATCTATTGAGATGATCTAGTGGTTTTTGCCTTTGCTTATATTAATGTGATATATTATTATGTGGTATATTTATTTATTTGCATATGTTGAACCACCCCAGCATTCCTGGAATGAAGCCTACTTGGTCATGGTGAATGATCTTTTTGATGTGTTGCTGAATTCGGTTAGCCATATTTTATTGAGGATTTCTGCATCAGTGTTCATTAAGGAGATCGGCCTATAGTTCTCCTTTTAGGAGGTGTCTTTGCCTGTTTTTGGTATAAGTGTAATACTGGCTTCGTAAAATGTGTTAGGCAGTTTTTCTTCCCTTTCTATTTCATGGAACAGTTTAAGGAGGGTTGGTATCAGTTCTTCTTTAAAGGTCTGATAGAATTCAGCAGAGTCCATCAGGTCCTGGGTTTTCTTTTTTGGGAGAACTCTTGATTGCTGCTTCAATTTCATTTTGTGTTATAGATCTATTCAGGTGATTAATTTCCTCTTGGTTCAGTTTTGGATGATCATAAGTATCTAGAAATATGTCCATTTCTTCAAGATTTTCAAATTTATTTGAATATAGGTTCTCAAAGTAGTCTCTGATGATTTCCTGGACTTCCATGGTGTTTGTTGTTATCTCCCCTTTTGCATTCCTGATTTTACTGATTTGGGTTTTTTTCTCTCATCATTTTAGTCATGTTTTCCAGGGATCTATTGATCTTGTCTATTTTTTCAAAGAACCAACTTTTGGTTTCATTAATTCTTTGCATGGTTTTTTTGGTTTCTATTTCATTGATTTCAGCTCTTATTTTTATTATTTCTTTCCTTCTATTTCTTTTGGGATTTGCTTCTTCTTGTTTTTCTAGGAGTTTGAGATATATCATTAAGTCACTGATTTGAGATCTTTCAGACTTTTTAATATATGCACTCATGGCTATATACTTTCCTCACAGGAATGCCTTTGCTGTGTCCCCCAGATTCCAGGAGGTTCTGTTTTCATTTCCATTGACTTCCAGGAACCTTTTGATTTTCTCTTTTATTTCAAAAAATGACCCATTGTTCATTACACAGTGAGTTGTTCAGTTACAGCTGTTTGCATGTTTTTTGTCTTTATTTTTGTTGTTGAGTTCTAGTTTTGATGCATTGTGATCAGATAGAATGCATGGTATAATTTCTATTTTCTTAGATTTGCTGAGGCTTGCTTTGTGCCCTAGGATATGATCTATTTTGGAGAAGGTTCCTTTTGCTGCTGAGAAAAATGTATATTGTGTAGAAGTTGGATGAAATGTTCTGTAGACATCCACTAGGTCCACTGGATCTATGGTATGTTTTAGATCTAGGATTTCTTTATTGATTTTTTGTTTGGATGACCTATCTATTGATGATAGTGGGGTGTTAAAGTCTCCCACTACCACTGTGTTGGAGTTAATATATGCTTTTAGGTCTTTCAGGGTATGTTTGATGAAATTGGGTGCGTTAACATTGGGTGCATATAGGTTGATAATTGTTATTTCCTTTGGTCTAGTTCCCCTTTTATTAGTATAGAATGATAGAATGTCCTTCTTTATCTCATTTGATCAATGTAGGTTTGAAGTCTACTTTGTCAGAGATAAGTATTGCTACTCCTGCCTGTTTTCAGGGGCCATTGGATTGGTAAATCTTCTTCCAGCCTTTCATCCTAAGCCTATGCTTATTTCTATCAATGAGACAGGTCTCCTGTAAGCAACAAATTGTTGGATCCTCCTTTTTAATCCAGTTTGTCAGATGGTTCCATTTTGATTTGGGAATTAAGTCTGTTAACAATAAGTGTTAGTACTGATAGGTATGTGGTTATTCCTGTCATTTAGTTGTGTTAGTTGTGAGGGTTTGATTGTGTGTAGCTAAGTTGAGGTTACTCTCTACTTTCTTGCTTTTTCTTTTCCTGTTGTTTGGTACTGCCTGCCCTTTCATGGATATGTTGGGTTTCACTTTCTGTGTGCAGAATCCCTTGAAGAATCTTTTGTAGTGGTGGCTTTGTGTTCATATATTGTTTTAGTTTCTGCTTCTGCTTATCATGGAAGGCTTTTATTGCTCTATCTATTTTGAAAGATAGTTTTGCTGGGTAGAGTATCCTAGGGTTGAAGTTATTTTCATTTAGTGCCCGGAAGACCTCACCCCAAGCTCCTCTCTCTTTTAATGTTTCTGTTGAGAAGTCTGCTGTGATTTTGATGGGTTTACCTCTGTATGTCATTTGTTTATTCTCTCTCACAGCCTTCAATATTCTTTCTCTAGTCTCTGTACTTGTTTTTCTGATAATATGTCATGGGGTAGTTCTATTTTGGTCAGGTCTGTTTGGTGTTCTGGAGTCTTCCTGTACCTGTATGGGCATAGTTTTCTCTAGATTTGGGAATTTATCTGTTATTATTTTGTTGAATATATTACGCATTCCTTATGCTTGCACTTCTTCTCCTTCTTCAATGCCCATGATTCCCAGGTTTGGACTTTTGATGGAGTCAGTAAGTTCTTCCATTTTCTTTTCACAGGTCTTGAGTTGTTTAACTAATAGTTCTTCAGTTTTTCCTTTAATTCCCATTTCATCTTTGAGTTCTGAGATTCTGTCTTCTGCTTGTTCTAGTCTGCTGGATTGGCCTTCCACTTTGTTTTGCATTTCTGTTTCATTCTTTTTTTTTGAGGTTTTCCATATCCTGAGTCACTTCCTCTTTGATATTGTCTATTTTTGTCCTTAGTTCACTTATCTCCCTATTTATGATGTTTTTGTTTCACTTTGGTGTTTATACAGTGCTTCTATAGTTTCTTTTATTTGTTCTTGTGTTTTCTCAAATTCTCTATTTTTGTTGTCTTGGAATTTCTTGAGTGTCTCCTGTACATTTTGGTTGACCATATCCAGTATCATCGCTATGAAATTCTCATTGATTACTTGCAGAATTTCTTCTTTCAGAAGCCCAGTGGGCTTCACTGGGTTCTTTGGCATAGCTTATCCTCATTTTGTTTGAGTCTGGATCTGGGCATCTGTTTTCTTCTTTTCCCTTTGGTTCCTGTACTAATTTATTATTGGGGGGAAAATGTTTTCCCTCTTTTTTCCATCTTCCCATCATTCCCCTTGCTACTGTTACTTTCCCTGTACTGTGTGTAATTCAGTACTGTCTAACTTGTAATAGTAACAATGATAATATCTAGAATGGAAGGGTGAGAGGAGAGGGAAAGCAAAAAAAGTAAAGAAAAAGGGGGAAAAAAACAGACCAAAGAAATAAACAGGGAGAGATAGTGTACTAAACAACAGTGAGCTAAACAGGCATTAGAGAGCTACAGAGAGGATAAAAAAATTTTTCCCAACTTCAAATGCAATAAAGTTTCAATCTTAATAGTTTTGGTGCTAGTAGTAGTTCTGTTGTTGTCTCTTCAAAGGGGAAATATATATATATATATATATATATATATATATATATATATATATATATATATTCCAAGTTCAAATGCAATGTAGTTTCAGTCTTAATAGTTTTGGTATTAGTCCTTCAGCATCCAGTCCTGGTGTTGGTGTTTGAGTAGTAGTTCGGTCATTGTCTCATCAAAGGAAAAAAAAAAGGAGTCTGGAGTCTATTTGAGGCTGCAGCTCACCTGCCACCTACTGTCAGCCAGCTGCTGCTGCAGGCTTTATTTATTGCAGATCTCAGGAATGGGCTTTACACTCACCTAGCCCCACAGGCTTTGTTTATTTAGAGTTCTCCTGGACGCATGCCCCTTTTGTTTTCTCCAATATACAGCCCTACCCTCCTGCTGCAATTGCAGTTCTTTTTTATTTAGAGTTCACGTGGGTAGGTCCCCCTCCCCCACTCTCCAGTGGGGCATGCCACACTTTAGCTGCTGTTGGATGCCTTCTCCTCTCCAAGCACACTGGGGGAGGTGGCACCACTCCTGCCTTCTCCAGCTTGTTTATTTACAGTTCAAATGAGGGATTGCCCCTCCCCCACTCTCTGGAGCTCAGGGTGCTCTGCCCTCTTTGGTATGATTTTTTTTTTCAGCTGCTTATTATTCAGTTTGGTTTTTTTTTCTTTTTTCCCAGGGCTGGGTCAGTCTGTCCGGGGGTATGCCGATTTGTCTCAGGGAGTACCACGTGCCACTTATTTGCTCACTTGGTGGTCTCCCAAGCAGGGTAGGAGCTGGCATCTGGCAACATGGGATCCCTTCTTGTTTCTCTGTTTAACGTGGAGTGGGGATGCTATGCACAGGCTTGGGGTGTGCAGGTGTCAGAGTTTTGCCTCTTCTTGGTGTTTTTTCCTGCCAGGTGTATCTCCAGCATCTCTCCAAGAGTTTACTTTAGGAAGCACACTTTCTGCTTCCTCCCTCTAGCCACCATCTTGGAATCATCATAAATGGACTTTTTATAAATTTTTTATGCAAAAAATAATTTTAAGGTTTCTTTCTTTCTGTTTTTTTCCATATAAATATACATACACACATATATATATATAGTATTAAGGATATGGTTTTTAAAAATAAAATGTTAAAAATACTTTTAAATTAAAAAAAAAAGATAAAGACAAGCTCCCCAGGGGATACAAAATAAGTTGTCATAAAGGTACAGAGTAAGTTGTCATAAAAAGATGGAGCTTATAAATGCTTATAAGTGATTGAGTTGACTAAAATTCAATTATGTTAAAGGTTTTGTAAGGTCAAAACTTAATGTACTAATATTAAACTAAAACTTAATTCTCTAAGCTCGTAACAAAAAGACTATCTTAAAAATATTGTTCTTAATAACATTCACAAAAACTGTCTTAAAAATGGTTTTTGTTTTGTCAAGATAACTATCAGAAATTTTTTGTGCTACAGGTTAATCCACAAATTTATCAAAACAAGAGTTTATGAAAACACAGAGAAGCAGGAGACAGCTGAGCACAGGGAACACTGCTGCACTGATATGAGGGTTGAGACAGATTTACTTATGTAAATAAAAAGAAACTCAAAAAGGAGCACTACACTGGAGGTAAAGACCTCCAGTTTTTATTGGAGTCAATAGAGTGGAAATGTTAGACCTATACCTTCCACATGGCAAGCAGAGGGAATTTTTGGCGTGGTATGGCCAGATTGGACCTATTATTTTAGGGGGACTCCATTGACTACAGGTTGATGGGATCCTGCTGTATGTCATGAGCTGTCTGTAAATGCCAACAATCTGGGATGTGATCCTTATCAACATCTGAGCCATGATTCTTGGCCATTAGGTTTCCTAACTACACACTTAGTCCCCATAAATATTTACCTGCATCCTCTGGTGATTTTTGTTGGGGTTTTATCTACTAAGGTAACTGAGTCATGTTCATTTAAGGATTGATTTATGTTGGGGTTAACAATAAGGAGAGCCATGTTAGGACCAAACCCTTTCTCCCCTTGCAGATGACTTACTAAAAATTCCCCATCCAACCCCAAAAACTGACAAAGGGACAATTGTAACCTTTATCTCCCTGATGGATGCCAAGGTCAGTTGAGCAGACAGTGACCAGCAACAGTATCCCTTAGTGACCTTCCTGGTACTTTTCCACTAGTCCCCTATATCTAGCCCAAGCCTGTGTATGGCAGTGGGCTCTAGCTCTCTTTCTGGGGTCCCCCTCCACAGGGCTCCTGCCTGAACAATAAACCCTGTGCTGGTGCTTGAGCTGTCTCTCTGCCTCTTCCATGCCTCTTGTTTTCTAACAGTTTATGCAAAATTTTCTAGATGTCCTCATGGTTAAATGATTGTTCTCTTGGATGATTCTAATACAGTTGATGCCCTATATGTGTCTGTGACTGGGATATCTGGGTTTACTAAAACTGTTTTCCCTCCTACAACTGATAAAAAATCTAAAGTTTTACTTCAAGAACAACAACTAAACTAGTATGTATATATAACCTCTATAGAGCTGTGATGTTATTGCTGGTTCCTTAAGCCTTCTAAAAACAACATTTAGATGAACACAGTAACAAAAAGTTAGTGGTACTGATATACTGTTCTGTTAGTTGCTAAATTGTCCATCGAAATTTTAAACATTGTTGTTTTAAGTTTTTGTCATTACAGTTCTGATCCTTCTTGGGCATTTACAATCACATCCATAAAAAAATGACTTTAATGAGTGCCTATGTGTCAGCCAGGTTAGCATTTTAGATATTTGCTTTTGTTGGATTTTGTTTTGTATTGTCCTTGTCTAAAAGCCCATTGCCTAAGGGCCACTCCTCCTAAGCCTCTTTGTTATTTAAATTTGGCCAAAAGGGTCTAGTTGGCAGTCACTCCTACATGATCTGCTCATTTCCACCACCACCCCCCCAAGTTGGACCAAAACCAAACAAACAAAATCTAGGAAAGAGCAAATCCTCACAATAAAAAAAGAGGCCAATCAAGAAAGATCTTCAGTCTATGACCATACTACCCTAAACGTGCCCAATCTCATCTGGGCTCAGAAGCTAACCAGGGTTGGGCCTGATTAGTACTTGAATGGGAGACAAATCTTCAAAAGAAACTGCTCAGAGACACACAGTTTGGAGACAAGGGGGAAATGCCTTCAAAGTTCAAATGGAGTCGCTCATGCCAGACTTCTCAAAAATAACCTAGGCTGATTAGATTGAGGTAGTGGTTCTTATACACATGTGGCCACAAGGCATTAAAGCCCTTCCAGACACAAACTCCTATTTTTAGACAGAATCTTCTACTTAAAGACAAAATGACTATTTTTACTGGCTCTAAACATGTCCTTTGATATTTAAAGATGGTAGTTTTAACTTTTTTAAACAATGAGTTTTCTTAGACATATATACTGATAATATATTGTTCCCATGGTAATTCTACTCAGTTAAAAAAAAAAAAGGTACTGTCTGGGTAAAAAAATAAAATGTCCAACCATTAAGACCCTATTAGAGGGTCCCTTTTGTTGTTGTCTTTTCTATCCCCAATACAGTTAAAATAACCTGGATCCAGTATAGCCAAGTAAAGCCAGCCTCTCCCAAGTGGGAGTGTGTCCCTGACTCAGCCTCACCATCCAAGCTCACCCTGTAGAACATCCGTTTCCCAGGAGACAACAGGGGACCATGAACAACAGGACAACAGCCCTGCTCTAGTCATTCCAAAAGATGACTAGTCTACACATGGAGGAAGCTCAAACATGGGACTCATCCCTGCTCTCCTCTACACACTTGGACTCTTACCTTTTGGGTTGGCCCTTATAAGGTTTTTCCCATGTACTAAGTGTTATAAGACAGCCATTGTTGGGACCTCTGCACAGCCATACTTTGTATCATGCGCCCACCAACAGTTCAGATGTTAAATCGGCTCATATACTCCCAGATTAATGAGGTTACCGATAAATGATAGCAAAAGTCCCAAAGTAAAGAAAACAATACAGACTACATTTGTCATTAAAAAAGGGTGATGGGTCTTTTACTAGGAGCATGCTTTATAATACCCTGCCTGGTCCCCCTGGTATTGCGGTCTATCAGGACCATTATGGAGGCTACTATAAAACAAAAACAAAAACAATGGCCACACATATAATGATGCTACAAAAATACAAACCCCTAGATCAAGATGATGCTCTTTGACCTTAGGTGGGTCCAAGCATCAAAAGGAAGAATGATGTAGCAGGGAGGAGGGCCAGAAGAGAAACAGACAGGCTGTGTTCTGATAATGATGCAGGGGGAAGGGATGACAAAGCAAAGAGAGAAAACTTAAAAAATTAAAATATGAAAAAGGTCACAAAGTACTGGGGAAATGAAATAGCCAATGAAGTCACATGCAGCCATATGTGAGCTGAGCTTTGCTTTTTGCTTCTGTAACCTGCTTGCAAGGGTATATAAGGTGAGACCTCTTTGTTCATGGGGCTCAGCCTTTGGACACAAGTCTGCTGAGTCTGTGCTGGCACAATAAAACGTTGCTTCCAGCTAAACTGCCTCAGTGTCCCGTATCAAAGCTTGAGATTCACACAACATTATCATCACCTAAGATTATATTTGTCTATATTTTCACTCTCCACCAGAAAGTGGATCCCTGAAAGCCAAAGGCTTTATTTCACCAAAACAGGGGTACCCTTGTATTTTGATCATTTGTATACATTTCTACTAGTGCTTGGCTCAAAATGAGCCTCTTGTAAATATTTAACATATAATAAGACAGAGTGAAAAATAAAAACAAAGGCAAAAACAACAAAAGACTCCCACGAGTTAATGAGAAATGGCTCTGACATAACAAATTACTCCCATCAGAAGCATCTGAGTAGTCCTCAAAAAAGCCCTTGGGTAAAAGACAAGAGTCCTTTGCATATGCTCTATTATGCAGGAATAGACTGAAGCGTGGGGGGGGGGAGGGGAACGCCCTGGAAAAAAAATCACAAAGCAATAAAAATGAATCTAGAAGAAGAAAAAAAACTCTAAATTTCACGTGACCTGACATCAGATTTTTTCCAGTCAGAAATTGACATATTTGGCAAGATTTATCTCACAATTCAGTAGGCAAAAATGCAATAAGAAAAACATGAGGCGAAGACGTAATTTTCTATCGTGACACTATTCTTCACTTTTAAACTTATGTACCTATTGCGAGTGAAAGGGTTAAAAGAAAACCTGAGAGCTCCGCTGCCCAGAGCTAAGATGGCGTAGATGGCGTCATGCCCATACCCAAAATGGATGCTGACTGTGACGTTTCCAACCGCTATCTCTCCTCCACTGGTTCCGCCCCACCAGGCCAAAACTCCGCCTCCCCTCTGTTTCCGCCTTTCCGTCTTATGTCTGCTCATGATTGGCTGCTTGCACTATTTACCTTTTCTCCGGATGTTGCATCACGCAGAGAGCCAGAGAGCCAGCGGGACTGCGCGCAGAGGCTGTAAGGCCGAAGGGGTAGGGCTTTCGCGTTTCGCAGGCCCGGAAGGGGAACTCATGGTGGAGGTGGCCGGTAACTGAGGTACTGCTGCCCTGAGTGGACGTGAGACTCCTCCGACATTGCTCCTGACGGCGGGCCTTGCGGGGCCTTCTGATGCTGCTGGGGAGGGCTGGAGGCCGCTGCGCATTGGCCGCGTCATGGCGGTGCTGTGCGTCTGGGTCACGGTTCTGCGGAGGACCCCGTGGAGGAGGGCAGGGGCGCCATGGGGTGCGGGAAATGCGGACCGGGCACCCGATGGCTGGCTGCCTGTTCTTGGGCAGCGAGGCGCTGAGTCACCCCCGCGGCCCCGCCGCACAGCCTCCGCCTGGCTGATAGCAGAGGTGGGGTGTTGTAGGACTGTGCGGTGACCAGACGCCCGGTTCATCGGGGTCTCGGAAGCGTACGGCCCGATATAAGGGGCGGTAGGTTTCAGAGGTTCAGCACCCACACAAGGCCACTTAGAATAGGGGACACAAGTGAGACTCCCACTGTGCGCTGGCCTCGGGCCTCTGCCCTGGTCACTGTCCTAAGGACTGAGGAAGGTACAGGACGAGATGATGTAATGGCATAAAAGCGTTTTTCCCAAAGGTCGGATGCGCAGCGTTGTACAACCTTCATAGTTCCCTTGGCAGAGCCAAAGACACGCGGGTGTTTTAAAGCAAGAGTTCTTAGCTTCGGGGCTGCTAGTTAAAGCACATATTCCTGGTCTTCTTTCTAGAGGTAAAGTCATTAGGCGCAATGTAAGACCCAGGAGTCCACATTTGAAGAAACGTCTTGGGCAGTTCGAAAGCAGGTAGTTAAAGGGTCGGCCTTGTAGTCTGAACACTGTTTTGGTCGTTTTCTTATGTTACAGGTGGGGAAAGTGAGACAGAAGGATAGTCGTTTGCCTGAGATTAACTACAAATCATTGGCAGAGTTGGGCTGGTAGGCCAAATTGTCTTATGCTTGTCATCTCCTTCGAAACTATGATAGTCATTTCAGTCTGCCCTTCAGCTGAGAGAATCCAACTTTTAGCATGTTTTTCTATTGGGGACACCACTGAAGGAGTATAACATGAGAGAAACCTGGTTGGTAACTTACTTTACTTAGCTTGAGTGTTCTTTAGGTGTAGAAAGGCATATGGGATAGGTTAATTTAGTTGAACATCTCCATGTCTTCTCCTGAAAGAAACAATTTTTGACATACTTAACTTGAATTTATGTTTGGCCCCCGTTAGGATCTTTCATTCTTGTCATACAGTCCAACTCCAAGAGTTGCTCATTTCTTCATTAGATGACACTTTTCCTGTGTTGTTATGCAGACTCCTCTTTCTAAATTTTCTCATTGAATAATAGAATTCATATAGCTACATATATATAACTACATGTATGTAACTACATATAACTTTTGCAGAGTCATACATCCTATTGTTTAAAACTGGGATTTAAAACTAATTTGGTGGCTCCATCCCAAACTCATTTCTGTGGGGTAGGTTTCTGGAGTTAAAAGACAAGCAGGAGATTCAGTGAAAATTAAGGAGTTCACTTTCTTCCATTTTTTTCTCCTGAAAAATAATTTGTTCCTTCTAGTCTTGGCCCATGTTTATCCATCCCTAAATTAGTTAATAGGTTATGTTTTTGTCTGTCTTCCTAACTGCATTTCAGATCTACTTGGTAAACCTGGTGCATCATCATGCTGGCTGCAAGGCTTGTGTGTCTCCGGACACTACCTTCCAGGGTTTTCCACCCAACTTTCACCAAGGCCTCCCCTGTTGTGAAGAATTCCATCACAAAGAATCAATGGCTCTTAACACCCAGCAGGGTAAAGATAATATGAATGTTTTTATAGGGTCTGTTTTTCTCTCTGCTCTTGCACCTGGAACTGATAAGGAATTTGGGTTTTTGGGGTTTCGGCAGAGTATGAAGCTTGCTGCCTTTAGTGATTTACTGAAAGTTAATAATTTACTAAAATATTTAATATAACAATAATGTCTCCAGTTCTTTCTCTCCCATCAATGTTTTATCATTCTGGTCCCTCCCTATCACTGAAGAAAGCAGAAAAGAACTTCTATAACTGTAACTGTACTTACAGCTCTTGAAATTTCTCACTCAGAAAATTGAGAGTAAATAGTGAAAAATTGAGAGGTATGCGATACAACAAAGATCTGGCATAGAGCCTATAGTCAGATGCTTAAGCACCCAGAGATAATACCATTTGGCCAAAAGCTTATTAATAAGCTAATAAAGATGCTATTGCAGCTTTTGTTTGGAGAATGACAAAGTTAGAAAGAAGCCCATTTTCTTTTACAACAGAGTCTCACTATATTGTCCAGGCTGGTCTCCAACTGGCAGTCTTCCTGCCTCAGCCTCCCCAGTGTGGGATTGCAGACATGTGCCATTCCATGCCCAGCTAACAGATTTCTCCTCTAGCATTCAAATGAGTAGAAGTTTTTAAGTTTGTGGTAGGTTAAGTTTGTAAGTAGGTAAAGGAAGACAAATTCTTTCCCTTTTAAATGAACTGTTCTACAGTGTATTCTACTGTATAAGAAAGAAGGAAGGAGGGAGGGAGGGATGAAGGAAGGAAGGGCATAGAGGAAATGCAGTAGTCCTGCCTCCCTTTGAATTTATGTTCAGAAGAGAGACTTTTCTTGAGCCTGTTTCCCAGATGATGGAATACAGGTGATACTTATTGAATGCATTTTTTAAATGTTAATAGATTCTTGTCTTGGTATTTGGTTAGTATTTAAGACATTCTAGATATATAAACTATAATTTATAAAAGGAAATTATTTTGAAATTTAAGCTTTAAGAAATATATATAAGAGCAGGTGGAGTGGAGTTCAGTAGAGTGCTTGCATGCATGAGGCCTTGGGTATGGTCCCCAGCATCACACACACATGAAAAAGTGTGTGATAAATTAATGAATCACTTCAAAAATGGAGCATAAGTAAGTCTACAGTAATTTTTTTCACAACTTTTTAAATAAAATTTTTTATACAACTTTTATACTGACATCACTAAATTTCTTTAGCTAGAATTTTCTAGTATGAAAGAGATCTGTGTTTTAGTAACATACTGTTTTGATGAGGGTGATATGTGTCTTTGTTTGCATATATATCAGGAATATGCCACCAAGACAAGAATTGGGATCCGCCGTGGGAAAACTGGCCAAGAGCTCAAAGAGGCGGCATTGGAACCATCAATGGAAAAAATGTTTAAAAGTAAGTGGCAGTCTTTAGATTTTAATCTGAAGTACATGGGTATGTCTTAAAAGGTAAAAAAAAAAAAAAAACCTAAAAATATATGTAAACTTACATGTATGTGCATTTTCTGGAATAACGACCACATTTCTACTCTTGGGGATCTGATGGCTCCAAAAAGATTAGTACTTTGCACTAGATTCAGAAGTTCCCAGGTAAAGTTTTTCCAATGAAAATTTTGCTTTCACGTTTTTTAGGGGGAAAAAAAAAGATTATTGCTGTGCCATGATCTGTTAAGGAAGTTAATTTGAAGTTGTGTAAAATCTTCATTCAAGCATGTAATATTTGTGTATGTCTTAGGACAAAAATAAGTCACCAGAACATAGATGTTATTAAAGGCCTACTTAATCTAAGCACAGTCTTCCAGCTACCCATTTAGGGCTGTTCAGGAGGGCATTACATTAATGAAGTCATTTTAGTTCACACTCTGGATGTTTCAGCTTTGCAATTAGATTGCTTATCTTCCCAAAGCTGATCAAAAATACCACTGCTCCTTAACAGTCTTGGAAAATGTCAGTATATACAGTGGGAGAGAGCCCTAATCAGTATTTCTCAGGGCATTTCTTTCTGATGAGAAGGTTGACCCTAGAGAACAAATCATGAATTGCATAGTAACGTTCTGAGTGAACAAATTTAGATTGAAGGGAGTAAGATGCTCCATCTATCTCCATCAAGATAGAATTGCTAAACTGTCTCTAAAATGAGCATCCTCTCCCTCAGCTCCACTGCATAAAGACTGATTACAATTTTGTTCTTTGGTTCTCTTTGTTAATACATGTCAGGCTTCATCTTTGTTAATACCACTTTAGACACCATGTAGAGTGACTGTTGGCAATTCCTCTTATATTTTTTACTTTATTTCCAGTTTTTTGAGACAAAGTCTCACTATGTAGCCCAGGCTGGCCTCAAACTGATGATCTTCCTATCTTAGTCTTCCACATGCTGGGATTTCATTTTTTACTTTTCAAAAACTTGATAAGAATACTCCAAACTGACATTAATACAGTAGTGTGTATCACAGAAAGATTTCCACATCTGCAAATAACTACTCAAATATTGTTGGAATGAAGTAGAAGATTAACCAGGTCTGGTACTGTCCTTTTTTTATTTTAGTTGGTTTTTTATTTTTGAGCTGTAGTCTCACTATGTAGCCTGGGCTGCTCTGGAACTCACAGTCCTCCTGTTCCAGCCTCTTAAGTGCTGGGATTATATATGTACACCACCATGCCCGACTTGGTGTTTTCTTCCTATAGTGATTATTACACTTTTGTTTCAAGGATATCCTTTTTACTGGTCTTCTAACTTTGAGAACATATTCTGTATCTAGCTACATATGAAGAAACACAATATGTGACTTGATCCCTTCATGAATGTTGTGAAGGCCTTACCCACAACATTTTAGTTTAGTTGAGACATGGCAGTACTAACACATTTCCTCCTGTTTTCTGCAGTTGATCAGATGGGAAGATGGTTTGTTGCTGGAGGGGCTGCTGTTGGTCTTGGAGCACTGTGCTACTATGGCTTGGGAATGTCTAATGAAATTGGAGCTATTGAAAAGGCTGTGTAAGTAAATTATTCCAAAATAATCCCAAAACTCTCCTTTAAGAGTTCCAACATGAGAGCCATGAAAGGAGTAGGTAATAATGTATTATCCTATGATTCTGAAAGATTATATTTTTTTCTCAGTGCTGCTTCCCTGAAGAGAAGCTCTCATGGCAATAGATCTAGTCCTAAGGAACAGAATGGTACAACTAAAACCAGGATATTTACAGAGAAGAGGTTCAGTTGGTGAAACTCCTCTGCCTAGAACTCAGAGTTATAGGAAATGTTGCCGTTTTTATGTAGCTGTGATTGTAACTCCACAGAACTGACCTGATTCTGTGGTAATTCCTTAGCAGTTAATTCTATGAAGAGTGTAGTTTATTTTCTCCACATATTTACATAAGCATTCATTGATAATTCTTTTCCTCAGTGTCTAGTTTTTAAAATTAGGACCCAAGAATTTAGGTAGTTGCTGCAGAAGGAACATTTACACATTTATAAAAGCTAAAGCAATCTGACTTTTGTCAAAAAAAAAAAAAAAACTCACCTATGTGTGAAATTGCTGAGCTAAATGGAAAAAAAGTTCCAGTTTTCTTCTCATTCTTTAGTCTGTATTCACTTTTAAAATGTTTTGCATACATATTTTAATAAAAATAGAGTTTCTTTGTTTCGTTGGCATGTAATTATTCAAACCTAAATAAGTATCTAGTTCCTGAATGATTTAGCCAGAATTCACATCCATAGTTTCATAAACTAACCAGGTCATGTTTCTTACAGAATTTGGCCTCAATATGTGAAGGATAGAATTCATTCTACTTATATGTACTTAGCAGGAAGTATTGGCTTAACAGCTTTGTCTGCCTTGGCAGTAACCAGAACTCCTGCTCTTATGAATTTCATGATGAGAGGCTCTTGGGTGGTAAGTTGGCTCGTTTTCATTTTACATTTTTATCAAAAGATTGGATGAAGCCAGGCACCAATGACTCATGCCTACAATCCTATCTACTTGGGAGATTAAGATCTAGAAGACATCTCCAAAATAACCAGAAAAAAATGAACTGGAGGTATAGCTCAACTGGGTAGAATGCCTGCTTTGCAAGCACGAATCCCTGAGTTCAAACCCCAGGCCGGAGATGTGAGGACAATCTGGCTTCTACATCTGTCATCCCATTGACCACCAAGGTTGATTTGGATGATCTGGCTGGCTAGGTGGGTGTCCCTTCCTTCCTCACTGATCCATGTGGGTCCCTGTGTCCCTCCCAAGGCTGGGGCACTCAGTCAAAGAAGAAAACCATCCCCAGTAGAGGAAGACAGTTCAAGGGTACACAAAAGTAGCTGTGTTCCTCTTCCAAAACATCCAAACAAGCTCTTAAACCCCAGTCCCATCAAAACAAAACAAAACAAACAAAAAAAATGATTAAATGAAAGGTGGGGGTGAATTAAATGGAAGAATACTTTAATAAACAAGTTTTTGTTCAAATGATCATAGGAGTTATTAGTAAAGCTGAGACAAAGTAAGAAGTATAGGTGGAATGCAGAATGTGGAAAAGTTAAAGAAAAAAAATGCAGCTGAATCATGAAGGACCTTTAAAGAAAGAAATATAATTGAAGTAAATATCCTGAAAAACAGTATGAAGTAGTTTTAGTAATTGTTTCTCCATTGGAAAATGGTGGATGTAACCCAGTCGGTTTTTGTGCATTGATTAGGGTTTTCTTGCCCTGTACAAAAATAGCTGTTCTGTTTACCTGTAGTTTGTTTTGAACATTATGATGCCAATGGGTCAGACAGACCTATAAGTGAGTAGGCCTGGTATCACATAAGGGATTAATGTTATCTACAAATCAGCCATAAAGGGATCTTATTTCTAATATTCTTTTCCATGTGCCACAGTAATATTTACTGTGTTCTGTTTCCCATGTTTACATTTAGCAAATAAGTATAGTTCAAGGCCGTGTGTGTGTGTGTGTGTGTGTGTGTGTGTGTGTGTGTATTTTTTTAATTAGTAGGTCATGATCACTTTTAAAGAAAATATTATTTGTGTTATAGAAAAATACAGGTTTTAATCAAGAATAATTATCCTGTGATTCTTAACAGGATTTTGTTTCATCTCTGTCCAACAAGAATACAATTGTTAAAAGATGACAATGTCAGTCTAAGCTCTACTTAGGAACTTGAAGTTGTGTGCTAACCTAATTTATGACAGTAGGGGGCACTGTTGCTAACTTAGCCCAAGCTGAAATAAACCCAATGCCTTTTAATGTGCTGGAAAATACAGTGTTTGTTTTTTTTTTTTTATCCTTTTCAAAACTGGTTTGTTAGATGTAACTAATTGTACTTGAGGCTTATGGGGTTCTACTTTATTTAAGGATTTGTTTTTATTAATGATGTGTCTTTCAGACAATTGGTGCAACCTTTGCAGCCATGATTGGAACTGGAATGCTGGTACAGAGCATACCATATGATCAGAGCCCAGGCCCAAAACATCTTGCTTGGTTACTGCATTCTGGTATGTTCTATTTTAAATTGTTATTAAATAGTCTTGGCTATTTTTTTTAAGACAGAATTTTATTTTGTAGCTCAGTCTCACCAAAAATTTATGATCTTCCTGCCTCATCCTCCAAAGTGCTGGGAGTACAGAAATATACCACCAGAACCAGTTTGTGAATATTGCCCATTTTGAGTGGCTCCACACAGTTGTTAATGACTTACACATAATCTAGTGAAACCTTGTGTTTAGAAAACACAATTTTCTATAGTCATTACTGGTTGTATTACTGCCACATCTTTGCTTTAAAAGATTGGGTCTGAATACCAACTAAGACTGAACTTCCCCAATATTGAACTTGTATCCTAAAACAAGCTAGGATATGCAAAGATTTACTATTTTCTATTTTGTCCAGTATCAGGAAAATTTCAGATCTGATACATATCACTTGAGTGTTGTTTTTGTTCAGTATCTTTAGAAACGGAAAAAACTGATGGTAGAAAAAGTTGCTAAAAATTTTGCTGCTAATTTCAAAATGGATAGGAATCCTAGTAAAAATGTCATGTGTAGAAAAAAAAAATTTTTTTGCAGTACTGTGGTTTAAACTCAGGACCTCATACTTGTTAAGCAAATGCTTTTATTAGAGCCATGCCCCCAGCCCCATCTGTGAAAGTTTTTATTCAGTTTCTTTCCTTGAGAAAAAGATATTTCTAAATCATCATAAAATTTTCCATACCATATTACTTGATCTAGAAATGTTACTCTTGCGCAGTAGACACACTAGTATTGAAGATCAAAAATGAAGATAGTTCTGTGAAGTAAAAGAAAAGGGTAACAACATTATGTCATCACTGAAATAATATCTAAGGGTTTTTGTGCTATAGAGGAGTTCCATTTACCTTTGTTAATTAAATTGGTGATATATCTTTCACGCAGTTTTATGAAGATGTTTAATCTGATAACTAAAACGACTTTTATAAACTGCAGTAACAGGTTTGATTTTGAGTTATTTGTTTTAACTCATGTATAAATGTAAAACCTCTGGTGGTAGACTCAGATCCAAATAATGAGCTACATGGAATTTTACAAAGTTGCTGAATGTATACATACATATAGTTACTAATATTAGTATTGGTGAGAATTTGGATAGCCACAGATTTGGATTGTGGAATTTGTATTATATAAAAGGAAAGCTTTTTGTAACCATATTGCTAAATATAAGGTATATATACATTAAGATAGTACATTTGAAGTCACATTTTTCCCTTTGATAGTAAATACTTACTCTTATCTCAGGTGTGATGGGTGCAGTGGTGGCTCCTCTGACAGTACTGGGGGGACCTCTTCTCGTGAGAGCTGCATGGTACACAGCCGGCATTGTGGGAGGCCTCTCTACTGTGGCTATGTGTGCACCCAGTGAGAAGTTTCTGAACATGGGAGCACCCCTGGGAGTGGGCCTGGGTCTTGTCTTTGTGTCTTCACTGGGTAAGCTATTAAGGTTTGATACTTAGGATTTGGTTCCTAAATTCTGAAATACTCAAGTATCTTAATTTATTGAGTCATTTTGAAAGTTGTTTAAAAGATATATGCTAATTTCATTGGGATTTATTATTGAACATTATAGAAATTTTGATATGTGGTTAGCAATTATAATTGGTTTTACTAAATACATCTTAAATGGTCTGAAGAACATAAAAATTACTCTAATGCAAGAATCTTCCTCTAATGTGGACAAGTGAACCATTGGAGGAATGATCAACATGGATTTTGAACTAACATAAATAAGATTAGACTGTACATGTACTATTTGCACAGTATACCAAATTACAATTCCAGTTACACGGAATTTGTTTTTTAAAAAAGAAAGTAAGTCTTAATTTTTTTCTTATTTTGATTTCAGGATCCATGTTTCTTCCACCTTCTACTGTGGCTGGTGCTACTCTGTACTCAGTAGCAGTGTATGGTGGATTAGTTCTTTTCAGCATGTTCCTTCTGTATGATACTCAGAAAGTAATCAAGCATGCAGAAATAACACCAGTGTATGGAGTTCAAAAATATGATCCCATCAATTCGTAAGTAATCTTTACTGTTGCTATTCTGTTACATAAGTGTGTTTGTGTGTTAATTTGTCCTATTTTGTTCTATTAGTTTCCCAGGGTGCTACTATAACAAAGTACAATGAGCTGGGTGGCTTAAAACAATAGAAATTTATTGTCTTAAAGTTCTGGAGGCCAGAAGTACAAAATCAAGGTGTGCAATACCTTAATTTTTACGGGCTCCAAGGAAGAATCTGTTCTGTGTCTCTCTTAACTTCTTGTTACTGCTGGCAATCCTTGACTTTTAGATGTACTACTGCAGTCTCTGTATCCATCTTCACTTGCCATTTTCTCTGTGTATTTGTCTCTTGTCTTTTTTCCTTTTCTTAGAAGGCCACCAAGTGTATTAGAGTAAAGGCCCACCCTACTCCAGAATGACCTCATCCTAACTTGAATCTTAATTACATCTTTGAAGACTATATTTCCAAATATAGTCACATTTATGGGTACCAGAGTTAGAACTTGCATGTATCTTTTGGGAGGGACACAATTCAAATTGCTTTACCAAATTTTATTGTTTTATTTAGTAAACTATGTATATATCAAAAAAAACTGTTGTATTGCAGCTGAGTGTATGCTGTTTAAGTATTTATTCAAGTACATGTACATTATTTATTAGGAAACATACATAATTCACACAGAATTTTAAGAGGAAAAAAAGTCTCTTCTAAAAAATGAAAATTTTTCAGTGTAAACATTGGATATTTTGAGATATTCAGCTTTAATTGGCATTTAGTATTATGTAATTATTTAAACAATTTGCTAGAGTTTTATGGTGTCTATCACATTTTTTAAGTAATTTGTTTTCCTTTGTCTAAAAATGGAACTTAATGTAATGGTTTTAGAAAATGTTGCTATAAAGCTTACAGATTTATAGCACCTTTCTTTAGGGGAGTTGAAGCTAACATTTTAAAATGCCAGACTGTGTCTAACAAGTTCTTATAAAGCTGTTTCTTTGGTTTTGTTTCAGTTATTTCATTGTCTAACACCTAGGGTTTTCTGTAAGATACTTTATTCACAGCAGAGTGTCAGAGAATAGAATGCTTTTAAAAATTGCCTTTAACGCTTGACAGATTATTCTGCCAGAGGGAAAGCCTTGCCTGTTTTCTAGTTTAGGACTCCCTTATTTGGCAGTAAACATCTTATTCTTAATAAAGAATTAATATTTCTATTTCATACAGCCAGTACAAATAATAATAATATTACTTTTCCCTTCATTTTTGTTTTCTGTTAACTGTTTTTGGGGGGTGGGGACGGGCTTCACATTTGCAAAGCAGATGCTATACTTGCACCATACTTCCATAGCCCATTCTGCTATGGTTGTTTTGGTGATGGGGTCTCGAACAGTTTGCCCTGGCTGACCTCAAACTGCAATTCTTCTGATCTCAGCCTCCCAAGTAACTAGAATTACAGACATGAGCCCTCAGCATCCAGCTTTCTTCTTTCTATACTAAGAAATAATTTGTCATTCATTGTTAGGATTGCATCATACATAATGGGCATAATTTCCTTTTCTAGGATGTTAGGAATCTACATGGATATGCTAAATATATTTATGCGCATTGCAACTATGCTGGCAACTGGAGGCAACAGAAAGAAATGAAGTGACAGCTTCTGGCTTCTCCACTACATCAGATGTCTTGCTGTTCAGTAGGGAACGTGTCATTACACAGTTTGGAGGAGCAGCTTTCATTGAAGTTTAGAAGATAAGAACATGTCATCATGTATAAAGTGTTAAAATAATGTGACCCTTCAGGCCCGCTTTTTCACATAGAGAATAAATTCAGTAGTTCTCTCCAAATAAACATTCCCATCTCCAACTCTCATGTTTGAATAATTCCAAAATGCTTTAATGAGTTTGAAAACTAAGGCTTGTGTTATGAGAATAAGTATTTTTTAATTTCTTAGATTAAATAAAATTCAGCAAATTAATTGCCTACATATTTTGGGGGGTGCAGAGTATTTTAAACAATCCTTAAGTGACACGGGATTTAGTATAGAGACCAGAGCAAGGTGTAGTCACCTGTAGTCTTTTTTTGAATGTTTAGAATTTAGCACTATGCGAATGTGATGAGCCCCAGTGAATGACATCTTGAGTATTTGGAAACAAGTGATCACTGTTTTTGCATTGGTTTATGAAACAAAGACACAGGTGTTCCTTATCTGGCTCTGTTTCTCCGTGCTGTCTTTACGGTGTTGACTACATGTTGTTAGGACACTCCAGAATGTTAATAATATGGAGAGTCCCTGATGGACTTACATATATGTCCATTTTGTTTTTGAAGCTTCTAAAACAAAATGTGATCCTTAAAACTATTCATTCTCAAGATAGAATACTTCAAAGCATAAGATATGTTGCTTTTTTCAAGTATACAATGTTTATAGTTGCTGAAGTTTGTTGCATATTTATTGAATGTCTAATTGAATACATGCTTGCTTTTCTCATCTCTTCAAGTTTTAAAGGCTTTGTTAGCAAAGCCCCATTTGTGCCTTACACTGGACATTAGGAAAGCAGTTTTTCTCCTGAAACTGTTGGTTTCTTGCATTACCTCTCAGACTGAACACTAAGAAGCAAAACCAAACTGTCTTTAGGAAATGAAACAGAAGTGTAATTGGGATAGTGCTTCTTTAGTTTTCCCTAACAGAATTTTCTTTCTGTCTTCCTTAGACCATTACCTACCTTTCTTGTGACATTGTAAGTTTTTTGATACAGAAAAGTTATTTTTGGAAGTTGTCAGTGGATGAAAGGAGGTCTGTATGATTTTTGAGATGGTTGTTATGAAGGTAGACTACCTCTGTTTGAATCTCAGCTCTTCCACTCTTCCACTTATTTCTTATATGACCTTGGGCAACTAAACTCTCAGTACCCAGTTTCCTCATCTGTAGAATGAAGATAATAGCAGAACCTGTCTGATAGGGTTAAGGTTAAATGTGCAGACACTTAGTAAAAACATCATAAGTTTTGAGGCCAATGATGATTTGTTTAGTTTTTCCCTAAGCAAAAAATGTAAATGCCAAATGGCCACCATAAAATGCCATTGTGATTTTAAAGTAAAATCTCAGAGAACCTGTCTATAGTCTTTAGTCACATTTTTGAACCCAAAATTTACATCCTTAGTTTTGGATGGTGTCACACACAAAACAAAATGGTATAATTTCAACAGTGATATCAGGTAGAAGTTGGTGTAGAAAAATCAAAACTTTTTTATGACATTTTATTACAGCACTTAACTTTTTCTGACTTTGCTAAGACAGTGAAGGCTATGTAAAATATTTTATGTAAGATGTAAATGCTTGTATAATATTTCTAAGAGATAACAAAAAATATCTTAATTTCTTGCTCAGGAATTTTTTTCCCCACACATCATTCACAGGCAAGAGTAAAAATCTGCAAATTGATAGGCTTTAGGCAAAAAAGAAAGCAAAATAGCCATTTTACATTTTCAGACATGGCATCTGAAATGTTAAAGGATAACTGAGATAGATGACTTAAAAATCACACCAAAAATAAAGGCTCTTTTGGTCATTGCTTAGAAGACTAGTTAATGAACATTCAGTAAGAAAACATGAATGCCTATCCTGTGTGGTAGACACCATGCTGGCTGGACCCAAGGGAGACATTGCTTTCTGAAGCCTAAGTACAAACAGCTGCAGTCCACTGGATGAGGCTCTTAGAAGTTAAGAAAAGTTAGCCGGGTGCCAGTGGCTTTTATGCCTGTAATCCATGCTACTCAGGAGGCAGAGATCAGGAGGATCACAGTTGAAAGCAAGCCCAGGCAAATAGTTCATGAGACCCTATCTCAAAAAATCCCATCACAAAAAAAGGGTTGGTGGAATGACCCAGGGTATAGACCCTGAGTTCAAACCCCAGTATTGCAAAAGAAAAAAAGAAAAGTTGAAATGACTAGCAACTAACTGATGATTCGAAGGGAATCCTCACAGGAAGTACAAACAAGCTGGCTCTGCCCAGTTATGTACTTGGAAGTACAGACGTTGAACAGACAAGATTTGAGCAACAAAGAATGACTCCCAAACAGGAATGAGTGGAAGTTGGGAGCATAATTGGTTGATGGGATGACTATTCACAAGAAGTAATAGATTTGTGCCATTTGGTCCTAATTAAAGGAATTCTTAGCACCAACTGTGGAGAAACAGAAGTATGAGTGGCTAGAAAGAAGACAGCACTTAATAGTGTGCAGTAAGCAGGAGGGATCGATTGCTGATGAGAAGGCTATTGGCCTTGATGACCTTTGAACACAGTGCTCAAGGCAGAAACCCTCACAATAAGTGGGAAATTTAAGGCCCTATGAATCACTCTTAAGAGATCAACATTTATTGGGTACTCTATTAAGTAATAGTTAAATCATGGAAAATAGCAGACACCAATGATTCAGGTAGTCATCAGAAACTACAAATGTTTATCCAGAGTAATTACAACAGGCTATAAAGGAAGTGGGGGCAAATGTGCCACGTGACCTTAGGGACATTACGTGTCCACACAAGTGCCAGTTGAGGAAGTGAAGGGTTGGTGTTTTGGCGGGAAGAGGACTATCTGGCCCAGGGCCCGAGGGCAGCAGCATGGGGAGTGTCTTGACTTACTTAGCAGAGGGCTCAATCTTCATCTGTAGGACCCTGACTAAATTCTGTGTTTTTAGAGTCCTGTAAGACTGATGTGCTCAGTCAAGTGATGTCACACTTGGGTGCCTCAGAAGAAATCAGTATAGTCAACTGTGTCATTTAAGTCTGGAGAAAGGAGATTTTCACCATTGTAAGTTCTTAGTGGAATGGGTATTTGATAACAAATTCAAAATTGAGTATGTTTCAATATAGTGTAGCTGCTCCTAAGTAATTTTTTTTAGAAAGAAAGTATATATGGAGAGAAATTGAAAATCATTAAAACATTTTACAAGAAGCTCCTCAGCTTTGAAGATCTAGTAGAAAGACCCAGGAGAGCAAAACATCTCTTCACCCTGTGGTACTGGACCCCAAGCCATCAAGGTTCTTGACCTTGACTCTTCCAGTTGGCTTGACATTTACTCCAGGACAACACTGTTCCAGCTGTACCACTCATCCCCACATCCCCACTCTGTTCTGGTGGGGCTAAGAATAGGAAGCAAGGTGACAATGCTCCTGGGAAGCCTGCCAAGTTGCAAGGGACAGAACAGATGCTGACAGACAGGATCCAACCCAAGTCTCCTTGCTGTTCTCCAACCCTAAGCACTGGCAGAAGCAGAGAACATTGTCATTCCCACTTCTCCTGTATACCATCCCTCCTGCACTTGCTCTACTTGTCCTCTCACCTTTCTCCATTAAAATCCATATGTGGAAGTGATGGCAGTCGTTTACACCTAAATTTTGGCTTGTGTATGTGTGCTTTCTTTGCCCCTAGTTGTAGCAAGAAAGACAGTCCTCCAGGGGTGGGATGTAGCTCGGTGGTACAGCGCTTGCCTAACATGCGCGAGGCCCTGGGTTCGATCCCAGCACCAAAAAAGAAAAGACAGTCCCCCAGTAATGAAGCAGTAACAAAGATATCCTGAGTACAAGTGGGAGGTTGGGTATTTTTTGGAGACAGGTTGTCAAGCAATCCCACTTCTGGTTATATATCCTAAGAATTTGAAATCTGTGTGTCGAACTCTCCACACACCTGTGTTTATTGCAGCACTATTAGCAATAGTCAAATATGGAATCAATCTCAGTGTCCATCAAAGGATGAATGGATAAAGGGCAAATGATAGATACACAGTGGAATACTAATCAACCTTGAAAAAACTAAATTCATTTACAGCAACATGGGTGAATCCAGAGAATACCATGTTAAGTGAAATAAGCCAGGCACAGAAAGACAAAAGTCAGATGTTCTTTTATATATGTAATCTAAAACAATGGAACACTTAAAAGGAGGAGTATGGTGGTTACCAAGAACCAAAGGGAGAGAGGATGACAACATGTTGCAATCAGACGAGGAAAACATGTTAAGTAAGGTGATGGATGTTTAGTGTCATTCAGTCACTCCATACTGTGTACATAATATGACATCATAGTTATATACAATTATAATTTGTCATAAAATCTACATTATACATTGTAAGAGAATTCTACAGAAGCTGGAGCTTTAAGTCAGTGGTTACTAGCTGAATCAAAAACATTTTTTAAAAAGTGACATGCTATTGAATCGTGAATAGGCACTAAATATAATTTCACTAGAATTTTATCATTGTGACTTTGAGTATGCTAAAAATCTCTTATCCTTAACTGTCATAATTATTATAATAAATATTTTGTGGATGACAAGAAAAAAAGGAAAGGAAGCTATGTACCTCACTTCTGGAAATCGGCCACATTACATAAAATTATTTTTCCTGTATTACAGCAGCTTAACATCATCCTCCCATCAACTGGATCTGCTCCTCTCCAGATCCAGCTACTATTTTATAGTGAAAGAAACTGAGGCACAGAGGTGTTGAGCACCTTGTCCAGGTCGCACAGCTAATATGTTGCAGAGTTCTTTTTTTTTTTCTAGTTCTATTCTCTATCTTTTTGAACATTTTTTTATTTCTTTTATTCATATGTGCATACAATGTTTGGGTCATTTCTCCCCCCTTCTCTCCACATTGCAAAGTTCTGATTAGAGCCTAGATCATGTGGCTCTAGAGCCTCTGCTTTTAATAAATGTGGGGGAGTCAGACGAAAATTGCATAGAAGTGTGCTAAGGCTGAAAACATGGGGTGGGTGTGATGGAGTAGGAACAAAAGGTAAAAAGCTTCAGAGAGAGAGAGAGAGAAGATGAAATCTAAGGAACTGTTTTCATCAGGGCCTGACTTCACAGGTGCTCCAACAACCTGTGGAGCTCATGGTGTGGTTGTGGAAGAACAGAAAAGAGAAAGTCAAAATACAAAGCTTTCTTAAAAAGTCTCTCTGCAAGCCTTTGTGGTATGGTGGAGATTATGACATTCCAGCACTTTCCCAGTGGAGAAACCCCAAGGCCTACGTAACCACGATGAGGAGGCAGGGTAGCCCCACAGCCAAGGCAGCTGGTGAACAGACCAAACTGGGCAGGGGGGTGGTATGCATATACCAGTCTTGACTTCAGTAACAGAAACCCAGAAGCAGGTAAGACCCAGTGGGTGGGAGGCTTGCTTATGAGGAAGTTCAAGCTTACTATCAACAGTATGGCATCTATCCTTTTTTTGTACAGTGTGGGAGTGGAGTATAAGCAGTATTATTCAGCTGCTCATGAGCTGTCCTGGAACTCTGGAGAGAATTGCAGCTTTGGAGTCTGACAGACCTGGTCCTGTTGAGAAATTCCCATGATTTCTTTTGCAAAGTGAACCTTAAGATACAAAGCAAATGCCTGCCTTCTTGAAGTAGGGAAGAAAATTCAATGGGAAGACAAACAAAGGATAGTGGCACTGCCCTCCATTATGAGCTGTTCCACAGTTTGCCAAGCAAATTAAAGAGAGAGAGTAATTTCTGAGCAATTATGGAGTATATAAAATACTCTTGGAAGAAAAAAGGTGCTGCCTAAGAGCAGTGTAGGACGTAGGCCAAAAAATGCTCTAACTGTAAAGGGTGGGGATGCTTCAGGCAGTTTCCTCACTGGTTTTAGAAATGACAAATTTGACTTGAAAAGTTTTTCTTCCTTGTAAATTCCCCTGTGTCTTAAGCATGTCTCTGGAAACTTTTTCTCGGAAAGGCTACTAAATTTTCAAAATCATCTTTGGAAATCATCCGAAGTATCAAATTTGAGGATTTTTTGGACCCAAATTGCATAAGCTTCAAACTAACAGGTGTTCTTGTTAAAATGCTTCTCATTTTCACCTCTCTCAGTTCAACATGAGATTTTGAATATTCTAAAAAGCCAGAGGTGTTTCTTTCTTTTTTAAAGCAAGTTGACAGCTTTCTTTGAAATGTTAAAAGCAAGTGAAAATCTGTGAACAGCAATGGTCCATGGAGAGTGGGGTTGAACTTGGAATTTACACTTGTATACTCTGTTATTTAAATTCATTAGGTCCTGAATTGCTTCAGTAATTTTTTGTGAGTATCTAAAATTACAGGTGGAGATCAGAGGGGTGTAGCTCAATGGTACAGTATTAGCCTACCTACAATGGTACAGGTTCAATCCCCAGTACCAAAAACAACAACAACAAAAAAAAAAATAAAGGAAAGAAAAGAAACCCTAAAAAAAGCAGATGGAATTTTGAAATATAAATCTGTTCCCCTGAAACATAATGTCCAAGGAAAACCTGCAATCTGTGAATTGTATGTGTAAAGAGTAAAGCCCCAGAAATAGATAGCCCATGCCCACCCTTAGCTGAGCACTGCCTTTTATGGCTCAGTTTTCTTGTACACTGAGAAAAATGCTGTACTGGGCACTAAAGCACATTTCCAGTTCCATGACTGAGTGGCTGGGGAGTCCTGAGAAAATTATCAAAGTTTAGTTGGTCAGTAGATCCAGACAAATCTCTCTCTTCACTTACCTGAGTCTGTTTCTGATTTCTGTACCCACTAAGCAATTAGCGTTCACTTTAAGAGTTGGCCTAATCCCTGCCCCTCTACCAGCTAGGATTTTCTTTTCCCCTTTGATGATGGTTTCCAAAAGCATCAAGGAACTATTCCAGTGCAAAGGGAGCCTGTTACAACAGGTACCAGGTGGGTGGCAGGCCAAGGTGAGCTGCTGCCCAGAGAACTCAAGGGTGGGTGGCACCTTCAAACAACCCCAGATTTAAAAATATGAATAAAATAGTGGTACTAGTCCTTGGTATGGACCATGGATGTAGTCCTAATCTTCGGAGTCACCTTTAGGACAGTTTGCTTGGTTTATAAGACTGCAGCATGCAATCTGTGTAAGAACAGTGTGCTGGCCAACAAGTGCAGCCTCAGAAGAAGTCCCACCCTCTGCCTCACCCTTTTTCCAACAGTGGCCACCTCATGTCTCTCCTGGCACCAACTCTGGAGTTGTTCCTGGTAGATTACCCTGTCATGGCCACTGCTTACTCAACACAGCAGGACTCAGCACAGTCTGCAGAGGGAATCAGGCTGGGGCAGGTGACTGAAAGCATGACCTTAAGCTCAGCAGCCCCAACCAGTTTCTTGGTGTGGATTAACTTTACAGTTTTTGCCAACTTGTAAAAAAGCCTTTAGGATGACTGTTAAAATATCTGCTGGCCATTGATTTATTTGCTCATTGAGCTGTCTTGAACAGTGGCCTCAATTGTTTCTCCAGTCTGTACAAAGGAGAAAGCCAAGGGAAGTGCACCGTGGGCCAGCAGACTCCAGCATCAGACAGCAGTCAGAAACCAGGGCCATCCTGGAGAGCTGAACAGATGCTGGCATCTTCCTATGGGACCTTCCAGGCTGGGAACCAGTGTTATTTCCTTGGTTAGACGGGCATGATTACTAAGGCCCTATAGGACAGATGGCCAAGTCTATCACAAGGACAACTACAAGTTCTGTGTATATGCACAAGGCAGGATACGTGTGAGTGTCATTGCTTAATGGTTTCCAAAAGGGAGCTCCTTCAGCTTGGTCTATCTACACAAAATTCACATTTCTGCAGCCAGAGGCAATCCCCACTCTGTGCTCAACCACATGGAAACTCCCTCCCACATATTTTCCTTTTGCTCTCATAGCTGAAATGGGTTTGCATGCCCCTCGGTCTGTTTCCTCTGGGCATCAGTTTAGACATTTGGAGCTAGTTCCTCTTCTATGGGGTGGCCTTATCTTCCATATCGCTGAATTGCAGCTTGCCCTAGAGCCAGATGAGCAAGTGCCACAATGGACTTTCAACACATCCAAGGCATTACAGATCCTGAACCACTCACAGCTGACCAGAGAGGCCCCACAAGGTATAAAGGTGCAACAGTCCGCCAGCAGCTGCCCTGACCCTCAGAAATCCTACCCTCTATTCATCCCCTGGGCTCAGGCCAGGATCTGCATCCTAAGGGAAGGCTTTGGAAGATGAAATTCTTAAGCTGGAACAAGAGCTGGCCTAGGACTATGGTTGAGGCTCAATAGGATGCATTGGATACATCCACCCACCATTCTCACTGGTCCAAGAATACCTGACCCTTCAGGCCAGGGCCTTGTACATGCTCAGGCATGTCATTGTTAAAGGGACACCCAGAGATCAACTGTGATGGAAAAGGAGCCCTAAGTGTTTATATCATCAGTTTCTACCCAGCTGAATGACCTCCCTGCCTCCCTTTTTCATACCTTAGCTTTCTAACTCCTCTGCTAGCCCAAGAAGCCTGCTATGACCTGACCTGCCATGCCAGCCCAGCCTGGTCTCCCCACACCTAACCCATCTCTGTACAGCCTCCTCTCCTTTCCCCACTACCAACAGCCCAATGTCTCTCATGGCCTTTGGCATGACCACATTTGACAGCAGTATAGCAGTCACCTGTCTACACAGCTGTGTTCACCAATAGAAGCCCCCTGAAGCCATGCACAGTGTCTTCTGTGTACCTGAGACTTATAATATGGTCCAGACCAGGGCATGTGTCTAGTGAATGGGTGACAACTGAGCCTCCTGTGCCCATGGCCTGCTTTCCCCACTCATGCCCTGGTTGGATGCCTACTTCCTCAGTGTCTTGCTCAGGCTGACCCTGTGCCTGAAGTGTCCTTTCATTTCATCACCTTCTTAAACACTAATCAAGAGCCAGTTGCAGTCCCACATAATTCAACAATGGTATGAATGCCCAGGTTGGTATAGATGGTTTCTCATACACATCCTCATGCAGACTGTGAGAAAGGTGGCCCTGTGCCCATTTCACAGATGGGCAACAGACCTAGAGATAGTCAATGACAAGTTCAAGGTCATACCACTGACAACCATCAAAGCGAGATTTCAAAGCCAGGTCCTTTGATTGTCCCTGAGGCTTTGCAAATAGTTTTTTATGGTCCTTCTCTCATCCACATCTAAGGAAGGAACAGTAAGATTTGCACTTGATAGAATTATTACTGACACTAAAAGTTAACCTTCAACCCTGTGCAGTGACTCTTCCCCACTGCAGAAGTTTCCTGCTCTGATCCCAGAGGCCAGGTAGACAGCTCTCTGGGCTAGGCATTTACAGCTTTCTGTGTTACAAGTCACAATGCTCTTGACTTCTCGGTTTTTTTGTTTTTTTTTTTTTTTCCTCTTGGGAGGGGCTGACTCTTACTTTTTATGAGACTTCCAGGGCTGCAGTGCCCTACCCATTGGGAAACGCCTCTCTCTGTCACTCTATAAATGTCCACGGGGGCCCAGGGAGGCCTCCTCTGGCACAGCTCTTTCCCCCAGGACGTGAGACTCCAGCCACTTCACTATGAGGCTTCTAGTCCTTTCCAGCCTACTCTGCATCCTACTCCTCTGTTTCTCCATCTTCTCCTCAGAAGGTAGGGCTGCCCCACAGGTTTGCTGGTCCTGAGCCACAATTCCAGTATGGAGGAAGGTTCTAAACAGGAACCATTGGGGGGAGCAGGCCTCAGCAGGCAGTCAGTCTGAGCTCTGGAAAGATTCTTGCTCAGGAGCTCTTGCTCCTGAATGACAGAACCTCAACAGGTGGCTTTAGACCCCAGTATCTCTACCCAGAGCCCCAGCTCCCTGACACACTGATGGCCTAAGTGAAGCAGCATGCTTACCATGCGCACACATGACTGTTCCACCAAACAGCAGTGCCAAATGAGTCCTTACTGTCTGGAAAGTCAGGAGCAGCCCCATGGAAAGAGTAAATTCATGCTGGGTGCATTAATGACTAAATTAATTGGTTCACTATCTGAATTTAAACATCCTAAAACCTCACACACAGAAAATACCCACAAACAGACAGGATAATGGGAGATAGTGTTGGGTGTGTTTATGTGTGTTCAGAAGTGGAAGACATAGTCTTTTCATCCCTATGGATATGAATATTTAACTTTTCTGCCTTTCTTGATGCAGATAGCTGAGTACCGGGGGATTTTTTTCTCTTGCTTAACCCTCCTGAAACTACTTTCTTTTATTTATTTATTTTGCCTTAATGGTTGTAGTCATTTTAACATTTCATAGAGCTAAGTGCATAGAAACATATGAAAGGCAGAAAAATACCCATAATTTTATGGTTAAGAATAGCCATGTTCAATATTTCTTTACTCATTTTCAGCCGTACACCAGCATGTTTAACTATTCAGTTGATATATCTCTATGTGTTCAACATTCATTTATCACTATATTATTGCAGTTACCAAAAATACGGATGATTGAATTTATTCATTTATACCAGAATGTCAGCACAGTCATCTCTGAGCAGTGAGATTAAAGGAAGTGTTTATTTGTTTAAAAAAAAAAGGAGAAGAAGAAGAGAAAAAAAAAAAAAGGAGGTATTGAAGTATTTGTTCTCTGGTGCAAATGTGCCACCAAGACAAGGGAGAAAGGGAGGCAGGGATTAGAATTCCTCATAAGCACAACCCACAGCATGCTATCTAACAGACCTCTAGTTTTGGACATGTTACTCAAATGACAACTCACTCGAGGATGAATACCTTGCCCCATAAAGCTTCCTATCTCTTTAGGACTGTAAAATTCCGGAAGTAGCATTATTTAATATTTGTTCGTGTAACTTGCCACTGAGTGAAGTATGCTACTATGAATTTTCATACTTGGACATTTCAATGATTCATAACTTTGCACTATAATAAGTGGGGGGAAAACACATGTATATAAAAACATCTATATTTAGGATTCTTTTCTTAGACTAAAAAGGTCATTATTGCGTGAAAGGGCAAAGACATTTTTCCACTTGCCAAATGGTTTTTCAGACAGGAGCATGAGGAAGTGTACTTTGCAGGCACAGTTACCTACTAATGCTGACTTTGTTATTTGTGAAAGGTAGCACAACAAAGCCTACCTCTTCTCTCCCAGAGCCTGGCTCATCCTGGGTTTCCCTGAGTTAATATTTCTGGGCCTTAGGAGGGGAAGCTCACTCAAGCTGCTTCTGCACAGACTTGCCCCAGGGGTCCCAAACCCACTAATGGAGGGTCTGTGCCCCTTTGCACCCACGCTCAGGGAGAAGGCATCTTGCCAAGCCCTGGAAACTCAGGCCCTGCTGCCACCTAGTTCCTAGACACAACCTGAAAACCCAGAAAGGTAAGTACCTACATCCTGTCCAGACTTCTGGGGAGAGTTCTGGGAGGCCAGGAGACACACCAGACATGTAATCAGCAGCCCCCTGACATCAGGTGCTGATGCAGAGAGGCCCACAAATAGGGGTGCTCACATCCTCATGGAGAATAGAAATGCATCCCCTAAAGAGGCAACAAATCAGCTGTTCCAAACTGAACACATTTTGTCAAGGAAAAGCAGAAAGCAATTAAGAAATTGTGTAGGGGCTGGGCATGGTGGCTCACACCTACAATCCCAGACTCCAGAGGCTGAAGCAGAAGGATTGAAAGTTAGATGCCAGGCTAGGCTACTACATAATGAGACCCTGTCTCAAAAAACCAAGGGCTGAGGACATAGCTTAGTGGCAGAGCCTAGCACACACAAGACTCTAGGTTTGATCCCCAGCACCATCAAAAAAAAGAAAGGAAGGAAGGAGGAAGAAGAGAGGAGGGAGGGAGGGAGGGAGGGAGGAAGAAAAGAAGAAAAGAAGGAAGCAAGGAGGGGAAGAAAGAAAAGAAAGGTGTGGAGAAGCACCCATCTCCATCCTCTGAGTGGGAGGCATAGAGGAGGTATCATTTATAAGATCCAAGGAAAGGTCAGGAGCCTGCATGAGGATGGTGGAGATGGGGGAGGGCAGCAGAGGAAGCAGCAGGGGTAAAGCCCTGAAATTGCAAGAGGGAGGCACACGAAGAAGAGAGGAGCTGCACAGACACTGCAAACCAAGACTGGCTGCCTATGAACCTGCAGCACAGGCAAGAGTGTATGTTAGCAGCAGGTAGGTGGGCCGTGTGGGTATGAAAAATTCCAACTTGTCAGGAGACAAAATCCAGAATGTAGTCCCAGGCTGGAAGATTAGAGCAACAGTCTGGAGGCTCAAAACCAGGATCTTTGGTCAGCATGAGGCCCAGAAGAGTAAGACTGCCCTTTACCAGGGGAGGAGAAGGAGGTGGAGGGACTAAGAGATGAGGAGGAAAGACCCAGCCCAGGAGAGCTGTGGCCTGTGTCTGGAGCTCCCAGCACTAGGGCTCCAGACCAGGGGCAGTTTAACACATTGGAGTTGCTGGCCCAGAGTGTATGGTTAGGAATGTTGTACTTCTGTGGCCTTTGACTAAAGTCATAGAGCACAGATGAGGCAAAACCCTAAATAAAGCCTGCAGACCCTGGAACCAGACAAGCCTGACACCAACCTAGAGCCCATGCTTCAGCTTTCTGTAGCCCTGCTTACTCCTCTGGAACATGGACCAAGGAATCAATGACCAGTCCCAGAGCCTCATGTCCTTATTTCCTACCAAGGGTCCTGTCCATCTAAGGGGAAGCTTAGGTTTGAATGAGAGGGGAGGCAAAAGGAGGAAGGCAGGATGACTCTAACCTCAACCCCTCTGAGAGGCTGACGGCCCCTCCTGTCAACTGGCATCACACCCAGCCCTAGCTGGGTAAAAATAACCAGTTCTCACACACACACACACACACACACACACCTTGAGAACTGAGTGTGAAGCATCTGCCCAGGCGAGGTGGAGGGTGAGCTCTGGCTGACTGCAGCACTGCTTCCCTCAGGCCTGGTGGAGGAGGAGCTGAGGAGCTGCAACTTCTGTGAAAAAAGGTGCAAACCTAGGGAAGAGAGAGATGGAGGCTTCCCACTGAGGGTGGCCTGTTCCAACCTGCCCCTCTCTCTAACCCCTCCCTGAAATGGGAAGCTCAGAGGCAGGAGAGAAAAGGGAAGATGTGGTATATGCCTCCACTCTGCATACTACACACACACACACACACACACACACACACACACACACACACACAAACACAAGTGCACACAGTTCATAGGAAACACTGTGTGTTCCAGGTTCACTCCTTGTACATAGCAGAAGAGCAGACTTTCTTGTTAGTCATGCAATAATCTAGGAGAAAGATCTAAGTCTATGACTCCTGTGTAGAGACTGAATTTATTTGTGTGTGTGTGTGGTTTTTAAATTCCACTGTAGAAATTTATGAGCAACTTAAAATAGGAAGAGTGAAACAAACATATTTACTGAGTCCTTACCAGTGATCTCGTTTAAATGCCTGGATCTACCCTAGGGAGGTCTTGTCACCATTGTATGGATTGGCAAACAGGCTCAGAATGAAACCGATGCAGAACAAAAACCAGAATCTGTGGACCTCTTTCCCCTACAACAACCTGCCTCTTCCATGGAGGGAAAGTTTCCTGCAGCTATGAGTGAGGACATGCTAGACGCAGACTTCCTGGAAGGAAAGTCTCCAGGTTGGGCTCTCAGCTCCCTCACCCTCAGGCTGTGCGTCCTTGAGTAGGTTCCCAGCATGGCCGAGCCCCAGTCTCTCATCTATGGGAAGGCCGTGGTGAGAGAATCCACCTAGCCAGGTTGCCATAAGAAGTTAATGGAATGGTGTCCATAAAGCACTCACATCCAGCCTGCCACACAGCACCCTGTAAACATGGCCTGCTGTTGCCAGGGAGGAAGGCAGTAGGGAGGTTCCAGCACCCAACACCAAAGTCCACGCATTCCTGCTCAGGCTTGGTGCTTCCCCCATCATCTGGGCCAACCCTGGGATTCAGAGTGAAGGAGGGAAAGTGTGAATCAGGGCGTTATGTAACCAACAGCAAGATTTTGGGGTGTGCCTGGCTTCTGGAATCTATCCTCATTTCCCAAACTCACAGATAGGAGAGTGCCTGCACCACTGTCAGCAAGAAGGAGAAACACATGCCAAATAGCTGCTGCTTCTCATTCTAAAGTGTTTCCTGAGCTTTGCTTTGTATTTAAGTGCTATGCTGGACCCTTTGGACTGACACCATGTGAAAGGCCTGAGATTCTGGGTTAAAGTAACAAAACCATCTTCTCAACAATTAATGTGAAAAATGAAAGCATGACTCAAGTGGGAGAGTGATTGCCTAGTAAGCTTAAGACCTTGAGTTCAAACCCCAGCACAAAGAAAAAAGAAAGAATGGCTGATTTCCTAAATTGATTACATTTACCAATTCACTAAAAAACAAAAAAGGCTTTCTTAAATATTTAGCAAGTGCATAACATCTCTGTAATATTTTTAAAAAAGAACATTCAATATACTGAGGAGTATCAGGCATTGGCCCGAAGTATGAAGCTACCCAAGCTAAGCTGGGGTCAGACAGACAGCTGTGTATTCCCCACTAGCTGGAAGGTCTGTGAGTCTGTAGCTTCGGTCAGGCCACCTTTCTTGCGTGTATCCTGAGGCTGCCAGAGGGCAAGCTCCTAGGAAGGACCCTGGTGCCCTAAAGACTGCCTAGATCCTGAGAGCTGCTGTCAACCTTCCTGCTTTGAAGTTCAGCAAAGGGACTCAAGCCAGAGTAGCAGACTGAGGGTGGAAGTGGTGCCCAATTCCTCCCCCCACCTATCACCATCACCAGGAGGTTGTCTCTGTCTTTAAGAAGGGCCTTAGACTACAGGGACAAAGGGCCTTAGACTGGGGACTCTGTGGTGGCTTGAGGGTCTCAGTACTGGGTGGACAATCCAGAACAGTAGACCCTGGAAAGGAGGAGATGGAAAGTGCTGGCAGCACATCCTGTCCAGCGGACCAATCAGAAAGAACTCAGACACGTGGCCTTGAGCTGAGCCATTGCTGCATTGGTGACTCAAAGTAGGAGGTATTTATGATTTCCTGTGAGTTTACATGTCACCTAGGCATGTCTTCTAAGTCTTGGCAAGTATCATCCAGTCATTCTTTCTTTCTTTTTTCTTTTTGTAGCCCAAGCTGGCCTCAAACTCATGATCCTCCTGCCTCATCCCCCCAAGAGCTGGGTGCAGGTATGCACCACCATGCTTGGCTCCTTCCTTCTTCTAAGGTTTGGAGAGGCAACTCTCTGATCTTGGCTGGGTTCTCCCACTTATTTGAAACAACTAGACCCTCTTGTACTTGGCCTTTCGTTCTCAAAGCAGGGTAGCCCAGACTTGTTCACCCAGGGGTCACAGTGTTCCACTTATGAGACTGAGAACACATAAGGCTTCTTGAATTCTTTGGGGACTCAGAACTGGACCACCTTAGCTCTGACTCATGTTATCAGCCAAAGCAAGTTACAAAGCCAGCCCAGATGCTAGGAGCAGGAAATAAACCCCCATATCTCTATTGGAGAAGCTGAAGGGGTGGAGAATTACCCCCAGGTTTTCTTTTGGTCCATTGCAGTGTTCAGAAACAGAAAAGGCCATTCTGGAATCTAAAGGTGGGGACTGGGACAGAGGGAGAGTGACAGGCAGGAAATCAGGGGCTTCCACTGAAAATGCTGGTAGAAAATTCTTAAGATCTGTTATTAATGGAAAACAGTAAGTTACATTTTATGTTGCTATGATGATCATGAGAAGAGAAAAGCACTTTAAAGTAGGAAGAAAATCATACCAGTGTTAGCACTTATTTACAATTAATGAGTGAGGCTGTGGATGATTGTGGTAATTAAATTCATTTTAGTATAGCTAGTGCTTACGAGGTGCAGTATTTACATCTGCTCACACATTTAATCCTCACAATAATCCTAAAAGTTAGATACTATGGTTGTCCTCATTTTTACATATGCGGCATAAAGCACAGAAAAGTTAAGTAACTTGTTGAAGGTCACACAGTTAGCAAGTGGTCCAGCTGGGCTTTGAATCCAAATAATTTAGCTCCAGATTCTATGTTAGTAACTTCCACATTAGAGTGCATATAGTAATCATCTAGAAACAAGAGAGAAAAAATAATTTCATTACCATAATTCAATAACCCTTCTCATTCATTTGTGTCCTTTGTTTTTTCTTTTTGTTCAAAATATATTTTAATTTTTATTGTTTACACTAAAGTCCCCTTCTGGGCTCTAGAGAGGATGGTAGATCTGCTCCTTGCTTTGAGTTTTTTAAAAAATGCTTATGTTTGAGAATAAGTCTTAACTGTGTCCTCTTCTTTCTCTCCATCCCCCACCCGCCTTTGTTGCCCCCTCCTCTTGTCTGCTGTTGCTCCTCCCCAGGAAACCATCTGAGGGGCTGCAGAATGTGCAGGATCAAGCCAGCCAAAGGCTTATGGGTGGTGCCAGGGGCACTACCACAGGTGTAGTGATCCCAAAGCCAGGCTCCATCCAGCTGAGACCTTCACGTTCAATGCAGAGACAACTGGAGGCCCCTTTTGACTTCACAGCAGTGAGCAGTGATGTTGGAGGGTTTTCTCATGCAGCAAGGACCCTGGAGAAGTTCTGGAACTCTAGGGCCTGCTCCCAGTCATGCCATCAACCTTCACAGATAGTTATTGTGAATCAGACTCAGCCCCCATGGCTTCAGCCTCCACAGAACCCCTCCCGTGCTGAAGGTGAAGGATTCCATCATGATTTGTGGCAGCTACAAATCCAGAGATTCCCAAGCCTACTGGGGTGCAGGTTAGCAAGACCCAAGGAGTCCAGACCTAGGTCTGCCCCAGCTCCTACCATTTAGCCACCAGCAATGCAATGGTTCTTGAAGGAACCTCCTGATCTAAGTCTGCTGAGAAAAACTCCCAAACAAACAAATAAAAAAAATAAACACACAGACAAAGTGCGTACAGTATCTTTGCTTGAGAAAGTTGGTGATGGGGCCTGAGCCAAAATGTTCTGCTGAAAAGGAAACTGTCCCTGAAGAACCTGAAGGTCACTCCCTCACAGAACAATCTAACCATGCGAAGAAGAGAAACAATGGCTGGGTGTCTGAGTCCAACACACCAGGATGCAAATCCCAGCCCTGCCAAGGAGTTTCTCTGTGACCTGGACACAACAATTCCTTTTTGTTTAAAATGGAGATTATGTAAACTTCTCCAAGAATAAGTGGGCAGGTATGAAATGCCTGCATAGGGGCATAGCTCAGGGAAGTTCCTGCATTTCCTGACCTACTCTGGGGGTAGGGGTGATGTTCACAGTAAGCACAGAGCTACTGAGCTGAGGTACAGAAGAGACAGATGGTTCAGGTCTAAGAGGCTTATCTCTCAGTAAATCTCCCTTTAATCTGATTCCCCCAGCAATATGAGAAGCCCCATTAACACAACATCCACAGGAAGAGATGAGAACACCAGGCCGACCAGGTACAAGGTTGATGCATGGAGATTCCCCAGGGTAGGGTCTAGAGACAGCTGTACCCAGCCCAGTCAGCAGTCTTCATCTTGTCATGGCCCAAACTTGCCAAGTGCTTCTCATAATCACTGCCTGAGGGCTCCCTCACTAACTCCTCTAGCCCCTCATTCTCGTACAAGACCACAGTCAGACTCAGTGGTGATTCTGAGGCTCACAGAAAAGCAAACATGGTCCTCTGACATCTGAGAGGCAATCATTGCTCCACAAAATTGTGAGCGCCAAGGGAAGACCTGACAGTCTGTCAGCGGGGTTACAGGAACTAACACAGGAAGTCAACTAGAGAAGAGGTGTGCATGTGAAATGTGTGTGGGGAGGGGGAATGTGGTGTATGGTATTGTGTGTGGGGTACACTGTGGGGGTGGAATTGTACATGCATGTAGTATGTTACATATGGCATGATGGTGTGTATAAATAGTGTGGTGTAAGTGTGTATGGTCTGTGTGTGTGTGTTTGGGGTGTGTGGGGGTGGATAGTGTGAGTGTTTGGCACGTTGTGTTGGGGTTAGATGTAGGCACAGCATGAGCCTAGCACGAAGACTTGAGTGTTGGAGCAGAGTTCTTCAAATGGACAGCAACATCAGGGGCAAAATGGAAGGGGAGGATTCAGCCTAGGCCATTTAGAAAGACTCAAAAGATCATCAGGTATTTGGGGGCTTATCTTGGGAACAAGGAAGAAAGAGATGAGGGTCAGCAGGAGAGAATGAAGGAGTCAGAATGAGCTGGAGTAGGTAATGCATAGGGGGAGGGATGAGGCTGTTGGAGAGCGGTTGAGTGACCTTGGTGACTCCTCAGTTTTGAGGGCTGTGGGAGACTAACCAGACCCCTGCCAGGAGTTCCCTCACCAAGGAGGCAATCAGCAATGGGAGAGCTATAGTTCCTGTGTCCTGTCCCTCATCCTTCTCCTCTTTTTCCACACCCACCCACCCAAAAAGCTATAGAACACACACATACACACACACACACAAAACCTCACAAACATACTTAAGTCCATTAGGAAAAATGACTCAAAGGCCACATGCCCCATGGCTGAACTGAGCCCCTCCTGGAAATGGAACAAGGGAAAGCAGGAGCCCCACAGCCCCAACCTCCCTGAGGGGGCACAGGTGGGAGTAACAGGCTAATTAGTGCATGAGGAACAGGAAGACACAGCCTGGCCCTTGGGGCATGGGAGCACCTTCTCTGGGAGCCAGAGTTGCAGTGCCACAGCTCAAACTCTCTTGCCATGAAAGAGTCCAGAAGATACTGGCCTTCCAGGGACATTGGCCCCTCAGAGAAAAGCCCAGGCCCAAAGCATAACAGGAAATAGATCTGAGGACCCTGCCCATGCCCTACCCACCTGTCACACCTGTCACAACATTTCCCTGAAGAATAAGGTGAAAACTGAGTGAGTCCTAAACAGGGATGGTGGGCAGGAGGCTCAAAGTCCCTTTGGAGGCAGGGTTGCCTCCCATAAAGACACCGCAACCTGTCTTTCCCACCCTCATCAGCCACCTCCAGAACTTGCAATGTGGGCTTTTATACTTTCTCTGCAGTGAAAGAACTTTGCTATCCAATAGTAGATTGACTCTGTGGGAAAGTCTTATGAATATGGCTATCTAAGCTTGGGGAAAAACCCAAACATCTGGAAGTGACTTTAAAATAACAAGACTGAAATTTTTATGTTGCCCTAACTGGCTTCTTGAAGAACCTAGACAGGCTTACAGGTTATCATCGTTGGGTCATTAGAAAGTGCACGATCTCCATGGCAACTAAAGGAGTATATACTCCCCGAAGTAGGGGACATCTGGTATAGCTGGCAGAGTAGGAGCTTCTAAGACAAATTTGGGGATCAAATGATGACTTCGCCATCTGCCCACTGCATGACATTGGAGGAAATCAGGTGGCTTCTCAAAGCCTCAGGTTCTCTGTCTGTAAAATGAGGCTAAGACTACCCATCACCCCTCCACACTCATCCCTGGTTTATCCAGGGTAAACCACCTTCCAGAGACCTGCAGAGGGCAGGCCCTGGGTGGCCAGCAGTCACCAGGCAACTCCATCACTGCCTTTTGGAAGCCTATAGGAAAAGGTATGTCCAATGCTTCAGTCTGGTCTCCCTGGGGGTGGTTGGACCTTGCCCATTTATTAGCCATCTGCAAACATGTAGACAGCTTAGAAGCAAGCAGCAGACTCACCATCCACAGCTCCTTACTGGAGAAAGTCATTAACATGCATCTGTTGTTTGACCTCAATCAAGATGCACTGCTTCTCAGGACTTGCAACATGTTTACCAGAAAGATGGGAGAGGGTATCAGATTATATGAAGTCCCCACTGAGAAGTCCCTTTCCACATTAAAATGCAGCCCCCACACACACACACTGGGATGGCAGGCAGCCTGTACTTTCTTTGTCCCCCTCCAGTGCAAGTCTGTCAACTGTGAATTGAGGACAGAGACATCGAGTCTCCACTAAGGAATCCTTTGGTGAAGAGATGATGGACAGGACACAGGAAAGTTGGACCTTCTCAGCACACCAACAAAATGTATGCCCCAGGAAGCCTTGGCTCTGCCTTAGCATACCTCAGCCTCCTCATCTCTATGGAGGACTGTGGAATGCTTTGCCCTGGCTTTGTTCCAACATGTTGTGAAGCAAAGATATTGAAAGGTCCCTGCGGTTTCCAGTGTATATTTTCAGACAAAGGGCCAAGCCTAAGGGGATTCAAGAGGGGTTTTGATCAATAGGGATGGAAATTTGCTGAACATTCTACGTTCTCTGATTCATCTTCTCCCTTCTCCCTAAACCTCTAATCCTTGCTGACACTTGACCAAGGAGGCCTTGACCCTGGGCATGAAGACTGCCCCTGGGGAAGAATATTGAAACCTCAGCTGTGGAGGCCACTTCAGGGGTCTCCTCTGACTGGATGCCTTCCAAGGGCATCCTGGGAAGTAACTGGGAGAGAAGTGACTGTCCTTCAATCCTACCCCACCCAACACACAACCTGTAAGTGCTCCAGTTGGGAGAAGGGGGAGAAGCTGCATCTCCAAATACACTGCAGTGTGTGCACAGGAGAATGAGAATCTACTCAGGGTACTGTAGCAGGCACCAGGAAGAGTGGGCCTGCTGCCCCTGCTCGGTGACCAGACTGAGTGCTGGGGATGGAGAAGAAAGGGCTTCCTTGACGCCCACCAAAAGATGATGATACTGGCCTGGCACAGGAGGCAGGGTAGCAACAGGCTGAGATCCCAGAAAAGGCGTCCTTATAACCCCTCACCTTTGCTCTTTGTCTTTTGGTTCACCCTTAAAGCCTAAAGTGACCCTGTTCCTTAAACCTGCGTGGATAGCTTTTCTCCTCTCTTTTCATCTAGGGACCCCTTCGGTTGGAGGGTGGACTGTTTCTCTGCCCACTATTTTATTTTCATTGAATGCTCAGCTCAGAGAGGTCATGGAACTCCCTGACAGTTGTAAAGGAAGTTCCTGAAAAAGGGAAATCAGTGGAGCCCAAGCACCACCAAGACTAGAGGACCCTAGGAAGCCCCAATTTTCTAGTAGCCTGCCTTCTCAGGGCCATCTGGGGAAAGATGCCCCTCCCCCTCCACAGCGCCCTATCCTGGGACCTGGGACCCCTGAGCGCCAGGCGTGGGCAAAGGGAGCAGGGTAGGAGAGAGGATATTCTTGTCCCGCCCTCCTGTCCCCTGCGGAAGCTGGTCCCTCTGCTCTGAGCCCACTCACTAATTGGCCTCATTAGGCAGCGGGCAGAAGCTCTCCTGTCGCGCAGATCCCGGCGGTGTCATCCGCTTAGCGCCCTCACACCCCGCCCCGGCGCTCCCGCTCCTCGCCCCCTCCCTCCGCAGCTGTCGCCGCTGCTGCCACTGCCACCTCCATTGTCGTCTCTGCTCTTCTCGCGCGTCCGGGGCATGCTTGGTACTCCTGCGCCCGGCCTCGGCGGCGGCGAGGATCAAGACCCGCCCGCGGAGACATGAAGCGCGGCCCGTGGGCAGTCCTGGCCCTGGGGCTGCTGCGCTTCTGCCTAGGTGAGTGGTGACGGCGACGGAGGACGCGCGCTCGTTCTCCCTGGGTGGACACAGGCACTTAGTCCTGGATCGTCCACTTTCAGAGTGGGACTCGGGCTGCGGGACGCGGGAGGAGATAAAACCTTCCATCTCCCTGGCACCGGCAGGTGCCCTGGACCCCGCGGTTTGGGGCTAAGACTCGCGCTACTCTCTCCGCTTCTTCAGAGGCACGGTGGGAGGTTTGGTGACGACTCTGCTGACTCCGCAGGGCAAGAGAGGGTGTTCTGCCAAGCGGTGTGATCTTGGCCGGGGCACTGTCATCTGAGCATTCTTTCCCTAACTGTCCTTTGATGGAAGTGGGATTGTGCTATGCCTGCTTTCCAGGCGTCCCAAATATTACGTACGTATGTGACAAGGTTTAGCCCAGTCAGAGTCCACTGGAGGTAGGGTGAGATGGGGGTGACCCTCTTCAGGGCACCTCAGCTGGAATCTTCCATGGGTACCCTTGGCAGGCTGGAGTTAGGGAAGCCAAGCAGTCTCCTGTCCACTAGCAGGCAGGGCTTGATGCGTGACCACGCTGGTGCAAAGATCTCTCTGGGTGTCTGTATGTCTTCCTGCCTGTATACTCTTCCTAGCCCAGGCCAACTTCGCCCCCCACTTCTTCGACAACGGAGTGGGCAGCACCAGTGGAAACATGGCCCTATTTAGCCTCCCAGAGGACACCCCTGTAGGTGAGTAAATAACCTTGGCACCAGCCCCCCACCACATCTCCCTGAGGGCAGCTTGCATTCCCCTGGACTCAGGGACAAAACCCATGATGCCTCTGAGCCTATAGTAGAGCTAAGCACCAGGCTGCATGCTTTCCAAGGTGCCCTGTTTGTGCTCTGAATTCCCCAGGGTTATGACAGGAAAGGAGGTCACTGCCATGGTGACTCAAAAGGGGAGTGACCAGTCCTGGAGATCAGAACAAGGGCCAAAACAGCATGGCTCTAAGGTGTTGTTTATGTGCAAACTTGAGCAAACATATTTACCTCCTTGACCCTCAGGTCTCTGAGGCTCCAACTGTCTGGTATATGCAGAGCGATGCAAGGGAGAAAGAGGAGAGATTCACACTCCCTCTCCTTCATCCAGTCTGGGTCACCACCCCTTGGGAAAATGAGGAACAAAGAGGTGCCTGCATTCAGAAATCCCTGAAGAGTCAGTCCTGGCATTGGGATTTACTACTGCACAATATGTCACTCCCCTGTCTTAGTGACTGCTCCTTTCTCCCCCCCACCCCACCCCCAGTGATCCTAGGAAGCTCCCAGTCTTCGATACTGGGAGAGGTATCGTTCCAGGAAGAGGGAAATACAGTCGCTGCAAATCAGACAAGCTCTTCCTCTGTAGACTCTTGCAGATACAATCTAGAAAGTGGTTAATAATAACATCTGATAGTTGTAAAGAATAGCGATAAAAGGTGGGAAGCAGCCAGCAGGGGTGAGGCCAGCTGTGAGCAGGTTCAGGACAGTACCTTTGGCACTGAATTGAAAATATTCACTTTTTAAACAGTCACATTCTTGGCTTTGAGCAGCAACCACTTTTAGGAAAGGTTGAGTCCTAGGTTCCAGGTTTCCCTTCCTCCCTCCCCTTGTCTCCTTCCAGGTTCTCATATATATACCCTAAATGGGACAGACCCTGAGGGGGACCTCATCTCCTACCACATCAGCTTTGACCCCAGCACTAGAAACGTCTTTTCTGTTGACCCCAATTTTGGAAACATCACCTTGGTGGAAGAGCTGGACAGAGAGGTATGGGGAAGTGTGGGGAGTGCTTTGGGCTTGCTGTCTGCTGGGAGAAGGAGTTCCCCAAGAGCACACTGGTATGCATTAGACCCTCCCTGTGGAGAAGGGATCCAGGGGAGCCTTCTGGGCACTTGTGAACCAGCAGTGATGAGTATGAGCTTCCTTCCCCATTTGAGACCCCACAGCTGGCTGATCAGCCTGGTCAGCCAAATAACTGGATCTCTGCTGTGGAACTGCTACCAGACAGGCAGAGAAAGGAAAGGGAGGTATCAGAGTGTGACCCAGCAGTGGAACAAGACAGCTGCTGGTGCACTGCTCCTAAACTGTGGATGTGGTGACCTCATGGAGGTCCCATCACATCCTGGAGAGCACTGGAGACACCATAGATATGGACCATTGCCAAACTCTGGAATGTGGATAGGCACGGAGAGATAAGAGAGAGGAAAAGGAAAAAAGAAGAAAGGAATCTTCTTCCTCTAGCACACAGGGTTGGCATCTCCCCTCATTCTCCCAGGACAGTATTTTTTTTTTTTAGAGTCATGTGAGTTTAAAAGAACTCCTGAAACACAAACCCCCCCAAACAAGGTCCCAAACATGACAAGAGGCAGCTTTCAAGAGGTCTGGCACTCTGCCACCACCCCATCCTGCTCTGGGACTCCCTTGACATGCCCAAGGCTCTCCACTGGTTCATGGGACAGGGAGAGCCCCACCCAGCCTCTGGTTCCCATGGTGGTGTTAGACTCCTGGACACTTACTCAGTTCCTCTGCTTCACAGAAGGAGGATGAGATCGAAGCCATCATCAGCATTTCTGACGGCTTGAACCTGGTGAGTGTGCACCCTAGTTGGCCCCCAGATAGCATGCAGCCTCAGGCCTGAGAAGGCACAGTTCCTCTCTCAACTTTCTTGAAGGCTCCTTGGTAACCTCAAGCAGTGGCCCCTCAAGACCTGCCCTAAGTGTCGGGAGCAGAGGTCTGCAGTGAGGCCAGAGGGGAAGGAAAGAGGAAAGGGGAGGGAAGAAAGAAAGCAGGCATTCTCAGCTGAACTTCTGATGGGTCTAACCCATGCTCCTGAAGCCTGCCTTCCTCCAGCTCTGGTCTTAGGCCCCCTGCCCAGTCCCATGAGCTGAACACCTGCCTACCAAGTGTTCTTCACCTGCTGTCCACAGCCACTACTTTACCGCAGCTCTTATCAGTGCTTACTAGGATTACTGCAGCAGGCCCCAGAAGCTCCCCAGCCACCCCAAACCACCTCCCGTGTGCCATCATTGTGAAACCTAGATCTGGCCACTCCCTGGCTCAGAAAGTGCCAGCTGCTGGCCCTCACCACCCTTGGAATGAACTTCAAGCTTCCCTGGGACTCTCGAGTTCTCCCATCAGGTGCCACCTGCCCCACACAGCTGTACTCCCCCACCCACCTTTCGGACCACCTGCACAGAAATCTCCTGTCCTCCAAACTCACCCACCGTGCACCTTACTCCTCTTTGCCCTTGCACACATGGCTTCTTCCTTGCCCACCTTTCTACCTCTTTTCTCCCACCAACCTGCTGCAGGGTTTAATGAGCACTCCTCCAAGGAGGTCTTCTGCTGCCCACCCCACAGCTGGGGCTAATGCTCTTCTCAGGAATTCTGGCTGAGGCACTCAGCTCTGAGGGATGGATCTATGCAGGTCATGGTGCACGGGGTTGCCTCAAGTAGGTCCATGCAGCATTCCTGCTCTCAAGACCTGGCACTCTGCCATTATCACCCCAAATACTATCTCCACCTTCTTGTATATGCTGATCTTTGCTCCATAGCTGACTCATCATGGCCACTGAAAATCAATGTGCCCTAAGACAGTCTTCTATCTTCAGATCAGAACTCAATGCTTGGCACCAAGTGGTTACTTCGTAATACTTGTTGCATGAATGAACAAAAGAAGGAAGAAAGGAGAGGGGGAGGGAGAAAGAAAGATAGTAGGAACATACGCTGGGATCTTAGAGGCCACCATTCTTTTATCCCCGAGAAGGTCTTACTACCCTCACTCCTGCCCCTTCTCAGGTGGCAGAAAAAGTCGTGATCCTGGTCACCGATGCTAATGATGAAGCGCCCAGGTTTGTCCAGGAGCCTTATGTCATCCTGGTTCCTGAGGTGAGTGAGAGGCTGCTGGGCAGGGGAGATGCTCCCACTTAGGCCCATGCCTGATTCAGGGGCCACAGCCTGGAGCACAGACCACTTGCCCATTCCCACTGCCCTCCAGAGGGCCCTTACCTCTGTATCCTCCCCCACCTCTGCCACCATGCCCTCCCTCCCATGTTCATTCTTATGCCAAACAATGTCCATTCACTATTTTCCATTATAATCATAATGTGTGCTTATAGTGGGAATGTGAAATATATACAAAAATAGGGGGAAAGACTTAAAAGTCACTCTGCATTCCTCCAACTCGAGACCTTGTTAACTTTTGATGTATTTCCTTGTAGTATTTTTCATGTTTTTTTTCTTTTTGCGTGACACACTTGTAATTATATAAACATGCTTTCTGTATACTATTTTTACTTCATTTATACCATAAGCATTTCCCTTAATTGTAAAGTTTCGGTAGTTACCATTTTAATAGCGCCCATCAAGTGAATGTTCAATCTATCCCCTTATGATTGGATATTTAAGCTTTGAATTTTTGCTTTCAAAAGAAAAACCAACCTTTAAGCATGCTATTTTTGTTTTGAGGTAGGATCTCATTATGTAGCCCAGGCTGGCCTCAAATTCACAATCCTCCTGCCTCTTCTTCCCCAATGCTAGGATTACAGGCATGCACCACCATGCTTGGGTATTTTTCCCTCTTTAATTAAGATTTTTTTTTTAAGAAGCTGGGGGGCATAGCTCAATGGTAGAATACTTGCTCAGCATACTCAAAAACCTAGGCTCACTCCCTAGCATGGAAAAAACAGAAAGAGACAGAAAAGAAAGAAAGAAAATATTGTTTCTTTATGATACAACCCAAGATTTGAAATTAACAAGTCAAAGCATGAATGCCTGTATCACCAAATCGCTTTTCCAGAAAGTCACCTGTTTGCTCTCTGCCCTGCAATATAAAGGACAGTTTCTCTTCCCTGTCCTTTTCTAATACCAGGAAATGCCAAAGTTTAAAATATTTGCTAATTCAGTAGGAGAAAGCCATTTCATTCTTGCTCTAAATTATGGGCATGTAGCCCCTGATGATTCATGTTTGTGAACTGTGTCCTCATTTGAAAATTGCCATTTCATATTTAAGCACCTTATCTTTCCAAGTCTTGTTTTTTCTTCTCCCTCTCCCCTTGACGGGTATCTCCCAGCCTCTTGCTATGTCTTTTTCCTCTTCCTTTGCTTCCCCCTTTCCCTGCATCCACTTGACAAGTCTCCAGAGGAGATATTTCTGTCCCTGCCCATTGGATGCTCACACTCTTTGTCACCACTTTCTCACCTCTTTAGCCATTCTCCCCTCTGACCCTACTATTCCATGGCCCCCATGCTTCTATCTAGTTCCCCGAGCATCTTGTCACTGCTTCTGTTCCTTCCCTGTGGCTGTGACCCCTTAGGACACACCTTCTGGGAGCAGCATCTTTAAAGTTCATGCAGTAGACAAGGACACAGGCTCCGGAGGGAGTGTCACCTACTTCCTGCAGGTAAGATGGGACGCTCAGGATGCAAGCAGCATTCTGAACTGGAGAGGACACGAGGGCTTCCTGTACCCCCATCACCAGGGACTTTAGGCCAGTGCCTGTATTATTTCCAAGAGTAAGCACAAGAATGGGGAACGGAAAGGGACAAAAGCCTTTGCCCCTCCCTCCCTAGAGTACCAGGATCCTCAGCCCTCACTTCCCCAGCCTCTTCCCCAGGAAACCTGGGCACTTTACAGTCAAAGACTGTAAGAAATCTGTCTGAGCCTGGAATGATCACTATGAAAAATGGGAGAAGGGGCAAGTCTCAAAATAAGCAGAGCTATGATGACTCAGTCCCCATCTTCATCCATTGATGCAGTCCTGACAAAGGTGGGTACCCCTCCCCTGTCCTCCCTGCCTCTCCCTGGTCTCCCAGGAGCCAGCTGCCCTCCTTCACAAAGTTGCTGTTTCTATAGCATTTCGTCTTCTCTCCACATCTGGTCACCATTCTTCACAATTTTCAAATCAGAATGGCCTGGGGCTAAAACTACAGGTTCTAGGGAAATACCCAATACTCCACTGGTACTAAGAAATCCCCCACCTACCCATCATGTACCTTCAACACATTACCTAGCTTTTCTAGCTCAGCTTTCTCACATGTGAAATAGAAAATATAAAAGCATGTGTTTATTGAACCATTGTGAGGATTAGATACATGTAAAACTCTAATCACAGTACCTGACACCTAGTGTGTAACCCTCTCCAGTCAGAAAGGCCCCTAGCACCTCACCCTGGAGGCAGGTATCCCACCAGCCTACTCCAGCCTGCTCACCATCTCCTGCCACTCCTCAACAGATGCCCCTTGGGACAGGCCGCAGCTGCTTACTTGATGTTTTAAGGTCCCTAAGTTTCTCTCCATCACTATGAGTCTTAAGCCCCAGCTCCCTCTAAGTTAGAGCACTCTGTAGACCTTTCTACCTACTGGAACCTGTGGTCATTTCTTAGCCCAAGGCAGAGTCCACTGTGTTGTCCAGCTGAGAAGAGAGAAAAGCTGGCACCTTTCTGGAAGAGAATGTTTTGGTTTTGACTGAAGGTGTTGTGGGAGTGAAAGCCCAAACAGAGCCCATGAAGGGGAGCCTGGGATGAGAAGGACTGGGGGCCTTGAATTTGTAACCTCAGCCCCAAAGCCAGAGTTCCCACAATAATGGTCAAAAAGACCCCTTCAGTAAAAAAGAGGGCATTATTAGAGGTGGCCTGGGTTCTTCCCTGAGGTCTAGCCACTCTTCAACTCTTACAGGACCTGCACTCCACCAAGTTTGCTGTGGATCGTCACAGTGGTGTGCTGCGCCTCCAGGCTGGAGCCACTCTGGACTACGAGAAGTCCCGAACCCATTTTGTCACCGTGGTTGCCAAGGTAACAGAGGGAGGAACAGGGGAGTATCCATTCTCTCCTCAGTTTTTGTTAAGTTGGAGCACAGTGAGCAGGAGACCCAATGAGAATCAAGGGGACAAGGAGGTGGTTTCTTGGAATCTTCTCTGCCTGGACATATTTATTCTTCAGGGAAGCTGGTATCTGTGAGCTGGAGAGACCACGTTACATTCTGGGGGAGAGCTAGTGACCCCTTGAGACGTACAAGCTAGAACTCCCTAGGTAGGACTAGATGGTCCTGACATAGAAACTCATGTTCCCCGCCCCTCACATCAGTGTTCCAAAACCTGGCCTCTTTGCACCTCCATCTCTCAGTCCTTGTTTGACCTTCTCTCTGTCTGATCAGCTGCCCTCTCTGAGCCTTGAAACTAATGAAGTTCCTGGGGTTTCTGAAGTACATGATAGGGAGTTCTTCCCCACAAGCGTGTGAAACTACAGCCTTCCCTCCAGGCCTAAAGGATTCTTTACAGGAAGCCCCTTGCAAATCACATATTGGCTACAGGACATTCTGCTACAGCCAGTAACAGGTGGTCAGAGTCAGCTTTACCTGCTGGCTGCTCTGTGAGGGCTCTGGACTTCCATTACACATCCGTGGGTGAGAGCCCAGGTCATTCTTCTGTGAGCCCCATGGTCCCCAGCACAGGCTGGGCATGTGAGGTCCTCAGGAGGTGCTTGAGGCTTGGTTCCTGGCTGGTAGTGGTAATTTAGCTCTTACCACCCTCTTCCTCTGGCACTTGCCCTGCTCAATGTCCAGGAGAGAAAACTAATCCTGTATCCAAAGAAACCTGTTACACACCAAGTTTCACACATCATTTCCCAATTTCCCAACATCCCTATGAGAGGAGAATAAACTCCAGTGTGAGAGAAGCAAACAGACTTCAGAGGGAGTAGCTGGCCTCACAGCTCATAAGTGGCAGGAGCCAGATTACATGAAGCCTGTCCAATACCTAGGCCCAGACTATGTTCACCCTCCTTCTGGGGCTTCTGATTTCTCCCCAGGATGGTGGAGGCAGGCTTCGAGGGGCTGATGTAGTGTTGTCAGCCACTACAACTGTCATAGTCAACGTGGAGGACATTCAGGACATGACCCCTGTCTTCGTGGGCACACCCTACTATGGCTATGTTTATGAGGACACCCTTCCGGTAGGTGGCTGCACCCTTTAGCCAGTGTCCCCTCTAGAGACATCCTGCCCTGTCTTTCATGACTCCCTGGGTCCCCTAGCTGAGAACAGCTGGGCTCAACACCCATGCCCCACTTCATCTTGCCCTTGCCATACATAGACTGGCTCTGGACTCACCTAGACTCAGCCAGTGAACACATACTTTTGCCTTCAAAGAATAAGAGGGAGAAAACTCACCCTGGTGTGTAAAGCATCCCCTGGGTGATAAGGCTGGGTCCAAGCATTTCCGCATTCATTCAAGCTTACCCCCTGCCCAGCTTCAATGGCTGGCCCCTAGAAAGGGCAAGAGAAGTGGGGATGGCACGCGGCAGGCTATGCTTGAGCAGGGCCTTTCTCATACCTTTTATGGAGGGTGAAGTTTCCAGCCCCAAATCTATAGTCTAGGGACTCCAGACTATCCGTTCTCCCATAATCTGTTGCTGTAACCATTGTGATCCTTGTCAGGCATCCTGCACGGGCTAAGATGGAAGGCCAGTCTCAGCTTTTCTCCCTATTCGGGTTTCTGGCCTCTGGACAAGTCCCCAGAGGTCCCACTCCTTACCTAGGCCTCTGAGGCTCAGCCTCCCTGCTGCCCCATGAGCCCCCTATCCTGTATGCATCTTCCCATCTCCCAAACCACCTAATGTCCTTCTTCCTTCCCAGTTCACTTCAGGCACTGCGCTCCCTATCACATTTGGGCTGAGATAGGGTACTTCCTCTCTGCCCCCACAGCACACCAGGCACAACCCATCTGGAGCTTGTCCCTCTTTGGGGTACATCCATGTATTTATGTGTCCCCCAACTACAGCATGAGGTCCCTAAAGGCAAAGACCAGGTTGGAGCCAGACCTCACTGGGCCATAACGCAGCAGTTCACTGTGGAATTGGCTTGCTTTCTTAACTTTCACATCTCCTTGATTATTCTTCATTTATGAAACAAGAAGAAGCTGAGGACCTATAGGTGAAAACAAGCAAAGAGGGAGAGAGAAATGTTGGTGGCTTTTAGTGGATCAGCAGGAAGGATTTGAGGAGGAGCTAATGACAGAGAGAGGCGCTAAGAACCAGGGCTCAGGACAGGCTCTGGAGGGGTGGCAGTACCTGGGCCAGATCAAGATGTGGCCCTGAGTGAACAGACCAGAGGGAATGACCCAAGGAGGGTGCTTAGAAGGGGGCTGATGACAAAAGTCAAGATGAACTTGTCAAGCTGTGCCCCCCACACCTAAAACCCTTTGAACAACACAGGCTAAGAGCCACAGAATAAGATCCTAATTCTTAGACTTGGTATTTGAGGCACTCCATGACCCACCCCTCTCCCCCCTGCCCCTCACCTCTCCCCTATGCACCTCTAGGTGGGATGAGGACAAAAGACAGTGAAGAACAGTAGGGTGAGATGGGCAGGGGAGGGGCAGCAGAGTGAGGGCTGAGTGGGGCATGGGGATCAGGAGTCAGTTAGGAGGCCTGAGACTCTTTAGGCAGCCCATATTCTGACCCTATGGTCCAGGAACAGCAAGATTTAGGCTGTGACTCCAGAACGCAGTATGTGCGAAGAGCCCAGCAGAGCAGAGCAGGGCAACACTTCAGGGTCACTCCGAGGCCTGGCTCTTTTCTTGGATAGGGGAGGCACCTTCCCCTCCACGATGGGGCAGTGTCTGGGGAGGGGAGATACCCAGAGTCACCATCAGCTCAGGACGCCACTCCTGTTCCCTCAAGGGCTCAGAGGTGCTGACAGTGGTTGCCATGGATGGAGATCGAGGCAAACCTAACCACATCCTCTACAGCCTCGTGAATGGTGAGTCTGGACAGCTTTGGGGCTATGGTTCTAACTCTCTAGGTTTGCAGAACCAGGTTCTCCAACCTCTCTGGGCCCTGGTTCCCTTGTGTATAGGACCAGGAGGCCAAGAAGCTGTGGAGAGGAGGGGCCAGGCCCCTCAGGAGATGTCAAGTGTTTTCGTCTTTGTTTGTCATTATGTCCAGTGATAGGGAGGGAAGCATGGGGCCTAAGAGCAACACAGGCTGCGCTTATCTGTGTTCCTTTCACTCTGGATATGCACTCATTAATGGAAACGAGGGGCAATGTTTCTTACACTCTTGGAATTGGTGTATTTTGTTCTCATTCTTTTTCATCTTTGACCTAGAACATACAGCTGGATTGAACAAAGGAAATGCAATGATGCTGTAGAATTTCCCTACTACTAGCTCTGTGTGTGGATGAGAAAACTGAAGCTCAAAAGTGCTAAACAGGCATCCCAAGTCCCCACCACTGGATCTGAACCTAAGTCAGCTGACTGGTGTGTCCTGTTCATGTACCTGGCAGGGCTGAGCAGACCTCAGTGTCCTTGGGGTGGTCTTTGCTACCCTCAAGAGGCCACGTCAACACACCTAGAGCCTGATCCCAGTTGTGCATATGTCTCTTACCCAGATACCACCACCCCCGACCCTATCCCTAGGACATGCCTAGTGCACACTTGTCTTCCAGCAACTCCAGCATTAACAAACATGCCCACCCTCACACGTGGGTTCCTCCCCAGGCATACAAGCCCTCAGTGCTTTCCCTCCTCCAATCACTGCCACCTGTACCCCAGGTGTACCTGTACCCCAGGTGTACCCCACCTGTACCTGTTACAGTATACCTACCCCATCCCCCTCTTCACCTCTCCCTCTCCACACCCTCCATCTCCTGCAGCTTCCTTAGGTTCTTTCCTGTCCCTCTCTCTCTTCCCTTCCTCCAGTCACTTCTCTCCTTTATTCCTTTCCTCATCACCATCTCTGTGTAGGTTTTGCTCCCATTTTCTTTGCTACACACACACACACACACACACACACACACTCATAGTGTCATACATAAGAGAAAGGACCCAGTATGCAACCTGGGAGCTGGACAGAAGTGAATTCAAGTCTAACCTCTGCCCTGAGCTGCTTAGCCCCTCTGAGACTCGGTTTCCTCATTGGCAAGGTATAGACGATTGACTGTATTAACATTCCATGAAGAGATGGAAGAGTGGGGGGTGGAGGAGGATGTTTTAGGAGCATGACCCCCCTGCTCCCTCCTGTGGCCCTTTGCTGAACTGCAGAGCACATTTCTGACAGGGAGTGATGGAGCTTTTGAAATTAATGAGACGTCTGGAGCCATCTCTGTCACGCAGAGCCCTGCCCATCTCTGGAGAGAGGTGTATGAGCTGCATGTACAGGTAATACTGCTTTGTCTTGGCCTTCTCTGCTCACTTTCCAGCACTGAAAAGCTACAGAGGCCATAAAACCTAGGCCCTCCCTCCTCCAGGGACCCAGTCTGGGGAGGGAGCTAGATATCACTGTAAGGAGCACCTACATCAGGCCGCAGCAGACATATGGAAAGCACCCAATGAAGGGAAACAACTTCACAAGCAGGAAACATGAAAAGGCAGGAGGGAGCATGACTGAAGCAGCAATGTGTCCAGCATGGTTAGGATCCAGTAGATGGGACCGTGGATGGTTGGGATGAAGTAGAGCACTACAAACCACAAGAGTCGAGGCTGGGGGACAACAGCACGAGATGTAATGGGACATCAACAAGCAGTCAAATGAGACTGGAGCAGAGTCCATGAACAGCATCGGGAGCAAGGTAGTAATCCCAGACTGGTGCCAGAAGAACAAGGCCCTAAATGCAAATTACAGGTTTTTCCTTAGAGCAGATTATGTGACCATTTAAAGTCACATGGAGGCTGTGATTAGAAGGGTCCCACACTAAGCTTAATGCCCTGCTGTTTGCTCTCTTGAATTTCTTACTAACTTTCCACGGTGGTGGACCTGCCAATTAGTAGCTGGTCCTGTCCAAGTGCAATAAAGAGCCATGGAAAGGTTTTGAGCAGAATTGCAGTTTATAGGTTGGAAAGCTCACTCCAGTGAGGTTCCTGAATTTGGAAAGGCCATCAAAGATTTCCAGAAGCCTATTTTGGGAATGGGAGTTCAGTGTATGTGGGGTAGCTGCAGGACTATGTGTATTATGAGTGTCCAGGAGATAGGACTGACAAAAGTCCTAGCCTAGCAGTAAGAACCTGGTCTTGATTCCATTGTGAAGGGAACTGGGCACAAGGCAGGGCTACCAGGCAAGGTGTCAGAGGAAGGGGATTTGTGGGGGTAAGGGAAGATGGGATGGCAGAAAGTTCAAATTGTAAAATAAGAAGGAGGCAGATTTCACAGAACATGGCAATTGACTGTCTGCAGTCGGGGAGGAATGATTGAGGTGTGAATGAAGTCCAGGATGACACCATGCAATAAGGAACACCAGAGAGGAAGCAAGTTTTGCAGGAGGGAAATGATGCATCTGGGTGCCTGGGGTGCAAGGTGAAACATTCAATCTTGGTCATAAAGGTTTGGATCATGGAGGAAATATTGTCTACACACCCTGTGAAAGGTATAGGAGGAAGGGAGATTACCCAGAGAATGGCCATAGGGACAGAGGAGCAGTTGGCTAAGTCCACAACTACGAGAGCATGGGAGGCTAAGAGTAAGGAGGAGAGAACAGGTGAAAGAAACCCTAGAAAGATCAGAGAAGTGAAGGGGAGCTTTCTGAGAGCAGTCATTTTAGCCACAGGAATCAAACCTTGAGAAGGTGCAAAGGTGGTAGTGAGGATGCTTCATGGAAGTCAGTGTGAAATATGTAAATGCAGGACAGGTGAGAATTGAGTGGGAGAAGGCACGGACTTCTGAAAAGGGAAAGAGTTAAGGACAGCAGCCAGGTGTGAAGAAGCAGGGTCTAGGGAGGGTCATTTTAGGAGAGCATCCTTACAGAGCCAGAGCACCCTTATGGACAAACGGAAAGGAGACCCCAAAACAGGCCCTTATGATATTTACCACATGGTTCATGAAGTGCCTATGGACCCTGAGCCCTGGCTTTGCAGCCTGTATAGTTATCTAATGCTTCCAAACAAATTGCCCCAACTTAGTGGCTTAAAACAACACAATTCATATCTCAGTTTGTGGGAGCCAGGAATCCAGACTTATCTGGACCAGGTCCTCAGCTCCAAGATCTCTTGCATGGCTATAATCAGATTGTCACTGTCTGTGTATGGGGACTGGGGTCTCATCTGGATGCTCTGCTGGAAAAGTATTAGCTTCCTGGCTTACTTTGTTATTGCCATTACTTAGTTGCTTGACGCCTGTTGGCTAGAGCTTACAATTAGTTCCTGGTTACATAGACTTCACCAGCATAGCTGCCCTCTTCATCAAAGCCAGCAAGAGAGATTCTGCTAGCAAAATGGAAGTTATAGTCTCTTGTAATCTAACCATGAAGTGACATCCCATCATCTTTACCATATGCCATCAGTCAGAAGCAAGTGTTGAGTTTAGGCCACCCTTAAGGAGAGGGGATTGGACAAAGGCAATGGATACCAGGAGGCAAGATCATTGAGGCCAACAAGATTCCACCTGACACACAGCTATAGAAACTTGTTCCCACCCCAGGTGACAGAGGTCAGTTCTGCAGGGATCCCAGCTGCCCAGGCCATGGTACCAGTCACCATCAGGATCGTAGACCTCAACAACCATCCACCAACATTCTATGGAGAGAACGGGCCCCAGAACAAGTTTGAGCTGTCCATGTATGAACACCCACCCCAAGGGGAGATCCTGCGGGGCCTCAAGATCACTGTCAATGACTCAGACCAGGTGTGTGGTCCTGCCCTCAAACTGACTAGGTCTGCATCAACCTTCGATCTTCAACAGCTTATGTAGCAGGGGCCAGAAAGTTTGCAAAATGAATGAAACAAGAGGGTATGACCAAGAAAGAGTGGAGGGTCAGTAACCAATCAAAGACTATATCTGCTAAGCCTAAAGGCATTCACGATCAATTAAAAAGTAAAAGCCAGTCAATCAAAAGTCCTCTGTATCTGACCCTCCAAATTGGTGTCTGTAAATGTGTCCTGCCACCTCCTATGCCCAGCACAAGACTAGACCTAATGCACTTGTTATTTTGCTTAACCTTCATACCCTACTAAATCTTTCTGATTCTTAATCAACTCACCTTCAGAAAGAAACACTATTCACCTTTCAGGTTTAAAGGCACAAGAAGACTCGCAACTTAGCATAAATATTTAATGCATTTCTATTCCCTTTTATCTTTTGTTTCTTCTTTCCAAACTCTATTGCTCAGGGTGCCAATGCCAAATTCAACTTGCGGCTGGTGGGACCTGGAGGCATCTTTCGAGTGGTCCCACAAACAGTTTTGAATGAAGCCCAAATCACCATCATCGTGGAGAACTCAGCAGCCATTGATTTTGAAAAGTCCAAAGTGTTAACCTTCAAGGTAGGTGGTGCTTTGTACTACCCTAAAGGGGTGAGTCAGGAATTCACTCCAACATCTTGATTCATTCTTGAGGGACCCTTGTCACCTCCTGCCTATCCTGGCCCTATTCTTTTCCTCCTAGGCCCTCTGCCCCTCTTGCTGTTGTGGGGAACAGGTGGTGGGCTGGAATAGGGGGAGAAAAGTGACCCACAGTTTCTTCAGACTGCTCACAGCCTCAGCCTCATTGAGCACCCAGTTTCTAAACCACAACTAGCCCAGGAATGCAAGGGCTGGGGAGTCATAGGTAAAGTACCAGTATCACTTGTCATATTAACAGATATATACAGAGAAACTGTATGATTATCAAGATAGATTTTTCTCATGGGCCATGGACATCTATCCTCTATTCTGATAATTCTGATAACAACCTTAGCAGAAGAGGGAAATGTCATTTGTAATTATGTAAAATTAGAAATTTATATAAGTAATGCATATTATATATTAACAGACAAGTTAGGTATTAATAAAAACTGAAATTATGTGAATCAACATTATTTATCATTATATACCCATGCACACTTACAGCCAGCATCACACTAAAAAACAAAATACTGAAAGTATTCTATGAAGCTGGGAACAAAACATGAATACCTACTGTCACCACTGTTATTTAGCACAATGTTTAGGACAACAATATTCCTGGATAAACAAAGGAAATAAGAACCGCAACCATTAGAAAGGAAAAACCAAAATGAACATTATTTGTAAGGAATGTGATTGTTTCCTTAGAAAAATCTAAGAAAAATTATTGAAAAACTATTAGAAATATAGAGAAATTACTAACACTGTTGATTACAAAATTAGTATCCCAAATCCAATTGTTCTCCTACATTCTCTCCCCAAATAAGAAAATATACTGCAATAAAAGATTCTCTTTTACAAAAACAATTTTTACAAAAACAATTAACAGATAAAATTCCTAGAAACTGCTATAATAAGAAACATGAGGCATTTAAATTATGAAAAATGCAAAATTTCACAAAGGGATACAAAAGAGGCAAGGCATATTAAGGTGTTCCTTGTTATAAAAATGTAAAATTTCCTTAAGTTAATAAAGAATTAACTGCAGTTAATTCTTACCTAGAATTTCCTTTGGAGAGGTGATGAAAAGCCTTGATAAAATTATGCTAGTCTTTATCTGGAGAAACAAACTTATAAGAATTGTTGGCCTGAAACTACAGAGGAATATACAGATCAGTAGAACAAAAGAAAAAGGCCCCAATACAAATGGGAATGATAAGAAAGCTGGCATTGCAAGCCCACTAGGGAGGAAAGATGTGTAGCCACACATCATGGTGGCAGGAACACTTAGTGATAGCTGAGAGTAAGACTAGGAAACAAGGCAGGTGGAGTGCTGGTGGGGAGTGGTGGGGAGACAGGTGTGGGACAGTTCTTGGCAGTGTGGCCACCCATTCAGACAAGCCCTCGGTTCTGCTTCCTTCCCCAGCTTCTGGCCATTGAAGTGAACACCCCAGAGAAATTCAGTTCCACAGCGGATATTGTGATCCAGCTCCTGGACACCAATGATAATGTCCCCAAGTTCACCTCCCACTACTATATTGCCAGGATCCCTGAGAACGCCCCAGGAGGTTCCAACGTGGTGACTGTCACAGTATGTTGGGAATTGGCCCAGGGCCCAGGGGTGATTTAAACTGAATTCTACTTTAAATCACAAGGCCTACTATTTTTGGCTGTGATTCTGAACAAGCTGCTTGCACTCTCTTAGTCTCTGTTTCTTCATCTATGCAATGGATGCTGTGCCATCCCTCACTGCTTATGTAGCAGGGGTCAAACAAGGGAGAGAGTCTCCAGGCAAGGCAGGAATTACAAATCTCTTATAATCTACTCATGATGTGAAAACTCATCATCTTTGCCATAAGCTATTAGTCAAAAGCTAGTCCCTATGCCACTTGCTTATCAGTGGTTACAATGAGAACTTATGTGTAAACCCAAGCATGGGACATGGGACCCATCCCTTTCCTTATAAATAAGGAACAAATGCTTTCTAAACCTAAACCTTTTGGTTTCTCCAACACTTGGGACCTCTCTGGAGGAAAGCTAGGAACCCAAGGCAGGCTCCAGGTCAATTCTTCCCTGGATGAATGAACCCCAGGCTTCCCTTGAAAGAAGCCCTTGACTACAGGAGGTACCAGTGTGCTTGGCCAATGGGCAGGTGCCACTAGGAGTTTTCTTTCTTCCAGGCTGTGGATCCAGACACAGGACCCTGGGGCAAAGTCAAATACTCCATCTATGGGACTGGGGCAGACCTGTAAGTAGATCCATAGCCCCAGATAGAGTCTCTGACAGGAATTTGAGAGGCTTTGACTGAAGGAAGTCTTTGCTAATGGGCAGGAAGGATTTGAAAGGGATAGGGGCCTAGGTTGGGGGATAAGCATCTCCAGGGTTCAAGGTGGGAAGAAGGCAAGGAGTGAAGGAAAGCAGTCTGAGCCGAGGTATAGGGAATACACACAGTGTGGTAACAGAGAGAAGGTTATGGTTACAGCCTGGAGGCAGGGCCCATGGCTTCAGGAGCCAGGCAAGTAAGACTGGGCTGGGGAGCAAGCAGGCGAAGGCAGCAGAGTTAAAGGCTGCAATTTGGGTTGTTAAGCTCCATAGAAATAGAGAGATGAGTCAATGGGTGGATCTGTCTCCCAGACTGCAAGGATGGAAAAGGAGCAGCAGGTGGGATGCCTTAGAGAAGCTGAATGATACCTCACTGCTGTTTCTGGAGGCAGCTCATCATTGCAGGCTTGTGCATGTGTGCATGAATCCATGTGTGTAAGGGGAATGCATGCATGTGTGCACAAGTGTCTGAGCTCTCTGTGCTTGGCAGGTTTCTGATCCACCCATCCACTGGGCTTATCTACACTCAGCCCTGGGCCAACCTGGATGCTGAGGCCACTGCTAGGTACAACTTTTATGTGAAGGCAGAGGACATGGAGGGAAAGTACAGCCTGGCTGAGGTATTTGTCAATCTGCTGGATGTTAATGATCACTATCCCCAATTTGGAAAGAGCATCCAAGAGAAGACAATGGTGCTGGGGACTCCATTGAAAATTGAGGTGAGTTTTGGAGGCAGCTGATCTGTCCTGAAAGCTTGTTTCCTGCAACTGTGAGAGGCCCTGGGCATAAGAATTTAGTCTAAAATAAAATGCATTAGACTCCCACCAGTGGCAATAGACTACAAGGTACTTTATATAACCTCATCTCCACCCCGACACAGAAAATTCCTCTGAGAAAGAATACGTTACAAATGAAAACTGAATCTGCCTGCCTTCAAAGCAATGCTTTTCTCACTATGTATGACCTCTGTAATCCAACAGACTTGACTTTGAATCCCAGCTCCCCTCCATTCCACCTCGACCCTTAGAGAAGTCACTTAGCACCCAAGTTTTTATTTTTCCATCCATAATATGGATTTACCAATACCTACTTCCTAGACTAACTCTGAGAATATAATCAAATAATATACATGTAAGGCCTAACTTGGGCCCTGGTTTATAGTAGGGCACACAGTCTTCTTTCCCAACTCAGTCCACTCCAGGTAGGATCAGAAACATTTCCCATCAACACAGCAAGTCTCATATGACATGCTGATTTACCCATTGTGCACAAGTGTCTTCCCCCATGCCCACCTCTATCTGCTCCACCATGTTGACAGGCTACAGACCAGGATGCAGAGGAACCCAACAACCTAGTGGACTATTCCATCACCCATGCTGAACCAGCCAATGTGTTTGACATCGATGCACACACAGGGGAGATCCGGCTCAAGAACTCCATCAACTCTCTAGATGCCCTACACAATATCACACTCAGTAGGGACTACAGATGGTCCCTCGAGGTCCAGGCTAAAGACCGAGGCTCCCCATCCTTCAGCACCACAGCCTTACTCAAGATTGACATCACAGACACTGAGGTAGGTACAAAGGTATGGTTGGCGGAGTGGGCAGAGGGCCAGCCCAGACCTCTCTGCAACATGGACAAGGGAGAGAAGAACCATGTCCTTGACTTCTTCTAAAATATGTTCAGTGCTATCAAGGGCTTTTTGTACCATCCAACTTAGGAACCAAGTTGAAATTCTAGTTTCAATACTTATTAATGGTGTGACTTAAGGCTTTGCTAAGCCTCTATTACCTTTCCTGCAAAATAGGAATAATGATGCCCCTTCACATGGGTGTTGAAAGATAGAATTAAAACATCAAATGTAGTTATTTGTTTAGTGTCTGGCAGAAGGTTATTACTTAAGGAGTTTCTGATAATGTTGGCTTAATGGATCTCCCTCCACACGCAAAGGCAAGCAATATCCTACTCTCTAAGGACAGAGTCCAGCAAAGCAGGACTTGAATCTAAAAAAGTTATTTGCATCATGCTCTGCCTGAGTGTGTTGTTCTACAGGATGATTTGCACCATCCTCTTTCTGTGTGCATTTTTTTTAATATAAAGAAGCCCAGAATGCTTATCTGAAAGGGGTACCTGATGGCAAAGTGTTTAAAACCTCTCAGGCTTAAGGAAGCTCACACCTCTGCTCTGTCCTCTGGGGATTAAGAGGGAACGGTTGAATGCAGGGGATGGCTCTTTCTTCCAGACGCTGTCCCAAGATTCCATGTCTGCCTTCCTGATTCAGACCAAGGACAATCCCATGAAGGCTATGGGTGTGCTGGCCGGCATCATGGCCATTGTTGTGGCCATAACTGTTCTCATCTCTACTGCCACCTTCTGGCGCAACAAGAAGTCCAACAAGGTCCTGCCTGTGCGTCGTGTGCTCCGAAGACGGCCCAGTCCTGCACCCCGCACAGTCCGCATTGAATGGCTCAAATTCAGGAAGGCCAAGGCTGCTACAAAGTTCATTCTCAAAGAGGATCTTCCCAATGAGAACTTCAACAACAGCAGTGCAGGAAGCTCACTGCCCCCAAGAGCTCCAGCTCTCCCACCACCCCCCAGAATGGCACCCAGTATGGCTGCCCACTGGACAGTGCCTACAGTTTCTGGATCCATCACCCCTCAGCAACCCCAAAAGTCACCCAAACCCAAGGCCTTGGGAAGCCCTGTCCAGTCTACTTTGGTCTCTGAGCTCAAGCAAAAGTTTGAGAAGAAGAATATAGACAACAAGGCATACTTCTAGAGTATGTCTGTGGCCCCTTTCTTTCCTTCCCCCCAAAACAGGCCACCCTACTGCTCCCTACCCTCTGCTCTTCAAGGTCACCCCTGTTTTGTACAATGATGTAGCCCCCATATACAGGACTGTACACAGGGATTTCTTGGGCTATGGATTGCAATTAGTAAAATCATCCCATTACCCAAATCTTTGACACAGTTACAATATTTAACCATTCTTCAGAGGCTAGGAAGTAACAACATCCATGTTATGCACCTTGTACTCAGCAAACCCAACTTCACAGTTGCTTAAGTGCCACTGATATTTCATCATCCGTAGTCAAGGAACAGGGCCCTGGTCACATGTGACAAAGCCAACAAGAATCTGGACTCTAAAACCTACACCTAAGAGCAGGTACAGGAATTGGAGGTAAGCCATGGAAGAGCAAACGTAGACAAGAGGAGGGCCAAGATGTTCTAAAAACTCATGCTGACTGCAGGGCTATGCCTGAAGCCATTGGAACAATGGAGTTTGGCTTCTGGGTGAGATATCCAGCCTCTGCTATGCCCAGGAACACAGAGGTATAAGATGGCTTTGCCAAGAGTGAGGACAGATGATGTCACCAGCTAGGACTGTTCTGAACCCAGAAAATGGGGCCACAGTGATCTAGAAGCAACTGGAAGAGTGTCAATGCCCCTCTCTGAGGAACTGCTCCCTGTCCAAGGAACTGCTCCCTGTCTTGAAGAAATAGTACAGGGTGGTAGGCAGATATCAGGGAAACTGATCTGGGGAGACCCGTTTTTATCCAGATCGTCTGCTCATATCATGTAACCTTAGGCAAACTGTTCAAAATTCCTGATCACCTTCTTCCTTGTCTGAAAAATGAAGAACTTATGTTCAAGAAATTAGTCGTGCTGAGGGCTTTAATCAAGTGCAAAGGGACAGGAATGCAAAGTATTTTTCTATAGGCCAGTTCTCTGAGTGCAGTTCTTCCAGAAAGTATTAGAGCCTCATAGCTACTCTGCTGAGTGTCCCCAGAAGGTGCTTAGCTGGATTTGGGGACAGACACTGGTCCCAGACAGCCAGAGTCTAAGGATGGCTTTGTCCTGACTCACATACTTCCCTTCCATTCTCTTCTCACCTCATACTACTGTCAGAGAGCACCAGAGCTGGGCAGCAACATTCAGTCCAAGCCTCTGTTTTGCCTGAGATAAAAGAAATGCATTTCCAAGAGAGGAGCAATTGGCCCAATGCCACACAGTGAGTTGGAAGCAGAGATCTGGTCTCAGGGCTTCTGGTCCTCGGCATTGTCCTCTAGCTGTAGCACACCTTGTCAGTGTGTGACAGTTTCTCCAAGGAGAGACATCTTGCAAGGTCACTCTGGTTAATACATAGAGGTTCTGCTCTGCTTTAAGCAGCCTTCTAGAAGGAAATCTAGACATGAACACAGAGAAAGAAAAGCCCAATCATTTTTTGTATTTTGTTCAACTAGCTAATAAGCCCTCTAGAATACATTGGTGATTTTTTGTGAACAGGTTGAACGCACATGTGGTTTTCTTGATGTCCAAGTCAGTGTTTTGGGATGTTACCCAGATGTGCCAGTGTGCAGAGTCCTTGTCAGGGTGTCGGCAGTTCCCAACCTGGCAGTATTAAGGGGTGAGCTCTAGCATGCCAGGAACCAATTGGTATTTTCCGGTTCATGTTTCAAGAGAGGGCTGGGCTGGATAAGGTTTGCCCTCCACAGGGAATACAGAATCCTTACAACATGCATGCAATCAACCTCTTTTGTAAATGCTAAATAAAATCTATTAACCAAAGGGCAAGCCGATTTCCTGCTCCCTACTTACATTTGTGTTTTCTGACTTGTGGAGATCAGTCTTCCTGACCCATGGCTCCTTTGGCAGGTGTCTTTCTCCCTAACTCCCAGATGTTACTTTTTTAGAGGCTGCAAAATTTTGATCAAATCACCTGCCTGCACTTCAAACAGCAGCACATTTGCAGACTTGTCTACCTAACCTTGACCCATCCTGGACTTGGATGGGGCTTTATTCCCAAGCAGAACAACCCCAGGCAGGACTGTTCAGGTAGGAAGGGGTCTGGAGCAAGAACTAATTACCCCAGTGAAACCCAGCAGAAGCAGGAGTTGGGAAACTTGGCATGGACCTGAGAACAGAAGAAGCAGTGTTCTCTCTGGAACTGTGGTTGTGAGCACTGATGGCTGGAATCTCAGGCCAGCTTATGGGCCTTGAGAGAAGGTTGGGCCCCTGTACAAGCCTAGGAGCTTGAACCAAAGCAGAGCCAGTCTTAGCAATTGACCATGGAAGGGAAAGGACCTCGTAGCCAGCACAAACCAAAGAGACCAGAAAATGTAATCAGCACTGGAAGAGACATGGCCAGTGGGGTAGAATCAGCCAAGTCCTGCTTCATTAGGGAATGGCAGAGTAAGGGGCTTCCTGTTCCATCACACTGGGACAGGTCCAAACCTACATGGTGGCACAATGTTAGACCTCCATGTAAGGAGTTGGGAGACAGGAACTGCAGCTGGGCATGGCCTCTCCTTCCTGGGCCCCGAGAATGGAGAATTAGCCATGGACAATCAATAGTTGTGACTCAAAGAGATCTTCAGTCATTTTTTCCTTCCCTGTGGCTGAGCTCAGACTTTCTAATCATATGAAATAATGAAGTGATTTTATAGCTTGGGAGCCCTAGATCTGAATTCAAGTTTTATCATTTATGTGTGACTTTGGCAAGAAACCAAGGCATTCTGGGCCTCATCGATTCAGGGTGTGAAGACTTGCTGCTGTGAAAATGACAGGAACTAATATATGCAAAACACTTAGAGCTGGCTTTGTAGCTACAGATAGGAGCTCAGTAGGCAATTGTTACTTAGGTACAAGAGGGTATGTGAAGATGATTGGCCCACATATAAGAGCATATGTCCAGGAGGAAAGAACCCTCTCAAGCAGTCTCACCCTAGGATATTCCCACCTACTGATGGTCCTGGTTTCTTTTGTACTTGGAGAAGAGAGGAGAACAGATAGAAGGAAATAGAGAAGGCTTGGCACCATAGCATCTGTGACCTGCAAAGCCTTTAGCCTGGGTTTGGGCATCTTCCCCACAAGGGAGTAAGGAATACATGAGATATCCCCAAGAGAACCGGTGAGACCCTGTCCTGACAGCTCTGCCTCAGAGCACAACTGAGGAAATGTGGTAAGAGCTGGGGAGGAACTCACATCTCCTGCTTCAGATACTGGCTCTTTGAGCAATGGATTTTTTTTTTTTTTTTGGCAGTACTGGGGTTTGACTCAGGATCTCATGCTTGCTAGACAGCCACTCCACCAGCCCTGTTCTGTGTTGGATTTTTTTCGAGATAGGGTCTCACTATTTCCCCAGGCAGGTTTCAAACCATAATCCTCCTGACCCCTGTCTCCCAAGTAGCTAGGATTACAGGCGTGAGTCACAGGCACCTGGCTCTTTGTTGTTTCATTGTTGAGACGGCGTCTTGTTATGCTGCCTGGGTTGGTCTTGAGCTCATGAGCTCAAGTGATCCTCCTGCTTCAGCCTGAGTAACTGAGACCATAGGCATATGCTACTATGCCTAGCACAATGGAAGCTTTGAGAGAATCCAGGGCCAGTGTGGCACCTGTTGGTAAGTGGTGAGCTTGTCTGGTGATTATCAAGGGCCCAGGCCATGGAAAGATGGACAGGGATAATAAAGAAGATGATTCATGAGGACCAAGACAGGATGAGTGGACATAGGGAGGTCTCCATGGAAGACTCACAAAAAACTAAGGGGGAAGAGATCCTCCAAATGGCCTAATTTCCAGAATGAAGTAGTTATGGTTTCAGCTACCACACTTTGATTAATAGAGTGTTGGGGATATCTGTGTGACATTATGAAATCATGCAAATGCATCTCATTGGCTAATGAAGTTCAGTTGCTTGTTATTACTCAATAATTAATGCAGTCATTCCAGTGCTGACACGTGTTGTGAGTCTATCATCTATGCTGGACCTTCTCTAGGTGTCAGGTAGACAGACTTTAAAAGAAAGAAGAAAAGAAGGCTGGGGGTATGGTTCAAGAGGTAATGCACTTGCCTAAAAATTGCAAGGCCCTGAGTTCAAACCCCAGTGTCACCCCCCAAAAAATTTCTTAAATAAAACCATCATAAATCCAGGATAATTTCTAATATAAATCTTTAGGATTTTTTCAAGGGAAATCCCAAGGGTTTTAAAAGGCCTCGGATTCTGAGAAATCCTCCTGACCACATTTTCCTCCCTAAATTTCCATATTTAGAGGAACAGTGAACACTGCCCTGCTCCCTACTCTTACTGCTAGGCTTGCTCCTCTTCCACAGCCCTTCCTCCCTTCTTCCCCTCTCTATCCCATGCCTATCACCAACCTCCTTCACAATTTCCACTCCCACTTTATGGTGGCACCAGGCCACTTTGTGATAGCTATACCCATACATCTGCTCCCTTTATCCTATGGAAGGAAATGCAGAGAGGCCTCTAGAAGTATAATTCTCATGCACTGTAACCACTTGTCTTCAAATATTTACCACAGGAAATTCCTCACAAAAAAATACTGTATTACATACATTTGTGTGTTGTTATACATATGTGCACATCTAAATATATGTACATATAATTTTAAAATATATGTTCTTTAGAATGATAATAACTTTATGATTATGTTTTTTAAAACTTCTTCATCTGTAAGAGATCAAAGTAAAATATTTATAGGTAAATTGGTGAAAGGCTTTGTGCTTTCTTTAAAATACAAAAAAAGTTGAGGGCAAGGACCAGATGAATAAGACTGGAAAATGTTAGAATTTGCTAAAGCTGACAGAAGAGAAGGAATGTGATTCTCTCTATCTTAGGTATGACTGGAAATTTCATTAAAAAGGTTTTTCTTCTAGTGCCTAGGAGAAAATAAATAAGAACCCAAAGGAATGAGGTAACAACTGGCCTGAATATGAGTGCTGTCTTCAATTTAAAATTTTTATTTCCACCAATATTATCAACAAGTCCTGATATTCAGTGAGCACAGTGACCACAGTGAGGAAGGTCAACCTCCGCCCCCATTGAGAAAATGATGGAATTAGTGGGATCGAGTGGTGGCTTGCTGCCTGCCAGATGGGTGATGTTGAACAAGTAATTGAATTTTCACAGCTTAAGTTTCTTCTACTATAAAAGGAGTATTTTTGCCTTCCTTTAAAGGATAATATATGTGAAATGTTACACACAAATGTTACATGTAAACATGATCAGTTTGTTAGGGCAAAGCTCCATTAGCCTTAGCTCCATGAAGTTAAGAACTGTGTCCCTTTTCACTGTTGAAACCCCTCTGTCAGGTTCTATATCTGGAATACAGTAGTACAATGAGTACTTGTTGAATAAATGGATGAAGCCAAGTTGAGCTGCCATGGAGGGTTAGTTGGAGGCCACACCGTTTCTACCTCATGGCCTGGGTTATTGGATGCTATTTTAATTTTCTCTCTTCTCATCCCCCTCCATGACTCTGTGCCCTTCACCATCCTCACAGACAGCTGGATGATCTCTAAAGGTGCTTTCCTTGCATTGTGGGACTGCCCAGGGACACCTGGGAGCTTTCCTGTGATGAGGACAGCAGTGCAGGCCCCACTCACTGTAGCTGCATGGACCCTGGGCTGCCCAGACATAAGCACCCACAGGCACTGCCAGGAGCACAGCACAGAGGACCACTGTGACATGCAGGAGGCGTTCGCGACCATCCAACCCACTACTGTCTCTGCCTGTCACAAAAACCACACACTGGCCCTGGTGCGGAGATTGTCTGCCTAGGCTGAGACATGCCTCATATTTTGTGCTAGGCAGGAGATCATCCACAGCATATGTATTGATTCCTGGGCCAATGTGGACCACCTCCTTCCTGAGGGCTTCCTCAGATGCAATGTAGAGGGTGAACCACTGCTCCTCAGGGGTGTTGGCTACTGCAAGCCACTCCAGCAAGATCCCACGTACTGTCTGCTTGACCACCCGCAGGTCAACATAGGCATTACCCTCCAAGGAGACGGAAAGAGAATTGGGTGCAGGCAGGGCCTGGATAGGCTGGACGTGGAGGGAGATGATAAGGGTGTTCCTACCAATAGAATTGGAGGCCATGCAGGTGTAATTACCGCTGTCTACGAGGTGAGCAGTAGGGATGACAAGCTGAGATAGAACAGCATCTTCTGCGGTAGAAGAGGTCAACACTGGATGGAAAGAAGAGCAAAACGGTTCTGTGCATTTCTCTGATAAGCATTTGGAAAGTCCCATCAATGACAGCTTGTGTCAAAAAGTGATGATAATGATTTATTAAACATGTATTTGGTGCCAGGTGTTTTCTTCCCAGAAACCCTGTAAGGTAAGTATGCAATTTTTATATAAGATGTTGAAGATTAGAACAATCCTTCACCTTTCCCACAGTGAGAGTTGTTTGGAAACAGCACTTGATCTGGAACCTGGTTCTTCTGACCATAAATACCACAGTCTTTCAACATCTGTAGCTGCTCCCACCAAACACCTTGGTCTTGCTGAGCCTAACACCATGACTTTCAGGAGATTTCTCACAATTGTGTGAATGAGTGATATTGTGAGCCCCAAGAAGGCTTTCTTACCACCTGAATGTGTAGTACCTCAGACCCTAGAGCCAAATTTATGGGTTCCTTTATCTTACTAAATACATAGTCCTGGAAAGGTGCCTAAATTCTCTTGGGATGATAGTAGCATTCACCCCACTAGTTTGATAGCAAGTGTTCATGAAGTCTGAACTGTTATTATTTCTGGGAGACTATATATAACATTATGCTAAGAGTGATTATATAACATCACAAAGACAACCTCTAGATGCATTTCCTGGTCTTCAGAGACTGTATCTCTCCTCCATGGGCATTTAATCTGCAGCCAACAAGGTATGATCAAAATGATGGGAAGAAATGAAAAATTCAATTCACTGGGTATTTTTAACCATCTGGATGTTTGTCACCAAGTATGTGGGTGACTAGATGCATTTCCCAAATTTGACCATAATATTTTAAGTTTTCTTGTAAACAGAGGAAGATGCAGGAATCTACAAATGTCCTTCCATGTTCAAGATACTCCTGGAGAGGCCATGCCTGTCTTTGTGAAATTCCCAACACTACAAGAGTTTCCAGTTGAGGTGTGAAAAGAGATCACAGAGTTCCAGGAAAGAAGCAGGTTTGGACCCCAGTTCTGGGGTCCATAGAGGTCACTTCCTTTCCCAAAGCTCTAGGAGCATAGTTTCAAGGTAATAAGGTCTGATTGGAAGTGAAAGTTCAGTCAATATATTTGACTTCCCATTCTTTTCAGATGGTAAGAATTAACTGGGATCAAAGGAGTGAGGGGATGAGGAACACTTGCTAAAATATATATCCTTAGCCCTGAACTCTGAATTCCAGTCTCCAGAGCAGGGCTCTGAGGTCTTATTTTAAATAAGCACCCAAGTAATTCTGCTCAGACAAGTTTAGGAAATAAATAATAGATACTCTCTAGAATTAACTCACTATAGCGTTTCTCACCTAGAAGGCTCTCAAAGAAAATATTTTGTTCATATACAATTCTATAGCATTTCTATAATATGTTAAATCAACTCTAGTATATGTATTTATATATGTATATATGTCCTAGAGAGATCTGTGTACAACCATTTAAAGCAATGCTAATAGTGGAACATTATCTTGGAATCTTGTCTGTTCTGGGGTGTTAATTCATGCCCATGCCAATCTTACCTGCATCCATCCTTTATGACAGACACAGTTTAGTACCTCCCAAATGAGGTAGGATTGCTATAGACCTCTGCCTTCCCCTCAGGTATGCTGAGAGGGCACATGCGGCTTACCATCAAATTCTCTCCATGTGCTGAGGGGATACATCCATGCAATGGTTGGTGAGGGACTGGCCTGTGACAAGCATCGCAGAGTCACCTTCTGTCCTACCTGGATGGTGACATTGACACTGGGTGTTGAGATCTGTGGTTTCATGCAAGTCCTGAGCTCAATCTCATGAAAAAGCTTCCCAGCCTTGGAGGAAGGGCTCTGGCATACCAGGTAGGAATTCACCAGGATGACTGGGAAGGTAATGGACTTGACAAACTGGACAAGCCCTCCAAGACGGCAGTCACATACCCAAGGGTTGTTGTGCAGTGCCAGCACCATGCTGGAGAGCACCTCAGCCCCACAGCCAGGCTGCTGGCATTTTTGGTAGGCCAGCCAGTTCAAGAAGACACTCTTGGATACAACTGTAAGCCTATTGGAGGATAAGTCAAGGTAGGTCAGTTTAGCCAGGAATTGAAGAGCCAGCTCAGGAAGTATGTCAATCCTGTTGTGTCTGAGATCCAAAACCCTCAGGAAAGGGGTGGCCCGGAATGCTGTCCATGGTACTGAACAGAGTTTGTTTCCCTCCAGTCTCAGCTCTCTTAGTTTTGGCACATGGTCCAGTGCTCCTGGGTGGATCACAGTGACATTGTTAAAGTTGAGCCAAAGGTATTCCAAGGTGCTCATGTTGATGAAAGATCCTCGGGGAAGTTCAAATAGGGGTGAGTTTTCAATTCTCACTTGCTTGAGCTCTTCAGGAAGGTTCCCTGGAAGTTTTCCCAAAGGGACAGACATGCACTGCAGAGTCCTGTACAAAAAACCAGAAAAGCTTTAAGATGAACATTAGGGAACTTGGATGTGATATCAGGTGAATCCTGGCATTAGATATGTGAGTTAGATGAAATAGGAGACCTGTTTTGGTAAAAATTCTCAGTTCACCAAAGTCCAGCACTAACTAAAATGAGTCTCTTGGAGATTTATCTGATTTCCTGCCAATTCTAGGCCTGTGTATGCCTATATCAGCCCTAAAGAAAGCCCATTCCCTGTAGCCCTCTGTTATCCTGGTAGCATAGCGCACCTGCCAACATTCTCCTCCGAGCAGGTACATCCTGGCAGGCAGAAAGCCTGAGCTGCGTGTATATCCAAAAAGACAAGAACTGGTAATAAATCATGAAAAACTAAAGCCATATTTCTCTGTAAGAGGCTACTTTGTGTGTTTTGCATAGGTATAGTCCCAGTTTCCTAGTGACAAATCCTATTACTGGTAATCCGTGGTGATGTAGGTCAGCACATTATGAACAAAGACCCTGGATTCTCTGAGGTCTGCTATGGCTCAGACCATAGACTCTGGCAGAACCCATGCACAGGGAACTATGTCTCTTAACTACAGTCAGAAAAAGAACATTTTTCTGGTTCTTGAGTCTGAAAGGTGAACTCTAAGTCAGATACTCAGTTCTATCCTGGTTCTACCTTCCTTCAACCTCTTACAAAGAAGTCTGAGATAAACAGGTAACACTATTCTGAGCACCACAGTTCATGAAATTTGACCGGAATCCAGTTAATAGTTCATAGTTCTCAAATGATTTCTGAAACACAAAATTCCTAACCATTTTCTTGAAGTGACAGGAGATGAGTAACAAAGTAATTCTGTGATCATTCCTATCACTTGTTCTCTCCCCAACACCTTTGGTGATGTAATTAGACACACCAAAACAACTGCAACTGCAGCCTGGATGGCCAGACTCAGAGAAGCACCAGTGGTGCAGTTTCAAACACAGAATGACATTTTCTTATAAAACCAAGGCTTTGGGTGCCAGGGATGTAGAGCAGTGTTAGACCTTTTCCTTTAGTTTTCCTAAGTGCTATGTTTTTCACATCATAAAATCAAATACCTACACTTTTAAGTGGTATGTATGATATGATATTGCTCTGCCACTCTTCAACCATTCAGCAAATATTTTTTGGTCATCTTCTCTCAGCCACATACCTGCTAGGTGCAAGGAATGAAGTGGCAAGCAAATTGTCATATACCTTGTCCCATAAAGTCTTCTCTCTTGCTCGTGTTCCTGAATTTTGAGGCTGGGGGAAATGTCATTTAACCTCCATGGGTCTCACTTTCTTCTCTAGTGAGAATATTAGTAAATAACTCACAGTGCTTCTAGGGAATTTTCAGATTATTTAAAATAAAGCACCTAGCATACAATAGATGTACAGTAATTTACCTCCTGTAGCAACAGAATCTTAAAGGACAAAAATACCAACTTCTCTATTAGCTGGTGCACTTCAGATGAATATTGAAATTCCATGGATTCTTGTAAGACTCATGACATACCTTATACCCTACAAAAGTCTTCAGTGAAAAAAAATCCGCTTAGTAGTTAACCAGTAAAGGGAAAATGGGTCACAAACTAAGCTGATTACAATCCAGGATTTCCACTCATGTCAGATATATTTGCTGGAGTTCCCAGGCAGCCTAACTTTACAATCTGGGTACATCTTACAGATCCTCTCCAGGTAAAAATCAAAAACAAGGAGTGTGCTACAGGCACAAAGTTGTGGCAGATGTGGAGACTGTTGTCTTGACCATCTTTCAAGAGATAAGTAGATGCTTAGCTGTCAGGAGTGCTTGCACAGGCTCATGCCCTTCCCAAAGCAGCCCACACCAAGTGACAGGTGGTGAAGGCATCAGAGCCTAGTCATTGTGGCCAACGGGTTCAACTCTGATGAGCAATTTTTGCTCCAGAGTCATCTGACAGGTTTGCCAACGCTTCATCAACCTTGCTTCATGAAATAGTTTCTGCTGGGTATTGAGGGGGGAGGAGGGGGGGCGGAGTGGGTGGTAAGGGAGGGGGTGGGGGCTGGGGGGAGAAATGACCCAAGCCTTGTATGCACATATGAATAATAAAATAAATAAATAAATAAAAACAAAAAAAAGCTTGCTTCATGGAAATACATAACTATGGGTATGCAAAACCGCTAGTGAATAACTTTCTCTCCTCTTAACACCAAAAATAAAATCTCAAAGAATCTTCTTGTTCTCCTATGATTCCATCTCTGCTCATTCCATGCTAACCTTTTCACATATTCCAGAAGTTGGCTACAAGTTGATGAAGAACACCCACTGGCATGCCGTCTCTGGAATCATCTAGACCACTTCTTCTCTTCCCCTCCTCTCTGGACTGCCTCACCTTTTGGTTTCCTTATTTAGCATAGGGGTGTAGGGAGCAGCTATGGTAGGAGTCAGGGAAAGGGACGAGGACAATTAATGCTAGTTGGGGTCATGTAATTTAGGTAAAATAACTTGTGGCTAAATGTTACTAAACTAAAGAGACCTTAACAATAAAGGGAGTATTGATTCTATTTCAACCCAATCTGCAGGATGCTTTTAGGAATTTGTCTCTTAGAGCTCTCAGAAGAAATCATCATGGGAGACAAATTACTCTGTGCTTATGAAATAGATATTAATGGCTTCTGGGAGGAAGCCCCTTAGCTTACCTTAATAGACTCTTGATAAGAGAATATCCTATCAGTTCAATCAGAAAATGATACTCATTTGCCAATATTAGCAAAACTTTCATGTAGCCCAGATAGGGAACTGGACAACCTATCAGAGAACACACTGCCACTCCTTTTTCTCAAGCTAGAGTTCTTTCCTACTCTGTCCATCTGTGATCAACCATATCTGAGATGGTCCTTTTTCCATCCATACTCTTTGTGCCTGTGGTAGGCACATAAAAGATCACATTTCCAATTCCCTTTGGTTTTTTGTTTGTTTTTTGCAATATTGGGGTTTGAACTCAGGGTCTACACCTTGAGCCACACCACCTGCCCTTTTTTGTGATGGGTTTTTTTCAAAATAGAGTCTGGGGAACTATCTTGGGCTGGCTATCAAAGCCACCTGGGCTGGCTTTGAACTGTGATCCTCCTGATCTCTGCCTCTTGAGTAGCTAGGATTATAGGTGTGAGCCACCAGCACCCAGTTTCAACCCCCTTTGAAATACATGAGCCATGTGACTCATCTTATACATAATGAAATGTTATAGGAAATGATGTTTGAAAACTCCCTACATCATTCTCTAGTTTCTTTTTTTCCTTGCTGGGGCAACTACTGATACTCAGAGAGTGGAGCCACTGTTAGCCTGGTCCTCAAGTAAATAAATGAAGCAGAGAGCTCCCTTCATACACATTTTCCACTCCCTTGAGTAGCTTCTGTAAAATTAGGTGTTTAGCCACTGATATTTGGGGTTCTCTACCACGCCTAACCTATCCTGCCTACAATGCTCTTGCAAATAAATAAAATATACTCGTGCTTGCAAATTGATGCACGTGTTCACTAGATTATATGATAATTGAAAAACAAAAATTTCTGTTCCAGTCCTCTGAACAAACTATCAGTGGGTCCCTTGATTGATAGCCTAGTTTGATAGCCCACATCTACTTTCCGGAACACATTTTCTGTTATTTGCCTTTTTGTACCCTGCAACTTAGACAATGCAAGTGAAAATAAATAACTTTGGATATACCTTCCACTGTAATCAGGAAAAGACATGATGGAAATGCCACAATTCCAATCAACCTTTAAACTAGGCTTCCAAGGGTCACCACGCCATAGGGTCACCATAGTCCAGACAGGGAGACCTGCAATTCATTTTCCAAGATACTCAGAGGTAATAGATATTCAGGGAGTGATTCATACTAACTAGACACCATTTGTATTCTACCATGGTATGTTTTTGAATGACGTAAATACTCTTGAGCACAATCAAGGAAGACAGAACACTAATGGAAGGGTGAATGATGTGTGTGTGGGCTAGCCATCTTGGAGACAATGACCATCCACACCATGAGATAGGCCCTACTGAAACACTGAAAAGTGTGAACCTTCTCTTCCTTCTTTTCCTCCTCCTCTCTCTCTCTTCCTCTCTCGCTCTCTCTCTCCCCCTGCTCTCCCATTTTCCCTCAGTCTTCTCATTCTCTCTTTCACAATCAATATTGGATATACTAACAAACTTTTGCTTACAAGTTCCTGATTTTTATTCAAACTTCAATAAAACTGGCTATGCGTTAAGTGTCTTTGGGTCAGTAATTGTTCAATCTTGATTGACTCAATCATTTAAAGAAAACATCTTGATTATTTCAACAAGTGGCTGTTACCATCTGTTGCACTTATATTTGTCCATCACTCTCCTGTATCAAAAAATCAGAAGCAAGTCTCAAGACAGAAATATATAAATAATATATAAATATGTATAGTTATAATTATATATAAATGTTTATATATATTGATAATGGGTTAGCAAACTACAGCTTATGGGTCAAATCCAGCTTGTCATCTTTTTTGTAAATAACATTTTATTGACTCATATACATGTCCATTAATTCACGTATCATCTATGGATGAATTTACATTCCATCAGTAGAGTGGAACAGTAGTGACACAGCTTACAACATTTTACAGAAAAATTTTGTTGGCCCCTTATGTAGATAGTGTCTTTGTCATTGTCCAACCAAATAGTTTCTCTTACCAACAACAGTGGCCACAAGACATAATCAAATGCTCCCTCCAGGCTATGGCAAAAAAAAAATCCAATTTTGCTTATGTGCACAGGTCTACTTAATTATTCTGATACCAGATTTCAGTCCTCCAAAAAGTTCATTTTTCATAGCAAATCTGCTGTGGACCACATTGCAGAGATCAATACTAAATAAAGACTTTCAGCCTGGCCAGAAAGTTGTCAGACCAGAATTCAAAAAGATAATCTGTCATTCCTCCATATAAATCATTCAACACTTTGGTTCTCAGTTTTCTCATCTGTAAGATTAAAAAGCCCAACTTCCATAGTGGGTGGTCATGAGCATCAAATGTGAGAAAACTGGCAGAAATATTTTGTGAGGTCTTTAAACATGAGGGAGATTTATATCTAGTAAATGTTGACATGACATCGAGTCTCTTGCATGTTACTAACAGAATAATTCTTTCGGATCTCTTGCTGCCCCAAATGTCCTCAGTTGATACCCAAAACACTTGATACCAGGTACCGTGGATGTCCCTTCACTAGAGCTTAGCTCTGTAGAAAAGGAGTAAATGGAGCCTTCATGTTATTAGAAACATTCACTTTCTTCTGGGCACAGAGACAACATCTCAATGGTTTCTCAGCTTTAGGCAAAACTGAACAAGAATCCTCTAAAGTGGCCTGTTGACTGGCAAGGAAGGCTCTAAGACATTCTCAGAAACCCAGGTAAGTTTCAGCAAGAATCACAAAAGCAGTTACATGGAGCAAAGGAGAGCTGGGTGCCAGGCAGCACTGAGTGGGACAGTGCCTTCTGTCACAGAAGGTGTCTCAGCTCTCTCTAGCCTGGCATGCAGAGAATGAATGAGAGTGGGCTCTTGGGCATCATCCAAATCTGTGGAATTTATTGAAAAATGAAATGATTAGCTCTAGGCAGAATAGCATCCAGAGAATAAATATTAGAATTCAGTGAGGGCACTGTGTGGATGAGCAATGTGTGTGCATGTCTACAAATACAGCTAATGTACAGAGAGACTCTATGTGTGTCAAAAGTTGGCATAAATGTAATCAAGATGCAGTGCAGGAGGGTGGTAAGGACTATTGCCAGTGGAGCCCAACTTCCTGGTCCAAATTCCAGAACAACATAGCAAATCCGATTACTGTTCAGCAAATATTTCCTGCCCCATCCTCACTTACATAAGGAGCAGTGTCCTTACTTACTCTGTTAAAATTGGGTTCGGCCATGATACTTTTTGGCAGACAGAATATGAGCAAATATGGCAGTGTGCCAAATTCAAACTAAGATCATACATGATGTGACATGATTTTGATTATTCTTTAGATGTCATCTGACTTCACCATGAGAGAAGCCTGCCCCACTTAGCCATTGTTACTATCCAACACAGGCTTCAAATGAGACACACAGGGCAGACCCACCCCACTCAACCTGCAGACCTATGAGTGTGAAAAATAAGTGCCCATTGCTGCATAACATTGCGCTTTTACTTTTATCTGTTGCACAGCAAAAATTGACTGGTAACAAGCAACTTCCTTAACCTCCCTGTTTCTTTTCCAAGAAAATGGAGAGAATAGTGGTGCCTGCTCCCAAAGATTGTTGTAATGCATATAAAGCACTTAGAACACTTCCCGGTACACTGTAAGTACTTAATAAGTATTAGCTGTGGTCATGCAAAGTGTATGAGTAAACATGTGCCTGATTGATTAGAGTAGTTGAGCACATGGTCAGATGTCAGAGTGAGTGTGTGAGCTTGAAGAGGGAGAGTGGACCTGGCAGGTGCCGGAGGGGACCCGGCCTCAGCAGAAGTACTCATTAATGCGCCTACCGCCCCTGACCCCCAAGGCCTGAAAGTCCAGGCTGGAGCGGGCTGAGAGCAGTCTGTCGGCCTCACTGAGGCTGCTGCGGGACAGCTCTTCTGAACCATCCTCACTGTGGCGCAGCCTCTCCAGGTGGACATAAGCGCCTGCCGCCTCAGCAGAGCCCTGGGCTCGGCATTTGCGCCAACGCCGGCGGAGAGCCCCACAGCAGACCAGCAATGTGGGAGGCAGAGCGATGACGGCCGCAACGCTGATCACCACCATGTTGATGAGCCTCTGGGTGCCCTCGGCGTCCACTACCTCGTCGGTGGAGAAGATGACACACTGCTCCTTCCGCGGCACCAGGCCCCGCGCACAGACGCAGGCCACATATTTGGTCCTCGGCGCCAGCCCATCAATGGTGACGCTGGTTTTCCCAGGCTGCACCATCATCCGTCTCATGTCACGCTGCCCAAAGACTGCATAGAGGACACTGAAAGCAGTTGCATTCCCACTCTGAGGGGCCTTCCACAGCAAGGATACGCTGTGGTAAGTATCCCCCACCACCTTGAGAGATCTCACCATCTGTGCCTCCTGGGGTTCCTCTTGTTTGTCGGAGAACTCTTCTGGGGCACCCATCTGCAAGTGTTGGAGGATCAGTTCCTCTTTCATGCTGGGCACAGAAGACAGGGGCTTGGGAATATGGGGGACATGCCTGGCCACCAGCTTGTTGTTGTAAGCCGCAGCTTCAGCCCCCTTTCCTGTCCTTGCCAATAGTGCCCCTGGGATCCCACTGTGTTCTGTGGAAGTCTGGGGCTCAGTGATGATGAGGGAGATAAGAGTCTCTGAGACTCCCAGGAAGTTCTTGGCCTGGCAGATGTAGTCTCCAGAGTCAAGGTAAGACACCACAGGCAGGTCCAGCAGAGTCCAGCTGGAGCCATCGCTGGAGATTTCCTGGTGCACTAGAAGAAGAAGAAGCAGATGTGGGAGAATGAATAGGCCCATCTGCCTCAAGCTCCCTTCCTGGCTAAGTTCACAGCCTCTGGGTTGTACCACACACTGTACAGAATACCTTGTCATCCTGAGAAAAAACTGGCAGACATTCAACTTTCAAGCCATTTAAGGCCCAGCTCAATGGGTCATTCAAGGCCAGCCTCCTTGCCTTGAGAGCTGTATACCCTTGGCTTAACTAGTCAAGAAGATTACCTGGGCTCAAATTATGGTGAGTCCATGGTGCTCCAGGCTGAGGCTAAGCCTAAGAATAACTGCCTTCTAATTCTGAGATATTCAAAGTGTGTTCGTCAGGGCTCTGATATCCTGCAGAGGTGACTCCTTAGGGCCAGCAGACAGGTGCATTGGGGTAGGCATGTCAGAGGGTGAAGATGAGACAAAGGCCCAGCTGGAAGTACCCTGCCCACCTCTGTCCAATGCCTCTAGCGCTTCAATCAGAGCATTTTCCTTCTTTACAGAACCCACTATTCTTGAGCAGTAGTTACCAACCTAGTTGAAGGAGACACAGATGAAAGCTGGGGGCAATGTGAGGTTTTCTGCTTAGATGCTTAGGAATCCCAGCTTCTTCTTATATGAACTGTGTGATGTCGGCCAAGCATTTGCCTTCCAGAGTTCCCACTTAATTGTTTGTAAACTAAAGGTTTACTCAGGTTGCTCTTTAAAGTTCAATGGTTTTGAGGGTATAATTCACTTAGCACAATTATAGGCCCACATGAATGGGGGGGACAAACCAATCCAGGTTATAATACATACATACATGGAATACCTCAATGAAACTCCATGTATAGATATCTTAAACAAACAAAAAAGTCTTTTTTTTGAAATGGAGAACAGGAAGGTAAAACAGTTCCTATCTGGGAGTTGGTACCAGGGGCAGGGGGGGGAGCAGATATAAGGAAAGGGCATAGGAGGGTAAGTATGGTAGAAATATTATGTACTCATGTATGAAAATGGAAAAATGAGACCTGTTGAAACTATTCTGAGAATGGAGGAGGGGGAATAGAGGAGAATGATGGAGGAGGTGAATTTAACTAAGATATATTGTAAGCACTTTTGTCACCATGTACCCCTAGTACAAGAATAATTATAATAATAAAAAGAAAAAGAGCTCAACAGATGATAACTCTCATCATTAATTACTCTTGATTGTACTGACTTAACATTTACAACTGGGGAACTTGCTATAAATATTAAATATACTAAGAGAGTGTCTTTTACCAAAAAATCAGCTTTTTATTCCTTCCAAGATGGGCCCTGAGTCTCTAATACAGTGGCTGGTGGGACAGGACAAGTCGAGAGCCCTCCTCATTGTTCAAGCCACTTTCCCTATGCTCCACCTCTGGGCAGATCCTGTCCAACTCCATTCAGACAGATAGGAGCCCAGTCTGGCTTAAACTGCTTCCTCTGACACTGTCCCCTCCCTACTTGGCACACTGATCCACTCACCCCAGGCTGGGGGCTCAGTGCAGAAGTCCCTGTAGCTTACATACCCGTGCCATTGAGTGGGCACCCATTGGCTCTCCGCCAGCTCATCTCAGGCCCAGGGACACCGGTGGCTCCACAACGTAGTAGTACTGTGCTGCCCACAGGGGATATAATGCTGGTCACCCCCGGATGGAGCTCTGGACTCTGGCACTTCCTCAGCTCCAGCTGGCTGAAGGCCACTCCAGCCAAGCTGCGTGGGCTGCCACACCTCAGTTTGGCTTCAATGAAGACCAAGTTTGGGACCCAGCTATCCAGAAGATGGACCAGGTCATAGAGTCGGCAATCACACACCCAGGAATTGTCCTGTAGCCCTGAAGGAATGTGAGAGAAGGTAAACAGTGAGTCCTAGACATTCAGATCCTTTAGCCTAGCTCCTTTTACCCTCAGGTAAGATGAGGCAGGTCCTCAGCTCCAAATAAGTAGAACTGGCCTCCAGGCCCACTTCCTTTCCTTGCTGTATTATCTTAAACCTGGTTCTCCATCTTGAATGAAAGTTTACTTCCCTTCAGGGTTGCTGGAAGCCTAAATAAAGATATATCATTAAGCATGGTGAGGACTGGTGAAGTGGCTCAAGAGGTAGAGCACCTGCCTAGTAAGTGTAAGACACTGAGTTCAAACCCCAGTACCACCACCAACAACAACAAAAAATTCATTATGCCTGAGGCCGTACAGCATACTGACAAAATGCATTCACAGCAGCCATACTTAGGAGAATCCTTTCAAGTCACTATCCAGGAAAAAAATTTGCAATATGCCAAAATCCATTTCTAAAACTGCTTTGCTGACCCCTGACCTTTGACCCCAGTCTTCCCAGTATAAATGGCACTTTCAGCATCGTCACAATGAGAATGGCTGCTCTCAGCAATGGTTCTCTTTGACATAAGATCAAACCATGGTACAAAATGGGAGGAGGAGGCTGGAAAATCCTGTAATATATCCTCAGTCCTCTTTAAAGCTGAACATTTTTAAAGAACCAAAAGCAAGTCATTGCACCCACCCCATCAAAAAACCTTACACAGATGAAGAGGCATCATGTTCTAAGGTGCAATTCCTTTTTATATGTTTACATTTCTGAAACACAAGAAGATGAAAGAATTTAATGTGATGTCCTTTCCATCACCCAAAGATTGCTATTAGATTTGATAGTGAGTACAATAATCCGTGATTTCTGATACATTTACCTATATATTTGTAGAAAGAAATGTGTTTAGATTTGACTGTTAGGTCCCTTTGAGCACAACTGAGGGTGCCAGCTCCTTCTGTCACTGGCCAAATGCATTCTATAACACATCTGCAATGCAAGATTCATCGCTGCCCCAGCTCTAGTGGGGAGCTACCTGGCTTTTGCTTGTTACAAAAGGGTCCCAAAAGTTAGTGCAAAAGGCAAAGTTAAACAACAGTGAAACATTCACCCATCAGATTGGCAGTAGTTAAAACATTTTGGCCATTTTAGTTGTTAGTCCCATGAGGGAGTAGGCTTTTTTGTCTGTTTTAGTCACTGCTGTATCCCTAGCACCTAAAATTGGAAGGCGCTCAAAAATATACACTGGGAGACAGGAATAGTGGCTCAAGCCTGTAATCCCAGCTACTTGGGAGGTAGAGATTGGGAGGACTGCAATTTCAGACCAGCCTGGGCAAAAAGTTCGTAAGACATCTCCCCCATCTCAACCCACAGCTGGTTGCAGTAGCATGCCTGTAATTCCAGTTAAGCAGAGAAATAGGAGGACCATGGTCCAGGCCAGTCTGGGTTGAAAGTGAGACCCTGTCTCCAAAATAACCTGCAAGGCCCTGAGTTCAACCAACCCTCAGTACTGCAGAAAACTCACTGAGTGACCTGCCTGGAACTAAGGGGGGCAAAGGGGAAGGGTGGGGGAGGGGCAGGGTGGAGAAATGACCCAAACAATGTATGCACATGTGAATAAATGAACAAAAAAATAAATTAATTAATCAAAACATAAAAACTCACTGAGTGACCACATGAATGAGTGATCTCACACACTAGTGGTGGGGAGTGAGAATTATACCAGCTGCCTTTGAAACTGTGGGCTTGATTCTAAAATCTTTCATATGCACACTTCAGCAATTCCACTTCTTCTGTCCTTCAGAAACAATGTATATGGAAGAATACATGCTGAGAATGTTCTCTGTGACATCATAGATGTTAACAAAATAATGAAAACAATGTAAAGGTTCCCTGAAGGCAGATGGAATGGAACGCTATGCGGAGAACTACTACGGAATATTGTGTCATGGTTTAAAAACTGAACTTACTCCATTTGCAGTAATTTAGAAAGAGTTCCAAGATAGAGTCAATGAAAACGTTAGTGGTGATTACTATATACGATGCAATAAAAATTGTAACATATGACTTTTCTTTGTACATGTACATATTTGTATGACTATGTAAAATGTATTATAAAAGATAAGGAGGGGAAAGGGCTTAGAATAGGAAGAAAAGACAAAGGGGTCATTAGTCTTTTCTGTTATGTTTTAAATGTTTACATATATTCATGTATGAGCTAGATAATTCAGATTGATTTTCCGGTTATGCCGCACGTGCTATCCTCAGGGTCCTCAGGACCAGGTGAGGGCCTTGGGCAGGAAAGGGGAACTGGCTCACCTGGGAAGCCTTTGCTTTGTTAGGAGCCAACCAAGTCAACCCCGCGGTGGAAACTGAGTGTCAGGAAGCTGCCTGCTGGTTGTCTGACGTGGGACACCTGCTGTGTCTCAGTTTCCTTTTCATAACAGCAGAATGTGAAATGGTTCAGTCTGGTTTGGTCCTTGAGCGCCAAGTGGATGGAGTGGATTTCACTCCATCTTGACTCAAACGTGAAAAGTAGGTGTGGTTTCTATTTTCCAGATAAAGAATCAGACTCAAAGAAGCTTGGAAACTTGCTGAAGACCCCAAGGTTCACCAGGATGGTTCCAGGTGAAGAACACCGTCTCTTACCTAGGACCAGCCTGGAGTGGTGGCCGGGAAGGAAGGGCCCGGTCTTCAGTTGAGCCCAGGTGAGGAGCAGCTCCTGCGGCAGCCTCATCAGCTGGTTGCTGGAGAGGTCCAGGAAGGTGAGGTTTCCCAGAAAGCGGGCGGCGTCCGGCGGCACCACGGACAGACGGTTGGCCTGCAGGTCCAGCAGTCGTAGCTGGGGGGCGTCACGGAGCGCCGCCCAAGGGAAGGCGGCCAAGCGGTTCCCGGGCAGCCGCAGCTCGCGCAGACGCCGCAGGCCCCGCAGCATGAGGGCGCTGAGCTCGCTGACCGCGTTATAGGGCAGCCACAGCTGCTCCAGGCGACCCAACTGCCGGAAGGCCTCGCCTGGCACCCTCCGGATAGCCGTACGCTCCAGGCACAGCCTGCAGGTGTCCGGAGGGATAGACGCCGGGGGCAGGGTCATGTCGGGATCACTGCAAACCACGGTCCTGGTCACAGAAATGGGAGATATTTGAGCAAGAGTCCTGCCAGATCAGGGATCGCCCCTCACCACCTCCCTTATGAAGCCCCTAGATAGTCCTGTTAAGACAGGACACCAACTTCAGTGTCCATGCCATAGAGGACTCTGAAGAGGGGGCCCTAGAAAAAGCAGCCTCATGCTTTTGGGGCTTCTTGCTTTTAGAGCAGAGCCCTTCACAAGGGTCTAAGGAGGACCCTCTTGTCTTCATTGTCCTGAAAGACCTCACAGCTAAACTATGTTCTTTTATAGCCCACAGCCTTCAGTGCACTAAGATGAACAGTATTAATAAATAAATCCTGTAATTGTCACATATAGTGCATTAGATATGTTCATTTGTTAAATTATGCCTTCGTTTTAAAAATCACTTTGGCTTACCGGTTTGGGCCTGTATATTTTTAAATGCCAAGCGCATCAAAAAATGGAAGTGCCTCAAATCTCTCCTGACTGGGAGGGACTGTGAGATGATCAGGGTCTCTAAGAGTTGGGACTTAGCAGTCACGCAGTTGGATTCATATCTAGGCTCTTTGCTTGCTGGATGTGTGTCCTTAGGTACATTATATAACCTCTCTTCCCCCAGTTTCCCCATAAAAATAGACTCCACCTCACTGGGCAGTTATGGGATTTAAATGAGATTATATACTGCCTATCATCCTCTAAGAGCCCAGCACTGTTGATCACTGTCATAAATTTCTGCAATTCAGCACTGTGGGTAGATCAAAGCAGTCTTACCAGCTCCTTTTAAAGTTCCTTCTGGCCAAAGAGTGACAGGTGTGTTCTATTATGATTGAGTTCAAAGCTGAGGCTATCAAGATGACAGAAAGCAGTCCTGCCCCCAAGAAGTCTGCAACTCAGGGCTGTGTTTTATGCCATCAGTGAGACTAGCACCTCATATGAGATAAATTGGAAAGGGAGGGACCAATCCCCAGAAACAGAAAGTGTGAAGGCTGGGCATTGGTGCCCAGCCTTTGTGCAGCACCAGTCTCATCTGGAGCATAAGCAGTGCCAGTGCTCACACTGGAAAGGAGTAGGGGTGGCCATCTTTTGCTTTGCTGAAAAAGATCATTCTCCATAACTTCATCATGCATTACTCAGATCAGGCCTTCCTGGTTTAAGACAAGCACTCCACCAGCATCAATTTGCCAGCTTATCTCACATATGGTACTCAAGCATAGCTGGGCTTGGCCTTGTTTTTTTCTTATAAATGGTGCTACAAAAGGCACAGGTATTCCCATCCACTCATATTCCTCAGATAAGGAGCAGAACTCCTACTAAGTGATGGGCAATTCAGAAGAAAATCAAAGTCACAGCCCCTGTCTCCTACAGTTTCTAATTTACGCAAGGAAGAAAGAGCATTGAAGGCAATAACATCTTCAGGACAGAATACAGGTGGGGTGTTAGCAAGAAGGAAGGTCTAGATATAGGTGGGACGAAAGGAATTGATGGGAAAACATAGGTAGGAAACAGTCAAGGGAGGAATTAAAGGGTACTAGTAAGAGCCCAGTAAGAGGACAGGGTTATGTAAATCAACAGCACAGCTCCTAGTGGGACAAACCAGGCACAGAGAACATGGAGATAAATGTATCCAGGTGCCCAGACCAGCCCTCCCAGCAACCCTAGTCCCCACAGGGATACAAAGTCTGTTCACCATACAGGAACATGAGGCAGGGCAGTTTGCCAGGGTGAGGTCTCTGAGAAGTCTGATTAGACCTGGATCTTAGGGAGGCAGCTAAGGTGCAGGAGGTGTGGTCTAAGTGCACAGTCTATGCCCCTTGCCACTGGGAATCAACACCTCACCCCCATCCCCTGTATAGGAATGGCCTCATTCCCCTTATAGGACACTCCATGCAGATAGGCTAGTGCACATCAACCCTGGGACTGTCAGGCAGGTGTAGCCAGTGTAAGAGCTCTGGATTTAGAGGAGGGAGAGTCTACTGGCTGACATTAAGGGCTTTAGAAACTGCCCATTGAAGTCCACTTTCCATCCAAAGACCAACTCTGCTACCTGGTGCTCACCCTGGTCTCTACACATGCCAGCATCCCCAGATGCGAAGATTCTGGAAATGGAGTCAGAATTCCTGGATTCTGAGATTTGTTTCATCATTGATGCCATGTGACTTTCAGGGAGACTCTTTGTCACCCTGATCACACTGTCCTTGGCCACAAGCTATTTCCCAGCCTGCTTAGGGCTCAACCTGGCTTCCTGAGTGAGAGGAAACAGAACATCAGGCACTTGGGCCAAATATATAATTCTTCCTGTTCCTCAGGCCATAGAGGATGTCATTTCTTGGGGGTTTCTCTCCATTCTGTTGCTCCTCCAATTAATCCAACATTGGAAGGATCACAGAAAGGGTAGCTCTTGCAACACTGTTCCCTGATCAAAGATTATCAGTGGTTCTTCAGCGCCCATCTAAGACAAGGAAAAAAAGAAGGATGCAATTCCAGAAGATTGAAAGTTGATAGGAAAGGCCTGAAGCAGAGGCTGAAACCCTTGCCAGTTAGGAAGTGCAGAGGTCATTGAGAGGTTAGAAAATTGGAGAAAAGATGGTTTAAAGACTGTCAAAGAGTGGAAGAAAGTGAGCCACAGCAGAAGACCGAGAGTCCACAAGCCACAGTGGCCTTGAGAAAGTCCCATGGAAAGGGAGAAGGAAAACATGGGACTGCTCTAAAGCATCAGAGGGAGGATGAGGAAAGTCAAGGACAAGGCTGAGGTTGGAGAAAACATATTTGCAATGGAATGGGCACTCCCTGTCTTTCAGAACACCCACAGAAAGGAGTCGAGGCTGAAGTTCCTGGGAGACCCAAAGTGGAGAGAGAGCTTAAGGAGATAGAGGTCACATCATGGGTTGCAGGGGTGAGGTGAGTATAAAGCCCTAGGGTGTGACTGAGTCTCCCATGGATACCAGTCATCATGCATCAAGGTAATGGAAGAGACCAGGGAAACAGGGGCCTGGGAGATATAGAAAGGAAGCAAAGAGGAAATCAAAGAGGTAAGGAGGAAACTTCCTAAAGAGGCCTCTCTCCACCACAATGATGGAAAAGGGCACAGGGAAGATTTCTGGAACCAGGCACACCTGGGATGCTGCCATGTAAAAGTACCTGGTACCTCCTGGATAAAGCAACCCCCCAGCTTACTAGAAGACAACACAATGCAGACCACCCCCATAGGACCTTGGATTTCAAGGCCAGGGAGATAGGGGTCTCACTCAGTCTGAGGACCCTGCATCTAGTATGTCTTTATTTATCTGATGGCTTTGAGTTGGGGTATGGAGATCAATGAGCAAATGGGAAGCTGCTGAGCATTCCAACCCCTCCCAACCCAGCCTAGCCAATAGATCAACGAGGGCTCAACAACCCATCCCACACCCCGATGCCATACCTGGCTTTGCTTCCATCACCCAGGATGTGGAGGCTGCAGCTGCACTGAGAAGGGCAGGAGCCCCAGGCCTGGTGGGTCCCCCCAAGGGTCAGGAGCCAGAGCATGCCCACTGCTAGCCACATGACTCCTGGCTCTTCTGATCTGGACAGGGGCCTGTCCCTGGACTGCTCGGTCCTGCCAGCCTGGCAGCTGCTCATTGGCTCACTGCCCCCCCCACACACACACACTCCTGAAAAGCCATCAGATAAACATGGACAGGCTGGGGATTAGGGAGGGGAACCCCAGCTGCAACACTCAGCCGCTTATTGCTTCCTGGGGGTGGGGGTGGAGGGGGTGGAGGATCCCCTTCCATAGCAACAGCCTCAGGCCCAAAGAGGCTGGGGTGTAGCAAGGCAAGGCAGGTGGGCAGCTTCCCACCAGCAGCTACTAGACTGAACGACTGGGCTGCCCACCTGCAAAGTACTCCAAATCAACCAGGCATGGGTAACATAGATCTGTCTCATTGAGGTGGTGGGGCTCGGGGAAGATGAAGACAGAACTCTGGCCTCTAAGAAAGACCTTTGGAAATTCTCTCCTATGACAGTGTCCTTAGTGAAAAAGCAGTAACAAGGAATAAGTCTCCCTAAAGGTGGTGAAGGCATTAGACAGAGCCCATACTCTGGGGCTGGGTTCTTCGATTCAAATCTCAGCTCTTTCATTTACAGGTTGTGACCTTGGGTGAATTACATCACCTCTCTTTGCCCTCTGTCTCTGTCTGACAAAAGGAAGTAAAGTTACTCAACCCAGAGTACTGATGAAAATTGAACAACCCAAGTTTCCCCTGCCTTGACTTCCAGGGGACAGAAGCGCTTTCTCATCAGTTATAAATACCCAGTTCTGCTGGTTTTTACATGTACCTGCTCATAGAGGAGCTGAAAAAAGATGTCATTGCAGGAAGACCTCAGAGATGGCTCTCATGGGCTCACAAACCATCTCAGTCTGCTGGGCAAACATCAGACTGTTTCCCAAATGCCCTCTGGATACCCAGTCTCAGAACATTGTTGGTTTCAACCAGGTCCTTCTTGGCATTATCAAAATGCCAAAGGAAAGAGGTGTCTCTGCAAAAGGATAGGGATCTCCCTCTGTAATGAAGTCCCAGAGCAGTATCTCACAGAGTTCTTAGAGAAGACAGTTTTTACCTGTTCTCCCCTCCCCCAACCTCATTCTGGCAAACCCACTCAAGTTACCAGTGGAGACTGAGCCAAAAATGGTACCAAGTAGTAGACATTCAGGTGACTCATTCATTCACTCATTCACTCATCATACTTGACGCCAAGGTTTTACTGTCTGGTCTAGCATGATTTGCCTGGGTCCTTTGACTTTTCCAGAAGGTTCCCTAGTCCTTTATGCCCAGAGGCCTAAGCAGGCCTAGATCACTGAGGTCTGACCATCTGCCTGAAGAACTGTGCACACAAACACGGTATCTAGTTCTGTGCCAGGACTATTTTGACAATATTGCCTTGTAGGAGATGGTGACTCTGTAACTCCTTCTCTTCCAATCCAGTCAAACCAAAAGACCAGCCTTGCCTGTTGCTACATCAGGGCTTCTTTTCCTTCTGTCTGAAATGCCTTTCTTTTGTCTTTTGCCTACCCTTTTATTCTCAGCTTTGTCTTATGAAGTCTCTTGCAATCTTGCAGGCACAGAAAATAGATAGACATAGGTATTAATGAGCAAGATAGAAACCAGGAAAAGGCAGAGAAGGCTCTGGAGGATGTGATCATAATCTTGGCCCTGAAGGGTGAACAGTTTCAGATATAAATGAGGACTCATAAGAAGGACCTAGAAAAAGGTTATTCTCAAAATAGATTGTTTGGGCAGAGGGAGTCAGAGGATGCCAATGACAAGTGTCTGGAGAGCTGGGGATAGAGCCCATTTGGAATGGTAGAGCATTCACCTAGCATGAACAGACTTTGGGTTTGATACCCAGTTCTGAATAAAAGAAGTGTCTGAACCTGCAGGATGGGAGGCAGGGTGTTCCAGCTCCACCCACCCATCACTGTGGGACCTCAATCTGATTCTCAACTGCTTTTAGGTCCAGTTTACTCATCTGGAGTCCTTTTAGGACTCATCAGAAGATCCCTTAGCACAATGTCTGACCTCAATGGACACTAGCCATATTGCTACTAGCATCCTGAGGCTGTTTCTTCATCTGGAAATGAGTTAAGTTGCATACATCAGTGTTTCCTGGTGTAGATTTCACCATGAGCCAGTGCATGACTTGCACTAAGACCTCATTTGTAGAAGCTGAAGCTCTTAGTGAGTGGGTCATGGGACCACATGCAAGAAGACACCAGCTTGTTTGTTCCAAGTCCATGTCCTGGAAGATTTCTAATGCTCCCATATAGCACAAAGGTACTGTAGGAAGCAGGAAGTGCAACCCTGAAGCCTGTGTCCATGATATATTCTAACCAGAACTTAAGACACACCACAGACAAAAGATGCTTATGTTGAAAGGAGGAAATTGAGAAGACCCTAATGGTCCCAATCAGGAGCACATAATATCATATTCAGAAACAGACTCTCAGTCAAGGTTCTTCCTATGGCATGCACACACACACACACACACACACACACACACACACACAGAGCACTCAGCTTGTCAGCAACTGTGCACATAGAAGGACTTGGCTCCTATCCAGTTCTCAGGAACAGCTGCAGCTTAAATCCCTCCTTCCACTCCCCTCCTTGGTTATGCAACTCTTAAAATTCAGCTCTCAGCCACTCACCATTTGGATCCCCAGACCTTAATCCTGCCTAGTGGGTCTGAAATGAATGAGACAAGACTATTCTGGCTTCACAAAGGCTGCACTGTCCAACTGGTGAATGGTTTCCTTCTGCTTGGGCCAAGAGGATGATTTACAGGGGGAAAGCAGAAAGAAAAAGTTCAAGGTCTAGCACAATGCTAGCCTGCATGTGCCAGGCATGTGGAATAACCCTTTAAAAGGGAGGAGACTGCCTTTAGGGAGTCAGAAAAGAGCTGGGCCACTGGCAGGAAGGAAGGCTGAAGATGGCAGCATTCTGGACCCTGCCAACTGGCTTCGGAGAGCTGGAGGTGCTGGCTGTGGGAACAGTGCTGCTGGTAGAAGGTGAGCCAGGCAGGACAGTGGGTGAGCAGGGGCCCAGTGGGTTCTCAGAACCCAGGCCACAGCTATGGAGCTGGCAAGGAGAGGTTCCCCATCCCAGCTGGAGTATCATGTTGTCTTGACTGTCTCTCCTCTGTGCCTAGACCCAGGGAATCTTCTTATGACAGCCCCAGAGCCAAGAGAAAGAAGCCATGCAGGGATCAGGAAAGCAGAGATCTAGAAAGAGGGAAATTTCCCAGGAGATGACCAAGAACCAAGATTAAGTCTTTTCTTCTCCCTTCAGCCAGAAGAAATGTAATCCACTTCCTGGAAATTCTGCTAAGAATCCCATATCCCATATAACAGCAGGCCCCCAGAGGGCTCTGGAAGCAAGACAGTTCTGCCATCTCCTCTGTATGTGGTTAGAACCAAGTCACTTCTGTTCTCCAACCCTCAGAGCCTTGACATTTCAAATGAATGGTTGTGGTGGTTAAATGGGATCATCAGTATAAAATTTTAGCCTTAAGAGACATCCAGGGAATTTCAGTTCATTTTTTCCCATCTACTCTAACCCCACTGTTACTTCCTCTGTGTCTACTTCCACAACCCTAGACATTTTCCTGAGGTGCTACCTTAGTCTATGAAATGCCTGCCTCACCTCAGAATCCCTGAGCTGTTCAGTGAGCTAGAGACCATGTCAAACCTTGAGCTAGGCTGATGAGGAATACAGGCCCTGTTCAAAGCAGATCCAGAGAAGTAATTAGCACATTTTCTCAACTAATAAGAACTGATGATGGAGAGAGATTGACTGCCACTTGACTGGTCCCAAACACACTAGTCACCATTGTCTGGTAGTCCCAGTCCCCTTCTGCCTTTTCTTGGAACTCTACAATCTAGCATCCCTTCAGGTCCTCCAAAATGCTGTGAAATTTTACCACTTTATGTCTTTGCACATTCTGTTCCCTTTTTTCTACAATATTCTCCCATGCACTGTCCTCCATGTTAACATTCTCAGAGTTTTAAAGGTATTATCCTTCCTTGTTTCTCTCTTTTGATGGAGGTTCAGAAAGTTTAAGGGGCAGCAAGTAAGGGTCCAAGCTGAAATTCAAGATCAAGTCTCTGTGGCTAGAGAAAAAACCTCCTTCAAGTTTACCTTCCTTCCTGATGTCCTAGGCAGCACCCAACTCTAACTTGGCTTTTCCTCTCCAGGGCTCTCCTAGATATTGCTCCACAGCCCTTGGAGAAAGCATTTTGGAATCTGAAAAACCTGAGTTGGAGCCCTAGCTCCATCACTTACTAACTGTGCACTTAGGGCATGTTAGCTTGCCTCTCTGAGCCCTGGTTTCCCAACTGCATATGGGGAGGAGAGGGTCCAAGAGACGACTGAATGAGATGATCCATGTCAAGTGCTTATCAGTCCCTGGTAACTGATACTTGCTCAGTGTTTGTCAGTGATTGTGAGCATTACAATGTGAACCATGTTACACTGTACAGTCTTCCTCATCTGTTTTCCCATTGGACTGAGTTGGTAGAGGGTTGGTCATGCATCATGGGGTACAGTACCTGAGGGCCAGCCCACCTCAGTATATTGCTGAAAGTGTTGCTGAGCATGAAGAGGGCTCTACCCACTAGTTCAGAACCCAGGTGACAAGCCCTGATGCCAGCCTCCACCTTCCTTTCAGCTCTCTCAGGTCTCAGCCTCAATGGCCTGACCATCTTGTCTTTCTTCAAGACCCCGGAGCTACGGACTCCCAGCCACCTGCTGGTTCTGAGCTTGGCCCTGGCAGACAGTGGAATTAGCCTCAATGCTCTCGTCACAGCCATATCCAGCCTCCTCCGGTACCAGCTCACTCCCTGGTCCACAGGCTCTGGGGCCCTGCATGAGGCCTGATCCTGGGGTCCTGGCAACCAGGCCAATACTTTCTTTCTACCTATAGAAAACTGACCCAAGGGCAGAGGGTGGGCATGCTGAACTAGGCTAAACCTAAATTCTATATTATCCCCAAAGAACAACAACTGATTTCTGGAACACAGGGGTTGCTCAAACAATACCAGAGATGGCAGATTGTGGGAATTAAGAGTGTGAGCCCTGTAACCAGGTAGCCTAGGCTTGAATCCTGGCTTCATCATTTCCAAATCCAGGCTGCTTCTGCACAATTACCTAATGCATATGGGTAGTTGAAAACACTGATTTAATTATTTGCAAATAACTCTAAATAATGCTATCTAGGAAGCCCTAAAAAGTGTTTGTGAAAGCAAACAGGATTTTGACTGGAGTCTAATACTTCCTTATGTGCAAACCAGGGTCTTCCCACGCAGCCTCAGAAGGCATTTGTTAGACTGTTTTCTTAGACTGAACATTTCCCTTCTGGTTTGGGGCACTAGGAATGGAGGTTGAGTCCACCTGGGTGTGAAGACTCTCTGGGGTCTGAAGCAGTGAGATTCTTCCTCCCACAGTGAACTGACCCTTTATCCTTCTTCCTTTGTTTGGCCCATGGGAATGAAGATTGAGAGATCCATGGCTATCCTCTGACTTTGCCTTCATTTGCTGTGTGATAGTGACTCAGTACCTTTTCTCTCTGGGCCTGTTTCCTCACCTGTAGAATAAAGGCTGAGAGAGGCATCTGATTGAGCAAGGACCTTTTGTTCCAGTTCCAATGCTATAAGTCTCAGAGCCTGAGGACTTGCTTCAGGCTCCACCCCTTCATCCCAGTGACTTAATCTCTAAGGTGCCAGCTCCCTCACTGGAAAACACAGATTACAAAGCCCTCTTTGTGGGACTAACACTCAGGAACCTTCCAAACTGCTGCTGGGCAGGTGTGGGAGGCGGGAAGGATGGAGGGGTCACTTGTGCCCAGTGTCTCCCACAGGCGCTGGCCATATGGCTCGGAGGGCTGCCAGGCTCATGGCTTCCAGGGCTTTGCCACGGCATTGTCCAGCATCTGCGGCACTGCAGCTATCGCCTGGGGACGCTATCACCACTGTTGCACACGTATGTCCTGGGCCCCCAGGCAGAAAGGCATCTCTGAGAATGGGAAGGATAAAGGCAGGCTGTGGTAGTCATGACTAAGTGCTCAGCGTTTCCCACAGGGGAGTGTGTGGGAGTGCATTCTGTTCAGGAAATGAGGGTGGGTAGGAGAGCCTACGAGGCACATGTTGGACTTGCAGCCTCAGGCAAGTTGGGGTCCTCTCTGAACCTTGGATCTTCTCTGCAAGATGATTTTAAAAACCAGCCTCACAATTTTATTTTGAAAATCAAATAAGATCATGGATACAGCAAATGTCCTCGTAGTCATAGGTGCTTTTGGGGGAGGACAGGTGGAGGTAGAAAAAGAAAGTGTGCATGTGTGTGTGTGCATGTATGTATATGTGTGTGTGTGCATGTGTGTGCATGTATGTGTGTGTCTGTATATATGTGCACTTGTGTGTGTGTGCGTGTGTGTGTGTGTAGCTGTACCATGCCACCTCACTCTTCTCTGGGACCTCTGCCTTTGCAGAGCACCATGAAGACTTGTCCAGGGCTGGATTTCCCAAGCTGCTGTCAAATGATGGCATCATAATTAGCCATATCAGTGTGCGACCTCCTCTGATTTTACTTGTTATTTTTTCTAACCAGTTACTCACTTTAAAAAATTTAAAAAACAATTTTAATCTTATTCTAAACTGTGAAATCAAAAGTTTAATATTTTATCATTTTAATACATATTATTTTACAAAACATATTCACCCCCAGAGATATATATATATGTATGCTTTGAAGAGCCAGGCCTCTCTTGACCCTCGCTGCAAGCTGCCTAAGTGACAAAGTCTCGGAGAAGTTAAGCAGCTTGCCAAAGTCACACAAGAGTAGAGGCAAAGATGGGATTGAATATGGCCCAGATGCCTCCAGGGGCAGTTTCTCCCTTTGCCAACTGGGCCCTAAGTCCTGAGCTGTGGATTTGCCTGACACAGCAGGCTGTCGTGGGGTCAACAGCCCAGCCTAAGCCCTGGGCATGGCCTCTGTGGAATCTGTAGATATGCCCTTGCCACAGACACAGGAACAGTGACCAAGTCACCAACCTGTGGGTCTCTCCTAATACATGCCTCTCTCCATGCCAGAAAACTCCCTTTGTTCTTATCATTTTCAGGGACTGGAGATAGGTTAGCCTCTCCAGCCCACATTGCTTTGAGGGGCCTCTCCCTTCACTTCCATCCCAGCCACTGCTTCCAAAGCTCCCTTTTTTTTAATTCATATATTCATATGTACATACATTGTTTGGGTCATTTCTCCTCCCTGCCCCCCGCCCCCTCCCTCTTACTTCCACCCACCTCGTTTCTGGGCAGAACCTGTCTGCCCTTTTCTCCAATGTTGTTTAAGAGTAGACATAAGCAATAATAAGAAAGACACAGTGGTTTTGCTAGTTGAGATAAGGATAGCTATACAGAGAGATTCCTAGCATTGCTTCCATGCAGAAGTGTGTTACAACCTGAACTGATTCATCTCTACCTGACCTCTTCACTACCTCCCCATATTGACCTCTCTCGTTTTAAGGTTATTGTATTAGCTTCTCTGCAATGGGGACATCAAACACTTTCAAGTTTTGGGTTTCCTACCTATCCCCATTCCTCCCATATGTGTGCTCCCCTTAACGTGTGACCCAAGTCCAACAACATTGCTACTTTTGCCCTAGATCTAAAGTCTGCATATGACGGGGAACATATGATTTTTGGTCTTCTGAGCCTGGCTAACCTCACTCAGAATGATGTTCTCCAGTTCCATCCACTTACTTGCAAATGATAAGAGTTCATTCTTCTTCATGGCTGAGTAAAACTCCATTGTGTATAAATACCACATTTTCTTAATCCACTTGTCAGTATTGGGGCATCTTGGCTGTTTCCATAACTTGGGTATTGTGAATAGTGCTGCAATAAACATGGGTGTGCAGGTGCCTCTGGAGTAACCTGAGTCGCATTCCTTTGGGTATATCCCCAGGAGTGAGATTGCTGGATCATATGGCAGATCTACATTTAGATTTTTAAGAAGCCTCCTTATTGTTTTTCAGAGAGGTTGCACTAGCTTGCATTCCCACCAGCAGTGTACACGAGGGTTCCTTTTTCCCTGCATCCTCACCAACACCTGTTGTTGGTGATGTTTTTAATGATAGCTATTCTAACAGGGGTGAGGTGGAATCTTAGCATTGTTTTGATTTACATTTCCTTTATGGCCAGAGATGGTGAGCATTTTTTCATATATTTTTTGGCCATTTGAATTTCTTCTTTTGAGAAAGTTCTGTTTAGTTCAGTTGCCCATTTCTTTATTGGTTCATTGATTTGGGGAGAGTTTAGTTTCTTAAGTCCCCTGTATATTCTGGTTATCAGTCCTGTGTCTGATGTATAGCTGGCAAATATTTTCTCCCACTCTATGGGTGGTCTCTTCAGTTTAGAGACCATTTCTTTTGTTGTGCAGAAGCTTTTTAATTTTATGTAGTCCCATTTGTCCATCTTTTCTCTTAGTTGCTGAGCTACTTGGGTTCTATTGAGGAAGTCCTTGCCTATACCTATTACTTCCAGAGTGTTTCCTGCTCTTTCCTGTACTAACTTCAGAGTTTTGGGTCTGATATTAAGGTCCTCGATCCATTTTGAGTTGATACTAGTGCCGGGTGATAAAAAATGGCTCTAGTTTCAGTTTTTTGCAAGCAGATAACCACTTTTAACATTTATTGAAGAGGCTGTCTTTTCTCCATCATATGATTTTGAAGCCTTTGTCAAATATAAGGTGACCATAGCTGTGTGGATTCATATAGGGTCCTCTATTCCATTCCACTGGTCTTCATGTCTGTTTTTGTGCCAGTACCCCAAAGAGCTCTCTCTCTCTCTCTCTCTCTCTCTCTTTGTCTCACACACACACACACACACACACGCACGCACGCACGCACGCACGCTTCAGATAGCAACAGTCTTCTCTGCCTCAATGCAGAGCAGTTAATTCCTGTTCTCAGGTTTCAGGTTTTAGCTTACAATCCTTCCTGTTGTAAAGACAGGGAAGGAGGACAGAGGGCTGAGCTCATCTGCTCTGTTACTGGGTTCCTTGGACATACCACTTTTTTGTTGCAACACATGGGCCAAGGTGGGTATTAATTATTGTGGCCACAGTTGGGCACCCACAGAACAGATGGCTTAAACAATAGTAAATTACTTCTCACAAGTCCAAGGTCAGGGTACCAGCATGATTAGCTTCAGGTGAGGTCCCTCTTCTGAGTTTGCAGGTGGTCACCTTGCATCTTCACATGGAAGAGAGCAAGATCCTCTCTCTTGTGTCCCTTCTTATAAGGACAATAACCTCACCAATGGGCTCCACGATCATGACTAATTAATTCTCAAAGTCTTCACCTTCAGCACATGAATTTGGGGAAACACAAATATCCAGTCTTTAGCAGGGAGGGGGCACATCCAAGTAAATCATCTGAGGCCATATCCATAGAAGCAAAATGTTGATGAGGAAGGTTGTAGACTTGCTCTTCTCTGCTGATCAAACCCCTCTGGAGGCCTATCCTCTGTCCTGGAACCTTGTCTACAAAGCCACACAACAAATAACAGATAAGGGCACTTAAGCCAGGCATTCTGAAGCCAGGTCCAGGAGGAACTTCCCACGAAGGGAAGGGGGAATGATCTGCAGCAGAGAGGGGATCTGGGTGGAGGTGACAGGAGGGCACCTGATCAATGATGCTGGACCACATCCAAAGATGTTGGACTGGCCTCTGTCAATGGCACTGATATGAAGCACCAGGGCTGTAGTCAAAAAGTCTCAGAGAGGACCCTCGAAGCAGAGACTGCCTGCATCTGAAGATAATCCAGACTTCCATCTCCCTCTTCCATCATCTCACCTGAACTGCTGCCCATGTCATCCCTAATCTTGGTTTTAGGAAACATATCTACTTGCCATTCCCTCTTCCTGTCTGTTCTCTGAAGAAGATGATCTGCTAAAAGACCTCTTCTGTTCATCATAATGATCCTTTGAGGAAAGGAGTATCACGCCTATTGTGGGGGAGAAAACAAAGGCTCAGAGAAACACTAACTTGCTTGAGGCATCAAGTTATTAAGAATCAGAACTGGGATTTAGGGACACTCTGCAGCCATGAGATCTATTCTTTTAAACTTGGTCAAGACTTCTTCTCCTCACAATCTCCTCTTCCTCTTTTTATGCAGGCAGCCAACTGGCATGGAACACAGCCATTTCCCTGGTGCTTTTTGTGTGGCTGTCATCTGTCTTCTGGGCAGCCCTACCTCTGTTGGGCTGGGGACACTATGACTATGAGCCTCTGGGGACATGCTGCACCCTGGACTACTCCAGGGGTGACAGGTGAGGTGAGAGGATCAGCTTTGAGATCCTCTATGGGAATCTTGGCTTTAAGCCTCTGGGACAAGGATGTTCCAACTGAAAACCCAAATGGGGAAATATTACTTTTTGCTAGACAGTCTCAACTCCTTAGTCATGATGTCCACTTGAAGATTGAAAGTGGGACTAGGGAAGTCCCATTCCAAGTAATGGGAATGTCAGACAAATCAGGATCCCGAGTTGAGCTCAAGAAGGAGCATCAACAGTGAGTCATTGGTATATATTGGTCATAACAGTCATGGAGTCCCACCACCCCTTGTCTATCTTCAGCACAGTGAGCTTTCCTGGCTTTGACTTTATAGATTTCTGAAAGGATCCATGCACTTAGTTCAACAGATTCAAAGAATGTTAAGGGCTTTGCATTGGGAGGAGTCTCCCTGGCATGGAAATCACTTCTAGAAATTCCCTGAGCATCTATCATGAGAGATAGAATGGAATGCATGACAGCCCCACTATCACGGAACCTATGTTCTAGTACTGCCCCATCCATGTGGTTTTGAGGAAACCAGGGCTTAGAAAACCCTCTAGAAATTACCTTTGGGTGTGGTCACATAACCTCCAACCCTCCTCTTGTTTCTACTGGAACCACATTGCGTTTAACTATTTTACCTGTGATGTTGACTCATGAAGCATCTTCCCTTGATAGTACACTTCCCAGGTGAAACCAACTTGAGAACCTGGATCTGCTCAAATGTCCTCCAGAACACTCTCCAACTAGGGTTTAATCCTTCTGGCAGCCCCTCCTCCCACCCCTTCTTAGTCAGCAGCTCTAAGGTGTCACTTGGATGGTCTTCCTTTCATGAAGTTGGAATCTGCCTTCCTGCAACTCCCACCTATTCCCAGTTAGCCATACCAGCTACCCATGACATTGACCTGAGACCCCAGGCTCTTTGGTGATCCCTTCAATGATTTCTTCAGAGACACAGTATCCAATCTCTTTGTTGTCCATAGGTGCTTTTCAAGTCCCTGTGCCTAGAACACCCTTTGAATATTTCTTTCTCTTGGTGCACTGACATCTCCACCAATTGGTGAACACATTTCCCAAACTAAAATATCCCAGCAGGGCTAAGCACTTGAACTTGAAGAAGCCTCTTCCACCAGACTCCTGAAGGCAAGTTCTGGGAGGATCGCATAGTTCCTTACTGATGAAGAGAGGTCAACTGGAACCAGGAGCCACCATACTCTGTGTGCTTGTCTAATGGAAACAACTCCCTACTTCTGATTGTCTAGCACAGAGGCTGGTGGTCCTGTGAAGGCAGCTGACTACCCCCAAGGCTGACCCTTGCCCCTCTACCCCCTTGTCTGTAGAAACTTCATCAGTTTCCTCTTCGCCATGGCCTTTTTCAACTTCCTCGTACCCCTATTCATCACACTCATTTCCTATCGGCTCATGGAGCAGAAATTCGCACGGAGTGGACATCTCCAGGTAAGAACCTAGCTCCCAGGGCAGAAATCTCTCAGTCCTTCTCAGGGGCTTCAAGAAACATGCATGATGTTACATATGTCAATCAGGGTTTTCTGTTTTGATCCGTTTGTAATGATCAAGAGAAAAAAAAATAGCCTGCACAGAGCTATTTTTGCACTGGAAACCACCATCCCCTTGCTTAGTTTGCCACCTGGGGGTGAGAACCAGGACGTGAGAACCAGGCCTGCCTGAAGGACACCGTCCATGCTATTACATTCAAATCTTCCTAAGGATTTCTGGCCCTTTAAATTCTCCTTTAAATTGCTTTGTGATGATTAATTTAATCACAGTCACAGGCTATTATCCACAGCATAAAATCACACCTGTAAGCACCTTTGTCCAAGAAAAACAAGGCTTCAAAATAAGCCCTCCTGGTCATTTCCAAATTTCTGCATTAATATTCCCTTGCCACTTTTAACTCTGTTGCCTGAACAATTTAGCAAATAAGTCATAACAAGCAGCAAAGATTTCTTTAAAAAAGAAAAACATAGCCGAGCACCAGCGGCTCACGCCTGCAATCCTAGCTACTCAGGAGGCACAGATCAGGAGGATCACAGTTTGAAGCCACCCCAGGCAAATAATTTGAGACCCTATCTCAAAAATACCTAACACAAAAAGGGCTGGTGGAGTGGCTCAAGATGTAGGCCCTGAGTTCAAGCCCCAGTAATGCAAAAAAATATATATATATTAATATCACTTTATGTGCATTTTCATGTCATCTATGTGACTACTCTCTGAGGAAGGAAAGTTTTATTAGCCCTGTGTCACAGATTGGATGGAGCAGAGAGAAGTTAGCTAAGCAATTCACCAAAATCCACACATCTGGTAATAGCAGAGATGGATCCAAACCCAAGTCTGGGACTCTACCATGGTAGTGCTCAAGTGTGTTTTTATTAAGACACTAAATCTGTCACTTCACCTGAGAATTGGTAAAGGACTTTACAAATTGATTTTAGCTGGAGACCCATTTCTTCTGAAGTCATGGAAGGAGGACAAGGGCTGCTTTGGGACCAGGGTCCTAATTGTCTACCAGCTTCAGGCATGGACACTGCTTTCCAGGCTGTCCTCCACTCTCTCACCCCAACCCTTGTCTGCAAATGCAAAGTCACCATATTTATTATTGGAGATTGAATCAGCCAGAAGACAAGGCTGCACCATGTTTTACTATTTTCCCTGCTGACTATAAACCATCAGTTCCATTGGAATCAATAGTGGTTATCAAGCACGGTCCCAGGGACCTCAGTGCAAGCTGAGTGGTTTCTGGAGATGACAGTCTCTCACTGAGGTGCAGTTTCTCCCCCTGCCTCAGTTTCTCTCCAGCTTGCTCTCCATCAATATTAAGCATACTTTTCTCCAGAAGGACGGTCAACTCAAGAGAAAACAATCTCCTGGTCAACATATTTTTAAAACCCAACATTGAAGAAAATGTGCTATCTTCCAATTTAAAGCCCTCCTTTGTTAGTTGATGCCAATGAGAAAACAGGCAATGATAATTGGCATCAAAATTTTAGTATCTGAGAACATGGCAAATCTTTCCTGAATCAGATCACAGTCATGTGTCCCCTTGTGGCTCCAGATAGTACTTTAGCATTACCTACTCTCCCAGCAGCCCACTGCTCCATGGTTGTATCTAATACTGTGAAAATCTTTTGAGCCCAGAGGCTGATGTCATCAGGTGTCTGTAGCTACTGATGGTGAGCTTGTTCTGGGCCTGAAGTCTAAGGGCAGCTCTGCCTGGAAATCCTTGTACTCACAATCACAGAGATCAGGATTCCTCCCACAGCCCCTGCTTCCGATCAAGTATTATCAGTCTATTTTATGAATAAGGCAACTGAGCTTAGGGTCACATAGGCTTCCAAGGAACAGAGGCTCATCAGGTTCCAAGATCTTCTGCTGGCTCAGCCCCTTCCTGAAGACCTCCTTGTGCTGTTCAGAGCTGTTGACTGCAGGCCTGATTTCCCTGCCTACACAGGGCTACAGCCACTGAAGCAAACTTATGCTTCCAATGCCTGTTTCTCCCCAGGTAAACACCACTCTGCCAGCCAGGACGCTGCTGCTGGGCTGGGGCCCCTATGCTCTCCTGTATCTGTATGCAACCATTGCGGATGTGAGCTCCATCTCCCCCAAACTGCAGATGGTACAGACACTTTCAGTACCCTCTCCATCTTTGCATCTCTCTGTCCTACCACATCTCTCCTCTGGTTTTCTGGCCTCCTTTCTGACTTTCTGCCTTCTCTTTCTGTCTTCCTTTGAAAAGAGATAATGCATACAGAATTTGTCTCCCCTCCTCCTCTGGGCCACATGAACTATGATGATAGGTACAGCCAGCCAGAGGGCAAATATGCTTACTCTGTGACGAGGAGCTGAAATCAGCACCCAGTGGAGTCTGGATGGAGATGTGTTTCTATGGGGCTCCATGAGCCATATATGTCTTCTAGTTAGGGAAGGCTCAGAGCCTGCAAAATCAAGGCAGTGACAAGTGATTGGCTGCTTCAGGGGTAGAGGATGGAGTGATCAGGTGGGACCAGAGAGAGGAGCAAAGGCTTTGAAGGTTATTTCTTGGACTTTCTGCCACAACAGGTACCTGCCCTCATTGCTAAAATGGTGCCCACAATCAATGCCATCAACTATGCCCTGCGCAGTGAGATGGTCTGCAGGGGAATCTGGCAGTGCCTCTCACCGCAGAGGAGCCAACGGGACCGAGCCCAGTGAGCCTCTCCAAGGGGCTGCTCAGACCCAGACCCATCATTGCCACCCTGGCCTGCACCCCACAACAGGAGGCTGCCCCAGAATCCTGTCCAGCAGTCCTGGAAACCAAGCCCCAGAAACTCATCCACCAGCTGCAATAGCCCTGTTGAACCTGGCCATAAGCTAACCCATGGACTCAGAGAAGCACCAGACTTTGTGGAAGGAGTGCTGGTCATTGTCTTTCACAGGAAGGCTAAGAAACCTTGGGAAAAATCACTCTTTCCTGAGCTACCTGAACCCTAATGTAAAGATATTAATATGTGGGAATAGGTAGTAAACCCAAAACATGAAAGCGTTTGATGGCCACACTCCAGAGGAGCTAATACAGAAACCTTAAAGCAACAGAGGTCAACACAAGAAGGGGATCAGGAACCAGTGTAAAGATCAGTTAGAGATGAGTCAACTTGGGTTGTAACACATTTGTACATGGAAGCAATGCTAGGAATCTCTCTGTATAGCTATCCTTAACTCAACTAGCAAAAACACTTTGTCTTCCTTATTATGCTTATGTCTTCTCCTCAACAAAATTGGAGAAAAGGGCAGAACAGGCTCTGCTGGAAGCGAGGAGGGGAGGGAGAGAAAGGGTAGGTACAGGAGTCAGGGGGGAGAAATGACCCAAACGATGTACTCACAAGTGAATAAATGAATAATAAAAAAGATATTAATATGGACTTATAGGGTTGTTGGGAGGCTTGGACACCAAGCACACAGAAAATGCTCATTGAAACAGCTGTTGGTATAAGCTGTAGCCATGCCCTCCAGGGACTCAGAGTCGTACATGGAAAGTAGACAAATCCTAGGGGTTACTTGTTGGTGATCCATCCAAGCTGCTAGCATTCAAACACCATATATTAAATCATGATGGCACCAGTGGCTTACTCTGCCCTGCATCCATGTCCTAACCCGTGAGATGAGATGATAATGGTAACATGAGCGTACAGAAAGAACAAGAACATCACCTGCATGGTAAGTCACCCATCAAACCCCATGATAATATGAGGCCGGCCTGCATGTTGCTTAAAAATGTTTGGGGATTATTCTTGGGGATATACCCAAAAGACTGTGACACAGGTTACTCCAGAGGCACCTGCACACCCATGTTTATGTTTATTGCAGCACTATTCACAATAGCCAAGTTATGGAAATAGCCAAGATGCCCCACCACTGATGAATGGATTAAGAAAATGTGGTATCTATACACAATGGAATTTTATGCAGCCATGAAGAAAAACGAAATGTTATCATTCCCTGGTAAATGGATGGAATTGGAGAACATCATTCTGAGTGAGGTTAGCCTGGCCCAAAAGACCAAAAATCGTATGTTCTCCCTCATATGTGGACATTAGATCAAGGGCAAACACAACAATGGGATTGGACTTTGAGCACATGATAAAAGCGAGAGCACACAAGGGAGGGGTGAGGATAGGTAAGACACCTAAAAAAACTAGCTAGCATTTGTTTCCCTTAATGCAGAGAAACTAAAGCAGATACCTTAAAAGTAACTGAGGCCAATAGGAAAAGGGGACCAGGACCTAGAGAAAAGGTTAGATCAAAAAGAATTAACCTAGAAGGTAACACTCACGCACAGGAAATCAATGTGAGTCAATGCCCTGTATAGCTATCCTTTTCTCAACCAGCAAAAACCCTTGTTCCTTCCTATTATGGCTTATATTCTCTCTACAACAAAATTAGAAATAAGGGCAAAATAGTTTCTGCTGGATATTGAGGGGGTGGGGGGGAGAGGGAGGGGGCGGAGTGGGTGATAAGGGAGGGGGTGGGGGCAGGGGGGAGAAATGACCCAAGACTTGTATGCACATATGAATAATAAAATTAAAAAAAATGTTTGGGGATTAGTTCCAAAAAGAATTTAAAAATCAAAACCATCCATTTAAAACTCCAGATGTCAAAAATGAGGCCCTACCAACTTGCATTCCTCGACTGTGATAGCTTGCAGAGCTCAGGGTGGCTCTACCCTATATCCAGGACACATATCTCTAGTCAGCTGCAGCTCGTGTGTTCCCTGCAGAGTCCAGGTGCCTCTGGATTTGTGATGCTAACTAAGAGGCCTCTATTCACCCGTGGGTATACATCTGTACCTCTCACAAAGTCAGCAAACAAGGGACAAGGTGGGGCAGGTGCGGAGTCCTGTGTAGAACTCATTGTCTAGAGAAAAAAGATGATTCGTAAGGGATGAGGTGCTGTACCAGAAGTCTAATGATGGAGGAACAGCTGGCCCAGGCACCATAGAGGCAAAAAGGAAGAAGGACCATTCTGTGGAACTGAGCCACTGCTCAGTGAATAGGCAAGTTCCCAGAGTTGGAGGAGTAGTCGTGCAAATGGCACCTGGAGTCCCAGTGGCCCAGGACCTGCCTCTCAGTTTTACAGATAAATCAGGCCACATATACCTAACTCACAAGATGCTTGCACAAACCAGAAGCTAGTTCTGTCATTTTGAGAGAGGGAAGGGTGCCTTTTCACAGCACTGTTTCCTAGATCATGGTCTGTGCCAGGTGCTGTGGCAACAAGATGCCACTTGGCCACACTCCAGTGCCCACATGGGATGCTGGTCTTGGGGCCTGGAGCAAGGGGAAGCAGGGAAACCCTGTACCTGAAACAGAGCTGAGCTCACACACAGATTGACCAGGAAAGTGATGGGGTCCAGGCCCAAGACGCTAGACATTTACTCTACCATTAGAGACTCTCTAAGGACGGATGAGAGGACACAGTAAGAAAAGCAAGGGAGATGAGCCTTCTCAGAGAAAGAAGGGTGAAAGGTAAGAAAAGCTTTAAGACACACAGCATGAGTGGTCAGTGGCAGCTTTATCATCCAGGCTCTGGGTACCAAAGAGGGAAAATAGGCCAAAAAGGAGCCACTCAGGTGGCTGAGTCCTGCCTGAGCCCTACCTCCCCGCTTGGGTGGGGATCAAAGCCTGCCCATCACTGGTACTCGGCCAGGAACTGACTGAAGTTAGACCATAGCCCCCAAAGACCTACGGCCTCCTCAAGCTCACTGCCCAACCCCTAGGGTGCATTCACAGCCCTCAAAACCTGCTGATTTTCTACGATGAACATATATCATTTTAACAATCAGAAAAACATACTCAAAGAAAGAAGCGACTTCTACCTCCATGGAGTGTTTATTTCCTATTCACTATCCTACATCTGACTTTGATCAAAGCCTGTCCCCACCTCCCATGCTCGTCTGTGTGCCCCTCAAGCTACTGTGAAGCAACTTATGTTACCTTCTTGGGAGCCCCTAGGCCTCTTTTCTCCCTTCATTATGTGTCTCCTTAATGCCACTGGTAGCATCGGTCCCTATTTCCCCCATGCACAAATGCAGTGCAAGTTCCCCCGCCCACATTATCCATCACTGGTTCTACCAGGCTCTCTCCAAGTTCACACACCTCAGGGCACCTGAGACAACATCATAGTAAGGAGAACAAGAGAAAGGAGAGAAGCACAAAACCCTGAGAAGTCAGGAAAAAAGGGTGAAAGACACAGACTGTGCTAGAGCCTCAGCCTCAGAACCTGAGGGCTCAGGGAATCATCACTGGAGTCCTGGGGAACCAGCCCAAACTTCCCCTTCAGGCTTCCCCATGCTCCAGACCCATTGACTTCAGCCCACCTGCTCCACTGAAAGAAAATGCTCATATACAGGCCTCAGGAATGAATTTGGAAAAGGCCACCAGGTGGCAGGGGAACTGCCAGAACCAGGCAAGCACCAGGCACTAGAAAATGCCATCTCAAGCAATCATTTCCTCATTTGTAAGCCAGCGCCCACTTGATCCCCAAAATCCCTGTCTCTGTCATTTAGTTCTTGTTCATCTATTTATCCAATATATATTTAGTGAATAGATGTCAGACACAGTGTGCAATGGGGCAATACTGTGCCATGATCCCTTCTGTCACCTCAGAAAAATGTCCCATTGTGAGTAAAAATAGGTACTAACAATGACTTGGAAGTCAAAGTAGAAATTATGGTACAACTGTGTCCAAGTAATGCAATACTAGTAATAAAAGTCATAAAGACCATCCACAAGTTTCCTTCAGAATCTCTGTGTGTCCTGCCCTCAAAACCAGGCTGTTTCCCTCATTTAGATCAATGAAACGTGCTCTCAGCTTTAATGTGTACCTGGCTTAATTGTGAGCTTCAACAGAACTTTCCCTTCTGATTTAATACACTGCTCCATTTAGCTTCATTCTGGATTTTTTTTAATTTCTGGGGTTTGACCTGAGAACCAAAATGCCACCATAATTTCTAAGAACAGTTTTCACTAAAACATGACCCTTCAAGGGGAAAGGCCTCATACATGCACTTTCATGGCATAACCAGCCCTGACCTGTCCCCTGGCTGGGTGGCCTTGGAAGCTGAGAACCCTCTTTGGTCCATCCTCTCTATCTTCTTGGTCTAATGGACTCTGACAACAGCAGAAGATTCTAAGACTGTATCAAAATTCTGTTTTTCAAACAAGATGTTTTTCATTGACTTCGTATTTGTATCCCACCAAAACTTGTATGTGGAAGTCCTAATTCCCAATGTGGCTGTATTTGAATATAGAGTCTCTAAGGAGGTAAAGTTAAATGAGGTCAGAGGGTGGAGCCCTGATCTCCTAAGATAGTGTGCTTATAAGAAGATGCATCACAGAGTTTGAACTCTCTTCCTCCTCCTCCCCTGCCCCTGGCACACACAGAGAGGAAAGATCACATGAACACACAGTGAAAGTCTGCTGTCTACACCCCAAGAGGAAAATCCTCACGAGACATCAATCCTGTAACACCTTGACCTCAGACTGCCAGCCTTCAGAACCCTGAAAAAGGTACATTTTTATCACTTAAGCCCCCAAATCTGTGGAATTTCACTACAGTAAACAAATACAATGTTCTATTAAAGTTCTTGTTTAAAATCAGTAACAGTAGAGGGGACCATGAGCCTGGGGAATGCACCCCCTGGCAAGCCCAGTGCCACCTGAGCAGAACTCTCATCTGTCTGAAATGCAATTTAAAAGATATGACCACACCAGTAATGTCAGCACTTAGGAGGTTAAGATAGGAGAATCACAAGTTCTGCCTAGGCTACATAGCCAGACTCTGTCTCAAAATAAAAATAAACAAAAGGTATGAAAAGGCTGCTGAGAGCTCCTCACGTCCTAAGCATCATTGATTCTAGAATGTGTCTAAGTGCTTTAGAAAAGAAATATAAGTACAGTAGAGGAATATCCTCCAGCCTATCTCATTTTCTGGCCGGGAAAGATCGTCTGCTTTGCCAAATGAACTTGAATTACAGTAACAAATTAACAAGTTGTCATCTAAGTAAAGGACTGGTCTCTCCCCACCCCCACCCCCACCCCCTGCACGACTTCCCCGAGACAGTTTTCCTGGGGAGGTAAGGGGCTATGTATCCAACTGATTAACAAAAACAGTAAATATCAATTAGCAATTAGACGTTGGCTAAACTGTATAGGTCTAAACATATATTATTAAAGGTAAACAGGATTCTGAATGTTTTCCACATATATAAATAAGTTAAACAGCAAGTAAGTACTGTTAATCCATTTTTTGTTGTCACCACAAAATCGATTTACAAAATTATGCTATTTCTGTCAGAGACACTCCTGGTTCAATTTGCTCAAATACAAGATCACTCTCCTTCTCACTATCTGCGCAAAAAACCATTGGTATCTGTCCTATCATGTAAGTTAAATTAAGAGAAAAGTAAAAGAAAAAAACTCTGATAAGCATAAATTACTTCCAGGCAGGTGAGTGTGTGCAGTCCTTAGCTGTTGCCACAAGGTGGCAGTGCGATCTCAAAGATAAATTTATTCTGGGTCTTGGCTCTTGGAGGTGTCTTCCTGAAAAGCCTGAGTCCCCTGCCAAGGCTGCAAGAGTGCGCTTTTGATTCCTGCAGGATCTCCAACAAGCCTTCCTTTGTCTGCTCTTGGTACTGAAACCTGATGCCTAGGTATTTTTACCTCAGGGGATAAGATTCCCCATCTCTCCTTGAAAGAAAGAGAATTGCATGCCAGTTGGCCAAAGAAGTCCCAGATTGTCCCATGCCTAAGGAGTTTAGCCACGGGCAAACCTCCAAAGTCTTTCCACACACCATGGGATCTTGTTAAAAGCTCTGGGTCTGGGTTTTGCTTTTGTCGAAAGTGATGAATTGGGGTCATCCCTGGATTTCTCTGATCTTGGATTATTCATCTGAAAAGTAGGGATGAAAGCCCCATACCTGATATCACATGCTGTAAACAATGAGGTGCAGAGCTGGAGGACATTCCAAGTACAGTGACTGGCAAGCAGCCTGTGCCTCAGCAGATGCAGAGTAAGTGGCATTTGGCGATGGTGGGCAATGTTTCCAAGGTAACAAATGCTGAGAAAGCCCTGGGTGAAGGCCAAAGACATAATCCCCAAATTTTCCCTCTCCTCTTGCTTGTGATCACTTGCTGCTCCCTTCTTACACTGTTCCTTGGCCCCAACACCACACACCTGTTCTTCCCTCTGTCCTTCGGGCCCTTTTACAATGGCCTCCATTGTCTCCCTGGGCAGCACCCTCCGCTCAGCTGCCCTTCCCCCTGCAGCTGTTGAGCACATGCAGCTCCTTTTGCATGTCTAGGTAACAGACAGCATGGCAACTTGGAAAGCACTTAGGTTTTGGTGTTGGGAAGACATTGGCATGAATCCAGGATTTGCCACTTACCCAATATGACAAAGAGTCTCCGATTGACCAAACTTTTGTCAGACTCTTGAACCATCTCCTAGGCCCCTCTGTATACTTGTAAAATCCAGTTAAAGCAATCACCCTGCTAAATCAGTTTAGCAAGAACCCCACATTCTCAAGATCTGGGCTCCCTCCCCCAGACAATGTCTCAACACCCTGACCTATCTTCAAGCAAGAATCCTACTAGGGAAGTATGTGATTTGGATCATGAATGTCCCCCAAAGTATTAAAGTCTTGGTGCCCAATGTGGTGCTATTGGTTGGTGGTAGAAACTTTAAGAGGTGGGGACTAGTGGGAGGTCTTTAAGTCATTGGCAGCACACCATGAAAAAGGATAATGGAACCTCCGGCCCTTTCCTCTTTCTCTTTTTTGCTTCCTTACCATGAGGTGAGTAGTTTTATTCATCACATGCTCCCTGCCATGACACACTGTCTTGCCACAGGCCCAAAAGCAATGAGGTAACTGGCCGTGAACTAAAACCTACAAATATGTGAGCAAAAATAAACCTTTCCTCTTATAACTTGATTATCTCAGGTATTTCTTACAGTAACAGAAAGCAGACTAATATAGTTAGTTTAGCCAGAGTCCCCCTAACTCCTGGATGTTTCCTTAGTCATTTTCCATTCATTGACCCCTTATACAACTCCTTAACTATGAATTCCTACTTGCCCATGTTGTGTTTAGATTTGAGTCCACTTACTCTCCCTGCAGCATCTCATTGCAGTGGTCCCTATACCTGAAGCAATGGTCCTAAACAACATCTTCCTTGACATTCTTTAACAGTTATCATTGATAGATTTTTTTCCTTAAGAAATGCGTGGCCAAGTTTGAGCAAATGTCTTTTTTCTCAGTTCATTCCAGTCCCAAAAAATGGACTTATTTGGGTATGATATTTTAAAACACTTGGCACATGTGGGTGTGTAATAAATACTGGACTCTCTCCACCAGGGATCTTATCATCTACTCCTGGCTGTCCTCTTAATTTTTTTGTATTAATCACTCAGGAAAAGGGTGTGCAGGAAAATTATAATGATTGAGTGACAATTAAAGGCAACATGTGTCTCATTTAACCCCCACAACATCCTCAAAGGCATAATTCTTAACCTGCGCTTCACTTTTGAATCACCTGCAGACTGAGACTCAAAGTAGAAACATCAACCTCACCTGGGAATTTGTTAGAAGTGTAGACTCTGAGGCCTACTCAGGCCTCTTGAATCTGAATTTGCATTTTAACATCTCATCCTAGTTTGTGTGTGCCTTAAAACTTCAGCCACACAATAGAGCTGTACTAATTATAGATGTCTGGGCCCCTGCCACAGATTCTGATATAGCAGGTTTGAAGGATTGGCCAAGGTGGGACTTTTCAAAGCTTGCAAGGAATTTTAATACATGGCTAGGATTAAAGACCATTGCTTTTGAGGGGATGTTAGAACGCCATTTCATGAAGTGTGAGTTAGCTGAGGTTTACTCTGAGTTATCTCTGAGGTTCTTCTTTATTCTCATATATTCATATATTTCTACCTGGAAGCTCATTTCTTCTTTGCCATTACCTCCATTAATCCTATAGCTCACTCTCATCTTTTTCTTACTGATTTCCAAAATTCCAAAGATCATAGCTTATCAGGAGAGCCTCAGCCTAGCCTTTCTGTTTTATCACCATGATATAATTTACAAGATAATAGGGCCAGGTCTTGTAATGGAGAGACTAAGGGCTAAAGAGGACTGAAATACTGCTCAAGGTTATATAGTACATAGGAAAGCATGATTCCAGATTCCTGGGCCAGGGATTTTCAGGTATCAGTGCAAGCAGTACATGCCCACCGTGGTAAATTGCAACATTCCACAAACCACAAGATGCACAGGAATCACCTGGGCTCTGTTAAATTCAGACTGTGGGGCTTAGAACCTACATATTTCTCTCTCTCTTTCTCTCTCTCTCTCTCTCTCTCTCTCTCTCTCTCTCTCTCTCTCTCTCAATGGTACTGGGGTTTCAATTCAGGACTTCACACTGCTAGGCAGGGGCTCTATCACTTGAACCATGTCCCGGACTCTTTTTCCTCTGGTTATTTTTGAGATAGGATTGATTTTTTTTTCCCCCCATGGCTGGCCTGGACCTAATATTTTACTAGTTGGGGAGACAAGTGTGTGGTACCACACCCAGCTTTTTTTCGTTGAGATGGGGTCTTGCAAACTATTTTTTTGCCCTGCTGGCCTCAAACCTCTATCCTCACAATCTCAGCCTTCCAAGTAGCTAGGATCATAGGTGTGAGCCAACACACGCTGCAAGTCTACATTTCTTAACAAACTTCCAAGTAAAACTGATGGTACTGAAGTCATGGTCTGTTTGGGCAAAGTGACAGTCTATGATCCTAGCCGCCATTCTTTTGCTTCCTAGCAGCTGGCTGGGTGATCCTTCAGTCTCTCTCACCTGCACGATGACTCAGTTCTATCATTGGACACAGATCTGAAGACCCCATGCAAGTCTCATCCTGTCAGTGGGTGGGTGGTGCTCTGGGAGCCTCACTATGAAATTTCCTGTTTCAGAGCAGCTTTTCAGTGTTTAAGAACATTCAACAATTATTTACTTAGTCTAACTTGCAGACAGGGACACAATTTAAACAAGACAGACATAATCCTCATCAGTTACATTCTAATGACAACACACAAGTAAATGTGTAAAAGAGATCATTACAAGTTGAGATAAGCACTCAAGAGGTCAAAAAAACAACCAGGAGAGGTAGTCAGGAAGACCTTTTTTGAGAAGATGATATTTTGAGCTGTGACTTAAAGGAGAACAATAAGACAGTCAAGTGAGCAGCAAAAGGGAAGAAAGTTCTGTGCAGAAGGAACAGCAAATGAGAAAGGGCCTGACTTATCAAGGAACATAAAGAGATATGAGACTGTGGTACTGAGTCAAAGGGAAGCAATAGGAGATGCCAAAGCCACACCTATCCAGCTGAACAGGGAGACAGGAGATGGGGAAGGGCAATTGGGTGTCATTTAGAGAGCATGCAAAAACTTTGAAAAATTGTAATCAGGAAAGTAACCAGATATGCTTTCCATTTTTACGTGACCATTCTGCTGCTGTGAGGAACTACAGGAAGGGCCCAGCAGCGGAGGTAAGAGGAAGAAACAGGGGCTATTATAATAGACCAGACCAGATGTGCTGCTACCTTAAACAAGGTAGTGATGGTAATAGTGATTTGAATAATTTTATCAATTTGGACGCTTGTATTAGTTAGTTTTTTGGTCGCTCTGACAAAATGCCTGAGCAAAACAACTTAAGGGAGGAAGAAGTTATTTTGTCTCATTTTTTCAGAAGTTTCAGTCCATCATGGCAGAGAGGGTGTGGCAGAGCAGAGCAGTTCACAAGAGTTGGGAAAAGTAGGGAGAAAGAATGTCTGCTTTCCCTCCATTTTCCAATTCATTCCATCCAGGGCCCCCAGCCTAATGGCGATAATTACCCCATACTCAGGGCAGGTTACAAACTTCCAGCCATTCTGGCACAATTTCTCATACCACAGCTCAGGGAATCAGAATGAGGTTAACCCTCTGGTAAGTGAGCTAGGGCTGTGGTTTTCTAAACCAAATGAAGCGATGACCATCAGCATTCTGCTACTAAAACAATTAAGGAGGACCTAAATGATCATGTGAACTGAGGAAATTACAATGAAAACCCCTCACATCTTTTGTGTCAGTGATCCTCAGAACAACCACAGGAGAGAAGCAGGAAGGGGATTCAGTGTCCCATTATTCTGATGGGAAAATGAAACATGCACAGGTGAAGTGGTATCTCAGTTCATGTTCATACCAGAGCCTGAATTTGAAGCCCACCCTCCACTTTTTATCCTAAATCTGGCCCCCAATCACTGCAAATCCAAACATCTACAGTCAAATAAGTCTATTCTTAGAAACAAGATATCTACAAACAAGGATATCCTGTGGCTCAAGTCAGCACATGCTAAGATTTTTTTTCACATGCTGTAGAAGGCAGCTTAACAGGGAGGAGGCAGGTGAGGTGGAAAGAACCCTGGACTCCACAACAGATACCTGCTCTGGAATTCCAGCTTAACTATTCCCTTCCTGTGTGACCTTGGGTGAGTCAGCATGTTTTTCCATGCTACATTTTCATTTAACTAGTAATGGTTTGGATTAGATTGGTTGTTTTCAAGCTTTAAAAAACTTTGAAGGAAACCATACAGGAAGTATCAATAAATTAAAGGGGTAACATCACAACTCTCCTATCAAATGTTTAAGGTAGGGTGTGGGGATAAGACTTCTTCTTCAGGACCCTAATCCTGGAAGATCTCCAAGCCCCTCTGCTTTACCTTATAAGAGTGAGTTGCTTTCCTATCTATGTTAAATCCTGGGATTACCTACTTTCCCCCAGCTCTAATGGATCAACTGCTCCAGGAAAGCCACCTCATGGTTGTTTCTTCATAGCTGGTCAGTGCCACAAGGCAGCAGATGCTCTCTGTCTTTAGCTCTATCCGTGCATGAACCACATGGATGGAGTGCCTTGGTTATTCATCTTGCCTGTGTTTCAGAGCCCTTTGTGGAAGCTCACAGAATTAAAAAACTACAGACACCATTGTTCATCAGTTGCTATTGACAGGCACAGTTTCCAAACCCTTGCTCAAGTTAAACAGGAAGTGATTAAAAGACTCCCTAAAGTTAGGAAAGGGAAGATGAATAAACACAAGTATGGAACAGAAGTGCCTGGCACTTTGTTATGGACTTTACATGTGTCAACACATCTAATCTTCTGAACTGATACTAAGATTACAGTATTATGACCTTAAGCTTTGTTGTCTACATTGCATGTATGAGAAAGCTGAGCCTCTGAATTATTATAAAAACTGCCTTAGGATACCTTACTAATAAGTGGCAAGGTTGGAATAGAACTTCCCAGAACTATCTCGATACAAAAGCAAGAATAGTTTCTCTAGAATTAAGAGGAAATGTCATTGCACCCCAAAACAATGCAACCTTTTTCTCAATTGTGACTCTCACTGGGGATTCAATACCTCATTCCTTCAACAACAGCCTGCTATTTATCAAGCACATTGCTTTGCTCTAGAAGGGGAGGATAAGGACATAAATGAGGCACAATCCCTTCCCTGTAGGAGCTCACAGCCTAGCTGGGGAATCAGGTAAGTCATGCATTGTCATTTGTTACAAGGGCTATATTAGAAGTTAATTCAAATTACCATTGACTGTCAGCAGAGATGATGGAGTAGGACCTCTGAAATTTTCTGTTCCATAAATTCAACATGAATATTGGCAAAAGTTAACAAAATCAAAGACTAAGGGAATGATTCAAGTGATAGAGCACCTCCCTAGCAAGCATGAGACCCTGAGTTCAAACCCAAGTACTGTCCCCCCGCCCCCCAAAATTAACAAAATCAGTGTTCTTGTTACCCTGGAAATTAACAAAAGCTTGAAATAATCTGTAAAGTATTTATTTGAGAAAACTACTGAATCTTATTTTAAATAAAGTGTACAAGATATGCAAAGAAACAAAAGAATGTCTCATATCTAGGAAAAAGTAGTCAATAGAAATGATGCTTTAAGAAACTCCAGACATTGGACTTATTAAACTAAAATTGCTAAATCAGCTATTTTTAAATATTGAAAGAACTAAAGGAAATCATTTAAAGAACTAAAGAAAATAAGTCTCACCAAGAATTCAATAACAAGAAATTTAAAAGTACCAAGTAGAAATTCTGGAGTTAGAAAAATGTAATTGCAGAAGTAAACATTTTACTAGAATAACTGATCAGTGAATTTGAGCAGGCAGTAAAAAGGAAATTAGTGAACTTGAAGAGTCATTGGACACTTTCTGGTGTGAGAAGCAGAAAGAAAAAAATTAAGACCTGTGGGACAGCATCAAGCATACCAACATATGCATAATAAAAGTCCTAGAAAGAGAGAAGGGAGAGAAAGAAAAGAAATAATATTTGAAGAAGTAATAACCAAAAATTTTCACTTTTGTGAAAAACATTGATCTGCACATCCCAAAAGCCCAATGAACTCTAAGTAGGAAAAACTGAAAGAGATCCACAACTAGCACATCAAAAGAAACCATTACTAGAATCAAGAACAACCCACAGAATGGGAGAAAGTCTTCACCAGCTAGTCAACAGATAAGGGATTAATATCCAGAACATTAGAAGAAAAAATAATCCAATTAATAAATGACAAAAGAATAGACTGTTCTCAGAAGAAGAACTACGAATGTTTTTTTTTTATTCATTTATTCACATGTACATACATTGTTTGGGTCATTTCTCCCCCCTGCCCCCATAACGAATGGTTAATAAATACATGAAACAATGTCCAACATCCTTAGCCATAAAGGAAATGCAAATCAAAACTACACTAAGATTCCATCTCACTCCAGTCAGATTGGCCATCGTCAAGAAAACAAGTGACAACAAATGCTGGCATGGATGTAAAGAGAAAGGAACCTTTATACAGTGTTGGTGGGAAGTAAGCTACTGCAACCACTATGGAAATCAGTATAAAGATTCCTCAAAAAACTAAAAATAGACCTAACTTATGACCCTGACATATCACTCTTGAGCATCTATCCAAAGGAGTACAAATCAATAAACAAAAGAGAGACCTGAATACCCATGCTCACTGCAGCTCTCTTCACAATAGCCCAACTGTGGAATCAGCCAATGTACCCAACAACCAATGAATGGATAAAGAAAAAATATATATTATATCTAATATTATGTATTATATATTATATAACATTATGTATTATATTTAACATATAACTATTATGGAATATTGCTTAACTATAAAGAAAAATGAAATGATGCCATTTGCAGGAAAATGGATGGAACTGGAGATCATCATACTGAGTGAGATAAACCAAGCTTAAAAGGCCAAATATTGCATTTTCTTGCTCATTTGTGGGACCTAGACCTAAAATGATGATTATGATAAGACATGAATGTATATGGGGGACTTTCTGGGGGGCATCAGTAGAGGGGGAAAAAGGAAAGGATACTGAGGGGTGATGAGGATTGAAGCATGCTGCATAGATACATATTAAGATAGCATAATGAACCCACCAAACACTATTGAAAGAGGGGAGAAGAAGGAGAGGAGGTGGGAATACAATGGAGGAGTGGAGTTGTTCAAGGCACACTATATGCATGTATGGCATTATCATAATGAAATCCCCTTGTATTATTATATACTATAAATAAAAAAATAAAAAGTTCTACAAAAAAAAGACATCTATAACTAGTCAAAAGTCAAAGAGAAAGAGAATTTTTAAAGAAGCAACTCGTCACATAAAGAGTATTCTCAATTCCATTGTTAGCTGATTTTTCAACAAAAGCCAGAAGATGGTGAAATGACATATTGACTAAGCAAAAAAAGAAAAAAGGACTGTTAAATAAGATACCTGTATCTAGCAAAATTACCCTTTAAAAATAAAAAAGAAATCAAGACATTCCAAAATTAAAGAGAAAGAAACAAACAGCAAAACAAACAAAAAAACAATAATTCTTTGCCAGCAGTTGATTCCTACAAGAAGTTCCCCAGGCAGAAATGAAAGGACACTGGAATTGCAGAACTAGAATTCACAGGAACAAAGAGTACTGGTGTCTTACTTGGCCTAGGCTGACAACAAAATACCACAGACTAGTTGTTTAAGCAACAGAAATTTATTTTCTCAGAGTTGAAGCTGGAAATTCAAGATCATGCTGCCATCACAGCTGGGTATGGTTTCTGGGGAGGACTTTCTAATTTAGAAGTGGCTGCCTTCCTGTTGTGTCCTCACATAACAGAAGGAGAATGATCTCCCCTCCTCCATCAGTTACCAGTTCTGTCAGATTAAGACTTCTCAGTTTTGACCTCATCCACCTTTAATTACCTCCTAAAAGTCCTATTTCCAAATACAGTCACCTTGGGAGTTAGAGGTTCAACATATGAATTCGGGGAGCAGGGGATACATGATTTCAGACCATAGAAAATACAAGAAAAGAAAACAAAAGAGACAAGCCAAGGTAACTCTAAGAAGAAAATAAGAAAGACTACAGGGAAAATAAACAAAATTGATCATTAAAATAGAGGAAATCAGTGAACCAGACTTTTAGTTCTTTCAAAATATCAACATTATGATAACTTTACCTAGATAGACCAGAAAAAGAAAAAAAAAGAGCAGATTCAAATTACTGAAGAATGAAAGGGAGAACATTTCTGTTGGCTATGGTAAAGCTAGGATGTAAGAGACATTATCTGCAATTTGTAGCATGGTTTTACTGAGTGAAACAGGAGATTTGTGTGGGAGCATAAGCCTCCACTCAACCTTGCTGACTTAGGTATTTATCCAGAGAGAAGGTCGGACTTCCCAGTTCTTAGCTCATGGAGTGAAGAATGCAAAAACAACTAAAGAGAGTTTATTGGGATAGAAAAATTTTAAGTGAGAGAACTGAGCCTCCAGAGTTTGGGGGGTCCGAAAAGAGGGTGCCAGAGGAGTGACTTAGTCTGATGTTTTTATCCATTTTCTCCAGGGCGTTACTCAATTTCTATGCTAGTTAGGTTTACAGAAAGCAGAATTTTGGTTGGCTGTGCCTGCAACATTTGATTGGTTAATCATAACCAATAAGCCTCACACCATTCATTCTGCCTTTCCTTCTTTCCACCCTTTAAGGTCACAGGGAGGTCATAATGGAGGTTTCCAGGGGCCTTCTGTCTCACAAGGACTGTGCTTCAACATCATTGTGCCACAGAGGCAATGCTGATAAAGGAGTCATGGCCCAATGCCAGGATCCATTATGTTGTCCATTAATCTGAGTAGGAGACAGAGGACAAAAAAACAGACAAGCAGTGGAAGAGCATCCAAGAGCACTGCGGATAAAGGACATATTTGGAAATGGGTCATGCTGGGAGGAGTGGAGTCCTGACTCTAGATACTGGAGCAAGGGGTATTCATCTTTAGAAGGTAGCTTCTCCTTGGGCTCTCTGTGCTTAGTGTTGCTGAGATTGGAGAAAGTCACACCTTTTTAGTTGGAATTTTGCTTTGTTTTGTTTTGTTTTTGTGGTACTGGTGTTTGAACTTAGGGCCTTCACCTTGAGTCACCCCATCAGCACTGTTTTGTGATAGATCTCTCAAACTGTTTGCCTGGGGTTGGCTTAGAGCTGCGATCCTCCTGATCTCTGCTTCCTGAGTAGCTAGGATTACAGGCATGAGCCACTGGCACCAGGCTTAGTTGGAGTGTTTTCCAGATGAAAGCAAAAAGCACTGATTGAAGGCCATAGGGGCTTAAGCAACACATGAAAGAGAGAGAGTGGTATGACCTGAAGCTGGCAGAGCAGGAGCCAGACCATTTAAGCCCTTATGGACCAAGTTAAGGATTTGAGGCTTTGTAGTAAGTGCAGTTGGAAGGCACATGCAATGTATGTTTCAGCATTCTAGAACAAAGAACAGACTTTAGTAGGTAGACTGCATACAGGAAGAACAGTTAAAGGCTAATTGTGGACACATCCAGGTAAAAAATTGTGTTAACTTGTTCTGTGATGGTGACAGGGAAAAGAACACTGGAAAGTGACTGGGTTTATTGGGGATGATCATGAGTTCAGCCTAGTTTTGTTGTGACTGGTGTGCCCTTGTGACAGTCAAGTGGGGATGCAGAAAAGGCAATTGAGTGTACAAAGTTTGGAACTCAGAGAAGTCTGGATAAGGATAACCAAAGCTGTGGTCCTATGTGAGATGTTTTTCAAGAGATTATAGATGGAGTGCAGAAAGGAGCCTGGAGAGGAGGAAGAATCTTCAAAGTCTGCAATATTCGCAATATTCAGACTACTGGGAGGAAAACTAGCGTGGGATATTCAGAAGTGTAGGGGAGAGGGTATGCCAAAATGGAAAGAATTGTCAGGTAAGGTAAGGATTAAGTGATTTGGTGGTCATTGTTGATATGAGTAAGAGCTGGTTCAGTTAGGGAAACAGAATGGAAGCCAAACTGGAAATAAAGGTGATTACTTTAGGAATTTAAGCTAAGATAAAATAATAAAATAAGACAATATGAGAGAGAGGAAGAGTTCTGTGTATTTTTGTTTAACAGAGTGAAACGTGAGCAAGTTTGATGGGGAAAATCAATTGAGAAAGAGCAGTCGGATATATTAAAAAGACAAGCAATAATTAACTGTATAAGATTCTGGAAAGTGGGAGAAGATAGCACCCTATGCCTGAGGACAGATGAAATGGAAAGGGGCAGATTTGGATGAGTTTGTGGGATTGATGGCAAAAATGGGTGGAAATTCCCATGTGAGAACTTCAATTCTCTTTTCGAAAAAGGAAATCTGCAGTTAGCAAGGGAGGAAATAAGGTGATGGTAAAGTTAAGAATGGAGATCTAAATTACAGAAGAATTTCACCGAAAAGGATAATAGGTGACATATAAGCACAAGAAAAGATGACCAACATTTTTAGGGAAATGCAAGTTAAAACCCAATAAGAGAATTGCTTCCAGGAAAATAGAAACAGGTGTACATTATTCTGTTCCTCATGCCAAGTACAACTAAAACCTCTAGACCTTTTAGAAATAAAACATAGGAAGACTGAAAGGTGAAGAGAAGGGGGTTTGCCTAGAGACCTCGGTATGATTTTTTTTCTGTAAATTACAAACTAAAGTAATAATAAAAGTGTAAATCCCCCCCAAGAAGACCAGCAATCCTAAATGTGTTTACATCCAATAACAGCTTTAAAATGTGTGAAATGAAAAGTGATAGAACTGAAATAAGAACTAGAAAAGCATGCATGATAGCTGGGAATTTCAATACCATGTGCTTAAAAATTGTGAAGAAAACTAGACAAAAGTCAATTAGGATATAGAACTGAATAACACCATTGATCAGCAACTATAGAAAATCCAAACCAGCAACAACAGGACAAACATTCTTTTCAAGTGTACACAGAACATATACCAAGATAAATTATATTTTGGAAGCATAACATGAGCCTTAAGACATTTAAAAAAATTAAAATTATATAGGATATGTTTTCTAATCACAACAGAATCAAACCAGAATTAAATAACATAAACATGAGAGGAAAATCCCCAAACACTTGAAAACTAAAGCAAAACATTTCTTTCCTCCTTCCTCCCTCCCTCCCTTCTTTCCTTCCTTCCTTCCTTCTTTTTTTTTTCCTTCCTTATTTTTTCTTGTGGCAAGTTCTCACTATGTAGCCCAGCCTGGCCTCACAATCTTCCTACCTCAGCCTCCTGAATGCTGGGATTATACTGTGTGTGCCACCACACCCAGCTAAAAGAACACACTTCTTAATGATCTATGACTCAAAGAGAAAGTCCAAAGAGAAATTTGTAATGCTTTAATTGAATGAAAATAAAAATATATGAACATTTTGGACACAGCTAAAGCAATACTGAGAGATAATAACGCTAAACCTATTCATTAGAAAAGAAGAAAAATCTTAACTCAATTATCTAAGCATGCACTTCAAGAATCTACAGAAAGAAGAGCAAACTAAACCCAAAGCAAGCTGAAAGAAAGAAATAATAAAAAAGCAAAACTGAAAAAGGTAAACAAAACTTATAAGAATGACAGACTAATAGAAGACAAATCAGCAATATCAGCAATGAAACTGGGATATCACTACAGACCCTGCAGACAGTGAGAACAAATATGGAAACACTAAAAACAACTCTGTGCACATAAATTTTATACCTTAGATGAAATGGATCCATTATTTAAAAAGCACAAACTATCACAACCAATTTGAAATAATTTGTATAGTTCTAAAAGCATTAAGGACATTGAATATACTATTTAGAAGCTCCCTAAAAAAAGAAATCTCTAGAACCAAATGATTTCATTGGAGAATGTAATCAGATGTTTAAAGAAAAAACAACACTAGTGGTATGCACTCTCTTTCAGAAAATAAGCCAGGGTGCCAGTGGCTCGTGCCTGTAATCCTAGCTTCTCAGGAGGCAGAGATCAGGAGGATCACGGTTCAAAGCTAGTCTGGGCAAATAGTTTGTGAGACCCTATCTCAAAAAAAACCCATCACACAAAAAAGGGCTGGTAGAGTGGCTCAAGGCTCTGAGTCCAAACCCCTGTGCCACAAAAAAAAAAAAAAAAGATTATTAGCAAATAAAAATCAAGAATATATAAAAATAATTGCACACCATAATCAAATATAGTCAATACCCCAGCACACAAAGCAGATTCAATATGGAAAATCAAATTATGTAACAAACTAAAGAATAAAAATCCACATTATATTATCAATAGATACAGAAAAGGTACTTGACAAAATTCAATACCATCAATAATAATAATAATAAAACCTCTAAGAAATATAAAAATAAATGGAAACTTCCTTAACCTGATAGAAAGCATCTACAAAAACCTTATAGCTAACATTATATTTAATGGTGAAAAACTGAATGTGTTCCTCCTAAGATCAGGAGCAAGAAAGAATGTCTATACTCACCAATTCTATTCAGCATAGTGCTAGAAGTTCTAGCTAGCACAATTATGGTAAGAAAGCGAGAGAAAATGGCATACAAATTGGAAAATAAGAAATAAACTACCTATATGAAGAAAGCATGATTATCTACATAGAAAACCTAAATAGAAATGATTTTATCGGCAAATAAAATCCTTTAAATATAAGTGAGTTCAACATCAATGCTAGACACAAGGTAAATATACAAAAAGCAATTGTATTTCTTTATGTTAGCAACTAACATATGGAACTGAAACTGAAGATGCAATACTATTTGCAGTTGTTTAAAGAAAATGAAATAGATATAAAAGTTTAAAAGCACAAATAGAACTTGTATGCAAAAAACTACAATGCTGACAAAAGAAATCAAAGCTCTAAAGAAGCACACAGTATTCATGAATTGAAAGACCCAACACAGTAAAGATGCCAATTCTCCACAAGATGAGATAAAAGTATAAAGCAATTGCTATTAAAAATCTTAGAAAATTTAAATTATTTTAAAATTTATACAGAATGGAAAAGGTACAAAAAAGGTGCTAGTATATCCTAAATTTTTTGAAAAAGAACAATAAGGTAGAAGAAAACTGACTACTCAAAATTAAAGACTTACAGAGCTATAGCGATCAAGACATAGTTTTGGCAGAAGGACTGTAATATAATCCAGAAATCCCAGAAATAACCCCAAACTGAAATGTCTAGCTGATTTTTGACAATTTTTTAAAAACAAGTCAGTGGAAGAAGGATAATATTTTCAACAAATAGTGTAACTGGATCCCCATAAGCAAAATAAATACATTAAAATGAATCTTGACCTAAGTCTCACGTTATGGAAAAATTGACACAAAATGGATGATGAACATAAGTATGAAATGTAAAAGTTTTGGGAAGACTTAGGAGAAAACCTATGGGATGCAGTGCCAGGCAAAGTATTCTTTGAGTTGAAACCAGAATGACAGTTCATAAAAGGAAAACTGATAAATTGGGCTTCATCAGGTTAAAAGCCTCTTATTCTGTAAAATGTCTGGTTACAAGAATGAGAAGACAAGCTCCAGAACGGAAGCAAACAAACAACAACATTTATCTAGAAAGTGAAAAAATACACAAGAGGACATGTTTTACTGAGGAGGATATGCAGATGGAAACAAGCATGTGAAAAGATGCTCAACTTCATTAGCCATTAAGAAAATGCCAATTTAAACCACAATGACATAGTCCCACATGGCTTTCAAAATGACTGAATTTAAAAAGAGAGCACCAAATACAAGTGAAGATGCAAATAAGCTTCTTACATTTCTGGTGGGAATGTAAAATGGCACAAGCACTCTCGTTACCTTTTTTATTTTTTTTGGTGGTACTGGGGTTGGAACTCAGGGCCTCACACTTGCTAGACAGGCACGCTACCACCTGAGCCACACCACCAGCCCAATATAGCCACTCTAAAAGGCAGTTTAGTAATTTCTCTAAAAACTGAACATGCACCTACATATTTCCCAGAACTGCATTTGTCCCAGAGAACTGAAAACATCAGTTCACACATACACGAAAAACCCTGCACACAACTGTTCCTAACAGCCTTCTTGTAATAGCTCCAAACTAAATCACCACAGTTATCTTCCAATGGGAGAATGGTTAAATAAACTGTAGTACATGCATGCATTGAATACTATTCAGTAATAAAAAAGAATGAACTATTGATATACACAACAAACAACCTGTGTGAATCTCCAGAGACAACAGGAGAGATCCTTGTGATATAGCAGAGTATATGAACCTTTACAGTGATAAATTGCATAGGATTTGCACACACAAATTCACTGAATGATATCAGTGAATTATGTCAATGTTAATATTATGAGTAATTATTCTGTAATTCTGCAGAGTACACAAAAGATCTCTGTATTGTTTTTTAGAACCTCATGAGAATCTATAATTTTATCTGTGTATCTATGTACATAAACTGATAAAGTGATAGATTATATGTGCAGCAGGAGGTGTTGGGGCAGTAATGAAGGCATATTTGAGGTTGGTGATTGTAGTCCTGTTGTTTAACTTGCTCTCTAGCACCACTTGGTGATCAGGTAAGGCCCTGAGAGGGAAGCTATTTAGGCTTATCCACAGGTAGGGTTTTGTTAATGACTGTGAGAGAAAGACAGAAAGATAAGGAAGGCCAGGCACCCAGTTGCTCACGACTGTAATCCTAGCTACTCAGCAGGCAGAGATCAGGAGGACAGCAGTTTGAAGCCAGCCTGGGCAAATAGTTCATGAGACCCTATCTCGAAAAACCCTATCACAAAAAAATTGGACTGGTGGAGTGGCTCAAGATGAAGGCCGAGTTCAAGCCCCAGTACCACAAAAAAAAAAGAAAAAAAAGAAAGGAAGATAAGGAGGGTTAGTACCATCAAAGAGATAGGCCAGAGTGTCTAAGATGAGTAAGGAGGATGATGAAGAAAAAGAGGTCTAGACTGAAAACAAGGGAGGTCTAGGTAGAAGTAAAGGAGCCAACAGACTAAAAATCCTAATGAGGTCAAAGAACATCACAGGGTTTGTGAGAATGCAAACTGGATGGAAAGGAGTGGCCAGAGGGGGTATTTTAATTATACTCTAGGCAGATAAACCAGGTTGGAGAGGAAAGAAGGTCAAGAATCATGAATGAGAGATGGACTGAACAAGAAATTCACTGGTAATAGAAGGTCAAAACAAATGAGAGTTTCAGCTATTGGATGCTGAAATCAACAGGTTTATTAACAGATGATAACATGAAAAGCAGGACTATGTACCAGGAACCTAGTGCTTTAGTTTGTGAAGGTTGTGTTAGTTTTGTCATTTATCAGCTTGGCTAGGCAAAAGTATGCTTCCCAGAATCCCTTACTTGTATACTTCTAGTTAGATTGTCCACAAAAGACATTTGGAGGTCAGAAAGGAAACAGTAGCCTTATTTCCCTGACTCTTGGAAGTTCTGTGCAGGGCACCAGTAAATCCATACATTTTGTCACTTATCTGCTGGGATACGTTGTTTGCATAGAACACCAACCAACCTTACAGCCACTGCATCCTCCCCTGAATCTCACTTTAGCTACATTACAAAAGGCAACAGTTTTTCTTACAGGACACCACACCAGTGCTATACTAGGATGGATCTAGTCCTTAACTAGATCCATGTACACTTCAGCTCTCCTATATGTTCCAGCTTGTGGTTGTTCTTTCCTGCTTTACATCCATCTTCCTTTCCTTTCTCTTCCCTTCCCAGCCTGCCCTGAGGACTTCAAGCTTTAGCATCATGTAAGAACATGACAGCCTTGTGGAACTATTTAATCAGTTTCTAAGGTGGTTAAATACACTGCCAGCCTGTGTAAAGTCAAATCCTTGTCATAAATCACTATTGTATGTAACATCCTACTGGTCTGCTTCTCTCACTGAATCCTGATTTACAGGTGAGAATTTTGACAAGAACACATTTAACCATTTCTACAAGGGGAAAAAAAGGGAATCTCACCTTAGGTGGATAGAGATTGTCATTTGAGACCCTTTCAAAACAACCATTGATGACACACTCAACATATTGTCATCTTGCCTCCAAGCCTCACTTCTGTCCTTGTGGTAATAAGGAAGCATTTACCATGTATGTGCCTCACTGAAGTCCAGGTATTTCTGTCTGAACTGTTCATTAATATGCCTGTATAGTGATCCCATCACAATAGGTTCAATTGAATCTGGCATGCCTTGTGCTGGTGTGGTTTTCTACAAAGAGCACATGTTATAGGTGGATGGGATGATTGATCAAATTAGTAAGGAAAAACTGCATTCAGAGGATTTTGTCCAAGATCTTGCTAGCTCATTTAGAAGGAAAATAGGTTTTCTATTTCAGAACCCTTGGATTTAAACATTTAATCTTGGGATTGTAAGGATAAAGTGAGTTTTTGGTATTTTCTTCATTCAGGCCTTGCAAAAGGTAAAGATTTATTAACTACTTATTGTGTTGAGACACACATATTAAAGTTTTGAGTGAAAAGCAGTCTGTAATATCAAGGCAACAGTATCTTCCTTCTTTGGAATACACTTGTGGCACTTATGGAGGAAACAAATGTTGATAACCATAAATATTTTGAAATAGAAACTGTTGTCTTTTCTCTTTCCTTCATGTACACTGCTCTGGAAATGTTTCCAATATTTCCAAAGACAATTCCCTTAGGTCACATGCCATTCTCCTTCAGCCTGGACATTAACCCAGCAAGGAGCAGCTTCAGAGGTATGCATCTGGGGACAGACCAAATGTGGTAGAGGCGTTATCTACCTGTTTCCTTGGAGCCAAAGCAACTAATTCTATTTTCCACATCGGTTTCATTTTTTCCCTTACTCACTGCCCAGAGATCCATTCTTGGTTCCTGTCCCACCCCTGTGAAAAGACTGTCTGTCAATCAAAGACACAAGGTTGGCTTGTGCAAACCATACAGAAGACACAAGAGTGATTTGTTCTGGCTAATAAGCCTAGAGAAAACATGTAGAGGCAATTGTCTGCTGAGAACAAGCGGAGTTTCTTGTCTGGGGAGTGCATAATGTTATGGACACTATCATTTATTTGCCTCCTAACAGTAGCCTCCTTTATTGCATGGAAGAAAACTGTTTGCTATCGATACCAGGCAGGCGGCTACAGGATTTCGGAGCAAATGATTTGTTGTCAGCCCTGGAGGATGAACAAATCACAATTTCTCTAGACATTCATGGTACCAAACTCTGAGATCCCTGCAGTGATTCTTAACCTCCTGGTATTCATGTCCTTGTTTAGTTTTCTTCTACCCTGAACAGGGTGATATGTAACTAATTGTGTTTGATGGTGGAATTTGACGCTTTTTTGGTTTTTTTTCTTTTTTGGTGGGACTGGGGTTTAACTCGGGCCTCACATTTGCAAAGTAGGCGCTCAACCACTTGAGCCATAGATCCAGTCTGGAATTAGACTTTTGAAAGTAGGTCATAAAAGAGATCACAGTCTTTACTTTTCTCTCTTGGATCACTCACCCTAGAGGATGCTTACTGCCATGTCTTGAAAACACTTAAGGACTAGGAGCATGGCTCAAGAGGTAGAGTACCTGCTGAGCAAGTGCGAAGCCCTGAGTTCAAACTCCAGAGTCCCCCCCCAAAAAAAAGACTCAGTCAGGCCTTCAATGATGTCCATAACCAGGACTTGAGGTCTCCCAACAATTGCCAGCACAAATTACTCACACATGTTAGTGAGATAACTTTGCTTAAATAACTGGAAGCTCTGCTGATCCCTTGTTTGCAATTTCCCAAGTCAGAGCCACTCAGCTAAGTCCTCCCAAATCCTGGCTCCAAAGGTACTATAAGAAATAGTATATATTTATTGTTTTTTGAGCTCTAAATTTCAGAATTTGCTATACAGCAGTGCATAATTAATACACCAATAATGTTAATTCTCTTTCTTAATACATACGTAGTCAGGAAATCACACACCAAAAACTACAGACATAAATAATGGTGCTTAACATTGCTTGTTCTAATAGATTTATAATAATGGACTTGGCAGTTGTGTACTAGTAAGCCATATTTCTAGGAAAAAATTTATAATAATGGACTTGGCAGTTGTGTACTAGTAAGCCATATTTCTAGGAAAAAATTAGAAAGCCCTGGTTTGTAGCATTTACCTCGTTCTGAGGAATAAATCTTCCCACCGTAACTAATGTCAAACTGCAAATTTGGCATCACTGAACACAGAGTTAGGATGAGATGCACACAATCAGCTCTTACAAGCCCATGTGAGTCATCTCCTTTGCATCCCAGGATTGAGTTAGAAGAAACAGATGAAGTTTTGTAGCTATGTTATATACTTCTACTCAAGTGAATAAGATCATCTTAAGTAGTGGCATAATATTTTAACAAGAGGTTTAGGACAAAACAACCTAGGTTCTCATTTTTACCTCTGCTGATTTTTGACTAAGTGGCCCCAATATGTACTACTTACTGGTGATTAGTCTCAGATTTTTTATTTGTAAAATAAAGACATCGATACCTAATCACCATAGTTTTGAGAGGATTAAATGAAAATAATGATAGCAAAAGTAAGTTATTGAGTTCTAACTGTATGTCAGGCTTAGAGTTTGAGTTTATTATATGTCATTACCTAATTTAACAATAGAGGTAAAGAAGTGGGTGCTCAATAAGTGCTAACAGCATTGTTTATCTTATTACATTCCTGATTAGGGAGCTAGTCACTAGGGTGAATGCTGAATCAGAAATTATTGGAACTAGCTTATCTCCAAATGTTCAATTTAGCACTTTGCTGAATTGGGCAAATGACTCCAGTGAAAAGGCATGGAACTTGACTGTGGGGACTGACCAGAAGCTGGGCACAGACTACCCATGAGACCTGTGAGCCAGCCAGTGACGCAAGAAAGTGAATATAAGAAAGAAGTCAAGAAAGTAGTCAAGGAATCCAGAAAAGTATCCTTCAGCACCATGGTCAGAAGTTGAGCCCCAGAGTTGGAACAAGGTGCTGCCACTGTCCTCAGTGCTGAATGATCCCTCCGATCCCCTTAAAGGGGGGTTGACTTCTGTCCAACAGCAGCTTAGGTCCCTCCCTGGGAATAATACAGGGAGAAATACAGCCCAGCAGAACTGGGGACTTCTAGGACTAAGAAGTCTCTAGAAAAGATCAAATGAAACCCAAATTAGCCAAGTTTGCTAGCCTCATGTGAGCTGCCTTGTCATTCATATACCTTTATAACAAGGATGAAGAATAGATATTGATAGAATTTATACTCTATGTTCTTCCCTGAGCTAGTTGCTTTAAAAATATTTTGTTTGGTCCTTACAACCATTTATGACATTTTCCCTACTGATGAAGAACCTGAGAGACATAGATAATTTGAGTAACTTGTTGAAGGTCACCCAGCTAATAAACAATGAGAAAAGAATATAATTCTGGTTTTCTCTGTCCAAAGCACCAGCTCATTGCACTCTATTCGCTACTACTTTCAAAAAGCACTGCACACCCTCAACCTGTCTAAGAACTGAAGAGTATTTGAGATAGGTAATAAAAACTGTTGGTGATTTTTCTTTACTTTTTTATTTCTTTTCTTATTATGTTATTGTTATACTGGGGGTACATTGTGACATTTACAAAGTTCTTACAATATATCAAAGTTGAATTCACCCTCTCCATCATTCTCCTTTATTCCACCTCCTCCCATTCCTGAAATAGTTTCAACAGGTCTCATTTTCCCATTTTCATACATGAATACATAATATTTCTACCACACTCACCCTCCTTCACCTTCTCCTTAATCCCTCCCACTTAATTCTCTCCCACTGGTGCCAACCCCTAGAAAGCAACTGTTTTACCTTCTTGCTCTCCATTTTTGAAAAAAAATGCATTTATGTTTTTTTAAGATAGCTCTACCCTTGTGTTTCCTTGTGACATTTCCATGTAGATATGTATTATAACTCAAATTGGCCCATGCCCTCTGTTTTTCTCCTTTCTACCTTAGTCCCCTTCTTATGATGATTTCAATGGGTTTTTTAATTCTATATTCATTCTTATATAGACAGTACATGAAGCATATTCACATTCTTAACTTCCTTCTTTTACCCTCCCTCTCCTGCTCATGACCACCCCTTGCTTGTATTTGGATTGTGTCTTTCTCCCACATATGAGAGAAAACATGTGGCCTTTATCTGAGCCTGGCTTACTTCACTTAACATAATGTCTTCTAATTGTGTCTGTTTATCTTCAAACTGCATGGTTTCATTCTTTTTTTATGGCTGAATTAAACTCCATTTGAGATATATATATATATATATATATAATATTTTCTGAATTCATTCATCGGTTGTAGGACATCTGGGTTGTTTCCATAGTTTGGCTATTGTGAACAGTGTTGCAATAAGCATCAGTGCAAGTGTTGGTAATTTCTTATTACTCTTCTTGAACCCAGAGAATGCAGCTTTCTCCATATCTCCCGCTTCAGCCTTTGAGGGAGCTCTTCTTCATGTGGAAATAGACTGCAAATATCTACATTCTTGCTCAGTGGGAAAAAGTGCAACACTCTGAAAGATGAGGACTTTGACTGCCAATGTCCTGGGGTCAAAGAGCACCAAAGCTTGGTGGCAATCTAGAGATTTCCTGGTATATGGTTAGGTCCTCAGTGATCAGAATGGACCTCCCTAAGACCAGGAGCCCATCTTGAGGCCATGCCTGAGATGTGATCATGTAGCAATAACCAAACTTTGGAAAAAGTTTTGTGCTAAGATAATAATTAAGTGCTAACCCAGATTGTCTACATTCACATTAAGTTTTCTCTAGCCTTGTAATTGGAAGCATTTATTTAACTTCATATATCTTGGTGTTCCTATCTTTAAACTGGGAATACTAGGGTTGGTTGTATGCAATTATGTAGGCCATGTGCTTGGCCTAAGGGAAGTATTCAATAAACTTTAGCTACTTTTGTTATTATCATCATCATTATTGTGTAGTGATGCAGGTCATTGAAGGAAAAAGTGCAGATTTTCAATAGTAAAAGGTGGAGTAGCTCAGTGGTAGAATACCTGTATGTATTAGTAAGGCCTTGGGTTTAATTTCTGGCTACCCCCCACCTCCCCAAAAGGGAGACACTCCTTAGTTTGTCTCCATTTTCCCTGAAGCAGAGCTGGAAAGACAGGATGGACTTGGCTTCAGTGCCCCAGGCCCTCCCTGCTGAGTGTCTGTGACATTCCTCTGAAAAAGCCTCACCCATGTCCTGAACCATTCCTAACCAGGACAGGAGACATCTAAGCCTCAACTCACCATCAGTGTCACAGTCAGGCCACATTTTTTTTTTTTTTTTGCATTACCGAGGATTGAACTCGGCCTTTCGCTTACTAGACAAATGTTATATTACTTGAGCCGTGCCACCAATCCTTTTGACTTTTGTTTTTCTAATAAGGTCTCTCACATTTGCCCAGATTGGTCTTAGACAATAATCTTCCTACCTCTGCCACCAAGTAGCTGTGATTATGGGCAGCATGTGCCACCACGGCCAGCCCTTAAGCCACTTCCCAGGAGCCTCGCAGTCTCAGGGCTCCCCTGCTCTGCCTTGCTGTCCTTCTCCCTCTGACCTGGTTTCTGACTCACTTCTACTGCCAGACACCTTTCAGGGGATGGAGCCCACCTGGAACTTGTGGCATCTTGCCCAGGAGTTGGGGTCGAAGCTGCTCCCATGCTCTAAGATGACAGCTGAGTTCAGTCCTTTGTGACTGGGTTGACTGTTAGAAAAATGATGGCACTGTCTAATGTGCCACTTGTCACTGTGACTCTCTCACCCAGATGAGCACTTGTCACACCCCTGTGGATCACCAGCTGCTTCTTAATGAGGAGCTCAGTCCTGTAATGTACTAATCTGGCTTTCCAATCTACTCCACCATTTGATACTGCTGAGGTCCCTGTGGGCATTGCAGATGAACTTGCCAAGGACATTCTGCACATGAAGGAAGCTCACTGTAATGAAACCATCCTGCCTTCATCTCCTGGGTCCCACCTCACTCCAGACTGCTCAGGTTCTCTGGTTTCTCATGCAGGCCAAAGGGACTCAGAAGCTCCATTAGAGAGCTGCCTCACTCCCTTCCATACCACATCTCCACATGAAACACAGTAAAATGCAGCTCCTTTCCTCCTGAGCTTGCTACACCCTAGGCAGACCTGTGGCTATTGCTGATTTTAGCATTTCTAATTATTATAGGAATACAGGAAATAGCAACCACATGAAAAATTGAGTTTGACTCCAGAATATTATTAAGTCCTTATAGTTGCTGGCCTATGTTGTTAAAGATAGATTATTCCTCAAACATCTGTTAAATGTGGCAAAACATTTTATTCAAGACTATTATTATAGGGAAGTGTTAAGATGTGAATGTTTATGGTTTATGTGCACACCACCCCCAAATTCACATGTTGAAACCTAACTCTTTTTTTATTTTTATTACTATTTTTTTTTTTTGGTGGGACTGGTTTGAACTCAGGGCCTCACACTTGTCAGGCAGGCATTCTAGTGCATCAGCCCTAAAACCTAACTCTTAATGCTATATTATTAAGAAGTGGGGCCTGTGGGAGGTAATTAGGATAGGAGGCAAAGTCCTCATGAATGGGATTAATGCCCTTATTCAAAAGATGTGAGCGATCTTTTACTTATTCCACACAACTAAAAGGGACTACCCAGGAACCAGAAATTGGATCTTACCAGATACTACATGTCCAGTAATTGGGCTTTTCAGATTCCAAAATTGTGAGAAATAAATTTATGTTGTTTATAAACCATCCAGTAAATGACATTTTGTTATAGCATCCTGACTGGACTAAGACAGTGAGAGAGAAAGAGATGGAACTGAAATACAAAGAAGAACAGTAGGGATCTATAACTGATTGACACACTGAAGGAGAGAATAGAGATATACTAAGAAAAACTTGGTTGGGTTGAGGTGGGGGGCAGAGGAACCCTATTAGATATCATATGACCCTTGATAAATAGGGTCAGCCGGGGCGGGGGGGGGGTTGTGTTTTTATTTAAAAAACTGGCCTCCCTAGTTGAGAGGAGGGCTTATAAGAGCCTGACTAAAGTTTGGCCAATGACAGAGTTGTTGTCAGTATCACTCAGGGTTCTCCAGAGAAACCGTAGGACATGTAAATGTGTATGTGTGTGTGTGTGTGTGTAGGAGGAGGAGGAGGAAGAGGGGAGAAAGCAAGAGAGAGAGAGTGAGCTTTATTTTAAGAAACTGACTAATGCAATTGCAATTTTGGAAGCTGATAAGTCTGATGTCTGTAGGGCAGGTCAGATGGCTGAAAATTCAGACAAGAATGGAAGTTGCAGTGCAGGACAGCCTGGCAGGCCAGAAACCCAGACAAGGTTTCTATGTTAAGTAGTCTTGAGGCAGAATGCCTTCTCTTCCAGAGAAACCAGTTTTGTTCTTAGGGTGTTCAACTGATTGGACATGGCCCACTCAACTCATGGAAGGTATTCTGCTCTATTTAAAGTCTGCTGATTTAAATGTTAATGGCGTCTACTAAATACCTTCCAGGCAACACCTAGACTAGTGTTTGACCAGCACACCCCAGCCAAGTTGACACATAAAAGCAACCATCACAGGGTCTGAGGAGAGTATATAGAAGCCCAGGTGGGCATGTTCAGTCCCCCCACACTTCTGAGGGGTGCTCACCAGTCCTCCTCACTGGATCTCCCTTTTAGAAGTGACAACACAGAACTCTTTCACCCTTCAAGTACTTCAAGTGAACACACTCTATGCAGAGATCTCCTGGACTGGGAACATAGGCCCCTCAGCCCCTGACTGCTTAAGATGTAATGACTTGAGCCATTTTCTATAGGTTCATCACCAAGGACAGAAAAAATATAGAGTCACCTGAATTGGAAAGTAGAGTCTAGTCCTAGAGAAGCTGGAGTTTAGTAAAAAGTCTAAGAACAACAATGTACGCATTTGACAAGATTAATTTAGAAAATAAGGAAGGATTAGATTTCAAATGTAATACTCAAGGACAGCTGGAGTGGGAGGTCCAAGTCCCACTGTCCATCTCTTAGGAATGGGCTTTGGACTTGACAGAGACAAACACACAGATTGGCATGACCACACTCCTCCCTCCAAAACTGGACATCTTAAGAGAGCATCTGTGTGACCAATTTCAATAACAGTAGTGGAAACTAAGGAGCTGCCAGGGCACTCAGAACCAAGCTCATGTGCTGCTGCTGCTGCTTCACCAAGCACCTCAGCTCCCCTGGGAGGGGCTTAATTTCTATTTACCAGAGAAGCCCCTGTGGCAAAGACTTAATAGAGTAGTCTACAAAGAAGCTGGGGAAGGAGTGTACTTTCCCTAACTTCTTTGATGAGGGGGTGTGTTGTGTGTTTGTGTAGCAAAGTTGTTTGTGTTAGAGTGATAGCTCTTTTCTGTTTTTACTTATGACATCCTGCTCTCTTGGGGCTCAGACATTGAAGGCTGGGCTGAGAGTCAAAGCTGAGAGACGTCTGGTCTGGCCTCCTCCCTAATGACCAAGTTGGATCAAGCTTGGTAATTCCTGCCCACTCATTCATTCACTACTAAATATGTTTTAAAAACAAATTTTGAGTGCCTGTTATGCTGGGTGACAGCTGTGACAATGCAGCCTCTGCCATCATGGAATGCCCAATGCAAACGGGACCTCTGCGCTCATCACACCCATAATCAGATTTGTCCAAAAAGGCTTGCTTCCAGTTAGGATCTTTTGCCCAAATGTTTAAGTATTTAAAAACATGTCTTAAATAGTATATTGTGGCAGATACAGTTTCAAAAAATAGGAAAATGTAGAAAAGAAAAACTATCACTTCTATATCCATGTCCTAAGTTAACAACTGCTAACATACTTGGTTTATTTCCATCCAGACACTTTTTTTCCCCAATGCATGTAAAATTGGAAACATATGACACATTTTGTAGTGGGAAGAATTGGCCATTGTCTTCCTTTCCTTCAGAAGGACTTGGGGTAACAAAGGTTCTTGGCTAAGAATGAAATGAAGGCCTTTTTAGAAGGGCCGTTTCACAGCCCCTCTCAGGGTAACCAAGGGAGCCTCCTCTGATGCATAATTTGGCTCCTTTATTTTTCAGGCCAGCCCCAGGGAGCAGCAGGAAATAAACCAAGCAAGACACAGCATAATCATGCAGCGTGCAGACTCCTAGGAAAAAGGGAGTTACAGGACTAATTATATAGCCTTCAAGGAAAGAGCTCCTTACTTACTGTGGGTTGGGGCACTCTCCCTCATGATTAGTATTGGTATTTGTCCTTGGGAGATGTGGGTGCGGATCCTTGATTTAACAGGTGCATAATTTAAGAAAGGGCCCTTGGCTCACACTGGTGAACTGTTGCAAAGAAAAGCTGACCCCATAGTAGCACACATCTAGCACCAAAGTCCCTCCAAGCCAAGGAAGCACTGGCACCTTTATCACTAGGGACTGTCCTACCATCCTGCTGAAGTCTGGGGTGGTGCTTAGGAAGAAAGACTCAGATTTGGGGAAAGGTATTGGAGTCATACAAAGAGATAGGGATGGAGAATGAGAGTCTGTTCCTCAGACTGTGTTGCCAAAAATGCAGTTAGAAGTTTAAATAGACATCACCACAGGGAGGCAGATAATCAGGAAGCAGAGTTTGATTAGTGTCCCGAGGTCTCTCCATGATTGCCTCATCTTCTGAGTGCAGTCCCTTTAGTTTCTCAGGAGAAGTGCTAATTACTATCTTCTATAAGGCAAATATTCCTCCTCAATTGCCTTAACAAAGCCCCTGAGTGACATCAGGGCAACAGGCCCAGAGTAGAGTAAGCCAACAGATGCCATGGGGAAGGACTTTATCTCCTGAGGAAAAAGTGGTTAACTCTATACCTGGTACCACAGAGACCTTGGTTTGTGGTTATTGATTAGTGGAAGAAAGAATGTTAAGACTCCAAAGAAAGAAAGACACCAAGCTATACAAGAAAAGAAACGGAGTCTGGTTCTACAAAGAACATTGTTGGTGTAGATATAAGATAGCTTTTGTCTATTGATTTAACCAAAAATAGTAATACAACTATATTGGGAAAAATGAAGTGGAGGGGAAGGTGATGTAAGAGAGCTAAATCATGAGCTATTGGCATAATAAAACACCTAAGTAATTTATAGAAGAAAGTTTATTTTGGTTCATGGTTCTGGAGGCCGAAGATCAGACAACTGCATCTGGTGAGGGCTTTGTGCTACTTCAACTCATAGAGGAGAGAGGAAGAAAAGATGGACACATGAAAAGAGACAAGACACAGGAGTGTCTTCACTTTATAGCAACCCACTCTTGCAGTTACTAATTCAGTCCCACAAGCAGGGGAACTCATACCTCCCCACCCATGAGAGTGGTGCCTCCATGACCTAATCATTTTTAAAGGTCCTGTCACATCTTAGTACCATTATATTGGCAGCTAAATTTCAACACAAGCCGCTGGAGACAAACCATATCTACACCATAGCAGGAGGTAGAGATAATCTCTAAAACTAATAAATTATTATTACAAAAGATAGCCTGGAAGAGATGAGATGTGGTATTGCTTTGTTGTCATTATTGTGCATCCTTAGTCCTCTTAATTGTGTTTGTGCATAACTTTTGCTAAACTCTATGAAGAAAAACTGTCCTAACACCTTCCTGTAGGGTTGCTGGAAGGAGATGTTATCATGGAATTGCAGGATGGAGGAGAGGGCCTTCCTGCACTGCCTACCATTTTTATATGAAACTCAAACAGAGACGCAGTACTCTGAGGCAAGGAAGCAATGCTTTATTGTGCCGTCACTCAGCAGACTCATGTCCAAAGGCTGAGCCCCAAAAAGGGGTCTCACTTTATATACCCTTGCAAGAAGGTTACAGAGGCAAAAAACCAAGTTTTAACCCATACATGGTTGCATGTAACTCTATGAACTACTTCACTCCCAGTGCTGCGTGACCTTCTTCACATTTAAATTTTTAAGTTTTATCTCCCTGCTATGTTATCCCCTCCCCCTGCTACATTTCAAACATAGACTTGTTTGTTTCTTTTATTTTTTGGCCCTCCTCCCTGCTACATTATTCCCCCCATTGATGCTTGAACTTACCTAGGGTCAAAGAGCACCATCTTGATTTAGGGGTTTGTATTTTTATAGCATCATTACATGGGGGGCTGTTTTTCTCTCTATAGTGGCCTCTATAATGGTGCTGATGGACCTCAATACCAAGGGAACCAGGCAGGGTAACATCAAGCATGCTCCCAACACAAGACCCATTGCCCTGCTTTCCATGATAAATGTAGCCTGTATTGTTTTTTTACTCCGGGACTTTTACCAGCAACCTTGCAAACCTGGGGAGTATATGAGTTGATGTAACACCCAACCTGTTGGTGGGTGCATGATACAAAGTATGGCTGTGTGGAGGTCCCAACAATGGCTCTCTTATAACATTCAGGACATGGGGGAAACCTTGCAAGGCCCAACCCAAAAGATAAGAGTCCAAGTGTGTAGAGGAGAGCAGGGGTGTGTCCCATGTTTGAGCTTCCACCATGTGTAGACTAGTTAGCTTCCAGAGTGACTAGAGATCTTTCTTGATTGGTCATTTTCTTCCCTCATCATGAGGATTTGTTCTTTCCTGGATTTTGGTTGGTTGGTTTTGGTCCCACATCATGGGGGAAGTAACAAACAAATCAGGTGGGAATTAGTGCCAAGTAAACCCTTTTGGCCAAATTTAAGTAACAAAGAGGCTTAGAAGGAGTGGCTTTTTGGCAGTGGACTTTTAGACAGGGACAATATAAAACAAAATCCAACAAAAGCACACATCTAAAAAGCTAACCTGTTTGACACATAAGTACTTATTAGTCATTTTTTATGGACTTCATTGTAAATGCCCCAGAAGGATCAGAATATTAGTTTAGTTGTTGTTCTTGAAGTAAAACCTTAGATTTTCTCATCAGTTGGGGGGGCACAGTGTCAATGACCCCAAATAGACCAGTCACAGACAAATATAGGATACCAACTACATTAGAATTATCCAAGTCAATAGTTGTTTAACCATGAGGTCATCTAGAAAATTTTACATAAACCATCTCTTAAATTAATTTTATTTAGTATGACTCAGTTACTTAGTAGTCAAGATCCTGACAAAAATCACCAGAGAACACAGGTAAGTATTTATGGGGACTAAGTGTGGAATTAGGAAACCTAATGGTCAAGAATCATGGTCAGATATTGATAAGGGATCATATCCCAGATTGTTGGCATTAACAGATGGCTCATGACATACAGCAGGATCCCACCAACCTGTAGTCAGTGGAGCCCCCCTAAAATAACAGGACCAGTCTGGCCATCCTGGGCCAAAAATTCCCTCTGTCTGACATGTGGAAGGAATAGGACTAACATCTCCACTTTGTTGATTCCAATAAAAACTAAAGGTCTTGACTTCCAGTGTAGTGCTTCTTTTTGAGGTTTTTTTTTTTTTTTTTTTTTCCAGTACTGGGACTTGAACTCTGGGCATACACCTTGAGTTACTCCACTAGCCCTATTTTGCTGAAGGGTTTTTTCGAGATAGGGTCTCATGAATTATTTGCCCAAGCTGGCTTTGAACCACGATCCTCCTGATCTCTGCCTTCTGAGTAGCTACAATTATAGGCATGAGCCACTGGCAGGTGGCTGAGTTATTTTTTTCTTTATCCTATCTGGAAGGTGCACTTTGGCTTTGGTTGTTTGTTTTGTTTTGTTTTTTACTTTGCTTTACATGAGTACATCTCTCTCAACCCTCGTATCCCTGTGCTCAGCTGCCTCTTGTCTCTCTGTGTTTTAATAAACTCTTGTTGTCTTGATAAATTTGTGGATTAACTTGTAGCACCAAAAATTCCTGACAGTTATCTTGACAAAACAAATACCATTTTGAAGAGTTTTTTGTTGTTTTTTTATCAAGAAGAACATAATACTTTTAAGATAAACTTGCTGTTATAAGCTTAGAGAATTAAGTTTTAGTTTAACATCAGCACATTAAATTTTGACCTTACAAAACCTTTAATGTAACTAGATTTTAGTCAACTCAATCACTTACATAAGCATTTATAAACTCCATCTTTTTATGACAACTTACTCTGTACCTTTATGACAACTATTTTGTATCTTCTAGGGGTGCTTGTCTTTATCCCTTTTTTTATTTAAAACATTTTTTAACCACTTATTTTTTAAAAGCCTTGGACTTAATAATATATATATATGTACATGTTACTTGTTAAAAATAACTCATAAACCTTTTAATTTAGAGACTTATATTTGTATGAAAAAGAAAAACAGAAAGAAAGCAACCTTAAAATTATTTTTGTAAAAAACAATTTATAGAAAGCCTATTTGTTAACAGACCCATGTATTATAAGAGAGAAAAATCCCACATTTTATTTATGACAGAATGAAACAGGCTGACAGTTTGTAGATTCCTGGATTTTGTTTAAGATGTATGCTTAAAAGAAAATTTTTAAAAATCCTTCAGAATGGAGGATTGTGACTCATGTGGTAGAATGCCTCTCTAGCAAGCACAAGGCCATGAGTTCAAACCCCAGCACCAATAGGCAGCTACATAAATACATACTGAAATGAACAAGCACACGAATAAATACATAAATAAACAAAACAGAGCTGAGGGGGCTGGGGCTGGGGACAGCTGGCGTAACGTTCAGTTCATGAGGCCCTGGGTTCCATCCCCACCATTGGAGGATAGCCAAAAAAAAGAGCTTTTGAATCTGCTTAGTGCTTTGTTTTCCATATAGAAGAAAAGTTTGTTTTCATTTCGGGCTGTGTATAACTGACAGCAATTTGGAAATGAGATTCTTTAAATTCAATAATTAAGGGCTGCCTAGCAAGAAGGAGGCCCTGAGTTCAAACCTCAGTAGCACGAAAACAAAACAAAAAATAAGAAAGAAGAAGATAAAAAGAGATCACATTTCAGCTGGAGGCAGTAGTTCAAACCAGCAGTTAAGTAGCTTACTGCAGATAGCCAACAACTTTTCTGGAGAGAAACAGCCATCCAAATTTAAAACATTGGGCTGGCAGAGTGGCTCAAGTAGCACAGCACCTGCCTAGCAAGCGTGAGGCCCTGAGTTCAAACCCCAGCACTGCAACAAACAAACAAATCTAAAACATTCGTGGTACACTCCCATAATTCAAGCACTAGAGGACCTTCAATATGGTATACATCTAAAGAACGAGGCCACTACAATCTAGCTACAGTATTAAAGTCATGGATAAAGTGGCTGTGTCAAGATGGCACGTCACCATCGACAATACTGGGGACTCACGTGCAGTTTTTAAGCAGGTGACTTCAAATAATAAACGTACTTTGCTAAATTCTAAAGACGAAATTGACGAAAGATGAAATACTAAAAGTTTTCAATTAAGGTACTTGTAGATTTGATTTAATTAATTAATTTATTTATTTATTTTGTTGGTACTGGAGTTTGAACTCTTGCCTACACCTTGAAACACTCCACAAATAAATAAAAACTGAGTGACTCTGGAATGGAGGCATGGCTCAACTGGCAGAGCATCTGCCTAGGGAGCAGGAGGTCCTGAGAACAATCCCCAGTATTGCCAAAAAAAAAAAAAAAAAAGAATGAAACAAGCTAAGGTCAATTTTTAACTACCCAAATTTTAAGACTACTGCTATAGGCTGTGTCCCCACCAAACACTTTTTTTTTTCTCTCTCCTCTGGTCTGAGCCAGAGTGTTAAACCCTGAATGCCTGCATCCTCGTGAGACCTGATTGAAACAAGTTTGGAAATCAGTTTTCTTAAAAGTAGCAGTAGAACAGAGTAATTTTTTTTTTACATTGACTCTATAATAACCATCCTCAAGATGTTTACATTTTCATATCTAAAAAGCTTAAGTAGTTCATAACACAGATCTTTAAAACAAACACCCTGGATTTCCCCTCCCTGTGTTTACTGTGACCCAGGCTTCCCTTGGGGAACTCATACTATAGTTTCTTATGACTTTCTTGAGTCACTCCTGCACCTAGTTTGTCATACCCCTTGGTCCACATCAGTTCTGAATCGGTTGTTGGGCCGCCACCTGAGGCAAAAATGCCACACAGAACCACAGCCCAGGGGGCGGACCTGGCGGGGGTGAGGGCCAACATGGGCCTCACACACCACATACATGCCCTAACCCCATCCTCCCATGCAAGGGGAAGAGGGGAAAACACGCACACATGGGGACGCTGGCCTGTGTCGCCAGGCTCCCTGGGCACAGCCATAATGCCTGCCATAGCTGAGGCAATCCATGGGAAGGGCCCAACTCTCATCTAGAGTCGCCACCACTGCTGCCATGTACAGCAAGGAATGCCACTCCCCTGAAAAGAGGTGAGGGGAAAAACAAGCACATGCAAAAGGAGGAGTGGTGGGCTGCAGGGGCAGACCCAGGCAAAAGGGTTCGCTCACCCCAGGTGTGGGGGAAGGTGGTGGCACCTTGTACAGTTGTGGCATATCCCTAGCCCTGCTTTGTGCCCTAGCCCTACCCACCCAGCCTTAGAACCAATTCTTATCCCAAAGTTATGGTCTCCAAAAAGCGCTAATGCAATCTTCCAGGAACAGCCAGAAAAAATGGGCATTGCCATGGCCTCTGGACCTCTCATTTAAAACTTCTCACACTTTCGGCCTCAGCATAAAAAAAGTACCTCCAACTATTGACACTAAATCATCCCTTTGTGACACTATGATTGCCCTGGGACTTCCTCTGTGTACCCTTTTCTAACTTTACGGGCACTTCTCCAGGTGATTCATCCCTTTTTAAAGAGGCAGCATTTGGCTGCCTGCTTTTGGTAAAAACACCATAAATACCTGGGATATAAGGCTAACAGGCAGGATCCTAGAGGTTCTAACTGCATTGGTAGGGTGGTCGCAGTCCAGCCAGTTACTCCATTTCCTTTGGTCCTGGCCATGGATGGCAGAAGGAAATCATGAGACAGGGATGCCTGCTCTTGTCAGGTCAATCCCTGATGCCGACAAGAGGGGAGCAGACCCAGTCTTCTCTATGCTCTTCTAGATGGGACCTGCCCCCTCCAGTCTTCTGGCCTCAGTACTCAAGCAGTCTCCACTGGCCTGTCTACTGAAACATAAAAAGGAAAAAAACCCCTCATCTTTGTTTTTACTGAGGCCTGGCCCCAATATCCTTGGGAGACCAAGAAAAGTGGCCTTCAGAGGACTACTTATATTATAATACTGTACTCCAATTAGACCTTTTCTATAAAAGGGAGGAAAAGTGGACTGAGGTCCCTTATGTACAGCTTTTTTTTTTATCTCCAGGATCACTCAGAATGGCTCCATAATTGCTATCTAGATACTCAGATCCTAGCTGTTCTTTGTAAGCCACAGGATAAATGTGGGGAAGGAGGACCACAAAAGCCCCTTACCAGTGACAAATCCCCCATCCCTACTGCTGTCTCTACTGCTCCACCCTCTGTCTTGCCTTCTGAGCCACCCCAATATTTGGGACCTCCTAATGAATGTTTCCCCCTTCAACAGGCAGTGGTAGGAAGAGGATGAGTCTACGTCCTCTTCCAGTTATCAGATCTAAGGGAATTAAAAAAGATCTGGGCAGGTATACTGATGCCCCAGACCAGTATATCCAGGCCTTTATTTCTGTGATCCAAACCTTTGAATTGGCATGGAAGGATATCATGCATCTCCTAGACCAGACTCTTTCCACATTTGAAAAGCAACAGGTCCTGGAAAGGGTCCTGGCCCAGGCCACTCAGGTTGGAGATGATTTCCATCTACGAAAAGCCCCAGAACCTGTGAACACCTGGAAATAAGAAATGAATATGTCCATGCCCACAGGGGCACAGGCAGTCTCCTTGGCAGATCCACATTGGGATTAAAATGACAAGGGAAATGAATGGCATCAATGTCACTTCATCCATCTTATAGTGGAAGGGCTAAAAAGGGCCTAAGTTAAACCTCTAAAACTATTCCCAAGTGACTGTAGTACAACAAGGGCCTGATGGAAACCCCCTTACCTTTCTACAGCATCTTAAGTATGCTATCCAAAAGCATACCACAGTGGACCCAGAGTCACAAGTGTGAGAGGTTCTCCTCAAAGATAAATTTCTAACTCAGTCAGTCCCAGATATCTGTAGTGGCTAAAGGGGAAAAGTCACTGAACCAACTAATGGAAGTAGCCATGTCTGTATACTACAACTGGGACCTCACAAAAAAGAGAAAAAAAGGATAAAAACCACCCTAACCTAATCGTAGCTCTCAGGGAGTACCCCACCTGATAGGGGCCTATATCCTGAGCTTGCTACCATTGTGGACAGGAGGGGCACTTCCACAGGGAATGCCCAAAAGGGGGACAGCCCAGGAGGCATTCCTGGCCCCCTCCAGACCTTGCCCCCTCTACAAAGGTAACCACTGTTGGCCTAAGTGCCTCCCATCTCCAGGCAGAAGGTTGGGTGCTGTGTCTTATGGATTGATGGGTACCAGAGTCTCCTGTCCAGACTCTACTTCTTGACATCAATGTTAAGGAGCCTTGGGTAACCATAATGGTAGAGAAGTGAAAGGTCATCTTCCTCCTAGACAGTGGAGCCGGTTTCTCTGTCTTACCATTCTCTCCTGGTAACCAGTCCAATAACAAGGTTATCATTTGGGGCATATCCAGCCAGCCCCTAGAGTGCTATTTTACTAAGCCTCTGGCCTGCTGTTGGGGAGACCACCACTTCTGTCACTCTTTTCTCATAGTTCCTGAGACTCCAGTGCCCCTGCTGGGGTGAGATTTATTATCTCAACTAAAGGCTCAAATTCTACTCCACCAGGGGACTATCTCTGTTGCCCCTTTCTTCAGGAACAAGTAGATCCCACAGTGTGGACTGATGGAATGACTGTGGAATGGGCAAAAATGGCCCTCCCAATTCAAATACCAATATAAAACTAACCCATCCTGCTCTCCAATGCCTCCAAAGTTTACAAAGTTCAATTCCACTGGGGGAAGTCTCCAAGAGCCTTTCATCAATATCACATAGAGAACAAACAACACTTGGTGCTTGTTTTCTCCTGCAACTTATTTTGTTTATGGAACTGCCACCTACACTTGCCTACTTCCCAGCTGGAAGGGAATCTGTACTAAGGCTCTCCTAACCCCACAAATTGACGTTGTCCCTGGTAACTGGTCATTCCTATTCCTCTAGCGGCCTACACTCAATCAACAATAGTCATCCAAATCATTCTGCTACTAATAGCCATGGGAATCACTGCTGGAATAGGTGCTGGCATTGGGGACAATTGCCTCATCAGTGCATACTGTCAAGAGAATTTTCTAATGACATAAAACAGGTTACACAGTCCTTTGAGGCTTTACAAGACCATGTAGATTCACTCGCATCAGTAGTGCTTCAAAAGAGACATGCACTTGACCTTTTATCTGTTGAAAAAGGTGAAACATGCTTTTTCCTAAACAAGAAATGTTGCTTTTATACTAACAAATCTGGGATGGTCAGAGACATGGCCCAACAGTTAAAAGAACATGTTATAAAAAGGAGACAAGAGCTAGCCAATTTGTGGTCCTTTTGGAACAACATATGGAGCCGATCTCCTTGGGCACTACCTCTGGCTGGCCCCCTTTTTATGCTCCTTCTAATATTCCTATTTGGGCCTTGTATAATAAATGCTCTCTCCAGATTCATACCTCAATAGGTCCAATGGATCAAATTCCAGCTCTTAATCAAGGAATACTCACCTCTGCCTACACAAGAGCCCTCTGTCCAGTTCTACTGGGGGCCTCTGGAGACTACAGGTCAACCCCTGAGACAAGTACCACCACACCTACCTCCCCATCATCCCATTATCAGCAAGAAGCAGCTAGATGAGTCATCACCCCTCTCCCCAACAGCAGTTGGATACTTGTCTCAGAGGGGGGACTTGTTGGGTCTGGGAACCTAAAGGACCAATGAGTCAGTATCCCATCCCCCATGGAGAGCACTATGAGCCCTGCACCCTGAGGAGGTACATGGTCTCAAATCTGCCACGGGGCTGATAGATAGGATGCTCTCAAGGTTGTTTCCCCCCATAATGGGCAAACAGATCAGCTCATCAAAGAGAGCCTACACGTGCAAATCCATAACCAATGGAAAGAACCCACCTAACCCTTACCCTAAACCTGAGTTAAAGAGTCTATTAAAAGCCCCAGCCTTCACCTCAGCAGGGAGTCACCAGTTTCTGGGCTCCACTGCTCCAGCTGCAACCTTTTCTTTTTCTAATAAATCTACCCATGTGTGCACTATCTGTGTCTTGTGAGCTTATTCCTAAGCCCAGAGAAGATAAGAGCCCCTGGAGCAGCCCCCCTGTACCCCACAACAAAATGAATGCATGTAAAGTGCTTCAAACAGGACCTGCCACTGGTAAGCTGTTCAATAAATTCTAGCTATTGCTGTTTTTTGAAATTTAGCCATCCTTATTTTAAACATAGAGTTTCCTTTCCCTACGTTCACTTTAATAAACATCCTTGCACAAACTTTTATAAAACTTAATTATGCAGTGTAAGGAGTGCAGCTCAGTGGTAGCTTGTGTTAGTGTTCATGAGGCCCTGGGTTCAATCCCTAGCTCAAAATAAGCAAGCAAGCAAGCAAGCAAACATACAACAAAAAACTTAGTTACAAGGCAGGATAGATAGATGAGGAGACAGGGAAATTGTATTTTAATCAATTTTTTTAAATTTCTACTTTTTTTTCTTTTTTCCTTTTATTTTAGGAGAAATATTTTAGAAGCACACGAGCTTTTACATTTACTTACATGTGTATACATTGTTTGTGTCACCTCCCCCCTTTCCCCCCATTTCAATCAATGTTTAAAGGGCTGGACTCTGACATTGGAACAAGGAGAACCAGAGCAGCTGGCCCCCTCCCATCTTTTAGATGCTAAGTTACAGAAACAGGGAGACCATCTTTTAGATGCTAAGTTACAGAAACAGGGAGACTAGAGGAGCTACCTGCTTTCCTCTTTGAGATGTTAAGGAGCTGCAAGGATTCTTGGATGGATAGAGAAATAATCATGTCTAGGAAAGGAAATTCTCTCTGATTTAGGGTGTGATTTGGAAGGTGACCCCTCCCTGTCAGCCATTTCAGTTACCCATTATCTTTGACCACATATATTCCCCCAGCTCTTCACTATAAAACTAAGAGTTAGGGACAACCATTTGAGTCTTTGCTCCCATTTCTTGTGTAAGGAACAGGCAATGGTTCTCTCTTTTTCCCCCCTCAGCCCATCTATGCTCTATCCTGTTGCACTAAAATAAATCCTTGCTAAAACTTTCACCTTGTGAGATTGCTTGTTGTGAGACACCTTGAAATGCTTTTCAATGTTTGTGGAGCTCAAGGACCTGAGATTTTGCATGGAAACTAGGAAGTTGTGGGAGCCCCCTCATCTGTCCCCCAGTGACAGTTACACAGATAATTCATAAAGAAAAAAATACTCAATGCACCTGAGACAAAAAAGAAAACAAAATCTACTTGTAACATTGCCTCACAAAGATAAACACAATATATGTGGTATATGTATTTCAAATTTTTTTCCTATACACATGTACATACACATATACAATACCTATATACATATACACAAATGCATACAACGCTTCTCAAAAATGAATTTTGTGATATTGCTTTATAATCTTTTTTACCAGTTAAGAATGAGCCAGGAACACTTGGAAGGAAAAAATAAGCAATAATTTTTAGTGGCTGCCTCATATTCCTTTTCATGTTTGTGTCATTCTTTACTGATTACCATTTTCAACTAAAACAGCATTTTATTATTCCAAATTTTTTGTGTGAGGGGCAGTTAAAAGTCTACTCTTAGCAGGGTACACCTGTAATCCTAACAACTCAGGAGGCAGTGATCAGGAGGATCATGGTTCAAAGCCAGCCCCAGGCAAATAGTTCAAGAGACCCTATCTGGAAAAAACCCATCACAAAAATAGGGCTGATGGAGTGGCACATGGTGAGGCCCTGAGTTCAAAGCCCAGTACTGCATTGAAAAAAAAAAAAAGTCTACTCTTTTGTACTCAGGTACAAAAGAACACAGATTTCACATATTTCTGTAATGATCACAAGATTATCATGTGTGGTAATGAGAAAAACTTAGAATGCCACTTAAAAGTTTAGTGACCTTTTCTGGCTATGTCTCTTACTTGAGATAAATATCCTATCAATATTCAGTCTCCTACTTTTGAAGCCTGTATGTGGGTTAATGGGAGCCCAGTGATGCAAGGCCAGAGGACTGTGTGCCCTGTGACATCTGACCATGTGGTAGAAGAAGCACAAGCGTCTCAGAGGAGCACCCTGTCCCAACTCCTGCTCTTTAGTCTTCAGCATGCATGGATTCAGCTGGAGGGCATATCAAAACAGCCTCCTGGGCACCACACCCAGAGATTCTGATTCTTGATCTGGGGTGGAGCTGAAAGAGCACTTCTAATAAGCTCACAGGAGAGGAGGTCCAAAGGTCAGTTTTGAGTTCCTTAATCTACATTTCCTTTGCAGCTCAGTTGGAGTCGCTTTGTTCCCTCCAGGTGGTACCATGACTGGCTCACTGGTTCTTAGCTGAGCTGGCTATCACACACATCACTGGCGGTTTCCTTGTCCATGCATTCCACACAGAAACTGGAGAGTTTTCTCTTGCCCTCAATCCATTTCTATCAGGATACCCCATCCTTCCTCTTCTGCCCCAAGGTGATATAGGGAGCCCCTGCTCAGCACCAACTGTATCAAAAACACATAATTTAATGTTTTCCAGATTGACCCTGATATATGTACTAATTGTGTTGTCTTTTCTCTTCATTATATTGCCTATTTGTTTATGCTTCATTTATTAATTAATACTACTCTTTTCTTTGTTTTAGGTTCAACAATTTTGTTACTTCTATTATATAGGGGAGAAAAAAATCTTTTTCTTCTACTGTTCTTGGTTTTCTCTGGGATCCCTGTGAGAAAAGCACATTAACAAACAGAAAATCATTGACATGTATCTCATATATACATGGAAAAACTCCAGGATGATAACTCAAAGACTTTGCTAGTACTTGGGTTTCAATACCAAAAGAAGAAGAAAGTATGAGGCACACTTGGGAAAGTGGCCAGGAAAAGCATAGTTATGCCCAGTTAAGTATTCCCCATGGATAAGATTTTCTTGGGACTTAGAGTCCTCCTTCTCTTCCTGGTACAGAGAGGGGATACCCTTACAAATGGAGATTTCCTTTAAAATGCAAATTTCCCTAACAAAAGGGTAATTTATATTCTGTTTTCAAAATAATCATTATGCCAAGAACCATAATTGAGGTAGTACAATTTGAACTCTTACACTGATGTTGTAGATTTTTTTCTTTTTTGTTTGCTCATTTTTATTTATTTGCGGTACTGGGTACAGGGCCTACTCCTTGAGCCCCTCCACCAACCCTTTTTTCTTTTGAAGATTTTTTTTTTTCCAAGATAGAATCTCTCCAGCTATTTGCCTGGGCTGACTTCTAATCGCAATTCTCCTAATCTCTGCCTCCTGAGTAGCTAGGGTTACAGGCATGAACCACCAGTGCTGGATCTGTTCATTTTTGTTTATTTCTTGGGGTTTTGTTTTGTTTGTTTGCTGAGACAGGGTCTTGCTATGTATCCCAGGCTGGCTTTGGGCATTGAACTTATTATACAGCCCAGCTTGCCTCAAATTGGAGATCCTCCTGCCTCAGCCTTCCTAGTACTGGGATTACAGATGTACACAACTGCCTTTTTTCCTAACATCTTGAATGGAAAATTTCATCATTTTGAACCTTAAAAATATATTTCACACTCATATTGAAGGATATGATTGTGCATATATGAGATCTTGCCACACACTATTTTTTATTGTGTATATCCCTCTGGAGCCCTGCTTGACTTATACATCTCCTCATGACCCTTCTGTCTTTCTTTTCCTGTAATAAAACATCTCAGGCTAGAAGTTTATCTCTTTATAATATTTGACTGTATTCCATTAGTTCAACATTTAGCATTTCCACTGTCTTAAAGTCCTGCTATGGTTTGTTTCATGAATAATGTAAATTTAGACATAATGCAAATTCAAATATATTGGGATTGGTGCTTCATGTTCCCCTTCTCTCTGCCTCCTCTTCCTTTTCACATTGGGGTAGCCAAAGTTCTTATCTTCCTGGAGGGGAGGTGAGGGGATGGAGATGTCAAAAGGAGATGAGATTGAGAATTGAAATTAAGAGAACATGGCCACCTGCTTCTGGGATTTTTCTGACTCATTCTCCCCAAGTCAGTTGGATACCAGTCAGTCAAGATGTTTCTGTGATTGTTTCTCCATGATTGTTCAGCCATAGAACCTACAATCATCTCTCTGAGTATTTAAATTTGGGCAGCTCTTATTAGCAGGTGTTAAAAAATTTTATTCCTGACGCTTGTTAAGGATGGTAAGGAAGAGTTTTTTTTTAGAGGAGCTACTACAAAGGGGGTTTTTCAGTAGGGGAGAGAGATGGAATTCCACTTGAATATATGGACAAGTGGGGACTTAGAGCCAATGAGCAGGGTGGGTTCAGTGGATACCAAATTCCCAGCAGGAAACATGAAGAATAGGGGGTATTCTTGCTAGATCAACTCAACAGGAATCTTTTCTTTTTCTCTTCTTATCATTATATTAAGATATGATTAACATGAAAAAACTACATATTTAATGTACACAATCCAATGAGTTTGGGGATAAATAGACACTTGTGAAATCTTCACCACCTTCAAGGTTATTAACATATCCATTACCTGTCAAATTTTCCTGCTATTCCTTTTATTTTTGGTGTGTGTGTGTGTGTGTGTGTGTGTGTTAAAAACACTTAATGTGAGAGCTATCTCTTAACATTTTTTTAAGTATACAATCCAGTATTATTAGTTCTTTGCATTGTGCTGAACTGAGATTTTCTTTTGTTTGTTTACTATTTATTTATTTTGGTGGCACTGGGGTTTGAACTCGGAGCCTTATGCATGCTAGGCAGGTGCTCTTATTACTTGAGCCACTCTGCCAGACCTGCAGTGTTGAATAGTAGATCTCCAGAATTATTTACCGTGTATAACTGACCCTTTACCCTTTGACCATCACCTTCCCATTTTTTCCTTGCCAAAGCCCTGGGCAATCACAAGTATATTCTCTGTTTTTATGAGTTTGACCATAAAACACATGTAAGTAAGATTGCAGAATATTTGTCTCTCTGTGTCTGGCTTATTTCATTAGCACAGAACCTCTATATTACTTTCCATAACAGTTGTACCAATTTACATGCCTACAAACAGTACACAAAGGTTTCCTTCTCCCCACATCCTCACTAACACTTTTTCTCTTTTGTTGGTGACTCAACAAGATTCTTGCTTCTGAAAGCAGGCCAGCATGATAAGATATTGAGGATGGGAATGAGAAATTTGATCAGATATTGAAACTGAACAGATATCGGGATGGAGCATTTTCATTAAAGTGACTTAGCAAGGATTATTTATAAAACTGAAATAAATGAGTCAAAGAGGGGACCTAATCTACAGAGAGCTCAGAAGAATCTGACTCAGGTTTGATCACAGACAGAATCCTTGTCACAAGTAACATCAAAACCAGCCAAAATTTGGGGGACTCCTGGCTATTAAGATTTGTTCTGAATCTTTTCATCTCATTAGCTTCCCCAAAAACATGACCCCACACATACTTTTTAAATGAGATTGAGGTTGTTGGACCCTTTTAATTGAGTTGTGGTTGGGCTTTGCTGTGAGATGAATTAGACTGGAGTCCGACCGCTCGTCTCTTCTCCATGCATAAATGCCTAGCTTCAGAATGGCTCTTCTTCCTGACACTCACCAATTCCCCTGCTCTCCAGGCTGGCTCATATCACTCTAAAGTCCTGGCTCCTGGCTTTTTTGCATCTTGTGCCTTGGCTCTCAATCCTATCTTCCTCTCTCAGCCTGCTTGCTTCAACCACTGATTCTAGTACTTTCCTTTCTAGTGTGACTTAACATTGTTATTTTCTAATTTTTATTGATTTCCTAATTTTCAGAGGTGTTCTATGCATATAATATAGCATCAAAAACTATATGTATATGTATGGTGGAAATTGTCTCTTTTTATTTCGCATCTCATAGTAAAAGAATCCCCCTCAGAGAAAGCAACCACTGTTACTAGTTTCTTGAGTATCTTCCCAGAGATGGCATTTGAATTTATAAATATTTACACATATATACATATTTCTTTTCCTCTGTACAAATTGTGGTATACTATACATACTGCTTGCTATGTATCTGGCTTTCTCCCTTGACATCAAAACTTGGAGAGAGATCCATTTCAGCACACAGACAGCTATTCATGCTTGTTAATGGCATTACATATCTTTGGCTTTGACTGTCAGAAAACTATCTTGGAAAATTCTGGGAATTCCTTCAAACCTGATCTCTTCTTCCAGTAAGAGGCACCCCCTGATATCCATCCCACCTTCAGGGACTTCACCATTTCCACAGCTCTTCCTGACCTTCCTGACAGTGGTAGAGAGGAACAAAGCACTGCTAACCACAGAACAGTGAGCTGAAGGGGAAATGGCTTTTTCTGGAAGAGAGTCTGAGAACCTTCTATAATGACATGCTGATGCCTGGCAAGGAGCCCAGATTCACAAAACCTTCTCAGCCATATCAGAGAAATGGCATTTGTACCATTAGGGCAAGGCTCAGTAATATCAAATCAACAATCCTTCCTGCTTTATATGTTAAGTTTCTCCTTTGGATAAACAAGGGGTCACTTTCCACAAGGATCAGTCAGCATCCTTCTTAGGTCCCACAGCTGATAATGTCTTCATTTCCTTACTTCTTTTATTTTTATTTTTATTTTATTCATATGTGCATACACTGTTTGGGTCATTTCTCCCCCCCTTTCTCCCCCTTCCTCTTCCCTTCCCTCCCTTACCCCCCTTACCCCTCACTACCAGGCAGAAACTATTCTGCCCTTATCTCTAATTTTGTTGAAGAGAGAATATAAGCAATAATAGGAAGGACCAAGGGTTTTTGCTAGTTGAGATAAGCATAGCTATACAGGGAGTTGACTCGCATTGATTTCCTGTACATGTGTGTTACCTTCTAAGTTAATTCTTCTCGAACTAACCTTTTCTCTAGTTCCTGGTCCCCTTCTCCTATTGGCCTCAGTTGCTTTAAAGTATCTGCTTTAGTTTCTCTGCGTTGTGGGCAACAAATGCTATCTAGTTTTTTGGGTGTCTTACCTATCCTCACACCTTTCTTGTGTGTTCTCGCTTTATCATGTGATCAAAGTCCAATTCCCTTGTTGTGTTTGCCCTTGATCTAATGTCCACATATGAGGGAGAACATACTATTTTTGGTCTTTTGGGCCAGGCTAACCTCACTCAGAATGATGTTCTCCAATTCCATCCATCATTTCCTTACTTCTTAATCATGCATACGAGTCCCAAGTACGGGACCTTTTGTCAGGCTGCTCATTGCCATTGTTACTTCTTAAAAATCTAGCCAAATGTTTTTGGAAGCTTATTTACATTATAAGTCAAGTTATAGGCACCAAAACACAAGTGTTCCTATTCTCAGTACAGCATTTCTTTTTCTGTAATTTTTCCTCTTACTCTAAAGCTTCTTGTATATTTCTATTGGAGAGTAACTTGAGGGGAAGGATAGACATTTTTGCACAACTTTCCTGCTTGCTTGCAGGACCTATGTCTTTCCCCAGAGATTTCCACAGATACACTATATCAAGTAAAATTTCCAGGTTTCCTGGCTTAATGCAAAGGAGGAAGGCAAAAGGAGATGGAATTAGACATCATACTGAATTCTATACGGCAGAAACTGTCCCTAATATCCATTCCTTCTTTCTTCAATACTTGTAGACTTTGTGCCTGGATTGAGTATTGCAGAGAAAAAAGGATACACTTGTTGCCTTCCTACAATGAGGTGTGGCCATGAGCTAAAGTTTGACTGAAGAAATATAAGAAGTGTTCTGTGGCCACATTAGGGAGCCTTCCTTTAGAAACTTCTAAAGCATATCTTTTTCCTTTTCTTCCTTCCTTCCTGCATCAACTGCCTAGAACACAGATACTTTCTTAGACTTCAAAGATGAAGATGTGAAAGAAAAAAATTGTCCAGTCACACATGTTAGACATAGTGAAATAGAATTTATTCAGGACCATCACAACAGATGTATAAGAAACAACAAGGACAAGTTGGAATTTATAGTCAAGAATCAAGGTGGAGCTCAGAGAATAGGAAAAATCATCAAGGAAAGGGGGAACTTTGGCTAAACTGACCTAATAGGATTGTTGCTGAAGGCAGACCAGGGTGATCAGACATCCCCTGGAGGATGGTGCTGGCTGAGGAACCTGATCAGATATTGAGAGTAATCAAATATAGAGGATGGGGAATTCTAACCAAAACAATTTAGCAGGATTCTTGCTAAAACTGAACAATGTAGAGACAAATACAAAGTCCAAAAGTCAGGCCTACTTGAGAAAGATTTCTGGGGACTTTGAGTAGAGTTTAGCCAAGGAGAGAGTCTTTATCAAAAGCCATACTATAGGGATTGGTAGAGAGATTTTAAGGGAAGTTGATGCTTCCATACCAACCTTGGATTACATACATCCTGACCTTTCCATGAAAAAGAAATCAATTCTGATCTAGTCACGGTCTCTGTCATGTCATATTTTGCTTTTTAAAAAATCCTAAGCAATAAACTACTATCTACCCAAAATTCTGAACATACAGATTTTAATGTTTATTCTTAAAATCCTAGGAACAATAACAACTAATTTATAGATTTTGACTTAAAAGCTGTCAGCTACTCTCGGGCCCTGCTTTTCCAAGTTATGTAGTAAATCCTTCAGCTTGAAACTTCAGCTTTAGTTGTTGCATGAGATGAGGTGGTATGGGGGGCTTGGGGTGGTGGACTGGGCAAAGAAATATAGAGGAGTTTTGAATTGTACTTCTGGGAATTTGGATTCCAATATGCCCAAATTACCCAGGTGACAGCCTGAGCACCTACATGCTGGTAGAACTTCAGCCCCACACCCACCTGACTTACAGTGTAAGGAACAAACTTTGTGTCTGTCTTCATGTGAGTAGACCACTTGCTCCACAGAGGTGCGCATCCCCTTCTGATTTCTGTTGTAAGAACTGGCTGCTGCTCAGTGACACGGGATGGGGATACTCTCTACAACTGGTCCCAAACGCCAGGGAAATTGGTAAGAGACTTCATTCAGGGCTATCGCAACAGATATAGGGAACAAGAATAAGTGGGAATTTACAGTCAAGAGTCAGGTGGAGCTTGAAAGATGGAAAAATTACTATTTATTTATTTAGAGACAAGGTCTTACTATGTAGCTCAGGCTCACCTCAAACTTACTATGTAGCCCAGGCTGGTCTCAAACTCATGAATGAATAAATAGAACTGTATCTCATAACTTTGGCTGGAGTCTTCCACTTGGAAGCATAGACGAAGGACTTGCGCCAGTCACCAGAGGCAGAAGACATTTGCTTAAGGACCTCAATTCTTCCCACTTTCATAAGGTCTTAAAAACTACAGTCCCCAGACTCCATACACCCAGATACCACCTTAGAGAAAGAATGAGGAAATGGGGGCAGCGTGGAGATACTGCTCATTTTTATCCAAGACTTCTTAAAAATGTATTGTCTAAAAGGTCACTTACATACAAGTTTTAAACTGACTGATTTCAGTAATCTTCTTTTTAAAAAAAAAAGCCAGCAGATAGAGATTTGGAAAAATCTGATTTGGCTATCTCAAATAAAGGGTTTTACATTTCTCTATCATTATGGGCTGAACTGTGTTCTAAAATTCATGTTGAAGTCCTGACTCCTACTAGCTCAGAATGTGACTGCATTTGGAGATAGGTCTTTAGGAGGTAATAAAGTTAAAATGAAGTCTTTATCATGGTCCCTAATCTCATATGACTGGTGTTCTTATAAAATAAGATTAGAATATAGACCAGCACAGCAGAAAAACCATGGGAAGACAAAGAGAAAAAACATCATGTACAGCCAAGGAAAAAGGTTTCAGAATGATACCAATCCTGCTGACATCTTGATCTTGGACTTGTAGCCTGTAGATTCATGATAAAATTCATCTATCTGGGTGTTGCTTCAGCTCTTCAATTTACAGTGCTTTGTTAATGGCAGCCTGAGCAAGTTAATACATCTGTATATCTGAATAATAATGTAATTAAGTATATATCCTAGTTACATCCAATTTTTTACATTAATGGGAGTACGTTACAATAATCTCTATTTATTTAATAATTCCTGTGTGCTAGACATTGTTCAAATGATGTATATATTTAATTCACAGAGCAGCCTCATTTAATCCCTAGCTCTCTGTCTCTGGGGAAGAGAGAAATAAAATAACTTGTCTATATCCTATAGAATTTAAATGGCAACTGGGAGAGCAAGGATTCTGGTTAGGATGAGGGGCCACACTCTTTCCCAGCACAGCACAACTTGGTTTCCACTTAAAGATACTTCCTGGTAGTTTCCCATGTCCATACACATATACCTGCTGCATTTGTTATGTAAAAGCCATGTTGAATTCCATGTTTTATTGTAAAGTTTAAAATCTAAACTTGCTTTGGTGTCTTTGGTGCTTTAGGAAGTAGCATTCTGCTTCCTCCTCAGGAATAGGGACTCATGGGAAAGAGTGAAGGTATTTCTTCTCTTTTCAGCAGGAGAGGTGCACCATTGCTTCTAAGCATTGGTGGGCACTCCTTAACTTATAGAAAAGAAACCACTCTTTGCTTACATCTGAGGAGCTTTCCTGAAAGGACTTTAGGTCATATTATGAGAGAAAAGAAACAAAATGAATGTTTACAGGAGTGGTACTAGACAGATTTAGAGTTGGAATCCTAAGAAGCGGGTGTAAGTAGGAGCTAGGACAAAGGCCTTGATCCTGGTACAGAGCCTGGCCCATCCTTGAGTAGTCCCATCTGTGGTGTGTATATAGCCTGCAATAGGTCTGAATGGTAAGAAGGGACCATATTGGGTTTGGTGGAATGCCCAGAGGTGCCATCAGACACAAGAAGGGCTGTCCTGCACCCAGAGGCAGCATAACAGAGCAGGTTGGGCATTGGGAGAGGAGACTGACACAGGGCACACATTCCCTTCCTGCCCAGCCTCATGAGAGAATCCCTTCAAATCTTGTCCCTTCATGAATCCTTTCAACAGCTCACCTGTTACTGAGCGGTGTCTTTTTAGAACCCCAGGAATTTAGCAAGCTTTCAGTCCTAATTAATTCAGTTTTTTTTTTTTTTTTGGCTTCTGTTTCTTCCAACTTGCAGACTTCCTCAACTTTATTTTGTATCCCTTCTATTGAGTTTTCATCATGGTTGTATCATTTCATTTTCAAGGGCTCTTGTATTTCAGAGCATTTCTATTTCATCTAATATTGTTTCAGGGACACAATTTTCTTCCTTATTTCTCTGACCATATTATTTATAGTTTGGGGGGAAAGGAATGCATGAGAACAATTTTCTTCTTCCTGCAGAATTTCTGGTTCCGTCCAGATCTCTTTATTTGGATATCTATCTGCCGTGTTAGAGACTGTCATCTAGTGTCTTGAAATTTTGGTTTTCTGTGTGTTAAGTGGGAAGGGGAAATTAATTCTATAGAACAATTTTGAATTACATATGTAAACTCTCACATATATAATATATAAATTTTCTCATATATATAAATTTACAAGTACATATGAATTTACTTTCCTTTCAAGTAAACATGTAAGGTTCAAAAAACTTGATCGATTATTAGGCCACTAAGAAAATCTCAAGATATTCTAAAGAACAGAAATATACAAATGACATTGTCTAATTATAATGCAACAAAACAAAATTAATGATAGAAGTTTTTTAAATTGAAAGTTCATTTTTCATGGGAAAGACACAGAGAGGAAGAAATCAGGCTGAATAGTTGTTTTTTTTTTTAACCAGGAACCCACTCCTGGGATAATGATGTGTATCCATACATGAGGGTGTAAACCTTATGGCCTAAATGGCCTTTTAAATGCCTCATCTCTTACTAATGTTGCAAAATGTTATATTTTAGCATGTGCTGTGTGTGATTGGCACATTCCTTTCATCCTACCATTGAGAGGCTGTGGCAGGAATATCGTAAGTTTCAGGCCAGCTTATGCTACATAGCTAGCCTTAAAAACAAAACAAAACAAACACATAAAAAACTTTAACGGAAGTTTTGGGAGGGGAATGCAACCACAGAAACCATTATTGTGGATATGAAGTGATATGCCATTGGATTTTAATTTTCTTTTTCCTGGTGACTAATTAAGCACCTTTTCATGTATTCATTTATGGATCTTTTGTGGAGTGTTTGTTTAAGACTGTTGTGTTGCACATTTCAAAATTTGGGCCATTTGTCTTTTCATCATTGATTTCAGTGAGTTTTAATTTCAGATTTATAATTTTCTTGGGGTAATTTATTTTCCTTTGAAAACATAAAATAGCTTACTTTTACACATTCAATAACGTACTTATCTGGCATCCACAAGGCCCCTGGATTCAGTCCTTAGCATCAAAACACAAAAACCAACAAAACCCCAAAACATGCCAAGATGAAATATAAGACTAAGAGTCTTTTATTATATCAACTGTTTCAATAACTCTTTAGATTTCTTTTAGAGTTTCTTTTCATATTCCAAATCTCTCTCATCTTGCAGTAAATTTGATAATTTTTGTGAGTTTTCTTTCATCAAGACTATTAAATATACAACTACAGAGTTAGTCATACAGAGAATTTTCTAATAATTAAATCTCTTATGGGTCTATTGCTAACCCCATATTATTAACTTAAGTTGCTTTTATTATTCGATATGTACTTAGCTTAATTTTCATAAGAAACAAGTATTTCTTTGCTTGGATGCCCTCCTTTTTCATCTTTAGCAAGATTAAGCAGTTCAGTATATGTGACTGCACAAAAATCTAAGCCCCTGTTGAAAACAGAATGGCACTTCCTCAACAAATTAAAATATATCCAGCAATTCTACTTTTGAGTATACCCCCAATATAATCGAAAGAAGAGTTTTGAAGAGTTCTTTGCACACCTATGTTTTTTAGCAGCATTTTTCACAATAGTCAAAAGGCAGAACACACGAGCCCATCAATGGATGAATGGACAGACAAAATGTGGTTTATATACAGTGAAATATTATTCAGTTTCAAAAAGAAAACAAATTCTACATACAGCATGGATGAACCTTAAGGTTGTTACACTAAAAGAAATAAGCTAGTCTCAAAAAGATAAATACTGTGATGTCACTTAAATGAGTTGCCTAAAGTAGTCAAATTCATAGAGGCAGAGAGGATTGTGGGGAGGGAGATCTGGAGAGTTATTTTGGATGGTTATACAGCTTCAGTTTTGCAAGACAACAACCAATCTGAGGATGGATGATGGTAATGGTTGCATAGCAGTATGAATGCATTTAATACCACAGAGGTATATAATAAAAAATGGTAAGTAGAATAAATTTCATATTATATATATTTTACCACAGTAAAAAACTTTGGTGTAATAAATCATAGTTGTTTGTCTTAATTTCCTTTCCTCCTAAGGGAGGAAAATATAGAACCAATGTTCTATATTTTACTTAACCAGTGTAAGCTTAACATTTAGAAACCAGACCCTCTCGTGAGCCTCTGTGGCATGATGCAAAATTCAGTGCTTACAGGATCAGGCAAGTAAATGATGAAGCTAGTGTAAAACAAAAGGACCTGGTATTGCTCCTGCAAATAGGAGAAAACAGGGATTTTATGTGAGATTTATCAATGTTTAAATGTTGGTAAATAATTCAATGTTATTTCTGTTTTTTAAAATCATGGTATGGTCCAACCATTGACCAACTTTGATTGGCAGTTGTCATTTTGTGAACTCTGCAGAAAAGACAGGAGAAAGGATGCCCTGTAAAGACATCATGCCTGCTATGGTACCCTTTACATCCTTGGACCTGGGCCAATCATCTTAAAGGGTGGGACAAAAACATCCATCTTACTCTGTTCCCTTAGTCATCCTCACGGCTGAGCAGCAGACTTTCTCCATCTTCAACTGGGAAGCCAGATCTGGGATTTTCCATTCTTTACTGCTGGATATGTTTGCTATTGTTGCCTGATTCTAGGTGCTAAAAGGTATCCAGACATCCAAAGTCATAGCAATTTGGACCAACAAAGAAGCCCTTCTGTAACCAAGGGTGCCAAGAGTTGCCATCACACTGGTTTCTGGGAAAACTGTTGATTTTTTTTTTTCTCCAGGAAATCAATCCCATTGACTCCTGTTTCTTTTTTTTCTTTTTTGTGGTACTGGGGTTTGAACTCAGGGCCTACACCTTGACCCACTCCACCAACTTTTTTTTGGTAAGGGTTTTTTTTGAGATAGGGTCTTGCGAACTATTTGCAAACTATTTGTCTTTGAAGGGCGATCCTCCTGATCTCTGCCTCCTGAGTAGCTAGGATTATAGGCATGAGCCAATAGGCGCTTGGCTGACTCTTTTTTCTTGTTCATGACTTAATTCCATCTATCTAGAATAGTGCCTGACAGCTAGTAGGTACTCAGTAAATACCTATGGGAGGAGGAAAACTTCATCAACCAGACTCTTGTGGTGTATTTTGGATGTTCTCTAGAACTGCCTTCTACTGGGGCTCTGACTAAGTCTTTCATAGTGCTGTTTGTTATAGAACCCTACTGAAATACATCACATTGGTGGATATGAAGCCACAAGGCACAGTGAAATGCACTGAAAGTTGTTGAACAATATGGGATGGGGGAAGGGATAAGGAAGAGTATAGCGGGAGTTAGACTGATTAAAGTACAATATATTCTCAAGTGAAATACCAAGGCGAAATTCCTTTGAACAATGAACATACACTTAAACAATGAAAGACTGGAATGTAATACAGGGCCTGTTAGTGGGCAGGTACTTCTGGAGGGTATGGTGAATGGAGAGGGTAAAAGAGGGTGAATATGGTCGAAGTATTTTATATATATGTATGCAAATAGAACATCAAAATCATTTTAAGTGAGGAGGATGGGGATGAGGGTGAATGATGGTGGGGATGAACCTAACCAGGGTACATTTTAAGCATATATGGAAATGTCACAATGAAATCCAACCTGGCTAGCCTTGTATTGTATTTTTCTTAACAAGCAGTTCCAGGCTTCAACCCTGCAAGATCATCTGACTCCCCGTCTCTGTGCTTAGAAAGATTTAGCTCATTCAAAAAACACAAGGAAGGTTGGCCAAACCATCTACAATCCTGTCAAGGCATTTTATACCATCTGCCTCTGACATTTCATCTTCAGTCCATTCCACCAGCTCATGGGTTGGGGTCATACCCTGGCTTTCTCAGCTGTTATCTTGTCTGTGTTAAAGGTTCCACAGTTGTGGCATTTATCCACATGACAGCATGTGACATTTAGACCTTTGTGTCTCATTAATCCTTCAAGAGTTCCTGGGAGATGGTCATCTCTAGAGGGTCATTCCTATCAGGTATGGATAATTGTTATTCTCGTATAGTGGCATTGAGGTCTGCTGGGAACTTATTAGAAATGTAAATTCCTGGGCCCTACCCAAGCCTACTGAGTTTGAAATTCTGGAGGTGGGGGCCAGCAATCTGTATTGCACCACGCCCTCTAGGGGATTCTGAAGCATGCTAAAATTTATGAACCACTGCTGTGCTTGGTCTGCCCTCTCACTCTTAACCTCAGAGTTCAGGTCAGATACACACACACATTCAATTCTTTCTCTGTACAACCCTAAAAGCTATTCTAAATACATATTCTTAGAGTTTGTATTTGTCTATGTATCATCCAAACTAATGGCCAATGTTGTTAACACCTCCCCAGCAATTCAGCTTTCATGGGCATGTGAAAGTCCTGTTTCAAACCCTCCAACAAGTCCCAACCCCATGCCCTCAATCACCCCTTTATCTAACTTCATATACCAAGCCAATATTCCCCCTCCTCTAAATCACCCAGGGGCGGGGTTCTGACAACTAGAGACCATTCCTATAGTGCAGATTTCTCTGATATCATTCAAACTGGCCAATCCCAAGATATCTACCCTTCCTTGTTGTTCTTCCCACAGAAACCCCAGTAAAATTTCTGGCCTGATGTTCACCATGTGTCCCTACACAGCATGGTGTACTCCCAGCTAGCAAGATATATAAGTTGTAAAAATCTTCTATCAATGCATTAACCTCTCTGTGTCATCACAATCATCCCATAAATGAAAATCGCATTGGTACACACAGTACAAGTGACCAAGTGAAATAGAATAAATGTGACATAATGACAGCCAAAGAAATGAGGAATTTGGGACAAAGACGAAAATAGGAATAGAAAAATTCAATGAAGTTGGGAAATACTCAATGGCAGCAAGTACCCAGTAAGGCTCCCTATCTTTGTAGAAGAGGAAGGAAAACGTGACCTAGTACTTTGCAACTGCCAAAGAAAACAGAACACACAATCACCCAAATATCTGGAGAATCACAAGACAACAAAACAGCAGTTTAGAGAAGCAAAGCTCTTCCTGGTTTTGAGAACTGAGAGAGATTTCTTTCTTCAATCCTCATACTGAGATTGTTGAGAATGTAGCATTATGTCTCACTACCAAGGACAAGTTCTGGGGAGCCACTTCTTTTTCCATTTCTCAATTTAGCAGACTGCATAAATCCCAAAGCACATTTTAGTAACCACATCTCTTGAGTGAAGTGTTTGGGGGGCATGTTGAAGAGCTCCCAGTCTGGTGTTTGCTTTTCCAATGATCTCACTTAATCCAAAAAGAAACTGTTTTAAAAATGCACATAATCTATCATCCAAGAAATTAAATCTTTATATCAATCTTTGACATTAAAAATGACACGTTGTTTTCTAAATACAAAGGTACATTGTTAAGTGAAACATGATTTTACAAATCAATGAAATCCCCTTTCTTTTCTCCTTGAGCATCACTGGTCTGGAGCATAGAAGCGAGTATTTTTCAAGAGGTTTTCTTTAAATGTTATTTATTGCAGTTGAGCTGGTTTCATGGGGCAGCTAGTCTAGCACCAGATAAAGGGCAGCTCCAGTGCTTCGACAGCTGGCCAGATCCTGAAGGCCTGCACGGTGAGGTCTCTCAAGGGTTGGTCCAACCATCTAGGAAGGAAGGAGGGAAGAGATGGCCTGTTGGTGATAGAAGCCTCAAAAGGAACTAGGGCATGATCCCTGTAAAAGGAGCCCAAGTGTAGGGAACCACAGGACAGCTCAGAATCTCAGCAGTCAAGAGCGCCCCCCTCCCCTTAGTCTCAGTCAGACTCAGTATTCTGGTGTGGTAGGTAGGGCGCGTGGCACAGGCATGCCCTATAGAAGTGGAACTCAAGCTGGTGCCCGTGTTCAGACCACTCCTAACTTCTCAGCCTGAAGAAGGAGCTGACAGATATGGCCGTGATCGAGCAGCAAATGTAGGTTCAGGGGACCCTCTCGAGGTGCGGTCAGCTAAAGGACTGGCATCAGAGGTTGGGCGCAGTAAAGACTTGAGTCGGGACAGAGAAAGGTCGCTGAGGCGGTGGGTCGGGGAGCCGGGGCGGAGCCTGGGGAGGGATGTCTAGAGAGTGGGGCGGGACCGGAGTGGGCTGAGGCTGGTGTCAGGCGGTCGGGGCGGGAACTAGTCCCGTGAGGTTCGCGCCTGCGCACGAGCGTCCGGAGGGGGAGGCGGGGCTGCGCGCGCGCCGTGCGCGGCCCTGGGGGGCGGAGTCCAGGCGGGCGCCGGCCTAAGGGAGGGGGCGCGGCGCTGTGGAGTCCGGCACTCCCTCAGGCCGCGGACGCGATGCGGACTGCTGCTGCTTTGGCGGCGGAGCTGACAGGAACGTGACGGGCTCCCCTTTGCCTCACCTTCCATCCTTACGCCTGTAGGTCGCCGGGCGATCCGCAGTCGGGCCGCGGCCGAGGAGGCAGTGCGACCTCCGCACGGTGAGAGCCGGGGTCAGGGCCGGCGCCGGGGTCGCGGCGGGCGCCCTAGGCAGCCCGGACGGGGGTGCGGTCCGGAGCGGGGCGGAGCCTCGGGTTCCCGGGGCAAGGCGAGGGCGCTCCCCGACGAGACCCCCTTGCGTGCCCCGCGAGCCGCCCGACGCGCGTGCGTGGGGCCGGGAGGCCCGGCGACCCTCCCCGGCGGGCCGGGACAGGCGCGGGGCCTCGGCCGCTCGGGCTGCCGCCTTCCTCTAAGGGGAGATCAGGGCGAGGCTGAGATGCCCACTGATTTCCGAGCCAGGATGCTTGGGAGGGTTGATGGGGGAAAGTACCGGGGCGCCCTAAATGACTGGGGTTTTATTTTATTTTTTAATACAACGACACGCCCTAAAACACATCCTGAGATGAAACTTTGATGAGGCACACCGTTGCTCTAGATTTAGATGCTCTTTTTCTTCTTTAGACATATGCTATTTTTATACATTTAAAAAATGCACCTACTTTCTTGACAGTGAAAAGGGGAATGCCTCCTTTGAGGTGCTGGTTGGTGGCTGAGCTTGAGTTTGAATTTCAATAATTGCAAATTCATCTTTGTAGGCTCCCTAGCCAGTTAGGGCTGCTGTTCGTACACTAGGCCTTAGCAGTGTAGAAATGACCCATGCAGGGTCTCTTCTTGGTCCCAGATTGGAGTGTGTTTCACTTTTAGAGAGAGAAAATGAGATTCAGGCTTTTCAAAATAGACCTTTAAAAAGCCATTCCTTTTCTCCCGAACATTAAAATATTAATGGAACCTATTCATTTGGCCATGTTTTTAAAAGCATTATCTTTTAGGCTTTTGAAGAGATGATAGCTACAAAACGTTTTATAGTACGTGATTCATATATGATAAGGTTGTAAACATCGCTGAATGTTTTGTCTGAAGTCAGCCTTTTTGGACTTCATTAATGTTTTCCTCTCAATTTATCATAGTGCTTTGCTGTCTTCTTATTTGGTGGTTTTCTTTGGTGTTTTCAGTATTGACCTCCAATAATCTTTAGGCTAAAAATACACACTTTTGTCATAATTTATATCTTATTTCAGTGTTATGTTAATATGGCACAGTAAGAAAGTGCTAGAAGCTTTCCTGAGAGCAGGAACTCTCCATTAAAATTATTTTTATTCTATCTTTCCACAGTTCTTTTTTTTTTTTCATTGTTACCTGACTCCTTTTTCTGTATGAGGGAAGAAGATGGCTTTGATTTCTTGTTTAGAAGTCCTTCAGTGACTCTGCATATGAAGTCTGTATTGATAAAGTTCAGTCTTTCACAATTTCTGGCACTTGTCTACATTCTAGTTTTCTCTTCTACCATTATGTGTGTCCTCTCCATATAACACTGTAGTTCTGGGAAGATGACATCTTCCTTTGTGGTTTTATATTGTTCTCTCTGTTGAGAATTCTTCTCTTCCTAGTAAACATCTTGTCCTTCATGACCTTACTCAAGTATCTCCTCTGAGTCTTGTCCAGACATCTCATCCCTCTTGTCTTCACTGATCAAGAAGTATACTGTACATTCTACAGTTAGAGTTTGCAAATTAACAGTTAATGATTTGCTTATAAGTCTGTCTCCAGGAGGTTTTTGAATTGCTTCTTGAGTTTGGTACTCTAACACATACTGTTATGTAGCACAGGTGCTCAAAAACTATTTACTTGAATATGTTTTTTGAGGAATGCTTCCAGGCTTGATATGTGGATAGGCAAAATATGTTAGACTATATCAGTATCAGAAAACTTAGACAAGATACATGTGCAGAGTACTTTTAAATACCCAAGAATGAAGTAAAAATTGTTGCTGGTTAGGAATGAAATCCTAGTTATGCCAAAAATATGCACTTATGATGCAGGAATAAGAAAGGTGTAACCAGTAAGGATTGTTGTTGCCTGAGTCCTAGAATTTTGTTTTGAGACGCAGTAATTTGCCCAAGGTCATGTAGCAAGAATGGAACAGAGCTTGGAATTTGATCCAGGCGTTTCTACCATCTTTGTATTTCACCTTTGCCCTCAGTCTCCTAATTTTTTTTTTTTCCGGTATTGGAGCTTGAACTCAGGGCCTTCGCCTTGAGCCACTCCACCAGCCTTATTTTTACGAAGGGTTTTTTGAGATAGGGTCTCATGAACTATTTGCCTGGACTGGCTTTGAATCAAGATCCTCCTGATCTCTGCCTCCTGAGTAGCTAGGATTACAGGCGTGAGCCACCAGTGCCTGGCTCTAATTCTAACTCTTTAATATTTGCCTTATACCTGAGAAGGGGTTGTGAGAGAATTGGGTGTGTATTGAAACAGGGATCTATTATATTAGTAGATATTGAACATGAATTAATGAATTGTTTGATTCAACTTAAAAAAATTACCACTCAACAACTAAATTCTGGAAAGGCAAAATAACTTTCCTGAGATTACATAGGATCACCTCTGTTTCACATCTCCCGACCTCAAGTTTATTTTTCACTTCTTCATGGGAGAAAATGAGAAATTCATGAATTTTTCATAGAGACAGCAAATCTGCTTGGACTTTTTTCCTTGTCTAATCCTGAGCTGCCACTCCTAGGGACTTAGAACCCTTGAGTGGTTGAGAAACATGATAACTCATTTGGGAGCATAGGAGAAACCAAACCTTAACCATTCTACTTGGCCAGATAGTTTTAACTTTAGTGTTGGGGCCTCTGTCCAGATGCCCCATAGCAAGTGGTTTCTGATCACCATATGGAGATCCTGCAGACAGTTACATTTTGATGGTAAAATGAGATTTTAATAAGGTTACAGCTGGCTAGTAGCATGGCTAAAATTACATGGACTGCTTGTCTATATGAGAAGAGCCTCTCTGATTACTCCTTTGTGATAGGTTTTTAGGGAAAAAGTTGATAATTGTGGTTTTATACATCTGACCAGTCAGTTTTTAAATAGGTACTTAATATGGTGGGCCTGATAAATTCCAACAGGCTTTTTGTTTTACAAATGATGTAGTAGTCAAAGAAGTAAAATAAAAATAAGCTTAATTTTTCTTATTTGTTTATTGTCCTATTTATATGATTTTATACTATAATTGAAATAAATGTCTAATATTTGCTCTCATTTAATGCATTATTTTTTTACGATGGTTTTTATACCTTTAGGTTATTATACAGTGTTGCAGTGAGTTGAGTTACTTTTTTCTTCATAATTGGTCATGTAGGTTGCTTACTGTTTCTAAGTAGTACAGTTTAGTATGTGTACTTGCCTTTCTCCACCTTACTCAAATATCACCTCAGAGTCTTGTCCAGACATTTCATCCCTTTTGTCTTCACTGGTCCAGTAGTACACTGTACTTTCTGCAGTTAGCAGTTTGCCATGTGATCATCATATTGCTTCTTTCCTTTAGGCTAAAAGCAAAGGAGGGGATTATAAGGTCAGAGGGTATGAAGGTTTTGTCAGTTTCAAAAGATACTGCCAGATTTACTTTTGAGAGGTATTGATTTACACTGCCTCCAACAGAGTTTAGTTGAGCAGTTCTATCATACTTTCACAGTCTTTCATTTTTAAAAGTTCTGTTTTTTAAAAATGAGGATAAGAGTACTTGCTGTACAACAATAGAAAAGCAAATGCAGTATTCTTTTGTTTTCTTTTCTCCTCTGAATGAATTGTTTGTTCTTTGCCCATATATTCCCTGAAACTTTTTCACCAGGTTTCATTAGTGTTAACACCATAAGAATATTAATCTTTTGAAAAATGTTTCGGGTCTTCTTTATTTTTATTTTTAGTATAGAAGGCTTTGTAATTTTTTTATGTTTCTAGAATCACTGACTTTTAAAAAGTTTGTGATTTTTGTCTTTTAATCGTGAGGCCTGAGAATGTTGCTTTACCATCTGATACATACTTTTATTAAGCTGAGACTTCATTTTGTTATACGTATACAGCTTTAGTAAATTACATAGGCAGTTGAGATGGAATTTCATTTATATGGATATTATATTATAGAAAACCACATTCTTATGAATGAGTTTACATTTTCTTCTTCCTGAACCTGAATGGGAAAATAAAACAAAATTACCTAATTTTTTTTTAAATAAATGAGTACTTGACTTTTAAAACTTGGTAAATTTTAGACAAACTGAAGTTTTCATGAATTCAGTATTTTGGTTACAGTTTATTGTTGGTTCATTAACAAAAGGTCATTTCTGATTTAACTCCTATTGTTAATCATTCTAAAATATATAGAGGCAAAACTGGTTATTTGCTCCCTTTAGGAAGTGATGCATTCTAGATAAATAGAACAGCCCAGGTTTATAGTTACCAGATACAGTGTGCTGATACTTGGCATGGAGTTTCTTATTCCTCTTAGACTCCTAGAAAGTAGGTTCTCTTATATCCTTGTTTTGTGGATGAGAAAATTTAAGAGATATAAAGTGACCTGCTAAAGGTAACATAGCTAATAAGCACTAGAACTGGGACTCAGCCAGTGTTCTTTGAAAAGGTGCTATTCTAAAAGTGTATTGTCTGTTTTCTCATTTGCTGTGCTAAGGATTTGGACTTCCTTTTATAGATAGCCAGATATTAGATGTTTTAAAGCAAGGGAACGATGTGGTATGTTATCTCTTAGGAAGATGGCAGATGTAACAGTGTGGAAATATATTGAGTTGCGTTTCTCATATGAACTGATTGAAACAGATCATATGAAAAATGAAGTCTGAATTGTGAGGTGGATTTGAGATCAGGGATTATTTTGTAAAAATACAGAATGGAATAACTGATTTGTGAGAGAATTGGAAGGTGGAGTGTTGAGTGGAAGAAACCGAGTGGGGTAATGAAGGTGTGCTTTTGAACATTTCTTTGATTGTGTTGAATGTGATGTACCTACTCTACCACACACCTGATCCCTACTGGACTGTGTGTGTGTCAGTGCTAGGAGTGAGTAGCAGGTATGAGCGTGCATAGGAAGAGGGCACAAGACTAATCTGGGAAACACCAAGTCACCAAAACCAGAGTGGTTGGAGGAAGAGTAGCTGTAGAACATGAGTTTTCAGGGGTGTGGTGGGGGAAGCCCAGAAGGCGGAATTGGCACAGAAGTCAGCATGTAGAATGCTATCTCAGGCTACACGTAGTTCTGGTTAGTATAGCCTAATGTGATATGCTGATGGCCAGTGTTGTACAGAGCTAAATTGTGTTTCTGTTGTTACCTGTTGCTTCCCCCTCCCCACACCCCCACCCCAGTGTCTTTGTCATAGTACCACGTGGCTTCCTGCTTCTGTTGGTTTCTAACTTTGTCATGCTAGGGTGCTGATGCTGGGGTGTGACTCAGCCTGTTGAGATCCACCAATCAGAACACTCCTTTCCTTATAAGTGAACTGACCAATCAGAGAATGTTATGTGAGTCCCTCAATTTTTAGTTCTTCTTTAGTGAGTTAATTGTTTTAGTATGTCTCAGAGTTGCATCTCTGCCTCTGGTTGCTTAAATTGAAGTTTAGAGTCATTGGGGAGCCAGAGGATTTTTAAAGGCTAGATTCATGATAGTTGAAAATTTTCTCCTGTTTTTCTGTGTTGAACAGTAACTTTATTTGGATATATCTGGATCATATTTGAGGATTGTGGTCTTAAAAATGCCCCAGATCTTCCCAAATAATCAAGAATCTGTTCCCTTTTGTATGATTTTATAGATGCATAAAAAGTGTGAAGGATTGTTTTAAGTGTTCTTGGTCAGTTCCTAGCTTCATCTGTCTTTTTTGGTTTTTTAGTAGTACTGGACTGTGAATTCAGGACTGCGCACTTATTAGTGCTGTACCACTTGAGCCACACTTTCGGACTTTTGCTTTAGATTATTTTTCAGGTAGGGTCTCAGTTTTTGCCTGGGGCCTTCCTTGGACTGAGATTCTCCTACCTATGTCTCCAGTGTAGCTGAGATTACAGAAGTGTACAAGTATACTTTGGTTGAGTGGGGTCTTGCAAACTTTTTGCTTAGACTGGCCTCCTGAGTAGTGGGAATTATAGCCCACTACTCAGGCACTATTATAGCCCAGGCACTCTGTGCCTGGCCGCATGTATCTGTTTCTCAGAGTCTCTTAGAAAAGGAATTTGCCCTTGATTTTTTTTTTTTTTCCCTGCTACCATTTGCTTCAAATTATCCTTACCCTCTGCTCTCAGCCTTCTCCTTCCCAGTTTTCATCTGCCCAGTGTCTGTGCTCGGTAAGTACAATGGGAAGGGGAAGAAAGAAAAAAGCATGAGTAATTTTTTCACCCTTTCCATGGTTGTTACCACCCTCCTACCCCCACTACTGCTCTCAGCTGTTCAATTTGGCATGGCCTTATGTCCCATATCTTCAGTTCTAAATGTGGGAATGTGAGATGCAAGGCGTGGCTCTTTAGCTGTGGAATGCTGGATATCATAGGGTTTTGGTCCATGAATTCTGTTTTTGTGTCTGGTATTGAAAAGCCCAGGTGCTGCCTCATGTCTTAGCAAATATATGGTTTCTATTCTCCACTACCCTACCTCTCTTTAAAATGCAAAAAGAAAAGCAAAAGTCCCAACCCTAGTGCTTTGAATTGTCTGACACTCCCCCCCTCGCCCCATGTCCCATTTCACACCAGGATATCAAAATCTTTGAGCTGGTACTGTATACACTAGGGACAGCAAAGAGAGGCAGATACCAGAATGTTCTTTGAATTGTTGTTGTCATCATATTAATGATATTTGGTTGCAGTCTGAGTGCTTTGGGGAAATCTAAGAACCTTCTTGGACCATTATGTCTTGGCAGCCAGTGATAGGGTTGGGAGTGACAATTTTCTCAGACGACCATAGCATAGAAAAGTAGGAACTTTTCCTAACAGCTATTAAATCTATAGAATGAGCTTGGTGCTATTTTGATCAGAGTCGGTAGGCCAGTTTACAGGAACTATACAGGAAGTATTTCTTTTCAAGGGGATGGGCTGACAAGGATGAACATCTTTTCTTCTCCCTCTCAGTCTTGCTCATTATATGGGCTTGCCAACTCTTGTTTATTACTGGCTCCAGCTAGAATTGTACACTTGGCTATTGTTGTGGTCATTTGCAGTCAGTGTTTCTCCAGGACATGAGAACTTCTACCCTGAAAATTACCTCAAGATTCTGGTCTCAAAGGTTTTTGAGATTTTAAAAAATCTGGACTTTTGGATTTTTCTCATCCATCTATCCACTTATGATGAGTATTTGCTAGTAATAGTGCAGCAACCGAAGCAAATTATCTGCCTTTGTGGAACCTACATTCAAATGAAAAGATACAGAAATGAATAAAAAGTACACATGTAGTATCTCAGCTATTATAGTGCTGTGGAAAGAGCATGTGAGGGGGATACTGCTGTTTTATACGAAAAGGTTAGGGATGGCTGTAATGAGAACTGCTTATTTGAAGTGAAAGTGTGATCTGTGCAAATACTAGGGAGAGAGAACATTTGATAAAAACAGACCAGAATGCAAAGAACCTGTGCTGCAGCATGCTTGGTCTGTTCTTAGTGACAAGTAGCATCAGTGGAGACATTGAGAGGAATGATTAGTAGAAGATGAGGTCTGAGAGGTGGGTTGGGTCAGACCACATATGACCAGGTAAGCCAGTGGGGCTTCAGCTTTTACTCTGAAGGCACTGGAGAGACTTGATTTACACGGTCCTCTTGGCTGCTATGTAGAGAATGTCAGGGGTGGGGCATAGTGAGATCATTTAGCAAGCTACAGCAATAATCCTGGGTGGGTAATGATAGTGATTTTACATTTTAAAGGTAGAGCCAACAATTGGATGATGTATTGGATGTGGCATGAAAAACTGGAAGAATGGAGGTGACATTTACTGAGATGAGTAAAACTGCAGAGGAGCAGGTGTTTTTTTTTGGGGGAGGAATATGAGTTTAATTTTAGATATGCCAAGTTAGCAGTCCAAGTGGAGATACTGTGTAAATAGCTGGTTGGTTATACGTGAGTTTGCAGTTCCAATTTAGGGAGTAAGTGTGGCTGGAGAAATCCAGAGAGAGAGAGAGAGAGAGAGAGAGAGAGAGAGAGAGAGAGAGAAAGCAGGGAGACTGTTCTTTCAAGGGGTTTGCTATACAGTGAAACTGAGAAACAGGGTCTTAGCTGGAAGGCATGTGGAGTCAAGGAACTTTTTAAAAATAAGGGTACTTTTATAATTTATTTGTATACATACGTAAATTGTATTTAGTTAATAGAATGATCCAGTAGAAAGAAATTACAAGAGCCATTTCTTTGAACAAATGAAATTACTATTTACCTTGTTTCAAATGAAGATCAGTTTTCCGCCCCCACTCCCCAGCTTTCTAACTTTCTAGTAGAGGCTGGGTGAATTTTCATCAGTTTAAAATTGTCTTTTTTTTTTTTTTGGTGGTGCTGGGGTTTGAACAGAGGCCTTGTGCTTGCTAGACAAGTGCTCTGCCTCTTGAACTACACTTCCAGCCCTTTTTGCTTTAGGTTATTTTTCATAAATAGCCTTTTGTCCAGGTGGTCGGACCATGACCCTCCTATCCATGCTTCCTGCATAGCAGGATTCCAGATATGGGCCACCATGCCTAACTTTTGTTTGTTGAGATGGGGGTTTTCTAAGTTTTTTTGTGGAGACTGTTCTTGAACCATGATCCTCCTACTGTTCTCTGCCTCCTGAGTAGCTGTGATTACAGGTGTAAGTTACTGCACCTGACTTAGGTAATCATTTTTTAATGAATTACTAGGGAATGAGTTTAATGACCTTATGTTTGCTAACTTATTCTTAGGAGTTTTGCAGTGTTTGGCCTCTTTTAGATTCTAAGTTTTGATTTGGTAATCTGACTGATATGATAGTTTTACTATGAAGTATCTTTTTTTTTTTTTTGTAGTGGTACTAAGGTTTGAAATCAGAGCCTCACACTTGCTAGGCAGGTGCTTTTACCTCTTGAGCCACTCTGCAAGCCCTGAAGTATCTTTTTAAAGAAGAAGAAGAAGAAAAAAAAAAAACGAAAAGTAATTTAAAGTATAAATGAACTACTTTTTAGGGGAAATTTTAATGGTTACTCTTTTCATTATCCCTTTCTTTTTTTTTCTAATACACCTGACATTTTTACTGTAATTGCTTATGATTATTGAGTTGATACCTGAGATGAATTCAGAAACTCTGACAAAAGCACATATTGGTCACAGCACATTATATGTCTCTTTATGTGGTTTAATTTTGTTTGAGTAAATAGTAGTTAATATTTTGTTTTGGAGCATCTTGGCAGTTGCTTCTTAATCCTCTTCATTGGTCTTTCTCTACATTTTCTTCCTTTAGCCACTGATCCATGTTCCTATAGTTTAGATTTCTGAATCCAATGAGGTCCTATTATTGTTGAAAATGTTTTCTTTGGCTCCTTGTTGTCTACAGAAGTTAGATTCCCTTGTTTTTTTGTTTGTTTGTTTGTTTTTTACTTAACCTCTTACCTACCTCCTACTCATACATGCATTCTGCTTTAAGGAACGTGGACTGCCTCCTTGGGGATTCTGAGGTACACCTGATATTGCTTATCATGGGATTTAAGGATAAAGGTCAGATTCCTTATCAGTATATAGAAAGTTCCCATGAATTGCCTTACCTTCATCTTCTGTCAGGGTTCCATGAAGATGAGAAATTGGGTATGTCTATGCTTTTGTATATTTATTCCTTTTTCTAGACTATTGTCTATCATATTGGCCATCTCATTAAGTTCATTCATCTTTTTAAGAGTGCGATATAGGTGTTTCCTGTTCTAAGAAATCTACTAGATATATTTTTGTCTTACCTCTTCTGCCTTTCTCTAATCATATTCTGTTACTTGTATTCTTGCAACACTTTGCAGTTATTTTGTTGTAAAATTTGCTGTTTCACTCTGTTTGCTTTCATGACTGATCCCTTTTATCCCTAATTTACAGATACTCCATAAATTTTTGTTGAATGATTGATTAAAGCATACACTTACTCAGTGTTAACCCAGTTTTGATTGATATGTTTAGTTGGGCTTTTATATTATTTAATTTGTACAGGATCTACACATGAGCAATGAGCAATTCAAGTAACATTCTTAAGGACAGAATCATACCCCAAGGAATCTTAGGAAGTTATTATTTTATTAAATATTTATTTGTTCTCATTAGTAAATAAGATTTGTTGATGATTGTATTATCCCAAATTTCTATGTGTGGATTTTTCTTCCCTCTGACTTCTCTCCTCCACCCCCTTTTTGATAGTTCTGTTTGGAGATAGTCTTTAGTCATCCTCACTCTAAAACCCAGCACTTCTTAAAACTTATTTATTAGACTTGATCCCTCTTCCTAACTTCTCCATTTGTGTTTATTATGATCTTATAAGTTACCTGCATTTCTCTGGAGTCCTTTTTTTTTTTTTTTAATCAGTACAAGGAGATCTCTGCAATCTTTAAGACTCACTTCTATATCTACTCAGTTACTAAGTTCTATTATAATTCAACAGATAGTTTTTGGTTATCTCCTGTGGTCCTGCATTGTTAGTGCTAGTAGTGAGAGGCTGTGTAAGAGAAGTTCGGAGTCCACAGATTATTGTGATGCCATGTGATGAGCATAGTCAATATCATAGTAGTTTAATATCTAGAACATCATTAGAAGATAGGAAAAAAACAAAAGTGTTTTTCTCATGCACCACCCAGCACACTTCCTCAAATCTGACATCCTCTACCTAGAAATAGAATTAGATCCCACAGGATAAAAGTCCAGTCCCACAAGACTGTACCCCACTCTGATGCCATTTTCGTGGCCTAGGTTGTGACCTGTGCTTCTGACTGACCAGCTATAAATCAGGGTTCACAGGATCCCCTTCTTAGATTCAATAATTTGCTCACAGCACTTTACTTGTGTGTAATAATTTATTATAATGGATATTACAAAGGTATAGATGAGTAGCCATATGGAAGAGATGAATAGGGCAAGGCAAGTGGGAAGGGGCTCAGAGTTTTTATGCCTTCTTTGGGCATGGTCCCTTCAGGTACCTCCACATATTCAGCAGTCTAGAAGCAATATGAATCCTTGCCATTGCATTTTATGGTGGATGGCTGTTTACTCATTGGCCATTGGTGATCAGCTTGACCTTCAGCCCCTCCCCAGTCCCTGGAGGTTTGGGTGTGGTGTCAGTTGTCCCAACCTTCTAATCATGCCTGGGTCATTTTGGTGACCAGCCACCATCCTGAGACTGTCTAGGTGCTCCCTAGTTAATAGTCATTTCATTAGCATACAACAGAGACACTCATCACTCTGTCCAGGAACCAGGGACAGAGATCAAATATGTATTTCTTATTATATCATACTATCACAGGTACTCTGGAATAGGGAATAACTCACATATCCCTTAATTTTTACTTTGGTTATCATCCACTTCTTTTACGTCTTCATTATTATTTTAAATAACTTTAAGACCTGTTAATAGCCTATCTTGTCTTAACTCTTGTCCTTCTAATTCATCATATACCTTGTTGTCACAGTAGTTGTCTTGAAAAATTAGAAAAAGGAAAAAGCTGTATGTTTCTTGCTCCTATTCACAGAATAAAATCCAAAAATAAAAATTAAAATCTGTAGTTCAGTTTTTAATTCCCATCTTCTGCTAGATGAACCTTCCATCCAGCAAAAACTCTTATACGTTCTATTCCAAACACACTTTATACTGTTCCTTTTTTGCCTTGATTGAATCAGACTCACTTCTACCAGCAGTGTTTTATTTTTGCTTTCTCTATGTACTCTTGCTTTCTTACTTACCGAAATTTTATCCATCTTTTGACATAATTCCTACTTGTTAAATCCACTGAGAACCTTTTAGATGATTATGCTCATGTTCTTGACACCCTCTCTTTGCCTTCTAAGACATATCTCTTTCCAGTTTCTTTTTCATACTTATTTTTCTTAGCTGTCTTTTTTGGCTTCTGTTTGTATACTCACCTTATTTTTCTATCGTGGTTAATGATGATGCCAGTAATTCAGCTGCCCAAATTATAAACCTGGGAGTCATCCTGACTTTGGTTTCTTATCTTTTGTTTTTCATTAGTTGTCAGGTTTACTGATGGATATATTCCTCCTTCATTTCTTTAGGCTAAGTCTAATGTCCTGAGTAGACCACTGTAAAATGATCTTTTAGAGTAAGTCTCCTTCCTGGTCCTGGGTATTCTGTATAATGTGTTCAGGAAATGCATATTGGTAACACCCACTAGTAATATAAAGGCAAAGTATCTTTGAGCATCTTAGAATAGTACTTGAACCATGGGCTAGTCCTTATGTTATTTTAATCCTTCTGTATTTATTAAAGGTGATTTTCTAAATATCTCTATTAGGCATATTGTTATGAGATAATTTCTACCTTTTATAAGAAATTAATTTAAGGATTAGGAATATTACTTGTTAAGATTGTAGGGAAAAAGCAAGTATGGAAACTGAGGTCAGCCTGGGAGAAGTACTAGAAATGATCTAGAAAGGATTTTTGTTTTCAATGAGCTAGAAAAGACACTAAAATTTGTAAGTGACACTTGGCATTTTATGTCCCAATACCAGTTAAATAGTAATTAACTGCAGGAAGATCTTAAGACTTTGAAGAGATAAACATGTGAGCTTTAATCTGGGGAATTTTAAGCTAATATATTTATGTAGTACTTTGGAGAGATGTTGTTTAACTGTCAGTTAATACCCAGGAGAGGCTCCTGATATCCTTATGTCATGTTTCTGGAAGGTGCTGGCATAATGAGCTGATACTTGAGATGTCGTAATATAATTACTGTACCTCCACATCATCTAATACGTTTCATCAGCACGGATGTTTTGTGTTGAAGAATTATTTATAAATCCTTATAGTCATAGAAGAGCTTGTTAGCTTCTGAAAACATTTTTTGGTCACTAACTGTAGGTCTTAGACAGGATTTGTTCAATGTATGGCATTAAGAAAGAGTATGACATTTGCAGAATAAAATACTTCCGGGGGCCAGTGGCTCATACCTGTAATCCTAGCAACTCAGGAAGCAGAGATCAGGAGGATCGCCGTTTGAAGCCAGCCTTCGCAAATAGTTCGTGAAGATCCTATCTTGAAAAATCCTTCACAAAAATAGGGCTGGTGGAGTGGCTCAAGGTATAGGCCCTGAGTTCAAGCCTCATACCACAAAAAAAAAAAAAAAAAAAAGGCATAGTGGAGCACGTCTGTTGGCACATAACTATAATCCCAGCATCCTGGAAGCTAAGATAGGAGGATCTGGAGTTTAAGGCCAGCGTGGGCTACATATAGCAGGACCCTATCACAAAACAAAACAAAACAAAGCAAAACAAACAACAAAAATTCTTAAGAGTCCCTTATATTCTGAATGATTTAGTATTTATATTTGTGAACGTTTTGCAAAAGTGTTAAGGGTGTTTTTATAACTTTTGCTGTTGCATTTTTATTTCTTATTTTTTTTTTTTTGTGATGCTGGAGTTTGAACTCAGGGCCTTGTGTTGGCCAGGCAGGAGCTCTACCATTTGAGCCACATCTCCCAGCTCTTTTTGCTTTAGGTATTTTCAAAAAGGGCCTCACATTTATGGCTAGGCCTGCTTGAAGCAAAGTGCTTCTGCTTACATAGCTGGGATAATAGGCAAACACCATCGTGCTCAGCTTTTATTGACTGAGATGGGGTTTTGAGAACTTTATGCCTGTGCTGGTCTCTAACAGGCATCCTCCTGATCTCTGCCTCTCAAGTAGCTAGGGTTATAAGCATGAGGCATTGCTCCTGGCTTTGCTTTATTATTGATCTTTACTCACTTTCTAATGAATTTACGTGTCTTGAGGCTGGCACAAGATTCTCACCTGGATATTACCTTGGAAAATCTATTTGAGCACTTTGCATTTTGAAGTCAAGTGAGATGAATATATCATTTTGGTTTGTATTAATCTGCTAGGGCTTTTCCACTTGAGGTGGTGAGAAAGAAAAGAAAAAGAGAGAATTCCCAAGGCTTGAGTGGTATGTGCTTTTGTGAAGAGTCTTGAAAGGTAGAGTATGGTCAGGGGTCATTAGGTGCTTTGATGTAGTTAGAAGGCAGTGTTTGTTGGGTAGTGGTGGGAGAGAACAGCTACAAAGGAGTATCAACGCCAGATTTTTGGTTTTATCTTATCTACCCTTACTCATTAGCTGTGTGTCTATGGATAAGTGATGTGATTCCTCCCAAGTTTCAATTTCCTGAAATTTGAAAAATAAGAATAATAAAATTAACAACATAATAGGATTGTGAGATTTAAATGAGGTAATTAATGCATGTGCTCAATAAATATCAATTGCTGTTACTAGTATTGTTTGAAGGCATTTACACTTGAAGGACTTGGGTGACATGATCATAATTTTGAATATTAATTCTGGGAAAAGTATAAAGAATGGATCAAGTACAATAAGATGAAAGCAGAGAATTAAGGCAGCTTGTGCTAGAATACTGATTAGAGATGATAAGATTCTGTATTAAGAAATGAAGTGGTATTGGTGCAGGCAGGATGGATTTGAGAATTTTTGCATATTTTCACATACATTGTATCCTGTGAGTTGGGGAGATTTAAAGAGAGCTAGGGAAATTGACAGTAAGGGTGTGGACAGCGTAGCCAGCTGAGTAAGAAATATTGTACACTGAATTCTATTCCTTTTTTTTTCTTTTATTATTCATATGTGCATACAAGGCTTGGGTCATTTCTCCCCCCTGCCCCCACCCCCTCCCTTACCACCCACTCTGCCCCTTCCCTCTCCCCCCACACCCTCAATACCCAGCAGAAACTATTTTGCCCTTATTTCTAATTTTGTTGTAGAGAGAGTATAAGCAATAATAGGAAGGAACAAGGGTTTTTGCTGGTTGAGATAAGGATAGCTATACAGGGCATTGACTCACATTGATTACCTGTGCGTGGGTGTTACCTTCTAGGTTAATTCTTTTTGATCTACCCTTTTCTCTAGTTCCTGGTCCCCTTTTCCTGTTGGCCTCAGTTGCTTTTAAGGTATCTGCTTTAGTTTCTCTGTGTTAAGGGCAACAAATGCTAGCTAATTATTTAGGTGTCTTACCTATCCTCACCCCTCCCTTGTGTGCTCTCGCTTTTATCATGTGCTCAAAGTCCAATCCCCTTGTTGTGTTTGCCCTTGATCTAATGTCCACATATGAGGGAGAACATACGATTTTTGATCTTTTGGGCCAGGCTAACCTCACTCAGAATGATGTTCTCCAATTCCATCCATTTACCAGCGTGAATTCTGTTCTTAATTGGAGAGGGCTAAAGAGGATGGTTCAAGGCTTGTGCTCACTATTGCCAAGGACTGTTGGCTGCCTGCCATTTCCCAAATGGGGCTGGAGCATTCAGGCAACTCCAAAGCAGTAACTTTGGGTGGAACACAGGGATTCCAAGTGTCAGGAAGGCCTCTTGAGTGCAGGAGAGACCTGACATGAACCACAAGTAGACCTCATTATCAGGTATGGGTCCAAGTGGGAGCTTACTCCTAAGGGACTGGAGGAACAACTGAAACTGATAGTTTCAGTTATATTTGGATTTGAATTTCTAAATTCCGCCCTTTCTGAGTGGTGAAAGAGGATTAGGCCCTACTGTTTTGTTAATTTGACAGCTCAGGAACATCCTTTGAAGGCATTTTGTGTTTTGAGATTTGGTGGTAGAACATTCCGAAGTATTACCATATTAAAAAAACAATGTGATGATTGCTGAGGGATACTCAGGTAAGCCATGAGAGCATGTAAGAGAAACATCTAATTCCTGAAGATGTCACATGAACGTGCTAATTCATATAATGGATCTCTTTGGTGCGACTTATTGCTGTATATTGTAAGAGAAAACACAAAACTGAAAGGAAGTTGTTAGCCAGTAGTCAGATACAGATCAGGACACAGGACACAGTACATTCCAAAGAAGGAAGTTATTGACATTGTTCTTCATAAGAGATTGCAGATTGCAAGAAGCATCTTACAGTCCTCACCTTTTATCATGCCTTCTCTTTATAGAGTATGTTCTATATGCTTCTTGTCTCCTTAATGTAGATACTACTCTGGTTAATGGGGAAGACATGGGCTGGAGTGGATTGGGGAGATATATATATGAAATAAGTTGAAAGGAATTTAAATTGTTTAGTATGAATAAGAGAAATCTGGGACTCATTGCCTTTAAAAAAATTATGTTGGGAAGGTGGGCATGACTCAAGTGGTAGAGCACTTGCCTAGCAAGCATAAGGTCTTGAGTTGAAGCCCCAGTACCCCCCCAAAAAATTTGGTAATAATTTCATCCTGAGAGAAATGTTGCAAGATCAAGAATATACAAAGAATATTTGAATTCTCTTTATCCTGATTTACCAGTTAATATTTTATGCTACTTATCATTTGCTTTCTTGCATGTATACATGTGTGCCTCTATGTATACACACATCTGCATACACATCCTGGGCCTTTATTCCCTAACTATTTCAACATGTATTTCCTAAGAATAGAATTTTTAGAAAACATTATGGTTATAGAATTCACTGAGTTAACATTGATAAAACAATTTAACCTACCATTTGTATTTCACATTTTTAAAAATTGACCCACTGCCCTTTACAGCATTTTCCCCTCCAAAGAGAAAACAAGTTTTAATGCTTTTTAAAAGAGCAAGAAATGAATTTTAGAAATGTTGTTAGTGGTCTAAAAAAATCATGGAGACTTAAGAGTTGGATTCCCCTTCTGTTCCACATCTATCCTTTTATTCTTTCCCATCTCAGAAAACGGCAGCACCATTGATTACTTGTTCAAACCAGAAGCTCGAGAGTCATCCTTGATCTCTTTCTTTCCCTATCCCTTGTGTTTACTCTATCACTAAGTCCTATAGCATCTGTCTCCCCCATACATCTTGAATCTCATCTGTTGCTTTCTGTCCATCCATTTCAACTTGCCTAGTCTATAACCATTTCTTATCTGGACTTCTACCTACTTTCCCACCTGATCTCCCTGCTTTCAAGTTTTCTTCCTTCAAGTTCATTTTCCATGTAACTGTCACAGTGATCATTTAGAAATGTAAATCAGATCTTGACACTCTCCTGCTTATATATTCAGAGACTTTCCATTGTATCAGAGCACTCTGCATAGCTCATCTTTTCCTTTAGTAGCTCACAATTAAAATAGTCTCTGAGGGGCTTTTCTTTATGCCCAACCTGTTATTTCTCCTATGGCTTCTTAGTATTTCCCTTCATGGTGCTTAATGACTCATAATTATGTTTGTTTTTATTTTTCTCTATCCCCTATGTTAGACTGTAAGTGCAAAAAAGCATAGATACCATGTCTGCTTTGGCACTTCAGTATACCTAGCTCTTAGCATATTGCTAGGATTATATAGTAGATGATTAATAAATATTTGAATATGTAAGTGAAAGGAAACCTGAGAGTTATCTAGTACTTTTTCCTATCCAGTGTAAGAATATGCATAATCTCTGGCATGGGATTGCTAGCTTAGTTTTGAATGCTTTCAGAGATGAACAGCTTAGTGTTTAATGTAGTTTACCATCCTGATAGTTTGAAAAGTTTCATTATTTTGTGCTAAAAATTATGTTTCTATTTTTCCATCCATGATGGTAGTTCTGCCCTCCTGTAATACCTTAATTTTGTTTAATCATATATGTCACAACTTGAAGTATTTGACAGAAATGTCATGTATTCTCTTGGTTTTGCTAGTCTAAAACATTTGTAAATGCTTCACCTTTTCATCACACACCCTTACCTCCTGTGTAATTCCATTTTGTGAGGGTTACTGTAAAAGTGTACATTGAAAATTAAAGATGTTTAAAGTCAATTGTTCCAGTATTTTGTAATTAGATGATTTATAGCATATTAATTCATATAATGGCTATAATAGCCATTAATATAATAACTTACACAAATATGGGAAATATTTATAATGTGGTGATACTTAAAATTATATCCATATTATGTTGTATAGATGAAATTTAGAAGGTACATGAAAAAAAAATCTTGGGATTGCTTATTTCTTGGGCTGGCATAGTGGCTAAAATGGTAAGAGTGCCTGCTGAGCAAGCTTGAGGTTCTTAGTACAAACCCCAGGGATGCCAAAAAAAAAAAAATGAAGATGCATGAAGTAATGAGAATAATTGTGTTAGGTTAGTAGAATTATAGGAAGACAACTTTAAATAAAGAGGGTTTTTATGGTTAGTTTCATAAAGGAGGAGAAAATATGCTCAGAAATGTTGTGCTGGGGATGTAGTTGAGGGGTAGAGTGATGGTGTGTTTAGCATATGAAAGACCCTGCACCCAAAAAAAGGAAAAAAAATGTAAAAGGGTTGTTAATATCATTCCAACTAGAATTAAATGGGATTTCAGTAGTCTGCATTTGTGTTTCTGGTTTAGACTATTCCTTTTGGTATAGCCCAAGATTGCCTGTTTCGGGTGGCCTGCTTGTATTGTGGTAGCCACATTTGGCTATTGACTACTACCTTGTTTGTGTAGATACAGAACATTTATATTACTGCATGGTCTTCTATGGATAATGCTGGGATATGATTGTGTGGGATGGCATTACTTCTGAGTGGTGACTTGTGTACAATTCTTTTTGAGGCTAAAAAGGCTAAATTCTAAAGGTGGGGAGAGGAAGAGGAGGTATGTGAATAAACAAGGTCAAAAAAGTTAGAGTTCTTTGCACTGACCATCAAGTGGCACTGTCTCCTCAGATCAGCTCATTTTGGGGGAAGCAAAAATTTTTCAATAGGCTCTTACATTTTAGGGAGTACCTATGCAGAAAAACTTTCTGAGACATTTACATAAAAACATTTTGTCCTATATATATTTAAATCTTACAGTATTCAAGATGTCAAAAAGCCCTTTTAGCAGTAGTCTTTATTAGTTGGATTGTCAGCTACTTTTGTTTTGCTGTAATTACCAAGTGATTCTGTGGATCCTTTGTAATAGAGCAGTAGAGCAGTCTTACCTGCCATACCTGCCTGTCTTCCCTGATGTTTTATGAAGTATACTGTTTGCTGCTGGTACCTATGGTAAAAATTCATATTTCATAGTGCGCCTCCAGCTGTTTTTAACTGTGAGCCATCCTCAGTAGAAATGTATTTTAATTGGTGTACACACATAACTGGACATATAACTGAAACTAAGTATCATGAAACATTTACCCTCACTACACATGATGCCTTCTGATATTTTCTGTTGTGTTCTTACTGTAGTAACAAGGACTGGGAAGTGACTGCTTAAATATGCAAAATTAATTTTAAGAAAACAACTGAGCATTAGAGAAGCTGCTGAAGCAGTAACCATCTTCTGTTCAGTACATATGAGACACTTACTAAAGCAAACATGTTTATGTAAAATAAATATATTTTACAACCCCTGTTAGACTGTTAGGGCTGCTATAACAAGGTACCTTGGACTGGGTAATTAAAACGTAGTAGAAACTTAGTGCTCACAGTTCTGTGGAATGGAAAGTCCAAGATTAGGGGACCAGCAGATTTGCTGTCTTATGAGGGCTTTCTAGAGATCATGTGTTTTAACTGTGACCGCACATGGTGAAAGGGGAAAATAAGCTCTCTTTGGCCTCTTTTGTAAAGGCACAAAGCACATGAGGGCCCTGCCTGTTCACCTGTTAAAGGCCCCACCTCTTAATAATATTGCACTAGGGATTAGGTTTTTACATAGAAATTCTGGGGAGACACAAACATTCAGACTCTATCAATATTGTTTAAGTTAAAAAAACAAACAAAAACCAAAAAACATTGCAGGCATGAGTCTTAGTCTCCACTGACCATAACTTGCTTAGTTTGTTTGGTTTGACAAATAAGATCGTTGTCTTGCACAAATGGAACCACTTCACATGAGGAGACTGACTCTGTCTAATACTGTTCACTATTTTATGGTTTAATATTTCATCTACCAGCTTGCTTACAGAATTTGTATTCATTACTTAATTTCTTTCTAATGTACAAACTGGCTGTCTTTTGGGTTCAGTTTCTTTCCTTTTACTTAAGATTTCTTCCTCAGTCTGTTTTCCAAAATTGCCTGCACTAGCTAGTTGTTCTTCCAGTGCTCTTATGTCATCTTTCTAGTTAGAACATTGCTTTTGTTTTCCTCTATTGATTTCTTATCTACCTCTTAACTTTTTTTTTTTTTCCCTTTGGTGGCACTGGGGCTTCAACTCAGGGCTTCACACATGAAAAGCAGGTGCTCTGCCACTTGAGAGCCATTCCACCAGTCCCTAACTTCTTGAGAAGTATTTTCTTAAGACCTTCCCATTACACTTATGATTATTATTATTTTTAATATATTATTCTTTTGGTGGTATCAGGGTTTAAACTCAGTTCTTTGCTCTTGCTGGGCAGGTGCTCTACAGCTTGAGCCGTGCTTCTAGGCATTTTTTTTCGTTATTTTTGAAATATGATCTTGCTTTCTGCCGAGGCCTGCCTGCACCTCGATTCTCCTATTTTAGGCTTCCCACTATAGGTGGGATAACAGGTATGTACCACCACACTCAGTTTTTTTTCCACTGAGATGGGGGTCTTATGAACTTTTTTTTTCCAGGCTGGCCTGGAACCTTGATCTTCCTGATCTCAGTACCATTATGCCCAGCTTTTGGTTGAGTTGGGGGTCTTATAAACTTTGCTCATCCTGGCCTTGAACCATGATCCTCCTGATCTCAGCCTCCCAATTATAGAGTTACAGGCTGAGCCACTGCTGGCTCTGAAATTATTTGTATTGCTCAGTTTGCCTGTGCTCTTACTGGTTGAGTTTGCTTATAGTATTTTGTAAGACCTTGTTCTTACCCCCTTCCAGCCCCATTGACCTGCAGGCAGTATTCCTGCACCCTGCAGGTTCAGCCACTCCTGAATAAGGTATGTGAGTGGAGCCTGCATTTAGTATGGTTATGGTAGGTGCACTGTTCCTGGGACCAGAGCCTCAAGCAGCATGCCGTAAGCTGCTACCTTCTTGACTCACCTATAAATCAGAACCTCTGCATGTATAGCATTTTAGGTCTCAGAACTGGAGGTCTATCTTGATCTTATTTCTGGTGAGATCTTGTACTAAATATCATTCCCACCATATTCTTTATTTTTAACTTTCTCTTAGAGCTCTTTCCCTGAAGCAAAAGGGCACAAAATTGAAAATCAAAGCTAAAATATGATGCCTGTGTTTTCTCTCAAGTTACGTCTTTGAAACAATGGATTATGTTTTCTAATGCCATTCCTTTTTTATTCCTGAATTTGCTGCAGTAAAGTTCATCTTGTGTCTCATTTTGTTTCCTGAAACTGCTCTGGCAAACTTGACCAAGTTTGCAAACTACCAAGTGCATTCATTCTTTTCAGTTTTTAATCTGTCTTTGCTTTGTGGAATTTGACACTATTGCCAGTCTTCTCTGTTCTACACCTTCTCACCATTCATTAAATGTTGGTGATCCTATCTGAATATCAGACCACAAACTCTAAAGTTGATACAGGAAAGAGTAGGAAATACTCTGGAGTTAGTAGGTATAGGTAAGAACTTTCTCAACGAAACCCTAGCAGCACAGCAACTAAGAGATAGCATAGATAAATGGGACCTCATAAAACTAAAAAGCTTCTGTTCATCAAAAGAAATGGTCTCTAAACTGAAGAGAACACCCACAGAGTGGGAGAAAATTTTTTCCAGCTACACATCAGACAAAGGACTTATAACCAGAATATATAGGGAACTTAAAAAACTAAATTCTCCCAAAGCTAATGAACCAATAAAGAAATGGGCAAGTGAACTAAACAGAACTTTCTCAAAAGAAGAAATTCAAATGGCCAAAAAATATATGAAAAAATGTTCACCATCTCTGGCCATAAAGGAAATGTAAATCAAAACAATGCTAAGATTCCACCTCACCCCTGTTAGAATAGCCATCATTAGCAACACCACGAACAACAGGTGTTGGCGAGGATGCGGGGAAAAAGGAACCCTCTTACACTGTTGGTGGGAATGTAAACTAGTACAACCACTCTGGAAAAAATTTGGAGGCTACTTAAAAAGCTAAACATTGATCTACCATTTGATCCAGCAATACCACTCTTAGGGATATACCCAAAAGACTGTGACACAGGTTACTCCAGAGGCACCTGTACACCCATGTTTATTGCGGCACTATTCACAATAGCCAAGTTATGGAAACAGCCAAGATGCCCCACCACTGATAAATGGATTAAGAAAATGTGGTATCTATACACAATGGAATTTTATGCAGCCATGAAGAAGAATGAAATGTTATCATTCGCTGGTAAATGGATGGAATTGGAGAACATCATAAAGACCAAAAATCGTATGTTCTCCTTCATATGTGGACATTAGATCAAGGGCAAACACAACAAGGGGATTGGACTTTGAGCACATGATAAAAGCGGGAGCACTCAAGGGAGGGGTTGAGGATAGGTAAGACACCTAAATAATTAGCTAGCATTTGTTGCCCTTAACGCAGAGAAACTAAAGCAGATACCTTAAAAGCAACTGAGGCCAATAGGAAAAGGGGACCAGGAACTAGAGAAAAGGTTAGATCAAAAAGAATTAACCTAGAAGATAACACACACACACTGGAAATTAATGTGAATCATCTCCCTGTATAGTTATCCTTATCTCAACCAGCAAAAACACTTGTTCCTTCCTATTATTGCTTATACTCTGTCTTCAACAAAATTAGAGATAAGGGCAAAATAGTTTCTGCTGGGTATTGAGGGGGTGGGGGGGAGGGAGGGGGCGGAGTGGGTGGTAAAGGAGGGGGTGGGGGCAGGGGGGAGAAATGACCCAAGCCTTGTATGCACATATGAATAATAAAACAATAAAAAAAATGTTGATGATCCTAGAAGGTGACCTTTAACATTTCTCTCTTTGTGCTACATGTTCTGAGGGTGACCTCACCTGTTTTTCATGCAACATTTAATCATATCTGTTCTGACAATTCTCAAATCATCATCTGCCTTTCAGGCCTTGTCCTTGCATGTTGGGGTGCTTTACTTGACCCTAACAGCACTCTGTAGGAAAAGTCAGCTTGTCAAAGTCAGCATTGACATCACAGTCTCTTTTCCTGGACATAATGTTTACCCTTAATGAAGGGTACCACCCTTGTCCAGTAGGAACAAGTCTGGAATCTTAAGTCCTTTCCACTCATTTCTTATGTCTAATCAGTTGATCAATTATCCATTTATCCACTAAATTGTGCCTATTAGAACAAAATTACGATTTAATATTGCCTGTTCTTTTGTATTTATACCTTTTTGCCATAATCCTTGCCATCTTTCTCATGTTGTAACCTCTTAACCCATCTCCTTTTCTTCATCTAGTCCATCCTCTATGCAGAAACCAGAGTGATTTCTTAAAATTCAGTTCAAATGATTTTTCTTTTTTAGTTTTAAACCTTGTGTTGTAATTGCACATAGTAAAGTCCAGATTCCTCTGCAGGTTATATCTCCAGTATTCTTTCTTCTCCTGATGGATTTCTTTGAATATTGTTTGCTTCCCTTGTTCAACTAATAACAGTTTTCTGAATGTGCCATGCTGGTTCCATACTTTAGTTTATGCTTTTAAGTTTGGGTGGATTGATTTTTGCCGCCAGTGTCTTTATTATTATTTACCATCTTTTGAGGCTCAACTTAAGCCTTGCCTCCTCTACGAAGCCATGTATGATACCTCCGTTTCTCAATTAAGTACTTTGTCTTTTGTGTCTCTATCTGCTGCCCTATAGTCTCTATAATAGCAGTTATAGCACTGTGTTGCCACTTTCTTATCTACATGGTTTTCCTTTGTATTGGAACATCTTATTTTCAGCTTCTAATGCAGAGCAAGACTCATAATGAGCTTTTAGCAAATACTTGATGAGCTACTGAATGTGTTTTAGTCATTGATGTAATAAGAGATTTCCTTTCTTTACCAGATTAAGATCTTATAGTAGGTATTATATTTTATGTTGTTTACTTTTCAGACTCATCACATAGTTGCTTAATAAAAAAGTATTATATTAATTTGAGGTGGGGGTATGGAATGGCTTAAGTGGGACCTTCCTACAAAGGAAGAAGTTGACTTGTGTAGCACAATAAGGTTATTATTATATTTGTTGCTCATCATGTCTAATGTTACAACCAATTTATAAATGCACATATTGCACCTAACTTTAGTTGCTTTGATGTCTGGCAAATCAAAAAGATTCTCAGTGTCAGTACTTTGAGATTAAGTGCTGTTAAATAGTTTGAGGATTTTTACTTTGTTTTTTTGGTGGTACTGGGGTATGAACTTAGGACTTTGCACTTGTGAGGCTATCATTTCAGCCATTCCACCAGCTCTTAGATGCTTAATTCTTTTATCAGTTTATAGAATAGTTGTTTTAGCAATGAGGCTCATTTGAAACAATTTGTGTAAAGACTTAAGTTTAGAGAAGCTTTTTAAAATTGAGGTATGATCTACATATAGTAAGTGCATAAATCTTCATTGATATATCTCTTAGTGAATTTTACACCATCTAGATCAAGTTAGAGACTCTTGCCAACATCTCAGTTAACCACTTTTCAGTTAGCTTCCTTCTACAGAGTAAATCTCTTACCCAGAGGTTCTTTACATGTGAACCCCTTATCAGCAGTCTGAATATCACCTAGGAACTTGTTAGAAACACATTTTTAAAGGTCTTCTCTGAGAATTGACTAAGAATATTTGGGGGTAAAAACCAGGTGATCCAGGTGCTTCTGATAAACACAGTGTCAATCCACTTTCTAGTCTTATTTCTGTCATCATAATTTGTTTAACCTAGTCTTGTCCTTCCCCTCACATATGGATCAACTGAGCAGCATTTTTCACATTCTACTCTTATTTCTTCAGATTCAATGTTTTTTCTTTTCTTTCTTTTTTTTTTCCTGCATCCTGTGGTACAAGAGAATTTGCTACTTCTTTCTCAGCAGTTTAAGGTCTTTGCTTCATAGGAAAGAAGCTTACAGAGAGCAAGCGGCTTTGTGTTTGTCCCAGGGTAACTCTTATCACCTCCTACATGCTCATGGTATTGAGAAGAGAGATTCTTTCCAAACCTAAATTTGACAAGTTACTTTGATCTTCATCTGAGTAAAAATTAAGCTGTATCAGGAGGAATGAAGAGGTCAAACTGATATAATTATGGGGTTTTGTGTTGAGCTTGATGTGCCCCTTTTAAAACCATGAAGAATGTGGAATACAGTTGTACTATTTAAATCTTTACATTGGCCAGAGGTATCCTTTTTACTAACTTCATTGTCATAATCAAGCCTTTGAATCAGCTTATGCCACAGATCAGTGCCAGGATAAAAAGGGAAAAGAAATATAGGCAAAGTAGTTGAATAACACAAGTTATAAAAAGCAAACAACAAATCATTTTAAATTATAATGTAAGTATCTGAATGTGAAAGCAAGTTTCAGAAGTGACTGCTTATGCCTGTATAGTCATTAGCATTGTTGTTCAGCTAATTGCTCTTGGATTCATAGTGAATTTATGCCTATTTAAATTGCTAAAATGCAAGCACTTCATAACCTTCTAAAAAGCTATTTGAAAAACTAAATAAAGAAAATGAGTGGGTGTCTCCACAAAGGATAAAGTAATGGATATGAAGGGAATTAGAAAAAGTGACAGACCTTACTGTTCTTCTGCAGAACCTCTCCTTTAGTCAATTCCTGAGTCCTTTGCAGTTTTTATGCTTCTCTTTTAACATTAACTATCAATCCCTTCCTTCACTCTTGTACCTTGCCTCCCACAATATTTCATTTCTTTGTCATGAAGGCAGTCAGCATTGGCCCTGGAGTTGATAGACTTGAACCCAGATCCTCTTTGGCTTAATGAACTTGCAGTTTTGGATGGATATTTTAGCTTTTGTGAATCTTGATTTAGCTGTGGAAGATGGAATGAAATCTATCAGCTTATAAAGTCGTGAAGATTAAATAATCAGTGATTAAATAAATACTTAAGGTAGTAAGCATAATACCTTTCCTATATGTGCTCAGTAGTGCAAATGTAAATGTAATTTTTTTTTCTTTTTTGCGGTCCTGGGGTTTGAACTCAGGGCCTTCACTTTGAGTCACTCTACCAGCCCTATTTTTGTGATGGGTTTTTTGGTGATAGAGTCTCACGAACTGTTTGCCTGGCCTGGCTTCAAACCACAGTCTTTGTGATCTCTGCCTCCTGAGTAGCTAGGATTACAGCTGTAAGCTACCAGTGCCTGGCTTGTAAATGTAATTTAATGCATTATTATGGAAACTTAGTTCAGAAAATATTCAACATTTACAAGCCCAGTGCCAGGTAGTATTCTTAGTTCACAATTAAATTAAAGCTCAGAGACTGTATTAAAATATCTCAGAAGATATGCATTGTATATGCATACACATATGTGCATTATATATATATATATATATACACACACACACACAATGTACATCAATGTATATACACACACACACATACATTGGATGATGTAGCCAATGTATACTGTTCAATTTGTTAGTGATTGAGTGTTTTTTTAGATACTTAAAAGATTGCGTATCAGGTAAAGTTCATCAAAGACAGCAGAGCTTCTAAAATGAGACAGACAATGTCTGTTTTATTTCATTTTAAAGTTATAAGCAAGTGTAGGAGAAAGTATCATGGACTTTCAAAGACAGAATATAACTCATCAACAAATGAAAGGACATTGTTCGTGACGTATGCAGATTTGGAGACTTCACAATTCAACGATCAGAATATAGTCTAAAGACCATAGTTCAAGATGATGTCATTTGTGTTGCAATTATTTGTACATTTAGAAATCCCTAAATATTGATAGGAACTAGTGCATTCAGATTCTAACATTATTACTTTTTCCCCAAGTGGCAGACCTCAGCACTTTGAAGTGACAGTGTGTCTGTCTTTTGGGCATTTTGAGATGCTTTTGGAAGATAGCATGTGTTGTACTTATTCTAGACAGGAAAGTAGAGGCATAGAGAAGTGAAAGAATAAAGTGTTTTCCTCAGTCTGCTTCTGACAGGCGGGGAAGTGTTACAGCCTTTTGCCTTTCACCAGAAGACAGAATCTTTAATATGTATTATTAGAAATTTGCAAAGTGACCCTTACATGTAATATTATTACCAGTTTTCTTCTGGTTATCCTGAAAGTGTGAGTATGGGAGTATATCTTGTGATAAAGGCCAATATGAAAATGGGAAAGGAAATTTTCTGGCATCGATAGTGCCATTATCTCTCTGCTCATGGCTACTAGATTCTGACGGTACTGCAGAGTTTAGATTTGACCTTACAATCCTTTTCAATACATTGCTCAGTGGAGCTAATACTAATCACTGGTCTGCCAAACTAAGTTTTTTTCTCAGTTTTTTTGTTTTTGTGGTGCTGGGGTTTGAACTCAGGGCCTACACCTTAAGCCACTCCACTAGCCCTTTTTTGTGATGGTTTTTTTTGAGATAGGGTCTCACAAACCATTTGCTCAGGCTGGCTTTGAACTGCGATTCTCCTGATCTCTGCCTCCTATGATTACAGGTGTGAGCCACCAGTGCCTGGCTTTTATTCAGTCTCGACATACTATTTATTAAATTAATTTTCATTAAAAGGTTATGAATTTACTTAAAAGTTGAGGGGATATTGTGATTATATAGCAGGCCTCTATGTATGTCTCAGTTTATGCTCTTAACAGGTTTATTTTCTTATGGGTCAAATAGACTTATATAGAACTATAAAATAGATTCAGCAATAATATTGGTATGAAGGAAATAGAGGATGCAAGGTTAATTTTAAATGAAAGGTTCATGGATATAGTGATTTCAGACTTTGAAGGTATCTTTACAACTTTATTAAAGGAGCAGAGTAGGAAGTGTGGGGTAGATTTTAGGGGGTAGCAATGCATCTTGGCCTAAGTGTAAAGATAGAGGAGAGCCAAATAGAAAATCTTGTTCCTGTACAATGAATTTCAGTCTTTTTACTTCTAGGACCACACATGATTCTTAATCAGTAGAATAAGATAAGGTGTATTTTTTAAGAGGATAACTGTTGACAGTTTAAACAAAAGTGAGAATGAAATATTGAGATAATGTAGGAGCTTTGGTACTAGTATGGAAGAGATGAGTAGAGGAGCTAGAACTGTGGAAATGGTGAATTAGAATAAATTAAAAAAATTTAAAGGTAAAGTTAATATGTGATATGGACTGAGGTTGTCATGTGGAGAAACTAAAATGGCAATTTTTGAAGTAATAGCTGTTGAAATAAAATCCTTTTACTTTATCCAAACAGCTTCTATTTTTGATGTCTTTTAGGTGTATTTTATATAATAGTAAACTTAATTTTAAATAATTTCTTTTTGATTGGTCTGTTGAGTGTTGCTTTAATACTGAATAAATGGGGTTTGTGTTTTAAATGCAGTTAAAACCTTTTAAGTGGCAAAAATATGAGCATATTTAAAATATTCAAATAAGGACTTATAGATAAAAAGTCTTCCACCTCTAGTTCTCATTTCCATAATGGTAACTAACAGTTTGTTGTGTTTAAATATATATGTATACAGATATCTTATGGTATCTCTCTAAATAGTGTTACTTTTGTAAGAATGGGGTCCCTTATGCAATTTCTCAATAGTTCAGAAATACACATGGTCCTTCATGGGCCCCAAAGATACAGTCTTTCTGTAGCATATAATAACAAGAAGCAAAAGCATATAAGCTTAAAATATGCTTAGTAATCAATGTTTTATTAATATTAAATATTAGTCAAAGGTTTTAAGTTACCTTAGGGATTTTGGAAATTATCTTCAAATTGATAATACTATAAAGCAAAATTACTGTTGAAATAAAAACTTTGTCAAAACCATCATTCGGTTTAAATAAATCTACATTTCATAATCTTAAACATTGAATTTGATTAATGTTGGTTTATTTGATCAGTAAGCCTATTATAAATTTCAGTAATATGTGCTTTGGTAATGTTAAGCTTGTGTTATGCTTGATATTAATAAAAATAATTAGAGAATAGAGCTGCTTTAATTAAAGCAAAATTACTAAGCTACTTTTGTCTGGCAAAGGTTTACCCTAACTTGGTGAACTCAGTTCTTTAAACCTTGCTAAGTTAGTTTCTATAGGAATACTTTTCAAAATATAAAAGATCAGTTTCTTTATTTTGTGAGAATTTTGATAGTCAATTTATATGTGTGTATTTCTGTAGCTCAATCAGAATGGTACAGCTACTTTAAGAGACTTTTAAATTCAATTTAGTAACACTCTGGAGGTGGGAAAGCATTATGCACTCATAATGAGAGGTTTTTTCTTTCTGAATTATAGACTTGTAGACACTGAGAGAGCTTATAGTTTCCAATTCTATAACTTTAGACATGGATAAAGAGTTAATACTTCAGAAACATAAAGCCTCATATGTTCAAATATTAAATAGGTTTTCTCCTTCCAGGTTAACATGAAATCCTTTGTTGATTTGAGTTTAAAATAGATTGAAAAAAGATAAGTGAACAAGCACCGATGAATCAGACTCTTCTTTCACCCCCCAAAATGGATTTGTGTAAACCACTAATTTGCTTCCAGAGATTACTAACATTAGTCCATAAAATCCAATTCCCAACCATTGTTACCAGCAATGGGGAATAACTTACAACCACAAATAAAAACAAAAAGAAAGCACCAAATTGGTAGAGAGGAAAATTAAAATAGAGTTAGCAAAGTCCTGTTACTATGCTTGATTATGTTCTGGAAGACAAGAAAGGACATATCTGGGCTTAAGGTGCCCATGAAGTACACTACGCTAGCAAAGAGAGTTTCCTCATTCTGTCAGGTGAGCACACTGGTATCTTGGTAGGGCCTCCAACCTGTTAAAAGGTAAATTTTAGAAGCGATAAACTCATGACTTATTCAGATACATAGTGGACATATGTTAAATATGTTATTTTTTTGGGAGTTCTGGTGTTTGAACTCAGGGTCTCAGGCAGCCACTCTTCTACTTCAGCAATGTCCTAGACCTTTTTGCTTCAGTTATTTTTAGGATAGGGTCTTTCATTTATGCTAAGGCACACCTGGACTGTGATCCTCCTATTTATGCTTCTCATGTTGCTGGGATGACTGGTGCATGCCACAGCACTCAGCTTTTATTGGTTGAGATGGGAGTCTTTTTTTGCCTGGTCTGTCCTTAAACTGTGATCCTCCCCATCTCTTCTTTTGCATGAGCCACCATGCCAGTCTTAAATATTTTATGTATCTTATAATTATCATCAGTGTCAGAGATTTAAAACTGGTTCAAAGGAGTATGCAAAGAAGAGAGACATTTTATAGATAGGAATAGTGAAGAAATTTTGCAAATAGATGAAAAACTGGCTTCTTCCAAGAAGGTGGAGGGAAGTTAACTGACTCTCTTCTGGGCAGAATTTAATTGTACATCTATAGACAAGAATTGTTTATATTACCATTGTTTTCTGCTAGTTAAAGTTTATCTTCATACAGGTGTAAAATAGTCCAATGACAATTCACATAGGATTAAAGTATCCCCAATATGCTCCAGTTTGAAAGAATAGAGTAGTCTGTGTTGCTATTCAAAGTCTTAAAATTTTCTTAAGGTGAACATTTTTACCTACCTGTATTCCTGTACAATTATTTCCTTGTCATTGATATTTCATTAATTAGGATATCTACTGGATCTGTGATTTGGTCTGTTTTCCTTCCCTTTTGCAGATTTTTTTCTTCTTTATTTTAGAGATATTTTCCATCATATTCCTTGCTATTTTCTCTTTCATTTGTTTAGTTATTCTACTTAGGAAGTATCAATTATCTTTTTATTCAGTCATTGTTCTACATCTTTTACCTAATTGCTTTGGTACCTATATTTTTCTCCTCAGTACTTTATCTTAAAATTTCTTTCCTTGCTGGCATTTGATTTGCAATCTTTTGTTCTTTTTCTTGCTTCTTTCAAATTCATTGTTGTTAATTCAGTTCCTTAGCTAGACAACCTTTCTTTTTAATTTACCTGTTTTTGTCTTTGATTTTATGAGATGCATATAGGTTTCTCTCTGTTACGTAGCACAGACTTGGGCTTTACATCTTTTCCTTGTTTTATGTTTTTGTTTGGCTGGATTTTTACTTTGTTTTTTTATGCTGTATTCATTATTTGTTTTTCTCCTTTTTTTTCACACCCTTGTTTGTACAGTTGAGGCCATTTCTTATTTTTTTGCTCAGACTTGATATGGATATGTAGGTCAAACTTGGCATTTTTCCTGATACAATCTGGCTGATTTCCTTCTAAAGTCTTTCCCACCTTTGTCTCTTCTTTGACTATACTTCCTCAGCACCTCTTCTGAGAAGTGTGTGTTGTTTCTCTCTGCTTCTCCGTAGTTAAAGGGAGAGCTCTTCTGGGGTGCCAGGCTTCCCTGTCTTCTTAGGCTGTGCTAGCTAGGTGTTTTGTACCAGCCTCACTCCATCCTGCTGAGGGAGTAGTACATTTTCATCGACTTCAGACCTCTTCCTTAATTCAGCATGGTGTCTTGGAAGTTGGTAGATCCTGGTGATTCCTCTGACTTCTGCTAAGGTTTTAAAACTTCTGTTGCTTAGGTATTTGCCTGTATTTTTGTAGGACATGCCAAATCAGATCTTTCTATCCAAATTAGAGGATACTTATTAAAAATTTCAACTTTTATTAGCTTTCATGTCATTCTCATTACTGCCTCTAGGCTAGGAGCCATCCTATATAGAATACAGTCTTTTTTCTGTTCATTATTATTTTGCAGTACTGGGGTTTGAACAGGGTGTCAGGCTTATTAGGCAGTCACTCTTACTGCTTGAGCCACTCCTCCAGCCTGGTGCTATTATATTCTTTACCTACATTCTTCCCGTGACTTTAGTAATTAACATTTTAAATATATATTAACAGTTTCTGTATGGTCATGTGTTTTTTTAAAAAACAAAATTATATGCTCTTATTTTTAATAGAGAATATAACCTAAAATGAAGTAACTATTTTGTTTGGAAATTGGAAGGTATACTATAGAAGTTTATTTTTTCATCCAGTCAAATTTGGACTCTAGTTTTATTATTTGGACTTTTCTGTTATCATCCATAGCTCAAATTTATAATAAAAGTATTTATAAAAATGTTACTTTCTTCCAGCATAAAGTTATTGCCTTAATTAGCATATTTGTAATTGTTAAGAATTCTGTAGGAATCATGAATGGCCTTCGGGGTTTTTTTGGCATGTAATTACATAAGTTTATTCTTTCATATATCCCTGTAACTATCCTTATTTAGGAATGTTTAATCTACTTTCTTTTTTTTCTCCTCAGATTTTATCAAATTTTAAGGACAAATGTACTTTATAGCTCATGGAAGAAAAAATACAAATCAAGACATTTTTGGGTTCCAAGTTGCCAAAGTATGGAACAAAATCTGTAAGAAGTACACTTCAGCCAATGCCAAGTGGGACAGCTGTTACTTTATTAGGAACTTCCAAGAGTAGTAACATCAAAAGTTACATCAAAAATAATGGCTCAGATTGTTCATTGTCCCATTCATTTAATTGGAGAAAAACAAATAAATACCAGCTTAGTGCACAAAGTACCGAAGAGCTTAACACTACTCAGAAGTCACATGATAAATTAATTAGTCCTGAAAAACATGCTCCTACTCAAGGAATATTTGATACAAATGGGGTAAAGGGAGGTTTGAAAAGTGTTTCTTTATTTACGTCAAAGTTAGCAAAGCCATCCACTATGTTTGTGTCATCTACAGAGGAATTAAACCAAAAGTCTTTTTCTGGACCATCTAACTTGGCTAAATTCACCAAAGGCACCTTATTAGGAAGGACTTCATATTCTTCAGTCAGTGCTCCAAAATCTCAGTTGAATGGATATTATGGAAATCGATCGACTGGTAGCATGCAAAGGCCCAGAGCAAACTCCTGTGCCACCAGAAGCAGTTCTGGAGAATGCTTAGCACAGTCCCCAGATAATATTAAATCTATTGCTTGTGAAAAAATGGTAAGGTCACAAAGTTTTTCACATTCCATTCAGAATTCATTCCTTCCTCCTTCATCTATAACCAGGTCACATTCCTTCAATAGAGCTGTAGATCTTACAAAGCCTTATCAGAACCAACAGATACCCATTAGAGTGCCTCTCCGGTCAAGAATGCTAGCAAGAAATTCCCGACAGTCAGAAGTACTCAATGGGAATGAACATTTAGACTGTGGATTTAATAGGCCTTATCCTGCTGGTGGAAAGAAGCTGGCTCTACCAAATGGCCCAGGTGTAACTTCTACTTTGGGTTATAGGATGGTTCATCCCTCTCTACTAAAATCCAGCCGACCTCCATTTTCTGGGACCATCACAGTTGATGGTAATAAAAATTCATCCATTGAGACATGTGTAGAGGAAGAAACTACAGTTTTGGCAAAGGACATTACTACTAATAAGGACCAAGAACTAATTGAAAATGAAAGTTATAGAATAGAAAATGAACAAACCATGAAGCATGATGCTAAAATTAGATACTTGAGTGATGATGTGGATGATATTTCCTTGTCGTCTTTGTCGTCCTCTGATAAGAATGATTTAAGTGAAGACTTTAGTGATGATTTTATAGATATAGAAGACTCCAGCAGAACTAGAGTAACACCAGAGGAAATTTCTCTCAAAGAAGAAAAGCATGAAACTGTACCATCAAAGGATGTATTTGATTCCCCTAAGAAAAATGAAAAAGGCTTTAGTAGAACTGATGAATGGACAGATATAAGTGTCTCTGGTAAATATTCATATTCTTAAATTTATTTGCTTTCTCATTGATATTATAAGTGGACTTATACTTAGGACCATTTTTTGATAAATATCAAGATACCATCAATTTCACAGAGGAGACTGGATGTCTTATAAAAGGGACCACCAGAACCAGTGTTTTTCCTTATAAGAAGGCAGCTGTGAAATTAACTAATGTACACAGAGGAAGGGAGTTTCCTGGACAGTGTTTAAAAGTAAATATTTTTGAAAGTATTAAAGGAATATGATGATATAAGAAATGTTACAGAAGTGAAGGATGGTTTGGTGAATTTTTTTTAACTACAAAATACTTCAGTAGATTATTTTTAAGACTGCCTCTTGATTTTTTAAAATCATTTAGCATTTAGAAAATGCTACAGTTATAAGTGCTAGTTTTGGCCAACTTTTTTTGTACTTAATGTATCAAATTATTCAAGCTTATAGTTTTAGAAATGAGAGTTATATCTTTGTGAATTAACTTTTTTTTCTCTCTCTTTAACTTGCTTGAAGACAGGAGTGATTATACAAAACATACTTCTGGAAATAACTTGATTTCACCAGATGCAGATTATAGAGCTGGTTCTTCATTTGAACTCTCTCCGTCTGATAGCTCTGATGGGACATACATGTGGGATGAAGAAGGCTTGGAACCCATTGGAAATGTGCACCCAGTTGGCAGCTATGAGTCCTCTGAAATGAACAGCATAGTATGTATGGATTTACATTCCACTTTGGAGTATTTTGTTTACCTTTCTACAGAGACTTATGACATGGATTGAAATCATTTTTTTGAATTTATGGATTAACTTTTGTAGTTTTGAGAAATGAAAACTCATTAAAAAGGGACTGTAAAATGTATCATAAGCACAGAGAATATATGATATTTGACTTGAGTATACTTAGACACATATATACACATGTATTCATCATAATACATACATACATACATACATACATACATACATATGTACACACTTTATTAATCAGGTTAAGCTAGGCCAGTAGTTCTCAAGAAGGTAGTGGAGGAGGACAACATCTGGAGACATTTTTGGTTGTTGCACTGAGCGTGTCATTTGGTGAGTGGATGCTAGGAATGTTTCTTAACATCCCTCTGTGCACAAAACAAAGAATTAATGCAGCCTGAGATGGTAGTTACGTGCGGTTGAGAAACACCCTGGGCTAGGCTGCTGAGGTACCATTCACACACCAACTCTGAGTGGCTTAGCAGTGTAACAATGACAGCTTTATGTTTTACTCTGAGGAAGTCTGTTGAGGTCTGGATAGTTTTCTATGACAGCTGTCTTTAGTGAACTAAGCTGCTTTGATCTTGGGGAGATTGACCTTTTTTTGAAGTCAGTTATACTGTGGCAGAGGAAGAGGTGCTATAAAGTCTCACTCATGCAGTTACTGTCTTTGACTTGCATGTGGCACTTAGCACCTTCACTAACAACTTACTAACCAGAGCTAATCACATGGACCCACCTGAGTATTAAGGGCACAGGAAGTGTAATTTTCCTACACGCCTTTAAGGCAAGGGAATCGGGTATAGGTAAGTGCTAGAAAACCTACCATGCACTTACATGTGGTTATGCAAGTAATGTGGATAACATGCCATATGAATAAAGTGTAACTGTGTCTTTAAAATGCCTCATTGTTAATTATTTATAAAGTATGATTTCCCGTAAAATAAAATGGGTGGTTTTTATGGATATATTACATTCCAAGTGGATTTCAGGAAATATACTCGTATAAATCCATGATATGGAAAAAGTAGACATTATTATCAGAGGCTTTTAAAGTTGCACAGAGAGGAAACGCATTTAGTTTAGAGAGAGTATCTCCATCTCCTTAGATAAAAGAGGTAAAGATTGTAGTTAGGACTTTGTTTTTTCTTATGAGGCCTATTTTAAGCATGAGTGAAGTGTATATGAACATTGTGTCCAGCAGATGGCAACAATAAGCCACCAGACATCTTCACAGGTTCACTATTTCTGTAACTGACAAAAATGACTTTTAGGAATGCATTTGGATTTACCAATGGTCCAGATATTCATGAGTTTCCTCCTTGACCAGTACGCTACTGTATAATGGGGTGGGAAACAGCGAAAGTGTTCATTCTGTGCTTTGAACAAGATGGTATCTCTACATCTTTCTCTTCTCATCTAAGGAGAAGATAGTCTAAAAAGGGGTGGAGAATTGATGGAAAGTTGAGAAAAGTGTGTTGGAAGTTATGTCAGTTTTTTGTTTTGAGTATTTTAACCTTTTGATAAGTATGTACCTGTGTAGAATTGTTTTCATGGTGAATTATTCTTTGTCATTATTTTTTAGTATTCTTAGGTCTCCTCTATACCTATTTATGCATTTTGCCTTAACATATCTTTTTTCCCTGATATTTATTTATGAATTTTCCTTCCTTCTACAATAAATTTTTGATACTTAATTATGATTATTTTTAAAAATAATCAGTGTGTCTGTTTCACTTTTTACTTGGGGATTGAACTCAGACCCTCACATTTGCTTGATACGTACTCTACCTTTTGAGCCACACCTCAACCCTTTTTTGCTTTAGTTGTTTTTCAGATAGGCACGTTTTTTGCCCAGGGACAGCCACAGATTATGATCCTTCTGCCTATGGTCTCCTGGGTGGCTGGAATCATAGCTATATACCACTGCACCCAGCTTGTTGATTAAGGTGGGGTCTTTCTCACTTTTTGCCCAGGCTGGCCTTCAACTATGATCCTCTTGATCTCCACCTCCTTAGTGGTTGGGATTATTGACTTGATCCACTGTACCCAGCCGAAGTATTTGTCTTTTATTCAGGGAGTTTAGTTAATTTACATATGCATACATTGAAGTTTATTGAACTTTACTCTGCTGTCTTATTTTATTTAAATTGTCTTCCTTTTTCTGTTTCTCTTTTCATAAAAGTTTTTTCTTTTTTTTTTATATTGTTGTACTGGGGTATATTGTGACATTTACAAAAGTGCTTACAATATATTTTAGTCAATTCACCACCTTCATCATATTATAGTTTGAATTAATAGCTCTAATTTAACCCAAAAAGAACTTTAGCATGTTCTCACTTTCCTTGACTTCTATAACAATGTTAATTCTAGTCCATGTTAAAATAAGAGGATTTCAGTCAAATTTATGTCACAAAGTTACCACTAACAGTTTAGTTCAAATCACTGGTTAACGTTCAACCCACCGGTTAATTTACCTAACGTTGTTCTTATAGCAAGACCCCTTGTGAAGGGAGCATCATGTTGATGTACATTTAGTTCAAGCTCCTTATCTTGTGAAGGACCCCAACAAATAGGACTTGACTAGTTTGTATGACACTGCTAGAATTCTGGCTGTTTATTTCTTTAAATACTAACAGTATTTTGTTGAGGTATAATTTATACACAGTACAATGCACGAGTCTTTAAAAAGCCCAGGGAATTTTAACAAATACATATACTTGTTTGACAATCATCCAGATTAAGTTATAGAATATTTCCATCACAGAATGTTCCCTTTCTGTTGCTTTGAGTCATTCACTCATTCTTTCTTGTTATTATGGTAGAGGAAGAGAGTGCTAGAAAGTCTATTGATTTGTATCATTGTAGATTAGTTTTGTCTGTCCTTGAATTCTATATAACTGGAACCATAAATTTGTACTATTTTATGAATGGCTTCTTTTAATCAGTAGTATGTATTGTCAGTTATAGTTCATTCATTCTTTTATTTTTTATTATGTGGTGCTGGCCTTGTCAAGCTAGGCAAGTTTGCTGTCACTGAGCTATATCCCCAGCTCTTGTTGTATCTTCTTGTATCATATTCCTTTGTGTGAATATAAAATAAGTTATTTTAACCTGTTGTTAAGGACATTTAGGTTGTTTTTGGTTACTAGTGAATTGCATTGCTCTATTTTGCTGTATGTTTTTTTTTTTTTTGTGGAAATATGTGGGCAAAATGCATAGAAGGAGCCTTTGTTTAAAGGATATGCTTATGTATATAGATGCTGTCAGTTTTCCAAAGTGACTTAACTGCTTACAATTCCCATAGGTGGGAAATAATCATTCTCCAAATTTTGCTTTCTTGTCTGTACTTAGTGATGTCTTTTATTATGTTTGCTATTCTGGCAGGGTATAGTGGTACCACATTGAGATTTTGTCTTATATTCCATGATAACTACTCACTGACCACCTTCACATACATTTAATGGCCATTAGGATATCCTCTTTTGTGAGGTATCTATATTTTTCTTACTGATTTAAAATTTTTTTTACATATTTTAGATGTAAATCTTTTTGTATAGATAGGTACATAATATATGTATATAAAATATTTTCTGTTATGTTTTCCACTTTTAGTTTGCCTTTTAAATTTCTTAATAGTCTTTTACCAATTTAAATTTTGTCCAATGTTTTCTTCTAAAGAATTTATTGATTCATATTTAACCTTCACATTTTAGTCTACAGTTCATTTGGAACTTGTTTTTTTACAAGGTATAAGATTAATTTGGGGGGAGGATCCATCTTTCTCACTTTTACCTACAGAGTTATCTATTATAAATCAGTGACTATATATACACATGTTTCTTAGCCTTTTGTACTTCCATTTAAATATTAGTATAAACTTACGGGTTTCTATAAAGGAATTGGAGGGATTTTGAATGGGATTGCATTAAATTTAATAGATCAGTTGTAGTCACAATAATCTTTTAATTTCTTAAGATGGTATATTCCTCCATTTATTTGGACTTTAGAAGCTTTTTTGCTAATGTTTTGTACATTTCTGTAAAATGTTCCACATGTTTAATTTATTCTTAGGTCTTTGATTTAGCTACTATAAATGATGCTACTTTCAAAATTTTATTTTCAAAGCTTTTGTTATTGCATATGCTACAAATACACTTGATTTTTGTGTCTCAATTTGTTTTTCCAGTAATCCTGGTAAATTCATTCATTTGTTAGTCTGAATAATTTTCCTGTGCATGTTTTTGGAATTTCTATGTATGCTATGTAAAAGTCATTTTCCCTTCACCTGTTGTACTGGATAGGACCACCAACATAATGTTGAACTGAAATGGTGATAGGATTTCAGAGGGAAAGCTTTGATAGTTCACCATTAAAGTTTTTTCCCCCCAGGTGGGAGGGGGGCGAGGTGTATGTGCACAGAAAGGAAATACTGTTGGGTCATGAAAAGTTCTCATTCATTTGCTGAATTTTTGTTATGAATGCATTTTAATGTTTATCAGATGTCTTCTCTTCTCTACATATATTGAAATTATTCAGTTCTTTTCCCCTCACCCCTGTTAGTGTTAGTGTGGTAGATACCATTGCTTGGTTTTTAGATATTAAACTACTTTTCTGTTACTGGAATATATTCTCTTGGTTGTAATGTATTATCCTTTTAAATGTTATTAGAGTTGATTTGCTAATATTTTGTATTTTTTGTATCTATGTTCATGAGCAATATTGTTCTGCTTTTTAATTTTCCTCTTTTTTGTTTGGTATCAAGCTCATGGTGGCTTCATGAGTTAAGAAGTGTCCCCTGTTTTCCTTCCCTTTGAAATTTGTGTACCACTGATGTTAACTGTTTCCTTAGGTGTTTAAAATAATTTACTAGAATTCAGTCTTCTTTACCTGGAGTTTTCTTTGTGAGAGGGTTTGTTTTTGTTTGTAGTATTATTATTGGTACTAGGGTTTGAACTCTGGCCTTCCTGCTTGTGAGACAGGCACTGTATCACTCCAGCCATGCCTCTGGCCCTTTTTACTTTTAGAGATAGGGTCTTGCTTTTTGCCCAGGCTGGCCTGGATTATGAACCTCCTAAATTGCTGAGATGAGTGGAGTGATCCCAGCATACCATATCCAGCTTTATAATGGAATTTTTTTTTTTTTTGGGTGCCTGAGCTGGCCTGGAACCCTGATCCTCTGAATCACAGCCTCCTGAGTAGTTTGGAATGACAGGCACTTGCCACCATGCCTAGGTGTTAGGTGAGATGGGGTCTTTTGAACTCCCCCCCACCCCCTCCCCGTTTGGCCTTGAACTGAGGTTCTCCTTATCTCAGCTTCCCAAGTAGCTGAGCCACTGGTGCCCTGCTGTGAAGAGGTTTTAAAAACAGATTTTGGCCCATTAAACTTTATATGTAATTTTCTTTTTATGTTGATTTTTGGAAAATTTGATCATTTCATCTAAACTTGTCCTTCGTTGGTAAAAGTTGTTCAGGATTACCTTCCTTTTTAATATCTTTATAGTCTAATTGTGATGTCTACTTTTTCATTCCTAAAGCTACTAGTTGACATTTGTTCTTATTTTCTTCATTTCGAAGAACCAATTTTTAGCTTTTCTGGCTCTTGCTTATTTCTTGTTTTACAGATTTTGGTTCCTATCTTCCTTTTTTCTTTTTTTGGCGGCACTGGGGTTTGAACCCAGGTCCTCAATGCTCAATGCTTTACTAGGAATGCGCTCTACCACTTGAGCCACTCTGCCAGCCCTTTTTTTGTGATGTTTTTTTTCGAGATAAGGTCTCCTAAATTATTTCCCTAGGCCTGGCTTCCAACCATACTCCTCCTGATCTCTGCCTCTTGAATAGCTGAGATTATAGGTTACCTGGCTCCTTTCCTTTTATTTTCTTTCCTTTTTAAAAAGTTTACTGTGCTCTTTCTTTTCCACAATTGTCTTTTTTTTTTTCTTTTTTCGGTGGTGCTGGGGTTTGAATTTAGAGAAGGTCTTGCACTGCTAGACCAGTGCTCTTCCACTTGAGCCATTCCTTTGCCCTCTGTTCTAAAATTCTTCATGTAGAAAATAATTAATTCCTTCCATTTTGCTTTAGTTTACTTTGCTTTTTCCTTCTAAAATTCTTGATGTAAAAAGTTCATTGATTTTTTTAGCCTTTTGTTTCCATTAACATATGAATGTATTCTCCAAATGAGAAGGTTTTATATGGTAAACAATGTATTCATTAAACACCCTCGTACTAAATATAACAGTGATGTTCTTTCAGTGTACTTTACTTTAAAATAATGAATTCTAAGGCAAGTTGTGTAGGCCATCTTCATTTTTTAACTTTAATACATTTATATATCTATGAACAGTACTTAATATTGTTTTGTATGTATGTTTTACACCTTAATAAGCAATACACTATGTTGTCTCTTAACTTCAATTTTATGTTTTTGTGATACATGTATATTTATATTACAAGTTGAATTCTCTTATTTTTATGTGGACATAACTTTTTTTTCTGTTTCTCTGCTTATTGGCTTTTGAGTTATTCCTACTGATGTTGAGAAAGTATAGCAATACATATTCTTACTCAAGTTTCTTTGATCATATGTCAGAATTTCTCTAGATATAAATCTAAGAATAGTATTACAGTATCAGAAGATATGTGTATCTTGAACTTTACTAAACGCTGCCAAGTTTCTTCCTAAAGTCATTCTACCAGTTCATACTTTCCAGTAATGAATGAGAACTTGTTCTTCCTCATCTTTACCCCACTTGCTATTGTTTGACTTTAAAATTTTAACCAGTTTGGTATGTGTGAAATGTTATATTGTTTTAATTTGCATTTACACCATTATTTTTTCATGTTTTCCTACATTTGCTGGCTGTTTTGTTTCCTTTTAGGTGAATTCCTCATTTCTTTTGCTGAGTTTTAGTCCTTTTATCAATAATAGAATTTAATTTTTTTCAGTGTGTTATAGGTTCAGTCTGAACTCATTGCTTTTATCTTTGGTTTTTGTGTCTTTTACCATTCCTAATTTTAAATTTATAATTAAATTAGTAATCTTTAAATTTAGTAATGTTTATATTTTTTCTCTGTACTCCCATGTTGTACATGTGAGTATGATTAAAACATTCTTTCTCATCCTTGGCCATGAAGGTATTTATATATTTATAGCCATTGTAGCATAATGAATAGGAGCCAAGGCTTTGGAACAAGCTAAATTCATCTACTTGCTCTGTGTCCTAGGATTCTCTGTGTTTCTTTTTGTATTAAATGAGATAACTACCTCCAGGGCTGAAACTAGGGAAGTCCATGCCTGAATGGTATAACAACCATGTGATTCCCATGATACTAGTTGTTGAGTATTTTGAGTATAGTCATATACTCAGCTTCCTCCCATGTGCCTTTTCCTTTGCTATTGTGCTTTATGTTCTTTTGCCAGTATAAATTTTAGCTGTGAATGACTGTATCCTGAATCCTGTGTCTTCCTAGTGTGTCATCTAGCCTGGGAGTGGATTTGGGGATCTCCAGCATATATTTTTATTCATTGCATGATAGTATCATTTTTTTGTTTATCATCCTTTATATTTTTGTAATAATCCTTTGAAAAAACTGTACACCCATTACTGTCTCCTGTTTCAGACCCAAATGTATTCCAGAGGAGTAGTAAATTGACACTGATAGGTCAGGAACTAGTTTACTAATTACTGTACTCTTAGTCTGGATGTTTGAATTTATAGCCTTGTATCTACCAAGGATATATGAGCATTTTCATCTCAGTAAATCCTTAGTTCATACTTAACTTTTAAAAATGAGATACAGTATTTTTCTGGCAGATTTATCATAATATTTATGTATACAATATTAGCAAACACGTTCTCTCTGTAAACACAGTGAGCCATACTCAGAATCCTCTTTGCTGCAGTGCTGTGACCAGTATAAGAGCTCACATTGAAGAGAAGTTGAAGTACAATGTCACGATGACTGATTTCCTAACACTAAAATGTTTAGGAAGTAATAATTTTAAACCATCACATGGAGTGCTCTTATTTTTGGAATGATTTTTTTTTTAATTAATTTTTTTTTTTGTTTGTTTGTGAAAGGATCACTTGTGTAGCATAGGCTGGCCTGGAACTCATGATCTACCTGTCTCAGCTTCCCAAGTAGTTAAAAGCATGTGCCACCATGCCTGGCTGGAATGATGTTTATAGGATGCCTAAAGAATATTTGAACCTAATGATCCCTGAAAGTGCCTGGCTTTGTTTTTCTGTGCCCTTTTTTCCTTGCCTTATTTTTACATAGTAGACAAGTTTAACTTCTTATCATTTAAATAATCATTTTATCTATCTATCTATCCATCCATCCATCCATCCATCCATGTATCCATCTATCTATCCTCTGTATATCTGTCCATCCTCTATCTATCTATCTATCTATCTATCTATCTATCTATCTATCTATCTATCTATCATCTGGCAGTACTGAGGATTGAACTCAGGCCTTGCAATTACCACTTGACCCATTCACTAGCCCTTTTTATGTCGGTTAGTTTTGAGATAGGGTTTCACTTATGCCAGATCATGATCCTCTTATTTGTTCTTTCCCAGTAAATGGGATGACAGGTGCAGGCCACTGCACTCTGCCATTGGTTGAGATTGTGGCCTGGACAGCCCCTTCGCACAGCCTCCCCCTGCTGGCTTGGAACTGTGGTCCTCCTGTTCTCTGCCTCCTGAGTAGCCAGGATTATAGGCATGAGTCACTCTGCCCAGCCTCTTTTTCACATTAAAAAGTAGATGTAAACACTTGTTTGAATGTTCTTTAATGCTTTTGATACACCGGCAACACAACACACCCATGATTTTGATGATGATAACACATTTTACTGTACATTTATGTGTCTTTTAGTAAGGAACAATTGGCTAGATTTGGGTTTCTGCCTTGGTTATTGATTCAGGATATACCTTATTGAGATTCAAATGTGTGCTGCATCATAATATTCTTATCAGTAGTTTTATGTGGGTATATGAGTTCCCTAGGTTACTTGTGTTGATTTTTGGAATTTCTCTACTCCAAAAATAAGGAAGAAGAAAATCAAAATATCAAGTACAACATATATTTGTCTTCTTTGATTTTATCCTGAGTTGTAGCGGAAGCCCAGAAAAATTTTAATTATTCTCTAACTTTGTATTGGTGATCCTATTGTAACTTAATTACCCTAGATTATTTCACTTTCAGGAAGAGAACAGACATGCTTTCATCTTTGTGAAGTGTATTCATATATGTTAGTGATAGTGGCACCTTATCTCCATTCTGCTAGTTTTTCAACCCATTAAACAGGCTTTCTACTACTGTCAGATTTTGTTCATTAAACTCTGAAGACCACATTGTTCTTCTTTATACCTGTATGTGTTTAGGGCTCTTTATTATCCCACTGTATGTCACATACATCCTCATGCAAAGATCACTTGAGGTTACCTATATTTCTCCAAATGCTCACATTCTGTACCTTTGCCTATGTTTCTTTCACCTAGAAAGCCCTCTTCGCATGGTTCCTCTGCCAACCAAAAGTTTACTTATTTTCTAATGTTGCATTCAGAGCATTCTCTGTCCTTACCTCCTAATGGAAGACCACAGAGTATTTTAAAATCACAGCCTGGTTTTGTGCTTTTTTTTCTCCTATAAGATTGTGAAGACCGCTGCTTAGTATCTCTCCTCCCCCCAATACTGACTTAGTGTGTGCTGGTATTTGGTAAGTGACTTTTTTTGATTAGAATTAACCACTCCTTTCTCTTTGTTTTTATTATTCAGAGATCTTAATTTTTGTTTGGTTGTTTTTGAGACAGGGTGCTTGCTATTTTGCCCAGACTCGCCTGGAATTGATATAGCCCAGGCTGGCCTTGAACTCATGGTCCTCCTACCTTATCTTCTTGAGTGCTGGTATTACAGGTATACACCACCATGCCTGGCTGAGTTCTTAAAATGTTTCTGTTCTTAATTTGTTATAATACTCTTGATGTCTTATAATAACTGTATATAACTTGTAGCTATGTATGCACATGTGCGCATGTTCATATTTTCTGAACTAACATAGAATTTAAAGATGACTGCTTTTTAAGAAAGGAGTTAAGAATAGAATGATGGAGACAATGTTGTCACATTTTAAATTTTTTCCTTTTTAAAATGTATGATATAACGAGTACAATTTTTTAATTAGTACAATACAATGAGTAACATTCTCAACTCTGTTTTCCAGTAAAAAGTTTTTTGATACTGACTTGAAAAGGGTGTCAAGTACTCAAGTATAACATTAGATTAGGACTCTAAAGAGCGCAATGTAATGACATGCTCTTTATTAGTAGCATAAGTGATAAATGCATCTATTTGATATTGTTGATTGCCTTACATCCACAGCTGCTTAAATTGCAGATCTAGATTCCATCTGGCTGAGGAATAAAGCATCTTTTTTTCTTGTGTCTGTGGACTATTTTCACTCCTTTGATTATTATTATTATTTGTTCTGCATTTCCATCATGTTTCTGTTGAGATGTATCATAACAGCTCTGGGCTAAGAGTGTAGCTCTGGTAGATAGCATACAGGAGGCTCTGGGTTTGATTCCATGCACCACATGCAAAAAAATTCACAAATGCTCAGCCTAACTGGTGTGATTGTACTAGGGATGGCAAAGTAACTTTATATATCTCTCAGCTTTTGTTATGCTGGTCGTTGGTCTCTGTACTCTGTATCTACACTCTGTAGCCATCAATTTATATATTAAAAATTTTTACTTTATATATATTAGTTATCGCAATTGAATTTATACACTGCTTTCCTCCTTCATTCCATCCACTTGGTAAAGTGATACTGTCATAAAGCAACAATGCATATAAATGCAGAAAAATTAAATGTCATAGAATCAAGGTCATACAGATCATTTAGCCTTACTCATTTTTAGAAATATAAAATCACATAGCCACTCTAGAGATATAGAAGAATTAAAACTTGGACCATCTAGTTCCCAATTCATTGTTTCTACTGTATCATAGATTTATATTTGTTTTCCATAAGGTAAAGAAAGTTACTTTTTTATTGTCAGTACTTCTGTTTGCTCCTGTTCTCTATTTTCTGTTATTGAATGTCTGCCCTTGAAAAATGGTTCATTTGCAGTCTTACTGGAGAATTCCTTTTTTTGAAAATCAAAACTTTCTGATTTTCTGCTTTTTTCTTACTCTTCTCTGCACCAAGCTAGATTCTGAGAATGAAAGGGGATGACACATGGAGAACTTTCTGTATTTCTTCTTTTTTCCTTCATATGATCAGCATGTGTTTTAAATTCTACTGTATATTAGTATGTGCAGTTTTATGTGTCAGTTAAAAATTAAAAAAATTCCCACTCTTGTACTGCAATTCTAGTTACTGAGAAATGTCTATGAAGTGACTTTGTTACTTCACAAGAAACTCAGTCCAGACTGAGAAAGGAAACATACTTCATTCTGACCATTAAAGGAAGGTTCCATGTGTGTTTCTAATGAAAAATATGCTAAAGCATTAAGAGTACAGCGTTAGGAAGATATTTATGATCATTATTTCAGGGACGGCTTCTTTATGAGTTTAAAAGGAGAGGAGAGTGTTTTTAATTTTTTTCTTGCATTTGTTTGATTTCTGTCTCTTGATTCTTCAGGATATATTAACAGGTCTGGCCAGAAGGCTACTGCTTTCGGGCTGCCCACCTATTTTTGGAAATAAAGTTTTTTTTGGAACACAACCCATGCCTTGTTATTCACATGTGTAGTCTGTGGCTGCTTTCATGCTACTGTGACAGGATGGAATAGTTGTAACAGACTGCATTGCCCACAAACCTAAAATATTTACTATATAAATGTATACTATATTACCTTTAAGAAAAAGTTTGCTGATCTCTATAGTAGAACATCACATACAATTTTTAAAGACTCAGAAATTAACAGTCACAACCAAATATTAGTCATTGTAAGCTTTTTAGTTATTTGATTTTTCTCATTGCAGTCATTCCCAGAACCAGTCTTCTGGTTCTCAGTGAAAGACATCCATAGATCCAGTCAGTATACTTGAGTATCTATTATGTGCAATGCACTGGGAATGCAATGATCAGAAAACTACAGGTTTTTCTTCTAGTAATACTTATTTTCTAGTTAGGGAGGACACATGTAGCTGAAATATTTAGATAACTCATTAACTTCGTAGCTTCAATTGGTGACTGGAGAAAATGCTATATAGGAGAGTTAGAAACTGAAAAAGTGTATTACTGAAAGGTCTGGTCTAGGTAAGGCCTTTCTAGGAACTGTTTAGGCTAAGTTAGCTCAGGGGCAAACTAGGTTGGAGAGGTATCAGTAATTGAAGAATGTTTTATGTGTGTGTGTGTGGGTGTGTTAGGAAGAGGCACGTGAGATTATGATATGTGAGAGCTGTAAGGTGGCCAGCATAGCCGTAGCACTGACACAAGGTAAAGAGGAGGTGTCAGGAGAGGAGGCTGTCAGCATAGGACTTTTATAGAGCAATACGGATTTGGATCTTTGTCTTGTAACTGAAAGGGAGTTATTGAAGGAGTTTAACCTGGGAAGGGATATAGGTTTGATTTACAGTTTTAAAATGCTCTGTATAAAAGAATGAGTCAGATGGATTGGTAGATAGGATGCTGGAAGCTACTGTTGAAGTAGCTTGTGCCAGGGTGGTGGCACAGTGGAGACCTAGAAAAGAGGGAATTTTTGAAAATGGGTAGAAAGGGTATAATTGACCAAATTCCATAAATGATTGACTATAGGGGAAAAAAAGAAACCCTCAAAACCGTATTTCCTTACTTTTAGAACTTGTAAGTAATAATTTATTCTGCCAAACTCTCTGAAATTGCTGGTCTGACATTACTTTCCTGTTGGGTTTTCCCATTCCTTGGAATGTGAAATCTAACCTTTGGCTTTCTTCTGTCTAGGATCTGTTCTCACCTAATTTCAGTTAGTTTAACCATTTTTTAATCTCTAGTTCCTACTACGTATCTTGAGTGGAGTTGGTACTTTATTCTCTCTCTCATTGGTTCTTTATGTTTCTGGCACTAGGTAAGGCCTCAAGAAATACTTGTTTAAATGGATGCTGTGAAGACCTGATACATATGGCCATTTCACTTAAAATAATTAGGAACACTTAAACTAAAGGTACTGTTTATTGTTGTTGAATATTTTCCCATACACATTGTGACATAACCTCTTTTCAAAGAAAGTTTCTAAGGTGTCACGTGTCATAATAGCAAGCTGCAACTAACTAAAATGTGGTGCTAACACAGATGGGATAGAGGTGGGACGGCTTTCAGAAAGTTAAGACGGTCATAATATAGGTAAATGAAAATCTCAAGCTCATACTGATACTTCCACCTGTGCTCTGACATAAAACTAGAGAATAGAAGTGATCTACTACAACTCAGTTGTTACAGATAAGGGAATATAGTGAGATGAAAAACTAAATTTTTCTGAGAAGATATTTTTTTGGGGAGCAGATTTGTGAAATCGTCAATGTACATTTAATATCAGCATAGGTTCATTTTACCCTGTTAATGTAACTTTTATGTTTCAAAAAAGTTTAAATTCACCAAATTTAGTTGTGACCCTTCAAACATATTTTTGTCATTCAGTAATAATATCTTACAGGTTAAGTATATTACAATATGAAGTATAATTCAATAATTATTTTTTTAATTTCTATGTTGCAGATATATTTTTAAAATCTGAGGACACTGAGATGAACAGGCTGTCTTTATCCTTAATGAGTTAAAATCCTAGTATGATAGGTACAAGCATGATCACAGGATGGATTTATAAGTGATATGATTAGTATGTATGAGGACTTGAAATAACACAGAAGGGAGGTGTAACTCTGTTTTGTGTTTGTGGGGGAGGGGTTGAAAAAGAAAGAGGGAAAGGTTCAAAGAATGACATTTGAATTGAGTTTTGAAGAATGAATACAAAGTTGACATACTGGCCAAGGAAATGAGAGTTTGAGCATTTTAGCCATAGGAACAGCATGTAGTATGGGGGTATCACAAAATCATGGGAGGAATATCAGCATTGATGAGTGTGTAAAGTATAAGGTAGAGAGTAGTTAGAAAAGAAGCTAGGGAAATAAGAAAATGGGAAGGTAGGAAAATCTGGTATTTCATAGTAAAAGGGCATGATATTTACAAATCATTTTAAAAATAGTATAAGATTGATACAGTATTAAACATTTGTTCAGTGTTTCTATTTCACATCTTTATATACATTTCCTGAGATCATGAGCAGAATATTTTTTTCTTTCATAAATATGGAGTTGTTGGACTAATTTCCAAGTCAGAGACTGTTTCAGAGAAAAAGTTACTGAATGTAAATGTAATTTGTTAACAAAAAAGAGTAATTTGTTTCCCACCATGTCCCCTTTACATAGCATAGCACCTATGTGTTAATAGTATTTATGGAGAAAACTTGAGTTCTGTGAGTTGGATCCAAAAAACTTGTTTTTACTTACAAGAACACTGAAGCTGAGAAATTAAATCTTTTTTAACTGATTAGGTGGATTTTAAGAGTTGGTAAGGTTGCTGTTCTACCCAACATGAGTAATTAAAAATTTTCAACTCAGGCCATTCTATTTTATTGTCCTGTGGCAACTAAAGCAAAAGCCAAAACAGAATGCACTGCTTACAGGCTCTTCAATTTCTAGTGGTGTTTAGGTGGTATTCTGATTTCTTTAACCCCTTTCCTGGTTTTAGGAGTCAGGCAACCTGTATTTACAGAAACTGCCAACTTGGTAGTTTAAATTTGGTTGCATGGAGGCAGAGATGGAAAGTTGATCTGTGGATCCTCTATCTTTTAAATGTATGATGAGATTTTCTCATGGCATGAGAACATTAGGCCAACCATGAGGAACCCCAAATTTTGCCTCTTGCTGTAAAATTAGTATGTTACATGTCATAACCGATAGTGTTGCATCAAGTGACTGGAGACATTTTCTAACTGAAGTTCTATTTTTTTCGTTTTGTTTTGGGGACTTTACTTATTTTCTCTTTCCTTGTTTTTTAGTACTTGAAGAAATATATTATTTTGAAAATGTATTCCTTCTCCTTTAAACATTTTAAGTTCCCACATTGTAACTATTCAGTTTTGAGATCCTTTTATTCATGTTTAATAAGCTTTCTGGTTAATCTGAAGGTGACAAGTAGGAACTGTTTTTCTTCCCAGAGGTGGTATATAAGATAGAGGCTTTTTTTTCTGGGAGGGGGGGAGGCTTGAGTTTTTGATTTGTTCTTTTAGCTTTTTATTTTGAACTAATTTTAGACACAAAAATTTCAAAAACATAGATTTGCATTATAGTTTCATGCACAGTGTCCTAAATGTGTTAACATGTTACATTACCATAAAACAATGGTCAAAACAAGGAAATTAAGTTTAATATAATGCTAACTGAAATACAGACCTCTCTGAATTTTGCCAATGTTCCTACTAATGTCTTTCATGTGGTCCAGAGTCCAGTTCAGGGTCCCACATCATATTTGCTTGTCCAATCCCCTTGACTCCTCCAGCTGTGTCAGTTCTCAGTGTTTTCTTTTTTTGTTCATACTATTCATACTTTTGAAGAGTATTGATCCACTGTTTTGTAAAATGGTCTTACATGTAAGTTTTTAATGATGTTTTCTCATGCTGAGGTTATGATTATGCATTTTTGGCAAGAATGCAACAGAAACATAAGCTTTTCAGTGCATCATATCAGAAAGTACATGATTTCAGTTTGGGTTATTACTGTAGGCATTGACTTTCCCCCCTTCATTAAGGGGATGTCTACCAGGTTTCTCTAATGCAAAGTTATTTTAAGATATTTTGATACTATGGAAACATTCTATGTTTTCCAGTTTCGTCCATTAATTTTAGCGTCTGATTCTTTATTAATTGGAATTTTACTATAAAGAAGAATCATTGTCTATTGATCTATCTGTTATCTATCTGTCTAGCTCTGTCTAGGTCAGTACAGGATTATATATATTTATGTGTATAATTCATTGTTATTTACTACTCAGATTATTCCAAATTTGGCTGTTGGAAGTGCCTTCATGTGGTTCCTATGTCTTTCTGGAATGCCTTATTATTTACTGAGCATTTTATCTTTTTCAGATACCACAAAATATTCCAGGCTTATCTTGTATTTGCATTGTCTTAGCACTTAAATTGTCATCTTACCAAGGAAGTTTTATTGGTGTAGAAAATTTAGAAATGAAGATCTAGGTGCTAGATGTGCTTGTCACTACTGGAGCTTTTAGGCATTGTAATAGACAGAGGTGCATTGTATGTCTATAAACATGCATCTATATTTCTGTTATCCATCTATATATATATTAAAGACCAGTAGTTCATACTGATGCCTTTGATTGCAGTCAAGAACTACAGAGTTCATTTTAGCCCTTCCTTTTTCCTTATTTTTAACCCTTTTCTCAGAAAGTGAGAAACTTGGCTCTAAAGTACAGTATATTACTTAGGTTTTTTTTGTGTGTGTGTGTGTGTGTTAGGATTATACTGTATGATATATAAGGATATGTTAACTATATATTGATTAATATATATATATATAAATAGGTATACAGTTTCAATTTGCTAACTATACTTACAAAATAAATTTACCTACACATGGAAAATACATGAAAAATAAAATAACATACAGTATTTATTTACTGTTCTTTTTAAAATTTTAGCCTTACATTACACAGTTGAAGTACTATTTTCCAAATTTACCTATGTTCTTTTGGTTCTCATCCTTCTAAGTGTGGTTGCTATTTATTTGTAATACTGTTAACTTCATTTGCTGTGGCTTATATTTCATTTTAGGCTCCCTTCAGATCATGACTTATTTATTTATGCAGTTCATATCACATCATAGAGCTCTTCTTCATTCTTTTCATACTGCTGCATACTATTTTATTTTGTACATTATTTATTCAGTTATTCCCCAACAATGGGATGAAGATAATTTTCAGTATTTTGCAGTTATTGAGCATTGCAGTGACACTCTTAGTGCATATTTCTTTTTATAATTTAAATATTGAAACAATTCTGTCATCTCACTTATGTCCATACCAACACCTGTTCAGCTGTTGAGAAACTTTTGCATATCATAGTGCCTAGTTACTGCTAACACCATGATGGTTGTGATTTTCCTCTATATGGTCACTTTCTATTCTTATCCAGAATGTAATTGTGAATCTTAAGTCCTAGAATTAATACATTTCTGGGATTATTGAAATTACTCATGAATTTTATTTCATATTTTCATTACCATTCCCCTGCCCCTCCCCCAAAAATGACACTGTACACCAGATGTGAAATTCAGTAGTAAAAAGAACAAAAAGAAATGCTTTTCCTTAAATTTCTGAAACTCCATTTGATGTAATAAGCAGTGCATCTGATGGTACTATGCTCAGCTTACATGGGCACTCACTAATGCACTGTAATTTGGCTGGTTTTACAGACAGGAAATTGAATCTAAAAGAAGAAAATTCTGATTACTGAAGGAATCAGGGCCTCTAAGTACATTCATTTTCTGTTATCTTGTAAACGGACTGCCTTATGCCACCAATGCACTTGACATCAGTTTATTAAGAATACATGTTAGTTGAAATCTACCACCCACTGTTTTAGTGAAATGGCTAAAATTATTTGCCTGAAACCTATAAAAGCTTAAGTGAATTTTTAAAAGGCTTAAATGAAGTCCAGTCTAGCAAAACTTGATTTGGGCTTATTGTGAGTCCACAGCATATTGTATGACTGGCAGCCTTTGAAGTTCCACCATTCATACCCTTGACTCTTTTCTCCTTCCTTTAAAGGTGCTACTATGTTTATGTGTCATCCTTTCAGCCTAGGAAGCACCACAGAAATGAGGACTCTGATATTTAAATTATTAAAAAGTACGGGTAATAGGAATAGGATTAAATGTAAAAGAGGAGAAGTAAATATGTCTGATTATAGAACTTGAGGAAACAAGTTCTGCTATAACAAATTTCTACAATTACAGTAGCTTAAAGAACACAAATTTATTATCTTTACATCTTAGAGATTAGTAGTCACACACTGGTCTACTTGGGCTAAATCAGTATGTCAGCAGAGTTGTGTGCCTTTCTGGAGTCTCCAGGGGAGATTAATTTCCTTACCTTTCGCAGTTTTTTATAGCTGCCCTTGGCTCATGGCCCCTTCCTCTATCTTCAGAACTAAAGCACAACATCTTTTTGACCATTCTCCTGATGCTCTTTAGCTTTCCTCTTCCATTGCAAGGAGTGACTGCTACACTGGGCCCTCAGATATTCAGGATAGTGTTCCTATTCTGAGGCCTGCTGATGCAATCACAATTACATCTGCAACCATAATTCCCCACCTTGCCATGTAACCTACACATATATACAGGTTCCAGGGATTATTTTACTTATCAGGAAAATTACTTGATTTTTCTGAAACTTTTTTGTTTTTTTTATTATAGTAAAATTCTTAAAATATTTTGTGAGAAATCATACTTTCTGCATGGGCACTCCCAGATGAAACAGTATTTCTTTCTGCCTTTTGAAAGAGGCACTTTAAAGTCAGAGCTAAACCCTTCCCTACTCATTTCTTCCTCTGAAGTGCTCATATTTAAAAATTTATATGCAGTGTTCATTTTAAGGTTTTCTTGAATGTGAAAGTAGGTTTGTTCCTGGGAAGAATGGAATAAAGTCTGAGGTCATTTTATGAGAGAAAAGAGAAATTTACAGTGAGTTGAGCTACAGCTGAAGTCTTCCTTTTTTTTTAATTCACAGAATACTGAAGTTTTTTTTTTTTTTAAGTAAAAATTTTGTTTTACAGTCTGTTTTTTTTGGTAAAGAATTTGTATGGACACATCAGCAGAGCCCTCTTTTATCTGTTGGTCTGGAGCTAGCTCTATTTTTAGGAAATTTCTATAATGCCTATTTTAAACTTATTTAATGTTGATCATTCTAACTACATCTGGCCATTTGAGTTTTCCTTAGGGTTGTTGGAATTAAAGACCTTCCGGTGCTAAAAACAGATACACAAGAGACAGAAAATCTTGACAAAGCAATGTCTTTTGATCAAAAGGGTTCAAGCTTGTACTCACTCCAGCTGAGCAGACACGTGAGCACAAAATGGCCGACAGTGGCTCCTTCTTATATCCCTGACGCAGTTGTACCTGCCCCTTACCCAGGATTTGTCCAGGTCAAAGGTTCACAGTCTCCCTCGATTGGCTAAAAGGCTTGGGGGATGGGTTAAGGCATGCAGTTTGGTGGACAATAGAGTCATATAGGAATCTGGAAAAAGAAGCAAGGACCCTTTAAACATGCAAGTCACCTAAGATGGTGACCTGAGGAATTTTTAAGTAATCTAAGGGGGCGACAAGTACTTTAATAGAAAAGATTATTTTTCTTACAGGGTTAGATCATCTACCTCAGCCTATTTTCCAGGTAGAGTTTTGTTAACACTTCTGTATCTGAAATCTGTCTGGGAATTTTTGGGTGTCACAATGGGAGAAGTCTTTTGGGTGTCACAATGGGAGAAGTCACTGGGGCTGATTGTAAGTCTGAATTTAAAATTTGTTTTGGGTACCTACCACGTAATAATTCTAAACAAGATAATAGCATTTTTGATACCTTCTTAAATAGGAAATTTGCTCTGTTCAAATATGGAATATTTTATCCCCTCTGTTTTTTGTGCTCCTTTCCTAAAACTTGTGAGAGTTGACTATTACAAATCCATTGAGTCTTTTTTTTTCTCCTATTTTCTGTTTCTTTCTTTCTTTGTTTTTTTTTACAGTCGGAACACTGACTTTTGATGTACTGATCAAGTTCATTGTCATGGTTGTGGTTCATGGCAACTCAAAACAATTATAGTAACATCAAATATCACTGTCATAGGTCACTGTAAATAATAATAAAAAGGTTGAAAATATTATGAAAATTACTAAAATGTGACCAAAAAACATGAAGTGAGTACATGATGCTGGAAAAGTGGCACTAGTAGACTTGTTCAGAGCAGGGTCACCACAACCTTCAGTTTGTAAAAACACATTGTTTTGTGTGAGGTGGCAGTTCATCTCTTTCTTTGTAGTATTCAGCCACCTACCCTAAACAGCAAGTTTGAAATTTACTGCATTGTGTCCTGGATGTATAACAACACAGCATGTGCTCATCCTGTATCTAGGCCATGGCCTAGAGAGAAGTGATTTCTCTTAGTCAAGATTCCTGGGCTTATTTGTAAATGAGTGAGGATTTGCATTCAAATGAGTTCAGACTTTGACCCACAAAAGCACATTTCCTCTTGTCATTTTGGTCTCTTCTTTCCAAAGCTTCAGTTGTGTTAGGAGGGACTTGTTCAGGACAGGTGTGTTTAGGACCAGTGTGTTAAGGACAGGAGTGTTTTTCTTTTTTCTGTTAGAGATCTGCCCTCCCTCCCTCCCTCCTCCCACACCTCCCTCCCTTTCTTTTTTCGTTTTTTGTTTCTTTGAAAGACTTCCTATAGTTTATTTTTTGTTAAATTTTAAAATCAGATAATTCTTTACCTATTTATGGAAACTTCAACATATTTAAAGAGGAGATTTATGGGGTTACAGTATACCAATCCCCCAACTTCTAGTGATCAAATCATGGTCTGTCTTTTTTCATTTACATTCTTATTCATCTACTTCTTTTTCCTAAGCTGGGATTGATTTGAGTAAGTCTTAAACATCTTCAGCATTTAATATGTAGTATGAGATATTTGTATGTAAAAGTATACTTAGAAATTTATATGTATTTGTTTTGGTGGTATTGGGATTTGAGCTTAGATCTTATACTTGCTATAGGTGCTCTACCACTTGAGCCATACCTCCAGCCCTTTCCTTTAGGTATTTTTTGAAAAGATTTATGTTTATGCCCATGCAGGTTTGCATCACAATCCTCCTATTTATACTTTCCCAGTAGCTGGGATGGCAGTCACACACAACCATACCTAGTTTGTATTGGTTGAGAATGAGGTCTTGTGAACTTTTTGCTAAGACTGGCCTGGAAACCACAGTCCTCCCCATCTATGTTCCCTGAGATGCTAAGATTAGAGGTGTAAACTACTGTGCCTGGTGGCTGTATGTTTTGAATGACTTACTAATAATGATTCTTGTTAAGATATAATTTACAATTCCATTATTTTACCTATAGAATTAACAATTTTTAATATTGAAAATGCATTAAATTTTTTAAAGTAAACCTTCATTTTAGAACAGCGTAGAGTTTCTGTCTCACTCATACCTAGTTTGCTCTATTAGTATCTTATCTTACTGTGGTACATTTGTCACATTAATGAACCAACCAATATTGATAGTTTAAGGAAATTCATTATTCTTAGTTTCTCTCTCTTTTGCTGTTCAAAGATCCCACCTGGGATGCCATATTACAGTTAGTAGTCATGTGTCTTTAGTGTCTTCTTGGTTCAAACAGTATCTTACATTTTGCTTTTGAGGGCCGTAACAGTTTCGAAGAGTATTAGTCAGGCTATTTTGTAGAATGTTGCTCAATTGGGATTTGTGTCTGATATTTTTCATATGGTTAATGTATACAATGTATAGTGTCTAATACGTTTTTGGAGTTAACTTTTGAGTTATTTGGGTTAATTTTTTTGTATGTCTTTTGAGTAATAGTGCTATTTGTTGAAAAGACTATCAATTCCTTTGTTATTATCAGTTGAGTAGATTTGTGTGGGTCTATTTCTGAGCTATGTCTTCTGTTCTATTGATCTATGAGTCTGTTCTTTTGCTAACAATATGCTGTGTTGATTGCTGCCTTGTTTTGTCTGTGATACATCTTGTGTTGTATAATAAAGAGTTCAGATTCCCGCCCCTAGTTTCTGTGTGGGAGCCTCTCTGTATCTGGAATTTCCAGAGTGATAGGAGTGTCTTTGTTCATGGCGGGCCTTACTAGTTTATGCTAATTAGGTAACTTAGCATGGAGTCATGCTATGCCAAGAAGAGCAACATTTGATTAGAGATTGAGCTTTGAGTCATATGGTACTAGCCTGACTTTTGGGGAGGCAAAGGAAGGAAATTGAGGTCAATCATATGGATAGTTCTTCAATCAGTCATGCCTGTGTAAGGAAACTCTAATAAATACCCTGGACCATGGATCATGCATGGCATTCCCTAGTTAACAATGCTTTGTATTGGTATGTATTCATGTGCCTGGATAGTGACATGTACTGACTCCATGTCACTACATGGAGTCAATACATGTCACTGACCAGGAGGGGACCTGGAAGCTTTGCATTTGGGATCATCCCAGACCTTGCCCTGTATATCTGTTTTTTTCAGCTGGTCATGATCTGTATCCTTTTTGCTATAATAAAACAATAATCATAAATGTGTTGTTTCACTGAGTTCTGTGAATTGTTCTAGCAAATTACCATAGCTGAAGAAGTACTGAGTAAGACTTTCCAAATTTGTACTTAGTTGATCAGAAGTTATGGTACCCCCGGAACCCCCTCAAGTTGCAACTGGTATCTCAAGTAAAGTCATTCTTGTGAAAGACTATGCCCTTAACTTGTGATGTTTTGCCTGATTCTAGGTAGTGTCAGTTGAATTTGCTATATCAACTCTGACCGAAACATGTGGTTTGAGAAGAGAAAGGTTGAAAGGGTGGGGAATGAGGAAACTTTGATTCTTTGGTGACTTCCTAGTCACTTGTGGCATTAAATAAACAGCTGTCCTGTGATCTGGTAAAAAGGTAAAAAATCCCATGGTTTACAGAGGGCAGTAGGCCTAATTCTTGCAGAGATGACTCAGTTGGATACAGTAGGAAACTTAGAATAATAAACAAATTAAATATTCAGTTTCTTAGTTATTGCTACCTATAATAACTAAATGAACACCATAGAGAATGCTGGAGTTCATTCTGATGCTGGACAAGCTTAGATTTTAGTTAGTCTGAGCATGACCACTAGCCTCAAAGCCACCCCCAATGGAAAAGATTATTATAGAACATTGGACAGTACTATTCATGGCCTCTGATTTCTAGGAGAATAATTCTGTTGTTGGGGGCCAAACCAACTTACTGAAACCAGAGAGTGTAGTATAAAGTCATTTTGTGGCTCTGTATCATCAGCATCCTAAAAAGCCTTTACCAAAATGGATTGTAAAAGTGACTCATTTGGGGCTGTTTTTAGTTTTGAATGCTACATAGTGGAAGAGAAAATTTGGGTTGATACAGAACCAGAGTGACATAGTACTCACTATTGAATGATCATAGATGGGTAATACAGGATTCAGAAATATAACAGATTTTTCCTGAATTAGCGGGTGGACTGGGTAAAAACTATTGCAAAATTTGTTTACTTAAGAAGGGGAACTGTCTTTCTCCTATAAATGCCAAGTGGAAGGCTCCAGATGAACTGGTTCTACACTTCATATGCAAGTCATGATGGATTGACTTTATGATGATTGGAACATTTATCTCAATATGTCCCTTAACCAGGTCTTGGTAAATGCTATAAATAAGGGGGCATATTATGTATGGGTACCCCCTGTAGTCATACTGATGTAATATCAAGCAACAGTCTGAGAAACCTTAGCAGATTTTCTGTTCAGCTTCCCTTAGGAGTCTTAAAGATGCTAAAAAATAGTTTTATTAATTAAATGGGGATGGAAAGACAGAAGGGGAGAGCCAAGGGACTCATCTCAGCAGGGGTTGATGTTTGTGAAGAAAGGGGACAAATACATCAGACACTGATACTTCTCAATGCAGCATTGCTGATAATTGGATATACAGTAGGAAACCATGCTAGTCATATTACTAAGGGGTCAAAAGTCCACTCTACCTCTCTTGGAGGAATATAAAAAGCTAGAAGGAAAAGATGATAATGAGAAATCTGAGGTGGAGTATTGGTCAAAATGAAGATTGACAAAAGGGCCAGAATTCCATGGTTCTTATCTCTTCCACTCTTGGTACTCTTGGTACTACAGCCTTATGTACATTAGTGGGTAACATGGTCATTGAAGAGACATTTCTGAGTCTACTAGACACAGGAACTCCATCCACTTTGATATCAAACCTGTTGGTGAAGTCTGAACTGGGGCAGTGAGTAGACTGAGAATACAGGAACGCATAGGTTATAGGAATTAGATAGGATTAAGGTGGAAGTTGGGGATAAAAATTGACATGTTTAAACAGGCTTTTTGTAAAGTGGTTGCTTTCTTTTGCCCAAATGGGTTTTGGATATGGATATTATGTCTGAAATACTCCCCCTATCCACTATTGTAAAACCAAAACCTGTTGAAGTGGCATTAGAGGCTATTATTAGGAATGTAAAGGATAGAATTACTGTGTATGAAGTCTTGGAATTATAAATATTTCCACCAATAATAGAATTACTGAGAATAGCTTGAGGATAGTTTTCTTTTTTCTCCTTTAAATACTTTCTATCTGAATGATTGTCATTAACTTGGTACATAATTATGTTTTATCTTTTTGTTTAGGGATTTGATTCATTGAAGCATTAGTTATAGTTGTAGAAGATTAGAAAAATCCCAAACATCCAAGTAATATTCACATCATAAGATTAACATACTACATAGGCTTACTGGGGGAGGGATATGAATATGTATTTTTTTAAAAATTAAAGCAATTTGTTAAATTTTTTTTAAAAGTAGGCAAATATGAATATATTAGTCTTCCCTATGCTTCTAGGGATGTATATTCTGAGCTCTTTTAAATAATTCAATGAATAGCCACCTTTTTGTATTTTGGAAATAAACATATAAAATTGGGATGCCAAATCAAAGAATAAATTTTTAAGTAATTTTGTAAGGTGTTTCAGCAGTAACTTAATTTTGAAAAGCTCTCTCTTTTTTTTTTTAACTTGGGTAAAATTCCTATAACATAAAAATTAACCATTTAAAAGTGAACATTTTAGTGGCATTTAGTATGTTCCCAATGTCATGTAACTACAACCTGTACCTAGTTTCAGGGCATTTTTAACTCCCCCGAGTGAACCTGATCACAATAAGTAGTTATTGCTTCTGACACCCAACCTCTGCCACTGGAGGAACACCAATATGCTCTTTCTGCCTCTGTGGGTTTATGGATGGTATTCATTTCATAAAGATGGAAAAATGTGTGATTTTTCCTGACTGGCTTATTTTACTTATGCTTCTAAATTTCATCCACTTTGTAGCATGTATGGATAACTATTCCTTTTGTAAAGCTGAGTAATACATTATATTTACATAATGAAGCCTTTTTTCATTTATGGGCATGGAGGTTTTATTTGCCATTTACCTGTTATGAATAGTGTCGCTATGGACATGCGTTTGTTTGAGTACCTGTTTTGAATTTGGGGGAGTATATATATTTATAGTGAAACTGCTGAGTGATGTATTAATTCTATGTTTAACTTTTTGAGGAACTGCCAAAATGTTTTCTTCAGTGACTGAATCATTTTCCTTTTCTACCAACAGTGTGTAAAAGTTCACATTTTTCTACGTTTGCTCACACTCCTCTCTTTTGCCCTTTTAAAAGATATCTTACTGGGTGGTAAATAGTATTTTATTGTGATTTTTGCATTGCATTTCCCAAATGAATAATAATGTCCAGCGTTTTTTCATGTTTTCATTGGGTATTTGTATATCTTCTACAGAGAAATGTCTATTTAAGTCCTTTGCCTAGTTTAGGTTCATGTTTTCATTTTTGACTTGTGAGAGTTGTTTATATTTTATGGATACTAGGATCTCATCAGATATATAATTTGCAAATATTTTCTCCCATTCTATAGGCTGTTTTAATTAATAATGTCAAGAAAGTGCACAAAAGTTTTTATGAAGTCCAAGTCGTATTATTTCTTTCATTACTTCCATTCCTGCTAACTTGTCAAAGAATTCTTTGCCAAGTCTAAGGTCATGAAGATTTACCCTTATGTTTTCTTCTAAGAATTTTATGGCTTTACTTCTTACATTTAGGTCATTGATCCATTTTGTGTTTTTGTATATGGTATGAGATAATGATCTAACTTCATCCTTTTGCCATTGATTATTTTTCCTCATATTTTAAAAATGTTATCCCACTGCTTTAGGCTCTATGCTTTCTGATGACCACTACATTTTTAATCTTACTGTGGATCCCTTGCACATGACTCATCACTTCTCTTTTTCTGCTTTCAGTGTTTTTACTTTGCTCTCTTTTTTTTGTTAGCATATATTGTACAAAAGAGTTTCATTATGATATCACCATAAATTCATATAATGTACTTTGATCAAATTCATCATACATATATTTTATCTTCCTCCTCCCCTTTAACCAATTTTAATGGGTTTCATTGTTTTATATTCATACATGCATCATATAAAGTACTCCAATAATTTTCAGTCCCCTTTTCATTCTCCTTTCATTCTTTTCCTTCGCACTGGTTTTCACTCATAATCAGTCCCCCTGTTTTACATTTATGTCATTCATTTTTTCTTTTTAGGTCTAGAGTCCACATGAGAGAGAACATATAATATTTGTCTTTCTCAGTGAGCGTATTTCACATAACATGATAATTTCCAGTTCCATCCATTTTCTTTCAAATAACAAAATTTTATTCTTTATAGCTGTAAAATACTTCATAGTTTATTTTTACCAAATTATCTATATCTATACATCACTTGGTGGTCACCTAGGCTGATTCCATACTTTGGGTAAAATGGATAGTGCTGGTAGAAACATGAGTATGCAGGTACATCTGTTGTATGTAGACTTACATTCATTTGAATATATGCCCAAGAGTGCTATAGTGGCTGCAGTAATTTACGTTCTCACCAGCAGTAAGTAACGGTTCCCTTCCTTTTCCCCCATCCTTGCCAATATTTGTTGTTTGTTTTCTAGAAGATTGTCATTCTGATTGAGGTGAGATGGAATCTCGTTGTTTTGATTTGCATTTCTTTTATGACTAAGGATGTTGAACATTTTTTTCATATATTATTGGCTACTTGTAGTTCTTTTGAGAACTGCCTTTTCAATTCATTTACCTGCTTATTAATTGGATTTTTTTGTTCTTTTGGTATTTAACTTTTGGAGCTCTTTATATATTCTGGGTATTAATCCTTTGTCTAATGAATAGCTGGAAAAGGTTTTCTCCCATTCTGTAGGTTGTCTCTTGATCCTGATGATTGTTTCCTTTGTGATGCAGATGCTTTTTTGATACAGTCCCATTTGTCAGTTGCTTTTTATTTCCTGAAAAATTATAGTCCTATTCAGAAAGGCATTACCTATGCCTATAAATTGAAGGGTCTTCCTAAAGTTTTACTCTAGTAGTTGCAAAGTTTCAGGCCTTACATTTAGCTGAGTGGGGTTATTTCTGGATCTTTCACTGGTTTACTTGTCAAGTCCATTTGATCTATAGTGTTATTTAATTCTGGAGTTTCCTTGTTGACATTTTATCTGAATGACCTATCTCTTGGTGAGAGTTGGGTATTGAGGTCATCCTCTATTTTTGCATTGGGGTCTATGTGTGTTTTTAACCAGTAGTATTTACATTATGATATTGGATATGCCAAAGTTCTGTGTGAATATTTTTACAACTGTTACTCTCCTTTGCTGGATAGTTCCCTTTATCAATATGAAGTGATCTTGTCTTTTTTGACTTACTTTTGTGTGAGGTCTGCTTTGTCAGATATGAGTGTAGATACTCCTCTTGCTTTTGGTCTCCATTTGCTTGGAAAATCTTTTTCCATTCTTTCACTCTAAGCCCTGTTTGTCTTTGTTAGCAAGGTGTGTTTCTTACAGACAGAAAATAGTTCTTGTTTATTTAATCCAGTCTTCAAATCTGTGTCTTGATCGGAGAATTGAGTCCATTAGCATTCAAGTTATTATTGAAAGGTATGTAGTAATTCCTGCCATTCTGTTGGTTTTGTGATGCTTAATTGTTTCTTATTCCTCTTTTTCTTATCTACTTGTCTAGTGAGATGCATTCTTTCTCTTTTTTCATGGTTGAGTTTATCTTTCTCTTCTGTGTGTAGGATTCCTCTAAGTATCTTCTACAATGCTGGTTAAGGGACCATGGATTGCTGTAGGTTTTTTTTTAAATCATGGAAGGTTTATATTTCTCTTTCAATATGAAGGATAGCTCTTCTAGGTATAGTAATCTAGACTGACACTTATTTTCTTTCAGGATTGTAATAAGGCATTCCATGCCCTCCTTTCTTTTAAACTTTCTCTTGTGAAATCTGCTGTTATTCTAATGCGTTTACTTTATAGGAGATTTGGTGCTTCTCTTGTAGTTTTCTGTATTTTTTCCTTGTTTTGTATGCTTAATTTTCTAACTCTAATATGATGTAGGGAATTTCTGGTCTTACCTGTTTTGAGTCCCAAAAGCCTCCTATACCTGGATGGCCATCTCTTTTTAAAGATTTGATAAGGTTTTGGGGTTTTTTGTTTTGTTTTGTTTTGTTTTTGCTATTATTTGATGAGTATGTTTTCTATGCCTTTTGCTTGCATGTATCTCTTCTTCTATGTCTATGTTTCATAGGTTTGATCTTTTAATTGTGTCCTAGAAGTCTTGCATATTCTATTCATAGTTCTTTAGTTTTTTTTTTTTCTATTTTTATCTGCATGTTCGAACTGAGCCCTGCTATTCAGTCTTCAATTTGATCCATTCTATTAGAGAGACTTTCAATTGAATTTTTTACATGACTTATTGAGATTTTTGTTTCCAGGAATTCAATTTGATTTTTTTTCCCAGAATTTCTGTATCTTTAATGAATTCAATGCAGGCTTTTATGTCCTGCATTGTCTTCTTTATTTTAATCAGCTCTTTGAGTTTTCTTAAAATTCATTCTGATTTTATTCATGTCCTCTTTAATTTCATTGATCATTCTTATAATCATTTTTTTTGAATTCTTGTGTGAGATTTAATCTACTTCACTGTCATTAGTGTTTTTTACAGTGGAGTTTTTGGAGTTTCCTTTGTTTTTTTCCTATTTTTTGTATTTTCTGCATTTTGGGATTTGTATTGGAGGCCAAGTTTAATCACCTATTTTCTTCCCATTGAAATAATGTCAGTGTTCAGGCAGGACAGTGTAGAGGCCAGGTTGAAGTGCTGTTTCTCAACATTGTACCTGGGTTATGGCTCAGAAGCCAGCCATTTGCCCACATTCTCAGCACTTGGTCTGATCCCCAGCACTGCTTAGATTGAGGTAAATAAGCTGAAGTCTCCTTGAAGGGTTTGTTGTTGGTTTCTGGGTTGCATTCATTATAAAGGGTTTCCTGCTTTGTGTAGTGGGAGCTGCTGCTGGCTACTGAGAGTTTCACAGTCTGGGGCCTGGGCAAGCTTTTACTTGCTCCATAGCTCTCCTTCTCCCAATTTATTTTTCCAGGGACAGCAAGCACCGAAGCCTGGAGGTGATCCCCGAAGTTGTCAAGAGAGTGATGGGGGTGGGGGAGGCCCGAGTTCTGTACTAGCTGGAGAAGAACTGAGGGACCTAGTCACTCTGCTTACTGTTCTCAGTGCTCATAAACTCTGTGTGGCAGTTCACTTTCCTGTGGGGAGGGCTTGGCTGTGGAATTCTTGTGATTTCTAGGGTCTGGTCTTGGGTCCTCAGTCCTTACTGGCAGCAAATACGTGCCAGATTGCAGTTCCTGGAGGTGGGACTCAATTCTTTCAGACCCTGCCCGGCAGTTTACTTCCCTATGTGGGGAAGGTTGCTGTGGAAGTCACATGATCCAGTGTGTCCCGTTTCAGGGCCTTTGGACTGGTCTGGCAGCTAACATGTGCTGGGATGCAGTTGTTGGATGTGGGCCTCAGGGCTTTCAGATCCTCTCTATCAGTTAACCTCCCTGTTGGGAAGAGGAGGCTGTGGAAGTCACATAGCTCAGCAAGCTTGCGTGGGGGCCCTTAGACCCACTTGGCAGCAAAAATACATTCTGGGATGCAGTTCCCAGAGGTGGACCTCTGTGTTTTCAGTCTCTGTCTGTCAGGTCACCTCCCTGTGGGAGGAAGGATGCTGTGGAAATCATGTGATTCGGAAGACATGGGCTGGGGTTCCTCAGATTTACTTGAAAGCAAACACATACCCAGATGCAGTTCCTGGAGGTGATTCTCTCTGCTTTCAAACCCTCTCCAGGAGTTCACCTCTGTGTGAGAGAGTAAGCTTAGGATATCACATGACTTAGAGGGTCTGGGCTTAGGGCCCTCTATCCCACCTAACAGCCAACGCCCTCAGCCAGGAAGCAGGCCAAATACTATGCCAGCCACACAATTAATGCTTTGTTTCAGCTGCAACCCTCAGGCACTGGGACGCACTTTTTGCCAGTGAGGGCTGTATCCTTCTCTGTTGCTGGAACTCCCTGCACTTGAGCCTCTTTGTGGGACCATGTTACACCCTCTCTTTGTCCATGACCACTTTTTGGGACCATCTTCTACCCCAGCACTGTAGCAGTATGTCCCAAGACACTGATTTTCCTTTTGTTTTCAAGTCTCCAAGTATCTGCATCTCAAACAATAGGTCATCTCTCAAGATGGCATCTTGCTATAACTCTCCAAGTTACAGAAGTGACAGAATGCTTTCTCACTGGTACTGTCTTTCTACATCAAAGCAGTCACTACCTCACCAAATCCCTGCACTGGGTTTAAGGCTTGTGGGAAGCATAGGTTTATCTTGCCACCAGAATTGCCAGTCTGCCAGGTGCTGGTGGCTCAAGCCTATAATCCTAGCTACTCAGGAGGCAGAGATCAGGAGGATCATAGTTTGAAGCCAGCCTGGGCAAATAGTTTGAGAGACTGTATTTTGAAAAAACTCTTCACAATAAAGAGTTGGTGGAGTGGCTCAAGGTCACGGCTCTGAGTTGAAGTCCCAGTACCACAAAAAAAGAATTGCTAGTCTGTGGCCAGGGCCATCTGTCCTTTGTGTGTTTGCGTCTTCATCTTCCCTCTCCCTTCTGGGATCCTGGAATGGGCTTGGAATTATTTGCTGCTTTTCTCTATTGCCATGGTTTCTTGGAGCTTTTCTGTCTTGCCATCTCATTTATTATTCTCAACACTCTTCTTCTCTTTCTGTTTTCAGAATTCAGTCTCTCCTGTATGACCTGACTCTTCTCATTCAGAGTCATGATGGTAGCTTCATGCCCGCCCTCATCACTTTGTCTTTGACTCTTGGCAGTTTTAATGTCTTGGTGTGTGTGTCTGTATATATCTATATAGTTTACTGAGCTTCTTGAATTGCAGATTTATGTCTTTTCAATTTTGGGAAGTTTTGGCCATAATTTCTTCTTTTTTCTTTTTTTAACTGGAATTTAAACTTAGGACCTGCTAGGCAAGCATTTTACTTGACCCAGTCAGCATCTTGTGCTTTTTTTCCCCAGGGCTAGCCTCAGATCACAGTTCTCCTATACTTGCCTTTCACCTAGCTTGGATTACAGGCACATGCTACCATGCCCAGCTTGTTTTCGAGATAGAATCTCATTACTTTTTGTCTAGACTGGCCTTAAACCATGATCCTTCCATCTCTACCTCCCACATAGCTGGGATTATAGGCAGGTACCAGCACATTCATCTCCATTATTTCTTCAATATTCTTTCTTCTCCTTATTGTCCCCTTTGAAAATTTTCTTTATTCATATGTTAGTATAGTTGACTGTATCCCAGAAGTCTCCTAGGCTGTATTTCTTCTTTGTCATTTTTCTTCTCTGTAGCCTGAATAATCACAATTGACCTATGCTTACATTTGCTCACTCACTCTCTTGCCTGGGTCAAATTTGTTATGAAAACTCTCACTGAGATTTTCTTTTTTTTCCTTTTGAAGTTCAAATGAAATGATTTATTAGAACTGTTTTCCACAATATCTGGCACCCAATAGCTATGCAGTAATTATAAATTATAGCTTTATAATCCTTTAGTTTTTAAGAGTTGTTATTTGTTCTTTTTTGAAAATTTTAATTCTCAAAAAAGTACATAAATTTACCATCTTAATCAGTTTTAGGTAGCTTTAAATTTTGGAGTTCAGTAACTTTAATTATATTCACATGTTATGAAACAGATATCCAGAGTCTTTCTATTTTGCATTTTGGATATTATTATTTTTTTGAGTCAGAGTCTTACTGTGCAGCCCAGACCAGTCTCAAACTCATATCCTCCTACCTCAGCCTTGTGCTGGGATTATAGGCATACACCACAACACTGGGTTTGCCTATAAATAACTTAGATATTTTATGCCTTTTGAACAGCATATTCTTTATCTCTTTCCCTCCAGTCCTGGTAATTGCCATTCCACTTTCTGTTTCGGTGAGTTTGATTACTTTAGATATACTAGTGAAATTATACGGCATTTGTCATTCTGCAGCTAGCTTATTTAACTTAACATAATGACCTCTAGGTTTATCATCAGCTTCTTTTTTTAGACTGAGTAATGTTTCATTATATTTTTATGTCACTTTTTATGTATCTTTACTCACTTATGGACATTTAGGTTGCTTCCATCTTGTATCTGTGGTGAATAATACTGCAACAGGAGTGTTTCAGATCATCTTGTGTTGCTTTAATAAAATACTCAAGGCTTGGTAACATAAAAAGAAAAAAGATTTATTCAGATCACGATTTTGGAGGCAAGGAAGTTTAAGATCATGGTGCCACCCACAAGAGACATATGAGGATAGGTAAGACACCTAAAAAATTAGCTAGCATTTGTTGCCCTCAATGCAGAGAAACTAAAGCAGATACCTTAAAAGCAACTGAGGCCAACAGGAGAGGGGGACCAGGAACTAGAGAAAAGGTTACATCAAGAAGAATTAACCTAGAAGGTAACACCCATGCACAGGAAATCAATGTGAGTCAACTCCTTGTATAGCTATCCTTATCTCAACCAACAAAAACCCTTGTTCCTTCCTGTTATTGCTTATACTCTCTCTTCAACAAAATTAGAGATAAGGGCAAAATAGTTTCTGCTGGGTAGCGAGGGGGTGGAGGGGGGAGGGAGGAGTTGGGGTGGTTGGTAAGGGAGGGGGTGGGGGCGGGGGGGAGAGAAATGACCCAAGCATTGTATGCACATATGAATAATAAAAAATAAAAAAAATTATTATGAGAAAAAAAAAAAAAAAAGAAAAATCATGGTGCCAGCATCTTCTCAACTTCTCATGAAGGTCGTAAGCTGCATTAGCTTGTGACAGAAGTGCAAGGGGACACAGCCACATGCAGAAGTACTACAGGTGTGAGAGTGACTGCTTTGAGGTGCCAGGCTTGCCTTCTAACAACCTACCCTTCAGACAACTAACTTACTTTCTTAGGAACATAATCTCTCCTTGAGACTGGTGCCCCTGTGATCTACTCCCTCTCAAAAAAATGTTTCATTGGAAATCAGATTTCAACATGAGTTTGGTGAAGACAAATAATACCCTATCTATATAGCAGTGGGTGTGCAGATGTCTCTTCAGGATTCTGCCTTCATTTCTTTTCCATATATACCCAGGAGTTATAGCAAGGTTTTCATTGACCTTATTCTGCCTTTTATATCCATAATTTATTTTTGATTCCTTTTTGTAAGTTCCGTCACTTCAGTACTAGTCCATAGCTGGTGAGAATTCCTTCCTTATTTATGTTTTCCTTTAGTTCTTTGAGTATATTTAAAATCTTGACCTGGTAAGTTCAGTGCCTGGTTGTTGCAGTAACAGTTCCTCCCCCATCCCTGTAAGTGGGTGTGGCTTTCTTTGCATGCCTCTTATTTTTTTTCTTTTTGTTGAAAATTGGACATTTTAAATAATTTCAATATGTCAATATGTTTCAATTGGAGATCATAGTCTTTATTCTTCCTTAGGGTTTGTTTTTGTTACTTCCTCTAAGCTGTAGTTGTTTATAGAAACAGTTTTGAAAAAATTGTAAATAGATAGTCTCTCGTCATGTGTGGTCTGTGATGTTTCAGTTACTTTAACTTATGGTAACTTAGTGTTTCTTGCAGAGATTTCCTTAAATGCCAGAAACACCTCCCCCCAAAAAAAAATCAAAAAGGAAGGGGAAAAAAAAAGGAGCGAGCAAGGGAAAAAAGAATAAATAAAAGAAGAGGAAACAAAAGATAAAATAGAATACTTCTTGTCTTCGCTGTTGGCTTTGTCTTTACCTGACCACTTACAGCTGGATCTTAGCTTTCACTTACTGCTTCCACTGAGCCAGGAGCTCAGCCAGAATTGAAAACTGTGGTCCCTCTAGGTCTTTGCGGAGATTACAGCCTGCCCTGCATTTTTGTAGCTTTCTAAGTTCCCCACTATACGTGGCACTGTTGAGTTACCCACCTTTTTTTATTCCCCAAGCTTGCTTTTGTTTTTAAAAGTGTGATAAAAATTTACTCAGTTACATTTTAAACAGTAATATTTAGTGAATTTTGTCCCAAAGGGACAAAAATTTACAAAATTCCTTTGTAAAACTAAAAGCTTTATTACTCAGTCTCTAATCAAAAAGAGACTGCAAGAAATAAATAATAAATCAATTCACACAAAATGCTGGGTAACATAAGACTACTATATTAATCAGTACATTTTCTTGAATGAATTTACAGAACATTCATTTGTTAATATTGTGATAGGAAAGATTATGCATTATAAACAATCATCCTTTGAGGATGACTGCACCTCTTGGAATGAAAACATACCAGAATTTCTCACACAGATAAAGCACTTTTTCAGCAGAACAACAGTCTTGGGGTAAAGGTAAAACTGAGAGTGTACAAGTTACACGCTTTTACAGAAAACCTCTTCCTAGCCCTTTCTCTCAGTCTTTCCACATTCTATTGTATGTCTCAACTGTAATCTTTTGCATAGGTGGCTGTACTTAGATACTTTGCCTTACATTGTTTTTGAGGACTGGGCATAGCTTTTCTGCCCCAGTGAATTCTGAATTAGGTCAGTCATTCAGGTAGCCCTAGACAGGTTAGAACAGACAAACAGTTCTTTGTCAATGTTTCAACTCTGCCTTCTGGAGCCAAGGTCCAGGGAGCATGCTGTCTTCAAGTTCACAGTGAAGATCCTATAAAAGCATGTCAAAGCCTGTTTTCAAGTCTTTTATTTTTCAGCATTTGGTTGATTGCTGTAAATCTTTTCTTGTTTTACAGAGTCCTGACATTGTTGATTCTTAGCCTTTTCTTGATTTTCAATGTTTGTTTGTAAGAATGGGACTTTGGACCTAGTTGCCTCTTTCACCATTTTGCTGACATCACTGTGTTTTCTTTTTCTTCATTAAAAAATAGTACTTTGGGTACTGGGGGGTGTTTCTTAGTAATAGAGTATATTATTGTGTAGCTCGTTAATAGAGTACATTCTTAGTGTGTACAAGTTCCTGAGTTCAGTTCCCAGTACCAAAAAATAGTACTTTGCTTTTGTTTAATTAATACATGTTTTTCAGATCTTGGAGAATTTATTATGATTTTTTTGTTTTATTTTGTTTTTCTGGTTCTCTTTAACTCAATCCATTGGTTTGTCTTTGTCATTTTAATTCATGTTCTTGGCTAGCCTCAAATATCTGCTAATCTTTTGTTTTTGTTTCTCTGTCTGTGTTAATTGTATCAAATTATGGGTTCCATTGTGACATTTTCATATATACATATTGTATACTTTGATCATATTTCTCCTTTCCTTCCTTTCTTATCCCCTCTCTCCCCTCTGTTTTCTCATTTTTAGAATTAAAGACTACTCTGGTTTTCTAGTACAAGTTTCCTTCAGTGTTCAGTAGGCAACTTTGTTTTAACTTTAAAGGTTTGCTGTAGAGTATATATTTAGAGAACTCGGTCTTTACTCTGTCATGCCAACATTTATACCAGGACTTCTGATTTTCCATGAATAGGTTGTTAAATTTTTTTCTGGAAGAAACCATCCTGGTCCTTTGCCAAAGCATAGATTCTAGTGCATCTGTAATCTTAAGATTGAGAATATATGAGAGAGGGAAAATACTGGCCATCTGATACAGTGTGACTAACTGTAGTTTTCAGTTTCTACTTCAGTTCTGCTTGAACTTGAGTTCCCTGGGAAGATTTGCCCATTATGTCAATACTTTTTCTCATCTTCATATTCTGGGTCATGGTCAACATCCCATGTCTTCCTTTAGCATAGTTCCACCTGCTTTTTGTTCTCAGAATGGTTTGTTCTGTAGTTTACTTTTGGCCACCCCATTAATTTGTTCTGACTGATTTATCCTGGCTTTTTGTTTTGTTTTGTTTTAATTGAAAATTTATATGTGTATTCTTAATAAAATAAATGTTGCAAAACATACACTTGAAATTCAATTTCCTGAAGAGTTCTGGCTTCCCTTTTGGCTACACGTAAGTATCAGCCACATTCCAGGAAATAATTTAAAATATTTTCATCTCTCTATCTCCTCCTACTTCAAATCTCAGAACAAACCATATACCTAGCACCAGGAAAGGATTGAAACCATGTTGCTGTACCATAGATCTGGCTCTTTTTTGATACTAGGGTTTGGACTCAGAGCCTTGCTCTTGCTATGCAAATGCTCTACTACTTCAGCCCCCAGGCCTGTATTTGTTATTTTTTCATTCTTCTTTATTTCAACTTCATTTGTATGCCAGGAAGAAAGAAAAGCAACTGTCTTTAGCATGTGGCTTTTTGGTATTCACAGTGTACTAATCTAAAATGGAGTGAAAACTTAAGGATACATATTTTAGTCTTAATGAATGAAAATTTTAAAAAATCATGAAAACTGCATTAAAATAAGCATTCAAAAAGCAGATAACAGAAAAGTAAAAAGAAAAAAGATTCTGTAGAAAGGCATAGCAAAATAATAAGTTAATATATTTATGTCATTAGTTACAGAAGATGTAATTGCATTAAATACCCTAAATAAGGGTCAAATTATTAAAGTGGGATTTTAAAAAACAGAACAGAAAGATAACCGTGCATCATTGGTGAGGCAGGGTTTAAATATAGGAACATACATAGATTAAAAGTAGACTAGGATGTATAGTAAATATTACACAGCATGGAAGTTACTTGTGTAAGATTTGGAGAGCCCCAGTCAGTGCCCCTAACTGCATTTGCCCCTTGTCTGTCTCCTGTGTCCCGGCTTCAGTGCACACCTGCATCATTTCATTGTGTTCTTTAATTCTGTTCTTAATTCTTCCTGTCTTTTTCACTCTGTGTTTTAGCTCCAGTATTTTCTTTTGATGTTTTTGTTTTTAGTTCATTGGATTAAAAAGACAAAAAATGTGGCCAGGGATGTTGACAGACACCTGTAATCCTAGTTTCTTTGGAGGCAGATCAAGGTTCAAGGCCAGCTCAGGCAAAAAGTTGTTCAGATCCCCATCTCAACCAACAAGCTGGGCTTGATGGGGCATATCTATAATCCTAGATACATGAGAATCGTAGATAGGAGGATCATGGTTAGAAGCTGGCACATAATACTCTATCCAAACAATAAAAGCAAAAATGGGCCGAGAGCATGACTCAAGTGGTAGAGTACCTACCTAGTAAGTGCAAGGGCCTGAAGTTTAAACTCCAGTGGTACAAAAAAAAAAAAAAAACCAAAAATAGTATGGTTAGGTTAAAATTAATCAGATGGAAAAAGATATACTTTACAAATCCTAATCAAAACAAAATTGGAGCTGACTATTAATATTAGACAAAGTAGTTTTCAGAGCAAAGAAATTCCTAAGGATGCTGGGATTGTGGTGCTGTCTATAATCCCAGCATTCCACTGATTGAGGCAGGAAGGTCATGGGTTTGAGCCCAGCCTGGGCTATATGGAGAGACCATGTCTCAAGAAAGAGGGAGAGATGAAAAGAGAGAGAGAAGGAAAAGTGGGGGAGGGGGGGTGGGGGAAATCCCCAAGAGTGGAGAACAAATTACATATTGATGAAATTCATCAAGATAGGGCAATTTTAACTATACTTACCCTACTTTTGACAGTCCTGGGTATTGAACTCAGGGCTTTGTACTTGTGAGGCAGTTGCTCCACCACTTGAGCCACTCTGCCACTCCAAGATAGGGCAATTGTAAATGCTTATGCATTTGATAAACAAAGGTTTGAATACCTAAAGCAAAACTGGACTGCAAACAACAGAATTGAAAAACATTCAAATCCATAATTACGGTTGAAGAGCGCTGCCTTTATTTTTCACCAATTGATTATAGAATTAATAGATAATCAAGAGTAGAGAAAAGCTGAATATTATCATCAGGCACTTACCCACTATCTAACAGTTCACTCTATTTGAAAGGAAAAGTGTTATCGGAGACAAAGAAAGTTCCTTGGTAATTCTGCTAGTAAGTGTTCAGAGCTTTAGTTTTCCATCAGAGAGTATACACATTTAGTTTCCATTGTCATACGCTAAGGTAATGATTGCATAGTCTGCTAACTTAAACAGGTGTATGGGATATTGACTGAACAAGTACAGGGATTACAAGTTAGAGAAAAAGGCTGCCACAACAAACTTGGAACATAGAGTCTTCCCATATTAACCAGTCTCTACCATACCAGACCATATGCTTCCTTTCTTCCTGTAATAATGCAGTTTATACCCTATGTAGATGATGTTTAAACTGGTAAAAAGAATTACAGTAGATTAATTTTTTTCCTCTACTTTTTCTGGACCCATATTCTAAGGCTCAGTAGTATCTCTGACACAAGTTGTTCAACCTCTTCCAACTGTTGTCTATTTGTTGATGACTCCTATACCTCAAATCTTTTTGCTTTACTCCAGACCTCTCTGTTCAGTTATCTGCTGGGCATGTTTTCTCTGTGATGTCACAGGCACATCAAAATTATTGGATTCTAAGATAATATGTTCTTCTTTTCCTACCAGAGTAACCTTCCTTTGAGAGGTAGGGGTTTCCCCATTGTTGTTCTATTTATTTGTGTTTTGTTGCTGTTTTCTAGCTTTATTGAGATTGGTCTTCTTTTAATACTTTATTTCAGTTAATAAACATCATATATCTGTTTCTCAAGATAGGATCTAAGGAGTCATCTTGCCTTTTTCTCAGTTAACTTTGGTCTTGTATACTCTTAACTCCTCAGTATGTCTCAATTGCTTAGTCTTTATTCTTATCAACACTGGTCAGGCCACCATCATAAGCCAAATGGATTCTGCAATAACCTAAAAAAAGGCCTTCTACCTACTTAAATCCTTTCTCTACATGGTAGCCAGATAGAAATCTTACTTGTTACTTCTTAAAACTTTTCAGTTTTGCTATACCTAGCTGTGTCCTATATACAAAATAGTGTATTAGTATTTTATTTGTCAAATTACTGAGTGTGTCTTGTGGTTGCCATGAAGAGGGGCAGGGCCTCACTTCTCAAATTGATTAGATGTCAAGACTGATGGTGACACAGCTATACTAAGAGTGTTTGAAAAGATTTATTCTTAATGCAATGAGACTTTCTGACATGAAGCTGATCTAGATTGGATTGTGTGAAGGAGGGGTGGGTAGCTCTGTTTTTTTTATTGTGATTAGGAGATGGATTAGGCTTGCATGATTTGAACTTCCCTACTTCCAATGGAGGAAGACTTTTTTTTTTAACGCGAAGTTTTACTATTAAATAAAACTGATGAAAGTACTATTTTTGAAATATAGAAAACTCAAGAATATTAAGAATACACACAAATTATGTTACAGATTGTAATAATCTTTTGGCTTATCACTTTCCAGATATTTAAGTATATTTTAGCATTAAAGAAGTAAACCATATTGTTATATCGTGTATATGTAATATGCTTCTCCTATGTCCCCCTCATTTTACAAAGCATCTTTCCAGGTGATAAGATGAATTTTTCTTTTTCTTTTTCCCTTTGGCACCAGGGTTTGAACTCAGGGCCTTACACTTGCTAGGCAGGGGTTCTACCACTTAAACCATGCCCCTGACTTTTTGCTGATGGGAGGTAGCAGGAGGTGGCTTTGCCACAAAAAAGTAAATAAAATAGTAACCTTCTAAAGGCTATTTCCTTATTTTATGTAAGTGGTCAATCCCTAGAAATTATGAAATAACCCTGCACACCAGATATGAATAAATTTTGAGTGATTCTTCACTATTTTTGATTATTTATGGAAAGTTGCTAAAAGTGTGGACACAGTGTTCACATCTTGTTTTCACCAGGTTTTTAGGTTTACTGTCCATTAGTTTGACTACATATAAGAATCATATTAGCCATTAACTCATAGGGTTATTTTGAAGGCTAAATAGAGGAATTAATATTTATAAAATGCTTAGAACACTATCTGGCACATTACTGAACTCTTAAATTTTTCATAATGAAAACTAAAATCAATTGTGAAAAGATAGTAGGAAGGAAGAAGACTAGAAGAAGGGTGTTAGAAAGCATTTAATTAAGTATGCCAGTTGATGATAGATTTCCATCATTGTAGCAACATACCTGACATAATTAGCTTATAAAGTGAAAAGGTGTATTTTAGCTCACAGTTTTGGATGTTCCAGTTTGTGATTGTTTGACTCCTTAACTTTGGGTTTATGGCAAGGCCTCACATCATGGCTGGAGTAAATGAAGGAATAAAACCACTCACCTCATAGCCAGAAAACAAGAAACAAAGAGGATGGAGTCAAGGTCCACTATCTCCTTCAAGGGCAAACAATCCACAGACCAAAGGACCTAAAGACCTTCCAGTAGGCCCCACTTAGCTTCAACTACATTTCAATAGTGTTTTCCTGTGAACCAAGTCTTTAATACATGGGACTTTAGATGACTTGTAAAACCCAAATTATATCACAGTTGAATCTTTTTTTTTTTTAATTTAAAAGTCTTTTATTCTTACAACAAAAACATTGAGTAAATCCAAGTGATCATATAGTGATAATCTTCAAAACTTATAAATTATATACATCCCTGCGTCATTGTGTTTTTTGTGTTTTACTGCTTTTGCTCACAGGATATTTTGAATAATCTTGAGTCATGTGACCTTGAGGATGATGATCTTATGCTTGATGTGGATCTGCCTGAGGATGCACCTCTTGAAAATGGTAAGTTTGGACAATATTAAGTACATACTTGAACTGCTTGATGGTAGCAAATTTGATACTTTATTATTTGTAGACTTAATGTTAGTGGACCTTTTCAGACTGGGATCAATTTTAATTGATATAAAATAGGTTTCAAAATAACATAAATGTTTAGTATCTGATTTTGTATATCTTAGCTATAATTATGTATGATCTAAAATCATAGTACACCTCTACCATAAAGTAAGTCGAAGATGGAGTTTCTTTTCCCAGTATACTTGGCCAAGTTCTCCTTGCATTTTGACTTTCAGAAAGAATATATTTAGAGAAATATGATTTGACTTGTAAGAGAGTGTAATATATGAACTCAATAATTATTTTAAGAAGATCAGTTGGGGAGAATGACCGTCATTCTGTCCTTTAACTCCCAGTTCCAGTCTGTCTTCCTGTGTATCCCAATAACTGCAATGGTGAGACTTTAGATAGTCCATATGCAAGAGGATTCTTGGATTTTCTTGTCCCTGGTATTATAGCATTTGGAGGGTTTCTATATTAACAACTGGTAGAGAACTAGTGACAAGCATAGAAATACCCATGGGATAAGGGTTGAAATGGAGATCTTTTGGGAAGAAGAATGATTCAAGAGAGCCTAGGATTTCCTATCAGTCAACATTTGCCTGGTCTCCTGTTCTTCCTCAAGGCCAGGGATAAACTAAGCAGGATGAGTGGAGCCCTTTTTATCCAAGGTACTTGGAAAGTGCAAGGATTTTTCAGAGTAGACAGTATTCTAGCGTCTCATTGAGGTATTAGTAGCTTGGTTCCTGCTTTACCACTAACTAACTCATACCTGTCATTTTAGTTGGACTTTTTTCCCTTTGTCAGAATGCTGTGTTATAACCAATCTAAAAAATAAGCATACATTTTTTTCCCCATCATTTATTGATACTTGGATTAGCTGAGATGAATGACTCAGACTCAGTCTGTGGGTCTGGGTTTAGGTCTACTCCATGTTTCCTCATTTTGAGACCTGGACTACTTTGGGCAGGTTGTTCTCTCATGGCAGATGACAGAAGTGCAACAGGAGAAGCAGAAGCATGCATATTATCTCTCCTAATGTCTTGGTTTAGAACCAGCACACTTGCTTCTAACCATAGTCACATGACCAAACCAAGTCCCATGGACTCACCTACCACCACTGGGAATATTCACAGTGAGAAGCCCTATAGTAATGTGACAGAGGACTTTGATTTATAAATGTGAGGAGAGTGACAAACTGAGGACAGTATTTATCACAGAGGAGAAGAATATTGCACTTTCCTATGTTTCTGCTATCACTTGGGATACTTTTGCAACTAGAGCCCAGTTCTAGTGCTGAGAAAGGAAAATCAAAGCTAACACTCAGGAAGAACAGGAAATAGCAGACCTCCCAGGATTAGGACAGCCCAGAGAAATAATGAGAGCAATTAAGGAGATTCAGTTGCAAAACAATGCTTCTAGAGCTAGAGAACAAGATTTCCCAGCAGAACAGTTCATTAGATGACAGAAAACATAGCTGTTGTTGAAATCTTAGTTAGAAGCCTGGGGGATCAAGTAGGAAAATATTGTGGAAAACAAGAGTAAAAACAAAACTATTAAAAATTGTAGGGAAAACAATAATTAGACTTGATGATTTAGGAAATTCAACATTAATTTTTAAGGCTGGCAATTTTTAAGGAGTAAGGACTTTATCTCCTAGGAATAAATCACGTCCTAGATAATGCATTTTGATTTGGCAGAATTAAAACAACTTGTCCTTGGAAACTTTATCCCCTTTTTGAGCTTAAATAGGAAGTACAGATGGAGTTAGTCTTAGAGCTTGGCTTATCTTTAGAGCATAACATAAAATTATATTGAGTAAAAGTAGAATCATAGGGAAATTGAAAAATTTTGAGGTCTTGATGGGGCTTACGAGAAGTAAGAGGGAACGCCAGGAATATATGCTATGTTTTTCCTAGTAGAAGACAAACAAGTGTTTGCTATTTGAGTTAAAGGAATACTAAAGAAAGCAGAACGTAGATCTAAAATGTATAGTCTCTGGAAACACCAAAGGTAAAATAGTATTTAGGTTTGATATGCAGAAAAGTGGAGAATGATTATGCTCTTCATATTTCCGAGGACCAAAAGGTACCTTCTGAGCTTTCTGGCAAGAAGAATAGGGAAATAGAGGTTTAAGGGATCTTCTAATATGTGTTTGAATATTGTATTTTAGTACCTTTTAGCTTCTGATTTTTGAAGTTGTTATGCAGATTTGGGGAGAGGTTTGGATTGGTCACAACTTTTAGACTCAAAAGTAGCACATCAATTTCTGCATTATAATAACTCATAATATTTAATTCATCTTTTGGTTGACTTTTCTGGTTTGCTTGCTTCCTGGTACTTTAGATGCACTGTATTGCTTTCATTCTAAGAACGTGTCAGGTGATTCAGATAATAGAGGTGAATTAAGGAAAAATATAAATTCAAAATACTTAAAAGTATGTATATATGTATGCTACTTATCAGCTATACGGAGTTGCTTAAACTAAGGTAACATTTTAATGCTAAGTGTAAATACTTACAGGACTTAAACTAAATCCATGAGTAATATGCGAATGTGAGTTTATAAATTATGTTACTAAGGGGACCAAACTAAAGTCAGTTTTAAACTTTAAGATTTATTTTTAAATTTTTCTTTTGCAATCTCATTATCTTTTGATTTTTTTCAACACACGTCAATCATGTCTTTTATCTGGTAGGATTTTTATACATACTTTAAAAAAATGCATCTGGATATAGGCTAAGAAAATGAAAAGACATTGTTGTAAATAATTTCAAATGCAATTTTACTTTAAAAATTTTTTTAAATTTTTTTTTTTGGGTGGGGCTAGGGTTTGAACTCAGGACTTCCTGCTTGCAAAGCAGGTGCTCTACTGCTTGAGCCATACCTCCAGACTTCTTAATTTTTTAAGATGAATTATTTAGAGAAACTATAAAATGTATAACCACACCCAATGACTCTTTTAATGAATGCAAACAAAATTTCAATGTCCTTAAAAAAGTTCCTTATGCAGTTAAAGGAAATGAACTCAGTGTACATGAGGATTAAACATATATACTTAAAAAAACTGCATTATCCTTTTTGTAATGGGAAGTTTGTTTTCATTTGGTGTACTGTAATAAAACACTCGGCATATTTCAAATTCAAGTTTCCAGTTAACTAAATCAGTTATTTACATAAGTGAATTTTTGAGAATCAGGAATTATGTTAATATCTACAGTTTTTAATTACAAGAAATTCTGACAGTACTTGAACTTTCTTATGTAGTAGTCTTGGACTAGAGAAACCCTTCCTGTTCTGTGGCATGGGTTAGTGTTCAGCAGTATTTTTAGTAACAGTCCTAACTCTGTAGCTATGTAAGCGCTGAGAGAAGATGGAGTCACAGGGCAGACTGGGCTTGCTTCCCACAGGGAGGGCTGGGAGTTGAGCAGGAAGGAAGGCCTGTTCGGCAGTGCCCTGTGTGCAACTATGTCTGAGTAGGCAGCCGGTAACACAATGTCTGTCTTGTACAAAGTAACTCTCTTGGAGAGTGCTCAGATACATGAGGAAAAAGTATTTGGGTAAGTGAAGAAGCTTGGGGTGTTTCACAGAGATTCTTTACATGTTTTTGTGGTATTTGGATTTCAGGGAGTGTACTATTGTTGCAAAGTACTGATTTTGTTTTCAGTAGCATTTTAGGCTTTTTGAAAACTCTACCAAAAACAGACTGAAGCACATTACTTTCTAAAACATGTGAGCTTAGTTTAAAAAATGATTTGTCTGTGAAAAAATGTTAATTTATGCTTCTTGAAATCTGAGAAAATTATGGCACTCATTTTTTTTGTAATGAATTTTGTATTGCCCCTAAAATCTTTTTCCCTATCATTTTCATTCTGAAATTAGAAGAAACTTGTGATATTGATGAGTACCACTTGAAACTGATTGCTGGTATTTGAAATGTTATGATCTTAATTTCAAGGAGGATTTTCTTATTTTAAAATAATGCAGTTAATTGTTTACTTAAGTGACTGTGATTTAAAAGTATTTAATTTAGTTTGAATAATAGAAAGTTCAGTTTTCACCAAAAGAACTTGTTATTTTTCTTGTGGAAAACATTTTGTGATTAGCTAGCATAAATTCCTGGCATCTTTAGAATATTACTTTTATTTTTCAACAGCATTTAATCATCAAGCTGTAAGTAGTTAACTTTGATAGAGCATCTACATGTTTATAGTCTTTTGCTTTTGAATCTGTCTAGTGGAGTGTGACAATATGAACCGCTTTGACCGATCAGAAAGAAATGTTCGCCAGTCTCAGGAAGGATTTTGGAAAAGGCCATCCCAGAGATGGAGTGGACAGGAACATTACCACCTCAGCCATCCTGACCACTATCATCACCATGGAAAAAGTGACTTGAGCAGGTGAGTATTGTTCTTAAAACTTAGATTTCATTTTCTAGCTTCTGGCTAATTTGAGTAATACTACCACCTCCCCCCTCCTGCCCCAGCCTGGTTCTTAGAAGTACCAGAAAGCATTTCAAGTTATATATAATACTAACTAGAATAATATTTAATTCTTTCTTTTTGGAATAAGTCTTTTTTTAGTATCTTTATCATAAATATATACTTGGTATCACAATGTATACAAATATTTACCATTTGCACTTTTAAGTTGTGGAGTGATTTTTTAGTTCTCATTTGGAAATGATTAAATATTATTTTGTTAATGTTTATAATTCTTCTAAAATATAAAATTAGTATCAAGGGATTTGCCTTCTTTGGCTTGTATAATAAGTTGAAATTTAAAAACTCTACCAGCACTATTAGAATCAGAAAAAGATGCTATACAATGCTGAAGTCTTTTGTTTTGATGTGTAAGATGTCTTTAATTTGATCAGAACTCATGTTTAATGCCAGTCTGTGGTCATTCAAGCTTAGTATCAAAGCCTTGCCTGGCACAGTTAGCTTTGCAAGCCTAGATAGTTTATTTAACCCCTCCTTACTTCACTTTACCATCTGTAAAACATACTTAATAACATCTTTCTTAGTATTCGAGATCAGGGATAAAAAGTGACTGGGATAGTTAGTTATTCTTTTTATACTAGCTCATCTCATTCCACAAAGGAATCAAGATCATTCTGGAGTACATTTACAGTCCAAATACTAAAACTGAGAAAAAAGAACAATAGAGTGCAAACATGTGGTCCTATTTATACTCCCTAAAGTAGGAAACAAAATTGTTTTTAAGATTCTTTGTAGCAAAAGCAAAGAACAAAACTTGATCTGTTATAATATATATATATATAACGTGCATAAGATAAAGGATCTATTTCTCTAGGAATTATTTGTTTTAAGAGACAAAATCCTGAGAGAGTTTTCTTAGATGTGTTCTTAGAAGGAGAATATCTTGGAATATGTTGGACAGGGCCTAAATAGTTTCCCAAATTAGAAATAGTGATAATTTTCTTAAATCTGTTCCTTAGCTATGTTTTACAATGCAAGCTGCAAAAATTCTGGACCAACTGAGAAAAGGCAATTCTTCAATGGATCATGATAGAATAGGGTCAAACTGAAAATCCTTCTATTGAGAAGATCTGGAAGAATTCAAAGAGTACATCTCATTCCAGGCATTATGTTGACTGTTGTGTTTACTAAATTGAGGTTTTTGATAATGAATGGGCACCAGAATGTTGATGTTGTCAGGCAAAACATGATGTAAAGACAATTTTCATTGCTTAATAATGAAGATTATGCTTTCTTACTCTTTGATACTAAGTTTATAAGAAGGTAAACTTGGGGTGAATTTATGAAGCTTTAGAATCCTAACTAAAACATGAATCCTTGCTTGTTTTTAAAATATGTTCATCACTTAACAAATATTCATTGAGAACCAATATATTGTATACTATCCTAAATTCTCAGGTTGGGTTGAATTTGGAGATGTGTGAGAGGTGAAAGCTTATGGATTGATAATGGTGTCTTGAACATTGTGTTGAAGGTGATAAAAAGAATTCTGCACTGAATGAGCTCAGTAGGCATATTTGCACTTATTAATTAGGGTAAGATTCATGTATTTGTTCCGTTCTATACAAAGATGAGTAGTATGCACTTCCTGTTGCTGAAATTCTCAGGGTCTGCAGGAAAGAGTGGCTTGTAGACAGTTAGAATGCCTTGTTAATGCAGTACAGTGTTGATGGGTACCTAAATATAGGGTGATGTGTGAGCAACTGTTTTTTTTTTTTTTTCTATACAGGATAGCACAGAATAAGGGGTGTTACTTTTGAACTGATTCTAAAGGAATGACTGGAGAATGCAGAGGAGTTCGTGCTATAGGAAAAGTGTGGGTGTTCTACTCGGAACAATGGAATGTGCAAGAGCTTGTGTGATAGGGGACATGTTTAGAGAACAACTTCTCAGGTTTATCGTAGCTGAGTTACTCGGTCATTTGGAGAAATGAGTAAATGAGATTTCTGACTCTTGATAGTCAACTGTCATATCTACAGTTCAGATAAAGGGTGATAAATTTCAACTTAAAGTGAGACTATTAATTCAGACAGTTCAAAATGGGATGAATTACCTGGAGTAGTCATCTCTGTCTTTGAGAACAATAAAGCTGAGGTTGAGTATAGTCATGTTAGAAAAGTTAAGCAGCATTACAAAACGAAGTAAAACTATATTCCCATGACACAACAGGTATAAAAAAGAGAAATTCTCTGGTCAACTAAGTATCAGAATGAACAAATAAAAGTTAGTTATTTGCTTAAATGATGGACTTCCTATTATACCTGTAATGTATAATACTGTGATTTTGCCAAAGGTGGTAAAGTATAAGACAGCCAATTCCCCAAACATCTGAACACAAATCTCTTCTATAGAGTATATTTTAAGGCACTTATGATACGTAAAGCATTTGTGTCATCAGTGGTGAGTTTCAGAAACAAATCCACAGCATTACTTGGGGTAACCCAGATAATCTTCCAACTCCTCTTATCTCCTCAGAGCTCCCTTTTCCAAAAACTTCCAGTATACCATGTGGAATTTCTCATATCCTAACAAAATCACATCCTTGACCACCCTTGACCTCTTTGTGTATGTTCTGCTACATGTAACTGAAATCTAGCTCTTTTCTAATTTACTTCTCCCCTAGTATCATATTTACAGGATGGATTATTTTGTAACAACTCTTATCCTTTACTGTGTAGAAGCGGAGTCTTTGTCTTCTCTCTTTATTGTTACTTCTAGATGAAGTATTCTTAAGTCATTTTTCTTTTTTTGAGACATAGGATTGACTAAATCAACTCCTCCCTCCCTGTAGGAGGATTTTACAAAAATCATGACCCTTGGCTTTGCTACAGACCCGAGTAGTTCCATGTGTTATGTTATACACAATAAGTCACTTTCTATTTTTCTCTTGTACAGTTGCTATTGGCTATACCCTCTGGTACAGTGTTAAACAAAAGTTGTGAGACTCAGCAGCTGTGCCTTGTTTTTAATACTAAGGGGAAAAAATTCAGTCTTTTACTGTTAAGTAAATTATTAGTTGTGGATTTGAGAGAGAAAGATTCTCTTTATCAGTTTGAAGAAGTTCCCTTTATTCGTGGTTTCTTGAGTGTTTTTAATCATCAGAGTTAGATTTAGTCAAATATTTTTTCTGTGTGCAGTGAGGTCTTTTTCCCTCCTTGCATTCTAATAATATGATATGGTATTCATTCATCTTCATCAGCATTTGGTGTTGTGTTTCAGACATTAACCATTAGGTGTGTAGTGGTATCTCATTTTAATTTGCAATTCTCTAAAGATACATGATGTTGAACAGTTTTTCAGATGCTTGTTTGTGGTCTGTCTGTATATCTTCTCAGGTAAGGTCTTTGTGCAGATCATGGCTCATTTTTAAATTGTGCTTTTTGTCCTCTTATTGTTGACTTCTGAGAGTTCTTTATATGTTTTAAATACCAGACCTTTATCAGATACTTTTTTGGCAAATATTTTCTCCCAGTTTGTGGCTTTTCTAATTTTTTTAATGGTGTTTTTCATGCAACAGATTTTTTTCCCATTTTTAAAAATTGTTATACTGGGGGTTACATTGTGATATTTACCAGTGTTCTTATAACATATCATAGTTTAATTCACCCCCTCCATCATTCTTCTTTATCTCCCATTCCTGAAATAGTTTCAGCAGTTCTCACTTTTCCATTTATATATATGTGTATATAATATTTCCACTATATTCACCCTCCTGCAACCTTTCCTTATATCCTCCTCCTCCCATTGGTACCAACCCCCATATAGGACTGGTTTTACCTTCCTGTTCTACATTTTTTTAAAAAAGGCATTTTTGTTTGTATAAGATACAGGGAGTTTAACTGTGACATGTCCATGTATATATGTATTACGACCCAAATTGTTTCATCCACTCTATTTTCCTCCTTTCTACCTCAGTCCCCTTCTTTTGTTGATTTCAGACAGGTTTAAAATTTTTATATTCATTCTTGTATAGAAAGAATATCAACCATATTCACCTTCTTAACTTCCTGCTTTCACTCTCTGTTTCCCATTAGCGACCTCCCCTTAGTGTTACCTGTTTTTCATAATATTACTTGTATTTGTGTTGGGGCTATATTCTACTTTGAGAGAAAATGTGGCCTTTGGCTTTCTGAACCTGGCTAACTTCACTTAAGATGATGTTTTCCAGTTCTATCCATTTATCTGCAAATGACAAAATTCCATTCTTTATGTCTGAGTAAAATTCCATTGTACATAAATAATATATTTTCTTAATCCATTCATTACTTGTGGGTCATCTTGACTTTCTGTCGCTTAGCTATTGTGAATAAGACTGCAATAAACATGGGTGTGCAGGTGCTTTTATTGTAATCTTACTTTGGTTATATCCTTAGGAGTGCTATTCCTAGATCATATGGCAGTTCTAGCTTTCGTTTTTTGAGGCACCTCCATACTGTTTTTCACAGTGGTTGAACTAATTTATAGTCCCATGAGCAGTGTATGAGGGTTCCTTTTCTCTCACATCCTCACCAATATTTGTTGTTTGGGTTCTTGAGGATAACCATTCTAACAGGAGTAAGGTAGAATATTAATGTGGTTTTGATTTGCATTTCCTTTATGCCAAGGGATGCTGAAAATTTTTGCATGTTTTTGGTCATTTGGACATGCTGTTCAGTTCATTTGCCCATTTCTTCATTGGTTCATTGATTTTTTTGGGGAGTTTAGTTCTTTGAGCTCCCTGTATGTTCTAGTTATTAATTTTTTTTTATTATTCATATGTGCATACAATGCTTGGGTCATTTCTCCCCCCTGCCCCCACCCATTTTGCCCCCTCCTTTTCCCCCCCACCCCCTCGATACCCAGCAGAAACTATTTTGCCCTTACCTCTAATTTTGTTGAAGAGAGAGTATAAGCAGTAATAGGAAGGAACAAGGGGTTTTGCTGGTTGAGATAAGGATAGCTATACAGGGCATTGACTCACATTGATTTCCTGTGCGTGGGTGTTACCTTCTAGGTTAATTCTTTTTGATCTAACCTTTTCTCTAGTACCTGTTCCCCTTTTCCTATTGGCCTCAGTTGCTTTAAGGTATCTGCTTTAGTTTCTCTGCATTGAGGGCAACAAATGCTAGCTTGTTTTTTAGGTGTTTTACCTATCCTCATATCTCCCTTATGTGCTCTCGCTTTTATCTTGTGCTCAAAGTCCAATCCCCTTGTTGTGTTTGCCCTTGATCTAATGTCCGCATATGAGGGAGAACATCCGATTTTTGGTCTTTTGGGCCAGGCTAACCTCACTCGGAATCATGTTCTCCAATTCCATCCATTTACCAGCGAATGATAACACTTCATTCTTCTTCATGGTTGCATAAAATTCCATTGTGTATGGATACCACATTTTCTTGATCCATTCTTCAGTAGTGGGGCATCTTGGCTGTTTCCCTAACTTGGCTATTGTGAGTAGTGCTGCAATAAACATTGGCGTGCAGGTGCCTCTGAAGTAACCTGTGTCACAGTCTTTTGGGTATATAGTTATTAATTCTTTATCAGATGTATAGCTGTCAAAAAATTTTCTCCCATTCTGTGGGCTGCCTCTTCAGTCTGGTGACCATTTGTTTTGTTGCACAGTAGCATTTTAGTTTCATGTAGGCCCATTTGTCAATCCTTTCTCTTAATTGCTGAGCCATTTGGGTTCTACTTAGGAAGTTATTGCCTATGCCTATTAATTGCAGTGTATTTCCCTGCTGTTTTTTGCACTAGCTTCAAAGTTTCAGGTCTTAATTAGGGTCCTTGATCCACTTTGAATTGATACTTGTGCAGGGTAAAAGACATGGATCTAGTTTTGGCTTTCTGCATACAGATACACAGTTTTCCCATCAACATTTGTTGAAGAGGCTGATTTTTTCAGAAATCAGGTGAGCATAGCTGCATGGATTCATATCTAGGTCTTCTATTCTGTTCCAATGGTTTTCATGTCTGTACCATGGTGTTTTTATTGCTATGGCTCTTACTGTGATAACACTAGTGTTACTCTTTTTGCTCAATTTTGCCTTGACTATTCTCAGCCTTTTGTGCTTCCAGATGAACTTTAGGGTTAAGTTTTCAATCTCTGTGGTGAATGTCATTGGAATTTTGATGGAGATTGTATTGAACATGTAGATTGCTTTTGGTAACATACCCATTTTCACAATCTTGATTCTGCTGGTCCAAAAGCATGGCAGATATTTCCATCTTCTGTAGTCTTTGATTTCTTTCTTCAGTGGTTTATAGTTTTCACTGTAGAGGTCCTTTACTTCCTTTGTTATGTTTATCCCTAGGTGTTTTATTTTTTTTGGAGGGGGCTATTATAAATGGATTTGTTTTCCTATATTCTTTCTCAGTCTGTTCATTGTTGGTATATAGAAAGGCTACTGATTTTTATAAATTGATTTTGTGTCCTGCTACTTTGATGAAGGTGGTTATGATGTCCAGGAGTTTTTTGGTGGAGTTTTCAGGGTTATTTTTGGTATAAGATCATGTTATCTGAAAATAGGGATTGTTTGACTTCTTTTCCTGTTTTAATGCCTTAATTTCTTCTTCCTGTCTTTTTGTTCTAGGTAAGAATTCCAAGACTATGTTGAATAAGAATGAAGAGAGTGGACATCCTTGTCATAGTACAGATTTTTATAAATTTTATGAAGTCCACCATTCATTTTATCTTTCTTGGGTGCACTTTTTATGCAGTCTAAAAACTCATTGCCAAATCCAAGGTCACCTAGCTTTTCTTCCTTTTTATCTTGTAGGAATTCTATAGTTGTGCATTTTACAATTAGGTCTTTGATTCATTTGGGTTGACTTTTGTGAAAGATTTAAAGTTATTATTTTCTTTTGCATTTGATGTCCAGTTGCTCCAGTTCCATTTGTTAAAAGACCATCCTTTCTCTCTTTCTCTATTGAATTGCTTTTACCTCTTTTTGAAATAGTAGTTGACTATATTTTTGTAGGTCTTGATTACTGAAGCTTTATATAGTAAAAGCTTTATATAGACAAAGTTGAATAATGTCAGTTCTCTGACTTTGTCCTTCTTAATATTGTTTTGGCAACTTTGGTTCTCTTGCCTGTTCATAGAATCACGTTGTTGATACCTACAAAATAACTTCTGGAATTTTGATTGGAATTGTTTTGAACCTAGCATTTAAAAATACAACCATGAACATGAAAATAAATTTATTTAACTTGAAATTTTTTATTAATGGTGAGGAAAGAAACACTAAAGTGGTTTTGAAGACAACTCTGACTAGGTAAGAAATGAAGAAATTTCTCTTTCTTTGTCTCTCTGACACACACACACACACACACACACACACACACACACACCCCATTCCCCAGCACTTAGCAATCTAACTTATGATTCACAAAAGTTAATATTAGTACAAAACTACACATTTTAGTAAACAAGAAGGTTTGAAGAAAGTGGAAAAAAATAAAGTTATAGATGTAACCATATAATTGGGGAGATTTCTTTGTAAGTATAATAATTATTCAGCAATGCGATTTTTAAGATTATGGATGGAATATGTGGATCAAGTGCTATATGTAGATTCCATTTTTCCCTTCACCCCCTCTTTTCTCCTCCCTTTCTCCTCCTTCCTCTCTTCCCTTCCCTCTTCTCTATCCCTTCCCCTTTCCTCTCTAATCCTCTCTTCCCTTCCCTTTTCCTCCTACTTTCTTTTGTCCTCTCTTCTCCTTTCTCCTCTCCTCGTCTCCTCTCCTCTCACAGATAAGAAATAAGGATACCATGTAAAGAGTCTTTTCTGTAGTTTGTCTGCATACTTTTTTTTTTTGCTATACTTAGAGAACAATATTAAATAATATTGGTGATAGTGGGCCTTTCTTTTTCATGCTTCTTTAAACACTAAACTCATTTTTTGCCTTAACCCACATCTATATTAGAGTTCACTGCTTTATATCAGCCAGCCTGCCTAAACTATGCCCAGTCACGTAGATTCTCCTTCACTAACATACTGTTGTCCACAACAGCTTGTAGTCTGCTGTTGCTTTTACCACCTGTCAACTTAATGTGGGATGTTGTTGCCAGGAGCACCCATTTTGTCTCATCCCTGTTTTTTTTTTCACCGTTTTACATCTTTGCCCTTGGATTTGTGCCTTTAGTCTTGGGAATTGACTTTACCTCCCATTCTATTTCTAAGATTCAGCTAATTATGTGAACTATATCATTACAGAAGCTTAAGTCTCAAGATCTTCATTTCTTTCTGTCCCAGACCCTCATGCTAACAGTTTCATTTTCTGAAAATAACCTCTGTTACCTATTTTCTTTATCTTCCATCTTTGTTACTTTCTGCTTCCTTGATTTCTCAGTTATGTTCATTTTTCTTCTACCAGACTTCAAACATTCTCACAGTGGGGTTTTGTTATTTTTAACTTATTGTCAGATGGTTTAGTAACAAACTAAAAAGATAAAAGGCAAATGTGGTAATATTTTAAGTCGGTAAATTTCAAAGGTATGTGCTTGTTCTTTACAGTATTGTTTTGACATTTATGTTGAAATTTTTTTGATGCAAATAACTTGGAGGCTAATAGTGCAATAATTTGTTTTTCTTTTATATTTACTACATATATCATCTAATCACTTTAGCATATATTATTATTTCAATTAATACTTATATCAGCATAAGGAGGTAAGTACTATTATCTTCATTAATATATGAATGAGGAGAATGAAATGTAGAGAGATTGTTACATAGCTAACAAGTGACTACCGAGATTTAAATTTAAATGATCTGTGCAGAGATTTAAATTTAAATGATCTGTGCATGAATTAAGGCATGGCTTTGTTTTTAAAGGGCTTATAACCTAATTAGCATTTTAAGTGAATAGCTACTGTAAGGCAGGATTTAAACCTTAATCCAAGGTCAGGGCTAGCTTTTTAATCTAATGTGGCTTTTCTTGACACCAGACCTTAATTGTTATACTCAGTTAGTGATCAAGACTTTTTGACTCTTCCCTTGAAACATTAAAAGTCTTTTTGGTGGGCCTGGGATTTGAACTCAGGGCTTTCTACCGCTTGAGCAACACCTCCAACCCATTTTGCTCTGCATATTTTAGAGATAGGATCTCACCAAGTGGGTTGGCCTCAAACTACAATCCTCCTGATCTCAGCCTTCCAAGTAGCTAGGATTATATGCATGAGCCACTGACCCATTGAAATTTTAGTTCCATGCATTTGGTTTTCATTTATGTGATCCTACTATAAGCCTATATTCCATTCCATTTCTCCTTCTCCTCCTCCCTGATGGCAGTTCTAAGGTTTGAACTCAGGACTTTGTGCTTGCAAGGCAGGTGCTCTATTGCTTGAGCCATGCCTCTAGCCCCCATACCTGATTCTCCTGCTCCTTCAATGTCTTTCCTCTCTAATCTTTCTTTTACTAATACGGCAAAAGAAGAAGTAAATACTAATAGGATTATTAACTGGTATCAATTTTAATGTGATTGTTTCTAGATTATAATTCTAAAGCAGTGCTTTTGACATGTCACAGCTACCGAAGTTTAGAATCTCAGAGAGTAAATCTTAAAAGAAAAAAAAAACCTACTAGCTAAAATCCATGTTCTTTACCCATTCATTGGAAAGCAACAACAACAACAACAATAAAAAGACAAAAGAAAACTCATTCACAAATGAAAAGAAAAAAGAATATGCAGTCAGTCTCTGCATGGGATTTATAATTTGGTTGCATGGCAAGCAAACATAGTATGTTGTGGTATGTACTTTAAGGGGACATAATACAGGGATCTGTTAGTAATACCAATGCAGGACCTAGGGGGTTAGGGGAGAGTTTTTTGAAGAAGTGCCAACCAACTTAAGGTGATTTCTCCAGACCAAGCGCATATGGAAAGCAGGATGACTGGACTGGCAAGGACCTCCAGAGGGTTAGGGCCTGGGTTTTGGAAATGAGAACGATTGTGGCATGCTCTGGGCATCTCAGATAATTAGCTATGAATTAAATCATTCTGAGGAAGACTAGTGTCAAGGGAAGAAGTTGAACAATGTCTCGGACTCAAACTATCTGTGGCATAAAAGCCATTTTTAAGACTCTCCTTATCCTTGGAAAGCATTCCTTGCTTTTGTGTCATTATTTCCCCTCCCAACCCCATAGAAATTGTAGTCTTTCATTTCAGTAAAACTCAAATTCATCCCAAGTTCTTTGCTACCCCAGAGAATTTCCCAAAACGTATTAACTTTTTTCATGAAAATACAGCCTTTTTATTCTTTACTATGCCTTTGCTAAATGATTCTGTATTAACTTGTTTATTACTACATGGTTTTCATCGTACATTATGCAGCTTGTACATCTGTTTGGTCAAGATGGATAAATTCATGCTAGTTAATTTATCACTTTTGAAATTTAATAATTCAAAGGTGTTTCAAACTAATAAAGCAGAATTATATGGGACCAAATTAGGATCTTACGTATTGGTGAATAATTTAAAAGCTCATAAAGGGGAGGGGGTGTGGGCGGGGGGAGGCGAGAAATGACTCAAGCCTTGTATGCACGTATGAATAATGAAAATAAATAAATAAATAAAATAAAATAAAATAAAAGTTCATAAAGATCATTTTCTTGGGTTAAGAGAAAGTCAGTCATGAGGTACTCAAAAGTAGTTTCAGGGAAACTGTGTTTCCAGTGAAAACATTCAATGACTGAGGCTAATACAAGCCAGAAGCTATGTGATAATGATAAATGATTTGTAAAAGATCACTGCATTAATTTTATTACCTTTACTTCTCTCTGAAGTTTTGTGTCTTTTCCCTCCATCTTCTTCCCCGCACTTCCAGAGGCTCTACTTATAGAGAATCCCCTTTGGGTCATTTTGAAAGCTATGGAGGGACCCCCTTTTTCCAGGCTCAGAAGATGTTTGTAGATGTGCCAGAAAACACAGTGATACTGGATGAGATGACCCTTCGACACATGGTCCAAGATTGCACGGCTGTAAAAACTCAGTTACTAAAATTGAAACGTCTGCTGCATCAGGTGAGTACATCGCGAACATTTCTAGCTCTAATAGTTATTGATAAGTGGATTCCCTTTCCCTTTTTTGTGCATAAAATTTCTTGGGTTTCTAGCACCCAAGAAATTAGATTTCTTTAGAAATAATGCCTGTAAATAGTACACAGTCAAAACTCTTGTTGGAAAAAAATGGGAATTTTGCATAATCATTTCAATATACAGCCTCAGTATTTATGAACTGTTTATTTGGTAAGCCAATCTCTTTAATTTCTCTTCCTCATTTTTATAATGTTAACCTTGTAAGGTTGTAGAAAGATTTAGGAATTGTAGCAATCTAATACCAGAGACAGTAGGAATTCAGTAATCAGTGGCTGCTACTTTTGGTTTCAGCTAAATGGGAAATAAGAAAGACCAGTTTTTTTTTTTTTCTTTTATTATTCATATGTGCATACAAGGCTTGGTTCATTTCTCCCCCCTGCCCCCACCCCCTCCCTTACCACCCACTCCACCCCCTCCCGCTCGCCCCCCTCAATACCCAGCAGAAACTATTTTCCCCTTATCTCTAATTTTGTTGTAGAGACAGTATAAGCATTAATAGGAAGGAACAAGGGGTTTTGCTGGTTGAGATAAGGATAGCTATACAGGGCATTGACTCACATTGATTTCCTGTGCGTGGGTGTTACCTTCTAGGTTAATTCTTTTTGATCTAACCTTTTCTCTAGTACCTGTTCCCCTTTTCCTATTGGCCTCAGTTGCTTTAAGGTATCTGCTTTAGTTTCTCTGCATTAAGGGCAACAAATGCTAGCTAGTTTTTTAGGTGTCTTACCTATCCTCACCCCTCCCTTGTGTGCTCTCGCGTTTATCATGTGCTCATAGTCCAATCCCCTTGTTGTGTTTGCCCTTGATCTAATGTCCACATATGAGGGAGAACATACGATTTTTGGAAGAAAGACCAGTTTTTAAAGTGTCATATAATTTAATTTTTGCTTGAGACTTTCAAGTTTAATCTTCCCTAAGTCTTATCTTTTGAGAAAGACGGATAATAGTGATATGACTTACTCAAAATCATGGGATGAGCTGAGGTAGACTTTGGTTTCTGATTCAAGAAAACTTTGCGTAAACATTTAGCATTTACAGACAAGGTCAGATGCACAGTAGGAAGCCAAGGAATAAAATACTAATTTTGAATTGTGGATAACTATTTTTTTTGGCGGAACTCAGAACTTCACACTTGCTAGACAGGGTGCTCTACCATTTAGACCACTCCACCAGCATTTTTGTGTTGGGTGTTTTAGAGATAATACCCAACTCTTTGTCTGTGCTGGCCTTTAACCATGATCCTCCTGATCTCTGCCTCCTGAGTAGCTAGGATTTCAACTGTGAGCCACTGGTGTCTGGCTTTTGTTTGGTTTTAAATCTATATTCGTATTTTGTGTACTAGCCATACCTAATTTAAAATCATGGTTGAAAAAGAATACCCTGACTTCTCTCTGATACTCAATTTCCTTTCTGGGTCACTTTCTTCAGGGTTGTATGTTTTAGCTTCACGTAAATGAGCAGGGACCAAGTCCTAGAATTCCTCTTGGCCATTAAAACCAGACTCATGGTATTTGTCCAGTAAAGGCTAGCTGAAGTAAAGGGTCATAGCAATGCTTGTGAGTATAAATATTCTGATACAGTTGGGTTAATCACTTCATATTATTTAGTTAGGATTTTTTTTACTATTATCCATTATTATTCACAAGAATGTATCCATTTCTGTTTAGCCCTTGAGAAGTGTACTACATTCTTGTTCATTTGATATTTGATTTCCTTTTGAAAAGAAACTTTTTTGTGCTAAGACTGGGAGCAAGAGAGTGAAGGAACCTTTTTGGATCTGGGATTCTTAGACTCCTCCTAAGGTATAAATAGATGCCATGATTGACATATCCAGACATAGAACTTAAAACCCAAGTTGAAGTGTATCTAGGGAATAGGCTTTGTTCTATAGTATTCCCTGTTGGCTGGCTGGCGAGATTTTCTGATCAGGTGCTTCAGCTCAAAGGAACTAGGAGGTATGAAAGGGTGGGAAACAGCTATAATATATTAAATACCTTCTTTATCCAGTCACTGGTCTACCTACATCCCATACCCTCTTTTGTGTCTGGGAATGTTGCCACAAGTCATGAAGCATGATTAAATATCAGCTGATAGACTGTAGTATCTCTAAAAATGAGAGCATGATCATAGTTGAGGAGGGAGTTGGTGAGTTGATAACCAAGGACTAGCACTACAGAAATGAAAAGTGTTTGTTTGAGGTACTTTATGTAAAACTGTGATTCTCTTAATGGTTTTTTCTGTCATTATGACCTCTGAAATTTTAGGTTTGTATATACGGAGCAAATTGAGCTTACTTTTTGCTTGTTCAGTGAGAACAAAATTGTGAGGAGAGAATTGCAGAATCTTTTTTAGGGTATCTTGGATGATTCCTAAATGGTAAAGTTAAAAACTGAACAAGTGCAAGATTTCTATTATTGCCTCTTTTAATTTCTTTCCTATTTAATTTTACAAAATTAAAAAATATCAATGTCAGACATATGCATGGTTATAAAAAGGTTTAATGACAAAACATTATTTCTACCATGTCAGTCAACCTATTATCAGAACAGGTCATTGTCCATAGTTTCCCTAGAGCTGTCTGCTGTCTGCAGGGACTTCCTTTTGCCACAATCTGGATTAGAATCCAGTATTTCCTAAATAGCACATCTTCTTTCTTTTCTCCCAGTTAACTCTGTCATTTTGATGGCGTATACCCTTAATTTATTTTCTAAGAGAGGATGAATGGACAGAAAACTCTTTATGTTATTACATTACCAAAAATTTCTTTATTTTACTTTCACATTTAATTGATATTAGTAATTTGGCCAGTGTGGAGTAGTTTTGCTGGAACGAAAGTGAGACATCTATAGGCATTGCTTTTCTAGGATCCTGTTTAGCCATTGGGAAGTGTACTACATTCTGGACCATTTTGAGTTTTATCTTGTGTTTTTTAAAAATCTGGGCAATTTAGAATTTTTTGGCATTCTGCCATTTTGTAGTCATGCCTTATGATTTTTGTTGTAGTTCTTGGCGAAAACGTGATGTTTCAGCATTGAGGTTCTTTGGAGATTCATGTAGTGTGAAATTTTCTGAAATTATTTCTATAGTTATTTTCCTTCCCCCTTTTTCTGTGTTATCTATCTTTCTGGAATTTTTAGTAAGCAGAACCTAGAATTTTTCAGTTGAGTCTTATTTTGTTATTTCTTTCATATAATCCTTTTGGAGGTTTGATTATGTTTTCTGGTGTATTGTTTTCAACTTGCTATCCCAGCTCTGTATTGTTAATTAACTGTTTATCTTAGCGATCATATTTAAAATTCCCAATTAATTCCTTGTGTGTGGGGATACTAGAGTTAGAAGTCAGTGCCGTGTGCCCAGCAATTTTTGCTTTAGTTTAGTTTTAGGATAGGATCTCACATTTTTGCTCTGCGCATTGTGCAGTTACCCTCCTGTCTCCATCTCCTGGGTAGCTGGAATTGGGCCAGCTTGTTTGAAAGAGGATCTTACTAATTTGTTTCTAAGTTCTGGCCTGGAACGACCATCCTTCTATCTCTGCCTCCCATATAGCTGGGATTACAGGTATATGCCATCACACACTGTCCATTATATACCATTTCTTATTCATATATTTGTTTTGTTTGAAACTATATTAAGCATAAAGTTTCTTTCTGTTTTGTTTTATTAATCTCAGGTTCCTTGCATTATCTCTTTTTAAAGGATGTTTTCTGTATTTTTGTTTGTCATTGTTTTGGAAATTTTCTTCAAATATATACTGATTCTTTGTTGTTGATTAATATTTAAGTGAGGAACTAAAACAGTGATTCAGGACTGTACATGAACCAAGTTTGCCAACCAGCTGGCTTCATTTTATGGTGATGAATGGATGAATGGATGCCAGGAAGCATTTTTCCTTTCTGAGGTTTCTCCAGAGAAGAGTCCTCTAATTTTTGCTTAGAATAAAGGCAGAAGCCTGGGAATATATTTATTCATTAAAAAGATTTTCATTTAATTCCCACATTTTTATCCTTAAAAGTTTATACAATTACCTTTTTTTGTGTGTCTGTTAAAACATGGGAAAGAAGAGAGGAAGGAACCAGACCAATTCAGAAAGTTGGATATTTTTAGGAAAAGTAATGAGGATTTCCTTAGTTTCTTAGAGTTCTGAAAAAGAGTGTGGGGCAAAACGATAGCACTATGCTAGGAGAAACATAAAGCACAATTAGATGCAGTGTGAGAGTCTTAATTCCATAATTGGTGTGGACAAGTAGCTATAAAGGACATTTTGGGTCAGCTGGGGAATTTCATAATGGCCTGAATTTAAGATCAGATAGAAATTTGCTAAAATGGAATGGTAGAGATTGATTTTTAACTGGAAAAAATTGGTTATAAAGCAGCATGTACATCATGATCCTATGTCTGTATCTTACCGATATATCTTCAGAAATATGTGCTCTAAGCAGTTAACAGTGATGATTCTTCCATAGTGGGAATGTGATTGGGTTTTTTTGGTTATTGTTTTCATTTAAAATTTAAATCTAAAATTTTAAATTTTCCACCATATATATTTACTGCTTCTGGAAAAAACAAGGTTATTTTAAGAGTACATGTCCTGTTCAAACATCAGTTGATAATTGGATATGGTTATAATTTAGGGTCCTAGAGAAGAGGCAGGAGTGACAGACAAGCTTAGGGCAGATTGTCAAGGGGACTGTGTACCAGCTTAGGCATTATTCTGTTGGTAGTAGAAAGACAGATGAGCGACTTAGCCAAATTGGCATTTTAATAATGTTCCTCAAAGGAATTTATGGAAAATGAGTATGAGGGGTTGACAAGTTATAATATTTAGGAGGCTATTGTAGACTTCCAGATTTTAGGCTAAATTTGTTAAGTTTAATTACTTTGAGAATATAGTTGGATTTTAGTGCACTTTTCCATGCATTTTCTACGGAACTGTGTATATAAAACTTACACAGTACTCATTAATTACATACTGGTCACTTTTCTAGATTTTTCTAACACACAGTATCTCTAGTCCTTGAAAAATAAGTGATATTGGCATCATCCTATTGTTGAAGAATGTAAGCCTTAGAAGGATAGTGATAAAACTAGGTTTTTTGTTTCCCCAAGTCTCTTTGACTTCAAGTCTCCTTGCACATATTCTAGGAGAAATATGAACCACCTGGAGAGAAGAATATGAAATAGTCTTCCAATACTCTTCTTACCATCACTTCCCATTCTATCAGCCAAATCCTCAATGGAAGCTATTTTATTAAATGTCCTCTCATTGCATGCAAAAGTTGTGTTTGGCCTTTGACCTAATTTTCATTTGCTGTATTCAGCTCAGGGTTACTTTACAGCTTAAAAAGGACTTGTGTATGTCTCAGTCTGTTCTTCACAGCATCAGTGTATGGGATAGGAAGGACAGCAGGAGTAATTCCATTTTGATGGTCAGAAACTGAGACTGTGAGATTGAATCCTGTGTCTAAAGTCAGGCAATTGCATATTAGTGTTGAGTACATTTTAACTGTAGGGATTTTGAATTATTTTAGGTTAATACCTCTACATAGTTTGTTGCGTAAATTTTTCTAACAGTTTTAATCTTACCCGAAGAATATAGGGACATAATGAAAAAATAATTTTTAGTGGTGTCTTGTCTCTTTACCTTAATTCCCTATACCCTGTTTCATAAACTTTCTTTTGAAGCATAATGTACATACAGAAGTGTCTATCTCAGTGACGTTTTACAAACTGACATTATCTGTATGGACTGCACCCAGCAAGAGCAGATTAACCACTTGGTTTCTGGAAACATAAATGAACTTGCCTATATTTGAACTTTCAAGTGAAATGAAGTTATATAATATGTACTCATGTTATGTCTGGCTTCTTTTGTTTAACATTGTATTTGTGAGCCATTCATTTCTTCACATTGCTGTAGACTACTTCATTTTGTAACTATGTACAATGAATTTCACTTGTTCTACAGTGCATTGGCATTTGGGCAGGCTTCCAGTTTGGGATTATTATGAATAGTGCCACTAAAATGTTCTAGCAAATGTGTTTTGGTCAACATATTTATTTTTATTTATTTATTTATTTTTGGTATTTATGTGTGGAATTACTGGGTCAACCATAAGCCATGTAGGCAACTGGTATTAGTAGACATTAAAGTACAGTTTATGAAAGTTGTTATATTCATCCACTTTTTTCCCCTCACTTTTTTCCTGTTTGCTTTTATTTTGTTACACATTCACCATCTATTTTGACCTTGGAGTAGCAAATGAAGAATCTAAGAGGGTGTAATAGGAAAACATAATGATACTTCTTTCTGAAATTTTATGGGGTTGAAAGATACTTGACCCCTGTGATTAATTCCCTATCTACCTCAGAATGCTTGTTTGGGGAATAAAAATAAAAGAGTATGTAGTAGTGTTTATGAAAATATCAAGTGTGATATGTAACTTTTGTTTCATTATTCCTTCTTACTCCAGTTTTGAGAACTGAAAAGAAAACCAGTACTTCTTTCCCTCATACAATCTCCTCTTCTCCCTCTACACGTGTGTGTGTGTGTATGTGTGTGTGTGTGTGAGAGAGAGAGAGAGAGAGAGCGAGAGAGAATGTATGCACGTACCCATGTAGGGGTATGCACCTATGTAGTGGTAGGTGGACAGAACATTGAAAGCAGCAGCATCCTGGGTGGGTGAACTGAGTTAAGGAGTTACTGAATAATTACCACTTGGCTGCAGAGAACCACAGAAAAGCTAGCACCTCGTGTTCCTCTATATCCACACTTTTCTAATCACTCTATGAAAAGAAGAAGAGTATGTAAACTACACATAAAAAAGAGTATATGTGGCATAAAAGTTCAATGGATAATGTTTGTATTCACCATCCAGGTAAAGAGATGAGATATTTATAAGCTCCCTGTGTGCTCGTTCCTGACTGCAGTGCCTTCCCTTTCCAGCATCTAGAATTTCCCCTCTAAGTTTTATCATCTATGTTTGTATCTATATGAATATTTAGTTTTGACTCCATTTGAACTTTAAATAAGGAAAACTGTGCTGTATTTCTGTGACTTAATTCATTTGTATTTTTTTAAAGATTCATGTTTATGTTTAGCTGAATTTTCATTTCTCTACTGATGCTCCATTCGAAATCAAACAATACTACTGTTTCTGTCCATTTTGCTTTTAATGCTTATTTTGTTTCCAGTTTTCTTTTTTTTTGCTTTGACAAGTACTATTACTTTGAACATTTTCTTCTAACACATATGCAAAAGTTCATATGGAGTATATAGTTAGAAGTGGGATTTCTTATTCATGTGGCATAGAAATATTATACATTGTAAAGACCAAACTGTTTTCTAAAGTTCTTTTTCTTTTTCACTTCCATTGTGTAATAGATACTGTTTTCCATTATTCCATATCTTCTTAAATTTTTTTCATGTGGGTAGAAAATAGTGATACTTAATTTTGGTTTTAATTTGCATTTTTTTGGATTACTAATAAAGTTGAGTCTCTGTATTTTTATGGAATTTTTGTTCCCTCATTGTATCTTTGTATGAAATTTATGGTTTTCTTTGTATATTCTAGAAGTATTTTGCTGTTTGCATGTTTTGCAAGTATTTTCTTCCATTCTTGGACTGCTTTCTGGTATCCTTTGATGAACAAAGGCTCTTAATTCTTTTGTAGTTGAATTTATCAGACTTTTTCTTTGTGCATTATCAGAAATTCTTTATTGCTCTGTAGATATAAAAGTATTCTCATATTCCTTTCTAAAAAACTAAGACTTTTGACTTTCACAAATAAAACGCAAATACCTTGGAATTGATTTTGGTATATGTAAGGTATGAGTTAGATATCCATTGTCATTTGTTTCCATCTGGGTAAATCAGTGGGTTCAAGATTAAAAATAGGAGTCCATTCTTTCTCCTTTGATAAGCAGGCAATGCCTGTTCTTTAAAAAAAACAGATGTCTATTGTATAGGGAAATTAGTGACTCTTCCCCTTACCTCCATAGTGACAGGTTCTTACTGTAGCCAAAGTTGACCTGAAACTCTCAATCTTCCTACCTCGGCCTCCTGAGTGAAGGGATTTACAGGTGTGCACTACCATGCCTGGCTTGTGCTACCCTTTTCTAATGAACCATCCTGGGTTTGTGGGAATGAAATAAAGCTTTGATTATTCAGCAACCTCAGCACAATTATTATTAATGGTAATAATCTATCCATAGACTTCTTGTGGAAATTTACATATACATATGCATGCATATCATCTCCAATAATGACAGTGAAGCTTTTCTTTTCCAATGTTTATATTGTTCCTTGTTTTATCCATTGACTAGGAACTTGAGTCAAGTATTGAACTGTTCTTATCTTGGTTCTAAACTTCCAGTGGGAATACTTTGAAGAATTGTTAAGTCTGATGCCTTATATGTTATTTTTATGAATCTCTTTTATGAGATGAGAAAATTTGTCTTTATTTTATTGTACAATATTATTTTCTTGAAGCTTTCTTATAAAAAACATTTCAAGAACTTTTTTCAAGTTTAATAACTTTTTTCTTGAGGTTCGTGAAAGTAAGTTACCTTCATCACCTCCAAATACTTAAGAGTATTTCCTACAAACAATATTCTCTGGTATAATAACCACCATACAGTTGTCGAAAAATCAAAAACCAGCATTGATACATTACCACTCTGTGTCCCTCAGAGTCCGTGTGGGTTTTTCCATTTGTTTCAGTAGTATCTTTATAGCAAAAATAATCTACTTCAGGATCTACTGCATTTAGTTCTTATCCTTTAGTTTTCCTCATTCCACAATTGTTTATTAATCTTTCCTTGACCTTGATGACGTCTACACTGATATTCTGCAGAAGACCTCTCCATTTGGGTTTGGTAGCCATATGAGTGGCATCAGTTAAGGCCCTTTGGTTGAAATGTTATAGTAGCAGTGCTGCATTGTTCTTACTGTATTTCACCAGTTGGAATATGGTTTTGCTTTGTCCTGTTAGTGTTATTAATTTGTATCACTTGATAAAGGTGCTAGTCTTCTTGACTATAAAATTACTGCTTTCCCCTTTATAATCAGTATTTTGTAGAGGAGAATTTTCATACTATGTAAGTGCCCCATTGTTAACTTTCCAGTTTGAATGATTTGTTTTAGCTTAGGTTCATTTCTTATTTTATTCAGCCAGTGATAGTCTATTTTTCTTTGAGACTTCTTTGGTTTTGGGCAATGTAAAATGTCCCAGTTTTATTTATGATTTTTCCTCTTTCAATCTGGAGACATCATTTCCTCAAGGACCCTTGGGTTCCTTTCAGTGGAGAATGGTATTGAGAATCCATGATTAGGGGTGTGGTGTGCTTATTGCTGTTGGGTAACCTTAAGCTTCTTAGGGTATATGTGTATATATATGTATATGCATGCACATTTTTGTAGGTGTTTACATACTTGTGACTGTATTTCTATATGTATACATTGAGAACTATAACTTCATATTTATAACTTCAATTATAGTCTGAATGTAGCATTTCTTTCCCCATATTTACAACTCTCTTCTGTGACAGTGAGAAGACTGATTTCCATTTTGCCTACTGTATTTACTCATTTCATCAATCCTACTGGTTTATGCAATTTCCTACCACCATAGTTACCCCTCTCTTCTGTAGTTGCCCTCTGCAACCCGCTTGTGCTTTGATAGCTTGTGTTGGGCCATGTGTATTCAGGCTGCCCTCCTTACCCCACGAAGATTCTGAACCTCATGCTGGCTATCCACCTTCTTCACAACACTCAGGCTATGACTCCTTGTTGTCTTTTCTGACTCGGGTGTCCCGCATTATTTCCGCTCTCCACATGAAAGCCTCCTTGCTCTGCTTGGACTCACTTGCCAGTTAATGCCCACATGTAGACACCCTCCTTACTCTCCTTGCCTCTAACACTTGGCACTGGGCCCTTTCCTCTTAATCCTGCTTGAGCTCTGGCATCCTTACCCTGCCATCCCATGTGTAAATGCTTACTTCACTATGCTTGAACTGAGAGTCTATGCCAGGCTACTCCTATACACACACCTTCCCCCTTCCACCCAGACTCACTCTGATACCAAGCTGTTTCCTCAACCTTTAATTTCTGACATGAAATGGTAAACAGTGTGGACATTCTTGTGAACTTGCTTAGACTCTGAAACCACATGCTGGATTGTCTTATTGTGGGGATATAGGGATGATTACCTATCTTGCTTTGTCTTACATAAAGGCTTGTTTAGGAAATGAAAGTATGTGAAGAAAATTAATTTTTTTCTTACCAGCTTTGTTGAGATAGAGTTTACATTAAAATAAAGCATAGCCACTTAAAGTATACAGTATAGAGTTTTGCTGACTGTATACATTCATATAATCACCACCACAGTCAAGACAGAGCATCTCTAGGTGCTAATAGCAATCTTTCACTCCCTTTTGCATTCAGACCTCTTTTAGACCTAGCCCAGGCAACCTCTGTTCCTCTCTGTCTTAATAAAGTTTTATATTTCACTCAAATGGGACTATCTGATATGTATTCTTTTTGTTTCTGGATTTTCCCTCCAGAAAGAACAGTATTGATATTCATCTGTGTTTTGTGAATATAAGTAATTCATTTCTTTTTATTGCTGGGTACCATTTTATGCTACATGTGTATACTCATTTTTACTTTTATCTGTAGAAATTTGAGTTAATTTCAGTTGTGGGATAATTGGGATGCTGCTGAATCTCTAGGTATTAATGATGAAAGTTAATAGGAATAAGAAATTAAGAAATCAGAATAGACAATAACAGGACAGAGATTTAGGTTGAGGCTCACTTTTCTACTTGTTTATTATGTGATCTTGCACAAATACTTAAATTCTCTGTGTCCCCGTTTCTTCACAATAGATGATAGATACTATAATAGCAACTATTTCAAGATTGCTGAATGAAGAATTCATGAGGTAATACAGATGAAATGCTAAGCAATTAATGATAGACCCTTGAGGGGTCTTCCCAATGTTTTCCTTTAATAGTTTGAAGTTTCAGTCCCTACATTTAGATGTTTGATCTATTTTGAATTAATTTTTATACAGGATGAGAGTAAGGGGTCTAGGTTCCATGTTCTACATATGGATATTTAGTATTGCTGACACCATTTGTTGAAGGGCTGTATTTTTACCAATGCATGTTTTTGGTGCTTTTGTCAAAAAAAAAATAATTGTAGCTATGTGGACTTATTTCTAGATCTTCTATTCTATTCCATTGGTCTGTATGTCTTTTCTTTTATGCCAGTACATGCTGTTTTTGTTTCTATGACTCTGCAGTGTAATTTGAAGTGAGGTATTATATCTGCTTTTTTCTTGCTTAGGATTTCTTTTGCTATTCCAGGTCTTTTGTGCTTCCAAATGAATTGTAGGATGGATTTTCCTATTTCTGTGAACAATGACATTGGAATTTTTATGACTAGCTTCATAGACCGAGTTTGGCAGCATTGTTTCCCTTTCTATTTTGTGGAATAGTTTGAGAAGCATTGTTTTTTCTTTAAAGGTTTGATAGAATTTACCAGTGAATCCATCCAGTCCTGGGCTTTTCTTTATTAGGAGAGTCTTTATTACCACTTCAGTTTCATTGCAAAAATAGATCAGTTTATGTGGTTTAAACCCTCCTGGTTCAGTTTGGTAAGCCATATATATCTAGGCATTTGTCCATTTCTTCTAGCTTTGGGGCTTATTAGAAAATAAGTTTCCTTGATGTTCGTTGTGATATTCCTTTTCATCTCTAATTTTATTAATGTGAGATTTCTCCTTCCTTGTTTGGTTAGTTTGACTAAATGTTTGTTAATATCAACTTTTTATATCATTGATTATATTATTTTTAGCCACTGGCTTATTTTTGCACTTATTTTTTAATTTCTTTCTGTCTACTTCTTTTGGGTTTGACTTGTTCTTGCTTTTTCAAGAACCTGCGGTGCATCATTACATTTTTTAATTTGATCTTTCAAATTTCTTAATGAAGGCACTCATAACTTTTTTTTTTTTGGTGGGGTTTGAATTCAGGGCCTGATACTTGCTAGGCCAGTGCTCTTACTACTTGAGCCACTCCACAACAACTGTAAATTTTTTAGTACTGCTTTTGCTGTGTCTCAGAGATTCTGGTAAGTTGTGTTTTCATTTTTACTTTACTCTAGCAATCCTTATTTCTTTGATGACCCTCTTCAAGAATGAACTGTTCAGTCTCCTATGCTTTTAGAAATTTTCTGTCATTTCTATTGTTACTAATTTCTACTTTAATTCCATTGTGGTCAGATAAAATTCAGGAAATTATTTCAGTTTTCTTATATTTGTTAAGACTTTCTTTATGTTCTAAGATATGATCTGTTTTGGAGAATGTTCTGTGGGTAGTTGAGTAGAATGTATATTCAGTGACTGTGAGGTGGAATATTCTGTAAATATCTGTTCAATACATCTGATCTATAGTGTCATTTCTCAAGTTTTCTAGTTAATATTTTGTCAGGATGACTTGTCTTTTGGTGAGAGTGGGGTTTAAGGTCACCCTCTATCGTTGTGTTGGGGTCAGTGCTTTTATGTTCAGTAGTGTTTGTTTTATGATATTGGGTGTGCCAAAGTTTGGTGCATATATGTTTAAAGGTATCTCCTTCTGCTGGATAGTTCTCTTTATTAATACAAAGTGACCTTCTTTGTCTTCGCTAACCTATTTTTGTGTAGAGTCTGCTTTGTCAGACATGAATATAGATATTCTTGCTTGCTTTCAGGCTGCATTTGCTTGGAAAATCTTCATCCATGTTTTCATTTGAAGCCTATGTTTGTTTTTGCCAGTGAGATGTGTTTCTTGTGGGCAAGAAATAGTTGGTTCTTGTTTTTTAATCCAGTCTTCCAGTCTGTGTCTTTTGATTGGAGAATTGAGACCATTAACATTCAGAGTTATTACTGAAAGGTTCATTGTAATTCCTGCCATTATATTAGTTTTGTGGTGCTTTATTGTTTCTTACTCTTTCTCTTACCTACTTGACTGTTGATGTGCATTCTTTTCATTATTTTCATGGCTTAGTTTATTTCCTCTTCTGTGTGTAGGATTCCTCTAAGTATTTTCTGCAGTGCTGGTTTAGTGATTGTGGATTACGTTAGTTTAGTTTTGTTTTTTTAAATCATGCAAGGTTTTTATTTCTCCTTCAGTTATGAAGGGTAGTTATTCTAGGTATGGTGCTCTAGACTGGAACTTATTTTCTTTTAGGACTTGAAGTAAATCATTTCATATTTTTGAATTTTCTCCTGTGAAATCTGCTGTTATTCTGATGGGTTTGCCTTGTAGTTGACTTGGTGCTTCTCTCTTGTAGCTTTCTATATTCTTTCCTTGTTTGCATGATTAATTTTTTACCTATAATATGATGTAGTGAATTTCTTTCTGGTCTTAACCTGTTTTGAGTCCTAAAAGCCTCCTGTACCTCAAGATGTGGGAAGTATTCTGCTATTACTTGATTGAATATGTTTTCCATGCCTATTGCTTGTACCTGTTCTCTTCCTTCTATGCTTAAGATTTGTAGGTTTGTCTCTTAATTGTGTTCCAAAAGTTTTGCATGTTTTGTCTATACTTCCTTAATTTTTTTTCTTACCTTTATCTTCTACCATGTCTTCACACCTGATAGTCTGTCTTCAGTTTGATTTAGTCACTACAGAGATTTTCACCTGAGCTTTTTATTTGACTTATTGAGCTTTTCATTTATGGAATTTGGATTTGATTTTCTTTCTATATCTTTATTGAATTCATCTTTTCATCCTGCATTGTCTTTGTTATTTCATTGCTATTTGAGTTTTCTTATAATTCCTTCAGGCACTTATTTATGTCCTCTTTAATTTCATTGATAATGCTTTTAACAACTTTGAATTCTTTGAGATTTCCCCTTCTTTTTTGTCATTGGTGTTTCTTACTGTAGAGTTGTTGAGTTTTGGAGGAGTCATGCTGCCTCAGTTTTTCATATTTTTTTGTGTTTCTGTGCTGGAATTTGCTCATCTGAGCCAAGTTATTGGTTTGACATTTTAATCACTTATAGTCTTTCAGCTGAAATAGTCTCAGTGTTCAGGCAAGAGAGGATTGGGGTCAGGCTGAGGTGCTATTTCTTACCTTTAGACTAAGGGTATAACTCAGTAGTTCAGTGTGGACCCATGCTTGGGTCACTGGGCCTTATCCTCAGCACAGCACAGATCAAGGTAAAGTAGTTGTAATCTGTGTAGGAGGGTCTGTTGTCTGCTTCTACACTGCATTCACTATGGAAATTTGCCTTCTTTGTTACTATAATCTGTTGCTGGCTGCTGAGAGTTTTATAACCTGGGGATCATGCAGGTTACCACTTGCTCCATAGGATCTCTTCCCTGTTTGTGTCCTTGGGTTGCAATCATCAAAACTTCTAGGTGACCCCTGAATGTGCCAAGAGAGTGGTGGGAGCAAATGGCACTGAGTTCTGCACTGGCTGAGGGAGAACCGAGGGACCTAATGGCTCTGCCCGTTGGTCTTCATGCTTACAGATTCCGTCCAGCAATGCACTTTCTTGTGGGGAGGAGGAGGATGTAGAATTCTCATGATCCAAAGGATGGACTTGAGTCTCTCTGGCCTGCCTGGCAACAAGTACTTCTGGGTTGCAGTTCCTGGAGATGTGTCGCAGTGCTTTCATACTTTGCCTAGTAGTTTACCTCTCTTTGGAGGTAAGGAATCTGTGGAAGTCATATGATTTGTCATGTCTGAGCTGGAGTCCCTTAGACTCTCTGGGCAGCAAACACATGCCAACATATAGTTACTGGAGGTGGGCATAAGTTATTTTAGACCCTGCCTAGTAGTTTGTCTCCCTGTATGGTCGGGGGGAGTCTATGGCAATCACACGGTTCAGGAAGGACTAGTCTTGGGCCCTCAGACTTGCCTGACAGCCAACAGACACTGGTTTGGAGTTCATGGAAGAGTGCCTCAGTATTTTCAGATCTTTTACTTCTAGGCTCAGTGGTTTTTTTTTTTTTTTTTTTCCCACCTCTATCCTCAGGTAGTTGGATTTGATGCTGGCCAGTGAGGGCAGGCCCTACGATTACCATGCCTTTTATTGCCAGAGCTCACCTACTACTGGAACTTTTCTGGGAGACCACATCAGGCTTTTTCTTTATCCATCATCACCTCTTTTGGCCATCTCCCCCACTGACACTGTGACAGGCTATTTTAACACTCCTTAAGCCATGATTGTTCCTTGTTTTTAGGCCTCCAGAATATCTGTCTCAAACAGTTGGCCCTATCTCAATATAGTGTCTTCCTACAGCCTTCTAAGATAAAGGGAGCAACATAATGTCTTTCTTAATCTTCAAAATCAGAGCAGTCACCCTCTCATGAAATCTCCCTGCTGTGTTTAATGTTTGAGGAATGTGTTCTCATGTCTTGCTGCTGGAATTGCCAGTCTGTCACAAGGGCCATCTGGCTTACCGTGATACTACCTTCTGCTTCCCATTCCCCTCTCTGTTTCCTAGGTATCTCCATTCCTTTCTGCTCTCATGCTACCTCTTTTTTTTTTTTATTGTTTTGTTTTTTTTTTCATTTTTCTTTTATTATTCATATGTGCATACAAGGCTTGGTTTATTTCTCCCCCCTGCCCCCGCCCCCTCCCTTACCACCCACTCCACCCCCTCCCGCTCCCCCCCTCAATACCCAGCAGAAACTATTTTGCCCTTATCTCTAATTTTGTTGTAGAGAGAGTATAAGCAATAATAGGAAGGAACAAGGGGTTTTGCTGGTTGAGATAAGGATAGCTATACAGGGCATTGACTCACATTGATTTCCTGTGCGTGGGTGTTACCTTCTAGGTTAATTCTTTGTAATCTAACCTTTTCTCTAGTTTCTGGTCCCCTTTTCCTATTGGCCTCAGTTGCTTTAAGGTATCTGCTTTAGTTTCTCTGCATTAAGGGCAACAAATGCTAGCTAGTTTTTTAGGTGTCTTACCTATCCTCACCCCTCCCTTGTGTGCTCTCGCGTTTATCATGTGCTCATAGTCCAATCCCCTTGTTGTGTTTGCCCTTGATCTAATGTCCACATATGAGGGAGAACATAAGATTTTTGGTCTTTTGAGCCAGGCTAACCTCACTCAGAATGATGTTCTCCAATTCCATCCATTTACCAGCGAATGATAACATTTCGTTCTTCTTCATGGCTGCATAAAATTCCATTGTGTATAGATACCACATTTTCTTAATCCATTCGTCAGTGCTGGGGCATCTTGGCTGTTTCCATAACTTGGCTATTGTGAATAGTGCCGCAATAAACATGGATGTGCAGGTGCCTCTGGAGTAACAGTCTTTTGGGTATATCCCCAAGAGTGGTATTGCTGGATCAAATGGTAGATCGATGTCCAGCTTTTTAAGTAGCCTCCAAATTTTTTTCCAGAGTGGTTGTACTAGTCTACATTCCCACCAACAGTGTAAGAGGGTTCCTTTTTCCCCGCATCCTCGCCAACACCTGTTGTTGGTGGTGTTGCTGATGATGGCTATTCTAACAGGGGTGAGGTGGAATCTTAGTGTGGTTTTAATTTGCATTTCCTTTATTGCTAGAGATGGTGAGCATTTTTTCATGTGTTTTCTGGCCATTTGAATTTCTTCTTTTGAGAAAGTTCTGTTTAGTTCACATGCCCATTTCTTTATTGGTTCATTAGTTTTGGGAGAATTTAGTTTTTTAAGTTCCCTGTATATTCTGGTTATCAGTCCTTTGTCTGATGTATAATTGGCGAATATTTTCTCCCACTCTGTGGGTGTTCTCTTCAGTTTAGAGACCATTTCTTTTGATGAACAGAAGCTTTTTAGTTTTATGAGGTCCCATTTATCTATGCTATCTCTTAGTTGCTGTGCTGCTGGGGTTTCATTGAGAAAGTTCTTACCTGTACCTACTAACTCCAGAGTATTTCCTACTCTTTCTTGTATCAACTTAAGAGTTTGGGGTCTGATATTAAGATCCTTGATCCATTTTGAGTTAATCTTGGTATAGGGTGATATACATGGATCTAGTTTCAGTTTTTTGCAGACTGCTAACCAGTTTTCCCAGCAGTTTTTGTTGAAGAGGCTGCTATTTCTCCATCGTATATTTTTAGCTCCTTTGTCAAAGATAAGTTGCTTATAGTTGTGTGGCTTCATATCTGGATCCTCTATTCTGTTCCACTGGTCTTCATGTCTGTTTTTGTGCCAGTACCATGCTGTTTTTATTATTATTGCTTTGTAATATAGTTTGAAGTCAGGTATTGTGATACCTCCTGCATTGTTCTTTTGACTGAGTATTGCCTTGGCTATTCGTGGCCTCTTGTGTTTCCATATAAATTTAACAGTAGATTTTTCAATCTCTTTGATGAATGTCATTGGAATTTTGATGGGAATTGCATTAAACATGTAGATTACTTTTGGGAGTATAGACATTTTTACTATGTTGATTCTACCAATCCATGAGCATGGGAGATCTCTCCACTTTCTATAGTCTTCCTCAATCTCTTTCTTCAGAAGTGTATAGTTTTCCTTGTAGAGGTCTTTCACATCTTTTGTTAGGTTTACACCTAGGTATTTGATTTTTTTTGAGGCTATTGAAATGGAATTGTTTTCATACATTCTTTTTCTGTTTGCTCATTGTTAGTGTATAGAAATGCTAATGATTTTTCTATGTTGATTTTATATCCTGCTACCTTGCTATAGCTATTGATGATGTCTAGAAGCTTCTGAGTAGAGTTTTTTGGGTCTTTAAGGTATAGGATCATGTCGTCTGCAAATAGGGATATTTTGACAGTTTCTTTACCTATTTGTATTCCTTTTATTCCTTCTTCTTGCCTAATTGCTCTGGCTAGGAATTCCAGTACTATGTTGAATAGGAGTGGAGATAGTGGGCATCCTTGTCTGGTTCCTGATTTTAGAGGGAATGGTTTCAGTTTTTCTCCGTTAAGTATAATGCTGGCTGTAGGTTTGTCATATATAGCTTTTATAATGTTGAGGAACTTTCCTTCTATTCCTAGTTTTCTTAGAGCTTTTATCATGAAATGATGTTGGATCTTATCAAAGGCTTTTTCTGCATCTATTGAGATGATCAAGTGGTTTTTGTCTTTGCTTCTGTTAATGTGGTTTATTACGTTTATTGATTTTCGTATGTTGAACCACCCCTGCATCCCTGGGATGAAGCCTACCTGGTCGTGGTGAATAATCTTTTTGATGTGTTGCTGAATTCGATTTGCCATTATTTTGTTGAGGATTTTTGCATCAATGTTCATTAAGGAGATTGGCCTATAGTTCTCCTTTTTGGAGGTGTCTTTGCCTGGTTTTGGGATAAGTGTAATAGTGGCTTCATAAAATGTGTTTGGCAGTTTTCCTTCCCTTTCTATTTCATGGAACAGTTTAAGGAGGGTTGGTATCAGTTCTTCTTTAAAGGTCTGATAGAATTCAGCAGAGAATCCATCAGGTCCTGGACTTTTCTTTTTGGGGAGACTCTTGATTGCTGCTTCAATTTCATTTTGTGTTATAGGTCTATTCAGGTGATTAATTTCCTCTTGGTTCAGTTTTGGATGATCATATGTATCTAGAAATCTGTCCATTTCTTTTAGATTTTCAAATTTATTTGAATATAGGTTCTCAAAGTAGTCTCTGATGATTTCCTGGACTTCCATGGTGTTTGTTGTTATCTCCCCTTTTGCATTCCTGATTCTACTAATTTGGGTTTTTTCTCTCCTCATTTTAGTCAGGTTTGCCAGGGGTCTATCGATCTTGTTTATTTTTTCAAAGAACCCACTTTTTGTTTCATTAATTCTTTGTATGGTTTTTTTGGTTTCTATTTCGTTGATTTCAGCTCTTATTTTTATTATTTCTCTACTTCTATTTGTTTTGGGATTTGCTTGTTCTTGTTTTTCTAGGAGTTTGAGATGTATCATTAGGTCATTGATTTGGGATCTTTCAATCTTTTTAATATATGCACTCATGGCTATAAACTTTCCTCTCAAGACTGCCTTAGCTGTGTCCCATAGGTTCCGGTAGGTTGTGTTTTCATTTTCATTGACTTCTAGGAACTTTTTAATTTCCTCTTTTATTGCATCGATGATCCATTCTTCATTAAGTAATGAGTTATTTAGTTTCCAGCTGTTTGCATGTTTTTTGTCTTTACTTTTGTTGTTGAGTTCTACTTTTACTGCATTGTGGTCAGATAGTATGCATGGTATTATTTCTATTTTCTTATATTTGCTGAGGCTTGCTTTGTGCCCTAGGATATGATCTATTTTGGAGAAGGTTCCATGGGCTGCTGAGAAGAATGTATATTGTGTAGAGGTTGGATGAAATGTTCTGTAGACATCTACTAGGTCCACTTGATCTATTGCATATTTTAGATCTTGGATTTCTTTATTGAGTTTTTGTTTGGATGACCTATCTATTGATGATAATGGAGTGTTAAAGTCTCCCACAACCACTGTGTTGGCGTTTATATATGCTTTAGGTCTTTCAGGGTATGTTTGATGAAATTGGGTGCGTTGACATTGGGTGCGTACAGATTGATGATTATTATTTCCTTTTGGTCTATTTCCCCTTTTATTAGTATGGAATGTCCTTCTTTATCTCATTTGATCAATGTAGGTTTGAAGTCTACTTTGTCAGAGATAAGTATTGCTACTCCTGCTTGTTTTCGGGGGCCATTGGCTTGGTAAATCTTCTTCCAGCCTTTCATCCTAAGCATATGCTTATTTCTGTCGGTGAGATGAGTCTCCTGTAAGCAACAAATTGTTGGATCTTCTTTTTTAATCCATTTTGTCAAACGGTGTCTTTTGATGGGTGAATTAAGTCCATTAACATTAAGTGTTAGTACTGATAGGTATGTGGTGATTCCTGCCATTTAGTTATCTTAGTTGTTTGAAGGTTTGATTGTGTGTACCTAACTTGATGTTACTCTCTACTGTCTTGCTTTTTCTTATCCTGTGGTTTGGTGCTGCCTGCCTTTTCATGGTTAAGTTGGGTGTCACTTTCTGTGTGCAGGATCCCTTGCAGAATCTTTTGTAATGGTGGCTTTGTGGTCACATATTGTTTTAGTTTCTGCTTATCATGGAAGACTTTTGCTCCATCTATTTTGAATGATAGCTTTGCTGGGTAGAGTATCCTGGGGTTGAAGTTATTTTCATTCAGTGCCCGAAAGATCTCACCCCACGCTCTTCTTGCTTTTAATGTTTCTGTTGAGAAGTCTGCTGTGATTTTGATGGGTTTACCTTTGTATGTTACTTGTTTTTTCTCTCTTGCAGCCTTCAATATTCTTTCCTTAGTTTCTGAACTTGTTGTTTTAATGATGATATGTCGTGGAGTAGTTCTATTTTGATCTGGTCTGTTTGGTGTCCTGGAGGCCTCTTGCATTTGTATGGGAATATCTTTCTCTAGATTTGGGAAATTTTCCGTTATTATTTTGTTGAATATATTACGCATTCCCTTCGCTTGCACCTCTTCTCCTTCTTTGATGCCCATGATTCTCAAGTTTGGTCTTTTGATGGAGTCAGTGAGTTCTTGCATTTTCTTTTCACAGGTCTTGAGTTGTTTAATTAGTAGTTCTTCAGTTTTTCCTTTAATTACCATTTCATCTTCAAGTTCTGAGATTCTGTCTTCTGTTTGTTCTATTCTGCTGGATTGGCCTTCCGTTTTGTTTTGCAGTTCTGTTTCGTTCTTTTTTCTGAGGTTTTCCATATCCTGGCTGTTTTCTTCTTTATTGTTGTCTATTTTTGTCCTGAGTTCATTTATCCATTTATTCATTGTGTTCTCTCTTTCACTTTGGTGTTTATACAGTGCTTCTATGGTTTCCTTTATTTCTTCTTTTGCTTTTTCAAATTCTCTATTTTTATTGTCTTGGAATTTCTTGAGTGTCTCCTGTACATTTTGGTTGACCCTATCCAGTATCATCTCTATAAAATTCTCATTGAGTACTTGTAGTATGTCTTCTTTTAAATTATTCTTGTGGGCTTTATTGGGTCCTTTGGCATAGTTTATCTTCATTTTGTTGGAGTCTGGCTCTGAGTTTCTGTTCTCTTCATTCCCCTCTGGTTCCTGTACTAATTTTTTGCTGTGGGGAAACTGGTTTCCTTGTTTTTTCTGTCTTCCTGTCATTGTCCTTGGTGTTGTTACTGTCCCTGTACTGTGTGTAATTAAGTATTTTCTAGCTTGTAATAATAACAATGGTAATATTGAGAATGGAAGAGTGAGCTGAGATGGAAAGCAAGAAGTTAAAGAAAAGGGGAAAACAAATATACAGACAAGAGGGAGAAAGCAGAACAAGGTATCAGACAAGAGAGTTTCAAAGGTATAAACAGGGAGTGTTAGTGTACTAATTGACAGTAAGCTGGTCCACGTCTTCCCAAGCCGTATGGGCGCCGGCCACTGGTGGCCCCGGGGGCCTCCTCTGTTCTCCGTTTAACGTGAAGTGGAGATTCTCTGCGCCGGCTGGAGATGTGGAGGAGTCAAAGTTATGCCTTTTCTCGGTGATTATGCCTGCAAAGTGTGTCTCCAGCGTCTCTCCAAGGTTTCACTATAGGAGGGTCGCTTTCTGCTTCCTACCTCTAGCCGCCATCTCGGAATTTTCCTCATGCTACCTCTTTAGTGATTCATGATGCACTTCGTCTGCTCAGAATATAGTTTCTCCTGTGGTATCTGACTCTTTGCCTTCACAGAGTCAAAGAATGGACACTTCCAATCCACCATCTGGCCTTGCCTCTGTTTGTGAGTCTTCAGAGATTTATTCATCATGACTAGAATATTTTATAATGAAGTAAAACTGTATAAAACTATTAGAGGATATCACATGTATTAAGGATAGATACTTTTTAATGAAATTTGTTTTTAGTATGTATACACACATATATATGGATTCACATACATGTATGCATATTCATATTTGTGTATATAGGTTATCCATGGTCATACCATGATGTAAAATTTATTTCTTACTGTATATCATGCTTCTCCTTCCTGTTCCCCTAAAATACTTGTTCTAGTAGATAAATAGTATATTCAAGACTTCAAGTCTAATAAAGAATAAAACTGGGATGTAATTATAAATAATAAAATTATCAGTGCATCAATAAAACATTGTCATAAGTAAATCTGAGTGATGTATTATAAAGAAACCTTAACTATGTAGCAAAGGTTTATGTTCTATAGGAAGGCTAAATGCCATAAGCATTGTTTAATTCACAGATATTAAATATACTTACCAAAATAGCTAGATTATAGTCTAGGAAGACATACAAGTACTAAATATAAATTTGTTACAAACAGTATGAAATTATGTGTTATACAAACAATGTATAACATACAATCTGAGGTGTACAATGTGAATATATAGTTCTTTCCAGTACAGTTTAGATTAAATACAATTTCAGCCAAAATCACAACAGCTTTATTACTGGGATTCATCAAAATGACTCCAAAATTGGAAATGCCAAAGGTTAACTTTATGAACAATGAAGAGGACAAAAAACTAAGGGGCAGGGAACCCTTTAGAGCAGGATGTAATTCTGATACAAGTAAGAAACAGAGAACAATGGATGAGCATAGAAAAAGTACTTGCTTGAACTCTTTACTAAAAGCCAACTGGATACACAAAGACTTAAAAATAAAAATGTTGAAAACTCATTAGCAGTATAGAACAAATTATTTCATTTCTTATACTATAGTAAATTAAGATGGCTTGAAGAACTATTGAATACTTTTAAAAAATCAAGGTGTCAAAACGCTAGAAGCTATTAAAATTAGCTTTTTATGAGATGGTCTTACTATGTAGCTAGCTCAGGCTGGCCTCAAACTCAGCAGTCCTTCTGCCTCTGTCTCCCAAGTGCTGCAATTTTAGGTGTGTACCGCCATGCCCAGCTAAAAGTGTCCCTATAGGAATGGATATTCAGACTTAGACATGTACAAATTAAACATTTAGGTTTAATTTTTAAAAAATAGTTTCAACAGAAGTTTGTAAATTCTGTTGCTTAGCATATTTTAATGTGTTTTTCCATATATAACTATTCTATTCTATTTTTGAATGTCAGGTAGATTTTTTTTCTTTTGTTCTAAAATGTTTTTGCCCCAATCATCTGTATCATCTCATCTCTGAAATATAAATTGAAAATAAGGGTTTCTATATCTGTTTTAAAATCCTCTCAAATATAGCTTGAATGGTTAGATTTTAAATCCCATAGGCTAACATTGCTCAAAAATTGTTCTTAGTGCACATACTTGAAAGTGCGCAATGTAATTGTTCGTCCATATATCATTTAATTAAAAAAAATCTCTTGAAAACTCTTTTTCTTCTGCTGCTGCCTTCCCTAGGATGCCTCTTGTGATTGTGTTGTAGCATATCTGAACACAAGGCAGCTTTGTTGACATCACTGATGATGCTTGTCAGCAGGGATTGGTCAATGCTGCCTGATTTTGTTGTTAATTACTCAAGTATCCATGTCCATTGCAGCTGCTCTGGAACTCATAGGAAGACCCCAGTTTTTGCAAACTCATGGAAGAACCACCTGGGTAAGATGGAGTTAGCAGGTTTTTCAACAAGTTAATGTGTGGAAGAGTTATAATATTAGGCCAAAAGTTCACCTTCAAAAGGAAAGTGGTTGGATGAAAGTCTTCCTGTTTAATAAAATGATAAGGGCTGGGGATGTGGTTCAGTTGTAGAGCTCTTGCCTAGCATGAACAAGGTCCTGGGTTCAATCCCCAGCACTGCAAATCAATAAATCAGTCATTTTCGGTTAAAATGGTAATGACTTTGTTAGCATTCTGATTGCATGTAGAATTCAAATATTCCTTACTAAATGACATAGATGTTGCTGACACTCAAGTGTAAAGCAGCCAAGGATACTGGACCAGCAGTTAACTATGAATTGCTTATGCTTTATTCAGATGGTGTGTTTTTTGAATTATTTTTCTTCAGTGTATTTATTGAATATATTTATGCAGAATGCTCAGAACCAGTATCCATCACTGCTCAATAAATGTTAGCTCCTTTGTATATGTAATGTGAAGCATGAAAATTGCATCCATGAAGGTTTTCATCGTTAATTTTTTTTTTTTTGTGGTACTGGGGCTTGAACTCAGGGCCTTCTCCTTGAGCCACTCCACCAGTCCAATTTTTTGTGATAGGTTTTCGAGATAGGGTCTCATGAACTCTTTGCCTGGGCTGGCTTTGAACTGTGACCCTCCTGATCTCTGCCTCCTGAGTAGCTAGGATTACAGGCATGAGCCACAGGCATCAGTATTTAAAATGAAATTTGTCCCTTTTATGATCATGTTTTAAAATATTTCTTGGTTTTTGCTTGGACGCTTTTATCTTTGTCATAGAGTATACTATTGAAGTTATTTGGGGAGGGGTGATTTCATTAAGTTCGATATTATATTGGTATTCTTTAATAGTTCTTGTGCTTTGATGCAAATAAAAACCTTTTCCTCTTTGATCTCCTAAATCTAAATTGCTATACAGATAGAAGGCAAGATTTTTTTTTGTCTGACACATTACAATAACAAACATTGGTAATTCCTTGTTGTGTTGGGCTGTCTTATACAATTATTTAGGTTTTCTTTTTTTAAACTAGGCCACATAGACAATATTTTAGCCTCCTTGGGCAAGAGTTAAAATTGAAGCTATTGTGTGGATGTTTATAAAATATTTCAGGGCTGGAGTGTGACTTATGTGGTGAAGTGCCGGCCTAGCAAATGCAAGGTATTGAGTTCAAACCCCAGTGCCACACACACATGCACAAAAATTAAGATTTCATATGCAGTCACTTAATAATGTGAAAATTAGTTTTAGCTTGTGAACTGTAATAAAAAGGCAGCTGGCTAAACTTATCCTGCAGACCATAGTTTGTTAACCTCTCATCAATAGCATGGTTGATTTAATGAAATCAGTGAAAAAAAGCTTAGACATTCATATTATCATTATTTTTGTTATAGGAATTATTTTAGCATTTACCTTTTTTTTTTTTAGCATTTATATATTTTTAAATGCTTTCTGTGAGTTAGGCACTGTGCTCAATATTTTATTTGAATTATTGCAAATGTTTTCTCCCAGTCCATGGCATTTTTATTCATTCTATTAATATTTTTAAGAGCAGAAGTTCTCCTCTTAAAGTTAAATTCATCAGATATTATAATGCATCATGTTTTTATATATCTAAGAAATCTTTGCTTAACCCATGGTCAAAGATTTTCTGTAACCATTTGGAGAAGTTTTATAGTTTTAATTCTAAAATTTAGATCTACAGTCTCTTTGAGAGTTTTTATATATGATATGAATTATGGACAAAGTTTATTTTATTGCATATGTTGTTTGATTACTCTAGAATCATTTGTGGAAAAGACTTCTCTTTTTTCTTTTGTAGTTTAGTCAAAAATGCTTTTTAAAAAAGGAGAATAGAGGGAGTTAATCTGATTAAAACACAGTATATTCATAGGCCAACATTGAAAAATGAAGGACTGAATGTAAAACAGGTCCTATGAGGGGTAGGTATTAGTGGGAGGGGAAAGGGTGAATGAAGAGGGTGAAAGAGAGCAAATATGGTTGATGTACTTTATATGCTTGTATAAAAATAGATCAGTGAAACCTGTTGAAATTGTTTTGTAGGAGGGAAGTGGAATAAGGGAGAATGATGGTGAGGGTGAATCTATCTAAGGCACATTATAAGCATGTATGGAAATGTCACAGTGAAACCCTCCCTTCCCCCCATACAACTAATATATGTGAATAAAATGTTTAAAAATGCTTTAAACCATAAAGGTATGGGGCTATTTCTGGACTCTTTTCTATTCCTTTGATCTATGTTTCTTATGCCAGCACCATATTCTTATGATTACTACAGTTTCATAATAAGTTCTAAAATTAAGTAATATGACTACTCCAGTTTTGTTCTTTTCTTTTTGGCAGTGCTGGAGTTTGAACTTAGAGCCTTGTGCTTGATAGGCAGGTGATTTACTGCTTGAGTTATGTACCAGCTGTTCTTAGTTTATTTTACTTCTTGTATTTCTGTATATATTCTAGAAGCAACTTTTCTCTTTCTCCAAAAATATTCTGCTGGAATTTTGATTGGGAAGATTACAAAACTATGATTGAATTTTGAAGAGAATTGATATCTCGACAATAATGTTTTGATCCATAAATATTGAGCCTTTCAAATCATGAACAGTGGATATCTTCATTTACTTAGTTCTCTGATTTCTTTCACATGTGTGTATGTGTGTATATATATTTTACATACAGACTTTATATTTTGTTGTATTTATCCCTGTGTATTTTTCTTATATATTTTTTCCTTGCCTTTCTTTTGTTTTTTGTATTTTGATTTTTAAATGTTAGGTTTTTAAAGTCATTTTTTAGTAGTTCTTTGCCATAAAAATAGTTGATTTTTATATATTGATCTTTATCTTGTGACTTTCTTAAATTCATGTACTAGTTCTAGTAGTTTCATTGTTAGGTACTTTGGGATTTTCTATACTCAAAAATCATATCATTTAAATAGAAATATCTTATTTCTTCCTTTCTTAGTTTGTCTACTTTTTTCCCCCTCTTATTGTAGTGGTCAGTACAATACTGGTGCCTGTTTCTAGTCTTAGAGGTAAAACATTTTCACTATCAAGTATGTTAGTGGTTAGGAATGTTAGCTGAAACATATCATGTTGAAAGAGATCCCTTTTATTGCTAATTTGATAAATTTTTATGATGAATGGATAATGAATTTTATCAATAACTTTATCTGTTGATGAGATTTCTGTATCCTTCCTTTTTTTTAAAACCCGGGTTGCTGGCTGGCCTTGAACTTGTGATCCTTCTGCCCTAATCTCCCTAGTGTTGGGATTACAGTCGTGAACCACCATATGCATATGCAGTTAAGATATTTTAGTTCTTGTGGTGACTACTGAAACAGCTTTGTATTCTTAGGATCAACCCTACTTACTCATGATGTATTTTCCTGAGAATTTGATTCTCAGAAGAAAAGAAGCTTGCCTCCCTCTCTCTCTACTTTTTTTCCCTCCCTCCCTCCCTCTTGAAAGTGTAGTGTTCTGAGAATAATAGAATAATAGCTATTCAATTAGGGTATTGCCTCTCCTTTCAGGCTATAAATCTCCATTTTTTTTTCTTTTGGTGGTACTAGGCTTTGAACTCAGGGCTTTGTGCTTGTTAGGCAGTCACACTACTACTTGAACCATGCCTCCAAGCCCTTTTTGTTTTGGTTATTTCATAGATAGGGTCTTACTTTTTGCTCAGGCCAGCCTGTACTGCAATCTTCCTATTTTGTGCTTCATACAGTAGCTAGGATAACATGCCTGTGCCACTACACCAGCTTTTTTCCATTGAGATGGGTTCTCATGAACTTTTTGTCTGGGCTGGCTTCTAACCATTATCTTCCTGATCTCAACCTCCCAAATAGCTAGGATTTCAAGCATGAGCCACTGGCACCCTGTTTCATGTGAAAATCTTACTGTCTGTATGACATCGCTAATTAAAATGTAATTTATCCATTCAGTCTTCAGTGTCAAATCAGCATTTGAGTTTTTCTAAATACACACTCTTTGGCCACTTCCCTGGAGATTCTGATTCATTAAGTTTGTAGCGCAATAAATAACCTAAATGCCTACCCCTCATCCTAACATGTCCTGCCTGAATTCAGGTAATTATCCGTGGTCTGAGAGATGCAGAACAAATGTGACAAGAAGATTGTGTGGTCAATGCTATTTGAAGGTTTCTAGTTTAGTTGTTACCACAATTGTACTAACTTGACCAGGACTCAGCCCCTGTCCATCTCCCCAGCATTTTCTGCATAGGTTCATTTTTCTCGAAGTTGTCTATCTGAATCACCGAATCATTTCTTAATTGAATAAGAAATCAATGGTTTCTTATTCATAACCAGTTCAACAAGTATCAGAACTTAATATTAGCATCTCACTTTCTTTATTGTGTTTAAGGACAAAATATTTTTTTCACCTTTTCTTACTGAGGTACGTCATATATTAGATAAAGTGCTTAAAGTCTACCAGTCCTGAGCTTGAACTTTTCAAATGTATATTTGTTTAAACACAATATAGTCAAGACATGGAAAATTTCCAGTTTCATAGTAGATCCTAATGTTCTTTCCCAGTCACTAACCACCCTCTTTTCCTGAGTTAACTCCTGTTCTTCTGTCTAGCACCATAGATTAGTTTTGACTGTTTTCAGACTAAGTATATAAGTTGAGTTATGCAGTGTAGTCTCATGTATTTATATTTTTAATGATTTTTGTGGCCAGGTCTTGTTGAGTTATTTAATATCATTATTTCTGACTCTAGACTGAGAATGCATCTAAACCAGAGCAAATTCAGTTGACTTTTATATTTTGGTACTGTGGTTTGAACTCAAGGTCTCACACTTGCTAGGTAGACAATCTACTACTTGAGCCACTCCATCAACCCTTGTTTATATTGAGTATTTTCAAGATAGGGTTTGTTGAACTTTCTGCCCAGGCTGGCTGCAGACTGTGATTCTCCTGATCTCTGCATCCTGAGTAGCTAGGATTACAAGTGTGAGCTCATTTTATATTTTTCTTAGCTGAGTTCTTCAAGGAATGCCCTTATTTTTCATATTTCTTTTCCAACTTTAAAACTTTCAGTCATTCCCTGCTTTAGCCACTCAAATTGTCTGTTGTTTATTTCCACAGGTTGTTTTTGCCCTAGCTCCCCTTTCCACATTTCCTTCTATCAGTACAGAGATGAAAAGCAGGTTTCAAAATTTTTTTTTTGTTTTTTGCCATGCTAGTATTTGATCTGGTGTTGAATTTAAGTTGAAGTGAATGTCTACAGTTGTCTTAATCTTGTGCTTTTCTTCTGTTTTTTCTGACAGCATGATGGAAGTGGGTCATTACATGATGTTCAGCTATCATTGCCATCCAGTCCTGAGCCAGAAGATGGGGATCAAATATATAAGGTATGACTAGGTAGTCATGCTGAAGATTCCAAAATTCTTATTACTGAAATAATAAAGCAATAACAATTAAAATTGTAAAGGAATTAAAAAGCAAAGCTTTGTTCTCTTGGAAAATAATCAGGTTGCGCTTAACTTTTGCTACGTTGTTAAGTAAGTGATACCCTTGTGATGCTTTGAGTTTATCAGTTAGATAATAACATGTCCATCTGTTACTACTGGTGCTTACTTGTTCATAATCATGAATAAAAATTGTAATATGGTTGTCAATAAAAATTAGGATAGTGATAGGTACTTAAATAATCACAGCACTGAAGAAATATAATAAAGTGAATTTATCTTATTTTTTATGTTAAAAATATAATTATAGAATCCAATTTAGTGATTATTTAGTGAGGTTTTTTTTTAATACTTCTCTTTAGATCCATTTTTAGTTGAAAGCCCTTTTTGCAGCTATTTCTTAAGTATACAAATATTCTTTATTTAATATTTTCAAATAAAGTTATTGTTGACTTTTATATCCTCTCTGGGGTTATACTAGCTAGCGTTTGCTAGTCATCTGTAGTAACAAATAACCTCAGAACAATAGTGGCTTACAATAACAAAAGTTAATATCTCTTATGTCACACATTGGCTGTAGAGCAGCTGAAATTCTACTTCACATGTCTTCATTCTGAGAGCCAAACTGAAGGATGAGCCCCTATGGCAGCACATGCTGTTGTGCAGAAGGAAAAGAGCTTTGCTGAATCACATGTAATTCTGCTTGGATGTGGCATGTGTCACTTCCAAAGCAGATGGTATTAGCTGTGTCGAGAATCATAATTTCTTATAGAATGCTGAGTCACTTTTGGGGAGCAAGATTGTATATAAAACAGTGAAACTCAAAAGAATATAGCATACCAGTTACCATGGAGTATATAACCTTGGCTTTTCCATTTATTTCCTACCTGCCCTTGCTCAAGTTGTTTCCCATTTTTGGGCTTCCACCCCACTATTAGTATAATAATATTCTATGTCAGCAGGTTTGCAGCAGACTATTGGTTTTACTTAAAAGTTTCACATACATACCTAGTTGAAAACCAGTGACTTAAATGAAATCTGAGAATCTCTTGATTTTTTAGTCATGTGACTATCCCCTCCCCCCAAGTTGATCTTTTCCTGAAATGTTGTTAGTGAAAACACATTTTACATGTAAAGAAATTATTTCTAAAGAAAATTCTTAATATTTTTTTTGCATAGCTAACATTTTCATTGTTTTTCCGTATTCCTTTCTAGTTTGCTGTATGCTTAATGTTACATGATACATATATTATTCTATGATATTTCTTGTATCTTTTCCTTTTTCCTTTTATGCAAATCATCCCTAGATTTTTCTTCTTTATTCAAGCTAAAATGAAATAGCTCATACTGTTTTTTTTCTGTATAATACAATAGTCTTTTTGAACCTTCAACAGTTGTCTTACCTTCTCATCCAAATAGCATAATTTCAAGCAACACAAATATGATGACTTATGCCATTACGTATTTAGGCTCTAAGATCTCCACTATAGCTGCCAGTCTCTGTTCTACTCTTTTTGTGTGGGAGTGGGTGTCGGGGAGGGACTGGGGTTTGAACTCAGGGCTTTATGCTTACAAATCAGTTACTGTATCTCTTGAGCCACACCTCCATTTTGCTCTAGTTATTTTTTAGAGAAGGGTCTCAGGAACTGTTTACCAGGGCTGGCCTTGAACTGAAATCCTCCTAGTCTCAGCCTCTCAAGTAGCTAGGATTACAGGCATGAGCCATTGGTGCCCGGCCTCCAGTCTGCTCTTGTATTTATCTCCTGTTCCCTGGTGAGCTACTTCAAACATTGATCATTCTTTCAAGCCCCATATTGAACTATGTTTCTCAACCCCTATAGGTAGCCTTGTGTTTATCAAGCAAAAATACTCTATTTCCCTTTTTGCCTGCTAACCTCCGCGGACCTGTCTCATTCTCATTTACTTTGTTCCATGTACAAGGGAAAAGTGTCAGTTGTATTGTGGAAGAGTACCGTTTCTTTGTTCTTAACTATGTTCTGTTTCTGCTTAAGAATCTAACATCATCCTTCTCCTTGCTCATCTGTACTTAGTGTGCTTTATCTTCATTTTTAGATTATAAGTTTGTATATCTCACTTATGTTAAATTCAGTAAATCACATTAACTTTTTCTTGATGTTTTTAAAACCCCTTTCTGGTTGATGAAGAAACCTAGAAAAATGATAACCTGTAAGACACTTGGGGTTGTCTTTTTCTTAGAAGCTTTTGCTTTTATACTTCTGGAGTCTTTCAAACCTCTCAACATTTTCCCCTTACTTACTTTGTAGGTTTCCCTTCTTTAAATGTTAGATTTATATCTTTAGTTCAGTCCTCTTTGAACTTTTTACAATAATGGATTTATGTATGATATATGTGGATAGCATGTAAATTTTTTTCTCTCATATTTATCCACTAGACATTTCTGTACCACATGTACGTATTTCTAACATTTATTTAAAATGTACACATACTCCTCTTTGGACATATTTGTTCTCCTGTGTTATCCATCTCTTTTGGTAGAACAAGCATTTGTCATGTCACTCAAGCTAGAACTATGGATGTCCCTCTTGACCACTCCTTTGTGCCCTTCTCTCACATGGAATGAATTACCAAAATCTCCATGTTCACTTCCTTCTTCTTCATCTCTATTGGCACTCTCTTGGATCAGGCTCCTATTCTCATCTGGAGTATTACAATACTTTGATAATAATTTCTTGCCCAGTTTTGTCATTGTTGTTAAATTTTTCTTCCAACCACTTGTCAAAGAGCCATTTCTAATGCAAACCTGATAATTCCTGGCTCAGGCAGTGAGTAGTCACAGTCCTCTGTGATCTGGCCCTTGCTTACTTTTAACCAGATTACTTCCCATTATTCAACACAGCTGTTGTATGCTAGTATTACTTCATATAGTTCTCCATATGTGCTAGGCTTGTCCTAACCTCCGTATTAATGGATGATGTTTAGAATCCCTAAGACCCAAAGCCTACCATCACTGTGTCTTCAGAACCTTCTGCTTATCTTTTGGACTCCACTGGAGTCACTCATTTACTGGCATGTCTTTCTTTGCTTATCTTTATAAAGTTTAAAAATTTTAGAGCAGGGCCTGCCATATAACAAGTTCTATGTACATGTTGTTCTGATCATACTGTATTTTGATTTCATTTTCCAGCCCATTTCCTGTAATACTGGCAGAAACATTGTCCCCTTATAAAACTGTTGTAAACTTGTAAACTTTCAGATAATTCCATCTAAGTTTTATCATACCAAGTATCATTTCTTTTCCATGGCTTTCAAAAAGTAGTATAACTGAATCAAGATGTGCAAGTATTTTTATGAATTTTATACATGTAGCCATATGTTTTTCCAGAAAGCTTAATTGCTATATCTGATGTTGTAACATTTTTTCCCAATCTTATTAATCATGTTGGCTATCCTTCCTAATTTGATATCTATAAAACAATACCTCTAATACTTTAATTTATATTTCCTTGGTAAGCAAAATAGAACATTTTGTCAATTATATGCATGTTGGTGACAGCTGGCTTGTTTTTCTGTTGGGACCTGAAAATGAGTTTATATGTTTGAACAGGCTCATAATATCCTTAAGATATAAATCTCTTGTCATATTTACATTTGTTTTAATTTAATGTTAATTGTATAGATTTTTAAAGTTTTATATAATCAAATACGTTTATCAACTCTTAATGGCTTTATTTCTTACATAGCCTACGAATGTGTCCTACTAAATGTATCCATAGAATTTGTATCTTTTACATTCTGCAGTCTGTTTTTGTTGTGATTTTATTAAGTTTTAAAATTCTGAAACTCCATTCTGAAGATGATATTTTTGTATACAATCAATAGTTGATCCTACTTATGGTACACATGATAGCATTTAAGAAATCTTTCTCATTGTTTGGGATATTTGGGTAATATATTAAAACCTTTGCAAAATGTCTATTTCTGATTTCTTTTTTGTTTCCAGCATATCTGAAAGAGATGACATATTTTGCTCCATCACAGCACATAATCATTATTTGCTCACATATTTTCTTTTCCAGAAAGATGCATCATCCACATAACATAGTTTTCTTTCCTTCCTATACTATTTCATCAGTATATGGTTTTGGAAAATTGAACAGTAGTACACAAAATGGACTAATGACAGCATGATGATACTTTAGAATTTAGAAATGTAGCCAGACTGCCACTTAACTTGACTGTAGCTTTCATTTAATATTATTGGGCATGTCTTTTGATGAAGTTAGCAGACTGTTTTCCTTTTCATTTAGGCAGTGCTCCTCAGGAAAGTGGCTTGTTGTCAAAGAATCTCCTTTGTTACTCTTTAGCCATATTTATCTTTTTGCTGACTTCTGAACTAACCATGAAAATTTTCCTGTGCATTAATTAGACTGTCCTCTCTGTTCATTGTGCCCTTTGTTTCTTCTGACAGACAGCTTGTAATCTTGAAATTTTTGCTAAAGTTACCATTTTTTATGTAATTTCTTCATTCTATAGCCTATGTCCCAGTTTTCTTATATAAAGGGGATAACAGTATGTACTTTAGTCAGGATCAAATGCTTAGAAACCCCAAGCACTTAATTTCTGACAGCCAGTATGTTCTCAGTTTGTATTAACTGTTGATTCTATTGATTGCCCAATGGTTTACATGCCAGATGCCATTACACCCTGAAAACTTAGAACTTTTTAATAGAAGGTTTTCTCTTTAAGTTAAACAGTTCATTCATTACTGGTTTTTATTGATTTAGTACTTCTCAGGGTATTTTGAATGGCTCATTTTAACTTTTTTTTTAATATTTCAGAATGAAGATTTATTAAATGAAATAAAACAACTTAAAGAGGAAATAAAGAAAAAAGATGAAAAAATTCAGCTATTAGAACATCAGCTTGTAAGTATTGTAATATAGAACATAAAGTTAAAGCTTTTCAAATTTGTGCAATCTATGCTTTTTATATGATTCTGAGCAGAATTACAGTTTGACTTTTTTTTGGTATCCAAAGTTATATGATTACATAATGCTTAGCTTATATATGCTCTAATAAAAATATGTGATTTAACTTTTAGTCTCAATATGAAAGATTTAATGTGAAATTTTCTTTTGGTGGCCTTAATTTTGAGGACTTAAAATTCCCCAATTTGCATTCATTTATTAATACAGGTTCAATGTCTTTTAGATATGTTTTTAAGATTACAAGTACTGAGGACTTATTTATTTTTGCATTTCTTTCTGTGAGCAGATTGACAGTGGGTGTTTAAGCTTAGGTATCAGGTTGAAGGGGATTCTAGTAAAATGTTTTCTTCTCTATGGATGATGAGTGATCCCTCAGAGTCATATTGGAATCCTCATAATTTTATAATTTCAAATGCTAATCCCATATGAAAACAATATGTATAGCACCTTGAGTTCAACTATAATACAGTTTGTAATAATATAGAAGGCCAAGATAAAAAGAACATAAGCATAAAAGTCACAATAGTCAAAAGGAAATCTTTCTTGAAACTCAAAAAACATTTGTGTATAGCAAAGCAATTCAGCCTTATGAAATACTAATTTCATCTAGAATATAAAGGATATAATATAATCAGCTTCTGAGCCACAGAGATCAGATCATAGGGATTCAATTAATGAGTAAATAGGACAGACCAGATACTGTGATTAGAGGTTCATAGAAAAGTGATTAATCTAAATAAAGAATATTCTAATACAAATTGAGGGCCTACCAAATACAAAATTACAAAGAAGGGTGATAAAACTGAATGTGAAACCTTAAGTTTCAAAGTGAAAGATAAAAACCCAGCCACCTTACAGGGAATAAGAAAAAAAACAGTATTAAGAAATTAAGTGATTTCAATTTTTATGATACAAGTTGTAGTCTAGTACATTTCAGTAAAAAGGTAATGAACTTCACATTTTATACCTAAACTTGTTTTTATTTATATACAAAGGTAAATATACCTTTAACATTTTGAAAAATAAGCCATGTCTATAAAGATTGCTTAATATAATGCATTCTATATACTTGAGAGAAAGAAATTGAAAGTAACCAAGAATAAAGTGAAGATTAAAATGAATGAATGGTAACATGGAAATCATCTTTAAAGAAAATAAGTTTGATAAGTTTCTTAACAATTAGTTGGATTAAGATTAAAATGAAATAGAAACAAAGTTTGATAAATTTCTTAATCACTACTTGGAGAAAGTTTATTTCTCTTTTTTTATAATATAATTTATACATCATTTGGATGTTGGAATTCGTAAATCTTTAATTTTTCTGAATGTAAATTTTTAATTAAAGTTTTAAGTTGCTATTTATTTTTGAAAATATTTAGATTAAATTTCATACGTTTGAGGAAAGAGATAAGGAGTGTGCCTAAGGAAGTCAGAAGTATTGAATTTCTTAATTCTACAAGTGGGTGCCCTAAGTTATTCTTTATTTTAGCATACTTAAATCATAATAATGTTTGTGACATACTTTAGGTTGGAATAATATATCTTATAAAAGATTAAAAAGTAAAGATGTATAAAGTAGAAAAATAGCAAAGAAAATCTAAAAACAGCAAAACAAAGGTAACAGAAACTAGACCAAATATGGTAGTAAATATAAAGGGTCTTAAGGAGTTTCATTGAGTTTTTAAAAGAAAAATCTGACAAATTTATATAAATTTTGGTAAAGAATATGATTCATTAAGGCCAAACATAGAATATCTCACCCCAAAAATAATATTTAGAAAGATTTCAGAAGTATGTAAGAGAATCCCAAAGAAAGAAAAAAATACAAAATAATTGAAAGCATTAATCATTAGCATTATATACCTAAGATTCTTTATATTTGGTACATTTTCTCTTTCTCCCTTCCTTGCCTGAAAATATAAAGTGCTGAATTCATGTTTCATGTGCAGTGTGCTAATATACAATTAGATTCCAGTGCTCTTGAGAATGTAACAGAAAAGTATAGAGGTTTGTCTATTCAAACTTGATTTTATAATGCCAAGAATACATGTGTATTTTCACTTTTGTATGCTAGTTAAATTATAGTTAATTCAGATATATTTGCTCATTGAATTCTCAGAATAATCTTGTGAACTTTCTAGGGTAGAATTTTCTTTATGGAGACATGAAAGTGAAACTCAGGTTAAGTAGTTTAGCAATAATCATTTGAAAACCATGACAAATCCTGACTTTGAAACTTAATAGCCATGTTCTCTTAGGAAAATTCTGTAATCTCTTGTAAGCCTCTTCTGTAAGTGGAGATAATAATATACTAACCATGTAGGCTTGTGATAATTAAATGAACCATGAATGTAAACTACCTAATGCCTGGTCCAATGGGTGTGTAATAATTAGTAATTTTTATTAGGTGACTTGTCCCAGACTATCCAGAATTAATTAAAGCTTGCCTTATGATGTTTTAAGTTCCAAATAAAAGCTCCTAACTAAAAGTTACTTAAAAAAATAAGAGCAGGTGTGATGGTGCATGACCGTAATCCTAGTGCTTGGGAAGTGGAGATAGGAGGATTGTGAATTCAGGGCCAACCTGGGCTACATAGCGAGGCTGTGTCTCAAAAAAACAAAACAAAGTAAAACAGAACAGAACGTTTCTAAGCTCAAATAATAAGAAAGTGTATAGATTCTGTCGATTTCAATGGTTACTTATTAGTCATTTGGTAATGGATGAAGTGTAGCTTGGCTCTTCTGGAATGTTATTGGCTGCCCCTTCATGATTGTGAGATGTCTGCTATCGTCCTTTGTGGCACTCTCACACATTAATATCCAATTTTGGGTAAAGACCTGTTTTCTCTAACATACCTATTTTTATTTATTTTATTGTTTTATTAGCATATAATAGTTGTACAGTGGATACATTGTGTTATTTACATATGTGCTTACAGTACATCTTAGATTTACCGCTTCCATCATTCTCCCCTGCCCCCATTCTTAGAACAATTTCAACAGGTTTCATTATTTTCATATATACAAAATACATCTACCATATTCATCCTCATTCACCCTTTCCTTATACCCTCCCCCTCCCACTGGTACCCACCTTCAGAAAAGACCTGTTTTACATTCCTCTCTTTCATTTTTTAAAAAAGTGTATGTTGATAATGCAAGGGAGTTTCTAACATACCTATTTTTAAAATCAGCACTTTCTCAGAAATACCCCAGACTCTTCTTGTATTTTACTGGCTAGATTTGGGTTACTTGTCCTGTTGCAAGCATAGAGGAATGAGATTAAGTAGTTTGGTTCATACTTACCAAGATCTGGCTCCTTTGGGCAAGAGAGAGGAGAGGATACCTTTCCCTGAATAAGGGAACATACAGAAGGCGAGTATCTGCTCACAGTAAAAATGTGTCAGCAATAAAGAAAGCAGACAAAGAGGAGATAACTTGGATGATCGTTTTCTGTTTGTTGAATTGTCACTAAAAACCAGGCTTGCCAACTTCATATGTTAGCACATAGACCACAGAAAGGAAGTTATTTCTGAAATTGCTGTAAGTCAGGATTGAATAAGTAATGTGCTTAACATACCTCCCAGATATGCTAAAGGTTAAGTCCTATTAAGTGAATTCCACAAGACTCTTAAGTATACTTGCTTATAAAGTGAATTTTGTTTCAATGACTATCCCATTTCTTGGGAATGGGAAATATATGTGAATAGAGATTTTTGTTTTTAATTATTTTGTATAAGGAAATTGGAATGATCTGGTTGCAATTAAAATTTGTTTAATATTGGTAAAGACTTAAAGTAGAAACATAATTTTAACTTGATACAGTAATCTAGAATTTGTTACATTTTCCTATAAGAAAATATACTTAATTTCAGTGGAATTGTTTAACAATTTGGTTATGATCCAGGTTCACACCAAAGGGAAATTCTCATTATCATCTTTTCATTCTTGGTATGAATTTGTTGATTATATGAGAGAACCGAGTTTACACAATAGGTACATGGTGTCATATAATGAGTGTGCTTTGAATGGATTGTGGGTAGAGAATTTATTTGTAATTTAGATAGTCAGATGGATCTTGTCATGAGGCAGAGACTCTTCAAAATATTTCACTACAATATTCAACATATCATTAAATGGGCTTTATAGCAGTGCATATATGAACAGACAACCTGATCTGTAGATAGACTACTGGTATTTGATATCCAATTGTCCCATCAAAAATGCATTTAAGAAATTGTGATTGTAGAACCAAAATAGTGTAGAGAAGTAATGTAAGTTTTACGTTATATTCTTTGTGCTACATATTGCTGCATATACTCTACATTAATACTGTGTATATTTATATACATAAAGTCATATGTAGTATGTTTGTGGACAACTCAAGAGATTCCCCAGGTCAATTTGAATCATTTGAAATTCTAGATTTACTGGCTTCCTGTTGAAGCCAGACCCAGAATAATATGGTAGACAACTGAATAGATCTTAATGTTTCTTGTAGACACTTTCATCATAAAAGTGGGCAGAACTTTGTTGCAGTGTGTGACATTTTATTGTTTGGGTTTTGTACCCCTTTGTATGTATGTGCAGAATTAAACTAAAATTTTAAATCTGTGGGTTTTTTCAGGCAACCCGATGTGACTGTCATCAAAAATCTAAAGAGGAAAAACGCACATATGCTGATAAGTACACTCAAACTCCCTGGAGAAGAATTCCTGTAAGTAACAAGTTCTTAACTCCTGTCCTTTCATTTGCTATTTTGATGTATTATTTTGCTGTTTTTACTCTAGTTACTAATATTTGAATCTGCCATGGCTAATTTTTTTCTTAGGTAAGTCGTTTTTTTATGTCTCTTTAGTGTTTGTGTGCTTTCTAAAGCTTCTCTTATATGTTCTATATAAGCGAATGTGCATTTAATAGCTTTTCCATTCTGCACATTGTAGCTCATTTTGAGTGTGTACTCTCTTCTCATTGCATGTTTTTATAAGACTAGTATTTTATGTGCCCTAAAAAAAAATAACAACCATAAGTCCAACATGCAGTCATCACCTTTAGTAGCATATACACTTTGAAGACATATAATCTAGCATATTGTTTTATTGAAGTTTCCAAATGTGTTTTGCTATTATAATTACTCACAGAATGTTGAAAGTATTTGGAAGTGTTAATACATGAAGATATAGTAGTGATAGTAAAGGTGGTGTTTTAGGCAGAGTTAGAGGATGATTTCTTCTAAACAGTAGAAAGTAACCATCTGTTCTTTGTTGTTTTTTCAAAAATGTTATATCTCAAAACGTATTTAAAACAAAAATAACTGACCGTCATTCAATATGAGTTACTCGGAACTTACTTCAGGATGTCACCATGTGCTTGTCAGTCATCATTACCCTATTGTGTGGGAGAGAATGCCTGATAAGCCAGCTTTGAAGCTCCTTTTGTTTTATACTTAGCAGCGGACTCCTTGTAACAGAACTGTAATCAATAATTAATTAATAATTAATGTAATCAATAATTCAGCTTATAAAACCTAACTGTTGACCTTTAAAGTTTTTAAGATAGTTATTTTATTTCTTTTCACCTAATATGTAATTATTTTTGTGAGCTCTGCATTAGGTATGATGGTAGAAAGGAAGGAATTGGGGACTAGGTATAACCTTCAAAAGGCACAGCTGCCACAATAGCACCACCAGCTTGGGACCAAGTGCTAGTGGGAGACATTTAGTCTTCAAATCGTAACACCATACAAATCCATTAGTAGTAAAATTCCTGAAAGAAAAGTATTTGGTTAAAAAAAAACCCCATAGTTTCAGTAAAAAAGTAAGATCTCCCACAAAATGTTAGGTTCAATCCAATGTTGGTAGCAAAAAAACCAAAAAACAAAAAAACCCAAAAAACAATCTACTGACAAATGTAAATCTTTTCCTCAATAGAATAAAATTCAATGCCTCTTCTTAAAGGAATGAACAAAAAAAAAGAATGCTAAGAATAATTTATGAAATGACAGTCACAAAAAATGGTTAAAAGAAGAACTCTAAGGTCACTTTTCCCTTCCCTGTTCCTTTTTTATTGAAAGGTAACAATATATAGTGAATAGAAAGTAAAAAGGCAAATAATTTAAGAAAAATTTGTATTACTCAAATCATACTAACGATGGACAACCATATTACAAACATGGTCTTCCAGAATTTTTTGGTAATTCGTGTTAATAGGCATGTGCAGATCTGTCAAATACATGTGGATGGAATTATGTTCCTGTACATGCTGTATTTTAAACTGCCTAAGTGGTGGTAGTGATTGCTACTCTTACTATTCTGTTTGATTTCTTGTTAAGCCAAGACTGGAGAAATGCATTACCTTAAATCAATTAAGAATAAATTCTTGAAATATATTCCCACAATTTTTTCTCTTTTCTGAAAGATTTATATAGATTTACACTGCTGCAAATAGAAGTATCATCAGAAAGTGGTTTGATAGGCATGTTAGACTCTATGATGCAAGTATTTTATATGGTTATGTTATAGGAGCCTATAATGTTTCCCTGTACAAAAGGGCAGGTAGTAGCTGCTGCTCTGATGGGACAGGTGACACCTTGGCCAGGAGCCCCACTTGAAGCATCACACCATCTTTTCTGATGGTACTAGAAGGGCACTTTTAACTATTTCTGTGATTGCCATTTTTTGTTCTGCAGTGTTATTTAAAAAATTCTGACTTTTTTCCTACTGGCCTGAGAACCATTTTGTGCCATTTTCTATAGAAATCCAACCTCTTCTTTTGTGAATTGGCTGTATAGTTTGATTCTCAGGAATCTGGAAATGTCTTTCAGACTGTAGTAACATTTATTTTTTATGTTACACATACCTTTAGTCCTGGAGCTATACTAATAAAGGAAACAGTTTTGTGTGTTATTTGTGATACTGAAATCAGCCAAGAAACAGTACTTAAATCACCTGCTGGGTGCTCCTTAGGGTATGACCACTACAGGGAGCTGCCAAAGACATGTTGTAGGCATGTCTTAGAGTACTTAAGTGTAAGTATTCAAGAATAGCATTTCCAGTATTGAGGACCTGTACGAATTGTATCTTACCTGTTGGAATGAAGGGCATGTGAGTCTGTCTTCTGCTTACAGTGGTATAAAATACACTAAGCTGTGAATCCTATGAAGGCAACTACAGTAAGACTAGTTCTAGAATTGAGAATGAAAGGCTACTCTAGAGCTATGCTGTCCCATAGAACTTTCTGTGTTGTCTAGTGTGGTAGCCACTAGCTACATGAGACTGCACTTGAAAATGTGACTAGTGTGCCTGAATAAGACTTTTGAATTTTATTTAGTTGTATTAATTTAAATGTAAATAGCCATATACTGCATTTTTAACAAAGTAGCTTTAGAGCTAACAATGTCTACTTGGACAAATATGAGAAATGTGTTTAGGGCAGTAAGTAGATGGCAAGTCAGTAAAGGCAGTTTTCAGAAGAAATGAAACAAGATTAAAAAGGTAAAATTCAGATTTAGGTAAAGGAAAAGAGGTAAGAATTAGCTGTAGGAGCAGAAGATGGTAACTTCAAAGGAGATGGAGCAAGGCCTTTTCCCTGATCTGAGAGAAAAAAAAATTCAGATAAAATGGTGAGAAGGATAACTTGAATAATAGCAGCATGGGAGGTGCCTAATCATTCACACACAAATTGTTGGAAGGACTAGGAGTACTGCTGGATAGTAGTGATTTGTAAGAAATCAAGACTTATTTTAAATACGCAAACTGGTAAAACTTTTTAAAGATAGTCTTTGCTGATCCATGCACAAGCATACACTTAAGTAAATTATAAATTAAGTGTAAATTATAAATTTTCTTGACATATGCATACTGTTAGTCATTTGTTTGAACATTGTAAGTTAGGGAAGCCAAAATATTAGGAAAAAAAGTTTCCGAGTGCACACTATAAAATCCTTTATTATGCATTTTCTTGACTCTCTCATCTGAGAGCGCAAGGGGAAGTTCAAAGGATCTACATGGCCTGTCACATAACGACGTGACCTGCATTACTGTGAAAAATTGAATGAGGATTGAGCAGACTATTAAGTCAGTATCAGAGTAAAAAGATGCCTACCAATGAAATACACAGCAAAGAAGCAAAGAAAGATGGTCTTGTATACATTTCAAATGCTTTTTGGAATTAGTTTCTAGTACTAAGTCAAAGATTAGTCTGTATCATTGCATATATCCTCCCTCCTCCCATTGGTACCAGCCCCCAGACAGTCCCTGTTTTTCCTTACTATCCTCCATACAAAAACCATATTAAATGCTTATAATTACCAAAGGAGAAATTTTTACTGACTTCCTATTACCAATCATTTTATTAGCAAGGAGCCCATCTCTCTTTTATATTTCTTGCCTTGGAGGTAGACTGACAGATACTAAGTGAAAGGAACAAGGGAGCCCAAAGATTTGTCTTATGAGTAGTCCTAAATCCTTTTTCTTTTAGATAATATGTTTTCCTGATTTAGAAATAAGCATTATTAGTTTTTATGTGGGAAAAATGTCCTTATTTTAATCTTAGATATGCTGCCACCCGCCAGTTTGGAAAATTGTAGTACTGTCATTCATCTGGGTGGATGTATTCATATATATTTATAGGTATATTTGGAGTTGATGTACTCAAAGGGAATTAAGGGACTTAATTCTTTGCCAAGATCTTTGTGTATATTCACGGTTACATTTGAAATTTGCCAATAAAAGTACTTCATGAGAAAAATATGTATACATTGATGATGTGGTCACACAATTATTTTAAATTATGTAGTTAGTATTAGACATTGGGTACTGAATGTATAACCTGTGTCAATTAACTTTATAAAAGTTGGCAGGAACTACCTATGCTGCTGAAACATTACGTTCTGACCTGCACATTTTATGATAGCACAACAGGAATTATGTATGCTTTTTATACTAGTTTTTAAAAATCAGTAGTATGCACATTTCATAGTTATATCTGAAACTAATAACTGGAAAATAGAATTGTTTTTCAAGACTAGGAACAAATTAAATATGGATCTTACAGCAATTGATTTTTCAGTTCATAAATTTAAGATAATTTAAATTTATAGTCTAAAATACTAAGTTCATAAATTTAAGGTTATCTAAATTTTTATCCTTCCAATTGAAACTATTTCAGAACTATAGAAGGCATTTCTGAAACTTTGTTTAATGTATGCATCAAAAGAAGCAGGATTTGTCTTTACTTCATTGGAAAAAGAACTGCACCAGAGTTTTCTACTACTTAGGACCATTTCACTTGTGAAATGTAGTTTAATTTGCTTACTTATTTGTTGAAGTATAGGCAAGACAGACAGAAATTTTACTCTTAGCATTTAATGCTAAGAGGTCATAAAAGTTGCTCTTATTTAATATGTTGTAACAGTGATAATTTATTCATCCTCTGTGGGAACATTGACTTTTTAGATAATTATGAAACAACTCTAAAGATGCATTAGGAAAATACATTTTCTAAATGTCAAAAGAAATCACTATTTCGGGTGCTTGTTTAATAATAGTACTAAATTTTTTCCCCTAGGGATGGCCTCTGCAGTGTTTTATGCTCAGATGGTTCCTTTAAAAACTTATATTAGACTGGGCATGGTGGCTCATTCCTGTAATCCCAGCTACTCAGGATGCTGAAATAGGGAGGATTGCAGTTCTAGGCTAGCTTCACAAAAAGTTGGTGAGACTCCCATCTCAATCAGTAAGCTGGGTGTGGTGGCACATGCCTGTCATCGTAGCTGTGCAGGAGGTGTAAATGAGAAGGATTGTAGTCTAGACTGACCCAGGCAAAAAGGGCTAGGGACATGGCTCAAGCGGCAAAGCCCCTGTCTAGGAAGCACGAGGCCCTGAGTTGAAGCCCCAGTTACAACAAACGAAACAAAAAAGTTATAGTAGGACTGGGGATATAGCATACTAGTTAAGCACTTGTCTAGTATGCACAAAACCCTGTATTTAAATAAACAAATCTAATATTTCTACAGCAGAAGATATCATTTCTCTTACCAAGTCCCATAATTTCTAAACAAGTTTAGCTGTCCTGAATAGTTTTTTTTTGGAGGGGAAGGATGTCAGTGTCCTTCAGCCAGAATCCATAAAGACACTAAACAAACTGCGTGCATTGCTTACTTGCAGTATGCTTTCTCTTGGTGTTTTGCATGGTGTATCTTTTTCATTTGTTACCTTTATTGTTTTATGTAAAATTTCTTGTAGTCTAATATAGTTTAGTTACTGTATTTCAACTCTTTATATTTAATATAATTACTGGTATTTTAGGGTTTAGGTCTACTTTTTCTTTTCTGTTTCATTTTTTGCTTTTCTGTGTGTTGTACCTTTTTTTCTCAGAATTCCATTTTGATTTATATGTAGTATTTTGATTATATGTCTGTACACATTTTACTTATTACATTAGGCATTGCATTATATATGGATAAACCATATGTAATCTACGTATAGAATCCTTTTCCTGTAAGTTCCATTTCCTCTCCCATTTAATCATATCTTAAATATTTTGTATACATATTTTAAGAACTACGCAAGACAGTGTCACAGCCAGGCAGTGGTGGGAGGGCCAGGTACTCTTTTCTGATAAGAGGAGCTGAAGCCACAAGTTTTTCTGTGGCATTAGGAATGTTATTATGTACAAATGTTCTCTGTTGCCAGGCCGCCTGTTTCCTGATCTGTTTCTTTGTTTGCATTCATTGGCATTCTCTATCACCCAATTTAGGATACATTAGGCAAAAAGAAAGGCCAGTAACTCCTTATGTTTTTCTTCAGGTCCCAGGGTCTCTAATTGGTCTCTACCTTTCAGAGCTTTGTGTTTGGTTTTTATAGAAGGGGTTTTTAGTATACTTAGCAGCAGGAAAATGGAAGAAGTATGTCTTTGGAATTCTTCCTCTGTGAAATGTTGATCAGGGTATTTTGTTTCCAGTCCATGTAAATCACTTGACAAGAAACTATAGCTGACACCAAGAAAAGAAAGGTGTTATTCTCTGTGTGGTTATATTTAATAGAAATTTTTAAAATAGTCAAATCAACTTAATGCAAAGTAGAAGAAAATTCTGTCAAAGAGGAATTATAACAGCTCTAAGTATAAAATAAGAGTGATCATAATTTAGCTAAGATCAGAAAAAGCTATTAGAGGAAGCATTTGATATGGGCTATCGAGGCTGGATAGGATTTTGAAAAGATGGGTAGGGAAGTGGAGAAAGACATTTTAGGGGACAAATAAATGAATAACTTTCTTTGCCTTTTTGTGCATAAGCTCAGGTGGCACACAACTGTCTGGTCAGCTAATAGATGTGTGCCCATTAGTGGTAGCATGCTGTGCTGTTTATATGTTTATTTTACAAAGTCATCTCTCCTTTCTCGTACTCTGGCCTATCTAGGAGGGGATAATTTGTTGGCCTTGGGAAAATAAAGGTGGTGTCATTGTTTTTAATTTCTTAGGTGATTGTGATGTGTATTCAGGGCTGACAGAAAAAAGTTTTATCTCTAGTAAACATACTAACTTAAATTCAGTTTAAATTGTTAAAAGTTATTTAGAGTCTGATGTGTGCTGAGAGATGTTAGGCTAGAGAATGGGGAACATTTATTAATTTTTAAAACTCCTGCCAAGTCATAGGTAGTGACAGATAAATTTTATGAATTAACAATTTAGCAGTAAAGACAATTTAATACAGAGTTGGTGGTTTTAAATGCTGTGTAAGTAGAGTTATAAAATTGAATATAATAATGAGTGAACAGAAGTAAAAGCGAGATGGTTTTTACAGCTGAACCATTTCAACCCTTGCATTTGATAAAGTAGAAACCGAGGCTCAGAGATTAGTGACTTTCTTAAGGTTAAAGGGCCTGTGAAAGATCCAAGGAAACTCATAGGTCTCTGAATTTTGTTTTGTATTATCTCCTCAAACCCTCTGAGGGAACTTACTTCTTTGATGAAACTACAAATGCTTTTCTAGCATATCTCGAAGTCCCCATCTGAAAGTTTCTGTTTCTAGTGCAGTACGTAGAAGCTTGATTCTGGTAAAACTCTGGGAGGATTTGATTTGAGCACTTCTTTTGTGTGAGGTCTTTGACAGCAAAATAGACTTTTAACAGGTAGCATCTGTGGAGAGCATATAGGGCCAATGCCAGTTAAATGTTTTCTAATCTATATTTGCAGGCATCCATGGCTAAATTACTGAAGGAAGTATAATTTCAAGAGACAAGATCCATATTTAATAAAATGTTCTGAAGATCCTTAATTCTATTTAGCTTCTTAAAGCTGGTTTTCCCTTTTATTTGCATAGCAAATGGATCTTGTTTTGTTTTTATTTTATAATGAGTGATGTATCTTACTCTTGAATTTAAAGAAATATGTGATTATATCTAATGGATCCAAGGAATGTTGATACAGAGGTGGAGGTTTTCTTTTCCTCTGCTGGAGATTGAACCCAGGGCCTTCAGCTTGTTAAGCAAGCACTATACCATTTCATCTATGTCTTCAGCACTGGAAAAATGTTTTTATTCAAAATAATGTTAATGAAATCTATAAACACTAATAAGCTATATTAGTAAATTTCTAATACATTGTTTCAGCTTCAGATTAATTAGTCTGAAAAATTATGCATACTTTCTCTTTCAAATTTAACAAGATACGATGATGATGATTTATAGGCATGTTTTTCTTGATGAGATTTTAAAAGTATTTTGACAGTTTTATTTGAGGATATCTTTGTATCTGTGAGGAGGTTGGGTATAGTAGAGACATGAGACCCGATCTGGTACCATTTGTGTGAAATTGAACAGTTGACATTAGGTGTATTCTAATTCCGATAGCTACCCTTAAAGTAAGTCATGCTAAGAAGCTACAAATTACTCAGATTAAGAAGTATGCCCATGTAACCTGTGGCCTGCATGTCACATTACCTTGATTCTTTTTAATGTTCTGTTAGTTCTGCTAACTTCAACTGATATTCTTTATTTTCACTTTTTTAAGTTATAGATTTTCAGAAAATTAAGTTTTTGTGTGGTAATTTTTTCATTGCCTGATTCTTAATGCATTTTCTGTAATACCTAAAGTCTATCTCCCCTTCTAAGTTCCTTCCTTTACTGCAAAAAAGACTAGAGAATCTGCAACTTTCAAGAAATATATGATGATGAATGTAATATATACTGGAAAGATGATTATTTCTTGTATGCTAACTATAAATATTTAGAGGAAAATAATTTTTTTCTTTAAAATATTTGAAAATAGGTTTGGATTATGATATATTGTTAGTAATTTGAGCTGCCTATATTTTAAAAGTGAAATCTGTCTTCTCATTAACACTATTGCTATGTTATTTAAAAATGAAAAACAAGAACAAAGTATGACTTTGGTTTCTCTATTTTTTTGGTTCCCTTTTTATTATACCTCACTACCCCATCTCTCTCTGCACAGGGTGGGTATTCTGCTCCCTCCTTCTCTCCTTGGCAGGGCTCCTTCCAAGGGATCCCACGGACTGTTCCACCGCACCGCAGACAGAGTGAGTCTGTGTCTCTCACTCCTATCCCGCTCTGGCTTCCAGTTCATGGTATTTCCCTTCTGCATGACCTGTCCCTTCCCAGTACCTCCTTTTCCAGTTCTGAATGATCTGCAGGCTTGTGCTAAATGAGCACTCCCTGTAGTTTCCTCTTTTAACACTTCCTTTGACTGCATGTAAACAGACCTCTTATTTGTGACCTCATGAAAGCTCTCCCAGGTTAATTTCATTCTAATGCTGTTTTTACTTATTGCTAGTGACCCTACACCCACTGACATGCATCTGTCTTTAAATGCATTTTGTTTTTAAGACCTTGAGATATGTGAGTAGAATTATTACTATCTAATTATTTTAAAAATGTGTACAGTATCCACAACAATTTGATGGACAGATGCATACTGTTTAGGGAGCAAGCTTCCTAGACCATTGCACATTTCTTTAAACATTTCCTAATCAAAGGCTTTGTTTGTATTTCACTGTCATCTAAAAGACCTTTTCAATTGTTTTTTCAAGGTTTTTAAAAAAATAACTAATATATCATTGTAATTTGTCAGCTGCTTTACACAGCACAGAAGAAATGGCTTTTAAATATGCATGGTATACTAACATTTCTAATGACTCAGTCATTGTTCAACCTTATGATTTTTATTTACATTAGGTTTTCTTTCCAAAACAGTGTTTATTGTTTTGTATTATGTGCTTAAGTATATGGTAAGTTGATTATATTTTATGTTTTTTGAAAAGTCACCCAAAAAAAGCTAATTTAATGAAAAGAATGTAAATATAGTCAGAGTCATTTTTACACCTTTTCCATGAAGTTATCCTGATTTGTGATTCATATTAATTTTTTAATTAATTATCTTAGTGATTATGGGAAGTATCAAAGGTCCACAAGGGAAATTTTAAGTAACTAGAAATGTGATTTATTTAAACAAAAACTTTATTGCTTGAGTTAGTCAGGATTATAAGGTGTCAACCTGAATTCCAGATAAGACATGAAGTTTACTTTTTAGCTTCTCCTTCCCTTGTGTAATTTTTTATAGCAAGCTTATTCATTTAGTGGAAGAAATGAGAAAGCAATAATCTACCACTAGCTTTTTAAAACTTTTTTTACTTCTTGTCTTCAAACAAATTGCATCCTTTTCTCCTATTTAAAGAATCCTAGCACATAAAAGATAATACAAATTGCTAGTGAAGTGATCTGAAATTTCAAAGGGCAGTTCCAACAAATGACAATCTATTTTTAGGTGTGTAGCCAGTAACTAGCATAGTTCCACAGATTTGCCTCAGACTAACCCACCTATTTTTGCACTTAATGAAGCCCCTTTTTAACACCTATCCCAGGATTCCATGTTTTTCCTTTCCCTCAGCTAGCTGGAATATGGAATTGAAGTTGAGGGTTAATTAGCCTGTGTTGCAAGTAAGGAGTTATAAGTTTATTTTTTAAAAAAACATGTCTCTCAGAAACATCCATTTCACTAGTTTCTTAACTCGTATAGTTTCAGAATTTTCTTGTCCTTTCCTTGAGTTATTGGCCATCTGTTTTCAGGTGCTCCTTCCTGAGGTGTTCAGAGCTATCTTTCATTTTTAACTTTGAGTAGCACTTTGCTATAGTATCGCTGTCAAGCTCTGTCTCTTACTTTTCTAGATCAAACCTCTTCTCTACATCTCCAGATTAGCAAGAAGACTTTTAGTCTTCAGAGTTTAAATAGATGGATGCCACTTGGGGATGTCAAGAAAGTTCTCATGGCCTGCACAGTTGGAGAGAACAGCCCTGAGATTTGATCCTCAGTACTTACAGGGCCCTGTTTGCAGAAAGTAGTGCCCTTAAGACCTTTCAGTCCTTTCTGACAGCTTTACTGAACTTGAGAGCTTCCTTTGGAGGAGAAACATGTTTTCAACTACTACACTAGTTTGGATTCACCCTAAGAACAACTGAAGCAATTTAGTTATGGTTTTTGTTTGTTTTTGGTGATAAAATATAGAGGAGAAGCATATGGAACCACAGGAGGAAATCCACTGATTGTCTAGGGAATTATGGAATAGATCTTCCTTTTCCTGCATTAATCTTATATTCAAGGAGATAACGTATGTCTCTACCTTTAGTCAATATGTGGTTCCTAGTGCTCATGTTTAAAGAAGTTAGTTGTGTTAGTAATGGAAGATAGTTGGGGATTTCTCCTTCATTATAATCTCTTTCATTAAAAACTTCTTTCTGATGCTCTCTTGAACACTGGCTTGAGTACGCTGCATTTATCCTCTAAATGCAGAGGCCAGGTAGCCTGGTTTATGAGTCTTCTGACGGGACAGTCTGCTTTTGTTTTTGTTTACTTTTAAGTTGTAGAGTAGTAGGCCTTCCGGTATGAAAAGGTAGGCAATACTAAATATGCAGAATGAAATGATTAATGCTCATATGGAATATTACATCTGGTCACTCTGGAAAACTTCACTGGCCAGGAATGTTCTGAATTTAAGAGAGTAACTCTAGGAAGGGGAGATAAATGAAGTTCCTGGTTTTTAAGTTTTTTTTTTCTTTTCTTACTCTGGAGGTTTTGACATATTTCTTTTCTCGAGTTTGTTAATATTTTTTCCATGATACTTATTTTCTGGTTTCAAATAAAATTTTCTGGATTAACAAGAAATAATCTACATTTAGACAGAGGTCTTTCCTGCTGTCAGTGGGAACTTCAGCTCTTGTCCACATTCATTTAACTGGCATTGGTTTAGCCTTTCTACTCTAAGTTTCCAACGTATAGAATTAGGAATGATAAATGACCTACTTATAGTAGGAAAATTTAATAAACCAATTGCTTTTGGCAAGTAGAAAGCCGTAATGGTAATGACAAATAGTAATCTCTTCTCTTCCCCTCTTTCCTTTTCCTTCTTTCCTTCCTGAGCTCTTTCTTTGTAGCCTAAGATGGCTACAAACTTACTATGTAGCCCAGGCTGGCCTTCTACCTCAGCCGCCTGAGTGCTGGGAGTACAGGGATGTATCACACACAAAGCTTAATAACACCTGTTTGTTATCATGAATAACTAGTCTTTAAAACTTACTCTTTGGTACCTCGTTACAAAGAATTTTTTTCTAGGTACAATAATTTAGATGGAAAGGGAAAATGGTTTTAAAACAACAAAAAATGCCAGGCATGGTCCCAGCTATTTGAGAGACAAAGATCAGGAGTATCATGGCTCTTGACTAGCCTGGCAAAAAATTAGTGAGACCTCATCTCAACCAACAAGCTGGATGTGGTGCTTCAAGAATGCCCAGGTATGTGGGAGGCATAAGTAGGAGGATCCTGGTCTGAGGCAAGTCCTGGACAAAAAAGTATAAGACCCTATCTGAAAAATAGCTAAAAGGGCTTAGGAGCTGGTACTTTTATCACTTGAGTGATAAAAGTACCAGGACCTGAGTACAAATCTCAGTTCTACCAAAAAACCCCTCCACATAAATCATGATATGTGTGTCTTCATAGCCTGGCAGTTTCTTGATGTTGTGTTGCCTGATTTCTAAATTTATGTTCTAATAATAATTGTATTCACCAGAATTATATTAAAATCATGGACTTATATTGTCTTGTTTTCTCCTCCTCTTATTACCTTTAGGGGTATTTCATTTTACAACATAATCCAGTCTATATTTATTGAATGCAAGCGTTTAAATCCAGTAAACATGTGTTTGTATTTTGAAATTCAGATAAAAGATTCATGAAACTTTCTCTTAGGACTTACATTTTTCTCATTTTCTTCTGTATTCTCCTTAATTTTTAAAAAATGTTGCTTGCAATTAGAAAAGCAATAGTGTATTTTGCCCTATAAGTCTATGCATACAGGTTTTAATGCACCAACTTTAAGAAGGCTAAGAAGCTTAGATAACTTAGTATGCCTAATTTATATTATATCTATCTATCTAGTAAGATTTTTTTTGCAGAAATAGTAACTTTAAGTGGTTCATCCTAAGTAGAAAGCCTGTGCCAGGAAAAATCTTTTACTGCTGGTAAATAGAGTAGCTGAAGTAGCTAATGAGCCCTGTGCAAGATCCAGGTGATCCTCAATTCAAGCAAATAATGATCTTCTTTAATTCTCACTTATCATTGGCCCATTTGTCTTCCACTACACTTTCTTGTGTTCTTTCAGTCCTTTGGCTCAAGAATTGTTCTGCAACCCTTTGGATAATAATTACTTAAAAATTGTATGCTAACAAATTATTCACATAGAAAACTGTTATGTATGGTCTTTAAAATTTTGCCATATAGTTAAGAAAGGAGAAGAGACCAGTATTAATTGACTACTTATAATGGTTTTTAATGTTAAGTACTTTTTTAGGCATTTTACTTAAATCATCCTCAGTACATCATAGTGTCATTGCTCGTATCATCCTAATTTTATAAGAAAAATGCAGATAACTCAGAATGGAGTAGTAAGTTGCTCAGGGTAAGTAGGCAAACCAGAATTAAATTCTACTGTAAGTCCAGAGCCTGAATCTTTACATATTTAGTGTAGACATGATATTTTCTTTAAAATTTACATTTTTATGGGTATAATTCAATATAGTGGCTTATTTCAGAGGAATTAAGAGAATGGAAACATTAGGAATTATTTTCTTCTAGTCTTTTATAAAGTTAGAATGTTATGATTTGTTTCACATAGTTTCATTATATAAACACTTTTCATGTAGTAAATGGTTTGAAATCACTGTTTTATGGTGGATGATAATGTATTATCATGTGGACATACTATAACTTAACCTTTTCCTGTTGTTTGACATTGATGTTGTTTATAGTTAGAGATAATATTGCAATGAAGTTTATCCTTTGTAAAATCAATGTCAACATCTTTTCTTAGGTAGATTCCTAGAAGGATATTATCTAATCAAAGGGTTTATACTTTCTAGGGGCCCTTAATGTGTATTGTTCAATGATCAAGCATGATAATAAGGTATAAATTTACATGGCTCTGTAAACAATTGTTTACTCATGCTGGAGTCAACATTATTGACTCCAGCATGTGACTATAATCAATTTTATATCACAGTATAGATTTGGCCTTAGTGCTTTAATGATAAATTAGCTCTGGGAGTGACTTTTCATAAAAATAAAATATTTTTAAATGAAATGGACACTAGGATAGATTGGTAGAAACTAAACTAATGCAGTTTTATAGTAAGCTACTTTTTAATTTAAATATGATAATAGAATGTGACACTGTACATTTTTGCAGTTCATTTTCAAATGCTATTCAGCATAGTCATTGGTCAATTCACTAGAAATGTGCACCTAACACATGGTCCAAGTAGGCCTTCCCATAAACACAGGCATGAGTTAGTTCTCAGTATCTGCAATTATGGGAGATGCAGCAATTAGTGTTTTCTGAGTAAAGTTTATTACAGTCTGCTATCCAGACTGTAGGATTGTTTCCTTAGCCAGTATTTGCTGCTGTGCCATATTAACTTGCAGTGCCCTACTCTAGATAAATAGACCATACATGTTGAGTAGACCAATAGAATTGTACTATGATATTCTTTGTGTTTGCTTCCACATCTGAGTAATTCTGCATGCTGTATCTTTAAGATACAGACCCATGAAATTAATCATGTCATTCTGACTGTGCCTCTGTAGTAAGTAAGTCTCAATCAGTTTGATAATTTTAAAAACCAGTTAACTGGTCATCAATTTACAAAAGCTATTGAAGTCCTCATTTCTGAGTTTTTAAATAAATAACTTACTTATCAATCAGGTGTCCTCCTAAGTTTTCTGAGATTTAGAGGCATCATTCTGAAGTTTAGTGGAATAAGAGCATTCTCAGTTTCCACAGAACATTAGAAATTGTGATTGGCTTCTTGTGAACTCCAGAGCAAAGGTCTTTGAATCTAGTTATACTAGGGAACTGGTTAAATCTTCCATCTCCATAGTGATGTGTAAAGCCCTGTGTATGAACTTATATCATTCTTAAGTTGATTTACCTTTACCTTTAGTTGTCTTTGAAATATTGAAGTTTTGTCTGTAATGTTCAAGAAGTTCTAAAGTTATTTTTAAAGTAATTTCTACTTTCTTCATTAGGGATTACATGAGACCAAACCTTTTTAGGTCTTTGGAGTGTCAATATTAAGTTGTGTCAAAATTCTTTTCAATATTTTGTTTGGTAAGATCCAAGTGATTGCTTTGTGTGAGAAATTTTGTGTGTACTTTTCTATGGGCATGAGCATTTGTACTAATTTGCAAACCACATTAGCAAGAGAGTAAAAATCTGTTAAAATATGTTTTCATCATATACAACTGCATAAGGGAAAAATAATAATTAATGCCTAGGAAAACACAACAGCAGCAAAGCAAATAATCTTGGCCACTACCCAGTCATGGCAATCCTTGGTGTCGTCTGTGGTCTCTGATGCCATTGTCCTGTCTTTTTCTTGTCTCTGCTCTCCCATTGTGCCACTGGCAAGGAGTTGAGAAGTTAGTCCATTACTTCTCTGACAAAGCGTGGTACAGTACAATTTCAGATTTTTTCCTACCATAATCACTTTTTGTTTTTGTTTCTCTTCTTCCAGTTTGCATGATGCATGTCAGAGCGTGCATGAGATTACAGGCATGTTACAGATGGCTCCATTTTCATCTTTCCTTTTAACTTTTAAAGTGTATTTAATAAGCCATTGCGTTCCCCAGAAAATAATTCTAGGTAATTCTTGTGTGTGTTATGCAGTAACATTTTTACACTTTAGAACGTTTCTTGATTTCTGCTTTACATACCATGACATATTTTTATTCAGTCAGGACTTTACATTTTGGCCATTATCATTTTGCTAGTAATTCTAGAACGAGAATGCTGATTAAAAACTGGCATGGCTGCTTTTCCTTAGGCTAATGCTAAAGAGGTTTGAGGTGGTATGAGACAGTAAAGATGAAGTGTTTTTTCAATGTTCAGTGTTTCCTCCATTGCGTCACTGTGGAACCACCTCTTTCCAGAAATACTACTCCACAGTGTGGCTTGATGTCTTAAAAGTAGATAAAATCAGTTAAGAAGGAGCAGGGCATCCAGGATAATTCTAGTAACTGAATGATAGTGTTGAATCTGTCTGTGGAGTTTTACAATACAGTAAGACTTAAAATAATCATCTGGTTACATTACATATGATGAAAACCTGTGAATTCAGAAACTACCTAAGTAACACAGAATAATAAAGTTTTAATGCTATGTTTTAAATTATGTCAGTTTGAAGTCTGCCTTTGCCATTTGCTAAAGTATGTGGCATTTTGACATGTTACTTTTAACTTCTTTAAACCTCAGTGGACTCATTTACAAAAAGTTACCTTCCACAATACCTTCACTCTACAGTCTCAGGGGAATTAGTGATCATGCATGCAAACTAAAGAGTTTGGGCGTCTGCTATTGGAAAGAAAGAAAAAAACTCATCTCTCAGAGCCTGGAATATGATATTTCCTAGGTATGTAATGTGGCAGGCATTGTAGTAAGCAATTGCATACATATTATTTATTATTTATAATAATTCTATGAGGTAGAGATACTAGTATTAACCTCATTTTATAAATCATGAAATTCATTTCAGGGCAGTGAGATCATTTGCCCAGTATCTCACCAAGAGTAAAGGGGTAGATCCAAGACTCAAAGTCAGAGCAGTCTGACTCCAAAAGCTGTGATCCTATACTGTGTCAGACTAGCTCTAAACTTTAAAGTATCTTGCACATCCTCACTCTAGTTCTTATTTCCAGGAAGGCAAGGAAAGGAATCTTGATTTCTGTCATATAAGATATGGCTGCTATTAATTTAAAACATTTAAATATAACTGACAGTATGGAACTTTGCATTTGAAATGTAGAAACCTCATTCTATAGCAACTAATTTATTATTGTGTTGCTAAAGAACTTGTTTTCTCTTAAAGACCCAGTTGTAAAATAGCTGTATTTTAATTTTTTTATACCTCTATATTAATGCGCATAAGGTGACATGTACTAAGCACTTACTATAAGTTAATGACACCTGTGCTAAATGTTTCACTTATGTAATCATATTTAATCCCTAGTCTTCAAGTAAAAAACAAAAGAAACATTTGATGACTAAGCTTGTAGATCATTAGGAGAGGTACTTGTGTTCAAATTAACGTATAATTAATCTTTCCTGTTATCCTTCTAAATATGGATTATTAAGTTAACACTAAACCTGTTGGAGAAAACAGTATTTTCCTTTTATTGGGTTCCTTTTTTTTTTTTTTTGCCATCCTGGGGTTTGAACTCAGGGCCTGGTGCTTGCTTAGCAAGTGCTCTACCACTTGAACCATGCCCCCAACTCTTTTTTGCTTTAGTTTGTTTTTCAGATTGGGTCCTGGGCTTTTGCCCAGGCCTGGCCTCAGACCATGATCAACCTACTTCCTCTTCCTGCATAGCTGGGATTACAAGAATGCACTGTGATTCTGACTCTCACTTTTAATTGGTTTTTATTTAATCATTAATATTCCATTATTGACCTAAAAGGAAAGTATCACTTTGGTAATTTGTGGCCAAAAGAAGCCATTTTTGAATATATAAGTAATAGTCCCCCAATACTAATTTTTGTAGCAAGTATTTATTTAAAGCCCATTAAGTGCCAAATAATAGGAATATCAACTACAACAAAAATGATAAAGCATGGACATGCATGTAAGCAGCTCATGGCCTCTGGTTACTTTGTAAGCAATGCTGAGTAGGCATTTCAGATTATCAGTAAAGATGACTGTCAACCCTTTGCACAACACACCAGTAGTGCCTGTTGCTGGTATTTGACCTTGGCACATATCTCTGGGGCTGGCATTACATGTTGAAGCTTTAGCAACAACCCCCTTTTTATGTTGCGAGGACAGAGTGCTTAAAACTCCACTCATTTGTGAGTATAGGGAAGATGGTGGAGTCCCCTTGTGGTGGGGGTATTCTTCTGGGTCTTGTAGGCTGCTGAGACTGTGACATGTATTAATTGGTAGGCAACTTCCTCAGAGACCACCTCTGAACACAGGGAAGTACCTCAAATATCCCATCTCAAATCTTTTTCAATATCCCCAGTTTTTCTGCCAATATCCTGATTTTACAGTGTTACAGATTGTCACTTGACCTGTTGACAGTAACTTACTACCTGGCTCTAGGCTGTTTTGATACAGTTTCCTCCCTTTTAGTTATGTTTCTGATTCCAAAGCGATGATTCTAAAATATACATTGCATTTAAAACTTTTGCTTAACATTCATCAGTAGCTCTCATCATCTACATCAGCCTGACATGAGTTCCTTTTGGAGCTGGCCTTGCCTTTCTCCCCTCCGGCAGTGTTCTCTGTACAGTCTGACAATTTGAAATGATCAGAGCACTCCATGCCCTTTTGCCTCTCTGGCTGCATGTACTGGCCTGCTACACAGTTTGTTTATGTGGCAAACTCTTACTCACCCTTTGCGAACATTTAGCACAGAGGAACTGTGAACTCTGCTTAAGCAGAGGAACAAGGTTGTTTTCAGCTCCAGGCTCATAACAGACATTTAAGAAATGAGTAAAAAATAATATGATAATAAAAAAGATGAATAGCCTTCTATGTTCCTTTCTCTGTTATTATTATTCATGAGAATATGGAATTTTTATATTTAAATTCACTCTAAAGATGTGTAAAAGACTTTTTAATGGCCATAGAAGCGGTAGTGGATGATGCAAAATATATTGTTAACATCTTACCTTTATGTGAGTGTTTAGAATTTGGGGAAATCGTAGTGTAAATAATAAGCTATCAAAACACATCTGTTTTGTTTGCTAGTAGATAGGCGTAGCTTGTTACTCAATTTGTCAGCAAGTAATTAGTGACAGTTCAGTCCTTTGTGGTAACCTTTTTCACATCGTTTTCCATGTGTTAGAAGCAAGTTGCCTACTTGGTCCCTCAGATTATAGTCATTTCTTACTCTTCTTGAAAGAGGCTTTTTTCTTCACAATAGAGGAATTAATTTCCCAAACTATAATTTTCAAATAAATGATAAAACATGATATTTACTTGCAGATAGGGAAATTATATCTACTACTAAAATTAATTTTTAATAAAATTATACAACTACATTATTTAGCCTTGAAATCACTCATTTATTCACTGTAATTACTGATAATCTAGACTATTATTTGTATAACTGTTCAGTTTAATTCCTCTCAGTTAAAAGATTGAACATGTTATTCTTAAAACCTAGTCATTCTCCAGTTCTTAGTATTTGAAAGGAGCCTCATCACATTTAATAGAAGCAGCATATCTTTCTGACATTTATCACTAGGTCACAGTGAACCCTTTCTGGAGGTTTGCTTGTCCTATAATCAGTTTATTAGTTAATTAGGAAGTCACACCTTTTAATGCTTCACATGATACCACATATTTATACCTTTTTGTCCCTAGTGGCAATAGGTATATTACAACAAAGTCATTTTTTGTCACTGATTTTTCAAGTCTTAAAGTGCTTTAACTTGGAATAAGAATACTTTACTGTGTTAAAAGGTAAAAGGAGTTGAAACTGGAATGCAAGTCCTTGTGTAGCCAGCCTGTTTAATGCTGCCCCTTCTCCTTGTTTCTCCCCACCACCTCTGGTAGATTTTGATTTCCTTAATATGGCCCTTCTCTATTTTCCCACAAATCTTTCCAAGGTTTGTGATCAGTTTTGCGTTGTCATTTTTTTTCTGGGGAACTCCAAAGAGACTTTATTGAATTAATTAGTATTGATTTTATTTTATTATCTTGCACATTATTCACCTCTGTGGTAATCTATTGTGACGAAGCCCAGTGTCTTTAAAGTCTGGGATATTTAGCTTGAGTTAAAAACTGACTTGGCTCATTTATTTTAAACATTATGCCATAAAATTTAATGTAAACTAAATATACAGATTAATTCTGAATAGACATAGTCTTGACCATCAGGCTGGATATCCTTCTAGAGTCACGAAGAGCCTATTCTCAGACATTTCCAACCATGCCACAATCTATGCCTAAACCTAGGGCAGCCACTTTTGTGCTGGTCAAAGGAGTGAAAGAACACAAATGATACAGTAAAATGGGTCTTCCCCTTCTGTTGGAGACATTATCTCTAGACATTAGAGACAAACCTACACAGTAGGTTTAGCAAAAAAACAGTGGATTAGCAAAAAAGTTATTAGTGCAAAATGATCCTTTAAAATTCACATTTCAAAGCTCTTTTCCAAACTCTTTGACATTTTAGCCTGTATTATTTAATAGAAAGTGTGCATGAAAGAGAGAAAGAGAATGATTGTCAATTGTAGCAGCTCAACTCTGTATCAGGAAAGGCCCCATATATTGTAACTACTTGGGCCACTGAATAGCTTTAAGATTCAGATTCTTTTAACTAAATGCCAAAAAGTAGTGGAAATCACATGTTTCCTCTGATTTTTGTAGAAGGTAACCACACAGTGAGCTGTAGAGAAATACATGTGAGACACATTGGCCTTAAGAACCTTGCTATTGTGGGACTTTGTGCTTTAGTTCTAGGTCCAGGCAGTTTTGGATTTGTGTTGCTCTCAGCTGTCACTCAAAAGTTGATGGGGAGGCAGTGTTAGGGATTGAACCCCAGCAGTACTAGGCATTGTATATACTAGTGAAGCACTGCAGTACAAATCTACACCCCCATCATTTTTAATTTTACTAAATGAATGCTCACTGTGTCAGCCATAACGATAATGAGCCAGAACAAATAAACTTTGAAAACATTTTATTCTGGACTTTTTAACAAGTATATTAGAAGTAGGCTAGGATTAGTTAAGTGTATTGACCTATTTTTGCTCAAGTCATTAATTAGCATTTCACAAAAACTGACAATAAGATCTTCATTCTAAACCTTGTTTATCTGCTGGTGATTCTAGTTCTTGACAGAGGTACAATACTTGATAATGTAGTACACAGCTCATATAAAGAACTCTACAGTGGGTGATATTCTGAAGGTTACCATTAAATCTGAGTGCTACTTGTGGAGATTAAAGCAAAGTGCTATGGAAATTATCCTCTCAGGTGTTCCTGTAGATAAAGTTGTAAATACTTAATGAATCTATTAAGGCAGGAATTTCTCTTTGTACAATGAATCAGTACTTAAGGTTTTCCTTTCCCCTGTTTAATTTTGGATCTTGTTTAATGTTCACTGCCTGTATCATTTTTTGTTTGCATTATCACTTTTATATCTGTGTCATGAATTTGCTTGAATTGCAATTCATTTTTTACTTCTAATAAAACTCACATACTTCAGTATTAAAGCATAGTAAGTACCAACACAGCCTAATTACAACTTAGCTTACATTAAATCTGGGTGCATTTTTAAGATAGATTGTTAATACTGTTTTTAATTTTAACAGCCTCAAGTACTACAGCCTTCCAGCAGCCTTCCCAGATCCACAGACCACACCCAGGGAAAACTAACAAGGCCACAACATATCGAGGCCCACAGTGAATGTGCAGTCCAGGTTATGCATAAGGGTGGTTCACATTCAGATGGAAGCTTTACACATGGCTTGCAACAAGAAAGTAACTATGGTTTAGAAGACCGGCCTTTTTCCTCAAGCCCACAGTTCAAGATGGATGTGGTGAAGAGTACACCTTCTGAAATGAACTTGAACATGACCGTAAATGCTCAAGAGCCTTATCACTTGGCAAAGAATCAAATTAGTGAGATGCAGTTTATACCTGCTTCTCTTCAGACACCTCCCCAGTCAAGTACAGTAGATCAGCCTAAGAGAGTTGGAAGAGAGCAGTCTTCACTGGTGGGCTACCCATCGCAGCCCAAGTCCTTGCATTTTTTAAAGCCATCTATCTTGAGTTCTTTGGTACCTCCTCCAGATTCTGAATCATCTCCAAGTAGGACTCCCACTTGTAAGAAATCACCAATAATCACACCATGTAATTCAGCAAAACTTCAACCAACATCTAGTCAAACAAATCTTGCAAATAATCTGAATCTGAAAGCATCTAAGCTCCGCCCCCCTTCCAGCTCTTTCAAACAAAAACAAATAAGCAGCCCCGGACTAGAGCCTCAAAACTTCCAGGCCAAGACAAACATTCCAAGGCCACTAACACGGCAAAAAGAAATCGTGCAGAATCCAAATGGCAATTTGCATTCTGGGGATTGTTTGGCCTCTAATCGATGTTCTCGTCTTCCTAAGCCAAAGATACATTAAGTGTATAGCCATCACCTGCCAATTTGTTTTTTTTTTTTTAAAAACCAACCTGTTCTGTAATAGCTTTATGTGCAGTTTGCCATCATGTTGGAGGTTCCATCGAAAGCCTGCAAATCTTAAAATTAAAATGTGGAAGCTTCTATTAAGTTTGGCTCTTCTATTTTACACCTTGGTTGAAGTATATACTATTTAAGTATCCTTGTCTCAGGTAAACACAGAAGTTTGCTTTCCCCATCTCAGAGGCCCAGCATGGTCTCTGCTCATGCTGTCCCTTCTGCACATCAGAAGAATCACCATGTTTCCCTTAGCAGGCAAGAAGTGTGCTTTGCTGACCGAGTTCTTCTGTGGTCTGTGTTAACTGTGATTATCAGAACTCCCCCCCACCCCCCGGCTTATTCCTCCTGTGAATATGGCTACTATTTTAACTAAAGATATGATAATGGAAGATGGTACTCTTTAAGCAGAGTTCTGGCCAGTGTTTTGTATATTGAAAAGGTCTATGCAAAAGCTTTGTGGTGAATAAAGATCAGGCTTTGAGTGGGAAGTCCATGTAAGTTTTATTTCTCCTTGCTTAGGATCTGCAAGCTAGTCTTACTGTTTATTCATTTTCCAGACAGATTCCCTAGGCTGACAGTATTATTATATATGAACCAGTTATTTGCTTTCTTTGATATCTTGTTTCTCTCATACAAACATACCATTTGTGCTTGTACTGGGTAAATTTGGAGAGCTTGAGGTACACCTTGAAACCTGTGCCTAAGGTGTATCCATTTGTAACCTATGTTGGTGCTAGAGTCTTACTGGCAATTCAGTTTTGAACGATATAGGGTTATGGATCCATCATAGCTGCTTTAAGGTTCTGCAGCATATATTTTAAATTGTCTTTATTGTAATATTTATATTTATTGACTTTCTGCTAATATAAGACCAGAATAATGGACTTGAAATATTTGCACAAAAATTTGATGGTACATAAGTATCCTATGCATAGGGATTTAAAGCTTATTTTCTGTAACAAAATAAGTTAGAATTGAGAAAATTATAAATTTAAGTAAGACTATCCTGACAAAGTTAGAATTCATAATAGTTTTGCTTTTCTGAATTTCCTAGGTTTCTCTTTTCTGTTGATACATATTTGAATGACAGTTTCTTAAAAAGTAGATTTGGCAAGAAAAAGAATTGTAGATGGGAAATTGAATTTAATTAAAAGGTATTTCAAAGGGAATATGCTTATTTATTTTAATATGCTATGGAAGGTAGCTGTGGAACCTCCAAGCAACCATGTGCAAAAACCCAATCATGCTGCAGGCCATTGTCAGACAGTTCAGTAAATTTGCTTTCTGTTCTCCCAAATCATGTCATCTTTAGGCTGGTCATTCCCAGCTGATTTAATTGGAATTAATATTTTCAGACAGAGTTGATTAGCTGACCAAAAATATGTCAAAAGGAGTTGTGGGCAAAGAGTAGTCACTCAAATTTCTAGAAATTCCTTTAAATAATGTACACTGATGAAATTGTCCCTTTATAGAGAAACCCAGGTGCTTTAGCAGGAATAGGTTTTTGCTATCATTTTGTTGCAGTTTTTCCTTACGCATCAGAACCATTCAAGTAAATTTGATGTTCAGTGACACAAACCTTTCTTGGATTTGATAACAGGTGAGCAGCACAAATCTAGTCATATTCTCACACCATTGCACTTCTGCCAGAGAAGCACTGGAGTTCAGAAAATCCTTCATATAGTACCAATATTGTTAACATACAGTCACCACACATATCAGCAAAGCTCTTCTTTCTTCATGGAAGTGAGCCAGAATGACTGTAGCTGTATGTGGGTGCAGGTAGATGGTCTTTGATTTTGAAGAAGAAAGCTGATCTCTTATGTTGTAAATAGGATGCTATCCTACTTTATTTCCTTAAAGTAAAACATACTAATGAATTAGTAAACTTTGATTTACTTGGAGTTGGTAGAGATCCTTCTGACATATTAAGTTGGCCTTATCCTTAGGGGAAAAGTTTAAAATTTTTAATTTATTCTTAATCCCCTACTGTGATAGAAGTGTCTCTATTTTCAATCATGTAAAAATGTTGACGCCATGAATTTGTTTATTCTAATCTTTTTCCCCACTATGAATCTGCAGAAATTTTAGCCCATCAGTTCAGATTCTCTGTACCTTTATGATCCTTAATCTTGGCAGAAGATTAGGTCAATATAATTTAGAAGCATAATATACTTAAGAGAAAAATATCTGTGATGTTTGTATAAATAACATAAGTATTTGCCTGCAGTTTTCTTTAAAAGATGTAAGAATATCTTTCTTGTCTGCTCTGTAGTAAATGTTAAGTCAGAAATGGAAGTGAGGATGTAGCTCTCCTGCATGACCAGAGATCACCCTCTCAGATTTGGCCTGATCTGCTTATTGCTTCTGTATATCAACTCTGTGCTAGGTCCCCCTCCACAGAAACTTAGATCACTCATTCTCTTAGTTCTTGTGGTTGAAGCATATGAATTTTAAGTCCTGCAGAAGTTTTATGAGGGTTAAGTTTCACAATTGTGGGAGAAAATTAAGAGTGTGCAGACATATATTTGACATATATTAATGGGATACATACTGATATTTTTAAAAGAAAGTTTGGCCTAAGGAGTTTATTAGTTTAGGTACAGGTTTTTTAAGGCATTAAACAAAGGATCATAGAGTTACATCATTTAGAATGTTTCTAATAACAGACCATCTAGCATTTTTCTTTTGGAGTCTCATTTTCATTTGTGCAATATTTTCAGGCATATAGAAAACTGTTCATTGTATAGATATTAAGGAGCTTAATATTTTAACAAGTAAAAATCTGAATATGAAAGAAATTGCCAGATTTGCACTTTAAATGAGCTTAATTGCTTGGAGTTGTGCCTGAAATATCAAAATGCCTCCTCTTTGATGTAGTTTTGTTTAGTGAAATGAATTTCTCTGTAATTGTTGCTGTTTGAAGATATCAGTACAGCCTTTCACAGAATTATATTCCTAGCATGTTACTTTTCCCATTAAAGCACTAAGTTTTCTTTGAATGTTTCATTGTCCCCTTAAGTATTTTAGTCAAAGAATCAGGAGAATGTGACCCCTATAACTGTCACTTCCAAAGGTTCCTGTGGCATGGGTGGTGCTCCAGACACAGAGGTATACTCTTGGTTCCCAGCAGTAGCCTCTTGGGCTCCAGGGCACTGGGGATGTACTTTCGCCGGGCTTGTATGGAAATGCAGTGAGACTGCAGCACTGTTTCAGTTCCCTCTCTGTCTTACACAGTAGTTCTCATGTTAACTGAGTTTGGGGTCATTATGTTTGCATGCTTATGCACACATTTGAAAATTAATTATAACTGTAGTACAGATTTTTCCTCGGGATAATGGCCTTCCTATTTTTTTTAATTCCATTGCTTGAATTCTGTTTTCTGTTGGTCTTTTCACATGTCCCTTTACATTTCCTGCTGCAGCAATTTGAGAGAATATATTAGGATAAATGATTATGACAGTGAACGCCAGTCTACAATTATGTTATTAATTAAAGATATATGTCTTAACCTTATTAGAGAAAATCTACTCACATTTCATTTTGATAAAGCATTGCCATAGTAAGGTAATTATGGCTTTGAGAATTTAAAATCTCTAAGCCATGACTTCTGCGTCATGACTAAAAACAAATATCTGCAGTATTGTTTTCCCCATTGATTTTAATACCAGTTCAGAGTAAATACTGTATATTAGAATTTGCCTGTAAAATGGATTATAAAAACTGATGTAAAGTCTCTTGAAAATGTTGGCATAGTAAATAAAAATAAACTTCATAATTATGAAAATTTTCTGGTCCTTTTCCACTTTTACTTCCACAGTTTACATTTCTTCTGGTATCTTTTCTCCATGAAGATACAAGATAATGTTCATTTGGTTGATTTTTTCAAACTCTTGATGCTTTGTTTTTCATACTGCCCTGTACACACACACACACACACACACATGGCACATCCATCACGAACCCTGATAATTGAGTAGGAATTGAGCCATATTTGCTTGTGTCTTCACAGATTCTCAGTCTAGTACTTGTAATATAGCTGTCTCTTAGGAAAATATTGGACAATGGATAGGGAATATTTGAAGCATCTTAATTAGAATGTGTTGTCATTTTAATTTTTGTTGTTTTAAAACATACATGGTACATTCCATTTACAAAATGCCTTGAAGCAAGAAAGTTAATAAAATCTCACTTAATTTGGGGGAACAAAAGGAATGGGGGAATTTACAGTTTTTGTTTTCCAATTTAATCAGATGTAATAAGGTATCGTGTGATATTAGTGATAACATGTTACTAATCCAAAGTGGTTATATATATATATGCCAGAAAAAGAGTAGGGGATATTTTTATTGGCAGAAAATTTGATAATGGCTTTTGCCACCTCTTAAAACACTTTTGTTGGCTTTAAGGCCATCTGAGTAACTGCCAAGTACTTTCTTAAAATGAGTCAAAAATTTCCCTTTGTTCTGTCAAACAGTTATTTTAGTTTCTTCACTTATGCTATTGAATTCATATTTTCCATTCTGAAAATCTTTTTTTCCCCCACAGACAATGAAGCAAGAGTTAACAGTTCTGACTTCTTTCTCTGTTGATTAGGTTTGTGTTGTGTTGGTGAGATGTCTGTATGTGCCAGTTGTTGTGCTTGGTGTTGCATACACATAGGGAATGAGGATGGGGTTCTGCCTGGGAAGCCTGTGGACTGCAGGTGGTTTTAGCATCATGTCATCCACTTCAGGAACGGCCCTTCCCTATCCATCATTTGCCTTTAAAATGACAGAAAAGCTCCTTTTCACTGACTTCACATCCAGCTTCATTTCGTTTTTGGATTTAATTCTCATGCACTGTTCTCTTTGTTCCTGGGTTTTGTTTTGTTTTTTCCTGCCACATGTCCCTTTAAAAACCTGGCCATTTTTAGTGCGATTTTATTCAAGAATTCCTCTTTAACCATGTAGGACATTATTAAATATTCTGCTTTGGGTTCCTAGAATTTAACTTTCAGTCTCCTGTCTATTCTACTTTCCATTTTATAACATAAGTTGCTATTTTCTGAATCTACTTTTGACATTCAGGCTTTCTTTCCTTCTACCCCTATCCCTACTGTTATTTAGGCAAAATCCAGGTACTTTGAAAAACCTGCTGTATTTGCCATGGGGTCTCTGAAGAGACTTAGGTCATTCCAAAGAGCCTTTTCCTCATCCATGAATCTCTTATATACCACAAAGCAACACTCCACTTAGCATCTGTTCTGAGATACACACACACACACACACACACACACACAGAGAGAGAGAGAGAGAGAGAGAGAGAGAGAGAGAGAGAGAGAGAGATTGATTGTCATGGGCATTTTTCTGATTTCTCAGCCATAAACATGGTATTGCTGTTTTCCAGATTCTCAAATGATTCATTTAATCCTCACATGCATTCATTCTCACGGGTGTCTTGAGTACAAATAATGCTTCTTTGGTAATATTTTCAGAGACTACACAATGTTTTCAAATGTCAACATGCTAAAGTAAAAGATAACTGCATTTCTTTCATTCCCCACAAGAAACATTGTTGAAATGCTTGCTGTGTGCATTTTGCGTGTGGGTCCTGTGGTAGATGAGTGACAGCAATGGACGAGATCACAATCCAGCATCACAGATGTATCCCAAACGGAGCCCCATGATGGCAGGTAGACAGTACAAAGGTGCTTGGGACTACAGGTGAACTCACTTCCAGAACCAATTCTTCTTCAGAAAAATGTGCATTTGCATTGGGATAAAAAAATTACAGTTAAGCAAAAATTAGGTCATCACATTACAGTATGTTCACCCATCTGAGACCTTCACAAGCACATGATCACAATATTTCTGAGTTTTCTACATTTCTGTGACAAATTTTAGCTGAGGTTTTACACTTACATAACAAATTAAAGGTAGGTCAAGTGCAAATGTGAATTGCAATGAGAAAGTAATAGAATCTAATGATTAATTATTAATACAGGTTATTTCTTAAATTTTCTTCCAGACTAATGGTGAGATAACAAATGTACAGGCTTTCTAAAATCCTGGCTGTCAGTGACTGCCTCAGGCAGACTCAAAAGATCCAAGACTAGGCAGAGCTCAGGAGAGGAGTTCAGGGAAGTGTTTGGACCAAACCTGGGTACTGCTCTCATTCCAAAAGGAGCATGGCCTGAGGACAGTGGAGGAGAGCACACTGACCTCCCTTTCAGAGCTCCCTGGGGATTCAATGGGGAACCAGATGAGAGGATGGAATTAGAGTCATCTGTGAATCCTGCAAGAAGTGTTAGTGAAATCACTGAATGGACCAACCACAGAAGTATAAAGGATCAATAAAACATGAAAAAATAGTAGCCTTTGCTAGTAGCCAGAGATGTGCAATACAATCCACATCTTATACTTATTACATACCTTTATATGCAAAGAACTATGTGGAAAACTAGAGGCAGCCCAAAAGTCTGACAGTAGAACAACATACATACGAAAAAATGATTTTACAGTCAGCTAAAGTTCTTGAATATTTACTCAGAATATTCACATAATATTTAAGATAGTCATAACTGGGAACAAAAGTGAAGTAACAAAACTATGAATGCAGTATAATTTTAAATATGTTCTTACAAATACCTATATAAAGCAATAACATACTGATAGAATTCTAAATGATTTTACTTTCATATCACCTTACACATTTTCTATTTTTTAAAAAATGTGAGACTATACACTTACAGAGAGAAGTTTGTGAGTTTTTAATAAGGTCTCTTTTATTTCCTAGGCAATATTTGTAGAGCATTTGGCATATAAGCATTCAATAATCCATCTTTCAGCCACTGAATTACTGAGTGGTCTTCATGATGTCCTGTCATAGGGTGACATTTTGGAAAACTGTCACTTCTACACTACACAGATAATGTACTTCAAAACAGCCCACTAATGCATGATGGTTTTATTCTTTTTTCATGCAGGTATTTGGGTTGGGAATATATTATCCATGTATCAGATAGATTTTGTCATTAATGGCTGACCTATTTCTCTCAAAGTTGAATAATTTTCTTCCTTTAGTGTAGACAAGCTGGGCCTGGAGAAATTCACCCTGGCTTTACCAACCTTTAAACCAATCCTTCCAACTTTTTGCCATCCCTTCCCTAAGTTCTCCATATAGTATTTTCTTACTCATCATTGGTTCCATCTGTACTCTCTCAAGTAAGAGTGCCATAAATGAAAGTCTTTATAGACCAAGCAGCCTTTTCCTGGGTACCCTGGGAAAGAGGGCAGTTTGCTGTGGATATCAACTTGTCCTAGTTTAACCCACCTCATGTGTCATGCATCACATGTGTGGATATATTTTTAAGGAATGGTTGAATAATGCTAGAAACCAGAAACCAACCCCAGGACTTTGCTTGCTCTTCATTTGGCTGCAGACTTGGGATTGCTTGGCTTTGTTCAGCTCTTGCTGCCTCCCAGGCTGCCATAAGCTGAGGTGCAGGCCACCCAATTCTGCTTCCTGGTTTTGAGCCAAGGATGGAAAACCAAACCTTTAATTATGCCATTTATTTAGAGTTCCCCTCATGCTAAACTAATGATGCTCTGGTTGGGGTTGGGGAGAGCCAACTAGTCCATCTGTCCAGGTCTCAGCAGCACAAGGCCTGTGAAGCTTCCTCTCCTAAGGATCGTGCATGCTGACTGCACCCTATAAAGGAGGGAAAGGAGTCCTATGGCAAGCAACCTTGTTGAACTCCAGCAGCTATTGAAATATTCTGTGCAGAGAAATAAAATTCTTCCCATGACAACTATTTTACTCTGGTTTTCAATATTTAGTTTTCTGTGGTCACCAGCTGGTGGCCAACCTCATCACCACTTTTCAAATAGCTTTTAAGTGCAAAGTTATGTGGTTGGTATTTTCCTGAGAAAATGGGAGTGGAAATTTTTCTGAACCATTTTGTTGTTCTGCCACTCAGTTCTTACAGATCAAGCGGGACAAGTTCAGAACATCAAAGGAAAGTGCATGTGCTCTGTGTACACCCAATATCTGGTTCCACTGGACCTGAGAGGAGAGAGAGGCTTGCACAGGGCAGGGCACAGTAGCTCTGGGCAAAGGGACTTGGGGCTGAGGCAGATGGCGGGGAGGAACTGCCCTCTTATGACTGAGGACAGGAATGAAGGTCACATACTCTTACAGTACTTTTTCTTTTAGCATTTTTTTTGTTTTTGTTTTGTGTTACTGGGGATTAAACTCAGGGCCTGCAGTCTGTTCTACCACTTGAGCCACTCCCACAGCTCTGTTTTTGCTTTAGTCCTTTTTTCTAGTAGCATCTCACATTTTTGCCTGGGGCGGGTCTCAGCCGGTGATCATCCTCCTACACTGCCCATGTACCACCATGCCCGGCTTACTTGTTGATATGGGGTCTTGCTAACATTTTCCCCAGGTTGGTCTCAAACCATGATCATCCTGATTTCTGCCCCTGAAGTAGCTGGGATCACAGGCATGTTACCACCATGCCTGGCTCTTTTAGCACCTTTTTAATACACGTGGTCTCTGCTTTTTTCAGCTTTTGAGTAGCCAGTAGGCAAGAGGATTTTGCTGTTTCCTTCAGTACTTTGTATCACACATTATACATTACTTCAAGATTAGGCATCTTCAAACGAGGCATCGTGATCCAGAGACTTATGCCCTCTAGACTCAACACTCTGGTAAGAAGATAAATCATCTTCAAATAGGTTGGTTTTCTAAAACTGTGCGGTCTCACTTTACTATTTTTTAAATAAAAGTAATCACAGTCAATCATATCTGGGTTTCCCATCCATGGATCAAAAACATTCAGAAAAACTGTATGAATTGAAGATGTACAGACTTTTTTTACCCTCATTCTCTAAATGATGCATGATATTAGCTATTATAAGTCATCTAGGATGATGTAAAGTGCACAGGAGGATGTGTGCAGGTTATATGCAAGTATGCCATTTTATGTAAGGGATTTGAGCATCAGAGTCCTAAACTAATCCCCCTCAGATACCAAAGGATGACTGTCCCTGATTGAGACATATTTTACATCTGTAATGTTCCTACTCCAAGTGTACAATTCAAACATTTTAAATTAATTTACCAGGTATGCAATCATCCCGTTTAATCAGTTTTAGAGCATTTCCATCACCCCAGTAAGAGCCCATGTACTCATTTACTATTAATCCCTGCCCCCTCTAAACTGTGCCAGGCATGCTTTTACTTTGTCTATAAATCTGTCTTTTCTGTACTTTTCATGTAAATAGCATCATACAAGATGTAGTATCTTGTGTTTGATTTCTCGCACTTAGTAAATCATAGCAGGGGTCAGTTCATTCCTTTTCTTACTGAATGATATTCCATTGTATGGACACATCACATTTTGTCCAGCCACCCACTAACTGACAGACATTTACTTGTTTTTAATTTGGTGCTACTGTGAACAGAGCTGCTAACAAAGTTGTGTGGCATATCTTCCTTTCTCTTGAGTAGATACTGAAGAGTGGAATGTCTGGATCATGTGATAAATTTATGTTGAGCTTTTTAAAAAACTGACAAGCTGTTTTCCAAAGCGGCTGCACTATTTTATGTTCTTACCAGCAATGTATATGGGGACCCATTTCTTTATAGCCTTGCCAACTGTTGTTACTGCCTTTATTATTACGGCCATTCTACTGGGTATGAAATGGTATCTCATCGTGGTTTTGCTTTGTATTTTCCTAAGGACTGGTACATTAAGCACCCTTTTGTGCTTATTTGCTCTCAGGTCTTCTTTGGTGAAATGTCTATCCACCTCTTTGTCAACGTTTTTTGATGAGTTGCTTATCTTATTGAATCATGAGGATTTTTTAAATATTCTACATACAAGTCACTTTTCAGTTATGTATTTGACAGATATTTTCTCCCAGTCTGTTGTTTGTTCTCATATCTTAGGGAGCACAAAATTTTCACTTTTGATGGAGCCAAATTTAAGGATCTTTCATTACATTATTGTGCTTTTGGTGTCCTATCTAAAAACCTTTGCCAAGCCCAAGATCTTGAAGATTTTCTCTTCTGTCATTTTCTAGATTGTTTTATTGTATTTACATTTAAGTCTGTGATCCATCTTGAGTGAGTTCTTGTGTCAGTGTGAGGTGAGGGGTTAAGCTCATCGTGCATATGAATATACAGTTGTCCCAGTATCATTTGTTAAAAAAAAAAAGCCATTGTCTTGGCACTTTTGTTATAAATGAATTGCCGTTTTTTTTCTGGACAGTGAGCTCTGTTTTAGGATCCTTACATCTGCCCTATGCCAGTACCACACGGTGCTTGTAACTATAGCTTTATAAGTTTTGAAGTTAGGAATGCAAAGTCTTCCAACTCTGCTTGTATTTTTCAAGATTATTGTAGTCACTCGTGGCATTTTATAATTCCATACAACTTTGGATCATTTTGTCAAGTTCTACAAAAAATGCATTTTGAGATTGCAATAAGGATGGTGTGGAATGTGATGAGTTTGTGGAGAGCAGTCACCTTAGCAGTACTTGGGGTTCGTATCTACAGTGAGAAGGCTCTTTGATTTAGTTCTTGAATTTCCCTCCGCAGTGTTTTATAGTTGTAGTATACAAATCCTATACTTGTTAAATTTATTCCTGTTTATTATCCCTCTTTACTCTATTTGTGAAGGGAACTGTATTCTTAATTTATGTTTTAGATTGTTCAGTGATTGTGTAAAGTGAATTATTCTGGTATACACTGTGACATGTTTATCAGTTTTGATATGCTACTGTGGATCCCGTTTTGGGATTTTCTACATACAGGATTACGACCTCTGTAGATGCAGACAGTAGTGGCTTTCCCTCCCCCATGTGGATGCCTACTGTCTTCCCCTCTCACTTGCCTGCATGTGAAATGGTATCTCATTGCCTCACCATGGCTCCATTTTATCCTGAGGCTGCTGCTCCTGTGAAGGAGGGCTCTGTTTCTCCCTTGCTGGAGGTTCTTGGTTATTACTGGGCCTAACTGGGCTTAACTGGGGTCAACTGGAGATTTTTCAGAGAAGATACAGGATAGAAAGAAATTTGGGGTCAGGTGTGTTGTACGGCTGGAGACGCACAACCTTCATTGCTTCTTTTCCCCTCTTGATTCTTTAAGGCCTTGCTCCTTGCAGTTCTTTAAAACTTGCTTAAAACCTCTTTCCTTAGGCTCCCACTGCCACATGTTTGCTCTCAGCTTATCTTTGTAGCTTAATTGCTCTGAAAGTCTTTTGCCCCAGGCTTGCACTGTCTGATCTCTCTTTAGCTCTCTCAAAGCCTGGTGCTAAAACGCACCTACAACCTGCATATGGGTAACTCTTAGAGCCTTGGTCCTTAGACTTGCACTGTGCACTGTCCCATGTTCTCTTCGGCTTTTCTTTAGCTTAGATTTCCTAAGGCCTACATATTAAGTTCTTTCTCAGCTTTGCTTTCTGAAGCCTATGTTAAAGTTCTCAGTGCAGACTTTCTATCAGCCCCTCTTTAGCATTTTCCCTTCAATAATTCTCTCCCCCTTCCAAAAGCTTCCCACACCAAAAAGCCCAAAGTAAAACCCCAAAAGGCAAGAGCCAAAAGCAAACAGTGAAAGCCCCTCTTCCTCCTTCAGGGGTCTTTTATAGCAGCAAACAGGGTGGAGCCACAGGGAGGGGCGTGACATTGCAACAGGAGAAACCTGCATTCCTGCTTCTCTGAACACAGTTTAGGAGACACAGCTGTTCTGCCTTTCTCTGTTTTGTGACTGAGGGCTGTTCCTATCTCGGCCTACAGGTAAAAGCAATTAACTGCATCTCTCCTTGCTTGTGTCCAGTTCTCATAGGCTTTAATCCACTCCCCTCACACTCCTACAACTGGACACCTTGGACAGAGAGACAGATTCTGTGGCCACAGAGCACAGCTGAGTCCTTCAGTGGCCCAGGACACAGCAAAGAACCAAAGCACCCTTCCCTGGGGAAGGCAAGGCCCATGGTTACTACAAGAGGCCTGTCACACGGGCACACAGGGCAAAGTCTCTGGACTGCTTAGTATGTGTCCCCTAGTTCAAAGAGTCTTGCTGAAGGCCATAGTTGTTTTCTTCCTACCTTATTTCTCCAGCAGGAGCTGGCTGTTGGGCTCCCAATGGTGACCCCAAATTGTTTTAATAACACTCACACTAACCCTTGTCAATGAGGGAAGTAGCAGGAATCTGAGGCACACAGCACAGGTGCATTTGAGAAGCTGAGCATTTTGGGAGGGAAGACCAGTGGCTTTAGACAAGCACTCCCTAAAGGGAGTGCAGACAGAGCCTGTCATCTGATTTTCTTTTTAGACTAAGGGATAGGGAGCAGAGGCTCACTTGACATGGGAACCTAGGAGCTTCAGGAAGGATTAACATAACTGCAGCAGGAAGAATGAGCATATCCGAGGGAGGTAGAGTTTATTCTTTTATTTTGTTTGCCTTTATTCTATTATGTGCTCAACTTTTTTCATGGTGTTGATTTGAAATGGCCACATACTGGTGAGTTCTCGCTGAGGTACACTGGGCCAAGTCCTCTGCAAAGGCTTCATCTTTAAGTGTCCATTTTATTTTGGGGAGGGTGGTTTCTTATTTTAATTTATTTAAAATTTAACCCTAAGAAAATTAATAATAAACAAATTACAGAGCTTAAAACCATTCTAGGTTTGCCATGTTTCTTTTTTTTTTTTTAGGTCATTATATATATTTTATTTTATTTTTTGGCTCTTACTGTTTTATTATTCATATGTGCATACAAGGCTTGGGTCATTTCTCCCCCCTGCCCCCACCCCCTCCCTTACCACTCACTCTGCCCCCTCCCCCTCCCCCTACCCCCTCAATACCCAGCAGAAACTATTTTGCCCTTATTTCTAATTTTGTTGAAGAGAGAGTATAAGCAATAATAGGAAGGAACAAGGGTTTTTGCTGGTTGAGATAAGGATAGCTATACAGTGAGTTGACTCACATTAATTTCCTGTGCGTGTGTGTTACCTTCTAGGTTAATTCTTTTTGATCTACCCTTTTCTCTAGTTCCTGTTCCCCTTTTCCTATTGGCCTCAGTTGCTTTTAAGGTATCTGCTTTAGTTTCTCTGCGTTGAGGGCAACAAATGGTAGCTAATTTTTTAGGTGTCTTACCTATCCTCACCCTCCCTTGTGTGCTCTCGCTTTTATCATGTGCTCATAGTCTAATCCCCTTGTTGTGTTTGCCCTTGATCTAATGTCCACATATGAGGGAGAACATACAATTTTTGGTCTTTTGGACCAGGCTAACCTCACTCAGAATGATGTTCTCCAATTCCATCCATTTACCAGCGAATGATAACATTTCGTTTTTCTTCATGGCTGCATAAAATTCCATTGTGTATAGATACCACATTTTCTTAATCCATTTGTCAGTGGTGGGGCATCTTGGCTGTTTCCATAACTTGGCTATTGTGAATAGTGCCGCAATAAACATGGGTGTGCAGGTGCCTCTGGAGTAACCTGTGTCACAGTCTTTTGGGTATATCCCCAAGAGTGGTATTGCTGGATCAAATGGTAGATCAATGTTTAGCTTTTTAAGTAGCCTCCAAATTTTTTTCCAGAGTGGTTGTACTAGTCTACATTCCCACCAACAGTGTAAGAGGGTTCCTTTTTCCCCACATCCTCGCCAACACCTGTTATTGGTGGTGTTGCTAATGATGGCTATTCTAACAGGGGTGAGGTGGAATCTTAGTTAGTGTGGTTTTAATTTGCATTTCCTTTATTGCTAGAGATGGTGAGCATTTTTTCATGTGTTTTTTGGCCATTTGAATTTCTTCTTTTGAGAAAGTTCTATTTAGTTCACTTGCCCATTTCTTTATTGGTTCATTAGTTTTGGGAGAATTTAGTTTTTTAAGTTCCCTATATATTCTGGTTATCAGTCTTTTGTCTGATGGGTAGCCGGCAAATATTTTCTCCCACTCTGTGGATGTTCTCTTTAGTTTAGAGACCATTTCTTTTGATGACCAGAAGCTTTTTAGTTTTATGAGGTCCCATTTATCTATGCTATCTCTTAGTTGCTGTGCTGCTGGGGTTTCATTGAGAAAGTTTTTACCTATACCTACTAACTCCAGAGTATTTCCTACTCTTTCTTGTATCAACTTAAGAGTTTGGGGTCTGATATTAAGATCCTTGATCCATTTTGAGTTAATCTTGGTATAGGGTGATATACATGGATCTAGTTTCAGTTTTTTGCAGACTGCTAACCAGTTTTCCCTGCAGTTTTTATTGAAGAGGCTGTCTTTTCTCCATCGTATATTTTTAGCACCTTTGTCAAAGACAAGTTGGTTATAGTTGTGTGGCTTCATATCTGGGTCCTCTATTCTGTTCCATTGGTCTTCATGTCTGTTTTTGTGCCAGTACCATGCTGTTTTTATCGTTATTGCTTTGTAATATAGTTTGAAGTCAGGTATTGTGATACCTCCAGCATTGTTCTTTTGACTGAGTATTGCCTTGGCTATTCGTGGCCTCTTGTGTTTCCATAGAAATTTCACGGTAGATTTTTCAATCTCTTTAATGAATGTCATTGGAATTTTGATGGGAATTGCATTAAACATGTAGATTACTTTTGGGAGTATAGACATTTTTACTAAGTTGATTCTACCAATCCATGAGCATGGGAGATCTCTCCACTTTCTATAGTCTTCCTCAATCTCTTTCTTCAGAAGTGTATAGTTTTCCTCGTAGAGGTCATTCACATCTTTTGTTAGGTTTACACCTAGGTATTTGATTTTTTTTGAGGCTATTGTAAATGGAATTGTTTTCATACATTCTTGTTCAGTTTATTCATTGTTAGTGTATATAAATGCTAATGATTTTTCTATTTTGATTTTATATCCTACTACCGTGCTATAAGCTATTGATGGTGACTAGGAGCTTCTGAGTAGAGTTTTTTCGGTCTTTAAGGTATAGGATCATGTCATCTGCAAATAGGGATATTTTGACAGTTTCTTTACCTATTTGTATTCCTTTTATTCCTTCTTCTTGCCTAATTGCTCTGGCTAGGAATTCCAGTACTATGTTGAATAGGAGTGGAGATAGTGGGCATCCTTGTCTGGTTCCCAATTTTAGAGGGAATGGTTTCAGTTTTTTTCCATTAAGTATAATGCTGGCTGTAGGTTTGTCATATATAGCTTTTATAATGTTGAGGTACTTTCCTTCTATTCCTAGTTTTCTTAGAGCTTTTATCATGAAATGGTGTTGGATCTTATCAAAGGCTTTTTCTGCATCTATTGAGATGATCAAGTGGTTTTTGTCTTTGCTTCTGTTAATGTGGTTTATTACGTTTATTGATTTTCATGTCGAACCACTCCTGCATTCCTGGGATGAAGCCTACTTGGTCATGGTGAATAATCTTTTTGATGTGTTGTTGAATTCGGTTTGCCATTATTTTGTTGTGGAGTTTTGCATCAATGTTTATTAAGGAGATTGGCCTATAGTTCTCCTTTTTGGAGGTGTCTTTGCCTGATTTGGGGATAAGTGTAATACTGGCTTCATAAAATGTGTTTGGCAGTTTTCCTTCCCTTTCTATTTTGTGGAACAGTTTAAGGAGGGTTGGTATCAGTTCTTCTTTAAAGGTCTGATAGAATTCAGCAGAGAATCCATCAGGTCCTGGACTTTTCTTTTTGGGGAGATTCTTGATTGCTGCTTCAATTTCATTTTGTGTTATAGATCTATTCAGGTGATTAACTTCCTCTTGGTTCAGTTTTGGATGATCATAAGTATCTAGAAATCTGTCCATTTCTTTAAGATTTTCAAATTTATTTGAATATAGGTTCTTGAAGTAGTCTCTGATTATTTACTGGACTTCCATGGTGTTTGTTGTTATCTCCCCTTTTGCATTCCTGATTCTACTAATTTGGGTTTTTTCTCTCCTCATTTTAGTCAGGTTTGCCAGGGGTTTGTCGATCTTGTTTATTTTTTCAAAGAACCAACTTTTTGTTTCATTAATTCTTTGTATGGTTTTTTTGGTTTCTATTTCGTTGATTTCCGCTCTTATTTTTATTATTTCTCTACTTCTATTTGTTTTGTGATTTGCTTGTTCTTGTTTTTCTAGGAATTTGAGATGTATCATTAGGTCATTGATTTAGGATCTTTCAATCTTTTTAATATATGCACTCATGGCTATAAACTTTCCTCTCAGGACTGCCTTTGCTGTGTCCCATAGGTTCTGGTAGGTTGTGTTTTCATTTTCATTGACTTCCAGGAACTTTTTAATTTCCTCTTTTATTTCATCGATGATCCATTGTTCATTAAGTAATGAGTTATTTAGTTTCCAGCTGTTTGCATGTTTTTTGTCTTTACTTTTGTTGTTGAGTTCTAGTTTTACTGCATTGTGATCAGATAGTATGCACGGTATAATTTTTATTTTCTTATATTTGCTGAGGCTTGCTTTGTGCCCTAGGATATGATCTATTTTGGAGAAGGTTCCATGGGCTGCTGAGAAGAATGCACATTGTGCAGAAGTTGGATAAAATGTTCTGTAGAAATCAAGTAGGTCCATTTGATCTATTGTATATTTTAGATTTTGGATTTCTTTATTGATTTTTTGTTTGGATGACCTATCTATTGATGATAATGGGGTGTTAAAATCTCCCACAACCACTGTGTTGGCGTTAACATATGCTTTTAGGTCTTTCAGTATATGTTTGATGAAATTGGGTGCGTTGACATTGGGTGCATACAGGTTGATGATTATTATTTCCTTTTGGTCTATTTCCCCTTTTATTAATATGGAATGTCCTTCTTTATCTCGTTTGATCAATGTAGGTTTGAAGTCTACTTTGTCAGAGATAAGTATTGCTACTCCTGCCTATTTTCGGGGGTCATTGGCTTGGTATCTTCTTCCAGCCTTTCATCCTAAGCCTATGCTTATTTCTGTTGGTGAGATGGGTCTCCTGTAAGCAACAAATTGTTAGATCTTCCTTTTTAATCCATTTCGTCAAGTGGTGCCTTTTGATGGGTGAATTAAGTCCGTTAACATTAAGTGTTAGTACTGATAGGTTTGTGGTGATTCCTGTCATTTAGTTGTATTAGTTGTTTGAAGATTTGATTGTGTGTACCTAACTTGATGTTACTCTCTATTTTCTTGCTTTTTCTTTTCTTGTGGTTTGGTGCTGCCTGTCATCTCATGGTTAAGTTGAGTTTCACTTTCTGTGTGCAGAATCCCTTGAAGAATCTTTTGTAGTGGTGGCTTTGTGGTCACATATTGTTTTAGTTTCTGCTTATCAAGACTTTTATTGCTGCATCTATTTTGAATGATAGTTTTGCTGGGTAGAGTATCCTGGGGTTGAAGTTATTTTCATTCCTTGCCAGGAAGATCTCACCCCAAGCTCTTCTTGCTTTTAATGTTTCTGTTGAGAAGTCTGCTGTGATTTTGATGGGTTTACCTTTGTATGTTACTTGTTTTTTCTCTCTTACAGCCTTCAATATTCTTTCCCTAGTTTCTGAACTTGTTGTTTTAATGATGATATGTCGTGGGGTAGTTCTATGTTGATCTGGTCTGTTTGGTGTCCTGGAGGCCTCTTGCATCTGTATGGGAATATCTTTCTCTAGATTTGGGAAATTTTCCGTCATTATTTTGTTGAATATATTATGCATTCCCTTCGCTTGCACCTCTTCCCCGTCTTTGATGCCCATGATTTCAAGTTTGGTCTTTGGATGGAGTCGGTGAGTTCTTGCATTTTCTTTTCACAGGTCTTGAGTTGTTTAATTAATAGTTCTTTGGTTTTTCCTTTAATTACCATTTCATCTTCGAGTTCTGAGATTCTGTCTTCTGTTTGTTCTATTCTGCTGGATTGGCCTTTCGTTTTGTTTTGCAATTCTGTTTCGTTCTTTTTTCTGAGGTTTTCCACATTCTGGGTGGTTTCCTCTTTAATGTTGTCTATTTTTGTTCTGAGTTCATTTATCTGTTTATTAATCGTGTTCTCTGTTTCACTTTGGTGTTTATACAGTGCTTCTATGGTTTCCTTTATTTCTTCTTTTGCTTTTTCAAATTCTCTATTTTTGTTGTCTTGGAATTTCTTGAGTGTCTCCTGTACATTTTGGTTGACCCTATCCAGTATCATCTCTATAAAATTCTCATTGAGTACCTGTGGTATGTTTTCTTTTAAATTATTCTTGTGGGCTTCATTGGGTTCTTTGGCATAGTTTATCTTCATTTTGGGGAGGTAGAGTTTAAAGAAATGATATTCAACATTATAATTTTATTTTCCAGCTCCCAACTTGCACTGCAATATAAGCTAAAGTAAATTCAACAAAATCATCTTTTATTGAAAACTGCAGAAAATACAGTGAGTCCTAAAGGAAACCTGGACTTTGGGGGTTGGTACAGTCAGACAGGTGGCGATTGCACTGGAGGAAAAACCATTGTGACCCCCAGTGGGAGGGAGCAGAGGGGCAGCTAGAGGGTTCTTTCTTTGTGAGAACAGAGTCAATGCTTTGTAAAGGTGAGCATTTTAAATGAAGGATTCTTGTTGGTGAGTATTGATACAGGATGTACTGGAGAAAACAAAATGATTCAGCAGTCAAAAGTAAGTTAATGACAGATCGAATGCTTTATTTGCTTTGTCAAAAATTGTAGGGGGGTCCAGATGCATAGTCTGCACAGCGACATTCATAAAAACAACTGCTGGCCTCTCCAGCTTACTTCTCACATACCTTTTTCAAAATTATTTTGGCTATTCATAGCCTTTTATAATTCCATATAAATTTTAGGATTATTTTTTGAAGGTCTACCAAAAAGCATGTTGGAACTTTGACAAGGAACACATGGAATCTGTGCGTGTTGGGTGGTGGCTGGGGAATGAAAGAGTGCCTGCTTGAGGTAGTCCCCGTTCACTTCCCCCCATTCCTCCCCACCAGTCTCTCAGGGGACTGAGCAGACAGGAGCCAACCTTGGCAAACAAAAGACGTATGGGTCATAGGGAGGCCCCTTTCAAACATCTCACAGGCACATTAGGGTAACACTGGCGTCTACATGGATCCCTTGCATGTGCTGGGATGATGGCTTGTGTATTCATTACATGAGAAGAGCTGATAACTCCTGTGCACCAGCCATGGGTCTAAACACTCTATATACTGCCGTCCAATTCCTGCAGCAATCCTACAAGGTAGGCATTAGCATCTCCATTTTGCAGAGAGGAAGTTCAGGCTCTGAGAATTTAAATAACCTGCTTGTGGTCACAGCCATTAAATGACATAATAGTCTGAAACAATCTGCTCAGTTCCTGCACTTAAGCATAAAAGGCCATTGCCACTTCTCAAGGTATATTTAATCTCAGTTCATTTTTACAATAGCTGTTAATTTCTCACATAAAATGAAGGCTCTGGGTGTTAAAGGTCACTGGTCCAATATCACAGGGATATTAAGTAGCCAAATAGGTCATGGAGTGCTTAAAGCTGGAGTCCTCTGCTATACAATGCTGCCACCTGGTGGTCAAATATGCAAACTTCCATACACACGCATTCCTCCCTTTCCAAAAGTGATGTGTTGTTTGCTAAGATTTCAGAAGACAGAACAATCCACAAAGTGTTAAAATTAGAGTGATGGAGGCAATATCTTTTAAGTGGGAGAACAGATTTAGCTCTGGGTTTCCTGGCAGTCAAGAGAAAGAGGGATATTTATATGTCTCATTATTCTCACTGCCCTGTGAGATTAACACAAGTTTTCCTGGAATTTGGAATTCATTTGTAATGAATTCACAGCACTAAAGATGCTGGGGGTGACCTCCGTGTGGACATTTATTTACCTGGAAAAGCCAACCCAGGATCCTGATGTAACAGGCATGTCTGTTTCCACAGGAGCCCTGGTTCAGTCCTGGCCTCTTTCCTTGAAGTCCCAGAGAGGGAAATGCCCTGTAATTTGGCTCAGTTATGTTAAGGTGGTGCTGAGGGCTTGACGCCTTGATTTGGACTTTTGGGCTGACAACAATGGCGCTCTACTGTGCCGTGACCTTCAGGATGGACTCTAGACCTGTGCTGTCCATGGCAGTCACAACCATGCATGGCAGCTGAGCACTCAACCGAGCTGGTCTCAGCTGAGGTGTCCAGAAGTGAAATAAATAAAAATAAAAGTTAAATGTCTTATTTATGCCTTTTGTACTCATTTTGAAATAAATTGTCTCATATTCAATTATTTCAAGTAATTTCATTTCACATTTTAACATGGGACCGCTAAAGAATTTAAATTTGCACATGTAGCTGGCACTGTATTTCCATTAGAGAGTGCTACTCCAGACCATGTACCTGCCTCTTCCTGGCTCCAGACAGGTGGTCTAGGTACTGCGGTTGCCACCTGCAAAGCTCAGGAACCCCTAGAGTCTTCTTGCTATCAGGAGGAGGTCTTTGTCTCTATGCTCTAGACTCAGGCTGACTTTAGAGGGGATTTTCAAAAACCTGATGTGAACTTCACTAAAGCTGGGTTACAGCAGGAGAGCCTGGCTAGAATGTTCACTGTCCCAAACAACTTTGCTTTGTCATTTGGGACAACTGGGTCTCTGTGTATAGACAGGGGTGAAAAAGATAGCAGGAAGGGAGTCAGCAATGGGAAAGGAGGAAGGGGAACATCTTGCATTTTTCTGCACACCAGAATGAATGGGGTGGGCCTCTATTTGACAAGGGTTCTCCAGTCTCCAGGAGTCTCGCTCATTCCAGCAGCAGCTCCGGGCTGGATGCTAGGGTTCAAATTTCACTCACCAAGGCTCTGCTTTACTGTGACCACCAGTGATAGCTTCCAGAGGCCAATATTCACCAATTTCTTCTTGGACTTGGAAAAGGTTGTAGAGAACGATATTAGAGCATAACACTTTTGTAAATTATCAAAATCCCAGGCATATACAAGTGCCTGTTGTGTTTCAGGCACACGTGCCTCAATCATGTCAGTTGATCATTTTCCCCCTACTTCAACGTATTACAGTATTATGAGTCAATTTCCCAAAAGTTTTGGCTGCTTTTCTCTGGCTGCACCAACTATATGTCAACCACAACTCTCGCAATCATATGATGTCATCAGACCTTAGTGGTCTCTGCATAATGATTTCCTGAAGCAAAATTCCTTCAGAAAGTCCTTTGAGTAAAACAGATCACAAATGTGGAGTCTTTGGTTGAATGCAAAAGATGGCACCAAGCTTGGGGGAGCTGGCCAACACAGGAAGGGCCTCTTCATTTTCCAGTTTATTTTTATTTTTGAGGTGCTGGGGGTCGAACTCAGGACCTTGTGCATGCTAGGCAAATGATCTTTCTGCAGAGTCACACCTGCACCCATCCAATTTATTCTTAGTGCACCTAAGGGCACTCTCCAATTCTTGGGTAAGATTTGGTCCAGCCAGTGCCCACTGAAGTTATCAGAAGTGCATGTGGGCCCCCACACTTTCACTGTCTCTTCAATATGAGTTATCCTACCAGAGGTACAGGAGGGTGGAGGCTGGATATATGTGAGGTCTTTCCCTGGGGTTGCAAGCATGGCAGGGAATGATGAGCCCTGCCCTTCAAAGGTAAATAAGACCCTCTGGTAGATCTGAATTTTGGTGGCTGAATTTGAAAGCCTCCTGTCATTTGTACAGGTCACACCTCAGAGACTCCCTGGTGGTTTGCTCATGGCAGGCTGGCTCATTGGATGCCAACAAATAGATGAAGCAAGTAATGTGGACAGTGCTTGGTCTCCTTGGGTTACTCTGACCTAAGTCTTGGGATGGATGTCCCCAAATCTTTTGGGCAGCCCTGGAAAGGCGTCGCATCCCCCATTCATGTCAGAGCTCTCAAGGGAGAGCAAAGCCCCTGTGCTAGTAGGGGTTCAGTTAGCCCCGGAAGAGGTGCAGGAGTGGGGACCGTGCCACCCTAGCCGTAGGGCGGGGATTCTAAGAGATTAATTTCTACTAAGGGCCTTCCAACTTGCAGCGTTTGAGGAAGGCCTGTCCAGGCCTCCGTGGCCTCCTTCCTTCCTCTTCCTCCTGCCCCAGATGGCCTTCCTTTCCCAGTGTGGTCCCTTAGCCAGGATAACCGGTGTTTGTAGGACCTGCGCCTCCAGACACGGCCACACGGGGGCGCGCAGCTCCCACTACGGAGCAGCCTCGCTTCTGTGTCCAGATCGCGAGATGCCGAGAAAGGCCGGCAGGCGTGGGGGTGGGTTAGGGTTGCGGGAGTACTGGCCCCACCGCCCGGGGCGCCTGCCACAGCATCTGTGGGGCGACAATGACTTTGTTCCCACGGACGCCGCAGCGTGTACAGCTCGACCTCCTGACCAACCCCTCCTTGCCGGGCTGTTTAGAGAATGGGCCCCTCTTAGTACTTACTTCTCAAATGCAGGGCAGAAGGAATGGCGTCCATTCCAGAATCAAATGTGCTGGGGGCACTGGGGTCCTCCGGGTCCCCAACGGTGGGAAGCTCCAAGGCAGAGGGACGGTCTGGTCACAATCTCCCACTGCTCTGTTCCAACAAGTTTCTCTCCTTATCAGTCTTTTCAGAGGGAAGTTATCGAAATCCTGGGGCCCCCGCCCTGCACTCTCAGGCATGGCCACAAGGGGGCGTGTAGCTACGAACTAGGAAAACCCGGCCTGAGTGGGCTGGGCCGGCTGGCAGGAGGCCGTGGGACCTGCAGCCCTGGACCCTACTGCTCACCACCTCTGACCCCGCACAACACAAGGACTAGGTGCTGGTATGTTACCTCAATTCACAGGTGAGGAGATTGGAAGCTTGAGGTACTGCCCATGCCCCCAGCTGTAGGTGGCAGAGAAGGCACTGGTTCCCAGGAACAGTCTGGAGCTGGAACCAGGAACGCCATGATGATGCTGCCTTCTCCAGCGCTGGGACCTACGGGCTCGAGGGTGGACGTCCTCCTCGCTGGTTTCCTGTTTGACTCAGCATCTTTGTCTGCCATGTCTCCTAGGCCTGGCAGCACTGCTGTGGCACCACCTCCTTACAAGGCTTCTGGGGCAGTGCAGGAGATTTAGGGAAATAGCTTTCCTCTCACTGTCCAGTGACCACAAACTGCTGCCAAAGGATGCCGACCAGGGGTGGAGTTCCAGTAGTGAAGGGTCAGGAAGAGGTAAAAGGAATAGGGATCTTGGTACCCCAAAAGGGATTTTTCTGTTTTATGATGAAGGTCCATTTATTCACCTCATATTTACAGAGCACCTGCTGTCTGTTGCACCCAGGGATATGGGAGTGGGGGCGAGGATGGATGCCCATCCCTGCCTTCATAAAACTTGCATTCTGAGCAGAAAATAAGTGAGATGGATTCTAAACAGATTGCTAAACAAATGGCGATGTGAGCAGGGTGATCAATGTGCGTGTGTTGCGTGTAAGTGTGTATTGTGTTTGTGGTTTGTGTGTGTCTCTGTGGGGTATGTGTGACTGATTTTGTTTTCGATCCAGGAGTCAGGAATCAAGGAGTGGGTGCCATTTCACTACCCCCTCAAGGGACAGGAGGCAGGGATCCCATGTTCTGACGTGTGATGGCCAAGATGGAGACGCACACTCCCACGTGATGGGAACATTTTGAGGGGTCCTTGGAGTCCTCAGAGCTGGTATTTGCAGAAACAGTGCCAGGGTGTGATCTCAAAGGTTCCAGAGACACGTTTGTGTAAAAGCAAGGCTGCCCTTGCACGGAGATGAGAACCTACAAACGGTGAATGTCCTCTGGATGAAGAACAGCAAGTCATGGTTGAAATACACTTGACTAGATGACATCTAGAATGCAAAACTTGGGAGATCAGACAGAAATGCTTGAAATGGAGCTTCAACGAGTGTTTTATTAAAAAGCATGAGGAGCCCTGCCGGCTGATGTGTGGAGGAGGCAGCTGCAAGGCCCTCAGTTGTGGCCCAGGGACCCATTTGGAGTTCCTGCAGCAGGAACCTGTTAGGTGATTTTGATGGCCTGCAAGGGGCTACTCCCGGCCACCCCTGGAGGTCAGGCTCCTGGCCAGCACTGTCTCCTCAGATGTCCTACATGCATGAGCGTCTGTCTCCATGATCAGTCAGGTGCCAGGTCCCCAGCTCAGTGCTCTGCTCATTTCAGGTCCCCAGTTCAGTGCTCTGCTCATTACCTGAAGACCAAGGCTGTGAGGTTTCCTAGCCCCATTGTGCATCATTTTGAGCTTGGTAGTCTAAAAGACCTCAGTTGTGTGTCCCTCAGGAAGTGACTTAAACTCTCTGAGCCTCAACAATTATGTGACAATACAGTATACCAGGCTGTGGCCTTGTCCTCCCCAACCTCTTGCCTTCCTGAGAACGCCTCTGCTTCCTGTCTCTTGTGGGTGACTTCCACATCTGAGGCCTCATTTCTGGGGTTGGCTCTGGCATAACTCTTCCAGAAAGTGCATCTTGAGCCCCCTCTGTGATGGACATCCTGCCTTTGTCCCCCCACCTCACCTGCTCTCCTATGCTACATGGGGCTGCTGGGCTGGGGCTTGCTTCTCGCACTTGTGAGCTCTGTGAGGACAAGTCTTGTTTGTCACAGAGTTGCCCAACATCCACAGTGTGAGGTTTCTGTGGCTTAAAGGGCTTTACCTTCTCTTTGCCACCTCACAGATATGTGCAGGGCAGGCTTCTCCCCCACCCCCTCACTGCCTGCAGTCCTGGAACCAGTGTGCAGAACTTGGCTGTTGGGGTCAGGACCCCCCTTTCCCATGCAGCAGAAGTCCCTTCTTCCACACTGACTCTCCATGTCATACCCACCTGGAGCCTCATGGGTGGCACAGCCTAGGTGTGTTGTTAGATGTGGCCAGACCAAGGATCCAGGATTGTGGAGATGAGTAGATGGAGCCTTGGATCATGTGTGTATGTGTGTCTCTGTGTTTTGTGTTGTGTTTGTGTGTGTGAGATTCTGAGTGAATGCTTGTGTTTCTGCATGTTTGTGTGTGCTTTCATAAGGGAGTGTGTTTCCCTGTATGTGTGTGAGCATGTATGTACTTCTATAGGCATATGTGTTTTTGTGTGCAAGCATGTACATGCATGTGTTTACAAGTGTGGGCCCACTGAGTAGGAGTGCAATGTGATAGTCAGGCTTTGTCCTCATTCTGCTTGAGGACAGGAACTTGTCCTCACTTCTCAGACTCTGGAGCCTTCATTGACCTTTCTGCTTGAGAATTCAGCAGGGCCCAAGGGTAGGTGCTAGCCTGGAACCTGGTGATGCTGGCTGTCTCCTCCTCAGTACTGTTGTGGGAAGGTAGGCAGTGGACAGGCACCAAGCCAAGTGCTCAAGGCTGAGTTGATCCACTGTTGCCTCCTTCACATGATGCTGACACCCACTTGCTTACCAACTAGCTGGAATCAAAAGGGTTACTCATCCCACCCCACTCTGTGCCAGGCAGGACAAGGGTGGGATGGTGACACCTGTGTGGTGCTGGGACATCTCAGTTGCAGGCAACAATTCTGGGCTTCTTCCCTGGCCCTGGGCACAGTGGCTGCCCTATCCCTCAGACCTCAGATCCTGGAGGGAACAGGGCTGTCTTGTCTTCTGTAAGTAAACTGAGGTAGGAGGTGGGGGAGCTGGCCACACAGAGCCCTGTTATTAGCTCATAGGGAGAGGATGCTCTGGTTCTACCTCCTTGACCCACCTGCCTACCTGTTCCTCTATCAAGAGAGGCTGTGAGCCCCTGCCCAGCTGGAGAGGGTGGGACTGTGTGTAGGGGGAGGAGGAAGGGAGCCCCTCTATCTGTCTTTAGCAGAGAGGGTCTATTGGCTCCCCATGGGCAAAAGTGGACTGGCCTTAGATGTGTAGGCTCCAGCGCCAGGAACCGGCTGGTCACTCCCATCCCTGATCTCTCCTCTATTGGCTTTGCTCTGCCCTGCGGGTGGGCTCTCTTCATGAGGATAAATCTGTTGGAGTTGTTCTGGACAGCTGTCCCACAAGCTGAGGGTGTCCAAGAGGACACCCCAGCCTTGGAGTGGGAATCCCAAAGAAGGAATCTAATTGAACTACCCTAGACAGTGAATAACCAGGAGGCTGGCCACTTCCAGGAGAAGGAGTGCAAAAGGCTGTAGGACAGAGACCACATCTATAGACTTCAGCTAGATAGCATCCCAGTTTTCCAGAGAAGAAAACTGAGGCCCACAAAGGCTAAAATCCTCAATTCACATCACATGGTCAGAAGCAGTAAGCTGAGATTTGACCCTGGAGTGCTTCCCCTCCATTCTCAGGCCTTTTCTCCTGGGAGCTGAGTGGAGGGTCTGGGAGTGCCCATTCTTAGGGCAAACAGTGAGCTGAGGACCAGGCTTTCCCATGTAGTTTCCAGAGTAGACCCCTGGATGTCACCCTCCTCCAATTCTGAGTCCTTAGCCATGAAATTCTCTCAGCTGGTCTGCAAGGTCCCTGATCCCAGTGCCTGCCCTGCTGCAGTCAAAGGGCCAGGTCTTCCTCCCACAGGCCCCAGGTCCCCAAATGCTGCCTGGTAATGCTGGTTGCCGCATGCCTGGTAGGCATAGAGGGTGGGAAGAAGAGAGTCCAACCACTGGGAAGGACATGGGGGTGTGATCACCACATGGACTTCTGCCCCACCCCCCATAGATAGTCCCATGCATGCCCAGGGGAGGTGCCTCACCTACCAGTTGTTGTGGAGGCAAAGAGCACATGAGCGATCCCTGGTGGAGACCATCCCGAGTGCTTGTTTTCTGATATTGGGATGCCTTGCTAATCCTGCTGCTTCCATTTGCTGACTCTCGCTCTGGCCTTATGTCCCCCCCTCAGAGGTGGGGACATAGGGCCAGAGGCTGAGGGTACCTCTGCTCAGGCTCCCCTCAGCCTGAGGGAGGGGTTAATTTTCCTCCTTTGATTCCCTTGCACATGCAGCAGACGTGCATTTTACCTTCGTGGACTTGATGCAAAAACTGTTCATTTCTCTACCACAAATTCAGCTTGGCTCAGAAACTCCCGCTTCCTCCCCCTGTTTCCACTGTCTCAGAGCTGAAGCCTGGGCCATGTCACGTGCTATGTTGCTCACTTTTCATGTAAATGCAATCACTTTGGGTGACCTCCTCTGTGGAGAGGTTCAGGATCATCCCCTTCCCAGGGATTGGGGACAAACAGCAGGATGGGGGTGGGGCGAGGTGGGTATTAGTCTCAAGGTGCCTTCAGCCTTCCAGGCTTCAGCTCAGGGTGCTTGGTCTAGTTAGGATGAGATGGTGGCCTTGTATCTGGTGTTCTTTCTGGTACCACCACCATCCCTACTTTACTTCCTCTTTATCCAGCCTCATAGTTTCCTCCATGGCCCTGTGCCTGAGGAGGTATGACTGCCAGCTTTGTGCTGGGTCCCACCTTTATTGCTTGATCTTTCAGCCCATAAACCCTAAAGTGCTAGGAAGTCCTCTCTCGCTGAATAAACACCAACCAACAAGGACAGTGTGAGTGCTCCCTAGCCATGGGCCACAATGTCCTCAGCAACAAAGCAGGATCAGGACTGTTAAATAAAATTTCATGGGAGCCCTGAGCAAAGCCCAACGATATAGAATTTAGTTGTAGTAACTGAGTTGTAGTTAATTGTAAGAGGCTCTGTCATTAATTAACCAATTAAGCTATAACCAATTAAGACACCTGCACTTTACTTCTGGTTGCTATAAACACTGTTAGATCACCTCGCTGGCTGGAGTCCTCTAAACCTATTTTGGTTCTTGGGGCTGCCCTGTTTGTGAATTGTTTTTTATTTTTTCTTTGCTCAATTAAACTGAGCTGAATTTAAAAGTCTAAGGGTTTCTTCTTTTAGCTATGAGGGTTTTTGCTGTTGTCCCTGCTGAGTGGGATGAGTAGCAGACTTTATTCCAACTCAGACCTGTGTGACTCCAAGCCAGGCTTGACATGCAACCCCAAGGGACTCCCTGAAGGAAGATGATCAAAGGGAATGGGTCTGGCAGTCAAGTAAGCACTGTGACAATGTGACCAGGCTGCTCCCACATTTGAGAGGCATGGAAGGACCCATCTAGGTGCCCTGTCCATCTCTCAGCCATAGCCTGGCCCAGCCCAGAAACAAGATCATCCCCAGATGTGGGAACAGGAAAGTGTAAATGCCAGTAAATTGGAAAATTGGCAGAAAGGGGAGATATTATAAGAGCCAAAGAGTGCCATGTTTCCATCCAGTTAGGGGAGAGGGTTCACATCCCCACCTGTCTGCAAGGTGGTTGCCTGACCCTTCACTGAGCTCCTGGAATAGGGACATTGCTGCATGTTGAGAGGCAGCCTGAGCAAAGGAGGTTCAGAGGCCAGCCCTGATTCACTCTTGGCTCCATTCCCCACTCCATCTGGAAAGCAAGATGGATTCTTCCATATCTCCCAAATGTAGAGCAGCTCTCCCAGGCCCAGAATACATAGTGGCCTCAGCACTTCTCAATCATAGACACATCCACAATTCGGCAGCTAGGCGACTTCTTGCCTTTATGCTGTGCCAGAAGTGTGCAGGTGTGCAGGGTCCCAATGTTGATGTGGTTTATATTGTCACCTCCACCTTGATTTACAACCTGTGACAACTGTCCCTCCCCCATGACCCACTGAGATAAAATTTCTTGGGTCTGTGCTCCTAAGCCTAAGTCCTCAACAGGTACCGCAATGAAAGGATTGATTTTCCACATTGTCCATAATTTAAAACCTCTACGCTCTTGTGGTAGTGCCTTATTGCCAAGCAACTGCTTAGAAATCTCAAATTCTCACTATAGAACTGTACCCCAGGTGAGGTGTCTTACTGGTTCTCATTCTTCACTAACCTGCAATCGGATCCTATGTCTACCCTCACCTTGGCCTCATGCTGTGGAGAGTGCACGCCCCGACTTTGACTTTGGGCTTGGCTTGGCTGTATGATTTTGGTCAGTGGGCGTTTAGTAGACATGACGTAAGCAAAAACTTTGTGATGTGCTGGAGAGACTAGCTTTGCCCTTCCATACTCCCTGTTGAACTCATCAAGAAATGCCTCCTGCTGGTGAAGCAGCTCTTTTATCCTTGGCCCCAGAGTGAACAGGTGGAGTGGCCTGAGCCCAGCTCACAGTGGAGAACCCTGAAAGCCCTGCAGCTTAAGCCATAGTCACAGGCATGAGAATAAACTTGTTGTGCACCACTGAGGGTTTGTGGTGGGTGTCCACCGAAGTTGAATGACCAGTGCTGTTTTCTGGGTCAGACCTGAATGAGTTATGGTCTGGTACCATGAAATAAAGGATATCGTAGAAATAATAATATCTTGAAGATTGTGTAAGCCACATTGCTGTCTGCCTTCTTAGGGGTTTGCACAGTGTATATGGGGTGTCTGATGTCTGGTGTTTTTTGGGTTTTGTGTGTGTGTGTGTGTGTGTGTGTGTGTGTCTGTGTGTCTGTGTGTCTGTGTGTGGAGTGCAGTGTGTGTATGGACAGGGAGGACATCACCTTCTGTCTACATTCAGGCAAAGGGCCTTCAGCACCAGGTCAGGTAAGAGGCTGGCTCTCACCCAGGGTCACCCGGAGATGGAATTTCTCACAGACTGTATGGATGAGCTTAGCTGGTCACTGCTCCTTATCAGTCCTCTTCCACTTACGGAATGGTCAATGCCCCATGGATAGATTCTGGCCCCTAGGATTCACTGAAGCTGAGGTCTGAGTTGCTTCTCCTCTGAATTTGCCTCCAAGTCCCCAAACAGAAGCAGGTTTCCAGTAGCCCACTAACTCCTTCCACTGTGGTGAAATAATGAGGGAGAATTACCCCATGACATCTGACACAGGATGTTTCTGTTCCCAGTTTGCCCAAATAACAAGATCTTTTCATTCATGATGAGATAAACGGAGAGCGATGTTCTGTAGGGCTCAGTGCATTATAGAGCTATTTCTATGGTAATGGTGACAAGAAGAGAATGCAGAGATGGCTGTCACAGATTGAAAAGGGTGGTGTTAAATATGCCTGTTGCAATGTAGCCAGGCAGGCCCTATTTCAAAAAGAGGATCCACAAGCAATGCTTGACTGTGAGCTTCATGGAGAAGAGAAGAGAATGTTTGTGCCCCTTGTGCCCTAATCAATCAAGCGATCACTCTCATCTTCTCTCTTCAGGCATTTGGCCCTCCAGGCCTAGGGACAAGGCTTCCAGGAATGATTAATGTGGGATCCTTGAGATAGGTATGAACCTCAGGTTATTAGCCTGTGCACCAGTAGGCCAGGGAGGAGACAGACCATGATATAAAGGCCTCATGAAGAAACCTGAAGTTGAAGACAGGGAAACAGACTCTAAACTGGGTAAGTTATTAAGCCACAGGATTAAGTCAAGTGGATGGCAGGAAACCTTATACAAACTGGCTTAGGCAGAAGGAGTTCCAGTATGGCTTGCTTTGGATTTAAAGGAAGCCATGAGGATGCCATTCATCATTTTCATTCTTTGCCCTCCATTCCCTTCTGTGTTGGGTCTACTGTAGGCTCCCTCTCAGGCACTGGCTCCTACCCCTGGGAGTAAGTGACGCCCTGTCAGACCCTAGGGAAAGAGGGAGAGTCCTGTTGTAAAAAAAACTGGTAAAAGTGTCATTCTTATTGGGACAGGTGTTCATCCCTAAAACAATTACCATGTCAGTCAAAATGCAAAGCTCTGATTGCTCAGGCCTAGGGAATAGACTCCTCCTAAATCAGGTGGCTAAAAATGACTGTGTTTTACAACAGTAAAGGACTATTTTACAAAGGTCATTAAAGTTTTTCATTAGGAAAAATTTCAAACATTAGAACACCATATAATATGTAGTTTTCACCACCCAGATTTAATAGATAATAACAGCTTGCCACATTTGCTTCACCTATGTCTTTTTCTATGAAAAAAATGAAATATTAAAAAATACATCTAAGACTGGGTGTGGTGGGCGCATGCCTGTAATACCAGTTACTTAGGATACAGAGGTAGGAGGATCAAGGTTTATGGCCAATCCAGGCAAAAGTGTGAGATCCTATCTGAAAAACAAAACCAAAAGGACTGGGTATGTAGTTCAAGTGGTAGAGGTCTTACTAGAGGGCCTGAGTTCAATCTTCAGTATCACCAAAACAACAACAAACTCGAATGCCCCAATTTTTCCTTTCTACTTTCCCTCTGCTTTCGGGCTTCTGAATTTGGATCAAATCTCTACTCAACTATACACTCTTGAGGATTACCCACACTGATTGTATAAATATGGTTTGTCCACATGTTAACCACAATGGAATTGTGTTAGTCAGCTTTCTGTTACTGTAACAAAATATTTGAGACACTCAACTTATAAAGAGAAAAGGGTTCTTTTGGCTCACAGTTTTGGCGGTTTCAGTCCATGACTGATTGACCCTATTGCTTTGGGCAACATGTACATCATAATGAGAACACATGGTAAAGTAACCTTTCACCTCATGGTAGGGGATGAAAGGGAGACATGCATGACCCCCCACACAAGCCCCACCCCATGACCTACCCTCCACTAGCCCCCATATCTTGAAGTTACCACCTCTTTGGAATAGCTCCAAGGCAAGGACCAAGACTTCAACACATCAGTCTTTGGAAGACACTTAAGATTCAAATTATAGCAGGAATTCTTTTGACTTTGCAAATAAACCATAGTTTACTTGTCCTTTCCTCCCCAATGAATGGATGTGTTTCTGATTTTCACATCACAAACCTGATGTGAACATTTGTGCCCGTGTCTCCTGTTCCACAGGCAACACCCTGTTGACAGGAACATCAAGTTGTGGAAGTGTTGGCACCTCCCCAGGGTTTGGTGTCCTCACACTTCACAGGCATTGCCTGAGGCCTCCCCTGCGTGTGTCATACCTGCTTAAAGCCCACTGAGGGATTTCAGTTCTGGGCAGTCCACAAAGCTTCTCAAAACTTACTGGTAGGACACTTAAGTTTTTGTTTATTTGATTGGAGGAAAGTGATATTATTTGTTCTACCAGTGACTTAGGAGGCCAAGCCTCTTTCTATGCCTGCATCTTCCTCAGAGCCAGACACAGGTAGGCACTTCCATGTTTGCTGGAAAGGTAGAATGGGGAGGCGAACCTAGTGCAACCAGGAAAGTGGCCTGCCTGGAGGTGGGTATGCCTTATACCCAGAGATCAAGAAGAAAGACAGGGTGGATGGCTAGGCAAGGCAAGAAGGTGGAAGGAGAGGCTGTGAGAAGAGTTTTAAGCCAAGAGTCAGAGGCTATGCTTTAAAAGAAGCCTCTGTTTAGGGGGTGGGGAGCCAGGGAAGTAGTCAGCAGGGGCAGTTGGCTCTGGGAGGAGTAAGGAGATTGTGACTTTCTGGGGAGTAGGACAAGGAAGGCAGGAGGCTGTTCTAAGCAATGAAGAGCCTCTGGGACTTCCTAACTTTGTTGGATCAACTATTTGAGGCCTAAGACTCCATGGGAGGCAGTAAGAAATCTTGTTACTTCCATGGGAAGCAGACTCAGATATGGACATTTTATTTCTCATTTCTTCCTATCTCACTGTTGTTCTGAGTCAACAGAATGGCTCCCAGGCTCTCGCATCCTGAACTACACAGCTGAGGGTGACAGCTCCTGGTGCTCACCAGGGACCAGGCATGTGAGCCCACTTTCCTGGGGGCTTAGAACAGCCAAGAAAATCCTGAGTTGAAGTGTTCAGATATTAAATGTGCTTCAGCTATGAAAACATATAAAAAGGGAGAATATTTGAAGGAATGTAATATTGGTACAGATGTAGGCATATCGACAGACAACATTAACATGCAAAAACATGCTCAAGTAATAGAAGAATTTACTTTATAATAAAAATGGCATTTCAAAACAGTGGAAAATGATTAATCCAATTGATGTTGTTGAAGCTTCTGGCAAAATATTTGGAAAACAAGAGCTGTTAGATTTTGGTCTCATCTCAGGCACAGGAAATAAATTGCAGGTCCCAAGGGGAGGCATTTCCAAAATGCATATCCTGGTCCTGTGACATCAGGCTGCTCCTCGTACCTCAGTGCTAGCCTCTCTCTGCAGAGACATCCTGGGCCTCCCTCCCTCCCTTCTATCATTCCATTAAACCCAGGGCCTCATGTTGCCAGGGAAGTGCTCTAACACTGAACCACTTCCCCCAGCCCTTCTCTGGAGCTCTTTCTAGAGCTGGGTTGGGACCCCACCATTGTGCCTGTCATAAAAGCCCACTGCTCCTGATGGATGTCTTTTTCTGCACCTGCTCTTTCTGCAGGACAAGGGTGCAGTCCTGTAGGGGTCTGAAGAATCTGAGGGCTCATCAAGGAAAAAGATGCCATGAAAGGAATGCTGGAATATGGTGGGGAAGTTCCATGCAGCAGGATTCTGTGTGGAGGCTGAGGGAACTCCCAGGGGAAAGGGAACTCTGAGAGGGACCACTGACCCTCAGCAGTGTGGATGGGAGTCTTTGAATCTACACCTCTGACAGGCCTGAGCAGCTTCAGTCCTTGTGAGGTGAGGCCTTATCTTATCAATGATTAATAGCTGTTGGGTGGACGAAGAAGTAAAGCAGGCAGTCTCTAAATGGCGAACAATTTTCTAGTTTGAGCTATTTTTAAAATAATTGGATGTGTAAAAATTTGAGTTTGGCACTGGTAGCCTTTTGAGCTAACACATCTCAGCCTGCAGAGAGGAAATAAACAAACTAGAGGCCATTGTAAGGAGGCCATCTGTATTAGTCCAGTTTAAGTTGCTGTAATGCAACTTTGGTGGGTTCTTTATAAAGAAAAGAGGCTTATTTAGCTCACAGTTTTGGAGGCTGAAAGGCTAAGATTGGGTGGCCTCATTAGTTTGGCCTCTGGTGAGGGGCTCATGACAGATGGTATCACAATGGGGGAAGTAGGAGCCAAAGTGATTGTGAAATAGGAAGCCAGAGACATGGGGGCCAGGATTTCTCTTTTTGTTTGTTTTGACCTTACTGGGGTTTAAACTAAAGGCTTCTCACTTGATAAGCAGTTGCTTTACATATGAGCCAATACTTCCTGCCCTTGGGGGACAAACAAACCATACCACCATTGTTTATGTAACCCAGTCCCAGTCAGAAACTTCCTTGGTTGGAGCTGGTGGAGTCTCTTCTCTCCCCAGAGATGTTGCGTATATACCAATTCCATGCTGCTTTCCTGAGAGTCCCCATCACAGGCTCCTAATGGGGCTCATGACTTTCAATGAGTCATGTCAGCCCAGCACTGGCACAAATCTGGTTACAGGCATAGCCCTTTCCTCATGGAGATATTGGCACTTCCTAGAGGAAGGGCCCTGAGCTTGGTTTCTAGTCGGAATCTCCTGGATCCTTGTCCAGTCAGTTTTCTGTAAGCAGTCTACTCTAGGGCAGTGTGAGGAACCCAGACCACCAGCAGCAGTAATACCACTAATTAAAAATGTCAACCCCCAGACACCAGATATATTGAATCAGAAACTCCCTGAAGGACTCAGCATTCTTTGACCACAAGCCTTCTAGGTGATTCTGATACCTGCCAAATGCTGGGAATCATTGGTCCAGAGTAGGCCACAGAGGTTAGTATTTCATGAAACTCCAGTGGATTCTAATGCTTTAGTCTGGGTTGGAAATCACTGCCCCAGGTCAATGTCCTCGGACTGTGTTGACTATTAAGCTATTTAGGATGGCAGACGTGCTACTGGGGATAATGAAATTGATTTCAACACATTTTAACTTAATTATGAGATCAGGCAGGTTAGAGATAATTCTTTAACTACTAGGGTGAGTGTCAAGTGCAGCCAGCGGTGAGCACCAGGGCATAGGCCATGTGTGGGGAGCACTCCCTGCTGCATGGAAGGAGAAGGAGTTGCCTCAGCTGGGCCATGCTGCCCATGATAGGGATGAGAGCAAGTCCTGCCAGCTGCGGACACATGCTGGGTACCGTGCTTCTCATTATCTCATGTATCTCCAAGTCAGCCTTGAGACCCAGGCATCACTTAATAAAGAAGAAGAAACCACCTCACACAGCCTCCTACTCTTTCCTGCTTCTGCCTTCACTGTGCTCAAGCTTTGCCAAGAGTTGTCCCATTCAGAGCTGGGATCCTCTGTAATGGCCTCTTGCATGGCTCTTTCTCCAACCATCTGACAGCTACTACCAAGGTGTTTGAAAGCTTAGGATACAGAGTCCTTGGGGCAGGCTTTCAGGTGATTTGGATCTGGGAGGTGTTTCTGCCCATGGGCTGTTCCCCATGGGAATTGCCACTGGAGGATCCTGAGGGTACGGGAAGGCCACAGACTTAGCAGCAAATCCTGAGGACAGTGGGGAGCCTGGGCTCAAGAGGAGTTGGGAGCATTGCCAGGATTATGTACACACCATCCCAACTGGCCTCTTGTGCTCAGGTGTGCTGAGCAGATTGCTTCCTTATCACAGCCATGGCTCTCCAGGAGGCAGCCTACAGGAGCTGGCTATGCAGTATTGCCCCACCCTCCTTCTTCTAATCAGTCTCAGAAGAAGGTAGTGGTAGGCAGCACTTACTGAGCACTTCCATGTCAGGCACTCTGCCAAATGCTTTCATGTATTAGATATACAAAAGCAAATTGATGAGGCAGGGACTTGTTTCACCCCCATTTTACAGATGAAGAAACTGAGCTGTAGAAAGGCTAGGCAATCTGCCCAAGGCCACACAGAGAACAAGAAGCAGAGTTAGATTCTGACCCCTAGGCTAGACCTTCTTGCCATGCCAACGCGGGTGGGCTTCCTCATCTTCAACTTGCTTCCCCCGCCTCCCTCAGCCATCACGTATCCCTCCCCCTTTTGTTGGTACAGGTGTGTTTCACGTGGTCCTTGGTAAGTCTTCCTTTAGGTCTGGTCCATCCGTCTTTGTCAGGGTCCCATTGGGAGACAGACCCCATCAGTTATTTGAGCCCAGAGTATGTAATATAAAGGATTGCTCATGAAGTATAAAGTTGAGAGCTTTGTAGCTGGGCACAAAAAATACTCCAAAGTTTCACAGAGGCAGGGACTGCAGGAAATGGCTCTCACCATAAGACTGGAGGAGTAGGGAAGAGAATGGAATTCTTAAATCTCAGAGCTCAGGAAGAGCTCCTCAGAGGGGAAGATTGCTGAGTAGGGTGGTGGCTAGTGCTTGGGTCTCTCCAGTGGATGAGGGTAGTTGGGATGAAAAATCTTGCAGACTGCATTCAGCAGCTGCTTCAGGAAGGCATTGTCTCTGTGGGATGAAGAAGCATGACCATCATAAGACTAAGAGCCCAATAGGACAAAGCAAATCCCGCTCCCTCCCCTAGCTTTGCGGTCTCCCTCCAGCACTCCCTATGATGAGTCTATCAGGATGCAGCTGGCAAGTCAGGAATGGGGTTTGCAATCTCTCAGCCTCAGCCTCAGCATCACTGAGCTGAGCTACAATTACTTAATAAATGTTACACCTTCCCTCAGCGATGGTTAGGGCCCCTCTCTCACACTCCAGGCTAAGCTATTCACTCACTTCCTCTCTGCTTAGCTCTGCAGTGTGGGATTTCAAATTCCCACATAGTCGTTATTCCTCTTGCACGAGGTACAGATGAAAGACAGCCAGAGTCACTCACAGAACTGAATGAGAACTATACTCATGTCATTTGTCTTCTGCATGCAGGACTGAAGGTTTGACCATGTATATGTCCCCATCCCTGTGTGTCCTGGAGACCCCATTCTGCTCATGTGTGTCCCAGGCATTTAGCAAGCCCCTTCCTAGAGGCTCTCAGGCAGGGCAGGGAGGAAAGGAAGCAGAATGCCTACTTTTCATCCTTCCCTTTTCACCCTGTCCAGCTTCTTCCTGTTGTATGTGTTCACCTAAACATGGCGCCAACACCTCATGGAGTTTGACCTTTCCAGAAAGGAATAATTTTATTTCTCTGGAAGGGACTAAACATAAGGTAGGCTTTAACAATATCAAAGCAGTGCATCAATTAAATATCTGCCTGAGAGTTCTCTCTGGGTTTCCATGTTCCAAAAGGCTCACAATAAAATTAACTCCAAAGTTACTGAACTGAGAAATGTACAATTACTGTCTTGTTGGTGCAACAAACTAGAAAGGACTGTTTAGGCATTTAATTGGCACCCAACAACATGTGATGGTATGTTAATTGCACATCAATTACAGCAGAGTACTAATTGACATTTGATAAGCATTCTAACTGATAACCAATGTTTGCTCTGCCAAATTAAATGCCTCGGTGGGCTTTGTTTGAGCTGGTAGTGTCTAGCAGCCTCCAGATGGTAGGGCTTATCTCTAGAACGTACTTCCACCTCTCAGGAAACACCTCCAAGGGTCAAGTGATTGGGTTTTCATCAAACGTTGGCTGGGGGAAGAGACCATCTTCCTGATGGAGCCAGGCGTTGCCTACCATGATTGCCAAAAATCTTTCCTTCTTCTGTCTTTTCTTCTCAGCCTGCTCAGCCTCAATTTTGAGACTGATTTCTACAGGCTTTAGAACCAGCCCTTTTAGCTATGTGCTCTGACTCTGGTCTTTTGCTTTTTTTTTTCCCCCGAGACTGACATCTTGCCTGAGTCTGAGGACTGAAGGAAAGTGCTTGCCCCAGTCCTTAGTACAGAGCCTAAGTACATTTCAGTTCTGCTCTTCTCTGCCCTGTCTTTCCCTTCTGATTTCCGATTCCTCCTCTAGGGCTCTGGCTTCATTCTACTTTGTTGGACTGTGGCTATGTTACCATCTTTCCTAACTCTCCAGCTGATCTGAGATCAAGTTTTGTCTACTATCTCAAGCATCCTTGGGGTGTGGATTTAAATGCTCATTCAACCATTTGTTAACTCAGTGATACTGAGTCACTTACTTTGTTTCTCTGTTCTTTGGTTTTTCTCTTCTGTGTGGTGGGGATAAAAATAGTATACTCAGTCCACTGTATCCATGGGTTCTGCATCCACGGATTCAACCCACCAATGTGTTAAAAATATTCCAAAAAATTGCTTCTGTACTGAACATGTTCAGACTTTTTTTTGTCATCATTCTCTAAACAAAGCAGTATAACAGCTAACAGCATTTATGCTCTATTGGGTATTACAAGTGATCTAGAGATGATGCAAAGCATATGAGAAGATATGCATGGGTTATATGCAAACACTACACTGTTTTATATCAGGAACGTGAGCATCATCAGGCTTTAATATCAGCGGGGGTCTTAGAATCAATCCCCTGAGGATGTGGGAGATGACTCTACTTACCTTTCAGGGTTGATGCAAGCACTTTGGATGGTGCCTATCTTGGCATGTGCTCATTTTATGCTGGCTGTTATATTAATCAGACCTAGTCCTCTAGGGTAAAGCCACTAAACTGGATTCCTAACCAAGTGATTTTTCTTTCAGCAGCTAATTCTTGAGTACATTCAGGCCCCCACAATCCTTTGTTTCCAGGTGACAAGTTGCCAAGTGGCCTCTTTTCTCTTGAGGACTGCTGGGTCATTACCAACATTCTGGCTGCTGTAATGTAGCAGCTGCATATGAGAGAGAGAGAGAGAACATGAACTTGTATATTTTTGTATTGATGCACACACTGACTAAGAGCTAGGGAGTCCTAGTTTTCCTAGAAGATAAGAAAAATGTGACTCTGCTCTCTGTTGGTATTCTATCCTAAAATATTACTTGGGAACTTAGATTGCCTATGGATCTAGGTAGATCCAATGAAAACTAATTTATTGAATGGCTAATTTGCTAAAAGTCAAATAACTAGGAGTTAATTTGCTGGAAATCAATTTGCTGAATCATCAGATAATTGAATGGCTAATTCATTGAGAACTGTTGATCTTTGACTGTGTACAGGAAGGGTGGCTATTGCTACTTTGCTGTCAGAGCAAGAAAGACCTGAAAAAGTCTACTCAGAAGCTAAGAAAGAACTAGGCACATGTCCTTAAAACTAAAGAAGACAGGAAGCTGCATGTAAGAGAAAGTCCAATTGTTCAGTTATGAAATGTCCATGTACAAAACAATCTGCCTTTGAATAGTAAAACGCACAAGGATTTTATATTCAGTTCACCTGAGTAGGCTGCTCTGTGGTCAAATAGCTGTAAGAAAGCAATGATGAAACTAAAACAAAAATTAATTCTCAGTAACTTGGCAACTCAGTCATTTACAAATTGGCTTTGACAAACTGATTCTTAGTGAATGTCTGTTTTCTTCCCCAACTTGACTTTATTATCCTCAGGTCTATAAATACTGAAGTAAGAAAGGCCAAGTAAGACAGTCCATTCTTCTGTCTATAGAGATAAAGGCTGAAAGTGGTGTTTTGTCTGCCATCTTCATCCTAGCCAGGTGGGGCACATACGCCTGGGCGTGAGGAGAGTATGCAACAGCCTGAGCTGCTGAGTGATGGTGGGATTGGTGACTAAAGCTAATGATGGTTCTCTGCAATTAATGCCACATTTAGAGGATCCCAGAAGCCAAACACTGGGTATGAAGAAGGTCGGAAGAGGTGACCTAGGCCCAAGGCAACAGACAAGGCTCAGAGTGGACTCCACCTTTAGCTCCTGACCTCCTAGTAGGAGCAAAAGAGAATTGGCAAAGGCTGGGACAGACCATGGCTCTCAGGCTGAGCTTGGGATCCCTGGTTACTTAGTCATTAAAAAATACTAATTGTGTGCCCATAGTAGCAAAAAGAAATAATTAATGGAATATGTCAGGCACTTACTATGTTCCAGAATCACATTCAGTTAATTATGAGAACAATGTGTAAAGGAGTTGACTTTTCCTTTTTTGGCAGTAGTGAAGTTTGAACTCAGGCCTAACACTTGTAAGACAGTTGTTTTACCAATGAGCCATAGTCCATGGTCCTAGCCCCCTTTGCTTTAGTTATTTTTAAGATAGGTTCTCACAGTCTTGCCCAGGCTGACCTGGACTGTAATCCTCATAGTTATGCTTTAGTATAGTTGCCAATGACAGGTGTAGTTTTTATTGGATGAGATGGCTAATTTTTATTGGATGAGATGGCATCACACTAACTTTTTTATCTGGGCTGGCCTTAAACCATGATCCTCCCTATGTCTTCATGAGATTATAGGCATGAGCTACTGTGCCCAGTGGGGTTGGCATTTTAATTCTCATTTTACAAAGAACTGAGACTCAGAGACATTAAGAAGTTTGTAGATCACTGAGTTATCAAGAATCAGAGATTGTCTTTATATCTAGTTTAGCTAGCTCTAGACCTATGCTCTTGACCCAAACCTCATCTTCTGACTCTGAATCAAGTATTGCATTGTGATCTGGAAACAGACTAAACAGATCCATTTTCTTTTTTTGAAGATCTTTCACAAGCAGTCATATGTAATCACCAGACCTCATCTCATGGTACTGGGTCCTTCCAGGTATCATAGGCCTTGGACAGAAGGAGCCGTGCCCTGAAAAATTGTAGTATATGCTGGGCAGCTGTCAGCACTAGGAGAACTGGTTTCCTATACCCTACCTACTTAGTTTCCTACTTCCCTAACTCACTGCAGATTTCTCTTTCAGCAGGCATTCTATGACTCTTGCTAGTACTTTTAGACAGAACTAGCCTGGCCAGGAAAAAAACCATGGTCAGCTAATGGCTTGCTAAAGGCAAAGGCTAAAGGTTGGCTAAATATGACCTTATATCTAGCTGCACAAATAAGCAAGTGGTATTCTTCTTTAATATGATGTGCCTTATGTTGTTATCCATTAATCAAATTTTCTCTTTTCTCCCTACTGACTTATGTTATGCATATTATTTGCAGTTAGTCTTATATAATGTTAAGTTACCAGGAGAGTAGGAGAGTTATAATAAATTGACATGAAAAATAAGTATCACCCAAACAAGTTATACTAATGGGCTTAGGTCTTTTGTGAGAGAGAGATAGTTGCATGATGTTAGTAGAAACATGTTATTACTTGTGAGTTTACATATGAGAATCTTTGATTTGTTGTGTTGTATATTTACTTAATTTTTCTTCTTTATCTATCTTATTTTTATATAATTTTATGTAGGGTGTGTTACAATGTTCAACATACCATTTCATTCCACTACCTACAGAATATCAATGCATAGAAACTAGAGGAAAAATGGGCATTACATAGTAGGTCTAGATATGGAGTTGGGTGAAATATTCAATAAAGATTTGTATTGTGCTGACTTCAAACTATATTACAAAGCAATAGCAATAAAAACAGCATGGTACTGGCACAAAAACAGACATGAAGACCAGTGGAACAGAATAGAGGACCCAGATTGAATCCACACAGCTATGCCTACCTTATTTTTGACAAAGGCACCAAAAATATACGATGGAGAACAGACAGCCTCTTCAACAAATGTTGCTGGGAAAAGTGGTTAGCTGCCTGCAGAAAACTGAAACTAGATCCATGTCTATTACCCTGTGCTAGTATCAACTCAAAATGGATCAAGGACCTTAATATCAGACCCAAAACTCTGAAGTTAGTACAGGAAAGAGCAGGAATACCCTGGAAGCAATAGGTATAGGCAAGAACTTCCTCAATAGAACCCTAGCAGCTCAGCAACTAAGAGAAAGGATGGACAAATGGTACTACATAAAATTAAAAAGCTTCTGCCCAATAAAAGAAATGGTCTCTAAATTGAAGAGACCACCCACAGAGTGGGAGAAAATATTTGCCAGCTGTACATCAGACAAAGGACTGATAACCAGAATCTGCAGGGAACTCAAAAACCTAAACTCCTCCCACCCCCAAAATCAATAAACCAATAAAGAAATGGGCAACTGAACTAAGCAGAAGTTTCTCAAAAGAAGAAATTCAAATGGCCAAAAAACACATGAAAAAATGCTCACCACCCCTGGCCATAAAGGAAATGCAAATCAAAACCACACTGAGATTCCACCTCACTCCTGTTAGAATAGCTATCATCAAAAACACCACCAGTTTTTGGCGAGGATGTGGGGTAAAAGGAATCCTCATACACTGCTGGTGGAAATGCAAGCTAGTACAACCACTCTGGAAAACAATATGGAGGCTTCTTAAAAGAACTAAACATTGATCTGCCATATGATCCAGCAATCCCACTCCTAGGGATATACCCAAAGGAACGTGACTCAGGTTACTCCAGAGACACCTGCACGCCCAAGTTTATTGCAGCGCTATTCACAATAGCCAAGTTATGGAAACAGTCAAGATGCCCCACTACTGACGAATGGATTAAGAAAATGTGGTATTTATACACAATGGAATTTTACTCAGCCATGAAGAAGAATGAAATCTTATCATTCACAAGTAAATGGCTGGAATTGGAGAACATCATTCTGAGCAAGGTTAGCCAGGTTCAGAAGACCAAAAATCATATGTTCTTCCTCATATGCATACATTAGATCTAAGACAAATGCAGTAATATTATTAGACTTGTGTCACACACTAAGGGGAGAACACATACAGGAGGAATAGGGAAAGGTAGGAAACCCAAAACTTGAAAGTGTTTGATGTCCCCACTGCAGAGGAGCTAATACAGTAACCTTAAAATGACAGAGGTCAATATGGGAAGGTGACCAGGAGGTAGTAAAGAGGTCTGGTAGAGATGAATCAATTCAGGTTGTAACACACTTGTGCACTGAAGCAATGCTAGGAATCTCTCTGTATAGCTCTCCTTATCTCAACTAGCAAAAACGCTGTCTTTCTTATTATTGCTTATGTCTACTCTTCAACAAAATTGGAGAAAAGGGCAGAACAGTTTCTGCCTAGAAGTGAGGGAGGTAGGGGGCAGGGGGGAGAAATAGCCCAAACAATGTATGCACATATGAATAAATGAATAATGAAAAAAAAGATTTGTATTGAGTTTTAAGGAAGAATATAAATATACTTTTTTGGTAGTTTCATTATTTTTATTGAGGGTATTATTGTTGCTATGATTTGAAAGATTAAGTATAGAAGATCAGGAAGTGGGAACAGCAGGATCTTGAGTTCAAAATTAGCCTTGGCAAAAGTAGCAGTAAAACCCTGTCTTAAAAATAAAATGCTAAACCCACAAAAGGACTGGGGGAATTGCTCAAGTGGCAGGACATTTTCTTAGCATCCTGGGTTCAATCCCCAGTACTAATAAGAAAGAAAGAAGGAAAGAAAGAAAGAGGGGGAAAGGAATAAAGGAAGGAAAGAAAGAAAGAAAAAAGAAAGAAAGAAGGAGGGAAGGAAGAAAGAAAGGAAAGAAAGAAAGAAAAAGTTGGACAGTTAAAAAGAGATTATGATTCTCTTTGGCCAAACATGGCATTGAACATATTTCCTATGCTCAAGGAAGTTCTCACTGTATGTGTCTAGGTGAGATGCAAAGACCATTTCCCCTGTGGAAAATTCCCAGTTGAGACTTAGGCATTTGATCCTGGCTATGCCATTTTTCTAAACCTTTAGTCAGAAGCTAATGACATAGAAAGGTTTACTGAAGCATGCTGGCATGGCTGGAGGCAGCTACACAAAGTTTGCAAAGGCAGATTTTATAGTTTTAATATACAGTGTTTGATATTCATGGAGTTGATGGTGCACCTTGCATTATCTGCAAGGTGCAGATTATATAGAGGGAGGCAATAGTGGATTCACTATACTAGTACTAAAGAATAATTTGGGGGCTTTTTTGTGATGAAATTTCTAATTTTCAGGACCTCCCAGTGATTTCATATCTCTTTATATATTTCTGTTCTTTTTAAACCACCTGAATTGATTATTTACATTTTTACATCTAAGAATTCCAATTTCTAGAGGAAAAATGACAATGGATCAATTGATCTTTGTACAATTACCTTATATCCAGCCACTGTATCACATTCACTTATTCATCATAATAGTACTTTTAAAATGAGTGTCTTTGAGTCTTTGATTATCAATAAATATCACTGTGTCATATCAAATTTAAGATAATTTTGTCTCTTTTTCCAAGGAATATAATGAATGAAAGTATAGATAGTACAATCAACTCACAGTCCCCATTCCTCAGGTCTGTTCAACTGGATACAAATGCTTGGTTACTGTATGCTTTTGTTCAATGCTCTGCAGTGATCAGAATGGAGATGCTAAATAAATGCAAGTTCTTTCCTGGACATAATCACTACTCAAACTGCGTTACAGATGTTATTCAGACTTGGCTTGATGGTGGCCAAGGGCCATAGGACTTTGATTTGGTTCCTAAAATGCAAAGAGTGACTACCTACCCAAGCAGCTAAAGTATTTAGAAATAATAAATGGAAAATAGGAACCCTCCCCAAAAGAACCACCAGACATTTTTGAATTTGTAAAAGTCAGGGAAAAAACAGAGATAAAGGAGATAAAGGTGATAAAGTGATTTTCTGAATCAGGAACAAGGAAGGGCTAGGGTGGATAAAGAACAAGGTTAGAATAAAAACAAAGGAATCTTAGGTGATGGGCAGTGCTAGATCTAGAGTCTTTCTGGGTCCACCTGAATTGACATAGTGGAAGGAGTATATGAAGTGTTTGATCAAGCCATAGATGTTCAGAGTTTACTAAGCTAAAACCTCAATTTCTCTGAAGGACTAAACCCCTGCTTTGACTCTCCACCCAGTAGTTAGTTTGGTGACCTGGTTATAGCAGAACTATTTCCTGAATGGGATAGAAATGTTTTATTGCCTCACCCATGCTTGTCTCCTGAGGCAGAATTATCATCTAACAATTGGCAGAATTAGGATATTAGATCAATACTTCCAAGCCCAAGTCATTGTTTTTTTTTAATAGATGTCTTCCAAAATTAAAAATGCATGAATTAACCTTTTAAAAGGGGTTAGACATTTAGCCAATAAAATAAGGAATGTCTGCATAAATATGGGCATGTATATGTATAGATATATGTATTCATATAAGTACCGCGCGCAAACCGATTGCGCCATTGGAGCTCCAAGATATATGTATTCATACATAAAAATTACTATGAAGAAATATGCATACATACTAAATTCAAACTCTATAAAATGTAAAAACATTCCTTTCTCATAAGTCTTATACCTTAAAATTAAATACTAACATTTTCTTATGTATAATTCCAAAATATATAATTATAAATGTTTATATATAAATATTTACACACTTCCTTTCTTTTTTTAATACATATGAAAAATATACCATCAGTCCTTTTACTCATTTCAGTTAAAAACATGGAATTATTTCTATGTAACCATGTATAAATACTTCATCCTTTAAAAAAAGGAGCATGGTATGCTACTCTGTGAAGCTAGTGAAGCAAATTTTTTTCCTATTTTTTTAAAATCATTTTTACATATACTTACATATGTATACATTGTTTGGGCCACCTCCCTGCCCCCCCCCCCACCTCCCACCCCACTTCTGGACATAACCTCTTCGACCCTCTTGGTCTCTGATTTTGTTGAAGAGAAAACATAGGAGATAATAAGAAAGGCATAACATTTTGCTAGTTTGAGATAAAGATAGCTATTCAGAGAGATTCCTAGTGTTGCTTCCATGCATTTGTGTATTGCAACCCACATTGGTTCATCTCTCCCAGACCTCTTCACTACTTCCTAGTCTCCTTCCCATAGTGACCTCTGTCAGTTTAAGGTTACTATATTCATTCTTATGTAGTGAGCACACAATTACATTCAAGTTTTAGGTTTTCTTCCCTTTCTCTATTCCTCCCATGTGTGTTATTCCCTTAGCATGTGACCCATGTCCAATAATATCACTGCATTTGTTTTAGGTGTATAATCTACATATGAAGGAGAACATGTGATTTTTGGACCTCGGAGACTAACTTCTCTTAGGATTATGTTCTCCAGTTCCATCCATTTACTTGTGAGTGACAAAATTTCATTCTTCTTTGTGGCTGAATAAAATTCCATTATGTATAAATACTACATATTCTTAATCCATTTGTCTGTAGTGAGGCATCTTGGCTGTTTCCGTAGCTTGGCTCTTGTGAATAGTGCTGCAATAAACACGGGTGTGTAGGTGCCTTTATAATAACCTGAGTTGCATTCCTTCTGGTATATCCCTAGGTATTGCTGGGCCACATGGCAAATCTATGTTTAGTTTTTTAAGAAGCCTCCATATTGTTTTCCAAAGTGACTGTACTAGCTTACATTCCCACCAGCAGTATATGAGGGTTCCTTTTCCTCCACAACCTCACCAACATTTGTTGTTGTTGGTGTTCTTCATGTTAGCTATTCTAACAGTGGTGATGTGGAATCTTAGTGTGATTTTGATTTGCATTTCCTTTATGGCCAGGGATGGTGAGCATTTTTTCATGTGGTTTTTGGCCATTTGAATTTCTTCTTTTGAAAAAGTTTTGTTTAATTCAGTTGCCTATTTCCTTATTGGTTCATTGATTTTGGGGGAATTTAGTTTTTTGAGCTCCATGTATATTCTGGTTATCAGTCCTTCATCTGATGTATAGCTAAAAAATATTTTCTCCCACTCTGTAGGTGGTCTCTTCCATTTAAAGACCATTTCTTTTGTTGTGCAGAAGCTTTTTAATTTTATGTAGCCCCATTTGTCCATCCTTTCTCTTACTTGATAGGCTGCTGAAGTTCTACTGAAGAAGTCCTTGCCTGTACCTATTGCTTCCAAGGTATTCCCTGCTCTTTCATATCGTAAATGCAGTTTCCAGTCTGATATTAAGGTCCTTAATTTACTTTAAGTAGATACTAGTACAGGATGACGGGCAGGGATCCAGTTTAAGTTTTCTGCAGACAGCTAACCATTTTTCCCAGCAACATTTGTTGAAGAGGCTGTCTTTTCTCTATTTTATGTTTTTGGTGCCTTTGTCAAAAATAAGGTAGGCATAGCTGTGTGGATTCAATCTGGGTCCTCTGTTCTGTTCCACTGGTCTTCATACTTGTTTTTGTGCCAGTACCATGCTTTTTTTATTGCTATGACTCTGTAGTATAGTTTGAAGTCTGTATTGCGATACCTATAGCATTGCTCTTTTTTCTGAGTATTGCCTTGGCTATTCGCGGTCTTTTGTGTTTCCAAATGAACTTTAGGGTAGATTTTTCAATCTCTGTGAGGAATATCATTGGGATTTTAATGGGAATTGCATTGAACATGTAGATTGCTTTTGGTAGTATAGTCATTTTTACTATGTTGATTTTGTCAATCCATGAGCATGGGAGATCTTTCCACCTTCTGTAGTCTTCCTTGATCTCTTTTTTCAGTGGTTTGTAGTTTTCCTTGTAGAGGTCATTCACATCCTTTATTAAGTTTATTCCTAGGTATTTGATTTTTTTTTGAGGATATTGTAAATGGAATTTTCCCCTATATTCTTTCTCATTTTGTTCATTGTTGTTGTACAGAAAGTCTACTAATTTTTGTAAGTTGATTTTGTATTCTGCTACATTGCTGAAGTTGTTTATGGTAGAGTTTTTTGTGTCTTTGAGGTATAGGATCATGTCTTCAGCAAATAGTGATAGTTTGACTATTTCTTTACCTATTTGTATTCCTTTTATTTCTTCTTCTTGCCTTATTGTTCTGGCTAGGAATTCCAGGACTATGTTGAATAGGAATGGGGAAAGTGGGCATCCTTGTCATGTTCCTGACTTTAGGGGAAATGGTTTCAGTTTTTCCTCATTAAGTATGATGTTGGCTACAGGTTTGTCATACATAGTCTTTATAATGTTGAGGTACATTCCTTCTATTCCTAGTTTTCTTAGAGCTTTTATCATGAAATGGTGTTGAACCTTTCAAATGCTTTTTCTGCATCTATTGGGATGATCAAGTGGTTTTTGTCTTTGCTTCTGTTAATGTGCTTTATTACATTTATTGATTTATGTATGTTGAACCACCCCTGCATCCCTGGGTTGTGGTGAATGATCTTTCTGATATGTTTTTGGATTTGGTTTGCCATTATTTTATTGAGGATTTTTGCATTGATGTTCATTAAGGAAACTGGCTTGTAGTTTTTCTTTTTTGGATGTGTTCTTGTCTGGTTTTGGGATGAGTATACTGCTGGCTTCATGGAACGAGTTAGGCAGTGTTCCTTCCCTTTCTATTTGTGGAAAAGTTTAAGGAGTGATGACCTCACCAAGAAGACCTTCTTCTTTGAAGGTCTGATAGAATTCAGCTGAGAATCTGTCAGGTCCTCAATTTTTCTTTTTTGGGAGACTCCTTATCTCTGCTTCATTTCATTTTATGTTACAAATCTGTTTAGGTGTTTGATATCCTCTTGATTCAGTTTTCTATGGTCATAAATATCTAGAAATTTGTCCATTTCTTGAAGATTTTCCAACTTTTTGGAATGAAGTTTCTCAAATTAGTCTTTGGTGATTCCCTGGATTTCCTTGGTGTTTGTTTTTAGCTCTCCTTTTTTGCTTCTTATTTTACTAATTTGGGTTTTTTCCCTCCTCATTTTAGTCAGATTTGCCAGGAGCTTGTCAATCTTATTTATTTTTTCAAAGAACCGGCTTTTTGTTTCATTACCTCTTTGTATGGTTTTTTTTTTTTTGTCTCTATTTCATTAATTTTGACCCTTATTTTTATTAATTCTCTCCTTCTGCTTTTTTTTTTTTAAGTGTGTTTTGGTTGTTCTTGTTTTCTAGGAGTTTGAGATGTAGCATTAGGTGGTTTATTTGAGATCTTTCTGTCCTTTTAATATATGTACTCATGGCTATAAACTTTCCTTAGGACTGCCTTTGCTGTTTCCCATAGGTTCTGGTAGGTGGTGTTTTTATTTTCATATACTTCCAGGAAACTTTTGATTTCCTCTCTTATTTATTCTATGACCCACTGATCATTGAGCAATGTACTATTCAGCCTCCAATTATTTGCATATTTCTGCTGTTGTTTTTGTTGTTGCATTCTATTTTTAATGCATTGTGATCAGATAGAATGCAGGGATTTATTTCTATTTTCTTATATTTGCTGAGGCTTGCTTTGTGCCCTAAGATATGATCTATTTTGGAGAAAATTCCATGGGCTGCTGAAAAGAATGTATATTGTTCTGTTGTTGGATGAAATATTCTGTAGACATTAGTTAGGTCTATATGATTTATGGTGTCATTTAGTTCTAGGATTTCTTTGTTGATTTTTTGTTTTTTGTTTGGATGGCCTATCTATTGGTAATAGAGGGGTATTAAAGTCTCCCACAAACACAGTGTTGGAGTCTATATATGCTTTTAAATCCTTTAGTATATGTTTGATGAAACTGATGCACTGAGATTGGATGCATATAGGTTGATAACTGTTATTTCCTTTTGATGTATTATACCTTTTATTAGTATGAAGTGTCCTTCTTTATCTCATTTGACTGATATAGATTTTAAGTCTACTTTGTGTAATATATATATTGTTACTCCTACCTGTTTTGGGAAGCCATTGGCTTGGCACATCTTCTAGCCTTTCACCTTAAGCCAGTGTTTATTTCTGTCACCAATCTGTTGGTGGATCTTCCTTTTTAATCCAGCTTGCCAAACAGTGTCTTTTGATGGGGGAGTTGAGTTCACTGACATTCAGTGTTAATATTGATATGTATGTGGTAATTCATGCCCTTTTGTTGTGCTTGTTGTTTAAGGATTTGATTATGTGCAGTTGAATCAATGCTACTCTCTGTCTTTTCTTCTCCTATGGTTTGATACTTCTCGTCCTCTCATGATTTTGTTTGCTTTTATCTTCTGAGTGCAGAATTCCTTGTAGAATCTTCTGTAGTGGTGACTTGGTGGTCATATATAGTTTTAGTTTCTGTTTATTGTGGAAGATTTTTATTGCTCTGTCAATTTTGAATGATAGTTTTGCTGGGTAGAGTATTCTAGGGCTGAAGCTATTTTCATTCAGTGCCCAGAATACCTCATTCCATACCCTTATTGTATTTAAGGTTCCTGTTGAGAAATCTGCTGTTATTTTGATGGGTTTACCTTTATACATTATTTGTTTTTTCTCTCTTACAGTCTTCAATATTGTTTTTCTGTTTCTCTATGTTATTTATAGTTTTAATGATAATATGCTGTGAGAAGGTTCTATTTTGGTTAAGTCTGTTTGGTGTCTTGGAGGCTTCCGAACCCAAATGGGCAAAACTTTCTCGAGATTTGGGAAATTTTCTGTTATTATTTTATTAAAAAAAAAAATATATATATATATCCCTTTGGTTTGCATCTTGTCTCCTTCTTCAATGCCCATGATTCTCAGGTTTGGAATTTTGATAGAGTCACTGAGTTCTTGCATATTCCTTTCACAGCTCTTGAGTTGTTTGACTAAGATTTCTTCTGTTTTTTTCTTTAATTTCTATTTTATCTTCAAGCTCTGAGATTCTGTCTTCCACTTGTTCTAGTCTGCTGGAGTGGCCTTCCAGTGTGTTTTTTGTTTGACTAAAGGTACTTTATATTTCCAGGATTTCTGTTTGATTTTTTTTCTGAGGTTTTCCATATCTTTGTTCAACTCCACTTTTATATTTTGTATTCTCATCTTTAATTCATATATCTCTCTTTTTATAGTGTCCTTTGTTTCACTTTGGTGTTTGTTGAAGTCCTCTCTGAGTTCCTTTATTTGTTTCTGTGTCTTCTTATGTTCTTTATTTTTGGTGTCTTGAAATTTCTTGAGTGCATCTTGTACATTCTGGTTGACCATGTCTAGTATCTTTTTCATGAATTTCTCAGTGATATCTTGCAAGATTTCTTCTTTGAGAATTTTATGTGGGTTTCACTGGGTTCCTTAGTGATATTTATCATTGGTTTGTTGAAGTCGGGAAGTGGGTATCTATTTTCTTCATTTCCCATTTAATCCTATATTGAATTATATTTTGAGGAGAGTGGTTTCCATCCCTTCTTCTTCTTCCCATCGTTCCATTTCATGCTGTGCAACTCTGCTTTCGATAGGCTAGTTGGTGGTTTTGATTGCCTGATTTCTCTCCCTGATTTAGTTTCTGTGTTGTGACTGACTTGGTTGTTAGCTATGTTGATGTGCTCTTTCTGTCCGTGGCCTGGAGGTATAATTTAGCAATAACAAATTCACAGGTTCAATGCCAGACCAGTTATTTACATATTATATAGAAAAGCCCTTGATGATAATATCTATAAACAGTGGGAGTTGGAGGGGGTAATGGTTATTAGGCTAGTTATAAATTTTGGGGAATTGGTAAAGGTAGGACTAAAAGGTGGGGCAGGAAAAGGAGTGGCTGGGTTTTGTGGCCTTTGTGACATTTGGGTATATTTCTGTTGTAGTAGTAGAGGGTGCTTGTGTCAGGAATTGCATGGGGCTGGGTTGTGTACAGTTAGTACAGTAGGCTAGTCAGTGGGTACTGAGTGTGTAGGAGGGAGGGGTAATGTGGTGACAGGTTGGGGGAGGATAGGATGGGGAGATAAAGATGGAGGATAGAGTAGATGAGAATGGGCAGAAAGAATAGTTGGGAGGGAGAACAATAGATTGTAGCACAGGAGAATGAGGGAAAGTGAAGAGGGTAAGAATAGGGATAAGAGAATTGTGATGGTGAAGTTGATAATACAGGAATAATAATAAAGAAACACAATAAAAACACCAGGTTCAGAAACCACAAAAAGTTCAGTCTTTTGGCAAAAGTTGTGGAGTTATTCCTTAGGTGTCCAATTCTGGTACTGGCATATAAGCAGAAACTCTGATGTGGTCTCACCAGGTGACTGGCTTGTGAGTAGTATTTGGTTCTTCTGTCCACAAGGTTAGTTGGAATTGTGAGGAGAGGTAAAACTGCTAGCTTGTGCAGGGTGGTCAGAGCTGTTGTTTTCTCCAGAAGGCAGCTGCTTTGCTCTTCTGCTGCAGCTCTATTTGGTCAGCAACTCCCCCAACAAGGTGGGGCAATTCACTTTTGAATGTTGCCCTCTGTCCCTGAGATCAGCTCCAGGATCCACCACCTGCCCTGCTTTGAGAGGTTGGCCTGTTGCTCCACCCCCACTCTCAGCCTTTGTGCTTTTCCTGACCTCTGCTGGGTGCTAATAGCTCATCTGGGAGGATGGCTTGTCACCACACTCCCTCTCTCAGTCTGTATGCCTCTTACATTCTCTGCTGGGTGCTAGTGGCTCCTCTAGGAGATTGGCTTGTCACCCTGCTCCCACTCTCAGCCTTTGCTGCTTTACCCACCTTAGTTCACTTAGAGTTCGGTGCTCAGAGTTCAGCTATTTGCCCCATCCTTGTTCTGGGGAGCAGATTCAGTGTTCCACCCCCACCTCTGCTGTCATTGTTAGATTACAGTTCACTGTTTATGTTTTTCAGTTTTGCTGGGGGTGGTTTCAGTTTGCCCAGGGGCTGCTTTTCCTGGGGGGTGCTGGGTAGGGAAGTCACACATGGTGTGTGATGCTCACCTGTTCCTTCTGCATTTTCATGCAAGCTGCTTTGGAGCTGGCTGGCAGGGATAAATGGCCCCACTTTTTTTCAGCATGGCACAGGATAGGGAGGCTTTCCATAGGCTAGGGGTACAGGATGTTGCAGAGTTTGATTCTGGTTGATGGTCTGTCTTCTGCTTGTTGGGAGAAAAAAGAAAGAGAGAAAAAAATAAAGAAAAATAGTTGCGGGGCTTTTTTTTTTTTTTTTTTTCAGGGCCAGACACACCTTGCTGGCTGTGCTATGTGGGATTTTTGCAGCTGTTAGGTGCAATTAAGGCTGATTTAAGGGTCAGCCTTTGAATTTTTCTGTATCTAATGTGATAGCGGTGATTATTTTTGTTAGAAGCAATCAGAGTTACCCAAGTGTAGCTCTGATATCTCAAGGTTTCTGATGCCATGGAGCTTAGGACTTCTGATTCCCTACCCTAGCCACCATTTTGGATCTCCGTAGTGAAGCAAATTTATGTAACCATGTATGAGAGTTCCAACTGCTATACTCTTCACCCCTTTAAGTTTAGTTATTCTTGTGGGCATAAAGTGGTATTTCACTGTGCTTGAATGTAGAATTTTTTAGTTTAGACTAATAAAGTTTGGTACATTTTCATATGTTTATTGGCTACTTATCTGTACTTTTTTGTGGAGTACCTATTTAAGTATATTTCCCATTTTCCTACTGCATTGCTGTGTTATTAATATTTACTTACTGAAAATTTTTTATTGGAAGTTTTTATAGATTCTGATTTAAGTCCTTTTAAAATTTTATATGTATATTGAACAAAATTCTTTCAGCTTGTAAGTAGATTTTGATTTTCTTAATGGTATCTTTTGTAGTAAAAGATCCCCAATTTTATTCAGATCTCTAAGCAATTGTTTCCCTTATAGTTAATGACTTTTGGGTCCTATTTAATTAATCTTTCTTTATCCCAATTTTGAGAGTAAAGAAATTATCCCATATTATCTTCTATGGTCTTATGGTTTCATGCACCTATTTAAATATGCAATTCAGAAGTGTTTGATATTTTGAGAATGGTGCAAAGTACAGGAAAGTTCATTTTTTTCCCTCAAATGTCTATCAGTTGACCCAGCACCATGTTTATGAAAAGGCTATTATTAAAAAGTTTTAAATTATATTAATTTATTCATTTGATGCTGGGGATTGAACTCAGGGCTTTGTACATGCTCAGCATGTGCTTTACCACTGTGCTAAATCCCCCAGTCCCCTCAATTTGGTTTTAAACTGATACATAAAAATCATGTATATTTATGGGAAACAATTTGAGGTTTTAATTTCTATAGCTTTGAAGTATATTTTGAAATCTTGATTTGTTCTTTACACTCAAAATTGCTTTGACTACTCAGGGTCATTTTTATGGGTTCCATACAAGTTTTAGGATTGTTTTTTATAATTATGTAATAATGTCATTGATATTTTGATAGGGTTGCATACTGAATCTGTAGTATGGACATTTTAACAGTATTGATCATTCAAATCCAGGGCTGGAGGCATAGCTCAAGACATGAAATATTCTTTCTTTTTTTTGTGTGTGTTTTTCAATTTCTTTCACCTTTTCATTGTAGAGGTCTTTCACCTCTTTGGTTAGACTTATTTCTAGATTTTTTGTGGCTATTGTAAGTGGCATTGCTTTCTTGATTTCTGTTTCAGATAACTGGGTATTAAGGAATAGTAATGCTACTGATTTTTGTATGTTGATGTGGTGTCTTGTACCTTTGCTGAATTTGCTTATTAGTCCTAATAGTTTTTTGGGGGGGAGGGAGGTTCTATTCATATGATCCTGTGATATGAAAACAGTGATAATTTGACTTCTTTTTTTCCAATTTGAATGCTTTGAATATTTTAATTTATTCTTTCTAAATTAACCCCTTTATCATTATATAGTGACATTACTTATCTCCCTGCTTTTGATTTATAGTCTGTTTATCTGATATAAGTATGGCTACTTCTACTTTCTTTAGGATTCCATTTGCATGGATGTTATACTGCATCTCTTCACTTTCATTCCATGGGGTACTTAGAGGTGAAGTGAGTTTCTTGTAAGCAACATGTCATTGGGTCCTGTTTTATTTCAGTATTTAAATCCTTTCAGTTACTTTATGTCTTTTATTTGTTTTTTGTTTTTTGGTAGTACTAGAGCTTGAAATCAGAGCCTCATGCTTGCTAAGCAAGCACTATACTATGTAAGTCTTACCCCTAGCCCTACATTATGTCTTTTAATTGGAGAATTCAAACTGTTTACATTCAAAGTGACCATTGATAGTCTTCCTACAGTCATTTTATAACCAGTTTTCTAGTTTTATCTATCTATCTATCTATCTATCTATCTATCTATCTATCTATCTTTCTTTCTTTCTTCTTTCTCCATCACTTACAGTTTTCCTTCATAGCTAAGTAATTTACTCTAGTACTATGCTTTCATTCCTTATTTATTATTTTGGGTTTGTTTATTTATTTATTTATTTTTTTGCTTTGTGCAAGAACAAGTTTGGTATAATAAACTACTTTGAAGATATAGTAACCTAACATAATTATAAAGATAAGAAATAAAAAAGAAAATATACTAATAAAAACTCAACACTTACACTCCATTTCTCTTTGCAGTTTGAATTTTGATATGCCATTGTACATCTTTCTATATTGCCTATCTCTTACCACATCAATGTAGCTATTATTTTTAATTGTTTTTGTTTTTAGACTCCATACTAAAGATATGAATAGTTTACACACCATGTTTAAAATATTAGAGCATTTTGAATAGTGAGTTTTGTATCTTATCATGGTTTCTGCTTACTTATTAATATCTTTCAGTTTGAAGAACTCCTGTTAGCATTCTTGTAGGACAGGTCTGTTGTGGTATGTTCTCTCAGCTTTTGTTTGTCTTGTAATGCTTTTTAAATCTCCTTTTCATTTCTAAAGGATTGTTTTGCTCAGTAAAGTATTACTGGTTGGCAGTTTTTTTTTTTAAACCTTCAGTACTATGAAAAATCTCATGCCACTCTTTCCTGGTCTGTAAGGTTTCTGCTGAGAAGCTTTCTGTTGGGACAAATTGGGACATACTTATCTGTTATTTTTTCCCTTTCTTTTGTTACCTGGAGAACACACACTTTATCTTTCACCTTTGAGGTTTTAATTATAATATGTCTTGGGGTAGACTTGATTGAGTTAAATCTGATTAGTGATCCTTGACCTTCCTGTAACTGGACCTCTATTTCCCTTTTTAGGTTTGGGAAGATTTCTGTTATCTCTTTGAATAAGCTTTCTACCCCTTTTGCATTCTCAAATCCCTCTTGAATTCCAATAAACTAAACATTTGCTTTTTTTTCTGAGTCAGGATTTCAAATGTAGCTCAGGATGACCTTGAATGCATTATCTTTCTGCCTTAGCTTCCTGAGTGCCTGGATTATAGGCATGGAATACCACTTCTGGCTCTAGCTGCACATTTTCAAATAGTCTGTCTTTGAGCTTACTAAGCCTCTCTTTTCTTTGATGTAGTCTGCTATTGGTGCTTTTAATCATGGTTTTAGTTTTGTTTAGTTTATTTCTCAGCTCCAGGATTTTTGTTTAATTTTTAAAAATTGATTTCATTCATAAGTTTCTCTGTTAGAGTATGGAATCACTTCTCTGTGTTTTCCTGAAGCTTATTGTGTTTCTTGAAAACAGCTCTTTAAATTCTCCATCTGACAGTTCAAGCATACTGGTTACCTTATTTTGACTGTTAGGCAAGGTCATGGTTCCCTGAAAGTTCTCAATGCTTTTTTGTGTGCATCATCACCTGCATCTTGAAGGATTATTCTAGTCTTCACAATCTGGCATTGTTTGTATCTGTTCTTCTAGAAATTCTAAGCAGCTGCTTATTTTCTATGAGCCTGTAGTCACTTCTATTTCAGCACAGGATGGTGCCCAGATCTAGGTTTGCTGGGAGTCTGCTATTGGTAGATTGTTATTTCAACACTAGGGGACAATCCAAACCCAAAAATCTATAGTGGATGTATTGTTTAGCATGAATTAGAAGAGCACCTAAAAAGGGCAGTCCATCCCACAAGCTTTTCTCTGGGGCTGGAGGAGGTCTAGAAGCCTCATCCATACTTGCCAGCCTGAGTTCAGGCACTGTAGGATTGTGCCTGGCTCTGGGCAGAGTCACTGAGAAGAGACAAGCCCCAGGCTTCAATGTCATGCCTATGACCCACAGATTTATAATACTGTGTTATACCTTGAACCTAGTCTGCTGAGACTAGCACAGCACCGGAGTGGAACAAAGGTCTATACTGCTATGGGATGCCTACTGCTGAGCTGGCCTAATGATCCAAGAATGCTGCAACCAACCATAGACGATGCTGGCCAGAATTAAAGTATGACCTACTGTACCATACATCTCCATCTGACACTGGAACTGCTCTAGAGGCCACATCCAGGCACTAGCCTAGGGATAGGAGCCAGTATGTTCTGCCCAGTGTAAAGTTTCACCAATCCAGTTGAATTCTATGGAAAGTCCTGTGTTTACTACCCTGTTCTATCCTCAGTGAATGGAGTTTTGCTTCAAATGATGTTGCATTTTATGGCCTTGGCCATAAGCTGACACTAACCTAGGTTCACCTGAGTCTCACAGCCATAAGGAGCTGTGCAATTTCAGGCATTCACCCAGGTCCATTCCACAGCTGATAGTGATGCAGGTCAAAGCATAAGCCCATCCCACCTGGACATATGCTTCTGCCTGATGCCAGAACAGTTTTACAGGCTTCAACTGTGGACACTGGACTAGGGATAACTGTTTCTGAGGTTGGGGTATGGGTGGAACAGACAGTCCCTTGGCCACCTGAGGATGACATGAAGCTGGTTGCACCTGAATCCCATAGTCCTAGAAACATGAGGATGAGGGTGTCTAAGGCCCACTCCAGCACTGACAATGACACAGGCAAAAATTTAAGTCTGTCCCACTGACAGGTAGGTCTCCACCTGATGCTGGTGCAGGTCTAGAGGTTCTGTCTGCAAGTTTTGGACTAGGAATAGGGTCCTTTGGTTTCTGCCTGGTTCTGGTTCTCACCATAGTAGGCCTGGCACTGAGCTACAGGGCAAAGTCCTGTGCTAGTTTTCATGCCTTTCTCCTCAATGGGTAGAATCTTGCTTTCCCTATGCTGTCTGACACTGGGGGAGGGGTCATGGAGGCAGTCTTTTTGCTACCTGATTAATGTTCTTTCAGTGGTGAGGTCCATGAGTACTGGCCTTGTGGTAGCCTTGGGGTTTGCCCAGCACTGGGTTTCACTGTGGTGGGTCTGCTTCAGGTTCTAAGTCTAAAGTCTAGCCTTATTTACTTCTCTCTACCCCAAGCAGGTGGCATTTCTCTTCATGCTACTTGAAGTTGGCAATAAGTTACATACATTTCCTTTCTGATTTTTTTAAATGCATCATTTCTATTACACTAAAGTCAGGCATGGCTTCTTTAGCTCTGTGAAGGTAGTTTGGTATGTGAATAGCCATTCAAATTGCTGTGTGTTTGAGGGGGAGGTGGGGTGATTGCTAGAGGATCTTACTCAGCTGTCATTCTGCTCTGACTCCCAAAGACCATCATTTTCCTTTCTGATGTACAACATTATCTTTGTTATAAACCAAGTGGTCATATTACATGAGTCTGTGGTCTTGATATTCCACTTCACTGGTTTAATTACTGCCTTATTTATTTATCTTGATATCTAACATCTCACTTTATCCTACCTGGTTCTTCTTTCTAGATTTTCCTAAGATTTTATAAAATCATCAAGTAAGTCTTTACTTTTCTTGATCTTTTGTATTTCCATATAAAACTTTTAAAATCAGTTTGCTAATTTCCAATCTGAGTTGGAAAATCCTACTTATATTCTGATAGGAATGGCACTGAATCTATAGATTAACTTCAGGAAAAATTAACATGTCTACAATACTATCTTCTAGTTCATGAGCTTGGCATGCTCCTTCATTTATTTAGGTTATCTTCAGTTTTCCAGTGTATTATAGTTTTATTCATAGAATAAAAACTAGATAGTTTTATTAATATAATAAAAACTGTATTTATTCTATGAATAAAACTATCTTCTTTTTGTTTTATAACACTAAATTGGAATAGTTTAAGATTTCATTCTTTGGCTATTACAAAAATAATAAAAAATAATGAATGCTGGTGAGGATGTGAAGAAAGCGAAGTGCCACTCCCATGCACTATGGCAGGAATATAAATTAATACAATTATATCAGGAATAGTATGAAAGTTGCTCAAGAAACTAAAAATAGATCTACCAAAACTAAAGGTAGATCTACCATATGATGTAGCTATCCCACCCCTGGGTATATCTACAAAGGAAATCTCAGCATATGAAAAAGATACTTGCATACTTGTGTTTATTGCAGCACTATTCACAGTAGCTGAGAAATGAAATCAACCACATTCCTATCCAAAGAATGGATAAAGGAAATGTGGTAGATATACATAATGAAATACTATTCAGTCATAAAAAGAATGATATTCTATCATTTACAGTGAAATTGATGAATCTGGAGGATATTATAATAAGTAAAATAAACCAGACACAGAAATTCTTCATGTTTAGTATATGTGGATATTTAAAAAGTCTAGCAGAATGTATAATAGCATTACTAGGGGCTTGGAAAGGTAGGTGGAGGTGAAATAGTTGGAGTTTAATTACAAGTACCCAAACATGGAGCAGTGGGACTGGGTGGGACTATAGTTCTATACTTTATGAATAAATGGAAGGGAGGAATTTGAAGACTTCAAGAACAAAGTAATGATAAAGTGATTGAAATGTTTATATTTAACCCACATGTACTGCATACATATATTGAAATATCATGATGTATTCATAAATATATACATTTGTTACATGTCAATAAAAAAGTTTAAGGACATGGAAATATTAACTATCCTGATTTGATCATTACACACTGTATACATGTGTCAAATTATCAAATATTGTCCCATAAATTTATGCAGTTAAAATAATAATAAAAATTAAAAATATATAAAATAAATAAAATTTCATTCTCTACTTATTTATTGCAATATAAACCTACCACACTTTTTAATTGACTTTTCATGTGATTTTTCTAAATTCAGTTATCACTTGTATTTGTGTACCTATAGATTTATGTGTATTTTTTATTGTTTACTATGTAGTTTAATCTGTTCTAGCTGTTTTACATCTTACTTTACACTTTTGTTTTTGGAGGCTTGTTATGTAGCCCAGACTGGACTCACACTCACAATGCTCCTGCCTCAGCCTCCTGAGTGCTGGGATAACAGGTGTGTACCACCATGCTCAACTTTTACTTTCCAAATCTCAAGTTTTTATTTATTTTTCTTGGTTAATTGGGTTGGGATCTTTGGTATAATGTGGATAGAAGTGGTGACAATAAGTATTCTTGCATTTTTTCCAATCTTGGGAAATAACACAAGATTTCCTAGTAAAGTGTCATGTTGATTGTAAGATTAGTATAATTTTTGAAAGTTTATTAATAGATTAAGAAGATTCCATTCTGCACCCAAAACATATGATGGAGAAAAGACAGCCTCTTCAACAAATGTCGCTGGGAAAACTATATCTGCATGCTGAAGACTGAAACTAGACACATGTCTTTCACCCTGTACAAGTATCAATTCAAATAGGGATAAAAGACCTTAATATAAGACCTGAAACTTTTAAGCTACTGCATTAAAGAGTAGGGAAAACACTGGGACATATAGGAATAGGCAAAATCTTCCTAAATGGAACTCCAATGGCTCAGCAATTAGGAGAAAGATTGACAAATGGGACTGCGTGAAACTAAAAAGCTTCTGCACAGCATAAGAAATAATCACCAGGCTGAAAAGGCAGCACAAAAAATGGGAGAAAGTCTTTGTCAGCTATACATCTGTCAAGAGATTAGTAACCAGAATATACAGAGAGCTCAAAAATCTACACTCCCTGGAATATCAATGACAGATGAAGAAATGGGCAAATGAACTGAGCAGAACTTTTTCAAGGGAAGAAGTCCAAATGATCAAGAACACATGAAGAAATACCAACATCCCTGGTGATAAAGGAAATGCAAATGAAAACCATGCTAAGATTCCACCTCACTCCTGCTAGAATGGCTATCATCAAGAACACAAACAACAATGAATGTTGGCAAGGATGTGGGGAGAAAGGAGCCCTCATACACTGCTGGTGAGAATGTAAATTAGTACAGCCACTATGGAAAACAGTGTGGAGGTTCTTCAAAAAACTAAAAAGAGAACTGGTGTATGATCCAGCAATACCTTTCTTGGGCATATATCCTAAGGAATGTAAAGTTACAATAAAGACACTTGCACACGCATGTTTATTGCAGCACTATTCACAATTGCCAAGCTATGGAAACAGCCCAGATGCCCCACAACTGATGAATGGATTAGTAAAATGTGATATATATACATATACATAAAATGTAGTATTATTCAGACACAAAGAATGAGGGCTGGTAGAGTGGCTCATGTGGTAGAGTGCCTATCTAGCAAGAAGAATGAAATTTTGTCATTTGGAGGTAAATGGATGGAACTGGAGATCATGTTAAGTGAAGTAAGTCTGGTTCAGAAATACAAAGGTTGCATGTTTTCTCTGATATGTGGAAGACAGATTCAAATACAAATACAAGCATTATTTTACACACACACACACACACACACACACACACACACACACACACACATGCAGAACATGTTTCCAAAAGTGGGGCTGTTCAAGGAGACTGAGGAGGAAAAGAATGATAGAGAGTGAGTAATATTGAAATGCAAGGCATATTGAAACATGTAATACAAGGTTCAGAGAAAAGGAAAAAGAAGAGTAGTAGAGAATGTTTGACTGATTTAAGCACAATATATTTACAGGTAAAATACCAAGCCAAAACCCCATCAAACAATGACTAGACACTAAAACAATGAAGGACAGGAAGGTAGAACAGGTCATGTTATAACGAGAGGGTAATAGTGGGAGGGGGATGGTAAATGAAGAGAGTAAAAGAGGATAAATACGATTGAGGTACTTTCTATACATGTATGCATATGGAACACTGAAACCTGTCAGGGTCATTTCAAGGAGGAGAGTGGGTAAAGGGGGAGAATAAAGGAGGGGGATGAACCAAACTGAGGTACAATATATTAAATATGGAAATGTCACAATGAAACCCCTATGTAACTGTCATATATTAGTAAAACCTAAAAAACATTAAAAGGATTTATTCCCTTACATCCTGTTTTAGTGGCCATGTAGGTACAATGAAGAATTCAAATTAAATCACAAAAATTAATATAAATTTGGAACATAAAATATTGAGTTCTTAAAAAGTGTATATTGAATTTTTAAATAAACTAACATAAGAAACAATACCTAAAATCCAAAAATGTATCTTTGTATTAGAAGATATAAATTTATAAACATGAAATCAAAACATTTTTTGAGGTAGAATAAAAAGCAACAGTCCATTTATAAACATGTGGTTAATTATTTATAGTCTTTTCTGTACTAAAGAACACAGTTTAATAAGAGCAGAGTATAGGAAACAGTTTCTTATTTTGTATAAGTACATATATATATATATTTAAATTTTTTGGCAGTACTAGGGTACTCAGGATCTCATGCCTTCTAGGCAGGTGCCTTACCATTGGAGCCACTCCACCAGATCTTATATTATATACTTTAAAAAGCTGAAATATAAATTAACTTGTGAAAATAGGTCTGGAATATAGTATAAAAAGCAATAAAACTGTCAAAAAGAAAAGAAGATCCCCTTCTAATCCTAATTTATTAAAAATTTTTTATTATGAATTATCAGATGATTTGTTTTTATCTATTAAAAGTCACACAATTTTTCTTCTTTGTTCTGTTTATGTGATACATTCAATGAATTGTTTTCCAATGTTAATCTCTTTTTCCATTCCTGAAATATATATACCTAGGTTGTGATATATTATTTGTATAAATTGCTAGATTTGTAGGATTTTTACTCTATATTTTAAGAGCGATTGGCATGTAATTTGCTTTTGTAATGACCTTGTCAGATTTTAGAATCAAAGGTTATGTTTGCTATACAGAACAAGAAGGGAGGGTATCCTACTTGCTCTTTCTCTGGAACAGGTTGATGTGACTGGTATTATTTTTTTGTTTAAATGTTTCAAAGAATTCACAAATGCAGCCATTTAGGCCTGGAGTTTTCTTTAAGAAAACTTTTTTTAGCTATGGGTTTAGTTCCTTTTAAATTCTTATTACAGTATTTCTTTTTGAGCTTTCTTAGAAATCACCAAATCTTCTTTTCCTCCCTCCTTCCCTCCCTTCCTTCCTTTCTTCCTTTTCCCTCCTTCCCTTCCTTCCTTTTAGCAGTAGTGGAGACTGAATCCAGTGCCTCAGAGCTCTATCTCTTGAACCACACTACCAGTCTTTTCATTTTTGTATTTTATTTTTGAGATAAGGTCTCCCTAACTTTGTCTGTCTTGCCTGGCAAGTCTCTGCCTCTGAATAGCTAGGATTATGGGCACAATTCGCTGTGTTTGGCATTATCTAAATATTAAATATATTGACAAAAGATTCTTTGATTCTTCATTTCTTCCATTTGTTTTATCTTTTGTGCTTGGTAGATGTGTACTTACATCTGCTCTTCTAGTCCTGACAAAGAGTTCACATGTCTTCCTTTCTGCTCTGTGATTAGTTTCCCCAGTGACTTACAAGTTTTATTAGTGTATTCAAAGAGCAGGTGTGTTTTTGAATTTGGACTTTTTGATTTTTCTCCATTCTACACTGGTTTTCCCCTTGATCGATTTCTATCTTTATCTTTATTATTTTCTTCCACTTTGAGTTTAATTTTCTGTTCTTTCCTAACTTCTTGAGATGAATGTTTAGATCCTTGACTTTTGGCATTTCATCTTTTCTCATACGTGGACTAATGGTAAACATCCTCTTCTATTCGTAGCTTTAACTGAATCCCATAAATTTTGATATGCCACTGCCAGTTCCAAACATTTTAAAATTTTCATTGCAACTTTTTCTTGCACTTTTGAACCATATGGAAATAATTTGCCTAATTTCTAAACACTGGGGAATTTTCTTTTTTTGTTACTGATTTCTAGCTAACTTCCATGTAGTCAAGTAATATAATTTGAGATTTTCATTTTTTAGGCATGTTGATATTTGTTTTATGAGTCAGGACATGATTGATTTTGGTAAATTTTCTATATGCACTTGAAATTAGTAGTCTATTTTGCATTTTGAGCTATAGTGTCTTCTATATAAGTCAGTTAAGTACTATGTGCTAAACACATTGTTTAAATATTCTTATTTCTGAATTTTTCTATTTATTCTTTCAGTTATGGCAAGAGGTATATCAAAAATTTCATACTATACTTGTAGATTAATATTTTCCCTTTCAGGTTTGTCACTGAGTTATGCATTTTGATGCTGTAGCATTAGGTGAATATTAGTTTAGATTTTTCCATCTTACTGATTACTGACTCTGTTATCATTATAAAATACCCTACCTTATCACTCACAATACATTGTTCCTACAGTTTCTTTCTGATATTATAATAGCAATACCAGTTTTCTTTTGTTTTTATATGATACATTTTCTTTCCTTTTTACTTTCATCCTTTCTATATGCTTGTATTTGGGGTAAATACTTTGTAAGAAGTATGCAATAGTTGACTTTTAAAATCTTGTATTATAACCTTCAACTTTTCACGGGAGTATTTATTTTATTTACTTTTAATGTAATTACTGACATATTTGGATTGATTACTGTCACTGTAATGGCCTTTTTCTATTGGTCCCACCTGATCTATGTTCCTTTCTTTTTCCTTTGTTTTATTATAGATTCATCAAATAGTCTTTTATTTATTCTATTCTTTCTTTTCCTTTAGTTTGATAGTTTTATATTCTTTTACAGTTTTTAAAAATGGCTATCTTAGACATTAATTTATTAAAATCTAGTTTAAGTCAAGCACAGTGGCTTATAACTTCTCTGCTATTTGGGAGGTAGAGATGAAAAGATCATGGTTTGAGACCAGCCTGGGCAAAAAAAATTAGGAAGACCCTATTTCAAAGGAGAAGATAGGTATTGTGGCACACGTCTGATAATCCCAGCAAAGCAGGATGTTTATGTAGGAGGATCTCAGGCTGAGGGAAGCTCTTGCAGAAAACACAAGACTCTATCTGAAAAACAACTAAAGCAAAAAGTTCTGGAGGTGTGGCTCATGTGGTATAGTTTTTGCCTAGGAAGTGTAAGATCCTGAGTTCAATCCTCAGCACTGCCAAACAAAAAAATGGTCTAGCATAAATTATCTCTCATATCACAGTAATTCAAAGGCTTTTGAATACTTACCATATTTCCTGGCTTTTGTATTATTTTTCTTAAGTGTCTTAATTGCATGTATTTTTTTTTTGAGGTACTGGGGATTAAACCCAGGGCCTCACACATGCTAGGTAAGTACCCTGTCACTTGGCCATGCCCCTGGCCCTTGCATGTACGTGTTTAAACCCCATGTAGCATCATCATTATTATCGTCAGATGCAAACAATATTCATTTAGATTTCCCTCTCTCTGTATATATATACATTTATATGTGTTTGTGTGTGTGCATTTATAATCTTTATAATCTTCTTTCTCATGCTTTTCATTTCTTTTTGAAAATTCATGATTCCACCTAGAATTATTTTTCTTTGGCCAGAAGAATTTCCCTTAGTGTTTCATCTAATATAGATCATTTAGATTTTTGATTATATAGTAAAAGTCTTAATTCTGAAGGACATAAAACCTTGTGTGTGTGTGTGTGTGTGTGTACATATATTCTCATTATTTTAGATTTTTTCCTCCTTGACCCTGTTGGGTAGCAGCCACCCTACTTACCTTACATAAACAGGATCAGTTTATGTAACTCATGCAGTTAGGCCCCTTTAGTTTGCTGGCTCTGTTGCACATGGAGCTCTAAACTGCCAAGTGGGAGTTTCAACTTCCAGTGTGTCTGGTAGAAAAATTTCTTCCTTAGTAATTATGAGCTTTAAACCAACAGAGCTCAACATAATGAGAACTAAAAGCACATATTTTGTGTTGAGTAGCTGGGTAAGTGTCTACAGAGTGGGTTTATGGGCACTAGCCAACTGCAAGAAGGACTAAAGCAGAAACTCCATGCATCACCTGTCTTCCATAAGCTGCAGCTTTGTTGAACTGCAGTGGCACTTTGGGTGCTGGGAGACTACTGTCAATTCAGACTCAATGCCCAGCAATCCCTGGTAAGCCTGGGCAGCGCAACTGCTTCATAACTATTGGCCCCAAGTTTGCAGGTCCCATTGGGAGGTATGAAGGAGGAACTCATAGCACATTCATGAACCTGTTTCCTAAGGTTCTTCTGTGGAGGACCTGGATCTTTCTGCAGCCAAGTGGCTCCATGTGTGTGAAGTAGCCAAGCCCAGAGGATTTGAGGAGCTGACACACAGTGGTGTGTCATCAGACCCTGTCTCTAATCTTGGGTTTTGGTTTATTAAATGAGCGGACCAATTAAGGTTTTGGTAGTTTGCTAATTGGTTTCAGACCTAAGGACAAAAAGGCTGTTGGGCTCCTGGCAAATATCCCTATGGATTTAAAACGGTAAATCTGCTGCCCACTATAGTAACCACACCTCCTTCATGCTCCTCATATTCTTTTTGATTATGTTGTGCTGCCTATGTCAGCATCACTGAGAACTTGTTAGAAATGCAAATTCTCAGATCCACCTGGGCCTACTGAGTCAGCTCTGGCAGTGGGTCTTAACAAGCCCTCTAAGTATTCTGATGCATAACTGAAGTCCAAAAGACATCAGCATATACCATTATCCCCACTGCAGGCAAAGAACCCATTTTGGTGGTGGTATTAACTAATATATTCTTGACCTATAAAGAATAGACACTACAGGGCTTTGATAGAGATGTTGGCACTCTAATAAATACATTTATCAATGACTTATTAAATGTAGCTCAACTGTGTCTCCTGAGAGACATATTTAGGGTATGTATTGAGTAGGTAACACAGGATAAATCTATCCTAAATTTCCTGTCTCTCTAATCTTTCCATGACTTTCTCCAAGGAAGTCTTAGCATCTTCACTTCACTTAAAATGAACCATCACTGAATCAGAGTTTCAGGTAACTAAACTTGCAGTCTATCAGAGCTACTCTGCAATGCTCTATCTAATGTCTTGAATTAGAATGCCTGGTTAGAGTATTTATATGCATAAATTAACCTTGGATCCCAATGAATTCCCTTCTTCCCTGGTTTAGTTCCCTTGGAATCCAATTCCATACATAATTCCTAAGTATTTGCCGATATAAGTGATTAAAATATTGTAACTCAGGGTGTTCTCTCCTTTTGTGTGTTATATTTATACTCACACCCCTGGGTATCCTGGGATCTGACCCTAGTTATAGATCTTAAGCAAGAAGAAGCAGCGGGAGTCGAGTCTTGAGAATGAAACTCCTCTCAAAATTAGAAACCTTGTAATCTCAAAGTTATATGTCATGTAGGGTCTTTAATCAAGGCAGAGTTATTTATGTCAAAGCCAAGGCGATAGGGACACTTTGTTTTAAAGGATGATTCAGAAAGATAAGGGAATTCAGGACCCTCAGATTCATCTATGTCTACCACATGACCTCATTCTCAGAGTCCATCCCAATTATTATCCTAACTTTGCCATTGCTTAGCTTTGAATCAGGAAATTCAGAAAACTACTGTTTACCTCACAAGTACACAGCCCTAGGAAAGGTGAAACAGAATGTTATTTGCAAGCCTGAAGAAAGCAGACATCATACTGAAAAGAGCAGTCATAAATAATATATAAAATGATAAGGTTAAAAAATGCATAGTCTTTCTCCCAACAGTGGGATAATATCCTTTCTTAAAAATGCTTCCACACATTGATCAGTGTCTCAATGTAGTGCCTCCTTAATAACAAAGAGCAAACTCTTCCTGGCTGCAGAGAAACAGAGAGATGGTGGTATGAGAAGGCTTCTGGCCCGTTATTGCTGGCTCTGAAGAGAGAGAAAGGGAGCCACATGCAAAGGAATGTGGTTGGCTTTGTGTAGCTGGAACATACAAGGAAATACAGTCTGTCACCTAGATTTTAGTCCAGTTTAGACACATCTTGGGCTCCCGACTTCCAGAATTATAAGAAAATAAGTTTGTGCTGTTCAAGCTATCAGATTTGTGGGTATTTGTTATGGCTGCAACAGAAAACTAATACATTAAGAAGACAAAAAACAAAACAAAAAACCCCAACCCAACAAAAAACCAGGGAAAGGATGGAACAAGCAATTCACAGAATTAGCCCATTAACATTACTAGTGAAGCAGGCAAATGCAAATGAAAACAATAAGATACCATTTCACTCTTTAAATTGGCAGTTCTTAAGACAATTGATAAGTGCACCCCTTGAAAGTGAGAAAAAAGCCCTCTGAAATTTGGCTGGTGAGACTGAGTCTCTGGAGAGAGAGGGGAGTCCAGTTCCAGACTTTTCAATCTCTGGATCCCTCTCGAGGCTTGCTTGACTCTATCAATCTTCTAATCTATCACTGAAAGTGAAACTATTAGGATACTTACTCTCTTTCTTGACTCTCATCCCTTCCTTGCTCTTTTATTAATTTGTGTTACTTCTCCCTCTTTCCCTTCCTTCTTCTCTCCTTCCCTCCCTTCCTCCCTTCATCCTTCCCTTCCTCCCTTCCTTCCTTCTTTTCCCCTCTCCTCCCTTCCCCTCTTCCCTCCCCTCCCTTCTCCTGTCTTTTTTTCTCCTCTCTTCTCTTTGTTTTAGATATGGTCTTGCTATATAGCCTAGGATAGTCTCAAACTCATGATCCTTGGCTTACCAAGTGCTGACATTAGAGGCATAAGCCACCATGTCAGCTCTTATTTTAAATTTTTTATTTTGAAATAATTTTAGACATACTGAAGAGTTAGAAGGACAATAAAGGGTATGCCTAAGATCCTTCTCCAGACACTTTCTCTAATGTTAGCATCTTACATAACAAACATGATAGGTCAGACAAAGTAAGAAATGACCTTAGGTGTTATGATTTTATTAGAGTAACCAACTCTTCCAGGTTTCCCTGGGACTATCTTGTCTTTAGCAATGAAAGCCTCACATCCTAGGAAAGCCCCCAGCTCTGGACAAACTGATGCTGTCCTGATTTTAAAACTGAAAGTTCTATGCCTCAGGAACCCCTTCAGTTCCTGGCAAACAGGACATTAGTCACCTGTTACCTAAAGCAGAGACTTTATTTGGGCTTCCCCAATTTTTCAACAATGGTCCCCCAGCTTGGGAGCAAGAGTTTCAAGCAGATCTTAGATCTTCTGATTCCAAAGTTCTTTCCACTTTATCACACTGCTTGACAATTTGGTGGGGGCAGAGCACACCATTTGTCTGAAGACAAAGCATAAGACATATGATCCTCTAAAAGTAAATGGGCTTCATTGCAAAATGTGAAAAACAGTATCTGATGGTCTATCAGAGTCAGATTTGCACAAGAAGTGACACTGTGTTGATTGTGGTCCCAGAGTGAAAGAAGCATGGGTTTTCAAGGATGTGATCTACAGCCAGGTACTCATTAACTATGTTACATTTTGCAAGTTGATTCTTTCTTGATTTCTTCACTCCTCCTTCTTCCTCATTGTACAACCCCCATCCTCCTTTCTTTCTCATAATCTGAGTGGAGTTTGGCAGATAACTCCAGTTAATGAACATAAGTACAAGTTAGCAATCTAAAACTATAGCTGTTAGGTTGTGTCTTACAAATGCTGACACTGAGAGGTAACAGGTTGCCAGGGACTTTACAAAGTTGTAAATGAGTCTGAGCCTTTATTCACTAATCTTTTAATATTGGCTTAGGATTTCTACATTTTGCAACTTTAAATATGCAAGCTATTTTTACTTTAATAGTAGGAAACTGAAGATGGCTTTGATGGTAAGTTCTACCAAGTGCTTAAATAAGAAATAATACTAATCCTTCACAAACTCTTCCAAAAAACAGAATAGGATGAAAAACTTCCCAATTCATTCTATGAAGCCAGAGTAACTCTAATGCCCAAACCAGAAGATGACATCAGAAGAAAAGAAAATTAAGGTTAATATCCTTTTTGTAGATGCAAAATCAGTTTTGTTACCTATTGGATTGCCTGAACAAGGGAGATAATGTATGAAAACGACAGTTCAACCCAATGCAAGTCCTTTTTGCCTCACCACCTCTTATCATCTCCCTCTTTTTCACAGATGAGAAAAGACCGGTGCAGTTTGTCCGGTTTCTGTTTCTTAAGGAAATGATGTCGAAGAACAGCCCATTGGGAACTTCAACCCAGAGTGCTGTAAACATGAGCGGTTTTATTTTCCCCCAGTAACTACTTTTCTCCATGCTCTGTCAAATCTAGTTCCCATTCTTAGCAACATCTTGGTATGACTGGGTAACTTTTAGGTCTCTCTTGGATATTAAAACTTACCTAATACAAATACAAGCAATATTACGAAAAACAGGTCATGCTAAGGGGAGGTCACATATGAGAGAGGTAGGGTAAAAGAAGAAAATGAAGAAGGTGAATATGGTCGAAGTACTTACTATACAAGAATGAATATAGAATTTTAAAAACTGTTGAAATCACCAGAAAAAGGGGACTAGGTAGAAAGGAGAAAAATAGAGGGGATGAACCAATTTGGGTTGTAATGTATATATATATATATATATATATATATATATATGGAAATGTATATATGGTAATGTATATATATATATGGAAATGTCACAAGGGAACACCCTGCATAGCTATCTTAAACAAACAAAAAATGTCATTTATTTATTTTACAAAACTGGAGAACAGGAAGGCAGAACAGATCCTGTCTGGGGGTTGGTACCAGTGGGAAGGAGGGAGTATGTGGGGAGAGCGTAAAGGATGAATATGGTGCAAAGACTGTGTACACATGTATATAAATGGAAAAATGAGACCTGTTGAAACTATTGCAAGTAGGGGGAGGGGAAATAAAGGAGAATGATGGAGGGGGTGAATTCAAGTATGATACATTTGATATATTGTAAGAGCTTTTGTAAATGCCACAATATACCTCCAGCACAATAAAAAAAATTAATCTAAATTTATATCTTCAATCTCAACCTTGACATAATCTCATCTTTTTGGAATGTAGGAGATACTTTCAGCAGGGTCTCTAATCATTAATTCTCACACAACCAGAAGAATGCCATTCAACATTATGCTTTCACTCTTTAAAATGGAAGAGCAGAACCAGTTGCTGTATACCCAAGGCTGGGTAATTTGTAAAGAAAAGCATTTTATTTAGTTCATAGTTCTGAAGATCCAAGAGTAGGTGTTGGAATCTGTTGGGTTGGTTGATAGCATCATAATGGCAGGAGCACATGTGGAAGGGGGATTCAGGGGAGGTGCTGGGCTCCCTGATGATAACTTATTCTCACAGGAACTAATCCAGTCCCATTGCACTTGCATTAATCCTTTCTGAGAATGGTTCCACCATGGCCTGATTACCTTCTACTAGACCCTACCTCTTAAAGGTCCTACCATCTCTCACCACTGCCACACTGGGGACCAATCTTTCAGCCCATGAACTTTGGAGGACAATTTAAACTATGTCCAAACCATAGAAGGATTCTATCAGGCAGTTGGAAGGACTGCACTTTTCTTGTGCCTTCACCTTCTGGTGACTGTCCAGGAGTGAGGGACAGATTGTGTTGGGATGGTTGTGAGTGGGGAAGGAGCACTATTTCTTGTTTTCATTTTTCATTCAAGGCATGTGCTCTGTGTCTGGGGGTTTGCGAACATCATTTAAGGACTGCTGATATCATCTTTCCCCTGAGTTCTAACTAGACAATCCAGTTGCTCATCTTCCTATGTCATACACACAACTAAATTACTAAGAAATAGTCTCACCCAATGTGTTAATCCCTGATTCATAGCCTCATTCCCATTTTCCTTCCTGCCTGTGACTGGGAAATCTGGTGAAGGACTGTGGAAGGCCATTCAGGCCTCTTTCCTCCACTTCCATGTGGCCATTCTTCTTTCTGAGTTAGAGTCATCTTTCCTGGCTATACTGGGGCTCCTACTATTGTCCAGCATGGTCTGGTTTGAGCCCTCACTCCTTCCCATCTGTCACTCCTGAGCTGGTCTGATTGTTTGACCACCCCTCCAGCAGGCTAGGCTCTGGGTCCAGAGTGGGTGCATGACTGGAGTGGTGCATGGGTCTAAGGAGTGATCCAAGGAGCAGAGTCAAAATTCCATTGTCAGGGTAGGGAAGAGAGTTCAATTCTGCAAAGGACAACAGAAAGCCTCAGTAGTGTTGGAAAAGACAATGCTCAAGAAAATAAAAACCTGTTGCTCTGGTTCCTTGTCCTAAACAGTCTCTAAAACAAGTTGGTGAGCTGGCTTTCCCTTGCTGCCAGGAGAGGTTTATCTTCACCAGAGTGTCATGGAATCTTTTTTAGGCCTGCAGAGGGTCCCAGGCCATGGCTCAACCCGAAGACTCATGGTGTATGAAGCTGAGTTCCCATGCCCCCTTTGGACCTGATGACAGATGCCCAGCAGTATGATGGTTTTGTTCTCTAGGCCACTACTTGGAAGCTCTTTATACTTTTATTATTATTATTATTACTTTTTACACCAGACATAAAATAGTCTTATTTTTTTGTATGGCTGAACTGAATATTCTCTGGAGTGCCCCTTTTCTTTGAAGGAACCCACCCACCAACTACCCACTAACCACATACCCACCAACTCACTTAAATGTTGGTAATTCAGATTCTTCTGGCTTAAGATATTGCTGATTTTGTTAATTATCCAGTCAAATTCAGACCCTTCCCCTCCTCTTGTTCTTACCTATTGGATTAGGGTGGTTCTATGTTGTCCCAGAGTTGGAGGCAGGCCTCAGGATGAGATTTTATGATGACTAAAGTCTCTAGAAGGCAGGGCACAGCAAGACATAGTTGTCTCTTCCTAGATGTGGGCAGCTGACAGCTGAATCCTCCTCATTTGGGCCACAGGCATTGCTGCCACCAGACTGCTAGTCCATCCCACCTCTGGCCCCATGGAAGAATCAGCCACCTACACCTGAGATCTGCTTCACTCCCTCAAGTGCCACGCCCTGTTGATATCACTTGATTGGCCACACTCAGGGCATGGTCTAGCAGGAGGTAGTAGAGAGGAAAGGGTCATATATCCACCCTTCTCCATCCTACTCTACAGCTTAAAAGGTAGAGCTTGGGATTCCCCCAAACAGGAATGAGGTTTGAATTCTGAGTAGCCAAAATAAGTATCCTTCACATCCAGAGAGGGCCTGAGGTAGCCTCTGCCCACCTACCCATTTCTCCTAACTCTGGCAGAACCTGGAAAGAGTCCAGAACAATTTCTAAAGCCCTTGGAGAAGATGCAGACAATGACTGGAGACTCTGAGTTCTTGTGCCTGCCAGAAATCACTGCAGGTGAGGCATAGTCTTGCTAGTCAGGTGAGGAGTGGGCTGTGGACAGGGTGGACTGGGCTGAGTCTCAAGAGATCCAGCAGTGTAAGAATGACAGTCTCGTCTGCTTCCTGTGCCACAATGCATGCAGCACCAGCCATGAGCTGCCCCAGTTGCAGGCACTCAGCAGTGGCATCTGTGAGAGCAGAGACCAAAGGCCAGAGATCTCCAAGCTTACCTCTAAATCGAAGGCTGCTGCTAATGGCCCCTTCAGTCCATTCTGTGCAAACTTTCTAATACCAGCTAGATACAATTTGTCAGACTTGGCATCTTTTTTTGTTGGAGCTCAAAAAATTACACCCTATTATGAAGCCTTAGAAACACTTTCTGTCTGACCTTGTCCTGTCCTTCTGTCTCTCACCCTCATTCTTCCTGCAGGCAAACCACAGAAATTACAATTCCTCTTCCTCAGGGCAGAAACCAGAACTCCTTTTCCCCAAAGCCAGCCATAAACCCTGAAGATGTTACTCTTTGTCCTGAGTTTCTGTATAACAGGTGGCCATAAAAAATTCTCTGGCCTACCTTATAATCTGGTAGATTATAAGACCCTCATTCTAGAGCTAGTTCTGTTCTACATCTGGTGGAAATAAATTCCAGACCAAGGCAAGGAAGAAGCTGGACAGACAGGCCTGAGTGGGTTTCCCAACTCAGTCTACTTCCATTAGCTCCCATCCTTTTTGCCTAGTCACAGTTCTATAAGACTTCATCAAATCTAACCATAAAAGTTTACCCAAGTGAACTTGGTCTTTGAGTCTTCTCTCTGAAGGCTCTCCTATCATGTAAAATTATAAATGATTAAATCTGTTACAAATTTTCTCTGGTTGGTCTATTGCCATTTTATTTCAGCAGATGCAAATATTGAAACTTCCAGAAGGAAAGTTCCCTATAGTTTGAAACCAAGAATCCTGATAGACAAGTAGCATAAGTATGCTATGCTACCCGCTCTACTCTGCTGGGCTCCGTGTTGCCGGAGGTCAGGGATGTTATAATCTCCTTCCAGAATTTTAGGCAGGGAATGAAGCAGCCAGTGATCCACTGCTTTCAGTTTCCCTTTCAACTTATTTCTTCCAGTCCCTTAAAAGGGACTCAGGTTATGTCCTGCCCATGTCTTACCACCCAGGTGATCCTTGGCAGGAAAATGCTTCTTAATTCTATCTTGCATCCCCTTCTCCCTCACCTCCTGCACCCTAGGACTTCAGCTCCATGCTGCAGCCTCAGAGCTTAGGTAACTGACGATCCAGGTCAAATCCTTTGCAATTCAAAGGAAAATCAGTTTCCCTTTAAGCATCTATCTCTTAGAATTGAGCTCAAAGGTACAGCAATTTAATTCTTTATTCCTGTCTGACTCTTCCCCCTCCATCCTGCAGGGGGTTCTGGGAGAAGCCAAGGTTCCCTGAAAGGTGGAGAAAGGATTGTGTACAGGGTCGCCTGGGAAGAGCAGTCTTTTAATATCTAAAGATATCATTTTACTTTTAAAGCTAGGTTACATTTTTATTAATTTTCTCTGGAGGGCTTATTAAATTTTGAAGATTATGGTATGAAAGTATTAAAGATGACTTTATAGATGGTAGCATATTTTAGAACCCAGATATTAAACTCAATCAAAGAATGCTCAATCCCAGAAAAAGATGCGTTTTTAGGGAATCGGTTCATGACCCTCGGTAGTCAATGTAAAGGAGCACACATTCCCACTCCTCCACCCTGACTTCTCTGGAGTCCTCAACCTCGTACTCCTGGGCTGCTGATTTTCTCCCTCTTGCTCACTGAGAACCCCTTATTTCCTCATTTCTAGGACAAACATTGGGGTAAGCAGAGCCCCAGTAATGGGATATGGGGGAGGCCTCTGGGATGGATTGGCATGTGGGAGGGGCAAGGCCTCTAGGTGCCTGTGGTGTCCTCTCACCAATAATAACAGAGGCCCTAGAACAACTTACATCGGAGGCACTGGAGCTAGAGTGGGAACAGACCTGGGAGTGATGGGATTGGAGGGGCAGTTCTGACCCAGGGGCAGGAGGGTCAGAACATCAGGATGTTTGACAAATTCTAGGGCCCAGCCCCTACAGGTCAGTGACTTGAGAGGCTGGACTTGATATAGCTCTGACTCCTCTATCCCTGTTGGCTTTAACAGTGTCCTAAAACTTAGACATGAGTGGTCTTGGGGTGGTACTACAGATTATTGAGCCTTAGCGTTCCAGACTGTACAAAAGATTTGTCAATACTCTCTTTGTGCTGCTACTGTGAGAACTAAATGAGATGCAGGGTAAGAAGTTCTAGCATTGTCTGTCATTAGCTGGTCATTTAAATACCTGCTCATTTCTCCTGTCTCTGTTCCCAGAGCAGTGGGAGGGAGAAGCTCCAGCCCTGGCTGGAGAAAGTGCAGAAAGACCTTCTGTTTAGCATAAGAAATTGATACAACCGTTGTGTGCTCACATTGATGGAGAAGAATGTGTTTTTTCCTGAATGCCTTAAAGCTCATAGTGAGGGTTGCTCATGGCATTTTGGATTTGTTACTCAGAATGAGCACTGTGAGTCTTGGCCTCCGGTCTATCCTCTGGCCAGGTGGTTGTGACAGGACCCCTGGGGCCAACTGGTACTAGTGCCAGCTCTTTGCTATTGTCCCCAGGCTGACCTGGAGTGTGTGTATGTGTGGGTAGGTAGAGAGATGCACTTCTGAAGCTGTAATTCAGGTTTCAGGCCAAGAAGGATGAAGCACCCAGGTCTCCTTGGAATTCAAACGCCTGAAAGGAAGCCAAAGAATCAGAAAAGTGAGGCTGCCTTTTCTCCCCAGGGTGCTTCCAGCCCAAAGAGACTTTCAGTTCTGCATTACCAGCTACCTGAAATTTCAAACTCCCTGAAAGCAGTTTTACTGCATCAGAAAGTGATTTATTCTCTTAAATTAATGATCTGGAACAATAGATTGGCCTTGGTCAAAAATCAATTTTTATTATTTGGAGAAGGGGCTGGATAAAGTCTCCTTTTCATTATCAGGCCCACAGACGATCCTAAATTACGATTGTTTCAAGGACAAAGCTTCATTAGGATCGTGGTTTGGGCACATTCGCAATTTTTTCCTTTCATTAGTTCTTAAAGCTTAAAGCCATGCTTGGTGATGACTTGTGTAACTCTCACTTAAAATAAATCAGCTAGATTTGGTTTCCTACCTAGAGAAGAGTGGCTGCGCACTCTGGGATACAATTCAGAGTAAATGGTTATTAAGCGGGTTGTTTGTTTGCTTTATGTGCCAGAACATAGCAGGTCGGCTCTGAGTGTTCACAACAAGCTTCCCCGTTGCTTGTAAAGTGGCTGGAACTAGTACTAGGACTTTCCACGATTCCTTGTTTTTATTTTTGTTTTTTTTAATGTTGTGGGGTGAGGAGAAGGAGAGGAGCTGTGTGGCTCTCATTTAACAAAGGAAGAGATAAAAGTCTGGAGGAAGGAGACAGAATGGCTAAAGACTGCAAAGGTGGTACCAGAATGGGCCTTTTTGTTCCTGATGCTAAGGGTTCCCTCTGGTGCTCTTCTCTGACTAAACAACCATATTCATTCTTTTGAGAGAGCCACATTCCCGATGCTTTTAGCTTTTTGACAGCTCAGGGACCCTTGGGATAAGCGTCCCTACTTTACACCTAATCCAGCCTCTCACCCTCTTTAACCCAGCCCCTAACCCCACACATCTTCCATGAACAGATTTTTCACAGTTTGGTGTCTTTGTCCCTTTTGCCCCCCTACTAGACTGTTCTTGCTCCTTTGCCTTGGGCTATTCATCACTTTGTGAAAGTGAGTGATCCCCCTCCTGTGCCCCACATCCAAAAGATTGCACCAAGGTCATGATTATCTCTCTTCAAGACTGAGCTTCTTGAGGAAAACTGACTTTTCTGTTTCCAGGGCTTAGAGCAATGCCTGGCAGAGTCCTGGGAGGTTCTCCAGAAACATTCAGGGAAGAAACCAGTGCATCTTTTTTGAGATGCCTTCCTGCAGCTCTCAGCATACATTGACCTTGACCTTTTCTGAATTTCACATTTCTTGTTGCCTATGCTACTAACCAGCTGTAGATCATGGGCTTCTGTGTGAGGTTATAGCTATCTCCCTGATCAAATGTGAATTGCATCCTTCCTGCAAGGGGCTCCTCCTTGGGACCACAGCTCAGTGCCTAGGATGGTACCGCTTCTCTGAATCTCCCTGGGAAGGTGCTCACTCTGCATTTGTGTGTGATCCTGAATGAGCTCCAGGAACATCAGCAAGCACTAACAAGATAACGTCAAGGTTAATTATCCACATGCTGGCAGTTGATTAATCCTAGGGTGAAGGCAGAATCTCATTCTCCCACTTGTGCTTAGAGATCTTGGGAATGTCAGATGTGCACTCAACCAGTCTACTCATTTTTCTCTTCTCTTGTCTCCTCCTTGAGTCCTTTCTTGCTGTTGCTTAAGTGAGGCACCTGCACTCCCTCTCCTCCCTTCCTGGAGTGCTTTTGGTTGGAGTGCTTCTAGATTGAGGGGTGTCAGTTAGGAGAAGAGTTGGGGTTGGGCATTTAGCAGTTGTTACTTTTAATGGAAAGATTAGACATTTAGAAAAATATTTGTGGTGTTGGGAGGAGTGATGGGCGGTACTAATAAAAAATTTAAATCAGAGGGAAATTTTTAGGCTAGATAACTAATGAATGGGAAATTTATCTTGTCAAGTATTTATGTTTAGAAATATTTTATGTATTTTATTTTCTGGGGGGAAGGGAATTAATTCAGCCAAATCAGACAAATATATCTGGGTCAGGAATACACTAAGACAAGCAGACATGAAAAAGCAGAGGAGACTACCTATTAAAAAATTTAAAAACTTTTTATTATGAAAAGTTTTAAACTTATATAAGCATAAAAGATGCCCATTCTCTATGTATCTATTATCCAACTTATCAACCACAACCAACTTTATTTCTCCTGTTTATCCAGAATTCTTTTCAAACAAATCTCAGAAAAAAGATGAGGAGTTTTAAAAACATTACCAGAATATAATTATTACATTAGGAAATTGAGAAATAATTTTTTCAATATCAATAATTAATATTCTAATTTCTTTGAGTGTTTAATAAATGTGTGATTTACAAAAAACCCTAAAAAATGTGATTTATTTTTTGCAGTTTGTGTTACCCCAGTGTAGTTCATATCTTGAGACTGCCTAATAGCTTTTTTTTTCTTTTCTTTTATTATTCATATGTGCATACAAGGCTTGGATAATTTCACCCCCCTGCCCCCACCCCCTCCCTTACCACACACTCCGCCCCCTCCCTCTCCCCCCACCCCCTCAATACCCAGCAGAAACTATTTTGCCCTTATTTCTAATTTTGTTGAAGAGAGAGTATAAGCAATAATAGGAAGGAACAAGGGTTTTTGCTGGTTGAGATAAGGATAGCTATACAGGGCATTGATTCACATTGATTACCTGTGCGTGAGTGTTACCTTCTAGGTTAATTCTTTTTGATCTAACCTTTTCTCTAGTTCCTGTTCCCCTTTTCCTATTGGCCTCAGTTGCTTTTAAGGTATCTGCTTTAGTTTCTCTGCGTTAAGGGCAACAAATGCTAGCTAATTGTTTAGGTTAGGTGTCTTACCTATCCTCACCCCTCCCTCGTGTGCTCTCACTTTTATCATGTGCTCATAGTCCAATCCCATTGTTGTGTTTGCCCTTGATCTAATGTCCACATATGAGGGAGAACATACGATTTTTGGTCTTTTGGGCCAGGCTAACTTCACTCAGAACGATGTTCTCCAATTCCATCCATTTACCAGTGAATGATAACATTTCATTCTTCTTCATGGCTGCATAAAATTCCATTGTGTATAGATACCACATTTTCTTAATCCATTCATCAGTGGTGGGGCATCTTGGCTGTTTCCATAACTTGGCTATTGTGAATAGTGCCGCAATAAACATGGGTGTGCAGGTGCCTCTGGAGTAACCTGTGTCACAGTCTTTTGGGTATATCCCCAAGAGTGGTATTGCTGGATCAAATGGTAGATCTATGGCTAGCTTTTTAAGTAGCCTCCAAATTTTTTTCCAGAGTGGTTGTACTAGTTTACATTCCCACCAACAGTGTAAGAGGGTTCCTTTTTCCCCGCATCCTTGCCAACACCTGTTGTTGGTGGTGTTGCTGATGATGGCTATTTTAACAGGGGTGAGGTGGAATCTTAGTTAGTGTGGTTTTAATTTGCATTTCCTTTATTGCTAGAGATGGTGAGCATTTTTTCATGTGTTTTTTGGCCATTTGAATTTCTTCTTTTGAGAAAGTTCTATTTAGTTCACTTGCCCATTTCTTTATTGGTTCATTAGTTTTGGGAGAATTTAGTTTTTTAAGTTCCCTATATATTCTGGTTATAAGTCCTTTGTCTGACGTGTAGCTGGCAAATATTTTCTCCCACTCTGTGGGTGTTCTCTTCAGTTTAGAGACCATTTCTTTTGATGAACAGAAGCTTTTTAGTTTTATGAGGTCCCATTTATCTATGCTATCTCTTAGTTGCTGTGCTGCTGGGGTTTCATTGAGAAAGTTCTTACCTATACCTACTAACTCCAGAGTAGTTCCTACTCTTTCCTGTATCAACTTAAGAGTTTGGGGTCTGATATTAAGATCCTTGATCCATTTTGAGTTAATCTTGGTATAGGGTGATATACATGGATCTAGTTTCAGTTTTTTGCAGACTGCTAACCAGTTTTCCCAGCAGTTTTTGTTGAAGAGGCTGCTATTTCTCCATCGTATATTTTTAGCTCCTTTGTCAAAGACAAGTTGCTTATAGTTGTGTGGCTTCATATCTGGGTCCTCTATTCTGTTCCACTGGTCTTCACTCTGTTTTTGTGCCAGTACCATGCTGTTTTTATTGTTATTGCTTTGTAATATAGTTGAAGTCAGGTATTGTGATACCTCCTGCATTGTTCTTTTGACTGAGTATTGCCTTGGCTATTCGTGGCCTCTTGTGTTTCCATATAAATTTAACATAGCTTTTGAATTTCTCTTTTTTATTCATTGTCTTTTGTTGTTGAAGAAAGTTGATTGTCTCTCCTGATGAATTTCCCATGGTCTGTTTTGTTTTGAGCATCCTTGTGGGATTGGTTACTTGACCCTTATATTACCTGTAAAAAGATCTAGAAGCTCCATCAAAATCAAGGGAGAGTTGTTGACAAGGCTACTTCTTAGGTGGTGTGTGACTTCCATTAGAAGATATATAATGTGTGGTTGTTTTTCTTCCATGATTAGTAGAAATTGATGCTCATTGATCTGGCGCATTCACTCATGAATGATTAGAACATGCTGATATTCTAAGTTGACCATTTTCTTCATTTATAAGCTGGAAAATGTCTACAATGTCACCTCATTGGCCATTGGATTACTCAGAAATGTAGTTTATATAGAAAAGAGAATATATGGTTGATTCTTTTTCCTTATTTATAGGTTTTTAAAACAATGAGCTCATTCAATAACATCCTTCAAAGGTGACTAATGTCATGTTTTTCTTTTACTGAGCATGATATTAGAACTCATGCTTGAAGTGCATTTAATATGTTTTAAACTATTGTCATATTTGATATGTTTTGATCCACTGCACCTATTACCTTATTGGTGAAATCATTCATGTTTTTCTGGGAGAACTTATTCAAATGGGTGTCTGAGTCTTTTTGATATGATCCCATTAGCCACTGATAGGTTCTGTACTTCTGACTTGACAAGATACAATAGACTTATCTTGCTAATGTTCTGGAATTTTGTCATTTCTCCTTGGAATCCTGCTCCTTTCATGGAAAATGGTATTTGGAGAGCATCTTTTGAGTACTACAGATACTCATTGATATAGGGTTGGCTATTGTTTCTAGATCTTTGTAATAAGCATAACTAGGAAACATATATTTGTTTTTAATTAAAACATATCATGAATTAATTTTTTCATATTTTTGTTCTAATTCTGGATTGCTGAATTCTTATTTCACCTTGCCAATCCAATATCTCTATCTTTTATGCTGAAATCTCAGGTCTTATCAAAAATAGCAAGTTACTCTTGCATTTTCCCACAATACATACAACAGAAGTTGAGTTTTTAATTTTCTGGAAATCACAAGAGAGAACTGGCCTGCAGTTAGGAGGAGTCTGTGGAGGCCGTAACAATCACATATTATGCTGGCCGGTTTGATTTTAGGACAAAGGAGACCTAATGCATTGGACTTGAAATATTGAAATTTGTGGGCAGTTCTTATCTGTAGTTTATCCTGCTGCTGTGTCATAGGTCACTGAATTTTTCTTCCTACCCATCAGCTCCAGTATATAAGAAAGTGCTTCCCTGAGGGGAGTGGAGTTCCTGCCACTGGTTACTCTACTGAGTATGGATTACTTATGATGTTGCAGACTGGCTTTATCAATTAATCTTGATGTGACCCAAGACAATTGAACTCATCCATCCCTCAGTAGTAGGATAAATTCCAAGAGCCTCTGTCCACCACAATATAGACACACTATCTGGTTCACATTGCCAGCATTGTCCTACCAAACTCTCCTGTTACCTCTCTGGAGTTGATTTCCATCTAAACTTGTGCCTTGTGTCTTCACATCTATTTTTTTTTCTATTAAAATAGCTGAATATTAAGATGAGGGAAGAGAATGCATCCAGAAAGCTTGACCCTTGTGTCAAGCTTTTCTTTCTACTCAAAGCCCTCTTGGGTTTCCTTTGAAGAAAGAGCATTGACATTGATTTTGCCTTGTTCACTAGTGGGAAGGATGATCATTCACTAACTGGCATTTTCCAGTTACATTCCACAGAGTGCACTGCGTAAAGTTACTCTGTGTCACATGAAAGTCCTATTCATCACATGGTGGGGTGCTGATAACATGGTGACCAGACAATGATAAGGGAGCAATCATGGATTATATGTTCCAGTTCTTCCTATGGCCTGTAAATAGATCTAGAGGCTCACCAGATACGGGGGAGATTTGTTGGCAAGGCTACTTCCTAGGTGGTGTGTAACTTCCATTAGGAGACATATAATGTCTGGTTCTTTCTCTTTCATGATTGGTAACCATTGATGCTCACATCTCAGGCACATTAATTCACGGGTGATTGCAATATGTTGACATTTAGCATTTTATTCATTTATAAGCTGGAAAATGTCTACAAAGAAGAATTTCACCTTATTGGTTACTGGATCTGCTTTGTGACATAGATTTTCTTTGTAACATGCAAAGTAATTGAAGGACTAGCTTGGGATCAACTTTAATCCAAATATTGAAATCAAATTTATTAGACTCTGTAAATTTATTATTTACTCTGTGGATTCTTGACACTGCCCTTGCAAATAACAAAGTAGTATTTTAATTTCTATTTTCTATTGTCATTGTCTGGGTCTTCAGGGTCCTTGGAATTGGGGAAGACTTACACACCTCTTATTACTGAACATGACACTTTTTAACAGCTTCAAAACACTATCTGTATTTTTAATATAAAAACAACTGTAAGGTTTGAGTCTTAAAGGAATTATTTGATACACCTTGAGTCTAATTTATAGTTTAAGCCATAATGAGCTGTGGATGGGGCACTAAATTTGTCATTGTAATGGTTTGCAGTAAGATAGAATGGAAATTGGTTATGACATTGCCACTTACTAGCTGGGTGACCTTGGATCAGTCAGCTGACCTCATCAAATCTGAGTCTCTTACCTAAAATCAGGAATTCTAATACCTACTTCATAAGATCCTTAAAATTCAATTAGTCCATGGCACAGCACAAACACATACCCAGCAGATGTGGATTTCCGTATGAATATGAATTATTATCTGGATTACTGAGAAAAGCGAATAGTTCCCACTTGTGGGCTCCTCCTCTGTCACTTAGATTCAACCGGAAGATTCATATGAAGGCATGATCAGACTTTCCCATTGACCCCTAAAAGTGTCTCCCCTTTTCCTTACTTTGCAGTCATCTTCCCCTCTGTTTTGTCTGGTTTTCCTCTTCCATCTTTTTCTTTCCCTTCTCTGGCTTCCTTTCTCAGATTTTGCTGCCTTCCTCTCACCTTCTCTCCCTTTCCCCTCTGCTTCCTCCACTGAAGTTGAACAGGACCAAACAACATGTAGTGGTGTGAGCCTTGATATATTTTCATTCAAGCTATAATGCTACAAGCCCTGGGGAAGCCCTATTCTGGGAGCTTTGTGGAATTTCCAAGATGAAATCTGATAAATTTCAGTTTTTTTTCTTTATTAGAGATTTGGCAGTGTCACAGTGAAGGTTTTCTGAAAGCCCAAATTCTGTGACAAATCCATTTAGGTTGTGGCTCGTACTCAGTGTTCAGGGACAGTGCCTGAGGCTTGGCAAATTGCATCCCAATGCCTTATTTGTCCCTGTTGTCAGAAGATGGTTTCTTTTTCATCTAGCCTCTCCAGACAAAAAGTTAGAGGCCATATCCACACATGAATTGGGCAAAAACTGAGAAATTCAGTCAAATTCATGTTTTCCCAAATTCAAAGAGAAAAAAAATTCAGACCCTCTGTGTGCATAGTTAGGGTATTCCAAGTCCTGGGTTTCACATTAGGATAATAAAGTCATTTCAAACACTGAACTGGGGACATGCAAAGCTAAGCTCAATTTAAATTTAATCTATAGGGCTGTCAGACCACTCCAACCATCCATCTACCCATCCATCCATCCATCCATCCATCTTTCCATCCATCTATCCATCCACCCACACATAAATCCATGCATCTATTTATTCACACATTGAACAATTCATTAGTACATTGGAAAAATTTTATTATGTATAATACTTGTACTATGTTGTACGGGACATTATTCCAGACACTCACAGGTAATACACAAAATTCATACTAATTCTTCTCTCAAGGAGTTCACAATCTGGTAGGGAAGTGGGCCTAAGACGCAGATATGAAGCAGCGACCTCTGTTCATGGGCTCCCGATAGGTAGAGAGTTTAGGGGTAGGGAAGATGAACTCTGCAGCATTCTGACTCCATCCTGAAAAAGTTGAGAATGCAAAGGAAATGAGATAGCCTGTCTCTTCCCAGAGTTTGTAGAAGATTCCAGGATCCAGGAAACCATGCTTTTCTTGTCTCATGGTTTTGCAGATGAGAAGTCTAAGATCAAGGGCTGGCAGTTTCAGTATCTGATGAGGGCCTCAAATCTTCTTCTAAGATGGGGCCTTGGACAATGTAAGGACACAAAGGGGATGAACTCAAACCCTTGAGCCCTTTTATAGGGGTGTTAATTAGCTCCTGAAGGCCACACCTCTCAATATTGTTGTATTGGGGATGCAGTTTCAATATGAATTTTGGAGGAGACACAAACATTCATTCCATAGCACTTGGGATCCCAGAAACACAGTGGTGAGCCATGGGTAAGCTTGGAAATTGAGAAAGCTCTTGCATCACAGGTCTCCAAGACCCTCTGGTGTCCATTTTTTGGGGAGAGGATCAGGTAGGCATGAATGGTGTCCACCTGGGTCCCAGCTCTGGCCTTCTTTGCCTTGTTCTCAGGCATAAAACTTTCTCTACTATATCAGCTCATGTAATCTGGCCAACACAGCAGAATGAAGTGTTTCAAGATAAGAGTATAGTGAGCACCTATATATCTGTCACCTAGATTCAACAATTGTTAACATTTTGCTGAATTTGCTTCTTGCTCTATTTTCTTCCTGAACCATTTCAAAGGAATTTTCAGGCATCATAAAACTTCACCTCTAAATATTCAGTGTGTATCTTTAAAAAAATACTTTCTATTATATAATCTAATACAATTTTCATACCTCAGAAAATTAGTAATATTCAATATCATTTAAAACTCAGTTCATATTCAAATCTCCCCAATTGTTTCTCAAATGTTTTCTTTCTTTCTTCCTTCCTTTCCTTTCTTTCTCTTTCTCTTTTCTTTCTTTCTTTCTTCCTTCGTTCCTTCTTTCCTTCCCTGTCTCCCTCCTTCCCTCCCTCCTTTCTTTCTTTCTTCCTTTCTCTCCTCTCTCTCTCTCCCTTTCTTCTTCTTCTTCTAAATAAAGATCCAATTAGGTTTCATGCCTTGAAATGTGCAACCAGTAGGTAGTCAAACTGGAGTTCCTAGCCACGGCTGAGGGAGTCCTATCTATACATTTCATTATATGGGAAGTTCCCAGATCTGGTGTTCATAGGCTAGGCAGGTGTTTTAGATACTATCCCAAGATTGCTGACCTCTTATTTTGCCAAATGTAAGTATTAAAAAATTGTCATTTGTTGTCACTATCATTTAACTCAATAAGTGATATTTAATGCCAAAATTAAGGTAATAGCTTCAGAATATTGGACAGTCTTGCAAGAGTCCAGGAATCACAGTCATGGGACAAAGTGTCTAAACCCACCAGATGGCTGAGCTGGTAGGTGAGGGCTTGAGGAATTGTTGGCAAGTCCTTATCCCTTGTTGATGAGCATATTAAGCAGGGCCCAAGGATCTTAGGGATTTTTCACATAAACTATTGTCACTCTATATCTCCCTGTCTTCTGCAAGTGTAAATGTTGTACCCTGCCACCAACAGTTTATTATAAAAATTTCAAACACATAGCAAAGATGAGATAATTTTACAAAGGACATTCATAATTCACCATATATATCCTGTCATTTCCATTTTATCAAATAGTTTTAGCCCATGCCTACCCCACTTTGTGATTCTACTTAGTTCCATGTAATTGGAACCCCCTGCTCAGCCTGGCTGTGGGGAGTGATATTGGATCATGATTACCTCAGTAGTCAAGGGGCCCTCCTCCCTGGTTTCATCGCCTATATCTGAGAAGAGGGGTGTGATTACACACTGGCCTCCCTCCCTGGAGCCTGGAACCTGATTGCAAGTTCCTATTTCTCCTAAATGCTCTCCTGATTGTGAGCTCCTGCTTTATTCACACACTCCAGTACATTGGGGAAGGTTTGTTTAGTTTGCAGTATAGCAAGGTGAGGACAGGCCAGCCTTAGCCTGAGGGTCAGATACTCCCTCAAGGGATCTTGATGGCCAGTCATCAAGAGTGGCCTCTTTCCCCTGGCTCCATCTCACAGAGGTCTGGCTCAGGTGAGGCACCTGCCATCCTAGCAATCCCTGCTTTAAGTGGTTGATATTAATTTTGTTGTCCAGGGTGGACAATGCTTGGCAGAGGGAAAACACAATTAGAAACAGCAGAGGCCATGATTTCCTGCCTTTCCAACCCTTTATAACTCCATGTTTGGCCTGGTTATCCTGGACAGACCCAGTGCTGTGCTCCATCATCAGATTTCTTGCTTTTCCACCAAGCTTAGGGAGTAGATGCTATCTGGAGAGATGCTGCCTCAAGAAGATGTGTTACTATGAGGGGGCTTCTTTTTTCCAACAGGTTCAGGAAGTGTCTGGGACTTCTGCTTGTTTCCCTCTTAGAGAGTGCTGAAAGTGCCTCAGGACAAAGAACACTGCCTCTACTTGCACAGGAATACATTTCTGGAAGTCTCTGACTGGAGCTGACAGCACTCACTGAGAGAAAACGTGAGACTAAGCAGGCATGGATTAGGAGTAGGGTTAGTGGAGACTGCCTCCATTCTGGAGAACCAGTGTGAGGCAGGAGGAGGAGAACCAACAGGAGCCCTGTAGGCTCCTTGCCTGAAGCCAGAGATAGCCACTCCTCACTGGAGGTAGGGGAAGCTGAAGCCACAGTAATCTGTTTGCAGACTCTGGGCATTTCCCTTCCAAGTCAAGGATTGGTTTTGGATCCTGGAAGACTCCTAGCCCCCTCAGGCTCTGGGGACAAAGCTTCACAGGGTGTTGTGTGGAAACTATACAATGGAAGATGAAACTCCAACATAACCAGGGCCTTTCCTGCAGCCACCAGAGACCCTGCAGTGAGTTCCTAGAAGACTTGTGTCTGTTTCTATGTTTCCAGGAGGCTCAGGTTTCCTCTCAGCCCGGCCCTTGGCACCCTCAGCCTCTGTCTGGGAGGCATTGCTTACAGGGCACAGAGAACCAGGTGGAGGGAGGTGGCCTGCTGGACAGCTTCTAGGACACCCACACAAGGTGGACACTTTGTCGGGGGCGGGGGGCGAAGCAAGGTATTACCAGGCAACCATGGGCTGCACCTCTCAGCCTGAGATCAGTGAGCAGACAGTTGCCTGAAGCTGGCAATTGGTGACATCTGTAGTTCTGAGACCTATGAAAACGTCGTTAGCAGCCAGAAGGGAGTGATTTTTTTCCTCTAAGATTTAAATATAAGAAGGTGTTGCTTCAGAAAATTACATACCCCACAAACAAACAGCCAAGAAGATAATAAGAACTAGACAACTAAGAAATATTTCGCAGAGATAAATGCCAGAGAAAAGCAACTTTTAAATATGTCTTCAAGCAGATTTTGTAAGTGTATCCTTGTGATTTATCTTTATCTTCAGTGAGTGTAACTAATGCCTTTCAGAAAGGCAGGGGAACTGTGAGTTGAGAGACAATCCCAAATTTGCTAAAATGTTATGTGATGTTCTGTACATAAAAGCAATCTCTTATTTAGAACAGAAACAAACACACTAGCTGTCTTAAGAGAGAATCTATTTTTCTTTCTTGTACTATGTTGCATGAATTTTTTTTTAAAAAGTGGGCTTAAGATGGGTCTGTGGAGTCAGCCCACCTAGAATTTTTGTGCCTACTTGGGGTCCTGGCAATGCTAGTGTCAACGTCACTTGATGGGCTGCTTCTTCAACCTGGTGTTCAGTGGCTAGTTTTTCTTCTAAGACTCTTGTGTTCCCAGGCAGATGATAGTGCTGGTCCAGGATCCCCTTGTTCCAGCCTTTAGGGGGAAGCCGTGGTTCCTCCCTGGTGTCTACTGGAGGGAGAAAGGGGACAATGGGAAGGTAGAAAGTCCTCAAGGAGATTTTCAAGTGACCTCAGTGTCTTGACCCCCACAACTAGCAGGCCCTGGTCATTCCTTCCGGTGCTGTGGGAAAAAGGAGAGGATGTAGCCTTCAGAGCACTACTGGACCTAGAATAAGCCTCCTGGGTCTCCTGAACTTCTAGAAGAATTTGGTTTTCTGTGGAGATAGATCTGGGCTGGAGAGGAAGCTAGATTCTCAGAAGGAAACTATTTTCAAGGTAATCTCAGAGGTCTGGCCCCTCCCCTCATTTTCTTTTCTTTTGCTGGTTTGTGGCTGGCTGGGCAAAGACAGCTATTTGGCTGTTTTTGAACAAAAGTGGACATACATTCCAAGGTAGCATTCCTCCCTGGAGGTATTTGAAGGGCAAAAGAGACTTTGAGTCCTGCAAACTCTTGATTGCTTTGGAGTGGAAAAAGAAATGATGCCATAAAAGTTGGAATGATGAGGATGTCTGGAACATACGAAGGGCTCAATAAACCTTCATGAGGGTGGAAGGGTGAGTGGTTTCATCAGAGGAGATGGGAAGGACTGCCTCTGCAGCTTGCCACTATCCTGAGGGGCTTTGCACATGCCCACAGGAGCGTAAGATGGACAAAGAGGCGCTCTTCCACCCCTTCTGCTATCTTGGAAGCTGTGTGGCCTTCTTTACTGCCTTCACTTCTTCCCTGAACTTCGAAGCTGCTCTGTAAAAAAGGCTTCGTGGCATCAGTTAGAACAGGGTTTAGGTAGAAAGAGAGGGAGAAAATTTCTGCACAAATCAGAATTGATTTCACCTTAACCCACCTGGAACCAGATGAGATAGAAAGCGTGACTTTTGCAAGAAAGAAAGGCAGACTTTCCAGATAGGGAAGAAGGACATTTATGTTTGAATTTTCCCTGAATCTTTGGAGTGTGTCAAAAGGAGAAATCTGCAGCAACCACAGTGTCTGATTGTGTGAACAGAGGCAGATGTCATGTCTTGGCTGCCACAAAGATGGCCTTAGATCAGAAACCCAAAGGATGCAGGGCAGTCAGGCTCTGGACAGATTATCCAGGGAATGTATGAGCCTGTCCAAGTGCCCTCTCTAGATTGTACACACTTGCCTTGTTCATCCAACACACCTGGGATGCAGGTTTGGGTCAGGACTGGGACTGGCAGAACACCACCTACCTGGGAAAGGCTACATTTTTCCTTAGTGTGAAGTCTGTTTCAAGAAGGTACCTGTTCTAAGTCCTGCCATGCAGAAACTTGGATGAGCCCCCTTCCTTTTCTCCATTATGGGGCCAACCAATATGCATCTGTACTAAAATCTGAAAATCTGGAGCAGACCTAAAATCTAAGCAAGATTTTTTTTAATGGAAAACTTTCCAAGCTGCAAAATTAAACTACTGAACTTGGCAGACAAAGTGTGAATAAGGAGGCTTCTAATTGCAGGGCGAAATGGGTTTGAAACGACATGGAAGGAAATGAGGGAGGAGTGTACTTATCTGGATCAGTCATGACCTCTCCTGCCCTGATGCTGCTGCCATCTTTCTCTCTGTCCTTGGCAGTGGTGGTACTTGGGTTGATGTCAGCTTGCCACCTCCCAGAGGCAACAAAGGCAGTGATGTCATTTTTTCTGTAGGATTAGAGAACCCCATCTGAGGTGATTCCACAGTGCCATTTACCTAACTATCTTCTGAGTTTGGGCAGAGACCAAGGCTGTCTGTTGACCACCAGAGCACTGGGTCCTGTCCTGTGTGGAAGAGACCCTGATTATCTTTTCTTTCCTGAGCACCCTTGGCACTGGCTTTTGGATGGGTGGTTTCTAGGTTGTATAGCGTCAATGCATTCCAGTTTTGAAGCTCATAGATTGTTGGGGAGGTTCACCTGCCTTGGTGGGGGGCAGGGTATGGGTAACTGAGCTTGACTAGTTGACAAAGCAGCTATATAATGTCTGTTGACTATTTAAACGGTTTTTAAATAACCCATTTTCTTTAGTCTCACTGCACTTAGTTCAGGTTAGAACTTTAACGAAAAAACTTAATGTAATTTAGGACTTTTTGGTTGCAAATAGCGGAAATTAAACTGAAATCTTAACCAAAAAAAAAAAAAAGGAAGAAAGAAAAAGAAAAGTCAGATTTTGCCCTTCCAACTTCACAGAATGCAAAAGAAGGATTAAAAACTGGTCTTCAGGAATGGAACCAGAGTCTGAAGTGTCACTAGAATCATTGCTGACAATCTTTCTGCTCCGTTTCTACAATTCCCTCTCTCTTTATTCTCCGTGAGGTGACCTTCTCTATGGTCTTAGTTGACCTGGCAAATAAGACCACCAGCTTTTCTCTGGCTCCAGGATCAAAGATGAGTAGGTACAGATGAGTACTCCTGGGAGATGGGACTTACCTCCGGTTCTTAATACCATGTTCCAAGGAATGGGACTCACTGGCTAGCTTGAGCCAAGTTCTCATCAGGGCTGAGTGTGCCTGGGAAACCCAGTTAGCTACATTTCTCATTTATTCCCTTGGGCGAAATAAAACTGCCACTCTTACTCTATTAAAATGAAGTGCTGATGGCTGGGCAGACAAAAAGTCCATTGATCGCCCCCAGGGGGCGTTTTGCTTTTGCTTCTCTCTCTTGTGTTTCGGTGCTCATCTTTAAGTCATAGCTACTGGGTTTGGGGACTCAGCTGGCCCCATTCACCAACAGGAGGGACTTCTACGCCCACTACGTTGTAGGCGGGGCCTGAGTCCAGCTCTCAGCATTTTAACATCCATCCAAAGACCTCTGCTTGTGGATCACTTTCCCTAGGAACAGAAGCTGCTCACCCCTCCATCTCCACCACCTCTGGGTGACTGCCGCCCCACCCGATTTAGTCAGAAGAGTGGAAGAATCCAGCCTGACATAGTGGATCCCTCAGCTAGCCCAACAGTTGTCAGGTGACCCTGTCCTCCAGTGGAACTCGTTCTCTAGGTGGGAGCTATCCCTCATAGGAAGCCCTGTGAAACAAAGAAGTGAGTGGACAGGTGCCGACGCCACAGTATCACATGAGGTCCTGGATGACAGGGGTGACAGAGAGAAAGGGAGAGAGGGGACACACAGGTGCACACCCTGGACACGATCCTCTGTGAGGGTTGTACTCCTATCAGGACGGGAAGAGGAAAGTTTTCTGACGCCCTACCAGTGAAGTCTATCACGTGGCAGCTTATTTTAGGGCTGGATGTGGATTTGGAGGCTGCAGAGCTGAACATTGCAGGCCAGCTAGGGAGGAAAAGATGGATTCATTTGCAGTCTGTGCTGTTTTCAGGGAAATTCAGGTGAAGCGAATCTGAGAACACCCAGATGCCCTCGCAGGGCGGTGGTGTCCCTGAACCAGGCTTCCTCGCTTCTCGCTGACCCAGCTGCTTTCCAGCACAGGGTCCTTTGAAGTGCCTTAGGAAGGGGGAAGCATGAGGGTTTCAACCACAGCCTGGTTTGAAATATTTTTGCCCCTCATTGTAAAGAGGCTCATGTTTATTGTGGAAAATTGTGAAGTACAGAACAGCCCAAAGAGCTAAAAGCAGGTACCCATAAGCCCTTATCCAGAAATAAACACAGCTAGCATTTGTTGACTTTCTTTTCTGTTTTTTTTTTCCTCTATGAATTTTCATTGTTGATCTCACACTATGAATACAAAAATCATGTTCTTTATTATTATCATTAGGTTTAATAGGAGTATTTATTTCTGTAGTCACAAAATATAATTTTTAAGGGATCCATAATATTCTATTTCTGAATGAACCACAATTTGCTGAATGTTTTCAGGCTGAGATTTTAAGTATGTCCACTGCACTGCCACCACCCTCAGGCAATGGAAAGAGGTAGGGGTGGCCAGGACTGGGCTGATTTAGGCCCTGGGGCCCAAGGAAGAGGCCCAGCAGGTTGAGCCTTGCAGCCTCTGGTCATACACTGGGTGAGGCACAGTAGAAAGACACAATTCTGGGTTGTAGGAAGACACAGGTTGGCATTCTGTTTGTCACTTTCACTGATGGTATGAGTCTCATAAGTCATCTGAGCCTGGTGGGTTTCAGTTTTCCTATCTCAAAAATGGGGTGATAAATAACTGACTCAAAGGATTGTACTAAACATATAAAAATATATAATAGGCAACATAGGATATATAGCATATAGTATTTAAATATAGAAACTAAATATTCATGAATTATATAGTATGTGTTATGTGATATGATTTTATTTTGATAGAGAATATAGCATGACTTACGGAAAACAGGTTAGAAAATAATTAGTGCCTGGCACAGGAAAGCCCATTCTGACACTTGTTAAAACCAGTAGTGCTCCTTTTTGACTTAGCTGAAAAGGATACAGGGACAAACTTGATTGGAGTCACTACTTTTCAGTGGACCATATTTAACAGAGGAGGAAGGACAGGAGAGCCCATGTCAGTGAGCTTGGTAGTGCCTGACCTCTTCTGGACATTTTTGTTCAGAGTTAGCCAAGCATAGGGAGAGGATCTGACAGACTTTCTCAGCTTTCTCCAAACCTTGACTTCCTGTTTCATTTCCCAACAGGTCCTTCTGCAAGACTTGCAAGACTGAAATTCTGGTTTTGTGTTTTACTGTTGGCTCTCTGAATTTCAGAAAAAGCTTTGGGAAAAGTTTTAGTTTCAGCATAACGGTGGAATGCTTGGTTGCCTTGGCACATGTTGAGGCCTAACTAAAAAGTAAACACTGTCCACTGAAGTTCTCTCAGGGGAAGGTGAGGTATACAGGAATTCATCGACTTTACCTGAGAGCTGGGTACCTGGGAAGGGGTAGGCTTCCAGACTATAGTACCCTAATCTCAGATCCCTGTGGGCGACTGATTGGAGATTTTGTCTGAATTATAGTTTAATTAACTGTTACCTATATGTCCTTGGATGATTCATTTAATTCACTTACCTTTTCTGTAGAATGGGTATACCACCAATGTGGCAAAGTTATTGTGAGAACTAAATAGGATCACATGTGTTAACATCAATAGGATAGTTTCTTTCCCCCTTTTTCTTCCTCTTTCTGCTCAAGAAACCCTTTTTTGACCCATCACCACTAAACTATCACCCAAACACACATGTACTCATAGGCAAAAATGTACTCAATCCATGCATATACATGCATGCATGCACACAGGTAGACACACGTGCACAGAGAGGCACACATACCCAATCAATACACGCATGCATGGACATGTACAATATCACACGCACAAGCACACACATGCATAGATAGAAGCATGCATGCACATGTACACCACTAACACATGCACATGCATGCACACAGGGCACACATACACACATATATGCACACAGATGCTGTCTACCCACATTAATCTAACCAGCACCCTAAACATGTGCATTTTCACATTGTGTGCCTTTGAAAGCATTCTTCCCTCATGAAGAAAGTATCTTTGGTTCTTCACCCAGTCAGCTCCTCTTTATTTTGCATGCTCCATGTCAAATATCACATCTTCTGTGAAGCATTTTCCAGCTTCCCTAGATAGTTCTGTTAGCCCCTTCTTCATTTTCCTGAGAAACTGTGAGCAGGTTTAGGAGATATGTCTTTATTTATCTTCGGATCCCTGGCATCTGACACAGAGTTGGAGCTACTGAAATGATTGCTGAATGCTGGAAAGTCAGGTGTGAACTTTATTCTAACAGGTTTCTTAGTTTGGGGTCTCCTTAAAGAGTCTTTGGGGCCATTTTCTGGGGGGAGAAGTGCTGCTTTGAGAGCACTTGGAAGGAGGGAAGGCAAGTGCCTTGCAGGAGGCAGCTTCAAGACTACAACAGGTGTAAGGGAAGCAGGAGAGAGGGAGAAAGTGGAGACGAAGTCTTAAAAGTAGGAAATACAGTGCTTGGTTGGGGGGAGTAGAAGAGTGAAAGAAATCTGTCTCCCTGAGATGGCAGGTGATGGTCAGGAAGGAATCAGGTGATAAGCTAAGAAGTTGAGTCAGAACTTCTCAGATGTTTTAGTCTCAGGACCTTTTTACACTTTTAAAAATTATTGGAGACGCCAGAGAAGTTTTAATCTAGATGGTTTTTATCAAATCAATACCCACCAATGATAAATCAGAAATGAGAAATTTCAATGTATTTCTTTATGAATTTGTTAAAATAATATAATAAACTTTTTACTTGTACATATGATATTTGTAAAAATAATTATATTTTTAACTTAAAAATTGGTGGAAAGGGTGGCATCAGGTTATACTTTTGCAGCTTTCTTTAATGTCTGGCTTGACAGAAGACAGCTGGGTTCTCATTTCTGCCTTTGCATTCATTTGAGAAGATTCAGTAGAATAAAGTTTGTACCTGCCTTTCATTATCTCAGGAGCCTCATGTGATCTATGGTGGTATCCTGTGCCAGGTCCTCTGGAAAACCCATCATAAGGTCAAGCAAGAAAAAGAGCAACAACACAAAACAAAACAAAAAAACCCCAAACTGTATTATTATGCAAATAGTTTTGGCTTCACAGACCCCCAAAAGTGTCATTGGGATTATATGGTTTCCATTCACACTTTGAGAACTGTTGGATGAAATCATATTGAAGTTCTGGCATCTAGTTGTTTCCTTTTTGAGACTGAGCTTTGCAATATGTTTTGGTCTTTATTTTGTCCTGTAGAAAGGCAGACCCACTGATATTGCCTGGGCTTGATACTTCCTGGGATTGATGCTACCCGAAGGCCAGGGGCAGCTGAGGGTCCTTGTCTTTAGTAGGGATTTGGGCAGGTTCGTAAGGTTCCTTCTTGTTTGACAGATCTTGAGTCACTTATCTGAGTCTTACACAATCCCCTTCATACTACTGGCTTTTTGAAAGGGAGGCTACCTCATGGAGGAGGCTGACCATCCCAGTGGTGTGAGCAGGCAACTTCCAAATCCCATCATTCATCTGCTTCATATAATAACAGCTTATTCTATATTACAAAGGTCATGAAAACCATTGAAATAGAAAAATTGGATCAGAAAGAAAAAAGAAAAAAATGATACAAATAAGCACTTTACCTTCCCCCTTAAAGGCAGCCCCTGATGGTATTAGGACAACTATTTTTCTATTTGTTTTGTCCTCTGCATATAGTTTATGCTTCATCTTTGCCAGGTATTTTTCTTCTTGAATACAACATTATCACATGTCTCCCAGCAAATAAATAAAGTTTGATTTTTAAAATTCTGACATTCAAGGATCTCTGTCTTTCCAGACTGCCTTCAACTCTTCCTCCCTATCTGTGCCCCCTCATGCCCTCCCCTAAACAAATAATGTGTGCATGTCCCTTCAGCTTGCTCCTGGATGGGTAATCTGTCTCTAAACTGAACACATTCTGAGAAGGCTCAGAAATTAGGACTATTGTTTCCCACCTTGCTGCTTTGACAACTGCAATGTATCCTTCAAGATTCTGACCTAATGTCACTTCTCAGGTCTTCCTCTATTCCAAGGCTATTTGTCCCTCCCTCTTCTGTGCCTTCACAGCCATAACACGCTCTTGAAGTGACACTTTGAAGTGACACTTTGTTCACTGTTTTGTAACTGTCTGAATGTTTCTTATTAATGCCAGATTCTGGAACTGCGCATATGTATGCTGAGTAATTGCTGACTGGGTTGGGCCTTCGTGTGGGGTAGGTTAGGTGCTGTGAGCTCTCTGTATCCCCCTGTGTGTGCATATTTTTGGTTACATGGGTGGGTGTCCTGCTGGACTATGAGTCCCTGCAGACAGGGTCCATATAGCACTGATCACTTCCCTCTGTACACACGGTTGGGTCTGATATGGCCTGCGAAGCTTGGGGCAGGCAAGATTCCAGACCACAAGATGTCAGTGTTGTCTCAGCTACAGAGGAAGTAGCCAAGGCCGGCTCCCACATCTTGCCTTGTCTAGTGCTGGCAGTGCTGGGTGCTCCCAGGAACTTCAGGGTTAGACAGATTCTCTTCCTTGTTGTGGGTGAATCTGGAGGACAGTGAAGTATGGGGTAGAGGCAGAACTCCATCGAGGGGAAGACACCAGACAGCAGTGAGCCAGGGAGTGCTCTCAGGCTGACTTTGATGTGGGAGATGGGTTAGCAAAATTGGAACAGTTGCAGGGAGACCACTTATTATCCTGTCACATGTCCTGCAGAAAGCATTGTAAGGTCAGAAAGTGCTGTTCAGTGGGTTGGGCCAAGCCAAATTTAAACAAAATTTGTGTGTCTTTGCATAATCTTTTGCTCTAGCTTCAACTCCAGCAGCCAGGAGGATAGAGTCTCACTGAATTCATTTCTAGTCATGAGTCTTCTCAAGAAGACAAATAGGCAACTTGTTTTCTTGGGGGAGCTCAGGGGACTGCTGTCCTCAGCCATGACCTGAATTTGCAGTTGGTCAGCAAGCCCAAGAGCACTCCCAGGAGTAGCATATTTTACCGGTTGTGGATGGCAGAGATTCTAAGATTTTAACTCCAGTATGGAATGTCAGAAGGGTACTGGGCAGGAAATCAGGAAAGTTCCATTCTGTCCTGGCTCAGCCCCTTGGACAGCTTGAAAACTTAGGTGGGTCACATGCTTCTTCAAGCCTCCAAGTCTCAAACTTTCCATTTTCTCACAGGTGAGCTCTAATGCATTGGAGGTGAGCCTCCATTGGCAATGAGCTATCAGTAACCAAGGGTGTGGCTTCTACTTAGAGAGCTGTCTTTAAACAGGTCATGTTAAGGGGAAGGCATTAGTGGGAGGGGGAGAGTAAATGAAGAGGGTAAGGAAGGTGAATATGGTTGATGTACTCTCTATGAATATGGAACATTGGAACCTGTTCAAGTCACTTTAAGAAGGGGAATTGGGTAGAAGGGAGAATAATGGAGGGGATGAACCAAATTAGGATATAATACATATGTATATATGGAAATGTCACAACGAAATCCCATGATAACTATCGTACACTAATAACAATGTATTTTTTATAAAGGAAAGTGGTCCTTTTATAACGGAAGTTGTTTTTTCTCATATGACCTATCTATAAATATTTTAGTGGCTATAAATGGCCTAAGTGTTCTCACACATGATCTGCTATTCACTAATTACTGGGCAAAATTAGGATTACTCCAAAATTCCAAAAACAATTATTTTATTTTGGATGTAAAATTACCTTAAATCCATTATTTTTTCTTGAATTTGTTCTTAGCAAACATTTTGCTGGCCTGGATATTATCCATGGGCCCTTCTGATTCTATTCTGGATTCTAATGGGGTGTTTTCCAGAAAGCCTAGCACTGCAAAGTCTTACAAATGTGGTAATTTTGTGCAGACACTCTTGAAAATATCATCTTCATAATAAAATCCAAGTTGATTGTATTATTTAATATATTGTAAAGGCATCATGGATGACTTATTGATTTTAAAATTAAAATTAAGAAGAGAAAGAAACCCACACAATTGTTTTCAATTCACCAGATATTAGGGTCTGGGATCTGCTGAAGTAAGAGTCTCATTTGAAAATGTTGAAAAAATATTTCAATGCAAAAATCAATGAAATATGACAGTAATGAAAAGAAGAATAATGATCTGAAACAGCTCTTTACCTCTGAGTCAATGTTATACAAAAGCATTGATAGTATCCAAAATTTCATTTGGCCATAAGGTTCAGGTTGGGACTGGGAATGAACCAGACAGGGATGGCAGAGGGAAGAAGGAGCATATACTGGGTACTTGCTGTGACAGAGACTGTGTTAGACACTCAGGAGTCCCAGTTGTTTACAATACATTTCAAATGGGAACATATGGAATCCATTTTTGCTTCTGCTGCACCCCTATCCATTTAGTCAGCTAGATTCCCAATGTTCTGTGAAGCCCCAAATGCCTTAGGGAAGAGGTGAGCCCATGAGGCTTGCATGAGCTTGGAATACAGAGCATGGTACATAGTATATGTCACTTCCTTCCTCACATGTCAGTTCTTCCTCTAAGAACTCTATTTTAAGCCATCTGAGTCCTATATCCACTATTAAGGACAGGCTTACTCTATTATTTCTATTTTATAGAGTTCAGAGAGATTAAGGAAGTTTCTCAAGGTCACATAGCAAATAAGAACAGTAATCTGCAGAACCAGGATTTGAACTTGGGGAGTGTGACTCCAGAAGATAGTGCATTTGGACACTGCTATCTGAGTATCATGACCTGATTGACTCTGGAAGAAAAATCCCCAACTGGTCTGTTTGAAATGTGTACATGTGTTCTGAAGAGAGGAGATTTTTCAGAAGAGAAAGATAGTTTCTGATTTCTATCACATCTGTAATGGCCAAGAGGATCTGGGTTACTCTTATCACAGATTTTCTAAGCCTTTGAATATACCTGGAAGGCCTGTCCTCTTATATCCTTTAAATTTTTTTTTCTGATTGAAACCACAAAGTCAAGACAGAAAGCTACATATCATAGGGATGTGAGTGTGTCCCTCTGTGTGTGCATGCACACATATGTTTGGGTTCATCAGAAAGGGCCTCCTAATGAGTAAACATCTAGTTTAGTCTATGTGGATGAACAAGAAACAACTTGGGAGAGAATAGATTTGGGGACAGGTGTTGGGGTTAGATTGTGGGATTGGGAAGGACCAAGTTGTATCACTAAATGGAGCAAATATACAGAGTTGTGAGAAAGTGAAACAGTTACATAAGTGTTAGTAATTCAGTGACAAAGCATGATATCTAAAAATATATTGTGAGCATGTGTCAATGATTGATTTAACGCATTGAAGAAGGGACAAGCAGAATGGAAAAACTGATTCAAAAGGGAATATGAGAACCTGAAGTAGATTGTCAATAAGAGAAGGAATGTTGAAATACAATTGTGTCAGATACCAAGATTGTATCAAATAATGAAACTATAACATTTGGTTGTCTTTTATACTGTACAAAATTTATTCTGCCAAATAAAAACCACTTGAAATTTATCAGTATTCTGAAGTTAACATTTAACTTGACAGACTCGCAGTATCAATCAATAGTAAATAGTAAATTAAAGTTCCCACAGACTATCAGGAGATCATTAGGGGCTTTCTAGACAGGGTACTAGTGTGACCTTGAAAGACATTAGAAAACTTTTGCTTTACTTCTGAGTTTGACCCTTATTTTTCTAAATACCAAACGACTGGAATTAGGGAGAGGTGGGGGATGAGGCTGGTAAGGCAGGCACTTATCTACCCACTCATGTCTCCACCCACCTACACAGTCATCCATCCATCCATCCATCCAATAATTTTTTATTAAATATGTCATGTCTACCCTTAAATTTAGGAACAGAGGGGGTGAGCGAAACAAGGCAGTTATGCTTCTGCTCTTGTGCAGATTACATCTAGTGAAAGGAGTTATAAGTACATCAATTCCCTGGGTGTGGCCAACCTGTGAAAGAAGGCCTCTATCGGAGTAATAATGGAGAGAAGGGGAGCCATCTACACAGGATCTGAGGAAGTGGGTACCAACCGGAAGAAGTAATAAGAGCAATGTTTGGAATGAACTGGTTGGGTCCCATGAACAAACAATGGAATGAGTGGCTGGTGTCTAGGGGCAATGGCAGGGCTGGGTGAGCATCCACTGAGCAGTAGGAAGGGAGGCACCTATAAATTGAACTCATCTCTAACTGTGCTGGTGTTTAAACTGGGAAAAGGCATGTCTTAATTTATTTTTAATTGAGTCATTTTGGCTGTGGTATGGAACATGGATTTGGGACAAAAAAGAGAAGTAAGGACAACCTTGGGCAGTAAGAGTGGGACTTGGGAAGATTTTTGCATCCTATGCGGCTATTCTACAGTGCTAATGTGACTGTGATCAATGTCCTGTTTTTGAAATGTTACCTTGGCAGTGTGGTTAGGCCTGGAAGGAGAGTGGCAGGAACTAAGGAACTATTCAGCTGCTAGGAGAGAATTAATGAGTAGGTAAGTATGGGGAAAAAGGAAAGAATTGAAATGATATTTGGGGTGTAAAGTAATTCAGGAGCTGCTCCTAAGAAGGCCCTTTGTTATTGGAGGGGGACTACATTTCCACATGCACAGTTCAGTCATTGGTAGGATCAAGCTCTTGCTCCAGACACTGATCTTCTGGAAAGTCCCTTGAAGAAACACTGGGGAAGTCTGGTCAGCACCTTTGAGAAGGTACGTTCCAGATCTTTCCTGCACCAAGTGAGATTCTAGAATATATTGGATAAGCTTTGGATGATTTCAGTAGATGAGAAGAAGCCAACTATTCCTAATGCACTCCTGTCCAGAGCTGAGATCCCACACCCAGTAAGTAGTAGAGCAGGCATTTTCATTCAAGTGTGTCTCCCAAGATCCTGCTCTTCCACTCCCCCAACCCAGAAACTGAACTAAGCTCTACACATGCACAGGAAATTAATGTGAGTCAACCCCCTGTATAGCTATCCTTATCTCAACCAGCAAAAACCCTTGTTCCTTCCTATTATGGCTTATACTCTCTCTACAACAAAATTAGAAATAAGGGCAAAATAGTTTCTGCTGGGTATTGAGGGGGTAGAGGGGAGAGGGAGGGGGCGGAGTGGGTGGTAAGGGAGGGGGTGGGGGCAGGGGGGAGAAATAACCCAAGCCTTGTATGCACATATGAATAAAAAAAAAAGATGGTTTTGATGTAAACGCTCAATCTGGAGGCCGTGGTTGGGAGCAAAGGCCTAGGAGTTTATTCATGTAACTTCCTGGAAAACTCCAAGCTTCCAGCTTTCCTCTGGTTGGTGTTTTCAAACACTGGTCTTCTATGTGGGGAAATGGTATTCCTTCCGTTCCAGACCAAGAATGGCGTGTACTCTTGAGTTTAGTGGCCTTGTATTCATGGAGGAATGAAAATGCCATGACTTGGGGAATGCAGGAAAGCCAGGTAAGGTCTCATTAGTTCTAATATGTAACAAGGAAATTGTGATTGTATTTCCAACTTCTGTTCTCTCTGGGTAATTATGTACAGTGTTATATTTTCCGAGATCAAAGGGTGACTCTTTGGATCTGCCTTGCAAATGAGTTACTGCACTTTGCAAGCTGACTCATGCTGCTTAGGCTGTTGTGAGACCGGGCAGGTGTGCCAGGAGCTCTGGGCTGCAGAAGGACGAAACGGCAAACCAATGAAGTGGCTAGTGTGGATTTATAAGCAAATATGGTGTGGAGAAGAAGGGTTCCAGAATGGGGCATGGAACATAAGCACTGAGTGCAAAAAATCTAAAGAAGGGAGACTTTTAGGAAAATTCAGCTTAGAAGCTGTTCTCTTACACAAAGTTAGGACCATCAACAGCCCTTATCTTCTACCCTGATGCCGTAGCCAAGAGGAGAAGGTGTTCTGTCACAGACATTTGCAGAGGAGTTTGGAAGGAAGTGTTGTTCCTGAAATCCCAGTAATTGCATGCATCTGTCACTAACAAATGGAAAATGGAAATAGCTTAAGAAATAGACTTACATTTGCTGAAGTTAGTGCTTGAAAGACTAAACCTGAAGCAAGTTTAGACACAAAGCACGAAGCTTCTCTGCAATGAGTAAATCAACTCTGTTAGAGAGAGACCAATTTAGCATACATTAATGAGAAATGTGTGTGTGTGTGTGCTTGTGTGTGTGTGAAAGTGTATTCTTGTGGTCTAAGTCTGCCAGATATGTTTCAGGGCATGCATCATTTATGTTCATTTGACCAGTAAGGAATCTGATACCCAGAGAAATTAACCAACTCCTCCTAGTCACAGAGGATTGAATCCATGTCTGCAGGATTCAAAGGTGGGGGCTGAGGGCACTTCTGATATAGGCTGGGGGTAGATGCAGACCAGACAATTAAAGAAGAAGACATTAAGAACATGACAGGAGTAGGCATATCTTTGGCTTCTCCAGGCATACACCATTATGGAGATCAGCGAATAGCCTTTCTTGAACTGTTTTGAAGTTTATTACTGAATTTCTAGGATTTCATGAAATGTTAAGAAGTGTCCTGCAAAAAGGCTTCTATACCTATAGACATTTGTTAAAATGTTCCTTTAACTGGAGGACTTTTACAAGTTTTTAATGAATGGTGCATGGTGAAGAAGAGGTAGAGTGTGTTCTGTTCTATAAATTTATTTGATCTTGCTGCCACCCTTTTTAGTGGATACTATCTATCTATGTTGGTAGCTATATCCATATATTGGTCTTCTTCATTTAGTGACTTGTATATGCAGTTCATTCTGTGGAGTGAGATTAGGTCTTTTTCCTTTCTTTGAAAACATTCTGTGTTGCAAGAACTTCAACCCACTTGGCAGTTCAGAACTTTGTTGTTGGTGTGTGCAGGAGAAAAATAGAGGAAATGAACCAATTCAGGTTATAATACATATGTACATGGAAATGTCACAAGGAAAATCCCTGTATGTCCATCTTAAACAACAAAAAAAAAGTCGTTCTTTTTTCTTTTACAAAATTGGAGAACAGGAGGGCAGAACAGATCCTTTCTGAGGGGTTGGTACCAGTGGGAGGGGGAGGATGTAGGAAAAGGGTGTCGAAGGGGAATATGGTACAAATACACATGTATGTAAATGGAAAAATGAAACCTGTTGAAACTGTTCCAGGAATGGTGGGAAGGAAGATGAAGGAGAATGATGGAGGGGGTGAATTCAAGTACGATATACTTGATATATTGTAAGAACTTTTGTAAATGCCACAATGAACCCCCAGCACAATAATAATAATAAACAGGAAAGGGCAGAAAGATGGGCCTGAGTCTGGAGGTCATCAATTTTGGGGTAACTGCTACAAGGGAAAAGGAAGCAGAGCCTGGAGAAGGATTGTGCTATCTAGAAAAAATACTGACATAGATAGAACTCCAGATATGCATGATTCAAAAGGCAAATTAGGAGACATAAGACTCTTGCAGTAAAGCACAGGAAAAACAAAGGGAGAGGAGATGAGACTGGTGGATCATGACCCTCTTTCCTTTGCTAAAGGGCCATGTGTGAACTCCTTCTTTCTGTTGGATCCCACATAGGCAATTGCCCAGCAAGAGTGCAGGAAAACCAGCTGAGGCTTTGCACCCAAGCAGGTCTGCATTCAATTTCTGCTCATCTGCATTCATTTCCTGGTTTGTGACTGAGTGAATTCAGTGTTCATCTCTACTGCTCAGAACCACTGAGAGAGTTTAGTGAGGTAAGGCAGCTAAGCCCAGCACCTTCGCTCTACCTTTGAGAGACCCAAGGCATATCCTCAGCACTCTTTCCTTTGTGTGGGGCTCAGAGCCCTTTCATCTGGCAGGGACGTTGCCTTACTTGCCTCTGTGCCTTCCACTCATCTGCCCTCATCTTTTCCTCCAAGTCTTTTCATTTCACTTTTTGAGCCTAAGGTCATTCAGATCTTGAGGATTCTGGATGACTGTTTTCCTGGTAAGTGGAATAAACTGTTGCCTGGAGCTGGAGTCTAAGATTGGAAGATGGATGTAGGGACAGCTCCCCCATGCAGTATGGTGCCATCTCCTGGTGAAGATGAAGTAGGGCAACCCTAAATCGAAGACTGGTGGCTGCTTATCTTGGTAGATTTGTTCTGCTTTGCAACATTATATTCTGCCAAAGAGATTTAAGGAGAAATTTTGACTCTAGTATGATAGACCTTTTGGTAGTGTGACGTTGGGGATTTTTTTTAATGTAGTGATATTTTTTGCTACTTGAATCTATTTGTTACATGCTATCTTTCAAAATGTGAATTAAAACTTCCACTGTAAACATATTTTCTTGCATAATTTTCTGTCTGCTACATGTAAGCAGAAAGCAAGCTGAAGGTATGAAGTGGCTGTCAGATTTGGAATTCAGGGAAGATGACTTTAATGTATCTGAATGAACAATGGATTATTTAAAAGTGTTGCTAAGAGTCTAACCTTGGAGAACACTGTGCTTTAAAAATATTGAATGATTAAATTTTGAAGATTTATTATTTTCCCTCTGATTTATAAGTGCAATATATGCTCACTACAAAAGCTAGAAATACAGAAGATAGAACTACCGTCAGAATTAAATTATGGCTTATTTTCTAAGTCAATCTTAGGCTCTCACCTGCTCTCATAAACCAACAGGCCATTAGACAACATGCATGGGTTAGTTTTGCCTATTAAGCATTATTTTTTGAAGAACTTCTTACCACATTAAATAATCTTCCATTCACGATTTTAATAACTACTTTAACACATAGATGTACAACAGGTTATTGGACCAAACCCCTATTGCTGCATAGCAGTATTGTGGGATATTTAGGTTACTGATAATTTTTTTAGTATCACAAATATCACTGTGATGCACATCATTGCAGAAGTATCTCCATGCACTTTTCTAATCATTTCATTAGAATTATTTCCTAAAGAACATGATCCAATTAAATATGCTGGATGGATTGGTAGTTACAAATGCTTCTCCACAGAGGCAGCACCAATTTGCATCCTTTCCCAAATTATGGTCCTTCCTAGGCTCACCTGGGTCCAAAACAACAGATAGCAATGCAGAAGCAAGGAAATCCACTTTGATGTGAGAGCTATGTCATCTCATCATTGTGTTATGTTCAATCCCTTTGATTTCACATGAGCTTAACTATTTCATGTAGTGTTTATTTTTCACTGATTTTCTTATTTTACAAATTGCAAATTGGCTTATTTATGGTCTCTGCCCACTTGTCAATTTTCTTGTTTGAAAAGATTTAAAGCTCTTTCTTTCTCATACATGAAGAGTATTAATCTTTCATTTGGTTTGTTGGTAATCTTTAATTTTAATTTTGTGGTGCTTTTAGATATTCAGAGTTTTAAAAATCCTGAGTAGTAAAATTAATCAGACTTTTCATTTGTTATTCCTTCATTTGCTTTTTGATTACAAAGGCCTTTTCTACTCTAAGATCAGCTAGCTATTTATTGCTTCTTCTTTTTGATGGTTTAGTTTCTTAGATTTATCTTGCTAATTGTTTGAAATTTATTTTAGCTTATGGTATGAGGTAAAGATCTGATTTATTATTTTAAAAGTTTTTTCACAAGTTTCAAATGCCTCTTTTCTCATGTAACCGGTATTTATAAATAAATGGATTATTTTCTGAGTTTGTCAATTCTTGCCATGTCTTTTAGTTTTTCACTAGTGTTATGTTTATGTGACTGGAAAATATTTATTTATAATACTTTTCTTTAAAAAAAAATTACTCCCTTCCTTCATTCTTATGAAAAAATACATTTACCTTGGTAAGTGCCTCAAAAACTTCATTGCAATTTTGATTAGAATTCTATTAAAATGAAAAATAATTATGATATAATTTCCGATATTCAGGTTTTTGAAGAAAAATGTAATGATTTTCTTCACATAATTTCTTTACAAACCTTGATTAATTGAATATTTGATATTTTACATTTTTGCCATCATGAATGATTTTTTTCCCTACATTGAATTACTAGCTTTTTTCTGTTGTATAGAAATCTAATGGCTTATACATATTTATCTTGTAATTATCAAAGTTACTGAAGCTCTCTTATTATTAGTACTATAGTGGCTTTTTAAATTGATCTTTGAAAATAATGAATTTTACATAAACACATTTATATCTTATATATACCATTTATCTATGATACTTTCTTTTCTTTTTGTTTTTGATTTTTCTTATTTTGTCAATTAGAAATTTCCAAACAGTGGCAAAATATTGGCAATCTTGGCAGGCATTCTTTTCTTACTCTTGAATTTAATGGAAATGCCTCTAAAATGAATCAAGAAGACTGTCTGGTGTTGGCTTGAAGTATATGAGTTTTGTCACATCAAAGATACATGTTTTATTTACTGAGAGCGTTTTCCTCCCCACCATAAATAGGATGTTGATTTTAATCAAATATTTTTCCTACTTCTGTCCAGGTATTAATACAGGATTTTTTCCCTCCAAGTTATTGAGGTACTACAGTATTTTGATATACTAACAAATATTAAATATCCCTTGTATTCATGGACTATTCTTTACATAGTCGTGTTGCATATTTATTTGAATATATTATGCATTGTTTTATGAAAATTGCATTTATACTTGCAATTGATTTATGGTTTTCCTTATTTTACATTCCTTCTCAGCTGTTTAGAAGGTCAAATATTTCTTAAGAGATTTGAGAGAACTCCCCTGGAAAGTTATCTGTGTTTGATGGTCTTTTTTTTAGCATTAATTCTCATTCGGTTGAGATTTCTAAACCTATATAAATTTTAAAAAGTGCAATCATCTGTTAAATTTTTTTTGCCTCTTTCTTTGTCCTTTTCTATTTTGAATATTGCACATGTGTGCTTTCTTTCTCTTTTTTATTGCATATTTTATATTTCTATTACTCCATAAAAGTTTTCAAGCAGAAGCTTTTTCAGCATCATCATCATCCTGCTTTTATTAGCTTTTATCATGTTGTGATGCATTATAGCTTACCTGTTTCTTGCTAGGTAGATTTAAAACCAATTTTCGAGTTTTAACAAAAATAATTCCCCCCAAATGGAGAAGTAGACTATAAAGACTTTTATAAAATAACCTTAGATGGAAGATGACCCTAGTAACACAAGCACAAGTAAATAACAGCAAAAATAAAAATCAAACCAAACCAAAATATAGAATATGTCTTCATCAGTCATACTAAGAGCAATGATGATGAAAAGAGAGCTCACCAGAGTGTCCCACACACAGACTGGAAATTCTGTCTGCCTCAGGTAGTGGGAAGTCCTCAAAATAGCAAAGTGTTGAGGAACATCCTGTAGTTCATTCCCTGAACCTGAAAATAAGTGCTGGTAATTTTTTCAGCCATGTTTAAATCATGTGATAATTTAATCCCAGATGTATTAAAATGTATAACTTTTCATGAGATTTCTTTTGTTTTTTACAGCAAAACCCAAGATGCCACATTTCATAGGGTATGTACTGGTTCTTGCTTTCATGTAAGAATAAGTAATTGAGCCAGGCACCAGTGGCTCATGCCTGTAATCCTAGCTATTCTGGAGGCAGAGATCAGGAGGATTGCAGTACTAAACCTTTCCAGGCAAATAGTTCCCCACAACCCTATCTCAAAAAACCCTTCCCAAGAATAAGGCTGGTAGAGCGGCTCAAGGTGAAGGCCTTGAATTCAAGCCCCAGTACTGTAAAAAAAAGAAAAAAAAAAATAAGTAATTGAAATTATATCAGAAAACTGTATCATGATAAACTGAAATGGCATTTCTCTGTCTGCAAAAAGTATTTGATGACAGGTAAAATCCATCGTTATATCTTTGAAGATTTAAGTTTTAGAATAATTATTTTTCTTTTTTTCTTCTTCTTCTCCTCTTTCCTCCTTCTTTTGAGACTGGGTTTTGCTGGCCTGGAACTTGACATCCTCTTGTCTCAGCCTCCTGAGTGCTGCAGTGACAAGCAGGTGCTGCCATGCCTGGCTAGAACAAATTCTTTAACACAGAAGGCTGGCTATACAGTTGATCATACAATACATAAAGATGCTTGGATTTAGAATATTTACTAGGTGATCTTTCAGTAATTACATGCACATTAGCTCTGTGTGTATGTGTGTGTGTGTATGTTTGTGTGCTGGACTACTCTAATATATTTTCTAAATGTATTGAGAATATAGTTTCTCAAAAGTACATGGTTTCTAACAGTTTTTTAGGACCCCACTGTTTTATAGGTGAGGGGCTAGGAAGTTGTATACAGGGTGCTGCAGATGGAGCAGCTATGTCTGCTGTGATAAATAGGTCTGAGGGCCATCACACTGCACATGTGGACAGTATCCATTATCTCCATCTAAGCAAGGGAATTTACCATCTAAGTTGAAGCCAGCATGGTCATTGATGTAGTTTAAAAAGTAGTAGACTCTTTAACACATTAAGGAGGAGAGTGATGACCAGCATTGTTTGTGGAGAGTTTGTTATGATGCGAGTCACAGCAAAATATTTCAAAGATTCATCAAACTTGAAGATAAAGCAAAACACATTTTTTTCTTGTTCACAAGGATAAGCAATGCAGACTTGATGACTCTTTTTCTTCTTTCAAGCAGACATTTTCGAAGAAACAAACACATTTAACCAGTCCCTTCTAGGTAAAGGTAATGTTTGAACAACAAGTGAAAATCTACTTTTTGATGGAAACTTTTACTAAGGAAAGAGCATTTTGAAAACAGATGCCTGGAACATTGCATTCTTACATGATTTTGTTGCTGAAAACAATATATGTCACCTATAATATTCCTCACATATGCATATTCCACAACCTTGGAATAAAAAAGTCTAACTTATTTTACAAAGTATTCAAAGGCTTTGTTGTTTTTGAGCTTATTTGGTTAGAGAAATCAAAACACATTACCTTTCAATTATTTGGCATGAATAACTGATTGACAGCTGGGACGACAAATTTACTAACAGAATTTCATCAAAAAACTGCATAATGGATTCAGAAAGTGCAGCCAACAATGTGATTCTTCTATGTGGTTCTGCAGGCTTTTGTAAGTAGCTTTTCGGCTATGGAGTCTATTCAAGCAAAATATTGACATGCATTGAATTTAGATCCTGACTCTTGGGATAGTGTCATGGAGATTTTTAAAAGCCAGTGAAATGTATTTAGCTCCATTTTCTTCTCAAAGTTATTTTTTTCCAATGCCAGGTCATGTGGAACACTAACATATGCAGGAAGGATGGTCTAAAGTCCATCTTCTCAGAATCTTTCATCACCCTTCGCCATTGCCACTATTGAGACAGTTTGAGAACCACTACTTTTTGTATGTTCTCTTTTAAAGGTCATGAGTGGTACAGATTTAATATAAAGTAACACAGAGACATTTTAAAGTGGTAGATTTTTGCTTGATTATAGTTATTTGTTATGTTACATGTTTTACAAGCTCTTTTTGAATATTGAAATGTCATTGTAGAATATACCTTTACTGAAGTTAAAAAGCAATCTTCTTCACTCATTTTAACAGTTTTTCTTGGGTTGGAGTTTATGTTGGGATAAATGCAGAGGCAGTACATTGGAATAAATGCCCTGCCTTTGCTTTTGCTGACTGATTTACTTTACCTTGGTATTTCATTTTTAACTTTTCTGTGTTGTACTTTGTTTCAGATTCTTGTAAACAGCTTGTAGCTGCACTTTGATTCTGTTGCTCATTTGGTTGTCTTTGCTTCACCATGATAATTTAACTGATTTATACTTATTGTCAGCTACATTTTCAGTGTCATTTTTTATCCTGTTTTATTTTTGCCTTACCGAATACCTATCAATCCTTTGTTATATGTATTATCTTAATTTGATATTTTTCTTTGATATAGCAATGTATAGGTTCTACAACTAACTTTGTGAACTCTAAAATATATATTTAATTAAAAATATATCAGTATGGTTTTCTTTAGTTAACCTATACCAAAAATCAAATGTAAGGAAAAACACATGTTCATTGTGCTTTAAAAGTTTAATGTTCTTAAAAACCTTAGATTAAGATAATTATTATTAGTTGTGTTAACTTTTATATTCAGCTTTAGAATAACATTTGGCATTTCTTTGAATCTTATTTACAACAAATACTCAGACGAGTTTTTACATAAGAATTCTATTGCTAACTACCAATTTTTCATATCCAAGTCTCTCTGCTTTTGAGTTCCTTAGTTTTGTTTCTATTTGCATTGGCCCCAATACACTTGATACACTCCAGCTGCCAAGCACACACCAGTCCTCTGGCTATACTTGGAGGGGGGAGCTGGAGTCCAGCTTGGTATTTTATTCTTTTCCTATGCCATCGATTTTCCCCTGCCTTCACGTTTATAGAATATTTTCCTTATCCTAGTAATTTTGAAACTCACCAGAGCATAGTTATGTGCTACTCCTTTTCATTAATTTTGCTTGATTCTTAGAGAACAACATTACTCTGAGATATCAGAAGGAACTGCTTCTGCCTAAAAACATTTTATTTTATCTCTGATGAATATTTATTTTCAATGTATTATGGTTCCTTTCAGGTGTATTGCTTATATCTATGTGACTCTTCATTCCATAGCATCTATAACTTTCATCTTTTTATTTCTTTGCTCTTTGCTTCATGAAGGGAAAGACTTTTGAGGCCCATCTCCTCTTTACTGACTTTCTCTTCTGTACTAAATTAAGATAGAATTTGATAGCACTTCTATATTTTTTTCCTTAACTAGGTCCCTATTCCCTTTATCTCTTGGTTTACTGACTCCATGTTTTAATTTAAATGAAAAAAAATCAAAGCATGCTTTTAAAAATATTTTTCTTAAACATTGAAAAAATTTCCTGAACTTTGGATGCTGTATAACGCCCCCCCACCTTTTTTGTAACTATTTATTGTTGCTTTTTTTCTTTGGAACCCTGAGGATCCAGATGCTCCCTGCTTCCCTTGGAAGTGGCTGCCAGGACTTGGTTTTGAGGATGCTGAAGAGGCAGTGAGAGAAGCAGCCATGTCCAGGGATGGTGATGCTGGTTTTCCGTAGGTTTGGCAAGGATGGCTAGCATATTCATAGTAGATTGTTCAGTTAAGTGGCATTTGTCACTGCCTCCACTGCCCAGGGATGCTGGGTGAGCTGAGTTAATTTTTAACAATGGAAGCTGAAAAGCCAGATATGAAGTCTTAGGCAGGTCTTGCAGGAAGCCAGGACCTGGTCAATGAGATGGACTTTCCAGGGCTTTTGCATCTAAAGGTAGTAATGCCAAGACCTGGGCCACCAGAGAATGTACTGGTTGTCTGTAGTGGTGACAGGCAAGGATGATTTCCAGGAGTGGAAGTAATGGTGCTTGAGGCAACTTTTGGATTGTCACCACTTGGAGCTCAGATGATGCTTCACCACCTGGTATTCAGCCTCTGATGCAGGTATGCTCTGCCTAGACTTGTTGGATGTGTGTCTGGTGGCACTTCTTCCCCCTTGATCCTAACTATGTTCTAAGCCTAATCCTCCAGTCTTTCTTTCAATTCTTGGACCCCCAGTAAACTTATTTTCGCTGAATTCATCCAGAACCAATTTGTCTAACACTTAAGTAAGAATCTGCCTAATTCATTTTGCATCCTTCTGTTTAGGTCTCTTAAGTTGCTCTTTTTTGCCCCTTTCCAGCCCTTATCTGCTAGACACCTGTTAAATCTTAAGTACCAAATTTCGTTTAAGACAGTCACAGTTGTTTTCCATTTAATGCAACCAGGATCCCTGACCAATACCGTATGTTTTTGAGTAAACTCTAATATTTTTCAGGTTTACTTAGAAAGTGAAAGGTCTATTCAGGTCTGAGGCTTCTTCCTTAGGTACTGAATCAGTTTTCTTTGATAATTTCACACTTGTTATTAGAATCATCATGTCAGATCTTATGCTATGGGACGAGTGCCATGCACAACTCCCACGTACACTTGCTAGGCTTTACGAATCATGTATTCAGTACAAATCTGTTGAACAAAAAATTATCCTTTGGTCCTATATCTTTATTTGCTGCAAAGAAGGACTGGTCCCCCTGGGTAATATTAAGGAGATAATAGCTTTGTGTTTACAAAATAGGAATAGAGATCTCATACTCATCTTTTACACTTTCTGTCCTGGACTCCTTACCCATCTGTCCACTGAACTCTTTAAAGGCGGGTCAGTGATCACAGTTGACCTCTTCACCATGAGCAGGGAACTTAACACCAACACTCTGATATCTCTGGTTTATGTGACTGAGAATTAATGTTGTTGAACACAATTATACAGAACTCTCTGGAAAGCAATAAGGTAACAACAAGAGCTACAAATTTGGGGCCAGGTGCAGTGGCTCGTGCCTATAATCTCAGTTACTTTGGGAGACAGAGATTGGGAGGATGATGTTGTGAGGCTAGCCCAGGGAAGATGTGAGTAAGACCCCATTTTGACCAATGAGCTGGGCATGGCAGTATGTTGCTGTCATTCCAGCCACATAGCAGGCACAAGTGGGAGGGTCAAGGTCCAGGCAGGTTCCAGACAAAAATGGAACTCCCTGTCCAGCTACCTTAAACAAACAGAAATGCCTTTTTCAAAAAAGGGCTACAGGGAGGTAAAACATGTCCTGTCTGGGGTTTGGCACCAGTGGGAGTGGGGAGGATATAAGGAAAAGGTGCAGGAGGGTGAATGTGGTGGAAATACTAGGTACTCATGTATGAAAACGGAAAAATAAGATCCTTTGAAACTATTCCAGGAATGAGGGGGAGGAGGGGATAAAGGAGAATGGTGGAGGGGGTGGATTCAACTTTGATATATTGTAAGAACTTTTGTACATGTCACAGTGTACCCCCAGTATAACAACAAGAAGATAATTAAAAATAAGTAAATAAATAAAAGATCTATCTAAAGAATAACCTAGAACAAAAAGGTCTGGGTGCATGGTTCAAGTGGGTAGAGCACTGTCTACCAAGCACGAGGTCCTGAGTTCAAATACCAGTACTGCCAAAAAAGAAAAAAAGAAAAAGAAACAGACATTTATCAGTTTGCATCTTGGAAATTCCACAAATCTCACAGAGCTGGGAATCACCAGGGCTTGTAGCATTATTGCTTTAATGAAAATATATCAAGAAAGCCACAAATGTGGAGAGGAAGCCTGTTAAGTCATCCCTTTCTTGTTTGGTTGTGGCTTCCCTTCTGGTTAGCGAAAGCATGCACTGTTTAAGGAAAGAGTGTGCAGTGGGGTTGAGGGGGAAGAAATCTTTCTTTCTCTTCTTTCTGCTCATCTGAAAGATGTTTACCTAAATCACAATTTCACTTCCTGTTGAAAATTTTCAAATTCTTTTATATTGTGTTTTTTAGGAATAGTTAATAAAAAAGGTGCAATAAAGCATTAAATGTCCCAAGCTTCCTATTAGAATAATCTGTTCTACACTGCTGAGAGAAATTTTAAGCATTCTGAGAGCCTAATACTGCTAATGCTAAAAAAACTCCAGTTTATAACAGTGCCTTGTAGTAGAGTATGAAAGCTTTTATTATTATGCCATTGACAGGTGGAAAAATAAAATTTGATTTCTACCTCACTCTTTTTACCAAAATAAAAATTCCAGATATATTGAATACTAAAACTTAAAAAATGGGACAAAAGAGGACAGCTAGAAGGATACATGAAAGGAAACTTTTATGCTCTTACAGCAGGAGAGACAACCGGAAGGACTTTGCAAAATCCAGAAATATTAAGGGAAAGGATGGGTAAATACGACTCTATAAAATGGAATGATTCTTCTTAGTAAAAAGTTTTGCAAACCGGTTAGAAGGTAAATGGAAAACTGAAAAAACTGAAACATATATGACAGAGAACCTTCCTACAATATGTAAAGAGCACTTACAAGTAAATAGTATAAGCATTACTTCCCCAGGAAGATCAGACCTTGATAGGTAGCTCACAAAAACAGAAAAAAATTCATTTAAAGTTTTAGGAAAATTTGCTCATTTTCATTTATAAAATAAATATAAATTCAAAGCAATGAATTGCGCACCTGCACAGACTCATGAGATAAAATAGTCTTTAAACTAACATCGAATTTGCTTAGTTTTTTGAAAGAAGGTTAGACAATCAACAGCCACTGCATGGTAGCTTCATCTCAGGAGACCAAGTGGCTTCCTAGATTAGCAGCTTCCTTTGCCCCTCACCCACAAAGGGCATGCGTGGATGTGTCAGGAACAAGCAGCAGAGTGTTTGTGATACTTGTATTTGCAGTGGGTCACAACCCGCATGCCAGTTTATAGTTCCCCCAGGCCAGGAGCAGTTCTGCACTGCAGATGAAGTAGACCCAGCGTTCTACGTTTACTTAACTGTGTATTTTCTGACAAAACAGGACTCTGAGGTTCTGGCTCACCTCAGGTCTAAGGTTAATCCTTTCCTTCCAGACTGTGATATACATTGGCAAAGAGCAAAAGGTGTCTGAACACCTTGTATGGGTGAGGCTGCTATAGAAGTGTCATTCTCACACACTGTGATTCTGAGGGCAGTTTGAGCACACTGAGTAGAGAGCCTTGTGCACATTTCCTGTGACTTAGTAGTTTAAATTATAAGAATTTTTCATACAGATATACCCAAAGAAATGTGTAAGCACATTTACTATAGCCCTGATAATATTAGCAAAATAAAGGAAGCAACCTGAAAGTTCATCCATAAAGGTCTAGTGAAATCAAATACAGTAAGTTAATTTAATGACTTACTGTACAGTCACTTTGAAATGAGCGATGGAGCTATACACACAGAGATGGAACAGTTTCAGAGGTGTATTGTGTGGAAAAACCAAAGAATGGAACTGTGCCTAAATGTCAACCTTTGAGAGAAAAGGGAATTGGTATGCTGTGTTAGTATGTGCTTCCATAGCCTATCTCTAAAAATATTAGCAAGAGACTAGTAATGTTATTTTTAGTGGGAGAATGAGAAAAAGAAGGAGATTTACCTTTAATTTATAGCTTTCTATACTTTGGGAGTTTTTTTAAAGCTATGTGTGCATATTAACTATCTAAAAATCCCATAATAACTATACATTGGCATGAGAAACTTTTCTTTTGGTGGGACTGGGATTTGAACTCACCACTTTGCACTTGCAAAGCAGGCACTCTACCACTCGATCCTATAACTCCAACCCATAACTATACATTTGAAAAAGAGTCATTGTTTTAGGATTATTGTGGCTGATCAGAAAAAAATATTTTTCTTTGAATAGAATAAAATATTTAACTTATTCTAAAAATAGAAGTGGGAGTCATAAAACTGTTTCTGAAAATAGAATGATTTCACTTGAATCATCATGAATATTGGACACCAAAGTTATATGATGGAAATACTATTGGCTGATATTTTCAGTGGACTTGAATGCAAAGTTGGTAATCATTTTCTCAATTCCTTTCCTCACCTTTCCTACAGAACCCATTGATGTCTGGTAAGGAGTTTCTGAACTGCCCAAAACCCATCACCAGTTTCTAAAATGATCTGGTTTGATCGCCTGGCTCCTTTTGGGAAGGTATTATTGAGTATGGTTTTTTCTTTAAAGTATCTTATCCATTGGCTTTCATTGAAGTGCCTTCATACTCTTGTCTTTAGCTTCATTTCCCCAAATGCCTCATCTCATTGCTCAAGTCCTCTTGATTACCAGAGGACTCTGCTTTATCCAAGTTGGGACTTTAATGGGGTGATTCATAACACCTCCTTGTAGGACTGGACCTCAGGTAGGTCATGGCTGGGGTGGCTTCAGGAACCCTCAGGAGAGGCCTATCCCCCTCTCAATAGTTCCTGTTCTTTCCTGGGAGTTGACTCCTCTTTACTGAAGCTTGCTCTTCTCCACATAGAGGAAAATGGTGATTGGTAGTTCCTGGGTTTTTTGTCTTATAGCTTCAGCCACTAAACATGAATGAATTCTCTCCATTCCAACATCCTAATCCCAGAAATGTGATTCAATGGCCCAGCATGGTCTAGGTGGGAAGAATCCGGTGAGACTATCGCAGGTTGCCCCATTTTGCCTGGATAATGCTGCAGAAATAAGTGCACTTTCTACAGTCCTATGCTTTGATGGTCAGACCACTCAGCATTCACCACCCATCCTATACTTTCAACACTTCATTTCTTCTGCCTGGTCTTGAAACTAGAGTTTTCGGCCACAAGCCCAACTCCACAGGTTCCACTTGTGAGGTCTGGACGCTCACTCAAAAGAAGCCAAATAAATAGATGAACAGTGGTGAAGTGAAGAGAAAGGAGATTTATTAATGTGGCATAAGCACACCATGGGAAGAGGCAAAGTAAGCCCTTCAGCCTGTCTTTGGGGTACAAATGTGAACCTTTTGTTTAACTAGAGAAAGAATTGATGGAGGGAATGAAAGGTATGGATAGTTAAGCAGTCCCAGTCACTGTGTGTCTTGGTCAATCATTTCCTCAGTTTTGTTTTTGTGAGGGGTTCTGCAAAAGTTGTTATCACTGTCATCATTTGAGGTGAGCAATCTGGTCAGGATAAGCAAGTCATTTTGTCTGGCTGGTGGTCTGTCCTGTGTAGACTCTGCTGTTTCTTTCCTTGGGGGCGGTTTCCTCATCCTGCATTGTAAAGATGTTATTGATCAGTCCTGTCTTTCCTGAATTCTGAAGTGACTGCAGGAGAGAATGGCTCAGAGCAAATGTTGCAGTTACAAAATGGAGACAGATGTGCCAAGCTTTTGTCCTGCTTTTAGTTAATTTGTGGGCCCAAGTAAAGAATTAGTGCTTTTTAGCAAAGGCAGTTTGTAAGTATCTGTTTCTAAGGACCTTTCTAAGTACCCATTATAGTCTCCCTTCTATTGTAGACTTCATGTCTTCTGAATAATTCTCTTATCCCCAACACACACCAATATAGGTAGTGACTATTTCCTCTACAATTTCTGACTCTTGCTACATAGCATTATTAGCACTTACCCCATCTTACAAAATATGAGTTTACACTGAACCAGTAGAGGATAAGCCTTTCTTGGTATCTCTATTTCCCAGGCTTTATGTTTTTATCATGCAATAGAGCTCTGTTGTTGAAAAAGAAGGAAGGAGGAAAAGAAACCCTTTTCATTAGAGAACATTATCACTGCTTTCCTTTATCCCTTCCCCTAGGCCATGCAGGTGAACTTGCTTGGTGCAGTAGAGGATGGAGACATAGCTGGGAACATGCTGTAGCTCTGAAGGACTGATATCTTAGGGCTCCTGGTCTCCCAAATCCCTGACTGCTAAGAACAATATACACTCCCAGCTAAGGGGACTGGTGGTGGGGGAGGTGGGAATGAAGACGCTCAATTGAAAAGAGATTCTCCTGGGAGGCGCTGAGTGCATCTAAAGCCTTCAGAGCTGTTCCGGCATTCCCTCCTTTGGGACCTGATTTCTATTAAAGTCACCCAGCCCTCATGAATTAGGCCTTTGAGAAAAGAATTTCCCTCTCATCCTTTACTGGAAATATTTAATGATCAAAATGCAACCCGCTTAGTTGCTGCCGTAGTGAGACTGTCCTTCAAACTTGGTTTCCATGGCTTCTCCTAGAGGCAGAATATCTTCTCCATGAGCATTTTCTGATGCTTTGTTTGGGCTATCACTTCTGCCAGTTGGCATTTAGTTACTTATATGTCCTTGCTCGGGAGCCTCTTTATCATTAAAATTATCACACCTTGGAAACTAAAGATGATGACAGAAATAGGACTTTATGCATACACCCAATTCTTGCCCTAAGCAGAGGAACATGGTAGGGAGAGTGGAGGAACAGTGACATTTGTCTCCAAAGGTGTCTTTTTGAGTCCAGAGAGGGATGGGTCTGAAGGTGAGTTTAACATTAAGCTATCAGACCATGGTATGAGTGGCAACCCAAGTATTTGGGAAATCCAGAGCACATGGATTAGTTAGGACTGTGAAGGAGCTAAGCAGGAAAGCCCTGAGTCACGCCAAGGTGCAATGCTCCACTGTCCTCCCAGCAGGCTTCTTGATCTTCTGTCATCTGGTCTCTGTGTGCTTATCTTCCTCTGACAGACTAAATACCTGAGGCAAAGCCCTGAAAGTCCACTGGGGCTCCAATCAGTAAGCTTCAACACCCTACTCCTGGCTAGAGGCTGTACCCTCAGTTGAGTAGCACTCAAGATACTTTCAGTCCAAAGGTCAAATAACCAAAGGAGGTCACCATGAGTATCTTCCCACCTCCTTCCCTACTGTTACCCATTGTAGCAAGTGACTCCTTGTCACTTAAGCCATTATCCCAAGAGGCATTCCTCATCTTCTTTTCTAGATACATTGAATTAGTCATTGAGTGTGTTTACTTTTACTTAAAATATGTCTCTGAAATCCATCTCTTTGTAGCTCCACCTCAAATTCTCCTAATTTATAGTGTAGTAACAGCCCTCTAGTGTTGATCTCCCCCCATTAACTTGCCCATTATAGTCCATGTAATTATAGAATTAATACCTAAATTGATACTTGGGTTAGGGTAAAAGCTTTGGCTTTAGGAAGTCTCAGCAGGACAGGCTTAGACACCTATCCTGAAAAGCCAATCAAAGAGCTGAGCAATGGTGAAGGCAGGAAAGGAGTTAACACTGTGATAACACTGGGAAGAATAGAGGTCCAAAGACCTAAAATCAGTTTTCAAAGTGCTTACAATAGTCTCATTGTTATATAAGAAGGAGAAACCAAGGGGTTTTGGGGATTTTCATGGTGGTATTTCAGGTCATCCTGGTCTGATTGAGGTCTGGTTGATCATTACCTAGGGCCATTATCTCAGGATCCTTCTTTGTTACTACCAAGAGAGTTTGCTACTTAGCGGGTAGTTTCAGCCCTTTGCCTTAAGATGCTCATCAATCAGATCTGCCATACCTGGGATCCTGGTAACTGTAGGGGAGAAAGATTCAGGAGAATATGGAAGAAGGAAAGGAAACAAGGTGGAGGCAGAAACAAAATGAAGTTAGCTAGGTCAGTGACTAGGCCCTCCTTCAAGCTACACAAGTCATTCTGCTCCTAAGACCTTTGAGCTGCCTCTGCTCCTGACTAAGTATCAGGGTCGTGGTGTTTTTGCATTTCCAAACACTTTAAAAAATATTCTCAGTCTCAACATGTTTTCTGAGCCCCTGTGTGCCCAGGACTCAGCATCCACGTGCCTGAGACTGTGCAGGTCCAAATGGATGAGTGCTGATTTTGTTTCCAGGCCTCACACATCTCTGTAAATGTGTGCCATAGATTTGTGTGGACTAAGGTGTTCACCTGGGTGTTTGTATGTGAGTTTTTGTGTGTGTGTATGGGGGTGTTAGTGTCCATGTGTGATCCTGTATATTCTCTAGCCTTTGTTGTTTCTCTGAGCCTGTCTCTCTGGGTGGGTGAGTGATTGTCGTGGATAGGGAATGTTCCAATAAGGAACAGTGTGAAAGAAATCATTTCACACTCCCCATAGAGTAGACCATGTGCTCTGTTTTTGGCAAGTGAGTGGTTGCTGAGTTACTGAAAGTCAGCTCCTTTCCTCTCCTGCTATGATGCATTGACTGGTTGCTGGCTGTTTTAAACACAAGTAAGTTTCCTTTTCTTTTGAAGCTCCTCCAAGGTTGGGAGCACAGAGCTGGGCAGGCCCTCATCTTTCTCTGAGATTTACTGTGTCTGGGAGAGCTTGGGGTAGGCCATGTGGGGAGGACTGAGTGTGCCTACTCTCCCAGGAGGACAGATGAGGCGCCACGTAGGATTTGGGGCAGGAGCAACTCTTTTTATTGCTGTGGCTCTTCTGGCTTTAGGGACATTTGTAACAGCAGAAAGCTTTATAGGAAATTGTTTATTTGAAAAGAACTGGCTGAGAGGAAGTGAGGAGTGAACAAGTTCAAAGCCAATATTTTTCTTTAAGGCCTTTTTGTCCTGGATTCATCCTTAGATGACAGGAATAGAGCCTATTCTCTATGCTGCTTCCCTTCTTCGAACTTAGCACCTTATTGTCTCTGGGCCTCCTTCATAGGCACTTTGACAACCAAACCATTTCACTATCATGATTTGAGGATGCCAGATAAATAAAGAAAGCTGTTAACTTGACATATAAACAGCTTCCTGCAGCTGGGCATTGTGGAAATGAGGAGAATGAATCTCTGGCAAGACTGTGTTTTTCCTTCTATCAAGCAGAATATCAGCTTCAGAGTAGCGACTGTAACTCTAGTCTCTTGACTCCCCATCGAGTGTCCTTTCCATCACACAGAGGTCATATGGAATGACATTTGGGTGTCAGATGACTTTTATTTTATTTAAAACCAGAAAATAACTCTCACTTATGGGACCATATGAGTGAAGTGGAAACTCAGGTAACGAGAGTTAGGAAAAGAGCTTGTGACAGTGGAATAGAGGACTTTCATCTGGAAGGAATGTTTCTGCCTTTGAAGAGCAGTTGTAGGAAGGTTTGATGTGGGCCAGATATGGAGAGTTCTGAGAATGCGCGGCATAGTGGCTAACTTAGATAGTCAGTTCAGTTCAGTTCAACCGTAGTTTACCCCAGACCCTTCATAGGCCAGGAGCTGGGAAGGCGCCAGGCATAGAGAGAAGGTGAAGATATGATGGTGCCTTCAGGGAGCTCAAAGGCTGGTAGGGAAGCCAGAAAGCAAAAAATTGCACCTAATGAAATGTGTGGTAAAGGCTCAGATTTCTGGGATGAAGATGTAACTCAGTAGAAGAATATTTGACTAACATGCACAAGGCCCTGGGTTCAACCCCCAGGACTAGAGACAACAACAAAAAGCTCAGTTGTCAGAATGTGAGGGTTACTAAGGGAACAGAAAAGGAGATTCATTTGCTAGGGCTTAGAAGATAAACAGATGTAAATACAACGTACACATGGGATTCCAAGATGGCGGCTAGAGGTAGGAAGCAGAAAGCGAGCCTCCTATAGTGAAATCTTGGAGAGATGCTGGAGACACACTTTGCAGGCATAATCACTGAGAAAAGGCATAACTTTGACCCCTCCACATCTCCAGCTGGCGCAGAGAATCTCCACCTCATGTTAAACGGAGAAACGATGAGGGACCCCGGGGCTGCCATTGGCTGGCACCCAGACGGCTCGGGAAGACGCAGACCAGGTGAGCTTCACAGTACCATGGTACCCCCACAGACAAGCCTGGGCCAGAGCAGCATAGCCCCCTGGACAGACTGACCTCCACCCAGGGAAAAAAAGAGAAACTGAGTAATAAGCAATAAGAACAATTAAGACATGCTGGAAAGAGGGTGGTGCACCCTGAACGCTGAAGATTGGGGGAAGGGAATCCTTCCCGGGACTGTAAATAAACAAGCCGGCCTAGCCAGAGAGCCTCTGGTGGGAGCGGGGGGCACACCCAACAACCAGGAGTGGGGAAGCTTGTGAGAGTGGCAGAGGGAGAAAAACTCCACAGGAGAGGAGGGAAGATCCACTTCCCACGTGAACTGTAAATAAACATGGCGGCCAGTAGAAGCAGCAGTACCGCTCAGTAAACAGGAGCAGGAAAGCTTGTGAAAGTGGCAGTGGGAGGAAAACTGCACAGGAGAGGGGGGAAGACCCACCTCCCACATGAACTGTAAATAAACATGCAGACCTGACAACGTGGGGGCAGTGTCACCTTTCCCAGTACTTGGAAAGGGGAAAGCCTGTAGCAGAGGCTCCCGCACAGGAGAACTCTGAACAAACAAAGCCTGTGGGACCAGGTGAGTGCTAAGTTCACCCCAGAGATCTGCATAAATAATGCCGCCAGCTACAGCAGGCTGAGAGCAGCAGGCAGGCAAGCCACAGTTGCAGATACCACTCTCAGAACTGTCTCCAGACTTTTTTTTTCTTTTTCTCCCTACCTTTGATGAGAGAACAACTGAATTACACCTGGAAGCCGAAAAACTTACTGGAACTGTATTGCATTTGAACTTGGGACACTTGGTGGGGCTTTTGTGTGTGTGTGTGTGTGTGTGTGTGTGTGTGTGTGTGTGTGTAGTTTTGTTCTACTTTATGCATCCCCTTTGATGAGACAACTACAGAACAACATCTGAGGCACCATCTCCAGGACTGGAGACTGAGACAGACACCCAAATTATTATTATTATTTTTTTAAAGGTTCATAGCAAGTTTATTTGTAATAACCAAAGGGTGGAAACTAATCAATTAGCCATCAATGGGAAAATAGATCAATGATACCACTCAGCAACAAAAAGGAATAAACTATCAATACACACAGTAATACAGATGAGTCTCAAAGTAATTAAGCCAAAGCCAACCCAGAAAGACAAATATGTTTTCTTTTGTATGCAGAGTCCAGATTTTAAAAAAGATGGGCATCAGTGGTTCAGTCTATAATCCTAGCTTCTTGAGAGACTGAGGATTATAGCTCAGTCAGCCCTGGCAAAAAGTTAGCGAGACTCAATCTCAGTGACAAAAGACTGAGCATGGAGACACCCAAATTATTAAGACTGAAACTGCATTGCATATAAACTTGGAAGTTTTTTGGTTTTTTTTTTTTTTTTTCTATTTTCCATTTTATTTTAATTCATTTTTATATATACATATTTCTTTCATTTACTTATTTTTTATTTTTTTATCTTTGATTTTCAATCCTCTCCTGTCTCCCTAATGTCTGTTCAGCTTACTGTCAATTAACGCTCCCTGTTTATACCTTTGAAACTTTCTCATCTGAAACCTTGTTCTGCTTTCTCCCTCTTGTCTGTATATTTGTTTTCCCCTTTTCTTTAACTTCTTGCTTTCCATCTCAGCTCACCCTTCCATTCTAAATATTACCATTGTTATTATTACAAGCTAGAAAATACTTAATTGCACACAGTACAGGGACAGTAACAACACCAAAGACAATGATGGGAAGACAGAAAAAACAGGGAAACCAGTTTCCCCACAGCAAAAAATTAGTACAGGAACCAGAGGGGAATACAGAGAACAGAAACTCAGATCCAGACTCCAGCAAAATGAAGATAAACTACGCCAAAGGACCCAATGAAGCCCACAAGAATAATTTAAAAGAAGACCTACTACAAGTACTCAATGAGAATTTTATAGAGATGATACTGGATAGGGTCAACCAAAATGTACAGGAGGCACTCAAGAAATTCCAAGACAACAAAAATAGAGAATTTGAAAAAGCAAAAGAAGAAATAAAGGAAACCATAGAAGCACTGTATAAACACCAAAGTGAAAGAGAGAACACGATGAATAAACAAATAAATGAACTCAGGACAAAAATAGACAACAATAAAGAAGAAAACTGCCAGGATATGGAAAACCTCAGAAAAAAGAATGAAACAGAACTGCAAAACAAAATGGAAGGCCAATCCAGCAGAATAGAACAAACAGAAGACAGAATCTCAGAACTTGAAGATGAAATGGTAATTAAAGGAAAAACCGAAGAACTATTAATTAAATTCAAGACCTGTGAAAAGAAAATGCAAGAACTCACTGACTCCATCAAAAGACCAAACTTGAGAATCATGGGCATCGAAGAAGGAGAAGAGGTGCAAGTGAAGGGAATGCATAATATATTCAACAAAATAATAATGGAAAATTTCCCAAATCTAGAGAAAGCTATTCCCATACAGATTCAAGAGGCCTCCAGGACACCAGACAGGCCAGATCAAAATAGAACTACTCCACGACATATCATCATTAAAACAACAAGTTCAGAAACTAAGGAAAGAATATTGAAGGGTGTAAGAAGAAAAAACAAGTAACATACAAAGGTAAACCCATCAAAATCACAGCAGACTTCTCAACAGAAACATTAAGAGCAAGAAGAGCGTGGGTGAGATCTTCCGGGCATTGAATGAAAATAACTTCAACCCCAGGATACTCTACCCAGCAAAGCTATCATTCAAAATAGATGGAGCAATAAAAGTCTTCCATGATAAGCAGAAACTAAAACTATATGTGACCACAAAGCCACCATTACAAAAGATTCTGCAAGGGATTCTGCACACAGAAAGTGACACCCAACTTAACCATGAAAAGGCAGGCAGCACCAAACCACAGGAAAAAAAAAGCAAGACAGTAGAGAGTAACATCAGGTTAGGTACACACAATCAAACCTTCAAACAACTAAGACAACTAAATGGCAGGAATCACCACATACCTATCAGTACTAACTCTTAATGTTAACGGACTTAATTCACCCATCAAAAGACACCGTTTGACAAAATGGATTAAAAAAGAAGATCCAACAATTTGTTGCTTACAGGAGACTCATCTTACCGACAGAAATAAGCATATGCTTAGGATGAAAGTCTGGAAGAAGATTTATCAAGCCAATGGCCCCCGAAAACAGGCAGGAGTAGCAATACTTATCCCTGACAAAGTAGACTTCAGACCTACATTGATCAAATGAGATAAAGAAGGACATTCCATACTAATAAAAGGGGAAATAGACCAAAAAGAAATAATAATCATCAATCTGTATGCACCCAATGTCAACGCACCCAATTTCATCAAACATACCCTGAAAGACCTAAAAGCATATATAAATGCCAACACAGTGGTTGTGGGAGACTTTAACACTCCATTATCATCAATAGATAGGTCATCCAAACAAAAACTCAATAAAGAAATCCAAGATCTAAAATATGCAATAGATCAAATGGACCTAGTAGATGTCTACAGAACATTTCATCCAACCTCTACACAGTATACATTCTTCTCAGCAGCCCATGGAACCTTCTCCAAAATAGATCATATCCTAGGGCACAAAGCAAGCCTCAGCAAATATAAGAAAATAGAAATAATACTGTGCATACTATCTGATCACAATGTAGTAAAAGTAGAACTCAACAACAAAAGTAAAGACAAAAAACATGCAGACAGCTGGAAACTAAATAACTCATTACTTAATGAAGAATGGATCATCGATGAAATAAAAGAGGAAATTAAAAAGTTCCTGGAAGTCAATGAAAATGAAAACACAACCTACCGGAACCTATGCGACACAGCTAAGGCAGTCCTGAGAGGAAAGTTTATAGCCATGAGTGCATATATTAAAAAGATTGAAAGATCCCAAATCAATGACCTAATGATACATCTCAAACTCCTAGAAAAACAAGAACAAGCAAATCCCAAAACAAATAGAAGGAGAGAAATAATAAAAATAAGAGCTGAAATCAACGAAATAGAAACCAAAAAAACCATACAAAGAATTAATGAAACAAAAAGTTGGTTCTTTGAAAAAATAAACAAGATCGATAGACTCCTGGCAAACCTGACTAAAATGAGGAGAGAAAAAACCCAAATTAGTAGAATCAGGAGTGCAAAAGGGGAGATAACAACAAACACCATGGAAGTCCAGGAAATCATCAGAGACTACTTTGAGAACCTATATTCAAATAAATTTGAAAATCTAAAAGAAATGGACAGATTTCTAGATACATATGATCATCCAAAACTGAACCAAGAGGAAATTAATCACGTGAATAGACCTATAACACAAAATGAAATTGAAGCAGCAATCAAGAGTCTCCCCAAAAAGAAAAGTCCAGGACCTGATTCTCTGCTGAATTCAGTCAGAATTTTAAAGAAGAACTGATACCAACCCTCCTTAAACTGTTCCACAAAATAGAAAGGGAAGGAAAACTGCCGAACACATTTTATGAAGCCAGTATTACACTTATCCCAAAACCAGGCAAAGACACCTCCAAAAAGGAGAACTATAGGCCAATCTCCTTAATGAACATTGATGCAAAAATCCTCAACAAAATAATGACAAACCGAATTCAGCAACACATCAAAAAGATTATTGACCACGACCAAGTAGGCTTCATCCCAGGGATGCAGGGGTGGTTCAACATACGAATATCAATAAACGTAATAAACCACATTAACAGAAGCAAAGACAAAAACCACTTGATCATCTCAATAGATGCAGAAAAAGCCTTTGATAAGATCCAACATCATTTCATGATAAAAGCTCTAAGAAAACTAGGAATAGAAGGAAAGTTCCTCAACATTATAAAAGCTATATATGACAAACCTACAGCCAGCATTATACTTAACAGAGAAAAACTGAAACCATTCCCTCTAAAATCAGGAACCAGACAAGGATGTCCACTATCTCCACTCCTATTCAACATAGTACTGGAATTCCTAGCCAGAGCAATTAGGCAAGAAGAAGGAATAAAAGGAATACAAATAGAGAAACTGTCAAAATATCCCTATTTGCAGACGACATGATCCTATACCTTAAAGACCCAAAAAACTCTACTCAGAAGCTTCTAGACATCATCAATAGCTATAGCAAGGTAGCAGGATATTAAATCAACATAGAAAAATCATTAGCATTTCTATACACTAATAATGAACAAACTGGAAAAGAATATATGAAAACAATTCCATTTACAGTAGCCTCAACAACAAGGGGATTGGACTATGAGCACATGATAAAAGCGAGAGCACACAAGGGAGGGGTGAGGATAGGTAAGACACCTAAAAAACTAGCTAGCATTTGTTGCCCTTAACGCAGAGAAACTAAAGCAGATACCTTAAAGCAACTGAGGCCAATAGGAAAAGGGGACCAGGAACTAGAGAAAAGGTTAGATCAAAAAGAATTAACCTAGAAGGTAACACCCACACACAGGAAATCAATGTGAGTCAATGCCCTGTATAGCTATCCTTATCTCAACCAGCAAAACCCCTTGTTCCTTCCTATTATTGCTTATACTCTCTCTACAACAAAATTAGAGATAAGGGCAAAATAGTTTCTGCTGGGTATTGAGGGGGGGAGCGGGAGGGGGTGGAGTGGGTGGTAAGGGAGGGGGTGGGGGCAGGGGGGAGAAATGAACCAAGCCTTGTATGCACATATGAATAATAAAAAAAAAAAAATAAAATAAAGTCTAGAAGACTAGTTATAGAGAATAAAGAGGAATCAGTAAGCAGTAAAAAAAAAAAAAAAAAATCAAATACCTAGGTGTAAACCTAACAAAAGATGTGAAAGACCTCTACAAGGAAAACTATACACTTCTGAAGAAAGAGATTGAGGAAGACTATAGAAAGTGAAGAGATCTCCCATGCTCATGGATTGGTAGAATCAACATAGTAAAAATGTCGATACTCCCAAAAGTAATCTACATGTTTAATGCAATTCCCATTAAAATTCCAATGACATTCATTAAAGAGATTGAAAAATCTGTGAAATTTCTATGGAAACACAAGAGGCCACGAATAGCCAAGGCAATACTCATTCAAAAGAACAATGCAGGAGGTATCACAATACCTGACTTCAAACTATATTACAAAGCAATAACAATAAAAACAGCATGGTACTGGCACAAAAACAGACAAGAAGACCAGTGGAACAGAATAGAGGACCCAGATATGAAGCCACACCACTATAACCAACTTGTCTTTGACAAAGGAGCTAAAAATATACAATGGAGAAATAGCAGCCTCTTCAACAAAAACTGCTGGGAAAACTGGTTAGCAGTCTGCAAAAAACTGAAACTAGATCCATGTATATCACCCTATACCAATATTAACTCAAAATGGATCAAGGATCTTAATATCAGACCACAAACTCTTAAGTTGATACAGGAAAGAGTAGGAACTACTCTGGAGTTAGTAGGTATAGGTAAGAACTTTCTCAATGAAACCCCAGGAGCACAGCAACTAAGAGATAGCATAGATAAATGGGACCTCATAAAGCTAAAAAGCTTCTGTTCATCAAAAGAAATGGTCTCTAAACTGAAGAGAACACCCACAGAGTGGGAGAAAATATTTGCCAACTATACGTCAGACAAAGGACTGATAACCAGAATATATAGGGAACTTAAAAAACTAAATTCTCCCAAAACTAATGAACCAATAAAGAAATGGGCAAGTGAACTAAACAGAACTTTCTCAAAAGAAGAAATTCAAATGGACAAAAACACATGAAAAAATGCTCACCATCTCTAGCAATAAAGGAAATGCAAATTAAAACCACGCTAAGATTCCACCTCACCCCTGTTAGAATAGCCATCATCAGCAACACCACCAACAACAGGTGTTGGCGAGGGTGCGGGGAAAAAGGAACCCTCTTGCACTGTTGGTGGGAATGTAAACTAGTACAACCACTCTGGAAAAAAATTTGGAGGCTACTTAAAAAGCTAGACATCGATCTACCATTTGATCCAGCAATACCACTCTTGGGGATATACCCAAAAGACTGTGACACAGGTTACTCCAGAGGCACCTGCACACCCATGTTTATTGCGGCACTATTCACAATAGCCAAGTTATGGAAACAGCCAAAATGCCCCACCACAGACGAATGGTATAAGAAAATGTGGTATTCATTTGAACCAGCAATACCACTCTTGGGGATATACCCAAAAGACTGTTACTCCAGAGGCACCTGCACATCCATGTTTATTGCGGCACTATTCACAATAGCCAAGTTATGGAAACAGCCAAGATGTCCCAGCACTGACGAATGGATTAAGAAAATGTGGTATCTATACACAATGGAATTCTATGCAGCCATGAAGAAGAACGAAATGTTATCATTCGCTGGTAAATGGATGGAATTGGAGAACATCGTTCTGAGTGAGGTTAGCCTGGCTCAAAAGACCAAAAATCGTATGTTCTCCCTCATATGTGGACATTAGATCAAGGGCAAACACAACAAGGGGATTGGACTATGAGCACATGATAAAAGCGAGAGCACACAAGGGAGGGGTGAGGATAGGTAAGACACCTAAAAAACTAGCTAGCATTTGTTGCCCTTAACGCAGAGAAACTAAAGCAGATACTTTAAAGCAACTGAGGCCAATAGGAAAAGGGGAACAAGTACTAGAGAAAAGGTTAGATCAAAAAGAATTAACCTAGAAGGTAACACCCACGCATAGGAAATGAATGTGAGTCAATGCCCTGTATAGCTATCCTTATCTCAACCAGCAAAAACCCTTGTTCCTTCCTATTATTGCTTATACTCTCTCTACAACAAAATTACAAATAAGGGCTAAATAGTTTCTGCTGGGTATTGCGGGGGGAGAGGGAGGGGGCGGAGTGGGTGGTAAGGGAGGGGGTGGGGGCAGGGGGGAGAAATGAACCAAGCCTTGTATGCACATATGAATAATAAAAGAAAAATGAAAAAAAAAAAGAAAATGTGGTATCTGTACACAAAGGAATATTATGCAGCCATGAAGAAGAACAAAATGTTATCATTCGCTGGTAAATGGATGGAATTGGAGAACATCATTCTGAGTGAGGTCAGCCTGGCCCAAAAGAACAAAAATCGTATGTTCTCCCTCATATGTGGACATTAGATCAAGGGCAAACACAACAAGGGGACTGGACTTTGAGCACATGAAAAAAGCGAGAGCACACAAGGGAGGGGTGAGGATAGGTAAGACACCTAAAAAATTAGCTAGCATTTGTTTACCTTAACGCAGAGAAACTAAAGCAGATACCTTAAATGCAACTGAGGCCAATAGGAAAAGGGGAACAGGTACTAGAGAAAAGGTTAGATCCAAAAGAATTAACCTAGAAGGTAACACCCATGCACAGGAAATCAATGTGAGTCAATGCCCTGTGTAGCTATCCTTATCTCAACCAGCAAAAACCCTTGTCCCTTCCTGTTATTGCTTATACTCTCTCTACAACAAAATTAGAAATAAGGGCAAAATAGTTTCTGCTGGGTATTGAGGGGGTGGGGGGATATGGAGGTGGCGGAGTGGGTGGTAAGGGAGGGGGTGGGGGCAAGGGGGAGAAATGACCCAAGCCTTGTATGCACATATGAATAATGAAAGAAAAAGGAAAAAAAAAAGATCAGAGTGAGTTAGTGTCTGAAATCACCTGTCATAAGTAGGCACTTAATAAATGCTTGTGGAGCAGTAAAAAAAATAAAAAAACAATGTACAGTGTATGAAGAATTACATAGCTTTGGTCTAGGTAGAACTTAACATGCAAGGTGAAGGGTAGGAGAAGGATATTATGAGAATTTTCTGAAAGTCAGATGACATGGATCCTTTGAGGCTATGATAAAGTGATTGAAAGTGGGAAACCACCAGAAGTTTTTAGCAGGTGGTAAATGGATCAGATTTTATTTGGTGTCTTCCTCAGGGAACATATACAAGGGAGGGTTCAGAAGATAAGATCTAAAGCAGAAATCTATGAGGAGATGGTGGCAATTCTCAGGTAAGAGAGGAGGAAAGCTGGAACTATGGCAGCAGGAATGGAGAGAAAGAGATGGACTGGACAATGTTTAAGAAGTGAAAGTTACAGAAAGTGGTGATAGGATGGCTGGATGGGGGTTGTGCAGCTTAGTTTTTTGTCTTGGGGCAATGTGGAAAGTGATGTCACAAGTAGGGCAAGAAATAGTGAGTTTGAGGAAAGGGGGCACATGTGAGAGATGAACACATGTTTGAGCACCTGTGGTACATCCAGATGTAGGTTTCAAGTAACCAATAAGATCAAATGTTTAGGAGAAAAGGAAAAACTAAATTTAGAGATTTGGGAACACACAGCCACACTGGAGGATAAAGTCACCCAGAGAGGTTGTATATTGTAGGAAGAGAAGTAGGTCAGAAAGAAAACTCTAGGTATCTCCAAACATTAAGAGGCAGTAGAGGAAGAGGGGTTTGTGACAACAACAGAACAGGGACACTCAGAGAGGGACCAAGAAAATGTGGGGTAAGTCTTGTTGTGGATGCTAAAGCAAGGGTCAGGGTTGGGGATGGAGGTGTTGGAATTAAAGGGAATGGTCAGTTACGCCAGGTACACAGTGGAGTTGAAGGGAGGAAGAACTGACCTAGATAGGATGGTGGCAATGGAAGTCTGGTTTGGGAGGCTGAGGGATGAATGAGAGTTGTATTGTGAAGACTGGACTAGACCATACTTTAAGAAGTTTTGATGAGAGAAATATTACTAAAGGGGATATAGTCAAAATGAGGATATTGTCATGGGATAGGGACAGGATGAGAAGACCAAGCCTATTTATAAAATGAACTTCTGAACAGACATCCATTCCCATTACTCCATCCAGGTAGAGGGGACAGCATAGGGTACAGGAAGGGTCAGCTGCTGGAGGGAGGACCAAAAATGCAGAGGTGGATGGATGGGAGAAACTTAGGCCTTGGACAGGAAGAGGCTGGAGGGAAGGAGCCAGTTCTGTGAATGGATGTAAATCAGTTTGCAGGTTACAAGGGCTAGAATTCGAGGACAATTATGCTTGTGGTCTCCATTCCTTACTGAAACAAACATTTATGCAGGGCATGTTCAATGCTTGTGTAAATAGGCTTGAGAAAAATTAGGAAGATATGGATTAGAGATTAGGGAAAATGAATGTGGGAGTTAATCATAGACGAGGGATGGCCAGTGGAGCCTAGAATCCAATAATAGTCATGTTTGATTGTCAATGATGGAATTTTCTCAATGTTTCTAGGTTTTCTTGAGCAGTGTTCAGTTTCCCAGGTTCAGGATTCTAGTACATGGATCACTGTAACACTGAACCAGGATTAGGATTTTGATGGACAGTGACAGTAATGCTGTACATTTATTGAGCACACACTATGTTCTAGGTACGCAGTTCTGAGTTGTTTATAGGTCTCATTTTGTTTGACATTCTTAACTACCCTATGAAGTTGGAATGAATATTAGTTCCATTTAATAGGGGAGGACATTATGTCCCAGATAAGTAAGAAAATTTGTACAGTCACAAATGTTGACTGCATTAGAGGTAAGATTTAAAAAGAGGCAATCCCTTTAATTCCAGAGGAGGAAAGTTTTGTTCAGGGAGCTAATAATGAGATTGTGTTATATTTGGAGGAAAACAGAATTAGAAGCTTCCTGGTGAGCTGGAAGAAAATTAAGGGTGGCAGGGACTCATGTCTTTCTGAGGTCAAACACTTCATGGTACAGAAGTAAAGGCTGGAAGAAGAATTGGGTGTGGAGATCAGTTACTGGTTGCTGCAGCTGAGAAGGTGAAGGAACATAATAATAGTGTGTTGGATGGAACAAAGATGTTGAAATATCTAAAAATATTGGAGCTGAAAGGCAATAAATTAATAACTGGCAGGTAGGGGATGAGGTTGACCATATTTGATACTTGAACTATGGATTAGAGTTTGGTTTTTAAGCATTTCCACCATCTTCGTTATTTCTGTTTTCCAGAAACCACCCATTCCTTCTGGCCTAGTTCTCCCAAAGGTGCCTTTCCCAAATTCATCTTCTTCCTAGGAGATAGGACAAGAATTTCAGGTGAAGACTCAGGTTGCCATCTCCTTCTAAGGAATATCAGTATCTCATCTCCCAGGGTAGGGGATGCAGAGAAGCCACAGAACCATGTGACACAAAGGTGGCTCCTGAGTCATCTCTACTTCCTGTTTACTCTTTTATGCTGGTTGCTACATCCAGGAAATTGTGTGTGTGTGTGTGTGTGTGTGTGTGAACTCAGTGCCTATGCCTATAGGAATCAATAGTCTGATCCTGAAATAGAGAAAGGCTCTGGATTAGTCTATGCAGGAAACAGCATGAGAGGCCTGGAAATCTGTGTTTCTCTCCACTTTAAGTTAGGAAAGGGACCATGAGGGACACTGACCACCTGGAAGTGCTAGAAGGAGAGGGAAGGAGCTGAGTCTGAGAGTTGTAATGGTAAGGCCACCAAGCCCAGACTTAGGAAATAGAAGTAGAAAAGGCTTTGAGAATCCTATGACAGTCCCTATATCTCTGGGGGAAACTTTCAGATTATTTTTATAACTTTTATATAGCCACCATTCCTGCGATTTATTCCCAAAGCCATGCTGTGGTTAAAAGAACACAGTGCATACAACCTGAAGTAATTTCAAACCAATTTGTGCTCTTTGCTTATAACTCTCTAGCCCATGAGGGGAGAGCATGGTCTTTGGCAACGCTTTTTAGATTGTCCTTTTCTTCTCCCCCAGGTTGCCTCCTCATTGCAGCTGCTTCTCAGGATTTTGTCCTCAATTCTCCTGGGTGAGGTCATGGATTCATTCTCAGGACTTATCCTCAGTCTTTCTTTCCAACACAAAGGCCTATGTAGCTACAAGGATGGATACCTGGGAGGCAGCAAAATGTAGAAACTGCATCCAGCCAGGCTAGAAAGTTGCTTAGTGAGCATGGGTTGGAGGCTGGGGGCCAAAGCCAGACTTGGGCACAGCTGTGGTAGTGTTTTGATTCCATTACCTTCTACCTAAGCAATATTATGGGATCCACAAACAATTCTCCATCCCTCAGTGAGCCCCATGCAGATTATTGCTGCTCAAGTTCCCTTGCTATTCCTCTGCACTTGGCTGTCTTTGACTCTGAATATGTTGGTACTTTCAGAACCTCCAGATGCCTGGCTGAGTTTCTTCACACATTCGTTACAAACTCAGAACCAGGGAACCTTGTAACCCTAAGATGAAACTTTTAATCCTCTTCCCTTCCAAGATCAATGACAGTCTTTAGTGAGAGCAGAAAAGAGGACCCTAAGAACAACCTGATTGCTATGACCACTCCACCCTTAGAATCATCTCACACTCTCTCTATGACATGCTAGGTGGCAAGAACTCAGTGCCTTCAGGACTTTCATTTGTGGCCCATTTTCTGCCTTGGAAGGATGATACAGGCTGAGTCTTCAACTAGCACTGGCTGAGGACCATTTGTCTCCATCTGCTGGAATCATGCTTGTATGAGATCTATTTCTGAGGTAAACTCAAATTGCCTTTTTTAAGTTTATTTTAATACATGGATAGTAATTGTATATCTTTTGGGATGTGGTGTAATATTTTGGTACATATATACATTGTGTAATGACCAACTGAAGACATTGGGTTATCTACCATTGTAAATATTTATTAAGTATAATATCATAAGCATTATGTAATGAGAACATACAAAAATCTTGTCTTCTAGCCATCTTGATTTTTGTCAATATAATCACCCTTCTGTGCAATAGTAACCAGAGTTCATTTCTCCTATCTGGCTGTGCCCCTGCACCCATTAAGAGCTCTCTTTCTAGCCCTGCCTCACTCTTCCTTTCCCTGCCTCTGTGAAGCCCTGTTCTGTTCTCCACTTCTTCTTCTTCTTTTTTTTTTTGACTAAAACAGAATATGTATTAAATCTTCAAGAATTTCAACAGAGTAGTTAAAACATCTGCAATATTATAAATAATGTTGTAAAATGGGTCACTAGGCAAAATTGAAGGTGCCTGAACACATTCCAGAGTGGAAGAAGGTCTCCAGTACTACCAAATTCCAACATTTTTTCTCTTTATTCATATATTCATATGTACATACATTGTTTGGGTCATTTCTCCCCACTGCTCCTCCCCTCCTCCTTCTCCCCCCACCCCCTCGCTTCCAGGCAGAACTTGTTCTGCCCTTTTCTCCAATTTTGTTGAAGAGAAGACATAAGCAATAATAAGAAAGGCAAAGTGTTTTTGCTAGTTGAGATAAGGATAGCTATACAGAGAGATTCCTACCATTGCTTCTATGCACAAGTCTATTCTCCACTTTATGAGCTCAGCTATTTTAGATGCCATGTATCAATGAAATAATGAAGTATTTGTCTTTCTGAGCCTGGTCTGTTTCTCTAAACATTATAATCTCCAGGTCCCTCTGTATTACTGTACGTTTAATTCTTTTTATTGCTAAATAGTATTCCATTGTGTATCTCTGTCACATTCTCTTCATCCCTTCATGTTTTGATGGCTTCTGTAGCCTGCGTATCTGAGTGACTTTGTTCTGACCTGCAGCAGGTTTGTTCTTTTCCCCTATTTTTTCTGTCCTGCTTCTGTTTGCCCACAGTGAGAATGAAGTGGCTCCTAGGAGTCAAATCCCACACTATCAATTAACTCCAAACTGCTTATCAACTTCCTCTGACTGATTACCGCCCTTTTTTGCCCGCTGAATGTGTTCAGATGTTTCTTAGCCTTTAAGATCGAGTTTTTGGCTTCTGCTGATTGGCATCTTTCAGACTATAGAAGCAAACATTGTTCACCGCTGTCTGCTTTAGAGATCTTGTTCAGACATGAACTATCTGTCTCTCAGCTCCAAGTCCCTCTTCTGTCCTTGTTCCATGATCATGGATTATTCTTGCTCTTCCAGCTGCTTTGTTATGCTAGGCTTTGCCTGTAGGGGGCACTGGAAGGAGGGCTGGGGAGGGCGGGCAATTCTTCAGGCAATTGCAATTCCTGTAGCAGCAGCTGAATCCAGTCTGCAGTGTTTCCAACCCTCGCAGGCCTAGACTGTGCACCTATTCCACTTCGTGGCCACAGAGACCTGGCACTGGCTGATGTCCTCTACTCCAAAGCCTGAGTTTCAGCTCAAGGTGCTCCTTCTAGTTTCTGTTTTAATAATTTCAACTCTTTCCTTTGTTCCTATGGCCCTTGCAACAGTCACTGCTCCTGCAGTTACTGCCTGTGCAGTACCTTGGCATTCTCTTCTTACCCTTTTAGTTACCTAGTGAATGACTTCACATCTAGTTGCTGATTGTTTATATTAAATTATCTCTGTTCATGTAAGAGGTGTGAGGTTTATCTCCCAATAGACATCTGCACAGATATGAGTTTCTTGCAAGCTTCAGGCCTGTCTACACAAAGAGCTTGCAGTCTTTATGAGCGTTCTTTAGTGCCAGGCGACATCAACCTTCCTGTGGGGGTATCAGGTTGCAATTTCTGTCACTTCATCCATGCAGAGTTTCTTCGCCACATTCTAAGTGATTCTAAATCTATAAACCCTGGTATCTTACTTCCCACTGATTTCTTAAATTTCATGCTAAAGTTTTTGCAGTGAGTTTCATGGCTACAGTTAAGCCTCCAGGGAATCCAGACCTGGAAGTTATTCCCAGGCCATGGCTTTGTGGGGTCAGATTTTGTTGTTGTAGTTATTGACTAACTCCCAGCATGCTACAAAAACTCTCAGTTTTGAGAACCTGTGTGTCTGTGGAGCTGCTAATTTAAGTAATGAGTATTTTAGACTTTGTCTGCTTAGTGAGCTAGCATAAGGTCATGTCTATTTGTCAGGATGCAACTATACCAATCCGAAAAGGAATGGCTTAAAGTAGGATGGGAGTTTATTTATTTGTCATGGAACTAGATATTTAAGAGTCCAGGAGTAGGGTGGTGCCTGCATGGTAACACCTTCCCTGTTTGCTCTGCTATTCTCTGCTTATATCTTTCATTGTCATTTTGGATGGCAGAGCTGAAGCTGTTATATCTCAGGCTTCCTGTTCACGTCCAGGGCAGAAAGCAGAAGGAAAGAACTGTGGCATTAAGTGGGTCTGTAAACAGGAAGTAGTACTTTCCCAGATATTCCCAGCAGACTTTCTCTGTTTCTCATTGGTCAAAATTGAGGCACATGGGCACTCAGCTGCAAGGGAGATAGGAATGTATAATTGTGTAGTTGGTGAATTGCTGCCCGCTAACCCGGATGATTCTGATAGCAAGAGAAAGTTGGTAATGGGCACTGGCTGGGCAAATTGCAATATTTGTCAGAACATATGAATCTGGTGTCCTGTGTAGAATGTATTGACCTGAACATTTCAGTTGACCTTCCCCCCAGTTGTACTTCCACTTTCCATGAAGACTGTCCACAGAGTTCTTGTGACTCTCGGGCGTGTTCCAGTAACTCTCATGGCCAATGTTGGGTCACCTTTGTTGTAGGTTTTTACACTTCGGATGCAGCTTTTGTACACTCATGGGGAAATTGGTCTTTCTGGCAATTCATTTTGATGTTCTTAATCTGCAGTTCAGCTATGTACTCAGTGTCCTCAGCCTTGACTTCTTAGCAATAGGCTCTCTTTCACCACCTTCTCCTAGGAGGAACCCTTGACTCTCATGACAATTTTTCATCTCCAACTCCAGGACTCACTCCACATTTTCCTTGTTGATTTCATCCATTTCCCTCTAATTTTCTTTCACAGTAGCTCAAGGACCAGACTGGAAAAGCAGAACATTTGTTGGACAGTAGTGACAGATCTGGACAAAGAGACCAGATCTCTAGCAAACTCAAGAAAGGCAAAGCTAGAAATGCTGATGGGTTAATAGTTACAACCTCATCATGAATGTTTTGCCCAGGGCCTTAGTGAAGTGAAAAGAAAAGGAACAGTGGTCCATAACAGACTAGGGAGTCACTAAAGAGGCCAAGGAAGTCTCTTTTGTGGTGACAACTGTGTGGCAAAGAAGAAAGTAAGGGCCTGGCTTATTGGGGATTGACCTGTAGCAGGACTCAGGTTGCCCAGGTTCCCATGGCTGTGGTCTCACCAAAAAGTCACAGTGGCAGGGATGGGTGAGAAAAGAGCTTTGATATGCATTTTTAAATTCTTGTCTGCTATTCTTTCCTCCCTCCCTTCATCTGTCTCTCCTTCCCTTCTTTCCTTCTTTTCTTCCTCTCTCCCCTCCCTCCCTTCCTTTTTTATTTCTCTTTGGAAGCTCCTCAACCCCTGGTCTGCTTTTGCTCTGGAGTGTCCTGCTTGAGGCTTTTGGCATTTGCCAAAAGAGGGCTGGTGGACACTTCTAGGTGCCTTTCAAACCTTAATAAGATCTGTAAACATGCACTTCCAGCAGCATCACTTTTGGAAACTTTTTGCTTAAGTGAAATGTAAACAGCCTTTAATTATATATCACTGCTCAAGGACCATTTAAGAACCAGACCAGTATTTACAAATGGATTTAAAATTCTCTCAGTAAAGGGAATTAATTCTATCTATTACTTCTCTATGTCTAGAAAAGCAAACAAATGAGAAGGAAGGCTCATTATTTGTTCAATGATATGGGCAATGGGACCTCTGGCCTAAAGAAGGCAACCTTAGGGTTTTATCTGGTTAGACACACAAACTTAAGACTGTATATGATTAGAGGGCACAAGGATTGCTTCAGAAGGCATTGTTGTTCTTCCTGAGTAGAATTTACCTGGTTCACAGGGGCAATGAGGGGAATAGCAGCTTTCCTTCCACAGCTAGACACTCATCATTGGGAAACTCCTCCTGGAAGTTTAGCCAGAGCTGTTCCTGAATCAGGCCAGTGTCTATTCCATCTGGGTGGGAGACTGGTCTTAGTTGTGAGGTTGAAGTCTAGATGGTCTACATCTGGGAGTCATGGTGACCTCTTACCCTAATAAGGTGAGCTTAAACCATGTTACTGGCAATAGCCTCAGCTTCCTCATTAGTGCAGCTGTGCTTTATTAAAACTAAAACTGTTTCCTGAAATTTTAACTTTTTTGAGTAGGAGTAAAACACAACTACATGAACTGGACTGCTGATGCCATCCCCAACCACTGATAAAACTTATCTATACAGGTTTTCACTGATATCTAATGGAAGTCAAATGTGAGTCACAACTATGATTTGAAATTCTCCAGCATGCACATTAAAAAAGCCAAATTAAACAGGTAAAATTAGTTTTAGTAATATGTTTTATATAATCCAATGTGTCAAAATGTTGTTATCCAGCATGTAATCAACATAAAATTTCTAATGACTACTTTAGTCAGAGAGACAGAATCGATAGGAGATATATATATAAGGGAATTGGCTCTGTAGACTATGAAGTCCTATGATGGAGCAACATGGAAGCCAAATTGAAGGCCTCAGAATCAGGGATGCTGGTAGTATGACTTAGTCCAATTTTAAAGCCCTCAGAACCAAGGAAGCTGATGATGTAATTCTGTCTGGAGCCAAAAACCTAAAATCCTGAAGATAGGGGTGGGATGGATTGCTGGTGTGAGTTCAGAGTCTAAAATCCAGAACTTAGAGTTCTGACATCCAAGAGCAGAAGAAGAAGGTGCTTCAGCTCTTGAAGAGAGGGGCAAGATTTCTCTTTTCCTCCATTTTTTTATTCCATCTGGGGTTCTAGTTTATTGTATCAAATGCCCATTCACATTAGGGAAGATCTACTCAGTTCATCAACTCACAAATTAATCTCATCCAGAACCTCCGTTATAGACATGCCTGGGGCAGCCCAATCATTTTAATCAAATGCCAAACCAGTGTTTCCCTTTCAGTAGAAGACGGACTGGCTCAGTGCCCACAGAAACATTGAGAATAATCAAAGCAGTGATTGAGAATAAATAATGCTTTCCCAGTCACCTTAATTCAGTTGACACTCAAAATCATGATGACTAATTTTACATTTTTTTGTACAATAATACATATTTGCAGTACTGTTTTGCTATCTCAGCACTTCTCAATTTAGACTAGGTGCATTTAAAATGTGTGGCCACCATATTGAACAGCACAGATGTAGAGGCTGACATCTTCAAGACTTTCAAATCCTTACTCAGATCCTGTTAGTTCTTGTAAGAATCAATTTTATGTGTCAATTAGATTGAGAAGAGCATGCCCAGATATTTAGCCAAATGTTTCTGGGTGTGTCTGTGCAGGTGTTCCTGGATGGGATTAGCATTTTTGAATTGATAAGACGAAGTAAAGCAGGTTATCTTTCTAAATGTGGGTGGGTATCATTCAATCTAGTGAAGGCCTAAATAGAATGAAAAGCTGAGTAAGAGAAATTTCTATCTGACTACTGTCTTGGAACTGGGACATGGGTCTTCTCATTCTTCAGTCTTGGACTCAGTTTGGAATTTATGCCATCAGCTCTATTGTCTCTCAGGCCTTTCATCTCAGAGCCATCTCAGCCACTGGCTCTTCTGGGTCCCAGCTTGCAGACTGTAGATCTTGAGACTTCTCAGTGTTTGTAATCATCTAAGCTAATTCCTTGTGTGTGTGTGTGTGTGTGTGTGTGTGTGTGTGTGTGTGTACATATAAAGGGGCAGCATTCTGAACAATTCTGAGTCAGGATTCAGGGAGGAGTTAGTAGGCAATTTTGAAGTGTGATCCAAATAACAAGATTGCATTAAGGAGCCATCAGAAGAAGATGAAGTCTAAGAAAGAAGTCAGCTACCCAGAGACCTATAAATATGAGGGATCATCCTAGAAACTAATCTGAAAAGTGAGACAGAAGTATCTGACTTGTGAAGTTGAAACAATTAATTCGTGTGGCTGTGGCTGAGCTTTGTCGTTCTGTAACCTGGGTTTAGCTTGAGGTCCCTTCCCTGGAAAGTATTAAGAGGTCCTCACCTTCCATGGTGCTTTTGTTATTGAGGTCATTGTCAACATTTGGCTCCTGAACTACTTTTGTCTGCCTCCCTGCTTCCAGCCTCCCTTGCCTTCCAGTGGTCTTTTCATGAGGCAAATCTGATGGTGGGAGTCTCCTGTTCATAACACATTTTGCCTGTGCTGTGCTGTCCCATCTCCTAGCAGTGCACAGATAACCTGCATATTCTGGATTCTGCTATCTTCTCATCCATCCCTATCCATTTCCCTAATCTCCATTACACATAGGGCATTGTTTGTTCTTTGCACCGCAATGCTTTGCTTTCACATCTGTGCCTTTGCATATGGCTTTCTCCTTGCTTGGAACTTACTACCCTTCTCATTCCTTCACTCAGTTCTTCTATTTCTCTTTCAACAAAGATCAATGACATCACAGCCTCCAAGAATCTTTCCTGCTATTCTCTCTTATCTTTGTTCCAAGGAGGCCTAGCTGCTGGCATACTGTGCTCTAAAAAGCATTCTTAGAATTTCTATCACAGCACTCATCTTACTACATTTTAATAACTTGCTTACATGTTTGTCTCCCTGTAAAACTATAAGGTTCTTGAAAATATTTCTATATTCTCAAGACATAGCACTGGGTTTGGCCTGGAATGGGTTTCAGAAAGGTTTATGCAATGACTGACTCACAAGTCTACCCAACTTCTGAGAAGACCATCAATGGGACCTGGGACTCAAATAAAACCTCCCTACTCTGAGCTTCCTATCTGGTTCAAACTGTGATTGCTCAACCATCTCGTGGCTAAGTCAACTTAGGCTGGGACATATGTCTTTGGGAAAGCAATATATCAGTATGTATGCAGAAAAAGGCTGTGTGCTCAAACATGTTCATTGCAGTGTGGGTTCAGCTAGAAAACACAATTAAATTGCAATGAATAAGAAAATTATAGCATGTCAGCAAGTTGGAATTTAGGCAGTCTTTTTTTTTAATTTTATTTTTTTAAATTTTATTATTCATATGTGCCTAGAATGCTTGGGTCATTTCTCCCCCCTGCCTCCACCCCCTCCCTTACCACCCACCCCGTCCCCTCCCTCTGCCCCCCCACCCCCTCGATACCCAGCAGAAACTATTTTGCCCCTATTTCTAATTTTGTTGTAGAGAGAGTATAAGCCATAATAGGAAGGAACAAGGGTTTTTGCTGGTTGAGATAAAGATAGCTATACAGGAAGTGGACTCACATTAATTTCCTGTGCGTGTGTGTTACCTTCTAGGTTAATTCTTTGTGATCTAACCTTTTCTCTAGTTCCTGGTCCCCTTTTCCTATTGGCCTCGGTTGCTTTTAAGGTATCTGCTTTAGTTTCTCTGCGTTAAGGGCAACAAATGCTAGTTAGTTTTTTAGGAGTCTTACCTATCCTCACCCCTCCCTAGTGTGCTCTCGCTTTTATCATGTGCTCAAAGTCCAATCCCCTTGTTGTGTTTGCCCTTGATCTAATGTACACATATGAGGGAGAACGATTTTTGGTCTTTTGGGCCAGGCTAACTTCACTCAGAATGATGTTCTCCAATTCTATCCATTTACCAGTGAATGATAACATTTCATTCTTCTTCATGGCTGCATAAAATTCCATTGTGTATAGATACCACATTTTCTTAATCCATTCGTCAGTGCTGGGGCATCTTGGCTGTTTCCATAACTTGGCTATTGTGAATAGTGCTGCAATATACATGAGTGTGCAGGTGCCTCTGGAGTAACCTGTGTCACATTCTTTTGGGTATATCCCCAAGAGTGGTATTGCTGGATCATATGGTAGATCAATGTCTAGCTTTTTAAGTAGCCTCCAAATTTTTTTTCCAGAGTGGTTGTTCTAGTTTACATTCGCACCAACAGTGTAAGAGGGTTCCTTTTTCCCCACATCCTCGCCAACACCTGTTGTTGGTGGTGTTGCTGATGATGGCTATTCTAACAGGGGTGAGGTGGAATCTTAGTGTGGTTTTAATTTGCATTTTCTTTATTGCTAGAGATGGTGAGCATTTTTTCATGTGTTTTTTGTCCATTTGAATTTCTTCTTTTGAGAAAGTTCTATTTAGTTCACTTGCCCATTTCTTTATTGGTTCATTAGTTTTGGGAGAATTTAGTTTTTTAAGTTCCCTGTATATTCTGGTTATCAGTCCTTTGTCTGATGTATAATTGGCAAATATTTTCTCCCACTCTGTGGGTGTTCTCTTCAGTTTAGAGACCATTTCTTTTGATGAACAGAAGCTTTTTAGCTTTATGAGGTCCCATTTATCTATGCTATCTCTTAATTGCTGTGCTCCTGGGGTTTCATTGAGAAAGTTCTTACCTATACCTACTAACTCCAGAGTAGTTCCTACTCTTTCCTGTATCAACTTTAGAGTTTGTGGTCTGATATTAAGATCCTTGATCCATTTTGAGTTAATCTTGGTATAGGGTGATATACATGGATCTAGTTTCAGTTTTTTGCAGACTGCTAACCAGTTTTCCCAGCAGTTTTGTTGAAGAGGCTGTGTTTTCTCCATTGTATATTTTTAGCTCCTTTGTCAAAGACAAGTTGGTTATAGTTGTGTGGCTTCCTATCTGGGTCCTCTATTCTGTTCCACTGGTCTTCTTGTCTGTTTTTGTGCCAGTACCATGCTGTTTTTATTGTTATTGCTTTATAATATACTTTGAAGTCATGTATTGTGATACCTCCTGCATTGTTCTTTTGGCTGAGTATTGCCTTGGCTATTCGTGGCCTCTTGTGTTTCCATAGAAATTTCACGGTAGATTTTTCAATCTCTTTAATGAATGTCATTGGAATTTTGATGGGAATTGCATTAAACATGTAGATTACTTTTGGGAGTATGGACATTTTTACTATGTTGATTCTACCAATCCATGAGCATGGGAGATCTCTTCACTTTCTATAGTCTTCCTCAATCTCTTTCTTTAGAAGTGTATAGTTTTCCTTGTAGAGGTCTTTCACATCTTTTGTTAGGTTTACACTTAGGTATTTGATTTCTTTTTTGAGGCTATTGTAAATGGAATTGTTTTCATACATTCTTTTTCCATTTGCTCATTGTTAGTGTATAGAAATGCTAATGATTTTTCTATGTTGATTTTATATCCTGCTACCTTGCTGTAGCTATTGATGATGTCTAGAAGCTTCTGAGTAGAGTTTCTTGGGTCTTTAAAGTATAGGATTATGTCGTCTGCAAATAGGGATATTTTGACAGTTTCTTTACCTATTTGTATTCCTTTTATTCCTTCTTCTTGCCTAATTGCTCTGGCTAGGAATTCCAGTACTATGTTGAATAGGAGTGGAGATAGTGGGCATCCTTGTCTGGTTCCTGATTTTAGAGGGAGTGGTTTCAGTTTTTCTCTGTTAAGTATAATGCTGGCTGTAGGTTTGTCATATATAGCTTTTATAATGTTGAGGAACTTTCCTTCTATTCCTAGTTTTCTTAGAGCTTTTATCATGAAATGTTGTTGGATCTTATCAAAGGCTTTTTCTGCATCTATTGAGATGATCAAGTGGTTTTTGTCTTTGCTTCTGTTAATGTGGTTTATTACGTTTATTGATTTTCGTATGTTGAACCACCCCTGCATCCCTGGGATGAAGCCTACTTGGTCGTGGTGAATAATCTTTTTGATGTGTTGCTGAATTCGGTTTGCCATTATTTTGTTGAGGGTTTTTGCATCAATGTTCATTAAGGAGATTGGCCTATAGTTCTCCTTTTTGGAGGTGTCTTTGCCTGGTTTTGGGATAAGTGTAATACTGGCTTCATAAAATGTGTTCGGCAGTTTTCCTTCCCTTTCTATTTCGTGGAACAGTTTACTCTGAGCTTCCTATCTGGTTCAAACTGTGATTGCTCAACCATCTCATGGCTAAGTCAACTTAGGCTGGGACACATGTCTTTGGGAAAGCAATATATCAGTATGTATGCAGAAAAAGGCTGTGTGCTCAAACATGTTCATTGTAGTGTGGGTTCAGCTAGAAAACACAATTAAATTACAATGAAAAAGAAAATTATAGCATGTCAGCAAGTTGGAATTTAGGCAGTCTTAAAAACCATTATTATGAAGACAGTAGAATGGCCTGTAAGAGGAAAGACTCAGCACTTATTGTGTACCCCAAAGATAAAGTTCAACTCCACTAAACATCCTTCCTCTGTTCATTTCATTCATTCATTAATTTAAGAACTGTCTGAGGTACTGACAATATACAAGACCCTGGTCACTAGCAAGAAGTCCAGATTTTAGTGAAGATTTTTAGGGAAAATGGGAGATAAGACCACATCACCCATCACATGACATTTGATTTAGAGATGTTCTTACATCTCCCCTTAAAAATTACTCTTCAGTGCTTTATATACCTTCTCTCCCCTTGCCAGACTAGCTTCATTGTGTTAGTAAGATTTCTATTACTGTGATGAAATATCTGAAACAAGAGGGAATATTTATTTTGACTCATGATTTCAGAGGTTTCGGTCCATGGCCACTTGGCCCTGTTGCTTTGGGCTTGGGGGAGCACAGCACATCACGGCAGGAGTGCATAGTAGAGGAGGTCTGTTCACCTCCTGGTGGCCAAGAAGCAAAGAGAGAAGAGGGTGGCATTCCAATATCCCCTTCAAGGACACATCCCGAATGACCTATCTTCCTCCTATTAGACTCCACTCTTAAAGTCCCACTACCTGCCAATAGTGCTACCTTAGGGGTCAAACCTTTACTACATGGGTTTTTTGGGGGACAGCCAATATCCAAACTGTGGCAATCACCTTATTCCCCTCCACCTTCCCCATATCCTTATATCCCTTCTTGCCTTAAGAGGGCAAATTGAGCAATTTACTTATCATTCTGTGTTTTCCTCTCAGTAAAGAGGTCTTTTAGAATTTGTGTTTCTTAGAAGACAGAGGAGGGATTGCATATCACAATTTATGTTTCCTACCACAGCACCTGTTCTCTCCTGTCACAGAACTGCACTAGGGGAAGACACCTAATTGGAGATGTTGGCACCTGGGTCTTGTTCTGCTTTCAACTCAGTGTGATATTGTGAACACAGCAGTCCTCAGGAGCCTTCACAGCTTCCTCCAGGACAGGCAAACTTTGTCTTTTAAATTTCAAATTTTGAGGAGGGGGGAGAGAAAGGGGGTGGGGGGAAGGGGGGAGAAATAACCCACACATTGTGTGCATATATGAATAAAAGAAAAAAAACAGGTAAAAAAAATTAAATTTTTTTTATTGTTGTGCTTGGTAGGGATACATTATGGCATTTACAAAAGTTATTACAATGTATCAAGTACATTGTACTTTAAGTCACCCCCTCCACCATTCTCCTTCATCCCCTCAGGCCCCCATTCCTTGAATAGTTTCAACAGATATAATTTTTCCATTTATATGCATGTATACACAGTATTTGCACCATATTCACCCTCCTTCACCATTTCCCCATCTCTTCCAACTGCCCACTGGTACCAATCCCCCCAGGCAGGACCTGTTCTGCCCCCCTGCTCTCTGATTTTGTATAAGAAAGGAAGAAAAAACTCATATTTTTGGTGTCTAAGATAGCTACACAGGGAGTTTCCTTGTGGCAATTCCATGTATATGGGTATTATAGCCTGATTTGGTTCATCTCCTCAATTTTTCTTCATTCTACCTTACTCTCTTTTTATGGTGGTTTCAACAGGTTTAAAAATTTTATATTCATTCTTGCATAAACAGTACATCAGCTATATTTACCTTCTTAATTTCCTTCTTCTAACCTTTCCCTCTACTATGTGACTTCCCTTTGCATGACCTATTTTTTGTAGTATTGCTGTTGTTTGTATTAGGTTTATGTTCTGCATATGAGAGAAAAATATGAGACTTTTGACCTTCTGCACTTGGATAACTTCACTTAAGATGATGTTCTCCAGTTCCATCCATTTACCTGCAAATGATAAGATTTCATTTTGTCACAAAATTCCATTGTATACAAACACCACATTTTCTTGGTCCATTCATCAGTAGTGGGACATCTTGATTGTTTACATAGCTTAGCTATTATGAATAATGCTGCAATAAACATGCTGCCCCATGGATACCGTCGACTTGCTACTTGGTGCAGGAGCCTGCTACCACACACCTAAGTAAACCCTAGGCTTCAGACTTTGCCATTCTGCTGGTGCCAGGAGGCTTCCTTCCCCACAAAGCAGGGAGGCCCAGCACTCTCCATTGTCCCTGATAGCAAGAGAGCCCTGGCTCCTCTGTCAATGAGCAAAAACACCAGATACCCTACTGAGGGGAGGAAAGCTATAACCTGCTACTCTGCAGCTGGTGCTGGAAGCCCTGTTCCCCCAAGGTACACAGAAGCCCAGCACTTCACACTGTGCCTCCCTGTAGGAAAGCCACGTCTCTCCTGTCCAAGAGCTGGAATCCCAGCTCCTCCACTGAGTGGCAACCTGCTACTCTGCTGGTGATAGAAGGACTGTTCCCAACACTGCACAGAGACCCAGCACTCCCCACTGTGACTACAGGAGAACCCCCATGACCCAATCAAAGAGTGGGAACTCCAGTCCCCTCACTGAAGGGAGAAAAGAGGTAATCTGCAACACATAAGAACTCTGGAAGGGGCAACATATCTAGCATATCCCTCTCTGAGGAATGCTACTGGAGCATCAGAAGAGAAAACTCAAAACCCCAACTGTAAGGGCACAAGGGATTATAACCCTAACCAAAAACAACTCCCGATTCTTAAATCTCAATGCAGAATGAAACAGCAAGAAAACCACTCTCCATCAAAAGCCAATTCCATCACTAAGAATCTAAACACCTGTATAGAGGAAAAGCTATCAAATAATGAACTCCAAAAAAAAATAGTAAAAATGAATAATGACCCCAAAGAAGAAACACAAAAAGTAGTATTTGACCTCAAGGAGGACATAAATAATTAAATGAGCTCAGAAAGAATACAAACAAACAGATGAATGAAATAAGAAGACTATCCAAGATATGAAAGAGGAAATCAATAAAGATATGGAAACCCTGAAAAAAATCAATCTGAAATAAACAACTCAGTATCCCAAATAAATATCTCAGTCAAAAGCTTGGTGAACAGAGTAGAACAAATTGAAAATAGAGTATCAGGAATGGAAGACAAAGTAGCATAATTAGGACAAACAGTAAAAGACCATGAAAGAATGCTAAAAACATACAAATGGAACATGCAAGACATCTGCGACACCACCATGAAAAGACCAAACCTATGAAGCATGGTAGAAGAAGGAGAAGAGATATAAACTAAAGGCATCGACAACCTATTCAATAGAATAATAGCAGAAAACATCCCTTTTCTCAACTAATCTTGAGAAAGAGTCACCCAGGTGCAGGAAGCTTACAGAACACCAAACCAACAGGACCAAAAAAGAAACACCTCCTAGACACATCATAATCAAAACACTCAGCACACAGAACAAAAAGAATTTTGAAGGCTGCAAAAGAGAACAGACAAGTCACATATAAAGGCAAGCCCATCGAATAACAACAGATTTCTCAACTTAAACTCTAAACACAAGACAGTCATAGAAAGACATAATTCAGGTACTGAAAGTAAGCAACTGTCAACCTAGACTAGGCTACCCAGCAAAACTATCCTTCTTAATTGAAGGACAAATTAAAACCTCCCACAACAAGGAAAAACTAAAGGAATTTGTGACCACCAAGCCAGTATTAAAGGAGATACTTAAAGGACTTTTATATATAGAAGAAGAAACTAGAGTGAGATAGGGAGACTCAAGAAAGAATAAACCCTTTTGAGCAAGCAGACAAACAAACAATGAGTAGGTAAAATTAAACATCAGGGAAACAAGAATAACTGGAAACAACAGGCACCTCTCAATTTTAACACTGAATTTAAATCACCTCAATGTCCCAATCAAAATACACAGAATAGCAAATTGGGTTAAAAAACAAGACCCAACCACATGTTGCTTACAAGAGACTCATCACACTGAAAAACATAAACACTGGCTTAGAGTCAAAGGGTAGAAAAAAGTTTTCCAAGAAAATGGACTCCATAAACAGGCAGGAGTATCCGACGAAGTAGACTTCAGACTAAAATCAATCAGAAGAGACAAAGAAGGACATTTCATATTAATGAAAGGAGCAATTCATCAAGAGTAAATAATAATCCTTAACACATATGCATCAAACACAGGGGAACCCATATACATTTAAAAAACACTCTAATGGCCCTAAGAGCACAGATAGATACTAACACAGTGATAGTGGGAGATCTGAATACCTCACAGACACCAATGAATAAATCATCCAGATGAAAGATTAACAAAGAAACTTCAGAGCTACTCCACACATTAGACCAAATAGGCATGGTTGGTATCTACAGAGTATTCCACCCAACAACTAGGCAAAACACACTCTTTTCTGCAGCTCATGGAACTTTCTCCAAAATAGATCATATTTTAGGACACAAAGCAAGTCTCAACAAATTCAGGAAAATTGAAATAACCCTCCACATCGTATCAGACCACAATGGAAAAAAACTAGACCTCAACGACAAAAGAAACTCCCAAAAATATTCAAACACATGGAGACTAAACAACACACTGCTGAAAAACCAAAAGATGACTGAAATAATAAGGGAAGAAATAAAAAAGTTCCTAGAATCTGAAGAAAATGAAAACAAACATACCAGAATCTGTGGGACACAGATATCCACATGTAGAAGACTGAAGCTAGATCCCTGTCTTTCACCCTATACCAAAATCAACTCAAAGTGGATCAAAGACCTTAATATCAGGTCTGAAACTTTGAAACAACTCCAAGAAGCATAGGAAATACACTGGAATAGGTAGGTATAGGGATTGACTTCCTAAACAGAACTCAAAAGGTTCAGCATCTAAGAGAAACAATGAACAAATGGGACTGCATCAAACTAAAGAGCTTCTGCACAGCAAAGGAAACAGTCACCAGACTCAAGAGATAGCCCACAGGATGGGAGAAAATCTTAGATAGCTACTCATCTAATAAGGGACTAATATCCAGAATCTACAGGGAACTCAAAAAACTCAGTCCCCAAAGAATCCACACTTCAATGAAGAACTGGGCACATGAATTAAATGGGGAAATTCTCAAAGGAAAACATACAAATGGCCAGTAAATGCATGAAGAAGTGTTCAACTCCCCATTTTATAAAAGAGATGCAAATCCAAGCAACACTTAGATTTCATTTCACCCTGGTTAGAATGGCCATAATCAAGGGTAATAACAACAAATGCTGGTGAAGATGTGGCAAAACATGAGCACTTATGCACTGCTGGTGGGAATGCAAATTAGTATAACCACTGTGGAAAGCAATATGGAGATTACTCAAAAAACTAGAGATAGAACTGCCATATGATCCATTGATACCACTCCTGGGCATTTACCCAAAAGAATGTAAGACAAGATACTGTAGAGACACCTGTACACCAATGTTCATTGCAGTAGTATTCAAAATAACCAAGTTCTGGAAACAACCCAGATGCCCTACAACTGATGAAGGGATCAAGAAATTGTGCTATATATACACAATGGAGTATTACTCAGCCACAAGGAACAATAGCATGGGGTTTGATGGTAAATGGATGCAATTGGAGGACATCATGTTAAGTGAAGTTAGCCAGGATCAAAAACCCAAAAGCCACATGTTTTCTCTCATATGTGGAAGATAGATCCAAAGATAAACATATACACAAAACCAAGCATGATCATATACAAACTCAGAAGTAGCTCATGTTTGTAACAGTGGAACTACTCCATGGAACTCCAGGAAAGGGGGAAAAGAAAGGAAAAGAGAATGATAGAGCATCAGTAATATCACGTGACATAAGATGTGAAGGTAGAGGATATAAGGATGTGTATTAAAAGCTGTTGAAAAATGGAAGGCAGGAGGTAAAGGGGTAAGGGAGAGTAATGGGAGGGATTAAGCAGTCCAAAGGAAAACACACCCACAGTGGACATACATTGAAGCACCCCTTTGAATGTCAACTTAAATATTAATAATGAAAACCAGGACTGTAAAATAGGCACAGTGTATAAGGGGGAGTACTAGTGGAAGAGGAGAGGGTGAAGGAAGGAGATTAAGGTAACAGTATATGGTTGATGGACTTCATATACCTATATGAAACAGAAGTAAAAAACAGCTTGCAATTGATTTGGGTGGGTTGGGGAGGGGACTGAGGGGGAGAGATGATGGGGGAAATGTAAATAATGTACAATATAAGTCTGATTGGAATTGTCACTTCGAATCCCCCCATAATTTCTATTATCTTAATAGAAATTTTATTATAAAAATCTAAAAATAGAACTGCCATATTATCCAGCAATTCCACTCCTAGTGATATATCCGAAGGAATGAAAAGGGGACCAGGAACTAGAGAAAAGGTTAGATCAAAAAGAATTAACCTAGAAGGTAACACACACGCACAGGAAATCAATGTGAGTCAATGCCCTGTATAGCTATCCTTATCTCAACCAGCAAAAACCCTTATTCCTGCTGGGTATTGAGAGGGTGGAGGGGAGGGGGGGGCAGAGTAGGTGGTAAGGGAGGGGGTGGGGGCGGGGGGGGGAAATGACCCAAGCCTTGTATGCACATATGAATAATAAAAGAAAAAAAAAAAACCTTTGAAAGATTTAAACAGAAAAAAAAAATACCCGAAGGAATGTAAGTCAGGTTACAATAAAGCACCTAGGCTTGAATCCTCTAGTGCCCATAAGGCAGTGGAGGCCCCCTGGGGTCTACTTGTGTTGGGGCTTGGGCTTCCAGGAGTCATGGCAGCTGCATCAGGCACAGGGACTCTACTCTGCAGGCAGCAGAGTAGGCCTGCTTGCTGGTGCTGGGCTACCAGGAGCCACAGCAACTTCTGCAGACACAGGGGATCCAAGCCTTTGGGGAACTGGAATTCTGGGGCCTGCTTTCCCAGCATGGGCTCCAGGACAACAGTGCAGTAGCTGGAGCCTTGCAGTAGTGGGAGCCCTTGGGCTACTTGCTGGCACAGGCTACCAGGAGCCACAGTAGCTGCTGCTGGCTCAAGGGAAGCAAGCCTTTGGGCAACAGGAGTTCTGGACCCTGATTACCACATGGGCTTCAGGGAGTGCAATACAGTGGTGTTGCTGCCAGCTGGGAGAACCAAGCCTTCAGGCTTGCACCTTCTGTTACCCATGAAGCAGCAGGAGCCGTGGGTCCTGCTTACACAGGGGCACAGGTTTCCCTGGCATTTCAGGGTGAAGGTAGCAGGTTGTGTAGTAGTGGGGAGCATGGAGCTACAACTTCCTCTGGGTACTGGGAAGCAGGACTTACCACAGAGCCCACTGGAGGAATGGAGCCTGAAGCCATGTGGAAATTTCAGGGTTGGGGGACCAGGAGTGTTGAGGTGCAAGTTGTTCCTATTCTTCCCTTGGTTAGTGGCTTCTCTATTTGCAGATTTGGAAAGTACTGTGCTTCTCTCTTGTTATGGGACCCCATGGGTGTGTTTTGGGGTCCTCTGATCTTCCTTTTTCAGGGCAGTTAGTTGCTGCTGGGCTATAGGGATTTAAACATCCCTCCATTTTCCCCCTCCCTCTATTTTTAGATTTTTGTGGAGCCTCCATATTGTTTTCCATAATGGTTGTGCTAATTTACATTCCCACCGCCAGTGGATGAGGGTTCCTTTTCCCTGCATTCTCACCAACATTTGTTGTTGTTTCTGTTCTTGATGGTAGCTATTCTAACAGGAGTGAGGTGGAAATCTTAATGTGGTTTTGATTTACATTTCCTTTATGATCAGGGATGTTTTGCTTTTGTTGTTGTTGTTGGCACTGGGGTTTAACAAAGCAGGCACTGTACCACTTCAGCCACACCTTCAGTCCTCTGGCCAGGGATGTCGAGTATTTCTTTATGTGATTTTTTAGCCATTTGGACTTCTTCCTTTGAAAAGCTTTGTTCAGTTCATTTGTCCATATCTTCACTGGGTTGCCAATTTTTTTGGGAGTTTAGTTTTTTTGAGCTCCATATATATTCTGGTTATCAATCCCTTGTCAGACGTATACCTGGCAAAGATATTCTCCCATTCTGTGGGCTGCTTCTTCAATTTAGAGACCATTTCTTTTGTTGTGCAAAAGCTTTTTAATTTTTCATGTAGTCCCATTTATCAATCCTTTCTCTTAGTTGCTGAACCTTTTGAGTTCTATTAAGGAAGTCATTGCCTATGCCTATTAATTCCAGTGTATTCCCTGCTCTTTTGTGCACTAACTTCAAAGTTTCAGGTCTTATATTAAGGTCTTTGATCCACTTTGAGTTGATACTTGTACAGGGCAACAGACATGGATCTTGTTTCAGTTTTCTGCATGCATGTATCCAGTTTTCCCGGCAACATTTGATGAAGAGGCTGTCTATTCTCATCATGTGTTTTTGGCGTCTTTGTCAAAAATCAGGTAGGCATAGCTGCATTAACTCATATCTGGGTCCTCTATTCTGTTCCTGGTCTTCATACCTGTTTTTGTGCCAGTTCCATGCTGTTTTTATGGCTATGGCTCTGTAGTATAGTTTGAAGTCAGGCATTGTGATACCTCCAGTGTTGCTCTTTTGGTCAGTATTGCCTTGGGTATTCACTGTCTTTTGTGCTTCCAAATGAACTTCAGGGTTGATTTTTCAACCTCTATGCTGAATGTCATTGGAATTTTTGATGGGAATTGCATTAAACATGTAGACTGCTTTTGGTAATATGGCCATTTTCATTATGTTGATTCTACCAGTCCATGAATATGGGAGATCTTTCCATCATCTGTCATCTTCTTTGATTTTTTTCTTCAATGGTTTATGGTTTTCCTTGTAGGGGGTCTTTCACATTCTTTGTTAAGTTTATTCCTAAAACTCTACCAAAAAACTTCTAGACACCATGAACAGTTTCAGCAAAGTAGCAGGATAAAAAAATCAATTTATAAAAATAAATTTACAAAATCAATTGCCTTTCTATATACCAATAATGAACAGATCAAGAGAGAATACAGGAAAATAATTCCATTTATAACAGCCTCAAACATTTCTTTACTCATGACTTTTCAGGAGAGTCCAAACCTGTATCAGTAGTGCTGATAAGGTAGTCTTAGGAGCATTTTGTAGCCAAGAACTTTGACTACAGCTATTATTTCCCTGTTAGTTCTGGGAGAGAGTTGCTGGAAAAGAAGAGAAAGAGAGAATGTTAACTGGCCTATTTCTAGGTACAGCCCAATGGTGTTTAAATAATTCATATATTTAAAATAGCAAAATTTATGAGTCTTTAAATTTTAGCAACAAGCTTCATCCTTGAAACTACAGATTAAAAGCTCACCTTTAGTCACAAATACTATTGCACGTAAAATATTTCTTTTAGTGGATGCACATAATTCAAAATTAACAGAATTCCACACTCAGGGGCCTTGGAAATCAAACTGGTCAGCCTGACTTGGCTCTTAGGGGATGCCGAAGAGGAGGGAGCCTCTGTCTTTCTTTCCTGAGGCTTCTGTGTCCTCTGAACAATCTCTTGGTTAAAAAATGTAGGGTTCTTCCTGTGTACCATTACCTCTGTGAGGGAAAGTCACAGCTCACTTTTGACCATCTCAGGTACATCTGAGAAACCTTGTTAACAAGGTTTTGTGGGAGAATATATAGTTTTAAAGCAGAACAATAGGTTGGTAGGAGTTGCATAATTTTTCTGTTTGTCTCTTCTTTCCAAGAGAATTTCAAAAATGATGAGAAATATTTGCAGCGAAGTGACTAGAATATTTCCACAAATGGTTGCTTATTCTCATTTTGTCTGTTTTAAAATATAATAGTTATTGATTTTTTTGTACAATTATAGAAGTAATGTATGACCATTATATCAAATTTGGAAAATATAGAAAAATGTAAAGGAGGGAAGAAAAAAAACCATCTGTAATTGATCACACGATAATAACCACTATCATTTTTCAGGAGAGACAGAAGGAGAAGACCTAATTTCTATGCTTGCATCTTTTTCTCTTTTCTTATTTCTTTGATTAGCTTTCCTCTGGTTCCTTTGTTACCTAGGTTTACCAAGTTTTCAAGAAGGCTACTGTCTTGTATAATGTGTATATGTCCCTCATTTGTATTGCATGTCTTTACTAGGGCATATTTTAATCACAAAGATTTCACATACAAGATAAAATTGTCTAACACTTGAGCCTTGGGGGATTGATGAGTTAGATTGAGGTAGTATTTCTCAACTTTTACACAAAGGACATTTCAGGTCAGATAACTTTTTTTAATATGGGCTTCTTGTGTATTGTATAAGATGTTTATCAACATTGCCACCCTTTAGTAACTAGTTGTGATAGCCAAAACTGCCCCTAGGCAGTGAGAAGTACTTTCTTCAAAAACTAAAAATTATGAATAGTAGAATTTCTAGACTTTTAATTAGCTATGTTTTAGATCATAAAATGGCAAGGAAATAAACATTTGAATGGAATTTCTGGGAACACAAATATTAACAACCTGTGTTTCTACTTCTCTTTTTTTGCAGAGTCATGTTATGAAGACACCAAAGGTCTGAATTTGGAAGCTTTCTGTCCAGAGTTAAGTAGTAGAGTTAAGTAGAGCAAACAACCCCAGGTATTCTAATCAGAAAAGGAATTAATACAGGGAACTGGGAACTCACAGGACCATTGAATATACTGTGCAGGACAGACAAGGTTAGGGAGGGTGCTGTTGGCTTTCTGGATATCTGGAAGGTAGGATTCATGGAGAAGCTTTCTAGGAGATCAGGAATGCTGCAGGAATCCCAGGAGATTTGCTGCTGCTGATCTCAACAGTTTGTAGCAGCAATGTGAGTCATTGTCAGAGGAAACCTGGAAGATGTTGGCACATCCACTTATTTTGCCATCTGCTGACACCTGTGAGTCTGTCTGTAGCTACAAAATAATAGCTGCTCCTTCTCTTCTGTCTTCAGATTTCAAATGAATGCCTCTCACTAGCTGTATCTATCTAAAGACCTGCTGGCAAGGGTGTCTTGGAAATGAAGTTTCCAGGCTTTTAGCCTGTCAGTACCAGAAATCACTGAGTACAGGCATATGGTTGAGACAATTAAGAAGATACTATGATACTGCAAGGGATATACTAAAGTGTCCTTTTTTAGCATTAAATTTTGGAGGGGACATAGCATACTCCAGTGATGTTATATTGATAAAAAACCCTTAAGATTCTTTGATTTAATGGATTGCCATGTCTTATACAGTATAAAGGACTACAGGGGCTACAGCCATGGGATGCAGGGCAGTGTGGAATTTTCTGGTGCTAATGCATAAACAAACCTGTTCTTGCATTAAAAACATGAAAATTAGGATGACACTGCATATCTAACTTCATATATTGTTTGTTTGTTTGATATCTCACAGGGTTCCTCCCTAATATCCATCACTTCCAATGTTCAAGTATTACTTGAATCATGAAGAATAAGCTTAATAAACATCAAAATATATTACTGAAAACCCCAAAGCATGATATCCATTTTGTTATATGTATTTCAAAAAGTAAAGGCTTTACATTACTTAGTCATGTGAATTTAATTAACACTTGTGCGTAAATCTTTGTTCCTGACTTTAGTTAATTCCTTAGGACAGGTTTCTAGAAGGGAGTTACTCATCCAAAACTGTGAAGTAATAGCTTTACCAAATGTTTGCAGTGATTAATTACCACGAGGGGCACGGTGACACTTCCCACCTTTTGCCACTTTGTGAACACTGAGATCAAACTGTTTATGTTAAAACAAAACAGACAAAAAACAGTTTTGCCATTTTCATAGGCTGATATTTTGTTGTTGTTGTTGTGTTCATTTCTTTGGTTTTATTAGTGAGGTTGAACTATGTGATTTTATTTAGGTCCTGCCCATGTCTTCAAAAATACTTTCCATTGTATGGGTAATATAAACTTAAGGTACAAAATTCAAAATAAGCAAAATGACATAGGGTAAAACAACAAGAAGTCTTTCTATCCTTCTGCTCTAGTCACTCAGTTACCTCCAACAGGTAAAACAGTTGCCTATTTTAATGTATGTTGCATATATATGTAAGCTAAAAATATATATGTATTCACATATAGACACAGAAAAAAAAATATATTTTACCAAATGATAGAATATTATGCATGTCATTCTGAAAGTTTCTTTTAAAATCAATGTAATTTATAGAACTTTCCATATATTAGCACATAAAATATTTTTAATGTTTTATTATTCTGTTTATGCATGTGCTATGATTTATTTAAGCATTGTTCTGTTGATGCAGTCATCAATAACTTTGTATCTGCTAATTTTACAGACACACATTCTTATCTCTATGATACATTCCTAAAAATAGAAGTGCTTAAGCATAGGTGCGTAGTATGGTCCTGGAATATCCCCCAAAAGTCCATATGTTAAAGCTTGGTCCCAAGCTTGCCACTGGTGAGGGGAGTCTTTAAGATTTGGAGACCAGTGGAAGACCTTCAGGTCACTGGGGGTGGGTGTACCCTTGAAGGTGATTGTGGGATCCAGCTTTCTTCCCTCTTTCCACTTCTTAACCACAAAATGAGCAGTTTTACTGCATGATGTGCCACCACAGGCCCAAAGCAATGTGGTCAATTGACCATGGACTGAAGCCTTCCAAACTGTGAGCCCTGAAGGCATTATGGTACACACCTAAAATACCAGCACTTGGGACATGGAGGCAGGAGGATCACAAGTTCCAGGTCACCTTGGCTCTGGGTAAGACCTGTCTCAACAAAACAAAACAAAACAAAACAAACACATGAAAAGCCCGGTGAGCAAATTAAATACTTTCTCTTTATAAATTGATTGGTCTCATTTATTTGTTGTACTGATGAAAAGCTGGCTACCCCAATAGGTTATATATATTTTACATTTTGATAGATATATGCATAGTTATATTTAGTTTAACTGTGAACTCACTTGCTGTTGTTATTGAAAGAAAAAAAATACTACTTACTTTTCCCTTGATTCATGCAGGGATGTTAATCTAATAATTCATTCTAATTACAATGGCCGTGATGGTTAATTTTATGTGTTAACTTGACCGGGCCACGGTGTGCCTAAATTAAACATTATTTCTGGTGTGTTTTGGATGAGATTAGCATTCAAATAAGTGGACTCAGTAATCCAGGTTTTTTCCCTCTTACCCCCACACAAATTAGGTGGGTATCATCCAATCTATTGAGGGTTAGAATAGAATGAAAAGCAGAGCAAAGAGAAATTCACCTTCCTTTTCTTGCCTCATTATTGTGCTTGCATATTTCATTTCATCTTTTCCTGTCCTTCTGATGAGAATTTACACCATTGGCTAATACCTTGTTCGTATCCTACCACTGATTTTTCTCTAGTTTGCAGACTTCAAGGGGTGGGATTTCTTAGCTCTATAATCATGTGAATTAATTCCCCATAATAATCCTCTTCATATACATCACCTAGTAGTTCTGTTTCTCTGGAGAACTCTGACCAATACTAATGCTAATAATGCTAGTTATCTGCTAAGAACTGTTCTAAGAACTTTACATATAGAAAACTGTTACCACAACCATATGCATTATTATGATTAGTACTATGTCCATCTGAAGAAACCGAGGAATAAAATTTCAAATAATGTTTTAAGGCCATAAAGGGCAGTGAGGGATGCTAGAACCTGACTCCAGGCTGTGAAGCTTCAGAAGAGCCTAAGCAGTCTAGCACCCTGCTACACCGCCAGGTAGCTGCAGATGTTTCCCATTAGCATAGATATATGTTAATTTGGTATTTAAGGCAATGACCCTGAGATGTGTGTGACCCAGTGAGAGATCTCAGGCTAATTTTTAGTAGACCCAAAAGTGCTTTTTTTTTTTTTTAAACAAATTGTGACCTTGTCCTTTTACCATAATATTTTAATTTCTTTAAGGTTTTCAAGCAGACAACCACATAATCTTGTCATCTATGAGGATTGTTCATTTTACCTCCCTTTTGATATTATTCCTTGTTTATTTTTCCTAGTTTAGCGTATTGGCTTAGACTTCCATGATACTATGCTTTAATTTTGATTTTCTATCCTTTAGGGCTTAGTGGGAGTGAATGCTGACAGCAGTCCATAGTGGGTATGGTGTTGGTCTATATTTCCAAACAGAGATTCATGACCCTATTGTAAGGTTCTTATTCTCTTCATTATTTACTGAGAGTTCTTTTTTTAAAAAATTTTTATTGTTTTATTATTCATATGTGCATACAATGCTTGGGTCATTTCTCCCCCCTGCCCCCACCCCCTCCCTTACCACCCATTCTGTCCCCTCCCTCTCCCCCGACAATCTCTCAATACCTGGCAGAAACTATTTTGCCCTTATCTCTAATTTTGTTGAAGAGAGAGTATAAGCAATAATAGGAAGGAACAAGGGTTTTTGGTAGTTGAGATAAGGATAGCTATACAGGAAGTTGACTCACATTAATTTCCTGTGCGTGTGTGTTACCTTCTAGGTTAATTCTTTTTGATCTAACCTTTTCTCTAGTTCCTGGTCCCCTTTTCCTATTGGCCTCAGTTGCTTTTAAGGTATCTGCTTTAGTTTCTCTGCATCGAGGGCAACAAATGCTAGCTAATTTTTTTGGTGTCTTACCTATCCTTGTATCTCCCTTGTGTGCACTCGCTTTAATCTTGTAATCAAAGTTCAACCCCCTTTTGTGTTTGCCCTTGATCGAATGTCCACATATGAGGGAGAACATACGATTTTTGGTCTTTTGGGCCAGGCTAACCTCACTCAGAATGATGTTCTCCAATTCCATCCATTTACCAGCGAATGATAACATTTTATTCTACTTCATGTCTGCATAAAATTCCATTGTGTATAGATACCACATTTTCTTAATCCATTCATCAGTAGTGGGACATCTTGGCTGTTTCCTTGGCTATTGTGAATAGTGCTGCAATAAACATGGGTGTGCAGGTGCCTCTGGAGTAACCTGTGTCACAGTCTTTTGGGTATATCCCCAAGAGTGGTATTGCCAGATCATATGGTAGATCAATGTCTAGCTTTATAAGTAGCCTCCAAATTTTTTTCCAGAGTGGTTGTACTAGTTTACATTCCCACCAGCAGTGTAAGAGGGTTCCTTTTTCCCCATATCCTCGCCAACACTTGTTGTTGGTGTTGTTGCTAATGATGGCTATTCTAACAGGGGTGAGGTGGATCTTAGTGTGGTTTTAATTTGCATTTCCTTTATTGCTAGAGATGGTGAGCATTTTTTCATGTGTTTTTTGTCCATTTGAATTTCTTCTTTTGAGTAAGTTCTGTTTAGTTCACTTGCCCATTTCTTTATTGGTTCATTAGTTTTGGAAGAATTTAGTTTTTTAAGTTCCCTATACATTCTGGTTATCAGTCCTTTGATGTGTAGTTGGCAAATATTTTCTCCCACTCTGTGGGTTTAGAGACTATTTCTTTTGATGAGCAGAAGTTTTTTAGCTTTATGAAGTCCCATTTATCTATGCTATCTCTTAGTTGCTGTGCTGCTGGGGTTTCGTTGAGAAAATTCTTACCTATACCTACTAACTCCAGAGTATTTCCTACTCTTTCCTGTATCAACTCTAGAGTTTGGGGTCTATATTAAGATCCTTGATCCATTTTGAGTTAATATTGGTATAGGGTGATATACATGGATCTAGTTTCAGTTTTTTGCAGACTGCTAACCAGTTTTCCCAGCAGTTTTTGTTGAAGAGGCTATGTTTTCTCCATTGTATATTTTTAGCGCCTTTGTCAAAGACAAGTTGGTTATAGTTGTGTGGCTTCATATCTGGGTCCTCTATTCTGTTCCACTGGTCTTCATGTCTGTTTTTGTGCCAGTACCATGCTGTTTTTATTGTTATTGCTTTGTAATATAGTTTGAAGTCAGGTATCGTGATACCTCCAGCATTGTTCTTTTGACTGAGTGTTGCCTTGGCTATTCGTGTTCTCTTGTGTTTCCATATAAATTTAACAGTAGATTTTTCAATCTCTTTAATGAATGTCATTGGAATTTTAATGGGAATTGCATTAAACATGTAGATTACTTTTGGGAGTATCGACATTTTTGCTATGTTGATTCTACCAATCCATGAGCATGGGAGATCTCTTTACTTTCTATAGTCTTCCTCAATCTCTTTCTTCAGAAGTGTATAGTTTTCCTTGTAGGGGTCATTCACATCTTTTGTTAGGTTTACACTTAGGTATTTGATTTTTTTTGAGGCTATTGTAAATGGAATTGTTTTCATATATTCTTTTTCAGTTTGTTCATTATTAGTGTATAGAAATGCTAATGATTTTTCTATGTTGATTTTATATTCTGCTACCTTGCTGTAGCTATTGATGGTGTCTAAGAGCTTCTGAGTTGAGTTTTTTGGGTCTTTAAGGTATAGGATCATGTCATCTGCAAATAGGGATATTTTGACAGTTTCTTTATCTATTTGTATTCCTTTTATTCCTTCTTCTTGCCTAATTGCTCTGGCTAGGAATTCCAGTACTATGTTGAATAGGAGTGGAGATAGTGGGCATCCTTGTCTAGTTCCTGATTTTAGAGGGAATGGTTTCAGTTTTTCTCCATTAAGTATAATGCTGCCTGTAGGTTTGTCATATATAGCTTTTATAATGTTGAGGTACTTTTCTTCTATTCCTAGTTTTCTTAGAGCTTTTATCATGAAATGGTGTTGGATCTTATCAAAGGCTTTTTCTGCATCTATTGAGAAGATCAAGTGGTTTTTGTCTTGGTTATGTTAATGTGGTTTATTATGTTTACAGATTTTTGTATGTTGAACCACCTCTGCATTCCTGGGATGAAACCTACTTGGTTGTGATGAATAACATTATTTTGATGTGCTGTTGAATTCGGTTTGCCATTATTTTGTTGAGGGTTTTTGCATCAATGTTCATTAAGGAGATTGGCCTATAGTTCTCCTTTTTGGAGGTGTCTTTGCCTGGTTTTGGGATAAGTGTAATACTGGCTTCATGAAATGTGTTAGGCAGTTTTCTTTCCCTTTCTATTTCATGGAACAGTTAAGGGGGGTTGATATCAGTTCTTCTTTAAAGGTCTGATAGAATTCAGCAGAGAATTCATCAGGTACTGGACTTTTCTTTTTCGGGAGACTCTTGATTGCTGCTTCAATTTCATTTTGTGTTATAGCTGTATTCAGGTGATTAATTTCCTCTTCATTCAGTTTTGGATGATCATATGTATCTAGAAATCTGTCCATTTCTTTAAGATCTTCAAATTTATTTGAATATAGGTTCTTGAAGTAGTCTTTGATGAATACCTGGACTTCCATGGTGTTTGTTGTTATCTCCCCTTTTGCATTCCTGATTCTACTAATTTGGGTTTTTTCTCTCCTCATTTTAGTCAGGTTTGCCAGGGGTCTGTCGATCTTGTTTATTTTTTCAAAGAACCAACTTTTTGTTTCATTAATTCTTTGTATGGTTTTATTGGTTTCTATTTCATTGACTTCAGCTCTTATTTTTATTGTTTCTCTCCTTCTATTTGTTTTGGGATTTGCTTGTTCTTGTTTTTCTAGGAGTTTGAGATGTATCATTAGGTCATTGATTTGGGATCTTTCAGTCTTTCTAATATATGCACTCATGGCTATAAACTTTCCTTTCAGGACTGCCTTTGCTGTGTCCCATAGGTTCTGGTAGGTTGTGTTTTCATTTTCATTAACTTCCAGGAACTTTTTAATTTCCTCTTTTATTTCATCAATGACCCATTGTTCATTAAGTAATGAGTTATTCAGTTTCCAGCTGTTTGCATGTTTTTTGTCTTTACTTTTGTTGTTGAGTTCTAGTTTTACTACATTGTGATCAGATAGTATGCACGGTATAATTTCTATTTTCTTATATTTGTGGAGGCTTGCTTTGTGCCCTAGGATATGATCTATTTTGGAGAAGGTTCCATGGGCTGCTGAGAATAATGTATATTGTGTAGAAGTTGGATGAAATATTCTGTAGACATCAAGTAGGTCCATTTGCTCTATTGTATATTTTAGATCTTAGATTTCTTTATTGATTTTTTTGTTTGGATGACCTATCGATTGATGAGAATGGGCTGTTAAAGTCTCCCACAACCACTGTGTTGGCGTTTATAGATGCTTTTAGGTCTTTCAGGGTATGTTTGATGAAATTGGGTGCGTTGACATTGGGTGCATATAGGTTGATAATTGTTATTTCCTTTTGGTCTGTTTCCCCTTTTATTAGTATGGAATGTCCTTCTTTATCTCATTTGATCAATGTAGGTTTGAAGTCTACTTTGTCAGAGACAAGTATTGCTACTCCTGCCTGTTTTCGGGGGCCATTGGCTTGGTAAATCTTCTTCCAGCCTTTCATCCTAAGCCTATGCTTATTTCTGTCAGTGAGATGGGTCTCCTGCAAGCCACAAATTGTTGGATCTTCCTTTTTAATCCATTTCATCAAACAGTCCGTTAACATTAAGTGTTAGTACTGATAAGTATGTGGTGATTCCTGTCATTTAGTTGTCTTAGTTGTTTGATGGTTTGATTGTGTGTACCTAAGTTGAGGTTACTCTCTACTTTCTTGCTTTTTCTTTTCCTGTAGTTTGGTACTGCCTGTCCTTTCATGGTTATGTTGGGTTTCACTTTCTGTGTGCAGCATCTGTCAAAGAATCTTTTGTAGTGGTGACTTTGTGGTCACATATAGTTTTAGTTTCTGCTTATCATGGAAGACTTTTATTGCTCCATCTATTTTGAATGATAGTTTTTTTGGGTAGAGTATCCTGGGTTTGAAGTTATTTTCATTCAGTGCCCAGGAGATCTCACCCCACACTCTTCTTGCTTTTAATGTTTCTGTTGAGAGGTCTGCTGTGATTTTGATGGGTTTACCTTTGTGTTACTTGTTTTTTCTCTCTTACAGCCTTCAATATTCTTTCCCTAATTTCTGAACTTGTTGTTTTAATGATGATATGTTGTGGGGTAGTTCTATTTTGATCTGGTCTATTTGGTGTTCTGGAGTCCTCTTGCATCTGTATCAGAGTAGCTTTCTCTATATTTGGGAAATTTTCTGTCTTTTTTTGCTGAATATATTACACATTCCCTTTGCTTTCACCTCTTCTTCTTTGATGCCCATGATTCTCAAATTTGGTCTTTTGATGGAGTTGGTGAGTTCTTGCATTTTCTTTTCACAAGTCTTGTGTTTTTTAATTAATAATTCTTCAGTTTTTCCTTTAATTACCATTTCATTTTCAAGTTCTGAGATTCGGTCTTCTGTTTGTTTTATTCTGCTGGATTGGCCTTCTGTTTTGTTTTTCAATTGTGTTTTGTTCTTTTTTCTGAGGTTTTCCATATTCTGGGTCGTTTCCTCTTTAATGTTGTCTATTTTTGTCCTGAGTTCATTTATCTCTTTATTAATTGTGTTCTTTGTTTCACTTTGGTATTCATATAGTGCTTCTATGGTTTCTTTTATTTCTTCTTGTGCTTTTTCTAATTCTCTATTTTTGTTGTCTTGGAATTTCTTGACTGTCTCCTGTATATTTTGGTTGACCCTATCCAGTATCATCTCTAAAAAATTCTCATTGAATACCTGTAGTATGTCTTCTTTTATATTATTCTTTTGGGTTTCATTGGGTTCTTTGGCATAGTTTATCTTCATTTTGTTGGAGTCTGGTTCTGAGTATCTGTTTTCTTCATTTCCCTCTGGTTCCTGTACTATTTTTTTGTTGTGGGGAAACTGGTTTCCCTGTTTTTTCTGTCTTCCCATCATTGCCCTTGGTGTTGTTATTGTCCCTGTACTGTGTGTAATTAAGTATTTTCTGGCTGTAATAATAGCACTAGTGATATTTAGAATGGAAGGGTGAGAGGGTATGGAAAGCAAAGAAGTTAAAGGAAAAGGGAAAAACAAATAATCAAGTAGAAGAAAAATTAAAACAAAGAAACAAAGAAAAAAATTTCAATGATATAAACAGGGAGAGACAGTGTACTAATCAACTCTAAGCTGTACGGCATTAGAGAGACAGAGAGAGGATTGAAAATAAAAAAATATGAAGAATAAAGGTAAGAATAAAAATAAAAAATAAATAAATGAAAGAAAAAATGTATATATACATATAAAATATATAAAATTTAAAAAAATAATAAATTAAAAAAAACAAAAAACAAAAACCTCCAAGTTCAAATGCAATGAAGTTTCAGTCTTAATAATTTTGGTGTTCGTCCCTCAGCCTCCAATCCTGGAGATGGTGCCTCAGATGTTGTTCTGTAGTTGTGTCGTCATAGGGGTAACATAAAATAGAACAAAACCGCACAAAACAAGAAGAAAAAAACCCACAAAGTGTCCCAAGTTCAAATGCAATACAGTTTCAGTAAGTTTTTCAGCATGCAGGTGTAGCTTGGTTGTTTTCTCATCAAAGGTAGGGAGAGAGGAAAATAAAGAGTCTGGAGACAGGTCTGTGAATGGCTACCTGTGGCTGTGGCTTGCTTGCCCACTGCTGTCAGCCTGCTATTGCTGGCGCCATTATTTATGCAGATCTCAGTGGTGAGCCTAGCACTCATCTGGCCCTGCAGGCTTTGTTTACTCGGAGTTCTGTGCGTGATGCCACTGCTACAAGCTTTCCCCTTTCCAAGCACACTGGGGGAGGTGACAGTGCACCCACTTTCGCTGGCCTGCATGTTTATTTACAGTTCACGTGGGAAGTGGGTTTTCCACCCTCTCCTGTGGAGTTTTCCTCCTACCGCTGCTTTTACAAGCTTTCCTGCTCCTGGTTGGTGGGCATGTGCTGCTGCTCCTGTTGGCCAGTGTTTTTGTTTACAGCTCACATGGGAGGTGGGTCTTCCACCCTCTCCTGTGGAGTTTTCCTCCTACTGCTGCTTTTACAAGCTTTCCTGCTCCTGGTTGCTGGGCTCGTGGCCCTGCTCCCACCCTCTCTGGCCAGGCCCGGCTTGTTTATTTACAGTTCCAGGAGGGATTCCCCTCCCTTCCTCTTCGGTGCTCAGGGCACCTCACCCTCCTTCTTTGTTACGTGTCTTTATTGTTCTTATTGCTTATTACTCAGTTTCTCTTTTTTCCCTGGGTTGTGGTCGGTCTGTCCAGGAGGCTATGCTGATCTGGCTCAGGGACATCTGTGGAAGTACCATGTACCACTTAGCTCACTTTGTGGTCCGCGTCTTCCCAAGCCATCTGGGGGCGGCGGCCTGGGGGCCCTCCTGGTTTCTCCATTCAACGTGAAGTGGAGATTCTCTGTGCAGGCTGGAGGTGTGGAGGGGTCAAAGTTTTGCCTCTTCTCGGTGGCCTTGCCTGCAAGGTGTGTCTCCAGCATCTCTCCAAGATTTCACTTTAGGAGGCATGCTTTCTGCTTCCTCCCTGTAGCCACCATCTTGGAAATCCTCTGTCAAAACCCTTTCAAAATTAAAATCTAATGACTGGCTCAGAGAGTTGTGGCAAGGCACCATCTTGAGATTGGGCATCCTGATTGAGTCTTACTGAGAGTTCTTAATAAAAAATTAATATCTGATCTTGTTAAATGCCTTTTGTTGGGGGGTTACATGTGAATATTCTGGCATATTCCTATATTAATTGTTTGACTATGTTTGATGATTGCACAATATTCTGGTTATCTTTTGCTATGTAATGAAATTCTTCAAAGCAGTGACTTAAAAAATAGCCACCATTTATTTTGCTCTTGAATTTGCAAATTGACCAGGCTCAAGTAGTCAGTTTTGGAGAGGGCAGAATAGAGGTGTGGAGTGGGGGTAGGTAATAGGGAATGGGTGGGGAGTATTTTCTGCAAAATTCTAAGGCAGTCAGAGTCCGACCAACCTGTCCAGGTGGAGCTGGTGACTCCAAGCTGTCCTGACAGTACTAAAAAATTTGTGAGTAGCCTTGGTAAACAGAGAAATAGTTTAATCCTCAGAGTTGCAGTAAGAACCCATGGGAAACAGCTCCACCTCCCATGGGAGCAAAAGGAGCCTCAAGGCCTGAAAAACAGAATACTTGTCCAGTGAATGAGCAGCTGGGGCTGATGCAGAGGAATCTAAGAGAGTAGCAGATTTTGACCACACAAAGCACTAAGTCACCTGTAACATCCTTGCTGTTTGATCAGGCAGACTCAGTCTTAAAAAGGATCACATTTGAAAATTCACTTTGAAGTCAGCACTGCATGCACTCCAGAAAGTCATTGTCAGGCAGCAAGACATTGTTTTTAAGAATATTTGGGCTGCAAAGAATAAGTACATAAATGAATAAATGAATAAACAAAAATTGCAGACATGGGACACTTGCCAGAGAAAACTTGTGAGAGCTGTGTCCCTACCTTCTCTCCAACATTCAAGGACAAACTCTCCAACATTCAAGTGCTCAGCTGAAGTGGCAAATCCTATGGGTTCAACTCCCAAGTTGCTGAGCTTTAAACCTTCAAGGTCTAGAGCAGTATCACTCATCTATCTATCTCTATCTATCTATCTATCATCTATCTATCTATCTTCTATCAATCAATCATCTATCTATGTATCTATCTATCTTTGTGTCTATCTATGTGTTTATGTATCATGTATGTATGTATGTATGTATCTATCCATCTATCTATCTGCCTGTCTGTCTGTCTATATCATCTATTAGATATCTTCTAACACTAGCAGGTGGAATGTAAATCCTTACTATTATCTTTATCCCCAGTTCCATGAATAGCCACCCAATCACTCCAAGTCTCTTCTCTAAATGTTTCTCATTCTGCCCACAGCATCTCATCAACCTCATTGCTCTGCAGATGCCAGCACACCCACTGTCTCCCTGATGCAAACCTCAGCTTCCTCAGTTCATTCTGTGTAACTTTCCACACCAACCATTGTAAAGCAGTTCTTTTTTAGTAATTTCCTCCTTATTTTGATTTTCAAATCTAAACTCCTCTGCCCAACATTCAAGACTTTACCTCATCTTTTACTATAAAATACACACACATTATAGATACATGCACATATGCACACATACATGTAGACTTACTTACAGATATTTTCTTTACATTTTACATAAATTATAACTTACCATACATCTTAGGGAATATTTCCCCCTTAATTTTCCATGTTTTTCTATGTTGAACTAGTTCATTCTTTTTAACAGTGCCTTTTTCATGTACAGATTCCTGGTATTCCTGGTTTTGTTCAAGACATCTGTGTTTAAGATAGGATGGACCAGCTCCGTGCTCCAAGAGGGTGAATTTCTGTTTGTCTATACTAGTAATTTTGCTCTCATTCTCCTAATGGAATCTTGCATACCTGTTCCTGGGTGAGTGAGCCCAATAGAGGAAGGCATAGAGGGTTATGGGGCAAAAGATGACATTCACTTATGGTAAGTTACTACCAGCAGTAACTGACATAGGAAGGAAGAATAATTCCAACAAGTGACAGTTATGTATGACTTCTGGGAAAGATTCCTTTGTTCTTAAAAAGCAGTGCCAGGAAGATATGGCTTCCATTGTCTGTCCTGCGACTTTGCTGTACCTGGGTATGATGCTTACAGGAGCTGAAGCTGCCTATGGTGATGAGGAGGTTTCATGGGGACCAAGCCAAGGTATGAGGGAGGCAAAATCTGTGTTCCTGAAGAACAGAGTCTGGGCTACCCACTGTGTTGACCGTTGTTTGTGAGAATATGCTTCCTTAGCTCTGAGGTGGCAGTGGGTTGCCACGGGTGGCTGAGCATCTCCAGCTGGATACAGCTCCTTTACTATAGTTTTGTTTTATCTGTACAAAGGTCTCTCTCCAGCCTGGGCTCTTTAATGGTCATGGCTTGGTGTCACTGACACTGAGTGTGGGGGTTCTTTGAGATCCCTTGCTACATACTTTTGCCCATTTCTGTACTATCATGGGATTTCAGTGCTAGGTTGAGAGGAGTGACATCATGGACAAGCTAATAGGATTTTAGCTCAAATTTCTTTTCATCTCTCCCTCCTTCTAAACAGACCCATACTTGCCCTTTATTCCATAAATCAGGCCCTATGCCTCTGAGAAGCCTTCCTTCCCATCTCCAGATACAATTTAACCTCTCTTTGTCTATATCATTTTTTTAAATTTAACAATACTTTGCTTTTTGGATGTATAATGTTATTTATTGGGCCAAACACATAATAATCTCTTTTTACATATGCATCTCATTTAATCTCTATGACAACCAATTCAGATGGTGTTATTATTGACATTCTATAATTGGAGAAATTGAAGCCTAGAAAGGTTAAGTGAATTTCCCCAAAGCACAAAATTAGTACCTGGTAGAGGTGGTATTTGAGACTAAGTCTCTTATATGCCAAGGCTTTACTCTTAAGCTGCTATTTATGATATCAAGCAGGTACACATGTGTGTCTCTCATGAGCTTCTGGAAGGTGAGGACTGCATCTTATCTGTTCTATTCACAGCTCTTGGAACACAGGAGACATGTAGAGTGAAAATGTGAAACTCAGAAAGGTTATTAGGAAGTGCTTTGGGATTAAAAGAATCTTTTAAGTGTATTTTCTCAGATTCTTCATTTTGTATATTTGACATCCAGTCATCATAGAGACAATTATACTAACTATGTTTTCTTATTTTCTATATTCTTGGTGCTGTGGCCTTACAGACTCAGGGACAGACTGCTTCTCCAGAGACAGTTAATTCCTAAGGTAATAGCAACTGATCTATGAGCACTCCTGTATGCAAAACAATCAATCCCTAATTTATAGCCTCTCTTATTCTTTTCTAATATACATACAAGCCAATATCTACCCTTCCCTAAATTACTCCACAGCTGGGTACCAGGCAATAAGAATACCTCTATAGCCCAAAGCCCACTGGAATTATTCCAGCAAGCTACTTCTGAATTATTTATTCTGCCCTGACTTGCCTTCTCCATGGAAACTCAATAAAAGCTCAGGCTTTTATTGCCCCTTGACCAAAGCCTAGAGCTTCCCCTAGGGCTCCCTCTCTGGGACCTGTGGGAATGATAAATTTCTTCCCTCCAGGACTTGTTCTCATTTCTTCCTGTCTACCTGTGGTTTCACTAACCTTACCATACCATATCCACCATGGATATTCTTACAACAAAAGGACAGGAAGGGAAGATAGGGAGAGAAGGGAAAGTAGGGAAGGGAAGGAAAGGTAAGAGAAGGGAAGATGGATGGACAGAAAGTGAAGTTGATCTGAGACACAGTCTCAATGAAATCCTCAAGTGACCACACAGAGAGTTCTGAAGATGGAACCAGTCTTCAGAGTAGTGCCCAGCCAGGAAGGGAGAATTAATTCTTTGTGCTACTATGTGCATCTGCCATTAGATATGGGCTTCCCTGGGAAAGGTTCATGACCTTGGCAAGGGGCCTTTCTTCTCCTGGGTAGCCTCTTTAAGAGATTGTCAAGTATGGGCATTTGAGCAGCATTCCCGACAACTCGGAGGGAAAGTCCTTCATTCCTGAGGGGTCTTGTGGTGCCTCAAGCCTCTACCCTTCTGCTATGCCACTGGTCCTCTGTACACCACCTTCCCCTGAACTTGATGTTACTTCTGATATATCAGAACTGCTTCTCATCTCTCTCAGGCAGAGATCTGGACTAGGCACAATAGGTCAGTTGTTCCTTATGCAGTACCCTGGAGGATGGAACCTCAAACAATGTATGCCCCTAAGATTTTGCATGCTTGGGTTTGTCTTTTTGACTTGGGTGTTTGTCTGCTACTGCTCTCTCCTCTTTCTGCTTTAGGGACCGCTGTGAGGCTGAACTTGAATGTTCAAGTCCTTAGAGTCTGATGGATTAGAGGAGTATCTTCCTCTCTGATTACAGCAAGTCTGCTCATGGATGCCCTCCTTTACCTTCTCCAGCCTGAAGGGCTCTCCCTCATCCTTCAGTATGGTCATGGTGACCATTGCAGATGGAGAATTGAGTAGTCAAAGCCTGGCCTCTCACTGTGAGAAGAATGTCAAGGCTGTCTGAATTCCCCAGTCAGCCTCTGTGGTGGGCCTTGGGAGGTATCATACACCAGAGAAGCAGGCTCTGGCTGTCTGACAAAAACACCTGAACTGGGAGGTGTGAGTGGAGCACAGATATTCAGAAGTTCATACTTCCCTGAATACAGTTTCTGCCATTTGTTCATAAGTTTGTGTCACTGTAAAGAAAACAAATTGAGCTTCAAATTGCTCTCATCCAGAGAAACTGTCAACCCAAGCCCCAGAAAGGAGGCCAGGAGTCACATGTTGGGGTAGGGAAAGCCAAATCCCTTTCTTATTAAACTGTGGGGTCAGCAGGGTCTGGATGGGACCCAAGTGCTAGCTTACAGTAGCAAGAAGAACACAGAAATCCAAGTCGCTCTCTCCAAGGGCATCCAGGAGTCAAGAGGCAGTCAGTTTTGACACTGTCCAAAGGCACAGAGCTGAGACACTGGAACCCAATGGGAGCCACATCAGGATGGAAGTAGGTGAACAGCAAGGAAGCTGGAATGGGACAGCATGTCCAACTCTAGTGCTTGTCCTCATCTCTTCCTGGTGATCCATCCATAGTACTGGTGGCAAAGGGGTCAGTGGTCTGCAGTAGACTGTCAGGAGGAAGGACAACATTGTCCTCTGCATTTGGAAGTAACATTCATAGTTACTACCTTACCATTCAAACAACATTAATGAACTTTCCCCTCCATGTCAGTAACTGTGCTGGTGATGCAGTCAACACTAAGACTCAGATGTCTTCAGCTCACCAACAACCCAAAAATGGGAGGGTGAACACACACACTTGTTTGTTTGAGAGAAACTGTAGAATGTTTTCATTATAGAGGTTTCAAACATCCACAGAAGTAAATAATAGAATGACCTCCATGAATTCATTGCCCATTTTTAATAGCTATCATTGTAATGCCTACACTTGTTTCCTACCCATTCTCATGCATGTCCCCTCAAGCATATGCTGTCTTCATCACATTAGTTAGTAAATCTCTAAATGATAAAAACATTAAAAAATAGCCATACTACCAATAATTAGTAATTTCTTAGTTTCATTAAGTATCCAGTGAGTGTTCTAAATCTTCTTGATTTTCCTGTAACTGTGTGTGTTTTTGAACAGTTAGGTTTTTGAATCAGGATCCAAAGTAAATAGAGTAATTTGCTACAGACTGGGTGTGTAACAGAAGTGTGGACATGAGAGTGAATGTTCATCACATTGCTATGAGGGGCTTTCTGGCTTTACCTCCAGTGGGATTCACAGAGGTTCTGAGTACTGGCTCAGGAATCCCAGCTGTGTGAATCTGAGAGTTAACATTTCCAAGATTCAGCTCCCCATCTGCTTAAGTCACAAGGTTGCTGTAAATATTAAGTGAGATAATGTACATAGCACTGAGACCAACCTTCAGTAAACACTTAATAATCTTTACATAATAATAATAATACCAATAATGATAACAGAGAAGATGGCATTTAATTTAGGTCTTTAAGTATGTAGCCTTTTACAAGATAAAAGAGGTAATGGACATTTTCAGGCAGAACAATATAGCTTTATTTCAGTATCATATGATCCAGCAATTCCACTTCTAAGTATATATATCCAAAGAAAATGAAATCAGTATGTAGAAAACCTGGTATATTGGACAAATGGTGAGAAGGCCCATGAGTGAGGTTATCAGGAGATGAGATAGGATTGGTGAGCTGTAGCCAGACCATACATCAAGAGTCTTGTGACTAGAACTAAAGAGTGAGGACTTAATCTTGTATGCTTGGTGCTATGCAGAGGTTTGTATATATGGAGGGGGAGTTGATGGCATTGAAGTTCAGTGGCAATGGTGGGACAGCCCTGGAGAAGGGAGCCTGGGCATAAAGTCATTGCAGGAGTTCTGTAAGGCTCTGAAAACTCTCTGAACCAGTCAGCAGTCTGAAGACAGAAAAGGGGCATTCCAAAGATTAAATGTTAAACTGGGTGTGTGGTTCATGCCCATAATGCCAGGTACTTGGGAGGTAGAGATTCAGTGAATGACTGTTCAAGGCCAACCTGTGGGGAAAAAAGGGAATGAGACCCCCACCTCAACAGTCTGGACATAGTTGTTCATATCTGTAATCCCAGCTATATAGAAGGGGTAGGTAGGAGGATTGTGGTCCAAGGCCTGCTGGAGAAAAAAAAATGCAAGACCTCATCTAAGAAATAAATAAAGCAAAAAAGGCTATTGGAATGGCTCAAATGGTAGAGCACCTGCCTAGCAAGCATGAGGCTCTGACTTCAAACCCCACTATGACCAAAAATAAATGAATTAAAATAAATGTTCACAGATAAGAAGAGAGGGAGAATCTAAGAACCACTCCAGAATTTCTGGCTTGGCTACCTGGTAGCCAAGTACTAATTGAGGTTTCACACACAGGCGTCTGAGCAGGTTCCAATAATGAGGACAATGAATTCTGCTTGTGATGTGTGCAATCAGAGCTGCTGCAGGACACCTGGGACGACTCTGCTTTTACTTACATAGCCTCAAATGCCTGAGGAATCACTTAGAGGGAGAATTGAGAAGGACTAAAGCTTGCACCTGTTATGTCTCCCCTGCTGCTCCAGACCCTGCTAGAAAATCTGACACCTCTTACACTGAGAAAATTCCAAGAGGGACTGATGGCCTTTTCAAAGGCCAAATCATAAATGCAATGTTGATGGCAAGTGAATAAAATCCAGACTCATTTATTTAAAAAGTTCTGCTCACCAGGGAGTGAAGTTTTGACAGAGACAAAGGAGCCTGCATTCCACCAAGCTACAACACTTAAACATCCACATTCCTTGAGCATCTGGTGACACTGATGAAGCATTCTGTCATTCTACCTCACCTTCCTATGTTGTCCCATTTTCCAGCCTCACTCAGACCAAAATGGTCTGAAATGACTCAAAATATTTTGCTTGGGGCAAGGACTGATTTGTAAAGTAAATGTTCAAATGTAAAATGATTATTTTAGGAAGGGAGGGCACTCCCTGTCATTCATTGAAGCTTGGTTGACCATTTAAGCAGGGGTATTTGTAAGTAGAATGACACCATGAATTGGTGGTGGGAATGAAGATGGATTTAATAACTCTGACAGATGCTGCTTTATCAATGCAATAGCCATTTCTCCTTCCTTGAGATAAGGCCCTTATTTTATTCAGTTGTTAGCCCACTTAGCAGGGGCCAGCAACTCTGTTTAGTCAGCGATTAACTTAAGGGTGGAAAAATGATACCTGTTGAAACTATTCCAGGAATGGGGGATAGGAGGGACTAAAAAGAAAATGATAGAGGGGGTGAATTAAAGTATGATATATTTATACATTATAATAACTTTTGTAAATGCCACAATATATCCCCCACCCAGCACAACAATAAAATAAAATAAAATAAATGACTTCCAATTCCTTGACATAACCTCCATCAGTGGTAGGACTCATGTGCTCTCTCCTTGAATCTGGAATGCTGTGACCACTTTAACTAGTGGAAGGTGAAAGCAGTGACACCAAGGGGCTTCTGGTTAGGACATAAGGACCATCAGCATTCACCTGATTCTACTGTAACATTTTTTCTCAGAACAATCCCTCTTGGTATCCTCCCATCATTCATTGAGAAAGCCTAAGTTGTGTGACAAGATTCACATAGATAGATGTGCATGCAGGTCAACACTCCCAGTGAGTTCAAGCTTTGAGTCTTCCTAGTCCAAGTGGTCCCATCCCATAGGTTGTTTATTCACTCTGTTAATTGTTTTCTTTCTTGTGTAGAAGCTTTTTCAGTTTGAGTAATCCCATTTGGTTTTGCTTTTTTTTTGTTCCTGTGCTTCTGGGTTCATATCCAAGTAATCCTTGCTCAGACAAATATCATGAAGATTTCCTACAGTGTTTTCTTCTAGTGGTCTTACAGGTTCAGTCTTACATTTCGGTCTTTAATCCATTATGAATTGATTTTGGTGTTTGGGTGAGATGGAGTAGAATTTCATTCTTCTGGAAGTGGATATTCATTCTCCTCAACACCATTTATTGAAAAGATTATCTTTTCCTTATCATCTCTTGTCACCTTTGTTGAAATTCAATGAAGCACAGGTACAAGGATTTTTTTTCTGGGCTCCTTATTTTGTTCCATTGCTCTGTATTTATTTTTATGCTTATACTAGGCTATTTTGATTACTATAGCTTTGTACTAAATTTTTGAAGTCAGGTATTGTGATGTCTCCAGCATTGTTCTTTTTGTTCAAGATTGCTTTGGCTACTTAGGGTCTTTTGTAGTTCCATATGAATTTTAGGATTGTATCTATATTTATGTGGACAATGTTATTGGAATTTTGATAGGTATGGCATTGAATCTGTAGATCATTTGGGGTATACAGACATCTAAAAATGTTAATTCTTCTCATAAACATACATGGGATATCACTTCATTTATTCCTGTATTCTTTTTCATCATTATATATATATATATATCATTTTATATGTATATTATATATTGTGGTACTGGGGCTTGAATGCAGGGACTTCACATTGAGCCCTTTTTGTGATGGGTATTTTCGAGATGGGGGTCTCACAAACTATTTGTCCAGACTGGCTTTGAACTGTGATCCTCCTGATCTCTGCCTCCTGAGAAGCCAGATTACAGGCATGAGCCACTGGCTCCCAGGCTATCATTTTATAATTCTCAGTGCACAAGTCTTTCACCTACTTGATTAAGTTTATGTTTAAGCATTTTATTTTCTTTTTTGTAGCTATTATAAGTGTGATTGTTGTCTTGACATCTTTTTCAGGTAGTTTATTGCTAGTGTATAGAAAACCTACTAATGTTGATACGTTGACTTCACATTCTGCAACTTTCTGAATTCTATACTTTAAACATGTCAATTAAATAACAATTAAGGAAAAGCAGAAGAGCTGCATGGTAGAAGAGCAGGCTTAATGAGAATTCTGGCCTCATCTGTGAGGCATGAACCCTGTTTTGACTATAGTGCATAGCTATGTGACATTCAAATCTTGTAATAATATATTCCTGGAAACCTTGGATTTTTTCCTTTATTATTTCCTTTCTTCCCCTTATCCATTTTTTCTCTTTTAAAATATTTTTCTTCTTTAAAATTTATTTTCAGTACTCACAAGGTAATATAAAATGATCAATGAATGACTATGTGGGTATCACCCAGCTTAAGTAATCAAACATTAATTTGATCAAAGAAACGTATAGCTTTTTCTTTCTCTGTTAGAGTTTTTTGTCTTCTAGACTATTTAGATTTAGTTTTATCTAGATTGTATTTTGGATGTGGTTTGTCCCCACAAAGTTTCATGTGCTGGAAGCCTGGTCCTGAATGTAACTGAAAGGTGCTGGGATCTTTAAGAGGCGGAGCCTAGTGGGAGGTGATTGAGTCCTGACTACCCTGGTGAAGGAATTAATGCTGCATTAATGATTTATTAGCTCCTTTGAGAGCGGGTTCTTATAAAGGAGTGAGTGAACCTGGCTCCTCCCCAGGCCCTTGTTTCTTCTCTCATATAGAATCTTATTTTTTTTCCAAAGGATCATACTTTATTGGATTGTTTAATATCTACCATGTCATAAGCCAATTTGTGGCCCGACTGCCCTTGATGTATGCAGCACACACAATTTGCACCTCAATTCTGGAGTGATAACACCTAAACAACTCTACACCTTGTTCTATGAGACAAATCCATTGACTGCTGGCTTGGATGGCAGGACAATGTTACATTATAGACCTATAAAACACAGCTTATGGGTCAGAACCAATCTCTGGATCACAGGGATTGGGTGACACTAGCCACCCAATAGTAATAACTATGGCTTTGGTTATTTTCAGCCTTCTTATTCATAATTCCCCATGATCAATCAAACTTTTAATTTGACATTTAGGAAACTTCACTCTCAGGACACATCCTACCTATCAAACCTTATGTTTTATCTCACACAGAATCTTGCACATGATCCTGCTATGAGGCTTTTACCAGAAGCTTACCTTCATTCCATGCTCTTGGGCCTCCAAAATCATGAGCCAGAACAAACTGCTTTTCTTTATAAATCACCAAGTTTAGGTATTTTGCTATAGCAACACAAATGTACTAATACCCTTTTCAAATTTTAGTCTACTTGATGTGTTTCTGAGAAATATTCTCTTACCAAAGCATCATTTCAGAATTTGAATTCAGGGCTCTAGAAAAGCAAATCTGATCGATTGGATTTTTTTTTATACCCAGTCATTTAGTTCCTGTAGTCTGATTTCTCTTTCTAGGGTTACTGTGAATGAAAGGCAGAAAAACAATTTAACCAACACTGCTCAGGACTCCATGACTTAATTAGAACTTTGAATCACTCAAAAAACACCTCAGGTTCCTTTTCCATATCCATGAAAATTATAGGACTGTAAAGTGCTAGGTGGTACCGCATGTTTGGAAATTCTACACCACCTTTCCCAGGAACTATCCAGAGCATCCCCTAGTTTTTTGAGTGGGTAGGTAAATAGCCAACATAAATCTAGTGGAACAGATTCATACACACATGGATAGCCATTGTGGTTAGTCATGCCTTGCATTAACTTCGTGTAATCCCTAAAAATGTTGCTTAAGAGATGTCAATGTTCTGCTGAAATTCTTCTCCAAAATCACTTAGGAAACTCAGAGTTAAGAGGTCTGTTATCCCCAGTGTTCATGTACAGAGAACAAAGTCACGGGCAGCAATGTGCTTGCCAGCTATGAGCCCTCAGGAGAATAGCCCTATGTATTTCTTGTTTGCTGACAGATGGTTCTGCCACTGCTGATGGGTTCACAGCTTTGTGCTTTGTGGATTATCGTTACACACTTCACTTTTGTGTGTCTTGCTTCTGTTCTTGTAGTTGTGTCTTGTATTTCTGTGGGCTGACACCTTGCTGGCTGTTTATAAGTTTCTGCTAGCACCAATCTTGGCTTCTTCTCCTGGAGTGAATATAAGATCCTCCCCACAAACACTCCCATTCCTAGGCTTAAATGTGACTACAACTCATTGTCAAGAGAAAGAAGCAATGCCTCTGGATGTTGCACTTGGAGTTTAGAACAATGCTACAGTAATGGAGGGGGATGAGTCTCCCCTTTTTGCCATCCTTGGGGCTCAGGAGTCCCAGTAGGACAAATCCACCTGTTCCTTGGGGAACCTGGGATCTGCCCCATAGACCACCCCATCTGAGAGTCCTTCCTCTCTTTTTGACCATGTAGTGAGACTCCCTGAGCCAGCACAGTGCTTCTTTCTGAAGCTTCAGATGAGTGGCTTTTCTTAAAACTATGTCTGTATTTTCCTGAGGCTCTACCGATTGTGTAGTGCTGAAGTCTAAAAGCTTTTTGAGTACCAGTTCTGAGCATTTAGCTTTTCTTTCTGTCCTTTGTAAACAGCAATGGAAGCGGAAGTGTACTTTAAGGACAAAGCAGCAAGAAATCCTTTGAGATTTGAGACCCTTTCAAGTGCCATCCACGTGAGTTAAGAGTCATCATGTGCCCCTGTGGCTCTAATAGCCCAGGGCTTCATGCTGCTCACACTCCTGTCTCATCAGGTGCTGCCCACGGCCCAAATATGTCCTTACCCTCCTCAGTGGGCACTCTCGTAGGGGCTTAGGAGACAACATGCAACCATCACCCTTCTGTCTCTGGACCCAACTTGAGCAGCCTGTGTTAGGTACTTTTCTGCATTATAAGGCCTGTGGGGGAAGAACTTATTTACTTGTTCACTACTGTAGCACATCTCATAGCACACAATTTTGACCAGTAATAATAAGTGCCTTTCATCTATAGCAAGTCTCTTATGGTCTGATTCGCAATTCCCATACATGGGAATTTTGTATTGTTAGGAAGATCTATTGTTATTATTGGTTGAGCTCCCACTTCAGATTTGGAAAACTGCAAATTTCTAAAACCACCAGAAATGACAGTTAAATCACTGTGGTTGAGAGTGGAGTCCATTTGAATTGGAAATGTGAGGTTTACTTTAGTGCCTAGTATCAAAACTGCTGCTACCACTATGTTGGCAGGAAACCAAGTGGAAGGTAGGCCTAGCTAGGACCGGTAGAACCTGAGTGAAGCCTGGGAATAGTATTTTTTAGTGGTGAACCCTGGGGCAAGCAGTGCACTTCTAGGGATAGTGGTGCCCTCACAATTCCTCTGGTTGTGGCTTTGGCCAAGACAGTTGTGTACCTCAGATATGGTGAGCCTTTAAAGATAGGCTTTTTTTTGTAGAAAGTGGCACTGAGAATTAGTGTGTGTGGGGGGGGGTGGGGGGAGACTGAATTTTTGAGAAGTTATCTAATAATTGGATTCAAAGGCTCAAGGCTGATGGTGGAGTGGAGGCAGTTGGGGAAGACATAGCTTTGTGCTATTGAAGACTCACTGCTGTAGGAGATAAGGGAAGGGAATGTCTGAAGCTGGGGAAAGTGAGCAGATCAGGAATGTGCTTTGAACCAAGGCCCTGCTATGGGTTTATTAATTTGCTTCTACAAAAGAGCACAGTCTAGCAAAATATAACTGAGAAGAAGACCAATGGAGGGATGGAAATGAAGGTGCTTGTATGTTGACTAAGCCTCATGATTAGGCTCAGGGGGAGATAATAGTAGAAGGCCAAATAGGAAGGAAGAAAGAAGCAGGAGGAGGTGATTTTGTACTGTCTAAAGCTGCCTAGTGTTCTCAGCTGACTAAGATTAAAGTTTCTCCTCCTGTAGAGATTATGTTCTTGTGGAGAATTCAGTATATAAAGCCCACTTCTATTCACTAGAAATGTCTGAGACCCATCTCTGTTCCAGTCAACAGTCTTAGGGTATCCAACTACACTCTCCGCATCTCTAGTCCCATGATGCACTCCCTATTTGTCCAATTAGAGTTCACTGCACCACAAAGCAGCTCATTTATTACAACTCAGGTAGCCAGTAGATCTTAGTGGTATCCCAACCCCTCAGCAGCATAGATCTATATGGGAAGGAAGAGGCTGATGTGATGATGTTGGTTGAATATATGGAAAGCTGAAATGAAGCGAGCTGCTGGGAAGGATGAGGCTGGCTCAGAGTTCTGGGGCTGGGAGTTGAGTTGTTTTTCTGCAGGCAGCTCCTTCTATGTTGGTGAATGACCATAGAGCAGCAGAACCATGTTGGGTAGTCAGAAAAGTTTGTCCACTACGTTGCAGTTCTTCTGCCTCTCCATTTCCATTAGTCTTGGGTTCCAGTCTCTCTGTGATGATAGGAGAGTCTTTACTGTAGGTAGAGAAGAAGCTGGGAAGAATATACCACCCTCAAATGTCCATTCTTCGGCAGCTCTGGAGAATGAGTCTGAACCATTGAGAGAAAACAGAGAAACCCAAACAGCATAGAAGAATTTGCTGACTTCTAGATGCTCATTCAATTTGGTTGACACATGCTTATTGAACATATGGCCCTGGTCTGTGGTCTCTGAACTGGGGAACAGCCTGGGGTTTGAACAAGTGAATGGGAACTCTGGGTTATGACATATCGATATGTAAAGGTTAAGTGCTAATAACAGAAACAGGGTGTAGATGCCACCTTACTGGGACAGACATTAGGACTGTGGATGGAAGTTTAAGAGACACCTGGTGGTGGAGTGAAGAAGGCAGGCAGATTCCATGGGGAGAGAGTAGAAGAGGCTTTCAGAGGCAGTATCAGAAATTTTACTGGAGAAGGCTCAGCTGCAGGGCTTGGCAAAGCATTCTTGAGACAGCAAGGCTGTTCTGTGTACAATGGATGCAAAAAGGAGAGGAGCTAGGACAGGAGAGCTGGGGTTGGAAGGATGACAGAGGCTTGTATGCATTCCATGTTTAGTAGTTGTGAGTTTCCTCCTGTCTGTTCTGTTGGGAGTGAGTGTCCACATCTGGAAATGAGGGAACTTAATGTTTACCTTGTATCTCAAACTCAAGCCCTCTTCCACTGTAACCTCTTCCTCTTACCACCCTCCATGACAATATCCATCAGACTCCAAGTTCATCCTTAAAGGCAGTGAGGTGGCTGTGGGTAGATGTGCTGGTTAGGAGTCCTGATGGTCTGGAATTCTGCCCCTGCTCTTTTAGCTACATGCAAGTAGCTTCACTGCCTCCCTTTTCTCAACTTTAAAATGGGAAAATGATCCCCTGCCCACCCCATATATATGGTTGGTGTGTGTGTGTTTGAGTGTGCTTGTTAAACCAAAGCCCCTACCCATTGTATGCATCCTTTGTGCTCCCCTAGTACAATTTGGCATAGAATCAACAACTATTTCACCTTGAACTCTGCGTTTGTGTCCTTTTAATTTTTTTTTTTTTTTTTGCTCTGTTGGCCAGGAACCTGGTAATAAAGAGAAACTCAACCCGGGAAATCATCTAGAAACTTTGAATCCATAGTGGGGAAATAATACAAATAACTAAGTGCCATATATGCAATATAAATTCATAAGGTATATTGCACATTTTAGAAATATATCACCACACTATATATTCTAAATGTCACATAATGGGCTTAGTTTTCTGATATCTCAAATATATCTTCCAGGTTGTCAAGTGTATTTTAAAAATGAGTATCTTTTTAATGGCCTGGAGTGGGTAACCTCAGCAGAATAGGAGAGAATTCATTATCTCTCCCGGTGCTAAGTGACTTGTACATCCAGAGGTAGTCAGGGAAAGTGAAAAAAGAGATGGTTCTTTTCAGTTTGTGGCTTAGGAGGGCTTAGGAAGGAAAGATGTCCTCACAGGGCACTGTATAAATGGCCTATATGGGAGATGAAAACTATGCTAAATAATGGGAGGAAGAAGAGGGGGATGGGAGTCTCTGTTGAACCAGATGAACAGCTTGGGCAGTGAGATACTGGCCAGCATGAGCTGGAGATGCTGCTTAAAATTCTAGCTCCATGGCATGTTCCAGGAGGGAAGGGAAAGGATTTGTTGTCACTGCTATAGGGCTGGGGAGGGAGAACAGGGGGAGGGAGTAAACTATATTGGGCACTGACTGCAGGACAGATACTTTATCTAGGTTATCTTATTTAATCTTCCTCAGATCCTAGGGGGTGACATTTTTTATCTCTATTTTGTTGACAAAGAAGCAGGTTCAGAGCTAAAGAATGGGCTAAAGAACTGGGCCTGGAACCCAGTTTATGAGTCCAAGTCCAAACCCACTCATACAGGATGCAAGGTTGGTCGCTTTGCATTTGCCCAAGGTGGTCCAGCTGGAGAGGTTGCCCTGAATTTTCTCCTGGAGACAGTGACTGAATGATCTTCAAGAGCTCCTGACACTACCAGTCGTTCATCACCATCACCTGAGAAAAGGTTAGATTAAAAAAAAGAATTAACCTAGAAGGTAACACCCACACACAGGAAATCAATGTGAGTCAATGCCCTGTATAGCTATCCTTATCTCAACCAGCAAAAACCCTTGTTCCTTCCTATTATTGCTTATACTCTCTCTACAACAAAATTAGAAATAAGGGCAAAATAGTTTCTGCTGGGTATTGAGGGGGTGGGGGGAGAGGGAGGGGGCGGAGTGGGTAGTAAGGGAGGGGGTGGGGGCAGGGGGGAGAAATGAACCAAGCCTTGTATGCACATATGAATAATAAAAGAGAAAGAAAAAAAAAGATAAGGAGCATTTCTGATGATGATGAAAAAAAAAAAAAAAAAAAGAGCTCCTGACACTACCAGTCGTTCATCACCATCACCTGCAACAGCAAGGGAAGCTCAGCCAACCCAGGTTTCCCTCAACACATTCAGAAGAAATGTGATGGGTGAAGTTCTGTCTTGTGACTTTTTCTTTTTGGCAAACTCTATTCCCTACCAAATATACATACCTGCTAATCAGAAGACCATTGGAAAGGGTGCAGAAGACTGGGCCTGGCCAAGGCACTGCTGAAAGGATTCTGATTGAGCAGGAGGCTTCTGCCCAATCTTATCTTGATGGACAGTGATATGCCCATCTTGGCAGAGAAGCTGGTAAGTTCTGCTGACCTGAGAAGGAGCTTACTGAGCCATGCCTCTAGCCCCACGATCTTACTGGAGAGACTAGCATGGTTGGGCACAAGGCAGCATCCAAACTTCTGTCTGCAGTGGCACACTGAAGAGTCCAAGAAGGGCCATCAATTAAGTGAGATTAATGAGAGTTGAAATGCAGAGGGAGGGAGAAGGAAGAAGGAAGACCTAGGGCAGGTAAAGGAGAAGTAGATGGCTGCATTCTGAAGCCACCAAATCGAAGCTTCTGTCCTTTTTATCACTCACAGCAGGGTATTGCTGCAAAAGATTGGAACTTCTTCACATTGAGGAGAAAGGGAAGGGTACAATGGGCTTTGTCCAGCTTACGACTGCGGCCCCCTTTTGTGGAGGATCCACAGTTCTGGGTGGCTCCTTAGACGGGGAGAGCCACATCCCACCATCCTGTCTCATTGATGGCTTTCCTGTCCTGAAGCCCCCAGGAATTCACAACCGAGCCCTGACTGTTGGAAGACAGGCTTCTGAAATGATCCAGACCTGAACAAGACAAGAGTTAGGATCCACAGTCCCTTGGGACTCATTTGTGGTTCCAGCTTGTTTGCAGTCCCAGATTCTCTCAGGACTTGAGTTAGGTGAGTGGATCGCCTCTTTCTCTGAGAGGCCCCAGTCCTTCCCTGGGAAGGGTCTCTGCTCAGAACATCTGTCCCTCAGGCCTAAAGGCCCTGGACCCAACTCTTTCTCCCTATTGGATCTGGATCTGAATTTGAGAAGCTTTTGGGAAACACCTTTTATAGCTTTTGTGGCCAGCTCTGTCCTCCAGTTCTTCCTCCAACCCCTAGATCAGCTTGCAGGATAACTTTTATCCACCCGTGGGGGCCTGGCCTGCTGGTGGTTAACACTGAGGTTCATTCAGGGCAGGCAGTGCTCATGCTGCAGGCAGAAATTATTTTCAGTACCAGCTCTATACACAGTTCCTGTGCATCAATTCTTTCCTGTTGGTTTTGCTGTGCTCAGCTCTATCCTGTGATAAGACACTGCTAACCTGCCCTCGAGGGACAGAATGGAACCTTGCCTATAACGATCATAATCATTAATATCTTTAGACCAATTCTGAATGTCTAGCATAATTTTAAGCACATTTTGTCGTTTTACTTATTTAAGCCTCAAGACTGTTATTATCCCCATTTTATAGGTGAGAAAACTGCCCAAGGTCATAGCTAAGATCGGGTAAATGCAAGATTCAGACCCCAGCAGCTTTACTGCAAAGCCAGGACTTTCAAGTGCTCATTATCCTGGATGTTAGTCCTGCACTAATGCAGGCTGGGCCATGGGATAGAGCATCTAGCATTTCTGAAGCTTGGATAGAAACCTCCATGTAGAGCAGCCTTTCAAAGGTAAGGTTGTGCCCTCTAGAACACAGGCTTTGGAATGAGACACATTTGGGATCATCAGCTTTGTGGCTTTGGGCAAGTTGCTGTACTTTCAACATCAGTTCACCCATACATAAAATGGGTATCACAATTGCTACTGTCCAGGTCTGGTGTGTGAAATAATTAACACTAAGTGCAGGACCTGGAACATGCATCCTGAAAGTTCAATGACTGAGAGCTGCTGTTACTAGGAGCCCAAGGAAGATTCTTTAAGACATGGTCTTTGTAATAAGTCATTGTCCCAGGCTGTTTGGGTTTCTGCTTGAGGCAATCCTGGGAAAATGCCAATGAAATGGCTCTCTTCAGTCATAATAATTACCCAAACACTATGGTAGAGGACTCAGGAAAGATCATTACTGAGAGCTTCTTCTGTGCAGCCCCTTCCAAAAACTTCAGGTTTCATGTGGCAGCTTCTGCCTGTCCCTGGCTAGCTGGACAGCAGGCCAAGGGTCAGGGAATAAGGAGGGTGTAGCTTAGGCCTGTTCCAAAGGGCTTCCTAGTCAGTGGGAGATGCAGCACTGTGCAGTCTGAGGGAGGTTGTTCATTACATGAATGATCTCCATGCCTTTGCATAAAACCCTTCCCACATTGCTACTGGGCTAGATCTGTAGGTTTGCCTTGGCCAATGTAATGTGAGCAGAACCTTGTTTGGTAAGTGTGCCCTTCCAGGTCTCAGCATGTGATGAGGTCAAGAAGCCATGTGGGAAGACCACATGGAAAACCGAGGTTACCTGAGCACCCCAGCCACAATTGCCAGACTTGTGAATGAGGCCATCAGATACAAACCAGCCAGCAGCTGACTTTCCAGGACCAACAACGCATGGTGCTTTCCTCCTTCAAATTATAGAAGTACTGAGGTTTCCCTTACATGTCTCCAAGGGCCTTGTTGGCAGGCATGTTTTTGCATCTTCTTATCTCCTAAAATGGGAAAACAATCATTTTAATCTACAATGGAGGGCAATTTGCATACTGGTCATATCTATACAGTAGTCTGTTGTGGTAGACATGCTATTCTTTTAAGTATGTCATCTGGATAATCTCATACAAGTTCTCTACTTCTCAAGTTTAGGCTCCATCACACACAAGAGAAGTCACATCAGTGAGTATTTGTGCTTCCATATGCAGAGTAAGTTGTGTGCATTTACATATGGTTTTACATAAACAACACCAGTTTCTGCCCAGCTTTGTGACAGCTCATTTTCTGCATATGTCAAAGATAGTACTTGCAGTTGAAATGAGGTTCTCCATTCATTCCTAGGACTCTGGAGGCAGACCCATTAAGAATGCATAGCCAGACTGACATCCTTACTGAGAAGGGTGTTGCCAAGGAGCAGGGATAAATATGGCAGGTATGAAATGGGTCTAAATTGCTCTTGATGGCTCGATTCAATAATGTTGGTCTTTTCCTTACAGTGCTATATAACAATAGTCATTTTCAAAATGGGGTGCTACAGTTGTTTTTAAGAAAGAATTGACAATTTTGACCTACAGAGTAGTAATTTGCAAAATGTTCTTTCTTTAAGCCATTCACTGGGAAATGCAGGAAGCCCACAAGTACTGAACTTGAGGCAAAAACGGCTGTAACTAATGATAGCACTAAGTGCAAAGAGAAAGCATAGCTTTAGTGGTGATGTTCCCGAGTCAGAACTGAGGCCAGGGAGAGGCAGAAATGAGACCTTCATTATAGACAATTGGGCTCAGATGTCCCTGAATAAACCTTATTTTACTTCACTTTGCAGGCGCATTTTACATTGTTGGCTCTGCACTTTACAGCCGTGAAATGAGATTCTATCCAGAAAAGTAACTGTGAGACAAAGGGACAGTGGCTTCTAGAACCACTTATCAGACATTCCTGTTAAATGCTCTGACTCCATCACAGCATCTGCTAAGCATTTGGATTCTTTATGCAAATGTGTAAGGAAGAGTCCAAGGAACATCTGCTTCAAGTTGCTTGTACCTGAAAAGTGTAAGAGCAAATGCTCTTGCTCCTTACTTCTTGGCCTTGCTTATATGGGTCCCCAAGTTGTGTATCCATGTGTGCATTTTATATATACTCATCTGAGGCACCTCTCTATTTTTTTCTGTTCCTGGGTGGACATTCATTTTAGAGTTCTACCTGTATTTCTCTGCCCATGTTGTGATTGATAATCTTGACTGTCAATTTGATTGGCTTGAGAGATGGATAAGGGATTAATAAGGCTCACTTTTGAGTGTGTCTGTGAGGACAGTTCCAGAGAGGGTAGACATGTGGGATGGTAACTGACCTTGATCTTTGAGGGATTGAGACATCAGGGGCAATAGACATACACTTTCCACATGCCTTAGAATCTTCAGCTTTCACAAAAACTGAATCCTGTGGCATGCCTTGGAAGGGAGTATTGCTGGGTCCTGAGGGTTGACTTTGGCTTTAGGTGTTTGTAGCAACTTTGGTTGCAGCTGGATGGCTCCCTTCTGTTTTACAGATTCTATTTACAGGCCCATTTGTTGCTAAGAGAAAGAGGTCCCAGTAATGAACTAGGTGAAATTTCCCTTTTCCTTGAATATTCAATTATTTTATCAAAGCTATGTATAAATGGATAAGATGACCAAGTAATAGAATATGGAGCAGCATGATGGATAATGAAAAGCATTCTTACTCCCACCAGATGAAGGTCTTCAGGAGATCAGCCTAATGGGGGCCTTTAATTTGCTCATTGTCTTCTGCATCATTGAGTTTTGTAAGAGGAACTTTTGGGGAAGTCACTAGGTGTGGTGATAGGGGAGACTCAGGAGCCTGTAGTAACATGTAGCAGAGGTGTCATGTGGGGAATATGGTGGGAATCAGAAGGGATATGGTCAAGAGAATTGGTCCATTTTCTGACTTTTATTTTACCATGTCCGATATTTGGCTTTCAAGGTTAGATCAAAGCAGAACACTTCAGTGGAGGGTGATACTAAGGTTCTAATGAAAGAACTTCATCATCTTATGATCCTGCCAAATAAAATACAAACAAAAATCTGAACTAGACTCACCCAAACGTTATTAATAGAAAAATACTCAGAACTGATAGCATCAGAAGGCAAACTGGTGCTGACATCTTTCCACACACCTTCCCATTGAATTACCTTGCTTCCATCTGTACTGTCAGCTCTCTGCTGTTGCATGGCTGTCACTCTGTGCATCAGTCAGGATGAGCTGTTACTGTGGTAACAATAACGTGGAATCTCAGTGGCTTAAAACAATAACATTTATTCTCTCACACATTATATCCCACTACAGGTTGACTGGAGACTCTGCTGTGTGTTAACCTCACTCAGGCAGGATGGGTTGCTTCTTCCCCATGCTTTTCCAGACATTGGAGTCTCTGGCCTGGTTCTGTACTTCAGAGTTCCCCATGCCTTGGAATACCTTCCTTAAAATTATCTGTGTCTCTCTCTGCTATGAACAGTCAGTGCTGGTAGGATATTGTGAAGCTGGGTCTTGTTCCATGGAGGTCCCAGTTGTTGGAAAGGTGCACTTTAGAAGTTTTTAAGTCTCCATCCAGGTTTTGGGACTGACTGGGTCAAAACTGGCAAAGTTTTCTTGGTGGTGTGTATTGTGCACCACTGGGACACACATAGTCCAGTCTCAGTTTGGGGGTAATTGTCAACTGTCTATCAAAAATGCAGGCTCAAGTAGGGTCCTAGGAATCATCTTGCCTCAACTTTGCATCTATGGGATCATCTAAAACCCACAGCCACACTCAAGTTCCAATGGAGTTATCTGTCAAGTGGCTACCATAGTGCTTGTTTTGTGGTGAGCTTGGGCCACCAAAATGGCAGAAACATACTGATTTGTGGCAACTAAAACCCATGTTAGATACATGATAAATTTTGGTTTCTGAACTGCTGTCAACCCACTCCTGACTCTTACATCTGACCTGAGTGTGAATCTGTGGGTCACCATACATATCCCAACTACTTTTAGTCTATAAGCACTAAAGATAGTTAGAGATGTGGCATGGGTACTCTATACTGTGTACTTGCTAATTGTTGTCACTCTCTGTGACAAATGTTCAATAGTCCCTAGTGTGGGCTGTATCTATTTCTTGATGACTTTCAAGACTATTGCTCTGTCATGTAATGTGCTTTCCAACAGATGTCTTTTCTTTCTTTTCTTGCTGGTCAACCATGGGTGGCATTGTGCTCTCCCTGGTTTATTTATTATTTTTTTTGGTGGTACAGGAGTTTGAACTCACAGCCTCATGCTTGCTAGGCAGGTGCTCTACCACTTGAGCCACTCTGCCAGCCTTCCCTGGTTGGTCTTATCCAGATGAGGAACAAAAGCTCCTTGTACAGATGGGATGACTCTTTTCTTTCTACCCTCAGGTCTGTTGTGTACTTACCTGCTAGAGGTGTTGTATGGAAAGCAGGTGTGTTATTGATATTGATGATGATCCTAATCTAGTAATGCAGGGATTGTGGTCTAAGGACCACAATCAAAATATTGCAGGGTTGGAAGATGGGTTGTTTTACTTTTACAGTATAAAATGCCAGATTCTAAATTTATCATTGATAGAAAATGAATTATATTCTACATCTTCCTGTGTACTCTGGCTAAGAATTGAATTATGTGGTCACCATCAATGAAACACAATAATGACTTATAAAAAATTGGAAGCCTGTGTTCCTAGATGGCATGATAGATAATGTAGCATAATGCATAATTTTATAAATAGTATCTGTAAAATTGTGAGGCAAAATATCTGTTATTTCAAAACAAAATATGAGTGGCCATAGCCTTGCGAACAATAACAGTGTTGCTACCTTGCTCTGTGGCAAGTGATATGAAGTTAGGAATGGTGTATTTGATAACAAAGGGTATGTAGTGATGTTTCCTAAACCAGAAGAGGAAGAGATACTATGCAAATTGGACACAAAACAAAACAATTGCACAAGGACCTATGTACCAAGATATACCCTGAAACTGTCATTATAGCCATAATAATGAATAGCCAGCCATCTCTCCCAGAGAACTTGCTTTTAATCCTTCTTTTTCTTTTCTTTTCTTTTTTAATGGTGTTGGGGTTTTAACTCAGGGCTTTATGTTTGCTAAGCATGAGCTGTACCCTTTGAGTCATCCTCTAGCCCTAATACTTATTTCTGATCTTCCCAGTGTTCACACTCCCCAGGTGGCCACTGGTTTATTGCCTGTCATTATTAGTTTCAATTTTCTAGATTTTTTTTGGCAGAACTCAGGGTTTCATGCTTGCTAGGCAGGCACTTTTACCATTTGAGCTACTCTGTTAGCCTTAATTTTCTAGAATTTGTGTAAATGGAATCATACAGTATATACAAATGTCTGTGGACAGAGACTTTTAATTTTCTTAGGTAAATGCTTAGGAGGGGAATGGCTGCCTAATTAGTGTGTTTTATTTTCATTCAGTTTATAATACATCCAAATTTTCCTTTTGGTTTATTCTTTGACCTGTGTGTTATTTAGAAATATATTAACCTGGTTTTGAAATATTTGGTGATTTTCCAGGTATCTTTCTATTATGGACTGACAGTTTAATACCATTATAATCAGAGAATGTACTATATGTGAACTAAAGCCTTTAAAATTATTAAAACTTGTTCTATTGCCCAGAATATGATATATCTTAGTAAATATTTTGTATTTACTTGAAAAAAAGTGTTCAATCTGCTATTGTTGAGTGGACTACCTATAAATACCAATTAGGTAAAATGGTTGGTAAGTTTTGTTCAATTTACTATATCTTTACGGATTTTCTGTGTATTTGTTCTAACAATTGTATTTCCCCTGCAGTTCTACCATTGCTGTATTTATTATGAAATTCTATTATTAGATGATAAACCTTTAGGGAAATTCCATTCTCTTGATGAATTAAAATCTTATCACTATAAAATGTCTCTTTATAGCCTTGGTAATTTTCTTTGTTTTGAAATTCTGTTTTTTTTTTGAGACAGGGTCTTGCTACATAGCCCAGGCTGGCTGTGAACTTCAGATCTATCTCCTGGGTTGTCTGAAATCTTTTTGAATAGTGTTAGCATAGGATATCTTCTTTAATCTTTTCACTTTTAGCCTATTCATGTCCTTATACTTAAAGTGAATTTCATATAGGCATCCTACAGGATGCCTTTTTTTCTGTTATAATTGTTCTGTTTTATTGTTAGTTTTTATTAATCTCTAACTGTACCTAATTTATAATCTTTGTCGTAAGCGTATTTTTACAGTATAGGAAAAACATAGTATATATATGGCTCAGTATGCTCATAGAGTGTTTCCCACTGCATCCTGGGGATAAGAGAAACTGTACTCTGAGCCCAACCCCACACTCCAGCAGCCACTGATGGGGGATGGTGCTTCATTGGCCCAGAAAGTGACACAGATAAAAAACCTCATTGAGTCAACAATTATTTTTTATATCCAGAAGACTCGTGATCATCTGGATACATAGGTTCCTTCCTTTGCTGAGTTCACATATAGTACCCAGAACAAAGATTGAGGATGAAAGAGATTTGAAGTCAGGGCCAGGACTGTTAGTCTATTTACATTTTTTAAATGTTCTTTTTGGGGGCTGGGGTGTGGCTGAAGTGGTAGAATGCCTGCCGAGTGAGTGTAATACCCTGAGTTCAAACTCCAATACTACCACCACAAAAAAAAAAGTGCTTAATGCACTTAATTTACCAAACACAGGATGCCTTTTAAAACTCAACTTGGCAGTCCCTGCCTTTTCTTGGGGTGGTTAGGCTAGCTGCATACAGTATGACTAGAAATATGCTTGAGCCTCAATTTACCAATTTGCTGTTTGTTTTCAGTTGTCTCACATTTCCTTTGTTCTCCCCATTTTTTCTATTTTATTTTGGATTGAGTGCATTTTATGATACCCTTTGGCCTACTTTGTCATCTAGTTAGTTCTACCAGCATACTGGTTATTTTCACGGTTACTTTAGAATTTACTGTGTAAATCTATGATGTTTAATCTTGCTTGTTGACTTGCCTGTAAAGCTCCTTTGAGATTAGTAAAGTGGTCCTCCAAGTGTGTTATGAAGGCATTTCCAGAGAGGATTAATTAAAGAGGGAAAGGTCACCTTGAAGGTGGGCAACATGATCCCATAGGCTGGGATTTCAGATAGAATAAAAGGGAAAAAAGAGAAAGCCCAGTTAGTGCAGGCATTTCTTCTCTGTGCTTCCTGAGCCACCATGATGTGAGCTGCTCTACTCCCACATTCTCCCTGCCACGATGGACTGAACTGTGAGCCAAAATAAATCTTTCCTCCTTGAAGTTGTTTGTGTCAGATACTTATTCACAGCGCTGAAATGTTAGCACATCTGTAACCTGTTAGGTCCTTACAACACTGTGCTCCCAGTTTTTCCCTATCCTGGATACTTTCTTGTCAAACACGGTGACTCTACATATGTTAAAATATTACATTTACTTTACACAATCAGTAATCTTTCAGAGCGATTTAAAACAAAAGATTTTTCTCTCATGTTATTTCCATTTCCTTGCTCTCGTTTGTGTAGATCCAGATTTCTATCTGAAATCATACTTCTTCCACCTGAAAAATATTCTTTAACACTTGCTGTTGTGTAGTTCCGTTGATAATGGATCCTTTCAGCTTTTGTACATCTGATATGTTTTCACTTTGCTTTCATTTAAGGAATATTTTCAAAGTGGTTGTAGAATTTTGGGTTGACTTTTTTCTTTTGCTTTTTTTTTTTTTCAATACTACAAAGATGTTACTCCGTTGTTTTCTGGGTTGCTTTCTTTTCGACTAAGAAACTTACTGCCTCATTATCTTTATTTTTCTTAATGTATCTATATTTATCTGGATGCTTTAAAGCTTTTTATTTTTTTCATTGGTTTTCTGTAGTAATGTGCTTTAGTGTAGTTTTCTTCATGTTTTTTGTACTTGAAGTTCTTTGAGCCTCTTGGATCTTTAAGTTTATAATTTTATCAAATTGGAAAGTTTTTGCTTATTTATTCAAATATACTTTTCGCCTACTCTTTTGTATCCTTTCTTCAGAGATTTTAATTATATGACTATTAGTCTTTGTGAAATTGTACCACAAATTCTTAACCTGATATTCATTTTTTTCTCCTTTCGATAGAACTTTGGCTGTTTTCTATTGATATGTTTTTAAAGCCCTGATCTTTTCCTTCCCCCAGTGACTAATCTACTGTTATTCCCATCTAATGAATTTTCAGTGGGATCATTTTAGCTCATCTACAGAAGTTTTGTTTGACTTTTTTGTACTTCTGTATTTCTGCTTAATATTATAAACCATTCTTTTAGCTTGTTGAATGAAATACGATCATAATGTTCACTTTAATGTTTGGCTGCTAATTCTATCATCTGTATCATTTCTCAGTTTTTATTTTTAGATTGACTTTTCTTTTTATTTTGGGTCATGTTTTCCTGCTTCATTGCATGCCTGTAAATTTTTGATTGGACATCATGTATTAAGATTTTGTTTGTTAAATACTTGTGAATTTTCTTAAAGTTTGTTCCGAGATTCAGTTAAGTTTCCTGGAAACAGTTTGATACTTTTGGCTCTTGCTTTTAATCTTTGTTAGGTAGGACCAGGTCAGTATTTAGACTTTGGAGTGCTCTATTGATATCCTGGGAATTATAAGGTTGGTTGACTTTCAGGCTTTTGTAGGAGAACACAGTAGTTTACTAAGAAGGTAATGGTTTGAGAACTTACACAACTTAAAACACCTTTTATCTTATACCTGTATCATTTTTTCTTCATGTTTTTAAAATTTTATTTCTCCCCTTACACAGATCAAACTGGTATACCAATATCTGACTGAAATTTTTTCTGGGTGTGAATTCTACTGTGATCTGGAGAAAAATTCTCTCAGGATCTGAAGGCATTGTTCTATTGGTTTTCTAGGATCTAGTGCTGCTAGTAAAAATTCCAAATTCATGGGCTTTCTGACATTTTGTGTGTCTTTGCTATTTTTTTCAAAACCTTATAGACTCTTCTCTTTACTCTCACTTTTCTAAAATTTTATTGTGGTGAATCTATGAGTGTATCTAATCCATTCTGTTGGGTATTTAATGAGCCTCTTCAACCTTAAACTCATATCACTTAAATCATTTTGCTTAAATCATTTTGCTGATAATTATCTCCCATTTGTTTTCTTGGAAATAATATTATGTGGATGGTGGACCACCTGCACTAATAATCTCATCATTTTAGAGTAATAATGATACTGCCTATTATTCTTTCTGCTGTACTTTCTGTGATATTTTAAAACTTGTCTTCCAAACATTTTTTCCTTTGTTTCTATGATTGTATTTCAATTTCCAAGAACTCTGTTTTTTTCCCTAATTTTCTCCTTCCTCCTCTTTTTAAAAAAAATTGTGTGCCAATTATTTTTTTCTTTGATGGATGTAATTATTCTTCCTTTCTGCCAGCTGCTCTTGTGTGTTTTGTGTTTTATTCTCTATATTCCATGTTAGAGGATGTCCTCCCATGTCCAACAGTCTTGGATTGCTTGCTTAGGTATAGGATTCAAGTGACTTAAGAGATGATCACACACTGGATATCTGGATACAGGTTCTTACAGTAGGCTCCACTGTAGGATGATCAACCTGACATATTTACCAGGTGACTTCTGACTTCAGTGTCCTTAGTGTTGTCCTCTTGAGCTGGTTGTGTTCTCTAGAAAAGGCTTTTTCTCAACTCCTGCTGGAAAGGTGGGCTGGGAACCAGTGTTCTGGAGGTCAGGGAGAAAAAGTGTATCACTGTTGAGTTTGCAAGTTCTCTAATATGTGTGCTGCTCTGCCCTTACTGTGCATGCTACTTCCTACTCACAGTCTTTATTTTCCCAGAGACAAATTCTTCAGACCAACTGAGGTGAGGAAGAGGCAATTTCCCAGTGGAGTGCAATTGGGAGGGGAAGATCTGTTTATTTATTTATAAGAAGTTACTATGTGCCAGGCACAGCAATATACAATTTACAAATACTAACTTATAAGGAGGAAAGAACTGTTAATGTTCCATTTCTCAGTCACAGGAATTAAAGCACAAAGTAGTGAAGTCACCTGTCCAAGACTTCTCAGCAGTAAACAGCCAGCTGACATTTGCAAGCCAGGCAGCTGGGCTCCTTAAGGCGTCATCTTGACAATGTTGCACCGTCAGCTCTGGATCTGACAGTAACACAACTTTCAAATAATCCTCCTTTTGTTAGCCACCCCTACCATTCCATCCCACTTTCAGAGGTCACACCCAGTGCTGCCAATACCTAAGCTTTTTGAGGATTCTGTATTTTTATGTGGATTGTTTCTTGGCTTTCCCCACTGTTGGCTTAGAACTGCCAAGACAGTTACCACTCACCCATCTGCTTTTCAGCATCCAGAATTAGAGGGAAGTTGACTTCTATCCTTTTCTCCCTGTGCTTTCAAGTTTATTCTTTTAAGTGTAATCTCCTTGCTGTAGTTCAGTGAGCTTGTGGGAGAGTATGTCCATGTTCAATCTGCCATCGCTATTTTGAAGGCTTGAGATGCAAATTTATGCCATTCTGGTGAGCATACAGGTTTAGTATGATGACTAGGTTATAGATTAAAAAATGTTTTTTGCATCCCTAAATTTGTGGATAGAGCTCATCCCATTTCACATGTGAGGATGTGTACATACTTTTATGCCTTTGAGGAATTCACGTGTCTCTCTAAAATATGAATTTTGGGGATGTATGAAGGTTTCTTAAGCACAAAGTGGCAATGTCTCTCCCCATCCTTTGCACACTACAACACATGTTGAGCTACTTGATCTTGTGAAGAATATTAACTCTTATGGATTTGGTCCCCCCCTTGATAATGTCTTAATGAAGGCTTCCCAGGCTACCAGTAGCAGGAAGGCACTAGCAAACTTTATATTATAACTGAATTTTTGGAGATATAGTGTCCCCCATTTTGAATTTTCTTCCTCTTGTAAAGGTTTCATGATCATAGTTACAGGTTCTTGACAGCTCCCAGGATCCTTCTCATTCCATGGTTCAAAAGGCCAAAGTCTTAGCAGGTCAAGTGCTCAATTCAACCCCGGTTTCAGCTGTTTATTGACTATATTATGGCAGGAGAGCATCTGCATGTGGTGCACTCAGAGGTGAACTAGTTCAGTTCCGTTGTTCAGGATCTGTGGTCCAGTAGGGAAGACAACACAGATTCCATGTGCTGTATGTGTAGCTCAGGGGTAGAGCATGCATGCTTAGCATGCATGAGGCCCTCAGTTTGAGCCTTAGAACTAAAAAAGCAATAACAGCAACAAAAACCCCTAAAATAACAAAACAAAACCCCCACACATCTCAGTATCTTATTAAATCATAGGTACTTTGATAGCAATGTGAAGAAAATGTTCTGGAGGAAGCACTGGGAAGGAAGGATGAGTTTTTCCTGGAGACATGAGGGAAAGCTCTGTGTGAAAGTATCAATGTTCCAGGCTATACAAACAGTGTTAGTAAAGAGGGTGATGGTGAAGGAGAAGGAGAACAGACTGTCAAGTGGTTTGATATGTATTACCATTTTACCACATATCAGGAACATAGAGAGGATAGCGGATGGGACAGGGTTATCTAAACAGAGGGGAAAAGGTTGGCTGAGGACAGTCTAGTCACCTGGTTGAAACCATGCACTGGACTTTACAAAGTTTCCAAACTTAATTTTATCAGTGACTGACTCTGTGCTTAACCTTTCCTCAGTTTCTTTATCTCTAAAATGGGTGAATACACAAGTTCATTCAACTGACCCATGGAAATCACTTGTATAGTATATAACACATAGGACAAGGACTCAAATGTCAGCCCTAGTATTATCTGCTTGTCTTCCCATCTTTCTATACGATTATCCACTTCTCTTTGTTCTGCAAAGAACTTGGTGTACAGAAAAAGACATTGATGAGCTCTCAGAGAGCGTATGATGAGTTCAATTTCAGAAATGATGAGTTGCTATACTTGTGGGATCCTCAGTTGGTGATTTCTCACAGAGATTTAAAAAATGTGACTCTAGGTGCTCAAAGGGGAGGTCACATATGGATTTGAGATTTACAGATGAAGTCACAGGACAGTATGAGGTTAGAATGGGAGGAGAATTGAAAACGCAGGAGACTGGGGCTTTGTTACCTTAAGGAATGCCTCCATGTCAAAGTAGTAAGAGGAAAAAATGCAATGAGGGTATATTTGTCATTTTAAAGTGCTATAACAAAATACCACAGACTGGGTGCTTTAACAGGAATTAATTTTCTCACAATTTTGGAATCTGAGAGTCCAAGATCAAGATTAGTTTCTGGTGAGGACTCTTCCTGGCTTGCAGATGGCTACTTTTTCACTGTATCTTGACTGGCCTTCCCTTGGTGTGTGAGAATGAAGGCTGTTGGAGGGGAAGAGAGAGAGAGAGAGAGAGAAAAAAGAAGAAGAAGAAGAAGAAGAAGAAGAAGAAGAAGAAGAAGAAGAAGAAGAAGAAGGAGGAGGAGGAGGAGGAGGAGGAGGAGGAGGAGGAGGAGGAGGAGGAGGAGGAGGAGGAGGAGGAGGAGAAGAAGAAGAAGAAAAAGAAGAAGAAGAAGAAGAAGAAGAAGAAGAAGAAGAAGAAGAAGAAGAAGAAGAAGAAGAAGAAGAAGAGAGAAGAGCAGAGAATAGCAGAGAGAAACAAGTTCTTTGTAAGGAGACTAATCCTATATGATTGGGGCTTCACACTTAAGACCTCAGTTCACCTCAATTATCTCTTTTAAATCCCTAGCTCCAAAAATAATTGATGGAGGCTGAGAATTTAGTATATGAATTTATGTGTGTGTGTGTGTCACAATTCAATCCATAGCAGAAAATGTCTTGGAAAGATGGAAAAAAAGAGATAAAGGGTGACTTAGGGGCAAGGTGAGGGAAGAGGGGAGTTCATGGAAATGCAAAACCAATAGCATCAAGTGATTCAATAATAATTAACCCATAAATAAGAATGAAATCATGTCATTTGTAAGAAAATGGATGAAACTGTAGATCATTATGTCAAGTGAAATAAGCCAGAGTCAGAAATATAAATATTACATTTTGTCTCATTTGTGGAATCTGGAAAAAAAATCTTGAAAGTACAAGGGGGACCATTGGGGAGGAGATGGGAGGGGGCCTGATGAGAGTATTGTAGGAGTATGTAGTCTCTGATCCAATGTCCAAATTCTTTGTGCCTCACATGTAAGCATCCAGTCAGGACAAGTGGGTGCAGTAAGGGAGGCAATAGAGTTTATTAAAGACTAAGGACTTCCTCAGTAGAACTCCAGCAGCCTAGCAACTAAGAGAAAGAATGGACAAATGGGACTACATGAAATTAAAAAGCTCCTTTGCAGCAGAAGAAATACTCTCTAAATTGAAAAGCACACCCACAGAGTGGGAGAAAATATTTGCTAGCTATACATAAGACAAAGGACTGATAGTCAGAATATACAGGGAGCTAAAAAAACTAAACTCCCCAAAAATCAATGAACCAATAAAGAAATGGGCAACTGAACTAAACAGAACTTTTTCAAAGGAAGAATTCCAAATGGCCAAAAAACACATGAAAAAATGCTCACCATCTCTGGCCATAAAGGAAATGCAAATCAAAACCATACTAAGATTCCACCTCACTCCTGTTAGAATAGCTATCATCAAAAGCACCACCAACAACAAATGATGGTGAGGTTGTGGGGCAAAAGGAACCCTCATACACTGCTGGTGGGGATGCAAGCTGGTGCAACCACTCTGGAAAACATTATGGAGGCTTCTTATAAAACTAAACATAGATCTGCCATATGATCCAACAATCCCACTCCTAGATACATACCTGAAGGAATGTGACTCAGGTAATTACAAAGGCACCTGCACACCCAGGTTTATTGCAGCACTAATCACAATAGCCATGCTGTGGAAACAGCCAAGATTTCCCACTACTGATGAATGGATTAAGAAAATGTATTTATACACAAATGAATTTTATTCAGTCACAAGGAAGAATGAAATTTGTCACTCACAAGTAAATGGATGGGACCAGAGAACATAAACTTAAGTGAAGTTAGTCAGGCTCAGGAGGCCAAAAATCACATGTTCTCCCTCATATGTGGATTATAGACCTAAAAAAATGCAGTAATGTTATTGAACATGGGTCACATGCTAAAGGGAGAATGCACATGGGAGGAATAGAGAAAGGGAAGGAAACTTAAAGCTTGAATGTGGTTGATACGCTCACTGTAGAGGAGTAAATATATAATCTTAAACTGGCAGAGGCCACTATGGGAAGGAGACCAGGAAGTAGCAAAGAGGTCTGGTAGAGATGAACCAATGTGGGTTGCAATACACATGTGCATGGAAGCAACACTAGGAATCTCTCTGTATATCTATCCTTATCTCAGACTAGCAAAACTGCTATGTCTTTCTTGTTATCTCTTAAGATAACAAAGACTTAAGTTTTCTCTTCAACAAAATTGGAGAACAAGAGGGTGGAACAGGTTCTGTCCGGAAGCAGAGTGGGTGGGCAAATCATGAATACACAATGCATAAATATAAAAATGATAAAATAAAGAGAAAAAGACTAGGGAAAAAGTTACAAGTAGCCATGATGGTCCAGGTTTGAGGTGGAAACAAAGAGAACTTTCCCTTGCAAAGTGTTTTTTAAAAGGTTACTCTAGCCTGTGGGAAGAGTAAAACATGGGCAGTTCTTGATCACCAATAATCAATGAGTGGAGAGGGGTTTGGGTGGTCTCTGAGTTAGGATGGTGGTTTGAGCTAAGGCATGATTGGTATATATTTGCAACTGAAAGGAGCCTTGTCAGCTATTAATTTTTTTCAATTGAAGGCTTAGAGAAAAAGGGAGTAAAATGTTCAATCTGATATACAATATTAAGTCATATATGTTTTAAGAATCCCAGACTTTTCCTATCTTAGCCTGCCTCAAGAGTAATGGAGGGGTGAATATGACCAAATTGCGATATTCACGTTTAAGAATGTCATAATGAGGTTCATTGCAAAATGGAGATGGAGGGACATCACCTGGCATTCTTCCTCCTGGACATAACATATTGAACACCTTTTATTATAACCTGATTTCCTGCAGAACTGCTGAAAAGGTTGGTGTTGAAGGAAAAATAGTTTTGAAACTACAAACATTTCACAGAGCACATGATAAAGGCCAGTAACAAGGATCCACATGGTCCAGGACAAAAAAGCTGCACAGTGTGGCATGCAGCCTGGGGCAAGGAAACTGCCCAGCATGTGGCCCAGGACAAGGAAGCTGCAGTGCATGGCCTGGGGCAGAAAAGCTGCTGTGGCATGGAGCACAGAAGTGGAGGATGGTCCAGTGTATAGTCTCTAACGTGGCAGAGAAATCAGTGAAAAAAATACAGGCAGTAGACCCATCCAAATCTAAGTCCCCACCCAACAAAGGAAAGAACCCTGAAGGGGCATTGCTGCCAGCCACAACCCCATCTGAGAAACCACAGAGACATCCATTTTTGTGGGTAGCTTAGCTTCCTATCCCACTGTAGAAGTATACCACAGGAGCAGACATCAGTAACAGAAGCAGATTACAGTAACAGACTATGAATAGTTGGGGGCTTAGGCGGGGGGAGGGGGGGAAGCTACTGGTTAAGGGGTAGGGTGTGGGACTGGCAAGTTGAGGGCCCAAACGCCAGAAACTTTCACTGGAGGTTTTATTTAGGTTGCCAAATTTTTTCACCCATGCACTGGAAAAGGAGCATAAGGCTATGAACAGAAACTACTCCAGAGGCTGGTGTCCAACCATACAACCTTCTAGTGAACTGAAAGCCTTGGACACCGAGGGGGGAATATCACCCTTTCAGATGAGCATTAACATAAAAAACTAATTCTTAATTTTTAAATGTTAGTTTGCTTTTGTTGCTGTTAAATTTTGGATGTTTTGATTGTTTATACATTTTTCTGTGTCTGAATTGGGTAATTTTACATCTTTTTTCACCAATTTTCTAGTTAGTTCTTCTTTCTCCCCCTTCCTTTTCTCTATAGTCTTTATATAAGAGCCACAAAACCTGCCTTTGACTATTATATCTTAAACCATTCATTCTTCTTCCCTTTCTTTCCTATTACCCTTCCCCTTTTATACTTTCCTCCTGTCTACAACTAGAACTTCTTTCCATTTCCTATTTTCTTCTATCTTTGTTTACTCATCCATAATCCTCCTTTGTCACCTATACTTTTAGTTGGTAAATAGATGGTCAGAACTCATTTTCTTTTTTGATTTTTTTATGTTTGTTTGCTTGTCTGCTCATTTTTCTCCTTTTCTCTTCCTCTTTCCCTTAATATTAAGTAGATCTCTTCTACCTATACCACTCCACATTCTCATTAACCCCTTCTATTAAGTTTCACCATAACCCCTTTCTGGTCTATGAAACAATATACCTTATATTATTCATTAGAGTTATCCCCACTATGTCCTTCCCATTACCACATTATTACCTTGGGTCATCCTAGATAATGAAGATTTATCTTTATTTCAATATACCTCAAAAAATACTGGAGCAATAGCAGTGACTGATCTTCTTTAGGTATTTCTATAATCTCAAGGCTGCAGTTTATTAACTGTGATATATTTAGCAGCTGATCTTCCTCTTCCTGTGTGGATTAGGGGGTGGCAGCTAGAAGCCTGGGAACTAAAGCTGGATATTTGACTACTGAAACACCCTCTTGCAATCCCCCCCCAGTGTAGAGACAAAAATATACCATGACCCAGTCACTACCCAGTCCTAAATAATCTTTGAGAAATTCCCAACTAAAGGGACAGAGGGGATTAGAACCTCCAACCAAAATGACACCAGATACATAAATCCCAAAGTAGTAATATGATGCAACAAGGCAACAGCTCTTCCTCAAAAGCCAATGACTCCACAATAAAGGATTTAAACAATAGTGAAGAGGAGAAAAAGGAAATATCAATCAATGAATTAAAAACCACAAATGATCAATGAATTGTGAAAGGAGTATAAGAAATTCAAAAGAAAACAGTAACAAGAATGTTCAATGAATTCAGAGGGTACAAATAACTAAGTGATCTCAAAGAGAATTCAAACAGATAAGTGAAATAAAGAAGACAATATATGATATGAAAGAGTAATTCAAAAAAAGGTATAAAATTCTTTTAAAAATTAATTTAAAATTTTGGAAATGGAAAGCTCAATATTCCAAATAAAAATCTCAATTGAAATTTTGGCTAACAGAGTGGAGCAGGTTGAAAATAGAGTGTCACGCAGTGGAATTTTACTCAGTCATGAAGAATGCAATTTTGTCATTCGCAAGTAAATGGATGGAACTGGAAAACATCATCTTAAGCAAAGTTAGCCAGGCTCAGAAAGCCAAAAATTGCATGTTCTCCCTCATATGCAGATTATAGACCCAAAACAAATGCAGTAATGTTATTAGACATGAGTCACACACTAAGGGGAGGATGCACAGGGGGGAACAGGGAAAGGGAAGGAAACCCAAAACTTGAATGTGATTGATGTGCTCACTATAGAGGAGCAAATATAGTAATCTTAAACTGGCAGAGGCCACTATGGGAAGGAGACCAGGAAGCAGTGAAGAGGTCTGGTGGAGATGAACCAATGTGGTTTGCAAGGCACATGTGCATGGAAGCAACACTAGGAATCTCTCTGTATAGCTATGTTTACCTCCCACTAGCAAAACTGCTATGACTTTCTTACTATCTCTTATGTTTTCTCTTCAACAAAATTGGAGAACAAGATGGCAGAACAGTTTCTGCCTGGAAGTGGTGTGTGTGTGGGGAGAGGTGACCCAAACAATGTATACACATGTGAGTAAATGTAAAACCAATTAAAAAAAAAAGAAAATAGAGTGTCAGAGATGAAAGATAAAATAGAGGAATTAAATCAATCTGTCAAAGATAATGAAAAAAATACCAAGACAATATGAATGGAGAACATAAGACCTCTGGGACACCAACAAAATACCAAACTTACTAATCATGGATGTAGAAGAAGGAGAAGAAATACTAGCAAAGGCATAGATGACTTATTCAGTAACATAATAGCAGAAAAGTTCCCCAATCTCATGAAAGGGAGGGGCACCAAACAGGCAAGATCAGAAAAGAAACACCCCACACATATAATTAAAACACTAAATATATTATATTTAAAGAATATTGAAAGCTGCAAAAGAGAAGTGACAAGTCACATATAAAGACAAACCCATCAGAAAAACAGCAGATTTCTAAACACACACTCTAAACACAAGGAGGGCATGGTATGATACAGTTCAAGCCCTGAAAGAAAACAACTGTCAACCTAGACTAGTCTATCCAAGAAAGATATCCTTCATAATTGAAGGAGAAATAAATATTTTCCACAATAAGCAAAAAAATAAAGGAATTCTTGACTACCAAACCAGTACTAAAAAGAATACTTGAAGGAATCCTACACACAGATGAAGAAAAGAGATGCAGCCAGAAAAATGCAAGAAAGAATAAATCCCACCAGCCAAGTAGAGTAGCAAACAAAGAATAGGGGAAAAGTAAACCTCAGAAAGCAAACAAAATGACTGGAAATACTACATACATTTCAATATTAACCCTAAATATGAATGGCCTCCATTTCCCCATGAAAAGATGGAATGGTGAGGTGGATTAAAAAGCAAGACCCAAACCATTACTTTCCCACAAGAAACACATCTCACTTGCAAAGACAAACATGGATTTAGAGTGAATTGATTGGAAAAGATTTTCCAAGCAAATGGATGCAGATACCAGGCAGGAGTAGTCATACTCATATTTGATAAAGCAGACTTCAGACCAAAATTAGTCAGAAGAGAGAATGAAGTTCACTTCATATTAATAAAGTGAAAAATCCATCAAGAGGAAATAATAACTCTTATTTAGCATATATGTGCCAAATGTTGGTGTATGCAACTCTGTTAAAAAACACTAGTGTATTCAAAAGCACAGTTAGACATCAACTCAATAACAGTGGGAAACTTCAATACTCCACTCTCACCAATAGATAGGTTATCCATCCAAAATTCTACAAAGAAACCTCAGAATTAATTGGTGCAGTTGACAAAATGGACTTAATATACATATATAGGGCATTTCATCTAGCTACTGCACAATACACATTCTTCTCAGCACCCCATGAAACTTTTTCAAAAATAGATATTTTAGGATACAAAGCAAATCTTAGCAAATGTAAGAAAGTTGAAATAACTGCACACATTCTACCAGATCATACTGGAATAAAACTAGAATTCAAGAGCAAAAAAACCCACAAAAAACATTCAAACACATGGAGACTGAACAACACATTGTTGAATAACCAGTGGGTTATTGAAGAAATAAGGAGGGGGATGCAAAAGTTGCTAGAATCTAATGAAAATGAAAACACAGAACCTTTGAGATGCAGGAAAGGCAGTGTTGAAAGTTTATAGCTTCAAGAGCTTCTAGAAAAAAACAGAGGGATCACAGATAAATACACTGATGGTGTTTATTAAGCTCTTAGAAAAACAAGTCAAATACAAAACTAGCAGATAGAAAGAAATAATAAAAATTAGGACAGAAATTCATGAAATATAAACATAAACCTATACAAAGAATCAATGAAACAAAATGTTGTTTTTAATGCAGCAATATTATTGGACATGGGTCACACTAAGGGGAGACTGTGCACAGGAGGGATAGAGCAAGGGAAGGAAACCAAAAACTTGAAATGTGGTTGATGTGCTCACTATATAGGAACAAATATAGTAATCTTAAACTGGCTGAGGCCACTATGAAAATGGGACTAGGGAGTAGTGAAGAGGACTGGTAGAGATGAACCATTTTGGGTTGTAATACACATCTACATGGAAACAACACAAGGAATCTCCCTGTATAGCTATCTTTATCTCAAACTAGCAAAAACGCCATGTTTTTCTTATTATCTTTTATGTTTTTTCTTCTACAAAATCTGAGAACAGGAGTTCTGGCCAGAGGCAGTGTGGGGAGTGGGCAGGGAGAGGTGGTACAAATAATGTATATACATGTAAGTAAATGCAAAAATGATTCTTATTGAGACTGTCCTGGGAATTGGGAGAGGGTGGATGAAGGAGAGCAGTGAAGGGGGTGAACTCAAGTATGATATATTTGATACATTGTAAAAACCTTTGTAAATACTCCAATGTACCCCCACCCAGCACAACAATAATAAAAAAAATTAAATAAATTTTTTTGTAAAAATAAGATTGATAAACCCTTAGCCAATCTGACTAGGAGGAAGAAGGAAAAGAGCCAAACAAATAAAATTAGAAATGAGAAAGGAAATACGATGAATACCAATGAAATCCAGAGGATCATGAGGAAGTACTTTGAAAGCATTTATTCAAATAAACTGGAAAATTTAAAATAAACTCAATACATCTTTAGAAGCATTTTACATACCTAAATTGAACCAAGAAGATAGAAATCACTTAAATAGTTGTATAATGAGCAATGAAAGTGAAGCTGTAATAAAATGTCTCTGAACAAAAAAAAGCCCAGGACCTGACAGAGTCACTGCCAAATTCAATCAGACCTTTAAAAAAGAACTAATGCCAATACGCCTCAAACTTTTCCATAAAATAGAAAGGGAAGGAACATTACCAAAATCATTCTAAGCAGCCAGTATTACACTCATTTAAAAAGTGGACAAGGACAAAACAAAAAATGATAATTATAGACCAGTCTCTTTAAGGAACATGGATGTGAAAATTCTCAATAAAATATTTGCAAACTAAGTTCAACAACACATCAAAAAGATCATACACAATGATCAAGTTGGTTTCATCCCAAGGATGCAAATGTAGTTCAACATACACAAATCAATAAATCTAATACAGCATATAAACAGAATCAAAGACAAAAATCAAATGATCAGAAAAAGTCTGAAAAATTCATATCTTTTAATGAAAAAGTTCTGAAGAAACTAGGAATAGGAATAATATACCGAAACATAATAAAGGTTATATATAACAAACTCACAACCAACATAATACAGGAATGAGACAAGTGTGATCAGTCTCCCAACTTTTGGAATTCTTAGCCAGGGCAACAAGAGAGGAAAAAGAAATAGGAGTTCAAATGAGGAAGCAAGAAGTCAAATTATTCCTTTTTACAGATGATATGATCCTATACCTAAAGAACTCTAAAAATTCCACCAAAAACCTCTTAGACATCATAAACACTTTCAGCAAAGTATCAGGGCACAGAATTCATATAAGAAAATCAGTAGTTTTTCTATACACTAACAATGAACTGACTGAGAAAGAAATTAGGAATGCAATACCATTTACAATAGCCTCAAAATATGTAGGAATAAATTGAATAAAGGAAGTAAAAGACCTTTACAATGAAAACTATAAATTACTTAAGAAAGAAATTGAACAAGACATCCAAAGATGGAAAGATCTCACAGGCTCATGGATAGGCAGAATCAAGATTGTGAAAATGGCAATCTATAATTTCAATGCAATCCCCATTAAAATTCCAATGCCATTCTTAGTAGAGATAGAAAAATCAGCTCTAAAGTTCATATGGAAGCTCAAAAGACCTTGAAAAGTCAAAGCAATCCTGAGCAAAAGAGAAACATTGAAGATATCATAATACCTGACTTCAAACTATGCCACAGAGCCATAACAATACAAATAGCATGGTACTGGCATGAAAACAGGCACAAAGACCCATAGAAGAGAATAGAAGACCCAGAAATAAATTGACACAGCTACAGTCATTTGATTTTTGACAAAGGAGCCCAAAACATAGGTTGGAGAAAAGACAGCCTCTTCAACACATGTGCTAGGAAATTTGGGTATCCACATCTAGGAGACTAAAATGATTTCAGTGTCTCTCACCCTGCACCAACAGCAATTAAAAATGTATCAAAGATCTCAATGTAAATCCTAAAACTTAGAAACTACTACTTGAAAAATATAAGGAAAACATTGGCACATGTAGGCGTAGGTAATAACTTCCTGAATAGAACTCCAATAGCTCAGGAAGTAGAGAAAGGATTGACGAATAGGACTGTATCACACTAAAAATCTTCTGCATAGCAAAGGAAACTAGACTGAGGAGACAGCATACAGAATGGGAGAAAATCTTTTCCAGCTATACATCCAACAAGAGATCAATAGCAATAATACACAGCTCAGAAAAACCCACTAAACTCCTGTCAGAATGGTTATCATAAAATATTGGTGAGGATATGGGGGGAAAAGCAATCCTATGCACTGCTGATGGAAATGTAAATTATTACAACCTCTATGGAAAACTGTATGAAGGATCCACAAAAAACAAAAGTAGAACTAGTAGGCAATCCAGAAATACTATTTCTAGGTATATATCTAGAGGAATGTAAGTCAGGATAAAATAGAGAACTTGCACACAATGTTTATTGCAGCACTATTCACAACAGCCAAACAATAGTAACAACACAAATGCCCTACAACTGATGAATGAATTAAGAAAATGTGGTGTATATATACAATGGACTATTATTCATCCATAAAGAAGAATGAAATTATGTTGTTTGCAGGCAAGTAGATGGAATTGGCAATCATCATGTTAAGCCAAGTTAGCCAGGTTCTGAAAGACAAAGGTCACATTTTCCTTTAATATGTGAAAGCTAGACCTAAAAGATAAATGTGCACATAAATACACTCATTATCTATCTATATATCTATGTGTGTATGTATCTACCTATCATCTATTGAAGAGAGACACAGACAGAGAGACAGACAGAGGGAAGAGAACATATTTGTAATTGTGGGACTGATAGAACTAGGGAAATGTGGGAGAGGAAAAGAGAATGACATGTATCTAAATACATTGCATATGCACATGAAGATGTATGAAGAAGGTATAATGAAATGCACTGAAAACTTAAAAACAGGAAGCAGGAAGTGAAAGAGAGAGTAATAGAGGGGGTTAACTTGATTAAAATAAAATATATTCATGGGTGAAATACCGCAGTGAAACCCCTTTAAACAAAGAATATTCACTAAAAAAATGAGGAACAAAAATCTAAAATATTTCTTCCTCTTCCTGCACTACCTCGTACCTGCCATTAAATCTTGCTCTTGGACGTGAGTTCTCTTGTGGGCTTTCTTTCATCTCCCCTTCATGTTAAAAAGAGAAACCAGGAGGTCTCCTGCGCCACTGCCAGATGGCATCACCCAGACAGCTTGGGAAGACGTGGACCACAAGGTGAGCTAAGCGGCACATGGTACTCCCACAGACAACCCTGGGCCAGATCAGCATAGCCCCCTGGACAGACCAACCCCACCCAGGGAAAAAAGAAAAAAAACCAACTGAATAATAAGCAATAACAACAAAAAAGACACATAGCAAAGAGGGCAGGGTGCATTGAGTGCCGAAGAGGGGGGAGGGGAAATCCCTCACAACAAGCCGGCCAGAGAAGGCAGGAGCAGCGGCACACGCCCAGAAACCAGGAGTGGGAAAGCTTGTAAAAGTGGCAATGGGAGGAAAACTCCACAGGAGAGGGGGGAATACCAACTTCCCATGTGAACTGTAAATGAACACTCAGGCCTGAGAAAGCTGGTGCAGTGTCACCTCCCCCTGTGTACTTGGAAAGCAGAAAGTTTGTAGCAGTGGTGGTCACGCCCAGGAGAACTCTAAGTAAACAAAGCCTGAGGGACTAGGTGAGTGTTAAGCTCACTCCTGAGATCTGCATAAATAAAGCTTCCAGCAACAGCTGCTGACAGCAGTGGGCAGGTGAGCCACAGCCTCAGATAGCCATTCACAGAACTGTCTCCACACTCTTTTTTTTTTTCTCCCTACCTTTGATGAGACAACACCTGCATGCTGAAAAACTTACTGAAACTGTATTGCATTTGAACTTGGGACACTTTGTGGGGTTTTTTTGTTTGTTTGTTTTTGGGTTTTGTTTTGTTTTAGTTTTTTTTCTTCTTTGATGAGACAACGACAGAACTACTTCTGAGACACCATCTCCAGGATTGGAGCCTGAGGAACTAACACCAAAATTATTAAGACTGAAAGTTTATTGCATTTGAACTTGGAGATTTTTTTTTTCATTTATTTATTTTTATTTTTATTTTTAATTTTCAATCCTCTGTCTCTCTAATGCCTGTACAGCTTACTGTTGATTAGTACACTATCTCTCCCTGTTTATGTCTTTGAAACTTTTTTGTTTGTTTTGTTTTTTTCTACTTGTTTGTTTATGTGTTCTTCCCTTTTTCTTTAACTTCTTCGCTTTCCATCTCCTCTCACCCTTCCATTCTAAATATCGCCATTGTTATTATTACAAGCTAGAAAATACTTAATTGCACACAGTACAGGGACAATAACAACACCAAGGGCAATGATGTGAAGACAGAAAAAACAGGGAAACCAGTTTCCCCACAGCAAAAAATTTGTACAGAAACCAGAGGGAAAGGAAGAAAACAGATACTCAGATCCAGACTCCAACAAAATGAAGATAAACTATGCCAAAGAACCTAATGAAGCTCACAAGAATAATCTAAAAGAAGACATACTACAGGTAATCAATGAGAATTTTATAGAGATGATACTGGATATGGTCAACCAAAATGTACAGGAGACACTCAAGAAATTCCAAGACAACAAAAATAGAGAATTTGAAAAAGTACAAGAAGAAATAAAAGAAACCATAGAAGCACTATACAAACAATGTGAAACAAAGAACATGATTAATAAAGAGATAAATGAACTCAGGACAAAAATAGACAACATTAAAGAGGAAGTGACTCAGGATATGGAAAACCTCAGAAAAAAGAATGAAATGGAATTGCAAAACAAAACGGAAGGCAAATACAGCAGAATAGAACAAACAGAAGACAGAATCTCAGAGCTCAAAGATGAAATGGTAATTAAAGGAAAAAACCAAAGAACTATTAGTTAAACAACTCAAGACCTGTGAAAAGAAAATGCAAGAACTCACCGACTCCATCAAAAGACCAAACCTGAGATTCATGGGCATTGAAGAAGGAGAGGAGGTGCAAGCAAAGGGAATGCATAATATATTCAACAAAGTAATAACAGAAAATTCCCCAAATCTAGAGAAAGATATTCCCATACAGATGCAAGAGGCCTCCAGAACACCAAACAGACCAGATCAAAATAGTACTACTAATGATGATAGGCATATCATCATTAAAACAACAAGTACAGAAACTAGAGAAAGAATATTGGAGGCTATAAGACAGAAAAAACAAATAACATACAAAGGTAAACCTATCAAAATCACAGCAGACTTCTCAACAGAAACATTAAAAGCAAGAAGAGCTTGGGGTTAGATCTTCCAGGCACTGAATGATAATAACTTCAACCCCAGGATACTCTACCCAGCAAAACTATCATTCAAAATAGATGGAGCAATAAAAGTCTTCCATGATAAGCAGAAATTAAAACAATATGTGACCACAAAGCCACCACTACAAAAGATTCTTCAACAGATTCTGCACACAGAAAGTGAAATCCAACATAACCATGAAAGGACAGACAGCACCAAATTACAGGAAAAGAAAAAGCAAGAAAGTAGAGAGTAACCTCAACTTAGGTACACACAATCAAACCTTCAAACAACTAAGACAACTAAATGATAGGAATCACCACATACCTATCAGTACTAACACTTAATGTTAATGGACTTAATCCCCCATCAAAAGGCACCATTTGAAGAAATGGATTAAAAAGGAAGATCCAACAATTTGTTGCTTACAGGAGACCCATCTTACTGACAGAAAAAAGCATAGGTTTAGGATGAAAGGCTGGAAGAAGATTTACCAAGCCAATGACCCCCCAAAACAGGCAGGAGTAGCAATACTTATCTCTGACAAAGTAGACTTCAAACTTAAATTGATTAGACGAGATAAAGAAGGACATACTAATAAAAGGGGAAATAGACCAAACTGAAATAACAATTGTCAACCTATATGCACCCAATGTCAATGCACCCAATTCATCAAACATAACCTAAAGGACTTAAAGCATATATTAACTCCAACACAGTGGTAGTGGGAAACTTTAACACCCCACTATCACCAATAGTGATAGGTCATCCAAATAAAAAATCAATAAAGAAATCCTAGATCTAAAATATACAATAGATCAAATGGACCTACTTGATGTCTACAGAACATTTCATCCAACTTCTACACAATATACATTCTTCTCAGCAGCCCATGGAACCTTCTCCAAAATAGATCATATCCTAGGGTACAAAGCAAGCCTAAGCAAATATAAGAAAATAGAAATTATACCATGCATTCTATCTGATCACAATGCAATAAAACTAGAACTCAACAACAAAAGTAAAGACAAAAACATGCAAGCAGCTGGAAAGTGACTAACTCATTGCTTAATGAAAAATGGGTCATTGATGAAATAAAAGAGGAAATTAAAAAGTTCCTGGAAGACAATGAAAATGAAAACATAACCTACCGGAACCTATGGGACACAGCGAAAGCAGTCCTGAGAGGAAAGTTTATAGCCATGAGTGCATATATTAAAAAGACTGAAAGATCCCAAATCAATGACCTAATGATACATCTCAAACTCCTAGAAAACAAGAACAAGCAAGTCCTAAAACAAATAGAAGGAGAGAAAAAATAAAAATAAGAGCTGAAATCAATGAAATAGAAACAAAAAAAACCATACAAAGAATTAATGAAACAAAAAGTTGGTTTTTTGAAAAAATAAACAAGATCAACAGACTCCTGGCAAACCTGACTAAAACGAGGAGAGAAAAAAACCCTAATTAGTAGAATCAGCAATGCAAAAGGGGAGATAACAACAAACACCATGGAAGTCCAGGAAATCATCAGAGACTACTTCAAGAACCTATATTCAAATGGATTAAAAAATCTTAAAGAAATGGTCAAATTTCTAGATCATCCAAAACCGAACGAAGAGGATATTAATCACCTGAATAGATCTATAACACAAAATGAAATTGAAGCAGCAATCAAGAGTCTCCCCAAAAAGAAAAGTCCAGGACCTGATGGATTCTCTGCTGAATTCTATCAGACCTTTAAAGAAGAATTGACACCAACCCTCCTTAAACTGTTCCATGAAATAGAAAGGGAAGGAAAACTGCCAAACACATTTTATGAAGCCAGTATTACACTTATCCCAAAACCAGGCAAAGACACCTCCAAAAAGGAGAATTATAGGCCAATATCCTTAATGAACATTGATGCAAAGATCCTCAATAAGATAATGGCAAACTGAATTCAACAACACATCAAAAAGATTATTCACCACGACAAAGTAGGCTTCATCCCAGGAATGCAGGCGTGGTTCAACATATGAGAATCAATAAACATAATAAACCACATTAACAGAAGCAAAGACAAAAACCACTTGATCATCTCAATAGATGCAGAAAAAGCCTTTGATAAGATCCAACACCATTTCATGATAAAAGCTCTAAGAAAACTAGGAACAGAAGGAAAGTACCTCAACATTATAAAAGCTATATATGACAAACCTACAGCCAGCATTATACTTAATGGAGAAAAACTGAAACCATTCCCTCTAAAATCAGGAACCAGACAAGGATGCCCACTATCTCCACTCCTATTCAACATAGTACTGGAATTCCTAGCCAGAGCAATTTGGCAAGAAGAGGGAATAAAAGGAACACAAATAGGTAAAGAAACTGTCAAAATATCCGTATTTGCAGACGACATGATCCTACACCTTAAAGACCCAAAAAACTCTACTCAGAAGCTCCTAGACACCATCAATAGCTATAGCAAGGCAGCAGGATATAAAATCAACATAGAAAAATCATTAGCATTTCAATACACTTATAATGAACAAACTGAGAAAGAATATATGAAAACAATTCCATCTACAATAGCCTCAAAAAAATCAAATACCTAGGTGTAAACCTAACAAAGAATGTGAACGACCTCTACAAGGAAAACTGTAAACTTCTGAAGAAAGAGATTGAGGAAGACTATAGAAAGTGGAGAGATCTCCCATGCTCATGGATTGGTAGAATCAACATAGTAAAAATGTCTATACTCCCAAAAATAGTCTACATGTTTAATGCAATTCCCATCAACATTCCAATGACATTCATTAAAGAGATTGAAAAATCTACTGTTAAATTTATATGGAAACACAAGAGGCGATGAATAGCTAGGCAATACTCAGTCAAAAGAACAATGCAGGAGGTATCACAATACCTGACTCAAATTATATTACAAAGCAATAACAATAAAAACAGCATGGTACTGGCACAAAAACAGAGTGAAGACCAGTGGAACAGAATAGAGGACCCAGATATGAAGCCACACAACTAGAACCAACTTGTCTTTGACAAAGTTGCTAAAAATATACGATGGAGAAAAGACAGCCTCTTCACCAAAAACTGCTGGGAAAACTGGTTAGCAGTCTGGAAAAATCTGAAACTAGATCCATGTATATCACCCTATACCAATATTCACTCAAAATGGATCAAGGATCTTAATATCAGATCCCAAACTCTAGAGTTGATATAGGAAAGAGTAGGAAATACTCTGGAATTAATAGGTATAGGTCAGAACTTTCTCAATGGAACCTCAGCAGCACAGCAACTAAGAGATAGCATAGATAAATGGGACTTCATAAAACTAAAAACTTTTGCTCAACAAAAGAAATGGTCTCTAAACTGAAGAGAACACCCAGAGTGGTAGAAAATATTTGCCAGCTACACATCAGATAAAGGAATGATAACCAGAATATATAGGGAACTTAAAAAACTAAATTCTCCCAAGTTCAACGAACCAATAAAGAAATGGGCAAGTGAACTAAACAGTTTTCTGAAAAGAAGAAATTCAAATGGCTAAAAACACATGAAAAACTGCTTGCCATCTCTAGCAATAAAGGAAATGCAAATTAAAAGCACACTAAGATTCCACCTCACCTCTCTTAGAATAACCATCATTAGCAACACCACTAACAACAGGTATTGGCGAGGATGCAGGGAAAAAGGAACCCTCTTACATTGTTGGTGGGAATGTAAACTAGTACAACCACTCTGGAAAAAAAATTTGGAGGCTACTTAAAAAGCTAAACATAGATCTGCCATATGATCCAGCAATACCACTCTTGGGGATATATCCAAAAGATTGTGACACAGGTTACTCCAGAGGCACCTGCACACCCATATTTATTGCAGCACTATTCACAATAGCTAAGGAAATAGCCAAGATGCCCCACTACTGATGAATGGATCAAGAAAATGTGGTATTTCGCACAGGAAATCAATGTGAGTCAATGCCCTGTATAGCTATCCTTATCTCAACCAGCAAAACCCCTTGTTCCTTCCTATTATTGCTTATACTCTCTCTACAACAAAATTAGAGATAAGGGCAAAATAGTTACTGCTGGGTATTGAGGGGGGGAGCGGGAGGGGGTGGAGTGGGTGGTAAGGGAGGGGGTGGGGGCAGGGGGGAGAAATAAACCAAGCCTTGTATGCACATATGAATAATAAAAGAAAAATGAAAAAAAAAATAAAAAAAAAAAAAAAAAAGAAAATGTGGTATTTATACACAATGGAATTTTATGCAACCATGAATAAGAACGAAATGTTATCATTCGCTGGTAAATGGATGGAATTGGAGAACATCATTCTGAGTGAGGTTATCCTGGCCCAAAAGACCAAAAATTGTATGTTCTCCCTCATATGCGGACATTAGATCAAGGGCAAACAGAACAATGGGATTAGACTTTGATCACATGATAAAGTGAGAGCACACAAGGGAGGTGTGAGGGTAGGTAAGACACCTAAAAAACTAGATAGCATTTGTTGCCCTCAACACAGAGAAAGTAATGCAGATACTTTAAAGTGACAGAGGCCAATAGAAGAAGGGAACTAGAGAAAAGTTTAGATCAAGAAGAATTAACCTAGAATGTAACATACATGCACAGGAAATTAATGTGAGCCAACTCCCTGTATAGCTATCCTTATCTCAACTAGCAAAAACCCCTGGTCCTTCCTATTATTGCCTATACTCTCTCTTCAACAAAATTAGAGATAATGGCAAAATAGTTTCTGCCAGGTATCGAGGGGGTGGGGGGAAGAGGGAGGTGGCAGGGGGGCAAGCAAGAGTGGTGGGGAAGGGGGGAGAAATGACCCAAACATTGTATGCATATATGAATTAAAAAAATGAATGTAAAATAGTCCTGTTCTGTGGTAGGTACTTTGGGAGGGAGTGGAGGATGAATAGAGAGGATGAAGGAGGATGCCTATGGTCAATGAACTTAATGTACTGGAATAAAGATAGAACGATGGAACCTGTGGAAATTGTTTTAGAAAGGCAGAATGGGATTAAGAACAATGGAGGGATATTGTAAGCATATATGGTAATGTCAAATGAAATCCCTTGTACAACTAATACATGCTAATAAAAAAGAAAAAAGAAAATGTCATAATGAAACCAATTATTTTATGTTAGTGAAAAGCAAAAGATTTATACAAACTGAAGAGAAACCAGTTAAATTATTTTATATTAATATATGTTAATAAAAAATAAATAAATTTTAAAAGAATAATAAATAGCAGTTACTATGTATTGTGCAACTATTGTGGGCAAACCCTGGACATGAGTTACTTCACAACTCCTCATATCATTCTGTTCTGTCAGCCATTTTGGAGTTCAGGTAATTGAAGCTCACAGAAATTGAGTAATCTAGTTCAGTTCCTCCAGCCAGGGTGTAGACAGTAGGTTATCAAACTTGGTTTTCTGATCCTGAAGTTTGTGCTAGTTCCACTATGCTTAGGGCCTCCTTGGTGGGAAGTTTTAAGAGGTCTCTGACTTGGAAATAAGGACAGGCTGCAGGCTGTGGGTTGCACAAGGAGATGGGGAAGTGCAACATGGCAAATCTAGACCATTGTGAAGAATGCCAGGGCTCTTTGACATGTGAATTGGACACTCAAGAAATAGATGACTTCATGATCAAATGGTTCTGGGAAACCCAACAATCACTGTTTTCTGATATCAGAATGCATGGACACAACTTCACAGCTTTATTGCCTCACCTCTCTCTTGTTCTAGTTGCATCTCTGGCCAACAGCTCTGCATTGGCTAGGACTGCAGGCAGGAAAACCTGGACCTGACATGCTTGTCATAACACAAGTCCCTACTCTGAGCTGGCACAGGTTGATGTGTCTCTTTTCCTTCTCTTTCCCACACCACACACAGTCCAGAGATGGTGTTCACAGGGACCAGCTTCACAAGGCAGATTCATTTTCTCTTTTTTCTTTCCTTGATTTTCCTCCTTGTCCCTCTGGCATGTTCCAAGTACTTTCTAATAAGGTAATAACACATATGGCTCCTGCCTCAGGCTCATTTTCTTTGGAAAATGAAACTAAGACACAGAGACCACAACACTCCCTCCTCTGGAGACTAACATTGTGTACAAACTTAATATGATTTTCGAGGATTCTCCCAGAAACTTCTCTACATAATCCAGACAGCCCTAAAGTTATTAAACTTTAAGACTATTTTGTTAAAAAAAAGTTACATTAATTCATTTCCCAGGATTAAAGTGTTTTATGGGCAACAACTTGAGTTTAGCATGTGTAATCTACTTTCAAGGGCAGGAATCAGCAAATGTTTTTTTGTTAAGGGCCAGATAGTAAATATTTTAGGTTACAGGCAATAAGGTCTCTATCACTACCACTCAATTCAGTCATTGTGGCACATACAGAGTATGACTGTGTCCCAATAAAACTTTGCTTATAAGAACAGGGAATTGGCCTAGGGGGCTATAGTTTATGCTAACATAGACATAAGTGTGAGTTGAAGGAGAGAAGGAGGCTGGTGGCTGGTCAGGGAGAGACTACCGAAGTGAGGGAAAATGCAAGGAAATTGAGGGTGCTGTCCTCTAACTGCTAGATGTTGCTCATTTTGTGATTCCAGAATTCCCCATAGTGTCAGCATAGCAGCATGGAACATAACCTTGATTTATCCAGCATCTCTTTTGCATGATGAAGTTAGGGCAGGTGTTTAGAGTCACCTGTTGACTCCCTTCCTTTTGTACATAGACACACAATATTTCCAGAGTCCTTTTCAGTCTTGTGATATCAGGGGTTAACAAAATCACCATTCCTGCCCATTGATGGCACTGACCTCACAGTCTGCCATCCTGAGCCTGCTTTTTGTCACTTTAATGCACCCTTAGAAGATCTGTCTTGCCAGGCAAGATGGGGAAGGAGCAGAAGCAGTTCTGCTCACCCCTAGCTGGGGTTGAAAATGCCTATAAATGGCTTGTCTAGTGTAGAGCATCAAGTGTGCCTCATGTGTCCTGACTATGGAATTTCTCTTTCTACAGTAAAGAAAATAGGAATACATGATTAGGCTGATTCTACCTTAGATATATGAGGACCAGGAAGAGGAGGAAGGCAGCAGGGGAGGAGAATTCACAGGAAGCCAGCTCCTGCTGATGTCAGGGTCCCTTACATGCTATCCTATGTTTTCCTGAGTCCTTGAGTGTTATTGTTTTTTTTCCTGAGAACCAGAGATGGTTTGTACAACTAGCACAAGAGGAAGCCAGAAATAAAATCCCAGAGAGACAACACTGAAGCCTATGTAATGCTTGCTACTCTGCTGTGATACATGCCTCCTACTTGGAAAGTCTGCAAATGGACTCCTTGTTGACACTGCACTCAGTCTCTTCCACAGGGGAAACAACATATACATCTCATTACTATCAAGTGTAGACCCGTGCAGGAATTTAAGTGTGGAACTAGGTTTCCTTCCAATAGTTGTACTAGGACATGAGAGAATCTTTGTCTCTACTTGGTGTTCATATTGGTAGGCAAGTGCTTGGGGCTGGGATATTTTTATGGCTACATATCTACTTGGAGAACTAGAGTTAACAAAACTCAGGATCTCTTGGGCAAGGTAATTGGTTGGCGGCCCTACCAATTACTTAGAAACTTTGAGCATCCCCCTAACTCATAAAAATGAAAAAGGATATGTTTAATTCAGTTCATGTTTAGGTCTTATCTGCTCCCCATTCCTCTGTTCTGGTAGCTGAACCAACTTACTTGTTCTTTGCAGCCCAATATTTGGATCATTGATAGCCTCCATGAGGGATCTGTAGCGGGACAATTCATAGTGTCATGAAACTCAAAGAACCAACTTTCACAGAAGAGGTTTCAATCAGCTTTTCCTCATATACTACATCGAGTCGCTGCATGATTCATTATTTAAATAAATTGTATTCTATTGGATCAGCTGTTAAGGTAGGGACTAACCATGCACAAAGTGGAAACAAAGGAAACCAGATATGGAATGAGCAGAAAGCAGAGCCACCACCTCTGCCATGATGGCTGAGCTATGGTGCCAATGGTTTTGGTGGAGTAGTAGGCATCACATCAGATCAAGTCCACTCTCCTGGAGACAATAATTCTTAGGTAAACCACAAGAAAAACATTTATCTGAACTGAAGTTCTTATGGCTTCCCAGGAATCCATCTTGACAGATTGTAGTGATGGAAGACCTGGGCGGGAAAGGGAAGTTGTAGCTGAGCATGTGACTTCCTCTGCTCTTTGTGGTAAATTTGTGTTCTGGAAATTACTGCAGTGGGTCCGCTTGGTGCTTTCCCTGGACATGTAACAGGGTGGGGTCGAATATGGGGTGCACACTCAAGCCTTTGATGAAAGTCATTAGAGTCAGTGCTCAGGTCTCTAAGTGAGGTTCTTAACACCTGCAGGCAACTCTCCTGTTCTTTGATATTTTGCTTAACCTTTGGTCTCTGACTGTGTGCATTAATGGCTCATGCTGCCTACATTCAGGACTGATTATTGACTCTTCTTGACTTGGGCTCATGGTCCTCGTGGGAGATATCCATAATGAGTATCTTTGTAAGATAGGGATAAGAGACTGTAACAAGTGCCTGGGCATAACCATGTTTACTAGTCAGGGATTTCCTGAGAAACATAGCCAATTATATGGAGATTTACTATAGAAATTGTCTCATGTGATTATGGAGGCTGAGAAGTCCTATGATCTACTCTTTGCTAAGAGAAACCCAGGAAAGCTAATGACATAATTCGGTCTGAGGCTCAAGAATCAAGAACATTGATGGCCAGAGAATATGGATGCCTCTGCCAAGCAGAAAGAGTGAAACTGCCCTTTTTTCGCTTGTTTATTCTACTCAGTTTCTCAATGGATTAAATAATGCCCACCCACCTTGGTGAGCACTTATCTTCCTTACTCAGTCTACCAATTCAAATGCTAACTGCTTCTGCAAACACCTTATAGACACACTCCAAAATGATGTTTTCCCAGATATCTGGGCATCCTTTTCCTCAGTCAAACTGACATATCACACTGTAAGGAGCAGTGACAGTCTTAACAGATAGAACATCCACAACACTAGGAAGCATATAGGAGTTACAAAAGGATGGAGTCTGGAGGAAGCAGTTAAACAATGGCCATGTTTATTCTTGACTGCAGATAGAACTTTGACAGGGTCATCAACCTTCAGCTCCATGGATTGATCTCACTTTAATGTACATAAATGTCCAATAGCAACTTTATTTATAATAATCCCAAACTGGAAACAATCCAAATATCTACCAATAGATGAATGTGTGTAAAATTTTGGTATTTGCATACAATGGAATACTACTTAGCAATAACACTGAATAAACATGAAATAGGATAAATCTCAAGTTAATTGTGTTGAATCAAGGAAGCCAGACAAAAGGAGAGTATATAATCTGTGATTCCAGTTATACAAAATTCCAGAAAATATAAACTAGATTATTGTGACAGAAACTAGTAATTGGTTGTCTAAGAGTTGTCGAGTCTGGCAAAGGGATGGAGGAAGGAATTATAAAAAGGAAAGATGAAATTTTGGTGGATGTTCAAAATCTAATAGTGGTGATAGTTTCATTGGAGTAGACCCTTGCCATAATTTAACAAATTGTACACTTTGAATTTATGCAGTATATGATTCAACAATAAGACCTCAAAAGATTTAAAAAATTCTAACTTCAGAGAAGATTTCCCTGACCTCCACCTGTCCTTATATCTAAATTACACTTTCCCACTTTTCCCTCTACCTTCTCCAGTGCACTTCATAAGGCCAGTGCGAGAGCAAGGTTTATCTGACTTATCACTACATTCCAACAGGGGCTGGATCTTCAAGTGGAGTATAAACATTTGTTGGGTGGTAATTGTAAAGGAGTAAGCTTTAGTGATACGTGTGCTCATGCAAGAACTGCATCTCTGGCAATTGCACACATGTTGAGGATCAGTTCTACAATCCTTTATTTATAAAGTAGGGATAATCCACCCCACACAGCCATTGTGGGGATTAAATGTGGAACTGCCTTTCCTGCTCCATTCTGCCTAACTGCAGTTTCACAGGGGAGGTTAGTATCAGGTCCTAATATTTAAAAAAATATGCCTAGAGCTGTGGAGATCAGTGGAATGTTTCATTCCATTCTTGATTGAGTCTATTAGGCCTCACAAATGATATTAGTGCCCATATAAAAGATATCCCAGAGAGTTTCCTGGCTCCCATATCAATGTGAAGAAACAGTGAGAAGATACCATTGATGAACCATAAAGGAGGTACTAAATCTGCCAGTGCCTCAATATTGGACTCCCAGCCTCCAGAACAATGAGAATTAAATTTCTGTTATTTATAGACCACCCAGTTTATGACATTTCTGTCACAGTAGCCTGAACAGATTGACTGAGTCACCTCAGTCTTAGGGTGACTGGATGACTTGGGTCATCCTGGATGACCCCATACCTTCCTGGGTGGACCATGCTTACATCAGAGGCTGCTGGCAGTGATACTGATTTTGTATGCTTTCTAGTCCTGAGAATATGCAATGCCCTATGGAACATGGGTATTATCAAGGCGGGTAGAATGACCCCAGGAAAGCAAGGAGGAGCTGAGCCCTATTGCCAAGTGTGACTGGAGGGGAATGTAATGGAAATTGGAAGGAAGGAAGAGTATTAAACACCTGCCACAGCTAGATTCTTTTTTTTTTTTTTTACAGCTAGATTCTTGATAGCCATTATACTCATGCTCCTCCAAGTTCTAGTTCCTTCTCTCTCCATGGTAACCAGGGGGGAAACAATCTGATGCTGGTCTCCTTACTCCTAAGTCAGTTACTTGGATTTGTGGATGTTCTTTTCTTCTGGTGAGCCCTTAGCACCCATGACATTAAAACCAGTATCTTAGCTCTTTTGTTCTTTCTCTATATCTGTAATCAATAGAGAGATAGATACTCAAAATTATATAGATACTCTACTCCTTTGAGAGGGGAATGTAGAATAATTATGAGCTCCCAAAATATTTCTGAGTATTCTAAGAAATTATTCTGAGACCCAGGTAATCACTAGGTTAGTGTGTTTAATAGATAAGGAAAACCAGGATGCGGGAAAGCTATTATTGCCTGACTTAATCTTGAAGTTGTTCTGATTTTGGATTCTTATGGCTTACAAATTAAGTCAGGATTAACATTGTGAATTCCTCTGTTAAATAGAGTAACAGAGAGGGTTTTCTTGGGGTTTGAGAAAGGGCTCAGAAAAGATATTATTGAAATGTCATGCCTTAGATAAGAAATAACAAGGAACATTATAATAGACCTACATCTTATTCTTGATTTATTTTTGGATAGTTTGTTGTGAGTGAAAATGATATTGATTTTTGTTGTTGATTTTTAATCTTTCAACTTTACTGAATTCACTCATTAGTTCTAACAGGTGCTTAGTGGAGTCTTTAGAGCTTTTAATATATAAGGTCACATAAGAATAGCAATTTCTTCTCTTTTCTAAATTGCATTGAAGTACTCTATATCATGAATACAGAAAAATACACAGTGCATTTGAAGAATTTGATGAATTAATAAAGTATAATTTCATGAATTCTAACCAATTCAACACAAATTTTAACTAGTACTAAAATGAAAGAAAAGAGAAGAAACTTACCAAAATACATGTATTCCTCTTGTGTTCCAGTCACTGTTCCAATATTCTGATATCTAACAGCATGTTTTATGCTACCCATTGTTTTATTTGGAATGGAAATATACAATACATATTTCTGATTTTTGTGATTCAATGTTATCTTTGTGAGAATTATCTACATTTTTCTATTTAGTTGTAGATTGTTCATTCTAACTGCTTTCAAATGGCATTTCATTTTATTCTACTATTGATGACTATTGGAACAGTTCTGCACATATCCTTTGGTGCATATATATGTACTAGAATGTTGATAGCAGTTCCAGATATATATGCATATGTATACATATATCTATATATCTATCTCTCTATATATACATTTCTATTAGAATTATACCTAAATTTGGAATAGCTGTATCATCAAGTTTGTACATATTAAGCTTTGGTAATGCTTTCTAAAGTCTTTGTGCTAAGTTACCTCCCCAGCAATAGTGTATAAGAGTTATGGTTGCATCATAGCCATGATGATACTTGCCATCATCTGTCTTTCATTTTAGTCATTCTGGTGAGTTGTCATGGCATTGGAATGTGTGTATGTTTGCATTTTTTCCCTTTTAAGACATTGTGGTTAATTTGGATATGGTAAAATGCACAACTCAGAAGTGAATAATTTGAAGGGCTTTCAGAAATGCATGCAGCACTGAAGCATTAAAGTAGACAATATTTGATATTAAGATAGATAATATATGATCACGCTGGAATTTCCCTTCGCAGTCAATGCTTTTTTGTTGTCTTGGAAGCAATCACTTATCTGATTCCTTTCAACCCAAGTTCTTGTTCTGTAACTTCATTGGAATGGGATAGTATATACTCTTTTGTGTCTAGATTCTTTTGCAGCACAGAGTTTTTGAGAACCATCCATACTGTTGTATATAGCACTATTGAGTTTCTTTTAATTGCTGAGCAATACTATAGGGTGGAAATAAATAAACCTATGTTAAGTGTCTATTCTTACTTCAATGGCCATTTGGATTGTTTCCAGTGCTTGATTATTATGAATAAAGCTGCTATTAAATACATTCTTGTACAAGAATGCATGTGAGCATATTTTTTCATTGTTTTGGGGCAAATAGACCCAGCAACAGAATAGTTGGGTCATAGAGTAGGTATATGTTTAACTTTGAAAGTCACTGAAACACTATTTAATGGAATGTTTGTACCATTTTACATTCTCTTTAGTAATATATGAGAATCCTGGTTACTCCACATTTTTGTCATTATTCAATGTTGTTAGTTAATTTTAAAAAATCTTGGTCATTTTGAGGATGTGTAATAATATTCCCACTGTGGTTTTAATGGGAACTTTTTGCTGTGATTATTGCCTATTTATATATATTTTAACATTAAATTACCAAGATTTTCACCCATTTTAAAATGGCTTTTCTGGTTATTGAACTCTGTATTTATGTATCTATACTGTCTGGGTCTAAGCTATTAATCAAATATACATGTAACATTTTCTCTCAGCCTGTCAGTTTCCTACTCTTTATGATGTTTTTTGATGAGCAGAAAATTTAAATTTTAATGTAGTCTAATTTATCAAATTTTCCTTTTATAGTTTATTGCATTCTGGCTTTCAGCTAAGAAATATTTTTCTTCTCTCATGCTGCAGAGATATTCTTTACCCTTTCTTCCTGAACCTTCATGACTTTGGATTTTAAATTCAGTCTTAGATACATTTCAAAACAAATTTGTGTAAGGTGTGAGGTAGAGATTAAGATTTATTTTCTTCAAAATGGGTATTCACTGTACCACCATCATGTGCTGAAAGATTGTTCCATCTCTTTTACAATCTGTTACTGTTTATATTTATTGTGAAAATGGCCATAATACCAAAAGCAATGTACTTGTGCAATTCAATCCCTTTCAAAATTCCAATGACGTTCTGCTCAGAAATAGAAAAATCAATCTTGAAATACATATGGAAACACAAAAGACCTTGAATAGCCAAAGCAATTCTGAGCAAAAAGTATAATGCTGGAGGTATCACAATACCCAACATAGTAAAAATGGTTATATTACCAAAAGCAATCTATATGTTCAATGTAATTCCTATCAAAACTCCAATGACATTCTTCACAGAAATAGAAAAATCAGTTGTGAAATACATATGGAAACACAAAAGAACTCAAATAGCCAAAGCAATTCTGAGCAAAAAGTTCAATGCTGAAGATAACACAATACCCAACTTCAAATTATACTACAGAGCCATAACAATAGAAACAGCATAGAATTGGCACAAAAACAGACAGGAAGACCAATGGATTAAAATGGAAGACCCAGACATAAACCTATGCATCTACAGTCAACTGATCTTTAACAAAGGATCCCAAAACTCACAATGGAGAAAAGGCAGCCTCTTCAACAAATGGTCCTGGGAAAACGAATATCCACATATAGAAGACTGAAACTAGAACCCTGTCTTTCACCCTGTACCAAAATCAACTCAAAGTGGATTAAAGACCTTAATATAAGGCCTGAGAGATTACAAACTTAATTGAGGACATGTTGTATTTCTGAGCTCCATTTTGTTTTATTAACATATTTGCTTGTTATTTCTATACTATACTCTCATTTTACTGCTTTATTATAGGTCTTGATATATAGCTCAAAGTTCATGTAAGGAGCATGGTTAGTCCACGGTCTGCAGCTATTAGCTTCTTTCAGGTCCACTTCAGCTTTTGAACTGAGGTTGTGCTCTTCTTAAGACAGCCTCAGCCAATAAATAAAGAAGGCAGAGGTAGCAGAGGTCATATTCTTTCTTGGTGTAGCCTTAAGCCAAGGACTAAGCAGAGCAATTGTACAAAGACTTAGAAATTTCTGCCCAACATGAGCCTCCTCTTATGTATTTTCCTGCAGTGTTCCCTGCTGAGCTGGCGTGGCTCTTCTATCTGACTACTCCCCTAGCTCAATCTCATTTCCTTCTCATCCCTTGTAAGAGTTATTACCCAATACATCTTTTCCCCTTATATCTCTACCTCAGTGTCTGTTTCTAACTAGCTCTGTTATTTCCTAAAGGGCAAGCAGTATAGGGCACTTTTATGACTGGATCACTGCCCAGAGGCAACAAACACCAGTCAAGGCAGCAAGTGGCTCATGAACCAAACTCTGGCACAAAGTGGTGGCCCAACTGTTAAAATGTCAATGTGGTAACTTGGAAGAACACCGTAATGTAGGATCACTCACTGATCAGTGTGTTGATTCAGGCATTCAGAACACATGGCGGGAAAGAGTGATAAATATTAGGATAATGAGACTGGATGCTTGTTACTAAATTTCATAAATAGATAACAAAAAGCTTAGCAAAATTAACAGGGATTTGAATATTAAATGTTAGAGCATATAGTCTCTTTAGTAGCTTACAAAACACCCTCACGTTATACAATGAGCAAAAAAACCTTAAAGATCAAACCCAAGACCTAATAGAGTGACTATATTTCAAAGGTGGATAAATGCACAAATAGAGCAGGTTTCCTATGCTGAAGTCAAGGTCTCAATTAGAAATATATAAGGCTCTGACACATAGCACCATCTGTAGGCATATCACTGAAGGATTGGATTCCTAGATTTCTATAAATAATCTGAGCTTTCAGAAGTGTCCCAACTGTCTCATTAAAAATTGCTACCTCCCAACTCAGAGTGGGATTATAATACAGAGATATTTCCCCCACAATGGAACAGTTGCCCCTCAGGAGCTGACCAATTCCTCTCGCAGCTGCCTGGCCTATAAACCAGCACTGACTGAGTTGCACCACTGTCCAGTATGGATGTGCTGGGCCTCAGAAAGAAAGAAAGCATCATTATCTATAGGAATTGTATGAACTAGTCAGGGGCTGGGGGTGCAACTCTGGTACTGAGTTCTGAATGTACTTAATGAAAGGGACCAAAGCAAGATATTCAGTAAGGGATATAGGGCTTAAAGTCCAAGAGTGAACACAGGAATTGGAGCAAACTCCTGTTAAGGGGACTCCTAGAAGTCTGGGAAAAAGTTTCCTAAAATGGATGATGTTGAAATGCCTGAATTTCTGTGGCAAATGGTACAGAAGGGATTAAGGTGATCAAGAAAGTGGGCATGCTGGAATGGATTTATTATATGAGTCTAAAAGATCACCAGAGGATTATGTTCTGTGGGAAAGCCTTAAGGATATAACTAGTCAGGGATATACTGGTGAGAGGGACACTGGCATTATGAAGCAGTTTAGGCACGGATCTGCTCTGTAGGCCAGCATGAGTTCTTGGGGAGGCTGCCACAGAATTCAGCTACCTAATTACCATAGGTAATAGCCTTTCCCCTCCTTATAAAGCAGTAGGGGCTGGGCAGTGGTTCATAGCCATCAGAAAAGCAGGTGTAAGAGATGAGTGGGAACTACAGTTAACAAAACAGTTGGAAAGTTTGGAGGACAAGCTAAGAAGACATGGTTAATAGAACATGTCACCTCTAGGGTCAAAGGAGTTGTACAGCTAAGGACACTACTTAACCTCTATAGTTAGATGTCTAGAATGGAGAATGAAGCTGGTCACTTCAATAAAGAGCCTCAATCTTTTATTTTTTGTACCTGAGTCAGTTTTTAGGCCTGAGACCTGTGGTCCTATGGTCAGGACACCAGATGAAGAACAGTGAAACACCCCAAGTAGCTTGCATGCTTTTCAAAGGTCCTATGACTTTTTGCTTAAGTGACTGTATACTGGAAAAAGGGAAATTCCCAGACATTTTAGGAAATGTGTCTATGTTGAAATTTATACCTCAAGACCTCATGGATTCTCATTGGAATGGGAGCATCCACAGAATGCTCCCATACAGAAGAGACACTAAACCATTAGTTAGATAAAATAACTCACCAAGCTAATGTTAGTTTCATTTATAGAGCACAAAGAACCCATAAGTAAAGTGGCCACAGTGGTAGAGAGATGTGATTCAAAAGGCCCTATTATTATGGACCTATATCTAACAACAGGGCCAATCTAGCTACTGGCTCCTTTTAGTGTTCCAGCTTCTAGTAAGAGAGACCCATGCCTACACCTGTGATGGCACTATCCTTTCCTAAGATCAATTTTCCACTTGGTGGCAAGTTGACTGTATTGGCCCCTTCTATTCTGGAAGAGCCAGAACTTTATTCTCCCAGGAATGCTAAATTATGGTTTGTCTTTCCAACCCGTAGGTCTCAGTCAGACAATTACCCATTGAATCCCATATAACACAGCGTCTGACTAGAGAACCATGTTTAGAGTGAAGGACAGTGAAGGAGGTGTGGGAGCGGACCCATGATCCATCAGTTGTATTATAGATGTTACCACTCAGATGCTGCAAGCCTGAAAGATTGTTGGAATGACCAGTTGAAGGCACAAGTTCAAGAAAAAATGTCTTTCTCAGGGTGGGTACTGTCCTCCAGGTCTGGTACAGGCACTGAAACAGAAGCTTTTGTGTGATGCTGTGACTTCAGTAGGAAAAATATGTCAATGGGTGGCAGCAGAAGAGGTCTCAGTTGACATCATTGCTAATGAGTCACTGGAGGAATTTTTACAACTTTGAGTTCTTCAGGGTTAGAGGTCATGATCCCTAAAAGGGATGCATGTTCACCAGTAGGTTCCAATTGAACCAAAGCTATCAATGTTATATGGATCTTCTGGGTTACCTGGGTCCAGAAATTAGCAGGCAAGAAGGAAGTCAACTGAGTCTAATCAGCAAGAAAGTTAAGGCTTTTATTACCCATTGGGAAAGATAGCTGAGGGAGAGAAGAATTCAGGTGAGATAGTATAGAAGGAAGCTAATGAATACCAATCTTAAGACCAAGCCAAGCAATGAAGGTTGTTAATTCATCCCACTATCCTTCTACTTCTAAGTTTATCCTCGTGAAGAGAGGCTTGCCACAGCCCTGAAAGAAATCCTTTTTGAACACATATGGGTAAGCGAATCTATAGAGCATAGTTGTGGACTGTCATAGCCATGACATGTGCTTCTCAGGATCCCTGTAGAGAAAGAATTTTCTGTCTAGCTGAGGAGTATGGTCTCCTTCAGGATTTTCTTGACCATATCTTATTTTATTACTTTTGTGTTATTTACTTATTTTTTATTATTGTGCCGGATGGGGGTACATTGTGGCATTTATAAAAGTTCTTACAATATAACACCTATATCATACTTGAATTCACCCCCTCCACTATTCTCCTTTATCCCACTGGAACTGTTTCAATAGACATGTGTGCACAGTATTTGTACCATATTCCCCCTCCCATGCCCTTTCCGCACTCTTCCCCTCCCACTAGTACTACCCTCCCACCCTAGGCAGCCTTCCTGTTCTCCAATTTTATAAAAGAAAAAAAATGACATTTTTGTTTGTTTAAAATAAATACATAGGGAGTTTCCTTGACATTTCCATGAATATATATATTATAACCCAAATTGTTTCATTTCCTCTATTTTTCTTCTTTCTACCTTAGTCCCCTTCTTATGGTGGTTTCAACAGGTTTAAAAAAATCTATGTTCATTCTTGTATAGAGAGTACATCAAACATTGACTGTAACTTCCTTTTTTTACCCCCACCCTCTTATATGAGACCTCTCCTTAGCGTGACCAGTTTTTCCTAAAAATGCTGTATTTATATTATTGATCATATTTTAAAGTCAGGTTTATTAAGGTATAATGTCTATACATTAAATTCAAGTACTTTATTGTAAACTTCTATTTGTTTTGACAATTGTATATAGGCTGTGTAATCACCAACAAAATCAAGAGGTAGAACATTTCTGTCACACTAAAATGTTATCTCATGCCCTCTGCAGTCAACTTTTCCTTATGCCTCCATATACTGACAAATACTGATCTGTTTTCTGTCCCTGTATTTTTAACTTCAAAATATCATATAAATGGAGTCATACAGTATTAATCTTTTTAGGCTGGCCTTTATGAATTAGCACAACACATTTGAGATTCATCTACAGTGTGTTTACTAGTAATTTTTTCTTCTTATGGATGAATTATATTCCATTGCAGAATGAAACAAAACACCGTGTGTGTGTGTGTCTCTCTCTCTCTCTGTGTGTGTGTGTAGTATGTATTTGCTCATTGAAAGACTTTTGGGTGTTTCCTTTGGTGATTGTGAATAAAACTAGCATAAACATTTTTTCTTTTTTCTTTTTAATTTTTTATGACGGTATATTCATTGTACAGGGGGGATTCGCTGTGATAATTCTGAATAGTCTTATATTGTATATTGTTAGATTGCCCCCACTATCTCTCCCCCTTGACCTTCTTCCCGCCCCACTTAAAGCAATTGCAAGAGATTTCATTGTTCTATTTTGGATAAATATATGAAGTCCATCAAACATATTCCTTCGCCTTCATCTCCTTCCTTCAACCTCCCCCCCCCCACAAGTACAACACCACACTGTACCTATTTTACAGCTCTGTCTTCTGCTATTAATTCCTAAGTGGCTCAGGCAGTAGAGTGCCTGAGGCAAATGTGAGGCCCAGGACCACCAAAAAAAAAAAAAAAAAAACAGTGAGTTTGTTATAAGTATTTATTATCAGTTTTTCTATGAACATGTTTTCATTTCTCTTGGATAAATATCTAAGGATGGAATTGCAAGGTAGATATAAAATGTATGTTTCACTTTGGAAGAAATTGTCAAATCATTTTTGACTATTTCAAAAGTGACCATTTCATTTAAAAAAATTTTTTTATTCATTTATTCACATGTGCAAATATTGTTTGGGCCATTTCTCCCTCCTGCGCCCCGTCCTCTCCCTCTTTCCCCCACACCTCCACACTTCCAGGCAGAACATGTTCTGCCCTTTTCTCCAATTTTGTTGAAGAGTAGACATAAGCAATAATAAGAAAGACAAAGTGTTTTTGCTAGTTGAGATAAGGATAGCTATACAGAGAGATTACTAGCATTGCTTCTATGCACAAGTGTGTTACAACCCAAGTTGATTCATCTCTACCTGAACTTTTCACTAGTTCCTGATCCTCTTCCCATATTGACCTCTGTCACTTTAAGATTTCTGTATTAGCTCCTCTGCAGTGGGGACTTCGGAAATTTTCATGTTTTGGGTTTCCTACCTGTCCCCATACCTCCTGCATGTGCTCTCCCCTTAGCATGTGACCCAAGTCCTACAACATTGCTGTATTTGCCTCTGAGCCTGGCTAACCTCGCTCAGAATGATGTTCTCCAGTTCCATCCATTTACTTAAGAATAATAACATTTCATTCTTCTTCATGGCTGAGTAAAACTCCATTGTGTATAGATACCACATTTTCTTAATCCATTCATCAGTAGTGGGGCATCTTGGCTGTTTCCATATCTTGGCTATTGTGAATAGTGCTGCAATAAACATGGGTGTGCAGGTAATCTGTGTGGCATTCCTTTGGGTATATCCCCAGGAGTGGGATTGCTGGATCATATGGCAGATCTGTGTTTAGCTTTTTATGAAGTCTCCATATTGTTTTCCATAGTGGTTGTACTAGCTTGCATTCCCACCAGCAATGCATGAGGATTCCTTTTACCCCACATCCTCGCCAACATTTGTTGTTGGTGGTGTTCTTGATGCTAGTTATTCTAACAGGAGTGAGGTGGAATCTTAGTGTGGTTTTGATTTGCATTTCCTTTATGGCCAGGGATGGTGAGCATTTTTTCATGTGTTTTTTTGGCCATTTGGACTTCTTCCTTTGGAAAAATTCTGTTTAGTTCAGTTGCCCATTTCTTTATTGGTTCATTGATTTTGGGGGAGTTTAGTTTTTTGAGCTCCCTGTATATTTTGGTTATCACTCCCTTGTCTGATATGGCTAGCAAAGATTTTCTCCCATTCTGTGGGTGGTCTCTTCAATTTAGAGACCATTTCTTTTGTTATGCAGAAGCCTTTTAATTTCATGCAGTACCATTTGTCCATCCTTTCTCTTAGTTGCTGGGACACTTGAGTTCTATGGAGGAAGTCCTTGCCCATACCTATTAATTCCTGTGTATTCCCTGCTCTTTCCTATACTAACTTCAAGGTTTTGGGTCTGATATTAAGGTCCTTAATCCACTTTGAGTTGATATTAGTACAGGGTGATAAACATGGATCCAGTTTCAGTTTTCTGCAGGCATATAACCACTTTTCCCAGCAACATTTGTTGAAGAGGCTGTCTTTTCTCCATCATATGTTTTTGGCACCATTGTCAAAAATAAGGTGGGCACAGCTGTGTGGATTTATATCTGGGTCCTCTATTCTGTTCCACTGGTCTTCATATCTGTTTTTGTGCCAGTACCATGCTGTTTTTATTGTACGTCTCTGTAGTATAGTTTGAAGTAGGTTATTGTGATACCTCCAGCATTGCTCTTTTTGCTTAGTATTGCCTTGGCTATTCGCAGTCTTTTTTGTTTCCAAATGAACTTTAGGGTAGATTTTTCAATCTCTGTGATGAATGTCATTGGGATTTTGATGGAAATTGCATTGAGCATGTAGATTGCTTTTGGTACTATAGCCATTATTACTATGTTGATCTGCCAATCCATGAGCACGGGAGATCTTTCCACCTTCTGTATTCATCTTCAATCTCTTTCTTCAATGTCTTGTAGTTCTCCTTGTAGAGGTCATTTATGTCCTTTGTTAAGTTTATTCCTAGGTATTTGATTTTTTTGAGGTTATTGTAAATGGAATTGTTTTCCTACATTCTTTCTCACTTTGTTCATTGTTGGTTTGTTGAAAGGCTACTGGTTTTTGTAAGTTGGTTTTGTATCCTGCTACATTACTGAAGCTGTTTATGGTGTCTAGGAGTTTTGGGGTAGAGTTTTTTGGATCTTTGAAGTATAGGATCATGTCATCTGCAAATAGGGATAGTTTGACTATTTCTTTACCTATTTGTATTCCTTTTATTTCTTCTTCTTGCTTTATTACTCTGTCTAGGAATTCCAGGACTGTGTTGAATAGGAGTGGGGAGAGTGGGCATCATTGGCTCATTCCTGACTGAAAAACTAAAATATGGTTTCAAATTTTTCCTATTAAGTATGGTGTTGGCTATAGGTTTGTCATATATAGCCTTTATAATGTTGAGGTACATTCCTTCTAATAGTTTTCTTAGAGCATTTATCATGAAATGGTGTTGAATCTTATTAAAGCTTTTTATGCATCTGTTGGGATGATCAAGTGGTTTTTGTCTTTGCTTCTATTAATGTGCTCTATTACATTTATCGATTTGTGCATGTTCAACCATCCCTGCATAAGGAGGTATAGGTAACCTTTCAGTGGGTTAGGGGCCCAGGATGTCCAGAGTTCAGTTCTGTATGATGCTCTATTTTCTGCTCATTGAGAGAAAAAAAATAAAGAAAAAAAACCCCAAAGAAACAGCCAGGGAGCTTTTTTCCCTAGGGGAAAAAAAGTAGGCTTGCTGACTGTTAGATGCAATTAAAAACTGTTTTAAGGGTCAGTCCTTGAATTTTTTGTGCACCTAATGTGTTGGTGGGTTATTATTTTGACTAGAAGCAACCACAATTACCCAAGTGTCACTCTGATGTCTCAAGGTGGTTTCTGGAGTCCCAGAGCTTAGAATTTCTGATTTGCTACCCTAACCACCATATTGGGTCTCTTTGTTTTCTGTTTTTTTAAGTGCCTGATGAGTGTGGATAGATCTTTATCAATTTTTTATCATCTCAAGGAGCTCAATTTTGGCCTCAGGTTTTATTTATTTCTCCTCCTCCCTTTCCTTCTGCTTTGGGTTTAGATTTTTCTTCTTTCACTAGATTATTAAAGTGGATGTTTTCCTATTGATTTGGGAACTTGCTTTTGAACCAGTCCAGATTTGATCAGAAGGAATAACTATACAGCTATGTTAAACAAGGGAAGTTTAATATAAAATCATTAAACTGTGATAAAAGTAACTATGAGAGATATGAAAACTCCATATGGTGCACTATGGCTGAGAGATTCCTAAAATCCAATTGTTTTATAAATGAGCCAGAATCACCCCATGTTTATTGACCCTTCTGTTTATCACTTCTTTATAGATTGTTGGCCATTAGCTTAAAGCCTATTGGCACCAATTTCTTTAAATATAGCCCACATAAACACATTTTAAAGCTGTTTAGTACATACCTTCTTTTCATTTTCTACAAAATTGCATTCATCCAATATCTGCCAATCATTGATAAGATAAACCGTGCAGCTCCAAAGACTCAAAGCTATTGCTACCCTTCAGAACTCTCTGATGCAGGGTCCCCATCTGGAGATTACTTAGCAAGATAAGCTCCCTCTCTCTGCTTCCTGTCTTCCCCCGGGGTTCCTTTGCCAACTACTCCTTTTGGGGCAGAAGAAGATTCTTTTTTCATACAAACCATCAAAATGCCACCCAAATAAAGCTTGTTCTATGCTACTTAGAGTCATACATTTTCACTGATTGTCCTTAAATCTTGTGCTTACTGCATCAAGAAGTACAAACTTGGAAAGAGTTTAGACCTCATTGCAGGAAGAGTAGTTCAGCTCACTAGACAGCAAAAAAATTTGCAGGTTTAGTCAAGCAAGATATGGTCTGCAGTCACTGGGAAAGCAGGGAACAATCCTCTTGGGTATGGGTGGTTTGTGAGCAATCACCAATTATGGCATTGCTATGAAGAGGAGGTGGGCAATTTTCAGGGTACAGATGAGCTATGTGTGGACTGAAGATGAAGCCAGCTCTTGAAAACTCTTTGGGAGTTACTGATGAGCCTCCCAGGGACTGGTGGGAGGCCTTCAAGCATTGGTACAAGAAGGGAGACCCTGCTGCTGCCAGGAAGTCTTCATTTTTGAATGCAGGCAGGAAACCTAAAGAGTGTAAGCTTTTGTTTCAAGAAGACAGCAGAAATGTTAGTATAAGGCTGAAACTTAAAGGTTGTTGAATGATCACACATTGTGGGCCTGTAGTTGGCAGAACTCCACAGATGTCTTCACATTCACACACCCTTGATCCATTCTTACCTTCTCCTGTGCTTGAACTGGAAACCTCAGAAGAGTCCATTCCTACTGTAATGTTCCTCCAAGGAAGCTTAACTTGGCGTTTCTTTAAAGTAAAGATGCTTAAATTAAATTTTCCTATTATTGTGAACATATACTGAAGGGTAAATGTGGAGATAAGATGCAATAAATTTATAATCAGCACAACTCATTTCTAATATAAGCATTTAGTGATAGAATTAATCTCACAAGTGTGAATATGCTCTGCTTTCACTTTCATCCAAATCATATATTTTCTAATTTCCCTTATGATTTGGTATTTGATACAAGCATTATGTAAGTGTTTTAAAATTTCTGAACATTTGAATGTTTTCCAGCTATCTTCCTGTTACTGATTTTGAATTTAATCTTGTTGTTATAAGAGAACACACTTTGTATGATATTATTTTAAATTTGTTGAAGCATGCTTTAAGGCCTAGAATATAGAGAATACTGAAAAAGAATTGCTACAGTTACAGTGAAAGTATTCCCTAAGTGTCAGTTTGGTCACATCAATTGGTTATGTTTGGTAATGTTTTTACGACTTTTGTAGATTTTCAGTCTCCTTGTTCCATCAATTATTAAGACAGGATTTCAATGTTTCCCACTAAAACTGTGGATTTTCTTATTTCATTTTTAGTTCTCCCAATTCACCCTTCCTTCCTTCCTTCCTTTCTTCCTTCCTGTCTTCCTGCCTTCCTTCCTGTCTTCCTGCCTTCCTTCCTGTCTTCCTGCCTTCCTTCCTTCCTTCTGTCTTCTGCCTTCCTGCCTTCATTTAATTTTGAAGAACTAGTGATGGAACAAGGGCCTCATGTTTGCTAGGCAAATGCTCTACCACTGAGCAACATTCCCGGTCTTTTTAAAGATTATATTTTGAGACAGTGTTTCATTACATAGGCAAAATTCCTCTTTATTTCTGGTAATTTTCTTTGCTTTGAAATCTGCTTTCTCTGATATGACCTGAGCTACTCCAATTTTCTTTTGTAAGAGTTTGCCTGGGATATCTTTTTCTGTCCTTTTCCTACCCAAAGCATTAAACTCCAACTGAGTTTCACATGGATAGTGTATAATCATTTTGTGTTTCCTATTCATTCTCACAATCTTTGTCTTTTACTTGGTGTGCTCAGCCCATCATTTTATTATTTGGTTTTTATTTGTTCCAGTTTTTCCCCTTCATTCCCTATTTCCTACTCTCTTTTGGGTTGCTTGAACATTTTGTAGTATCATATTTTACATACCCACTGAATTTTTACTATAAAAACAACAACAAAAAAAACCTTTTAGAGTGATTGCTGTAGGGAATTACATAACTTCATCACACTCTAATGAAAATCAATATTTTATGAACTTCAAATGTAATATAGAAATTCTATAGCCATATGCATCTCTTTACCCTACCCCTTGATGTTATAATTGTTACATTTTACCACTTCATGCATTGAAAACCCTGTGAGATAATGTCATAATTTTGACTTTCAACAGTGAAACAAGTTTTAAGAATCTCAAGAGGAAATAGTCTATTATATTTATCCAGAAACCATTATTTTTTCTCCTTCATTCTATATGTTCCAATTTTCTTTCTGGTATTATTTTACTTCTGTCTAAAGAACTTTCATTAAAGTTTTTCTAAAGCAAGTGTGCTAGCCAAGAATTCTCTTAGATTTCTTTCATTTTTATTTCATCTTTGTTTATGAAGAATATTTTCACTGGATATCTTAGAATTCTGGGTTGACACTTAGAGCCTTCAAAATGTGTGGGACTTTTGATTCCATTATTTTTTATGAGAAACTTGGTCATTTGAATAACGGTTCCCCTTTAGGTAATACACTGTTTGTCTCTGTTTTGAGGTTTTCACTGTCATTAGTTCTTAGCAGATTATGTGTCACATTGATATCTTTGGATTCATCCTCTTTGGGACTCACTGAGCATTTTGAGTCTGTAAGTTTATGTCTTTTACTAAATAGAAAGTTTTCAGTCATTAATTCTTCAACCTTCCCCCCTGCATATCTACAGTCTTCTATCTTCCTGGGGATTCATTAATATCATGTTAGTTATACCCACATATTCCGAAAGCTCTGTTAATTATTTTCAACATATTTTCTCCTTTTTGTTAAGACTAGATAATTTTTTGTTGTGTTATCTTTGAGCTCATGGGTTCATTCTCTGTCATCTTTATTTTGGTATTGATACCAACTAATGAGTTTTTCATAATAGTGGTTATTTTATTTTTTAGTTCTAATATTTCCATTCAATTCTTCTATCTTCTGTTTCTTGTTGTGATTTCAGTTTCTTCATTTGTTTCATAAATGTTAACAATTCTTTGGTGAAACATTTTTATTTTATTTGTTTTAAAGTCTTTTGGCATCTTTTGATCTACCTCCCTCTGCCTTGAATTGATATTTTTCTCATTCTTTGTATACTTAGTAATTTTGAATTTTATCCTGGACATTTTAAATATCATGTTATGAAGTTCTGAGTCTTTTAAAAATTCTATGATGAATGCTATGTTAATAGGTAAGTGATGTGTTTAGGTTCAGGCAGAATTTATCACACTACCTTCTGTGGTCTGTGGTTCCAAATTTACTCAGTTTTCAGAGTCATCTCAATGTTGCTTGGAGCTTTTCTGTATGTGTGCCACTTATGGCTAGACTGAATCCTAACCCGTGATCTTTATATTAGTCACATTCTCAAAGTCTTTACTACGTGGACTAAATCAGGTTGGCTCATGCCCAATTTTGGAGTGAGCTGAGAAATTCAATTTTAAAAAACTTCATGGTATCTTTTCCCTGAGTTCTTCTCTCTCTGTGATTTCTTACCTGTTACTTTCTAGTTCCTTAGTACTCCCACTTTTAATTTGTAGGCCAGAAAGCTGGGGCTTTCTGTATCCACAGATAAATAGCAAGAGGTGAGAGGGAGAGGAAAGTCAATATGGGTTTGAATCATACTCTTTGGACCAGAGGTCTCTAGATTATAAGAATTGGTTCCCTTCCATCAGAGTCTTGTCTCACTGTTTTGGTTTGAATGTGAAGTGTCCTCCACAGGATCATCTGTTGAATGCTTTGTCTCTATTGGGAATTAGACTAAAGGCTATGCATCTTATCTATTGGCAAAGAATTTGGCTACATTTGTCTATGCCCTAAAAATTTGAGTGAGGATGATTTTAAAAGTTATTGATTAACTAATTTACTGTAGGAAATTTCAAGACAGTCCAGCATTCAGGCAGTGGCATGGTTGTTTCTGGCTGTTTTTAAACAGGTTTACAAAGATAGTTGGGATTGAAGAACAGAGTAAAAAGCCTGAAAAAATGTGCAACTTGGCCAGAAAAGGGGCATGCTGAAAACTGGAAAAGTGTGAAGTGGTTGTTAAAGAGATTGCCAAAGTTAAAAGAAGCCAAATACATTGTATTAGGAAAGATGTCTTGAGGATAACTGAGAATCAGGGAGACCCCACCCATCACAGTGCTCAGGGTGAAAAATGTTAACTTATTTGAAAGATTTCCCCTTGGGAAGAAAGCACATCTGGTGTGCCCTACTTGAATAGGGTCACCTAGGAAAATAGTTTCCCCAGAATTTGACTCAACATGTTGGGCCACTCAGGTGCTCACAGCCAATACAGCCATGATCCAAGATGGCCTGGCTACTGTTCAAGCTGGCAGCAGATCTTGGTGTCATCCATGTGATGCTGGTTTTGCAGACATACAAAATTCAAGAGTTATGGTGCCATGGAGGCTTCCACACAGATTTCAAAGGAAATCCTGGAGGCCAACCAATTTGTAACAGGGTCTGAATCCCTGCAGGCCACTCCAGAGAGGGTGTGAAGATCTGAGGGTGAAGACTAAGCTACAATGGAGTCACTAGGATGTTGGAGATACTAGGGCTGCCCAAGTCCATTTTAACTCACATCATGATATCATGTGTCCAGGATACCAAACATGAAACTACAAGATTTAGCATTTTTCCTTCTGGGCTTTGGTCTTGCTTTGGTCCTATCCTTCCTTGCTATTCTTGCTTCCTCCATTTTGGAATGGAAATGTTTACTCTGTGTTATTGTATTTTGGGATATGTAACTTGTTTTTTATTTTATAAGGGCTCACAGCTAAGACTTTGCCTTAAGTATTAGAGGACTCATTGAACTTCAACTTTTTTTTTAGAATTTTAATTTTTAAAATTTTCTTTTAATTATTCATTTATTCATATGTGCATACATTGTTTGGGCCATTTTTGCCCCCTGCTTCCCTTTCCTTCCCCCTCACTTCCAGGCAGAACCTGTTCTGCCCTTGTCTCTAATTTTGTTGAAGAAAAGACATAAGCATAATAAGGAAGACAAAGTACTTTTGCTAGTTGAGTTAAGGATAGCTATACAGAAATATTCCTAGCTTTGCTTTCATGTACACATGTGTTACAACCCATGTTGATTCATCTCTAACTGATCTTTACACTGGTTACTGATCCTCTTCTCATGTTAACCTCTGTTGCTTTATGGTTTCTGTATTAGTTCCTCTGGAGTGGGGACATCAAACACTTTCATGTTTTGGGTTTTCTACCTATTTCTATATCTCCCATATGTGCTTTCCCAAATCCAAACCAGTGCTGCATTTGCCCTAGATCTAAAATCCCCATATGAGGGAGAACATATGATTTTTGGTCTTCTGAGCTTGGCTAACCTTTCTCAGAATGAGATTCTCCAGTTCCATCCATTTACTTGCAAATGATAAGATTTTCATTCTTCTTCATGACTGAGTAAAATTCCATTGTATACAAGTACCACATTTTCTTGATCCATTCATCAGTAGTGGGGCTTCTTGGCTGTTCCATAACTTGGCTATTGTGAATAGCACTGTAATAAACATGGGTGTGCAGGTGCCTCTGGAGTAACCTGTGTTGCATTCCTTTGGGTATACCCCCAGGAGTGGGATTGATGGATCATATGGCAGGTCTATGTTTAGATTTTTAAGAAGCCTCCAAATTTTTTTCCAGAGTGGTTGCACCAGCTTACATTCCCACCAGCAGTGTACCAGGGTTCTCTTTTCCCCACATCCTCGCCAACATATGTTGTTGTTGGTGTTTTTGATTATGGCTAGTCTAACAGTGGTGAGGAATAACAAACAAACTGAGAAGGAATATATGGAAACAATTCCATTCACAATAGCCTCAAAAAAAAATCAAATACCTAGGAGTAATTTAACAAAAGATGTGAATGACCTCTACAAAGAGAATTACAAACTCCTGAAAAAAGAGATTGAGGAAGACTACAAAAGATGGAAAGATCTCCTGTGCTCATGAATTGGTAGAACCAACATAGTAAAAATGGCTATACTACCAAAAGCAATCTACATGTTTAATGCAATTCCCATCAAAATCCCAATGACTTTCATCACAGAAATTGAAAAATCTACCCTAAAGTTCATGTGGAAACACAAGAGACCATGAATAGCCAAGGCAATACTCAGCAAAAAGAGCAATGCTGGAGGTATCACAATGCCTGACTTTAAACTATATCACAAAGCAATAGCAATAAAAACAGCATGGTACTGGCACAAAAACAGACATGAAGACCAGTGGAACAGAATAGAGGACCCAGATATGAATCCATACAACTATACCCACCTCATTTTTGACAAAGGTGCCAAAAATATATGATGGAGAAAAGACAGCCTCTTCAACAAATGTTGCTGGAAAAAGTAGTTACCTGTCTGCAAGAAACTGAAACTAGATCCACGTTTATCACCTTGTACTAGTATCAACTCAAAATGGATCAAGAAGCTAAATATCAGACCTGAAACGCTGAAGTTACTACAAGAAGGAGCAGGAAACACTCTGGAACTAATGGGTATAGGCAAAGACTTCCTCAAAAGAACCCCAGCATCCCAGCAACTAAGAGAAAGGATGGACAAATAGGACTTCGTAAAATTAAAAGGCTTCTGCACAACAAAAGAAATGGTCTCTAAACTAAAGAGACCACCCACAGAGTGGGAGAAAATATTCACCAGCTATACATCAGACAAGGGACTGATAACCAGAATATACAGGGAACTTAAGAAACTAAACTCTCCTAAAATCAATAAACCAATAAAGAAATGGGGAACTGAACTAAACAGAACTTTCTCAAAAGAAGAAATTCAAATGGCCAAAAAACACATGAAAAAATGCTCACCATCTCTAGCCATAAAGGAAATGCAAATCAAAACCACACTAAGAACTTGAACTTTTGAACAATGTTGAAACTGCCAAGACTTTAAGGACTCTTGAAGATGGAATAAATGCATTTTGCACTATGAGATGGCCAAGAGCCTTTGGAGGTCTGGGGTGAAATGTGAATTTTCCCCACAGGCTCATGTTTTGAATTCTTGGTCTCCAACTTGTGGCACTATTTTGAAGGTGATATAACTTTAGGAGGTGAGATCTAGCTGGAGGTAGTAGGTTGCTATGTGCATGCCATTGATGGTTATATCCTGTCCCCAGTACCTTCATTCTTTCTGTTTCCTGTCTGCCATGAGGTGAGTAGACTCTGCCATAGGCGCTTGTCATCATGATGTTCTGCCTTACTGCAGGTCCTGAATCAAGGGAACCAAGGACTGTGAACTGAAACCTCTGAAATTATAAGCCAAAGTAAATTGTTTCTCCCTTATATTGTTTATGTCAGATATTTTGTCACAGCAATGGAAAATACGACTAACATACTCCCATTTTTACCTCTGTTGCTACTACCAGGAGTTTGCTTAGGGTTCAGGACCGAAGAAAACGAGAGGAGGAGAATTAACCCAAGATTTCCACATTGTCTCTGAGTATGAGGGATTTCCTTTTCTATTTATTGTGCCAGAATGAGAGAGCTTACTGTGGAGTTCTTTCTACATCCTAGTGCCCAGTTCCAGGTTTTAGATAGTTTTTTTCAGGCTAATGGAATGACAGAGGAGAAAAATGGTAAATTTCCCACCAGTTTTGTGGTACTTTGAATTCTGGTTTTCCACCTAAGTCACCTGGTATCATTTACTTTTCAGATTCCTGAAATAAGTACCCCACACTTTTTGTCCATATTTTATAGTAGCATTTGGTGAGAGAAACAGGGAAGACTATTTAGTTTAGCATATCTAAAACTGTAGCTCCTCTTTTGAATATTTTATTATAATTCATTATTTTGTTTATTTTTAAGGTGCTCTTTTGTTCTCTTTGTTAACTTTCTTCTTTAATGGATCATAGTTTTAACAAAATACCTTTATTACCAGGAATGTACCAAATCAAGATTTGGAAAGAGAGATATTTTATGCTTTTAAAAATAAATGTTTATTTATCTCCTGGTTACATTTTCTTTCATCTTTTTTTAATCTGTATTGTAGTATTTTCTGTGTTTTTCTGTTTATCAATAATTCATTTACCACTTCCTTTCTTCATGGAACCATAGTGCCATTTAATATGATAAAAACACTAATAGCAACCATGTTTCTCTCTCTATAGTTGTGCTTTACTTATGTATTCTGATATGTCGTTATATAAGTTTCACCATTTTCCCCTAAAATAGACTGTCTCTTATTTTTCATCTTGTTATTAAGTCTAATGATTACCTTTCCAAATTTTGTATGCATTCATATATATCTTGGGAATAAAGCCTATACAATTTCTCTGTTCAAAATGTTGTAATATTCTTAGTGAATTTTATTTATCTTCCTTTTTGCATGCCATCTGTGGATACAGTGAGAAAAATTATATTTTTGATACTATGGAGTAGTGAGTTGGTATCAGTTAATGACATCTAGATTATTATCCTTTTATTTCTCTACCTTTCTTACTGAGCTGTGACCACCTTGAGGGCAGGTATAAATGGTTTCTTCATGTTTCTATTCCAGCAGCCAGAGTAGTCAGGCAGAACGTGGACGAAAGAAATAATGTATTTGTATTAATTCCCATGGTGCTTATTTATTTGAAATTCTGTATGTTTCTTAAGCCTATTTTCTATTTTGCTAATTGATTTTTCTGCAACATCAATTTTATTATTAACTGCTTATAATACTGATTTCAATTATTCTATAGTGAGATTAATATGTATTCTGTTTCTCTTTCAAAAATGCTAAGGAAATAGCTCCTTGCGTTTTTCTCCCATGCTTGCTCAATGTTTTCTCAGTGATCAGGTTTCCTGAGAGGCTGTTTCGAAGTTCTGTTTTTGTTACTCATCTATTGAACAAGCCTGAATTGTCCATGTTCTAGATTTGGGGTTGTGTCATCCTTGAAATGGTGTATTTACTCCTCATGTCCAACCAGAGCTGAGTACTTTTGGCTTCTTGGGACTGCTAAAGTGTACAGTCTCAGACTGCCCCATAAGCAGAAAGAAATGATCATCAATATTGCTTCTAAATTTAGGATTCACTTCTTATGCCAAACTTGAGAAGTTTATCTTTTCTGTCTTTGTACTTTTCAGAATATCAAGTATCTCTAAATATGAAATATAGCTCATGAGTAAGCATTCCTTTCCATTGGCAGTGAGGGTAAAAAAATCTGCTTTTAATGTAATCAGAGTTCTACCCCAGTGTTAGGTTTGGCATTGGGGCTCAGGCCGGTTAGCACATTTGCCCCTTAGTCTCTCAGATAAAAGGAAATAGGCTACTAATGGATTATGTCCTGAAGTCTGAGCTTACCATTGTGAGAATTCTCTTGCCTAGCCAAATTGTGGATCTATATGTAGAGTGTAAGCACTTAACTGATCCCAAAAGATCTTAGGTCAAACCAGTCTTATCACTTGACCCTATATCCCTCATCCCTTCTGATGTAGAGTTCTGGGCTTGGATTGACATCTGGGCCAACTTAATTCTTTCCAATTTTTTAAGATAGAGTATACATTTGCTACAGAATATGAAATATGCTTAAAATTCTTGTCAAACATTTTGGGTGTTAATGTAGATTTTTTTACCCTTTGACAGAAAATGTCATGGATATTTTAAGAGGTAAAAGAGAAAAGGGGACTTATCTGAATTCTATCATAGTGCCATCTTCCCAGAATGACAATATATTTTCATCTTAACTTCCTTACCTCTTATTTTTATCTGAAAATTTTTTCTGTGTCATGTCTGGTAAACTCTTATTCTTCCTAGTTGCATACTTTTTGATGAAGTTTTCATCTCTTTGATAAAAATATCATTGTCTTCAACCCTGTTTTAAGTCTATTGTCTCACATTCTTTCCTTATAAAATTACATATAAAATCCTTCCAAAATTCCCTCCGTCCTTTCCTATGATTCAGCCATTCCCTTGCATAATGTCATGAGTCAGGAGAAAGGGTCATATGTTAGCATCATTTTTCTTGATACTTCATGTCCTTTTCTTACATGAATGTCAGATTCTTAGGTAGAAGAAAAAAATATATCACTATCATCTTCAGGTGATATTGGAGAAAGTCACAGTCCATGTAATAGGTACCCATCATAAGACTCTCCATCATGTATCAGACTCATGTTTCAGGAGAGCATTTCCATCATAGTGATGCATTATCATCTAAACCAGGCCTTTTGATTACTATTTCCCCAAGTTCAGGCAGACTAGTTTAATCACTGAAGATAAGATTTTATAAGGATCAGTAAGAATATTGCAGGAACATCCTGCAGCAGGAAATATATCTCTGCATATGTCTCTGTCTGTATGACTCTCTCTCTCTCTTCCTCTCTCTCTCTCTCTCTCTCTCTCTGTCTCCACAAGAGACTAGACTCAAGTTCTGAAGGAATATCTAGAGCCAGAGTTATTTCTCATTTCTTACCTTTGTGCTTCTCCATCATCCAAGTATTTGCTTCTCTTTTGTGTATATGAATAACACAAAAAATAACTTAGTTCCTCCTCACTTTTCACTTTAAATACAAAGCAGAGATTGACTAATGTCACCAAATTCCAAACTCTTGGATGAGAAAAGTCATTGACTCAGATTGTGTCATCTCTCCTATATCAAATAGGAGAGCCCCAGTGCATGTTTGTGAGTGGGATGGTAATTTGCAGAAAAAAGAATATATAGACTGGAAAGAAGTTACAAAGGGGGCCTGCAACAATGTCTTCTTCATAGTACTTCACTGGCTACCAAGATGTCTTGGATGTGTAAGTGTGATTTCCTTTCTGTTCTCTTAATATGACTCTCTCTTAGAATATGGGATTTTTCCATTTCTCTGGAATGCCTAGTGTTTATCTTCCAAGGGCAGAATCCTGAGTATGTGATTTTTAGTTTTAAAATAACTCAGAAGTTCTTCATTGCTTAATCCTTCCTCTGCATGCCAGTTTCCCCATCTATAAAAAGTGGACAGAATGATATGCCTGGCTATTGAGAAGTTAAATAAAATCATGTATATTAAAGTACCTAGAATAGTACCTGGCATATGGCATGCACAGAAACAATTTCAAGCCACAGTCTTCCATATTCTTACACTGGACACTGATTTATCCTTTTTCCTTAAGAATATTTTTCATCTTTCTGGCTTCCTTCCTATATTTATTTTTATGACAGCACCCTGTCTTTGCCAAGCCTCTGCTTATGGTTTGCAGAATTCTGTGCCTTGGAAATTGGAAAAGCTCTTGTCCATCTCTAGTGTACTAGAAACTTCCCATTTTACACTAGTTTCTCAAGGAGCACTGACAGATGCTTGTTGATTCCATTTGAGACTTCTCCTTGTATCTCAGGATCTAGTGTTCCAGCCAAGACACTTGAAAACACTAAGGGAACATGTTTACTTTTAGATTCTCCTAATGATTTGAAGGTTTTCATTACTTCATGGTGATTGTTTTTTTTTTTCAGTCCAAATACTAGGCTCTTGAAGAAGCAAATAGAATGTGAAAGAACTAATTTAATTTTATTTATCCACCCATATTCTTCAGGTGATCCCAAGTTTATCATTTCCTGGAATTTCTCCAGGCTTCTACAGTAACTGAGAAAGACATTATTGAGTTTTCCCAGTTTTGCAAACTGCAGCTTATCCTGGTCCCTGCACATCATGTTTGTCTTTATCATGTACTTCCTTTCCATCTTTTGTGTTTTTAATTTTATAATCTGAAATAATTACTTCTCAATGGGAGATACAAGTTTCCTTAGATAATGGTTGACTATTGGACAAAATGATTAACTTTTTTCGACATCTGATTTTTGTGAAGGTTTTAGGCAGCTATAGCCATCTTGTACTAATCAATACCCATTTCATTAGAATGGCAGGCAATTTCCTGAGAGCAGGGACCAAACCTCATTCTTTTATCTTCTGTACCTACAATGGAGCCTGGTACTAAAGAGAACAATAGCTATAATCTATTGAGCTTTTATTAGAAACTAGGCACTTTAAGTATATTATTTTGCTCAATCATCATTGTAATCACATGGAATAGATGTTATTACATCTTAGTCTTTGTAGATTAGACAACTGTAATGTAGAGATCTTAGTAACAAGCTCAAGATCTCTCTCTAAAGTAGTAGTGCAGGGGTTCAAATGGCATTGGTCAAACTGCAGGGCCAGGCTCTTGGGCATTACATTGTTCTGTTTTACTGGTTGTTAGCCTCAGCATGATTGTTGAATTGAGTGTTGGACCTTTTCTTTCTCACTAGGGTTACTTACAAATGCAGAATGGAGTCACACTTTTGAGAATTATCTTCCTTCCCAAAGTATTCTAATTTATTAGTCCTGTCTATTTTCTCTTATATTTCTGAAGTCTGCCTCCCAAAATCTAACATACATTCAACTTAGCCCAAATGTATCCTTTTTGTTGCCATGGAAGGAATAAGACAATTTTCTTTTAAGATCTTGTTCATTTTACTAATCATTTTTTTGTTTGTGGTCAGAAGAAAATATAAGATGACACTTCTGAGGCTTCCTTCACTGTGTGCGCCCCTCTCTCTAATATGGTATCTTCTGAGCAATACAAGCTCTTCTAGCTTATGTTTCCAACTGGAACTTCTCCTTGTTAAGCTTGTGAATATCATGTAAGTAATGTAAGCATATTTTTGATACTATTTTATGTGGTATCTTTTGTTTGACAGATATTGAAAACATTTTCACCTAAATTGATTATTTCTTTGTGTAAATCACAATCACTGTTATCATTTAAAATTTCTAGCTGTTCTTTTTAATAGGAATTGTTTCATGAGTGTTTTTAGGCATTTCTTTGTTAGTCCTAGACCAATGGACATTTAAAAGACAATGCCCTTGAATTTTTAGCCTGAATTTTTTTCTAAGTGGAATTATTAAAAATAATTATTTTAACTACCCATAACTAAAGTAATTCAAAGACTGACAGAGGAATACTTGATCCTGGCTCATAATTGCAGATAATCTCTTGCTTCATTCTCCAATGTGGAGATAGACATCTTCAAGATGTCCTACCACTATACACCAGTTTAAGTGAGTATCACAAAGTTTGTCTTTTATTCCCTGTGTTTCTAGACACTAACATAGAGAAATGTGGAAAAGCATAGGTAAACATTAAGAGTTTCTGAAGTTTTATGTTAGAATTTAAGGTTTATGTTCACTGGAAAAATATTCTTAGACATGACCTGAAGCCATTATTTCTATGATCTGAATTCAGCAATAGGGATGGTAAGGTTAGCACAGTCATGTTTATGACAGTGAAGATCTGACCTATTGTCATGATGTGTGTGTGTGCATATATGTGTGTTTGCACATATATGATGTATATCTGCAACAGTCAGACAAGACCTTTGCTCATTATAGCCATTTCCCCTATTTTTCAGCATAAAGTCCTCTGCTAGGACCAGCTAGTCTTTGGACACAGGCTTAGGAGTTAAGTATCATCCTGGCTAAGAGCTTGCAATTTTGTTATCTTCAGTTTTGCTCCAGAAATCTAATCCAATTTAATACAGTTCCTGGGTCTTTTTCTTCTTCCCAAATTTAAGTGTTCACTGGAAAGAGAGGTGAAATTGCTGTTTGGTCTTCCAGAACACCTGAATTTCCTACTGCAGATCTTACTGATCTATGTGTCATTGTTTATCCTGTTTGTTTTCCTGAAGCTCTGACTGTTTCTGTTGGGAGATTCATTACTATGATGCCTCTGTAGTGGTTTGGAGTCTCATCTCCTCTCAGAGTCTTGCTCATAGCTTCTCACTTCTATTGACATCAGTGTTGAGTTTTCTAAGTTCATCTAGCTGGTCACTGGAGGAGTTAGAATTCAATCCAGGAGGACCTTATACCCAAGGGCAGCTGTTCTCTCAACCCTGTGCTATTTTCCTATTGGAGGATCTCATCACTCTTCATGGAGCACAAGCTGTCACTGTTTGTCCCTTTGTGGAGGGTTCCCCTGAGGACAGAGATCCATCGGGCTGACCTTAGATCCCACTCCTCTGTGAGGAAGAGGTTATTGAAGAGATTTTTCTTAAGGTGCAGGCTTGGGTCTTACATGATACCACAGGTGTTTTCTTTAAGACATAGTTACACTGTCTCTAAAAAAGATAACCTACTATGAGACGGCCCACCACACTTACAGAATCAGTTATAAAACTTGGAGGACAAAGGAGACTTCTTCCCGAATGTTGCCTGGCTAACCTAGAATGCATGTCCTTAAAGATGCAACATGTATGGAAAGGAGCTGGTTTAAAAGGGGATGCCTCTGTGAAAATATGAGAAAATGGGCTATTTTCAGTTTTGCTATGCTTTAAAGCTTAGAAAATCAGGATCCACATAGAAGATTAACTCATTCTGCTTCCTGCTGTGCTGCCATTGGGACAGGCTCTCTGAAGGACTTGTCTGACTTTCATTAAGAGAGCCACTGTTACCACATTGAATTGACTCTGGGGTAGATTGCTTTGCAGGGTATATTCTGAGCAGCTCAGTGTCAAACCAAGAAGGAGACACAGCCAAGAAGGAGAATATAGTTTTGTTTGGTGATAAAATGATGTTGTAGCTCCTGGGGAAAATAGGAAAGGAGGGAATCTCTGATGAGCTCTTTTAGCATGGTGTCAGGACCCCTAAAGCTACACCTTAGAGCTGACTAATTGGATCAAGCCTGGAAGTTGGACATACCTGGCTTAAACTTTAAACAAAATGTGGGGACAAGTGGCTTAGTATAACAACCTAGGGAAGGTTGACCATGTTTTGCCCAGGGGAAGAAGGAGAAAATCAAACTTTATGAATCACTTGCTAGGAGTGTTTTATACTTGTTATTTTATTTACTCTTAAAAATGCCAAATTCTTTGAGAGTCACTTTCATTTTATAATCTAAGATACAGAGGCTCAGAAGAATTAAGTTACTACCTGGAGGTCACATAACTGGTGAATGGTAGAACTTAGATCTGATATTATGCCCATGATTTGGGATGGCAGATCAGTAGGAATCACCTTTCTTACCCATGGCTTAATCAGGTGATGACCTTCAATACAGAACCTGCTTTGACACATGCATGTGCACACACACACACACATAGACGGCTTTGAGCATCTGTTGAGAAAGGGTGATTATTAGGACATAGATGGGTTACTGGCAACAAGCTTTTTCTGATTAACTTCATTCTGTTTGTCAAAAGGGTTAGTGGATGTAACAAACTGTGAGGCGTGACCTTAATAATTGCTGCTAGGGATTGCAATTGAGACTGCAGGTCACTTCTCATGGACTGATTACCATTAGAACATTGTTCTGATGTCCCTGCATCCACAAGCATTTCTTTACTTGTTCACTTATAACCCTGCTCAGATTCACATTGGATTCTATGGTACACCCCCAGTCCCTGAGACTTTCCTAATGATGAGTTTGTGTCACAATTTGCCTCTGCATTTACAACTCTCACTGACACCTTCAAAATTTGGAGATGCCCTCTCCCTCCCAGCTTTTGTTGAGCTCTGTTTTAAGTTTTTCTGACAATCACCTGATTATCTATAGGTGTATATAAATAGATGTTAAGAATGCCTTCCTGAGAAGGGCTAGCTATGGGGCTGAAGCAATGCAGGGCAGGAATGGACATAAGTAGACAGCAGAGCTCAGTTCGCGTGCTGTAAGACAACATATTGACTCAATGTAAGGCAAGGAGACCCAAACAGCTTCATGAGGATTGAAAGAGGAGACAAAAAAGGTGTCACCTCATTTGTGTGATAAGGAGGCTATGCCTGAAGTGGGAGAAACAGCATCTGTTTTGTTTTTCTGTCACAGTGTAACAAATCAGCCCCACAAGCAGTCATTCAGAATAATACAGTTTGAGCATCCTTAATCGAAAAGTCTGAAATTTGAAATGCTTCAAAATCTGAAACTTTTTTTTAGTTTTAACATGATATGACAAATGGAAAATTTCACACCTGACATCCTGTGATTGGTCATAGTCAAAATACAGATATACTAAGAATATTGTATAAAATTACTCTCAGACTGCATGTATCAGATGTACATGAGACGTAGTGAATTTTGTGATTAGTCTTGAGTATGTATGTATGTGCAAATATTCTGAAATCTGAAAAAATATGAAATCTGAAACATTTGTAATTATTTGGGTCATGAATCTGCAGCTCAAGTAGTAGGGAGGCTTTCTGTTCTGGTTCACCTTCAACTGGAAAAGCTGGACCAGAACTGGATTTTTTACCTGTAAAACAGCTCTCTTGTATGACCACTTACTGCTGGCTTTTGCCTGGGAGCTGAGCTCAGACTAAGAGCCAGGGGCCTTGGTTCTTTTCTGTGTAGGTATCTTTTGTGAGACATTAAGTGAGTTGCTTGGGTCCCCTCACAGCATGGTATCTGGGCTACAAGAGGGAGCATCCAACATAAGCAGGCTGAGCTGCATTTCCTTTGAGGACCTGCCTCATGCAGCATCTTTTTGCCACATATTATTTGTAGAGTCCATCACAGAGGCCTGTCCCCATACAAGAACAGAGAACATAGACCTTAGTTCTTAATGGGAAACTTGTCAAAATCACACCTTAAGAAGAGCAGGAAGATAGAACATATTGTTGTGACTATTTCTAGAAAAAAAAATCTGAAAAATCTGGGTGTGGTGACACATTCCTCTAATACCAACACTCAGGGGGCTAAGGCAGAACAGTTGAGAATTCAAGGCCAGCTTGTGCTATATAGCAAGTTGGAGGCCAGCGTGACTATGTAGAAAAGCCCTTTCTCAATAACCTCCAAAAAGCAAACCAAACCAAAACAAAAACCAACCAAAACCCAAAACCACAATCTGTTTCCAATGCTAAAAATGGAGAGTGCAAAGGAGAGGTTCTAAAATGTTTCCTCAGGCTTTTATATCAGGATCTACTGATCTCACTGTGTTGAATGCACTGTTACTCCCATGAAGTGGTTAACCGATGTTGGGAAAACTCACAGGAAAAGTAAAATATTTTATTCTCAGTATATTGAAATGACTGGTGATGGAGGTAGCTCAGCATTTGGCTTATTTCATGCCATTTATAGCTTAGGTGCAATGATGGGAGTTTGTCTTCATTTTGGTCTAATTTGGGGAAATGGAGATCTCTTCTAATTGGGGAGGCAATAGAGAAGGCCACAATACAGGGGGTGAATATGATCAAAGTACATTTTATGACATGGAAATGTCATGATAAAACCCCTTATTACATATAATTCCATATACACCAATGAGAAAAACAAAAGGAAAAACTCTAGATCACTTACAATACCTAATAAAATGCAAATGCTATATAAAAAAGGAATCTGTGTAGAACATTATGTCTGTGTGTTTGTGTGTGTGTCCATATCTATGCCTGCCAGAAAGTAAGTGGCACCACAGACCAACCAGGGCATATAAAGGCTAAGAGAATCTGCATACTAAGTCTTTGGGACCAATTCAGCAATGTGGGAGGATTCAGACACTCCTAGCCTCTGGGGCAGAGAAACTCAGGCTGTAGAGCCTCAAAGGCAGAAATGATGTTAGGAAGGGCTGAACAAGGTTTATCCAGGCCGGTGAGGCTGAGGAGGTTTATTCTGGGCAGGAAAAGGTCTTGGGGAATGGCTACTTCTTGTCTCATGGGAAATCATGACCTCTATAATATGGAGATGGGGTGGGATAAAACCTTTCAAAATTATTAACTGTTATTCCTATAAGTGCAACTTTTGCTTTTGCATGTAGGAGAAAAAATAATATGGAGAAGAATATTGTGTTAGGGAAGCACCCTACCTGAGAATGATAAATGTTCAGTGAATCAGTAATTATATGATCTATTTGTTTAAGCAATGGTACCTCTTAAATAGTTACTGTAGCTCAGTGGGGGAACATAGCTTTCAGGGATGTTCAATGCATCTGAACATGTGAGCTCTTGCACCTGGTTGAGATGAATATGTATGTATGCAGGGTAAATTTCACTTTAAATATATGATTTTTCTTCCTTGGTCTTAACTACCTTAGAGAGTATGATTCTTTGCTTTTACAAGGTTCTAATATATTTGTCAATGGGCCAAGAAAATTAGAAAACTCAAGCATCATTGGAATATAAAATAGTCTTATAAATTGTAACATCCTTAGGATTGGGTGCTAAATTACAAACTTTACATTTTATTTAATTATATTTAAATTGTCAGTCAGACAACAAGTATTTATCGAGTGATTACTCAGTTTCAGGTGCTGGTTTAGATGTGGGGCAGATGGTGGAAGAATAACTAGTTCTCTGCCCTCAAGAAGATGTAGATTAAATTTGTGGGAAACTAAACATGTAAATAACTACAAACACACACAAACATACACAGACACAAACATATATATATATATATATATATGTATATATACATACATATATTCATTAAATAAGGTAAGTTTAATAACTGAGATGTTATGGAGAAAATTGAAAATTAGTGACATGATAGAAATTGGCTCCAATCATCTATCTGGAGGGTCTCTCTGATGGGTGGCATTTTTTGAAAAAATTAGCCATGTAATGACTTAGCTGAGGAGAATCCCATGGAGAAGGTCTTGATTGGATGAACATGGCATTTTGGAAGAATAGAAACAAGGATCAAGGATTGTGGCTGATGGACAATGAACAAAAGAGCAAGAGGAGGGAAAGGACTTTGGAGATTTCAATAGGGTTGGAATAGCACAGTAACTAATGTCTGGCTACAGTGAGGATTTTGATTTCACTTTAATAGCAGTGAGAAGCTACTGGAGGGTTTCTGCATGAAGGTGCTGCCATCTTGTTCAGAATTTAGGAATACCTCTGACTGTGTGTGAAGAATGGACTATAGAGGAATGAGTTTGGGAGCCAGAGGCTACTGCTTCAGCCTAGAAAATAAGGTGCTGATAAGAGGCTACTGCTTTAGTCTAGGGTGTAGCAATAGAGATGACAACTTCAATAAAAGCCATCTCAGCACAGTGGTGAGGAGAGAACAGAAGACAGAAAATGGATACAATGGGTATGGAAATTTTCTGTGAGAGTAAACATAGAAATGAGAAAGAGCTGGAAAAGGATACATGGTCAAATGAAGTTTATTAATTTATTTATTGTTTATTTTAAAACAATATCAATGCGTGGGATGAGAAAGTGAGCAAGCATGATGTAGGCATGCAGGTAAGGCAGGTGGACTAGATGAAGCAAAAAGAAGATTGTTTTTACTTGATTGTATGTATTTTATCTTGAGGTGACATCATTAGATGACAATGGAAACATTTAGAAAAGTTGAGTGATGACTTGAGTTTTGTGAACATAAACCAAAAGTAAGGCCAGTTGACATGGTTGTGGATTACTTTAAGAAATGACTTAGCTCAGAGTTTCATAAATTTATTCTGTAAATAGACAAAATATTTGCAGCTTTGTGGGCCATAGTTTCTGTCCCACTATTTAACATAGCCATTGTTGCATGAAAATAGCCATAGATAATACAGAAATGAATGAATGTTGCTATATTCCAATAAAACTTCATTTATAAAAACTTGAAGTGGACTACATTTTGTCCTAGATTATATTTTGCTGACTCCTGGTTTAGCTGCTTGGGTGGGCATATGACAGCAGAAGATATATGGATATCTGTAGTGTTTTCTTCCAAAGTGTGTAATGGAGTGAGACTGGTGCCAGGTGATAGAGGGTGTTTACAAAGTATTTTGGTAAATGTGTTGTACCATAGACTCTAAGTTAGGCAAAGAGAGAAATGAGGACATGGGGGGCAGAGATGGACATGGGAAAGGGAACAGGGTTAAGGATTCCCAATATCAAAATGGCAATATCAAAATCATAATACTGACAAGATAGGATGTAGAGGCTAGATAAAGATGGGATATGCCATGGGAGACTGCTCAGAGGTAGAGTGGTTACTGGTGGTAATAAGTTTTAGAGGGTAGGGCATAGAAATGGTATGAAAGGAAAGCTTTATTATAGCGAGGGATATGAGACACTAGAAGGACAGATTATTGCTTGGATCATCTATATATATTCAAAAAATGATGATGTAAGTGATGTTGAAAAGAAAAACAGTGATTCAGCCTCTAAAGAGCAACAAGGGACAAGTCTGGTAAGTTGAATTTCAAAAGAGCTGGTATTTGAGGGAGGCATGAAGGTGGTGCATTGGGTAGGATAAGTGATATCGACCTCACCTCCAGGTGCAGTGGTACAAGGCCTGAGGGGAGTACCCAGCACCAAGAGGACTGCAGGATATTCAGTGTGCACACTAGATAAACAAGATGTTCCAGTACATGAAGGAAAGGAAAGTTAAGCCAATGGTAGCACTAGGACAATTCCATGAGGGTGGAGTATGAGTTCTGGTTGTGACAGACAATGTTCTCTCTAAGGTAAAGAGTCTGTGGCCTTTGACAGTAAGTGATGGCTGATTGCCTTGGGGTGATGGCCACTTTCCTTGATTTGCAGGGGCAGAGGTGGGCAGTGTGGCAGTCAGAAGAACCTGGTAATGAAAGCCTCTGTCCCACTGTCCCCTCTGTTGCATATAGATACATATTATAAAGTTCCTTCCTTAAAATGAATTTTTTGTGTTTTGAAATTACATGTTTATTGAATCATTTTAAAATAAAAATAAAATAAAATTTTAATAACTTCTTTCCTCCTTGCCTTCCTCCCCTTCTCCTCTCCTTCTTCCTTCCCTTCCTCCCTCCCTTCTTTCCTCCTTTCTTTCTAATTGGTGATAATTGGGTGTATTTATGGAGTACAATGTAATGTTTTGATCTATGTATATGTAGTAAAAATAGTCAACCAAACTAATTAACATATCAATCACCTCTCCAAATAATCATTTTAAAAAATTCATTTATTCACATGTGCATACATTGTTAGGGTCATTTCTCTCCCTGTCCCCCACCTTCTCCCCCACCTCCCGTCGCTTCCAGGCAGAACATGTTCTGCCCTTGTCTCTAATTTTGTTGAAGAGAAGAAAAACAGTGGTTAGATGCCATGAAGTAGGTGGCAATACCTTAACCATACGTGTGTTGTCAGGCCTGAGGGCCTCTTCCATCCTTGTCAAGAGGGGAGTGCTAACCTTCTCTCCTTTCATACAAGACCCAAATAATCATTTTTGTGATGAGAATGATAAAAATCAATTGTGTAGTTCAATAGCTCACACCAAATCATCTTCCATAATTCTGACTGAAACTTTGTGCCCTTTCATCAATATCTCTCTTTCCCCATATCTCCCTGCACCAGCATCTCCTAACCACCTTTCCATACAGTTTCTATGAGATTACCTTTGTTAGAGTCCACATACATGTGAGAATGCACAGTGTTTGTCTTTCTCTGTCTGGCTTATTTCACTGAGTATAATGTCCAATTTCTTATAGGAAATACAGTGACCAAATTATATACCTCCTTGGAAATTTAAATGGGATTGACTGGAACCTTGTTTAATTATGAAGAAACTTCTTATGAGTGGAAACATTTAATGAAAATGTGTTAAAGTCTCACTTAAATTCAGAATGATTATCTTCTCATAACATTCTTGGGAAAGGGGTTAAAAGTTTTCCAACATGTAGCTTTATGGCATATGTCACACAGACAGTGACAATGACACTTAGCCAAAGGAAGAAAAGTCATCAGGGTTGCCAATACCCATGACTCTTCAGACTTGTCTGAGGGAATTCTGTACCTGCATATTAAAACTCATGTTAGAAATGTCTTTGCATTAAGGGGAGGGACATAGGTTGGCTTTCCATTGCCTGGACAAATCTCTGTTGAATCCAGCAGAATAAGAAACCACAGTTAAGGGATGCTGAATTGACAGGTGAAAGAAGAGGCATCATGAGAGGTAGAAGTAGCTTTTGTGTCCTGGTGAATGGATATATCTTAACTTGGTATCTCCTTTGCTAGCAAAAAAAAAGAAAAGAAAGGAGAATAATATCATATGATAAAATGATATGGGACAACTGGGGAATGGAAATTAGGACATATTAATAAAATTTAATTGTGTAATTACATTCTTAAGTTTGGTGATTGCCTTACTTGCTCCTCATTTAGGTGGGGAAAATTTTTATGAGCAATTATTGTGAAATTTTATGTACTCTTTTGTGGGCTGTGAGTGAAGGTACAGTGGAACTTAAAACTAGATGCTGGAGCTGCAGGTGCTGCTCAAACACCTGCTACTAGACCTTGATAGAATTTCCTGGAAATTGCTAAGTCATTTTGATTCTGTAATTTTCTCTCTGTTCATATATGTGTGTGTGTGCTTGCTACATTTGGAAAAGATTCCAGAGTTGTGCCAAAGAAGACTGGGAACCAATTTAAATAATCTGGGGGTAATGTCTAAAGGCAACAGAAAGTGGAGAAGCTTCTAAAACCGCAGAGCTAAGCAGATTGTTTCGACACCCTATGGAATAACACATCAACAGCACCAGCTTCCTGGAAGGAAAACAATTTTCATTTAAATTGTATCTGACATATGTGATCAGTTTCCTGCAAAGAGCAAGGGTCAGTAAATGAATTGTTAGAAATCATAAGCTTTTAACGGTTTGATGTTCAAAAGATGCCTTAAGTCTCCAGAAAAAATGTTAAGAGATTTTTATAGAAGGATAAAGGCTAGATGTGTAGAGAGAAGTAACTAAATTTCTTCATGTTTTTTCCCATGTGCTTGACGTTATTCTAGGAGTTGGGGGAAAAGCAGAATTGAAGCAGAAATTTCTTCCCTTGTGGAGCTTGCAGTGTAGTGGAAAGAGAAAGATACATTAAAAAAATTACAAATGGAAACATAAATTTAGACTGGAATAGTGGGTAAGGAATGCTGAGGTGGAGCATCAATTTTTAGTGGGGTGGACAAGGAAGACTTTCTTAAGAGCATTTCAGCAACCATTTCAGGATGTGAGAAAGGAGTAAATGGTGTATAAGAATGTTATGTTTGCTTGCAGAGGGAATAACAACTGCAGCCCTGCGTGTCTGCAGAGCAGAGGAAGACACTGTGGCTGGGGAGAGTTATGTTAGAGTGGTAAGAAGTGGAAGCAGCAAGTGCATGCCGCCATTGTACAGAGAGTCACTGTGTCTCTAACTCAGATGGAGCAGCTTTTTTTTTTTAATTTTATTATTCATATGTGCATACAAGGCTTGGGTCATTTCTCCCCCCTGCCCCTACCCACTCCCTTACAACCCACTCCGCCCCCTTCCTCTCCCCGCCACCCCCTCAAATACCCAGCAGAAACTATTTTGCCCTTATTTCTAATTTTGTTGTAGAGAGAGTATAAGCAATAATAGAAAGGAACAAGGGTTTTTGCTGGTTAAGATAAGGATAGCTATACAGGGCATTGACTCACATTCAGATGGAACAGCTTAACCTGACTTTGTTGTACTAGGCTCATTGTGGTAATCATTTTGACACTAGATGGTAGTATATCAGTGCAAGCAGGAAGACCGGTTAAGAGGCAGGATAGGGTGACCCATATCCATGGCTCTTTAGACTTTGTTGAGGGAATTTTGTATCTACGAAGTACAGCTCAGTTTAGAAATATGTCACAGGTGAGAAATGCTTAGTCACCTTGACCTGACGAAAGTGGGAGAATGAGTCAGATTCTGTGTTATTTTTAAGGTGTGTTATCAGACCTGTTGACAGACTGAGTAGGGGAAGTGAGAAAGACAGCAGCATTAATTATGAGCTAAGCTTTGGGGCCTGAACGATAGGAAGGATAGAGTTGCTACTAATTTCATTGGTGAAAAACAAGTTTGGGGCGATAAGGAGGGTCAGGATTTCAGTTTTGTACTTGCTATGTTTTTGTGGCCTCTTAGACATCCAGGTGGAGAGGCACTGTGGCAATTGGATGTTCAGGTCTGAAAGTCGAAAGCTGGAGCTGTGAATAAGAGTCATCAGCATAATGACAGTATCTAAATCACCTGTACCAGATGGGGCCTCTCAAGGAAAATTAGAACTGACCATTGGTCTGAGAAGCCTGGCATCAACCAAGTTTTCTCTTCAACAAAATTGGAGAAGAGGGCAGAACAGGTTCTTCCTAGAAGTGGGGGTTGAGGGGTGGGGGGGTGGGGGTGAGGTGGCACAAACAATGTATACAAATGTAAGTAAATGTAAAAATGATAAAATAAAAAGGGAGAAAAATTTAAAAGCCCCTTCCCCCCCAAAAAAATGAGTGATAGGGTTATAAAACCTGATTACAGAGTATCCAAAAGAAAACGGAAGGAGAGAAATTTGAAACGGTAAGTAAATGTAATTCTTTTAATTAATTTGTTTTTAAAGGGTAGTAGATGGAGTTGGAAGTGGAGTCATAAGAATGAAGTATTTTATTTAATATGGGAGAAATGATGTCATGTTTGTGAATGTTCCACTGGAAAAGGAGAAAATCATAATACAGGGGAGAAGGAGTAGAATTGCCTAGTTCTATTTGTGAATAGGTGAGAAGAACAAGAGGTAAAGTGTTGCCTCTAGCTAGGAGTTACAGCAATTAGTTCATGGTTTCAGAAGAAAGGACCTAAGTTAATAAGCTTTCTGAGTGGAGCATAGAGGTATTGGGGCTTATTTAAGGTACCTCCTGATGGTTTTTGTTGAACTTAAGAATTATGGGAGAAAAGCATGAAGTGAACTAAATTCTGTACTTGGGCTTGGGGTCAAAATAGTGCTGATTTGGGGTGGGCTGTGGATGTGCGGAGTCAGTCCCCTTCTACAGTCTCTCCTGCACCTAACACCATGTTGCCCACTGCCCTCCAGGAGCCAATCACTAAGGTGGTCCTATGTCGTAGGTACCCATCTCTAGCATTCCCAATTTTTACATTCCTGTGCTGACACTGAGATGGAGAGGAGGGCTATTAATTTGGAAAGTTCTTGAATAAATACTTGGCTTGTAAAGATTTAAAGGTTTTTTTAAGGTTGTGTTAGAGTTTGTAATATATTAGTTTTCCTCTATCTATGGGAGCTTGTGTTCCAAGATCTTCAGTGGATGCCTGAAACCATGAATAATACTAAACGCCATATACATACACTGTGATGGCCTGATAATTGATGTGATAACCACTACAGCTATTAAGTGACCGATGGGTGGGGCAGTACATGGGTATTCTGACAGAAGAATAATTTATGTTCCAGGTGTGACAGAGTGAGATGGTGTGAGATTTCATCACACTACTCAGAATGGCAAGCAATTTAAAACTTATGAATTGTTTATTTCTGGGATTTAATATTTTTGGACCCAAGTTAACCATGGAAAATTGAAATAATGGAAAGAAAAACTGTAGATAAGAGGGAACCACTGTACACATTTACAACTGACCCAAGTCCACTTTTGAATAATACTGTACTGCTTCATAGGTAGTGAGGGTCTTCATATCAGAGATTTCTAAATTCCTCCTTCCTTTCTGTTATAATATTGCTGTCATTTGTATCACATACAAAATTAAAATCACCCAATACACCATTGCTATTATTTTGAGTAAACTTCTATCTCTTAGATCAAATAAGAAGCAGAAAAGTAAAAGGTCTTGCTTTATCTTTATTTATTTTCTAATGCTCTTCCATTTTTACTGTGTGGTTCTGAGTTTCTGACCTATATCCTGTTTTTTTCTGAGGAATTTCTTTTAACATTTCTTGCAAGCCAAGTCTACTAGTGATATTCTATCAGCCTTTGTTTGTCTGAAAAAGTCTGTATTCCCATCACCTTTGAAGAATAATTTCACACCAGGATACAGAATTCTACAGTTCACTCAACTCTGCCCTTGCTCTTATGGTTTGTAAAGGGGAGTCCAATGTAATTCTTATCCTTTTTCTTATCCTTGTTCTGTATAAGTAAGATGTTTTACCTCTGTTTCTTTAAAAAAAAGTTCTCTGACTTTGATTTTCCTTCCCTTTTCCTCCTCTTCCCTCTCTCCCCCTCCCTTCCCTTCCCTCCCTCCCTTCTTTTCTTTCCTGGAATCAAATCTTCACTTTGATTTTCTATAGCTTCAATTTAATGTACCTCATATAGAGTTTTGAGTATTATTGTTCTTTGTCAGGTAGGCCATTTGCTCTTTGTTCTCACCAGTGATATAGTAGATGGACTTCTGAGTGCCCTTAATGTGAAAGACATACTCTGACAGAGAAATCATCTCATCTCCAGATGCAGAGGTGTGATAGCTCAGCAGTTTAGAAATATGAGGCCAATAGTGGAGTCCTTATGGGTTCTAAACTTTAGATTCTTAGAGAATGTTATAGAATTCTCACAAAAATGTGTCAAAGAATTTCTCTTTGTCTTATGCCAGCTCAGAAAAGAACTCAAGGCACTTCTTCCCAATGTTTTTGAAGACAACTTTCAAGATTTTGTTCTGCTGGAGTATTTCTCAGGAGTCACTGAAGAGCAAGTCCTCAGAATTGACCACACCATGGATAAAGCTTAGATTCTCTGGTACCAACTCATCACAGCTATCCATGATAAACACACTATAAAAATAGAGTTTGATGTTCTTCTTGTTCTCAAAGAGGTCAAAAGGACTAAGGGGTAAGGATCAATGCCTTTAATTCCAACTGACCTTCTATAGATAAGTCTGTGACCTCTAAATCATTAGTGAGGCTCTTGCAGGATTCTCCGTATTCCTCATTAATGATGTCATCTGGGTTTCTGGTCCAAATGGGTGTGGTCCTGTTCAGTTCTACCCGATCAATATATTTCTCCTCACTCTTCTTGGTTTTCTTCTTCTTTTTGTAACACTTTCATATTCCTCAATCTGAGCCCACATTTTCAATTTTAGGTTTCTCTTAATCATTCTTATTTTCCTTTTCTTTCTCACTTTTCTCTTCCCCTGCAACATCATCATTGATCTCCTCCCATTCCCTTTCCAAATAGAGGGTGATGGGATAGCCTATGAACTGTGAGTGCTTCTTCACTCCTCCTCTGACCACCTCTTCTCCACGTATTCTATCTGATATTCTTTGAGGTGCTGGATTGCTTCGTCACCTTGCCAAAGGGCTCACTATGGTATGCACATGCAGTGAAAGATCCTTAAGCAGAAGACTCCCAGGCATATAGTTCATCGTCCTTGTGCTTTGTGGTCACACCACTTTCTCTGCCTCTAGATAAGCAGAATAAATTCTAATGTGGATATCCAGTTTTTCCCCAGCACCATTTGTTGAAGAGGCTGTCTTTCCTCCAATGTATGTTTTGGATTTCTTTGTCAAAAATCAAATTGCTGTAGCTGTGTGGGTTTGTATCTGGGTCTACTATTTTCTTTCACTGGTCTTCATGTCTGTTTTTGTGCCAGTACCACGCTGTTTTATTGTTGTGGCTCTGTCACATAGTTTGAAGTCAGTAATTGTGATACCTCCAGTGCTACTCACTTTTCTCAGTATTGCTTTGGCTATTCAGGCTTTTGTGCTTCTATGTGAATTTTAGGGTTGATTTTTCAATCTTTGTGATGAATGTCATTGGAATTTTGATGGGGATACCATCAAACATATATTAATTTTGATCATGCAGCCATTTCATGATACTGATTCTGCTGATCCATTAATATGGGAGATCTTTCCATCTTCTGTTCTTTTTCCTAAGTGTCTTATAGTTGTCATTGTAGAAATCTTTCACTTCCTTCATTAAATTAATTCCTAGGTGTTTTATTTTTTTGAGGTGGTTATAAATGCTATTGTATTCCTGATTTCTTTCTCAGTCTGTTCACTGTTGGTATATAGAAAAGCTATCGATTCTTGTATATTGATTTTTATATCCTGCTAATTTGCTGAAGGTGTTTATGATGTCTAGAAGTTTTTGATGAAGTTTTTAGGTCCTTTAGATGTAATATAATATCATCTGCAAATAGGGATAATTTGACTTCTTCCTTCCCTATTCAAACCTTATTTCTTTCTTTCTCCTGCCTTATTATTCTGGCTAGGAATTCCAGTAATATATTGAATAAGAGTGGGGAGAGTGGACACTCTTGTCTAGTTCCTGACTGTAGAGAAACTATTTTCTATTTTTCCCCATTTAGTATGATGTTGGCCATAGGTTTATTGTATATACCCTTTATTAGAAGGAGGAAATTCTTATCTTTTGGCAACAGTTTATAATTGTATTTTGACCCAAGTAAAAATGATCCCTTTCCTCCTCTTGCTCTTTTTTCTCTTGCCTGTTCTTTCTCTTTACTCATATCTTCCTTTATTCTCCTTTCCCTTTCCCTCCTTTATTTGTGCTGAGAATATGAGAGGTTTCTTCTATGAGTCAGGCATCTCAATCTCAGCTCTTGTTGTTTCTCCTAGGGGAGAGGCAGCTCGTCTCCTTTTCAAGCTGGCTTTTTGGGTATATGTTACAGATGCAGTGTGTTGGTATCTCCTTGAAGGTTCACATTAAGAACCTGTCCCAGACCTTGTATATAATGAATAAGGTAGACTCTATTTTTTCAGTATTTCAAAACTTTATGGAGGTAGAATTTATATACAGAACTCTACATACTTAATGTAAAACAACTGATGAATTGGAGATTAATAGACATGTGTGAAATATACATGTCCACAATCTATGTTCTAAATATGTCCCTCGCCTCCAAAAAGAACTCTCTTGCATGATCCTTATTGTGCATTTTATTTTTGTGGACAACAGGGCAGACAGGTGGCTTGGTTCTCATGATTGTCTCAGGAAGTCCCTTTTTGAGTTCTTAAGGGAGACTGATTTGCTCATCTACCAAATACTGAAGATGGCTGTTCTAAGAGACAGCTTTGAAGCTACCAAGTATCCTCACCCTCACCACATTAGAGTTTATGGTGATTCTTTTTATTATTTTTAATATGCTTTGCTTATACTCTTGCGAACCATTTCAGTTTTCCTTAATTTTTACAAGACTCTAGCTCTAGAGTGAGCATGTAAGCTCTTCTATTTGGCTTCAGTGGGAAGTTATTCAGAAGCAACTACATCAGCTTGCAGAATCAACAGTTCAGGTATGTGAAATGGCAATCTTAGAACCTGGCCTAGGTGGAGGCCAGCAACTGCCATATGATGGATATGTGCCTTACCAAATGGGTGATGTTGATAAGTTTTAAAATAGGTACATGCAAATGACTTTGTAATTCCAGTTACCAGGGGGCTTGTCTTATTTGTGCCCCAAACCTAAAAAATCCTGTGGAATTGTTATACAATTGTTGGCCCTCAAGGGAGTCCAGGAATCTAGTTATAAGGCTGAGACCGAAGTATCACTCAGTTCTACTCTTGACTTTTGTATGTACAGAGTTTCAAGAAGTCTTTAAATATAGTACAAAGCACCCAAAACCTTGAATAGGGAAATAGTAACGAGAGAGCACTTTGCGTTGACCTTGGGTGGAAAGTAGTAGAGATGAATCTTGTAAAGGGTGATAAAGAAAAGTGTCAAAGTCTTACATGCTTTGTGAAGACTATAAAGACCTGGATTGTGGAGGGGTCAAAAGTAAAAAGGCCCATATAGGTGAGAATATGGAAGTGTGTTGGAGTGGAGTCAACTCACTTTTCTCAGGGGAAGTTTACTTATATGGGAAATGTAATTAGGCTTTTGCCTCTATTTCTCAGGAGAGAGGACATAGATTCAGGACCCAGACTTCTGGAGACAAAAACCCAGTTTTTGCATTTATTAGCTGTGTAACTTTGGGAAAGTCACTGAACCACTTTGTTCTTAGAGATATCTTGAGAATTAAATGATGTAATAATTATTATAAAGTTCTTAGAATACTGCCTGGAATGTTGTAAACACTAGTAAATGGATCAGTCTTATACTATATAAGTGTAAATTGCTCCCTGTGAATAGTATTGCAAGTATGGTGGTGTCTTTACATGTGTGTCGATGTAGAGTTTAGTTCTGTCTCTGAGGAACTTTTCAAAAATGATATCCAGAAATGTTTATTTTCTGGTGTACAATATGTAGCATACTTGTGGAAGCCAGAGCTCTAAGGTGACCAGGATGGCTTTCCATAACACATGCTATGTTGTAACTGATTGAAGAAAAGTTAGAAAAGGGTTTTTGGGGCTTTATGTGACCTCTGCTTACAGTTATGCTTTAGAACCTGCTCTTCAGTGACTTGGGTGAGAATACACAGGGCATGCTCACAGGAGTTTGGGGATGTGTACTGTACATCTCCAAAGAATTCTGTCACTGAAAGGTACCCTTCAGCTCAAGTTTTCCAGTTCTGTACCCCCTTCCCACCACAGTTGTGCTGCAATGCTGAGTGTTCCTGTGCATACAGCATGGGTCCTCCCTCTCCTCCCTTCCTCTTCCCATAGGATTAGGTCATGATTTTCTAGGATGGTGAGAAGGATAAAGCTCTTGGGCATTTCCAAGACCATGATGCTTTAATCAAAGGCAAGGGAACTGCCTGCTTTTTGTGCAGGTGTGAGACAGATCCAGGGCTTTGTTGGCAGACCCTGGCTTTGCTGTAGATAGCACCTGTGTCACTTAGCTTAGCTGACACTCACATCTTTATTTCACACTGAGTTGTTGACTTTGTTAAGGCAAAGGGATCTTTTCACTCCAGCAGGAGCTTGCTCCTTTCTGTGCTGGCCTCACTACGATCCTTGGAGCAGTCTCCTGGGTCAGCAGTGAAGAAAGAGCACCCTGTTTAAAGGTCTATTAAGTGGATTGAAGTAGGCTGGGGGCAACCATAAAATGGTTTTATTCTCCCACACAGCCTTTAATTCTGTTCTGCCTGCTTCCCAGTTACACAGGAGTGTAACTAAGGCAGGTGCTGCGGCGTTTTGAGATTTCTTTCCCAGTTCCATTTTAAGCCTCGCTTTCCCCTGCTCAGGCCTGATTCTGCTCACCAATCAGCCCTGGGGTAGGACTTGCCTGTTTCTTAACTCTTCATCAGCATTGCTCCACCTTCTCCTACACATTCCAACTATCTTGGGGTCATCCTGTATTTGGGCTTTAGAGGAAGGAGTTATTCACACTCTCGACAAACATTCAGTGTGCTTTTGATTCATACCAGGCACTGTTATAGGTTCTGGTTAAAACCAGCATGATAATATCTCTGAGGCAAATTATATTGATACCTATATATGCAAAAATAATAAGGGATATGGAGAGAAATAAAGCAGAAAATGGAAACAGGGATTGTTGGTTGTAGGGAAAGTGGTATTCTATTTTACATAGAATGGTCAATGATGATTTTCTGGTGAAGTGAAATTTGAGAAGTGACCAGAGGGAAGTGAGCCATGGAGAAATAGGGGTAAGAAAATCTAAGTAGTCACAGGACCCAAGGAGCTTAGGCTCTCTGGTGGCTGAATGAGATGGAAAGTGGTGGAAATTGAGGCAGAGAAGTAGTGTGAGGGTGAGGGGGGACTATTGTGTTCTATGAGTATATTGTAGATGGCAAGCTCAGATTGGGGAAATGAATGCAGGGGTTAGTGTAATATCTAGGCTGCAGATGGTGGTGGCCTGCAGCAGGGAAATAGGTATGGAGTAGTCATATTATGGATTTTTTTATGGTAAAGCCAACATAATTTATTGACGGATAGTCTTGAAGATGAAAAATGAAGACAGGACTCCAACTGACTACATCAGCATTTGGACTGATGGATCTACCACTTACTGAAATGGGGAAGGCTGGAGAAATAGTTCGCTTTGGATTGGTGGGAAACAGAGGCTTGATTTTAGAGTCCTTAGATCTGAGAAATGGAGTTCAAGGATGTAGTTTGGATATTTGAATTTGGACCTCGTCACTGTAGAGGTGACACCTAACAATACCCAATACACAGAAGTAGGAGAGGATTTATATATAACCTGGGAATGCTGATGACAAAACCTGATCCTAACTTCCTGGAATGAACAAGGTGCTAGAGGTTTTATCCATTTTGATACTCCATGTACAAATGGAATTGTTTTCTTAATTTCATTTCTGAACCATTCATTTCTAGTGTGTAGAAATTCAATTGCTTTTTATGTATTTATTTTTATCCTACAACCTTGATGGACAATTTTGTTTACTCTAATAGGCTTTTTTTTTCGATTGCTTACGATTTTCTATATGTATGACCATGCCAAGTAAGAATAGCAAACATTTTACTTCTTTTTCAAAATGGTTTATTTTCTCTTTTTTTCTCAGTTGGGCTATCTAAAACCTCCAAGACAATGTTGAATAGAAGTGAGAAGAAAGAAAGTGTCATTGTAGGTGCATAGCTTTCAGTCTTTCACATTTATGTATGATGTTAACTGTTGATTTTTCATAATATTCTCTGTTGGATTGATGTTTCCTTCTATTTCTAGCTTGTTGAATATTTTTAGGTTTTTTTTGTATGGAGGGCATTTGGTTTTCTCAAATGCCTTTTCTATCTCCATAGAAATCCTATCTAGGGAAATCAATAGGAATCATAGAAATCAATTATCAAATTGGTTAATTTTTTGTATGTTAACTAAACTTGCATAACCTTGGTATGCATACCTTGCATACCAGGGAAAAATCCCAGTTGGTCAGAGTGTCCAATTCTTTTAATATGCTTTTGTATTCAACTTATTACTGTTTCCTTGAATATTTTTGCATCTACATTCACAAAGGATACTCATCTGTATATTCTTTAATTGTCATGGTAATTGTAATCTGTGATAAGATGGAAAATTTTTCTTCATCATATATTTTCTAGAAAAGTTTGTGAAAGATTGTTTTTAATTATTCTTGAAATGTTTGGATTTATCAATGAAGCTCTGACTCAGAGCTTTTCTTCATGGGACATTTTTTTTTTTAGGTATAGGAGTTTGAACTCAGGGCTTCATGTTTACTAGGCAGGCTCACTACCTCCTGAACCATGCATCCAGCCCTTTTTGCTCTGGTTATTTTAGAGATTCAGTCTTTTTTTGTCCATCTAGCCTGGAACAGTGATCCTCCAAATCTCAGCCTCCTGTGCAGCTTAGGATGACAGGCGCATGACATACTTACTCATCTATTGGTTGAAATGGGGTATTGATAACTTTTTGCTCAGGCTGGCTTTGGACTGCAATTCTCCTGATCTCAACCTCCCAAGTAGCTAGGATTACAGGCATGAGCCACCTGTACCCAGTTTCATGGGGCATTTTTGATTACCAAGTTATTCATTATCTGTATATTTGAATTTTCTATTTCTTCTTGAATCAGTTTCAGTATTTGGTGTTTCTAGGAATTTATCCATTTCTTCAATGTTATCTAATTTATTGGCAAATAATTTCAAGATATTCCCTTAAAATCCTTTATATTTCTGTAAGGTTGATAGTAAAGTCCTCTTTCATTTCTGATATTTAACACTTTGAGTCTTTTCTTTCTTTTCTTGTTCATTGTAGCTAAAATTGTCAATTTGACCATCTTTTCAACAAATTTGACTTTGGCTTCATTGACTTTCTCTAATGTTTTTCAATTTCATTTCATTTATTCTCTAATTTTTATTTTTATTCCTTCTACTTGCCTTAGCTTTAGTTTGTTCTTTTAGTTTCTTAAGATGGAAGTTTAGTTTCTTGATTTGAGATCCTTTGTTTTCTGTTTTTGGTGGTACTGGGTCTTCAATTTAAACAAATACATTTACAGCTATAAAATTTCCTCTGAGCACTGCTTTCACTGAATCCCACAAGTTTTGGTTGGTATATTGAGCTTTCATTTTTATTCATCTTTAAGTATTTTCTTGTTTAAATTGTTATTTCTCCCGTGACTCTTTGGTTATATTTTGTTTATTTCTATATATTTCAGAAGTCCCAAATTTCCTTATAGACTGATTTCCAACTTTATTTCATTATGTTTAGATACTAATTTTTATGATTACAATTATTTTAAATTTATTAAGACTTGTTTTTATCACCCAACATCTAATGTATCCTAGTCATTCAATGTGCCCTTGAAAAGCATATATATTTTATTTTTGTGGATCTACAGTGCTTAGGTAGCTGAATAGATGCCTGTTGGGTCCAGTTGTAAATAGTAATATTTAAATCTTCTGTTTTCTGTCTAGTTATTCTATTCATGGTGAAAGATGGGGATACTGGTATATCCAACTACTTTGTTACTGTGTATTATTAATTATAACTGTATACGAATTTACAGTTATCTCAAAATAAAATGTTTAGTTTTTAAAAACTGTTTAGACATCAAAATTGCGCAGTTTTTACATTCTATAGGAACTTCTTTGCTGGCCTCTTGTTTGTCTTTAGTAATTAGGGATCTCTCTCTTTACTTCATTACTATCAACTTGAGAGACTTAACTGAACTGCTGGATCAAAAAAGTCCCATTTAACATCTTGTTATTGAAGTGTCAAGATGAATCAGAATACAGTAGCATATTCCACAGGTGCCAGGGGCTGAGCCCTGGACATGACTTTGTTGATCTGGAAGGAATTGTCCAAATGCAGGAGTGATTAGGTCTCAATTTCTGCTGAGCAGAGTTTCAATTATAGGGGTCAGTAATAGAGTTAGAAACTGAACTGGCTGAGGTCAAAGTGGTCAGTGAAGCTCAGGTGAAGTTGAAAGTCAAAATCTAAGAGGGGATGAAGAATGAATGGATATCATTGTGTCAGAGATAAAGAAGGCAGGTGCTAAAGTGAGGATCAGGAGATCCCACACAGCAAAGCAAAGGATTCATTCTGGGTGTGTATGCTGAGTCTTGAGAATCCTTCCTAATACTTTATTTCTGGCTGCTTTTGTTTGCACTCTACCCTCAAGAGAATGTTCCCACCTCCTTAGACACACCTGAGACTTCCAATACTCAGTGAGTTCCCTGTGTGCCTGAAGCAAATGGACACCTATATTTGGTCACAGAGACTTCACAGGATAAACTGTGAACTGATCCATGCAAGTGTCTGGTGCGTCCTTCAGCTCAGAGTAGAGACTCAACATAAACTTCCTGTTTGTTTTTCCTAAACTGTGGTGTGTCTTCAATGCTAGTCAAATTGCATAAAATTTATTACTTATTTATTGCCTCTACGCAGTCCTTGAGATTGTTTTGCTCATGGGATAACATGTTATAATGAAAAGAAATCTTTGGAACCATAAACCTTGAGCAAGCCTAGCTCTGACAGTTACTATAATTTAGGCAAGTTTCTAAACCTCTGTGAATGCATATGTGCCTGTACAAATAGCCATGCAAGAGTGTGCACCTATGTATAGTTGAATATACTGCCCCATACACACCAGAGTATAACTGATGGATGAAGTTATAATATGTCATTTTTAAGGCACTAACACTGTGTCTGGTTATCAAAAATGGGAGTTTCTTAGTATCTTCCCCCTCTTCTCTTTCCCTTCTGCTATTGTATGTGTGTGTGTGTGTGTGTGCGTGTGTATGTGTGTGTGAGAGAGAGAGAGACAGAGAGACAGAGACAGAGACAGAGACAGAAACAGAGACAGAGACACAGAGAGAGATACAGGGAGGGAGAGAGAACAATATCTCACTCATTAGAAAAGCAAGCTCAATCACATGTGGTCTGTTTCCCAGAGAGGCACCCTGGTTTTAGGTGTCAAGCAATGGTTTTAGAAGGTTTGTTCTTGAAGTGACCATTTCTTTTAGCTAAACTGACTATGTGGAACAGAGTCTTTGACATCAGGTAGAAGAGTGTTCCTGATAGTGGAGGGTCATTTTGCCTTGTAAAATAGATTTGACTGTTCCTAACCTCTCTTGTGCAGTACTAAGTAAGGATGGACATGGATCCTGGATAGTCTGCCCCTGGCTCATGTGGCATCCACTGCCTCTGCTTCCTTTTGCCCTCTCTATGCTCTTCATCTTCATAGAAATGGTGGTTATGCTGCTGCACCTGGACTGTTACCGTGGTTACAGATGTAGTCCTGGTGGAGAGGGGAAGGAGCTGTGTTTTTATAAGGGCAGATTGTACTGACATTTAAATTGGAGGCAGCACAACTCAGTACAGCTGCCAAGGAGTTAGAGACTGTGCATCCCCTTTGTAAGCAGGGTGATGGGAAGATTCCTGCCCCCTTTTTTGTTCTTCATGCTTGTGTGTATATGTGTGTGGGGTATAGATTCCTCCCTTGCCTGTGACATGTTCAGACGAGTGACATTCTGTTAGGGAACAGGAAAAGAGGTGTTTTCAGTGAGATTCTGAGGGGTTAGGTCTGAATTAAGAGTTTCTTAGTAGATGCTATAAATAATGTCAAACCAAAGGGTTACACGTGAGCAGGAAGCCAAATGCATGAAGATTAAAGAAGATAGAAAGGTGGTCAAACGGAAGGAGATGATGTGACAGACAGGGAGTCAGCAACCTGAGGGTGAGGGAGAGAGGTATGGCTCAGGTGAGTCAAGCAGCATCTTGCCTTAGGTAGATGCTCATGTTTTCAGTCTGCTTCTGTAGCATAAGGCTTGTGTAGATTGATCAAATTTTCTAGGCATGTCTAGCTCAAGGATGCCTGTGCCATCTGGAAAGTGGAAGAGATGACCAAATTGTTGAGCTAAGGCTTCTTCCTCATCCTTAGAGAAAAGGATGTGTTTAAAGACAAGTTGATTACATTGTTTTCTTCTAAGCAGTAGGGAACTTGAGGTATATAAAGCATCTTCACACATAGAAGTGAATTTAATATTGGAGTTCCTCATCTTCCTTTTTTGTTAGTCAGTCAACAAATACCTCCTGAATCCCCACACTGTGTAGGGATAGAGGGCTAAGCAGCCTAAGGGCAAAGTGCCATTTATGTGTTCAGCCTCAGCATTCTCAGCATTCATACTCAGAAGGTCAAACATGGCCTCACTAAAACAGGCAAGAGTTGGATTACAGGATTTGGGAGAAGGAAAAACTCAGTCTTGGAAAGTCTCTGAGTGGCTATTGATCTAGACAGCAGATGTTCAAGGGCTCCTTGGAGTCCCTGGACCAATTTCTGGCTCAGTCAGTGAAGAGTCAAGGACTGTGCAGATGGAGGGGCTGCTTTGCCCATTTTTAACTTGTTTTCTCTGGTATTGGGTAAACTAAGTGGAACCACTCACTGATATGAATAACTGGAGAGAAAAAGATGGGCCTGAACCAGTCTGGACAGAATGTATACACAAATCTATCTAGACTTCTGTGTGTGTTTTTGCCTTTGTGTATGCATCTGGCCCGGTCAAGAGTGCTTGAGAGCCATGAATCTTCCAAGGAAAACCAAGAGCTCCAGTAGATAGCTGTGTGTGTCCAGGTGTGCAAATATGTGTGTATGCACATACATGAATGAGTAGAAGATCTCTTGAAGTAGGCATTTGGAAATCAGGGAGCTCTGGTTTTGAAGGTTATTAGCTCTGTGATCTTAAGCAAGCAACACTAGGTCTATCAGTCATAGTTTTCTTGTCTGAAAATGAAAATAATTAATCATCTTTCATAGGAATCTTTGTGAGGATTATACATAGTCATTAATATATAGCATCTGGCAGATGTCTTTGAAAAAGGTAATTAGCAAATTTATCAGCTCTACTTATTTTGCGCACCTTTCTTTCTCCCTATCATGGAAAGGGATGCCTTAATTTTGTCATTCCTCTCAAATGATGTAGGAACAAATGGTCATCAAAGCAACCATATCAATAACTTGAATGGTAGGCAATTCATGGAGTTTTCTAAAAGTATACTAACCTACTTGTAGTTCTCATAATATCCATTAGTTAAAGTAAAGTGATCAACATGGTTGGTGACATGCAGAAGAAAGCATGAGAAGGCTCACTGAGAGGCATTGTGACCAGAGATTACAGTCTGGTTCATGGCTTGCAAGCAGAGGATGGGCAACCCATGTAGCATAACTCTCAACTGCAAATTTGTCTGTAATTGGTCCATTGACCCCAAGCCTCAGAATGACACCTAAGTTGGAGCTGTGCATATCAAGTTTCCATTCCCTCCAGTATGGAGCAGTTATCAACAGGGAAGGGATCCTGCGGCACATGGGTCTTTTGGGTGCCTCCAAGTTTGGTTTAGAAATTAGTGAAAGCCTCATCCCTGGCAGGTGACAGCTTGGCCTAGGGAGGAACCTACAGTTGGTTTGCCTTGTGAAGTGATTCACACTGTTCTCACAAGGTCGTGACCCATGTTACAGAGCTTCCTGTGCAATGGTGTCAGGATCTTAAACAATGATGTGAGGAGCCACTCTGGGTCTGGCCATTCTGGTCAAGTGCACTTAACATTTTGTTGACTCCAGGAGCCCAGGGTTAAGAAGTGCTATAGCTTAATCTGCGAAGAGCAGTATTTAGGTGAGATGCAGGCAAAAATAACTCGTTTCTCTGGCTGGGTCAACATTAAAGTAGACATGTGAGTGTCAGCTCAACTCTCTTTATGGAATTTCCTCCTGTGCTGTGACTTGGCTGTTTCATGTGGGTAAGGAGAGGGGCCGAAGAGAGGAAATGATCTGTCCACAGGCACAATCAAAGAACTGACTTATTTGCTGCATTAATTCCTTATTTGTCACCACCAGCTACCTAAGTAATAAAAGCAAGAACCAAGGACCCTTATTTGTTTTCACTTTGCCCTCCAGGCCACCTTCTGAAATAGGCAATATCCTCTGTCTTTGATCCTGTCTCATCATCCTTTCTGACTTTCAGGCATGAGGGTCAAAGAGAAGTTTTCACATCCATCCACAAAGTAAAAGTCTGAACTTTACTTAAGTTTTTAAGCCTCTATCCTTTAAAAGCATTTGATTTTAAATCGGATCTGCCAGAGCAAGCAATACTCCAATTTACTAGATTTTCAGAAAGTTTTAAAAAATGTTTAACCGATACATAAAAACACAAAAATTGTGCATAATAATGGCATAGCATGCAATGCTTTGATACATGCAGACAGCGTGTAATGTTTAAATAAGGTAAAGCATATCTATCTCCTCAAACATTTATCATTACTTTGTGGTGATAATGTTCAAAATCCTTTCCTCTAGCTCTTTGGAATGTGCAGTACATTATTATTATCTACAGACCTTCAGTAAGTTTTGTTGAATGAACAAATATATCAATTTTATACCTGTTCAAAATGTAGCAATTTCTTCTTATTCTCTATAATACACCTGACTCTGATAAGTTGCACTATTGTTAAAGACTCTTTTATAACACCCTAGAAAGATAGGCCCAGGGAGTTCTTAAAATTCTTCCAAATGTGTATAGAAGAAAAGTATGAACTGAAACCTGCTTTCTCTAACTCTCTCACTTGCCCAGCTGAGCTTCTCTCTAAAGAAATGCAAGTCTACTCTTCTGTTCCCAACCTGATAATATGTCACTCACATTGTCACCTTGGCAGTACTGGCCCACCCAAATGGTGAGAGCCATTTATGGCACATATACCTGTTCATTGAATGAATTCATGATCACTCCAGCCCCATTGATAAGCCCCTCTAATTTTCTCAGAGTCTAGTAGTCTGAGCTGGTATCAAAAGATGGATGTTGAAGCCCAATCAATTGGGCTAGAATTCTTAATCCATAATCAGTATCTAAGCACTTCTTTGAATTTAATTTGTTAATCTAAAAGTGTGGATAATAATTGCTATCTCCAGTTTATTGAAGCTGAACTGAGAATTTATACACACACACACACACACACACACACACGTGAATATATATCTTGGGCTCCTGGAATATATATTACATATATATTATATAATATATATTCTGCATATGTGTAGACTTTTAATATAATATTCTGTAATGTGCATTCAGGGAAGGGAATATACATTCCCTTTAAAATTATCTTTATTGTTCTTTATCATTTCCATCTTAACCAAGAACACTTTGATTGTAAGTGAAATAGACCCTAAACCAGTTTAGGTTAAACACATATGAGTATAAAACTTAGTAGTTTCTGGAACTGTTTGTCAAAGGATGGAATTGAATCAGAAATAGATTCAAAATATCTTCAGGAAAAAAATAAGAAGCACAAGAATATCATGAGAACTCTAAATTTTCTTTCTCTTTACTATGTGACCTCCAGGTCTTTATATATCTCCCCGCTGAGCTACCTCTGGGTTTTTCTTAGGAAGATATTTTCCACATCAAGGCAAAGATGGCCCCTGCATCTTTAGGCTTATAGCTAACCCAGTCCACAGAAACTCTTGCTCCTGAAAAGTCCAGGAAATATTCTAAAGCTTAATCTAGAAAACTTGAGGTTGGTGTACTTAATCGGCTCTGACCTCTGATTCAGGGTAGGCCTGACTGGAGGACTCATGCTTTGATCTGAAAGTATGCTCAATCCCACCAAAACGTGTGGTAGAGAGTAGGAAAGAGAATTTTCAAAGTAAAATCAGTGCTCTCATCTAAAAGTAAAGAGGAATAAGGTTTGATAGACAAAACGATAGATAATCAGTCTAATGATTCTATACAGATTTGACTTATTCATCTTCTGCAACATTTGGAGTCATCTGGGCTCTTTTGTTTTCTTTGTTGTAGATTTTCTTTCTTCCCAGACTGGAAACTTCAGAAGTACTGTACCTCCTTTGGGAAAAATGCAATGCATTTAGAATGAACAATCCCAGTTCAAAGCCAAATTTAATTTTAAGTGCTTCTCCTAAACATTACCACCACCATCATCATCACCATCATAATCATCCTAGTCATCACCATCAACATGATAACCATCATTGAGCACCCATTTCTTAAGAACTTAACATGTGTCAAGTCCTGAGTAAATGCCTTTAAACATTATTTTATGTTATCTTCACAATAAGACATCTCATTTTATCTGGGGCAGGCTTTTTACTTTCTGTTTTGTAGACAAAACGTGTTTATAGATAAAAAAACATGAGGCTAAGGTCATAGCAAGTGAAGCCAAGATATGAATTATATTTTCTTGACTCCAAATCCCATACTTTTAACTTCTGTATATTACTGCATTCCCAAAGCATTTAATATTAATAATTTGCCATATATGAATGTTAACATTATTTTTCTTGTTTCCCAAGGACAGTCTGTATTAAAATCATTTAGAATTGCATGTTAAAAATTGAGATTCCTGAACTTTACCCAAATTATTGAATATTGATTGAATATTGAATCAGAATTTGTGGGGGAAGTGCAATGTTGATATGTCTCTCACATGATTCTTGGTAAAATATGAGGGCCATTTTTCAGGGAATAAGAGAATGTCTCATCTTCATGGTTGTCTTCAATTCTTTGGTCACTTCTTCATAATAGTTCTCACAAAAGCCATAGCTTTTATAGGCTGACACAGAAGGCACATGGTGAAATCAGAGGAGAGCCACAGGAGAAGAGTAAGCCAATGAACAGTCATGGCAAAAATCAGCAGAAGCAATAGGACTGTAAAGTTCAAACTTGTACTTGCAGGAAACTCAGCTCATCTAGGAAAACTCTAAATTAGGCAACCAATTGGCATAGATGGCTCATTCCCATCTCTCATTTCAGTTCTTCTGCTATATTTCAGTATCATTATTTCCTCCCTAGTATTTATTCAAATCTATGTATTTACCTATTTTCTAATGTATCAATTGCCATCTTATCCAATGTAATTTCCATGGAGGCAGGAGTTTTGACTTTGCTGAGGAAAGTCACCATGGAATCTGCAGTCCCTAGCACATGTCTGACCTCCTGTGGATAACAGTATTTTTCAAAGGAGTGCATCAGTAATCTAGAGGGAGAGGCATGGAAGTAGCAGACTCTTAGTAGCTACCTAAATTGTGCCACTAGCTAGTGGTTTGAATTGAAATGCTTTGTATCATTTGGAGTCAAGCATTAGAAACCATGTAGGGACATTAGAACAAAGTCCAGCATCACTTAGAACAACTGAGTGTGTAGGATCTGGAGCAGAACTGTGGTTCAAAGAGAGGTCTGAACTAAGTTAATAGCTAGATTGAAGAAATGTAACAGAGATTATAAGAAAAGTAAACTTGACTGGTCCCCACAGCAAGCTGCACTGTGGATTTAGGTAAGATTTCTTGTGCTCATGACTAGTAACAGGCTATGCCTGCATATCCTGTTTGGCTGAGTAAGGACCAATGAAGGAACAAATAAAGTGAATCCTGAAGCTTGAGGTTGTAAGTGTTGATCCAAACGAGAACTCTCCCAACCTTTAATCCTTCCCAAAGTCACCTTTCTCTCTGGGAGTAGTATGCTAGGAAAACAAAATAGATCATTCTATCCCCAAATAACTAATATCTTACTGGTGTTGTGAATAGTGGATATAGAGATAGAGGACATACAAAGAGCAATGATTTCAAAGAAACTTGTGATAAATTCAACATTGCTGTCTCTGACAGAAGTAAAGTGAGCATATTTGAGAATATTTCTAATATAACCATCCTGTACTTTTTCTGCCTTCGCAGGTATCCTTCTTTCAGGTGTTTGGGGGTCTGAGGACAAATAATGAAACTTTTTTGAAGGCAATAATAATATAGCGTGTTCTTCTGGGTTTTGGTCACACGTATTCTCTTCTCTTCTTCAGAGCTTTCCAGGCTCTCAGCTCTGTTCATGAGAATTCCTGTAGCAAGTGGTGCAAAAGAAATTCATTGGCAAAGATACTAAAACATCTTCCTTATATTTTGAAATACTGAGCTGGGTGCTTCAATGTCTTCATGCTTCAGCAATGGAGTTTTGAAAGCTTTTTATTTCTTCCTCTAATGTCTATTCTCTGCTTCTAAAAATTTATGGGTAGACACTTCAATATGAAATGAATACATACTCATTAAAATATTTGGAAAATATACCAAGTGAGAGAGGCAAAAATAGCATTGGTAATCCTACACCCCCAAACAACTGCTGTTAATACATATTTCAGCCTATTACCATCCTACAATTTCATTATGAATAGCTTTTAAATTTTTTTGTTTGATTTACATAGTAGTAATCATGCTGTATACACAGTTTTGTATCTCTAAGTATAAAATTATAATGATAACATAGCAGAAGCCTTTCCCCATGTTATTATAAGCAGTTCATAAATATCAATTGTGAGTACCACTGTTGATTTAATCATTTCCGTACCATTGGACATTCAGGTTGCTTGCCATATTTGAATAATGCTGTGATGAACATCTTTGTAAATAAAACATTTCCCACATGGAGGAATTTTTTTTACTTAGATTTCATGGATATGGAGCTATTGTGTTCATATATGTAAATTGCCTTTGCCAGTAGCAAATAAGTCAACTGTGCAAACCAGAGACACCCTTTCCACTAGACAACTCCAACACCACCTACAGGAGAATCATCTCAATCACTGTATCTACAATTCTCACAAGACGGGTGGTGCACTGGAGTTGCACAAAACACAATTTGCACAACCATAAGCGGCAGACATAAATGTTTCTTAAGTTCCAAATTCCTTTCCAAAATTTTATAGAAATTTATTCTCTTAACAGTAATGTATGAGTTATATTACTCACCTTAGCATGGAGAATAATTTTAATCATTCTGAGTTAATGAAGGAAATGATGTTTATCTATTTATATTTATTTGGATTACTAATGAGGTTTTAAGCCATTACTTTATTTGTTTCAGTTTCCTCTAAGGAATAACAACAACAAAAATGCTCTATTCATAAAAGAGAATTTTTTTCTTTTCCAACAAAGAAATATTAAGCAGAACTTGATAACTGAGGCCAGATTTGGCTTCCAGAGAGACAGAAGGTGTTTTGTGGCACATACCCAAGATTTGTGCTTTCAGTCTCTGACTAGGCAGACATGTAATTGACTCATTCTGCTTCCAACCTTTCCTTTCAAGCAAGATTCTTTCTGCTTTTCTCTGTCACATCTGGGATTATGCAGGGAAGCCCTGGGGATGCCTCTGAGGGGTGAAGCAGGACCCAATGTGATTTGACCTGATGAAGCTCCTTCCCTGCTCAGCTGCCCACCAGAGGCCTGGGAGAGAGTGGTGGAACAAAAAAGCCAGTTCTGTGCTAAAAAGCTCCTGGTCCCAGCTCTGAGCCACCCGCTGAGCCTGAAGGCCATGGTGTGCCTTGTATCATTTCTGAAGCCCTGTCCTACCACAAGCCAGGTCAGTGCCTCCGTGTCCACCCTGTGGAGTCTTCTCAGCTAGAACCCATGCTTGGAATTTGTTCATCCAACATTTGTTTATAAGTTCCTGTGGTGTTTCTAGAGCTGTTTCGGGTATTGCAGACAGTGGTCAACAAGGACAAGCTTCCTGCCCTCATGGGGCTCGTAAGGACAGACCAGGCAGAAAATGGAAAAATGATCAGAGATGAGTGAGTAAATAGAATAAACTCCAAAAGGCAGCATGCTCATCAGTAAGGAGGGTAGCAGATGCTTTTGAGTGAATGGTCAGAAAAAGCTAGTTTAAGGAGATGACCCTTGAGCTGAGATCCAAATGACTTTGTAAATGACCAGGTACATGGTAAAGGAAGGAACTGGCACCCATTGAAACATGGCCAGGTGCTTTACAGATATAATTTTATTTAGCTTAAATTTCAAAGTGTAAGGTGGTTCCTGATACACAGATTGTGATCTTATATCTTAAAGGGGTTAGAGCCAAATTTGTGACCACTAACCCTTTCTGTGAACCACATTATAAATAAAAAGGGGGGCCATACAACAGTCAGTCTTTGGGTAGGTTGGGCACTGGTGAGAGGATATGAAAAGGACAAGAATTTCCACTCCCCTTAAAAAAATGTAATGTTCTCTGTAATAATAACTAGAATGGCTCTTGCTGGGAAAGGCTGGGATAGTGCACAGAAAAACAATTTATTGTTTCAGGAAATCTCACATGTGACCTCTATCTCCAGAGACAGTCATCTTCTACTGAGGAGATATATTCCCATTTGTAATCTCGACCTTCAACAATGGTAAACAGCCAAGCTGTAGGAGATCTGGAACCTTATGAAGCCCATTCTGGCAATGTTGAGACTTCTAGAAGCTGTTCTGGTTATAGATTAACTCCAGGGTTCTACTGGGTTAGACTGATTCTGGAAGAGATGGTGGGTGGAATGACGAGTCAGAGACGATCAATAGTCCTGGTCTTCTTCCTAAGTAACCTGAGTCTGTATTGACATTTTCTGACACAAAATGTAGGAAGGAAGGAAACAGGGCTCTCTGCCTGGACAGGCACTGTGACCAACATGAAAGGTAGGCAGCATTGAGATTTACTGTGCCCAGACCCAGCAGGGTCCATAAGAAACTTTGACAGCTTAATTGTGTTCTTACTCAGTTACCCACAGCTAATACATCTTCCTGGCAAAGCAGGTATCTTCCATAAGGAGCACCACAGGGCAGATTGTTATCATAAGAGCCTGCCAAAGTCTACTCTAAATTGTTCCTGAACCAGTGGTGATAAACCAAATAGCTACAAATAGACACCAATTTGCACAAATGTAAGCTTTCCAAGGGATGTCTTTGACTTTGGGAGCAAAGGATTATGCGTGATGAATATCAGCTTTGAAGGAAAGGAACTTAAGGTTATTTGTGGGATAGCAATTGAGGCAACTCTGAAAAATACTGAATTGCTCCATTCTTTGGGTTTTTCTGAGTTTGTCTTCAGCCTTCTCAAATCAGTTTGTATTTTTACAATATGTTCCAATGGATTAGACAGCTTTCAGTCTTAGGATCCTGGACTCTTGAGAGACTAAACATTAGAGTTCTGTGATGAGTAAGACAAAAGTGTAGGAGGCAGTGAGAGATGGTTTTTCTGTCTCATATCAGGGAGGTACAGTGGGAGCTGAAACTAAAGATCTCCTTGGAAAGAACAGAGTGGGATGTGGCCAGTGTTTGGTCTCACTCTGTTTAGTTCAATATTTATTGAATGGTAAGCCCCTGTTCTGAATGTTGGAACTGGAAAATGGTAAAGCCTATCAACTGAATAGATGCTGGGAGTTTAGCTAGATGTGGAGGACATGCTACCTTCACAGCTGATAGCCATCCAACAATTTGTGATCACCTTCCTGAAGATTAGTTTCCTTAGTAGATACCTTTGAAAGATGAAAAGGAGGAGAAAGGGGAAAGTAAATGTCCTTTCATCTTTTTATACACTTTTCTTTTTTCTTTTAAAACAAAGGCAATTGTCTCATTAAAAATGTATTTTATAAAATTTAGAAAAAGGAAGAGAAATATTACTCAGAGCCTTACTGTCTAAAGACCAGAAATAACATTTGAGGTAATTTTCTTTCAGAGTTTTACTCTGCCTAGATATTTTTTCCTAATTATGATTTTTAACCCACATGTGATTTTACATTATGTGTTTTTACCATCTCCCTTATTAACAACTTTAGTGGCTAGACAGTATTGCTTCAGATGGGAATAATATAAATTGATTAGCAATTGTTGAACATTTAGGTCTTTTCAGTATTCATTTTTATAAATAAGTGAAAATATAAGTATCTCTGTAAATAAATATGTGAAAAGTATAATTACATCAAAGTATTTACACACTTGAATACATGTCTGATGCTCTTTCGCCCCCCTCCTTTCTGTCTTTCAACAAGTTCTGTGCATACTTAAGGTGTACAACAGGATGGTTGAATACATATCCACAGTGAGATGATTACTGTAGAAAGCTACATCCACCTCCTTCCAAACTTACCTTTGTGTGTGTGCCATGAGAGTCCCCGAAATGTACTCCCTCAGCAATTTTTAAGTATATAATTCAGTGTTGTTAGCTATAGTTATCATACTGTAACTAGCCCTCTAGACTTATTTGTCCTATATAACTGTAATTTGTACACTTTTGCTTAGTGTTCTTGATATAACAAAGGGGGTGTATGCACATATGTGTGTACATGTATATAGCCCAGATGTTTTATGAAAGGTCATATCAATTTACACATGCAATTCCATTTTCCTAAATTTTGTATATTACATTAAATGATCATCACTACAACCAAAAGCTTTGCTAATTATATGAAATATGATTTTCTTGTTGGCAAATAAGTGAAATAATTTTCAAGTATATTCTGAGTACTATACAAATGCACCTGAGAGCTGAGTGTGTCTGTGAGTCAGCAGCTTGCAGGAGCAATCTTTTCTGGGGGAAACTGTGCTGTAGCAAGGACTCTGGCCAATAACCCACAAAGGCACATCTGATATGACCATTAGTTAGAGACTGATGCCCTTAAAATTGAACACAGAGGGAGCACATCTCATCTGTAGTCATCCTCAGCCTGACAGAACCTTACATGCAATGCCAGTGTAAAGAACACTCCTACTTTCACACTCAGGTAATCACGTAAAAGCTTATTAATAAGTCAGAGTAACACCTTTGATGGCCTTAAGTTCTGGGACCCCAAAGAAACTCTGATAAAATAGGTATAAATAATTTATTTGCTTACATAGCATTTATATCTATATCTAATTAGTGACATATTAATACATATTTAGTTGATTATAATTGCTGATATATATACATGCACATATGTTAGAGAACTTTTCTGTTTCTAGACCATAAGTTATATATTAATAAATTTTAATTGTGTTATTAAGGCATATTTTATATATAATATGTGACATACTGTATTATATATGCATACCTATAAATATATAAGAAGTATATAGATAGAGAGAGAGGGGAGAGAGAGAGAGAGAGAGAGAGAGAGAGAGAGAGAGAGAGAGAGAGAGAGGGAGCTTTTCTTTGTTTTTTTCCTCCAGGCACACATAAGGGTTTCTATTTCCTATTAAATTAGGTAATTGCAAATTCTTAGAAGCTGGGAATGCATTAAAAGTGTTTAGGAACCTCATCTGAGCTTAACCATCACCACCATAACCAGAATATAAAAGCTTTTTGGTGGTAGTAGGGTTTGAAGTCATGGTCTTACCTTTGCTAGGCAGGCACTCTAACACTGGAGCCATTACCCCAGCCGTCTTCCTTCCCAGCACTGAACTCAGACCATGATCCTCCTACCTACAGTCTCCTTCATAGTTGGTACCACAGGCATGAACCACTATGTCCAGCTTTTTGATCTTGCTAACTTTCTACCAATGCTGGTTCTCAAACTGTTATCCTCCCAATATCCCCCTCCTGATAGTGAATCACATACCTGGCCCAAGATATTTGTTAAACTTCAAAAGTGGAAACTTATAGTGGCAGCAAAATACGATAAGCATGCTTATTAGGTGAGGGTGCCTCTCTGGTGTCTCTCAGGCTCTCCCAGCCAGTGGCAAATTGTGTTTTCTGAAAATACTAATGGATGCATCATAGTGAGCCAAGCAGTGTAGGACTCACATCAAAAGTGGGAAACTAGAAATAAGCACTGAGTCTGTCATGTTTGCTGGTAAAGGAAGGGCCTCAGAGGAGGGACCTTCCACAAACGATGTCTCTGGAGGTGACATGGGCATTTCATGGTACAGATCCAGGAGCTGTGCTTCTGAATGTTCCATGACCCACTGTTTTTAAACTTAACTGAGTTTTTAGAGTTCATAAGGCTTGCATTTTCTACCAGGAATCCAGTCTATCCAATATTTTCAAGTGTATTTGGAAATTTGCACTAAGGAATATGAATTTTTAGTTAAAAATTAGTCATCACTCATAGGATAAAATGGGATAAAATATGCAGTTACAAGTTAGAAGACAACAATAACATATCATGGTAAAACCTATGGTACAGTGCTCTTGAGGAAATTTTATAAAACTCCAACACCTATATTTGTTAAAAAGTGAAACTAAAAATAAAATTATCACTCATCTTAAAATTCTAAAGGAAAACAGGATAAAACTTAAGTTGCTAACAGAAATGACTGGAACAGAAAATAAATAGAAATTATTGGAAGCGTAGTCGGCGGCCTATGTTGGGGATTTTGTCCTCTATATTCCTGGGATTCTCTGCCTGGGTCTTGCCAGAATTTTCAAGTGTGGCACTGAGGGGTAGAAAGAAGGACTCAGGACTCACTCTAATCAGATGCACGTTCTATTTCTGAACAGGTTACTTCTGAAACTCAAGTTGAAATTTAACTGCCATTGTGACGGTAATAAGAGGTAGGACGTTTAAGAAGTGTTTAGGCTTTGAGGGCTCCATCCTCATGAATGAATTTGTGCTGTTGTTCTAGGAGAGGGTTAGTTGTCTTGAGAGCAGGTTCCTTATAAAAGGATGAGTTTGGCTTCTTCTGTCTCACAAGTGCTTGCTTGCACTTCTGCCATGTTGGGGCACAACAAGAAAACCCTTGCCATTTGAGGCCCATCCCCTCGATCTTGGATGCCCTAGCCTCCAGGACCATGAACCAAATAAGTGTCTAGTTTCTATAAATTACTCAGCCTTTTGTATGCTGTTTTAACAGCAGAAAACAGATTGAAACATGGGCCTTCCATCAGTCTGCTGCCCTGCTGGCTTAATAATGAGAAAGGTATGGACTGTAATTGCTGTATTTACTGGGCACTTACTAGGTACCAGCAAACTTGATGCATTAATTTATTAATCCTTACAACATCTTTATGAGGTAGGTAATAGATAGATAGATATAGATATCTCCTGTTATCTTTGACAATGCATAAGAGGCCTAGTTTAGGTAAATTTCATCTAGTTGACAATTATTTGTTGAGTGTTTACTTTGTCCTAGGCAGTCTTCTTCCATTGAAGACAGATTACACTGAGTAAAGCAGATTACACTTCAGCCTTCATAGATTTCTGTTCTAGTAATGGATGCCCAAAGTTACCTGGAGTATAATTTTGAGACTGGCCCATTGTTTCAGTTGCTTTCAATCTGCCTCCATTAAAATTGTGGGAGAGAAGAGCTAATTTTTAGAATAACTGTACACTAACCACAGGTCCTCCTGGCCCCCACCTGCATATGATACCATAAAAGGGTACAGTACAGTCCCTGATACATAGAAGAGCTTAGTAACAGCTGGTGCTGTTAATATTTATTTTATTGTCTTTTGTTCTTGACCTCTTTCAAGGCCAACTGTGCCTCTGGAATAAGAATAACAGGAGCACAGACAACTTCTGAAACCCCCACTTAGAGGCTTTGGGTTCTGGCTCTGGCAAGGGCAAAGGCACCCTTGTAGTCTGCATCAGTTCCCCCACTCATCTTCGGTGAGAATAATTTCCTCTATAGCCTCAGAACATTTTATTTGATTATTTATTTATATTTGCCATCATTCTAAAAGGATTTGTATTAACTTGAATATTTACATACATGCTCTAGTTTTCTTGCTTTTTTTTTTTTTAAAGCTTGCTTTCTTTAGAAAAAATAGATAAGGATACTGGAAGTGGAAGACAAAAGAGGGAGATGAGTAAACAAGATAGCAAAAAATAGGAGTTGGTTAGAGGTTAATATCCATAGTGTATGCCATAAAAATTCTCTGCATATGTTTATTATATTGTGTAAAATCTCTACATCATTATTTATTTGTTTGTTTACTTACTGCCTTATGTGTTTGTGTTTGTCCTACTTAATCCATCTTTGACATTTCCTAGCTCTGAGAGCCTTCTACTGCAAAAGTTACTGTCAGTTTTCTTTCACATTTTTGATGGTTGTTGCTCTACACTTTGGTGCTATGTAATTCATTTCTAAATTCATGATTGTTAGGTCTTCATTATGGGCTGTACTCTCCATCTATGGAAAGTAACCTCTTCTCTACTTAATGCATTTTGCCTTGGATTCTACTTTGATACTTAAATGGCTACCCCTGGGTTATATTAATTTGTGCACAGCCACTATAACCTTTTAATTTTAATGTTTCAGTTTCACTTGGTGTCTTATAAAAGGAGCATATGTTTATATTTTGTTTTTAACCTAATCTGAGAAATTTTGATTTTGAGTGAAGAGTTTAAAACACTTGCATCTTTAAACAAAATTGATGTTTGGTATTTTCTCAGACATATAATAACATATCTAAAATAGAGTTCCGGATTTCCTCCACCCATTTCTCCAAGTCTCCACCACTTTCCTCAAACAAATATTCCCTGCCGGGATCTCAGAGGTCCTTGGTCCAAAAGGGCTCAGGGAAGTAATGAACAGACAAGACACATATTTGAGAGGGCCAGAAGGCTGATGAACAACTGGCAAATTTTAATTTTTCTGAGCAAGCTTTATACAAAGGAGGAAGAGATTTAAACATAAAAAACACTCTGACCTAGTAACAACCTTTCTGTTTTTGCCACCCTACATTCTTACTGCTAGTGTCCTTGACTAAGTATAAGCTTCTTTTTTGTTAAGGAAAACCATTTAGCATTCCTTCCCACCGTGATAGAGACATGGTGCACCTGCAGATTCCAATCTTGTCAGAATGCTATAAGCCACAGTGACCTTGTCAGACTGTGGCTTTTGGTTCCCAAAAATTCCCTTCATCTTCTTTACCTCCATATGTTGTATTACCAGACACCCAAATTGTTGCATATTAACGAGTAAAGGTTTGGTTTTCCCACAGGCATCTTTTTTCATAGAAGCCTTGATGGTGGATTCTGTGTGAGTAGGAGAAGCATTTGTAGATTGGTTTTTTGCTGGTTTTGTGGGAGTGCAGAAGGCTGGCAGGCCAGGGGCATCCTGCAACTGCCAAAAAAACCACCAAGACCTTTGCTTGGGATCTGAACTTTCTTTGAGTAGCTGTTCTGTTGAATTTCTTTTTAAAATCCCTTTTCTTAGTGTTTACTGGAGAATTCTAGAGTTGTTCGTTCTGCAGTTTCTGTTTTTAAATTTATTTATTTGCATATAATAGTTGAAGAGGGGAGATACACTGTGACATTTATATATGTGCTTACAATATATCTTAATTAGATTCACCTCCTCCATCATTCTCCCTTCCCACTCTTCTTAGAACAATTTCAACAATTTTCGTTGTTCCGTTTTCATACAGGTATACAAAGCACATCCACCATATGCACCCACATTCATTCTCTCTGTTTACCCTCCTCTCCCATGGCTACCCACCCCTGGACAAGACTTATTTTCTTTCCTGTCCTTCACTTTTTAAGTGTATGTTCATTGTTCAGTGGAGGTTTGCCTTGGTATTTTACACCTGTATATGTCATATTTTAATCATATTATCCCCCTCTATTGTTCCCCTTCTGGGAGACAAACTCTTACACACTTAACTACTTTCTTTAGAGAGTACTTCACTGGTTTTGGCATGAGGTTAAAGGCCTCTGCTTCTAGAAGCTCTTTTTTCCTTTCTTTTTTTTGAGGCAGGTATATTGGGAAAGAATTATCTCTATAGCTATGCAACATCTAAGTTGTTTTATTTTTGTGCTGGGGTTATACACTGTGGCATTTACAAAAGTTCTTACAGTATGTCAAACATACTATAATTGGATTCACTCCCTCCATCATTCTCCTTCATCTCCCCTACCCCCATTCCTGGAATATTTTCAACAGGTTGTACACAGTGTTTGCACTATATTCCTCCTCCTATACCCTCTCTCCACAACCTCCCCCCTCCCACTGGTACTAGCTCCTCAGAAAAGACCATTCTGCCTCCTGTTCTCCAGTTTTGTAGAAGGCAAAAATGACATTATTATTTGTTTAAGATAGCTCTACAGAGAATTTCCTTGTGACATTTCAATGTATATATGTATTATAACTCTAATTGCTTCATCTCTATTTTTCTCCTTTCTACCTTAGTCCCCTTCTTATGGTGATTTCAACAGATGTAAAAATTCTGTATTAATTTTTGAATAGAAAGTACATCAACATGTTCACCTTCTTAACTTCCTTCTTTTACGCTCCCTCTCCCATTAGTGACCTCTCCTTAGCATGACCTGTTTTTCATAATATTGTTGTATTTGTATTCAGTCTGTTTTCCACAAATGAGAGAAACCATGCCATACAACTTTTGGCCTTCTGAACTTGGCTAACTTCACTTAAGATGATGTTCTCCAGTTTCATCCATTTACCTGCAAATGACAACGTTTCATTCTTCTTTATGGCTGAATAAAATTCCAGTCCACATTTTCTTGATTCAGTCATGTGTAGTGGGGCAACTTAGCTATTTCCATTTCTTAAGCTATTGTGAATAATGTTAAGTTCCAGGTTTTAAATAAATTACATTGATAGCACCATGGCTTACTCTCTCTCTGTAGTTTTGTTTTATCCTGAACTTAGAGTTTCCCCTGGTTATATAAAAACCAATTTTGTTTCTCTGTTTTTTAGAGAGTTGACTACAATTTTAAGACTCTGACCTCTCAATTTCATCTCATTTCCATGTTCTTGAAAATTCAAAAATAAATTTTGGACTATTGAAGGCAATTTCTTGTTTTCAAGCATTCTTTTTTATGGTACTAATGAATATCTTGAGAAGAAGGAAACTTATGTTTCTCTTTATGAGCAGTTATTATTTCTTAGAGAGCATATTTTGGGATTCTATTTAGATAAAAAAGAGATAATTTAAAATCTGTTCTCTTACAGATTATTATTTTTTATTTAGATAAAAAAGAGATAATTTAAAATCTGTTCTCTTACAGATTATTAGTTTTAGAGGTTTACGTTTCTTCTAATTTTCTTAGAACTCGGTCTGCCCAGACCTACATGTCCCCCTCCCATTGCTCTTCACACTTTTTCTATTTATTGACTCTTCACTGCAAAGGTATTCATCCAGTCATAGAATTTTTTCCCAAGAAAAAATTAATTAAAATTAATTAAAATTTATCAGCTTAGGTCATAAAAAGATCACCCCATGAAGAGAATGGTTGCAAATAAGTTCCTGGAATCTGTCTTTTTATTGGAGTTTTATACATCCTAGACTGCAAGATGCCATCTGGTGTCCTTTCAGAGTTTTCAGTGAGTGTTTGTCTTTAAATGGTAGTAATTGAGTCTAGGAGAAATAGAAATATATAACTACTGAATCACTCTTTTTTCCGTTGTTGTTAAGTAGTGGGCAAGTATAATTTTTCTTCAAAGTGACCTCTTTTTCATGATGCTTATGAGAAGAGATAAGCAAGAGTAAATTCTATAAGAAAATGTTACATTAGGGAATGTCTCAAGAAGATCCTAAGATATGTCTCTTTGTCGCTGATCTCTAGGCATCCTGCAGGGAGTGATATTGGGCCAAGGGCTTTCAGGGACATTTTGGCTCCATTCTAGGGAAGAATCACCAACTTCCTGTTACTAATGCTTTGAGAGAAAAAAAAGATTTGATATTATGTTGCTATCTTTGAAGATGGAAGTGGATCATCAGCCAAGAATTCAGGCAGCCTCCAGAAGCTAGAAACATTATTTAATGGTACAGGATCTCAGATTGGTTGCACAATAATGTAAGTGCAGTAAGTGCCACTGCACTGTACACCTGAAAATGTCTAAAATCGTAGATTTTGAAAGTAACCTTTCCTATCATTGTCCTAAGGATTAAATGAGATAGGACAGATATTTATCTAGCAAGTATTCACCAAGCACCCACAACTTAGTAGGAGTCATGTTAAATGGAAGGGGTAGTGGTAGTAGGTATCAGTGATAAACAAATGATGATACAGACTTTGCCCATGTAGAATTCACAAGATGACAGAGACAATGAATTATTGAATGAGAAGTCACCGTAAAGCATTATGCATGTTACAGTTGGGGAAGTACAGAGTGTTGTGACATTGCTTAGTATGAGAATATCTTGTAGGTATCAGGAAAGTCACTTAGCACAATACAGATAGATATACTCCCTTAAGAGTGGATGGATGGGTGGATGTGTACTCCCTTTTCTTTCCTATGTCTGGTTCTCTCCATAATCTTTCAAACTATCCGGGTCAGGTAACAACAAATTGTTTTTCCTTTGTCCCTGTAGGATTCTGCAGAGCCTTTAAAGTGCTAATGTTTGTGAGGATTCCCCAAACCTGAACCCTTTGTGTGCAGCTGTCTCCTAAGAGCACATGACAGTGGAGCCCTTTCTTGCTTGGGACTTGTTACTAGCCTGCAGTTGTACAGAAGAGCTTAGGGAAATCCACATTAGTGCATTGGTCTCTCCACCAAATACTACCTGAGATGAAGTCCACCTCAAAAACATCTGAGTTCTTAGCATGCAAAGGAATTTTGCCTGGGTTCATCTATAAAGGAGAGACTAATCTTTTCAAGGAACATTGGGGTATATATGTCTATACATTAGTTGAAAGTAGATTTTTCAATTTTAAATGTAAAACAGATTTTAAAAATTCAAAATGGACCTTTACATATCCATTACCAAGTTTCAACTATTATCCAAATTTGCCCATATTGGCTTTATGTAGTCCCCTTTTTGTTTTTTATTTTTTGGCTAAAATATTTTGAAATAATTTTCAAACATCACATGACTTCACTTTTATTTTCTTTAGTATATATTTCTAAAACATGCATACTTTCTCTTACATAATGACAATTACGTAATTAGATGATGTTTTCTATGAAGAAAGAAGTATTTGGGAAGGCCAAGCAATCTGTGTTTTAGAATTAAGTTTAATGTTGGTCTATGAGTTGTGACCTCCTCACTTATTTCCTACTTATGGAAAATCACTATTCAAATACACTGTCTCAGTATTCCATAGGTCTTTTCACAACTTGGGGAAAGAGGAGTTTTTCGACAACTGTGAGCCAAACTGGGGCAGCTTGGAAAGGTATATTCTGAATCCAAAAGAAAGAGTTTCCAGAAGGCAAGAGCAATTTCCTTAAATTGGATAGAGGGATCCAAGATGGCGGCTAGGATAGGGAATCAGAAAGCTTATGATCCATGACTCCAGAGACCTTCTTAAAACGTCAGAGCTGCACTTGGGTAATTCTAATTGCTTCTAGCCAAAATAATAACCGTCATCACAATAGGTACAGATAAAATTCAAAGACTGACCCTTAAGCCATCCTTTAATTGCAGTTAACAGCTGCAAAAATCCCACATGGCACAGCCAGCAAAGCATATCCAGTCCTGGGAGAAAAGCCCTGTGGCTGTTTCTCTCTCTCTCTTTTTTTTTTTTTCATTTTTTCTCCCAACAAGCAGAAGACAGAGCATCAGTCAGAATTAAACTCTGCACATCCTGGAACCATAGCCCATGGAAATCCTCCCTACACTGCACCACACTGAAAAAAGTGATGCCATTCTACCCTCTAGCCAGCTTGAAAGCTGCTTGCATGACTCTGCAGAATGAACAGGTGAGCATCACACACCATGCACAACTCACCTACCAATCCCCCAGGAAAATAATCCAGACCCTGGGCAGAATGAACTTCTCCCAGCAAAAATTAAAAGCATAAACAGTGAACTGTAATCTAATACTGACAATGGCTATACTACCAAAAGCAATCTACATGTTCAACACAATTCTCATCAAAATCCCATGACATCCATCACAGAGATTGAAAAATCTACCCTAAAGTTCATTTGGAAACACAAAAGACCACAAATAGACAAGGCAATACTGAGCAAAAAGAGAAATACTGGTGGTATCACAATGCCTGACTTTAAACTATACTACAGAGCCATAGCAATAAAAACAGCATGGTACTGGCACAAAAAAGAGATATGAAGACCAGTAGAGCAGAATAGAGGACCTAGATATGAACCCATACAGCCACACCTACCTTATATTTGACAAAGGGACCAAAAACATATGATGGAAAAAAGACAGCCTCTTCAACAAATGTTGCTGGGAAAAGTGGTTGTCTGCCTGCAGAAAACTGAAACTAGATCTATGCCTGTCACCCTGTACTAGTTTCTACTCAAAGTGGATTAAGGACCTTACTATCAGACCCAAAACCTTGCAGTTAGTACACAAAAGAGCAGGGAATGTCCTGGAAACAATATGTATAGGCAAGGACTTCCTTAGCAGAACTCCAGCAGTCCAGCAACTAAGAGAAAGCACAGACAAATGGGACTACATGAAATTAAAAAGCTTCTGTACAACAAAAGAAATTGTCTCTAAACTGAAGAGACAACCCAAAGAATGGGAGAAAATATTTGCTAGCTATATATCAGACAAAGGACTGATAACAGGGAGCTTAAAAAATTAAACTCCTCCAAAATTAATGAACCAATAAAGAAGTAGGCAACTGAACTAAACAAAACTTTTTCAAAGGAAGAAGTCCAAGTGGCCAAAAAACACATGAAAAAATATTCACCATCCCTGGCCATAAAGGAAATGCAAATCAAAAGCACACTAAGATTCCACCTCACTCTTGTTAGAATAGCTAACATCAAGTATACCACCAACAACAAATGTTGGTGAGGATGTGAGGGAAAAGGAACCCTCATACACTGCTGGTGAGAATGTAAGCTAGTATAACCATGTTGGAAAAAAATATGGAGATGTCTTAAAAAACTAAACATAGATCTGCCATATGACCCAGCAATACCACTCCTAGGGATATACTCAAATGAATGTGACTCAAATTATTACAAAGGGACCAGCACATCCATGTTTATTGCAACACTATTCACAATAGCCAAGTTATGGAAACAGCCAAGATGCCCCACTACAGACAAATGGATTAAGAAAATGTGGTATTTATACACAATGGAACTTTACTCAGCAATGAAGAAGAATGAAATCTTGTCATTCACAAGTAAATGGATGGAACTGGAGGACATCATCTTAAGCAAAGTTAGAAAAGCTAAGAAGGCCAAATATTAAAAAGCTTCTAAACTTGAACTTAGCCAAAAGGCCAAGAAGTGATAAAATTATAAAGCTTCTGTACAACAAAAGAAATGGTCTCTGAACTGAAGGGACCACCCACAGAATGGGAGAAAATATTTACTAGCTATACATCAGACAAAGAACTGATAACCAGAATATACAGGGAGCTCAAAAAACTAAACTCCCCAAAAATCAGTGAACCATTAAAGAAGTGGGCAACTGAACTAAACAGAACTTTTTCAAAGGAAGAATTCCAAATGGCCAAAAAAAAAAAAAAAAAAGAAAAAAAGAAAAAATATTTACCATCCCTGGCCATAAAGGAAATGCAAATCAAAACCACACTAAGATTCCACTTCACCCCTGTTAGAATGGCTATCATCAAGAACACCAACAACAATAAATGTTGGCAAGGATGGTAGAGGGAAGGAACCCTCATACACTGCTGGTGGGAATGTAAACTTTGGAAAACAATATGGAGGCTTCTTAAAAATCTAAACACACGTCTGCCATATGATCCCTCAATACCAGTCATAGGGATATACCCAAAGGAATGTGACTCAGGTAATTACAAAGGGATTGGCACATCTATGTTTATTGCAGCACTATTTATAATAGCCAAGCATGGAAACAGCTTAATGAATGGATTAAGGAATGTGGTATTTATACACAGTGGAATTTTACTCAGACACAAGAAGAATTAAATTTTGTCATTTTCAAGTAAATGGATGGAACTGAAGAACAGCATCTTAAGTGAAGTTAGCCAGTCTCAGAAGGCCAAAAAATCATAGTTCTCCCTTATATGTGGATTATAGACCTAAAACAAATGCAGTAATATTATTGGACATGGGTCACACACTAAGGGGAAAATGTGCATGGGAGGAATAGGGAAAGGGAATGAAACCTAAAACTTGAATGCTATTTATGTGCTCACTGTAGGGGAGTGAATAAAAAAATCTTAAACTGGCAGAGGCCACTATGGGAAGGGGACCAGGAAGTAGCAAAAAGGTCTGGCAGAGATGAACTAATGTGGATCGCAATACACATGTGCATGGAGACAACACTAGGAATCTCTCTGTATAGCTATTTTTATCTCAAACTAGCAAAAATGCTACGTCTTTCATATTATCTCCTATGTTTTCTCTTCAACAAAGTCGGTGAACAAGAGGGTGGAACAGGTTCTGCCCAGAAGCGGGGGTGGGGTGGGGTGGGATAGAGAGGGAGAATGGGAAGGGGGGGGAGTTAGCCCAAAAAATGTATACACATTGTAATATAAAATATAAAATGGTAAAACAAAAGAAAGAAAAAAAATGGATGGATAGAACCACTGAAAAAGATAACAGGGATTGCTATTATTCCCCCAGTGTTCAGTTGTTCTTCAGGGCAGACTGAAAATATAATTGATTTGAACAGGTGCAATGAAATCCAGTAATACAAGATTAATCTGATTGCCTTGCAATTAAACATAAACTAGCTGTGGACATTGCTTTCTAAAACATCGTGTATATTCCAGATAGGAGACCAGCCAAATGAAATGGCCAAAAAAATTTGGCATGCAATGTAGTATTACTAGTGTTTTACCTGTGTTTAAATTTGGGAAAATCTGAAATCCACTCTTCTCTTTTCTCCCAAACCATTAGTCCAAATATGGTTTTTATCTAATCATCATCACTGTCACTGTCTTTGCCATCATCATCAATCATCATTATATTTGCAGTGGTCAAGAGAGGTTGGGAAACCACCAGTCTGGTAGGCCATTGCTGGACATCTAAGAAGAGAGAGCTGTCCCAAGCAGTTCTCAATTGGTTTCCTTCACAGTGCAGTTAAGGGATGAAAACATTTGTCCCTTACTTTCTCTATGGATCAGGCCTGTCTCATCACATGGTAGAGTCATGGCAATCAGACCAGTCTCCTACTGCATGGCCTCCCATGTGGCTGGGTTCTCAAGTTGAAGTTCATACACTGAGAACCTTCAGTCCCTCATTTCTCAGCAGGAAGGGAGTATGTGATTGAATGTTTCCCAGCTATGGGCATTGCTACAAGATGCCATGACCAATCATCCTAATTGGGATGATGGCTGAATAAGCTTGGCAAACAATGCCTAAAGTTCTTATTGTCTGGAACAAACTGGAATATTATGACTTTCATATGTGTACATTGATAGTTTCTTTTGTTATTTACCTTAACAAAGCAACTCCACACAATTACTACAAATTATCAGAGACTCCTGGTTATATTTAGCTAATGGATTCCATTTAAGGAGCAAGTGGTTAATGATCTGAAGCATTGACTGCTATCACAGCAGCCCTAGTAAGCCTGAAATCACAGGGAGAACAAGCACTGAATATTTTCATGGTGGGGGAATGATTGAGCCTAGAAATATTCCAACAGGTTCCACTCATTGTCCTCAATCCTTTCATACAGAGGTGCCCTGGAATTAGTAGGACACATGAGACTTTGCCCCCCTTTGTTTTAGTCTGTCCATTTTTTAAGTGTGATCCCCCAGGTCCAGGCTGGAGGTGGTCAACAGAGCCTTCACAGAAATCAGAAAAGGACTGTGGGATGGTCAGTTTTGAGGAAGAGACGGACCACTGTATGATGTTTAGATGCTAAGGAGGAAATGCAAGGGAGGACTATGATGGTGGAGTTTTGAAGTGAGAACTGAAGAAACGGCATGGCACATGGGGCCTGTCAAGTCACTGTGGAATATGTACAAGGGGAATGCAGGTGCACTTAAGCCACAGAAAGGTATGAGGTTGACAAGAAACCCAGGACTGGAAGGTTTTTTGCACTGGAGAAAGAGCAAAGTCAGGCAGAATGAAGTTTGACTCAAACTCTAGTTCATTTAGGATAATTCTGGAATATTCTCAGCCTTAGCTTTTAATCTACAAAAGGGAACCAAAGCAGTTGGCTCTTCACATCTACAGGTTTCACATTTATGGATTCAACCATTCTCAGAAGGAAAACATTCAGAAAATAATTGCATCTGTACTTAACCTGTATAGACTTTTTTTTGGCCTTATTACCTAAACTTAATACAGCATAGCAAGTATTTATATAGCATTTGAATTATATTTGGAAGTCTAAGTCATATAGAAATATTTTCAAAAGTGGAGAACAGGAAAATTAAACAGGTCCCATCTAGGGGCTGGCACAAGTGAGAGGGGGAGGCTATAAGGAAAGGGTGTAGGAGGGTGAATCTAGTGGAAATATTACATACTCGTGTAAGAAAATGGAAAAAATGAGACCTATTGAAACTATTCCAGGAATGAAGGGAAGGAGAAAAAAAGAAGAATGATGAAGGCAGTGAATTCAGCTATGTTATATTGTAAGAACTTTTGTAAATGTCACAGTGTATTCCCAATACAACAATAATATGATAATAAAAACAAACAAAAAAAAGAACTGTGAATTGAAAAAGCTAATTTAAAGTATATGGGGGATGTGCATGTGATATATGCAAATTATGATGCTGTCTTATTGAAAGAACTTGAGCATTCATGGGTTTTAGTAACTGCAGGAGTTCGGGAACCAATCCCCCACAAATACCAAGGGACAACTGCGATACTCACCCTGTATGATTGGAGTGCCAAGTAATGGTAATAATGTTAAAAAGAAAAAGTAACCTTATTGTGCTTGGCACCTAGACACATTCAGCCTTGGGTAACTGCTTTGGTCTTTGTCATTGTTGTCACAGAGCCTATTGTGGTGGCCTGACAAGATAGTTAACGATGGAGAAACTTTTTCAGCACACTGTGTTTTACTTCTTTTTCATTTTTATTTTTTTGGCAGTACTGAGGTTTGAACTCGGGTCTTCATGCTTGGTAGGCAGGCAGTCTATCACTTGAGCCAAACCTCTGGCCTTTTTTTGCTCTGGTTATTTGGAGATAAGCTCTTGTTTTTTTCCTGGGCCTGGCTGGACCTGAATCTTCCTATTTATGCTTCCCATAGCAGATCTGGGATGACAGGTGTATATCACCATGCCCAGTTTTTTTTTTTCTATTAAGGCAAGGTCTTCTAAATGTTTTGCCTAGGCTGGTCTGAAGCCAGAATCCACTGAATTTCTGACTCCCATGTAGTTGGGGTGACAGACACATGCCTTGGCATCCACCTGTAGTATTACAGGCATAAACCACCAGTACCCCACACATTCTTGCTCTTTTAAGGGGAAGAGATATGGACTCTGACTCCACTTGGGGTGTTTTCTTGGGCTGCTGGTTATATATTTTAACTTTCTAGACAGACTTGTTGTCAATATTATGGTTAATTTTTTGGTCTTGTACCAGAGAGTACATGAAGCCACCTTTTCTAATTCAGTGTCTTTGTGATGGGAACATGTTCAGCCTAACCTATATATTTAGGCAGGTGTCTCGAGAACTGACACTTAGGGAGAATTATATGCCAGTCTCTGCAATGTGTATGTATTTTCTTATTTAGTTCTCACATCACCTAAAAAAAGTTATGACTGCATATTCTTTTTTACAGGAAAGGAGACTGAGGTGACTTGCTTACATATGTAGTAATTGCCATTGATTATTCAGGGTTGCTGTAAATCTGTTGTACTCCCTTCATAGTTTGATAATTACCTATTTTGTAAATACTGCCTTTCTAACAAAAGATCTTCAACCTCCTCCCATACCACATTCTCCTGTTGCCAGGATGCAGGCATCTGATTGAGATTCTACCAGATAGATGTGAGCCTCAAGGGGACCAGCAGGACCTAGGACATCTGCTTTGTGGCAGGAGTGAGGTCAGAGGCATCATGGTTTTGGGTTCGTTCAGCAGCAGCTTCCTCACCAGAACAAGTATATGGTTCTGGACAATATTGCTAAAGTTCAGCCCAAGACTAATTGTCCCTGCCTTTCCAATTAGTGCACAAGTTTTCTAAAATCCCTGCAAAACATCCCCACTGTCTATAACTCAGATCCTCAACTGAGAATCTGGTTTGGGGGCTGGTCTCCATTTCTTCAGTACTCATTGCAGCTGAGAAAGGGGCATTGTCTTTTGTCCACATCTTTTTCTACTTCCCATGGCCTCCTCTTTGCAGACTCAGGTAGGCAGAGTCCTACCCTCTTGCCAGTGTCACCATACCACCTGAGGAGTTTCAGACCTTTGGGCTGAGAATCCTAGGCAGCTCTTGCTATTCCTTTCTTGGGCAGTGAGGTGCCTGAATTTATAAAATCCTAAAGAGATGTTAGGATCCCAAGGATGAACAGAATAGCAGTTTTTACTCCATTGTGGTCCCTTGTCTTGGAAGCACTAAGTCATATCAAGTACCATGCTTTTTTTTTATGAAGTTGAAAGAGAATATAGTACTCTTCTTTTATTCCAGGGGTACGTCCCAAGCCTACCAGTGGATACCTGAAACTGTGGACAGTAACAAAGCCTGCGTTTCCTAAGTGACAAAGGGTGGATAACATATACAGTATTGAGATGCTGGCAAAAGGATCATTGATGTCCCAAGTGGGATGGTGAGACAGTTCATCATATTACTCAGAATGGCTCACAATTTAAAATTTATGCATCGGTTATTTCTGGGATTTTTCATTTGCTACTTTGGACCACAGGTGACCTTGGGCTACTGAAGTAGTACATGAGCAGGGACTACTGTAAGTCATTTTGTAACTCACTTGCTGCCCTGATCTGAGCCTCATAATCTGCTTTTGGGCCTACCACAGTTCTGAGCCAGGGAGAAATCTTTGCAGCAATGTCCTGGGAGCCTTTAATGATAAACTGGTTGACCTCTTTGAGTGCCTGCACTTTAACTCTTATTCTTTACCTGGCTTGTTAATAGAATATTCGTTCATTGGTGAAAACCCATGATTCCATTTCCTTCCAAAACCATTCAGTTTGTTTAGGATTATTAAGCCAACTTAATATCTCCCTTCCTGAAGACACGAAACAACATGAGGCACACTTTCCTGTCTTTAGGATAAATGTCAGAAGTTAAAACAAGAAGTCAATGTGTAAAATAGAGGAAACCAGACTTTCTTTTGAGTAATTTCTTAAAATTTTTCCAATTTATCTATAATTTCAGCCTGTTCAGAATTCCACTTAATGTGTCAATTTTTGTATTTTATGATTCTTATGGGAAAGTGGAAATAGAACCTTTCCATTGGATTTTTTGATGACATTATTTTACAGGTGTACAGGGTATTCACTTATAATTTGAAATAATAACTTGTATAGCTGAATACATATCTTTTCTTCTTTCTAATTTTGTTGATTATGCCTTTTGTCTTTTCTTTGATTAGTTTCTGCATAACTCTGTCTTTTTTATTATTTTTAGAGAACCAGGTTTTAGATTTATTAATTTTTCCATTTTCCATTTGTTTATGTCTATTTTTGTTTATTATTACTCTGTGTTATTTTCTCTTAAGATTTTTAGGTGGAATTCTTATCACCATCACTTTTGCTTTTATATTTTTATATTATAGAATCATCTAATGCTCTAATTAACAGATAAAGTCTGCTGTGCCAGGATCTCAAAGTTTCACTATGTTAAAATTATTTTAATTATCTTATAACTTCAAAGATACTACTTGCTTGAGTATGTTTTCTGTTGCTATAATAAAATACCAGAGACCATGTAATTTATAAAGAATAGTGGTTTATTTAGCTCAGTTTTGAAGGCCCAAGAGCATGGTGCTGACATCTGCTCTGCACCTAGTGAGAGCCTTTGTGCTGCATTATCTCATGGTGTGGGGGCTTCAAATGGTGAAACAAAGCATGTGTGCTAGCTCAAGTCTCTCTTCCTCTCTTTATAGAGTCACTAGTGCCATCATGGGATCCCCACTCCATGACCCCATCTAATTGTAATTATTCCCCAAAGGCCTCACCTCTAAATACTGTCAACATATGAATTAGGGGATTAATTTTCTAACCCATGAGGTTTTGAGTGCCACATTCAAATCCTAGTACTCTTACTGCATTCCTTCCCTCACTTACGTTATGTCGTATAACATGAAAGTTAAAAGTGAGGCTTTATGATAAGACTGAATTGTTTATACTGAATCAAGAGGTAGAGGAAGACTACAGAAGGTGGAAAGATCTTCCATGCTCATGGATTGGCAGAATCAACATAGTAAAAATGGCAATACTACCAAAAGCAATCTACATGATCAACACAATTCTCATCAAAATCCCATGACATCCATCACAGAGATTGAAAAATCTACCCTAAAGTTCATTTGGAAACACAAAAGACCACAAATAGACAAGGCAATACTGAGCAAAAAGAGAAATACTGGTGGTATCACAATGCCTGACTTCAAACTATACTACAGAGCCATAGCAATAAAAACAGCATGGTACTGGCACAAAAAAGAGATATGAAGACCAGTAGAGCAGAATAGAGGACCTAGATATGAACCCATACAGCCACACCTACCTTATATTTGACAAAGGGACCAAAAACATATGATGGAAAAAAGACAGCCTCTTCAACAAATGTTGCTGGGAAAAGTGGTTGTCTGCCTGCAGAAAACTGAAACTAGATCTATGCCTGTCACCCTGTACTAGTTTCTACTCAAAGACTCAAAGTGGATTAAGGACCTTACTATCAGACCCAAAACTTTGCAGTTAGTACACAAAAGAGCAGGGAATGCCCTGGAAACAATATGTATAGGCAAGGACTTCCTTAGCAGAACTCCAGCAGTCCAGCAACTAAGAGAAAGCACAGACAAATGGGACTACATGAAATTAAAAAGCTTCTGTACAACAAAAGAAATTGTCTCTAAACTGAAGAGACAACCCAAAGAATGGGAGAAAATATTTGCTAGCTATATATCAGACAAAGGACTGATAACCAGAATAGACAGGGAGCTTAAAAAATTAAACTCCTCCAAAATTAATGAACCAATAAAGAAGTAGGCAACTGAACTAAACAAAACTTTTTCAAAGGAAGAAGTCCAAGTGGCCAAAAAACACATGAAAAAATATTCACCATCCCTGGCCATAAAGGAAATGCAAATCAAAAGCACACTAAGATTCCACCTCACTCTTGTTAGAATAGCTAGCATCAAGTATACCACCAACAACAAATGTTGGTGAGGATGTGAGGGAAAAGGAACCCTCATACACTGCTAGTGGGAATGTAAGCTAGTATAACCATATTGGAAAACAATATGGAGATGTCTTAAAAAACTAAACATAGATCTGCCATATGACCCAGCAATACCACTCCTAGGGATATACCCAAAGGAATGTGACTCAAATTGTTACAAAGGGACCATCACATCCATGTTTACTGCAGCACTATTTACAATAGCCAAGTTATGGAAACAGCCAAGATGCCCCACTACAGACAAATGGATTATACACAATGGAACTTTACTCAGCAATGAAGAAGAATGAAATCTTGTCATTCACAAGTAAATGGATGGAACTGGAGGACATCATCTTAAGCAGTTAGACAAGCTAAGAGGGTCAAAAATGTAATGTTCTCCTTTGTAGGCAGACTTTAGGCCTAAAACAAATGCAGTAATATTATTGGACATGGATCACACACTAAGGGGAGAACACATATAGGAAGAATAGGGAAAGGTAGGAAACCCAAAACTTGAATATGTTTGATGTACCCACTGTAGAGGAGCTAGTATCGTAAACTTAAACTGACAGAGATCACTATGGGAAGGTGACCAGGAAGTAGTGAAGAAGTATGGTAGAAATGAACCACTTTGGGTTATAATACATATGTGCATGGAAGCAATGCTAGAAATCTTTCTGTATAGCTACCCTTATCTCAACATAGCAAAAACGCTATGTCTTTCTTATTTTTGCTTATGTCTTCTCTTCAACAAAATTGGAGAAGAGGGCAGAACATGTTCTGCCTGGAAGCAAGGGGGTGGTGGGGAGAGGGAGGGTTCAGGGAGGGCAGAAGAGATGGCCCAAACAATGTGAATAAATGAATAAATAAACAAAAAAAAATAAATGCAGTAATGTTATTGGACATGGATCACACACTAACAGGAGAATGTGCATGGGAAGTATAGGGAAAGGGAAGGAAACCTACATCTTGAATGTGGTTGATGTGCTCACTGTAGAGGAAAGAATAAAGTAATTTTAAACTCTCAGAAGTAACTCTGAGAAGGGGACCAGGAAGTAGTGAAGAGTTCTGGTAGAAATGAACCAATGTGGGTTGTAATACACATGTGAATGAAGGCAATACTAGGAATCTCTCTGTATAGCTATCTTTACCTCAAACTAACAAAAACGATATGTCTTTCTTATTATCTCTTATGTTTTTTCAACAAAGTTGGAGAACAAGAGGGCAGAACAGGTTCTGCCCAGAAGTGGCTGGGCGGCAGGGGGTGGGGGGTGTGGGGGGTGTATTTCTGGATGGGAGGGGAAGAGTGGAGAGGTAGCCCAAGCAATGTATATGCATGTAAGTAAATTTAAAAATGATAAAAGAAAGGAAGGAAGGAAGGAAGGAAGGAAGGAGAGAGAGAAAGAAAAGAAAGAGAGAAAGAAGAAAAGAAAGAGAAGGAAGGAAAGAGAGAAGGAAGGAAAGAGAGAAAGAAGGAAAGAAAGAGAGAAAGAAGGAAAGAAAGAGAGAAAGAAGGAAAGAAAGAAAGAAAGAAAGAAAGAAAGAAGAAAGAAAAAGAAAAAGAAGAAAGAAAGGAAAAAGGAAAGAAAGAAAGCAAAACAATGACAGACTGGTTTGGAATCCCGATTTTTATGCTAACCAACATAATCAACATGTGCTCTTTTGAGATGTGTAGTGGAGACTGTGTAGAGAACCTGTGGGAATGATTTAGATAAAATGTGTTAATAGCAAAGTTCCTTGGGTCCTGCTCAAGAGTCCTTCAATATTTGGGGGTGGGTGAGTGTTTCCTAAAAACACATGAGTCTCAACAGGGTTGTAGCAGGTGCAGCAGTTGCACATGAACTGCAGCACTCCCACATTCACCTTACTGTACTAGCTTTTTGTCTTTGTGGTTTGTGTCTGTTTATATATCTTCCTTTATGGTGCATGGTCTTCCCCACCTATGCAATTTCTTTTCTCTATACATGGTATAAATTATTCATTCAATAAACCACATCACATCTTAACTTTTTTTCTTTCTTCTACTCTATTCTTTGTTATATGTGTCATGTTTTTCTTTTCTTAGTAAAGGATGGAACATAAACTTGCTTTTTTTTAATTTTTATTTTTTTATTATTCATATGTGCCTAGAATGCTTGGGTCATTTCTCCCCCCTGCCCCCGCCCCTCCATTACCACCCACTCCACCCCCTCCTTCTCCCCTCCACCACCTTGATACCCAGCAGAAACTATTTTGCCCTTATCTCTAATTTTGTTGAAGAGAGAGTATAAGCAATAATAGGAAGGAACAAGGGTTTTTGCTGGTTGAGATAAGAATAGCTATACAGGGCATTGACTCACATTGATTTCCTGTGCATGGGTGTTACCTTCTAGGTTAATTCTTTTTGATCTAAACTTTTCTCTAGTTCCTGGTCCCCTTCTCCTATTGGCCTCAGTTGCTTTGAAGGTATCTGCTTTAGTTTCTCTGCGTTGAGGGCAACAAATGCTAGCTAATTTTTTAGGTGTCTTACCTATCCTCATATCTCCCTTCTGTGCACTCGTTTTTATCTTGTGATCAAAGTTCAATCCCCTTGTTGTGCTTGCCCTTGATCTAATGTCCACATATGAGGGAGAACATACGACTTTTGGTCTTTTGGGCCAGGCTAACCTCACTCAGAATGATGTTCTCTAATTCCATCCATTTACCAGTGAATGATAACATTTCATTCTTCTTCATGGCTGCATAAAATTCCATTGTGTATAGATACCACATTTTCTTGATCCATTCATCAGTAGTGGGGCACCTTGGCTGTTTCCATAACTTGGCTATTGTGAATAGTGCTGCAATAAACATGGGTGTGCAGGTGCCTCTGGAGTAACCTGCGTCGCATTCTTTTGGGTATATCCCCAAGAGTGGTATTGCTGGATCAAATGGTAGATCAATGTTTAGCTTTTTAAGTAGCCTCCAAATTTTTTTTCCAGAGTGGTTGTACTAGTTTACATTCCCACCAACAGTGTAAGAGGGTTCCTTTTTCCCCACATCCTCGCCAACACCTGTTGGTGGTGGTATTGCTAATAATGGCTATTCTAAGAGGGGTGAGGTGGAATCTTAGTGTGGTTTTAATTTGCATTTCCTTTATTGCTAGAGATGGTGAGCATTTTTTCATGTGTTTTTTGGCCATTTGAATTTCTTCTTTTGAGAAAGTTCTGTTTAGTTCACATGCCCATTTCTTTATGGGTTCATTAGTTTTGGGAGTATTTAGTTTTTTTAAGTTCCCTATATATTCTGGTTATCAGTCCTTTGTCTGATGTGTAGCTGGCAAATATTTTCTCCCACTCTGTGGGTGTTCTCTTCAGTTTAGAGACCATTTCTTTTGATGAGCAGAAGTTTTATAGTTTTATGCAGTCCCATTTATCTATGCTATCTCTTAGTTGCTGTGCTGCTGGGGTTCCATTGAGAAAGTTCCTACCTATATCTACTAACTCTAGAGTATTTCCCACTCTTTGCTGTATTAACTTTAAAGTTTGTGGTCTGATATTAAGATCCTTGATCCATTTTGAGTTAACATTGGTATAGGGTGATATACATGGATCTAGTTTCAGTTTTTTGCAGACTGCTAACCAGTTTTCCCAGCAGTTTTTGTTGAAGAGGCTGCTTTTTCTCCATCGTATATTTTTAGTGCCTTTGTCAAAGACAAGTTGGTTATAGTTGTGTGGCTTCCTATCTGGGTCCTCTATTCAGTTCCACTGGTCTTCATGTCTGTTTTTGTGCCAGTACTATGCTGTTTTTATTGATTTCGCTTTGTAATTTAGTTTGAAGTCAGATATCGTGATACCTCCAGCATTGTTCTTTTAACTGACTGTTGCCTTGGCTTTTCGTGGCCTCTGTGTTTCCATATAAATTTAGCGGTAGATTTTTCAATCTCCTCAATGAATGTCATTGGAATTTTGATGGGAATTGCATTAAACATGTAGATTATTTTTGGGGTATAGACATTTTTACTATGTTGATTCTACCAATCCATGAGCATAGGAGATCTCTCCACTTTCTATAGTCTTCCTCAATCTCTTTCTTCAGAAGTTTATAGTTTTCCTTATAGAGGTCGTTCACATTCTTTGTTAGGTTTACACCTAGGTATTTGATTTTTTTGAGGCTATTGTAGATGGAATTGTTTTCATATATTCTTTCTCAGTTTGTTCATTATAAGTGTATAGAAATGCTAATAATTTTTCTATGTTGATTTTATATCCTGCTGCTTGCTATAGCTATTGATGGTGTCTAGGAGCTTTTGAGTAGAGTTTTTTGGGTCTTTGAGGTATAGGATCATGTCATCTGCAAATAGGGATATTTTGACAGTTTCTTTACCTATTTGTGTTCCTTTTATTCCCTCTTCTTGCCAAATTGCTCTGGCTAGGAATTCCAGTACTATGTTGAATAGGAGTGGGGATAGGGGATATCCTTGTCTATTTCCTGATTTTAGAGGGAATGGTTTCAGTTTTTCTCCATTAAGTATAATGCTGGCTGTAGGTTTGTCATATGTACCTTTTGTAATGTTGAGATACTTTCCTTCTGTTCCTAGTTTTCTTAGAGCTTTTATCACGAAATGATGTTGGATCTTATCAAAGGCTTTTTCTGCATCTATTGAGATGATCAAGTGGTTTTTGTCTTTGCTTCTGTTAATGTGGTTTATTATGTTTATTGATTCTCATATGTTGAACCACACCTGCATTCCTGGGATGAAGCCTACTTTGTCATGGTGAATAATCTTTTTGATGTGTTGTTGAATTCAGTTTGCCATTATCTTATTGAGGATCTTTGCATCAATGTTCATTAAGGATATTGGCCTATAATTCTCCTTTTTGGAGGTGTCTTTGCCTGGTTTTGGGATAAGTGTAATACTGGCTTCATAAAATGTGTTAGGCAGTTTTCCTTCCCTTTCTATTTCATGGAACAGTTTAAGGAGGGTTGGTGTCAATTCTTCTTTAAAGGTCTGATAGAATTCAGCAGAGAATCCATCAGGTCCTGGACTTTTCTTTTTGGGGAGACTCTTGATTGCTGCTTCAATTTCATTTTGTGTTATAGATCTATTCAGGTGATTAATATCCTCTTCGTTCAGTTTTGGATGATCTAGAAATTTGACCATTTCTTTAAGATTTTTTAATCCATTTGAATATAGGTTCTTGAAGTAGTCTCTGATGATTTCCTGGACTTCCATGGTGTTTGTTGTTATCTCCCCTTTTGCATTGCTGATTCTACTAATTTGGGTTTTTTTCTCTCCTTCTTTTAGTCAGGTTTGCCAGGAGTCTGTTGATCTTGTTTATTTTTTCAAAAAACCAACTTTTTGTTTCATTAATTCTTTGTATGTTTTTTTTTGTTTCTATTTCATTGATTTCAGCTCTTATTCTTATTTTTTCTCTCCTATTTGTTTTGGGACTTGCTTGTTCTTGTTTTTCTAGGAGTTTGAGATGTATCATTAGGTCATTGATTTGGGATCTTTCAGTCTTTTTAATATATGCACTCATGGCTATAAACTTTCCTCTCAGGACTGCTTTCGCTGTGTCCCTTTCGGTTCCAGTAGGTTATGTTTTCATTTTCATTGTCTTTCAGGAACTTTTTAATTTCCTCTTTTATTTCATCAATGACCCATTTTTCATTAAGCAATGAGTTAGTCACTTTCCAGCTGCTTGCATGTTTTTGTCTTTACTTTTGTTGTTGAGTTCTAGTTTTATTGCATTGTGATCAGATAGAATGCATGGTATAATTTCTATTTTCTTATATTTGCTTAGGCTTGCTTTGTACCCTAGGATATGATCTATTTTGGAGAAGGTTCCATGGGCTGTTGAGGAGAATGTATACTGTGTAGAAGTTGGATGAAATGTTCTGTAGACATCAAGTAGGTCCATTTGATCTATTGTATATTTTAGATCTAGGATTTCTTTATTGATTTTTTATTTGGATGACCTATCACTATTGGTGATAGTGGGGTGTTAAAGTTTCCCACTACCACTGTGTTGGAGTTAATATATGCTTTTAAGTCCTTTAGGTTATGTTTGATGAAATTGGGTGCATTGACATTGGGTGCATATAGGTTGATAATTGTTATTTCAGTTTGGTCTATTTCCCCTTTTATTAGTATGGGATGTCCTTCTTTATCTCATCTAATCAATTTAAGTTTGAAGTCTACTTTGTCAGAGATAAGTATTGCTACTCCTGCCTGTTTTGGGGGGTCTTTGGCTTGGTAAATCTTTTTCCCACTTTTCATCCTAAACCTATGCTTTTTTCTGTCAGTGAGATGGGTCTCCTGTAAGCAACAAATTGCTGGATCTTCCTTTTTAATCCATTTCTTCAAATGGTGCCTTTTGATGGGGGATTAAGTCCATTAACATTAAGTGTTAGTACTGATAGGTATGTGGTGATTCCTATCATTTAGTTGTCTTAGTTGTTTGATGGTTTGATTGTGTGTACCTAAGTTGAGGTTACTCTCTACTTTCTTGCTTTTTCTTTTCCTGTAATTTGGTGCTGTCTGTCCTTTCATGGTTATGTTGGATTTCACTTTCTGTGTGCAGAATCTGTTGAAGAATCTTTTGTAGTGGTGGCTTTGTGGTCACATATTGTTTTAGTTTCTGCTTATCATGGAAGACTTTTATTGCTCCATCTATTTTGAATGATAGTTTTGCTGGGTAGAGTATCCTGGGGTTGAAGTTATTTTCATTCAGTGCCTGGAAGATCTCACCCCAAGCTCTTCTTGCTTTTAATGTTTCTGTTGAGAAATCTGCTGTGATTTTGATAAGTTTACCTTTGTATGTTATTTGTTTTTTCTGTTACAGCCTTCAATATTCTTTCCCTAGTTTCTGAACTTGTTGTTTTAATGATGATATGTCGTGGGGTAGTTCTATTTTGATCTGGTCTGTTTGGTGTTCTGGAGGCCTCTTGCATCTGTATGGGAATATCTTTCTCTAGATTTGGGAAATTTTCTGTTATTATTTTGTTGAATATATTATGCATTCCCTTTTCTTGCACCTCTTCTCCTTCTTCAATGCCCATGATTCTCAAGTTTGGTTTTTTGATGGAGTCAGTGAGTTCTTGCATTTTCTTTTCACAGGTCTTGAGTTGTTTAATTAATAGTTCTTCAGTTTTTCCTTTAATTACCATTTCATCTTTGAGTTCTGAGATTCTGTCTTCTGTTTGTTCTATTCTGCTGGATTGGGCTTCCATTTTGTTTTGCAATTCTGTTTTGTTCTTTTTTCTGTGGTTTTCCATATCCTGTGTCATTTCTCTTAATGTTGGCTATTTTTGTTCTGAGTTCATTTATCCATTTATTCATCATGTTCTCTGTTCCACTTTGGTGTTTATACAGTGCTTCTATGGTTTTCTTTATTTCTTCTTTTGCTTTTTCAAATTGTCTATTTTTGTGGTCTTGGAATTTCTTGAGTGCCTCCTGTACATTTTGGTTGATCATATCTAGTATCGTCTCTATAAAATTCTCATTGAGTACCTGTAGTATGTCTTCTTTTAAATTATTCTTGTGGGCTTCATTAAGTTCTTTGGCATAGTTTATCTTCATTTTGTTGGAGTCAGGATCTGAGTATTTGTTTTCTTCATTTCCCTCCAGTTCCTGTACTAATTTTTTGCTGTGGGGAAACTGGTTTCCCTATTTTTTCTGTCTTCCTGTCATTGCCCTTCGTGTTGTTATTGTCCCTGTACTGTGTGCAATGAAGCATTTTCTGGCTTGTAATAATAGCACTAGTGATATTTAGAATGGAAGGGTGAGAGGGGATGGAAAGCAAAGAAGTTAAAGGAAAAGGGAAAAACAAATAAGTAGAAAAAAAACACAAAGAAAGAAACAAAAAAAGTTTCAAAGTTATAAACATGGAGAGACAGTGTACTAATCCACCGTAAGCTGAAAAGGCATTAGAGAGACAGAGGATTGAAAATAAAAAATAAAAAGAATAAAGATAAGAATAAAAATTAAAAAATAAGTAAATGAAAGATATATATATATATATATTAAAAAAAAAACTTCCAAGTTCAAATGCAATGAAGTTTCAGTCTTAATAATTTTGGTGTTCTTCCCTCAGCCTCCAATCCTGGAGATGATGCCTCAGATGTTGTTCTGTAGTTGTCTCATCATAGGGGTAACATAAAATAGAACAAAGCTGCACAAAACAAGAGAAGAAAACCCACAAAGTGTCCCAAGTTCAAATGCAATACAGTTCCAGTAAGTTTTTCAGCATGCAAGTGTAGTTTGGTTGTTTTCTCGTCAAAGGTAGGGAGAGAGAAAAAAAAAAGAGTCTGGTGACAGTTCTGAGAATGGCATCTGCAGCTGTGGCTTGCCTGCCCACTGCTGTCAGCCTGCTGTTGCTGGCACCATTATTTATGCAGATCTCTGGGGTGAGCTTAGCACTCACCTGGCTCCGTAGGCTTTGTTTACTCAGAGTTCTGTATGCAATGCCACTGCTACAAGCTTTCTCCTTTCCAAGCACACTGGGGGAGGTGACACTGTACCCGCTTTCTCATTCTTGCATGTTTATTTACAGCTCACGTGGGAGGTGGCTCTTCCCCCCTCTCCTGTGGAGTTTTCCTCCTTCTGCCACTCTTACAATCTTTCCTGATCCTGGTTACTGGGTGCGTGCCCCCGTCCTGCCCTCTCCAGCCAGGCCCAGCTTTTTTATGTACAGTTCTGGGAGGGATTCCCCTACCCCCTTCAGCACTCAGGGTGCCCCACCCTCTTTGCTACGTGTCTTTATTGTTCTTATTGCTTATTACTCAGTTTCTCTTTTTTCCCTGAGTGGGGATTGTTCTGTCCAGGGGGCTGATCTGGCCCAGGGTTGTGTGGGGGAGTACCGCATGCTGCTTAGCTCACCTTGTGGTCTGCGTCTTCCCAAGCCGTCTGGGCGCAGGCAACTGGTGGCAGCCCGGGAGCCTTCCTGGTTTTTCCATTCAACATGAAGTGGAGATGCTCTGCACAGGCTGGAGGTGTGGAGGGGTCAATGTTTTGCCTATTCTCGGTGGCCTTGCCTGCAAAATGTGTCTCCAGCATCTCTCCAAGATTTCACTTTAGGAGACACGCTTTCTGCTTCCTCCCTTTAGCTGCCATCTTATAAACTTGCTTTTAACAATGAAGGAAGGTGATTATTTGAAGACATTAACAATCATTCTTATATAATCACCCAGTTGTGGTAAAATGCAGTAATTTCAAACTCCCTTTTACTGCATAAGAGAAGTTCTTGTGTTTCAAATTCTTCCTACAACATTTTCCTTATTAATTTAGCTAATGATTTAAATTGTTGAATATTTTCTTGCATGATATATTTTAAGATTGGTAGTTACATTTATTAGCGAAACCTCTTGTCCTCTGTTTATGTTCATCTTGATTTTGTTCTCTTTTGGATACTATTACTATTATCAAAATAGTCTCCGAGACTACATTGCTTTAAATCAGATCTTGCCTTCTGGGTAATTGTTGACATATTTCTGGGACTTTATGTCTAAGCTTGTCTGTCTGCAATCTTTACTTATTAGCAGTACAAACACTGGCTCATAGCTTTTTCCTTTTAAATTACCTGAAAAGGGTAAATTTGATCAGTTACAAAGTTTTGAGACCTTCCTACATTGTTCAATTTTACAACAACTTGACTAGGGCAATGGGATACCTAAATATCTGGTCAAACATTATTTCCAGGATTGTCTGTGAGCTTATTTCTAGAAGTGATTAACATTTGAATCAGTGGACTCAGTAAGAAGATGGCCTTCCTCAATATGGGGCCTCATCTAATCTATTGAGGGCTTGAGTAGAACAAAAAGGTAGAGGAAGAGTAGATGTTTGAGCTGTGACATCCATCTTCTTCTGCCTTCCTGGATCTTAGGCTCTCAACTCTGGACTAGAACCTACACCAAAAGACCATCAGTTCTCCATCTCTCAGGCCTTGATCCCAGCCTTGTGGGATCTCCAGCTTGCAATGAGTATGAAATTTCAGCCTCCATAATTACATGAACCAGTTCTATCTCTATCTATCTGTCTGTCTGTCCATCTATCTTTCTCTGTCTATATTATTGGGTCTGTTTCTCTGGAGAATTCCAACTAATATACCCTTATCCCTGTGGATTAAAAGCAAGTTGCATTTTTATTACTGCACCCTGTTAAGAAAATGCCATTGTGTAGCCTGAGGTATATATTACTACCAAGTAGGAATGGCATCGTCTCCCAAGAATCAACTGGATTAGTGGGTTATTGCTGGTGCCTCTTGCCAGTTCTTTGGAGTTACTGTGGTTGTAACATGGTAGGAAAGCTTGTGTCATTTGCTGTAAGTTACTCTGCATGGAAGTTATCAGGGCTGGAGTTTTATTTTCTTATGAATGAATATGGAAAAGCTTTTTACTCCATGTTCTCAAAATAATTTCATAATTGGAAGATATCTGCATATAATTTAATCATTTTAATTTTTGTCCCATGAAGGTATTAAAAAGGTTTAATATGTATTCCATCCAGTCTCTCCCTCCCTGAGTCTAATCCTTGTTCCTGAGCTATGCTAAAGAGACTTTGTTGCAAAGCACTGGCAACTCTGCTCCCCTCTATTCCTATCACCAAGGAGAACCCCAGTTTGGGGGCTCTAAGTCTTTCCATAGGAAAGAAGATGATTTCATGTAGAAACACTCCATATAATACCTGGAATTTTAACTCTGATTTTGAGTGGGAACAAGACTGGTCTTTCACAGAGGAGGCCATCTAAACACTGTCAGCCTGTAAAGCCCTCTCCAGAGCCTTTAGTTCTCTAGCTCTGATAGGTGTCAGCCTCACTTGGGAAACAGTGAATTATAAAGGCCAGGATGTATTCTGTGTTAATGTGCCTGAACCTCTATGTTCTTATCATGTCCTCAGCTGGTTCTAATGTACCCCATATCCAAAACCACAGCCCTCCACATAAGGATGCTCATTGTCTTTTATCAGCTCTCTGATGAATCTCACCTTTCCTGAACTCTACCTTGATCTACTGTCTAAGCTGTCCTGAGAACTATCAAAGAGACTAATCCTCTATATTTTTCTGCCCCCAGCATACTAGATTTGTTTGAATCTCTGATTCATCTGCATCAAAGAGCTTTCTTGTTTTTCTGTTTGTCCAGTTGTGAACTGCTGGGCCTTTTTCTTGTGTCCTCTTTGTCTAGACAGATCTGCTCTCTGCTTCCTTTTCCATCTTTTTTTTTTTTTTAATGCAACAGCAGCAGCAGCAGCTTCCCAACAACACCTTGGCATTCTGATGACTTTGCTGCCCTTGTTGAAAATGTATTTTCTTTCTCTTTTGCAATTTTTGTTTCCTTTAAGTTCTATACCAATGATGTCATTTTTAACCTCCCACCTGTACTCCTCACCTCAACAGTTTATTCTGAAACCAACAGCTAGAATTATCCTTTGAAAATGCACTTTTCTCTGGGAATCCACAGGGGATTTGTTCCAGAACTTTCTATGGTTACTGAGAGCTGTGATGCTCGAGTTCCTTATATTAAATTCATATACGTGCATCTAATCAGCACATATTCTCCTGTATACTTTAAACCATTTCTAGATTATTAGAATACTTAATACAATGTAAAGGCTAGAAAAACAGTTATTATGTTGATTAAGGAATAATGACAAGAAAAAGTCTGTTCATATTCAGTAGAGAGACACTTTTGTTCCCCATTTTTTTTTCTTTGGTGGTACTGGGGTTTGAACTCAGGGCCCCCTGCTTGCTAGGCAGGCACCATACCATTTGAGCCATTTTTTTTTTTTGTGATGGTTTTTTCAAGATAGGGTCTCATGAACTGTTTGCTCGGCGCTGGCTTCGAACCTCAATCCTCCTGATCTCTATCTCCTGAGTAGCTAGGATTACAGGCTCATGCCTGTACCCAGCTCTCAAATGTTTTTGAGCTGAGTTGGCTAAACATGTAGATGAGGATTCCATGAACATGGAAGGCTAATTGTATGTCTTCTTAAACCCTCCACTGACAACACATGATAAGCCCAGATGCTATCCATTTCTTTGAAAACATCTGGCTTCCTATGTGCTTCAGTCCTTATCCTTCAACATCCACACTTCAATGTAGTGAATGCTGTGATGTGTTGCCTAAATTTCCCTTCAGGACTGAAGGAATTATTTCCTTCAACTGTCAGCCCCTGTGGAAATTTCCTAGTGATGAAGAAAGCTATTCATTCTCAGGCTGTACCTCTTTCCTGGGGCAGCCTGCATCCCAAGACTGGTGTATGGATGGGCATAGAGCCTGACCTCCTTGCCATAATGCAGGACAATGCAGAAGGGCCATCTGAATTGGAGAGCTCCCTGAGTGACTGACTGAGTTCTCTGTTGAGACCATATTATGGTCTAACTACTGTTTTTGTTCAACCTTGTTTCTTCCTCTTTTCTTTTATAAGTATTGATCCTGAGCAAACTCCCTGAGCAAACTTCCTGTGCAAAAAATTTATTCTCAGAGTCTGCTTCCTAGGGACCCTGAAATCTGCATCACTTGGTTACCTCTCAAGTTCTTGATGCCCTTGCTTGGCTGAAACAAGCAGTGCTCAACATGATAGCACGTCAGGGTTTTTGCATGGGTTCTGTCTTCTCTCCTCTTCCTCTTCCTTTTGTATATCATGATGTATGTTTTCCTCATTTCAAATGTCTGGTGAAATGTGCCCTCATCAGGTGGGCCTCCATGGCCTCCGTATTCAAATAAGAACTCTTTCCTCCTTACCTTAGTTTATTTCCAGCACCCCTTATGACCATTTGATGCAAACATTTTCCAGTTTATTATGTCTTTCCCTACCATGGGAATATTTTGTTTATGACTTGTTCCCCAGTGTCTGGTCCAGAGTAACACCCAAATAAATATCTGTAGAAACAATGAATAATGAGAAAATTCAATTTGCTTTTCTGCTTCAAATTTGCAAGAACTTTCTCTTTCCATGTTTCCTTCTCTGGGTGCTGGGGATCTCCAAGTACAAAAAGCACATTCTGCAGTATGTTCCTGACCAGCTGAGTTAGCTGGGGAAGGAGTGCATAGCATTCCTGGGACGATGCCAGGACATAGCCCATTTTCCCAGGAGAGAGGCAATCATCTCCAATTTTGTTTGCTTCTGTTTTTTTTTATTTTAAGTGTTTTATCTGCTATATTTGAGCTGACATTTCAAAGCACTGGATACTGCTCTCTGTGCCTACTGCCCTGTTGTTTTTTACTTCATCACTGTCTGTGTGAATTGCCAGAGGAGGCACTCAGCTGTCACTCATGGTAATCAGTAGTCCTTGGCTTGGCCTTGACATTATACACCCTAATTTTGGAGGGCCAGTTAGTTACTGATGAGTCTCCTTGATTTGATTGGTCCCTGATTTCATACTTACATTATATGTTGCTAATGTTCTGAAACCCTCCTGAAAAATGAAGACAAAGCCCTTGTGACACAGGTTTTCAATTAAGAGCAATGGAAATGACTAAGTCCTAAATGTATACTTGTCTTGGCATTTTTTGTTTGTTTCCCTACGTGGGAATATGAACATTCCTTTCCCATTGTGGGTTTGAAGGAAGCTATTCAGCCTGTATCTAATATCTGGAAGATCTTGTCTGTGAAGGGCTGTTTATAGACTCTGTCAGAGGTGCCCAGGTAAATGAGCAGTGACTGATTCCATTAATTGATAAAATTTGATTAGGACAGATCCCAGCCACCTTGTTTGAACATAGAGCCTTACATACAAGTAAGAAAGCACTAGAGTGGCAGTCTTTTCTTTCAGAAGAAAGATGATGATCCTTTGTGCATTGTAGCCCAGAAGGTGGCGACATACACATTTAAGGGACAATTGATTTTTAAATACCAATGGGTCTTACACAGGTAGCAATTTGTGAGGACATCTCATTGAATGGGTTTCACAGCAGAATCCACCTTTTCTGTATCCTGAAGGTCCTCCCTTTTGGGAAGGTCAAGACATCCACAGTCTTCAAATTCCTTCTTAGTGTCTAGCACACCAGGGAGAAGTTGGGCATGTGGGTTTGAAATCCTTGTATTGCCATTTGCAAGCCCTGTAGTCCTAAGCATGGCATTTAACCTTGGTTTTGCTCCATATACTTAGGATGAGTAGGAACTCAGGCTCTGATGATGAAATTAAATAATATATACTAAGTATGTTATGTATTGTCAGGTTAGCATATCCCGTCAACAGTGGTTCAGTGTGAGGCTCAGGGTGAGACTCAGCCTCCACCAGCAAGGGGTCAAGTTCTTATGTGGCAGCTAACCTCTACTATCCTCCCGCCTCACCTGGGGTCTTCTGAGTATGCAGTTCCTTGATAACTCAGATGCAGAAGCGTGGCAAGTATTAACTCTCAAAGGACATGGACAGGTTTTGGTGCCACGTCACTCCTTTGGAAGGATATGAAAGAGGTAACCAGTTCAGCTTAAGACTTACAACCTTATGGACAAGAACTATGTTTCAGATCCAAAACTGGAAGAAAAGATGCACAAATTAAACAAAGAATTCTTGGAAATCTGAAATAGAAGCTTAGCCCTGAAAGCAAAAAATCTTACCTGCTCAGAAAATTGGATTTGTTACCCTTTGAGATGGTAAAATTCCTTGATAACTTAACAGGGTGTCTAAAATGTGGGTTCCTGTAACTGATGGCTGTGAACAGCACAGCTCTAGCAGTGGGGGCATGTTGCTATGGAAACCCCAAAGTTGGAAGTTCCTCCAAGCCTCAGAAAGGCTGTCAATTACATCCATGCACTTGGAGACTTTAATGAAAACAGACACTTGTCATTTTTCTAACTGCCATCTAACATTCTACACATTTAAAATATGTCCGTGAAGGAAAAGCCCGCGGTTAAGTTTAGTTGTTTAAGAGAATTCCCTTGTGTGGCATTGACAGGGCAGAGTTTTTTTCCCCTCTCCCTCCACACTAAAAGAAAAAAGTAAGACCCTCCATAGTTGAGCAGAAATAAGATTAGGAGAGTCACTCATGGTGTTTCAGGCCTGGCTGTTCAAGGACAGCCCGAACCCTGTTTACATCATGGTGGGGTGGGGGTTGGGGGCTCCTTTCATATTCAAGACCCTCAAATTGATCTCCTACAGCTCTTTGGAGGGATGCATCCACACTGAATGACAGGTACTTTTCTTTTAATGGGATAGCCCAGAAAAGAAACCTTCATTAGACACCACTCTCTAAATGTCAGATTCTAAAGAATAAGAAATCATCATCTTTTGCTTAGACCAACTTGGTATATGAGGTCAGCTGCTGGATCTGACCCTCCCTAAGAATACAAATCAATAGTCAGCACAGAAACCACAGTGAAAAGAGGAGCTCATTCCAAGATTGGCTATTACTCTTTGTTCTCAGTTGAATGTGTGTGTATGTGTACAGATATATGTGTTTGTTTATTTTTACCCAAACATGCTATTTTTGAGTTGTCATTTACAGAAGAAACATTTACATCTCTTATCACAGATGTGATTGACCACAAGATGGGAATACTTTTCAAATGTGGCTGAGAACTGATAATGTCAGGCACATTCAAACAACTGAAAGCACATATTTAATCAAATTCTTCTTTGCTTAACCCATTACTCAGCCAAATGACAATTGAAAATCCAGTTCCCTGCATTGAGAATCAAAGACTGGTGCCTCCTTGACTTCTGAGTGCAGGGTATCCTGCTCTTTTTACTTTTCTTTTAAATGTCAACTCATAAGTAGGTCAACAGAAATGAGAGTGCTGTTAGTTTTCCAGTTAAGTTTGGTTCATAAGAATGTAGCAAACTTTACTCCATTTGGTTTTCAGCAATATTTGAAAATTCCATTTATGGTTTGAATCTGATTGCATCTGGTAATTAGCACATCACTGCTTGTGGCAAAGAAACTAACAATATTGATTGGGAAAGGCACAGAAATTGCTTGCCCTCCCTGATTGAATTGGGGGGACAGTAATTACACAGATCCCCAAACTATGTATATTATGTGGCCCCAGATAAAGATTATTCCAAGAAACCCTTTCTTTGCATATTTACCGTAATTGTGGTAATTAGTGCACTGAAAACAGGAAGCAGAAAGTCCTACTCAGATTTCTGAAGCCACACTGCTCTCTTTAATATTGAGCTCTGCAGATGGGTGGTTGGCAGGATGATCCTGAATGTCAAATACATTCAAGAAGGATGTACTGCACCATGATCAGATCATAAGGTTTAGTATGGCCTTGCCTCTGATGGACTAAACTCGGGAAAGCCACTCATATTGTCTAGCTTTTGGTTTTATAAGAGAGTTGAACTAATTGAATATATTTCCTTTCTGATTCTCCAAGTTTGAAAGCTATCATGTGGCCTGCAAACACCTGCTTTCTGGCTGTGCAGGGAAGACCCATTTCCTGGGTAGGCAAGATTTGTGCTGCAGCTTCCTAGCCTAACCATGAGGACATTTGAGGACTAGAATGTTTGCTTGGCTGCTGCACAGCATTGGCAAGATTCTAAACACCTCTCTGTCAAACTAACAGCAAGAGTTACCCAGGAAGTGCACACTAACATACTCCCCTAAATGTTCTCTTGTGAAAAAAAGAGATACTGGAAGGCCCCCAAGACCTTCCAGTTGGTATTTATAGGATTGTAAGGTTAAAACTGGCAAGTGGATACAGCTTAGATTCTCTTAAATTTTTTGATTTAATACGTGATATGGTAGTTCAAAATCAGAACTTTGAAAAGATCAAAAGCTTGGTCACCTTCCCTAAAAGCTCTATTAATGAAAATAATTTTGCGGAGAAAATTGCTCCTCTCTGGGCAGTGCTGCTTCTGACTTGATGCTCTTTGCAGCAGAAGGTGAAATTACAACAATTACAAACTTGATCTTGACTGTGACCATTGAATTGACCCTTTGAAGAAACCTGAGTTATGTCTCTTATCTCTGCACGGAGATCAGCTATCTTTAGAATTGCTTTGGGGGCCCCATCATGTCATTGTCAAATTGCAGTTAGTAATCTTGCCACATTTTCCAGATTTGGTGCAGATAAGCTTGAGCACATCCGACTCCCTGGTTTCCAATGTTATTTAGAGAATTGGATGACTTAAAGCACTTATTTTCTTCACCTCAGTTCTCATCATAATCCATCAACATCACAGTGTTTTTACTCTCCATTTCATTTTTATATGATTCTATTAGTTGGGAGAAACCGAAATGATATTTTTCTTTACAATGGACTTGTTTACTCATTGACTTTGCTAGAACTCAGGGATTATATACTTCTAATTATATAAGAATTCAACCATCCTACGACCAGCAATTTTCATACCCTGATTTTTTTCACTGAGTTTACCCAGGGATGGAAGGGTAGCAGCTCCCTCTGCTCTATGCAAATGGAATTTACATTCTGTGCCTAAATGAGAAATGCTTCCCTTAAGACCTGGAATCAGCTACCTTTGAAATTAACTGCTGGTCACTGCACTCCTGGTGTCTTTGTGTTGTGTCCATGAAAACACAAGTGAGATTTTGGATGGAGAATGAGTAAAGATTCCAAGCCCTAAGCAACATGGCCCCCTTATGGCTCTTATGAAGTAACTCAAAAAAAGTGTGGTTCAGGATGTGTGAAGGGCATGGATTCTGGAGATGGTGTTGTTCCTCATTTCCAGGTAAAACTGATACTCTGATGTTTCAGAGCCAGCCAGGCTGAAAGAGCTCATGTAGAAGTAGGATGCTCCCCAGCATCAGGGAGGTCTCTGCTTCTGCTGAACTACTTTCCTCTCTATTGGAAACCTGATCACAGTCTAGGATAGGAGTATAAAATTTACATTGTTCACTTAGGTCATATAAAGAATGCAGGTTCTTCCTTTACTACTTTTTCCCCTTTACCATAGGAGTAGAGAGAAATATGATAAAGTATCAGTTCAGTTCGATCTGACAAAAACTCCTTGAGGATTTGCTGCACTAGCAGTGGTGAGAAGGATAAGGGATCACAGTGCACAAGGCATCATAATTCATGTGGGTATTTTTTTTTGTGGGATCTGGTCAGTGGGGGAAAGGCAGGGATCAGGGCCAGGACTGAGGAAGTTAACCAAATTAACCTACCATGGAATTTCCTCTCTCAATAGATGGCTAGCATTGCACTATACTGCATAAAAGGTGTTCCAATGCTTTGTATTTAGTATCCAAAGGGATGTAACTCTGGGCCAGCCTAGTCCATAAAGCAATATGGATTGGGGAACCTTGCGGCATATGATTAGTCCATGCAGACATGGCCCTGCTATTGGTTAAGACCACTGAGCCAGGGTCTTGTTTATAGAAAAAAGGGCCAATGTAGGCATTCAGATATAGTGTTAGTATTCAGCCCAAATAGGTAGCGGCTGGGCATGGTTTCATTGTACTGATCACTCCTTCCAATGGGTGGTCTCAGAAAACCCTGATTAAGGAGATCTCAAGTCATTGGTATCCTGATAGAACAAATATTTGGACGGAGACACACCCAGACTGCAAAGTAGTAGCAGAGATTTGAAAGTGAGAGAGTGAGAGAGACTAAGTGAGAGAAAGCAGAAAAGTATACTTACTCCCCAAGGAAGAGGCAGGGGGAGCATGCTCTGAGCAAGGTGAAGTATGCTCTGAGCAAGGTGAAGTAAGAGCAGTACCTGTAGCTCAAGAGCACCAAGAGATCAAGAGTGAGCAAGGGGAGGAGATTTGCATTGTACTTAGAGTGGCTTTTGATAACTGACTGCACATGTGACTTCAATGTGCATATAATTAGGGGCTCTTATAAACCTGCCTTTGTTTGGGTCCAGATGAAAATGCTGTTTTGAAGGAGGTGTTTTGGGGTGGTTCTGGGTGGAGTTAGATAACCTGTTCCCCCTGATATGATCTGTGAGGAAGCTACTGGTTTCCCATGATCTGGTTTGTGTACTTTTCCTAAATTTCCTCTCTTATGTCCTCTTTCATACACTTGGTTTCAGAGACACAAAACAACTTAGTTTTTATTTCTATCTCCAGACTCCTTCCCTGGTTCTTCCTCCTCTCCTGACCTCTTACTGAAGGAATGCCTCAGGACTCAGTGTTTGATTCCCTCCTTTCTAAGGACACTTATCCTTTTATTTAGTCTCTTGGCATTAAATGTCATCTATATTGTGACAATTATCCAATATTTGTTTCTAATTGGGGCTTCTTTCTAAACTGCAGACTCACTTGTCCAACAACTGGCAAATCTGGTCTGGTCTTTCAGTTGTTTGGGGAAAGAAAGTTTGGAGTCATCTTAGTTCCTGTCTTACACAGCACATCCATTCTTTCAGGAAATGCTGTTGATTCTACCTTCAGAATGTATGAGGTGGCTAGGCACTGGTAGCTCATGCCTGTAATCCTAGCGAATCAGGAGGCAGAGATCAGGAGGATCGTGGCTTGAAGCCACCCCAGGCAAATAGTCCCCGAGACCCTATCTCAAAAAACACTCATCACAAAAAAACAGCTGGTGGAGTGGCTCAAGGTATAGGCCCTGAGTTCAAGCCCCAGTACCGCTAAAAAAAAAAAAAAAAAAAAGAAAGGAAGGAAGGAAAAAAAGAACATATGATGAGGTCAATACCTCCCACCACTTATTATCAGCCTGGAGTGAGCCATCAACATCTCCAAGCTGGATGACACACAACTCCCTAACTGCTTCTGGCCCTCCTCCTGTGCAATTTTCAATACTATAGCCAAAATGATTCATGAAATACCTAAGCCAGGACATGCTACTGTTTAAAAACTGCAATGACACCATTTCATTCACATTAACAGCCAGTGTCCTTGTGACAATGTATGTGGCCTGGCCTCAGTGACCTCTTAGACCTGATGTCTTCAAGCTTAGGGTCTGTCTCCACTCCAATTGTCTGTCCCCTCCAGCTCCCACACAACCTCCTGCTGGTCTCTAAACAGGTTCGCCTGACCCTTTTCTCCCTTTATCAGTGTACTTACTTTCTTCACCCCCTTCTAGTAGTTATTTTCTTAACGTAGACTGCTTGGAACATTCTATTTATTTATTTATTTATTTTAGTGGTACTGGAGTGTGAACTCAGGGCCTCATGCTTGCTAGGCAGGCACTCTACCACTTGAGTCACTCCACCAGTTCTTTATTTTTGTGTTGGGTGCTTTTGATATAGGGTTTCATGAACTATTTTCCTGGGCTGGCTTTGAACCCTGATCCTCCTGATCTCTGCCTCTTGAGTAGCTAGGATTACAGGCATGAGCCACTGGCACCCAACAGAACATTCTATTTTAAATTGCAACTGCACCCACCCTCCCCATCACCCTTCGTCAGCAGGCAGTCCTGATCCCTCATACCTCACTCAACCTTTTCTTTTCTTTCTCTTTTTTTTGCAAACATTCCTTTATTGAGTCTTAAAAAATAAACCCCTGTAGATACCTTGAAGAACATGTAGTGAAGAATGTATAGTTGAGCATCGTGCCAACAGCTTATGTCTCTGGGGGCTTCACTTTTCTCTAAAGAAAGCTGCAGGCTCAGAGCAGGACTGTAAGCTTTGTACAGGTGGAAGGACCCTCCTGGGATGTGGGGGAGCTAGGTTACTTTCACAGTTACTGCTGATGATGCTGTGCATATGGGACCAGTCTAGGAGTGCCTGACAGGGCCACTCTTCCTCAAAGTCCAGGGTCCTATGGTACAGTTCCCCTGAGGGACCTACGTCTCCTGAAGGGTTCCAGTCAGTACATCTTTGTGACTGTCCTGAACCACTCATGATGTTTGCCACATCTAAGGAGGCTACCTCAGCCACCTCTTCCTGTTGTTCCTTCAGTGCTCAACACTTCTCTAAGGAAGGGTTGTCCTTTATGCCTAGAGCTTCTAACTCAGCACTGAGGACATTCAGGAGCTCCTTGTGTGAGTGACAGAGCCCAGCAGCTTCTGTCTGAATGTAGCGCTTTAGCCTCATCACTGCTGGGTGGTCCTCTCCTCAATGATCAAACCCAGACTTTCTGCCTTTGGGCTCTGGGCTTCCATCTGAGGAGGATGAAGAATTTTGTGTCCTGCCTTTCTTGGAGCTCTTCTTGGAAGAAAGGTTCTGCCTTTCCCCTTTGCAACTCCTTTCTGACTTGCTGTCATTCACCTCTCTCTCCACATCACTGTCCTCACCATTGATGCTGTCAAGTTTGCCTGTTTTTGCAGTGCCTTTAACAGTTGCTTGCAGCTTCCTACTGTCTTCATCTTCACTGCTTCCTCTCCGCCTTTTCCTACCCTTATACTGGGTCACATCCTCATTCTTCCTCTGCACTGGGGGCTCTTCATCTTCCTGTCATCCCCACTGCTTGTTGCATCTTTCTCTTCTTCCTCACTGTCCCTCAAGACTCCCATTAGACTCTCCTCCTTGCAATTCTGCTTACAACTCCTCCCCTCCCAACCTGACCTTTCCCTGTTGCTCCTGACTCTGGGCTTCCAATCTTCCTCCTTCTCCTCTCTGTTCTCTTTCTTCTTATGATCTCCTCCTCACTCTCCTTTTCACTTTCCTGGTCGCTTTTAGTGCCTCTGTTTCCTGCTTGCTTTCTTTGCTCTTCTCTGGATAGATTCTTGCTCACTTTCTTCCCTGGCCTCCTTCATACAGTTTGAGGCCTTGCCTGGTGCCTGCTTTTTCTTGGTCCCAGGTTCTTTCCTAGTCCTGACCTTGTTATTCTTTTTCCTCTCCTTCCTCACTGTTCTCGTCTTTCCATGCCTTACTTGTTTTGCGAGAGCCCTCCCCCTCCTCACTCTCCTCCTCTAATCCCATCTTTGCCCTCTAGTCCCTTTGCTGTTCTTCATCACTGCTCTCAACTGCTTTCTTTGAGGCTCTCCTTGGACTGCTGCTGCTGTCTTGTTCTTTGCTGGAGGTCCCAAGTGGTCTGGACTGGAGGCTGCAGAGCTATGCTCTGACTCTGAATTGAAGTGTAACCTTTTCCTTGCTGGGTCACCACAGGCAGTGGGAGACCTCTTCACCTTCTTGGTAAGGTCTAGCTTCTTATCCTTGGTACCAGCTTCATCCACCTGCATGTGCAGCAGCTGCTCCTCCATCGGCCGCTTCACTGCCTCCTTCTCCTAGAACAGGTGGGCATGGCCGCGTGAGCCAAGAACTTCTGCTGTGTGATGCAGTGCGTGAGCGTGCTAGGGAGACAAGTTTCACCACAGAGTTCCCGTGGTTCACGGAGTTGCCTTTTTCATCCCAACTCAATCTTCTGTGTACCTGAGGTCAGGACGGCCTAGGAAGAAGCTGCGGGTGAACTCCCGCATCTCCTCTCGCAGTATTGTGCTCCACCCCAGATTGGCCTTTCTCTTCTTCCTGCCGCCAACACGCGACAGCAACTGCGCAGGCGCAGCGCTGCAGTACCACGAGGCAAGGGGCCTGTGGACCTCGGTTGTGGCCCACTGGGGCCTTAAAATGTGCCAGGCAAAACTTGCTTTCCCTGAGCAGTTGGTGGATCTCGGGGTCCTCTCTTTGTTAGAATGAAAATCGTTTTTAAAGTTCTCGTTAGAAACCAGTTTGGCAACCTTTGGAAGTAATGTAATCAACTTGCGAGTCTGCCATCCTCCGTCGTCACGGGCACCAGCTAGGCCGCTGTTATTTCGAAGGGCAGAAGAGAAAGGGCATCCTTGCCAAAACACTAGGAATCTCTGGGAGATATCTTGTAGCTCCAAGTCTGTGCAGACTTAGAATCAGTAATGGCGCTCTCCGACATCTGCCATCTTTATGACGTCCCTATGCTGCTGCTACACCATCTTCTACCTTTCTTTCCTCCCTCCTTCCTTCCTTCCCTACTCCCTTCCTTCTTTCCCTCCTCCCTCCCTTCCCCCTCCCCTCCCTCCTTCCTGCCTTCCTTCTTTCCTTCCTCCTTCCTTCCTTCTTTCTTTCCTTCCTCTCTTCTCTCTTTTCTTCTCTTTGCCTTTCTTTCTTTTTCTTTTCTTTTTGGCAGTACTTACTGGGGTTTAAACTCAGGGTCTGGTGCTATTATCATGCCAAGCCCTCAAGTTTTCCTTTTTAATCATAGATATTATTCCAATTACTGTTTTTCACTTATATTTTTTGCTTGTCTCCCTTGAACTCTGCTACCTCAACTAGAGCATAAAGTCCATGTGGGATTTTTTATTTTTATAGTTTTGTTCACTGTTGCTTCACAAGTCCTTGAGAAGTGTCTGAAAAATGGTGGGCACTCAATACTTTTCTTGAATGAACCCAGCAATTTAAACAGATACACTCTGTCTCTCATCTATCTATCTATCTATCTACCTACCTACCTATCTACCATCCATAACTTTCAAGTACTAGAAGAGTCAAAGTTTCATTCTGGAAGGGTGTGGCCAATGGATTCTTAATCTGCCTGTTGATTTTATTCAGCAAAGGAATATATATTCTCCTGTCTCTTAGGAAAAATGCCACTCACGAAGAAAGCTCACGAGAAAATCCCACATCCAGGAGCAGAGTTTAACGGCAGGCTCGAACTGCCAGGCTGGCTGGGGAAAGATGGCACAGAACAGATTTTGGGCCACGCATGGCTTTTATAGAAAGGGGGGGTGGTTAAGGAAGTTAGCACATGTGTGGGAATTTCTGTTAAGGGCAGGGATATCCTTGGGAGTTTCTCAAATGAGATCTGAGGATAAAATGGCTGCCGATTTACAAATGGTGACATTATTGTTCTATCATTCCCCCATTTGTTTCTTTAATAATGATGAGGGTAGGGGCTGAGGATCGGGAATTGGGGCAAAGCGTCATTCTCTTAGCTGCTTCCTGCTGGCAGGGGGTGCTGTATGGGGCAAGATCCTCAGACTCCTGCATCCTGGTGGGGACCCTCATGGTAGTCCTCTGGACAGTTTGGGAGAGGCTGATATCCCTGGAGGTACAACTCGTTAAGCTTTTGGTTAGCAATAGCAGACGTGGTCTAAAAGAAATATTTGTACTGTTTTTATGATACAAGGGAGGAAGCTTAAGAATATGAGAGTGAGAAATATGGGCATTAGGATGGGGATTAGCCAAGAGAACCCCTGTGAAATATTATTCCCTAGAGGATTCCAAGAGTCTTCCAACTCCCTTTTCCATTTTTTTAACTGTTCCTTGAGAGGTGCCGCCACTGGGGGATCCCATTGAACTTAATGGTAGTGGGTGTCATGAGAATGACCAGGTGAGGGCTGGTCCCAATGGAGATGGTAGAACATCCTTTGGGAGAACAAGATCGCTTGGTTTAAAAGAAATTGTTATAGGGTGGGGCAGGATCTGGTCTGCATGCTCTCTGAGAAGTTCCCTGAGAAGGTTAAGATAAGGGTAGGTAGTCGGCCAGAGCAGCAGAGTCTGTTGGAGGCAAGTTTTCTAAAAGAAATGGGTGGCTATACATTATTTAAGACCCAAATAGGAATACGAGGAGGAGCATAAAAAGGTGTCTGCTAAGGGAATGCATACCTAGGGATCTAAATTCTGTTAAATCCTGTAACTCCCAAGAAAACTGTAAGCTGTTTTATGGTATGGAGGGAGAGAAACGGAAGATTGGGTTGATTCACTCATGACTCAGGGAGTGAGTCTGTCCCTTTAAGGCCCCACCTAGGTAGGTGACCTGTGGGAGGCAGGGGCTGTGAGGATTTAAATGTAACACTCTTGGATAAAAGAGAGCTCTAGTTCATTTTTAATATAATTTTACATTTTTAACTTTGTAAATGTACCATATTTAGATAAAGTATAGACACTACACTGTTACAAGGTGGTCATTTAAGACACATAAGCAAATATGTAAATGAACTCTGATTTAGTAGTACTTAAAGCTTGACAAGATCAGCAGAAAACACAAATAATTTTTTTGATAAAATCCTTCTCTGTAACAGTTTTTGTAGATGTTACTCAGAGCAGAACAATATTAAGATAACCTTGTTATTTTATAGACATAGAGAATTTGATTTTAGTTTGACATGACCCTAAAAATCTTTTTGGCAACTCTTAGATTATACTCAACTTTAACTTTATTACACACCAAAGCTTTTTATTATACACTTTTAAAACTTACTCAGACCTTTATGAAACATACTAAACCCTTTCAATGGTTTGTCCTTATCCTTTCTATTTGAAACAATCTTTAGGACAAACCGTTCTTTACAAAATCCTTTCTTATCCAAAAACATTCCTTTTTCCTGTAACTTCTCAAAAAATACATTCACTACCTATCTGTATCTTTTCCAGTTGTTTACTTTGTAACTTGTATTTTAAAATTAACTTTTATAAGAATTTTAGATTTATTATAGGGCTGAAGCAACTAATTAGTAATCCTTGTCGTTTTAAGGAATTTATGATAGGCATAAGGCCTTATTGTTTCTCAGAGGGGCTTGAGGAGATATTGTTTTGGGTGTGGTAACTGTGAGGGATTTTTGAGTTTTATTTGAATAAGGAGTGCCATCCTAGCTCGCCCTACACTCATCTCATCAGTTCACACTGTGGGATCTATTTGTTATTGAAGGAGGGGGCAGCAGAGATAGCTGCCTGGGGGGGAGGAGAATTTGAGCTTTTAATTGAGATAGTAAATCCCATCCCAGCAGAGGCACTGGAGTTTCAGGAACTATGAGGAAAGGGTGGCAGAAAAGGAGGTCTCCCCAAGAGCAGGCCAGAGGCCAGTTAAAATAGTGCTCTAGGGGCTGGCCAGGTTTGCCTGAGTGATAACTTTTGTCATTGGACCAGGGACCCAGGACCCAGAAAGGTAAAACAGAGAAATGAGCTCCACTGTTGGTTGGAAAATGATCTTTTGTTTTTCTGACATCATGGCTACCCTGAAGCTCCTCAACATCGATGCCAAGAAGTGGAGCATGGACAGGGGGCTGGGACCCATCAATCCATAGGAGGTAGCACCTCACCATCCATCTGGAGGCGGGGGTGATAGGGAATGTGAAATCTCTGGTGAATATTTAAGGCTTGTGTCAATTTTTGGGAAATAGAGAAAACAAACTCAGGCCCATTGTCTGACTGGATGGAGGCCAGGAGACTAAACCGTGGGATGATGTCTGTGACCAAAATCATGGTTTCTGTGGAGGCCTTTTTGTTGGTCATAGGGAATCCACCCATCCTGTGAAGGTGACTACCAATACCAGGAGGTACTTAATCCTCTTTACTGGAGGCATATGTGTGAAGTCCACCTGTCAATCCATGGCAGGGAGGCATCTCCTGGCTTGGTGGGTAGGAAAGGGAGGGGGTTTAATATTGGAGTTGGGGTTTGTGCACTGGCAAATTGAACAGGATTGGGTAAACTGTTTAAGGTATTGTATGTCTCCTGGAGATAGGGAAAGGGATTGGCAGAGAAAGGTGTAAAGAGCATGAAGATTAGGATGAAAAAGCGTATGGAAATAGAAGAGAAGAGCTTTAACTTCAGAAGGGGGGAGAGAGAGTTTAGTGAAGGGGGAAGAAACTGGGGTAAGGGGGTACATGGCCAATTGGGGTGCAGTTTGGAGGGCTGCCCGCTTGGCCTCTGTATCCACTCAGTTGTTTCCTCTGGTAATTATCAGAGAATCCATTTGGTGAGCTTTGTAATGAGTAATGCCTACCTGGAAAGGGAGTCATGAAGCCTCTAAGACCTGGGCTGTTAAGGCAGCATTGATAATGGGAGTTCCTCTTGTAGTTAGGAATCCTCTTTCCTTCCAGATAGCAGAGTGGGACAATAAAGTGTGAAACACATATTTACAGTTAGTGTAAATGTTGACAGTTTTGTCTTTTGCCAGGGTTAGCACTCTGGCCAGGGCAGTCAATTCTGCCCTTAGGGAAGTAGTACCCAAAGGGAAAGGGCATGCCTCAATGATGGCAGAATCAGACACTATAGCATATCCAGCTCTTTGCTGTCCATTGTGAGTGAAGGAGCTTCCATCAATGAACCAAGTGTAGTCAGCCTGAGAAAGGGTGCCCTCCTGAATGTGGTCTGGGCAAGGGAGGAGCTCCTCAAGGATCTCAGGGCAGGAGTGAACTAGGGGTGTTGAAGAGAGAGAAGAAGAGTGGCTGGGTTAAGTGGGGGACATGAGACAAATGTTAGTGTGGGATCCTTGACCAAGGCCACCTGCAGGGATAGGATATGGGAGGGGGGCATAGAATAAAGTCCCTTATATGTGAGGAGTTCTGAGAGGTTATGGGGAGAGTAACAGTAAGAGGGGACCCAAAGGTCCTCTTCTCAAGAGAGAAGTGGCTGCCAGGGCCTTAAAGCATGGGGCCCATACCCTGGTTGTGGAGTCTAACTGTTTGGAAAGGTATGCTACTGGAGCTAAGGAAGGCCCTATGTTGTGTCCCAGAACTCCTAGGGCAAACCCTTGCCTCTCAGAAACATAAAGGAAAGAGGGGCGAGTGAGGTCCGGCAGGCAAAGTGCTGGGGCTTGTAACAAGGCTTGTAAGAGGGTTTTAAAATGACCTGACACAGGCCGAGAGGGGCTCAGGGGCTCTTGGATGAGACCCCTGGATGCCTCATATAGAGGTTTGGCTATTAGACTGAAGTTAGGCACCCAGGCTCTGAGATAGCCAGCCAGGCCGAGGGAGGAGAAAATTTCAGCCTTGGTGATGGAGGCAGGGAGAGAGGCTAACAAGGTCTTACGATCTAGGTGATAGCCTTATGAGTAGGGGAGATAGATAGGCCCAGGTAAGTCACCTGGGTGAGAGACAGTTGAGCCTTGTTAGGGGACACACAATACCCCTTTTTTCCCAGAAAATTGAGCAGGAGAGCAGTGTGTTGTTGGCTATCCTCGAGAGAGGGACTGCAGAGCAGGAGGTCATCTACATACTGGAGGAGTTTAGTCAGGGAGAGATGGAAGGTAAAGAGGTCCCTGACAGAGCTTGGCCAAAGAGGTGGGGACCATCCCGGAACCCTTGAGGCAAAATAGTCCAGGTCAATTGTTGGGAAGTATGAGAATCTGGATCAGTCCAGGTGAAGGCAAAGAGGTTCGGGGACTGTGGATAGACAGAGATAGTGAAGAAATCATCTTTTAGGTCCAGGACTGTGAAATGGGTGGTGGTACTGGGGATGAGAAATAGGAGAGTGTAGGGGTTGGGCACCGCTGGGTGTATAGGAGTCACTGCTGCTTGACTAAGTGGAGGTTGTGTACCAACCGGTAAGACCCATTGGGCTTTTTTACAGGCAGAATAGGTGTGTTATAGGGGGAGTGGGTTGGGTGAAGCAGGCCCTTAGCAAGAAGCTCTGAGATGATAGGCTTTAATCTTGTAAGTGGATTAGAGAAATGTGATATTGAGGGATCCTTGAGAGTAATAACAATTGGCTCATGATGTGCAGTGACTGCAGGGTTTTGGAGGTCCCACACAATGGGGTCCACCAGTGTAGCAGGTAAAGGCAAGGGGTAAGAAGGGGCTTGTGGAAGCAGGACACCCATAACAGCAAGGAGGGGCCATGAGAATGGAGACAAGGGGTTAATGGTTCGCAGCTTAAGAGAGAGTGGGTGTAAGGTGAGAGTGGCCTGGAATTTTGACAAAATGTCCCTTCCCAAGAGTGGGGTGGGGCAATTAAGGAGGACTAGGAAGGAGTGAGTAAAAAGTGTATCTCCCAGTATGTAGGTTAAAGGAAAAGTCATTAAGGGCTGGGTAGAAGTTCCCTCCACCCCAACTATGGAGGTTAAAGAAGGCTTGGTAGGTCCCCAGAACTCTGGCAAGGCAGAAAAAGTGGCACTGTTGTCTATGAGGAGAGAGAGAGGCCTACCTTCGATGAGGGCAGTTACCCTGGGCTCCCTTGGAGTTATAGTTGTCAGGCCTGGGAGTCCTGGGCTCTGTCAGTCATCAGCCTTAGTTGCCAGTCCTAAAAGATCAGTTAGGGAGGAGGGATGGTGGGGGGACTTAGACCCTCTGCCTTGAGGGGTGGAGGGGCAGTCCATCACTCAGTGGCCCTCCTGTTTGCACTTAGGATATGGCCCTGGTGGGTGGCATGGTTTAAGACATGTATGGACCCAGTGTCCTTCAAGGCCACACCAAAAACATGGACCGGGAGGTGTCCAGGATTTTTCCTGGCCTTGGGAATTAGAGGTCAGAGGCCTTTGTTGGAGTTAGAGGTTGGAGGCCTTTGTGCCAACATCTGGAATGTAGTCTTATCTCTCCTTTCCTTATCAGCCCTTTGTTGTTCTTCTTTTATATAGACCTTGAAGGCCATGTTTAGTATTTTAGCCTGTGGAGTCTGAGGGCCATTTTTCAGCCTTTTAAGTTTTCTTCTTTTTATTTATTTATTTATTGTTTTATTATTCATTTGTGCATACAAGGCTTGGGTCATTTCTCCCCCCTGCCCCCACCCCCTCCCTTACCACCCACTCCACCCCCTCTCTCTCCCCCCCACCCCCTCAATACCCAGCATAAACTATTTTGCCCTTATCTCTAATTTTGTTGAAGAGAGAGTATAAGCAATAATAGGAAGGAACAAGTGTTCCTGGTTGAGATAAGGATAGCTATACAGGGAGTTGACTCACATTAATTTCCTGTACGTGTGTGTTGCCTTCTAGGTTAATTCTTTTTGATCTAACCTTTTCTCTAGTTCCTGGTCCCTTAAGTTTTCTTCTTATATCTGGAGCTGATTGGGAGATAAAGTGGGTCATAAGAATGATTGTCCCGTCCTGACTTTCAGGGTTAACTTTTGTATGGCATCATAGCACCTCTGTGAGCCAGGACAAGAAACTAGCTGGATTTTCCTCTTTTTCTTCTTGCATTTTTCTGAGTTTTTCAAAATTAACAACCTTTTGGGCTGCCTTTTTTAGTCCTGACACTAAACAGTTAACCATCTGATCCCTAAGCATTCTACCATTGGTTTGGTAATCCAATTAGGCTCCTCAGTAGGGATCACTGTAGCCCTACAGAATGGGTGGGGGTGGTGCGATGGACCCCATATGCATGTGCCCTAGCTGCATCCCAGATCCTATGTCTCTCCTCTGGAAGGAGGGTGGAGGAAAGAATGAGATAGATGTCACACCAAGTAAGGTCACAGGATTGAGCCAAGTATTGGAACTCTTTAACATAAGAATCTGGGTCAGTGGTGAAAGAGCCAAGGCACTTTTCTATCTGAGAGAGGTCAGCGAGGGAAAAGGGGACATGGACCCTCACAATGCCTTCTGCTCCAGCCCCTTCTTGGAGAGGGTAGATGGAAACTGGCTGACTGGGGGGGTCTGTGAGAGCAAGTGTGTGGAGGGCTCATGGGATCCTGTGATTCTGGGTGGGTAGAAGGACAGGTGGAAGGGCAGGCAGAAGGAGGGTCAGAAGGAGGGGCAGAGAGAAGGGTGGAAGGAGGAATGGTGGGGAAAAAGGTGTTGAAAGAAGGGAAAGTTTCAGAGTCAGGAGGGGATTCAGAAGAGGATTTGGCTGGTTTTGAGACTGGTTTAGAGGCTAATAGAACCTATGCAGGGGAACAGGAAGTACAGGGGGAGGGTTTGGTGCAAAGATAAGAAAAGGATTGGATGTAGGGAAGTTCCTTCCATTTACCAGTGCGCTTACAGAAATTGTATAAATCCCTTAAAATATTTGGATCAAAAGTGCCATTAAGTGGCCATTTGGAGGCATTGTCTAATGGATATTGGGGCCAGGCTTGATTACAGAGAAAAATGACCTTTCAGGGTTTAAGATCAGGTGTGAGGCATAGGGGCCCAAGATTGGCCAGAAGACATCCTAATGGGGAGTCTGAAGGAATTTTGGATGGTCCAACTTCCATGGTAAGGCCTGACCTGAGGAGAGATATGGTGGGCATCCCCAAAATACCAGGTCCTCAGGAGAGAGAGAGAGAGAGATGTAGAGCACCCAGAGGGAATGTCTTCACCATGGGGGTCCACAGTCCCTAGTGGGGAACCTGGTTCCCAGGGACAGGGGCAAGCTGAGAGTCAGCACTAAGATTTTGAGGAAATGAGAGAGAAATCATGGCTCTGCATGTGAGGAGGACTCACCAAGAGAGGGCCTTGAGGGAAGATTGGCTGGTGGTGGATGGTGGTTGGAGGCACACTGGGATAGAGGAACTTCCCTGTGAGCTAGTGAGGGACAGGTGCTTTCTAGGATCAGGGGTTCCAGCAAAGCAGATCTGGTCCCAGAGGAAAGGAATGGGAGGTGAGAGAGAGAGAGAGAGAGAGAGCAGGATGCTGTTGGGGAGGTCAGGAGAGCAAGGTCAGTGCCGGGAGCAAGGGGTGGGGGAGGCTGGGAGAGCAAGGTCAGTGCCGGGAGTGCACCTGATCCGAGTCATGGCACCAAATATTAGGAAAAACGCTGCTCACAAAGAAAGCTTATGAGAAAATCTCATGTCCAAGAGCAAAGTTTAATGGCAGACTTGAACTGCCAGGCTGGCCAGGGAAAGATGGCGCAGCACAGATTCTGGGCCAGGTGTGGCTTTTATAGAAGTGGGTGGGGGGAGGTTAAGGAAATTAGCACACGCATGGTAGTCTCTGATAGGGGTGGGGCTGTCTTAGAGCATGAGAATTTGTGTTAAGGGCAGGGCTGTCCTTGGGAGTTTCTCAAATGAGGTCTGAGGATAAAATGGCCACCAATTTACAAATGGTGACATTATTCTATCACTATTGTCCTGTAGAATTTAGATGTAATTTTTTAAATGACATTGCTAGTCCTCTTCTCCCCAACCCTCAGAGGAAAATAGATTCTCAAATATATTTTGGGAAGAGCCAGACTCCTAATGAGTGACACGCACCACACTTTGTTCCTCTTAGAAAGTCCCAAGTATATCATTCTCTACATTAAACATACGCTATTTATTCATGATGTTCTAGGTTCAGTCTATTTGAGATAAGTGACTCTGTCACTGAGATATGCCAGTTGAGTAAGCCACCTGGAGTCACAGCAATCATCTTTGTTGGCATTATCAGTGCCAAAAAAAAGCTACTTTTATCACATACTTCATTGCAAAAGACTTGTGAACACACTTCTCCTTAGAATACAGAATCACATAGCTTGCCCATTTCTTAATGTAGAAAGTAAAAAGGCATGTGTGTACTCAGGGGTTGACATGATCAGATCAGATCAGATCCATGTTGTCTACAATAATGAATCAAGTTCAGGAAATAAAGTTAACTCCAACCCTTCCCTTCCCTTTGAATAAAGTGAGTATGGGTGTGAAAATGCAAGTGTTTGCATGACCCAGCATATCTGATAGGGGGCACTTCCTGGGAAATTTAAAACACTAACCAATGCTGTCAAATATATTTAGGTTTAGATATAGTCAGGAGTATGTTTAAGTATTTTTAACTCTTTGGTGACAAGAGCGTGATTGATTCTGATAACCATCCTTTTTTTTGAGGGTTTGCTCTAGCTCTTTATACTGTTTTGGAGGAAAGATAGAAAAATGCATTGATGATGGCTTTGTAATATAAATGATAGGAGAGGAAAAAAAGACGAGGCCCTTTCTGAACTCACATTTGGATTTTCCTATGAAAATTGCTTTGTGATTCCTAACAATTCTGTCAAGACTGGAAGACAATGATCACAATGTAGATGTAACAGCTTTAATTAGTAAAATGGACAAGAAAATACTTATCTCTTTATATAGAATGACAGGAAAACACAACTTAGGGAATTTGTCACTTATGATTGAACAGAATCACATTTTACCCTTACATATTTTACTCAACATGATTAGTTCATGGGCAGGTTTTTGTTTAGCTTCCTGGACCATGAATATTCTAAATTCTTAGCTTTTCTTATCAGCAAAGAAAAGAAACTTATAACATAGGACACAAGCAAACAAAGTACTTCAGATTCTACAGTTTTCCTACCATGGGAGCTAATTACTTAAAAGCAAAACTATTTTTCCTATATTTCTTGATCAAAGAAAGGCAGCCTTATTATTTTATTTCCTAATTTTATTAAGGAAAAGACTTATACTCTTAACTTCCACAAAGCTAAGCCCAAGACACCTTTTCTATCTATATTGTTTCTCATAGTCATTTTCTAAAACAACCATCTCTTCTAAAAAAAAAAAAACCTACAAATGTTTGCCAACCATTTCTCCATTACAAATATTACATAAGTAGTATACCAAGAACTAACCCATTCTCTGCACATCAGCACTTTCATCTTCTAGTATTAGAGGCATTTCCACTGTTATGCACACATGGAAATGATAGTGTGAGGAGGTATTTGTTATAGAAAATTTACCAAAGCCTGTTCTGATTTTCTCTGAGTATATTTGTCATTAGTTCTGTTAACTTCAAGAAAGTTCTGTTAACTTCCATAAATGGTGTTGCCTATACTTTTTTTCTTACATAGAATGGAGCTTTGAAAATGCTTCTTTTTGTCTTATCCATGACATGACAAATGAATTTGGGGACACTAAGCCTTGCTATTATTTTTCTAGAGAAGACATTGTGTCTTCTTTGAAAATGAACACAAAGCACTGACTTTGTACCATTAGTGGGTGGGGTTTCCTGAGAGCCTAGGGAGGGGAGGTGGAAAAAGGAGAGTGCTGGGGACAATTGACAGGGGCCTTTTCTACTCATTGATAAGGACAAGCCTTTGCAATTGCAAGCTCTGTTAAATTGGGTCTAAGAACTAAGAGACTGTCATATTTGTAAATATTTCCTTCAAAGAAGGGGAAAGGTTTTTGTTGTATATTTGTCCAGACTGGTAATGTAAACCCAATTAAATAAATAAAACCTCAAAGCAAGAACTGTCTTCCTGTACAGAATTCTGGCTAGGCTGGTAAGTTAGTCGTTAAGAACAAGAGCAGAGCCCATAATGATAAGCAGTGTCTGTTTCTGTCCAGGACTACGTCCTTTGTCAAAAAGTTAGCACTTTACATAGGACTATGGATGTATATATATGTGCATTCTCTGCCCACAAATCCAAAATCCGTTTCCAGAGATGGAATAACACACAAAGAACTAGAAGGTAATAGAGTGCTTGGTTCAATCAATCCGAATTCCAGGTATTTATCATTGTATTTTCTAGTCTTATTTAATTTGTTGGGTGTTTGTGCTAAATCACTGAAGGTGCAAATTCACTTGTCCCAGCAAATGGAGTTGTATCTCCACTTAAATCTCCTCTTTTATTTATATTTACAGCATCATTGTGTGTGGTATTGCATTGTCAAACTTTTTAAACTGCTTTTTGAGATATTCTTGATTTATAATGGATTGCACATATATAAAGTGTATAATTTGGTAAGTTACATACAGGTACATACCCATGAAATCATTAAGAAATCACTTAACGATAAAGATATGAACATATCCATCAAACCCAAAGGTTACTTTGTACTTGTTATAACTCTAGCTCCCTAGCCCGAGCCAATTCTTGATGCACTGTTACTATGAATTAATTTCCACTTTCTGGAATTTGATATAAATACAGTCATATAGCAAGCACTTCTTTTTTTGTCTGGTTCCTTTTGCTTAGATAACTACTTTGTTATTCATCCATGTTGGGTTTTTTGTCAACTATAGGCACTTTTTTCCATTTTTATTGTTTATTAGCATTCCATTTTATGAACATACTGCCATTTCCTTACCCTGCTAAGGGAAATTTGTGTTGTTTCTAGTGTTGACTACGACATGACAAAGCTACATATGGATATATGCTTTAATTTACCTTGGATAGATATCTTGAAGTGGAATGGTAGATATATGTTTGATTTGTTATAAAGCAGCCAAACTGTTTTAAAAGTGTTTGTACTATTTTACATGCTAAAGAGCAGTGAATGACAGTTTCATTTATTCCATGCCCTTGATAATAGTTATAATAGTCACTCTTCAAGTTTTAGTTTCTACTAGGTGGGTAATAGAATCTTATTGTGGTTTAAATTTGCATTTCCCTAACTGACAACCATGCTGAACTAATGACTAATGACTGATGTGAATGCACCATTCATGTATCATTCATGATACCATTCATGTATCATTTTTGGTGAACTATCCATTCAAATATTTGGCCCATTTAAAAATGTTTAATTTTTTTTATTGTTTTAGAGGTTCTTTTAAAGCTGGTTTTAAGTTCTTTATCAGGTATATAACTGCAAATATTTTCTTCCAGTCCTTTATTATCTTAATAGTGTCTTTTGATAAGGAATTCTTCATTTTGATGGACCCTAATTTATTTTTTTCAACTTTTGATTGCATTTAGCTTAAGACATCATTGCCTACCCTAAGATGACAAAATTTTTCTGCTATATTTTCTTTAGAATTTTTGCAATTTTAGGTTTCACATTCACATTTGTGGTAAATTTTGAGTTAATTTTGGTACAAAGTAGGAGGAACAGATTTAAGTCTTACCCTCTGTTTCTATGTCTCTTTCTCTTTCTTCTTTGTGCACATAGCCATCCAAATGTTCCAGTTGTACCTTTTTACTTTTGTCAAAAATCAGATAATGATATGTGTATGGATCTATTTTCAGACTCATCATTATGTTCAGTTGGTATATTTGGTTTTTTTAAATAGTTTTTTGGGGCTAGTTTATGTCTTTCAAATTTCCATATGAATTTTATAAACAGTTTGTCAATTTATATTCTTAAATGGCTTGCTAAGATTTTCACTGGGGAACACATCAAATCCATAAATTCCTTTGGAACTAACTGATTGCAGACACAGTATATCTCTCCATTATTTTATTTTCACTCAGCCATATTTTATTGTTTCCAGTGTACATATTTTACAGATTTTTAAAATATCAATAGCTAATGATTTCATTTTTTGATGATATTATAAATTATGCCATATTTTAATTTTCAATTGCTTATTCCTGGTATATAAAATGCCAATGATTTTTACAAAGTAATTTTTTTATCCTGCAATGCTGTTTAAATCACTTACTAGCACAAGGAGCTTTTTTTGTAGATTTCATGGAATTTTTTTACATAAACCCTAATGCTACTGGTAGATAAAAACACTTATTTTTATTGGAAAAACTTCTTGTTTTTCCAATCAACATGAATCTGTTTCAGTTTTACTGAGCTATTGCATTAGTTAGAGCCTCCTGTATAATGTTGAATAGAAGAGATCTGAAGAGACAATTTTAATTGTTCTTTACCAGTTTGGATGCCTTTATTTATTTACTTGTATTGTTTTATTGTACTGGTTAAAAATTATTTAAAAAATTACAACACTATGTTTAATAGTGCAAATAAGAACAGTACACATCCTTGACTTATTCTTGGTTTTAGAAAAAGTTCTTAGTCTTTCAGGTTTAAGTGTATAAACTATAGATTTTAAATACCTTTTCTTCTTCAATTTAAAATATTTCTACTTACTTGGCTTTACGTTATTTTTAGGGATAAGTGTTAATTCTTATCCAGTGCTTTTTCTGAATTTATTAACGTAATTTTAAAAATTCTATAATGTGAATTTCATAATTGATTGATATTATTTATAAGCAGGCTTTGTATCCCCAAGATAAACCTCACTTGGTCAGAGCACATTTTTTGTGTGTATTGTTGCATTTGTGAATGTATACTTAGGATATTGGTCTAAGGACATTGGTGCACAGCCTCTTTTATTTGTAATGTCTCTGATTTAATTTCAGTGTAATGATGACCTTACAGAATGTTAGAAAGTTGTCTCTTTCCTTTACTTTTCTGGAAAATTATGTGTAGAATTGTTATGATTTCGTGAAAGTTTGATAAAATTTATGAAGTCAGGACTACTTGGAGTTTTTTTGTGCAAAGGTATTTTTATTTCCTATATATTCAGGAATGGGGGAAAGGGAGGATAAAGGAGAATGATGGCAGGGATGAATTCAACTCTGATATATGACATGTTGTAAGAACTTTTGTAAATGTCATGATATATCCCCAGTACAATAATATGATAATAAAAAACTAGAGGAAAAAAAATATATGTATGACTTTTCTAATTATCTGTTTCCTCTTCATGAGTTTTGGTAGTTTGTGTCTTTCCAGAAATTTTTATTTCATTCAAGTCATTAGATGCATTGACATTAACTTATGTGTACACATACACACACACACATACACACACACACACATGAGGTACTGTGGTTTAAACTCAGGGCCTTGTGTTTGCTAGGTAGATGCTCTATCGCTTGAGTTACCCCCAGTACTATGTCAAAATATTTCTTCATCATCATTTAATATTTTTAGAATATGAGCAATGTCATCTTTCTCTATTCTGAAATTAGTGATTTGTGTCATCTCCCTGTTTTTCCCCAACCCTGTCTAGCTAGAGGATTATCAAATGTATTGACTTTCTCAATATACTTTGTCTTTATTGTTTTTCAGTTATTTGACTTCACTCTAATTTTTGTTGTTCTTTTCCTTTTGTTTACTTTGCCTCTCATTTGTTTTCCTTTTGTTTACTTTGCCTCTCATTTGTTTTCCTTTATGTAGCTTTTTTTAAGACAGAAGTTGTGGTCACTTTATTAAGGACTTTCCCTTTTTAAAAAAAATGTTGTATGCTACATTCAATGTATTCCTTTCAATTTCTGTCCCAAAACTTTTTATAAAAATAATTTTTATTATGTATATTTAAGGTATATGCCATGAAGTTATGGGATCCATATATCACCACAGTGGAGCAAATTAATACCTGCCATCTCACAGTCATTTCTTTTTTGTTTTGTTTTTATTTTTAATTTCTTTAGACACTTCCATATTGTTTTTAATAACAGCTGTATTTTGATAAGTTCTGTTTTCACCATAGTTCAGTTTAAAGTACTAATTTCCAATTGTGATTTCTTCTTTGGCTCATGAGTTATTTAGAAGCACAATTCAGAATGAGAATTAAATGTATGGGGAAATAAACACTCTTAGAGTTTGCTCAAGAGCCCATGTCAGTATGGGTGGTCAGGCAGGAACAAAATAGAAAAGAAAGTGCTGTAGGTCTTAGAAGTCGTGGACATTGCTAAAATTATTTATAGAAAGAGGGTTTCATCATAAAGTGAGAAAATACAGAAATTGGTCCTCCTAAGTTAAGGCACTGGTTATTAATAATTTAAATAAACAAAACTGGGGACATGGCTTAAGTGGTAGAGTGCCCGCCTAAACAGTATGAGGTCCTGAATTAACAGAAAAAAAAATAAGTAGAGTTGAAAATGTACAGAATCAGAACCAGCAGAGAGGCAGCCATGGCAATACTCTGTTTCTCTAAAAGAGGAGATGACTTGAAAAGGAGAGGCATCTTGGGGGCGGGGGTGGTAAGTGAAGAAGGAACAGGTGGAGGAAATTAACAATCCTATGAAAACAAAAGAGAATCAGTGAATCAGAAGGCACACCCTTCTCTATTCTCTCTACCAGAAGGATGTTCTAGAACTAAAAAGTGTAGTAGACTACAAGTTCCTTATAGAAAGAGGGTCAATTCCTGATGTAGGAAAATAGCAGTTTTAAATGAAAAAAAAAAAAAGACAAGCAGAATTCATAGCATACAAGTAGTAATAAAAAATGAGAATTAAGTAAATAAAAACTTTTCTCCAAAAGGAAAATGAAACAGAGAAAAACTGTGTTCCAAAACTCTGACAGGATTTAAACACTATTAAACAAGCATTTGATTCTAAATTCAAAATTTTAAGTCAAAATCAAAAACCCAGAAGAAAATGCATCAAAACAAAAACAAAAGTGAAAAGAAAATTGACCAAGGTTTGGAAAGAGACAAACAATCTAGGGAATGAAGACTAAATGATAAGTCCACAAAGGATATAGGATGGAAATTTTTAAAAAAACAGGAAAAAGAAGTAAATACAGAAAAAGAGGTAAAAAAGATCAGAAGAAAGACACAAGTGGTAGAGAGCAAAGAAGATCCAATAATACCTCATATTGGAATCACTGAAGAAGAAAGGCAAAATATGAAATTAACTTAATATTTAGAACTATATAAAAATCTATAAGTAAAAATTATTTGTAACTGTACATCAATATATTATGCTTAGAAAATTGATCAGTAATGGTCTACTCTTGAGATATATCTTAATGAAACTTTTGGATATTAAAGATAAAGAAAAAAGTTCCTTTTGGCCTCCAGGTCATAGGCAACAAAGGAGAGAATCAAGTTGGCATCGAACTGCTTTCCTGTCACCCAAGAAGCAAAAACAAAGAGGAACATTTATGAGAAAGACAGGGAAAGAAAGTGATACCCAAGCCCTTTATATCTGGACATACTGTTTTTCTCCAAGTTGCAGAACTATAAAATTAAAAAAAACAACAGTTTTATGTATTTAGAAACCCAAATAATACTGTCCTCAGACCTTTTCCTGAAGAATCTATTAAAGTTGAGCTTCATTTCCACGGAAAATCACAGGGACTTAGGCAAAAGGCTAGCAAGGATGGTGTCCTTTTAACTACATGTACCCTATCTGAGCCCAACATCTGCTTGGCCTGACCTGCCTCTCAGCTTTGACATTCAGAAATGCAGCCCAAATGAGCAGACCTAGGACCAACCAGATGTTTCCTAGCTATATGTTGGCTGCGTGTGAGCTGCTCAATCTTCAAAAGCAAATTGAAAATATGTTGCTCATTTCAATAGGAAAATATGTTCTTCATGAGTTCCTTCCCTAGCTGTGGCTGCTTACGATAACAGATAATCCAGTGACAGCAATTGAAGAGATCAGGAGGCTGTAGTCTGCCCATGAAAATTTTCAGAGGAGAATTTACAAATTTGAGTCAGACAGGCAAGAACAGACTTGCAAAGAGGAAACAAGAAAGAGGGTGAGAAGTTCTAATTGTTTTCAGCAGTTTTCTCTTGGGCAGACAGACACAATAAGCACAGATTATTAGAATAAAAAGATAAAAGTTACCCAATTAACAAGCTTGATTGAATGAAGAAATATAGGAATATATAGGAATATATAATCAATAATTGGAAAAAACAAAATTTTTAAATGTACATCTAATACTTATCAAAATTATCCACATACTAGGATATTAATCAGGTTTCAGCAGATGTAGAAGACTGAATAGTACATAGATTGTATTTTTATCAATGATGCAATTATATTAGAGTTCAATAATGAAAGCAGTTTTACTCAAAAACTTATATGCTCAGAAATTTAAAACTCACTTCTAAGTAATACATAAAAATAAATAAAAATGAATATTAGAAAAATGGGATAGAAAATAATAAAACTGTATTATTGAAGTTTGTAGGATGTTGAGTGCTGACAAATGGGTCCAAGTTTCCAATTACCCCGCTTGGCTGATACTGCCTATAGTATCTGACCCTTTCTTCCCTTGGAAAGCAAATAAAACTTCGTTTTTTAACTCTTGCTTTTGTGAAATCTTTCACACCCTGCACATCAGTAACTTGACTGAGAAGTAATTCAAGTGAAACTTAGAAGTTTAAATGCTCACTTTAAGAAAGAAAAAATTTGGAAGTCTATAAAATAAGAATCCAGTTTAGGAAACCTGATAGTAGATAACAGACTAAGCACAAAAAGGACAGGAAAAAGGAAATATAGTGCAAAGTTCATTTTTTAAAAAAAAGATCACTTGAAAATTATTCAGAAAGAATGAAAAGAAAAATGAAAAAAGCAATATTAAGAATAAAACAGGGCATACCTAAATATACAAAGGAGTAAATATTAATAAAGTAATACATAAATGATACTTTTTTATAAACTTGAAAATCTAAGCAAAATTACTAGAAATATAGTTTATCAAAAATGATCCAGGCTGGAGTTCTCCTAAGTTAAAGCACTATTGCTAGAGATGTGAAAATGAGCAGAACTAGAGAGGCAGTCCTAGAAGACTCCTCTTCTGTGCAAGAGGGTATGACCTAAGAAGCATCTCTGGGTGGGTTGGTGATAAGTGGAACAAAATCAACATGGAAACATTGACTAAAAATTTCCCCATTCAAGGAACAAACTCTTTGCAAATTCTTCATTTGATGAAGGATTAATAATTGGAATAGATAATGATTAAGAAAATTAAACACCAAAAAAAATCAAATTAATAAATTCATAAATTAACTAGACAGTCCTCAAAAGAGAAGCAAAAATAGCTAATAAATACATGAAGAAAAGTTCAACATCCTTACCCATAAAGAAATGAAAATCAAAATGACACTGAAATTTCATCTCACCCCTGTCAGAATGGCTGTCATCAAGAAAAACAAGCAACAACAAATACTTGTGAGAATGGAGGAGGAAACAGAACCCTTACACACTGTTGGTGGGAGTGTAAATTAGTGCAGTCACTATGAGAACCAGTATGGAGGTCCTTCAAGAAAATAAAAGTAGAATTATCATATGATCCTGCTATACCACACCTGGGAGTATGTCTGAAAGACTGAAAGTCACCGTATATACAATAGAAATATCTACACACCAATGTTTATTGCAGCACTATTCACAATAGCCATCACCCTAGGTTCTCTACAATTGATGACTGCATAAAGAAAATGTGGTACATATCCACAATGGAGTATCATTCAGTCATGAGGAAGAATGGAATTATAGTAGATCCTTGTATCTACAGGTATATGATTCCAAGAAGGCAGCAGATAAGGAAAAATTGCTCAGGATGTGTAGAGTTCAGAACTCCAAAATTACTCTAATTTATCTACACCAACGTACAGCAGGTCTGAGCATCTGTCACAATTGCCACAAATTACTGTTATACCTATTAATACCGCTCACCAAAAACTAGATCATATTTCATCCTCTTTATCTTCAATACTGAGAATGTTTGATTCGTTTTCCCCATAGCACCATCCAGCTTCCGTTAAAGACATATCACCTTCCCACAAATCTAAAATCTTCACTTTATCATCTAAATCAAACTCAGTACATGCCCTTTTTGGCTTGAGAGGATTGCCATAACTTTTACCTTGCTTTTTGGGCACCATTTGCTTTTGGAGAGACATATTTTCACAAAATTAAGGTTAGAGAAATACTCAGCAGATCACACAATGATTTAAACCCAACTGATGATAATACAGGGCTGATTGAGAGTTTCTCTGTGTCAACTGGGTTGCATAATTCAGACACAGGAATTTACAATTTTTGCCTCTAAAATTTCTTTTGACTTCTAAAAATTATTTATGGTTTGAGCACACTTGGGCAAAGCCACATGTAACAAACTCATGAGTGTTGTTTGCAGGAACATGGGTGGAATGGATATCATCATGTTGAACAAGCTTGAAAGACAAATATCACATTTTCACTCATATGCAGAAATTAGACCTAAAATTAAAAAATAATATGACATATTTGTAAAAAGGAGACTGTTGCAAAACCAGTGAAGGGGGGAGGTGGGGAGAAGGAGAGTGTGAGTATGATTAAAGTACATTATATGTGAAAATAGCATAAATAAACCCACTAAAAACTTGAAAAGGAGAGGATGGAGGGGCTAAAGATCAAAGTACATTATATGCATGCATGGAAATATCACAATGAAACCCCTCTGTATACTAATCTAATTAAAAATTCTCCATTCAAAACACAAAAAAATAACAATAAGAAAGACCAAGACAGTTTTACATTCTACTGAACATTCAAGTCACAGACAATTCTAATAGTATGTGAATTCTATTCACATACTATTCTTATTTTATAAGAATAATAACAAAACCAGGCCAACTGTGATGGTGCATTTCTGTAATCCCAGTAATTGGGAAGCAGGAGGATTGCAAGTTTGAGGCCAGCCTGGGCTATACAAGTCTAAACAGTAGCAACTACGTACCCCAAACATGTCAAGATTAATAAATGACCTAGTTCTTCTAAAAAAAAAAGACTAACAAATATCTATGAGGATGGTACAAGAATAAAATATTGGCCATGCTCACTCATGGATGTGTAATGGGGACCACTTAAAATATGTTCACAGCTACAGTTTGGTCTGGTAACCAACTTGCTTTAACTAGCCCACCTCCTTTGCTCAATTACTCAGGTTTTAAACTAACAAATTTTTTCTCTTTTTCTTCCTGCTCCCTCCCTCTAGTTCCCTGTGCAGGGGAAGGGGATTCAAGATTAAATATTTTTTCAACCCCAGGCTGGATCATCATGTTCCTTCTCTTGGTGCCACTGGAGTGAGGGAACTCATGTCAGCAAGACATAATGTAGCAGGGATGAGGATCAGACGAAAACAAACTAGGCCTGAGTTCTGATAAGGTAGCAGAGGGGAAGGGATGGCATAGCAGAGAGATAAAACCTAAAGAATTCAAAAGGAAAAAGGTTACATAGCACGGGGGGTGGGGGGTAGAGGGGCACTAAATCACTAGGGTGAAATAACCTATAGAATTGCATGTAACTTATACGGGTTAAACCTTGTTTTTTTAAATTTTATTGCCTCTGTAAGGAGTACATAAGGTGAGACCCCTTTATTCTTGGGGCTCAGCCTTTGGACACGAGTCTGCTGGTCTGTGCTGGCACAATAAAACGTTGCTTCCTGCTAAACTGCCTCAGTGTCCCGTATCTCAGCTAGCAGCCTCCCACAACAATACTGCGTTGGAAACTAGTGCTAGTAAATCAGGAGGTAAGTGCGTCTAAAGCTAGCATCTGGTCCCGAGTCATGCCTTGTAGTCTAATTCCTGGACTTTTCCTTAAAAACCCTCAGTTCTTCTCAAGGCCAAGAGCGAGGTGGGGTAGGAGGGGGATCAGGGAGACAACTTTTGAGACGTTAGTCTACTGCTCTACTTTGCCTGGCAAATCATTGAGCCTTATTTCCCTTTCTCCAAAATCCTGTTCTTATTTGTGAATAGGCACTGAGTTCAGGGACCAAACTTTTGGTAAAGACATACAGGCAAAAATCTTTGTTAAATGAATCTCTTTTTATAAAAAACATGATATGAATTATTCTCGGACAGCGTGAATGACTTAATTCAGAACATCTATTTTTATATTTTACCACATTAACGGTGAAAGAATAAAAATACACTGGTAGGTACAGAGAATCTATCTTTAATGTTCATTTATATTCAGTAATAAAAATTCTTAGAAGACTAGCAATAGATAGAAACTTCCTGAATCTAGTAAAGGGTATCTATCAACAACTGACTATATAATATATTCAGTAATGAAAGTCTATGACAATTCTCTTTAAAACCAGAAGCAATGTAAGTACTGTTAGTCTAGTTCTGGAGGTTTTATCCAGTGTAGTAAGACAACAAAAGAAGTAAAATTTATTTAAGTACAAGAAAACTGTCATTACTCACATGTGAAATCAATTTAAATGTAGCTTACCCTAAAGATTCTATAGGCAAATATTAATAAGTATGAATGACTTGAAAATTTGCTACACAAATCCTAGATGCAGAAATTAATTATACTTATCTATGCCAGCAACAAAGAATAGAAAATGTGATCATTTAAAAAAATAGATTTAACAAGAATAAACAAAACATCACAGATCAAAGTATACAGTTAGCAAAGAATACACAAGATTTCTATTGAAAAAATTATAGGTTGAATATGGTAACACATGCCTGTAATCTTGCTGTAATAGAGGCAGGAGGATAGTGAGTTTGAGGTCAGATCAGGTAAAGTTAATGAGATCTATGTCAAAATAAGATACTGAAAAAAGAGAGAAAATTATAAAATTGTGTGGAAAGATATTAAGAAACATTTAAATTAATGGAGAGGTAGATCAGGTTCACATACACACACACAAAGACAACATTTTTTAAAGTGTTGATTCACCCTTAGAAGACCCATAAATTCTTTTGGACTAACAATAACTTTTCTTGGAATTCAGCAAGATGATGGTACAGCCAGGAGGAAGAAAAAGAGTTGATAAAAAATTTTCAACTAGACATTATAGCATGTTAAAATATGATAAAAATTATTCATTGAGATAGATAACTAAGAACTTAGAACAGAACTTAAATTTAGAAACAGAAATATTTGTATTATGGAGCCAGCAATATAGATTTTTTTGAAAGACAGACATTTAAAACAATTAGATTGGGATATATGGAAAATGAAATTATATCCATATATTATACAGTTTATTAAAAATCAACTCTAGATAAATACTTTAATTAGAAAATATTTTAAATATTCTTAGAAGAAATATGAGAAAATATTTTTAATGTTTTGAGTTAAAAATTAAATTGCAATATAAAATGAGAAGATCAGGAGATCATAAAGAGAGAGAAATTATGAGTTCTAAACTGAGAGAAATTATTTTCCATAGATATAAGTAATAAAATGTTAGTATTACAGGACACATAGGAAACTCTCCAAACTCAGTAAGAATTAGACACAGAAGTCCATGGTATAGAATAATGAACAAAGGATATGAGTAATCATTTTACAGAAAAGGAAATGCAAATACCCAATAAATATATATACTCAAATTCATTAGAATCAAGGAAACATGTATTAAGTAAAATGTAGGATCATTTATATCTTCTGAATGGCAAAATGGTACAAAGAATTGGTAAAAATGTGGAGTAATGCTAGTTCTTATAACTTACTGGAGAGAGGTTGATTTGGTCAAATCACTCTGAAAAATAATTTGGCATTATTTAGTGAAATTGCACCAGTAATAAAATAGAGACAGCACCAAATGCTGTCACATAACATGTGTTATGTGCAAGTCATTTTCTATAATACTTTCATGCATACACAAGAGGAGTCCATGTATGAGGATACTACAGGGCTGAATTATCTGTAATCTCTGAAAACTGTAAATAAATATCAATTGAGAGGAAAATGGAATATAGTATTATGATCATTCAAAAAACTATAATTCAACATTGAGAAATAAATTTGAGATAAATCTCAAAAAAGGAAAAAACAACTCAAAGGAACTCATTTTGAAAATAAAGCTTACGTAAATTTAAAAATGTATCAATGATATATATACATATATATAAATGCATTATTGATATCAAAAAGCAAAGGGATAATAAATTAAAAGTTCAGGAATGTATAAATACCTGTGGGTGGGAGATAGGATACAATCACACATTTTCGTGCAGAAATGTCAATAATATTGGGACAGTTCTATTTCTTTAATTGAGTGATAAGTTCATGAGTATGTAATGGTTATGTTTTACATCTTACATATGCTGTTAGTTAAATATATTAAATATTTGAAGGTAAAATTTATAAAATGAATGGCAGAGTTAAAATAAGTTTCTAGGCATTTAAAAAAATTGCTGTGAAGCTAGTGCAAAGCTTTGCAGTCTCAATTCTTAAGACAGACAGAATGAGTCCAGGTGTAATGCTCTTGTCCTCAGCTAGAAAAGAAATCCTTGACCTATAGTCAAGTCCTTCAAAAACCCACATTTACTTAATTTCATTAGATTGCATTCTTTTCTCATCCTTTCTGATCTTTTAGCCAAAATTCTCCCCTGTAATCACTTTAATTTCCTGAGATAATTTAGTTTTTCTTTTTAGATAAATTTTATTATGTATAATTGAAGTATGCAACCTGATGCTATGAGGTACATACAGGTAATATAAAATGGTTACTATATTGAATCACATTAATATCTCCATTTTATTTTGGCTTATATGTCATTCTCACCTTGTTTTGTTTCCTTACAATTTCAAGATACTTTTAGGGCTTCTCAAATCAGTCCTGGAAAAAAGAAATGTAGGCATTTTAGTAGATTGAATTCAATGGAGAGTACTGGTAGAAATATGTTTGAAAAAGCAAAAGGAAACTCAGAACCTACAGAAATCAGTTAGCAATGGGAAATAGTAGTGTTCTTAGAAGTGGAACCTCAGCAAGGATCTCTGCAGAGTTGGGATCCAGTCTTCTGAAATGGTGATACAATCCATCTGGTGATACTATTTTAGAAGCTATGAGGAAATCCCCAACAGAGCTGGATCCTGTCTCTAGGGAGGGAATGTGGTTTTTATCTAGGAGTGGAGCCTGGAGCCACCTGCTGCTGCCTGGGGGACAGCAAGCTTAGAAAACAAGAAATAGGAAGGAAGGAGTTTTTCTCCATCCTTTAGGTGCCCCTTTTTGGCAGACTGTAAGAGGAAACAGCTGGCCTATAAGAACTCTTGTGTTCAGGGTTATAGCTCCAGTATCTCAAGCAGAATATCAGAGAGTAGATTTGAAGCTATGAAAACAAGCCTGTCTTTGTGCTTCAGATACTGGAGACCTCAGTGCTTAGTCCTGCATCTCCATGTCTTTTCCGTCTGTACCCTCTTTTTATGGAATATCATTCAGTGTCATCTAAAATTAGACAACCCCAAGACATGTTTCTTCAGCATTCACTTGAGCTCCAGATTTGTATATCAGGATATGTAACTTAACAACTTTAACTGAATGCCAAAGAAGCCCTTGCAAAAACTCAGTATTTACAAAATGAAAATCTTACATTTCCAAACCTGTTTCCCTCCAGTCTTCCACTTCTCAGTTAATATTACCACTATTCACACAATCTACAGGCAAAAAACCCAAACTCGGGTATCACATTCATCCTGGTGTAGCCCCATGCCTTACTCATGAGATTTACCCTCCAAAATATACTAAGATAGCTTCTTTTCACCCAGTATGCTTGTCCATGGCATGATGCAAATTGCCTTTCACATGGACCACAAAAGTAGCCTTTCTACAATTCTTCTTCCTGTTCTTTGCCTCTTGAACTCACTCCAAACGTAGCAACCTACGTGACCTTTTAAAACTGTAAGTTATATAATGTCAGTCCTCCACCTAAAATTCTTCAAGGTTTTCTAATAACAGAAAAAAAGTCCTTTCAAATCATATGCTCTGGAGCTTGCCTTTCCACCTATATCGCATGTTGTCCTCTTTCTAGCTCTTTGTTCTCCCACCACACAGGCCTAGGATGCTCTGCCAAGGGTGCGTGACTGGCTTCCATCATCTTTTGGATATGAGTTTAAACAAAACTTTTTCACAGAGGTCTTTCCTTATCATCTGTGTAAAGCAACCACCTGCCTTCCAGTTACGATCTCCCAAATCATGCTATTTATTGTTTTCATGTTAATACTTGTATTTGATCTTCTTACAGACTCTGCCCTGTCTGTTTTCAGAGACTGTCTTTATACCACTGTGTCTTTAGGAGCTAAACAGCATTTAGCACATAGTGGTGTTGATAAATACTTCTTGAATTAATGAGGTCTATGAGAGCATGCAGATTTCAACCATTCCATGCTCATTGTTCAGGATAAATTCAGTAAAAAGCAGACTAACGTGAGGGAAATCTCATGACATGGCAACATGTGCAATTTCCTAAATATACAGAGGACATAAAACTTCTCTTGTGCTTAGAATGTAGTTTAGAAATATTTGTTCTGCAAATAGTACATTCAAGAATGCTATCCAGTTTCCAAGCTGCCCAACCATTTACAACTTCTAACTCCTATAGGCCCCAACTAGAACTGCTGCTGAAAGAGAATCAGCCTGCTGAAGTCAGGTCACCTCCCTGCTTCTGGATAGAGTCCAGGGCCTCCATTTGATTAAAAGAATCCACACAGACCATACTACTAATGGTCATTTAAAAATTATCTGTGTTCTTTTCCAGTAGTGGCTTAGGACATGGTTCAGAAGACAGATCTTGGAGTCCAAAAGATTTGGTTTTAAATCCATTTTTCCCTACCCATTTTCTTGGCATCCTTACGTTTCAGTTTCTGCATTTGTAATATGCCAAATCTAATATTTATATCATAGGATGTTTGTGAAGATTAAAAGAAACAAAATATGTAAAGTGTCTAAAAGTGTCTGGCACAAAATAAGAATGAAATTGCTAGTTATGTAAAACTAATCCCATGATGTTTAGAATCTAGGAGTAAGCTGTCAATACTAACCTATTTCCTTTGCTTCCCTTTGTATTCCCTGGATGGGAAAAGTTCTCCCTCTCTGTGTGCTATCTTTGTCTCCCTTCCTAGGAGCCTCTCTTGACCCTTGTTACTTTGCTCTTGATCAGAAAGACAGTATGGGATGCACCACTGTCCCTTATTCTGTGGTTAGGGCCAATGTGGAGCACTGGCAGAGGTGGGTACCACATGCATTCTCAGCTCCCTCCCTGCAGGGCTCTGAGATGCGATGGGGGGACTGTTCTCATCTACAGGTCTCAGGGTATCCTCTCAGGGTATCCTCTCTGCCTCTGGGTTGCCATAATTCTCCTTACTCCTTACTCCTGCTCCTTTGGGTGAGAAAGCAATTCATTTCAGTTGCACTTACTTGAGGTACTGTGTTTCCCCTTGTAATCTCCCTACATCCTAGTCACACCCTGGTCTGTAGACCCTTTACAAAGCACCATTTGAATTATTTTAATTTGCATATATTATCTATTTTTGCCAGAATAGGGCTGATGCAAATAGTGTGATCTTGGGGACCAAAGACCACTAAATCAACTATTGGCATACTCTAGATGTACCCATTTGGCCTACTGAAGTTACCAGCAAGCCCAGCTATGGCCCCAGAAGCGCTCTTCCACTGACACTGTCATGTGGGGCTCACTCTGCTGTCTCCAATTTGCTAGTTGAGACAGGTCTTCATGTGAGCAGGCAGTTTCAGCTTCCCTAGTCTGGGCACAGCAGCAGTGCTGTGGGTCTCTGATTCTTGTAGAATGAGATATCAGCTGCTTTCTCAGCTGAAACATTCCTCATCTTAGTGTGTTTTCTGTGGTTGTAACAAAACAGTTCAGGTTGGGTAACTGGAAAGAAATTTAGTTCACAGTTTTGGAAGCTGAAGGTCTAAGATCAGGGGTAAGGGGCATTGACTTGACCTCTGGTGATAGCCTCAGGTTGAATGGCACCATGGCAGGAGTGTGTAAGAGAGAAATCACATATTGAGACAGGAAGCTAGAGTGGACAGGGGTCAGGCTCATTCTCTTATAACAAGTCACTCTTGAGAAAACTTCCCAAGATTCAACAAAAGCTATCTTAATCCCTTCAGAGGACAGCATCCCCAATGACCTTCTACCTCCTAGTTGGTAACATCTCCTAAAAGTTCTATCACCTCCCAACATCACCCCACTGAGGACAAAACCTCCAAAACATGACCCTCAGGGGCACACTCAAACCACATCAAGCCATAGCACTCCCATAGGCTCCACTTCCTTTCTTTGTGCACTTATGCCAGGGCAGGAAGCAAAGGCTTTGTTCTCTTTCTGGCTGCTTGCATGGTCTCCAGGTTTTCAGAACCTGGCAGCAGAGCAAATGGCAGAGTCTGTCATGATGAGATGGTGGTCCGACTTTCATTGATAGACAGCAGAATCTAATAAGGCTAGGTATTTGGTGGTAAGGCTTTCAGACCACTGTTGTTTTTTAAAATAAATTCCAAGCCTACTTAAATGTGGCTCTAATGCTCAGGCTAAAGGCATTGTTCACAGTTTTTTATAGACTAAAATTGCTGGAATTTTTTTAACATTTAAGGATTTGCTGAAAAAGCTTTTAAAAGATTTTCTTTATTACAAGCAAGATGTATTTCTAGCCTCTAAGACAGGGTAAAATAATAAAATATATATTCCCTGGATCGACCCTTCATCTGGTTTCCTTTAACTTTTGGGTTTAAATTTTATACACTTTCCCCTAAACTCCATTAGCCACAGCCACACACAGCTGCTTCCCATTTCCAGACTTACCTACCATGGCACAGTCACGGAAGGAGTGTTACAAGTTACTACATTTAAAAAAAGCTCTGAATTTGATAGGGATGCTACACAGGAAAAGTAAAGAAATAGAGTAGAGAAATGGGAGGATTTGACATGGCTCTTATGGAGAATGTGGGGAAATAAGAATGGGCTCAGTTATGAGTTGCCTCATAAGTGGTGACCCAGTGATATGCAAAGGCTGTTGGTGAAATAAAGCACAACTATATAGAGGAGAGGAACTGCTGCTGGGTTCCTCCCCCTCTCCTGTCCTGCTTATGTCTTTGTCAAAAAGTTGAATAAAGGTCTGAAAAAACAATCTAAAAATATTGCCTGTGACATAAAACTAGGAGATTTAGAAAATATTTGAGTAAGGAAAACATTTTCCAGACATTCTGAACTGATAGTAAAAATGGACTGAAACATGCAAGAAAAGCATATTCAAAATATCAATTGCAGACACACAAACCCATAGCCATATGCACACAAAGATAGTAACTTTTAACAGCAAAGCAAAATCTGGTGGGAATTTCCTCTAACCTCAAAGCAAAGAAAACTATCTTAAAAAATTCCCACCCAAGTTTGACCTCAGGATGTGACTACTTGATAAAAGATAAGAAACTCTTTATCCACCCCTGTCATTGTCTGCTTCCTCACTCTTCTCCTGGACTTAAACAAACTGGAAATTCTTGGAAGTTACAATTAAATCCCTGCAAGGAGTCTAACACCTCATAGTCAAAAGTAAAAACTCCTGCCTCCTCTTTCCATCTTCCTACATCAGGAGCCATAAATTCAAATGACTCCAGGATCAAAGCAGGCAATATGTTGACCAATGAGTGGGTAGGGAAGTTGAGAACTGTAGTGAGCTGAAGATGTTCAACAATTCATGAGTCCTGTGTAATCCAGCAGCTGCTGGTCAGTTCAAGTTTACATCTTTGAATATGAGTGCAATATTATCAGAGAGGCTTTTCTTTTAGTTTATGTTAAATCTCTTCATTATTAAGCATTGGAAATGAATTCAATATTTTTGCTTTGCTTCTTATTGTGGTAAAGTATACACAGCATAAAATTTATCATCTTAACCATTTTGAAATGTGTAGTTCAGTAGTATTAAGAATACTCACACAGTTGTACAACGCATTTCCAGAGCCTTTTCATGTTGCAAAACCTAAACTCTGTGCCCCATTAAACAATGACTCATACTCCTTTCCCCACTAGTCACTGGCAACTACCATTCTACTTTCTCTTTTACTGAGCTTAACTACCCTAGATAATGGAATCATACAGTACTTGTCATTTTTGTGATTAGATTATTTCATTTAGCATAATGACCTCAAAGTTCATCCATGTTGTGGCAGATGGCAGAGTTGTCTTCCTTTTTAAGGCTGAACAATCTTTCATTATATTCATGCATTATATTGTATTTATCCACTCACCTGTCATGGTCACTCAGGATGCTTTCACTTCTTGACTATTGTATTTTATTTTTTTACACACAGCCATCTATAGTTTCTTGTTTGTTTTAATGGGATTGCACACTCCATATTGTTCTGCACTTTGCCTTTTTCACTTTACAACATATCATAGACAACTTTCCAAAGACAGTTCATAAAGATCTGTTTCATTACTTTGAATAGCTACTTATATTTCTTGTTGGTTCTATCATTTATTGAAGAATGCTTAGTTTATTCTCATTATTTTGCTTATTGTAAACTTTAATTTTTTTAAATAAAAAGCTCAAAAAGTTAAAGACCAAAAGAATATAATCTGCCAGGTGCCAGTGGCCCACACCTGTAATCAGCTACTTGGGAGTCTGAGAGCCTCCTGATCTCAGTGTGAGGCCAACTCAGGCAAAAAGTTCACAGATCCCATCTCAATCAATCACTGAGATTGGTTGTGCATTCCTGTCATTCTAGTGATGGTGGGAAGCATAAAATAGGACAATGATAGTCCAGGCTGGCTTGGGCAAAAAGCAAGACCCTATCTCCAAAAAATAACCAGAGCAAAAGGGGCTGGAGGTAAAGGCTTAAGTGGTAGAGCATCTGCCTCACAAATGTGAAGCCAAGAGTTCAAACCCCAGTACTGCCAAAAAAATTATCTAATTAAGAGGGGAATTCCAAGATGGCAGCTAGAGGTGGGAAGCAGAAAGTGACCCTCCTATAGTGAAATCTTGGAGAGACGCTGGAGACACACTTTGCAGACATAATCACGGAGAAAAGGCATAACTTTGACCCCTCCACACCTCCAGCCGGCGCAGAGAATCTCCACTTCACGTTAAACGGAGAAACCAGGAGGCCCCCGGGCCGCCAGTGGCCGGCGCCCATACGGCTTGGGAAGACGCGGACCAGGTGAGCTTCGCGGTACCGCAGTTCCCCCACAGACAAGCCTGGGCCAGAGCAGCATAGCCCCCTGGACAGACTGACCTCCACCCGGGAAAAAAAGAGAAACTAAGTACTAAGCAATAAGAACAGTTAAGACACGCTGGAAAGAGGGTGGGGCGCCCTGAGCGCTGAAGATTGGGGGAAGGGAATCCTTCCCGGGACTGGAAATAAACGAGCCGGGCAGGAGAGGCTCTGCCGGGAGTGGGGTGCGCCCAGCAACCAGGAGCGGGACGCTTGTGAGAGGGGGGAAGACCCACTTCCCACGTGAACTGTAAATAAACACGCAGGCCTGACAACGGGGGGCAGTGTCACCTTTCCCAGGGCTTGGAAAGGGTAAAGCCTGTAGCAGAGGCCGCCACACAGGAGAACTCTGAGCAAACAAAGCCTGTGGGACCAGGTGAGTGCTAAGCTCACCCCAGAGATCTGCATAAATAACGCCGCCAGCTACAGGCGGAGAGCAGCAGGCAGGCAAGCCACAGTTGCAGATACCACTCTCAGAACTGCCTCCAGACGCTTTTTTTTCTTTTTCTCCCTACCTTTGATGAGAGAACAACCGAATTACACCTGCAAGCCAAAAAACTTACTGAAACTGTATTGCATTTGAACTGGGGACACTTGGTGGGGCTTTTTTTTTTTTTCTTCTGTGTGTGTGTGAGTGTAGTTTTGTTCTACTTTATGCATCCCCTTTGATGAGACAACTACAGAACAACATCTGAGGCACCAACTCCAGGACTGGAGATTGAGATGGACATCCAAATTATTAAGACTGAAATTGCATTGCATATAAACTTGGAAGTTTTTTGGTTTTTAGTTTTTTTTCTTAATTTTCTATTTTCCATTTTATTTTAATTCATTTTTATAAATAGATATCACTTTCATATACTTATTTTTTATTTTTTTTATCTTTGATTTTCAATCCTCTCTCTGTCACTCTATTGTCTGTTCAGCTTACTGTCGATTAGTACACTAACACTCCCTGTTTATACCTTTGAAACTCTCTTGTCTGATACCTTGTTCTGCTTTCTCCCTCTAGTCTGTATATTTGTTTTCCCCTTTTCTTTAACTTCTTGCTTTCCATCTCAGCTCACTCTTCCATTCTCAATGTTACCATTGTTATTATTACAAGCTAGAAAATACTTAATTGCACACAGTACAGGGACAGTAACAACACCAAAGACAATGACAGGAAGACAGAAAAAACAGGGAAACCAGTTTCCCCACAGCAAAAAATTAGTACAGGAACCAGAGGGGAATGAAGAGAACAGAAACTCAGAGCCAGACTCCAACAAAATGAAGATAAACTATGCCAAAGGACCCAATGAAGCCTACAAAAATAATTTAAAAGAAGACATACTACAAGTACTCAATGAGAATTTTATAGAGATGATACCGGATAGGGTCAACCAAAATGTACAGGAGACACTCAAGAAATTCCAAGACAATAAAAATAGAGAATTTGAAAAAGCAAAAGAAGAAATAAAGGAAACCATAGAAGCACTGTATAAACACCAAAGTGAAAGAGAGAACACAATGAATAAATGGATAAATGAACTCAGGACAAAAATAGACAACAATAAAGAAGAAAACAGCCAGGATATGGAAAACCTCAGAAAAAAGAACGAAACAGAACTGCAAAACAAAACGGAAGGCCAATCCAGCAGAATAGAACAAACAGAAGACAGAATCTCAGAACTTGAAGATGAAATGGTAATTAAAGGAAAAACTGAAGAACTATTAATTAAACAACTCAAGACCTGTGAAAAGAAAATGCAAGAACTCACTGACTCCATCAAAAGACCAAACTTGAGAATCATGGGCATCGAAGAAGGAGAAGAGGTGCAAGCGAAGGGAATGCGTAATATATTCAACAAAATAATAACGGAAAATTTCCCAAATCTAGAGAAAGATATTCCCATACAAATGCAAGAGGCCTCCAGGACACCAAACAGACCAGATCAAAATAGAACTACTCCACGACATATCATCATTAAAACAACAAGTTCAGAAACTAAGGAAAGAATATTGAAGGCTGCAAGAGAGAAAAAACAAGTAACATACAAAGGTAAACCCATCAAAATCACAGCAGACTTCTCAACAGAAACATTAAAAGCAAGAAGAGCGTGGGGTGAGATCTTCCGGGCACTGAATGAAAATAACTTCAACCCCAGGATACTCTACCCAGCAAAGCTATCATTCAAAATAGATGGAGCAATAAAAGTCTTCCATGATAAGCAGAAACTAAAACAATATGTGACCACAAAGCCACCATTACAAAAGATTCTGCAAGGGATCCTGCACACAGAAAGTGACACCCAACTTAACCATGAAAAGGCAGGCAGCACCAAACCACAGGATAAGAAAAAGCAAGACAGTAGAGAGTAACATCAAGTTAGGTACACACAATCAAACCTTCAAACAACTAAGATAACTAAATGGCAGGAATCACCACATACCTATCAGTACTAACACTTAATGTTAATGGACTTAATTCACCCATCAAAAGACACCGTTTGACAAAATGGATTAAAAAAGAAGATCCAACAATTTGTTGCTTACAGGAGACTCATCTCACCGACAGAAATAAGCATATGCTTAGGATGAAAGGCTGGAAGAAGATTTACCAAGCCAATGGCCCCCGAAAACAAGCAGGAGTAGCAATACTTATCTCTGACAAAGTAGACTTCAAACCTACATTGATCAAACGAGATAAAGAAGGACATTCCATACTAATAAAAGGGGAAATAGACCAAAAGGAAATAATAATCATCAATCTGTACGCACCCAATGTCAACGCACCCAATTTCATCAAACATACCCTGAAAGACCTAAAAGCATATATAAACGCCAACACAGTGGTTGTGGGAGACTTTAACACTCCATTATCATCAATAGATAGGTCATCCAAACAAAAACTCAATAAAGAAATCCAAGATCTAAAATATGCAATAGATCAAGTGGACCTAATAGATGTCTACAGAACATTTCATCCAACCTCTACACAATATACATTCTCCTCAGCAGCCCATGGAACCTTCTCCAAAATAGATCATATCCTAGGGCACAAAGCAAGCCTCAGCAAATATAAGAAAATAGAAATAATACCATGCATACTATCTGACCACAATGCAGTAAAAGTAGAACTCAACAACAAAAGTAAAGACAAAAATCATGCAAACAGCTGGAAACTAAATAACTCATTACTTAATGAAGAATGGATCATCGATGCAATAAAAGAGGAAATTAAAAAGTTCCTAGAAGTCAATGAAAATGAAAACACAACCTACCGGAACCTATGGGACACAGCTAAGGCAGTCCTGAGAGGAAAGTTTATAGCCATGAGTGCATATATTAAAAAGATTGAAAGATCCCAAATCAATGACCTAATGATACATCTCAAACTCCTAGAAAAACAAGAACTAGCAAATCCCAAAACAAAGAGAAGGAGAGAAATAATAAAAATAAGAGCTGAAATCAACGAAATAGAAACCAAAAAAACCATACAAAGAATTAATGAAACAAAAAGTTGGTTCTTTGAAAAAATAAACAAGATTGATAGACCCCTGGCAAACCTGACTAAAATGAGGAGAGAAAAAACCCAAATTAGTAGAATTAGGAATGCAAAAGGGGAGATAACAACAAACACCATGGAAGTCCAGGAAATCATCAGAGACTACTTTGAGAACCTATATTCAAATAAATTTGAAAATCTAAAAGAAATGGACAGATTTCTAGATACATATGATCATCCAAAACTGAACCAAGAGGAAATTAATCACCTGAATAGACCTATAACACAAAATGAAATTGAAGCAGCAATCAAGAGTCTCCCCAAAAAGAAAAGTCCAGGACCTGATGGATTCTCTGCTGAATTCTATCAGACCTTTAAAGAAGAATTGACACCAACCCTCCTTAAACTGTTCCATGAAATAGAAAGGGAAGGAAAACTGCCAAACACATTTTATGAAGCCAGTATTACACTTATCCCAAAACCAGGCAAAGACACCTCCAAAAAGGAGAACTATAGGCCAATCTCCTTAATGAACATTGATGCAAAAATCCTCAACAAAATAATGGCAAATCGAATTCAGCAACACATCAAAAAGATTATTCACCACGAACAGGTAGGCTTCATCCCAGGGATGCAGGGGTTGTTCAACATACGAAAATCAATAAACGTAATAAACCACATTCACAGAAGCAAAGACAAAAACCACTTGATCATCTCAATAGATGCAGAAAAAGCCTTTGATAAGATCCAACATCATTTCATGATAAAAGCTCTAAGAAAACTAGGAATAGAAGGAAAGTTCCTCAACATTATAAAAGCTATATATGACAAACCTACAGCCAGCATTATACTTAACGGAGAAAAATTAAAACCATTCCCTCTAAAATCAGGAACCAGACAAGGATGTCCACTATCTCCACTCCTATTCAACATAGTACTGGAATTCCTAGCCAGAGCAATTAGGCAAGAAGAAGGAATAAAAGGAATACAAATAGGTAAAGAAACTGTCAAAATATCCCTATTTGCAGACGACATGATCCTATACCTTAAAGACCCAAAAAACTCTACTCAGAAGCTTCTAGACATCATCAATAGCTATAGCAAGGTAGCAGGATATAAAATCAACATAGAAAAATCATTAGCATTTCTATACACTAACAATGAGCAAATGGAAAAAGAATGTATGAAAACAATTCCATTTACAATAGCCTCAAAAAAAATCAAATACCTAGGTGTAAACCTAACAAAAGATGTGAAAGACCTCTACAAGGAAAACTATACACTTCTGAAGAAAGAGATTGAGGAAGACTATAGAAAGTGGAGAGATCTCCCATGCTCATGGATTGGTAGAATCAACATAGTAAAAATGTCGATACTCCCCAAATTAATCTACATGTTTAATGCAATTCCCATCAAAATTCCAATGACATTCATTAAAGAGATTGAAAAATCTACTGTGAAATTTATATGGAAACACAAGAGGCCACGAATTGCCAAGGCAATACTCAGTCAAAAGAACAATGCAGGAGGTATCACAATACCTGACTTCAAACTATATTACAAAGCAATAACAATAAAAACAGCATGGTACTGGCACAAAAACAGACGTGATGACCAGTGGAACAGAATAGAGGATCCAGATATGAAGCCACACAACTATGAGCAACTTATCTTTGACAAAGGAGCTAAAAATATACAATGGAGAAATAGCAGCCTCTTCAACAAAAACTGCTGGGAAAACTGGTTAGCAGTCTGCAAAAAACTGAAACTAGATCCATGTATATCACCCTATACCAAGATTAACTCAAAATGGATCAAGGATCTTAATATCAGACCCCATACTCTTAAGTTGATACAAGAAAGAGTAGGAAATACTCTGGAGTTAGTAGGTATAGGTAAGAACTTTCTCAATGAAACCCCAGCAGCACAGCAACTAAGAGATAGCATAGATAAATGGGACCTCATAAAACTAAAAAGCTTCTGTTCATCAAAAGAAATGGTCTCTAAACTGAAGAGAACACCCACAGAGTGGGAGAAAATATTTGCCAATTATACATCAGACAAAGGACTGATAACCAGAATATACAGGGAACTTAAAAAACTAAATTCTCCCAAAACTAATGAACCAATAAAGAAATGGGCATGTGAACTAAACAGAACTTTCTCAAAAGAAGAAATTCAAATGGCCAGAAAACACATGAAAAAATGCTCACCATCTCTAGCAATAAAGGAAATGCAAATTAAAACCACACTAAGATTCCACCTCACCCCTGTTAGAATAGCCATCATCAGCAACACCACCAACAACAGGTGTTGGCGAGGATGCGGGGAAAAAGGAACCCTCTTACACTGTTGGTGGGAATGTAGACTAGTACAACCACTCTGGAAAAAAATTTGGAGGCTACTTAAAAAGCTGGACATCGATCTACCATTTGATCCAGCAATACCACTCTTGGGGATATACCCAAAAGACTGTTACTCCAGAGGCACCTGCACATCCATGTTTATTGCGGCACTATTCACAATAGCCAAGTTATGGAAACAGCCAAGATGCCCCAGCACTGACGAATGGATTAAGAAAATGTGGTATCTATACACAATGGAATTTTATGCAGCCATGAAGAAGAACGAAATGTTATCATTCGCTGGTAAATGGATGGAATTGGAGAACATCATTCTGAGTGAGGTTAGCCTGGCTCAAAAGACCAAAAATCGTATGTTCTCCCTCATATGTGGACATTAGATCAAGGGCAAACACAACAAGGGGATTGGACTATGAGCACATGATAAAAGCGAGAGCACACAAGGGAGGGGTGAGGATAGGTAAGACACCTAAAAAACTAGCTAGCATTTGTTGCCCTTAATGCAGAGAAACTAAAGCAGATACCTTAAAGCAACTGAGGCCAATAGGAAAAGGGGACCAGGAACTAGAGAAAAGGTTAGATCAAAAAGAATGAACCTAGAAGGTAACACCCACGCACAGGAAATCAATGTGAGTCAATGCCCTGTATAGCTATCCTTATCTCAACCAGCAAAACCCCTTGTTCCTTCCTATTATTGCTTATACTCTCTCTACAACAAAATTAGAGATAAGGGCAAAATAGTTTCTGCGGGGTATTGAGGGGGGAAGCGGGAGGGGGTGGAGTGGGTGGTAAGGGAGGGAGTGGGGGCAGAGGGGAGAAATGAACCAAGCCTTGTATGCACATATGAATAATAAAAGAAAAATGAAAAAAAAATTATCTAATTAATAAGTGAGCAAATCAACAGTTCTCAAAAGAAGTATAAATAACTTGCAAATGCATAAAGAAATGTTCAACATCATTAGCCATGAGAAAATGCAAATCAAAATGACACTGAGAATACATCCCACCTCAGTTAGAATGGCTGTCATCAAGAAAAACATCAACAACAAATGTTGTCTTTCACTCTCTACAAATATCAATTCAAAGCAGATCAAAAAACCTAAATGTCAGCACTGAAACTTTGAAACTACTGCAGGAAAGAATAGAGAATACACTGGAACATATAGGCATAGGCAATAACTTCCTCAACAGAACTTCAATAGCTTAGCAATTAGAGAAAGGATTGACAAATGGGACTACATGAAACTAAAAGACTTCTGAGCAACAAAAGAAATGGTCACTAGCTTGAAGAGACAGCCCAAAGAATGGGAGAAAATTTTTACCAGCTATTATCTGACAAGGGATTAAAAACCAGAATTTAGAGGGAGTTCAAAAATAAACTCCCAAAGAATCAATCACTCAGTGAAAAAATGGGCAAATGAACTGAATAGAAAATTTTCAAAGAAAGAAGTACAAATGGCCAAAAACACATGAAGAAGTGCTCAACATACCTGACCATAAAGAAAATGTAAATCAAAACCACATTAAGATTCCACCTCACTCCTGTTAGAATGGCTACTATCTAGAACACAAATAACAAGAAATGTTGATAAGGATGTGGGAGACACTGATGGTGGGAATGTAAATTCATATAACTACTATGGAAAGCAGTATGGATGCTCCCCAAAAAACTAAAAATAGATTTACCATATGATCCAGCAATACCATTCTTGGGCATATATCCAAAGGAATGTAAGTTAGGATACAATAAAGACATTTGCACACCCATGACTACTGCAGCTCTATTCACAATAGCCACACTATAGAAACAACTTAGATGCCTTACAACTGATGAAAGCATTAAGAAAATGTGATACACAAGCACACATGTGCACAGTAAGATATTATTCAGTAATAAAGAAGAACAAAATTTTGTCATTTGTAGGTAAATGGATGAAACTGGAGAACATCATAAGTGAAGTAAGCCAGGCTTAGAAAAACAAAGGTCACACATTTTCTTTCATATATGGAAGAAAGATTCAAATACAAATACAAGCAGTATTTGTTTCCAATAGTGAGACTGTTAGAGGAAACTATGGTAGGAGGGAAAAATGATAGAAAGTGTATAATACTGAAATATGTCACATCTGTGTAGGAACAAGACACACCAAAATGCACTGAAAACTGTTGAAAATTATAGGGTACAGAGAGAAGTGTAAGGAAGAGTAATAGAGGGGTGTAAATTACAATATATTTACAGGTAAAATACCAAGACAAAACCCCACTGAACAATGAACAGACTCATAAACAATGAGGGACAGAAATGTAGAAGAGGTCATATAAGGGGGGGGTGCTAGTAGGAAGCAATGGTAAAGGAGGGTGATGTATTTTCTACATATGTATAAATATGGAAGACTGAAACTTGTTAAAGTTATTTACAGAAGGGAGAGGAGGAAGAGGGAGAATAATAGAGGCGATACATTGTATGCATACATGAAAACATCACAATGAAACTCCCTATACAACTATTACATACTAACAAAAACATTAAAACACAGCAGCAACAAATGCTGGGGAGCATGTGGGGGAAAAGGAACCCTAATACACTGTTGATGGGAATGTAAGCGAGAGCAACCAATGGAAATCAGTACAGAGAGTCCTCCAAAAATTAAAACTAGATCTACCTTATGACCCTACCATACCACTCTTGGGCATAGTTTGAAGGAATGTAAATCAATATTAAAGAGAGATATCTGCAAATCCATGCTTATTGCAGTCTGTTCAAAATAGCTAAACTATGGAATCAGTCAAGGTGCCCAACAACTGAATGGATAAAGAAAATGTGGTACCTATATGCAATGAAACATTATTCAGCCATAAGGAAGAATGAAATTACACCATTTTTCAGGAAAATGAATGGAAATGAAGATTATCATGTTAAGCAAAATAAACCAAGCTTATCTTGTGTTTTCACTCAAAGTGAAATATACACCTAAAAAAGCCATATGATGTGATTGTAAAAGAGGGACTGTATGGGGAGGGAGGTAGTTAGTGGGTAAAATGAGGGGGAAAAGAGAGGGTGATGGGGGTAAATATTACAGAAGTACATTATTTATGTATGAAAATAGTACAATGAAACTCATAAAAACTACCATAAAGGAGGGGAGAGGAGAGAAGAGAGTTAATAAAGAGTAAAATAGATGGGGTACATTTATTAAAGTACATCATATGCATGTTATAAATATCACGATAAAATCCCTTGTACAATTAATTTTTGCTCATAAAAAATGATGTATGCACATATGAATAAATATGAAAAATTTAAAGAAGTTAAAAAGGACAAAATTCTATTGCTATAGTAGAGCTACTTTTGAACAAATAAATCATTTACATTTGAAAACTCTACAAGGAAATGAATCAAAATGTAAAGATTGCTTACAAAACTACACAAGGCTACACACGAACACTGAAAAATGAAGCTCCATAATCTGACCAAGTGCAAAGCAGACAATGTAACAATTATTTCTAATGTGACGTGATTATCTACACTGTCACCAGTCAAAAATAAGCATGCTTTGTCTATTTTGAATCATGCTGCTGTAAACATGGGTATACATGTTGGAGTCTTTGCTTTCATTCTTTTGAGCATTTGCTCAGAAGTAGAACTACTGGGTCAATTGTTCTTTGAACAATTTATATTAATTTTTGGATATATTATTTTTGCATGTGGACCCTAGTTTTCTTAGCAGCATTTGAAAAAAAAGACCATCCTTTCCCTCACGGAAGCTACTGCAATCTTATTGAAAATCATTTGGCTATATATGTGAGGGTTTATTTTTAACCTCTGTTACCTTACATTGGCCTTTGTATCCATGCCACACTGGGTGGGTTATTGTAGTCCTTTGGTTGGATGTGCTCTGTACCCTGAGGGTTCATATGTTGGAAGTTCGGTTCCATGTGGTGGCGTTGGGAGGTAGTGGGACCTTTAAGACAGGGAGTATAAAGCTGGCATCAGTGGTTCAGGCTTGCAGTCTTAGCTACTCAGGAGGCAGAGGTTTGGAGAATCATGGTTTGAAGCCAGCCCAGGGAAATAGTCTGAGATAGAGTTGAGACTCTATCTAAAAAAAAACCCATCACAAAGAAGGGCTGGTGGAGTGGCTGAAAGTGTAGTCCCTGAGTTCAAGTCCTAGTACTGGAAAAAAAAAGAGAGAGAGAAGGTGTCTAATAGCAAGTTTTTAGGTTGTCCTGGAAGAGATTAGCATAGCTCTCCTGAGAGTCTGGGTGGGCTCATGTGCAATTGAGTTGTTACAGAATAAATCCAACCCCTGAGTCAGTTTCTGGCTTCTGGTCTGGCATTATGGTCTTTTCTCCTACATGTGCTCCTGACATTTGATCTCATCCACTGTGTGTTGTTTAGAGCCCATGTCATCATGCCCAGAATTGTGAGGCAAATAAACCTTTTTTTTAATAAAGTCACCAAATTTCAGATATTTCGCTACAGTAATAAAGATGAGCAAATGTAGTTTTGTGGAAAGTTTTGATGTTATGAAATGTGAGGGCTTCAACTTTGTTTCTTTTCAAGATTGTTTTGGTTATTTGTCCCTTGAAATTATATATGAATTTTATGATGGATTTTTAAATATCTGCCAAAAAATAATCTTTGGGATTTGATAGAGATAGGATTGAATCTGTAGAGACAAATGTATCATCTCATCTGCACTACTCAGGATTGAACCCACAGAGTTGAACATGCTGAGCAAATGCTCTGCCATTTGAACCATGCCCCCAGCCCTTTTGTTTGTAGTTTACTTTTGAGGTATGGTCCTACTAATTTTGGCAAAATTAGCCTTAAACTCATGATCTCCTTGTCTCTGTCTCCTAAGTAGCCAGAATTATAGGTGTGTGCCACCATGCCCACTCCAAATTTTCTGTCTCTTAAGTAAACTGAAAACAAATCAAAATCTATCTACATATCCTGTCTGTTGGCATAAAAATAACCCTAAATATGGATGTCAGAAAATGGAGAATAAGTAGTCCAATAACTAATTTTTTATTGTGCTGCATGGGGGTAAATTGTGGCCTTTACAATAGTTCTTATAATAAGTCAAAAATATCATACATGAATTCACCCCTCCATAATTCTTCCTTGTCCCCCCCATTTCTGGAATAATTTTAATAGTGTCATTTTCCATTTACATATGTGTGTACACAGAATTTATACCATATTCATCCTCCCACACCCTATCCTTCCCTTCCCCTCTCAATGGAAACAACTCCCCCAGACAGGACTTGTTCTACCATCCTGGTCTCAGATTTTATAAAAGAAAAAAAAATGACATTTTTGTTTGTTTAAGATAGCTGTACAGGGAGTATCCTTGTGATATTTCCATGTTTATACGTATTATAACCCCAATTGGTTCCACTCTTCTAGTTTTCTTCTTTCTGCCTTAGTCCCTTTCTTATGGTGATTTCAATAGGTTTAAAAATTCTATACCTATTCTTGTATAGACAGCACATCAACCATATTCACCTTCTTAACTTCCTTCTTTTACTTTTACTTTCCCCCTCTCCTGTTTTTCATAATATCAATGTATTTGTATTAGGCCTATATTCCACATATGAGAGAAAACATGGCTTTTGGCTTTCTGAATCTGTTTAACTTCACTTAATGATGTTCTCCAGTTCCATCCATTTACTTGCAAATGACAAAATTTTATTCTTCTCTGTGGCTGAGTATAATCCCATTGTGTATAAATACTACATTTTCCATTTTCTTGATCCATTTATCAGTAGTGGGACATCTTGGTTATTTCCATAGCTTAGTTGTTGTGAATATTGCTGTAATAAACATGGGTGTGCAGGTGCCTTTGTTGTAACCTGACTTACATTCCTTTGGGTATATCCCTAGGAGTGGAATTGCTGGCTTATATAGCAGTTCTATTTTTAGTTTTTTGAGTTTCAGTAGTGCTTGTACAAGTTTACATTCTTACCAGCAGTGTATTAGTGTTCCTTTTCCTCACATCTTTGCCCACACTTGGTATTGTTTGTGTTCTTGATGGTAGCCATTCTAACAGGAGTGAGATGGGTTCTTAATGTGGTTTTGATTTACATTTTTTTTATGGCCAGGGATGTTGAACATTTCTTCGTGTATTTTTTAGCCATTTGTACTTCTTCCTTTGAAAAAGCTCTGTTCAGTTCATTTGCCCATTTCTTCATTGGGTCGTTGAGTTTTTGGGAATTTAGTTTTTTTGAGCTCTTTGTATGTTCTGGTTATTAATCTCTTGTCAGATGTATAGCTGGTCAAGATTTTCTACCATTCAGTGGGCAGCCTTTTCAATTTAGTGACCATTTCTTTTGTTGTGCAGAAGCTTTTCAATTTTATGTAATCCCATTTGTCAATACTTTCCCTTAGTTGCTGAGCTATTAAAATCTATTTAGAAATTCATTGTCTATGTCTATTAATTCCAGTGTATTCCATGCTCTTTCCTGCACTAGCTTCAAAGGTCCCAGTCTTACATTAAGGTCCTTAATTCACTTTGAGTTGATATTTGTACAGGGTGAAAGACATGTATCTAGTTTCAGTTCTCTACATGCTGATATCTGGTTTTCTCAGCAACATTTGTTGAAGAGGCTATCTTTTCTCCATTGTTTGTTTTGGTGCCTTTGTCAAATATCAGGTAGGCGCATGGATTCATATCTGGGTCTTCTATTCTGTTCCATTGGTCTTCATATCTCTTTTTGTGTTTAGTTCAATAGTTAACTTCTTAAAGGAATAAAAGTAATTAAAACATAATTGATGACATAAAAGAGGGAAGGTTTCCTCATTTTAGAAAAACCAAATCTACATTTAAAGAATCACAAATATCTTGAAAAACTCCAACTATTACTAACAGATACTCTATGGGAAAAATATTTATAGGCACACTTTTAAAGGAAAATCCACAATTTTATTAGTATCTAGCTAGAAAATACCAGTAGGTTTCCACAAAGAAGTAAGGCTTAGGTTCCATGATTCTCTTTTACGTTAACAAAATCCAGAGTACAACAGAACAATATCTATGGAGGATTGAAGGCGAAGCACCTTTTAGCCAAGAATTTCAAGCCAAACCAAGTCTCATTAACAGGAAACATAACAGAAAGACATTTTCAGATATTAAATATTCCAAAAAACTTTTCTGTCTGTTTATGTACATCTATATAAACCTGATCTGATTTGGGTCCAGCCAGCTGGATCACACCATACAGGAACTACAGCCACAGGGGACATTGAAAAAATTAGACTCAGGGCCCTATAGGTATCTCATGAAAATTTTCAGGAAAATGGTGATGAGATGCTTTCCACAATGCTTGGCTGAAAAACTTGGGTTAATGTTTATGAGAGTTCAGACTAAACCAAAGAGTGATATATAGCAGATAACAGATTTGAATTTATCTAGACTCAAGACTATTCCTTACCTCAAAGTGTCTCAGTAAAAAATATACTTAAAAAGTAGTGCTTATATGAGTACCTCTCATACAAATGCTAAATGAGGTTGAATGTTAATTGAATTGAAAAAAATAAGCATTTGTTGTATAACCAAATGTCCACAATAGGAAATTGTTTGAGCATAGAATATAAGAGAATTGGCTTGTCAGCTCTTCATGGAAAATAACCTGAGGCTGGTTGCAGCTCATTTTCAGTAAAAAAAAAAAAGAATTGAAGGGACTGCTTAGGAGTGGATATGATCCCAAATAGCAACATAGAAATAAAGATCTAAAAACAGAGAGGGAATGATCAGATTTTTACTCTGACCTGGGAAAGTCACATCTGAATTAAGGACTGTGGAGCAAAGGATAGAGTGAGACTAACAGCAAGACCACATGCCTCCTGAAGAGGTCTTGGGGCCAGGAAGGTCTGAAAATCTGTTACTGGCCATGTGTTCTGGTGAAGGGGACTGAACAGTAATCTCTACTTTGAAGGTTAGAAAGATGTAGGGATTGGTCAGCAGATGGATCATTACATGAGCTAGAGGTATTAGTTTCAAACTGAAGGCTAGGCAATGCAGGAAGAGCTCTCAAAGAGAAAAGGCTCATTTCTAAATGTTCACATCAATGTACATTTTCAAAGACTTGCATGTTCTTCCGAGGAGCAAAGGTACCTTTCTCTCAGGGAACTGAATGTGTTCAGCTCCTTTGGGTGTGTTTGCCAAACCCTTCACACTTGTCTGGGGGTTCAAGCCTAGTCTAGGCCCATGGAAATGCTGGCAGGAATCTGATGTGGAAAATCTACTCATGCCTCCAGTGCTGTCAAAACTTCTTAGACATTTTTTGCCTAGTGAATGAAAGAACAAAATTTGGTTTTGACATAGGCCTTAAACTGTAGCACTTCCAAGTGACCAAATTCCTGATTCAATAGTGTGTTAATTAAACATTCCCTGGGTCATCATAGGCTATTCCAATGGAAGGTTGGCCTATGTCTGCTGGGCAGTCAGCAAATTCAGGTTATTTCAATAGACTACGATTTTTCCCTAAAAGCTTAGGCCAAGTAAAGGTTCTTCCCATCCAGCTTCTTAGGACAAATATAGTTGATTGCTTGCAATCTGATTTTGGGATTATTCATGCTCTTATCCTCTCCTATGCATGATCAACATTGGGGCTATTCATGAGAAAGGTATGAACTTGATTTGTGTTGGGTATAAGCCATATGTATGCTGAAGAGGCTTTTAGTACATTTTGTCTGAGAAGAGATACTTGGTCAGGGCACACTGAGATAATATTTCTTATGATCCTATGAGGTACACAAACTAGGTCAGTTATCAGTATATTCTCAAAAGAAGCAATTGGGGCAAAGAGACAGTAGGTTAAGACTGCAGCTACAGTGTAGTATGAACCCAGCTTTGCTCTAGAAGATCTATGCTACAAAGGAAAACCAATGGTTTTATTTGCTAAGGCTCCCAGTTCCAAGCCAAACCTCTCCCCAGGAACTACTTCTTTCATTACCCTTTCACTTCCTCCCTCATGCCTCCTTCCCCAATACCTTTACCCTGATCCAGGGAACCCTTGTAGGGACAACTCAGGAGCAGGGCCATGAGAAGGGGATGTAATCATTTTGATTTTATTACTTCTCTCCAAGCTTATAACTTAGTGCTGCTCTCCATTCATCAAGGTGATGATAGCCCTTCTGAATTAAACATGATTTTCTTTCTTAAGAAAAAAAAGCTCAAAGGAAACATCAGAGTTAATTAGAGAAAGTGATATTGTAGCTGCTGACAGAAAGAAGCCCATCAAAGGCAACGTTAAGGGGGATCCCAAATCATCAAAGCAGAACCATTCTGGTACAAATTCCTTTCTATTTCAGCTTTGTAGGGCAGGGGGGTGTTCAGGGATCTTAGTTAGGCTGCATTTCTACCTGGGAAGTTCAGGTAGGAGGCTCAGATACAAACACTGGCTTTACCAGTGGTGGCTAGAGAAGACTAGATAGCCCCAGAGGGAAAGAATTTGAAGTGAAGATGTCCCTTCCCTGTGATTTTGAAGTCTAAAATACTTTGAGAAATCTCTCATTGTATGGTGTCTTTGTCCAAATGTCCCACAGATTGTTCTCTGAAGTGAGCAGAAGTTCTTCCTTTCTTGGGCTTCCAATTTAAACTCACTGATGTGCTATATGCAAGGTTCTGTGCTAGGTACCTGCTGACTTTGTTTGCCTCAGACTCCTGACAGGGCCTTTTTGTGAAAACAAAAATGATTGAAAAGATTGAAATCCAAAGTGTGGGTGTGTGTTTTAAATTGGTGATTAATTTGATTCCACAAGATATAAGCAACATTCTACTTCTGCTTCAGAGCTCCTGCTTCAAACTCCAGTTTGCCTCAAGCCTTTCCTTATGTTTTCAGGTGAGCTTCTATCTCCAGTTTCCAAATCCTCCCTCATCCCCTCAGCTGCTGAAACTCTTACAAAAACAGTGTCTATTCTTCCCTTCCACTGTAGTACTTGAACATGGAGTGCTTGTACGCTTTTAATGTGAACTCTGACAGGGCTCCCACTATGGTGGCTCATGGTGTCCACTTACCAGAGCTACTGGATGTTTAACACCCATCTCCTTTTGACTTCCCACCAGCAGCCGCACTATAACTACATATTCCCTGAGCAATCTCTTGGCTTCATTCACCACCCAGTATATCCCTGCTTTTCCTGCTATTCAAAATGCTCTTAAATAGCCTTCTAGCAAACAATTTGTATCCTATTTTCTTTGACTTCCTTATTTTTTCAGATTCTTTGTTTGAATCATTTAAAAAATGAGGTCCATTACAACTGTTTTACATGTTTTTTTAATGTCTTTTTTTTTTTGGCAGTCCTAGGGTTTGAACTCAGAGCCTCATACTTGTTAAGCAGCTGCTGTTACTGCTTGAGCCTCTCTGCCAGCTCTTTAAATGTCTTCTAATCAACAGGTTGGAAGATTTTTCTACACAGGATTAATAGCCACTACTTTAGTCTTTGGGAGCACATCCAACCTCTGTCACAGCTACTTAGCTCTGCATTTTACCACAAAATAGCCAGCTATGATACATAAATGAATGAACATTTCTGTGTACTTTAAAAAAAACCAGAGTGGTGGCTAGATTTGGTGGATTGGCCATCGTTTGCCAATCCTTGTTTTAATCTATAGTTTTCCCTTTCTCCTGTTTTCCCAATACAGATTATTTGTTGAAACCATATCTTCCTTCCATAGCATTTCCCCAAGTGTGAATTTTGCTGAGTGTAGTTTCCTCTATATTTTCTGTAGATTTGTAGTAGATCTAGAAATATTGTCAGACTCAGTTTTGATTTTGTTGACAAGACTAATTCAAAGCTGGTGATGTGCAGTTTTTCAAGCACCACCTAATAAGAAGCTGACCCTCTTTTCACTAGTTAACAGCTAGCTATTGATAACCACTGCCAGATCAGTTGTTTTGTTAGAGCTTTGCAAAAGTGATGCTTTTATACTAGCGTTGTTCTTTCTTCAATTTCTAGTGGAAACATTTTCATAAAGAGAAATTTTTCCTTTATCTACTATTTTCTTATCCAGAGACATATTTTGTATAAGAAAGGCAGGTTAAGTATTTGATTATTTTCTTTCACTCATTAGTTTTTAAAATAATGGGTTAGTTACCCAATGTTCTCCAAAGTCAACTAATGAGGGAATTGTCTTTCTTAGTATAAATCTAGAATCATGGATTTAAGAATACTTGAAGTATTTCAATACATTGAGTTACTGATGCTGCTTTTGGCCCATAGGAATATCTTCAGGTTATTTCCTCCATTTATTTATTTTTTTTGATGCTACTAGGGGTTGAACTCAAGGCCTTGAGCTTTCTAGGCAGGTGCTCAACCAATTGAGCCACCTCACCAGCCCTTTTTGCATTGGTTGTTTTTGAGATAGAGTCTTGCTTTATGCCGGCGTAAGTCTGAACCATGATACTCCTATTTCTGCTTCCCCGTGTAGCTATGATGACAGATGTGTACCTGTGCATCCAGCTATTGGTTGAGATGGAGTCTCACAAACTTTTCTCCCAGGCTGACCTTGAACTGTGAGCCTTCTACTTTCTGCCTCCTGAGTAGTAAAGATTACACACTGAAGCCAACATCAGCCTCCTCCATCCTTTTGGCAATCCCTAAGTGTAGTTTAAAATAGTATTTGCATTTAGGTGTGAAGAAATGTTCAGTTCATCTTAGATATTTCTTACTGTAGGCTTGGAATTAAGGAGTTCTGTTCTCTTTAGTGGGAAATTTATTTAGAAAACACAATGTAGGCAGGCAGTGAGGGTGCTGGTTATGATAGGGTTGTTCTTTATTTCTTGTGTTTTTTTGTTTGTTTGTGTTTTAGTAAATCATCAGGAGTTCTTGTTGATACAGTACTTGCATTTAAATAGAAGACTAGATAGTTTATTCAACCACTCTCCTATTAATACATATTTGGGCAATTTCCTCTCTTTCATTGAGCAGATATTTCTGCAATTGTCTCACTATATTTTTGCCAATGTACCCAGTAGACAGATTTCTAGAAGCTGGATTGCCAATTGAAAGGATAAAATCACTTGCAGTTTTTCTAGAAATTGGCAAATTGCCATCCACCTTCATATTTCACCAACAGTTTCTCAGAGTATCTATTTCCTCATAGACTTTTAAAGAGTATGTTGTTAAGCATTTTGGAGTTCTGCCAGTCTGATTGATAGATGGTATCTGTATATTTTATTTTCATATCTCATTATGTGTGAGGCCGAACATGTTTTCATAAGTTTAAGTTTCCTTTCCTTTCTCTGAACTGTTTCCTAGTGTCTCTTGCTCATTTTTTTTCTATGAGATGTTTTTCTCCTCTGTTAAAAAATTTCCATATACTAAGAATGCTAACCCTTTGCTATGTGAGTTGCAAAACTTCTTAAATTTTTTATCTTTTAGAATTCCTTATGGCTATTTCTGTCCTATAGTTTGTTTTCATTTTAATGATGTCAAATGCATGGATTTTTTTTCTCTTATTGCATTTGAGTTTTGTGTCTTGGTTATGGAAATTTTCCCTATCCCTAGGTTATAGAAGAATTCATCCATGTTTTCTCTAGTACTTCTAAGATTTCATTTAATTTTTTAACATTTAAATTCCTAACCCACTTGGAATATACTTTTAGGTACAATATGAAGAGTAGATCCAGTCTTAATTATGTGGTTACCTAGTAATTTACTCCCTCCTGATGTAAGATACTTCCTTTATTCCACACTAAATTTCCATATAAAATTAAATCTTTGTCTCGGCTTTTTATTTTCCATTGGGGTATATGTTTGTGCATTATTACTAGACTATCAATCTATAAAAGTTTTATAATTGACTTTAATATCCGAAAGGGTAGCTAGCACCCACTTGCCTCCACACTTCTTCTTTTTTTGCTATTTTCCTGGTTAGTCTTGTTCACTTGTTCTTCCAAATATGTTTGTCATAATTAATTTGTATAGTTTCAAAAAATAATCTGAATTTGTTGCCAATCCATTGAATTTGCAACTAAATTTGGGGCAGATCTCTATGATATTGATTCCTCCTATCTAAGACATAGTCTACCTTTCCCATTGTTCACAAATGAGTACTTTTGAGTACGTAATGGGAGGAGGAGTTGGGTCATTAGGTCTCTGGTAGTAGGCCTGGGCCTCCTTTGAATGCAAAATATAAAAACATACAAATTCGACCATTCCATATGATTGCTCTGCAAACTTATGTGAATTATACCAGGTATTCATTGACTGTTGTACCCAGGGCTCTTATGTCCTGTGGTTCAGGACAATATCACTGAAATCTTCAGCCTGCAGTCAGAAGATGTCCCATAGTATGTTTTGTTCCCTCATCTTTTGTGTGCAGCAGGTGTGAGCCCATGAATCATGAGAAATACTTGCAGAGTTGGGTGACTCCTGGAGAGTAGTAGTTGGTGAGACTCTACTTGCAGCTGTCCATTATGTTTAAGAAAACTAAAATCAGAAAGGCTGAGCTTGCAAAAACTGTCTCAGAATGACAGGCATCAGTCACTCCAAAATTTTATGTAATCCTCTAAAACTGACAGTGGCACAAAAAAAAAAAAAAAGAAAAGAAAAGAAATACAGCAAACAGAGAGACTCCTTTGCTGTGAATCAGAACACCAAAAGCTCCCAGCCTCTCCCTTGTTCCCTGCAGTGAGATTGAAACTTTAAATGGAACCTTAATAACGGAACAATCTCCAGGTTTATCGATTTTCTTCAATAAGTTCTTTAACTTCTCAAGCATGTTTTTGTTTTCCAACATAAAGCAGAGTCTATTTCCAAGTGCTTGATGCTATTTGAAGTGGTGAAATAAATAGAGGTTAGTTGGAAACTAATTCAATCAGCTGAAGTTACAACGGAAAAACAACATAAGGACCCATTAGGGAATATTATTTATTTCAAGTTACAAAGCCTAATAACTAGCTTTCAAAAATACGTAAAACAAAATTGACTTAATGTAAGAAAAACAACTATTCTGGCCAGGGGAAACTTAAATCAAGACACAATATCAAGATCACTGGGCTGGGGATGAAGTAGGGGGTATTGGAATCCAGAAATAGATGTGAGAATCTTAGGTATTTACTATTGATGTGTCCAATATTTGTTTATAATATTCCTAGTGCCATGTTAATAAGAAGCATAACCATATTCATTTTCTATGTAGGAGTTAGTGAATGATAGATTTATACCGTCTACAGCAACATTTTTACTAAATATATTGACAGGTCTTTATAGCTCCTTGGTGTAGTAAAATCAAGCAAAGTCATGATGCTAAAGTATCAAGTATGAATCATACGGAGATTCTGAGAGATTATGTTCCAAAATTAGTGGTCCAATTAAGCCTATACTCTAAATGAGTCTAAGTAATACAAAGAGGGAAAAGAGATACTTGTTTGTCTGAGAATGCTAGTTGTTAAAGTCTTCTGAATTGGAAAACCAGAAGATATACATGTTAATAGAGACAGTTATTTTCCAAAGAACCAGTGGAAACATGCTTAATTGTTGCTACATGATCAACATTCTTAAAGCTTATTTTCTACTTCTTGACACACTAATGGTCATGTCAAAGTCCTGCATTTCTTTAAAGATGATGAAATTGTTGGTGTTACATGGAAGGAGCACAAAGTCCACAGCACTAAAACATAAAGGAGTTGTGAATAGAGCTGCTGACATATCAAGAAAACATCTTGCAGCTGGCCTCTTATCTTCAGAGTTCACAAGCTGGGGTGGAAACTCTAAAGAGCTGACAGCTGTGGAACACTGCTGCCTAGACCACACTCTTCTTGAAGTTGTGCATTGGAAAAGAAAAGCCATATGTATATATATATATGTGTGTGTGTATATATATATATATATATATATATATATGACACTTGTTGCAGAAAGCATATCCATCTCAAATTTATTGGCCTCATTAGTAATTAGTGAAGGTTTTATGAGTAAAGTGCTAGCACAAACATTCATCTCATGCTGAACACTGCTTCCAAATCATAGTATTTGCTGTGATTTATGAGATGAAATGAGAATGTAAAAATATTGACTACAGTGCATGTCACTGATGGAGACAAAAAAAACACAATTGTGAGTCTTTAACAGTGTCATACTTAGCCTCCCACTAATGAATGGAAAAAGGTTTAAATAGTACCTGTCACGAATGCAATTCACCAACCTTTGCTTGATGGAAGACAGGGTGTAGAGCTGTTTTCAGATGGAGTGGGTATACTTCTCCTGCTGGCATTGACCTTTTTGTAATATCCCACTGGTCAAGGTCACCTGAGAACTGACTTCCAGATCCATGTTGCAGATGGCCTGGAAGCCTGGGATCCCTTTCATCCTATCCTTACTACTGTTTTAACAGCTCTCTCTGCTTTCCTCAGAGAAGTAAAAACCAAGAAGGGGATTGAATACATCTAAGTCAGAATGAATAAAACCTCTTGCTATTTATTTCCACAGTATCCTTTATTATCTGAATGAAACCTACTCAACAATCTACATTGCTATTCTTACTCTGAATAGGAGAAGGAGTGCCGCTTTTGGAGTCAGATGGAGTTGTGTTCAAACGTTTCATCTGCCACTTGTTTATTTGAACAAGTTATATAACTTCTCTGAGCCTCACTGTCTTCTCTGTAAAACAGGGACAATACTTCTTGCCACACAGGGAAATTGTAGGATTTAAATTAAGTAAATCCTGCAATGCACATTGTTCAGTACTTGGCACTTGGTGGAATCTCAATAAAAGTTCATGTTCTGATGCTTCACATGGTCAGGTGATAAGTGCACGCTCTTGTAAGGCAGGACAACTACATGAAGCTTTGGGGAAGCTGTGAATTACTCACAAAATGGCCTAGACTTTGTATTGTTGGCTATTCTTGCCAAGGTCACTCTTGAGAGAAAGCTCAACCTTCAGCTCCCCAGGCAACAGAGGAGACAGAGACTCCCAGGGAAGTGGTGTTACTTTCTCCAAAGACAGGTGTCTCCTAGATTAGACCAATGGGAGCCCTAGCTGACTTGTTGAGGCCAGTCCTCAAAATAGTGTCAGGGCTTCTCTTGACACTCAGTCAGTCACTGAGTCAGACTCATCAAGTACACTAACGTGAACCAAATGCTAAATGACATTTGTGTTGTGGTAGATATTCCTTTCACCCAAATCCCTTCCTTCCAAATATTAGGGATCCCTATGAGCAACTGGGGACCATCACCATAATACTATGAACCACCATTTATTATGTGTCCACTGTGTGCTCAGGCAAACAGTATCTTAAACTCAGGTTTTTGAGTTTTCCCCCAAACTGGGCTTGAGATCACAGTTTGCATGTACTTATTCTATCTGAAAATAAGAGTACATGGACTGGAAGGAATAATATAGGAAATAAGGGAAGATGAACCAAGGGTATGTTTGGGGGCTGGCTATTATAATGAGCAACTGAGGCTCAAGACCCTCTGCACAGAATACATTTCAGAATTGTCTGTCCAAAATATAGATGTGTTCATTCTCTGGTTTCTGTCTGTCAGTGGTCTTACATTGTCCTAGGTGGCAGTGACTCCCTTCAGTTTCTAGGTTTGTGAATGGGCCAGGATAGCTGAGTGGGCTCTTGTAGGTATCCCATAGTGAGGGGTGTAGGAGATCCAGAGCAGAACAGAGGATAGGGGTCAGCTTGGCTGAGGTACTGAGACCACCCTCCTATGCTCTTGGTAGCTACAACAATGGAAAAACAAAAAAAGTAGTCTGAGTGTGAGACAAGGGCATAAAATATACCTAATAGCCTTTTATCTTATGCATCCCACAAGGTAGGTAATAAATAATAAGTACTACTTTACCAACAGAGTAACTGAAGCTTAGAGAAGGGAAATAACCTACTCACAGTCATGCAGTTCTAAATGGCAGGACCTGACCTTAAACACAGGCTAGACTTCCCCTGTATGGTGGTGGACTAGACACTTTCCTCTCCAATCTTCTCTGCCCTGGGGAAGCAATCCATAGGGATTTCATCAAAGTGCTCTCATGTCCACTAGCTTCTGGTTTGGGTGGCACAAGGGAAAACAGCAGCAAGAGATCACAGAGGAAGGAAGATACAGTCCAGGTGTTGTTTGTTTGACTCCTTCCCTGCCAGGTTGCCTGGGACTGTCTCTGTCTCCAGATGTGTCCTTTCACACTTCTCTTTTTGTCGCAATTGTCATGGATGCTCCTCTTCTTTACTCATTCAGTCCTGGGAAGGGAGGCATATTCGTCACTTGTGATATCCTTATCCCACACCTTTGTATGTAGTCACTTTATAAAGTCTTTTTAAATCATTCTAGCCTGAGTGTGCTGGGACCTTGATGGATACAGCTGCCTCCCAGATGTGGATGGTAAAGTGTAGATTCTATGGCTAGGGATGCAGCTTGATAGTAGAGCACTTGCTTAGCATGTACAAGGCCATAAGTTTGATCCCTAGCACTGTTTAAAAAAAAGTCTAGCATAGGGAAGGTTCTGGTTAGGTCTGCCTTCAATGTCACAGCAGAGAAGTGGTCAAAGACGGCTCGTGGGCTAAGCCCAGTCTCTCTGTCTGTGGGGTTATACTAAGAAACATCACTGTATTATTGCTCACAGTGTCCCCTTATCCATGTTCATGAAGGTAAAAGTCCTCCTATAGATACAATTTCTCTTGGAAATATCAATAATTTAACAATAATAGCTTAACCTTCAGCTATGCTTTGCTTTGATGTCTAAACCCATTTCTGTCTGCTTTAGTTGGGGTGACACCCATTCTTTGAGGTCCTGGTGCAGGTGGCTAATCTTTTTAGTTCTGGATGGATTTTGCTCATTTTACTCATGGTGGATCAGAATATTTCCAAATGTTTGGGAGACAGAACACAGTCACTATCAGTTCAGCTCATCAGGTGATAATCCTGTTGCTCTGAAGCCCCAACTATCTCTTTGGAGTTGGTCACATTTTCTCTTCTGTAACCTGACTGGTTGGGAGGAGGAGGGGAGAGGTGTGCCTAGGCCTCCTCCCTGCAAACTCAAGCTCCACTTTTATGCCTCTCAACACCTCTAGGCATTCAAGAATTCACTGCATTCATTTTAAATAAAAAAGACCAGTTCTGGTTTTGAACAAGCATGTTTTTATTCAAGGTTTAAAGCATTTCTTTTATGGCTCCCCCGCGGTGCCTCTGATTGTTTCCTTTTCCTCTGAGTATGAATGATTGTTTATTAAACATAATAATAATAATAAAATGGAGGTAGGGTCTCTTAGCTGGCATTAGTTCAGATTCCAATTTAATCTTTTCCCAGCTTCACTTCATTACAACTCTATTCGGTTGCGTATTTCATAACCAGCATGTGTCACAGTGAATGAAGTCAAGCTTCAGAATAACATGTCAGTAAGATGATTGCTCATGGAACACACAGTACCTCTAGTCTATAATTAAAAAAGAAAAAAAAAACAACCTGATTCAAAAAATAATGATAAGAAATTTGCTTCACTGCATAGAACCCAGTTGCTTTGAAATACCAGAGGCCACCTTACTGTGCCAAGGGGCTGGTCCCTTTGAATGTCAGGACAGGGAATGATCTTCCCTGACCTCTTAACAGGTGAGCAGGTCTCTTTTGGACCACTGAAGGAATCAGGGGAGCAGGAGTTTTGATCTTTGCCCTTCCAGAAACAGTGTGCTTAGAACAATGATAGGCTCTGTCTCTAGCTAGTGATATAAACTTAACTCCTTCTATTATAAATTGGGAATGATAATATCTACATCTTGTAGCTGTAGTACATATTATAAAACATGATATACCACAAGGGATTAGCAAAGTGCCTGCCACATAATAGTTGCTCCATGTTTAATTGTTGTTTTCCTTATTACACGAGATTCCATTCCAAATGGAATTACCAATTGTCACAGATATTGATTGTCCAAAAAGCTTTGTTCAGGACATTATGAAGCGATAGATGATACTGTTCAGAATATAGGTTGTAGTGAACACAGAGATCCAGAAGTGAAAGAAAATGTCACAGAAATCATCCTTAATTATAATGGGAAAAGAGGATGTCTTGTGGTTTGGATTTGGAGGCAGTCCCCTCACCTCCCCCCGACCCAGAACATGTTTGATGTAGATTAAAAAGACAATTATACAATGCTGCATATTAGACAAAGATAAGATTGAGGAAGACACAGGAGCCTGAGGTCTGGGAGTGGGTGTCTAGAGTGGAGTGGGTGCAGGAGGATTGTGGGTTCAAGGATAAGGGAAAGCAGGAAGTTGGGTGAACAGAAGTATCCAAGGGGTGTTTCAAAGCACTGTGCCATAGGGTACATAGAGTCAGTCTTTTCTTCCCTGCTTTAAGACAGCCTCAGGAACATCTATTTATTGTTAAAATTCTGTCCTGTGAGGGCTGATGGAGTAACTGTAGTTATAAGAGCGCCTGTGTAGCAAGCTTGAGGCCCCGAGTTCAAACCCTAGTGCTGCCAAAAAGAAAAAAGCAAACAAACAAACAAAAAAAACCAAACTTTAACAGGAGAACATCATCTTAAGTCTAGTTAGCCAGGTACAGAAAGCCAAAGGCTGAATGTTTTCTCTCATATGTGGAACACAAGCAATATTATGAAAAACAGGTCATGCTAAGGGGAGGTCACGTATGAAAGAGGGAGGGTAAGAGAAGGAAGTTAAAAAGATGAATATGGTTGATGTACTTACTATACAAGGATGAATATAGAATTTTCAAACCTGTTGAAATTACAGTAAGAAGGGGACTAAGGAAGAAAGGAGAAAAGTAGAGATGAACCAATTTGGGACATAGTACATATATGAATGGAAATGTCACAAGGAAACTCCCTGTATAGCTATCTTAAACAAATAAAAATGTCATTTTTTTACAAAAATGGAGAACAAGAGTGCATAATAGGTCTTGTCTGGGAAGTTGGCACCAGGGGGAGGATGTATATGCATGTAAGTAGAAAATGACACTTGTTGAAACAATTCCAGAAATGGTGGAATAAAAATTCCTGAGGTTTTCTTGTATTCTGGTACTCCAAGTACCTCAGGATGCAAATAGGTTCAGTAGTTCACTCTGGCCACAGAATCTGTAGCCATCTCCAGTTAGCTACATGGCATACAGACATACTTCTGCTCAGGTAAGAGTGCCTCTCCTAACACTTATCTGAGGACTTGAGAATTTTGTTCTGAGTTACCAATAACCCTGATGTTTCACAGGATTAACATTTTTGTAGAGTCAAGATCAAAGATAAAATCTCAGGACAGCTTGGTTACAGGAACTCTTCCATTTCTCATTTAGGCTTTCATGTAGTCCTGCTGTACTGCTTGGCCAAAAGACTGACCCAAGCTTTGAAAAACACTGGAGATAGTTTTGATCTCCTTCCTGGAAGTCTTTCCTCTCTGGCTGCCTTGTTCCTTATTAGTGTTCACTCTTAATTCCTTAACAAGACCTTTCTCATTCTGTTTACCTCTAAATGCTAAATGTCCCCGGGCTTATCCCTGACTTAATTTCATCCCCATTTATACTCCTTTGCATATACTTGGTGATCTTATGTAGACTGATGTCTTTAAATATTGTCTATATGTTGGTGACTCTCACATCTTTGCTCCTCCTAGAATCCTAGATGTATTCAACTCCATATATCACATTTCCACTCAGTTGCTTCATATACATATATAAATATACATACCTCAAACTGCATACTTGGTCCCCCAATACACATAAAAATCACACTCCTCCAGTTTCCTCTGAATTGGGAAATGTTGTCTTAATCCATCCTTTTGTTTATGTTCATATATTGAATAATCTTTTATTCTTCTCTTTTCTCTTACATTGCATATCTAATTCATCAGAAGATTTCTAGAGTCTTCTTACCTGGAACCTCGTCACTGGCCAGAGTCCTAATTTGTCTTCTTTTCTACCTGCATTGACTTGCTGTTTGCAGTAAGACCTTCACATAGCATTCTTTCTGCAATCAAAAGTAATATGAACACAAGAACATGACTCTCTTGTTCAATAACTTAATCTGACTCTTAAAGTCCTCTCTACAGAAAATCCACTTGGTCCATTGGAAGTATATTCCTTTTCTAATAAACCTTATTATTACTTTGACTACAAAAAAGTAAAATTCCAAAGGCATAACAGGCCCTCCAAGCCCCTAAATGGTCTGATGCCTGCTTTGGCCTCATCTTCTCTCCAGCAACATAAGTGTCCTCCCTGTTTCTTGAGCATAACAAGGATTCTCTGTCAGCCTGGAAACTTTGCACCTGCTCTTCTTTCTGCAGGGCTTTATCCTCTCTCAGGATCAAGGCTGAGCTATGAGTATATCTCTCAGATATACTCAGATATACTCATAGCTCAGCCCCTAGCTTCATTAAAGCTGAAACTTAAATGTCCCTTTATCAGAGTGGTCAATAACCCCATTGTCTGAGATAGCACTTCTCATTGATTTCTATCCTCTTTTTTGTTTTTCATATAGCAATTATTCCTGTCTATGTCTACATTGAGTATTATTATACCATCACTAGATAAGTTCTGTAATTTTTTGTTCATACCTAATATTCTCAAACCTAGGATAGTCTCAGATACAAATTAGGCATCCATAAGTATTTGTTGAATGTACAGGGCATAAGTAAAATAGAGAATGCCATAGTTTTGATCTTGCATGTCCCCCAAAGGCCCAGTGTTAAATTTTTGGCCCTCAGGATATTATTATGGAGAACCTTCAAGAGATGGGACCTTGTGGGAGGTCTTTGGGTCATTGGGAACTTATTCTTGAAAGGACTCCATCTCTTCCTGTTTCTCTCTTTGGCTTCTTGGCTATGAAGTAAGAAGTTTTGCTCCACTAGAAGTTCCCATAATGATGTGCTGCCTCATCACAGGCCCAAAAGCAATGAGGCTACTTGATCATGGAGTAAGACCTCCAAAACTGTGAGCCAAAATAAAGTTTTTCTCTTTGTAAATTGGTTGTCTTGATTATTTGTTATAGTGATGGAAAGATGACTAATAAAGAATGAGAAGACATGTGGGCTCCCAGTCCAAGGAACATATATATTCAACAAAATTGGATTCATTCAAAGCTTTCTAAGTGCTAATCAATATTTTGGACAAAGAGCATCTATCTGTAGTTGGCAATGTCCTTGCGTCTGAAATGGGTAGAGTATTGCAGTTGTGGAAGGTTGTGGATGGACTGAGATAGACGAGTCCATTCTACACACTCCTTTTCTTTAGCTCATTCTAGGGCCTTCCGGATGGAAATGCTATGGGTGTCAGGCTTGTTTCTGACAGTCAGCAGCCATTTGTTCCTGGAAAGTTACTTAGCCTTCTTAAGCCTGGGTTATAAACAATTGTGATACAAATAGGGCCTCCCTCATAACAGTCATTGTCCAGCCCAGATTGACTGTATGTTGTCTTCTTAATACGTGCCCAGCACATGGTAATCAATCCATAAAGAGCAGCTTCTGTGATGATGATGGTGATGATGATGTTAATAATGGTGATGGTGGTGAAGAGTGATGATACTGTCACCCGGAAAACAGCATGACTTGGAAGAAATGGATACTGAGGAGCTGGTGGTTCAAGGTTTCCACTAGCTTGGCTGATAGTATCCCTGGAATAAATATATTTTGGATGAGTACCTATCAATGACTTTATCCTATAGGGAACTTTCCCTCCAACTGGGCTTAGTGTCTCTGGACAAGCATGGGGAGAGTGACTTTGTATTACTCACAGCTCCTGTCTGTACAACAACTATAGGTATTAGTAAACTAAAAAGTTCCAGATTTATTCTCAGCTTATTCTTCTGCAAGAGTCTGTTAGTGTTCACCCTCCTGGCCAGTCAGAAACGGCAAGGCTCTGAGGATCTTGTTCCATAACTTGCTTTCTCTCTATGGTTCCTGCCACTGACTTTCTGTGACACTACTGGTCTCTTTCTCTCTGTGTGGCCAATCATCCATCTCTGTCTTTTTTTTTCCTTCTCCATCATCATCCTATTCTTTTTCCCTCTCTATCTCCTTATTTTCCCTTTATCATTCTCTCTTCTCTTCTCTTCACTCATATGATCTTGGAATACTTTGCATATGGAGTTCTTTTATGAATTTAATGCATGTCCTAATTCAATTGTTCTGAAATATTTCTAGTATTAGAACTATCTTCCCCCAAACAGCTATTTTGATACTTACTTGCATATTTTTTCAGAGCACAAATTTCTTCAGTTTTTCATAAATATTTTAAATAATTGCAGTTGAAAATTGCTCACAATATCCAAAGGAAAATATTCAAAATAATCACTCTATGGCATCTGAAGGGAAAACTGCCTGCCTGTTGGAACAAACAAAATAAGCTTGTCAATGATTTCTATAGAATTTTCCTATTATTTTCCCTTCTACATAAAATGCTATAAAACATTTTTGGTACAGCAACTTAAGAAAAGAGGCTTGAGTGAATTTAGCTATCTTACTAACAGAAAATAATTTTTCTGTTCTCCAATTATTTCTGTTCTGCTGATCTCCAGTATTGGGAAACAGGAAGGCAAAATATCTTTATTTCAAACTACTTTGGTAATTTAGGTAATGACAATAATTATAAAACAGGAAAAGATTTTATAAAATAACCTTTCCTAACTCCTATAGAAGAACTCAAAGAGAATAAAGGAGGAAGGGAGTAAGTTACTACTCCAAGTCCTATGGGAAATACTTTGCAGCATCCTTTTTCTAATTGGATAGTAGAAATCCTATAGAAATATACCCAGAAACAGAGGCATGCAGAAGAATATGTGTGCACATGCCCACGGTTCTCTTAGGGCTTTAAAGGAATGCCTTTGGAGGCTGCTACTACCCTTACATTATTTGGATTTCTGGATTGGGGAACAGGAGAGGGCTCTGTACATGGGGACTTGCCCCAGTCCTTCCCCACCTAATGTTCCCATCTGTGAATGGAGACTTTCCCTCCTTGATATGGAAGGTCTGATTGGGAAGTCAGCCAAGACTGGAGAAATACTGACACCACGCTGGGCAGGTCTCCGTCCGTGGTGTTGAAAGGGAATTTATTAGCAGTATCCAAAGCTGGGATGTGGCAGCCTTACTGCCAGGGCTTCTTGTGGTTTGCAGAAGAGTCATTTCCTTCAACTTCAATTCAACAGGTAGAAGGAAAAGTCTGTTAAAATTGTGTATTAGAGCGAAGGCCAAGAACCATGAGAACCATGCTCAAGAGTTCTTGGGTGGGCGGTACCACAAGGAAAATTACACAGGCCATTTCTAAGATCACAGCTCTCCTTGCAGCCTTTGGGGAGTGAGGTGACAAGCAGTTCTAACATTTCTTTCAGGAAGGTACTCATTCTACCTATAAGGCTAGCTAAAGGAAAAGCAGAGCAGGGGAGCGAGTCAGTGTGATGTTGTCTATAAAGAGTAGTACTCTACTGTAAACAGTGGGGTGACATGGGAGCAAGGAAGTTGGCGGTTGGCATAGCCCTATCCTTACACATGTCCTGTTGGACAGTTTGCATTATACAGGGCCTTCTCAGGATGGGCCAATCTAAGCAGTAAAAATAACATTACTAGCATGCTGTGCTCTGGTCCCAGGCCCTCCTGGCTTCCCCTTGCACAGGAGTATCTGTGGTCCTCTGGAGCACAAATTACTCACTGGGAATGATCTGCTTCTTCTCTGGAGTATGAATGATGGGTGGAGAGCAAGCAACAGGTGGACTCTGCAGGCTTCTTCTATCCTTTTGGGAGAAGAGCTCCTAGCTCCAAGAAGTGAAGAAAAGATGGGGATAGAATGAGTCAAAAAGATATGAATCCAAGGAGAGGGAGAAATAGCAACATGAGAAATAAGAAGGTGAAAGGGAGAGATGATAAGCAAGAAAGGAAAAGAGAGGGAGAATGTAATGGAAAGAAGGCAAAGATATGAGAGAAAGGCAGAGCAATTGTACAAAAAAAGTGGCGATATGACTGAGAACCTGCTTTACGAGGTCTCTGTTGCCAGTGATAGCCAAGTCTATGTCCCTCTACACCAGAAATTGACACTAGCAAGCTGAATGGCTATACTTTCTCCCTCAAACTGTCTGAGGATAGTTCTAGTTCCAAGAGGAGCTAGAATGAGCTATGAATCATAAACTCATGATTCATAGACTGGAGACTCAGTTAAGCTCTTAAGTGGCTCTAGTAAAATGCCTTGTCTTCATGAGACTGAGACTGAGACCTGCAGAATATTAGAACAGTAATAGTTGGGCATATCAGAATAGGGCTGTGTGGAGCCAGGGTGAAGGATGGTGTTCAGGTAGTAACTGGTAGACTGGTAAGGCTTAGGGAAAGACCCAAAGACAAAATAAACTGACAGCAACATAGGGGTCACTCTGACTTGTTGTAAGAGGTACAGCTACAGGGGTACTAGGGATCATAGCTGAAATGGGGAGCCCATCAGGTGACTAGAGGATGATAGACAGCATAGAGCCTTAGGAAGAGGGATTTACTCAAGTCTGCCCATCCTGAGTTAATTAGGTCTACCTCTCTTCAGGTTCTAAGCCCTACCTTGTTACATCTTGTTTTCATAAGCAGTTTTCCTTCCAATCAGTAAAAGCAGGACTATCTGAGGCCAAAAGTTACAATCTCTTTGTTGGACAGGAAAGTGTCCCTGTGGCACTGAAATTCAGGCATAAAGAGACAATGTGGAGAATGAAGTATATGAGCTGCCCCTGCAATTTGGATGGTACATGCCAAAGGAAGACATACTCAGCATGGAGATTATGAGACCGAGAGGAAGGAAGTGCCTTGGGAACTAGAATCCAACATTCCTGGAAACCCTGGTGAGAGCGCTGGACATAAGGAAGATGGAGAACATGGCTTTTCTCAGGGATAGAGGAACATACAGTGTTGTATCAAACTACCACTTCCATAATTTAGGATTTCTGATCCTGAGTCCTGTGTACCACAATGCTCACCTCAGCAACTTGCCACACCCTGCATTTCTCCTGCCTCTTTAGGCACTGGGGGATTCCTCTTGCAGTTCCAGTCAGAAATGAAATTGCCTTTCCAGAGCATTAGGCATCTGTTTCCATGGAAGTATGTAGGGTGGGGAAGGAAGAGGGGCAGTAAGAAAGACTGTAGGTGCCGCAGGCTTGGGAAGAAACTTCTAAGTATGCCTTGGTTTATTCAGTTTGCTCCCCAAATCACAATATAAATTAAATACCTTATCACACACTAATGGTTCTAACTGGAATCATTATAAACCACTCCAACAGCCCGAGGCCCAGTCAAGACGACAGTGATAAAAGTATTCTTTCCTAGGGAGATTATGTGAATGAGCTGGCATTATCTTATTCTTTTGTTTAAGCGACACTGTGAACTGTGCACAGAGGATCCGGGGAACTGTTCTTAGTGAAGACAGATGTGTGTGGGAGTATTTTTTGGAGAAAAAAACCCGTGTTTTGATTTCAAAGAGACCTGCCTTTTCTCCCACCTCAACCATTTAGCATCTGAGTGCCCTCAAAGATGTCACTTACTCTCTTAGGATCTCTTAGGTTTCTTATTTATAAAGTAGTTATATTGCAATCCAATATACTATATGACACTTGGTATTGCCAATTATTTGCAATTCCTTTGATATCTTGTTTTGCTGTAATTCTTTGAGCTTTTGCACGAGTTGATTTTTAGAAAGACATTAGACAGGCCACCATAATATAATAGGAATTTTCTTTTTTCGTTTGAAGTGGAAGGGTCCAAACTTGAATTAGCAGTCTTATTAAGGGTCTCCAGGACAATCTTCTTTGGAAGGCCTGGAATCTCCTAAGAAAATGTCATTTTGTAATAAAATTCCTTTCTTTGAACAGAGTTTGTTCTTCTAAGTAAGTGAATCTTGAAGACCTTCAAGCAATTCTGAGGCAACCTGATAAGAATGCAGCAGTGGTAATGTGTATAAAAAGTGGCAGGAGATGACTACTTGCACTTAGGGATGAAGTGGCATTTATTGAGGGACCCTCAGGTATTGTTCATGTAAGTACAGGAAGGAGGAAGTAGAAACATTACCCAGGTCAACCAGAAATAGAGACTTGCAAGTTGCCCGGATCCTCTCTCCGTCCTTTACCTACTTTGTTCATTCTCTCCCCCTACAAACTAGCTTCCTCCAGATTGTAAGAAATTCAGGGTTTTTTTTTTTTTTTTTGTAATTACCCAGTCTTCTTCCTTTCCCTTGGGTGCTTACATTTGTTAGCTCCAGTTTGAAAATTTTGTGGAAGAACTAACTATAGTCAATGACTCTGTGCTTATAGGCTATTTCTATAGATGAATGACATTTGACTAAGCACTAACCCCAATTGATGTCAATTCTAGACCTTCACTAGGTTTGTACACCTTATATACCCTTGTACCAGATTCAAAGGGAATCCCAATATAAAATAGGTGGCCAGGATTTTAGAAAGAGAATTCAGGAAAATTTGGAGAGAATTGTCCTAAAATTTTGACTATGTCTGGAAATAGCGTACCAATAAAGAGGTAGGGACTCCGTGTTTATCTTTGTGCCAGGAGACTCTGATTCTTTGGTCATAATTAAGTGGCCCAGGGGTAAGCCACTCTTAGTACTTTATCCTGAAAGCTTTCAAACTGGAGCTAACAAATGCAGGTCACACAAGTTAGTACTTCTGTTAGTCACTTCTACATCGTCAAATGGTTCTTCCTTCTGGTGTGAACTAAATCCATGGGACCGCCTGCATTTCCTGTCCATCTACATGTTCTCTTTGAAGAACTTGCCTGACTCATGGCAAGGGATGGCAGGTCTACAGATCATGTGATTTTAGGACAGCCAGAGGCACTGAGATTAGAGGTAGGCCCTGAATTGGAGCTGATCCAAATAGTATCTCTTTTCCAGTGCGTTAGTGAAAATTATCTTGCTTCTTAAAGGCCAATACAAGCTCAATTAACTGACCCTTTATAGCCCCACACTAAACATCTCTTGTATGACCAGGATTTGAGAAAGGAGTATCCAAAGTTTGTGGACTTTTCCTCAAAAACAGGGTTTTTCTACACTTTTTGGCCATGACCCATGGTAAGAAATGCAATTTATATTTGACCCAGGACACACATATATACAACTAAAACAAAACTTCTATGAAGCAATATTTTTCTTGTGTATAATACATTATAATGTATTCTCACATGGTAACTTTACTTGATTTGTTTTTTCCCAAAGTGCTGGTTAGTAATTTTTTTTTCATAAATATACAAATAGGTTGTGACACCACAATTTGAAAAACACTCTTACTCTAGATCATATTGTTCTGTGCCAACTCACAGTCCTTGATCTCAGTTTATATCTGAATTTCTTGAGGAAAGGAACATGCTTAGGTAGTCTTGAGTCTGGGGCTTCTTTTATTCTGCAATAGTGGCTGGATTCTATACATGACTGCCAATGCCTGTATCTGTAGATCACAGGGTGTATTTAGAGGTAGTATTGGACAACATGCAGATGTTGGGAACTAGACACAGCTGAGATTCTTAAAATCAGCCACACCATATTGGGATCTATAGCTCCAAGGTCAGATAACCGTGGGGCCAGAGTCAAAGCAATGACAATTCAGTTAGAAACAAGTAAGGGAACCTGAGGAGGAACAGAGATGGTTGTACGATAAGAAATTAGAAGACTGACTTGGATTTCCAGGCCTTGTTGGGGGCTAGTCTGTACTTCCTGGAGTTATCTTTCAGATTTTCCTATTTGAGTTGAGTGAAAAGTCACTTGAGATGTTAGGATAGTCTCTCTTAATAGTTTCTATGGAATTCTGAATTATCCAAGACATAAAGAGGAGCTGAAAACATGTCAATTGCAAAAGTCCCTCCTATTCTGCAGCAATTTCAACCTACATTTTTTCCTCTCTCAAACTGAGAGACAGAGTATAGGAATGCCTAGCTCTCTCAATACCTAGGCTCAAAGATGTGCAGGGCCACTCCTCCCAACTACAACCATGGCCCCAGTAGTGATGAACAAGTCAGTTACCATGGCATCAGGATCCCCCGAAGTGAACAAACCAAATGCTTTTAATGGTGGTGGCAAAGACAGGGACAGAAGATAAAGTTGGCATAGTTCAAGATTGAAATCAGAATAGAATGTCCATACTATGAAATACTATTCAGCAACATAAAGGGATGAGTTATCACCAGGCCTTGTCAAAACATGGTTAGATCTTAAACACATATTGATAAGTGAAAGAAACCAATATGAAACATTTATATACTGTGGGTTCCACTTATGTTACATTTCTTGAAAAGACAAAATTATAGAGGGGTCTTAGTTTAGGAGAGATATTGTCAATTCATATGTTTTACAATTTGGGAAACTGCAATATGAATTCATTCCTAAAATATTAGATATATGCTCAGGTTTAACAGAGGAAAAGATGAGATATTTCATAGGCAGTTTGTAAAAGATTTTTATTCATCTCAATCTCAAAAAATCCTATGAGTTAGGTATTACAAAACACTGAGAATCAGAAAGGTTTTGAGGCTCAAAGTGGTTCTTTGATGTAAGAAAAATAAGAGGTAAGTTTATTAGTGAGAAGAACATATGAGACTATCTTCCCCTAAATTCTTCTATGCCAGTATTAGAAAAGCCAAAGACCTGAGCAGAAGAGCAAGAGGTATGTTGGTTTTCTTCCCTTCTCTCTGTCTTTAGAATTTTGCATGACATTAAGCATTGCCTTTCTGACATGATTTTGACCAGTGATTGTCTTATTCTAAAATGTATAAGCAAATAAGAAATTATCTTCCATTTGTTCTTTTATTGTTAGTTCTTTGTTTTTATATTGTTTTACCTTAATTTTATGCCTTCTATCACTCAGTACCTTGTTTATGAATATGTAACTGGTATTCAGTTACTATATCTACATTCTTACTGCTTTATATTAACTTTGTTATCCTAGGTTATTATGTAATTATTGTTGCTGCCATTATTTTATGAAATCCACATATTCTGATCCATGTCAGCTCACGTATATAACAGGACCACAATTACCAAGCTGTTTTTGTTTACAGTCTCTGCCTTCATTTGAGGAATAATTGGAACTTTTACTCCAACCCTTTCTCCCAAATCTATCAATTAGAGCAGTAACTATGTAGAAAGTGGCTCATATTTGTTTGCACACTCAGCCTTCCTGGACCTAGATTATATTTATGTCTTCCCTCTTTCTGACTTTCTGACTTTGACCCATGACTCCCTGAATCTCCAGGGAGTAATTTATTTGGTGATGCCTTAGGTACTCCCATGCAGTACTCCCTCAGCATAATCTTGGATTCATTCTTAAGTATCACTTGCCTTAACTAGGACAAATGTAATCAACCTTTGTGACAAATAAGCTAAGAGCACAGTATCTCTTTTCCCAATATATTAAAGAGATTTTACCCATGTACTTTTACGATTTCACTCAGTTTAAATTCAACCTTTTCTCAGCAGATCTTGGGCATGAATGTAGGAAGGCTGGGGAGGATAGACACGAAGAATAGCCACTTTATAGAACTCAGTATTCTACCTCCACTTCCACAGAGTTCAGGGCCTTGTAATCCCCAAATTCTTCATGCTCTCTACCCTCAAGCGAACATTTTCTAGGGAGCCCAGAGACACAGACAAAGGTTCTTTGATAGGGTATACCCTGCCATTCTTCTATACTAAATCATATCTTTCCTTTGTCTTACAACAATTTTAAAAATTGATAATTTTTATCGTCAGTGTACAACAAACTCCATTTGAAACATAGTAGATGAAGCCACCTGTAAGTTTGTTCTATCATTAAGCAGTGATCTACCTGTATACTCAAGTTGACCTCTGGTAGTCCTCTCAAATCTTCTTAATGGTTCTTGCTTACATACAGCATTTACTGGGGAGTATCCACAAGTCTGTTACACTTACATATATTAATGAAATGTCTAAAATGAGGAAATAACACTATTGTTTCAGATCTTGTATTGCCCTATACTTTTATAAGAATAGCTGGATCAAAAACATGTTTTCTTTACCTTTCTTGATCACTATTCATTAGAAAATATGGCTGCATAACAGAATAGAGGATTCCACTTAATAAAGAATTTCCAATACAATTCTCATAGTTTAATTTTCTAAATCAACCAGGTAGTCTTGGCAATTCTGATAATTGTCACTGGAAGGCAAAGCAGTAAGCTTCTGAAATATTTATGTTTTCATAGTTTACATTTGTGCTTCTAGTGTTCTGGCATAAGTATTATCCCAAATAAAAACCTTTTATTAGTTCTATAGCTAATAAGAATTTGGTTAATTTAAATTATATCCAACAGCATTCTTTTTAGATGAAATTTTTCTTTCTGTTTGTCAAAGTTATGCATTCTCATTACAATTCAGAAAAAAAACCAGAAAGAATTCCCTATAATCATATCATCAAGAAATGGCATGACTATTATTTGGAAATATTTTTACTATTTAAAAGCATCCTGACTCTGTCTTTGGACATCCTTGTTGGTCTTTTGCAAATTACTCAACCTTTCTGAGGCTTAGTTTTCTTATTTTAAAAATGGACTAGTAGTAATCTGATAAGGTTGTTATAAGCATTGAATTAATCAATGTAGGTAAAATATAACAATGCTCTAATATACAAAATGCTCTGTAAGTATTAGTTGTTAATGTTATTATCATTGATGATTTTGTTATTGTCTTATAATATCCTTTTCATCTATACATTCTTTTTTACATAGTTGAGTTCATGCTGTCTTGATAATTTTGTATACTGCTTAATCACAAACATTAGAGAATATTGTCAAAGGTTATGTACACTTAATTAAAAACAGTGAAATTATACTTTACTTGGATGGCAAACCTTATTTTACTTAACTGTCATTGGATATTTATACTATTCATAATTTTTCAGCATTACAAATAGTGAGACAAGAAACATCTGTGCGTAAGCTTTTTTGCGGGTGCTGAAACTTATTTCTTCAGAGTGAAATTACTAGTTCAAATGTAACACTTGGAATGTGCCATGTAAAATTATTTTCTAAAAGGGTATGACAAATCATATTCCCAAGAGTAGTGTATAATCAGACACATCTCAATGAACCCCTGACAACATTTGAGATTCTTAAGATTCATATGGAGTTTTATAAGTGAAAGCGTATTAATTCACATACCACATGTTTAATGGAGCCGGCTGTGTGCTAGACACTGTGTTGGGCACTGAGATAAAGAAAGAAATGGCAGAGCCAGTATTTGTTCTTATGAAACTGATAGTCTGGGCCAAATATAAGGAGGAAATAAGCACAGCTCAGTCACTGAATTGTGAGCATGATGCATGTGTACAGGAGAAGTAAATGTTATTAAGGGAAACTAAGGAAGCAAACTGACTTAGTCTAGAGGTCTCACGAAGGCTTTCTTAAGATAGCAATGCTTCACCTGCCCCATAAAGGATGAGTGGGAGCCCTGAGGCAAAGAGCAGGTGCAGGGAAGAGTACTTCAAGCAGAGGTGACGAGATATGTGAATTCACAGAAAGAACAGAAGCATGGCTTATTGGAGGAGCTGAGACAGCCACTAAGGTGGGCACTGAGAGGTGGAGCGAGAGCCCAAGACAAGCCTGGACTGAAGAGGATAGGAGCCTTATCTGAAGGATAGGCAAAGTAGCTGAGGGAATTGTAGTATGGGGATAATACTATTAGTGTTTTAAAGAGACCAATTTAGCCAGAATTTAGAGAGAATGATTTTGGGGGAAAAGGCAGGAGAGAAGGTTCTTAAGATGTATCTGTTTAGGACAATGGTAGCTTGAGCTAAAACAGTTACAGATACAGAAAGAAGTAGGAAAAGGCATATGTTATCTTTAGGAGGTAGGAAGGGTAGCAGTTTCTCTGGAAGCTGATCAAAAGGTGAAGTGTAGCCAGAAGCTGGTGGTAATCCTCACTACTTGAGAGGTTGAGATCAGGAGGATCATGGTTCCAAGCCAGTCTGGGCAAGTTTGTGAGACCCCATCACAGTGGCACAGCTGTGTATGCTTGTCATCCCAGCTATGACAGGAAGTCTAAAATAGGAGGATTGCAGTCCAGACTGGCCTGGGCAAGAGGTGAGAGCCTATGTCCAAAATAACCAGAGCAAAAAAGGACATGGATCAAGAAGTAACACTTTCTACCACCTAGCAAGTGGAAAGCCCTGAGTTCAAACTCCAGTACCACCCAAAAAAGGTGAAGTATATGCTAAATATTATTTTCAGATTTCTGTTGGAGACAATGGGATGAATGAACAATTATAACGGATGGGAACACCAATGGAAGGAATTGAAATTTAGATTTGAAGACACTGAATTCAATTTGAAAAATTAAGTAGTCAGTTGAGGAAATGTGTTTAGAAATCCAGATAAGAGATGTGTGTGTAGGATTAGTATGTGAGTATGTATGCTAATATATAGATGATGTTTCAAATCATAGATGATGAGGTGATTTAGGGACAAGTGTAGAGTGAGAAAGAAAAAAAAAACTTAGAATAAAGCCCTAGAAGGTTCAGAGGTTTAATGATCAAATACAGAAAGTATAGTCAGGAAACAAATAAGTATGTGGGGAAGATTGAGATGTGTGAAGTAAGAGTAGCCATGGGAAGAATGTGTTCTCAGGAAGTAGTCCAGTACAGTCATGAATGGAAACAATCAAAAAAGAAATGGATTGATAGTACACATAGTATTTAATAATAATCAGTGATTGGAAACTTTAAAAATGTAGTTTTGAGTGGTAGCAGTGAATGCCAAGTGGGAGGAAGTTGAAATATCTGTAAGATGTAAGTAATAGAGGCAAAGTATGTAGATAAATCTTATAGAATGTTTTTCTGTGGGGGAAAGGAAAGGGCAACAGAGTTGTGGAAAATAGTAGGGATGTTTTATACATGGGAAAGACTAGATAATGTTTGTGTGGAAGTGGAAAGGAGAGGTGAAGATAGAGGATGAGGAGGAGACCCTGATAAAGCAAGGTATAGGAAAGACAGGGGGAGGTGGGCTAGATACTAGTAGGACAGATGGCCAGCACAGCACAAGGGGCACTTCCTCATTGTGTCAGATGGGCACAAGGAGAGAACTACATTTGTAGGCAGGGTTATAAAATTGAAGATGGAAACTTCAGAGGTTTACTATTTGTTATCTTAGATAATCTTAGTAAAGGTTGAAGTTTGGGCTGAGTAGGGCTGATAAACCAGCTGGATATTTGAGAATTATCAAGAAGATATTTAAAAATCAGGTTAAGAAAACAGTTTGTGCTGGGAATGGTGGTACATGCCTGCAATCCCAGGTACTAGGAAGATGGAGGCAAGAGAATCCAAAGCTTTAGGCCAGCCTGGGCAAAGATAGTGAGACCCTTTCCTGAAAATGAAATTTAGTAAAAATATCTAAAATTGCTGGAGGCTTTGTTCAAGCACTTACCTATCATGTGCAATGCCCTAGGTTCAATAATCATATTTTTAAAAAGGAGAGAGAGAAAAAAATTGTAGTTGGATCGTCAGGCAATTGTAGTTGGTTATCGGGTGTTTATGGTGATGTTAACTTGCACCCAGTACAACTTTCATTAATAATGCTTGACTATGTACAAGCACAGTCAGTAATAGTTTGGATAAATCTATAGTGCAGTTTAGCCAGATGACCTGATAGATGGAAGAAGGAGTGTGGGGGTTTAGAGATTCTGCAAGGGATCAATGGCACTTGGAATTCAATTCAGATGAGGAGGAAGATGGAGATAGAGGACCAAGAGATGGTGGAGTAGTCACTGGGTTGGATGTCATGAAGGAGACAAAGCACAGGTGGTGTGAGGGCTGTTGAGCAAGAGGAAAGGAGATTATAGACTTTGCTTCAGAAACCTTGGAGGAGATGTTGCTATAAGAAAGGACTTTTTGGACTGAAGTAAATTGATGAAGGGTGCAATGCAGAAATAAGTGAAACACTATGTTGTTCAAGAAATAGGTCAACCTTATGGAGCTGTACAATGAGTACTGTTAGGAGTAGATCCAGAAACTGATCCATCTTCAGGGAAAAATGGAGAGTGACCAAATGTCAGGAAAATGTGACACTGAAAAGGAGAAGAGTGGGGAGGGAGCCAGAATTGCTGAGCCTTATTGTTTCACTTTGGACAGTTTCAAATGGTATAAGATTTGTTGATTGTAAAGGTTAAGTTGTGTGTAGGTTCATGCTTCCTACCTGCATTGTCTTGGACTCATGGCTTCTCTGTTATTTTTTTCTATTAAAATTTTAAATTATTTATTTTGTATTGGTAATTTATATATTAGTAATATAAGAATTTTGTCTATCTTATTGTCAAGATTTTCTAAATTTCCTTTTTAATTGTGTATTTATTAAGTTAATGATGTGCTAACTTAATTAATTTGTAGTTCTGGGAGCAGTTACTAACATAGAAATTAGGGCCAAATATAAGAACTTGTGCATTTTCAAGCAGCATACCTATATTTTCTCTTGTTATTTCCCTTATTAATTTGAAGTTTAAAATATTCTTCCAAGGCAAATACTGGGCTAAAATTTGTTATATTAATTTTTGGCAGTACTGAGGTCTGCACTCAGGGCCTTACACTTGCTAAGCAGGTGCTCTACCATTTGAACCACTCTGCCAGCCCTTATATTAATTTTTATTATGTGTTTCACAGCATTAGTGAAATGTTTCACAGCATTAACATTTAGTACTTAACTTATTTGTTCCTCTGAATTCTCTTGGATGTTTTGTATTAGATAGTTTTCTACAGTTTTCTTCCATATAGCCACCCTGGAGGGATTAACTGTCCTACTGATTTCAAGGTAGCAGTGTGACCTCAAGTGGATCACAGAATTTCTGAAATTTTAACAATATGCAGTTGCAAGCTGCAATGCAGGACTCCTACTTTCTGCTTAGAGAAATTCACTAAGCATTATCTTTGTTTTACTTGCATGGTGAACTTTGGGATTATTTCATCAGGTTCTCCTTAAAAGGTAAGTTTTATGATAAGAATAAAATTAAATTCATGCATTAATCAAAGAATGGAAATTACATGGAATACATTAATCTCCTGTATCTTAAGAACCTTTAGTTTGTAGAATGTTTTATAATTATTTTTCTATAATTTTTCACATTTCCATTTCTAGGGTATTTATAAATAACATTCCTTTGCAATTTTTTAAGGAAATTGTTCATCCTGGATTTAATGAATAAGTGGATTTATCTTGTGCAAAGCTACTTTGAGGGATCAGTGCTTACAACCTCATTACTGAACTCATTAGTGGATAATAAAGCCAATTCATCATTGATATTCTTTTTAAAGTTCTTTTTTTGTTTGGATAAAGATTAACAATGCAGTCTACTACTTCACAACAAAGTGTTCTGGTATATATTTTACCCAGCCTTCCCTAATGATAATATCTTGTGTACTTACCGGATATTAATTGTTACTGGTATAACAGTTGCTACTGGTGTAACTCAAGTATGGACCCTTTTTGGATTTATAATCTATATTCCTTTAAGAAATAAAATAGACTTCTTCCTTTAAAAATGCTCTGTTCAGTTCTTTTGCTCATTTCTTCATTGGGTCATTGATTTCTTGGGAGTTTAGTTTTTTGAGCTCCCTGTATAATCTGGTTATTAATCCCTATTCAGATGTATAGTTGGCAAAGACTTTCTCCCATTCTGTGGGAAGCCTCTTCAATTTAGTGAACATTTCTTTTGTTGTGCAATAGATTTTTAATTTCATGTAGTCCTATTTGTCAATTCTTTTTTCTTGGTTGCTGAGCCATTTGAGTTCTATTTAGGAAGTCATTGCCTGTGCCTATTAATTCCAATGTATTCCCTGCTCTTTCCTGCACTATGTTCAGTTTCAGGTCTTATATTAAGGTCCTCAATCCACTTTGAGTTGATACTTGTACTGGTTGAAAGATATGGGTCAAGTTTGAGTTTTTTGTATCCAGATATCTACTTTTCCCAGCAATATTTATTAAAGAGGCTGTCTTTTCTCCATTATATGTTTTTGGTGCCCTTTTCAAAAATCAAGTGGGCATAACTGTGTGGATTCATATCTGGGTCTTCTATTATGTACCCTTGGTCTTCATATCTGTTTTTGTGCCAATACCATGCTGTTTTTATTGCTATGGCTCTGTAGTATACCCTGAAGTTCAGTGTTGTGATACCTCCAGTATTTCTCTATTTGCTCAGTATTGCCCTGGCTATTCACAGTCTTTTGTTCTTCCAAATGAAATTTAGGGTTGGTTTTTCAATCTCTGTAATGAATGTCATTGGAATTTTTATACAAATTGCATTGAACATGTAGATTACTTTTGGTAATATAGCCATTTTCACAATATTGATTTGACCAATCCATGAGTATGGGAGACTTCTGTATTCTTCTTTGATTTCTTTCTTCAGTGGTTTATAGTTTTCCTTGTAGAGGTCTTTCACATCCTCTGTTTTTTCCTAGATATTTTTTCAAGGCTATTGTAAATGGTATTGTATTTTTTTTTATATTCTTTCTCTGTCTGTTCATTGTTGGTATATAGAAAGGCTACTGATTTTTGCAAACTGATTTTGTATCCTGCTACTTTGCTGAAGCTTTTTATGGTATATAGTAGTTTTTGGTGGAGTTTTTCGGGTCTTTTAGGTATAAGATCATGTCATCTGCAAATATGGTATATAATTTTCTACTTCCTTTTTAATTTGTATTCCTTTTATTTCTTCTTCCTGTCTTATTGGTCTGTCTAGGAATTCCAAGACCATATTGAATAAGAGTGAAGTAAGTGCACACCCTTGTCTTATTCCTGACTTTAGAAGAAATGGTTTTAGTTTTTCCCCGTTTAGTATGATATTGGCTATAGGTTTGTCATACATAGCCTTTATTAGGGTGAGGCACATTCCTCTATTCCTAGTTCTATCAGAGCTTTTATCATGAAAGATATTAAATCTTTTCAAGGGTTTTTTCTGCATCTATTGAGATGATCATGTGATTTTTGTCTTTGCTTCTGTTAGTATGCTCTATTACATTTAATGATATACATGTGTTGAACCATCCCTGTATCCCTGTGATGAAACTGACTTGATCATGGTGTATGATCTTTCTGATATGCTTTTGAATTTGGTTTGCCAATATTTTACTCTAAAAACACATGAAGGAATTCTCAACATCCTTGGCTGTAAAGGAAATTCAAATCAAAACCATGTTAACATTCTACCTCACTCCTGTCAGAGTGGCTATCATCAAGATCACAAACAACAACAAATGTTGGAGAGGATGTGGGGAAAAAGAACCCTTATACACTGTTGGTGGGAATGTAAATTAGTGCAACCACTATGGAAAACAATATGGAGGCTCCTCAAAATACTAAAAATAATACCTTCTTTATGATTCAGCAATTCCACTCCTAGGAATATACCTGAAGGAATGTAAGTTAGGTTACAAAATAAAAGCACCTGAACACCTATGTTTATCGCAGCATTATTCACAATCCTAAGCTATAGAAACAGCCATGATGCCCCACTACTGAAGAATGGATTAAGAAAATGTGGCATTTATATACAATGGAATTTTATTCAGTCACAAAGAAGAATGAAATTTTGAATTTGCAGGTAAATGCATGGAATAAGACATATATTAATATTACTTATTATAATACATATATACTATGTACATGGAAATATCACAATTTATTTCTGTATAGCTATCTTAAACAAACAAAAATGTCATTTTCTTACAAAATCAGAAAACAGGTGGAAAGTACAGTTCCTGTCTGGAAGAGGTGTGGTTGGTGCCAGTGGGAGAGGGGAGAAGGTGGGGAAAAATTGTGGGAGGGTGGGTATAGTGCAAATACTGTGCACACATGTATGTGAATGGAAAAATAGTACCTGTTGAAACTATTCCAGGAATGGGGGGAGAAGGGGGAAAAAAGGAGAATGATGGAGGGGCTGAATTCAAGTATGATATATTTGTTATATTCTAAGAGCTTCTGTGCATGCCACAATGTGCCCCTATTCAGCACAATAATAAAAGAAAAGAAATTAAATAGAAGGGAATAAGTTGGATCAGAAGAAAATATCAGAGGGTGTTGTAAATGATATGTATGCTTTATTAAAGATTGGCTTCATTTTTACTCTGTTGGGATATAAAATGTCAGGGCTGTGATCAAAATGTTTTAAAAATATTGTGCTAGACTGTCTTACTAATTGCTATAATTTTTCATGCATCTGAGAAGATTTTAAATGATGTTCCTTGTGTCTTTACTGTTTTTAAAGATTTAAAAATAGGCATCTCTGTTGTTTAGGAAGAGGGAAATGACTTCCTGGCCACATGCCTCTGCAACACATCACATGTTAAAACAAGTTAGTTATTTAGATGCCAATTTTCAAGACATAACAATTAGAATAATTATTTCAGAATATATTAATTTATGAATTAAGACAATTTGGACAGAGAGCTAAGTAACTGGCCAAAATCAGTCATGTCTTTGTGATCCTGAAATTCACATTTTGGTATTTAACAATGTTTTGATTAGAAAAACACCTCTTATGTATAGGGTGTGACAGTGCTCACCTGTAATCCCAGGCATGTGGGAGGTGGAAATGGGAAGATCATGATTCAAGATCAGCTGGGGCAAAAAAATCAGTGAGACTCTATCTCAAAAAAACAAGCTCAGTATATGCCTATAATCACAACTATGTGGATGGTTGAGACAAAAAGATCATGGTTCAAGGCTAGCTGTACAAAATTAGCACAAGACCCGATCTGAAAAACAAACTAAAAAAGCAAAATGGATTGTGGGCTTGGCTCAAGTGGTAGAGTGCTTGTCTAACAAGTGTGAGGCCCTGAGTTTGATCCTTAGTACCACTATCCCCAAAATACACACAACACACACACACACACAATGTGAAGGCTCAGGATAAATATTCCTTATTTTGTCCTGGTGGCTCTCCCAGTGTGGATGTTGTTTATGATTCTAAAATCATGGCATGCATGTGTTATAATGGAGATGATGAGGGTTTTGCTGGTACCCACAGGCCCAAAACAGGGCAGGGCCTCCAGAAAGAGCCTGCAGTAGCTCTCAAGCAGGTTAATAAACCTTGTCCCGAGTCCTAAAGGCCATCAAGAAGTGCACAGATGGAAGGCACTCTGACTGAGAAGAGAGCACAGTGAAATGGTCAGAGCAGTGAGAGGTGGTGGAAGGTATGAGGGCACACAGATTTTTCTTCTCTTCACAGTGTATTTGTTGGGGAACGTTAGATAATGAAGAAACCATGTATTCCTGGTAGTGGCAAAATGTAAGAGGACCCTGGAATGTAGAAGAGAGTGTGAGCTGGGGGGAACAGCTGCCTTTTGAGGCATTTTAACAAAGCTCCATAATTACCAGCCTACAAGGGCAAAGGCAAATCTTGCAATTCAGAGAACTCATACACCCCCAGAACCTTAAAAGTGAACCAACTAATTGTCCTCAAATACTTAATTGGAAGATAGCCAAGTCTGCACTCAGCTCTATTCCTTATGACAGAAACATCTCAGGCCCAGCATTAGTATGCCACCGCCTTTGCTTTTACTTGGCCGCCTTGGTCTGTTGTTTCACAGTCTACATAAATCAAGAGTAACCACCTGGGGCACAGGGATTGTTGGAGGTTCAGCTCAGAATGAAAGGAGAACAAACCCCAAACCACAGACTTACCCACAATCTAGACCCATAGGCATCTCTGAGGCTTGAGGAGCTAGGGGGCCATTCTTGTTTTCCATGAGGGCCACAGGTTAAGAATAATAAAATCAATTGCTTTAATCTTTCACCATCTGCACCCCATGAAAGCCTCAGGCAATGAAGGGCAGTTTCTTTAAGGCTTGTGTGGAAAAAATTCAGATGAAGCAGTGTGCCCAGATCTGTGCTCTGAGGGCTCCCTGATTTCTCACTGTCACTGCCTCTGTGTTCCCAAAAGTGTAGAGTATGTGGACCCAATGGCTAGGCTGTTGATATGTTGGTCACAGCCAGATGCTTCCTGGGTGTCACAGTCTCTCAGAGAGTCTGTTATCCTTCATCTTTCCCTAGAATCCAACCCTGTTGTATCGTGTGATTGGAATTTTTAGAAAGGATATATTAAAGGCTTTTTTATATTAGTGAATGTTATTTTACAAAATCACTGTAGGAGGACTTGCAAATACCAAAGCATCTAAAAATCTTCCCAAAAATTCTCTTTTGGGAGTGTCTTTAGGGTTTGTAGATTATTTTGTGTGGTGGTGATAGGGCAAAGACCTGGGAGAAAGAGCACAGAACTGGAGATGACCAACCATTCTTGCCCATAGACCAACAACTTCTGCTACTACCTTGATTACCAGAATCTGGCTCTTCACCCTTTTGACTCAAAGGGTAAAGTGATCATTATTCTCCTCCCGAAATTTGATCATGCCATGGTGTCAGTAGAGGTTTCTCTGCCTAGCATCTGAGGCTGAAGAAGGATCTCTTGGAGCACATAGACCAACACAGATAGAAATCTGGTTGTGCAGAGCTGGGAGGAGGAATGGTTGGCTCAGGTCACAGAAATTTAAAACTTCTGCAGATTCCTTATCCTACATACTCTTGCCATTGCAGCCTTGGATTTTGCCACCCAATGTTAAGTTTTTGTCATTCCCCTCTCCAAGGGTCAGACTCCTTCATAGGGCCAAACTTGCTTCTTTCCTTCCTTCTGACTGGAGACTCAATCTAGTCTGAGGGCAAGGGACTTCCCATTAGTGCTCTAAATCTACTTTTTAGTAGCATATATGCTAGAACCTGAAAGCTTCATAATTTAGGTTTTTGACATCCAAAAGCCTTTAAAGGCTTTAATGTTGCACTTTTTTTTTGAGTGAAGCAATACTACTGCTGACCAAAGGGTGTGGAAAGTGCAAGGGGTATGAGCAAGTGGGAGATACCTCAAAATACCATCCCATAAACTATTCCTGGCCAGAAAGTGACCTTCTAGGTGCTTGGATGCTCAGAATACCCAATAGTTGCCAATATTGTTCTGAAAATTCTTGTAATAAGACATGAAAAAGAAATGAGATATAGTATTGCAATAAAACAAACTTAACTAATAATTTTCTGTTGACATCAGTACCTAGAAAATCTAAAGCAATCAATTTAAGAACTACTGTTATTGTATTTTAAAATGTAGTAGAGTGATATGATAAAAGGCATATTCACACACACACACACACACACACACACATATTTTGTGTGGTTGTGATCATAGTGACTTTGAATTTTATTTTGCCATAATGTGGGTTGAACTCAGGGCCTAATCCTTGCTAGGAAGGTATTCTACCACTTGAGCCACTCTGCAAGTCCTATATTGAAATTTTTAATCTTTTATTTTGTTGACTATTCCATCATAAACTTGTTTTTCTAGCTTAGAGTCCTTAAAATTCCATCTTAATCTTTGGTATATTTTTTCCAATCTCAGTGGACTTTTTCCATTCCAATAACCATCAATAAAAAGATGTGAAATATAAAATCAAAAATCCCCCAAGACAACACACACAAAATAAACAAAACAAAACAAACAGACAAAACAAAATCCCAAGCACCACTAATTCTATTCAAGAATAGATGAGTTTATTCTTGTGGTTTTAGGCATCTCCCATATGACATATCCAATATTGTCCCTGTTTTTCTAAAAAAAGAGTCTTAATTATCAATAGCTACTTAGCTTTTAAGTTGTTATGCTACCTCATTTTGCAATTGATACAGTAACAGGATCTAATAGACAGGTAAATTCTAATAAAACATCTGTAAACTGGTGCATAGCAAAATTGAGAGAAAAAAGGACTATCTACTCACAAGAATGCAGTAGTTTACTTTGTTAAGAATAGAAGCAAATAAAAGTGCACATACAATTAGCAAAGAATTGATTGGAAAGTGCTCATATTTTTAGTATTCAAAGAATTGCTAGTGTAAAATACCTGTTTAAGTCATTTTGTGCCTATTAAAGAAGCAAAATGAAAATTTATGATAATAGAACTGGAAGTTGGCAAGGGTATGGTCTTATTGACATGATTACTCATTTTGGTGAAGTCAGAAGTAGGAAGAAATCTTTTGGATGGTGTTGTGGAAATATTTAGTAAGAGGTCTAAAGAGATTCATATTTCTTGTCTCAATGATTTCAGAGCCCGGCACCCTGGAAAATGGTGACTAGAGGGAGGAAGCAGACAGCGTGAGCTCCATAAATCAAAAATTTTTCTGAGATGCTGGAGCCACACTTGGCAGAAGAAAAACACAAAGAAGAAGCAAAACTCCAACACAATGAACCCCTAGCCTGTACAAAGCTTCTCCATGCCACATTACACTGAGAAAACAGGAGTGCTCCCATGCCACCTGATGCCAGCTCCAAACCTGCTTGGGAGATGCAGACAGGTGAGCAAATAAGTGGCACAAATTTATCCCAAAGCTACCCCTGGTATAAACCAGCATAGCCCCCTGTACAGACTGACCCCCTCCCTGCAAGTAAAAAAAACTGCATATTAAACAAGGAACCAAAAAGGAACATGCAGCAGAGGAGGCAGGGTGCACTGAATGCACTGGAGAAGGGGGGAGGAGCAAGGAGCTGGTCTCCACGTGAACTTTCAGTAAACAAAGCCTGGAAAGGCAGACAGACTGACAATAGGTGGGTGATGAGCTGCTTCCTAAAATAGGGCAGAGAGTGGTCCATAAAGCTCATCCCCTGAACCAGTGAGCTACATCCAAAGTCAAACGATGTTGCAAAATTGAAAAACAGTCAACAAACCAGCATAACATGCTGACAGCAGAGAGCCAGCTAATGGAGCTCTGACTTTGCCCAGAGAAATGGCACGAGGCAAAGTAACAAGCCTCCAATAAACCAATACAGCAAGAACCCAACTCCAAAGCAGGATGGCAAGTAGGACACAGAGCTAATCTCCAGAACCTGAGGAAAAGCCACACCTTACTGAGGGAGGAGCTGACTAAGCAACTGCTACTGAAAGGGAAAAAAAAAAAACTTGCCAGTCTCCCTAACAACCCGGTGAGACTTAAGACAGAGCTTCTGCTTAAATACCAACACCAGGACTGGATGCTGAAGGAGTAACACCAGAACTACTAAGACTGAAATTCTAAGTTCCTAAACCTGGAATTTTTTTTTTCTTTCTCTTTAAGTGTTTGTTTGTCTTGTTCACTGTTTGTTTATCCACCATCTCTCCCTGTTGATTCCTTTGGTTCTCTTTTTTTTCTTTCTTTTTCTTTTTTCTCTTTCTTTCTTGGTTTCATTAGTTTTACTATTGTAAGTTAGCTAATATGAAATTACACACAGACCAGGGACAGAAACATCATCAAATGGAACAATGGGAAGATAAAAAAGGGATGGAAACTATTTTCCCCCCCAAAATAAATTAGTACTGGATTCAGAGGGAAATGAAGGAAACAGATACCCAGTTCCAGACTCCACCAAAACAAAGATAAACTATGCCAAGGAACCCAACAAAGCCCACAAGAATACCCTGCAAGTAATTACTGAGAATTTCATGGAGATGTTACTAGACAAGATCAACCAAAACATACAGGAGGCATTCAAGAAATTCCAAGACAACAAAAATAAAGAATATGAGAAGACACAAAACAAATAAATGAACTCATAGGAGTCCTAAATAAATACCAAAGTGAAACAGAGAACACCATAAATAGAGAGATAAGTGAATTAAGGGTGAAAATTGACAATATTAAAGAGGAAGTGACCCATGATATGGAAAATCTCAGAAAAAAGAATGAAACCAAAATACAAAACACAAGGGAAGGCCACTCCAGCAGACTAGAACAAGCAGAAGACAGAATCTCAGAACTTGAGGATGAAATGGCAATTAAAGGAAAACTAAAGAGCTATTAGTAAGACAACTCAAGTCCTGTGAAAGGAATATGCAAGAAATCACCGAAAGCATCAAAACAATAGACCTGAGAATCAGGGGCACTTAAGAAGGAGAAGAGGTGCAAGAAAAGGAATGAATAATATATTCAAAAAAATAATAACAGAAAATTTCCCAAATCTAGAGAAAACTATGCCCATTCAGATACAGGAAGCCTCCAGGACACCAAACAGACTTGACCAAAATAGAATTACTCCATGACATAGCATCATTAAAACAACAAGCACAGAGAATAGAGAAAGAATATTGAAGGCTGTAAGAGAGAAAAAACAAATAATATACAAGGTAAACCCATCACATCACAGCAGATTTCTCAATGGAAACCTTAAAAAAAGAGAAACATGGAGTGAGGTATTCCGGGCACTGAATGAAAATAACCTCCACCCTAGGATACTCTAAAACCCAGCAAAACTATCATTCAAAATAGATGAAGCAATAAAAGTCTTCCACAATAAACAGAAACTAAAACAATATATGGCAACCAAGCCACCATTACAAAAGATTCTCCAAGGAATTCTGCACACAGAAAATGAAAGCAAACAAAACCATGAAAGGACAGGCAGAACCAAACCACAGGAGAAGAAAGGCAAGAAAAAACATTGATTCAGCTGCACACAATCAAACCCTTAAACAACAAAAACAACTAAATGACAGAAATCACCACATACCTATCAATACTAGCACTGAATGGCAATGGACTTAATTCCCCCATCAAAAGACACTGTTTGGCAAGCTGGATTAAAAAGGAAGATCCAACAATCTGTTGCTTACAGGAGGCCCATCTCATCGACAGACAAACACTGATTTAGGGTAAAAGGCTGGAAGAAGATTTACCAAGCCAATGACTCCTGAAAACAGGCATCAAATGAGATAAAGAAGGACATTCCATACTAATAAAAGGGGAAATACACCAAAAGGAGATAACAATTATCAACCTATATGCACCCACCATCAGTGCACCCAATTTCATCAAATATACTCTGAAGGACATAAAAGCATATATAAACTCCAACACAGTGGTAGTGGGAGACTTTAATATCCTGCTATTACCTTACAGAAATCATTAGCTTTTCTATACACCAACAATAAACAAATTGAGAATGAATATAAGAAAACAATTCCATTTACAATAGCTTCAAAAAAAATCAAATACCTAGGAGTAAACTTAACAAAGGATGTGAACGAACTCTACAAGGAAAACTATAAGCCCCTGAAGAAAGAGATTGAGGAAGACTATACAAAGTGGAGAGATCTCCCATGCTCATGGATTGGTAGAATCAACATAGTAAAAATGGCTACACTCCAAAAAGCAATGTACATGTTTAATACAATTCCCATCAAAATTCCAATGACATTCATCAAAGAGATTGAAAAATCTACCGTTAAATTTATTTGGAAACACAACAGACCATGAATAGCCAAGGCAATACTCAGCAAAAAGAACAATGCTGGAGGTATCACAATACCCGACTTCAAACTATATTACAAAGCAATAGCAATAAAAACAGCATGGTACTGGCACAAATACAGACATGAAGACCAGTGGAACAGAATAGTAGACTCGGATATGAATCCACACAACTATACCCACCTATTTTTGACAAACTTCCAAAAATATACAATGGAAAAAAGACAGCCTCTTCAACAAATGTTTCTGGGAAAAGTGGTTATCTGTCTGCAAAAAACTGAAACTAGATCCATATTTATTACCCCATACTAGTATCAACTCAAAATGGATCAAGGACCTTAATATCAGAACTGAAACTCTGAAGTTAGTATAGGAAAGCACAGGAAACACTCTGGAAGTAATAGGTATAGGCAAAGACTTCCTCAGTAGAACCCCAGCAGCTCAGCAACTAAGAAAAAGAATGGACAAATGAGACCTCATAAAACTAAAATGCTTCTGCACAACAAAGGACATGGACTCTAAACTGAAGAGACCACTCACAGAGTGGGAGAAAATATTTGCCAGCTACACATCAAACAAAGGACTGATAATCAGAATATACAGGGAACTTAAAAAACAAAACTCTCCCCAAATCAATGAACCAATAAAGAAATGGGCAACTGAACTAAACAGAACTTTCTCAAAAGAAGAAATTCAAATGTCCAAAAAACACATGAAAAAATGCTCACCATCTCTAGCCATAAAGGAAACGCAAATCAAACCCACACTAAGATTCCACCTTATTCCTGTTAGAATAGCCATCATCAAAAACACCACTAACAACAGGTGTTGGTGAGATGTGGTAAAAATGATCCCTCATACACTGCTTTGGGAATGCAAGCTAGTGCAACCATTCTGGAAAAAAGTTTGGAGGCTTCTTAAAAATCTAAACATAGATCTGCCATGTGATCCAGCAATCCCACTCCTGGGGATATACCCAAAGGAATGTGACACAGATTACTCCAGAGGCACTTGCACATTCATGTTTATTGTAGCGCTATTCAAAATAGCCAAGTTATGCAAACAACCACGATGCCCCACTACTGATGAATGGAATAAGAAAATGTGGTATTTATACACAATGGAATTTTACTTAGCCTTGAAGAAGAATGAAATCTTATCATTTGCAAGTAAATGGATGGAACTGGAGAACATTCTGAACCAGGTTAGCCAGGCTCAGAAGACCAAAAATTGTAGGCTCTCCCTCATATGCAGACTTTAGATCTAGGGCAAATACAGCAATGTTGTTGGACTTGGGTCACATGACAAGGGGAGAGCACATACGGGAGGTATGGGGATAGGTAGAAAATTCAAAACTTGGAAGTGTTTGATGTCCCCACTCCAGAGGAGCTAATACATAAACCTTAAAGCGACAGAGGTCATTATGAGAAGGGGATCAGGAACTAGTAAAAAGTTCAGTTAGAGATGAATCAACTTGGGATGTAACACATTTGTGCATGGAAGCAATGCTAGGAATTTCTCTGTATAGCTATCCTTATCTCAACTAGCAAAAATGCTTTGTCTTTCTTATTATTGCTTATGTTTTCTCTTCAACAAAATTAGAGATAGGGCAGAACAGGACTTTCCTGGAACTGAGGGAGGAAGTTGGGAGAGGGTTGGGGGGAGGCAGGGGGTAGAAATGACCTAAACAATGTATGCACATGTGAATAAATGAATAAAAAAATAAAGTCAAGTTTTAAGTAAGGAAGTTAATCCAATATGGATAATATTCTTATTTTAAAAAGAGTGGGCAGATAGGGCTCACACACAAAGGCATGGATGAATAGGTGGAAGATGATGTGAAGAGGTGTAGGGAGAAGCCATCATCTACAAGCCATTCAGAGAGCTTGGAACAGATCTTTCCATCACTGTTCTCAGGAAGAACCAACCCTGCTGATGCCTTAGCTTCAGACTTCCAGCCTCCACAGCTATGAGACAACATGCGTTTTTCACACTTCCTTATGGCAGCTCTAGCAAACTCATATTTACTTTATTTTGCTATGTATTTGCATTTATGAGCACTCCTCATTTGTCTTCACCTTCATGAAAAGCAACATTTAGCAAAGAAAATGTAACATTTATAAAAATACTTTGCATGAAACAAGTAAATAAAAGATGACATAATAGAATTTTTAAAAATTTCAGACCCAATGACTTTTCTGTAAGGCAATATTTTCCAGGGAAAAGTTTCCCATTTGCTCAGATAGGTTTGTTGCAGCAGAGAGGGGTGTGGCAGATTGATGCATACAACAAGCAGTTGATGTCCTTAGATTCAGTAACAAGTTTCCTTCTCTACCCTCTGGTGACCTTGGGCAAGCGACATGACCTCTCTGTGTCTCATTTTTTTCATATGGGTATTAGTGATAATGCCTTAATTGTGAATTATTTGAGGGTCAAATGTGGAATACTTTTAAAATACTTGGTATGCTGTAAGTACTCTATTATAGAAAATATGGTTATAGGAAAAAAATTTTAAAAGGAAATCAACTTCACTACCAAGCATTTGGAGGATTGCTTAAAGACTATATGATCCTGGCATAATTTCACTTTAAAAAAGAAACCCATTAATTTGGTATTTGAGGACTCTAAAATGGGAAAACAAGTTTATGGTAGAATATTCAGTGAAATCAAGGACTAAACCCTGAGGTCACTACGATCAGCAGGTCCTCAAGTATGCAGGAGGGAGGCAAGTGGTAACTTGTTGTTAAAGTGATTGGATTATGTTTGAATTGGGGTATTTTTCAGAGCATTTTCTTTCATCTTACTTTTTTTTTACCTTTTTAATTAAAAAATAATGCAAAACCGTAACAAAACTAATTCCTTTTAAATACTGCCTTTGGCTTTGATTGTTCTCACATGCAAAATCAGGTACACCTAGAATGAGGCCATTTGAGAAACCTGGGAGAGGGGCGCAGATGAGGGGCTGCATGCTGGCAGCTCTGTGACAACAATGGGCACTGCACACTTCTGCCCTGGAAGTTGGGTTGCCTAGGTGGCTCCAGCTCACCTGATCCTGGCCCTATACCAACCTGTGGCAAATCATGTGATCACTTACCAGGAGTCTTTGTTTTGCTTTTCCTTTCCTTCTTTATTTTTTAATGATTGTAATGTCTTTTTTCTAAACACAACTTTGCTGCAATGCAATCATTACACAAAAACTTCCCATATTTAACGTATACACAAGGAGTTTAGACATGGACCTCTAACCCTGAACCATTACCACAATTAACATATCCAGAACTTCCAAAAGTTTTCTTCAGCTCTTTTGCTTTTGTTTTGTTTGTTTGTTTGCTTTATTATAGTAAGAATCAGAGGGAGAAATGGAGAGTTATTCAACAGGTTTACAGTTTTCATTATGCAAGATGACAAGTTCTAAAAAACTGCTGCATTATTCACAATAGCCAAGCAATGGAAACAGCCTAGATGCCCCACAACTGATGAGTGGATTAAGAAAATGTATTTATTAACCATGGGATTTTATTCAGCCATAAAGAAGAATGAAAATTTTGTCATTTGCAGGTTAAATGGATGGAACTGAATATCATCGTTTTAAGTGAAGTCAACCAGGTTCAGAAAGCCAAAGGTTGCAAGTTTTCTCTCATATGTGGAATATAGGCCCAATACAACTACAAGCAATATTATATGTACATAGAAATATATACAGAGCATGTATCCAATAATGGGACTGGCAGAGAAACCAAGGGAGGAGGAGAGGAAGGAAAGATAGAAAACAATAATGAAATACACCACATCTGTGCAGGAACAAGACACAAGGAAACATGATGAAAACTGTTAGCAATGCAGGAAGCACAGTGGACAGGGGTTACATCAACTTAAGCACAATGCATGTACAGGTATAATTCCAAGGCAAAAGTCTCACTGACTCAGGAACCTAAGCATCAAAGGACAAAAATGAAAAGCAGGTCATGTGAAGGGGAGGGCAATAATGGAAGGGGGAGGATACAAGAAGGAAGTAAAGAAGTGGTTGATGTACTTTCTACACAAGAATGAATATAGAATTTTTAAACCTTTGAAATCACCATAAGAAGGGACTAAGGTAGAAAGGAGAAAAATGGAGGGGATGAATCAATTAAGGACACAATACATATATGCATGGAAATGTCATAACAAAACTCTCTGTATAGCTATCTTAAACAAAGAAAAATGTCCTGTTTTTCAAAAACAGAAAACAAGAAGGTAAAACAGATCCTATATGGATGGTGCCAGTAGAGAGGGGGAGGACATAAGGAAAGGGTGCAGGAGGATGAACATGGCGGAAATATCATGTACTCATGTATGAAAATGGAAAAATGAGACCCGTTGAAATTATTCTAAGGGAGGGGAGATAAAGGAAAATGATGGAGGGGTGAATTTAACTATGATATATTATAAGAGCTTTTGTAAATTTAAATGTCATAATGTATGCCCAGCATAACAATAATATAATAAATAATAATAATAAATACCCCACAAAAATAAAAAGAACAAAAAGGTGCTGTACAACACAGTGACTTTAGCTAACAAGGATGTATTTTACATTTAAATACTTACAAGGGGGGATTCTTTGCTTTTCATTGAAATGTGCCTTGGGAAACTGCTATTATTAGAGGTTTAGAGTAAAAAGTCTAAAAGATATGGAAGGAAGAATTGGACAATGAAATAACTGAGTTCCGGAAATTTGGTGTGGGTTTGCCCTTAGAGAGGTGAGCTTTCTCTAGAAGGAAAAAAAAGAGTGGAAGACTAATTTATAAGAATAATTGTGAAGAGAGACTGGAGTAGTTACCATGTTCTTTAGAAAGGAATTGTCCAGTGCTAGTCTGTTACTTAGCTGTGCACTTACCTTATCTATGGAACAAAGATGATAAAGGCACTTTAATCTATGGCTGTTTTAAGACCCAAATCATAAAGAAAATAATGTCAGTTCCTAGCATATAGTAAGTATTTAATAAATTTCCTTCTCCTGGTATAAATAGGCTGCAACAGGTTAGGTATGCATGAGCTGGGCAAAAAGCAAGGAATTGGAGAGGATTAGGTAGCTCTTTAGGATGAGGTGTACAATGAGCTAGATTGTCTATTTCAAAGGATTTAAGGCATCAAACTGTCTCGCTGTCACCTGCAGTCAAACCTCCTGACAAAGCAATTATTTCTCCATCAGTTCCTCTCTTTTTATGGACATTTATGGTTCTTGACTCATCAATCCATTTAGTGTCACTAATTTTCCAGAAAAGAATGTTTTCTATTGAGGCTAATTAAGTAACACACAGTGAACAAAGCTGACAGATAAAGGAGACTCTGCTGTTGTTCTGCCCATGGTGAGCAACTCTGTGTTCTTGCAACTTCAGATAAGGTAGTAGCCAGTGAGGACAATGGTCTTGGTCCTATAGAATATCAAATTGTATTTTTCTCAGAGTAAGTCTCTTTCTTGACAGTCATAGTAGTACCCAGAATGCTGGAGTTATCTTTTGCTGGACTTGAGGTGGTTTTATTCATCTTCAATAGCATTGATGGAAGTGGTAAATACTTTAACAATGCCTGTGTGACAATTAAAGACCAACATACATTATTATTATGATGTGGTTTCCAATTGTGGAGTCTCTGGGTCATTGACTGAAAATGGCAATCTATTGGATACTGTTGAGCAAGGTGGATGAAGAAAAGAAAATATTTAAGTGTGTGGAGCCAGAGCCCTACAATGACACTTAGACTCTAGCACAAATGCCAAATTGGGGTCAGACTTCAGGTGGAGCACCTTTTCTTTACCATTGAGCTATACCTGTACCATGGCAAATGTGCCACAGTGGAGGGTCTTGTGTTTATTGCTCAGTGTGTTGGGAATAAGATTTGTGGCTCCACCAAGATTGATTGGGTCATTTCATTTACTCATTTAACTAATGTTTGAGTATCAATTACTGGTTGGGTATTACTATAGGCTCTAGGGATACAGCAAGGACAAAACCCAGTCAGTTGATGTCCTCGGGAGAAGAGCATTCTATTTGGAGATGGACAAATATATGCATAATGCAATTTCAGGTACATGAGACTATGAAGAAAAACAAAGCAGGATCAAAAGCAGAGTTACAAGGCATGAGAGTGCTACTCCAGACAGTGTTTGGGGAACTTTCTAAGAGGGTTATATTTCGGCAGCTGACTAAATGCAGTGGAGAAGTTAGATATCTTGGTAAACATGATATCTAGGAAATCCTGTTAGTTCTACCTTCCAAATACACCCCAAATACGACACTTCTCACCATCTCTACCACCAACTCTCTGGACCATGTCCCCACTGATATCCCATTGAGGGTCATCCAATGGCCTCTAGATTAATGTCTCTGTTTACCTGTTTAACCCTCCCACCCCCAGTCAGGTCCACTCACCAATTCTTCATACACAATCTACTCTTAACATAGCAGCTGGGGTACATCTTTAAAACTCTGAGCCATATAATACTGTTTTTAGTGCTGAAAATCCTAAGTCACTTAATGTCAAATTCTAACTTACCATGTTCTCCAGGGCCTGACGAGAGCTGAATTTGTTCCTGTGGATCTGTGAACAAGGATGAGTATTTCACATGAAACAGGAACGAGTTACTCACTTTCCTTCCTCTATACCACCTCATCCTAAACTTGGGGAAACAGAGGCTTCTGCTACTTCTATTCTCACTTCTGGACCTGCTGTTGACTCTGGACAGCCTGAAGAGGACTGGAAACTGTGGGAACTGAAATTCAAGCTAAGGAATAAGAAGGATTCTTATCTCACAATCTTCCTCCCAGAAACAAGGAGAGGATATAAATGGCACGGGCTCAACCTTCTGCCTCAGTCAGAATAACTAAAATATATAGCTCAAATCCTGATATTTTAAAGCAGTAGTTTATTTGAAGCTCATACAAAGTCCAGGAATTGAGGTTGTATTTGTTACACTAATCCTGAGATTCACTGGGATCCAGAGATCCTTTCCATCTTGTAGTCTTGTAGGAGGAGGAAAAATATGGAGATGACAAAATGTCTTAGAGAATTGGCTTGGAAGTGGCATATATCATCTAATTCCCCATTGGCAATTCTTACCTAGATACAAAAGGGTAGGGTCATGTTTTCCTGGTGGTCAAGGAGCAGAAGGTTTGGTGAAAACCTGGTCATGTTCTACGATATCTGGGTGAGCTGGCTCCTGGAACATGAGTTGTTCTAATGTTGAAAACTCTATGTAAAGGAGATGACATAACAGGGCATTGTCCAGTACAGATGCCAGAGAAACCAAGGCAAATTTGGGGAATGGGAAGCATTCTCTATGACTTGAGAATATGGGAGAATGTCAGGAGATGACACTTGATAGGCCCCATTATCTGGGGCTCTGGGACTGCACTAAGGTGTTTGGAATTTGTTTGGTAATCAAGAGGGAGAAATCATTGAAAGACTTTAAATAAAGGATTTTCACACTTAGAATGACATTTTGGAATGCAATTCTGAAACGGAAGACAGGACTAAAAGCAAGGACACCAGTCACGAGGCTCTTTCTTCCAGTATTCCCTATCACAAAAATTGTCAAACTTGAAACACACACAACCTGCATTTTGCAACTTGATTCCATATATTATATATTTATGATAGATATATACATTTCACATTCACACATACATGAAACAGTTCAAGGTGTTTATATTCTGGACAATGATATTTTAAAAATGGTAGCTGCCACACATTAAATTGAATGCTCCACCCTACAATAGAGGGCAAACTGCATTTGGAAAGCCACTGCTGGATTTCACTGAAAGACACCACTCTTCAGCCCATGTTCAGGTCTAAACTGGCTATCATGTGAGTCATCTTAGTCACCCTTCCACACTCACAGCCCATTAGTCAAAGTTTCTGTTCTCTTTCTGAAATATTCTTCATCTGATTTCCCACCGTCACCATTGTTTAGTTGACTGGTTTGCAACACTTGCTTTAAGTATCCCTAAACCTCTCCTAGACCATTTTATGGGGTTCAAAACATCAAAAACATTTTGAAACTTTCATACTGAAACTAAGATGACATTTTTCCTTTTACTTTTATTCTCTGACAGGTGTACAGTGGAGTTTTCCAGAAGCTACATGATGAGTGATGCTCTGATGGCATCTTGAAATGTTCTGATGGCTACTGAAATGGATGCTTGTTTGTTTTTCTCTTCCATTTTTTCCAGTGTTAATGTCAAATATATTAATACTAGTACATATAATCTTTCTAATTAAAATCTCAATGAAGTTGAAAAATGCAGTAGTCCTGAGACCAATGAACTTGAGAATTCCTGCTTTTGACCTTATTTTTCTGTATTATCTTTATCTCTATTAGTAATTGGGACATGCTTTATGTGGCCTTGGGAATCTCTAAACAAATACTCCTAGCAGTCACCTAGTCCCTTCCAACAAGAGTAGCACTTCAACTTCTGATTAGCCAGAGGAATGCCTGCACTACATTGCCAGCTATATTCTTGATCCTCAACCTCTTGCACCGACTTTAGAACACCAGGATTCCATCTTTCAGGCTTCTAAGTGTTGGAGTACTCCAGTGATAAGCCATTATATTCCTTTGCTACTCTGACATAACTCATGAAATAGTCATTTTAGCCCATGATTTTAAACACCATCTATAGTGTTTAAACACAAACATTTTCTCTCCAATTCTGACTCCTTTTCTGAATGTTGGATTCAGCTGTCTGCAACACACTGTTTGGATACTTAACATAGCACTCAAAATTAATATTTCCAAAACAGAACTCATAATTTTTTCATAGCTACTTTTCTACCAAGGTCCCCTTTACCTCAATAAAAAGCAGTTGCATTCTTTAATATCCTCAAGACAAAATCTTTGGTTTCTGCTTTGCATCATCAATTTTCTAATATATACATTTTAACACAAATTCTTTTGGCTATATCATCAGAAGAATATTTACCCTATTTTCCTTACCTTTGCTAATGCTACTTGAAGTTAACCATCATCATCATTTGCCTGGATTTTGCAATGGTCTCATGATGGATTTATTAGTTTCAAACCTTGCTCCTTGATATTCAAATCTCTACATAGCCAATCAGTCTCTGTATAGAATCTTTTGAAGAAAAGAAATCCCATTTTTAGTTCTGAAAAAATCTTTTCTTTTTCTTTCAGAAAAAAATCACTCTCTTTCAAGGAGCCTAGACCTCCAGAGTCTGTGAGAGAGATTTATACTAAGCCCCCAAATCCAGATAGGTTGATCCCTGCTACTTCTCTAGGAAGTTGATCTCAATCAGACCAAATTTTTCTGAATAAGGCCACATTCTGGGGATGGTTCACATCTTGGGATTGTCTAGATACCCTGTGCTGTCAAAAAGTTAAAACATACACTATATAAAATCTTCCACATTTTCAGCTTTAACCTTGGAAGGACAGATCAACCATGCCTAGTAAGGCAGGTTAATACTGAAGGTATTCAGCTCTATTGTAAGGACTGGGGACAGGACACAAAAGAAGTTACATAGTTCTAACACAGAGGTTTCTGGTTCCACCCTGAGTACATTCACAGCCTCATCACCTGAATTTCCCTCTTTCAGCTGACCCAAAGCCAAGAGCACTCCCTAGTCTTATTTTATCCTGAGGGATAGATCGAACTAGTGGATCTCTGTTCCTGAGGATCTGGTTGATTAGGTCGAAAGGCAGACAGAAAGTCACATGTAGAAGGAATGAATCAGAATTAATTTCTGGGGCTACAGGAGGGCTCATCTAAAAATGAAGAAAAATTAAGAGAGGAAGACACATTAGTAATTCCCCAGGACATGGGTGATCAGATACAGGAGAGAAAGATTAGACAGGGATCTAAGCAAAACAAGGAAGAAATATGGCACAACTCTAAAAACAAAAGCTAGACTCTGAATGGTGGCAATATCCATGCAGACTTAACAGCAAAACCCTTAAGTCCTTTAATAGTCTTACTCAATTACATTTTTAGGTTATAGTTGGGTGGGAAATAGCACCTGTAGCTGCTAGATTTCCTGTTTCAGATGTAACTCTTGGGTAGGCAGCACAGAGGACAGGAGCCAAGAAAGAAATTGCCTCTCATTTGCTTGCTTTGTGTCTGTCCTTATTTTCATTGCCACACAAACATTTCCTCATTGATTCTTTAACAGCCTGTTAGGGGGAAATTATTATCCCTGTTACAAAGGGAACATTGCAATCCAGTGATATCAATCAAATTATTGAGAACACACAATCAGTGAGCTGTAGAGTCAGAGTTTATGATGGTCTTTCTGATGCCACAATTTCATGCTCCTAACTGTAGTTCTATACTTTCAACTACGAGCACTGAGGCAAGAAGACCACTTCTGTCAACATTACAAGGCAACATGCAACTTGAAGTCAGGAACCTGATCACTTTCATCTTCATCAATAACATCTGACACAGGATCTTGTAGGTGCTTGGAGAAAATGCACTGAACTAAATTGACCTAATCTCATATTAGTTTTCAAATAATCAAACACACATGGGAGCCACATGGACTTCTGCTATTTTGAAAATGGGCAATAAAGTTGGAACCTACATTTTTCAGTTAATTTTGACTTCTTTGAACCTCCACTTCCACTGTTTTTCTTCATATTCTGCTTTATGCATTTCAGAACACCAGCCTTCAAGCCACATAACTCAGATGGACTTGACTACTTTTTGTTCTTAGTATACCACCAACCTTGATTTCACCATACCTAATATTTCTTGGAGCATCCAAGCCCATTGCCATGGTGACTGGACGACATATACATGCCTATTGTGCTGGGCTTTCTTTCTCGCTCAGGGAAGTTTGAGGATACCTTGGTCTCTTTCTTGGATTACTAACTTGCAGGCTCCCCTTTCTCAAAAAAGTGAGGCTGCTTTCTGCAAATGCCAAGCTACTATGTGCTGGTTTATCAGTGTGGTCCCTGGACTAATAAAATCAGCATCACATGGGAACTTATTAAAAATGCAAACTCTCAGCAGGAACCAGGATTACTGAAATAGAACCTCTGAGGGTGGAACCCACCATTCTGCCTTCACAAGCCCTTCAGGGGATTCTGCTGCATTAAGGTTGGAGACCCACTGTTTTATATCTTCAGAGCAACTCATTTTGATGCTTGGAGGACTTCACGATAAAGAGGGAGGATGCCATTCAGTTTTTGCAACAAATTCAGCCTTAGTCACTATTCAGCAAAGTCAGACACAGCACTGAAACTTCCTCTAGCTCTTGGGAGTTTTCAATCTGATCTTTTGTCTTTGATGTTCTGGCTGCTTCATGTTTTTCTGAGAAATGTATTCTTCTCATTGTAGGCAAAATCTGATGCTCCTTCACTGTATTGACAGCTCCCAGATAGAGTGCAAAATATGAGAAATTATTCTTTTTTTGCAGTACTGGAATTTGAACACGGGGTTTCACACTTGCTAGGCAGACACTCTCCATTTGAATCATGCCCCTAGGCTTTTTTTTGCTTTAGTTACTTTTTAGAGAATGTCTCACCTGTTTTTTTTTTTTTTTTTTGCCCAGGGCCAGCCTTGGACTGTGATTCTTCCACCTACATCCTCCCATGTAGATGAAAAGCATTCATCACCCTGCCTGGCTTGTTTTTGACATGGGATCTTGCTAACTTTTTGTCTGGGTTGGCCTCTAACTGATATCCTCCTGATCTATACCTCCTGAGTATCTGTGATTGCAGGTACAAGCTACCACACCTGGCAAGGAATTAGTCTGATTTTGTTTTAATTCTTGTCCTTTGTTTTTTTTAGTCCATATGCACTGTTCAAAGTAGTTTGATGTTGGCATTTCAAATATGAATACATTTTACTTTAATCAGATTAATGCCCTGAGTTACTCTCCCTTTCTCTTTCCCCCACCCCCTATTTTTAACAGCTTTCAGTGAGTTTCATTTTACCATGTTAACATATAGATACAATGAATTTAGATATTATTCATTCACTATCTTTCTTTTCTCCTCTCCCTCCTCTTCCTAGTCCCCTAAAAATCTCCCACCATATATGGTCATACATGTAATTATGTGCACATCTAGTATTTATTTTTTACATCTACTTTCTGCATATGAGAGAAAAAAAATTCAACCTTTGTCCTTCTGAACCTAGCTAACTGCACTGAACATGATGATTTCCAGTCCCATCCATTTACCTGCAAATGATAAAATTTCATTCTTTTTTATGTCTAAATAACACTCCATTATGTGTATATGCCACATTTTTAATCCATCAGTTGTAGGGCATCTGAGTTGTTTCCATAACTTGCTAGTGTGAATAGTGATGCAATAAACATGGTGTGCAAGTGTCTCTATTGTATCCTGACTTTTATTCTTTCAGATATATGCCCAGGGATGGTATTGCTGGATCATATGGTAGTTTTATTTGTAGTTTTTTGAGGAACCTCTATACAGCTTACCATAGTGGTTGCACTAATTTACATTCCCACCAACAATTATTAGGGTTCCCTTTTCCTGCATACTCCCCAGCATTTGTTGCTGTGTTCTTGATGTCAGCATTTTGACTGGAGTAAGGTGAAATCTCAATGACATATTTATTTGAATTTTCTTTATGGTCAGAGTTGTTGAGCTTTCCTTCATGTGTATTTATTGGCCATTTGTACTTCTTCTTTTGAGAATTGCTCCTTTGCTCATTTATTAATTGGGTTGTTGATTCTTTGGGAATTTAGTTTTTTGAGCTCCCTATATGTTTTGGTTATTGATCCCTTCTCAGATGTATAGTTGACAAAGATTTTCTCCCATTCTGTAGGCTGTTTCTATAGTCTAGTGACTGTTTCCTTTGCTGTACTGAAGCTTTTTAGTTTGATTCAGTCCCATTTGTCAATCCTATCTCTTATTTGCTAAGCATTGCAGTTCAGTTCAGGAAGCTATTGTCTATGCCCTATGTTCTAATGTTTTCCCTATTCATTCCTATAATATTTTCAAAGTTTCAGATCTTACATTAGGATATTTGATCTACTTTAATTGATGTTAGTACAGTGTGAAAGACAAGGATCTAGTTCCATTTGTTGAAGATGCTATCTTTTCTCCAGTCTATATTTCTTTGTCAAAAATAAGATGGCTGCAGCTGTGTGAGCTTGTGTCTGGGTCTTCTATTGGTCTTCATGTGGGTTTTTGTGCTACTATCATGCCGTTTTTATTGTTATGAATCTGTAGCATAGTTTGAAGTCAGGTATTGGGACACCTCCAGCGTTGCTCTCTTTGCTCAGGTTTACTTCAGTAATTTGAGGTCTTCTATGCTTCCATATGAACTTTAGCATTGATTTCTCTATCTCTGTAAAGAATGTCATTGGAATTTTGATGGAGATTTCATTGAACATATAAATTGCTTTGATAATACAGCCATTTTCACAATATTGACTCTGCCAATCCATGAGCATGTGAGGTCTTTCCATCTTCTGATGTCTTCTTTGACTTCTTTCTTCAGTGATTTGTAGTTTTCATTGTAGAAGTCTTTCACTCCCAAATTTATTCCTAAGTATTTTCTTAGGCTATTGTAAATGGGATTGTTTTCCTTATTTCTTTCTCAGTCAGTTCACTGTTATTGCATAGAAGAGCTACTGATTTTTTAAAAAATAAACAGAAGTTTATTGGCTTGCACTTCTGGAGGCAGGGAAGTTCAACATCAAGGTACTGACAGATCTGGCAATTCTAACTCCAGGATGGTAATTCAAACACTGCATTCTCTGAAGGGAAGGAGTATTTCATCTTCACATGATAGAAGGCAAAGAAAAAAGGCGACTGAACTTGTCCTTTTGTAATAGCTCCACCCATGAAAGTGGAGCCCTCAGAGTGAGTCCCCAAATTTCCAATTCTTAATACTTTTACAATGGTAATTAAATCTCTACATATATTTTATAGTTAAAAATTGCAGCAGGTAGTGGGACAAAGAATTAGAGAGTGACCAAACTGGAACATATTTCTTTGAACCCTGCCCAAAAACTCTTCATACAAATCTAACTCCCAACCTAAGGCCTTCTTAATAACCTTTCAGTATGACACCACACAGTTTCCCATGGTGCAGGGTTTTCTTCATTGCAAAAAGTCATTAAACATAACTGTATTTGGCCACATGTGTGTTCCTTGGGATCTTTGATAGGTGAGTACTGATAGTCTGTTAACTTCCCAGAATTTATCTTTACTTTGTTATTCACTTGTGAAATCTAGACTCATATATCAAGCATCTACTGTTCAGCCTAAATTCTATTTCATAGATATCTCATAATTTATATATTGCAGTTGAAATATTATTTATCTTTCACTTGCATTTCTTCCTTATTCTTTTTAAAAATTTATTTATTAGCATATTAAAGTTGTACTGAGGGATACAATGTGATGTTTGCAAAAGTGCTTACAATATCTCTTAAATAGATTTACCCTCTTCATCTTTCTCCTTTATTCCCTCTTTTTCTTAGAACAGTTTCAACAGGTCCTATTGTTCCATTTTTATATATGAGGTACTGATTTTTGTATATTGATTTTTGTATGGGAGTTACCTTGCTTGGGGACAGTGAAATGAAAATACATTCCAGATCAGTGCAAGGCTGGTTCTGAAGTAATGCTGCTACTAATAGGGTCTGGTATCTGGAGCAGAGAGACTCTAGGCAGAACAGCATCAAGAAGACCATTTCTGACAATAGAACCCCAGGAAGGCAGAAAGGACTTTGGAGAGAGGTGCTGTCCCAGGAAGGTACAGGCAATAGCTGCAGAGGTGACTGATGGAAAGAGTATCTACAAAGAGAGCTGCACCATCTATGAGCAGGTAGGGCTAACTTTGCTCTGCTGACTACAGATGGCTATATCAAATAGCACTGGCTGAGTGTCCAGCATCAACTTAATTCTGTTGGGGGCATGAATGGTTTGAGTAGGGCCAGCATGTGGGATATCTGTGCAAGGAGGAGATATCATTATTCTAGCACAGAAAGGTGTGTATATAAATAGGTATGTATATAAGTACTGCAGAGGGGAAGAGAAATTACTCAATCCATTAACAGGAATGCTATCCTCACCATGTGCCAGACACTATGGCTTTCTAGAGCCTCAGAACCATAAGTTATACTTCTAATTTCTCTTTGTAGTTATAACATGGTTTCCTGTTTTTCCCACTCTCTCCTATTTTATGGGTCAGGTCTTGTTAGTGTCTGCAGATTGCTGTAGTATGAGGTGCCTCGTGTCAAGCTGAGATTTCCGAAGAAACAAATATAGACTTTGCTTTCTGAGTCTTGCAGGAAATATTTCTGGCAATTTATCAGAAACAGCAGTGTGTTCTTTTAGGCAAGGTATTTGCACTCCTTGGAGGAAAAGCCTGATAAACAAAACATTATCCTAGAACAGAGCTGTTATGTTTTATTTTTCTGTTTTTTCCTTCTCTAACATGTCTGGCTCTGCAAATACACCTCCAAGTACTTTCTGAAGATCTCTGACTGAAATTGGTTAGATTCTGGCTGTTCATTGTACAATGCTCATGCTGTCCAGCCTCCTCCAGGCTCATTCCAGAAGTTGTCTAAGGAGAGACAGTAGAGGAAGTAAGAAGAAAAGAGCATCGAGAGTACTTGTTACACAAACCAAGAGAGCAATAAATAGTGGATTCAGAGAAGAAACAAGAATTTTGCTCTTGAAAATTTTCATAGTTTTAAGCCAAAGCTGTATTGGCTATGTATGCTGCAAAACCTTGAAGGAATTTGTTTTTTGATCACAATATCTACATTGTCATGGCTGTGGCCTGAAAATACTGAGATTTTAGAGGCAAAGGCAAGATCAAAAGTTAATCAATCCATATTTCTGAATGACCATGCCAGAGGTCTTACAGAGTAGATACTAAATTAGAATTGGGATCAGTAATTGCATTATGAAAATAGGTTAATAGACAAAACTGACATCAGCAGATTGTCCAAACTTTAGGATTGACTCTTTTTCCTATGTGGACAGCCTTTGACTGGTCTCCATTTTTTAATCCATGGGTGGTGCCACTTGGTGATAATCCACAGCCATTCCTACTTTAGAACAACTTATGACAAAAGCAGAGCTGGTTAGTCCTGGCATTCTTTCTCATTCCTTTATTTAGTATGCAAGGTTTATATAAGTTTACTGTTACTTTAAATCTCCAGTATGTGACTGGTGGATGTGATGAAGGGTACATCAGGAGCCAAGCAGTGTCCTTGGCAGAAGTACTCAGATGCATCAGGAACCCATTTGTGGATATTTTTTCATAACTCATGGTTGACTTTTGTAGGTTTCAAGAGACATCCAGGCTTTGTGGTTGATTATGATCATTTCTCAAGACACACTAAGCATCAATGTCTCCCAGTAATTGGTGAGGGTGGCTGTTTTGGGTTTCCTTCATCTATCTTATCTGATGATGACCCTGCTCCATGGTGGGTAGATATAATTTTGAGCATGTGATGCTAAGTTAGGAAAACATTTTGAAATCTGATGCATTGTGGATAAACAGATTAACTATCAAAACCATTTGTGAAAATGAAATCTCACATATAGGTCATGTGTCACATTGCCTGTAGCTATATTTGCTGAGCATTCCACATGATCAGTTAAAGTATCTAAAACATGGAAACCAAATGTTTCTTTGTCCTCCTAAAGTTATTCTAGTGACTTCTGGAGGCAAAGCTATTACAGACACTTCAGAGTACTGATGGTACAGTAAAAATGTGACTTTTAAGAAAGGACTTACTTTATTTGCACACAATTTTCCAAGAGGGTGGTGATAAGATGGCTTTAAAATGGGGCTCCATGTTCTGTGACACTCTTCCTATAGAAGCAGGTATATGTTCCTGTGCTCTTAAATCTGGATGGGTTTGTGACTGTATCAACCAAGACAGAAAGGCAGAAGAGATGCCATGTGACTTCTCAGGCTGGTTCAATAAGGCCATGTGGCTTCTGTCTTATTTAGTGGAATACTCATTCTTGGAGCCTCAAGCTACCATGTAATGTAACTATGCCTGTTAGGCTGCTGTGATGGATAGGTCACATGTAGGCACTCTGAGTCAAACTTCTAGACTTGTGAGTAAAGAAGTCCAGATGAGAACAAACCAGTCATTTAAGTCAATTCCACCCATTCAAATCTTTCCAGTTGGTGCCTCACACACAGTGGAACAGAGATAAACCATTCCTACCCTGCCTGATCCAAATTTCTGACCCATGAATCTGAGAGAATTTTTCATGCCACTAAACTTTAAGGTGGATTGTTGTGTAACAATAGCTAATCAGAATAGTGGGTAAGGCTGAGATTTTCACAATAGCAATAAGTACACACTGTGTGATTCCTACTAAATACATATTATTTCTAGTTATTTGGGGTGTGGGTAGGGTAAATAATGCTGATATCAGGGATAGGTGTACCTTCACATGGAAACAACCATGTCTCACTTAGTGGGAACATCCCCAGGGAATTAGCAGGTAGGGTACTGTCACCCAGGTAGTAATTACCTAGACAGTCACTTGCCAATTGGTTCTAGGGAACCTAGAATGTACCTTTCAACATTCATGGTCTCATTGAGATCATCAAGCTTTCTAATTCCCACTGTGTGCATTTTGGCAGGGATATTCATCAGTGCCCATTATGGAAAAACAGAAAAACCACATTTTAGAGAGTGATTTAAATTAATTACATAAGTTGTAAGAATTATTACCACAATAGAAGTATAACATGCCTCTTGTTCCCTCAATATTTGGTGACTCAATACAAATAATTAATTTTTCTCCTGAATTAATTTGTATCTTTATTACTAGGGATACAAACACCAGAGCTGCTGTGGTGGCATGAAGAAGGTATTCCTTTAGCACCCTCTCTTGAGCTGTGTAGGCTGTTGCCATACTGCTGCTTATGGGGACCACTATGCTTATGTTAGAGCTCCAACCATTGAGGGAAAGCAGTGCACTGCTGGAGTTGAGAATGTCAAAGTTGCTGTTGGTTGAAGGCATAGTGTCTGCTCTAGTTGCCAGAACTGGGACAGACACTGGAAGCAGGAAGAGTCACTTACTCCCCTTACTTACATGTCCACTTTCATTTCATTGATCATTGTTATAATCATGATTTTATATTTTTTGTCTGATATTTCTTCCCCTTCACTATCACTAGTGTTTGTTACTATGGGGTTATTGACCTTTGGGTGTGTCATGTTGCATTGTTTTTTTCATATTTCTTGTGTTTTTGCATTGAGATTTATGTATCTGAGGCCAAATGTTCTATAGTTAAAGTATTCTTAGTATTTGGACAGGACTGTGTAGTGGGAGAGCTGCAGTGTAGTTTCTACCATTGAACTGAGGGATACCTCTATAGTCAAACTATTGCTTTTGTGTCCAAGGCACCAGTCCTGGTCCCCAGCTTCACTCAGATAGAGGAGAAGTAGCTGGAGTCTCTTGTATTTCCTTATGTATGGGTTGGTGTTATACATGAGTTGAGGGCAGGCTTGTCAAGGATCAGTTTTTCACTTCTATGATGTTTCCACTGATACCAGACTGGATTATTGTTTCCTGAGTTCATGTCCTGGCACAGTTGATGATTGAAAGTGCCGGACAAGCAATTAAGAGTTAAAACAAATTTACGCCACAGACCAGAAGTTAAGAGTAAAGCAAGAACAAAGTTTATTGAAAGGATAGCAAGGCACCCCTACTGATGGGACTTAGTGAAAGAGCTAAGCCAAAGGATGGCTGAAGTTTATGAGATTAAATAGGGGCTGACTTTAGGCATCCCTCCCCACTTTACTTTTGAAGCTGTAGCTATAATTGGCAGTTTGATGAACTTTTTGCTGACCCTGAGCATCTGGCTGCCCCCATCCTTATCAGGCTGGACATTCCAAGAGGGTCTTGTTAGTCCATCTTGTCCTTGAAACCTGTCATGTACATTTATCACTACACTCATTTTTCTGGTGAGACCCCTTTCTTTATCTTGGCAAAGTTTGCTGTGTTAAATCTCCTTTCAGGTGTCTATGTCTCATCCCTTTAGATGTCTGTCCTTAGGAATATTTTATCTTGTTTTCCTTATCTAAGAAGAGAAACTACTGTGCCTCAGCACCTGTGTGCTAAGCTGGTTTCTCAGTCTCCCTAAATGTTTTGCTTTTAAGTATGCCTTCCTATCTCCTTTATCTAAAACAAAGTTACTTTTGCCATCCTTCCCTTTACATTCCCAGGGTTATTTCTGCTGTTTGTTCTTTTACACCCCCAGGGTTGCCATTTGTTCCTAGGGACATTTCTGCCATTTTATTTCTCCTCACACTTGTCCCCATACACCACCTTAGAGACTTCCTTTCTTTTTATACTGGAAGTCACTGCTGGCTGTGTGGTACTTTTTAGTCTATAGGCCAAGTAAGTTTCCACTTGCTACATAGGTCCTCCAGTTTGTGGCCACTGGGGCAATATATTTGCAATACTCAGGATGTTCCCCAAATGTGTCTGAGGGTGGAAGAAATGATGAGCACTTTGAGCTCTGCACCTGTGATGGAGCGCTAAGAGACTCAGGTGCTCTGACTTCAGATCTCAGTTCCTTCAGATCCCACACAGCAGATCTCTGCCCTGTTGAAGGGATAAGGCTGGGAGTTGTCACATGAGCTCTGAGTCCTAGAGCTTAGTCCTTGCCTGTGTCAAAGCTCCTCTCCTCAGACACTTCTCATGGCTATTTCTCCCAACACTATGACTGGGAGCTGCAATTGTTCTTTAATTGTCTGAGTGTCCCAATTGGCTCAATATCAAAGCCCTACGCTCCCAACCCCACCCTGGTCACCAGCAAGTTGGAGGAACTCCTGTAACCTGAACTCTCTGCCAGTAGAGGTTAGGTGTTTTGGTTTTGAGATTGATATTAGTCAATAGAGCTGCTATGGCTGGGAAGGGTAGGGCTGCTGACCTATAGGCCATTTGCTGTTTCTCAGGCTCCTGTCAGGAGCCCTCAGCTCTCCTTATTCAAATTGCTTCCTCTTTATATCCAACTCTGGTGGCAGTCTCTCATGTGTACACTGTGGCTGGGAGTTCCAGAACTCCCCAAGTTTCAGCACTTCAAATCCCCAGGGTTGCTCTGTCTTAAAGCTTACCTACTTACAGACTATTTGCACACAAATTCTATAAGCTGAGCACTCTGCCAGCAAGGCTATGCACTTTGTTTTTAAAGTTGTCTTCAGGCAATAGAACTACTCTTACTGGGTAGTGTGGGGACACTGAGCAGTGTGCATTTTGTTTCCCAAGCTCCCTTTAACTTCTCAGGACTCACTCCAAGTCATAGTTTCTCCTTCTTAAAAAAAAAACCTCTCTTGGCCGTCCACTCTCATACTTTGTGGACAGGTATTTCAAGATGCCCGAGCTGCAATTATTCCTTGTTTCCAAAACTGGGTACCTCAGTCTCAATCAGGAGACCTTCTCTAAAGATGGCACTTTGCCACAGATGTTTGAGGTATAGAGGATGAAAGGTTGTCTTATGGGACACATGCCTGTCATTCTGAAAAAGTGGCTGCCCTATCATATTCCCACACTGGGGTTAAGATTTGCAGAGGGTGTGGTTTTAAATCACACAGCTGTCTGCAAGTCTGTCACAGAGGATACCTGGCCTACCTTGAGGTGGAGGCTTCCCCTTCCTCTGGGGGGACCAGAGCTGGAGTTATAAAGTGTTTCTTAATTTACTCCATTGCCTTTATGTTTCACTGTATTTTTCAGCTGTTCTGTCACTCTTTTGTAGTTCCCAGTCACTCTTTTTGTGGGTTCCTCTCTTTTTCTCTTCTGTATGAACTAGTGTCTTCTATGTTATCCAAACTCGTCACATTCATGGAGTCTGATGGAGAAAGTTTTTACTTCTTTGCTATCTTGCCCTTGTCTTTGTTGTTCCCACTTACTCCCCTTACTTACCTTCCAATCTATTGGACAAAACCAACAGGAAGATGGCTGAGAAAGGATTTTGGGAAATGCAGCTTATGAACTCCTGGCTCTAGAATGACAGAGTGCATCAAGGATGGTCTCAGAACTGAGAAATAGTAGCAATTAATGAACACAGTTGGAAATCTTAATCCTGAGACTTTCCCAATATACTGCCCACAAATCAAAATAAATTAGCATTCTTTGAGAGTGGAAAAAAATCAGAACCCAGACTAACATTGGAAAAAGTAAATTTTGGGCCTCTGTGACTTGAGACTGGAGTCCAAAAATAGCAAGGTTTAGAAATAGAACTAAATAATGTAATCAAGAAATAGTCTCTCTCTCTCCATCTTTTATTCTGCCTTTTTTTTCCATTCTTAGACAGAATCTCTTCATATGTTTGCAAGATTTTTCCCCAACATATTTAGTATAATAATTTCACAGACACAAAAATAACAAACATAGGGATTCTCCTTCTCCCTTTCAGTTATTCCATTGTACATCTTGAGTCAGCTTTGATTGTTTTCAATATGTCATGTGCTAGATTAAACCACCAAAGATAATATGAGTTCAGGGATAAATTATATCAGTTGGACTCAGTTCAAATGAGCTTATCAAATGGACTTGGCCTTATCTCCAAAATATCAAGTAACAGATGCAAAAAATGTGAATACAGATGAGATGTGGATGCAAGTGTGTTTGTGAAGTTTCCCACTGCCTTTTTTTGTTCTGCTTAGAGGAAAGCCCACAAAGTTCTAGAAACTTGCATAATGACGTGTTCACTTGGTCAGAGGCTCATATGCCTTTTACTTGCCCTGGCACTTCAACATCTGATAGGACCCAAGGCAAGGATTATTTTAATCAGCAGCAATGATCTAAGAAATTTTTGCTGTACTAGTACTCAATAAACCATTCTCCCTTTTCTTATACTAATGGCAGAATCTTGGATTTTCTATTTTTGTCTGTTTAGAATCTTTCCATAAACAGGGCCAGTTCATGGTTTATCACACCATTCTTGCACCAATTTTGTCCAAGGGATTTTGATGTCCTGATTATATGGATTATAATCACATACTTGTTTTGGGAACTGAGGTGAGATTAGATCAGACCAATATTCATTTAAAACCAAGAGGAAAAAATGATTTCACAAAAGAAAATGCTAGATGCTATTCTTCCCATATTTGGCAGCTGTCGACTCTTGTCCAGCATCTGCTGCCTTAGCAATGTTATTCTGACTGAATGAAGACTCTTCCAGGTTGGTTTCCTCTCTTGCAGGGTTCTGAGTTCTTTCCAATTTCTGTGTTTTCCAAGATGCAACCCATTCTGTTTCTCTGCAGTTGGAGAGTTCCTTCCAGCCAAAACTACTTTTTGTTAAATTATCCATTCCAAATATTTTCTCTATAATCACTGTAATGAACTGACAGATGGGAATCTGATCTTCAGGAGACATAATGGAGATTTAGTTTTTTAAACAGTTAGGACAGGCCAAGGTTATCTTATAAAAGACCCAATGAACTATAAATTGCACTCAATTCAACCTAAAAGGTCAATTTCACTGGATATGTCTTTCCCTCTAAATCAGGTGATAATACAGACATATTTGCACATCCAGAGCTTATATCATCATGCTGATTGCCTTGTTGATAAAACATAAGTTTGAGAATGCTAGAATTTTTATTAATTCCATAAATCTTACCAGATTTAGAATAACATTTAAAAAATGTTAACATGGAGTAGGTAATGGTTCTAGTTGTTTGATTATTCTGTATCTTTTAAAAAGGGATAATCTGAATATGTCATCTATACAACTTGAAGTACCCACACTTCCAAGTTAGCCAGGCCCAGTTAATACCTGACTAAAGATAAAGGTAAAGGCTTCTGGGATTAGAATAGATACTATAGCTCATTTTTAGATGAGCAAATAAATTTGCATGAGAAAATTCAAATTTCTAGAAGCATAGGAGACCTATTACCCTTGCTGATAGATAACCACTAAGCATGTTCATTGACTTTGCAAAGGGTTCCATTCTTTTGCTCATATTATAACTTCTTCCCCTGTTCCTCTTCTAATGGGTTGTTGCTTAGGAGTTTGCTCACAGGTTGAATCCAACTGTGTTCCTACATATTATTTTTTAGTTTTTAAATAGTAACAGGCAAACAAAACAAAATTAATGTGAAATAATTGGCCTCTCTGTCTGAAATCTACGCAGAAGCTGAAATGCCACTGCTCAGCTTCCTATCTACTACTTCATGCTGAATGCTTTGGTAGATGAATTGGCTTTACCCCAGAGTGAACTATGCAAGCAAACCATAAAAAAATAAAATGTACTAAACCACCAACTGACATTATGGAAATAAGACACTAGCTGTCCAAAAACCACAGTGTATCAAATAGCAGGATCTTAGTAGTTGGCAGCAAGAGCTCTTGCTTCTGGAAACAGAATGCTACATGTTTTATGCAATTATATAATATTTCTTTTGTATTCCAAGAAGGTGTACACCACCTGTAATATGTTTGGGGGAAGCTCAGATTATAGTGTTAAACTTAGTTGTATGCTTCCATCATTAAGTCTGGTCTTCTCAGTGAATGCTATTCTATCCTAATGGATTATTCCACTTCCTTTTCTCTCCACAGATCTTCATAGAAATGTTAAGAGTGAAAGATCTTCAGCTCACATCTTATAGGAGATTAAGGGAAAAGGAATGTTGAAATTATAGGATGGCAGCACCTTGGTGTGGTCATCATAGCAAATGTAGGTGACCGATGTTGAACTGTTAGTTCCCAGACTTGTGAGATCCAGGAAGGAGTTTACACCACCCAGATCTACAGGAGTCTGACCTTGTGGAATAATGGAGGCAACATGCATTTCCATCACACTGGCAAGGATCAGAACTTTGACTTTGCCATTTATTAGTTCACTGACTTTGGGAAAGTGCCTCATACTTTCTGAATTTTAGTTTCTTCATTTGATAGTAATAGTAAACCTAATAGTTTACTACTCTGCTCAGGAAGGTGAACTTACATCCCAAAAAGATGTTTTGTGCCCATAAATTCATAATAAATATTTCTGGATGTCTTTTAGGAAGGATATTTTGTCTTTGTTTAATTATTTTTTAAAACTCAAAAGCACCATAACTTTCACATTTGGCCACTTTGGAATCAGATATATCTTATTCTCTGTGTGGTCCTTGGAAAAGTCCTGGATTTTCATGAACTTCAATGACTTTTTGATAGAATTTACATAAGAATCTTATTTTTCTGGTATTGTTGTGAAGATAAAATAAGATAATATAAATAAGACACTTTGTATAGTACCTGGCTCTTTATAGAGTAAGCATGATAATAAATTCACAAATATTAGCTCCTTTCCTTTCCTTCAGTTTCAGGAGTGCCTTTTAAATTATATTTGCTCCAAATTCTGTGAGAGACCTGAAGGTGTATAGCACCATCCAGGACACTATCTTCACACAGGCTCATTCATTGTCCTTGTTTGTAGTTTCAGGAAGAGAAATATTACTGAAGGCAAAGTCAGGAATATTTTACTACCCCATTGGCATTATTAGCTGATGCTAACATCCTTGACATGGTTTTGATAAGTATCTCAGAATCTTATTTTATTATTTTGTTAATCAATGAAAACCTACATTCTTCAGGGTCATAGATGGAGGACATAGAAGAAGAAAAATGCAGAATTCAGCATTAACTTTTATGTTTCATGTGTTGGCATTCCAGTCAGGGTTTCTACAAATTTGCAAACCACCTTAGCTTGCCCTCCTGTATTAGTTTTCTATTATTGTTATGACAAATTGCCACAGATTTAGCTGCTCATGCAACACCAACTTAGAACACAGGTCTGTAGGTCAGAAGTCTGGCATCAGTCTCATTGGACCAAAATAAAAGCATCCATAAAACTGCATTCATTTCTGGATGCTCTATGGAAAATCTATTTCCTTGTTCATTCAATTATTGGCACAATTCACTTCTTTTCTGTTTTAACACCTAGAAGCCCGTGTTCTTGCTTGCTGTAAGCTGTGGGGAGCCCTTAACTTCTAGTTTGTGGTTAATTTCCTTCTAATTAAAGTCAACATGTCCCTCCCTATCATAGCCTTCAAACTTATATCCTTTCGTCTTTTGTATTACACTTTTAAGATTTCTGAGATTAGATTGGACCACATAGATAATCTAAGGTAGTATTTCCATCTCAAGGTATTTACCTTAATCACATCAGGAAAATCACTTTGTCATTAGGGTGATGGAGCAAGGTTTTTCTTGCTCCCTTGTTAGAGCGAGCTTTCTCTCGCTTATGGTTATTACTGAACCTAACTGGGGCTAACTGGGGTTGACTGGAGATGCAGAAAGGACACAGGATAGACAGAAAGACAGAAAGTTGGGGCCAGTTGTGTTGGGCACTGGGGTGAAGACGCACTACCTTCATTGCTTCTTTTCTCTATTATTCTCTTTGTTTACTTTGCTTCTTTTCTCTATCTTTATTCTTTAAGGCCTAACTCCTTTACAACTCTTGAAAACCTTGATTCTGAAGTCTTTCCTTAAAACTTTGCTTTTAAAGTCTTCTTTTCTGTTCTTTAAAGTCTCTTTCCTTAGACTTGCTCTGTCCTATGTTTTCTCTTAGCAGTTCTTTAGCATAGTCTCTCTTAAAGTCTTTACTCCCAGACTTGCACTGTCCCATGCTCTCTCTTTAGCTTTCTTAAAGTTTCGGTGCTCAGACTTGCTAGCAATTTAGCAATTCTCCTTTAGCAATTCTCCTTCATCAATTCTTTTCCTTTCAACAATCCTTTTCTCTTCAGCAATTCTTTTCCCTTCCAAAAGCCTCCCACACCAAAAATCCAAAAGCCCCAAAGCCAAAGGCCAAAAGCAAGACCCTCAAAGCAAAAGCCCCCAAAGCAAAAGCCCCAAAGCAAAAAGCCATGTCCTCCTTCAGTGAGTCTTTTATACCCAGTGGTAAACAGAGTGGACTATGGTTCTCAGAGAGCGGCATGACATTGTAACAGGAGAATCCTGCATTCCTGCTTCTCTGAACGTAAACAATTTAGAAGCAGCTGTTCTGCATTTTCCTCTCTGTGGCCAGGGCTGTGCCAATCTCGGCCTACAGATAAACATCTTAGGAAAAGCAGCTGAGCTGCATCTCGCCTTGCTTATGTCAAGTTCTCATAGGCTTCTCATAATCCACTCCCCAAAAGGTGACAGAGTCAGAGGTTCCAGGGTAAGGATATGGATTTTTTTGAGTGGGAAGGTGGAGGGTGATTGTTGACTACACCTCTAGACAGACTACACAATAAGGAACTGCAAATGAAATCTCTGAGATTTACTGACTTCACTACTAGTGACTTAAATGTCCCTGGGAAAAGCACAGAAAATAAACTGTAACATGTAACAAATTAAAATACCTAAAAGGCAGAAGAAAAAAATAAAAACAGACTTTCTAGTACCTGTTAGTTACAGGTCCTGGTAACTACAGTTTAAATTATTCTTTAAGGAATTTTTGACAGCTTGGTAAATTACAACCCACACAGTCTTAATTAATTTTGTCATATCTCCAATTCACTCAGATTGCCTAAGTTTCTTTCCTTCCACATGTTTCTAATGGCTCTGAGTTTAGTTGCTCTCCAAGGTAACTAAAGCAAAACCAAGAGAATAATTTTTTCACTTTCCGCTGTGCTGTTCAGCAGAATTCTTTTAGGCACAGAAAGATTAAATGGATTCCATTCACCTAGAATAATAACATGGAGCGATAAAGTGGGCCGATAACATGGAATAATAATGAGAGAAAATAATATGGGATTCCAGGTTAAGTAGCTCTTAGAGTCTAAAAAACTAACTCTTAAGGAAATTTTTCTCCACAAAAACTGGTGTAGAAGCAGCTGGGAAGGCATGGGTTAGAGGACCCAGTGAGGCGGCCTGGGAGAGGGTTACCCTCATAGAGTGTTTCTTAGTGCTGGTGATCTGGGGCCACCTATGGAGCTTTATGAGATGCCTGGATCTTATCTTTGGAGCTTCCAATTTAATTACTCTGGGGAATCTGTTTTGACACACCCTCTGGTGATTCTAGCGTTCAGTTGGGATTAAGGACCACTATATCAGATATGAATAGCAGTAATGAACATTCCTGTGACTGTTACCAACAATCTGGTTATTTATTTTTCTGTAACTAGATAGAAGTCACAGGCAGATAAGGACAAGCTTCTCCAGTTTTTCTGGGCCCTTGGTGGGTATTTGCAGGTGGTGGAGTGAGTGACAGTGGACAGGGGCAGTCAGTCCTGGGCTTTTGGTAGATAGGACAGCAGATATGATCAAGATTTGGATTCCAGGCCCCTGCTAGCTATGGCAGCGGCACAGGGTTTGGGCCTCAGGGTTCAGACTTGACACTTTTGGCCCTGAGCAGTGACTTTCACTGCTGTTATCAGGTTTACTTCGTTGCCTCAGCAGTTACAACAGTTTCCCTTTCACTGCTGTCTGCTGATACTCTGCTACCTGCTATTGCTTGCCTTCCATGGTCCTGTCAGTATTGCAGGGCCCAAAGCCACTCCCACTGGGGCTACTTGCTCTGTTACTACTGCTTTCACTGCCCTGTTACCACTGCTGTTTCTATTCTTTCTCTTCCTGTTACCAGCTCAGCAAAGGTAGGCAGGACCACTAAAGAGAAAGTCTTTATTGGGGTCTAATGCTACAACATGAGGCACAGCATATGGAGTTGTCTCCCAGGTGCTCACATAGTAAATTTAGCAGTCCACTTATGTAGTCAGAAAGGGGGTCGGGGTGGAGTGACAAGGGTGTCTGCATAAATCATAGCAGCCCCCTCATGCAAATGAAGGATTGTGTTTGCACTAATTATGGTATAGTCCTGTCGCCAAAGACAGCAGTCCCTGATGCAAAGGAAGTACTATGTTTACAGAAGTCACAGGTCATTTTTTGGGCCAAAGTGCTCCCCTTCTAGCCTGAATGGAAGTGGCTGTTGTGGTGGCAAAATTCTAATGCAAGCTTCTTGCTAGGGTAGTGCCCTCTGGAGCTGGAGTCATGCTTTGGGTGTTGGCATGAAGGCAGTCTGACTGCCTAGCTGGCAGTCTTTTATGGAAGGCAGCTGGGACCTCAGAGAAGAATCTTATAGCTATTAATTAGGGACCTGAGTCTCCCAGCCTCTGTGATCTCAGCACATTCAGAAGGGTGCTTATAACAAAGGCTTATCAGTAATGGTACTTTAACAGTATTTAATAGTGTTCTAAGAATGCTTAACTTCTCTCCCTGCTCCATGGTCCTGACCATCTGCTTCATGACCAGGTATGAAAACAGGTGATTCTCAAGGACTAGGATCCAGTGGCAGAGCAATTGAAGCTGGGGTTCTGAGAAATAGTGTTCTCCAGGCTGAGTCCCTCTGTATTCTTTGCATCACAAGTGTTTTATGTGTCCAGTGAGATGGAAATCAAGTTTTGTGACTTTGGGGAAAAGACCAAAATTGACTTTTACTTCCAAAGAGCCTGGGTCTCAGAGTTCTCCTCATCCAGTATTATAAGAAAGACCACCGCCCTCCCATTCTTACTCGCATTCAGGTTTCATGATCATTCCTTTGTGGGAATAAGCAAAGGCTATGGTAGCTCTCAGTGCCGTGGTACAACTCCCTGCTTCTTTCCATCTCAGGAATCTTGCTTGGCTTCTCCAGTACCAGTCATTCCACTCAGAAGCCATACTATCGCTCCACGATCTGAGGCTTTCTTCTCCCTGATACCCACAAGATTTTTCCATTGGTGGTATTGCTTCAGATTTTTTAAAATTAATCCCTTGCTCCCTGAATTTGGAGAGATTTTGGTTTCTGTATCAAGATTTGTTAATGGCCAGGCATAGTGATATATGTCTGTAATCCCAGAATTTGGGAGGCTGAAGCAGGAGGATGGTGAGTTCAAGGCCAGTCTGGGCTACATAGCAAGACCCTATCTCATAACAGAAACAAAAATAAAAATAAAAACAAAATTAAAAACTACAAGAAAACAAAGATTTTCTAATGTGGCATCACTGATGTTGAATCAGGCCTAGTCACACTGCTAAGACAGTTCTAAGCTTTAGCAACCTCAATAGCAAAGCCCTTTTGATAATAGCTTTGTAATTGCAACTGCAATATTTGCTTTATTTCAGATTATTCTAGCCTTTATTCCTTTATAACCTTTATTCACTGCCTTATTGAACTTGGCTCGTTTCATTGAGGTTGAGACCAGAGAAAACAGTGTTTTGAGCCTATAGCTAATGGTATTCTTTTGAGCCACATGCCTGGAGTAAGTGGTTGCATTTCTGTTCTCATACATTTTCTCTTCTGTATTTTGTATGGTAAGAGATAACCTTTGAGATGGTAACAGTGACATTCCCCTCCACCTGCCCAGCTACCTCCACCCCTTAGCTGTAACAGATAAAAGATGAATTCCACAAATTCCACTATCAAGTAAGGAGACTGTCTGCAGAGTTGTACTGCATGATGGGAGGTATAGATATCAGAGGTCATAAATGTTATAGTCTCAAGAGCTGATTTGAGAGAAGATAGGTGGCACTGAGTCCTTGGAATTGTAACATTTTCATGTAATTCATCAACTTCTGAATATCTTTCAACTGACAGTAATAGTAACAAATTCCAGAGAACAGAGGGGGTACAGTGGTTGATCAAGTTGGTTGCACTTGGATAAGTGGATCCCTGCATCCCCTTATTCAAACTATGGCTGGAATAAGATTGAAGTGGTCATGTCAATATTTTCATTATACTTCATTTTTCTACTTAATGGATTCCTTTTGGTAGCTCCCAAAATCTTGTATAATGAAGCATTAAAAATTCAATTTGAGAAATAAGGGCAAAATAGTTTCTGCTGGGTATTGGGGGGGAAGGGAGGGGGTGGAGTGGGTGGTAAGGGAGGGGGTGGGGGCAGGGGGGAGAAATGACCCAAGCCTTGTATGCACATATGAATAATAAAAGAAAAAAAAATAAAATAAAAATTTCAATTTCAGCCAGTGCAGTTTAATACGACTTTGATACTATCATTTGAATCTTAGCCCTCATTTACAACACTTCCCTTGTAGGACCTATATTTCCCACAATGCACCAGCAACATCAGTTTCCTTTACCCACAATTTTGTTGCAATATTTTCTTGGAGTTTGCATCTTTTACTCTATATTAAAAATACCTGTCAGGATGAAGGAACATTGGATCAGTGTTCAGCCTATTTTACAGAGCACCATTTTCTGTTAGAAAGAGTTGGATTGTTTCCCAGTTTTCTGATTATATTCAGTCCCTGAATCAAGCAGCAAATGGTGGAGAAGGCATTCCATTTTTCTCCTTATATTTTTGAAGGTGGTCTCTCTTTGTAACACTAAATTTTCCCTTCAATGGAAACCTTAGTAGGATTTCCTCAAGTTAACTTTGTCTACATCAAAATTACAGTCCATTATTAGTGTCTATCATGGTTCTATATAACTTCATTTGCCATGCATTGTTTTCATGTTTTCCCTGTGTTCTCATCTGTATTTTAGTGAAAGGTAGAGAAAAGCTGCACTGGGAGCTGCTGCCAGCCATCATTTTAAACTAGAAGTCTTCAAGGCTGTGTATCATCTCTCCTTATTTCAAACCACCTGGCTCAACTGCTTCTTGCTTATGCTCTTCTTCCTGCTTATGATCTTTTCATGGTGGTAATATCATAATTCTTGTGGCTTATGTGAACTGTGATTATTGATGATTGAAATGCTTCTCTGCTTGTGAAGATAATAAAGGCAGAATGTGTTCCTCTTAAAAGTAAGATAAAACAAAGGATCTTCAGGTGACTCTTCACTACCCAGAATCATCATTTTTGTCTACATCATTCAGGGCTTTTCTAAGGACTATAATGATACTGAAAGATGTCATACATCTTTGTCTGCCTCCTAGATATCCCAGGAGTTCCTGGAAAGATGGAATCTGAGAGGGCAGTGATCATTTAGGCTTTCTTCCTCAATACTCAGATGCTACTAGACATCCCCACAAAAATAAAGATGCTGTTTGTTGACTTGCATGGTCCCTCTGGTGGAAGGATGAGAACCAGTCTTAAAGATTTTGATACTAGGCTTAGGAAACACCCCATTAGTAGGAATGAAAAGTCTCTATTTCTATTAAGACAGAGACAAGTAAAATCTTTCCAGGCGAGGTTATATTATGGAGTATGGGTGTGGGGTGATTTTGCTTTGAAATCAGAGGTCAGCAGGAAGTAGATATGAGGATTGGGAGTTAAATGAGGATGGGGAGCAAATGAGAGGTTGGGAAAGAATGCTGAAGCAGAGAGAATGAAAGGTGAAGATGGGAAAAGGTCAGGTAGGATGTGAAGATAGGGGAAAAGATGTGAGGATGGGAAGAAGGATATGGGGGCAGTGACGACCAGTGCTGGCTGTGGTGGAGATGAGCTTGCATTGATGGGAGATAGGTGCAAGAACCAGAAGGGACCTCAGGATAGAGAGGAGAAGGATGTGAGAATCAAGGGTAATATGGGGAGAAAGTGGTTCATGAATAGAACCTACTATATAAAAACCTTCATAAATTAAGGACATAATCAACAAGGAAGCAACAAGGGGAGAAAAAAAGATATTGATGGCTTGAAAAATCAAAAGACAATTTAATTAAATACTATTGATAAAATACAGTGAAGAATAGATTTCTTCCTGCTGTTTGGCAAGTTTCCTGCTTGGAAGTTCTGAGGCAGAACGAAGTTGCTGGAGGAGGGAGTGAGCCCTTGATCACCAGAGATGAGCAGCTATTTGTTCAGGATAGTCAAGAAATACTGTCTATTATTCCTCTGAGACCCTTTGTGATATGTTGTATGTGTTATAAAGTAAACTCACGGGGCCTTCACGGTCAATCCCACACACTGGGGAACTTGTCTTTTGTGATGATTATTCTAGTCTCTGCAATTATCTACACTAAGGGGAGCTCCTCTAGATAATTCTTGACCTGGTGCTTGTCTACCACCCATTCCAAACTGATTTCCAGAAAAGATCATATTTTTCCCTTCTTTCATAGAACACCTCTTTCTCTAACCTTGAAAATAACCTAGTTAATACTCCTGCCTGGGGCCTGCAGAGAGTTCTCTGCTCCTTGCCAGGGCCTGCTCTGGCTTCCGGCATGAATGGCTTCATCCTGCAGACATGAGGAGCCACTTACCCTTGTGCAGGAAGAGATGCATAACACAGATGCCAGATTCTGTCCCCACTGAGGCCATCCTTTTATTATGCTACCATCCATGCCTTTCCCCACCTTTACAATCTGTAGTGTTTAACACATAGCAGGTTATGGAAGAATTTGTGTGGAATTCAACTCTCCCTCTGCTTACTAAACAAGTAAGTCTGGAGAAAGACTCACAGTCATAATTCACCAAAGTCTCTTAGTAAATTAATTATAGGCAGCTATAATTCATCATGCTTTCAATTAACAATTAATTATATACAAGAAAGACAAATGTTTTATTGAAACCAAGAAACAACATGTATCATTTGTACTGTGGCGTTTTCCTCTCACATCACATGGAAGGGATTTATGGACTACAGATTACAAAAACTGGTTTTGCTCTGAGAAATACAAATCCACCTGGACCGACAGTCAGAGTGACAGCCTGGAGTTGAGGAGACACAGGGTATGGCACTTGGGGAATTTAGCACTTAGGCACCATCTTTACCACTCTAGAAGAAAGTCCTACATAAAGGACATGCATAGTCCCAGCAGGGACCTTGGGCTACCATGTCCCCTCCCTCAGCCAACGCTAGGTTGGGATTAGTCTGGTGTGAGGTGGAGTTGGTGAAAGAGAGGCAGAGAGAGTAGCTCCCCTGCTGCCCCTTGGATGCCCCATCTTTGCCAAGAGCAAACAGGCTTACAGAGAGGTGCTCAGAAGAGTGTGAGAACATCTCTTATTCCTCATCAGACCAATGCAGTTCAACCTTGTCCTGAGGGACTTCTGAGGGAAGATGGGGAGATGTCCTAAGCTGGTTATAGCAGTATGGCTGAGAGGCCTGAGCACTGAGTTGCCTTTACTAGGCAATGTCAATTGCTTTTCTGGCATCCATTCCCCTTTTCCCACTTTCTGACAGAGTTCCAAATTTCCGATCCTTGTAGGACTGACTCTGCCCTGTCTCCAGGGATGGGTTCTGAACTCCTTGAGCCAATCTACCTTTGGGACTATGTAATGTGCTCAGGGAACATGACAGGAGCCAAGGACCCCCAGGGGAAGGTGGGACATAGATTCTTTTTTTCTGTGCTAGAGAAGTAGTAGACAATATGACTTTTGTCATTCTACTACTGCTACTATTGCTATTACTACTATAAACAACAAAAAATCACTCATAGAGCTCTTATTTTATGATAGACACAAATTCAAAGTGCTCTGTGTAGTGACAGAGGTCAACATGAGAAGGGGATCAGGAACCAGTGTAAAGATCAGTCAGAGATGAATCAACTTGGGTTGTAACACACTGTACATGAAAGCAATGCTAGGAATCTCTCTGAATAGCTATCCTTAACTCAACTAGCAAAAATGCTTTGTCTTCCTTATTATGCTTATGTCTTCTCTTCAACAAAATTAGAGATAAGGGCAGAACAGTTTCTGCCTGGAAGCGAGAGGGGAGGGGGAAGGGGGGCAGGGGGGAGAAATGACTCAAATGATGTACGCACATGTGAATAAATTAATAATTTTAAAAAATGTAAATATAGACTCATTTAATGCTAGAAATGAGCATTAAAGTTATAATAGTCTCTAATAAAAAAAGTGTTTTGTGTATATTTCCTCATTTAATGAGATAGATGCCATTATTGTCCTCACTTTACAGAAGAGGACTTTAAAGACAGAGTTGTTGAGTAGTTGCTCAAGATCACCCAACTGGTAAGCAGTGGAGCCAGGATTCACATCATGGTATAAGAATCCTACTGTGTGAACCATGTAACTGTAAAAATCAGAGAGGCTAAGATGAATAGCTGAGAACAAAATAGGTCTAGATAAAGGGAAAATGCTAACCTTACGAGTCCAGAATCAAGTTTTTCCTAGAGCAAGAAACATCCGTCTTCCCTTTTAAGTTATGTGACCCAGTGGATTTCCTCTATTCTGATAGTATTTTGAGACGGACTTTCTCTTCCTTCTGATTGAAACAAATGTTGAATTTGTACCAGGAAATAGGAATCCAGAATGTCAGACACCAATGTGGCATTTCCAACAACTGATATATAGAAAAGGGTAATTAGAGGAAATCCTTTATTTCAGGCAGAGGGATTAGCACAATTTGTTATACTGTGATACATCAACTGGTTGAATTATCTTATGTTGGTTTTTGAGATTCAGATCACTTATTTTTCAATACTGTAGCTTTAGATATCTTGGGAAAAGTTAGGACGCTTCCTTTGGCCACTTCTTGCAGCCTTCAATAAGCCTGTTCCAACTGCCTAATGACACGTGACAAAACACTCCAAAATTTAGCATCTTAAAACACATATTTATTATGACCTTTCATGGCTTTGCAAGTTGCTTGGGCTCGCTCTGGTGGTTCTTGCAGGGAACTGTCACATTGCATCCAGGTGTGGCTGAGTCTACAGGGTGAGAGCTCAGTTGGGTGGACAGAACTGTTTCACCAGTCTAGATGCTTGTACTGGTTGCTTAATTGCAGTTCTGCTTGGCCATTGACCTAAGTGACTTCATGTGGCATCTCCAAAGAAGGGCAGATGGGTTTGAAGAAGGAATGTCTCAAGCATGCCAAAAGGCCCAGGTATAAGCTGAAAGACTTTTAAAATTAAGCTTTGAAAGTCACCAAGGGTCATTTTCAGGTTAAGAGAGAGTCAAATGGACAGGCCAGATTCTAGAGGAAGGAACTACATGGGAGCAGGAATACTGTGAGTTATGGTTTACTGAGATATTGTTTTGGAGTATAGCTCGACAAGACTCTACAAGAAAATTGAATACTTACTTTGGATCTGGCCCAAGCAGAAACAGAAAGGCATCAGACAGGAAGAACTAAGAGAGGCAGGAAAAACTAAGAGGAAATAACTTGCAACCTTGCAAGATGGAATAGGCTGGTCCAAGAGCAACAGTCAGGCAAGGCTAGAATGTGGGACAGAAGATGATACTGGGTACAGGATGGTCCTATTGCCTCTTCTATGTCTTACTTAAATACAACTGTAGTCAGGTCTTTTCCAACTCCCTTTGATTCTGCATCCTCTGCCCAACATTGGTGAAGATGCCCTGTTGCACTACTTTCGGGCAAAGAGGAGCTAGGAGCTGCCTCCTCTTCCTAGGCTTATGCTTCAAACTTTCCTGAGACAGAGTGTGAGGTAGAACCTGAGTGCTCTGGAGGAGAGGAGAGGGATGGATCAAGCAACAACATCTAACACAGGTAGGCCAATTTCCCAGGCCCATTTGAACTGAAAGATAGGACCTGAGATCTCTGGCTGAGGCTGTTACTTATGGAAGAAAATAGACCTGAATTCCACAGAGCCTTTCAAAAACTGCTTCCTAACAAAGAAATTCAAGTTCACACAAATGTGATCTGTAATTACTCAATCCAAGATGAACAGGGAGATACTGTTATTTTAACTTGCATTTCCTTTATGTCTCCTGTGGCAACCTATCTTAACATGCTTTTTGATTGTTTAGATTTTATCTTTTATTAATTTCTTTATATTTTTTACTTGTGATTCTATTGAGTAGTCATCTTTGTGTTCTAAATTTAACACATGGGATAGATATTACCTCTATCTTATGTCCGTATTGCAAATATTTTCTCAAAGTTAATCCTTTATCTATTGACTTTCCTAATTACATAATTTTCCATGACAATATGTAGTTATTGAATGTTTTTCAAAAATTTACACATTTTGGGCTCTCTTTGTTCTAAAGTTATCCCTAATATCTCCTTTGCCCTTAGTCAGTCTGGAAGTTTGTGAAGGGCATTTACATCAACTTGGAATCCCTCGAGTATGACTCCATGTAAGATCCAAATTGTTGTTTCTAGGAAACAAAGCAAAGAAAAAAGATGAAAGGGATTCTGGTATGAACAATCCCTGAATGGATAAAGCAACTATTTTTGCCAGTGCCTGGGCTTGGGTAGCTGTTGGAATCAAAGGGAGGATTCCAAAAGGTATGCAGGACTTTGGGAGACACCAGGCATCATGTGTGTCATCTTAACCCTGTAGCATACCTTAGCAAAGAAGAGGCTGAATACTTTGGGCTAATGAGAAAGGCTTGGCTGGGAGCATTCCTGTATATGATTCCCCTGCCTCTTTGTCCCTTCCTCTTAGCTTTTCACTGCCTTCTCTCATTTCACTTCATTTTTTTCCTTTTCTCTTCTTCTTTATCTTAATTCCTGTTGTCCTTATTTCTTCTTCTGTTTCCTTCCTAGAGTCTGGGTCTCATGGGTACCAGATTAAAGAAACATCTGAGGACTAGCCCAGCCTTGAGACTATCCCAAAACAAAGCTCAGCTCCTGTTTTGTCTCCCAAAGTTCCTGACCCCTTCTGCAGACAACAATGCTCTTATTTATTGGTAGGTTTGGAAGAAATGGCTTAGTGGATGGAAAATACTCACTTCTTTCCTTGACACAGAGCTTTCCTCAGAGAACACAGTTTTCTGGCACCACCTTTCCCCACCCTGAGATGAACAGAGACACATAGGCACACACAGACAATCACAGTATGACCTTGATATCAGGCACCTATAAGACACTGTTGTGTTTAGGGCAATGATCTGTAGTTAACATGAATTGTATCTAGTGTAATCAAGTATATTTCCTAAAGGTGCATAAAATTAGTCATTAGCTATTGTGAAATAATTAAGAAATGTATACATTGGCCCCTCTCCCCAGTTCCTAACACAGGGTTCCTAAAACTCTAAGAGAGGGACCTTAAGAAAATTTTTTGTTCTGATAGTTGGTCCTTGAATCTAGTTCCTAACACAGAACTTCTAAGAATTTTGTAATTTCCTGAATAATATAGTCATCAGATTCTAAATCCCTTAGAGTTTCCTGAGTGATAGAAACATCTCTTATTCCAATGACATCACTCTCTGGTGTGCTCCTGGAAAGCCTCAAGGTGAGGGCAGGTTGCCAGGAGAAACAACCATGTGATTAGAGGTCCTAATCCAGTAAGGGCAAAAGGGGCTGATGGTTGAATTGATGACCAATAGCCAATAATGCAATCAGTCATGCCTATGTAATAAAGGCTCCATAAAACTGGAAAGAACAGGGCTTGGAGAGCCTCCAGATTGCTGATCAAATGGAGGTACCTGGAGGTTAGTGCAGCCACCTGGAGAAGACATGGAAGCTCTGCACTCCTTCATACATATCTGCCCTGTGCAGTTCTTCCATCTGGCTGTTCATCTGTATCCTTCACAATATCTTTTACAATAAATGGATAAGCATATATTAAGAGTCTCCATTGGTACTATGAGCTCCTTTAGAAAATTTGTCAAACCTAAAGAACTGGTGGTGGAATCCCCCAATTTATAGTCAGGGTTAGGCTTTCTGGTGGCCCAATCTTGTGATTGGCATCCAAAGAGAGGGGAGTCTTATGGGACTGAGCCCTGACATGTGTGATCTGACTCTACCTCCAGGTTGATAGTGTTGGATTAGCAAATCTCCTGATAATGGTGATTGCAGAATGTGTTTTTCTATTTTCTTACTAGGAATCCTAATGACTCCAACCTATAAGTTGGTCCTGGCCTAGAAACAAACAGATAAACCCATGGGATAAAAGAAAGTCCTGACACTTTTAGACTCATGAGATATTAGCTTGGGAAAAGAGAGCATTTAAATTAGAGGTTCTGCAATAAAGAAATGGGCAAGTGAACTAAACAGAACTTTCTCAAAAAAAGAAATTCAAATGGCCAAAAAACACATGAAAAAATGCTCACCATCCCTAGCAATAAAGGAAATGAAAATTAAAAATCACACTAAGATTCCACCTCACCCCTGTTAGAATAGCCATCATCAGCAACACCACCAACAACAGGTGTTGGCGAGGATGCGGGAAAAAAGGAACCCTTATACACTGTTGGTGGGAATGTAAACTAGTACAACCACTCTGGAAAAAAATTTGGAGGCTACTTAAAAAGCTAGACATTGATCTACCATTTGATCCAGCAATACCACTCTTGGGGATATACCCGAAAGACTGTGACACAGGTTACTCCAGAGGCACCTGCACACCCATGTTTATTGCGGCACTATTCACAATAGCCAAGTTATGGAAACAGCCAAGATGCCCCACCTCCGACGAATGGATTAAGAAAATGTGGTATCTATACACAATGGAATTTTATGCAGCCATGCATAAATGATACGAAATGTTATCATGCACTGGTAAATGGATGGAATTGGAGAACATCATTCTGAGTGAGGTTAGCCTGGCCCAAAAGACCAAAAATCGTATGTTCTCCCTCATATGTGGACATTAGATCAAGGGCAAACACAACAATGGGATTGGACTTTGAGCACATGATAAAAGCGAGAGCACACAAGAGAGAGGTGAGGATAGGTAAGACACCTAAAAAATTAGCTAGCATTTGTTGCCATTAATGTAGAGAAACTAAAGCAGATACCTTAAAAGCAACTGAGGTCAATAGGAGAAGGGGACCAGGAACTGGAGAAAAGGTTAGATCAAAAAGAATTAATCTAGAAGGTAACACCCACGCACAGGAAACCAATGTGCATCAATGCCCTGTATAGCTATCCTTATCTCAACTAGCAAAAAGCCTTGTTCCTTCCTATTATTGCTTATACTCTCTCTACAACAAAATTAGAAATAAGGGCAAAATAGTTTCTGCTGGGTATTGAGGGGGTAGGGGGGAGAGGGAGGGGGCGGAGTGGGTGGTAAGGGAGGGGGTGGGGGCAGGGGGGAGAAATGACCCAAGCCTTGTATGCACATATGAATAATAAAAGAAAATAAATAAATAAATAAATTAGAGGTTCTGTGATTGGCTATTCTAAAACAAATTTAGACAATTTTGAAAAGCCAAAATATAGTTATAACTTACTTTCACATATTATTTAATAATATATGATATAAAGACTAATTGAAAATCTATAAGAAATAATAAATGACTATGAAAACACTTTAAGAGTTCTGAAGCAGGCAAGGTATTATCAATCTGAACACAGAACTCAAAAGCTATAAGGAAAATACAACTACAGATTTAGCAATATATAATTTGGGTCACCTGAACAGCAAAAATTAGTAGAAACATTGTTAAATATTTTAAAGAAAATACTTGCATTCAAATACTAAACATAGGATTAATATTCCTAATATGCAATGTGTTCTTATAATCAGTTCAAAGAGGACATAAATAGAAGGTAAAAGATGAACAAGTGTTTAAGATGAAGAAATACAAATGACTAGTATACATTTGCAAAACCAAATAAGACCGCATCAGAGGCAGTATGTGGGTTTAAACAGTAATATGGGGGCATGGACTTCCTATCACGTGGCCAATAGTATAAACAAAACCCAGGTGTCTTGGCTGTACTGTGGAGTACACAGAAAAGAGCACTGAGGAAGGATGCATTTCATGGTATTTTATTGTCTTCTCAGGATCCACTGTTTGGGATCCACTATTCAAGCCACTGGAAAAGCCATCTTTCTATAGGATTTTGTCAACCGTAGAAGGCAGGAACATCCAAAGGGAGGGTTAACAGACTTCTTTAAAGTTGATTTTTTTATGGTTGCTGGGGAGACAACCCACAGCCCAAAGTATTTTTTTAGTTAACAATTTTATTTTGAAGTAATGGTAGATTCACAGCAGCTGTAAGAAATAACACAGACACTTCTTACAAACTTTTACTAAGTTTCCTCCAATGGAACGTCTTGCAACATCATCATAATATCGCAATGATATCACAATCAGATAAATTAACACTGATGCAGTCAGGAATCCCTTAGGTCGTTTTATAGCTGCATCTAATTTCCTCCTATTTCCATGTCCTTAATCCCTGGCTACTACCAATCTCTTCTCCATTTCTGATGTTTCTAGAATATTATATAGGAGAATTGCAGAGTATATAGCCTTTTGGGTTTGGCTTTCTTCACTTAGCATAGTTCTCTGAGACTCATCAGATTCTCTGTGCATCAACAATTCACTTTTTTATTGGAAAGTAGCTTTTCATGGCATTGATGTACTGCAATAAACAATTCACCCATTGAAAGAGTATGTTGTTTCCAGTTTGGGGCTATTATAAATAAAGCTGCATAAACCTTTATGTACATGTTTTGTGTAAACATAAATTTCCATGTTACTGAGATAAATGTCTGGGAGTATCATTGGTGAGTTGTTAAGTAGTTACATCTTTAGTGGAGTGGGTTTTTGTTGTTGTTGTTTTTGTTTTGTTTTGCTCTTGTTATAAACTTGCCAGACTGTATTCCAGAGTGGGTGTACCATTCTAGGGTCCCACCATGAATGGCACATGTTCTCATGTTGCCATTTAGTGGTGTTGTTGCTATTCTTTATTTTAGCCATTATGATATTATACAATGTGATTTTAGTCTGTATTTTTCTAGGCTAATGGTGTTGGGCATCGTTTTATGTGATATTTGAGATTTTGGGGACTGCATTAACATTTTTAGCATAGCATTTTTATTTATAGTGTTTATTTATAGCATTGTTCACAATATTTTCTTCTATAGCTCTTTTAGTGATTTCTCTTTTATATGTAACATCATTATCTACTTGTTTCTTTTTTTTTACCAATTCACTAAAGTCTCTAAACTTTACCTCCCTTTATGTACTTTTATTTTCCTATGTAGATAATATAATCATCTTAAATATTTTATCTACTTACATTTAGAATCACATTGGAGAGCATAATAGATTTTGCTTCAACTATCAAACATAATTTAGAAAACTCAAGGAAGAAAGAAAGCTTATTGTATTTACCCATTTTTTTTTGCTCACCACATTCTATCTTTTTTCTTGATCTTCCAATATTCTTTTTCTTATATTTTTTCTGCTTAGAGAACTTCCTTTAGCCCTTCTCTTGTGTAAATCTAATAATAACAAATTCTCTTAGTTTCCCTTCATCTGAGAATGTCCTTATCATCCTTTTATTCCAGATATGTATTTTTCCATGGGTGTAGGATTCCAGGTTGACTCTTTTCTTTCTGTACTTGAAAAATGTTGCTCTACTTCCTTTTGGTGTGAGTGGTTTCTGATGATAAATTCATAGCATTCAAATTGCTTTTCATCTATAGGTAAGGTGTCATATGTCCTGTTTGTTTCCAGATATTTTTTCCTTATATTTAGTCTTAGGACATTTGATTATGGTTGGTCTTGGTGTAGGATTTTTAAGTTTATCTTATTTGGAGTTGGCTCAATTTTTTGAATCTATAGATTTATGTCTCATCAATTTTTGAGATAGTTCAGCCATTATTTTTTCTAGTTCTTTCTCAGTTCTGTCATCTATATCTTTCCTCCTGGAACTGTGAAGACACAAATGTTATTGTTATAGTTCCACAGATCCCTGAGACTCTGCTCATTACTTTCTCCCTATGGTTCAGATTAGACGATTCCTTCCTTCCTTCCTTCCTTTCATCCTTCCTTCCTTCCTTCTTTCCTTCCCCCCTCCTACCCTCCCTCCCTCTTTCCTTCCTTCCCATCCTTTTCTTTTTCTTTCCCTTTTTACAGTACTTGGGATTAAAATCATGTCCTATGCATGTCAGACAGATACTCTACCACTGAGCCACACCTTCAAGCCCAGATTGAATACTACACTATCTAGTCACTGATTATTTCCTCTGTCCCTTCCATTTTTTCCAAATTCTATTCATAGAGCTTTTAAATTTCAATTAATGTATTTCTCTGTAAAATCTCCACAAGGTGATTCTTTATATGGTCTCTTTCTTTGCCTAGACTTTTTTTCTTTTTTCAAGGTTGTTCATAATTTCTTGCAGACATATTTTCATTGGCTGTATTACAATCTTTGTCAGGTAGTTCTAACATCTCTGACATCGTGGTGTTAACATCTACTGATTGCCTATATTTACATGAATTGGCATTTTTACTGGCCCTTGGGGAAGAGTGCACATGACTTAGTTGTTGCTAAGTTGGGACAGATGTCCAAGTTCCTGTTAGTATCAGGGTGGAGTGGGGCTCTGTATTATTTCTGCATGAAGCTAAAGGCTCTGAAATGGCTTCTCACTAGGCTTTGGATATTACTACCATTGCTTCCTTAGAACTTCCTGCATGAGGGAGATCCAAGAGTGGCAGAACTTGTGAGCTCCTGAACCAGAGACCCTGCCAAGAAGCTGGAGATACACCTGGCTGAGGGCTTAGCTGCCTGGTTTGCTATTTGATCACCCACCATCTCTCCCATTTTTTTTCTTTTTTCCTCTCTTCTCTCTTCCTTTTATCTTTCCTTCTCTTTGTCTTTTTTTATCCTTCTCTCACTATTTTGTTAGTATTAATATTGTAACCCAGCTAATAATAAATTACACATAGTCCAGGGACAGAAACGGTACCTAGTGGAAATATGGGAAGGATAAAAAGGGATGGAAACCAATCGCCCCCCTAAAACGAAGGAGTACAGGGTTTAGAGTGAAATGAAGAAAATGGATAATCAGATCCAGACTCCAACAAAACAAAGATAAACTATACCAAGGAACCCAATGAAGACCCCAAGAACACCCTGAAAGAAGAAATTTTACAAGTATTTAATGAGAATTTCATAGAGATGCTACTACACATGGTCAACCAAAATGTACAGGAGGCACTCAAGAAATTCCAAGACAACAAAAATAAAGAATATGAGAAAACACAGAAACAAACAAATGAAATTATACAAGCCCTAAATAAACAACAACCTGAAACAAAGATCACCATAAACAGAGGGATAAATGAACTAAGGGCAAAAATTGACAATATTAAAGAAGTAACCCACAATATGGAAAACCTCAGAAAAAAGAATGAAACAAAGTACAAAACAAAATGTAAGGCCATTCCAGCAGAAAAGAACAAACAGAAGACAGAATCTCAGAACTTGAAGATGAAATGGCAATTAAAGGAAAAACTAAAGAACTATTAGTTATACAATTCAAGACCTGTGAAAAGAAAATGCAAGAACTCACTGACTCCATCAAAAGACCAAACCTAAGAATCATGCATTGAAGAAGGAGAAGAGATGCAAGCAAAAGGAATGCGTAATATATTCAACAAAATAATAACAGAAAATTTCCCAAACCTAGAGAAAACTATGCCTATTCAGGTACAGGAAGCCTCGAGAACACTGAACAGACCTGACCAAAATAGAACTACCCCACGACATATTACCATTAAAACAACAAGTACAGAGAATAGAGAAAGAATATTGAAGGCTGTAAGAGAGAAAAAGCAAATAACATACAAAGGTAAACCCACCAAAATCACAGCAGACTTCTCAACAGAAACATTAAAAGCAAGAAGAGCATAGAGTGAGATCTTCCAAGCACTGAATGAAAATAACTTCAATCCTAGGATACTTTACCCAGTAAAACTATCATTCAAAATAGATGGATCAACAAAAGTCTTCCATGATAAGCAGAAACTAAAACAATATATGACCACCAAGCCACCACTACGAAAGATTCTGCAAGGAATCTTTTGCAGAAAATGAAAGCAAACAAAACCATGAAAGGGCAGGCAATACCAAACCGCAGGAGAAGAAAAGGCAAGAAAAAGGGAGTAACATTGATTCAGTTACACATAGTCAAACTCTTAATCAACAAAGACAACTACATGACAGGGATCACCACATACTTATCAGTACTAACACTGAATGTTAATGGACTAAATTTCCCCATCAAAAGACACCAACTGGCAAACTGAATTAAAAAGGAAGATACAACAATCTGCCCCTACAGGAGACCCACCTCACTGACAGAAATAAGCACTGGCTGAGAGTGAAAGGCTGGAAGAAGATTTACCAAGCCAATGGTCCCCGAAAACAGGCAGGGGTAGCAATACTTATCTCGGACAAAGTAGACTTCAAACCTACATTGGTCAAACAAGATAAAGAAGGACACTCCATACTAATAAAAGAGGAAACACACCAAAAGAAAATAGAAATTATCAACCTGTATGCACCCAATGTCAATGCACCCAATTTCATCAAACATACTCTGAAGGACCTAAAAACATATATAAACTCCAATACAGTGATATTGGGAGACCTTAATACTCCCCTATCACCAATAGAAAGGTCGTCTAAACAAAAAATCAATAAAGAAATCCTAGAACTAAATCACAACTGTAGATTAGATGGATCTAGCTGATGTCTACAGAATATTTCATCCAACTTCTGCACAATACACAATCTTCTCAGCAGCCCATGGAAACTTCTCCAAAATTGATCATATCTTAGGACACAAAGCAAGCCTCAGCAAATATAAGAAAATAGAAATAATCCCATGCATTCTATCTTACCACAATGAATTAAAACTAGAACTCAACAAAAACAGCATTAAAAAACATGCAAATAATTGGAAACTGAACAACACATTGCTCAATGATGAATGGGTCATCAATGAAATAAAAGAGGAAACTAAAAGGTTCCTGGAAGTTAATGAAAATGAAAACATGACCTACCAGAACCTATAGGACACAGCAAAGGCAGTCCTAAGAGGAAAGTTTATAGTCATGAGTGCATATATTAAAAGGACAGAAAGATCTGAAATCAATGACCTAATACTACAGCTCAAACTCCTAGAAAAACAAGAACAAGCAATCCCAAAACAAACAGAAAGATAGAAATAATTAAGGGCTGAAATCAATGAAATAGAAACCAAAAAAAAAAAAAAAAACCAAAGAATCAATGAAACAAAAAACGAACTGGTTCTTTGAAAAAATAAATAAGATTGACAGACCCATGGCAAACCTAACTAAAATGAGGAGAGAAAAAACCCAAATCAGTAAAATCAGAAATTAAAAAGGGGAGATGACAACAAACACCACAGAAATCCAAGAAATCATCTGAGACCACTTTAAGAGCCTATACTCTAATAAATTTGAAAATATGAAGAAATGGACAGAGTTCTAGAAACTTACAACCACCCAAAATTGAACAAAGAAGTATTAATCACCTGAATAGATCTATAATACAAAAAGAAATTGAAGCAGCAATCAAGAGCCTCCCAAAAAAGAAAAGTCCAGGATCTGATGGATTTACTGCTGAATTCTATCAAACATTTAAAGAACTAATACCAGCTCTCCTTAAACTGTTTCATGAAATAGAAAGGGAAGAAACACTGCCTAACTCATTCTATGAAGCCAATATTACTCTCATCCCAAAACCAGACAAAGATACCTACAAACAGGAGAACTATAGGCCAATTTCCTTAATGAATATCGATGCAAAAATCCTTAATAAAATAATGGCAAATGGAATCCAACATCACATCAGAAAGATCATACACCATGATCAAGTCGGCTTCATCCCAGGGTTGCAGGGGTGGTTTAACATACTCAAATCTATAAATACAAAATTAAAATCTATAAATACAACACATTAAAAGGAGCAAAGACAAAAACCACTTGATCATCTCAATAGACGCAGAAAAAGCCTTTGACAACATCCAACACCATTTCATCATAAACGCTCTAAGAAAACTAGGAATAGAAGGAAAGTATCTCAACACTGAAAGCTATTTATGACAAACCTACAGCCAACATCATACTTAACAGTTAAAAACTGAAACCATTTCTCCTAACCTCAGAAACGAGACAAGGGTGCCCACTATCCCCACTCCTATTCAACATAGTACTGGAATTCCTAGCCAGAGTAATTAGGCAAGAAGAAGAAATAAAAGGAATACAAATAGGTAAAGAAACTGTCAAAATATCCTTATTTGCAGATGATATGTTCCTATACCTTAAAGACCCAAAAAACTCTACCCAAAAACTCTTAGACACCATAAACAGCTACAGTAAGGTGGCAGGATACAAAATCAACCTAAAAAAATCATTTGCTTTTCTATACACCAACAATGAACAAACTGAGAAGGAATATATGGAAACAATTCCATTTACAATAGCCTCAAAAAAAAATCAAATACCTAGGAGTAAACATAACAAAGCAAGTACATGATCTCTACAAGGAGAATTACAAACTCCTGGAGAAAGATATTGAGGAAGACTACAGAAGATGGAAAGATCTCCCATGCTCATGGATTGGTAGAACCAACATAGTAAAAATGGCTATACTACCTAAAGCAAGCTACATGTTTAATGCAATTCCCATCAAAATCCCAATGACTTTCACCACAAAGATTGAAAAATCTACCCTAAACTTCATTTGGAAACACAAGAGACCACGAATAGCCAAGGCAATACTCAGCAAAAAGAGCAATGCTGGAGGTATCACAATACCTGACTTCAAACTATATTACAAAGCAATAGCAATAAAAACAGCATGGTAGTGGCATAAAAACAGACATGAAGACCAGTGGAACAGAATAGAAGATCCAGATATGAATCCACACAACTATACCCACCTCATTTTTGACAAAGGTGCCAAAAACATATGATGGAGAAAAGACAGCCTTTTCAACAAATGTTGCTGCAAAATGTGGTTGTCCGTCTGCAAGAAACTGAAACTAGATCCATATCTATCATCCTGTACTAGTATCAACTCAAAATGGATCAAGGACATAAATATCAGACCTGAAATTCTGAAGTTACTACAGGATGGTGCAGGAAACACTCTGGATCTAATAGGTATAGGCAAGGACTTCCTCAATAGAACCCAGCAGCTCAGTAACTAAGACAAATGATGAATAAATGGGACTTCATAAAATTAAAAAGCTTCTGCACAACAAAAGAAATGGCCTCTAAACTGAAGAGACCACCCACAGAGTGGGAGAAAATATTCACCAGCTACACATCAGACAAGGGACTGATAACCAGAATATACAGGGAACTTAAGAAACTAAACTCTCCTAAAAATCAATGAACCAATTAAAAAATGGGCAACTGAACTTAGCAGAACTTTCTCAAAAGAAGAAATTCAATTGGCAAAAAAAGCACATGAAAAAATGCTCACCATCTCTAGCCATAAAGGAAATGCAAATCAAACCCACACTAAGATTCTACCTCACCCCTGTTAGAACAGCCATCATCAAAAACACCAGCAACAACAAGTGCTAGCAAGGATGTGGGGAAAAAGGAACCCTAATCCACTGCTGGTGGGAATGCAAGCTGGTGCAACCACTCTGGAAAAAAATTTGGAGACTTCTTAAAAATCTAAACATAGACCTGCCATATGATCCAGCAATCCCACTCCTGGGGATATACCCAAAGGAATTCGACACAGGTTACTCCAGAGGCACCTGCACACCCATGTTTATTGCAGCACAATAGCCAAGTTATGGAAACAACCAAGATGCCCCGCTATTGATGAATGGATCAAGAAAATGTGGTATTTATACACAATGGAATTTTACTCAGCCATGAAGAAGAATGAAATCTTCTCATTTGCAAGTAAATGGATGGAACTGGAGAACATCATTCTGAGCATGGTCAGCCAATCTCAGAAGACCAAAAACCATATTTCTCCCTCACATGCAGACTTTAGATCTAGGGCAAATGCAGCAATGTGGTTGGACTGGCATCACATGACAAGGGGAGAGCACTTACGGGAGGCATGGGGATAGGTAGAAAACCCAAAACATGAAAGCGTTTGATGACCCCTCTCTATAGAAGCTGGTACATAAACCTTAAAGCGACAGAGGTTATCATGAGAAGGGGATCAGTAACCAGGGTAAAGATCAGTTAGAGATGAATCAACATGGGTCATAACATGTACACGAAAACAATGCTAGGAATATTTCTGTATAGCTATCCTTAACTCAGTTAGCAAAAACACTTTGTCTTCTTTATTACCCTTGTCTCTTTTCTTCAACAAAATTAGTGATAAAGGCAGAACAGGACCTGCTTGGAACTGAGGGGGGAAGAGGGGTTGGGGAGTAGGGGGTTATGTGGGAGAAATGACCCAAACAATGTATGCACATGTGAATAAATGAATTTAAATAAAAAGAACTTCCTGCATGAATCTCTGGACATCACAGGGGTAGCTTGTACCACTAAGGAATGGTAGAAGTCCTGACTCTCCATTGAGCTTCCAGTGAGAAGAGGGAGGGATGGAAGTCCAGGATAACCCCAAGGACACCATGTGTAGTTGGGGGAGGGTGCTCATTATTGCTGGCAGAGGTGAGTGTCCAGCCCCCTGCTCAGTCTCTTCTGATAACCACAGTGGTAAAGGGGTTGAGGTGCCTCCTTCAGCCTGGCTATGTGGACATAGGCTCTGTACTCAACCTTTCTTGCAGAGGTTGGGATGAAGGTGTGGTTTTTTTCAGTGGTGTTTGGTGGGAGAAAGGCGGGTTTTTGTCTGATTCTTTTCTTCTTTGCTAGGCTTCCCCTTCTCTCATCTTTTGAATGGGCTTTTGTTGGGGCTCTTTTTGTCTGTGTTCATTGGCATTCCTGGTTTACTGCATTCATTAGCTCCAAGTCTAGGGTAAGTGAAGCAGAAAGAAAGCCCAAGGAACTCATTGCTATATTATTCTTCCAGTTCTGATGTCCTTAATTAACCTGCCTCCTGCTCTCCAACTTTCAGTCTTCTTGTCTTTGTTTTATATGTAATGTCCAGGGCTTCTAGTTGTACTTATCAGAGGAATTAGGGAAAATTATGACAGCGTCATCTTGCTTTCTGCATAGAGACTTTATAATACACTTTAACATCTGCTCAGCGGGGTTCCTCTCATTAGTCTTTTTGTCTTTTATGGATCCTATCAGATTATTTCATATTTTCTGAAAGATTACTTTATCTTATTTCAAAAGAAACACCACAAAATTAGAATTTTAATTGGAATTGAGTTAAATATATTTATGTATTCTGTATTAATTATGGAAGAAATCATGGTTTTATGATAGTCTAAGTCTTATATCCAAAAATATGTAATGTTTTATTTATTTCTATTTTATGTCCTTTAAGAGCTAATGGTTTTCTTCTTACATTAGGTTGAATACTTTTTATTGTTAAGTTTATTCCTAAGAAATCTATTCCATTTAGTTTTTAAATCGAATTGATTATAGGCATGCATAGCTTAATAATGGAGATGCACTCTAAGAAATGTGTGGTTAGGCAATTTCATCATTGTGCAAACATCACAGAGTATGCTTACACAAACCTGAGGTGTATGAAGCTGCTGCTGGTCTAACACACAGCATATATACTCTAAAATAAGGATAAAAAGCCTAGTACAATGAATACATAAATCAGTAACAGGGTTGTTTATCATCATTAACTACTCTGTACTTTACATAATTGTGATACACTTTTTACAACAAAGTGTGCAGTGTTGCACTACTGTTACAGAGGTGACAACCTCACTGGGCGATGTGAATTTTTCAGCTCAATTACAATTTTATGGGCCCACCACCATATGTGGAGCCCATCATTGGCCAAAACATTGTTATGCAACATATAGCTATATTTTCTCTCCATTTATGTCTAGCTAATATGTATTAGCATCTATGTATAATTTTGTATATATATTTTTGCAAGATACTAATCACTTTATCAACCAACCTTACTAATTTTGTTAGATTTTTGCTAGACCCCTTTGGGGTTCTTAGGCATGCAATCATATATAAGAGGAAAAATAATTTTTAATCATTTGCTCCTAATAGTTATAGCAATGTTTATTGCAGCATTAGTTTAGAGGCCAAATAACAACAACTGAATAAAAATGCTTATCGATGTGGGAATGGTTAACTAAATGTTAACTTGTCCACAAAATTGAATGCTAACTGCCTATGGAAATAAGTTAGGTAGACTTCAGCTATGAAGGGTGAAGTGAAAGACAAAAATGCAATGATATGATCCCATTTCTCTGTAATAACAGAAAATATCTGTGTCTGATTGTGCATATGATATATACATCTATGATTATATACAGGGAAAACTGTTAAAATATATCAGTTGGTGTATATTAGAAGTTGTAGATGAGAGGAAAAAGAGAAGCTAAGACATACAAAAAAGATGGCATTACAGTAAGATGCTATTCACCATGGAAACAGCACATGTGACATAATCTCATTCATGTTAAATTATACTAAGTTGTGTAAAGAGACACAGGAAGCAGTGCCAAAGAAACGTAGTGGTGGTCACAATTTCAGGTGGAATTTCAGGAAAACTCATTTACATTTTTACCTTTTATGAATTATTCAAAATGCCTGCTGTGAAAATACAGGATAATAAAACAGGATAAAATATTTTTCCATGGTAAACTTTTTTAAAAATAAGAGTTAATGGTGGCTTATTCCTGTAATCCTCGCTACTTGGAAGTTTGAGATTGGGAGGATTGCAATTTGAGGCCAGCTCAGAGAAATAGTTCACGAGACCCCCATCACCAAAATAACCAGAGCAAAATGGACTGGAAGCCTGTCTCAAGTGGAAGAGGTCCTGCTTTGCAAGCACAAAGCCCTGAGTTCCAACTCCAGTACCACCGAAAAAAAAAAAAAAGGAAAAAAATGAATAAAATGCTGGTTAGTTCTAGCTGCAGTATCAACCCAGCCTTTCGTAAATCTCTTCTATATCAGTTAAGTTTCTTTAATTAAAAACACCAGAAACTGGAAGATTAAATAAATTCCAGAGAATTAAAAAAGAATATCCTAAATCAAAGAAGAAATTTTTGTAGTCATTTTTTTTTTTGAGAACTAAGGGTCTAATCAGTCCCAAAAAATCTAGGAAATTCAGACCTAGTAAGCAATTTCTCAGTACCTCTGGACAAATCTGCTCTGATTGTTTTTCTCCTGGGACCTCTGTGGGCAAGATTCATCTCAAGCCGGAGTGTCCACCTGTCCAAGTCTGGGTCACAGGTGCAACACTTGTTCAGAGGTAGCTGAAGCTGGTTGGTTTAGTCTTATAAGATTATATGCAGTGAGGAAGTGGAGTTTTTTTTCTAAAAAGGAATTGGCTGCACTAATCAACAGAAAGACATAACTAGTTTGGAAAGGTTAAGAAACAATACCAGATGTCCATGTGGGGCTCATGGAGACCCATGAGGGTCTGACAGAGCCTGGGCTCTGTGATGTGACACCCCCGGCTCACCTGTGACTGATTTTCTCTTCATTCCTTTGGGGACTAGGAATTCAGCCTGCGTTCCAGTCCACTATGCATATTCTCTGGACTTCTTTCCCTGCAGGCCTCAGACACTGCCGATTTTCCCTTCACATCTGTCTTGCTTGTTGTGTTCAGGCTCACTTCTTCAAATGGGCACAATGAGACAGCAATAAATCAAAGCAAAATTATAAGATGAAGATACATTTCAAACTATCTCAGTTGAAAGGATAAATGACCGAGGAAAGTTGCATTAAAAAGAAGTAACTACTGTGAAGGTTTTTTTTGTTGTTGTTTTTTGGTTTTTTTTTTGAGATAGTGCTTCCCTATGTAGCCCAAGGCTTGCCTGGAACTCAAGATTTCCTGCCTCAGCCTCAAGATTGCTGGGATTACAAGTATGTGCCACCATTAGAATTAAATTAACTTTTTTGGACCACCAAATTACCCCAAGGAAGATAGAAGAATATGATTGCTGAATGAAAAACACCCCTAACTGATCCACTTTGGTAGTAGGTAGTTAGATATCTACTGAGGTGAGTATCATCTGTTCAAAAAGTCATGGAGACTTTAAGAGGAAAATTTCATTCTTGATGTGAAGATCCCTACATCCAGGGGTGTTTCCCAGCATCTGTTTTGAGTATTCCGTCTTGGATGAACAGTTCTATGTTCAGTTCCTGTTTACCAATGCACAGTGGTTTAGAAAAAAATCATTTACTGTTTCTCTCAGGTGCAGGACTTTGGGGTGAATCTACTTCTTGCCTCAGGTGTGTAGGTTGCCTTGGGTATCCTTGCTTTATTCTGGGATCAAGCAGAACAGGCAGCAAACACCAGAGGAAAACTTTTTATGTGGAGATGACACAAGTTGGATAGGACAAATCTACTCTTGCTAGTGAGTCTCAAGCTTTCATTTGCATCACGTTTGGCTGAAGGAACTCAGTTGCAGAGCCTGACATCAGGTTGGAGGTTTCCGTTCCCATGGGGGTTGTGGTTGGGGCTAGACAGTGAATATTTTTGAATAATGATCAAAACCACCTCTGTCCCCAGAAGATCTTGCCTCAGTATTAAGGAGGGTAATCTGAGAGGTCAGAACTGAGTAGTTATGTTCTAGAAGTTGTGTTCTGCAATGGCCTTTTCTTTTTTCACACATCAACAAAGAACTGACAAAAAAGATCTGAAAGAAAGGAGAAAAGGAAGATAAGGGAGGAATCTGAAACTATGTTATATGTTAACTATCATTGTCTTGGAGTGACAATGTAATACATGGCTTAGGTTTTTCTGTGTCATTGTCAGCATTTCCCATTTTTTTAATGATGAACATCTAAAGTTTTCATAATCAGAGAAAGGAAGGAAGGAAGGAAGAAAGGAAGGAAGAGAGGGAGAAAGGAAGGGTCCTCTAAGGAGTCCTTTTCTTACTGAAGAAAGCAAGAACACAAACATTGATGGAGGGAATATGAGAGCATCTGGATTTTTATCTCTGTAGCTTATAAAGGAAAAGTTATTGCTGCAAAATGCCCATTTTTTTCTGTGCTTTAAATTCTGCACTCAAGGTAGAGGCTAAAGATCACATTTTTATAAGCCATTGATTTTTTGGAGGGCAAGAGATAGAAAATCTTTTAAGGAATTAATGTCCACTCTTAATTCTGTTAAGAGGGTGATGATTTATTGGGTCAAGGATGCTGACTTCCTTCTTCTATTACTCATCTCTGTTTCCTCATCTGCAAAATGAAGAGGCTGAATGCAATGATCTCTTAAAGCCCCTTGAAGATCTAACTTTTAGTACTTGTAATATTCTTCCTGCAGCTCAATTATATCCAGGTCTACAGGAGAGTGAATGTCCAAAATGAGAGGTCTAATTCTTTACCTTGCCTCATACTGACATTTTTATAGTAGCTACCACAGAAGTACATATAAGCAATTTTTTTATTATTCTTTTCCAGTTTTATAAATGTTAATGGGTATTGTACAAATTTTAAAATACAAAGAGAAGAAAAATCACCTATAATTCTACCAGTATTAACCTTCTGGAGTCTGTTTTTCAGTACATGTATATAATAATTTATTTTGAATAATTCTTGATCTCATTAATAACTTTGTATATTGTGATATTTCCTTGAGCAATTTAATTATGTCCTACCCAATTAAGTTATGTTCTAATCAATTTACTAATCATTTAAAAATTTTTCTTCATGAACTGTATTTTAATAACCTACTTTGACCCTTTTGTTCTTTCATTATGGGTAGAGATTAAATGTATGGATTTTGGATCAAACACCCTGAGTGTGAAATCCTAGATCTATTACTTATAGACATGTGATTCTGGACAGGGTTTTGGCTTCTCTAAAGTTCATTTTCCTGGACTCCAAAATGAAAACACTATATATATTTTCTGTATGTATGTAAGACTATATACTGTGTATGTCAGTGCTATAGTTTGGATCTTAAGTGTTCCACAATGGCCCTGTGTGAAAGCCTTGGTCCCCAGTTTTATGCTATTTGGAGATGGTGGAAGCTTTAAGAGGTGGGACCTAGTAGGTGGTATTTGGACATTCAGGGTTTGCCCCTGGACAGGATTGTGGGATCTTGGTTTCTTCCTCTTTCTCTGCTTTGCTTTCTGGTCATGAGATGAGTAGTTTTATTCCACTACCCACTCCTGCCATGATGTGCTGCTTTCTCACAAGCCTAAAGGTAGCAGGACCATCCTATTATGGGATGATATACTGGAACCTCCAAAACTATAAGCCAAAATAAACCTTTCCTCTTCATAAGGTGATTGTCATAGGTATTTGTTGTAGTGATGGAAACCTGATTAACACAATAAGGTTTCCATGAAGGTTAACAAAATAATGGTTGGGTTGTGTAACAGGATAGTATTTCAAGTCATGCCTCATATGCTTGCCTCTATCCTGCCTTCTATGCACACTGAGTTTCTGTGCTATCAAGTGGCTCCTCCTACTTGAGTGATTGACACTTTACTCTCTGTGGAGTATATAAGCTCAATATATCTGAGCTATTTCCAGCAGTGCAAGTTTTCACTTGATAAGTGATGAACACTCTTGGAGGTACTTTTTATTTATTTATTTTTGGTGATTTTACTTTATTATTGTTATTAATTATTTGGTTCTGGGGATTGAATCCAGGGCCTCCTAGAAAGTGCTCAACAGCCCTTTTGTTTTTATTTTGTTTTCAAGATAAGGTCTTGTTATCTTTGGCTAAGCTGGCCTGGAACTCTGGAACTCAAAATTCTCCTGCCTCCACCTCCCAGGTAGCTGGAATTGCACGCAAGTGTCACTATGCCTAGCTTAATTTTTTTTAATTAGAAAATAAATGTAGATATTTGAGTTGCACAGCATGATATTTTGACACATGTGTATATTATAGAATGATTAATTAAGCGAATGAATATTTCCATTACCTTACCTGTCATTTTTTTTCTTTTTGTGGTGAGATCATTTAAAATCTACTCTCAGCATTTTCAAGTCTCTTATTATTTCCTTAAGGCAATTTTTTAGAAGGGTAAATATCTTTTTAAGTTTGGGCACTTTTAAGTCTTTTAATAAATATAGACCATGTTGCTTTCAGAATGATTTAACAAATTTACACACTAATGAGAGGATTGGCTTTCCTGTGTTTTCTGAAAATTAGTTAGCATAAAAAACATACCTAATTTATACTTGTATGATTCTAAAAGTAATATATACATATTTATTAAAAAGGCATCCAATTTTTAGCTAAATAAGTTCTTTTTTTTATAAAATTAACTTTGCACCATTATTTTTGGTGCAAGCTAGTATTCCACTGTATGACAGTATTTTATTTAGCTAGTCCTTTATTAATATAGGCATTTAGGTTGAGCATGTAATTTTGCTATTTGCTAAATTTTACATGACTCTAATGTATATATCTTTGTGAACTTGCTCAATTATGGCCTTATTGTAAGTTTAAGAAGGGACTTTGCTGAAATAAAGGATAGACAGCCTTATGTTTTTGCTTTTAGTTACATATTACCAGGTCACTCCTTAAAAAGGTTTTGCTCACTATATTCCTTCCATAGTGGCTAGTTTTGGTCACTTCTGATAACAATTATTACTGCTGTTTTTAATTGTTGTTAACTTTTTGGAAATATTTTTTCTAAATTATATTTTAGAATTTTATTAATAATGGTTTTGCATTCAAGGCCTCATGCTTGCTAGGAATGCATTTTACACTAGAGCCACATACCCAGTTCTTGTCATAGCTTTTTGCCCAAGGCCTGGTTTGGACAGTACTCCTCTTGCCTACACTTCCTGGGTAGCTGGGAGATTGCAGGCATATGCCACCATGTTTGGCTTGTTCTTTGAGGTAGGGTCTCAAAGATCATATCATGTTTGGCTAACTTTCTCCTTGGACTGACTATGAACTGTGATCGTCCTGCCTCTACCTCCTAAGTAACTGGGACTGCACATGTGAGCCACCAAACCTGATCAGGAAATTTTTTATGGTTTTAAGTCATTTTTAAGTCTTTTGGGAAGTGCTTATATCATTCTACATTTTTCTAATGGAATTCCAATTTATTTGCTATGTATAATATAAATATTGTTAATGGTATTAATAATTATTATATATTATAATCACATATTAATATACAATTCATGTATAATTATATAGTGTATTGGGGAGACTATTCTCAAATATGTTTTAAATATCTTCTAGTTTCTTGTTCAAGACTTAGCTGTCTTTTGGATGTTAAGCTTAGAACGATCTTATTCCTAAATTACAATGTATTTTCTAAGTTCTCTTCAAGATGGTTTTAATGTTTATTTTCTTTATTTGAATCTTGAACTCTATTAGAATTATTTAGTTATAAACTGTGAGATGAAAACTTAATGTTATTTTATCTGAATTTAACCAGTTTTTAAAAATCTTTACAACATACTAGATTTCATTTTGTGTGTTTCAGAAATCTCAGTCTTTTTTGCTGTGGTTAGTGTGTGTGCTGTCATCTCATGGGTTCGACCACTGCACCTCCATGTGTCCTGGGACATGTGTCCCTGCATTTATCTTGGAACACTCCTCTGTTTTCATAAAATAATGAGATTCCAGTGCAAATCAATTTCTGACAAGTTAAGAAATATCTTCATTTTAATTTCCATGAAAATTATGTTGAATGTATAGATTAATTTAGGAGATAATAACAAACAACAGTTCTAGCTTATAACTCCCAGTAAAATAGTTCTTTTGCTCATAATGGATACTAATCAGTGAACATTCTTAATCATTCTAATACATTTCAATCTGACACTTTTGTTTCTCCTAAGTAAGAAATCATACTTACAAACGATGGCAATTTTAGCCCTTGTATTTATTATTGTATTTTTTTCTCTTTAGTATTAAGTACAAGTTCTAAAACAACAAAACCAATTACAGTGAACTAGGGCGCCTTTCTTTCTTCTAACTTACCTCAAGACATGGACATCCTTTTTTCTTTTTTTTCACAATTTTTAGTAGCAAATATCAATTGTCCAATGTGGTGGGATTCATTCTGATATTTCCATATATGCATTTAATGTACTTTGATCAAATTCACCACCTGTATTACTCTTTCTTACCATCCCTCTCCCTCCCCCTACATTTGAACACCTTTTAGTGGGTTTCCTAATGCTATCTTCATATATATATGTGTATGTATATGTATATATATATATTGTACTTTCTTCCTATTCACTCCCTTCACACTCTCCTTTCAGTCTCCCCTCCTGCTAGTTATCCCACCAAATAGTTCCCCTTTTACAATCATGTCATATTATTATTATCATTATTATTATTTAGCTCTAGATTCTGCAAATAAACCAAAATATGCAGCATTTGTCTTTTTGAGCCTGGCTTATCTCATTTGAACATGATGATTTGTTCCATCCATTTTCTTGTTAATGACATAATTTCATCCTTCTTTATTTCATTATATATACACAATATATATATAGCACATTTTCTTTTTCCATTCATCATTTATAGGGCACCCAGATTGATTCCATAACTTGGCTATTATGAACAGAAATGTGATGAGTGTGGATGTGCAGGTAGTTCTATTGTGTGCTGTTTTGTTTTCCTTTAGGTATGTGCTCATACTGGTATAGCATGGTCATGTGACAGTCCTGTTTTAATTTTGGGGAGGAACTTCCTCCATACCAATTTCCACAGTGGCTGCATGGGATATTGCATTTTTTATTTAAGGTGGAGGGTGCTGGGGGTTGAAAGTTGGGCTCATGGATTCTAAGTATCTGCTCTACCCCAGAGAACATTTTCCATTGATTCCAGATAGATACTTAAAAATTTTTTATTAGGATGTATTTGTTATATAGGGGAGGGGGATTCATTGTGACAATTCCAAATAGGCTTATATTGCATATTGATTAGGTTATACCCACTATCTCTTCCCCTCGACTCCCTCCCTGCCCCACATAAAGCAATTACAAGAGGTTTCATTTATCTATTTCATATGGATATATCAAGTTCATCAACCATGTTCCCTCAACTTAATCTCCTTTGCTCACTCTTCCCCCTCTGACAAGTATCTACACACACACACACACACACACACACACACACACAGTACTAATTTTATAGTCCTGTCTTTCACTATTAATTTCTAATTTCTAAGCCAATGTTCAAAGGAGTTTCTTAATGTATCACCACTGTGAATATTTTGGTCTGTTCTGATATTCTTTATTATACTAAATAAGTAACTTTCAATTCTTACTTTTCCTAGGAATATTTTCTCTAATTAGAAATGAATGCCAACATATACCAAATTATGTCCTAGCATCTACTGAGATGCTCATGCATTTTTTCTTCCATTAACTGTAAGGTGATAAAGGAAATGAATGTATTTCTAATGTTAAGCTCTATTGCATTTTTAGAGTAAACTGCATATGAGTTCTTTGACTTTATTTTATAATGTGATACAAAAGTCAGCATCCTATAATCTTTCTGATGTTGTGACCATTTCCTCCTCCTCACATCACACACCAGTTAGCTCATGAGACAGCTGGATGCACTCAGTGTTTTTGAAGTTATTTGCATCATTTCTCAATCCTCACAATTTTTCTTAAGGTAAGTATTATTATTATTGTCACTTCAGAAAAATGATTTATAATCATTAAGTTTCCAAGTCACAAAATACTCCTTTACAGCTAGAATCTTAATATACATCTATTTATCTTCTAAGCCTCATTTTAATCATTTCCTATGTCCTTTATATATAGTGGAAAGATTGCTCTATAGATTATTTCTTAGTGCTGTATTTGTCAAGTTTTTTAAAATCAGGGTTATGCTAGTCTAGTAAAACAAATTGAAATGTCTTCTATCTTTCCCAAGGTTCTTAAATTTTTAAATAGCATAAAATTAAAATTTTTCTCTGTATCTGAAAATATACCTATCTCATTATTCAAAAAAGTGGTAATTCTTGTTTTCTCTTTTTTTTATCAGACTTGCTTGATTTCACACATTTCATTGGTCTTTTAAAAGAAAAAAATCTCTATCAATTGTAATGTTTCTTCCCAATTTTTTTACTTTGAGAATATCTTTACTTCCTTAGATTAAATAATTGTTTCATTTCTTCTCTAAGATGATAAGATTGCAAACAAAGTTCATACTCTTACTTCTAAGGCCCTGCAGAAATAACCCCACCTACAGTGAAACACATATGAAGAGGACTATTTAGTTCACAGTTAGGAAAGCTCAATGTCCAAATGGCTTAATGCGGGCTCTGTGATGAAGACTACTGCTTGGCTGTGTCACCTCATGACAGACAACACTGATGAGAACAAGAAAATTACATTTTGGGCCAGAAAGCAGAGAGAGAGTGGGAGGGTCAGGTTTGCTCCTTTATATCAACTGTCTTAGGTTAAGAATGACGAAGGGGCTACACAAAAACTACCTCAGCTCCCCAGTGATAGATCTAAAGATCTCCTACTAGCCCCTTCCTCCCACTTAAAGGCAATAGAATATAGAAAGAGTGACATCTAACACATTGAAAATATGTAAGAAATTCAGCAATCAATTGTGTATATGACAGTAGAGGGATTTGGAGGGGAGGCTGCGTTTCATAGAAAGGAAATTCCAGTAGGGGGTAAGGAGGGGATTCTACCTATCTCACCATACCTCCACTAATATAGCTCATAGAATGAATTAATTAAACCATGACATAAATGCTCTCTGAATGAGTCTGTCTTAGCTACCAATAGATCTTAGCCACCATAAGGCAAGGAATAATATAAACAATCAGAAAAATAAAACCAAGAAAATTGAAAAATAAAATTACTAATGTAATTTGGTGGTTCTAGGGATTGAACTCAGGGCCTTCTACCTGCTACCTCTTGAGTCAGTCTGCCAGCCCTTTAAGGCTGGTTATTTTTTAGATAGGCTCTCACTTTATTCCTCAGGCTGGGTTGGACTACGATCTTCTTTTTGTGTTCCTTGTGTAGCTAGGATGACAGCTGCACCCACCTTTCAGTCATTGGCATGGAATCTCCTGATCATTTCGCCTGGGTTGGCCTTGAACTTTGATCTCTGCCTCTCAAGTAGCTAGATTTACTGGTGTGAGCCATTGTACCTGGCCAATATTAATAAATTTTAAAGATAAGAGTATAATTAAAAATTCTAAGAGCAAGAAAAATATCTTATGGACTTAAAAGGGGATCATTAAATTAAATGAGAATTTTAGCAGAGGTAGTAGGCATTGCATAACAAGACAAAGAACCAAAAATGTAAACTTTAAGAAAGTCTAATGTAATGTATTATTACCTTTCCACAAGTGAGGCCCCCTTCTCAATTATTTCTACAATTCTGCCCTTCCGCCATCAGGCTTAGATATTTGATTTGTTTGGACCAATGAAACATGTGTGAGTCCACAGGTGTCCTATTGAACCACAGTTTTAAGAGCCTGTTGTGGCTCACTGTCTTCTCTTTCCTTCTTCCTCAAGATGGTCACAAATGAAATGGGTGCTTCTCCTTCATCCCAAATCCTATCTTAAGATAACCTGGAGCAGTTTCACCTGGCTGATGCCCACATATGAGAAAAAGTAATCCTTTCTTGTTGCAAACACTGAAATATTGGGATTGATTGTTATCAGCTTTTGGAGGATTCAGCCACCTTGAATAGTTACCCTTGAGTTTAGAGCAAAAGATAGTTAAAAATGTAAGGATAAGGATGAAAGATATGTAAGGTAGATTGAGTAAATCTAAAACACAGATTAAAAGAGATCAAAAGTAATTTTTGATTTGATTCAAAATATATTAAGGGTACAGGTTAATCAGGGGAGAACTGCACTTTTTAGTTTTTTGAGGGTCTAATCCTGTACCCCAGACTTGTCTGGCACTATGCAGCCAGGCCAACCTTTAACTTGAGATTTTCCTGCCTCCACCTCTCATGTACTGGGATTACAGGCACGTGCCACTATGCCTGACTGGCATCCTTCACAGTATGAAATGTTTCCATTTCATATTGTGTCATCACTTTTTTGTTCTCTAACTTTTCATTCCATGTAGTTTTGCAGATTTTTTCCTACTGTTCCTGAACACCTTTCCTTTATTAAATGTAAACAAACCTTAAAGCTTTTTATTTAAAAATTTTACCAAAATCAATCTGCAATTTGGTAAATTCGGATTTAACCTACTTTTACTGTAAAGCTTCTGCATACAGGTTCTGTAAAGATCCTGAACCTTTAATGTGATATTACAATCAATAATGAGCTTGTTAAGAATGAACATTCTGGACTCTACCTCCTTTAGTTTAGACACTTGGGTGAGAGCTAGACATCTACAGTTTTAATAAAATTTCAGAAAATTTTAATTTGAGGTAAATAATTACCTAGAGAAAAGTTTGCTTTTAAGTGGTTTCTAAAAGTTTTAGCTAGATTTTTTCTTTCACATGGGAAAAAAAAAACCTACAACACCGGAATCAGAATTCCTTCTCATTCTGAAAAGGCAACCAGATTTTAAATCATCAAAAATTAAACTTTATGAGGTGGGAACTTTTATTTCATGTTAATGTTTTTCTTCAGTATCTAAAATAATGAGTAATAAAAGTCAATCCCTAAATGAATACATATACACTTGTATGAAAGAAAATTGTTATTTTCCAGAAAAATTTTGGAAAGTGACTTGAGATAATCCATCTATTTCCTTTATTCCTCAGTGGTCCTCTGATCATGAATATTCAGACAACCAAGTGCCATGTTTTGTTGTTAATGCATCCTCTAAAATTTATATGTTGAAACCTAATCACCCATGTTATAATAATAAGAGGAGGATCCTTTAGTAGGCAATTAAGTCATGAGGGTAAAATCCTGATGGGGAGAATCAGAGCTTGAAGGAATGGGTCCCACCTTTGCACAATAAGAGAGCACAGCTTCCTGCCCTATGGAGGAGGCAGTCATAAGGTGCCATCTTGAAAACAAAGAGCAGTCCTCAACAGACACAGCATCTTGACCCTGGAAATTTCTGATTTTGTTTTGCTTTGTTTATATATTACCCAGTCTCAGATGGTTTGTTTTACCAGCAAACAGACTAATACATCACCTTATTCTCTGAATTTGTAGGTATGTTGCAAGCCATGAGCCTTTGTCTTTTCCATAGAAATATGCAGGAGTTTTTCTACTGCCTTCTTCTAAGTGTATGATTAATTATGATTGAAAAATCAATTCCTTTACTTTTGGTAGATGCAATAAATGTTTAAAAAATAAGAAATCATGTTGGAATACAATTTGTGATGATAATATCTCTGTGTCCTAATTTCTATTATTGAAAAAATATGTTTTACACCATCATCTCTCAGCTGATAAGGAGCAAAGCACCTACTTGATTTAAAAACTAAAAATGCATTTTCTTTCAATTAGCTAGTGTATTCCAGAGAATGAGATTTTAAAATTAACCTTGTTGGGCTATTCAAAATTAACATTGACCATGTATGGATGCCTCTCTCCTCCCTATTGCAGGCCCTATTATAGTTACATCATTTTTCTAGATCAGTTTCTTAACTGAACTTCTGGATTCATTTCCTCAAGAACAAAAATCATTATTTTGTGTGTTGTCTATATCACAAGCATACCATAGGATAATATATAATGAATATCCAAAATCTGTGGGATAGATCATATAGCGAACAACAAAGTAGTCATGTAATAAACTTTATCATGAATAAATTACTATTTATTTATATGAATTTTTACTTTGTTCAAATCATGCTACATGTATAATTTTACATCATACTGCCTGCTTGATAGCTTAACATAAGAACAACTCATATTAATAAAAGATAACAAAATAATTTATATTAGTAAAATTTTATAAGCATGATTTAAGGAGTGATAAAATTAAAGTGAGTAGTTTTGATGTTATATTTATTGTCTAGTGATTAATTAGAATCAAATGCAAGGGTCAATTGTTTTTTGAAACTACTTACGGTTTATAAGAATTAAGAATCGGTAACTGTATTAGTATACCATTGCTACAATATGCCATGTAATTGTCCCACAGTAACTCATAGCAGCAAGCATTTACCTTCATGCTTAGCAGTCTGCATTAGTGGCTCATTATGAACCCAGGACGGGAAAATAGCAATTTCCTAGAGTATTTCACTGTCAAGAGGAAGTCTGAAAGCACCCTGGAAAGCTACTGCAAGCACTTTGTTTCTTCTAGAGACTTAAACTCAGAGCTCATACTTTGTCTTTTCCACCCATATCCATGCTGATCCATATGCGTAAAGTTTCACATCAAAGGAGACTTTCCCCAAGGAGACTGTGATGGGAAGAGTAGGAGTGAATGTTTTCTAAAGTGGAAAACATCACAATTTATTCTCTTATTCATTAAGGTAGGAATATGCTTAAAGTTCATGTAGAAATGGTTTAGGTATGTTAAGGAATAAATTTACAGGAAGAGGTACTAAACACCCTCAATTTGTAATACTTCAAACTATTTGATTCACCAAGAGATCTTTACTGCATTCTCAAAATATTGCAGAAAACATATAGTGCATATTTTGTAAAAGTGGTGGTGCATGAGAAATTAAGGTGTGTCTACACAATTGAAGATGAATAGTTGTCACACACACTTACAGCTCAGTTGTCTCTGTGCTCTGATCAGTAGGGAACATTGGTGCTTGAAGTCAGGTTGTTTTTAATAAGGTGTTAGATAGAGGGAAGTGTGATTGAGAAGAAAACTGCATGTAAGTTTGTGGAAATATCCAGCAAACTTAGGCTTTTTAAAAGAAATGTTTCTTGTGACTATAAGGTAACCTGCAATTTGAATTGAGGTAGAATAGATGGTAGGCAGGAAAATGATCTCCAATAGTCACATCACATCTTACTCACTGGAGCGTATAAATGCTGCCTTGTGTGGTAAAAAGGGACTTAGCATGTGTGAATCAATGAAAGCCCTTGAGATGGGGAGATAATCCTGGATTATTTGGGTGGTCCCTAAATGTAATCACAAGTATCTGTATAAGAGGGCAGCAGAGGGAAATTTTACTGCAGATAAGGATAAGACAACATGACATTGGATGGAGACAGGATTAGAGTGATGCACTCTGAGGTTAGAGGAAGGAGTCACAAATCAAGAAATCTGAGAGGCCACTAGATGCTACAAAAGGCAAGGGTGTGGGTTCCCCCACAAGGCCTCCAGGGGGCGTGTGGCCTTGTCAATGCCTTGATTTCCACCCAGTGAAACTCAGTTTAGACTCCTAGTCTCCCAAACTGTAACAGAATAAATGTATGTTGTTGTAAGCCACTGAGTGTATGGTAATTTTGCTACAGCAGACACTGGACACCAATATGTACAGGACTTGAGAAAGTTTGTGACCTTTCTGAATTGAGCTACCTATTGGAAGACTCTGATGCACAAAGAAATATGGAATTAAATTAGTTTTGGGGGGTCTAAGTGTGTCTTAGGTACTATTCATTGAGAAAGGTGTTTGGGTTGAAGACTAGGAATTAAGCCTTCCAGCTCTTATGGGTTGAATTGTGTTTACCAAAATGATGTTGCCATCCTAATCTCCCATAATTTCCAAATGTGACCCTATTTGGAAAAGGGTCTTTTACAGATGATGAAATTTAGATGATGTCACACCAGGCATGGTATTTCATACCTTTAATTATAGCACTAGGGAGGTAAAAGCAGGGGGACTCCAAGTTTGAGGCCAACCTGGATTACATAGCAAGATTCTGAAAAAAACAAAAGTAACTAAATGATGTCATCGGAGTTGGTCATAATTCAATATGACTGATATCCTTTAAAAAATAAAAAATTTGGACTCAGAGAAAGACCTATACATGGGGAAGATGATGTAAAGACATAGAGAGAACACTACATACAAGCCAAGCAATGCCTGAGTTTACTGGAAGTTTGAACAGAGGAATAGAACAGATTCTTTAGTCCTTGGTAGAATCCAGCCTTGTTGATACCTTGAATTCAGTCTTCTAGTCTCCACAACTTCAAGTCAATCCACATATGTTGTTTAAGCTACCTGGTTTGTGGTACTTAGTTTTGGGAACCCTAGGAAACTATTATACAGCTATTCATAAGAATTTGTATATGTGCTTTTTTGTTAAACTAAAACCATACCATCCATGGGCAGCTATATTCTTGAATCCTCTTAATTACTAGTTTAAAGGCTAAGGCCAAGACTTCCCACTGGAATCTGTTTTAATAAAGTTTGTTTTATTTTCTGAGTTTGCATTTAAATTTGAAATGTATGAATTCCTAAGGAGCTAATTCTATGTTTAATTTCACAAGCTTCCTTGGTAAAAATCAAGCCATGTTTTTCTTTTTTGCTTCTCTCTCTCTCTCTCTCTCTCTCTCTCTCTCTCTCTCTCTCTCTCTCTCTTCTCTCTGTTAGCTATAACAGTAATACCTACATTTAATGGAACATGGCACAGACAGAACAGCTTTGAACAAAATGGATTGATATAGGCTATCAGTGAAGGTTCTCTCAAGATTTAATTAGAGCATAGCTCATCAAATTCATCAGATAATTTGGAGATCACAAAAGACTAGAGTAAGAAAGCTCTTTGTCCCATCTCTTCGTTCCCATCTATCCATGCTTCCAAAAGCCAGAACCAAAGTATTCATTTCTACTTTTAGTGGTTGAGTAGGCTCCTTTGACTTGAGTTCAGTGTGCTGCCCTGCTGAGTATTATTTCTGTTTCTGTGGACAGACAAAAGAGAACACAGAAAATTTCACTTCTTGGAGGTCTTGAATATAGCTCATTCCCAGAGACAGAAGGGATTTGCATCCTCCAGGATTGATAATAGGGATTTCTGCAGGTTCTATATCTTTACTTGCATCTAGCTATTCACATCCCAGTTTTTACTAGATAGCTGCCCTTCCAGTCCTATAAAGAAGCCCTAAGGCCTGAAGAAGATGGTCTGGAAGGATGGTGCTCAGAGTAGCTTCCCCCTGGCACCATGTTAAATGAGAGTAGCATCCCAAGACCACACACTTCTATAAGTCAGATCCTCAGTGGGTCTGCAGGGAATTCTGCCTGCAGGGGCTGGCTTTTCCTTTACTCTTAGAGTTTCTTCCCAAAATAAGAGCTGGTGAGGTGATAGTGAGTGGAGTGGGGACTAATGAGTAAAGGAGAGATGCTTATGAATTTAGTTTCTCTGACATGAATAATTACAGATCTGAAATGTGTAAAGTTATTGCCACTGGTTTTAGTCACACCTATTTCTGAGAAATGACATTTTGGAGACTTTAAAGAATAATTTGATGGGATTTAGAGCAGAGAAAAATTCATGTCATCTTGTTCATTTTACCTTAGTTGGTCAAAAACCACAAGTTAATAGTTATGAGTTTGCCATGTGCCAAATATTGTTCTATGCATTTTTCCTGAAACGATTCCTCTAATCCTCATAAGAACCTCTTAAGGTAGATGTTATAACTACTTTTATGAGTGAGAGACTGAGTATTCACTGTGTCTATGTGTCAGAGGCAAATGTGACTTAACAATTTAACAAATAAGCAGTGGGTCACATGTGCAATGCCACCTATGCAGGAGGTAGAGAGTAGGATCACGGCCTAAGGTTTAGTGAGACCTCACCTCAAAAACAAACTGGGCTTGGTGGCATGCGCCCATGATCCCAGGTACATAGGAGGCGTAGGTAGGAGAATCATGGTCCAAGGCCAGCCTTGGCAAAAATGCAAGTCTACATCTAAAACATAACTAAAGCAAAAAGGGATGGCAGCATGGTTCAAATGTTAGAACACCTGCTTTGCAAGGGTAAGACCCTGAGTTCAAACCCCAATAGTGTCAAAAAAATTAACAAACAGGAAAATACTTTTAGTGCTATTTTTAATTTCTGGACACTCATTTTAAAAAAGAGGCAGGCAGAGCAATATTATCTTCATCTGACTGAGAAGACAGTCCCTGCTGCACTTTGGATCTTAAATGTCCCCAAAAGCTGTGTTAAAGGCTTTGTCCCCAGGGTGGCTGATGCTTTAAGAGATGGGGCCTAAGAAGAGGCCTTTGTGTCACTGGAGGCATGCCCTCAAAAGAGACTGTGAGACCCTGGCCCTTTCCTCTTCCCTTTGCTTCCTGGGAGATGAGGTGAGCAGCTTTGCTCCACCATTTGCACCAACCAATGATGTACTACCTCAGCACAGGCCCAAAGCAATGGGGCCAGTTGATCATGGACCAAGGTGTAGACCCTGAGTTCAAGTCCCAGTACTGCAAAAACAAAATGAAATGACAGCTATAACTACAAAAACCTGTGAGCCCAAATAAATCTTTTCTTGTATAAATTATCTCAAGTAAAAAGCACTTAAAACATTCCATAAATCTTTTTTCAGTTCCTATAAAGTTCCTATGTGTTTTTCAAACCTAGAATTGGGGTATTTGTGAGCATGTATGTATGAGTGTATGTTTGTTTATTCTATTAATGGCTAGCATGAAGAAATATTTTCTCTATTAAAACTAGACTAGGACTCATTGGTTGGTTCCTCACATGTTGATTAAGTGCCTACTATGCGGGAAGACCCCATTCTAGACACTGAGGATATAACAGAGGACAAGATTACATGTTATTTGCTTTCAGTACATTTGTAGTCAGTCTAGCTTGATTTTGAGTGTACCTGCTGTAGCATCTAGACAGAATGCAACATTGAAACACCAAGAGAGAGTCAGAGAAAGATGAGGCTGAAGAGAAATGCAGTCCTTTGGAGGAGCCACTCTTAAAGCCCCAGAAATCAGGATAATAGTCAATGCTAATCCCAGTGCTTAGCTAAGGTGTTTTTCCTCTTTCTTTTAAGCAGGATGAATTGATGCAAGGAGCCCACAATTCATCAGCTGAAGGAATTCCCTAAAAGCTCCGTGATGCGGGGAGCAGAGTCCAGGAGTCTGTTAGACTGCAAAGTTCCCTGGCCTATGGAGCCAGCTGGTAGAGCATCCTGTCCCTTCTTTGACCACAGACTTTTTCCTGAGCTGTAGCCATTTGCTTGTGTGGATGCAGATGTGAGGCTTTTCTTTTTTTTCTCTTCATCCTCCACTGAAATACAATTAAAAGGTCAACCAAGGATCCTGAACAAATTGTGCCAGGGTTAAGGGGAGAGAAAGCAGAGGGAGTGCTTTGTCCACGGATTAGCTTGTTTACGACAGAGCTAAAAAACATTTTGTTTCAAGCTGAGTTTTATGCATTTGTCAATAAAACCAGACTTGGAAAGGGCAAGAATCAGCCTGCTTGTCACAAAGTCCCCACATGCTTGAGATTCTAACCTCAGCAGAGGGGCTTGCAAATGTCGGTCCTTATTCTAATAACACTCCTGTTCTGGCCAGTGGGGAGGAGATTTGTGAAGCTTTGCCTCAGTAAATCTTAAAACAAGGACTTGAATGCATGTAGTTATTCCAGGATGCACCAATAAGACAGTGAGAAATTAAGCTTAGAGAGAAAGGAAGTCAACATAAGTGTGTTAATGAACAGGTTACATCTATGAGCAACTGGGGTTCCATCTATCTGAGAACTGCTGGGAGATTGTGCAGAATATACTTAGTTATCCCACAGAAAAAAAAAACAAACAAGACTGCTGCAGTATATATATCTACCAATCTCCATTTGTCATTGGCAGGGATTGTTTCCAGGGATTCATATTCCCCAGAACCCTGTTTCATGCAGAGAAAAATTTGCAACAGAAAACCATAGTACTGATAGGAAGAGTGATACCTACAGACGATATACAGGCAGGCCACCATCCTTGCTGCTACAAGCACTAGCTCTGACGGGAGAGGAAGGACAAATCCATTGACATCACATTATCAGATCCTGGACTCTACCACCTTGACTTAGTTGCAAGGGCCAGCACCCAGGGAGGGGCCAATGCTTTATTCTCTGATAGTGTCTGATTGAAAAAGCAAAGTAAGGAAAAGAAGTGAATTCTGAAGGAGTCTGAAAAATCTGGCCTCAGGTCTGAAGTCTGAATCTAGATCCCCTGGAGAGCAAGGAATGTGTGCCATCTGCATTAGATTTGGAACAACTAGCCCATGGGCATCAGCTTGTTAGAGTTATATTTTAGCTGTGTGTGTGTGTGTCGAAATTTATTTGCAACCTTATACAAATCTAAAGCTCTAAAGCAAGACACAGATTTCTAGCTTCTACTTCAAAATGCAATAATGCTAGGATGGCCTTTATACATTACCCTGTTACCTGGGAGATAAATAGCTACTTCCTTCCATGGATGCAACATGGACTTCCTTTGGCCACAGTCCCAATTGCTGCCTAGATTGTTTCCCTGTTATTGAGACCAGGAGTCAGTTGCATTTACCAGACTGCTAGTGCTTTTGCTTCTCTTATATTCTGCTTTAATCATTTATATTCCTTGTGTCAGTGCTGTAAGCACTTGGGTGGGTAGTCCCTGATTTCTTAAAACTGTTCCCTTTATAGCCACCCTTTATAGGACACTGGCAGACAATCAGTTGCAAAGAATTTTATCTGCCCTCTATGACCCAATCCCCATAGTCGAAGTTTTTCAGACTCTTACCTCTGGTATTGAAATCTTTTAAGAACCTTCAATAATCTTGCTCCAAATTCCCTCATCTTATATCACACCCCTCTCACCTGTAACACCTTTCCAAGCAAACTGACCAAACTGTGATACCCTGACTATATCATTATTCATGTTTTCCTGTCCCAAATCAAGCTCCTCATCTTCTCATCCTGACTTGATTTTCCTGCCTTGTATGTGGCAAGGCATGAAGCAATGGACTTATTTTCACTCCTCTGTGACTCTCACGGTACACATCCAATGAATCAGTAGTCTATAAGGATCACCTCTAAAGTTAAAATATGCTCCTAGTGCTATACTGCCCACCTCTGAGTTACCATTATAGCACATGTCCATATCTCTCTCTTAGTGTCAATGGTCTCCTCATAGGTTTCCCTGCTTCTGCCATTTTTACCTAATAGTCAATGGTCAATACAACTGCCAGTGTGATTCTTCTGAAATCTAGAGCAACTCACATTACCCTCTGCTTATAGCGCCCTTCCCATTTCTTCTCTGATCTCATCTATTTTTCACCCACATTAGCCCGATCAGTTACACTTGCCTCCTTGCTTTTCCCTGAAAATCCAAGACTTGCTCATTCACGCTCGCGCTGTTCCCCCTACCTGAAATACTTTTTTTCCTGTATGTCTACTAGATTAGATGTATATACTAGACTTCTTTAAGATGCCAATGAAATGTCACCTTCTCAGCCTATTGAAAATTGTAACCCACTTTCAATGCCTCAAATTGCCATTTTTGCTCCATAGCTCTTATCACCATCTGACACCATTTTATTTAGCTGTTTACTCATTACCTGTACCTCACAGGAAATCTGTGTGGTTTGTTCACTAACTGACCTGCATTCCCTAGAATGGAACCTGACCCTCAGTAGTTGCTCAATTATATTTGTTGGATAAGTCAATCAATGACTTTTCTTAGCTTACTCTCCTTTCCCTGGACAAGGAACTAAATTTCAATACCTAAGTAAATCTTACCTAGTTTCAGAATTTAGGTGCCTTTCCACATCTTCCAAGAATATTTCTTATTATTTTTGACCAGCCTTATTTCTTGAAGTTAAACTAATAGAGGAAAAGACCATTAGAAATGATTGCATATTTGTCCAAAAAGTTAAGAAGGAGATTTTGTGGTCCTCATGTTAATTTTGACAAGTATGTGGAGGCAGAGAGAGGTTTTTATTTTGTCCAAAAAATGTCTGTGTGATGGAACCATCTGTGCTGGAAAGCTGTTCTCTCTGACCTTGCTGAACCACTGTCCAGACTCTACCAGTCTGGAGTTAAGACACTTATGAAATTTTTGAATAATGGAGGCAAAGACACAGGAGAAAAGAACAGGTAAGAAAATAATCATATATTTAGGGCATTGGTGAAATGCTGCTGCATAACAAGCCAGCCCACAACTTAGTGGCCAAAATAGTGGATTTCATTACTGATCATAAATCTAAAAATGTGCAGCTCTATTGATCTGGGGAAAGCTCTGCCAATGCATGCTAGGTTGGCATAAATATCTTTGTCAGTTGCGGGATAGTGGAGGGCTGGCTTATCTACTATGACCTCATGCTCTTTTCTGGTAGATAGTTGGCAGTTGAGTGGAGTAGTGAGGCTGCCTGGGCCACATGCCTGTTGTTTTTTAGCATTCTGTCATGTAGCTCTTGTCCACTTGGGAGTGTTGGGTTTCCTAGACAATGTATGGAAACATATAAGGTTCCTTGGTGGTTGGGGGAGCTTGCAGATAGTCCATGCCATCATATATACTGCCCTAAGAGCTTGCATTTTAATGCATTAATTCTCATAGAATGAATGACAATAGAGGTTAATTGTAGGATAAACATCTTCTCTTCTATATATTGATGAAAATCTTCGAAGATAGAACAAACAAGATTGAAGAGACGATAGTCTGCTTTGCTTAGGAAGAGCTTGGAATTCATTTAGGTGCTTGTGGCACTCTTCAGGGTTAAGCATGGCCCTTGAAGTTCCAGAAAGAAGCCATGAACATCAAAACTAGTCTCTTTCCTTCAGGAATTAGAATGCAGAGAGGCCTATAGATTCTCTAAGCAACAGGCTTGGAGCACATAAAAGGCTATGCCCTGTACTTTGAGCAGTGAAATAAAGGAAGAGACTGGAGTGAACACAGAAGGAATGAAAGAATCTGAATGGACTTGAGGATATTGTACAATCAAGAAATTCAATGTAGGTCTGTGGGAACTGGGAGGAAATAGAATTTAGAGCTAGATGTGTTCAGGGTCATTTTTTGTATACCCTTAGTCTTATTTTATAAAGATGCAGATAAAGCACAGGATAGAATGGTACTCTAGATTGTCAAATAGGGTTCAATTCTAAGTTGCAAGGCAGGATCCCACAAGACAAGTTTGAGAAGCTATTCCCCCTTCCCTTCCCACACTTAATATTGTACCAAATTGCTTTATGTCAACCATGCTATAATCTCATTTTCTGCAAAATTAGCATGTTTCACTCTGTTTTCTTTTCTCACTATTTTGGAGACAGCCTGGTTAAATCCTTCCCACTCAAGAAATTGCTAGTCAAAATATTTTAGGAAGGAAGCTCAAACATTCATTGTTTGCCTTATTAAAAATTAACTCAGCCAGATGGAGAAACAATACATTGTGTGCTTTCATCTTTGTCCCACTTGTCGTCTGTCCTTAACTTCATTGGGCATACAAGGTCTCATACAACTTCAACCTGTAAAGATGTATGGCCAAATATCAGAGAGCTCTTGACTGCATTTCACAGGAATGAAATAGAGGCCAAAGTGACTTGCTTCCAGTAAAGGTTGAGGAGGTGGTAGCAGAGCTGGAGCTGATTTGGGCAGGATAAGGGTTACACTTAATGTACCACAGCAGTGCAAGAATAAGGTTTTGTGTAGAGAACACTGGTTTAACTCTATCCAGCTCTTTAAAAAGATAACAGAAACTGCATCTTTCATTTCCAGTTCTATGCCTTCCATTTGATTTTGAGTCCTTGGCCTGTAGAGCCCCATGTATCCTTTGCTTTAACTCAGTCATGCATTCGTTTCTATAAGGGTTCATGGAGTCTCCACTGTGTGCCAGACTCTCCAGTGGGTGATTTAACAGGGAAACAGCATACTCCCAGCCCCATGGGAGTTTCAATCTTGCAGAGATACAGATCCTAAGACTCTACTGCAGCAATATAAGTCCTCTGATAAGGTCAGTACAGGGTGTTATGGGAGTACATATGAGGGGCACTGCCATAGACTAAATAATTAAGACATCTGTGTGCACAACTCCCATCTTTACAAATAGCATTTTTATTCTAGAGACAGGTAATCCTGGAACGGGCAAAAAGCTGTTGGAAAGGAGACCATCATCCTCTAGTCAGGATTAAGCCAGCTGCTGAGCTGCTGCAGACCACTCTCTACCTTGGACAGTTCAGTCTTGAAATGAGTCATGACCCAGAGCCTTGAAGCTAAGTATTTTTCAGAGAGGTCATTCCTGAAAAGAGTCAAGTGGCCAAGAAGTATCATTCTCCCTTCTGCTCCCCATTATCTAAGGATAGCACTTTTAAAGTGCCAATGTTATATCAGGAACTCTGTTCACTAGTTCCATAGACTTAATATTGAATCTTTCCAAAGGTGCTCTGAAGGAGTCATAATGTATCAGCACTTCCTAGATAAAGAATCTGAGATAGAAAGTGATTTAACTTCTTTAAGATCACACTGCTTGTAAATGACTGAATTGGAGAGAAGGAGAACTGTTGGTGAGCAAGGAGTCTGATCTAGTAGGCATGGGCAAAATTGGGGATCCCTGAAGTATGTTGTAATAGGCAGGTAGGTATAAAGACCTGACTCTACTAAGTCCCTTCTGTGGATTGGAGATATAGGGAGAATCATGAAACCCAACAGAATATGGAAAAATGTAAATGTTCAGAACAAAGAGCCTGTTCCTATGTACACTCCTGGGTTATCTGGTTTGAAGGCTGCCCTCTGTCTATTGGGAGTAGCCTGAAGACCTAAACTTGGCCCTTTTGCTAGTAGTGAGGAGGCCTGCTTAGAAATTCATTAAAACCAGTAATCTTTGAAACTCAACTTGAACTTCTCTTCCTGGCATTGGAACATGTTGGGCAGCTCCAAGTGCTAGGACCTAAGCCTTATGAGGCAGAGCTCAGCATTTCCTTGCAGGTAACACCTCTAGTTGTTCTGATGGTTAGGATCCCTTTCTGTGAAATGAATACCATGGACAGGACCCTCTCTTTGGAAGGGAGGGGGAAAGCAGTCCTTGTTAGAGCCATTGCTCTTAAGCTCTATCTTGGTTCCTTGCTGTGACCTAGAACACATACAGACTTCTTTGTGTGACTGAATATTTTAGGCCCATAACATTCCTCAACAATCCTGCCCTAAATCTTTAATCTGGATGTTTTGTAGAAGTACCCCTTTCCAACTACAAACCATTGTACACAATAGAATGTTGAGTCTACATCTTATGGAGTGGCAGACAGACACAAAGCCAGAGTAAGCCAGTGAGAAATACAGCCATTATTCTCACCTTGGAACAAGTGAGGACATTCTTGCCTGAACTCCCAGGATCTAGTTTCTGTATGCTCTGTTCATACTCTATGTGAATACTAGAGAAGACCCCTGAAGCTCCCTTCCAGGGAGCTTCCAGGGCTCCCTATTATGCAAACAGTACAACCCCATGCAAACAATATACTTCAAGTCTATATTGGAATATAAGATTTTCTATTACCAGTGAATGTTTTTAAATACAAATCTATTTTTCTATCTTCATGCTTTTTTTCTTCTGTGGCAGTGACTTCTGAATACTCACTTATCCCTGAATTTGTCCTTCAAGCTTCCACACCCTTGTCATTGTTCATGTTGTTCTCACTGCTTGAAAGGTCCTACACATTTTCATTTCTTGAAATTGCCCTTCCTTCAGAGACTAACTTTCACAATAAAAGTTGCTTTTATACCTCCCAGGAGAATAGAGACTTATTGTCTTTCATCCTCATAAATTTCTGCAGCAAACTTTTATTGTACTGCTTCTGGTATTTTACTCTAGGAGGTTTTCTCTCTAGATCAGGAGCTCCTGGAGGACAGGGGAAATGCTTATTTATTTTGTGTCCTGACTAACTCTGCACATGATGTCTCAGCTCCTATCTTGGGTTTTCAATAATAACCTACAGCCGGGGCCTTCTCTACCAACTTCCTGGAATGAAGTCAGGCAGTGGGGAGAGAGATAATGAGATTCAGATTCAGACATACTTGGTGCAATCCTGATGCCTCAGTGAAACTTACTGGTTTCATGTTACTTAGCTCTTAGAACCTTAATTTCCTCATGTGTAAAAAGGATTACAAATACTTGGTGAGAGATAATGCCAGAATCTAGATATTGGAATACTTGATCCCTATTCTGACACTTCCCACATAGGAGACGGACTGGAAGGGATGAACAAGACACAATCTTCATTACTAACAGAGGATCTAGTTTCAAATGATCCCGTGGCTCCTACTCTACAGACCTGGTTGAGGTTCATGTAGACTAAGTAAAGAAGCTATTCTCTCTGTCCAGCATCTTTACTTGAAGGCAGGCTTCAGAAAACTGCTCACAGATTTCCTTTCTGCAAAGTTCCTTCTTGGCTCCTCTTTGCTCTTATCAGGGCAGAAGATAGGCATGGGTTCCATCTTACTAGATGTGAAAGACAAGAGCCCACAAAGGAGTGTTTTCTGTTATTTGTTTCTGTCTATGTACTTTACACTTTTCTCATGAAAAGTTCTATTGTACTGGACCAGTCTGTTTGGATTACTGTATTTTTTAAAGTATATACATTTTTATTTTTTTTTTGTTGTGCTGGGAGTACATTGTGCCATTTACAAAAGTTCTTACAATGTAACAAATGATATCATGCTTGAATTTACCTCCTCCATCATTCTCCTTTATCTTCCCTTTCCCCATTTCTAGAATAGTTTCAATAGGTCTAATTTTTTCCACTTACATATATGTGTACACAGCGTTTGTACCTATTCACTGGAAAACTATTTTCCCAAGTGCATCATTTAATCTACTCATTTCAATGCTTCCTCCTTGGTAGGTGAGTCATGTACATGTAAGTTTGAGGGCAGGCCTCTCTTTTTAAATCAATTATTTGAGTAATAAAATCAGAACCTGAGTTAGATGATTAGTGGGGAACAAAGAATATACTGATATTAGTGCTAGGTTTCACCTCCTACCAACTATAACACTTTGAGAAGGCTTCTTAACACTTCTGAACTTCAATTGTAAAATAGAGACAATCGTATCTACCACCTAGGGCTGTTTGACCATCAAATAAGATAATGTGTGTGAAGATCCTATTACAGACATTGGCATGTAATAGGTGTTTGATACATGTTGCACCTTTCTTTTCTGTTGAATGTTAACCAAAAAAGACCCTTTCCCCTTCAGTTTCTTATGAGGGAAGCCTGGAAAGTCAGGAAAGAAGCCTATGCTAATTTTATCACTTCATCACTTTCTCTCATCAAAGGGAAGCATATATTAAGGACTAATTCCAAACTTTCTGCAAAAGTGAATTTTTTTATAATCCCTGGTGCTTTTTGCCTGTTTAAAAAGTTCTAGGCCCTCAGGTTAAATCTGGTGCTTTCTGTTCCAAGTTACTCAGCAGCTGAGTTTTTGCCCCTCAGAAAGTTGTAGACGTTGACCAGAAGGAATGAGCACCTTGGATTTTTTTGGTTAAAATGGTGTTGTTGTCATTAATCATCATGATCTAAACAAATTCCCAGAGGACACCACACACTGGGTTGGTGAGCTCAGTCACCTGCTCCAAGCTGCTCTTTTACAGACTCCTCCCAGACATGACTCCTAGAGGAAGGTGTCTCCTTCCTCTCTGGTAGTTAGACCTGAAGCAGAATTGGGGGAACTGTTCAGACCAAAAATACCCTACTCACTTTACTTCCAGATATTTATTAAGTGACCATAGTTTTTCTCAAAAAGCTCTAGGGAAATAAGGATGACTGTATACAATCAGAAGATGTTTCACCAGCCCAAGAGTACTGAAGTGAAGCTGTTAGGACCCGGAATCCTATTCCCCCGAGAGACAGAGAGCCAGGCGTGAATGCAATCAACAAAGCAGAGTTTATTGGACTGGCTAGCCAGGGTCGAGCTCCCACACGGACACGCAGGACCGGTTAGGAAAGCAAGACCCTGAGCCTCTTAGGGGGAAATCTTATATAGACTGCAGTGGCGTGCATATTTTTGTTATCAACATTAGACAAGCAGGCAGAGCACATCCTGCACGTACTTCACATCTTGCTCGTACCTCACATCTTGCTCGTATCTCACATCTTGCTCGTATCTCACATCTTGCATTCCTCACATTCTATATGCCCTAACTGAGCCCTGCCTCATTGCTTATCTTATCTACATGGGATGTTTGGTACTGGTTTCTCCAACAAGGGGGTTGGGGCCCGCTGAGACCTCATATTCCTTTCATTCCCCCCTTTCTTATGGCCTAAATTGAGGAATCATCCTCGAGAGGATGAAGAGCCTGATATTGTTGGCGGAGGACCAGAAGTTGGATAGTATTAATTCGACTTTTGACAAAAGTCATAAGTCGGTTTAGAATCCAGGGTCCTATGGTAACAAGCAGTAGGATGATTATTATTGGCCCTGCCAGTGCAGATAAAAGGGTAGCCAACCATGGGGACTGGTTAAACCAAGACTCGAACCAGCTTTCCCCTGCCTCTTTTTCTCGTTTTCTTTGTTCCAGGCTCTTTCGGAGTTTAGACATGGAGTCACGAACAACTCCGGTATGGTCAGCGTAAAAACAACATTCTTCCCCTAGAGCAACACATAGTCCCCCTTTTTGGAGGAACAACAAGTCCAGACCTCGTCGGTTTTGAAGTACTACCTCAGACAGAGAAGTGAGGGATTTTTCTAGGTGGCTAATGGAGGTTTCTATTCTCTCTATATCTTCGTCTATGGCTGCGCGCAGCGAAGACATCCCTTTATGTTGAGTAGCCAGGGAGGCTATGCCGGTCCCTGCCCCAGCCACCCCTAGGCTAAGTAGGGTAGCAATGGTTAGTGTAGAAATAGGCTCTCTCTTCTTTCTCTCACCTGTTCCTATATTCCAGTATGAATATAGACTTTCCTCCGAATGATAGAGGATGCGGGGCAGCACAACCACTATAACACAGAATTCTTTAGAGCTGTTAAACACCTTAGTTGATAGGCATGGGGTGAGTCCGGACCGCGAGCATAGCCACCACCCATTGTCCTTTGGAATTACCCATTTGATAGCATTTCCCCAGGTAGAACTGGCGTTAATAACAGTACATAAGTCCCGTCTGTTCTTTGGCACTTTTCCTAAGCAGGTTCCTTGGCCGTTTACCTGTTGTATGGTCAGACCTCTCTTACGGTCTCCCCAGGAACATTGAGTAGGGTTTTCCTCAGATGAGGTATCGTGAGTGGTGTTTAGCCCTATTGCCTCATAGAATGGGGGCCTCACATCATAACATAACCAACAGGAGTTAGTCATGTTAGGGTTGGTGTGGTTTAACGTCAGGAAGGCAGCACCCACTAGCTCCCAGAGGGGGTCTTTAGATGCGGTCATGAGACTGGGCCTCACCAGGGGAGGGCTGGTTTCTGATGGTCTTGGAGTTGTAACATTAGCCCGAGCTATGGTTGAGGGAAGGTGGTGAGTTGTGGAAGGTTGGGGAGATGGCTTTACATTGGGCGGCCTAAGTACCTTATTGGGGCCTACTGCTGTGGACGGTGGCCCTATGGGCTCAATTTTTAATCTGACCACTATGGTCGAGCCAGCATGTCCACCATATTTATAAAATACAAGTCCCCATACCTTACCTTGTATCCACCCAGGGGTGTCCTTCTTGCCAGTTTCAGTGAAAGTGACCTTGATTCTATCTAGATCCGTGGGCTGGCATTTATGGGTGGGTATTGGAATTCTGTGCCCCCTTAATATCCCATTTACAAAGGCAAATTTGACTAGGTCTGATTTTGATATCCCCCATTTCCATTCACTATCATTGGATGTGACACATGCCCATGACCTACAGAAGGAGTATTGTATCCCCCCACATTCCTGGTTCTTTTTGTGGCTGGGGCAGGCATAAAACCCATAACGTCGGGCTGACTCCGGGGCAGTAGACTTGTAGGCAGGATTGATGTCTCTGAAGCAGAACTGAAGCTCCGGCCACCAAATTCCTATGGGGGCAGTGCGAGTAGTCTCGTTGAGGGTGGTATGAGTCTCCCCATCGGTGAGTATCCAGGTTTGCTTATAGGGCTGGTGAGGGTTGGTTTCTGCGAGGCTCCCGCTCTGGGCATTGAGCAAGATCAGAGCGATCAGCCACCCCATCCGTGGCTGCTCCTGAAGGCTCTGCATGTTCCCGGGGCCACAAAAGCTTTAGCTTTAATGGGTTGTCTGGGTGCCGCCGTACAGTCCACTCCTTGACCCCTTCTTGTTTTTGATGATTGGCTCGACGCACGTGGGAGTGGTGGATCCAAGGTCCGATGCCATCAACCTTGAGGGCGGTAGGGGTAGTAAACAGTACAACATAAGGTCCTTTCCATCTAGGCTCTAGGGTTTTGGACTGATGCCTTTTAACCCATACCATGTCACCCGGGACTATGCCATGTTCCGGAGCCGGGTCCCTCTTAACAGCGTGGTATGCTTGAATTAAGGGCCAAATCCGTTGTTGCACTTTAGCTAAAGCCTGCAACATGGTCAGGTAATTTGGGGCCAGATCACCTAGTTCTGGGCTTAAGGTCCTCTGAATGATGGGGGGTGGAGCCCCATACAGGATCTCAAAGGGAGTTAGCCCATGGACATAGGGGGAGTTCCGGACTCGGAAGATGGCCAAGGGAAGGAGCGTCACCCAATCACCGCCAGTCTCCAGGGCCAATTAGGCTAAAGTCTCCTTTAGTGTCCTATTCATCCTTTCTACTTGCCCTGAGCTCTGGGGGTTATATTCACAATGTAGCTTCCAATTGGCCCCCATAGCCTGGGCTAGTCCCTGCAGGACCTTACTAACAAAAGCCGGACCGTTATCTGACCCAATTGCCTCGGGCACCCCATATCTGGGTATGATTTCCTCTAGCAAAGCCTTTGCCACTACCTGACTCGTCTCCTTCTTTGTAGGAAAAGCCTCCACCCAGCCTGAAAAGGTATCTATGAATACCAGCAAATATTTGTACCCAAACTTTCCCGGTTTTACCTCAGTAAAATCCACTTCCCAACTTCTTCCCGGAGCCCTCCCCCGTTCCCGAGTACCTGTATGGTGCCCCTCCCTTCGTCCTGGTTTCATGATTGTGCAGCTGGCACAATCTTCCACAATTTGGCGGACTGCTATGGTCTGGTTCGGAAATCGGAGCTGCGCAGATGTCAACAAGTCTAGTAATTTTCTCCGCCCCAAATGGGTGGACTTATGTAAGTTAGCCAACAGGAATCGTCCGAGTTTTTCAGGCAGAATTAACTTGCCTTCCAAGTCGCTTTTCCATCCGTCTTCCCCTTCTCTAAAGGGGGAGTGGGCTCTCATCCAAGTGAAATCCTCTGTGGAGTATTCTGGTCGGGGGGGTAGCGGAGGGAGCTCTGGGACCGGCACGTCTATCGCCGCAACCGTGGAAGGTTGCCCTGTCTCCATGGGAGGACTCACCATTGCTACTCTCTTTGCTTCTTGATCTGCTCTGTTGTTACCGACAGCTTCCGGCGTCTTGGCAGACTGGTGGCCTGGGACATACATCACTGCCACTGCCTTCGGTTTTTCCACTGCCATTAATAGACGCTGGACTTCGGCTAGGTTCTTTAGATGTTTTCCTTCTGCTGTGCGGAATCCTCTTTCGCGATAGATGGCCCCGTGGACATGGATGGTACCGAAAGCATAGCGGCTATCGGTGTAGATATTGACTCGCTTTCCTTTTGCCCTCTCCAGGGCCTCTGCCAAGGCAATTAATTCCGCTTTTTGGGCTGATGTTCCGGGTGGGAGGGCGCTGCTCCATACCGTATTTCCTTCTTGGTCGACTACAGCTGCCCCTGCCCTTCGGGCTCCATCTTGGAAAAAACTGCTTCCATCCGTGTACCAGTTTAATTTGCAGCCGGACAGGGGGGTATCCTTTAGGTCAGCCCGTACCTGTGTAACTTCGGAGAGGAATTCTTTGCAGTTATGGACAGGTGTCTGCAGTTCCGGGTTAGGCAACAAGGTGGCAGGGTTCAGGATTATGGGATCTGTGAATGTGATCCGAGGGGAATCCAACAAGAGCCCCTGGTAGTGGGTGAGCCTGGCATTCGTCATCCATTTCCCAGGGGGTTGTTTAAGGATTCCCTCCACCGGGTGAGGGGCCGTTACCCAGAGGGCCTGTCCAAAGGTTAGTTTATCGGCTTCTCTCACCAGCACAGCAATGGCCGCTATGATGCGGAGGCAGGGGGGCCATCCTGCCGCTACTGCGTCTAATTTCTTGGAAAAGTATGCCACTGGTCTCTTCCAGGGACCTAGCTGTTGGGTCAAGACTCCTTTGGCTACCCCCTTTTTCTCATCTATAAACAGAGTGAATGGTCTTGTAGGATCTGGCAAGGCTAAGGCAGGGGCCTGCAAAAGAGCGTTTTTTAGCTGATCAAAGGCCTGTTGTTCTCTCTCTCCCCAACTCCAATCTGGAGCTTCTTTGGTGGCCTCATATAGGGGTCTGGCTATTTCCGCAAATCCTGGAATCCAGAGTCTACAGAACCCCGCGGAGCCCAGGAATTCTCTCACCCCCCCTAGTGGATGTCGGGGATGGGATAGCCAGAATAGTCTGTTTCATGGCATCAGTCAGCCACCTTGCCCCATCTGCAATCCGATAACCCAAATACGTCACTGACCTTTTACAGATGTGAGTTTTCTTGGCACTTGCCCGATACCCCAGCTCACCTAATTCCGTTAGCAGGTGTTCAGTAGCCTTGATGCACTCCTCTCGGGTTTCTGCCGCTAACAGTAAGTCATCAACATACTGTAATAGAGTGACTCGTGGGTGGCTCCGACGAAAAGGTTCCAGGTCCTGGCTCAGGGCCTCATTAAACAGGGTGGGAGAGTTTTTAAATCCTTGCGGCAGTCTGGTCCAAGTGAGCTGTCCGGATTGGCCCCCATCTTCTTGCCATTCGAAAGCAAATAGCGGCTGACTAATTTCTGACAATGGAATGCTGAAGAAAGCATCTTTCAAATCAAGGGTTGTATACCATACTTGCGAGGGGGGTAGGTGGCTGAGCAAGGTATAGGGATTCGGAACGGTGGGATGAATGTCCTCCGTCCGCTCGTTTACCTTTCGTAGGTCTTGCACAGGCCTATAGTCCCCGCTTCCCGGCTTTCGGACGGGGAGCAGAGGAGTATTCCAGGCAGACTGACAAGGTCGCAGTACTCCTTCCTTTATTAGCCTGTGGATATGAGGGGCTATGCCTCTTCGGGCCTCCTCAGGCATAGGATACTGTTTCACCCGAATGGGGAGAGCAGAAGCCTTCAATTGTATAACTACGGGCGGGAGGTGTTTGGCGAGGCCAGTTCCCGCAGTCTCCGCCCAGGCCGTGGGAAATCTTTTTACCCAATGAGTCATGTCCCCTCCTGGTTCCTGTTGACTCTCAAACAGACGATGCTCGTCAGCCAATGATAGGGACAAGACATGAATCGGGCTCCCTTCTCGATCAGTCACAATTATTCCATCTGGTTCAAAATGGATATGGGCCCCTATTTTGGTGAGTAGGTCCCGTCCGAGCAGGGGAGCGGGGCTCTCAGGGATGACCAAGAAGGAGTGTGTGACCTGGTGTTTTCCTAAGTTCACCTTTCTTTTGGTAGTCCATGTACATAACTGCGTACCGGTGGCCCCCTGAACAACACTTGTTCGTGCCTTGTTCAAAGGTCCATGTGCCTTGTTTAAAACCGAATATTGGGCGCCGGTATCCACCATGAACCCCATCGGCTTCCCCTCCACATGCATTGTTACCCAGGACTCGGGGAGGGGGTCTGAGCCCCGTCTCCTTCAGTCCTCTTCTCCGGCTAGTAGGACTCTGGCCTGCTCTACTGCTCGTTCCCTTTCCCTGTTTTCCCCCGGTCTCCTTCCAAACCCTCTTCTTCCCTTTAACTTAGGACATTCTCTCTTCCAATGCCCCGTTTCCTTACAGTAAAAACAGTGTTCCTTATCCGGGGTCCTGGTGTGGCCCCCTCCCCTGGGTTGGTCCCGGACACCCGCTAGGAAAATACGAGCCATTTCTCTCTGTTGCTTTCGGTTTTCCTTAGCCTGGAACTCCCGGTCCTCCTTTCTCAATTTCTCCTGGGCTTCCCTGTCTTCCTTTCTCTGTCTTTCCTCCCTTTCTTCTGGAGTTTCCCTAGCGGTAAAGACCTTTTCTGCTACCTGTAGCATTTCCCTTATAGTCATCTCCCCTAAGTTTTCCTGTTTATTGAGTTTTCTCCTAATGTCTGGGGCTGCCTGATTAATGAATGAGAGTACCACAGCAGACCGGTGGAGGTCCGCCTCAGGGTCAATCGGGGTGTACTGACGGTATGCCTCATGGAGGCGCTCTAAGAAACCGGCTGGGCTTTCGTTTTCCCCTTGAATGACTGCTTTTACTTTTGCAAAATTGGTGGGCCTTCTAGCGGCCGCTCGGAGACCGGCCATAAGAGTCTGGCGGTAGATCCGAAGACGCTCCCTACCTTCTGCGGTCCCGAAATCCCAATCAGGGCGGCGTAGGGGAAAAGCCTCGTCTATGGCCGGTTGGAGAGTTGTGGGTCTCCCATTATCCCCCAAGACGTTCTTCCTCGCTTCGTTGAGGATGCGCTCTCGTTCCTCCGTCGTAAAAAGAGTATTGAGCAGCTGATGACAGTCATCCCAAGTGGGGCGGTGTGTATGCATGATGGACTCCAGGAGATCTATGAGACACTTGGGGTCTTCAGAAAAGGGCGGGTTCTGCGTCCTCCAGTTATATAGATCACTGGAGGAGAAGGGCCAGTACTGAAACTGTTGCCCTTCTCCCGGTCCCCCTTGGCCCACCATCCGGACTGGAAGTGTAGGGACAGTTTCCTCCCCCTGTGTTGATGAGGGGGGCCCGTCTTCCCCCTCCCTTTCCCGGATCCCTCGGGGGCAAAGTCTTCGACCCATTCCTCCTCCTGCTGCCAGTCCTGTTGAGGAGGATGAGGAAATTTCCTCCTCCGGGGCACTGGCTTGGCCAGGGGGAGTCACGTATGGAGGCGGCCGATCTTCCTCTGCCCCTGCGAGGGATGGGTAAAGGGGGGAACTCTCTGGTAAGACCGGAGATGGTGAAGGAGATGCCCTAATTTGAGGACCGGTCAAGGTGGGAAGAGGAAGTTTTTCCTCCTCCTTTATGACCAAGGCAGGCGTGACTGGGGTTTTAGCCCCGGGGGCCGAACTGGAGGGGTGGGTCAGAAAAACTGTTAACCAAGGGGGAGGGTTCCTCACCAGATCCTCCCAAACCAAAATGTAAGGAACTTGGTCTGGATGGCCTCGATTGTCTGGCTGAAAAATGACTGCTTTAACCTTAGTGATCAGGTCTAGGGAGAGGGAACCTTGAATGGGCCACCCGACTCCAAAGGTGGGCCACTCTGCAGAACAAAAGGTGTCGAACTTACCTTTCTTGATGACCAGACCCGCATTTAAGGCCCTTTCTTTAACTTCTGGAAAGTGAGAAAGGATCAGAGACTTTGGGGTTGTTTGTCCCTGTCCCATTGTGGAAGGAGACTCAAACACCAAGAGAGATAGAACAAAAAGGGTAAAGGCAACAATAATTCCACACACACACAACACTCTCCAGCACTCGCTCGGACCGGTCCTTCTCTCACACTGGTGCGCACCCCATTCAACCTCCTCACCGTCCAACTGGGATATCAGGCCGAAAGGCGTCCACTTGACGGGTGGTCGGTCGACTAGCTCAATTAGTTCTTCACCTGGCGCCAGGGTTCCTAAAATGCTCGAGCCCAAATGAGAGGAAAGCCTCTCCCAATAGGACCCTGTGGTCCTCCTTGCGAGATTCCCAGAATGAATCTCCCTGGGGATTGGCCGAATCCCCGCCGCGGCCCAAATGGAACACTCAAGTTCCTCCAAATGAGGGTCTGGGATCCCCTCCCAACGCCTAGGACTTGGGATCGCCCCTGCTTTCTCGCAGGCAGGTTCTGTCTCTCGAGAAAATGAAATCTCGGTGGGACCTCCAAATGTTAGGACCCGGAATCCTATTCCCCCGAGAGACAGAGAGCCAGGCGTGAATGCAATCAACAAAGCAGAGTTTATTGGACTGGCTAGCCAGGGTCGAGCTCCCACACGGACACGCAGGACCGGTTAGGAAAGCAAGACCCTGAGCCTCTTAGGGGGAAATCTTATATAGACTGCAGTGGCGTGCATATTTTTGTTATCAACATTAGACAAGCAGGCAGAGCACATCCTGCACGTACTTCACATCTTGCTCGTACCTCACATCTTGCTCGTATCTCACATCTTGCTCGTATCTCACATCTTGCATTCCTCACATTCTATATGCCCTAACTGAGCCCTGCCTCATTGCTTATCTTATCTACATGGGATGTTTGGTACTGGTTTCTCCAACAAGGGGGTTGGGGCCCGCTGAGACCTCATATTCCTTTCAAAGCCATTCTATTCTCACTTTCTGACCCCTAGCAGATGGTGCAAGGAGTTCTTGGGCAGCCTTCCTTTAAGACAGCTAGGGCAGTGCTATTATTGAACACATGGGTTTTGACGTCAATCCTCTATACCTGTGAATCTGAATGTGCAACTGTGGCCCAGGTCCTGGACTTCTCCATGAGCTACTTGCCACCTCAGTGCAGTGGTAGTACTACCACTCTTTTTTCACTGCTGTGAAGTTAAGTAAGGCAATGCATGTAGTATTTGACACTACTCAAAAAATCCTGAAAAGTACTTATACATCCAAGCATTTAGAAATTACTGAATGACAGGCATTCAAATCAGTTTGGATTATACTGATTTATTAAACTGAAAAGATAATTTGTCTGGTGCAAATGTTAATTAAGTATGGGAAAAAATGAGTTTTTCTTCTTAGCAAAGCTACATAAATGGTTTATTTATTATAATCATCAGTATTTTATCTTCATGAGATATTAAGTTAGTTATAGCTAGAATATATCAGTTGATTGAATTTGCTGATTCGATTCTCAGACGGATTTACTTAGGGATTCATTTCCACTGGCTGTCTCCCTGATCTCCACTGGGATGGAGGAGCTTCTCCACTGTGTCTACAACATAGGGAAGCAGCTATCTTGTATTCTGGAAAAGGCATAGCTTCCACTCAGTGGAACCACTTAAGTGGTAGACAATATGAAACTGCTGTGCCTCCAAAAGGCTATGGCTTATTCCTGTCACTTTACATCTTGTCCCTCAAGTACACAGAGAACTGCAGCTCAGTATCAGTCATACTGTCTCAGTCATCTATATGTGCACATACATTTGTATTCACACGGGTGAATACCCAAGGAAAATACATATACAGATGCCCACACAAACATACACAGACTAAGTCAGAAGCACTCTGATAAACATAAAGACACACAAGGAGGCCACATTTAGTAGCTATGAAAACCAATACTTGCAAACACACCTACCCATTCCTCTTCTAACACAGACAGAAGCTTGACCCACACATACTTTGCTGAGTAACTACTATTTGAGAGTGTGGAAGATATATGTAGTGCATATAGACAGTTCTTGTTATAATCACATTCTTTTTATGGAGAGCTTTCTCTAGATCCCCAGGTCAGCAGGACAATTCCATATCCTATTACAATCTGCCAGGAAGAAATAGATAAATCTATTAGCCCACACTTTGCTTGTTTCATCATTGTGACAGCCTCTCATGGGTCTACATCCATCAGACTCCCACACCACCTGACAGCTAAGTCCCCACCACCAAGCTGCAGGCTAATAGCTCCTTAATCTCTATTTAATTGCTCATTAATAACTCTAATACTGCTTTCCTCTATTAATTGATTAAAAAATGGTTTCAGTGGAAGTAAATAATGAAATTCATAACAACCAACTATGGAATGAGCTTTCTTGTCATCAAGATAATCAAGAAGACATGGTGACTGAAACACTCCTGTCTCCATTTGCAGATTTCTGGAATGCAAGAACTGGGAGGTCTTTGGAATTCAACTATGTCAGCATTTCTCAAATTGAGATCCACAGGGATTAAAATACCTTTCCAGGGAAACCAGCATTCTATTGATCAAATAGGTCTGGCAGATGTGGTTTACAAATCTCCTGACACTTTGGAGTTTTAAATCAACATTAGCATATTAAAAGCCCTGAAATTCTACAGTTTGAGGAACCTATTTACATTGTTCAGCCAATCTCCATTTAAAGTTATTTGACAATAAAACCACATACTTTACTGAGCACCATTTTAATAATCTATTGCTGCAAAGCTAATCTCTAAATTTAATGGCTTAAAACAACAACAAAGAATTATTTTTTCATAGTTCTGTGAATTTCCTACGCTGAAAGGAGGAAGATGGTTTGGCAGTTGGTGTTGTCTGATGACTCACTTCTGTGTGACTTTTCATCCTTTAAAAGTCTTCCTTACACAGTGGAATAAAGACAATGTTCAAAAAGGGCAAACAACAGAAATGGTAAAGTTACTAAAATGTGTAGCCTTGAAAGTCAAACATCACTTCTGCCACACATGAGATAAAGCAAGTCATAAGACAAGATAGATTCAAATTGTATATAAACTGACATCCCCTATTTATGGGAAGAGAAACAAAGGTACATCACAAAAGAATCACTTGGAATGGAAGATGGAATTAGAATTCCTTCTTAGAATATAATCTACCACAAAGTTTGAACAGATTTTGTAGCATGGTTTAGGAAATGATAATGTAGAAACATTCCCACATTTTCTAGATTAGAATAGTGAGACTCATTGCCCAGGGTCAACAGATGGCATCACCAGAGCTTATTTTAGACTTGTCCCCAGACTCCAAATCTGTTCACATAGTGCTCCTAAATGATGGTCCACTGATTGTGAATGACTTGAGTGACATCTATCATTCCTGGATTCTGGGAGCAATAATAGTCCCTGATCCTGATCTTCTAAGAGAATGCAGCTGGACTTGTTAAAACAAGAATAACTCATAAATCAGGGACTCAGCTTCCTACACCTTCATTCCATGAATGATTGGACAAATTTTGAGATTTGATTGGCATGTGCTAGGTGAGCTATGTCATTAAAAATTCTTGTGAGGTAAAGTAACTTGAATTTTTTCTTGTCAACATGTTATCTTGATTTCCTGGATCTGCATTGAGTCCTACACATTTATGACCCATAAGCAGATACTCATCTAATTCCCCATATATCTTAAACAACAATCCAGCCAAACTCTAACTCATAAGTGAATTTAATTAATGTTCTTGTGACTTAGAAATATCCCAATCATGCCTTTCAGATTATCAAAATGCTTACAAGCAAATCCAGAAAGAATTCGTCTATGAATTTTTCTCCTCTTTTTCTTTCTTCTTCTTTGCAGTACTAGGATTTGAATTCAGAGTCTCAGACTTGCTAGACACCACTTAAGCCACATCTCCAGCCTTTTATGCTTTAGTTACTTTTCAGGTAAGGTCGCCTGTTTTTGCCTGGGGCCAGCTTCAGAGCACAATTCTCCTACTTAGTTCCACATAGCTGGTATAACAGGTATGAACCATCATGTCTAGCTTATTTGTTGAGATGAGGGTCTCACTATGCTTTTGTCCATACTATCCTTGAACCATGATCCTTCTGATCTCTACCTCTATAGTAGCTGGGATAGGTAGAGCCACCACATCCAATCTTGAATTTTTCTTCAACTGACCAAGATGGGCATAAAAACATAGCCTAGTTTTTGTGTCTGCAAATTCAGCTCAAGCTTCTTCTGCTTATTTATCACTTTGGTCCTTCATTTGTCATGCTTTGCAAGATTTTATTCAGTCTACTGAAAATGTTTGTTGCTTGAATGTATTTTACCCAAGTTCAATCTTAATATGCTTGAATTTTATTTATTATAATGCTAGCACTGTATCTCTTGGACTCTGAGCCATCCAGTGCAAGGAGCCACATCTGAAATGCTTTTTGCAGATGCCTAAGGGTCAGATTTGTTGCCTTGGTGCCTGAGAAATACTTGGTTGTAATGACTTGATTAATATCTCTAAGACAATACCTCCTAGAAACATTGCTTAAACATTTTGCATTAACTTGGCTTTAAATGTGCCAGATTTCTTTGCTTAAGAAAGAGAATGAAAAAGAAACATTAGAATAAGGTTAATGATTATAAAAGAAAGTTATGTTGTAGTACACTTCATAGACAATACATAAGACTGCAGCCTCCTCTTTCTTCTGTAACACATTTATTATGAACAGAACACAACCTCTCTCTGGATAACATTTTCAACTAATGTGTCACAGCATGAAAGGTTTTGAAAATTACATCTACTTCCCATTCTTAGCTCATTACAACACAGGAAGAACAGAGGGATGAAGGATTTTGTGATTGTGATTTATACATGAAGAACAGGAATGGATATTAAATCCCTATCCAGATATGTAAATCTATGATTACCCACGAACTAAACAGGAGAAGGAATAGCCAGTATCAAATAATCTTTGAAATCTTTCTCTGAAAATGCTATTAAAATTCAGCACAAACCTTTATTTGTTTATTTGTTTGATTTTCACTGAGGCTGAGCCTACCAGAAGCAGAAAAGCAAATACCCCATGTGGTGCCTATATTGGAGAACTACAGAGAGGCAGGTTGACTGATGAAGTTTAAGTGTCGAGGAGTAAATCCCCTTTGAGCCACTTCAGACCTTGGGAGATGCCCATCTTCAAGGGCTCTGATATTAAAATACACTGAGTATAAAACTAGGTCCAGTTGGCAGAACAGATCAGCAAGTGACATTTTGGAGACTTGCCTAATCTGATGAACAATTAAATCACATTCCCTTGAAATTTGCTTTTCCAAATATTGTCCATATTCAAGTCAAGATGAAAAGTCAAACTGAAAATATATTGGTTTAGAAATGAAATGACCTCTAACATGAATTGAAGCAATTCCTTTGTTTGTTGAGTCAACTTTCTAGTATTCTCCATGTTTTGCCTGTGACCTCTTCTTTCCCTTTAAACCCCCTGCCTTTATATTCACCTACTCTACTTTGTACTTGTCTTTCTATTTATTGATTCACCAGAATTAGTCACTCATCTTGGTACTATTTCTGTTCCAGGGTTACTCAAGTTAATATATATGTAACTGTGGCTTGCTTATAATTCTTTGGAGTAGATAAATCAGAGGCAAATCAGTAGAAAAGTGAGGGGACAGATAAGGAGGCAGCAAGGTTACTGCAATCTCTCAACAAGCAGACTCTTTTTTTCCTGAATATCAGGACTGTATTAGGTTTTGTGGAAGCAGGTTTATGAAGGAACAAAGATTAAAATGCTTTAACTTGTATTCTTAAAGAAGTAGAACACTAAGAGGAGGTATGATGAGGGAGAGTTGTTCAACAATGTATGTGAGGATGTGGGGTCAGGTAGGAATACTAGTACAGCCTAGGCTTGCACTCAAGGACCAACTATCAGAAGATAATGCAGGGATCATGTGTGAAGATAATTGCTATGTCACATCAGATAGCAAAAGAAGGAGGAGGAGGACGACGAAGAAGAAGAGGACGAAGAAGGAGGAGGAGAAATAGGAGGAGCAGGAAAAGGAGGAGGAGGAAAGGAAAAAGAAGAGGAGGAGAAAAAAATTGAAAGAAGAGGAAAATGAAATTGAAAGACAAAGAAAGGGGCATGGTTAAATGATGAGTCTCAGTACACCAGATTACATAGAAATCCAAAATGTACGTGCATCAAGAAACAGAGCTGTAAGTTATAAGAAGTCCAAATTTGTGGATCCAAAAGGAAAAACAGATAAACCCACAATTACAGTTGAAGGCAACATCCTTCTCTTGGCAGTCAACTAAATAAAAAAGATGGAAAATCAACAAAATCACGTAAGAACTCAATAATACCATTAGGAGTTTGATATAATTGACAATCACAAATATTCTACCCAACAACAGAATACACATTCTTTTAGACCATATCCTAGGCCATAAAACAAAACTTCAACAAATTAAGAAGAATTGAAATAATACAGAGTGTGCTCTCCAACCACAATAGTATCAGCCTAAAAACCAGTAGCAGAAAGTTAACAAGAATATCTTCAAATACTCGCAAACTAACCAATACACTTCTAAAGCCTCAAGGGAATATCAAAAGTATATTGAGCTATGAAATAAAAACGTGATGAAATTTTTGGGGTACAGCTAAAGCTGTAGTGAGAAGGAAATTTGTAGGAACTAAATGCACATATTAGAAACAGAAAATCTTTTAAATCAATAATCAAAGTTGCCACTTAAAGAACCTAGTAAAATGAATGAAACTGAAGGTAATGTTAAATGAAGCAAGCCAGTACTGACTGAAATAAGCAAGTACTGAGGGATATCACCCTTGTAAAATGTAAATACGTTGATCACACAGGAGCAGGAAATAGTAATAGAAGGGGAAATATTAATGAAAATGGAATTAAAAACTATGGAAAAAAATCCATGCAACAAAGACCTGTTTTTTAAAAAGCTAAATACAGCTGACAACTACTAAACTACCTTGAAGGAGAGGGAAAGAGAGAGAGAAGAGAAGAAGAGAGGTGAGATGAGAGCAGGGTAGGAGAGAGAACTAACGTTAGGAATAAACAGAAATATTAAGAAGAAATGGTCAAAGTTCAGTGTGGTGGCACCTGTAATCTCAGCACTTAGGAAGCCTGATGCAGGAGGATCTTGAGTTCAAGGAGGCTAGCCTGGGTTTCATAGTGAGACTCTGTCTTGAAAAGATAAAACCAAATGAAAGTAAACAATGTCTAGTAATGTACTGAGTGGTGGTCTCAAAGATGTTAGATCCCGGTTTACCTCATCTGTAAATATTTCCTTAATGGGAAAAAGTCTTTGCCGATGTGATTGTTTTAAGGATCATGAGATGAGATGATCATCCAAGATTATCCAGGTTGGTCTGAGATTCCATCACATGTACCTTTATAAGAGGAGGCGAAGGAAGATTGGACACACAGAAGAGGGACATGTCAGCATGTTAACAACAGAGATGGAGAGTGATGTGGTCATAAGTCAAAGAATGTCACTGGAAGTTGAAAGAGACAAGCACTGGATTCTTTCCTAAGTATTATAGAGACATCCTGGTACTGCTCATAGCTTGAGCTGTAAAACCAATGTTGGGTTTATGGCATCAAGAACTGTGAAACAATAGATTAATGTTGTTTTAACTCCAATTTGTGTTAACTTACTAAAATGGCTATAGAAAACTAACATATAAGGGAATATTGTGAACAGGTCTGCTCACATAAATGTGACAACTTAGATAAAATGGACCACTTCCTTGAAAAGTACAAACTTCCAGACTTTATTCAATATGAAATAGATAATTTGAATAACACTATAATTATTACAGAAACCAAATTCCTAATTACAACTTTTCTGAAACAGAAATCTTCAGAGCCAGATAGCTTCACTGGAGAATTCTACCAAATATTTAAAAATAATTAACACCAATTCTACACAATCTCTTCCAAAGAATAAAAGAAGGGAGAGCACTTACAAGTTTTCTGAAGCTGATATTATTTTGATACTGAAATCAGATAAAGACAGTATAAGACAAGAAAACTAAAGACTGATATATTTTAGGAACATAGATACCTGCAAGCATCCTTTGCAACATATTAGGAAGGGAATTCATCAATACAAGTAGAAATTATGCATTAAGATTAAATGGGGTTTATTTTAAGAAGTAAGGTTGGTTCAACATTTTTTTAAAAAACCAAACAATGTAATCCACCTTATGAACCACTAAAGAAAAGTTGTATCTGCTCATGAATTGATGACAAAAAAAATGAAAAATTCAATGCTTACTCATAATAAAAATATTACCAATTAAGGAATAGTGTGGAATTAACCAAAATATACATAAAGCTTATAGTAAATGTTGTACTGAATGCTTTTTTACTAGTATTAGGAACAAGGCCTCAATTACCATTCCTATTCACCACAGTGGTGGAAGTTCTAGACTGTACAATAAGGCAAGAAAGGAAATTGAAGGACTGTACATAGGGAAAAAAGGAAATAAAACTATCTATTCTTAAAATGGCATAATTATATAACTAATAAATCCCAATAATTCTATAAAACAATTGCTAGAACTAATTAATAAGGTCACAGAATATAAGACAAACTTGCAAACATTAATTCTATTTTTGTAGGCTACCAATAAACGTGTGGCACATTAAATGAGAAGTAAATAGCATTTACTAAACTAAGTGCTATTAGCGGAAAGATAGAAAAAGCACAGATCCCAAAGATAGACCCTGTAAATATATCCAATTAGTTTTTGACAAAACCAATTCAATTGATTATGAGAGCCTTTTCAGCAAAATGATGTTGGACTATTAGAAAATCATAGCACTAAAGAGGGAGAGAGAGAGAGAAAGAGGAGGGAGACAGGAGGGAGAACGAGTACAAGCCTGCTCCGTATACAAAGTATAATCAAAAAGGATATCACAGACTTAAATATAAAATGTAAAGCAATAAAAGCTAAAAATTCCCTAAGCAGAGATCAACTCTTACAGTTGAGAGCAAAAGCACAACTAATAAAAGGAAAAATTGATAAATTGCATTGCATAAAAATTAGACGTTTATTATGCGAATCTTCTGTGAAGAGGATGAAACGACAGGGTACACTTTAGGAGAAAGTTATTTTCAATGTTACTAGGTATTAGGAAAATAAACATTAAAATTAGTAGGGTGCTGGTGGCTTATGCCTTTAATATTAGCTAATAAGGAGGCAGAAATCAAGAGACTTGTGGTTCAAAGCCAGCCCAGGCAAATAGTTCACAAGACCCCATCTCAAAAATATCCAACACAAAACAGGGTTAACAGAGTGGCTCAAGTGGTAGAGCAGTACTGCAAAAACTAATCAACTTTTAAACCATAATGGTCTTTCACTATGCACCTACCAAAATCGCTAAAAATGTAGCATCAAATTCTGATGGAGATGCACAAAAGCTGGATCACTCATACATTGTTCACCACAGTGTAAAATGCTACAGAAATTCTAGGACACAATTTGGAAATTCTGTAACAAACTAAAGTAAAAAGAAACTACAAGGTGACCAGCAACCACACTTGTGAGTGTTTCTCCAGAGAAATGAAAAACTTTCACTTACACAAAAACTTAGACATGAATGCTTACACTACCTTTATTAATAATAGCTCCAAACTATATCATTATAGATGCTTTTCAAAAGGTAAATAGTTAAATAAACTCTGATTCACTTATACCATGAAAAACTTCAGGTAATGGAAACAATAAACTATTAAAACACACAACTTGGATGAATCATCAGGGAACCGAGCTGAGTACAAAAACCAGTCCTCAAAGGTTACATACTTTTGTTTATCTAACATTCTTGAAAGGAAAATATTATAAAAATGGAGAACCAATTGGTTGTCAAACTAATGAAAGGCTTGTGATAGGAGGTAAGTGTGCTATAAAATGACAGCCATGGGGTTCCTTTCATGATAAAAATATCTGTGTCTTGGATGAATGACTATCACTGTCTTTGTTCTGATATTATAGTCCAGATTTGCAAGTTGTTACTATTGGAGAAAATTGGGTAAAGTTACACAGGATTTGTCTGTATTCTCCTAAATGCGTGTGCATCTAAAATTGCTTCCAAAGAAAATGTCTAGTTAAGAAATTCATAAGAAAAATTATACTAGATAATTTCTCTTAGAGATAATGATTTAAAGAACATATTTGTAAATAACAAAGATTCTATAATCATAACTTAGTGTATAACTTTCCAGACTTTTTATTGAACATGTATATTTTGCTTAAAATGGGACTATAATATCCATGGTATCCTGTAATCTTCTTTTTTTCAATTAAATATATATGATAAATACCTTTTCATGCTGTAGTTATGCCATAATTTTCATTTACATGACTGCATAATTTCATAAGATGAATATAGCATAAATTATCTAACAAATGCCCTTTTGTTGGACTTTTGGGTTCCTATACACACACACACACACACACACACACACACACACACACACATAATACAACCCTACAGTAAATATCCTTCTTCACAAATGACCTTTCCATATTGCTGTGTCAAGGTATAAAAATACTTTTGAGCTATTTAAGAAATTGTTCAGTTTGGTATGTTCAGTGCTTCAGCTCACTGTAGTGACTTTCTAATGATATATTTAGTGACTGAATGAATAGGCATTGATAATTTTTCCTCTGAAATGATCATACCAATTTCAAATCCCAATGTTCCTTAATTTGGGCACTTAAAATAATGCACAAATTTTGAAAATTTTCTATGATAATTAAAAAATTATCTCTGGTTATTCTAAAATATCACTGGAAAATCCTAGCTCACTTAGGCATAACATCTCAGTATAAAGTAGTACAGATGTACACTATGAATGATATGGGAGCATTTTTCTTATGTTGAATGTACATTTATTTCTGTTTTATGGATGTACACTTTGTGAATATTGATACTATTTCTAGTGGTCAGTTCAGGTTCTTATTCCAGAGCTCTTTATGTAATAACACCATTGTGCCTTATTCATCAATGTTGTAAATGTTTTCCAAGTTTATATTTTTCTTCCCAATGCTTTATATGTATATTTATTTTAGATATGAATAACATTTATATAGTAGCATAGTTAGTAAACATTACCTGGCAACATGGAATTACCTTCCCTAGTTTTAAATGCTTGTTTGTGTACAAGTCTTTAAACCCAACTGCTGTTTCACACTTCTCTCCACAATGATTAATATTCTTCCCTTGAATACATCTAGATGAAATGCTCAATGCAAAACTTTCTTTTAGAGTCAAAATATCACTATATTTTTATCCAAGGTCCAGGATTATAGATAATAAATTCTTTAAATGTACCTGGTAGTAGACTGCTCAAGGTATGTACTAGAATTTTATTTAATCTCAAGGGGTCAATTTGCCAAATGAAATTTGAATCTTTGCACAAAAAAGATGTAGATTACCTTCAGAAAGATATTCAAGGCACAGACAAGTACATAAGTTTCTTTATTATCTTTAATTTTTTTGAATAAAACTTCTGGCCACATAATCCCAGAAGAGGTAGATTTAAGAGTAAAGATCTCACTTAAGCAGGAAATCATGAAGTCAAACTCTTCTCCAACCATAGCTAGTATTCTGCAGAGCATGGTCCATAGACCACCCCTATCAGAGCCTCCTAATATCCCCTTATTTAGTGGAACACCTAAGGCTTTGGAGAGTCTGAGAATAAAGACTGGGATTCCACATTTGTAATAAAATCCTCAGATCATTCCTATGAATCCTATGCACAGTCTGAGACACACTGTCATAGTGCAAAATGCTAAGTATAACATTTTTCTGCATCTGACTATAGAGGTTTCATTCCTGCATAGACAATAATAATTAGCATATTTCTTGGTCCTCATTGGAAAAGGAACATAAGCTGGCAATAAAAAGTAGTTATTTCTTCCACATATACTATTCCTGCCAATACTTTGGAAATTAAGGGCACCATATTGGCATATCAAAAAGGGTGAGATGGAGGAAGACCCATGTAATTACAGTTCTCAGGAAAGATTGAGCATCTAACTGTATGCTGTTCACTTCATTGAAGGCCCAGAGTAGTCAACAGTGTAAGGAAGCTGAAAGACATGGGGGTGGAAGTATTGACATGAAGCAGAAAGAGGGCAAAGAAGAGTGCAGTGATTTGCTAAGAGAAGAAACTAATAGATGTAAACTACAAGCAAGCAGGAGTTCTGCAAATCAGTAGATTTTTGAAATATGAGTGAAGTCTTGCCAAGAAAAAGGATGTGTGTTTGTGTGTGTGTGTGTGTGTGCACCCACGTGCACATGTGCATGTGGGTATTGGAAGTACAGAGCAGGGTAGTAGGAATATTGAGTGGAACAAGTTAATATCTAAGTCATTTTACCTTGGTTTCACTTGCTTTCCTGATACAAGATGGACACAGCCATTTAAGCCCACACTGACGGCTTAGCAGGTGAATCTGTTACCAAAAATGCTGTTTCCAGATCCCGTTCTCATATTTGGAATGCTCCAAAGCAATCTGGCTTGACTTAATTTTTTAGTTTATTTCCCTCCTGAGAAGAAATGATTACCAGTCCTCTTTTTTGCAAAAGAGCTGAGGACCAAATGAGGTCAAGGTGGATAGGTAATATTTATTGGCAATATTTATTAGCAATATCCTTTCTAATAGTATCCTTTTTAGGCTTCATTCTCAAGAGCAGAATTATGACATCTCTTAGGAACAGAATAGAATTGCCATGTTCACAGAGAGGCTTTGGCAGAAGATAGCGAGGATAAATAGGTTGAGGACACACACCAACTCTTTATTCATTCAGAAAATAGTTCTTTATCAGAAAATGTTTCTTTATCTTTATCAAGATTGTTTCCCTGAGACATGGGTCTCTGGATGCCTGTCCCACAACATCACAAAGTAACTGGAGTAGGTTTCAGGAGAAGGGAGCATTTGGTAAGTTGTCTGGGCAACTTCTAGAACATGCCATGAGATAAAGGGACCATGGAGGTTGTGTGTCCCTAGAACCATGCTGGGAGAGGCAACATGCATGTAGTGGCTAAAGGAGCGTTGTGTGTATTCTGCAAAGTGTAGATTATTTTAGGTGTCAGTCATGACAACCATTTGAGACTTGGGGTATTAAGGTAACTTTCCAGATCCACCATTAGACATAAGTTAAGAGGCCTAACTATTCACAATAGCCAAGATATGGAAACAGCCAAGATGCCCCACTACTGATGAATGGATCAAGAAAATGTGGTATCTATACACAATGGAATTTTATGCAGCCATGAAGAAGAATGAAATGTTATCATTCGCTGGTAAATGGATGGAATTGGAGAACATCATTCTGAGTGAGGTTAGCCTGGCCCAAAAGACCAAAAGTCGTATGTTCTCCCTCATATGTGGACAATAGATCAAGGGCAAACACAACAATAGGACTGGACTTTGAGCACATGACAAAAGCGAGAGCACACAAGGGAGGGGTGAGGATAGGTAAGACACCTAAAAAATTAGCTAGCATTTGTTGCCCTTAACGCAGAGAAACTAAAGCAGATACCTTAAAAGCAACTGAGGCCAATAGGAGAAGGGGACCAGGAACTAGAGAAAAGGTGAGATCACAAAGAATTAGCCTAGAAGGTAACACACACACACACAGGAAATTAATGTGAGTCAACTCCCTGTATAGCTATCCTTATCTCAACCAGCAAAAACCCTGTTCCTTCCTATTATGGCTTATACTCTCTCTACAACAAAATTAGAAATAAGGGCAAAATAGTTTCTGCTGGGTATTGAGGAGGTGGGGGGGAGAGGGATGGGATGGAGTGGGTGGTAAGGGAGGGGGTAGGGGCAGGGGGGAGAAATGACCCAAGCCTTGTATGCACATATGAATAAAAAAAAAAAAAGTTAAGAGGCCTATGTGAATTAGGGCAACCTGTAAGGAAAATACAAAGTAAGCCCTATGCTTATTTTAACTGATGTTCCTGTAACTCTCATGTAAACTAAATCAAAGCAACAGTAATAATAGATGAGAGGCTAATGCAGAGAGGAGACAGTTACTTCAGCAATAGCACCAGAGTAGGAAAACATGTGTCCCTATGAATATATCCATTTTTTCACAGAGACTATAAATGAAGAGAAACTGATGTGATAGTTCCAGAACCTGAGTGGAATGGCAGTGCATTTTCCTGAAATCTGTGCTTCAGTTGTGTTTCCCAGTGTCTAAATATCAACTGAACATTATACTGAAGATTGTGCCCTTCAGAGCTGGGTCTTGATAGTATCCAGCTGAACTTTGTGTTTGACTTCTGGGTAGGTGGAAATGTGGAGATGAGACTTATCTGTTAGCTGGATGCTGTGAGGCCCTGCCTTCCTGCCTTTCTGCTGCAGTGGAAAGATGAATGATAATATATGAGAATATCCTCTTCTTAAGAATTTCTTAGTTTATTTTGTTTTTAAGAGGAGGGAGGGGGAAGATGGCAGATTGTTGACATCCCTATATCCCAGTGGCAGCAAACTACTCTGAAAAAGAAAGGTCAGAGGACCCCAAAATGCACCAACAGAGTCCCATAACCAGAGAGAAGCAAAGCCCTCTCAAATCCACAAATAGAGAAGCAACTAACCAAGGGAAGAATGGGAAAAGCAACTTGCAGCTCAACACTCCTGATTCCCCATCCCTGAAGTCTCCATGTGGCTTCAGGCTCCATTACTTGGTGCGCTGGGAGGTAACTCATACTTCCCAGCACACACAGGAATTTGGAGCTCCACACTCTCCCCTGCTATACAACCTACTACTTTTACCCTAAAAGCCAGGGAAACCAGTGCCCCTGTGTAAGCAGAACCCACAGCTTCTTCTGTTCCACAGGTAACAGAAGGCACAAGCCAACAGGCTTGGTTTCCCCAAGTCAGCAGCAGTGCCACTGTATTGTACTCCCTGAAGCCTGTATGGTAATCAGGCCACAGAACTCCTGCTGCCTGCAAGTATGGTTCCCCCAAGCTGAAGCAATTGCCATGGCTCCTAGTAGTTGGCACCAGCAAGCAGGCCCCAGGGCTCCTGCTGCCTGCAGGCTTGGCTTCCCCTGTGTAGGCAGCAGTGCCACTGGACTGTGTTCCTGGAAGTCTGGACCAGCAATTAGGCCCTAGAACCCCTGCTGCTCAAAGGCTTGGTTTCCCTGTGCCTGCAGCAGTTGTCATGGCTCCTGGTAGCCCAGTGACAGCAAGCAGGTCTCAGGGGTCTTGCTGCCCTCAGACTTGGGTCCCCACACCTGAAGCAGCTATCATGGCTCCTAGAAGCCCATGCTCCAACACAAGTAGACCTCAGGGCCTTGGTTGCCTTGTGGGCAACAGATGATTCAAGCCCACTGGCTTTGCTGCCCCACAGGCATCCTCAACTTGCTACTCAGTGCCAGGAGCCCACTACCAGACACCTAAGTGAACTCCAGGCTCTAGGCCCCAGATCTCCCACTGCCTGGAGGCTTTGTTCTCCTGAGTCAGCAGTAGTACCATGGGACTGTGCTCCCGGAAGCCCATCCAGGAAATAGGGCCCCCAAACTCCCACTGCCTGCAGGCTTTGTTCTCTTATACCTGTACCTGCTGCCATAGTTCCTGGAAGCCCAAGCCCCAATGCAAGTAGACCCTAGGGACTCCACTGCCTTGTAGGCACCAGATGATTCAAATCCACTGGCCTTGTTGCCCCATGGGTACCCTCAACTTGCTACCCAGTGCCAGGAGCCTGCAGCTACACATCCAAGTGAACCCCAGGCTCCAAGCCTTGCTATTCTGCTAGCTCCAGGAGGCTTACTTCCCCACAGAGCATGGAGGCCCAGGACTCCCCACTGTCCTTGACAGCAAGAGAGTCCTCGCCACATGATCAAAAAGCAAGAACTCCAAATTCCCCACTTAGGGGAGGAAAAGTATAACGTCCTACTCTGCAGGCAGCAACAGAAACCCAAGGTATGCAGAAGCCCAGCTCTTCACACTGTGCCTCCTTGTAGGAGAGCCACAGCTCTCCTGTCCAAGAGCTGAAATCCCAGCTCCTCAGCCAAGTGGAAATCCACTACTCTGTTGGTGCTAGGAGACCTACCTCCCACAGTGCACAGTGACCCAGTGCTTGCAGGAGAGTCCCTGCACCCCAATCAAAGAGTGGGAACTCAAGCCACCTCAGTGAGGTGAGAAAAGAGGTCATTGGCACCACAACAAGAACCCTGCAAGGGATAACATATCCAGCATACTCCTCTCTGAGGAAGACTTCTGGAGCTCCAGGAGGGAAAAGAAATCAAAACACCAACTACAGGGGCACAAGAGATTAAAACCATAACCAAAAACAACTCCAGATGCATAATTCTCAATGCAGAATGAAGCAGCAAGACAATCATTCTGACGGAGATATCAAAAGCCAATTCCAGCACTAAGAATCCAAGAACCTGTACAGACACATCATAATCAAAACACTAAGCACACAGAAGGAAGAAAGAATTTTGAAAGTTGCAAAAGAGAAAAGACAAGTCATATATAAAGGCAAACCCATTAGAATAACAGCAGATTTCTCAACTCAAACTCTAAACACAAGGTAATTATGGAAAGACATAATTCAGGTACTGAAAGAAAGCTACTGTCAGCCTAGACTAGTCTACCCAACAAAACTATCCTTCTTGATTGAAGAATAAATTAAAACCTCCCACAACAAGGAAAAACAAGGTATTTGCGACTATGAAGCCGGCACTACAGAAGATGCTTAAAAGACTTCTACATATAGAAGAAGAAACCAGAGGGAATCAGGAAGACTGAGGACAGAATAAACCCTTTTGAGTAGGCAGACCAGCAATTAAGGAAAGTGAACAACAGGGGAAAAAAAAATGACTGAAACAACAGGCACCTCTCAATTTTAACACTGACTATAATTGGCCTCAATGCCATGATCAAAAGACATAGAATAGCAAATTGAGATAAAAAACAAGACTCAACCACATTGCTTACAAGAGACTCATCTCACAGAAAAAAATAAACCCTGGCTTAGAGTCAAAGGGTGGAAAAAAGTTCCCAAGCAAATGGACCTCATAAACAGGCAGGAATAGCCATAATCATATCTGACAAAGTAGACTTCACACTATAATCAATCAGAACAATGAAAGTCACTTCATACTAATGAAAGGAACAATGCATCAAGAGGAAATATCAATCCTTAACTTATATGCAGTAAACACAGGGGCATCCATCTACATTAAAAAAAACTCTAATGGCCCTAAAAGCACAGATAGATGCTAACAGTGATAGTAAGAGACCTGAATACCCCACTGTCATACAGACAAAAGACTAACAAAGAAACCTCAGAGATACTCCACACATTAAACCAAATAGACATGGCTGATATCTACAGAGTATTTCACCCAACAACTAGGCAATACACCTACTTCTCTGCAACTCATGGAACTTTCTCCAAAATAGATCATATTTTAGGACACAAAGCAGGTCTCATCAAATTCAAGAAAATCAAAATAACCCCTAGCATCATATCAGATCACAGCAGAATGAAATTAGACCTCAACAACAAAAGAAACCCCAGAAAACATTCAAACACATGGAGACTGCACAGGACACTGCTAAAAACTAATGGGTGAATGAAGTAATAAGGGAAAAAAATCAAAAAGTTCCTGGAATCCAATGGAGATGAAAACACAACCTATCAGAATCTGTGGGACACAGCAAAGGCATGCTAAGGGGAAAGTTTATAGCTATAAGTGCCTACATTAAAAAACAGAGACCTCTCAAATAAACAATCGAATGATGCACATTAAGGACCTAGAAAAACAAGAACAAACCAACCCCCAAACCAGCAGATGGAGAGAAATAATAAAGATCAGGGCCCCAATCAATGAGATCAAAACCAAACAAACTATACAAAGAATCAATAAAATGAAAAGTTGGTTCATTGAAAAGATCAGCAATATTTACAAACCCTTAGCCAGAATGACAAAACAGAGGAGGGAGAAGACCCAAATTAATAAAATCAGAGATGCATAAGGGGACATAATCACAAATATTAATGAAATCCAGAGAATCATTAAAGAGTACTTTGAAATTTTATATTCAAGTAAACTGGAGAATCTAGATGAAATGGAAAAATTCCTAGATGCATATATCTAGCCAAAATTGAACCAAGAAGATTTTAACCACCTCAATAGTCTTATTACATGCAATGATATTGAAGCAGTAATAAAAAGTCTCCCTACAAAGAGCCTAGGAACTGATGGATTCAGAGTCAAATTTTACCAAAATTTTAAAGAAGAACTAGCACAATTATTCTCAGAATTTTCCAGGAAATAGAAAGGAAAGGAGCACTACTAAATTCATTCTATTAAGACAGGATTACACTCATTCCAAAACCCAACAAAGATGTAACCAGAAAAGAGAATTATAGACCATTATCTTCAAAGAATATAAACGCAACGATTCTTAACAAAATACTGGCAAACAGAATTCAACAACATGTCAAAAAGATCATACACCATGACCAAGCTGGTTTCATTCCAGGGATGAAAGGATGGCTCAACATACGTAAACCCATAAATGTAATACAGCATGTAAACAGAAGCAAGGACAAAAATCACATGATCCTCTTAATAGTGGTAGAAAAAGTCTTATACAAAATCCAACATCCTTTCATGATAAAAGCACTGAAGAAACTAGGAATAGAAGGAATGTTCCTCAACACAATAAAGGCTATATATGACAAACCTAGGGCCAACATCATATAGATGGAGAACAACTGAAACCATTCCCCTTAAAGTCAGGAATGAGACAGGGCTGTCAGCTTTCTCCACTCTTACTCAATACAGATTTGGAATTCCTAGCCGAGCAACAAGACAAGAGCAACAAATAAAAGGGATTCAAACAGGGAAGGAAGGAGTCAAACTATCCTTACCTAAAAGACCTCCAAAACTCTGCCAAAAAACAATTAGAAATCATAGTCTTTTAGCAAAGTAGCAGGATACAAAATTAACATACCAAAGTCAGTAGCTTCTCTATACACAAATAATGCACAAACTGAGAAAGAAATCAAGCAAACAATCCCATTACAATAACCTCAAAAACAATAAAGTACCTTGGAATATATTTAACAAAAGAAACCAAAGATCTTTTTAAGGAAAACTATAAACCACTGAAGAGAGAAATTGAAGAAGACATCAGAAGATGGAAAGACCTTCCATGCTTGTGGATTGGTGGAAGCAACATTGTGAAAATGGCCATACTACCAAAAGCAATCAACATGCTCAATACAATCCCTATCAAAATTCCAATGACATTCTGCACATAAATAGAAAAGGTAATTGTGAAATACATACGGAAACACAAAAGGTCTCAAACAGCCAAAGCAATTCTGAGCAAAAAGTCCAATGTGGCAGGCATCACAATACCTGACTTCAAACTATACTACAAAGCCATAACAATAAAAACAGCATGGTATTGGCATAAAAACAGACATTAAAACCAATAGATCAGAATAGAAGATCCAGACATAAACTCATACAGCTAACACACAACTGATATTAGGCAAAGGAGCCCAAAACAGAAGATGGAGAAAAGGCAGCTTCTTCAACAAATGCTGCTGGGAAAACTGAATACCCACATGTAGGAGACTGAAACTAGATCCCTGCCTTTCACCCTGTATCAAAATCAACTCAGAGTGGATCAAAGACCTTAATATAAGGTCTGAAACTTTGAAACAACTCCAAGAAGCAGTAGGAAATACACTGGAACAGATAGGTATAGGGAACAACTTCCTAAACAGAACTCAAAAGACTCAGCATCTAAGAGAAAAAAGTGAATAAATGGGACTGCATCAAAGGATGCACAGCTAAGGAAGCAGTCACCAGACTCAAGAGACAGCCCAAAGAATGGGAGAAAATCTTTGCCAGCTACTCTTCCAATGAGGGGGACTAATATCCAGAATCTACAGAGAACTCAAAAAACTCAGCCTCCAAAGAATCAACACCCCAATGAAGAAATGGGCACATGAATTAAATGGGGGAATTCTCAAAGGAAAAGGTACAAATGGCCAGTAAATACAGGAAGAAGTGTTCAACTCCCCTGGTTATAAAGAGATGGAAATCAAAATAACACTTAGATTTCATCTCACTGCAGTTAGATTGGTCATAATCAATGATAATAACAACAACAAATGCTAGTAAGAATGTGGTGAGACAGGAACCCTTATACACTGCTGGTGGGAATGCAAGTTAGTACAACCATTATGGAAAGCAATATGGAGATTCCCCAAAAAACTGGAGATAGAACCACCATATGATCCAGTGATACCATTCCTGAGCATCTACTCAAAAGAATATAAGACAGGATATAGTAGACACACCTGTACACCCACGGTCATTGCAGCACTATTCATAATAGCCAATCTTTGGAAACAACCCAGATGCCCTATAACTGATGAATGGATCAAGAAATGGTGGTACATATATACAATACTCAGTCACAGAGAATAATGACATGTGATTTGAAGGTAAATAGGTGCAATTGGAGGACATCATGTTAAGTGAAGTTAGCCAGGATCAAAAACACAAAAGATGCATGTTTTATCTTATACCTGGAAAATAGATCCAAAGATAAACATATACACAAAACAAGCATGATCATATACAAACTCAGTTGTAGAACATGTTTGTAACAGTGGAACTACTCTATGGAACTCAGACAGAGAAGGAAAGGAAAAGAGAATGATAGAGCATCAATATTACACATACCATAAGATGTGAAGGTAGAGAATATAAGGATGTGTATTGAAAGCTGTTGAGAAATGTGGGGTGGGAGGTAAAGGGGTAAGGGAGAGCATTCAAATGGATTAAACAGCCCAAAGTAAACTATACCCACAGTGGGCATACGTTGAGACACTCCTTTGAATGTCAAATATTAATAATAAAAACCAGGACTGTAAAATAGGCACATATGTAAAATGCATATGTGTATGTGTGTGTGTGTGTGTGTGTGTGTGTGTGTGTGTGTGTGTGTATGTGTACTTGTGGGAGCGGGGTGGATGAAGGAAGGAGATTGAGGTTGATGGACTTCATATACCTTTATGAAATGAAACAGAGCCAAGAAACCTCTTGCAATTGCTTTGGGTGGAGTTAGAGGGAGCTGAGGGGAACAGACAATGGGGGAAATGTAAATGCACAATATAAGTCTGATTGGAATCGTCACTTTGAACCCCCCCCATGTAATGAATATATCCTAATAAAAATTTTTATAAAAAAAGAATCTCTTAATTCTCACTCTCCCTCTCTCTCTGTATATACACAAACATATATAATTATATTGTTATATGTACATTTTCTGTTTATACATATATTTTTTATTCATATGCACATATTATATATATGCATGTATTCTTCTGTTTTCCTAAATGTTTGCAATTACAATAACATTCTCCATAAATATCAATAAGTTGATACATGGAATGATTATGTCATATCATATAGATATAAATAGATAAATCTATTTGATAAATCAATTACATAATGAATTTCCATTATCTAGATCAGAAGCCAGACTCTCACAAAGCTAAGCATCTTTTATTAGATTGCAAAACTCAGTACAGCAGACACATGGAATAGATCCCAGGCCTTTTGGCTCTAAGATATTTTAGCAGACATGATGATTCTATTTGCACAATGTCTGGCACATTGTAGATCCCTTAAACATACTGTTGAGAGAATGAATAGATATCTAGAAGTGTTTGGTTCAAGACATGCTTGCCTAAGTCTCTCTTCTTTGCTTTGATCTGCTGTCCCAACCTAACAGGTATTCAATTTTTTTTCATGACAAAAATCCCTCTTATACCTTTTGCCCCTTGGGGACATTCTATAGTTTTTCCAACAAGATCTGTACTAGCACTACCAAGGAACAAATGTTTTTACTGGAACAGCACAAAATGTGACATAACTCATAGGTTCTGGCAGAAAATTAGTGGTAGTGATAACTAGCTTAGTGCAGCTGGGCAGGATTGCATCTCTTCCCTGGAAGTGGTAAGCTGGAGGAATGCACAGAGTCATAATAGTCTAATAACAACTAATGGGGAGGAAATGAGGGACCCAAGGCCTATAAATCAATCCGAACCCAGAGATGGAGATGGGTTCATGGGTTTATGTCTCTTACTGTGCCATTCTTTTGTTTCATAAACAGAAAGTATAACAATTTGTATATAGAAAGTCTCAGGTGAAATGATTGTAGGTAGGCAAACAGGTGGGAAAATATGAGGCCCACCCTCATATTCCAGAGCTCAAAGTCCATGATTCTTTCAGGTTCTAAGTTTGTATACTTTCCCAAATTAGGCATGTCTCAAGCTTTTAGCCTTGTTCTAATTTTTATTTAACTGTAGCAAACAATAAGGCAGAAAAGGATTTACTATAACAAGAGACTGGAGTTTTGTCAAAGGCTCATACAATCACTTTTGCCTTCACCAGTCTGAATAACACTACTAACAATCTGATACCACAGCATTAGATTCAGTTCTATCTCTGCTTGTAAGACTGTTTTGTTTCAAATATTCACCTTTTAGGAAGACTCAATAGAGAAAGTTTAACAATAACAATGAATTTTTTCCAAATGTGGAATGTTTTCCCACCCTTTAAATAGTTTTCCATGGAGCAGAAATAGTTGGAAACCTGACATGCAATCAAAACTCCATGACTTATTTGAGGTGATTAAAGATTAATCCTTTTCTTTTCGTTCTTTCATAGAAATATTAAGTAAGAAACTGGCACAACTCATGGACATTTCTTACATGAACTTCATAAATATCATGTTATTTTTATAGAAATAATGTATGTAAGTCCATTTTCTACCACTGTGACAAATTACCAGAAATAAACAACTTGTAAGGAATAAAGGTTTATGTTCACTCATATTTTCAGAGGTTTCATTCTGTGGCCACTTGGTCCTGTTGATTTGGGTCTGAGGTGATACCATAATACATCATGGTAGAGGATGCCTATTTACCTCATGGTGGCCATGAAGCAAAGAGAGAAAGAGAGGAGAGGCTGGGTCCCAATATCCCCTTCAGACACATGCCTCCAATGACCTCACTTCTTTTCAACAGGCTCCTCCTTTTAAAGATTGCACTGCCTCCCAACAGCACCACAGTCTGGTGGCCAAGCCTTTAATAGACCTTTGCAAGATATTTACTTAAACTATAGCATAATACAAAAACATTTGGGGGGAAAGAAGACACATATCATGATATCAGTTATGTGAAAATAATAATTGACCGTCACAACTTGTTATTCCTGTCACTTTCCCCCAACACAATTTTCCATTCCTTTTTTGAAATATATGATAAGAATTAGAAGACTTTACATTTGTGATAGGATATTAGCCAAGGGATTCCTGGAAGATGCCCATAGAGGAAATTATGACAACCCTTTATTTATAAACATGAATGTGACATGGGTGAGATACTCTATTAAAACATTTCCTGTGTTTTTTGTCTTGGTAGAAGTCTCTCCTGAAATGTACCACCTGTACTCCTAGACTATGGTGTCAACTAGACAGACTGTCACAGAGATTGAAATGGGAAGGGGGAATTCCCAGGGACAATTGTGTTACTCTTCGAACTATTAACATACTGTTTTTTAGACACAGGCATATGTAGCACCATTTCTCTGTCCTCTGCACATCATAACATCCATTCTTTGTTTCAAGTTACTTCAGAGGGAGTGGAAGTGAGATGCATTCATTAATGTAGAATGATATTATAACTATATGCATATAACATCTATAAGTTATATACATGTAGGTTATAAGTAGAATGATTGTATGTAGAATGATCTACTATTTTGAGATTCAGGATGGAGTATGGATTTTAGAGGTGCTAACTGGACCCAGTGATGTGTACACCTATCACAGAGAGATATGGTTTTGCTAGAAGGAATTATATTTTTTTGGTGATTTTTTAAAATTTTATTATTCATATGTGCATACAAGGCTTGGGTCATTTCTCCCCGCTGCCCCCACCCCCTCCCCCCCTCCCTCTCCCCCCCCTTCAATACCCAGCAGAAACTATTTTGCCCTTATTTCTAATTTTGTTGTAGAGAGAGTATAAGCCGTAATAGGAAGGAACAAGGGATTTTGCTGGTTGAGATAAGGATAGCTATACAGGGAGTTGACTCACATTAATTTCCTGTGCGTGTGTGTTACCTGCTAGGTTAATTCTTTTTGATCTCACCTTTTCCCTAGTTCCTAGTCCCCTTCTCCTATTGGCCTCAGTTGCTTTTAAGGTATCTGCTTTAGTTTCTCTACATTAATGGCAACAAATGCTAGCTAATTTTTTAGGTGTCTTACCTATCCTCACCCCTCCCTTGTGTGCTCTCACTTTTATCATGTGCTCATAGTCCAATCCCATTGTTGTGTTTGCCCTTGATCTAATGTCCACATATGAGGGAGAACATACGACTTTTGGTCTATTGGGCCAGGCTAACCTCACTCAGAATGATGTTCTCCAATTCCATCCATTTACGAGTGAATGATAACATTTCGTTCTTCTTCATGGCTGCATAAAATTCCATTGTGTATAGATACCACATTTTCTTAATCCATTCATCAGTAGTGGGGCATCTTGGCTGTTTCCATAACTTGGCTATTGTGAATAGTGCCGCAATAAACATGGGTGTGCAGGTGCCTCTGGAGTAACCTGTGTCACAGTCTTTTGGGTATATCCCCAAGAGTGGTATTGCTGGATCAAATGGTAGATCAATGTCTAGCTCTTTAAGTAGCCTCTAAATTTTTTTCCAGAGTGGTTGTACTAGTTTACATTCCCACCAACAGTGTAAGAGGGTTCCTTTTTCCCCGCATCCTCGCCAACACCTTTATTGGTGGTGTTGCTAATGATGGCTATTCTAACAGGGGTGAGGTGGAATCTTAGTATGGTTTTAATTTGCATTTCCTTTATTGCTAGAGATGGTGAGCATTTTTTCATGTTTTTTGGCCATTTGAATTTCTTCTTTTGAGAAAATTCTGTTTAGATCACTTGCCCATTTCTTTATTGGTTCATTGGTTTTGGGAGAATTTAGATTTTTAAGTTCCCTATATATTCTGGTTATCAGACCTTTGTCTGATGTATAATTGGCAAATATTTTCTCCCACTCTGTGGGTGTTCTCTTCAGTTTAGAGACAACTTCTTTTGATGAACAGAAGCTTTTCAGCTTTATGAGGTCCCATTTATCTATGCTATCTCTTAGTTGCTGTGCTGCTGGGGTTTTGTTGAGAAAGTTCTTACCTATACCTACTAACTCCAGAGTATTTCCTACTCTTTTCTGTATCAACTTTAGAGTTTGGGGTCTGATACTAAGATCCTTGATCCATTTTGAGTTAATCTTGGTATAGGGTGATATACATGGATCTAGTTTCAGTTTTTTGCAGACTGCTAACCAGTTTTCCCAGCAGTTTTTGTTGAAGAGGCTGCTATTTCTCCATCGTATATTTTTAGCTTCTTTGTCAAAGACAACTTGGTTATAGTTGTGTGGCTTCATATCTGGGTTCTCTATTCTGCTCCACCGGTCTTCTTGTCTGTTTTTGTGCCAGTACCATGCTGTTTTTATTGTTATTGCTTTGTAATATAGTTTGAAGTCAGGTATTGTGATACCTCCAGCATTGTTCTTTTGACTGAGTATTGCCTTCGCTATTCGTGGTCTCTTGTGTTTCCATATAAATTTAACAGTAGATTTTTCAAACTCTTTAATGAATGTCATTGGAATTTTGATGGGAATTGCATTAAACATGTAGATTACTTTTGGGAGTATCGACATTTTTACTATGTTGATTCTACCAATCCATGAGCATGGAAGATCTCTCCACTTTCTATAGTCTTCTTCAATCTCTTTCTTCAGAAATGTATAGTTTTCCTTGTAGAGGTCTTCCACATCTTTTGTTAGGTTTACACCTAGGAATTTAATTTTTTCTGAGGCTATTGTAAATGGAATTATTTTCATACATTCTTTTTCAGTTTGCTCATTGTTAGTGTATAGAAATGCTAATGATTTTTCTATGTTGATTTTATATCCTTCTACCTTGTTATAGCTATTGATGCTATCTAGAAGCTTCTGAGTAGAGTTTTTTGGGTCTTTAAGGTGTAGGATCATGTCATCTGCAAATAGGGATATTTTGACAGTTTCTTTACCTATTTGTATTCCTTTTATTCCTTCTTCTTGCCCAATTGCTCTGGCTAGGAATTCCAGTACTATGTTGAATAGGAGTAGGGATAGTGGACATCCTTGTCTGGTTCCTGATTTTAGAGGGAATGGTTTCAGTTTTTCTCCATTAAGTATAAGGCTGGCTGTAGGTTTGTCATATATAGCTTTTATAATGTTGAGGAACTTTCCTTGAATTACTAGTTTTCTTAGAGCTTTTATCATGAAATGGTGTTGGATCTTATCAAAGGCTTTTTCTGCATCTATTGAGATGATCAAGTGGTTTTTGTCTTTGCTTCTGTGAATGTGGTTTATTACATTTATTGATTTTCATAAGTTGAACCACCCCTGCATCCCTGGGATGAAGCCTACTTGGTTGTGGTGAATAATCTTTTTGATGTGTTGTTGAATTCAGTTTGCCATTATTTTGTTGAGGATTTTTGCATCAATGTTCATTAAGGAGATTGGCCTATAGTTCTCCTTTTTGGAGGTGTCTTTGCCTGGTTTTGGGATAAGTGTAATACTGGCTTCATAAAATGTGTTTGGCAGTTTTCCTTCCCTTTCTATTTTGTGGAACCGTTTAAGGAGGGTTTAAGGAGGGTTGGTATCAGTTCTTCTTTAAAGGTCTGATAGAATTCAGCAGAGAATCCATCATGTCCTGGACTTTTCTTTTTTGGGAGACTCTTGATTGCTGCTTCAATTTCATTTTGTGTTATAGATCTATTCATGTGATTAATTTCCTCTTGGTTCAGTTTTGGATGATCATATGTATTTAGAAATCTGTCCATTTCTTTAAGATTTTCAAATTTATTTGAATATAGGTTCTCAAAGTAGTCTCTGATGATTTCCTGGACTTCCATGGTGTTTGTTGTTATCTCCCCTTTTGCATTCCTGATTCTACTAATTTGGGTTTTTTCTCTCCTCATTTTAGTCAGGTTTGTCAGGGGTCTATCAATCTTGTTTATTTTTTCAAAGAACCAACTTTTTGTTTCATTAATTCTTTGTATGGTTTTTTTGGTTTCTATTTCATTGATTTCAGCTCTTATTTTTATTATTTCTGTCCTTCTATTTGTTTTGGGATTTGCTTGTTCTTGTTTTCCTAGGAGTTTGAGATGTATCATTATGTCATTGATTTGGGATCTTTCAGTCTTTTTAATATATGCACTCATGGCTATAAACTTTCCTCTCAGGACTGCCTTAGCTGTGTCCCATAGGTTCCAGTAGGTTGTGTTTTCATTTTCATTGACTTCCAGGTACTTTTTAATTTCCTCTTTTATTTCATTGATGATCCATTCTTCATTAAGTAATGAGTTATTTAGTTTCCAGCTGTTTGCATGTTTTTTGTCTTTACTTTTGTTGTTGAGTTCTACTTTTACTGCATTGTGATCAGATAGTATGCACGGTATAATTTCTCTTTTCTTATATTTTCTGAGACTTGCTTTGTGCCCTAGGATATGATCTATTTTGGAGAAGGTTCCATGGGCTGCTGAGAAGAATGTATATTGTGTAGAAGTTGGATGAAATGTTCTGTAGACATCAACTAGGTCCATTTGATCTATTGCATATTTTAGATCTTGGATTTCTTTATTGATTTTTTGTTTGGATGACCTATCTATTGAATGGGGTGTGAAAGTCTCCCACAACCACTGTGTTGGCATTTATTTATGCTTTTAGGTCTTTCAGGGTATGTTTGATGAAATTGGGTGCGTTGACATTGGGTGCATACAGGTTGATAATTATTATTTCCTTTTGGTCTATTTCCCCTTTTATTAGTATGGAATGTTCTTTATCTCATTTAATCAATGTAGGTTTGAAGTCTACTTTGTCAGAGATAAGTATTGCTACTCCTGCTTGTTTTCGGGGGCCATTGACTTTGTAAATCTTCTTCCAGCCTTTCATCCTAAGCCTATGCTTATTTCTGTTGGTGAGATGGGTCTCCTGTAAGCAACAAATTGTTGGATCTTCCTTTTTAATCCATTTCATCAAGCGGTGCCTTTTGATGGGTGAATTAAGTCCGTTAACATTAAGCATTAGTACTGATAGGTATGTGGTGATTCCTGTCATTTAGTTGTCTTAGTTGTTTGAAGGTTTGATTGTGTGTACCTAAGTTGAGGTTACTCTCTACTGTCTTGCTTTTTCTTTTCCTGTGGTTTGGTGCTGCCTGCCTTTTCATGGTTAAGTTGGGTTTCACTTTCTTTGTGCAGAATCCCTTGCAGAATCTTTTGTAATGGTGGCCTTGTGATCACATATAGTTTTATTTTCTGCTTATCATGGAAGACTTTTATTGCTCCATCTATTTTGAATGATACTTTTGCTGGGTAGAGTATCCTGGGCTTGAAGTTATTTTCATTCAGTGCCCCAAAAATTTCACCCCACACTCTTCTTGCTTTTAATGTTTCTGTTGAGAAGTCTGCTGTGATTTTGATGAGTTTACCTTTGTATGTTACTTGTTTTTTCTCTCTTACAGCCTTCAATATTCTTTCGTTAGTTTCTGAACTTGTTGTTTTAATGATGATATGTAGTGGGGTAGTTCTATTTTGATCTGGTCTGTTTGGTGTCCTGGAGGCCTCTTGCATCTGTATGGGAATATCTTGCTCTAGATTTGGGAAATTTTCCCAAATGATGGAGTCGGTGAGTTCTTGCATTTTCTTTTCACAGGTCTTGAGTTGTTTAATTAATAATTCTTTGGTTTTTCCTTTAATTACCATTTCATCTTCAAGTTCTGAGGTTCTGTCTTCTGTTTGTTCTATTCTGCTAGATTGGCCTTCTGTTTTGTTTTGCAGTTCTATTTCGTTCTTTTTTCTGAGGTTTTCCATATTCTGGGTTGTTTCCTCTTTAATGTTGTCTATTTTTGTCCTGAGTTCATTTATTCATTTATTCATTGTGTTCTCTGTTTCACTTTGGTGTTTATACAGTGCTTCTATGGTTTCCTTTATTTCTTCTTTTGCTTTTTCAAATTCCCTATTTTTGTTGTCTTGGAATTTCTTGAGTGTCTCCTGTACATTTTGGTTGACCGTATCTAGTATCATCTCTATAAAATTCTCATTGAGTACCTGTAGTATGTCTTCTTTTAAATTATTCTTGTGGGCTTCATTGGGTCCTTTGGCATAGTTTATCTTCATTTTGTTGGCGTCTGGATCTGAGTACCTGTTTTCTTCATTCCCCTCTGGTTCCTGTGCTAATTTTTTGCTGTGGGGAAACTGGTTTCCCTGTTTTCTCTGTCTTCCCGTCATTGTCTTTGGTGTTGTTACTGTCCCTTTACTGTGTGCAATTAAGTATTTTCTAGCTTGTAATAATAACAATGGTAATATTTAGAATGGAAGGGTGAGCTGATATGGAAAGCAAGAAGTTAAAGAAAGGGGGAAAACAAATACACAGACAAGAAGGAGAAAACAGAACAAGGTATCAGACAAGAAAGTTTCAAAGGTATAAATAGGGAGCGTTAGTGTACTAATTGACAGTAAGCTGAACAGACATTAGAGAGACAGAGAGAGGATTGAAAATCAAAAACAAAAAAAAATAAGAATAAAAATAAAAAATAAGTAAATGAAAGAAATATCTATATATAAAAATGAATTAAAATAAAATGAAAAATAGAAAATAAAAAAAACCAAAAAACCTCCAAGTTCAAATGCAATGAAGTTTCAGTCTTAATAATTTGGGTGTCTGTCTCAATCTCCAATCCTGGAGATGGTGCCTCAGATGTTGTTCTGTAGTTGTCTCATGAAAGGGGAAGCATAAAGTCGTACAAAACTACACACACACACACACACACACACACACACACACACATACACACACACAAAACCCACCAAGTGTCCCAAGTTCAAATGCAATACATTTTCAGTAAGTTTTTCAGCATGCAGGTGTAATTCAGTTGTTCTCTCATCAAAGGTAGGGGGAAAAAGAAAAAAAAGAGCCTGGAGACAGTTCTGAGAATGGTATCTGCCACTGTGGCTTGCCTGCCCGCTGCTGTCAGCCTGCTGTAGCTGGCGGCATTATTTATGCAGATCTCTGGGGTGAGCTTAGTACTCACCTGGCCCTGAAGGCTTTGTTTGCTCAAAGTTCTCCTGTGCGGGAGCCTCTGCTACAAGTTTTCCCCTTTCCAAGTACACTAGGAAACGTGACACTGCACCGCATTGTCAGGCCTGAGTGTTTATTTACAGTTCATGTGGGAGGTGGGTCTTCCCCCCTCTCCTATGGAGTTTTCCTCACACCGCCACTTTCACAAGCTTTCCTGCTCCTGATTACTGGGCGGTGCTGCTGCTCCTGCCAGCTGCCATGTTTGTTTAGAGTTCACATGGGAAGTGGGTCTTCCCTCCTCTCCTATGGAGTTTTCCTCCCTCCGCCACTCTCACAAGCTTTCCCACTCCTGCTTGCTGGGCACGCACCCCCGCTCCTGCCAGAGCCTCTCTGGCCCGCCTGGCTTGTTTATTTACAGTCCTGGGAAGGATTCCCTTCCCCCAATCTTCGGCATTCAGGGAACCCCACCCTCTTTCCCACATGTCTTTATTGTTCTTATTGCTTATTACTCAGTTTCTCTTTTTTCCTCGATGGAGGTCAGTCTGTCCAGGGGGCTATGCTGCTCTGGCCCAGGCTTGTCTGTGGGAGTACCGTGGTACCAAAAGCTCACCTGGTCCGTGTCTTCCCAAGCTGTCTGGGCGCGGGTGACTGGCGGCCTGGGGGCCCTCCTGGTTTCTCCATTTAACGTGAAGTGGAGATTCTCTACGCCAGCTGGAGGTGTGGAGGGGTCAAAGTTATGCCTCTTCTCACTGATTATGCCTGCTAAGTGTGTCTCCAGCATCTCTCCAAGATTTCACTATAGGAGGCTCGCTTTCTGCTTCCTCCCTCTAGCCGCCATCTTGGAATGTCCTAGAAGGAACTATTACCCCAGGCCTTCCCTACAACTTGGAAGAAAACAAACAGAAGGAGCTGAATAGCATTAATTTTCTAATAAAAATGTCCTACCTTAGGTAAACAAAGATTGCTGGTTACTTATCCATGATTGAAATTACCAGATAGAAAGTGTCAAGAATAACTAACTTGTCCTCTTCTTCCAGCTGATAAACAAATGCAATGCTTCCCTTGGACTATTTACTTGGAAAGGAATACCAGCTAATAGTCCTATCAAAGTGAGGTTGCCATGTTCTCACAAATGCCAGGATCTTGAAGCAAATAGTCAGGATCCTTTATTCTTTCCTCAAGTTCCACACTTGGGTGACCCGGACCATGCTCTGAGAAATCTCTGACAAACTAACTAATCACTAGAGCTCATAAATAAAGACACTGTTGCTTACTAAGACACGTGGCTCCTTCTTAGAGTCACTGGGAATTGGTGATAACAATCCACAATAACGCTGAGTTTAGAAAAGGATTTGAATTTTGTTATTGTACATTTTGCAATTTTAGCAGTTTTGAAAGTAAAAATGTGTCAAAGGGTAATATGTCTCAAGGACAGTCAGTGCTAAATCAATATTAATTAAATAGATTTATTCTTATTTAACAAAGCACTGAAGTGTGGAGGAAGGGACCCACTGTGACCATTTTCTTCTGCCATCTGTCAGGTAGAGGAAGACCTCCAAATTCCATACATCAGCATTTTAAAAATATAGTCAATTTTCAGCTCAGGTTGCTTACCTAATGATGTATTTACTATGTATCAGTTACAATTTGCCAGAGACAAATCTGTCTTAATAAACAGAAAGAAACTAAGGAAGAGTAGACACAAAGAGAATAGAAGATTTGAAGCAAGAATAATATTGGGTTTCCTTCTTTTAATCAGCCCAGCAACCTCAAAGGATATTACGGAATACAGACTTGAGAAAACAAGAACTAGCATGGCTATGAAACACATAGAATTTTGTGTGGGCTGCTAAATTCTTGAAACACACTCTAAGTATTCTTTGTCTCTGCATTTCATATCTGTTAATGACCAGCATCTCTGTTTTTGACTTAAGATAAAACAGTTTCCATGATAAGACAATTCTATAAATTGAGTATATATTTTTAAGGGTTAGTATCCTGATTAGTGGTAAGTAAGATCTGAACTTCATTACTTGTGAAAAGTGATAATAGAGGATGGGAGAAGAGTAGTGAAAACAGATCTCCACAAGCCAGGAGACAAAGCTCCTTATGACATCTGAAGTCACTTTACCAACCGTGGAACTTCAGATCACTACTCCAAGCTTCAAAGTCTACCTCAAATACTATGGGGCCATTGCCCCCATAACTCTCACTGTGCTACCCAGGGTACTGATTTAGCTAATGTTAAAACTTGTCTCAATTGAAGTCAGAGTTCTTTGCCTCCAGGCTTGTCTTCCAACCTCACCTTTGTCTCCTTTGATGTTGTGTTCCTGGCATCAAATACATGCCAGTTTTGAAATTTAGAAAATTGTTTATGTTGTAAATAATCCCAAGATAGTTTTTATATCCTTATTCTTATCACCATATGAAAGAGCAGTATGATATAGTGCTTTTCATCAATGACATTACTGTCTGACAGGAGGATCAGACAGCTGAACAAATAACTATAAGCAATTTTTTAGGGGCATGCATAGAATGAATTGTGATTCAAAGGACATATGTCTCTGCCTAGACATGGGAAGAAGGAAGCACAGTTTTCAATATGCTTTACTAATAGAAGGTTTATCACTTCTGAGTTAAACTTGGGACTGAATTACTACTTGTGTGAATTTATCCCTTCAAAGGTAATTTGTTTTCTGATCTGAAAAATATTTCCATAGGGATGTCATTTTTTGACATGAGGATCATAACATCTTGAGAATGAGTTGATCAGCAACAATATCCTGTAGTAATTCTTTGAGAGCGGCCCAAATATATACCTTAATACAATCACTATCCCAATTTCACCTTATATGAAGAAATTGTAGCACACAGCTTGAACTACTTAGATTCTGATGAAATTATTATTTCAATTAGAGTTTTATTTGTAAAATAATTCACTTTGATGATATTTTGAATGGTTATAACTCTGTGCTGGAATTTTTCAGATCTTGATTTAGGTTTACTAAATTCTACAATTAAACCCAATATAAGAGGGCAGGGATGGTGATTTATACCTGTAATCCTGAGTACTCAAGATGCAGAGACCAGTAGGATGACAGTTCAAGATCAGTGCAGGCAAAAGTTAGTGAGACACCATCTTAATCAACAAGCCAGGCGTACTTGCAATCTCAGGTACATGGGAGCATAGGAAGGAGGATCACTGTCCTAGGCCAGCCCCAGGAAAAAATGCAAGACCCTATCTGAAAAATAATTAAAGCAAGAGGGATGGGAGAATGGCTCAACTGCTAAAGTGAGTACTGAGCAAGCATGAGGCCCTGAGTTCAAAACCCAGTGCTACCAAAAAAAATTCAATGTAGATTAAAAGAGAACATGACTATTTCTACTACTATTTACAGCTATCATATTGCTGTTGAAGGAGCTCTGGTTGCACGGAAGTTTTGCTTTAGGACACATGAGTGAACCATAATAATGAAATTAGATGGGATTTCCCATCCCAAAATTTTGGAAAGTAGCTTAAAATGCCAAAAGAAACCAATCTTTGGTCTTGTTACCTTCAGCATGAAATATTTTATGGATAGAAACAAATGAGAGAGCCAAGAAGCTGGCACTTTTCTGAATATGTGAATATGTCACTTGTCTTTTGTTGTCCTTAGGAAACTTTGTCAGATTTAGTAACACAGAGAAATGCATTTACTTATACTAAATGGGGCAAAAAGGGTAGGTCCTAATCTGATAAAATTGGTGGCCTTAAAAGAAAAGGAAGCAATCTTTCTCCTCTTGCACACATCAAAGAAAAACCATGTGGAGGCAGGAGAAATATCCCCATTTGTAAGCCAGGAAGAAAGCCTTCACCAGAACCCAAGCATTGCTGGCACACTAATCTTGGATTTCATCCTCCAGATCTGTGAGAAGATAAAATTTCTGTTGTTTAAATTACACAGTAGTGGTTTCTTAAGACAAACTTGAGCTGACTAATGTGTATTATCTAAAGAAACACAAACTCCATCTCAGGAAATATGCTAATACCTGGATTTTTATTATTTAAACAATTGATAATATAACTTCATGGCATAAATTGGCCTAAAAGACCCTACTGTATGGTAGCGTCCTGGCCAACTTTACTCATCTTTTATTGCCCTCACAACAGCTTAGGTGTCTTGAACTTATGGATTTATTCCCTGATGACTACACTCCATGAATACCCATTGATAGATCAATAAAATGTTCCATCTTACATATCTTCTATAGATATTAGAAAATTGATAAATGAATGAAGAGTAAGCATTATCAATGTCATTTTGGTTGATACCTGGCCAATTCTTAAGTAATGTATTGTGCAGACAAACTGCATTGTGCTTTGAGAGAGTACAAGTCTCCCTTTGGAAAATTGTGATATCATTTTGAATTTCTTCAGCATGTGTTATACATGAAAAGTAAGTAAAAGTAAACAATTTTGCAACTTAAACCACAAAAGCTTTAAAACAGTAATGGAGGAGATATATGATCCAAGTTTAATTGATTAATAGTGTATGATTTATGGTTGAAGAGGTTATTGATTTTTAAACTGTGGGGTATCACTTGTTCTGAGACTTTAACTCTGGGAAAAAATACACTTCTTAAGTACTACTAAAGATGTTTAGGAACTCTAAAGGCAGATGGGAGCAGAGTGACATCACTTGGAACCTATCCTAATTGACACACTTTATTAAATAGCCATTTTCACAACAAACTCCCCACAGAATTACTAAGGAAGTCAGCGTTGGTGGCACAGTAGATTTGATTCCATCAGTATCCCACGAGATCACCAGTAGATGCCAGTGGACACAGACCTACAGACAATTCAATGAAGACCACACAGACTCCAAAAGCTATAGGGAAAGAGCTGGATGAGCAAAACTTACCCAGGCAGCAGATATATCTAGTCTAGCCAGGCCAGTGGTGGAAAATAAGGAGGTCACACTAGCACACAGAATCCCACAGGAGACAAAAGATGGAGTCTTGAGGCCCAGCTTCTACTGTTACTACTAATCACAGCACTATTTAGGAAATTTTGGTGGCATGGACTTAAGAATCATGACTGGGAAGAGTAGCAAGCTCAAAGCACAACACAGAAGTTTCTGAACCAGGAATGGAAGGACACTTGTATACACAACAAAGACTATGAGTTGGTGGAGGCCTGGGAAAAGAAGCAAACCACATGTTAAATGGGTAGTGATTAGGAGCTGGGGGTTTGAGAGCCCTCCTTAGAAAAAAAAAAAAACTCTAAATGTACCTGCCTGTTCTGGAAACCAATACAGGGCACACATCAGCCACCATCCCACTGAGAGCTGACTCTTCTAAATACAAAAACCAGTTCAGACAAAAAAGTCATTCCAAGATGATGAATTGCTGACAGGCACTATTTTCCCATGTCTCCATGAGTCAGAAATAAAATCTCAGGTATATGAATTCAAGGGGAGGTGGAAAAATTAGTAAACTGAAAGACAGCTCCAATATAAGGACAGATAGCAAGCAGAAAAATCAATAAATACTGATCTGAAGCTAAACCTCTAAAAGCACAAATCTAGCATGGGCACATACCGGGACCAGCTACATCCCACTCCCCTACCAACTTGGGTTTGGTTTCTTTTTAGTGTGTGTGTACTTATGTCGTGCATGTATTTGTTGGTTTGTTTTTGTTTTACTGTCTTGACTTGAACTGCTTTCAATAAGAGGAACACATTTGGGTCATGCTATAAACAAAATAATTGCAAGGAGAGCTAAGAGCAGGTTGACAAGCCTTGCCCTGGCCTCCAGATAGAAGCTGTTTGGTATCTGTTCCCCACCCTCTGGAGCAAAGACCAGCATGGAAACAAGCCAACATGGAAAACCAGTTTCAGTACTGAGGGCATTATATGACAAACTTATAGGCAACATCATAATACGTGGAAACAAACTGAAGTCATTTCCTCTAAAGTCAGGAAAAACACAAGGGTGTCCACTCTCCCCCTTCTTACTCAAATTAGTACTGGAATTCCTAGCCAGAGCAATAAGGCATGAGAAAGTAATAAGAGGGATTCAAGTAGGAAAGGAAGAAGTCAATTTATCTTTATTTGTAGATGATATGATCCTATGCTTAAAGACCATAAAGATTCCACCAAAAACTCCTAAATCTGAAAAAATACTTTCAGAAACATAGCATGATAGGAAATTCACCTGCAAAAATCAGTAGCTTTTCTATATACTAACAATGAAGAGGATAAGAAAGAAGTCTAGAAAACAATAGATTCAAGATAATCTCAAAAAAATACTTAGGTATAAACCTAGCAAAGGAGGTGAAAGACCTCTCAAATGAAAACCACAAAATCTTGAGGAAAGAAATTGGAAAAAATGCCAGAAGATGGAAAGACCTCCTGTGTTCATGGATGGAAGAATTAATATAGTGAAAATGTTACACTATCGAAGGCAATCTACAGATTCAATGCAATGCCCATCACAATTTCAATATCATTCTTTTGCAGAAATAGAAAAATCAATCCTAAAATTTATGTGGAAACATAAAATACCTCAAATAGCAAAAGTAATCCTGAGCAAAAAGAGCAATGCTATAGTTATCACACTATGCTTCAAATTATAGTACAGAGCCATAGTAGCAAAAACAGCATTGTACTGACACAAAAATAGATGTGAAGAACAATGGAACAGAATAGAAAATTCACAGATAAACCCACATATCTATAGCCATCTGATCTTTGGTAAATTAGCCAAAACCAGATGTTGAAAAAAAGATGGTCTTCAACAAATGGTGGTGGGAAAACTGGTTATCTACATGGAGAAGACTGAAACTAGACCCTTGTCTCTCATCAAAGGTCTTTTTAAAAAAGATTTTTTATTATTTATTTATGTACATGTGCATACATTGTTTGGGTCACTTCTCCCCCCACCCTCCTCTACCCTCTTAGCCCCTATCCCCCTCATTTCCAGGCAGAACCTGTTCTGCCCTTATCTCTAATTTTGTTGAAGAGAAGACATAAGCATAAAAAGGAAGACAAAGTGTTTTGCTAGTTGAGTTAAGGATAGCTAGCTATACAGAGAGATTCCTAGCATTGCTTCTATGTACAAATGTGTTACCACCCAAGTTGATTCTTCTCTGACTGACCTTTGCACTGGTACCTGATCCTTTTTCATGTTAACCTCTGTCACTTTAAGGTTTCTGTATTAGTTCCTCTGGAGTGGGGACATCAAATGCTTTCATGTTTTAGGTTTTCTACTTATTCCCATATCTCCAGTATGGGATCTAACCTTGTCATGTGATCCAGTTCCAGCCACATTGCTGCAATTGCCATAGATCTAAAGCCCGTACATGAGAGAGAACACATGATTTTTTGCCTTCTGAGCCTGGCTGACCTCGCTCAGAATGATGTTCTCCAGTTCCATCCGTTTACCTGAAAATGATAAGATTTCATTCTTCTTCATGGCTGAGTAATATTCTGTTGTGTATAAATACCACATTTTCTTAATCCACTTGTCAGTATTGGGGCATCTTGACTGTTTCCATAACTTGGCTATTGTGAATAGTGCTGCAATAAACATGGGTGTGCAGGTGCCTCTGGAGTAACCTGTGTCACATTCCTTTGGGTATCTCCCCAAGAGTGGGATTGCTGGATCATATGGCAGATCTATGTTTAGATTTTTAAGAAGCCTCCAAATTTTTTCCAGAGTAGTTGCACCAGCTTGCATTCCCACCAGCAGTGTAAGAGGGTTCCTTTTTCCCCACATCCTTGGCAACACCTGTCGTTGGTGGTGTTTTTGATGATGGCTATTCTAACAGGGGTGAGATGGAATCTTAGTGTGGGTTTGATTTGCATTTCCTTTATGGGCAGAGATGGTGAGAATTTTTTCATGTGTTTTTTGTCCATTTGAATTTCTTCTTTTGAGAAAGTTCTGTTTAGTTCAGTTGCTCATTTCTTAATTGGTTCATTGATTTTAGGAGAGTTTAGTTTCTTAAGTTCCCTGTATATTCTGGTTCTCAGTCCTTTGTCTGATGTGTAGCTGGCAAATATTTTCTCCCACTCTGTGAGTGGTCTCTTCAGTTTACAAACAAAATTTCTTTTGTTGTGCAGAAGACTTTTAATTTTATGAAGTCCCATTTGTCCATCCTTTCTTAATTCCTGAGCTGCTGAGTTCTATTGAGGAAGTCCTTGCCTATACCTATTACTTCCAGAGTGTTTCCTGCTCCTTCTTGTACTAACTTCAGAGTTTCTATTCTGATATTAAGGTCCTTGAATCATTTTGAATTTATACTAGTAAAAGGCGATCGACATGGATCTAGTTTCAGTTTTTTGCAGACAGATAACCACTTTTTCCCAGCAACATTTGTTGAAGAGGCTGTCTTTTCTTCATCGTATATTTTTGGCACCACTTTCAAAAATGAGGTGGGTATAATTGCGTGGATTCATCTCTGGGTCCTCCATACCATTCCACTAGTCTTCATATCTGTTTTTCTGCCACTACCATGCTGTTTTTATTGCTATTGCTTTGTAATATAGTTTGAAGTCAGGTATTGTGATACCTCCAGCATTGCTCTTTTTGCTTAGTATTGCCTTTGCTATTTGCAGTCTCCTGTGTTTCCAAATGAACTTTAGGGTAGATTTTTCAATCTCGGTGATGAATGTCATTGGAATTTTGATGGTAATTGCATTAAATATGTAGACTGCCTTTGGTAGTATAGCCATTTTTACTATGTTGATTTTACTAATCCAAGAGCACAGGAGATCTTTCCATCGTCTATAGTATCCATCTATCTCTTTCTTCAGGAGATTGTAATTCTCCTTGTAGAGGTCATTCACTTGCTTTGTTAAGTTTACTCCTAGGTTTTTAATTTTTTTTTTTAGGCTATTGTGAATGGAATTGTTTCCATACATTCCTTCTCAGTTTGTTCATTGCTTGTGTATAGAAAAGCTAGTGATTTTTTTTAGGTTGATTTTGTATCCTGCCACCTTCTGTAACTGTTTATGGTGTCTAAGAGTTTTTGAGTAGAGTTTTTTGGGTTTTAAGGTATAGGATCATATCGTCTGCGAATAAGGATATTTTGACAGTTTCTTTATCTATTTGTATTCTTTTTATTTCTTCTTCTTGCCTAATTGCTCTGGCTAGGAATTCCAGTACTATGTTGAATAGGAGTGGGGATAGTGGGCACCCTTGTCTCATTCCTGATTTGAAGGGGAATGGTTTCAGTTTTTCACTGTTAAGTATGATGTTGGCCATAGGTTTGTCATAAATAGCAATAGAGATGGTGGGTGATCAAACTGAAAATCAGGCAGCCAAACCCTCAGCCTGGTGTTTCTCCAGCTTCTCAGCAGGATCTCTGGTTCAGGAGCTCACAAGGTCTGCTGCTCTGTCTCTGTCACCATCTTCCTCCCTCATGGAGGAAGTTCTAAGGAAGCATTCCTATCCCTCCCAGCTATGGTAGTAAAATCCAAAGCCTGGTGAGAAGCAATTTCAGAGCCTTCAGCTTCATGCAGAAATAATAGAGCCCCACTCCACCCTGATACTAACAGAGCATATATAGCCTTTACAATGTTGAGATACATTCCTTCTATTCCTAATTTTCTTAGAGCTTTTACCATGAAGTGGTGTTGGATCTTGTTGAAGGCTTTTTCTGCATCTATTGAAATGATCAAGTGGTTTTTGGTTTTGCTTCTATTGATGTGCTGTATTACACTTACAGATTTGCATATGATGAGCCACCCCTGCATCCCTGGGATGAAGTTGACTTGGTCATGGGTATATGATCTTTCTGATGTGTTGTTGGATTCGATTTGCCATTATTTTATTAAGGATTTTTGCACTGATATTTATTAAGGAAATTGGCCTGTAGTTCTCCTTTTTAGAGGTGACTTTGTCTGGTTTTGGGATGAGAGTAATATTGGTTTCATAAAGTGAATTAGGCAGTGTTCCTTCCCTTTCTATTTTGTGGGACAGTTTAAGGAAGGTTGGTATTAGATTTTCTTTAAACATCTGATAGAATTCAGCAGTGAATCCATCAGGTCCTGGACTTTAATTTTTTGGGAGACTTTTTTTTTTTTATGGAACGCTTCACGAATTTGCATGTCATCCTTGCGCAGGGGCCATGCTAATCTTCTCTGTATCGTTCCAATTTTAGTATATGTGCTGCCTAAGCAAGCACTTGGGAGACTCTTGATTGCTGCTTCAATTTCTTTTCCTGTTATAGATCTATTTGGATGATTAATATTCTCTTGGTTCAGTTTTGGATGGTCATAAGTTTCTAGAAATCTGTCTATTTCTTCAAGATTTTCAAATTTATTAGAGTATAGGCTCGCAAAGTAGTCTCTGATGATTTCCTGGATTTCCATGGTGTTTGTTGTTATCTCCCCTTTTGCATTTCTGATTTTACTGATTTGGGTTTTTTCTCTCCTCATTTTAGTCAGGTTTGCCAGGGGTCTGTCAATCTTAATTATTTTTTCAAAGAACCAGCTTTTTGTTTCATTGATTCTTGTATGTTTTTTTTTTTTGTTGTTTGTTTCTATTTCATTGATTTCAGCCCTTATCTTAATTATTTCTTTCCTTCTGCTTGTTTTGGGATTTGCTTGTTCTTGTTTTTCTAGGAATTTGAGCTGTAGTATTAGGTCATTGATTTGAGATCTTTCTGTCCTTTTAATATATGCATTCAAGGCTATAAACTTTCCTCTTAAGACTGTCTTTGCTGTGTCTTATAGGTTCTGGTAGGTTGTGTTTTCATTTTCATTAACTTCCAGGAAACTTTTAATTTTCCTCTTTTATTTCATCAATGACCCATTGATCATTGAGCAATGTGTTGTTCAGTTTCCAATTGTTTGTATGGTTTTTTACTGCTGTTTTTGTTGTCGACTTCTAGTTTTAATGCATTGTGGTCAGATAGAATGCATAGGATTATTTCTATTTTATTATATTTGCTGAGGCTTGCTTTGTGCCCTAGGATATGATCAATTTTGGAGAAGGTTCCAGGGGCTGCTGAGAAGAATGTATATTGTGCAGAAGTTGGATGAAATACTCTGTAGACATCAACTAGGTCCATTTTATCTATGGTGTGATTTAGTTCTAGGATTTCTTTGTTGATTCTTTGTTTGAATGACCTAGCTATTGGTGATAGGGGGTATTAAGATCTCCTATTATCATTGTGTTGGAATTAATATATGTGTTTAGTCCTTCAGAGTATGTTTGATGAAATTGGTGCATTGACATTGGGTGCATATAGGTTGATAATTGTTATTTCCTTTTGGTGTATTTCTTCTTTCATTAGTATGGAGTGTCCTTTATCTCATTTGATCAATGTGAGTTTGATGTCTACTTTGTCCAAAATAAGTATTGTTACCCCTGGTTGTTTTCAGGGGCCACTAGCTTAGTAAATCTTCTTCCAGCCTTTCACTCTCATCCAGTGCTTATTTCTGTTGATGAGGTGGGTCTCTTGTAGCCAGCAGATTGTTAGAGCTTCCTTTTTAATCCAGTTTGCCAATCAGTGTCTTTTGATGAAGGAATTTAGTCTGTTAACATTCAGTGTTAGTATTGATAGGTATGTGATGATCCCAGTCATGTAGTTGTTTTTGTTGTTTAAGACTTTGATTGTGTGCAGCTGAATCATTGTTACTCTCTACTTTCTTGCCTTTTCTTCTCCTGTAGTTTGGTATTTCCTGCCCTTTCATGGTTTTGTTTGCTTTCATTTTCTGTGTGCAGAATTCCTTGGAGAATCTTTTGTAGTGGTGGTTTGGTGTCATATATTGTTTTAGTGTCTGCTTATCATAGAAGACTTTTATTACTCCATCAATTTTGAATGATAGTTTTGTTGGGTAGAATATCCTAGGATTGAAGTTATTTTCATTCAGTGCCCAGAAGACCTCACTCCATGCTCTTCTTGCTTTTAAGGTTTCATTGAGAAATGTGCTGTGATTTTGATGGGTTTTCCCTGTGTATGTTATTTGTTTTTTCTCTCTTAGAGCCTTCAATATTCTTTCTCTATTCTCTGTGCTTGTTGTTTTAATGATAATATGTTGTGATGTAGTTCTATTTTGATCAACTCTCTTCTGTGTTCTGGAGGCTTCCTGTACCTAAATGGGCATAGTTTTCTCTAGGTTTGGGAAATTTTCTGTTATTATTTTGTTGAATATCTTATGCATTCCTTTTCTTGCACCTCTTCTCCTTCTTAAATGCCCATCATTCTCAGGTTTGGTCTTTTGATAGAGTCAGTGAGTTCTTGCATATTCTTTTCCCAGGTCTTGAGTTGTTTAACTAATAGTTCTTCAGTTTTCCTTTAATTGAATTTCATCTTCAAGTTCCGAGATTCTGTCTTCTGTTGTTCTTTTCTGCTGGAATGGCCTTCCATTTTGTTTTGTATTTCTGTTTCATTCTTTTTTTCTGAGGTTTTCCATATTGTGTGTCACTTCCTCTTTAATATTGTCAATTTTTGACCTTAATTCATTTATCTCTCTGTTTATGGTGTTCTCTGTCTCAGTTTGGTGTTTATTTTGGGCTCGTATGATTTCATTTATTTGGTTCTGTGTTTTCTCATATTCTTTATTTTTGTTGTCTTGGAATTTCCTGAGTGCCTCCTGTACATTTTGGTTAACCATGTCTAGTAACAGCTCTATGAAATTCTCTTTAATTACTTGCAGGATTTCTTCTTTGAGGTTGTTCTTGTGGGGTTCATTGGATTCCTTAGTATAGTTTATCTTTGTTTTGTTGGAGTCTGGATCTAGGTATCCATTTTCTTCATTTCTCTCCGAATCCTATACTACTTTATTTTTGGAAGGAGAATGGTTTCTGTCCCTTTTTTTCTACCCATATTTCCACTAGGTACCATTTCTGTCCTTAGACTATGTGTAATTTAGTATTAGCTGAGTTACAATATTAATACTAACAAAACCAAGAGAGAAGGAGAAAAAAAGAGAAAGAGTAGGAAAGATAAAAGGAAGAAAAAAGAGCAAAGATGGGAGCGATATTGGATGACCAAACAGCAAACCATACAGCCAAACCCATAAAGAAAGGGAAATAAAATCACCGGTTCTGGAACAGTCGAATTACAGTCTTAGTTGTTCTGAGGTTACTCCTTTAGCATCCAGTACAGTCTGGCTATGTCTCTTAGGCAGATTTGGAGCCCTCCTGTGGCGGCCTACAGTATGGGGGTCTGGTGGAGTGTCTATCCAGCAAGCCTGTAGAGCTAGGGCTTGGCAGGGACTGAGGGGTGGGGGCCCTGGCGGAGAATGGATCTGGCAGGCCCATGCAGGGCTGGGACCCATTGGGTTCTGAGGGGCGGGGATCCCAGCAGAGCAAGGATCCAGCATTTCCAAGTGGAGCAGGGAGCTGGCATGGCCTGAGGGGGGTGGATCCAGTGGTCCCACGCGAATATGGGCCTGGGCTCATGAAAGGTCTTAACATAAGACCTGAAACTTTGAAACAATACAAGAAAAAAATAAGGAAAATTTTGGAAGTTATAGGCCTAGATAAATAGGACACAAACTGCCCAGGAAATAAGAAAAAAAATTGACAAATGGGATTGCATCCAATTAAAAGATTTCTGTACATCAAAATGGACAATTATCAGAATCAAGAGGCAAAGCATAGAATGTAAGCAAATCTTCTCTATCTACTCAATAGATAAAGAATTAATATCCAGAATATACAAAGAACTCAAAGATTATTTGGAGAACAAATAATCCAATTAATAAATGGGCAAATGAATTGAACAGTAAATACTCAGAAGGAGAAATTGAAATGGTTAATAAATAAATGAAGAAATGTTCACAATACCTAGACATAAAGGAAATGTAAATCAAAACCACAATAAAATTCCATCTCACTCCAGTCATATTTCCAATCATCCAGAAAACAAATAACAAATCTGGTGAGTATGTGTGAGGAAAGGGACCCTCTTACTCTGTTGGTAGGAGTGTAAATTGGTGCAACCACTATGAAAATCAGTATAGAGGTTTCTCAAAAACTAAAAACAGATCTACACTATAACCTTGCCATACCACTCTTGGACATATATGCAAAGGAGTGTAAATCAATATATAAGAGAGATGACTGCATACCTGTGTTTTTGTAGCTCTGTTCACAATAGCTAAATCATAGAATCTATTAAGTTGCCCAACCAGCTATGAATGGATGAAGAAAATATAGTATATATAATATAGAATATTATTCAGCCATAAGGAAAAATGAAATAATGTCATTTCAGCAAAATGGATGTATCTTGAGATCATGGTGAATGAATAAGCCAAGTTTAGGAAGCCAAATATCACATACTCTTGCTTATTTGTGGAACTTGCATTTAAATGATGATGATGGTGGTTATGAGTGTGATTATGATGCTAAAAATGGTGCATAAATGTAAAAGGGAATGGTCTGGGGGAGGATCAATGGGAGGTGGGAGAGGGAAAAGAGTCAATGCTGAGTGAAGAGGATTGAAATACACTATATTTGTATCTTCAAAGGCAGCATAATGAAAGTCACCAAACAGTTTGAAAAAGTGGGGAAGTGAAAAGGGGGAAATGGGAATATAATGGAAAGGGTGAACTTGTTCAAAGTATGCTGTATACATGTACAGCATACATATATTCAAAATATAATGAAACCTATTTTTTAAAAAATTTAAAAAAAGCTGGTGGAGTGACTCAAGTGGTAGTATGCCTCCCAGCATGCAGGAAGCCCAGAGATCAAACTCCAGTAACTGCATTATTTTTAAAAAGCATAAAAGCTTCTTAGAAGAGCAAAAAATGAGTATACTAACAGTTTCTTTCTTTTGTGTCCTTTTTCATTGTTTTTCTGTATTTTGGCTTGGGGTAGTTTTGTCCCCTCTGTGTTGTCTTGTTTCCTTCTTATAGTTCTGCTTTTCCTCCCTTTTTTTTTTGTACTCATTATATGTGAGCCACAGCACCTCTTTCAATATTCATATTTAAACATATCCTCTCCATCTGTCTTCTACAACATTCCCCTGATTCTATTTTTTCTCTTATTTTTAATCTTTATTCTCCCCATCCACAATCTTTCTTGGTTGCATTTACTTTTAATAGATAGTTGGATTGTCAGATCATGTTCTTGTTTTGTTTGTTTGTCCTTCTTAATATCTCTTTCTTCTTTCTTTATCAATACACCATTAGTTAGATCTTTTCTACCTATCTTATTATGTTATCTCATTACTACTCTATTAACCTTCACCACTTTCCCTTCCAAACTTATAACACCATACACCTTGCACTGCTCATTAGCATTACCCCTTCTACCTTTTTCCCATTATTACCCTTATTAACTAATATCTTCCTAGTTTAGAAAGTATTACCTTCACTCCTTTATTCCTCTAAAGATTCTGGAGCAGTCATGGTGTTTTCTCTTTATTACCAATTCATTGGTGTTCATCAACTGTGATTGATTTTGCAGTTAAGCTTCCTCTCCCTGAGTAGAGTAGGGTATGAGGCCCAGTATTATGAGAATTGTGGTTAATGTTTGAATACTAAGCCACCAACCCCCACTCTTGTGATGAGAAAATATACCATAACCAAGCTTAAACACTATGAAAACTCCAACTGAAAGGACAGAGTAGATTAAAATCTATAACAAAAAATTTAGCCTCAGATATTTAAATGCCAACATAGAAACACAAGTAAAGTGAAAAAATAAGGCAGCATGTCTCCTCCAAAAAGCAGTAATTCCACAATAAATGATATGAAAGATAGTGAGCAGATGAAATTTCAAACAACGAACTCAAAGAACACTAATAAGAATGATCACTGAAATTGAAGAGAATGAGTGTAAGCACTTGAATGAATTCAAATGAATTCAAAGATGATAGATACAAATGAACATCAAAATGAACTCAAATGGAATTCCAATAGACAGCTGAATGAAATAAGGAAGACAATGTAGGCTATGAAAGAGGAATTCAATAAAGACAGAAATCCTGAAAAAAATGAAATCCAGATCACAAAATGCTTCATCACCCAAATAAAGGCAGTTGAAAGCCTTGATAGAATCATGTAATGAGTTGGAAATAGAGTTAGGGATAGAAGACAAAATAGAGGAATTAGATAACTCAGACAAGGAAAAAATATTAAGAAAATATAAAGGGAACATGCAAGACTGCTGTGACACTATTAAAACACAAAATCTAGGAATCATGTGTATAAAGGAAGAAGAGCTAAAAGCATACATATCCTATTCAATAAGATAATAAAAAAAAGCTTCCTTCCCAATGTTGAGAAGGAGAGGGTCATCTAAGTGCAGGTTTTCAGAACACCAAAAAGGCAAGATAAGAAAGAACTATCAACAGACATATTATGATTAAAATACAAAATGTATAGATCAGAGAAAGAATATTGAAAACTTTAAGACAGAGTGACAAGCCACATATAAAGGTACATCCATCAGAATAACAGCAGATTTCTCAATAGAAACTCTAAAAACAACAAGAACATCCCTTCCTTCCCCTAAACAAAAACAAATATTAACCTATATTGTTGTACCCAGCAAAGCTAACTTTCATGATTGAAGGACAAATAGAAACCTTTCATCATTAACAAAAACTATAGGAATACATGACAACTAAACCAGCACTATAGAACATACTTCCAAGAATACCATACATGAAAAGCAACCAAGAAAATACACAATTAGTCTCACTAGATCAATATAATAGCAAATAAGTATTAGAAAAACAAGCATCATAAAACAACAAAATGACAGGAATTACTACATATCTTTCAATGAATAACATTATTCAATAATAATAGTCTTAATTATCCAATCAAAGGACATAGAATGATGATTTGTATTACAAATCAAGCTCTAATAATTTGTTGCTTCAAAAATATATCACAATAACAAATATAATCACTAGCTTATAGTGAAAGGTTAGAAAAATATTTTCCAAGCAAATGGACCACAAAAGCATTCCATAGTAGCAATACTCATATCTGATAAAACAGACTTCAAAATTAGTTAGATGAGACAAGAAAAAATCAGTTCATATGAATAAAGGGAAAAATATCCATTAAGAGGAAATAGCAATTGTTAATATATATGCACCAAACTATTAAAGTACTACAAAGCACTCAACTTTATAACACAAGCATTACTGAGTGTACAGGCTACAGTTGACTCTCAACACAAAAATTGGGAGACTTCAATTTACCATAATCACAAATAGATAGGTCATCCTCACAAAAGTCAACAAAGAAAACTTCATATTTAAATGACACTCTAGATGTCTAGATGAACAGACATCTACAGAATATTTCATTCAACACCTGCAAACAGTCTTCTCAGCAGCCAATTGGACTTTCTACAAAACAGATCATATTTTAGAACACAAAGCAAATCTTAACAAATACAATAAAATTGGAATAACTTCCTATATCCCATCAGAACACAGTGGGATAAAACTGGAAATCAATAGCAAGGAAAATACATAAAACATTCAAACACAAAAAGACTGAAATAATATACTGTATAACAACCAGTGGGCCATAGAAGAAATAGCGGGGAAATTAATTATTATTAAATTATTTATTTGAGATTTCTTTTTTTGATGTAGGCACTAATAGCTATAAACTTTTCCCTTAGTATACCTTCTGTATCCCAAAGTTTCTAGTAAGCTATGATTTCTTTTTCTTTAGATTCTTAAACTTTGTATGATGCTAGGAAAGTTGACTAATTACATGCAGAAGACTAATAATTAGACTAATAATTGATGATTGCAAAATCATCAATTCAAACTGAATCAAGACCTTAATGTAAGATCTGATACTTGGAAGCTACTACATGAAAACACAGCGAAAAAGGGGAAGATATGGACATAAACAATTATTTTCTGAATAGGACTTCTATTGCTTAGGACATACAAGTGAAAATTAATGCATGGGATTGCATCAAATGAAATAAGGAAATAATTGCAAGCATCAAGAGACATCACACAGAATGGGAGAAAAATCTTTGCCAGCTACTCAAGAGATAAATAATTGATATTCAGAATATATAAAACACATAAAAAGTTAAACAGCAAAGAAGAACAAATAATCTAATTAATAAACAGGGCATGAATTAAACAGGCGGTACTCAGAAGAGGAAATTGTAATTGCTAATAAATACATGAAATAATACTGAGCATACTTAGTCATAAAGGAAAGGCAAACCAAAATTACACTGAGATTCCATCTCACTCGCCATCAAAATAGCCATCATCAAGAAAACAAACAACAAATGCTGGTGAGGATGCAGGGAAATAGGAACTTACACACTTTTGGTGGCAATGTAAACTAGCGCAACCACTACGGAAATCCATGTGGAACTTCATCAAGAAATTAAAAATAGGCTTACCTTATGACCCTTGGACATATGTCTGATGGTATGTAAATCAACATGCAAGAGTGATACCTGTACATTCATGTTTATCGCAGCACTATTCACAAAAGACAAGGTTTGGGAGCAGCCAAGATTCCAACTATTGATGAATGTACTATTCAGCCATAAAGAAGAATGGAATTATGTTGTTTTTCAGGAAAATGGATGGGACTGGAGATCATCATTTTGAAGAAGAGAAGCTAAGGTCAAAATGCCAAGTGTTGCATATTTTCTCTCACATGTGGAATCTAGACCTAAAAGGATGATGATGATGACAATGACGACGATGGGCCATGAGTGTAAAGGGAGGACTGTCTGGAGGGATCAGTAGGAGGGGGCAGAGTACACTGTGAGGTGAGCAGAATCAAAGTATGTTACACACACACATGAAGATAGCATAATGAAATCTACCAAATACTTTTTGAAAAAGGGGGGAGTACAGAAGTGAGTAAAGAGTATATTAGAGGGGGTGAAGTTGTTCAAAGTGCACTGTATGCATCCATGAAAATACTGAAATGAAACCCTCTTGTATAATTTATATGTACTAAATATTTTTAAAAGAATGTTTTTCTTAGGTCATACTATTTTTAAATCTATTTTCATTTTTCAAATTTTTAATTGCCATGTATTAATTATACATATTTATATGCTGTAATGTGATTTTTCAATACATGGGTATTTAGCAAAGTCATCACCTGAGACATTTATCATATCTTTGTGGTGAAAAATCCTCACTTTTAGCTTGTTTGAAGTATTTGATATAACACTGTTAACCTTAGTCACCTTACTGTGCAATAAAACAGCAGAAATTACTTCTCCCATCTAATTGTAATGCACGGGCCAATCCCCTCTGTATTCCCTTGTCCTCTTTCTTCCACACCTTCTGGTAAACAATATTCTATTCATTACTTCCATGATGTCAATTTCACTAGATTCTACATGTAAGTGAGATCATTTATAATTTGCCTTTCTGTGCTTGCATTACATTACCCAATTTCTATAGTATCTTTCAGATTCATCTATGTTTCCATAAATGACATCATTCATTCTTTTCTTTTTTACGACTGAACTGTTTTACCTTGTGTATATATCCCACATGTATCTACACATTATCTATTCATCTATTGGTAGAAACTTAAGTTGGTTTCATACCTTGGCTACAGTAAATAGTGCTATAATAAACATAGAAATATATATATTTATTATACACACACATATGCATATATAATATGCTGATTTCATTTTCCCTCAATATATTTGCAATACTGTATCTTTGTTCATTTATCACTGTTATAATAAAATACCTGAGGCTGTGCACTTTATAAGAAGAAATTTAGTCTACAATTCTGGTGGCTAGAAAGTCTAAGGAGAATGGTACCAATGTCTGGAGAGAGCCCATTGGCTGCTCCCAACATGGCAGAAGACATCATGCAGCAGGAGGTAGAAAAGAGACTTATGCATATGGAAAAGATCATATTGCAGGAGAATCCTTTGGGAAATCATGCTAATGATATAATACTTGATTCAACCCTTGATATATGCTTGTCCAGGGGGGAAACTTGACTTTTGGAGTTATATTTTGCCTACCACATAGCAGGATAAAAATCCTTCATTGTCAAAAATTGTGGGAATATAACAATGCTGTAATTGCCACCATTGGAAGCAAACAGTTATTCCCAGCTTTTCTACAGACCAGGAACTTCACTTAACAAATCTCATCTTCTGCTAACTCTTTCAATGTGTTACTAAATCAGCCAAGAAATTAAAGTAAAAAAAAATCTTTCAGTAACAAATAAAATGAAACAGAGATGTAATTTTTTGAAATAAAGAATTCAAGATGGAAAGATTGAGCCTGAGTCAATTCATAGAGGAATAATGAAGGAACTGAGGAACTGCCATAGAAGAAAGCAAAAACCTTTCTTTTCTTTAATGACAAAAGAACCCAGGGCTAACTGTGTAGAATGAGACATTCAAGAGATGCAAGTGTTATAAAACATTACAAAGTAAGAATAATAATATAACCCCTGGAATTTGGGAGGGGCTTGGGAAAAAGAACAAAGAAGCAAATTTCCTTATCTTTTATAGTAGAACTAATGCTACTATTCCAAATTTAAATGTGATATTAACAAATGAGTAATGACTTTGGCTTCTTCATTTTTTACCATAATATTATTTTTTGAACTGAAAAGGAAGCTTTCATGAAATACTATCTTTTTAGTGAAACAATACTTATTGAAGTTTGGCAGGCCCTTTGGTTTTCTCATTAGCATACTTTTTTTCTATGAAAGTCAAGTAAAAAAGAAATGCTCCCTTTGTCTTTACATTTGCATTTTGGAAAAAAACCTTCAGAAATGATATGAGACCATATTAATAATGGTTTTAGGGGATATAAGGGTAGTGAGCGCTTGAAAAGGGTGAAGATAGACAAAGGAGAGGTTAATTTTTCATTCTCTAATATTCTATTCTGTTTTAATGTTCTAGTGCTATAGAGTCTGCATAAATATGTGTCAACTGGGGTAATCTGAGCAAAGTGTTCATAGTCCACTTTACTATTATCTTGTATAACTTGTAGTAGTGCATTAAAGTAGATGTCATGTTTGGGTAAGTTTCAACATAAGCATATGTAATATATAATCAGAACTGAAATTAAAACTAAAACTAAATAATGCAATAAATATCCAAATGTTTACAATAAATGTAGACATAGTAACATAGAACTTATTTGTCAGAGGGAACAAGTGAGAATTAGCATTATTTAACATACTGTGTTTTACGTATAATAAGTGCATATTATATTTTACATTTATTTATATACAACTACTTATATATAAATATTTATTAACATATAAACACTAAATATATACATTATGTATGAATGTATCATGATATCTTAGGTATGTCTTGAATTTTAGATAATTTTTAAGTTGATATACAAATGGATAAAATTACCTAAGGGCATAAATAAGTAATGTAAAATTAACATGCAAGCACAGTTACATAATTAAAATATGTTAACATTCAAAATAGGGCAAGAGCAAATAAGGAAAAGACTGGGAGATTCAAAAGAATGAAGAGTTTTAAAAAAACCAAAATAAAAGGAGAAATATTTACACAAAGAAAATATTAAAATATTAAATATTTGCATAAAGAGAAAATTAAGTTTTCAAATTGAAATGGGATTTGAAAAATACTACTAACAGATGTAAAGACTAGATCACAATAGTGAATACTGGGGAAAAAAATGCTAAAAAGTACCAAAACTATGAAATGGCATGAAAAAAGAAAGATTAGATAAAATTTAAAAAGAAAAATGTCTGGTATTACACTGATGTTGATAAACTGAGCTTTTAGAAGGAGTAGGATCCCAAAATGCCTACAGTGTGTAGGTTTGGAAAATAGACATGCTGTTTGCTTCTTGTACTGATAACAAATGAGGGCATCCTGATACATAGTTTTTTATACCCCAGTTCCTCTAACAACAAACAAACATAAAATGCATATAAGGAAGAGGAATTTAAAATAAAACCGAAACAACACAAAGCATTGAGTAAATGTTCCTAAGCTCCTGTTGAAGCCCTGATTCAGGTTCCAATCAATACTCTCACTAGAAAGGAAAAAAGGAAACATGTAAAAGAAAAATCAAACAATATTTTAAAAACTGATAGGATTGTGAAGTATTGTAAAAACGTAAATATTTTAAATAACAAGTAAAATGAGGCAATGAAAAAAACATTGAAAAATAAGCTGAATTTATAAAAATCATATAGTGGTGAATAATAAGTCCTTAGACAACAGGTGGCCATAAGCAAAACATTAAAAGAGGCAGTGGGTAAAGTCCAAATTTTAACAGTTTACTAGTATGAAAAAAACAAGACAATCTGTTACTTCAATTTCCTTTTATTTCTATAAGGGTTAGTGGAGGCTGTGGGTACAAGTACAGGCGATAATGGACTGAAAGAACTGGGACACAGCTTAGTGTCTTGACATAAGAAAGGGTGAGGAAGAGCAATGATGATCACAGCAGGAAGACTTCAAGTTGCATGAGAATTACAGTTTGCAAGGATGGGAATTTCAGTAGGTGGAGTCCCAAACACCAGATACATCTGTTGGCAGGGAGATGTTATTAAATTGCTTGCTTTTTTATTTGAAAACACACACACATACCCCACATCACACTTGTTAGTTACCAATGATTTGGAGACTCACTGAAAGTGTGATTTATCTGTTGATTCATTTCATTCTCATTTTAACCCTAAAATGGTAGACATTATTACTCTTTCCATTTCACAGATGAAGGAGTTGAGTCACAGGAGGATAAATGACTGTCCAGGAGTACAGAAAAAAAGGGCAGAGCTGTGCAAACCCTACTCCTCTCTGTCAGTGGTGATAATGTGGAGGTTCAAAATCAGACACTTTCCATAAAAACAAATCACACGGAGTTTCTAAGTAAGAATGTGAAGATTTCTCTACTAGGTTGTCTCCACTGAAACTCAAACTAATAGGAAGCCTATTCCTGTTTCGAATCAATGAGTCAGGAATGTATGCAATGTCTCTTTAAAAATATTTATTCTAAGACATTGGTCAAAACACTCAGAGGATTCAAGTTTCATGGTTTCTCCCTCCAACTTCCCCAGCTGCTCCACAACCCAGATTTTTTCTTCATCATGGAAAGTGAAGCATGCCACCTCTCCAGGGCATTGTGACATGTTTTGGCACAGCAGAGAGCAATTCTTGACAGTGGGGGGTGGGGTATTATGCTTGAAACCATAAGTGAAGAGGTCAGCTGCCATCTGCACTTGACATCTTCCAAAACCTAAGAGAGAGTTAGCAAATTATTCAGAGTTGAAAACATGTGATACGGTAGCTCGTTTCATTTCAAATCATCACCCCCTACGGTTGGAAGCCATTTGTTCATTGCTTATCCAACTCATTTGACTAGGAGATGGATATGTCCCTCTATAGGGAAGTGGATTTGCTTTTCACTCTGCTGCTGCTTTGACCTACTGGCTGGGTGTTAAGTGACTGCTGTCTCTACAGACTTCCAGGTCCTGCTCATTTTTTCCATGCTATGTTTAATGAGGTATGTCAGAACAAAGGAAAGAGAAGCAAAGTGCATGGAAAAATACAGTAGAATATGCAGCATCGGGAGATCTTTCAAAATTCTGCCTCATCACAGTTGTCAGTGTTCCATACCCACTACTTCCCATAAGACAAAGTTCAGATTCCTTCTTGGCCTTCTATCTCCATGCAAGGTCATCTATGATCAGCTGCCATCTTTTCTCTTGTATATCTTGATTATCACATTTTTCTCTACAAGTATTTCACCACCCAGATGGGCATCTTTTATTCTATGGATTTCCCCACCATATCTACCTCTCTGCATTCACCCCTGGCCCTGACTTAAGTTCCTGTGATACTTCTTTTATCCAGTTTTTGTTTGTGGTGTTGTAGATTCAGTATCTCATTCCCAATTGAGGATCTAACACCCAGCAGAAAAGCAACTTGTTCAAGACAAGAGAGTCCTGTTCTGGGCCTACATATACACTATTGTTTGGATATGTTTTCCAAAGGTCCAGGTGCTAAAGGCTTGGTCCCCAGCCTGTAGTACTATTGGGAAGTGATGGCATCACTAAGAGGTGCAGCCTAGAGGGAAGAAGTTCGATCACTGTGGGGAGAAGCATAGCCTAGAAGGGGATATTGGAAACCTATCCCTTTTTTTCTCTTTTTGCTTCCTAGTTTAGCCTCCATGAGATGAACAGGCCTTTTCAACCATGAGCTCCTGCCATGATACACTGTGCTTCCCAAGACTAAAGCAAGAGGGCCAAGTGATCAAAGGGACTGAAGCCTCTGAAACCATGGGCCAAAATAAGTCTTTCCTCTTCATAAATTGATTACCTCAGGTATTATATAGCAATGACAGAAAGCTGGCTAACAGGTTGTACTGTTTCGGAGCCAGCCATGCTATAGAAATGCAATTAGCATTTTCTTTACCAAGGACATTGGTGGAGAAATGAGTACTTATAAGTTGCTCATTTGGAGATAGGTGCTCCAACTCCTCCCACTCCCCAACTCTATCATGGCAAGCAGAACCTGTCAGCCAGGAAGACAAACAGCTTCCTGTGTGACCCCCATCCTGGGCCCTAGTGGCATATTAAACCCAAAACCCTGTGCAGTAATCTTGCTTCTGTTTTAGAATGCTTTCGCCTTTTAAAGGAGCATTACAGAATTTTTAGAAATGGCACGACAACATGCTCAGAACATCTTGTCTTCATTTCTTTTAACAATCATGATATTCTGTAAGAGGAATTGCTGACCTTATCTTTGGCAGACCAATGGGACACACATCCCCTTAACTATTTGAACTTTTTGCCTGGTTTCCACTGGCAGTGAGCACTCCATTTCGTTTTTAACCATCATCATTACTTGGAATAGTCATATTTTTTAAAAATTTGGCAACTTGCTGGTATGGAATAATATATATAGCTCTAATTTTTAATTTCTCAAATTACCACTGCAATTGAGCATGTTTTGTATCTTTTTTTGGCTATTTTGATTTCCTTCATTTTCTATGAATTCCTAAGAATAGTATTTATTTATTTGTCCCTCTCTTTTTTCATTTGCATAGGAGCTTAACTGCCAACTCCTCCTTCTGAGGCAAGCCTTGAAAGCCTCATCCGGTTCTTCCTAAGACTCGAACACATTGATACCTTTCTCTTTGTGTCTTAACATCACTTCTTGGTTCTTTCACATTTCTCATCGAAGGTCAAGAAAGAACCTATCAATTCTACTTGGGTGCAGTTCATACAATAGTCAAGTCATAGAGAGGAAGTAGAATGTTGGTTGCTAGGGCCTGAAGTAGAGGAAGGGGAAATTAGTATGTAATGGGTATAGAGTTTAAGTATTACATGATGAAAAGAATTATAGAGATATATGCTGGTGATGCTTGCATGACATTATGATTGCATTTAATACCATTGTATCGCATATTTAAAATTGTTAAAATGGTAAATTTTATGTATGTACATTTCACCATAACATAAAAGTTTTGGGGGAAAGTCTTAGTAGACAGACAGTAAAGACCATCAAAAACAATATACTGAAAAACTCCCACAGTCAAGAGGAATCTAAGGAGACATGAACTCAACATTAATGTTTTCCTGGAGGAGAAACTTGAACAGAAAAAAGATACTAGGTTAAAAAAAAAAACAGGAAAACTTGAATGAAGTTTGTATTTTATTTTTATTTTTAAATAGAATAAACTTATTAATATCCAGAAATTTGCCTCATTTTTATCTCACCAGCAGGGCAGTAGGACTCTTGTCCAAGGAGCTGAAGTTTCTCATTTAATCATTTACAAAAGAATTGGAAGGGTGAGAAGGGCTAGAGAACAGGGATCCCTGGTGTGCCCAGAACTGAATAGTATTGCCATTTTATTAGAATTGAGAAGGGAAATAGATCCAAGGAACATGAAATGATTTATCAGGAAATGACCTTATATTCCAACCAACAATTCTTTCTCGCCACAATCTAAATAGAGTTTTCCAAAGCAAATGATTTAATAAAATATACAATAGAAAACAGAAATAATTAGCAACTGAGAAGATAGAGGACTGGAATGTTTTAGTCAGTGCGGGAAGATATTTTGTTGCTTGGTTTCTTGTCCCTGTGATGTCGCAAATCTGTACAATAAATGCATAGGTCATCAGTAAAGAATACACAGTTCTCCTTTTTTCTCCCTCTTTTTTTCCTCTGTGTTATCTTTGGATTGATATTTGGGAGTACTTAGTCAGAAAATCTAAGTCAATAAACATATGCATAAACTGGAGGATGAGTGTTGAAAGGAAGAAGATAAAGAGAGATAAACAAACAGCTGGTGAGTTCAGGGAAGGTGTTAGGAGCATGACAGGGATGGTGCTCTGGAGCAGCTGTGGGCTCTGGATTTCTGTGATGAAGCTCCCAAAGATTCACCAAAAAACACAGTGATGGAGAACTTAGAGGATTCTCTAGAATAGCTTTTGCAATTACTTTGCCTATCTATGACTTCAGAAAAGGACAGCTCTTACAAGAGTCTAACTTTTGTTACGGTTACATACTTATCCTAAAGTTATATCACTGAGAACTTCTTGAAGAGTCTAACTTTCATTTAAATTGAGTCTAGTGGTGGAGGCATGATTGTAGGTCCATTGATGTTAAATTTGGGACATAAGTGTGATATAATGGATTAAGCACTGAAATTGAAATTTGATTTATTTTTAAAAACAAATAATCTCTTTTGATGTCTGTTTTTGGCTATTAGCTTATGAGATGACTTTAAGCTCTTTGTCTGCATAACATGCCATTAATTAATGACTACTTCTCTGCCAACCTATAGGGTTGCTGTGAAGATGAGCCAATGAAAATATTCATACGAACTTGCAAACTATACTGTGGTATCTCAATGTAGTGCTAATTACTTCCTCCATAATTAGCCATATAGGAGGGGTGATGGTGCCTGGCAATTTGTGGGGGCTGCTGCATCAGTGGGGAAATGTATATACTTGTAAACCACAACTACTCTATCTTCCAGCAGACTGCACAAAAAATGTAAACTATAGGAAAAATAGAAACAGAAAATCACCTATATATATTACTATTTTGTGCCCTGGGTCTGGAAGTTTATTACAGGAGAGGATTTTTTCCACATTTATGAAGAGTTGGTAAAAGCTTCACCCTCCCATTTAGACAGTTTTGTGTTCACAGAACTGCTGTAAATTACTAAGGGTGACAAAGGGACCAGAGTGAAGCATGGACTCAAGCAGCTGCCCCCCCACTGTGAGAATCTTCTCCTGGGCAGCAAATGCATTCCAGAAGATGAGGGGCACACAAGCTGAGGAAGACAAATCATTCTGTCAGGGAGGAATATAACAAGAGTGAGATTGCTTTATTTAGAAAGAAAAGCTGCCTTGTTGGAGGTATCTCATGTTCTTGGGACAGAGATGAAATAAGCACACAGGCTCTATTGCCATTAGTACTCCTGGAATGAGAAATGCAATATTTCTTTTGAGTGATAATTTGGACCAGCAGGTGTGTTTGCATACAGATAAACAGAAAGCCTGGAGAGAGGCATAGGAAGTAGGGAAAGAATTTCAAATGGAGCTAATGAACAACAAAAAAGTGTCCTGGCTGCCTTAGCCCCTGAAACTACAGACAATAGGATGCCATGAAAACCACCCAACAGTGAGAAGCTGACATGTTCACAATGTTCTGGTGAGTACTGAATTACCTTCAGATTCTTGGGTGCTAACACTTGGGTATAAGAACCCTTTGATAAGTTGATAAAATCTATGGAGATTTTTCCATACAAAAAGAAGATATTTACACAGAATACTTTGCATAGAAATTCATAGCATTTGAGGATTACTGAGATCTATTTGCAGGCTCTTTTCAGTACTCCATTGCTGACATTTTTCCTCTTCTATATGGTATGACATGGCATGCCATGATATAATAGATATGTAAGCTATAAGATATATATGTATATATCTTACAGCTTCTGGAAACAGCTACTTGTTTGAAAATTTAACTCTAAAGTCCATAGGAAAGAGTATAGGAAAATGAGGCCTTTGAGAAAAATCTTTGCTCCATAATAATTATCTTTTCTATAACTTGATTCTTAATTCTTGCTCCCAATTACGGGAACATATACTTTACAGGGCACAGGAACATTTACCACTCTGAGATATCCAAATATCAGGCATCAGTGTAGTATGGGACATGTTATCAACACATCTGTTCAGACTTCTATAAGGAAAATGCCTTAAAGTATAAACATTTATTTCTCACTGGGCCAGTGACAAGCACTGCAATAATCTCTGTGGGTTCTCCAGATCTTCTGTAGCTATGCTATTTACCTATGATGATGATAAGGTGATCTGGAGAGCTATTTCATCAGGCCACCATGCTGAACTACCTCAAAAGCTACCCTTCACATTAAAGCCTATCTGAATGTTGTCACTGAAATTGTGCCACTCACAGTGTACAGGGATATGTATGGAAGCCCTGTATTTGGAGTCAAGGCTTGTCTTTTTGTTTGTTTCTTTGTTTATTCATCTTTGTTTTTAAGAGGTGGGCTGTAGACTGAACTGATACATTAAAATCCTTATCCGCAATGGGATGGTACTGGGCGGTGAGAACTCTTCGGGTAATTAGGTTATGAAGGTAGTCCCCATAATAAAAATAGTGCCCTTATAAACCAGAGAGCAGAGTGCTTTCTTGCCTTTCCACTATGTGAGGACACAGTGAGAAGATAGCTGTCAATGAACTAGAAAGCAGATGCTCACCAGACATGCAGTCTTCTGGGGCCTTGACATTGAACTTCCCAGCTCCGGGCTTGAGTGAGTCAGTAAGTCATTACATATAGATATTCAAACTGGAGGATGACTTTTGTCACTCTTAGCCAAAACAAGAACTTCAAATAGATCTTTAAAATACACAACCAAGAAAGTTACTTTGTGCTGGAGTCAGAGAAATGACCAGGGTGAAATTACACTTAGCTTTGGCATTTCTATAGCTATGTAGATGGGTTAGGGAAGAAGCAAAGCATACAAAGAATTTGGCATTAAGTTATGGAAACAGCCAAGATGCCCCAGCACTGACGAATGGATTAAGAAAATGTGGTATCTATACACAATGGAATTTTATGCAGCCATGAAGAAGAACGAAATGTTATCATTCGCTGGTAAATGGATGGAATTGGAGAACATCATTCTAAGTGAGGTTAGCCTGGCTCAAAAAACCAAAAATCGTATGTTCTCCCTCATATGTGGACATTAGATCAAGGGCAAACACAACAAGGGGATTGGACTATGAGCACATGATAAAAGCGAGAGCACACTAGGGAGGGGTGAGGATAGGTAAGACACCTACAAAACTAGCTAGCATTTGTTGCCCTTAACGCAGAGAAACTAAAGCAGATACCTTAAAGCAACTGAGGCCAATGGGAAAAGGGGAACAGGTACTAGAGAAAAGGTTAGATCAAAAAGAATTAACCTAGAAGGTAACACCCATGCACAGGAAATCAATGTGAGTCAATGCCCTGTATAGCTATCCTTATCTCAACCAGCAAAAACCCTTGTTCCTTCCTATTATTGCTTATACTCTCTCTACAACAAAATTAGAAATAAGGGCAAAATAGTTTCTGCTGGGTATTGTGGGGGGAGAGGGAGGGGACGGAGTGGGTGGTAAGGGAGGGGGTGGGGGCAGGAGGGAGAAATGAACCAAGCCTTGTATGCACATATGAATAATAAAAGAAAAATGAAAAAAAAAAAAAACAAAGAATTTGGCATTAATACAACCTAATATAACTAATACTTGCTCCTTTCCGTTCTCCTAGAGTTCCTGCCAGAATGTGGTTAGGATACACATGTACCCTGTACTCAGGGCTTCAGAGTGAGGTAATAGGTCCCATTTCTAGTGTTCTGTATAATTTCAATCAAAACCTGCCAGAAACTATTTCATTAAGTATTCTTGTATTTCCAAGAAGGTTTTACTTCTGAGTATAGAAGAACTAATCATGGAACCAACCAGAAACTATAAAGTGAACAACACTGACTTTCCAGTTCTTTTTAGCAATTTATGGCTCTGGTGTGAAAGCCCATTTCTCCAGAGAGGGCACTGCAGATTTCTAGAGTTTCTGAGATTCCATCAGCTGTTTTCTGATGCCTCCAGAGGTAATTTTGACACTTGTAGAATAGCACTTTGGGTTCAAAGTCCTCTTGGGGACAAGAGAAGACAAGTGAACACTTATTGACCACCTGCTGTGTAAAGTTTGCACTGCCTAACCTTGCCTCCCTGAGGTTGTTTAGAGCTCACTTATCTGAAGGGTAATTCTCCATCATTTCATCTTAAATAAATGCTCTAAATTTCACCATCTTCTCTCTGTTTAGGAAATCTTTTTGGAATTCAAATTTACATGTCAGTTTAATTGTGAAGAATAATTAAGAGTGGACAATGCATTTTGAAGATAGGTGGGCAGTGTAGGTGTTTGTGATGGTAACATGGTTGTATAAAGTGTTAGATTTATGTCTAAGGTCTGAGGTTGTAGAGCCTCAAGGTATCTATAGCTCTTTGGTAGTCTGCAGAATGGATTTTATGTCCATTATTGTTACTACCCAGAGAATATTAGCAGAAAATGAGGAGTTATCCTAGCAACAGCTAGGTGACTAAATGCAAGACTTCCTCTGTGAATGTCCAAAGGCATGGAATTTGGGTTGCTCTTTTCAGCTACAATGGGCCTTTTCAGCTACCAATGGCCCCTTTCACACGTCCATTTACTTGGATTTTGAGAAAAATTTTAAGGAACACTCTTAAGTTCAACATTTGAAGACAACATGCTAAGCATTCTACCCTCTAGTGGCTTACAGTCTACAAGCATGGGCATGAACAGCTACCAAACAAGGTGACAAAAATACAGTGAAAGAGCAAGATTGAAGCACTGCTCAGACGTAGCCATGTTAACCACTTTGGGTTAACAAGGTCATGTCTGAGCTGCCCTGGGAGCAAGGGGGTCTTCTTTGTATAAAAAATGGTTTGAGGGATCTCTACAGGCAAGAGAGTGAGAGGCAGAAGGGCAGCCAGTAGCTTGATACTGGGAGAAGTCAGTGTCTGTGTATAGGAGAGCAGTAGGTGATGCCTTGGAAAGCCTCTTGTGCTTCATTCTTTAGTGTTTGCTGTGTTGCCCTTATTCCTTAAATCAAAACACATGAAGGGAAGGGAGAAAAATGTGAGAGAAAGAAAAGGAGCACATTCTCAGAGCCTATGGTAACTGAAGAGCCTCGTAAGAGTGAGGAACTTGCCTTATGGAGAGAAGGTAACTCAGAGTTTCAGTTTCTGAATAGTAGCATTAACTGGACCAAGATATCTGCTGTGGTTGACAAAAGAAAAAAACTTTGAAGTAGAAGACGTATATAGTACCTGGACTAGTATGAGGTGGGGAAATAGTTTTTCTTTCAAGGCTAAAAAGAGAAGATGGTATTTTATCCTTCTGGACTTTTTATATTGATGCCTGTCCTAAGGCATTATTCCAACAAAGCCTGCCCAAGCTTCTTCACTTTTAACTAATGTGATCATATTTATCTAAAATTGGGAAGGTATGAATACGGACTCCACCAGGCTACTGTAGGCAATAAGTAAATTACATACATCAAAGTGCCCATCGCAGCACCTGGCACACAATGTAGAATCAGAAAATGTGCTACTTCCCCCCTCTTCCCTCCGTCTTTTTTATTTCTACTTTTTTTTCCCTTGATTGTTTTGATGGCTAAGGGAGATACCAATCTAGCTTGAGGGCTTTTCACAAGTTGAGTTGTTGAATTTATATCTACCGAAATCCATGCACTGAAATAACAGTAGCAGGCTCTTTCAAATTTTTCAAATCATTTTCACTCTTGTGATTGCTGACAGCAAACTCGTGGAACTGAAATGTTTCCTGACCACATCTCCCCTCTTTGCCACACATGGAGGACCTTGTTTGCTGTGCAAACTTATTTCTGACTCTATTACTGATTGGGCTGATGCCAGTGTTAGAAAAACAAGCACAGACTATTTCTTTTGGAAATAAAAGGAGGGGTGTGGTAGTGAAGCCTCTAGAGAGTCAGAGTGGGAACTCAGTATGTAGTCACAGAGTCTTGACTTGAACTCTTATTTTTCTTTGGACCTCTCAGTAGTCACATGGAATAGGACTAAAAATAAACAATAGATAGAACCAAATGCTATATAGAGGACTGGAATTGCTGACCACAGAGTTTGCACTTTCAAGGAGGCACTTAATTAAACCAGAGGTACCAGAGGTACCGGCACCTCAGAAAAGCTAGGTGTTTCAAATGAATGCACTCTTAACAATTTGGCATTGTCTCAAGAAAGCCACTGCCAGATTGTTGTTTCTAAAACATAGGTCTAGTTCTGCCATGCCTGTGTGCACAAACCTTCTTTAACTGTCCATTGCCCTTAATATGAAGTTTTAAACCTATTTGCATAGATAAGTAAAACTCATGCATTTAGAGTTATTTCTGAGCATTTAATACATATGAGTGATGTACCAAAGTTGACTTCCCTTAAATTTCTGAATGTCTCCAAGATCTCTATGTAAACCTGAAGTTAAGAGAGGAATGACTTGTAACTCTAGGGATTGTCTGTAGGGGAGCATTACCCATGTCATCATAGGGGTTATCCTTATATTAAGCTTAAGAGGGAGATCTGTGGGGGTTTCCAGTGCTCTGCACAGTTGTGTGAGATTCTTAGAACTCCAGAGAACTGGGACTCAAGCTTGTGTATTCCATCACTCAGGGCCTGCCTAAAACAAGACTGTCCAGCTTATATGTCCAGCTCTGTGTTCCAAACTACTTGCCTGTTGATTCCAAAAACATATTTGTACCTTCTCTTCTTCTCTTTTTTATACTTCCTCCACTGACTGGTAATGAATTGTGAGTAGAGAAGTTCTTTGGACTCTGATTTTTCAAAGATACTACCTAAAAATAAAGATCCATTTTACAGACAGAATGCTGGGCCATGGGTGCATTAAAGCCTCAACTCAAAACACATTCCATGATAGATATCACAGAGAAATGGAGGAAACACAAGAGGGGCAGTTTATCAAGTCAAGAATTGGTGGAAGACAAAAGACTCTGTTGTGTCTGTCCGTGAGCCATCTGGTAGGAAGAACTGTTCTGCAATAGCAGTTTCTGAAATAGGTTGTACACCTTCAGAGGGTGCACAATGTCATCTGTTGTGATATGACTAGACAGAATTAGGGCTTCCATTTTTATATCTTTCCCAAGAAGAACAAGAGTGAAAGCTGGGCACAATGGCTCATACTATAAATCCCCTATAATACTTGTCATTTGGAGATAGGAGGATAATGGTTCAGGGACAGCCTGGGCAAAAGGTGGTGAACCCCCATCTCAAAAATAACTAAAGATAATGGGGCTGGAGGCATGGTTCAAGTGGTAAAGCAGTTGCCTAGGCCCTAAGTTCAAAACTCCAGAAAAAGAGAAAGAACAAGAATGAAACTGTACTTATGCATATTGAACATCTCTAATATGAAAATCAAAAGTCCAAAATACAATGGAGGAAGTGAATTCAAGTATGATATATTGTAAAAACTTTTGTAAATGCCACAGTGTACCCCCAGCACAACAATAAAAAAATAAATTTTAGAAAAAATGAACAGAAACAACAACAAAAAAATCCAAAATGCTCCAAAATCTGAAACTTCTAAACACAGATGTAACATTATGTGGAAATATCTACAACATGAAATTTTTTCGTGCACAAATTATTAAAATATTGTACAACATTACCTTCAGGCTATATGTGTAAAACATAAATGAATTTCATGTTTAGACTTGGGTACTATTCCCCCAGGATATCTCAGTGAACATGTGCAAATATTCTAAAATATAAAACATCTGAAGTTCAAAACACTTCTGATCACAAGAATTTCAGCTAAGTGATGCTCTGTCTTTGTCTATGAATTGACACTGGTGTCTCATGTGGCCCACAAGAAAAATGATCCCACTTGAATCTTAGCTGATGAAAATTTCAGTTCTCCAAAAATTGGAGGATTTGACAGTAGTGTCTTATACTTAATTAACTTTTGGAACATCATAATGTTTGAAAGTTTCTATGTGTCTTCCTCCCCTCCCTCCACACCCTCCCCAATCTCTAGTAATCATTATTCTACTTTCCAGGTGAGTTTTTTACTTTCTACGTATGAAAGACAACATACAGTATCTGTCTTTCTGTATCTGGATTATTTCACTGAACTGAATTGTTCTTAAAATTCCTTCAGGAAATTGCAGGTTGAGGGTACCAGGTAGAACACAAGCAAAGGGTGATGACCATAAGGTGACAGTGCAGCTGCTTCCACTCATAGATGAGCTCCTTGTTATCCATGTTAAAAAGTAAATGCACTGACAGCGTAAGGATCTCTGAATAGAATCAGCCAAAAGAAAATCAAATTTATTCAGAAGATTATGTGAAAAATCTTTTAAAGTGATGTCTCCTGAGGTTGCTTTGCCCAAGTTTATATTTTGCTTTATGTATTAACTAATGAGAGTACAGAGCTAACATGTAAGAAATATTTAGAAATGGATGATTTTATCTTTGCTGAGCCTTTTCAAATCTGTATTTTTGAGTGTTTTATAATAGTCTTAATATAGTAATACAGAAATGCATTATGAATCTTAAGTTAGAACACATATGCACATATTAGAAGAAATAATTTTACTGATTATCAACACATATGAGGGTCATTGGTTTAGAAAGTTATAAGGATCAAAGAAATAACTCAATGTTAATGGTACTAATTTTTGTTAGGCCAGCACTACCCACATACCGTCAAAATTGGCATTTTATAAAATGGTAAGGGACATTATTTTAATCACTTCCTTCATAAAATATTACAAAAGTGCAGTTTCTCAATTGAGTAAACTGATCTTTGTTGAGTGGAAACATGCACTTGCTATGATGTTTTGGTACACTGAATTAAATTTGGCACAGGACTTAATTCACCACCTCTCTGATGGCAGCTCTGCTCCCCCTCCTTGATAATGGAAGTAGATAAACCTCGCAGAGAATAGGAGCTTCCACTGAAAGGCCAATTGCACTCTTCTCTACAGGCTGTGGCACAGAGAGGATTCAGAGAAGTCCTGGTTTTGACATGTTAACTTTCCTAGAGACTGCTCTAGTTTGAAGAGTAGGAAAAAAGTTCGCCTCATGGAGATGAGTGGAGGGTAATGTGGCAAGCAACAGTTAGTTGAGATAAAACCACATTAAGGAATGAATTCAGAGCTATTAGTTTTAATCAAAATGGGACAGATGAGGACTCCCCTCTCCCTGTGTCACTGGAGCTGGAGCTAAGCTGTAAAAATTACTATTAATCTTAATAATAAGTTTTTATTGTAAGAACCCCTCTTGATGTTTATTTTTCCTTTAAATAAGCTAAGATATTAAGGCCAGGGAAATTTGACTCCTCGATTGTCAACCATTAGACTATTTTTCAGTCCAAGTCTGAGTTGAGTGAAGGACTATCAGCCAAGCAAGACTTCTCTCATGCAAGCACTGGCTTCTTTGATCACAGATACCTTAGGAAACCTATATAGAAACTGCAGCTGCTTTTTGGCAAAGCACATTTCTCCCTCTGGAAGGCACTCTCCCATCCATTACTGTTTCAAATAGCTTGTGCCAGACTTTTTGCTATCACAAGCCTCCAAGAACTCTAGAGTGATCCTGCAGCCATCTTTACGCAGGCCAGAGGGAGAGTATGTGCCCCTGGTGACCCAGCAGAATGCATGCAGCATTAGTGGAAGATCCTGGTACCCTAGGCCCAAGACTGTAACACTTGTCACTGTAAGACTGAGGGTCCCAGGACTCAGGCCCATACTACAGCTATAACACTAAAAGACAACACCTGCTGCTGCTTGCTGCCATTTGTTGTCACTTCCCAAGGCTGTGGAAGCTGAGGATTACAATGCATGCCAAGTGATTAAAGTTCAGAGTAATACTCTCTAACATGTATGCCTAGACCCATAAGTCATCGGTTTCTAAAGCCTGGAGAAATAGGTCCCTAGCTCTCAAGGCTTCAAGCTGTAAGCTTCTGAATCTGACAGTCCAGCTCTAGGCCTTGGGCATTCAAGGATCTAAGATGGTCAGCATTGGAAGGGTTTCTCTTTAACTACTCACAGTTTCTACCCAGGTAGAACAAAAAGCCCATCCAGCTGACTGGTAACAAAGAGACAGAGATAGAATTCAGAAGTGCAGTGTTTTATAGCAGCGTTAGTTGGATGCATTGGTTTGCCATAAACACTAAAATGTAAGCTTTTCAACAGGAAGATTAGAAACAAATTCTGCCATGAATTCTAAATTCAGCAAATCTTTGATTAAAGGCCTGCTATACATCTCTGTGTTATATGTAAAGTCTACTTACTAAAATTTACAAATAGATTCAGGTCTTTGTCAATGATACCTTGGTAAAGCTAGAAAGAATAACATAAAATAGATTCAGAGGGTTGAAAAATTTCAGTAAAACAACAACTAACATACTCATTGAAAATTAACAGATATAATCATGATTTTTTAGAAAGGTGAAGGTGGAGGAGGGGCAAGAGCTAGCTTATAAGCTATCAAACAGCAATAATCAAGGAGAGACGGTAGTCAGTCAATTCAATTATGATTATGTGAGTACACTAATGGTTTACCCAAATGTCTCAAATTTAAAATTTTGGAAAGGTAGCACAAAAATAGCAAGCCTTAAACCCTACATCCTCAGAAGACTTGCTGAAAGACCCACATTTATCTATTCTTCCCAATGGCTTCTTCTTCCTAAGCCATTCCTCTGTACCCCACCCCAATAGCATCCTATTTCTAGATTGGGATTTGATCAGGAAAATGGAAAGCACTGTAGAATTGCAAGTAGGAAAGTGCTTTATAGATGAAGCAATAGTACCATTGGATTGACTGTGAGAGTGATAGGGAAAACTTCTAATAGCTTCTAGGAAATCAACAAGTGAGATAACAATCAGAAATTAGCACCAATGCATGAAGCATCACAGTGAATGATTCACTATTGTGTGCCTCAGGTCTCTGGCAAACCTTCACAATCTGCTCAAACTAATGCCTGCATCTACCACAAAAACAAAAATATGACCACTACTTCTCTTCTACCTTCCAACTCTCTTGTGTCTCTTCTTGGCAGAATCTAAACTAGAACTCTTTTGGTTGAGAAATGAAGATCCTAGTCCTTATGGGGTAGATGTATTAGTTAGCTTTCTGTCACTGTAGCAAAATACCTGATATAATCAACATTTTTGGCTCATGGTTTCAATCCATGATCATTTGACCCTGTGGTTTTGGATCTGTGAAGGTACTACATATATAATGATGAGGCCTGTTTACCTCATAGTGGAGAGAGAGAAGGAGAGAGGAGAGAGAGAGAGAGAGAGAGAGAGAAGAAGGAGGAAAAGGAGGAGGAGGGGGAGAGAAAGAAGAGAAGAGAAAAGAAGAGGAGAGGGAGAAGGAAAAGCAGCTAGGGTCTCAACATCCCCTTCAAAGACATGTCCTCAAATGAGCTAACTTACTTCCACTAGGCCCTATGTTCTAAAGGTTCCACCACCTTCAGGTCTTTGGGAGACATTTCAGATCCAGCCTATAATGGTAAAAAAGCATAGAGAAAGGCAAATTGTGCTGAGTTTCCAACAGATGCTTTAGCACAGTTGTAGTTTCTAATTGGTAATAATTAACAACATTATGTTCCAGTGATATTCCTGAAGGAGTTTTGGTACAAAGTCATTTGATGTAGATGGCCTTCAACTTACAATGATCCTCCTCTTGAAAAACCCATCACAAGTTGAAAATAACTTAAGGGGAAAAAATGCATTTACTACACCTAACATACCAAGCATCATAGCTTAACAACAGAATACAGAGCCTTGGTTATCTCCCCTCGTGTTTGCATGGCTGAGTAAGAGCTCCAGCTCCTTGTCACTGCCCAGAATCACAAAAGAAGGTTGTACTATATATTGTTAGATTGGAAAAGATCAGCATTCAAAATACAAAGTATGGTACTAAACGCTTATCACTTTCACACCATTGTAAAGTTAAAAAATTATGTGTGGAACCACCCTAAGGCAGTGTATTATTAGTTACTTTTCTCAACACTCTGAGAAAATATATGAAAGATATCAGGGGGAGAAATGACCCAAACATTGCATGCACATATGAATAAATAAATAAATAATAAATAAATAAAAGATATCAAACATTTGACAGAAGCAACCTAAGGGAAAAAGGGTTTGTTTTGGCTTATGTTTTCCGAGGGTTCATTCCATGGTTATTAGGCTCATGTTTCTGGGCCTGTTGTGAGGCAGAACATCATGGAGGTGGTAACATGTGGCAGAGGAGGATGATTACCTTATGAGTAGGAAGCAGAGGATGGGGAAGTGACCAGGTATAATCTTAAAAGCCTCGCCCTCTGGAATCTCCTTCTTCCAGCAAGGTCCCACCTCTCAAAATAGTACCACAGTTCACAGAACAAATGTTGAACACATGGGCCTCTGGCAGACATTTCATATGCAAGCCATAGCAATCAGAAACTGCTTATATACCAGATTACTTAATATGGTTCTTTGATAAATACTATATCTCTGTTAAACTAAGGTGAAATAATAATATATTTGTAAGTGAAGTAAACTCAAGGAAGAAATGGTTCCATTTGCTTTGTCTTGATGTCACAGAACTGTCACAGACAGATTTTATTGGTTTCTTTTGTGATGATATACTCTCTACACTCTCTATTGTTTTGGTCTCCATTACCAAAGTTATTCTACTGTCTTTCTGGGATGGCTAGTAGCTCTCTTCTACCAGACACCTCTGTCACTGGGCCACAGATAATATTTACACTCCATGTTTAGAGGGAAAAAACAAGAATCATATTCTTGCATTAGATTCAGTCTTTCAAGTTTTTTACTGGCAACTGGGCACACTTTCCTTTAGATCTGCGGACACTATGATCGTGCCTGTGAATGCCCGAGATTATTGAACCTGAATTGGTTTTCCAAGACTTCATCCGCAAGGGAATAAATTTCTCCTTGTGCACTTTGATGTCTGGTGTTAAGAGGTATGTGTTTATTCTCATCCTTTGTCAAAGAGTTCCAGGCTCAGGTTAGGTTTTGTTTTTAATTGCTCTTTTATCTCTTCCTCATGGAAATGCTAAAACCATAATGTGAGCCACTCCCAGCAACTGGGGAGAACATGGTGTGTCAGATGAAGGTGCTATTGGGTTGAAGCAATGAACATGCAGATTTTTACATTTTCAGTAGCTTCTATTGCATCTCAACAAGTTTCACTACATCAATGCTTTGAAGAAGGAAGTTTAAAAAAAGGTTAGAGAAATTATGCTTTAAAACTTCTCAGTCAAGGCTGAAATTGTAACTCAAGATATACTGCCACATTCAACTGTGTCCTTGATCCCCATTTTCTGGGAGTCCTGAAGGCTGGAGAGCACCTAGAAACCAGGTAGTATAGTCTTCTTGTGACAACACCATGGCATTTTCCTCATTAATTGTTACAGATCATCAGCACCAGAAAACCAGGGACAGGAATAAGATCATACGGATTTTCACATTTTCCCTCTATACGTCTCTTTCCATGGAGTGCTGACGTTTAATATTGATCTAAGAGGCACTGGTCACAACTGACATTTTCTTCCACTAAATTAAAGAACAGAGGAGAATTTTGATGAATTGAACAAGGTCTAGATGTTTTATCTTGCAAAGACATTTTTATTTTTTGAAGGAAATGCATTTTATAACTGTACTCTGCAGAAAGATAACTCCGTTGTTCTATTCATTTGTTGGAGTTGTAGAAAAAAATAATCAAGCTTGCCAGCATGCTCAAGTCTTAGATTTTGCAGATTGTCATAATTCACACAGGCTCTCTTGCGCAAGGTCTGCTGAAATGACAAAAGGAGGAGCACACAGAAAGCAGAGAAAGTCAAAAACAGGCAAAGTAAAGTCCAGGTATTCATCTCTTTATTAGGACTAAGTCTCAGGGCCAGTGGTCAGTAGATGGAACTGAAATGCCCCGATTGGTGATGAGAGAGCTGTGACGTAATATAGTAATTCATTAGCTTAGAAACTACATTATAATGTCCAAGGAGGTTGGACATGGGAGCATAGTATCATGTGTACAGCATTCATCAGAAGGTCATAGTGGAGGGGTGGAGGAGGCACATATGAGACTATATTGCAAAGTCCAAAGTTATGACCGTAATAACATTACAATCAATGGGATGTGTTCATGGAGCCAAATGATCATTTAAGAGGGCAGAAGCTAAAAGATTATTCTGTAATGATCAAGAAATACCCACAGGGGGTACAATTATAATGTCCTGGATTGTGACTAACAAAAGTTATCTTTTCTAATGCTCAACTGGGTGGCTAGCTGTTTAGAATATATTGCTCAAGGACTGGGAGGTATCACCCTGTAAGTCTTCTGGTTTGTGGGAAAAAGTAGAGAAGCAAGAATCTGTGAGAATCAGGGATGAAACCACTTGATAGTCCAGGGGAAGGCTTGTTTGGGTTGAAGCATCACCTCACTTGGGCACTAACAGAGTTGGGTAGGGCTGGGCTGAGAGTTACAGTCAGGGCTGGCAGGTTTGCTGATGGTGCTTAGAAGCTGCATATCATTGGCTCTGCTGCGCCACTCAGTTTTTGGTTGTCTGCAACCCTCTGGCACTGGGTGGTAAACAATTCTCTTCAGAGAACACATTCTAAGAAAGATTTGACTGATGTGGCAAGTTTGAATATGCTATAATTCATAAAGTTTTATTTAAACTTTATAACATTTCTTATAGATCTTAATAAGCTAGGCAGCTGTGTTGTATAATTGCATTCATAATTTTTTGCGCATCTATGATTTTCTGTTTGTTTTCAGGGTCTACTCTTCTCTCATCCCCTCTTATTCTCTGCCATAGAAAGTTGTTATGGACAATTCTCTTATCTTTTATTGACTTGGGAGCCCAGTGAAAGGAGAATTAGGTCAGGGCATTAACATTGTCCCTCCTCTCCTAAAAAATCTCCTGAGGCTGTCTGGATTTCCACAATGCAAAAGCTCTCTCCTCTTAAGGAGAATTTCTCTACAGAGAGAGTCTCTCCATCTTGGGTCTGGTAACTAACTTCTCCAATCTTCCTCCCCTAGAAGTTGTAACAATATTTCTGCTACTAACCCTAAGTCAGTGTACTGCCTCTTGAGATTCCTTTCAACACAGTGGGTATATTTGTGAATAGACCATTTTAAGTAAACTTCAAAGAATCTAGAATGTGCTATTTGTTTCAGACAATAGTGAAACAGCAAGCTAGCTTCCCATTCTTACTTATTCTCTTGGAGTCAATTTAAATGCTTATAACTTCCCAATAAAATCACTTTCACTGTCAAAATTTGGAAGTGATTACCACAAAACATTCTAGGTGCTTAATAATCTGTAACTAGGGTCCCTGACAGGATTAATCTCCACTGGTGTGGGATAGAAGAAGTACAAGGTATAGCATTCAGAAATTTGTGCTAAGTCTGAGTTTCACCCAGGTAGGGATTAAGCTCCACGGGATAAGAATTGCTTCTAAAGTCATCCACTTTCATTACTACAGATTCTAAAGAAGCCTTCAATAATCATTTATACTAAGGTAATTGTGTTTTAAAGGTGATATATATATACATAGCTGATGCCTAGACATCCTCCAGTTCCAGGAACTATATATATATAGAGAGAGAAAGTTAGCCTGATACCCCCTGCCCTCAGCTCTAGAATAAACCCTGGCTGGTGTGGGCAGCTGGGTATCAATATTGCTTGGCTTAATCACCATGCTCTTAAAGCCTATTGCATAGGCTTTTATATATATATATATATATATATATATAGTTCCCCCATGGAATCATTGGAGTTTTGTTTCAAATTATTAAGAAACATCATCTATATCTTCCCTCTTTGTTTCTTGACCGGCTCTTGTGCCCCAAAATGTCAACCCACCCTGATTCTAGGCAGTTATGTTAGCAAGTATAGCCACCATTTGAAGACCCAAATTTTAAACTGTAGAGTCAGAAGAGGCTCAGCCTCTATCACATAGTATCTGTGCTACATCTCTCAAATTACTTTGCCTCTGTTAACCTCAGTTTTTCCCACAGGTCACTGGGAGATACTCAGTATTTATCTCGGATAGTTGTAGGCATGAACAAAATTCCGTTTGCAGCATGCTTAGCTCAATTCTTGGCACACAGGAAGCATGGACTAGAAGCTGGACACATTCCTAATTCCATTCATGCTGCTTAGTATTAGACAGGGGGAGCTTCATGGTCCCGAGTAGCCTGCCTGCCGTACCTGCTTTTTGCCCATATTGATGAGTATGGAGGATGGGGGTCAACCTGTATGGAAGGCAGAGGGAAAGAGATATTCAGAGTAGCAAGGCTTCATCAAGAGTGACTGATGTCTAGCCATCCTCCAGTTCCAGGAAGGTATCTAGACGGAGAAGCCGAGAACTGCAGGCCACCTCTGTGACCCACAGTGCAATAGTCTTTAAGAGCATGGTGATTAAGCCAAGCAATATTGATACCCAGCTGCCCACGCCAGCCAGGGTTTATTCTAGAGCTGAGGGCAGGGGGTATCAGGCTAACTCTGAAAGTTGCATTCAGGGAGTATAAACTTGTTAGCCAAGAAATTTGAATTAGTTCTCCAAGATTTAATATCCTTTGTCGTTGAAGAGTGGTGGAGCAGATATGTGAGTGAGCATGTGTATGAGCAAAAAGACATAGTCCCAGGGCCTTCATGCAAAGCCACAGAAATTTCAACCAGACAAGCGAATATAAATGTGTTTCCTATTTGATATTAGATGTTATTCAAATGTATTAACATATTTTCTTTTTTAAATTTTTTTTGGTAGTACTGGGGTTTGAACTCAGGAACTCATTCTTTCTAGGCAGCCACTGTAACACTTGAGCAATGTCCCCAGCCCTTTTTTTGCTCATTTTTCACATAGGATCTCATGTTTTTTTCCAGACTAGCCTTAGACCACCATCCTCTAACCTATGGCTTCTCATTTCACTTGAATCACAGGCATGTGCCACCATGCCTGGCTCATTTGTTGAGGTGACATACCATTGTCGTTTGTCCAGGCTTTCTGATCTCTGCTTCCTGAGTCACTGGGATTATAGGTATGAGCTACCACAGCTAGCCCTATTTTAGTTTCTTGATCCCAAATATTAGTATTAATAGTAATAGCTAAAATTTGTTGAATGCATATCATGTGCCAGTCATTGTGCTATTTTCATTTTATAATTTTATTATGACTATTATCCCCTTGCAAGGGTAAGAAAATAGACACAGAAAAAATAAATTGCTAAATCTCACATATCCAGTAAATACCAGGGATAGCACTGAACTGGAGTTAGCTCTTAATAATACCATACTCAAGGTAGTTAGCTTATCAAGCAGCTTAGTTGGAGATAACTTGACCAACTCCTTATCTTTTGCCTCTATTTCAGAAGCAAATTATTTTGCAAAAATCAGTGGAGCTGGGTTCCTACTCTTTGCTTATCACTTTCTATGTCACACTAAGTAAGAGACTTTGTTTCTCTGGGTCTTTGTGTCCCGATCTAGAAACCAGGAAAATAATATTCAGCTCTTTGAGACACACATTAAATGATATAATATAAAAATCATTAGTGTAAAATAGATGTTAATTCTTACCATTCCTAGTTTTATTTTCTTATATTAAATTCCACTCCAAAAAGTTATCTATCATCTTGGATACCTCTAGTGACAGGGACTTCACTACTTCTCTGGGACTCTTATCCTAGCCCATTACAGAACAATCCTGGTTATTATAGACTTAGACTTCTCATAATAAGTTATTTGCATAAGGTCAGTTTTCTAAGAGAACATAGACTAGCTCTAATCCCTGTTTTGCCTCCCTGGCCTTCTCACATTATGAAGTTAATATTCATGGCCTTATGACTTTTTTCTTCTCCTCAGTAAACACTGATAAGCACTTTAACCTTCTTTTACGTGAGAAGCCTGTGAATTCTCAGTCCAGACTTCTTGTGTCCTTCAGAGTGATGTTTGTTGATCTCTTTTTTGAATTTTGTTGATTTCTCAAGAAGTACAAGTTCATTATATTAAAAGGTAAAAATATACAGACGTAATAAAATGAAGAAAATAATGATTTTTAATGCAATGCATGTTCTTCCACAGTTCACCAGGGGCTCTTTACTCATTTGCTGTCATGAGTTATCTGCTGTCTTCTCTGGCTTGTGTCTCTGGTACCATTGTTATAGAATAGCTCTCCTGGCCTAGAGAAATATATCATCTTAAGTTATCTACTAGAGATCATTGAGAAATGGACAAAGACAGTGTGGCTGAACTACTACCAGTGGTTGGGATGTTCCAGATAGTCCTCATTTCTTTGGGTGCAACATCTAAGATTAGGACAGTGCTCCAAGTGAAGTCAGAGAACCATGCAGAATAGAGACAGCAAGGAGTAATTTATTAGCAAAGTGAAAGTACATCTCAAGACACAAGGTGGACTGTTGGATAAGGCCCAACTGCATCAAAGTTGTCAGGGATTGAGGCTTTATTATCCAATAGGGCAGGATTACCTAGTATCATGAAACTGAGTTGTTGCCAGGGTGCAAGAAGCCATATGCCTGCATTTTCAAGGTGAGGGCAGGCACTTCCACACTTTATACTCTTTTCCTTCTCAGTTAAAGCCACTTGTAGAAAGTCATATAGTGATCATTATACCCTCAAGGCACATACTGGACCTTGACATTGAAGTATTTTCCATAATGAAGATACGGGCCATTATCTTAATGGAGGGGCCAGGGTTTGGACTGTCTGGGGTTTCATGATTTAACTTCCTCAAAAAAGACTGGATTCTTGTAGCCACAGGCATTTCCTGTTCATTTCCTTATTTGTCTATGCTAACATGGCCCCCTCAAGAGCTCAGGATCCTGAATTTGTTCAGGGGTAAGTTTGGTGAGATCAATCTATCTGCTTCCTGCTGATAGGGCCAGGCAACAGGGGTACTAAAGGCCCAGAGTCTTTCTCTTTGTCAGGACTCTCAGGGAGGTTGATTTGGATCAGGCAGAGAGAGCTGTTGAGAATATGATATTCCATTGTTGGACTAGCAGAACTGTAGTTATCACCAAATGAAGCAGCCCTCATCTCCAATGGTGAAAAGGCATTGGTAGGAAGTTGTTGGTATTGTCTGATGGTAAGAATATTCTCTAGCCTGGAGGGGAGAAATTTAGTAAGAGTGTTAAAAAGCAAGACAAGTAGCAGGATTAGCAGTCTCCATCAAAAGTATGGTTAAAGGTGTGTTCTGGTTGATCATTAGCTCAGGACTAGTAAAGTGAGGCCTTATCTACATAAGAAACTCTTTGCTGCCTGGCAATAGATTTGACTCTTGTTACAAGATGTTTGAGTCCTATCTTCTTATGCCTGGAGGTAACTGTAGGAGAGAATGACTCAGTGCAAGGGAGACAAAAATACAAAAGGAAGGCAAAGATACAGCTTTAATCCTGGTTTTAGTTAAATTGTAGGCTCAAGTGAAGTCAGTACTTTTCAATAGAAGCTATTTTTAAGCATCAGTTATAGTCCCACTCCATCTTGTGTTTTGATATTTCTCAATCTTAAAGGAATTAGGATGTCAGTCAATCTGGTTTTGTAGGTTTCCAGGATAGGTGTAAGATTATACATGAGAAGAGGACAAGTTGTAATGGCTGAAGCATATAAGTAGAAAGAGTCGGTTGCTTTTGCCTAAAAGTAGAAACACCATCATGAAGCAGAATACAATAGGGTGTCAAAATAAGAAGACATCTAATTAAATAAATTGTGTAAGGAACCATCTTTTGAGATTTGTCCCAGTTGGCCTGGTCTGAACCTACATCAGAGGAGAAGTGACAGGCAGCTAAGTCAGTGTCAATAGACCCTATTGATAAAATTCAATAACCTCTCAAGTTTGGCCAACTTCAAGTACCTAAGTCTAGAAGTGGCTCTTAGCTTGGGCATATCTGGAGTTCATTCTTAAGTTTAATTCTATTTGGACTGTAGGTTTTTACCTCTTAATACTGCTCAGGTGATTTTGTTAGAAGTTCTATTTCTACAGAGTATCAACATGTGAGAATCAACTAAATTGGCAGCCAGCTCTGACAAAGAGTTAGCTCAGTTAGTAGAGCATGAGATCCTGTGTTTGACCCCCCCTCCGTGCAGGACCATGCTATGGAATATGTCTGTCATTGTGTGTATATTAACTAATATCCCTGGTTGTCTATATGCTCAGTGGCATGTCACCTGACTCTAAAGTTTCTGCCTTTAAGCAGAGAATTGTTTGTTATGGGATGTCCTAAAACTTAAACTGCTAGTCTAAGGATAATCATTTTCCAGAGGAATCTCTGCTTCAAGGTCTCCTTGGCCCATAGGTTAATTATATACTTGGTGCTGCCATTCTAAGTCAAATAGTCATTTCAGGCCTCAGTTTCTCCAGAATCCTAGAAATTCCCACCTTATGGGTCACCTTTTTGTCTTTGGGTAAGCCAATCAATGTTTTCCAATCATGTCTGCTCTTCCCCTATGTCCTCCCCAAAACCTTGACCTTAGTCAGTTGTGAAGACTGTGAACCAGAGCTCCCTCCTTAAAGCAAAGGGCAGTCCTGTGTCAGGGATAAAAACTGAGGGGGTCCTTCCTCCCCTGTGTGTGTGCTGGTTTGCCTGACTTAGGTAAGATAAACACACACATCCTTCTACAGAAGGAAATTTTGCCTTGTTCATCAGCTTTTGAGCATGTATCTGATTTGTGATTGTTAGGGTACGAGGCCGGCCACCTTCTGAGAGGACAAAGGACACTCGAGACAAAGGAAGTCACAAGGTGAGGTTTATTTTTTAGCTAGCTAGGGTCTGAGCATCCACCTGACGCAGCAGGTTTCAACAAGGACCCTGAATGCAAAGTTTAAGCAGGTCTTATAGTCTTTAAAGCATCAATCATTGTCACATAGGAATTCCTCATGCCCCTGGGGTCACATTTTCCTGACATTGCCCACATCCTGGTGGTGGGGTAAGATTATTTATTGGGAACTGGAGAAACACCAGAGGTTTACTTATCAGGTTACAAGGAATGTGTTCTCCCATAAATTAGGGGCTAGTAGTGGAATAGAAACCTAAGGTTTAGATAAGAACAGCAGGGGAGTCCTGTTTTGGAAAGTTTATTTACAAGTGGAGACAAAGAAAGGCAGGAATGGGTGCTTATCTCTGCATGGTGCCTTTCATCTCGGTCCCGAACTTTTGCATGGCTCTAATGGGCAATTCCTCACAGCTCTGTGAGAGGTTACAGCTTTTAATTGACAGTTTACCATGTTTTACAACCCTGTTTCAAGGCTATCTTCCTCTTCACAAGGTTACCCAAGGATCATGCCAGTTATAGCTGATTTTTAGGCTAGGTGGGCTGCAAGTTAAAGTACCCCAACATGATCATGGCAGTGTCATGATATTTCTAACAGAAAATAGTTACAAAGTTTTATGTGTAAAATGCAAAACAGAACCAACCAAGAGCAAGTAATTAAAGCAAACTAATTTGTTTGAATAATATGTACTTGCTAGAGTCATTTTCCACGAGTTTGATTATAAATGCTTCAGAGATGGATCAAAACAGTGGGTGACAAAACATTTAGAATAGTCATGGTTAGAATTTTGAAAAAAGTGTATCAATTGACAAAAACAGTCTTGTTATTTCCATTGCATAAAGCATTTTAGGATAATAATTATGATCGAAAGCATTATTTCAAGACTATTAAGCTCATCTTATTATCCTCTCAAAAGTGTTTAAATTTTAGTGTAAAGAATGACATAATTTATATAAATATATTGTCAATCATAGGTTACTTTTGTACGTAAATTCCCATTTAATTTTAAGAAAAAAAATAAGATGTAATACACTTGTTTGCAGATATGCTCTTTAACTGATACATGCCTGATCCTTTTAATTATTTTATTTGCATTGCTTGGAGTTCAGTATTTGGGCATGTCTAATTACCTTTGCTTAAAGGTAGTAGTCATGATATAATTAGGAGCACATGAATACAAATTTGTAAACAGATAGCACTTTTAATAATTTTATTTTGGAGGATACCAATCTGGTGAAGTATTCTCCCATGATTTTCATTCTAGAAGGCTTATATACTCTGGGAACATGAATGCATTTAACATACAAAGGAGCAAGCAACAACTAGAATCACAGCAAACAGAAGTCTTTTATATATTAATTTAGCTTCTACTTTTGAAGTGAACTTTAGAATCTTTGGCTCCATAGGATAATAGGATACAGCACTGACAAAACTAAAAGGTTTAGCCCTCTTAAAATTTAGGGAACATTTGTCTGGACAAATAGATGTAGACCAGGTTGTAAATTGCAGGACTGCTTAAATACCAGTTCTTTTTTCATCAGAATGGTTACAAACAGAAGAAATGCCAAAAGTTTCATTGACTGTTTTATATGTTGAAGGTCTATATTCAATGTATATTGTAGAAAAGAGGGCATTTTGTGTGAATTAAATTTATACATCTTTAACTCTAAATGTTTGCATAACTTTTGGATAAAGTTTACACACAAAACTGTACACATTTCTGGTCACAGACCCACAGGGTGCTAAATGTACTAGAATCACTAAAATGATTTTTTTTGTTTAACCACAATTATAAACTCATTTAAAAGACCTTAACATAAACAGATACTTAAATAAACTTTGACTTTGCTAAGACTCAATTTCCTAATAGTTGAAAGCTTGACAAAATTAATTGAAAATACAAGAAATTATCTTGATAAAGCACAAAATCTTTGTCCTTTCAGCCATTTTTTTTGCAAATGTTACTAACAAAACCTTACTTTTAAGAAAGAACATGTTAATTAGGTTATTATTTCTTAGCAATCTTATTCTTAGTGAAGACCAGGAAAGAAAGCAATCTTAAATTATTTCTATCTGCACTAACAATTTATGTAAACACCTCCATTAATGGAAACAAATATATTGCAAAAGAGAGTTGAATGTAAGTTATATTTATGATAGAATGAAACAGATTAATATCAGCTGTCTATAAGATTCTTTTTTCTTCAGTCCCAGGTGTTTTAGGTTTAATTCTTGATTTCTGCATTTTAGTTAGACCTGGCTGAAATAAGAACTTTGAATAAAAAAGATTTTTAGAAGCATCAGAAGATGAGAGAGAAAGAGAAAACAATTACTTCTTCAAGAGTGGGGGCTTTCAATATTAGGAGGTGGTGAATGGGTCAGATCTGAGAAAATTACCACAGTAGAAGCTTTCTTTTAGGTTTTGTTATCTATCCATGGATTCATGTATAAAACCATGAATGCTTGGATAGATGGGACCTCTGACCATTTCCTCAACCTTGCATAGAGTAGTCTAAATGGAGGATGGTGTTCTTTTCTAGGGACCCATTGGTAGGCCAGGACATGCCTTATTCCAGGGTATATTGGGGCCAACCATTGTTGAAAAAGAAAAAAAGCATAATAGTAAACAAAATGTCTTTGCTTGAGGACTTGGGGATAAGATTTCTCCATTGGTGTAGAATTCAAACCAGGGATAAGTCCCAAGGTATGGAGGCTGGTTCCCCATTTTTGGAAGAGAGTGGAAGAGGGCACATAAGCAATCATGGAGAAGTTGGGGGTAGTTCCCTCAGAGGCTACCTCCGTGTGTACCTATCTGTGGGGAAAGCATTCTTACCTCCTATAGAGATGTGGGACTGGGAGGAATTGCATTCAGCATGCCCCTGAGCCTGGACTAACTGTGAATTAACCATAGAGATATGAAGGACATCTTCTTAGTGGTTACTACCGTGTATATCTTCCTATAGGGGAAGCACCATTCCCTCTTGTAAGGATCTGTGGCTGGGAGGCATCCTTCCCAGTGTGCCCTGGACCCAGGTTGCTCTGTCAGGTGCTCTACTCTGTGATCTTCCTCTATCTCTGGACAGACTGTTGGGTGTACATTTTGTGGCCTGCCATAATTCTAGTTTCCTCAGGATGCAAACCACACAATTTGACCTCCTTAAGGATCCAGTGAATCTATAAATCTATTGTTCTTTTAAATAAGTGGCCTACAATATTTGATGGGTGACTAGGGCCTCCAATGTTGGAGGTCTGGGGAAACCTGGCATGGGTGTTCTGTCTTTTTAGCAGGAACTTTTGGATATCCTCCAAATTGCATTTAATCCAGGTAGAAGTGAAATGCATAGTTTCCCCCATAGATTCCCTTAGTTTCTGCATGTGACATTGGAGAAGATGACTAATGTCAAAAATAGTGAGAAATCTGATTATATGGGGTCCCAGGTCAAGGAGGAAAAAGATTATATCCTATAAAACATTTAAAATATTGACATGTGGAGCAGGAATTGTAAGTGAGCTCTCACAACTATTGGGACCCCATCACCATTTATTCCAAAAAGCTAGGAAAGTATTGGTGTTTGGTTGCCGTGGAGGCTAGTCAGGGAAGGAAATGTGACACAGACTTGAAGGAAAGGCAAGAGATGGGAAGGCAGTCCTCTAGTCAATGGAGGGGTGAGAACAGGACATATCTCTTTAGTGGATTCAAGTCACAGAACCAAAATTTTACTGGTGATTGTGCTGTTCCATGTTCCAAGTGTTCCTGAGTGCTTTGAGTACAATATCTAAGATTAGAATGTTGTCTCTGGTATAACAAAAGAACCACAAAGAGTAGGAAGATAGCAAGAAATGATTTATTAGCAAAGTAAAAGTATACCTTGAGGCATGGGCAGTTGGATAAGGGCAAGCTACATCAAAGTTGTCAGGACTTTAGGTTTTATTATTCAATAGGGCAAGGTTACTAGAAGTCATGAAATCAAGTGGCTACCTGGGTGTGGGAAGTCATACTCCTGTACTTTTGAGAATGTGAGGTCAGGCAACTACACATTTGATCCTCTTTGTCCTTCCTTGTATAACTCTATCAGTAGATGGCCATATAGTAGTCATTACACCCTTGAGGTACAAGGTCAACCCTGATAGGGAAGTATGCTTCATATGGAAGATATAGGACCATTTTCTTAATGTGTGGTCCAGGTTGTGGGTCATCTGAGGTTTTTTATGATCCAGCCTCCTCAAAAGAGAATAGAATCTTTGAGCCTAGGGCATTTCTTCATTCCTGCTCATGTCTACCTATCTGCAGAGAACCCTCTGCAGATGCAGACACTCATTAATCTTCTTCTTTTGGTTTATACTATTATATCATATTATAAATTCACTATACTGTCATTACATTTGTACAAAGGAAGATTGCCCGCTTGGAGATCCCATGGAATTAAATAAGACAATGTATAATTTGGTCAAGAACACCCTTTTCTGTCAGGACAGAGAATCAGTCAATTCTTCAGATAATCAGTTAATTCTTCTAGGTGTTGTTTCCCACAACAATCTTCTCTCTACAACTCCTTATTGTTACTCAGAGAATCATCTTATTGAAGTATAAATTGAAATGATCCCATCTTTACTTGTTTTAGTGCTTAAAATCCTAAGAACAGTCATCTTCTAGTTCCAAATTCCCAGTTCTCTTATGGGTTTTAATACCTAGAAAATTATGGACATTTATAAAGAAAGCTTGTATAGACAGTGTGATTAAGGAAGTTGTGCCTTTCTGAATGTAGATGTCATTTTAAGATTTCATCTTCAAAGTATGGTTTATACAGTTTTAAAGCTATCATTTTCAGCTCACAACACACAATTGCAAAATGTGTATGGTCTCTATAAGTATCATATATCTTAATGTATGAATTCAGATGTACATAATTTAAAAAAAAACTCAGGAAAACTGATCCTGAGGTTAATACTCAATTATCTCCTATTCTTTCTTACTTCAAATCCTCCTTTCTGAGAACTTAAACATCTCCTTTATTTACTGCTATTTTTCTCAATTCAAAGTGTCTATAAAGTTAATGATAGAGCTCCAAGCTTGCAGTTGGCATATGAACAGTTGCTCTATACCAGACATGTAGTGCCCAGACATGTAGTGCTCTGTCGTTCACAAAGAAAAGTGGTAAGGATTTAATGAGAGGTCCATCACGGACAATCAGAGTGGGAAGCTCTTGGGTATTTAGGATGTGGTTCTAAGTCATGGATAGCATTTTCTTCATGAACTTTTTGTTTGCCTCTTTTTGCTTGGAAAAAAGTATGGAAACAAATAGTAATTTCAATATTTGGAAGCCAGGACTTGTGAGAACTCATACACATCTGCAATATAAGCCCCAGTGGTTGTTACAGGGTAAGTCCCACAAAGGCAGGAGCTAGTATATTAGTCATCATTGTATCTTGAGGCCCAGCAAGTTTGCTTTCTTTTCTTTTTTCCTTCCTTGGTTTTTGCCAAGATTTTGGAAAATTCCTTGTTGTCTCTTATACTTAGTGGTTAAGTTTTTTTAAAAACTTACCTCAATAGTTAAGCCATAAGTTAAAAGTGACTTATGGGCAGTAAACTATCCTTGGACACAGTAAGGGGGAGGAGCAGAAATGTGAATGAAGGAAAGAGAATAGGGAAGGAGACATCCATGAAGTCAAACTCAAGGATTTAGGCTCATTTATAGTTGGAAACTTAATCATTGTTTTAAACAGAATGCTAATTCCTTTATAAACAGAACATTCTGCAAAGAAACAAAGCTGTCTTTCTTTCTTTAAGTAAAAAAATCCAAAGCAAAGTGAAGTTTTGTCAAAGCTAAGCTGTTTGGTATCTGACACTCAAAACAGGGTGGAAAAGTCAAAAAGTTTCATGTGAAGAGAAGGAAACCATTTCAGAAAGCACCACACTTGGGGCCACTTCTCAACTTGCTGACCCTGCACAGGACCAGTCTCACTCCAGGAAACACTCTGAGTTTTAATATCATCCTTTGTGAAGAACTTCATGAATAACACTAGAAAAATACCTCAGAAGAGAATGAGTGAGAATTTCTTTAAATCAAAGTAGACTAGCTCAACAAAAAGTTTTCTTTTGTGAGATTGTGATCTTGGGTATTGATTTGGCTCATGAAAAAATACATATATCTGAGAAGGTCCTGCACAAGGCCTAAGGGCAGCCCCTGAAATGATTACCCACACTATACTTGGGATTTCCAAATGGTCACTCTTGCAGTTCAAATGCCCTTCTTCCATCTTTACACAGAACATTATCTGGATGGTACCTTTTGCTGAAGGACTGAGCAGCCACAGTAATAATCTGCTTATTAGGGATTTCCCCCAACTCATCCCATCCAACTTCCTGTTCTTCGGTTCATCTTCCATTCACTAACGGGCACCATGATGTATGCTCTCCTGGTGCTGATTGATTCCAGACTTGCCTTGATGAAGTATGGTCTTATCCAATGGCAGAGATGAAAATACACATAAATGATGTTTCCATCCCAGGATTTGTGAGCACAGTTATGGTTGTTCAGATATTTCTCACTTTTCTAGAGAATACTCACATCAACTCTGTCTCTAGATGGAAGAGCAGCTGGTGTGCCCTTTCAATCTGTAACCAGCTCCTCCCTAACAGCCAATGCATGCTGCTTTTTATAAGAAAGGGAGAGGTCAGGATAATGGTGCCAAAGCTCCACAGAAGTAGACAAAGTCTCTCCCAGGGAGGTGCACATCCACTTTGCTATAATTGAGAGAGAGCAAAGGAAAGCACAGGATCAGAATAAAATGAGTTGCCTTGCATAGCCAGCATGAAAGGAAAAAGATTTTTGAAAGATTTCTTGGTTCTTTCTTTTTTGAAAAAGTTAACAGCCTTTAAAATAAGTCTGACTTTCTTTAAGATCTAAGAGACCCCATGGTCTCATTTTGAGCTTTTGAGTTTTGAGCTTTGAGTAAAAACACTTTATCAGGGTTCTACAGAGACAGGGAACCAATAGAACTCTCTCTCTCTCTCTCTCACTCTCTCTGTATTATGAGGAATTGGCTCACATAATTGTGGAGGCTTATACATATCAAAATCTGCAGTCAAGCTGGAGAGCCAAGAGAGCTGTCTTAGTTTGAGTGTTAAAGCCAAAGCAGGAAACAAAGACAACAACAAAAAACCCAAAACAACTAATGTCCCAGCTCAAATATCATCAGCAGGAGGAATTTTCCCTCTTCTCTTTCTCTCATTAACTTTTTAATTTATGCTTTCTACTACTTAGATTAGGCTTACTCACACTAAGGTGGACAGTCTGTTTTATTCAGTCTATATATTTAACTGTTAATCTTATCCAATGCCACTCTCACAAAAGACCCTGAATAATATTTGATCAAATATCTGGGCATCTGTGATGCAGTCAAGTTGACAAATCACAACCTTACCACCACTGCTTATTTCAAAAGAAGTTATTAACCTAAAGGGGAAACATAGGTAGCAAGGAGAAAGAGGGATGGGAAGAAAAATAGACAGATGCCTCCCTCTCCAAATATTCCAAAAATAATTGATGCTTAAGAGGGGAGAATATGTAATTACTTCATATGATAGTTTTTGAAATCTGGCATTTGAATTCTGAAATGTCACTGTGATATCCACTCAATTTAGTGTAAAAAGTTTAAAAACAGTGAAAGAAAAATTGAAGAAAGTAAAATGGTCCTTGACCCAAACATTTTATTCTCTCTCTCTCTCTCTTTCTTCATCCTTTCTTCCCTTCCCCGCCCCCCCCCCCCCCCCGCCTCTACTCAGGAGATCTTTGTAAATGCATGTACCTTGGTCCTTGGAAATACAGGACAGTGTTAGGAAGCTTCCAAAACAGGAGTCTATTCAGACTGATGGGTAGTAGAGTAAGCAGGCTGAGACAGAGAATTGATTATTTATTACAAGATATGAGTTATAGTGATGATAGAGAGAGAATTGGGGGGGTGGAGATTCTATTGCAATTGGACAAAAAGACTAATTCCCATAGTCTTATCTAAACTCGACACAGCACAAGCTTGCTCTCTTCTTTTGGTAGTCTTAAGTTAGGTGGTAGTCTTATATTCTGGTTTCTGAAGCCAACATGACATTACCCCTCAAATGGCCATGAGAACTACATAATAACTAATGCTGGAGAAAAGTTCTCAGTGTAAAGTAGTTTCAAAAATTCTGCCTGGGATAAAGGTAGCTACCATGTGATCTTCACAGACTTCTTCTCTGGTTGGCAGATGAAAACCTTCTTCAGGCTTGAAAGATTTACCTTCCATTACTTTCTCTCCTACTTTCCTCATAATAAATAATATTGCATGCTTAGAATTCATACAAGTTTTAGTCAAAATGTGATAAAGGCAAAGGAATTAAAATACTAAATTCAATATTGTGTTTTTTTCTGGGAAAGAAAGAACGATGAATGATGAGAGTTCCAAAGGAGTATTTCATTTTATTGGCAATAGTTTACTTCTTATTAGGGTTGTAAAAACACAGATATCCAAAGTATTGTTTTAATACATATTTGCATGTCTTAAATACAGAAAACTAACTTATTTATTTAATTGACAAAAATTACATGCATTTATCATTTTTGCAAGAGTTTTGAAACATGCATACATTGAGAAATGGCTAAATTGAGCTAATTAACTAGGCATTCCCACAGTAAAACTCCAGGGTAAAGCACTGAACAGCAGAGGAAACTTTTAAATACAAAATCATAGTAGCAGGTGGTGATAGTAACACTCCGTTTTCTTTACTTTGAGTCAAAAGATTGCACGCAGAAATTTTCTGTGCTATCCCCAAAGCTATACAATCCACTGAAAGATGCAACAAGAAAAACTGTAAAAACAAACAAAAGTCCCACTTCATATCATGAAGATGTTGCACTTCGACTAAGTGAACCTGACTGCCACAAAAAGTGGATGTTCACTTTTTCTATTTATGTATTTAACTACCTTCCTTCCCATGCTCCCTTTTTGGTTAATACCTTCATTTCCTTCTGAAAAACTCTCATTCTCAGTTCACAACCCACATACTTTGTATGGCTCCCCATGGAGGATGTGACTCCTGTCAAAGCTAGTCACTAGGCTAGAGTGATGGATTCAAAAAAATTTGCAAGTGGTGGGTCACTGGCAAAGGAACCTTGTCATTTTCTCTTCCACTAAGCTGAGACCAAAAGAAAATGTAAACCCCAAAGCTGCTTCTAGTTTTTTGTGAGCACAATGTTCTCCAGCTAGTCTAAGTATGAAAGCCATCATGAGGAGCACCAAGTAAATAAATAGAGTGGAAGAAACCAGGTCCTGGTGGATTTATCAAATCTTCTGACCAAGCTGTGTCTGACACCAGTTCCACCTTGGAACTCTTCAAAACAGAAGGGCAACACACCCTCTTTTTGAGCAGGATTTAGTTGTTCCCTTTCTTGCCCAAAATGAGCCTAACTGATAAAGCTTTCAAAAGTAGTAAAGTATCAGAACGAACCCTCTTGTTAGTAACAGTGCCAATCACAATTTTGACTGAAAGGAGAGCACTTGGACCTCCATGCCCACCCATCTCCACCTGCCAGGTTATCAGCTCCCTGAGCTCCTTCCTAAACACTTCAGCATCTGACAAAGGAAGCACAGCTGGCTCCACTTAGATGCAATACCTAGTCCCTTTATCACAGAATTGCCTAATCAAAACAACTAAAATTGGTTTCCAGAAATTAAACCTTTCTTTTGACAAGAGACACTCATCCCAGCCAAAAACACTTGATGAAGATGCAGGGAGGGGGGTCATTGTTATTTTCATTTTGAACAACCAAGAAAAATGAAGAAAAAGGAGATGAATCCATGAGGAAGTAATTTGTTTCTTCTGTCAGATGTTTCACAACACAGGTGATAGCCTAAATTTAAAGATTCTTTCAACAACACGTACCCAGACTAATGAAAATCAAAGTTCAAGGGCTTATTTCAATTCTGATGAGCAATCCACCCATTTGTAAGGATTTATTGACTAGCTGGGGAATATTTAAAATTTGCATTTCACTTACCACTTTAGAATTTTCTTCCAAGAGCATTTAATCTTTTTTCTTCTTTTTTCTGTTCTTCAAAAGGTCTTGACTTGCTATTCTTAAATGAAATTATCCTTGTCTGCTTCCTCTTCAGTGAAATGAAACCAACTTTAAATAACTCAGCTACACAGCTGAGTTTTAAAACTTTTTGAGCAAACACTTTTGCTCAAAGTCCCTATGTGTTGTGATGCCACTGATGCTCTATTCTATCCTATGCCACTCTATTTTAAAATATTTTGGTCAGGATCCCCAAAATTAGCTACCACTGTATTGGTTTCTTTATTCTTAGTCATTTTGTACTTGGTTAGAAAATCTTTGAGCCAGCAAACCTGGGTTTTTTTTTTTAACCTTTTTCATCTTTTGTCTAGCAGGTATTTTCAATCAGGGGTAAAGGTATCGGAATTTGGAATCTTTAGTTCCACCAGTTTTCCTGCTGTACCCAGCAACTGTATCCAACAGGACTAGTTCTATCACATTCCTTCCACAGAACTACCACTCATTTACTGTTTTCCATACTTTCCATACTCTGACTGATATGTGACTTAAGATTGGATTATGCTTGCTACTAATTTGACCTACACCTTCAACTCTAGTTACGAATATTTGGTGAATGTGAAAGGTCCAAAATCTTAGAGAAAAGAGTATCATAGAAAAGTTAGCTAAACATGCTGCTTGTGAATTTTTCTCTTGAGGCATTTGTCAATTTCTAAGATGCTGGGAAAACAGAGAAATTTATGAAATTAAAAAGTTACATAGATATTTAAGTGAGCCCAAAGAGTGTGTGTGTGTGTGTGTGTTTGGAGAGAGAAAGAAAGAAAGAGAGAGAGAGAGAGAGAGAGAGAGAGAGAGTTAGAATGTCGTAGGGATGTCATTGAAGAGGAAGTTCTTGGAGACAGCACAGACATTTAGCTGAGACTCCTAAATGGCTTCTTCTAGGAATATGGGTAAAATGCAAGTAGGCTGTCCTCACAGAATCTGAATCACAATTTCCAGAAAACTTTATTACTGATTAAATCAAGATGGTCTTCAAGTCAAGGTGGTCTGTCAGAAGAAAATTAAATTATATCTGTAGGAATATAAATCATTGCAAGTCTCTACATTAAAAAATACAATAAAACTAAGCATGATGGAAAATGATCAGATCACCAAAAATCAATTAAAGAAGAGAAAGGGAACAGAGCCACAATGTATAAAACTCCACATATACAAGATAACTCCAGAATTTGAAATTATCAGAAATGCATTTTTTAAAGAAACTGTAGTTCACATACTCAAGAAATTCGATGGAAAATTTTATTGCAAAATCAGAATCTATTTTCAAAAAATCCAGTGACAGTTCTAGAACTGGAATAATTTCAATAGATGGGTTCTACAACAATTTGGTTTTAATGGAAGCAATTAATAGTCAATTGAAATATAGGTCAGTAGTAAACATGCATATTGAAACAGGAAGAGAAATATAGAAAGGAAAAAGTGAACCACAGCAAAATGCCTAAATATTTATACTCAACATCTCAAGAGGATAAGAAGGTCAGAAAAAATAATGCAAAAAGATGTTTCAGATTTCAGGCTAAGAATTTCATAAAATCTAATGAAAGCTCTCAAGTCCAAATTCAAGAGTTGCAAACTGGAAGTAGAATAAAGACAAAGGAATTTATGCTTAAGCACATTTTACTAAAACTGCTGGAACCAAAGTTAAAGTGAAAAATTTTAAGGCAGCCAGAGGAAAAGAAAGCTCATTAATTTCAAAGGAACAATAATAAAACTGGCACAAATGAAAAAGGGAAAAACAATGCCAAGTTCTAAAGTAAAATATCTACTAACCTAGAGTCATGTCTTTTTTTTAATGATGTAAAAATTTTTAAAGAAAAACAAAAAGAGAGTTTATGGCCAGTTGTTCTGTTTTCTACCTGGTAGCTGTGGCAGCTGGCCTGTAAACAACTCCTTAATATTGTTCTCTAAGACCTTTGACTAGAAGCAGCTTTCCATTATTGCTAATCTGTGGGTTGGCCTCTCATCTTCTATTTGGCTTTCTGATGCTTCAGTAGCTTTGTTAACTAGTTCTCATATTTAATTCCTTCCACAGAGCTCCCTGTCATTCAATCTGTTTTCCATATTTGACTCTGACTGATATGTGACTTAAGATTGGATTATGCTTACTACTAATTTGACTCACATCTTAAACTTTAGTTATGGAAATGGGTGGACTTAAAGGGTGCAACATCCTGGAGAAAAAGATATCACAGAAAAGTGAAATACTAAAAACTAAATCACTAACATAAAGATTGAAAGTATGAAGAGAAACTTATACTGATTAAAGACTTTATTTAACTGGAACTTATAAAAGACAATAGATTTCTTTGTAGCTAATAAGAATAATGTAGGCTGTAGTAATAATAGTAATATATATGACTGTAATATGTCATATAACATCTGGAATATATTATCTTTTAATATGCACATAGAATCATCATCAAAATAGGCTGTGCAATGGGTCTTAACAGCACTTCTAAAAATTTCAAAAATTTGAAATAACAAGAGTATATTTTCTGACATTAATGGAATCAGTCTAGAAATAAAATCCCCCAAATACTTGAATATTGGGAAAATAATATTGATGAACCTTGGGGGCAGATAAGAAATCAAAATAGAAATTAGATAATATTTTGATTCAAACAATAATGAAAATATGGCATATCAACACTGGGATAGCACTGAAGCTGTTCATAGAGGAAAACACGTAACTGAAGCTCGCATATTATAAAAATTAAAAAGGCTGAATATACATGTCTAAACATGCATTACAAGTCAGGGAATAGACACACAGAAAAGAATAATGAGAGCACAAATCAATAAAACAAAATAAATAAATAAAGTCAAATATTATTTCTTCGGAAAGATCATTTTAATTGATAAACCCATAGCAAGACTGAACATAAGGAATAATGAGAACAGAGTCCAATTCCTAATAACAAGAATAAGAAGGTAGCTTTACTATATATTCTGTAGATAATGTTAAGAATTGCAATATAGTAATGTCAGCAAGATGGAGGACTAGGAAGGTTAAGATCTCATTCCCTCATAGAAGCATCAGTTTTGGTAACCACTTGTGAACTGGAGGGAAGTGACAGCACAGTAAATGCCAGGTTTCCCTGGACTTAGGATGCATTTCTAAGGAGATCAACTTCTGCCTTACTCCACTCACAGCACTGAGGGGATAGACACAGATGAGTTTTCGGGGGGTCAGATGGAAGCAGAAGAGGAGGAAGAGAACAGAAATTGCCATGCATTTATCAACAGTTGACCATGGATCCTGCTAGGGAACTTTCAGACTTCACCAAGAGGCTTTCTCATGAATTCAGCAGGATGATGACTCACTTGAGGACCCTCCCCACAAGTGCAAAATTAGTGTCAAAACCAGAAAGTACTAAGATAAATTTAATAGAACTAAAAAGGAGAGGAATATTTCATGTAATAAATCAGAAAAATTCATATTTATAATGCTATTTCCCCTCCAAATACACTATAGTTTCAATGTACCAATTAAGACCATGAATTTCTTGTTGAAATTGACAAACTGATGCTAAAACTTATATGGAAACAGCAATAACTCAATATCACAAAAATAGTTTTGAAGATGAAGGATAAAGTTGGAACATTTGTTTTACCAGATACAAGGTTATTAAAAGCTACAACAATAAAAACTTTAGTGGTGAATAAGAATAGAGAAATGTACTAGGAAATAGAAAATTCGGAAAACACACACACATACTTGACAAAACTATTTCTGTAACACAGTCACTTAAGAGTGTTTTATTCTTTGAAAGATAATGAAACAAATTGATTTTCAATAAGAAAAAATAACTCCAACCTCTGCATCATTCATATACAGAAGTACTTACCAATAAATTATAGACCTAAGTATAAAAGATGAAACCTATCTATATTATATAATATGTTTGTGTAAATATAATATATTCATATTTATTTATAATATTATAATAAAGACTAAATATTAAACAAAAAAATAAATATTTTAAATATATATTATATTTATGATTATGAAAATATATTTAAAAATATGTATAGTTTTATATGTATAAAACTGTATGTATTTTGAAAAACAAGGTGTCTAAATGTCTAACAAGCACAAGAGAATTGATTAATATCATCGGTCGAGAAAAAATAATTTGAAATCACAATGAGATGCCATAAGGAACCAACCTAAACAAATAAGTATATGTATTATGTGTGGTGCCTGTGTATTTGTAGTAGAAATACAAACTTCTAGTACATGCATTAGTAAAGTAAGTAACACACTAAGGCACTGCTGGTTAGAATATAAATTTATAAAATATTATAGAAAAATCTAAAAGACTTAATTTTTTTATAACCTATGACCAGCAGTTCCACATTGAGGTATGCATCCAACAGAAATGTGTGTGTATATATGCACAGGTAAATAGTGAATGAAATCTGAAGAAAATTGTTCCCAGCAACATTAGCTAAAAGTGGTCCAAAAACCCCAAATATCCAAAAGTAAAATGAAATCAACTACTGCTACAAAATAATATGGGTATTTTTGACAGATAAAATGCCAAGTGAAAGAAGCCAGATACAGAAGGCTATGTTACATGCTTCTATTTTTAATAAGTGTGAAAAAAACCAAAAACTACAGTGACAGAGAAAAATCTTTTTGTAGACATAAGGATGTAACTGGCCATTAGGGGGCTTTTAGCATGCTGATAATATTCTATACCAGAAGTTGGAAACTTGTTCTGAAAAGATCAAACAGTAAGTATTTTAGTCTTTGCAGGCCACATGAGATCTTTAACAGAAACTCAACTCAGTTATTCCAGTGTAAAAGTAGTCATGGACAATATATTTTTAAATGAACATGAGTGTTTATGAACATGAATTTCATATAGTTTTCATGTGAACTGTCTGAAATATAATATTCTTTTGTATTTTCCGATGTAAAAAATCTTTTCTTAAATTTCTTTTCTAAATTTCAGGCTATTCAAAACCACGTGGTAGGACAGATTTGCCCCCGGGCTGTAGTTGGTATTTTGAGCTAGTTTGTAGTTAAGCAGGTGTACTCAATCTGTAAAATTCACTATGTTGCAAAGTGAAGATCAGTGTACTTCAATGTCATATATTATATTTTATTAAAAATTGCTGGGAAAATCTAGGAGACCTCGAGTTTTCTAGTGAAGCTGTAACTAACACCTAAAGCACTATCCTCAAAAGATAGATTATTGATAAGCTGGACTTTATTAAAATCTAAAACATCTGCTCTGTGAAAATCCCTGTTATGACAATGAAAAGGCATCCTCCAGACTGGAAGAAAATATTTTCAAATTATATCTGAGAGAACATGTATGTAAATATGTAAGGAACTCTTAAATTCAACAATATGAAAACAAACAACTCAGCTAAAAATGGACAAAAATCAGAAAAGACATCAGTTAAAAAAGATATATGAATGGAAAATTAATGCAAGAAAATATGTTCAATATCATATGCCACTATGGATTTGCAAGTTGAAACAAGAAGGTGCCATTATACACTGGCTAAACTTTAAAATAAAAACAAACAAAGAAAAACCTGTCAGTATTAAATGCTAAGAAGACATGTCAAACTGCAGAAACTCATTTGTTGATGATGGAATGCAAAATGGCACAGCCACTCTGGAAGACAATTTGGTAGCTTCTTATAAAGCTAAGTAGAGTCTATGCTAGGTTTTAGTGTTATTGTCCAAAGAAAAGAACCAGGGATCCTTGGAGAAATGGCCAATTCTAGGATTGGAGCACAAAACACACAAGATAAGCTTGGAGTCTCATACAGTGCCAGAAAATACAAGCAGTAAAAACAAACCAAAAGCGCTGCAGTGATGGGGGTGTGTATCAAACAGACACAGGAGCCAGCTGAAAGATCAACCATGATTCATGTGAGCAATAAAATTAAGTGGCATTGATTTATAATATGATGTGTAAAATAAACATTTTTGAGTCCTGTTACATGAATTTATATTTACACAAAAAATTTGCCTATATAAGTTAATTATTTAAGTTTTATAGAAATAGGAGAGAAGAATTCTCAAAAAATTATGTAGTTAATCCACCTTCAAGAAGGTAGAAGCCATACACCGGTGGCTCATGCCTATAATCCTAGCTACTCAAGGGGCAGAGATCAGGAGGATCATGGTTCAAAGCCATCCCAGGCATAGTTTGTGAGACCCTACCTCGAAAAAACCCATCACAAAAAAAGGGCTGGTGAAGCAGCTTGAGGTGTAGGCCTTGAGTTCAAGCCCCAGTACCACACACCAAAAAAAGAAGGTAGAAAGTCAGCTCATTTTCTGAGGTTATGACTTGTTGCAATTTATAGTATGGAAAGGGGAAGGTGAGAAACCTGTGAAGCAGCCTGAAAACCATTATCTTAGCCAAGTAGTCAACATTAAAATCAAAAGTAATAAATTATGTTCATAGTATGATCCCTTGATATGATCTGATAAAAATATCATTTTATATCTGTGGTTTCTCCCTAAAATAGACTAATAAGAAAAGCATTGCACTAATTTCACTACTAATTACTTTTTGAAATTCTACAAAAATACCTGACCACTACTCTTGAAAATTGTCAAGGTCATCAAAAACAAGGAAATTCTGAGAAACTGTCATATCCAAGAGAAGCCTAAGGACATAAGACAACTACACACCTCATATCCTAGATGGGGTCCTGCAGTAGAGGAAGTATGTTAGATAAAAATTCCGGGAGTCTAAGTAAACAGTAAATGTTTGTTAATAAAAATGCACCAATATTGGTCCATTAATTGTGACGAATGGACCATACTGATGTAAGATATTAATAATAGGGGAAACTAGGTGTAGGATATGTATAGAAACCCTCCATATTATCTTCACAATTTTTCTTAAGTCTAATACTATTCTTAAAGAAAAACAAACAGTTGATTGAAATATTTTCTTGAAGCTACTGTAGATATTCAGGATTCCAAATGAGTTTTCAGTATTTGCCACCAGAGGGTCTTTGAATCAGATTGAGTTGAGCATAGCTTCTATCGTTTCATCTTTTCCCATATTTTTGCTCATTTCCAAATCTTCTTTATACTAAAAGTACAAAAGAATTGGCCTTGGCTACATAGTGCTCTTGCATTATCTCTATTACCTGAGCACAAGGATAGTAACAGCAACAATGTTCTCTCTATCCCATAATTATTATAGTAATCCCATTGTTTTTATTAAGGTCTTATTATTGAGCCTACGTTTTCTAAATTATTCAGTTTATTGCTGACATCTCTTTAGCATCCTTCCACAGAAATGCCAATACAATTCCCAGTGTGCATTCACACTCCATACTAGCATTACATGGCACTGTTTTCAATTCTATTAGCTTTCTTGCTTTTTTATCTGATGTGTCACCTTGACTCTCCTTCCCTTTATCCCATCTAATGAGGATTCTATACTTATCATGGGAATTATACAAGTGATGAGGAATAGCTAACAAGTTATCAGTCACAGGCAGGGTGGAAAAGTATTAACTTCCAATGGATTATTAGATAAGAAATGAGGTAGAATTTGTCAAAGTATGGCTTAGAATCCATAACAAAGATATCTTCTCGAAGAACTTGTTGTGGTTTGCTTCAAATTCCAGGGAAAAGGACTTTAAGTTAGAGGCAGGTATGAAAAACCCAACAAGTAGAAAATCAGAAACCTGGTAAGTGATGGTGGAAAGTGAGGTTAGGTGAGAAAAGCTACTGCAGGAGATTCTCGCTGCATCTGCTCACCTCTAGCTAACTAGAAAACAACTGGATGTTGAAGCCAAAGAATGTAGCCTTGAGGAGAACCACTGTGTGACATATATGAAAGGATTAAAAATCACAGTCATTTCCAGAGAATATCAAAAGTAGGTTCTAGTGCTGGCAGGAACCTGAAGGTAAGAACACTTGCTTAGTGGATCAAAAAGAAATAAATGGGATCATGTTTGCTGGTGGGAACAGGTAGTTGCTGTCCGATGCTTATGTAGTTTCTAAGAAATTATCAACTGGCAGAGTGGCAAGTGGTACCAGCACCTGCCTAGCAAGTGTGAGGCCCTAAGTTCAAATCCTAGTGCTGCCAAAAGAAAAATTACACTTTCATTGCAGACACAAAAGTGTAAATCAAAAACTTTCTTCTTGTATTGACTCAGACATGGTCAAGACAATTGCACATTTGCTTCTTGCCACATACAAACTTCCTGATTATGAGTGAAATGGCATAGATCACCACAATCTACCTGTGTCATTGGAGTTCCAGAAGGATAGGACACAAAGATAAAAGCAGAAAATGAATTTGAAGAAATGATGGCCAAAACCTTTCCAAATCTGGGGATGAAAATGGGTTTCAGATCCATGAAGTCTGAAGAATCCCTAAGAGATTGAACCTAGAAGAGTCTAAACAAAGATACATTATAATTAAACTGTCAAAAATCAGAGACGAATAGAATTTTGAAAGCAGCAAGAGAATAAGCAACTCATTACATACAAAGGAACTCTGAAATACTAACAGTGGATTTCTTAGCAGAACACATACTAGCCAGGATAGAGTCAAAGTGATATATATATATATAATATATATGAATTTTTTTAGGTGTTTCTTGTGCTGAAGATAGGTACACATTTCTGTTACATATAAACCTAGAACGGAAAATGTGAAGTTAGAGAATGTGCCTATGTTCAGCATTACAACTACTAATTGTCAAAAATGGTGATGTGATCACCACTGGCATCAGCAGTGATGAGAGTTCTAAGAGCTTGCATCATTGCTAACATTTGGTATTGTCAATTTCTTGAAACTTAACCACTTCATTTTATGTGAAATTGTATCTCATTGTCTTTTAATTTGCATTTTCTTGATGAATAGTCAGTGTGAACATGGTTTCACATAAACTATTGGCCATTTGTGTGTTTTCCTTTATGAAGTGACTTGAAGTTTTGATCAATATTTCCCATTGTTGGCCTCTTTTCTATTGATTTTAAGAATTTATTTTTGAAAAATTATGCATCATTTATCTTTTTGATTATTATCCAGGATTAGTGGGGCCAAATGTTTATTTAGGAAAAATACCTATAAGAAAATGAATACCAAACTTGTTTACAGAATTGAAATGCGTTTTGATTAATAAAATGAATTGTGGTTAGTTGCATGTCTTTTTGAAAAATATTTTTATCAACATATATTAGTTGTATGGGGGGATTCATTTTGTTATTTCTGTACATGCTTTGATATTTCTTTATATGTTTGATTTTTCCACATATACTTGCAATGTGCCTTGGTTAGGTTTGCTCCCCAACATCTTGCTCCCTCATCCCCTTCCCCTTACTTAAATGATTACAACAGGCTTAATTGTTCTATTTCATATAAGTATATAAAGTACATTGACAATATTTACCCTCCTTTATCCTCTTCATTCACAGTTCCCCTCCTACTAATACTCACCCCCAAGAGGACATGATTTACAATCCTGTCCTTCATTTTTAAGTCCATATTCACTGTTAAAAGGGGTTTCATGATGGTATTTAGCCTGTGAATATATTGTGCTTTAGCCAGATTAACCCCTTTTATTATTCTCTCTTATCTTTCTCTCCAACCCCTGTTATTCAATGACTTTCAGTGTGCTCTAGTTACATGTCTAAAATTTGAAATCTGCTTAAAATCCAGTAAAATAAACCTCTAAAGTTGTATTGAGTGTGTTTCATACTCTCCTAATACTTTTATGCATTTTTTTCATTATGTATGTATATATATTTGTCTTTTCTCTCTTCATATAGCAAATTTTGTGCTATTAATTTTTATAAGAAAATGTTAAGATATTTAAATTTTTCTAGCATAGTTGATTAAAATCAATTCATTTGCTATAGATTATTTGGAAATGTATTTTTCAACGAAGAACTCATTAACATCATGTTCACTTTTTTAGGGTGATCATGAACATTGAAAAAAAACTTTATCAAGTGCCTTTGATTTATGATTTGTAAGATCTCAAGAAATTTAAGGGATTTTTAAATGTGAACTTCTTAATCACACTTTGAATTAATGGCCTGAGCTGTGCTCAACACAAGAAGTAATTCAGACAAATTCTGCCTTTTATGGCTCTTATCAAAAAAGAAAAAAAAATCTGCCTTTATAATTGTATATGTCACACTAACAAACAGAATTTTTACAAGAGTCTATAAGTATCGATTGAGTCCTTTGCTTATGGCTTTGCTTGTCAGATGATTGAAAGTCTCTCACAAATTAGCTTACTGATTTGTACATTAAAAACCTTATTTATCTTTTTCTACTCACAGAATTTAATGATAGATATTCTATGTCACATTCATATCATGAAGTGTTCTGAGCCATGCACCTTTGTGTCATGCCTCTGAGTGAATTGTCTCAGTAATAGAAGTATTCCTGGAAGTCATTCCTACATGTGGCAGGAAGCAATAACAACTTCACAAAGAAGGTACTCTGAACAATGAATATTTCCCATTGGACCCAAACTAAATGTGTTCCTGATCCAATATTTTTTTCAGGTGATCTCAAAAAGATTAAGACATTTTCAATGTCATCTGATCTAAGAAGAAATGCAACAGACCAAGATAATCTGCAACCAATTGTAATTAACAGGAAAAATGTCTCACGAATTTTGCAAAAACATTTTACCCATGAGGCCACATTATCAGGGTCTTTCCCAAAGCAAAGAAAGATGCAGGAAAACACAATTAAGTTTCACTTAGTTTTATAGGAAGTCCATCTTTGTTGCTCCCTTTTCTCACTCTAAAGCTTTCCTTTTCACTCTTGAAATGACATCTTTAGATGAACTGAACTCTAAAATTTTAAGTAAGCTTTATTTTGTGTATAATATAAAATATGATGTTAAGTGATACATATAGGCACTACTTATAATATATATAGTAAAACTGACATATCCATCATCTCATATACTCACCCATTTTTGTATTGTCTCAGAGGAGCAGTTAATATCAACTCATTATTCCAGAAATGAGGGAAGGAGGGCATAAAGGAGAATGGTGCAGGGGTGAATTTAAGTGTGATATATTTGATATATTGTAAGAAATTTTGTAAATGCCACAATGTGCCCCACATAACACAACAATAAAAAAATAAACTCACTGAACAAAATTCATAAATAAATTAATAATTTATGAATTACAATTTATTAATTTACAGTTAATAATAAATTATTAATTGTAGTCCTCATGTTGTACATTATATCTCTAGGCTTGTTCATTCTATGTATCTTTCCACTTGTATTTCCTCCTTTTCTCCACCTAATCTTTGTAACCACTACCACATTCACATTCTCTGAAAATTTGAGTTTTTTTTAAGATTCCATATAAACGAGATCATGGAACACTTTTCTTTCATTTTGCATAATGTTCTCAAAGTGCTTCCATGTTTGGGTAAATGGTAAAATCTCTTCCCTGATTAAGGATGAGTAATATTGCATGTATCTACCACCGTTTCTGTGTACACTCATCTGACAATGGACACTTGGATTGTTTCCCTGTCTTGGTTATTGTGAATAATGCCACAACAAGAATAGAGTGCAGATATCCTTAGGAGTTTTTTTTTTTCCTTTTTTTTTAGGAAGTGGTGATTTAATTTCCTTTGGATAAATATCAAGATGGGCTATGTGGTAGCTCTATTTTAAATTTCTTTAGGATTTCCTTTTTTGCCTTGATAATTTGTAAGAAATGAAAAGGAACTAGTTCTTGCTGGCTTTGAAATCAAAATTCTTTCTGATTTCAAGCTTCTTTGGACAGCAAAATATTCTCCAGGTGAGAAATGACCTCAATGAAAACATTAAATGACAATAACTAGATCCTTTGTTAGAAAGACAAGATGACACTAAGGTAATACACTGCTGGTTACAACATTACAGTTCTTGGGTGCTCTTTGGTAAGTGCCTATCAATCCTCTTAGTGCTACCAAAGACTATCCATGAACTGTCATAATGTCATACAGTCATGTACCAAAGAGGAGAATTCTGTCTCAAAAGGAATTGTAGGTATGATTTTGTTTAATATAGTAAATTCAGGCATCTTAGAAACCTAAAAAGTTGTTGAAATAGTTATAGTTATCCATACTTGATGGTTTGAGCTAAAGGGAAATTTCAGATAGCTAAAAGGTTAAAAATGTATTCAACAGCAGAGACAGAGCATTACATATGGAAAAGATGACCCCGTAGATCTGAGTAAAGAGCTTAGAATGAAGCAAAGAGTAATGGAATGAAGAGCCACTCCTAGGGAGAAGAAGTAGGTCCTTTCAGAACTACTTCTCCAAGACTCAGCTCTCCATCCTTACCATGAACTCTCCAACCCTTTCTGTCACTGAACCACCTCATCAGTCTATGAGATTTTTGGCGATCACTGTCTCTCAAATTAAATGCTTATGCTGTGATGGGGTGTTTTTGAGATGGGTTTTGTTTTGAGATAGGGTCTCGTGAACTACTATCCCAGGCTGGGTTTGAACTGCAGTCCTCCTGATCTCTTCCTCCTGAGTAGCTAGACATGAGACACTGGCACCTGGCTTGTACTTCTTGTTTTCAATTTTTTTCTATATATTACAAAATATTTTTGAAGTTAATACATTGGTTTAGTCTTTATTTTTTCTTTCCTCTTTTATTTTTTACTTCTAAATTGAGCTCCAGGGTTTAGTTGGTAATAGAATATTCTGAATATAACTGTAATTCAAGAACTTCTCAGGTGGAGAAGTCATCTGAAGACCACTTGCCAGCAAGTCATATTTAAGTGAGTATGGCCTGTTAATTCTGTTAATTATCCTCACATATTCAGGAAGTTCTTATTTGCTTGATGCAAAAGGTTTTGATATACACAAAATATATATATATATATATATTTAAATATATATGTTTCAATTAGATTTAAGCAAAAGGTTTCTATGATATACCTTAAATCCATGACTTTGTTTGCTTTTCTAAATGTCCTTGTCCCACTTCTCCACAATTAAGAACACTCAATAATACTAAACCTGCCTACCAAAACCATGCTTTAAATGTCTTGAATTTAAAACATAAGAGGTGTGGTTGCAGATCAGTTGCTAGAGTACTTGGTTAGTATGCATAAGACCCTAGTTTCCATGCCAGCAACACCAAATACATACATACATGCATGCATATATCCAATTACCCTAGTCTACCCTGTTTATCTATTCTTTCTCTGTGGGCAGATTAAAAAATGAAATTGGATTTGTTGTTGTGACCTATACATACTCTAGGCCATATTCTTGCTGATTTCAGTGAAAGCAGTATGACTCAATTCTTGCAGAGTCCCAATCTCTTTACTTCAGTCCTTAGTTAAGATGGCATGGAGATTCTAGTACTCAGATGGACATTTGTTCTGTGAAATCTTTTATTTGCCTGTCTCTTACTTTTCCATCTTTCTTGGATGGCTAGCAGCAGTCTGTACTGAATTAGATGTGAAAAGGTTTCTGGGATTCTCCTCTCTTCACCCAAAGCCATAAAAATACCCCCAGCTGAATTTCCTCCTATTCCATACCTGAAGCCTGTCTTTAGTGGAGCATTCTATATTGGTCCTGGTGAACTTTTGGTACTGAAATTCAGCACTGCCTAAAGATATTTGAATCTTCACATCACTTTAACCAAACTTCAAGGACTATGTCCTACTGATGTTTGTATTTAGGTAATTAGAAATCCTTTTCAATAAAATAAAAAAGAATTATGTACTATAAAAAATGGATAGTACTGTTTCTGACTAGCTCATCAAATCTACATTATTTTTTCTACATCCTCAGCCCGTACGTTATCACTTATTTATTTAATTAGCACATTACAGTTGTACAGGGGGATACATTCTGACAATTACATAAGTGCTTACAATATATCCTGATTTGATTTGCCCCTTCCTTCATTCTCTCTCATCCCTCTTCCGCTGATTCTTAGAACAATATCAACAGCTTTCATTTTTCTATTTTCACAAATGAATACAAAATACATTCAACATATTTGTTGTCCTTCTTCTTCTCCTTATCCATTTCACCCTCCCACAGGTACTCACCCTGGACAGTAACTGCTTCACCCTCTTGTCCTTCCTTTCTTTAAATAAAAAATTTTTATAAGTATAGGATAGTTATACAGAGGTTTCATTGTGACATTACAATATATACATGTATTATACCCCAAATTTGTTCATTCTCCCCATTATTCTTCCTCCTGCCTCTTCACCTTCTTAAGGTTACTTCAACAGGCGTCAATGTTCCTTATACATACTTGTAAAGAAAGTACATCAACTATATTCACCCTCCCTTACTCTATTCTTTTTACCCTCTCCCTCCCACGAGTAAACTTTCCTCAACATGACCCATTTTAGATCCCTACCTTTCATTGTTTGGATGTCTGCTTCTTTTTCAGTGGGGATTTTGCTTTGGTATTTACATTCTAACAAACATATTTGCACCATAGCCAGATGTACTTCATTTTCCATACCTGCTCAAATATGAAAATTTAATTCTAGACATAAAAGAGATAGAAGTTCCAAATGAGAATTCTATGGAAATTTACTTATCCCCATAGGATTAGACACTTCCAGGTAAATAGATAAACCAGGAAAATCTGGTTATCATACTCATTCAAGATGATTCTAATTACTATTATTGTATAACAAAATCTCCTTAAACTTAATAAGGTAAAACAACCTCTTTATTTTGTTCACAATTTTGGGGGTCAGAATTTTGGAAAGGGCTCACATTTCTTGGGTTCTATCATATAGGTTAATCAGATGTTAGCTTGGGCTGGAGAACTATAAAAACTTGCAGGCTGGTAATTGCTAGCTTCATCTGAGAGCTTAAATGGGGCTGCTTGAACTGGAGTGGCTATATTTGGTCTCCTCATTATGGGGGTCTCAGGGTTGTTTGATGACATACACCCAGGGGTCCAAAACTGAGAACCCAAACTCATGAAATTGAGGATGCATTGGCTGTCATGGCCTAGCGTTAGACATCACACAGAACTACTTCTGCCACATTCTATTGCTTCCATACAAGTCACAATTCTGTCCATATTTAAGGGAAAGAAAATTAGATTCACCTTCATGATGGTGGAAGAGGAAGGTATTTGGGATAGGAATTTATCAACTCTGGGAAATCTGAAGTGCCTCAAAGATAAAGCAATATTAGAATCTTTAGGTGAACCAAGAGGTTCTTTAGTATAAATGAAAAAGGCAACTGGGGTTGCAGAGGAAAGGCAGATAAAACTGGAACCACATGGTGAGACTTCCATTTAGGTGTTTCCCTCTCAGAAAGTTCATGGGCACCAAAAGTAATTTACTTTGTCTTCTACTTTCAGTTACATTTGAGGATCTGACCAAATCCAGTATAGATAAGATAAGAAAGAGAAAAAAGATACTCCTTGAACCACCAGGAGCAGCAGTTCATGAAAAGTATTAAGTTTGGTAGAGCAAAGATCATACCTCCCTAGATTCTAGATGTTAATGATAACAACTAGGTGGTAGGTCCTTCAAGGAGTGCCTTTTGATATAGCATTCTGAATAGAGGGAGGGAAGGCAGAACTTGTGATCAAAGTTGCCCAAGACTGGGCAATAGGACTTTATTTGTATTATCTTTTCAGAAGCTTTCAACTTTAAGTTGTATTGTGACAGAGGAGGCAAAAGGGTTACTTTTGCCTTCCCTCCCTACTCTTTACCCTAATCTTGTGTGTGTGTGTGTGTGTGTGTGTGTGTGTGTGTGTGTGTGTGTGTGTTAGTTACTGGGGATTAAATACAGGACCTTGCATTTGCAAGGCTACAGTTCTATCATCTAAACTATACTCCCACCCTTTTTATTTTTGTTTTTTATTATTTTGAGATAGGGTATCTCTAACTTTGCCCAGGCTGGCCTCAATCTGTGATCTTCCCATCTCTACCTCTTGAGTAGCTGAAACCACAGATATGCACCACCATAACTGGCCCTTTCCCTAATCTTTTAATGACACATTCTTTTTGTGTAGTATTCTAAATTCTAAAGAGAATCACCTGTAATGCCTCCTCTTCTCCTCAGCTCATATGAATTGACATGCAGAAAAGCTATGTGCTTGTTTGAGAAGAAAATACAGATGCTGGTCCCAGGAAGCTGAGGTCCCAGGTCCAGATCCACTTTAAAAAAAACAGAGAAGGAGATTGTGTTCTGGAGAGAAAGACCTTGCCCAGCTCAGGGATTTCTTGCTTATTGTCTCTCTATATTTTTGTGACCCATAAAATTCCTTCATATCCCAAGACAGAAACTTGTATTTTCCTAAGATTGGACCTTAAATAAATCTGTTTCCTTCCACTAATCTCTGTCTTCCAGAGCTTAGATTCTGGTAACAGTACTTCAACTCTCTCTGAAGAGGCTCACTTTCCTCACTATGGGAGAGGGTATTATTTGTAATGTGTTAGAGACATGTCCCCATTGGTTCACTGCACTGGGTGGAATGGGAAATTTCCCAAGGGGACCTTTACTCTTTCTAAAACTGGAGGTGAAGAGCAAGCTTCAAAGACCATAAGTGGAATGAAATGTCTTTTTGAGTGAGATACTGTTCTGGGTATCTGATGTCTCATTTCATCTTCAAAACAATCCTGAAATGTTAATAGTATTCTCCTTTCACAGATGAAGGCATGCTCATCTTTAAAGGACAAGTTCTAAGTAAAGTTCTCACTGTTAGTACTCTATGAATCACACTCTAAACAGGTGTGTCAAGTGCCACAGCCGTGGTTTCTAACCTGCACTTTAATGATTTTTTAGGAGCCAATGAAGTTCAGAGAAACTTATTCAACATTAATATTTTTGTTTTTGGTCTTTTCTCAAATGCTGTTTTAATTTTCTTCAACCTGCAGAGAAGAGAAAAATGCAACAAAAAGAGCAACAAAGCCTGTGCCATGGAGAAGCTGTGTACATTTCCCATTGCATTCATGCTGGGATCCAAGGCTGAGAGGTTGATTCCTGCACTCAAAGGTGGACAGAGTCTTAAGACAGTTGGAACAAGTCAGGGCCACAGCTGCACTTCTAAAACATCGGTTGAAAGACAAACAATGAAAGGCCTTGGGCCCTTTCACAGATATTATTCCTGTGTAAAAAAAAAAAAAAATCAAGTTACAGCCCATGACAGATAGAACTAACCCACAGCTCGATGGATGAAATCATTTTAGGATTCATATGGCAGAGCATAGAAAAGAACATTGCAAGATTCCCTGCATTTCTATTCATATAAATATTTAGGATAATTACAAAATTAATTTTCATATAATGAAATTAGACTTAGTATAAACAGTTATTATTCACTAATTTGCTCTTGAATCCAAAAATGTGTATCTAGCCTCTACTATGTATCAACTGAGGATCTATTAGACCACAAAAAAGGCATGGTGTCTATCCCATGGATAATCTACTTAACAAAGCTTTGAAAAATTACTGTGAAGATACTAATTTTAATAGATGCAATGAAGAACAATGGAATGCAAGGAGGTCTAATTCATCCTACTCCAGAGAATATCTTACTCTGAGACTAAGATCTGAGAGATCTAAAAAAACCATGAGATGAATGATCAAGGCAGAAACCAGGGTCCATAAGGTAAAGATCTAGAAGAGGGACAGTGTGCAAGAACTACAAGTATGCATTGGATCATGGAGCTAAGAGCGAAGCTTCACCAGGGGGGCTCTTCAAGAGGTCTTGGAACTAGAACATGAAGTGGACCACAATGGAAAGTTTTAACTTTATTCTCAGTTCAGCAGGTAGGTGTTGGAGGCTTCTTGAGAAAAGAGTGACATGATCTGATTTACATTTAAATAACTGTTTGTGGATAAGATGAGTGTTTGATCCTTAGAATTTTTTCTTGATGGCTTAAATAGTAATGAAATGTACTGGGACTTTTTTCCAGAGAAGTAATAATGCAATCTCACCTATTTCCTCCTGTATTCTTCCACAATAATCTGAATCCCTGATGAACAAGCCAAGAGGAAAAGGAGTAGTAGGTAACCAGTTAGTTCAAGTTCTGATGCATGCTCTGCTGTAACCATAGCTAGCCCAACCAGCATGAGTGGTAGAATTTCCTGCAAACAGAAGATAGTGAACTGAGCTCAGAACAAAGGACTAGGGAAAGAAAAAGATGGGGAGCTGAAAAAAGGAGGCATCCAAAATCTGGTTTAAGTTCATATATGAGAGAGATAATCATTGGGTGAGGTCATTTGAAAGCAAGGGAAGTTCTTGGTGTTATATTGACTGAGTTCAGAGACAGAGACCTATGTTAATGCATTTGGTATCAATTATGAGATCCATTCCTGAATAGGAGGAGCTGGAAGGGCCAATGTTGCCACTGGCTAGATGAATATTCCACACTGGACCTCCAGTCTGTTGAATGCTGCGGTGAGCACAAGAACAGGGTAGAGAGCCATTCTGGTAGATGGATCCCCTCTGTCAGTTTTAAGGCAATACCAAGTCCAAGGAGACATTTGGCAACTTGGATCCAGTAGTCACAGACATGGAGTTTAAAGACAACTTTTCATACCACAAAGTGGTGGGGTGGGGGTTTCTTATTTATTTCTAGGCAAGGATCTTCTTGGCTTAAGGCTGGGCCCAGACTGAGTCTGCAGGGGATAAGTATAGCTTGCCTGGCAGCTGGGTATTACTGGTAGGAATTTGAAGTGGTTCTCAACCTATGTCAATCACTTATTCTTCCTCTTACTTCCTTCCCCATTCCTCTACTAGTTATCTTTCCCTTCCCTCATCCTCTTCCTCCTCCTCTTTCTTATTTGTACTATGCTCCCTGTTCCAAAAAAATTAAGAGAGATGATTCACTGTTTCTTTATGCAGATATATATGACCTGTGTTTGGAGAATGTATTTTATTAAAATTTTAAATCAATGTAAAAGTGGAACTTTTTGAAAGGAGGTATTAAAGCTAAAGATAACTCTTCAGCAAAAGCTTTTTCAAATCTTCCAGGTAGACAGAGTCCTAGGGTCTGCAGGATCTGTTGAGGGGTCTGTGGAAAGCATACATGACACACTGGTTGCATACAACATTTTTCCCAGTGACCTTGCCTTAGGAAAGTTTCCATTGAGACTCTGAAGAATGTCTTCTTGGCACCTGTGATTATGAAGTACAAGACCAATGTGGATAAGAGGAACCTGGGTAAAAGGTACCATGTGAAATTAGGATTGGAGTCTACTCTAGACTACAGGTCAGTTAGACTCCAGGTTAGGGACTAGGGTTATTGAACAAGTTGCAGACAGAGTCAGAGATTACTCTGGACCTAGGGTTTAGGTATTCTGTGGATTGCTATGTATTTATTCTCTTTGGACATGGCAAAAGAGTGTTATAGAAGTTAAAAGTTACCTGGATCTGGAATTCACAGCTGTGAGATCTAGTGACTTCTGATACTAGGACAACACTATCCCTCTGCCACCAACATGGGCTCAGGGGGAGTCTTTGCCTTTGCTTACCTATATATTTCAAAGTGTCATATCAAAATGTCCCTGAGGACAGGAGTGATGGTAACTTTTTTCTTTTTTTCCTGTAATGCTGGGAGGAAAAAAATTATAATCTTGTATATATTTATTGAGATGTAGGAATCTGATGGGTTTTTCCAGCTGCTGCTTTTTTTTGCCACTAGGCCACTATTCTATATATCAGGTTAGAGCTGGACTGGGGAACAGGATGCCACTGTGTGCCACTGTGAGCCCCAATTCCTTATCAGGGAATTTCCTGTGCAGAAAGAGACAATAGCTCCTCCCCAGGCTGAACATGATGTCACATGGGATAACCAATGAAACAATTCATGCAATATTCTTTCTTCTCCAAATTCCCACCCAAGACTGGCCACCTGCTCACAAAGCAAAGCTGAAGTCTATAGAGTCCCACTGCAATCATTAGAGCCACAGGAAAGAGATCCCGAACAAATTCTTCACTAGGGTAATAGGAGTGAATTTTATCTATGGTACATAGTTGCTAGAGCAATGATGGCATAGCAGAGAGGAACAGGATAGGGACTGTATCTTGACCAGGGTCCACTATACTTCCCATCTCACCTAATAGGAGATAGCTGAAATATTAAATGAAACATTTCTGAATATGTTTGGCTATCAGTGTATCACTAACGATAACTTCAAAAGTCACAATCTCAAATCATCCCATAAAATGGGTGAGAATCAGACAACAAGGAATGGTGGTGACTTTGGTTAAGTCCAACAATTTGGCACTCATTTCTGGAAAATTTTTATCATGGTAAAATCTGGGGCCAGTATTTTTGCCAGACTTTTCAAGGTTTAATAAAATCCATCATGCATCCAGAATTTAAATGGTCTATACTGTTTTTAAAAGTTATTGTATAATTTTGTTGAAAATATTGTGTGGACAGAGTCTAATACATCTGCAGGGCTGCACCTGTCCTGGCTATTACCATTTGTAACCTGGAACTTTGCAAGGACAATAGTTATGCATGGTGATTCTTCTGCTCACTCTAATCCAATCTAATGCTCCTTGGGACTCTAGGTCTGTGGTAAGAATAGCAACAAACTGAGTTTATGCACAGTAAATGAGATTGTGAATAAATGACCTGGCTGTAAGCTTCTTAGATACTAGAATAATGTGACGGATTCTCATCCCTGGAGATAACTCTATGTGACTATGGTGTTTCATCCCTGGGGCTTCAGGAACCAACACATCTTGCATGATCTGAGCACACACAGGATGTTTGCTTTAGAATTTACTGAGCACAATTTAGTGTGTTCTCTGTGCTCTTGGCATAATCTGATCTGATCAAATCTTCCTTGTCCAGTGGCCAGGATACAATTGCCACTGACAGATGATCCAACTTTGAAGACAGGAGTTTTCACAGCCCAGAGAGTACCAAGCAGAAGCTTCATGCAGGCACAGCGGCACAGGAGACAAAGGATAGATATCACACCAGGGCCTCACCTGTAGTTTCAATCTCTATAGGCTCTGGAAAATATCTCTTGATTTTATTGATTCATCTCAGCCCACTACTTTGAAAATGCCTCTAAATATTTCATAGACAGCTCAGCCCTACTCAGAGCCTCCACAGGAAGCTCAAGTTCTTCCTCCTACTCTCATTAATTCACAAAATGTACTTTATTACACTTGATGGAAAATTCCATTGTTGGAAAAGCAGAAGCAGCATTGTTGTGCAAAGGGTGAAAAACAAAATGTGGTGTTAGCATCTGAGAACTGCCAGACCCAGGGAACCAGGGAATGGCTGAATAAAAACATGAGCCCCTCCATGTTGCTCAGTTCTCTGTGGTTGAAATGAAGTTGAGAGTATAGGTGGATATCCTCCTAAGACAGAGACCCCCAGAGCTCTCCAAGTTTATAAACTAGGATTGTGGAAACCTCAAGTCTAAATCTTTAAAAACTCCTTAGTAGGGAGCTCAGGAGACAGACAGACAGATACACACACACACACACACACACACACACATGCAAACACATGCACACAATCAGAGCCTATGATTGCAGAAACACTGCCTGTGAATACTGTGATGGTGTATTGCTAGGTAAATCTTTTAGTTAGGAAATAGTCATGGCCAGCATCATCACCTGTTATAAACTCTAGTTACCACAACTCTCTTGGGCAGCTTATGTCCTATTCCATTCTATATCCCTAGCAGGGTATAGAACCTGGGCCCAGGTTAAGGGGACAGAGCTCATTACCTGTCTACCTCCTTTCCTCAGCCTTTCTCAGAATGAGCAAGGTTTGAAAGTTAAAATCAATGCATTTATAATGTGCATCAATATCTCTGTTCTAATTTCCACATTACTCTTGTAGAGTATGGCTGTTTTACCTGTTTCCTTCAGACCACAGGGATGAAGCACCATCCCTGAGGGATCCCTGATCAGAACAAATATGTTCTTTCTAGTGAACACACACCCACCAAGGCAGGAACCCAGAATCAAGAAGTATCCATGGGCAAGTAAATATCCCTTCTTCCCTACCTTACAGGATAAGGCTGAGTTATGCTGCATAAAACATGAAGTCCACATCTCAGGGGCTTACCATAGAACATATATTTCTCACTTATTCTATCTGTTTTGTGGATGGGTTTATCTTTGGAATAAGTTATTTCTATATTAGTCTCCTTTCTTATCCATGGTTTCATTTTCCATGGTTTCAATTACCTGCAATTAACTCCAAGCTGAAAATATTAAGTGGAAAATTCTAAAGCTTTAAATTGCATATCATCCTTAGTAACACTATGAAATCTTGTGCTATCCTGCTCCATCCAGACAAGGATGCCAGTGTATCCAAGCTGTATATGTTACCCTTCATTTAGTCAAAGAAGCAGGGAAGAAAAGTTCCAACTTATGTACATGTGCATATGTAATGTTTGATTCAGGGTTACAAAGTCACTGAGTGGCTGTAAATTGAAGCATGGCACAATCCTGGAGGCATTTTGAAAGTTCCTCTGATTTCTGTTGGGGCTTCTGTGGTAATTCAGGTAGAGCTTATCGTGATTTGGAAAGGATGATAATGATGGTAAGAGTGTATGAGAAGTGGTTTTATTCTAAACATATTTTGAAAATAGACAATAGATTGGCAGATGAGTTGGGTGTGAGATATATGAGAAAAAATTAGAAAATATGAAGATGTCTTAATTACTTTTCATTGGGCAAGTAGAATAGATGGTATTCTGCAAAGGGGAAGGCTAAGGATGAGAAGATCAGTACATCCAACAGTTTAACTTTGTCCATGTACAGTTTGAAGTGTCTACTAGATATCTAGTAGAGATGTCATATAGACAGTTATAGATGTGGTTTTGGAGTTTAGGAAAATGTTTACTCCAGAGATTTACATTTTAGAACCATCATCTGTTTGGTATTTAAAACCCAAAGGCCAGATGAACTTGAATCAGGGAGTGATATGGATTTAAAAAAATGACCTGAGCTGCAGAGAGGATTTCTAAGGGAACAAATGGCCCAAGGCCACTGTCTATCTGAGCCCTCTCAACTACAGTCACTGATGTTGCTCAGTTTGCAGAGAAAACACCCAAGGCATTGTTGGCCTTAAATTGCAAGCTATTAGCTGACTAAGACCTCCAGCCTGTGGAGTCTGGTGTCCCCATTGGACTGCTAGGACTCAGTCACTCACTAAGCTATTGAGCAATACTTGTTTAATCACATCTAATCCTCTAAAACTGTCCCAAATACAGGGAGTTGCATTCAGAAAGTAAAGTAATATGACATCCAAGGACCACTGAAAAGCAACTCAATTCTTAATGTGGGCTCTTTAAGAAGCACTAAAAAGGGATTATTTACTTACTCAGAGCCAAAATTCTGAAAAGCCTTCTTCAGTCTCTCCTGTCCTTTCATTTATAAGGTGCTGAAGCTGCCTCTCAATCTCTCCTCTCATATCTACACAGTCCAAGAAACTCTGGGTAAACATGATCTAGGCTAGCTCTTTCCTCTCTCTCAATTTCTTCCTGCCTCTTTGAGTATATTTTATTTATTTATTTTCCTATCAGGCAATGATCTCTGCCCTTTCTAATGCCAATTAACTTAGCCTTTCTGATGGTCTTTCAATTTTCTTCTCTTCTGTTACTAAGATCAATAAAGCAAAGGCCAGAAAGATGGCCAGGCAAACACAGAAATCTTAAAGAAAAAGGAAGTAGAAAAACAATGCCTAGCTATCCATTACAGTGAACTCATTTGTTTCATAGCTCTAGGACTTCTACTTGGATTGGCATGTGCTGACAACCATCCTCCTGGGTCAGAAGGAGGGTGTGCCTCCCTGGGTACCTGTGCCTGCCAAGGTCCAAAGAAGGATCTCCAGCCAAAGCATGGTCCATCCCCCTAAGCCTTGACCACTGCTAAGAAATTAGACTCTGCTTCTGTTTTCTGGGCCATGTCACTTTATTTTTCCCTTTGAGGATTTGCCACAGACAAAAATAACAATTCCTGAACTGCCTATCATTAAAATAAGAGAGGATTTATTAGATTTATCAGAAGGTACACAGAGCAGAGAGATAAAAACACAGGTTAACTACAGGTCAAACAGTTTCAACTCCCACCCAGTTAGGTCTCCCCCATATAAGTTTTTGACTCCCATTGCTAGCTAACTGGGCCCAGTACCTGACTCCCAGAAAACAGCTAGGATTGGGTAAATCAGTGCTGCAGCCTTGGGTGGATCACCCAGTTCTGGGCATGTGAGTCATCTTAGGGCTTTGATGGGATATGGAGCTAAAACATAGAATAACTGCTTCCTTCTCCCACCTGTGCCATGAGTGGAGTGTTCAGGACTGGGGCAAGAGAGGTCTTGTTACCTCTACTCCTGCTGTGAACTTCTAGGACATGGCTGGAGTGAAACTAGCCTTCAAATGGAGTTAAGAAGTAAGAGGTAAGGGCTGGCACTGGCTACTCCTATTGCCACCTTAGTTCCCTATGAAAAACTTGGGAGTAGTGAAGAATTGAGATGAAAAATACCATCGAAGTAGCAATAAAGTCTTATTTCATATCTTCTTAAATACATAATCCTGCATACTCATGGACTGTCAATGACAGCCATCTCTGTGGTTACAGAAACCCATTTTCTAGGGAAAAAAATGCAAGATACTTCAAAGTGGATTATCAGAAGAGAAATGGAACTTTGTGAATGGGTATATGATGTGTAGAGAGAAAGAGCAGGGATTTGGTGGGTGAGTGTGTTCTGTTCCTATGTACCTTGACTCCTTTCACCATTCTATTCCAAAATAGAATCATACAAAACCTTATAGGCCACAAACTCTGTGAAGATAGGCATTGGGTTTACGGGGCTCACTACTGTACACTCAAAGAAGATCCTGACATAATTAAGTGTGTTAAGTTGATGAAAGCAGAGAGAATCACCAGCCTACATAGTTTCATTTGTTCCTATAAACACTTCCATGCTCTCTGGTTGTACTTCACTTATATTATTAGATGCTCACTATTAATCTAATGTCAGTACTGAATTTAAGTTTGGCACCTCCTGGAATTCATGGATTGAGACCAGCTCCATGACCCCAATAAAGGAGAGCCTGGAAGCAAGTCAGTCCCCTTAGCTCATGACCTACCTATTTCCACCTTTATTCCTTTCTTCCTCAGAAATAGTTTGAGCAAGAAGTGTAACAAGGTACAACCAAAAAAAGTGCCAATATGTGGTCTGAAAGTTCTTAGCAATTGAGATAAAGAATGAACTATACTGTATCCTCATCTTGTGATAACCACCTGCTCGACCTTCAAATCTGGTCCCTAATCTCTCTCTTGACATCATATTGACTGGGAAAAGATGGTAGCCATGGCATGAAAAAGTAAGATGCTAGTCAGAACAGGTAAAAGGCTAGGTCCTTGTCTGAGAGTCAATGTTGATGGGCAGTAGGGATAGGTGGTAAGAAGTGTTCATTAGGATGCAATGAGGGGCTTTTCTAGGAGTTTCAAAGTGTGTTCCTGCATGATCTAGTCAAATACCAGGGAACATGTTAGCAAAAATACAGATTTCAAGATCTAGCTGTTCAATAAAGCATCCAACTGGTCACTTAGTTTGTTTTTATTGAGTATTGTTTAAATGCTTTGCTTTGATAATTATCTTATTTTTAAGCAGCTATATGGTATTATACTGTGTTATTAACTCATTCCTTATCGATAGAGATTTCTACTCTTTTCTTGTTATTGCTGTTACAAATGGTACTATAATATGAATATAGCATTAAACTTGTGTTCTTGTTTCTGAGGATAGATTCCTAAATTTCAGAATAATCAAGCCATAGGTGAAGATATTTTTCATTTTAATACATAATATAAGGTTGCAACCTGGAAATTTTGTAACTAGTAAAGTATACTAGTTTCCATAGTTTATTCTTAGCATGTCTTTTTATGGAAATTTTAATAAGGTTTTAATATTTTACTATTGAATTAACATTAATGTTCTTATTTGCAAGCATATTTTATATACTACGACTATGGAATTTGGAATTTATGCTTTGTATTTTACAAAATGTTTCTAAGAAGAAACCCATGTCTTCCTTGTACAATATAGTTTTTCTATCAATTTGTACAGTGCATGCCTAGCCCAGGGTGGACATTCAATAAACAAATGTTTTAAAAAATGGGTACCCAATGACAAAGAAGTTATGAATGCAAAGTCTCTTGCCTGACTTGCAGCCTTTTCAGCATTGACTTACTCACCATTGTTGACCTCTTCATTCAACTGCACCCTCAAAATGAGCCTTGCTCCATTCTTAGCCAGAGACAAACCCTCCTTGGTAAAATTCTAGTATTTTCCTGGAGCATGTCTCTCAGCTCATTATGGCCTTTCTACTCTGGGAACACAACGCTTTTTCTGTGGCCTATGGACTAGGTATAAGAATTGTGCAAGCAAAGGGCTTTGGGGATAAAATGCAGGGTTACTTGCATATTGCAGCTTTGTTCTGGTAGTAATCATTTAAAAAATAAATAAGGTATTTGATGCTATTTTTTTGTGGATTAGCTTATTATCTGTGACCTCCTCCAATTATATGTATGTTGACTCATTCAAATGAGCTATCCTCTTCCTTGAAAGGGAAAAGATTTCAAAATTTGATTCAAATCGATTAAAATATCATAATAAAACCTACATATAATAATTATATTATTCCTAATCATCCAGACCATTAGGACAGACAAACAAATGTCAAACAATATATTCTTCATTGGAAAAACCAATCTTTAAATTAATCTTGCCTCTTCCTAAGGGTCCTGCATAGGCTTAAGCCACATATTTGAAATTAGATCTCTTTATGTGACCTGAATCAAGAAAAAAATTGAACCTAGGAACATAATAATTATAATCTAAATTCTCATCAAGGACAGGACCACATGTACCATGTTAGATGAGAAAACTCATGACCAGAGGCTTGCTCAGTATGCATGCATTGAGCAGAAATCGATGTCAGGACTTTTGGGAAAGCTGCCTGGCAGAAAATGTGAAAATTAAAGTTATATTTTTTCAGCTAGAAAATATAAATTACCATGTACTCTATAAATTTTTTTCTAAATCTACCCCTGCTTTGGTTCATTTTGACTTAAATATCTTCAGAGTGATTGAAGGTAAAAAGTATTAAAAGTGTTGGGTTCCTTTTTATGTGAGCTCAGGTATGATCTGAGACAAAAAAATATTTTACTTTGAGGAAACACCCAAACTAATCAAAGAGACAGTTAAGAAGTTGAATCCTGGGACAGCAAACAACTGAAATCAAATAAGAATCTTTTCCAAACACCTCAACTAGGAAAGGGTTTAGTGTTTGGGTTGAGTAGAGGTCTGGATGTACACACAGTGGGGCAATCCCAAGACGATTTCAGCTTGCGGAAAAGCATGGAACTCATTGAAAGCCATATAGGAAGGAAGAAGAGACCTGAGTGAACTGTGGGAGAAGATAATTGTTGTAGATTATTTTCATATATCTTGGAAACTGGCCAGGACACATGGTTGGGTCCTGGCTCTGACTTCTGATCTTGCCATATCTAATTTGCCTTTCATCATCCTGACTATGAGAAGACAATTTTAAGCCAATATTATGGTATAGAAGGAGGCAATGGGAAAAATCTGCAGTCACAGTGTATTTATAATTTAGAGAGAACCCATGAATTATGCAAAATGGTTCTGTTCTTTCCAAACCAAATATGATGAGTGACAGGAGAAAGACTCCACTGTGGTTCTTATGGGGAACAGAAAAGAGAATCACTTAAGACAGCTGGCAGAAAGGGAGACAAACCCTATCCCCACACTTCTGTCATTTATTTTCCTGTCTGTCTACCTCTCCCTTGGTGGAAGCCAGGCAGGAGGTGGACATGTCCCTGGTTGATTTGTGATTACATGGGTTTGCAAGAACTGAGTAGGTTCATTCAAAGGGCCGGGTCAGAGAACTCTTTCTTCCCAGTAATAAAGGCATATATCTTCCTTGCTCCTGTGGTGCTAAGGGGATATTTTGACTGTCATTTTGTAGGAATAGGTCCAAGGAGAGGGGGCGACCTCCTCCATCCATTACACAGAAAACCCAAGTTCACTGAAAGAAAAGAAAAGACTCTGCCAATCTCTGACCACCTTGGACCTCCCAACAATTTTATATTTAGAAAAATGAATTGTGTGCTTGCCTCTCTGTAAGTCTGTCAGGCTTGAATGTGCACCCTGCCATGCTGGACGCTAAGGCCTATATCTTCCAGTGCCCTCACAGCCCAGCATAGACTGAGTTAATTTAGAGAGGGCAACAGAAACACAAAAATTCCAAAGCCCAGAATAATATGAAGCATAAAGGATATGTTATTCATATTAAGAATAGTATCCTCTCTTGAGAAATATTGATACATCCCCCAACTTCATGGGCCCCAATCCATTCCCCCACCTGCTGTGCTGGAAGCTAAGACCCCACCATTCAACCCTATTTAGGTGAACTTTCCTTCAAGGTCTCTGGGATCTTCTCTTTTTTCTAGATACTAATATCCAGGCTTCTTTCTGGCTGTGACATCACAATGTTTACTTGTGGTGGGGCTGTCTCAGATAGAGACTTAAGCTTTTTCCAATCTCCTTTTTTTCCCTTTAAAGGAGGGAAGATTTCTTTTGGTTGATGATTTCAGAGATTTTATTTTGTCCATCATAGTGGGGAGGGCATTGGTAGATCAGAGCATCTCACATCAGGGTGACCTGGAAGCAGAAAGGAGTACACCTGTGCTTGCTAGTTAGCTTCATCTTTCTTTCCCTTTTATTCCATCCAGGCCCCCAGCCTATTGGGTGGTGCTGCCCACATTAAGGATGTGTCTCTTTGCTTAGTTAATCCTCTCTAGAAGCATCCAGACAGACACACTCTAAGGTGTGCTCTACTAACTTCCTAGGTACTTCTCAATCTAATTAAACTGAGTATCAAGCTTAGTCATCACAAGCTTGTCAACCTGACGCTTAAACACATTTCTTTCAACCATAACCTTCACCATGTGGATTTCAGAAGTCTCATTTCCATCTCATAATACAAAATGCATTTTGTCCATCTCCAAGACTCTCCATAGTTTTAACAATTTCAACATTGTGCAAAAGTTCAAGTCCAATGTTTCCTCTGTGAATCAAGGCAAACTCTTAGGTGTGAGCACATGTAATTTCAAAAAGAAATTACACACTCCCAATGTACTATGACACAGAGTAAACAATCCCATGATAAAAGAGATGAATAGAATACCAAGGAAGGATTTGCCCAAAGCAAAACTGAAACCCAGCAGAGCACACATTATATTCTGTAGCTCTATGTTCAGCATCCAGGATACATGTTGCTGTACCCCAACATGCTTGGGTGGCTCTGCCCCTACAGCCTTGCCAATATAGCCCACATGACCTTTCTCTTGGGTTGTCTGTCATCACTGCCTGCTGTGTTTCTTCTTGACATTTCTAAATGTACTGGGGTGTCCATTTGTCTTTATCTTCACCCTAACAGCTTCATGTATGGGCTGCATACAAGATCCTGATTCTGCTTTAATTATTGCCTGGCCTCCCAGACCTTCCATTGATACCTGAGTGGAAGCCTCTGTTACCCCATAACTCTTTGTAATCTTGGAATTCTGGTCTGCTGAGCAACCACCAGAAAATCCCATTAAGCTCTGTTTACAGCATTCTAGGGCTTCTCTGTTCTGCATCTCCAAACTTCTCCAAATTCCTCTTGCAAACCAGTTACAAAGGCTTTTGAACCACCTGGTTAGGTTTAGTCACAGCAATGACCTCACTTCTCAGTACCAATTTTCTGTGTTAAGAGTTTTCATTGCTGCAACAATACCTGAGAAAAACAATTTAAAAAGAGTAAAAGGTTTATTTTGGCTCACGGTTTTGGAGGTTTCAATTTATCATGGTGAAAGGGCATGTTGGAGCATAAAAGTTCACATCATGGTGGTCAGGAAGCAAAGAGAAAAAAAGGCCTGAATTCTTCCCATAAACCTTTCTGAGTTCTTATTCCTGCTCTAAGGTCCTAAGCACTGTTCCTTTCCCTTTGACCTATTGTGATAACTTAAAGAACATTCATAAGGTTTGCTGGGAAAGCTAATCCTCTTGCAGAATTTAGCTTTTTCTGCCTAGAAGAGGTATTTGGGACAAAACAATCCTTCTCTTAGAAACATCATAACTTTTTCCACAAATCTTTTACCAGACAAGTGTTTGCCTTCTTTCTCTCCTGTTTGACTTCTCTGACCCTTCACCCCCATTCCCTTTATAGTCCAACATAGTCTAGCCTCCTTTAATGTCTTCAAACTATACCTGGTCACATAGTGAGCACTCAATGTGTGTATACTCTTGCACTGCATGACAATGCTTTTGTCAACAACAAACTGTATAGAGTTATAGTGGATTATGTAAATTATAATGGACCTGAAAAATTCCTTTCACCTAGTGGTATTGTATCTATTGTAGCATCAAAGCACAATGCATTACTCATGTGTTTGTGGATGTTGGGGCAAAAAATTGCACTGTTCTGCCAGTTGCATAAAAGTATAGCATATACAATTATGTACAGTATGTAATACTTGGTAGTACATGACTATGGTTCTAGTTTATGTATTTACTATACTATACCTTTAATCATTGTTTTAGAGAGTAATTCTCCTACTTATGGAAAAAGTTTTCTGTAAAATAGTATTCTGTGTCACACCTACAGCAAACTCATACATACATCTCACATGTACCATGTCTTTCGATTGTATCAAGAGGCCACTTTGATTAGAAATCCAAGATTGTGACTAGGGTATGGAAGCAGAAAGCCTAACATCTGTGACTCCAAAATCTTCCTGAGAATTTGGAGCCACACCTGGGTAACTCTGACTGCCTCTAGCCAAAATAATAACTGCCTTCACACTAAGTACAGGGAAAAATTCAAAGACTGACCTACAAATCAGCCTTTAATTACACCTAACAGTTGTGACCCTCTGTACAGCCAGCAAGGTGAGGCTGCCACCACTTCCACCACAGCAGCTGCCACCACCAGCTCTAATCCTGCCTGTGAGACATTTGACAGAACAAACAGGTGAGTGCCACGTGTCACACGGAATTCCCCCAGCCACCCCCAGGATAAGCCAGAACAGCCCCCGGGCAGACTGACTTCCCCCCAAAAAAACCTGAATAACAAATATCAAAATGTAATCTAGCACAACAGCAGAGGGGACAGGAATGCTGAAAGTGCACCGGAGAAAGGAGGAAAAGCTAGGAGATAATATCAGTGCAAAAAATCAGTAAAAAAACACTGGAAAGGCACAAAAGCCAAGAGTGGAGTGAGCAATAAGTCACTTCCCAAAGCAGGGCAGGTAGTGGATCATGGAGCTCATCTCCTGAGCCAGTGAGCAACACCCAAGGTCAAACTGCCCACAAAACTGAAAAACAAACAGTGAACTATTGTAACACACTGATAGCAGAGAAGGCTGACAAACACTGAGTCTGCCCCAGAGAAAGGGTCCAGGGCAAAGAAATAAACCCCCAGTGCAGAAATCCCAGTAAACAAGCACAGAAAAAAGCCACTTCCAAACCTGGACAACTAGTGGACTACAGAGATGATCTTCTGAACCTGAGGGCAGCATTCAAACTTGAACTGCCCCACCTCACTGGTGGAGGAACTGACTAAGCCACTGCAGCTGAATGGTAACACAGCTATCAACTGGGGAAATCAATAACTCTGACCATCCTGCATGATCTGACAAACCTAACTCACCTCACAGTTTCAATTTAACTGGTAGATAGAAGAACAAAACACTACTCACAAGCCAATCACCTGGTGAGACCACATCAGAGCTTCTGCTTATATGCCAATACCAGGACTGCATGCCAGAGGAGTAACTCCAGAACTTAAATTAAGACTGAAATTCTATTGTTCCTGAACCTGGTGTTTTCCTTTTTTATATTTTGTTTGTTTGTTTGTTTTGGGGTTTTTGTTTGTTCATTTTTTTCCTGTTGATTTGTTTGTTTGTTTGTTTGCTATTGTGGGTTTTCTATTTTTATTTCTATTCCTATTTTTTTTCTTTTAACACTGTCAACTTTACCATCATCTTCTCATCACTACTCTCACCCCGTTCACTCTCCCACTCCTGTGCTAAAATCCACTTCTTTCCTCCCCAACAACTCGTTCTGCCCTTTCTCATCCACTCTTTCCCCCTGCCCTTACCTTTCCCTCCCATTCTCCCCCAACCTGTCACCAGACTACCCCTTCTACACACTCATCACCCATTGAACAACCTACTATACCAACTTAACACAACCCTAAATGCCTGCAATCCCTGATATAAGCAAGCTCCACTACAACAAAAGAAATACACCCTAACACACTCAAGGACCACCAAAACTAGCAACCCCCACACTGCTTCCCCCACTCACCCACCACACTTCCCACCTCTCCCTTTAGTGTTACCCTATCCAACTCCCCAAATTTCTATAGCTAGCCTTACAAACTTTAACTCCCCCAACACTTACTGTTTGTAAATATTACCACCAAGGGGTCTTCTATATAACATATAAACTACTGGTTGGGTATTAATCTTGTGAATTAGTTATTACTAAATTACACCCAGACTAGGAACAGAAATAGCACACAAACTTAGCTAAAAACCAAAGACAGCCACAAAACAAAAATTAAATCACAGGAAAGAAAACAGGTGACTAAAACCACCAACTAGCCCATCAGGGACATAGTTGCACAGTAACAAGTGGAGCCATGGGAAGAAGAAAAAGGGATGGAAACTGCTCACCCTCCCAAAATAATTTAATACAGGATCCAGAGGGAAATGAAGAAAATGGATACCCAGTTTCCGACTCCAACAAAACAAAGAAAATGACAGCAAGGAACCCAGTGATGGCCACAAAAACATCTTCAAAGAAGAAATCCTGCAAGTAATCACTGAGAATCTCATGAAGATGATACTAGACACGGTTAACCAAAATGTACAAGATGCACTCAAGAAATTTCAAGACACCAAAAATAAAGAATATGAGAAGGCACAGAAACAAATAAATGAACTCATAGGAGCCCTAAATAAGTATCAAAGTGAAATAGAGAACACTATAAATAGAGAGATAAATGAATTAAAGATGAAAATAGAAAATATTAAAGAAGTGACCCAAGATATGGAAAACCTCAGAGAAAAGAATCAAACAGAAACACAAAACACAGTGGAAGGCCACTCCAGCAGAATGGAACAAGTGGAGGACAGAATCTCAGAACTCGAAGCTATAATAGAAGTTAAAGAACAAAACTGAAGAACTCTTAGTCAAACAACTGAAGAGCTATGAAAAGAATATGCAAAAACTCACCAACTCCATCAAAAGACCAAACCTGAGAATCATTGGGCATTGAAGAAAAAGAGGTCCAGCAAAAGGGAGAGAATAGAGAAAGAATATTGAAGGCTATAAGAGAGAAAAAACAAATAACATATAAATGTAAACCCATCAAAATAACAGTAGATTTCTCAATGGAAACCATTAAAAGCAAGAAGAACATGGAGTGAAGTATTCCAGGCACAGGATGAAAATAATTTCAACCCTAGGACACTCTACCCAGCAAAACTATCATTCAAAATAGATGGAGCAATAAAAATATTCCATGATAAGCAGAAACTAAGACAATATATGAGTGCCAAGCCACCACTACAAAAGATTCTCCATGGAATTCTGCACACAGAAAATGAAAGCAAACAAAACCATGAGAGGACAAGCAGTATCAAGCCACAGAAGAAGAAAAGACAAAGAATCAGAGAGTAACATTGATTCAGCTGCATACAATTAAACCCTTGAACAACAAAAATAAGTAAATGACAAAAATCACTATATACCTATCAATGTTAACACTGAATGTCAATGGACTCAACTCTCCCATCAAAAGACACAGTTTGACAAACTGGATTAAAAAGGAAATATAACAATCTGTTGTTTACAGGAGACCCATCTCATTGACAGAAACAAACACTGGCTTAGGGTGAAAGGCTGGAAGATGATTTACCAAGCCTCTGAAAACAGGTAGGAGTAACAATACTTATCTCAGACAAAGTAGACTTTAAACTTACATTGATCAGATGAGATAAAGTAGGATACTTCATACTAATAAAAGGGGAAAATACACCAAAAGGAAATAACAATTATCAACTTATATGCACCCAATGTCAGTGCACTCAATTTCATCAAACATACTTTAAAGAACTTAAAAGCACATATAGACTCCCACACAGTGGTAGTGGGAGACTTTAATGCCCCCTATCACCAATAGATAGGTCATCCAAACAAAAAATCAATAAAGAAATTCTAGAGCTAAATCATACCATAAATCAAATGGACTTAGCTGATGTCTACAGAATATTTCATCCACCATCCACTCAATATACATTCTTCTCAGCAGCCCATGGAACTTTCTCCAAAATTGATCATATCTTAGGGCACAAAGCAAGTCTCACCAAATATAAAAAAATTGAAATTGTCCCCTGCATTCTATATGATTACAATGCATTAAAACTATAGATTAACAACAAAAACAACAGCACAAAATATGCAAACAATTGGAAGCTGAACAACACATTGCTCAATGATCAGTGCGTCATTGATGAAATAAAAGAGGAAGTTAAAAGGTTCCTGGAAGTCAGTGAAAATGAAAACATGACCTACTAGAACCTATGGGAGACACCAAAGGCAGTGGAATAAAATAGAGGATCTGGTTATGGATCCACACAGCTATGCCCACCTTATTTTTGACAAAGGCGCCAAAAACATACATTGGGAAATAGACAGCTTCTTCAACAAATGTTGCTGGGAAAAGTGGTTATCTGCCTGCAGAAAACTGAAACTTGACCCATATCTATCAACCTTTACTAGGATCAACTCAAAATGGAAAAAGTACTCAGCCCCAAAACTTTGAAGCTAGTACAGAAAAGAGCAGTGAATACTCTGGAAGTGATAGGTATAGGCAAGAGCTTCCTCAATAGAACCCCCACAGCCCAGCAAGTAAGAGAAAGGATGGACAAAGGGGACTACATGAAATTAAAAAGTTTTTGTACAACAAAAGAAATGGTCTCTAACCTGAAGAGGTTACCCACAGAGTGGGAGAAAATATTTATTAGAGGACTGGTAACAAGAATATGCAGGGAGCGAAAAAACTAAACTCCTTCAAAATCAGTGAACCAATGAAGAAATGGGCAACTGAACTAAACAAAACTTTTTCAAAGGAAGAAATTCAAATGGCCAAAAAACACATGAAAAAATGCTCACCATCTCTGGCCATAAAGGAAATGCAAATCAAAACCACGCTAATATTCAACCTCAACCCTATTAGAGTAGCGGGAAGGCAAGCTAGCACAACCACTTTGGAAAACAATATGGAGGCTTCTTAAAAAACTAAACATAGATCTGCCATATGATCCAGCAATCCCACTCTGAGGGGTATATTCAAAGGAATGTGACTCAGGTTACTCCAGAGGCACCTGCACACCCAAGTTTATTGCAGCGCTATTCACAATAGCCAAGTTATGGAAACAGCCAAGATGCCCCACTACTGACGAATGGATTAAGAAAGTGTGGTATCTATACACAGTGGAATTTTACTCAGCCATGAAGAGGAATGAAATCTTGTCATTCACAAGTAAATAGATGGAGCTGGAGAACATCATCTTAAGTGAAGTTAGCCAGGCTCAGAAGACCAAAAATCATATGTTCTCCCTCATATGCAGACTTTAGACCAAAACAAATGCAGCAATATTATTGGACATGGGTTATACACTAAGGGGAGAACACATACAGGAGAAATAGGGAAAGGTAGGAAACCCAAAACTTGAAAGTGTTTCATGTTCCCACTGTATAGGAGCTAATATAGTAATCTTAAACTAACAGAGGTCACTATGGGAAGGTGACCAGGAAGTAGTGAAGAGGTCTGGTAGAGATGAATCAATTTGGGTTTAATACACATGTGCATGGAAGCAATGCTAGGAATCTCTCTGTATAGCTATCCTTATCTCAAACTAGCAAAAACACTATGTTTTTCTTATTATTACTTATGTCTTCTCTTCAACAAAATTGGAGAAGAGGGCAGAACAGGTTCTGCTTAGAAGGGGGGGGTGTGGGAGGGGAGGAGAGGGAGGCCGGGGGATAAGAGGGAGAGATGGCCCAAACAATGTATACACATATGAATAAATGAATAAATAAACCAAAAAAAAGATACGTTGTAAGCACGTATATAAATATAAAAAATGATTTCCCCTGTACAACTAAAATTCAAGTTTTAGTTCTGGATATACAAAGGAACATACAAATTAGCATATCCAAAACTAAAATCATTTACTTCCTATAACGAGCTCCTTCCCTACATCTGCATCTAGGTTAATGATACTGCCATTCACTGGGCTGTCATAATTGGAATTCTCAGAGTCCTTATCTGCTATTCCCTCTCTTACATTCCACCTTCAATTTTTAACCAATACCCATTTTTAAACATTTCTATTAGCATATATTATTTGCATGTGGATTTCATTGTGACATTTCCATATGTGCTTGCAATGTATTTTGGTTAGATTCACATCTCCATCATTCTCCCTATCTCCCCTCTCCCTTCATAAAACAATTTCAACAGGTTTTATTTTTCTATTTTCATACAAGTACATAAAGTACATCAACCACATTCACCTTTCTTTACCCTCTCTGCTTACCTTCCTCCTTTCACCTCCTACTGTACCCACCACTTGAAGAGGACCAGTTTTACATTCATGTTTTTCATTTTTAAGGTATATATTAATTGTTCAAAAGGTTTTTGCCATGGTATTTTATACATGTATATATTGTACTTTACTCAGATTAATCCTCTCTGTTTCTCTCTCTAGCCTACCCCCTATTGTTCAACAGTTTTCAGTGTGTTTTATTATGCCATCTTCAGACACAGATGTAAATTTGTGTGTTATTCACTATCATTTTCTTTTCCTCTCCCTCCTCCTAGTTCCCTTAAACAGTCCTACTATTACCAGTAAGTACACACACACACATATATAAAATGTATATATAATTGCATACATATGTCAATATTATCATGTATGTATTCATTTATATGTTTATCTTTTATATCTATCTTCCACATATGAGGGAAAACATACAGTCTTTGACTTTTTGAGCCTGGCTTACTTCACTTAGCATGATGATCTCCAGTTACATCCATTTACCTGCAAATGACATAATTTCATTCTTACTAATTATTTGTGTATATGCTACATGTACATCTGGACTATTTCAGTAACTTAGCTATTATGAATAAAGCCCTATTATTCTTTCAAAACTTTTCTTAAATATTTTATAAATAGTCATTAATATTAAAACTTTAAACTTTTCATCTCTCTCTGGACTAGCACAATAATTTTCTTCCACCTTTTTTATTCCTTTCTCCAAACTTTTAAAGCCTTATTCATTTTATTCCTGTTCTTAAAAAATAAGCAAAGACAATAGTACCTTCATAGAGTCTCCAATACCTCAAAGAAGAAATTGCAGCCATGCAGCCTACATCCCCCCGTCTCCAGAAACTGCCCCTAGTTACTTTGAATCCACATTAATCACTTTTCACTTGATTTTCTAAATGTTTGGAACTGAAAATGATTAGTGATTTTACAAACAAGTCACACTCTTTCACCTCTCTTTGTCATTATGATCCCCCCTTTTTTTCTTTCCTTCCTCCCTCTCTCCTCTCTCTCTCCCTTCCTCCCTTATTCCTTTCTTTTCACTTTTAAGATGCAGAATAAATATCCCATTTCTTTTTCTGCCCCTTAACCCTAACTCCTTGCCCTAGGCAAACACATCTCCCCTCTTCTGATTTCTGTCTGGTCTTTGCACAGACCTGCTTACTGAATTTGTAACAGTACAGAAGTCTTTATTTTTGTCTTTCTCTCTTAGTTGTGGATTCTTAATGCTCTCTTATCTCCTGCATCTGTCATGGTTCCTGGCACATATTTACAATACATGAGTATCTGTTGATTAAATTTTTCTAGGAAATCTTTCTTCCTTTTTTCAATTTCCCTGCCAGGGTCAAACTTGCTTCCCCTTTCTTTCCACTTAGGCATTTCTTTATTTTTCCCAGTGTTTGTGCACTGGCAATGCATCTGCTCACTGATATAATGACCACAATGGACACTCATCTGGATTCAGGCAAATTTGCCAAAGTTCACTTAAGTAAAACTGATTTGGTTAATGAAAACTTCCCATTGACACTAAAAGTCATGTTTATACAATGCAATCCTTTTTATGGGATGTCACTCTTGTTAGAATGAGTGTTTATATTCTTTTACGAATATTTTGATCGGTTTTGTCTACTCTTGATTTTTTCAGGTATTTTTTAGATTCAGAAATCTTCCATTTATGAATTTTACATTACATCATATGCAATCCATCAAATGCCTCCCATTTGGTGTTCTGACCTACATCTTGCTATTTTAGGGGCTATTTTAGGAGACTTTATGTACTATCTGAACTTATGAAACAAATCAGCTCACATCCAATTTGCCACTTTAGAGGACCATTATATTTTGACACTATGAAATACATTCAGCTCCATTTGTCTGTCTTAATCAACCATCTACATTGTAAAGTAATACACGATCAAAAATAGCCATAGTCACATACTATAACAATTTAACTTAGTATTTTGAAATTTGTTCATTACAGCTAACATTCAAAACATTATTCACTCATTAAATAAAATTTGGAAATCAAGAAAGAAAGAATAAAACTTTATTATTTTTCAAATTCATAATATTAAGATTTTCTAGTATTCCTATGATTATAATGTAATGTTTCACTTAATAGCTTTCCTTAATATTATATTATTTCACATTATCTCAATTTGTGTGTAATTTTAGTCATTTAATACTTTTTATACAAATATTTATAAATCAAGTGAGCTATATATTGTTCATATAGTTAATATACAATACACATATTTCCCCTTAAAATATACCAGGCAGTTTTTTGGAGGGTTTTTGATACTGAGATTTGAAGGGCCTCACCTTGCTAGACAGGGGCTCTGCCACTTGAGCCACTCCACGAGCCCACTAGGTAGTTATTGTTAAACGTTTTGGAATCCGGCTATCCTACTAACAAATTATACTGTTTTGTTAAAAGAATGATTTAATCTTTATCTCAGCTAGCAAAAAAGCTTTGTCTTCCTTATTGCTTATGTTTTCTCTTCAACAAAATTAGAGATAAGGGCAGGACAGATTCTGCCTGAAAGCAATGGGGGGTGGAAGGAGATGGAGGGGGTGGGGGAAGGGGAGAGAAATGACTCAAACAGTGTATGCACATGTGAATAAACGAATAAAAAAAGAATGACTTAGTCTATGAATATTATGTTAATCACGCACTTATATAATTGGGTAGAAAGAGACAGAGAACTGCTGGACCAGAGGATACACTTGTTTCCAAATGCATCGGTCAGCCAACTCTGTCTTGCCAGCTCTATCAGTTTTGCGTTGCTTATTTTTTCAATAACATTCCATAAGTATATAAATACACTGCTTAGTCCACAACTTTTCAGCATTTACACTTTTCTAGGTTAAATACAATTAATTATGATTCATGGTATTTTGTATAATTCACATAAAATAAACCTCAATAAGCTGTATAAATTGATAAATTTCACAGGTGTTTATACCCTTAAAACTATCACTACTGTCAAGATGATAAACATTATCACCCCCTCAAATTTTCTCATGCCCCCTAGCATCCCTCCCCAGTGGTCCTCCCAGCCCTATCTCCCCACAACCAGGCAACCACCAATCAACTACAGACTATTTAGTGTGCATTTTCTACAACTAGATACAAATGGAGACCTAAACATATTATTTTTTGTCAAGCTTCTTTTCCTCATCATAATTACTTAAAAACCATTGCTATATGTAAAAATAAAATAATCTTTCCCTTTTTATTACTGAGTAGTGTACTCGGATAATTTGTTTATTTTATTTCTCTTAAACCACAGTTTCCTTTTTTCAAGCTTTTCTTCTATCTATTCATCTATCTATCTATCATCTATCTCTAGCTGAATACCAATATCTCTCTTTTGTTTTGAGAGCTCTCACTACATTAGCTCAGTGTAGGCTTAGACATCTGATCCTCCTGCCTCGGTCTCCTGAGTGCTGGCATTAAAGGAGTGAAGCACCATCTCCAGTACAAGTTTATATCCTTAGATGATAATTCCAATATTGGAAACTTTTGTAGGTTTTCTTTAAATGTGTTGTTTCTTATGCATTTCACTAATGTAGACATTTGTCAATATATACACATACATATACATGTATTTATAGTTACTTACATATTTAGTATGCTAGTATGTTTAAGTCAAAATGTATCCTTAAGCAAAATATATCACATATTTCTTGAAACTTTGTTGAAATTCTTTTTTTAATTTTATTTTTTTATTGTTAGCATATTATAGTTGTATAGGAGATACATTGTGTCATTAACATAAGTGCTTAAAATGCATCTTAGATAGATTTATCCCTCCTTTCTACTTTATCCCCTTTTCCACTACAAATTTCACAGGTTTCATTGTTGTATTTATATATTTGAATTCCAAATACCTCCACCTTATTCACCCTCCTTGTTCCTTTCTTTATGCATTCCCCTTTCCACTGGTACCCATCCCCAAACAGGAACTGTTTTACCTTTCTGTTCTTCATTTATTTAAAAAAAGAACATTTTTGTTAGTTTATGATAGTTATGCAGGATGTTTCACTGTGACATTTCCATATATACATGTATTATAAGGCAAATTGGTTCATCTCCTCCATTATTCTTCCTTCCACTGTATTCCCCTACTTATGGTGACTTGAACATGTTTAAATATTCCAGACTCATACTCGTATAGAAGGTATAGCAACCACATTCATCTTCTTTAGTTTCTTCATTTGCCTTCCCCTTCTTAATAGTGCCTTTCCCTTAACATGACCTGTTTTATGTTCCCCTCCTTCATTATTTAGGTATCTGTTTGTTGTTCTGTGAGAATTTTGCCTTAGTATTTTACCCTAAATATATTGTGCTTAAGTAAATTTAGCCCCCTTCACTATACTTCACTATACTTCCTCACCTTTTTTTCCCCATCTTGTGTTGCTCAACACCTTTCACTACACTTTGTCATGTGTTATTCCTATAGAGATGTGATGTATTTCACTATTATTCACTTTCTATTATTCGATCCTCTTTTCCCCCTCCCTGGTTTCTTCTTCCATCCAACTACTAACCAGGCCTGACCCTGCTTAGCTTTCAAAATCAGAAAAGATTGAGAGCATTCAGGGTGGTATGGCCATAGACTCCTGGTCTTTTCTAACAGCCTCACTTTTAGAAACATGTTCTGTATACATTTATATGTATATACAATAATGCTTGCGTTTGTATCGAATCTATCTTCCACATATGTGAGAAAACATGTGACCTTTGTCTTTCTTTTTTTTTTAGTTATTGTTAAAGCTTTACTTCTGCAGAATGATAACAGATAACAGTCATAACATTTTATAAGAAAAATGAAAACAAATCAAAATAGAAGCAAGTATTTAAAAAGCTAACCTGTTTGACAGATAAGCACTTGGAGTTATTTTCCATGGTTTTGATTGTAAATGCTCCACAAAGATCAACTATAATGACAAAAATTTAGAATAGTCATGGTTGAAATATTGAGAAACAGTTTAGCAATTGATAGGCCTATTTACAGATTCTTTTAAAAAATTTTTTTTATTCATATGTGCATATAATGTTTGAGTCATTTCTCCCCCCTTCCCCCTGCCCCCTCACTTCCTTCACCCCTCCCTCTCCCGCCTACCCCCTTTGCTACCAGGCAGAAACTATTTTGCCCTTATCTCTAATTTTGTTGAAGAGAGAGTATAAGCAATAATAGGAAGGACCAAAGGCTTTTGCTAGTTGAGATAAGGATTGCTATACAGGGAGTTCACTCACATTGCTTTCCTGTACATATGTGTTACATTCTAAATTAATTCTTCTCAAACTAACCTTTTCTCTACTTCCTGGTCCCCTTCTCCTATAGGCCTCTGTCACTTTAAAGTTTCTGCATTAGTTCCTTTGCATTGAGGACACTAAATGCCATCTTGTTTTTTGGGGGGGTTTCTTGCCTATCCTCACACATACCTGTGTACTCTGGCCTCATCATGTGATCAAAGTCCAATCCCCTTGTTGTGTTTGCCCTTGATCAAAAGTCCGCATGTGAGGGAGAACATACAATTTTTGGTCTTCTGGGCCTGGCTAATCTCGCTCAGGATGATGTTCTCCAGTTAAGTATAATGCTGGCTGTAGGTTTGTCATATATAGCTTTTATAAGGTTTAGGTACTTTCCTTCTATTCCTAGTTTTCTTAGAGCTTTTATCATGAAATAGTGTTGGATCTTATCAAAGGCTTTTTCTGCATCTATTGAGATCAAGTGGTTTTTGTCTTTGCTTCTGTTAATGTGGTGTATTATATTTATTGATTTGCAAATGTTGAACCACCCCGGCATCCCTGGGATGAAGCCTACTTGGTCATGGTGAATGATCTTTTTGATATGTTGTTGAATTTGGTTTGCCATTATTTTATTGAGGATTTTTGCATTAATGTTCATTAAGGAGATTGGCCTATAGTTCTCCTTTTTGGAGGTGTCTTTGCCTGGTTTTGGGATAAGTGTAATACTGGCTTCATAAAATGTATTAGGCAGTTTTCCTTCCCTTTCTATTTTGTGGAACAGTTTAAGGAGGGTTGGTATTAGTTCTTCTTTAAAGGTCTGATAGAATTCAGCAGAGATTCCATCTAGTCCTGGACTTTTCTTTTTTGGGAGACTCTTGATTGTTGCTTTAATTTCATTTTGTGTTATAGATCTATTCAGGTGATTAATGTCCTCTTGGTTCAGTTTTGGATGATCAAAAGTATCTAAAAATCTGTCCATTTCTTCAAAATTTTCAAATATACTTGAATATAGGTTCTCAAAGTAGTCTGTGATGATTTCCTGGACTTCCATGGTGTTTGTTGTTATCTCCCCTTTTGCATTCCTGATTTTACTAATTTGGGTTTTTTCTCTCCTCATTTTAGTCAGGTTTGCCAAGGGTCTATCGATGTTGTTTATTTTTTCTAAGAACCAACTTTTTGTTTCATTAATTTTTTGTATGGTTTTTTTGGTTTCTATTTCGTTGATTTCCACTCTTATTTTTATTATTTCTCTCCTATTTGTTTTGGGATTTGCTTGTTCTTGTTTTTCTAGGAATTTGAGATGTGTCATTATGTCATTGATTTGAGATCTTTCAGTCTTTTTAATATATGCACTCATGGCTATAAACTTCCCATTCAGGACTGCCTTTGCTGTGTCCCATAGGTTCTAATAAGTTGTTTTTTCATTTTCATTTACTTCCAGGAACCTTTGAATTTCCTCTTTCATTTCATCAATAACCCATTGTTCATTAAGTAATGAGTTGTTCAGTTTCCAGCTGTTTGAATGGTTTTTGTCTTTATTTTTGTTGTTGAGTTCTAGTTTTAATGTATTGTGATCAGATAGAATACATGGTATGGTTTCTATTTTCTTGTATGTGCTGAGGCTTGCTTTGTGCCCTAAGATATGATCAATTTTGGAGAAGGTTCCATGGGATGCTGAGAAGATTGTGTATTGTGCAGAAGTTGGATGAACTATTCTGTAGACATCAGCTAGGTCCATCTGATCTACAGCATGATTTAGTTCTAGGATTTCTTTATTGATCTTTTGTTTGGATGACCTATCTATTGATGATAGTGGGGTGTTCAAGTCTCCCACTACCCCTGTGTTGGAATTAATATATGCTTTTAGGTTCTTCAGAGTATTTTTGGTGAACTTGGGTGCATGGACATTGGGTGCATATATGTTGATAATTATTTCCTTTTGATCTATTTCCCCTTTTATTAGTATGGAATGTCCTTCTTTATCTCGTTTGATCAATGTAGGTTTCAAGTCTACTTTGTCCGAGGTAAGTATTGTTATTTCTGCCTGTTTTGGGGGGCCATTGGCTTAGTAAATCTTCTTCCAGCCTTTCATCCTAAGCCTATGCTTATTTCTTTCGATGAGATGGGTCTCCTGTAAGCAACAAATTGTTGGCTCTTCCTTTTTAATCCAGTTTCTCAAATGGTGTCTTTTGATGGGGGAGTTAAGTCCATTAACATCGCTAGTACTGATAGGTATGTGGTGATTCCTATCATTTAGTTGTCTTAGTTGTTTGAGGGTTTGATTGTGGGTAGCTAAATCAATGTTACTCTCCACTTTGTTGTGTTTTCTTTTCCTGATGTTTGGTAATATCTGCCCTTTCATTGTTATGTTGGGTTTTACTTTCTGTTTGCAGAATCCCTTGAAGAATCTTTTGCAGTGGTGGCTTTGTGGTCATATATTGTTTAGTTTCTACTTATCATAGAAGACTTTTATTGCTCCATCTATTTTGAATGAGAGTTTTGCTGGATAGAGTATCCTAGGGTTGAAGTCATTTTCATTCAGTGCCGGGAAGACCTCATGCCAAGCTATTCTTGCTTTCAATGTTTCTGTTGAAAAGTCTGCTGTGATTTTGATGGGTTTACCTTTGTATGTTATTTTTTTCTCTCTCTTACAACCTTCAATATTCTTTCTCTAGTCTCTGTACTTGTTTTAATGATAATATATTGTGGGGTAATACTATTTTGGTGAAGTCTGCTTGGTGTTCCAGAGGCTTCCTGTATCTGTATGGGCATAGTTTTCTCTAGATTTGGGAAATTTCTGTTATTATTTTGTTGAATATATTACACATTCCTTTTCCTTGCACCACTTCTCCTTCTTAAATGCCCATGATTCTCAGGTTTGGTCTTTTGATGGAGTCAGTAAGATCTTGCATTTTCTTTTCACAGGTCTTGAGTTGTTTAACTAACTTTTCTTCGGTTTTTCCTTTAATTACCATTTCATCTTCAAGTTCTGAGATTCTGTATTCTGCTTGTTCTAGTCTGCCGGATTGGCCTTCCCTTTTGTTTTGCATTTGTTTCATTCTTTTTTCTGACGTTTTCCATATCCTGAGTCGCTTCCTCTTTAATATTGCCTATTTTCATCCTGAGTTCATTTATCTCTATTTATTTTGTTTTTTCTTTCACTTTGGTGTTTATGCAGTGCTTCTATAGTTTCTTTTATTTGTTCTTGTGCTTTCTCAAATTCTCCATTTTTGTTGTCTTGGAATTTCTTGAGTGTCTCCTGTACATTTTGGCTGACCACGTCCAGTATCATCTCTATAAAATTCTCATTGATTACTTGCAGGATTTCTTCTTTCTGATTTGTCCTGTGGGCTTCATTGGGTTGTTTGGCATAGTTTATCTTTGTTTTTTAGGAATCTGGATCTGGGCATCTGTTTTCTTCATTTCCCTCTGGTTCCTGTACTAATTTATTATTGGGGGGAAATTTCTCTCTTCCCATCACTGCCCTTGCTACTGTTTCTGTCCCTGTACTGTGTGTAATTCAGTATTGTCTAGCTTATAATAGTAATGATGAATGAAGAATGGAAGAGTGAGAGGAAAGGGAAAGCAAAGAAGGTAAAGAAAAAGAGAAAAAACCCAAACAAAAGAGTCATAGAACTAAACAGGGAGAGATCATGTACTAATCAACAGTGAGCTAAACAGGCATTAGAAAGACAGAGAGAGGATAAAAATAAATAAATAGATAGATGGATAGACAGACAGATAATAAAATAAATAAATAAATAAATAAAATTTCCCAAGTTCAAATGCAATAAAGTTCAGTCCTAAGATTTGATGTTAGTCCTTCAGCATCCAGTTCTTGTGTTGATGTCTGAGTAGTAGTTCTGTTGTTGTCTCATCAAAGCGAAAAAAAAATGGAGTCCGGAGACAGCTTTGTGAATGTCTATCTGAGGCTGCAGCTCACCTGCCACCAGTTGTCAGCCAGCTGCTGCTGCAGGCTTTATTTATTGCAGATTTCAAAAATGAGCTTTACACTGACCTAGTCCCATAGACTTGTTTATTTAAAATTTCCTGGACACATGCCTATTTTGTTTTCTTGAGTATACAGTCCTACCCGCCTGTTGCAATTGCAATTCTTTTTTATTTAGAGTTCACGTGGGGAGGTCCCCCTCCCCCACTCTCCGGTGGAGCATGCCACACTTTAGCCACTGTTGGATGCCTTCTCCTCTCCAAGCACACTAGGGGAGGTGGCTCCACACCTGCCTTCTCTGGCAGGCTTGTTTATTTACAGTTTACATGGGGGAGTGCCTCTCCCTCCCCCCTTTCTGGTGGAGCTTTCCTTATGACAGGCACTATTACAAGCTTTCCCTGCTCCAAGGTTGCTGGGCAGGGTCCACTACTCCTGCCTTCTCCAGTTTGTTTATTTACAGTTCACTCTCTGGAGCTCAGGGCACCCTGCTCTCTTTGTTACATGTCTATTTTTTTTTCAGCTGCTTATTATTCAGTTTTTTTTCTTTTTTCCTGGGGCGGGGGTCAGTCTGTCCAGAGAGCTATGCTGATTTGTCCCAGGGAGTACCGTGTGCTGCTTATTTGCTCACCTGAGGGTCTGCCAAGCAGGTTAGGAGCTGGCATCTGGTGGTTCAGGAGCCCTCCTGGTTTCTCCATTTAACATGGTGGGGGGATGCTATGCATGGGCTGGGGGTGTGGAGGTGTCAGAGTTTTGCCTCTTCTTGGTGGTTTTTTCTGCCAGGTTGTATCTCCAGCATCTTTCCAAGAGTTTACTTTAGGAAGCACGCTTTCTGCTTCCTCCCTCTAGTTGCCATCTTGGAATGTTCCTTTGTCTTTCTTTATCTGACAAAAATTCATTCTTCTTTATGGCTGAATTGAATTCCATTGTATATAAATACCACATTTTCTTAATCCATTCATCATTTGTAGGGCATCTTGGCTGTTTCCACAAATTGGCCATTGTGAATAATGCAATAAACATGGGTTTGCAAGTATCTCTCCTATTACCTGTCTTACATTCTTTTGGGTGTATGGGTAGGAATGATTTTATAGGATCACATGGTAGTTCTATTTTTAATTTTTTGGGGAATCACCATACTATTTTTCATAGAGGTTGTACTAATTTTGCATTGCCACCAATAGTGTGGAGGGTTCCATGTTCCCCATGAACTTACCAACATTTGTTGTTGTTTGTGTTCTTGATGGTAGCCATTTATCAGGAGTAAGGTGGAATCTTAATGAAGTTTTGATTTGCATTTCTTTTATGGACAGAAATATTGAGCATTCCTTCATGTGGTTTTTGGCCATTTGTACTTCTTCCTTTGAAAAAATTCTCTTCCGTTTATTTGCACATGTCTTCTTTGAATGACTGATTCTTTGGGAATTTAGTTTTTTGAGTTCCCTGTAAATTCTGATTATTATCCCTTGTCAGATATATAGCTGGCAAAGAATTTCTCTCAGTCTATGTGCTGTCTCTTAAATCTGATGACCATTTCCTTTTCTGTACAGAATCTTTTTTAGTTTCATGCAGTGCCATTTGTCCATCCTTTCTCTTAATTACTGAGCCACTGAAGTTCTATTTAGGAAGTTGTAGCCTCTGCCTATGTGTTCCAGTGTATTCTGTACTCTTTCTTATAGTAGTTTCAGAGATTTACATCTCATATTAAGGTGCTTGATCCAGTTTGCATTGGTATTTGTACAGGGTGAAAGACATCAATCTAGTTTCAGTTTTCTGCATGTAGGTTTTCTTATTTTCCCAGCAACATTTGTTGAAGAGATTCTCTTTACTCCATTGCATGTTTTGGGCACCTTTGTATAAAATAAGGTAAGAGTAAGTGTGTGGATTTATTTCTGGGTCTTCTGTTATGTTTCATTAGTCTTCATGTTTCTTTCTGTGCCAGTATCATGCTGTTTTTATTGCTATGGTTCTGTAGGATAGTTTGAAGTCAGATATTGTGACACCTCCAGCATTGCTCTTTTTGCTCGATATTGCCTTGGCTCTTTGCAGTCTTTTGTGCTTCCTTATGAACTTTAGGGTAGATTTTTCAATCTCTATGATTAATGTCTTTGAAATTTTGACAGGGATTGTATTGAACAGGTAGATAGCTTTTGGTAATCAATATTTCACAGTATTGATTCTGCCAATCCATGAGCATGGGAGCTCTTTCTATCTTTTGAAGTCTTCAGTTTTTTCTTCAATGGTTTATGGTTTTCATTGCAAACATCTTTCACTATCTTCATTAAGTTTATTCCTAAGTATTTTTGAGGCTATTTTAAGTGGGATTGCTTTCCTAAATTCTTTCTCAATTTGTTCATTGTTGGGGCAATGTAACTAATGTACAATGTAAGCATAATTAGAATTGTCAGTATGAACCTCCCCCTGTATAATGAATATACCCTAATAAAAAATCATAAAAATAAATAAATCTGTTCATTATTGGTATATAGAAAAGCTACTGATTTCTGTACATTGATTTTGTATCCTGCTACTTTGCTGCAGGTATTAAGGAAGTCTAGGAGTTTTTGGTGGAGTGTTTTGGGTCTTTTAGCTATAAGATCATGTCATCTGCAAATAAGTATAATTTGACTTCTCCCTTTCCTATTTGAATTATTTTTATTTTTTCTTCTTATCTTGTAGCTCTGGTTAGGAATTCCAAAACTATGTTGAATATGAGTGGAGAGAGTAGACACTCTTGTTTCATTCCTGACTTTATAGGAAATGATTTCCATTTTTCCCCATTTAGAGTTTTGTTGGCCCTAGGATTGTCATATATAGCCTTTATTATGTTGAGGTGCATTTCTTCTGTTCCTAGTTCCATCATCAAAGCTTTTATCAAGAAAAGATGTTGAACTTTGCCAAAGGCTTTTTCTGCATCTATGGAGATGACCATGTGATTTTTGTCCCTTCTTCTATTTATATGTTGTATTACATTAATTGATTTGCATATATTGAAGCATACCTGCATCCCTGGAATGAAACTTACTTGATCATGGTATATGATCTTTTTGATATGTTGTTTAATTTAGTTTGCCAGCATTTTATTGAGAATTTTTGCATCTAAATTTGTTAATGAAAGTAGCTTACAGTTAATTTTTTGTGGTGTCCTTGTCCAGTTTTGAGATGAGATAATACTGGCTTCATAGAATGAGTATGGCAGTGCTCCTTCCTTTCTGATTGCCTGTTGAAATTCTTGACATCTGTTTTGAATTTTTTCTTCCCCATATAGAATGGCCATTTCTTCTGTCAAGATTTAGTTTTTTTGTGTTTGCTTGCTTTCCAAACACAAATTACTATCATTGATTAATTTAAAAATAATTTTCTCTATATTCCACCAAGAACTTTTAAGTGTTCAATGATGTAGTCATCAGATTATATCTATTTGGGAAGACTACCCCAAATAAAAGTATCTCAGCTTTTGTTTTTTTAACGTAACAATGTGCCTAATGACTCATGTGGCAAGTCTGCAATTATGTAGTTAATATCTCACTAAGTAGGAATATGTTAAAGCTTTCCTCTCACCCAGTGTATCTTTTGTTTAATATGCATGTTATTAGAAATTCTGTAAGTATTAAATTTTAGATTTATATATGAATAAGATATCAACAAACTAATATCCAAATAATAAAGGCATTAATAAATGAATTTCCAAATTATTATTGGCCTTTTAAGTTACTTCAGATGTGATATTCAATTTATTTTCTTTTTTTTTCTCTTTATGATATCTACTATTGAATCTGAGCTTCAAAGTTCCTCCTTACAAAAGCTGAATAAATATATGGTTTTATTTTAAAATAAATCTATTGCATTGCAATTAAAAAATTCTAAAGTCTTCAGGCCATCAGGAATCCATCCTGTTTTGTTTCATGAGGTTCTGAGCAAGTGAGAATTAGAGAGCTTTAGAGAGTACTTTGAAACCTTATATTCAAGTAAACTGGAAACTTATATTTAAGTAAACTGGAAAATCTAGATGAAATGGGTAAATTCATAGATGCATATAACCAATCAAGATCCAGCCAAGAGGATATTAACCACCTAAATAGTCCTATTACTCACAATGAAGTGGAAGCAGTAATAAAGAGTTTCACTACAAAGAAGAGCCTGGGACCTGATGTAGCCACAGTCAAATTTTATCAAACCTTTAAAGAAGAACTAACACCAATACTCCTCAAACTTTTCCAGAAAATAGAAAGAGAAGGAACATTATGAAGCTCATTCTATGAAGCCAGGATTACACGCATTCCAAAACCCAATAAAGGCATAACCACAAAAGAAAATTATAGATAATATCTTTAATGAATATAGATGCAAAGATTCTCAACAAAATACTGGCAAACAGAATTCAACAACACATCAAAAATATTATACACCATGATCAAGTTGGTTTCATTCCAGGGATGCGAGGATGGTTCAACATATGTAAATCCATAAATGTAATACAGCATATAAACAAGCAAGGAGAAAAACCACATGATCCTTTCAATAGATGCAGAAAAGGCATATGACAAAATCCAATACCCTTTCATGATAAAAGCACTGAAGAAACTAGGAATATGAGGAATGTTCCTCAACACTATACAGGCTATATATGACAAACCTAGAGCCAATATCATAATAAATGGAGAAAAACTGAAACTGTTCCCCTTAAAGTCAGGAACAAGACATGGATGTCTGGTTTTTCCACTCCTATTCAATGTAGTTTTGGAATTCATAATGAAAACAGTAAGACATGAGCAAGAAATAAATGGAATTCAAATAGGGAAGGAAGAAATCAAACTATCCCTATTTGCAGATGACATGATCCTATACCAAAGAGACCCCAAAAACTCTATAATAAAACACTATTGGAAATCATAAACTCTTTTGGCAAAGTAGCAGGATACAAAATTAACAAACAGAAATCAGTAGCTTTTCTATATATTAACAATGCACAGGCTGAGAGAGAAATCAAGCAAACAATCCCATTTTCAGTAGCTTCAAAAACAATAAAGTACCTTGGAATAAACTTAATGAAAGAAACCAAAGACCTTTTAATGAAAACTATAAACCACTGAATAAATTGAAGAACACATCAGGAGATGGAAAAACCTTCCATGCTCATGATTGGTAGAATCAACAATGTGAAAATGGCCATACTACCAAAAGCAATATACATATTCAATGCAATCCCTATCAAAATCCCAATGACATTATGCACAGAAATAGAAAATTCAATCATGAAATAAACATGGAAACACAAAAGACCTCTAATAGCCAAAGCACTTCTGAGCAAAAAGTCCAATGCTGGAGACATCACAATACCCAACTTCAAACTATACTACAGAGCCATAATAATAAAAACAGCATGGTATTTGCACAAAACAGACAGGAAGACCAATGGATCAGAACTGATCCAGACATAAACCCATGCACCCATAGCCAAATGATCTTTGACAAAGGATCCCAAAACACACAAAGAAGAAAAGATATCCTCTTCAACAAATGTTGCTAGGAATACTGGATAGCCACATAAAGAAGACTGAAACTAGGTCCTTGTCTTTCACCCTATACCTAAATGAACTCAAAGTAGATTAAAGACCTTGATATAAGGCCAGAAACCCTGAAACAACTCCAAGAAGCAGTAGGAAATAAACTGGAACAGATACACACAGGGAACAACTTCCTAAACAGAACTCAAAAGGCCCAGCAACTATGAGAAACAATGAACAAATAGGGACTGCATCAAACTAAAGAGCACAGCAAATGAAACTGCTGCCAAACTCAAGAGACAGCCCACAGAATGGGTGAAAATCTTTGCCAGCTGCTCATTCAATAAGAGACTACTACCCAGAATTTACAGGGAGCTCAAAAAACTTAGCCCCCCCCCAAAATCAATACTCCAATGAACAAATGGGCACATGAATTAAACAGGAAATTCTCAAAGGAAGAAGTACAAATAGCCAGTAAATACATGAAGAAGTGTTCAACTTCTCTGGCTATGAAAGAGATGCAAATCAAAACAACACTTAGATTTCATTTCACCCCAGTTAGAATGTCCATAATCATGGGTAATAACAACAACAAATGCTGGCAAAGATGTGGTGAAGCAGGCACACTTATGCACTGTTGGTGGGAATGAAAATTAGTACAACCACTATGGAAAGCAGTATGGGGATTCCTCGAAAAAGTAGAGATAGAACTGCCACTTGATCCTGAGATACTGCTCCTGAGCATCTACCCAAAAGAACGTAAGGCAGGCTACACTAGAGACACTTGTACATCGATGGTCATCGCAGCACTGTTCACAATAGCCAAGCTCTGAAAACAACCCAGATGCCCTACAACTGATGAATGGATCATGAAATTGTGGTATAAATACATAATAGAGTATTACTCAGCCACAAGGAATAATGACATAGGGTTTGAAGGTAAGTGGATGCAGTTGGAGGACATCATGCTAAGTGAAGTTAGCTAGGATCAGAATCACAAAAAATGGCATATTTTCCCTCATATTGGGAAGATAGATCCAAAAGTATATAAAAATAAGCATGATCATATACAAACTCAGTTTTAGAACATGCTTGTAACAGTGGAATTACTCTATGGAACTCAGAGAAAGAGGGAAAGGAAAAGGGAATGGCAGAGCATCGGTAAGATCGCATACCGTAAGATATAAAGGTAGAGGATATAAGGATGTGTATTGAAAACTGTTGAAAAACAGGGTGAAGGAGGTGAAGGGGTAAGGAACAGTATTTGAAGGGATTGAACAGATCAAAGTAAAGTCCAACCACAGAAGGTGTGCAATGAGACACCCCTTTGGACATCAACTTAAATATTAATAACCAAAATCAAGACTGAAAAATAGACACAGTGAGTGGAGGGCAGGATAGTAGTGGTGGGGGAGGGTGAAGGAAGGAGACTAAGGTGATGGTATATGGTTGATGGACTTCGTATACCTATGAAACAGCTCTAAATAACCTCTGCAATTGCTTTAAGTGGGGCGGGGGCTGAGGGGGAGAGAAGATGGGGGCAATATAAATAATATACAATATAAATCTAATTGGAATTGTCACTATGCATCCCCCTATATAATGAATATATCCTAATAAAAATTTATAATAAAAAAAGCTATTTTAGATGTGATACTTGTTTTTTTTTTCTTTTTTTCTCTTTATATCTTCTATTGAATCTGAGCTTCAAAGTTTCTCCTTGCAAAAGCTGAATAAATGTATGGTTCTACTTTTCTAAGAAATCTATTGCATTGCTTTTTAAAAATTCTCAACTCTTCAGATCATCAGGAATTCAACCTTTTGTGTTCCATGAGGCACTGAGCAAGTGCTTGTTTTCAGCTTCCAGGAGGAAAGAGCCACAGGGGTCCCACCCATTTTTTTCCTCTTCACCTCCTGCTTATTCATCCTCCTACAGGTCAGCATAAGGTGAGACAAAGATGTTTTCTGAGATGATCATTTTTCTACTCACTATATGGAATACATTGGCACTTACTTTACTGCACTTCCTCTAAATAGCTACCTTTTTATTTATCACATTGAAATTTGCTTTTGGTTTGAAATACTTAAAATAGGCAAGATAGAAAAAATGAATACCGAAAGGAACATGAAAATGTAATTCTTGATAGCTGTAAAAATCAACAGATTGTATAAGAAATGTTATAAATTTTATGTGTAGGTGTTTCAGTGGAGTATTTCATTTAACAAATTATTACTAGAATTTACATTTGGCATAGGCAAATTGCCCTGTGGCTTGAATTCTTAACTACTCTCAGGTCCACAGATATTCATTGACTTTCTTCACAGGAAATGGTTTGGCTAAGTCTGGAAGGTTCTGTATAAATATTCCTATGTCCCTCAAACCCTTTGTTACCTGGAGTAAGAGAGGGACTATCATGTCATAGACTTGAATGCAGTGATGTTCTCTGTGTGAATAGAGGCTCTGGCATTCATCTCTTAGGACAACATCTATTTCAATACTTAAAGAATAAAGCACTTTTGACCACTGCTTCCATAACAGATTGCTATTAATAATAATGAAAACTGTCCATATGCTGATAATAGCCTTACGAAACGTTTTCAGATCCCCTAAATCAAATGGGATAATTTAATTCATGGGACTTTGCTAGCATTAATCATTTTGAATGATGTCTAATTTTATGATATAAATTCTTTATTTGTTAAAGTAAGAATTAGGAACTGCTCATTTGTTTCAATTCAACCCATACCTCCTCAATCAATATAAAGACCAATATAAAGCCCTTGAAGCCCATGGCTGTATTCTGAGAACTGTGCAGGAAGGGTCAGGGGTCAGGGAGAACCATATTAATGCATGCTGAATGGCTACTACAGCCACATTGGAGCCATCTCTCCTTTTCCTGCCCCTAGTGGCCTGGCCCTACTGGTAGCTGGGTGTTTGTGCTATGAATACTGTTCTAATTGGACTGTAGGTTTCCACCCACTAAATATCTCTTTTATCTGTCAGCTGTTGTTCATGTTCATTACTACAGTCTTTGTTTGGATATTGCTACAGGAACGTGTTTTGTAATCTCACTCCATGACCTTTTTACAACACTAGGAATAGAATGAATCTAAGACACAAATGTACTTGTAGCCTTTTGCTATTACTAACTTCTGGAAATAGTCAGATACTTACACAGTGTCTATGATGGTCTGCAATCTGGCCTGTGCACAATTCATCAGCCACTCTTTCTTTTAACTGGTCCTCACTGTCTAAACTCCAACCAGTAAGAATAAACTGCCTCTGCTCCTCTGATGTTCTTATGCTCTCACAAAAAGGGGTCCCACTAGCAACTCTCTTCACCATTCCTCATTTATCAGGCCTCAAGAAAATGTTGCGTTTTTTGTTTATTCATATGTGCACACAATATTTGGGCCATTTCTCCCCACTACTCCTGTACTCCCTGCATTTCCTTCCCCCACTTCTCACTTCCAGGCAGAAACGGTTCTGCCCTTATCTCTAGTTTTGTTGAAGAGAGAGCATGGACAATAATGAGAAAGACAAAGCATTTTTGCTAGTTGAGATAAGGATACCTATACAAGGGAGATTCCTAGCATTGCTTCCATGTAAAAATGTGTTACATTCTAAGTTGATTCTTCTCAAACAGACCTTTTCACTAGTTCCTGATCTCCTTCTCCTATTGACCTCTGTCACTAAAGTTTCTGCATTAGTTCCTGGAGGACATCAATACTATCATATTTTTTGGTCTTCTTTCCTATCCCCATACCTCCCGTGTGTGCTCTTGCCTTATCATGTGACCAAAGTCCAATCACATTGCTGTATTTGCCCTAAATCTAAAGTCCACATATGAGGGAGAGCATATGATTTTTGGTCTTCTGAGCCTGGCTAACCTCACTTAGAATGATGTTCTCCAGTTCCATCCATTTACTTGCAAATGAGAAGATATTCTTCTTCATGGCTGAGTAGAATTCCATTGTGTATAGATACCACATTTTCTTAATGCATTCGTCAGTAGTGGGGCATCTTGGCTGTTTCCATAACTTGGCTATTGTGAATAGCCCTCCAATAAACACGGGTGTGCAGGTGCCTCTGGAGTAACCTGTGTCGTATTCCTTTGGACATATCCCCAGGGAGAGGGATTACTGGATCATATGGCAGATCTATGTTTAGATTTTCAAGAAGCCTCCAAATTTTTTTCCAGAGTGGTTGTACTAGTTTGCATTCCCACCAGCAGTGTACGAGGGTTCCTTTTCCCCCACATCCTCAACAACACCTGTTGTTGATGGTGTTTCTAATGATGGCTATTTTAACAGGGGTGAGGTGGAATCTTAGTGTGGTTTTGATTTGCATTTCCTTTATTTAGAAATAGTGAGCATTTTTGCATGTGTTTTTTTTCCATTTGAAATTCTTCTTTTGAGAAAATTCTGTTTAGTTCAGTTGCCCATTTCTTTATTGGTTCATTAATTTTGGGCGAGTTTTGTTTTTTGAGTTCCCTATATATTCTGGTTATCAGTCCTTTGTCTGATGTGTAGCTGGCAAATATTTTCTCCCATTCTGTGGGTGGTCTGTTCAGTTTAGAGACCATTTCTTTTGTTGTGCAGAAGCTTTTTAGTTTTATGAAGTCCCATTTGTCTATACTTTCTCTTAGTTGCTGTGCTGCTGGGATTCTATTGAGGAAGTCCTTGCTTTTACCTATTACTTCCAAAGTATTTCCTGCTCTTTCCTGTACCAACTTTAGAGTTTGGGGTCTGATATTAAGGTCCTTGATCCATTTTGAGTTGATACTTGTTCACGGTGATAAACATAGATCTAGTTTCAGTTTTTTGCAGATAGCTAACCACTTTTCCCAACAAAAATCATTGAAGAAGCTGTCTGTTTAATGCAATTCCCATCAAAATTCCAATGACATTCATTAAAGAGATTGAAAAATCTACTGTGAAATTTATATGGAAACACAAGAGGCCACGAATAGCCAAGGCAATACTCAGTCAAAAGAACAATGCAGGAAGTATCACAATACCTGACTTCAAACTATATTACAAAGCAATAACAATAAAAACAGCATGTTACTGGCACAAAAACAGACATGAAGACCAGTGGAACAGAATAGAAGACCCAGATATGAAGCCACACAACTATAAGCAACTTATCTTTGACAAAGGAGCTAAAAATGTACGATGGAGAAATAGCAGCCTCTTCAACAAAAACTGCTGGGAAAACTGGTTAGCAGTCTGCAAAAAACTGAAACTAGATCCATGTATATCACCCTATACCAAGATTACTCAAAATGGATCAAGGATCTTAATATCAGACCCCAAACTCTTAAGTTGATACAGGAAAGAGTAGGAAATACTCTGGAGTTAGTAGGTATAGATAAGAACTTTCTCAATGAAACCCCAGCAGCACAGCAACTAAGAGATAGCATAGATAAATGGGACCTCATAAAGCTAAAAAGCTTCTGTTCATCAAAAGAAATGGTCTCTAAACTGAAGAGAACACCCACAGAATGGGAGAAAATATTTGCCAGCTATACATCAGACAAAGGACTGATAACCAGAATATATAGGGAACTTAAAAAACTAAATTCTCCCAAAACTAATGAACCAATAAAGAAATGGGCAAGTGAACTAAACAGAACTTTCTCAAAAGAAGAAATTCAAATGGCCAGAAAACACATGAAAAAATGCTCACCATCTCTAGCAATAAAGGAAATGCAAATTAAAACCACGCTAAGATTCCACCTCACCCCTGTTAGAATAGCCATCATCAGCAACACCACCAACAACAGGTGTTGGCGAGGATGCGGGGAAAAAGGAACCCTCTTACACTGTTGGTGGGAATGTAGACTAGTACAACCACTCTGGAAAAAAATTTGGAGGCTACTTAAAAAGCTAGACATCGATCTACCATTTGATCCAGCAATACCACTCTTGGGGATATACCCAAAAGACTGTGACACAGGTTACTCCAGAGGCACCTGCACACCCATGTTTATTGCAGCACTATTCACAATAGCCAAGTTATAGAAACAGCCAAGATGCCCCAGCACTGACGAATGGATTAAGAAAATGTGGTATCTATACACAATGGAATTTTATGCAGCCATGAAGAAGAACGAAATGTTATCATTCACTGGAAAATGGATGGAATTGGAGAACATCATTCTAAGTGAGGTTAGCCTGGCCCAAAAGACCAAAAATCATATGTTCTCCCTCATATGTGGACATTAGATCAAGGGCAAACACAACAAGGGGATTGGACTATGAGCACATGATAAAAGTGAGAGCACACAAGGAAGGGGTGAGGATAGGTAAGACACCTAAAAAACTAGCTAGCATGTGTTGCCCTTAACGCAGAGAAACTAAAGCAGATACCTTAAAAGCAACTGAGACCAATAGGAAAAGGGGTCCAGGAACTAGAGAAAAGGTTAGATCAAAAAGAATTAACCTAGAAGGTAACACCCACACACAGGAAATCAATGTGAGTCAATGCCCTGTATAGCTATCCTTATCTCAACCAGCAAAAACCCTCGTTCCTTCCTATTATTGCTTATACTCTCTGTACAACAAAATTAGAAATAAGGGCAAAATAGTTTCTGCTGGGTATTGGGGGGGAGAGGCAGGGGGCGGAGTGGGTGGTAAGGGAGGGGGTGGGGGCAGGGGGGAGAAATGAACCAAGCCTTGTATGCACATATGAATAATAAAAGAAAAAGGAAAAAAAAAGAAAAGAAGAAGCTGTCTTTTCTCCATCATATGGTTTTAGCACCTTTGTCAAAAATAAGTTGGGCATAGTTGTGTGGAAAATGTTGCATCATCTGGGAAGCCTTCTCTGTTGTTAAAGATCCCTTTAGTCCCTATTTTGTGTGTGCCTCAATCATGCATTCCCGAACAGCAACTGTCTTTAATATTCATGCCCCACTGCTGGCCTTACATAGGGTTGTGGTTAACAAAGGCAGACCCTCAGACAGACAATCTAATTTCTCATTCTTACTGTGCTACTTACTATCCATCTTATCTTAGGGCAATTTTACGTTCAGCCTCTGCCTCACATCCCTCATTTGTGTAACACAGTGGGCTACTCATAGATGTAACATAACGATAATGGATAAATGCTAGGAAAGACTAAGAATTGATGTCCAAAAAATCATTACTTTTTGCTAAAATCAAGAGTGTTATTGAATAACTTGAGCACACATTTTATGCAGGACACAATCAAATCTATGTGAAACTAGATTTGATAGTCTCCATGTGGCAGAATATATAATAGTTTATCTAGTTAATTTTCACAGAAAAATTTTGAGGTAGGTGCTATTATTACTTCCATTTATATGTGAAGAGGTAAGCCCTAGAGAGACATGAACAAAATTGCTTCAGGTCATAAAATGAATATGTAGGTGAAGTGGGACTTGATTTCAAGCAATGTGATTCCAGAGTTCTATTTTTTGTCACTACTCTGAACCCTCCCCAAATATATCATGATGCTTCTCCCTGCATATTTTTTGTTAATTTTTTAAAGGTGATATAGATGTTCTTTCTGAGAATTATATAAATCTAGATATATATTGTATGATATATATAGGAATGTCCATCCCAAAAGATCTTTGGCATTTTGTAGTTTATGAAGTCAATCACATTGGATACAGATAACTTCAGAGTTTTGTACATAAATGTGCCATTGCTAAAATGATGTGAGTTGTATAGTTTTAAGAACAGGGTCATAAACTCTGGTACGGGAGAACAAGAAGTGATGAGGAGAGAGCCAGGAGGCAGGATGGTGTAGGAAAGCCAGAGATGGGGTGAAGCATATCTTATTTCTTATACTTTTGCCATTTACCAGCTGGCTCACTCATTCAGCTAATAATTTATCTACATCCATTCTATGCTTATTGCATATGTTCCAGGAACCACTTCTTTCTGAACCTCAACTTTCTCCTATATAAATGGTTATGGTAGCTCTTACCTTAAAAGATGTTTGCAAAGATTCACTGGGGCATACAGAAAGGAAAAACTAGCCAAGCACCAGTGGCTCATGATTGAAATCTTAGCTATTCTGGAGGCTGAGATCAGGAGGATTGTAACTTGAGGCCAGCCTGGGCAAATAGTTCATGAGCTCCCATCTCCCAAACAACCAAAAAAAAAAAAATGGACTGGAAGTATGGGTCAAACAGTAGAGCACCTATTTTGCAAGCTCAAAACCCTGAGTTCAAACTCCAATTCACAAAAAAAGGAAGGAAAACTGAGGGTGGTTTTTCCCATCCATTCACCAACTGTCCCTAGCCATGGGCAGACTTTGGGTTTAGAGATTCAGGCAGGGTTAGACAGGTTGTCATAACCCCAAGAGGGGAAAGTGTAGGATGTTGAAGGTGAAGTCTAGGGTTATGTTTAAGGCAAGTCAGTAGAGTCTCTGGGTAGATATCCAAGTCAACACAAGAAGCCACAGGACTAAGGCTGGGCAACAAAGTGAAGGTATGTTGGATGAAGTTCAGGAGTGAGGTAAAGTGTGTTCCTGCTTATTACATTGATCTCTTGCTAGTGTTTGAGTTCATGTGTGTGGCTGGCTGAGTCTGAGGATAGGTACTGTTAGAAAGAATGTCTTTTACTCACTCCTAGTATTTTTGGACTCCTGCCCCACTGCTAACTTCTTATCAACATTACTAAGTGGAAGGCAACAGTCATCAATCCACATTTCCCAATAGAGTTAGTCTGTTCAAAGTTCTGAATATGGGAGGTGGAATCTCATTTTCTCTCTTTCCCCAAGTTCAGTGGGAGGAAGTGACCTATATAAGTGTGTCTAGTTTACAGACTTACATCTATATCAAATATGCCATATGCATATACATTTACATCAAACATGCATCTTCTCAACCCCAGCACTGTTGACATTTTGGACCAGATGAGTTCTTCTGACCTTTCTGGAGTTGGGGCATGGAGGGAGGCTCCCCTGGGTATTTAAAGATGTTTTATAACATCCCTGACTTCTATCCAGTAAATGTCCATAACATTCTCACACTTGTAATAACCAAAAATATCTCCATACATTGTCAAACATCACTTGGGCACAAAATCACATCCACCCTACTCCTTAGAAAACCACCATTCTATACAGACATGAGGAGGAGTTGGCGGACCACTTGGAATGATATCGAAATATGTACTCTAATCATCAAAAACAAAGCTGATGCTTTGGTCTCCATTTTTACTCTTCCTTTTAATAATTTATAACTTTCACAGAACCTAGGGGAGAGCCCTTCAGAGAGCTCAGGGGATTTCTCAAGATGGATATGTAGGTCTGAAGTGGAATGAATCTCTGTTACATGAGTATTTCATCTGAGGATAATTATTCCTTCCCAAGACAGTGTTTGGACAATTATAAAAGAGAGAGTTCTGAGTTCTGCCACTGATCTGGTACTTTTGGCTGAATTTCAAAGGGATGTTCCACTATTCCTTTGAATATTTGGCTTTCAAACAAGTCATGTAGCCCCAGCAACGGGTCAAAGGCAGGCACTGATCTCTTAGAAGGCTAGCAGCCTTACCTCAGCAGGTGATTGGCAAGTAGACCAGTTGGCTTTGGTCTTAACAACATTTTCCAAAAAGGCAGATATAAAATGTCCTTTATGGCTAGGGAAGTTCTCTGCAAGGCTACTTTGGGCAGTCAAAAGCCAAGACTGGGACTGCAAAGTTTGGAGTGGATTTTCCAGAGGCTCTTTGTCAACCATCAGCCATGTTCCTGGCTGAGCATTGCCCATGGGCACTGTGCCCTAGACAGTCCCAATCTATAGAGCAGAAAGGCTTCACTTTCAGCTCTGCAGAGGCAGCAGCCTTTAGGCTAATTAATAAATCATCAACACATTTGTGGTGTGAAAAATGAAATATTTATGCTCGCCAGAGTAATATTTCTGTCTTGCAGCCCCATGCTCTGTTGATGCCTGATGGAGGATGAAGTAAATACCAGCTGGTGTAAAATGAGTGGAATATAATTACTCTCTACAAAGTTAAGTGAATTATTAAAACACAGAAGTCATAGGCATTGGCACTTGTTCCTCCCTGACTCCACTGCCCAGTAAATGGCATCCTGACCTGATGTTTGGCTGCACTGCAGCTTACAGCAGGGATCTCAGTGAAGGGTTTGGTTGTGAGAGAAGTGGAAGCAGCTGGGACACAGAATACTAAGAAAAGTAGGAGCTAATTTCCTTTGAGAAGCATGGGGAGATTATCTAGACGCCTAAGAGATGGTGACATTGTGAAAAGAATATGACTTTGGATTAAAAAAGAGCAAATTCTATGTCCCATCTGAAATGTACAAGTTGGGTGACCTTGGCCAAGGTCAAGGAATCTCAGTTTGCTTACTTAGAAAATGGGGTAAAACAGCATCATCTGATCAGAGAACTGTGCTTGAGGATTTAATTGTCAAAGTTTTTCATGGTGATATGGAGGTAGAGATGAAATGTGAGGACAGAATTAGAGAGATTGGATAAATGGTCCCTATATGTGAAGGTGATTGCAACAGGCATGCCAAAGAACACTCCAGAAAGGTTAAGATTTGGGAGGTCATTACTGTGACATGAATATTTAAGGGAACTAAGATTGTGAACATGAACAGTGGCAAAAATGGAACGCTCATGATAGAGACTGGAAGGACCAGAAGGAGAGCGTGCTCCATGAGAAAGGTGCACTGTGTTTAGGGTTTGAAATAAAGTGGACAGACTAAAACCAGTAAGTAATTATTAGGATTTTCCCAACCTTGGAAAAGCATATCTGTATCCCCTAATACATACATATACACATATACATATACAGATACATATTTTTCCCTTTGGATGCATGAGTTTTATATCCATGGTTGCAATGAGCCCCAAAAATCTTTTTTAAAAAAACCTGTGTCTGCACTGTAAATGTATAGTCAGTTTCCCTGTCATTATTTCCTAAACAATATAACTGCTTTTGTATAACATTTACATTGTATTAGGCATTATAAGTAACCTAAAATGATTTAAACTATATAGGAGGATGTACATAGGCTATATGCAAGAACTACACATGTTATATAAGGAACTTGAGCATCTGCAGATTTTGATATCCATAGGGGCTCCTAGAACCAGTTCCCTATGAATACTCTGTGTACTCTGTGTGTGTGTGTGTGTGTGTGTGTGTGTGTGTGTATGTTCATTTCAATGGAGAATTGCCTAGAATTACATTCTTTTCTTTTTTTTTCTTTTCTTCTCTTCAAGTCCTTCCTATTTTGCAACATGAAATAGTTTTAGAACTGTGAGAATAAAGATAATTATGTATGTTTCATGATCAGAGCTACTTTAGCCTTCCAGGCAGAAAATAAATAATTTCCCAAGGTACTATTCCTTTCTGTAACTCCTCAAACCACACACATATAATCACCACTCAGCAAAATTCCCACCATGCACTGGTCTCTCTGTTCCTTTCTGATCTAAGTACTACTTGATTGAGCCTGTTTATATTTTGGGGGACTCAACTACATAATATCCACTTTTTTACCTTGCCTTGGACATCACATTGAGGGTTCATTGTCATCTCTGCATAAAATCACTATGTTGTTGGCCCTGCCCAGTGTCCAGGGAAGTGTGTACATGGTGTGCGATTGAGAGTGGAACAGGGTAATCAGATATCTTTATCTTATAGTATCCCACAGAACTTTTGAATCCCTGTCATTAAAGAGAGAAGGTCTCCTCAGGATATAACAGAACACCCACAAAACAGTTGCAAAATGGATACATAAGAGTTTTGGTATTTAATAGATGGTAGTTTTTTTATGAAGAAGGAAAAAAATCATCTTTTTGCCATCTATAACAGCAACCCTGAGAATGGTTCAAAAAAGACCTCAGTTTAATACTTATAGGCATCTTCTAAGGCCTCAAAAAGTTTGTTTTCATCCAAAAACCATGGAAATGATGGTGGAAGGTTTCAAACCCAAGGCTGTTGTCTTTAGTTTCTGTAACCATTCCATCTCTCCTTTTACACTCATATCTTTCTTCCTTCCCCCTTCCCATTTCCCTTTATCATCTTTTAAAGCCTTGGACAAGTGTGGCAATATTGTTAGCTACTAATATTGATTGTGTTCAAGGTGATAATGTCTCAAATTAAATAATAAAAATCACATTTCCAAGGTTCCTTGTAGATAGGTATGGATGAATGACACAGTTTTGGCTAATGGCATACAAATACAAAGGATGAGATCAGCTTATTTGATGCCTAGCTTTTCTTCCCCTTCTACAGAGGAAGACAGGAAAAGCAGTTGTCTGTGAGTACCAGGTGATGTGTTATGGGTACATAAGGCTAGATCAAATGTAGGAGTTGGGCTTAGAAAACATGGTGAACCTGCCATCCCAGCCTTGTTCAAATGTTATTTTCAAGGTTTTGTTACTTGTAGTAGAATGCAATTTCTAACTTCCTAAGTGATACAAGTGATGAACTAAATGCAAGAACAAAAAGTCCTCCTAAACTTTCATTCTCCACTCATAGAAAACCGCACTCATACTCCATTTGTTCCACTTACAAATATAGGCGCTCATAATCATATGTATTTTTTCAGCTCGTGAATGATGTGCTCTATCTATTCTTCTGTAACAAGTTCTTTCCACATCTGTGAAACTATGATTTACAACACTTCTATTTAAAATATTTAGATAGTTACTTGTCATTCTCCCCTGTATGTTTGTAGAAGAATGATTCTTAAATGGGTTAATTATGGCCTTGCCTCACTGGAGACATTTGCCAATGTCTGGAAGCAAGTGTAGTTGTCACACTGTGGGAGGGTGGGATGACAGGCAGGATGATGGTAGTAAATGTACTACAATGCACAAGACAGTCTTCTACAACAAAGAATTATCTCACCAAAATGTCATGGTTTAGATTAAAATGTCAATATGAAGTAGAGAGACCCTGCTGGTGTATTATATATTATAGTTGTATTATAATTTGTTTAAACAGCTACTACTGATGAACATTAAGATTTTTTCTGCTGGTAGAGTGGCTCAAGTGGTAGAGCTCCTGCCTAGCAAGTGTGAGGCCCCAAGTTCAAACCCCAGTACTGCCAAAAAAAAAAAGATTTTTTTCTATCAGCATTGAAAAGAGCACCCTTGCCCATGTGCATTTGAGAATATGTATAAGTATTTGTGAAAGATAAATTTTTATGCAAGAACTGCTTGCACAAAGCCAATGCACAGTTAATATTTTGATACTACTACCAAATCACCTTTTAAAAAGAGCTTCCTTAATTTACAACCCTATCAATAGTGCAATATATACTGCCTGTTTGCCTGAAACCTCCCCAGAATTATATATCATCAATCTTTTTAATCTTTGTGAACCAATGGAATTATTGTTGTTTAGTTTACATTTGATAGTAATGCATTTTGCATTGAATATGTGAGAGCCATGTTCTGCCTGCCTAACCCTGCTACCTATAACCAGTTTAGGAAACAGGTAATATATGAAGGATGTAAAAGTCCTTTTACATTTCATTCACCACCAAATAAGCGTGGTTTTAGTAGCTTCTACAGGCTATGTAGGTTCTCTGGGAAATATATCAAGAGGAGAGCCTATTCCTGCCCTCAAGTGGCTCAGTATACATTTGGATGACAAAGAACTTACAAATATTAACTTTGTTTTATTACTTGTTAAGGAATAAGAACTTAATATTAGTCTTTATACTTCACACACAATTATCTGTAACTACTGAACATTAAGACAAAAATAATAGAAGTTAAATCAAAATAGCTATATTTTCACCTGTCATAATGACACATGGAGAGGGAGACATGTATTTTCAGATTATTGCCCCAACACTGATTCCTAGAATTAGACAGGGACTCTGTCACTGAGTTCTTATATTTCTACCAGAAAGGGACAAGAACTTGTCTGCAAGGCAGGAGGGGAGAACATGTACCATGTATTAGTGCAGCCTATTCTTGAGAGGAAGAGGGAATTTTTTCCACCTTTACTAATAAAATTAATTACTTTATACACCATGGGGGGAGAGAGGCCAGGTATGTTGTATTAGTGATGACCTTTCACCTGGAAGGAAAATCTGGGATAGAGATAAAGTGCTGCCTACTTCTTTGTTATAATAAACTCCCCTAAGTCTTTTAAAATGTTCCATTCTTTCTCTGCCATCTTGTTTTAAAATGCTTCATCTGACAGCATGTTTCTATTTTTTCACATCACCTCTGCTATTCCATCTGTCACACGGTACATCTTCCTTCCACCCTTTCCACTGATCACTGATATTGTTGTGGAAGCAGCATTCTTCAAATTCAAAGTTTTCACATTTTCATGTATGCTTTCTTTGACTAGCTCCTGTTTTCTTCCTTCAGGCTTCTAGTTCAGGTATTTTCATTCCCACAAATACTGGGTATTGCTTATAAGACCCTTGTACCTTTGTTTTGTTCCATTTTACTACCATTTCTTTTAAATCAATGTCCATTCTCCCCTCCTTATCATAAGAGACCCTCTCTATTCATCAGATCTGGGTTAATTTTGTAAGTCTTCTTTCTTTACCTTCTCCCTGCTCCCTCTCACTATCTAAAATGTTGGTATTCTTTGAAGCACCACCCTCAGCTGTTTTTCTCATTCTCTATGTCTTGTAAATGCTTGATTTCAGCAGTCAAGTATGTAATAACAATTCCAAAATGTGTACCTTCTTACCTAAGCTGCACATGCATGAACCAATGTTTATAATGCTTTGTACATATTCATACCAACTTGTCACACTGCCATTTTAAATTCAGCATGACCAAATCCTATTTTTCTTTCTATATTTTTCTCAATTAATATCATTAGCATCTGTTCAATTAAAAATTTAGGCATCAACTACAATGCAACTCTACCTATTTAATCAATTATAGGCTTTATCATTACTTGATTAAAATCTTTGTATATTCCTCAAAAGATAAACAGAAAATACTCAGAATTTAAACATGCTTCTTTGTACATTTGACTTTGTCACATATTTGTTTAAACATTCTGGGTGTGTCTATGAAGCTATTTTTTCAATGAGATTAACATTTAAATTAGTGGAGTTTTACTAAAGAAAATTGCTCTCTGCAATGTGAGTGGGTCTAATCCAACCAGTTGAAGGCCTTAACAGATGAAGCATCAATCTCCACTGAACAGAAAACATTCTGCCAACAGACTCATTTTGCACTTGAACTCCAAATATTCCTGGGTCTCCAACCTGCTGGCCTATCCTGCAGAGTTTTGGCTTTTCATTCCTCAACAACCCTGTAAGCTAATTCTTAAATTCTCTCTTACTTCTTCTACATCCGTGTGTGTGTGAGAGAGAGAGAGAGAGAGAGAGAGAGAGAGAGGAAGAGAGAGAGAGAGAGAGAATCTTCTATATCTATCTGTATTCATATCTTGTATATCTATATAAATAAATTCATAGGTATATATGTGTCCTGTTGGTTCTGTTTCTCTATAGAACAGTGACTATTATAAGACCTGGTTCTGTATTTTTAAAAGAGAGCATTCAACTTTTTATATATTAAAGAAAGAAAAAAGATCAAACAAAAATAACCAAACAAAGAAAAAGAGTACAAAAGTAGTTCAAAGTCAGTTCCCACACAAATATGTGGTCCAACCATGTCAAAGCTTCTGTGGTCTTGATATATGTCATGCTCGTCAATACCTTTGGGCTATGTTACATGGTGATTTCTTGTCTTGGAATACTGTTCCATTCTTCTTTATCTGACTTTTTCAGCTCTCCATGTGGGTTTAGATGTGAGCTTCCATGTGCTCCTATAACACTTTATCCCTATCCTTAATTTGTCAGTTCCTACACTGAATGACAATTATTTATGCATGTGTTACTTAAAAGATTTAAACTCCTGGAATATTGGAGCTCACAGCTCTAGCCCCCAATGTATTCTAGCTCAATCTTTGTGGAATGGAATGCCTTTAACCTATAGCTAACTTCTCCCCCATTAAATTCTTCCTATATGCAGCAGGTATAATTAATTCCTCAAAAGAAAATCAAGTGTTCCCTCTCCCCTCTGAGACCCTTTGGCATTCAAGTATTACCTGCCTCATCAATCCCTTCTGTGCTGAAGTGCTGTGCTAACTTCCAGCAGGAGGTCCAGAAGACAAGGAGAACTGATCCCTGGGGATCCCAGATCATGTAGCCTCTGACATCTCTCAAGGCCTAATGAACCACCAGAGCAACAACTAGTGCTGAGCATAGGCAGGAGGTGGCTTTGGAGAAAGCCACTGTTTCTTTCTCTACTGGGAAAAACAGGTGCAGAGATTATCACACTAAGACATCTTCCCTTAAACCTTACAGAGATGGCCAAGTTCTTTAACCATAAACTGGGGGCTCATTGGAGGCCAGGACATATTCTCCCCAGGACTTTACATCATATACAAAAATAAATAGGTCAATCAGGGTCTGGTTTTTTAGGAGCTGTCAGGACATGTTGCCTTGAGGTGAATGGTATGGTAGGACGTATCTCAGTTTAGGATACTGTCTTATTTGAAGTAAAAGGGAAACAGATATGGTATGTTTTGAAGGAGGCTGAGAAGCACCTTGTTCCTAAAAGCTGCACCCTAACATTGTGAGTTATTACTTCACCTGACATTTAAGTTTAGATAGGGCATGGAATTTAGTGTGAAATATATTAATCCAAATTTGAGTTTAGCACTTACTATATAATATTGGACAATTAATTCACCTCTCTAGTTTCAAATTCCTGACCCATAAATCCTCTTTTCACAACATTGTAGTGAAAAGGAAATGGAATTAAAATATCTCAAAATGCCCATCTCTACAAGTCCCTCAGTAAAATGATTGTGAATCCAAGTCTTCAACACCCTCTTTATTATAGGCAATCATAGTTCTTTTTTCCCCCACTCTATGTACTGTAAACCTTGCCAAAACACTCAGACTATATTAACCTTGCAGTAATAAAGAAAAACAGCAAGCTAACTTGGGAAGCTTCCAGTAGCAAAAACGTCTATTAAAATTCGAAAATGGTATAAAAACTATATGACTACAATAGCCTCTTTCTGTTTTGCTTGGGAACCAGAGGTGAACATCATATTTCTAGTTCTTAGCTTTCCTTGTTTGCTTCCGGAAAAGACAATTTAAGTGCTGGTTATTAGAACCTGTTAATAAATTTCAGAACTAAAGCAAATCTTGCTCAACTGACTGACAGCAACAAATTAATTTTGCTTTCTTTAAACAACTAACCAATCTAATGTTCACACAGCTGACAAGCCTCTCTCGGTTCAGTGCATCATGGTTCACCTGCCATCATGTAGTGCAAATTATTTTGCCTTTCACTCAGCCTCTTAATGGGAGACAGTGCAGTTTGTTAACATATACCTGGGCAATAGATCACTGTGGCTTAGAATTCTGCTTGTTGAGAAATACATAGGCACCCTAGATGTTTCTGGCAGGAATGGTCTCAACTTCATAAGGTACCAACTCAGATCTATTTGTGATTTCTTATCATAGTTCATTTGGTGATATTTGACCAAACACTGTTAAGTGCTATGGATGAAAAGAAAAATGCTACTCAGTTCCTTCCCATAAAGATGTCATAGTTAAGAATAAGAAAAACACAAATAAGGACTGTTGGTTGTAATTATGGCTATTACAAGCAGTGAAGACATAAACAAGAAGTGATTATTTTATAGGCAGAGTTTGAGGTGTGGAAATGCTTCCTTTTCTCTGTTGGTATTTGTTTTCTTTTTAAGGGAGGTATAGCATATATACAGTAATATTCTCAAATCTTCATTGTACAATTAAACACACTTTGATATGTTTACACCTACTGTAGTTACTATCCAGGGCAAGATATTGGATGGGGCATATTCATCTCCCAAGAAGGCTTCTTGGTGGCCTTTCAATGTCAATCCTTCTCACTTCCAAAGGATAACTATTATTTTATCATTATGAATTAATTTTTCCTGATTCTTGAACTTTATATAAATGGACTTATATGATATTTTCTCTTTCATATCTGGCTTCTTTATCTCAACATGTATCTTTGAGAACCATACATATATAGTGTGCATCTGGGCCAAAAAAAAAAAAAAAAGAATTGGAGCTAAACTTAGAAGAATGTAGAATGTAGTGCAAGGAATTTAAAGTCTATTTTGTAGCTCATTCCCCAGCATATCATCAGAGGAATTTAAACCCAAGAAATGTTATGATCAGATATAAGCGTCAGACCCATTACTCTGGTATGAACATGGTAAGTGCATGGAAACAATGAAAATCCGGAATCAAAGAACTAGAGAAGATGCCATCATAGTAACCCAGGTAGCTTGATTTGAGGTCAAGTGAAGAAGAAATGGAATAATCAGAGAGAGAGAGAGAGAGAGAGAGAGAGAGAGATTGAAAGAAAGCCATTTTTAGAGGTAGACAAGAAGGAGAAAAAAGACTCAAGGAAAATATTTGGTCTGGCTTGAGTTGTAGAATGAGAAACAGAAGCAGTTTGACTAATTAACAAATTAGCCACCATATTTGATGTTCACTTAAAACTGAGACATGAAAGTGAGTGAGAATACCCAGGTACTGTTGATAACCATCTCTACTCCAGGTCTACCTACCTGACCCATGCTTACCTTAGTGAGCTATGAAGAGATGGATCAAAACATGCTGAGGAATTACATATATTTAATTTACATCTAGGTCTGAATTTCCCATGACTGCTTTTCTGTCATTTTGCCATTTCAAAGAATAGCATACCAGGGCTTTTTATTCCAGCCCTGTGGTGGTGCCCTTTTTGAGAGAATAAATCCCAAGTAGTGTTGCCAAGAGCCAGTGACATTTGCCATGTTTGAAAAGGCCTCATTTTGAAGAATGATTATTGATTCTTTTTCACATTTCAGATCACTCTTTTGATGCTGCCTTTTACTGGCCCTCGTGAGCGACCCTCAGCTGTGTTCCTGGCTCCTTGACACAGCAGTTCACCCACAAAGAATGCAGTGTTCTTCCAAGTGGTACTCACCCTGAGCCTGTCCACAGGAAAAGTCACTGTTTCTCTGAATATTTCATCATATGAAGGAGCTTCTCCAAGTCTCACTTGGGTTGTTGAAAACACGAAGATATGCTTACAAATGAGTGCAAGTGATGGTGGAGTGTGCAGGAAGAGGAATGAGAGGCACCAGTGCACTTCATAAGGAAGAATGGTAGCAATTCTAAAACCACATCATCTCCACTCATATGCTATGGCTTGAAATTTCTAGAAGGAAGTAACATTGGAAGGAGAGTGTAGCAGAAGGTCACAGTGAACAAGTAGAAAAGGAAAAATAATATATTGTAATTGCATACAATTGTCTCTCAAGGAACAAATATTGAAAGGAATTATTGCGTATGGCTGATGTTACTTCAATAAAGGAAACCCCTGACTTCTGATTCTAGAATCCATGTATCTTAGAAATCTTAACATCAACTGTATTTTAAGTGAAACTTTATGTTCAATGACAGTGATAGTTTTATGAGCCTTAAGGGGAACAGCAAAAGGAAAGAACAAGGTTCCACACTTTGGTATATACTCTGTATAATTGAAATGGGTTGTTTATTTCCTATGTCCCTTGATGTTGGAAACGAGGTCAAGATACTGCTTGTCAGTGAATTTCTGACTGGGAAAAACATTTTATCAAACACAAGTTTAAGTTCTTTGGAGGGATATAGTTATATCAGAAAATATACAAGCATGTATTATACAAGTATGTAAAATTATATGAAGTTGAGCACTTAACACTTGGAAAGAAAAGCCTGAAATTGTGAATAAAGTATTTAGCGTCATGCATTGAACGAGCCATTGCTTTAAATGTTTGAGCTCATTAGGGGTATGGCGTTCTAGACTGTCACTGCGTGAAGAATTAGCTATTGCAAATATCAAGCCTTCTGTGCAGCAAGGAAGAAATAATGGGCTTATTCATTTATTGGGGACTCCATGGTCTCAAATGTCCCTTTCAAGAGCATAAAGTCAAGGAATTAGTATTTTAGGCAAAAGACTATCAAGTAAGAATATAAAAAATGAGGAAATATATCAAACTAGCAGTCAGTATGATTTCAAAATCAGTTATTAGAATTTTAATGAATGTCAAGGTTAAAGGCAACACAGAAAACACTTTGGCATGTAAAAGAATAAGCATGGACCTGTGGTAAGTTCTGATGGACAATGGACACAGAGCTGCTGTGTTACAGGCTTTGAGATCCTGCTCACCCTGGAGCAGATATTTCTACTTCTTGATAATTTCAAGATCTCAAGAAACTTCTAAAATTGGCCTAATAATAATCTTTCCTTTTAAAAGAATATATTAGTTAGGTCAATGTTAACTCCAGTAATAAAGTACTCATAAAATTTCAATGTCTTAAGACAATAGAATTATATTTCTTGCTATGAAATAATATACTGGGGATGTTCCTGGTCAACAAGTGGCTTTCATCCAGGCCATAATGGAATCCAGGCTGAGACTTGAAGTTTCACCTTTCTCTTGTCTGAGTCCTTGGTAACTAGCTGAAATATGAGGAAATAGAAAATGAAGATAATATATCCTCTTCTCAACTGCCTCTTACCAAAAGTAACAAGTTGCATTTCTGTTCTTTTCTTTTTAGCAAGGCCTGTTTATATGGGCCTCTGTACAGTCAAGGCATCAAGGAGGCTGGAATTATAATCCTTGGCAGCTCACCACTTTTCAGCATCAATTCAATTGGAAAACTGAGTTGTTTGTATCCCTTGTGCTATGATCTTAACGTTTGTGCCCCCTCCATTCACATATTGAAACCTAATCATTAATATAGTGTCATTAATTGATATGGCCTTTGGAAGATGATTAGGTCATGAGAAGTCTGCCCTCATGAATGAGATCAGCATCCCTATAAAAGGGACCCAAAGGAGCTTATCTGGATGTTCTGCCATGTGAGGATTCAGTAGGGAGGTGCCATCTGTGCAGCAGAAAGTAAATGCTTACCCTATACAAAATCTGCTGCTACCTTGATCATGAATTTCTCAGCCTCCAGAGCTGTAAGAAAATACATTTATGCAGTTCATAAGCCATCTCAGTTATGGCATTTTTGCTACAGCAACCTGAATACTTTGTTAGGTGGCTTCAAGTCATGAGACTAGCCTTAATGTGAAACACCTTTCCCATACACAGATTGTATTTGTACTTCATAATGATAGAAAGATCAAGAAGGGCTTTTTCCTGAGATATTTTCTGCCTGAGTAAACCCTGCCTTGATTTAGTAGTCATTTAGCTATGATTTCTCTTGATTGTACTGCTTAAGATTATAATACAAAGTTAATTCTCTTAACAATATTTGATTCCGATAGCATTGATTTTTTTAACATTCCTTTTTCCTACAAAGCTCTCCAGAAATGGCATTCTAAAGGCTGCAGTGTCCTTTGGTTCGATAAAAATTTCAAAAATGTGTAAGCAGAAATGAAAGATTGTTAAGCATATTTTTAAAAACTGACTTTGTTTTGCAAATATAAGGCAGAAGGATATGTTGTATGGAGTAAGATATGCATGCAGCCTACCTGACTGCATAAATTGCTGGGTATGTCACCATCTACATGTTTTACACTTAGAAGGGAAGTCGATGTCCATATTCAGACCAAGGTATTACTGGAACATTCTCTTTTTTAATATTGGCTAGAGACTAGATGTTGATCAGGCGAGGATTGTGAAATCCTGCTGTGCCCCACCCCCAGCAGGAAAGACACAACACCCATTGTTGTAAACAATGTAATTGAGGGCACAAATTGAGCTCTCCCAGGAATCCTCCTGGAAGAAGTTGTGTGGTGCTATGAAGGGCATCTTGCCTCCCAGGCTAAGCTTGACTAGACATCCAGGATCTTACTATACACTGCATCAAGATCAGCTACTTGCATGATCAGCACTGAGAAAAAATTGATCTGCCAGTGATGCTGACTCTGCTGTGATATCAGTTGTTGGGGTTTTAGTGACACATTCATGGAATTTATCATGGCCATATTTAGATTTATATTCCACATCAATCTTAACAGTACGAGCCTTGATCAAGGGGAAATTTTTATTGAGTGGTTACTGTGTACTTGGCATTGTATTTGGTATTTATGAACACACCATAATCTAACATATATGTTAGACTTATGTAAGGGTCATATGCCATCTCCATAGTGCAGAAGAGAAAAGCACTGAGGCTTAGAGATGCTTACTTTCTTGAGAAGGGTTATAGGAAAAGCACATGGCAAAGCTGTGTTACTCTACCAAGCTTTTCTGGCCCCAAAGCCTGAGCTCCAAGCCTTATGGTGAAACAGCATCAACATCTCCTTCATGCTTTCTCACTTTTTTCACCTAATTCATAAATACTTATTGAACAAGTGTCAGGTTAAATGTTGAAAATTTAGCAGTAAACCAAAAATATATGGTCTATCTCAGCATTAAAAGTAAATGTAGTGGGGATGACAAAAAATGAAATTAAAATTTCATAAATAACTGTTTAAATGCACTATGGCAAGGGAAGGATGAGAAGTGCAGGGTGTACTTTAAGAGGGGGATTTAGTGCAGCACACCAGAGTTATCCCTGAGGAGGAGACATTCCTGCGGGGACTTAAGGTCATTAGACATTAGCCTCAAAGATCATGCTGGGCAGAGGAAGTCATGTGTGTGCACAAGCCCAGAGAGGAGACTGGCTGGTAGAGATCCAGATGCAGGAAAGGCCAATGTTGCTGGACTGTGGCAAGCCAGGAAGAGAGGCCAGACAGCAGCTGATGAGGCAGAGCCACACAGATGGTGAAGAAAAGCAGGGACCAGCTCCCTGGCGAGGTATATCATCAAAGATTACAGAAGGTTAAATGCTGCTGAGGGGTCTGAGTACTTTCATAATAATAATAGTAATATGATACAATAATAGTAATTGTTATTAGCTTCAAACATAATTGACAGTGCTTTAACTCTTTGTAACAAGGCATTTTCCATAAGAATAAGTCTGTTCTATTCTCTCATATAGAAGATGAGGAAGAGTAAAGAGCTCAAAATGTTGATAGTCAGAAAATCAACATAGGCGATTTTCCAGAATAGTGAGTTAGGGAATGTAATATTATAAAATATTAAATATCCTGCATATATGAAAGATGTTATCTTGGATGATCAAACTACAAATAATAAAAATATAATTAAACATTTTAAAATTAAAACAACAAATGTAGTTTAATCTTCTTTTAGTCTCTCAGTTAAATACAGTATTTTACTAACTAGTGTATATCATCTTCTCTTCTAGCTCCCCCCAGTTTCCCACCCAAAACACAATTAATGACATTAGATAATGAGACAAACAAAAGCTTACTTAAAATTAAAAATACCGATTTCTGGACATCCTGGATTCTGGAAACCCTCTAGAGAATAAAAGTTATCTATTGAGCAGCTACTTATTATTCTAATCCTTCCAACAGCCTTGCCAGCTAAGATTTTTAAATTTTCAATTTTTAATGGTAAGACTAATAGTTCTTAGTTTAAGTAACTTATTGCTAGTTTAAATAACAGGATCACACAACTGCTAAAGGGTAGAACTGGGCTCTGGAGTCTTTGCCTTCTACTACAATACTCTATAGCTTCTCTCACTGTGAGAGAGAAAGCCTTAGAGAAAATCCCCTAAACATGGGCACCAATGGTTTTTACCCAGTTTGCAAGTCTGGCCTGGTCCTAGTGGGTGCTATTGTCTCTAATCCCTACATAAATACCAACTTACTATTCAGAGAGTCAGAGTTTTGCATTTCTTCCTACTGTGAGCACAAACTACAGCTAGCCTGCCTTTCCCTTTTCTTTCCTCCAAACCCCAGTACTTCTAGAAAGAGCTGGCTTCTTTTTTGCAGGGCTGTGCAGGATTCCAAACTGGGGCAGAAACACCTTGCCTCTTAGTGTCCTGGTTCCATACATAGCATTCCCCTTGTGCAGAGCTGAGCTACTGAGTAAATCTCAACTGTTCTTGTAGCTCCTAGTCAACTTTACTGCAGCAGTATGGAACCAAATGATTGGGGCTGAGTCCCGATCTATCTCTCCTACTACCTGAAGGATGGCAGAAGTTGTTTTCAGGTGTTGAGAGAGAGCTGAGTGCATCAGACAGAATATGGCACAGTTCTTATCAGGTGATTGGCAGGAAGAGCAGTACCCTGCACCCCATTTGAGATTGGGAAACACCTGTGCTTGCCCCAGACCTGGACCATGTAACATCTGCAAGTCAGGTGAGTGCAATACAGTGCAAAATTTAGGGACATGTAGAGATGCAGGCTTAGAACAAAAAAGTATTAACTTTCTATGAAGGATGCCAGAGAACCTCTACAAAGGAAGGCATTAAAGAGCTTTTCACAGTCAGACTGATGGGGAGCACAGGGCTTGTAGAAAGAGATAAAGTTATATAAACATGAAGGACTGTAACTCATTCAGGGAATTGGACAGATACAGTATTTTTAATATAAATTGATCTATTGGTAAAGAAATTGTGAGAAATTTGTGTTGGGCATCCCTAGCAGTCACTGCATATGTTCTTTAGATTAAGAAAAGGCAATTTATTAAGTGCATCTAGGAGTTCCCAAATCACCAAAAAGCAAGGAGTACAGTTTCAGCTCATGACCTACATAGGACAGTGGAAAACCAAGGATTATAAAGGTCAGGCAATTAAGAGCCTTTGACGGTGGTTATTCTTTAACAACAACTACAACAAACTTGAGAGTATTCTCATTACATCTTAATATGTTCCTTCTACTTCAGTTATTAGCATTCTTGTCCTCTTGCCTCTGATTTTTGCCCATCTCTTCACATACACTGCTCTTGTCAAGGTTCCTTAAAACTGCCTCATCGCTAAATCCAGGGACAGTCAACCCTTGTGGGATTGAATCTGTAGCTTTTGTCCCATTTAACCAGTTTCCTTCCTTCTTTGAAATGATCCTGGCATTACTTCTTTTGTCTTCCATTATATAGCATTCTATTCCCAGGCTCCTCTCTGAGGTGGGCTGTACCTATTTGTTTCCTAGCATGCTCTTTTCACAACTAATACCCCCTGCCTCTCCAAACCTCACTGTGTAGTTGCAGTGTAATACTGATTTTACAGGATGGCTCTAGCCAATGCTGGCTGATCCAGAGGTGGGGTCTTACCCAAATGGGGCCAAATGCTGCCTTTGTCTGGAAATCTGGAGATAGGTCTGAGAAAGTGTCTCTCATTGGGCACCCGTGTAATCAGATAACTGAAGTTGCAGTTGTAAGTTAGTATGTGCAGTGGAGAAGTGGGTATGCAGTAAGACAAAGAACAGACCAAAAGGAGAAGGAGAAAACTACTGCTGGTGTTTGAAACCTGTGCCTGTCCTCACTGTGAACCCTCCCTTGCCTTTGGTTTCTGATTGAAGGAAGAATGTGGCTGTGTTCAGTGGCAGCAATATGGGCCAAAGGGAGAAGCTTAGTGTCACCATGACCATAGGACCTGGGGAGGTCAATGGAAAACAAATTGAGGTGCTTTTCCCAGAAAAGGCAGATGAAATGCTAGGCAAACAGAAAAAGCAGATATCCCTTAGTTGGGCTTGGCACAGACCTTTTTTTTTTAAAGCTTTCACAAATCCCGAAAATATTGGTATAGGGGATAGATTGCAAATTATACATGGTAACACAGTTAATTGGAGGTAGATGAGATGTAGAAACTGAATGGGCTTCCCACAGCACCGTGCTCTGTGCACCACAGCAGTGATACTCCAACATGTTTGTTTTCTCTTTCTCTTTCCTCCTCTTCTTCTTAACACAATAAATTGGAGGCTTTTTTGGTTTGAGATTTTTAAATGAACTCTCTTTTGCTGTGTAAATGCTTCATTTTATTAATAACAACAGACTCATACAAACACTTTTGAAATAGGACATAACATCCTTAGTAAGATACCACAGGAAATTAAAGACAACATCTGGTTCCCTGTACAAGTAATCTCTTCATCTTGAGAATTCCTGAAGGATTTATTGCCTAGCCCCCTGGTTCTCAGCCTCAGCTGCCCAAAAGAATCATCTGGGGATCTTTTAAAATGCATTCTTATCCAGAATCTTAATATTTATGCAGATCTGCTGTGGTAGAAATGAGAGTTGAAGCCAAAGCCTACTGTCTTCCTGGACAAGTTCTTAGGGTTGGTTAGTAGAAATGACTCCATAGGTGCTTTCTATTTCCTTTTTTTTAAATCATTTTTTCCTTTTTCTATGGTACTGGTGATTGAACCCTGGGCCTCATGCGTGCTAGACAAGCACATTACCACTTGAGCCACTCCTCCAGTCTCCCTAGGTTGCTTTCTAATCAATGGAAAATAAATTATTACATCTTGTATTCTTAATATTAAACTGACATATAAAATTCAAATACCATGCAAATATCAAATGTAGAATATTATCAAACATCCTGTTCTTTACCAAATTGATAGGCAATAAATGATGATAGCATTACATTTTCAATTTATACCTTCATAATTATTAGTATGAGATACAATATTTGCATATATTTCTGGACATCTTTTTTCCAAATCATTAGTTTTCTCATTTGCCTATTTTTCTGTTGGTTGACCTGCTTTTTAAGTTATTGATACACATTATAAAGTGTAAACATGAATGTTTCATGTGAAAGTCATGCTTACATGTTCCAAGTTATGATCTATCTTTTAACCTTGCTCAAAAACTATTTTAGATTTGGTTGAAAAAACAGGAAGAGATGACAGTGAACGAGTAGAAATATTGCTGTTTTTATGTCAGAAGAGAGTCTGAATTTGAATCCTAAGCCCTCCATTCACTGATATTTTGGATGTTCTCTAAATCTTTCTGAGCCTCAACTTCTCTTGGATAAGTAAGGTTGATATTATCTGACAATATGGTTTTGAGAGAATTAAATGAGATATCACAATTGAAAGCACTGTTCTGATATCAAAGCACCATTCAAATTTAAGTTGCCCCTTGTGATTCCATGCTATTAGACAGAGCATGGTGTTTCATAGCTGGAATTAGACATCACAATTGTCTTTCATATCAGCAAACTTAATTCCAACTTACATATGGACAGTCAGAAACACTAAAGCTCAGGTTATTTTTTTGCAATTTTTTTGTCTTTTCCTGTGACTGATAGCATTGATGCAGGTTGAATGGCCTGCTTAGCTTTTCTCTTTCATGGATGACAATAAGAATTGTCTTTTTTATGTGAACTGACCCATTCATTTTGTGAACTCTATTCTCCAATCTAAACATGGGCTTTGTATCAGTCCATTTTCAATGTGTTGCCAAACCTATTCCTTTCATTTCCCAACTCTACTCTGTATTTCAGAGGGTGATTTTTGCAGGCTTCCTGGCCTGGCTGACTTTGCTTAGTAAGGCTTCCGTAATAAAAACTTTCTTTAACAAATATATACAATCAAATTTGTCAGCCATTTCCTTCCATTTTGTATTGATTAGGGAAGATCTTGCCATATAAAAGAATACGCAAATATTCTGATATAGTTTATGGTTTATTTATATCATTAAAAAAAGGAGAGGTTTTTTTTTTTTTTTTTTCTGACTCTAAATGTCATGGAGTTATAAAATGGGTTGCCCTACACAGTTTGTTTAACTGGATGTCTCCTGACTTACTTCCTCTGTATTCTGCTTTATAATGGTGTTTCTAGTTTTTGGCTGATATACTAGAACTATTATTTGTCCCTTCTTCCTATACTAATTTATCACTGGCCAAAAAGCCCTAATTCCTTCAAGATTGAGGAAAGTTCAAACATAAGGGGGAAATTGTAAGAGGTGTTCAAACTGCTTTTGCTGAAAACCACTGACTTCTTACTCAGGCCCACAAATTAACAAAAAGCGGTAGAAAAGCATGACATCTCTCCTCTATTTTGTATCTGTCTTTGCTCTGAGCCATTCTCTCACCTGCTTTGCTCCAGATAATAACTCTGAAACCTCTCTCAGAACAAGGACTGAGATAATGACCAACAACATCACACCTGTGAGTGAGCTGTTTAACTATGTATACATTTTGTCCCTGGCTCCCAGTTCTTTGTCTGTTTAAAACCTATAACTTGTGTCTGTACCCCAAAATAGATGAAGATGTGCTGAATCTGACTCTGGCTCTCCTCAGGGCATGTCCTTAGCCATGTAATAAATCTCATTTCTCTGCCTTCAAAAAGTAAAAAGGAGGGTTGTACTGGGTGTGGTGGTACACCCCATAATCCTAGCACTCGGGACTGAGAGCTCCTGAGAACTTGTAGGAGGATTGCAAGTTCTAGGCCAAACTGAGCTACATAGTGAACTGTCTCTCTAAAAAAAGAAACAGAGAGAATCACTTTATCAGTATAGAATCCATTTCTGTACATGGTGTGAGATATTTTTACTTTTCTCCCAAGTGCATAGCAAATTGTCCCAATACCATTTGTTGAATAATTTAATAATCTATTCCTTTCCCACTGATTTGAAAAGCTACCTTCTGGATATATCCATAAATCACCCTGTTCTGTTTCAAAAGATGACATATTCATCTATTTCTATACGTTTTGAAACTTTTATACTAACAAATCCAGAAATCTCTTCCTTTTGAGGCTTTGAAACAGAATGACACAAAAGGCCCTATTCTGTCATGAAGTTCACCATCAAACCTTTGGCAAAAAAATCATTTGTGCCTAATGTCTTTGGCACAGGAATCCATTGTTCTTTTAGGATCTTACATGACTAGAGTACATTTAAGTTACATATGAACTCTGAAATCATTTGCTATTTAAATTTTTGTTTGTTTATTTAATCTATATTGTGTTTTTTTCTAATATCATTCTTTTGATTGTTGTTTGTGTGCCTATGTGTCTGTGTTTCTATGTTTCTTTGACTGACTTGCCAGAATTGTATTGGGTATTTGAGGAAATAAAAGACAAATTTCTTGCTGTTTTTTAAAATCCATTTAAGGCTCATATAAAAATCAATTTTTATTTTATTATTAAATCCTGATATAGTAATTATTATCTTCCTTTTTTTATTTATTTATTTTATCCCATTTTTCTTCTCATTTTTAGCTAAACTAAAAATTCCAGGTTCTAATTTTAAAAGAAAATAGACAAAAAGAGTGAAGCCAGGATAGGTATAGGTATGAGCTTTATTTACAGGTGTCTGATAGTGACTAAATTTCAAGATACTGAGAGTCTCCAAGAAGGAAAGAGTATATATCTCACAGGAATAGACAACTTTTTCCTGTTAGTCAAAATCCAGGTTTCTCACCTTCTTGTAATAAAGCTTCAAAGATGTTATGTTCTACTATAAACATGGATGTACAGGTACCTTGACTGTACATTGACTAAAGTGTGGTATATAGCCACAATGGAGTATTGTTCAGCCATGAAGAAGGAAATTATGTTTGCAGGAAAATAGATGGAGCTAGAGATCATTACATTAAGTGAAATAAACTATGAAAGACAAATACCACACAGTTCTCTCTCATATGTGGAATCTAGCCCTTAAAAATAAATGACAGGAATGTAAAACAGGTTTTGTTGGGGAGTAGGTACACATGGGAGGAGGAGGGCAAAAGGAGAGGGTGAAGGTGTGGAGGTCAATATAGTTGAAGTACATTCTACACATATATGAAAATAGAGCAACAAAACTCATCAAAATTGTTTCAGGAAGTGGGAGTGAGGGTATGATATAAGGGGTGAATTTGATTGTGGTACATTGTATGCATATATGGAAACATCACAATGAAACCTCTTTGTGTAACTAATATATGCCTGTAAATGTAAAAAAACAATAGTAAGTTATCAGCTTCTCTGGCCAGTGAGACATCCTTATAAGGCTGATGGGCTGCCTGCTTTGCTGATGAGGCTCCATCAGATAAAACATTCTTAATGGGAAGAGAGATTAAGAAGGAATGGATAAGGAACTATGAGTCCTCCAACTTCTCTCAACTGTGTGGAGGAGGATTGCCTTTCCCATGATTAGCAAGCAAACAATTTCAGCTGAAAGATCTATATATTTTATTTTCTAGTCCTATTGGTTTTGATTGTGAAGACTGATCATCCTAATTTATGAAACTGACTCTAGAGGAATAAGCAAAATATTCTTTTTCTGCACACCATGCCTTAATCAGATGTAGTTATTTCCTTTCAGGTATGTATTTACATATAAATAAGTACATAACAACACGGTTTTAATGGTTTTAATGAACTTTTATAGAAGTTCCTGTTAAGCAAGAAAACTTTTATAAATAATCTTTTGGCAGTGTTGTGGTTTGAACTCCGGGCTTCACACTTGCTAGGCTGCGTCCTAGCACTTGAGCCATGCCTCCAGCTGAGCAAGATGCTTTTCTAGCATTTAACAATTTGTCTTACGGTCTTTTAAGTGGATATAGAAAATTCCATAAATATTTTAATGATTTTACAATAATCCATTTTGTGGTTATAAAATAATTAAGTGAATCAGTTTTCTACTAACAATGTTAGGTTGCCTTCTAACTTTGGCTATTGTTATCAATGAAGTAGATATTATTGCATAAAAATATGTATATACTTGGGTAATAGTCTTGACATTTGTCCAAAGATAACGAACAAGTACTTTCTAAAAGCTGTTATCAATTGGCATGTGTTCCAATAGTCTTTTAGAGTATCCCTTATTCTAAACCTTCGCCAACACTTCCTATTATCCTCCATTTGTATAGACAGTCACTCTAGTTGTTCATGTTTAATCTTTATTTTAAAATGTGTTTTATTGTCTTCTGCGAGTATACTCATCCACACATTTAGTTGTCATCTTAAAACTTCATATTTAAGGTTTTTACATTTTGTGATTTGTCTGTTTTCACTGGCTTTTGAAGTACAGACATCAATCCATTATTATATTGATACATTGCCAAAATTTTTTGCATTTCAATTTTTAACTTCATTGTTATTTCTGTCACCTAGAACTGTTAATATTAATGTAATTAATTGTATCAGTCTTTCTCCTTCACTTTACATGTTTCTTATTCAAGCATTTCTTCACTCTGTTTATGTTATAAAGATATGTGCATGTTCTTTTTTTTTCTTGTACAAATATTTAATTTATGTGAAACTTATTTGGAAATGTGACATCATAGGAGTCTTTTTTATTTCTTTTGTATTAGTGTGACATTTGAAAAATGTTTACCCTCCTTGTGTATACCAAGTTCCCATATATACGTGAGATTCTCTTGTTCTGACTTACTTTTGAAATATTAATGCAATAGCTTTTTACCATATAACTTTACAATAACTCCTATTATCTGTTAGGGTATGTGTACCCTCACTTACTTTAGGTATGGCCAGAGAGAATGAAAATCTCTCCAAGGAACTTTGTCCACAGTCAAAAGGATGGTAGTTACAAAACATTCTCATGCAGACTTCATTAGTTCCATGGACAAGTGACTTGTGTCTCAATAATGGAGGTGTTTACTATGGTTCTTCACCATTATGCATTAGAAATGGAACATAATATATTATTTTTCATTTGCAGAGTTGTAAACACACCTGCTGGAGAGGAAAGTCACCTGGAAATCTAGGACTTCAAACTAGATTCAATGACTGGTAAGCATCTGCATTATCTTCTTGTGTAGGTGAAGGGTAAAATGAATAATTCATGATGAGAGAGGTAAAATGTATCAGATAAAATGCTATGCATCTATCAATGCCCCTTTCTAACTTTTCCTTGGTGCAGAGCTATACTGCATTTCTCATTCTTTGAAGCTTGTTGTGATGGTCTACATTATTTGTTCTATTACTAGTTGGTAAATTAATTTTTAAGGGAATGCATTTATACTTAGTGCTTCTTATCAATGTCAAAACTGAATTGCTAACGACATCCCACATACAGGTTCCCATAAAACTGTGTGAAAATTCTAGTATGATTTGAATGCATTTCTTCTTCTTGAGCTTTGATTTTTCTGGGACAAACACATACTTCATAGTTGAATTAAGTTGCATAGTTTTATTATATGAAACTATTTAGAGCTAATTACTTTTGTCATACTTATCTTCCATCTACTGAGATTCATTTCTCAATTTATGAGAGTTATGTTAATGAATAGAGTTTTGTAAAAAAGAAAAGGTATAGACAATATATATAGTTTCTTTCCATTATATAAAAACTGTTCTTTATTATAGTTGGATCAAAGTTTTGATAGAGTTAGGATATTTTAGTTCAAAATCCTTCACCACTGCTTGCTATTTTCTAGAATGTAGTGTGTTGGATGCCAGTCTGAATCTCAAAAGAATGTGAGTTATTGTGGATCTAATGTCTCTATCTTCTGCTTTGTGTCTTTTAATTCTTTTTATTTGACTGTTTAACTACAATTGGGATCACTATTTAGGTTTGTCTTCCAAATCACCAAAATAATTTTTATACATGAAAATTTTCTCATTGCTATGACAAAATATGTGATAGAAGCAACCTAAGGAAGGATTTATTTTGGCTCACAGTTTCAGAGGGTTAAGTCCATTGTCTCTTGGCCCTATGCGCTTGGGCAGAATATTATGGCAGTGATAGTGTGTGGCACAGGAAAGCTGTTTACTTCATGGTGAATAGCAAGCAGAAAGACAGGAAGGAACCAGGGATAGCATATTCTCATATGAAAATATGAATGTAAGAAATATAAAATCATCCTAGGGTCAATACTAACTTTGATTTCCCTGAGACTTCTCCTATATATTCATTTTGCTTTTCTCCTTTGACTTTTCCCTTTCACAGTATTAGTTTTCCTCTAATGTTGAAAATATTTTTGCTCATTAATTTATATACATTAAGAAGCTTATGAATTAATTTCCTGGTTACTATTGTCAAAACGAATGCTGAGGCCACTGTATCCATCCTGCAGGAATGTGCAAGCAGGCTGATTTCACGTGAGAGGTATATAAGGAGTTGATTTGCACCATGTGATAGTCTGTCCTTCCCTGTGAGAAACCAAAGTCACCCTGTTATAGGCCCACAGGCAAAATTCCCATGGTCAATATTAAAAAGTTCAAAAGACTTTATCCAGTTGGAAACTATAACAGAAGACGGTAGCTTGTTGCGCTATTCTTTTTTTAATTTTTTTTATTTATTCACATGTGCATACATTATTTTAGCCATTCCTCCCCCTGCCCCCCGCCCCCTTCTTCTTCCTCCCGCCCCTCCTTGCTTCCATACAGAACCTATTCTGCCCTTATCTCTAATTTTGTTGAAGAGAAGACATAAGCAATAATAAGAAAGACAAAAGCATTATTGCTAGTTGAGATAAGGATAGCTATACAGAGATTCCTAGCATTGCTTCGATGTACAAATGTGTTACAACCCACGTTGATTCATCTCTACCTGACCTTTTCACTAGCTCCTGATCCTCTTCCCATATTGACCTCTGTCGCTTTAAGGTTTCTGTATTAGTTCCACTGGAGTGGGGACATCAAACACTTTCATGTTTTGGGTTTCCTACTTATCCTCATACTTCCTGTATGTGCTCTCCCCTTAGCATCTGACCCAAGTCCTACAACATTGCTGTATTTGTCCTAGATCTGAAGTCCGCATATGAGGGAAAACATATGATTGTCAGTCTTCTGAGCATGGCTAACCTCACTCAGAATGATGTTCTCCAGTTCCATCCATTTACTTGTGAATGTAAGATTTCATTCTTCTTCATGGCTGAGTAAAAGTCCATTGTGTTTAAATAATACATTTTCTTAATCCAATCGTCAGTAGTGGGGCATCTTGGCTGTTTCTATAACTTGGCTATTGTGAATAGCACTGCAATAAACATGGGTGTGCAGGTGACTCTGGAGTAACCTGTGTCATATTCCTTTGGGTATATCTCCAGGAGTGGGATTACTGGATCATATGGCAGATCTATATTTAGATTTTTAAGAGCCTCCATATTTTTTTCCAGAATGGTTGCACTAGCTTGCATTCCCACCAGCAGTGTACCAGGGTTCCATTTTCCCCACATCCTTGCCAACACCTGTTGTTGGTGGTGTTTTTGATGATGGCTATTCTAACAAGGGTGAGGTGGAATCTTAGTGTGGTTTTGACTTGCATTTCCTTTATGGCTAGAGATGGTGAGCACTTTTTCATGTGTTTTTTGGCCATTTGAATTTCTTCTTTTGAGAAAGTTCTGTTTAGTTCACTTGCCCATTTCTTTATTGATTCATTGATTTGGAGAGAGTTTAGTTTTTTAAGTTCCCTCGATATTCTGGTTATCAGTCCTTTGCCTGATGTATAGCTGGCAAATATTTTCTCCCATTCTGTGGGTGGTCTCTTCAGTTTAGTGACCATTTCTTTTGTTGTGCAGAGCTTATTAATTTTATGAAGTCCCATTTGTTCATCCTACCTCTTAGTTGCTGAGCTGCTGGGGTTCTATTGAGGAAGTCCTTGCCTATACCAATTACTTTCAGAGTGTTTCCTGCTCTGTCCTGTACTAACTGCAGAGTTTCAGGTCCTTGTTCCATTTTGAGTTGATACTAGTACAGGGTGATAAACGTAGATCTAGTTTCAGTTTTTTGCAGACAGATAACCACTTTTCCCAGCATTTGTTGAAGAGGCTGTCTTTTCTCCATTGTATATTTTTGGTGCCTTTGTCAAAAATAAGTTGGGCATACCTGTGTGAATTCATATCCAAGTCCTCTATTCTGTTCCACTGGTCTTCATGTCTGTTTTTGTGCCAGTACCATGCTGTTTTTATTGCCATTGCCTTGTAATAGAGTTTGAAGTAGGGTATTGTGATAATTCCAGCATTGTTCTTTTTGCTGAGTTATTGCCTTGGCTATTCGCAGTCTCTTGTGTTTCCAAATGAACTTTAGGGTAGATTGTTCAATCTCTGTGATGAAAGTCATTGGGATTTTGATGGGAATTGAATTAAACATATAGATTGCTTTCAGTAGTATAGCCATTTTTACTATGTTGATTCTGCCAATTCATGAGCAGGGGAGATCTTTCCAACTTCTGCAGTCTTCCTTGATCTCTTTCTTCAGGGGTTTGTAGTTTTCCTTATAGAAGTCATTCACATACTTTGTTAAGTTTACTCCTAGATATTTGATTTTTTGAGGCGATTGTAAATGGAATTGTTTCCATATATTCTTTCTCAGTTTGTTCATTTTGGTGTATAGAAAAGCTAGTGATTTTTGTAAGTTGACTTTGTATCCTGCCACCTTGCTGTAGCTGTTTATGGTGTCTAGGAGTTTTTGGGTAGTTTTTTGGGTCTTTAAGGTATAGGATCATATCGTCTGCACATAGGGATATATTGACAGTTTCTTTATGTATTTGTAATCCTTTTATTTCTTATTCTTGCCTAATTGCTCTGGCTAGGAATTCCTATATTGAATAGGAGTGGGGATAGTGGGCACCCTTGTCTCGTTCCTGATTTTAGGGGGAATGGTTTCAGTTTTTCACCATTAAGTATGATGTTGACTGTAGGTTTGTCATTTATAGCCTTTACAATGTTGAGGTACTTTCCTTCTATTCCTAGTTTTCTAAGAGCTTTTATCATGAAGTGGTGTTGTATCTTGTTGAAGGTTTTTTCGGCATGTATTGAGATGATCAAGTGGTTTTTGTCTTTTCTTCTATTAATGTGCTGTATTACATTTATAGATTTGCATATGTTGAACCACCCCTGCATCCCTAGGATGAAGCCGACTTGGTCATGGTGAATGATCTTTCTGATGTGTTGTTGGCTTCAGTTTGCCATTATTTTATTGAGGATTTTTGCATCAGTGTTCATTAAGGAGATTGGCCTATAGTTTTCCATTTTGGAGGTGTCTTTGTCTGGTTTTGGGATGAGTGTAATACTGGCTTCATAAAATAAGTTAGGCAGTGTTCCTTCCTTTTCTATTTCGTGGAACAGTTTTAGAAGTGTTGGTATTAGTACTTCTTTAAAGCTCTGATAGAATTAAGCAGGGAATCCATCAGGTCCTGGACTTTTCTTTTTTGGGAGATTTTTATTGCTGCTTCAATTTCATTTTGTGTTATAGATCTATTTGGATGATTGATGTCCTCTTGGTTCAATTCTGGATAGTCATAAGTATCTAGAAATCTGTCCATTTCTTCAAGATTTTGCAGATTTATTAGAATATAGGTTCTCAAAGTTGTCTCTGATGACTTCCTGGGTTTCCTTGGTGTTTGTTGTTATTACCCTTTTGCACTTCTGATTTTACTGATTTGTGTTTTTTTCTCTCCTCATTTTAGTCAGGTTTTCCACAGGTCTGTTGATCTTATTTATTTTTTCAAAGAATCAACTTTTTGTTTCATTGATTCTTTGTATGATTTTTGTTTGTTTGTTTGTTTCTTTTTCATTAATTTTGGCCCTTATTTTTATTATTTCTCTCTTTCTGCTTGTTTTGGGATTTGCTTATTCTTGTTTTTCTAGGATTTTGTGATGTACCATTAGGTCATTGATTTGAGATCTTTCTGTCCTCTTAGTATATGCACTCATGGCTATAAACTTTCCTCTTAGGGCTGCCTTTTCTGTGTCCCATAGGTTCCAGTAGGTTGTGTTTTCATTTTCATTAACTTCCAGGAATCTTTTAATTTCCTGTTTTGTTGCATAGATGACCCAATGATCATTGAGCAGTGTGTCATTCAGCTTCCAATTGTTTGCATATTTTCTACTGTTATTTTGTTGTTGAGTTCTAGTTTTAATGCATTGCAATCAGATAGAATGTATTGGATTGCTTCTATGTTTTTATATTTGCTGAGGCTTGCTTTGTGCCCTAAGATGTGATCAGTTTTAGCAAAGTTTCCATGGGCTGCTGAGAACAATGTATGTTGTGCCGAAGTTGGATGCTATGTTCTGTAGACATCAGCTAGGTCCATTTAATCTGTGTTGTGATTTAGTTCTTGAATTTCTTCATTGATTTTTTTTGGATGACCTATCTATTGGTGATAGGGGGGTATTAAAGTCTCCCACTACCACCATGTTGGAGTCTATATATGTTTTTAGGTCCTTCAGAGTATGTTTGATGAAATTCGGTGCGCTGACCTTGGGTGCATATAGGTTGCTAATTGTCATTTCTTTTTGGTGTGTTTTATTATTATAAATTGTCCTTCTTTATCTTTTTTGATCAATGTAAGTTTGAAGGCTACTTTGTCCAAGATAAGTATTTTACTCCTGCCTGTTTTTGGGGGCCATTGGCTTGGTAAATCTTCTTCCAGTCTTTCACCCTAAGCCAGTGCTTGTTTCTGCCGATGAGATGGGTCTCCTGTAAACAACAGGTTGTTGGATCTTCCTTTTTAATCCAGTTTGCCAAATGGTGTCTTTTGATTGGAGAATTAAATCTACTAACATTCAGTGTTAGTATTGATAGGTATGTGGTGATTTCTGTCATTTAGTTGTCTTTGTTGTTTAAGGGTTTGATTGTGTGTAGTGTAATCCATGTTTCACTCTGCTTTCTTGCCTTTTCTTCTCCTGTGGTTTGGTACTGCCTGTCCTTTCATGGTTTTGTTTGATATCATTTTCTGTGTGCAGAATTCCTTGAACAATCTTTGTAGTGGTGGCTTGGTGGGGATATATTGTTTTAGTTTCTGCTTATCATGGGAGACTTTTATTGCTCCATGTATTGTGAATGATAGTTTTCTGGGTAGAGTATTCTAGGGTTAAAGCTATTTTCATTCAGTGCCCAGAAGACCTCACTCCATGCTCTTCTTAATTTTAAGGTTTCTGTTGAGAAATCTGCTGTGATTTTGATGGGTTTACCTGTGTATGTTATTTGTTTTTTCTCTCTTACAGCCTTCAATATTCTTTCTCTATTCTCTGTGCTTGTTGTTTTAATGATATGTCATGGGATAGTTCTATTTTGGTGAAGTCTGTTTGGTATCCTGGAGGCTTTCTCTACCTGAGTGGGCATAGTTTTCTCTAGATTTGGGAAATTTTCTGTTATTATTTTGTTGAATATTTTGCACCTCTTCTCCTTCAATGCCCATGATTCTCAGGTTTGGTGTTTTGATGGAGTCAGTGAGTTCTTGCATATTCCTTTCACAGGACTTGAGTTGTTGATTAATAGCTCTTCAATTTTTCCTTTAATTTCCATTTTATCTTCACATTCTGAGATTCTGTCTTCTGCTTTTTCTAGTCTGCTGGAGTGGCCTTCCATTGTGTTTTGTGTTTCTGTTTCGCTCTTTTTCCTGAAGTTTTCCATTTCATAGGTCTCTTCCTCTTTAATATTGTCTATTTTCATCTTTAATTCATTTATCTCCCTATTTATAGTGTTCTCTGTTTCACTTTGGTGTTTATTTAGGGCTCCTATGAGTTCATTTATTTGTTCCTGTGTCTTCTCATATTTTTTATTTTTGGTGTCTTGAAATTTCTTGAGTGCATCCTGTACATTTTGGTTAATCATGTCTAGTATCATCTTCATGAAATTCTCAGTGATTACTTTCAGGATCTTCTTTAAGGGTGTACTTGTGGACCTCATTGGGTTCCTTGGTGTCATTTTATCTTTGTTTTGCTGGAGTCAGGGCTGGGTATCCATTTTCTTCATTTCCCTCTGAATCCTGTATTAAATTATATTTTTGGAGGTGGGGGAATGGTTTCCATCTCTTTTTTTTCTTCCCATCATTCTTGTTGGCATTGTGTAACTGTTCTTGATAGACTAGTTGGTGGTTTCAGTCACCTGTTTTCTTTCCCTTGGCTAAATTGTATTTCATGGCTTTATTGGGTTTTTAGCTAATTGTGTATGTGCTGTTTCTGTTCCTGGTTTGGGTGTAATTTACTATTAACTAATTCACAGTGATAAAACAAAAAATATCATCAATAACAAAAAGAAACAAACAAACAAACAAACCCAAAGAAATCAACAGGGAGAGATGAGCAAACACACATTAAACAAAGAAGCAAACAAACAAAAACTCTGGAGGTCAGAATCAATAGAATTTCAGGCTTAGTTTAAGTTCTGGTGTTACGCCTCCAGTATCCAGTCCTGGTGTTCTTATTTAAGCAGAAGCTCTGTCTGAGTCTTACCAGGTGGTTGGCCTATGGGTAATGTATTTTTTCTTCTTCTGTCTTTCAGCAGCTGCTGCTTGGTCAGATTCTCCCACAGTGAGGTGTGGCAGCTCTGCAGTCTACTAGTTGTCCTGCTTTGGAGTTGGCTTATCTCTGTGCTTGTTTACTAGGGGCTTGTGTCTTTGCTTCACCCCCTTTCCCTGGGGTAAGGGCAAGGTCAGTAATCTGTCAGCTGGCTGCTGCTGTCAGCATGTTGTGATGGTTCACTGTTTGTTCTTCAACGCTGCAGAGCCCTCTGATTGTGGGTGCCCAGGGACTGGGCCCTGTAGTCTGCTACCTTTGTTGCTTCCCTACTTCAGGCAGCGGCCTATCACCCACCCACTGTTGGCCCTCCTGCTGTTTGTTTACTGATGGTTCAACCACAAGTTCAGCTTCTTGCTTCTCCCCCCTTCTCTGGTACACTTTCAGCAACCCCTGCCCCCTCCACTGTGCACTAGTTTTCAGTTCTGGTTTTTATTCAGGTTTTTTGTTGTTATTTTTGTTTTTTGTGGGGAGGAATCAGTCTGTCCAGGGGTTTGTACTGGCTTAGACCAGGGGTGGCTAAGGGATATTGCGCAACTCTTGGCTCTCACCTATTTGGTCTGCCAAAGGTCTCCCAAGCATGTTTGAAGCCAGCAGCTGGTGGCAGAGGTGGCATGGGAGTGGCAGCCTGCCTGTTCTTTCAGTGTATTGTAGCATGTAGAAGCCTCCCATGGGCTAGGGGTTCAGAGTGCCAAAGTTTCAACTCTCCCTGGTGCTTCACCTCCTCCAAGCGTGGCTTCAGCATCTCAGCAAGGTCCCTGATTCACGGAGCTCATGCTGTCTGTGTCTGTGTCCCAGTTGCAATTTTGGATCCTCACAACCATTGTTTTAATTAATCACACAGTAAAAATTAAAAATCCCACATTCTGCACTTTGATCATGGTGCCTGTGATCTTTTTTTTATTTTTGGAGGAATCTTTTGACAAACCTAATTTTCATAACTTCCCTCTTGTGTTTTATAGGTTTCATGGTACCCCAGCCACATTAAGTTTGGGCATCAATATTACTCCATAGCTTAATTTTTCCAGAAATACATAAATTTCTTTGCTAATGTTGACATTTTCCCAAATACTTCTGTGTTACTGCTTTATTTTCCTATTTCAGAGTTATTTTGTATCATGAAAACATGATATTTTGAAATAAACAATTGAAAAATATTTATGGGAAGTGAGTCTCCTTGAATGACCACTGATACTCACTTTTTCCTTCTTTTTTAAATTCAGAAAGTTCACCATCACCAGCTAGGTGGTACCTCTTTCATAAAGATGTTTGATGTGAAGCCTCAATCCTCAACTCTGTGGGATTTCCTTCTTTATTTATTTATCTGTTCTACTGTTTTTTCCTTTTGTGTGTGTTTTCATAAATATGCATAAATGGTATCTTCATAAATACTATCCTTGAACTTTTATGCCTCTTTGTATCCTTCCTGCTAAACACCCTTTCATTTATACACCAGATTTTTAATTCATTATTTACTTCTACAGTTCCCAGTCAGATATCTTGTATATTTGTTACTTAAATTTTTAAATAACCTAAATTTTCATTTTAAAATTATAATTTCTCATTGTTCCTTTTTTCTTTTCATGTACTTAAACTTGGATCTTAATAAGTATATGAAGAAAACTATCTTTTGAGGCACTTTCATCTTCTTAGAATAAATTTATTTTAGAAGGAAACATTTGATCATATTCCTTGGTTTCCTAGAACCATGCTATGTCTTATCTTTCTGTTTGTTACCATTGAAGAAAATTTCCATGCTTTTCTAATATTAGGAACATGGTTAGAGAACAGGAGAACTTTATTCTAATTTCCAGAGCTAGGTAAGTGAGAGGGGATGTTGATATTCTGGAGTTTTCTTTTTTTCTCTCTCTCTTTATTCATTTATTCATATATGCATACATTGTTTGGGCCATTTCTCCCCCTGCCTATAGCCCTCTCCCTCATCCCCCCATCCCCCTCACTTCCAGGCAGAACCTGTTTTGCCCTTTTCTTGCTGGAGTTTTCTTTGAGGCATAGATACACAGTGGTCTGAGCACATAAAAGTGATAAAAATCTGTCTTGAAATGCTGTAACAAATTGTTTGATGCTGGGTGATTTATAAAGAAAAGATGTTTATTTAATCTCATAGTTTTGAGACTGAAAGTCCAAGATGGGGTAGTCACATCTGATGAGGGTCTCATACTGAATCACATGGGAAGAGACCATGCAAAAGATCATGTAGCAAGAAATAATGCAAGGAAACAATCTGAGAAAGCCAAACTGCCAATCACAGCTCACTCTTGCAAGTCTAAACCTCATCCAATGAGAGCTAGAATCCCTATGAGACAGAATGATCCACTTTAAGAACCTAGCAAAGGCCCCACCACCTCATATCAGGGGATTAAGCCTTAACATAAAATTTAACAGAGATAAATCATATTGAAACCATAGCAAGAGGTAATTTCCTACATATCTATATAGCTGTATAGTCTTCTCTCTTGTTTTCATTTTTCGTCTTTTTTGGGTGATAGTTAAGAATACCTGTATTAAAGAACCTGTTTTGTAAAGCAACATCTTCTCTTTTATTAGATGCTACTTGGTACAGAGCCTTCTCCTTTTTTTAGTGCAATGTCCCTGGGAATAGTTCTGCGTGTTGGTCACTCAGACACCATCGTCTCTGTCGGGCTTCATTTACACCCTGCCAATTATGTAATGGCTAAAAGTTGTCTTCAAACTTTGCCCTTTGAAACTTGGCATTGATGTTGGGAACTTGCTGGAAGTCTTCCACCCACTCCCAAGCACAAACAGCCATGAAAGTGTGTGTTGGCTTTTATTTTCTCCAGTGTTCTTACTACAGTCTTTTGTGTTTTTGTTTTGCCTTTGGATGCCACACTTCCTTAGCTTCAAGTGGTGATGTATTTTTCTCCCAATTTTATATTTCATCATTCATTTTAGAGGACTTGTTCAACGGACAAGTTAAGTGTGTGATTCAAACTGCCATATGAAATGAAAACCCTACTAATCCTATGTCAGGCATGGCACTTCTGTTCTCTTCTCTAATATAGCTCTTAATGCAGGTTTTTGTTGTTTGGCTGCCTTAGTAACCCTTCTTAGATCACTCACCTTCTTGAAAATCTCACCTTCTTCATTCCTTATGTCATTTTATTGAATTTCTATCTCGCCTTTCATTGGGGCTTTCTACTCTTGTTTCACTGAAGAAATGTCTTCTGTTTTATTGAGGATGTCAAACTCTCTTTGATGTTTCATCCTCTTTCTGTCATTGACAATTGCCTATCAACCCCAAGCTTTGCTCCTTCTCTTGGTCAGTAGTTCACTCTATGGTATGCTATACATTGTGGTTTTCCCTCTCTTTATTCACTGTTTGAATCCCATGTAATTTACTATTAACAATGATGCAATTTTGATAAAAAAAAGGTACTTAAAAAATAAAATTGCATAAATTTAAAAATATTTATACATCAATACACAATTTAATTTTATTACAATGGAGACCTACAAGAGATCTGCAACAATTCTAAACAAAACATTAGCAAATAAAATTCAATAAGATATTATTCTTAAGCAAGTAAGATTTACTCTGATCTATAATGTTTAACATTTGAAAAATTAATCAATGTTACGCTTTCTTTTTTATAAAAAGAGAAGAGAATGGCCATGGTAGCCTACACCTGTAATCCCAGCTATTCAGGAGGAAGAGATCAAAAGGATCATTGTTCAGAGCTAGCCCTGGCAAAAACAGTTAGCAAGTCATCATACCAATAAATAAGCCGGGCTTAGTGGTACATGTCTGTAATCTCAGCTGGGCAAGAGGCATAGGGATGAGGAACATAGTCTAATACGGGTCCTGAATAAAAACACAAGTGTCTATTCTAATAATATCTATTTGACCTTGTACTGGAAGTCCTAGTAAGTACAACAAGACAAAATGCTAATTTTAGTAGTGGGTCCTAATGCTTCTCTAGAAATTTTTGTCTGCTTGTTTTCATGCAGTGAGAAAAAGTACTATCGTCCCATCTTATGGTTTGAATATGGAGTGTCTCCCCACAGGCTCATGTATGAACCTTAGGTGCCCAGCTTGTGGCACTATTTTGGGAAATGCTGGAAACTTTAGGGGGTGAGAGACCTGGCTAGGGTAAATTGGTCACTGGGATATGATTTGGGGATGACAATCTTCCCCTGGTCGCTTACTGTTTCTCTCTCTCTACTGTGTGGTGACCAACTTTGCTCCTCTATATTTATCCCACCATGATGTTCTGCCTCACTTTAGCCCAGAAACAAGGGAGTTGGGTAACCATGCACTGAAACACTGAAACTGTGAGTCCAAATAAGTCTTTATTCCCTTTATATTGTTCTGACAGTGATGTAAAGTAAAAAGTCTAACTAATACACTCCATAGTAGAAACTTAATGCTGACCAGATAAAAATATTTTAAAATTACAATCTCATTACCATCTTTGTAGTGATTCCCATACCTTTTTCAAATGAAATATGTCCTTGCATTTTTCAGTTCACTATTGCCAAAGAGCTTATTGCAAAATTTAAAACAAACAGAAAGCAGTGACAAATAATAAAATAAATACTTGTAGATCTGTAACATATCATAAATAACAAAGCCACAATGGCATCAGCATTTGGCACATCTTTCCCTAGGACCAAATGGTTTAAACAATTTTTTACATCTATTTCATATGTGTCTCATCTACTCTAATGACTGGCAGGCAAACAATTTCATGTGTTGCACAGACTGCAAATGGGTCACCATGGACTGGAACACCAAGAAACTAGCTGGGACAGCAATGTTGAACACCTGAGGCCAGAAGGAATGAGCAGAAGTTGGTCCCTCCTCTCTGAGCACATTTCATCAACATGCTTCCTGCTTGCTGTCATTAAAAGGAGGGGTGTGGTTAAACTGATCCTGAGAAGAGTTAGCAAGGGAGGGAAGGGATATAGCTGGTCATTTATAGATTTTTCATGTTGACAGGGGTTAAAGATCTTTTGTGTGTGGTTTATTTGTTTGTTTGTCAGGTTTTTCTTGTGAAGGTGTAGTTGCTATTGAGATTATAACATACAACATTCATATTTTAAATTCTGCTTGGAATTTATAAAGTAAATACTGCTTTTATAAAGTTACATACTACTTCATGTGAAACTGGTGAGCATTGTAACCATGTATGTTCTTTAACCCTCCTACTGTCTTCTATGACTTACTTGTGATATGTGATACTTCTTTGTGCCACGAAGTAAGGTGTTTTGCATTTTTAAGGAAATTAAGAGAAAAACAGCCTTTTTTTATATTTACCATTTCAATGGCATATATATATATTTCTGAGGATTCAAGCTTCTCTCTGATATCATTTCTCTTCATGCTGAAAATTTTCCTTTGACATTGCTTGTACTATAAGTCATGATGATAGTAGATTCTTGTTGATACTTTGCCTTCATTTATTAAAATATGATTGATACTATAGAATTCAGAGTTGATGGATATTTTCCTTGTTTCTTATCTTAGTGTACCTTAGAGATTCTATAACATTTTAAAACATTTTTAATTAACAAGTAAAAATTATATATATTTATGATACACAATGTGATGTTTTGAAATATGTATATATGTGGAATGGTTGAATTGAGCTAATTGACATATGTCTTACTTTATATACTTATGTATTTTTGTGTTGAGAATACCTAAAGTCTACTCTTAGTGATTTTAAATGTGTGACGCATTGCTATTACTTAGAATCATCAAGTTATACAATAGATTTCTTGAACTTATCCCTACTGTTTAACCAGAATTTGGTATCCTTTCATCAACATCTCATCAACACCCTCCCAACACCCAACAGACTGTTGATAGTAAAGCAATATTTCACAGATGCTATTCCACTGTCTTTTGGTTACCATAGTTTCTAATGGGAAGTCTATTGTAATTCAAATTATTATTCCCTTGTATACGATTGATATGCCCTGCAATGCTTTCAAACTTTGTCTCTTTGCATTGAGTTTTTGCAGTCTGATTAAATGACTACATGAGGTTTTCCTCAAATGTATGATGTTTATAGATTTGATGTTCAAGCTAAGTTTCTTAGATCTGTGCTTTTTAAACAAATTTGGGTTTTCCTTAATTAAATTCTTTAATATCTCACCCTTTGTCCCTCCCTTTCTTCTGGGACTCCAATTTTCTAGACTTTTCAAAATTATCACCATGTCCCTTAGACTCTGATAAACATATTTTAAATTTTTCTTTCTTTCCTTTAGATTGTGTGAATTATGTTGATTTATCTTTATATTCATTGATTCCTTCTTTTCCATTTCTAAACTGTAACTAAACACAATTGCTGAAAAACTTATTTCAGGTATTGTATTTTACAATCTAGAATGTTCGTTTGCTATTTTTATATTATCTATTACTTTGTTGAAATTGACTATCTTTACATTTATTATGTGTTTTATTAGTGTTTTTTCATTATTTTAGTTGCATACCTACGATAGATTCTCGACACCTAATATTCTTATCTAATATTTCCTGTATCTGCATTATCCCAAGACTGGTATCTGCAGTGCATCTTCTTCCTTGGTCTTCATGGTATTCTGCAGATCTTTAATGTTATGTCATGTAGATTCTTACATTCTTAGATTAACCAAGAGTTTGGCTTTTGTTGTTGTCATTGCTCTTTTTCTTGCTGGGGATTGAACCCAGGGCATTGTGCATGCAGCAGGCAGTTAACTTGTTAGCCTCAAGCACAACTGATCAAACTTTGGTGAATAGTGACTCAAATGCCAATTCAGCCCATTGAGCTTGCGTTCTAGTTACTTTCACTTTGTCTTTCATGTGCATGATTTAGGAATTAGTGATAGATGTTTACAATCTATGCACAGTATTAGGAGTTCTATAACTTTCTGTTTTACTCTTTTATTTCTAGTGTTTCTCCCTTGTGGTCCAGTAGCTTTCAATTGTTGCAGAGATTTTTCCACTGAACAGCAAAACTTAGAAAACAGGCTTTCTATGAAATTTTTAGCTGCTTAAGGCTACAGTGATAACTGTAATTGTCTTCGTGGTGCTATTGCAAATATATACAAACATGTACATATATATATATATGTACACACACATACATGGGTATATATGGAGGATAGACTTCACAAGATGATGGAGGAACTCATCTGCTAGACACTTTCTCTAGCAGTCTCCAGAGACCTCAAAACAGGTTTTTTACTTTTGTTTTTAAGAAAATTCAGAGCTCATGGCTATTATTTTGGGGTGGGTCAGTTTATTAGAAGATTATTCCTCCATACCCAATGCCATTCCCCAAAATTTCAAACTCCTAACACAGGAACAGGAATCACCACAGTATTCATGCCCATAAATGATTGACTGATACTGGATTTCTTGCTAATTTCAAGAGGAGTCCCTGATGTAGATTTATGATTATTTGGAAAAGCACTTTCACACTTCCAATCATTTTATACATGTATATGGATTTGTGTGCAACAGGATGTTAAATTCAAGCTTTTACCAAATGTTCTTACGTATTAAAGATGCAATTATAAAATGAAGTGCACTAGACCAAAAAAGCACAATTGTCAGAGTAAGTGTCTGGTGACCAATACCCTGACCTATGGTCACCTTACACTATGATTTTTTACACAAATCCAGGTTACAAAGGTTGAGAGAATGGAGACATAAATAAGATTTCATGATCAAATTTCTTTTACAATAACTGATGTGGTAACTGACGTACATGGTTCCCATTAAAGGAGATGGGTGTTTAAAGATGCTGCTTCCTTTACTTCACGGCTACAGATGGAAATTCACTGAGAACTTAGTTGTGAGAGAGAGAATGCAAAGGGTGTTGTGAAAGCATGTGGAGGGCAAACAATGCAGGCTGGAAAATAGCTTTACTGCTAGGGAAGGAGGCAATTTGCTGCTGCCTCTGAGAAACTGCTTACTTCTCCTTTGTTTTCAGTTAAAAAAGAAATAGCACTTTCTGGGAACCTGATGCATCTTCTGCAAGGGAGAGAGTCAACCTCTTTCTGGTGCTGTTTTGTGACCTTCTCCAGAACCTAATGGAAAGAGTTCATAGGACTCCATTACTAAGAGTGAATGTGAACCTACCAAGACAGGGTGTAAGTGGACAGGTGAAGGAAATTACATGTGGCATATTCCAGCAGCGGAGCCTCCAAGTTTCTACAAAAGCACCCATGCAGTCATAACCAACATTTTTGGAACCAGAAACTATAAAGACATCTTGTGGCAGTGTCAGCACTGGAAACAACATTCTCATCATTTGTTCTTCTCCTACCTCCATAGAATGTTCAATAAAGAAAGAACAGCCATAGGTTCTTCTTCCACTGAAGGTAGACAATGTTATTTTTGGAGATTATTAAAATGTTTCAAACTCGACATTCTAATGTCTCAATTGCAGTTATGTTTGTCAAGTAAAGGACAAAAGACATCATTAGTGATGAATGAAACAGTCAGATGTGGGACCTAACCAATATTAAGATATAATGAGAGTCAAAAACAAAGTTTTTTTTTATTACATACTACTAAACATTGTGCTTGTGCAATGTGCTGACATTATACACATTCATAAAAGAAAGAGTGAGTAATCGATTTTGTTTGAGGATCCTGGAGAGCAGCAAGAAGGATATGACATTTGCAGTGGATCGTAACAAAGTTGAATAATAAAGAAGGTAAGCAATATGAGCAAAGATGTGGATTTTTGAAATTGCACAATGTGGTATAGGCAGAAAGGAGAATTATGGAATATATAAATAGTAGGGTTTGTATGAGGATAAAGGTGAATTTGCAAAAATGGCCTTATGCCAGTAAAAATTTAGCAGTACTTTTTACCATGTGGATTTACAACAAAACAATGATGTAGTAGAAAGCTATCAAGTTCCTAGCATTAGGAACTCTTATATAAATAACAGAATGACACCATAGGCATATAGGAAGGGTAAAGATTATTTAAAAAACAACAGAGTTTACCCATGTCAAATTATGCAATTAAGACAAATAAGTAGGATAAGACCTAAAACACTTCACTATATTTATTATTAATGTGTGATATAGGACTTAATCTAAACTGTTAATAGAGGATTCAGTTTGTTATGGAAGGCAACCAATGGAGGTGATTGTGTCAACATATTGGAGGAAAATTTAAAGGGAGAAGGACTAGAGACAGAGGCACATTTGTAAACAGTTGAGGCAATGCTGTCGGGAGATGATTCTAAAATGAAAGAGGGAAGAGGCAGTAGAGTTGGAGTTGCTACCCTCAGAGACCAGCAGAAGAATGAGATAATGAAGAAGTTGAGGGGGCTAAGAGCAGCACTCAGATTAGGTATGGTTCAAGGCCTTTGGTTGGTTCATGTAATTCCTAAAACAAAACTGATTAAAAGGAGGAACTTCAGGTTTGATGGAGTGGACACTGAAGCTGACTTTGAAGATGTTAATTAAAGTCAACTCATCTGTAAGATATTCATATGGAAGTATTTGGTACCTAATTAGAAAGAGATTTATTGGGTTAATAGCTAAATGTTATGAAAAAGATTGGTATTTATAAATTTAGTTTCAGGTATGGCCATAGTGATAGATAAGGAAAATCATTGTATTAAAAGGAAAGAGACCTGATAAGCAAGAAAAAGAGGTATCAGAGTTCTAAGAGGCAGAAGAGGGTGACTTAATAGGTATATAGAAAAGGGAGAAACTATTTCAAAAGCAACAATTTACCCCAGTGTCAACTTATATAGATAAGATGAATAGGAAGAGACCTGAAAGAGTCTACTGTACTTATTATTAGTCTGCCATACCTGGACTTCATCTGAACTGTTACTGGAGGAGTCAGGTTGTTATGAAGGCATCAAATTAAAAGCAGTAAATATTAGATGAGCTCTCTAAAACATTCTTGTGGATAAGAAGAGGACTGGGTATCAGTTTTAGTATGGAGGAGTTGAAAGAATGTGAGATGGCAGAAACTAGGGAAAACCCAAAGACTAAAAATTGGTCAAATGGTGCCATCTGAAACTTCTGCAATGATTAAGAATAGCACTGATGGGTAACAGCATCTAATATATTCTTACAAAGTGTGTTTCCTTGTCTTTGTACCCTTTGGCCAACTTTAATTAATATAGATCCAAAGATAATACTTGGCAATTGTATAAGAAAAATTGGATAGATAAAGCAAAATGCAAATAATCTTGCTGCAGCTGATCTGAAATGAAGTGGTAAATGCTTTATCTTAGACCTCTGTGCTATTTCATTTCTAAGTTAGTTTCTTGAATTTGTCTTTGAGATAGAAGGGTTACTAGCTGACCAATCACAGAGCACTTACTGTCTGCTTTTTGTCATTTATGGTTATTCTAATTTACACTTGGTTGTCTATGGGTTTATAATGCACCAGTGAAAGGGATGTGAGTTTGAGAACAAATGGATCTGAGCTTGAATGCTGTTTTTATTGTTTCAGAGATATGTGACCTTGACTATCAATTAACTGCTCTGAGACTCAGTTTCTTCAGCTGTAATGTGGGCACCACCTCCCTTTCTGGGGGGTTGTGATCATTCATCTTAAGCAACTACCACTATACTTTATAGACTGCAGATGCATGGCAAATGGCCAGTGTTAACATTAAATAGAATCCAGTTTTCACAACGAGTTCTGTACAGTACAACCTGTCTGAGGGCAATTCCTGGGGGAACAGTCACATGTTCCCTAGTATCTTAAAAGTTTGGATAAAGCAGGTGATGGAGGCATCTGTCTGACCACGTAGTGAAAGTTTCAAAATTTGCAGGTGTAAAACCAACAAAAATTTAAATGATTAATTTTCATCTCTTACATTCCCCCATCTCTCTCTTTCTCTCTCTGTCTCTCTCTCTCTCCCTTTCTTCCTCTCTCTGTCTCTCCCTCTCTCCCTCTCTCTCTCAATCTCCTTGTGTGTGTGTGTGTGTGTGTGTGTGAGTGTGTGAAAAAGAGAGACACACAGACTGAAACAAAGAGACAGACAGTTATCAGATATGATTTAACTTCATTCTCTTCCATTTAAAAATCACTTTCAAGTTGGCTCAATCAATACTGCTTGAAAACTAATACCAAGTCAAATTCAAGGTCCAAACTTTCTACCAGGATTGACTTTTTCTCTCTGTTGAAAATTTACATAGGTCCTCAGGGAGGTTGGGAAGGAATTTCTGCTGCATATGAGCGTTCTTGTGCCACCCTCTGGATTCTCAAGACCTCTGTGGTGATGATCATTGCCTTGACTGGACACTCACCATCCAGCTGTTATCAGCAGCTAAAATTCATGGCTTGTGAAATCCACAACCTACTTTTATATCATAATTTTCGGGTGGCTTCATTACTAATTTATCTTTCCTATAGCTTTTGCTGGCCCTTCAAAATCCTGGAATTTAGGTCAAATCTAACTACGAGATGCTCACTGCCATAGACACTTTTTCTCCTTATGTTGATACCAATGAAGAACAATGGGTCAAAATTCTTGGCTACTTTCCACTTGGATCCTGGAAGCTCACAGAACCTTGGATTTACTCTTACCATGCTAGAGCAGACAAAGAATGGGGTGCTGTCGGTTCTCTCTTCCTAAACACACGACAAGGCATTCCTGGGTCACTTTCAGGTCATAGTGAAAGGGATCTTCTCTAGAGTTTCAAAATATCACTTTTTCTTCAAACTCCTTGGTGTTTCTGCCACAGCTTCATTCTCTTCTCCTAGAATTTAGCAGCTAAGATTCTTATATCTGATCTCTCATCTCCTTTCATTACACTCCTTGTCACTTTTCCACCTCTCAGGACCAGAACAATTTCTCTACCCTTTGCCTCTGAGGGGAAACTACAACATGTCTAAGTCATCTCCTTCCTTCCAATCAGCTTCTATGTTCTAGCATAGGAACCACTTTTTTCCAAAACAATAAAAATCTATGTCATTCTCAAAAGGCACAAATTTCATCGTTTAAGAAACTGCATACTTTATAATTTTAATTGTTTTTACATTTCCTTATCCCAGTTTTATCAAGATCTGTTTATTTATTCAACCCTTCTTCCAATACATGTATCACTTATTAAGATATTGGCTTTTGTCTGTCAGCTCTATCTTTTTACACTTAGCTTTATGGTGTTGAAGCTGGACTCTGCAAACAACATTTCTGTTTTAATAACTGCTCCCTGTTGGCATTTCCAAGTAGGGACACTAGAGGGAGACACAAGGCTGGAGGAGGGAAAGAGAGACATGCTCCCTCTTGTCTGTTTCCTTTTGGATCCTTGTCTGCTTCCTCTTCCGGTAAGTCTCAACCCAGCAATGCTTTTCCACCCTGCCAGAGGCAATTTCTTCCTGTAAAGCAGTTAGCGTCACTTTTCTGCCTTTCCAACTCCAACACTTGCACAGTTGACTGTATTCCATTTCTCTCAGAGACACCTCACCAAGCAAACAAGTCCTCCTGAAAGGATTTGACCCAGGCCTTTGCAATCCTGTTTTGAGCTCAGATACCAGCACTGGGGTGGGGAGGGAGGGGGTCAGAGTTTCAGCAATGCAATGCCCCTTCTCTAAAGCCTCTAAATCCAAACCATTTCTTTTTTCCCCAGCTTTAGAGTAGCAGCTATTTCCTTTATGTGTTGTCTCCATAATATATGGCTAGTTAATACCTTTGTACCTACTTTTAACTTTGCATGTTAAATATTCTCAGAGAGAATCAGTGTTGTTTGAAACCTACAATGGAATGCATTCACCTCACCATTTGTTAGTGGGGCATGAGGGTGAGGGTGGAAATGGTGACAGTGGCTGTGCATGTGTGTGTGAACACATCTGTTGACCATATGTGTTCAGTGCACATACCTGTGCTTATCAGGATGATCTCAAACCCAGGAGGAAGGGAACACATAGTCACTGAAAACTCAAATATACAAGAAAGAAACATAGGTTTTAAGACTAAAACAATTTAACATATTCCCATCAGATTTTTCCAAAATTCAAAATTCACAGCTATCTCTTAAGTGTGGTCTATGAACCAAAAACATCAGCATCATCTGGGAGTTTGTTGAAAACACATTTATGAACCTCACATTTCTCGCCAGATATTCTAAACTAGCATGTGCATTTAACTGTGGTGATTTTTATGCACATTAAAGCATGGCAAACACCAGAAATGGTATAGTACAAGGATGAAACAAGTGTGACATGAAGCAAAAATTATACTGTCGACATTCCATTTCTAATCTTGACATCTCACTTCTTCATAGTTTTCTACATCCCCTTAGATGTATCCCTCATTATATAGCAGTTCTAAAAATTAGAGAAGGTGGAAAGGGACATCTTGGGAATTGTCATCTTCTCAAGTTAAGTAAATTAGGTTAAGTGGTGGCAGCAAGAACTGTAGGAGACAGACAAATATAGTCTTTTAGGTATTGAATTTATTTATTTATTTATTGGTCATGCTGAGTATTGAACCCAGGGTCTCACATATGCTAGGCAAATGCTCTACTACTGCAATATGCACAGCCCTGCAATTAGTTTAAGAAAACAGAAGAAAAAGATTATATACCACCACATGTTCTCCATAGTCTATATTTTTATTCTCTTTGTGGAAAATTAGGTGATGGCAGCAGGATATAATTGTATATCTGCTAGTAGAGTTGTCTGTGAATAGGGCATGGGCCATATAGAGCTGTGCACATACCTAATCCATGGATGATAAGTACTCACTGAAGTTGACTCCCTGTTCATGGTCTCAAAGTGTTCCCACAAAAATAAGCTTAGAGACAGGACTTTGTATAAAGGTTAAGATTTTGTCTTTTATTTAGGGAATGAGACAGGGTCAGAGGGTGATTTGCAAATGTTGGACTCTCATGCTTGCATGAGGGTGGACAGCTGGACCAACCTCTTAATTGAGAGGGCCTCCAAGCCTTTTAGGGCCAAGTGGGTGCTAGTAACAAATTAGACATTGATTGAGCTCCCTGAAATCTTTGTCTGAAAACCCTCAGTGGCACAACACTTTGGACAAAGAGTTGCAGGAATGGAAATTTGGACCCCTGCCAAATATCTCACTATCTTGCAATATGAAAGTTTGTGGTCTATGAGAAAACTCTGTAACAAAACAGATGTGCATGAGTCAGAGGAAAACCATGTCTTTGACAGTTGCTGAGAAAATAGATCATGTTTAAAAAATATCTGATTTGTGTTCTGCAAGATAAAGAGCAACCATGAAAGTAGGAAAAGGTGAGATGAAATAGCAAGATTCTGAGATAAAACAGCATGAGCTAAAATTTTTAAAGCTTTCCACAGTACTGAAGGGAAAAAATAATCAGATTTAAAATTGTTATTGGGGTCCAAAAAGGATAAAATTGATGCTGCATAAAATTGAATTAGTGCTGAAAGAAATGGTTGAGGAATTATTCCAAAAATCAGAGGTAAAGACCAAAGATGATGAAGAGGAGATAAAGATTTATAAGAAGGTGGAAGATAGAGATGAGGGGGAGTAGGGGAAGTGGGGAGAGACAGAAAAAGAGAGAAGAAAAGAGAATAGATGGAAGAGGGAAACAAACTACTTATAAATTACAAGCATTCCTATAACAGATCTTCTCCCTCTACAGAATCAACCTGAATGATGACTGAAAGAAAGTAGAAGTGAGTAGTACTACATTTACTCATGAAGAAGAATTTTGTAATCTTAGAAACAAGGAAAATATCTAAATAAAATTTCAAAATAGCTAGAGAAAAGGATTGTGAATGTGTGCACCATGTAGGAAATGATAAAAGTCTAAGGTGATGGATGTGCTAATTAACTTGATTTGATCATTATAAATGTATGTATGAATTGAAACATCACATTGTACCCCATAAATTATGCACAATTATTATGCCAATGGGAACATTAAAACTTTTAAAAATAAACCATTAACTCAGGGAAAAATGAAGAGTAATATCAGAATGCATCCAATCTTTAAAGGTCAAAAATAAATATTGGAATGATATTTCAGTAAATATGACAATGAGAACTCTACCCAACCAGGAATGGCTATGAGAACAGGAACACAGATTCTTGACTCCTTTGTCTGGCTGGGTAGACTAGATAATATGCGTCAACCATGAATGGACACACACAACTGAAGGTCACTCTGTGTCATGCTCATTGACCCAAGAAACACCAGTATTATGGTTGATTGCTTCAACACTTAATTTTTCTCTTACAAGTCTCTGACATGTGCAACTACAAGTGTATTTATTATGATGACCTTAACATAAATTTGGTTTTTCACTATTATGCCCACTTCATCAACCATATAGGTACAGAAAGTCACTAAGATTCATACTAACTTCTGAAAAAAAATGAAGCAATAAATTCAGAAGAAATCTAGCTCGAGGAAAGGTAGTAAGAGATGGAAGGCTGGTGGTCTGCTCGTTACAATTTTCCCTGAGATCTCTTTCCAACACAAACTATGGGGAAAGAACTCATGGGTCCAGATGCCTTTTGTCCCTTGCCTGCCTTCTCTTAATCTTTCCTTTTTTTTCCTTCTTCCTAGGAAAATGGATACAACATAGGCTTTGAAATAAAAAACCCCAATGCAATCAGTTCAGCCATTTACTGTTTTTGAAACCTTAGGTAAAGTATTTATAAGATGAAGCTTTCCTTTCTGTAAAATAGACATAAGAGCACCAGGGCTCAATGATAGAATGCTTGCCTGCAATGTGCTGGACCCTGGGTTTTATTTAGTCCCAGCACTGCAAAAGAAGAAGGAAAGGGAGGAGGAGAGAGGACAGGAGGGAGGAAAGGAGGGAGGGAGGGAAGGAGGGAGAGAGGGAGGAAGGAAGGAAGGAAGGAAGGAAGGAAAAAAGGAAAGAAGGATGGGAAACAAAGCTTAGCTTCCATGGTTTGGCAAGGATTAAATGAAATAATGGTGTAAAGTGTCAATAACAGTAGCTCAGGAAACTTTAGGTGCCTTTTCCCTCATAGCTCTCTTCCCTTTCAGGCTCTCCTCTAGGCTGAGCATTTCTGGAGTCTCAGACTCAATTATCCATTAAACTCTACCTGCTTAAAATCAATTTATGAAATGTCTAATCACCTTTTTGCCCCAAGGAATAGAGGAGATAACCTAACTATATATTGGTCTCCTACACTGCAAATACCATCTGCTTCACTACCAAATCCCCAAACTCACATCTCCCTCTACCCAGTTACCCTGATCTTATCAGTGTATTCTTTTTAGGGCAAAAATGGTCACAGTATGAGATTCTCCAAATTCAAGTGGCTCTCAGAGCCCCACCTCTGTCTGAGTAGGAGATTGCTCAAAACCATTGAAAATGATTCAAGGTTCCTGTCCTGGACCTTTGTGCATGGATATTGTCTGGAGGTCTACTAGCAATCACAATCATTTCTCCTTCCATAGCTGTCCAGACCTGTGGTTCTTTCATTCCTCCTAAAATAAGCAATAATCTAGACCCTCCCCTCCACATAATCCTGGAAATAGACTGACTGCATTTCAAAATAGAGTGTCCAAAGTCCTTTCACTGAAGCAAACACCATACCATCCTTACCAGTTTGGAAGCATGACTGTGCTGGATGCTGTTATTCACTGTTGTACAGGCCAGATAATTGAATATCACATAAAGATTGTTATTAACCTGCCTGGGAAATGAAGGGTAGGGATGCAAACCTGAGCAAAGAATTCAATTAAGATCACACTTCCCTAAGTCATACCAAATACATAAATGGTCATTTCTTATTTAACTCGAGTACTGACTAAACAGCTTACAAGTACTAAGATCTGAAAAGATAAAGTCAGAGGAGGCATTTTTGGCAACAGGAGCTCATTCTAATGGGAAGGACACCATTGCAAACAAATTAGTGAAGTTTAGTGCTCATAGTTGTTGCCATAGAAGTTAGAGGGGCATTGTGGGATGGGGGACCCCTGTGTTTATACCAAGCAACTTTGCTACAGTCTCCTCCCTGATAGGTGTCCCTGAGATCCCCCCACCCCTGTTGAAAATCAGGGCTTTCTCATTGCTGTTGAAATGCCCACCAGACACCATTTGGCCTTTTAAGGTCTTGATAAGTTTGCCATGTAATGTCTTATTCAACCAGAGGTACAGACTCCAATTTCAATTACACTTTCTGAGAAAGAGTTATCAGATCCAATTCAAGAGAAATGCTGAAAGTGATTTCATAGAATCCCAAATAGCTTATCCTCCTCCTAACTCCCACGCTGAAGACCTAGTAGAATGCTCATCGTGGGTGGATCTATAAATCATTCAGGGAAAAGCAGCATCAAGGCAACTGGGAGACATTGGCATGACAAGAACAGCTCATCTTGTCACGGTTAGTCCATCTTATTAAATAACCATAAAAGTATATGGTGGGAATCAAAGAGGAATAAGAGCTGACTCACATGACCCACGTGCCCTCACTTTCCTACCACTTTTCTGAGTTCCAAATTTACTCCTTCCAGGTAATTGTCTTATCTATGACTTTTCAGCAGAGTGTGTGAATGAGTCCTTCCTGTAAGCCCATCTCACCAAAGGGTGAAATGTTTTGGAGTTAATTCCAATAAAGGAAGAGTTTTAGTGCTTCCAACCCTGTCATGGTCAATTACATTTGAATTAAAACTTCAGAGTAAAATCTGCAGAGGAGCAGTCTTCAGTTAATGCACACAGTTTGGCATTTCTTGCTTCACAACACTTGCACACAAACACACTATAGAGGGCAAAATGGTTCCCTTAGTAACTATTTGAAGACTTCAGAGCCACATTTGGATAGAAAGAAGTCACTTGATCTCCAATATTGAGTGTTAGACAACAGATTTCCATATTGCTATACAAATTGATTCAGGCAGAAAAAAAAAGTTCTCTTTAGTGTTTAGGAATGCAGGCAGTCCTGACCTCATCCCTCATTTCTGGAAGCTAAGTTAATGAACAGCTTCTTGAGTTTTAAGGTAGGAGTTTCTCCAAATCAGGGCTAAAACAACCCAGTGTATGATTGCTTCTCAGTAAGATGGTAACTTTTAACAAAATTGAAGTTTGAGGAAGAAGAGAGTCACTACTATCTACAGGTAAGTGTTTTAAATTTGCTCAGATACTCAAAAGGTAATTAGCATGTAAATTGAATTCTAAAGAGGAGAACACAAATAATCATGTCACTAAGGACCTATCTACAGCGGATTTTTGGGGCCAGAATTTGACCTGCAATCCTCTAACGAGGTGATAATGAGCTGTGAAGGCCCAAAGGAGCTGTGAAGGCCCAAAGTAGCTGTTGGGTAGCAATCCTTGTAAAGAGAGGTAAGCATATTCCCCCATGCACAATCAGTCCTGGAATATAGCAATGGAGTCCAGAAACAAAATGTTTTGCTGGAAATAATACTGGCTGAGGCTTCTGATCTTCTAAAGTTGTGGACAATTCCAAAGGAATGACTTAGTCACTGAGAAATGAGAACAGACTTGAGAAGGCATAAAGACTGTGGCTTCACAAGAACACAAAACTTGCACTTACCCATAGATGGAGACATCTAGCTTTGAACTCCAGACCAGGACCCACTTCTCACCTTCAGAATTAATCCTAAATTTAGGCAAAAGGGAATCAGGAATTCCTTCCCTACTCTATAAATTCATCATCAAGATTCTCCTGCGTCAGTGTGTCTGGAGCTGTGGCATTGATTTCAAGAATGTGTGTCTCTTAGTGGAGAAATAAAACTTATTCTAAAATTTCATGCTTGTTAAAGATTAGACCCTGCTTGCTTTTGCCAGGGGATTTGAATTCTGTCAGTAAACCCCAGGGCAAAAGCTAACACATGACCAAATCTTTTCAGGATCCAGCTGAGAATGGCTTGTGGCCAGCCAGATCCCAGTTAGAGATACAATGGAGGTCAAAGCCTAGGACAGGTACTCAGAGGCATCAGGGAAGGAAGCCAGAGGAGGTGAATGAGTTAACTAGTTAAGATGATACACATTCTCAGAACACAGACAAAAAAAGAGCCAGAAGTTGGAAATAGATCTATGCCAGAAAATTATCTTACAGGCAGCAGAATATATGTATTTTTATTATTTATTTATTAGCAAATTATAGTTGTATCAGGGTACATTGTGACACTTACAAAAGTGCTGGCAATATATCTTAGATTCATCCCCTCCATCTTCTCCATTATCCCCTCCTACCCTAAATGTATTATTTAAGTCCAGCAAAACTTTGTGGAAAATGCAACATGAGTACAAAGTAAGTCTGGAGAGTGATGGAATTCTTGTCATATGAGGGTATCCACAGAGCAAGAAGACTGAAATGAGTTTGTTGAAAGGCCTGTCCCAGCTTTTCTTTAATAGAAAGTTGCCTCCTGGGTGACTTTCTCTGGCCCTGTTTCAGAGGAAGCTGACTTATCTTATTGATTAGATGCCTGATGGCTGCCTAGCCTTCTAAGACTCCCGTGTTCTGGCTCTTTGGCCCCTGCTAGCTACTCAGAATCTCAACTTATCACTCTGCCTGATAAGTTGTAAAGAGAAATACAGTATGCAACGAAAATAAATAACAAGGAAACTGGTCTGGCATATTGAGGTCAGATAAAGCCTTTCTGGGGAAATAGAATTTAACAGGATTATCTGAAGTGGTGGGGGTTTTTGATTAGGAGAAGCATGGTCAGTAGGGGCAGTGTCCTCTCAGAAGGCAAGACTTCTGCAAAGGTCCTGGGGCACAAGGCAGCTGGTTTACTGGGTCCTGGGTCAACCTCCTTCAAGAGGCTTCTACTAGCTTTTTAGGGTAGGGGTAGGGGTAAAGAAAGGAAGGAAATTTAAGTGTTTAGTTGTAAATATCCCTAACCTGCTCAGGGAGGAAAGGGTTGGAAGAAGTAGAAAATAAACTAGTGCTCAGAGAGATCTAGCTTTTTTTTCCCCAGTACTTCAGTCAATGTATCTGAATTGGAAATTAAAGAGAATATTTGACATTTCACAGCATTCTAGCTGACCTCCAGCCATCTAATCATAGCTAGATAGAATGGTAAACTTTAGTGTGTGTGTGTGTGTGTGTGTATATACAGTATATATTATATAATATATATATATATGTGTGTGTGTATGTGTGTGTGTGAGAGAGAGAGAAAGAGAAAAAGAGAGAGAGAGAGAGAAGAGAGACAAAGAGGAGAGAGAGGGAGAGAGTTCAATTTTCTTAGTATTGAATGAGTTGGAACTCAGTATATATTTATTCAGCTGTGCATAGCAATTACCAAACAGCTAAATGGTCAAGAATTTCCATAAAGTAAAATACAAATACCTGATATTTATGTTTTAAAGCCTCCCCTTTTAAACCATCATAATTTAACCCTCGGCATGGAGATTCCCTGCTGACGCTGTAGTTTGATTGACAGAAGGGATCAGCCACTGTATTTTATTTCCATTGGGATCACATTACCAACCTGTAATTTCTCCATATTAGAAAATAGTGCTTGGTTTCCAAATAATGAGTGGTTGAAGGATGGCTTTGCCCTGTTGCTACCAAACACTAGTACCATTTACATTCCCTCTTGTGCAAAGTCAGAGACAAGGACCTGCTTCCTCTAGTCTCTGTTACATGGAGCCAAGCTATTCTCAGGGATGGTATTGCCCACAAGTCCTACTTCCTACATGTTCTCATCCATTCCTGGGATTCCAGGACCCAGGGCATCTTTATCCCTTATCTGATGAGAAAATTTCCAAGAATCTTCTGCATGACTAGGGCCTTTCCTTGGTGACAGGCCTGGTTTCCTCTGAAGACTTCAGGATGCAATAAATTGCACCTAGAAATATATTTACAGGACCATGGTTAAAAACAAACTCTTTTCAGAGAAATTCTATCTAGCTACCACAATTCATTTTGAGAGAATTCAACCATGTAAGTTTTAAGGTTCTGCTTCCAAGGGAAACACTACCTATGGTGGTTTCAGAATCCCCAGAAGCAGCTGCATTTAGGAAAAGGTTGCCCCAACTGCACAACCCATTGGAAAGATGGACACTAAAAGAGGAGTGGTAAGAACTTGTAGTGCTTCAAGTTTAGAAAGAATGAAGCCACAACAGAAGAAAACTCAATGGTTGCGAAAAAGCCTGAGTCCATGTGTTAGCACACACTATTTTCAGTGGAGATGGTAAGAGGAGTAGTTCTAAGGCAGGAGGATATGCGCCTGGACAAGAGCTGGTTTGTGCCCAGCGATACCCCCTTAAGATACCACATGGACAATGAGAAACAGAAGCCTGGCTGGAAAACTGGACAGGTTTCCCATGAAAGGAGAATGGCATGATGCACCAGATTTCAAAGAATGAGGGTGACAAAGGAGCCTGGTTGTCCCTCTAAAAGCCTTATGGGTTTGCTCCCCTTGACTTTGTAAAGGTATGGTATTGCCTGTTGCCCCATGACTAAATCTGGTGCCCTGATAAGAAAGGACTTGGACTGGGACTGCCCAAAGGCAGAATGAAAATCCCCAATGACATATTTTTTAAGTGGGATGCTCAACTATTGCTCTGGCTCTGCCACAGATAAAAAGATTTTGGCTACGATTGTCCTTGGGCTGATCATTTCTCCCAGGCTTCAAGGTGGGGTACAATATTGACTGTCCACTATTGATTGTCCTACATAAGCAGGTCTCCTTCTGATCACCATAGTTTTCATTGGCAAGCTTCATTTTAAATTCTAAAAGTATTCCTCAAATAGAACTCCCTGCCTCTTCCTTCTACAAGGAACATAATCTTACAGAATACTACCAGCTTGGGAGTAGAACAGACTCCAGATAAAATCAAGTTCTGACATAACTAGCAATATGATCTTAAACAGGTCATTGAATTCATCTCCCCCTATAGTGAAAGACAGATGCTATAACTTGAAATTTCAAATGTTGGGCTGAGGAATAAATAATATGTCACACACCAAAAGTTTAGCCTTTTTCTTAATCTGGCATATCCTAAACTTGGCTTTGACTTCTACTTTACTCTTCTCAACCCCTCTTTCCTAACTCCTTTTTCATATCCCTGGACATACTTAGGAAAATTCTAGCTCTGCCCATCTTCAGGTCTCTATTTTCCAGCCTTTTCCCTTCCTATATTACTAACTACATGAGCTTTAGGCTGGGGACATTACATTTCCTTTGCTTCAAGCTAATTAAACTTTTATTGGTGTCAAGGGACTGTGAACTCTCACTAGGAATTTCCCTAGTGACTCTTTTCTGGAGTGGATTGACAGGCTAGGATAATGTGAGAACCTTTGCCAAAGTGACAGCTCCACTGTGACCTTCCTGAATTCATCATTTAATAGGCCACCCATTTGATTTTTGACAATGGATACTGTTTTTCACAGAGCTGTGCTGGTTGAGAATGTTATTCAATGGGCTTCCTCTATGTCTTGTTGGTATTCCATCAAATTCCATCGTGGGCACATAAAGATTTGATGTGCCTTTTATCTGTGCATGTGAAATCACTAGAGTGGTGGAAGAAGGGGATTAACCATAACTGAGCTTTTGCTTAGGGCTCTCAGTGGACCAAGTTCAAGGCACCAGGACAGTGAACCAGAACACTACACTAGAGGCAACCTTACCCACTACAAGACAGGGTCATCAGCCCATTTACAGAGAAAGGCTCAGCAAGGTTATTTACCTGTTCTATGTTCACAAGGTTATTAGTAGTGCTATGTATACCAAAGACTGATGCTTTCTTTTCCCTCCTGCTGCAGGATGTCCCTTCCTTCTTCCTCTTTAGAAAGCCTGAGATTTTAGTGCTGGAAGTTCATTATTTGGTCTGCCCAGTGCTGTCTGAAGACTGCACACAAAAGCTCAGCTGCCTTTGTCAAGTTCACCATCAATGCTACAAAAGTATTGAGGACCAAGAATCCTGGAGGCTGAGCTTTTGCCACTTGGCCTGGTGTCCTGGGAGATGCCTGAGTGATTGATCTTCCTACTGGACCCAGGAGGACCTGGTTAGGAGATCAAAACTAAAGGTCCCCGAGGAAGCATTAGGCCAAGAGTGTGCTCTTCACAGAAGCCATGGAGACAACAGCCCTGCATAAAAGGATCAGTATAATTAAATATAACTAGAAGATTAAATTAAAATTGGCACACAACCAAAATTTTATGTTAAAGTTTTATCCCAATCTCCAACAGGGCTTTAAGATTTCTTTGTTTCATAATATACACCAGGAAAAATAGAGCTATAGCTTATTTGAATTCTGCAGCTTATATTTGCCTTTTCTGAAAATTCTCACATGAGGTACAATATCAGGTTATTTTAATTAGTTTTTCTATAAAAACATATTTGCCAAAATAGTACAGTTTAAAAATCTAATGGAATCACAGTTTGTAAATGCTCAGTTAAAGATTTAGGTGAATATGATTGTCCCATCAATGAGTGCTGTGGAAATTTGTTCATGGAAATTAGATTTTTGATGCTGCTTCATTTCCCAGGTGGCCTATTATCATCTCCTTAGCTACATTTTCCATTGGCTTATTGCTGCAGATAGAGCCTCCATGCCAAAATGTTTGGGGAAAACAGTATCAATTGTGAACAGATTCCAGTAACATGATGCTAGCATTTAGGGAAGAAGAGAGAATACCCAGGGTTCAATGCCATCCTGCCCACACTGATCTTACAGAACCAAGATTCCCACACCTGTGGGCTGACTGTCCTCCGCTTGGTTGACAATTTATTTAGAAGCCATGTAGATGTGAGGTTTGAAAGTTGAGAGCTGCTGGGGAGGACAGGGCTGGCAGAGGCAGCTCGGAAATTGTCAATGCGTAATTGCCAGTCTGCCAGGTTATCATTATTCACTCGGGGCTATGCAAGGATCACATTAATACACTAACAGCTGACTCCTGAGGTGAACGACTGTGTAGAAAGTCATCTTTGCTCAGAAAAAGTTTAATACCCATTCAGGTTGGGGACAGAAGCAAATCTCAAGTTTCTCTTCATCTCTCTCTGCTTGATGTTCCCCCTACCCCTGCCCGTGGTCAAAACACTGATAATGTAGCAACAATTGCACACAACTTCCAATCTGAAATCCATCTGAGAAGGAACTTGAATATTTCAAGCTATATCAGCACAAATCATTGGAGGGTCTATTTGTGGAAGTGTTCTACAGGAAAGAAAGTCACCACTGGCACTTCAGTGTTAAACTCATGATAAGTAAGAATCTGATGTACCTTAGTGGGGGATTCTGGGCAGCCAGAGGACTGATTTTTGGATGTGATGATAAGAGCTCTTGTTTTCTTCAGACCAGTCCTATAGATGATATGCTTTGAATTTGTGGAAAAAGGAAATAGGATAAAAAAGCAGACCAGCCATAACAACTGTATTGCATTTGTAGTAAGGCAAAAATGAAGAGAGAAGGACCATGAGTAAGGACAGGAACAAATGCAAAGACTATGTTGCTTTCTCAATCACCTGGCAAAATCTAGGCTAAAAACATAGGAGGATATAGAAGGAAAGGGAGGAGAGCTGCCTGAAAGGAGAAAATCTTTGGAGGGAGATCAGAGCCACCCAGTGCTGCTACAAAGGTGAGTGGTGAAAAGGTCAAGACAGAACCTTACACTGCCAGCCAGAAGAGCTCTCCTGGTCACCAGGAGACTCACAGGTCCTGTTCAGCAGGTGGGTGGGCTATGAAGAGCTTGTTGGAGAAGTGAGGTGTCTGCTGGCCTCTTTACACTCACGACATCTATTGAAAAGCTATGAGTCTTAGCAGTTACGGCTGTACTCACATCACTTCTGTGCAAATCCTGGTCCTGAGGCATATTAGTATTGCTGGGGGAAAGTTCACTGCCTCTGGCAGAAATGAAGACATGCTTTGCAGCTTCCCCTCTAAGAATGGACTCCCTGTTCAGTAGAGAGCAGTATGGATAGCTAATAGCCTCTAGATATTAACAGCATCCACCTTAGCTTCCTGGCTGAAGTCATCCGATCCCTGGGGCAATCTCTGCCAGTGACCAAAGGATCATCAGACTACTGTAGTAGCCCCTGCTGGTGACTAAGCATGGTGGTCACAGGCTTTTCCTACCTAGGCATTTCCTTCAAAAGGGGTCTGGGCTAGTGGGAAATTATCCCTTCGCTCCCTGTTGGACTTACAAAGATTTGCCATGTCTGCACTTTGGCCTGCTGGCTCCAATTCTGCTTCATTGTTTCACAGGAGCTATTCCACAATATATGTGGTTGTAGCAACTGCTTCCTAGCAAACCCAACTGGGGCCAAGGCCCTGTGCCTCAGTTTTCTCATCTATAAATTGAGCATAACAAATTTAAAAACCAATTTATTGCTGTTCTGAATATGAAGGAGATTATCATGTAAAACACTAAGCACAATTGCTTTCCTTCCATGTTGTTGGAGTGAAAGGCCCAGGTTATACTATCTTCTTTACAAAAAGCTTGGTCCTACCCTCTCCTCTTTCCTTCAGCATTTGAATGTTTGGACATGTCCTAGTATTCATGTCTTCAGCTCCAGGAACTGAGCCTGGACATGGTTCATCCTTGAGGCTCCCTCTCAAGGCTTTTAGCCTGGACATCATTTATTTATAGTATAGGCTCAATTAATTAGTAAATTAATTGTTTTGGCAGAAGAAACTTAGGACTCTGGATTGAAGATGTGGATGCCCCGTAGAGGTCCATACCCTTGGTTCCTAGGACACAAACCAGGAGCTCCAGAAAGAGTGAGCATCATGAGATATTCCTTCTGCTTATATCCAACAGGAATTACTATCAGTTTCAAAGGCAAACAGATCTCAGAGATTGTAGGATAAGTGCCATGAGAGCCAGTCCCATTGTCACTAGGATCCCAGAGGTGGCAGCAATCGTTGTCTGAGGGATCCTGGGAAATTTCTCTTCTCTCATATTGCCAGACCCAAGCTTTTGTCATGGTGATGGTGATGGAGAAAAAAGCCAAAGACCCTGAATGACAACCCATAGGAGCTGTCTGGGCTTTAACTTCATGTTCCAGTCAATACTGTAAGGTAGATATAGGTGGTACTTAAGCTATGATTTCTTATTTTTGTCTCTTCCTCCTTTTTTTCACTTCCTCCCTCCTTTCCTTCCTTTTACCTTCCCTAACTGCCTTTCATTTTTGAATTCAAGGAGATTTACTCACCTCTTGCTACGTTCTGGAGTCACACAGAAATACAAGATTCAGATAATACTGCCAACAGTTTATTGTCTGAGAAGCATCAGAGTAAGAAGAGAAAAGGTAACATGGTTTGGGGCAAATAAAGAAGACTTTACAGAGTATTTCAGCTTGTGGGATGATTCTTGAAGAATGATTAGAAGTCGTCCAGGCAGAATGGAATGGAGTGGTGGTGGTGGTAAGAGTATGGAGATAACTTTACTCCAAAGCAAGGTGAGCAGTTTGTGTGTTGGTAATTTAACCTCAAATTCATACATTAACGGTACTTGAAGGTGGGGCCTGTGAAGATTGATTGGGATTAAGTGATGCCATGAGGGTGGCATCCCATGCTGGTACTAGTGGCTTCATATATAAGAAGAGGAAGAAATACTACAGCTAGCACACTTGGTCTGTCTTACCACACCTTGCTCCCACAAGAGAAGGCTCTCTCCAAATTCTACTTCCTGTTCTGTAGTACTGTGAGTCAAATGGACTTCCGGTCTTCATAAATTACCCAGCCTCAAGTATTCTGTTAGAGCAACAAAAGACAAGCTAGCATAGACTAGAATAAGGTAATGGTGGTAAACAAACAAAGTTGGGAAACACTATAACTTTAAAATTGTCTCATGTGCAGGACAGGTGCTCAGTGACAGAATGGCTCCTGGGAAATAAACACCATTTCTTCAGAGTAGTTGCCCAACCATGTGGATCCCATGACATGCGTGGAGGTTTATAAACAAAATTCTCCCCAAACAACAACGTCCATTTTTTTTAGTTGGTCAGGTCCTGTAGAGTCTTTTCTGGACACCTGAAATTTATATTTACATATCTTAGATTACAGTGGACTTACAAGCATCATCTCTCTGGGGAGAATGAAGTCCTACAGACTCATGTGGCTTCCCAGTTCTTGTTTCTTGCCAAAATAGATGCATGCATTTGAATTCATCAATACACAATTCACTGCATGTAACTTAAGCAAATAATAGAAATTTGACCAGATGGGCTAAAATTTAGAGAAATCTAGAAAAAATAAAAAGAAACACCAATAACTCAAAATTGGGGTAGGCAATTTCCTTATAATGCACAATTACTGTCACTGGTGACATTTCAGGGAATCTGTGTTGTGAACAATGTCTTTGGCAGTGGCTTGTGCCCATAGCTAAGTCATTTTCTCATTCTCATTTGTGATGTGAATTGACTCTAATAAATCACATCCCACCTATTGCCTTGCTCTGACTTTGTTGCTATTCATGTACTTTCTAAGTCTTTTAGCAACTTTAGATTTAGAAAAGTTTTAAATTAGCATAGGATGATAATTAAGCATATTTAGTGGACTGATACTATAGTTAGTTTATTCATGTTACATTCAGGTTTACCACCACAAAGCTTCTTCCTCCTGCCTTGGCACCATTGCATATCTACTGTCTGGTAGATTCTCATGACTGCACACTGCTTCACCTGTCTCCAGTACATTAATGTTACTGTGATGCTGGTCCTTCTTGCAGGTGTATTAGTTAGCCTTCTATCACTATAACAAAAGCCCAAGCTAATCAACTTAAACAGAAGAAAGGTTTATATTTAGTTTATATTTAATTTTGGAGGTCTCAGTTCATGGATGCCCCAGTTTCTTTTGGGCCTATGGTAAGGCAGCATATCATGGCTGGAGTGTATGGTAAGAAGAAGCTGCTCCCCTCATGGTGGCTAGGAAGCACAAGAGAGAGGAAGGGTTAGAGGTCAATATCCCATTTAAGGGCATCCACCAGTGACCTTAATTCCTCTTACTGGGTCATATTAAAGGTTTTATCTGCTCCCAATAGTATTACAGGCTGGCAACCAAACCTTTAACCACTGTCTCCCCAAAGGGGTTCAATTAATCTAAACTGTAGCACAGAGTAGAGAGATTCCTATATTCTGTGAGGAGTCACACTTTGAGAGTATATTTGTTCTTTCCTCTGAATTACTACAGAAAAGGGTCAAAGTTTCTTCCCCAACTAGATCAGTGATAATAATTCAATAAGGTAATATTTTTCAGGTACTCAAATACCTCCCTGAATATTGCTGCTATAATTCCCCATCATTGTTGCATTGAGCTACATCTAACTTTCTTGGAACCTACTGAGGAAGAAGGAAAACATCTCCCATCCATTTCCACTCTTGTAGGTAAGTACAGTCCTCTTCTTCTGTCCTCCATGTATCACTGTCTCTGTCTCTTCCTTTCTTGCTTACTTGCTCATCTCTGTTTCTTCTCCTTCTTCTATTTAATCATAATGTCTTCCTGCTTGTAGAGGGGAAAAATCAAAAGCATTTCCACCCAGTAAACCTGTCTCCTGAACAAACTAATTTTTTTCCCCTAGTACATGGTGTGGGAAGCAAGGTTACAAAAGAGGTTTTCTAGGATTTCCTATTAGTTGCTGAGCTTAGATGCTCAACAAGTAGAGGGGTGGGATAATTACATATTTTTTTAAAGAATACATACCCAATCCTGCCTAGAAGGAGGAAATAAGAAATATTATATAAGCATCCCTAACGGTACCCTCCCTAGGTGCATGACTTTTGGTAAGTCACTGAACTTATAAAGCAACTTCTGGATTTATAAAGTGGAATGATAATCACAATATCTTCATCATAGTACCATTGTGAAAATGAAATGGAAAAAAAAATACCAGGCCCTTTAATGGTGTTGGGACATTAGAAATTATTATTTTTGTTTCCTAGCCTGAAAAAAAATTACAAAGTTCACAATCACAGGAAAAATAGTATTCCAATATATGTTTCATAATTTACACTTCAGACCTGCTGTTCTTTTGACAACTCTGTAATATTTTCAAGTGTAGCTTTGTTTGCCCCTCTGGGCCATTGGGGTATTAGGTTGAGATGGCAAAGGGGGATCATTCCCTTGGTTTCTCATTTTTCTAATACAGGTCAAATGGCCCAAAGATTATGTTGAGGTTAATGTATCATGCAATCTGTTCTGTGTTCTACTTTTTCACAAAACAAAATGCTAATGCTTGAAAGATCATTTACATATGGCCTACTAGTTATTTAAGAAAACAACAATTAAACATGTTGAGATAATTAACAGTGTGCACATGATTAACAATGCATTTTAGATGCTAGAAATTAATGGAGTAGATGCCAAATAAATGTAATCCCACACTTCAGTTAGAATTTCTTCGTTAATTATATTAATTTACAAATTTAAAACAACAATCACATTCATTCAAACAGAATGGGTATCTTAAAAGCAAAAGTAATCAAAGGGGTCTCTGCTTTGAGAACGGAATGTAATGGATTAGCCTTATTTTCTGTCCCTACCAGAGGACATAGTAATTAAAGACAAAAGATAACCTGCTACACTGCAGGGCTGTCCACAATGGATTCATCCAACCCTTTCGTAAGCATAATTTGTTTTCCAGCTAACTCGCCTGCTGATATCCAATGAGAGGGAATTGTTCTGCAGCTGTGACTCATGTGCCCTTCCCTGGATCTGAGTCCTGCATTGACCCCACAAATACAATACAAATTCCAAATGACACTCATGAAAATATCAGATGAGCACACTCAGAACACTCCCTCACTTATGTGGCCTTGGGTCATAGACCTCACAGGTTATGACAACTCGTATCATCTGCTCACATTCATGGCAACATCTTGGATTTCCAGGACTAACTCCAAGATCATGACAGTCTATTTCTTAAGGTGGTGACCCAAACACCACTGTACTTGGGTCATCTCAGGACATATGCCCCTCCAGTGTCTGATCAGTCACTGGCACATGAAACAGTCTCATTGAGGGACAGCCTGGTTTAGGGTAAATCTAGCCAGACCAGTTCCACAACTTAGCATCTCGGTGGTCTTGGGAAAGATTACATTTCACAATGTTTCTAAACTTGTAAAATGGGAATGTTATGTTATTATCTAATTCATGGAGTTATTTTGAGGATTGAAATGGATTCAATCCCTTGAATGTTAATCCTCTCCACTTGTTTGATTAAGCCCTCAGTGTTCAGACAGCTGCAGAGGGGTTCATATAACTAGAAAGAAAGGGAGGAAGAGGGAAGAAGAGTTGGGAAATTTAAATTCTTTAGTTTACTATCCCAGGGATCTACAGTCAACAACAGGAGATGCTCTGGCTGTACAGATAAGGGTCAGGCTATAAAAATAAGGGAAAATGTAAAAGAGATGAATAGCACAAGTGATAATGCTTCCAAGAGGATTGCCATGAAAAGGGCTATGGGAAGGAGGAAAAGTGGCATTGATTAATCATCTCTACCAAACTGAACCCTGTGCCTTATGTTCAACTCACAGTCTTTTCACATAGTTGGTAAGTTTCAAGCCTCTGATTTGAACCCATATCTCTGTCCCATCTCTGATTTAAGAGTCCCGGATATCAGACCAAAAGCCTCCTGCCTACTCTTTTTGGCTATGGGGTATGGTGTCCTGATAAGTGGACTCTCCCTTTGATTGGCTGTCAGCATCCTATAAACATGTCCTTAGGTGCTCCCATGTCACAAGGCTCCAGAGAGGAGTTATCAGGCAATCTAGTTGAGAGAATATAGTGCCCCTCCTTGGACCAGAGCCCCCAGATTCCAAGTGGGGCAGTCATCTTCTTGTACAGCCAGATTTTTCTTTAGAAACAGGACTGAGTTTGGGACTCTTTCTGCATCAAAAGTACGTCTGGCTTCATGGCCAAAACTTAGCATAAATTCCTTTCTTGACTCTCCACAAAATATACTAATTTGAGCTTTTGTATTCAACTCAATTTTTTCTTCATAAAAAACCTGGGTCTAAAACAGAAGTAACATTTCAAATATTTTCATGTTTCCAGGCCCTTTGCCTGCTAAATATTCCCTTGCACTTTCTCATCTCCACAACCTGGTACTTTCTTATGAATAAGAAAGTACCTTCAGGAAGCCATCCATGACCCCATTCCTCCCCTCACATATAGTTATGGATCTTTCTTTCTGGGGCTTCTGTTATCATTATCACACTTTGTGTCTCAGTCCCAGTTAGTATATCAAGTCTCTCCAGGTGCATTCTTTGTCTTCCTCTCCATACCCCAATACCTATCCATGCTCAGCATTAAACAGGCTCACAAAAACTGATTACATTCAACTGGAATAATTAATCTGGTCAAGATGCCAAGGTCCCACTGGATCCAAATTACTTCATCAATTCAGACACAATATTGTTGGAAGAATCCCAGTACATTTTCATTAGGATGGGCACAGATAAAACTCATTAGTATGTTCTATCCACACTCCCTGGAAAGGGAATGAGATCTATTTTAAGCAAGCAGTTTAACCCAGCTCCCCTCACTAAGTTCATCTGTAGCCACAGGCAGAGGGAAGAAGTTCAGTAATTATCCCATGACTTGATCAATGCACGAATTCATCTCAGCAATTCAGACTGAAGGAACCACCTGTTCACCAGCAGCCATTTTTTGGATCTATTTGCAATTCAGTCTGAAAGTGAAATTGTCTTGTTCCTGTTTTCTGCTTGAGTGGCATTGTTCCCCCATGCATCTGGGAATCAACTGGGGTGTTGCTAAAATGCTGATTCAGGAAATCTAGGGTTGAGGCCTGATGTTAGGTGATTCCAACAAACTCCCAGATTAAGTGCTGCTGCTGTGAGTCCATGGAGCACACATTGAATAGCAAGGGTTTAGAGAAGGAGTTTTCAGCTTCTGTGGAATGTTTGAATCACTTGGGAAATTCTAGAAAAGTGGTCCAAACCCCTATATAGAACCAAGTCAAAATATAGCTGAGACATGGGTATGGTATATTGTAAAATGTTTGATGCTTCCAATGGCAGCCAGGCTGTCCATTTAAGAGCTATCATTCTCAAAATTCATAGCTGAAACATGTAACACTTAATCCCAGCACTCAGGAGGCTGAGGCAGGAGGACTTCATGTTCCAAGATAGCCTGTGCTACAAGATAAGGCCTGTCTCAAATAAAACCAAACCAAACCAAACCAAACCAAACAAGCAAACAAACAAGAAACAAAATTCAAGAGTACTACTGTTCTTATAAAGTGTTCTCAAAATGTAGTCACTACCACAGCAGCTTCAGAATTACCTCAAAATTTGTCAGAAATACAAATTATTGGTGAATAGATACAGAAATTGTGGACTCTAAAACAAATGGAATATTATTCAGCAGTAAGAAGGAGTGAAGTACTGATAAATGCTATAACATGGATGGACCTCAAAAATATTACGCTACATGAAAAGAAGGTGGAACCACAGACTGCCTATTGTGTGATTCTAGAATAGACAGATTTTTAGATTAATGTTGCAGGAGCTAGGAATGGAAACTGGGACTGGTTGCAGACAAACACAAAGGATCTTGTGAGGTGATGTTTCCAAGCTAGACCACATTGATGAAAGGCTATTAGAGTGTGTGAAGTATCTCAGTGGAGAAATGCAAATTCTCTGGCCTTATCAAGTCCTAATAGATGTGGAGTGGGGGCTAGCACCATGTGTTTATTAAGTTGTACAGTAGGAAATTAGGAACATGAATGTTAGGAAATTACTGGGGGCAGGGATGGGAAGAAGGTCTTGTGAGGTACCTACTGCTGGGGTAGGTTCCCTGGTGGGAATTTTAGGGCACAACCACCAGGGAACTGCTTGGGAGTAATCACCAAATAAGAACAAAATAGCATTCCAGAAACCATGGGGTAAAACACTCTTAGAAATTGGGGGAAAACTCTTGCATTCCCATCTCAGTCTTTACTCTTTTTTTTTTTTTTCTTGTCATGCTGGGTATTGAACCCAGGGCCTCCCATGTGCTAGGCAAGAGCTATAGCCTCTGCCCCCAATCTTCACTCTTGATGGTTATGAGAACCTTGAAAAACCATTTGCCCTCTCTTACCCTGGGTAGCCTCATCTATAAATGGTAATAAAAATAAATGCTTTTCAGGCTTGCTGTGCTGATAAAATCAGAGGGCAAACATGAAAGCTCTTAATAATAATAGACTTACATTAGGCATCTGTGCAATAACTTTGAGAACAACAGTTATTTGGTCTATTTTTCCTTCATATAACTACTATAATTCAGCCCCTTCTCTCTTCTAAGAAGCCCATCCTGGAATACACACACACACACACATACACACACACATACATCCCGCATATATACATATATATTGTTGTGTGTGATGGGGGAGAAGGTACTGAGATTTCAACTGTGGCTTGGCTGCTATATATAGAAGGTTGTTATTTCAGCAAATGTATACGCTTCTGCTTTCCTTGCCTTGGGGTCTTATTTAAGGCTGCTTATTTTCAAAGTCATATGTGTTTGCTATGTTGGAAAAAAGCTCCAGGACAATGCCCTGGATTCAGTCTCATCCACTTGGTTATCACAAAAGCAGAAACAGTGTTTTTATAGGAAAAATTGCCACCCTTAAAACGGCTCTCATCCTTATCCTGGAACCAAGAAATTTTTCTTTGCGGTCCTTAGCCTAGTGGGTAAACTAAAGATCTCAAAAGGAGCATACACACGTTTCCTAAAGCTATCAAAAGGTGTACTAAGAGAATTTGAGTTTAGCCCTAGTGAGACAAGAAGCAAATAGAATCAGCCTTCAGTAGAATGTATTTTAGGGTGACATATAGCACTTTATAGCAATTGATGCTCAAGTCAAGATGTAATCAACTAATCATTGGTAATCACTGGTAATTCAGATATGAATCAAGCTAATTTTCAGACAAACAGCCCTTCAAATGGTCCCAGTGAATTGCAGGCAACAGTGTGTATGAAGAGCAACATTTGGACCTAGGGAAAAAGCCATCAAACTGTACTTCAGTGCACTGAGACTAGCAAGTGATGGTAAATCCAGTCAGCTCCTCCTGTCTCTGCCCAGCTTCAGCCAGTCTGCATAAAAATAGAGCCAATTTCTTCTTCCTTGAAACCCTTTCATGTCCCTGAAAGGCATTCATTTCAATTGGTTTTGTCTTCCAGTGACTCAGTTAATGTAACATGATTCAAATAGAAAAGACTTCATCCCAACCAATATAATTTGTCTGCTATTTATGTCCTATTATAAACTTCCCAAGAAAAGTGTGTGTGTGTTGCTCACAGATGTATCCTACTCAGAGAAGCCTGCACATTGTAGCTGAGCTCTTTGCTCTTGAGACATTCTACTGACAGTTACACTATTCTATAAGGTGGGCATTATTAGCTGGAATTTACTGGGAAGTACATGGTAGAATTGGGGCATGGACACATGCATTTCAAACTCCAAAGCCCATGCTCTGCATTTGGTTCCTCTTTCCCTCATCCCATACTTATATCTAGAATCTGGCAGCAAGTTTGGTATGCTTGAACTTGACCCTCACTTCAACCTCTGCTTTCTAGGTTGTCTATGACAATAGAAGTTTACAAGAATTGCAAGTCCATGCAGTGACAAAAGAACAAGTCTATACTCCCTGCTTGCTGTTTTCTGAAGGAGCCCAGATTGTTTGAGCCAAATCCATCTCTGCTGAAACCTCTGAGTCCAGTTCTGCCAGTAAGCTCTTTAAACAGCTTGCTCATCCTGTCTATAACAGTAAAAATCCCTGGTACAACAAGCAAGGAATTGCTTGAAATTCCAATTAAGCCAAGTCTTACCAAAGCCTTTTCTATTATCTCAGTAAGCTGCTTTCTACATTAAAAGGCTCCTCTTAATTAATTCTTCTTGCTGGTCTGTGGGTATGCAATGCTTTATCATGACCTGTGAATTCAAAAGCCAGAAACTAAGGTATAGACAAGCAGTAGGCAGAGTTCTTACCATTAAGTCAGAGAAGCATCATGCTTCTTGTTGCCAGTCATGGCTGTTTTTCATATTTGAAAAACAGAATATCCTTCACCAGAGGGCCATGGGGCACTTGTGAAGGCCCATTGGGGTCTTTGATATGAATCATGGCATCTCCTGGGTGGTTGTTCAGAGCTAAGTCCTATAATGATTTTTCGGTGGTACTGAGATTTGAACTCAGTGCTCTAGGCTTGCTCTGCGGGCACTCTACCTCTTGAGCCACTTGACCAGTCTTATATAGCTGTGTTCTAGACAGGAAGAATAGAAAAGGGGTAACTCCCTATTTCCCACACTTCTTGCCCAGCATTGAATACACAGGAGTTTGTCTCATGAACAGATAAAAGGTGATGACATTTTTTGCATGGTAGAAGCAGATTGCTGGGCTTTAACATCTGACCCTCAGATGCCTTACAACAAAGTGTTCTATGGTCTGGAACTGACCCTATTGAAGATTGTCTTCTTTTCTGGTTTCTGTGCTGCCATCTCCCAACTATCATTAGGGCCCTAGTTTCAGAGTCCTGATCTCTCCCCAATATAACATACATAGACACACTGGGCCATTGAACCCCTTTGCCTAAGCTTACCCCAGTCATATAAATGCCAAGTTAGGGGCTGAGAAAACAGACTTACCTCTCCTTGGTATACAACTGGTTCTCTGTGTACTTTGTCTTTCTCTGATTCTATAATGATTGCTTGTTTCTTTTTTCATACTGAGTCTATCCAAAGCCAGGCATTCTCTTTTGTTGTTTTTGTTTATAACCAACATTCTCCAAATCCCTGAGTTGAAAAAAATCGTTCTACTTTTAACTGCCTTTCCTTCATATAGTCATTGCTTTGGTGGTAGATTTTCTAAGAATTTAGATCTCTCTATAATAATCAATATTCCTCTGACTTGGGCATGTTCTTTGGGTAGAGGATTCAAGGCAGGGAATCCTGAATTTAGAGTTAAAATTCCTGGGCACTAGGATCTCACTGCATGTGGGTGCTAACAATGTCAAGAAATGATGAGCACACTTTAAGAGGAAAAAGGGGAATTTCAAATTTCAACTGGGAGTTCAATGGCCCAGTGTGTCTGGAGGGAGATCAGGCTTCTGAAACTAGGGCCTTGATAGTTGAGAGATGGTAGCACAGAAACCAGAAAGCAGATTTAAATTTTAGCAATGCCAGGATAAAGCTTTAATAAAATCAATAGCAAAACAAATGCTGCTTGATAGCAGAATGATAGCATGATAGCATAAATGAGTGCTACTATTAAATATGTTCAAAGTATCTGTTTATTTGTCCATGGCTCTGGACAATGGATTATGAGAATCGGAGTCCTTATTCAAAGCATATTATAACTCACCAAGCAGGATTAGGCGGCAATTGTATAGGAATGAGAGTGGCTAGAGTCACATTTATTTTTTCTGAGTGTGCAGGATGACAGCCTTGTTTGTGATGAAGAATAAGACATTGCTAAACTATTTCTAATTGCTTTTATTGAATGGCATAAAAAGAAGCAACTCTAGCAGGTAAGGTGAGATGGCTTCTGGAATAATACCTGCCTCTTGAGAATATGTTTGATTTATGGTATTGTATTACTGAATTCCAGGTTATACCTCCCACCTTTTGCTAAATCCATTTATTTGTCTCCATCCCCATTGATAGATGTTTTAAGTTCAACACAGGCCTTTTCTCATACGGAATATTACAGCATCAGCCTGCCTCACCCACTGCCCTAAAAACTCCAGAAAGTACTTTGAATTATCTTTCTAAAGTGCAAAAGTGGCCATGTCAAAACTGCTTAAGAAAACCTCACCATGATTCCCTATCTCCCTTCAGGATGAAGGCCACCTGCCCTTGCCATGGAGCTTTAAGGGAAGATTAAGGAGATGCCACTCATCTTGAGGCAAGCATCTATCAGTCCGGTCCCCACTTCAGCTGCTCCTGGCCCTTATCTCACTTTTTCAACTTCTCCTCTAATCTATGGCTGTTTTCCTTAATACATATTTGCTTCCTCAGCGTCTCTGTGGTTTTTGACTTCTAAAGTGTTTTTAGTGACTTCATCTAATTCACCACTGCTTTAGATCCGTTAATGTTCGAGGCACTGAAAATACAGCCATTAATGAGATAGCTCAGTACTCTCACAGAGCTCACCTAGACAGCAAGAGAGGGCAATTCCATGTTAGGTACCCAGAAAGGTTTCCCTGTTGAGAAGACAACAGAAGAAGGTGAGGAAATCAGTGCCACAGATATCAAAAGAGAGAGTGCTCCAAACAGAAAGAAGGGAAACCATGCTGGTGGAATTCAGGAATAGTAAGAGACCAAAATGCCTGGAGGAAGAAGCTAGGAAGATAGAGATGTGGTAAAGTTGGAGGGGAGCATGGGAATTATGTGGTAAGGAGTTTGGATTTTACTCTCAATAAGAAAAAAATTATTGAGGAATTTTAAGCAAAGTAGTTACATGACCCAATTTAGATTTTCAAAAGCATTTTATAGGCTTCTATGTAGAGAATGAGCAGACTGAAAATGGGTGAGGATGGAAAAGAAGAGCCCAGCTGGGAGACCACAGGAAGAGGGTGGTGAAGTTGGTAAGTAGTTGGATGTTTGGTAAATTCTAAAGGTAAACGTAACTGGATTTGCTTGTAGACTGGATGAGTGGTATGGAGAAAGAAAAGCATCTACCAACCTGGCCCCCATTACAGATGCTCCTGGCCCTTGAGACAGAAAAGAGTTGGGAAACAGGGAAGGATGCCTCCAAAATTCTTGACTTGGATAATTGCAATAACATAGAAGGTGAATACTACTGGAACAGAAGGGAGGCGGATCAGATACCTTCTCACAATGCTGTTGAATAGTGCAATCTTTTCTCTACTTACAATTCATAAGCTTCCACTCACCAGGCCCAATTTCAGCCCAAGTCAGTGCTCATCTAAGTCAGAGCCCATTGCCAATAGTGAGTTTCCTCATGTGACTTCCCTCAGACCAGATCTAGCATCCTCAGCTCATCACTCCCTTTCATTCATTTGCTTAATCTCTAGCCACCTCCCTCTGAGTACTTCTGGGTATCCACCTTCCCTTCAGAACTTGCATTCAAGGGGAACAATAGCTACCAGCTAAGTTGAAACAAGAATTCTAGAAGATCCACCTGTTGTTCTAGAAACTTTTTTACCTACAGTCAGGAGAATGTCATCATTTGTGCCCATGCCTTACTTTCATTGCTTTCTGACCCTGTGCACAATGTTGACCAGGTCACCTCCTCATGCTAGACCACTACCCATGGCCTTCTAGCCAGCCTGGCCTCTCTTATCCATTCTTCCACAGCCCTTTATCAACACAGTCTCTGCATTGGATCAAATTCTGTGTTATTCCAAAGACTTCCCATCAAGTTAGAATAGGAGCTGAATTCTTTGTCCTGGCCCAAGTCTCCCACACATTATCCATCCCATAGCTACCATCATTTCTTTCAGTTCTTATAATACATCTGGCTATTGCCTCCCCAAGGCTTGACACCTACCATATCCTTGCCGTCAATATTTCCCCAACCCCAACACCTTCCTTGAATCCTTTAGTCTCATCTTCCAGGTTTCTTCTTTAGTATTGTCCCCTCAGAGAAACGTATCCACCCTGACTACTTTATCTGAAGGAATACCCAGATATGGCCTATCTGTAACCATTTGTAATCACCTTAATAACTGATTAGCTCACTTGTTTAATGCTCACCTTTCCACTTCCACGTAAACCCATAAGGACAAAGAGTGTGTTTCTTTTTCTAAATGTTATAATATAGATATCTATAAAACCTGGCACTGCGCCAAGTCACCATTTCAGGTCCGGAGGGAATGGAAAAGGTTTTGGGGCATATTTAAGTTTAATTGTAAAGTCCAGGGTCATTAAAAATGGAAAATCACCCATATCTCCCAATAAGTTCGTGTAAATCCTCTCGAATGTTTCTTGCAAGTGTACATTTCCTACGATGATGAAAGTATACAGAATATGATGTACATTTTTAAAATGTAACATTAATTTGTAAGCATCATTCCATAAAAATGCTAGTAAGCACATATTCCTATTAATATATCATTATATTTTGTGAATTATATGTGACATATAAATGTGAAAGTATTCTCAATGGTTGCTTTGTATCATATGACATTCATGTACCATAATTTAAAGTAAATCTATTTTTAAATATTAAATATACCCTCCTTCAACTATGAAGTTTATAAACAATGTTTCTAACAGATATATTACATATATATATTATTCGATTCATTTAAAATATAGGCTGAGAATGAGGCTTAGCGGTAGAGTGCAGGCCACCATGTGCAAGGCCCTTAGTTCAATCCCTAGCACACACATAAAAAGATAACAGGAATGCACTCAGTAATTTTTGCATTTTTTCTCTTCCATTCTCTTTTGGCTGACATTGATTTTTCTGCATCTTCTTTCTTGATTTTCATTTGTCTTATTTTTCCTGGTCTCCATAGTTTTTGATTCAGGACTGTTTGTTTTCAAACAGCTTATATTCTAGGCTTGCTTTTGTGTTTTCACCTTATATGAGACATCACAGTAATAATCTGCTTTATTTTGGCATTTTGGTAGCTAAAGTGCTTTGACTTACTTCAATTCTCTTACTGTGTCTTTTTTCTTTTCTTTCTTGAGTTTTTTTCTAAGAGATCTGGACATAGTAGTTTTCATGGGCAAACTAAAAACTCTACTGAGGCATTCAATTCAATTAAATAAAAATCAATTTTATCTAGCCAGTGGATGAATGCCATGGGCTGGGAATGTGAAAATGACCTGATTTCTTCTGTCTACAAGCTCTTTTATCATCCTCCACAATCACTACAAATGCTTCTCCTGGTACCAACAGTGTGAAGGTGTCAGTCTCACTTATTTTATTTCCCACTCTGTTTTACTCTGTATCCCAGCCGATATGCTCATTATTCTTTTAACCTCTTATTTAAAAATTAAACCTACTCAAAAGTTTTAAGAACAACATGATAACTATCCATATACTTTTTACCTAGATTGGCCAAATCATTGGGCTGCTTTGCTGTGTATGTATGTGTGTGTGTGTGTGTGTGTGTGTGTGTGTGTGTGTGTGTTGAATCATTTGATAATAAGTGGTAATTATAATGACACTCCATCCCTATGAACAAAGATACTCTTATTTAGAACTACAATTTAAGATAAATAGAAAATTAATATTGATAGATTTGTTACCAGTTAGTATATAAATCATAGCTGAAGATTGCTAGTCATCCAATAATGTCCCTCAGAGGAAAGCAAAATCAATTTTCCTCCAGTGGACACCATCTTAGCCAACCTACCAAAGCTAGCTTCATTAATATTGGCACAAAATCATACCATGTGCCTCTTGATATGCTTTAATGAGAGAATACAGTATCACTTCAGTAGTATCCTGCTGAAAATGGATCACCTGAATCTCATCATGAGGAAACATCAGAAAAACTCAAAATAAATGAAACCCTACAAAATTACTGTCTTATGCTTTTCAAAAAGGTCATTGTTAAAAAGACAAAGAAAGAATGGGAATGAATCCAGATCAAGAAGAATTAAAGGACATGACAATTGAGTGCAAAGTATAACTATGGACGGGACTGGAACAAAATGTCTATAAAGCAGAGGCTGGCAAACTATTTCTATAAAGAGTTGGATAGCAAATATTTTAGGCTCTATGGACCATATGGTCTCTGTTACGACTTCTCAACTCTGTGGTTGCAGTGTGAAAGCAGCCACAGACAACATGTAAACAAAGGGGCATGGTTTTGCTCCAATGCAACTTTATTTATGAAAGCAGGTGGTGAGCATGTTGTAGTTCTCTGACCTCTGCTCTAAAGGGCATTATTGGGACACTTGACAAAATTTAAATATGGGTAGAGGATTAGTGTTTTTCTTTTATCAGTGTTAAATTTCCTAATATTGATAACTTTGTGATTGCTGTGCAAGAGAAAAGCCTTTTTTAACAGGTTATACAGACAGAGTGATATAGAGGTAAGATTACATGATAGATAGATAGATAGATAGATAGATAGATAGATAGATAGATAGATGACAGATAGATATATGATGTACATATAGATGCTAAGCAGATAACAAATGAATAATTTTATAATTTCTGTCATTTTCTTTGCTGACCCAGGCTTTAATCTAAAAAACATACATTTCATTTTGTCTCTTCAGTTCTCCTCTTTTATTTCTACTTCATGACTTTGATATGTTTGAAGAGTCAAGGTGTTTTTTTTTAAATAGAATATCCTTCAATTTGTGTTTGTCTCATGATTAGATTCAGGGTGCAATTTAGGTAGGAGTACTGTGAAAGTGGCCTCTGTTCCACCCAGTGTGTCCATCAGGAGGCACACAATGCGTGTTTATTCCATTGCTGGTGGACTTAACATTGGTCACTTGGTAAACATGGGTTATCCATATTTCTCCACTGTAAAGAAAATTTGGCTCATCATTTTAGTTTATTATTTCTAGATGCATTTAAACAACCTATGTAGTTAGAACTGACATCTTTTTATAGGTGGCATTTTTAGTGTTTTGTACACTTACAGAAAAGAGCCATCTGCATTGTATTGCTAACCTTAAACTAAATGGGCACTGTTGAAATCTTCCAAGAGTCTGTATTTTTTCTGCCACACTGAAAATTTTTTCCATTATATTTGTATATGATAAGGGCAACACAGAGACTGAACTCTTAATCATGTGTGTTGGCCCCTTGCAGAGGCCCAGTATGTTTAAGAACACACTCTTCAATTTAAAGGTTATTGTATGAATACCAAGTAACTACCACTGCTGGTTTGAGGGGATGGCTTTGACTGATGGGTCTTTCAGAGCTTCCATGATTTTCATTACTGTAGTAGGAAGTTTTTATTAAAAGTTATACATTATAATAACCTAGATTCTTCAATTGAATATAAGGTTTAAGATATTGATGTACAAACTACACAGCTTATTAAAAATTCAGAAAATCAAAAGTAACTAAGTTTAAGGCTTTGGAATTTTTATTTTTAAGAATGAAAAAAGGCATGGGTTTGGTTTTGAATGGGCCTCTCAAAAATGATTTCCGTTGCTTTAATTGCACTTCAGAAACACTGGCCAGGAAGCCAGGACCCCAGGGACTTTCATTTGGGTAGCTATCCTCAGGTATATTTAAAGTAGGTCATCAGATTTACTTTTAACAATAGGGCATTCTGGCACAATGGTGGGTAATGTGTGAAATGAATGAATGGATGACAAAAGGGGAAAGAGTAGATGTCTTTAATCCAAACACAGCAGTGGTATTTAGTAGTGTAGGCACATCCTTCACAAGGAAGAAGGAAATATGACATGCCTACCTATGATGGAAAATGCCCTGCACCTTACAAAGCCAGTGGATTAAGAGAATTCTCCAGCTTGACACATTGGAGCTGAAATAGCAAATCATTTGGGCTTCTTTCACCTTGATGGATGCGGCTATGTAGTACATTTTGGCTTTGAAAACAAATATACCCAGAAGAGTAGAAGGGAGGCAACTGGTAAAAGAGAGTAAACTCAGAAGCCAATGTCCTCCCAATTATCTTCAGAAGAGATAAAGATTTATTGAAGGATGTTTATTCAGGATGATCAATGATTTTCTGTCCAGCTCTGGGTACCCAGCAGAAAATTTTCATTTTATATGGTGAGTACACAACACCGATTTATCTCTCTTTTCAGAAGCTACGCTTGACTGGAGGTACAGAGAGCAAGCACACCTAACTTGGGCTCTTTCATCATATCTTCATGGAAAGGGATTTGATAAATTCACCTTAGGAGAATAACCAGTCATGAATTTGCTTCCTACAGAAAGTTCTGATGGTCAGTCATCTCAGATTTGGACTCAGATAGGACAGATTTGGTCAGAAAGGACCAATGGGAAGTAGAGAGGTACTGAGTGACAGCCATGCCACACAATTCCTCATCACACTCTGAGGTCCATGCAGTACAATCCGTTGAACAAAAGTTAACCTAAGGGCTCAGAGCCACTCCAGAAAGAGCCAGGCCATTTATGAGAGAGCTCTGTTCATTCTTCTAATACTCACTTCATTTCCAACAGCTCACAAAGAAGTCACCCAAGTTTGGGCAATAATCCTCCCTGTGGGCCAGAGAGGATGCAAAAAGACTTGTCAGAAACTGATGGTGGGCACCAGGTATGTTAGTTCATGCCTGTAGTACCAGCACTTGAGAGGTGGAGACAGGAGGATAATGAGTTCAGTGTCAGCCTGGACTACATAGTGAGACCCTGTCCCAAAACAAAACAAAAGGATGGATGGTGTAAAAAGGAAGAGTTTTCAGCATGATGACTGCTGATGGAAGTAGAGATTCCAGCTCTCCAGGGAGTCTTCCCCCTTCCCAGTCTCTGACTACTCCTATGACTTAACTATCTTTTCCTCAGATACTCCCTCCCTCACAAGCCTATAAAGGCTGCCCTGGGTAGCTTTAGCCATTCCCCCTTTATGTGATCTGCTTCTAACCCAATTTTCCATCTGAGTTAACAAGACCAAGTGAGGTGAAGCAATTTGACCTTGATTCCCACTGAGCCTGTAACTGAGTCTACATTTAGAAGAGAACTCACCTCTTTCCTCCCCAGGCTGATCATGACAGCCACTATGTCCCTGAGCCTTTCACCTGCACTTAGATATGGTCTAGATTAATATCCACTTAAGCACCAGATGGATGTTCGCCATTTGGTACCAGCTGGCAGGCCGCATGGAAGAGTCCTTCACCCTCCTCAGCCAGGCACCATCATTCCCTCCACCAATCAAGCAATCAATTAACTTTTGTAAATTAGTAAAAGAAAATTTTCCAAAGGTCAAGCTTGTCCCCCAATCATTCCTTTTAGGACTCCTTTCACTGAGGACCATAAGACAGCTATTTTAAAAAGGATTCAGGAAGAGGAAGTCATAAGAATCTTCAGACAAACTTTCTTATTGCCTGAGACAGGTTATTTTCTAGCTTCTTATTCTATTCTTTCAGTTAAAATTCATTTCTTTTCCAAAAGCAGCAAAACTATCTATAATCTGCTGCATTGAAATAGTTTTTCCATTACTAATGAAACCAATTTTTAGAACTAGCATTCAATTTGGCAGTTTTAATTACAGACATTTTTCCAAATCTGATCAGAGTACCCAAGATACATTGGACTGTGGCTTTGTGTTTTATTCCAAGAGGGAAAAAAAATCTACTCTCAGTTGCCCAGAGTGCTTGCTTAGCATTATGGCAATCAAGAACATTGGATTGGGGAAGGACATGGATAATTCAGACAGATGGGGACTCTACCTTGAAGGGCTTAGAGCATATAAAGACTGCAGACAAGCTGGGACTGGACACAGCTGGGTGGGGTCAATGAGCATTCTGTGGGAAGAAGGGAACAATTCAGAGTCTCATGGAGGCTGGAACCCACAGGTAGAGGTGGCTCTGGGGGGAACTTGTTTTATCTTTCTCTCCCAATCCAACCCTGGATGTGGTGACAATAGCAGGATAGGGAGCATTTGGTACTCAAGGAGCATGACAGCTTCTGCTTGCAGAGACCACTCTATCTCACAGAAATTCAAAATATCTCACATTGACTCAAAAAGTGAAATTCATTGCAGCAGGGTATGTGAGTAGTTTATACCCTGGGGAGTGTTCCAACCATGGAGTTGCCTATAGGAGCTAAGAGACACAAAGCACTGAGCCCAATGTCTTGCATAGATCAGAGCCTTAACAAGTATTTCTTAAATTAATAAAACAATGTATGAATGGATATAAATCTGTTATTTTTCCTTTTTTTTGCAATACTGGGGTTTAAATTCAGGGCTGGGCAGTTGCTAGGCAGGTGCTCTACCACTTGAGCTGCACCCCTTGTCCTTTTTCACTTTAGTTACTTTTCTGATAGGGTCTCACATTTTTTGACAAGGGCTGGCATCAGACTGTGTTCCTCCTACCTATGCATCACACATAGCTGTGATGACAGGCATGCACCACCTCACCTGGCTTATCTGTTGAGATGGGGATCTTGCTGACATTTTGCCCAGCCTAGCCTCAAACCACCACCCTTCAGAACTTAGCCTCCCAGGCAACTGGGATTAGTAGGTGTGACTCAATGTACCCTTTTCACATTCTGATTCCCATAGATTCTGTGATTTGGAAACTAGGTGAGAATCCTAAGTGAGTTTGCTAATCTGGCCAACCACTCCAGGTCTGAAAGGGGGTCTGAAAATATTAGTCTAAGCTAGGTTAGCATCCATTCACAGCAAGATTGTGGGGAAAGTAAGGAAACAGGGATAATAACCAGCAGCATTGGTCTAGAGGGCACTGTTTATTAGACAAAGCTTCAAATGCCTATTACCTCTTAATCTTTTCATCTTCACAACAACCAAATAATGCAGACACAATTATCAATTCAGATGCTGTTATCTGCTAGTGCAGATGAGAAAACTGAAGCCCAGGAAAACTAAGTAGCTTGCCTAAAGGTACCTTGGGCCAAGTAAAGGCATAACCCGGACATGAATCCATACAGCTTAGCTCAGAACCTAAGATCCTAACTTCTACGTTATACTGCCTATCTGGATAGGATTAGCTTCTGATAACCCATCATTTAGAGGATGTCAAACTGACCCCAGTGGTAGGAACCATGGCCCAAATACTATCACCAGATGGAGGCTGGTCTTGAGGAAGAATATGAACATGGAAATCCTTAGGCAACAGATGACTCACAGATGCAAGCAGCTATGGCTCTAACTGTTCTTCAGTTTGAAAAAAAAATTAAATAAATAAACTTCCAGAGACAGGACTTTCCCTAGGAAGAGCAGTGTGGCAGTGACTAGGCAGGATTTTAGGACCCTAGAAAAGTATAGAGAGCCAAAGAGCAAAGGAATGACACATATATTGTACCGTGGACATGTGGTAGAGATTAGTGAAAGTACAATCTACTGAGAAGAAGCAACCATCAGGGTTAGGGCAGCAAAACTAATCCAATCCCCTTCTGAAAATGGCTTGGCCTAATGAAACTTAACCAGCTTCACTCAAAGCCTGAATGTCTAAGTGAAAAGGTTCCAGGTCTCATGGTCTCTGGGGGAATGTGATAGCTGGGGTCAGAAGCCAACACAAGTATGCAAAGGTAGGCACAGAAGCAAGCCATCTGTCCCAGGGAGGGGAGAACAGGCGGCAGTCAAGTAGCCCTGGCAAGAGGCTGAGATGGAATGCAGTATCTAGAGTGACTGTTTAGGCAGAGAATGAGCAGAAAATTGGCAGGTGAGTGGCATGAAATGTCCAGAGTACTACAGGAGGGTAGCCAGATGGTATCTGTAGATTACCACAGGTGTAGGTAGAAAGTCAGCTGGCAACAGGTGACTCTGAGCTATATACCTATGAGATATAGGTAACTGACTGATGAGGTCAGAGATCAGCAGAGACACTGGCAAACAGAGGAATGGCTTCACCTCACAGGGTGACTTGGCATTCTGATTATCACTGTGAGACTGCACCAAGTACAGGTGTCCTCTGCTAGCCATATTCTGTACTGTGAAGCTTAAGTACTAAATCAGGTTGGGTGGGAAGTGATTCTTGTATCATGGACATGGTCTTATGAAGGTGAGGTTATTCTAAAACTGGAATGACTTGATGCCAGGCCAGTGAATACAGGGGTCCCAAATAAGTTCTACATGACCTTGCTCATAGGGTCTTAGCCAATAGGCAGGACAAGCAGGTTTTATCATTACTACTATGGACATTTAAGGTTCTAGTTTCCTAAACAACTATTTCTCATATCACAAGAAGCCCCCCAAATCCAGGGATGGGCCCAATCTGATGAAAAGTAACTTCAAACTCACACTTCTCTGCAAGGGATATATTCTGAGATCCCAAGTGGATGCCTAAAACCACAAGTAATACTAAATCCTATACATACTATGTTTTTTCCCTATACTGTACAAACATATCTATGATAAACTTTAATTTAAATATTAGTCACAATAGGAGATAATAATAGTGATAATAATGAAGTAGAGCAATTATAACAATATACTATAATAAAATTGCCAGCATCACTACTCTTGTGCTTTGGGGCCAATTAAGGATTATGCAAACTTGGTACCATGACAGTTGATCTGTTAACTGAGAAGGCTACCAAGAGGCAAGAAGCACCAGTAGGTAATAGACACATGGTTATGCAGGACAGAGGGGTGATTCACGTCCCTGTTAGAATGAAGCAGGAAGTGTTGAGATTTTATCACACTACTCAGAACGGCACATAGTTTGAAACATAAATTGTTATTTCTGGAACATTCCATTTAGAATTGTAGGCCAAGTTTGACCATGAAACTGCAGAATATAAAACCATGATAAGTGGGGACTACTGTATACACCAGATCTATGAGGCTCCTGTGCAGGTCCCACTCAATAATTCAAGGCAACAGGACTCAAGAATTCAAGATGCAGGAAGATGGCCAACTCAAGTCCTAAGGTCCTACAAGGGAATTTCTGGTCTAATTTTGCCATACTCAACAATAAAAGGAATCAAACCAGGAACCTTCTGTGTAACTCCTCCCTATATACATCCACTGCCATTGGGGATATGGCCTTCATATCACACACAGTTGGCACTTGTCTCTTCTTGGAATACTGATTCTCTTGCTATACCTGGTCTTAAGCCAATCTTTCCTTCCAGGTAGAGTAAAGTCAACTCTTGTTCTACCTGTTAAGCAAGTCTCTGTTATTACTGTGCTTAACTTACTCCTCAGCCTCTAGAGAAGACTTTAGAAAAATGCTGAACCCTACAAATATGTGGAGAATGATAGCACAGACAAAACAAGGGCTGCACATGATAGGTCAATGGCCCATTGCTGCCCTCTGATTGCACAGGTTAAGACTTGCCCTGCTCACACTTTTTGGCTTCACTGGGTACCAGGGCCTCCTGGCAGTCCTAAATTCTATCTAATCTCTTTGGGCTCCTCAAATGGGTCACACTCCTTCCTCTTAAAGGATCTTAGCTTATGCTTTCCTATCTGCCTAACAGCATCTGCCTTCTCATGATCTCTTAGTGCCTCCTCCTATGTATGCTTGAGATTTCAATTCTGTTACATAAACATCATAGGAGGCCATTGCTTTGAACTAAGCTCCTGCACTGGACGCCGACAGACCACACTAAAAATCAAAATGGAGTCCCTTATGCTAAAGTTCAATCTCACTGAATTAAGCTAATTTGTTATTCTGCCCTACCCAAGAAATCAGGAGAGACAGATAACATCCAAATTTCCCTAAAAGACTAGTTTCAATTAGCATGTTAATGAAGATTTTTTCTGCCTTAATCCTTATATAAAAAAGACAATTTGAAGTAACCTGATGGTAATCAATCAGTTATTTTTCTATTGTTTTGCCTTCCAGTCCCCACCTTACCAGGAAAGTAACTTTGAAATAAATAATTAATGCTTTTGTGTTTATTTGTTTCTGTCCTTCTTTGTCTATAAAACAAACCTCTTCTGCTTTATTTTATGGAATGAATTATTGCTCGATTCTACCATAGAAATAAAGACAATTAAGATCTTTAAACCAAATTGCTGAAAATTTTGTCCTTTGCCATTATAACTTTCACTTTCTTAGGGAAGCCACCCCTGTCTCCCATCCCTAACCCAATTAAGCCACTCACGACCACAGCCTGTAATTCTGACACTTGTAATGATCTCTTTCTTATGTGGGTTTTTGCTTAATATCCAACTCCTTCCCTGGACAGTAAGTTCAATGATTTCATCCACTCCATACTCAACACAGAACATGATACTTTTTAGCTGTCCAGTGAAAAGTCACCAATACATCAATAAATGAGTACTTTTTGCAGATACACTAATAGCCCTGAGCTGATCCTTTATCTCCATATATAGATGGTCCTCAAATAGAATGCCTTGACTTAGAATTTTTCAATGTTACAATGGAAAAAAAGTGACATTTATTCTTCAGAAATGATCTTTCAAATTTTGAATTTTGATCTTTTCCCAGGGTGTGATATGCAGTATGATGCTCCTTTGTGATGCCCAGCAAGAATAACACACCATAGCTCCTAGTCAGTCATGCAATTATAAGAGTGAACAACCACTACGGTACAGGATGCTGTGTTGCTCAGATTTACAGTAAGAATGAATCTTCTGTCCATGAAATTGTGAAGGAGGGAAAAGAAATTTGTGCTAGCTTTGCTGTCACACCTCAAATGCAAAAGTTGTTGCTACAATGTGTGATAAATGCTAATGTAAGATGGAAAAAGGCATTAAATTTGTGGGTAGAAAACATAAACAGAAAACATGCTCCAGTTGATAGCAACATGTTTGCACCAAAAAGCACTGAGCTTATACAAAGCATGAGATCCACTGAGAGATTCAAAAATTTCTGGAGAGGTGATGTTTGCCAATAAAGTTGTTATTTCTACATTTATTGTAGAGTTAAAGAAGGTGATTTAAGGAGACTGTGTTAGGGTTGAGAGGGTAGCTTATTGACAGAGCATGAATTTAGCATGTACAAGGGCACAGACGTGGGGAAAAACAAAAGGAGTCTTTTAGATTTCCATCACTATGACAAAAATACCTGAAATAAACAACTTGTAAGGGGGAGAAGATTTACTTTGGGTCATAGTTTCAGAGATTTAGTTCATGATCAGTTGGCTCCATTGTTTTGGGGCCTATGGTAAGGTAGAATATCATGATGCAGAACATGTGGTAGAACAAAGCTTCTCACCTGATGGCATCTGGGAAACAAAAAAGAGAGAGCAAAAGATTGAAAGAGAGCAACAGAGAGATAGGTAAAGGGCCCAGGGGCCAGTATCTTCTTCAAAGGCATATCCCCAATTTCCTTAATTAATTGATACTTAATTTCCTTCTACTAGGCTCCAACTTTCTAAAGGTTCCACCACCTAATTTATGAATTAAACTTTATTGCAGGTAATTTTGCATAAGAAAAACACATAGTATGAATATGGTTCAGTATTATCCATGTTTTTAGGCATCTCTTGTGGATCCTGGAATGTGTCCTGTAGGGATAAGTGGAGACTACTGGATGCAGAACGAGGATAATGAGCGTAACCTGCTGGGAGGTTTGGTGAAGATTACACTACAAAAAAACCTGTAAGTGGTCTCACATGGTGCCTGGCATATATGATGACACCCCATATTTTAGGGTTCTTTTGTTCTCTTCACAGTGTCCAAGAGTACTGATGTTCCTGTCCACTGCCTGGGGCTCTAACCTCCAGTTTTGCCTTGCAGAAGAGGGATGTATAGTGCAGAAAGTACTGACCTTGATGGCAAATCTAAGTGTTAAGTGGTTGTGGCAACACTTATGCCTCATTATCTTTTCTAACAGATAAAGTGGGGATTTTAGTAATACATACCTCATAAGGTTGTCACTCATAAGCATTGAAATGAGTTCAAAACAGCCATGACATGATATGTAGTAACTGATGGATATTTTTATTATGTTATATAGCACAGGTCCCCAATTGAACTCACATGGGAAAAAATATATGAAAACTGGCCCAGAATTCTCCACTTCCTAATGTTTTATCAGGATCCTGTATAGTTGAATCAGCTAGAAAAGCATCCCTCTGGCCAGGCAGAGAACCTATGCAGTCAGGGAAGGGTCATCATGGTGTTTGGTTGGAAGATTGCCTTTTCTCAGTCGGCTTTTTGGTCTTGTCAGTTCAGCAAAATGCAATTTGCTCAGACTTAAAAATGCTCACTTAATCATATTTCCACTTACTCTTTGTGAATATAGCTCTTTTTGAGCCATGGTAAGACTGGCAGCTTCATTTCTCAATTCTCAAAGAACATCCCAGAGAATAAAGAAAAATTCTATTCACTATAGTTGGTTGTGTATTACTCAGAAAAGAGTTTGGAGGAGACCAGCTTGAGATCTAGTTGGACTAGGAAAAAATTGCAAAGATGAGCCAAATAGAGGAACAAAGAAAGCCAGAAAAGAGAAAGAGAGGAAGAAAGAAAGGAAAGAAAAAAGGAAGGAAGGAAGGAAGGAAGGAAGGAAGGAAGGAAGGAAGGAAGGAAGGAAGGAAGGAAGGAAGGAAGGAAGGAAAGAAATCAAGCTTGCCATCAGGATGTATATGATTATATGATTTCTTAACTAGAGGCAAAACCACCTAAAAAGAAGCAGGGAGAATTAGAAAGGAGTCCATGCTAAAAATCAAGACACTCCCAAGAGGTTTCTCCAAATAGGACAATGCAGAGAGGAGTCTAGGACTCCATTTAAGGAGCCCCAAAGCAATAAGTCTTTATCCTCAGGCAAAGGATCTGCTGAATCAGCCTTCAAGTCAACTGTATTCTTATACATCCTGCCAGAAAAAAAGGAGAATTGCTTAAAGAAGTTCTGAGAAAAATGTAGGACAGAGCAGGGAGAGGCCATGTAGGTCACTGGAAATGCTTGGAAAAACTCTGACCAATAGCTCAGCTCTCCATGTGGATTGAACTTCAGGTGAGCTCTACAGGTCTGGAATTACAATTAGGACCACTAACAATCTCCTTTTAGCAGCGCAGATTTAAGCTCTGCCTATCCCTGTGGAAATAGTTCTTTTTTTTTTTTAATTTTATTATTCATATGTGCATACAAGGCTTGGGTCATTTCTCCCTCCTGCCCCCACCCCCTCCCTTACCACCCACTCCGCCCCCTCCCTCTCCCCCTTACCCCCTCAATACCCAGCAGAAACTATTTTGCCCTTATTTCTAATTTTGTTGTAGAGAGAGTATAAGCAATAATAGGAAGGAACAAGGGTTTTTGCTGGTTGAGATAAGGATAGCTATACAGGGCATTGACTCACACTGATTTCCTGTGTGTGTGTGTTACCTTCTAGGTTAATTCTTTTTGATCTAACCTTTTCTCTAGTTCCTGGTCCCCTTTAGAAATAGTTCTTGTTGAGACTCAGTGTTATGCAGAGAACTAACTTTCCTGCAAGCTGCTGATACAAGTTACTCTAGCTCAGTTACAAAGGCTTCCCAAAACTACAATGGCTCTTCAGTAATACTTAGGGTCAAAGAGGATTATTTGAAAGCAACAGAATCATACCCTATGGAAAGAATAATATGCAGTTAATATGTAGTTATTTTTAGTACACATATACACTCATCAAGCATAATTAATATGCTTTAGGATTCTATGTTATCTCTAATAATTCCCTCAACACCAAATTAAAGAGCTGCTTGATTCTTTTAGCCAAAGAAAACAACTCTTTCCTGTTCCCATTTCTTCTTCCCTTAGATATCCCTCATTTACTCACTTTTCTATTTCACTATTGCAGATTGGAAAGGTAATGTAGCCTTTGAAACCACAGAGACAGAGTTCAGATCCTGTATGTATCACCTAGTAAGTGTTCAGCCTCAGATAAGTTCTTATAGTCTGTGATTCCTTTCCCCCAAGTAGAGAGCCTGAATGATAATAATCATCCCCATAGGATTGGTGTAAGGATCAAAGGTCACCATGGAGATAAAACACCTTAAGTCATGACTGGCAAAGGCAACTCTTCCTCTTTCCTTTCATTTTCTATTGTACCTTGGTCTCATCTCATGTTTACCTCACAGTCTTATATTAACTATAAAGAACTTTTCAACTTTCCTTTTCTCAAAATTTGGACTTTAAATTTTTTTGAGAATCTTCATCATCCATGTGCAAAGCCTTAGCTACTGCTGCTCCTGATTAGTTGCCTTCAGACCTGTGCTCTGCGTGGACATCGGGAGGTCTCTTGTCCCCTAATTCTAAAACGATCACTAGAAGTGTATTTGACTTCTCTTTTTCTCTCTGCTTCATGTTGGGAGGAGGAATTTTTGGATTGCTATACCTTTTCATGGCAAGAGGACCACTTCCAAACTAAATATTCATTAAAAAGTTTCCTCAAGCTGATAAAGTTATTGAGATTGTTACCATTCCAAATATGGCTTAGGTAATTTAACCATTTCTTCTCTTGCCACAGTGATATATGAAAAGCAAGAAGAAACTTCCACCAAAATTTCTTTTGGATCCAAACCCTCTTGTTCTTGGAGCTGAGAAGAGAGTCCATATGTTTGGACAAGAGTGGCAGGGGCTTTGGAAATCAGCTATTGCAGTTGGCAGGGCAGCGGATCCCTGTGCTGGGCAGGGCACAGTGTTCACATGATTGAGAGTAATTATGTTGACAAAAAGGGGAAGTGTAAGGGCACCTTGTAATTACCAACAGATGTAGTTGGATAATGACAACTAGTCTCTCAGGAGCCTGACAGACCAATACTGCTGCAGAAAGTGGGGAACTACCCCAATACGGCAAGTCAAAGTGAGTGAGCTATTTTCAGAGAAAACAACACACAAGTAAATCAGATGAGGAGGGTAGTATAATAAGAAAAACTTCAGTTTTAGAGCCACATAGTCTGGTTTAAACCTAGATATGTCACCTAATAACTGTATAACATCCATTAGCTACTATGATTGAATTTCTTACCTACCCCACAGAGTGAGTATTAGAACTCAGAAAGTATGTAAACTGTCCAGTATGTAACAGACGCATAGTATACGCTACTCATCTAAATTATGGTCATTGTCTACAAAGTCTTCTAACTAGTCTCTCTGCTTTCATTTTGATCTCAGAATTATCCATTCTCCACAAGAATTCTCTTAAGGCATAAGTCATAATGTACAACTGTTGAAAACTTCCTAACAGCTCATCATTACACTTTGACTAAAATCCAGAGTCCTTATCTAAGAGATCTAGGCTTAGATCTTATACTCTCAGATATCCTCCTATTTTCCCCTTTTCAAATACCCTGCATCCAGGATTTTCTTTTGGCCTTTTTGGCATGTCAAGTTCATTCCACCAGATGTTTTCTTGCCTGGTTACTTCTTATTACTCATTTTCCAGTTTATGTACTATACTCAGATAAGTCCTTCCTTGACTGATGTCTTGGATTCAGTTTTCTAGAAGTGGAGATTTAAAAAAACTTACAAAGGGGTGAAAGAAGCAAAAAGGGAAAAGGAAACAGGGACAGGGTCTTAAACATAGTCTTAGGTAACACCAAGATTACCTGTAGATTGACCTGTGGATTGTGGTGGTGGTGGTGGATCTTAAGCACAACACCCCCCACACCACATAGAAGTCTGACTTGAAGTAAGGTTTTTGTCTATTGTGTCAATCAGTCATATTCTATCAACCAAAGACAATTATGAAAAGGTTGAGGGTTTAAGCTGCTGGCCACAGGCTTATGTTCCAGCAGCTGGAAGATAAGTATGCCAATTGGCAAATAGGACCTAGTGGGTATCAGCTCACCTGTACAACCACCTAGCCCAGTGTTGCCATCTACATACTCTATCATCTATACCCTAAAACTCTTTGTTTTATCATTATTCTTGCATGAGACCTCTCTTGCTTATTTGTTGAGTTTCTCTCTCCCTGACTAGAGAAAGTATAAGAACTAAAGAGCAATCCATTTGTTTCATGCATACATCTCTAGATTCTAGAACAAATGCTAATTTCACAACAGAATGTGGGTTGCCACTTACCTTCTCTGTCTGAAAGGAAAACAATTTACATTCAGATGAAGAAGGGATCAAAAACAAAAGGTGATGACTGGATTGTCCTTGTCCTGGTCACTTGGTCCCCTGTGTTGCTTTTTCTTGCACCATTTTTATTTTCCATCAGCTGCCTTTTTAAAGCATTTTAAAGATTCTTGCTTGTAAACTGTGTTTCCTAAAACAATGATATCTGCCACCAGGGAGGCAATCAGCTTTCAGCACTTATCCTGAAATATTTACAGAACAGAATTGAAAAAAGAGATGGGAAAAACTATCCCTAGCAGCTTATCTCCACAGCTTATTTAATATGACTTTCCCCCAAAGATATTCTCCAATCAGTTAATTGCTAGAGGGACCAAATTTTAAGAAAAAAAGTATTTTCTACAAATGAAGTTATTTCCCCTGTCACACACCCCCAGATCTTTCATGTGTATCAAAGCACAATCTGTTATGTGTGTTACTGCTGTTGTCTCCTTCTCCTTCCTCGTCTTTGGGGAAAGGAGTTTATAACCAAATAGCAACATGTTAGAGGATTAGTGAGATAATGAGATGTGTACTTCTGCTTCACACTGTGTCTGCACAAATCATAACCCACACCTCCTGTTGAAAAATGAGGGATGCCAACAGCTATTGTAACAGCCTTTTTGAAAGTTCCAGCTTCCCATGGACCTTCTGGCCATCAAAAATCCCAAGGATTGTCTGATAAATTCAGAGCCATTTAAATAAGGAGCCAGAGGCAGGAGAAATATAAGGCAATATTGTTGCAATAGGAATACATGGGAGTTATGAGGCCTGGGGCAATATAATATAAAATAATAGCATACTATCTGAAGCATTTATAAAGCACGAAGCATTGTACTCAACAATTGCAAACATTATCTCTTTAGTTCTTTCAAAATTGCTGTGAGATACATGATACTATCGTTTAAAGATAAGGTAACTGATACACACAGAGGATATATACCCATTAAACACAACTAGTTTAGTTGATATTGATTGGGATTTCTTTCCCTATCTACCATCATTTATAGTTACTCTGGTCATAATATCCTGATTTGTTTTTGGGAATCCAAAAACAAATGTCTTTTAATGTCTATATTTTGAATGGGACCAACTCCATCCTATGGTCTATGCTTAGGTAAACAGATTGTTACATTGTCCTGGACATTGTATGAGGTCAGAGATGAGCATATGTGCCAAGTTAAGCCAGTGAGACTCAGTTTCTGGATTTTTCTGGAAATGTTGAGAAAGAAATGATCTCTTTCTTTTGAGATGGCTAAGTAAGATAAGTGTAGTTGATTGTCATCTACCTCAAGGGGAAAGTTTAGTGACAAAAACATAACATTAAGGAAAATAGAGATATGAGATAAAGACAGAGTCAAGAATCATAATATTCCATCATTGCATTGCTGAATGAGTTAAAAGCATGGGAATTTTGGGGGAGTCAATGAGTTTCTTTTGTTCCTTAAGATTGTTTAAAGTGGATTTCTCTCTAGCAACTGGGTAAGTCTGAATATAAAATTAAATAAGTAATGGTTGACCTTGGGTATTAACTGATGATTGACTAACCCTCCCCCCAACACTGTGTGCACAGTAGGAAAGCAGACTCACTCCATGTATCATGTGATAAGAAGAAACTAAAATTTGAGTCTACTTTTCCTTCTGAACTTTTGGCTACTTTTAACACAGCTTTTATTCAATTGTTCAAAGAACTAGCCTAGTCAAGAAAAGAGGAATAGGGATATAGATTGAAACAGTAAAGGAATTTGGGCTTGAAATTAGATGGTATTTGGTTCAAATCTCAGCTCTGTCACTATATATCAGTAAAATGTGATAATAAAGCACATTCCATAGGGCTATTCTGAGTACTAAGTCACAGCATGTCAAGTGCTCAACCAGTGTAGTTACTCTATTAATATTAGATCTCAACCACCACAAGCAAGCTGCAACTTCTAAATATGACTATTGAAGCTCACAAGTACTGGCATAGGGAAGTAATTAGTTTTCTCCCCAGATCCATTCACAAATAGTAGTTCCTGATTGTAGAACAAGTAAATGAAGCAAATTTTCTAAAGCTTCCCAAACTGGATGTGTGTGTACTTTATAGAGTATTAGAAGAAGGGCAAATATCTAAACAAAACCAACCCACCCAATAGAAAATTTCACATCTGTCAAACAACCAATTTGTCTTTGACACCTTGTCAAATAACTGCTTTGACTGATTTTTCTTTTCCCTCTAAATAAAGGTTGCCTGGATTGATCAAGCCAATGAGGTTTCTCGATAATTTGTGATAATAATAGGGTCATCCTTCATCTCTATGATAGACAACTGTCAGCAAGTAGAACATGGCTCTTGAGTGGGGAACAGGTGTGTACAAGGTCATCTGCACTCTGTAGTGTCCCTTAAAATCAGTGACACATGGTAATGGAAACTCTAGAGTTAAGACATAAATAAGATCTACCATTTGATCCAGCAATATCACTCTTGGGGATATACCCCAAAAGACTGTGACACAGGTTACTCCAGAGTCACCTGCACACCCATGTTTATTGCGGCACTATTCACAATAGCCAAGTTATGGAAACAGCCAAGATGCCCCAGCACTGACGAATGGATTAAGAAAATGTGGTATCTATACACAATGGAATTTTATGCAGCCATGAAGAAGAACGAAATGTTATCATTCACTGGTAAATGTATGGAATTGGAGAACATCATTCTGAGTGAGGTTACCTGGCCCAAAAGACCAAAAATCGTATGTTCTCTCTTATATGCAGACATTAGATCAAGGGCAAATACAACAATGGGATTGGACTATGAGCACATGATAAAAGTGAGAGCACACAAGGGAAGGGTGAGGATAGGTAAGACACCTAAAAAATTAGCTAGCATTTGTTGCCCTTAATGCAGAGAAACTAAAGCAGATACCTTAAAAGCAACTGAGGCCAATAGGAAAAGGGGTCCAGGTACTAGAGAAAAGGTTAGATCAAAAAGAATTAACCTAGAAGGCAACACACACACACAGGAAATCAATGTGAGTCAACTCCCTGTATAGCTATCCTTATCTCAACCAGGAACACTTGTTCCTTCCTATTATTGCCTATACTCTCTCTTCAACAAAATTAGAGATAAGGGCAAAATAGTTTCTGCTGGGTATTGAGGGGGTAGGGGGGAGAGGGAGGGGGTGGAGTGGGTGGTAAGGGAGGGGGCGGGAGCAGGGGGGAGAAATGACCCAAGCCTTGTATGCACATATGAATAATAAAACAATAAAAAAAAAGGACAGGTAGCTTCAACTAGAGATGTAGCTGAGGGATGGGCAAGAATGGGATCGTTTGAAAGGTATTTAGGAAGTACCTAGGACTTTACAATGGAGGAGAGTAGGCAGGCAAGAGGGTGACAGCCATTCATTCATATGCCTGCACAAGAGGAAGTCTGAACTGAGTTGTCCTGAGTTCAAATTTGAGTTCCAGTTTTACCAGTGTTTTTAAACACTTGAGCAAATTAACAACTTTCCCTTGCATACCTCAGTTTCCTCTCAGATATAAAAGGACCAGTGTTAGCCTGGCATGGTAGCACACACCTGTAAGATCAACAACCAGGAGGCTGGGGCAGGGGGATCACAAGTTCAAGGTCAGATTGGGCTATGCGATAAGATCCTGTCTCAAAAAAACAAAATAAAAACAAAACTAAGAACAACAAAATTCAGCAATAGGAAAGGACCAGTGTTAAAAGTTATACTGAGGATCAAATAGATTGGTGCTCATGAAGTACTTAGAGAGATGCCATCTGATACCTATATGGTTAAATTATTTGCCTTTCTTAATTGAGAGCTTCAGAACTGAAGAGATGACACTTTTTCCTCGTCCCTGAAAGCAGTGGTTTACTAAGTTCAGGCCAGTACACATTTTATTTTGCCTCAGCATTCCATAAAGTCCTATACTGTGCCAGGAGTTGGAAGCCCAAGATGAACTCAGACACAATTCCTGCACTCTGGAGACTCACAGTCTCAGGAACTGAAGACTTAAAGCAAATGATAAATGTGCACAAGACAGAAGCAAAGCAGAGAGATGAGGCCTGGGTCAGGCACCTGTGGCGCTGTGGGATGCAGAATCTCAAAGGAGTTGGTGCGCAAGAAAAACTTTGAAGGAAGAGCAGGACTGCTACAGTGCAAGGCATGGAGGTGTGGCTAGCATGCTGTATTGAATGTTGCTGTAGCGTGTGGCTTACTGTGGCAGGAGAAGAGGTCAGAGCCCCAGAAGAAGCCAGAGGGTGACAGCCCTGTGAGTCTTGGGAGGACCTTGTTGTGAAATCCAGGTTCCTTTTCCTGAAGGGTGAGGGATACACTAGAATGACCATCAAGCTTGGCTCCTGCTCCCAGCTCTGTGTACCTGCCGGATGTTCCAGGTTGGCTTCCATTGTTGCACTCTCAGCACTCCAAGACCTTGTCTGTTCCCAGCAGTGCACTCCTCCCCTTCCTCCATCTCTACCTCCTTCCATGACTAAGGCCTTCCATTTGGATCCCATCCATATCTGTGCCTCACCCCTTCACCTCCAACACCCAATGCTTCCTGTTTATCCCTGTGTAGCTCCTAGTTTTTCTCAGTAAAGTACTTGGTTTAGTCCTGTTAAAAAAAAAGACATAAATAATGACTGGAAAAGTGGGTGTATATTTGTTCTCTGAAGAAAGTCATCATGCCCTTATCATCTTTTGTCTATGTGAGTCCTATAGGGCCAGTCACAAAGAAGTGAGGCACAAAATGAAGAAAAAAAGACGGAAAGATGATGAGGCCTCAGTTATGTCTGCAATTATTGGAGACTATTTTTTTTGTCTGCACTTATTGAGTGCCTACTGTGTGCCAGGAAGTGCTCTAGGTTCCAGAATATAAATAAGAACCTCCATTCTTATAGAGCTTGAAATCATTTGGGAGGAGACACAGAAGCATAAGTAAAATGTATAGCATGTTGAAAAGTGCTAAGAAGAACCATTTTTACTGTGAAGAAAATAATAAAGCAAGAAAGGTGAATAAGAATGACAGATGCCAGAGAGCAGAGGTAAGTATTGTAATTTAGAACAGGGTACTTACTGAAGACCTCAATAGAAGTATGGTGTTTGAGGGAAAAAAATAGGGGAGATGCAAAGGAAAAAAGAAAATCAGTATGAATTTCTGGAATGAGAGCATTTCTCTGAAGTAGAGGTATGCCTGGCCTCTTTGTGACAGCAAAGGATAATAAAGCAGTAGGGTAAGAGGTAGATGAGGTCAGAGAATGGGTAGGTCAGGACATAGTTGACCAGAAACTAGAATACCAAAATCCTTTCTCCTCAAAGAAAGGGAAAGCTATCAGAAGGGTTTGAGCAACTTTCTTTTACTGATGAGTCCTTCTGGTGCAAATGCTTAGAGATTAAACTCTAGAGGCACAAGGGAGGGTGAAGCAAGACAGAGAAGACCCACTAGGTAGGTGGTTATTGTAATGTAGGTGATCCATGAGAGTGGCTTACACAAGGATGCAGCAGTGGGGAGGTTGAAAAAGGTACACTGCTATAGACTGTGCTAGGATTCACTTGTGAGCTGGGCTAAAACATGTACAATGGTCATCTAAAGATGTGAGGAACCTAAGGCAGCTCAGCAAAGTGCCACACTGAAGTCACAGGTAGCAGTACAAGTTTAAGACTAGGAAGAGAATTCCTCCAATCCTAAAAGCAAGGCACAAAGGGGATAAGGGAGGGTATAGAGGCAGTGGCAGGGCTCAGAAGCCAGGCAGCAGTGTAGACTGATGGGCCTAGGGAGGGTGATAGAGTACCTGAATCAGCTGTGCTATAGGTGACAAATACAACACCTCAAAGAGCTCCAGTGGGTGAGAGAAGGTATCACATAGAAAAAATAATATCTCCAGTAAGCTAAGTGGGAATGGGTTGACATAGAACTGCTTCCTTGTGTGAATGGGCTGCATTTTGAGCATGGAGGGAGGAGGTGTTGGGCAGTTCAGGTTGAGATAGTGTTATGTGGACAATGGATGTAAAAAACAACCTCATCAAGGCTTTACTTTGTGTGAAATCAGAGCGAACATTAAAATGTAGCTTCTTTTCTTCCTAGGAACAACAGTGATTGAAGATGATCCTCCCAAATTTCATTGTAGAAAATGAAGAACTCATGGTGAGTGTGATTTTCTGCCTCACTGACCTCACCCTTCACTAGCACTGAGGAGTGAGATAGCTCATCCTTCATGTTGCTTCCTCTGTGCTGGAGAGCAACATTCACCTCAAGATGAGGTGCATCTCTCACCTGGACAGAATCCTGGATCTGACTACAGTCAGTGCTAGTTTTGTTAATCTTCCAATTCCTTTAGGTCAGAACACACTCCTTTGCAGATGTCTGAATCCAAACATGACAAGGACATGAAGAGGGAGAAGAGAGAGCCTACTGGCATTAACCCTTTCCACTCAATCAAGTAAGACAGTACCAGGTACTGTCTATGGGATGTAATTCTCAAACACTCACAGAGTCAGGGTTTTAAAGATGAGTAAATGAAAAGAACAAACTGAAAACAAGTAAGTGACTTGCCAGAGGTCACGTAGTCCTAAATTTCTGACTCCAACATCACAATCACCAAGTTCCTTCCTACAGCCTTTAACCTATCCCACTCTGCTGTTTCGAATAATTAGCTGTACTTGACTATGCATTGTTGTGATTGCTCTTTGCTTTCCAAAATAATAAAAATGGGGATATTTTCTTTAGTCAAAGCAAAACCACAAGTTTATCTCCACGATGGCAGAGGCAGAGGGAAGATGCCAGCAGTGGACTAGGTAGAGACAGAAAACCATCCCGTAAGCAATCACCAGACAAAGCGTGTTGCCAGTGGCTCTCTATGGCCATAGCCCAGGAATGTGTTCTGCTTTGGTTTCTTTTGATGTGGCCTTCCTCGTGTCAATGAGCACATGGCTAGGGACAAGGAGTAAAGCACAAGGCTTACCTTTCCTGGACATCCTTTAGAACAAGTTCGGTCTTTTACATACAGTATTTCATTTCATCCTTACATGCTACATAATTAAGATGTTATCTCCATGAGAAAAATAGAGCTCAGAGGGTTTATCTGCCTATGAGACAGGTCTCTGGGAGGCAGGTCTAAAGTCTGTGTTCACTGTACTGTGAGCCTTGGAGAGCCTGGCTCTTTCTGGCAAGGTCTAGGGATAAAAAGAATTTAACCCAGAGAATCAGACATGGCAGAATTACTGAGGTCAGAAAATATCAAAATGACCTCCTGGGCTTTAAGCTCTTGTGGGTGTGTGATCAGTGGGCCATACCCTGCTGACTCTCAGTATACAGGGTGACAATGTGCCTGGGGCTTAGAGTCAGACAGGCTGGTGCTCAAACCTGACTTTGCCACTCACTGACCCTGTAACATCAGGCATGAAGTTTTCCATTCCCTTCATACCCTCCTGAACTCCGTATAAGAGCTTGCTTTCTCACAGGTTTCTTAGGAACAGAAAATGAGACACCATTTTAAAACATATAGTACCACACTTGTGTGCCGGACAAGTTCTAAAGTGGGACTTGATTGTGAATATGCAGTATTTGTAAACATGATCATTTTGCTGTCATAGTAGTTTGTGCCGCAAGGTTACATGTATCTGGAATTATTTGGAATCACCATTTAGAAAAGAGCTGAGAAGGGAAGAAAATGAACAGGAGGCAAAGGACAGGGAAGACGATGGGACTGTATTCACACAAGCGGCAATCAAGATCACCTTCCAAGGAGATCACAGGATCCCAAGGGACAGGTAATGAGCCCCCAGACCACTCAGAACATACTAATGAGTAAAAGAAGAAGACGAGCCTTATCTGTGCTATGGGCTGTGACTTGAACATTTGTTTCCTCCAAAACATTTGTCGGAATTAATTGCCATCGTGACTGAGAGGTGGGGTTTAAGAGTTCTCCACCCTCATGACTCTGAACTGTATCATTATTGCAGAGTAGGGTTAGTGTTATAGATGATGAGTTCACCCAATCTCTTTCTCTCTCTCTCTCTTTCTCTTGCTCATTTTCTTGCTCTCTTACTCACTTTTTCTGTCTCTTTGTTTTTCCACCATACAAGGTCTTCCTCTATTTTATGACACAGCAAAAAGCTCTCCCTCGATCTTAGACTTTTCAGTCTCCAGAACTATAAGTCAATGAATTTCTGTTCAGTATAAATAACTCAGTCTGTGGTATTCACAAAATAGATCAAGACAATCTGTGAGGTCATTTTCTTGTGAGAAGTATTACAAACTATGTATTTGGCAGAGCTCAGGCACGGTTAGGAGGTGACTTGGCTGGGGGACTCCATCTTTTACTTCTGCTTTATCAAGATTCCACACCATCTCCTGTCTGAGCAGCCCACCCTCCACTTTCTGTATGTGTGGTAAGGACAGGCTGCCTTAGTATATTCAACATACAGATGAACTGCACATTTTCTGCTCACCCTCTCTTTCCCTAACACTTCCATCTTTTCTGGTCAATTCTTTCTTGCTCCAATGACTTTAAAAATTATTAGTTTTCTTGTGCTTTCTACTGAAAAAGAAAAGGAGAAGAAGGAGTCTAATCCTAGACTCTGGCTATGGTTTCTAATTAATTCTTTAAACCCACTTGGGGTCCTTAGGTCTTTTATATTGGTGACCCTAGGACTCTTTCCAATCTATGATGTCACTTTTTAGTGGAGTTATAATACTTACTGATAAGTTTGGGGTGAAAGGAAACTTGGGTCTTTCTATTGTTATTAGTTATCAAAACATGATTCTCATAAGCAAAGTCTCAACTTTAAGAACCTGGAAGTAGAAGGACTGTGTTTGGGATTGTTTGTACTCTACAATGGAGGCCCATTAGAAATGTCACCAATTTAGAAAGTCAGAAGTCTTACAGAAGCCAAGATCATTTCTAAATGTAAAATTATATATATATATATATTTGAAACTGCCTCTGTCATTATGCTGAAGGCAGCTCACTTGTACATTTGTCAAATCTGTGATTGCCAAAACAATGAGAGAAACAGGTAGAGAAGAGAAGAAGAAAACATTTGTTTCAAAGGGGAAAATAAATGTCTTTTTTAACATAATTTCCAGTGTCCCATCTACCGGACAACACACAACACACTAGAAATCTGAATTATCGAATGGCAACCCTTTGGATACATCAGACTTTGAAAATTATCCAGGAAGATGTGGGTTTTAAAGATGCAAAAGTCATACATTACAAGTGGCTGTGGTCCACAGAAGAAGTCATCCTGAGAAGACACCCAGTTAGCCCTAGAAGACCATCACTCATTTATTTAAATTACTTTGTTCTCTGTCACTTTAATCCATTGCCCCTCAAAATTTTCCTCACATTGCATGAATTACATTTTCAGCTTACCCCAACTATCATGTTCCTAATACTTCCAGGTTTGCTCTACCCACTCTCCAGTCTCAACTCCTAGCCCAACCCTCTATCCATTTAGCAAATTGGGCGTAACACCTCTGATAATCCTTTTTTGATTCCCACAAGATGCCTTATGGCCTTTCCTGCTGTTTATGCCCAAATCCATTGTGCCCTGATCATTGCCTGTCAATGCTAACAGGTGAAAGAAAGAGTAATCCAAATACAGGAAATCATACTGTCTTTATATAGTCAAAGTACTCACCATTTAAGCTCATGAAATCATGATGATTTCTGTTTGTACATTTGGAGACACCAAGGGAGAGTACTGATTTAGTCTCAAAGTCTCAAAAAGTCATGTGTCTCAGGGAATTGAAGTAGTACAGTTTAGATATGAAATGTTCCCCCAATAGCTCAGGTGTTAAAGGCTTGGTCCCCACCCTGTGATACCATTGGAAGATGGTGAAAACTTCAAGAGGTAGGACCTAGTGGGAAGTTTTGGGTCATTGTAGGTGTTCCCTCAAAGGGGATTATGAGACCTGTTCTCTTCACTTTCTTCTTTCTACATCTCCACCATAAGGTGAATTACTTCACTCCACCATTTCTCTACCACATCACCAGGGGGCCCCAAAGCAACAAGGCCAAATAATAATGGATTGAACCTCTAAAAGCAAGAACTAAACAAACATTCATTCTTTTAGAGTTGACTTGCCCAGTATTTTGTTACAGTAACAGCAAGCTGACTGTTAGTCATACTTAATTTATTATGTTATGACAAGTTAAGAACTTACTGTATTGAGCAGTACTTACCAGTGGGTCAACTATACTGAATGAGCTCAAAAAGAATTTTAAGATAAACTTATTTAATTCATCATACACTTACCTGCCCCACATTAGAAATCAGGCACTGTATCAGAAGCTATAAACTGAATGCGGAAGTAGACAAATCAATATATTCCATTTAGGAAAAATACTATTATCAGGGAGGTTTTTTTTTTTCTGATAGTGAGACAAAATTGAATTTTGGTAGTCTCCATCATTATTTTTACTTCACAAGGCTTTATCATACATGTTTTTGAGCACTGTTCTTTTTTACCCAAGTCATTCCTTTTCTAAAACACCCATGGTCTTTTATTTTCTTTCTGCTCTAAAATGATGACATAAGCATCCTGGCCACTCTTTCCTGGATAGCCCATGCCTACCCCATGTGTCAGTGCTGCTCTGAGAGCAGTGGCCCATCCTTGAACACTGTGTGTGTGGCAGTGATTTGAAGCATGCTGCCTTAGCCACCACCTTCTTGTGTGCTGCCAGCTCCTTCCCTAATCCATCTCCTGATGGTTTGGGCAGGTTTTTTCAGAAAAGTTTTGGTTTTGATATAGCATGTTAGATACCTACATGTTAGATACCCTTTCATATTCTTATCATGCAGAAACTTGGTAAGAATACCATCATCATCTTTGTAAGTCTATAATAAACATGTGAATACAACTACAACATGAAGTCTCTTTCTCCAAACAGTGTTTTCTATCCTAGAGTCATGGCCAGGAGTTAAGGCATTAACACAAAGTTACTAATATTTTATTTTGTCAGTAAGGAATTTTTGTTAAAAGAGAAAGGAAGAAAGAAAGAAAGAAAGAAAGAAAACTGATTCTACCACCTAACATCTTCATCAGAGTAAGGATACTTTAAAAAAATAGGAAGAGCATAATTTCAAAATAAAGAATATATAGTTTTTACATGCTATATTATATATTTAGTTGCATTAAAAGAGCACAAAACTTTCCTAATTTTCATAATTTTACCAGGAATTGGCATTGGTGCTCAGCCTTCTATTTGGCACTCCCATGTACCCACCCCATCAAGGAGGACTAGCCCTAGTTTCCTGGATGTAATCCCAGCATGGAACATTCTTTCTTTTCAGCACACCCCCACTTCAGCCACATCAATGTTCTATACAGCTTAGGGACACAGCACACATTTACCAATATCTCTGAATAAATGAATATAAAAGTAGGTATGATTTATAGGAAATAAGCTTCACTCAGTTAAAAATTTTCTCCAAAAATTCTTTGGCTCATGGTAGCAAGAGAAGTTTCATTTGTCAGAGAGGACATGCCCAATAGAACAGTTTACAACCTTGATGACCACAAGTGACTTTGTCTTATGTGACACGATCTCCTAAATCCTGAAGATCACCTGCCTTTCAGAAGGACTTAAATCGCAGCAGTCTCACATTAGAATCTCAAGGCTCCACTAGCACAACAAGATTGTACAATTCCACCCTACCTCTCACACTCAAAACTATCAAATGCGAAGAATCAGGAATCAGCCCAGGACTATCCCTACTACAGTACCAAGATTGGTTTGATGAATGAATGAATGATAACTCTCTCTTCCTCAGCTGCCAAAATAACTGCTAAACCTAATCCAATTATCCCTATTTTTGACGCTTCCATGAAATTATCTGATAAATCTTCCTAAAGTTGAACTTTACCATAGTCTTTCCCAGCTCAAAAATCTCTAATGACTTTCCATAAGGTCCAGGAAAAGTTTCAAGTTTATAGATAAGCATTAAAGGACTCCTGATAATCTTAATCTAATGTATCTTTTCTATTGCAATTCCTTATAACTGTTTATCTTCAATCCCCCTATGGACTTTCAATATCTACTTTGGCTATTAGTAAATGTTTGTGTCATGTCCCCTGGAAGAAATTTTGCTGGGCATCTCTACAACACCAGCACAAAGTCTTTCAAATGCTTCCTATAGGTCCCTATATGTTCAATCTCAATGTATCTCAAAATATAACTGTCAGATACAAGAATAAAGAAGGCGAACACAGACAAATGAAAATAGCCCATTTCTCATACTGTAATCTGCCTCTGTACCTACCCCAGTGTTATGTAAATCATAGGTAGTCAATATAAAGACTATGGATTTAAAAAAAAGGATAAGAGGCCAGGAAGGTATGAAGAAAGGGGTGAATGTAAGAATGGTGAAGGGGGAAATTATCACAAAAGAATCCATGATTTAAATTATATTCAAGCCCTATCAGCTAATTGCTATCTCTTTGACCACGTGGAAAAGGTGTGGGTGGATAATGCCGAGGGACTGAGAGTGATTCAGATGCAATGAATCAACTTTGGCAACAAAGACCAAGTAAAGGAGAAATACAGACACATGTCACAAGCAGTGGGAAACCCTGTCCAAAGCAAAGTAGAGAAAATTTAAGTGTCAGATGTAAAGACAGTGGATCAAAGACTTGTGAAAGATGAATACACAAGAACCCAATAGCTTTCAACTACTTCTTATGTAAAAGGAGACCTATTCAAATGTACCTGGGTCTGTTTTAATTTGGTGCAGTTAAACAGCAGACATGGAAATGATAGTCATGAAGGAAGAATTTCATACTTACAGACTCCCAGAAACAGGAGGCATACCATGTTATACAAGACCACACAGGGAAGTACCAGGGACAGTTAGAGAAAGCTAAAAGAGAAAGAATAACCCAAAGTCTTTATTGGGGTTTTCACAGGAAAGAGTAGATAAAACAGGGTAGTATAGTGACTGAGTTTAGGATTGGTTAGTTTGAATAATTTGGGGAAGGCTCTGGGCCATAGGAGTGGTCCTTGGTTGTATGCGATTTGGCCCAGGGGTGATTTGAAGTAGGGAGAATATTGGCTAGGTATGTGAGAGCAAGATATAGAAGATAGCTAGGTGGTTTATACATCCAACTCACGAACCCAGGGAAGTAGTTTGGTACCTATAGAAATTAGCTGGCCTTGGGAGAGGCAGTATCTCCAAGATCAAGGCCCCAAATGCAGAACATCAAGAATATAGTCAATAATAAAATAAAGTCAATATAAGAGAGATGATTCTGGGGGTAGAATCGAGGGGGCCAGACAACAGCAGGGAACCATCACCAGGTGGCAAAACTAAGTTCAAATCACTATACTTCCCCTGCCCCAGAGGAGGGAGAGATGTGAAATTGCTATTGGGAAGTGATACTTGTGTGTTTCTCTCTTTCCTTTTTGAAACTGAATCTATAACAGTTTTCCCTTTCTCATCATCGTATATTAGGTGCTATCTCTTTAAGACACAGTCCATCTATTAAAAAAGAACCACATGACAAGACCTTCCCCCAAGGAAAGACACCTAAGAGAAGTTTCTCATAAGCTATCAGACCTAAGTAAATGACCTAACTCTGGATTTCAAGCCTAAGTCTGATTTTGTAAATGGATAAGGTTTTTTGTAGTTCTTGGGATCTGGAGAATATTTTGCATGTGAGAGGAAAGTAAATAATTTATTTTGCATGTGGGAGGGTGAACTATGGACAATTAAAAGTTAAAGTCATTCCTTTCCTAATTTGCTCTCCCTTCAGGACTTTTGACCTGTTTTGACTAATAGAATGTGGTAGAAGAGACCCTGGGCAACTTAAGAAAGATGTCGTTACTGGGCACAGGAAAACCCTGTTGGAGCTCAGTCATAGTCCTTCTCAGGAAGGAGGGAGAGGCCAAGTGGAGGACGAGCACACTATCTAGTTGACAGCCCCAGCTGAGCTCCCAGCTAAAAGCAGGTCATTTGAGTGAGTTATCTTATTTGTTCAGCCTGGCCTCAGATGATTGACAATTGCAGTTTCAGCCAAATAATGAGGATCAGAAGCACCTCCAATTAAACCCAAGTGGGCTTTGGAATTATGAAAGATAACAAATGGTAATTATTGTTTTTAAGCCACTTTGAATAGGGACATTGCTATACAGCAATAGATAGTGAAACAAGAGAACAGCAAACTTAAGATACACTCTAAAAAAATCTAGATTGTGAAATTGCTTATCTAAGACATAAGATTTTCCCACTAGACACCTTTTTAAGAGTTAATTTGCCTTCACCCCTCTCCAAAAACCTACCCTCCTCTAAACACCACAAATCAGGTGTTTGGAAGGACACCTTGAATCTTCTATTTGGACAACTCTTGCCTAGCCTTGGAGAAATATTCTTCTTCAGGCTCTTATGTTAGCAGAGACAAAAAATACCCTTAAAACAAAAATATTAAATTTCCCTTTGGAGACTGATGCTCCTGGAGAGAGAAGTAACAAGCCTTCCATGAGTTCAACCACTCTGTTTTCATTTTGCTTTTATATTGCCACCGGCAAATTTTTATATCATAAAAGTATATCTCCACACTCTTATAACAAAAATTTTAAATTTTCTTTATAGATTGATGCCTCTGAATGAAGAGGTAGCATGGTTTATTTATCTGGTTCTAGCTGCTCTGTTTTCATTTTGCTATTGTATTGCTTTCGGCAAATCTACATATAATAAAAGGATATTTGTGTTGGCTTGCCTGAAGCTTGTTAATATCTTTGAAAAGTTGCCTAAAACTTGATTAAGTTTATTCAGGACAGTCATCATGACTTGGGATCCAAATTAGGGCAACCTAATTGACCAGTGCCCTTGGGCTATTACAATCCTCAACCAGGTAGAGCAACCTGGAGTTCTGAGATACATGCACATGTAGGTTGTTGGATTTAGTGACTAAATACAAAGGCCATCCACCTAAATTTAAAGTTCATGTAAACAATAAACTTTTATTTAGTGTACATCTCTGCTGTGCAATATTTGAACATATTTAAGTAAAGACATATTTAACTGGATGCTTGTATTTTGCCTGACAACCCTATCATAGGTCACAGCAAGGTATAGGGAGAACAAGGATGTTTCTTATTATCATATATCCTTTTTCAAAAATGTCTATCTTTCTCCTTTTGATGAAATCTACAGGCATGTGGCTATGCTTTAATCTGTGACATGAAAAAGGTGATACCATCCCCAGAACTCAAAGCAGAGTACTAATTGCCTTCATATCTATGGGGTACTTATAATATAACCAATATTTCCTATGTATTCTTTCACCCAGTTCTCATAACAGCCTGGACAACTATGAGTGTTACACTTTACCAACATGTTGAAACAGACATACAGAGAAGGACTTGTCTGGATCACACATTGGTGAGCTGAGGCTCAGCTCTGACCCAGATCATCCTGGTTTCCCATCCTACATTCTAATAACTCCTCAGCATGCTGATCTCTAAGGAGGCAGGTGGGAGAATGGAGGGAGTGAGGAGGGAGTGAGGTTCTTGCTATTTTTCTGCCTGCTGCTCTGTGCCTCTAGTGCGTTCCCTTACTATGTGACATTTGAGAGGCTTGTTGATAGCTATATACTTTATCGAGGACAAATGAAGGTAAGAAAGGAACAGGGAAGATGTGGAAAAGACATAAAATGTGTCTCTTTTTTAATCTCTGAAGGCAGAATAAATCCTCACACAGTGACTTAAACCAGCCCCCAGTCACTTGCTCTTGTCACATACAGATGGTAGCAGATTCCTCTTCTACAGAAAGGGAGCCCAGAAGGGGGATTGCTCTGCCATAAACTTATGGTTAAGTGGTCCCACCTTGGTCACTCAGAGTTCGAGTGGGGCAAAGTCTATTGTTATGTAGAAAAGCCTCTTGACACAAAGTAGAAATAGCAAAGCTCCTTTTATGAAGGTACAGAGGAGGTCTCTGTGTCCTGTACTATTGCAAGAGGGAATAAAGGAGGACAAAAGCAGGACACAGGGCATTGTGAAGTAAGTGACAGGTCCTGGTGCTCATTAGTTCTGACTTAAGCTGCTTGGTAGAGAAGAAGAGCCTCAACCAGCAATGTATAGGAATTTGACTATAAAAAGGTAGGGACATGGTATATCAAACTCATATGAAATCTTCCTTTTCCACAAGGAATGAGCCATGACTTAGCTCCAAGATGTTAGCAGGTTGGCTTCTTTTTCATGAAATAATGACCCCTCTATGTCAGGCTAAATATATTAGTCCATTTGGGCTGTTTTGACAAAGTACTATAAGATTAATAGTTTATAAAAATCAGAAATTCATTTCTTATAGTTCTGGAGACTGTGAAGTCCAAAATCAAGACAAATTTGTTGTCTTATGAGAGCTCACCTGCTGAGTCATAGATAAAACCTCTGGCTGTGTCTTCCCATAGGAAAAGTATAAGAGGTCTTTCTTGGGACTCTTTTATAAGGGTACTAATTCTGCTCATGAAGATTGTCCCATGACCTAATCACCACCTGTCTTCCTCTATTTATACTGCTATTGCAAAATGCCTGAGACTGGATAACTCATAATGAGCATAACAAATTTCTCTCTCTATTTGGTGGGCTGAAAAGTCCAAAGTCAAGGCACTGGCAAGTTTAGGCTCTGGGTAATGGTCTGTCCCACTGATGCTATCTTCTCATAGTGACATCTTTCCATGGTGGAAGATGGAAGGGTAGAAGGGGATGAGCACTGTGTCCTCATATAGCACAAAAGCAGAAGAGTTGAATTAGTCCCTTTAAGCCCTTTTATAAGGCACTAATCCATCCACAAGGTCAGAGCTCTCTTGACCTAATCACTTCTCAAGGGATCCAGTTCTTGAGACAAGTACAAAGGGAATTAAGTTTCAACAAATTCAGCTTATAGCACCACCTAAAGGCCATCCCTCCTAATAATATCACCTTGCAGTAATAACTTCAACATTTGAATTTTGGGAGTACACAGATCATAGCATTAAATAACTTCAAACTTGGTTTCTATTTTTTTTATCATTTCTTTTCTTATACTCGAGAGCTGAGAATAAACCAGTCAGCATTTATCCTTGAGCTTGACCTAAATCATTTTCTGGAAGGACGCTGATGTGAAGACAAACCAATGGCCCAGAGCTGAACTGAGCTAATGATTCACAAAATGCTTTTGTCCCTATTGAAGCATGTGGTCCTGATGCTGCTAAGGACCATGATATAGAAAAAGGAGCTTATCTGTCCCTCAGTCATTCACAGATGTCATTCAGGGTATTTCTATTCCAGGGGTCCACACAGGCTTGCATCACTACGAGAATTAGGATGTTGGGGAATGCTCACAGCAGGGAAAACACAACAAATGCATCCAAAGTATTTCTGATAATTTATTGATTTCCTCAGATTATCATGGAAGTACCTCTTCTGTTTCTGTCAGAAGCACCTCTGGTGTGCATTTATAGAATAGGAGATACTAAATTTCAATCAGTTTTCAAAGGAACCCATAAACCCCCAGTATTGTACTTGACTGATCTAGAGGACAGGAAGGATAATCTAATGCTTTGATGAGAACAGAAACCACCGATTTTCATAGGGTCTTAGGATAGGTTTCAAAGAGCAGATGAATTAATACATATTGAGCAGCAACTACATAAAGTGCAGAATTGCCACATGACAGGTATTATCCATTACTATCACCTGAATCCCCTTTGGTGCAGGTTTTCTTCCCCCTGGCTCACCTGTCAGTTGACCTGCACTGGATGGATATAAGAGGGTAAGAATGTTAGCTCAAGTTAGTCAGATCTAGTGGATGCACAGCAAGCACACTTAGTCAGGTCCATCTGATTCCAAAGCTGTGCTTCTTGTTGCTTCTCTTCTACTCCTCTACTCCTTAGTTCATAGAAGGCTAGTTTGCTCTTTTGCTTTTAGAGTGGTACCCTGCCTCTGTCCTTACCACTTGTAAGTGCCTAAATTCCTTTGTCAAGGGTGTTCTCTGACTCTGGAAACAATTTTGTTATCTTTGCTGCACATTAGAGAATTAACTCACCCATCTCCAATATTCTCAGGCATGACTGATGCATTAGGTAGAGGAAATACCCATTCTGTTGCGTCTTGGTGAGTGTCTTGGCCAAAATACCTGAGGTAATTCACTTATGAAGGAAATATTTATTTAGGCTTATAGTTTGGGGGATTTTGGTCTAAAATAGATTGTTCCCATTTCTGTTGGGCTTATGGTAAGGCAGCACATCACAGCAGGACATGAGGTAGAGCAAAGCTATTTATCTTATGACAACCAAAAAGTGAAATAGAAGGAGAAAGAAATCTGTGTCTCTTTCAAGGGCACACCTGCAATGATCTAAAATTTCCCACTAGGCCCTACCGCTTAAAACTTTCTAACACCTTCCAATAGCACCATAAGCCAAGTACCAAATCTAGTACATTGACTCTTGGCGGATACTTGAGATCCAAACTATAGCAATGAGATATTAACAACATGTGTCATTGTTTTACAGTTTATCTGTTGCTCTAGGCCTCTGAAATTGGAGGCTGGTTTACTAAGCCAACCTTTTTTTGACTATCTTCTGTACATTTTGTCATATCTCCATTCCTCTAGTGCTTCTTAGCATGTATGTATGTATATATTTTTTCAGTGGTAGAGGTTGAACCCAAGGCCTTGTGCATGCTATGCAAGCACTCTACCACTTGAGCTATGCTCCCAACCCCTTGTGGTATTTTTTTTAGAACATCTCTCTTATTGTTATCTCATGACCTGCTTTTGAGAGAACACAAAGTCATATGGCATCAGCTTTATGATTTTGGAATAAACAAAATGTGTGTGTGTGTGTGTGTGTGTGTGTTATGAGAAAAGTGAAAGATGGTGAAACATATGGTCAAACATAAGAACTACCACTATTGTCTAAATTCTACTTTTATTTGTAAATGTGTTTTTCAAAATACCTACTTTACATAACTGTTGCAAGAACTAAATAACATATGTATAGAGTGCTTCTGGCCCATAGTAAGAGTTCAGTAAATATTGAGTGATTATAGTAGAGTCAAAAAGTCATGGTCTTTGGAGAATAAAGCACCTAGCTGGGGCATAGTGCATAGGTCAGTAATAGGGTACTTGTGTAGCATGCACAAAATCTCATCCTTAGCAGAGAGAGAGAGAAAAAGAGAAAAAGAAGGAAAGAAGGAAGGAAGGAAGGAGAGAGAGAGAAGAAAGAAAGTAAGTGCCGGGTGCCAGTGGCTCATCTCTGTAATTCTAGCTACTCAAGAAGCAGAGATCAGGAAGATCACAATTTGAAGCCAGCCCAGGCAAATACCTTGCAAGACCCTATTTTGAAAAAACATCACAAAAATAAGGCTGGTGGAGTGACTCAAGGTGAAGGACCTGAGTTTAAACCCCAGTACTTCCCTCCAAAAAAAAGAAAGAAAATCCACTTACATATGAACTCTGGATTTAAAACTTACTAGCTATATGAGTTTGAGCAAATTATTATGAGTCTCAATGCTTTCATTTGTGCAACAGACATAATCGTCAGTACTACTAATACACCTCCTCTTAGTACTCCATAATTGTACTATTCAGGGCAAGAAGGTAAGAGATCTGATGATTGTGGCAATATTGCCTAGAAGAGGAATAAAGGATTACTAAAGGAAAAAATCACATGAAATTTCTTTACTAAGTACTTTGGGGAACATTTAATTCTCTAATTTATATTGTAAATCTCAAAAACAGGGCTATGAGGCAACAAGTAACAGGAACATAGCAACCAAAAGTATAGACTTTAAGGTCAAAAATATTTGGCTATAAATACCTGGTCTGTCCTACCTAGACTCTTGACCCTCAACTTCTGCATCTGTAATGGACATAATGGTGCATTCTTCATAGATGAGGAATAAATGAGACAATAAGGTGCTTACTACAGTGTGTTTACTTGAGCCTATGATAAAGGTTAGCTTATCATTAGTATTCCATATGTTTGAAAAGAGATGGGATCATATCACTTGCATGAGCCATGGCAGCTGTCCAGACCTCTTCCTATAAAATCACAGAATCCAATGAAGAGAACAAACACTGCTCCAAAAGATTCCTCTAGGAAACCTACAGGCATTATTGTACAAAGTGAGGAGGTACAAGAAAAACAAATGCCTTTATACAATTTACATTTACCAGTGTTGTATAAGATTCCTGAGGTGGTGTAGCTATTATTTTGACACTAGTGGATCAATGAACTCTTCATGAGGAAGTTCTTCTGGGAAGAAGCAGAAAAAAAATCCCCAAATAACCTGGAATCTGGAGGAAATTCAGAATATAGCCAAGTAGGAGTAGGATGGAAGCTTCAGAGTGGTGATCAGACATTCCCCAGGGACCAAATTTTTCCCTTGATCAACGAGAAATTGTTCCTTTGTCAGCAAGCATGGTGACTTGTCAAGCAGTTTTTGCTCTAAGAAGCATCACAGTACGTGTCATGTTCAAGGTCCTCAGGAGAACCCTTATTTCCCAGTTCCTGCCTATAGCAAAGTACTGACAATTTTGTGGGGACATAGCTAAAGTGCTTCCACCCACCTGCAAAGAATCCACCCAACACTTTGCCTATATGCCAGGAGGAGTATGCTTAAGCATTCTTCCATCTTCCTGAAGTTAAAACCCAGATCCATTGATCTTATATGAGAGGAGCAGGTGGTTAAGCTGCCTTCCTTAATTCTTCACCAGAGAATTAATTTATGCTGAACAGAATGGATCATTTTTCCTATGAGCTTGGCCTCATGGTTCCAGGTTCCCATTGCTGAAGCATTTCACATCACATTCTGGCCCATTTGTTTCTGCTGCAAATTTCCCAGAGACTTACGGAGTGATGTTTATAGATTTTCCCATTTATGTTTTTTTCTCGTGCATAACAATGATCTGTCAGCCTTCATTTCCTTTAATGACCCCCTGAATGGGGAAATGTTCCCTTGTCATGTCACATGTCTGATGCTGGCTTGATTTCAGTAGTTGAAATGCCTTACATGGTGATGAGCTAAAAGGTGTCACTCTCTACCCTTTTGCCTGCTATCAGCAACCCCAACCCAAAGAGGGGTATCAGAGAGAGGTAGCCAGGGGCATAATAAAGAATGAGACTTTTGGTGTCAGATGAATATGACTTGATTAATGTTTGGCCTTGGGCAAGATACTTACATGCTTTATACGTTAGTGTCCTCAGCTGTAAAATGGAGCTAAATGCCTATGGAATTGTGAAATCATGTAGTTTGCCACCATTATCAGCACTAATATGAGGTCACAAGAATTATGTATCAGATGGTCTTTTCTACCTTAGCATCTTCAATAATGGGAAAATCTGGGTAAATGCAAACATGCCCACAATATATAGGGTGCTTAGAAAAATGTATCACACTTGTCTGCATCTCTCTCTTCTGTGGATTCTGGGGTGGTCAGGAGCTATGTCTTTTTCCATTTATATTTCCATAAATCAATAATTAGTAATTTATTGATCTATTGCAAATTCCAGTTGGGTATGGAGGCTGGATCAAGGACAGTGGCTACTACAGCTACAGTCCAGCCTATACTGGATGGTGTCTTCCATAAGAAAGGACATGAGTCATGAGAAGGAGAGAACCCAGCCCAACAGAGGACCAGAGAGAAGAGCAAAACTGCATTGAGAACAGAATTGACAATCTAGAGTTTAAGACTTCAGTCTGAGAGAATGTGGCAGCTGAGCTTCAAGTAGCTGAGCTTCAAGGAGCTGAGCTGGGTCAGGAAAGACTACTCATCACCACAGGGAAGGAAGGAGAAGACACTGGCCAGACCTATGACTGCTTATGCAATTGGGATGAAGCTGTTTTATGATGACTCTTATAAGTCTTGGTATAAACTTCATAGCAAATGCATTTGCCAGTGTTTGCATTTCCTTTGGAACCTCAGGGGCTCAGAGTACCCAGAGTTACTGTATTCTGAACAAGCCTTCCAGAGGCTTGGCTGGAGTAAAAGGAAAGGAGGGAGGTCTTGCTGGACCATACTTCACACATTTTCACAAATGCATTATTATTGCAACAACAGGAAGAGCCATGTGTCAACCTGCAGTCACACACAATGGCAAAAGAAGGTATAGGTTAATACAGGCTTCCTCCCCACTATTGCCCACAGCATCCTGGACCTTCAAGGTGTTGCTAGGCACTCCCACCACCATTGATGAATTGCTGGGTTCCAATGCATCAGGGTGTGTGCCTCAGAGACTCCTTTCTGATTTTATAGGAAATGGGAAAAGCTGAGACTCAGAAGGAGATGGGGAAATAAAAATGAGAGGCAGTAATAAAAAGAGGAAAAGAAAGAAGGGGATCAGCTAAAAGTAAAATGACTTCCATGGTGAAGCATGTCCAGCCTAGTCCTAAATAGGTTTTCATTTGCAAAACTCAGTGAAGAGGAATTTATCTTAAGTTCTTGTTAATTCTCTGCACAAGGAATGTCCCTGCTGGGTGCATCTGTATTCATCAGGAGACAGCTGCCCTGTGCAGCTTAATAATGGGAGGATGGATCGTAATCATGTCATTGCTGTCTGACTTCCCATTAGAATGGATAGGGATTATTTTCTTCCAGCCATTGAATCATCTGAGGGTGCCCGCCTTCCCTCTGATGATGTATACAGCTTTGCCCAGCAAATCATCCTAAATGAGAGACACATTAAGGGCATTATTGGAAAGGTGGTCCCCTGGGAGGCTTGCTCAAGAAACAGGACTGCAAAGCCCTGGGCAGGTACAGTTTGGGGCCCCTCCATCTCTTCCTGTGATGATCGCTCTGAGGCAGCCAGACACCGTCACTCAGTTATTGGGTCACATTCTATATAGGGAAACTGAGAGTAATAAAAATAGCACTTTGCATTTGAAAAATGTTTAACAATTTCCAAAGTGCTTTTCATACCTGTCATCTGACTCAGTTTTCAGAATACACTTATTTCTATTTGTGGCAGAAAAATATCCAATTTGATAGAAATGGGCACTGCATGGCAAAGTTACCCACCCCACATCCATAGCAGATTCTCCAAAGCCTGCCTCAGTGGCCTTTCTTCCTCAGGCACAGCTGGATGGGAGGTGGAAGGAGGCATGCTCAACTCCCTTCACCCTCCACATCCAACTCACGCCTACATTCTCTTTATGCTTCTTTTTGTGATTTTTGTTCTTTCTCATTTTTGAGACAGGGTCTTGCTAAGTAGCTCAGGCTTGCCTGGAACTCACCATCATCCTGCCTTTGTCTCCCAAGTGATAGGTTTACAAACATGCCCCATCATCCCAAGCTTCCTTCATGTTCATCATAAATGTCTCTGTCATTGCAGCCCTACTGCTCTATCCTGGCTCATCTCCCCTTCGCTCACTTCCACCTCTCCCCTTCCCCAGTGCTGGTGAAGAAGACGATGCGATAACTGGGTGATGCTTTTCCTAAAACACAAATACAAATACAAAGATGACCCATTTCTACCCAAATGTTCTAGTGGTTACCAAGGAAAACGTCCAGGTCTGACCTACCCACAAGATTTACTGTGGACTTTCAAGTGTTGTCAGTCACATCTCCCTGAATGCTCTGCATCACTGATAGTCACCTAAGTCTCTTTCCAAATTTGAAGACCCTTCCGCTCTGGGCTCTTGTTCATGCAGGAGAGTAATTATAATCATTATGATGATAACAATAACAGTGAGGACAACAAAGAAGGTGAACATGAGCACATTTTCTTGATAGTTTATTACCAGAGTTATTTCATGCACATATATGCTCAAATATCACAGAATTTAATACAAATATCACAGAATTTAATTAATACATTCTGTGTATTTTTACATATGCAGCCTTTAAATTCAGCCTTTTCTCTTATGCAGATTAGAGTTCAATTGTTACCACCACATAAAGGCTTTCCACAACATTCTCCCTAAAATCATCCTGTCCATCATTCCCTATCTGGCCATCTGCCTTTTTCCACCTTGTTTTGTCATAGGTCATTTTATGTATGTGCCTACATGGTAATGCTGTCTCCATTCCCACAGAAAGACTCTTGAGTTCCTGGAGAACAGGCAATGGTTAATTTCACATGTAATTTGGCTGGGTTAAGTGATATCCAGATACCTGTATACACATTTTTTCTGGATATGTCTGAAGATGGTTCTGGTAGAGTTTAGCATTTGGACTGATAGACCAGGCAAAGAAGACCACCAGAGTGAATGTTCATCACCCAATCTATGGAAAACCTACTAGAACAAGAATTCAGAAGGAAGAACTTGAGCTGGCACATCCATCTTCTCCTGATCTTTGGCATCAATGCTCCCAATTCTTGGGCCTTCAACCTGAACTTAGATAACACCACCGGCTTTCATGGTCTCCAGCTTACAGATGGCAGATTGTGAGATTTCTCATACTCCATACTTGAATAATGGCAATCCTTGGTCATACATCTATTTCTCCACATTTATATGTACCCTTTTGGTTCTTGTTCTCTGAAGAACTCTGATTCTTACATTCTTCTTTACTCTGTGACCTCATCCATAGAACATGCCCCTGGTCATATCACTTAATGAATAAGGACCATTGAAGGAGGTAGAACCTGAAGCTTAAAGAACTTAATTAACTTAACTGAGATCAGTCAGCTACCAAGTGGTAGAGCCAAGAGTTGATTCAGGGTTTTGTGACCCTAAAAGCCAGGATCTCGTGTCAGGGTCAGATAGTATAGAAAAAAGTATGCCTCAGCACATATGAACTCACTTGCCTACTGGCCCCACTAAGAACCTCTATCTTAGTATGAAAATATTATCTTAAAACTACACATTTACATCTCTACCCTATAAGCCATGTGAGGTCAGGAATGACCTCTCATCTTCTGAGATATCTTTAGTTCTTAACATGGTACTTGAACTTGAGAAGTTGTTACTTTTCTTGGTTAAGTCAAGGAGACTTTATCAGATGTTAGTTTATACCAATGCTATACAATATGGGTGTGGGCCAAGCACCAGCAGCCTCCCTTGGGTGCTTGCTGTTAACATAGATTCTCAGGACCCATCCAAACTCAATCAGAAACCTTGAGTATGTGGCCCAGCTATCTATGTTTTAAAAAACCCTCCAGGTGACTCTGAAACATGATAAACTTTGATAACCACTTCTTTAGGTAAAGTCCCACACCACTGAGTAGATTGAACACTACTCTGGCTGACTCTTTGAGTCTTTCAGTCCTGTGGTGCTGTTGTCTCAGAATTGAAAGAGCTGTAAGGTGCACTCACCCAACACTTGCAAAAAGAGCCAGCTCCTATTCACCTTGCCTTACTTGTCATAGACCTGCAAGCCCACACAGGGGTCCTGCAGGAACCACATCCCCATAGCAGGAGACTATGCAGAAGAATCCTCCCCACATCATGCAGAATGGGACATTTGTTCCTACTCTCTTCCATAACATTTGTATCTAGAGTATATCATGCCAGTTCCCCAGGTCCTTGGCTTTCTACATGGACTTCAAAGCCCCCTTGCCTGGGTCTGTGACTTAACCTAGTACCTTGATAAGAAAGTGAAGCTGGCCTTAATCCTTGAGTTGCTAATTTGGTCTTCTGCTGCCTGATAAGCTGTATTAATACCAATACCCAGATTCCTGATGCTGGAGAAATTTCACCCTCTTCCAATACCATGCAGATTGGAATTGCTCATAGAGAGGGTGGGATTAGGCTAATGGCTAACTGTCTTTATATTGTGACACACAAACTAGTTATCTCCTAGAACCTTGTTCCTATCTGTGTCTGACATTGCAGGTCTGGCACTGAAATCTCAGCCTGTCTGGAGGCCAGATTTTCAGGGGTTAGCCTATTCTTGATAACCTTAAGCATGCTTCCAACTTCACCCCCACTGACAAAAGACTCATTGCCTCAAAAGTGGTCCTTCTTGTCTTTGAACAGCTCTAGCTGTGTTAATGTCCTCAATGATTACAACTGGCTTCTTCATAATGTCTACCCACAGTTTCTGGCTCTACATGCCCACTTAAATTTTCTTTCCTACAACTATTCACTCCAAAGTTTTAATTGATGGCTCCCAAATCACCACTGCCATGGTTGTAGGGAAGCTTCCAGAGTTATCTGCTTTGATGCCACTAAATCCATGTGGACAGCAGATTATGAGAAGCCTATGAGGACATTAGCACAGCTGTGCCCAATGTTCTGTAGACTGAGTTCAGCCCAGTCCCGGCTACAGAATAAGGCAAGAATAAGATGCAGAGTAGATGCTTTTCCTAAGATATTTCAGCAGGTGGAGATTGACACAGCCCCAGCCACAGAAGAGGAAAATGCAAAACATCTGCTTTTCCTAACTTTTTTCCATTCAGAGAGGTAGACCACAGGTTTCTATTGTTATAATGTCACTACCCTCCCTGAGAGTTGTTCCTCTACCTCCTTGTTTACCCCTGGGCATAAAAGACTCACTGAAGGAAGATGTGAAGCTTTTTGTTTTTGCTTTTGGGCTTTGGGCTTTGGGCTTTTGGCTTTTTGATGGGGAAGATTTTTAGGATGTGGGAGGCTTTTGGAAGGGAAAAAGAATTGCTGAATAGAAAAAATGAATTGCTGAAGGGAATGTCCTGGAGGGAGATTGCTGATGGGGGAAAATGAATGGCTGAAGGGAAATTGCTGAAAGGTGGACTGCTGAAGGGAAAAGAACTGCTGAAGGAGAATTGCTGAAGTGGAGTTGCTAGCAAGTCTAAGGGCCAAGATTTTAAGAAAACTAAAGAGAACGTGGGTCAGAGCAAGTCTGCACCAAGAACTTTATACCTAGACTTTAGAAAAGCTAAACTAAAGAAAAGCTGAAGAGAACATGGGACAGTGCAAGTCTGGGGGCAGACTTTAAGAGAGATAATGCTAAAGAACAGCTAAGGGGAAACATGGGACAGAGAAAGACTAAGGAAACAGACTTTAAAGAATAGAAAAGAAGACTTTTAGAAGGAAAGTTTTAAGGAAAGACTTTAGAAGCAAAGTTTTAAAGAATTGTAAAGGAGTAAGGCCTTAAAGAATAAAGACAGAGAAAAGCAGCAGAGTAAAATGAAGAGAATAATAGAGAAAAGAAGCAATGAGGGTTGTGCATCTCCACCTGAGCACCCAACACACCTGATCTCACTTTCTGTCTGTCTGTCTATCCTGTGTCCTTTCTGCATCTTCTGTCACTGCCCAGTGAGCCCCAGTTAGGTTGAGTAATAACCAGGAAAGAGAAAATCTTGCTCCAAATCCGTAGTTTAACTTTAATGAAATGGGGACCCAGAGAGCCTGCACAAGCTATATGGTGTTACAAACCCCATTTGCAATCTTTTCTAGGTTAGGGAAGCAAGTCCCAGTACTGATAAGTTCTCTGCAAATGTGTCGGTGACTGCCTGGAGCTCACCAGAAGCTTAGTTCTGAGTACATGAATGGTCCTACTTCAAAATCACTTCATTTTATTTTTAGATAATTCTCCATAGAATTATAAGCTGAGAGAGAGATGGCAAAGCACATAAATCTTCTCAGGTCACTGCAGACATGTTATGGGGGCATGAGAGAAAAATCTGGTAAGGGGGATAAAATAACAAAAAAGGATAATACAGATATTAAAGACTGTTTGCAAGAATCAAAGGGGCTTGACTACAAAAATCTAGAGCCAGTCAAAACCTCTGGTACAAACCTTTTTCATGTGTATGAGCTCCTGCAGGTTCCAACTCTTTACCCTTGGCCATTGAAGACCTCAGTCACCTAGTTCCACTACAAAGAAATATGACTAGTTGTACAACAGTAACCTCCGGCCCCACCACTTCTTTAGGTTTGGAGACTATCTTGGCTTCCAAGGATAATACAGAAGCATTGTTCTCTGAATAGGTCTGATATACCAATGAGTCCTGGATTAGACAAAAACTACCTATACATCTCTGCCACTCATTAGCTCTAGGAGAGAGGACTAATTGCCTAATCTCCTCAATATCATCTTTAAATTTCTCATCTTTAAAATGAGTATAAGAATTAATACCACAGCTCTCTTTGGAAAGTGGATAGAGGTAATCTATGCAAGGTGTTAGCAATTACTGTCATTTTTATTAAATGGCAGGCTAGACCTTTCCTAGTCTAACCTCTTTTGCCTCCATCTATAGGTTTTTGCTATCACTGCCTCCCAGAGACATGATGTTCTCACTTGGTTCTCCATTCACTTGATCTAGATTCACATTCTTTTTTTTTTCTCCTCCCCTGCCCCCATCCCCTCCCTTACCACCCACTCTACCCCCTCCCTCACCGCCCCCCTCAATACCCAGCAGAAACTATTTTGCCCTTATTTCTAATTTTGTTGTAGAGAGAGTATAAGCAATAATAGGAAGGAACAAGGGTTTTTGCTGGTTGAGATAAGGATAGCTATACAGGGCATTGACTCACATTGATTTCCTGTGCATGGGTGTTACCTACTAGGTTAATTCTTTTTGATCTAACCTTTTCTCTAGTACCTGTTCCCCTTTTCCTATTGGCCTCAGTTGCTTTTAAGGTATCTGCTTTAGTTTCTCTGCGTTGAGGGCAACAAATGCTAGCTAATTTTTTAGGTGTCTTACCTATCCTCACCCCTCCCTTGTGTGCTCTCGGTTTCATCATGTGCTCATAGTCCAATCCCATTGTTGTGTTTGCCCTTGATCTAATGTCCACATATGAGGGAGAACATACGATTTTTGGTCTTTTGGGCCAGGCTAACCTCACTCAGAATAATGTTCTCCAATTCCATCCATTTACCAGCGAATGATAACATTTCGTTCTTCTTCATGGCTGCATAAAATTCCATTGTGTATACATACCACATTTTCTTAATCCATTCGTCAGTGCTAGGGCATCTTGGCTGTTTCCATAACTTGGCTATTGTGAATAGTGCCTCAATAAACATAGATGTGCAGGTGCCTCTGGAGTAACCTGTGTCACAGTCTTTTGGGTATATCCCCAAGAGTGGTATTACTGGATCAAATGGTAGATTGATGTCTAGCTTTTTAAGTAGTCTCCAAATTTTTTTCCAGAGTGGTTGTACTAGTCTACATTCCCACCAACAGTGTAAGAGGGTTCCTTTTTCCCCGCATCCTCGCCAACACCTGTTGTTGGTGGTGTTGCTGATGATGGCTATTCTAACAGGGGTGAGGTGGAATCTTAGCGTGGTTTTAATTTGCATTTCCTTTATTGCTAGAGATGGTGAGCATTTTTTCATGTGTTTTCTGGCCATTAGAATTTCTTCTTTTGAGAAAGTTCTGTTTAGTTCACATGCCCATTTCTTTATTGGTTCATTAGTTTTGGGAGAATTTAGTTTTTTAAGTTCCCTATATATTCTGGTTATCAGTCCTTTGTCTGATGTATAGTTGGCAAATATTTTCTCCCACTCTGTTGGTGTTCTCTTCAGTTTAGAGACCATTTCTTTTGATGAACAGAAGATTTTTAGCTTTATGAGGTCCCATTTATCTATGCTATCTCCTAGTTGCTGTGCTGCTGGGGTTTCATTGAGAAAGTTCTTACCTATACCTATTAACTCCAGAGTATTTCCTACTCTTTCCTGTATCAACTTAAGAGTTTGTGGTCTGATATTAAGATCCTTGATCCATTTTGAGTTAATCTTGGTATAAGGTGATATGCATGGATCTAGTTTCAGTTTTTTGCAGACTGCTAACCAGTTTTCCCAGCAGTTTTTGTTGAAGAGGCTGCTATTTCTCCATCATACATTTTTAGCTCCTTTGTCAAAGATAAGTTGCTTATAGTTGTGTGGCTTCATATCTGGGTCTTCTATTCTGTTCCACTGGTCTTCATGTCTGTTTCTGTGCCAGTACCATGCTGTTTTTATTGTTATTGCTTTGTAATATAGTTTGAAGTCAGGTATTGTGATACCTCCTGCATTGTTCTTTTGACTGAGTATTGCCTTGGCTATTCGTGGCCTCTTGTGTTTCCATATAAATTTCAGGGTAGATTTTTCAATCTCTTTAATGAATGTCATTGGAATTTTGATGGGAATTGCATTAAACATGTAGATTACTTTTGGGAGTATCGACATTTTTACTATGTTGATTCTACCAATCCATGAGCATGGGAGATCTCTCCACTTTCTATAGTCTTCCTCAATCTCTTTCTTCAGAAGTATATAGTTTTCCTTGTAGAGGTCATTCACATCTTTTATTAGGTTTACACCTAGGTATTTGATTTTTTTTGAGGCTATTGTAAATGGAATTGTTTTCATACATTCGTTTTCCGTTTGCTCATTGTTAGTGTATAGAAATACTAATGATTTTTCTATGTTGATTTTATATCCTGCTACCTTGCTATAGCTATTGATGATGTCTAGAAGCTTTTGAGTAGAGTTTTTTGGGTCTTTAAGGTATAGGATCATGTCGTCTGCAAATAGGAATATTTTGACAGTTTCTTTACCTATTTGTATTCCTTTTATTCCTTCTTGCCTTATTGCTCTGGCTAGAATTCCAGTACTATGTTGAATAGAAGTGGAGATAGTGGGCATCCTTGTCTGGTTCCTGATTTTAGAGGGAATATTTCAGCTTTTCTCCATTAGGTATAATGCTGGCTGTAGGTTTGTCATATATAGCTTTTATAATGTTGAGGAACTTTCCTTCTATTCCTAGTTTTCTTAGAGCTTTTATCATGAAATGATGTTGGATCTTATCAAAGGCTTTTTCTGCATCTATTGAGATGATCAAGTGGTTTCTGTCTTTGCTTCTCTTAATGTGGTTTATTACGTTTATTGATTTTCGTATGTTGAACCACCCCTGCATCCCTGGGATGAAGCCTACTTGGTCGTGGTGAATAATCTTTTTGATGTGTTGCTAAATTCGGTTTGCCATTTTTTGTTGAGGATTTTTCATCACTGTTCATTAAGGAGATTGGCCTATAGTTCTTCTTTTTGGAGGTGTCTTTGCCTGGTTTTGGGGCAAGTGTAATACTGGCTTCATAAAATGTGTTTGGCAGTTTTCCTTCCCTTTCTATTTCATGGAACAGTTTAAGGAGGGTTGGTATCAGTTCTTCTTTAAAGGTCTGATAGAATTCAGCAGAGAATCCATCAGGTCCTGGACTTTTCTTTTTGGGGAGACTCTTGATTGCTGCTTCAATTTCATTTTGTGTTATAGGTCTATTCAGGTGATTAATTTCCTCTTGGTCCAGTTTTGGATGGTCATATGTATCAAGAAATCTGTCCATTTCTTTTAGATTTTCAAATTTATTTGAATATAGGTTCTCAAAGTAGTCTCTGATGATTTCCTGGACTTCCATGGTGTTTGTTATCTCCCTTTTTGCATTCCTAATTCTACTAATTTGGGTTTTTTCTCTCCTTATTTTAGTCAGGTTTGCCAGGGGTCTATCGATCTTGTTTATTTTTTCAAAGAACCAACTTTTGTTTCATTAATTCTTTGTATGGTTTTTTGGTTTCTATTTTGTTGATTTCAGCTCTTATTTTTATTATTTCTCTCCATTTGTTTTGGGATTTGCTTGCTTGTTTTTCTAGGAGTTTGAGATGTATCATTAGGTCATTGATTTGGGATCTTTCAATCTTTTTAATATATGCACTCATGGCTATAAACTTTCCTATCAAGACTGCCTTAGTTGTGTCCCATAGGTTCCGGTAGGTTGTGTTTTCATTTTCATTGACTTCCAGGAACTTTTTAATTTCCTCTTTTATTTCATCTATAATCCATTCTTCATTAAGTGATGAGTTATTTACTTTCCAGCTGTTTGCATGTTTTTTGTCTTTACTTTTGTTGTTGAGTTCTACTTTTACTGCATTGTGATCAGATAGTATGCACGGTATTATTTCTATTTTCTTATATTTGCTGAGGCTTGCTTTGTGCCCTAGGATATGATCTATTTTGGAGAAGGTTCCATGGGCTGCTGAGAAGAATGTATATTGTGTAGAAGTTGGATGAAATGTTCTGTAGACATCTACTTGTTCCATTTGATCTATTGCATATTTTCGATCTTGGATTTCTTTATTGATTTTTTGTTTGGATGACCAATCTATTGATGATAATAGGGTGTTAAAGTCTCCCACAACCACTGTGTTGGCATTTATATATGCTTTTAGGTCTTTCGGGGTATGTTTGATGAAATTGGGTGCGTTGACATTGGGTGCATACAGGTTGATGATTATTATTTCCTCTTGGTCTATTTCCCCTTTTATTAATATGGAATGTCCTTCTTTATCTCGTTTGACCAATGTAGGTTTGAAGTCTACTTTGTCAGAGATAAGTATTGCTACTCCTGCCTGTTTTCAGGGGCCATTGGCTTGGTAAATCTTCTTCCAGCCTTTCATCCTAAGCATATGCTTATTTCTGTCGGTGAGATGAGTCTCCTGTAAGCAACAAATTGTTGGATCTTCCTTTTTAATCCATTTTGTCAAACGGTGTCTTTTGATGGGTGAATTAAGTCCATTAACATTGAGCGTTAGTACTGATAGGTATGTGGTGATTCCTGTCATTTAGTTGTCTTAGTTGTTTGAAGGTTTGATTGTGTGTACCTAAGTTGAGGTTACTCTCTACTGTCTTGCTTTTTCTTTTCCTGTGGTTTGGTGCTGACTGCCTTTTCATGGTTAAGTTGGGTGTCACTTTCTGTGTGCAGGATCCCTTGCAGAATCTTTTGTAATGGTGGCTTTGTGGTCACATATTGTTTTAGTTTCTGCTTACCATGGAAGACTTTTATTGCTCCATCTATTTTGAATGATAGCTTTGCTGGGTAGAGTATCCTGGGCTTGAAGTTATTTTCATTCATTGCCCGGAAGATCTCACCCCACGCTCTTCTTGCTTAATATGTCTGTTGAGAAGTCTGCTGTGATTTTGATGGGTTTACCTTTGTATGTTACTCATTTTTTCTCTCTTACAGCCTTCAATATTCTTTCCTTAGTTTCTGAACTTGTTGTTTTAATGATGATATGTCGTGGAGTAGTTCTATTTTGATCTGGTCTGTTTGTTGTCCTGGAGGCCTCTTGCATCTGTATGGGAATATCTTTCTCTAGATTCGGGAAATTTTCCGTTATTATTTTGTTGAATATATTACGCATTCCCTTCGCTGGCACCTCTTCTCCTTCTTCAATGCCAATGATTCTCAAGTTTGGTCTTTTGATGGAGTCAGTGAGTTCTTGCATTTTCTTTTCACAGATCTTGAGTTGTTTTATTAATAGTTCTTCGGTTTTTCCTTTAATTACCATTTCATCTTCAAATTCTGAGATTCTGTCTTCTGTTTGTTCTATTCTGCTGGATTGGCCTTCCGTTTTGTTTTGCAGTTCTGTTTCATTCTTTTTTCTGAGGTTTTCCATATCCTAGCTGGTTTCCTCTTTAATGTTGTCTATTTTTGTCCTGAGTTCATTTATCTGTTTATTCATCATGTTCTCTCTTTCACTTTGGTGTTTATACAGTGCTTCTACGGTTTCCTTTATTTCTTCTTTTGCTTTTTCAAATTCTCTATTTTTGTTGTCTTGGAATTTCTTGAGTGTCTCCTGTACATTTTGGCTGACCCTATCCAGTATCATCTCTATAAAATTCTCATTGAGTTCTTGTAGTATGTCTTCTTTTAAGTTACTCTTGTGGGCTTCATTGGGTCCTTTGGCATAGTTTATCTTCATTTTGTTGCAGTCTGAATCTGAGTACCTGTTTTCTTCATTCCCCTTTTGTTCCTGTACTAATTTTTTGCTGTGGGGAAACTGGTTTCCCTGTTTTTTCTGTCTTCCTGTCATTGTTTTTGGTGTTGTTACAGTCCCTGTACTGTGTGCAATTAAGTATTTTCTAGCTTGTAATAATAACAATGGTAATATTTAGCTGAGATGGAAAGCAAGAAGTTAAAGAAATGGGAGAAACAAATACACAGACTGGAGGGAGAAAACAGAACAAGGTATCAGACAAGAAGATTTCAAAGGTATAAACAGGGAGCTTATTCTACTAATCGACAGTAAGCTGAACAGACATTAGAGAGACAGAGAGAGGATTGAATATCAAAAAAAAGGTAAGAATAAAAATAAAAAAATAAGTAAATGAAAAAAAATATATTTATAAAAATGTATTAAAATAAAATGAAAAAATGCAAAATTTAAAAAAGCAAAAAACCAAAAAGCAAACAGCCTCCAAGTTCAAATGCAGTGAAGTCTCAGTCTCCAGTCCTGGAGATGGTGCCTCAGATGTTGTTCTGTAGTTGTCTCATCAAAGGGGAAGCATAAAGTAGAACAAAACTACACACACACACAGAAAAAAAATCCACCAAGTGTCCCAAGTTCACATGCAATACAGTTTCAGTAAGTTTTTCAGCTTCCAGGTGTAATTCGGTTGTTCTCTCATCAAAGGAAGGGAGACAAAGAAAAAAAAAAAGAGTCTGGAGACAGTTCTGAGAATGGTATCTGCAGCTGTGGCTTGCCTGCCTGTTGCTGTCAGCCTGCTGTTGCTGGAGGCATTATTTATGCAGTTCTCTGGGGTGAGCTTAGCACTCACCTGGCCCTGTAGGCTTTGTTTGCTCAGATTTCTCCTGTGCATGAGCCTCTGCTACAAGTTTTCCCCTTTCCAAGCACTGGGAAAGGTGACACTGCACCCGCGTTGTCAGGCCTGCGTGTTTATTTACAGTTCATGTGGGAGTTGGGTCTTCCCCCCTCTCCTTTGGAGTTTTCTTCCTACCTCCACTTTCACAAGCTTTCCTGCTCCTGCTTACTGGGCGGTGCTGCTGCTCCTGCTGGCCGCCGTGTTTATTTACAGTTCATGTGGGAAGTGGGTCTTCCCTCCTCTCCTGTGGAGTTTTTCTCCCTCTGCCACTCTCACCAGCTTTCCCGCTCCTGGTTGCTGGGTGCGTGCCCCGCTCCTGCCAGAGGCTCTATGGCCCACCCAGCTTGTTTATTTACAGTCCCGGGAAGGATTCCCTTCCCCCAATCTTCAACGCTCAGGGCACCCCACCCTCTTTCCAGCGTGTCTTAATTGTTCTTATTGCTTATTACTCAGTTTCTCTTTTTTTCCCTGGGTGGAGGTCATTCTGTCCAGGGGGCTATGCTGCTCTGGCCCAAGCTTGTCTGTGGGAGAACCTCAGTACTGCAAAGCTCACCTGGTCTGCGTCTTCCCAGTGGGTGCCGGCCACTGGCGGCCCGGGGGCCCTCCTCGTTTCTCCGTTTAACGTGAAGTGGAGATTCTCTGCACTGGCTGGAGGTGTGGAGGGGTCAAAGTTATGCCTTTTCTCAGTGATTATGCCTGCAAAGTGTGTCTCCAGTGTCTCTCCAAGATTTCACTATAGGAGGCTCGCTTTCTGCTTCCTACCTCTAGCTGCCATCTTGGAATCCCCTCTAGATTCACATTCTTGCCTCATTTAGTTCCATGCTCATTTCTCCTGACTGGCCTCAAGTATACTTTTCTGTTTTCTCATAAATCTGTATTTCCTGTGCTTGGAATTTCCACCAGAACTTTGGAGTCCACTCTCCTTTTAAAGCTCTAGATCTGACTCTACCCACCTGCCTCTGGGATGGGTTTGCCATGATGCAGGTAGTAATAAGAAGAGAAAGATTGAAGAGTTAAAGTATCAAGCAGCCAGCAAAGGACAACTGAAATGTTTCTGACTGTGGGAATATTCATGATGTTTTATTTTAGGTCTCAGGAATGAGGCATGGTGATACTTTGCCAAACAAAGGTAGGGAAGTCTACTTCTCCTGGCTTCCCATAAATATTCTGGCCTTCACCAGGCTACCTGTCAAGAGAAGAGCTGAGAATATTTCTGAGACAAAAGAAAGAGCACAGCATCAGGATAGACAAAGGTGTTTCCTTCAGGGCACAGACTTGAAACTCAAAGCACCCACAGGTGCTCTAGGCTAAAATGGGGCCATACCTTGGAGAAGATACTCAGAGGAAGGAAGGACTTGGAATAGGCACCCCTGAGTCATGGGGCAAGGAGGTTTTTTCTCATGAGCAGCAGGGGTCTAGAGCCAGAAAGGAATTTGAAACCTGTTTTTTCTACAGCTTGCCTTTGTCAGTGTCCCACAGTGGTGTACACCTTCACTGTGAGCTGTAGCTTCTTGAAATCTCCTTATTGCTTAGTTTGTTATTTTCACCATGCCAAAAATACACCAGATTGAGAGATGCAGATGTCCTAGACACTATCCTATCTGGAAAATGAGTGAAGTGTAATGGTCCAAGTAGGGCAGAGAGACTGGGTAGCTAGACCTGGGCATGAGAACAAGTTCCACCACACATAAACTGAGTGATTGTAAAATGAGTTCTCAGCATCTATAAACCTCAGCTTCATCCTCTATAAAACAAAGTAGGTACCATATTTACATTCACAATTCTAGACTAATTGGGAGAATAAATGGAAATCACATAACACAGTTTGATGTCTAATAATTAGATGTTTATGTCATTAATATATTTCCACCTATGTTTTGGGATAGGAGTATCCAAAGATAGTATATGTTGTTCAGCTACAAATCACTTGCCAGGGACCTTCTCTATGAAAAGAAATTGAGTTCAGTGTCATGGGCAATAAAATAAGAAAAAAGAAACAAAGCATGATTCACAAACTCAAAGGATTTATGAATGACTAGGAGAGATAAGAGGAATAATGGATATAGAAGAGGTAAAGTGAGACCTAGACAAAGACATCTGAAAGCGCTGTGCTTTGGGGGAGGAGGGTGACTTGTGTTTACCAAGTATCTACTTTGTTCAAAGGCATTGTTAGATTCTTGCAATCTTTATTTGCTATAATGCTGTCAACTACCTTGTGGGGTAGGTCCTATCACTCTTTGCATTTAGTAGTTATGAGAACTGAGGGTCAGAGGGCCAAATGACTTTCCAATAACCTCCAACTAGTAGATAATAAAAGGAACTTTAAGCTATCCATCTGACTTTTAAGTTCTTGTTTTTCTGAAATACCTTATCCACTCTAAGAAGAGAGAAGTTTTAGAGTGTTTGCATTACCCCTGGGAAAATGAGAACCATGCTATTGTTGCAACTTCTCATACAAGTCAATCTGCAAAGAGAGGAGGGAATCATGGACATATTTTTAATGAAATGGTATCTATGAAAACAGATACATAACTTCTTTCATGATTTCTGGGCATAAGTAACATAGGCTGGTCTGTCCTAGTAAAGGATAGTGTATAAAAATTAAAATGTTTTTAAATTGAGAAATAAAAGAAAAAACTTCATTGGCAAGTATAAGAAGTGTATCCTTGTAAATAGAAAATGAGGGCAAGAAGAAAGACAACAATCACCTAGTTAATGTGTATATAGATACTGTGCTCAGTGCTCCATGCACATGGATTGGATCTTAAGCAAAAGAAAATTGAGATGAGATTGTAATGGATCCAGAGGATCAGAGGTATGGTCCATAGTACTTCGTCTATATGCTAGGAGGATATTATAATGGAGTTGCTATGGGTCACCATATTGAGAGACCCTGCATGAGACAGGAGCTCAGAAAGAGAAACCCAGAGGAGGAGATTGGTGGAAGGGGTAGGAAGGCCAAGTAATGATAAAACTGTATGCACTCCTGAATCAAGATGCACCTGAATGCAAGCCCATTCCTAGGTTCCAAGGTTGTGTAAGCCATTACACTGTCTTAGATTTAGCTAGTTTGAGTTGCAGCTACTTTTACTTGTAATTGAGAGTCCTAACTAACATGGAAATGAACTCCCAGTGAATTTCTAGCCATGAAGACAGTGACAGGCATGTGGTAGAGGCTCAAAGTTATTACTGGAATGAGGGAATGATATACTTGTCCTTACGAAGCAATTAAACATAATGACTCAAAAGTAGAATCGGATCTTTGCTTGGATGGGAACATGATCTTTGCTTAGGTGGGAAAACATTTGTATCTCTAGTGTATAGGAAAAGATATTTCTTTTTTTTAAAGTATGTTTCTATTTTTAAAAATTCTAAAAGTAATACATGAACACTTTTCATCATAAAAGAGCCACCCACTCCACCACCATCCTATTTCATTCTCAATGGCAGTGTGATGTGCACCCTAATAGGCTTTCCTCTATGCATTTATGTAAAAGTTAATTGTGTCAGTTTGGCAATAGTCTTTGCATTAAAAAGTTTTTTGCTTTAAAACAATCCAAAGAGCATAAGGTACAACTGGTAAGTTCAAATGAAACAGAATGGGCGCTATTGGTAATTGTTGAAGTCATATAATGGATACACAAAGATTTGTTACTCTATTCTCTCTTCTTTTATATGTTTGACATATTGAAAATATATAAAAGGAAAATAAATTTTTAGTATAAAATAAGTATGTGTTCAGTATAAAGGACTGAAAATCAGGAAAAACAAAATAATAAAATAAAAACATCATATTGCTACTCTTCAGAATTTACTAGCTAAGTACATAATTGCCTACATTTTTCTAGATGTTTAAGTGTGTAGATACACACACACAAATACATATATACATAACTTTGTCATTTATTTAACCAAAAGTAAATTATACATACTTTTAAATATCTGGGGTTTTATGTTTTGTCATTGAGTTTATTTTATTATTTGGGAGGACCAATTTCTACCTTTATATGTTTCTATCTGTGTTCAATATTTTTATCTTAATATTGTACACACAAACTTACTAAACAACCCATTTATTTATCTTCAAGCATCGAATATAGGACCAGTTTTTATGTCCTTTAAAAATTCATGAAAGGGTACAGGGGTGTAGCACAGTGGTAGAATGTGTGCTGAGCATGTGTGAGGTCCTGGATTCAATGCTTAACACACACACATACACACACAATGAAGAAAAAGAAATAAAAATATAATTCATGGAAAAAACAGCTTTATTTGAATAATCCACATAGCATATACTTCACTCATGTAATATAAAGCTCAGTGATTTTTAGTACAGCCATAGAATTATGCAGTCATCACAATAATCTTGTTTTGGAATATTTTTGTCACTTCAAAATTAGCAGTCACTTCTCATTTCCCCACTTGTTCTTCTGTAGTCCTAGGCTATGCTTATCTGTAAACATTTGCCTAGTGACATTTCATATAAATTAAATCATACAATATGTGGTCTTTTATGCTAGGCTTTTAATTCTTAGCATAATAATTCCAAGGATTATTCATGTTATAACATATACCAGTATTTTATTTCTTGTTATTGGCAAATAATATTCCATTTTGTAGATATACCATACTTTGTATATTCATTCATTAACTTAAAGGCATTTGAATTCTTTCCTCTGGAAATAATTCTGCTACAAGTACTTACATTAAAATTTACATGTGACCACAGCTAGGAAAACCATCATAGCTCCCTGGGCAGACTGACCCTACCCACTAAAAAAACCCTGAACAATAAACAAGGAACTGAAAACTAACACACAGCAGAGGGGCAGAGTTGCTAAATGTGCACCAGAGAAGGGGGAAAAAGCAAGGAGCTGATCTCTGTGTGAACTTTCAGTAAACAGAGGCTGGAAAGGAAGAAGGGCCAATGGCAGGCAGGTGATAAGCCAATGTCTCAAATCGGGCAGTTAATGGTCCACAAAGCTCATCTCCTGATCCAGTGAGCAACATCCAAAGTCAAATGATACTGCAAAACTGGAAAATAATCAGCAAACTATCACAACACACTGACAGTGGGAGGCCAATGGACAGATCACTGAACTTGCCCCAGAGAAACAGGGCAAGGCAAAGAAACAAGTCCTCAGTAATTAAGCACAGTGAAAACCCAACTCCAAAGCAGGACAGTTGGTGGGCTACAGAGCTGATTCTGGAACCTGAGGAAAACATACAAACTTAAACTGCCACACTCCACTGAGGGAGGAACTGACCAAGTATGTGCCTCTGAAAGATAGAAGGGGAAAAAAAAAACCCAACCCAACCACCTGGTGAGACTATGACAGAGCTTCTGCTTAAATACCAACACCAGTATTGGATGCTGGAGGGGAACACCAGACTTAAAATAAGACTGAAATTCTATTGTACCTGAACCTGGAATTTTTGCTTATTTGTTTGTTTGTCTGTTTGTTTGTTCATGTCTCCAAGTTGATTTCTTTGGAGGTTTTTTGTTATTAGTTTTATTATTGTGAATTATCAAATACTAAATTATACCCAGAATAGGGATAGAAATAACACACACACACACTTAGCTACAAACCCAATACAGCCACAAAACAAAATTAAACCAAGGGAAAGAAAACAGATGGCTGAAACCACCAACTAGCTTATCAAGCACATAGTTACACAGTACCAAGTGGAGCAATGGGAAGACAAAAAGGATGGAAACCATTCTCCCCCCCAAAAAATAATTTAATACAGGATTCACAGGGAAATGATGAAAATGGATACCCAGTTCTGGACTCCAACAAAACAAAGAAAATGACAGCAAGGAACCCAATGATGCCCACAAGAACGTCCTCAAAGAAGAAATCCTGCAAGTAATCACTGAGAATTTCATGGAGATGTCACTAGACATGGCTAACAAAAAATGTAAAAAGGCACTCAAGAAATTTCAAGACACCAAAAATAAAGAATATGAGAAGACACAGAAACAAATAAATGAACTCATAAGAGCCCTAAATAAACACAAAAGTGAAACAGAGAACACTATAGAGAGATAAATGAATTAAAGATGAAAATAGACAATATTAAAATGGTTTCCATGATATGGAAAACCTCAGAAAACAGAATGAAACAGAAATAGAAAACACAATGGAGGGCACTACAGCAGAAAAGAACAAGTGGAAGACAGAATTTCAGAACTTGAAGATGAAATTAAAGAGAAAAACTGAAGAGCTATTAGTCAAACAACTCAAGACCTGTGAAAGGAATATGCAAGAACCCACTGATTCCATCAAAAGACCAAACCTGAGAATCATGGGCATTGAAGAAGGAGAAGAGGTACAAGCAAAAGAGATTCATAATATATTCAGCAAAATAAAAAAGAAAAATTCCCATTCAAGTACAGGAAGCTTATTCCCGTTCAGGGACAGGAAGCCTCCAGGACACCAAACAGACTTGACTAAAATAGAACTACCCCATGACATATTATCATTAAAACAACAAGCACAGAGAATAGAGAAAGAATATTGAAGGCTATAAGAGAGAAAAAACAAATAACATACAAAGATAAACCCATTAAAATCACAGCACATTTCTCAACAGAAGCCTTAAAAGCAAGAAGGGCATGGAGTGAGGTATTCTGGGCACTGAATGAAAATAACCTCAACCCTAGCATACTATACCTGGCAAAACTATCATTCAAAATACATACAGCAATAAAAGTCTTCCACAATAAACAGAAACTAAAACAATATATGACACCAAGCCACCACTACAAAAGATTTGCCAATGAATTCTGCACACAGAAAATGAAAGCAAACAAAACCCTGAGAGGACAGACAACCCCAAATGACAGGAGAAAAAAAGACAAGGAATCAGAGAATAACATTAATTCAGCTGCACACAATCAAACCCTTAAACAAGAAAAAAAAAAACTAAATGACAAGAATCACCACATACCTATCAAAACTAACACTGAATGTTAAAGGACTTAACTCCCCCATCAAAAGAAACCATTTGATAAACTGGATTAAAAAGAAAGATTCAACAATCCGTTTTTTACAGGAGACCCATCTCATCAACAGAAATAAGCACTAATTAGGGTGAAAGGCTAGAAGAAAATTTACCAAGGCAATGGCCCCCCAAAACAGGCAGGAGTAGCAACACTTATCTCGGACAAAGTAGACTTCAAACTTACATTGATCAAATGAGATAAAGAAGGACATGCCATACTAATAAAAGGGAAAAGTACACCAAAAGGAAATAGCAATTATCAACCGATATGCACCCAAGGTCAGGGCACCCAATTTCATCAAACATATTCTGAAGGAACCTAAAAACATATATAGACTCCAACATGATGGTAGTGGGAAACTTTAATACTCCCCTATCACCAATAGATAGGTCATCCAAACAAAAATAATCAATAAAAAAATACAAGAACTAAATCAAAACACAGATCAAATAGACCTACTTGATGTCTACAGAACATTTCATCCAACTTCTGCACAATATATATTCTTCTCAGCTGCCCATGGAACCTCCTCCAAAACTGATCATGTTTTAGGGCACAGAGCAAGCCTCAGCAAATATAAAAACATAGAAACAATCCCGTGCATTCTCTCTAATCACATTGCATTAAAACTAGAAGTCAACAACAAAAACAACAGTAGAAAACATGCAAACAATTGGAAGCTGAACAACACATTGCTCAATGATCAGTGAGTGATGGATGAAATAGAAGAAATTAAAAAGTTCCTAGAAGTTAATGAAAATGAAAACACAACCTACCAGAAACTATGGCACACAGCAAAGACAGTCCTAAGTGGAAAGTTTATAACCATGAGTGCATATATTAAAAGGACAGAAAGATCTCAAATCCATGACCTAATGCTGCATCTCAAACTCCTAGAAAAACAAAAACAAGCCAAACCCAAAACAAGCAAAAGGAGAAAAATAATAAAAATAAGGGCTGAAATTAATGAAATAGAAACAGAAAAAAAATACAAAGAATCAATGAAACAAAAAGCTGGTTCTTTGAAAAAATAAATCAGATTAACAGACCCCTGGCAAACCTGACTAAAATGAGGAGAGAAAAAACTCAAATTAGTAAAATCAAAAATGCAAAAGAGGAGATAACAACAAACACCAAGGAAATCCAGGGAATCATCAGAGACTACTTTGAGAAACTATATTCCAATAAATTTGAAAATCTTGAAGAAATGGACAAATTTCTAGATACTTCCGAACACCCAAAATTGAACCAAGAGGACATCAATCACCTGAATAGATCTATAACACAAAATGAAATTGAAGCAGCAATCAAGAGTCTCTCAAAAAAGAAAAGTCCAGGACTTGATGGATTCTCTGCTGAATTATATCAGACTTTTAAAGAAGAACTAATACCAACACTCCTTAAACTTTTCCATGAAATAGAAAGGGAAGGAACACTGCCTAACTCATTTTATAAAGCCAATATTACACTCATCCCAAAACTAGAAAAAGACACCTCCAAAAAGGAGAACTATAGGCAAATATCCTTAACAAACATCAATGCAAAAATCCTCAATAAAATAATGGCAAACCAAACCATCAACATATCGGAAAGATCATTCACACAAGTCAGCTTTATCCAGGGATGCAGAGATGGCTCAACATATGCAAATCTATAAATGGAACACAGCACATTAATAGAAGTAAAGACAAAAACCACTTGATCTCTCAATAGATGCAGAAAAAGCCTTTGATAAGATTCAACACCACTTCATGATAAAAGCTCTATGAAAACTAGGAATAGAGGGAATGTATCTCAACATTGTAAAGGCTATATATGACAAACCTACAGCCAGCCTTATACTTTTTGGTGAAAAACTGAAACCATTGCCCCTAAAATCAGGAATGAGACAAGGATGCCCACTATCCCCACTCCTATTCAACATAGTACTGGAATTCCTAGCCAGAGCAATTAGGCAAAAAGAAGGAATAAAAGGAATACAAATAGGTAAAGAAACTGTCAAAATATCCCTATTTGCAGATGACATGATCCTATATCTTAAAGACCCAAAAAACTCCACCCCAAAACTCCTAGACACCATAAAGAGCTTCAGCAAGGTGGCAAAATGAAAAAATGAGCTTACAAAAATCATTAGCTTTTCTGTATATCAACCATGAACAAATTGAGAAAGAATCTATGTAAACAATTCCATTTACAATAGCCTCAAAAAAATCAAATACCTAGGAGTAAACTTAACAAAGGGTGTGAATGACCTCTACAAGGAGAACTACAAACCCCTAAGAAAGAGATCGAGGAAGACTACAGAAGCTGGAAAGATCTCCCATGCTCATGAATTGGCAGAATCAACATAGTAAAGATGGCTATACTTCCAAAAGCAATCTAATGTTTAATTTACTCAGCTACAAAGAAGAATGAAATCTTGTCATTTGCAAGTAAATGGATGGAACTGGAGAACATCATGTTATGCAACATTAGTTAGAAGGTCAAAAATCTATGTTCTCCCTCATATGCAGACTTTAGACCTAAAACAAATGCAGTAATATTATTGGACATGAGTCACATGCTAAGGGGAGAGCACATACAGGAGAAATAAGGAAAGGTAGGAAATCCAAAACTTGAAAGTGTTTGATTGGCCCACTGTAGAGGAGCTGATATAGTAACCTTAAAATGACAGAGGTCACCATCGGAAGGTGACTGAAAAGTAGGAAAAAGGTCTGGTAGAGGTGAATCAACTCAGGCTGTAATACACAGGTACATGGAAGCAATGATAGCTATCCAATGATAGCTCTGTACAGCTAACCTTATCTCAAACTAGCAAAAATGCTGTCTTTCTTATTATTGCTTATGTCTTCTCTTCAACAAAATTGAAGAGGGCAGAACAGGTTATGCCTGGAAGCGAGGGTGTGGGGGGAGAAGGCGGGCGTGGGAGGCAGGGGGAAAATGGCCCAAACAATGTATGAACATATGAATATATAAATAAAGAAAAAAATTTATGTGTGAACATGTGTTTTCATTTCTCTTGAGTGTGTATCTAAGAATTGCTTCATGTATGGTAATCCTATGCTAAGTATTTTGAGTAAATGAAATATATGGAATGTAAATTATAGCTCAATAAAACAGTTAAAGATGTTGGGCAGTTTCCTTCAAGGCTTGATTTAAATGGTTTAACTCTACTAGTAAGGTTCCATACTGGTTATTTATTTCATGTTCTGAATATTCACAAAGGACACTCCACACTTCGGGTGGAATTAGAAAATCTCTCATCACTATATGATATCTTTTACTTGTTTAGCTTAGAGACCCTGGGTAATTTTTTGCCAGTCTCAATAGAGGTATCACCATATATATGCAATGACACAGATTCAAAGAGAAATCTACAAAAATATTTTTTCTCTGTGTAACTTCCCTGTATGTCTCCTGGAATTTCTAGCTGCCTCAGCCTAGAAAACTTTGACTTCTGTGTTCTCATCTCTTGAGACCACAGTTCTTTTTCTTTGTAATTTTTTAAAATTAGCATACCTTAATAGTATAAGGGGATTCATTGTGGTAATTCCATAGGTATAAGTACAACATTTTTATTATGCTACTGGAGTTTGAACTCAGCACTTTGTGCTTGTGGGGTAGCTGTACTATAGCTTGATCCTTGCCTCCATCCCCAAAAATGTGCACAGATGTGTTCAGTGTACTTTGAACAAGCAACACCCCTCTATTATATTCTCATGTATTCTTCTCACCTCTCTTCATTTCAAACAGTTTTTGGTGGATTTCATTATGAAATCATCATACCTACACACACACACACACACACACACACACACACACACACACACACACCATACTTCAATCCTCTCCATCCCTAACTTTCCTTTCCTTTCCTTATTCCTTTTCCTGTTGATACTCTCTTGACACATTTATTTCTTATTATTATTATTAATATTAATATTATCATCATTCTAGGTTTAGACCCCACAGATCAGTGAAAACATGGTATCTGGCCTTTTGAACTTGGCTTATCTCTCTCAACATGATTTCCAGCTCTATCCATTTTCCAGCACATGACATGACTGAGCAATACTTCATAAGTATATATACATATATATGCCATATATTCTTTATCCATTCATCTGTTGTTGGGCACCTCTGCTGATTCTACAGTATGGCTATTGTGAACAGAACTGTGGTGAACATGGTATGTAGGTATCTATCTTGTATATTGAGTTACACTCTTTTGGATATAGGACCAAGAGTGATATGGTCTATTTTTAGTTTTTTGAGGAAACTCCATACTGATTTTCAGAGTGCTTATACTATATTACATTCCCACCAACACTGTAAAAGGGTTTCTTCTTCCCTGAGTCTTCTCCTACATTTGTTGTTGCTTGTTTTCTTCATGATAGCCATTCTGATGGGGTGAAATGGACTCTTAGTGTAGTTTTGATTTAAATTTTCTTTATGGCTGAGGATGGTGAACATTTCTTCATGTATTTATTAACTGTTTGATTTCTTCTGAGAACTGTCTGTTTCACTCATTTTATCATTTATTAATTAGATAATTTGTTCTTCTGATGTTCAACTTTTTAAGGTCTGTTTATATTCTGAGTGTTAATTCTTTATCTTTGAATAGGTAGTGAAGATTTTCCCCCTTCTGTGTGTTGTCTCTTAATTCTGGTCGTTGTTTCCTTTGATGTACTGAAACATTTTAATTTGATGCAGCTCAGTTTGTCATTTCTTGCTCTTATTTACTGGGCAATTGGAATACTATTCAGAAAATAATTACCTATCCCTACAACTTCCAGTGTTTTATTGTAGCAGTTTCATAATTTTAGATCTTACACTAAGATCGTTGCCCCATTTGGAGTTGATTTTTATACAAGGTGAGAGATAGGGGTCTAGTTTTAAGCTTAAGCAAGTAGATATCCAGTTTTCCCAGTACCATTTGTTGAAGAGGCTGTCCTTTCTCCAGTGTTATGTGAGAAGGCTGTATTTGTGTGACATTATTTCTAGGTCTTCTATTCTGTTTCATTGCTCTTCATGTATAGTTTTATAAATTTATTCATTAGTTCATATGTGCATACACTGTTTGGGCCATTTCTCCTTCCTGTACACCACCCCTTCCCACTCCCCCACCCCTTTGCTTCCAGGCAGAACCTGTTCTGCCCTCTTCTCCATTTTGTTGAAGAGAAGACATAAGAGATAATAAGAAAGACATAACGGTTTTGCTAATTTGAGATAAGGATAGCTATACAGAGAGATTCCTAGCATTGCTTCCATGCACAAGTTTATTACAACCCAAATTGATTCATCTCTACCTGACCTCTTCACTACTTCCCGGTCACCTTCCCATATTGACCTCTGTCATTTTAAGGTTACTGAATTAGCTTCTCTACAGTGGCATATCAAACACTTTCAAGTTTTGGGTTTCCTATCTTTCCTTATTCCTCCTGTATGTATTATCCCCTTAGTGTGTGACTCATGTCTAATAATATTACTGCATTTGTTTTAGGTCTAAAGTCCGCATATGAGGGAGAACATATGATTTTTGACCTTCTGAGCCTGGCTAACTTTGAGTAACATTATGTTCCATCCATTTATTTGCAAATGACAAGATTTCATTCTTCTTCACACCTGAGTAAAATTCCATTGTGTATAAATAGCACATTTTCTTAATCCATTCATCAGTAGTGGGGCATCTTGGCTGTTTCCATAAGTTGGCTATTGTGAATGGTGCTGCAAATAACATGGGTGTGCAGGTGCTTTTGGAATAACCTGATTAGCATTCCTTTGGGATTGCTGGATCATATGGCAGATCAATGTTTAGTTTTTTAAGAAGCCTCCATATTGTTTTCCATAGTGGTTGTACTAGCTTGTATTCCCACCAGCCGTGTATGAGGGTTCCTTTTCCCCCAAATCCTCACCAACATTTGTTATTGGTGGTGTTTCTGATGTTTTGACCCTATTCTAACAAGGTGCAGTGAAATCTTGGTGAGGTTTTAATTTGCATTTCCTTTATGGCCAGGGATGGGGAGCATTTTTTCATGTGTTTTTGGCCATCTGGATTTCTACCTTTGAAAAAATTCTGTTTAGTTCAGTTGCCCATTTCTTTATTTGTTCATTGGTTTAGGGGGAGTTTAGTTTTTTAAGCTCTCTGTATATTCTGGTTATCAGTCCTTTATCTGATGTGTAGCTAGCAAATATTTTCTCCCACTCTGTGGTTGGTCTCTTCACCCAAGAGACCATTTCTTTTGTTGTGCAGAAGCTTTTTAATTTCATGTAATCACATTTGTCCATCCTTTCTCTTAGTTGCTGAGCTGCTGGAATTCTATTGAGGAACTCCTTGCCTAAAATTATTGCTTCCAGAGTATTCCCTGCTCTTTTCTGTACTAACTTCAGAGTTTTAGGTCTGGTATTAAGGTCCTTGATCAATTTTGAGTTGATACTAGTACAGGGTGATAAACAGGGATCTAGATTCAGTTTTTTGCAGATGGATAACTACTTTTCCCAGCAACATTTGTTGAAGCAGCTGATCTTTTCTCCATTGTACATTTTTGGCACCTTTTTAAAAAGTAAGGTAAGCATAACTATGTGGATTCGTCTTCGGGTCCTCTATTCTCTTCCACTGGTCTTCATATCTGTTTTTATGCCAGTACCATGCTGTTTTTATTGCTATTGCTTTGTAATAGACTTTGAAGTCAGGTATTGTGATACCTCCAGCATTGCTCTTTTTTCTGAGTATTGCCTTGGCTATTCACAATCTCTTGTGTTTCCAAATGAACTTTAGGGTAGATTTTTCAATCTCTGTGATGAATGTCGTAGGGATTTTGATGGGATTGCATTAAACATGTAGAGTGCTTTTGGTAGTATAGCTATTTTTAGTATGTTGATTCTATCAATCCATGAGCACAGAAGATATTTCCACCTTCTGTAGTATTCCTCAATCTCTTTCTTCAGCGGTTTTTAGTTCTCCTTGTAGAGGTCATTCACATCCTTTGTTAAGTTTACTCCTTGGTATTTGATTTTTTTTGAGGCTATTGTAAATGGAATTGTTTGTTTAGATTCTTTCTCAATTTTTTTACTATTGGTGTGTAGAAAAGCTAATGATATCTGTAAGTTAATTTTAATCTTGCTACATTGCTGAAGCTGTTTATGGTGTCTCAGAGTTTTGGGGTAGAGTTTTTTGGGTCTTTGAAGTATAGGATCATGTCATCGGCAAATAGGGATATTTTGACAGTTTCTTTACCTATTTGTATTCCTTTTGTTTTTTCTTCCTACGTTATTGCTCTGGCTAGGAATTCCAGGAATATGTTTAATAAGAGTGGGGAGAGCAGGCACCCTTGTCTCATTCCTGATTTTAGAGGAAATATTTTCAGCGTTTCTCCATTAAGCATGATGTTAGCTATAGGTTTGTCATATATAGCCTTTATAATGTTGGGGCACATTTTCTTATTTTTCTTAGAGCTTTTAGCATGAAGTGGTATTGAATCTCATTAAAAGCTTTTTCTGCATTTACTGAGATGATCAAATGGTTTTTGTCTTCGCTTCCATTAATGTGCTGAATTATATTTGTAGATTTGTGTATGTTAAACTACCCCTGCATCCATGGGATGAAGCTGACTTGGTCGTGGTAAATGATCTTTCTTTTTTTTTTTTAATTTTAATTTTAATATTTTTAATTGTTTTATTATTCATATGTGCATACAAGGCTTGGGTCATTTCTCCCCTCTGCCCCCACCCCCTCCCTTACCACCCACTCCACCCCCTCCTTCTCCCCCCACCCCCTCAATACCCAGCAGAAACTATTTTGCCCTTATCTCTAATTTTGTTGAAGAGAGAGTATAAGCAATAATAGGAAGGACCAAGGGTTTTTGCTAGTTGAGATAAGGATAGCTATACAGGGTGTTGACTCACATTGATTTCCTGTACATGTGTGTTACCTTCTAAGTTAATTCTTTTTGATCTAACCTTTTCTCTAGTTCCTGGTCCCCTTCTCCTATTGGCCTCAGTTGTTTTAAAGTAGCTGCTTTAGTTTCTCTGCTTTGAGGGCAACAAATGCTATCTAGTTTTTTAGGTGTTTTATCTATCCTCATACCTCCCTTGTGTGCTGTTGCTTTATCATGTGCTCAAAGTCCAAACCCCTTGTTGTGTTTGCCCTTGATCTAATGTCCGCATATGAAGGAGAACATATGAGGTTAGCCTCATTCAGAATGATATTCTCCAATTCCATCCATTTACCAACGAATGATAACATTTTGTTCTTCTTCATGGCTGCATAAAATTCCTTTGTGTATGGATACCATATTTTCTTAATCCATTCATCAGTAGTGGGGCATCTTGGCTGTTTCCATAACTTGGCTATTGTGAACAGTGCTGCAATAAACATGGGTGTGAAGGTGCCTCTGGAGTAACCTGTGTCACATTCTTTTGGGTATATCCCCAAGAGTGGTATTGCTGGATCATATGGTAGATCATTGTCTAGCTTTTTAAGTAGCCTCCAAATTTTTTTCCAGAGTGGTTGTACTAGTTTACATTCCCACCAACAGTGTAAGAGGGTTCCTTTATCCCCACATCCTTGCCAACACCTGTTGTTAGAGGTGTTGCTAATGATGGCTAGTCTAACAGGGGTGAGGTGGAATCTTAGTGTGGTTTTAATTTGCATTTCCTTTATTGCTAGGGATGGTGAGCATTTTTTCATGTGCTTTTTTGGCCATTTGAATTTCTTCTTTTGAGAAAGTTCTGTTTAGTTCACTTGCCCATTTCTTTATTGGTTCATTAGCTTTGGGAGAATTTAATTTTTTAAGTTACCTATATATTCTGGTTATCAGTCCTTTGTCTGATATGTAGCTGGCAAATATTTTCTCCCACTCTGTGGGTGTTCTCTTCAGTTTAGAGACCATTTCTTTTGATGAACAGAAGATTTTTAGCTTTATGAGGTCCCATTTATCTATGCTATCTCTTAGTTGCTGTGCTGCTGGGGTTTCATTGAGAACGTTCTTACCTATTCCTACTAACTCCAGAGTATTTCCTACTCTTTCCTGTATCAACTGTAGAGTTTGTGGTCTGATATTAAGATCCTTGATCCATTTTGAGTTAATCTTGGTATAGGGTGATATACATGGATCTAGTTTCAGTTTTTTGCAGACTGCTAACCAGTTTTCCCAGCAGTTTTTGTTGAAGAGGCTGCTATTTCTCCATCGTATATTTTTAGCTCATTTGTCAAAGACAAGTTGGTTATAGTTTTGTGGCTTCATATCTGGGTCTTCTATTCTGTTCCACTGGTCTTCATGTCTGTTTTTGTGCCAGTACCATGCTGTTTTTATTGTTATTGCTTTGTAATATAGTTTGAAGTCAGGTATTGTGATACCTCCTGCATTGTTCTTTTGACTGAGTATTGCCTTGGCTATTCGTGGCCTCTTGTGTTTCCATATAAATTTCAGGGTAGATTTTTCAATCTCTTTAATGAATGTCATTGGAATTTTGATGGGAATTGCATTAAACATGTAGATTACTTTTGGGAGTATCGACATTTTTACTATGTTGATTCTACCAATCCATGAGCATGGGAGATCTCTCCACTTTCTATAGTCTTCCTCAATCTCTTTCTTCAGAAGTATATAGTTTTCCTTGTAGAGGTCGTTCACATCTTTTGTTAGGTTTACACCTAGGCATTTGATTTTTTTGAGGCTATTGTAAATGGAATTGTTTTCATACATTCTTTTTCCATTTGCTCATTGTTAGTGTATAGAAATGCTAATGATTTTTCTATGTTGATTTTATACCCTGCTACCTTTCTATAGTTATTGATGATGTCTAGAAGCTTCTGAGTAGAGTTTTTTGGGTCTTTAAGGTATAGGATCTTGTGGTCTGCAAATAGGGATATTTTGACAGTTTCTTTACCTATTTGTATTCCTTTTATTCCTTCTTCTTGCCTAATTGCTCTGGCTAGGAATTCCAGTACTATGTTGAATAGGAGTGGAGATAGGGGGCATCCTTGTCTAGTTCCTGAGTTTAGAGGGAATGGTTTCAGTTTTTCTCTGTTAAGTATAATGCTGCCCGTAGGTTTGTCATAGATAGCTTTTATAATGTTGAGGTATTTTCCTTCTATCCCTAGTTTTCTTAGAGCTTTTATCATGAAATGGTGATGGATCTTATCAAAGGCTTTTTCTGCATCTATTGAGATGATCAAGTGGTTTTTGTCTTTGTTTCTGTTAATGTGGTTTATTACGTTTATTGATTTTCGTATGTTGAACCACCCCTGCATCCCTGGGATGAGGCCTACTTGGTCGTGGTGAATAATCTTTTTGATGTGTTGTTGAATTCGGTTTGCCATTATTTTGTTGAGGATTTTTGCATCAATGTTCATTAAGGAGATTGGCCTATAGTTCTCCTTTTTGGAGGTGTCTTTGCCTGGTTTTGGGGTAAGTGTAATACTGGCTCCATAAAATGTGTTAGGCAGTTTTCCTTCCCTTTCTATTTCGTGGAACAGTTTAAGAAGGGTTGGTATCAGTTCTTCTTTAAAGGTCTGATAGAATTCAGCAGAGAATCCATCAGGTCCTGGACTTTTCTTTTGGGGGAGACTCTTGATTGCTGCTTCAATTTCATTTTGTGTTATAGATCTATTCAGGTGATTAATTTCCTCTTGGTCCAGTTTTGGATGGTCATATGTATCTAGAAATCTGTCCATTTCTTTTAGATTTTCAAATTTATTTGAATATAGGTTCTCAAAGTAGTCTCTGATGATTTCCTGGACTTCCATGGTGTTTGTTGTTATCTCCCCTTTTGCATTCCTGATTCTACTAATTTGGGTTTTTTCTCTCCTCATTTTAGTCAGGTTTGCTAGGGGTCTATTGATCTTGTTTATTTTTTCAAAGAACCATGTTTTTGTTTCATTATTCCTTGTACGGTTTTTTTGGTTTCTATTTTGTTGATTTCAGCTCTTATTTTTATTATTTCTCTCCTTCTATTTGTTTTGGGATTTGCTTGTTCTTGTTTTTCTAGGAGTTTGAGATGTATCATTAGGTCATTGATTTGGGATCTTTCAGTCTTTTTAATATATGTACTCATGGCTATAAATTTTCCTCTCAGGACTGCCTTAGCTGTGTCCCATAGGTTCCGGTAGGTTGTGTTTTCATTTTCATTGACTTCCAGGAACTTTTTAATTTCCTCTTTTATTTCATCTATAATCCATTCTTCATTAAGTGATGAGTTATTTAGTTTCCAGCTGTTTGCATGTTTTTTGTCTTTACTTTTGTTGTTGAGTTCTACTTTTACTGCATTGTGGTCAGATAGTATGCACGGTATTATTTCTATTTTCTTATATTTGCTGAGGCTTGCTTTGTGCCCTAGGATATGATCTATTTTGGAGAAGGTTCCATGGGCTGCTGAGAAGAATGTATATTGTGTAGAAGTTGGATGAAATGTTCTGTAGACATCAACTAGGTCCATTTGATCTATTGCATATTTTACATCTTGGATTTCATTGTTGATTTTTTGTTTGGATGACCAATCTATTGATGATAATGGGGTGTTAAAGTCTCCCACAGCCACTGTGTTGGCGTTTATATATGCTTTTAGGTCTTTCAGGGTATGTTTGATGAAATTGGGTGCGTTGACATTGGGTGCATACAGATTGATAATTATTATTTCCTATTGGTCTATTTCCCCTTTTATTAGTATGGAATGTCCTTCTTTATCTCGTTGGATCAATGTAGGTTTGAAGTCTACTTTGTCAGAGATAAGTATTGCTACTCCTGCCTGTTTTCAGGGGCCATTGGCTTGGTAAATCTTCTTCCAGCCTTTCATCCTTAGCGTATGCTTATTTCTGTCGGTGAGATGGGTCGCCTGTAAGCAACAAATTGTTGTATCTTCCTTTTTAATCCATTTCGTCAAGCAGTGCCTTTTGATGGATGAATTAAGTCCATTAACATTAAGAGCTAGTACTGATAGGTATGTGGTGATTCCTGTCATTTAGTTGTCTTAGTTGTTTGAAGGTTTGATTGTGTGTACCTAAGTTGAGGTTACTCTCTACTGTCTTGCTTTTTCTTTTCCTGTGGTTTGGTGCTGCCTGTCTTTTCATGGTTAAGTTGGGTGTCACTTTCTGTGTGCAGAATCCCTTGAAGAATCCTTTGTAATGGTGGCTTTGTGGTCATATATTGTTTTAGTTTCTGCTTATCATGGAAGACTTTTATTGCTCCATCTATTTTGAATGATAGTTTTGCTGGGTAGAGTATCCTGGGCTTGAAGTTATTTTCATTCATTGCCAGGAAGATCTCACCCCACGCTCTTCTTGCTTTTATTGTTTCTGTTGACAAGTCTGCTGTGATTTTGATGGGTTTGCCTTTGTATGTTACTTGTTTTTTCTCTCTTGCAGCCTTCAATATTCTTTCCTTAGTTTCTGAACTTGTTGTTTTAATGATGATATGTCGTGGAGTAGTTCTATTTTGATCTGGTCTGTGTGGTGTCCTGGATGCCTCTTGCATCTGTATGGGAATATCTTTCTCTAGATTTGGGAAATTTTCCGTTATTATTTTGTTAAATATATTACGCATTCCCTTGGCTTGCACCTCCTCTCCTTCTTTGATGCCAATGATTCTCAAGTTTGGTCTTTTGATGGAGTCAGTGAGTTCTTGCATTTTCTTTTCACAGGTCTTGAGTTGTTTAATTAATAGTTCTTCGGTTTTTCCTTTAATTACCATTTCATCTTCAAATTCTGAGATTCTGTCTTCTGTTTGTTCTATTCTGCTGGATTGGCCTTCCGTTTTGTTTTGCAGTTCTGTTTCATTCTTTTTTCTGAGGTTTTCCATATCCTGGCTGGTTTCCTCTTTGATGTTGTCTATTTTTTTTCCTGAGTTCATTTATCAGTTTATTCATCGTATTCTCTCTTTCACTTTGGTGTTTATACAGTGCTTCTATGGTTTCCTTTATTTCTTCTTTTGCTTTTTCAAATTCTCTATTTTTGTTGTCTTGGAATTTCTTGAGTGTCTCCTGTACATTTTGGCTGACCCTATCCAGTTTCATCTCTATAAAATTCTCATTGAGTTCTTGTAGTATGTCTTCTTTTAAGTTACTCTTGTGGGCTTCATTGGGTCCTTTGGCATAGTTTATCTTCATTTTGTTGCAGTCTGGATCTGAGTACCTGTTTTCTTCATTCCCCTTTTGTTCCTGTACTAATTTTTTGCTGTGGGGAAACTGGTTTCCCTGTTTTTTCTGTCTTCCTGTCATTGTTTTTGGTGTTGTTACAGTCCCTATACTGTGTGCAATTAAGTATTTTCTAGCTTGTAATAATAACAATGGTAATATTTAGAATGGAAGGGTGAGCTGAGATGGAAAGCAAGAAGTTAAAGAAATGGGAGAAACAAATACACAGACTGGAGGGAGAAAACAGAACAGTGTATCAGACAAGAAGATTTCAAAGGTATAAACAGGGAGCTTTAGTGTACTAATCAACAGTAAGCTGAACAGACATTAGAGAGACAGAGAGAGGATTGAAAATCAAAAAAAAGGTAAGAATAAAAATAAAAAATAAGTAAATGAAAGAAAAATCTATTTATAAAAATGTATTAAAATAAAATGAAAAAATAGAAAATTTAGAAAAACCAAAAAACCAAAAAAGCAAAAAACCTCCAAGTTCAAATGCAGTGAAGTCTCAGTCTCCAGTCCTGGAGATGGTGCCTCAGATGTTGTTCTGTAGTTGTCTCATCAAAGGGGAAGCATAAAGTAGAACAAAACTACACACACACACACAAAAAAAAATCCAAGTGTCCCAAGTTCACATGCAATACAGTTTCAGTAAGTTTTTCAGCTTCCAGGTGTAATTTGGTTGTTCTCTCATCAAAGGAAGGGAGACAAAGAAAAAAAAAAAAGAGTCTGGAGACAGTTCTGAGAATGGTATCTGCAACTGTGGCTTGCCTGCCTGTTGCTGTCAGCCTGCTGTTGCTGGAGGCATTATTTATGCAGTTGTCTGGGGTGAGCTTAGCACTCACCTGGCCCTGTAGGCTTTGTTTGCTCAGATTTCTCCTGTGCGGGAGCCTCTGCTTCAAGTTTTCCCCTTTCCAAGCACTGGGAAAGGTGACACTGCCCCCGTGTTGTCAGGTCTGCATGTTTACTTTCAGTTCATGTGGGAGGTGGGTCTTCCCCCTCTTCTGTGGAGTTTTCCTCCCACCTCTGTTTTCACAAGCTTTCCTGCTCCTGCTTACTGGGCAGTGCTGCTGCTCCTGCTGGCCACCATGTTTATTTACAGTTTACGTGGGAAGTGGGTCTTCCCTCCTCTCCTGTGGAGTTTTTCTCCCTCTGCCACTCTCACCAGCTTCCCCACTCCTGGTTGCTGGGTGTGCACCCTGCTTCTGCCAGAGACTCTACTGCCCACCCAGCTTGTTTATTTACAGTCCCGGAAGGATTCCCTTCCCCCAATCTTCGGCGCTCAGTGTGCCCCACCCTCTTTCCTGCATGTCTTATTTGTTCTTATTGCTTATTACTCAGGTTCTCTTTTTTTCCCTGGGTGGAGGTCATTCTGTCCAGGGGGCTATGCTGCTCTGGCCCAGGCTTGTCTGTGGGAGTACTGCGGTACCACAAAGCTCACCTGGTCTGCGTCTTCCCAAGCTGTCTGGGCACCGGCAACTGGTGGCCCAGGGGCCCTCCTGGCTTCTCCATTTAACGTGAAGTGGAGATTCTCTGCACTGGCTGGAGGTGTGGAGGGGTCAAAGTTATGCCTATTCTCAGTGATTATGCCTGCAAAGTGTGTCTCCAGTGTCTCTCCAAGATTTCACTATAGGAGGCTCGCTTTCTGCTTCCTACCTCTAGCCACCATCTTGGAATCCCTGAATGATCTTTCTGATCTGTTGTTGGAATTGGTTTGCCATTATTTCATTGAGGATTTTTTTCACTGGTGTTCATTAAGGAGATTGGCCTGTAATTCTCCTTTTTGGTTGTTTCTTTGTCTGGTTGGGATGAGTGTAATACTGGCTTCATACAGTGAGTTAGGCAGTATTCCTTTCCTTTCTATTTCTTGGAAAAGTTTATGGAGATTTGGTTTCATTTCTTCTTTATAGGTCTGATAGAATTCAGCTGAGAATCCTTCATGTCCTGGGCATTTTTGGCAGTGGAAGGAGGCTCTTTATGGCTGCTTCAATTTCATTTCATTTTATAGATCTATTTAAGTGGTTAATATCCTCTTGGTTCAATTTTAGATGATTATAAGTATCTAGAAATCTGTCCATTTCTTCAAGATTTTCAAATTTATTGGAATATAGTTTCTCAAAATAGTCTCTGATGATTTCCTGGATTTCCATGGTGTTTGTTATTATCTCTCCTTTTGTATTTCTGATTTTTACTGATTTGGTTTTTTCTCTCCTCATTTTAGTGGTTTGCCAGGGGCCTTCCTTATCTTTTCAAAAAACAGCTTTTTGTTTCGTTGATTCTTTGTGGTTTTTTGGTCACTATTTCATTATTTTCAGCCCTTATTTTTGTTATTTCTCTCCTGCTTGTTTTGAGTTTTGCTTATTCTTGTTTTCTAGGAGTTTAAGGAATAGCATTAGGTCATGGATTTGAGATCTTTCTGTCCTTTTAATATATGCATTCATGGTTATAAACTTTCCTCTTAAGACTGCCTTTGCTGTGTCCCATAGATTCTGGTAGGCCGTGATTTCATTTTCATTACCTTCCAGGAATGTTTTAATTTCCTCTTTTATTTCTGCATATTTTTATTTCAGCATATTTTCTGCTGTTGTTTTTGTTGATGATTCCTAGATTTAATGCATTGTAATCAGATAGAATTCATGGGATTATTTCTATTTTCTCATATTTGCTGAGGTTTGCTTTTTGCCCTAAGATATGATCAATTTTGGAGAAAGTTCCATGGGCTGCTGAGAAGAATGTATATTGTGCAGATGTTGGATGAAATATTCTGTAGACATGTGCTAGCTCCATTTGATGTATGGTGTGATTTATTTCTTGAATATCTTTGTTGATTTTTTGTTTGGTTGACCTATCTATTGATGATAGGGGGTATTAAAATCTACCATTACCAATGTATTGGAGTCTATATATGCCTTGATGTATGTTTTATGCCAATACCATGCTGTTATTGTTACTATGGCTGTGTAGTATAATTTGAAGTCCAGTATTATGATAACTCCATCATCAGCCGTATTTCTTTTTGCTATTAGGTACCTTTTATGCTTCCATAAGAATTTTAGGATTGATTTTTCTGTTTCTGCAAAAAATGACATTAAAACTTTGGTGGACATCACATTGAATCTGTATATTGCTTTCAGTAATATAACCGTTCTTATTAAGTCTGCCAATCCATGAACATGGGAAATCTTTCCATCTTCTGGTGTATTATTCAATTTATTTCTTCATTGTTTTATAGCTTTTATTATAGAAGTATTTCACCTCCTGCTTTATTTTTATTCCTAGGTATTCTTAGGATACTGTGAATCGAATTGTTTTCCTGATTTCTTTCTCTGCCTATTCATTGTTGGTATATAAGAAAGCCAGAGAATTTTATGTTGATTTTATATCCTGCTGTATTGCTGAATGTGTTTATCAGATCTAGCAGGTTTTTGGTGGAATCATTAGGGTCCTGTATAAAATCAGTTCATATGCTTAGGGACAATTTGACTTCTTCCTTCAATGCTTGAATCCCTTTCATATGTTTCTTTTGCCTTATTATTCTATCTAGAGATTATAGCACTATTCTAATAGTGGAGAAATTGAACATTCTTGTCTTATTCCTGACTTTAAGGGAAATGGATGTAGTTTTCCCCCATTTAGGTTGATATTGGCTATCAGTTAGTTATATACCTTTATTAGGTTGAGATGCCCTATTTCCATTTCTAGTTTCTTCAGCACTTTTATCATAAAATGATTTTAAACTTTGTCGAAGGCATTTTTCTATATCAATTTAGTAATTATGTGATAATAGCAATTGAGATAATCAGAATAACAGAAGAATTTCAATAGAAACTTTAAAAGCAAGAAAGGCATGGAATGATATATTCCAAAATCTGAAAGAAAGTAACTTCCAACTTACATTAGCATATAAAGCAAAGTTATTCTTAATAATTGAAGAGGAAATAAAAACATTCCAAAAAACAAACCTAAAAGAATTCATGGCCATTAAGCAGCATTGCAAAAAATACTTCCACAAAAGAAGAGAAATGAAACCAAGAAAACACAGGGAAAAAATAAATCCTGCTAGATGAGTAGAATAGCTAATGAGGATTAGAAAAGAAATGAACATCACAAAACAACAATATGCAAGAAAAATTATATATCTTCAATATTAACACTGAATGTTAATGGTCTCAATTCTCCAATTAAAAGATATAGAGTGGTGGCATGGATCAAAAAAAGAACTGATCATTTCTTGCCTACCAGAAACACATCTCACTGGCAAAGGTAAACATTGTCTTTAGGTAAAAGGATCAAAAAATTTTTCCAAAACAAATGAGCTTGAAAACAGGCAAAAGTAGCTGTAATCATATCAGACAAAATAGGCTTTAATCAAAACTAATCAGAAATGATGAAAAAAGTTACTTCTTATAAATAAAAGGAACAATCAATCCATTAATAGGAGAAAACCAATTACTAAAATATACATCCCAAATGTTGGTGCACACAATTTCATTAAATACTACTGAACTTACAAGCAGAGATAGACCTCAATGCAATAATAATAAAGGTAGATTTCAATACTCTAGTCTCACCAATAGATAGATCACCTAGACAAAAAAATCAACAAAGACACTTCAGAATTAATTGACACAATAGACCAAATGGACTTAAAAGACATCTACAGAATATTGCATTTGGAAACAGCATAATATACATTCTTCTCAGCAAAAACTGGAGTTTTTTCCAAAACACATTATATTTTAAGACATAAATAAAATCTTAGTTAGTATAAGAAAATTGAAATAACCCCCTATATTCTATCTGGCCATAAAGGAATAAAAGATAAAATATGACAACAAAAGAAATTATAGCAAATATTTAAACAGATGGAGACTCAATAATACATTGCTGAATGACCAGTGGATCATTGAAGAAATAAGAAAGTTTCTAGAATCTAATGAAAATGCAAACACAAGCTTTCAGAAATGTTGGAATACAGCAAAGGGAGTGCTAAAAGGAAAGTTTATAGCTTTGAGTACACATATTTAAAAAAAATATGCTGAAATAAATAAGCTGAGGATGCACTTCAAGCTCCTACAAAGACAAAAGCAAGCCAACCCTCAAATTAATAAATAAAAAGAAATAATAAGGACTAGGGCAGAAATTAGTGAAATGGAGACTAAAAAAACTATACAAAGAATCAATGAAATAAAAGTTGGTTCTTTGAAAAATAAATAATATAAAGAATTTTTTGAAAGTAGATTAAATCCATTATTACTCAACCATGGTTAAATATACTACTGTGATTTTCAAGCCCCATCTCCCCAAATGGATTTTATGGGAAATTTTAATAAGAGAACTAATTAGTCCTTCTCCTTCTTCAATTTCATAATTATGAATCAAATTTCATATAGTCACTAGAACATAGATCATTACTGTTCAGATTCCTTCTCTAAGGAAGAAGGTTACTTTGCTGTGATTGGTTTTCTATGGGTGTGGGGTATATGAATGGTATCAGACATTATGACTGAACCAACCAATGTTTAGGTGTCCATTTAGTTTCTGAATTGTCTTGGAAAATAAGCACATTAATTATAAAATAATACAATGATTTGGAAGATTCATAAATCCTAATTTTGAAATGTATTGCAAATCTACATGGTAATGACAGTAGTATAGACATATAGACCAGTGCAAAACCCTCAGAGTCTAGAAACGCATGTATCTGTGGCCAAATAAATTTTGACAAGAATTTCAAGACAATTCAATAGAGGTGAGAGTAGACTGTCCAACAGATGATATTGGAACAACTGGATATCAATATGCAAAAGAATACAAAATTAACTCAAAGTGGATCAAATGCCTAACTATACAAAGTACAACTTTTCAAAAAATATCTTAGAATAAAACACATGAGTAAATATTCATGACCTTGGATTTTGCAGTAAAAGAAAAAGTGGATAAATTAAACTTCACTAAATATAAGACTTCTGCTCATCAAAAGGTATTATCAAGAATAAAATAAGAGATCCAAGATGGTGACTAGAGGGCAGAAGCAGACAACATGAACTCAGTAAATCAAAACTATGATACCCTGAGCCCCCATCCCATACAAAGCTTCTGTGTGACATGTTACACTGAAAAAACAGGAGTACTCCCATGCCACCAGACACTGGCTCCAAACCTGCTTGGAAGACTCAGACAAACAGAATGGCTAGTGGGCCAGTTCCAGAGCTGATCTCTGGAAACTGAGGACAAGCCACACCTCACTGAGGGAGGAGCTGACTAAGCAGATGCTGCTGAAAGACAGGAAAACAAAACTGGCAAGTCTCCCCAACCACCTGGCAAGACTAAGACAGAGCTTCTGCTTAAATACCATCACCAGGACCGGATGCTGAAGGAGTAATACCAATCTACTAAGACTGAAATTCTATTGTTCCAGAACCTAGATTTTTTTTATGTGCCTGTTTGTGCACCACATCTCCCCGTTGATTTCTTTGGCTCTCTCTCTTTCTTTTTCTTTTTCTTTTTTTCTTTCCTTCTTGTTTTCTTAATTTTGCTATTGTAAGTCAGCTAATACTAAATTACACACAATATTAAAGAGGAAGTGACCCATGAAATAGAAAACACCAGAAAAAAATGAAACAGAAATACAAAACACAATGGAAGACCACTCCAGAAGAGTAGAGCAAGCAGAAGACAGAATCTCAGAACTTAAACATGAAATGGAAATTAAAGGAAAAACTGAAGAGCTATTAGTCAAGCAACTCAAGACCTGTGAAAGGAATAAGCAAGACCTCACCAACTCCATCAAAAGACCAAACCTGAGAATCATGAGCACTGAAGAAGGAGAAGAGGTGCAAGCAAAAGGAATTCATAATATACTCAACAAAATAATAACAGAAAATTGCCCAAATCTAGAGAAAACTATGCCCATTCAGGTACAGAAAGCCTCCAGGATACCAAACAGACTTCACCAAAATAGAACTATCCCACAGCATATTATCATTAAAATAACAAGCACAGATAATACAGACAGAATATTGAAGGCTGTAAGAGAGAAAAAACAAATAACATACAAAGGTAAACCCATCAAAATCACAGCAGATTTCTCAACAGAAACATTAAAAGCAAGAAGAGCGTGGAGTGAGGTAGTCTCGGCACTGAATGAAAATAACTTCAACCCTAGGATACTCTACCCAGCAAACTTATCATTCAAAACAGATGGAGCAATAAAAGTCTTCCATGATAAGCAGAAACTAAAACAATATATGACCACCAAGCCACCACTACAAAAGATCCTTCAAGGAATTCTGCACACAGAAAATGAAAGCAAACAAAACCATGAAAGGTCAGGCAGTACCAAACCAAAGGAGAAGAAAAGACAAGAAAGTAGAGAGTAACATTGATTAGCTGCACACAATCAAACCCTTAAACAACAAAAACAACTAAATGACAGGATTCACCACATACATATCAATACTAACACTTAATGTTAATGGACTTAATTCCCCCATCAAAATACACCATTTGGCAAACTGGATTAAAAAGAAAGATCCAACAATCTGTTGCTTACAAGAGACCCAATCATTGACAAAAACAAGCACTGGCTGTGGGTGAAAGACTGGAAGATTTACCAAGTGAATGGCCCCCAAAACAGGCAGGAGTAGCAATACTTATCTCAGTCAAAATAGATTTCACACTCACATTGATCAAATGTGATAAAGAAAGACACTCCATACTAATAGAGGGGAAATACACCAAAAAGAAATAACAACTATCAAACTATATGCACTCAATGTCAATGTACCCAATTTCATCAAACATAACTCTGAAGGATCTAAAAGCATATATAGACTCCAACACAGTGGTAGTGGGAGACTTTAATATCCCCCTATCACCAATAGATAGGTCATCCAAACAAAAAAATCAATAAAGAAATTCTAGAACTAAATCACACCATAGATCAAATGGACCTAGCTGATGTCTACAGAATATTTTATCCAACTCTACACAGTATACATTCTTCTCAGCAGCCCATGGAACCTTCTCCAAAATTGATCATATCTTAGGGCAAAAAGCAAGCCTAAGCAAATATAAGAAAATAGAACTATCCCAAGCATTTTACCTGACCACAATGCATTAAAATTAGAAATCAACAGCAAAAACAGCACTAAAAAACATGAAAACAATTGGAAGCTGAAAAACACACTGCTCAGTGATCAATGCATCATCAATGAAATTAAAGAGGAAATTAAAAGTTTCCTGGAAGTTAATAAAAATGAAAACACAACCTACTGTAACTTATGGGACACAGCAAAGGCAGTTCTAAGAGGAAAGATTATACCCACGGGTGCATACGTTAAAGGACAGAAAGATCTCAAATCAACTATAGCTCCAACTCCTAGAAAAACAAGAACAAGCAAATCCCAAAACGAGCAGACGGAAAGAAATAATAAAAGTAAGGACTGAAATTAATGAAATAGAAGCAAAAAACCCATACAAAGAATCAATGAAACAAAAAGCTGGTTCTTTGAAAAAATAAATAAGATTGACAGACCCCTGGCAAACCTGACTAAAATGAGGAGAGAAAAAACCCAAATCAGTAAAATCAAAAATGCAAAAGGGGAGATAACAACAAACACCACAGAAATCTAAAAAATTATCAGAAACTACTTTGAGAACCTATATTCCAATAAATTTGAAAATCTTGACGAAATGGACAGATTTCTAGATACTTATGACCATCCAAAATTGAACCAAGAGGATATTAATCACCTGAGTAGATCTATAACTCAAATGAAATTTAAGCAGCAATCAAGAGTCTCCCCAAAAAGAAAAGTCCAGGACCTGATGGAATCTCTGCTGAATTCTAACAGATCTTTAAAGAAGAACTAATAATAACTTTACTTAAACTGGTCCATGAAATAGAAAGGGAAGAAACATTAACTAACTCATTTTATGAAGCCAGTATTACTCTCATCCCAAAACCAGACAAAGACACTTCCAAAAAAGGAGAACTATAGCCAATCTCCTTAATGAACATTGATGCAAACATCCTCAATAAAATAATGGCAAACCGAATCCAAAAACACATCAGAAAGATCATTCACCATGACCAAGTTGCCTTCATCCAATGGATGCAGGGAGGTTCAACATACACAAATCTATAAATATAATACAGCACATTAGTAGAAGTAAAGACAAAAACCACTTGATCTCTCAACAGATGCAGAAAAAGCCTTTGATAAGATCCAACACCACTTCATGATAAAAGCTCTATGAAAACTATGAATAGAAGGAATGTACCTCAACATTGTAAAGGCTATATATGACAAACCTACAGCCAGCCTTATACTTTTTGGTGAAAAACTGAAACCATTCCTCTGAAAATTATGAATAAGACAAAGGTGCCCACTCTCCCCACTCTTATTCAACTATTCCTGGAATTCCTAGGCAGAGCAAGTAGGCAAGAAGAAGAAACAAAAGGAATATTAATAGGTAAAGAAACTGTCAAAATATCCCTATTTGCAGACAATATGATCCTATACCTTAAAGACCCAAAAAACTCTACCCCAAAACTCCTAGACACCATAAACAGTTATAGCAAGGTGCAGGACACAAAATTAACTTACAGATATCATTAGCTTTTCTATACACCAATAATAAACAAATTGAGAAAAAATGTATGAAAACAATTCCATTTACAATAGCCTCAGAAAAATCAAATACCAAGGAGCAAACTTAACAAAGGATGTGAATGACCTCTACAAAGAGAACTACAAACCCCTGAAGAAAAAGATCAAAGAAGACTACAGAAGGTGGAAAGATCTCCCATGCTCATGGATTGGTAGAACCAACATAGTAAAACCGACTGTACTATCAAAAGCAATCTACATGTTTAATGCAATTTCCATCAAAATCCTTATGACGTTCATCACAGAGATTGAAAAATCTACCCTAAAGTACATCTGGAAGCACAAGAGACCACGAATAGCCAAGGCAATACTCAGCAAAAAGAGCAAAGCTGGAGGTATCACAATACTTGACTTCAAATCTATTACAAAGCAACAGCAATAAAAACAGCATGGTACTGGCATAAAAACAGATATGAAGACCAGTGGAAGAGACTAGAGGACCCAAAGATGAATCCACACAGTTATGCTTACCTTATTTTTGACAAAGGTGCCAAAAAGGTATGATGGAGGAAAGACAGCCTCTTCAACAAATGTTGCTGGTAAAAGTGGTTATCCATCTGCAAGAATTTGAAAGCAGATCCATGTTTATTACCCTGTACTAGTATCAACTCAAAATTGATCAAGGACCTTAATATCAGACACAAAACTCTGAAGTTAGTAGAGGAAAGAGCAGGGAATACTCTGAAAGGAATAGGTATAGGCAAGGACTTCCTCAATAGAACCCCAGCAGCTCAGCAACTAAGAGAAAGGATGGACAAATGGGACTTCATAAAATTAAAAAGCTTCTGCACAACAAAAGAAATGGTCTCTAAATTGAAGGGATTACCCACAGTGTGAGAGAAAATATTTGCCAGCTATACATCAAACAAAGGGCTGATAACCAGAATATACAGAGAACTTAAGAAACTAAACTCTCCCAAAATCAATGAACCAATAAAGAAATGGGCAAGTGAACTAAACAGAACTTTCTCAAAAGATGAAATCCAAATGGCCAAAAAACATGAAAAAATGATCACCATCTCTAGCCATAAAGGAAATGCAAATCAAAACCACACTAAGATTCCACCTCACTCCTGTTAGAATAGCCATCATCAAAAACACCAACAACAATAAGTGTTGGTGAGGATATGGGAAAAAAGGAACCCTTGTACACTGCTGGTGGGAATGCAAGCTGGTGCAAGCACTCTGGAAAACAATATGGAGGCTTCTTAAAAATCTAAACATAGCTCCAGCAATCCCACTCCTGGGGATGTACCCAAAGGAATGCAACACAGGTTACTCCAGAAGCAGCTACACACCAGTGTTTATTGCAGCACTATTCACAATAGCCAAGTTATGGAAGCAACCAAGATGCCCCACTACAGACAAATGGATTAAGAAAATGTGGTACTTATACACAATGGAGTTTTACTCGGCCATGAAGAATAATGAAATCTCTTTTTTCTCAAGTAAATGGATGGAACTGGAGAACATCATTCTGAGCAAGGTTAGCCAGGTTCAGAAGACCAAAAATCATATGTTCTCCCTCATATGTAGACTTTAGATCTAGGAAAAATACAGCAATGTTGTTAAGCTAAGGGGAGAGCACATACGGGAGACATGAGGATAGGTAGGAATCCCAAAACATGAAAGTGTTTGATGTCCCCACTGCAGAGGAACTCATGCAGAAACCTTAAAGCAACAGAGGTCAATATGGGAAGGGGATCAGGAACTAGTGAAAAGGTCAGGTAGAGATGAATCGACTTGGGTTGTAACACACTTGTGCATGGAAGCAATGCTAGGAATCTCTCTGTATAGCTATGCTTATCTCAACTATCAAAAACACTTTGTCTTTCTTATTATTGCTTCTGTCTTCTCTTCAGCAAAATTAGAGATAGGGCAGAATAGATTCTGCCTGTAAGGGGGTGGTGGTGAGGGGAGCAGGAGGGGGTGAGGACAGGGGAGAGAAATGGCCCAAATAATGTATGCACATGTGAATAAATGAATAAAAAGTTTTTTTTAAAAAAGAAAATAATTAAAATCTAAGAATGCAAGAACATAGTCACAAATTATCTGATAGTTTTTTAAGCTCAAGAAATTGTTAAAAATTATTACAATGCAACAACTGAAAGACAAACAAGCCATTTTTTTTTAAAAAGGGAGAAATCACTTGAATAGATGTTTCTCCAAACAATATATGTGAGTGCCCTGAAAGCAGAGAAAAAATGTCAGCATCACCAGCCTTTAAGTAAATGCAAATCAAAAATATTAGATGCCACTTTATACCCACCTGGATGGTCATTCTTTTTAAAAATGGAATATAGCAAGTTGCAATAGCATTGATAAATTGGAACTCTTATATACCTTGCTGCTGGGAATGTTAAGGTGTCTGCTGTGAATGAGTGAGTTTCATGCTTCCCCAAAAGGTAAAATACAGAATTACCACTTGACCAAGCAATTCTAAACTTAAGTATCTACACCCCAAAATTGAAAAAAGTATCTAAACAAAACTAATGTGTGAATGTTCATAGTAGTCATTGCCACAAATAGCCAAAAGATAGAAACAACCAAAATGAGCATCAATTGAAATCAACAAGATTTCTCTTTAGGATGATGAAAATGTTTGGAGGAGCAAATAGAGATGGTCACTGTGTAACATTGTGATTGTACTAAATACCACTGAATTGTTCACTTTAAAATGGTGAGATTTACACAATGTGTATATTTTTTCAATTAATAAAAATCAGCTTCATACTTTTCCCTAAATCATAAGCTGTAACTCTTTTTTTGTAGTCTGAAGGTGAAAAATTTATTAAATTTCAAGATGCTAAAATTAGTGGCCTAAATGACACAAGTAGCAGATTAGGAGGTGGTGGCTGGAATTCCTGGTGTATAATTAAGCAGTCTCCATCAGAGGTATGGTCCAGGTTGGTCTCAAGATTGGTCTAGTGGGGTCTTGTTAGAATAAGACCTTGGTGCCTGTGGGTAGGGACATAGATTCACCTGTTGTCATAAGAAGTTTATGTATCCATTCTTTTGTTCCAGGAATCCAAAGTGACCTGAGAAGACAGTGGCTCAGAACAAAAGAAATAGACACAAAATAGAGGTAGTGGACTCTAACTCTTAATATTATTTCTGCATCCATTTAGGCCAAAATATTTTGAATCCTCTGCATATCATATAATCACACATGTATAACTATTTGGTAAATCAGTGGTTGACAGTTTCCTTTATCCCATTCACAAATTGCTTCACTGGTGGGACATGAGACAGTGATTCTGTATTTTTTTCCACATTAAAGAAGACACAGCTATTTCCACATATTGTCATTTTTCTATGATTCCTCAATATCCACATAGTACAGTGCACGATTCCTACTGTGCTCTTTCGCATGTGATCTGCCCTTGCTGGTTCTCAGCATAGTTCTGCTTCAGTCACATGGTACCACAGCAGTTACTTGCATGTAATGGACTGTGGACATGCTCAAGGCTTCACCTTTACTGTAAACACACAATAGCAGCATGGGAGCAGTTACACATTATCAAGATTCAGTTCAAACCTTGGACCCATTAGGAAGACTGATCTATTTATTTACCACCATTTTAAGAAGACTCTTCTATTCACATACCACCAGTTAGAGTAAATGGGCACTTCTGTATGTTTCCAGATCCTAGGTTTTCAAAGGATGATGCCGCAACCAGCACCATTAGCATCATGCAAGAGCTAGTTACAAATACACAATCTCAGGACCCATCTCAGACCTACTAGACCTGACCTTGCATTTTATCAAGTACCCAGAAGGCTTGTATGGACATTAAAGTTTGGGGAACACATAATACTTACATATCTTTGCTTTTACACTTACATGATTACATTTTTGTCTTTACTAGTCTATATAAAACCCAGACCATGAAGTTTCTTAAGGGTAGGAATTATGTTTTATTTATCATTGTATCCTCACATGCCCAAATGCTCTGTGTTCATATTTTTACTCAAAAAACATTTTCACACCTGGAAAGAAATTCAGTGGTTTCTAAAGCCTTTTAAGAAGGGCTCTTTCTCTAATTCATTACTAAGCCATGTTTAGAAGACTGTGGTCTGAATATGTGTTTTCCCCCAAATTCACTAAGAAATCTAATGCCCCTGGTCTTGTGTTAATGGTTTTAAGAGGATGTTTAGGGGTGGGGCTATTGGGAAGTGATTAGATTATGATTTAATCATTAATTTGGAGTCCTAATAATTAAGTCCTGGTGACTTTTACTTTATAAGAAGACAAGGAGAGACCACAAAGACAGAGCAATACATACTTGCTCCTGTCATTACTTGATACAAAGTTAAGAGGGGCCTCTTCCAGAGCCTTAGAAATGGTGTCTGGACTTTCAAACCCCCAAACTATGAGTCAAAATAACTCTCTTTTCATTATAAAGTAGCCTACCTTAAGTATTTCATTATAGTTTTGAAGAGCTGACACTGTAGAGATAATCCTACACTCTAAGCCCAGCTATGTGTAGATTTTCCACATCAGGATTTATACAGCATCACAGAGGTAATAATGCTAACAAAATAATGAAAAGCCAACGGTAACAGAAACCAAACTTTTCCTGCTTCCCCAGAGCAGAGGATAATTTGACAGTTCATTGGGTCCTCTTACCAAAATATTTCTATGACCCATTTCTCAATATTGAAAAAAGCCCTATAGGTAATAATGTCACTGTATCTGGGTGTCAGTGGTCCATGTGGGAAGGCACAGCTCAGTATGTTTGCAGCAAGTTTGGCAGGCAATGAGTGACAGGAGGGGTTGGAGAGATTTCCTATTCAAAGGCTTCCTCCGACTCCACATGCGGCACTCAAGTGTGAATAAAGACACACAATAGGAAGTGTTCTTCTGGCACTATGAACTCAGTGCCTTCTTTCCTTTCCTGCTTTTCTCAAAAAGTACCCTGTACTTCTAGGCAAGTGATTGAAACATACTTTGTTAAGTGGTATAGCTGATGTGTAGTCAAAGGGCAAAGAGGTACAAGTACTAAACAACACTAGAAAGGAAGATGAAGGATGTATGCAGCAGGGGAAATGTGAAAGAGGGTGCGCAGACACAGGGCTAAGGGAAGTTTTATGTAACTTATAATGGTGTTTGGATTACATTGGCCATGTGGGGTTTCTTATACTTCTGGGATATGAATCACAGCTACACATGAGTTTTGCTTCATGAGCTAATAGATGTACAAAGAGTTGAAAAAGTTTCATGAAACAGTATTTGACCTCATTTAGTAAATATTTTAGACTCTGGTAATGATTTTCTCTAAGTGTCTGATTTCATGAGTACCCATCCTGCAAGAGTGGGAATCCTTGTTGTGCTCCAAACCGCAAAGGAAAACTGTGATGTTTGCACTATGATTTCTATAGAGTCCCTTCTCAGATTAAAGAATTCCTCTTCTCTTTACATTTTAGTAAGAGTTTTTAACATGAATAAATGCTAAATTCCATCAAATGCTATTAAGGAGCTCATAGGCTCAACTAACACATTAACATATGTTCATTAAATTGTTTGAAAAAATGGATTGTTTGACTTTTCTAACACCATTTAAAAACATATATTCACAGGACAACTTAATTTGGTTGTTATGTAATATCTTTCTTATATATTTATGGATTTGTTTATAACTTTAAAAGTTGTATACAGATAACTTCACCATAGTTTGTGTACGTTCTGTGGGTTACAACAAATGTAAAGGGTGGAATAGCCAACATTACAAGTAAAAAAATAATAGGCAGTTTGAATTTCTAATTGTCTCATAAATGCCATTTTCAGTTTGTTTGAATCAATATTCAAATAAGTTACACACATTACAATCAGTTAATACATGTCTTAAGCCTCCTTTTAGACTTTAGGCTCTTCTCCATCTCTGTCTTTGCAATGTATTTGTTAAAGAAACTGGTTCATTTGTCCAGTGCAACTTTCCACAAGTGGAGTTCTGCTAACTACAACCTCTGGGGGGCTTGATAGAATTTGGGATTGAATTGAATGGGGCAAACTCATTTATATGTAAATTTATGTATTTCATCAGGAAATATGCCATATTTTCTTATCTCTTTTGTAATGGTAGCAGTAATTAATGATTATCTAAAATGTATTAATTTATTAGGTATTATAAAATGATGTGAATCTAATTCTATCATTTCATTTTCATTTATTACCTAGAATATTTCTATAAGGAGAAATGTTGCCTTATATACTTTTTGGTGACTTAGTAGTATGGAAAGCTATGATAAAATGACTCATTCTTTTGCTGTCTTTTGAAGATTCCAATGGTGACTTCTGTCATTTTTTTCTGTAGGCACCATTTTTCATACTTTATAGTTTCACACCTATTTATTGTGTATAAATTAATTGCAGAAATAATCTAGTCTTGCTTAAATTACATCACTTTTGGCCAATAAAAACTTAAAATGTCTTCAAATTTTTTAGACATGATCCTATTACTCTTTGAAAGAATACTTGTTATCTAGTATAACAAAAAAATGCAAAATCACCTCATATATTTCATGCCCCAGACTTAGAATCAGCCACTCTGAAGAGAATTCTGATTTCTTTTGTTGAAAAATGTCATTCCAATACTATAATTTGTGGGCTATGGGAACTCCTTGATACTGGAGCCCCCGTAGCCTTTTGTTCCCAAGGCATTTACAGGGAACAAAACAAGGAGATACCCACACATGTGTATGTATTCATGTATCTATCCATCCATCTACTATCTTTCTATACACTTAGAGTATCATATATTCATTTCAGGAATTCCCAAATACACATACCCAGCAGTTTCAAAAACAAACAAAAAAATAACAGCGATATTACCAACAGCATATCTATGGGAAGCAGTTTGATAATTTTTTTATTATGCTTCATCCCCATGGGGGAATATCTCATTGTGGACACACAGTCAAATGACTGAGGATTTAGAGTCAATTTTACTAGTTCTACTTGGAATATGCCACCAAATAGAAAAACACTTCAGTTCACTTTTTCCATATAAATTTTCATTTTCCCAAGGATCTTACTTCAAAATCAAGTTAATAAAAGAAAGCATATTCAAAGATGTCTAGTTTCTACCTTTGTTTCTCTTGTAATATTTCTGTTTCCTTTCTCCAACTATTGTTAAATACACACACACACAGAATTTGGTAGTTTCACTTTTCTTAGACAAATGATACAAAATGATATAAAGGCATTTTTATTGCCTTTATTTTTAGATAACCAAATATTGCAGAAAACTCCAAATTAAGATATGGAGGTACTTCTCATTATTTTTTTTATGACTGACAGTTTCCTACTGATGGCCACCTGAGCTATTTCTAGTCTACTGATATTTAAAATAATCATGTAAAAAATGCCTAGAGCATATGACTTTTCACATTTTTTACCTCTGTATTTTTGGCATTGGTTCCAAAAAGTGGAATTGCTGGGTCAAAGGGTAAATGAATAAGTAATTTTCCTAGAAATTATCATCCATGCCTGCACATGTGCTTATTAATTTGCATTCCCACCAGGGATACATGAGAATGACTGATTTTTCATATGACTTTGACAGCAGAGCATGTTGTCAAACATTTCTTTTGTTGACAATTTAATAGGTGAGAAATGGTATCTTATTACAATTTTACCTTTCATCTCTCCTATTGTGAGGGGATGTTAGCACATTTTGAAAGGATTATGAGTCACCTGCATTATGATTCATATTTTCCCTATGAACTTTATGTTCATGATCTTATAAACTTTATGTTAATATTATAAATCCATTAGTCTTTAGAGATGTTCCAATTTTATTTCTATTTTAATAGGTCTTTTGTATATTATAAATAATACTTTTCTATTTATGATTTTATTAGCATATAATAGTTGTACAGAGAGATACATTGTGATATTTACATATGTATTTAAAATATATCTTAGTTGGATTTACTCCCTCCATCATTTTCTCTCTTCCCTCTCTCCTTTTTTAGAACAATTTCAACAGGTTTCATTCTTCTCTTTTTATATATGAATACAAAACACATTCACCACATATACCCTCATTCCCCCTTTCCGTGTGCCCAACCCACTTCCACTGGTACCCATCCCTGAAAAAGATTTATTTTTCCCTCCTGCCCTCCTTTTTCTTATTCTTATTCTTCCTCCTCCTTTGTTTTCATTTTTTTTCTGGTACTGAAGCTTGAACTCAGGGCCTTCACCTTAAGCCACTCCAGCAGACCTATTTTTGTGAAGGGTGTTTTTGAGATAGAGTCTCGCAGAACTATTTCCCCAGGCTGGCTTCAAACCATAATCCTCTGATCCTTGCCTCCTGAGTAGCTAGAATTACAGGTGTGAGCCACCAGCACCTGGCTTCCTTCTTTATTTTAAGCAAATTGTATATTGATAGCCCAAGGGGGTTTCTTCTTGGTACTTCAGGTCTGTATATATGGTGCTTTTATCAAACTAACCCCCTCCTTTCTGTTACTTTTATGATACAAGTTACAAAAAATTTTCCAGTTTGTACATCATATTTCCTTTTTCACTTTAGTTAATTTCTTTCTTGTAGCTATGCAAAAGGTGGCTTCACTTATGATCCCCAGATTTTAAATTGCAATTAAGTTGTTTAGAGTCCCTGATGATAACTTCTTCAAATATTTTTCTATTACTTTTTCAACTTTTATTTTATTCACAGAAAATTGTAAAATTAGTATACATAGATTGTGTACCATTCACTCAGTTTCTCCCAATATCTTTCATAAGTAAATATCTTACATAATTATAGTACAATATACAAAGAAATGAACATTAGTACAACCCATCTCATATTCAAATTTCACTAAATTACAAGCATTCGTTTGTGTGTGCTTTTGTGCATGCTTCAATCCATTTTTGTTTTCTGTATAGATTTGTCAACTAAACACAGGAAATACTTGTCACCACCTCAATAATGTTTTATAAATGGAATCCTATAGTTTTTACCTTTTGAGATTGGGTTTTTTACTTAATATTCTGCCCTTAAAATCCATCCAAGTGGTTTTATCAATAGTTCACCTACTTTTCTATTGTTGAATAGTATTACATGGTATTTATGTACCACAATTTAACTGATCACCCATTGAAGAGTACTTAGGTTGTTAGAGATATTGGGTTATTACAAATAAAAGTGCTTTTAACATCTCTTAGTCAGACTGTAGCTATAATGAAGGCTAAAATCATTGAGATGGAGCGATTAACCTGGGTAATCTGGGTGGGACAATCTAATCATTTTGACTTGTTCAAAGCAGAAAACTGTTCCTGGCTATAGGAGAGATGTGTCATTAGGGATTTTGAAGCCGGAAGGATGGTGCTACAAGAAGGAATAGAATCAATGCTGTACACTGGAAACAGCAAAGAAATAAATTCTCCCCTAGAACCTCAGAAAAGAACATGTCCTTATCCATACCTTTGTTTTAGCCCAGTAAGACCCATTCTAGACCTCTGGCCACTAGAACTATAAGAATGTTAAGACAACAAGCTCACAATATTTAGGCCACTATACTTGTTATGGCAGCAATAGGACATTATTGGAATTTCTTCAAAAAACTAAATGTAGCAAAACTTACTATATCCTCAGCAATCATACCCCTACTTCTGTGTTTCACATCTCTTCACATGTACAGAATGTCTGCATGTGAACATGAGATATTCAGTGCTTTGTTATAAAATAGACTTGTGATAGGAGAGTTGATCAGCCGTGGACTAATATGTTTTCTTAGTATGTGAGACTGAACTATGATATTCAGTCAGTATATCAAAAGCAGTCTCAGCCTCTGATATTTCATTTTCAAATTGCAATGGGTTTGTTCATAATTTGAGGAACATCTGTATTATAAATATGAATTCTTTGTGATGTATATGGCTTGAAAATATTTTCTTCTGTCTGTATCTTGTCTTTTCAATCTCATAGCAGAGCAAAATATTTAATTCTGATGAAGCCCGCTTTATCTCTATCTTCTCTCAGGATCATATTTTGAAGATGAAGACAACTCCACCGTGCCATGCATCCTGAGGTTTTCTCCTGTGTTTTCTTCTGAAAGATCTTTATTGTACAATTTATATTTAAATTTGTGCTCTATTTTACATTCATTGCTATAGAGTGAGTTTATAAGTACTATTATTAGTATTAGTAATATTATTAGTATTAGTATTTACCTATAGATGTCCAATTGTTCCAAAACAATTTATTGAGGACTCTTTTTTATTCTGTTGAGTATTTTTATTTTTAAATTTATTTTTAAAGTGATACATAAAACCATAAAAATTCTACTTATTAATGGGGTATTATTTAGTGTTTCAATATATATTATGTAATGTTAAAATTAGTTTAAACATGTTTTTCTTTTCACTTATCATTTATTAATAGTGAAAAATTTCAAAATCCTATCTTCTATCCTTCTAAAACGTGTAATACATTATTGTTATCTGTAGTCATTCTGCTGTGTAATAGCACATCAGAACTTCTTGCTGTCTAATTTGCATCCATTGACAGATCTTTCCCATCCCTCACTACACTCTACGACCCCTGGCCTCTGATAATCACCACTCTACTTTTAAATCCTATGAGATTAAACTTTCTGGATTCCATATATAAGTAAAATCATGCAGCACTTGTCTTTCTGTGTCTGGTTTATTCCACTTAACACAATGATCTTCAGTTCTACCCCTGTCATACAAATGACAGAATTTCATTCTTTTCATATTTTAATGGTATTCCATTGTGTATATGTATCTTATTTTTCTGATCCATTTATCAGTTGATAGACACTTAATTTGTTTCCATTTCTTGGCTATTGTGAGTAGCAGTGAAATGAACATTTGAGAGCAGATGTCTCTTCAACATAATGATTTCATTTCTTCTGACTATATACCCAATAGTGGGATTGAAGGATCATATGTTAGCTACATATTTAATTTTTTTCAGAAGCCTTCATACTGTTTTCCCATAATGGCTATACTAATTTACATTTCCACCAATAGTGTGCAAGGGATCATCTTTCTTCCATGAGTTGTTATTGCTCTGTTGTCAATAAACATTTGGACAAAGTGTGTAGAATTATTTCTTGGATCTCTCCTACAGTCTATCTTCTGTCTCTCTTTCCCAGTAAAATATCTTGACTCCACCTATTTTGTTCTTTTTTGGAAGGAACAATAGTGAATTCTAGTCTAATTCAACAGTAAAGCATATTCCCTAAATTTCTAATTAAAATGGTGAGGTATTAACAGATGGACCAGTCAAACAATGTATAATCTAAAAGCTGATCTAATTGCATGTCAAAATTTAGTATATAGTACAGGAAAAATATCAAATCAATAGAGAAAATAGGGACATTCAAGTTTATAGCTTTGGTATAGTTGGAAAAAGATAAAATTAGATGGCTCTCAGTAATGTATATTAGGTTTTCAAATGGGTACCAAAAATTAAATGAACTTATAAAATTACCAGGAGAAAACATGGATAAATCCTTCATAATTTGTAAGTTGCAAAATCTTTTTAATCTTTTATTCAAATCCAGAAGCATCAAATAAGGAATTAAATAGATATAATTTGATTATATCTACTTTATATGTCAAAAATATCATACGCAAATTAAGAGTGCACTATATACTGGGGGAAAAAAGAAGTACTAATGAGACAAACAAATTCTGAATTTTTCTAACAAAATGAGGTCTTTCAAAAATAGAAAAGAAAAAAGCCAGCAACTTTACAGAAACAGAAGCTAACTAAATAAACAGAAAATTCACAGAAAAAGAAATGCAAATGACTGTTAATCATATGAAAAGATGTTCAAACTTGTTTATACAGTAAGAGAAATGTAAATTAAAATTATAATGAGATATTATTTTTCACCCCTCAAAATGGCAAAAATCCCAGTTGCCCAATATAGTACTTGATGAATCTGTGTAGGAATATAAATTCTCACACACTGCCCATGGGAATTCAAAGGATACAATCTTTTGGAGAGAATTATCAGTACCTAGGCAAATTCCATGTGCACATTCATCCTTGCACTAAGCAATTCCACTTCCAGAATTCCTCCTGACAGGCACATTATTGTAATTGCCAATTTCTCAAAGTACCATTTATGTTTATCATTACTTGAACATTTTCATTGTTTAAAATTTTAATCTTATTATTGACTGGCCAAATAAAAAACCAAATACACCAGCATATTGCATGTTAGCTTTTTTAAAAAAGTACATTTTGATATTCTCCTTGTATGTTGTTGGAAATTCTGAGTAAAATAATATCATTCCTAAAGATGTAGCTATTATACCTCATGCTGCCTTCTTCACCAACCAACACACATACACAAACATTTTGAGAATTCTTAGACTACACAGGAAATATATCATCATGGGACAAGAGAAGGTGTGGCCTTGGATAAATACCAAAGAAAAGTAGTAAAGCTAGGGGTCTGAGGAGTATGGGTATAATGAGGTTGCAGGGCAATTAATCAGCATTCATAAGGCCTTTCTGAATTAGATTTTAAAAAAAGAAAAGCCATCTTCCTATTAAAGGAAATGATGGTATTTTGAGTCTGTCCTTGGCTCTTAAACAAATTCAGTTGAATAATTTATAAAGCTTACTTTGACTGATTCTATGTTATCCTAATCTTTAGTTTGGACATAAAATGCTAGTACTAGGAAGGATTACAGAAACTACCTCCTTATAGTACAGATGAGCAAACTGTCCAAATACAACCCAAACTGGGATTGGTCAACAGAGTCATGTAGGATGCAAAATTTGAGAAGCAGTTTCTCCTAGAGTCCTGTAGGTGCAGCAGCGTCAGTTCCAAGAGTGAATTGATTTTGGGCCATTGAGACCTGAGAAATTCACTCATCTTAGGGCACTGAGTGCTCTGAAACTGATGCCCATGAAGAGGAGGTGCTTTCTAAGTTAGCATGACTAATTGGTGACAGAGGTAGAATTAATTGTTCTCTAATCCTGATTTGGAATCTTCCCCCTACACCACACTGCCTTCACACTTGTCACTGGCCCAAGGGAATGCCCTCAAGACAGTGGTTACCCTTTACCCTATGTAAGACCATTGCTCCTATTTTTGTCATGGCATGAGGACTGTGAACACAGTAAGATTTCACCAACAGCAAGATAATCACACTATTTAAAGACTAGGGAAAAGCTCATACAGTGACTCTTAAGTAAACAACAGAAATGCTAACCTTCCATGTTAAAGACCAAGAAATATGTTAAGTGCTAATAAAATTATTGTGAATAGAGCTGTCCTAAGCAACTAGTGACTTTGCTAATCCACTAGCCATTCCTCCCTTTGAATGAAACACAGAAAGTCCTCCAAGTACTATACATAAACAAAAAGGAATGAATTATTGGTGTGTGGAAGAACTTGGACAGAGCTGAAATTTCTTCTGCTGCATAAAATAAGACTGACTCAAAAGATGACATTGTCTGAATAGCATGTGTGAAGTCCTGGGTTCCATCTTTAGCACTGTAATAATAATAATAACAATAATATTGTAGAAAAGATAATATTATAGGGATAGAAAATAGCCTAATGATTGCAGGGCTGGAGGTTAGAGGAGGGACTGATAACAAAAGGACATGGGAATTGTTTGAAATAATTGTTTTATATCTTGTTTGTAGTAGAGCAGATATATGGACCATGTACATTGTGTCAAAAGTCATAGAACAACTTTAATACATTTTACTGTAAGACACATTTTGATGTTTAATATAATTAGTTTATTTGTAATCCCATCTATTTATCACATGCATATAAAATATTCTGAGAACAAGTCTATAAAATTCATCAGCTTTTCGAAGGGGTCCATAAAGGAAATGAACTTCTGAAAAATTGGACATTGACCATGGAAACTGCCTTTGGTGGGTCTGGTCCCCAATCTTGTCAACCCCCAAGTATCACCTGAAGACTCTTGCCACCTCTCAGCTATTTCTCAGGGATTACTGGATGGGAGGGGCAGTATTGTAGTGTGTGTGTGTGTGAGTGTGTGTGCATGTTTGCACTCGCACATATGTGTTTGTATGTGTGATAGACAGGAGTCTTGTTAATCTCTTTTGGTCTCTTTCTCAACACTTACTCCATCTCTTATACTTGCAAAGCTCTACTTCCCAGCTGGCTTCCCTGATGATTCCTAAGGAGAGGTCCAAAGAGCATCTATCAGAGCATTCTGCTATTACTTTGTGCCTATTTTCAGTCAGTGACTAGCTCTAGTAAGTCTAGTAATCCTTAGTGTCTTGTTAGGTCTTTGATGCTATTAGGAAAAAGCTTTCTGTATTTTTTCAAGCCATTTTAGTTGTTGTTAGTGAGAGAATAAGTGTGATTTACTGTATTGTTCACCATTACATCATTGTGACAAAATACTCGAGAAAATCATCTTGAAGGAGGAAAACTTTATTTTGGCTCATGGTTTTAGAGATTTCAGCCCATGGTCACTTTGTTCTTCCTTCCATACCATGGGGGTGGAAAATCATTATGGTAGGAGGTATGTGGTAGAGCAAAGTGAGTCATCTCATAGTACAGAGGAGGGGGGCAGGGTTCCAATATTCCTTTCAAGAACTGCCCCCAGTGACATACTTCCTCCAGCCAGGTCCCACCTCATAAGCTTCCACTATCTCCTGATAGACCCACCAACTAGGAACCAAGTCTTCAACACATGAGACTTTGGACGACATTCTAGATGCAAACTCTAACACTTACCTAGCCTAACATTACATAGCCATATTTTAATAGCATTTGAGCTATCTGATATTTTGTTTTTTAGCTATTTCATAAGACTTTTTCTAAATTGACACTTTCTCCTAGCAAGGCTGTAACATTCTAAGTGAATAGACATCAGTGAAAGGAGTCACCCATGATTGATTTCATCTCATAGCTGTTTTTCTAGATTTAAAAAATATATCCAACTTCATTTATACCTGATGTTTCCATCCTTACTAAAGACTATGACCATCCAGAATATCAATTATTCAATAAATCACAGTTACAAATTTAAGATTAAACTACCCTATTTTATCTAACAATTATCCCAATGCTGAAACTTAGTTCTATCCCTTTATGGGAGTTTCAAATATACTCACAGTCCAATTAGAATGGTACTAAAGATATTTCTATGCCACATGAGTTTTTCTGGGCTACAAAAATATGTTTTCTTATCCTTCAGTAAGATTATGAAGATGAGGGAAGATCCTTTACCTAGTATTCTTAAAACAATTACCGTCATTACACTGGAGGTTTAAACACATCTATGAGACCAAGTCGCTCATATTTATGAGACCAATATGAAACTAATGAAATTAGGAAAAATGGAAACACAAGTGGTTATGAAACCTAAATCCTAGAGCCAAACAAAAACCTTGGAAAGACAGCTTTATTTATTTATATTTTATGTTTTTTACATTTACTCACATGTGTACACATTGTTTGGGCCACCCTCCCCGCCACTTCTGGGCAGAACCTGTTCCACCATCTTGTTCTCCAATTTTGTTGGAAAAAAAAACATAAGAGATAATAAGAAAGATAGCATTTTTTGCTAGTTTGAGATAAAGATAACTATACAGAAAGATTCCTAGCATTGCTTCCATGCACATGTGTATTACAACCCACATTGGTTCATCTCTGCTAGACCTGGAAAGACACAGTTTCAATTATCCTTTGAAGATCTTCCTGGCAGCCATGGTTATCCATAGATTTAAGAAGTCTCTCCGGAATGTGAGCTCATCACTAGCAGAGTGATCTGCCACAGGCCACATCCAGACAGGCTGGAGAGGTGATTCTGATTGCCCGGAACACTGGATCACTGATTTTTCAGCTCTAAGAATCCCTAAGCCTGGAAAGCTTGACTTTACTTTAGTTGTCCCGTCTAAAGTAATGTAATTAGATATTAGACAACATCAGATTTTCTTTTTTTAAATTATATTTTTAGCATATATAAATTGTACAAATTTAGGGAGTTCATTGTGATATTTCTGGGTATATACTTAATGCACTTTGATCATATTCACCTCCTTTTTTACTCTTTCTTATATCCTCCCCCCAAATCCCTTTTTTAACTTTCTTACAATTTTAAGTGAGTTTTATTCTGTCATTTTCATTGTGCATACAATGTACTTCTATTATATTCTCCCCAATCTCCCTTATCTCCATCTCACCTCCTGTTGCCTCCTACCCAAATAATTCCCCTTTGTTGTTCATATTTTCTCTTATTGTTTCAAATGTAGATTAAACATATGAATGTGCGGTATTCAAGTTTCTAAGTCTGGCTTGTTTTATTTTATACTGCTTCAGATATATGTCCAGGAGTAGAATAATATGATTCTATAGTAATTCTATTTTTAGTTTTTTTTGAGGAACACACATACTGATTTCAATAGTGGTTGTACTAAGTTACATTCTCTCCAAGCATGAATAAGGGTTCCTTTTTTAAGCTGGATGCATGGTTCAAGTGGCCCTGAGGTCAAACCCCAGTACCTTCTAAAATAAATCAAACAAATGACACAAGTGTATAATAGGGACTGTTTAGGAAGGGGAATCAATGGGAATGGGATGGAGAGGTGATGGGAAGCAATTATAATCAAAGTATTTTATATGTGAGTATAAAAATACAAAATGAAACCTATTAAAATTGCTTAAAATGGGGCAAGAAAGAACAATAAAGGGGATTAATCCTGTCAAAATACATAAATGCATGTATGGAAATATCAAAATGAAACCCTTTTCTATAATTAATATATGGCAATAAATTAAAATACAGTTCTTTCCCCCCACATCCTGTCTAGTATTTCTTGTTGTTTCCTTGACGATAGCCATTCTGATTAAAGTAAGATGGAATCTCACTGTAGTTTTCATTTACATTTCATTTATGGCTAAGGATGTCGAATATTTATTATTGCATTTATTGGCCATTTTTCTAGAGTTATTCGAGTTATATTTAGGAAGCCATTCTCTATGCCAGTTAATTCCAGTGCATTCTCTGCTCTTTCCTGCACTAGCTTCAAATGTTCAGGTCTTATATTAGGGTCTTTAATCCACTTTGTGTTGACACTTGTACAGGGTGAAAGACATGAATCTAGTTTCAGCTTTCTGCAGGCAGATATCCAGTTTTCCCAACAACATTTGTTGAAGAGGATGTCTTTTCTCTATAATATGTTCTTGAGCCTTTGTCAAAAATCAGGTGGGTGTAACTGCATGGATTCATATCTGTATCTTCTGTTCAGTTCCACTGGTCTTCATATCTGTTTTTGTGCCAGTACCATGCTGTTTTCATTGTTATGGCTTTGTAGTAGAGTTTGAAGTTTGGTATTGTGATACCTCCAGCATTGCTCTTTTTGCTCAGAATAGACCTTGGCTATTCAAGGTCTTTTGTGCCTCTAAATGAACTTTAGGATTGATTTTTTAATCTCTGTGATGAATGTTATTGGAATTTTTATGGGAACTGCATGAATATGTAGATAGCTTTGGTAATATAGCCATTTTCATAATATTAATTCAACCAATCCACGAGCATGGGAGATCTTTCCATCTTCTGTAGTCTTCTTTGATTTCTTTCTTCAGTGGTTTATAGTTTTCTTTGTAGAGGTCTTTCACATCCTTTGTTAAGTTTATTCCTAGGTATTTTGTTCTTTTTTTGAGGATATTGTAAATGGAATTGTTTTCCTATATTCTTTCTTTGTCTGTTCAGAAGGCTACTGATTTTCATAAATTGATTTTGTATCCTGCTACTTTACTGAAGCTGTTTATGGTTTGTAGGAATTTTTGCTGGAGTTTTGAGGGGGTTTTGGGCATAAGATCATGTTATCTGAAAATAGGGTTAGTTTGACTACTTCCTTTCCAATTTGTATTCCTCTTATTTCTTCTTCCTGTCTTACTGCTCTGGCTAGGAATTTCAAGACTATGTTGAACAGGAGTGGAGAGAGTGGACACCCTTGTCTCATTCCTGACTTTAGAGAAAATGGTTTCAGTTTTTCCCCACTTAGTATGATGTTGGTTATAGGCTTGATAAACATAGCCTTCATTATGTTGAGGTACATTCCTTCCATTCTTAGTTTCATCAGAGCTTTTATCATGAAAGGATGTTGAATTTTGCCAAAGGTTTTTCTGCATCTATTGAGATGATCTGCTGCTTTTTACTTTTCTTCTGTTAATATGTGTACTACATTTAATGATTTACCTATGTTGAACCATTCCTATATCCCTGGGATGCAACCAACTTGATCATGATGTATGATATTTTTGAAGTGCTGTTAAATTTGGTTTGCTAATATTTTATTGAGGATTTTTGCATTATGTTCGTGAAAGAGATTGGCCTGTAATTCTCTTTTTTAGTTTTGTTCCTGTCTGGATTTTAGATGACTATAATACTGGCTTCATAGAATGATTTTGGCAGTGTTCCTTCCTTTTCTATGTTTTGGAAAAATTTGAGGAGTGTTGGTATTAGTTCTTCTTTAAAGGTCTGGTAGAATTCAATGGAGAATCCATCAGGCTCTGGACTTTCCTTTTTTTGGGTGACTTTTATTGCTGCCTCAATTTCATTGCTTATTATAGATATGTTTAAGTGACTAGTATCTTCTTGGTTCAATTTAATATGGTCATATGTGTCTATAATTTGTCCATTTCTTCTAGATTTTCCAAATTATTTGAATATAGGTTTTGAAAGTAGTCCCTAATGTTTCCCTGGATTTCTTTGTTATTTGTTGTTATCTTCCATTTTTTCATTTCTAATTTTATTAATGTGAGTCTTTTTCTTCTTCATTTTATTCAGATTTGCCAGGGGTTGGTAAATTTTATTTATCATTTTCTAAGAACCAGCTTTTTGTTTGCTGATTGTTTGGGGGTTTTTGGTCTCTACTTCATTGATTTCAGCCCTTATTTTATTATGTCTCTCCTTCTGCAGTTTTGCATTTAACTTGTTCTTACTGATATAGGAGTTTAGATACAACATTGTTTATTTGAGATCTTTCTATGTTTTTAATATATGCACTCGTGGCAATAAACTTTCCTCTCAGGCTGGCCTTTGCTCTGTCCCATAGGTTCTGATAGGTTGTGCTTTCATTCTCATTAAATTCCAGCAACTTTTTAATTTCCTCCCTTATTTCTTCAATGACTCACTGATCATGGAGGAATATGTTGTTTAGTCCTCAAGTGTTTGTGTATTTTCTGGTGTTTCTTTTGTTATTGAGTTCTAGTTTATTGTGTTATGGTCAAACAGTATGCAAGGGGTAATTTCAGTTTTCCTATATTTGTTAAGACTTGTTTTGTGACCTTAAATATGGTTTATTTTGGATAAAGTTCCATGGGCTGCTGAGAAGAATGTATATTGTTCTGTTGCAGGATGTAATACTCTGTAGAGGTCTATCAGGTCCATTTGAATTCAATTCTTGTGATTTTTTTTTTTTGTTTTACTTTTTTTGTCTGGATGACCTATCTATTTATGATAGAGGAGTATTGAAGTCTCCCACCACCACTGTTTTGGCATCTATGTGTATTTTTAAGTCCAGTTGTGTATGTTTAATGAGGTTGGGTACACCACCATTGGGTGCATGTAAGTTAACAATTGTTAATTCCTCTTGATGTGTTGCTCCTTTTATTAGTATTAAGTTACCTTCTTTGTCTCTTCTGACTAACTTAGGTTTAAAATCCACTTTATCTGTTATAAGTATTGCTCCTCCAGCCTGTTTTTAGGAACCATTAGCTTGGTAAATCTTCTTCAACCCTTTCACCCTAAGGCAACATTTGTTTCTGTCTGTAAGGTGGGCTTCTTATAAACAACAGATTTTCCTGTCTTCCTTTTTAATCCAGTTTGCCAATTGGTGTCTTTGATGTGGGAGTTGAGGCCATAAACACTCAGTGTTAACATTGAGAGGTATGTGGTGATCCCTGCCACTTAGTTGTTTTTGTTGTGTAAAGGTTTGTGTGTGTGCAACTAATTCTATGCTACTCTCTGATTACGTGTCTCCTCTTCTCCTGAGGTTTAATAATTCCTACCCTTTCATGGCTATGTTGTTTTCATCTTCTTTATGTAGGTTTAATAGTCATGTATTGTTTTAGTTTCTTTTTATCATGGATGATTTTTATTTCTCCTTCAGTTTTTAAAGATAGTTTTACTGAGTAAAGTATCCTAGAACTGAAATTGTTTTCTTTCAGTGCTCAAAATACCTGCCTCCATTCCCTTCTTGCTTTTAAGATTTCTGTTGAGAATATGCTGTTATTTGATGGTTTTACCTTTACATGTTATTTGATTTTTCCTCTATAGCTTTCCAGCCAGCTGCTGGCAGCTGCCAGTCTGCAGCTTCCAGACTTTCAGGGCTATTAATTGCTATAAAAAAACTAATTTAATGGTCCATTTTTGCACCTTATATTCACCCTATGTAGTGGCAGTATCTTAGTTGGCAAAAGAACTGAGTCATCCTATTCTTGCTACCACAAATCTGAAGTATCCTTCTGCAATCACAAAGCTCATGGATCCAGGGCCAATCAGCTATCCACCATCTTGGCCTTCTCCTTATTATATCTTCTTGATGGACTGTTCCCTTAATTAATATATAGTGACCTTCTTTATCCCTTCTGACTAATCTTGGTTTGAAATTTACATTGTCAGATATGAGTATAGTTACTCCTGCTTGCTTTTAGCTTGGTATATTATTTTCCATACTTTCACTTTCAGTCTGTCTGTGTGTCTTCCCTAGTGAGGTATGTTTCTTACAGAGAACAAAATGTTTGATCTTGTTTTTGTATCCAATAAGCAAAGGTTATTATTGAGAGGTGTAATTTTTCCTTTTTTCTGACTTGATTCAAGTATTTTTTTTTCTTTCTCTCTTGTTCTTCTTGGGAGTGTGCTGGTTTACTGAGTCGAGCAAGATTGATTGTTGCCTTCATCTCATTTATTTACCTATTCCTTTCCTAAAATTTATTCTTTCATGAACTCTCATATTTTGACTCTTTTTTCCTTTTATGTGCTTAGATTTCTTTTTTGTACATCTTCTGCCATTGCTTAATTTAGTTTGTGCTTATCCTAAAAGGTCTTTATTTCTCCACTGATTTTAAAGATAACTTTGCTAGATATAGTCATCTTGGCTGAATATTATTCACGTTCACAGCTTGAACTATATCATTCTATGCTTCTTTTCTGCTAAGAGGTCTGATATAATTCTGATGGATTTGCATTTCAAAGTAAGTTGAGGTCTCTGTATTGCAGCTTTCAATATTCCTTCTTTATATAGTACAAAGTCTTATATTTTGACTATACTGTGATATGTATAGGTATTTTTTTCTGATCATGTCTATTTGGGTTCAATATACTCTCTTTATTTGGATATCCATGTTTTTCCCAAGATTTGGGGACTTTTCTTCTATAATTTCATTTTGTAAGTTTTCTGTGCCTCTAGTTTGTATCTCAAATCCTTTTCTTACTCCATGAATTCTTAGGTTTGGTCCTTGATCATGTCCTAGAGTTCTTAAAAGTTCTGGTCATGTTTGTTTGATATTTTTATCTATCACAGTCTGAATGTAATATTTCCTTAATTTCTCTTCAATTCCTAAAATTTTTTCTTTTGCTTGGTCTAGTCTATTGGTGATGTTTTCCAATGTGTTTTTTTTTTTTTTACTTGACAGAGTTTTCAGTTCCAACACTTCTATTGCTTTTGTTTTTCACAATTCAATATTCTTGCTGAATTTCTATTCCATGTTATTGACTTCTTATACAGGTCTTGAATTGATTTCCTTATTTAATTCACCAGTTTATTTGAGACTATTTATCATTTTTTCCTTTAATGTTGTGCTGGACGGGAGGACATTGTGGTATTTACACAAGTTCTGATAATGTATCAAATATACCATACATGAATTCATCCCCTCTATTATTCTCCCTCATCCTCCATGTCCCTGATTACTGAAGTAATTTCAACAGGCATTATTTTTGCATTTACATACATGTGCACACATTTTTTGTACTATATTCACCCACCTACTCCCTTTCTCCATCACCTCCTCCTTCCCACTGATGCCAGTCCAGCCCCTGGGCAGGACTTGTTCCATCCTCTTGTTCTCCAATTTTGTAGAAGAAAAAAGAGAAAAGATAAAATGGAAAAACATGACATTTTAGCTTATTTGAGATAAAGGAAGCTACATAGCAAGTTTCTTTGTAATATTTCCATGTATCTATGTATTATAATCTCAACTGATTAATCTCCTGTAATTTTCTTCTTTCTACCTTAGTCCTTTTCTTATGGTAGTTTCAGTCAGTTTAAGATTTAAATATTCATTCTTCTACAGAGAGTATATCAACCATACTCAAGTGCTTAAATTCTGTACCCTTCCCATGCATGACTTCCCCTTAGTGTGACCAGTGTTTCATAATATTGCTGCATTTGTATTAGATCTACATTACACATATGAGAGGGAACATGTGGCTTTTGGCCTTCTGAGTCTGGCAAAGTTCACTTAAGATGATGTTCTCCATCATTCTGAGTGAGGTTAGCCTGGCCCAAAAGACCAAAAATCGTATGTTCTCCCTCATATGTGGACAATAGATCAAGGGCAAACACAACAATGGGATTAGACTTTGAGCACATGATAAAAGTGAGAGCACACAAGGGAGAGGTGAGGATAGGTAAGACACCTAAAAAATTAGCTAGCATTTGTTGCCCTTAACGCAGAGAAACTAAAGCAGATACCTTAAAAGCAACTGAGGCCAATAGGAAAAGGGGTCCAGGAACTAGAGAAAAGGTTAGATCAAAAAGAATTAACCTAGAAGGTAACACACACACACACAGGAAATTAATGTGAGTCAATGCCCTGTATAGCTATCCTTATCTCAACCAGCAAAAACCCTTGTTCCTTCCTATTATTGCTTATACTCTCTGTACAACAAAATTAGAAATAAGGGCAAAATAGTTTCTGCAGGGTATTGAGGGGGTGGGGGGGAGAGGGAGGGGGCAGAGTGGGTGGTAAGTGAGGGGGTGGGGGCAGGGAGGAGAAATGACCCAAGCCTTGTATGTACATATGAATAATAAAGTAATTTAAAAAAAAGGTTTTGGGATGTGGAAATTATGTGTGTGCTCAACATCGGCTTTACCAGGAAAAAAATATTTGTCATATGTTAAAAAAAATCTTTGCATATTTTAAGAAGTATAGGCTACATTTTATTGGTAGAATGTCACTGATATTTTTAATTTAGAAGTGTATAATTTTCTTAATTATAGATTTCTTAATTTATAAGGAAATTGTTTTTACCATGCTACTATGCTTACCTAAATTTTCTAATTGTATTATTACTTTAAAAACAAATAACCTGATATTTAGTGTTGAATTTTTCAACTGAACTTACAATAATGTTTATAACATCTAATGTTTCATCATAAACAAAATAAATTTTTACATACAAATGGGATGAAAATTTGAAAAAAAAAAAAGATGATGTTCTCCAGTTCCATCCAATTAGCTGCTAATGACAAATTTCATTCTTTTTTATGGCTAAGTAAAATTTTATTGTATATAAATGCCATATTTTTAAATCTATTTCCCAGTAGTGGGGCATCTTGGCTGTTTCCATAGCTTAGCAATGGTGAATGCAATAGACATGGGTGTACATATGGCTTTGTTGTAAGCTTACTCATAATCCTTTGGATTTATCCCTAGGAGTAGTATTGCTTGATCATGTGACAGGTCTATTTTTCATTTTTTAAGGAGCCTCCACATTATTTTCCACAGTGGTTGTAATAGTTTACATTCTCACCAGCAGTGTATGATTGTTCTTTTTCCACACATCCTCGCCAATATTTATTATCATTTGTGTTCTTGATGGTAGTTATTCTAACAGTGTGGTAAGGTGGAATCTTAATGTGGTTTTGGTTTGCATTTCCTTTATGGGCAGAGATGGTGAGCATTTTTTCCTGTGTTTTTTAGCCATTTGAACTTCTTCCTTTGAAAAGGCTCTGTTCAGTTCACTTGCCCATTTATTCTTTGGGTCATTAATTTTTGAGGAGTTTAGTTTTTTGAGCTCCCTGTATATTCTGCTTATCAGTTCTCTGTTTGATGTATAGCTGGCAAAGATTTTCTCCCATTCTGAGTATGGCCTCTTCAATTTAAAGACCATTTCTTTTGTTGTGCTGAAGGTTTTTAACTTCATGAGGTCTCATTTGTCGATCCTTTCTCTAAGTTGCTGAGTTCAATTGAGGAAGGCATTACCTGTGCCTATTGCTTCCAGTGCATGCCCTACTCTTTCCTATAGTAGCCTCAAGGTTTCAGTTCTTGCATTAAGGTCCTTAATCCATTTTGAGTTGATGCTTGTACAGGGTGATAAACATGGATCTAGTTTATATTTTTGGCAGGCAGATATCCAGTTATTCCAGCAACATTTGTTGAAGAGGATGTCTCTTCTCCATCATATGTTTTTGGTGCCTTTGTTAAAAATTAGGTGTGCAAAGCTGTGTGGATTCATATCTGAATCTTCTGCTTTGCACCACTGGCCTTCATATATGTTTCTGTGCCAGTACCATGATGTTTTTATTGCTACAGCTCTGTAGTATGGTTTGAAGTCAGGTATTGTGATACCTCCAGCATTGCTCTTTTTTCTCAGTATTGGCTTGGCTAGTCATGGTTTTTTGAGTTTCCAGATGAACTTTAGAGTGGATTTTTCAACCTCTGTGATAAACATCATTGGAATTTTGATGGGAATCACAGTGAACATGTAGATAGCTTTGGTAGTATATCCATTTTCATAATATTGATTTGACCAATCCAAGGGCATGGGAGATCAGTATTTTTTTCTTTATTCTCTGTGCTAGTTGTTTTAATGATAATATACCATGGAGTGGCTCTGTTTTCATCATGTCTGTTTGGTGTCCTGGAGGCTTGTTGTACCTGAATGGACATCTCTTTCTTGAGATTTGGAAATTTTTCTGTTATTATTTTGTTGAGTATATTATGTATACGTTTGGCTTGCACCTCTTCTCCTTCTCTGATGCTCCTGATTAGCAGGTTTGGTCTTTTGATGGAATCACTAAATATTTGTGCATTTCTGTCATAGCTCTTGAGTCTTCCATGTAAGAATTCTTCTGTTTTTTTCTTTAAAATCTACTTTGTTTTCAAGCCCTGACATTCTGGCTTCCACTTGTTCTAGTCTGTTGGAGTGGCTTTCAACTGTATTTTTTATTGTTTAAGAATTTTTTTTACTTCCTGGGTTTCTGTAATTCTTTTTTCTGAGATTTTCCATGTCTTTGTTAAACTTCTCTTCCATATATTTTGTTGTGTTTTTTATTTCATATATCTCTTTTTTATAGTCTCCTTTGTTTCTTCTTGAAGTTTGTTGAAGTCCTCTCTGTGTTCATTTACTTGTTTCTGTGTCTTCTCAAGTTTTTTGCTTGTGTTGTCTTGATTTGATATGTATGTTTGAGTTGATTTTGTATGTTCTCTTTAACTTTCTCTTGAAGCTTTTCCATGAGTATCTCAATGAACTCATTCTTGAGTTCTTCTTTGAGCAACTCTTTATGGACATCATTGAGCTCACTGGACATACTTATCATCATTCTGTTGGGATTAGGAACTGGGTATTCATTTTCTTCATTTCTCACTAAATCATCCATTGAATTGTTTGTCTTTTGAGGGGTGGAGTTACTCTGCCTCTTTTTCCCATGCTTCTAATTGGTACCATACCCATATATTATTGATGGGCTAGTTAGGGATTTTAATCACCTGTTATCTTTCCCTTGACTTGATTATTATGTTGTGACTGGCTTAATCATTAGCTAGGTTGATGCACTATTTCTATACCTAAACTGGAGGTTTAAATTAGCAATAACAAATTCACAGATTCAATGTCAGACCAATTGTTAACATAATATCCAGAGAACCCCCTGGTGATATTATGTATAAGTAGTGGGAATTGGGGGGTTAACAGTTGTTTGGTTAGAGATAGATACTTAGGTAATTAAAAAGATTGTGCTGTGGGGGCAGGAAAGGGTGAAAGCGTTGTGGGAGGAAGAAGTGTGGGGGCTATAGGGTTTTAGGGTCCATGTGTGTTAGGGTGTTGTTCAGTTGATGTAGTGGAAGGGACTTGTATCAGGGATTGCAGAGGGATAGGGATGTGTAGGGTTAGTAGAGTAGACTAAACAGCAAGTGGTAAGTGTGGAGGGGGACAGGGAAGCAGGGTGAGAGGTGGGTAAGGTGAGAAGAGGGAGGTGAAGAGAAGAGGAGAGAATGGATGAAAAGGGACAGAAAAAATAATTGGTGGGAACAATGGATTTTAGCAGAAGAAAAAGAGAGAAAGTGAAGGGGGTGAAAATAAAGATAAGAATATAGTAGCAATAAAATTAAAAATACTAAATAAACAAGGAAAAATTTTTAAAATAAGAATAAAAATTGAAAAATAGAATAAAGTAAAAAAAAAGTCACTTCAGTGAAAACTCTGGACTTATTCCTTTGGCATCAAATCCATGTACTGCTGCTTATGATTAGGGTTTTCTCAGTGTCCCTGTCTCTTCTCAAGGTTGGTATGTGAGGCTATGTGGTGGTGGATGCTGCCCCTCTTTGTTGGACAGCTTATGGGGGAGTCAGTTCGGGGATTTTTGAGTTTTGTGTTTCCTTTTTCTGATGGGTCATATGATGCAGGTGGGATCTCTGAAGTAGTCTCACCAGAAAGCTGGTTTCTGAGCAATCATTGGTCCCTTCTCTCCACAAGGCAGGTTGCAATTGAGGTCTGTGGTTGCTGACTACCAGATTGTCCAAGGTAGTCAGATACAAGTTTCTGGTTTCGCCAGGTAGCAGCTAAGTTGCTCCACAGCCACAGCTCTAACTGGGCAGCTCCTCCCCCAACAAGGTGGGGAAACTCAGTGCTGTACCCCACTTACAGTTCCATGAGATAAGCTCAATGGTCCACTACACCTCCCACTCTGTAAGTTGCCTTCTCTCCTCACCCCCACTCTCAGCATTTGGCTCCTTACCTCACCCACACTTTCTGAGTTTGGTTCAGCTTTCCAGTCCACCCCTGATGACAACAGTGAATTATGTTCACTTTCTATGGCATTCAGTTTTATTCTGGGGGGGTGCAATCTGACCACAAGCTGCACTTGATTACGTTCAGGGTTGGGCGTGTGTGTATGTCACTCACTTGTTGAGACTGCAGATTCACACTGGTGAAGCTGGGTCCAGGCTGGTGGGAAGAAATGGAAGGTGCTTTTTCCCAAGGCAGGTGCTTGATGGGGCTGCACCAGTCCCAATCCCATGCCAGGTCAATGCCAGCAGGGTGTATAGGCTGTCTGCAATTTATGGGTCCAGTACATCACAGAGTCCAGTGCAGTTTGATCCACAGTCTTCTGCTTTTTGCAAGGAAAGAGAAAAATAAGGGGAAAATGGCTAGATGCTTTTCCCAAGGCAGACATGCCCTAATGGCTGTGCTGTCCCACACAGGGAAGCCAGAGCTTCCCTGGCTGTTAGGTGCAATTAAAAGCTGTTTTAAGGGCAGTCATTGAATTTTATGTGCACCTCATGTGTTGGCAGTAATTTAGATGGCTAAAAAGAATCAGAATTACCCAAATGTAGCTACCATGACTCAAGTGATTTCTGAAATCATGGAGCTCAGGAATTCTGACTCCCTCTGATATTCACCATCTTGGATCCTCCACTCTTTATCATTTTTTAAAGTAGATTTTTGAATTCTTTGGCATTTCAGTATCTTTTGATTTGGTTATTGAGGAGGTATGAACTTTTGGAGGAATCCTATTGCCTTCCTTTTGCATATTTATTGTGTTTTTAAGTTGTGATTTGTTTATCTTTTGGGCTGGATAACTTTTCAGTTGATTTCTTAGTAAGCAGTCTTTTTTAAGAGTTCAATCTCCAGTACAACACAGAGAGAAGAAACTAAATGATTATAAAAGCAACAACTGCATTCACTTCAGAAACATCCTCTTTTTATGTACTGGGAGCTGCTGATTACTGCTAGGAGCTTTGTGGTCTGTGGACCAGGTAGGTTCCCACTTGTTCCACAGACCCACCACTTTGTCGCCCCAGGGGAAGCAAGAATCCAAGCTTAACAGTGTCCCTTGATTGTGTCAGAGTAGGGTAATCAATGAGAGGACTGAGTTGTGCACTGGATGGGGATAAATGAGAGAATTAGGCACTCCATCTGATAGTCTGAATGCTTTCAGACCCCACCTTGCAGTTAACTGCCTTATGAGAGGGAGGAGGCTAGGTAAATTGAGTGATCTATAGGACTAGGGCTCAGTGCTCTGAGTCCTGCCTGGGAGCAAACCACATGCAGCCATGTGAAAGCTCCTGGAGGCTAAGAAACTTACCAATGATTGGCTTGCAGTTGTTTCTATAATGATCCTCAGGCAATGATCTCACTAATCACCAGAGAAGGTGAGGTTACCAGCCACTGTGTCCTTCACTTCCTCAGCTCCCTTAAATTTCTAAACTGGCCCACATCAGATTCTCCCACTCAATGACCACCTCTTGTGGACATCTACAAACTACACACCATGGCAGAGTGTCACCAGGCCTCCTGTGCTGTGATTGTTCCTTATTTTCAGGCCCTCAGAAAAGCTCAGCCTCAAATAGTAGGCCTCCTCTCCAGGTGGTACCTGTCTATAGCACTCTATAACACTCTGAGATATGTGAAGTGATCAAATATAATCTACAAGGCTAGCCTGCTACCGAGGAGGAGTCAATATCATACTAAATCCCCACACTGGGCTTAAGGCTTGGGGGGAATTTTGGGCTCATCTTGTGGCTAGGTCTTTCAGTGTGTTGTCACCAGGTTTGCCTGGCTTATCTTGCATTTGTGACTTCAGCTCTGTTCCCTCCAAGGTAACCAGGGTTGGAACTGTGAACTGTTTCAAATAAAAGTACAAGCTTTTCTCTGTGTTACTTTTTGCTTCTCCATGCTTTTCATCTGTGCTGTCACCTTTTTTGTGATTCTCAAGGTTGTTCTTCTCTGTCTTTCTTTGGAAATAGTTAGTCATCTTCTCTTTTATTATCCTGACACTTGTGGCTTCACAGAGTCATACAGATTTTCTTTATCCTACTTAAAGTATACACAATTGATTAAAAAAAAGAGTATAGAAGTTTAAGTTAGTCAAACTACTCATTTTTGGTTTATTATTTCTATTGGCTTATGCAAAATATCCTATTTGTTTAATTAATTCAACTATTTATTAATTCCCCATTCTATTTATAGTCTGCTGCCATTTTTTTCTCCCATGTTAGACAAAATTTTTATTTCTTTGAAAAACTATTCTTGAAAAGGGTCATTCTTCTTGCAAAATGTGCTTTAAATGCAGGCCTTTTCAATTTATACTAATATATTACCTTCTGTTTTTTACTTTTTTATATATCATTCCAACTTAACTATTCATCCATTTTGCTATATTTGCTCCATTGCTTCTAACTATGGTGTAGCTGTCCATGTTGAATGTTACACTGTTAGGATGGATATCTCTTCTGATTTTATTCATTGATTGCATACAGAGTAGTCTTCTGAGCGGTTCAATTGCAGTAACACTCAGAAAGGAGGAAACAAACCACTGCATCAGCAATACATTCACTTTAGAAGCTTCCTTTCTTTGTGTACTTTTTTCCCCTCCTCTCACTGAGGTTGGAGCTGCAGACTGCTTCTTACTTTTCTCTGTGTTTCATTTCTGTTTCTTTGTGTACTTTTGATTTTACTTTTCTAGTCTCTATCTCCACAAATACAATTAAAATTTTTGTTCTTCATATGGACTGTTATGAATATGGCATGTGTAAGTAGTTAAACTTCTCTACAGAACACAATCAATAGGATGTGTGTGTGTGTGTGTGTGTGTGTGTGTGTGTGTGTGTGTGTGTTATTTGTTATAAGGAATTTATCTATACAAGTATGGGGACTGGAAAGTCCCAAGATTTGCATGATCATTCACATACTGGAGAGGTTTGGTGTAGCTATACTCCACAGGCTTTTAAGCTCCCAGAAAAAGATGATGTTTCACTTATACTCCAAAGGTAAGAAAAATCTGATGTCCTAGTTCAAGGACCATCAGACAAGAAGGATCCTCTTTTATTCATTCTTCTATTCATTTCTATTCCACAACTGATTGGATGAAGCCTAACCACATTAGGGAAGACAATCTGCTTCATTTAGTCTATCAATTTAAATGCTACACTCATCAAAAAAAAATCCAGAATAATGTTTGACCACATTACTAGGTAAAAAATTGACCATGGCCAAGTCAAATTGACACATGAAGTTAACCATAACACAGCATGTAAAACCAGGAATGTAAGTGCTGGATCATGAGACATGATGACATAATTTTCCTGATTGGTAAACTCCATCTACTTGCATCACGGTGAATCAGGTTCTTAATCCCTGGGTTCTTAAATCCCGTGTTCTTAATCGCTGATAATGCTTGGCATTATCCAGCTTTCTAATTTTGTCAGCCTATAATATTTATAGTGATATCTCACTCTTTGTTTACATTTTTCATATTACTAAAGAATTTGAGCAGCTTTCATATGCAAGCTCTCTGGTTACCTCTTCTACTCTTGGCTTTTAATCAGCTTAAATCTTTAATAGTATTAATTTATCACTTCTGTTCATTATGTATTTGTGTTTTTTATTTTTCTTAGTCATTTTTGCTGGAGGTCTACTTACTAATCTGTTCAAAGAACAAGTATTGGCCTTTGTTAATATACTCTATTGCTTATGTGTTTTAATTCCAAATTTCCCTGTTCTGATATCCCATTTTTACCCTAGTTGGGAAGATATATGATGCTATTATATAATAGACAGATATTATTCTGTCTATTCTGATCCCCTTAAAAGAACATCACAGAGACTGACATAAGAAGATGCACAATACAAGTTTGTTCAATGACAGAATGGATAAGAAAATATATCATTTTTGAAGTGTAGAAATTCATTCTATATTTTACATTGAGTTTTCTTCAGATAAATAAGAAAGAAGTGAGTTGGACATGTCAAAGGAGAGAAATTGTACATATTGAGGGGATCAACAGCTTGTTTACCTTGCCTTTTCCCTTAGGTTTGATTACTTCCATTGAATGCAAACTGGCTTAGGGTTGAGTGGACTGAGGATGGCAATTCTCTGTTCCAAAAGTACAGGTCCAGAGTGCAGAGTTTTAGAAGTTTGAAGACTAGCTTCCAGAAATATAATTGGTGTCATTTTCCTCAGTAACACTGAGGTGAGTTCTATGGAGCTGACTTTCCAAATGAGTATCAGATATAGTTGTTTATGACTCAAACCATGAGGATCACAGATTCACACAATTGCAATTACAGACAAAAGTACACTCTAAACTAGAAAGAAATACCAACTACCAATATAGGCTTACCTGTGTACTTATAATGTATAGGCAAATGGATATAAATGAAATATTAGCAAAAACTGTAATTATTGCCTCCCTCACTTATTGATGGAATAACAGGGGAAGCTGAGAAAGGGGATCATTGCTGGTGACCATATTTTTTGAAGGATGAAGAAAATAACTTTCCCCAATAACTTTCCAAAGTCAGAAAGTAAATTTCTTACCAGCAGAATACCACAAAGGGGAGTCAACACACTAAACAATATGAAAATCAGTATCATTTATAAAGAAAAACTGACTTTTCAGCCCAGATGTACCATGACTGATGAATGGATTAAGAAAATGTGCTATAGATACACAATGGAGTTTTATTCAGGCATAAAAAAGAATGTAGTTATGTTGTTTTCAGGTAAATGGATGGAACTGGAGAACTTCATGTTAAGCAAAATAAGCCAGGCTCAAAAAAAAATCAAAGATCACATGTTTTCCCTCATATGTGGAAGCCAGACCTATAAATTAAATGTATATATAGAAACATATATGATCATGCACACATACAGAGTACAAAATTGTATAAGACAGTCCACGTTAGGGAACTATGGGAGGTGGAAAAGATAAAGAAAATAAAGAAAATGTTAGAGAATTAAAAATATTGAGACAACCCATCTGTATATGAATATAACATAATGTACTGTACAGTAAGCTGTGGAATATTAGGGAAGCATAGTGATAAAGAATAAGTAAGTAACTGGGATAGTGTGTTAATTTGATTAAAGCTTGATATATACAGACCTGACGTATGAAGGGGAAATGTCTTGGACTGTCAATATACATTTAATTTTTTAAAAATGAAGGGCAAAAGGGAAAAAAGAAATCTTTTCCAGGGTTGGGTATCAGTGAGAGGGGGGTAGGCACAAGAAAAAGGGGAATGAGGGTGGATGAATTTTGTATATGAAAACAGAAGAATGAAACCTGTTGAAACTGTTCTAAGATGCAGGGGAGAGAAGAAGATGGAGAAATATGGAGGGCTAAATCCAGCTAAGATAAATTGCAAGCATGCATGTAGATATCACAGTGTATCCCCCTGTACAACTATTATATGCTAATAAAATCATAAAAACCCTAATATTTTTATATAAAAAGTCATCAACAAAAGAAAAAAACCTGAAGCATCTAATAAAAGCAAATTAAGGAAATGAAAGCAAACATGCTTAGTAATTCAATTTATTCAATAGCAACATAAATTGCATTCTACATTTCACCATAAGGTTTATGACCTTTGTAATCTTAAAATTATATACTTAACAGAGCACATTTTGTTCAAACAAAATTATATATATATATATATATAAAATGAAAGCTAATGTAACATGTTTACTTCTTACCAATAGCACTCAGTCTGTTGCCTTAAGCACTCAAAAAATTACCCATCAACTAAAAACTATTTGTGCTTGACCACTTTATATGGACACAGAATGCTTAAGCAATTTAACTAATTTGGAAGAGTGGCATTTTTGCTGCTTAAAAAATTAACTCATCAGAAATTTCTATTTTCCCAGGGTATGTCGATAAGTTATATTTTCAAGTCAATGTCTTTTTCTCAAAGGTAATTGAAAGTGATATCCCAGCCCAGTGTTTACACACGTTAATTTGAATTACTTCAACAAAGGAAGGAGGTTTATCTTGTGATTCAGCAAAGCCATAGCACTCTGAATATCAAAGCCTTGCCTTTTTAGACATTTCAGTCCCCTTATATATACATTTAAAATTCAGAAGATACATGGAGTACAGGAACCAATAAATAGTCATTCCTATGTTTGGAGTATTAAATTTTTTAAATGTTTCTTTTTAAAATTTTCGTAAGCAAACAAGTTTAGGAAAATTTTGACAATTTAACCAATTTCTGTCTTCATTTACCAACACATAATAAGAACACACCCCCAACTTACCCAAACAATGCATACAACTTGGCATTTTCTTTATATATTAATAAAATACCACATTCCCTTAAGTCTGAAGAAAAATAGAAACAGAAACAGACAGCAAAGTATTTTCTTTGTATATGGGTTAAATATGATATAACATTGACTCCCAGGGAAGACATTATTTTTCATCGTGCCAGCAAGGGTGAATGTCTATTTCAGACCTTGTTATCTGAATGGAAAAAAAAAATGTGAGTACCGTGACTCTTTATCCAACTATTATTGGAAGAAAATGTTTACAACCCATTTCCTCCTTCAACACACACATCATTGGATTCATGCATGGATCCATACCAAAGACTAGCCTGGAGTTTTGCAGACAGTAAATATGGATTAAAGAGAGTGAAATATCCCTGGCTCTGGGATCAGGGATTCTACTGCTTATGCCATATCATCAACAAAAAACAGAATCTAATTGCTTTGCTTTGGCTGTGCTATTTAAATCAACAGGATCCATGACATATATGAAGGCAAGAGTTCATGGTGATCTGGGGCTCAGACAATATGTTGTATAGCAGCTATGATGTGATTGATGAATGAGGCTTATAGGGTTAGTGCTTTGGAAATAAATATCAACATTGTTAATAGTGATAAATCTCTTTCATATGACATATAATTTTGGCATTTCATTTTTGCACACTCATAAAGAGAAAATGGAAACTCATTTGCCACAACTATGTCGGAATAGATCAAGCAGTTACACTAGTGCCAGTGTCATAGCAATAGAACATAAACAAAGCAAATAGTCTGAAAATTTGAATAGAGACCACTCTAGGGTCTTGCAATGGAGAGAAACGTTAAGTATCCCTTATATTAAAAGAGTAATGGAAAAAGCAAGAAGGTGAAAGGAAGTCATAAAAAGTATTGTCTTGAAATTTCTGTTTTTAGTAATGAAAACATTACACATTCCAATATATTTATAATATACTGTAGAACACATAGCATCTAATTGGGCTTTGCCCATTGTTGTGTATCCTAGCCTAGGCTTTGTATAAAACTGCCTAATCTGCCTAAGAAGATATAATCAACTTGACCAGATTCATAAATAACAGGCTGAAGCATTAATAAAAAATCTCCCAACAAAGAAAATTCCAGGACTAGATGAATATACTTCTAAGTTCTACCAGACCTTTATAGAAGAACTAGCACCAATGGTAAAAAAAAAATAGAAGAGTAATAAACACTATCAAATCTACTCTATAAAGCCAGTATTACCCTGATACCAAAACTGGATAAGAACACAACAAAAAAGAAAATTATAGACCATCTATGATGAACATAAATGCAACATTTCTCAATAAACATTTTCAAATCTAATTCCAAATCTAACAACACATAAAAAATGATCATATTCTGTGATCGAGGTGGTTTCACTCTGGGCTTGCAAGGATGATTCAACACAGGAAAATCAATAACAGGAAAGTCAATACAGCACATAAACAGAATAAAGGACAAAAATTACATTATCATCTCAATAGACACAGAAAATTCCTTTGACAAAATTCAACATCATTCATAATTTTTTTAAAAAAATTCTAACAAACTACAAATAGAAGGAATTTCTCTCAACAAAATAAAGATTATCTATGATACTTGCTTTCCTTTTTTTTTTTTTTTTTGGTCAGAACTAGGGTTTGAACTCAGGGCTTCATGCTTACAAAGAAGACTATCTATGATGAACACATACTCAACATAGTACTAAAAGGGGAAAAATGAAAGCATTTCCTCTGAAATCAGGGTTAAGACAAAGGTGTCCACTCTCTCTACTTTTCTTCAATATGGTGCTGAATCTGAACCAAAGCAATGGGGCAAGAGAAAGAAAGAAAACTGATGCAAATCGGAAAGAAAGAAGTCAGGTTATCCCTATCTGCAGATGATAAGACCATATACTTAAAAATTCCTCTACAGTCACTAGAAAACCTGTATAGCTGATAAAACACTTTCAGCAGAGAACAGGATACAAAATCAACACTCAGAAACCTATATATCAATAGTGTACATGAAAAGAAAGAAATCAGAAATATAATGCCATTGACAATAGCCTCAAAAATTCCCAGGAACAAACTTAACTAAGGAGGTGAAAGACAATGATAACCATAAAACAGTGAAAAAAGAAATTTAAGAAGGCACTAGAAGTTGGAAAGAATTCCATGTTCAGAATTAGGATTGTGAAAATGGCTGTACATCAAGAGCAATCTATAGATTCAATGCACTCATCAACAAAATTCTACTGTCATTCTTCACAAAAATAGAAAAATATACCCTATAACATTTAGGTGGAAGCACACTTGCCAAAGCAATCCTGAGCAAAGGGAGCAAGGCTGGAGGCATCAAAATACCTGACTTCAAGTTATACTACAGAACCATAGTAACAAAACCACCATGTTACTGGCACACAAACAGAAACATAGACTAATAGAACAGAATAATGAGAAGTAAGTCCACAGAGCTATACTCATCTGATTCTCAGCAAAGTCACCAAGCATACCTTGGAGAAAAGAAAGCCTCTTCAAAAAGGCTATCCACATGTAGAAGATTGAAAAGAGGTCTCACTCTACAAACATCAATGCAAAATGGACGAAAGACCATTTAATGTCAGACCTGAAACTTGAAACTACTAGAGGAAAACTTAGGTAATATACTTGAACATATAGGAATTGGCAATACTTTCTCACTAGACCTCCAGTAGCTCAGGAAATAACAGAAATAATTGACAAATGGGACTGCATTAACATAAAAAATCTTCTTCACATCAAAGGAAACAATTACCAGAATGGAGAGACAGACTATAGAAAATCTTTAGTAACTATTAATCAGACAATGATTAGTATACAGAATATATGAAGTGCTCAAAATCTGAACACCAAAAGAACAAACAATTCAATTAATAAACGGGCAAATAAGTTGAACACATTTCTCAAAAAAGTACAAATGGATAATAAATTAATGGAGAGATATTAAACAATACTAGTCATAAAGGAAATAAAAGTCAAAACTTCATTGAGATTTCATCTCACCTATCAGAATGGCTATCATCAAGGAAACAAGTAAGAAATAGATGAATATGAAATTTATCTTCCTAACGAGAGTGGGAAGATAAATCAGTACAGCCACTATGAAAATCAGTATGGAAGTTCCTCAACATAACTGAAAAAATAGAACTACCGTATGACCCTGCTATAGTACTCTTGAGCATATACTTGAAAATATGTAAGTCAGCATATAGAGATATCTGACACTTGTGTTTATTGCAGTACTATTCACAATAACCAAGCATTGGAATCAGCTTAGTTGCCCTAAAACTGATTAATGAAAAAAGAAAATGTGGTACACATATACAATGGAGTATTATTCAGCAATAAGGAATGAAATTATACCATTTGCAGGAAAATGGAAAGAACTGGAGATCATCATAAGCCAAATAAGCAAGGCACAGAAAGATAAATACTGCACATCTTCTCTCATATGCAGAATCAACACCTAAAAAAAGACTTGAATGTAAAAGCAGGGTAATTAAAGATGGAAACCAGTGATAGGGGGAAGAACAAAAAGAAAGGATGATAGGGGAGTGACTAGTATCAAAGTACATTATAGACATGTATGAAAATAGAATAATGAAACCCATTAAAATTATTTTTTACATGGGGAGAATGGTGGAAGGAATAGGAAAGATTAGTAGAGGAGGTGAATAGGATCAGAATACATTACATGCATGTACATAAATATCACGGATAAATCTTTTATACTATTAATATATTCAAATAAAAACTTTAAAAACAAAACTGCCTATTCTGACACTTGAGTAAGTCTCAAGCTCTTATATGTACACCATACATCAGCCTACTAGTCCATCGTCATGTCACGTCATAGAGTGAGCAGGAGTCTCATGTCTGTGCTAGGTCATGGGCCATCAGTACCATATCAACATGAAAATAAACAGCAACAAATAAATTTCTTTATTATTTATTTATTGCATTGCATTTTATAGCTCAATTTGGCAACCCTACTGGAAGACCTTTCCCCTTTGTGAGTTGTGTTTTAAAAAACAAAAGGACTCCAAATTGTATTTTGTCCAGGTAAAATGGAGAATCACCCTGTGAAGGTGAGAGGTGTTAGTGTGTTAGTGTGCTGGATATTTGACCTCTACATTCAGCACAGTGGTCAGACAAGAAAAATAGAGATTTAGTAAGAATTTTATCTACCAGGCAAACATGGGCTACATGTGAGAAGCTCTATTTTGCCTATTGATACTTTTATCAATATCATACACTAAAAATACTGAGACTCACATTTGCCCAATATGTAGATGTTTCTAAGAGTTCTGAGAAAAATGTGTTCCCACAAAGATGATGTGACCAAGCTAGTGTCCTCTGTGACACTAAGAGTAAAGTACACTTGTCCTGAGTGTTACAGTAACATGCATTGACCTAAAGAGCAAAAGTTACTTAAAAACAATTATAGAACAAGAAATCCCAAATAATAGGAGCACTGATTTTTTTTTTAAAGCAAGCAAAGGAAATCCCTAAAATGGAAATACAGAATACCAGAAATATTGATTACAAAAGTAATGAGTAGCAGAAATTCCAATAGCATAAATGCTGGAATGTCAGTGCCAAGAGTGTTCTTAAAAAGCCCTTCCCTCTTGTGAGGACTTTATACAGGTTAAAATCTGCAAAGCACCTGTGAGTCCTCTGCGATCATGTGAAATATCTGGAAGTTATTATCATGGAATTCAAAGAGTCATGCTTCTTCTTAACCTTTCTCTAAATCCTCTGCCTTATCACATTTCTTTGTAGCAGTATTGACCACCTGGTATTCACTACTAAAGTCTCTTTTAGCAGGTGTCTTGCAACATTTTTCAAGAACAGCTTAAAAGATGAAATGCTCTCATTTCCCATTCACTGACTTATCATTCTTTCAGTGACACATTCTGGTTCCCATCAATAAAAAGAAGTACTGAACACACATTTTCTTAAAATGTAATAACTACAGTTAGTTTCCCCATTTGAGAGAGGCCACAGCACAGGCAAAGGAGAAAGGATGTGAGTGGTATGGAAGCTCATAGAAAACCTGAGTGGTCTCTCCCATTTGATGCCTAGGCACTTCAGCTGGCAGAAGAGGGATGAGAAAAACAAGCATGGCCCAGATCCTTAAGCATTGTGAATTTTATTTTACTTGGGAATTGTACTCATTGTTAATTTAATCTTATGGCTAAACCTTCAGGTTCCTTGTATGATGTTTCCAGTTCCTTTGTACCTTGTATGAGTGTCTGGTGATCTGCTTTCTTGTAGTTATTTGTTTTACTTTCTTTTTTATTTATTAACATGTATTATTTGCACAAAGGGCTTTCAATGTGATATTTTCATACATGTGTGCAATATACTTTGATCAAATTTACCCATTACTTCTACTTATTACCCCCAACCTTTTTAAACAATTTAGTGGATTCATTATTCTACTTTTATACACGTGTTATAAAGTACTTCGTTCATATCCCCCCTTACTGATTCTCATCCCCAAACAGTTCTCACATTTTACACTCATGTCATTCACTTTTTTTAGTGTCCAGATTCTGTATATGAGAGAAAAAATGTGATATTTTCTTTCTCTCTGGCTTATTTCACTTAATATGATGATTTCCAGTTCTATCCATTTTCCCAAAAGTGACATAATTTCATTTTTCTTTATACCTGAATAATATACCATTATATGTGTGTGTGTGTGTGAGAGAGAGAGAGAGAGACAGAGAAAGAGAGAAAGAGAGAGAGACAGAGAGAGAAAGTAGTCCCATGTCTCATTCTTGACTTTAGAAGAAATGCTTTCAGTTTTTCTCCCATTTAGTATAATATTGGCTATAGGTTTATCAGTATAGGCTTTATTATGATGAGATGTATTCCTTCTATTCCTAGTTTGCTCAGGACTTTTTATAATGAGGGGATGTTGAATTTTGTCAAAGGCTTTTCGTATATCTATTGTGTTGATGATGTGATTTTTGTTCTTTATTCTGTTTTGTGTGGTATTACATTTGTTGATTTGCATATGTCAAACCATTCTTGCCTCACTGGATTGAAACTAGCTTGATCATGGAGTGTAATCTTTTTACTGGGTTGTTGAGCTTGATTTGAAAGTATTTTGTGATGATTTTTGCATTTATGTTCATCAAGGAAATTAATCTGTAATTTTCTTTTTGTGTCATGTCCTTATCTAATTTTGGTATCAAGGTAGTATTGGCTTCATAGAATATTGGTAGTATTTCTTCCCTTTTGTATTTTATGGAATAGTTCAAGCAGCATTGGTGTTAGTTCTTCCTTAAAGGTATTGTAAAACTCAGTATTAAATCCACAGTCCTGAGATTTTCTTTGTTGGGAGGCTCTTTATTACTACTTCAATTTCATTGTTGGTTATAAATCTGTGTATGTGATTTATATCCTCCCAGTTCAATTTTGGTAGGTTGTATGCGTCTGGTAATTTATCCATTTCTTCTGGATTTTCCAGTTTATTAGAATATAACTTTTTGAATATTCCCTAATGACCATATGAGTTTCACTGGTATTTGTTATGATACCCTGTTTCTCATCTCTAATTTTTAAAAATTTGGGTCCTCTCCCCATTTCCTTTGTATACTTTGGCTAAAGGCTTGTCAAACTTGTTTATCTTTTCAAAGAAACAAATTATTTTCAGTTTTTCCTTGTATTGTTTTTTAGTCTCCATTTCATTAATTTATGATCTGATTTTTATTAATTCTTTCCATCTACTGCTTTTGGGTTTGGCTTACTCTCTTTTTTCTAAGAGCTTCAGATTCATTGTTAGGTTATTTATTGGGGTCTCAGTATTCTTTCAATGAAGGCACACATAGCTATAAACTTCCCCCTCAGCACTCCTTTGCTGTGTCCCCAAGGTTCTGGTATGTTGTACTTGGATTTTCATTTCATTGTAGATATTTTTGAATTCCTCCCCTTATTTTTTCAATGACTTACTGATCATTCAGGAGTGGATATTTAAGTCACCATGTGTTTGGATATTTTCTGTAGTTTCTCTTGTTAGTGACTTCTGCTTTTCTTCCGCTTTTATTCAATTGTGTTATTTTTTACCATATTTATATATTCTTTTTTTTTGCAGTACTGTGCTTGAACTCAGGTACTACAACTTGAGCCACTCCACCAGTCCTTTTTTGTGATGTGTTTTTTCACAATAAGGTCACACAAACTTTTTGCTCCAGATGGCTTCGAACCATGATCCTCCTGATCTCTGCCTCCTGAATAGTTAGGAGTATAGGCGTGAGCCTATAATGAGCCACTGGTGCCTGGCATGTATATGTTTTCATTCACATACATTAATTTTACAGGTTTTTTTAATGTGGCATTTATATATTTTCTTAAACTGTATCTTAATTAGATTTACCTTCTACATCATTTTTTCTTATCTCCCTCCCCCATTCATAAGACAATTTAAACAAATTTCTTTGTTCTATTTTCATGCATGAATATAAAATATATCCACCATATTCTCCCACTTTCACCCTCTCTGTTCTCACTTTCTCTCCACTGGTACTCATTCCCATACAGGACCTGTTTTGCCTTCTTGTCCTTCATTTTTAAGTGTGTATTCATTTTTCAAGGGTTTTCCTTTGGTATTTCACACATGTGTATATTATATTTTAATCAGATTAACCCCCTGTATTACTTTTTCTCTATCACTCTGCTCCCCCAGTATTCAATAACTTTTACTACATTCATTATACTATCTTCATACAGATATACAATGTATTTCAAAATCATTCACTCTCATATTCTCCCTCGCATATATGTATTTGTGTGTACATGATATGTACATGATTAGATCATATATGTGTTTATGTATACATTTATATTTTAGGTCTAACTTCCATATATAGGAAAAACGTGACTTTTGTCCTTCTGAGCCTGGCTTACTTCATTTAACATGATGATTTCCAACTTCATTCATTTACCTGCAAACATCACAATTTCATTCCCTTTTATGACTGAATAAAACTCAATTGTGTATGTATTACATTTTCTTAATCTATTCATCAGATGTAGGTCATCTTGAGTTATTTTCAAAGCTTGCTTTTGTGATTAGTGCTGCAGTAAATATGGATGTGCAAGAACCCTTGTCAGATATGTAGTTGGCAAAGATTTTCTCCCATTCTGTATGCTGTGTCTTCAGTCTAGTGACTATTTCTTTTGCTGTGCAGAGCTTTTTAGTTTAATGCAGTCTCATTTGTCCATCCTTTCTCTTAATTGCTGAGCTTTTGGAGTTCTAGTCAGGAAGTTATTGCCTATACCTATATGTTCAAGTGTATTCTCTATTATTTTCTGTAGTAGTTTCTAGTTTCAAATTTTACATTTGATGTACTTTGAATTGATACCAGTACAAGGTGAGAGACTGGAATCTAGTTTCAATGTTCCACAGAAAAGTTTTACCAGCACCATTTGTTGAAGAGGCCATCTTTTCTCCAACATGTTTTAGGTTCCTTTGCAAAATTCAAGGGCCATGGCTTGTTGGTTTGTATCTGGGTGTTTCATTCTGTTCCATTGGTTTTTGTGTCTGTTTTTTGTGCCAGTACCATGCTATTTTTACTGCTGTGGCTCTGTAGTATAATTTGAAGTCAGGTATTATTATACTGCCAATGTTGCTCTTTTTGCTCAAGATTGTTTTGGCTATTTGTGGTCTTCTGAGCTTTCATATCAACTTTAATTGTTTTTTAATCTTTGTGAAGAACATCATTGAAATTTTGATGAGCATTGCATTGAGCATACAGACTGTTTTTTGTAGTGTAGCAGTCATTACCAAATTAATTCTGCTGATCAGTGAGCATAATATGTCCTTCCATCTTCTGATGTCTTTGATTTTTTTCTTTAGTGATTTATAGGTTTCAGTTATAAGCCTTTTACTTCTTTCATTACATCTATTCCTAGGCATCTTAATTTTTTGATTCTATTGTGAATGGTATTGTTTTTCTGATTTCTTTCTCAGAAATTGTTGGTGTGTAGAAATGCTGCTGGTTTTTGTATATTTTTTGTATCCTGCTACTTTGCTGAACATGTTTAGGGAGGTCTTTTAGGTATGTGATCTTATCTGCAAATAGGAATAATTTTATTTCTTCCTTCCCTATCTTAATCCTATTTATTTCTTTCTCCTGTCTTATTGCTCTAGCTAGAAATTCCAGTAATATATTGAATAAGACTGAGCAGAGTAGATACCCTTGTCTCATTCCTGAGTTTTGAGGAAATGGTTTCAGTTTTTCTCTAGTTAGTATGATGTCAGCTATAGGTTTGTCATGTTGTAATGTTGTGCTATGTTCCTCCATTCTTTGTTTCTTCAGAGTTATTATCATGAAAGGATGTTGAATTTTGTCAAATGCCTTTTATGCATCTATTGAGATGATGACATGGTTTTTGCTCTTGATTCTGTTTATTGTTGTATTATAGTTATTAATGTCAGTATGCTGCACCATCCTTGCATCACTGGAATGAAATGTACTTGATTGTGGTGTATGATGCTTTTATTGGATTTGGTTTTCAAGTACTTTATTGATGATTTTTGTGTTTATGTTCATCAGGGATATTGACATATAGCTTCCTTTTTTATCTTCTTTTTGATTACTGTTGTACTGGGGTACATTGTGACATTTACCAAAGTTCTTATATCATAGTTGAATTCATCCCCCTCCGTTATTTTCTTTATCTCCCACTTTCCCCATTCCTGGCACAATTTTAACAGGACTCATTTTCCATTTTCATACACAAGTACGTAATATTCCCACCATATTCACCCTCTTATACTCTTTCCTTACATCCTCTCCCCCCACTGGTACCAACCCTGAGACAGGGACTGTTTTACTTTCCTGTTCTCTATTTTTGAAAAAAGACATTTTTGTTTGTATAAGATAGCTATATGGGGAGTTTCGTTGTGACATTTCCATGTATATATGTATTATAACCCAAACTATTTCCTCCCTCTATTTTTCTCCTTTCTACCTTAGTCTCCTTCTTAGGGTAATTTCAACAGGTTTATGTACTTTATACAACTTTCTTTTTTTGATGAAATGTTACCTGGTTTAATAGTGGCCTCATAGAATGAGTTCCCTTTGCATGGAATAGTTTGAGGAGCCCTTCAGTTTGTGTCCCTAGGGCAGCAAGCATCGAAGCCTCAGAATGACCCCCAAATCTATCAGAATGGTGGATATAAACAGAGCACTGAATTCTGCACTTGCTGGGGGGAAACTAAAGAGGCTATGCTCTGCCTACTAGTCTCAGTATTTACAGATATTGTGCAGAAGCTTACCCACGTGTGAGGAAGTGAATAGTATGGACATCTCATGATTTATATGCTCTGGATTTGAGGCCCTCAGTTTTTTTTGCAGTAAACACACACCAGAATGCAGCTCCTGGAGTTGGGTTGAATTGCTCTCAGATCACACGCAGCAGTTCATTTCTCTGTGTGTAGGAGAAGGATATGGAAGTCACATGGTCCAGAGGATTTGAGCTGACACTCTCTCTTTCCTTAACCACCTCCAGTGGACTTCTCCAACCTAGACACTGTGGCAAAATGTCCCAAGTCTCCCTGAACTTTTTGTTGTCTCTGTCCTTGTTTTCATGTCCCCAGGGTATCTCAGTCTCAAACAATAGGCTAGCCTTCCACATTGTAGAGATTTGTCTCTCCAAATCTCTACACTCTGTTGAAGGCTTGCAGGAGATGTTGGCGTATCCTGTAGCTAGAATTGCCAGCCTGTCACCAGGGCCATCTAGTTTACCTTGTGACTTCATCTTCAGCATCCTCCTCCTGCTCTGGGGAGTCAGGGATGGATGTAGAACTGTTTGTTGGTTTTTTCTGTTGCCTCGGTTTTCCCATGCTTTTCTGCTGCCTGCAACCTCTTTCATGATTTCCCATGTTCTTCCTCTTTCTCTTTTCAGAATATAGTCTTTCCCATGCTTATTTGACTCTTCTCATTCACTGAGTCAAAACAATAGATGTTTCTAATCTGCCATCTTCCCCCACTCACTGGGGATAATATGCTGCAATTTGTCACAGGCAAATAATATTTCAGTGTGAACATATAGAAAGAATATAGGATCTGGAAAGGAAAAAGCAAGACTTACTACAACCCGGACCTAAGCCTTTCGAAATTTACCTCAATACTTTTGTCACTTAAAGGACAATATAAATGCCTTCATAATAGATTATTGTCCTTATTATTAAATGAAGTCAAAAAGGCCTATCTTTCATAGTACATGGGATAGGGGAAGTACTCAGGTGAAGGTAGTGTTTTCTTGGCAATTACTAGTGTTTATCAGCAAATGTCACATGCTACAGAGATGCTCAAACTTGTGTTATTTTGGTCTGTGGTCACTTTCCTTGATTATGCTGCCTCATTAACCAAAGTAAAAACTGTAGCTAGACTAAGAAGGAAGAATTAATTGAAGTTCATTTTGAAGCATGATCATAACCTAAGCCTTAAAAGATCCTGAAATTCCCAGGTCCTGGGTATAAATCACAAGATGGACTTAACCTCTAGGTCTCAGTTCATGTACAGAATGATCTGTGCTTTAAAGGTAACATAATGGTACAGCCACTACCCTCCTCGAAATGGTATCTCCACGATAAGTTCTTAATTTTCTTTAATAAGTGAATCATGGCGGGTACTATCAGTCCTTTTCAATTTGGCCATCTCTGATTTCTCAGGCCACAGAAGCTTGAAAAGCTACCACAAAGAGAAGCGGTGAAACTCTAGGAGGAACTGGCTTCCCAGTCTCCACATCTCACTGGTCTTGAAGGCTCCATCACTGAGTTGGGCATTCCCTTCCTCCTTTTTTTGTTTGTCAAAATTAAATGTCTGCAGTTTTTCTTGTAATGTGTATGCCCATTGCTGCCATTGTCATTGCCAGTGTCATTAGGAATATCTATTTCCTATTTTTTAAAAATAGTTTTCATGTATTTTCAAATTAGCATACATTAACAATATGAAGGAGTTTAATTATAATTCCATAGATCCATACAGTGTAACCTTGAACAAGTTGACCTTTCCATTATATGCCCATTCATCCTCTCCCTCTTCCCCACTTTTCAAACAGTGTTCAATGAGTTTCATTATGAAGAAGATATTCTGTTCCTGTTTGTGCATTGTAAGGTCATCATGTGCTATTGGTGATCTTGCCTGACTTCAGGTGCTGAGTATGCTGCTCTAGATGTTGTCTTACTTTCCTGCTTGAAGACTGGCCCTTGAGGGTGACGTTTCAACTTCTTGTTACAATGTGAATATTGTAACAAGTCATATGCCATGGATGGAGTCATACACCATGGACACAATGTGCTCCTGGGAGGAATTTGGGAGTCAATACACTTAAGTTTCAGGGGCTCTGGATCTGCTAAGTACAAGGTCAGGACCTGAAACAAGTGATTCAATCTTGGTTTCTTCATATGTAAAGTGAAATAGCTGGCCTCGGTTCACAGGAACACCAAATAAGCATTGCCTATCATTCATGGTTAATAGAGTAAGTCAATATTGTTCCTTTTAAACAGATTAATTTAAAGCAATTTTAGGTTTACAAAAAAATGAGTGCCCTTATAAATTCCCTGGTCTCACACACCTATAACCTGAAGCTCTTGCAACATTTCTCCCAATAATGAAACATTTGTTATGATCTATGAACATAAAATACCACATCATTATCATCCAAAACCCACAGCCTGCATTAGAGTTCACTCTTGGAGTTACACACTTGGTTGGTTTTGGCAAATGTGTAAAGTTGTACATCTACTATCAGTGTGTCACACAGAATATTTTTGCTGCCCTAAAAATCTTCCATTCAGCCTATTTATATCTTAACACCTGGTTTTTACTGTCATAATAATTTTTCCTCTTCTAGAATGTCCAATAGTTGGAATAATAAAGTACATAGCTTTTCCTAGACTGGCTTCTTTCACTTAGTTATATGCATTTAAGAGTTCTTCATATCTTTTCATGGCTTAGTAGATCATTTCTTTTTAGTAATGGATGATTTTCCATTGCTTGGATGTACCATGTTTTATTTATCCATTCACCTTTGGTGATTATAAATAAAACTACAAACACCTGTGCACAGGGTTTTATGTGAGCAAAAGATTTCAAGGCATTTGTGAAAATACTAATGTGTATAGTTACCAGGTCATATGGTAACAATATGTATAGTTTTGTTTTTAAAAAGTATCAAATTGTCTTTTAAACTGCACCATTTTTCACTTCCATTCTCATTAAGAAAGATCCTGTTGCTCAAAATCCTGAGCAGCATTTGCTATTGGGGTGTTTTGGATTTGGCTATTCTAATGTATGGTCATATTGTATTTTATTTATTTTCATTTTTTTCCTTTTATTTTATCCTTTTTACATTTACTTACATGTGTATACATTGTTTATGCCACCTTCCCCCTCTCCCTTCCTTCCGCTCCATCGCTTCCAGGCAGAACCTGTTCCACCATTTTGTTCTGTGATTTTGTTGAAGAAAAAATATAGGATATAATAAGAAAGACAAATTGTTTTCACTAGTTTGAGATAAAGATAGCTACACAGAGAGATTCCTAGCATTGCTTCCATGCATTTGTGTATTGCAACCCATATTGGTTCACCTCTGCCAGACCTCTCCACTACTTCCTGGTCCTCTTTCCATAGTGGCCTCTGCCAGTTTAAGATTACTATATTCACTACTCTACAATAAGCACATAAACTACATTCAAGTTTTAGGTTTCCTTTCCTTTCCCTATTTCTTCCATGCGTGTTCTCCCCTTAGTGTGTGACCCATGTCCAATAATATCACTGCATTTGTTCTGGGTCTATGATCTGCATATGAGGGAGAACATGATTTTTGGCCTTCTGAACCTAGCTAACTTTGCTTAAGATGATGTTCTCTAGTTCCATCCATTTACTTGCGAATGACAAAATTGCATTATTCTTTGTGGCTGAATAAAATTCCATTGTGTATAAATACCACATTTTTTAATCCATTTCTCAGTAGTGGGGCATCTTGGCTGTTTCCATAGCTTGGTTATTATGAATAGTGCTGCAATAAACATGGATGTGCAGGTGCTTTTGTAATAACTTAAGTCACATTCTTTTGGGTATATCCCTAGGAGTGGTATGGCTGGATTATATAGTAGATCTATCTTTTTCCCTACATCCTTGCCAACATTTGTTGTTGCTGGTGTTATTGATGGCTATTATAACAGGGATGAGATGGAATGTTAGTGTGGTTTTGATTTGCATTTCCTTTATGGCTAGGGATGGTGAGAATTTTTTCATGGTTTTTTTGGCCATTTGGATTTCTTCCTTTGAAAAAATTCTCTTTAGTTTACTTTCCCACTTGTTTATTGGTTCATTGATTTTTGGAGAGTTTAATTTTTGAGCTCCCTGTATATTCTGGTATTCAGTCCTTTGTCTGATGTATAGCTGGCCAATATTTTCTCCTGTTCTGTGGGTGGTCTCTTCAGTTTAGAGACCATTTCTTTTGTTGTGCAGAAGCTTTTAATTTCATGTAGTCCCATTTGTCCATCCTTTCTCTTAGTTGCTGTGCTGCTAGAGTTCTACTGAGAAAGTCCTTGCCTATACCTATTGTTTCCAGGGTATTTCCTGCTCTTTCCTGTACTAACCTCAAGGTTTTGGGTCTGCTATTAAGGCCCTTAATCTACTTTGAGTTGATACATACTGACAGGCAGGGATCTAATTTCACTTTTCTGCAGGCAAATAGCGACTTTTCCCAAAAACATTTGTTGAAGAGGCTGTCTTTTCCCCATTGTATGTTTTTGGATCCTTTGTCAAAAATAAGGTAGGCATAGCTGTGAGGTTTCTTATCCAGGTCCTCTATTCTGTTCCACTGGTCTTCATGTCTGTTTTTGTGCCAGTACCATGCTGTTTTTATTGCTGTGGCTCTGTAATATAGTTTGAAGTCAGGTAATGTGATACCTGACTGAGTATTGCCTTGGCTATTCTTGGTCATTTGTGTTTCAAAATGAATTTTAGGGTAGATTTTTCAACCTCTGTGATGAATGTCATTGGAATTTTGATGAGAATTGTGTTGAACATGTAGATTGCTTTTGGTAGTATAGCCATTTGTATTATGTTGATTCTGCCAATCCATGAGCAGATTCTCTGTAGTCTTCCTTGATCTCTTTCTTCAGTGGTTTGTACTTCTCCTTTTAGAGGTCATTTACATTCTTTAAGTTTGCTCCTAGGTATTTGATTTTTTTGAGGCTATAGTAAATGGAATTGTTTTTCTATGTTCTTTTTCAATTTGTTCATTATTGATGTATAGAAAGGCTACTGATTTTTGTAAGTTGATTTTGTATCCTGCTATGTTGCTGAAGCTGTTTATGTGTCTAGGAGTTTTGGGGTGGAGTTTTATGTGTCTTTGAGGTATAGGATCATGTTGTCTGAAAATAGGGATATTTTAACTATTTCTTTACCTGTTTGTATTCCTTTTATTTCTTATTCTTGCTTTATTGTTCAAGCTAGGAATTCCAGGACTATGTTGAATGAGTGGGAAGAGTAGGCACCCTTGCCTCATTCTTGAGTTTAGGGGAAATGATTTCGGTTTTTCCCCATTAAGTATGATGTTGGCTTAGGTTTGTCATATATAGCCTTTACAATGTTGAGGTACATGCCTTCTATTCATAGTTTTCTTACAGCTTTTATCATGAAATGGTGTTGAATCTTATCAAAGGCTTTTTCTGCATCTATTGTGATGAAAATGTGGTTTTTGTCTTTGCTTTTGTTAATGTGCTGTATTACATTTATTGATTTGCATATGTTGAACCATCTCTTCATCCTTGGGTAAAGCCCCCATGGTCATGGTGAATGATCTTTCTGATATGTTATTGGATTCAGTTTGCCATTATTTTATTGAGGATTTTTGCATTGATGTTCATTAGAGAGTTCTCGTTTTTGGATATGTCTTTGTCTGGTTTGGGGATGAGTGTGATACTGGCTTCATAGAATGAATTAGTCAGTGTGCCTTCCTTTTCTATTTCATGGAAAAGTTTAAGGAGAGTTGGTATTGATTCTTCTTTGAAGGTCTGGTAGAATTCAGCTGAGAATCTGTCAGATCTTGGACTTTTCTTTTTTGAGAGTCTCTTTATTGCAGCTTCAATTTCATTATGTGTTATAGACCTGTTTAGGTGGTTAATATGCTCTTGGTTCAGTTTTGGATGGTCATAAGTGTCTAGAAATTTGTTCATTTCTTTAAGACTTTCCAATTTATTGGAATATAGGTTCTCAAAGTAGTCTCTAATGATTCCCTGGATTTCCTTGGTGTTTTTGTTATCTCCCCTTTTTCCTTTTTGATTTTACTAATTTGGGTCTTTTCCTTCCTCATTTAGTCAGATTTGCCTGGGGCTTTTCAATCTTGTTTTTTTTTTTTTCAAATAACCAGCTTTTTCTTTCATTGATCCATTGTATGGTTGTTTTGATCTCTATTTCATTAATTTCGGCCCTTGTATTCATTATTTCTCTCCTTCTACTTGTTTTGGGTTTTACTTGTTCTTGTTTTTCTAAGAGTTTGAGATGTATCATTAGGTCATTGATTTGAGATCTTTCTGTCCTTTTAATATATGCACTCATGGCTATAAACTTTCCTCTTAGGACTGCCTTTGCTGTGTCCCATAGGTTCTGGCAGGTTGCGTTTACATTTTCACTAGCTTCCAGGAACCTTTTGATTTCCTCTCTTATTTTTATTATGACCTACTCATCATTGAACAATGTGTTATTCAGCCTCCAATTATTTGCGAATTTTCTGCTGCTGTTTTTGTTGTTGAGTTCTAGTTTAAATGCACTGTGATCAGACAGAATGCAGAGGACTATTTCTATTTTCTTATATTTGCTGAGGCTTGCATTGTGCTGTAAGGTATGATCTATTTTGGAGAAAGTTCCATAGGCTTCTGAGAAGAATGTATATTGTATTGTCATTGGATGAAATATTCTGTAGTCGTCAGTTAGGTCCATTTGATTTATGGTTTCATTTAGTTCTAGAATTTCTTTATTGATTTTTTGTTTGGATGACCTATCTATTGGTGATAGAGGGGTATTAAAGTCTCTCACTACCTCTGTGTTGGAGTCTACATGTGCTTTTAAGTCCTTTAGTGTATGTCTGATGAAACTGGGTGCACTGACATTGGATGCATATAGGTTGATAATTGTTATTTCTTTTTCACATTTTGCACCTTTTATTAGTATGAAGTGTCCTTGTTCATCTCATTCAATCAACATAAGTTTGAAGTCTACTTTGTCTGATATAAATATATAAGTACAGGCTTCCTGTACCTGAATGGGCAACACTTCCTTGAGATTTGGGAAATTTTCTATTAGTATTTTATTGAATTTTTTTTTTTGAGGAGAGTGGTTTCCATCCCTTCTTCTTCTTCCCATCACTCCTCTTGCTGCTGTGCAACTATGTTTTTGTAGGCTAGTTGGTGGGTTTGTTTGCCTGATTTCTTTCCCTGATTTAATTTTTGTGTTGTAACTGACTTTGTTGTTAGCTAGGTTGATGTGCTCTTTCTGTCCCTGCCCTGGAGTTCTTATTTAGCAATAACAAATTCACAGGTTCAATGCCTGACCAGCTGTTTACATATTATATAGAAAACCCTTTGATGATAATATCTATAAACAGTTAGAGTTGGGGGTGATAATGGTTATTAGGCTAGTTATAGATTTTGGGAAATTGGTAAAGATGCACTAAAAAGTGTGGGAAGGGGTGGGAGGGTGGGTTAAGAGGTGTGAGGGCTGCTGGGTTTTGTGGTCCTTATGTGCGCTTGGGTGTATTTCTGTTGTTGTAGTGGAGGGTGTTTGTGTCAGGGATTGCAGGGGTTTGGAGTAGTGTGCAGTTGGTACAGTAGGCTAGTCAGTGGGTGGTGAGTGTGTAGGAGGGAGGGGTAGTGTGATGACAGGTTGGGGGAGGATAGGAGGAGGAGGTGAAGACAGGGGAAAGACTGGATGAGAAGGGGCAGTAAGAGTAGTTGGAAGGGAGAACATTGGATTGTAGTACAGGATAAGGAGGAAAGTGAAGAGCGTAAGAGTAGGGATAAGAGAATAGTGATGATGACATTAATAATACAGGAATAAAAATGAAAAAGAAAATAAACACAATAAAAACACCAGGTTCAGGTGCCACAAAAAGTTCAGTCTATTGGAAAAAGTTGTGGAGTTATTCCTTAGGTGTCCAATCCTGGTATTGTCATACAAGCGGAAGCTCTGATGTGGTCTCACCAGGTAACTGGCTTGTGAGTGGTACTTGGTCCTTCTGTCCACAAGATTAGTTAGAATTGTGAGGTGAGGTAAGACTGCCAGCTTGTGCAGGGTGGTCAGAGCTGTTGTTATTACCAGGCAGCAGCTGTGTTCCCTCCAGCTGCAGCTCTGTTTGGTCAAAATTTATCACCATAGTGATATATTTATTATGATACAGGAACCTAAAATGCCACATCATTATCATCCAAAACCCACAGCCTGCATTAGAGTTCACTCTTGGAGTTATACACTTGGTTTTGGCAAATGTATAAAGTTGTACATCTACTATTGGAGTGTCACAGGGAATATTTTCTCTGCCTTAAAAATCTTCTGTTCAGCCTATTTATACCTTATACCCTGGTTTTTACTTTTTTCAAAAAAAGTAAATGTCACATAATTGGAATAATAATGTATTATGAACGTCAAACCACTCTTATACATCTGGAAAATTTTCAATTGGTTATGGTGTACAATTCATTTTAATTGCTTATGTTTAATTGAGGATTTTTGCATCTTTATTTATGAGAGATAGTAGCCTTTAGTTTTATTTTCTTGAAATATCATTTTCTGGTTTGAGTATTAGGGTAATTCTGAGTTAGGAAGTACTCCTTCTGCTTCCATATTTTGGAAGAGATTGCATAGAATTGGCATAATTTCTTCCTTAAATGTTTGGTTGAGTTTGTCAATGAAAAAGTTATTAATTATTAATCCAATTTCTTTAGTAGACACAACTATTCATATTGTCTGTTTCATCAGGATGAGTTTGGCAGATTGTGTCTGTCAAGGAATTTATCTATTTCATTTGGTTTGTCAAATTTATAAGCACATTTATTCATCATACTTTTTTATTATCCTTTTAATGTTTGTGGTATCTGTTGTGTTGTCTCTTATTTCTGATGTTAGCATTTTATTTCTTCTCTCTTTTATTCTTAGATATTTTCTCTATAAGTTTATTGATTTTACTGATCTTTTCAAGGGAGAAACTTTTGGGTTCACCCATTTTCTCTATTTATGTCTTTAATTACATTGATTTCTGCAGAAATAATTATTTCTGTCTTCTGATTATTTTAGATTTTAATTTACTCTTCTTTTTCTAGTTTCCAAGGATATCAACTTTGGTGATTGATTTTAGATCTTTCTTCATTTTTATGTATTCAATGCATATTTCATATTTCAATGACTATTTCATATTTCTCTCTAAATACTGCCTTTGCTACTTCCTTGTATTTTCATATATATTTAGCCCAAAATATTTTAAGATTTCTTTTTATATTTCTTAACAAATAAGAAAAATAAGAAATTTATATTTCTTTAACAAATAATTATTTAATTTTATTGATTTGGAGATTTTCTTCCTATTAGTCTGTAATGCTCTGAGAGAATACATTATATGATTGTATTGTTTTAATTCTATAATGATCTGAGCGAACATATTGTATGATTATGTTCTTTGTAAGATTTTTCAGGGTCTTTATGACTCAAAATTTAGTCTATCTTGAATGTTATATGTGAACTTGAGAATGAGTATTCTGCTGCTGTTAGAGAAAGCAGACTATAGATGTCAACTGAATTCAGTTGACTGAAGATGGTATTGAGTTCAGTTATTTCTTCATTTATTTGCTAACTGATGAATCTGTTCATTTCCTTTGCATTTTTGTTTTGTTTTATTTTTTGTTTTGTTTTGTAGTGCAGGTGATGAACCCCAGGTCTTTATGCATGATAGGAAAATCCTCTATCACTGGATCTGCCCACTTCTGAAAGGAGAGCTTTGCAGTCTTCAAGTATAACACTGGATTCACCTATTTGTCCTTGCAGTTCTATCAGTTTTTGTTTCATGTGTTTTAACATAATATGGCATGCACATTAAGGATTGCTATGCCATCTTGGACAATTTACCCTTCAATCATTGTGTAATCCATCCCTTTATCTCTGATAACTTTCTTTGCATGCAATCTGCTCATTCTAAAATTAATATGATAATCACATTTCCTTTGATTAATTTTAGCATGATGTATTTTCATCATCTCTTTTATTTTAATTTATATTTTTCTCTTTATACTAAAAGTGAGTTTCTTGTAGATAATTCATAGTTGGGTATTGTTTTTGATCCACTCTAGCAAGCCCTATCTTTCATTTGATGCATTTAGCTATTACGGTTTAAAGTGATTGTTAACATAGGTGAAATCACGTCTACCTTCTATTTGCTGTTCTATGTTTCTGGGTTTTTTTGTTTGTGTGTTTGGTACTCCTTTTTCTGTCATTTGTACGTTTGTGTTGTGGGGTACTGAAGTTTGGACTCAGAGTCTTGCAATAGCTAGGCAAGCTCTCTACCACTTGGGTCACATTTCCAGTTATTTTTGCTTTAGGTTATTTTTCAGAGAAGGTCTTGCTTTTTTGCCCTGGCTGGTCTGCCACAAAATCCTCCTACTCATAGCTGGCATTACAGGTGTGAACCACCATACCCAGATGGTTGAGATGGAGTCTCACTAACTTTTTGCTTAGGTTGGCCTTGAACCATCATCCTCTCAATCTCACCTCCCAAGTACTTGGGATCATAGGAATGAGTCACTATGCCAGACATCACTTGCAACTTAAATTCAGTACTTTATACAATTCCATTTGTCTCTCTCTAGGACAACTCTATGTTTTTCTAGAGTTTGAGAAGTATACATTTACATCTAATTCAGTTCTACTCTCAACACCAGTTTACCTCATAGAACTGAAACTACCTTATAATGAAAGAAAATTTTAGACAGGGTCTCACTATGCAGCCTTCAAACTTATAATTATTCTGTCTTAGCATCCTAACTGCTGAGATTACAGGCAAGTGTCATCATGCCCAGCCTTGAACTATTCTCAGAATTATAAGCTAGAAAGTCTCTCTCTCTTTATCTTTATCTTTCTCTCTCTCTCTCTCTCTCTCTCTCTGTCTCTCTCTCTCCCTCTCTCTCTTCTTCCCTCCCTTTTAAATATTTTACTCCATAATCTATCTTCTCGCTTGCATGGTTTCTGAGAAGGCATATGTAATTACTATCTTTTCTCCTCTAAAGATAGTTCCCCCACCCCAAACCCAGCTTCTTTTAAAACTTTATTCTTCACCTTTGATTTTCTGAAATTTCAATATGATATACCTAGGTGTTGTTTGCTTGTTGTCATTTATGCTACTTGATATTCACCGAACTTTCTGAGTCTAATGTTAATTTGGGGACATTTTCAGTCACTATTGACTCAAATAATTCTCTTCTCCCTCCTCCTCCTTATATATGATCATGTTTGTTTTGTGAATAAGTTTTTCTTTTGGATATATCTTCCACATATGAGAGAAAACATGCAGCCTTAGGGACACCTCAGCAGCAAAGTGGTTTTGAAAATTTCTGTTGAGAGCTCTTTAAACTGAGTTTTTTATTCCTTATCTGCATCTACTTTACTATTGAGATGGTCAAAAACAGTCTTTCTCTCATGGTAATTTTATTCTGTGACATTTCTTTTTGATTCTTTATTCAAATTTTCATCTCCTTAGATTACCTATCTTACCTTATATTTTGTGTACCTTTCCATTAACATATTAGTCATAGTTGTTTTAAATTCATAGTCTCATATTTACAATATCCTTCACATATCTGGGTCTGGTATTGATGTTTGCTTGTTCCTTCAATTGTGTTTTTTGTTTATTTGGTTTTGCCTTTTAGTGTGCTTTGTACTTTTTATTGAAAAGTGTGCATGGTGTACTAGTAAAAGGAAGTGATGTAGCAATAAGATATGGAGTGCAGAGAAGCTTTCTATAATCCTGCAATTATGACTGTCTTTTTAGTGAGCCTGTGTGCCTGGTTACTAAGTGTCACACATGATTTTCAGTTGATTTGGTTTTTGGATTTTTTTTTCACTGTCTTAGATGACACTAAAAGGGATGAGTAAAATAGACTGTAGTTGAATCTTTCCCTTTTGCCATGCAGAAGGCATAGGAGTCTGGAAAAGAGTTTTTCTCCATTCCCAGGTCTGTTAGAGTCCAATAAACTTTAGAATGTTAGACTCTGTCAGAAGCATGAGGGTTTTTTTTTTCTATGATATTCACTTTGAGAACCTGATAGAGTGCCTAGTGGTAAATCACAAAAGTGGGAAGGGTTCCCAGTGACTATGATTCACTTGAGGTTTCATCTCTCAGGGTTGTCTGCACTGAGCCTCCAGCAATTCAAAGCTTTTCTTCCCTCATACTGGTTCCAGCAAAGGTTTCTGCTTGTGTGTTTCTGCTCTCCTAAGTCATAATTAGCTGCATCTACTGTAAATCTATCCAATTTTCTGGATAGAAGTTTGTCCTGTGACCTCATTTATCCAACAGAACTAGAGAGAGTTGTTGATTTTTTCAGTGTGTTCAGTTTTTAGTTGTTGTTAGGATGGAGTAGCAACATCTCAGAGCCTTACATGGTACACCAGAAAGGAGAAGTAAACAATTGTTATTTTTCTACACATATCTCTCTTGAAGAGTCCATGCCTGGAATTGGTTTTGTGTTCCTCAGTAATTCTCTCATGCGATTTTCTGGCCCCTCAGAAGCATTTTGCACCCAGCTGGAACACAGATCACAAGCTTTGCCATGCTGCCAATAAAGTAGAGCAAACAGTATATGTAAGTAGCATACTCTTCCTATTTTCTAACCCTCTTCCTCCCCAATCTATTTGTACTTTCTAGTCTACTTACCTGGAACTTCCTTTCCTAGTTATTTTCATGCTTTACTATTTTTCATTTTATTTAAGTATCTGTTCAAATATCAGCTTCTCAAAGGTACAACCTTGCTAAAATAGTAATCCCAGTGCTATCACCCTAGCCTTTTAAAATTTTCTTTTATGACATAATATGCATGTATATGTGCATATTATAAACACAATTTATTTACCTTTCACACTAATAATATAATAATAGCAAATATTTATTTGGGGCTTACTGTGAACCATGGCCAGATTTTTTTTGGACATGAGGAAATTGAGGCTCAAAGAGGTTAAGTCGCTTTCTAAATTCATAAATCTAGCACTTAACAGAGCCAGAGTGTACCCGCAAGTGCATATGATGCCCCAACCCATTCTAGGAACACAGTCTTTACCTATATAATACACATTAGTGTGTAAGCACACTCACACATATATCATGCCAATTATATACATGTGTATTATTAAATATCATACACATGTGTATATGTAATAAGTATATATACCGTACATGTGATGTGCATATATATCATATTATGTGTAGTATGTTTCTTTATCATATGACTGAAATGTAAATCCCATAGGGTAGGGACTTTACCTTGTTAATCACTCTACTTCTAGCATCTGCTAGACTGTGCAGAGAATCTTTAAGGTATATTTTATAGTTTTCTAGATGTTCTCTATAGCTACTATAAGCTTTTCTACAAATACTTCTTGAGTAAATGAATGAATACATAAATGAATAAATCCATGAATATATGAATAAATTAAAATAAAACTTCAAAATACAGTTGCATAGATAATATGTGTACAAAAGCAGTACTTGGCATACAGCAGCAATGCTATGTTGGCATTTATTTCTTCCTAGTTACCTTAAGATTCATTTTATCAGCCAATGGTTTTCAAATGGTATTCAGTAGAGGTAGCATTCATTCTTTCATGGAGAAACCTGACTTTTCAGGAAAAAGCATACAAGCCAGGAGAAAGAGAGGAAAATGGGCATTATTATAATGCAAAAAAATCACCAAGCCTTTTCAGAGACCAGTTTAAAAATTTTGCCAGATTGGTTGCTATTTTAGATTATATTGATAGATATAACTATAATTCAGTTTATTTCTCCCTATGAAGAAAATGGTGATCAATGATACTTTCTAGGGATTTTTTTAAAATTGTGTAGCATAATGCATCTCTCAAATGCTGTCATTTGTGAATACTTCAATAGGAGACTTAATAAGGTTTTAGAGACAAGAAGATTGAGTAATTATCATTTTTCTCTACTTGCAAGAAAAGTGTTAACATATCTAAAAAGGGCTGAGGTTAGTTAATATTTGGCAAAATGACTGACCTATTTAGGATATTTTTCTTGCCACAGAACAGTCACCAGATTTGCTTCCTGAACCTCCTATGAGCATACTTCTGCCTGTTTCTTCCCCTGTTCACACATCTTAGGTAATGCTTCTAATCTTAATCGAGGAACTAAAATGGAAGAGGAAGATGAAAGATTACAGGAGTTAGGGTCCATTTTCAGTATAAAATAATTCATACTAATAATTAAAATTTTGAAAACACTGAGAATTTAAAGGAAAAGGGGGAAATTACACATTTTCATACCAAAGTAATTATGTGTGAACATTTTGATATCACTTATTTATTTTAGATTTCATTATTTGTACAATTTTGCACCTTATTTTTCTTACTTAACTTTAGGGATGGTCATCACACAAACATTTAGGATTTAAAAAACACAGAAATAGATCATACTAAGTAACCATTAAGTTGGTCCTTATTGATGATAACTTAGAATTCATATTTCTTTTGTACTTCTATGAATGCTTCATTAAACATTTTGTGACTATTTGTTTCAGAATTCAGTGCAATCTTCTTACTCTACAGTCTAGCCAATAGAATTTATGGATCAAGGATTCAGGTCAATTTTTAAAGTACTTTTTAAAATTTCCAATACTTTTTAAAAGGTTGGACTGTGCACTTTTACCTTCTATACTAAAAATGCAATATAGGCCTAACTCTATCATAGAAAATATGTTATTGCCCTGACCTTCACTTTACTGCTGCCCACAGCAGAAGGAACCTGGGCCAACCTAAGAAAATTCTCTCTCTCTTTTTTAGTATATTTTGTTCTGTGAAACCAAAAGCACATTAGACTTATGATCTGAAATGTGTGTGGAGTTGGAACAGAGATTGTGCTGGTTTGGTTGGAATCACATCCTGTGCAAACCAAAGATGTGAGGACAAAACCACAGAAACACAGAGATGACTGAGAGACTTACAACAGGAATAAGTTTTCACTAAGAGACCACATCTTCCAGAAGAAGGGAGAGCTGAGAAGCAAGATAAAGTCTGCCCTAAGTGTCACCATTCCCTGAGAGACCTAGCTGCACTTTCCAAGATGGGCTCCTTTTCTCACAATCCGCCATCTGCTACCTTAAGCTTCTCTGAGTGCATTTCTGCTCATTGCAACAAAAGTTCCCTGACAAAAAACATGTCAGCATCAAAAGTGACAGCTTTATATATACATATATATGTTTCCAAATTCTCAAGAGCTTTCACAGAAGCCAAAGACAATGGATACTACTTAGGGGCTGACATCAACTTATGAGCTCTATGTATAAATATACACAATACATATGTATATATGCACACATGTACACATATATACACTTGTGTACACATACACATGTGCACACACATGTATATATCAAGACCATCATTTTCTGATGGAAGGACTCAACAAAGATTTGAAAGCCATTGATGGTGACCTGCAGGCATGACTCAATGTTATCCCTTAATGTCCTGAAATTCAAAGAAAGAAGTGTATGGAAAAGCAAATCTATAATTTCACCTCAAGAAATGGTATGAAAGAATGTGGAAGACATTTACAGCAAATATATAATTTAATCTAGAGAAATTTTCAGTTAACTTCCTGGGAAATGGTCAGGGAGGGTGATGTCATGACATTAAAGTAATAAAGCATGTAATAAACTATTAACATGCTGAACAATAGTACTTATGCATCTGAGTTAGCAAACAAGTGACTACAGGAAAAGGGGACACATGGGCTATAGCCACACATGTCAGATAGGGTATATGGTCCTCACACATCCCTCTGTTAGCAAGTGATAGGACTGGGTGCCTAGTACCCGCAAACCCCAAAGCTCATGTTCTTTCCACTCCTCTATTTAACTTAAACCTTTTCTATTTCCACTAACCAGAAGGCAAAAAGCACTCCTGTATTTATGGTATTGATTTATCCTTAAGCCAAACATATTTTGTAGGGCTTGTTTTTCCATGATCAAAGATTGAAATCTATTCTGCAGTCAGTTTACCATTTTCCCTTCAACTACACCTTCCAGGACTTCTCAACTTTTAAAACAGTGGAATTTTTTTGAATGAAGACATATAATCATTATGATAAAAGGCTGAGGGACATGACTCATATAATATGAGTTCCTTGAACCATGCACACCTTAGGCCAAACTCATAGTGAAAGTGAGAGAAATAAAGTAGGAGGGGGAAAGTTGGAAATGCTGTCCAAATTATATGGCATTTTTCAGGCTTCCACTCCCTGCCCCCACCTCCACCAGGCACTGGCCAAAATTTCTCTTCCTCTGACTCCCCAGATTCTGTTGAAAATGTTTTTAAAGTATCACTATGTAGACCTATCCATTTATCTACCTCTGGGTTCAAGGGAAGATTCACATTACTGATTTTTCTTACCATGAAACTTTTATTTTCAGGCTCAAGTAAATTGATGTTCATCTTCAATTCCCCGCATAATCTCCCAGGTGCATTCATTCTGTGTCGATGTGCTCTAGGAGACATACAGCTCCTCTGTGGGTGAGATGGGATGTGGTTACTGAAATGAAATGTAAAAACCAAGAAGGAAAAATCACTGCAGTGCTCCCTCACCTCGTTTCCAAAGGGTTGGACTGGAATTTATCCTCACAAGTATTCTCCTCAGCTTTATCTCACCCCAGGGCAAGTCTTAGATGATGTTGTTCAGAGATACCAGAATTAATTTTCTATCAATAACATTCTATTTTATTATATTTATGCATTAATTCATTCACTCATTGAACAAACATTTATTGAATGACCTTTATAGACTGGGCACCATGCCCAGTTTCTTAAGAGAAAGATAAGGAATTACTGAGATAAAGATTTTATGCTTTTGTAGGAAGGAGAAATGCAATCATGGAGCAGAGAGCTGGGGCTTCATTTGGAAACTCTGAACACTAAGAAGGTACCAACTCTCTAACCAAAAGGTATCAGCAGAAGATCATCCAGACAGAACACTTGGGGGTTAGTGTTTGCAGAGTAATTGAGGAGGGCACAGCAAAGCCAATGTGTCCACCAAAACTAGGGGAGATGGAGGTGCATGAGTCTTTCCTTGTGGCAAAGACTTGGTAAGGATAGGGAGAAGTACTATGGTTATATGGGAGACCAACCACACCATAGAGGGAGCTTGGGGCCACATCACACAGTGGGTCCTTAGCTTTAATAAGAGCTTTAAAGTGACCCCACCTCTAGGTAAAAAAGTCTTATTTGCTAGAGGCTTTCAGAGCTGAATTTCCCCTGATCCAGGGATCATTGTACATGGCAGGTATTAAATTCCAGACCCTATGAGCTCTACAAGGAGACACTAAATTCCTTGTCTGAATGACAAAACAAAGGGTTGGAGGAAAGAGAATCTGTTATGCTATTTAGTAGCTATGAGACTAGAATAAATAAACTAATGCTCTCATATGGTTTGCTTATTTGTATATTGAGGATTATCTGGGCTGTCTTGAGTGTAGAAAATGTCTCATTTGCTGCCCTTGAAGATACAAAACACCCTGTACTATTTACTGAGACTCCTGCCCCCTTCTCCAGGCAGTCCCCCTTCAGCATTTGTGTCAACCCTGAGCGTGAGAACTGCAAAAGGCTAATTATTTGGAAATCAGAGTCTGGGCAAGCCAGGCATTCTACTCTAGTGAGTGTGGCTCTTGGTCAAGAGAACTCCAGTGGTTTGGGGGAAGTCATGGGTAGCAGGACGCTGGCTTGTTGTATTTATTTCCTATGACTGTTTGCCTAAGTACCAGAAAGTTGTTGGCTTAAAAGAGAAGAGAAATCTACTTGCTGTCTTCCAATACTTGTTCCAAGAATAGACTTCAGGAAGCCCAAATCAAAGTGTCAGTAGCAGATCACATTCTCTCCAGGACTCTAGGGAAGAATCATGTCCTTGCCTTTCCTAGGTTTTGGAGGCTGCCCACATTCGCCAGCCTGGGGTCCCTTCCATCTTCAAAGCCCACATAATAGTCTTTAAGTCTTGCTTTCTCTGTTAAGGTCATAACATCTCCCTTTCTCTTCTGCAAATGTATTCAGATGTCCTTCTGTCTCCCTCTTATAAGAACACTTGTGATTGCATTTAGGACCCAACCAGAAAATCCATAGCAATCTCCCTATTGCAGACGCATAACTTCACATCTATACAATCCTTTTTTCTACATAAGATAACATATCTGAAGATTACAAGACTTAGGATCTGGACCTGGATATCTTTGGGGATCACCACATTCCTGCAATACCTGGAGTATTGTCTAATACCTGGAGCCCTAGAGCACAGTCAAACTAGGATGAGGCAAGACAGGCACCCAGAGCTCATGACTTAAGGAGACTCTTGTTTCCAGGGACATACAAGTGCAGAATCAGCACCTGACACCAAGCACCTTCTTAAATTGTAAGTGCTAGGTGCTTTACTCACCCCAATTTATGTGGGTCCTATCTTGGAAAGGCTCAGTGCTGTAATATGGCGAAGCAACCAGAAAAGTAGAACAGAATAGGAGTGTATTTACTCAGAAGATTTGAGTCAGTGCCATGGAGTCACTGCTAGCTCCTGAAACTGGGATGTTTTACATGAGTGTGTGTGTGTGTGTGTGTGTGTGTGTGTGTGTGTGTGTGTGTGTGTGGAGTGGTGTTGTGTGGAGTGGTGACATAGGGTAGTAGATAGGGAGGATGGTATAAAATAATAGGATGATTTCCCACAAGCACAAGATTAACACTCCATTCTAGCAATACCTCAGAGTACAGCAGGTTTTGCACAGACCGAGCCAGCCTTGAAGAGGCTTTGTCTGTCTCTGGGAATGTGATTGCTGGGCCAGATAGTGAATGGAGTTGTCTCAGAGGCTACCAGCAGGAACACCACCAAGGACAAAGGAGCACCCCTCTAAACAGTAGTGCATTGGGGAAAAGTATTGAGAAAACCATGGATTGTCAGCACTGGACCTCCTGGGGAATGGGGCCACAAAGAAGAAATGAAATGCAGTCATCGTGCTTCTTGTGCATGCATCTGTGTCTCATTTAGGGGACCCACTGATCCTTCTGGACTGTCCCACAAGGACCAGAGAACTGTTCATGCCCCATTCATTCTGAGTTCTTGTCTCTGGGAAACTCATTGGAGAGCAAACAGCATCTTCCTCAGATGCTGAGGCTGGCTGTCTTCCTCCCAGGGAAAGTCTCCCCCTGTGTCTCCTCTATGCCTCCTCCTTCTCTCACTCACATACTCCCAACCAAGAGGACAGTGACTCATGCTAATTATACAGTAACAAGAGGGAAAAAAAATTTCCCAACAGCAGCTGGGATTTTCTATTTATTTGCCTGCTATTTATAACTCACTTAGACAAGGAGGCCTTATCTGCTCCTCCCACCCCCCCAATAAAATTTCTCTAGGGTGGATCCAATTTTATCTAAATTGCTTGGACAGAGGAGCAGAGCATATATAATCCATACTGAAAGAGATACGGCTTTCTCCTTGTACTTGATATAAAAATAACCAACAGGCAAAATGAACATGGATAGGGAAAAATTAATTTACTTCCTTGATTAATTAGTAGATGCAAGATAAATGTATCTGCTTAGCTCCCTAATTATAATAATACTTAGCAGTTACATGAAACTTCATCATCAAAAATACCACCCTCTACTGACACTAAATAATTAGCCTTTGGCACCCTGGTGTGAGTATCCTGTCTGAGCAGAAAGATCATGATGTTGGTAGGGAGTAGAAGATCAGAGTGAGTTGCTGAGACATCCCTTTATCATTAAGCTAAAGCTTCTCTATGTGACCCAATCCCCTTGTCCCAGGACCTGGGCCATCCTGAAGAGACACATTCTTTCTGTCTCCTTCTCATACCTTCCTCAGCCTGATTCCAGCTAAGACCAGGCCAGCTAGGGCAGCAAGAGTCTTTGACCCAGACAAGGACTGAGAGTACTGAGAGTTCCTGTCTCCCTGTCCTTAGTAATTTATGCCTTTTAGTACTTTCAAAGGCCCTATCATTTTGGCCACATCAGTATTACAAGAGAAAGGAAAAAATAATCATGTCCAATCATTATTGTGTTTTGTGTTTGATAGACCCTTAAACAATGTTATTTTAAAATTTAAAATACTCAGCCTAGCAACATGGCTCACATATATAATCCTTGGGAGACTGAGCTCAGAAGGACTATGGTTTGAGGCTAGCCCAGACAAAAAGCTCTTGGACCCCCATCTCAAACAATAACTCGGCAATGTGGTGTGCACCTGTCATCCTAAGCTATGATGGAGACTTAGATCAGAAGGATCACAGTTCCAGGCCAGCCTGTGCAAAAAAGTTTGTGAAACCCCCATCTCAACAGAAAAAATGATTGTAGTGCTACATACCTATCATTTCCAACTTCTGTTGGAAGCATAAATACAGGACTTTAGTCCAGTCCCATGCAGAACAAAAAGTTAGACCTTATCTTCAAAATAACCAGAGCAAAAAGGGCTGGAGGAGTGGCTCAAGTGAAGAGTGCTGCCTAGTAAATGTGAAACCTTGAGTTCAGTACTGCCAAAACTAAAATAATAAAATAAAATAAGCTGAAGTTTTATTTTTTGTGACTTTCAGAAAAAGGGAAATACATAGCCAAACAATGAAGAGTATTAACAATGATGAGATTTGGCTTTTATTTTGTAACCAGGGGGAGGAGAGATCACTCAAAATAATAACTTCTTAAATTGCAGCTTTTTATATTTTTATTTTCCCTTATTTTTTATAAACACAATAGGCCATTTTGTTTAAATTTAAATTTTGTTAAAGATCAAAGCTACTATAATGGGATAAGAATTATAACTTTTAATTATATAGCTTTAAGGCAATGTAATTATGTAACAATTTTTGAAAAAAATCTGAATTCAATGCAATGGATCTTATTTTCTTAATATTGGGCTTTATCTTTAACCATGGAAAAAGATAAAACTGCTGAATTTCCACCAATCATCTTTCCATGATTGAATTAAAAATGTGACGTCAAAAGGGGAGGAGGCAAAGAAACACACAGATTTGCTACATGTTCTTGCAATGTGCTTGTGAAGTGGCAGATTCATCCCCATCCCACAAATCAGGTATCTGCTCTCATGGCTTCTGTCTCATGCAAAACCCTTACTGCCTGCTTCTGTTTACTCCACACTGGACCAGATCAGAGCATCATACCAGGATAGGGAAGGCTATTGTGAAAGGCCCTAACACAGCAAAGACTCAGGAAAGCATGATGCTGTCAGGAAGTCACAGAGACACCAGAGTGTGGGGAAGGATCAAACCCAGCTCCATTGACCCTGGTACTGATATGACAAAGAACATCAGGGGTTTGTGTTTCCATTCAATGCTAAAAGGAAGCAGGTGGACTTCTGAGCTCTTATAGTTAGTGGCTAGCCTCTGTGACAGCCAGTTTCCAGATAAACATAGGAAAGAAGGAGACTTGTCATGGATATTGTAGGAGAAATTCAATCTGCCATGAGATAACTGCTTTTCTTGAGGTCACCTCCAAAACCAAGTACCTCTGATTCCATGTTTTAACTTTCAAAGTCTCAATTTAGTCTTCTTCAAAAAGAGAGAAATTAAATTAAAGCCTAAATAAAAGCTTCAAATCTCACAACTATTGAAGCCTAAATAACAGGTTCAAATTTCACAGCTATGCATGTGCGTATGTCCTGAAATGAACTTATGTGTAAGTATAGCTTGTGTAGACCCCACTTCCCACTGCTGTATTTGGCATGCTAATCACATGTTCTCAGAAGAAAGTATAAATATGTTGCATTACTTGAGCAGTGTTTGCTTGGTTAATAAAAACAATGGAGGAGAAGAGAAAAGAGACTTGTTATCCTATGCACACTGATCAAAAATGATAAGAACAATGCCAAGAATTGGGTGACCAGAGCTTTTCTTTGAGAATGCCTATCTTATTTTCATATTAAAAATAGTGTGAATATATTAAAAAGTAGTTACTGTACATTCAATGCTTTCCAGGTGTATACTACATGCTTTCCATATTTAATCTGCATAAAATTATATAAAAGAAAAAACAGAGCTCAGGAAGGAGACCTGGTTTGTCCAAAGTCCCTAACAGCTAATGATCCTAGACCAATTCTAAAGCACTTGCAGTCCCTACAGCATGCACTGCTCAGTGATAATCAAAGGAACCAGCACACAAAATTGAAATCTGCTAAATTATGCTTTAAGTAATGTGGTCCTATAAAGAAAATGGCACCATTTTCGGTGGTGGAAGCCCTGTGCCCAACTTTGAGTCTGCAGCATTCCATCTGTCCCTGACACAGGAAACCGGAAACCTTAGTTTCCTGTGTCATCCGCCTTCTCCAGTGAGCCTCCTGTCCAGCTTTCTCTAAGCACTGCCAAGTCCCACTTCACATGCAAACCCTCAATAAGGAAACCTCCACCTGGGTTTTTTCATCACCACTTGCTTATTCATGCACAGATTCAACTTCCCTGAGATTTCAGCAACTCGATCTGTCCTTTGCTATAGCACATTAAAGGTTAAAGACAAACATACCCTCTTTTTCAGAAAATTAATTCCGCTTCACACTGACATATGCTGTATTGACAAAGGGCCGCAGGCCTTTCTCTTTCCAAAACTTTCAAAACAGAAGGTCTCTGTCCAAAATAGAAGTGTACGTTATACTGTTCCCATAAAAGAAGGAAACACGAGGAGTCTCAAAGCCACAAACATTCTATTTCCAAGTTCAGAGCAAACAAAAAATATGTCAGCCCAGAGGGGATGGATTTGGAGGGAAGGGGGAGTGAGACATGCAAACTTTATTCTATGTTTAAATCCCAACATATGGGCCATTTCTATTTTAGGATGACAAATACTGACTTCCATATTTTGATAATTAATGATTTAAAAAGAGGAACCAAGATACACTTGAAGGTCTGAGTAGACTTTCTCAATATCAGTTTTTTGGGAGACCATGTGCCCATTTCTGTTGATTAGATTTGAAGAAGACAATTGGCACTGTCAATTTTGACTGCCAGTTAAAAGCAGAGCTTGGATGAGAATCTAAACCTGTGTACTCATTTCTCCCAATGAATTTCATTTTTCTGGGACCTACTTTTAACAATTTGGTGCATCCTTAAACTGAAACCTGCTAAGATCTAGGATTGGTGGGAGGACCCTTGCAGGTGCTGAGCTGAGAGGAAAATGCTTCTGAAGATCAGTAATGAGTGCATGATAACTGAGTCCCAGTACAGGGCTCTGTGGGGGCCAAACTCAGGCATCAACACAGAACTAGAGCAGGCAAAAGATAAACAGAAGAAAGGTCAAATGAAACAAATCCTCTGCATCTTTCCATGGATAAGAAAGGGTTGGATCTCACAGTCCAATATTCTATAGTACTACCAGCACCAAGTTCCTTTTTTAAGACCCTAAATTATAGAGCTCCTCTGCACCCATGCTGCATTCCCACTGCTCTTGGCCATCCCTTGACCTGTCTCATGCCCTTAATTAAAACCTCAGGTTGTAATACTCCAGTCATTCCAGGCTGGTCTGAAACTCAGGTCATTTTTTATACCCGGGTCTTTGGCCTCAGAAATTTTTTCTAGTAGTTCACAAACTTAGGTATGCGAAATGTGTATCTTATTTTTTTCTCTAACTAGACATGCTATATCAGGAGGTTGGAGTTGAAAATGTAATATTCAACTTATAGCTACCTACCCTCTTGATCTAGCTTTCCAAAGTCTTGTATGTGTCCTGATTTCAGGGTGCAGTGGGAAGAAATGTGTCCAGATGGTGTTCTGACCTGCTGCATGTGCCCTGGCATAATGCCTTGGGTTAGGTTTCTGGATATCAGACCACCCAGATAACGTCCTTCTTTTTTAATTTTAATTTTTTGTTAGCATACGTTAAGTGTATAAAGGGATTCATTGTGATATTTCCATATATCATATAGTGTACTTGGATCAAATTCTTACAGATAACTTTCATCTCTGTTCCACAGCTTCCAGAGCTGTCTTTTTCTGGGACAGCAGAGATTTTCCCTGTAACCATATTTCCCTGGCCTTGGGAAACCTGACATTTTACCATGGTACAGTGTTCCTTTTCTAGATAGGTCCTTGGGAAGAAGAACTCTGAGATTTTCAGGGCTATCTGTGTAGACACATAGGTCACCCTTTCTGTTCTGTTCTGGCCATGTCACAGCTCCATCTGAGGACACAAGCACATGGGCACTTGGAATTTTCCTTTTCATCCTATCAGGAGTAGCATTTTACCAAAAAAGATTAACTAAATATATCCCCCAAATCTGCTTTGATCTGGTCAATGACAGAAATCATGGTTTCCAGAGTCAGCACAATGAATCCTAAAATCTATTCCTCCTTTCCTTTAAGACCTTGAAAATTCACACATAAAATAAATTGGTAGGTGGATGTGTTTGTGTATGTGTGTGTGTGTGTGTGTGCACTCATGTTTTATCATTTACTGATTACAACTTTTCTCTTCCTTAACCAATTTTCTTACTTCGGCAGTTGGGATGATTATATGATTTTTTTCCATTTAATGTGTTAAATTACATGATTGATTTTAAAATGTCAATTCCTAGAATAAAAAACCCAACTTAAATAAAAGGGTACATTTGGATTTATATGACAATACATCTGGTTTAATAATTATTTAGGAATTTTTGCACCTATGTTCCTCAGACAGAGTATCCTTCTTTGAAAACTCCTTGTCAGATTTTTATATCAAGTTATGTTGGTCTCATAAAATAAGTTGGGAATGCATTGAAAACTTATATACATACAAAATCTTATGCATAAAAGCTTATAGCAGCCAGGAACCAGTGGCTCATGCCTGTAATCCTAGCTACTTAGGAGCCTGAGATGAGGAGGATGATGGCTAAAGGCCAGCCCAGGCAAATAGTTCACAAGACCCCATCTCCCAAATAACCAGAGCAAAATGGACAGGAGGCAAGGTTCAAACAGTAGAGTGAGTGACTACTTTGCAAGCTCTAAGCCCTGAATTAAAACCCCTGTCCCACCAAAAAAAAAAGGAAAGCTCAAAACAGGTTTGCAGTTTCTGGAACAAAAAAGCAACCAAGCTGTCTTGAAGTAGGTGAGTGTTAAACTATGATGCAATGATACAGTGAACTGTTATTTAATGACAAAAAGAAATACACTGTCGAGTGATTAAAAGAGATGCAGGAAAGTTAAATGTGTATTTATAAGTGAAGAATCCAGTCTAATATGTTTATATTAGAGGGAAGAGGTATGGGAGTTCCATACTTTGTACATAGCATTTCTGTAAACATAAAAATGCTGTGAAAGATAAAATCACTTTTGAAAAATTTATAAAAACTTGAATAGATTTCTCCAAAGATTATATAAGGATGACAAATAAGCATATAAAACCATGTTCACTGATATTAGCCATCAGGTAAATGCAAAATTAAACAACAATAAGGAACCAATGGATACTTGTGAGAATGGCTTTTAAGAACATGCTGTTAACATCAAGAGCTAGCAAAGGTGTGAAACCACTGGAACTCACATGCAGTGCTGTGTAGAATGTAAAATGTTATAGCTATTCTGGAAAACAGATAAACACAATTACACAGTCTGATCCAACACTCCAACTTCTAGTTCTCTACTCTAAGATAATGTTTCTAAACACTTTTTGTTACCAAATCTGCAACAGTCTTTCAATTCCTTTGTTAGTTATTTTCCCATGAAATTTAGTGCTTTAGATAGACTGTGCATCTGTTTATGAATATCTGGGTTCTATATAAAGGAGGAGTCATATTTTGCCAACTAAAACCAGTTTTGGTCCCTTAGGAATAATATTTCCTTCATTGAGAATGTGTGCTCTAGAGAAATGAAAAAGTCATGTTTCTACAAAAATTAATTTACAAATATTTATAGCAACTTTACTCACAATTGCCAAACATTAAAAATAATGCAAATATTTTCCAATGGATTCAAAAGAAACTGTGGTACATCCATAAAATAGTATTCTTTCTAAAAATAAAAAGGAGCACACTATGGGTTCTCAACAACTCAGATTAATCTCAAAGTTGTGATGCTGAGTATACTCCTTCAGTCCCAATAGGGTACATCTGGCATAATGCTGTTTATATGGAATTCTCAAAAATATAGAGTGCTAGCATCAGATAACAGACCAGTAACAGATTACCAGGAATTAGGGGTGATGTTAAAGAGTGTTCAAAATGGACAAAGGACTGTTTGGAAGACAAAACTACTATATTTCCTTATTATGTTGGTGGTTATATGAAAAAAAAATTAAAGGAATAAGAAATTAAGATGATCTCAACAAACAAAATCTAAGATAATATATTATCAGCAGATCTACTCAAGAAGAAATATTAACAGAAGTTCTAGAGGTAAAGGGAACACACATTTGGAAACTTAGAAGTAGGAAAATAAATGAAGATCATTGAAATGGAATAGGGAATTGAAGAGTAACCAGAAACATAAAGAACTGATTGATAAATAAAAAACAGGCAGGGAGAGAGTAGATATTAATTGTATCTATGATCCCACTGAAGGTGATTTGGTACACAATATTTTATTTAAAACATTGATATTGTCAAAGAGGCTACAAAGTAAGACCCAGCTATTGATATGTATAAAAATACACTTTAATTTACAAAAAAATCAATATACAGTTTAAATTAAAAGGATGAAACTGTATACTATATATAAACTAACCAAAAGAAATCTGGAATAGCTGTATAATTATGTATCACATAATGAAATTTTGGTGAAATATGGACCAAATATATGTTAATGGTCCCAGAAACTTAAAATTTAGCTGAAGTTTCCTTTTGTCTGGTGAGACAGCAGTCAGGTTAACATCATAACAAAATTTATTATTCACATATTTGTGGTGATGCTGGTGTAAATGAACTTTGCAGCTGGGCTTGATGGCTCAAGCCTATATTCCTAGCTACTTGGGAGGTAGAAATTGGGAGAATCATGATTTAAGGCCAGTGTGCACAAAAAGTTCACAAGACCCTATCTGAGCTAATGGCTAGATGGTTTGCACCTGTCAACCCTGCTAGGTTAGGAAGCACAAATAGGAGGATCGTGGTTTAGGCCAGCCAGGGCATAAAGCAAGACCCCATCTCAAAAATAACCAACACAAAAAGGACTGGTAGAATGGATGGAGGTGGTAGAGCACCTGCCTAGCAAGTGCAAGACCCTGAGTTAAACACCCACTATTCAAACACTTTTGTGCCAGTTTTATTAAGTATAGCAATTATGTAGAGTATATAACACTTAATAATAATAAATGAACATGTTGCTGGATCATGGATTTAATGTGCTATACATTTTATCTTTGTTTGAAAGTCTTTCCCTTCTACTTAAAACTTTTTTTTATTATGCAGCAACACACTGTGTTACACCAACAGCAGCCTCATATGTTTCATATTTTTCAAGTGTCATGATTCCAAAGAGGCCAGTTGGAGTGACTGATGTCCACCATCTAGATTTGTATAAGTACACTCGCTGATGCTTAAAAGATGACAAAATCACCTAACTTTGGATTTCTCAGACTGTATCCCCATCATTAAGCAATTCATGACTATATTAATTTCACACAAAGCAGACTTCCAAACCATAAAGAATACAGTAAACAAAGATGTACATTAGTGATGAACCACTTCAATTCTCTGAGAAGACATATTCCTAAAAGAATGTATATATAACAGAGAATCAAGCAACAGTTTCCATGTAATGTGGTTCCTGAAGCCCTGCAGATACCAAAATCTGTAGCTACTCAAGTCCCTTATATAAAATGATGTGGTATTTTCAGATAACCTATACAAACCCTACCATATGTTTTTAAATATCTCTAAATTATTCCCAATACATAACAGAATATAAGTGTATGTAAATAGTTATTAAACTGTATTGTTTAGGGAATAATGACAAGAAAAATGTACATGTTCAAAAAACACAATTTAAAAAAATATTTTCAATTGAATCCACAGATACAGAACCTAATGATATGGAGAGCTGTCTATACATGAGAAAAAAACAGTAATTTGAATGGCTAGATAGAAAAATCTATGATTGGAGTTGTACACTTCAACATTTCTCTCTCAACTGATAGGATGATAAGGCAGAAAAATAAGTGGGTCCCAGAGACCCATGATAAAATCTAGACTTTGAAAAATTAACAGTATCTCAAATGTATAACATCACCATATACAATGGGTGGCAAAGAGAAAACTGACTTCATTATCTTTGGGAAGCAGTGATTTGAACCAGATATCATGAAGTAAGAAAAAAAAACTGTAGGTAAGCATAGTTTCTGACTCATATATGTGTTTTTCAACATTATATGGTTTAGCCATTTTTGAAACTACTTTATATATACCAAACATGTTCACAAAATAATATATAATAAGACAAGGAAACCCAGGTATTTCTCTACCATATAAAGATGTTAAAAATAAGTAAGAGGATGATGCTAGAGTGAATCCATGATGCAGGGTAGGAAATGGGTAGACCAGTTATGCACTTACATTTTCAAAAATGTATATACAGATATATTCATGTAGAAATAAAAAATATGTGTTCGTACAGATATATGCATATCCACATATGTGTACACACAAATACATATACATATATAAACATATACATGTATTCTCCCTATTCTGTAAAGAAAGAGATTAATCAATCTTGATCTCTAAATACATTCTGGATAATCTCAGGTTTGAAACAGGAAGAATATATGATAATCTTACAGAATCTTTTGATAGCAGAATGCAAGGAAATGCTTTAAAAGAATATATCAGCAAGAAATATATCTTTAGGTTACAGGAGCCAGTTTGAAAAAGCTCCCATTGGCCAAAGTTAGAATCATTTGAATGACAACATAAAAAATTATAGTGTCAAGTAATAGCCATGTAATAAAGTAAATGTATATAAGTCTACACCAATACAAATATGTTAACTGAACAGAGAAACAAAGGGGAAAGGGCAATTCTTCCTTCCTAAAGGATTCTAATGATTAAACATAGAAGAATAAAGGAAATGAAAAATCACCACTAGAATATTACTGCACACAAAATCCACTGATGAGTTCTCAATTTAGTGGGAGAAATATTTAAAAAGATGCAAAATATTTCCATACCATCAAGATATCGCTCCCCACATATACATGAAATTAGTAAGTTAGTTCTAACAAAAATCTACACGTGTCAAGCTTCTTCTAGGATATGAAGCTTAAACCCCTACCCCTTAGGTGAGGATTGGGGTTGACAAGTCACATCTAGCAGATGAATCAGGAAAAGGAAAAATAGTCACTTTATAGCAGAGAAAACTGGCTGGCATAACTTTCACTCCACCAGGTGATTAAGGTTGACATTACCAGTCACATTGACATTGTGTGCTTTTGGTAATTATGTCACACAAAAGGGCCATCACCCCTTTGGTGTTCTTCCCCAAAATGTATAGCCTCAGTCTAACAAAACCCATCAGAAAAATAGATCAGGGACCATTTCACAAACTACCTGGCCATCACATTTCAAAAGTGTCAAGGTCACCAAGATAAGGAATAAGAATAAGTAGCTTAGACTGAAGAAACCTGACAGCTGAATGTAATGCACAATCCTTGAACAACCAAAAACAACTAGTGGAAAAACTGAGAATAGCATAAAGCCCACATTTTAGTTATTATTACGGTCCTACTGATAATTTCTTAGTTGTGATAACTATGCTATAGCTATGTGAGTTGTTAGCGTCAGAAGAAGCTGGGAGCAGAAATGAACTTTCCAACTCATCTGCAAGAGAATACAGAATGATAAATATGGAGAGGACTTATAGTACTGTTTTGTGACAATTTGTGACATTTTAATGCCAGAATAATGACATTCATACCAAAAATTATTTTCCGAAAACCTGAATCATTTCAAAATAAGTTAAAGAGAAAACAGCATAGCATCTAGTAATATTCGGTCCCATATGGACTGATGGCATATTTTGTCATTCTGTTTTGAGTGACCAGCCTCAAATGACTTCTATGATTCTGATGTTTTGAAAGTATAGAAATTATCTCCTCACTATGAGTTCCTATTTAGTGACACCAGTTAGGTAGGGTACATTCAATTTGTTACAACTTTTACCCAGCCAAATATAGTTTTGGTCCCATAAACGTGAATCACAATTCTCACCAATGTGAAAATAAAAAGCCAGCCTTTCAGTCATTTGTTACACTTTTCATGCCATTTTGCTGTCTCACAAAATAGAGTATCTTTTTCTGCTAAAACCTGCAGTAGCCAATCTCTGTGTAATCTACCACAATAAAACCAGTCTATCACACTAAGACAATTTTGCTTTCTATCACTGCAAGACACTATATAATTTATGGTTTAAATATTATCATGTATATTTATGTACTATATTATATGCTTTATTGGTTGTGCTTTTTATTTTCTTGTGATTTATCCCACAATTAATTTTTCCCAATCCATGTGGACAATTCAGTGGCCATTCTATGTATTCACTTCTGAGTCTGGCAGGATCACAAACCCCACAACCCATGATAATATAAAAGAATTCTTTTCAAAAGTCCCTTGTAAGAAGCAGTGTTTTCTCAAGAAGGTCCCAGATTGAAATAATATGAAATATTGTGTATTTCTTTCTTGGAGATTATAGTCCCTGAAAAATCTAATAAAAAAGACAATTTTTAGCCCAGCATGGTGTTTCATACCTATAATCCCAGCACTCGGGAGGCAGAGGCAGGAGGATTGCAAGTTCAAGGCCATCTTGTGCTACATATTGAGACCCTGCCTCAAAAAGCAAAACAAAACAGAGAACTCTTTAAATTGTCCAAACTATTTTCCCACGTAAGTCTTATTGATTATGGATTCACTTTGGGAAACATGATGTTGTAAAAAACAGAAGTATACAATTAAGATCAAACTAGAATGCTACTTTTATAGGCTTATTCACAATACTTAGTGGATAGACCAATTGTAAAGGGAGATTTCTGAGCCTGTAGCTGCATACATAAACAGGTGGAATGACCAGATAGATAAATTAGGATGAAAGAAATGAAGGGAAGGAAGGAAGGAAGGAAGGGAGCAGGCCAGTATTTGGAAATATTGTACTATGACAAGTGAGACAACAGTAAAGGTGAGACACTAAATAGTAGAGTGAAGTATTATGACACAGGACAAAAAGAATAGCAAAAACAGTATTTAATATTTGTACAACATTTTAAAGCACTTCTTGGAATTTTTTTTTGGTGGCATTGGGATTTGAACTCAGGGCCTCACACTTGCTAGACAGGCACTCTTACTGCCTGAGCCACTCCATCAGCATATATGGCACTTCACATATATGCTCCTTTTCTGTATTTCTACATAACTCTCTGGTTATTTTGTAATGCTTACCGTCATTCTTCATTAATCCTCATTTACTAATATCTCTTTTACATGCATGTAAGCTCCAAGTGGTATTATCAATATCATAATTACATAATGGATACCTAGTAGTGGCCTAACCTAGAGTGAACAATCAATAAATAAAGCTTAAGCCAAAGAAATTTATAAAAATCCCCTTATTTAGAGTTAAGTCTTATAGGGAAAATGCATAAAGAAGTGAGCTTACATACTTAAAATTTTGATAAAAATAAATAATACTGTTATACACTGAGAATTGAAAAAGAAAAAATTAGAAAACTCAGGAAAATTGAGATTTTAAAATTTTTTTCATTTTGTTTTTACATGGTATACATTGTTTGGGCCACCTTCCCCTCCACACCCTGTTTCACCCTCTTGTTCTCCAATTTTGTTGAAGAGAAAACATAAGAGATAATAAGAAAGGCAGCATTTTTGCTAGTTTGGCATAAAGATAGCTATACAGAGAGATTCCTAGTTTTGCTTCCATGCACGTGTGTATTGCAACCCACATTGATTCATTTCTACCCAACCTCTTCACTACTTCCCAGTATCCTTTCCACAGTGGCCTCTGTCAGTTTAAGATTACTATTTTCACTTCTCTACAGTGAGCACTTTAACCACATTCAAGTTTTAGGTTCCCTTTCCTTTCCCTACTCCTTCCATGTGTGTTCTCTCCTTAGTGTGTGACCCATGTCTAATAATATTACTGCATTTGTTTAAGGTCTATAATCCTCATATGAGGGAGAACATGCAATTTTTGGAAAATTGAATTTTAAGAGGAAACAATGACAATGTAATGGTTTAAAATGAACTATAAGACCATGATATTCTGTACTCTGAAAAATAAGTATCAACCAAAGCCAATCTGAATCAAAACGGGGAAATTTGCAAATAAAGTGACAGGAAAAAGGAGATTATTAACATACCCAAAACTCTGAAATTAGTACAAGACACAGCAGGGAATACTCTGGAAGCAACAGGTATAGGCAAGGACTTCCTCAATAGAACCCCAGTAGCTCAACAACTAAGAGAAAGGATGGACAAATGGGACTACATGAATTTAAAAACTTCTGCACAACAAAAGAAATGGTCTCTAAACTAAAGAGACCGCACACAGAGTGGGAGAAAATATTTGCTAGCTATACATCCAACAAAGGACTGAATACCAGAATATACAAGGAGCTCAAAAACCTAAACTCCCCCCAAATCAATGAACCAATAAGGTGCACAACTGAACTAAACAGAACTTTTTCAAAGGAAGAAATCCAAATGGCCAAAGAACACATGAAAAAATGCTCACCATCCCTGACCATAAAGGAAATGCAAATTAAAACCCAAGATTCCACCTCACTCCTGTTAGAGTAGCTATCATCAAAAACACAAACAACAACAAATGTTGGTGAAGATACTGTGAAAAAGGAACTCTCATACACTGCCAGTAAGAATGTAAGCTAGTACAATCACTTTGGAAAACAATATGGAGGCTTCTTAAAAAACTAAACATTGATCTACCATATGATCCAGCAATCCCACTCCTAGGGATATACCCAAAGGAATGAGACTCAGGTTACTCCAAAAGCATCTGCACACCCATGTTTATTGCAGCACTATTCACAATAGCCAAGTTATGGTAACAGCCAAGATGCCCCACCACTGATGAATGGATTAAGAAAATGTGGTATCTATACACAATGGAATTTTACTCAACCATTTTTATGGAAGGAAATTTTGTCATTCACAAGTAAATGGATAGAACTGGAGAATTTCATGTTACACAAAGTTAGCCAGGCTCAGAAGGACAAAAATCATATATTCTCCCTCAGTGTGGATTATAGACCTACAACAATTTCAGTAATATTATTGGACATGGGTCACACGCTAAGGGTATAATAGTCTGCATGTTCTCACACACACAGGAGGAACAGGGAAAGGTAGGAAACCCAAAACTTGAAAGGGTTTAATGTGCCCACTGTAGAGGAGCAAATAAAGTAATCTGAAACTGACAGAGGCCACTATGGGAAGGTGACCAGGAAGTAGTGAAGAGGTCTGGTAAAGACGAACCAATTTGGGTTGTAATACGCATGTGCATGGAAGCAATGCTAGGAATCTCTCTGTATAGCTATCTTTTTCTCAAACTAGCAAAAACACTATGTCTTTCTTATTATTTCTTATGTCTTCTCTTCAACAAAATTGGAGAAGAGGGTAGAACAGGTTCTGCCTGGAAGTGAGGGGAATGGGGGAGAGGGAATGGGTGGAGGAGAGGGAACGGGTGGGGGGCCAGGAGAAAGAAATGGCCCAAACAATATATCCACATATGAATAAATGAATAGAAAAAAAGGAAAAGGAGATTAAAATAGTAACTTCAAAGGAAATGTTTAATTAATAACAAATTATAACAGATAGCATATCTTAATCTGGAATTTTCATATAACAGATGACTTTCATAAAATATTAATCCAGATTGGCAACACAAAAATGCCAAAGAAAAGCTGATATAGATTATATAAAAAGATGAATAGATTACATAAAAATAGCTGATAAATTTGTTAAAGAATGGCCTAAGTGAAAACTTGCTGGTTAAACTAGTCCTTAAAACAGAAAAATCCCACTCAACAGAAAACAATCTGATATCCAGAAATAATAAAATATCCAATTTAATTTATCAGGAAAATATATAATCCTGATATTAAAATACACTGGGATCATGCAAAAGACAATTAAAGATCAATGACTATAGATTTGAAAACCCTCGATTCTTGATAGAACTCAGCTACTTACTGACACAGTTCCACCATGACTAAATAGGACTACTCTTGAACACAAAAAGTGTCAATATTAGAAACTTTACTGTAACAAAACTTCAAATCAATTGCTCACTTCAGAAAAACAATGCAGCATAAGCTTTATCTCAATAAAAACTAAAAAGTATTCTAAAATTATAAAACTCTTTCTAATAGGAGGTATGTCCTAAAGACCAATACTTAATATAATTGTTAACAGGGCATAATGTTCTTTCTGTAATCATCAGGAACCAAACAATCATGATGACTGTAATTGTTGCTACATGATATAATTATGTACAATCAAATTACATATATGATAATAAATATATATTCTTATCAATAATTTTTCATTTGAAGAGATCAAATCAGTACCTTACTCATTCTAGGCAATCACTCTACAACTGAACTACATGCCAAGAATTATCTATTAAATATCCACTGATTTCCTGTTTTAGTTCTCACACTATTATGGCATTAAAAGTTCATATCTCTGTGAAGTTTATACATGAGAAAAATATGACATGATTTTCCCAAAATCTGGCAATCCTGTCTTCAAACATGGCCTTTGTAGGGAACTGATTCTATAATTTTTGGCAATAGTAGGTGAGGAAAAAACACCAGGTAATTCATAAGGGAAATAGTAACTAGCAAAAAATTATAAGAAATCAGTAAAAACTTCACCTTTATTAATAATCAAAGAATAGGCACTAAGGCACCCAGTATTTTTATTTATGAAACTGGCAAAGTATAAATAAGATAAATACCTGATCCTAGTAAGAAAAAACAATGTTTTCTCCTGTATAATGAATGTGGCAATGAAAATGAAAACAAAATACTTCCGGGAATAAAAATGGCAGTATGCATTGGAAGGCATAAATACTTTTTAGTTCTTGACAGGATTAAAGAAATTACCCATTTCAAGGGAAAAATCTCTTATATAAAGTAGGTTCCTATGTACATAGTATTCATAGTAGTGAAAGATAGGAAGCAATCTGTTGTTTCGATAATAGTGGAATGGCTGAGTAAGTTCCGGTTGATCTACTAAATGGAATGTTGTATGCAACTATGAAAATTATGTTTTCAAAAATCATGTAGGGACATTGATATACACTAATTTTAACTGAAGAAGCAGATGCAAAATGGAATGAATTCTGATTATAAAGAAGATATTTGCACATGAAGCCTACTATGACATGGGGCATGAAACTATTAATGAGTTAATGCTCTTGAGTTTTGATCACTTTAGGAGTACAGTAGTAGAATGCAAAGAGCATCAGGGCTCAGCAGAGCAGGAATCTGTTCTCCTATCTGTTCCTTCCCACTAATGCTGTTGTAAACACTGTTTCCATTGCCAAAGTTGCAGCAGAAGGCTGGTGATGCCAGAGACAGCACAGAGATGGCACTCTTGCTTTAAGAAGAGATGGATCTGCAGTACCATCTATGGGAAGCTGTGCTGCAACACAGAGAGAGGGAGAGGAGGGGAGGGGAATGGAGGAGAGTGAGGGAAGGAAGGATGGGGGGTGTGCAAGCTGAAGGTTGAGCAAAGATTAAGAACTGAAGAATAAAGATTGGAGTAAAGATAAACAGTTCAATTAAATATTTGGTCCCAATACAGGGACTAAAAGGGGATCACCATTACAAAGAATAAGACAAACCTAGACAGCACAAAATTTTTCATTAGTGACTTTGATTAAGTGCTAACACCAGTACCTTAATTATAATGAGCTGGAATGTGAGTGCCGAATGCAGGTAGAAATAAGTCGAGAGGCATTTTTGACGAATAAGATTATTGGAGTAAAAGGATTTATGTTTTGGATGGAGGGAATTTGAATCATATGGATAGGGGACATGTGTTTGCATGTGAGTGCTTGCACATGTATGTGTCCTTTTTTGGGATGCAGTACTAGGGTTTTTGAACTCAGGGTCTTGGGTTTTCTAGCCAGGTGCTCTACCACTTAAGCCACAACTCCAGCACTTTTGGCTTTAGTTATTTTTCAAATAGGTCTCACATTTTTGCCCAGGGCTGGTCTTGGACAATGATTCTCCTACCTACAGGCTTCTGAATAGCTGGGGTGACAGGCACACACACACACACACACACACACACACACACACACACACACACACACACACACTGGATTATTAAGATGTGGTCTCACTAACTTTTTGCCTGGATGGGCCTTGAACTGCCATCCTCCCAATATCTGCCGCTTGGAGTAGCTAAGATTGTAGGCATGAGCACACCTGGCCTTGTGTCTTCTTTTTAAGCAGTAGAACACAGAAGACCAGGATAGGGGTTTGTGAATGAGTTTCTGTTCGAGCAAGTGGGGAGGGAGAACCACAGTGTTTTGGCATGAATGCACATACAACTCCAGCTTTTAGTTACAAATTGGTTAAATATGGGCATAATAATTTCAAAGGTTTCTAACATAAATATTAATATAAATATTAATTTCAAAGGTTTGCAATATAATTATTCCAACATGTATAGTTTATGCTACAGTACCCAGTGCCTCATAATAAATACCCCAAAATGTAGTAGCTTAAAACAATAACATTTATTTTGCTTACAAATCCAAAGTTTAATGAGTTCTGAGAAAGGCATCCTCCCACAGGCATCACCTGAAGTGGCTCCAAGGCTGAGGACAGTAGCACTGAACACCTGTTTTTTCGTGGTCTGGTTGCTGGTGAGGCTGAAGTTCTTCATTGCCTCTCCACATGTCTTCTCCATGTTGTCGCTCCACAGTGGCTAATTTGGGCTTCTTCCCAGCCCACTGTCTGACTTGGCCAGAAGGTAAATGTCCCAAAGACCAGGAAAGAGAGAGAGAGAGCCAGGTACAATTTATAATACTTGTTGTGACCTACCCTGAGATGTCACAGTGTCACAATTAATTCTTGTATTAATCAGGTATAAAAGTACATCTGTTTCAAAGGAATGGAACATGAACTCATCTTTTCAGGGAAGTGGCAATGTCACATTATAAGCAAAATGTATTCAACTAGATAAATATTGGTGCTTTTATCTTTGGAAAATACCATCCTCTGGCCACAATAATCCCACTTCTCTCATATCCAAATATACCTGCCTCCTCTAAGAACTTCAAGTCCCCACTCAAAAAGGTATCATTTCAAAATATGGATTCTTCTTATTCAAATCATATCTAGTTGCCAATGAGGTGCTGCAGTCAAAATTCTTCAAGGACCATTTTCATGTATGTTTCTTGTGATCTGAAGACTTGGGAACTAAAAAGGTAATCCATGTACCCCTTGCAAGCTCAACATGCAATGGTGGAGCAAGCATGGGTTAACTGTGGATTTTCCTGTTCAAAGAAGAGAAAATGGAAGGCACACAGTATTTACTGCTCCATAGCAATTCTGAAATGCTACTGAACAATGAATGATGATGAAAACTGGATAAGAACTTAGTCCCACTTCCTGGAAATTATTCTCCACACTTCTCATTCCCACATATTGGCCTCTTGGTTTTATCTTGCAAGTCATCCTTGCTTTCCTTAAGAGATGCCTGACATTTGTAACTGTGTATTTTCCTAGGACTGCTTTCTGATAGTAGGAATTTAGAGATTCATGTGCCAACTTTCATTTTGTATTGTCTTTATCCCTTTCAGTCCAAACTGATATAATTCTCGTTAAACTTTGTGGATTTTTCATGAATCAATTTATAATCAACTATAATACACAAAAGGCCACACTTATGGGTCTATTCAAGAAAAGTTTTTCTCTATTTTAGACTTTCTTAATCAGCTTGGGGCATGACCCTTACAAGACATTTTGTTCTCTGGAAAGGCTTTGGGAGGCATGATTTTTGTCCAGTTGGTTATCTGAGGCAGTACATTAGATGATTCTAAAGTCTTAAGGCATCTTAAAGTTCCATCTAGAATTTATCTTTGCTCTTAAATCTTTTCTTAATTTTGGGCATCAGGAAATGAAAAACAATTTTATTTTCAACCTCAATAAGTCCTGGATGCTTTATATTTAACAATCATTTCTTCAATTTGTCTCTCTCCTTATGTTTTATAATAAGCAAGCCAAAGAAACCAGATAAACTTCAACATTTGTCTATAAATCTCTTTAGCTCCAGCGGCCAGTTCATTAAGTACATTTTTTACTTCCATATTATGACACATAGCCTTGTTGATAACTTCTCTAAACTACTTAAAGGATCCCCTATCCTTCCATTTTTCAAGACTATTTTATTCACTTTTCTTTATGCTGTTACCAATACTTACAAAGAGGTCATTAGGCCTCCTCCAGGACTTTTGACTGCTGCTTTCCTGTCACAAAGCTACTGCTACAATTTTAGATTTAGCTTAGAGCTTAGATTTAGCTTAGATTTAGCTTAGAGCTACAACTTTAGATTTAAATACCCAGTTACCCGAATCTGTGCAAATTATCCAGTGCTGCCTGACAAACCATTCTAATACTTAACCACCTAAAACAACATTAAATTGGGTTATTAATCAGAAATCTATAACTGGATGTGGTGGTACATACCTGCAATCCCAGATACTCAGGAGGCAGAGGCAGGAAAATCTGGACTTTGAGGCCAGCCTGTGGAAAGTAAGCACAAGACCCTATCTCAAAACAAAACACAAACAAAAGTGCTTGGGGCATGCCTTAAGCAGTAGAGCATTTGGTGCATTTGGTGAGACCCTGGATTCAATTCTCAGTACCCCACCAAAAAATCTGCAATTTGTGCAGGGCTCCTCACAGACTGTCTTCCCTCAACTGGCATCCAGGTGGCCCAAAGTCTGAGACTGTTCTACTACTGGTTTGCTCACTCATTTTGATGTAAGTGTCGGCTGTAGACCTCCATTTCTTTAGGTGACTTCTCACAATATGGTAGCTGTTTTCCCCCAGAACAAGCATCCCTACGGAGTTGGGGGAGGGGAGAGAGAAAGAGAAAGAGAGAGAGAGATTCTTTTGTATTTTAGGACAAACACCTTGTCATTTGTAATTCTGCCTCGCATGGAAGTTATAAAGTTGTCCCCAGGTTTAAGGGGAAGGAACATAGACATACTTGTCAGTGCAGAAATGTTAGCCTCTTATTTTAACAGGAGCATTGGGATGGGAAATATACTGATGTGGCTGTATTTGGGAACTGCAATATAGACAGCACTCACTGCAGATGGTCCCTGACTTACTATGGCTTATGACAATTTGGGTTAAGATAGTCATACTTTATCATGTTACAAAAGTGGATACACACAGCCATTCTGTTTTCACTTTCAATATAGCATTTGATCAATTATACAATTTATTCAACATTTTATTTTAAAATAGGCTTTGTGTTAGATGATTTTTGCACAACTGCAAGCGAATGTAAGTGCTATAAGCATGTGTAAAGTAGGTTATGTTAGCTAGTAGGTTAAGTGCTTTAATTATATTTTCAATTTACAATATTTCCAATTTATGATGGGCTCATTGGAATATAACCCTATAATAAGTCAGGGAGCTTCTGTCTAAAATATAGTCTTGGTCATTCTGAAAATGCCATTTTGGTTTCTTTATTCATTGTTATTATAACAATTACAAAGTCAAAGGGGCCCAACTAATTAGAATCAGGTGCTAATTTGGTCAAAATATTTACTGAATACTTAATACGTCTTACCTTTGTCTGAAGTTGTCAAATGTTAAGAACACAAAAATAAAGTTTGAAGAAAGATGTTATCAAAATCCTTATAAGGGAATACATTATCCCAGTTCCAATTATTCTCTCTTCTCTGGTATCTACCTCTGAAACAATAGAGAATCACTTTCATCTCCAACAGGCTGTCTATGTCATGTGATATTACTCCATCAGACCAGTCCAAGATTGAGCACTGATCCAAAATAGATCAAGCAGATTACAAGTAAAGTCATGTTTATATTAGAAATTTAGAGAGAAGTTTGATAAACTCCTAATATTGAAGTTATAGGATTAGAGAAACTGTTACCAATTTCCTACTTGACATTTGTTGATTCACTTCTTTGTTTGATCTCATGGGACAGATTATAATTCCAAAGATTCCCATGTTCGCTTACATTGCTTACACTACATAAAATGACTGAACATTATTTGAAACAAAATAATCTTTATAGATGTGTGTATATGTATGTATACGAATATAGTAACAAATTAAAAGTATAATTAAAACAGAGAAGCTAATGCCTTCTTATGACCAGAAAAAAATAATATGCCCTGGACTTTATCATTTGATGGCTATTGATTTGCAAATTAACTTACTTCTTGCCAATGTGAGTGTGATCTGGCTATAACTTTAAATATCAAATCAAACTTAGAAATGTCATGAATATTTTCATATCCAATTACAATTGACTGACCCAAGGTTGACTTGTGTATTTTCCTTGACAATTGCATTCATCCCTAGGGAAGCTTTTTTCTCAGCCACATTTCAAAATCAAGCCTATGTACTCCAACTTAAATAAATACCATCACCACAGGCACAATATCACTTGCTTTGATTTCTCTCCATGGTAATGAGTTGGAAGATTCTCTGTACATTTTTGAGATTCATCTTTTGTAGAGATTGACTATATTGTAGCCAACCTAATTTGCCCTTAAGATTTGGTATAATTCATAATAGCAAAGACAGTGTGTACTTTGGAAGTAAATGAAGGTTACCATGTGAACAAGCTTTGTGACTTTAGCCAAATCCTTAACTTTTGGAGGCTTCATATATAATCTGAAGTTATCAATGTCAATATAACCAGATTGGTGTGTGGATTAAATACAATACAATGTGAAATAATCTAGCTAATACTGAAAGTTAGCTGAAGACCCCTCTCCCAGCTTTGTTTTGCCCTTTTCCTGCATGGTCCTAGAAATGTGAATATGCTATATGATTTGAATTTTCACCTTTGGGAGCTGTACAGAAATGATGTGATGGAGAAATGAACAAAAATCTCAGCAGGGGAGAAAAAATTCAGTCACTCAGAATATTACAAAACATGTCTATTCTAGATAGAGCTGATAGAATGCATAGGGGTTGGTCTAGTGAAGAATAAAGCTGGCTGCTGGTGGACTCCAACCCCAAAGGATCTAGCTTCAACACAACTCCTAATCCCTGCTATACATCAAACATGCATTGCTCTCTATTCCATTATGAAAAAAGCTAAGCAATCTTCTTTTGGAGAAGGAAAGAAAAAAGGGAGGAAGGAAGGGAGAAAAGAAGGGAGGAAGGAAGGAAGGAAGGAAGGAATGAAGGAAGGAAGGATGGAAGAAAAAAGAAAAAGAAACTGTAATCTACTTTTATTTTAGCATATATTTCAGTAGTAAAGCATGTTTAATTTATACAAGTCTCTTTTTATTCCAGGAAGACAGATTGTCATAGCATTTTTCTTCTTGTAGGGCACCCAAAGAATTTTGTTTATAAAAATCAATAAGTCCAATGCTCTATTTTTTAAGCCACTCTATTTCATCTTTCACCTGTCTGCTGAAGGAAACCATGTATCTTGCAGCAAGCAGTTGGATTTTGTCAGTTCTTCATGGTCCATTATCAGACAGCCAAGATTCAAGGTCACTCATTTTAGTGTTTGCTTCCTGGCAGAGGTCCTCCATCCTGATGAAGGTCCTAAAAGTTGGTAAATGAACATGTACTATTTGGGGCTATCTGAAATGCAATTCATCACCTTGTCCAATGTTCCCATTCAGTCTGGCTTTGTTTCTGAAATGTGGCATTGTCACATGGGAATAAAACTTTGATGGAGCCCCTTTGCCCTCCCTGCTCCCTCTCTAAAAGGGCTAGAGTTATTCAGTGTGTTGACTTAAAATGTAAGGTTGGTGAGAACTTTGAGGTAATTTATTATAAAGTGATCAACTTCTGCCAAGAAGAATTATATAACCAAGTAATTTTCCTAAATGTCAGGGTACTAAAAAATACTTCAAATTGAGTTCCTAATGCAAACACTTTGTATAAACTTTGTAAATACATATTTAAGACTTCTCTTATTTTTTAAACTCCATGCTTCACCTTATATGTTATTAATTTGGGTTATTTATCTTTATTAACTTCTTATTTATGTTTTTTTTCCAAAACACTGATTTATCCTAGTCTAGCTCTTTTTACTCAGTTCATTTATTTACATTTTTGTGGTGCTGGGGATTGAACCCAGGATCAGTGCATGCTAGATAAGCCCTTTACCTCTGAGTGCTAGAAAATTCTTATTTTTTCTATAATTTATTTTAAAGCTGTATATTAGTCACTATTTACTGAAGTACTCGTAAGAATTTTCCAAAGAAACACAATCAATAGAAGTTTAGAGTTGTATATTTATAAGTGGTCTCTTTCTTTCTCTCTTTCTTTTCTTTCTTTCTTTCTTTCTTCTTCCTTCCTTCCTTCCTTCCTCCCTCAATCCCTCTCTTCTTTTCTTCCTTCGACCCTTCCTTTCTTCCTTCCTTCCCTCCTTCCTTTCTTTTTTCTTATGGTACTGAGGCTCCAGCTCAGGGCCTTGCACTTATGAGGTAGTTGCTCTACGTCTTGAGACACACCACCAGCCCTAATAAAGAGATTTTTTATAGGCACTCACTCCCATGATGATGGAGGCTGAGAATTCCCTCCATCTGCAAGCTGGAGACCCAGGAGGACCAGTAGTGTTGTTCCAAGTCCTGGGACTCAGTGAGCCAATGGTGTAGAGTCTGAAGACCCAAGAACTAGGAGCATCAAGGACAAGGAGATAGATATCCCAGCTCAAGAATCAGGCAGAGAGTGAATTCAAATTTCTCTGCCTTTTTGTTCTATACAGAACCTGGATGGATGGGATGATACCCACACCCATGCAGAGGACCATCTGCTTTACAGTCCACCAACTTAAATAATTATTTATTCCAAAAACACCCTCTTACACATACCCAGAAATACTGTTAACCACCCATCTGGGCATCCCATGGCCCAATCTAGTTGCTTCATAAAATTAGCCATCACAATTGTTTTAATATCTGTAGGGGTTTTTTTACTATAACTCTTAAATAGTAATATCCATTTTAATGTTTTCTCTAATTCAATAGTTCTCTATAAATGTGTATGTTTCAGGTAAGTATATGTCTTAATTTTAAGTGAGTGTCATTTTTGCTCCCATTTTGTTATTAATTCTTGTACTATGTCTTATTTAATGAATATAGATTGCTTGAAACATGTTTTGTTAACTTGTTGAAATTCCTTTGGGTTCCAATAAATAAATGATGTTTGTGAATGTCTCATATGTACTACTTAAAATGTATAGTTTTGTGAAATTCAAATTGATACGTTTATTTGCACAAGTACATTTATTTCACTATTCAAATTCACAAAACAATGAAATTTCTAATGAATTCAAATTCTATTTGTTCAAACATTTTATTATTCAATATGCTTACCCTTATTTTGGTCTACTTACCTGTTCTGCCATTTCTGAGTGAGGTGTAATAAATTCTCACTACGTTTGTAGCTTTGTCAATTTGCACTCCGTGACGAATCATTTTCCTTTATGTATTTCAAGCAATGTTATTGGAAGCATAAATATTATTGACTATAATATCTTCATGGTTGATTATTCCTTTCATCAATATGAACAATTGTGTTTTTTTTAAACTTTTCATCTTGAATTCTATTTGATCCTGTTTGCTTTGTTTGTGTATGAAAGTGTTTTAGTACATGAATTTTATTCATATTAATAATGATTGTTATTTTTACATTTTTATCTTATTTAGTGATTTCTATTTGTCCTAACCCTCATTATCTTTACCTCACCTGTTTTTGAATTTTTATATATTTATTACCACATTTGCTTCAAGGACTATTTATTGTTGTTATTCCTCTAAGGATCTGCAAGTTGCTGGGGGGTTTTTCCCCCATTTTTCAAGTGTTTACACTTAAGAAGTAGCACATGTACTTATAGTTATATCTTTCAAAGTTTTGCTAGCATTAAAGCCTATTTATGGAACCCTCCCTCACCACCAGCCCTTCTAATTCCTTACTGAATAGGATGAAGAAATAGCCCAAATCATCCCTTTTGTTATCTCTACTGTATAATGTTTCCACTTGTTGAATATGATTTCTATCATGGTATCAGTTTTTATTGAAGATTAATGGTTATATTCCTGAGTGTATTTTTATATTTGAGTGTTATGTGCCTGCTTTGGGGGGGTGCTTTGTGAGTGTACACAGTATGTTTGAGGGGAGAGCTGGGATGTGCCACCTGCCTCTATACATTTCTGGGATAATCCCATCATTTTGATACAAGTGCCAAACTCACTGCTACTACCTTGATCTCAGCTGCCTTGTGGCTTTGCACATGCTCCACAGGAGAGATGAACTGCTGTACAGGGGTCATGAAGCTTGTCCAGCTTTGTGTCCTAACTGATCACCTGTTTAGGGCCATTGCCCCATCTACTCCCTAAAGCTGTCTTTATCAAGCATGGATAGTTCTGGAAACACCTCTATAATTTTAGTAGTCTTCTGAGCTTGTTTTTGCCTGTGGTTTTATTTTCTTTTCATCTAAAAGTATCTATTTGTGTTCCAGACATTGCTCAATTAACTTTTTACCTAAAATAATTCTTTCTTAGTGGCAAAAGTCTGTAATCTACAAATCAAAGTCCTATCTCAAAAAACCAAAATAACTAAACAAAAACAAAAATCCTTACGTTTTCAGTGCCTTTTGGATTTCTTACACTTCTTTTCCATGGTTTGGTATATTTTAGTTGATTTGTCATTTAACATTGTCCCACGTGTGAAACTGCTTGGGCCAGGGTTGGCAGAAGTGACTGACACACAGCTCATCCTGCATCTTGAAATACAAAAACTCCTATTTTGTCATTTTCACTGGACTATCAAACTCATAGATTTTAACTTAATGATATTTTATAAATCTTCTAATTTGTGCTTCCAACCCACCTTGTCATTCCTGGGGTTTTCTTTCAATTTTCTATTTTCCTCATGAATTGGTTTTATTCCTTCCATCCTAATTAGTATTTGTTATTTATTAAACTGTTTGCTCTTTATTATTGCTGTTGTTTGCTTTTTCTCTTACCCTGATTTTTGGTGGCTTAGGCAATTTTCTCTTTAACACTCTACAATAATTTTGAAATTCTACTATATTTTCAATTACCTCAAATATTACCCTCTTAACTAGAACAATATTAACTTGCCCTTGTTTTTATCGACATGTCAGTATGAAATTATAATTATCTAGAATTAAAAATTTTGCTCACCCATTTCTACTTCCCACCTTCAAAAAATGAAACCAATCAAAGGCTTCCCTCACCCCAGTTCTGGAATTTGAACTCAGGGCCTTGCACTTGCTAGGCAGGCATTCTATAGCTTGAACCTTGCCCACAGGCCTTTTTGCTTTAGTTATTTTTTTATTTGGATCTCATGTTTTGCCCAGACTAGAATGGACAGTGATTCTACTATTTATACCTCCCATGTAGCTAGGATAGCAGGTGGTCCCCAATGCCCACCTTATTGGTTGAGATGGGATCTGACTAACTTTTTTCCTAAGGCTGACCTCAAAGTGCTGTCCTCCTGATTTCCACCTCCCAAGTTTCTGGATTACAGGCATGAGCCACTACCATGCCCAGTTTTAAAAGCTTTTAAATCTCTAGTTTCCACAAAACTTAGGCTCTTTTCTGAAATTATTTGAAATCTTTTCTTTTCGGGTTATTCTAGGTTTGCCCTAATATTTTGTGTCTGCTGTCTTATTTATCTTTACTTGAGCTTTAGACAATGAATTATCAGTCATACTATAATTATCTGTTTATACTGTAAGTATAAATTTACATATGTATATAAAAGTATGTGGAATGCATTTTAAGATTCTTCATCCAATTTTCCTCTTTGTCTCTGATATAATACTTTTAATTAAACTATCACTTGATAAATGCATATCAACTATTTAGTATGTACTGTGAATTCTTAAAGGAAACACACACCCACACCACACCACACACGCAAACACACACACGTGCACACACCACACCACACACACAAACACACACACACCACACATGCAAACACACACACACGTGCACACAACACACACACGTGCACACACATGCACGTGCACATACCACACATGTGCACACACGCACATGCATGTGCACACACCACATACACGTGCACGTGCACACACACACACACACTTCTACAAAAATAGATAGATGACATTTTGGCTGCATGTGAGATTATTTTGTGTCACATGCATTTTTCTCCCTGTGAATCTATACATGGTATTGGAATTGCTTCAGGAATCTAAGGTTATGTGATGATTTCTCTTTCCTTGCTCATTCTTCCCTAAAACTTGTAGTAGGAAATTTCATTTAGTTGGTGTTGTTTATTTATTTTAACTTACCTGTTTTATATATATACATATATATATATATATATATATATATATATGTATATATATATTCTATAATTATGACAATTTGCATATCAGTTATTCTTAATCTCTTCTTCATATTTCTTCATGAACTTTGTTTTTGGGGACATCAAATTGTATCTATCTCATCTTTCAAATTGGAAAACTAATAATTTCCCAGCCAAAATCATCCTGCTTACTTTTCAGCTTGCATTCTAAAATTTTTTAAATGAGACTTCACCCTACCAGCACACTCTTGTTGTTGGACATTTTTAAGCATGGAGGGTAGAACTTGAGGGATTCAGAATTTCTCAAGATAGTCATCTTCCTAATAACTGCTCCTGTTTTCTTTTTGTTGGCCATTACACATTTTAAAAAGTCAGCTATCTCACCCTTCCAGATCCTCTCAATGACTCCACAGAATAAATTCATAGACTATTTGCTTATGGAACTTTGGGCCTATTTATGTTAATGAAAAGCATATTTTTTGTATCTTTCAGGGATTACATACATATAAAGACTTTGTTTGCTAACTTAGCCTTGTCAATTCCTGGTTCCCTATTGCACAAATAAATATTATGTGGCACTATGTTAAAGTGTTTTTGCAATAACATATTACTGAATAGATGCTGGCTATAACTTCACATTTGTGCATCATTGACTGATATTTGGATAAATTAGTTCATAATGCATATATATTTCAGCAAACACAACTCAGAAATCCTCTTTTCTTGCACAGACAATGAACACAGGGAATTGTTTATTCTACTGCTCTTATCGCTGAGATTAACTATAACACACAGAGTTTGCCAATTTAGCTGAATTAAAACATTGAGTTAATATTAGGTGACTAAACAGGCAGGTTTGACAATCACAAAACCTACTTATACACAAAAGGGAATCCTTCTAAGAGGACAAGAAACATGAAAACTGCAGTTTTCAGAGTCTTTCTCTGGTAGAATTACTTTTCCTGGGGTCTTTCTCAGAGCATCACCTCTAAACCCAACCCAGGTTCCTCAGCCTCAAGGGACAGCTCTTCCTTCATCACATAGCACATGCCGACCTTCTTTCTGTAAGTTATGATGGCCAGTAACAGGGAGGACAAAGTGCCCATGTGCACTTTCATATCCCTCACCTATTCCAAGTTCCAAGGATTTAAGTTTGCTAATAAAATCCTGGTCTTACTTAAAGAACTGAATCACAATAAATGGAAGCTGGGAACAGAGATTGTATCAGGTCTCATTCTCTATATGAGGATCAAAAATAAATAAATAATAGTAGGACTTGTGGTCTGAGCAGTACAGAGCTCAGGCAAACCTATCATACTATCAGGATTATTACAGGCAAAATAATATGCCCCCACAATGATGTTCACAACCTAGTTCCCAAAATCTGTGAACATGTTAGGTTATATGGCAAAGAAGAATTAAGGTTGTGGATGGACTTAAGGTTGCTAATCAGCTGCCCTTGAATATGGAAATTATCCTGGACTGTCCAGATGTATAAGTAGGAGGGAGAGAGAAAGAGACAGAGAGAGAGAGACAGACAGACAGAAAGAAACAGAGACAAAGAGAGAATAAGAACAATAGAAGCAGAATCTAGAGTGACTCTTTGTGAAAAGCACTCAATCTGCTATTGCCAGCATGAATAATGTAGGAAAGAGGCCATAAGCCAAGAATTGTGGAAAACCTCTAGAAAACTGAAAGACAAGAAAACAAATTCTCCCTTAGAACATCAAGAAAGGAATATAGCCCTGCTGACACTTTGATTTCAGCCTAGTGAGAACAATTTATTTCATACCGCTAACTTCCAAAACTGTATTTGTGTTGTTTCAGCTACCGAGTGGTGGTATTTCTTTTTTCACAGCGGCCATAGGAAAACAAAGACAGGACAGAATCAGTTTTGGTGTAAAAGCTTGCATCCTCTCCCCATCCCACCCCATTTATTCTTAATTTTCCAGTCAGTATTTTCCCTCATCTCCTACTTCCTCAGTTCTTTCCTCACATTTTCTTTCAATTTCTCCATTGAGGTGATCCTTATGTCCTCCACTCTCTAAACCTCCCTTTTCTATTTCTTCTTTTTCCTCTTTCTGCTTCTCTGTTATGGTTTGATATGACTTGTCCCCCAAAAATGTATTAAATGGTTAGTCCCCAGCTGCTGATGCTATTTGGGAGGTTCTGGAAACTCTAGGAGGCAGGACCTAGCTGAAGACAGTAGTCATTAGAGTTCTGTGTTTAAAGGTTGTCCTGAGACCCTCTCTGTCACTCTCTGCCATGAGGTAAATAGCCTCTGCCACATGTTCCTGGTGCTATTATGTTCTGCCTCATCATAGACCCAGAAACAATGGAGTCAACCATGATGGACTGAACCCTCTGAAACCATGTGTAAAAATGAATCTTTCTTTTTATATTGTTTATGTCAGATATTCTGTCACATCAATTAAAAAGCTAATTAATACATTCTTTGAAGGACCCTTCCCTTATTCCTCTTTCTCCCCTTTTTCTTTTTCTGTCATTGACCCATCTTCCATATTTTCTATTTCCCACATAATTTTTCTTGGTGGTAGCCAAAGTCAAAGTCTGTGTAAAGATGTCTGAAGTTGCCTGCTGTACACTTTTATTTTTAGAAAGAATTTTCACTAAGGTCCAGCACTTGCCTGGGGAAATCAACAAACAGGGAGCACGGTGGGGCCCAGGTGGAATCCAGAGGCTGTAGAAAGCTTCTTTTCTCCAGGAGCTTTTAAAACTTATGCTAACCTATGGGAAGGGAGGAACCAGCTGATTCCCGTTTTATAACCAATGAGTGGGGAGGCACACGGCTGGGCTCCAGCCAGGTGAGGGAGGTCCTGAGCCAGAGTGTGATTAATCTGAGATGTAATATTTTTTCTGAGTCCTAAACTATCCCTGGTTTTAGCCTGCCTCGACATCATGTTAAAGGTGGCATTAGTGATTCCCACAGGGACAGTCTTCAGGGAAGAAGTAGGAGTGTGGACAAAACTCTACTTGAAGTCCAGGCAAGCATGAAGAATTTCTGGTCTTTAGCATTGGCCATGATTGTGAGTCAATATTTATACTTGGAAAAAACCTATGCTCCTTTCAGGACCCTGACCCTCTTTATTCATCCAACTTCATCATCTCTATCTTCCAGACCCTCTTCATCACTCTTCAGACACACTAGCCTCCTTTCTGTTTCATAAAGGAAGGATCTTAAGTCGCACCTTCATTTGTTCATGTCTATAATCAATAGAATATGCACTTTTTGAGGTCAGGAGCCTGCCTGTCTTGGTGACATCTGTATAGACTATGTATGCTGCAGTGGTCAACACAAGTGCTCAAGGCATAGTTTCTGAGTGAATGAATGAACAAAATTCTACAATATGGCACTTACCATGGCCAAGAGCTAAAATACAAGGCATATTCAGTTTTAAATATAGAATTTTACTGCAACTTCAGAGAGAAATATGTTATAAATTCTTTAAAAGTTAGCAATAAGGTCTACAAATGTAGCTTTTTCTCCTCAGGATAATGTAAATATCTCATTACAGTTTCCTTTTCATTTTCCAAATGACTCTCTTTGCTGATTCCTATGGATGTTTATGAGTTTCTGTGCTCCCTTCTCTGCTTGCTTTTTGTACTTTGCTAAAATTATGGAGTGACAACTTCAGCACTGCATTGGCCTTGAACGAGTCTATATTCATTAGGAAAGTAGGAAGATCACACTATCAATTCTCAAACAGTCAGTTTTGTCTTGGGGAGCAGCCTTCTACTTGGGGAATTAAGAAGCCAAAAAATGCATGCCTTAAAGTAACATGTTCCAGACCTTCAAGCACAGCTGTGTAGGACCTAGAATTACATGAATCTCTAGAGTGTTTTCTAATACACCTTTGGGGATAATGCTCCTTCTCAGGCTACTGTCCTACTTAATTTACAACAGTGCAGGCTTTGGTCTTAAATATGGAAGCAGGGCTGGCTGAGTGACTCAAGCAGTAAGAGTGCCTGCCTAGCAAGCTGGAGTGAGGCTCTGAGTTCAAAGCACCAGTGCTGCCAAAAAATAAAATAAATATGGAAGCAAAATTTTCCCACAGCCAGGAGTGTGTCTCCACACAGCAGCAGGCATATCCAGGGGCAAATCCACTTTAAATTAGACAGCGTCTATTCATGAGGAAGAAGGACAAAGAAAGAATGAGAATGGAAAAAGGGAAAGCACAATGGGAGGGAAAGAACAAAGATTTGACAACAAAGAGACAGTTTAAAAAGGCAAGGATAAGTGGAATGGGATAAGAAAGAAAAAGTACAAGAGCACGTATAACACAAAACATGAGGATGGGAAGTACTTAAGATAACAATGCACTTGAACAGACATACTTGCAAATGTCTCAGGATTCCTGGTTTTCTCCTCCCTGGCTGAGTGGTGTCCAAACTCACTTTCTTTTTGTCACATTAGGAATAAGCTTCAGAGTTCACTTAGAACTCTCACTCACCTTCAGGCCCACACATTGGGATAAGGGATTGGATGAGAGTAAAGCAATGACCTAAATAAGCCTTAAATTTATATCTCAGTGCTTTTCCAGGGATCCTAAGACCATCCTCGGGCCTGAGAAGGTCAGTGGGAAAATCCTGACCACTTATTTCACCACTGGGAGACCCAAGTACAGAACACCTCCATGGGCTAAGAAAATCCTTGAAGTTGGGGAGACATTTAGCAGTGGCCCTCAGGTGGATACTCATTCTATGTTTTACCATGAATTCAGCCCTTTACTGTGATTTCATGGGAAGAGAGGCACACCTATGGGAGAATCATGAGTACACTGGAGCTCTGCTGTCTAACCAGAGACACTATGTCTGGAAGGGGTACACTGAGGATGGTGGGGACAAAGAAATGGACACAGGCAGCAGGCATACCTGAAGTGTTCTCTTATGCTTTCAGCCACCTTCTACCATGGCAGATTTCTATGAGCTGATCGCCAACCATATGCTGACCCCAGAGGAAGCCATTTTGTTCATTATAACTAGAAAGATGATATGATTTATTATCTGAACTAGCCCACTTTGGACGTGAGGGAGAGCACTATTGATGATTAAGTTAGGATGACAGGTGTGAACAGGACCATTTTAGACAAACAGGATGCATAGTCACTCTGCTCATTGCCCACAGTAGATGGGAGCAAGGGTTAGAACCAGCTTTAAGCCAAGTCAATCCAAGTATTCTTCTATGAACTTCAGAACTAGTAGTGAGTATAACTGTTCTTTTCTAATGTATAAAGCTATTGAATGTTAACATGTTAATGGCCATGTTTTCTACAATGTGTCTTAGTGAAACTGAGGAGGCAGGTAAGAGGACTAAGCGAAAGAAGTGGGAACAACACATGACCTGCCCATTTGGCATCCAGTTTCCTGTATCCTACCTCTATGATGGCTTGGATAATCCTTTGTCTGTAACATCAAGCTGACCTTTGGATAAGAGCAGATGGTAGTGAAAGATATCATAAAGAAAACGTCTCAAAGATATTGGCTTTATATTTACCAACATTCACTCTCACCTGGAGTTTAAATGTCAATGACTCACAATTTAACCTTTCCTAGGTCCATAAATTCAGCATAGAATAAGGATGTATTGACTGCCTGTGTAGTCCCATTCTTGGGAAAGAGTGATAAACAGAAACAGAATAGAACATTTCTCTGCCCTCATGCAGCTTGTATGAGAAACTAGAAAATGAACAATTAGGTAAATATGATGATTCCAGATAGAAAAAAGCATTAAGAAGATAAGTAAAGGTAATAAAATAGAAAGTGAATACAGACAGCCATCTTATTGATGAGTAACATTTTAATCAGTTTCATAGTAAGAGTTTAACACCCATGTCAAAGATGGGACTTGACATTTTTCTCTCTAATTCTTTCCCTGTAGGCCTCAGTAATGTAGCTATCCAATTCATATGCAAGAAGAAATCTTAACCCCATCTCCTGCCTTCTACCACTTTTAATTGTCTACCCCAAATACTTTTGAACCTACCCTATAATATCTCAGGGAGTCTCCAACATCTATTGTTGGAACATACAGCAGCACCCAAGTATGTCCTTAGCACCATGTAAGTGCCTTGATGATGAGAAATATGACTATAGCTTCACTGTTGTAACTCCAAAGTGTTATATACTGCCTAACACAGGGTAGGCTCCAACATATCTTTTAGTTGGACCAAAGAACACATTTGAGTTTGGAAATCATCCTAATCAGTGTATCTATTATCTATAGGATAAAAGCTAAGCCATTCATGAATGAACCTCAACTTGACCTCATCTTGCCCTTCAATTTCTCTCCAGTCACTCTGACCTGACTGTTTTCCTATGCAATCTCCATTTTTTCACAATGTTTTTCACAGATGTCTTTAAAATCTGCTATATTGAATGCCTAGTTCATTTATGTAAAAAAAATTCTCATGTTGAAGGTCCAGCTTAAATATTATCCCCTTTATATGGAGACCTCCTCAAATCCATAACTACCTTCATACGGCCAGATATTACAGCAGCTCTAATTATGTTTCCATTATCTTCTTTCAATTCTAACTCACACACTGTGAATTGCTGTAGGCAATAAGTTTGATCCGTTGTATTGCTGATTACCCAATATTTATGGCGGTGCTAGGCACAAAGGCAGATGTTTTCAAGAAATGCTAGCTGAAAAAAGATGAGTCTTCTGATACTTTATTTCTAAAGTGAGGATTATAGGAATTGATCAACTGGACCTTTGCCTTCAATATATCATTGAGACACAAATTATTAAGACCTGATTATTTGCAAAATCAAAATAACCATTCACACTTCATGTCCAACTATACCTTGAATTTTTCAGTTGTACAGTGTTTATGTGTATGGAGAGGATTACAATTTTTCCATGAGCATTTGAGATCAAAGAAACACAGCTCAAGGCATACAATAATCAGTTAGCATTAATTATTAATAACCCCCCACACACACACTCAGAGCTAGTTCTAATTTATTCTGGATTTTTTAAAATATCAAAGACCAAAAAATTCCTATACTACCCAAAGCATTTCAAAGTAGATTAAAACATTAGAGTTAATTTACTCAATTCATGTTAAGATGCAAATGTGACTTTGATGGTCACATGTGATGTTAGGGCAATAAAATAATGGTAACATGATAGTTTAATCTAATTTATAAAAATTATTGCAGTACTATTTTTCAAGCTTATTTTAATAAAGCTCCCACCCTATTCATCTACCATGACAAGACATTCTCCAAATAGAAGGCAATTTTAACACAAGAACACTATATTAATAAAATATAACTTCTAAGTGTGTCAGTTTGCTCATCTCCAAAGTAGAAATCATATTCATGTATTCTCATATAGTTTCTTTTTTAAAAAGTAGGTATTGCATGAATAAATATATGTAGGAATCTGCAATATAGTATCTAGTACTCATTAAATGCTACTAAGTGTCAGCAACCATTACTGGTGGTAGTAACATTACTGATAGTTGTAAGGAATAATATGTCTCACATTATTCTAATTATTTTACAATATATTCATTTACTTAATCCATTCAACAATTCATTGAGTTAATAACTATTACATACTCATTTTTAGAGAAGGGAAATTAAAGCTAATAGGCTTTTATTTTTCTAGGGTCTTATAGCTAGATAGTGTTAAAACTAAATCTAAACTCTCTTTGGAAGTTCAAGATTGAACATTCAGTTACATGGTGTTTTATAGCACAGCCTCCCATTCACTAAAACCTCAGTATGTTTATTCGTTTTATTATCTAAGTCAGTAATACTACGTAATGCTGATTCCTACAATTGGTAATATGCAATAATATAAAATATGTACACATTATATACTTTACATGTACTTTTGTACCAAATATGTTTTATATTACTTTGAAAACAGTATCCTAATAGGTTAGAATAAATTGTGGTCATGAATATATATAAAGAGATATTATATTATGTTCATTATAAAACTGAAGGGAAAAATGACATAAAGATAGAATAACCAATTTTGAAATTTATTTTACATATTAAATATACATTAAACCTTTTCAAAAGGTAACTGTTATTAATTAATAATAAAATTTCACTAAGAGTGATGTGTTTGAATATGCATCACTATTTATTGATAATATTTGTTTCACTCTTGGTGAGGTAGAGATTCAAGAGTGGTGCCAAGTTCAGTTTATTTGGTCCTTGGTTTAATGCCTATAGTATCTGATAATGATGACTCACAAAAATTCATGAATCTAAATGAAGAAGGTCATCATTGGCTGTGCATAATTAATCATTTTTCATCTTAATTAGGCAGTGATATTTGCAGAAATTGGAATTGTATATTTCCACGATTCCTGAAGTCAATCAGCAGTTCCTACACACTAATGAGAAGATATTTCATTTTGATATTTAACAAATTGGCTTAACACTCATTGAAATTCTGTACTTGGAAAATTTCTAAACACATGAAATTCCAGTTCCAATTTTTTTATGTGTGCCTGAGTGCAGGTATAATGGATTTTGTGATTCTATTTTATTTGTTTAATTTGTTATTAGTTATTCTTACATATTTTGTGTTCTTAGTGGTTGCTTTTGGGTTTACAGTGTGCATGATTAACTTAGACCAGTCTGCCTTTGAGTAATATAGCTTTTTACATATTTATAACAAAACCATACAATAGCACATTTCCACTTCCTTGCTCCTGAATTCTCTGCTACTATTTCTATGTATTTTCTTCCATGAATATTAAGGATTTCACAATACATTATTGCTTCAAATGGTGAATTATCTTATAGAGATTTAACAGGAAAAAATACTCACATATTTGACCATTACCAATCTATTACAAGAACCATTTTCTGTCTATTACAAGAACTAACATCTCTTATTGTGCAGATCTGCTGGTAATAAATGCTTTCAGCTACTGTATGCCTGAACAAAGGTATTTTAATTTTTATACTTACTTTCATTATTGCAAGTATTTTAGTGTGTACAGAATTCTAGGTTAATAATTTTGGTTTTCTTATTTCAGTATTTTAAAGATACTTCTCCATGTCTCTTACCTTAGCTTGTTCCTAAGTAGAATTCCATTCTACTTTTCTTTTTTCAGTTCATATTTTCATATTTCACCTAAGGATTCTTCCCCTAATCCAGGTCACTTAGATCTAAATATAAAACATAAGTCTATGAAATGTAAGTCTAGAAAATACAGGAGAAAATCTTGTGATGTGGGTTTTCTTTATCATTCAAATCTTTATCAGTCAATAACAAAATATAAGCCATAGATTTGGAGAAAATATTAATAACACAAATATCTTTACTTAGAATGTACAAAAGCATTTAAATAGAAAGAAAAAAACAAGTATGAAAAACAAATCAAAAAGGGAAAACTTTCGATAAAAATTTCACCTAAGAAAATAAATGAATAGCAAGTAAGCAAGAGAAAAGGTAAACTGAAGCAATCAACATTAGAGAAATGAAAATTATGATCACAATAAGAACCAATATGCCACAATTAATAGAAATACTAAAATTTTAAAATGATGTTACCAAGTATTGACAATGATCTAGAGTAACTGGCACTCTCAGGTGCTACTGATTGCAATGCAATTTGATAATCTCACCTAAAGTTAAACATACTCTTTTATGTTCACAAAAAAGCTTATAGGCAAAAGTTTGTAGAAGCTTTCTCAAAAATAACCCCAAACTCTTAAGTAGCTTAACCTAGCAGATAAGTAAATTACTTGTGGCATACTTAAACAATAGAAGGAATGGTCCAATGATACATGAACCACAAAAATAACTCACAAAGCATTATGCTAAAGAAGTCAGACACAGAAGAGTAAAGTTTGCATGATTCTGTTTCCATTAAATGCTAGAAAAGTTGAAACTATGTTGACAGAAAGCAGATTGGGGGCTAATGGGTCTGACGTGAGGGGAGGCTACAGACTGAAGAGAAACACAAAAACCTTGGGAAATGATGGAGATATTTAGTATCTTGATGTTGGTGATTGTTTGTATTTATGAAAACGTACCAAATCATGTAATTAAAATTGATGCACTTTATTATACTATACACAAATAGTTTTTTTTCAAAACAAGAAACGAAACCCCAAAAATGAATAGGCAAATATAAAAAATAAAAAGCACCTTCACAGAAAAATGGGGCAATCTCACAATTGCATGTAGCTGTTGAAAAACATTCTTGGAACAAATACCATCAAATGTGATTGTCCACACAATCTATTATAAAGGAATAAGAGAACATTCCTAATTAGATTTTCCAGACAGGCAAAGATAACTCAACAGAAGTCTTTCATGGGATTTCACTTCTCTAAGGAATCCATAAAGGCAAACTATAGGATATTCTCACTACATTCTGAAAGAAATAAAATCAAATTCTGTATTCATGAAGAGAGATAGTGATAAAAAGGCATATCCTAACATTGAACTGAGAAGATTTCACATGCTTCCACTAATGTCAGAAATAAAGCAAAACCTAATAGCTCTTTTCAACAGTTGTCTTAAAAGTTCTTCCCAATGTAATTAAAATAAAAGGATGCAAAAACATTAGAAAGTAATGTTGTAAATCTCACTATTGTCAGAAAATTTGGTTGCATAATAAGAAAATTTAAGATAATCAAATAAAAATTACTGTAACTACTGTGTAAGGTTCTAAAAGGGACTAGACATAAGTTCAACAGACATGAATTGGGAGTTTTCCCATATTCTAGAAGTAGTGAATTAGGAAAAAAGTTGAGAGAAAAATGTTATGTATAACACCAACCAAAGATGTAGGGATAACCCTAAACAGAAATTATGAATTTTACTGAAATATAGCAAAGAAATACCAAGAACATGACAGATACAGAAATTCCCCCAATCAAAAGTCTTAGTACTTTTAATAAGACTGCTTGCTTTTGAATGAATAGAGATTTACAGAAAAGTTATGAAAACAGTACAGAGTTCTCATGAGCTCTACACTCAGTTTCCACTATAGCACACTTGAATGCAGTATTTAAAAGATGTCAATTTTCTACTTACTATTCAACAAAGCCATTTGCATCACAATAAAAATCCAATAAAATATTTTCTTTGGGGGAATCAAAAGGTTGATTCTGAAAGACATTTAGAAGAGATATGAGACAAAAATATCTAATATATTTACTGAAAATGAAGAACAAAACCTTGATCTGAAAAATATAGAAACCATAATTTGCAACATAAACACAGTATAATAACTTAAGAATATAATTTTACAATACAAATAACAATTGTTCAATATAAAACATAAGAGAATAAAAAACAAAAATAAGTAAAATGCTAATTACATGATTAGCATAATTTATAATAATGAGCCAATGCCATATAATATTTCTTTAAACATAAGCTACACTAAAAATAAAATGAGATCATCTTATTATTCTGAAATTTTCTCTACCCTATTTCATTCTATTTTCACTTAAAAAACAACTAAGGAAAGGCTTTTTTTCCCTCTTGGTTCAAAAGGAGAGGGTGGAGGGTGAATATGATGGATGTACTTTGTATTTGTATATGAAAATAGAACAATAAAATCTGTTGAAATTGTTGTAAGAAAGGAGGAGGAGAGATGAAGGAGAACAATGGAGGGGGTGAATCTAATTAAGATACATTGCAAGTACATCTGTAACTGTCACTGTTTACCCCACTGTATAACTAGTATGTGCTAATTTGAAAAATGAATGGCTTTCTTTATCAGAATTTTATAACATACAAATACTTTAAATGCCAAAAAACAAGCTATATCATATTTTAATATAAATATAAAAATTAAATATCACTAGAGTTAAAAAGTTCTATATCTAAGCTTTATTTAGAAAGTTAAGAAATGATTTTAGAAATTATCTTAAAATAATTTTAAAGTTTTAGAAAAAAAACAGAAACCATATATCAGAGAAGGTGCAATAGGAGAAAAATTGACACTTGATAAATTTTATTAGATTAATTTATATTGGAAATATTTTAGTAGATTGTTTTCATAATTGTTATTTGGGCAAAGTTCTTATAACAGCAAATATTGCAAATTGCTTAATTATACTAGAAGACAAACAATCTCTAGCTAGTAAGATATTTTTCTGCCTATTAAAATGCACAATATCAAAGACTACTGATTATAGAAATATATGGCTTTAAAATTGTATGTAAGAAATATATAAAGATAGGAAATAACTTGCTAAATCAAGCTAAAATTAGAAATGTCCAAAAAAAGAAGAAAGTTTGAATAAAGGCCTATTTGAATTCAGGAAAGTAAATAAACCCAGAGCTGTTATCATCTGCTATGGTTTGAATATATCCTAGCTGAATTCACCCTCTCCATCTTTCTCCTTTATCTCCCCTGTCCCCACTCCTGAAATGGTTTCAACAGGTCTCATTTTTCCATTTACATACATGTCTACATAATATTTACACTATATTCACCCCCTACATGCTTTCCTTATATCCTCCCCCTTCCCACAGGTACCAACCTCAGACAGTACCTGTTTTGCCTTTCTGTTCTCCATTGGCCTTCCACCATGTTGTGACAGAGCACAACGACCCCTACCAGATGCCAGCACCAAACTGTTGGATTTTCCAGATTTGAGAATCATGAGGCAAGTAAACTTGTATTGTCTATAATTTTATCTTGTCTGTGATATTCTGCTAGAGCAGTAGAAAACAAATTAAGTCATTGCTTTAGCAATGAAGACTAAGTTATATGGTGCACAAAGGAGAATGAATAAAATAAGGAAACATTGAAGAAATGTGTGAAAATATTCAGAAAATAAAATGAAGTAAAAAATGTGAAATGATGAGAGAAAATAATAAATACGGAAAGTAGGCAAAGATAATCAGAGATAGGTAGGCAGATGGATAGATGGATAGACAGACAAGTAGACAGGTATATAAATATCACTGTTTAAAACCAGCACTAAAGAGAAAATCAGCAAGGTAGTCAGAAAAAAATGAGGGGGAATGCTAAGTATAGAGATACGAAGATAAGGTTGACAGCAGATTTCCCATTGTCTTTAAAAATCTTTAAAGTACTAAAAAAAAGTCTGTTGAATCAGAACTCTAAGCCATTTGGGGAAAAAAAAAAACCTCCAAAAATAAAGGAAAATAGATTTCCTCTTGAGACATACAAAAGGTGAAACAATTTGTCACCAGCAAACTTCTACTATAAAAAAAAGTTAAAGGTAGTTTTTAGACAAAACACAAAGGATACTAGATTAAAATAAAGATTAATATAAAGGACAAAAGAAAACCAAAAAAGCTATTTTGTAGATAAACACAGAAGAAACTGTTCTTAACTATTTCAAAGAATAATTGACTATTTAAAAATAAAATTGCAAGGTAGTGTGGGGTTTTGACATATGTACAAGTAAAATGAAGACAAGAATAGGAAAAGTGCCGAGTGAGGGGAAATGGAAGTACAGGCTGACTATTCCTTATCCAAAAAGACTTGGGGCCAGAAGTCTTGAATTTTGGAATATTTGCATATACCAAATGAAGTGTCTTGAGGATGGGTCCCACGACTAAACATGAGATCATTTGTGTTTCATATGTACTATATCCACATGCCTTGAAGGCAATTTTATGCAATATTTCTAGTGCACCTCTGGAATTCTTCACTTGCAGGTTCATATTGGCACTGAATGTTTCCAGATTTTTGATCAGTTAAATTTTTTTCTTTTAATTTTGTTTTGCCTTGATTTTGTTTTTGCTTTTTTTTTTTTTTTTTTTGGTTGGTTGGTTGGTTTTTGAGACAGGGTCTGGGTACATAACTCAGGCTGGCCTTGAACTCATGATCTTCCTACCTCAGCCTCCTTAGTGTGGGATGACAGACATGTACCACCATGCCCAGCTTTTGTTTTTTGAATTAAGGTTGTTCAATTTGTGTACTATTATTAGGTTTTCATACAATATATGACATGACACAATACTTAAAGCAGATGGCAATAAAGGAAAGGGTCATGTTATAAATAGAGTTACCACTAAAATAATAAAACCAAGAATTATAGCTAGTAAGGCAACAAAGAAATAAATAGAAACATAAATAATATTCAATTTGTCTAAAAGAAGGAAGAGAAAGAAAGAGCCATAGAAAAAGCAGATGGGACAAACAGAAAGCAAATAAGATACTAAATTTAAATTAAACGTATCAATAAATACATGTAACATAAATGGCCAAAGCCAACTGCTCTCTCCCCAAACAGAAAGCAGCAATTGTTGCATTGGACTAAAATGTATTCTTCCAATAAGAAGCTAACTTTAAAAATAATGACACAAATAGATTAAAAGTAAAGGGATGAAAATATACCATGTTAATGCTAAATATAAGAAAGCTGGAGTAGCTGCATTAGTATTAGACAAAGTAGATTTCCTATCCAAGAATATTACAGGAATAAATTTATTTTATTCTGAGAAAGTAGTAAATTCATCAAGAAAAAAATGCAATTCTAAATGTACATGCACCTAATAAAAGAGCTTCAAAAATATATGAAGCAAAAATTAATTTGTGAAGATAGATGAACCCACACTGATAGAGAAGTTAATATTCTTTCTTCAATAACTGATAGATGGATCAACATCCATCTATTAGTAGACAGTAATTTATGCAACCCTAGCAACAATTTAACCTATGTGACATTTATAACACTCCACTTCACAAGAGCAAAATATACATTTATTTTAAGTACACATGGAATTGTTAGCAAGATAGGCCATATCTGGAGTCATAGAGCTAATCTCAATAAAATTTAAAATAAATCAGTTCATACAAAGAATGTATCTAACCACAATGAAAACATTAACAAAAATACAACACATCAGAGTCTGCAGAAGTCTGCCAAAGCAGTAATTAGTGGGAATTTATAACACTAAATACTTATATCAGAAAAGAAGAAAGATCTGAAATCTGTGACCTTAAATTAAATTTTAGGAAACTAGAAAAAGAAAAGGAAATAAAATCCAAAATAGGGGGGTGGGAGGGAGAGGGAGGGGGCAGGGGGCAGGGAGGAGAAATGGCCCAAACAATGTATGTACATATGAATAAATAAATAATAAAAAATAAGCAGGATAAAATTTGGCAGTTTCTTAAAAAGTTTTATATATACCCAGCACATTACCTAACAACTCCCATTCTAAGCATTTATGCAAGAGAAATAAAAGCATGTTCTTCTTACACAACAATTCATAGAAGCTTTATTTGCAAAAGCCAAGAACAGAAAACCCTAAATGCCCACTATCAAGTAATTAAGTAAAAGAAAATGTTGTATATCCAAGTAAAGGAATATGACTCAGCAATGAAATAGAACTAATTAGTAAAATAAGCAATATTATGGATGAATTTAAAAATAATTATGCTGAGGAAAGGAAGTCAGATACCCTAAAAAACTATATTATCTCATCTATATAAAATATAATAAATACTTTATACATAATTAAGTGACAAAAAGTATACCAGTAACAGAAATTAATGGTGACAGGAAGTGTAAGGAGGTGAGTGAACCTGAAGGAGGGGGTGGTGAGAAGGAAGGATTACAAAGGGGCATGAGGAAATAGGTTGAGGTGACAAACTCTGTTCGTTACCTTCATCATAATGGTACAGTCATAAGTCCACATATGCCTCAAAACTTACAAATTGTGCACTTTAATACAGGAGGTTTTCATATGTGAATTTAGACTCAAGAATCTGTTTTTAGTTTTTTAAAAATAGAAGAAATAAGAAAATATCTTCACAACTTGGAATAAGCAAAGATGGTTTTAAGGTGACTCCAAAAACACACTCTCATGAAAGAGAGTGGAGACACTGAAAAGGAAAACCCCAGAGCATAAGAAGGGATTTGCAGAACATGTACCCAAACACTTGTATTCAAAACACTTGTATCCAAAATGTATAAAGAATGGCTACAAATGCTGAAGAAGAAGAGTTTCAACTGAATTTTAAAATACTAGGAATAGTAATTATACTGATTCTGGGATAACCATGTAAACTCTCACTTGAGCCAAACATCTAGGAAATAATACATGTGATTGTTCACTATCTAGTGAGAAAATACAGAAATAAAATTACATGAAGGCACTGGAGAATGAATTAAAACATGACCCATTTGGAGTGACTTTAAAGGATAAAGAGCTACATTTTCAGAAAGAGAAAAGAGCTGCTAAAACTTTAATAGGAAAAAATAAAACAGTTTATCTGTCCTGAATAGCCTGGGGCAGACCCTGAAGGAACATGAGCTACTAAATTCTGATTGGGGAAACTACAAATTAAAAGCAGACAAGGAAACAGTTTGAAAATGAAATGCTGGAAAAGAGAAGTTTAAACACTGCCCAATGGTTAGCTGATCCCTCAACTAAATACTCAAGTAAAGTAGATTCAAAGCCATGCCATTACAGAATTTTAAAAATTGAACTTAGAAGTTTCCAAGATGGCAGCTAGAGGGAGGAAGCAGAAAGCGAGCCTCCTATAGTGAAATCTTGGAGAGATGCTGGAGACACACTATGCAGGCATAATCACTGAGAAGAGGCATAACTTTGACCCCTCCACACCTCCAACCGGCACAGAGAATCTCCACTTCACGTTAAACGGAGAAACAAGGAGGGCCCCCGGGCCACCAGTCGCCGGCGCCCAGACGGCTTGGGAAGACGCGGACCAGGTGAGCTTCATGGTACCATGGTACTCCCACAGACAAGCCTGGGCCAGAGCAGCATAGCCCCCTGGACAGACTGACCTCCACCCCAGGGAAAAAGAGAAACTGAGTAATAAGCAATAAGAGCAATAAAGACACACAGGAAAGAGGGTGGGGCGCACTAAGCGCCGGAGATTGGGGGAAGGGAATCCTCCCTGGGACTGTAAATAAACAAGCTGGGCGGGCTGGAGAGCCTCTGGCAGGAGCAGGGGTATGCACCCAGCAACCAGGAGTGGGAAAGTTTGTGAGAGTGACGGAGGGAGGAAAACTCCACAGGAGAGGAGGGAAGACCCACTTCCCGCCATGTAAAGAAACATGGCGGCTGGCAGGAGCAGCAACACCTCCCAGTAATCAGGAGCAGGAAAGCTTGTGAAAGTGGCTGTGGGAGGAAAACTGCACAGGAGAGGGGGGAAGACCCACTTCTCACATGAACTGTAAATAAACACGCAGGCCTGACAACGCGGGTGCAGTGTCAGCTTTCCCAGTGTGCTTGGAAAGGGGAAAGCTTGTAGCAGAAGCTCACCCACAGGAGAAATCTGAATAAACAAAGCCTGCATGGCCAGGTGAGTGCTAAGCTCACCCCTCAGATCTGCATAAATAACGCCTCCAGCAACAGCAGGCTGACAGCAGTGGGCAGGCAAGTCACAGCTGCAGACACCATTCTCAGAACTGTCTCCAGACTCTTTTTTTCTTTGTCTCCCTACCTTTGATGAGAGAACAACCGAATTACACCTGCAAGCTGAAAAACTTACTGAAACTGTATTGCATTTGAACTTGGGACACTTGGTGGGTTTTGTTTTTGTGCGTGTGTGTGTAGTTTTGTTCTACTTTATGCGTCCCCTTTGATGAGACAACTACAGTACAACATCTGAGGCACCATCTCCAGGACTGGAGACTGAGAAGGTACCCAAATTATTAAGACTGAAACTTCATTGCATTTGAACTTGGAGGTTTTTGGTTTTTTGGTTTTTTGGTTTTTTTTAATTTTCTATTTTTTCATTTTATTTTAATACATTTTTATATATAGATTTTTCTTTCATTTACTTATTTTTTATTTTTATTCTTATCTTTATTTTTTATTTTTTATTTTCAATCCTCTCTCTGTCTCTCTAATGTCAGTTCAGCTTACTGTCAATTAGTACACTAAAACTCCCTGTTTATACCTTTGAAACCTTCTTGTCTGATACCTTGTTCTGTTTTCTCCTTCCAGTCTGTGTATTTGTTTTTCCCATTTCTTTAACTTCTTGCTTTCCATCTCAGCTCACCCTTCCATTCTAAATATTACCATTGTTATTATTACAAGCTAGAAAATACTTAATTGCACACAGTACAGGGACAGTAACAACACCAAAGACAATGATGGGAACACAAAAAAACAGGGAAACCAGTTTCCCCACAGCAAAAAATTAGTACAGGAACAAAAGGGGAATGAAGAAAACAGGTACTCAGATCCAGATGCCAACAAAATGAAGATAAACTATGCCAAAGGACCCAATGAAGCCCACAAGAATAATTTAAAAGAAGACATACTACAGGTACTCAATGAGAATTTTATAGAGTTGATACTGGATAGGGTCAGCCAAAATGTACAGGAGACACTCAAGAAATTCCAAGACAACAAAAATAGAGAATTTGAAAAAGTACAAGAAGAAATAAAAGAAACCATAGAAGCACTGTATAAACACCAAAGTGAAAGAGAGAACACAATGAATAAACAGATAAATGAACTCAGGACAAAAATAGACAACATTAAAGAGGAAACCAGCCAGGATATGGAAAACCTCAGAAAAAAGAATGAAACAGAACTGCAAAACAAAATGGAAGACCAATCCAGCAGAATAGAACAAACAGAAGACAGAATCTCAGAACTTGAAGATGAAATGGTAATTAAAGGAAAAACCAAAGAACTATTAATTAAACAACTCAAGACCTGTGAAAAGAAAATGCAAGAACTCACTGACTCCATCAAAAGACCAAACTTGAGAATCATGGGCATTGAAGAAGGAGAAGAGGTGCAAGCGAAGGGAATCCGTAATATATTTAACAAAATAATAATGGAAAATTTCCCAAATCTAGAGAAAGATATTCCCATACAGATGCAAGAGGCCTCCAGGACACCAAACAGACCAGATCAAAATAGAACTACCCCACGACATATCATCATTAAAACAACAAGTTCAGAAACTAGGGAAAGAATATTGCAGGCTGTAAGAGAGAAAAAACAAGTAACATACAAAGGTAAACTCATCAAAATCACAGCAGACTTCTCAATGGAAACATTAAAAGCAAGAAGAGTGTGGGGTGAGATCTTCCGGGTACTTAATGAAAATAACTTCAACCCCAGGATACTCTACCCAGCAAAACTATCATTCAAAATTGATGGAGCAATAAAAGTCTTCCATGATAAGCAGAAATTAAAACAATATGTGGCCACAAAGCCACCACTACAAAGGATTCTTCAAGGGATTCTGCACACAGAAAGTAAAACCTAACTTAACCATGAAAAGGCAGGCAGCACCAAACCACAGGAAAAGAAAAAGCAAGACAGTAGAGAGTAACCTCAACTTAGGTACACACAATCAAACCTTCAAACAACTAAGACAACTAAATGACAGGAATCACCACATACCTATCAGTACTAATGCTTAATGTTAATGGACTTAATTCACCCATCAAAAGGCACCGCTTGACGAAATGGATTAAAAAGGAAGATACAACAATTTGTTACTTACAGGAGACCTATCTCACCAACAGAAATAAGCATAGGCTTAGGATGAAAGGCTGGAAGAAGATTTACCAAGCCAATGGCCCCCGAAAACAGGCAGGAGTAGCAATACTTATCTCTGACAAAGTAGACTTCAAACCTACATTGATCCAACGAGATAAAGAAGGACATTCCATATTAATAAAAGGGGAAATAGACCAAAAGGAAATAATAATTATCAACCTGTTTGCACCCAATGTCAATGCACCCAATTTCATCAAACATACCCTGAAAGACCTAAAAGCATATATAAACGCCAATGCAGTGGTGGTGGGAGACTTTCACACCCCATTATCATCAATAGATTGGTCATCCAAACAAAAAATCAATAAAGAAATTCAAGATCTAAAATATGCAATAGATCAAATGGACCTAGTAGATGTCTACAGAACATTTCATCCAACTTCTACACAATATACATTCTTCTCAGCAGCCCATGGAACTTTCTCCAAAATAGATCATATCCTAGGGCACAAAGCAAGTCTCAGCAAATATAAGAAGAAAGAAATTATACCGTGCATACTATCTGATCACAATGCAGTAAAAGTAGTACTCAACAACAAAAGTAAAGACAAAAAACATACAAACAGCTGGAAACTAAATAACTCATTACTTAATGAAGAATGGATCATCGATGAAATAAAAGAGGAAATTAAAAAGTTCCTGGAACTCAATGAAAATGAAAACACAACCTACCGGAACCTATGGGACACAGCTAAGGCAGTCCTGAGAGGAAAGTTTATAGCCATGAGTGCATATATTAAAAAGATTGAAAGATCCCAAATCATTGACCTAATGATACATCTCAAACTCCTAGAAAAACAAGAATAAGCAAATCCCAAAACAAATAGAAGGAGAGAAATAATAAAAATAAGAGCTGAAATCAACGAAATAGAAACCAAAAAAACCATACAAAGAATTAATGAAATAAAAAGTTGGTTCTTTGAAAAAATAAACAAGATTGATAGACCCCTGGCAAACCTGACTAAAATGAGGAGAGAAAAAACCCAAATTAGTAGAATTAGGAATGCAAAAGGGGAGATAACAACAAACACCATGGAAGTCCAGGAAATCATCAGTGACTACTTTGAGAACCTATATTCAAATAAATTTGAAAATCTTAAAGAAATGGACAGATTTCTAGATACATATGACCATCCAAAACTGAACCAAGAGGAAATTAATCAGCTGAATAGATCTATAACACAAAATGAAATTGAAGCCGCAATCAAGAGTCTCCCCAAAAAGAAAAGTCCAGGACCTGATGGATTCTCTGCTGAATTCTATCAGACCTTTAAAGAAGAACTGACACCAACCCTCCTTAAACTGTTCCACGAAATAGAAAGGGAAGGAAAACTGCCAAACACATTTTATGAAGCCAGTATTACACTTATCCCAAAACCAGGCAAAGACACCTCCAAAAAGGAGAACTATAGGCCAATCTCCTTAATGAACACTGACGCAAAAATCCTCAACAAAATAATGCAAACCGAATTCAACAACACATCAAAAAGATTATTCACCACAACCAAAAATTGTATGTTCTCCCTCATATGTGGACATTAGATCAAGGGCAAACACAACAAGGATATTGGACTTTGAGCACATGATAAAAGCTTTAGCACACAAGGGAGGGGTGAGGATAGGTAAGACACCTAAAAAATTAATTACCATTTGTTGTCCTTAACGCAGAGAAACTAAAGCAGATACCTTAAAAGCAACTGAGGCCAATAGGAAAAGGGGACCAGGAACTAGAGAAAAGGTGAGATCAAAAAGAATTAACCTAGAAGGTTAACACACACACGCACAGGAAATTAATGTGAGTCAATTCCCTGTATAGCTATCCTTATCTCAACCAGCAAAAACCCTTGTTCCTTCCTATTATTGCTTATACTCTCTCTACAACAAAATTAGAAATAAGGGCAAAATAGTTTCTGCTGGGTATTGAAGGGGTAGGGGGGAGAGGGAGGGGGCAGAGTGGGTGGTAAGGGAGAGGGTGGGGCAGGGGGGAGAAATGACCCAAGCCTTGTATGCACATATGTATAATGAAAAAAAAGCAGCAAGAAAAAAAAATAAATAAAAATAAAAATTGAACTTATATTGGATCTGCCAAACAAAGAAACAGTTGTTCTTGTCAGTGCAACCAAGCTCACACACCAGAAGAAAAAAAAATCCAGACTATTCACATTAGTACATTTGTTAACAGCGCTGGTTCAGTCTGTGATCAGAAGACTTCCAAATTCTTTGTATCCCATTGGGAAGAATCCATGACAGGACATGTGGGTGTAAAGGGAGTTTATTAAAAACTAGGAAAGGAAAATACAAAGGGGAACATGGTGAGGCTCAGGTGGAGCCTGCCTGCTGAGAGAGCATACTCTCCAGGTGCTTTTAAAACCTAAGATAACCTATGGGCAGGGGAGAATCAGGTGATTCCCATCTAATTATCAATGAGTGGGGAGAAGTCTGGGTGTTTCCTGGCCAGGTGAGGGCTGTTCCTCACCCCACTCTAAGATGTAATGTTTTCTGTGAATCTTGATCTTTCCCTAATTTAGCCTGCCTCACAGTCACAGAGTACAGGATGCAAAAAAAAAAAAAACAGAGATGTAGCCTAGATTCAAGAGAGAAGAAAATAATCCATTGAAATCGGTACCAAGATTATGCAAATGCTGAAAGTAACAAACAATGGATCAGCTCCTAAATAAGCCGCTATAACTACAGGTCATAAGTAAGTAAAGTAAAAATATGCTCATGCAAATAAAAATTTAGGCAATATAGGGTAATAAAAACAATAAAAATATCAAGGCAGAAATTCTAGAAGTGGAAAATGTGGTACCTAAAGTTACAGACAGACAGTATAGGTTAAATATCACACTAGAGATAGCCAAGGAAAAGGTTTGTGCAAGTAAAGCCAGAGCAATAGGAATGAACAATTACAGAACAGAGGGAGTATGGAGATCTGGCTGTGCCTTGCCCCAAGTGACTCCGTTTCATAAAATAGCTGTCTGCTCCATTTTGAATACAAATGCTGGGGCAGAATGGCTATGACTTTGCATCTTCTGTGCAACCACCAAGATGCATGAGGCACAGACTGATAAATAATTTATTTATGGAAATAAAATATTACTACCTATGAACTTATCAAATTAAATTAGGAGCACATGGACATCTCAAACCCATATAAGAAAAACCAAGCCAGTGAGCTTATTGTGAAAACCACAATAACTAATGCAACCTACTCACCTGAGACTGTAAAAGGAACCCTCCAAGACTGAAACACAGCAGGCACACTGAGCCCTCGTATGGGCCTCATACAGGAAAACTTCCATGCCAAAGGACCTCCACATCTGTCCCTGGGATCTTGCTGAAGTGTAGATTCTCCTGCCTGTGACACACAACAAACTCCAACCTGACACTCAAAACTATCTGCCATTGAGTTTAGGGAATTTAGTTTTTGGAGCTCCCTGTATATTCTGGTTACCAGTCCCTTGTCTGATGTATAGCTAGCAAAGATTTTCTCTCATTCTGTTGGCAGCCTCTTCAATTTAGAGACCATTTCTTTTTTGTTCAGAAGCTTTCTTATTTCATATAGTCTCATTTGTCAATCCTTTCTCTTAGTTGCTGAGCCTTTTGAGTTCTACTTAGGAAGTCATTGCCTATGCCTATAAATTCCAGTGTATTTTGTGTTCTTTCCTGTACTAGCTTCAAGGTTTTAGGTCTGATATTAAGGTCCTTAATCCACTTTGAGTTGATACCAATACAGGATGACAGACATGGATCTTGTTTCCATTTTCTGCATCCTGATATCAGTTTTCCCAGCAACATTTGTTAAAGAGGCTTCCTTTCTCCATCATATGTTTTTGGGGCCTTTATCAAAAATTAGGTGGGTTTAGCTGTGTGGATTCATATCCACGTCCTCTATTCTGTTCCACTGGTCTTCATGTCTGTTCTTGTGCCAGTACCATGCTGTTTTTATTGCTATCTTGCTGTAATATAGTTTGAAGTCAGGTATTAAGATACCTCTACCATTGCTCCTTTTGCTCAGTACTGCCTTGGCTATTTGTGTGCTTTCAAATGAACATTAGAGTAGATTTTTCAATCTCTGTGATGAATGTCATTGGAATTTTATTGGGAATTGCATTGCACATGTAGATTGCTTTTGGTAGTATAGCCATTTTCACTATGTTTAATACTATCAATCCATCAGCATGGAAGATCTTTCCACCTTCAGTGGCCTTCTTTGATTTCTTTCTCCAGTGGTTTTTAGTTTTCCTTGCAGAGATCTTTCACATTCTTTGTTAAGTTTATTCCTAGGTATTTGATTTTTTTTGAGGCTATTTTAAATGGAATTGTTTTCCTATATTCTTTCTCAATCTGTTCATTGTTGGTATATAAAAAAGGCTACTAATTTTTGTAAATTGATTTTGTATCCTGCTACTTTGCTGAAGCTGTTTATTATGTCTAGGAGTTTTTCGGATCTTTTAGGTATAAGATCATGTTGTCTAAAAATGAGATAGTTTGACTATCTCCTTTCCAATTTGTATTCCTTTTATTCCTTCTTCCTGTCTTATTGATCTGGCTAGTCATTTCAAGACTATGTTTAATATCAATGGAGAGAGTGGACACCCTTGTCTCATTTCTGACTTTAGGGGAAATGGTTTCAGTTTTTCCCCACTGAGTATGATGTTGGCTATAGGCTTGTCATATATAGCCTTTATTATGTTGAGATTCATTCCTTCCATTCCTATTTCATCAGAGCTTTTATCATGAAAAGTTGTTGAATTTTGCCAAAGGTTTTTCTGCATCTACTGAGTTGATCTTTTGTTTTTTGGTTTTGCTTCTGTTAATATATGCATTACATTTAATGATTTGCATATGTTGAACCATCCCTACATCCCTGGGATGAAACCGACTTGATCATGGTGTATGATCTTTTTGAAATGCTGTTGAATTTCATTTGCCAATATTTTATTGAGGATTTTTTCATGTAGGTTTCATGAAAGAGACTGGCCTATAATTCTCTTTTTTAGTTTTGTTCTTGTCCAGTTTTCAGATGAGTGTAATACTGGCTTCATAGAATGAGTTTGGCAGTGTTCCTTCCTTTTCTGTTTTGTGGAAAAGTTTTAGGAGTATTGATATTACTTCTTCTTTAAAGGTCTGGTAGAATTCAGCAGTGAATTAGTCAAGTCCTGGACTTTTCTTTTTTGGGAGGCTATTGCTGCTTCAATTTCATTGCTTGTTACAGATTTGTTTAGGTAATTAATATCCTCTTGGTTCAATTTTGGATGTTCATATGTGTCTAGAAGTTTGTCCATTTCTTCTAGGTTTTCCAGTTCATTTGAATATAGGTTTTCAAAGTAGTTCTTGATGATTCTCTGGATTTCCTTTGTGTTTGCTGTTATCTCTCCTTTTTCATTTCTAATTTTATTAATTTGGGTTTTTTACCTCCTCATTTGAGTCACGCTTGCCCGGGCTTTGTCAATCTTGCTTATCTTTTCAAAGAAAGAGCTTTTTGTTTTGCTGATTTTTGTATGGTTTTTTGGTCTCTATTTTGTTGATTTCAGCACTTATTTTTATTATTTCACCCCTTCTGCTAGTTTTGGGTTTTGCTTGCTCTTGTTTTTCTAGGAGTTTGGGATGCAGCATTAGGTTGTTGTTTTAGATCTTTCTGTGTTTTTAAAATATGCACTCATGGCTATAAACTTTCTCCTATGAATGTGTTTGCTGTGTCCCACAGGTTCTAATAGGTTGTGCTACCATTCTTACTAAGTTCCAGGAATGTTTGATTTCTTCCCTTATTTCTTTGTTGACCCACTGATCATGATGTAATGTGTGATTCAGCATCCAATGGTTTCTGCCATTTTTTTTTCCTTGTTGAATTATAGTTTGATTGCATTGTGGTCAGACAGTATGCAGGGGATTATTTCATTTTTCTTATATTTGTTAAATCTGGCTTTGTGACCTAAAATATGGTATACTTTGGAGAAAGTTCCAGGGGCTGCTGAGAAGAATATATATTGTGCTGTTATAGGATGGAATACACTGTAGGGGTCTGTCAGGATCATTAGATGTATGTGTCATTCAATTTAGGAGTTTCTTTGTTGATTTTTTGTCTGGATGCCCTATCTATTGATGATAGAGGAGTAACTAAATTCCCCAAAGTTCAATGGACAAAAGAACTTAACAGATGGAACTTTTTGAAAGGACAAAGTCCAAAGAGCTAAAATATACATGAAGAAGTGCTTAATATTCCTGACCCAAAAAGGAAATGCAAATCAAAATCACATTAAGATTCTACCTCACTCCTGTTATAATACAAACATCAAGAACAGAAACAACAACAAGTGTTGGTGAGGATGTAGGGGAAAAAGAACCTTCATACACTGCTGGTAGGAATATAAATTAGTGCAACCACTATGCAAGGAGGCTCCCTTAAAAACTAAAAATAGAACTGCCATATGATACAGCAATCCTACTTCTTGAGATATACCCAAAGAATGTAAGTCAGGTTACAACAAAGGCACCAGCACACCCATGTTTATTGCAGCATTAGCCACAATAGGTAAGTTATGGTTATAACCCACTACTGATGAATAGATTAAGAACATGTGGTATTTGTATACAATGGAATTGTATATAAGAATATAAAATTGAAATATTTTTGTTTGCAGGTAAATGGCTGGAACAGGAGAACATCATCTTAAGTGAAATTAGCCAGGTTCAGAAGGCAAAAAGCCACATGTTTTCTCTCATATGTGGAATATAGGCCTAATGTAAATACAAATAAATGGAGGTCATATATGAAGGGAGAGGGTAAAAGAAGGAAGTTAAGAATAAGAATATGGTTAATGTACTCTCTATACAAGAATGAATTTAGAATTTTTAAACCATTTGAAATCAACATAAGAAATGGACTAAGGTAGAAAGAAGAAAAATAGAGGAGAAGAAGCAAATTGGACTATAATACATATATACATGGAAGTGCCACAAGAAAACTCCCTTAAACATGCAAAAATGTCATTTTCTTCTTCTTTTTTTCTTATACTAAATTGGAGAACAAGAGGGAGGAACAGGTTTTACATGGGAGTTTGGTACCAGTGGGGGAGGGGAGGAGGTGGGGAAATGCCAAAGGAGGGTGAATATGGTACAAATACTATGTACACAAGTATGTTAATGGAAAAATGGTATTTGTTGTAACTGCTCCAGGAATGAAGGGAGGGGAGATGAAGGAGAATGATGGAGAGAGTGAATCCAATATGATACATTTGATATATTGCAAGAACTTTTGTAAATGCCACAATTTATCCCCATCCAGCACAACAATTTAAAAAAAAATGATTCTGTCACTCAGATCTGCTTTGAAGAGCTACATGTCCTGAACTGTCAGATGTTTATCTGGTCTCTTACTGAGACTTTTCCTTTTCTCTATTCCACCTCTCTCCCTGTCCTTTTGAACCCTATAGCGTTGGTAACCCTTACATAGCCTTGTTACTGTGTGAAGTATAATGTGTGATCTAAGAGTTATTAATAACTAAGATTGAAATAAAATAACCTGTGATTGCCAGTGATGATGGTGGGTCAAAACCAATTAAATTGATGTAGCTTGCAAAATTATTTTTATTCAATAAGTTCCAACATTGGGGAAATACACAAATAGTCCATCTTTCTAAAATAGCTCCTTCATGACAGCAAGGGTAAAAAGATTTATAAGGAGAGAGAGAGAGAGACACTGAGGGCTGTAAAGATAAAATTTCCCAAATGTTTACAATTTGGATAACATGTAATACAGAACCTTGGTTCTATTTTTGATATTTGGTTGCTGATTACTTTTAATCCCCACACCTGTGCTCTCTTTCTGCCCTACATCCAGGCAAGAAAATAAGAAAGTCCTAGTAGAACATCTGCCTAGTAAGTGTGAGGCCCTGAGTTCAAACCTCAGTACCACCAAAATAAAAAAAGAAAGAAAAGAAGAAAGCCCAGGGCACCCTTCTTTTGCTCTAGTAGACAGGTTAAATCATGCAGTCCTGGCTTGTATGCAGGAACACACATCCTGACCCTATTCCATAACCACCATGAAAATCCTAAGCCTTCTGGATGCTGGTGCCTCATGCCTGTAATCCTAGTTACTCAGGAGGCAAAGATTAGGAGGATTGTGTTTCAAGGCCAGCCCAGACAAATAGTTCGTGAGACCCTATCTTGAAAAAACCCATCAGAAAAAAGGGCTGTTGGAGTGGCTCAAGGTGTAGGTCCTGTGTTCAAGCCCCAGTACCACACACACACACAAAAACCCTAAGCCAATCCCCTTTCCTTGCTCTCTCCTGCCGTTTTGTATCTGGGATAACTGTTTTACCCACTCCCAAATTTTCATTATGTGAATAACAAATATTCTCATACTCTCCAGGTATATGAATATGGCTTGATAATTGCACTGTATTTTCTTTTTTCAGTGGGGAAAGGAAACCATCCCACTTCTGTGGGGTATGGTCACCTCACATGACATCATACCTTTACATATTTAAGAAACTTATTTAACTCAAAACAGGTCTCTCCCTCTCTCTCTCTCTCTCTCTCTCTCTCTCTCTCTCTCTCTCCTTGGTTTCTCTCTCTCTTACACATACACACACACTCACACTCCTGGGAACACTAATTAATATACTGAAACAAAAAAAGACAAATTCTTAAAGGCAACCAGAGGAAAAAACAATACACTATATACAGACAAATATTGATTTGAATGACCACTATGAATTTATCAAAGACTGTGGAGTCAAAAGGCAGTGAAAACACATCTTCAAATTAATAAGAGAAAAGCAATCTCTATCCAGATATATGTATTTGAAAAGTGAATGTGAAATAATTACATTGTTTGATAAAACAAAATTAAGAAAATCTATTGACTAGACCCAAATAATAAAATATCACACAACTTAGAAGACGGCACCTTCAACATTTAATGTTTAGAATACAGGGATACTGCTAAACATGCTACAGAGCAGAGGACAATCCCATAAAACAATTATCCAGTCCAAAATGTCAAGAATGCAAAGGTTAGCCATGACTAAATTAAATCTTCATGACAGTATATTCCTGACATAAGAATTGACAAATTGATCAATTAAATGGGCTAGAACATCCAGAGATACACACACAGTCACGTGTTTTTAAGAAGGTCACCAAAAATAGTTATTGAAAAAATGGAACAAAAAATAGTTTCAAACAAACTATTTTCAACAAATAGTACTGTAATTCATTGGGTGGACTTAAAGCCATATCCTTAGGGAAAAATGAATGTAAATCCCAACCTCATAATATGCACATTATAAAGTTAGATCACGGGTTCAAATACATAAATGTAAACTAAGGAGATTTTATTGGAAAACTTAGGATAACATATTTGCAAGTTAGGAATATTATTATAAAAGTCATAGAAAGCAATAACCCTAAGTGAATAACTGATAAATTAGACTTCATTGTTACTTTTTAAAAATTTGCTCATTAAAAGTCCCTACTTCAAATATAGAAAAATTCAGATTAAGAAAAAAATAAATAGCACTTTTACAAATAATCATTAACCAAAATAAGAAAAACAACAAAGCCACTTAAAAGCAACAGCAGAAAATATTTTAACTGAATGACAACAAAAACACATATCGAAATTAGTGGAATACAGCTCAATCAGTGCTTAGAGAGACACTAATGGCTTCAGTGGCCAATATTAGAAGAAAGGTCACAAAAATCACAGACTTACACTTTGACTTTATAAAACTAGAGAAAGAATAAAAGTCAATGCAGAACAAGAATAAAAAGAAAATACTAAAAATTATACTGGAAATCAATGAAAAGGAATGTAGAAAAACAAAAGAAAATACCAATGAAACCAAAAGTTCTTTCTTTGAAAATATAAACAAAATGGATAAATCTTTACCTGAACTGCCAAACTGAAAACAAAGAAGACACAAATTATCAAAATAAAGCAGAAAGATTGAACATCATCACTACCATTACCTGGGAACCAAAACTTTCTTAAAACAGAAAAAGGTAATTATAACTTTCTTAAAATGGAATAATGTAATTGTATCAACATTTATTGAACTTAGATAAAATTCAAATTCTTAGGCACAAAATTTTCAAAAGACTCAGGGTGAAATAAAAAAATCAGAATAGGCATAAATTTCTGTATATATAAATTCCATTGGTAATTTATAATATTTTCACAAAAGTTAGTACAGATCCAGAAGACATCACTTGTCTTCAAAGAAAATTACTTACATAATAATATAAATCTTTCACAAACTTCAGAAAAAGAGAAAGAAGTAAGGAACAGTTCCTGTTCCATTCCATCAGATACCAAAGCCAATGACATGAGGATGAAGGAAAGTGCATCTATCTACTACATAGATGCAAAAATCCTCAGCTACATATTAATAAGCTAAATGTAAGAAAACAAAATATACTCACATCATCAAGTGGGAATCAGACTAGAAATGCAAGGTTAGTCTTAACATTCAAAAAGCAGTTAAGAGTAATCACCAGATTAATAAAATAAAAGACAATCATAGTACATGCAGAGAAATCCTTTGACAAACTCTAATACCTATTCATGATAAAAATCTCTCAACTGGGGCTGGCAGAGCAGCTCAAGTGGTAAGAGTACCTACCTAGCAAGCATGAGGCCCACAGTTCAAACCCCAGTGCCACCAAAAAAAAATTTCTCAACAAACTAAGAATATATGGAAATGTCCTCAGCATGATAAATGCCATCTATGAAAATCTTCAACTAACATTATGTTTAGTCCTAAATGACTGAATGTTGTCTGCCCAAGATTCATACTAGCTGTGGATGTTGGCTCTTGCCATTTCTATTCTACATTATACTAAAAGTAAAATATAGTCAACCACACACAAATAAGCCACATTCAAATTGAAAAGGAGAAGTAAGCCTGTTATTATTTACACGCATTATCTTATACGTAGAAAGTTCTAAGGTATCCACATATACCACGCATACATGCTCAAACACAAAACTACTAGAATAATACATAATTATATTCAAAATTAATTCACAAAACCAATATATCTATATGTATATGAGGAGTGAAAAATATGAATATAAACTTAACAATCTAATTAACAATAGCATTAAAACAATGACAGACATGCCCACTGTCTTCATATTTTGGGTAACAGTAAACTCACCCTAGACTTATTATCTCCATGTTTTGGGGATAACATCAAAACAGGAAAAAAATGAAGATGACATGACAACTTATCTACAAAAAGTTTAAACTGTATCCCTTGCTTAGTCTAAAGGGTATAAAAATACCTGTGACAAAGATCTCCATTTTGCGCCTCTTCACTCTCACCTCCTGCATATCAAGGGTGCTCATTTTTCCCTTTCCAGTTCCCCTTGGTTTATCTTGATTTGTTAAATAAATATGTGTTGACCTTCAAAAAAAGATATGGGACAAATTTAATAATTTCCTTTAAATAGAAAAGTACAAACATTGCTGGGAAATAGAGAAGATATTAACAAACTGAGTCATTCCATGTTTGTAGATTGGAAGACCCAGTATTTTTCACACAAAAATTCTACTCAAACTTATCTATGGATTCAATACACTTTCTATAAAAATCCAGCAACCTTTTTTTAAATTTGACAAATAATTGTAAAATATATTATATGGAAACTCAAAGGATCCAAAAGAGCCAAAACAATTTGGAAAAAAGGAATGTCTCTGGGCATATAATAGAACATACATAAAAATTTAGTAAATTGACATTGAATTTGAACACATACTTTCATAAAAAGAAAATTAAAAAACAAACTTAAGTTAAAATTATTTAGTAGGCCAGCAAACATGAGGCCCTGAGTTCAAACCCCAATACCATCAGAAAAGCAAACAAACAAACAAAATTATTTAATAGGTGTTTATTAAGTTTATTACATTCTAGTTACTCTTTCAGGTATTACAGTTACAGCAGTAAATCAGACAGATTAGACCCATACAGCAAGAAGGTGGCCACTCAGCAAATACATACCTCTGTGACAGAGAAAGAAGAGTAGTGAAGGAAGTAGAGCAGAACAAGAAAGACAGGATATTATTTAAATAGGATCTTTGAAGGAAATCTCATTTAAAAATAGATATTTGAGCAAAGCATTGAGGAAACTGAGAAAAAGAATCCCCCAAATACATGTGTATGGAGGAGAAATAGTTCAGGCGGGACAAATTGCAAATAACACCCCAATGGGGAGAGTGTTTTTGTAGTTGAAGAAGAGGAAGGGATCACTGTGGCTCAAGCAGAGATAATCAAGGAAATAGTGATAGGTAGTCCAAGAAAACCTCATACACTCCCTAAAATACAATCAAATCCCATGAGAATGAATGTTCAAGAAAATAAAATGCAACCTAGAAACAATGTTTAATCCAGGTAATCTAAATTCAATAGCTTTGATACTGAAACCTCAGAATTTCCAATGTGTTTGAACTTATGAAAATTACGTTACTGGATTGGGAGTTCTCAGTGTGCTATTTATCATTGAGAAGTCAGTAGTTTCCAGACAGTCCATGGAAAGAAAAATCCAAGTCATATGCAATGATTTCCTCGTCCCCTTGGCAACATCTGACCTGTGGTGAGATGTATCCCCTAAATGTAATGATATAGACTATGAAGAGCATACAAACCCGATATATTATTCTACTTTTTAAGAGGACAAGGTTGTTTTTATTGGCATGTTGTTTATATATAGGGAGAAAATGTACTCATTTTTAAACACAAATTATTTTCCCCTTGACAGTTATAATTCACATTGTATATCTTTATATTCATTTCATTTCAGTATCTGTGAGTTTAGTTAATGTAAGTACAATCATATTTTTGGTGTTTAGTCAGAAATCATTACTATTTATGCAGAACCTATTTCCCCTTCCTAATAGTACTGTTTATTTTATTCATGTGTTCAAGCTTACCTCACCGCTCACTATCACTCTTGCTCATGGGAGTGGTCTTATTTGGTCACACCATAGATCCGTCCCCTATAGGGCTTGTCTGGGATCAGTACAGTAACACAGACCAAGAGACACACCCATCAAAAGATATCCATTATTATACAAATGAGCCACAGTCCAATTTACGTGCAAGGAGATACAAAGGAACAGACCTGGGAGGGGGAACAGTTATTTTTGAGAAGTCTCCCCAATCTTAAACAAAAGGCATTAAAAATTAAGGTTCATTCTATAGCTGAATGTTCTCATTCACATAAGTGAGGAATGCAAATGCTTCAACAATTTTCTGTTGGCATCAAATGAGTAGACACTAAGAGGAGAGCAAAATCATAAGTAGTAAAAATATGGAAACACATCCTGATAAGCAGAGCAGTTACCTGAGGTACTCCATGGTTTAGCAAGTTTGAGTTGTGTTATCTGTTTCCTGTGATATTAAACCATTCCAAGTTATACAGGCGCTGATAAAACCAAGTTTGTAGAATTGGGTAAGTGAGAGAGTGCTGTGGAACAGAGTGGCACTACTATTTGATCTCTCCCTTAAGTACTTTTCCGTGGGTGCCTCCCAAAATAGCTACATTAGCAAAACAAGGTACAACTGATAAAAATGTTTAAAGTCAATATTCGCAAAACTGTGGAGAAGCAGGAAGAGTTGCACATTGTTTTTTGGCACAGCAAATTATTCCAATCTTTCTAAGGAAAAGTGTATTGCTATGTGATAAAATCTTTAAAATTGTTCCCAGTTTTGACCCAGAAACTCCACTGCTGTGGTTATATCCAAAAGAAATTCTCTTGAATAAAAATAAATAAAATCTTAGGTACTCATAGAGATAAAATGGGAAATAGAAAAAAAAACTTGGTAAATAATCCAATTACCAACCAAATGGAGAGGATGGTAAATCAACATAAAGAAATACAATGTTGTCTTTCCAAATAAAATAAAATATTGGAACTGTGTCCAAGTTGGACTGCATATGAAATAAAGCTAAATGAAAATAGCAGAACACAAAATAGTAGAACATATTATTCTCTAGGACATCATCTTCCCTTTGTGTGCTCATAAATAATCAAATCATCCACAGATGTAAGGGAAAGATGCTCTCTTACCCACACACCACACACATACACACACACCCACAGACTCCCCAAAACAGACACAGTAACAAAGATAACTGTGATCTGTGATCGTCACAAATTCACAGTGGAGTGTAGGACACACAGATCAAGAAGAAATCAAGAAATTATATGAATGAGCAAAATATTTACTTGTGATAAATTTGTTGATAAGTCAGTGGTGGAGAATGTGCAAGTGAGTAAATACAGTGGGATTCTGTTATGGACTTAATGTTTATGTCTCTCCCAAAATTCAGATGATGGAGTCCTCCCCTCCATCACCAATGTGAAATTTGGAGGAGGGCCTTTGTAGAGGAAATTATATTTGGATGAGGTTATGAGGATGGGGAAGCCTATGATGCAGTGTCACTTTATGAAGAGGAAAAGGATGGAGTTTGATCTCTCTCTCTCTCTCTCTCTCTCTCTCTCTCTCTCTCACACACACACACACACACACACAAACACACACACACACACACAAAGACACAGTGAGGAAATGACCAACTGCAAACCAGAAAGAAGGCCCTCATCAGAGATCAAATCAGCCAGCACCTTGATCTTGGACTTCCGTGCCTTCAGAGCTATAAGATGTAAGTGTGTGTTGTTTAAGCCACACAGTCTATGGCATTTTGGTATTTCAGCCCAAGGAGACTAAGTCAGATTTCTCTGAAGTGGATAGCAAAGAATCAATTTATCTGAGGAAGAGATATTTCAAGCTGAGATGTTAATAATGAAAATAAGTCTTTCAAAATGTGGAGAGAAGAGATTTTATGTAGGATGGTCAATAAATGTGATAAAGTAAAATGAGGAAAGGCTTTGCATGTTATATGGAGAGAAAGCAGGTCAGTGTGGCTGACGCATGTGCTATTCCAAAGTAAGTGAAGCACATCATGACCCTCTAGAAGGAGCAAAGAGCCAAATCACCACAGACCTTCCCTGCTGCCAGAAAGGCTTGGTTTAAGTGTAAGTGTAATGTAACCCTCCAAATGGATTTAAGCATAGGAAGGTGTATTTTGTAAAGAGATCACTCTCATTTTAAAGATCAATCTCTTTCTCCCAGTAAGTGAATTATGGGGACCGAGTATGGAAGAAGGGAGAATGGTGAAGAAGCCTAGCAAGAGATGATGATAGGTTAGCACAGGGCAGTTGAAATACCACTAAGCCACAGAGGCATGTTTGGAGGTAGCATCAATTGGATTCAGAAATGAATTCAAGATAGGAGCAGAGAGCAAGAAAGTCACTGAGGCAGTATCCCAGAAGGTGTGGGGCACATTGCTAACAGGTGATCTCCAAGGGGATCCACAGGAGGACAATCTACATTCAGGGAGCTATATCCAGCAAGCATGATTAGAAAGACAAACCAAGACGCAATGCTAATGGAGTCGGAATAGGGCAGTCAAAGCCTGGAATGGAGAGGATGACCGTGGACTCTTTGAGATATGAAGAAAGCTACACATGCTGTAACTCCTGATACCACTGAGCAGAAACATAGGATGAGGCAAGGCATGTCCTTGGACCAGGGTCCTTGCCTAGACTCCATCTCTGACTTTGTGTTGGAAGTTTCTAAATCTGTATCTCTAGCCCAGAACTCTCTCTCTCTCTCTCTCTCTTTCTCTCTCTCTCTCTCTCTCTCTCTCTCTCTCTCTCTCTGAAGACCTAGTTTAAAACAGAGTTCTTGTGCCCATATTTATCTGAGTGTCCTTGCTGGAGTCTTATAATCTACATCCACAAAAGAGAATTAGCATCTTTATCACCTTGCCCCCAACAGCTACACCTATGCAACCTACTTTATTTAACAGGGTCATCTTAGACTGCTGGCTTTTTCTTCTGCTTCAGAGAATATTGATGCTAGTGGGCTTGTCATTTGAAAGACCAGCATCACCTATCTCTCTGTGGAGTCCTCCAGAAGGTCATTTCTAGGAAGTACAAGTCACTCTCTCCCATTTCCTATCATGAAAACGTGAATCTCTTTGTTACCTTGGACTATTTGTAGACTATTCCTACCACACCATTAATATCTATATTGTCTGAACCTGATTAAGTGAGGTACATTAGATATTAGGTGCTCAATACCTATTTGCTGAGTGAATGGCTAGACGCAAATGGATTCACCAAAAGACAAGGCTATCAGTGAGAAATGAAACATCACATTTCGGCAGAGCTCCCCAAAGAAGACTTAGAGGAAGTTATTCTGTGAAGTTTCTGAATCTTGTGTTCTATGAATCCTAGTGTAAGAGCCATTGTTCAATCAGAGAAGTACAAATATCTGTTGTGTGGATGTCCTACTGAAGTCAGAGCCCTTTGATACACAACTAAATTCACACCTGGCCCAAGAAACAGAGAATCTAAAGCAAGGTCCAAGGGAAGGTAAAACAGTCACTGTCCCAATTACAGCCATGTTGACACAGGTGAATCAGCTGATCAAAGGCAATGTGTGAGCTCCAAGATGGCTACTGCTTCTTTTCTGCCTCCATCTTTCCCTAAAATCTCCCTGTATCCCACCTTAATCTGAAACACAAAGGCCAGGTATTTCTGGGAAGAGTATTTTCACCTAGCCACATTGAAAAAGCTACCACCTTAGCAACACTGATGCTAGAGGTAAAAAAAGGGGTTCCTGAGTGACCTGAAGGTTTTTTACTCTTACTGGATCTAGATACCTGCTGCCTGCTGTATTGAAGCAATGTAGGGTTTCCTGTAATAGTCCCATGAACACATCTGGGGTCCTTCTGTCTAATAAACAACATAAAACTTGGACCTCAGCAATCACACATCTACAAGTGGATTCAAGTTGCAAAGAAAGATTAAGGTCAAGTTTGACAGAGCCCTTCCTTCCCAAAAGGAATAGTTAAAGAAGTACTGGCCCATGTTCCAAGGATGAGTTATTGCTCCAAACACCATAGAACAAAATTGCCAAATCCAATTTTACCACTAGGATTTGCTTTGCTATATTAACACTGAGGATAACTTTGCTGATTAATGAGAGGAAGTAAATGGATGGATAGATCCTAGTTGCTTGCGTAGCTCACAGTGTCCATAAAATGAAAACAAAATAATTGCTCAAAATTATGACTATACTTAGTATTCAAAATTTTTCTGGAGTATTGTCATACAGAGGACCATATGTGATAAAATAAACAATGTCCTCAGCAACCTTCTGACAGTACTCATAATAATAAATTTCACAGGGCTATTCATTATAGTGTCCTTCAGTTTAATCAAATGACACCACACAAAAGCACAATTTAATAAAGAGGTTTGCAGGAAGCCCAGGATTTTGGACCTGACCTAAAACAATATTTAATACTCTAACTATTTAGATGCAACAATATTTAATACACTAAATGATGTGTTCCCATTTTCTGGATACAATTTTTTTCTTTGTTCATTCTTTCTAGGTAAGCCTCAGAGAAGGGTTAGTGCTGAAAGGAAAGTGAGGAAAAGCTGAGGTGCCTTAAGAAAAGGAAAAGGAGAGACACGCTGAGAAAGAATTTGCAGCAAGCCTTTATTAGGGAGAAAAGACCTGAGAGGGGCCTTTGGCTGTCAGAGTAACACTCTGAGAGGGACTAAAGCACATCTTTCTTACAGGCTAGGGTTTTTAAGCATGCTGTGATGAGAAAGAGGAAGGTTGAAGGGGGATGGGCATTAGGTAAGGTGGCTGAGAAGGAGGATGGGGGAGGTGTTGGTGGGAAGGTCATCAAGACCGGGCAGCTTTGCATGTTGTTTTTCTCTTATTGGAGGTAGCCACATTTGAATTGTTTCAGTTTTTCTCAACATTCCAGCAAGTGCAGCCTTTTAAAGTTTTAAACTTGTTTTATCCTTGGAGGATACAGGACACTAAAAACGAAAGAAAGAAAGGAAGGAGGGAAGGAAGCAAGCAAGCAAGCATGTAGGAGCAAAACATGGCTCCCACCTTCATCCACATGGCTCCCACATACAACTACATGGCTCCCATTTGCAGCTATATGTCTGGAAGTAAAGATTCCCCAGGTTATGCAAGGGAAGGAATCTGAGAGGGATATGGCATGAAGAAGGGGTTGGTGAAGTCAGTCAAAGTGACCAGACCTCAAGGAACGAAGTGGAAGAAGACAAGACAATAAATCAGTCAGGACAATTTAGGACATGCTACCGTAACAAACAACCCTCAATCCTCTGAAACTTCCCTCAGAGGTTTCAGATAATAAAATCTATATGCTATTTTTTGTTCATGCCCATAAGGTAGGACTTTGATCATGCCAAGTGTCCAGAGACCTTGGCTGACAGAACAATTGCATTACTGAATTCTGCCAGTTTCCACATTAGAGGAAATCACTGTTCTTAAATTGAGAATTAAATGCTCCAGTCAAGACAGTACATTTTACAAATGCTCAAAACTCGCTGACTAGAGCTGGGCATATAGCTCCACTCAGTCTCAGAGGTATAGAGATGCCACCCAACGTGCCTCGAGGGAAAGGGACTATCTGTGGGCAGCACAGATGATAACCCCAGTCCACACTGAGAAATGGCCCCACCTTCATGTGAAGGAACACCATGGAAGCACATCTGAGCTTAGCTGTCCTCAGTTGACTTTTGGGGATGTGCTGTGTTTCACCTATTTGGAGGTGCTGATTTCAATTTCTTCCCCATTGCTATCCATGGGAACCTCTTTTGGACATCAGCTAACAAGTTGCCTATTGATGGCTACTGACTATCATACAGGAGGTTCATGGGTCCTTATAAGATTCTACCCAGCTCTCTTCAAAAGTACTCCAGGATTCTAAGTCCTGAGAAGAGTGAATGTGACCTCAGACACTGTGGCAGTGATATGAAAGAGAGGGCAATGAAGGGTAGAAATTGATGGATCATTCAGGTCATAACTCAGTTTTGTGGCTGTAGTAATTCATTTACATGAACTCAGAGCTCTCTCTCTCTCTCTCTCTCTCTCTCTCTCTCTCTCTCTCTCTCTCTTACCAGGCAATGAGACATTTTGCTATACCTATTCATGGGAAAATATTCCATTCTTTGGAGGATATAATAAGGCTTTATTAATGGAAGATATCAAGATTTCTTTCAGTTCTAATAATTTTATGGTAAATCTGTGAGTGGTATTTTCCATACTCATGCAAGCAAGTTTGTATGATAATAAAATACATGGTTTCAAAGTCAGGCAGAATTGACTTAAATTCTGTTTCTAGATAAATCCCAGGCAATATCCTTTATCTCTCCTAACTTTTCTCATGCAAAAGGACAATGGTTTTACATGCAGGATTGACTTGTTTTACCTTAAATGGAGATATAATTTATATTACAATGTTGATTCTAGGATTAATAGTTAAATATCTAAACTGATCAACACAGTATGGTATGTTAAAGAAATGATGGTCATTATGTTATAGTTATGATTCTTAATCTATAAGATATGCATTGCTCATATTCAGCAAACATTTATCTACTCCTACTATGGGTTGAAGCCTTACAGAGATAAATCAGATATAGTGTAGGGGCCCTCGGGATCTCCCTGTTAAGTGCTTTCATGCACTTGTGGATTGCAAACCACACTGGTTCATCTCTATCAGACCTCTTCTCTACTTCCTGGTCCCCTTCCCATGGTGGGCTCTGCCAGTTTAAGATTACTTTATTCACTCCTCTACAGTGAGCACATCAACCATATTCAAGTTTTAGTTTACCATTCCTTTCCCTATTTCTCCCTTAGCGTGTAACCCATGTCCAATAATATTACTGCATTTGTTTTGGGTCTATGATCGTTATATGAGGGAGAACATGCAATTTTTGGCCATCTGACCCTGGCTAACTTCACTAGTATTCTCTAGTTCCATCCATTTACTTGTGAATGACAAAATTTCAATCTTCTTTGTAACTTAGTAAAATTCCATTGTGCACAAATACCACAATTTCTTATCCATTCCCAGGTAATGGGGCATCTTGACTGTTTGCATAGATTGGTTATTGTAAAAAGTATTGCAACAAACATGGGTGTATAGGTGCTTTTGTAATAACCTGAGTTGCATTCCTTTTGGTATATCCCTAGGAGTGGTATGGCTGGATCATATGGCAGATCTATGTTTAGTTTTTTAAGGAGCCTCTATTATTTTCCACAGTGGTTACACCAGCTTACATTCCCACCAGCATTGTATGAGGGTTCCTTTTTCCCCCGCATCCTCGCCAACACATGTTGGTGGTGGTATTCTTGATGATAGCCATTTATAATGGGGTGAGGTGGAATATTAGTGTGGCTTCAATTTGCATTTCCTTTATGGCCAGGAATGGTGAGCATTTTTTCATGTGTTTTTGGTCATTTGGAATTCTTCTTTAGAAAAAGTTCTGTTTAGTTCAGTGACCCACTTCTTTATTGGTTCATTGATTTTTGGGGAGTTTAGTTTTTGAGCTCCCTGCATATTCTGGTATTCAGTCCTTGTCTGATGTATAGCTAGCCAATATTTTTTCCCACTTTGTGGGTGGTCTCTTCAGCTTAGAGACCGTTTCTTTTGTTGTGCAAAAGTTTTTTAACTTCATGTAGTCCCATTTGTCCATCTTTCTCTTAGTTGCTGGGCTGCTAGAGTTCTACTGAGGAAGTCCTTGCCTTTACCTATTGTTTCCAGGGTATTCCCTGCTCTTTCCTGTACTAACCGCAAGGTTTCAGATCTGATATTAAGGTCCTTAATCTACCTTGAGTTGATACTGGTACATCGTGACAGGCAGGGATCTAGTTTCAGTTTTCTGTAGCAGACAGCCACTTTTCCCAGCAACATTTGTTAAAGAGGCTGACTTTTCTCCATTGTATGTTTTGGCACCTTTGTCAAAAATAAGGTGGGCATAGCTGTGTGGATTCATATCTGGGTCCTCTATTCTGTTCCACTAGGCTTCATATCTGTTTTTGTGTCAGTACCATGTTGTTTTTATTGAAATGGCTCTGTAGCATAGTTTGAAGTCAGGTATTGTGATACCTCTAGCATTATTATTTTTCCTCAGCATTGTCTTGGCTATTTGCAGTCTCTTGTATTTCCAAATGAACTTTAGGGTAGATTTTTCAATCTCTGTGATGAATGTCATTGGGATTTTGATGGGAATTGTATTGAACATGTAGATTGCTTTTGGTAGTATAGCCATTTTTACTATGTTGATTCTACCAATCCATGAGCATGGGAGATCTTTCCACCTTCTGTAGTCTTCCTCAATCTCTTCCTTCAGGGGTTTGTACTTCTCTTTTTAGAGGCCATTCACATCCTTTGTTAAGTTTATTCCTAGGTATTTGATTTTTGGGGGGCTATTGTAAATGGGATTGTTTTTCTATATTCTTTTTCAATTTGTTCATTTTTGGTTACAGAAAGGCTACTGATATTTATAAGTTGATTTTGTATCCTGCTACATTGCTGAAGTTGTTTATGGTATCTAGAAGTTTTTGGGTGGAGTTTTTTGGATCTTTGAGGTATGGAATCATGTTGTCTGAAGATAGGAATATTTTGACTATTTCTTTACCTATTTGTATTCCTTTTATTTCTTATTCTTGCCTTATTTCTCTGACTAGGAATTCTAGGACTATGTTGAATAGGATTGGGAAAGTGTGCCTTGTCTCATTCCTGAGTTTAGGAGAAATGGTTTCAGTTTTTCTCCATTAAGCATGATATTAGCTATAGGTTTGTCATGTATAACCTTTATAATGTTGAGGTACATTCCTTCTGTTCCTAATTTTCTTAAAGCTTTTATCATGAATTGGAGTTGAATCTTACCAAAGGCTTTTTCTGCATCTATTGAAATGATCATGTGGTTTTTGTCTTTGCTTCTATTAATGTGCTGTATTACATTTATTGATTTGCCTATGTTGAGCCATCCCTGAATCCCTGGGATGAAACTGACGTGGTCATGGTGAATGATCTTTCTGATATGGTTTTGGATTCAGTTTGCCATCATTTTATTGAGGATTTTTGCATTGATGTTCATTAAGGAGATTGGCCTGTAGTTCCCCTTTTTGGATGTATCCTTGCCCAGTTTTGGGATGAGTGTAATACTGGCTTCATAGAATGAGTTGGGCAGTGTTCCTTCCCTTTCTATTTCATAGAAAAGTTTAAGGAGTATTGGTATTAGTTCTCCTTTGAAGGTCTAGTAGAATTCTGCTGAGAATCTCTCAGGTCCTGGACTTTTCTTTTTGGAAAATTCTTTATTGCTGCTTCAATTTCATTAAGTTTTATAGATCTGTTTAGGTTGTTGATATCCTCTTGGTTCAGTTTTGAACCATAAGTGTCTAGAAATGTGCCCATTTAAGATTTTCCTGTTTATTGGAATAGGTTCTCAAAGTAGTCTCTGATGATTCCCTAGATTTCATTGGTGTTTTTTATTATCTCCCATTTTCATTTCTGACTTTACTAATTTGGGTCTTTTCCCTCCTCATTTTAGTCAGATTTGCCAGGGTCTTGTCTATCTTGCTTATTTTTTTAAAGAACCAGTTTTTTGTTTCTTTGATTCTTTGTATATGGTTTGGGTTTTTTTCTTTGTTTGTTTGGGTTTTTTTGGTCTCTATTTCATTAATTTTGGCCCTCATTTTTACTATTTCTATCCTTCTGCTTGTTTTGGGTTTTGCTTGTTCTTGTTTTTCTAGGAGTTTGAGATGTAGCATTAGGTCATTGATTTGAGATCTCTCTGTCCTCTTAATATATGCACTCATGTCTATATACTGTCCTCTTAGGACTGCCTTTGCTGTGTCCCATAGGTTCTGGTAAGTTTCATTTTTATTTTCATTAGCTTCCAGGAACCTTTTGATTTCCTCTCTTATTCCTATAATGACCCACTAATCATTGAACAATGTGTTTTTCAGTCTCCAATTATTTCATGTTTTCTGTTGTTGTTTTAGTTGTTGAGTTATGCATTGTAATAAGATAGAATGCAGGGGTTTATTTCTATTTTCTTATATTTGCTGATGCTCTTTGTGCCCTAGGATATGATCTGTTTTGGAGAAAGTTCCATGGTCTGCTGAGAAGAATGTATATTGTGTTGTTGTTGGATGAAATATTCTGTAGACATCAGTTAGGTCCATTTGATTTATGGTGTCATTTGGCTCTAGGATTTCTTGTTGATTTTTTATTTGGATGACCTATTTATTGAGGATAGAGTGGTACTAAACTCTCACACACTACCACTGTGTTGGAGTCTATATGTGCTTTTAAGTCCTTTATAGTATGTTTGATGAAATTGGGTGTACTGACATTGGGTGCATATAGGTTGATAATTTTTTTTCCTTTTGATGTAAGGCACCTTTTATTAGTATGAAGTGTACTTCTTTATCTTGTTTGATCAATGTTTGTCTGATATAAGTATTGCTAATCCTGCCTGCCTTCAGGGGCCTTTGGCTTATGTTTATTTCTGTCAATAGGATGCATCTCTTGTAAACAACAGATTGTCAGATCTTTCTTTTTAATCCAGTTTGATAAACAGTGTCTTTTGATGGAGGAGTTGATAGGTATGTGGTGATTCCTGCCATTTAGTTGTTTTGTTGTTTAAGGATTTGATTGTGTGCAGTCAAATCAATGCTCCTCTCTGATTACTTGTCTTTTCTTCTCCTGTGGTTTGATGCTCCTGTCCTCTCGTAGTTTTGTTTGCTTTCATTTTTTGTGTACAGAATTCCTTGTAGAATCTTCTGTAGGGATGGTCATATACTGTTTTAGTTTGTTTATTGCCTCATCAATTTTGAATAGTTAACGTTCCCAGAGTTTCATTCAGTGCCCAGAATAACTCACTCCATGCCCTTCTTGCTTTTAAGGTTTCCACTGAGAAATCTGCTGTGATTTTGGTGGGTTTAGCTTTATATGTTATTTGTTTTTTTGTCTCTTACAGCCTTCAATATTCTTTCTCTGGTCTCTGTGCTTGTTGTTTTAATGATAATATGCCATGGGGAGGTTCTATTTTGGTCAATTTGTTTGGTGTCCTGAAGGCTTCATGTTCCTGAGTGGGCAAAACTTTCTTGAGATTTGGAAAATTTTTGTTATTATTTTATTGAATATGTTATGTATCCCTTTGGTTTTTGATGGAGTTGCTGAGTTCTTGCATATTCCTTTCACAGCTCTTGAGCTATTTGACTAATTTCTTCTGTTTTTTCTTTAATTTCTGTTTTATCTTCACGCTCTGAGATTCTGTGTTCCACTTGTTCTAGTCTGCTGGAGTGGCCTTTCACTGTGTTTTTTGTTTGACTAAAGGGACTTTTAATTTCCAGGATTTCTGTTTGTTTCTTTCTTCTGAGGTTTCCCATGTCTTTGTTCAACTCTTTTATAATTTTTGTTGTCCTCTTTAATTCATGTGTCTCTCTTTTTATAGTGTCCTTTGTTTCACTTTGATGTTTGTTGAAGTCCTCTCTGAGTTTCTTTATTTGTTTCTATGTCTTCTAATGTTCTTTATTTTTTGGTGTTTTGAAATTTCTTGAGTGCATCTTGTACATTCTTGTTAACCATGTCTAGTATCTTGTCCATGAATTTCTCAGTGATATCTTCCAAGATTTCTTCTTTGAGCGTTTCTCTGTGGGTGTTACTGGGTTCCTTAGTGACATTTGTCATTGTTTTGTTGAGGTCAGGAACTGGGTATCCATTTTCTTCACTTCCCACTGAACCCTATATTGAATTATTTTTTTGAGGAGAGTGGTTTCCATCCCTTCCTCTTCTTCCCATCACTCCACTTGGTGCTGTGCAACAATAGCTTTGGTAGGGTAGTTGGTGGGTTTGATTGCCTGATTTCTTTCCCTGATTTAATTTCTGTGTTGTGACTGACTTGGTTGTTAGCTAGGTTGATGTGCTCATTCTGTCCCTGACCTGGAGGTGTAATTTAGTAATAACAAATTCACAGGTTCAATGCCAGATAAGTTGTTTACATATTATATAGAAAACACTTTAATGATAATATCTATAAACATTCGGAGTTGAGAGGTAATGATTATTAGGCTAGTTATAGATTGTGGTGAATTGGTAAGGGTGGCACTAAAATGGCAGGGGGGCAGAAAATGAGTGAGTGGGGGAAGATGTATGGGAGCTGCTGGTTTTTTGTCCCTTGTGTGTGTTTAAGTGTATTCTATTGTTGTAGCGGGCGATGTTTGTGTCATGGATTGCAGGGAGCTGGGTTTGTGTACAGTTGGTACAGTAGGCTCATCAGCAGGTGGTGAGTGTGTAGGAGGGAGGGATAGTGTGGTGACAGGTTGGGGGAGGGTAGGAGGAGGGGCAGTTGAAGACAGGGGAAAGAGTCGATGAGAAGGGGCAGAAGGAGTAGTTGTGAAGGAGAACAATGGATTGTAGTACAGGATAAGGATGGAAAGTGAAAAGGGTAAGAGTAGGGATAAGAGAATAGTGATGATGACATTAATAATACAGGAATAAAAAAGAAAAAAAAAGAAACACAACAAAAAAATACCAGATTCAGGAGCCAAAAATTTCAGTCTAATGGTAAAAGTTCTGGAATTATTCCTTAGGTGTCCAATCCTGGTATTGTCATACAAGCAGAAGCTCTGATGTGGTCTCACCAGGTGACTGGCTTGTGAGTAGTATTTGGTCCTTCTGTCCACAAGATTAGTTGGAATTGTGAGGTGAGGTAAGACTGCCAGCTTATGCTGGGTAGTCTGAGCTATTGTCTTCACCAGGTGGCAGCTGTGTTGCTCTTCAGCTGCAGCCTGGTCAGCCTCTCCCCCAGCAAGGTGGTGTAATTCAGTTTTGAATACTGCCCTCTGTCTCAGGGATAAGCTCTGGGGTCTACCTCCTTCCCTGCTTTGGGTGGTTGGCCTGTCACCACACCACTGCTCTCAGCCTTTATGCTTTTCCTGATCTCTGCTGAGTGCTGGTGGCTCCTCTGAAGATTGGTTTGTCACCCTACTCCCTCTCTCAGCCTTTATCCCTCTCCCAATCTCTGCCAGGTGCAGGTGGCTCCTCTGAGAGCCCCACCCCTGCTCTCAGCCTTTGCTGCTTTACACACTCATCACTGAGAGTTTGTCTCCTTGCCCCACCCTCATTCTCTGGAGCAAGTTAAGCATTCCACCCCCACCTCCATTGTTGGTGTTATATTACAGTTTACTGTTTATGTTTTTCAGTTTTGCTGGGAAGGGGGGTTCAGTCTGCACAGAGGATGCACTGGATTATTTTCCCGTGGAAGGGGTGGGTAGGGGAGTCACATGTGGTGTGTGATGCTCACCTGTTCCTTCAGCAGTTTCACACAGGCAGCTTTGGAGCCAGCTGGTGGGGAGAAATTGCATCAACTTTTTCAGTGTGGCACAGTGTAGGGAGGCTTTCCACAGACTAGGGGGTCCAGGATGTCACAGAGTTTGATTCTGATTGATGCTCTGTGTTCTGCTTGTTGAGAGAAGAAGAAAAAAAGAGAAGCAGCTGGGGGCTTTTTTTTCCAGGCTGGAGGCTGGACATGCCTTGCTGGCTGTGCTGGATAGGATTTTTTTGGTTGTTAGGTGCAACTAAAGGCTTTTTTAAGGATGAGCCTTGAATTTTGCCTGCACCTAATGTGATGGTGGTTATTATTTTGGCTAGGAGCAATCAGAATTACCCAAGGATAGCTGCAACATCTCAAGTTGGTTTCTGGTGTCACAGAGTTTAAGAGTTCTGATTCCCTACCTTAGCTGCCATTTTGGATTTCAGCTGTTTTTTTTTTAAATTATAAGACTATGTATATACTCTCTTGATTAAAATTCATTCATGGCTTCCACTTTAAAATAAAACTCCTCCTATGACTTGCAAGGCCCTGGCCTTCCCCTCCATCTTAACTTCCTTATTCCTTTTACTTCCACCTCCCTCCAGAACCTCCCCACACCAAGTTTCTACTTACATCAAGGTCTTCATGGTTGCTATCCATTCCATCTTGGACTCTCGTTGCCTGGCTGCCCCCATTTTCAAACCTTCCAATCTTAATCTTCATATTGCCTGGCTTAGAGCCACTCCAACACTATTAGGCATACTAAGCACCTATCAGAAACCCTGGTTTAAACTGTATACTTTGTTTTTCCTGGCTGCTGTCTGTCTGTGCTGTGTGTTCCAGGAGGAAAAGGCATTGCTGATCTCCACTGCATCCCCAGGACAGGCCAGGATGGCACAAAGGAGGAGATAGCATGTGTCATATAGTCCAAGCAATTAGCAAACACTAAAACCCCATTTCTAAATAGGATCATCCCATTATAAAACAAAAGTGTGTAGTGAATTTGTGTGTGTGTGAAAAGATTAACAATATTGAACCAAAATGTTAACATCAGTAATTAATGAGGGATATATTTAGTTTATGGTGACTTAATTTTTTCCCATTTTTCAAAGATTTTACAGTACATACATGGCTTGAATATGCATATATGTCTTGAGTAATAAGAAAAATAAATATTTTTTAAAGGACACCAATTTTAAGCAAAAGTTTCAGTATGCAGAGGTGATCTGGCTAACCTCTGGAGGTCATTGGTAAAGGCTCTGGTTCCTAAAAATTCCTGTCTTAAGCAGACATAATGAGCACTTCGTTGATTTTGGCCATCTGTTGATTTTAATTTGCTCCTCCAAGACCTGGCTTCTTTTCCCATTTCCTTCTTAGTAGGGTGAAGAGTGTTGGCCTTCTCCTGTCTCTCTCTCATTTGGGCATTTTCTTATCTCTTGCAGTAATTGAAGAAAGTTAACCCAGGATCAGAGGACATAAAGGAGATAATGCCTTGAGCTTAATTCAACCTGCATTTTAACAAGCTGCCTTCTGGTTTCACAGGATACACCCCGCAGAGGCGATTACAGAAGCCTGCTTCCCTGCTTTGCCTTCTCCCTGCTGGGCCTCTCATCTCTCCACCTGCAGGAGCTGTCCTGCCCCAATTCCTGGGGCAGTCAGGTGGCAGGATGCTGCATCTGCCTCCCTGAGGACTGACCTAGAATGCAAAGTTCCGATGCTGCCTGACACCAGCACCTGGCCTTCCTCTATGGTAGCAGGAAGCCTGGAATGCTGCTCCAGGGCCTGCACCAGCTTTGCATTTCCATTTTCATCCATGAACACTTACCGCACCTTAATTACACTAGAAATGCTTGAAGTTCTCTGCAAGCTAGCTCTGGCTACCTCTTGTAACCATGTCACTTCTTTGAATCCTTCTTCCGTGAATATGCATAACTTCTCTCTACTCTTGTCCAAGTTAAAATTCTATTCATCACTCTTAACAATCATCTCAAGCAAGCCACCCCTTGAGAAGCTTCCTGAAGGCTCTGTTTTGTTCCCTTCTTGGCCTTTTTGTATCCCCCCGCTACAATAATTTGCTATGTTCTGAACTAGCAAGAGCTGTTGGCCTTCCCACACACCACACTACAACTTGCACCTGCAAACCAGCCACCAACTACTGGAAAAACAAGTTACCATCATTCCATTCACCCCCCAGTATTTTATGGGATTGCTCTTTAGTGTTGAGCACCTCCATTACTGCTCTGGATCTCCACTTCCAAACTCTCCACCCTCTTTTCAATACCTCCAATATCCTGTTTCCAACATCATCATCAGCCCTAGATTAAGGGGACTTGTTTGGACTTGATGGCTAGACACTTGGTGATGTTTGATCTCCAAGTATAGAATTGCACTCTGAATGACTGATGTTCTCTGTCAAAACTGCACACATTCCCCTCCTCTCTTCCAGGACATAAAAATTTGGCAGCAGATGAGATGTGTCAATTTACATTTCTGACTCTCCCAGAGTACTGAGCTCCCTGACAGCAAAGCCCTGTCCCCATTCAGTTTGCACAACCCATGCTTGGCAGTGCACTCTGCAGTTGGTGGCAGAGGAGTAGAGAATATTTAGATATATTATGGAGCAAAAAGACTTCACAGTCCCTAAGTGATCCTCACTGTGAACCAGTCCTGAGTTTCAGTGTAGATGTTTGAGTTTCACCTTTCCTGGAGATCATTGGCTGCATTGCTGTGACTGTGTGGAGAACACAGTCCCTTTACTGTCTCTCAGGTCCCTCCTGTGGTTGGCCTCACAGAATGGGACTGAATGATCCCATTCATCTCTTTGTGTGTGCATTGCATGTGTGTGTAGGGAGCCACCTGACTACTGTATTCCAGGTCCTACATAGACTCTAGTTATTAGCTGTCTGTACCTTAATCCATACCCACCTCTCTGTTTACTTTCTCCCTTTTTATTCCCAAAGACACCTATTTCCCTAAAGCTAAAGATTGTCATGCAATGTCTTTTTAAACATTTTCATCCTTTATATAACAAAATATTTTCAGTATTAATTATAATAATAATAATGACTAGAAATAAAAAAATAATGAAATAAAAATACAAAGGAAAAATCTGTACTGAATTTTAATTCATTGTGAATTTTGGAAAATAAGCATAAAATAACTGTTTCGCTGTTTTAAAATTTAAACGCAAACTCCAATGGAAGTGAGACAAGTTCTATTTGCTTGCCTCCAAACTTATTAGCTTTTAATCCCCCATTTTTACACAGGCACATAGAGTTCCACAAGAGTGAAAGACATCCACTCTGCCAGAAGTAAGCTCAAATGATTCCAAACTTATTCTTCACATGACCCCATGTAGCTGAGTCTGTGTGGCTGGGATTATATAGATATCTTGATCTTGGACTTCTAGCCTACAGAACCATGAGAAAAAGAAATATCTCTTTCTTTTAAGTCACCCAATCTAAGGAATTTTGTCATGGAAGTTGAAGCAAACTAGTGTAAGTACAAAGCAGACTGATTTTCAGAAAGTTGAAGTGTTCTTCTTAGTTCTCTATGGAGCCTAGGGTGTGCTCTTTTTACTGCTTCTGCCATCGTCTGTTGCCCATATTCCTCCTAAAATGTCTGACCTTTATTCTCTGCAGGATTGTCCAGGATCCCCCCAGCATGAACACAAAACACTCATGCTAAGCAATATGAGTCACTTTGCTCAGATTCCCTGACAAATTCTAAATAATGACCAACAGAAGCAGAAGTTCCATGGGAAAAATCTACCCCAGTCACAGAGGCACGGGCATAAGCCAGCATGAACCTAGGCAGGGATAGAGGTAGCCCTGGAGGCTATTTATGTGAAATGCCCACTGGAGTGACCCAGGGACATAGGCAAACACTTCACACAACTGCTGCCACATAGGAGGTCACAGAATCAAAGAGTTATCTAGAGAGATGTTCCATATACATGGCCTTAGAGATGCTGACACATTGCAGAGACAAGGCCCTAAATTCAATCAAAGGTTCACCCAGGGACTTCTCTTAGACCCTGGCCTGAAAGGAGGGCCACAACACCAGAGGATCTTCAGACACTGAGGAGTATTTCAGGAAACACACTCCAACATAGATATCAAAGAGGCCCAGCAAAGGATCTACTAAAGATGCCCTGCAGGGATGATGCCCAAAGCTCGGGACAATGACAACTCAAGGTTAGAGAAAGGAACAGAGATGCCCAGATACCAGACTTTACATAACCTCCATCTCACCTCTTAATAACTAGTTCCTACCTGCCCAGGGGTGAGGCTTCTGTCCTCAGTGTGAACACAAATTTTGGGTTCTGTCTGAAGATGCTGTCTTCATGTCCCCAGACATGTGTTAGGAGAAGGGAGGCCATTGTTACAAGGTGTGGGGCTGAGACCATCTCGTATGAATAAAAATTTGTAGAGGACAGATAAACCCAGAATATACACAATGGTTGAAAGGGCCAGAAATGTTTTCTCTGCAGCCTCCAATACTACTCTCTTCTCTCTTTTCTCAGCAATTAGCACCTCTGTAAAATTGAATAAGGTTAGGAACCCTAAGTACTGAGCCAAATGAGGACTGATTAGTAATGAAGGAAAAGGACAAGGATGTAAAGGCATGGGTTGTAAAGAAGGTGCTAGTCCAACTGTAGGGGGATACTCACCCTCCATGACATCTCTCTCAGTCCTCACAGTGGTACAGCCATCTCCATCCCCACTCAGCTGTTCTCTCTCTGCCCCTCTTCCAGACTGAGCCTCTCTCTTTCTCTCATATTCCCTCTTTCTTGATCTCCAGTGCTGCAGTTGTAATGATTTCATTTACAGTCTAGGTTATTGTGCTGTTCCTGGGGCTTTCACTGCTGAGCTCAGCTCATCTAGCAGCAACTTACCTGGGAGAGGTAAAGCCACCAAAGGGAGCTCGGACAGTTTTCAATTATAGATCAGTAGAAATCCCCCTGCTGAGTTTTTCCTCCAGAGCACCTCTGGGAAAGCGGGACAGGGCCTGCAGGTGGGAAGAAAGCAAAGAGAGGAGGTTTTAACTTTAGTAATCAAGAAGCACTGGACATGTCTCCCCAACTCCCCTGGCCTCTAGGTCCATTATGACTCACTTGCATTGACATATAAAGAGTGGGATGATAGTAAAAAATATTAACCTTATAGGGAGAAGGGTTTTGTCACTGACATTAGGTTTAGAATATCCTGAGCAATTTTTGGTCTATGTTAGTATTGTTTTTAAATTCTCTGGAGACAATGCAACCCACATAAGATGTGATCCCCACTTCTGTCTGTCTAGGCACATGTAAGTGACCTTGCTCCCTAGCAAACATAGACAGTCACTGTTTTCACTGTTTTAGGATCAGACAAATCAAATTGGCACATTCTCCTCCTAAGGTGTGGACCACGGGGGAGCTGCAAAAAGGGAGGTGTTCCTTGAAAAAGAGGAGAGCTGACAGCTCTTTCTTCTACCACTACAGAACTTCTTCAGAGAAACAAAAACAAATTAGGGTCAACTGTAGGTGGGACCTGGAGTTCTTGCTGTGATAGCAAATGTAGTTTCCCAGTTAATATAGTGATTTTCAATTTTGAGATGCATTTCTCTGTTTACTTCCAGATAATTTCACATGGCTTTTTTCCATCAGGACCAATAAAGGATTCTGTTATATGGATACTTGGGGTTTCAGTCTACTCTTCAGGGGGTCTGTGCTTAGTAAAAGAGAAAAAAATAAAAACAAAGAGTTGGGAAGGTTGAAAGGACTGTGAAAGAAGAAAGGAAACTTAATTTCTACTCCTGTCTCATATTTATTAGATAGCTTGGCCGACTATAACAAAATAGTTGTTGTGGCTTAAACAACAGTTTAAATTTATTTATTCACAGTTTTGGAAACCTCCAAAAGACACAGGTCAAAGTCTAGCAAGGATCATTCCTAGTTGGAACTCTCTTCCTTACTTATAGACAACCAACTTCTTGCTGTGTTCTCTTATGGTAGAGGACAGAGAACAGAAGAGCATGAAAGCACTTTGTGCCTCTTCTTCTAATGCAGTTGAGATCCACCTATATTACCCCATTTGACCCTAATTACTTACTTTTCAGGCTCTATTCCAAATATAGCCACACTGAGGATCAGGGATTCAACATGAATTTGGTGATTCTACAAATAATCGGTCGACACCATGGAAATTATCTTCTCCCTTAGCCACAAGGAAATTGAGAAAACAATATCTGCCTTACTTACATAGACATGTAAGAAAATGAGAAAATAATCAAAAGGAACATAGTTAGAAATAAGGACAGCATAGTCCAAATAAAGAAATGATTATCACCATTATTATGTCAGTTTCAGGATATTAAGGTTAGTGTGCTTTGAAGAACCAAACTTCAAAGATTTCTGAGTCCAGTCTCCACATTATAAATAGGAGGAAAATGGAGCACAGGAATTTGGTATCAGGAACATGCACTTTGGAGTTTTAATTCATGATCTATTAGCTGTGTAATATTACAGTATTACTACACTTAGCTAACTAGATGTCTTATATTATGATTTGAATATGGATAGTATCCCCCAAAGGGTTCATGTGCTGGAGGCTTGATCCCCAGGGTTATGCTCTTGGGACTTTTAGGAGATAGGGTCTGATGTGAGTTCCTAAAGCCATTGGGAATGTGCCCTCAAAGGGGATTGTAGAACCCTAGGCTCAGTCTCTCTGCATCATGGTAGAATCGTCAGCTGTCACTTGGACACAAGATCCTATCTTGATATGAAACCCTCACTGGAGGTCTAAATATAACACGTGGGTTGCCTGGTTTTGGGCCTCCAGAACCATGGGGTTAAATAAACTTCTCTTTACTTCATAAGTAGTTTATTTCAGTATTTCATTGTAGTAACATAAAGCTAACTGGTATACCTATTTATATAAGTAAAATAGCTCCTTTTCCTAATGATGAAAAAAACATAAAATTTGACTAGTAATGCCTCTTTTAGTAGTACCCTGATTTGTTTCCAGCACATGAACCCATCAATCTCCATTTCCTTAACTGTGATGAGTGGATCATGGATATACATAGAGCCCAATTTGAGCCAATGTGTACCACAACCAAAATTTTCAATGACAAAGACATATTCCTTTTTTGTTGCTTTTGTCTTTGACAAGATACAGTCATCCCTCCATATCCAAGGGGGGTTGATTTCAGGACCCTGTCACACACTAAAAATCCATGGGTGCTTAAGTACCTTTTATAAAATGGTATATACAGTTGGTTCTTGGTAGTCTTCAGTTGCTGATCAACTGACTGCAACTAACTTCAGATTTAATATATTTGAAAAACACATTGTGTCCTGTACTGAACATATACAGAAGTGCTTTTTATTATTCCCTAAAAAATGCAGTATTATAAGTAGTCCTGAGATGATTTAAAGGATACAGAAAGACATATATAAGTTATATATAAACATTACACTACTTCATATGAGACTTAAACTTCTGCAGATTTTAGTATTCACACATTTTTGTATCCTGAAGAGGTGGTAGTACCAGGACCAATCCCCTGTAGATAACCAAGGCTCTGCTGTTCTTTAAATCATCTCTAGATTGCTTTTACAAAGTACAATGTAAATGCTATGTAAATTGTTACTACACAGTATTGGTTGGGAAACAAGGACAAATAAAAATGTCTGCATATGTTTAGTACATATGAACATCTTAAACTTTTTGAAATATTTTTGATCCTTGGTTGGTTGAACTCAAGGATGCAGAACTAAAGGACACAAATGGCTGACTGCACTCTAAACTTGACATTGTGGCTACTATCTTGCCACTTTAAGTGCAGAGCCTGCCTAATATAAAGCTATGTAAAAGAAAGCAGAGATGGCAGATAAGGAAGTATTTGTACCAAATGGCCTCAGTCGGGTTCTTGGATCCAGCCATTTGAAGTCTCCTCTTTCTGAGTATTTTCATTTACATGAACCAATAAATTGCTTCCTGTCTTCTTTTGTAATATTTTGAATTGGATTTCTCTTCATTGCAACAGAAAAAAGAGCAATTAACAAAGTAATCAGACTCAGGAATGGGCTATTAAAGTGACAAACTCTAATATGGAATTGATTATCATCTGAGGACCACGGGAACTCCACCTTTACTGGATGGGAAATTGCCCATTCATATCATGCAGATGTTACTCAAAGAAGTTCACTTCTATTTGGGGACTCTAGCTATGTGCCTACAAAGACTAGAGCATTAAGTGACTCTATGAGATAAAACTAAACAAACTGCAAGATGCAAGATGCAAACTGCAAGAAGAGTGTTCATAGCCACTCTTCAATAAAGTTATATTGTTGTGAATCCCCTTAGAACAGCAACCAAAATGGAAGCCATTAGGTCAGACATAAGAACACTGAAGCCCGAACCTTAGGGAGCAGAAAACCCTACTGAAAGCTTTATATTCAAGAATTGAGTGTGGCAGATACAAGTTTGTGGTTTAATTCTCAGTTCTTGATAGGACTCAAACGCTGTGCCCACTAGTGCCCAGGAGTCCTCATACCTTCCCTGCACACACATTCACTGAAGTGATCCTTGCCAGGCAGGCCTTTTTATAAATCCCAGTGAAGAAATATGTTTCTTTTACTTTACTGCCCAGCAGGCCCTGGAAGACAAGCACATATCATATGTGGTCTACTTTGGACCCAATGAAAATGGGCCAAGATAGTGTAGGGAACATATTCCCTTTTGGGGACTGAACCAAAAGCCCAATGGGGAATTATGCTGAGAGGACATACAGTTTCCCTCAAATGCCACAGGCTTTCAGACTGAGTTGAAAATTAATTTGTGATTCTTCAAGTATAGATAACACTCAATGGTAGGAGAAAACAAAACTATTTTCACAAAGCAACTTAACTACATGCACAATCCTGGCTAATCTTCAGGAAAAACTAGGTTGTTTCTAATCCAACAAAGGAGAGTTTTTGCAGGATTTAATCCTTATTGAGACACAATAACTGGCATCCTTCATACTTTTACCTTCTTTGGTTGCATGGGAAAGTTGACTGTCAGAAAAATCAAGCAAAACTAATTAGAATTCCAGTCTTTGGCCACTTACTGTCTTTGTGATTAGAGAGTCTCTTATCCACCCCCATCTGAATGGCTTCTTTTATAAGATGGGATATAACAAGCCATATTGCAGCCTGAGGTACGAACCCTGCCTTAGCACATTCCCAGGGAATGGTCAGCAGAGGATTAAGGAGGAGTAGGAAAGAGCTCAGTGCCAGTCCTTGAAGGTGTAAGCATAGTCTCTGCTTAGCTTATTCAAAGAGCTGAGGGTAGGAACCACACAAAGTGCTCTGTATTCCCTTCTCATCTTGCTTCACAGGTTCCATGTCATATCATGGGATGGGTCAGAGGCCTATGCATCTTCTCTTGTGGTTTAAACATGGCCAAGCAATCTTTGTTTTTCCAGAATTGCTATCTACACCTTTATTTATTTTCCATCCATTTCTCTTTCAGGGCAGAAGAGATCTAGGAAAATAAACAGGTACAAATGCACCTAACTCTCTGGGATTTGCACAGTGCTGCTATGACCCCCTGCTGACTTTATCTTTAAAAATCACATGGCAAAGGTGTCCCTTTTCTAAAAGAGTGGTATGCTGCACCCCACTGAAAGTATTTCCTCATGGTCTCCAGGTGAGGAGATGCTGAGGACTCTGAGACAACAGAGGGACTGGACAACAGACACACTTAGCTCAGGAATCTGGTGCTGAGGACAGCAGCCCAAGTGAGCCATCTTGGGGGAAAAAAACAAACCCAGATACCCTTCCTAAAGAGCTAGGCAAGCAAAAGGACTCTTGCCTGTTAAGAGGAGTTCCAGAAAATTCTGGCAGGGGTCAGTGAATCCTTTGATGGTTTCACTCACTTTCCTCAGAGACATGAAGATGGATCTACAACGCTGTAGGCCAGAGGAAGCAGACCCTCCACACCTTTAGTTACCATAGAAACAGCCATAGGAAGCCAAAGAATAGATGGCACTCTTTAACTTGGTTTAAATGCAAATTCTATGGGCAATTAAGAGGCAAACTGCAGTAAAGACCATTACAGAAGATATATAGAGACTGGAAAGGTAATAAATGCTTGTCTTGAAATAGATAAAATGAAAAATTTTACAGAATGTCTCAGCAAGAAATTCTGTCTTTAAAAAACCTCATCCGTTTCCATCTTTCCTTCCAGTTTTGGAAATTGCCATTCAGGTTTTTGGGTTTTCTTTTTTTTTTTTTTCTTCATACTGAAACCCAGGCTCGCGATGGTTTTAAAACTCTTCTCATTAGCAGGTGTGTCCTCTCTTCCCCAGCACTCTCTCTGGAGTCTTTCATGAGCTGGAGTTGCATCGACATTTCAGCTTCAATTTTCTTGTTGTTGAGAAATCAATTGGTTTGAAGCAGAGGCTTTCTCTTCTGTTTGTTTTCCCTCAGACTTATTCCTTAGAGTGAATGAACATGTGGGTTCCTCAGTTAATAGGCCCTGGGTATACAGTACTGTGCTTAAGGCCTCCTCTCCATTGCTCCACTTGCCTCCACAGGCTTCTAGTACTTTCCCAAGTAATTGGAAATTTCATCTCACTTAACTGTGAAAGGGAGCAGAGGAGAAAGTCCAATCAGGGCATATTTTGGCTGGGAATTAAAACTTCCACCATGACTTTCCCCTGTAGATGAATGGCATGAATGAGGTCTGAAATGGCAGCAGCCTGGGCCTACTTGAGAAAGCCAGCAGCTCCTTAATTAGGGCTTCATTGCTTTTTGACGCCTACACACCTAATGAGGGCACTTGGCTCTGAGTGCAGGAGCCTGTGATTACATACAGAACAGCTTTGCAGAGTGGCTCCCCTCACACCTCTGCCTCCTCAGAGCAGCACAGGTGTGATCCTTGCTTCCCCTTAGGCCTTTCCCAATGGAGACTTTGCCTGGTTTGTGCCTTACCTTATTAAATCCACATTTTAAATTCCATATATTGAAGTTAGCCACTTTGTTGTTAAAGAGTCCAAACAGTTTAAGTGTTTAAAGTGCAGTGAGATGGTCAGAATAGGGTGGAGAGTAGCTCTTTAACCCTCTCCTTAGAAATCTCATTACTGCATAATTAAAAAAGGAGTCATAGGAGATAAGAACTGGAAGGGATGTTAGAATTTACCTAACCCATGGTTTCGAAATTTGGGGCTTATGTATTAGTGTCAAAGTTACCATAACCCTAAAAAGCAGGATACTGCCTACTGCTGACATCAAGAACTAAAATGTATTCATAATATTAAAAATAAAACCAAAAGTCAGGTGTGGCTCAATCCTGCAACCTTAGCTACCAAAGAGGAAGAGATAAGGAGGGTGGCAGTTCAAGGCCAGTACAGGCAAAAAGTTTATGAGACCACCCCCCATCTCAAGAAATATAAGCAACATGTGGTGTGCATGCCTTGTCATGCCATCTAGGCTGGGAGCATACATAGGAGCATCTCAGTTCAGATCTGCCCAGAGAATAAAGTAAGATCCTATCTCAAAAGTATTCAAGGCAAAAAGGGGTAGAAGTGTGGCACAAATGGTAGAATATCTACCTATCAAGCCCAAGGCCCTGAAAATAAGTAACATGAAAAAGTATTACTGTATTATGACATATAGTGCAAAAAGTAGGCCCCCATTTATGAACTGTTGGATGAATATATAACTAAACAGTATGATTAAGGCTTGCTTAGTCCTCTGAAAACACTTCCTTTCTAGTATTAGCTTGTCTCTAATTTTCTTCATGCAATGAAAACAGGAAAACAAAATACCAAATAAACAAAACTAGAAACACAGATTTTGTTTTGGTATATAATTGGTGCCCTATGGAAATGCTTTCTCCCGTACACAGAGAAATTTGCCTGCTGTGACTAGGTCCAGGCACTGCAAGGACAGAAAACTGAAGGTATAATCTTCAAAGCTGGCCTCAGCAAGAATGTTTCCTTCCCTGTTATTAGCAAAACAGGGTCTTGAAATGATGGACCCCACAATCTTAATCCATCTGAAAATAATCTAGCAAAAAATAAGTAACTACAATAGCAATTTTAAAATTGTCAACTCCCATCACATTTTCATGACAAAGTTCCATCCTAAACTGAGCCTTACCCTTTATAGTCCAGTACTGGGATAAGGAGGGAATAGCCATTAAAGAAGCTGGATTTGGGGTGGGGAGTAAAAGGTATAAGTCACTTGACCCTAAATGGTTCATCACATCCTAATGAAGAAGGAGCTTTACCCAAAACTAAGTGAAGAAAAGAAGTTAAGGGAAGGACATTAAGTCATCCATGCAAGTGAGAAGTACATTGGTCTTTGAAAGATGAGTATTTTTCCAGTTACAGTGGGTCAAAACCAATGCAACTTTCAACTTTCATTCAAATGTAGATTTCCCCAGCTTCAGTTATGTCTTCTACCAGATGATAGAAATATCAAATACTGTTATTCCATTGTTTGGTTTTTGTGGACCAAATAAAGTAATCCAGATAGAGGCTTGATTCCAGTCCTAATGGGTGCTAACTACTCATTAGAGGGGAGCCCACCTCTTTTTCTACCTATGTGTCTTGCTATCTATAACACCCCAATTACCATTGGAAACAGTATTTGAAATGGATTGCTATTTAGACTAGATAGACCCTCTGGTGACTCCAATTATATTAAGAGGGTTTTTATTTTTATGGCAAAAATTAATTTTTCAGTTGCCTCTATTTGAAAATAAACTGGTAAAAAGAATTCCAAAGAGATGGCAAAAGAAGATGAACATCTAGGAATCTGTTCCCCATTATTATTATTAAATCATCTAATTCAAGGAGTTTTAAACACCAGAAGCAGCAGCTGAAGCATTTGCAGGGAATAACAAAGGCTCTCAGGAGGGGAAGGAACATACCAATTTTTCCTCTCAGTCATTTGCCTGGAAATGTATTCAACCATGGAAAGCTGTCTCTGTTTTCAACCATGCCTCCTCTTTGGTGGTACTGCTTATTCACCATACAGTACTACAGGTAGGGGTCTAGAAGACCATCTGAGAGCACCTGGGCTCCTAAGGCAGGTGTCAGGAGCAGCTCCCTCTTCTCATCTAGCTGTCATTCAGGTTAAGTTAGTGCCTTGGTGCAGCCAAACAGTGATGACACCTCCAAAGCTTTCTTCTTGGAAGTTCTAGAGCCTTCTCTTCATTCCCAGCCCCAGGTAGTAACCTACACATAGAGATGAGCAAAAAGACTCAAGCCTATATTACTCCATTCTGCTTCTGGATCAGGATGGAGGAGATATCAGCCCTAAAGTATAGAAGAGAGAATGTGACCTTGTCCACTTCTCCTTCAGGACTAGTCCATGACAGCTGGAATAAAGTTTAAAGGCAACTCCTTAAGACAGCCTGGGAAGAAGGAAAAAACACTTCACATAAAAATACAAAAATCCTGCTGCTTATGAACAAAATGTGAAAGCACAGACACCAAAGCCCACCAAATAAAAATGATGTTGGAATAAATAAAACATGGCTCTACAGAGAACCAAGTCAGTGACATAAAAGATAAACTTAAGAAAAATACACATCATCCAAAAGTCCCTTAACTTTTATGTTCTCCAACATAGTGAACAGGTCTCCATTACAGCCCTAGTTGTTATGGGAATTCATATATATCCTTTCACTTTTGAGATACTGAATGGCCAACAATATATCTAGATTATCTTTGAATTTCCTGTGCCTTGTAGTACACTGCATGAGTGAACAAATTCCCAAATAAATAAAAGAGAGGCTAGGAAATGAATGATTAGACAGAATATGGAGATTCATTCCCTAAATGGTTAGTACTCCTTAGAACAGACATCGGTAATTACAGATGTCATAGAAGAAAACTTTGCAGAACTGAAAAGAAAATGCTACAGAGATTTGAGATGAGAAATTGAGAGGGATTGTCGCATGTTCAAAGAGTTAATAATAAGAAAATATACCAGGGCATATTATAAAGGGAGGGTAAGAGCTTTCAATTTCAAAGATAAAGACTCCTACAAGCTTTCAAGTGTAAAAGAAAAAAAAATCTTACATGCCATCCTTCAAAAAGATCCTTTGACTTACAAGAATAAAACCCTGAGTGTTCTTGATTCAAAGTAGAGGAAAGTGGAGCAGCTGCTGTTACAGACAGGGAAGGTTTTGAGAAAAGATTGTCTTTGTTTTGCAATAACCTGTTATCCCTAGGAGGAACAGGCACTCCCCCATAAGACTGACTCTTAAAAGGCTCCAGTCAGCATGGCTGACAACCAGCTATGTCTGTATCTATAGGAAATATGGGCCCCATGCACCTTGTCACAGCCCTCGGTGCTCTGGGTGCCCACTGAGCAGCCAATGGTCCCAGGGAGCAGTGCAGAAAAAAAGTTAATATTGGTATCCTTGAGAAGACCTGCTTGCAAAATGGGCCCATGGCTGGTACCTAGGAAGTGAGACCAAAAGGTTAGGGGGTCCCACTATTCTCTCATAACAGTGCTTTACCTAAGCATGTCATGTGAAAAATGTGGTTTGTGCTAAACACATGGTTTCCTTCTGAGGTCTGAACTTGGGGTATATTGTCAGGAGGGGCTTCCTAAGTGTTTAAATATTCAGTCCTCACTAAATACCTGGGTGCTGAGTCTCTTATGAACTATCCTGATTGCCAACATCTAAAACCTGTGAGTGGAGGAATTGACTCATTCTGTGTGATGAAAATGGAAGAAGATTCTGGAAACCCGAGGCTGGTCCCCTAGACTTCATGTCATCCATGAAGAAAGTGCTTCTTCACTTTGCTGATTGTGTGTGGTATCCCTTTGTGATAAGGAATTACTAGCTATGACTACAACTACATGTTAATCCTGTTACTCCAAATTTCCTGCTCTTTCTATTAGGTCACTACCCCACAGACTACTCTAATTGCCTCCATCCAGGCAAAAATAATGACTTTTAGAGTAGTTTTCTCATGACCAGCTGGAAAGTAGTATGGTCAAAATGAAGAGGAACCAGGAAAAGGCCACCTCCAGGATCACCGTCATGCAGACATCTTTGGCAAGAGATAGGGATAGCAATGATTCTGGAAAGCTTGCCAACAGGTCAAACAGATGCTCAACACTCTTCTTGAGCACCTTGATGTCCTGCCAGGCTCTTGCCCATTCATACTGGGATGATAAAGAGATTTATAGAACTTGAACACACAGACTTTTTTCCAGCTATGCCATCTGGTTGTTTTTTCTTTTTATAGGCCCTCAGCAGAAAACTCGTCTGTTGAGACATAGCGCATGTGTGTGTGTGTGTGTGTGTGTACACTTATCTTCTTACATGTCGGTTAGAGAAGATGCAGAGTAGATATGGCAGAGGAAAACATGGGAATAACATTCTACTATACATGAGAAAGATTAAATCCCAATGATTCCCCAAAGTTCACATGGGATCCAGTCAACTTGAGCTCTCAGCCTCCTTCTACTCTGTAGGGACCTCCCTATTGTGCTAACTTTGCTCTTGTTCTCAGAGCAAACAAAGGACATCTCATGGAAACACCAGCAATGGGATACATCCATGCCTTTGAAACTCATAGTCAAGTTCTCTGCTAACATGAAAACATAGCCGACTTTCAAAGCTCAAAGACACAGTACTGGGTTCTTGTAATCAACTGGTCTTTGTAATTGTTACTTTGTGAGCCCAGCACCTGTCAATATCTGCCTAATAGTGTGGCTGAGGAACCATTTTTTCTGATTTATTTATTTATTTTAAATTTCTTTTATTTAAATGTGCATACAATGTTTGGGTCATTTCTCCCCCCTTCTCCCCTGCCCACTCCCTTTCACTGCCTAACCCCTCACTACCAGGCAGAAACTATTTTGCCCTTATCTCTAATTTTGTTGAAGAGAGAATATAAGCCATAATAGGAAGGACCAAGGGTTTTTGCCAGTTGAAATAAAGATAGCTAATCCTTATCTCAACCAGCAAAAACCCTTGTTTCTTCCTATTATGGCTTATACTCTCTCTACAACAAAATTAGAAATAAGGGCAAAATAGTTTCTGCTGGGTATTGAGGGAGTAGGGGGGAGAAGGAGGGGGTGGAGTAGGTGGTAAGGGAGGGGGTGGGGACATGGGGGAGAAATGACCCAAGCCTTGTATGCACATATGAATAATAAAAAAAAAAAGAAATAAGGATAGCTATACAGGGAGTTTACTCACATTGCTTTCCTGTACATATTTGTTACATTCTAAATTAATTCTTCTCAAACTAACCTTTTCTCTAATTCCTGGTCCCTTTCTCTTATTGGCCTCTGTCACTTTAAAGTTTCTGCATTAGTTCCTTTGCATTGAGGACATCAAATGCTATCTTGATTTTTTTGGGGGGTGGGTTCTTGTCTATCCTCATTACCTCCCATGTGTACTCTCGCCTCATCATGTGATCAAAGTCCAATCCCCTTGTTGTGTTTGCCCTTGATCTAAAGTCTGCATATGAGAGAGAACATATGATTTTTGGTCTTCTGGGCCTGGCTAACCTCCCTCAGGATGATGTTCTCCAGTTCCATCCATTTACCTGCAAATGATAAGATTTCATTCTTCTTCATGGCTAAGTAGAATTCCACTGTGTATAAATACCACATTTTCTTAATCCATTCATTGATAGTGGGGCATCTTGGCTGTTTCCATAACTTTACTATTGTGAATAGTGCTACAATAAACATGGGTGTGCAAGTGCTTTTGGAGTAACCTGTGTCACATTCCTTTGGGTATATCCCCAAGAGTGGTATTGCTGGCAGATCTATGTTTAGATTTTTAAGTAGCCTCCAAATTTTTTTCCAGAGTGGTTGTACTAGTTTACATTCCCACCAGCATTGTAGAAGGGTTCCTTTTTCCCCACATCCTCACCAACACCTGTTGTTGGTGGTGTTTTTGATGATGGCTATTCTAACCGGTGAAGTGGAATCTTAGTGTGGTTTTGATTTGCATTTCTTTAATGACTAGAGATAGTGAGCATTTTTTCGTGCACTTTTTGGCCATTTGAATTTCTTCTTTTCAGAAAGTTTTGTTTAGTTCACTTGCCCATTTCATTATTGGTTCATTAATTTTGGGTGAGTTTAGTTTTTTGAGTCCCCTATATATTCTGGTTATCAGTCCTTTGTCTGATGAGTAGCTGGCAAAAATTTTCTCCCACTCTGTGGGTGATCTCTTCAGTTTAGAGACCACTTCTTTTGTTGAGCAGAAGCTTTTTAGTTTTATGAAGTCCCATTTGTCTATGCTATCTCTTAGTTGCTGAGCTGCTGGGGCTCCATTGAGAAAGCTCTTGCCTATACCTATTAGTTCCAAAGTATTTCCTACTCTTTCATGTACCAACTTTAGAGTTTGGGGTCTGATATTAAGGTCCTTGATCAATTTTGACCATTTTTTTCTTAAAGATGTGATACTTGCAACTCAAGAGGCCATCATTTTTATCCCCCAACTCTGCCTATATGCCTGAGATACTTTATCTGGATACATAATAATAGGTTCTCAAACAATGACTGCTTTTCTATAGGTCTCTAAGGAATCAGTTCTTCTGAAGTTGTTCAGTCAATATGAAGGATTGTTGAACATTGGCAGCATGTGCAAGGATCTTCAAGGACTCTGCAGATCCTTACTAAATAGTTCTCCAAAGAATGGAGATTTGAAGATTCCCATAAAGATTATAGCAATCAGGTAGACTCATCATGGTCTGAGTCCAGGTCCACTGGGTTGCAAAACTGTGTTATTTTCCCCTAAGGAGGATTCCTCAGCCCTGGAAGTACTGATGTTATGAGTCAGATAATTCTAAGTGGTAGGAGTTGTCTTGTGCATTGTAGACATATAGTAGCATCCCTGGCCTCCACCAACTAATTCCAATATCATCTAGTTATATCCAAAGAGATCCCTAGACACTGCCAAATATTCCCAGGAAGGAGTGTAAATCTTTCCTCCTCCCAGCACCCACCTTCTGTTGAGAAACTCTGACACATAGCAAGCTACTTTTGAAGCTTTGCTATTCCACGTGTGTACAAGGATCAGAACCTTCAACATCACCAAGAGCTTGTTAAAAATGCAGAATCTCACACCTCTTCTCAGCCTTATTGAATCAGAATCTGCATTTTTAACAAGATCTTCTGTATGACTTGTGTGCACTTTAAAATTTGAGAAGCATGGTTCCATAGTATTGGTAGATTGTGGTCACAGTTATTCCCTCACAGATTTTCCTGGAAAAAAATCAGTTTCTGGAAGTGAGAGTCCTAGGAAACGTCTCCTGAATCAAATCACATTTCTTTAATCATACCGTTCACAAGTTTGTTTTTTTAATCAAGAGATCACAATTTTTAACTCCCTTTGATTGTGACAATTTGTTTTCCTAAAAGCTTCTCACATCGCCAGAATAGGGCAAGTAGTACACTGGATTTTAGTTAGTGCATTCATTCATCCATTTACTTTTTTACTTTTACCAAAGAAATTTATCATGCAAGGCACTAGAGATACAGCATGAATAGCAGCTGGAATAATGTTCCACTTTGCATGAGGCCTAGCATGCCTCTTAGTAGGTGGACGTAGTTATTTCTCTGTTTTTCTCTGTTCTCAGTCAATGTAAACACATTATACATTTCTAAGAGCCCAATCTGAATTCACTGTCTTCACACAGAAACATCCTAGGAACCAATGCTGCCTGGAAAGGGGATCTTGACTTTCATTCTCTCTCTTGCTTTGCTTGAAATTCACAAAAAAAGCCAGCCAATGATCTTAAGGTTAATGACTGTCTGATTCCCAATGACAACAGATTAGTATATCATAAGATGCTGTACAGAAAGAGTACTAAGGAGGGTTTAAGTTTGGAAATCAGGGGTTTTTTTCCCTTCTGTACCAATAATTTGACAGAAGTAGGTTAGGCATGGTACATTCACTGTCTACTAATGACAGATGTGTTTTAAATGAAATCTAGAACAAGGAGAGAGGAACTGTGCCCTTAGCATCACAGGCCAGTGTTATCACTCCAGAAGAAGAATTAAGGACAAAGGCTTCACCAGATAGTCTTAAGAATGCAATTAATTCTCATAAAAATTAGTATTTTTCAGGCATATCCCACCTATCACCACCACCAATCTCCAATCTCCCTTTCCAGAGATCATTCAAAACCAACAGAACTAAAACCAGAGCCCATTGTCTTCCAGATATTGGCAGAAACTGAGTAGCAAATTAACTCTGAAGTTCTGAAATTGATAAGATAGAAGAAGACTTGAAGTTAGACAAAATTGTTATGAAAGAGGAGGGATGGGATGTCCAAGAGTACTGGGAGGCAGAATCACCAGACAGGGAGAGCTGAAAGGAAGAGGAATATAGGATGAGAAGAGAAAACTGGAAGTCCTAGAGAAGCAAAGGCAGTATTTCAGGGAATGGATGCCTTTAAAAGCATCTCACTTTCTGTACCTTTCAATCAAGACTGCCTCACTTCTTTGGATTGAGTATATTTTCACTTTAGGATAGGTGGGAGAAGTCTTTCTCAGAATGGGAGAAGAATAAACTTATCCTAAGAACATCCAATGCTATTAGCTCACATAGTCTCTTTTGTACATTGTAGAAATGAGAAGTCTCCACTCACCGACCTCTGCCAGCAGAGAAGCAGAAGCAAGTTTTCTACAGTTCTGTGCTTGTGAATAAACAGAACCAATACACATGGTGAGCCATGATTTTGTGTATAAACCCAATTTTATACTTAATATGAACATATATTTTCATAATGGTTCTGTATTATGTAACAGACTCTTGTAAACGTAGAAGGCTTTTAAAATTAATTTCTAAACCCCCAAGTTGAAAGTCCATTAAAAGAATCAATAATGTCTCCATTTTTTTTTCTATGGCTGATTTAGATAGGTGAAGATTTTATTATGCTTCCTCAAAATTCGTGAAGAAGAGATAGTGTTCTCATTTTCATAGAAGACTAAGCATAATCTGTGTGTGTATAATTTAGTAAGATCATATTTCACTTAGATTGATGACAACTAGCCAAGGACATTTGCTCAGTCAAAAGAAAATAATACATTGGGTACCTGTATGCCAGGCTCTGTATTGAGAACTGAAAATGAAAGATGAGAGTGTCACACCCCTGTCTTGAGAGGCTGCAATAAGACTGGAAAGGTTGCAGTGGAAACATCTCCACTCTGATGTAATTGTATTGTAATGAAGGCATGAGAGGGGTAACTGGCACCAGATGCCCTCTATCCTCAGAACCATATTCTGGTCAGAGCCCTGGAGAGTCTTGCACAGATGACCATGACCAGTCTGTCTGTCTTGCAGTCATCTGGAAATTGTATTTGTTTTGTTCCTTTACATTTATTTTCACGTCAAGATTCTCATTACCATCGTGAGAACAGAGTGAGTCACAACCCAAGCTTAGCTCAAAATAGTACATTTTAATAGAGTGTGTATGTGGTATCTTTATCCGTGTATACATGATAGAGTTTAGACATATATATAAGTTTATATATACTTTGTGTATATATGTATATATAAATATTCAAATATATAGACACATACATACATATATATGTATATATAAATATACTTATTTCAAGATACACATATATGTGTATTTATATGCACCCCCACACACCCATTGTGGGATATAGGTTTTAAAATAATAGAAGAATTTATACACATATGTATGTATATGAATAGTTATAGACAAAAAAATATAGATATATATATCCCCTTACATAATGTATAATCCCCTTCCAGTTCTGGTTCCTTCCAATATTTTAATACCCACATCCCATGATGTGTTGCTGGATTTTATCTGGAGATGCGGGAGATGTGGCTTGAGTCAAAAACTTCACCTCACACCTTGACAAGACATTTGTACTCAGAAGCTTCATTTGGGACTGAATTTGCCAAATTGAGGGCCTTAGGCACTTTTGAAATTAAGCATGTAGCCCAAATAAATCAGATTTTTTTCAGTTAACTAAGGGATTTCTGGTTTCTGGGTGTCAAGAAGAGGAACTCCCAAAAATTGAGAATCTGTAGATCAGAAAGGGAAAGAATCTATACCTGTACTTGAAACCTGGAGGAGAGGTTGGTGTAGGCAAAGCCTTCTAGCTAAGAAGCTTCAATGGTGTCAGAGTAGCATTTTTTTCCATACCTGGGTTTGAACTCAGGGCCTCATGCTTGCTACATAAGTGCTACCACTTGAAGCATTCCACCAGCCCTCAGAGTAACAATGTTAAATGGTTAAGGAAATGAAGAAGGATATAGGGCTACAGCAGAGCCTAATCAAAGATAGAAATATGGCAGGGAGTCTAAGCTCTAGCATAGAGATGGGCAGAGTTTCTCCATCTCTGTTGGGATCCCTCTCAACATGGATGAAGTACTATGGGATGAGAGACAAAGTAATGACTGGGGAGTCCTATAATTGTGTCAAAAGAGGTGGCATTTACAGTTGGGGGCTGTAATCTCTATAACTGACTGCTAGAACAGATTAACCAATAAAAAGAAAGATGGATTTTAAGTTGCCTGGACCTCAGATTATAGAAGTAGATGGCTTAGCTGATATAATTAACCCCTTTCTCTCCCATTCAACTTTGGTGTCCTCTGATGGCTCATTTTTTCTTCGTTTTCCCCAGTGTCAACCCACTCTTGTATCCACATCAGTCTCCCCTTCCTGGCTCCTGGCTTACCTATTACAATGTGAGTAGGACTTTATGGGGTCTGTCAGTTCCTCTTCTACACATCACTTGATCATTCTCCTTTGGATTGTACTTTTTACCCATTCTCTGCCCAAAACTACTGGTACCATTGCTGGAATTGTCATGCAACTCTTGAGTATTGTCCATATCTGGTGGCTTAGACAGAGAATAGTTATATATTTGGTGGCCATTTTTTTCTGAGAAGATGAGGTATCTTTGACATTTGAACTGGACTTAAGTGAGTAGGTGGGTTCAGAAAATATGAGGAATTGTGGAGCAGTAAGTGGTGCTGAGCAGATGGAGCACAGAGTTTGTTTATAAGAAAAGAGTGGGTGTATATAGTTATAATAATGTCATAAAGAAAAGTTATGACACATTAAAGAAAAGTTACTCTGGGGCAAAGCAAGATAGAGCTGTAAGATTCACTTCTGAGAATGAAGTAACCAAATCTCTGATGGAATGGTTACAGTGGTTACAGAGAAAGATGACTTGAGAATATCTTGTGCAACATTAAATTAACTGAAACAAAGAACAAACACAACTCCAATGCATCCCCATGTTATAATCCTGCCCTGGGTCTATGACTGGGAGAGTCCATATGGTCTTGCTCCAGCAAGGCTGAAACTGTTTTCCTGCAGAGTCTATAATGTTCTGTTCTGCTTGGTCAAAAAAAAGTCAAGATTTTGGAAAAACTAGAAGGACAACTTATCTCCCCAGACAATTATCTGGATTCTGCTATGCTATATGCTATTCCACCAAATCTGGGGAAAGTTACAATGAAACCTTTTTTTGAGAACTATCATGGGATATGTAATATAAAGTAAGTCCCCTTGTTATGCTGAATCTACCCACTGGGAATGACATGTACTCCTTGCATGGTCAGTATTTATGAAGTCAAGTCAAGCTGTCCAGCTGCACTAGCAATAGCAGGCCAGGTAAAATCAGGCTGAATTCCATTTCACATGAGTCCTTTGTGCCAGGGCTGTTGTCCTGTCTACAGGGGGCTGCTGGCAAGAAGCATCCCCAAATACTCAGTTATGAGGGTGTAAATTTCAGTGAGATTATTCAATATTCATGTAATTACCCCAGAAAGCACATTTGACATTTCATAAATACAGCAGAATATTTAGCACTTGTCTCTCTGTCATTCCTACCAAAGCATACATGGAAAAATAATCCCCAGGGACCCTGCAATCTGAAATGGCAGCAGTTATTGAATCCATAAATTTGATGGATCAGTCTTCCCTCTACATCCCGTCCATAATTTGCACATGGAAGTGAGACCATATAAAAGCTGTCCTTCCTCATGGAACACAACTGTTCCTAGGAAAAGATCTGCTTCCCACCAACTCTTCCTGCAGCTTCAGTTCTTTTTGCTGGTTGCCTTCCCCAAGTGAGCTGCACAAATCCACAAACTCTGCACAGACCCATGACCAGGGTCAGGGACCTGAGTGTGGAGGTCTCAGATATCTAGGCAGCAGTGCTGATTATAAGCTTGTGCTCTGGTCTCACAGCAACTCAACACTAATTCAATTTCTCAAGGACACTGCGACTCTCCAGAGAGATTGAGAGGACTCTGGGATCTTGAACACAACCCTTCCCACCCCTCCACTGCCCCATATCCTCAGGAATAAAAACCAAGGTCCTCCAGCAGCTCACCTAAAAACAAATCACTGAAAGAAGAAAAGCACCTTCTCATAGCCAGGCCAGCACTGATGGCAACACTTCTGCAAAGAAAAGCCCATCTATGGTATCCTGGTGGTCCCCCAAGTGCAGACTAGCTCAGCGTGCTATGGAGGGAGGGACTCCACTCCTTTCCCCAGACAAGAATGCCTGACATGAAATGTTGACCTCCTCTACCAACAGTAGGCTAAAGAAGATGATGGAGTGCATGTGCACAACCTAGGTGTTTGTCTTCAAAAGAAATAACAGAAGTTTCTCATACATGGAGCAATAAGGTCAGAAAACCAGAAAATTATTTTCAAATCCATTCAGTGAATTCCCCAATGTGTCTTAACATTACAGACGCAATCGTATTATATAAATTGCATCCTTTATATACAAGCATGCACACACGCATATGCACACACATGCGTGTACTATAACTGTCTGTCTAAATAAAGGGATTTGTATGTATGTGTCTGATATGATGTGTCTGACAATGAGTTCATTTTATGTACGTGCTTTTATATTGGCATTTGGATGCTTGTGAATGTTAATGCTATCCATGGATACTCACAAAATTACTATGGGTGTTGGTGTTCATGTCTGTCATGAACTTGTATACATGCAAATGAATGTATATGCATATATGTGGGTTTTATGTACATGTCATTTAGTAATAGGTTATACTTAGCTTAAATTTATCCATGGTCAAATGTGGCAGGTACTGCTTTTCATAGGCATTATCTGTTTATTCTTACATTATCTTTGAAAGTCTGTAATTACAGAAATTACAAAATGAAGAAAATGAGCACTCAAAAGAGAGAATGGTTTGTGGAGGATTTCACAAGTAGTGAAAGGCAAAACTGAGATTAAATTCCTGGTCTGACGCACTGTAGATGGATCAGTGCTCCTTCCATGTATGTGGTGTACATATTCAGTCCTCCTATGGTATCTTAAAGGACCCATTCTGGATACCAAACTTCAAGGATGCGCAGGTCCTTTATATAAAATGTCATAATACTTGCATGTAACTTACCCACATCTCCCATGTAGTTTAAATAATCTCTAGATGACTTCTAAAATTAATACAATGGAAATTTTATGTAAATATTTGCTACATTATATTGTTTAGGGAATAATGACAAAGAAAAAACTCTACATATTCAGTACAGATGCAATTGTTTTCAGAATGTTTTTCATCTGAGGTTGATTGAATTTGTGGATGTGGAACTCTGGATACAAAGGGATGAGTGTATATGCACATGTGTGTTGTATAGGGATGTGTGTGCGTGTGTATGTGCACATGCAAGCATTTGTGCACATATCTCTGAAAGGAGACTCTCTCACAGTAGTTTTTGTGCGCAGAGAAGCCTCAGCAATTTGGGCAAACAAGATTCAATTACATGTCCTTGTAGTCTAAGCCATCTCCTCTAACTGATCCATTTATTTTCCCAAAAGCACCTCCTTCACCAACTTCACCATTTTCCTATGAAGACTCTCAGTAGCCTTTTGGCCCTTCTCAGAGCTGCTGCTGCAGCAGAAGTAACAACCAGATGTGGAACCTGCTACTTTTGCATGGCCACTCCTATGCAACTATCACATTCCAGAGTCCCAAAGACCCAGAGGTTTAGAGAACCTGGAGTGCCAAGGAGCAAGCCCTGGCAACAGAGTCAACCTGTGAATTGTTCCTATTCATGAAGAAAGTGGACAGCTTCAGGTTAAACTGAAGTGAGTCACTATCATAAAATAGGGATCACCATGTCTTCTGCTCAAACTGGCTGCTAGAAGAAAGCAAAATAAGATGAAAGCATCTCAATGAGACTATATAAATGTCATGCTCAAAATGCTAGCATCCTCTCCTTTCAAAGATACTGGAACCTACAGCAATGCTTCCCCAAAAGCAGATGGATATTTCCTATTAATCTTTCTTCTTTGAAACTGGTATATTTTGTACACGTGGATCCCCTCCCAGCCTGCACCTCCCTGTCTGAAAAAATTGTAACAGGTAGGACTCTTGCAGCCATATTGGCGCATGTGATCTGTCTCCTCTCCCAGACATAGATGGAGGACAGGGAGACTCCTGACCCAATAGCCAATCCACAGTGACAAGCCAGTGAAATGCAGGTTTCCGGTAATCTGAACTGAGGTACAGGAGAGTCTGGTCTGCCTCTGTGGCATATGTGCATGGTGAGCCAACCAGAGCAGAGCTGAGGTAACATGAGCACACTGGAGTAGAGGACATTGTTTGTAAAGGAAGTCAAACAACGCAGCCATAAGAAAAAGAGACCGTGCCAACTTTTCATTTCTATATTCATTCCCTCCCAGATAGGGCTATAAATTCTCACCTTGGGTTCCTTAAGGTAACTGTTTTAACCTCACAAAGGGTCTCCCTTTAGTTCATGATATTATGAATGAGTTTCTGTTCCTGGCTTCTCAGTGATGCCTGAGTAAAAAATCCTAAGCTGTTTCTGTCACACTGAGGTTTCTACAACATTCCTCGAATGCTATCCCACTGTTGGTGAGACTCACCAGTTTTGGCATCTTCATGATATGGTCCCAGAAGCTTGATGTCTTAGTGAAAAAGAAGCTGTAGAAAACCTCAAATTGTTAGGATATCCTAATAGCATTATGCAAGAAAGATGGCCATGAAAATTTAAACTTAAGGATCCCAAATTCAAAACAACCTCAAAATGAGCCATCCTGTTTCCCCTCAAGATGCAGATATCTGTACATTGCATTCTAAAAATATATTATACATGCAAATATATGACATACATGTGAAGCCAAGAGTGACAGCTGGTATCTCTGGGTTTTAATATTTAAATAACACGGAAGTTTATCTTTTACTGTTCTGAAGTTCAATATTTCCCCATATTTTTGTGACTTTCTAAGGGCTTCCATTTTTATGTCACCTGGTTTCTGCCCTCTGATTTTTTTTTTATGTCTCCCCTCCCTGAGAGTTTTACTTTTCTCTGGCCTGGTACCCACTGCCTGTTCCTTGATCTCTCACAGTTCACCATTGCTGTGGGCCTTTTGGTTTTGCAGCTGCCTTTCCTTCAGATGCCTGACAGCTTTGCATAGCAAACAACTTAAAACCAAGCCATGAAGGACTTCCTGTGCTCTCAGCAGCCTGGGAAAGTCTCCCCTTCCCATGCCAGATTCTAACTGGGGGAAATGTCTCTGTAACTCCCTGTTAGGCCCCCCCACACCGTAGCCCTAACCTGGTTCTCCTCAGTCCTTTATCTCCCCCTTTTTTCCACCCATGTTTCCCCTTAATTCCTCCATACACAAGATCTAGCTCTCCTTGATATACCTACCCACTCAAACAATCCCCAAAGTGCCTCCAATCTATTCAACAAGGCCCATTAAGGCTTGTTTTTCAACATGCATAATTCTCTTCCTGAGCAGAATTCTGCTCCCAACACCCAAAATAACACCACTTCCCTCCACTTTACATGGGCAACTGCAGGAAGAAAGGACATCTTGAAGACCTTGGGGACCTCTTTCTGTCCCTAATCTCCTTTTTAGCTCTTTCCTGACTGCCTAACTGCCTACCTGCATGCTTTCAACATTTCCCAGAACAGAAAGTCGGCCCTGGATGGCCTGGCTCCTTCCCACAGTCCTTTCCCCCTGCCTGAAATACCTGACCTTTTCAGCTGTCAAAGTCTCCTTCATCCTTCTAAACTCAACTCAAATACCACTTTCTCTGAGACTCCCCTGCCACCAATTCCCTCTATGGAGGAGGAATTAAAAGCTACTGTCCCACAGCGTCCCACAGCTCCTTCAGACCTTTGTTTCCATGGCAGGAAGGGCTGGTCCTATGTATGATTCATAATGTACCTCTCTAATGTCACCTCCCCCTTCCCAACTCAGAGACATTCCACACAGGAGCCAGGTCTTTTCATCCCTTTATCTGTCATTGCAGTTGCCAAATAATTACTGATTTGAAAGTATGACTTAAATGGAGCATGGCACTTCAGTGGTCCTTACAGTATACCAATATTTTAACATCCTATATGTACTAATTTGTTCAATCATCTAGGTGTGTTTCCTCACCACAACACTACCAGGCAGGAAACAGTACTGTGTTTTATTTTTACATATGTGCATCTGAAGATTCATTAATGTTAAAGACTTTCTAAAGGATCACTCAGGTACAAAGTCCTGGAGCTGAATCTACAGATTCCTAACAACTATACACTGAACTCTAAGAAATAAAATTGGTGATGGTAGGTGGGGGGATAACAGAACGGTTCTTCATGGACCATGATTTCAGGCGCACTCAATAAAAAGCAGTTACTAAGAAACTGTGGTGATACTGTGCTAGAATCAAACGAAACAAAGACAACCGTGTTTCATTATAGCTTTGACAGTTAGGAGCTCTGAAATCAAGCAGCTCGAGTGGGAATTCCTGACCTGCTCTTCATCTGTGGTAAGAAACAGCTATCATAAATATTCAGAACCCTATAAAGGACAGACATCTTTAATCTCACTGCAACGTAACATAAGAGAAACACACACACAAACACAGTAATTACAGACAGACTGTTTAAATGCTACAAATCCTGAACACTAATGTGAGACCACTGGTTATTATAGGAACTTGGGGTATGCCTTGACCATCTAAAGTAAAACCCACAGTGCTTTGTCTACAGCTAAAGAAACAGAAGAACAAGAGGCCAGAACCATAGCATGGTCCTCTGGTCCTGTGGGACTGGCCAGTTTGGAAGCGGACTGGCTCTTTCCCCAATACATTAATGTCATTTAAATTGTGTTCTCTTGACCAAAAGAAGTGTCAGTCTCTTTGCTAAAATCAAACACTAAAGCCCGCATAAAAAGATTTCAGTACCATTAGCCAATATTAACATAAGGACAATGAAAAGCATATTTAAGACAGTTTATTTGAGCCCATGGAAACAAATGTTTATTGCTCTCATTTGCTGTTGGAATCAGAAGCCTTAATGCACTTTCTTTCATAAACTCCTGGGGAGACTATGAGGCACACATAAGAGAGGAACAGGATACTAATCTGGGTAAATCTGAGCATGTGTTTGAGATTTTTTTTTTCAAAATAGTACATTTAAAACTAATAATAAGTTAGCTATTTCTGCATAACAAATAAACATGCATGATTTATTACAAGTCTACAAAATGACTGAGTGGTTGTCTAATCCCAACTGAGTTTCTTATGCATCTGTGATTAGATGACCAGTCAGCTGGTGCTTGCTGATCTACAGTGACCTCTGTTCTGTTCCATGTGGGATTTCCTTTTCCAGCAGGTTAGTCCAGGCTTGTTTTCAAGGAAGCAATAGAAGTTCAAGAGGAAAAGTAGAGCATAACAAGGGCTCTTGAAACTTGGAATTAACACAGTTACTTCTGTCACTTTCTTTTGGCCAAAAAAAGCCATCAGGTCAGTCCAAATCTCAGGTATAGGGTAGTAACTCATGATGAAGAAACCAGAGAAGCTAAGTAACTTGACCATGAACACAAGGCTGGAAAGTGGGAGAACCAAGGTGTGAAGCAAGCTTCACATTTCTCCCCAGGTTTTGCCTTTTCCACTTCACCAAATAGAACTGCCAGCTCTCTACCCTCTTCAATACTGATCTGAAGAAGCAAGTATGCTTAGCTTGGTGTTCATGAGGGTTGTGTGACAAGAGGGAGGACTGGCCAATGCTCTGGGAATAGACAATGCCCAGGTGAACAGACTGGTACAATGGAAAGAAAAATGACTTTGGAGGCTGACAGTCCTGGGTCCGAACAGCTGTAAATCTCTTTCCTCACCTGAAACATGGTGATAGCAAATCCTCTCTCTCAAAGGCATGTAAACAATAAATACTCTCTGGGCTACTGGGTTTTAGATGCTGGGTCTACAGTTGGCTGTGTGTTCAACCTCAGACAAAGTGCTTTGCTTCTTTGTGCTTTGGTTCTCTTATTTGTAGAATGGGCATCAGGAGTGTCCTTGTCTCACAGGGTTGCTGTGAAGATTAAATGAATTAACACCTGCAGAGTGCCTAGCTTATCCAGCACACTGTAATAAGCAACATGCAGATATGCATGCATAGTTCCACAGAGTTAGTTAGGAGCCATCATACAAGGTCAGTGCTCTAAGTCCTATAGAGGACCACAGAGGGAACAATTAGTAAATTGTACTTGCATTTTTAGGAGCCAAGAGGCATACAGGTAGTAGATCTAAAGACACACCCTGACTTCCCATTCTATTTCAGAAGCAAGTGCTCTGCTCAATTTAGAGAGCACTTGATACAAATGGGCTTAAGAACTACTTTATGTGAAAGTCCCTGAAGATGTTTTGCTGCTCTTCTGATGGGGTCTAATTATACTTCTTGAAGGTGCACATCTAAGGGGATGCTTATGTATGTTGTTAACACTAAGATGAAAACTATTATAAAAAAAACTATTATCAAGAGGAAAACTAGTCCCTTCATATTCATACACATGCACGCATAAACAGACATGAATATAGACATATATACATACACACATGTACACAGGCACACACATATGCACACATACACACATACACAATTCCAATTGGATATTTGGCTGTACTTGAGGGACAAATGTACTGAAAGAAGTCAATGAAATGGGATGAATTATGTTGCCATAAAATTCCTATGTTGAATTCCTAATCCCCAGTACCTCAGAATGTGATTGTATTTGGGGATAGGGTCTTGAGTTTACATGGATATGACTAGTATCCTTAGAAGAAAAGGAGATCAGACCACAGACACAAAGAGGGAGGACCAGTTCTCAGGAGAAACCAGCTCTATCAACACCACCATCTTCCAACCTCCAGAACTACGAGATGATAAATTTCTGTTTAAATTTCTGGCTTAAAACCAGCTACCTATGGTGGTTTGTTATGGCAGCCTGAGAAGACTAATATAGTTGTGAATTGGTCATTCACTTTATAGCAAATTTCCATAAAAGAATTTGGGAATCCTAGACCCAGACTTCTTTTCCAGGTCAGGAGATCTATGATTCTTGGATTAATGAATGAGAAGGGAGTTAGTACACAGAAATGTGGGGGAAAGTTGTGCTGGAATGAGACACTTCCTATCTTCCTCACCCTATTGAACCCCTCTAGCATGTCCACCTACTCTGGGTGAACCCAGTTTGTGGGATCTTCCCCAATCCGTGCTCTTGGTCAGCCTCTGGCTTCAGCTCACCCCTAGATTTTGTACTCTGGTATCCTGTTCCTCCCAAATCTCCCTCCCTGCTCTTCTCCCATCAGCCATGCACAGCTCTGACAGATTCCTATGGACATCTCCCTGCTTTCTGCACATCTCCCTGCTGCTTTGAGGCTGAAACAGCATAAACATGGAGCATTTTGTGCACATCCATAATACCTGCTGACTCTGCAGAGCCCCGTGACTTGTAACTCACTTCACATTAACATGAACAAGTTGACACTTTTAAGGTTAATGACCCAGTTGCTTATAAGACAGGTGGGGTTTGAAATCAAACAACTCCTATGAACTGGAAGCCTGTGAAACAATCTTTATTAGGCTGCTCAGCAGCATCAGAGAAAACTAACTTGTCCTTTGGCAGCAATACAACCATCTAGAACCCATGTCTTCTAGCTAATTTGCACTTTGAAAAAAACTTCCCTTAGTCTTCTCACTTCAGCAAGTGTCTCATGGTTTTTAAAATGATATACATCATGACTCAACTTGTTGCAGCTGGTGTAGGTAAACAGGGACTTGCTGAAATGGAAGAATATAAATAAATTGCCCTACGGGAAATGGACTACAATGGACAACAAAGAAAAGCTGGATTGATTTACAACACAGATTAAAATCATTCTTTTTTTTTTTAACTAATCACAATTAAAATCTGGATTTCAATCATACTACAAGTAGCATACCATCAATTTTCTCACTTCTTCTTCATTACATAGGCTGTAAAATCTGCATTCTCCTTCCACAGTTCTCCCAGTCCATTTTCCTATCTGTAAGATTAATCTTGAGTCAAAGCAGCCATTCTAATATTGAAAATAAGCATCCCAAATGACCAAATTCTTGTACTCCTGGCTTCTGCTGACCACTGACTCTTAATACAAAGCAGTGTGATGAATTTTTACTTCTCTATTTGATCATCTACTTACTTTTACTTTAAAATTTTGTTTTTATAATTTTAAAAAATAATACACAGTAGTTCTAACACATTTAAAAATGTGAAGTTATTAAGATTTTAGTATTGCATCTTCTTCCCACCCACTGCCTAAATTGAGTTAACCATATCTAATCTCACTTTTTCCTGTGATCAGATGAAGATTTTACACACGCACAAGTACAAATGTTTTCCACTTTTTATTGTATTATAGAAGTGTAAGGATATTACTCAGATGACTTTGAACCTTGTTTGTTACTCAGTGATCCTTTAAGATCTTCCCAGCTCTGACTCACACACATGTCCCTCATTTTACCTTCTAACAGTGACATAAAATTTGATAGCAAGAATGTTCTATGACCCAATCATCCATCCCACATCTGGCTATATGTAGGTTGTTTTATACTTGTGCTTTCTTTTTTGGATATTGTTAGTTACATTAGTGTGATAAACATAATTGTACACATATGTTTGTAATATCAACTTCCCAAAGATAAAAATTATATTTTTGATTGCCCTAGCACATGGATAGTATTCTCCTAAAATGTCACAGCAATGTCCAGTTCATCAGCAATGTGCTCTACATACCTGAACTTGCTCAGATATTATCCAGTTAGGCAACATATCAAGATGGGAGAATCCTCAATCTATCCAGAAAATTGACCATTTATGCCATAAGCAATTTGGATTTCACCTACTTATAAATGCCTTTTAGTTTTCTTTGAACTTAAGCTAGTTTTATTCACATCCTTTCACTTCCAAGTGAAAGAGGGTGACATATATTTTGATATATGTGTGTGTAGTACTTTTTTTATTCAGTCTGTGTTTTCTTCTCTAAAATGTGCCTCCATCCAACAATTCTATAATTATTCTCCTAAATTCTCACTCATATTTTAATCTGTGGGAAGTTTTTCTTTTGGTATATGGCTTTAGATAAAAGTATTCTCTTACTTTTAAGATTTTATGAAGACCAGGAAGGCATTAGGCATGATAACAGGTCTGCATCTTCCTCAATGCCTGACACTCTGTAATTCAGATACTCAGAAAACATTAGTTGAAGAAAAGTAAAAAATGAGAGGAAAAAAGAAAGAAAGGAAGGAAGGAGAGTGAATAATGGAAGGAAAAAAAGGAAGAAAAGAAGTCAAGGTGCAAAGAAAGAAGGAAAGATGAAAACATGTTTTCAATCCTTTAAGGGGAAAAAACTTTTCTATATTACCTAAGATGGCAACATTAGTCTGAGTCTAACTTTCATATGATTGTGGGGAAGAGGTGCTGTCTCTACTGATGGTGACCATTCTTCTAGATTCTCGCTTGTTTTTCAAATGTTCTAGCATGGGGGTCAGGTGTATTTGAGTTTACATCCTTGATCCTTTTCCTATATTGGGTTTTCCTTGGAAAAGTTGTCTGGCATCTCTGTACTCATGGTCCCAGCTGCAAAATTTAACACCTAACAGCACCTCCCTTAAAGGTTAGCCACGGGACTTCATTAGGATCACAGGGATAAAGAGTCTGACCCAGGAAGCATACATAGCAAGGTGAACTCATGCTGACTTTTGTTCAGTAGTGCCTGACCCAGATTTCCTTGGGCTGGACCATTCAAGCTCATCTTCAAAAAGAGAAAATACTGCAGCCTAAGGAAGTTTCTCTACACCTTGCCTCCCTGCCCCTTTCCTCTCACTTTCCATGTGTTTTTGGAGTCCATAGTGTTTTAGGTAAGCTGCTCCCCCTGTGCCACAGATTGCCAAGTAGTTGGTATCCCTTCATTCTTTTCTGTATTGCCAAATATCTTGAAAAGCATATGAATGCCTTGAATTATTACTTCAGAAAAATGTAAAAGCGTCTCCTAACTATGTGGGTGCAATTTTCATGTTACAGTCACCCCAGATGGCTGTCAAAGGCCTGAATCTGGAAAGTGGTACTGGCATCAGGAACTCTACCCTCTTCATCTGCCATAGTTGATATTTTAAGCAAAACACAATCTTCTAAGGCATCCAGTTTCTGCCCCATTAACACCCCACAATTAGACTATATAGTTTCACCCTGCAACATCAGTGGCAATGTGACATGGAACTTGAAGAAATGACTGCCCACTCTCCAGCAGCCAAACCTGGATGAACTATTCTTTGGGTAGAAGGGGATATCCAGAAAATTTCATAGGCTCTCTTCTTTGCTTACTTGGCAGTTTTTCATTTTTGTCTGAGCAAAGGCTGAATGCCTATCTTATGAAAGTGATTATATTATTTAAACCCCACCAAAACCCTGAGAGGGGAATTGTTAACCATTTCCCAGATTACAGATATAGTAGGTGGAAATCAACTCATAGGAAAACTATAAGTTGATTAAGAAGGAATAAATAGAAATAGGATTCAGGAACCAAAACCTGTGTTTTAATATTCTAGTGTGGTTTAGCCAAAATTACTGGTGTCTGTAAGATGCAAACCAAGGAGAAGAAAGGATCAAACCATCCTCAGGAATGTTTTCCCAAATAACTGGTGGTACGTCCAGAAGACCCAATGTTGAGGCAAAAATCCATGGGCTCTCATACACCATGAAGATTCCAGAAGCAAGAATCTATATGAACAAAATTGAGAGAATCCTTGGGAAAAATCTCAATGAAATCTTCTCAAACAAATAACATGCCTATCCAAGTTCCATGCTCTCTAAATGTTGTGAGATCTCATTCCCAAAGGTAGGCCTGTGCTGATCCTAGGGGTAGAAAGATGAAAAACATATGGTCCTTGTACTGAAAGAGCTCACAGCCTAAAAAAAGAGGAAGAAATGTGCAGCACAAAGACATAGGAAGGAATTTGCAAAGTGCTATAGGAGTGAAGAAACAAGTAATTGTAGCTAAGAGTGATGAAAAACCCCACAGGGTGGTGATATGGCAGCTGAATATTGAAAATAAGTGTGAAACACTAAGCAAAGGAAAAAGCATGGATGTGAATAGCTTATGTATTGGTAACAATAATCTGAAACGTCAGTAGCTATCATAACAAAAACTTGCATTAGTTAACTTCAAATGTCATATCCGATAAGGGTCTGCATGTACTAAACACACTAAAGAAATGTTCATGAATAGGTGAGTCCCAAGGTCACCAGTCAGGGGAAGAAACTACATGGAGGAGAAACAGTGGCTGTTAATGCAAAAGTGCTAATGCTCCTTATCTCAAAGAGCCCCTTTTGAGATAATGCACACAGCTAATGCAGAAGGGACATACCTTATTCCCACCCTCATTTCCTTGTCTAGAACTAGCCATTGGACCCCCTCTTAACTGTGTAGAAACTGGAAAGTTTTTTTCCTCCAACTACTGAAGAAAGAGATGAACCAGACCCTGGTGAGCACTGGCTGTCTCTTCCACAATTGGTTCAGGAAATTGTGGATTTTTGGACTCATTGGATCATAGCCATATGCTGTGACCATATCAGGAGAGTGTACATTGAATAAATGTTTTGGGATAATTTTTATCTGTAGTTTCAGTGAACTAATTTGCCCTGATAATTAATTAAGGAAGAACCATTTGTGTTTGTGTAAGAAACAAGAAAGTGCCAAGCATGATGGTGCTTGGCTATAATCTAAGCACTCAGGGGGCTGAGGCAGGAGGATCACCAGTTTGAGGCCACCCTGGACTACATAGGGAGATCCTGTCTCAAAACACAAAACCAACCAACAAACAAAAAGAGACACTCAAAAAACTAAATGCTCTCATTTGTGTTTGTGGACCCTCAAATATCAAGAAAATAGAGTCTACTTCAAGGAAATGCCAAATGGGAAAAGGTGTGCAGAGCAAATGAAGAGAATAAATCTTATTCTGAAAATCTCTTTGAGGTAAACTTGGTAAAAGCTTGGAAACATAATTTCCAAGATTTTTTCTCTGGCCAACTATTTGGAAATCACTTCTCCATACTCTACAGCAGGCATCTCAAACTAGCATTTTGCACTCCACCATTATTTCTACGAGTCACTTCACAGCTGTGACTTGGTCTCCTCCAGGGCACAAGCCTGTCTCTCCCACCCCCACAAGCAGCAATACCAACACATGCTGTGTTTTCTTATTTCTAGAGACCAGACTGATTCCTCCTAGACTCAGGGTTTGGCTCTCTCACTGCCATTACTCCAGAGCACACATGCTCTCTCTTGGCCTGTATCAGTATCTGTGTCTATATTCTCAGGTGCATTTTTCCATCTCCCTTTTCTTTACAGTCATTTCACTCTCATCATATCTTTCTTTTTGCCTGCTTCTGCCCCTCAGGTCAAGAATATTACCATGAGGAAACCATGACATGTTCCTGCCCAGCCCCAGCTCTGAGCACTTCCCACCCGAATTACTATGAGAGCCTACCAACCAGCCTTTCTCAGGCATGCCCCTTCTAACCTAGCTCCATCCCTCAGCTAGAACAGAAGCCACAGAATTCAGGTTAAAGGTGCCAGTTTCAGTCACCCTCATGTCCTAGGTATTTAACTTCTTTGTGTCTGCTGATCTGTGAGATAGGCATCATCACTAGACCTACTTTGTTTTTGTGATTTCAAATGGTAATCGTGTGCAGAGCACATGATTGGAGTTCCTACCAAGAGCAAGTTCTCCATAGAGCTTACTTATCAATGTCATTACCTTCATGATCATCAGCATTACATATCCTTTATGCTCAGAACTGGCCCAGATTCTGAGCCAGAGAACATCATGAACTCCCATGACTTCATTAAACACCACTCTAGAAATCAAGAGTTCCTGTTCAAGCTCCTGCTCACAGGATCCACACTGGTGTATCAGTCCCCAAGACTCACCACTATGCTAGACTCCATTGCAGTTGCACAGCAACAACTGGCCAATGCATATGTAAGATGGCACAGAGACCCATTTTGGGGAAGTCAGAAATCCTATGCCAATGGGAGAAGGTAAATTTGAGAAGTGGGAGGAGTAAGCAGGTACCTATGAAGAGATGTAGATGATCAGACAATGCTAAGGTGAATGCACAAACCTACACAATGTGTGTAAAGTTAGTCCAATCTCAGGGCACAACATAGTTCTCAGAGATAAAACTAACCTCAGTGCCTTTGAGACAGGAAATTCAGGGAAAGTAGCCGAACCAGGTAATGAAGAACAGGTGAACTCTTCACAAATCATCTCACTGGGAACAGGTGATCTAGCTCCATCCAGAACCATCCCAAAATGCTCCTTTTGAAATAACATTTTGTTTTCATCCAGATCCAAACTGGGGCGTGTGCACAAGGGCCCCTAATTATAACCTAATGAATATGGACTGAATTTCATTGAATTCACATGCACAGTCAATCAATCCATCAACCACCAAAAGTCACTACTAAGTATCACCTAAATCACTTGCTCACCCCTTGCAATGTATGAATTCCCATTCAAACCAAGGCACTGGTGTTCTGAGCTACAAGGGCTGCTCTTCAGTCACTTCACTCAGAGCTGGCTCCCACCCTTCCTTGGGGAGTGTACTTTACTGCTTTAACTCTCTATCAAACTTTGCTGCTGCTTTGTAATCTGTGTGTCTCTGCTCAATTCTTTCCTCAGGATACCAAAGACCTGAGATGTTCTCAATAAGGGTCTTCTGAGACCACCCACAGTAACACCTTGGTCTAAACAATTTCCTGAATCCTTCTCTCTAGAATGGATAAAATTCCTGGACAAACAAGACCCAGGGGAAAGTTTTGTAAACTGCATTTTCCACAAACACTTGATTCAACAGAACTGATTTTGCATGATTTTTACTTGCCCTGGGGATAGAATGTGAACATGAGAGACAAGGGCCTGTTTTTGTGGCCTCACCCTTTAACAAAGAAGATATACCATAAACAGATAAAGACATAAATAAGCAAGAGAGCTTTCAAAAATTGTAAGATCTACATAGAAAAATATAACAGGGTAATGAGGTAGAAAAGGAGGGGGAGAGAGAAAGATTGCTGATCTCTCAAAAGGTGAAAGGGCATGACATGTGGCCACTGGAAAGATGAAAATACTTATAATCCAAAGATGTGTGCATGGGACAAGGACATCCAAAGTGGGTAGTGTGGAAAGAGGACAAAGGTGATGTGTGCTGACATTGAATAGAAACTCAACAAAGGATGGGTGTTAATGTGTTAACATCTAGGTGTCCTCAGGGGTGACCCATGTACAGAGCCTCTGGGCCTAGGGGGAAGGAAAGCCAGATGATAAGAATCCAAATTGGAGGCACCTCATCTCAGGGGAGGGCCCTTTGAGCAAGCTGCCAATAGCCATCCCCAGCATTCAGCACTGTGGCCCAGTAGGGCTGCCAGGTTTCACATGCATGGGGTTGGCTGGGAACCAAGAAGCCCTTCTCGTGTTGAAGCACAGCGGTCTATTCTGTTCTCTTGTCAGGTCATAAATAAAGGGGCATTGATCTCGGAAGATGGGCGTCTCTGGCTTTGGTGTGAGCAAAGTGCCTGAGGACAGATGAGTGTAGCTGCACAGGATAACTGAGAATAGAGAAACACAGCCACCTCAATGGACCAGGGAGTGCTCTGGAGAGGAGTAGCTGGCAACTTCAAGTGTACTCCAACAAGCTACATGAAAACAACCAGGCCAGAACATCTGGTGAGGTCAGAGCCAATCCCAGGCACCTGAGTGCCTTTGTTCTTCCTTATTAATTGTGCTCCTGCTGGTGTCAGGGATCACAGAAGAAGTGCCAGGGCCATGGTGCATGGGAAGCACAGGTTTATCAGGTTAACAAGGGCACATTCACATTCCCATGCAAGCACAAGAACACTAATTAGGAAAGGCTGGCAGACAGTTTACATGGCTTTAACCTCTTCTCTCAGTGCTTTCCCGGGATCTGGAAGATTTTTCCTGGAGCCTGAATCACAAGCAGTTCTGAGGACAGGAAAGCCACCTAGGATGACTAACTGAGATTCCACAGAGGAGAGTCCTAAAAGTGAGTCTCAATATTGGTGGTTCAGTGTGATTCTTTTCTAGGGAAAAGGTTCACAAAGTTCATTTTATTCTCAAAAGATTCTATGACCTTAGCTATAAGGGATATAGCCCTCATCCTCACAGTGCTACATGAGACTTAAAATCAATGAACTACCTCTCATGACACTTTTATTTTTACAAAAAATACATGAAAAAAGAGAAAAAGACACTGTCCTGGGGCCATTTCACATCTATCATTTAATGCATTTGCCACCCTCGTAAAGCTACAAGGCTGCCTCAGTTTCTCCAATTTACACACAAGAGAACCAAAGCCCCAAGTTGTGGAGTGTGCTGTGCAGGATGCACACACACCTTGGATGTAGACTTGGTTGCAGCATTGTCTGATTCTAGACTGTGTTTTTCCCACCTCAGCACAGGGATCCTTTCAAACACCCAGCCCCATAGAGATGAGTCTCAGGGTAGCAGCTCATTAACACATCAGGCCCAAACAGGTTATCACCAAGCAGGCCACACAAACTCTGAAACAACTTTTCAACTACAGCAGTCTGTTCTGCTCTCATTGTGAATTCAACTTAATACCCTGTCCATTCAGCAGCAACAGAAAGCTCCAAATGGCTCTTAGGGAAGAGCTTAGGAGACAGAATCCCTAAGCAAATTCTTCCTTTGAAGCTCTCACTGTCAAGAGGGCTTGGAGTTGTCCTCACCTTTAAGGTCTCCTTCAGCCTGCTGCAGTTCCAGGCTGGATTCCCACTCATTGTGGGTCCATAAGTGCCTGGATGGATCATTGGATAATATTCCTTCTAACATAAAGAGCATGGTTTACATTCCATTGAAGTCCCTGTTTCGCAGATGAGAGAATTGAAGAAGTGAACAACATACCCAATATTATTCCTTTGTTCAGTTACTGTGTTGAGCCAAGTCGGAAGTCAGATCTAGCTTTGACTTGCCCAGTGGAAAAAGACTTCTCCTTTTTTGTGTACCTTAACTTCTCACACCATTTCCTGACTCTGGTTCAAGCCTAGAGTGTCTTATCTCATAGCTCAGGTGTTATTCCTATACCTATAACAAGGTAGTAAGGAAAGAGAATGGCTGTAAAGTCTGTACTGAGCTCATCTCTGCCAAGGCTAAGTATATGTGACCTTAGGCAAATGTCTCAACTTTTCTCTTAGTCTCTTCCTATAGAAAATGAAGAAAATAATATCTATTTACAGTGCAGTCATGAAGGCTCAGTGAGATAGAGCATGTACTGCACCCAGTAGGTGCTCAATGCATGGCAGGTAGCTCTTACTATATTCCCATATTAATTGTAACTGCAGCTGAGCTGCAGGACTGGCCTGCAGTCAGAAGGACTGCACTGCTGGCCCCAGGCAAAATCCCTGCACCTGGGCTAGTCACATGCTCTTCCCTTGCCAGTTGCTCTTTAGGAGGAACCAATTTCACACTTCCAAATAGATCCACACTCCAAATTGTGTTTGTTTTAAAATAATGAATAGTGGCATTATTATCCCCACTGCTCTCCAGGGCGCTCTATGCTGAATGTATTCCTTTTGCATTTGCAGAGCTTCACTGCAGCAGATAAATGGGCCAGAGCCTGAGCGGAAATGCGTCCTCTACCTGTTGGTGAAGCCATCCCAGGAGGCTGTCAGCAAGGCTTCTGAGGCCCTGGGAAGCAGTGAAGTGTTTCAGCAGTTTCCAGGAGCACTGAGCAGACACCGAAAGAGGGAACAGCCGGATGTCTGTCATTCCTCTGCATCTATCTGAATTTTCATGAGACAGCCCATGGTAAGTTGAACTGTTAAAGAAGCCAGAAAGGAACTGAGCACATGGAAAGTGGCGTCTGGTATAGAATAAGCCAGCAAAAAGTTGCCTATACACTGAATGACAGGTAAATTCAAGCTACTCAAATGAGAAAATGTGGCCATTTCCAGGAGTACCAGTGATGCAGTCCCTGCTCAGAGCAATCACAAGCCAGGAGAGTCCTGATCCAGTCTAGTCACTTGTCCTTCTGTACCTCTTTATTACGTGAAAGTGAGAACGTGGTAAGGCAACATGAGGTTTCTATTGTTTTCAGAAGAGGAAACTGAGGCTCCTCTTTGTTAGGAAAAATGCCACTCACAAAGCTCACAAGAAAATCTCACGTCCAAGGGCAGGGTTTAATGACAGGCACGAGCTGCCTGGCTGACCTGGGAAAGATGGTGCAGGAAGAGAGCGAGTTGGGGCCAGGCATGGCCTTTTATAGAAGAGGGTGGGTAAGAGGTTGGCACATGCACAGAGGTCCCTGATGGGGTTGGAGCTTGGGTGGAGCTTGTCTGGGAGAGTGGGAAATCTTGTTAAAGGGCGGGGCTGTTTATTGGGAATGGCTCCATTTTCCAAGAGGTGAGACCTGAGGATAAAATGGCCACTAGCTTATAAAATGGCAGCATTATTGTTCTATCATTCTTCATGATTTCTAGCCCTCCCTTTTGGGTGGGAATCACTTACCCACTTCTAGAGGGACAGGCCTGACCAATGTACATATTCCTGTGCTGGTTAAGGGAAGCAAATGTATCTCACCCAATGTTTCAGATTCTGCCTTTCCTGCCACATTGCAAGGAGGTCCACAGTTAGGACAGCTCTGAGCCATTCATGAGGTGGGCAATGCAGGAAACATACTCAATTAATTCTTCAGATGATAGAGGGGTTTCTGGAACATAATCCAGATGTCATGCTCAAATACAATTGTATGCATAATCATAGACTTAACTGACCAATTGAAGGAAGGAGACAGATACCCATCATTCAACTTCAAATGCATGTTTTGTTCCTGGTCCACCATCCTATAATATTCTTTACATGAGTATGTTGTTTTTATTTTTAATTCTGGAATTATGTTGCCCAATTTTCTCTTTGCACTAGTTTTGTTAAAAGAACTGATTGTTTAAAGTGTTTAACAGCTATAATTGGGGGCCCTCTTTTCAATTTCTTTGTGACTTTAATGCATCAAGATCCTCAAAAATGAAAGAAGCTCAGATTTGTGTCAACATCTCAGTGGCTCTATAGGAACATGTCTCTCTCCTTCCTCCTTTTCCTACCTCAGCATTTGTTTCATGTCACAAATGCTGCTTCTCTCTGCCATTCCTCACTGTCTTCCTATGGATATGACTTTACCAGAACTGTGGATAAAGTTCTGAGACTCAGAGTTAAGTTTTTAAGCAATGAGGTCACCAATGGTGATTGACTCCATAAGGTCAAGGACTCTCTGCAGATTCAGGCAAGCATTCTCCACTTGTTCACTGTGATTGGTCATACCTGTGTTAGGAATATAGTGTTTTTCTGGGTTTTGTTCTCTTTACACAATATGCCATGAGACTTTTGCAGGGAGAATTGAGTTGTCAATAGCATCTATAACTCATTCAATTATTCCTGGATCCTGTTACAAAATATCACTGAAATATGAGCTAAATATCTTCAGATAACCCCAACACTGGGTATATCAACAGCTATGACACAATTATCATTTTGCTTACTTTCAAGATCCCCAGTGAAAGGGTCATTCACCAAGCTGAGGTATTTGGAGGATGCAGAACTGAGTTATCTGCCGGGATTGTCATTGATTCACACCATCCATCAGCTAATAGAAACAGAGCTAATGAGACCTATGAGCCACAAGCATTTAGTGTGATGAGGTCTCTTTAATTTACTTTGGTTGTGGCCCCTGAGCTGTGAGATGTTTCTTAATGCCAGGGTCTCTGTTCATGCATTCAGATGTCTCAGCAATAGTTTGAAACCAAATTTCTACCAGGTTCCTCCACTAAGTTCCCCACAGGGCTTCTGATGCAGCAAAGCAGTGAAGTATTTCAGCAGACTTGGAAGTGAGGCATGGCCTAGAGTATTCCATGTAATCCTGGGTCAAGGGGCTGGCACAGCCAGTCAATCTTAATGTGCCAGTCTTAAAATGGGGGCCAATCTTAACAGGTATAGTGTGTTAGTCAGATTTCTGTTGCTTCAAAAAATACCTTAGAAAATCAATTTAAAATGAGGAAAGCTTCTTTTTGCCTCAGTTTTGGAGGATTCAGTCCATGGGTTGTTGCCCTGTTGCATTTTGACCTGTGGCAAGGCAGTTCATAATGGTGGGAGCACATGGCAGAAAAGCCCGTTTGCAGTGAATGAAAGAGACAAAGAAGAAGGGGCAGTGTCCCACAACCCCCTTTTAAGGCACATCCCAATGATCAGAAGACCTCCTACTAGGCTCCACCTCTTAAGCTTCCCAATACCTCATAAAAGCACCAAGCTGGATACTAGGCCTTCAACATATGGGCCTTTAGGGAACATTTCAGATTCAAGGTATAGCAGCTAGAGTCCCTAAAGGACAGTAATCTATTTCTCCATCCTTGCTGAGAATCCCTAGACCTCCAACTACTCCTTGGTCATAAAACAAAAGGTCCTCTGGATGAAATTTGAAGAGAGAAGGCTGAGCTCCCTGCCCTCCCTAGAAAGGCCTTCTTCCTCCCCAAACCAAACCTCCAGGCCTCTTCCTGGTAACTTTTACTGTTGTGCCTGCTTTCTAGAGAGGTGGTAAAAGAGATAAGTTATTTCCACACTAGCCTGTAACATCCATGAGCAGATTCCAGGGGCAGTAGGAACCCTAACAACAGATTATTCTTAATGCTATTGCTTTGAAATGTTTAACACTGAATCACTGGAGAGCACATTAAAACACAAGTTTCAAGCCAGATGTGGTAGTGTATGCCTGTAATCCTAGCAATGCAAGAGGAAAAGGTAGGAAGATCAGAGTATGAGGTTGCTCCAGGCAAAGATAGGGGACTATATCTGAAAAATATCTAAAGCAAAAAACAGCTATGGTCATGGCTCAAGTAATAGAGGACCTGTCTAGCAAGTGTGAGGTTAAAATCCCAGTACTGCCAAAACAACAAAACACACACATACACTTTAGGGCTCCTCCCTCCAAGTTTCTGATTAAATGGATCTGGGTAAGGCTGAGCACTTACAGCTCTTATACATTCCCAGATAACTCCAACATGCTGGTCCAGCCGACACTGAGAACTGCTGTTGGAACGGAACTCACTTCAGTATAGGTCATGGTGCATACTGGAGGCCATGCATGCCAAGACTAATCTGTCAGCCTCCACCCCAGAACTGTTCTGTTCTCTTTCCAGCAATTCTGGCTTTTCATTGCACTAGCTACCTCAGAAATGTCCTTTACTTTCCTCAATGCTCCCAACTATTCCTCTCCTCTCTATAAATAATATGAGCACTGACTGGGGAGCTGGCATACACTGGGAAGCTTTCATATCGGGTAGGGTGAAGGTTCTTTCTGGGCAGCTGCTTCTCCACAGTTCTGTTTTAGTCAAGAGCTAGAACTCCACTTCCCTAGAATCTGTCTGCTTCACTCACTCAGCTGCCCCTAGCCCTGCTTCCCAGAGAAGCTGCCTCTTCTGAACTGCCAATTAGACATCTCCACGCACTGTCAATTCAAGAATCAGAACAGTTTGTGGGGAAATTCATTACATATAGGAAAACAATAGGTTTGAGTAAGAATGAAGTTCTGTGACTAAAGTATGTAATTCTACCACTAGCCAAGGATATCACTGAATTGCAACAGCTGCAGAAAAAAGGGGCTCAGTCATGAGTTAGAATCACCTTAGTTTCACCATCCTTTACTGAGCACTGCAGTATTCAATTATAAGAATGATAATAATGGCATCTGTCATTATTTCTATCACAGGGCTCCATGATATCAGAAAATACTTGGTTAGAGCCTACCCACCCTTTCAATATTAAATGCTTGCTAGTTTCTATGTGCCAAGCCCTGATCTAGGCACTGAGGTTCAGTAGAGAAAAGGTAGAGAAGAAGCTCAAAGAAGAATGAAAAATTGAATGATCTGTCAGAGTTCTGGTAGAAAAGAAATGGTATGCTCAGATTACATACATTTAGATGCTGATAACAGGACAACTTGTAAAGTGTAGATAGGATTTACACAAAGTAAAGCAAAGGAAAATCCAGCATCTTGTTTGCTTAGTAACAGTAGGATGCATCTTTAGCTTCCAAAGATGGACATAGCAAAGAGGGGGCACTGCAGACATGAGTGCCTGAAAAGACTGTGGCCTTTGATAAATAATACAGCCACCCTGCAATAATGCCACAGAGAGGACAGAATGACTTACTCTCTCTTTCTGTCCAGTCTCCTTATGGGGTTCCCCATTGGACGAACTCAAACCAAAGTCATCCAGCAAAGGGACAGTCCATAAAGCCACTGAGGACTCACAGCAGGGCAAAGGAGGGTGCAGAACACAGTTAGGGAGAAAATGGAAGAAACCCAGGACATTTCCCAAAGACTGAAACTGCATTTGAGAAGAAAGCACTCCTGAGGATGGACACTTAATCTATCCCAGGTGTGAAGATAGAGGTGGCTAAGACAAAAAGTCAAGAGACCCTGAAACATTTTTTCTAAACTTCGGGTCGTCCCTAGTATTCTTTCAAATGAAAGAAGATGTGGCTGCAAACTTTAAGGAGTACAAGAAATAAAATTAAGTCAAATCACTCAACTCTCATTACAGAAGGAGGCCTGATCCCATATGCAGTATTGGAAAACATGTTAATTCAGGAGGTAGACAGAAATTTCATAAGGTTTGAGAGGATGTTAATATTTTCTATGACTTTGGAAAAAAGAGCAAGCATTCAAACAGAAATAAGATGATAGCAATATGACATAGTTTAAATAAGGCCTGAAATAAGAATACAGGTAGATTCAAGGATTGGTGAATTGCCAGGAACAGTGCAGTGCAGAAGGAAAATGTAGCAAGATTCAATTCAAAGAACAGACTTGTGCCAAATTGGGAAGATTTTGAAATGATATGAAAATGCAAGTTTTGTTGTGCATGCAACATTTGAGTGGAGAGTGACTTGCTCAGTCCAAGTTATGCTGTGGTACCAACCCTGCTAGGTAACTCAGGTAGAGGACACATCGGAGGACATTGAGGCTAGATGCATAAGGTCAGTCAAGAGGCAAACAGCAAAGAAAGCAAGTATCTATGAACAGTGAGAGGGCAAAGAAGGGATAGCTGTTAAAAAGGCTATGAAGTAAGTTCCTAAGCACATGGGCACCTAGAAAATGGGTGGGGTGGAGAAGGAGAAACCAATTTTGCCTCTGAAATTTCTTGGATATCTTTCTGTTAATATGTTCATAGTATTCATCATGATTAATTGGGGTAAGAGGAGAATAATTTAGTTGTAGAATTAGGTTGTTGTAGGACACCCAAGTAAATGTAAAAGTTTATAGGTGGAAGTAAGGGTCAGATTGGGAAACTACAATGAGATGATCGGTTTTTAAAAGGAGTAGAAATTGAGACACAGAAGTTAGAAATGGGGACCCTTGAGAGTATGATATGTCTGACATGAAGCAGCTCTCTTCTGGGAATGGTTGCACAGATTGTCCGATGAATACAGTAATGAATGTTAAGAGGGAAATGGGGATGGAGGATTCCAACACTGAAAAGAGGGTTAGAACTAGGCAAGCAGTCTACACATCACTTACAAGACATTGGAAAGCTCAAAGATAAAAGCAAGGGAAGCAGGTAAGCTCATGGAGGATAAAGTGTGAAAAGGACCATGCCCTTTCTGGTTTAGATCTCACTGACCTCACTGGATCCAGTTCACTGTTTCCTTGCTTTGAAAAATTATTAGTTTCTTATTGCAGCTGCAATAAATTACTATCAACTTAATGAGTTACGACAACAAAAAAATCATTATCTTTCAATTCTGGAACGCTTATACAGGGCTGAAATTCTTTGGTTCATGTTCTCTTTCCTTACCTTCAAATCCAGACTAATGTCCTCTCTGATCCTGACACAACTTTACTCCTTTCATTGACAAGAAGTTTGTGATTACATTGAACTTAACTGGAAGGCCCAGAATAATCTCCCCATATCAAGAACCTTAATTTAATCACATCTGCCAAGTCCCATTTGCCATGTAAGATAACACCTTTACAGGTTCTGAAGATTAGGACATGGGTGTTTTTTTGGGGGGGTCATTGTTTAGCCCATTTGAGGGGATATACTTTACCCTACTTGGGATGTCCTAGAATATTACAAATATTCTTTAAGCTCCTGGTCAAATAGCATCTCCTTGGGATTAGTTCACTATTATCCCCAGACAGTTACTCCCTGTCTTTTCCCTGCTGCTTTGGGTTTAGGTCCCAGGTCACCGGAGATCACCAGGCTAGATCTGCTGTACCATGATCTTCCCCTCTGAGAAGGACAATAAGATACTTGGTCAAGTCATTTTCACATGCTCAGAGGTCAGCAAAGATTCCTGTTCTTAGTGTTTTTATGGAAAACAAGAAGGAAGAAGAAAAGAAAGGAAAATTGGGAGGACAGAGACAAACAGGAAGGCAAGTGAAAATGGTGGTTGAGTCTATGTGACTTAGGACTTTTCTACATATTCTTGGTTTGACCCTCAAAAGGGCTAGAATAACAGGCATCATAATCTATATTTTACTTGAGTAGATTGGGACTGAGAAAAGAGAATTTCCATGTCTGACATTGAGAATGGGAAAGGATGGGGCTATGAGCTCTCCACAGCCTGCCAAATTTCTACCGCATTGCCAACCATTATCTCTATATTTACTCTACCCCACATATACTGGACAGCATGCTGCTCTGTACACACCTCCTCACTGCCATCACAGCACTTTCACATGTATTGCTCTCTTCCTGGAAATTCTTCCCTCCACAGTGTCCTTCCTTTGTTCCACAGCTCAGTGGTCTGATGGAACGTCACCTGTTCAGTGAGGCCTTTGTGATCATTCTTTCTATAACAGGTCCCTCCCCCAAAACACTCTTGAACCCCTTACTTTAGGGTATTTTTCATCATTAACACTTTTCACAGCTGAAATAATATATCTTTTTTTATAAATATAGAGATCCAGAAAGGCAGAAACTTTATGTATCTTGTGAAAATCTTTGCCCCTAGAGCCTTAGAATGGGTACTTCTCAATAAATGTGTATTGAATGAATAAATACAGCATGTGATAGAGGAACAGTGGGCAATGCTGAGAGAGCAGGTATCTAGGAATCATGTACTGGGGAGGGAAATCATGAGGAATAATTTGGTATTTTGTCTGATTCTCAAAGAATCAAGGATTTTCAAAAGTTAGAGATGATATCCCATTTGCAAAGTAGAGTTTAGCAAATGTGAGGGCTCTTTGTGAAAAAATAAAGGCATGTGCTCAGTGTGTATAGACATTTTATTCCCAATGGCCTACTACATTCGGATCCAAATGAGGTCTGGCATTTTAAAAATCAGGGTCCAATGGCCCAGGACACAATTCTGGAGCCACGTCACATTAGACTTCATACCTACACTCTGCCACTTACCAACCTCCAGCAAATCAATTATCCTGTAATTTGTAAGATGACAAATTCTAGGTTCCAGCAATACCCTAAAAGTGCAAATTAAAGAGGGTACTCAGAAAATCCTCAAGAAAGCTCAGTTCTCAGCTTCCTCCTAGCTTCCCTAGCTGGCCTAGACTAGTCTAATACTTTGTTGAGCTTTTTTATTTTTCAAAGTGTGCTGGCATGTTTTTATCTTGGTAATTTCTTCAAACTTCAGCGTTAGATCTAAGATGATTTTTGTCTCCCTCAGCTGCCCCCAAGGGGCTGTGTTTTAATAGAATCACATTTCTCCACAGTGCCTGTCCTGAGGGTCTATAACTGGGAATGGCATCAGCCCCTACTGTTCTTCCTTCACCTTTGGTAGAAGGAGGACATGTGGTTCCCTTGGGCCAACCAGGCACCCAGGGAATCAAATGATGAGAGGCCAGCCTGGCCTTGGCTTCCTGTCAGCAAGTTTGCCTCCAGCATCCACCCTCCCCCCACAGACCAAATGTGCAGCAGTAGGAAAATGTTCCTGTGGAATCACGAAGGCCCCTGGGCAAAAAAATGATCCCATTACCCATCAGTCTTCATTACAATGAAAGAAATTAGAACTGGGAAGTCCCCACAGGGTGCCCAGAGCTGCTTCCTCCACTTTCCTACAGAGGGTCAGCCCCACAATTAGCCTGCATAATAGCTTCTTAGAGAATTACAGATTTTCTCACAAAAAGGCCTATTTTAGGGAATCTAACTAGAATTCCCTCCCCTAGATTCTTCTATCACTTTCTGTTATTTAATTGAGTCACCAGAAAGAGACCAATGTAGTTGCTGGCATCAGGCCTGAGTTATGAGAACAGACAGTCAGGCACAGACTACAAACTCAGTAAAATACATACCTAAGTCACTTGTGCACCTAGAGAATCTGACCCTCTAGTGTGGCAGGAGCTCCTCCTTTCTCCAAGCTAAGAGCTCTAGAGAAAAACAAACGTGGTTCTAAATGTTGGGTTCCCAGACCAACAGCATCAGAATCACTAGAGAATTTGACAGAAATGCAAACTCCTAGCCTCTAGTTTAACCCACTGGATCTGAGGTTCTGAGGGAGAAGCCAAGCCACCTGTGTTTTAACAAGCCTTCCAGGTGATGCTTATGCACACCCAAATTTGAAAAACACCGGCCTAGAAATCTTAGCTCTACACAAAGTTACTGGGACTTAGGGAGTGTCTGGCATGGGGAAAAGGAAAAGGTACTGTTAAACCAAAACTCCTGAAATGGAAATAACTCTGAAAGAAATGGACTTATTGAGCTATTACAGATGATAGTAGGAAAGCAAAGGATAGGAACAAGCTCTTTCAGTGTCCAGCTGTAAGACTAGGTAACAATTGGAAAAATGTCCACTGTATGTATTGAACTTACACTTTCTATGGATAAGAAAAGTTGATGCAGTCTTTGGGATAGGTAGCCTGTCTACAAGGAGAAACAACTATTGCCTCTGGATTATGTCGGCAAGCAAGACACAGTGGCCCCCAGGTGGTCATGAAGGGTTTTGACTTAAGGTTTAATGTGCAACCAAGAATGTAAAGTGATCCTTTGTTCCTTTTGACCTATCACTTGTTACTGAATAACAACCCCCATCTCAGTTTCCATCCATCCTTTGGCTCTTTGTAATTAACTTCTGGACATAATCAGAATTTTTTTCCTTATCACTAAGGAGGGAAGAAGGTACAGTAAAGGATAAGAACTTGTTCTTGATCTTTGAAAACTGGCTGGCCGAGACAGAGCAGCTGGCTGACCTATCCTGAGGTCTCTAGTTGCAGTTCTACCCAGAAAGACAACAGAAATGAAATAGCTCTGACAGTTTGGTTCTAAATCACAGTGAATTTCTTGGCATTTGAGTGGTCCTAGTTTTGGGGGTCTGAATCATGACTCAATATTACCCTTGTGATAACCTTCATATGCTCAATACTGAGATAGACAGGTGACAAGCGAGGAAGATAGAAAACCCTAGCCATCTCCTCCTGAGGCTTACTTTGGTTTCCCCTTTGACTGACTTTTGTTTCCAGTCCTTTCTGCCTATATTTCCTTTGGTCTTAGCTCAGTCAAGATATTAAAATATCTTCATCTCACAAACCAAAGCATGTTACGTGTTTCATAACTTCTCTTCTTTGCTTTTCAAAATAAGGGAACAGAAATTAACATTTATCTAATATCCATGACATGTTTGGCATCTCACTAAGTCAGTGACATACATTATCACATCTAATGCCTGAATATCTAGATAAGGAGAATATTATTATTATTTTAATGAAGCACCTGAGGCTATGAAAAGCATGAAGATAGAATAAGATTTCCTAGTACATTGTGGAATTGTGTGTGATTTGCTAACCATGACTTCCTTCTCCAAGTCTGTCTCCTAAGTGAGAGCTTTCTCTTTTTTTGGAAAATTGAGTGTGTATACAAGAGTAAATAAATAAATTATTTATATAAATAAACCATTAGATAGGAAAGACTAGTTTATACTGCAGTAACAAATATCTGCACCTTAGTAGCTTAGCACATAAAATATAGTTTTTCTTCACACAAAGTCCACTGCAAGTACACCCACTTTGAGCAGTGACTTATGAGGTCCAAACTTTCTCCATCTTTTGTCTCAGCCAATGCTATAATGAAAAGATGGGTTCTCAGACTTTGTGCTGATTTATAAATAATGAAAGCAGGATTTTGAGGAAAAGGAAGATTAAGATTTATTTATTCACAAGGCAAATAAAGAGGGCAGTGACTCCAGTATCAATATCTTCTATCTGTTCTGCTTCTGAGAGAAAATGACTGGCTTTTAAGGTAGTGCTCAGGAGCTCAGCTCTGGGCTCCATGCCTCAGGATAGTCCCAGGCCACATGGTAGCCATGTCTATTTCTAAGCCCCACATCTCTATTGTTGTATGACTTATTTGACAGAAGTTTACTCCTGGCTGTGGTATAAGGGGGAAATATTGTCCAGTTTGGTTGAAAAAGTGTAATCTGTACTTTCAAGGATTGGGGAGAAAGGAAAAAGGAGAAAATTATGTCCACTTATATTTCTGTATAAGCAACACAGCAAACTGGCAATAACACAAGCTGGTCATGCTGACCCAGTTGGAGACCACTGAAAACAGGGGTGGGGGGGTGGGCGTGAATGATCAGATTCTGGAAAGAGGCCCTTCAGGAATGATGCCAGCTTTGCACATTCACAGCAGATTCAAGCAGGGACTGAGGGCTCACATTGCAGTCCCAGAGGTGTAGCATAGAGTTATAAGCACATCCTCCTCACACGTGCAGTAAGGGTCAGTCTGTTGGGAATCTACCTTAACCTGGTAGTCAAAGCTGACCAATGAGGTATCTACAACTGAGCTTAGACACTGACCAGTCAAGACCACACACTCCCTGAAAGTTTGAACCCCCTATTTACATGTGATAATCTGAATAGGGACGTTGGTAGGAATTTTTTCTACAAGGTACCCCATTTTCTTTTTTCAGGGAGTCACTGGCCTAACCTGCTCTTGCTCAGAGATGCATCTCCCATATTGCTGTAGCAGATGCCTGAAAAAAAGCCTTGCCTTTTTTCCCTGGGACCAGACTCATTTCTACCATAACGATATGGCAGCTTTGGCTTTCTCTGCCTGACAGTAAAGCACATCTGTTCCCCCACATTTCATTGACTAGAACTGATGTTACCGGCTCCTCTACTAGCAAGCAATTTTGAGCTCTATGTGCCTTAGAGAAAGAAGTTTTGGTAAAATAAAGTATATTCTCAGATAAACATGACTAAAAGAAAAAATTATATATATATATATATATATATATATATATATATATATATATATATATATATATATATGTCTGCTATTCAGCTTTAACAAGTAAACTACAGCTTCATAGAAGCCCATGTGTGCCTCATCCATTTCATCACCTTCTCATCGGAAAATTCTGTTTTAAATTTTGTGATAACCTTTCCCTTTCTCTTTATTTTACAGAACCTGATTCTTGATTTTATTTCCTTAAAAACAGGTATAGCTTTTTTATTCTTGATCTTTATGTAAACAGAATCATAATGTTTGTTTTTCTCCATGGCTGCTTTTTTGGCTCAATATTTTGTTCTTGAGATTCATTCACACTGCAATGTACAATTCAAATTAATCTATTTTTACTAATATCCAGTATGTATGGTATGAATTTGACATTGTTGCTTTATCCAGTCTATTGTTTATGTATGTATATGTTGTTTCTACTTGTTTGTTAATATGAATGATGGACATTTTTGTATGTATTTTCTCATGAACTTTCTCAAGAGTGTATGAGGGTATGTACAGATGAAATGAACTATAAATTAACTTACAAATAAGCTAAAAGGTATTCTTATTTTTAATTTCACTATAAAATGAACAACTGCTTACCCATAAATGGAATTTGGCAATAACCAGTACTGGTGAGGATATGTAGCAATAGAGATTCTTATCTGCTTCCAATGGGAGCATATATTGATAAAACCACTTGGGAAAACAATGTATAAATGAGTTCCATAGTCAGACACAATGTTTGGTATAAAAGAATAGCAAATAAGGCTCTCTATAAATCTTTGGATGGTGATGCTGGCAGCAACATTGGGCAAATCTATATCCAAAGCAAAAGTCTCTCCAGTAACACAAACATATCCATGATGAGAATCCCATTCATGATGGCAGAGGTCACTATAATTATCCTTCAAGGCAGCTGGCTAATTCATGTTAGAATGTGGCTATAATGGAAGCTCAACATTGTTCTCTGTCATAGGCAGCCAGACACATCAAAGAAATGATGGCCATATTATTTTTGGTCAGGAAAAACCCATGTTTTTTAGCCCATATATATAGTCTTTATTCATGCTAATCTGGCTACTATAAATAAGTACCGTGGTAGCTGAGGACAAATATCAACAAAATCCAAACTTACATCATTCTGTCCACTTGATTATTGAAAGAACCATCCTCTACAGGGGTTCCCATTGGTATGCATCCACAATGAAAATAACTATCCTCTAACTAGTGCCCATTTTGAGATCCATCCATATATCTTTTTTTCCCTAACTCTTGTCACTAATTCTTAAATCTTGTCATTCCAAATCACTAGCCATGAGATATAATCATTAGTCATTGTCCAGCAAACAGTGCACATCTGTGCTTCCGAATATTTCCTCTTACAATCAAAGTAAATTGCTGACAATACTTTTGCTCAATGATAAAATATACTTTCCCAAAGTAATTTATGACTACCTCTGATTGGGGATATAAAACTGGTTGATATGTGTATATTGCCAGAAACAACTATAAATCAAGACTGGAATGTTCGGTCACAGGAAATTCCCCATTTGATTGAGAATGTGAGTTGAAACAGGATGTCAATGCAAGACAATTGTGTTCCTTGGAAACCTTGTGTTTTTTAAGATCTGCCTAAGCGTGATCTCACATAAACATTTCCAGGTACTAATGAAATATTTCAGAACATCATAGCATTATGGTGTGATATATAACACAATAAAATGGAAGAGTTGGTAGCTACCAGCTCCCTTGCCTTTATACAAACACTGAAGACTCAACAGATACCATAATTGTTACGAAATTTGAAACAAATTTTTCAGAACTATGCAAAATAGTCAAAAGCTTATAGTAACCAAGAAAATGCTGAAAAGAAAAAGACAACATCAATATAAGGAAATGCTACATCATTTTTACTTGATCTTGCTCCACACCCTGCCAGCACAAGCGTGATCTTAGATGCAACAACCTGCATTTCTAATAAGGGACCCTGGTCACTGCTTCCAGAGGGAACAGAGATGACCTTTTTCACAGTTATTGTGTTTATCTGTCCTAAAATGTTTGGGGACTACCTGAAGGACTTAAGCAAGGTACTCTTCTCTGTTTGAACTAACTCAAAATTAACACAGGGTAGAAAAGCAACAGGTAGTACTAAAAATTGTTGTAAGGTGAATAAAAGACCTGCAACCACCTACAAAACGTTAAAATTGAGATACGCAGTAGACCACCTAAAGTCTGGAGGGAACAATTAAAAAGACCATATACATGTTCAGAAGATGAGACATGCTCAGAAAAATCTGAGAAGACCCACACCTTTCACCATTCACTGATCTCTAGGCTCAGAGATAGCAGCCTGGCATAGTGCATAAGGACTGCCCCAGCACAAAGCCAATCTAAAAAGTCAAGAAGTATATATGTATGGGGAGAAAAGGAGGGTAGTTATAGTTTCAGTTTTAGCTTCTGATATTGAAGAAAACCTTTGTGAAAACACTAGGTGAACACAAAGTAAAGGATCAAATATTTCAGGGACCACACAAAACAAAGGACTCTGCAAAAAGTAGCTATTGCTTGGAAAAGTCATTAAACAATAGGTAATTTTAGCCTTAAACAACCAAAAAAGCAACCCTGGGAAAGAAAGAAGAACCTGATTTCCTGAGTTAGTAGATCACATATTTAAATGTTCAGCTTTCAGCAAGCAACAAAAATTACAGAGCTGCAAAGAAAGGATACTCCATTCAAAGGAAAAAGTTTGTTGGCAGAAACCACTCCTGAATAAACCCAGACATTGTACATACTACAAAAAAAACTTTAAAATAATTGTGTTAAACACATTCAAAGAGTTAAAGGAAAGAATGTACAAACAGCCAAAAGGAATTCAGAAAGTAAGGTATGAATGAAATGAGAGTATCATTGAAGAGGTAGAAATTATAAAAGCAAACCATGTGCAAATTCCGAAGATTAAAAGTACAATAATTGAAATGAAAAATTGTTAAAAAGTTTCAACAGCAGATGGGAGTTAATGTGATCAAAGCACATTACACACGTGTATGAAAATGTCATAATTATTTTGTATAGTTATTACATGCTAAGAAAAATTGATGAAGAAAAGAAGATTCAACAGCAAAATTGAGAGAGCAGAAGAAAGAATCAGGGAACTTTCATTCCAGATTTTGTGTATGAGTAAAAACATGTATTTGACTTTGTCCTTCCAAACCTGACTTACATCACTTAACATGATGTGCTCCAGTTCTATCTATTTTCCTGCATCACCATAATTTCATTCTTCTTCATAGATGAATAATACTCCACTGTATATAGATACATTTTCTTTCTTTCTTTCATTCCTGGTTTATTCCTGTTTTTTTGGTTTTTTACTATTAGCATATTATAGTTGTACAGGGGGTACATGTAAAATTTACATATTTATCATATATCTTAGATTCACCCCTCCATCTTTTTCCTTTATCCACCCCTCCTTCTTAACAACTTTAACAGGTTTCATTGTTTTATTTTCATATGAATACAAAATTCCTCTACCGTATTTGCCCTCCTTCACCCTTTCCTTAAGCCCTCCTCCTTCTAACTGCTACCCACCCCCAGGCAGGAATAGTTTTAACTTCTTGTCCTTCACTTTCTTAAAGAGACATTTTTGTTAGTTTATGATAGTTATACAGTAGAGGGGGAGGCTCTTTGTATCATTTCCATATATACATGCATCATACCCAAAATTGGTTCATCCCCTCCATTATTCTCCCTCCTTCCCCATTCCCCTTCTTATGGTGACCAACAGGTTTCAATGATCCATAGTCATACTTGTATAGAAAGTATATCAACCATATTCACCTTCTTTACTTTCTTTGTTTACTCTCCCCCTCCCACTAATCCCTTCCCTTAACATAACCTGCTTTACATTCCTTTCCTTCATTGTTTAGGTGTCTGTCAGTCATTCAGTGGGAATTTTGCCTTGGTATTTTACCTGCAGATATATTGTGCTTGGGTCAATCTAACCTCCCTCCACTATTCCTATTCCTTAGTCTTTTCCCTCTATCCTATGTTGTTTAATAGTTTTTAGTGTGTTTTGTGTCTTGTTCCTACACAGATGTGATGTATTTCATTATTATTCTCTTTCTATCATTCTTTCCTGCTTTTCCTCCTCCCTTAGTCTCCTGTAACAGTTCTACTTTTGGAAGCATGTTCTGTATATATATGTATATATGATGATGCTTATATTCATGTTAAATCTATCTTCCACATATGAAAGAAAACATGTAACCTTTGTCTGAACAACTTCATTTAAGATGATGTTCTCCAGTTCCATCCATTTACCTGTTAATGACATTCTTAATAGGTGAAAAAAAATTCCATTGTACATAAATACCACATTTCCATTCATCAGTTATAGAACAGCTTGGCTGTTTCTATAATTGGGGTTATTGTGAATAGTGCTATAGTAAACATGGGTGTGCAAGTATCTTTATTGTAACCTGACTTACATTCTTTTGTGTATATGCCTAGAAGTGGTATTGCTGGATCATATGACAGTTCTATTTTTAGTTTTTTGAGGAACCTCCATACTGTTTTCCATGTGGTTATACTAATTTACATTCCCCCCAACAGTGTATGAGGGTTCCTTTTTCCCACATTCTCTCCAAAATTTGTTGTTGTTTGTGTTCTTGATGATAACCATTCTAACAATAGTGGGGTAGAATCTTTTTGTGCCACATTTTCTCTATCCATCATTGGTTGTAGGGGATTCTAGACCTAAAATTATAACAATTGTAATTATTAATTATAATAATAATAATAGGACATGACTGTGCAAGGGGGGCTGTCTGGAGGGGAGAACCAGTGGAGGAGAAGAAGAAGTGGGGGGATGATGTGATCAGAGTGCATTTTTTAAGTATAAAAATAGCATAATAAAATCCACTTAATACTTCAGTTAAGAAAGTATAATAGACATGGTGAATTTGATTAGAGTATATTTCATGCATGGAAATATCACAATGACATCTTCTAATATACTAATAAAAAATGAAAGAATCAGGAAAACCTTTATTCAGAAACATTTATATTAACTAGTCTGAGGAGCATAAAGAAATCAAAATGAAGAAAAGCTAACAGAGCCTAGGAGCCTCTAAGAGCACCACCAAATAGACCAAAATATGCATGAAGGAAATCCCATAAAAATAATAAAAAGAATGATATTTGAAAAACTCATGGCAAAAAGTTCCCAAATTGATGAAAGATATGAACCTATGAATCTAAGGAGTTCAATGACATCTAATTACTACGAACTTAAAGAGATGTGTATTACACACATCATGAACAGATTTTCAAAAGTCAACACACAAAAAGAATCTTGAAAGTGCAAGAAAAAAATAATACCACATACAAGGAATCCTAGTAAGATTAAAAGCCAGTTTTACAAAGAAACCATAGAGGCAAGAAGGTAGTGAAATGACATGTTTAAAGTGCTGGAAAGAGGAAAGAAGTCAACCAAGAATTGAATAGTCAGCAAAACTATCCTTCAAAAATTACTGCAAAGTTAAAGCATTCCTAGTTAAACGAAAATAGAGGAAATTTGTTATTAGTAATGAACCTATAAGTAATGCTAATGGGTGTGCCCAGCTTGCAATAAGAGGACAATAGATAATAACTCAATGCTGCACTAACACATCTTTGCTAAAATTAACTACACAGATAAATATAAAAGCCATATATTTGTACATTTTTGGTTTGTAATGCCACATTTTACTTTCCTACATGATTTAAAAGATAAATGCATAAAAATAACTTAAATCTATGTTATCAAACACATAGTGTATAAAGGTGTAATTTGTAATAGCAACATAGAGGGGCCAGAGCTAGATGGGAGCAGATATTTTTCTTTCTATTTAAACTAAATTGATATTAATTCATACTAGACTGTTATAAATTTAGGATATTATTTATAACCCCTGTAATAACCCACAATTATAACCACTAAAAACATATCTATAATAAATACACAAAAGGAAATTAGGAATGAACCAAAATCAAACATGAAAGAAGGCAGAAATGGAGGGAATTAGGTACAGAAGAGGCAAAAATCATATAAAACCAAATATAAAAATTCTTTCTTATCAGTAATTACTTTCTATGTAGATGAATTAAATTCTCCAATCAAATTCTAGAACTTGATAGAATGTATTTTTCTAAACTACTGAATTATATGCTCTCTACAAGACATACAACTTGATTCAAAGACATTGCTATGGTTTCAGTATGTCCTCACAATAGTCAGAAAGTTAATCCCCAATGAAACAATGTTAAGCTGTGTGACCTTTGAGAAGTATTAAGCCATGTGGTCTCTCCCTCATGAATGCATTAATGCCAATTCTAAAAGGGCTTGAGGCTAAGTTTGATTTCTTGACCTTTCTCATTCTTTCTTGTCCTTCTGCCTTTTGCCACAGGGATGACCCAACAAAAAGTCCCTTGCTAGATATCACTGAATTTAGACTTCTGGCCTCCATAATTATAGGAACTAACTGCATGTTCATTTTAAATTGTCCAATCTGTGGTATTTCTGTTATAACAGAACAAAATGGGCTGAGATATATGATTAGAACTGATAAGTTTGGCTAATATTATAACAAATACCTTAAAATGTAGAAAGTACTTTGGGAACTGGGTAATGGGTATAAACTGGAAGAATTTGGAGAAGGCTGTGAAAAGACTACTTTGCTACAAATGGAGTATTAAGGGTAATTCTGGTGAAGGCTTAGAAGAAGACAAGAAAGTTTGAAACTTTGTAGAGATGTTTTCAGAGGTCATGATCAGAATGTTGGTAGGAATGTGGATGGTAAAATCCATTCTTCTGGCAGAATAAAATACCTACATGGCAAAGAGTTCAAAGTATTTCATGGCTTCTTTTGAATGCTTGCAGCAAAATGAAGGAGAATTATTTATGGGATATGTCATTGAAAGGGAAGCCAAATTAAAAGATTTGGAAAACTCTCATCCTAACCATATATAGAATTTTTAAAAATATGCTCAGAAGAGAATACTAAAGTTATGGTCAACTGAATTTTTGTAAAAGAAAGATTAATACAGATGAAAGAAAACCAAGTTCTACTAAGAGTAGACAATAGGGTAATGACTATGAAAACATTTTAGAGATCTTTGTAGCAAATTATGACCTCAAAGACAAGATTCCAAAGGAGACAATGATTAAGGGGGCTGTGAGACTGGGGCAGCCTATGAAATCCCTGAACTGTAGGACCACCAGTATCCAGGTCCAGACTGGGAAAGTGGCAAACATGGGACTCCAACCTGTGAGAACAGCTAGGTGGACTGAGCCCAAAAAAGGCACAAGCAAGACTTGGAGTCAAAGGAGATCATTGTGACATGTTAAGATACAAAACTGTTTTTCCTCTTGAGTTATGGACTTACATGAACTAATTACAGTTTTCTTCTTGCCCATTTCTCCTTTTTGGATGGGAATGTCCATCCTATATTGATTCCACTATTGTATTTTGGAAGTATGAACTTGTTTCGACTTCATAGGCTCACAACTGGAGTGGAATTTGCCAAAGGATTAAGTGTGCCTTGAGTCTCCCCCATACCTGTTTTACATGAGATTGTGCACTTTCACCTTTTTAGTTAGTGCTAGAATTTGTTGACTTTGAAGCTATTGGGATGGAATGTACATGAATTGGCAAGGTGTACTGCTACGGTTTGAATGTGTTTCCACAAACCATGTGCTGGAAACTTAATTCCTAATGCAACAGTGTTAAGAGGTGGCATCTTTGAAAGGTTATCAGACCATGAGGATTCCACCCTCATGAATGGATTAACAGAAATTATAAAAGGGTTTGATGCTGCAAATTTGATCTCTTGCTCTTCTTTTGCACTCATTCCTGCTGTCTTTTGTTACTGGATAACACAGTAAGAAAGTCCTCATCAGATAGCAACCCTTTAATCTTGAACTTCTCAGCGTCCAGAACTGTAAGAAATAAATTTTTCTGCATTATAAACTATTCAGACTATGGTATTCTGTTATAATAGTAAAAAATGGACTCAGGCATAAAAATGTTGAAAGTTAACATTTGCATACAGATGGTAACCAAATGAGAGTTATAGTGCCTATAATAATATCAGACAAAATAGACTTTAAGTAAAATACTATCACAAGACATAAAATAGAACATTATATATTTTATAAAGTTCAAATTTATCAAGAAACCATAACAGCTATAAAGTATACATACAAAGCAAAAAAATCTGAACATAGATGAAGTAAATCTTGCCAGAACTTAAGACATTAGTAGACAGCTGTGCAATAATTGTTGCAGACTTTAATAATGGACAGGTCATACAGACTGAAGACAAAGAAAACTTTAGCAATACTATGAATCAACTAAATGTGACAGGTACACATAAAACACCAAACCCAACAATACCACAATACACATTTTCAACTGCACATAGAATTTCTCCAGAATGGAGTAATTGTTTTGTTATGCCACAAAACAATTTTCAATAAATTTCAATTAAATTGTTAAATAAATTAAATTCAAACAATCCTGATATCATGCAAAATATCTTCTCCCACCATAAGAGAATGAAATTAGAAACCAGTAACAAAGGAAAACTTTTAAAAATCAAAATATATGGAAATTAAACAACGCAACCTTATACAAGGAGCATGTTAAAGAAAACAAACCACAATGGGAATTAGAAAATGTTTATAAATGAACAAAAATGTGAAAAAACAACATACTAAAAGAACGCAGCAGAAACAGGGATCAAAGGAAACTTTATAGAAACTTTATAAAAAACTGTATCATAGCTAGGGGTATAGAACAGAGGTAGAGTTCTTCCCTAGAATGTACAAGGCTCTGAGTTCAATCACCAGCACTGACAAAACCTACATTAAAAAAATAAATATCGAAACTCAACAACCCTAAATTTATACCTTGTAAAACTAGAGAAGGAATGGAAAACTGAACTTAAAGCTATCAAGAGTGAAAACAAAAAAGATTATACTTAGATGAAGGAAACAGAAAAAAATTATAAAGAGTCATTGAAACTAAAAGTAGAGTCTTTAATAAAAATCAAGACCATTGAGAGTTGAAGGCATAGCTCAGGTAGTAGAGAGCTTACCTAGCATGTGTGAGGCCTTCAGTTCAATCCTCAGCACTGAAGGAAGAAGAAAAAGAAGAAGGAGAAAGAGGAGAAAGAGGGGAAAGGGAAAGAGGAGGAGATTTTTAATATGGTAAAGAATATTTCTGAAAACATACATCTAACACTAACTCAGTGGTGAAAGACAGGATACTTTCCCCCTAAGATCAAGAGAAAAACCAAGGATGCCTGTTTTTACTAAGGCTATTCAGAGTTGTAATGGAAAGTCAAGCAACAGCAATTAGAGAAGAAAATATAAATAAAAGATAACAGAATTGCAAATGAAGTGAACTACTTTTACTTGCAGATGGTGTGATCTTACATATAGAAAAATCCCAAAGAATCTACAACAAAAAAAACCCTGATAGTGCTAAGTTAAAAATATAGCAAAGTTACAGGGCACAAAAATATAAGACTACTAAATTACTTTTAGTGAATAACTTATTGGATTATCCAAAAAACAAAGCAATTCTACCTTAAATAACATCCAAAAGAACAAAATGGCAAGGAATAAATTTAGCAAAGGAAGTAAAAACCATGTACAGTACATTGAAATTTTCAAGATTTTGCTAAAAACAATTAAGAAGCCTAAATAAATGGAAAGGCATTAGCTTCATGAAATGGAAAAGCTAATATTGAAGGATGTAAATATTACCTAAAGCAATCTATAGATTTAATGCAATCCCATCATAATTCCCACAGTCATTTTTGTACTAGTCTATCTTTATTTGTAAAAAATAATATACAACTAAAGTTAATTTGATATTTAGAATCAAAATTCATTTAGTGATACTGTACATTTTATAGTAACATTATAGTAAAATGCTGACATTTGATAGTTTAAAGTATCATTCATATAAATATGTTACAAGAAGTAAAATATAATTAGAAAATTCATAGGTCACAATAGTACATATATTTTATTGACAGCTTGAGACCATTATCATAAATTTGCTTACTATACAGAAGAAAATTCAGTTAGACTAGATATTTAGTCCTATAGAATTTTACCCTAAATTAGCTGATTTTTTGTTAATTAGTTGGACTTAAAATAATTGATTCTGACTATCAATTAAGTGCTATTTTATTAAATAATCAAGATCTTTTGGTTTTACAATATGCCTAATAATTTAAAATACAGAGCTCTAGTTAAAAACGTCAACATATATGAAATGAAAATGAAAATCAGAATCAAAGTTGCTAATCCTTTTTATATTTATAAAATATAAATTTTCATTTTCATGAATAGACACAAGATAAATCTATATTTTACAGTTAAAATTCACACAAAAGTCAAGCCCCGAAGTATTTTTTGCACCAGAGAAAAGTTCTAGTATTAAAACTTAATTTTAAAAAGAGCAAGAGGAAATATGTAAAAGTATTTTGCTTAAAATATTGAGCCCTGCATCACTTGTATAGTAAGTGAAATTTAACCTTCTACATCTAACATTTTCTTGCCATTCTATGCTCAAATTTGTAAAACTCACAGAATGGTGAAGCTAGAATGTCATTACCACAGCGTGGTATGTGAAAGGAGGAACTGCAGTGAATTCAGAAAGTACATTGTCTCACGTAACATTGTGTAGTCAGTTAATAGTTTACAGATAATATTTTTGGCAATAATATGAAGAAACTGCAGTGGAATACTCTGAGCCCAGTGATCTGCATTTAATCAAGACTTTACTTCTTACATACTTCATCATATAGAGGTGACTCAAAACCCCTTCAAAATGGAGTCATTTGAATCTTCATTGTTCCCATAGCACACAATTGCTATAAAGTGATCCATATACTGGCCCTATGATAAAACTAATTAATAAATCACTCACCATAAACCACAGAGACTTATGGTTTTCACAACAGTCTGAGTTTCTATACAAGTGCATAGTAAGGTGCTTGTGCAAACCATCCAGTGAAATCAGGCAAGGAAGGAAAGCAGCTGACTCTTCTGGTCCTAAGTAGTGAGGATATGTTGGAAAATAAAAAGGAGTCTCATAAAATTAATAAACTCTACCTGCCAGAGGTGAATTCTTCATATTTTTTGTAAAGTATGAAGTAAAGTATAGCAGTAAAGTATAGCAGTGTTTCTACAAATCTAAACAACAAAAACCCATTTTTTGTATAAAAGTGCTCAACTTTGTTCTGTGAGTAAAAAACTCTTATTTTGGGTGCTTTTCCATCCAAAATAATTCATACCACTTTGATACATATAAAACACATGTGCACAGTAACAATGAAAGCAATCATTTCCAATGAGATTAGGGATAAGAACAAGAAGAGGTCATAAAACATCAACTATACCTTCACAGAATCACCCCAACTGTCACTTTTAAAGAAATGAAAATCCAGTCCTCAAATATATATTGTAAAGGACCCCAAATAGCTAGAATAATCTTGAAAAAAATAAAACTCAAATGTGATGAAAATATTTACAAATGATGTGTTTGATAAAGGGTTATTATCCATATCATTTAACAAACTCTTACACCCAACAATAAAATCATAAACACCCCAATTTGTAAAGAGCAAAGGACTTATATAGCCATTTCTCCAAAGAAAATATGCACATGGCCAGTAAAACACATAAAGTTGAGCTCAATATCATTATTCACCATATTCATCATCAGTGGGTACTCCAAAGAGGCACCCACTAAATTGGCTACAATTTTTTAAATGGAAAGTAGCAAGGGTTGGCAAAGCTGTAGAGATGCCAGAATACACTGCTATTGCAGATGTAAAATGTCTCAGTCATTACTAGAAATAGTTTGGCAGTTCCTCAAAAAATTAAGCATAAAATTATTTAGGATCCTACTCTTCTTCTGCTGGGTATATACCTAGAAGTACCCAAAAGAATTCAAGTCAGACACTCAAATACATGTACATGAATGTGTACAGCAGCACACAAAGGTGAAAACAGCCCAAATGTTCTTTACTGGATGAACAGATTAATCAATCATTTTACATTCATACAATGGAACATTATTCAGCCATTAAGACAAATGAAACACTAACACATGGTCTAGCAAGACAAGCCTTGAAAATACAATGCTAAGTGAAGAAGCCAGATACCAGAGGTCTGGAATAAGGTGTAATTCCATTGATGTCAAATTTTCTTTGTAGAAAATGAATAGAGACCTAACACAGGTAGGTAGCTGCCAGAGGCTGTGAGGAAGAGAAATTACCTAATGGGTAATTTGCTCTTGATAGATATGGTGATTTCACAGCCTTGTGAATATACCAAATGCTGCTGAATTATTCACTTTAAAATGGTGAGTTTTATGTACATTTACATCATTAAAGTATAAAAGTAGGTGATGATAGTTGTCTATGGAAGATGCATGTCTTAATCCAAATTCCTAGTCATTTTGTGCTATAGTTCTCTTATCATGGTCTGCAAACAGCTTAATATAGCGACCCTAAGAGTCAAAGACACTTCAGTTTCATTGGACTTGCTGCATTGCAGAAATAAGTGCCTGTAGTGATGAATTATTGTACTTGCTACAGAAGTTATATTTATACAATGAAACATAAATTTTAATTTAGATCAAATGACTGCTTTTCTAAATTAATTGCACTTGATTCCAAATTTTATTATGAACATACAAAGAGTAAAGTTGCTAATAAGTTGTCTTCAAGAGCAGAAAGGTTATTTTGCAAATAGGTAAATGAAGTGAAACTTTCATAAATATTATCAAAGGCCTCAAACAGACAATTATTCAAGTTGATTCCAGTAATGGATCAAAATTTTTCCCACTAAGAGAATATAAATAAAGTGGTTGAAATCCCAGTGCCTAAGGTAGCCTGGGCTACAAAGTAATACCTTTTCTCAAAAAAAAAAAGTTCATTCTGTTGAAGGTAAAGCATTTGATGTGATTGTGAATACAATTTTTAATTCAGCTAAAAAGTGTTTGATCTTAAGAATTAATTTGTTTTTCAATAAATACACAAAAATTTTAGTGAGGCATAGCTTCATATACTTTGGTAAAAAGAACATTTTTACTAAATGAAAATGTACTTGGAATTATTTGTAGTACATATGTATTTTCTGATTCCTTTTAAATAATCATCAATAGTCTAATGATAAAAAAAAATCTATAGTCAAAATACATTACTATGTACATGTATACCGAGTAACTGCATGACAGAATTAGTCAGACAAACTGTGAATAAAAATTCAGCATGTCAGCACAGGCTTTCACTTTGCGCTTGACACTAGTCAAACTATAAAGATGTTTGAGTCTTTAATTACCATTTCATCTTCAAGTTCTGAGATTCTGTCTTCTGTTTGTTCTATTCTGCTGGATTGGCCTTCTGTTTTGTTTTGCAGTTCTGTTTCATTCTTTTTTCTGAGGTTTTCCATATCCTAGCTGGTTTCCTCTTTAATGTTGTCTATTTTTGTCCTGAGTTCATTTATCTGTTTATTCATCATGTTCTCTCTTTCACTTTGGTGTTTCTACAGTGCTTTTATGGTTTTCTTTATTTCTTCTTTTGCTTTTTCAAATTCTCTATTTTTGTTGTCTTGGAATTTATTGAGTGTCTTGAGTGTCTCCTGTACATTTTGGTTGACCCTATCCAGTATCATCTCTGAAATTCTCATTAAGTACCTGTAGTATGTCTTCTTTTAAATTATTCTTGTGGGCTTCCTTGGGTCCTTTGGCATAGTTTGTCTTCATTTTGTTGGAGTCTGGATCTGAGTACCTGTTTTCTTCATTCCCCTCTGGTTCCTGTACTAATTTTTTGCTGCGAGGAAACTGGTTTCCCTGTTTTTTCTGTCTTCCCGTCATTGTCTTTGGTGTTGTTACTGTCCCTGTACTGTGTGCAATTAAGTATTTTCTAGCTTGTAATAATAACAATGGTAATATTTAGAATGGAAGGGTGAGCTGAGATGGAAAGCAAGAAGTTAAAGAAATGGGAAAAACAAATACACAGACTGGAAGGAGAAAACAGAACAAGGTATCAGACAAGAAGGTTTCAAAGGTATAAACAGGGAGCTTTAGTGTACTAATTGACAGTAAGCTGAACAGACATTAGAGAGACAGAGAGAGGATTGAAAATAAAAAATAAAAAATAAAGATAAGAATAAAAATAAAAAATAAGTAAATGAAAGAAAAATCTATATATAAAAATGTATTAAAATAAAATGAAAAAATTGAAAATTTTAAAAAACCAAAAAAACCAAAAATCCTCCAAGTTCAAATGCAATGAAGTTCCCGTCTTAATAATTTGGATGTCCGTCTCAGTCTCCAATACTGGAGATGGTGCCTCAGATGTTGTTCTGTAGTTGTCTCATCAAAGGGGATGCATAAAGTAGAACAAAACTACACACAAAAAAAAAGAAACCCCACCAAGTGTCCCAAGTTCAAATGCAATACAGTTTCAGTAAGTTTTTCAGCTTACAGATGTAATTCAGTTGTTCTCTCATCAAAGGTAGGGAGAAAAACAAAAAAAAGAGTCTGGAGACAGTTCTGAGAATGGTATCTGCAGCTGTGGCTTGCCTGCTGTTGCTGGAGGCATTAATTTATGCAAATCTCTGGGGTGAGCTTAGCACTCACCTGGCCCTGCAGGTGTTGTTTACTCCGAGTTTTCCTGTGAGCCTCTGCTACAAGCTTTCCCCTTTCCAAGCACTGGGAAAGGTGACACTGTACCTGTGTTCTCAGGCCTGCGTGTTTATTTACAGTTTATGTGGGAAGTGGATCTTCCCCCCTCTCCTGTGGAGTTTTCCTCCCACCGCCACTTTCACAAGCTTTCCTGCTCCTGATTACTGGGCGGTGTTGCTGCTCCTGCCAGCCGCCATGTTTGTTTACAGTTCACATGGGAAGTGGGTCTTCCCTCTCCTGTGGAGTTTTCCTCCCTCTGCCACTCTCACCAGCTTTCCCGCTCCTGATTGCTGGGCGTGCCCCTGCTTCTGCCAGAGCCTCTCCAGCCCACCTGGCTTGTTTATTTACAGTCCCGAGAAGGATTCCCTTCCCCCAATCTTCGGCGCTCAGGGCGCCCCACCCTCTTTCCCACGTGTCTTTATTGCTCTTATTGCTTATTACTCAGTTTCTCTTTTTTCCCCAGGTGGAGGTCAGTCTGTCCAGGGGGCTATGCTGCTCTGGCCCAGGCTTGTCTGTGGGAGTACTGCAGTACCATGAAGCTCACCTGGTCTGCGTCTTCCCAAGCCTTCTGAGCGCTGGCAACTGGTGGCCTGGGGGCCCTCCTGGTTTCTCCATTTAATGTGAAGTGGAGATTCTCTGCGCCAGCTGGAGGTGTGGAGGGGTCAAAGTTATGCCTCTTCTCAGTGATTATGCCTGCAAAGTGTGTCTCCAGCATCTCTCCAAGATTTCACTATAGGAGGCTCGCTTTCTGCTTCCTCCCTGTAGCTGCCATCTTGGAATCCTGATATTTGATTCTTGAAGGAAGTACTTCATAAGTCAACTAAAATGTCCTATGATGAACATATTAAGTAACTCTTCTACAATTTGAGTGCATTTATTAAATGTCAGTTCTGAAGCTTTAGTCAGCATATTCAACAAATGAAATAGCAAAACATCGGTTTTGAGCTTTTAGCAAATTGAAAATTTTGAAATCAAAGCTTGCAAACTAGAACACATTTGAATTTAATTCTGCAAAAGCAAAAGTGAAAGTTAACAAATTAAACAAAGATAATTCAAATGGTGTTCAAGAGCTCATTTTAAAATTGTATAATTATTCTTTCAAATATTTCAACTTGTAGGAAGGATGTTTTAATAGAGATCTGATTTTTCTATTTCAGCAAATTGATTTTCAGCAACAGAGTAGAGGGAAATTGAGATGACCTCTGGTCTTCTGGTTTTGTAGCAACTATATTTTGTGAAAACATCAAAATAATTATAAATATAGGTAAGTTATAGTTGCTGAGATGCTGGTTGTGAAAATATTTCTTAAGTAAAAGTAAACTTGATTAAAGTCTCTGAAAATATATGGTCTAAAATAGATATGTTTTAATACAAAAGAGGAATTATGAATCACCCCCATTTCTCAGTATTTCTCTAGAATTGCCAAGTATCTCACACTTGTAAAGAGAGTACTTTTTCAGTTAGGAAAAATATGGTCTACAGAGAAAGATAAGTTGAAACCACACAATTTGCAATTTATTACCCATAAAATACAGTTTTAAAAAGTTTCCAGTCAATTCTATTAGAAAATAATTAATAAAACCATATTTAAAATAAAATACTCAAAAATGCCAGAAACAGATAAGATTATAAAACCATATGCCAAAAATAATTTATTTTGTTTAATTTTTTCATTTCAGATAATCAGTGTTTGATTTTGTTTTAGTGTACACAGAATGACATCATTATTTTGTTTTATAAATAACTATGAAAATGTTTTTAAAAAAGAACCATTTTTCACATCTACAGTAATCAATACAAGTCACTAATCAATATGAACCTTAAAATGACATTTTTTTTAATTTTATTTTTACATCTACTTACATGTGTATACATTATTTGGGCCACCTCCCCCCATCCATTTAAAATGACATAATTTTATTTTATTTTATTTTTTTTTTTCAGATTTTATTTATTTATTTATTTTTTTTTTTTTCATTTTTCTTTTATTATTCATATGTGCATACAAAGCTTGGTTCATTTCTCCCCCCTGCCCCCACCCCCTCCCTTACCACCCACTCTGCCCCCTCCCGCTCCCCCCCTCAATACCCAGCAGAAACTATTTTGCCCTTATCTCTAATTTTGTTGTAGAGAGAGTATAAGCAATAATAGGAAGGAACAAGGGGTTTTGCTGGTTGAGATAAGGATAGCTATACAGGGCATTGACTCACATTGATTTCCTGTGTGTGGGTGTTACCTTCTAGGTTAATTCTTTTTGATCTAACCTTTTCTCTAGTTCCTGGTCCCCTTTTCCTATTGGCCTCAGTTGCTTTAAGGTATCTGCTTTAGTTTCTCTGCGTTAAGGGCAACAAATGCTAGCTAGTTTTTTAGGTGTCTTACCTATCCTCACCCCTCCCTTGTGTGCTCTCGCTTTTATCATGTGCTCATAGTCCAATCCCCTTGTTGTGTTTGCCCTTGATCTAATGTCCACATATGAGGGAGAACATACGATTTTTGGTCTTTTGAGCCAGGCTAACCTCACTCAGAATGATGTTCTCCAATTCCATCCATTTACCAGCGAATGATAACATTTCGTTCTTCTTCATGGCTGCATAAAATTCCATTGTGTATAGATACCACATTTTCTTAATCCATTCATCAGTGCTGGGACATCTTGGCTGTTTCCATAACTTGGCTATTGTGAATAGTGCAGCAATAAACATGGATGTGCAGGTGCCTCTGGAGTAACAGTCTTTTGGGTATATCCCCAAGAGTGGTATTGCTGGATCAAATGGTAGATCGATGTCCATCTTTTTAAGTAGCCTCCAAATTTTTTTCCAGAGTGGTTGTACTAGTCTACATTCCCACCAACAGTGTAAAAGGGTTCCTTTTTCCCCGCATCCTCGCCAACACCTGTTGTTGGTGGTGTTGCTGATGATGGCTATTCTAACAGGGGTGAGGTGGAATCTTAGTGTGGTTTTAATTTGCATTTCCTTTATTGCTAGAGATGGTGAGCATTTTTTCATGTGTTTTCTGGCCATTTGAATTTCTTCTTTTGAGAAAGTTCTGTTTAGTTCACATGCCCATTTCTTTATTGGTTCATTAGTTTTGGGAGAATTTAGTTTTTTAAGTTCCCTGTATATTCTGGTTATCAGTCCTTTGTCTGATGTATAATTGGCAAATATTTTCTCCCACTCTGTGGGTGTTCTCTTCAGTTTAGAGACCATTTCTTTTGATGAACAGAAGCTTTTTAGTTTTATGAGGTCCCATTTATCTATGCTATCTCTTAGTTGCTGTGCTGCTGGGGTTTCATTGAGAAAGTTTTTACCTATACCTACTAACTCCAGAGTATTTCCTACTCTTTCTTGTATCAACTTAAGAGTTTGGGGTCTGATATTAAGATCCTTGATCCATTTTGAGTTAATCTTGGTATAGGGTGATATACATGGATCTAGTTTCAGTTTTTTGCAGACTGCTAACCAGTTTTCCCAGCAGTTTTTGTTGAAGAGGCTGCTATTTCTCCATCGTATATTTTTAGCTCCTTTGTCAAAGATAAGTTGCTCATAGTTGTGTGGCTTCATATCTGGGTCCTCTATTCTGTTCCACTGGTCTTCATGTCTGTTTTTGTGCCAGTACCATGCTGTTTTTATTGTTATTGCTTTGTAATATAGTTTGAAGTCAGGTATTGTGATACCTCCTGCATTGTTCTTTTGACTGAGTATTGCCTTGGCTATTCGTGGCCTCTTGTGTTTCCATATAAATTTCAGGGTAGATTTTTCAATCTCTTTAATGAATGTCATTGGAATTTTGATGGGAATTGCATTAAACATGTAGATTACTTTGGGGAGTATCGACATTTTTACTATGTTGATTCTACCAATCCATGAGCATGGGAGATCTCTCCACTTTCTATAGTCTTCCTCAATCTCTTTCTTCAGAAGTGTATAGTTTTCCTTGTAGAGGTCTTTCACATCTTTTGTTAGGTTTACACCTAGGTATTTGATTTTTTTTGAGGCTATTGTAAATGGAATTGTTTTCATACATTCTTTTTCCGTTTGCTCATTGTTAGTGTATAGAAATGCTAATGATTTATCTATGTTGATTTTATATCCTGCTACTTTGCTATAGCTATTGATGATGTCTAGAAGCTTCTGAGTAGAGTTTTTTGGGTCTTTAAGGTATAGGATCATGTCATCTGCAAATAGGGATATTTTGACAGTTTCTTTACCTATTTGTATTCCTTTTATTCCTTCTTCTTGCCTAATTGCTCTGGCTAGGAATTCCAGTACTATGTTGAATAGGAGTGGAGATAGTGGGCATCCTTGTCTGGTTCCTGATTTTAGAGGGAACGGTTTTAATTTTTCTCCGTTAAGTATAATTCTGGCTGTAGGTTTGTCATATATAGCTTTTATAATGTTGAGGAACTTTCCTTCTATTCCTAGTTTTCTTAGAGCTTTTATCATGAAATGATGTTGGATCTTATCAAAGGCTTTTTCTGCGTCTATTGAGATGATCAAGTGGTTTTTGTCTTTGCTTCTGTTAATGTGGTTTATTACGTTTATTGATTTTCGTATGTTGAACCACCCCTGCATCCCTGGGATGAAGCCTACCTGGTCGTGGTGGATAATCTTTTTGATGTGTTGCTGAATTCGGTTTGCCATTATTTTGTTGAGGATTTTTGCATCAATGTTCATTAAGGAGATTGGCCTATAGTTCTCCTTTTTGGAGGTGTCTTTGCCTGGTTTTGGGATAAGTGTAATAGTGGCTTCATAAAATGTGTTTGGCAGTTTTCCTTCCCTTTCTATTTCATGGAACAGTTTAAGGAGGGTTGGTATCAGTTCTTCTTTAAAGGTCTGATAGAATTCAGCAGAGAATCCATCAGGTCCTGGACTTTTCTTTTTGGGGAGACTCTTGATTGCTGCTTCAATTTCATTTTGTGTTATAGGTCTATTCAGGTGATTAATTTCCTCTTGGTTCAGTTTTGGATGATCATATGTATCTAGAAATCTGTCCATTTCTTTTAGATTTTCAAATTTATAAAATGACATAATTTTAATTCAGTAATTATAGAGTCAGCTTAAGCCGCCACCCTTCTCAATTCCTGACCTTGACCTAGCAGTGACAGGGTGCCCAAGATAGACCATCATGTTATCTCCAAGACCCACTAAACAAACAAGTACACACTGTGTGAGAAAATGTAATTGAGTTTTATGAATCTTTGCTACATTTACCTATATTCTGAGGGTGCAACCTCAGAACTTTTTAAAATTTTATTTAATTTTATTTTTTTCCCATTCAAAAAATTTATTTAACCCACCATTTCTGCCTTTTTAAAATATTATTCATTTATTCACATGTGCATACATTGTTTGGGTCATTTCTCCCCCTGGCCCCCCTCCCTCACTCTCTCTCCCCCTCCCCCCCTCACTTCCAGGAAGAACCTGTTCTGCCCTTATCTCTAATTTTGTTGAAGAAAAGACATAGCATAATAAGAAAGACAAAGCATCTTTGCTAGTTGAGTTAAGGATAGCTATACAGAAATATTCCTAGAATTGCTTTTCTGTACACATGTGTTACAACCCGTGTTGATTCATCTCTAACTGATCTTTACACTGTTTACTGATCCCCTTCTCATGTTAACCTCTGTCAATTTAAGGTTTCTGTATTAGTTCCTCTAGAGTGGGGACATCAAACACTTTCATGTTTTGGGTTCATAAAATTAAAAAGCTTCTGCACAACAAAAGAAATGGTCTCTAAACTGAAAAGACCACCCACAGAGTGGGAGAAAATATTTGTCAGCTATACATCACACAAGGGACTGATAAACAGAATATACAGGGAACTTAAAAAACTAAACTCTCCTGAAATCAATGAACCAATTAAGAAATGGGCAACTGAACTAAGCAGAACTTTTTCAAAAGAAGAAATTCAAATGACCAAAAAACACATGAAAAAATGCTCACCATCTCTGGCCATAAAGGAAATGCAAATCAAAACCACACTAAGATTCCACCTCACCCCTGTTAGAATAGCCATCATCCAAAACACCACCAACAACAAGTGCTGGCGAGGATGTGGAAAAAAAAGGAACCCTAATCCACTGCTGGTGGGAATGCAAGCTGGTGCAACCACTCTGGAAAAAAATTTGGAGACTTCTTAAAAATCTAAACATAGACCTGCCATATGATCCAGATCCCACTCCTAGGGATATACCCAAAGGAATGCAACACAGGTTACTCCAGAGGCACCTGCACACCCATGTTTATTGTAGCCCTATTCACAATAGCCAAGTTATGGAAACAATCATGATGCCCCACTGCTGACGAATGGATTAAGAAAATGTGGTATTTATACATAATGAACTTTTACTCAGCCATGAAGAAGAATGAAATCTTATCATTTGCAGGTAAATGGATGGAACTGGAGAACATCATTCTGAGCAAGGTCAGGCAGGCTCAGAAGACCAAAAATCGTATGTTCTCCTCATATGCAGACTTTAGATGTAGGGCAAATGCAGCAATGTGGTTGGACTTGGTGCACACACGGGAGATATAGGAATAGGTAGAAAACGCAACCTCAGAACTCTATCTTGTTCCAATTTCCTCATCTGTCAAATGAAAATAATAGCTCTATCTTGTAATGACAATCAAATGATTCAACACATGTAAAGCACTTGCAATAGTGCTTAGGACATATTAAGACAATAGTACATGTTATCCATCTTACTTGTGCAATGCAACAAGTCATTTTTGGTCACTGAGAGCAACAGGTTTCAGGACCTCCAAGGAGAGCAAAATCTGCAGATGCTCAAGTCCCTTTTATAAAATGGCTTAGAATTTTCATATAACCTATGGCACATTCTCCTTTATACTTTAAATCAACACTGGTATAAACACTATGTAAATAGTTGCTATACTAGATTGTATAGGGAGTAAGAACAAGAAGCAGTCTATGAATAGTCAGGTAGGCATGCAATTTCAAGTATATTCAATCTGCAATTGGTTGAATCCCAGGATGTAGATCCAGAGGGCCAACTGAAACTGTGTGATTACAACTTCACCAGAGTTCTCTGCAATCAACAATTTTCCTTCAGTTTTCATTGATGTCTGTAAGTACCTTGTTTGAAACAATCTAAGAGCTGCCACTGCTTAGCAGCTTGAATTCCACTAACCACCTGCCTGTCCCTGAATCCTTAGCATTTTTGTTGCTGTTACTCTGTGTGATTCTTCCATATTTCACCCTGTCTTGCATTAAATCAACCTCAACTCCCAACTTCCTCTGCTTTTCATTTGCCAAACATGTGGTAAAACATAGCCCATGTGCAGTAAGGATACAGTCCTGAACATGACCTGCCAACAGATTAGCAAGTGATACAGATGAATCAAAATGTCCAGCTCCTTTTTTCTAAGGCTTGAATGAAAACTATGTTGAGTTTTTCCTGACTCTCGTCCCTAGAAAGCGACAGATTTATGAATGGTGTCATCTCCAGCAAATCCCCCCATGTGACAGCCCACAGTTCTCTTGTTTGGCTTAAGTCCATTGGCTGTACTAATTACTGAGATGGCTTCATGTTTTGATTGTACCAAACAGCATCTTTAGTTATGTGGATATAGGATTCTAGTAAGAATGACTTCTAGCCCAGGACTGCATTTCCAAAAGGACAAAGCAAACAAAAGGAGCAGAAAAATAACTGGCCAGAAGTTTCAAACAAATACTTGCCTTTAATAACATTCATTGGTAAGACAAACACAGAATCAGATAACTATGCTTGGCCCTCAAAGCAAGAGGAGCTAAGTGTTTTTAGCCAAGTTTTTGAATTAGGGAACGTGATTTTCCTGGGTGCCAAGAAGTGAAATTTAATCCACATTCCAAGGTCTGTGGGCCTCTGGGTGGCACCCAGTTTTTGCAGGTGAAGTTCTAATAATAGAAACAGAGACTTCTTCCTCCAATTTCAGGATGATGGAAAATCCAGGAACTAATTCTTCTCTCTTCCTACATGTTCCTGCCATGCTTGTTTGATCCATATTTCTTGGCATATTTCTCCCCTGCTGCTGCTTACGCTGGATCCCCATTCCCTATTGGTGATGGCACCCCTACTTTCTCCTCCTACAACTTAGTTTGACACTCAAGCTGTGATCTTTTCCAACTGCTGGAATGGACCACATTACTGTTTTCAGTTATGACATTCTAGTTCTCTGTCTCCCAAATGCATATATCTACTCATCTCTCTCTGTGATATCAAAGTAGGGAAAATCTCTTCTCCCATCACCAGGGTCCTCCTTGAAACAGAAGATTAGGCCACAAACAGGACAGCCATGTAATCTTTCTAAACTAATCTTTTGGGGTCACACTACATTACACTCTGTAATCCAAACTGAAAATTGCTCTCTCCTTCAAATAATCAACTGTTGTCCTAGTGCCAATATCTCCATCCTGCTTTGATCACTCATTCAATAGTTATCAAAGTGAGATAACTCACCTTGTCCTGTGTTCTGAGTTAGAAGTTAAATCATGGATAGGAAAGATACTCTCTCATTATATGTTTCCTAGGCTACTATAAAAACAAATATGCCACAGATTAGGTGGCTTATAACAAAGAAATATGTGTCTCTCAGTTGTGAATGCCAGAAATTCAAACCCAAGGTGTCAGTAGTTTTTATTGCTTCTGAAAGCTGTAAGAAGAATCTATTCCCTGCCTCTCCCCTAGCTTCTGGTGGTTTCTGGAAACCCTTGGCATATCTGAACTTGCAAATGTTTTACTTTAGTCTTTGTTCCCCATGTCATATGGGCTTCCCTCTGTGAGTTTATATCTTCATGTGGCACCTAAAGATACTTGTCATTGAATTTAGGATCTACCTGAATCAAGCATGACCTCACCTTACATTAAGAAATTATATCTTCAATGACTCCATTTGTACCGAGTGCTGGTGTCTTATTCTTGCAATACTAGCTACTTGGGAGGTTGAGATCAGAAGGACTGTGGTTCAAGGCCAGCCAGGGAAAATCTCCATCTCCAAAAATAATCAGAGCAAAATGGACTGGAGGTTTGACTCAAGCGGTACAGTGCCTGCTTTGCAAGTGAAGCCGTGACTGATTTGAGAAGACTTGGAAGAGGAACTAAGGAGTAAAGGATGATGAAGTTGTTTTCCTACTTAAAATGAGCACTTTTAGGAAAAAATTCACTGAATATCATGGTGGTGGGAAAGTGTACAGGCGAGCAGACAAAGAGAGAAAGAAAAGACCAGGCCAGGTTTCCAAAATACCCTCCAAGAACATGCCCACCCAGTTATCTACTTCCTTTACATGGGCCCCATCCCCAAATAGCCCAACATCAATAATACAGATGGAATTTTGGTTTTAACAGGTAGAGGGAGGATTCAATGAGAACTTTGGTGATAAAAATGTGCTGATTTAACACATAGCAATACCTTAAAGGTTAAAGTGCTAGAGGAAGTTCAATAATGTGAAAGTAAATTTTAGAAACAAAGGAACTCTAAAACAAAATTGGGTTAAAAGGTGAGTGCCAAAAAAAAAAAAAGGTGAGTGCCGTATGATAGAATAAAGAGCTGCAAAGATATGAGGCAGGAATTTTTTGGTTAGTTTTAAGATTTCACAGAATAGGACTGTTTATCACCAACATGCACTGCAGCTCAGCAAGATATCCGAAGCTTCACAGTGCTAGATAAGGAATCATGTCGAATGTCTTCCATGAAGCATAATCTTTATCCTGCCACCTTCACTACAATATATTTATATTCACATTAAAGCTCAGCTTAGATTCTTTTGGTGCTGCAGGTAAAAAGAAGGAAAAGATAAGGTTATATCCCATTTCAAAGCTACCTGATGCCTGGTCTGGTTACTCTTTGTCATGGTCTTCAGCTAATAAGATAAATTTGGCTGTAGAAAGTACAGAATAGACTTGCAGGTATCTGAGGTTTGATAGGTCTAGGGCTCATCCTCCAAGCTGGCATCCAGAGCCATAGCAACACAGCCATTATGCATTAAACAGGTGCAGGAAGACAGGTCTGAAATGAATTCAAAGAAAGGAGGAATCTGTAACAGACTGGCAGGATTTCAAGCATTGGTCACATCCTTGGCCAAGTAGAGAAATGTTTTCAATATCAGATATCAATGAATGAACACATGGTAACACTATGAAATCAAAACTTCTGAAGCTATTACTCATATACAAGCTCAAATATAAACAATATTCAAGTCCACCCAAGACACAGATGAAAGCACAATTTGCCACAGCACGCAGCCCACCATCTTGACCAAATTGTGCATACAATACACATACATGCACACACACACACACACATGCATACACACACAAGAAGTGATGGGTCTGACCTTCAACTCTGCCTAGAGTTGTGCTTCTCAATATGTGGACACTAACCACATATGGCTATTGAACACTTAAAATGGCACTAGTGTCACTAAACTACCAGAAACAGAGTGGAAAGGGGAGCAGCAGTCATGAAGTTCCACTGTAAGTGTATTGATTTAACTTGTTAATACTCCCAGCTAGACAAAAATGATCATATGCTGCATTTAAACCTGGATTGCCATTTTGGTGAAGACACTAAATTCTATCTGATGCTCATTTGCTCCCTCACTGTTTGAAATGCCTCCCCAGTACGGCCAATCACCAAGCTCCCCAAATTCTACCACCTCAGGGGCTTTTGATTTTGCTCCCTGAACCTCAAGTGCATCTACTGCTTTCCATAGAAATATGCAGGAACTACCAAAATGCTGCCTGGTGACTGGACTACCTACACATGTTGCACTCAAATCATATGGACAAACACCATCATTTGGCTGCCCAAATAAAACCTACCAGTGTCTCCTCAGGTACTTCAAGACAAATTCTAGCTTCTCAGCAAAACCAAAGAGACTCTGAATCTGACCCTCATCTTTTCTCATCTGCTCCCTGTGCCTTCAAGACCCAAGTTCACATTAAGCTATCTGTCACTTCTTCTCCTTTGCACATTCTTTCCCTGCTGATTGGAATGGCAGAGTTCTTCAGGAAGCTTTCCAGACATGTGTCTACTGTTATCTATGAAAGGTCATTTGTTTGTTCTTCTCCAGGGCTCCAATATTTATTATTGTTGTGGCCCTGTAAAATGTTTTTCATAGTAAACTACAAGTGAAAGCACACTCTTCACATTTGCATACCAGTGCTCAATCTGCACTAATACTAATATATATATATGTATACATGTACATGTGTGTATGTATGTATATGTAAATATGTAACATATGAATGTATTTATACACATATACAATATTATACATTTAATATATACACATATATCTTTAAATAGCCAGAAGTTACCTCTAAGAACACAGAAAGTCTAAATGTAACACTAATAGCAAATAAAGTAGAGATAATAGGATCCAGGCTTGTCTTCTATAAGGTTTGTCAATTAACATATATTTATCCTCAATTCTATTCTTTTCATCTGTGTTTCTGTCCAAATGGTAATTTTGTAGTAAGTTTTGACATTCAGAAGTGTGAGTCCTACAGCTTTGTTCTTTATCAAAATTATCTTTAACTGTCTTGGTCTCTTGCCTTTCTATATGAATTTTAGGGTTATCTCATCAATTTCTGGAAAACAAACAGCTAAAATTTTGATAGGGAAGCCACTGAAACTTGATAGAAACTTGAGAAAAATTGGCATCTTGATAATTTTGACTCTTCAAGATGGGTACTAGTTCTATACTTCTTTGGACACATTTAATTCTAGCATTTCATTTTAATATTGTTATAAATGGGGTTGTTTTAAGAATTCCACTTTTATATTGTTCATACCTGGTGTATATAAATACAACTGATATTTATGTTGATTTTAAATCCTGCAACTTGCTGAACAAGTCTATAATGTCTAATAGGCATGTTTGAAAGTGTTGGGGGTTCTGTATTTAAGATCATGCCATTTGCAAATAGAAGTGAGAGATAGTTTTACTTTTTCTTTATAATATGGATGCATTTTTTTGCCTAATTATCTTGCCTGGATCTTCTGGCACAATGATGAATAAGAGAAACAAGAGCAGACATTCCATGTGTTTTTCCTAAGGTTAGAGGCAAAGTCTTTCGTTGTAAGTATGATGTTGGCTCTATACTTTTCCAAATATCTTTTATTATGTTGAGGAACTCCCTACCACTCCTAGTTTGCTAAATGTTTTATAATGATGGAATGCTGTTAGCTTTTTTAAAAATGCTATTTCTGCACATAATAAAATGATCATGTGTTTCCCTTCTATTAATACGGTAAATTATACCGATTTTTATTATGTTGACCAGCTTTACATCCTGGAATTAATTCCATTTGACTATGATGTATAATGTTTTTAATGTGCTCCTAAAATTGGTTTGCTATCTTTTAGTAGAGAATTTTTGAATTTATATTTGGGGTTTTGTTTTGTTCTGTGTGTGTGGTTCCTCTTCTCCCCCATCATTTCACCCCAATGCCAGTGATGAAACACAGGCATTGCATGTACTAACAGTACTCTACCTTTATGAAACCACATCCCAGCCCAATATTCCTTCTTTTGAAATGAAATCTCACTCTGTTCTCCAGGCGGACTTTGAACTTTTGATCCTCCCTCTGCTTCCCAAATAGCAGGGATTACTGGTGTATACCATCATGTCTAGCATCTATTTATATTTGTAAGATATTGTTCTGAAAGGAGACTAAGGTGATGGTATATGGTTGATGGACTTCGTATACCTATATGAAACAGAACTAAAAAACCTCTTGCAATTGCTTTAAATGGGGTGTAGAGGGCGCTGAGAGGGAGAGATGATGTGGGCAATGTAAATAATGTACAATATAAGTCTAATTGGAATTGTCACTATGAGTGTCCCCCCATACAACAAATATATCTTAATAAAAAAATTAGCAAAAAAGATATTGTTCTGAGGTTTTCTTCTATTGTAATGGTTTAATCTGGTTTTGTTATTAGGGTATTACTGTCCTCATAAAATGAAATTAGAAGCATTCTTCCTGTACTACTTTTTGAAACATCTTTAGTGATAACTCATCTCTAAATGTTTGGTAGAATACACCAGTGAAGCCATCTGGTCCTAGCTTTTTGTGGGAAATGTTTTTAAAGACTAATTATTGTCTTTACTTGTTATAGGTTGGTTAGATTTTCTATTTTGTTCTGAGTCTATGTTGGTAGTTTGTATATTTCTGGGAATTTCATCTGGGTTATTTGATTTGTTCCTATGCAATTTTCATAGTATTCCTTTAAAGTATTTTTTATTTCTGTAACATTGTTAGTAATGCCGACTATTTCATAATAATAATCTCTTTTTCATGGGACACTAAAAGGTCACAAGAGCCAACATAAAGGGGGTCTCACTAGCCACATATAAAGCAATGAAGATTCATAATGGCATAATGGATTATAACCCAGTGAATTAAGTAAGAATTAAGTCATGAGTTCATGATAATATAAGTAATCACTAAGTTAATTAATGAGAGAAGGGAAATTCTTCTCTACAAAGTATAATCACACATCATATGACAATATTTTAGTCAATGACAGTCCTCCGATACAAGAGTGGTCCATATTCGTAAGATATTTCTGCCTGTGTCATCACAGCCATCATAATGTTGAAGCACAATGCATTATTCATGTGTCAATGTGAGGCTTATAAACAACTCTTCCACACAGCCAATCCTGTAGAAGGACAGCACATATAATTCCGTGTAATACATACTACTTGATAATGATGATAAATTAACACATTACTGGTTTCTGTATTTACTATTAGACTTTTTATCATTATTTTAGGATGTATCCTTCCTGCTTATAAAATAATAGTTGACTGTAAAACACATGCCATGTTACACTGGAAGCAACCATAGAAACTTTTTATTCCCCTCATCTACTGATTGTGACAAGAGGCCACATCAGTTGACCTGCACCACCTAGATTTTTGTAAGTACACTCTATGATGTGATGTCCACACAAAGTGAAATCACCTCATGATGCATTTCTCAGAACATATCTGTCATTAAGTTATGCATGACTGTATAGAAAAGCTAATACAATTTAAAAGCCTCTACTAATGCTAAAACTGGTGAATGATTGTTTCATGGGATATTCATGTAGTCTCAAAATATCTGCAGGTAAATTATGTTTCACAAAAAGGAACGGTAATAAGCTCATATTTTAAGAAACCTGATGAATACATGTGAACGATGTAATCAAAGTTAGTAGCACTGCCTTGGCCATTTTCTGTTGTTATAACAGAACACTGAAGACTGGGTAATTTATAAAGAAGAGAGGTCTACTTTAGTTCATGGTACTGGAGGTTAGAAAGTCCAATGAAAGGTGGCTACTACTTGTATTGGTCATATGCTACTATAGGCATGGCAGAAAAGACAGAAGGCCAAGTGGGCACATTTGGAAGAGGAAAGGGAGCTAATCTCCCATGAGAAAGGTAGTATCTATTCACAAAGTGTCCACCCTATGACTCAAACATGTCCCACTGGGCCCCATATCCCAACTTGGCCATAATGAGGAATTAAATTGCCAACATACAGTGTTTTGGAGGACCTATAGCAATCTTTACTGGGAAATGTGGAATCAGGTGATTTTTACAAGATGCATCAAGAAGGGTAAACATCACTCCTGTATAATTACTGAGAAATAATAATTAACATTAGTATAACTTTGAGGAGACATCACACAAATACAAATGTATGGACATTGTGCCCTGTACTTGCAGTCTTCAAACATACCAAGAACAAGAAACACAAGAAAATCTGAAGAATGATTACAAACTACAGAGGACTGAATGTTTATGACAATTAAATGCAATGCACAGTCTTAGACAGGACAGTAAACCTGGAAAACAACTATGTGAGAAACATTACGGGGCAATTGGACAATTCCCTTAACCACTCTGTGTCTCACTTTTGCAAACTGCCAAATGGGAGTAAACCTGTTCATCTCCAAAAATTACTAGTGCCTTAAATGAAATACCTTTGTAAAGTGTGTACCACAAGTCTGAGCATCACAAATGTCTAACATGTGCTCACTGATCATTTCTTGATTTGCTTTAGCCCTCTTCTTCCATTCTATGATTTATTATGACTTGGTGCTGAGGTTCATTCTGCCAGTTTGATTTATGTTTGTCATCTAATGTAGCCTTTAGGGTCATCTGTGCAACTGTCCTGCCCAATATCAGGTTATGACAAGTTTGCATCTGGCCTTTGCTTTTCTTGCCCACCTGCCTATAATGTCCGGGTCAGAGGGAGTCCGAATGCATCAGGCTTCTCTCCTGATATAACCCAAAGATGTTATCTTGTTACATTTTCCATAATGGTATGACTACATTTAAAAGAGTAATATATTATCACACAGCAATCCCTAACCTCCCTTATATTCCATTTTTTCCTACTAATACTTGCACTTTAACATAATGTGTGTGTTTACTAGATTGGATATTTGTTGTCTATCCCTCCCCACCACTAAGATAAAGCAGGATTTGTGCTATTCTTTTACTTATCTACCTCCAGCACCTAGAATGGCTCCTGAAACTTCATAGGTGCCCAATAAATATTTGTAGATTAATCCAACTTAGTTGTTTGATGAGCAGGTGACCTGAACATCCACTAGTGAGGCCTTGCATGTTGTACACACAGCAGACACTGTGCACCAACATGGCCACTGTGTGGGCAATGATGTGAGTCATTATGTTGATTGATATTTCTCAATCTGAGCTTCCCAGGTAAAGACTTCATATATTTCATGATCTTATGCAGAATTGAAAGTAGGGTGAATTCTCTAAGATCTTATTGGTGATGAAGAATTATAGAAATAACATATCTCTTAAAGAGATAAAAGTGAGATTTGGGACTATGAGAAATATAAGAATATAGGAATTTCTTGCTAAAAAATAGGCTACCTTTTTTTTTTTAACAGAGAAGTAGAATCACTGGGCAGAGTTCCCCACTCAAAGAAGAAATATAAATAAAGTGATTTCAAATGACTATGAGGGGAAGAAATAAGTGTCAAATTAAATGTAGTTAGTTAAGATATTTCCACAAAAATTTTATAAATATTTCAAAAAGAAAATGAATGCATAATTTTAAAGTCTATCAACATGCTGAATTTTTATGCATAAAATTAAATTAACAATTTCAAATATCCTGATTTAAATTCTACTGGGTAAATACCCAGAAGTGAGATTACTAATAGTTCTACTATTAAACCTTTGTGGTGATAGAACTGGAGTTTGAACTCAGAGCTTTGCACTTGCAAAGCAGATGCTCTAACAATTGTGCACACCTATAATCCATTTCACTCTGGTTATTTTGAAGATGAAGTCTCATGAACTTTTTGTCCAGGCTGGCCTCGAACTGTGATTCTCCCAACCTCAGCCTCCCAAGTAGCTGGGATTACAGGTATGAGCCACCAAAATCTACTACTCTATTTTTAAATTTTTGAGGAGACATACTGTTTTCCATAGCACCTATGCCATTTTTCACTCTCAGTGACAGTGCAGGGTTCCAAGTTCTTCACAGCTTCACCAACATTTGACCTTTTTTATTTCTTTCTAAAGTCAATCCTGAGAGGTGTGAAGTGGTATCTGATTGTGGTTTTCATTTGCGTTTCCCTGATAATTGGTGAGTTTGAGTACTTTTTCATGTTCCTTTTGCCTCCTCATTTGTCTTCTTTGGAGAAAATGTGCATCCAAGTCTTTCATTCATTTTTAACCAGCTGTGTTATTGTTATTTTTATTATTATTTTCCTTTGTTCTTGATTTGTAAGTGTTCTCTACATATTTTGGATTTTAATCCTTTATCAGATATATGGCTTTCAAATATTTTCTTCCATGCTCTAGATTGCTTTTCCACTCTGTTGACAGTTTCCTTTTCTGTGAAGAAGTTTTCAGTTTGATATAGTTATTTATTTTTTTGTTGTCACATCCATGAGCTGGATGACCAATAACCAAAAACTTTCCACCTGCATTTTTACTAGCAATATTACTTTCAGACCTTATGTTTTTATCCCATTTTGAGTTGATTTTTCTATAATTTCATTCTTTACCTATGGATATACAGTTGAAGAGGTGCTTATTTTCCATTAAATGTTCTTAGATTCCTTCCAAAAACAGTTGATTGCATGAATGGATACATTTCTCACATCTCCGTTCCCTTCCTTGCTATGTCTGCTTTTATGCCAGTATGGTACTGTTTTGATCAAGTGGGTTTGTATATATTTAAAATTCAGGAAATGTGATGACATAGGCTTTGTTCTTATTTCTTCAGATTTATTTGGCTATTTATGGTTGAGTTATCACATAATTGAATAATTCTTCTTGTATTTCCATGAAACTACCATTGCAACCCTGATAATAATTATACTAAATCTACAGATGACTTAGAAAAGTATGGACAATGTAACAGTTATAACTATTTCAATCCATGAACATCTCTTTCCATTTGTGTCTTCCAATTTCTTTCATCAAAGTTTTATATTTCTTTATGTATAAGTCTTTCCTCTTATTAAGTTCATTCTGGTATATTTTATTCTTTTAGTATTATTATAAGTGGAATTTTTTCCATATTACTTTTCATATACTTTGTTAATGTATAAAAACTCAAGGATATTTTGTACATTGCTTTTTTCCCCTGTGATCTTAGTGATTTTTAAGTGAGTTTTAACAGTTTTTGTGGAGTCTTTAGAATTTATGTATATAAGAATATCTGGAAACAGGATGATTTTACTTCTTCTCTTCCAATGTAGATGTCTTTTCTTTCTTTTCCTTATGTAATTACTCTGGCTGAGACCTCCAGCACTATGCCTCATAGATGTGGCAAGATTTGTCATCTTTGCTTTGTTCCTGAACTTGGAAGAAAAGCTTTCAGTTTTTCACTATTAACTATGATATTAGCCATTGGATTTTCATATATGGGCTTTATTATGTTGAGATAACTCCCTTCTATACCAAATTTGTTAAGCTATTTTATCATGAAAAGATGATGAATTTCATAAACTGCTTTTTCTTCATCCATTGAAATGATTATGTGATTTTTATACTTTACTCTGTCAATGTGGGGCATGACATACATTAATTTGCAAATTAATTTACACCCCAGGGATAAATTCAACTTGATTGTGGTGTATGGTCCTTTTGATATGCTGCTACTAGTTTACTTATATTTTGTTGAGGATGTTTGAATCTATGCTCATCAGGGATATTAGCTTATAGCTTCTTTTCTTGGAGTGTCTTTGATTTAACTTTTTGGTTTCGGGACAATGCTGACCTAATAAAATAAGTTTGGAAGTACTTTTCCTCTTCTCCAATGTTTTAGAATAGCTCAAGAAGGATTGGTGTTCACTTATCTTTAAATATTTAGTAGCATTTTCCAGTGAAGAAATCTAACTCATAGGCTTTTCTTTGTTGAGAGGTTTTGTTTGTTTGTTTGTTTGTTTGTTGCAATTCTGGGCTTTGAACTCAGGGCCTCACAGTGGTGAGGCAGGCACTCTACCACTTTAACCACCCCCAGCCCTTTTTTGTTTTAATTATTTTTCCAATAGAGTTGTTCCTTTTTTTTTTTTTTTTTTCGCCCTGGGTTGGCCTTAGACCATGATTCTCCTTCCTTATGGCCTCCCACATAGCTGGAGTTAAAGTCATGAACCAACATGCCTGGCTTATTTGTTGAGTTGAGGGTCTCAGTAACTTTTCGACCAGGCTGGCCTCAAAGCTCGATCCTCCCATCTGCACCTCTCAAGAAGCTGAAATTACAGCTATGAGCCACTGTGCATAGCCCTTGTTGGGAAAGTTTTGATTACTGATTTAATGTCCTCTTCTAGTTATAAATCTGTACTCACTGTCATATTTCTTCATGACTTCTTCATAGCATGGTGGATTTCTAGGAATTTATCCTTTACATCAAAGTTAGTATATTTGTTAGTGTATAATTGTTCATAGCAGTCTCATGATCTTTTCCATATCTTAGACATCTGTTGTAATGTCTCCTTTTTCATTTCTGATTTTATTTGAGTTTTATGTCATATTTTGGAATAGCTGGGAACTTGCCAATTTTGTTTATATTTCCAAAAACAACTCATTTCCACTTATTTTTCCATTGTTTTTCTATTTTCTACTTCCTTTTCCTTGGCAACTCATTGGTAAAGACAAATATATAAATAAATACATGATATACTATAATGATAGTGGGTAAATAACTCTTATATAAATTTTTTTAATAATTATTGAAAGAAAAAATAATTATTAAAAAATATGCATAGCTGGAAATATACTACCAGATATACAACATGAATAGATGTGAACTGTGACAGCAAAAACATAAAAAAGTGTGAGAAAGAAGTTAAAGCATGGAACGTTTGCATATGACTGAATTTGTCAGCATAACACAGACTGTTAAAAGACATTTATGTATGTGTCAAGGTAACCACTTGGAAAAATCCTATAGAAATTACACACAAGAAAAAAGGGAAAGAATAAATATCTATCAATACATAAACCAACAAATCACAAAGGAGACAACAAGAGGAAAAGATAGGCAAAAGAATTACAAGAATAATGGAAAATAGCTAACAAAATCATAACGATAAATCTTTCCTTGTCAATAATTACTTTTAATTTAGATTCATCTCAATCAAAAGACAGAATGTCTGAATTGGTTTTTAAAAGGGCTTGACTCTGTCAAAAAAAAAAACTCACTTTAAATTTGCACACACACACACATACATTAAAAGTGAAAAGACCAAAAAAAAAAATATTAGCTAAAAGAGAGTAGTCATCCTTACATCAAAAAATAGACTTTAAGTCAAAAAGTGTCACAAGAGACAATGAGGGCCATTACCTAATGATAATCAGGCTAATCTGCCAGGAACATGTAAAAATTACATATGCCACATAACATTTCAGTCAACGATGGGCCACATGTATAATGGTAGTATAACTGAAAATTTCCTATTGCCTAGTGACATCATAGCTGTTATAAGATAACAGTGCAACTCATTACTTAGACATCTGATGCTGGTGTAAAGAAACCTACTGAACTGCTAGTTATATAATAGTACCTTGAGCAATACCATCTAGGTTTGTGTATGAACACTCTATGATGTCATCAAATAACAGAATTGTCTAATGATACATTTCTCAGAACTATCCCCATTGTTAAGCAAAGCACACCTATTTAACATATGAACTCAACATCAGAGTACTTAAAAATGTAAAGTAAGCATTGCCAGAAATAAAGGGAGAGATAGGCAACAATATAATAACAAGAGACCTCAAAACCTCCCTTTCCAATATGTGCAGATCCTTTATTGAAACATGGTCCACAAAGATCAATAAGGAAACAGAACTTAATAACTCTATATACCAACAGCAGCATAACACATATTCTTCCCAAAAGTGTATAGTACACTGATCTTTCTCTAGGTCAGAGCACATGTTAGGTCTCAAAATTATTCTTAACAAACTTAAGATTGAAGTCATACCAAGGATCTTTTCTGAACAATGGAATAAAACTAGAAATCAATAGCAAACTGGAAACTTGAAATGTCACAAAAATGTAGAAATTTTAAAAAAATATTCTTGAAGAACCACTGGGACAAATTAGAAATCAAAAAGAAGAACAAAAAATACCAAAACTTTTGGAACAAAACAAAAGCCATAATAAGAAGGAACAGCATAGCAATCAACGTGTACATTAAAAGAGTAAAAAGAGAGCCAGGCACCAGTGGCTCACAACTGCAATCCAAGCTACTAGGGCGGCAGACATTGGGAGGATAGTGTTTTTGGAAAGCCCAGGTAAAAATTTTGTGAGATCCCATTCCAACTAATAGCTGAGCCTGTCAAGCTCTGCAGGAGGCTGAGAGTCAGAGGATCACATCTCCCTGCTAGTCTGGGCAAAAATCAAGACCTTTTTTACAAAATAACTAAAGAAAAGGAACTAGAGGCCTAGCTCAAGCAGTAGAGCACCTGCCTAGCAATGACAAGGACCTGAGTTCAAACCCCAATGCCACCAAGAAAAGTAAAAGTATCTCAAATAAAAACATAACACCTCAAGAAGGTAGAAAAAGAGCAAACTAAGCCACAATTAAAATCTTTGGGGGAGATTCATTTCATTGTAGGAAAAATTATAGATTATACTCCACAAAATATTGGAATAGACTCAGTAGATGAATTGGCATTCTGATGATGGTAACTCCAAGAATATCTGATCTTGTTTTAAGTCTTCTCCTCTATCTACAAGCCTCTAGATAGCATTAAGTTGCCACCATTATCTTTGGTTGATAACAGCAATGTGAGTCTAGATTATACTCTGTACCGTGTGCCAGGAACAAAATTTTATCAGAAAAATTAGAAATTGTCTTTGTGTTCTAAATTTTTTTGTTGATACTCAAACATCATGATTCTTGTGTGATCTTGTGGGATCTTCACAAATGTGGCACGATAAGAGGTTTGAAGACAGAGAGTTCATAGTGGTGACATGCTGTGTTGGTAATCTGACCCTTTCTGGTGTTCTTGGTTGGGCATACAGATGACCTTGTTGTGGGATGCAAAACAGGATCATGGGTAAACCATTTGCTAAGGAAAAAATTATCTTAATGTTTAATTTAATTAATGGTCCATTCTAATCCACTTTAGAGTATCCTGGAGGTAAGGGATTCATATCTGAGGGGGAATAGAGAGAATACTTTCAGCTCCTCTCTGCTTTTCTTACTGGGTCTGAAAGAACATTTGATTTGCTTCAAAACTGGAATCTGTTTCTAATATCTCTTCCTGCTCTCACCTCCTAGTATCTGAGTCTATTATAAAGGTACCATTCTCTACTTTATTACCTTACAAACTAAAACTAAGACAAGCCTTTGCTTTTCACCCCCTTTGGCACTGGAAAGCAAAATGGTGACCCTTTTTGGCTTCAGTTAACTGGAACTTCTGTACTTAAATCTTACAGTTGTGCCCTTAAAGCATTTTAGTCATTGTAGATCTCCTTGTTTTTTTGCTTTTACTTTGCTGAAACTCAAGAGATAAGGAAGTAGATATTTTAGTCACTCCTTCCCAACTTCAACAAAGAATTCTATAATTAAGGTTTTCAGAAATTCCAAATAAAAATTAAGTATACAACAGTATCTTAATATAGAAATGCATCCCCATATCAGCTTTGTCTTCTATGAAGCCATGGGGAGAAAGCGAGGGAAGACCTAAGAAGGTGCTGGTAGAAGGGAAGAGAGTGAGGCAGGAAACCTCATTTTGAGAACTAGCAGATAGTACTGCCTAATCCTGGCTGGGCCAGCCCTGGAGGGAGGTGTGTGGGCTGGCTGTAGAATTAATTGAATTTCACAAGTTGCCTCACACGCCTGCTGGCACAAAGTGCCTTCTAAGGAGGGAGGCATCACAGGAGGCCAACACAATGGCAGGACCAAGGCTGGGCACTGCTGTGAGCCTTTCTTTATACAACTCCTGCCTCAAAATAGCTTGCCTGTTAGCGCCCCAGTCAAGAGCCCACACAGACACGGGAGGAAGAGCTATGCCATCTCTAAGACACAGGCTGGCCCTCTGCTCTGCGATGAAGCCCTGGACCTGCAAGCAGCTCTTTCTCCTCATAGCCTTAGAGCCCTCACCTGTAAAGCAGGTATTCTGACTATGTGAATTTTAAGTCTTTTCCAGCTGTGACACTGTATTCATCTAAGGATCTAAGAATCAACTCAAGACCTTCATTAGCATCAGTTTTCCAGCCTCAGTAATGGACAGCGTCTTTACATACTGAGGGTCCAAGATTCCTGCCTCACTCTCACTCAGATAGAAATCAAAAGCAGAATGGAGCTCTGCACCAGACACCTAACAAGTCTTTAAATAGGTTGCCATTTGCAATCTTCACAAAAGTCCTATAAAGGACGAGTGATGAGTCTCATAGTACTAATAAGAAAATAACAAGTTAAAGGATTTGGGGAATTTGACCAATGCCAAGAAATTTTTGAGAAAAATATCCAGAATTTAAATTTAAACTATACAACTCAACTCCAAGGCTTTTTGCACAGAACTTTTCTACTCACATGAAACCTGAATTGCTTCTATGGCTATTTTCCCTCCCCTGGTGCTGCCTTACTCAGTACTTGGCATAACATCATTGCTAAATACATGTTTCTTAATGAACGGCTGTCTACATGAATATACAATTTATTAGTTTAAACACATTACAACATTTGATCAGTGAGCAGAAGCATTATTGCTAATAACATTTGTTGCCAACAATTTCTTACTTCTTCAAATAATATTTCTAAGAATAATTCTTTATGGACTTCATTTATTCATGTATTCATGCATTCCAAAAATGGCACCTCTAAGATGCTAGGCATTATGCCAGAGGTTGGTCTAAAGAAGAAATACACCCTTGAATACATGTCCTGTGGGAGGACAGCCTAAGTGAAATGAATATGCAATCACATCAGGGGTACATGCTCTCTGGGAAAATTACCATGGGACCTGAGGATGTGATCTGGGAAGTCCCATCATGCTTTCCTGTGTGCGTGTGTGTGTGTGTGTGTGTGTGTGTGTGTGTGTGTGTTGGTTTCAGAGATTTGCAGCTATTAACCGTGTGAAGAAGGCTGAGGTTCAACCGCACTGGGCAGTAGACAGCATGTGCAAAGGTATGTGGGAGGCAGTGGAGAGAGAGAACCACTACAGGAGCAGAAAGCTGGCTATGAAGGCTGAAATGAACCTGAGAGATGCTGCTGTCTAGATCTCACCAAGGAAAGAGATGCCTTCTAGTACTCACACCTGCAACTCTTGTTGTCTGTCTGTACCTCCCTCAAGCATCCTTTCTCTGGGAATCTCCAGTCACTCCATTTGTGGTCTACAGCTAATCTGCATCATCTTCAAAATACCACATTTTTGTAGTTTTCTCTGGGTTCTCTGGGTTCAACCTCACTGATGTCTATTTCTCTTTTGCAGAACTACCATTATTACACACACATACCCTATATCTCCTATCTAAAGGAAGGAACTAATTTCATTGGTGCCAACATTTTCTAAATGCATTCAATACCACTCCTCTCTTTTTATACATAACATTCTTTAGAATTGCCTTCATGAGCAGTTTCTTCTCTCTCTCTCTCTCTCTCTGTATATATATATATATATATATATATATATATATACACCATTTAAAATTAGAAAATATGATACATTTTTAAAAAGACTAAACCAATTACTTGACAATCAGGACAAAGTATCAACAAAACAGTGTCAGAGCCTCAGAAGCCTCAGAAGCTTTCACTCTGACCTTCCCAATTTTTCTTTCTCACTACTCCAAAGCTAACCACCATTCTTAATTTTACTTGTGCACTTGTTTATTTTGCTTTATAGTTTTGCCATCTGTGTATGTATTCTTAAATGCCGTATCTTAGTTTACTCAGTGTTGCCTGATATTTTAAATTTGTGGTATAAAACTGCTTTTATCGAGCTTCTTTTACATCATGTTGTGAGAGTCATCCATGCTATTGCACAAAGCTGTAACTTACACATTTTCATTGATGAAAATGTATGAGCAAACTACTTTAACTGGAGAGAGAGAGAGAGAGAGATTGGGTTTTGCTAAGCAGGTGCACTACCACTTGGCCACGTACCCAGCCCTTTTGTGTTTAATTATTTTTCAGATAAGGTCCCAAATTTTTGCCAGGGCCAGACCTCAGTCTGTGATTCTATCTGGGATTTACAGGCATGACAGCCACCACACCCAGGCCTAACCATTCTTATTTATTAAATAGTTTTATTTTATTTTTAATTACCATATGTCAATAATAAAAAGGGGTTTCATTGTGATAGTTCCATACATGTTTAGTAACGTTGAACAAGTTCATACCCCATGATATTCCCATACCCTGCTCCCTCCTTCCCCCTTTTCAAACAGTATTTGGTGGGTGGCATAATGCTGACTTCATTCATATACATGTAGTATATTTTATTTCTCTTCCCCCCTCAGTATCCTTTCTTTTACCCCTTCCCATTTATCTCCAAACAGCCCTCCTTTTACATTCATGTCCCATTACCATCATTAATCATAATTATCATCATCGTCATTGCCATCATTATTTTAGGTATAGGTTCCACAAATGAGTGAGAACATTTGCCTGTTTTGAGCTTGGCTTATCTCACACAACACGATGATCTCTAGTTCCATTCATTTTCCTGTGAATGACATAATTTTTATTTTATAATATTTTTATCCATCCATTGTGTACCTTGGCTATTTCCACAGTTTAGCCATTGTGAAGAGAGTGTCAACAAACATGGGTATACAGGTATCTTGTTGTTTTTTGATTTATACTACTTTGGATATATGCCCAAGAGTGGTATGTGGGGTTATCAGGTAAGTCTATTTTTACTTTTTTGAGGAAACTCCATAGTAATTTCCATAGCCATTGCACCACTTCCTCACCAGCATGAGTTCCTGTTCGTTTTCTTGATCATTACACATCAGATTAGCATCATTTTGACTTGCATTTTCTTTATGACTAATGATGTTGAGCATTTCTTCATGTATTTATTATCCATTTGAATTTCTTTTGAGAACTGTTTGCCCATTTATTGATTGGTTTATTTGTTTTTTTGCTGTTTAGTTTTTTGAGCTCATTATATATTCTGGATATTAGTCTGTTATCTGTTGAATAGTTGGCAAAGATCTTCTCCCATTTTGTGGGTTGTCTCTTCATTCTAGCAATTGTAGAAACTTTTTAATTTGATGTAGTCCCATTTGTTAATTCTTGCCTTTATTTCCTGGCCAATTGGTGTCCCATTCAGAAAATACTCACCTAGGCCTATAACATCTGGAGTTCTCCCTATTTTTTCCTGAGGTACTTTCGAAGTTTCAGATATTATGTTAAGATCTTTCATCCATTTGGAATTATTTTTTACAGAGATAGGAGTCTAGTTTCAGTCTTCTGCATTTAGATAGCCAGTTTTCCCAGCACCATTTGTTGAAGAGGTTGTCTTTTCACCAGTGTATGTATGTTTTTGGCTCCTTTGTCAAAAACCAGATGATTGGAACTGTGTGCTTTTATTTCTGGTTCTTCTATTCTGTTCCATTGGTTTTTCTGTGTTTTTGTGCCACTGCCATGCTTTTTTTGTTACTATGGCTCTATGTTATAATTTAAAGTCCAATATTGTGATGCTTCTAATATTGTTCTTTGTACTCAGGATAACTTTCGCTAGTCAGGGTCTTTTATTCTTCAATATGAATTATAAGATTGATTTTTCTATTCCTGTAAAGAATGACATTGGAATTTTGATGGGGATTGCACTAAATCTGCACATTGTTTTTAGTAGAATAGCTATTTTCATTATATTAATTCTGCCAATTCATGAGTGTGGGAAGTCGTTCCATCTTCTGGTGTGTTCTTCAGTTTCCTTCCTTAAGATTTTATAATTTTCATTATAGAGGTCATTCACCTCCTTGTCTAGATTTATACCTTAGTGGGTTTTTTAAGAATATTTTGAATGATATCGCTTCCCTCATTTCTATTTCAGCCTGTTCATTGGTGGTATATATAAAAGCTACTGATTTTTTATATGCTTATTTTATATCCTGTTATGTTTCCAAAAGTGCTGATCAGATCTAGGAGGTTTTTTTTGGATAGAAATTTAGAGTCTTTTAAGTATGTAGTCATACAGTCTGTAAATAAGGATAATTTGACTTCTTCCTTCACTATTTGAATCCCTTTTATTTTTTTCTCTTTCTTTACTGCTCTGGCTAGGAATTCCAAAACTATGCTAAATAAGAGTGGGGGATTGGACACCCTTGTGGCATCCCTGACTTTAGAAGGAATGATTTCAGTTTTTCCGCATTTAGTATGATGTTGGATATAGGTTTCTCATATATAGCCTTTATTATGTTGAGGTACATTCCTTCTATTCCTAGTTTCTTCCAAGCTTTGATTTGAAGAGATGTTGAATTTATCAAAGGTTTTTTCTGTACCAATTGAAATAATCATATGATTCTGTTTATATGCTGTATTACATTTTTTATTTGCATGTGTTGAACCATCCTTGCACCTCTGGAATGAAGCCAACTTGATCATATGGCAGGTCTATGTTTATGATCCTTTTTTTTTTTTAGTGAAATATCTTTTTGTTTGTTTGTTTGTTTGTTTGTTTACATGTGCATACATTGTTTGGGTCATTTCTCCACTCTGCCCCCCTCCCCCACCATTCCCCCCCTCTCCTCCTCAGTTTCAGGCAGGTCCCCTTCTGCCCTTATCACTGATTTTGTTGAAGAAAAGACATATGCATAGTAAGAAAGACAAAGTGTTTTTGCTGGTTGAGTTAAGGAGAGCTATACAGAAAGATTCCTACTATTGCTTTCATGTACCCATGTGTTACGACCCATGTTGATTTAACTCTAACTGATCTTTGCCTTGGTTCCTGATCCCCTGCTCATAATAACCTGTTGCTTTAAGGTTTCTGTATTAGTTCCTCTGAAGTGGGGACATCAAACACTTTCATGTTATGGGTTTTCTACCTATTCCTATATCTCCCGTGTGTGCTCCCCCTTGTCGTGTGATCCAAATCCAACAGTATTGCTGCATTTGCCCTACATCTAAAGTCCGCATATGAGGAGAACATACGATTTTTGGTCTTCTGGGCCTGGCTGACCTCGCTCAGAATAATGTTCTCCAGTTCCATCCATTTACCTGCAAATGGTAAGATTTCATTCTTCTTCATGGATGAGTAGTATTCCATTGTGTATAAATACCACATTTTCTTGAACCACTCATCATTAGTGGGGCATCATGATTGTTTCCATAACTTGGCTATTGTGAATAGGACTACAATAAACATGGGTGTGCAGGTGCCTCTGGAGTAACCTGTGCTGCATTCCTTTGGGTATATCCCTAGGAGTGGGATTCCTGGATCATATGGCAGGTCTATGTTTAGATTTTTAAGAAGTCTCCAAATTTTTTTCCAGAGTGGTTGCACCAGCTTGCATTCCCACCAGCAGTGGATTAGGGTTCCTTTTTTTCCACATCCTCACCAGCACTTGTTGTTTGTGGTGTTTTGGATGATGGCTGTTCTAACAGGGGTGAGGTAGAATCTTAGTGTGGTTTTGATTTGCATTTCCTTTATGGCCAGAGATGGTGAGCATTTTTTCATGTGTTTTTTTGGCCATTTGAATTTCTTCTTTTGAAAAAGTTCTGCTTAGTTCAGTTGCCCATTTCTTAAATGGTTCATTGATTTTAGGAGAGTTTAGTTTTTTAAGTTCCCTGTATATTCTGGTTATCAGTCCTTTGTCTGATGTGTAGCTGGCAAATATTTTCTCCCACTCTGTGGGTGGTCTCTTCAGTTTAGAGACCATTTCTTTTGTTGTGCAGAAGCTTTTTAATTTTATGAAGTTCCATTTGTCCATCCTTTCTCTTAGTTGCTGGGCTGCTGGCATTCTATTGAGGAAGTCTTTGCCTATACCTATTTGTTCCAGAGTGTTTCCTGCTCCTTCCTGTAGTAACTTCAGAGTTTCAGGTCTGATATTTAGGTCCTTGATCCATTTTGAGCTGATACTAGACAATGGATCTAGTTTCAGTTTCTTGCAGACAGGTAACCACTTTTCCCAGCACCATTTGTTGAAGAGGCTGTCTTTTCACCATAGTCTATGTTTGGCACCTTTATAAAAAAATGAGGTGGGTATAGTTGTGTGGGTTCATATCTGAGTCTTCTATTCTGTTCTACTGGTCTTCATGTCTGTTTTTGTGCCAGGACCATGCTGTTTTTATTGCCATTGCTTTGTAATATAGTTTGAAGTTAGGTATTGTGATACCTCCAGCATTGCTCTTTTTGCTGAGTATTGCCTTGGCTATTTGCAGTCTCTTGTGTTTCCAAGTGAATTTTAAGATAGATTTTTTCAATCTCAGTGATGAAAGTCATTGGGATTTAGATGGGAATTGCATTAAACATGTAGATTGCTTTTAGTAGTATAGCCGTTTTTACTATGTTAATTCTACTGATCCATGAGCACGGGAGGTCTTTCCATCTTCTGTAGTCTTCCTCGATCTCTTTCTTCAGGAGTTTATAATTCTCCTTGTAGAGGTCATTCACATCCTTTGTTAAATTTACTCCTAGGTATTTGATTTTTTTTGAGGCTATTGTGAATGGAATTGTTTCCATATATTCCTTCTCAGTTTGTTCATCGTTGGTGTATAGAAAAGCCAATGATTTTTATAGATTGATTTTGTATCTTGCCACCTTACTATAGCTGTTTATGGTGTCTAAGAGTTTTTGGGTAGAGCTTTTTGGGTCTTTAAGGTATAGGATCATATCATCTGCAAATAAGGATATTTTGACAGTTTCTTTATCTATTTCTATTCCTTTTATTTCTTCTTCTTTACTAATTGCTCTGGCTAGAAATTCCCGTACTATGTTAAATAGGAGTGGAGATAGTGGGCACACTTGTCTCATTCCTGATTTTAAGGGGAACGGTTTCAGTTTTTCACTGTTAAGTATGATGTTAGCTATAGGTTTGTCATATATAGCCTTTCCAATTTTGTGGTACATTCCTTCTGTTCCTTGTTTTCTTAGAACTTTTATCATGAAGTGGTGTTGGATCTTGTCGAAGGCTTTTTCTGCATCTATTGAGATGATCAAATGGTTTTTGTCTTTTCTTCTATTGATGTGCTGTATTACATTTATAGATTTGCATATGTTGAACCACCCCTGCATCCCTGGGATGAAATCAACTTGGTCATGGTGAATGATCTTTCTGATGTGTTGTTGGATCGGTTTGCCATTATTTTATTGGGGATTTTTGCATCAATGTTCATTAGGGAAATTGGCCTGTAGTTCTCCTTTTTTGGAGGTATCTTTGTCTGGTTTTGGGATAAGTGTAATATTGGCTTCATAAAATATGTTAGGCAGTTTTCCTTCCCTTTCTATTTCGTGGAACAGTTTAAGGAGGGTTGGTATTAGTTCTTCTTTAAATGTCTGACAGAATTCAGCAGAGAATCCTTCAGGTCCTGGACTTTTCTTTTGTGGGAGGCTCTTGATGGCAGCTTCAATTTCTTTTTGTGTTATAGGTCTATTCAGGTAATTAATATCCTCTTGGTTCAGTTTTGGGTGGTTGTAAGTTTCTAGAAATTTGTCCATTTCTTTGAGATTTTCAAATTTATTAGAGTATAATAGGCTCTCAAAGTAGTCACTGATGTTTTCCTGGATTTCGGTGGTATTTGTTGTTATCTCTCCTTTCGAATTTCTGATTTTACTGATTTGGGTTTTTTTCTCTCCTCATTTTAGTCAGATTTGCCAGGGGTCTGTCAATCTTGTTTATTTTTTTCAAAGAACCAGCTTTTTGTTTCATTGATTCTTTGTATGGTTTTTTTTGTTTCTATTTCATTGATTTCAGCCCTTATCTTAATTATTTCTTTCCTTCTGCTTGTTTTGGGGTTTGTGTGTTCTTGTTTTTCTAGGAGTTTCAGCTGTAGTGTTAGGTCATTGATTTGAGATCTTTCTGTCCTTTTGATATATGCACTCATGGCTATAAACTTTCCACTCAGGATTGCCTTTGCTGTGTCCCATAGGTTCCAGTAGGTTGTATTTTCATTTTCATTGACTACCAGTTACCTTTTAATTTCCTCTTTTATTTCATTAGTGGCCCATTCATCTTTGAGTAATGTGTTGTTCAGCTTCCAGTTGTTTGTGTGTTTTTTATTGCTGTTTTTCTTGTTGATTTCTAGTTTTAATGCATTGTGGTCAGACAGAATGCATGGGATTATTTCTATTTTCTTATATTTGCTAAGGCTTGCCTTGTGCCCTAAGATATGATCAATTTTGGAAAAGGTTCCATGGGCTGCTGAGAAGAATGTATATTGTGCAGAAGTTGGATGAAATGTTCCGTTGACATCAGCTAGGTCCTTTTGATCTATAGTGTGATTTAGTTCTAGGATTTCTTTATTGATTTTGTGTTTGGATGACCTATGTATTGGTGATGGGGGGGTATTAAGGTCTCCCACTACCACTGTGTTGGAATTTATATATGTTTTTAGGTCCTTCAGAGTATGTTTGATGAAATTGGGTGCATTGACACTGGGTGCATATAGGTTGATAATTGTTATTTCCTTTTGGTGTATTTCTCCTTTTATTAGTATAGAGTGTCCTTCTTTTTCCCATTTGATCAAAGTAGGGTTGAAGTCCATTTTGCCCAAGATAAGCATTACTACCTCTGCCTGTTTTCAGGGACCATTCACTTGATAAATCTTCTTCCAGCTTTTCACTTTCAGCCAGTGCTTATTTCTGTTGATGAGGTGGGTCTCCTGTAGGCAGCAGATTGTTGGCTCTTCCCTTTTAATCCAGTTTGCCAGTCGGTGTCTTTTGATGGGGGAATTTAGTCCATTAACTTTCAGTGTTAGTATTGATGAATATGTGGTGATCCCTGTCATGTAGTTGTATTTGTTGATTAAGAGTTTGAATGTGTGTAACTGAATCAATGTTACTCTTTGCTTTCTTGCCTTTTCTTCTCCTGTGGCTTGGTGCTGCCCTTTCATGGTTTTGTTTGCTTTCATTTTCTGCAAAAGATTCCTTGCAGAATCTTTCGTAGTGGTGGCTTGGTAGTCATATATTGTTTTAGTTTCTGCTTATCATGGAAAACTTTTATTGTTCCATCTATTTTGAATGATAGTTTTGCTAGTAGAGTATCCTAGGGTTGAAGTTATTTTCATTCAGTGCTTGGAAGACCTCACCCCATGCTCTTTTTGCTTTTAATGTTTCTGTTGAGAAGTCTGCTGTAATTTTGATGGTTTTGCTTTTGTATGTTATTTGTTTTTTCTCTCTTACAGCCTTCAATATTCTTTCTCTAGTCTCTGTACTTGTTGTCTTAATGATAATATGTCATGAGGTAATTCTATTTTGGTCAGGTCTGTTCAGTGTTCTGGAGGCTTCTTGTACTTGAATGGGCATAGTTTTCTCTACATTTGGGAAGTTTTCTGTTATTATTTTGTTGAATATATTACACATTCTTCTCCTTCAATGCCCATGATTCTCAGGTTTGGTCTTTTGATGGAGTCAGTGAGTTCTTGCATTTTCTTTTCACAGGTCTTGAGTTGTTTAACTAATAGTTCTTCAGTTTTTCCTTTTATTGCCATTTTATCTTCAAGTTCTGGGGTTCTGTCTTCTGTTTGTTCTTTTCTGCTGGAATGACCTTCCTTTTTTTTTTTTTGTATTTCTGTTTCATTCTTTTATCCGAGGTTTTCCATATCATGGGTTACTTCCTCTTCAATATTGTCAATTTTTGACCTTAATTTGTTTATCTCTCTGTTTGTGGTGGTCTCAGTTTCAGTTTGGCATTTATTTAGGGCTTCTATGATTTCATTTATTTGTTTTTGTGTTTTCTCATTTTCCTTATTTTTGTCCTCTTGGAATTTCTTGAGGGCCTCCTGTACATTTTGATTGACCATGTCTAGCAACATCTCTATGAAATTCTCATTAATTACTTGTAGGATTTCTTCTTTCAGAATGTTCTTGTGGGCTTCCTTAGTATAGTTTATCTTTGTTTTGTTGGAGTCTGGATCTGGGTATCCGTTTTCTTCATTTCACTCTAAATCCTGTAGTCCTTTATTTTTGGGGGGAATGGTTTCCTTCCCTTTTTCTTCTTCCCATGTTTCCACTAGGTAACATTTCTATCCCTGAGCTATTTGTAATTTAGTATTAGCTGGGTAACAGTATTAATACTAACAAAACCAGGAAAGAAGGATAAAAAAAGAGAGAGAGGTGGAAAAATAAAAGGAATAGAGTAGCGAGGAAAAGAGAATTTAAAAGGTAGAGGTGGTGGGTGATGAAACAGTAAAACAGGCAGCAAATCCCTTAAAGAAGGGAAAAAATTAAAATTAAAAGTAAAAAAAAAAAGAAATCACCAGTTCTGGGACAGTAGAAATGCAGTCTTAGATGTTCTGATGCTAATTCCTTAGCATCCAGACCTGTCTGTGTGTGTCTCTTAGGTAGGTTTGTAGCCTTCCTGTAGCAAGTGGCCAGTGGGTGGGATCCCACAGGCCTTCAGGTGGAGGCCTTTAGCTGAGGTGAAGTAGTAGGCTTTTGGAGTGTGGGCTTGAAGGACTCAGGCCGGTGGAGTGGAGATCCTGTCTGCCTGTGGATCCCTGGCTTGATAGGCTTGGGGGGCACGGTCCAGCAGAATGGAGATCATGGGTTTGTGGGTCCCTGGCTTGGCAGGCCTCAGGGGCACAAGCTTGTGGAGTGAATATTGTCCAGGGCTGTGCAGGCCTTGGGGGCATGGCCCAGTGGAACTGAGATCTTGCGGGTTTGTATCTCCAGCTGGGCAGGCCTTGGGGGCGTGTACCCACAGAGCAGAGATCATACAGGTCTGTGCAGGCCTTGAAGATGTGGCAAGCAAAGCAGAGATCATGCAGGGCTGGGGGGCACAGTCCAGTGAAACAGAGCTCCTGCAGGACTGTGCAGGCCTTGGGGGCGTGTACTGGCAGACCAGAGATCATACAGGTCTGTGCAGGCCTGAGGGGGGAGGCGTGGCCTGGTAGAGATCATAAATGTCTGTGGATCCCTGACCTTAAGGGCTCCTCCCATGGAGATCCTGCTGTTCTGAGGGGTTGGAGTTTGGGGTAGCACAGCCCTGGCAGGGCAAAGGAGCAGGGCTGGAGGATCAGAGAACCCACAGTGTAGCAGCGACTCAGCAAGCCTATGGGTGGGGCTTAGCCTGCAGCACCTGCTATTCTTTCAGTATATGGTGGTGTGAAGAGGCCTCCCATAAGCTAGGGGTTTAGAGTGCTGATGTTTCAGCTCTCCCTGGTGCTTTACCTCAATCAATCAAGTCTCCAGCTTCTTATAAAGGTCCCTGGATCATGGAGGTCAGAAGGTCTGTGGCTGTGTTCCGGTCACCGTCTTGGATCCTCCTGATCTTCTTGATATGTTTGTTGAATTGGTTTTGCAGTATTTTATTGAGGATTTTTATGTTCATTAAAGAGACTGGCCTATAATCCTCTTTTTTGTTGTATTTTTATCTGGTTTTGGAATGAGTGTAATGCTGGATTCATGGAATGAGTGTGGTATTGTTCCTTTCCTTTATGTTTCATGAAAATTTAGAGGAGTATTGATGTTACTTCTCTTTTAAATGTCTGCTAGAATTCAGGAGTGAATCCCATCAGGTCCTGGGCCTTTCTTTGGCGAGAAACTCTTTGCTACTGTTAGGAAAATGCCACACACTGCACACAAAGGAGGCTCACGAGAGGTATCTCATGTCCAAAAGTTTAATAAGCAGGCTGGTTGGCAGAGAAAAAAATGGCACAGCATCTTCTCTCGGTAGGTCTGGCCTTAAGTAGCATTTGGGAGAAAGCAAGGGCTAGGGACAGGCAAAGGGAGGTGGCAGGAGATAAGGGACAGTGGGCTCTGTTCTGCAAGGGATGAGACCAGCTGCAGCTCAGGCTGCAGAAAGGTGGCAAAGGGCAGTTGTTATCATTCCCCCATTTTTTGTTTCTTAAAGAGAGAGAGGAAGAGGAAAGGGGTTGGGTATTGGGGCACAGTTTGATCCTCTGGCTGCTTCTGGCTGGTGAGGGGCAGCACATATTCTCAGGTGGGGTCCTTAGGGTTTGGTGTCTTCATAGGGGTTAGCATGGGGGTCCCCTCAGTGGACCTAGAGAGGTTGATATCCTTGGAGGAGGAGGTGATTTAGTCTTTGGTTGGTGGCTGCAGATATGCAATCTAGTAAAAAATTTTGTAACATTTTTATAATGCAGGGGAGAAAGCTCAAGAGGATAAAGACAACAATAAGGGGTGCTAGGAAAGGCAGTAGCCAAGAGAGCAGAAGGGATTGAGCCCCATCTAGGAGGGGATTTTTTAGTCCTGCGAAGTTGGATTTCTTCACTTAAGCAAGACAGGGTATCAATATTTTGTTCCACTAGGCCTGACTTATTAATGTAGTAACAACATTCTTCTCAGAGGAAAAGGCAAGTGCTTCCTTTCTCAGCAGTTAAGAGATCTAGGGCCCTGTGGTTTTGTAAGGCAACCTTAGCTAATGAGGTAAGTTGTCATTGAAGAGAGGCTAGAGAAACTGAGGTTGATTCAAGAGTGACCTGTAGGCAATTCTCAAAGTCACTGGCTGAGATGAGGCTGTAGCCCAAAGCTCCTCCTGCTAGCCCCAATGCAGCAATAGAGGAGGCTAGGCTAATTCCAACCATGACAGGCAAGAAAGCAACCCTTCTTTGTCATGGTGAAAGGAGCCAGGTGAGCTCAGCCTCTCCGTAAAGGGTGAGCTGAGGGACAATTACCACCAAAAGGCAGGGACCCAGGGTGATAGTATTCACACAGGTGTATAAAGTACTATTGCACCAGAAGGATAGTCCAGAGGGAGGAAAAATCTGTGATGTCAAGAGATATTAGAGTGGCAGAGGCCATGTAGTCCTGCCTTGAGGGTGGAATGTTGAGTGAAGTAACAAGTACTAAAGGGAAGTGGGTGTTGGTCTGGCTTAGGTTCCCAGAGAGGTATAGAAGGCAGTGGGGAATGGTGTGTTGGTTTATCTGGTATAGAGGTGAGAATAGGTTTAGAGATGTTGACAGGGACTGCTGCCAGTAAGGGGCATTGGACGGAGGCACATAGAAATCAGTGGGTAACATTCATAGGGCTAATGGAGTTAAGAACCTGTATGGAGGCTTGTATAATTTGGACCCAGGATGAGAGGGTAATGGCTGTGGGGCCTTCTGGAAGTTGATATTGGAGGGTCTGTTCAGCCTCTAGGATGTTTGAGGAAATTTGTACTTGTGAGTGGGGGGCCATTACTAACTCCCTAAATATCCAGATATGTCCAACAGGAAATTTACTGTACCCATGGGGGTAGGCTGTTCCCTTTACTGCTGTAACCTATCTCAAGTCCCAAGGATGGCTTATTTTGATATAGAACTTGTTGTTCTTGGGCATAAAATGTGCCCCTGCCACTGTGGGCTAAATGAATGTGGCAAGACTAATAGGGACATCCACCATAGAAGGGGTCACCATTTTTACAATAGTCTCTACTTTGATCATATTGAAAGAAGACAAAGGGGTTGTAAGTGGGGGAATATAGATTGCAGGTCAACAGAAATAGTGATTGTAAAGGAACATCCCTGTATAGGTCAATCAGTGCAAGAGACTGAGGCCTGGTTGTATGTGTAGGTTTCTCGGACCTTGAATCTCCAGAGATATAATGGAGACAGGGAACCAACAAGAGGGATGGTAAAGATCCAGATCATAAGAATGAGAAGAGTATAGGAAATAAGGTGCATAGGGCAAGGCACCTGAGGCAGAGAGCTATATGATGGGGCCATCTCCATTCAGGGGGAGAAGTTTTCCACAGCCTGACACTCAGGAGAATGGAGACAAGGACAAGAATTACCCACAGGAAGGGATGGAGTGAAGGCATAGGTGGAGTGGTTTACAGTAAGGCAAAGAGTAGGTTGGAAAATGAGTACATTTCTTCAGGAGTAAAGTCTAGGAAAGTACCCTGGAGATGAAGATCAGATATCCAATCTATAAAGCAAGGGTAAAAGAGGTATGAGAAAGGAGGGAGGTTGATCATGTAGGGAGGTGGGAAGTCTAAAACCTCAGAGTGTACATATGAAAGAGTAAAAGTGTGGGCAGGCACTGACAGGAAGGAATGGAAGAGGAGAAGTATAAAGAGTGAGTAGGTGAGATGCCAGGTCCCCAGGCATAGGGCTCCTGCAAATGCCCTGGGAGTCTCCATGGGTGTGTCTCCATCTTCTGGGATCCTGAGGAGGCAGGAGATCTTTATTGTTGTTGGTCCTGTAAGAAGAGATTGACAGGTCTTTTGTGGGACTGCCAGCTTTAGATTTTGAACATGTACCTGAGAGGGAAATCCTGCTAGCTTAGCAGACATAGGTGTGGTGAGGAAGACCTTAAATAGGCCTCTCCACTTTTCCTGCAGGTGGCCAGGCGTGGTTGTACTTTTTAGATAAACCAGATCTCCCATTTGGAGGGAGAGAGTTATTTTGGTGGTGTCAGAGGGCTGTGGCCACTGATCATGAGCATGAGACCAAAGGAGAGAGCAAAGAAAAGTGAGGAGAGGATTGAGGAGAGTGGGGGAAATGTTAGGGAGTTGTGGTTGAACCATGATAGGAAGGAGTGGATGGCCATAGAGGAGCTCAAAGGGGCTGAGCATGAGTGGTCTTTTTGGGAAGGCCCAGAGGCAGAGAAGGACTAATGGTAAGAGCTTTGCAGTCTAGGTGGAGCTCAAGGGAGAGTTTGGTAAGAGTATTTTTTAGTATGTGATTGGCACGCTCAACTTTACCTGAAGATTGGGGGTGATAGGGAATGTGAAATCTCCACTGAATATTTAAGGTTTGTGCTAATTTTTGGGAAATAGAGAAAACAAACTCAGGCCATTTGCCTGATTGGATGAAGGCCAGGAGACCAAACCATGGGATGATGTCTGTGACCAAAATCATTGTTACTGTGGAGGCCTTTTTATTGGTCCTTGGGAAGGCCTCCACCCATCCTGTGAAGGTGTCTACCAATACTAGGAGGTACTTTATCCTCTTTACTGGAGGCTTATATGTGAAGTCCACCTGCCAATCCATGGCAGGGAGGCATCCCCTGGCTTGGTGGGTAGGAAAGGGAGGGGGCCTAATATTGGAGTTGGGGTTTGTGCGCTGGCAAATTGAGCAGGATTGGGTAAACTGTTTAAGGTATTGTATGTCTCCTGGAGATAGGGAAAGGGATTGGCGGAGAAAGGTGTAAAGAACATGAAGATTAGGATGGAAAGGTGTATGTAAATAGGAGAGAAGAGTTTTAACTTTAGAAGGGGGGAGAGAGAGTTTAGTAAGGGGGGGAGGAAGCTGGGGTAAGGGGGCACTTGGTCAATTGGGGTGCAGTTTTGAGGGTTGCTCGCTTGGCCTCTGTATCTGCTCAGTTATTTCCTCTGGTAATTATGAAAGAGTCAGTTTGGTGGGCTTTGTAATGAGTAATGCCCACCTGGGAAGGAAGGCGTGAAGCCTCTAAGACCTGGGCTATTAAGGCAGCATTGATAATGGGAGTTTCTCTTGTAGTTAGGAATCCCCTTTCCTTCTAGATAGCAGAGTGGGACAATAAAATGTGAAATGCATACTTAGAGTCAGGGTAAATGTTGACAGCTTTGTCTTTTGCCAGGGTTAGAGCTCTGGCCAGGACAGTCAATTCTGCCTTTTGGGAAGTAGTGCCCAAAGGAAGAGAGTGTGCCTCAATGATGGCAGAATCAGACCCGATGGCATATCCAGCTCTTTGCTGTCCATTGTGAATGAAGAAGCTGCCACCAATGAACCAAGTGTAGTCAGCCTGAGAAAGGGTGCCCTCCTGAATGTGGTCTGGGCAGGGGAGGAGCTCTTTAAGGATCTTGGGACAGGAATGAACTAGGGGTGTTGAAGAGAGAGGAGGAAGAGTGGCTGGGTTAAGTGGGGAACATGAGATGAAAGTTAGGGTGGGATCCTCGACCAAGGCCACCTGGAGGGATAGGATATGGGAGGGGGACATGGAGTAAAGTCCCTTATGTGAGGAGTTCCAAGAGGCTATGGGGGGAGTAAACAGTAAGGGGGGACCCAAAGGTAAGTTTTTTGCTTTCCTGGATCAAGAGAGAGGTGGCCGCCAGGGCCCTAAAGCATGGGGCCCATCCCCTCATTGTGGGGTCTAACCATTTGGAAAGGTATGCTACTGGAACTAATGAGGGCCCTATGTTGTGTCCCAGAACTCCTAGGCAAACCCTTGCCTCTCAGAAATGTAAAGGAAAAAGGGATGAGAGAGGTCTGGCAGGCAAAGTGCTGGGGCTTGTAAGAGGGTTTTAAAATGACCTGACACAGGCTGAGAGGGGTCCAGGGGCTCTTGAATGGGACCCTTGGATGCCTCATATAGAGGTTTGGCCATTAGACTGAAGTTGGGCACCCAGGCTCTGAGATAGCCAGCCAGGCCAAGGAAGGAGAGAATTTCAGCCTTGGTGATGGGGGCAGGGAGAGAGGCTAATAAGGCCTTATGATCTGTGTGATAGTCTTATGAGTAGGGGAGATAGATAGATCCAGGTAAGTTACCTGGGTGAGAGACAGTTGAGCCTTGTTAGTGAACACACAGTATCCCTTTTTCCCCAGAAAATTAAGTAGGAGGGCAGTGTGTTGTTGGCTATCCTCGAGTGAGGGGCTGCAGAGCAGGAGGTCATCTACATACTGGAGGAGTTTACTTGGGGAAAGATGGAGGGTAAGGAGGTTCCTAGCCAGAGCTTGGCCGAAGAGGTGGGGACTGTCCCAGAACCTCTGAGGCAGAACAATCCAGGTCAATTGTTGGGAGTATGAGAATCTGGATCAGTCCAGGTGAAGGCAAAGTGGTTTGGGGACCGTGGGTAGACAGGGGTAGTGAAGAAAGCATCTTTTAGGTCCAGGACTGTGAAATAGGTGGTCGTACTGGGGATGAGAGATAGGAGAGTGTAGAGGTTGAGTACCACTGGGTGTATAGGAGTCACTGCCATGTTGATTAAGCTGAGGTCCTGCACCAGCTGGTAACACCAATTGGGCTTTTTTACAGGCAGAATATGAGTGTTATAGGGGGAGTGGGTTGGGTGAAGCAGGCTCTTAGCAAGAAGCTCCAAGATAATAGGCTTTAGATCCTGTAGGTGAGTTAGAGAGATGTAATATTGACATTGGTTTGGGAAAGTTGAAGGATCTTTGAGAGTAATGACAACTGGCTCATGATATGAGGCAACAAAGGGGTTTTTGAGATCCATACAATGGGGTCCACCAATGTTGCTGGTAAGGGCAAGGAGTTGGGACAAGCTTGTAGAAGCAAGGCACCTATGATGGTGAGGAAGGACCATGAGGATGAAGACGAGGGGTTGATGGGTCGTGGCTTTTGTGGGGATGGATGTAAGGTGAGGGTGGCCTGAAATTTTGTTAAAATGTCTCTACCTAAAAATGGAATGGGACAATTAGGCACTAGGAAGGAATGGGTAAGAGGGTATCTCCCAGTATGCAAGTTAAGGGAAAGGTCATAAAGGGCTGGGTAGGAGTTCCCTCCACCCCAACTATGGAAGTCAAATAAGGCTTGGTAGGTCCCCAGAACTCCTGCAAGGCAGAAAAAGTGGTGCCAGTGTCTATGAGGAGAGAGGTAGGATAACTGTCATTGATGGCCATTACCCTGGGCTCCTGTGAAGTTATGGTCGTCGGGTCTGGGAGTTCTGGGCTCTGTCAGTCTTCTGCCACCATTGCTAGTCCTAGAAAATCAGTTAGGGAGGAGGAACATTGAGGGGGTTTAGATCCCCCGCCTTGAGAGGTAGAATGGCAGTCCCTCATCCATGGCCCTCCTGTTTGCACTTAGGACATGGTCCTGGTGGGTGGTGTATCTTAGGACAGGCATGGGCCCAGTGTTCCTCAAGGCCACATTGAAAACATGGGCCAGGAGGTGTTTGGGATTTTCCCTGGCCTTGTGAGTTGGAAGCTGAGGGGTTTTGTTGAAGGGTTTAGGTCAACATCTGGAATTTGGTTTTATCTCTCCTCTGCTTATCAGCCCTTTGCTGCTCCTCATGGTAATTATAAACCTTAAAAGCCACATTTAGAATTTCAGCCTGTGGAGTCTGAGGACCATTTTCTAGTCGTTTTAACTTTTTTCTTATATCTGGGCTGACTGGGAGATAAAATGGGTCATAAGAATAATTGTCCCATCTTGTGTTTCAGGATCAACTTTGGTATGGCGTCATAGTGCCTCTGTGAGTCGGGACAAGAAACTGGCTGGATTTTCTTTTTCCTCTTGTTGAACTTCCCTGAGTTTATCAAAATTAACAACCTTTTGGGCAGCCCTTTCTAACCCTGCCACTAGGCAGGTGACCATCTGGTCTCTAGAAGTTGTGTCATTAGTTTGATAGTCCCAATGGGGTTCTGTCTCTGGAACCACCAACATTCCCATGGGGTGGGCAGGGGTGGTGGAGTGAATCTTATCTTCATGCGTCTTAGCCACGTCCCAGACCCTTCTTCTTTCCTCTGGGAGGAGGGTTGAGGAGAGGATGGTATAAATGTCATGCCAGATGAGGCTAAAAGATTGGGCCAAATATTGAAATTCTTTAATATAAGAGTCAGGGTTAGTGGTGAAGGAACCAAGGCATTTTTCAATTTGAAACAGGTCTGTGAGAGAAAAGGGAAAACGAATTCGCATGATACCCTCAGCACCAGCCACCTTTCAGAGGGAGTAGAGGGAAACCAGCAGGCTGGGGGGCCCCTGAGAGCAAGTGTGTGGGGGACTTAGGGTATCCGGTCATTCTGAGTTGGTAGGAGGGTGGGGGGAACGGGAAGCAGAGGGAGGAGTGGAGGAAGGGGTAGGAGGAAGAGCGGGGGAAGCAGCAGAAGGAGCGGTGGAAGGAGAGGCAGAAGGAGTGGCAGCAGGAGGGGCGGGGGCCAAAGGTTGAACAATGGCAGCCTGTGTCTGATAGGGCAGAGGTTCATCAGTGGGACCAAAAGAAGGGAAAGCATTGGAGTCAGGGAGGGTAGTTGGGGTCTTTGTAGCCAGAAGGACCTGGGCAGGGAAGCAAGGGGTACGGAGAGAAGGTTTAGAGCAGATGTAAGAGAAGGCCTGGACCTGGACATAAGGAAACTCTTTCCATTTCCAGTGTGTTTGCAGAAGTTATAGAGATCCCTGAGAATGTTAGGGTCAAGGGTGCCATTAAGCGTCCATTTTGAGTCATTGTCCAATTGGTATTTTGGCCAACCCTGTTTGGAAAGACAAATGAGTTTGGGGGCTTTGAGATCAGGTGAGAGCCATAAGGGCTTGAGGTTGGCTAGTAGGCAGCCCAGAGGACTGTCTGAGGGAATTTTGGAAGGCCCAGTCCCCATGGTGAGACCCAGTCCAAGGAAGAATATGGTGGGTCTCCCCAAGATATTGCTTCCCTGGATGAAACAGAGGAGTGGAGGACCTCAGGGGAGCATCTTTACTGAGAGGATCGTCCATGTCCCAGGAACCTGGTTCCTGGGGGGAGTGAGCTGGGACCTAGTACTAGGATTTTGACCAACCAAGAGAGAGAGAGAACCATGACTCACAGCGTGAGGGAACTCACCAAGGGAGGACCAAGGAAATCAACCGGTGGTGGGTGAGTAATGGGAGCTCACTGGCCTTGAGGAAGTTCCCTGTGAGTGAGAGTGGTGATGGCGGCACTAGTCTGGAGTCAGGGGTCCCGGCAAAGCAGCTCAAATCCCAGGAATTTTATCGAGACTTAAGGAAGGCAGCTCCCACTTACGTGGCTTTGGCAGGCCAGTATAATCCCCCGGCCAGGCACCCCTATATAGGGGATGTCTGCCTTGTGGCCAAAGTAGGCTTGGGAGTGCAGCATATATCGGGAGGGCCTGAATTTACTGACTGGGAGAGCAAGATCAATGCCAGAAGCTCACCTGGTCCTGGGTTTCAACACCAAAATGTTAGGAAAACACCACACACCACACACAACGGAGGCTCACGAGAGGTATCTCATGTCCAAAAGTTTAATAAGCAGGCTGGCTGGCCAAGAAAAAAATGGTGCAGCATCTTCTCTCAGCAGGTCTGGCCGTAAGTAGCATTTGGGAGAAAACAAGGGCTAGGGACAGGCAAAGGGAGGTGGCAGGAGATAAGGGACAGTGGAACTTTGTTCTGCAAGGGATGAGACCAGCTGCTGAAGCAAGGGCTAGGGGTGGGGAAAGGGAGGTGGTGGGAGATAAGGGACACTGGGCTTTGTTCTGCAAGGGATAAGACCAGCTGTGGCTCAGGCTGCAGAATAGTGGCAAGGGGCAGTTCTTATCAATTACTACTTCAGTTTCATTGTTTGTTAAATAACAATTTAAGTAGTTTATATTGTCTTTGATCAATTTTGGTAGATCAAGTGCATATAGAAATTTATCCACTTATTGTATTCAAATATGGGTTTTCAAAGTATTCCCTCATAATCCTCTGGATTTCGTTTTTCATCTATAATTTTATTAATTTGTATCTTTTACTTTCTCCTTCTAGTTGGATTGACTAAGGGTTTATTAATCTTTTTGAAGAACCAAATTGTTTCATTGATTCTTTGTAAAATTTTTTTCATATCTTTTTAATTAATTTCTGCCCTAATCTTTATTATTTCTTTCCATCTGCTATCTTTGTTCTTATTTTTCTAAGAACTTGAGGTACATAATTAAGCTACTTATTTAATCTATCTTTTTATTATTTTTGATTGTAGGCTCTCATAGCTACAAATTTTCCCTGGCATGCTGCCTTTTCTGTATTTCATGTGTTCTGGTAGGTTGTACTTCATTTTCATTAGATTCTAGGCACTTTTGGATTTCCTTCCTTATTTCTTCAGTGACCCACTGGTCATTCAACAATATGTTGTTCAGTCTCCATGTGTTTGAATATTTTCTGCAATTTATTTGTTGTTGAGTTCTGTTTTTATTTCTTTGTGGTTTGACAGAATGCAGGTTGTTATTTTGACTTACTTATATGTGATAAGACTTGCCTAGTATACTAAACTGTAATCCATTTTGAAGAAAGTTCCATGAATTTCTGAGAAAAATGTGTTTTGTGCAGTACCTAGGTGAAATACTCTGTAGACATCTTTTAAGTCCATTTAGCTTATTGGTTTCATTAAATTCTGATGTTTCTTTTTTTATGTTTTGTCTGAATGACCTATATATTGGTGATGGGGAGTATTGAAGTATCCCACTATTATTGCACTGGGAGTCTACCTGCACTTTTAAATCCAGTAGTATTTATTTAATGAAGTAGACTGCACTGACATTAGGTACATATGTATTAACAACTGTTATTTCTTATTTACTGATTGTTCCCCTTATTAAAATGAAGTAATCTTCTTTGTGTCTTCTGACTAATTTTAGTATGAAGTCTACTTTATCAGATCTAAGTATACCTACTCTTGCCTGCTATGGGAGTCCATTTGCATGGAAAAATCTTTTTCCACCCTTTTCCCCATTGGTAATATTTGTTTTTGTCAGTGATATGCATTTCTTCTGGGCAGCAAATCATCAAGTCTTGCTTCTTTAATCTAGCTTTTAATTGTCTTTTAATTGGTTAATTGAAAGCTTTAACATTCAGGGTTAATATTGAAAGGTATGCAGTAATTCCTGCCATTTTGTTGGTTTTTTAGTGTTTGATACTTTCCTACTCTTTGTTTGCTTATCTGCTCATCTAATGAGATTTAATTATTCCCACACTTTCATAGCTACATTTATCTTAATCTTCTGTGTGTAGGATTCCTTTGAGTAGCTTATGTAGTACTGATTTGGGGATCATAAATTGCATTAATTTTTGTTTATTAAAGAAGATTTAAGTTCTTCTTCAATTATGAATGATTAGCTTACTGAGTAATCTCACATTGAAGTTATTTTGTTTCAGCATTTGAAATACCTCATGCCATGTTCTTCTTGCTTTTAGTTTCTTATGAGAAATCTGCTGTTATTTTGATGGGTTTACCTTTATTGGTGACTTGGAACTTCTCCACTGAAGTTTTTAATATTCTTTCCATGTTCTCTGTACTTAATGTTTTAATGATAATATGCCACGGACAGGTTCTATTCTGGTGTTTTCTGGTAGGAAACCTAGAAGATTCTTGTCCATGGTTTGGCATCTCTTTCTCAAGATTTAGATAGTTTCCTGCTATTATTTTGTTGAATATATTTTCTATGCTTTTAGCTTGCACTGATTCTTTTTCAATGTCCATGATTTGCAAGTTTGGTATTTTAATGAAGTCATGGAGTTTTTTCATGTTCCATTTTCATTTCTTCATTCCTTTTTCTATACATTCATCTGATTTTTCTAATATATCTATGTTGTCTTTAAGCCCAGATATTCTGCCTTCCATTTTATTCAATTGGTTGGAGAAACTTCAACTGAATGTTTTATTTGACTTAAGGAGCTTTTTATTGCCAGAGCCTCATTTCTTTTTATCAAGCTTTCTATGTCCTTATTGAATTCCTCTTTCATATCCTGCATTGTCTTCCTTGTTTCACTTAATAGTTTATTTGTATCCTCCATGACTTCATTCAGCTATTTATATCTATATGAGTTCATTTAATTGTTTCTTTGTATTGTTTTTTAATTCATTAGCTGTTTATTTCTATTCTGTTTCATTTCTTTGAGCTGTTTCTTCATGTATTCTTTCATCTCATTAATCATTCTTATCATTATTTGAACTCAAAAATTGAGGCTTCAGCCCCTTCAGTATTTATCAAGTCCTTTGTTGTGTGATTACTGACCTTTTGAGGTGTCATATTCCTTTTATTTTTCATTTTACTTATGCTTCTATTTTTTGAGATTTGCTCATCTGCAGTCAATTAGTTGGCTGCAGGTTTAATCACTTATAGTTCTTTCCCTTGAATTATTCTCTATATACTGGCATAACTGGTTAGTGGCAGAATTGATGTGCTTTTTCTGACCATTGATCAAGATGCATAACTCAGCAATAACAAAATAAATACCAACCCAGAGATTTATATGAAGTAAAACACCATTGGCAGCATTACATATACAACTGATTACATTATAAATGAGGGAGACTTGTGTCTTTATACAGTGTAATAGGAGGTTAGAAAAATAAAACTTGTTTGTGTAGGAGGTAAAGTTTAGTATTTAAAATAAGAGGGTAAGGGAAGAACTAGGGAAAAGGATGATGGGGAGAAAAGAGTAAAGTATAAGGGCTTCAGGTAAACAAAATACTACTGTATAGGGGCATAGCTCAATTATGTGAAGAAAGATGCTATTGTCAAGAATTGCAAAAGGATAGAAAGTTTAATAATGGTAGATACTGGATCTTGGTGGCTCACACCTGTAATCCTAGCTACTTGGGAGGCTGAAACTGGGAGGACAACAGTTTGAGGCCAGAACAGGCAATGAGACCTCATTTCCAAAATGGACTGGAGGCATAGCTCAAGGTGTAGAGCACCTGCTTTGCAAGTATGACACTCTGAGTTCAAGTCCCAGTCCCACAAAAAATTCAGCATAAAATTTGTAAGCAATAGATTTAAAAAGTGACCAAAAAAGTAAAACTAAAAGAGAAAAATGACAATATAAAAAGAGAAAGTTTTAAATTTTAATTTTTTTAAAAGTCAGTATTCTCCTTGTTGAGAAGAGTATATGCTGGTCTTTATCAGTAAGCTGGGTGTTCCCCTCCAATCTTAGGTACTCAGGTTTTTGTCTGTGTTCCTCCTGTTGTGTTTATTCTTGTGTCCCCTCAGGGCCCTGGATTGACCTGGTATAGCAAGAGTTGGAGGGCTGGGGATGTTCTGTATTAGGGAAGCTGCTGGGATGAGGAGGAGAAGTTCTAAGTAGCATTTGGGGATCCCTGAACACAGCTAGTGAATCAGAAAGCACTCTGCTGGTCCCAAACCTCATACTTTTCCCTGTGCAAGGACTTCACTGGCTGCTCTGGGTTGTCTACAATGAGTTTCACCACTTTTTCCACCTTGGCCTCCAGTTTAATGTTTCATTTAGAAAGTGAGGAGTGAGTAGCTCCTGTCACTTATGTTTATGTATATGCTTTTGTGTTGGTGGTAGGTAGATAGCTGGCTAGCTATCTAGCCAGATCACTTCTACACCTCATCATGCAACAGAAACCCAGATGTTGAACTCTCTCCAGCTAGCCTGCTCACTTCAACACCCTTCCTTTGGATAGAGATGCTAGATCAAGTGTTTTCACCCCACCCCTGCTAATCTGGGGCCATGTGTGGGAGCCTTTAATCAGCCTATCTAACCAAAAGTGTTCTCTGGGGTCAAGTGTATTTGCCTGTGCTCTGGGTTTTGCTGAGTGGCCACCCTCAGGTTTAACATTGGATATAGTAAAGTTAGTGCAGCTTCACCCAGACCCCCACCAGTCTGGGGCTCAGTGTGGAGGCCCATCAGCCCACTTAACCAAAAGTATACTCTGGGATCAGATATATTTGCATTCATGCACAGATCTTGTCTGCCCAGTGGCTTGTTTCAATGCCACCCCTTTTTGCCCTGGGAGGTGGGCACAGATACTTGCAGATCTGCTCTTAGCCCTCCATGCAGTTGTTTTGTTCATAGAGTGGCACTCAGGAGTGATTTTGCAGAAAGAAACTTAAGTACTGACAGTTTTAAAAAATAAAACAGGGGCAAGGGTGAGGGGAGCAAGATGGAGCCAGTCCAGGTCCAGCACATTTAAAGATGGTATTTCTAGCTACTATCTGTCCTATACTAGTGCCCTCCTTTAGCTTACTAATTTGCCCACCTCTCCTCACACCACATACCTGAGGAGATTTGTGGATACACAAGAAAGTGGTATCTGTCAGCAATCTGCTATCTTGGAACTCTTCATCATTCTGTTTTTGTATTGTTTCTAGTTCAGTCTTTATGAATAATTATATTCTGAGTATCCTTGCGTATATGTATTGGTAGACATTTGTTTTGAATGTAACTAGGTATAAAAGTATGAATAATACACTTTACAGATCTTTAACTATAATAGGTAATGATAAATGTTTTCCAAATGTACACAACTTACTCTCCTCCTGATAAGGTATAAATTGAGTCTGTTCTTCTCTATCATATTTGCCAGTATTTAGAAATGTTAGTCTTTTTTCCTCATAGACATTTTGGTGGGCAGAATGTTTTATTGAATGTGATTAAATTTGCATTTCTTTGATTACTATCATGAAGTTGAGCACGTTAAAAATATGTTTATTAGCCAGGTTTGGTGGAACACACCTGTAATATTAGAACTCTGGAGGCTCAGGCAAGTGAATTTCAAGTTTGAGGCCAGTGTGAGCTACATAGGAAGACCCTGTCTCAAAATAGGAAATATATGTGTTTGGGAGGGGGAAGATGGATGAAACTTAGGTAAGGAATTTGTTTAGATTTCTTTCCTGTTTTTAATTGGGTAGTCCAATTTCTTTTTATTATGGATTTTTTAAATATATTCTGTATATTCTCAAGGGTTCCAATATGTGCATATGGGTTATATAGGCTGCAAATATCTTTTATACTTTGTAGTTTTTTAAATTTCTTAATAGTGGCTTTTAGAGAGAAAAGTTTGACTTTAATGCAGTAACAGCTTTCAATATTTTCCTTTATGCTTACATATATTTATGTCTTATTTTAAAGAGAATTCCCAATATAACTGCCATATTTTCATACATTGTCATCTAAAGACTTTATTGACTTGCAATTTATATTAAGATTTGCAGCCCCTCTGAAATTTATTTTTGTGTTAGGTGCAAAATAGAGGTCAAATTTCATATTTGTCTATTTTGATATCTGATTGATCGAGCATTTTTTATTGAAAAATTCTTTCTTTCCTACTACTCTATAGTGCTTCCTTTGCTTAAATCAAGGGATCCTTTATGAGTAGGAATGAGTCTGGGAAGTTTATTATTTCTTTGGTTTACTTGTGTCTTCATTGCTACACATCATTATTTATTGCATTATAATTGTTATTGCTTCTTGCAGGCATACTGCCTTAATGTATGATATTTGGACCTATATTTTTATAGATACCTTTTATCAGATCAAAGCAATTTTTTTCTGACTAGTTTGCAAAGACATCAAAGATGAATGGATGTTAAATTTAATCAACATCTATGCATCTTTTTAATTGATCATAAAATTTTTCTTCCTTCTTCTATTACTGTGATAAATCATGCTATTTGATTTTCAAATATTCTAACCAATAACGTCACCTAGACATAACCCACCCAAGCCCCCAGTATGAATCTTTATATTTTACATATATACTGTGAACAATGTTTTCAAAAGTATGTTCTACTCACTGGGTCTTTCATCAGGAGTGAGATTGTTCTTTTGTTTCTCGTTTACATATATCACCTGACAGATTGTGATGTGAAGGTTATTTTGGACAAGCAAAAAAATGGAGTAATAATTTTTATGTTTCTATGATGATGACAAATTTTATTTTATTGGAAATCTTAAAAAGAAGGCTTTCAACTTTTATCATTACTTTTGCCTTAATACTGGCAGAGTTTTCCAAAGACATTCTACCAGGTATGAACTTTATCTTTGTTGGAAGGTTTTAAATTATGGATTCACCTTTCTTGACACATAAGAGATTCTAATTTCTACTTTCATCAATTATAGTATTTTATTTTTCTAGGGACTTCTTTATTTGCTCTTTATTTTCAAATGTATTATAATAATGAGTTATTATATATTATCATTATCTCTCTAGTACCTTTCACATTTATATTGCTGCTGCCCTTCATTTCTAAAAGTATATATTCAAGCCTTCCTTTTTGCCTTGTATGGGTCTAAGCAACTATATTAGCCTTTTCAAAGAACAGCCTTTAATTTGTAGTTCCACATCCTATCCATTTCACTGTTTCCACTAGTATCTTTATGGTTGTCTTCTACAAGCATTACACAATTTTTCTTATTTTATTTGTTTAGTTCTTGAGATGGATGTTTAGGTCACTAATTTTTCACCTTTCATTCTTTTATAATACACATAATTAACATTATAAGTTTCTCTTTAATGATGTGTTTATTTGTGTTCCAAAATTTTAGTATACAGCAGTTTCGGTCTCAGTTCAAATGTTTTCCTAATTATATCTGTTATTTGTCATTGATACATGGCATTTAGAACTGTGATTCATAATTTTCAGACAAATCAGAATTTCCTATCATTTTTGTTATTAAGTACTAGCTTAATATCACTGTGGTCAATGAGCCTACTCTGTAGAATTTCAATCCTGTGAATTTTGTTGAAGTTTCCTTTATGGCCCAGCATGTGGTCAATGTGTGTAAATGACTTATGTGTACTTGAAAATAATGTTTATTCTGTACTTGTTGAGTGTCGTACTCACATATTGCTATTCTGTCAAATTTGCTATTCTATTTGCCTATGTTTGTTCAAATCTTTGCTCAGTATTCTCAATGATGATTTTGCCTGCTTCATTTTTTTAGTTACTAAGAGAAGAGTACTAAAACTTCCAAATCTGATTTGGATTACTCTATTTCTCTTCTGTCAGTCTTTTCATTAAAGTCAAAGGTGTGGTATTAAAAGCACACACACTGGAATGGATAATTAAGCTTTTATCATATAAAAATGCCCAGACCTAACCAATACCCTTGCACTCCAGATTCATGCATCCAACTTCAGGCAGTCCAATGGACTTGACAGATGCTACACATTTAAAACTTATTTATCTCTCGAATTCACTTTTCCTCAAATCGTCCTCTTTCAATACATAGCACTGGCATTCCTCCCGCTATACACACCATAAACTGAGAAATGCTCTGAGATTTCCCCTCTCTATCAGGACCTGCAGAGCAATACATGAGGTAACTCTTGTGTCTCTTACTGGGTTTTGTGATGTTCTCTTCTTCATGGACTGTAGCCTATTACTTCTTTCCTCTTCCCATGGTCTCTTCCAATACAGGATATTTGCACATGCTCTTCTGCGTGCTTTGACTTCTCTCCTTTACATTTTTCAAGTGTATTATCACTTTTCTCTAAAGGAAAGTTCTTAGAATGGATTTTTTTACTCTTGTTTTGTTAAATTTCCTATTCTGTTGTTTATTCCCATTATTGTTATTACATGTTTTAATTATTTTTATGTCTTTTTCTTAGATTAGTCAAAACAACTTCTTAAAAGAGGAATTATGTTTGTTTTGCTCTGTCCTATTCCTCTAGTGGTTTGAATACCAATTAGTACTGGGAAAGTAGTCAATAGGTATCTATTGAATTCATGAACCAAAAAACTTTGGTCTGTACTCTAACAGAGAGGAAGATTTTAAGGGGGGTGTAGTTGAAAATGTGACATGATCTCTTTCTATTTTGAAAAGATTATTCTGGTTGATTTGTGGATAATGAGTCAAAGGAAACAACAATGAATGCAGGAAGAGTAGTGCATATGAGAACTGATGTCCACTTGATCCAGGTGTAAGATCCTGAAGATGGAGAGAAACTGTGGAGACAGGAGAAAGGGGTATGCAGAGAGGCAAATGCATTTCATTTTTTATGCAGCTGAATGATATTCCATTTACTAAGTAGAGAATAGACTGTCTAGGCCTGAGCCAGGAAGGAATATTGGCAGTTTATTACTGAAAAATATTGTGGGGATATTAATAAAGGTATGAATTACCTGGAGTACAAAAGCTATATAGGCTTTATAGCTATAATGACTTAGGGCAATCTTCCAGAGACACTGGAAATCCACAGCACACAAAAGAGTGTGACACACACAACATGGCCTTGATAAATGTTGGTTCTTAGAGAAATTTATTTACTTGGCTCTTAGGTTGAATTTTCACACCCACTTTGTCGAGCACAATAATAGACCCTCAAAGATGCCCACATACTGATTCCCCAACTTATGAAGACGTTGTCTTTCATGGTGAGAAGAACTTTGTATATGCTATTAAGGATCTTGAGATTGGAAGATTACTCTGTATTATCTGAGTGGACCCATTATTATCACAAGAATCTTCATAATCAGGAGGCAGAAATGTCAGAGTAGAAGAGAGATTTAAAGATGGTAGGCAACTGGTTTTGAAGACAGAGAAAGAAACCATGAACCAACAGATGTAAGTGGCATCTAGAAGCTGGAGAAGATGAGGAAAGGAATTTTCCTTGGGGTCCTCCAAAATGACCTTTCCCTGTTTAACACTTCAGCTTTAGCCCAGTAAGATTTATTTAGGTCTTCTGAGCCCTAGAAATGTAAGAAAATAAATTTGTGCTATTTCAAGATACTAAATTGATGGTAATTTAGTACAATAGCAATTTGAAGCTAATATATCCACGCACCTAGGAATATAACTTGATGTGTGTTTTTTCATACTCTGAAATCATGAGCAATGACTCCTTTTGGGGGAAAATTTCCAAATATCCAAGTTACTGGATGCTATTTGAAGCTATAATTTACAGGATAGCATAGGTAAATATTTACACAAAAGTGTAGATGTTTTATCTAAGAAAGACTGTAAAATAAAATTCCACAAAAATAGTCAATTACCTTGAATCAGATAGTCAGGCATTGTTAAATTAGCAGTAGAACCCAAGTACTCTTAAATCCCCATCAGTGTTCATTTCTTCTACTATCTTTTATTTATTGAACCTGTGTATACTACTCTAGATCAACTAAGCTCTTTGAAAAAAATATTAATCTCTTTTTCATATTAGAGGGTAAAAACAGTTTAGAAATATAGTTCACGAAATAGAAAATTTTCTATTCATTGTTCAATCAATCATATAATCCACTATTCATTTATTTACTTATTCATTCCCCAAGTAATTATTAAGTGCTAGGATGTGTCAGACACTACCAAAGAGATTGAACATAGTGTTGACTAGAAGAACCAAGAGTTATATTTTCACTCTAGCATGAAAAGACAGACAAAAAAAAAAAAAAAACCCAAAATAAATAATATATTTCCTAGTGGTGAAATGGTCTTATTGTGAGAGAGATTACTAGAATTATGGAGTGGTCTTAAGAGGCTCTCTGAGAAGATAATGTTTAAGTTTATGACTGAATAAAGAGAATCTAGATACAAGGAAGCATATACCAGGCAGAGTAAATAGCCAGAGCTACAGGGAGCTGTGTGATCACATGGATTCAATTTGCATTGTGGAATGCAATGTGCTGAGTAAGACAGACCTGGATATAGAGTATGAGTTTTTTTGCAAATTGGATATGTCATCCAAAGCAAGTTACTTATCTGAGACCCAACTAGTTTTCCCTAAAATGGGGTAGTCAAGCATGTTCCTTTGAATTGTAAAGACTAAATCAGATAACATTCGTTACATGCTTTGCATGTAGTAGAAAACTCAATGAATTTTAGACTCTTTTTCCTTTCAATAAGAAAGCTCAGATTGTTTACTCTTTGCAAGGCTTATCTCAAAGGCACCCTTCTAAAAGACTCAAAGGGATATACGAAAGTGAAATCGAGAAAACACAAAGGGAATCACAATTATTTGCACCTGAGACAAGAGATTGAATGGTGAGATTAGGTGATAGTCCTCATGGATGAGATCATGTCTGCACTCCAAGAGACAGAGAAAGAGAGATTTGAGATGAAAATGTTGAACAGAGAATAATGGGTTGTGCTGTTTGGGTGGTCAGTATCTCTGAGGGAAAAATATCATTTGGACATTATCCAACTCTAATTTATCAGTTTAAGAATAACATCCTTCCTTTGGTTATTTTCCCAAACTAGCTAATTAAAAATACCTTTGCCCAGTGAGAGACCATGATTGACAACAACCATCTCTTAAGCCTACAGCTGTTAAACAGTATGTTTCCTTTATTCTAACATTTGCATTTATAATGGATGAATGGTCATCACTCTGTAAAACTATCTGAACACAGCATTATGTGTGTTGTGATGCCCTCCAGAGGCTCTCAGAGACAGTAAGCATCAAGCCCTCACTGGTGAGCAGACTGGGGTCAGCCACAGCAGAGCAGGGTTAATGACTAAATACCAAGAGCTCACAATGTTATGTGTCAAGCACCATCAGGGTGCACAGCCACAGGGCTGGCTCCAGGAAACTAATAGCCACTCCTAAGGTAGTGCTGGAGCAGTTCTTTGGAGGAGACAGAAAAATCCACACTCCAAAACAGGAAAATGGGACTGTTATTCAACATTCGTTATGTGTGGTCTATCAGGAATGCAAAACAAAGAAATGCTGTCTTTCCTTAAAGTTTACACTTCATCTCATGATCCCGTCTAACCAGTACAACCTATCGTCCAATCCCACCACTCACTGAAGTTGACCTCTCTAGTGCCAAACAGAATGACTGCATTTCTGACTCCAACAATGACAGGTCCTTGACATTCTGCCATCTTTATGCCCTTGGATAATATGATGATCAGACCATTTTCTTGCCACTGGTTCTTTGCTCTATATTAGTCTCTATGTCTAGGTCTTTGCCTTTGCCTGACGCCTAGATATGATAATCTCCTGGGACTGACTCTGAATCATTTCCATCCCCTCTTTGTATGCTCCTAAAACTCCAGCCACATCCATGGAGCCAGCTGACAACCAAATGTTTAACACTCTTTCTGGTAGAAGGGTTTATACCACCTCAAAATTCAGACATGTGTGGGTTGTGAATAGACAGATGAATATGAGGTTACTCTTTTGACAACTCAGAGTACCAATGGAACAGTGCATCAGCTGGCCACTTTGCAATCTAAACTCACACTTCACTTAGGTAATTATATAGTGAATCTAGAGACACATAATCTAAATCTCTAATTTATTTCCAGTAACTTAACCATGTTATCATTTGATAACCTGTGATGACAGGTTCTGATTCCATGATAAGGAAAAGCACATGTACCTCCCATCTCAAGCAGCATTTCCTGGTCTGTGATCCCTTGCGAAGACCATCTAGAATCCTCATTCTATGGTTTGTGAATTTGTGTTTTTTCTTGGGGATTGTTTTTCAACACATAAAAGACTGAAATTCTCATGAAACTGGCTCAGCTTCTACTGAGGGTATATAATGTCTAGATTACTTCCTCTTTCTGTAAGTATTGTTTCTAGGTCCATGGCATGTTATTATGAGAAACATCCCATATATTTCTTTCTTTCTTTCTTTCTGTCTTCTCTCTCTCTCTCTCTCTCTCTGCCTCTCTCTCTCTCTTTCTCTCTCTCTCTCTCAACTATTTGCCCAGGCTGGCCTCAAAAACCATGATCTTTTTTATCTCAGCCTCCCAAGTAGCTAGGATTATAGGCATGAGCCACTGGTACCCAGCTTCCCTGATTCTCTTTATTGAGTGCAACTATAATTCTTGGAAATAATGCAAGAGGCAGTCAATAAGAGTTCTGAAAGGTAGAAAGAGAAAGACATACTGGTTAGCAAACCTATAACTGGAAGAGCAACCTAATGGCAGAGCATCTTAGGTCTCCTTACTTCACCCAAAAAGGACAGTAATCCAGGCCCAACAACCTAGCAAGAGAAAACATTAAAGGTAGGATCATTCTTCTGCTAGATGCCATTGCAGTCCCTCTGACAACATCAGCAGAGCTGACAGCACTGCCTACCATTTCTGGCCTACCATGGGGCTTTGATTGGGCCTGAGGACTCAATGGGGCACCAAGCAACTCCATGATCTTCATGAATTAGGTACTATCTGTAACTAATTGTAGTTAAACAGATGAATAGCACTGAGAAGCAGTGGCAAAGGTCAGGGCTTCAAGCAATGCATCTGTTTACCTACATTCTCGGAAGATATATAGCTAACTGTATACATTGGCACTAAGTTAAGAGTAGTGGCTGATTATTTGACCAATTAGCTAGGACATGTGCAGATACTCTTTCACTAAATGCAAGGTATTCACTGGAAAGAAGGCTTTCAAATAATGGAGTAGGGCAAGATCACCCACAATGTAGATAGCATGGCTCTTTCCATAGCTAACCTTTTGCTTTGTCAATGGGTCCATAAGTAAAGTGGAGAAGGTAATATTGATGGAAGCCAAACACAAGTTTAACAACATGATTTCCCCTCATCAAGGTTGATCTAGCTCCTGCATGAGCTAGGCACCCATCCTGTCAAAATCATAGCCCAATGCTGTACCTCTGATCCAACAGCTTTCACTAACTGTAGCTGTTCAAGTTCAATGGTTTCCTTCTATTATAGAGAGAACAGATTTATCTTCTGAATAAAAGACATTTACTCTAGATATATGTTTTCCTTCCCCATTTGAAATGCTTCTTCCAATACCACCTTTCACGGTGTCTCATGATCCCTACATCCATTACTTCTAACCAAAGTCTTCTTTACAGTAATATGTTTGCCAATGGACCCATGAAATTCTCTGCTCATAGCCCGTACTCCATCAACCAGATGTAGTTGTTCTGATAGAAAGGAGAGGGCTTGACTGAAAACCTAGTTAAGATGCCAACACAACTGTGAATTAGGACCACTGCTTGTAGGATGTAGTGTACACTTTACCAGAAGCCAGTATATGCTACTCTTTATCCCACTGCCACCTTCCATGAGTCCATTACTCAAGGAGAACTGCCTTATAACTTACTCATGACTTTTTTTTTACTTTCAATCTTTGTGAACTGGGGTTTCTGGGTTTACAGATTTTGGTTCCCAAAGGAAAAAAGCTCCCACAGGGTACTGATGAACAATTATATTGACTTGATCATTGTGGCTGCCTTCTGGGCTGGACGTCAGACAGAGAATGAGGTGCTCTTCTACCGGGATTATTTACATCAATTAGTAAATGAGAATTGGGATGCTCCTACTAAATAAAATGGAAGGGAAGCTACGTCTAAAGTAATGTGGGAGTGTGTCTGGAACCTCAAGTGTTAATTAGAGCACTTATGCCTAAGAATGAAAGTTTATAGAAGGCAACACCCAACAAAGGCATGGCTACTAAGGACTCAGACTTTTCATGTAAGATTTACTTTATTCCACCATATAAAGAATCCCAACCAGACCAAGTGTTGGCTGAGGGCAAAGGGAGCATGAAATGTATTGTAGAAGAAGAAACTATAGCATATGACTACATGCATAAATTAAGACTAAAGCAGGCATGCACATTTTTGTTAACTACGTCAGTGCATATCCACCAATTATTTCTCTTCTATTTTTTTCCTGTCATTATTTTTAGTGCAGCATATAACTGATACTTAAGGTTACATGTCCCTTCATAGGTCAAAAGACCACACAAAGCACATCCAGAGCTAATGTGGAAGAGGGTCCATCACACACAGGTGCTGGACTCTGAGGCAGGGATAATGAATGATGGACGTTTGGTTTTCCCTTTGGTCTCACACAGTCACTGTTATACACAAGATAAATAAGGACGTACATGTGAGAAGCACTGCCGGAGTACTAAGGTGGACTGTGCAAATCTCATATCTGTTTGTTTGCAGACCCACTCCCTGACCAGAGTCCATAAAGGATTGAGTGCGGGGGCAAAGGTAGCAGGATTAGACAGCAGCTAAGCTGCAGAAAGATAGAAGCAAAGCTTTCAAAAAAGGAAGTAAATTGAGGAGAAAGAGCCAGGGTTATAATTTCAATAAAATTGTCAGAGCAGAATCAGACTGCTGACAACTGAGTAATGAGTAAGCATGTCAGCCTCAGAAGATTTACATCCCTCCTTCAAAACAACTATAACTGACATTCTGAGCAAGATAGATTGGACACCAGAAAGAAGCCCAAAATGTGGCATAGTGAGACAGAAGCAACTTGGCACAGTGTGTGGTGGTTAGTGTCAGCAAGGTAGATGGAGATAGAATGGACTTAGAGTGCAGGTCTAGGCTGCAGTTAAAATCTATCACTCTATAATCGCTTACCTTACTTGCCTGCATTTTGACTTAACCCAGATAAGTTCAAAGTAGTTTGAGTTCAAACCAAGTATTGGGTATAAATATTGTGCGACTGCTGGCTTATGAAATTAAAATAAAGAGTTGACTTACTAGTGGTGGTGATAAGAAGTCCGCCTTAGCAAGCCAAAGCATTCTTTGTCCCCAAATCCAGACACTTAAGAAGAAAAGGAGAGTAATAGGGTGCTAGAAGTAAACAGGAAAGAAACTGAAGAACACACATCCCCTAACATGCTAGCATCAAAATAGCAAGAACTAATGAAGACAATTCCAAAAGCAAAGTTAGTTTCATTTAAAGATAAACTGTAGCCCTAGGGTATGCACTAAGAGTGCTACCAAATAATAGAAAATTCACAAAAAATAACAAATCACACATTTGGAAGGAAAAAAAGACAAGGAAATGATTCTATTATAAAGGTAACTGACTGTCTTACACTGTAGCACACACAGCTGCGGGGGATCGGGGGGCGTGGAAGAGAAAGATCAGAAAGGCAGTAGGGAACCACACTCACTAGTGCTGACCAGCAAGAAAGATGAAAATGTGCTTGATGACCCATGAGCACTGGGTAGCTGCTGGTTTGAGACTTTCCTTGCTCTGTGGCAGAGACAGCATCTGTGGCCAGAAGGATTCCTGTACACTGAAGCTATATTGTAAAGAATGTTATTAGCTTTCAAAAGAAAGAAAATAGGAAAAGCCCCCTCAGAGAAAACTGACCTGTCCTCAGAAATAGTGAAATGGAAAGAAAGTGTTTCAAATTCCCTCTCACACAGGCAAGGATCATACCCACTCTGCTGTCTGCAATGGTTCCACTACAGAGTGACAATATTCGGTGTATACAAATTGCTCCCAAAAGCAAACAATCCCTGAGCTCCTACTGTTTGCCCAGGGTTCCGATTCCTGAAGGGAGGAGGGAAGACTTAGGGAAAGTAACTGAACCCAAGGAGCACAGTGTCTAGAAGGAAAATGTGACAAGTGCTTAAATAAATATTAAGAAAAAGTAGAAAGGGACAGAGTCACTGCAGACAAGGTGAGATGGAATTATTAATTCCATGAACTTCTGTACATCTTGAGTAGACACATCTTGAGAGCTGTTTTCTTTGTTTTGCATTTAATTTATCTTCTCTCTGTACTCACTGAATGCAGTGCAGTGCTTTCGCCATTGTATTCATGTGTCCTCCCATTAACCAGTCCACAACCAGAACTTACACTGGAGGTTGGGGTCCATCCTGAGATGATACTGCAAATAACACCCAAACCAACAAAACCCAGCACTGTGTTAACAAAGATCAAGTCCAGTCCTCAGTGAGCTTTAAACATCTTTCTTCAGGCATGGTACATCCTGCTTTATATCAGGCACAGTCCCAGCACAGGGTCTACTACATCTTTTTCATCCTTCTTAGCCTGCCTTTCCCTTGTTACATGCACTGTGCTGGCTCAGGATCCACATTCCATGCCTATAGGGTATGTTTGGTTCCCACAATCCCACAGATGTCACAAAGCATGCTGCCTCTGCCTGCTTCCAGCTCTGCCTGCTTCTAGACACATGGCCCAGCAAGTCTATAACTTCCGTTCTTCCCACCCTGGAGGGCTTCAGTTATGCTTTGGGCTCCTGAGAGGTTCCTTTTGTTTGTGAACATAGCTCCTCCATCATCACTGTGTTCAGCACAAAGCAAGGTTCAGAGTGTGAACTCCAGTGCCATTCTGATCAGTAATCTATGTCACCTCCTTTAATCTCCACAATACTTGGGGGAGTCAGGAACACCATAAATCATAGGTCAGATTTCATATAAAATTATTAGACTAAAAAATTCACAATTCACAGGTGGTTGGTTATATTGAAAGGCGTAGGAGTTAATATCTGTATTTTACCATGAATAAATTGGCTTGGAAATTATAACCTGACCAACCATGCCTTTAGTAAGGTTAGAACAGAAACTTGACTCCATATCTGTTGGACTCCAGGGCCTTTAGATGATGTTGCTTTATGCTTTACAGGAGCTAGAATTCATGCTAGCTGCATGCACAAGGATCTTATCAGACCTTGAAAAATGAGTAAGGGTGGCAGATTTTTAGACAGTGTGAGCCTATAATGGGCAAAATGCCCATTCCTGATATCAGGAATATCAGATACATTTCCAGAAAGGCCAGTCTTCCAAACTAAATCACCCTACCTTCCCTGTAGTTATCAGTCAGTTAATGCATCAAGCCTGTCAACTCCAATAAATTCACAACACGTTGACTACTAGGTACTGAGAATGCAAAAGAAGAACAAAATTTTGTCCTGTCTGTAAGGATCCTGCAAATTGATAATCAGAAAAGTTATTTTAACAAAACTGTTCAGCACTGTCTATATGTTAAAATGCATGGTAAGTAAATGACCAAGGCATCTTAGAAGAGCAGAGAAAGTCATTATCAACATTCCTTAGGTGACAGAAAATATTTCATAGAGGAATTAACATGAGCTGTCTCCTGAAAGGTGTAGAATTATAAGAGGTGCAAAGCTAAGGTGTGGGTGTTCCAGGGTAAGGGGAGAACTGGTGCACAGGCTGGAAGTGTGAAATGCACTGTGCTACTTCAGGAATTGCAAGAGGTCTGATTGGTCAGATCTCTTCTCCTGACTTCCTGCCTAAATACAAGGGCTAAACAGAGGTGGAGAGGAAAGGGACTAGATTAAGGTGGAGGAGTTTGGGACTGGTCTCCACTTTGACCCTCAGCTGAAACTACAGATTAGGACGTATTAGGAATCCTCAGGCCAGAAGCTGGACAACTGCTGCAGCTGAGGGTGGCATGAGCCACCATCTCCAATCTCCAATCAGTCCCAAGTTTATTACCAGCCTCCTCCAATAGCCCTCTTTAAGCCCCATACACAAAGTCTTTTACATGAACAAGAGTGCCCATTCCTCCAACTACTCGTCCCTCTGCACAGAGCTCCTAGCTAGTGCCTGCTCTCTTCCCCTGTAAGGCGGAAGATGTGCCTTAAGCTGTGGAGACAGCCAGGATGCCCCACTGACGAATGGATCAAGAAAATGTGGTATCCATACACAATGGGATTCTATGCAGCCGTGAAGAAGAACGAAATGTTATCATTCGCTGGTAAATGGATGGAATTGGAGAACATCATTCTGAGTGAGGTTAGCCTGGCCCAAGAGACCAAAAATCGTATGTTCTCCCTCATATGTGGACATTAGATCAAGGGTAAACACAACAAGGGGATTGGACTATGAGCACATGATAAAAGCGAGAGCACACAAGGGAGGGGTGAGGATAGGTAAGACACCTAAAAAATTAGCTAGCATTTGTTGCCCTTAACGCAGAGAAACTAAAGCAGATACCTTAAAAGCAACTGAGGCCAATAGGAAAAGGGGGCCAGGAACTAGAGAAAAGGTTAGATCAAAAAGAATTAACCTAGAAGGTAACACCCACGCACAGGAAATCAATGTGAGTCAACTCCCTGTATAGCTATCCTTATCTCAACCAGCAAAACCCCTTGTTCCTTCCTATTATTGCTTATACTCTCTCTACAACAAAATTAGAGATAAGGGCAAAATAGTTTCTCCTGGGTATTGAGGGTGTGGGGGGAGAGGGAGGGGGCGGAATGGGTGGTAAGGGAGGGGGTGGGGGCAGGGGGGAGAAATGACCCAAGCCTTGTATGCACATATAAATAATAAAAGAAAAAAAAAAAAGAAAAGTATGGTGACCAGGGTAGGTGTCTCTAGACTACTGTCCTGTGAGGGTCACACATGGCAGGCTTGGGCTTCTGAAGTCAGAGAAGCAGGTGGAGTAACACATGCACCCCCAGAACTGAGTACTGAATAGGTTAGCTCTACTGGGAAGACACCCGAATCCTCTGTTACTGGTTGGGATGTCTGACAAGTCCAAACTCAGGTGGTGAAGAAGCTGTTTTTTTCTTACAGTAGTCCACAGGAATCCAGTCTCCCTAAACAGCAAAATGCCTTAGAAATGTTTCCATCTGAGTTAGTGTGAACAATCATCTTAAATGTGGCCTGTAGTTCACATATTTGGTATAATTGCCTCAATGTCACTGTCCTAATTACACTAATTGCAAAAATGGAGTGAGTTAGAATGTTAATAATAACTTCATAAATGAAGTCATTTGTAATTATTGGGGCAGCCACATGTACGTGACCATCTTCCCTCGACATTCTGCCTTATTGCTTCATCAGAAAACAAGGGTTTGGTTACAAAAAAAAAAGAAGATGTGCCTTATAAGGAAAGATTTCACACGACAGAGCGGTTAAAACACAGTGTTTTATTGTGGAGACTTGCCCCACAAACAGAAGACCTCCTGAGCCTGCTTCATTCCAGGAAGATGAGGCTGTGTAGCAAAGGGACACAAGAGCTGACACAGAGTGACAGAAGGGCTGGGAAGAGAGAAAGTACAGTGGGGATGGGTGGTGAGAGAGAAAGGTTTATCTTTCAGTTTTCTATTTGTTTTCACATTCTTCCTTCACATTATCTGACTTCATAGCCAGTACTTTCTCTAAGGCCTGCTAGGAGTATTTCTAAATACCTATTGTTTTTGTCACTTTTCTTTCAAGTAAATCCAACAAATATTTACCCAGTCCCTTCCCAAGTCCAGAAGCCATATTGAGAACTGGAATTCAAAGGAAAATAAGGTGCGACCTCCATGTTTATGGAAGTCACAGTCAAATGAGGAAAATCATTGTTCAATGCATCATTATTTTTACTCATTTATGTAAATGGGAAAATGAGACCTGTTCAAACTCTTCCAGGAATGAGGGAGGGGAGATTAAAGAGAATGATGGAGGGGGTGAAGTCAACTATGATACATTATAGGATTTTGTAATTGTCACAATGTATCCCCATTACAACAATAATATGACAATAAATTTTTTTTTAAGTCTGCCAACATCCCCCCCAAAAAACACCACAAGTGTAATAAAATAATAAAGTGTATGGAGTCTTACAAGGGGTTGTGAAAAGGGAAAAGGGAGACTGGGGACTAGGCTTCTTTGAGGAGCCAGTTTCCCCAAATGGATTTTTAAAGATAAGTAAGAAGTATTTTTAGTATTAGTGACATTATTGATAATAATAACTGCTCTCAGTAGACATCATGAGATGATTATACTGAATAACACTACATTCACACAAATATAACCACTGCTGTAATATAAAGAGAAAGGAATGGAGCCGTAATCAAGTTAGGAATCCAAGTCAATTCCCTAAATCTTTAATAGAAAATAGTAAATGAGTTTAGGGGAAGCTGAATAGTATAATAAATAATGTTAATTTGCTTGATGTGTAGTTTTTACTCCTCAATCTTTTCAAATGACTGTAAGACATTGAAAACAAAATAAAGCATAAAATTACATTCTAGACACACAGATTCTTAATTCAATCTAAAAGCTGAAATTGTATTAAAATAAAACAGGAATTAGAATTAATATCCTTATGAGCTTTAAAGCAAACTAATTCTGATAAACTTAATGAAGGGATAAAAAGAGAAAATGTATCAATACTGAGAATGAGAAAGTAGACCCAAATGTAGACACAATTTGTGGTTTTAATGATTTCTGTATATGTGTTCATGAGGGATATTGGTCTGTTGCTTTCTTTTTCAATAATATATATTTCTGTTTTAAAATCAGAATAATGGTATGTTCATAAAAAAGAAGTGACAGTTTTTCCCCCACTTTTCTGGAAAAGTTGTATAATGGTAAGCTTCCTTTTTCCTTAGTATTTGGTAGAATTCTTTCTTGAAACCACATTGGCCCAGAGTTTCTTTGTGTCTCTTATAAAGAAAAGAGCTGAATTTTCCTTTTTGAATCAGCCTAAGAGTCTCTAACTTTTAGAGTGTTGAGTTCATTTACATTGGTGATAGTCAGCTTTCTGTTACTATAACAAATACTTGAGATGATCAACTTAGAAAGAAAGAATGTTTATTTGGGGTTACAATTCTGGAGGTTCCAGTCCATGATTATTTGGTCCCATTGCTTTGAGCCTTTTTTTGGGGGGAGGGGGCATTGATTTGGGCAAGCCATGTTGGGAACATGTGGTAGAACAAAACTGCTCAGCTCATAGATGAGAAGCCAAAAAATGAGAAAGACACCAAGGTCCCACAATCTTTATTGAGGGCATGCCACCAATGGCCCAAGACCTCTCACTAGTCCCCAATACTTAAAGATTCCACCACTTCCCAGTAGTACCAACTTGGGGACCAATCCTTTAAAATCTGGGCCTTTGGAGGACATTCCAGATCCAAACTACAGCAGCATTCTAGGTGATTATTCTTATGGTAGATCAAAGTCCACAATCTTTCTGTTTTCCATTTTTGTCTTCTGTTTCTGTTTCCCTATTGTCAGTTTTTTCTCGCTTTTTGTCCAACTTTTTGGTGAGGGAGGCACTGATACAATATAGCATTCTCTGTTATTCTTCTCTCAGTTTCTCAGCAATATCTCTTTTGTGGTTTTTAGTGAGTGCTCTGGGACTAACAAGCTGTCTTTTTAACTTCACTATCTCTTTAGATTAATGTACCTCTTCACACCTGACACTGTCCACTTTAGATGTTATAACATTCCACTTCACTCTTCACACCTCCCACTTAACAGTTTTCAAATGCAGTAACTAAAGAATAGTATAATTTTAAATACACAACCTCTCTCTTTAGTGCCATTGTCTTTTTTTTATTTCCACATACATAAGTCCTATCTTATGATGTTATTCTTGTTTTAAACACTTGTTATATGTAAATTATAAACAAGAAAAATGGATAGTCATTTATGTAAAACTGTTTATTTTCAAATTTTGTTGACTTTCTTTATCTCCTATATATCTAGTTTCTTTCCAATAGTATTTCCCTTTGGCCTAAGGACCTTGTTGTGAATTTCTTCTGTGGTGGGTCTGCTGGCAACAAGTTCTCTGATTTGTTCATCAGATGTCTTTATTAAACCCACACTTTTGAACAATGTTTTTACTTTGTATGGAATTCTGATTTGACTGACCCCACTGTCACCCCAGCACTTTAAGGATGCCATTCCAGTGTGCTTTTCCTTTCTCGTTTCCTCAGAAGTTAGTAAGCATTTTCATTTTTGCTTCCATTTATATATTGTGACTTTTTTTCACCAAATACTTTCAAGATATTTCTCTTTTTCTTTAGCTTTCAGTAGTTCCAGTAGTTTGACTTTGAAAATAACTAGCTAGAAGTGGTTTTTCTTATATTTAATACTAGTACTTCATTTAGCTTCTTATATCTGTAGTCAGTGTTTTACCAGATTTTGTAATTTTTCATTTATATTTTAAGCATTTTTTTCTTTATCATTTATTCTGTTCTTCAGGCCTATTTGTACCTATATTTGGCTCTGTGATGTGGACCCATGCTGAATTATTTCTGTACACTCTTCAGATTCGATGATTTATTTGCTCTGTAAAGGTCAGTAGGTCTTTTTCTTTATCTCCAATCTATTTGCATGACTATTCAATGAAATTTTTCATTTCAGTAAATTTCAAAATTAGTATTTGAATTATTTTTTATTTCTGCTTTTAGTGCTAGTTCCTGATCTTTTCACTTATTAATATGCTTTCTTTAATTCTTTAAATATATTGCCTTAAATTCTTCAAATCCTTTTACAGTAGTTCTTAGAATTTTCTTCTGAGGTTTTTGCTGTTAAATACATTTTGTGGTCAGTCTCTATTGATTCACTACCCCCATCCCATATTTTGAGTCACATTTTCTTAGTTCTGTGTTCAGCATTTTTTTAAAAATTTTATGCTGGATATATAAATTAATGCTGGACAGTCTAGTTGTATAGGCTGGATTCTGTTAGTTTTTCCTCCTAAAGAGTGCTGACTTTGTTCTAGAAGGTAGTTTGACTACTGCCTGCTCTCCTTGGAATAGAGTAGGTGTGGTTTACTTTTTATTATGGAAGATGTGTCAAAGACCGAAACTTTCCCTAGCCTCTCTAACTTGGCAAGATTCAAGCTCCAAACTCTGTTTTTCCTCAGAATCTTGTTAGAATTTGCTTTTGTACTTTGTTAGAGAGGTCTAAAATACATCTTACTTTACAGTCCACTGCTCCTTTGTGAGGGAAGACCTAAAGGTATCCCACCTGAGTTCCTCCAAAATCCCTGAGCACTACATGAACTCTAGTACCTGTTCCAAACTCCATCCTACAGCAACTGCCCTTTCTCAGTTTAAATTTGAATTTGCATAGCCTACCTTTTCTTTTTCTTAATTTCTTTTATTCATATGTACATACAATATTAGGGTCATTTCTACCCCCTTCCCCCCACCCCCACTCTTTCCCTTCATCCCCTCCCTCTCCCCCTTACCCCCTCGCTACCAGACAGAAACTATTCTGCCCTTATCTCTAATTTTGTTGCAGAGAGAGTATAAGCAATAATAGGAAGGACCAAGGGTTTTTGGTAGTTGAGATAAGGATAGCTATACAGGGAGTTTACTCACATTGCTTTCCTGTACATATGTGTTACGTTCTAAATTAATTCTTCTCGAACTAACCTTTTCTCTAGTTCCTGGTCTTCTTCACCTACTGGCCTCTGTCACTTTAAAGTTTCTGCATTATTTTCTCTGCATTGAGGGCAACAAATGCTATCTTGTTTTTTTGGTGTCTTACGTATCCTCATACGTCCCTTGTGTGCTCTCACTTTATCATGTGATCAAAGTCCAACCCCTTGTTGTGTTTACCCTTGATCTAATGTCTGCATATGAGGGAAAACATGATTTTTGGTCTTCTGAGCCTGGCTAACCTCGTGCAGAATGATGTTCTCCAGTTCCATCCGTTTCTTGCAAATGATAATATTTCATACTTCTTCATAGCTGCATAAAATTCCATTGTGTATAAATACAACATTTTCTTAATCCATTTATCAGTAGTGGGGCATCGTAGCTGTTTCCATAACTTGGCTATTGTGAATAGTGCTGCAATAAATATAGGTATGCAGGTGCCTCTGGAGTAACCTGTATCACATTCTTTTGGGTATATCCCCAAGAGTGGTATGAGCTATGTTTAGATTTTTAAGAGGCCTCCAATTTTTTTTTTCCAGAGTGGTTGTACTAGTTTACATTCCCACCAGCAGTGTGTAACAGTTCCTTTTTCCCCAGATCCTTGCCAACACCTCTTGTTAGTGGTGTTGCTAATGATGGCTATTTTAAGAGGGGCGAGGTGGAATCTTAGTGTGGTTTAAATTTGCATTTTCTTTTATGACTAGAGATGGTGAACATTTTTTCAAGTGTTTTTTTCGCCATTTGAATTTCTTCTTTTGAGAAAGTTCTGTTTAGTTCACTTGCCCATTTCTTTATTGGTTCATTAATTTTGGGAGAATTTAGTTTTTTGAGTTCCCTATATATTCTGGTTATCAGTCCTTTGTGTGATGTGTAGCTAGCAGTTATTTTCTCCCACTCTGTGGGTGGTCTCTTCAGTTTAGAGACCATTTCTTTTGTTGAGCAGAAGCTTTTTAGTTTTATGAAGTCCCATTTATCTATGCTATCTCTTAGTTGCTGAGCTGCTGGGATTCTATTGAGAAAGTCCTTGCTTATACTTATTAGTTCCAAAGTATTTCCTACTCTTTCCTGTACTAACTTTATTTACAGTTTGGGGTCTGATATTAAGGTCCTTGACCCATTTTGAGTTAATATTGGTATAGGGTAATAAACATGGATCTAGTTTCAGTTTTTTGCAGACTGCTAACCAGTTTTCCCAGGAGTTTTTTTTGAAGAGGCTGTCTTTTCTCCATAGTATATTTTTAGCACCTTTGTCAAAGATAAGTTGGTTATAGTTGTGTGGCTTCATATCCGAGTCCTCTATTCTGTTCCACTGGTCTTCATGTCTGTTTTTGTGCCAGTACCATGCGGTTTTTATTGCTATTGATTTGTAATATAGTTTGAAGTTGGATATTGTGATACCTCCAGCATTGTTCTGTTGACTGAGTATTGCCTTGGCTCTTTGAGATCTCTTGTGTTTCCAAATAAATTTAATGGTTGATTTTTCAATCTCTTTGATGAATGTCATTGGGATTTTGATGGGAATTGCATTTGGAGGTATCGACATTTTTACTATGTTGATTTGACCAATCCATAAGCATGGGAGATCTCTCCACTTTCTATAGTCTTCCCCTGTCTCTCTTCAGGAGTTTATACTTTTCCTTGTAGAGGTCATTCACATCCTTTGTTAAGTTTAATCCTAGGTATTTAATTTTTTTTGAGGCTTGTAAATGGAATTGTTTTCAGATATTCTTTCCCAACTTGATCAATATTAGTGTATAGAAATGCTAATGATTTTGCTGTGTTGATTATATATCCTGCTAACTTGCTATAGCTGTTGATGGTGTCTAGGAGCTTCTGAGTAGAGTTTTTGGGTCTTTAAGGTATAGGATCATATTGTCTGCAATAGGGATATTTTGACAGTTTCTTTACCTATTTGTATTCCTTTTATTCCTTCTTCTTACCTAATTGCTCTGGCTAGGAATTCCAGTACTATGTTGAATAGGAGTGGAGACAGTGGATCCTTGTCTAGTTCCTGATTTTAGAGGGAATGGTTTCAGTTTTTCACTGTTAAGTATAATGCTGGCTTTAGGTTTGTCATACATAGCTTTTAAAATGTTGAGGTACTTTCCTTCTATTCCTAGTTTTCTTAGAGCTTTTATCATGAGGTGGTGTTGGATCTTATCAAAGGCTTTTTCTGCATCTATTGAGATGATCAAGAGTTTTTGTCTTTGCTTCTGTTAATGTGGTGTATTACATTTATTGCTTTGCATATGTTGAATCACCCCTGCATTCCCGGGATGAAGTCTACTTGGTCGTGTTGAATGATCTCTTTGATGTGTTGTTGAATTTGGTTTGCCTTTAATTTTTGAGGATTTGTGCATCGATGTTCTTTAAGGAAATTGGCCTATAGTTCTCCTTTTGGGAGGTGTCATTGCCTGGTTTTGGGATAAGTGTAATACTGGCTTCATAAAATGTGTTAAGCAGTTTTCTTTCCTTTTCTATTTCATGGAACAGTTTAAGGAGGGTTGGTATCAGTTCATCTTTAAAGTTCTGATAGAATTCAGCAGAGAATCCATCAGGACCTGGACTTTTCTTTTTGGGGAGATTCTTGATTGCTGCTGCAATTGCATTTTGTGTTATAGATCTATTCAGGTGATTAATGTCCTCTTGGTTCAGTTTTGGATGATCACAAGTATCTAGAAATCTATCCATATCTTTAAGATTTTTGAATTTATTTGAATATAGGTTCACAAAGTGTCTCTGATGATTCCCTGGACTTCCATGGTGTTTGTTGTTATCTCCCCTTTTGCATTTCTGATTTTACTGATTTGGGTGTTTTCTCTCCTCATTTTAGTCAGGTTTGTCAGGGGTCTATTGATCTTGTTTATTTTTTCAAAGAACCAACTTTTTGTTTCATTAATTTTTCATATGGTTTTTTTGGTTTCTATTTCATTGATTTCAGCTCTTATTTTTATTATTTCTCTCCTTCTATTTGTTTTGGGATTTGCTTGTTCTTGTTTTTCTAGGAGTTTGAGATGTGTCATTAGGTCATTGATTTGAGATCTTTCAGTCTTTTTAATATATGCACTCATGGCTATAAAGTTTCCTCTCAGGCTGCCTTTGCTGTGTCCCATAGGTTCCAATAGGTTGTGTTTTCATTTTCATTGACTTCCAGGAACCTTTTAATTTCCTCTTTTACTTCATCAATGACCCACTGTTCATTAAGCAGTGAGTTATTCAGTTTCCAGCTGTTTGCATGGTTTTTGTCTTTATTGTTGAATTCTAGTTTTATTGCATTGTGATCAGATAGAATGCATGGTATAATACCTATTTTCTTATATTTGCTGAGGCAGGCTTTGTTCCCTAGGATATGATCTATTTTGCAGAAGGTTCCATGGGCTGCTGAGAAGAATGTATATTGTGTAGAAGTTGGCTGAAATGTTCTGTAGACATCAACTAGGTCAATTTGATCTATGTTATGTTTTAGATCTAGGAATTCTTTATTGATTTTTTGTTTGGATGACCAATCTATTGATGATACTGGGGTGTTAAAGTCTCCCACTACCACTGTGTCAGAGTTGATATATGCTTTTAGGTCTTTCAGGGTATTTTTGATGAAATTGGGTGCATTGACATTGGGTGTATATATGTTGATAATTCTTATTTCCTTTTGGTCTATTTTCCCTCTTATTATTATGCAATGTCCTTCTTTATCTTGTTTGATCAATGTAGGTTTGAAGTCTACTTTGTCAGACTTCAAAGTCTGACAAACAGATAAGTATTGCTACTCCTGCCTGTTTTGGGGGACCATGTGCTTGGTAAATCTCTTCCAGGCTTTCATCCTAAGCCTATGCTTATTTCTATTGGTGAGATGGGTCTCCTGTAAACAACAAATTGTTGGATCTTCCTTTTTAATCCAGTTCATCAAACGGTGCCTTTTGATGGGGGATTAAGTCCATTAACATTAAGTGTTAGTACTGATAGGTATGTGGTGATTCCTGTCATTTAGTTGTCTTAGTTGTTTGAGGGTTTGATTGTGTGTAGCTAAATCGATATTACTCTCTACTTTCTTGCCTTTTCTTCTCCTGTGGTTTGGTACTGCCTGCCCTTTCATGGTTATGTTGGGTTTCACTTTCTGTGTGCAGAATTCCTTGAAGAATCTTTTGTAGCAGTGGCTTGGTGTCATGTATTCTTCTAGTTTCTGCTTATCTTGGAAGACTTTTATTGCTCCATCTATTTTGAATGATAGTTTTGCTGGGTAGAGTATCCTGAGGTTGAAGTCATTTTCATTCATTGCCTGGAAGATCTCACCCCAAGCTCTTCTTGCTTTTAATGTTTCTGTTGAGAAGTCTGTTGTGATTTTGATGGGTTTACCTTTGTATTTTATTTGTTTTTTCTCTCTTACAGCCTTCAGTATTCTTTCTCTAGTCTCTGTACTTGTTTTAATGATTTATGTCATGGGGTAACCCTGTTTTGGTCAGGTCTGTTTGGTGTTCTGGAGGCTTCCTGTACCTATATGGGCATAGTTTTCTCCAGATTTGAGAAATTTTCTGTTATTATTTTGTTGAATATATTGCACATTCCTTCTGCTTGCACCCCTTTGCCTTCTTCAATGCCCATGATTTTCAAGTTTGTTCTTTTGATGGATCAGTGAGTTCTTGCATTTTATTTTCACAAGTCTTGAGTTGTTTAATAGTTCTCTGGTTTTTCCTTTAATTACCATTTCATCTTTTAGTTCTGAGATTCTGTCTTCTGCTGGAATTCCCTTCCATTTTGTTTTGCATGTCTGTATCATTCTTTTTTCTGAGGTTTTCCATATCCTGAGTCTCTTCCTGTTTAATGTTGTCTGTTTTCATCCTGAGTTCATTTACCTCTTTATTTATCATGTTCTTTGTTTCACTTTGGTGTTTATACAGTGCTTCTATAGTTTCTTTTATTTGTTCTTGTGCTTTCTCTTATTCTCTATTTTTGTTGTCTTGGAATTTCTTGAGTGTCTCCTGTACATTTTGGTTGACCATATCCAGTATCATCTTTGTAAAATTCTCATTGATTACCTGCAGGATTTCTTCTTTTAGAGTGTTCTTGTGGGCTTCATTTGGCATAGTTTATCTTCATTTTGTTGGAGTCTAGATCTGGGCATCTGTTTTCTTCATTTCCCTCTGGTTTCTGTACTAATTTATTATTGGGGGAAAGTGGTTTCCCTCTTTTTTCCATCTGCCCATCATTGCCCATGCTACTGTTACTGTCCCTGTACTGTGTGTAATTCAGTATTGTCTAGCTTGTAATAGTAACTGTGATAATATCTAGAATGAAAAGGTGAGAGGAGAGGGAAAGTAAAGAAGGTAAAGAAAAAGGGAAAAAAAACAGAGCCAAGGAAATAGACAGGGAGAGATAGTTACTAATCAACAGTGAGCTAAACAGGCATTAGAGACACAGAGAGAGGATGAAAAAAAATCCCCAAGTTCAAATGCAATAAAGTTTCAGTGTTAATAGTTTTGGTGTTAGTCTTTCAGCACCCAGTCCTGGTGTTGGTGTCTGAGTAGTAGTTCTGTCATTGTCTCATGAAAGGGAAAAAAATCTTAAGTTCAAATGCAATACAATTTCAGTTAGTCCTGGTGTTGGTGTTTGAGTAGTAGTGTTGTCGTTGTCTCATCAAAGGAAGAAAAAACAGTCTGGAGACAGTTTCGTGAATGTCTATCTGAGGCTGCAGCTCACCTGCCACCTACTGTCAGCCAGTTTCTGCCGCAGGGTTTATTTACTGCAGATCTCAGGAATGAGCTTTACATTCACCTAGCCCCACAGGCTTTGTTTATTTAGAGTTCTCCTGGATGCATGTCCTTTTTGTTTTCTCCAGTATACAGCCCAACCTGACTGTTGCAGTTGCAGCTTTTTTTTTATTTAGAGTTCACGTAGGGAAGTGCCCCTCCCCTTCTCTCTTGTGGAACGTGCCACACAACAGCCACTGTTATAAGCTTTCCCCACTCCAAGACTGCTGGGTGAGTGCCGCCACTCCTGCCTTCTCCTGCTAAGGGCATCCCACCCTCTTTGCTACATGTCTTTTATTTTCAGCTGCTTGTTTATTATTCAGTTTGGTTTTTTTTCCTTTTTTTCCCCTGGGCCAGGGTCATTCTGTCCAGGGGGCTATATCAATTTGTACCAGGGAGTACCACGTGCTGCTTATTTGCTCACCTGTGGGTCTGCCAAGCAGGTTAGGAGCTGGCATCTGGTGGCATGGGAGCCCTCCTGGTTTCTCCATTTAACATGGAGTGGGGATGCTATGAGCAGACTGGGGGTTTGGAGGTGTTGAAATTTTGTCTCTTGGTGGTTTTTCCTGCCAGGTGTATCTCCATCTTCTCTCCAAGAGATTATTTTAGGAAGCATGCTTTCTGCTTCCTCCCTCTAGTCGCCATCTTGGTATCTCCCTATAGCCTACCTTTTCCTCAAGGACTCATGAGAAAACTCCTCCTCAACTCCCCACACTCTGGTGCCTGCTTCTTAAATTTCAGCAACTTTAGCTACCTCAAACCATAATATCTGCATCCTCTGATCAGTGGTAATTGCTGTTCTGTGCTTGGATTCCAGCTCACTGCACTGCCATCAGAAAACTATTATTCATGCAGAAATCTCAGATGGGGCTCACCAGATGAATTATATTGCTTTTTCAGTACCTGTCTTACTAGTTTTCAATAACAATGATTCCACCACTTCACGTTCCTAGCAGTGAACAAAGCTTCCAATTTCTGCAAAAGACATGCCAACACTATTTGCTGTTTTTGGGGTAATAGTACCCCTAATGGATATGAAGTACTTTCTCATTGTAGGGTTGTTTTTCTTTTTGTGTCTTCATGTGTTTTTTTAGCCATTTGTATATCTTCTTTGAATAAATGCTTATTCAACTCTTTTGCTCATTTGTTTTTTGTGTTTGTGTTGTTGAGATGTAGAAGCTCTTTGTATATTTTGGTTATTAAGCCCTTATTGGAAGCATTAGTTTTACACAGTAATCAAGTGAAATTTTTTAATATGTCAGCTCTATCTTGCCCCTTCATTACTTGAAACTCTTCAGACCATTTCCACTGTACATAGCATGAAGAAGTTGCCATGTACCTGGTTGCTAACAGGCCCTTGTCTGTCTCCCTTGCAAAGGGGGCTTATGATGCACATAATTACCACACAGTATTTGTACCTGGCAGATTCCTAGATTTTAACAGACAACTTTTTGTGTGACCAAATTTTTCTCATTTTTAGAATTTATCTTAAATATCAGAAGCAGAAAGAGAAGAACAGGCTCCATGTTACCCAGCAGGCATTGCAAAGTTTTGACCTGAAACTACACCTGTTCTTTTTTTTTTTTTAGTACATTACTATTTTATTTTATTTATTTATTTATTTTTATTTTATTATTCATATGTGCATACAAGGCTTGGGTCATTTCTCCCCCCTGCCCCCAACCCCTCCCTTACCACCCACTCCACCCCCACCCTCTCCCCCCTACCCCCTCAATACCCAGCAGAAACTATTTTGCCCTTATCTCTAATTTTGTTGTAGAGAGAGTATAAGCAATAATAGGAAGGAACAAGGGTTTTTGCTGGTTGAGATAAGGATAGCTATACAGGGAGTTGACTCACATTAATTTCCTGTGTGTGTGTGTTACCTTCTAGGTTAATTCTTTTTGATCTCACCTTTTCTCTAGTTCCTGGTCCCCTTTTCCTATTGGCCTCAGTTGCTTTTAAGGTATCTGCTTTAGTTTCTCTGTATTAAGGGCAACAACCACTAGCTAATTTTTTAGGTGTCTTACCTATCCTCACCCCTCCCTTGTGTGCTCTCGCTTTTATCATGTGCTCAAAGTCCAATCCCATTGTTGTGTTTGGCCTTGATCTAATGTCCACATATGAGGGAGAACATACGATTTTTGGTCTTTTGGGCCAGGCTAACCTCACTCAGAATGATGTTCTCCAATTCCATCCATTTACCAGCGAATGATAACATTTCGTTCTTCTTCATAGCTACATAAAATTCCATTGTGTATAGATACCACATTTTCTTAATCCATTCATCGGTGGTGGGGCATCTTGGCTGTTTCCATAACTTGGCTATTGTGAATAGTGCCGCAATAAACATGGGTGTGCAGGTGCCTCTGGAGTAACCTGTGTCACAGTCTTTTGGGGTATATCCCCAAGAATGGTATTGCTGGATCAAATGGTAGATCAATGTTTAGATTTTTAAGTAGCCTCCAAATTTTTTTCCAGAGTGGTTGTACTAGTTTACATTCCCACCAACAGTGTAAGAGGGTTCCTTTTTCCCCGCATCCTCGCCAACACCTGTTGTTGGTGGTGTTGCTAATGATGGCTATTCTAACAGGGGTAAGGTGGAATCTTAATGTGGTTTTAATTTGCATTTCCTTTATTGCTAGAGATGGTGAGCATTTTTTCATGTGCTTTTTTGGCCATTTGAATGTCTTCCTTTGAGAAAGTTCTGTTTAGTTCACTTGCCCATTTCTTTATTGGTTCATTAGTTTTGGGAGAATTTAGTTTTTTAAGTTCCCTGTATATTCTGGTTATCAGTCCTTTGTCTGATGTATAGCTGGCAAATATTTTCTCCCACTCTGTGGGTGTTCTCTTCAGTTTAGAGACCATTTCTTTTGATGAACAGAAGTTTTTAGCTTTATGAGGTCCCATTTATCAATGCTATCTCTTAGTTGCTGTGCTGCTGGGGTTTCGTTGAGAAAGTTCTTACCTATACCTACTAACTCCAGAGTATTTCCTACTCTTTTCTGTATCAACTTTAGAGTTTGGGGTCCGATATTAAGAACCTTGATCCATTTTGAGTTAATCTTGATATAGGGTGATATACATGGATCTAGTTTCAATTTTTTGCAGACTGCTAACCAGTTTTCCCAGCAGTTTTTGTTGAAGAGGCTGCTATTTCTCCATCGTATATTTTTAGCTCCTTTGTCAAAGACAAGTTGGTTATAGTTGTGTGGCTTCATATCTGGGTCCTCTATTCTGTTCCAGTAGTCTTTATGTCTGTTTTTGTGCCAGTACCATGCTGTTTTTATTGTTATTGCTTTGTAATATAGTTTGAAGTCAGGTATTGTGATACCTCCAGCATTGCTCTTTTGACTGAGTATTGCCTTGGCTATTCGTGGCCTCTTGTGTTTCCATATAAATTTCACGGTAGATTTTTCAATCTCTTTAATGAATGTCATTGGAATTTTGATGGGAATTGCATTAAATATGCAGATTACTTTTGGGAGTATAGACATTTTTACTATGTTGATTCTACCAATCCATGAGCATGGGAGATCTCTCTACTTTCTATAGTCTTCCTCAATCTCTTTCTTCAGAAGTGTATAGTTTTCCTTGTAGAGTTCTTTCACATCTTTTGTTAGGTTTACACCTAGGTATTTGATTTTTTTGAGGCTATTGTAAATGGAATTGTTTTCATACATTCTTTTTCAGTTTGCTCATTTTTAGTGTATAGAAATGCTAATGATTTTTCTATGTTGATTTTATATCCTGCTACCTTGCTATAGCTATTGATGATGTCTAGAAGCTTCTGAGTAGTTTTTTGCGTCTTTAAGGTATAGGATCATGTCATCTGCAAATAGAGATATTTTGACAGTTTCTTTACCTATTTGTATTCCTTTTATTCCTTCTTCTTGCCTAATTGCTCTGGCTAGGAATTCCAGTACTATGTTGAATAGGAGTGGAGATAGTGGGCATCCTTGTCAGGTTCCTGATTTTAGAGGGAATGGATTCAGTTTTTCTCCATTAAGTATAATTCTGGCTGTAGGTTTGTCATATATAGCTTTTATAATGTTGAGGTACTTTCCTTCTATTTCTAGTTTTCTTAGAGCTTTTATCATGAGGTGGTGTTGGATCTTATCAAAGGCTTTTTCTGCATCTATTGAGATGATCAAGTGGTTTTTGTCTTGCTTCTGTTAATGTGGTTTATTACATTTGTTGATTTTCATATGTTGAACCACCTCTGCCTTCCTGGGATGAAGCCTACTTGGTCCTGGTGAATAATCTTTTTGATGTGTTGTTGAATTTGGTTTGCCATTATTTTGTTGAGGATTTTTGCATCAATGTTCATTAAGGAGACTATGCTTATTTCTGTAGGTGAGATGGGTATCCTGTAAGAAACAAATTATTGAATCTTCCTTTTTAATCCATTTCATCAAGCAGTGTCTTTTGATGGGTGAATTAAGTCTGTTAACATTAAGCATTAGTACTGATAGGTATGTGGTGATTCCTGTCATTTAGTTGCCTTAGTTGTCTGAAGGTTTGATTGTGTGTACCCAAGTTGAGGTTACTCTCTATTGTCTTGCTTTTTCTTTTCCTGTGGTTTGATGCTGCCTGTCTTTTCATGGTTAAGTTGGGTTTCACTTTCTGTTTGCAGAATCCCTTGCAGAATCTTTTGTAGTGGTGGCTTTGTGGCCACATATTGTTTTAGTTTCTGCTTATCATGGAAGACTTTTATTGCTCCATCTATTTTGAATGATAGTTTTGCTAGGTAGAGTATCCTGGGGTTGAAGTTATTTTCATTCAGTGCCCGGAAGATCTCACCCCATGCTCTTCTTGCTTTTAATGTTCCTGTTGAGAAGTCTGCTGTGATTTTGGTGGGTTTACCTTTGTATGTTACTTGTTTTTTCTCTCTTACAGCCTTCAATATTCTTTCCTTAGTTTCTGAACTTGTTTTTTAATGATGATATGTCGTGGGGTAGTTCTATTTTGATCTGCTCTGTTTGGTGTCCTGGAGGCCTCTTGCATCTGTATGGGAAAATCTTTCTCTACATTTGGGAAATTTTCCATTATTATTTTGTTAAATATATTACGGATTCCCTTCACTTGCACCTCTTCTCCTTCTTCGATGCCTATGATTCTCAAGTTTGGTCTTTTGATGGAGTCAGTGACTTCTTGCATTTTCTTTTCACAGGTCTTGAGTTGTTTAATTAATAGTTCTTCAGTTTTTCCTTTAATTACCATTTCATCTTCAGGTTCTGAGATTCTGTCTTCTGTTTGTTCTATTCTGCTGGATTGGCCTTCTGTTTTGTTTTGCAGTTCTGTTTCGTTCTTTTTTCTGATGTTTTCCATATCCTGGGTTGTATCCTCTTTAATGTTGTCTATTTTTGTCCTGAGTTCATTTATCTGTTTATTCATCATTTTCTCTGTTTCACTTTGGTGTTTATACAGTGCTTCTATGGTTTCCTTTATTTATTCTTTTGCTTTTTCAAATTCTCTATTTTTGTTGTCTTGGAATTTCTTGAGTGCCTCCTGTACATTTTGGTTGACCCTATCCAGTATCATCTCTATAAAATTCTCATTGAGTACCTATAGTATGTCTTCTTTTAAATTATTCTTGTGGGCTTCATTGGGTCCTTTGGCATAGTTTATCTTCATTTTGTTGGAGTCTGGATCTGAGTACCTGTTTTCTTCATTCCCACTGGTTCCTGTACTAATTTTTTGCTGTGGGGAAACTGCTTTCCCTGTTTTTTCTGTCTTCCAGTCATTGTCTTTGGTGTTGTTACTGTCCCTGTACTGTGTGCAATTAAATATTTTCTATCTTGTAATAATAGCAATGGTGATATTTAGAATGGAAGGGTGAGCGGAGATGGAAAGCAAGAAGTTAAAGAAAGGAGGAAAACAAATACACAGACAAGAAGGAGAAAACAGAACAAGGTATCAGACAAGAAAGTTTCAAAGGTATAAACAGGGAGCATTTGTGTACTAATTGACAGTAAGCTGAACAGACATTAGAGAGACAGAGGACTGAAAATTAAAAATTTTTTAAAAAGATAAAAATAAAAAATAAGTAAATGAAAGAAATATCTATATATATAAATGAATTAAAATAAAATGAAAAATAGAAAATTAAAAAAAAAACCCCAAAAACCAAAAAACCTCCAAGTTCAAATGCAATGAAGTTTCAATCTTAATAATTTGGGTGTCCGTCTCAGTCTCCAATCATGGTGCCTCAGATGTTGTTCTGTAGTTGTCTCATCAAAGGGGATGCATAAAGTAGAACAAATCTACACACACACTCACAAAAAAAAAAAAAAAACCACCAAGTGTCCCAAGTTCAAATGCAATAGTTTCAGTAAGTTTTTCAGCATGCAGGTGTAATTCGGTTGTTCTCTCATCAAGGGTAGGGAGAAAAAGAAAAAAAAGAGTCTGGAGACAGTTCTGAGAATGGTATCTGCAACTGTGGCTTGCCTGCCCACTGCTGTCAGCCAGCTGTTGCTGGTGCTGTTATTTATGCAGATCTCTGGGGTAAGCTTAGCACTCACCTGGCCCTGCAGGCTTTGTTTGCTCAGAGTTCTCCTGTGCGGGAGCCTCTGCTACAAGCTTTCCCCTTTCCAAGTACTGGGAAAGGTGACACTGCATCCACGTTGTCAGGCCTGCGTGTTTATTTACAGTTCATTTGGGAGGTGGGCCATCCCCCCTCTCCTGTGGAGTTTTCCTCCCACCGCCACTTTCACAAACTTTTCTGCTCCTGATTACTGGGCGGTGCTGCAGCTCCTGCCAGCCACCATGTTTGTTTACAGTTCATGTGGGAAGTGGGTCTTCCCTCCTCTCCTGTGGAGTTTTCCTCCCTCTGCCACTCTCATAAGCTTTCCCACTCCTGATTGCTGGGCGTGCACCCCTGCTCCTGCCAGAGCCTCTCCGGCCTGCCCGGCTTGTTTATTTACAGTCCTGGGAAGGATTCCCTTTCCCCAATCTTCAGTGCTCAGGGCGCCCCACCCTCTTTCCCGCTTGTCTTTATTGTTCTTATTGCTTATTACTCAGTTTCTCTTTTTTCCCCAGGTGGAGGTCAGTCTGTCCAGGGGGCTATGCTGCTCTGCCCCATGCTTGCCTGTGGGAGTACTGCAGTACCGTGAAGCTCACCTTGTCCGTGTCTTCCCGAGCCTTCTGGGCGTGGGCAACTGGCGGCCCAGGGGCCCTCCTGGTTTCTCCGTTTAACGTGAAGTGGAGATTCTCTGCGCCGGCTGGAGGTGTGGAGGGGTCAATGTTATGCCTCTTCTCAGTGATTATGCCTGCAAAGTGTGTCTCCAGCGTCTCTCCAAGATTTCACTATAGGAGGCTCGCTTTCTGCTTCCTCCCTCTAGCCACCATCTTGGAATCTCTCCTAGACCTGTTCTTTTATGTCCTTTTTGCCACTGGCCTGTGAACTAGGGAGGATGTCATCCTATTTTATCTCCTTATCTTCAATACCTAAATCTGTACTCTGTTCTCATTCCCTAGTTTGTGACCTGAAACAACAGAGGGAAGGATGCATAGGCAGAAAGAAAGAAGGAGGAAGGATAAGTGGAAGTTTCTCAGACCCATTCAGTCACGTTACCAGGTTATTACTACATAGAATTCCTTGCCTTTTCTTCTTCAGCAGCAGTTCTTAAAATAATCTAAACCTATGATCCATGAAGCTGAGAAAGAAATGAAATCAGAGGTAATCTGATTTTGCTCTGACTCATTTCTCTATTGTCTCTGAGGCAATTGGGAACAACTGAGAGACTGTTCCTAGCAGGTGAAATTAAGTGTGGTCTGTCAGATGCAACGTGTATAGCTGGGGGATAGCCTGTGTTTAAAGCAAGGCTTGTTGAAATTTCTGGAAAGCATTTTGGCTCAAATTTTCTCTCAATCCCCCAACATCAGGAGAGCCATACCTCAGAGTGTCAGTTACATTTTCCTCTTCTTCATCATGTATCCTGTGGCAGAACAAAGACCTTTCCATCAGAAGTAAGTATGTTCAGTAATTAGCCTAAAGTCTTTGAGGAGCCAGATGATGAAATTAGGCTGAATTGATTAGATAAATTAGGACAAGGGCAAAATCTGAGTTCATAAAAATAGGACTCCCCAGAAGGGACAGTCAGACTTCACTATCCATAGGTTTTGTATCCCTGGATTCAAAAATACTTTTAAAAAAGACATGCCCATATTGTAAATGTATAGACTTGTCATTATTCCCTGAACAATACAGTATAACAACTATGTACATAGCAATTACACTATGTTAGATATTATAAGTAATCTAGAGATAATTTAAAGTATATGGAAAGATGTACTCAGCTTGTTTTTAAACTCTACATTTTATATAAGGGATTTGAGTATCTGGTGATTTTGGTAACTCCAGGGGCTCCTAGAACCAATCCTCTGGAGATGCCAAGGAATGACTGTAATTAGAAGACAGCTATCACCTCTATCTTTACTATGGTAAGTAGGTTCTGCTCTGGGCTCCATTTTTGCTAAGGAGTGAGTGTGTTTGTGCACCTCCAAGTATGTGAGTTATTTGGCATTGAGCATGAGTTAGTTTGTATGTGAGGGCTGGGAAGAGCCACAGAAGAGGCATATAGTGAGAGAAAAGCTAATTCTCTTCTTTCTTCTATGTAGTGTTATAGACTATTCTAGTGTGGCGACTGACTAGTAACAGGCATGCTTACTATTACTCTCATGAACAGAAACCACGGTGAACTGTGCTGGGAATGTGATTCTTCATTTGAAAATCTCACAATCCCTAGATAAAACAACTCAAAAATTGCTGGAATAGACAAAACAGAGTGTAAAGCTAGTAGTAAGCCATCAATGAGACAAGAAACAAAAAAATTATGAATTAGATATCAGTGCGAGCCATGTTTGATGGTACATGCCTACAATCCCAGCTACTTAGGAGATGGAGCAGGAGGATTGTGAGTTCAAGGCCAGCCTGGGCAAAGTTAGTTAGTTCCTGTCTCAAAAACAAGATACAAAAAAATGACTGGAAGTATGGCTTGGCTCAAGTGGTAGAACATTTGACTACCATGACAAGGCCCTGGGTTCAGTCTCAGAACCAAAAAAGGAAGGGAGTGAAGGGAAGAAGGGAGGGATGAAAGGGAAGAAGAAGAGAGGTGAGAAAAAAAGGAAAGGAAAGGAGAGAAACAGATAAAGAAAGAAAAAGAGAGAAAAGGACAAAGAAAAAGAGAAAGAAAGTAAAGTGATCTATGCATATTGATTGGCCAAATGGGTGCTTTCTGAGACTGAGTGTGTCTGAAATGGAAAGTGAGAAGCTGAGGGCATGGAGAGCAGGTGGGCACAGCAGAGCCACTAGGCAAGAGGTAGCAGCAGGAAGCACAGGTAAGGAGAGGCTGGAGAGAAAGGGAGACAGAATAGAGAGAGACTTGATCTGGGCTTCAAACTTTAAAATTTTAGGCTCACTTTGCAAGTTGAAACATTTCTTTCTTTAACCCTTATGGCACAGTGACAGATGTTTCAGAAATGTACTCTCATTTCATTCTTTCCAAGGTCCTAGAAGGCAGGTATTATTATTCCCATTCTACAAATAAGGGAACAGAGAAGTTTGAAGAAGGTTAAGAAACTTGTCTGTGGTCTATTGCAAAATTTGTGCTTTTTTTTTCTTTTATCATATCACCTCTGTCAGAGAAAATCTCTCCTGCTGGTAATCAACTTGTCATGTAGGCGACCTGACCTTGGTTTCCCAGTATATGTAGTCTGGATATTGACCTAAGGTGTCAGTAATATCCCATCTTACTCTAACCTTCTTGACATCTCAGGAGGGGATAAATGAGAGGACCCAGTTAAACTGTATGACTAAAACATATAAGGATTGAAATCTACTGCTGTTTTCCACAACCAAGAGTTTATGATTCTCTGTATGCTACTCATCTGTCCCTTCTAATCCCAGCTGTGTTAGTAACTGTGTAAGTTTGTGCAGTTGCTTAATATCTCTGACCTTCAGTTTCTTGACCAGGCAAAGGAAAATAATCATTATTACTAGACATGGCTGCATTCAGGATCAAATTAAATGATCCTTCTGTTCTTTTGTATAAAGAAGTCAACAACCCTTCCCTCCCAATGGCCAGTCTCCATGAATCTGGGTCAGTCTGTTAACATAAAAGGGACCCCATTCTGGTGGATTCTGCTGACCCAGTTCTCTCAAAAATAAAAACAGTGTATCTAAGTCTGCTGCCCCGGATAAACAGGTCTTAAGGGTACATTCTCAGTGAGATCTGAGGGTTGGAAGCTTGTTCTGTGCTCACAAGCACCTTTGAGGTACTGGTCAACATTCCAGATTGGTGCCTGGAGGGAGGATCCTAGGTTGGCAGATGGTAGGGAGTAGAAATGTTCAGAATGCTCCCTTGGAGGTAGTTAGGTACTTACCTTGAAGGAATGAGTCAGGCTGATGATGTCACAGTTCCTCATCTGCCACAAGAGGCAAAGTACCACTGGCTGAATCACAAATGAATCAGGAATAGTGATTTGGAGTCTCTGATAGGTGACAAGTTTTACCCATATTCTGCCTGAGGTTGGGAATATAGAGCACTGTCCTGCATCAAGCGAGGACATCATTGTCTTTGAAAGAGGCAAGTACTAGTCTTTGACTGGATAAAGATTTTTCTTGGTCAAGGTTCAGGGTCAGGCATTTGCCAGGATACATCTTACTCCATGATTAGAGTCAGACTGAAGATGGGCTGTGTGTGGACTCAGTGAGTGTAGTTTGTGACTTTGATCAGTGTATAGTCTAGGTTCTGGGCTGTGTTTGAGGCCATGCTCAGCTCAAACTTTGGGCTAATCAGCTTTGTACTTCCACATCTTCCTCCCATCACTTTTTTTCCAATGCCTCCTCTTCACTCACCTCTGATTAGCACTCTATATCTTGGTGCACACTGCCTCTCACATATGACCTCTTCCACTGCAGAGCACAGGCACCTAGCATGCTCAGCACTGTGCTCTGGTGCATGCCCATTACAGACAGGAGTAGCCTTCTACTCCAAAATGGCAATGTCAAGATGACTAGGATGTTGCCAGGCAATAGAGAACTCTGCCTTTTAGACATCCCATGGTATTTTCTCATCTGCCACCTATAATTTTGAACAAGAACCAAACACTAGCATAGGTAATTTAATTATAGTTAAATTTAACTGCAATTAAATTGTTAGACCATCAAAATGGACCATAAAGGCCATCCTGGGTCTTTGTCCCCACTCCCGTTCCATACATCTCCTGCTGACCTTCAAGGATGAAGAGTGTGGTCTGAGACGTGGGGAACTGGTTCTCTCCTCTTGGCTCACTTTCATTTCCTTCTCCAAAGACACACAGAATCCAAAACTACCCTAACTCAAATATATAGTATATGGTGACTTAGTAAAACTGCATTAGGAACCAAATTGGTCCTCCAGGGCCACTTTTCTGATAATAAGAGGAAGGAAAGAGTAGAAAAACAATTACAAAGCAATTAGCTGGGACATGGTGTGAACTTCTTCCAGGAGGAAGTCTGAAGATGGGAACAGTCTCAGGATCCAGGGACACATCTTGGAGAAGACACCTGTAAAACTTCCTTTCTAGAAAACAGCAATTCTGGAAAGCAACTATGCTATGTGTAATGACTAAAAGCATTGCTCCACTAACTTCACATATAGGGATTTATTGTAAGGAAACCAGAAAATGTGTAAACAGAGATTTATTTCAACATTGATCATAAGAGTGAAAATTTGAAAATAACCTGAAAGATGAGCAATATGGGAATAGTTAAGAAAATTTTAATGGGAACAAACAATGGAAAAATTATGCCACCATCAAAAAATGATGTTTACAAAGGATCCTTAACAACACAGGGAGGTGCTTCTGATAGAATTTCAAACCAATCACAGCCCATAAATCTAAAAGTACAGGGTGATCTCAATTTTGTTTTATCTACCAGTTGATGTCTTCATCTAGCTTAAAAACTCATTGTAAACACATAAAAATTGTAAATAGTAGTTAGTGCTAGAGTTTGAGCTGTTGGATGACTTAAAAAGTACTTTTATTTTAAATATCTTGCAAGTGATTTGCAAAGACCATACAATGCTTAATAAGTAAAGAAAAATATGTCTCCTTTGAATTAAAATTGCATTTCCTCCTCTCCCTCTTCCTTCTCCCATACCTGTAAAGCTGATTTTCAGATCAAGGACTTTGAATATTCCTCTGCAACTAATGCATTCCCCAGATGACAGAGAAAGGAATTTTGATGCCTGGTAATGAAGAGTCTTTGAGGTTCTCGAGATCCCAGCTCAGGGATAGTTCTTGCCCCCTCAATGGGCAGCATTCCTGCCCATTAAAAGCAGTTGCTTGACTGAGGCCAACAGGAAAAGGGGAACAGGAACTAGAGAAAAGGTTAGATCAAAAAGAATTAACCTAGAAGGTAACACCCACGCACAGGAAATCATTGTGAGTCAATGCCCTGTATAGCTATCCTTATCTCAACCAGCAAAAACCCTTGTTCCTTCCTAATATTGCTTATACTCTCTCTACAACAAAATTAGAAATAAGGGAAAAATAGTTTCTGCTGGGTATTGGGGGGGGAGAGGGAGGTGGGGAAGTGGGTGGTAAGGGAGGGGGTGGGGGCAGGGGGGAGAAATGACCCAAGCCTTGTATGCACATATGAATAATAAAATTAAAAAAAAAAAAAGCAGTTGCTTGCAAGGTGGTCAGAGCCAGATAAGGATCAAAAAACCCTCTTTGGAAAGTGGCCTTTAGTTCTCAAAGGAGACTAAAGAGACTAGGCTCTTAGCTTCAGGCTCCTACTGCCGTGTTACACAATGTTGGGCATCACCCTGGAGCTTGTTACAAATGCAGATTTTTTTTTCATTTATTCACATGTGTATACATTGTTTGGGTCATTTCTCCACCTTAACCCCCTCCCCCACCCTCCCCTTCCTTTCCCCCTCAGTTCCAGGCAGGTCCTGTTCTGCCCTCATCACTAATTTTGTTGAAGAAATGACATAAGCATAATAAGGAAGACAAAGCATTTTTGCTAGTTGAGTTAAGGATAACTATACAGAGAGATTCCTACTATTGCTTTCATGTACCCATGCGTTACAACCCATGTTAATTCAACTCTAACTGATCTTTACGTTGGTTCCTGATCCCCTGCTCATGATAACCTCTGTCGTTTTAAGGTTTCTATATTAGTTCCTCTGGAGTGGGGACATCAAACACTTTCATGTTTTGGGTTTTCTACCTATTCCTATAAAAAAATGCAGATTTTTGGGCCTCTCCCAAGAGTAACTGAATTGGAATCTGCAGGTAACAAGATCCCTAGGTGAGTTTTGTGCACATAAGTCTGTGAGATGATGTTTGACAAGATAGGTTTGCAGCAACCTGATATAATACAAAGGAGTATAAGATAATGAAACAGTGTACTTGATCTTTTATACCACCTCTTTAACCAAAAAGCTATGTGACCTTGAAAAGCTAGATGTCCTTGCCTGGGGCCTATAAAATCTAGATTCTCATTTTTTCATCTGAAAGATGGGGATAATAAAATATCTCCATAATAAGGTTTGTATGAATCAAATTAGGTAGTGCAAAACCTCTAGGACGCTACCTGGAACTGAATAAGATTAATTAAATGACTTCTGTTATCATGATTATTCATGACAGTTGTAAGGATCAAATGAGATAATGAATACTCAAAGCTGCTGAAGAGAGTCTTAGGCAGATGTGAAGAGAAATTATTTTACAGATGTTAGGAGTCATTCTTATCCCGAAAGCCAACTGTGAAGTGGTAGTTGGGGAAAAGAATCAAAATTATAGGCTGATGGGTGAGTCTACATTCCCTGGGAATGGTGTGACAGAGCGACTCCACAGGGCAGGAGCAGAGTGAATGCAGTGAAGCTTCTCTTTGTATTCAGTTCCTTCAAGATACCCTTATTGGAAGAGTTAATAGAAATTTTAGTGAATCTACTATTTCACTCCCTCAGTCATCCTTCCCAAACAATCCCTCTCTCCCAAGACTGCTGGTGAGGGATTGTCACCTGACAGGACATGATTTGCACTCGTTCAGTGATGCTTCCAATGGAGTTTTAAAGTATATCTTGTATCATCTCCTTCTGACATTGAGCTTTCTGTTCATGTCTTCATCTCTCTTGCAAGGACCATGCTTTTCCTGGCCTCCCAGAAGGCCTGTTGACTATCTTTCTCTGACCCTTTTAATTTGGACTTCCCCAAGCTGACCCAGTAGCTCCTACAGTTTCATTATCTACTCTCTAACAGAGATTATAAACTCAAATGCTTTAGATCAGGGAAGGAAAATGAATGTGTAAATGAATAAGAAGTGATGTGGAACACCAGGATTCTTTTTCTGATTCTCCAGTTTTCCCTGTCACATCCTTCTGCCCTGTCTCTCATTGCAGGTCAACTGCAGAGGTGAGTCTCAGGAAAGCTCAACATCACCTTGTAGACACCTTGCTTTTCTGCCAAGACCTTGATGGACACTATAATTTTCTACTCAGCCTGCATGTAAACACAGCCACAAGTACTTAGGGATTATTAATTAGTTGACCTTTGTGTCTGTATCTCATGCTTTGTTCTTATGCATCCATCATCCACAACTGAGCTTCTCAATCTGTCCCTTAGACTATCACACTCTCAAAAATGTGTGCTTTGTCCTTCACTTCTTCATTCCTATCTACTTGGCTGATTCCTACTCATTTTTCACAATTACTCTCATTTTTGAACTACCATAAGAAGGCTTTCCTCATCTCCCTACTCTTATTGTTGAGACCTTAAATGTTCCCCAAAGGCCATGTGCAACAGGCTTGGTCACCAGCCAATGATGCTATTAGGGAGTAGTGTAAACTTTAGGAGATGGGGCATAGTGGAGAAAGTTAGATCACTGGGAGTGTGCCCTTGAAGAGGATATTGGAACCAAACCTCCACCCTTGCTGTTTCCCTGCTACCGTCAGATGAACACCTTTCCCCGCCACATATTTCTGTCTCACCACTGACCCTAAAATAATAGTTACCTGACCATGGACTAAAACTTCTGAAGCTATAAGCCAAAATAAAACTTTCCTCCTTATAAGTTGATGGTCCCAAGTATCCTGTCATTGCAAGAGAATGGTGGCTAGCACACCTACTCCCTTCTTCCATTTGTGTCTTTCTTTGTCTTTTCATTCTTCTCTGAATCTTGCCAACTCAGAAGTATTTAACATTTTCTCTTGTAACCATTAATTTCTTCTTTTGCTCCCACATATATTTGAAGCTCTATAAAGGACAGAAGTCTTGTCGATTGCCTCTGTGTTTGCATTCCTCATGTGTGACAAACAGCTGGCCCTAATTAAACATTTGTTGAGTGAATGAATGAATGGTTTGCAATTATGCTCAGAATCCCACTGGCACCAAATGCAGCATTTTGCATAAGACTAGTATCAAAATTATTAAATACTTCATGGGAATTTACTTGCCACATGGAAATCATTCAATAACTGCTAAAACCTTATTTGCCCTACAAAAAAAGAAAAAAAAAATCACCCAAGAGAGTGAGGGAAATGAATGTATATGCAACAAACCTAACCATAAGGGTTTTTTAGTTATTTAATGAATCAGAGTGGGTAAGTACATGACTGATTTTTCATGGTGCTTATGGGATTATCAGACAGCACTAGGGGTAGCTAGGGACCAATATTATTGATTCAAGAAATACTTGTGGGGTATCTTATTAATGTCAGGTGAAGTATATAGAAAGACTGATTTTGTATGAGGAATACCTCTATATTCACCAACCTATAATTATCTTGAAAGTAAAAGAATGTTTACTTGATTTGAATACATTTTAAAACTTTTAGTATCCTTGAACACTTGAGTTCAAGACAACAGAAAGTCCTAGCTATAAGTAACTCCTAGTTTTCCATCTTAGGTTTTGTTTAACAACAGGCTGATTAAAACTGATGTCTCTCTGGTACAACTAAATTCCGAGTATTAAAAACAGTTATGAGACTATCATTAGCACTAAAACCAACTTTGTTGATCTACACAGGAGGAAAAAGAGTCAAGGCTCATAGTAATTTGTTAGTCAAAATCATGAGTTTCTTAGAACCTGGTCTGAGCCTTTAGGTCACCATATAGGTACAATTGCTTCAATGTTGATTTTGTTGCCTGTTTTCATCTCCTGTCCACCTAGGTAAGTGACTGGAAAGTCTGCTCTCTAAATTTTGCAAACTTCAATAAATTGCTTTTCTTTTTGGAACCTTGGTATATTTACCTATGACAACCTAAATAACAGCCAAAGAGAGATTTGCCAAAGAATAATGGTATTTGGGAATCACAGAACTTTGCAATGGGAATACACTTGCCGTTAGAACTATGAGCATCTTCAAAGTAGGGGAAAGGGGATGTTTTAAAAGGCAAAAATAAGGTTTTCAAATTTGCATAATATATTTTTAAACAATAATCTTTGGCCACAGGGTGACACCAGGTCAAGGTTGAACAGAGAGTTGCTGGACAGATGTCCTTGCAGGGATTTTTTTTTTTTTTAGTAAGGTTATGTAAGCCTTTGTGCAAGGTTGTGGTTCTGACAGTGACTTTGATGATACTTGCTATCAGGCAATCAGGCATGAGAACACTTCCTGGTTTTGTTTATTTTTTGTTAGTGTTGATGCAAGCAACTACAGACTACATTTTCATTCTGACAATGCTCACACCTAGGACATGGGGACAGAACTGCAGGTCTCACACAATCAAATGAGATGACAGTTAAAGAGGCTTGGCTGGATCCTTGGGAGTGGAGTGCTATCCACTCCCCTACTGCTTCTCCAGTTCATTGTCAAACAGAATTAAGAGCCAAAACAAGTTGGAGCCAAGATCCCAAGGACAAGAATTTCTTCTCTCCTTTCCTCTCCGCTTAAATAAGGAAGTTGAGTGCCCCAAAAAGAACTGAAGGCTCTGGAATTTTTGTTTCCATTTATGTAAAATGAAAATATTTAAAATGTATATTTAAGTGTCCATTTGTTATTATTATAATCTCATACTTTATCTTCATTTCTGATTGCTATTTAATCGGCAATAGCTTGGAACACTTCAGCTTTTAGTTTCTTCCTCTGTTAAGCAAGTAATGATCTGTAAATAAACATTTAAATAAGTGCTACTTAAAAGGACCTTTTCATCCTTTTGTAATGTTAGGAATCATATTATGGTGCAAATGAGTTTATCTTCTAATTTGCAGGTAGGATATTCAGGGACTCCATTTACCTATTCTGTTTAGAATTTAATTGCACACAATGAGTTTATACTAGTTTTCTATTGCTGCTGTAATAAGATAGTACACATGGCAGCATAAAATAAAACTTTCATTCTCTCACATTTGTGTAGGTCAGAAGTTTCATGCAAGAGGGCTGTGCTAGGTTCTAAACTTAGGGTCTCACAGAACAGAAATTCATGCAGGGCCAGGCTGGGCCTGCTTTTGGAATCTCTGGGAAATAATCCATTTCTAGTCTTATTCATGTTGTTAGCAGAATTCAGCTCCTTGTGGCTATAGCTCCATTTCCGTACTGGCTGTCAGCTGGGAGCTACTCTGTGCTCCTAAGATGAAGACCACCTACTTTCCTTCTCATATGGGCCTCTCTGTCTTCATACCAGCAACAGTGTACTGCATCCTCCTTTCTGACTTCTCCCACTTCTTTCTTCTTCTGATGCCCCTTAAACAAACAAACAAAAAAATTAGCTGGGCATGCTGCCTTAAATCCAGCTACGCTGGAGTTGGAGATCAGGGGGATCACAGTTTAAGGCCAGTTCAGGCCTAAAATATTCATGAGACCTCATCTCAACCAATAAAGAACTGGAACAATGGTACACTTGTCATCCCAGTTTACAGAAGAATTAATAGGAGAATCCAGGTCCAGGCCTGGGAATAAACTCAAGACCCTAAAGAAAAAGAACTAAAGCAAAAATGACTTGGAAGGTAGGTGACTCAAATGATAGAGCACCCTCTAGCAAGCGTGCAAGGCCCTACATTCAAACCCCAGTAAGGGAATGAAAAAAAAATTACTCAATGACACTTGTTAAATCACAGTAAAAATAGACTATTCAGGACCATCACAATAGGCATACTGATAATAGCAATAAGATTTTGCAATGGGAGAGAGAGTGAGCTTAACTCTAAATAGAGCATAGGCAAGTGGGAATTTATAGTCAAGTTGCAAGGGAGAGTTGGTGAGTGGATAATTACCAAGAGGAAACATCAGGAATAAAGGGAATTTCAGATGAACCAACCTATAAATTCTTGCTAAAGTCAGGCCAGTGTGATCAGACATTACCTGGGAGATAGCAGAGGATGAGGAACCAGAAGAGATATCAAAACAGATCAGACATCCAGGATGAAAGGGTTGGGGGATTGTTCAACTGATTTAACAGGGGTTCTTGGTAAAATTGGATTTTTATATGGTAGTGCACAGACAGGCCTAAAAGAAGGTCAGGAACCTGACTTTAGTTGGTCAAGCAAAGAATCTCTATCACCAGACAGAGAAAATCTTGTGCATTTAAGGATTCGTAATTAGATGGGGTCAATTATACCACATATTATAATACAAAAATGGACAGAATATCTCTTCATCATTCTGAATTCAAAGGATTAGAGCATAGAATTTTGAATACCATTCCTAAAGATTCTATGGTTGGGGGCATGGCTGAAATGGTAAGAGCCTGCTAGCAAGGGCACAAGGCCCTGTATTCAAAACCAGGAGACCATTGATTTAGACTAAGCTCCTGCCCTGGGCCCTAATGAGCCAGACAAAAATCAGATAGTCAGACACGCTAAAGTTGTGCCTCACCAAGCTGAAACTAAATTGTCATCTGCACTTCCAAGAAATCAGGATTACAGAGAGAACAGCCAAATTTCCCAGGCAGGCCAATTTTAATTGACAAGATAGTGATATTCCCTCTGCCTTAATCCTTACACAGAAAGGTAACCTGAAGTAACCTGATACTAATCACTTGGTTATTCTTTTATTGTTCTGTTTCCCAGTCATTTCTTTAGAAAGAAAATGACTTTGAATTGACCAAACTGCTTTTTGTTTTTTGTTTCTGCTTGCTGTGGGCCTTCTCTGTCTATAAAATCACCATCCTCAGCCCATCAGAACACTTATTCTATTTTATGGAATGAAGTGTTGCTCGATTACAGAATCAGAAATAAAGCCCTTTGAGATCCTTAAACTAAATTTGTTGTAACTTTGATAATCTCTACAGAAAAATGACTTCACACTTTGCCTCCTCTTCCATCTACCCCACCCCTGACTGCTCTTGGGGAAGACCCTCACATCCCTAGGCAAAAATAACAGGGAAATTGTATAACAGTAGACAGAGTACCAGTGAGAAATCAAATAAACACAGGAATTTCTCAACAATTTTCTTGATTTAACATCATCGATAAAGAAGAATTTCTGTGGTAGAGCTGAACTCAAGTTCCAAGGAGTCTGGCTAGGACTGGGAAGAATACAAACAACCCCAAAATTTCCTTGTACTAGAAGGAGGAATCTGATGGGAGATACTAGCATGAAAATATAATGCCTAGGAAGGCATCCAATCCTCAAATATGGTACCCTGATATGCTGGCTATTTTAAATTAAAGGAACTTCAGACACTGAAAGGCTTTTCCCTGATAGAGTAACTAAACTCAGTTAGTCACCCCTTGGTGAGTGCAAAGTCCATACGCACAACCAGGAGATTAAAAACTAAGAGATAGTTATTAGTTGAAGCAAATAAGTGTGCACTGGAGATAATTCTTGAAGCAGTACCTTCTCAAACAAAGAAAGCCAGGGACTTTTATTGGGGAAACTTATTTGTTATAGGAAAGACTCATGAACACACATAGAGGTGGGCACCTTCCTGAGTATGGTCAAACAGTGGGTGGGAATACCTTTGAGTGGAGAATTTAATATTATGATGGACAAACTTTATTTTAGACTTCCTAGAATGAATCAGTCAGTGATTGTTGGTTTTGGCTGGTTTCTTATAAGTTTCTCTGAAGGGCCTTGACAGAAACAAGAACAAAACAACAACAAAATAACCTTGAAGGCATGTCAAGAGTCATTTAAAAAGGAAGCAGCTCTTTCTTTGTGCAATTACCTAATTGCTCCTAAAAGTAACTATCAGTTGACAATACCTCCTTGTCTGTTTTAAGTCCAGAGAAGAAAACAAGTACTTTGAGTTTTCATTTAACTAAGCTCATATTATAGGAAGAAAGACTGAAGTCTTCAATATACCTAGTCAGACTTTGTCATATCCTATTGTTTTCCATTTCAATTTTCAGTCTCATTCAATATTCCAAAGACAATCATTTGCAAAGGCCCAAGGGTCCATTGAATTCCCCTAAATAATTTAATATTCCCTTAAAATTTGTCTACATTCCTCAACCTCCCATGCCACAAGAAAAAAGGGATATGTAGACTTCTGAATCATGTCTAGCTAGTGGGTCATCACACTATGTGGTTGCCTCCATCGTAATAAATTTGTGTGTCTTTTTTCCTATTTAATCTGTCTATTGTCAGTTCATTCCAGAAAACTTTCAGAGGCTGAGATGTGTTCCATCCCTCTGATAATCTTCTTTGACTGAAGTAAGTATTCACTATTTGTCCAGTGAGTATTAGATTTAAAAGGACTAAGTAATTATTGAGAAAATTAATAGGTAAGAAAGTTCTTGGTTAAAACTAGATATTTGTTTCTTTATGTATTGATTTACAAATTTACCTAAATCATCTATTCATATTTAAATATATGCCCTTGTGTGTTGTAATTAAAGCTGAAATAATTCATTAAAATCTTTAGGTGATGTGCGCAGACAACGCTTTCCCCCAAATCACAGAATGAAAGTAACGAGGTTGTCAGTCATTTCTGATTGCACTCATTCGTTTTTTCAGTGTATGATGCATGCCAGACACTGGTGTGGGTGTAGAGAAGCAGCAATAAACAAGACATGCCTACTCTCTGTCGTCTCTAAACTTACATTGGAAGTGAACAGCCACACAGGTACAGAGACTCTTGAACATGAGAAACAGAATTGGGCCTGTCAAGATGGTGACCCTTCGAAAGCTGGACCCAAGCAGACACCCATCAGGTTCTGGAGTAGTATGACAGCCCAGAGTTTTGTGAGTGAAGGTTAAAGTCTAGGTTCTGTCCCTGTTATATACAGGTATTCTGTTTCCTCTTAGAGACTCATGTTCAACTGAGAAGATAGAAACATTCAAACAGGAAAACTTAAACTGGAGACAGCAAGGTTTGTCTAAGGGATGAGTCCCCTATCATTTAAGCTATAAAACAAATTCTATCTTGCATAAGACTTTGTATAAGATAGTGATTCAAGCACAGGGGCTAACTGCCTTTCTCTCCACTAATTCCATTGAAAGGATTGACAGGTAATAAAAATAGACAGAATTTTCATCAGGCCTGGGTTGCAATCAAAAGTGAAAAATAAAATTGAGGGATTTCTAAATTATACCTTATATTCTTCCAGGGGAAAATAAAGAAGCATACCTGATCTCCAGGATGGGGCACAAAGAAGGCTGATAAAGCATAGTCAGAAAGGGCGTTAGCTCATAAATAAACTTCTGAAAGTGAACGTGACAAAATATTTGGGCTGGTTGGATTTGCAGATGGCAGGAGAGAGAACACTGATGGAGACAGTTGGAGAATGCTATCCTGAACCTAGCACAGGAGGGAGAAGAGTAAAGGCATCTGCACCCAGTGTAGAGGCACACCTGCTCTCCTGAGACCAGGGTGTGTCCCCACAGGGTGGCAAGGAAGCCTCTACTGCTCACTCAGCACAGCTGAGGTAAGCTCAGCTTTGGGCAGCAGCTCTCTTCCTGTATTCCTTTTTTGACATGGGCAGACAGTAACTGAAAGCAATTGCCTAATGTCTATGGGCTTGTGATCTTAGAAAAAGCAGCCAATGCAGCCAGCCTGGGTTCTTCCCTGATAGACAAAGAACAGCAACAGCAGTGAGGGTTCTCTACTGACACACACTATGTAGAGTCACTGTTGCCACACTTTACAGATAAGAAAACTGAGGCATACAACCAAAAGGCTTCCCAAACAGTACATAGGGCAATTGAGAGCAAGGATTCTAAACATGACAATCAGATTCTAAAGAAGATAAACTCATATTGCCTCTTTCAGGAACAACTCTGGACACTGCTGTGACTAGTAGCCAAGCTTAAGAGGAAGCCATTGCAGAAAGCTAGACTGAATGCTACCTCATCAAATAATGGCAACGAAGGATATTAGAATAAGCTACCTCCAAATATTTCACATTAGTGTGTGAATAATTTTGAACTGAAGGCCATTGAGAACAAACATGCAAAAAGAAGCTTTCTTGGAATTTCCCTTATCTAACCATGCAGAAATTTCCTGAGAGAGGAGAAGTGCCGTAAAACCTCTCTCTACGGGAATTTCATGGCCATGAAGAAAACTGAAAGTCAGCATAGAGATGAGTCTGCATGAACAAACCTTACCAAAATAGCCTTCATCTTTCATTAGCTTCCCCAGAAATTTACCTTCACACAGTGTACTGCCCCTACCCCCTTTTTTTGTCTAGTTACTTCCCAACAATTTGTCACTTTTTGTTAACCTTCCAAGTCCAGACATATCTGAATTTTCCCTTCTTTTCTGTGAACCCTCCATGCATGTAATATCAACCCAGTTATAATTTGTACACCTTTTTTTCCTGTCCACATGTCTTTTGTCAGTTTAATTTAAAAACTCCAGTCATCAAACACAAGAGAGAGTAGAGGGAAAGTTTTTTTTTCCTCCCCTACAATAAGAAGAATTGCAGAGATAAGATAACTTGCAGGATTTCACAAGCTTGTGCCTGCTTCCCCCACCAAACTTACTAGATGTTTCATCAATTCCCAGAGCATGCCCTTTATTTCCCTATTTGTGTACACTGGAAGAATTTGGTCACAGATCATCGTAATTCTCCAGAAGAACCCATAATTGTTACTATTTCACTCACATATATTTCACACTGGCTAATTGCAAGGTTGGGGCCCTAAGTATGGCAAGTGGGTAAATGACACTTCTTGGGAAGATAGCACTGGAAGTCAGGGAGAAAAGAATCTTTGCCTTGTGTCATGCCTTAAAAAAGGAAGTAGAATCTCAGGAATTCAGGAAAGTTTCACTCAGGACTGCTCATCCTCCCTGACCACTGCAGCATGCTCTCCAAGCCACCTAGCAGGAACCTGGCCCACATAGCGTGGAGCAACCATGTTGCTAGAAGCTTTAACCACAAGGACACAAACTGGCCTTAAATGCCCAAGGAAGGAAGACAAAAGGGTAGAAATTGGAATATAGAGGCAATGACCCCCATTCTTCTCAAAGGCAACCCACAGCCTGGTTGTTTAGAGGATAATGGGAAAGATCAGGAGCAAGGCAGCCTTGGGTTCAAATGCTTGCTTCCTGTCATTGCACAAGTAACTTAGAGCAAGCTACATGACTTATTTTGAGTCCCAGACTCTTTTGGTATATGGATATTAGTGTAGGAATATCTGTGTTGGTGTAGGAATGAAATGTTATGAGAATGTCAGCAAAGTGCATGTTACACACACATGACTCATTCTTACTTTCATATACCCTAGTTTATTCTCCACACATCAGCATAGCATCCAAAATGAACTTTTTAAAGCATAAAAAGGGTCATGCCATTCCCTCATTTCAACCCTTCACTGGCTTACCATCAGGCTGGGAACAAATCCACCTTCCTCTCCTCATGATGCATGGTCTGCCCACAGCTGCTGGCCATGGCGGCCTCTTCTTCACCATGCTCCCTTTGCCAGCTGGGCTCCAGTCCCAGTGATGGAATCACTGCCCCTCCACTTGGCAAATGTGAGCCAAATCAGGCCTTTTGCCCTTTCACTCAGAATTCTTCCCCAGATATTCACATGGCTCATCCCTTCAGTTTATCAAAGGATCTCAAAGGCAACTTTTCCTGAACAACCTATGGAAAATAACTGTCCCTTTATGCTGGGTCTCCTTACCTACTTTTACTCTCCTTTTTAGCTGCCACATAATACTTATTTATCTGTTCTCTACTTTTTTTGTAATGCATTATACAGTCCACTTTTCTATACCCCAATGCCCAGACCAGTGTAGCACACAGAAATAATCAATAAATGTAAATTATTTTTCCTTCCTTTTTTCACACCCCATCCTTTCTCATAACTATAGAATCTCATTCCTGAAAAAAAGAGAACCAGAGTTGGGTTTTCTTAACTGTCACGCCCGCCCCCAAACCCCACGCACCATTACAGGCACCACTAAGTTCACCTGCTAAGGTTGCATCACAACCATATGCTCTGCCCACTTCCTCCTCTGTATCCTCCCATCTGGAGCTTCCAGAGCTCTGCATTCACTTCTCCTGCTAGGAGGAAGCTGGAGATGATAGATTGCTCCCCATCACTGCCTGCCTCGTCTTTAGGCTTCTAGTAAGTGCCTAAGTGTGACTGTGTGCTTTGCAACCAATGGCTGGTATCTTTATAGGCACCTGATAAGCTTTATGATCTTTTATGGCACTGGATACATGATAAATAATATTGTCAGATGATCACTATATGACTGCTTCTATGATGAACCACTCAGAAGAAAGTAATAACCATGAGCAATAGAAAAGCAAACAAAGGAACAATCTGTTGTGCTGCACCTAAAAATAAATCTAGGAACACAGAGAGGTTCATCAGGTATGGAAATACTTTGTTGCCAAAGCCATGGGGATAACAGGTGTGTTTAAACATGCTTTTTTTCCTGTGTGGCTTCATTATGACATGCCAGCACACTTTCTCCAGTCCTCACAATTACATGGAGGCTGAGGAGTCCACACTGGGGTCAGGAAGGAGGCACACGCTGTCCCTTTCTCATAGTCTGTGACTTAAAGCCATGACTCAGATGTATAATATCCAGGGGAAGCTAGCTTCATTCTGAATACAGTAGGCCAGCAGTCAGACACTCAGGAATGGACAATAATGGAATAATGGGGTATATGATTTTTAACAGACCCCAATCAATAAATGAGAAGTATTATACAGTTTTTGTCTCAGTAAAGGAATATTACTAGATGACTGAATGCCTCACAGCAACAAAACACATGGTGTCAAAAATTGGATGCTGTTAAAAGAGGATAGATATACTGTATGGTTCCATTTATAGAATCACCTTGAAATGACAAAATTAAAGTGATGAAGAATAGATCAGTTGCTGCCAGAAGTTAGGCTCGGGGAAAGGTATGGTTATACAGTGACAGTTTTTTTGTAGTAATGGAAGAGTTTTTATCTTGATTAAGGTGGTGTCAACCTAAATTTATAAACATGGTAGTATTCTAAAATACTATGCAACCAACCGCACCATCACCTCACCACCACAACAACAAAAACTGATGAAAACCAAATCAGGACTATGGTTTAATTAATATTATACACTGCCAATTTCCTAGCTTTGAAAATATGCTCTAGTATATAAGATCTTGTTGTTGGGAAAAGCTAGGTGAAACATACACAGAAACTTCCTGTATTGTTTTTCCAACCTTTGTGAGGCTTAAATTAGCTCAAAATAAAGTGTTTAAAAAAAGCAAAAATGAAATCCCAGTTTCCACATGCCAGTTCTGTGTCCTTTGAACTAACTAAGGTTCTGTTGTCACTCACACTACACTGACTACAAAACCAAGATAATACATGGAGGAATAATTTTCAGATGGAGAAAAGCAAATGGTAAGTGAAGGACTGGGAAAGAAGACCAGAATTCAAAATCTGCCAAAATGACTGTACGCTTTTGTGAGTTTTTCTACATCATTTGCTGGCCTGAACACAGTTAAAACTTAAAGATGGTCATCACCACACAGACCTCCAGGAAAAGCCTTCCAATTTTGGCTCCAGAAGCTACAGAACCCTGAAATCCTGAGGTGCCTATGGAATTCCTATGTCCTTATTGTTCTCTGAACCTTCATGCCAAGCCCCAAGCAGAAGCATGGTAGCAATAGCAAAGGCCTCTCCTTCAGTGAAGCTGGGATCCCAGGAATGTGGAAAGAACTAACACTGTCTTATTCCACCTTTCCAATTGACCCCAGACAAAAATGCAGTTGTGGAAGTGCCTGACAGGGCAGGGAAAATAAAGCAGCACTTTGTCTCAAGAACCAAAAGTAGAAATGCCAGGGACTCTTTAGAGTCTGTTAAAAACCAAGGATATACCTGGGAGACTGTGAAGAGGGGGGATATTAAGAAAATACCCTAGAAAGTTGGCTCACAATTTCTGGTCCTCTTCAAGGTGAATATGCACAGATCTGGTTCTACTGGGCTTAAAAAGGATTTAGAGAACTGAACTGACAAGCAAATCATTGTCTGAATCTCAGATCAATCACAGGGTGGCCACATATATGGGACAAATCTAAACAGCACTATGAGCCATTGAACAGTGAACTAAGATTGGGTCCACAGCCCACAAAAGCCTGATGGAAATTTGAGTTGGAACCTAACCAGGTCAACTTGTTTCTCAAAGAATGGTACCTACATTTACCATATTCTTTATATAAGACCCAGAGTAAAAGACTTAATATTCAAAATATCCAGGAATTACTTGCCATAAGAAAAACTAAGAAACTCTAACAGCCATGGAAAATGGCAACTAATAGACACAAATGCTAAACTGGCACTGCTGTTTGAATATCTGATGAATACTGTACAGGAGCTACAGTCTTGGTCCAACAAACAAGTAAACACACTTGAAACAAATAGAGAAATAAAAAGTAAACAAAGAAATAGAGCATATAAATCCAAGCACAGTGGCACACTCCTATAATCCCAGCACTAGGGAGGCTAAAGAAGGAGGGGATTGTGAGTTCAAAGCTAGGGTAGGATACATAGTAAGAACCCTGTCTCATACAACAAAACAAAACAACAACAATAATAAAAGAAATATCGTACATGATGAAGAATCAAATAGAAATTTTACAACTGAAAAATGCAATAATAAAAATTTAAAACTCACAGGATAAGCTGGATAGCAATGACACCAGAAAAGATGAGGGGGAGCTATAGAGGGATTTGTCTGACAAGGACAAAAGATTTAATATTCATCTTATTAAAATCCTGGAAAGAGAGGAAGATCTTGATAAATTTTAGTCTATCTTCCTCTTCTCAAATATTCAAAATATATTCAATGTTTGAAACAAAAATTAGAAGTTATATGGTGACTTTTTGGGGACAGCATTGGAATTTTGAGCTTAGGGTCTTGTACTTGCTAATCGAGCACTCTCAACTGGAGCTACACCTCCAGTCCTTTTGCTTTAGGTTATTTTTTAAGTAGGGTTTTTCCCCACGACCAGCATTGTACAATCGCACCTCGGATGTAGTGGGATTACAGATGTATACTGCTATACCTGGCTTGTTTTGTTGAGACAGGATCTCACTAACTTTTTGTCTGGGCTGTCCTCAAACCACAATCTTCCCAATGCCTGCCTCCTGAGGAGGTAAGATCACAGATATGAGCTGCCATGACTGGCCTCTGATGACATTTTTTAAGTAGGTGTTGTAATATGTCAAGAAAATTGGTACAACTCCATAAAATTTCATAAAAGACGGAGCAAGAGACCTGTGTGATGATAAGTTCTCTGAATTCCATTTGATGTGCTAAAATTCTCAGGAGTTTGTGAAAAATACAGTGTGCATATTGTAATTGTGGCAGCAGCCATTAAAATCATAAACAAAGTAAAAATCACAATAGATAAACAAATGATAAAAGTCACTAAATGAAGCAAGCAGGAAAGAATAGCAATGATGGTAAGAAGAATCAGAAAACAGAAAATAAATCAGCAGAGCCAAAATTTACCTATTAATAATCATGTTAAGTGCAAGAAGCATCAACACAGCAATTAAATGAGAAAGATTCTCAGAATGGAGTTTTTTAAAGTGACCCAATTATTGGCTGTATAAAACAAACTCAGTTCAAATATAGTAAAATAGATAAAAGTGATAGAGTAGGCTATAATATCCTGTGAAACATAAATACAAGAAAGCTGGAATGGCTTCAGGCCAGAGAAATTCCCAGGAATTAAAGGGCAGGGGTCATTGCATATTGACCAAAGGTTCAATTCACCAGAAAACAATAACAATTCCACATGCATACATACATATGACAGGACTTCAATATGCAAAAACTAATAAATATTAAAGAAGAAATAGAAATATCCATATTTAAGTTGGAGACTTCAATATAGCACAGTGTGATAGATGGAGCAACCAGATAGCCAGCAAAGATACTGAAGAAGCAAAAACACAAAACAACCCATAAACCAACTGGAATATAATCATGTTATAGAACACTACCCCAAACCAGCAAAATACCCATTCTCTTCATGTTCACACGGAGCATTCACCAAGGTAGCCCATATTCTGGGTCATCTAAAAAAACTAAAATATTTTTATGATAATTAAAATCAGAAATATAGTAGATATAGAGAAAGATTATGAGGGGGTATCAGATCTTAATAGAATTAGTAAAAATCAACCTATAGAAAGATAACTGGAAAAACTCCAAACACACATTATCAACAGCACACTTCTAAATAATTCACAAATCTAAGTGGAAGTCCAAGGTTAAATTACATAAAAACTCAGAACTGAAAGAAAATTTAAATAAACGGTATCAAGCATTATAGGTGCATCTTAGGCTGTGCCTAGAGTGAAAGTCACAGCAATAAACACTTTTATTAGAATAGAAGAATGTTCTTGAATCATTAATGTTGCTTTTAATTTTAGAAATAAGAAAAATAACAAAATAAACTCAAAACAAACATAAGGAAAAAATAATAAAAAAAGTAAAATTCAATAAAAATTTTAAAAATTAGGTCAATAAATCAAAACATAATTCTTTGAAAAAACAATAAAATTAATAAACCTCTTTCAATGGAAGAAAGAGTTGACACAAATGACTAAAAGAAGAAATGAAAGTGGTTCTCTCACTAAAGATGCCACATCATATATAGGAAAAGACAGGAAGTGAATTCTCTGCACAATTCTATGTGTCCTATTCAAATGTTATTTGATATTATGCAATTTCATGAAAACTGGAAACATAAGATAAAGTAGACAAGGTAAATGTTCTTATAAACATTAGATAAATAAGATGTATACTTTTAAAATCTTCTGAAAAAGAAATCCATCCTGAATTTTTAATGGATTCATAAGAAAATTACACAAAATATTTAAATCAGCAACAACTATACAAAAATGCCTTTCAGCTAATAAGAGAAAAAGAAATAGTTCTAAAATCATTTGATGAAACTTGCATCACTCTTTACCAAAACTAAACGAAAACAATAAAGAATGAAATCTATAGACTAACATACTTTATTAAAATGCAAAATCATCAGCAATGTATTACAAAGTTGTAGGAAGACATATAATTATAATCATAGCATAGCATGACCAAATGGTATTAATCCCAGAAAAATAAAATGGGTCCAAAGTTTGAAAAGCAATCAATGTAACCTGGCATTCTCAGAGTCCAAATATGAAAAAATACATTAATAGTTAATTGATGAAGGGGACAAATTTGATAAAATTCCTGTTTTTTTTAAAAAAAAGTCTCCACTCAGTAGTTACAGAAAAATATTCTCCAATATGAGAAAGGAGAACCATACATCTAATCTATAACTATTATCATGCTTAATAGTGGATGACTGATGGCTGGCATGGTGGTACATGACTGTAATCCCAGGACTCAGGGAGTTGATCTTGAGTTGCAGGCCAGTGAGACCCTATCTCAAAAAAATTAAAATGAGTCAAAACCCAAAAATGAAAGATTGAGTGCTTTCTTCTCAGTGTTCAGTAAAATAATGATTTTATACTCATTATTCCCAGTCAATATAGTACTAGAAATTTTAGACAGTACAATGGGCCAGAAGTGGAAGCTGTTTTTTTTTTTAAACTTTAGAAATGAATAAATAAAATTGTCTCAATTCACACCTGACAACATTGTCTCCATAGAAATTTCCAAGGAATGACAAAACAAACATTAAAACTTCTAGAAATAATATAAAATTTAGCAAGGCTTGTGATATGTTAATACAGAAAAGTAAACTATCAAAATTTGTATTAACAATATATAATTTAAAAAACACCATTTATAGTAGCTCCAATAACTGAAGTATATTGGTATAAGTCTAAAAAATTCAGGGATGGAATCTATATTCTGAAAACTGCAAGTGACTGTGAAAGAAATTAAAGAAAGCCTAAATGAATAGAAAGACATATAATGTTCACGGATTATAAGATTCTTTATAGTAAAGACATTATCCCCACACACACCTGATCTTTGAATAAATGCACTATTAACCAAATATATGTATAGACAAACTGTATATATAGACAGTTTGTATATATAGACAAACTGATTCTAAAATTTCATGGAAAGGAAAAGAAACTTGAAAAGCTAGTGTAATTTTGAAAAAAAGAATAAATTATGAAGTCACATTATTCAATTTTTTCCATTAAATTTTTATTAGGATTTGTTCATTGTACAGGGGGGATTATCATGACAATTCCATACAGGCTTATATTGTGCATTGTTAGATCATTCCTACTTCTCCCTCCCTGCCCCACTATTGCAAGAGGTTTCTTTGTTCTATTTTGTATAAGTGTACGAAGTCCATCAACCATATTCTCACACATTAATCTCCTTCATTTACCCTGCCCCTTTCCCAGAAGTACCCTCACCCTCCCCACCTACACACACTACACCTATTTTACAGTACTGTCCTTTGTTATCAGTATCTAATTTGATGTTCAGTGGGTTTTCTCAATGTATCCCTGCTGTGAGCGCACACTTTACTTTGGTCTGTTCAACCTCTTCCATTGTTCTCCCTTACCCTTTTACCTTGCAACCACCCTTTTTCAACAGCTTTCAATACATATCCTTTTTTCCTCTACCTTCACAGATTAGTTATGTTTTACAATATTCTCGATGCTGTATTGTTTAAGAACAACAGTATATTCATATCAATCAAGACAGTGCTTGATTTCAATCAATGAAACAGAATAAAACATCAGCCACAGACCCACACCAATATGGCCAATTGCCATTTGACAGACCTACAAGAGCAATTCAATGGAGAAAGTACTCTTTTCAATAAATGGTGATAGAACAATTTGACACCCATACACAAAGAAACCTTAGCTTACATCTCATATTTACACAAAAATTAACTTAGAATTGATCATACATATAAATGTAAAGTGCAAAGCTGAAGATTTTAGGAAAAAATTTTCATGACACAGGGCTATACAAGGGATTATAATTCTTACTCATGATTACAAAAGCCTGAGACATAAAAGAAAAAAATTGGACATCATCACATTTTACAACTTTAGCACTGTATAAGATACTATCAGAAAACAAAAAGCTATAGATTCCAAGAAAACATTTACAAATCACATATCTGACAAAGGGCTTCTCTGTATAATAAATAACAAACACTCAAATCTCAACAGTCTAAAAACAAACACATTTTTTCTTTCCCAAACAGGCAAAAAATGTTGACAGACAATTCTCAAAGAAGATACTTGGATGGCAAATAAACCTACTAAAAGACATTCAATATGATTAACCAGTAAATGCAAATTAAATTCATGATGAAATGCCACTGCCACCTATGGAATGTCTAAACTACAATGTACAGACAATCTCAAGTCCTGGAGAGGGCATGGAGTAATCTCTCACATGCTGCAGGTAGGAACAGAAAATGAAGCAACCACTATGGAAATTGGTTGGGTGGTCTCTCCTAAAATATTCCTACATTTGTCATGAGGCCCAGCATCTCACTCCTGGTATTTATCCTAGAGAAATGAAACCTTACATTCGTACAAAAGTCTATTTTTTTCCAGTTTGGGTTATTTCCCCAAACTAGAAATGACCCAAATGTCTCTCAGGGAATGAATACACTTGATGGTGCATCCAAACAATGGGAATATCCTTCAGTCATAAAAAGGAGCAACTACTGATACACAAAAGAACATGGGTGAATCTCAGCAGTATTATGCAGAGTGCTAGAAGCCAATCTCAAACAGTTGTGCATCATATTTCATTCATATGGCATTCCAAAAATACAAACTATTGCAATGAAAGAGGATCCACACTGGTGGTTTTCAGAGATGTGTGAGTATAAAAAGATAGCTTGAGGGAATGATGTATTGGTTCTGTATGATGACGGTCACATAAATCAATGCATGTATTAAATTCACAGAAATATTGGTAATAAATACAGTGTGTTACTGGCAAAAATAGACAAATAGATCAATGGGGAATACAGAGAACTAACAAATAACTGTATAAACATAGTATATTGATCTTTGATAACAGAATAAAAGTAATTCAATGAATAAATCACATTCTCATATAAAAAATTTATCCAAATCCAAACTTACACTTTTCATAAGCATTAATTCAAAATGGAGTATAGACCTGAATGTAAATGCAAACCTATAAGATTTTTAAAAAGATAACACAGGAGAAAATCTAGGTGACTTTGGGTTTGGCTATGATTTTTAGGGCCAACACTAAAGTATAATCCATGGAATTAAAAAATGATAAATTATACTTTATTGAAATTAAAGACTTCTGCTCTGTAGAAAACGTCATTAAAAGAATCAAAAGCCAAGCCATAGCCTGGGAGAAAATAATAGCCTAAGATCTCTCCAATAGCTAGTATCTAACATACACAAAGAAAACTCAAAAATTGAAGAAAACAACTTAAATAGGAAGATATTTCAAAAGATAATTCACTAAGGAAGACAGATGGCAGTTAAGAGTATGAAAAACTCTTATAACTCTTAAAACACAACAATATATGCCATTAGATAACTACAAATTAAAATAATAATTATAAACCATTAGATTCATATTAGAGTTGCTAAATTGAAGCTGAGAATATTAAATGCTGGCAAAGACATGGAGCAACGAAACTCACATTCATTGATAGTAGGAATGTAATATGGTACAGCTGCTTTGGAAGGCAGTCTGGCAATTTCCTATAAGTACAGTCTTAACATACAATTCAGCAATCACCAATGACTTTACTAAAATCATTTGAAAACTAGTATACCACTAAATATCTCTATACAATGATACTTATAGCAGCTTTATTCCTAACTGCCAAATCTTAGAAGCAACAAAATTGTCCTTCAGTGAAATGAGCAGTGGCATAGCCATGCAAGTGAGTATCATTCAGAATTCTTTTAAAATATGAGTTAGGTTGCAAAAAGATAAAGAAGAAACTTAGAATGCAGGTTGCTAAGTGAAAGAAATTCAATCTGAAAAGATCACAGACTGTATGATTTCAACTATATGATTTTCTGAATTAGGCAAAACTATAAAAGCACTGAAAGATCAGTGGCTACTAGGAATTCAGGAAGGAAGATGACATCATTTATCAATACCCAGACAATTACATTACACAAAGCGTGAATCTTAATGAAAAGCATGGGATTTATATCAATATTGATTCATCAATTTTAACAGGTATATATCAATGCAAGATGTTAACTATGAGTAGGATATAGAAAAGAGGTGTGGCTTTATGAAAACTCTTTATTTTTCTACAAACCTAAAAAATCTCTGAAAATGGCATCTTCATTTGAAAACATCGTAGAACTACATACTGAAAGAAAAATATCTTTTCACTTCAAAAACAATTCGAAAGTAAAAGTCATGTAGGTCTATAGCAAAAGGGAAATATTTATATATTCTTACAGATAAATCCACTCACTCATAATAAATATTTGTTAGTCTATTTTATATTGCTGTATCAAATACCTGAGACAATAAATGTATGAAGATGAAAGGTTAATTTTTGCTCACAGTTTTGGAAGTTTCAGCCCATGACCAGTGGCTCTGTGGCTTGGGCCTTTGGTAGCACGTTGCATGATGGCAGAAGCGCGTGGTAAAGGAAGCCTTTTCACCTCGTGGCAGGGAATTAAAAACGAAACAGAAAGATACCACGGTCCTGCAGTCTTCTGGAAGGGCATTCCTCCTACTCCATTGATTTAATGGTTCCACCACCTCCCAAGAGTACTACAGACTAGAGAGCATGCCTCTATTTAACACATATTTTTCTTTTTTTTCTTTCACTTATTGGTGTCACTTAACCTCTATCTCATGTGACTCTTCAGTCCTGTGTAACTTCTTTCTTCTTCCATAATTAGTTGAGATTTTTTTGGTTGATCATTTTCTGTACTCTTTTGCCATTACAGTTTCATCTCATGTTCCGTTCTAGACCCACCTGACAAGTGTGCAGCCATTGAACTCTTCCTTCCTCACCTCCATACACAGCACACAGCTGGCCAAAGCTCTTGAAGATCACGGTGGGAAGCACTGCATCCTTTCTGTTTTCAAGGAGTGCATGTTCCTAATCAGTATTTCTGTTACATTTTCCTTCTGAGATCTTTTTCTAAAATGGTGATTATAAACCTTCTCCATTTTCCTTAAGTGTCTGACCCAACTGTGTTGTTAGTCCTTAGCAGTTGAGATTTCATCAAAATGAAGAAGGAAGTCATCACATGATACCCACCAGAAATTCTCAATATTTAACTGACAAATGTCACCTCATCCAGAGTCAAGGTTCTTTGGTACTGCCTGTTAAAATGGAAGGCTCATTCTTCCAGGTCTTTTTTTGCTTCCTCAGGAATTACCTCTCTTTCTCAGTATTATAACCATAAGCTTTTCCCACAAAGTGTTTATACTTCATCTAATTGTTACCACTTTTGAAAAAAACTCTTCATAAAATAAATGCTAGAGCGTCCATCATTTTAACTCCCCTTATTGAGTTATCTACTATCACCATTTCACTTATTACTGACCACTCACTTCTCAATCCATATCATCTGATTCTTCCCGAGTCACCATAAAACTCTGAGAAGTCTTAACAAACTGCTTGATGCAAGTCCAATGGGCATTTTTTTGTTTAATTTTCCTGATCTCTTCCAAGAACTTAAATTTTTCTTTCTTTGTTGGCTTTTATTTTTTATTTAAATGTTCATCTTCATTCTTGAAACATGGTCTCTGAACAATATCTTTTACTCCTAAGGAACCTATTATGAATCTCAACTCTAGTTTAGATCTCTCCTGAATTTCAGTTTTATAACCAGCCTCCTACCAATATTCTTCATTATATTTCAAAAAAATATTAAAATTAACATCTGAATCCTTTATTCTTTCTAACCCTTCAATACTTTTTGTGTCAATTGTCCATGCAATTATGCATGCTGGAATCCTGGTGGCTATGACATAGTCCTCTAACACTTCACATCCAATTAATTCCCAAGCCCTATTTGGTTTTGCCACCTAAATATCTCTTGAATAGTTACTACCATCCAATATCAGTCACAACCTAAGTCAAACCACTGTCATCTTTCTTACCAGTTTTGAATCATATCCTTTTACTTGTTTATCACCTTCAACTTTGTCTGCCTCTAGTAAATTTTTTCACATAGCAACTATGATTATCCTCTCAGGCAGGGTTCTGATCGTATCATATCTCTTAAAATATTTCAGTAGCTCTTCTTCTATTTAAGTTTTTATCTTCTTAAAAGAGCTGACAATCTTTCACAATTCAACTCCAATGGAAGTTTCCTGCCTCAGTCCTTACCACTTTCCATTCATATTCTGTCTCCCCATCAATCTAATCTATGTACAGTTCCCCAAACTCCCTGTTCCGTCTCACCTGTCTACACTTTTGAGAATAGTGCTCCTACTCCCTGAAATCACTGTAATATTTTTTTAACCACACTAGCTTGTATTTATCCTTTAATGCTCAGTTCAGATACCATCTTCTCATCTTTTTCTGGGTAAGAACTGCCATAATACTGAATATATTTCTACCAAGCTGCCATCAGAGAAAGGAAAAGGTCGAAGGGGATTCCCCATTAAGAGAGAAGGGGGGAAGAAATCCTCCACTCAACTTCTCAATTTCCACACAAACCCATAACAAAAAACATTTTGAGGGTTTCACACAAAAGGGAAATTCACAAAGTGGAAGTTTAGCAAAGGTTTATTTAGTAAAGCTGGGCAAAGCAGGAAGAAATAGAGAATGAAAAAACGGAGCACCTCTATACCAGGAAATAGGAGCATAGAGGCACAAAATGGTCATACTTGTTCCAGGTGTATTTGTAGCTTCTGAGCTGGTGAGGATTCTAGCCTGAACCTTTACTTAGACACTTGGTAAGTCACCTAGCAACCCTGATCATTTTGCCAAATGGGTTGGCAAGCCTAGAGACAATGGGTTTAGGTGGATCTATTATTACCCAAAACATGAAGACAAGGAGCCTAGCCTGTCTCTTATTATTACTCAAACTATAGAGACAACTGGTAAACATTTAGGGCATTCCTTTCTGCTCAAGGAATTGCATTCTATTCTCAGTCTAAATTACTCATCCACTGAGATTGCAAATCACTTAGCATCTAAACAGAGAGAGTGATCAGAGGAATTCTTGCTGTTCTTAGTGATCTTTTTTAGCTTTTGCTTAATTTCACAAATGTAGATTTTTAAAAATACCTTTTATTATTTTTAATTTCTCTGTTGCTTCATTCTATCTATCCTGTGTCATAGGCATTGTCACACTATGTTGTAATTGTCGGTTACTTGTCTGCTCCTGATTACAGGAACTTTGTGAGAGAAAATTTAAAACATTATGTTTTACTGATCTCTAGCCCAGTAGACAATCAAGAATGTTTGAAGAAGGAAGGAAAGAAGGAAGGAAGAAGGAAGATAATTTATTCCTAGAATGGGATTGTGGGTGACTCCTCCTAATCATGAAACATCTTAATTCTTGTTACATTGTTCCTGTAATTAAAACTGATTTGTGTTCTATAAGTATATGACAGATATCCCCACTATGGCAGACTGCTCTGTGTTCTCCAAAAAGGGTTCACACCTGGACTAGATTTCATAGTTTTCCTCTCTGTTAGTTTGGCCAAGGAATCAAGGTCCAGCAAGAATGTCATAGTAGTGATATGTGTCATGTCAAAACCTGGTCCACAAAGTCCTGTCATAGTGATCCCCTGTTCTCTCTTTCTGTTTGCGTGGGGCTGAGAAAGTATGCTGAGATGTTAAAGAAAAAGAAGAAATACAAGATGAAAGAAAACCAGCTCTTTGAATGGTTGCTTGGAAAAGCACTCTATCAGAAACACTTGATTGAATTTTACATGGAGGGGAGTCAGTTTCTGCTGAATTAACTGAGGTTTGAGAATTTATATGGTAGTTAAACTAAAGTAACACACTTGGTAACCAGTTTAAAATGGCACCATGTAGACTCTGAGATCATCTTGAGGTATAAATGGCTTGTTCTAGGGCATGTGAGAAACTGATATAAGCAGATTTTATTCCTGCAGCTCTAGAATGATGAACTTTACAAAATAGTGAAAAGAATTCTATTCTGGACTGTTTTGAGTCAAAGGAGATATAAAGACAGTATCGTTGATCCTCTCCCTAATATACATGTGAAATCTGAAAGTCAAGTGTGGATGAGTCAAGTATTGCTTCCACTTATCCTAACTCACAAATGTGTTATCTAGGATGGCTCAGTCCATTGATGGTCTAAGAAACACGAATTCTGACTGACTGCCCATAGTCATTCTTCCCACCTCCCCACCACACACTTGCACATGCACCCTGGTATTTCTCCAAAAACTGTCTCTGTGGTTGCATAGGAACACCTTCTCAGCTGGAGGGAAATAGTTCTTTGACCAAGAGCATTTAAGGAACCAAAATTCCATGATGGAACTTTTAGAACCAGTCTTCACTCAAGAATGATTTTGTAACCTTGGGCTAAAAATGAACTTCCTAAGACAGATGCAAAAAAAAAAAAAACCCCAAAAGACCACGTTATAGGAACTAATTTTGCCCCATTTCATTTAAGAATTCCTGTTCAGTAAAGGATACTGTAGATTTTGTTATCTACCAGGAGAGTGGGAGAAGATTGTGGAAAAATAGAATCCTTCATTCACTTCTGGCCAAAGTATAGAACAAGATGCCAATTGGAGCTGTCCAGCTGAGAAAGCTCTGTGGTAGTATCCAGGAAATTACATATGTGTACATTGCCACTATCCAGCCATACACATAGAAGATCTCTGCATAAAATTATAACAGTACAGGTGAAAGGACGAAAGGCATTTATTTGTCCATTGCTAGAAGAATGAAAGTAAAGTCAGAGGAACCAATACAAGGCACAGTGTAGCACTCAGAAACATTGAAGGTTTGCATAAAGCATAAATATCAAAAAAACAAATCCTTGAGGGACTAAAGTATAAAACAAAGGAATGTATCTTCTGTGGGCAAGATATATACTCATCCATATATACATAGGAACACACACACACACACACACACACACACACACACACACATATATATATATATATATATACACATAGTATAAATTTAAATACATAAAAACATCACAAATTATTTTTCTTTCTTATTAAAGTATTCATGCATGCAAAAAACACAATTTAAACATGTGTGTGTATATATGTATATATAGATTTTATATATATATATATATATATATATATATATATATATATATATATATACCATTCAGCTTAAAATAACAAACACATGTTTGTTATTAATATAACACATAACAAACAAAATTCTATCCCACATGTAATTAAAAAGTAAACCTCCAAGAACATATTCCCCTCATCTCTAACCATAGTATAAAATTAATCTGACCATGTTGATCATTTATATTTTCACATTCATACTACACATGTATTTGTGCAGAAACAATATATGGTACAGTAAGCCTGCCTTATTTGTGGACTTATTGCATGCAGTTTTGACCAAGCATGGGCAAAAAAAATAATAAAGAAATTTCAAAAACAAAACTTTTCAATTCCCCCACCACACATACATTACATAGCTTAGTAGATACAGAAAAGCCCTTGGATCAATTCCACGTTATCTTCAGTTGTGTTTAAAGCATTGTGTGATCTGCTGAATGCTTCTCTGCCTTTAATTTGGTGAAAACATGCCTCCCAAAAAGCAAATGGTACCCAAAAAGCAAGATGAAATTTATGATAATCTCTCCAAGCCAAAAAGGGCATTCAATGTGCTCATTTTAGGTGATAACATAAAAAACTAAATTTGTTGACACACAAAATGTCTTTAGTGGAATTTGGGTGGCATTATGGGAAAAATAAGTAAAGCTCACTTGGTACAGCACTGAAGTTGGTTTTTCCTCAGTGACAATCTCCTTATAGCCACATACCAATGGGTACCAAGCATCTACTGTATTATCATTGTTGTTTAAAACTTTCTATAAAAGATATTGCAACTAGATTGATGTATCTAGTGTGTTCATTTTGACTGTATTTTATTGTATGAATGTACCATATATTAATTTTCTGTCTTATTAATGGACAGAGTGTTTCAAATTTTTCAACATAACAATAATTCTTAAGCAATTTTTGTACATTTGTTGTTGCTCATGTGTCTGAATTCACCAAGGGAATAAAACCAGAACTGGAATTCCTATGTTGTTTGTTTTTGCATGTGACTAGATGTTAGCAAATGGCTCTCCAGAATGGTAATTTCTGTTTATAGTCTCATCAGTATTTTTCAAATGAATCTTGTCCTTGTTCTTTGATGATATCTTTACCAATATGTGACACATTCTGGGATTATTGTTAGTTAATAGCTTTTTAATTTTATCTACTTGATGAATATGAAAAATCTTCTGAGGTTGAGAATCATAACATGTTTATATTGACTCTTTTGGATTTGCTTATTCATATCATTTGTCTATTTTTCAATTTTCATAAGCTTTCTTATAGATTTATAGCAATTTTTATATGTACTGAATGCTAATACTTTGTGGTTTTATATATTGCAACTATTTCTCCTACTTGTGTGTTATCATTTCATTGTTTATATTTTTGATACAGAAACTTTTTAAATTAAAAATGTAAAAATTCATATCTTTTTCTTAATGTATTTTGAAAAGCATTCTCTAAGATCAAAGTCATAAAGGTATTTTACTATATTTTCAGCTAAACATTTTAAAATTTTACTACTCACATTTAGATCGTTGATTGACTGGAATTGATTTATTTTTATAATAAGGAAAGGGGATTCAATATATTTTATATGGATTACAGGTGTTGGCCATGAAATATTTACTGAAAAATCACTTCTTCCCAACTGATATGTAAAGTGAACTCTGTTACAGATCAATTTTCTGTTCATTCAACATGGTTTTATTATCTCTCACATATACTGTGCTGTTCTAAGCACTAAGTATGTGTCAGTGATAAAAATAATTATGCCTGCATCTCACTCTGTGTTTCCATTCTATCCCTTTATTTAATATCTCTATGAATCTAAAGCTCATTCTTGCTTACTACCTACTAAAGATGCTTTCCTCCTTTTACCCCTCTTTTTAAAATTTTTACTATACCTGGCTCTTTTACTGTATATTCATAGACATATTATGCATACTTATATATATTAATAAAATTATTAATTTTCTATGTCAAATTCATGTCTTAGAATGGAGTCTCTAAAACCAGAGCCTGAGAGATGGATTCTTGTGAAAGTGCTTCTCTGAGAAACGCACAATGAAGGAAGCAAGAAGCCACATAAGCCAAGAGCAGTGTCCCTCAGGTAGGCAAAGATAATAGTCCAGAGAAGGAGGTAACTGGGAAAGTTAGCAGTCAACAACCATGGCAGATAAGGGATATGGCAGGGCACCAACCTGATCTACTATAATCTGTAATATTTTTAAAAAGGAATAAGTCCCCCCCAGAACATGAGATTTTATGCAGTATGTTTACTGTGATGAAAGAAAAAAATGGAATTAGTAATGGGTTTAGAACAAACTGAAAAGATTTTGTACTGGTTGGTTGAATGGTAAAGTTTTATTAATGCACATCTTTGTATCTGTGATACAATAAAAGATTGATATAAATAAGTACACAGTAATCAATAAATACACAACTCCATCCCCAAATACACACTTACCCTTTAAAAACATTGATTTGCCAAAGCCAAGGAAGCCTTGCAAACAGCTGAGGTCTATAATTTAGGTGGTTTTTTGTTGCGCTTTTGTAACTCTCTTCTAATGAGTCAGTGCTCAGCCACTGTTCAGTTGTAGCTTTTAATTGCAAACTTTGGGACACTCTAAATTAGGGGTGAGTGAAGCCAGATTCACTAAAATCCAATACATGCTGATGGGCTTAATGTTTTTCCCAGTGTGGACTTATTTTCAGCCTCAGCTCTTACATGTATTTGCATTATAAAGAAGAATAATTTTTTGTGTTCTGATTTATTTATGCCTAACTCCACAGGCACAATCTTTGCTAAGAACTGTTTGATATCCAAGGTGTCTCAGGGGTAGTATTTTTCTATGCTGGCTATCTTGCAAACAGAATAAAATTTGTTATACAGTTCATCCATTTTGTCTTGTTTCCTGATCATTGAAATGTTTTGTTACATTATTGTAATTTCTGGAAGAATATTGCCATTCTGCTACCTCATGAGAAATGTACAAACCAGACTCTAGTCTAACATTTAGAAAGAAGGGGGAGAATTCCAAGATGGTGGCTAGAGGGAGGAAGTAGAAAGCATGCCTCCTAAAGTAAAATCTTGGAGAGATGCTGGAGATACACCTTATAGGAAAAGCTACCAAAAGAGGCAAATCTTTGACTCCTCCACACCTCCAGTCTGCGCATAGCATCTCCACTTCATGTTAAATGGAGAAACCAGGAGGGCTCCTGCTCTGCCACCAGACACCAGTGCCCAGACAGCTTGGGAAGACGCAGACCACAAGGTGAGCTAAGTGGTACACAGTACTCCCACAGACAATCCTGGGCCAGATCAGCATAAACCCCTAGACAGACTGATCCCCACCCAGGGAAAAAAGAGAAATTGAATAATAAGCAATAACAACAAAAAAGACATGTAGCAAAGAAGGCGGGGTGCCCTGAGCCCCGAAGATGGGGGGAGGGGAAATACCTCACAAGCCAGCTGGAGAAGGCAGGAGCGGCGGCACATGCTCAGCAACCAGAAGCAGGAAAGCCTGTAAAAGTGGCGGTGGGAGGAAAACTCCACAGGAGTGGGGGAAGACCCACTTCCCATGTGAACTGTAAATAAACAAGCAGACCTGAGAAAGCAGGTGCAATGTCACCTCCCCCAGTGTGCTTGGAAAGGGGAAAGCTTGTAGCAGTGGCATCATACCCAAGAGAACTCTGAGTAAACAAAGCCTGTGGGGCCAGGTGAGTGTTAAGCTCACTCCTGAGATCTGCATAAATAAAGCCTCCAGCAACAGCAGGATGACAGCAGCAGGCAGGTGAGCCACAGCCTCAGATAGCCATTCACAGAACTGTCTGCAGACTCTTTTTTTTCTCTCTTCCTTTGATGAGACAACAACCAAACTACACCTGCATGTTGAAAAACTTACTGAAACTGTATTGCATTTGAACTTCGGACACTTTGTGGGCTTTTTTTTGTTTTGTGCTGTTTTGTTTTGTTTCCCCTTTGATGAGACAATGACAGAACTACGAAACTTTATTGCATTTGAACCTGGAGATTTTTTATATTTTTTATTTTTTTATTTTTTATTTTTATTTTTTCATTTGTTTATATTCAATCCTTTCTCTGTCTCTCTAATGCCTGTTCAGCTTACTGTTGATTAGTACACTATCTTTCAAACTTTTTTTGCTGTTTGTTTTGGTTTTTTCTACTTCTTTATTTGTTTTTCTCTTTTTCTTTAACTTCTTTGCTTTCCATCTCCTCTCACCTTTCCATTCTAAATATCACCATTGTTATTATTACAAGTTAGAAAATACTTAATTGCACACAGTACAGGGACAATACAACGTCAAGGGCAATGATGGGAAGACAGAAAAAATAGGGAAACCAGTTTTCCCACAGCAAAAAATTAGTACCAGAGGGGAATGAAGAAAACAGATACTCAGATCCAGACTCCAACAAAATGAAAGAAGATAAACTATGCCAAAAACCCAAGGAAGCCCACATGAACAATCTAAAAGAAGAAATACTACAGGTAATCAATGAGAATTTTATAGAGATGATACTGGATATGGTCAACCAAAATGTACAGGAGACACTCAAGAAATTCCAAGACAACAAAAATAGAGAATTTGAAATAGCACAAGAAGAAAAAAAGAAACCATAGAAGCACTGTATAAACACCAAAGTGAAACAAAGAACACAATTAAAGAGATAAATGAACTCAGGACAAAAATAGACAACATTAAAGAGGAAGGGACTCAGGATACGGAAAACATCAGAAAAAAAGAATGAAACAGAATTGCAAAACAAAATGGAAGGCCAATCCAGCAGAATAGAACAAACAGAAGACAGAATCTGAGAACTCAAAGATGAAATGGTAATTAAAGGAAAAACCAAAGAACTATTAGTTAAACAACTCAAGATCTGTGAAAAGAAAATGCAAGAACTCACCAGCTCCATCAAAAGACCAAACCTGAGAATCATGGGCATTGAAGAAGTAGAAGAGGTGCAAACAAAGGGAATGAGTAATATATTCAACAAAAAATAACAGAAAATTTCCCAAATCTAGAGAAATCTATTTCCATACAGATGCAAGAGGGCTCCAGAACACCAAACAAACCAGATCAAAATAGAACTACCCCACGGCATATCATCATTAAAACAGCAAGTACAGAAACTAGGGAAAGAATAGTGAAGGCTATAAGAGAGAAAAAACAAATAACATACAAAGGTAAACCCATCAAAATCAAAGCAGACTTCTCAACAGAAATATTAAAAGCAAGAAGAGCTTGGGGTGAGATCTTCTGGGCACTGAATGAAAATAACTTCAACCCCAGGATACTCACCCAGCAAAACTATCATTCAAAATAGATGGAGCAATAAAAGTCTTCCATGATAAGCAGAAACTAAAACAATATGTGACCATAAAGCCACCACTACAAAAGGTTATTCAAGGGATTCTGCACACAGAAAGTGAAACATAACATAACCATGAAGGGCAGGCAGCACAAAACTACAGGAAAACAAAAAGCAAGAAAGTAGAGAGTAACCTCAACTTAGGTACACACAATCAAACCTTCAAACAACTAAGACAACTAACTGACAGGAATCACCACCTACCTATCAGTACTAACACTTAATGTTAATGGACTTAATTCACCCATCAAAAGGTGCCATTTGATGAAATGTATTAAAAAGGAAGATCCAACAAATGTTGCTTACAGGAGACCCATCTCACTGACAGAAATAAGCATAGGCTTAGGATGAAAGGCTGGAAGAAGATTTAACAAGCCAGTGGCCCCCAAAAACAGGCAGGAGTGGCAACACTTAACTCTGACAAAGTAGACTTCAAACCTACATTGATCAAACGAGATAAAGAAGGACATTCCATACTAATATAAAAGAAGAAATGGACCAAAAGGAAATAATAATTGTCAACCTATATGAACCCAACGTCAATGCACCCAATTTCATCAAACATACCCTGAAAGACGTAAAAGCATATATTAACTCCAACACAGTGGTTGTGGGAGACTTTAACACCTCATGATCATCAATAGATTGGTCATCCAAACAAAAAAATCAATAAAGAAATCCTAGATCTAAAATATACAATAGATCAAATGGACCTAGTTGATGTCTACAGAACATTTCATCCAACTTCTACACAATATACATTCTTCTCAGCAGCCCATGGAAGCTTCTCCAAAATAGATCATATCCTAGGGCACAAAGAATGCCTCAGCAAATATAAGAAAATAGAAATTATACCATGCATTCTATCTGATCACAATGCAGTAAAAGTAGAACTCAACAACAAAAGTAAAGGCAAAAAACATGCAAACAGCTGGAAACTGAATAACTCATTACTTAATGAACAATGGGTCATTGATGAAATAAAAGAGGAAATTAAAAAGTTCCTGGAAATCAATGAAAATGAAGACACAACTTACCAGAACCTATGGGACACAGCTAAGGCAGTCCTGAGAGGAAACTTTATAGCCATGAGTGCATATATTAAAAAGACTGAAAGATCCCACATCAATGACCTAATGATACATCTCAAACTCCTAGAAAAACAAGAACAAGCAAATCCCAAAACAAATAGGAGAGAAATAACTAAAATAAGAGCTGAAATCAATGAAATAAAAACCAAAAAAACCATACAAAGAATCAATGAAACAAAAAGTTGGTTCTTTGAAAAAATAAACAAGATTGACAGACCCATGGCAAACCTGACTAAAATGAGGAGAGAAAAAACCCAAATCAGGAGAATCAGGAATGCAAAAGGGTAGATAACAACAAATACCATGGAAGTCCAGGATATCATCAGAGACTACTTTGAGAACCTATATTCAAATAAATTTGAAAATCTTAAAGAAATGGACAGATTTCTAGATACATATGATCATCCAAAACTGAACCAAGAAGATATTAATCACCTGAATAGATCTATAACACAAAATGAAATTGCAGCAGCAATCAAGAGTCTCCCAAAAAAGAAAAGTCCAGGACCTGATAGATTCTCTGCTGAATTCTATCAGACGTTTAAAGAACTGATACCAACCCTCCTTAAACCGTTCTATGAAATAGAAAGGAAAGGAAAACTGCCTAACATATTTTATGAAGCCAGTATTACACTTATCCCAAAACCAGGCAAAGACACCTCCTAAAAGGAGAACTATAGGCCAATCTCCTTAATGAACATTGATCAAAAAATCCTCAACAAAATAATGGCAAACCAAATTCAACAACACATGAAAAAGATCATTCACCATGACCAACTAAGCTTCATCCCAGGGATGCAGGGGTGGCTCACACATGAAAATCAATAAACATGATAAACCACATTAATAGAAGCAAAGACAAAAACCACTTGATCATCTCGATAGATGCAGAAAAAGCCTTGGTAAGATCCTACACCACCTCATGATAAAAGCTCTAAGAAAACTAGGAATAGAAGGAAAGTACCTCAACATTACAAAAGCTATGTATGACAAACCTACAGCCAGAATTATACTTAATGGAGAAAAACTGAAACCATTCTTCCTAAAATCAGGAAATAGACAAGGATGTCCACTATCCCCACTCCTATTCAACACAGTAGTGGAATTCCTAGCCAGAGCAATTAGGCAAGAAGAAGGAATAAAAGGAATACAAATAGGTAAAGAAACTGTCAAAATATCCCTATTTGCAGATGACATGATCCTATCCTTAAAGACCCAAAAACTCACTCAAAAGCTCCTAGACACCATCAATAGCTATAGCAAGGTAGCAGGATATAAAATCAACATAGAAAAATCATTAGCATTTCTATACATTAATAATGAACAAACTGAGAAAGAATATATGAAAACAATTCCATTTAGAATAGCCTCAAAAAAAATCAAATACCTAGGTTTAAACCTATCAAAGGATGTGAAAGACCTCTACAAGGAAAACTATAAACTTCTGAAGAAAGAGATTGAGGAAGACTATAGAAAGTGGAGAGATCTCCCATGCTCATGGATTGGTAGAATCAACATAGTAAAAATGTCGATACTCCCAAAAGTAATCTACATGTTTAATGCAATTCCCATCAAAATTCCAATGACATTCATTAAAGAGATTGAAAAACCTACCCTGAAATTTATATGGAAACACAAGAGGCCATGAATAGCCAAGGCAATACTCAGTCAAAAGAACAATGCTGGAGATATCACCTTACCTGACTTCAAACTACATTACAAAGCAATAACAATAAAAACAGCATGGTACTGGCACAAAAACAGACATGAAGACCAGTGGAACAGAAGAGAGGACCCAGATATGAAGCCACACAACTATAACTAACTTGTCTTTGACAAAAGCACTAAAAATATACAATGGAGAAAAAGCAGCCTCTTCAACAAAAACTGCTGGGAAAACTCGTTAGCAGTTACAAAAAACTGAAACTAGATCCATGTATATCATCCTATACCAATATTAACTCAAAATGGATCAAGGATCTTAATATAGACCCCAAACTCTAAAGTTGATACAAGAAAGAGTAGGAAATACTCTCGAGTTAATAGATATAGGTAAGAACTTTCTCAATGGAACCCCAGCAGCTCAGCAACTAAGAGATAGCATAGATAAATGGGACCTCATAAAACTAAAAAGCTTCTGTTCATCAAAAGAAATGGTCTCTAAACTGAGGAGAACACCCACAGCGTGGGAGAAAATATGTGCCAGCTACACACCAAAGGACTGATATCTAGAATATATAGGGAACTCAAAAACCTTAATTCTCCCAAAATTAATGAACCAATAAAGAAATGGGCAAGTGAACTAAACAGAACTTTCTCAAAAGAAGAAATTCAAATGGCCAAAAAACACATGAAAAAATGCTCACCATCTCTAGCAATAAAGGAAATGCAAATTAAAACCACACTAAGATTCCACCTCACCCCTGTTAGAATAGCCATCATTAGCAACACCACCAACAACAGGTGCTGGCAAGGATGCTGGGAAAAAGCAACCCTTTTACACTGTTGGTGGGAATGCAAACTAGTACAACCACTCTGGAAAAAAATCTGGAGGCTTCTTAAAAATCTAAACATAGATCTACCATATGATCCAGCAATACCACTCTTGGGGATATACCCAAAAGAATGTGACACAGGCTACTCCAGAGGCACCTGCATACCCATGTTTATTGCAGCACTATTCACAATAGCCAAGTTATGGAAACAGCCAAGATGCTCCACTACTGACTAATGGGTTAAGAAAATGTGGTATCTATACACAATGGAATTTTATGCAGCCATGAAGAAGAATGAAATGTTATCATTCGCTGGAAAATTGATGGAATTGGTGGACATCATTCTGAGTGAGGTTAGCCTGGCCCAAAAGACCAAAAATTGTATGTTCTCCCTCATATGTGGACATTAGATCAAGGGCAAACACAACCAGGGGATTGGACTTTGAGCACATGATAAAAGCGAGAGCACAGAAGGAAGGTATGAGGATAGGTAAGACCCTAAAAAACTAGATAGCATTTGTTGCCCTCAACGCAGAGAAACTAAAGCAAATACTTTAAAGCAACTGTGGCCAATAAGAGAAGGGGACCAGGAACTAGAGAAAAGGTGAGATCAATGCGAATTAACCTAGCAGGTAACACACATGCAGAGGAAATCAAGGTGAGTCAACTCCCTGTATAGTTGTCCTTATCTCAACTAGCAAAAACCCTTGGTCCTTCCTGTTATTGCTTATACTCTCTCTACAACAAAATTAGAAATAAGGGCAAAATAGTTTCTGCCAGGTATCTAGGGGGTGGGGGGTAGAGGGAGGAGGCATGGTGGGGATAAGGGAGGGGGTAGGGGAAGGGGGGAGAAATGACCCAAACATTGTATGCACATATGAAAAAAAATAAAGAAAGAAAGAAGGAAGGAAGGAAGGAAGGAAGGATGGATGGAAGAAAGAAAGAAAGGAGTGAGGGAGGGAGGGAAGGAGGAAAGGAGGAAGAAAGGGAGGGAGAAGATAGGTAGGTAGATAAGAAGGGAGAAGGAATGAGAGAAGGAGGGAGGAAGGAAGAAGGGATTTAAGGTAGGGAGGAAGGAGGGAAGGAAGGTGGAAGGAGGGAGAGAAGGGAGAAAAGAGGGAAGGAACCCAGCCAAACCAAGCCAGGGATGGTGGTACAGGACTGTAATACTAGCACTTGGGAGACTGAGGCAGGAAGATCATGAGTTGGAGTATAGGCTGCGCAACATAAAGAGTTCAAACCAGCCTGCACAACATAGTGAGACCTATCTTAAAAACATTACAAAACAAGCAAGCAAACAAAAAAAAGCCAGAATTAATTTAGTATTAAAATATGAAAGCATTTAAGAAGGAAAAGTACTGCCCAATCCTACTTATAAATGAAAACCCTTAACAGTAGTTTCAAAAAGTCTAGTAATACATAAAATTTAGGTTTATTTCAGGATTCTAACATTTGCCATTCAAAAAGCAATGGGCATAATGTACCTTGTTAAGAGAATAAAAGAAAAAAATTTCTTGATAGATGCGTAAGAATCATTTGACAAAATTCAACCTTATTAATGAGAAGCTGAGAATATAAGAACTTTTCCTGATCTCCAATTATAGAAAATAGCTTCTGCTATTTAGCAACCAATATGTTCACCCTCTTGCTTCTATTCAAATTTGTACTAGTGCTGCTATGTAATAAAATAATGCAAGGAATAGAAAGCAAATGGATAAAGATGAGAAAGTAGCAAACAGAACAATAATTATCTACTTGGTTTCTTTCCAGGGATGCAAGGATGGTTCAACAAACATCAATCAACAAACATAAAACAGCAAGCTAGAAATCACATGATCATCTCAATGAATGGAGAAAATGTCTTTGACAAAACTAAGAACAAAAGCAGCATAACTCTTCACAGTCTATACATGACAAACCCACAGGCAACATCATATTAAATGGGGAAAACTAAAAGTACTTCGTCTAAAACCAGGAATAAGACAAAGGTGTGTACTCTCTCCTCTCTTATTCAATACAGTATTTGAATTGCTAGCTAGAGAAATAAGACAAGAGAAAGAAATAAAATAGATATGAATAAGAAAAGAAGAATTCAAAGTATCCCTACTTGGAGATTAAATGATCCTATACTTAAAAGACCTTATAGACTCCACCAGAAAACTCATTGATCTGATAAACACTTTGAGAAAAGTGGCAGGATACAAAATCAACATACAAAAACCAGTAGCTCTTCTACATACTGATAACAAACAGTCTGATAAATAATTCATGAAAACGATTCCATTCACAATAGCCTCAAAACAATAAAATACCTAAGTATAAAGTTAACTAAACAGGTAAAAGGCCTCTACAATGAAAACTGTAACACCCTGAAGAAAGAAATCTAAGAATACAACATATGGTGGAAAGATCTCTAGAGTTCAAGAATCAACAGAAGCTCTTCTACATACTGATAACAAACAGTCTGATAAATAATTCATGAAAACGATTCCATTCACAATAGCCTCAAAACAATAAAATACCTAAGTATAAAGTTAACTAAACAGGTAAAAGCCCTCTACAATGAAAACTGTAACACCCTGAAGAAAGAAATCTAAGAATACAACATATGGTGGAAAGATCTCTAGAGTTCAAGAATCAACAGAATTACTATTATGAAAATTGATATATTATTAAAAGCAACCTAGAGATTCAATGTAATGTCCATCAAAATCCCAAACACATTCTTCACAGCAATAGAAAAATCAATGCTAAATTTTATGCAAGCCCAAAAGATCCTGAAAGGCCAAAACAATCCTGAAGAGAAAGAGCAATGCCTGACTTCCAACTATACTACAGAGTCACAGTAATAAAAACAGCATGGTTATGTCACCCAAACAAACATGGAGACCAAGAAATAAACATACACCACTACAGGCATCTGATTCTTGAAAAAGGGGGCAAAAAGGTGAAAACACAGCCTCTTCAACAAATGGTGATGGGAAAACTGGATATTCAGATGTAGAAGATCTGAATTAGATTTCTGTCTCTTACCTATACAAAAATCAATTCAAAAGAGAAGGGAAAGGGAAGGGGGTGGAATATAGGAAAGAGTAATAGAGAGGGTGAATAAGATCAAATATATTATATGTATGTATAGAAAATTACAATGAAATCCCTTTGTATAAATTAATATGCTAATAGTATATATAAAAATCTCTGTAGAGAATACAAAATTTAAAAATACAATTTCCAGTGGCAAATGTCTGTGAAGACTAGAATAGGAAAATAAATGTCCTTAAATTCATGTTATAAATTATATAGATATAAAAATTAGTGATCTAAGATTTTACATAAAACACAATTGACACTCCCAAATATATTGCTGAGTAAATAAACCAGACATAATTTGAATAATTTTGCCTATAGAATTTCAAAAGCTGACAGGACTAATCAGTGATGCTAAAAGCCCGGATAGTAGTTATATCTGTGGAAAAGAAGAGTGTTGAATCAAAGGGAACATGAGGGAGGATTATGGGTTCCTAAGTAGCTTTACTTTTCTTAGAAAATATAGTGATCACACCAATGTGTTTATGTATCATTGTTCACTGGGCTTTATTTTTATCATTTGTTTACTTTTTTTATGTATTATAGAATATGTCTTTAAGAGGGTATCCAAACAAAGCACAGAACAGTTTTTAGAATGTTATCTTTTGTGTAAGAAGGCAGCCCCCTATATTATCTGTCTCCACACAGACACATATTTGAAAAAAGAAACACTGAAAAATAATTAAGAAGCAATGCTTATTTGTTATTTTTAGGAGAAAAAGAATTCAAATAAAATTGTCACAGTATGCTTCTTAACACACTTGATTTTGAACCAAGAAAATGCTTTTTATGTTCAAAAGTAGATTCTTAAAAAGTAATCTATGAAGTGAAAAAAAACAATTGAAATCAAACTTCTCCTCTATAGTTATTTAGAAATTTAAATAAAACCATTGTTTATACACTATCTACCCAAACAAGGTGGTTTTTTTTCCAAAACTTACTAGAAGCTTATGAGTGCAAATTCAGTCTATTCCAGAAAAGGATAAATACATTATAGGATAAAAAAGATGATTCATAGAGAAGTGTGAGGAGGAAAAAATCCATCTTGAATGAGTTTTTGGAGGAATGAAGTTTTAGTGGGAGTTTTATCGAGGACAGCATGGTAGTTTGAAATTACATGGCACCTCAGCCATAGAAAAAGTCTACACCAACCACAAGTCTGCCCCATGGCTCTTTAAGGCATGCTTGTAGGTAATATGCCAAGGGCTGGGTGCAGAACAATTGCTGAGAGAGCTTGGTGAGGGACGTGCTTGGCTGCTCCCCTAAGTACAAGGCAAGAATCCTTGATAGGTAGAGGCATAAGGAAGCTGAGAGACATGGGTCTGTCAGGGCAAACCAGCTTTCAACATCTTAAAGGCTGTGGGCAAAGCAGAGGAGCTGAGAGAAACCATAGTTTGATATACTCCTCTTTGAGTAATCAATCAAATAATTATGCAATAGCTGATAAAATACAGGATTTGAAAAATGCTATCATGCAACTAGACCTAACTTGTATGTATAGACATCTCACTTCAAAACTGCAGAGTGCCCATTATCTTCAATCACAAATGGAATAGTCACCAAGCTAGAACAAAGTATTCTGAGTCATAGAGTATGTTTTAACTGATATACAGAAAACAGAATCATTAAGAATATATTCTCTAACCGAAAGATTTAACATTAGAAATCAGTAGTGTTAAGATATCAAGACAACCCCCAAGTTCTAGACCATTTAGTAATGCCACTTTCAATGACCACCCATCAAACAAGAATTATAATGAAAATTTTAAAATATTGCAAACTGTGTGATAATAAATGTGCAACATATCTGAGTGTGAGGTTAAACAGCTTTAAATGACTACACTGGAATAGAAGTCAGGTCTGAAATCAAGTATCTTGGTTTCCACTCTAACCTAGAAAATGCAAATTACATAAAAAATAACTAGAAGGGAAAATAAGTCTATAAAAAGGAAAAATGAAAAATAGGAAAAACTGATAAACTGGAATTTTGAAAGCAATAATAATATTGGTTCAAATTTGACAAGATAGTTCAAAATAGAGAATAATGAACTTCCAAATCCAGAGTAAGAAAGAATGTCATTTTAAGTTTATAAACACTGAAAGGATAAGAAGGAAATATGAATAATGTTATGACAGTAATTTTTCTTAATGTCAATTAAATGAATACACCCTTGAAAAGTAAAACATCCCACAGTTAACACAAAAAGAAATACAAACATTTTTTAAGAATCGATTTCTCATAAAAATAAAATTCTAATAAGAATATTCTCACAAAGAAAAAGTACAGACCCAGAAGACTTAAAAAAAACTTTTAAAGAGATAATGCATGGGGCATTGTGGCTCAGACCTCTAATCCTAGCTACTTGAGAGACAGAAGTTGGGAGGCTCACGGTTCAAGGCCAACTGGGCAAAATGTTTATGAGACATCATCTCAACTTATAAAACCTGGGTGTGGTGAAGCACACCTGTCATCCCAGCTATGTGGGAAACGTGTATAGGAGGGGATCGTGGTCCATGCCAGCCAGGGCATAAATGCTAGACCCTACTTGAAAAATATCTAAATCAAAAAGGGCTGGAGGAGTGCCTCAAGTGCACTTAAGTGCATGGCGCTGAGTTCAAACTCCGTAAGGGAGGAGCGAGAGAGAAGGAGAGGGAGAGAAAGAGAGCAAATCCTACATAAACTTTGTCCAGAATAAAATGAGAAAAATTCTACACAAACTTTTTCAGAATAGATGGAGAAAAGAGGATATTTTATGAAACTGACAAAATACTAATGCTAATACTTAACCAAAACATCTGAAGAAAAATAGCTACAGATCAATAACTCTCATGAACACAGATGTAAAATATTAATAAAGTATTAGTGAATCCTTCCCAGCAATATGTAAAAAGGTAACAAATCATGACCAAATTCAATTTATCAAAAAAATGCAAGGTTACTTTAACATTTGAAAATCAAGGGATATAAAATTCACCACATCAACAGACTGAAGAGGAAAATATGATTGTCTCAGTAAATGTAGAAAACTATTTGATTAAATTTACAACTTCTTCATGACAATAACTCAGAAAACTGAGAACACAAGAGAAATTTCTCATTCTGAAAAAGGACATCCAGGGAGTAAAAGCAAAAACAAAAATCATTATAGATAACATCATGCTTAATGGTAAAATACTAATATGTTTCCTCTAGCAACAGGAAATATTAGTCATCTGCCATCCTCATTTGTATTTAACATTTCACTATGAGTCCAAACTGGGAGAAAACATGAGGGGGAAGAGAAAGTGGGAGAAAGAAAGAAAAAGAAAGGTTGGTTGGTAAAGGAGACTGTCACCATTTCCAATAATGATTGTGTACATAGAAAACTCAAAGGTATTTACTAAAAATCAATTACATGTAAAAACTAAAGTTAGCAAGTTCACAGGTGATAATGTCAATATACAAAAGCCAAGTGCATTTCTGATATAAGCAAGAGAAAATTGACAAATAAAATTTATAATTAATATGACCATCAGCAATCTCAAGGAAAATATATAGAAAATAATAAGCAAACGATCCACAAATCTTGTACATTGGAGACTACAAACTTATTACAGGTAGGAAAAGAGAAAGGATCTTTAAATTACAATTTAATGTTATAGCACTTTACCATGAATATAAGATCCTTACTGTGATGTGGTTTCATTTATGGTTATTCTCTGCAGACTATTGTCTTAGAAGTTGTCTTTTAAAGAAATGAAGACAGGAAAAGGGAAATTGCTAGCATTTTGCCACATTTTTCCTGGCCTTCTGCATAATAAGCAAGTGTTCTACCACTGAACCACACTCCAAGCACCTGCATTGTGCCAGTTAAAAAATTTCTTTTCATGTATGTAAGGCATTTTTAAGCAAATGGCAGATTTTATAATACTTCACCCATACATATTTCATACATTTCTTCCAAGTAAAGACCTTCTTCAATGTAACTGTAATATTATTATATCTACGATCAAAAGCAATCCCATAAGAACATGTAATACTCATTCTATATATGAATTTAGCTATTTGCCTTTAAAATATTTCATTTTTTAAAAACTTTATTTTATCGTTTTTACATTTGCTTACATTATTTGGGTTGCCTCCCCTCCTCCCTGCCTAAAATGTTTCTATAGCTGATTTATTCATTTGTTTGCTTTGTTGGCTTTGTTGGCTTGTTTAGTTGTTCAGGCTCAGGATCTGATGAATGTTCCTGCATTACATTTGATTCTTATATTTCTGTAATCTTTTCTAATCTAGAGTAGCAATCCTGGTTTGGGGAGGGTGAGTGAGTTGTTTTGTTTTGTTTTGTTTGAGACCCTGGAGACTGAATTCGGGGCCTCATGCATGCTAGGGAAGCACTCTACCCTGAACCACAACCCCAGTCCTTAGAGCAGAAATGCTGGGTTTGTTTATTTATTGTCCTTTAAAAGAGACCAGGCCACCTGATCTTTTTTTATTGGATTTTCCACATTCTGGAGTTTTCTGTTTACTTACTGATGATGGTTTTTAATGTGTCCTTCTATTTCTACATTTCAATTAAATTTGACCTTAAGCTAGAGGTTTGATAAAATTAACATTAAATATTTTGTCAAGAATATTCTTATATGATATTATAATCTTCATATAACATCTTATTAAGAGACAAATGTCATGATATTCTACTATAAGTGATGCTAGCTTTGACTATTTTGTCAAAGCTCTCCATTTTCAAAACTCCTTTATAATTGATAAACACCTAAGCAGTGATAATTGCCACTGGGTATGTGAATTTCTTTTTTTTCCCAAAATATTTCACCTAAAGATTTTCTCACCCTTTGCTAATACTTGCTTAGTTTTTACATTGAGATTTGCAAATTGGAGATTTTTCTAATTCTACATTTATTAGCTATCATTTTGTAAATAAGTATTTTCCTGTAGCTCCCTCTTAGCAAAATTAAAACCTAATGAATAAAAATCAGGAAAAACGGTGTCCCTTGTTCTTTTCACGATGTTTGGCATAAAGTTGGGGGCTGGGTGAGACAAGGCTAGTCTTTCAGGGTCTCCTTCATCAAAGGCAAATGGGAGCTCCAGGCTTCCAGGCTTTCCTACAGTTCCAAGACCCATTCGTTATTCATGCTCTCCCTGGGTGCTGCAGTTCCCATGGGGCTAGTTCTAGAAAGGGCTTTTCACTGTTAATTCTATTAGAATGGCTAATTTCCCAAACTTAACTATCATTCCCTTTTGATTATTCATTGCGAGTGTACATCACCTTGATTCTACCTGCCAGTTATCCCAAGGAATTCTCTCCTTTGTCCAGAGAAAATGTCTGTGGCCCTCACACGTTCCATTCTAATATTGTGCCTGTATCTTCTGGGGCCTTATCTGTTTTCTCATTTCATTCCAGGTTGTTTAAGCCTAAGAGAAAGATAGCTGTTACTCCTACTGTGTGCCAAATCCTATTAGATTTGAGGCTGAGAGACTTTATTCTTTGATCTTCTTCATGAGTCCTTCCCTGGAGTTATTAATTCATTAGGATATAATGGATGGATGAATGGATAAAGAAAATGTATCTATATATAGATACAGATATAGATATAAATACAGATATACACGATGGAATACTACTCAACCTTAGAAAGAAGGAAATCCTATTATTTGTGACAGCATGGATAAACCTAGAGGACATTTTGATAAGTAAAATAAACAAGGCTCAGGGACAAATATTATGCTATCTCACTTATATGCCATCTTGAAATCTTTGCCTGGAGATTTCTTAGGGTCTTTAAGGCTACTTTATATTGGAGGATCTCAGGCCCAAGGGAAAGCATCAACCCCAGTGATCTGCATCATCATCTTCTTGATATGCCTTGGGTTTCTAAAACACCCAGTACTGTGCTCTTTTAAACCAGGTCTCACCCATCCCTGGATACTCCACACACAAGTGTTCTCTCAAAGTATAAACTCATTTTCCTTTATATGTAATTTGTCCAAATTTTCCCAATAAACACTGAAAAAAAAATCCTGGAAGCACAAACACACCAGTAAAAAAGCATACCAGCAGATCAAGAATTTGAGGGCCTTAGATTCCCTAACAGCTAGGTTTATATAATTTGATGTGGCTACAGACAGTCATTTAATTCTTTGAGTCTAGTTCTCTTTCTATAAGTGGAATAATGATTAAATGATACAGTATCAGTGACAACTTAGATAGCACCTGCTACATGGTAAGTGATTTTTAACTGCTAGATTCCTCTCTTCTCTAAAACTAGAAACCATGTCTTTTCATCTGCAAGTCTTTCCAGCTGTTCTTGGTACCCATACTCAGAGTCTTTAATTGGTTTCCAGCAGGTTCTTGGGGGCTCTGCAGGTGCAGATATGGTGGGACTGCAGGGGCAGCATGAGTGCCATCTTGCAGGAACCAGAGTCTCTGGCTCTTATGCAGGACATGTGGTATCCAGACACTCCTAAGAAGCCCCTGGAGTCACCCTCAAGACCACCTGGGTCCTCACTCACTATACAGGCTTGAATGCACTTGTGAGCACTAATTGAATAAAGCTTTCTCAGAATCAATATGGCTTGACTCCAAATAAACCAACTATTTAAAATAGGCAAAAGGAAATGCTACTGACTGGCCTCTGCTGTGTCCTAATTGCAAGCATATTTGATTAACACAGTACCAATTTATGTGCAGAAACCAAACAATTAAAACCGTCTCATCTCTAAAATGTGGGCATCCCTTTATGTAAACAATGCACTATTGTATGCAGAGATTTTTGATGTGCAAACAAATCTGAACTTGGATGCACAGCTACTTCTAGTCAAAGAAGGTCCCAACTGGGTTAAGACTAGGGCTGCCTTTGCTAGGTGCCTTCTATAGGGTGGAGGAGGTCAAAAGCAACATCTACAGCCTACAACCCTGGCAGTCAAATAAATAATGAAGACAAAGCAAGGATATTCTTATTCACTATACAGTCATATGAATGGCCCTTCCTAATATCCTGGTTTCAGTTCCAAATTTTATCCACTCCAAATTCTTGCACTGTACAAATTTCAGCCACTTGCAGTTATGGCCACACCCTGAGGTCATATCATGATCATCATAAAAGTGAGAATGTAAATATCTGCCTACTCCTACAGAGCTTACCATATTCTAGACAGTGGTAAGTGCTTTTCATGCATTACCCCATTTAGTTCTCACCACAAGCTTTTGACATAGGAGCTATTATCATCTCTACTTTACAGATTAAGTAATTGAGTTCCAAGTTCACACAGCTCGTAACTAAAAGAGACAAGACCTTCACACAGATGTGTCTAACATCTAAGAACATATTTTCACCAGTTTCACATTTTTGTTTCTTCTTTCACAATCTCTAGTTTAACCTTTCCATGTCTAACTCAAATTTCTCCCTTCACCTGTCACAGTAAAACTATGCTAATGTAAGCCTCCTGGAGAACTCTAGTCTCACAGTCCTGTTTTTATCTTTCTAGCCTGTCAACCTCTGCCCAGTTTCACTTCCTCCCTGTCAACCAGTTGCTGTTGTCAATCATTTTAACTACATGTTTACCAATTCCCTCACCTCCCCTGATCCGTTAATCTTTTTCTGCACGAGCTCTGATGATGCCCAGGCCTGCATTAGTACAACCACTGTTTTTCCCCTTTGCTGCCCTGGGATGCAGAAACTACTGCTTAAAATCCACTACACATGTTTGAATTCAGCCTTCCTGGAGCCTTCAATCTCACTCAAAATCCTTTATCCTGCTCAGGTGGGCTCCCTTTTCTATTCCTCCCAGTGATGACTCCAGTCTTTAGGTTCCCACTGGGTCCCTGTCCTCATCCTGATTCTGTCAGCTTATGAAAAGTGGCCCATGTTGTGAAGGAGATTTAAGATCAGCAAACATGAACCCCTTCCACTTCCCTCTGAATATCCCTGTGCATTCCCTCATCTGTTCATACCTATTGCCCAGCTGTCAAATATCCTGTTCTTAAGGGGACTGCACTTGGTCATAAACCCAGGACCTTGTCTTATTATTAAATGTCTACTATGTCCTTAGGTCTATCATCAATAGCTTCAACAATCTCTTGTGGCCCTTGTGGAAGGACTAAGTCCGCAGTTGCCTCTTGACTCCATAATGCAAAGTTTCTAATAGTGTTTCTTACACCCTTCTTTGGAAATTCCTCCTACCTTGACTTCTATGAGGACTCACTCTTAATCTCAGAGTCTCTCCTTAACCCTCTTCCCCTCTCACTCTATTCACTCCCCCTCCTCCTCTAAGTAGATTTTATCTACATACATGAACACAAATTCTATCTGTATTAGGCTGTTTTGAGTTGCTCTAACAAAATACTTGAAGCTGGGTAGTTTATAAAGAAAAGAGTTTTAGTTGGCTTGTAGTTTGAGAGGGTGAAAGCCCAAGATTGAGTAGCCCCACCTATTTGGCCTAGTTGAGAGCCCTCAGCTGCATGAGAACATCGCAAAAATGGCTGTGTACAGAAAAGATAAGCGAGTGGGTGGCCTCATTTTCTCACAATCCAATCTGGCAAGGACTAAGTCACTCCAGGAGACCAGCATTAAGGCCTTCTGATGGCAGTGCCCTCATTAACATAATTACAATTCTTTTGGCCTCACCTCTTAATTGTTCCACCTCTCTGAACTCTGCCACACTAAGTACCAAGCATCCAGCACATGAACACATGGGGGACACACTCATGCCATGTTTAAACCACAGCACCATCCTAATGCTGATGACTCAAAAATCTATTTTCCAACTTTCCAAGTCCAAATCTCAACAACAAAAGACCAGAGATTGGCACTTAAATAACCCAACCTCCTCCTCTTAAACTTAGTATTTTGAAATCTCTGTTTCAGTGAATAACATTAGCATTGATCAAATGACTTAAAGTAGAAACTTAAGAATCACATTGTTCTTCTCATCAATTTATTCCCATAATTATGCCCAATTGATGAAAGTAACAATGACTTAATCTCATTCATTCATTTCCAAGTTTTTCATTGAAATCCTTTCCACATAAAGTGAAGAATTCCATCTTATAGTGATGACTACTCCAAGAACATCATGCTTAGCTGCAACATAGTGACTCTGTGAGTCATAGGGGACATAAGAAGATGGAATCCATGACATCTTTTGCCTTTATAACTCTTAAAATCTAATGGAGGGGTGTGGGCATAAATAAGCATCAAGAAAGAGAAAAACTGCAAGGAAACATCAGAAAATGATGATTGATCCAAGAACTGAAGGACCAGAGAGAAATAAGGAATTGGATATAAGACTCTGCTCATGCAGAGTCCTGTAGGCAAATGCTTTGGGGCAGAAGCATCATGGGGCATAATTGTCACTGAAAGGCCACATAGCTGAAGTAGAAATTGGCATGAAATTGTGCAAAAAGAGGTTGAAAATTAGGTAGAAAGCAGGCCATGGAGAGCCTAGACCATCTAAAAGAGTTATACCTCTGTTCTAAGAGTACTAGTGAGGTGATAGAGACACTTACAGACAGTAAGTATGAGAGAACAAGAAAGAATAGAACACATTCACAGAAAATAAAATTTGAATTTTGAAAATATTGTTCTTGTTACAGTGTAGCAATCAGCTTGTTTAGGAACAAAAATATCAGGAATGTTAAGGAGTGTTGACGATATCCATCTCAGGAGAGTAGTGATAGTCTGAGCCAGGGTGAGGGGAGGGGATCTGGAGACAAGTGGATGGGTTGGTGACTTATTGGGGAAGTAAAAGCAACAAAACTCAGGGATGTGTTGAAAATGGAAGAGAAGAGAGAAGACCACATCATGTCAGGATTCCTACAGAGGTTCCCGGCTTTTGTAATTGGATGAATGATTATGCAGTTCACTGATTCAGAGAATAGGGGAAGATTATGTGATAAAGAAGAGGACTGGTGAAGTATTAGAGAGATCTTGATTTCAATTCTGGACAGATTGGCTTGCAGGGACTTTTAGCTTTCCAAGTAGAGATAAGCATTAAAAGTCTGAAACTAAAGTGAGATGAGGTGCATATAAATGAGTGTGCTGTCTGCACACAGATGATAACTGAAGTCGTGGTATAGATGAGAATGTCTGGGGAGAAAAACTTGAGTGCAGTGAGAGGAGAGTATGTGTCCAACTTCTGAGAATACAACATTTATGGTTTAGTACAAAAAAAATGAGTTCAGAAAAAAACAGAAAACTAGCAAGAGAAGTTTACAGAGGAGATATGGACTCATGGAAGCTAAGGGCAGAGGGGTTTTAAGAAGTGGAGAGTGGGGCTGGGATGTAGCTCAGTGGTAGAGCACTTGCCTACCATGCCTTTTGTTTGATCCCAGCACCAAAAAGAAAAGACAAACAAACAAAAAAAAGAAGCAGGAGTTATCCCCAGAGCCAACGGGCATCACTGAACGGGCTTATGGAACTATCTCTATTCAGTGGAGCTGCTTGGAAGTGGGATTATAGGAACCAAATCATCACTGGAGTGATTGAGGGATAAATGGGAGATGAGAAATACATTTTCATTTAAGAAGTTCAATGAAAGCAGATGGGGAGCCAAGCAATAGCTGGAGGGAAATGTAGGGCTAGGATTGGATTTGTATTTAATGGAAAGGACTTGAACACAATTCAAAGCTATTAGAAAAAAAATCTAGTTAACAGGAGGAAGCTATACAAAGGGTAAGGAAAGTTCATTAGTATGAATCTGAATTCTCCTAGGGGCAGAAGTAGATGGAATCTAGTGTTCAGGCTGAAATGGAGCCTTAGCTTCAAGGAGAGAAGTCTCCTTTATTAGAATGATAAAAAGGGGAGAGATAGGGGCAGAGGCAGTTTTCCATAGATTTGTAATTGGAAGACAAGCAAACTCTTATTTGGTAACTTTTATTTTATTTTTTTTTATTTTTCTCTTACAGTATATATGGAGTAAAATAAAGTAATGACTCTTTTTTATGTACTTTTCCCTATTCCTCCCTTGAACTACAAATTAAAGTCCTTAGACATTGTATGAGGCTAATAGAAGGCTTTGAATGTTGGAGATGATGAAACACACTTTCTGGGACTGTTGGATGTAAGGAACAATACATTTTAAAATGATGGCTCCATTGAAATCTTTGTCAGCTAATTCTAACATCTCTTCCATCTCAGTGTTGGAATCTTTTGATTATTTTATTTCATGTAGCCTGAGATCTGCCTGGTTCTTGGTATCCTGGTGTTCATGACCACCAAGTAGTTAAGAAGCATACCCATCACACATGTCATTAAGCCAAGAAGGAAATGAAATTTGCACACCCACCATAAAGTAACAAGGAGTTCCCAATTTTGAGTGTCATAGGAGGTAAAGTTGTGAGCCTGGACTTCTATCCTCCAAATAACAGCAATCAGGAGGCATCTGTGCCTTTTTAATTAAAGCAGTATCACAGAGAGGAAGTGAGATACAATGGAAAGTTTAAACAAGATCCAGAGCCTCATAGCATAATTCCCCAAATGTCCAAATTTATTTTTTTTATTTATTTATTTTTGGTGTGACTGGGGTTTGAACTCAGGACTTCGTGCTTGCGAAGCAGGTGCTCTGCCACTTGAGCCATACCTCCAGTCCATTTTACTCTGGTTTTTTTGGAGGTGGGGTCTTGCAAACTATTTGCCTAGGCTGATCTTGAACTGTAATCCTCCTGATTTCAGCTTCCCAAGTAGCTAAGATTGCCAGAGTGAGTCCCCCACCAGCAAATGGCTCAAACATTCAAATTTAAATTGCCAATCATGACACCAAGAACCAGGCAGATCTCAGGCTACATGAAAGAAAATAATCAAAAGATACCGACACTGAGATGGAAGAGAATTAGCTGACAAAGATTTTAATGCAGCCATTATTTAAAAAAAATCTTTCAATAGACAATTAAGACAAAACAAAGAGGAAGGAAGAAAGGGAGGAGAAGACAAAGAAAGAGAGAAGGGAAGAAAGGGAGAGGGAGGAGAAAGACAGGCACAGTGGTGCATGCCTGTAATTCCAGCTATTCAGGAGGCTGAGGTTGGAACATTTAAAGTGAGTTCAAGACAGACTGGGATACTTAGAGTGAGCCTCTCAGCAGGAAGGCAGAATTATGAATTATAAATAAATGGAAATCTTGCCACTGAAAATGCAAAATCAAAATTAAAAATAAAATAAAACAATTGGTGGGTTTCAAAGCAGATTGGAGGGTTCAGAAGGAAGAATTAATGGACTTAAAGATAAAACAATAAAAATTAGATAATCTGAAATAATGGACATAAAAAAGGAACACAGCTTCATACATCAGAGAGACAATATAGAAGAGATCTAGTATTCATGTTGCCAGAGTCCCACAGAAGAAGAAAAAAGTCAGGATTGAAACAATCCTCAAAGACATGATGGTTGAAAACTGTCCAAATATCAGAAAATGTATAAATCTACAGATTTAAGAAGCTGAGTGAAACTCAAAGAAGATAAACCCAGAGAAATCCACACAAAAACACTCATCACAGTCAAACTTAAAAAGGGTAAAGGCAGAACACATCATGAAAAAGGAGAGAGAAAAACACCTTACCTATTGAAAATAAGAGTTTGAATAATAATAATTTCCCATCAGAAGCCATGGAAACTCAAAGAAATTGACAATATTTTTCAAGTGCTGAAAATAAAGGAGTTGTCATACCAGAATTCTATAACCAGTGAAAATATCATTCAGCAAATGAGGGAAAATTAGAACAGTTTCACATAAAATAAAACAGAAAACTTGTCACCAATAGATCTACTATAAAAGAATGACCAAAGGAAGTTTTCTAAACAGGAATACAATTACAAAAGAAGGAAACCTGGAATACCAGGAAGAAAGAAAAAGCACAGTAAGCAAAAATGCAGGTGAACATAATACACTTCCTTTTCCTTTTGAGTTGAAATTATGTTTGATGCTTGAAGAAAAAAGGTTAAGCACAGTTTCATGTGGTTCTAAATGTATGTGCAGAAAATATTTAAGGTAATTCTACTACAGAAAGGAAAGGAAAAGAACAGAAAGGAAAGGAAGTTTACATCTTACGCCAAGTGGTAAAAGAACAACTAAAGCAGATAGTGATCAGCAGGCAGTGGTAAATAAGCAGAGGAAAGACTGACTGTTAAGAAAACTATGCAGTGAGATGTACTCAGAAGAATTGCATAAAACAAAAATGGAATCTGTAAAATTTTCACATAACTGATAGGAAAGAAGAAAAAAAAAAAAGAAATAGAAAAAAGAAATAATAGCAGACATAAACTCTGGCAAGCTAATAATTACAACAAGGGACAGGTATTCAAAGTGTGAGTTTTAAAATAACCCAACTAGAGAGGATTCCAAGATGGCGGCTAGAGGTAGGAAGGAGAAAGCGACCCTCCTATAGTGAAATCTTGGAGAGACACTGGAGACACACTTTGCAGGCATAATCACTGAGAAAAGGCATAACTTTGACCCCTCCACATCCCCAGCCGGTGCAGAGAATCTCCACTTCACGTTAAACGGAGAAACGAGGAGGGCCCCCGGGGCCGCCAGTGGCCAGCGCCCATATGGCTTGGGAAGACGCGGACCAGGTGAGCTTCGCGGTACCGCGGTTCCCCCACAGACAAGCCTGGGCCAGAGCAGCATAGCCCCCTGGACAGACTGACCTCCACCCGGAGAAAAAAGAGAAACTGAGTAATAAGCAATAAGAACAGTTAAGACACGCTGGAAAGAGGGTGGGGCACCCTGAGCGCTGAAGATTGGGGGAAGGGAATCCTTCCCGGGACTGTAAATAAACAAGCTGGGCGGGCCAGAGAGGCTCTGGCGGGAGCGGGGCGCGCCAGCAACCAGGAGCGGGGACGCTTGTGAGAGGAGGGAAGACCCACTTACCACGTGAACTGTAAACAAACATGGCGGCCGGCAGGAGCAGCAGCACCGCCCAGTAAGCAGGAGCAGGAAAGCTGCTGAAAGTGGCAGTGGGAGGAAAACTTCAGAGGAGAGGGGGAAGACCCACTTCCCACGTGAACTGTAAATAAACACGCAGGCCTGACAATGCGGGGCAGTGTCACCTTTCCCAGTGCTTGGAAAGGGGAAAGCCTGTAGCAGAGGCTCCCACACAGGAGAACTCTGAGCAAACAAAGCCTGTGGGACCAGGTGAGTGCTAGCTCACCCCAGAGATCTGCATAAATAACGCCGCCAGCTACAGGCTGAGAGCAGCAGGCAGGCAAGCCACAGTTGCAGATACCACTCTCAGAACTGCCTCCAGACACTTTTTTTTCTTTTTCTCCCTACCTTTGATGAGAGAACAACCGAATTACACCTGCAAGCCAAAAAACTTACTGAAACTGTATTGCATTTGAACTGGGGACTCTTGGTGGGGCTTTTTTTTTTTTTTGTGAGTGTGCATGTGTGTGTGTGAGTGTGTAGTTCTGTTCTACTTTATGCATCCCCTTTGATGAGACAACTACAGAACAACATCTGAGGCACCAACTCCAGGACTGGAGATTGAGACGGACACCCAAATTATTAAGACTGAAACTGCATTGCATATAAACTTGAAAGTTTTTTGGGTTTTTTTTTTTTTAATTTTCTATTTTCCATTTTATTTTAATTCATTTTTATATATAGATATACTTTCATTTACTTCTTTTTTATTTTTTTATCTTTGATTTTCAATCCTCTCTCTGTCTCTCTAATGTCTGTTCAGCTTACTGTCGATTAGTACACTAACACTCCCTGTTTATACCTTTGAAACTCTCTTGTCTGATACCTTCTTCTGCTTTCTCCCTCTTGTCTGTATATTTGTTTTCCCCTTTTCTTTAACTTCTTGCTTTCCATCTCAGCTCACTCTTCCATTCTAAATATTACCATTGTTATTATTACAAGCTAGGAAATACTTAATTACACACAGTACAGGGACAGTAACAACACCAAAGACAATGACGGGAAGACAGAAAAAACAGGGAAACCAGTTTCCCCACAGCAAAAAATTAGTACAGGAACCAGAGGGGAATGAAGAGAACAGAAACTCAGATCCAGACTCCAACAAAATGAAGATAAACTATGCCAAAGGACCCAATGAAGCCCACAAGAATAATTTAAAAGAAGACATACTACAGGTACTCAATGAGAATTTTATAGAGATGATACTGGATAGGGTCAGCCAAAATGTACAGGAGACACTCAAGAAATTCCAAGACAACAAAAATAGAGAATTTGAAAAAGTACAAGAAGAAATAAAAGAAACCATAGAAGCACTGTATAAACACCAAAGTGAAAGAGAGAACACGATGAATAAATGGATAAATGAACTCAGGACAAAAATAGACAACAATAAAGAAGAAAACTGCCAGGATATGGAAAACCTCAGAAAAAAGAATGAAACAGAACTGCAAAACAAAATGGAAGGCCAATCCAGCAGAATAGAACAAACAGAAGACAGAATCTCAGAACTTGAAGATGAAATGGTAATTAAAGGAAAAACTGAAGAACTATTAATTAAACAACTCAAGACCTGTGAAAAGAAAATGCAAGAACTCACTGATTCCATCAAAAGACCAAACTTGAGAATCATGGGCATCGAAGAAGGAGAAGAGGTACAAGCAAAGGGAATGTGTAATATATTCAACAAAATAATAACGGAAAATTTCCCAAATCTAGAGAAAGATATTCCCATACAGATGCCAGAGGCCTCCAGGACACCAAACAGACCAAATCAAAATAGAACTACTCCACGACATAACATCATTAAAACAACAAGTTCAGAAACTAAGGAAAGAATATTGAAGGCTGTAAGAGAGAAAAAACAAGTAACATACAAAGGTAAACCCATCAAAATCACAGCAGACTTCTCAACAGAAATATTAAAAGCAAGAAGAGCGTGGGGTGAGATCTTCCGGGCACTGAATGAAAATAACTTCAACCCCAGGACACTCTACCCAGCAAAGCTATCATTCAAAATAGATGGAGCAATAAAAGTCTTCCATGATAAGCACAAACTAAAACAATATGTGACCACAAAACCACCACTACAAAAGATTCTGCAAGGGATCCTGCACACAGAAAGTGACACCCAACTTAACCATGAAAAGGCAGGCAGCACCAAACCACAGGATAAGAAAAAGCAAGACAGTAGAGAGTAACATCAAGTTAGGTACACACAATCAAACCTTCAAACAACTAAGACAACTAAATGGCAGGAATCACCACATACCTATCAGTACTAACACTTAATGTTAATGGACTTAATTCACCCATCAAAAGACACCGTTTGACAAAATGGATTAAAAGAAGATCAACAATTTGTTGCTTACAGGAGACTCATCTCACCAACAGAAATAAGCATATGCTTAGGATGAAAGGCTGGAAGAAGATTTACCAAGCCAATGGCCCCCGAAAACAAGCAGGAGTAGCAATACTTATCTCTGACAAAGTAGACTTCAAACCTACATTGATCAAACGAGATAAAGAAGGACATTCCATACTAATAAAAGGGGAAATAGACCAAAAGGAAATAACAATTATCAACCTGTATGCACCCAATGTCTACGCACCCAATTTCATCAAACATACCCTGAAAGACCTAAAAGCATATATAAACGCCAACACAGTGGTTGTGGGAGACTTTAACACTCCATTATCATCAATAGATAGGGCATCCAAACAAAAACTCAATAAAGAAATCCAAGATCTAAAATATGCAATAGATCAAGTGGACCTAGTAGATGTCTGCAGAAAATTTCATCCAACCTCTACACAATATACATTCTTCTCAGCAGCCCATGGAACCTTCTCCAAAATAGATCATATCCTAGGGCACAAAGCAAGCCTCAGCAAATATAAGAAAATAGAAATAATACCGTGCATACTATCTGACCACAATGCAGTAAAAGTAGAACTCAACAACAAAAGTAAAGGCAAAAAACATGCAAACAGCTGGAAACTAAATAACTCATTACTTAATGAAGAGTGGATCATCGATGAAATAAAAGAGGAAATTAAAAAGTTCCTGGAAGTCAATGAAAATGAAAACACAACCTACCAGAACCTATGGGACACAGCTAAGGCAGTCTTGAGAGGAAAGTTTATACCCATGAGTGCATATATTAAAAAGATTGAAAGATCCCACATCAATGACCTAATGATACATCTCAAACTCCTAGAAAAACAAGAACAAGCAAATCCCAAAACAAATAGGAGAGAAATAATAAAAATAAGAGCTGAAATCAATGAAATAGAAACCAAAAAAACCATACGAAGAATTAATGAAACAAAAAGTTGGTTCTTTGAAAAAATAAACAAGATCGATAGACCCCTGGCAAACATGACTAAAATGAGGAGAGAAAAAACCCAAATTAGTAGAATTAGGAATGCAAAAGGGGAGATAACAACAAACACCATGGAAGTCCAGGAAATCATCAGAGACTACTTTGAGAACCTATATTCAAATAAATTTGAAAATCTAAAAGAAATGGACAGATTTCTAGATACATATGATCATCCAAAACTGAACCAAGAGGAAATTAATCACCTGAATAGACCTATAACACAAAATGAAATTGAAACAGCAATCAAGAGTCTCCCCAAAAAGAAAAGTCCAGGACCTGATGGATTCTCTGCTGAATTCTATCAGACCTTTAAAGAAGAACTGATACCAACCCTCCTTAAACTGTTCCATGAAATAGAAAGGGAAGGAAAACTGCCAAACACATTTTATGAAGCCAGTATTACACTTATCCCAAAACCAGGCAAAGACACCTCCAAAAAAAAGAATGATAGGCCAATCTCCTTAATGAACATTGATGCAAAAATCCTCAACAAAATAATGGCAAACCAAATTCAACAGCACATCAAAAAGATTATTCACCACGACCAAGTATGCTTCATCCCAGGGATGCAGGGGTGGTTCAACATATGAAAATCAATAAACGTAATAAACCACATTAACAGAAGCAAAGACAAAAACCACTTGATCATCTCAATAGATGCAGAAAAAGCCTTTGATAAGATCCAACATCATTTCATGATAAAAGCTCTAAGAAAACTAGGAATAGAAGGAAAGTTCCTCAACATTATAAAAGCTATATATGACAAACCTACAGCCAGCATTATACTTAACGGAGAAAAATTAAAACCGTTCCCTCTAAAATCAGGAACCAGACAAGGATGCCCACTATCTCCACTCCTATTCAACATAGTAGTGGAATTCCTAGCCAGAGCAATTAGGCAAGAAGAAGGAATACAAGGAATACAAATAGGTAAAGAAACTGTCAAAATATCCCTATTTGCAGATGACATGATCCTATACCTTAAAGACCCAAAAAACTCTACTCAGAAGCTTCTAGACATCATCAATAGCTATAGCAAGGTAGCAGGATATAAAATCAACATAGAAAAATCACTAGCATTTCTATACACTAATAATGAACAAACTGAAAAAGAATGTATGAAAACAATTCCATTTACAATAGCCTCAAAAAAAATCAAATACCTAGGTGTAAACCTAACAAAAGATGTGAAAGACCTCTACAAGGAAAACTATACACTTCTGAAGAAAGAGATTGAGGAAGACTATAGAAAGTGGAGAGATCTCCCATGCTCATGGATTGGTAGAATCAACATAGTAAAAATGTCGATACTCCCCAAAGTAATCTACATGTTTAATGCAATTCCCATCAAAATTCCAATGACATTCATTAAAGAGATTGAAAAATCTACTGTTAAATTTATATGGAAACACAAGAGGCCATGAATAGCCAAGGCAATACTCAGTCAAAAGAACTATGCAGGAGGTATCACAATACCTGACTTCAAACTATATTACAAAGCAATAACAATAAAAACAGCATGGTACTGGCACAAAAACAGACATGAAGACCAGTGGAACAGAATAGAAGATCCAGATATGAAGCCACACAACTATAAGCAACTTATCTTTGACAAAGGAGCTAAAAATATACGATGGAGAAATAACAGCCTCTTCAACAAAAACTGCTGGGAAAACTGGTTAGCAGTCTGCAAAAAACTGAAACTAGATCCATGCATATCACCCTATACCAAGATTAACTCAAAATGGATCAAGGATCTTAATATCAGACCACAAACTCTTAAGTTGATACAAGAAAGAGTAGGAAATACTCTGGAATTAGTAGGTATAGGTAAGAACTTTCTCAATGAAACCCCAGCAGCACAGCAACTAAGAGATAGCATAGATAAATAGGACCTCATAAAACTAAAAAGCTTCTGTTCATCAAAAGAAATGGTCTCTAAACTGAAGAGAACACCCACAGAGTGGGAGAAAATATTTGCCAACTATACATCAGACAAAGGACTGATAACCAGAATATACAGGGAACTTAAAAAACTAAATTCTCCCAAAACTAATGAACCAATAAAGAAATGGGCATGTGAACTAAACAGAACTTTCTCAAAAGAAGAAATTCAAATGGCCAGAAAACACATGAAAAAATGCTCACCATCTCTAGCAATAAAGTCAATGCAAATTAAAACCACGCTAAGATTCCACCTCACCCCTGTTAGAATAGCCATCATCAGCAACACCACCAACAACAGGTGTTGGCGAGGATGCGGGGAAAAAGGAACCCTCTTACACTGTTGGTGGGAATGTAGACTAGTACAACCACTCTGGAAAAAAATTTGGAGGCTACTTAAAAAGCTGGACATCGATCTACCATTTGATCCAACAATACCACTCTTGGGGATATACCCAAAAGACTGTTACTCCAGAGGCACCTGCACATCCATGTTTATTGCTGCACTATTCACAATAGCCAAGTTATGGAAATAGCCAAGATGTCCCACCACTGAGGAATGGATTAAGAAAATGTGGTATCTATACACAATGGAATTTTATGCAGCCATGAAGAAGAACGAAATGTTATCATTCACTGGTAAATGGATGGAATTGGAGAACATCATTCTGAGTGAGGTTAGCCTGGCTCAAAAAACCAAAAATCGTATGTTCTCCCTCATATGTGGACATTAGATCAAGGGCAAACACAACAAGGGCATTGGGCTATGAGCACATGATAAAAGCGAGAGCACACAAGGGAGGGATGAGGATAGGTAAGACACCTAAAAAACTAGCTAGCATTTGTTGCCCTTAACACAGAGAAACTAAAGCAGATACCTCAAAGCAACTGAGGCCAATAGGAAAAGGGGAACAGGTACTAGAGAAAAGGTTAGATCAAAAAGAATTAACCTAGAAGGTAACACCCACGCACAGGAAATCAATGTGAGTCAATGCCCTGTATAGCTATCCTTATCTCAAGCAGCAAAAACTCTTGTTCCTTCCTATTATTGCTTATACTCTCTCTACAACAAGATTAGAAATAAGGACAAAATAGTTTCTGCTGGGTATTGGGGGGGGAGAGGGAGGGGGCGGAGTGGGTAGTAAGGGAGGGGGTGGGGGCAGTGGGGAGAAATGAACCAATCCTTGTATGCACATATGAATAATAAAAGAAAAATGAAAAATAAAATAAAATAAAATAACCCAACTATGTTTTTCACTATAAAAAATTAAAACTAATTATATAAATAGGTTCAGAGTGAAAGGATAGAAAAAATATGCTTTGCAAACATTAGTCAAAAGAATGCCTATATGAAATACCACATAAAGTATACCTTAGAGCAAAGAAAAGTGTTATAAGATAAAAGATAGTCATTATGCAATTTAAAATGTGTCAGTCCACCAAGGAGATATAGCAATCCTAAATGAGTGCATATGAACCAAACAAGAGAGCTACAAAATATGTGAAGCAAAAATTGATAGCTCTAGGAGAAGTAGATAAATATACATTTATAATTGAAGACTCTACCTGCCACCCCAAGAATCAATGGAACAAGAAGACAAATAATCTCCAAGGAAATAGAAGAACTCAACAATCTCATAAATCACCAGAATGTAACCAACATTCATAGAACACCTAACACAATAAGTGCAGAAGTTGAAGGTGGGTTTCAAGTGTTCACAAAACATGCATAAAGATAGACTACATCCTGGACAAAAAAATTATCCTCAATGAATTTAAAAGAATTTAAATCATATGGAGTGTGGACTTTTACATCAATGAAAATCAAATTAGAAATCAATACAGAAATATATCAGTAAAAAATCTCCCAATACTTGGAAATAAAACAACATAGTTCTGACTTACCCAAATATCAAAGAAAAAACCTCACAATAAATTTTTTAAATGATTGAATTAGGATGAAGAGAAAAAATGTAGCACTAAATTCATACATTAGAAAAGGGGAAAGTAGATTTTTTTTTCAAGAAAGATGGCAGCTAAGTGACATCACCCATCATCTCTTCTCATGGTCACAACTTATTGAAGAGTTATTCTTACACTAAACTTCTTGCAGAACTAAAGTCAGTGCTGATGACACAATAGATTTGATTATATCTGTATCACACAAGCTTGCCAGCAGGCATAGACAAACACAGATCCATAAACTTGAGCAGCAGGAGAGAAAGAGAGAGAGAGAGAGAGAGAGCTAGGCTAGATACAATGGATATCTCTTATCCAGCCAGGCAGGGCCCTTGGGAAAAACTGAGTAAGCCAAACCAACAGCATTGTAGAAACCCCTATGAGACAAAAGATATACTCCTGAAGACACAGCAAAGCTGAGCTACTAGTCACAGCTCCATCTAGGAAATCTTGGCAGTGTAGAACTAAGTGACATGAGTAGAAAGCCACCAAACCCAGAGCATAGCACAGCAGTTTCTGACCCAGGAACTGAAGGGCGCTTGTATAGAAAAAAAAAAAAAAAAAAAAAAGACTAAGTTGGCAGGGTCCTGGGAGACAAAGCACACCACACATTAACTGAGAGTCATTTCCCCACACCTCTAGGAGGTTTCTAAATCTACCTTCCTCTGCTAGGAAACCGGCCCAGGGCTCAGTCACCATCTGACTGAGCTGACTCCAAGCCAGTTTGCTCTAACTGGAATAACCTGTTCAGACTAAATAAATAAATAAATAAATAGGCAAAAAACAACAGCAAAAAACTGCATGGGAAATCAAGGAAGACTTTTTTGTCTTTTTGATTTTTTAATGTTTGTTTTGGATATTTTTCGCTGTCTCATTTTCTTTTTAGTTCTGCTTTTTTGCCTTTCTTTTTTTTTTTTTTTTTGTGGCCATTATACGTGTAAGCCACAACACACATTTCAATATTCATCTTTAACCCTATCTTCTCCTTCCCTCTCCTATTGCTCCCCTATTTCTATTTCCTATCTACAATTAGAGTAATTCTCTCACTTATTTTTCTTCTCTTTCTACTCCCTTGTCTACAGTCCTGCTTTGTTGTCTTTACTTTTAGGAGGAAGATAGATTGTCAGATGGTTTCCTTGTTTTGTTCGTTTTTCTTCTTTTCTCTCTCCTTTTTTTCTCAATATACTTTTAGCTACCTACTTCATTCTGCATCCTCATTAACCCACTCTAGTAGACTTGGCAGCTTCCCCTTCCAGCCTGCAACACCATACACCTTACATTACTCATTAGCATTATCCCTCTTATCTCCTTCCCATTACTTCCCTTATTAACTAAAGTCTTCCTAGTTTATAAAGTATTGACTTTGCTCCTTTATTATTCAAAAGATACTGCAGCTGTTGTGGTGATTGTTATTTATTAGAGATTGCTGTATTCTCATTGTGGGTGCTTATCAACTGTGATTGCTTCTGCAACTAACCTTCCTCTCCATGAGTAGAGTAGGGGGCTGGACCCACAGTCTTAAGCACTATATCTGTTTGACCACAGAGCCAAACTCTCCCAGTCCAGTTAAGAGATAATATACCACAACCCAGCCACTACCCAGACTTGCTTAAATATTGTGAAAACATCAAATGAAAGGATACAGGAAATTAAACCTCCAAACGAAAACTTGGTCTTGGATGCATAAATCTCAATTGAAACATAAGTAATATGAAAACACAAGGTAACATGTCTTCTGCAAATAAAAACTATTCTACAAAAAAGAACAGTGATAAGAATGCTCAACAAAATTAAAGAGTACAAGTATAAGCATATACACCAGTGCTATTCCTTACAGAAATAAAAATCAATCTTAAAATTCATATGGAAACATAAATGACCCATGATAGTGAACAGAAAGAGCAATGTTGGAGATATCACAATTCTGGACTTCAACTTATACGGTAGAGTCATCGTAACAAAAATAGCATGGTAATGGCAAAAAAAGCAGATATGAATACCAAAGGAATAGAATAGGCGACCCAGAAATAAACCTGCACAGACAAAGGAGCCAAAAACATATAATGGAAAAAAGACACCTTCTTCAACAAATAATGCTGGGAAAACTACATATCCACATATAGAAAACTGATGCTGTATCCCTATCTCTCATCCTGTACAAAAATCAATTGAACAGGAATCAAAAATCTTAATGTAATACCTGAAAATTTGAAACTACTAAGATATAAGTATAGGTAATTATTTATTGAGTAAGATTCTAAGTGCTCCATAAGTAAGAGCAAGAATTGACAAATGGGATTGTATCAAATTTAAAAGCATCTGTACATCACAGGAAACTATTGCCAGAATAAAGACAACCCACAGAATGGGAGAAAATCATCACCTATTTATCAGATAAAGGATTAATATCCAGAATATATACAAAGAGCTTAAAAAATTGAACACCAAAAACATATAATCCAATTAATAAATGGGCAAATAAATTGAAAAGACAATTCTCCAAAGAAGAAATATAAATGGTTAATAAATGCACAAAGAAATGTTCAATATTCTTAGCCATAAAAGAAATGTAAATGAAAATAACACTGAGAATGGTCAGAATGTCAGAATGGCTATCATCAAGAAAACAAACAAGAAATGCTGGTAAGGATGCAAGAAGAAAGGAACCCTCATACACTTTTGGTGAGAATGCAAACTAGTGCAACCATTATGGAAACCAGTGTTGAGGCTCATCCAAAAATTAAAAATAGACCTACTTTATGATCCTGCAATTTCACTTTTGGGCATATATCCAGAGTTTAAATCATCATACAAGAGAGGCACCTGCACACCCATGTTTTTCTCAGCACTATTCACAATAGCCAAGCTTTGGAAGCAGTCTAGGGGCCAACAACTGATGAATAGCAAAGAAAATGTGGAATATATACTTCATGGATTATTATCCAGACATAAAGAAAAATGAAACAATGTGATTTGCAAGAAAATGGAGATCATTTTTTTTTCATTTTTCTTTTATTATTCATACGTGCATACAAGGCTTGGTTCATTTCTCCCCCCTGCCCCCACCCCCTCCCTTACCACCCACTCCACCCCCTCCCTCTCCCCCCCTCAATACCCAGCAGAAACTATTTTGCCCTTATCTCTAATTTTGTTGTAGAGAGAGTATAAGCAATAATAGGAAGGAACAAGGGTTTTTGCTGCTTGAGATAAGGATAGCTATACAGGGCATTGACTCACATTGATTTCCTGTGCGTGGGTGTTACCTTCTAGGTTAATTCTTTTTGATCTACCCTTTTCTCTAGTTCCTGTTCCCCTTTTCCTATTGGCCTCAGTTGCTTTAAGGTATCTGCTTTAGTTTCTCTGCGTTAAGGGCAACAAATGGAGAAGAATAGAGTCAGATTCCAAGATGGTGGCTAGAGGTAGGAAGCAGAAAGCGAGCCTCCTATAGTGAAATCTTGGAGAGACGCTGGAGACACACTCTGCAGGCATAATCACCGAGAAAAGGCATAACTTTGACTCCTCCACATCTCCAGCCGGCGCAGAGAATCTCCACTTCACGTTAAACGGAGAACCGAGGAGGCCCCCGGGGCCGCCAGTGGCCGGCGCCCATACGGCTTGGGAAGACGCGGACCAGGTGAGCTTCGCGGTACCGCGGTTCCCCCACAGACAAGCCTGGGCCAGAGCAGCATAGCCCCCTGGACAGACTGACCTCCACCCGGGAAAAAAAGAGAAACTGAGTACTAAGCAATAAGAACAGTTAAGACACGCTGGAAAGAGGGTGGGGCGCCCTGAGCGCTGAAGATTGGGGGAAGGGAATCCTTCCCGGGACTGTAAAGAAACGAGCCGGGCGGGCCGGAGAGGCTCTGGCGGGAGCGGGGCGCGCCAGCAACCAAGAGCGGGGACGCTTGTGAGAGGAGGGAAGACCCACTTCCCATGTGAACTGTAAATAAACACGCAGGCCTGACAATGCGGGGCAGTGTCGCCTTTCCCAGTGCTTGGAAAGGGAAAAGCCTGTAGCAGAGGCCCCCCTCCCCCGCACAGGAGAACTCTGAGCAAACAAAGCCTGTGGGACCAGGTGAGTGCTAAGCTCACCCCAGAGATCTGCATAAATAACGCCGCCAGCTACAGGCTGAGAGCAGCAGGCAGGCAAGCCACAGTAGCAGATACCACTCTCAGAACTGCCTCCAGATGCTTTTTTTTTCTTTTTCTCCCTACCTTTGATGAGAGAACAACCGAATTACACCTGCAAGCCGAAAAACTTACTGAAACTATTGCATTTGAACTGGGGACACTTGGTGGGGCTTTTTTTTTATTTTTTCTTCTGTGTGTGTGTGAGTGTAGTTTTGTTCTACTTTATGCATCCCCTTTGATGAGACAACTACAGAACAACATCTGAGGCACCAACTCCAGGACTGGAGATTAAGACGGACATCCAAATTATTAAGACTGAAATTGCATTGCATATAAACTTGGAAGTTTTTTGGTTTTTTTTTTTTTTTTTTAATTTCCTATTTTCCATTTTATTTTAATTCATTTTTATAAATAGATATTACTTTCATATACTTATTTTTTATTTTTTTTATCTTTGATTTTCAATCCTCTCTCTGTCTCTCTATTGTCTGTTCAGCTTACTGTCAATTAGTACACTAACACTCCCTGTTTATACCTTTGAAACTCTCTTGTCTGATACCTTGTTCTGCTTTCTCCCTCTTGTCTGTATATTTGTTTTCCCCTTTTCTTTAACTTCTTGCTTTCCATCTCAGCTCACTCTTCCGTTCTCAATATTACCATTGTTATTATTACAAGCTAGAAAATACTTAATTACACACAGTACAGGGACAGTAACAACACCAAGGACAATGACAGGAAGACAGAAAAAACAAGGAAACCAGTTTCCCCACAGCAAAAAATTAGTACAGGAACCAGAGGGGAATGAAGAGAACAGAAACTCAGAGCCAGACTCCAACAAAATGAAGATAAACTATGCCAAAGGACCCAATGAAGCCTACAAGAATAATTTAAAAGAAGACATACTACAAGTACTCAATGAGAATTTTATAGAGATGATACTGGATAGGGTCAACCAAAATGTACAGGAGACACTCAAGAAATTCCAAGACAATAAAAATAGAGAATTTGAAAAAGCAAAAGAAGAAATAAAGGAAACCATAGAAGCACTGTATAAACACCAAAGTGAAAGAGAGAACACAATGAATAAATGGATAAATGAACTCAGGACAAAAATAGACAACAATAAAGAAGAAAACAGCCAGGATATGGAAAACCTCAGAAAAAAGAACGAAACAGAACTGCAAAACAAAACGGAAAGCCAATCCAGCAGAATAGAACAAACAGAAGACAGAATCTCAGAACTTGAAGATGAAATGGTAATTAAAGGAAAAACCGAAGAGCTATTAATTAAACAACTCAAGACCTGTGAAAAGAAAATGCAAGAACTCACCGACTCCATCAAAAGACCAAACTTGAGAATCATGGGCATCGAAGAAGGAGAAGAGGTGCAAGCGAAGGGAATGCGTAATATATTCAACAAAATAATAACGGAAAATTTCCCAAATCTAGAGAAAGATATTCCCATACAAATGCAAGAGGCCTCCAGGACACCAAACAGACCAGATCAAAATAGAACTACTCCACGACATATCATCATTAAAACAACAAGTTCAGAAACTAAGGAAAGAATATTGAAGGCTGCAAGAGAGAAAAAACAAGTAACATACAAAGGTAAACCCATCAAAATCACAGCAGACTTCTCAACAGAAACATTAAAAGCAAGAAGAGCGTGGGGTGAGATCTTCCGGGCACTGAATGAAAATAACTTCAACCCCAGGATACTCTACCCAGCAAAGCTATCATTCAAAATAGATGGAGCAATAAAAGTCTTCCATGATAAGCAGAAACTAAAACAATATGTGACCACAAAGCCACCATTACAAAAGATTCTGCAAGGGATCCTGCACACAGAAAGTGACACCCAACTTAACCATGAAAAGGCAGGCAGCACCAAACCACAGGATAAGAAAAAGCAAGACAGTAGAGAGTAACATCAAGTTAGGTACACACAATCAAACCTTCAAACAACTAAGATAACTAAATGGCAGGAATCACCACATACCTATCAGTACTAACACTTAATGTCAATGGACTTAATTCACCCATCAAAAGACACCGTTTGACAAAATGGATTAAAAAAGAAGATCCAACAATTTGTTGCTTACAGGAGACTCATCTCACCAACAGAAATAAGCATATGCTTAGGATGAAAGGCTGGAAGAAGATTTACCAAGCTAATGGCCCCCGAAAACAAGCAGGAGTAGCAATACTTATCTCTGACAAAGTAGACTTCAAACCTACATTGATCAAACGAGACAAAGAAGGACATTCCATACTAATAAAAGGGGAAATAGACCAAAAGGAAATAATAATCATCAATCTGTACGTACCCAATGTCAACGCACCCAATTTCATCAAACATACCCTAAAAGACCTAAAAGCATATATAAACGCCAACACAGTGGTTGTGGGAGACTTTAACACTCCATTATCATCAATAGATAGGTCATCCAAACAAAAACTCAATAAAGAAATCCAAGATCTAAAATATGCAATAGATCAAGTGGACCTAGTAGATGTCTATAGAACATTTCATCCAACCTCTACACAATATACATTCTTCTCAGCAGCCCATGGAACCTTCTCCAAAATAGATCATATCCTAGGGCACAAAGCAAGCCTCAGCAAATATAAGAAAATAGAAATAATACCGTGCATACTATCTGACCACAATGCAGTAAAAGTAGAACTCAACAACAAAAGTAAAGACAAAAAACATGCAAACAGCTGGAAACTAAATAACTCATTACTTAATGAAGAATGGATCATCGATGCAATAAAAGAGGAAATTAAAAAGTTCCTAGAAGTCAATGAAAATGAAAACACAACCTACCGGAACCTATGGGACACAGCTAAGGCAGTCTTGAGAGGAAAGTTTATAGCCATGAGTGCATATATTAAAAAGATTGAAAGATCCCAAATCAATGACCTAATGATACATCTCAAACTCCTAGAAAAACAAGAACAAGCAAATCCCAAAACAAATAGAAGGAGAGAAATAATAAAAATAAGAGCTGAAATCAACGAAATAGAAACCAAAAAAACCATACAAAGAATTAATGAAACAAAAAGTTGGTTCTTTGAAAAAATAAACAAGATCGATAGACCCCTGGCAAACCTGACTAAAATGAGGAGAGAAAAAACCCAAATTAGTAGAATCAGGAATGCAAAAGGGGAGATAACAACAAACACCATGGAAATCCAGGAAATCATCAGAGACTACTTTGAGAACCTATATTCAAATAAATTTGAAAATCTAAAAGAAATGGACAGATTTCTAGATACATATGATCATCCAAAACTGAACCAAGAGGAAATTAATCACCTGAATAGACCTATAACACAAAATGAAATTGAAGCAGCAATCAAGAGTCTCCCCAAAAAGAAAAGTCCAGGACCTGATGGATTCTCTGCTGAATTCTATCAGACCTTTAAAGAAGAACTGATACCAACCCTCCTTAAACTGTTCCATGAAATAGAAAGGGAAGGAAAACTGCCAAACACATTTTATGAAGCCAGTATTACACTTATCCCAAAACCAGGCAAAGACACCTCCAAAAAGGAGAACTATAGGCCAATCTCCTTAATGAACATTGATGCAAAAATCCTCAACAAAATAATGGCAAACCGAATTCAGCAACACATCAAAAAGATTATCCACCACGACCAGGTAGGCTTCATCCCAGGGATGCAGGGGTGGTTCAACATACGAAAATCAATAAACGTAATAAACCACATTAACAGAAGCAAAGACAAAAACCACTTGATCATCTCAATAGACGCAGAAAAAGCCTTTGATAAGATCCAACATCATTTCATGATAAAAGCTCTAAGAAAACTAGGAATAGAAGGAAAGTTCCTCAACATTATAAAAGCTATATATGACAAACCTACAGCCAGCATTATACTTAACGGAGAAAAATTAAAACCGTTCCCTCTAAAATCAGGAACCAGACAAGGATGCCCACTATCTCCACTCCTATTCAACATAGTACTGGAATTCCTAGCCAGAGCAATTAGGCAAGAAGAAGGAATAAAAGGAATACAAATAGGTAAAGAAACTGTCAAAATATCCCTATTTGCAGACGACATGATCCTATACCTTAAAGACCCAAAAAACTCTACTCAGAAGCTTCTAGACATCATCAATAGCTATAGCAAAGTAGCAGGATATAAAATCAACATAGAAAAATCATTAGCATTTCTATACACTAACAATGAGCAAACTGAAAAAGAATGTATGAAATCAATTCCATTTACAATAGCCTCAAAAAAAATCAAATACCTAGGTGTAAACCTAACAAAAGATGTGAAAGACCTCTACAAGGAAAACTATACACTTCTGAAGAAAGAGATTGAGGAAGACTATAGAACGTGGAGAGATCTCCCATGCTCATGGATTGGTAGAATCAACATAGTAAAAATGTCGATACTCCCCAAAGTAATCTACATGTTTAATGCAATTCCCATCAAAATTCCAATGACATTCATTAAAGAGATTGAAAAATCTACTGTGAAATTTATATGGAAACACAAGAGGCCACGAATAGCCAAGGCAATACTCAGTCAAAAGAACAATGCAGGAGGTATCACAATACCTGACTTCAAACTATATTACAAAGCAATAACAATAAAAACAGCATGGTACTGGCACAAAAACAGACATGAAGACCAGTGGAACAGAATAGAGGATCCAGATATGAAGCCACACAACTATGAGCAACTTATCTTTGACAAAGGAGCTAAAAATATACGATGGAGAAATAGCAGCCTCTTCAACAAAAACTGCTGGGAAAACTGGTTAGCAGTCTGCAAAAAACTGAAACTAGATCCATGTATATCACCCTATACCAAGATTAACTCAAAATGGATCAAGGATCTTAATATCAGACCCCAAACTCTTAAGTTGATACAAGAAAGAGTAGGAAATACTCTGGAGTTAGTAGGTATAGGTAAAAACTTTCTCAATGAAACCCCAGCAGCACAGCAACTAAGAGATAGCATAGATAAATGGGACCTCATAAAACTAAAAAGCTTCTGTTCATCAAAAGAAATGGTCTCTAAACTGAAGAGAACACCCACAGAGTGGGAGAAAATATTTGCCAACTATACATCAGACAAAGGACTGATAACCAGAATATACAGGGAACTTAAAAAACTAAATTCTCCCAAAACTAATGAACCAATAAAGAAATGGGCATGTGAACTAAACAGAACTTTCTCAAAAGAAGAAATTCAAATGGCCAGAAAACACATGAAAAAATGCTCACCATCTCTAGCAATAAAGGAAATGCAAATTAAAACCACACTAAGATTCCACCTCACCCCTGTTAGAATAGCCATCATCAGCAACACCACCAACAACAGGTGTTGGCGAGGATGTGGGGAAAAAGGAACCCTTTTACACTGTTGGTGGGAATGTAGACTAGTACAACCACTCTGGAAAAAAATTTGGAGGCTACTTAAAAAGATGGACATCGATCTACCATTTGATCCAGCAATACCACTCTTGGGGATATACCCAAAAGACTGTTACTCCAGAGGCACCTGCACATCCATGTTTATTGCGGCACTATTCACAATAGCCAAGTTATGGAAACAGCCAAGATGTCCCAGCACTGACGAATGGATTAAGAAAATGTGGTATCTATACACAATGGAATTTTATGCAGCCATGAAGAAGAACGAAATGTTATCATTCGCTGGTAAATGGATGGAATTGGAGAACATCATTCTGAGTGAGGTTAGCCTGGCTCAAAAGACCAAAAATCGTATGTTCTCCCTCATATGTGGACATTAGATCAAGGGCAAACACAACAAGGGGATTGGACTATGAGCACATGATAAAAGCGAGAGCACACAAGGGAGGGGTGAGGATAGGTAAGACACCTAAAAAACTAGCTAGCATTTGTTGCCCTTAACGCAGAGAAACTAAAGCAGATACCTTAAAGCAACTGAGGCCAATAGGAAAAGGGGACCAGGAACTAGAGAAAAGGTTAGATCAAAAAGAATTAACCTAGAAGGTAACACCCACACACAGGAAATCAATGTGAGTCAATGCCCTGTATAGCTATCCTTATCTCAACCAGCAAAACCCCTTGTTCCTTCCTATTATTGCTTATACTCTCTCTACAACAAAATTAGAGATAAGGGCAAAATAGTTTCTGCTGGGTATTGAGGGGGGGAGCAGGAGGGGGTGGAGTGGGTGGTAAGGGAGGGGGTGGGGGCAGGGGGGAGAAATGAACCAAGCCTTGTATGCACATATGAATAATAAAAAAAAAAAAAAAAAAGGGCAACAAATGCTAGCTAGTTTTTTAGGTGTCTTACCTATCCTCACCCCTCCCTTGTGTGCTCTCGCTTTTATCATGTGCTCATAGTCCAATCCCCTTGTTGTGTTTGCCCTTGATCTAATGTCCACATATGAGGGAGAACATACGATTTTTGGTTTTTTGAGCCAGGCTAACCTCACTCAGAATGATGTTCTCCAATTCCATCCATTTACCAGCGAATGATAACATTTCGTTCTTCTTCATGGCTGCATAAAATTCCATTGTGTATAGATACCACATAGAAAATGGAGATCATAATGTTGAGCATGATAAGCCATGCTTGAAAAGCCTAATGTCACATGTTTTTGCTACTTTGTGAAATCTAGACATAAAGTGATAATGATAAAATAATTATGATAACAATGGGATATGAATGTAAAGGGAGAACTGCTCTGGGGGAATCAGTAGGTGATAGGGAAGGAGAGGGTACAGAGGAGTAAATAGGAATGAGGTTTGTTACATAAATATATACATATATATATGTATATAAAATAGCATAATGAAACCCAGGATAAGAGCAGAAATCAAGATAATTGGATATTTTTAGATACAATGGAGGTCAACAGTAAATAAAATCAGTGAAACAAAGCTTTGGTTCTTTGTGATGCAATAAAACTGACAAGGAAAAATAGAAAATACACAAATTAACAATTCAAGAATGAAATAGATGGTATCACTATACTCAAGACAGAACTGAAAATAATATCTACCTCTCTACAGAGTCAAATTTGCCAACCTAAATTAAATGTGCCATTTCCTCAGAAAAATACAAATGACAACAATTTACTCAATATGAAATTGATACATTTAATAACCTTATAACTGTTGCTAAAATTGAATTCATTATTTAACCACCAACCAAAAAACATAGGCCCAGACACTTTCACTGATAAATTAACACAATTCTACACAATCTCTTCCAGAAAACAGAAGAGCAAGGGATATCCCCCCAATTTATTTTATGAAGCTAATATTATCTGTTGCCAAAACAAGACAAAGATAGAACAAAAAAAGAGAAAAAGCTACAAATTGTATCTTTGATAAATATAGATCTGAAATCCTTTCTAACATATTAAAGTAGTTGAGAAATAAAAAGGACAGGAAAGAATGGAATGGAATAGAATTATATATGTGCATGTGTTTATATATATAAATATAAATAAATAAATATATATACATATATGAGTTCTATATATATATATGAGTTATATATATATATGAGTTCATTAGGAAAAGGCTCACAAGGTCATAGAAGCTGAGATGTTTTGTGATGCTCTATACAAGCTGAAGAGCCAGAGAAATCAGTATCAGGTGTCAGTCCAAGAAGACAGAAGCCTCAGAGCTAGGGAGGCCAACAGTTCAGCCCCTGGCAAAGCTAAAGGCTAAAGAGACACTGATTGAAGACTAAAAAACGCCTACTGTCAGTAATTTTATTTAACACAGTCTTGGATGTTCTACATAGTACGATAAGACAAGAAAAGGAAACAAAAGGCATAGAGATTGAAAAAGCCAAAATAAATCTATCTCTATTTACAGATAGCATGATTGCCCACATATACGCTTCCAGAAAAATCTACAAAAGAACTTCTTAAACATAATATATGTATTTAGTAAAGTTATATCATATGAGATCAACACACAAAAATCAATTGTTTTCTATATGCTAGTAATGGAGAATATGGACACCAAAATTTAAAATATTATAACATTAATTTTTTAAATTAGATACTTTAGTATACTGAAAACTACAAAACATTCATGACAGAAATAAAATAACATCTGAAAAAATGGAGAGACATACCATGTTCATGTTAGTAAAAATGTCAATTCTTTCCAAATAAAGATACGAGTTTAATGCAATTCTTACAAAATTAACCACAAGAATATTGTAGTCAGAGACAAGATTATTCTAACATAGATATGGAAAGGCAAAGAACTAGGATAGAACAATTTTGAAAAGCAAAACAGTTCAAGAAACTAGTCTGTTTCAAGACGTGTTAAATAGCTACAGTAATCGAGGCTGTGTGGTATTATTAGTGGAGGATGAATATTTAGACTAATGTGATGGAACAGGGAATCAAAAAATACACTTAAACAAATATGCCTCACTAGTTTAGTGAGGCAAGACAATAAGACAAGTAGCTTTTTAAACAAATATTGTTAGAGCAAATGGAAGTCCTAAGGCCAAGTAAATAAATTAAAATTAAGATAAAGATAATGCCTCACACATTATGTAAAAAGTAACTCAAAATGGATTACACACTATGTGAAACTATAAACATTTTAATAAGAAGAGAGTATCTTTGAGACCTAAGGCTAGGCAAAGCATTCTTAAACATGACAACAAACCAAAACAACTATCCAGAAGAGGAAATGTTGGTAAATCAGACTTTATCAAAACTTCAAACACTTACTCTGTGGAATACCCTTTGAAGAGGATGGACATACAAGCTGCCAACTTAGGGAGCATTTCTGCAAACCACACATCTGACAAATGACTCATATCTACAATATGTAAATAGCTTCAAAACTGAACAGTAAAATAATAATCCAATCAGTAATAAAAACAGACAATAGACACAAAAAGACATTTTACCAGAGGATATACAGATGGTAACTAAATATATGAAAAGATTTTTTATATCATTAGCCATTAGGGAAATGTAAAATGAAAACCAGAATGAGAGATCACCACAAACCTATTAGTATGGTTAAAATTTTAAAAAATAGTGATAATACTAAATGTTAGTAAGGATGTGGAGAAACTGGGATTTTATAAGAAAAATTAACACTTATGTTCACATAAAAAAGGTTTATCTCTACAGCAGCCTTGTTTGTAATAGGCAAAAACTGGAAACAACCCAGATATTCCTCAATAGATGAACATAAAGTGATGGTGGGTAGATTTACACTATGGAATGTGACCAGCAATGTAAAGGATCTAAATATTAATACACCCAGCAACCTGTAAAAATTTCGAGGATTATACTGAGTGATAATCCCCAAAGGTACATGCTGTAAATGATCCCACATATATCACATTCTTGAAATGACATAATTAGCAAAATATAGAATAAATTACTGGTTGCCAGAGGTTAAGAAGAGGCAGAGTAAGTGGGTATGAATATAAAAGGCAACATGAAGAGTCTTATGGTGATGGAAAAATTCTCTATCTTGACTGTCCCAATGGCAATTTCCTGGTTTTGTTATTGTACTATAATTTTTCAAGATGTTACCACTGGAGGAGACTGAATACAGGCTACAGGGAATCTCTCAGTATTGTTTTTTATGACTTCATGTAAGAATAGTTGTCTCAAAATAAAAATAATTTACTTTAGAAAATGTTGAGTGAGGGAGAGGAAGACTGTTTATCCATTTAAAAAGTGTGAAAGGGTTCAAGAAAATATAAAGACTAAATTGGCCCAAAGTTCCTACTAGGATCTCCAGTTCTCTCTGAGATTGGTAATCATGACTTATAAAGACAGCAGTTTGCTCTACATAGATGCTTTCATTGTCTGTGCTCCTCTTTTCTGGGTATAGAAATAGATGAGGCAGGCAGTTGGGTTTGTTTATGATACAGGTATGGCAAACAGGTACAACAAGAAGAAAACAAACACAATTTTTCTCAAATCCAGCTCTGTCTTGCCATCCTCTTAGCTGCTTCCTTGGCTCAGAATCCTTTTTTCATATCCCCTCAACACTCCCAAGTGTTCCTAGGGCAATTTCCTCAGCAATTTTGTCATTTAACCAGTTTTCCTGCAAATTCTTGGGTGTAGAGAGAGCAATAGCGCCTACAACTTTGCCTTCAAAGCTTGTTTTGCTGTTCCTTTTTTGGTGCAGAGGATGGACTCCAGGACTAGGCAAGTGCTCTAATACTGAGCTATACTCATGACTTCTCACATAGCTTCTTATACATACATCACAGTATTAGTCAGGGTTCCCCAGAGAAACAAAACTAACAGAATGCACATGTAGATAATCAAAGACAGAAAGAGACATAGGTACATCGATACTTATTTATTTATTTTATGGAATTGGCTCATATGACTATGAAGACTGACAAATCTGTGACATTAGATGGGCGACTGGAGACCTGGAGAAGAATGTCGGAGTCCCTGCAAAAGACAATGCTGCAGTGCAAATCCAAAGGCAGTCTAAAGACAGAATTCCCTTTTTCCCAAAGGACCTCAGTTTTTTTCTCTTAAGGTCTTTAACTGATTGATAAAGTCAACCTACATTATGGAGTTGATCTCTTTCCCTCCAAATCTATTGATGTAAAACAAATAACTTCACAGTGACATCCAGTCTGTCACTGTGGCAAATGGAAACCAAACATCTGAGTATAGTGACTCTAGTGAAGTTGACACATAAAATTTACTACATTCATTAGAGCTACAGTGGCCTCATAATTTATGCTTCTAACTGAATGGAATAATACCCTTCTATGCTGGGACAGAAAGTGTAAACTGGGACAAACTCTGATAATCCAGGACATGAAATCACCCTTATTCTAGTCTCACCACAGTGTGCTTTGAAATCTCCATGGGAGTTTCTATGCATCTCTGCATCCCAAGAAGCTAGTGCTGTGCACTTTGTAGCATTTGATAGATGTTGTCTGTCCCTTCTGGCCCATCTTAGTTTTTATTTTAGCCTGTGATCTGTCCTCACTTCATAGTCTGTGCCAGGTACCCTCTCACCCATTTGAGATCTCAACCAAGTGAGGAAGGATTAATTTTCTGTTAGGCTCTGTGACACATCTGAAATGCTTTTAGAAAAATATTACTCAAAAGTAAGGAGAAGAAAGTATTGTCCTTAGCCTATGTGTACATAGGATATGACCCCAAGCTCAAGGACATCTGTCATTGGACTGATTACCACTGCTTTGTCTGATCTGAGAATCACACTGTCCTTCAGATTTTTCACTGTGTCCCTGTGCCCTGCTATGACTTTTCTGCTCAACCTGCTCAGTTTCCAGTGTACCAAGAGCATCCTTCCCCAGGTTTGAGGTCCTGGTAGGCGCCTCTTCGATGATAAGAATCTCTGTAGCTCCATCCTGCAGAGTCCTATATTATTCTGGAACCACTGTGACCCAACCAGCACCTTCACTGTTGGATCTATTCTGGTCAAATTGCCTCTTCCTGAAAGCAAAAGCCCTAGCTCATCCCCACATATCAGACTGAAAAACCTTCCTACAACTTCATTTCCCCTGAGAGTAGACTAACTCTTGAAAATCACTCACCATGCATGTAGCACCCACTTCCCAAGCCCCACTGGCAGGTTCCTGCTATCTGCTGTCATATACCTTGCTTGTACCTTGAGTTCCAGCTTACTGTACTGTATCTGTCAGAGAGGCACCTAAGACTAGCGATGCCCTCCACAGCTTCCTAGGACTTGAGCTTCTGCTGGCTGTGTAGTGGCAGAGCCTGCCTCAGGGTACTTGCAATTCTTATTTAGGCCCAGGGTGTGCTCAGTTCCAGCATCAGTCATTGGACTTGTCTGCTTTCAGTAACAGGAAGCCTGCCAATCCTCTTAGTCTAAGACCTTTCCTCTTTATTGAGGGTGTCCGGTTTAATAGTTGAGATAAAGATTTAGAGGTCAGACTGACCTGGGTTGCCATGTGAATTTAAGCAGGTTACATAACCCCTGTGATCTGTTCTCACAGTGTTGCTGGAAGAAATAAATGACTGAGTACAGGCAAAAAGTTTAACATAGTGCTCATTAACTGGTCAGCACTCAATATCTATGACCTGTAGGACTTAAACTGTGGTCCTCATGTTCTACACACTTCTGCTCAGAAAGATAGTATGCTGGTTAATGTTTCCAAGCAGTTTTGTAGATAAAATAAAGCTCTTATTTATAGTGCTTGCTGATTTCCATGGTGTAAATACTCCCACTACGGCCAATTTCTTTTTACTAATATAATGTCACTGAACATAGAACTGAGACACAATAGGACTTGTGAGCCAGTGAAATCAGGCTCCAGAACACCATGGACATTAGGGAACCCTAGTGCAATGGTTAGGCCTTTCCTACTCCTGTTATGATGAATTTCTTTCTAGCCCTTTGCCTCAATTGCTGCCTTTCCCCTCTCCCATGATCATTTGTTAGAGAGACACCTCCTTCACTCTCCTGGGTGTGATACTCGAAAAAACATGAACTAGTCTCATCTTTCCAAACAAGACGTTATGCATAGTTCTCAGCTGCAGAGAAACATAACTTCCTCTATTGTGGATATAGGTTATTTCATAATTTTGATAATAATGGCTGCTCTTCTGGGAGCTTTCCAAAATTTCTCCTTATCTCACAGCTACTATGAACACCTGCCTATAGCTTTCACTTCTTACAAATAAATGGCCCCAGGTCTTCCATTTCTGTCTATTAAGACCAATATTTCCACAAATAACAGGATAAAATAAAAGAAGCATCTGTTTGTAGGTATTAGGGGCTTTCTGAAACAGCCAAGATTTGAGGGGTACAATCTTATGAGGAGCTGCGTGAGGCTTTTCCCACTGACAGTTGCTACATTGGCATGCAGCAAGGAGCTGAGAAGCCAGCCAAAAGCAGAGCAGAACCCAAGAAACGCGTTAGCTACACATAGCTTTCCATTCATCACAGATCTGGGGAAACAAAAGTTGGAGATTAGGCCAATAGAGGCATTCAGATTTGGGAAACCAAAACCCAGAAGTACAGCAGAGCATGGCAAGGTGAGGGCCATTGTGAGCCAGATTCCTATTGAGGTATAGGTTATTTATTTTTAAGTCATATAGGAAAAGGGACTAAAAAGAAAAGAAAAAAGAAACTAAAAAGGTGAGTTTTTGGCTATCTCACTGTGGTGACTAAATATGGAAATGAGAATAAGCCAAGAGTGGAGGTGTTGGTAAATATAAGAGGTTTTCATTTGTGATTTCTAAAGGGCAACAGCTAAGAGTGGAAATAAACCAAGTGGAGACAGAGCCTTTTAAGAAGTGAAACACAAGCTCAAGTCAGTTCCATCCCTGAATAATTGAGGTTATTTGTCTCATTCAGGTTGCCTGCTGTATGATAGAATAAATTATTTCTGGAAAAAGAGAGTATCATTTTGTGCCTCCAAAATTTTTTATACACAATATCCAACTTTCAATAAAATATTACTAGGAACACACAAAAATAAGCTCTTTTTTGTTTCTCTAGTCCATCATATAAGGAGCTTGGAGTCTTCGCTCCATCCTAACAACAAGTAAAATACTAAAAAATCAACTCTTCTTAGATCCATAAAAGAAATGAGCTCACAGGACAAATCACTACACCCCAAAATTATGGAGAGAAACCAGAAGATATGAGAATCGTAACTTACAGAACAGACACCTCTGTTGGAAACCAATACCAGCATAGAAAAACCCAAAATGTAACAGTGACTTGCTGGAGACTTAGAGTGAATGGCTTAAAGTCAAAAGGTAGGAATTTCAGGGGGCAGGGGGCAGACAGAGGAAGGACCCTTACCCTTTACCTCCAGGAGCTCTATCTATTCTCAAAGTAAATATCAAAGAAAACTCCTTTCATGCTCTTTCATGCTCTGGCAGTGGGAGGGATGGAGTAAGCATGTGGAAATGTGTCAGTGCATTCTGTTCTTCTTAAAGACAACACAGCAGTCTTTAAGATGAACTATCTTATGGAAGTCTGAACGATGGCTGTTTCATCAGAGACTAACAAACCCAGGGGAAATGAAATACCCAACTTTAGGCCTTCTCTTGTGCCTCTGTGAAACCTTAGGTGCAGTTCAAGGTAACTGAGAAGCACTGGTAAAGTTCACAGCCAAGAGTCACAGGCTCATAAAATGAGACCTATTCTCTGACCTATTCCCTTTTATTGAGAATGTCATGTCAAGCCTATAACAAAATATCATAAGACATTCTAATGGCTAAAAGCACAGTTTTAGGGGACAGAACAAGTGCTAGAATCAGACTCATGTGTCAGGAATGTTGGAATTATCAGACCAAAAATTTAAAATGACTATGATTAATATGGTAAAAGTTCTAATTAAAAAACAAAAAGGAGACACCATGCAAGAACAGAAAAATAGTGTAAGCAATTAAAAAAGTAATGATGGAGGCCAAAAACATGATAGATTCATAAGTAGATTGCACATGACTGGGGAAAAAATATCTGACCTTGACAGTAGAGTATGCCAACAGAAACTTCCCAAACTGGAAACAGCGAGAAAAAAAGGCAGAAAAAAAGGAATAAACATAATATCCAAGAACTTTGTGACAATTACAAAGGTTGTAATAAAAGCTTAATAGTAATACTAGAAAGAGAGAGGGGAAGAGAATGAATATTTAAAACAACAATAACTGAGAACTTCTTCCAATTAATGTCAGACACCAAATCGCAAATCCAGGAATTTCAGAGGACAAAAAGGAGAGCCACACCTTTCCCTACAAAAACCTATTCTGAGAAATATCTTATTTGAACTATACAAAATCAAAGATAAAGAAAAAAAATCCTGAAAGAAATCAGAGGGGGAAAAAATACCTTACCTAGAGAGGAGTAAATAGAATTTGCTACTTGGAGTGCATCCAACTTGTCCTCAGAACCTATACATGCAAGAAAGTGGAGTGAAATATTTAAAGTGTTGTGAAGGGAAAAAAACTACCAACCTAAAATTCCATATATAACAAATTTCTGTTCAAAAGTTGAGAAATAAAAACTTTATCAGACAAAGAAAACTTAAGAAAATTTATTGTCAGTAGACCTGCCTTGCAAGAAATGTTGAAAGAAGTTCTTCCGGAAGAAAGAAAATGATACAGGCAGAAGGTGAAACCTAATAAACAAAGGAAGATCATGGGAGACATAAGCACAGATAAAATAAAAATGTTTTTTCTTATTCTCAATTGATCTAACAGACAACAATTTGTACAAAATAGTAACAGCAACAGTATTTTCAATGATCTTACATCTTGTATAAGTGAAATGAATGACCACAATGATACAAAGAATAAGAAGGAAGACTGGAAATTCTTGTTATTAGAAAATGCTTGCACTAATCAGTAAGGCAGTGTAATGTTATTTGAATGTGGACTTGGAATAACTGTGAATGCACATCATAAACTCTAGGGCAACCACTAAAACAGTAAAAAAAAAATGGAAGTGTATGATTGATATGCTAAGAAAGTAAGAAAATTAAACTATATAAAATGTTCAATTAAAATCACAAAAGACAGAAAGCATGGAAGTCAAACAATAAGAACAAATGCAAGAAATACATATAGTAATAAATATGGTAAATATTAATCCAATGATATAAAGAATTATTGTAAGTATTAATGATCTAAACACACAATTAAAAGAAAGATTGTTAGAGTAGATAAGCAAACAAAACCCAATATCTGCTGTCTGGAAGAAAAACACTTTAAATATAAAACACCTATAGATTAGAAGTAAAGGAATACAGAAAATTCATACCATGTTAGCATGGTATGAACACTAATAAAATGAAAAAGACAGAACTATATTAATTTCAGAGCAGACTTTAGAGTAGGGTAAAGTTCAGGAATCATGAGGGCAATTACATAATAATAAAGGGATATGTTTACAAGAATACATAATTCTTAATGTGTATGACTAAAAATGGAACATCAAAATATGTGAGGAAAAACTGGAAAACTCCAAGGGTTAATAGATTAATCCACTGGTAGAGTTGGAGACCTCAACAGTCCTTTATCAGAAATAGGCAGATCCAGAAGGTAGCAGATAAGTTGTCCCATAGTTAAAATCAATAACCCCATAAATCAACTGCATGTTGATATATGTATGTCTTCATATCTACAAACTGCTTCAACAAACAGAAGTAGAATACAGACTATTCTCAAGCTTTTACAGAATATTCACCAAAATAAACCACATTCTGGGTCATAAGAAAAAAATCTTTACAAAGTGTAGAAATATAAAATGTTTTCTCTCTGACCATAATAGAATTAATCTAGAAATCAGTAAGAGAAAGATAGCTGGAAAATCCCAAATGCTTGAAGACTGAGCAAGACGTTTCTAAATAACACATGGGTCAATGAAGAAATTTAAAAGTAACTATATGAAAATGAAAACATAACTTATCAGATAATTCAAAATGCAGCAAAAGCATTGCTGACAGAAAAATTCAGAGCATTGAATGTACTGGAACCAAAGAAAGAACAAAAATGAATAATCTATGATTCTACCTTAGTAATCAAGCAAAACAAACAAATTAAATCTGATGTAAGAAAAAAAATAATAAATATTAAGGCAAAATCAATAATACTAAAAATAGGAAATCAATAGATAAGTCAACAAAACCAAATCTGGCTCTTATCAATAATTAATATAATTGCTAAGCCTCTAGTCAGGCTAAGAAAACAATGAGACAAGACCAAAATTACTAATATAACAAATGAAAAAAGAACATTTCATGGATATTACTAGGATAACAAAAGGATACTATGAATAACACTCTGTCTGCAGATTTGATAACCTAGATGAAACAGACCAAGTTCCTAAAAGACTCATCTGACAAAACTCTTACAAAAAAAATCTGAGTAGACTTATGACTACTATAGAATTTTAAACAATAATAAATTACCTCCTCTAATAGAAAGCATTAGTCCTAATGAGTTAGACCTGGTGAATTCTACCAATCATTTAAGGGAAAAAAATAAACCAATACTCTATAATTTCTTTCAGAAGATAGAAGCAGGAGAACTATTTTCTAATTCATTCTATAAAACCAATATTACCTTACTACTAAAGCCAAAGACATTATAAGAAAATAAATCTATACACCAAAATAATCTCATGTAGATGCAAAAATTCTCAAGAAACATTAGGAAACTGAATTCAATAATACATAAAAATTATATACTATGACCAAGTGGTATTTACCCCAGGTATGAAAGACTCAACTTTCAAAAGTCAATTAATGTAATCATTCTATCAATAAGCTAAAGAAGTAAATTACATGATCCTATCAATAAATACAGGAAAAGAATTTGATAAAATCCAACATCCATTCAAAATTACAACTCACAGCACACTAGGAATAGAAGAAAACATTCTCAACCTAATAAAGAACATCATCAAAACAGTTACAGCTAACATTAAAATTGATGGTGAGAAAATAGAAACTTTCTCACAATGAACAGGACAGAAGGCCAGATGTCTGCTCTCAACACTCCTTTTTAACATTGTTAAAAACCATGCAATGAGATGAGCTAATGAAATATGATGAGAAAATAAAATAAGGTTATACACTAAGAAATTATAAAATTGTCTTTCTTCTCAGATGGCATGTTTCTCTATTTAGAGGACCTGAAAGAGAATACAAGCCACAGATTGGGAGAAAATGTTTCAACAGACATATCTGATACAGGATTGATATCGAACATTTGTAAAGAACTCTTAAGCTCAAAAATAAGAGAACAGAAACAAAATAAAAATAGGAAACACCTCTTCAAAGAAATTATACAGATTATAGGAAAGCATCTAAAGAAATGTTCTACATCAAATGCCATTAGGGAAATGCAAATGAAAACAACAATGAGATACCAACAAACCCTTTTAAACTGACCAAAGTCCTAAACACTAACAGTAAAGTAATGAGAACTCTAATTCATTGATAGTTGGAACAAGCCACTTTGGGAGAGAAAATGACAATTTCTGACAAAGCTAAACAATCTTTTTATATGATATAGCAATTGTGCTTCTTGGTATTTACTCACAAGAATTGAAAACTAAATGTCCACTAAAACCCTGCCTGTGAATGTTTATAGAAGGTTGATTCAAAATTACCAAGACTTAGAAGAATCAAGATGTTCTTCAGGAGGTGAATGATAAGCTGTGGCACATTCAGACAATGGAGTATTATTCATTGCTAAAATGAAATGAGCTATCAAGCCATTGAATATGTAGAGGAATACACCATACTATTCTACCTATATGACATCTTGAAAAAGGCAAAAACTATTTAGACTAAAAAGATCATGAGTTTTGAGGTTGGAATGGTGCATAGTCAGAGCATAGAGGATATTTAGGAAAGCTAAACTGTCTTGTATGGCACTATAACTATACATATACATTGCTATGGTTTGAGCATAGCAACACCTCCAAAATTCAGGTGTTGAAACTTAATGGCCAATATGAAGGCTTTTATAGGTAGGGCCTGTTAAGAGATAATTAGGTCATGAGGATTTCTCCTCTCATAAATGGTATTAGGTCCTCACAAAAGAGGCCTCACATAGGTTCTGGCTTTCTTCCACCATATGAGGAGGATACAGAGTTCCTCCCCTCTGGAGAATATAGCAAGAAGGCACCATCTTGGAAGCAGAGAGCTGCTCTCATTAGACTTCTGAGGACCTTAATCTTGGACTTCCCATTCTCCAGAACTGGGAGAAGTAAGTTTCTGTGCTTTATAAACTATTTGGTTACAGCAGCACAAATGGTGGACTGAAATCCATGGCATTACATGCATTTGTCAAGTCATAGATTATACAACACCAAAAATGGAACCTAATGTAAACAGCAGATTTGGATGACCATGATACATCAATGTGGGTTCACAGTTGTAACAAGTGTACCACTCTGGTGCTAGATGCTGGTAATTGTGGAGGCTGTGCATATGTGAGGGCACTAGAGACATGAGAATTTGTTGGTATTTTCACTCACTTAATACTGCAAACTTAAAGTTGCTCTGAAGTATAGCTTATAGTAATTATTGTAAGAAATATATCCTATGAAACATGGAAAATAAAAACAACTAATATTTTTAAATAATTTTTTTAAATTATGGGTGATCTAGACATTAAGCAAAGAAATGAAAAAGATAATTATCTTAAAAAGTAGCTAGGTTAAAGAAGGTAAATAAAAAAGAAAAGATGGAAAAATACAGCAAGTAATCTAACCAACCTCTATGAACTGTTTTTTTAATTTTTTTTCTTTTATTTACATGTGCATACAATGTTTGGGTCATTTCTCCTCACTTTCCCCCACCCCCTCACTTATCCCCCCCAATGCCTCCTCCAGCTCCCCCGGACCCCCTCGCTACCAGGCAGAAACTATTTTGCCCTTAACTCTAGTTTTGTTGAAGAGAGAGTATAAGCAATAATACGAAGGACCAAGGGTTTTTGCTAGTTGAGATAAGGATAGTTATACAGGCAGTTGACTCTCATTGATTTCCTGTGCATGTGTGTTACCTCTAAATTAATTCTTCTTGAACTAACCTTTTTTCTAGTTCCTGGTCTCCTTCTCCTACTGGCCTCTGTTGCTTTAAAGTATCTGCATTAGTTTCTCTGAATTGAGGGCAATAAATACTTTCTAGTTTTTTGGGTGTCTTACCTATCTGCATACCTCCCAAGTGTGTTCTCGCTTTATCATGCAATCAAAGTCCAATCCCCTTGTTGTGTTTGCCCTTGATCTAATGTCCGCATATGAGGGAGAACATATGATTTTTGGTCTTTTTGGCCAGGCTAACCTCACTCAGAATTATGTTCTCCAGTCCATCAATTACTTGCAAATTATAACATTTCATTCATTTTTTTTTGATTTTTGATTTTATTTTATTTTATTTTTATTATTCATATGTGCATACAGGCTTGGGTCATTTCTCCCCCCTGCCCCCAACCCATCCCTTACCACCCACTCCACCCCCACCCTCTCCCCCCCACCCCCTCAATACCCAGCAGAAACTATTTTGCCCTTATTTCTAATTTTGTTGTAGAGAGAATATAAGCAATAATAGGAAGGAACAAGTGTTTTTGCTGGTTGAGATAAGGATAGCTATACAGGGCATTGACTCACATTGATTTCCTGTGCATGGGTGTTACCTTCTAGGTTAATTCTTTTTGATCTAACCTTTTCTCTAGTTCCTGGTCCCCTTTTCCTATTGGCCTCAGTTGCTTTTAAGGTATCTGCTATAGTTTCTCTGCGTTAAGGGCAACAAATGCTAGCTAGTTTTTTAGGTGTCTTACCTATCCTCACCCCTCCCTTGTGTGCTCTCGCTTTTATCATGTGCTCAAAGTCCAATCCCATTGTTGTGTTTGGCCTTTATCTAATGTCCACATATGAGGGAGAACATACGATTTTTGGTCTTTTGGGCCAGGCTAACCTCACTCAGAATGATGTTCTCCAATTCCATCCATTCACCAGCGAATGATAACATTTCGTTCTTCTTCATGGCTGCATAAAATTCCATTGTGTATAGATACCACATTTTCTTAATCCATTCGTCAGTGCTGGAGCATCTTGGCTGTTTCCATAACTTGGCTATTGTGAATAGTGCCGCAATAAACATGGGTGTGCAGGTGCCTCTGGAGTAACCTGTGTCACAGTCATTGGAATTTTGATGGGCATTGCATTAAACGTATAGATTACTTTAGGGAGTATCGACATTTTTACTATGTTGATTCTACCAATCCATGAGCGTGGGAGATCTCTCCACTTTCTGTAGTCTTCCTCAATCTCTTTCTTCAGCAGTGTATAGTTTTCCTTGTAGAGGTCTTTCACATCTTTTGTTAGGTTTACACCTAGGAATTTGATTTTTTTTGATGCTATTGTAAATGGAATTGTTTTCATACATTCTTTTGCAGTTTGCTCATTGTTAGTTTATAGAAATGCTAGTGATTTTTCTATGTTGATTTTATATCCTGCTACCTTGCTATAGCTATTGATGATGTCTAGAAGCTTCTGGGTAGAGTTTTTTGGGTCTTTAAGGTATAGGATCATGTCGTCTGCAAATAGGGATATTTTGACAGTTTCTTTACCTATTTGTATTCCTTTTATTCCTTCTTCTTGCCTAATTGCTCTGGCTAGGAATTCCAGTACTATGTTGAATAGGAGTGGAGATAGTGGGCATCCTTGTCTGGTTCCTGATTTCAGTTTTTCTCTGTTAAGTATAATGCTGGCTGTAGGTATGTCATATATAGCTTTTATAATGTTGAGGTACTTTCCTTCTATTCCTAGTTTTCTTAGAGCTTTTATCATGAAATGGTGTTGGATCTTATCAAAGGCTTTTTCTGAATCTATTGAGATGATCAAGTGGTTTTTGTCTTTGCTTCTGTTAATGTGGTTTATTACGTTTATTGATTTTCGTATGTTGAACCACCCCTGCATCCCTGGGATGAAGCCTACTTGGTCGTGGTGAATAATCTTTTTGATGTGTTGTTGAATTCGGTTTGCCATTATTTTGTTGAGGATTTTTGCGTCAATATTCATTAAGGAGATTGGCCTATAGTTCTCCTTTTTGGAGGTGTCTTTGCCTGGTTTTGGGATAAGTGTAATACTGGCTTCATAAAATGTGTTTGGCAGTTTTCCTTCCCTTTCTATTTCATGGAACAGTTTAAGGAGGGTTGGTATCAGTTCTTCTTTAAAGGTCTGATAGAATTCAGCAGAGAATCCATCAGGTCCTGGACTTTTCTTTTTGGGGAGACTCTTGATTGCTGCTTCAATTTGATTTTGTGTTATAGATCTATTCAGGTGATTAATTTCCTCTTGGTTCAGTTTTGGATGATCATATGTATCTAGGAATCTGTCCATTTCATTAAAATTTTCAAATTTATTTGAATAAAGGTTGTCAAAGTAGTCTCTGATGATTTCCTGGACTTCCATGGTGTTTGTTGTTATCTCCCCTTTTGCATTCCTGATTCTACTAATTTGGGTTTTTTCTCTCCTCATTTTAGTCAGGTTTGCCAGGGGTCTATCAATCTTGTTTGTTTTTTCAAAGAACCAACTTTTTGTTTCATTAATTCTTTGTATGGTTTTTTTGGTTTCTATTTCATTGATTTCAGCACTTATTTTTATTATTTCTCTCCTTCTATTTGTTTTGGAATTTGCTTGTTCTTGTTTTTCTAGGAGTTTGAGATGTATCATTAGGTCATTGATTTGGGATCTTTCAGTCTTTTTAATATATGCACTCATGGCTATAAAGTTTCCTCTCAGGACTGCCTTAGCTGTGTCCCATAGGTTCCGGTAGGTTGTGTTTTCATTTTCATTGACTTCCAGGAACTTTTTAATTTCCTCTTTTATTTCATCGATGATCCATTCTTCATTAAGTAATGAGTTATTTAGTTTCCAGCTGTTTGCATGTTTTTTGTCTTTACTTTTGTTGTTAAGTTGTACTTTTACTGCATTGTGATCAGATAGTATGCACGGTCTAATTTCTATTTTTTTGTATTTGCTGAGACTTGCTTTGTGCCCTAGGATATGATCTATTTTGGAGAAGGTTCCATGGGCTGCTGAGAAGAATGTATATTGTGTAGAAGTTGGATGAAATGTTCTGTAGACATCAACTAGGTCCATTTGATGTATTGCATATTTTAGATCTTGGATTTCTTTATTGATTTTTTGTTTGGATGACCTATCTATTGATGATAATGGGGTGTTAAAGTCTCCCACAACCACTGTGTGGTGTTTATATATGCTTTTAGGTCTTTCAGGGTATGTTTGATGAAATTGGGTGCATTGACATTGGGTGCATACAGGTTGATAATTATTATTTCCTTTTGGTCTATTTCCCTTTTTATTAGTATGGAATGTCCTTCTTTATCTCGTTTGATCAATGTAGGTTTGAAGTCTACTTTGTCAGAGATAAGTATTGCTACTCCTGCTTGTTTTCGGGGGCCATAGGCTTGGTAAATCTTCTTCCAGCCTTTCATCCTTAGCCTATGCTTATTTCTGTTGGTGAGATGGGTCTCCTGTAAGCAACAGATTGTTGGGTCTTCCTTTTTAATCCATTTCATTAAGCGGTGCCTTTTGATGGGTGAATTAAGTCCATTAACATTAAGTATTAGTACTGATAGGTATGTGGTGATTCCTGTCATTTAGTTGTCTTAGTTGTTTAAAGGTTTGATTGTGTGTATCTAAGTTGAGGTTACTCTATACTTTCTTGCTTTTTCTTTTCCTGTGTTTTGGTGCTGCCTGTCTTTTCATGGTTAAGTTGGGTTTCACTTTCTGTGTGCAGAATCCCTTGAAGAATCCTTTGTAGTGGTGGCTTTGTGGTCACATATTGTTTTAGTTTCTGCTTATCATGGAAGACTTTTATTGCTCCATCTATTTTGAATGATATTTTTGCTGGGTAGAGTATCCTGGGGTTGAAGTTATTTTCATTTAGTGCCCGGAAGATCTCACCCCACGCTCTTCTTGATTTAATGTTTCTGTTGAGAAGTCTGCTGTGATTTTGATGGGTTTACCTTTGTATGTTACTTGTTTTTTCTCTCTTACAGCCTTCAATATTCTTTCCTTAGTTTCTGAACTTGTTGTTTTAATGATGATATGTTGTGGAGTAGTTCTATTTTGATCTGGTCTGTTTGTTGTCCTGGAGGCCTCTTGCATCTGTATGGGAATATCTTTCTCTAGATTTGGGAAATTTTCCGTCATTATTTTGTTAAATATAGTACACATTCCCTTCACTTGCACCTCTTCTCCTTCTTTGATGCCCATGATTCTCAAGTTTGGTCTTTTGATGGAGTCGGTGAGTTCTTGCATTTTCTTTTCACAGGTCTTGAGTTTAATTAATAGTTCTTTGGTTTTTCCCTTAATTACCATTTAATCTTCAAGTTCTGAGATTCTGTCTTCTGTTTGTTCTATTCTGCTGGATTGGTCTTCCATTTTGTTTTGCAGTTCTGTTTCATTCTTTTTTCTGAGGTTTTCCATATCCTGGCTGGTTTCCTCTTTAATGTTGTCTATTTTTGTCCTGAGTTCATTTATCTGTTTATTCATCGTGTTCTCTCTTTCACTTTGGTGTTTATACAGTGCTTCTATGGTTTCTTTTATTTCTTCTTGTACTTTTTCAAATTCTCTATTTTTGTTGTCTTGGAATTTCTTGAGTGTCTCCTGTACATTTTGGCTGACCCTATCCAGTATCATCTCTATAAAATTCTCATTGAGTACCTGTAGTATGTCTTCTTTTAAATTATTCTTGTGGGCTTCATTGGGTCCTTCCTTTGGCATAGTTTATCTTCATTTTGTTGGCGTCTGGATCTGAGTACCTTCATTCCCACTGGTGCCTGTACTAATTTTTTGCTGTGGGGAAACTGGTTTCCCTGTTTTTTCTGTCTTCCCGTCATTGTCTTTGGTGTTGTTACTGTCCCTGTACTGTGTGCAATTAAGTATTTTCTAGCTTGTAATAATAACAATGGTAATATTTAGAATGGTAATAATAACAATGGTAATATTTAGAATGGAAGGGTGAGCTGAGATGGAAAGCAAGAAGTTAAAGAAATGAGAAAAACAAATACACAGACTGGAGGGAGAAAACAGAACAAGGTGTCAGACAAGAAGATTTCAAAGGTATAAACAGGGAGCTTTAGTGTACTAATCAACAGGAAGCTGAACAGACATTAGAGAGACAGAGAGAGGATTGAAAATCAAAAATAAAAAAAATAAAGGTAAGAATAAAAATAATAAATAAGTAAATGAAAGAAAAATCTATTTATACAAATGTATTAAAATAAAATGAAAAAATAGAAAAATTTAAAAAACCAAAAAACCAAAAAACCTCCAAGTTCAAATGCAGTGAAGTCACAGTCTCCAATCCTGGAGATGGTGCCTCAGATGTTGTTCTGTAGTTGTCTTATCAAAGGGATGCATAAAGAAGAACAAAACTACACACACACACACAAAAATAACCCCACCAAGTGTCCCAAGTTCAAATGCAATACAGTTTCAGTAAGTTTTTCAGCTTGCAGGTGTAATTCGGTTGTTCTCTCATCAAAGGTAGGGAGACAAAGAAAAAAAAAAAGAGTCTGGAGACAGTTCTGAGAATGGTTTCTGCAACCATTCAATGGTTTCAGCGGGCTTGCCTGCCTCCTGTTGTCAGCCTGTTCTTGCTGGAGGCATTATTTATGCAGATCTCTGGGGTGAGCTTAGCACTCACCTGGACCCGCAGGCTTTGTTCCTCAGATTTCTCTGTGCGTGAGCCTGTGCTACAAGCTTTCACCTTTCCAAGCACTGGGAAAGGTGACACTGCAGCCGTGTTCTCAGGCCTGTGTGTTTATTTATAGTTCATGTGGGAGGTGGGTCTTCCCCCCTCTCCTGTGCAGTTCTCCTCCCACCTCCGCTTTCACAAGCTTTCCTGCTCCTGGTTACTGGGTGGTGCTGCTGCTCCTGCCAGCTGCCATGTTTGTTTACAGGTCACGTGGGAAGTGGGTCTTCCCTCCTCTCCTGTGGAGTTTTCCTCCCTCTGCCACTCTCACAAGCTTTCCCACTCCTGGTTGCTGGGCGCGCACCCCCGCTCCCACCAGAGGCTCTCCGGCCCGCCTGGCTTGTTTATTTACAGTTCCGGGAAGGATTCCCTTCCCCTAATCTTCAGCGCTCAGGGTGCCCCACCCTCTTTCCAGCGTGTCTTATTTCTTCTTACTCAGTTTCTCTTTTTTCCTGGGGTGGAGGTCAGTCTGTCCAGGGGGCTATGCTGCTCTGCCCAGGCTTGTCTGTGGGAGTACGGCATACTGCTTAGCTCACCTGGTCTGCATCTTCCCAAGCCGTGCACCGGCCACTGGCGGCCCGGGGGCCCTCCTTGTTTCTCTGTTTAATGTGAAGTGGAGATTCTCTGCGCTGGCTGGAGGTGTGGAGGGGTCAAAGTTATGACTTTTCTCAGTGATTATGCCTGCAAAGTGTGTCTCTGGCATCTCTCCAAGATTTCACTATATGAGGCACGCTTTCTGCTTCCTCCCTCTAGCCGCCATCTTGGAATTCCCTTCATTCTTCTTCATGGCTGCATAAAATTCCATTGTGTATAAATACCACATTTTCTTAATCCATTTGTCAGTAGTGGGGCATCTTGGCTGTTTCTATAACTTGGCTATTGTGAATAGTGCTGCAATAAACATGGGTGTGCAAGTGCCTCTGGAGTAACTTGTGTCACATTCTTTTGGGTATATCCCCAAGAGTGGCATTACTGGATCATATGGTAGATCTATGTTTAGATTTTTAAGAAGCCTCCACATTTTTTTTCCAGAGTGGTTGTACTAGTTTACATTCCCACCAGCAGTTTACATTCCCCTGCATCCTCACCAACACCTGTTGTTAGTGGTGTTGCTAATAATGGCTATTCTAACAGTGGTGAGGTGGAATCTTAGTGTAGTTTTAACTTGTATTTCCTTTATTGCTAGGGACAGTGAGCATTTTTTCATGTGTTTTTTGGCCATTTGAATTTCTTCTTTTGAGAAAGTTCTGTTTAGTTCACTTGCCCATTTCTTTATTGGTTCATTAATTTTGGGAGTATTTAGTTTTTTGAGTTCCCTATATATTCTGGTTATCAGTCCTTTGTCTAATGTGTAGCTGGCAAATATTTTCTGCCACTCTGTGGGTGGTCTCTTCAGTTTAGAGACCATTTCTTTTGTTGAGCAGAAGCTTTTTAGTTTTATGAAGTCCCATTTATCTATGCTATCTCTTAGTTGCTGAGCTGCTGGGGTTTCATGAAACATACATGCACAGAAAATTAATGTGAGTCAACTCCCTGTATAGCTATCCTTATCTCAACCAGCAAAAACACTTGTTCCTTCCTATTATTGCTTATACTCTCTCTTCAACAAAATTAGAGATAAGGGCAAAATAGTTTCTTCTGCGTATTGAGGGGGTGAGGGGGAGAGGGAGGGGTGGAGTGGGTGGTAAGGGACGGGGTGGGGGTAGGAGGGAGAAATGACCCAAGCCTTGTATGCACCTATGAATAATAAAACAATAAAAAAAAAAGAGAGAAAGTCTTTGCCTATACCTGTTAGTTCCAAAGTATGTCCTACTCTTTCCCATACTAGCTTTAGAGTTCGGGGTCTGATATTAAGATCCTTAATCCATTTTGAGTTAATATTGGTATAGGGTGATAAACGTGGATCTAGTTTCAGTTTTTTGCAGACCGCTAACCAGTTTTCCCAGCAGTTTGTTTTGAAGAGGCTGTCTTTTCTCCATCGTGTATTTTTAGCACCTTTGTCAAAGATAAGTTGGTTATAGTCATGTAGCTTCATATCCAGGTCTTCTATTCTGTTCTACTGGTCTTCATGTCTGTTTTTGTGCCAGTACCATGCTGTTTTTATTGCTACTGCTTTGTAATATAGTTTGAAGTCAGGTATTGTGATACCTCTAGCATTGTTCTTTTTACTGAGTATTGCCTTGGCTATTCGTGGCCTCTTGTGTTTCCATATAAATTTAATGGTAGATTTTTCAATCTCCTTGATGAATGTCATTAGGATTTTGATGGGAATTGCAGTAAACATGTAGATTGCTTTTGGGAGTATAGACATTTTTTATGCACTGTGATTTTAAAAGAAAACATCTGAATACAAATAAAAGCACAAAAAGGAAAGAAAGAGAGAGAAAAAGAAAGAAAGACTGAAATTTTACCAAAACTGATGAATGACAACTCACAGATTCATAGAAGGGATGAATATGATCAAAGTATACTATATGCATGCATGTATGGAAATGCAATAATGAAACCATTTACTTTGTACAATTAATATACACTACTGAAAATGCAATAAAATGAATTTCTACATGTGCTTTAATAACGTGGAAATATCAAACTGCTATAAAATCTTCTAAACACTTGCTTTTAGTTTTCATATCGAGCATGTCTATGATTGGTAATAGTTTGTGGAACACACACAGAAGCAAAAAAGGAATTCAGAAAACCCAGGCATGAGAAAGTCAAAGAAAACCAGACCCCATCACATCATAGTAAAAGGGAAAAATTGACATGTGCACCTATAGTTAACAACTTCCTTCTTCAGAGAATATCAGAAATAAGAGTATATTAAAAAAGCAAGTCATGATGTGAAAGCAGAGACATGTCACAAAAAGGATATCTAACTATTCAACTAAGCATATGTAAAAGGGTTCATCTCAGTAATCATTATTAGCATATGCAAATTAAAACCACCATAGGTATACTATGTTCCTCCTAGAATGACTAAAAATTAGAATATATGATGGTACTAGTGTTAGTGAGGATGTTGAAAATCAGCAACTCTCAAATACTGCAGGTAACATACATAAACCAGCACTACTGTTTCTGAGAACTTTCCAGCACTATCTACATAAAGCTAAACATATGCATATTGATGAGTCAGAAATCCCACAGAAAGGGATACATAAATCCACACAGCACATTTATAAAAATGTTCTTTGGGGACTCTATTTGTAATGACCCAAATTGAAAACAAATCAAAAGTCTACCAACACAGAATGCATAAATTGTGGCATATTCAGATAGCAAAACTCTGTCTAGTAATGACAGTGAACTACATGCAGAAATGTAGACAAATCTCTAAAGTCAATGGTAAATGAAAAAAAACAGACAAAACAGTACAATTGATTCTATCTGTATATGCATTAAGTGAATGAAATTAATAAATAGTTTTAAAACTTATAGTAGTACCTTTGGTGTTCTGGAAGTGTCAATTGGGCGGGAGCAAAAGAAGGGCCTCAGGAGGTCTGGTTGTGTTTTTTTCTTACTTTGGCTGAGTAAGGGCTACACAAGAGCACTTACTTTGTATAAATGAATTTGAGGTTTTTACTTACAATTTGCATATAGTTTATAATTGTTTTAAAACATATTCTAAAACTGTGGACTTATACTTGAGTCCTTTGTGACCATATTTCCTGAACTAATAATGGATATCATTGATTGAACACTTTCTCTATGTCAACCATTAATGGTTGCAGTAGGTGTTTTATTCCAAGCTTCTTTTTTGTTCTTTTGTTATTATCATATTTTTGTTGTACTGGGAGTATATTGTGACATTTACAAAAGTGCTTACAATATGTCTTAAATTCACCCCTCCATCATTCTCTTTTATCCCCCTCTCGCCACCTTCTTAAAATAGTTTCAACAGTTCTCATTTTTCCATTTTTTTCATATGTGAGCACATAATATTTCCACTATATTCACCCCCCTCTGCCCTTTTCTTATATCCTCCCTCCTCCTACTGGTACCAACCTCCAGAAAAGACCTGTTTTACCTTCCTGCTTTCCGATTTTGAAAAAACACATTTTGGTTTGTTTAAGAGCACAATATAGGCAGTTTCACTTTGACATTTCCATGCTTATATGTATTATACACTGATGGGTTCATCACCTCCATTTTTCTCCCAAGTTTTCTAAGTTTATTCTTTAAGATATAATTGTTGCTCTCATTGTGCAGATTTCATAACTATAGATGCTGATGCTCAGAGAAATTACATGACTTATTTATGGTCACATAACTGGAAAATAGCAGAGACTAACTTTCAAACATCTTTCTGATTCGAAATCCTGGGTCCTGTTTAAGTTCATGCCTTCATATTCTTTAGCAATCCATGCAGAAGAATGGTCTTTGGCAAATGAGAGCTGTGTAGGATAGTGTCATTCTTTCCCAATGGCAAAATGGCAGCCCCGTGTTTTCTGCATGAATGTCACACATGCCAATATGCCTACCTTCACCATCAAACTTGAAGCATTTAGTGCCTGAGGCCCAGATCTAAGGACATGCCTCTTGGCCTAGCTGTCTTGCATATACATCTTCTGAACACACAGGGTATCCAGAGTGGAAAGAGCACAAGCAGTATTAAGATTAATGGATTATCTGAATGACCTTGAGTAAACCATACAATTACTCTAAATCTCATTTTCTGCATTCGTCAAGGGATATTTCTTAATGTTCCAGGGTTCCATGAGTTAATTCTACTATGAAATAATAGGCATATAATTCATGTGATTTGCTCTTCTTTCTATCCTGCTAAAGTAAATTTCTTTAGTCCTCCATCCCTTCCCCCACCCATACCTCCTCTTTCTCATAGCTATTCTCCCTTCCTCACCTTGCTCACAGGAAGTTGGTCATTGTGAGTTGCTTCAGTAGGTTCCCTTGTCCTCTGCTTTTGGGCTTGGCAGGGGTAAGGGTGTGAGCCCAGTGCAGTCAGAGCATGTGATCCCCTAGTTCGTTGCTTGTGGGACACCACTGGGTGGTTCATCCCTGTAGCCAGACCCAGCCTCAGTCAGACAGTCCTTCTCACAGCTAGAAAACCTGCTCCCTCACGCCACCCTTTCCTGCCTTAAGGTGCTAAGAGCACAGTACTGTTTCTAGCTGTAGGCTTCTGCACTTTCCTAGTGATTTTTCTTACCTGTCTTTCTGAATAGTCTCTCTCTGCAAGTCCCTCAGTGTCAATGTGCTGTCTCTTTCTTACCATGCAGAATCTTTACATCAGTACATAGCAGCCTGCTCTGTCATTTTCTCCTGAATGTAACAAGCACCATCTACATTAGATAACTTAGCCCATCCAGGTGACAAGTTGCTAATGAAAAAGATTCAACCACTGTGGGCTTCATGCCTCAAGTACAGACAGAAGCTAAAATACAAACACAGAGTAAATGTAAAATGATTTCAGCACACATATTCCTTATACCTCTTCATAGCTTTATTTTTTTCCATAAAATAGAAAAAGAGTGGGTTCCATCTCAGACGCAAAGGGCTGTCACCTTAGGAACCTCTGAAGGTCTGTTTTATAGAATATATGACCATGAACCTTCCCCCTCAAACCATACCCCTTCTGCCTGCTTTGGAGATGCTGCCCCACCCCACAGTCAAGTCTGTTTCTTTTAGTCTGCATTCCATCTTGAGAATGCCTGGAAGTTGAGACAACATTGATTGATCAGCTCACAACCAAATCATTTGCTTTCTGGGAACAACTAGGATTATTACCTGAGTTGGTCTCAGGAACAGAAGTGGGCTGCTGACACAGCAGAACAAGGATAGTATACAAAGCAAGCATACCATTTCTGGTCTGACCTACTGAATGAGCATGACACTACGCTGTCCTTCCTAGTGATTCATTTGGCTCCACCCCAATGCAGAAAAAAATCACTTTGCTTCCATGAAGAAAGACAAGCATGACCTTGCTTATCAGAAGCCATCTCTGGCCTTTCTGTGAAGGTCCCACGAAAGATTCAGCTATCAGAAGAGAGGAGCTTATGAACTGGGAAATTTCATTCCAGCAACCATGGATCACAGATAGCTTTGTGAATTCATTCCCATCACTTCAAATCAGATCATGCAGCTGAACAGTGCACAGCAAAATGCAAAATCAGGTCGCACGTATGGATATGCCGAATTTGTCTTTATCTAAGGTCAAAGGTCCCTTTTCCTGCTCCCCTTGCTTAGGGAACCAGGCCTAGGAGAACAGATCAGGTGCCCACATGTCTCAGACCCTGTGCTAACACTTGCATTTGCAAAGCAGTACATCAGCTTTGTACTCCAAATACCTGGACAGTGCATCACTTCCCCTGTGCTGCAGTCTGAATTTGGGTTTCTCCCAAATTCATAGGTTGGAATCCTAATTCCCCAAGGTGGTGGTAATAGGAGTTGGGACTTCCTTGGTAATTAAGTCATAAATTAAATTAGAATTCTTACAAAAAGGACCTGAAAGAGTTGCCATATTTCTACTACCAAGTGAGGACACAGAAAGAAAGCACAGCAAGTGAGCACTCACCAGGCACTGAACTGGCACTTTATCTTGGACTCCAGAACAGTAAAAAATACATTTTTGCTGTCTAGAAGCCACTCAGTCTATGACATTATAGCCATATGAGCTGAATAACATACCATGTAAGCCAATTACTACAGAACTATGCCAGGCCTCATTTTCTTCATTGGCAACAATGTACAGCAATAGTAGGATCTCATGAAACAATAAAAAGTTCTGGCATATGGTAAACACTTGCTAATATTCAGCTATTTCATGCTTACTAACTTGAATTTTCAGAAAAACAAAGAACTAGATATTGTCATTAATATATAAGTGAAACAGTGACTCTCAAAGAAATAAAAAAGAATGTGATCCAGATGCCCCCATAAATAAGTACCAGAAATAGGATTCCAGTCAAGATCTTGCCAATCTCAGTACCTGGTCCTTTGTTTCATCTTGACCAGCTCCCTTTGTCCCTTTGCACCAGCATCTCCCAACACCTATGCATATTGTGGTTCCTGGTGTGTCTTGCCAGCAGAATTTTTCCAACTCTAAATCAAAGCCCCAGGGACCCTATCTCCAATGCATTCCCCACACTCCTCTCTTCTGGTTACTGCTTTGTTGTGCCTTTTGGGTCAGTTGCCTGGCCCAAAACTCTCAAAGGCAGTGGCTTAGAGCTTCCATAAGAGAATTCTAAGACTGGATTAGATATGAACTCTATTCCTGGAAAATTCACTCAGCAAATTTCAAATCATTTTAGAAGGTTCCTGGCATGTCTGCAGTCTACCTCAGGACTTCTGGGGTGGAGCTCCTCCTCTGAGAGAGAATCTTAAATCTCTTTGGAGACCTAGTGAGCCCTAGAGTTTCCCTTGGCCTGCTACATATTTTACATTCTGAAGGAGGGGATGCTCCTTGAGGAGACAAGAAGAGATACTCTTGGAGGAGCAGTCAATCTTCTGAATAAACCTAGAAGACCTGATACTCTGTCTGGCTGCAGTAGATTCAGGAAAGCAGGGACCTGGCCTAAGGCAACTCTGTAGTTAGGAATGGTCCTTTTAACTAATGCTAGTCACAGCCAGTGTAAGAGCACAAACAGACACTTACTGTATTCACTAGACTTTTCATTGCAAAGACAAAATACCTGGGCAAAACTGCTTAAGAGAGGAAAGACTCATTTTAGCTTATAGTTTTGAAAGTATCAGTCCATCATGGTGTGGACAGCATGGTGAGCAGAGAACTCATATCATGGTGTCCTGATAGGAAATAAAGAGAAAGAGAGATAATGCTTGCATGACCAAGTTATCTCTTTTTTCCTCCTGTATTCCATCCAGACCACCTACATTCAGAGCAGGTCTTCCTCCCTCAGTCAAACCTCTCTGAAAATGCCCTCAAAGCCAGAAGTGCGCTTAACTAATCTTGAAATGCTTCTCAATCCAATCAAGTTGCATATCAACAATCTCAAGTCTATCCCTTTTGAGTTTGACTCCCAAATACATTTCCTTAAACCATAAAATTCCACTCCTGTCTCCCAAAATCTCATGACTATCGCATATTGCTAAATTCATTAAGTCCATCTCTAGGAGTCCCCATAATCCAAACAGTCCAAGCACTGCTCAAAAATTCAAGTTCAAAGTCTCCTCTGAGACTGAAGGCTAACTCTTAGCTATGAGCCCCTTAGGATCAAAAGCAAGTTATATACTTCCAAGATGCAATGGGAAATACTCTCATTACAAAAGGAAGAATAAGCATATAAAAAGATGGGTGGGACCAAGGCAAGACCAAAACACATCAGAGCAAACATTAAATCCTGTGGCTCCATGACAAGAACCTGGGGCACATTATGGTGTGATGTGAGCCCCAAGAGGTCTTAGGCAGTGCCATTTCTATGGCCTTGCCATTTTCAACCTATAAGACCTCACCCTTGGGCTGGGTTGGCTTGCCTGTAGTTATTCTTGGCAGACATTCCATTTTCCTGCTGTCTCTAGTTTCCTTGGGTCTCCATTGCATCTTCAATTTCACCTCACAGTTTCACCCATTGCCCTCTCAGTGGCTGCCTTCAGGGACCCTGACCTTGTCACACATTTCTTGGCTCCAAAACCTTCCTTTGAAATCTATGTGGAAGTTTCCATAAGCCCATAACTCTTGTACTCTGTACACTTGCAAAAATAGCATCATGTGGACAACACCAAGGTTTGTTGCCAGCTTGAGAGATAGCTGGGCCTCTGTGGACCTGGCTGCAGTGACCTCTAAGTGTCTGGATGGCTGAGCATAGGGAAACACTTCCCTAGGTAGCACTGTGGGAACAGAGAGCCCCAGAGCTTTCTTCTCAAAGCAAACTTATTCAAATGAGTTAAAACCTTTACATCCTTACATTCATGGGGTCCAGCCAATTCCAGAGGTGTCCTCAAAGCATCTTTTTTTGCTGTCATGATGCAAAGTACTTGGTTTCTTGTTAATGACCCTAATCCCTTTAGCAATCATACTTTCCTTGGCCCCAACTTTGTTCCCTCTTCTTTCTGAGAAAACTGCAATTTTTCAAATCTTTCTGCTCTGTTTTTTTTTTCATAATTCTCACTATAAACTTGGCTAAAGACAGTCAGCAATACCCCTATGAAATCCTGAATGTTGGGCTGCCTGAAATCTCCTCTCCCAGTTTAACTAGCCATCACTTTTAAGTTCAGCCTTCCGCAAAGTCTCAGGATAGGATAAAATACAGACGATATCTTTGTGAGTATGTAGCACAAATGGTCTTCCACTAGAGTCTTCATTTCCATCTGAAACCTCATGAGCACAGTCTTCACTGTTTGCATTCCTGTTGTCATTCTGTCCTTCTGAGTTGTACCAAAATCACTCATTATGGCTTATAGCATTCTAGGACTTCTCAGGCTCTTATCACCAAACTTTTTTACATTCCTCTCACAAACCAGTTCCTAAGACTTCTGAACTACCTGGATAGGTAATCACAGCAATAGCCCCATTTCTTTGGTGCCAATTTTCTGGATTAGTCCCACTTTTCATTGCTGTGACAAAATACCTGACAGAGCAACTTAAGAAGAAGGAAGATTTATTTGGGCTCATGGTTTTGTTCCATCATGGTAGGAAGGGTGTAGCATCATGGTAGGAAGGACAGAGAGAGAGAGAGAGAGAGAGAGAGAGAGAAAGAATGTCTGTCAAGAATTCTGTGCAGCAGGGTTTCTCTTCCATCACATCCCACTTTCATATTCCATTCAAGTCCCCAGACTATGGGATGGTGTGGCCCACATTCAGGACAGGTCACCCCCACACACATACACTTTAGTTAATCCTCTCTGAAAATGCCATCATGGACACACCCAGAGGTGTGCTTTCCTTTATCTAGGTGCTTCTCAATCCAATCGGTCTAGCAATCAAGATTAACAATCACACATACATGTACCCTGAGGCTACCTGAGATCAGGGAGATTTGGTGAGTGAGGGACCTATTGGTGCTGGTAACACTGTTCCCTGGGTCAGAGAAGACCAGCATGGGTCCAGTTGCTGAGACACAGTAGATTAGCTCTCTTCTGAGGAAGAGCCAACTGCAATGGCAGGAGCAGGAACTACAGAGTCAAACAGAGCAGGAGGCATAGAGGCCAGTACTGTCTTACATTGGCTTTGGGACCATATCTTTTTTGAGTTTCAGTTTCCCTATCTATAATGTTTAGATAATAATTTCTACCTTGCATAGATGATCTGAGAATGAGAGTTTTTACCATGAGAGTTTTTTTTATATATAGGCTATAGTATGGTCCCTGGAACACAAAACCTGATAGATAAAAGAATTAGATATGGATATAATCATGTAACTAATTTAGAAACAATTATGATGTCTTGGAGAACAGTTTGTACTTCTTTGCATATTGCAGAGATTCTGGTTGAAAATCAGGAATTCAGAGTAAGGAATCAGTAACAGGAAGGTTGGCTGTGCACACCAGGATGCCTGGCAGGATAGAGATCTCTTTGCAGGAGATGTGCCTTGCTTCCTTCCTTGGTGGCTGAGACTGATTGCAGAGTGCTGCATGGCTGATTGTTACATGCAACTGCACTGGGTGAGGAAGCCCTGAATCAGCCTCTTTCTTCCCCTGGACCCTGTCTCTCAACTCTAATGAGCTGTATTCCCCTGCTTGCTCCAGTCAAGTACATTACTGTCTGCTTTTAAATTCAACATGTGTGTGCAAGAGAGTGTGAATGTGTCTGCATAGATAGACTTTGGTGTTTTTAAGTGAATGTGTGCATATAAGCATATGTGTCTGTATAGGCTTATTTTGAGTATCAGTAGGTGTCAATGTGTTGGTGAATATTTTCTTTTCCTTTGAGCTTGAACACCTGGTTACCCTGGCAACTGTATGCTAGAATTTTTCAGCAACTGAGCTCTCCTTGCATCACATTAGGTCACTCATCCTAAGTGATCAGAACCTGTCTGATGCCCTCTTCCAGATCCTGTCCATTATCATTGCATATTTCTGCAGCTAGAGTTTTTCTTGCTGCAGAGAGGGGTCCTACTATCTGGAGCTCAGCACTCAGCATCAAGTTCAGACATGAGACAATGAAAGCTGCGGGGGTTGAGGGTTATCAGAGAGTATTGACAATTATCCCTTCCTCTTTTGTAAGCAGTGACTATTACCTCATGCAATGAATCAGGAATATGTGCATTTCTCTCATAAGTAACCTCTTCTGACTAAAATACCACAGACAGAAATAATGAGACAATGATTAAAGTTATTGACAATAGAAAGACTTATTATGTACATTTTCTTGGTATGAAGGGTGAGGATAGGAGTCAAACAATTTCATTTATTAAATTCAACTAATGGCATGAAATAAAAGAATGTTTTAGGTATTTTAAAATGTTGCATTAGGAACAGAAACACCGCCTCTTTTACTGTGACTACAGCAAGAAAAGGTCAGTTAAAAATTTTTGAGCTTTTATCCAGTCTTGTGTTAACAAGGCTTTAAAGACATGAACTTGTAGTCATACCTATTATTAAATGAAATTATTGTATTTAAAATATAATTATTAAATTTAAAATATGAAAATATGTAATAATATTTCTATTATTCATTATTCAACTATGTGATTTTTAAATGAAAAAGCATAGCTCATAGGAAGTAATCATTCTATGACATCATCATGGCCTGTGGACCTCATGGCCATTTTTGTGTCCTTACTCCCCTTTCATAGATTAAAAAGACAAAAATTTTGTATGGAATTGTTTTTGCCTCAGCATGATTTGTGGGATTTAGAATTTAGGAGCTGGGCTGCATTTTTCTTTTTATTTGCAGTACTGGAGCTTGAACTCAGGACCTATGCCTTAAGCCACTGCGCCAGCCCTTTTTTTGTGATGGGTTTTTCGAGATAGGGTCACATGAACTATTAACCCAGGCTGACTTTGAACCGTGATCCTCCTGATATCTGCCTCCTGAGTCACTAGGATTACATGTGTGCTTTTTCTTAAGAAAACAGAGCCCTTTGGGGGTGTGCCTGTAGCTGCTCCTGTCTAGCCCCATCTCTCTGTCCAGAAAACCTGGGAAGGCCTTTCCACCATGTCCCATCTCCAGTCTATGAAGCTTGCCCCAACATTGGAGAAGCCTGTCACTACTGCAGAAATGGGAGAATAAGAACCAGGCATTCTCCCTTTGGTTTCTAGCAGTTGAGATCTTCATCATGAAATCCAGCCTCTCAGGTCAACCTGATTTATGCCAAGGCTGACATTAAAGCTGTTTTCTCCAGGAAAGCCCAGAAATCAGAGGGGATCTTTGGGATGCCAGAGGTGGGGTACCTGTAACTGGGGAGGGAGGTTGTAAAGGAGGAGGATTCCAGGACCACGGATATGGCTGAGTGTAGGGAATGCTCATAAGCGACCTAAATGCCAAATGTTGACAAGTCAAACTGGGGGGTCCTCCAAGAATGACAGTCCCTTAGTCATGAAACATAAGCACATGGAAGCAAGTCAGATATGTAGTCATAGTGAGTACAGAGATGCGAGAAGCAACAAAGGCAGCTGACATGAGAAAGGGTGCTCACTGTGCATTATGTATTATGGCCCAATTCTACTAAGAGTCTTCCACGAACTCAACATTTTAAAGGAACCATTAGGCAAACCAAAGTTTAGAATTACAGCCCAGTCCATCCCTCACACTGTCCCCTGGTTGATTACAGTGGACTCTAGATATGTGCTGGATGAGGAGAGCATGCTCCCTGCCTCAGGTATACCTGAGAATCACCTGGGAAGAGTACCTTATTCTCAAGGCTATACATGCCAAAGGGACAGAACTGAGTTCATAGCCACAGTATACCCAGAAACAAGCAGACGGCATTTCTTCATCCCAGAGAATAAGAGCGGAGGGAGCAGACAAGTTTTATTATTAAACAACTTTAATCCAAATGCTGATTATTATTTGCAGTGTCTGAAGGCACAAAATATACCTAAGTGTGTGGAATAGTCTAAACAGAGTTATAAATCCAAAGAGCAAAGCATGAGAAAAAGATACATTCTGAGCTGACAGAAATCTGAGTTGGGAAGATTCTAGTTTTTGTTGTTGTTATTTTTTCCCCTAGAGAACTGGGATATCAATCATTTCCCTCATGCCAAGGATAGAAAAATTTAAAAAATAACATAAACATGGTGTAGACTAACACCATGAGGTATTAAGGGCTTTTAGAAGTAGTATACTTTTCCCTCAGTGATACTGGTTCTTCTCTCTCTCTCTCTCTCTCTCTCTCTCTCTCTCTCTCACACACACACACACACACACACACGCCCTACAGCTCTCTTCCTCGCTGATACCCATTCTGAGCAAAGCCATCCAAAAATTATCCGTATCCATGCTACATCAAAGAAGATGATTGTCTCCAGGAAAAAAAGACTTGGGTATAAGATAAGGCAGTGAAACCAGAACTTGATTTTAAAAATAGAATATATATATGAAAAATTGACCACCTAGGACAGGTCCCCCAAAATTCTGATGGAAAGAAAACAAAATGAGCTCTTTCTCAGTTGATGGTAACCCACCCAGGCTTTACCAACATACACCAGCTCCATGCTCCACACACTTTGAAGAAGTGTTAATGGATCACCCCAGTAGCACTAATATCAAGCCATTCCCAGCACCCAAAGATAAATAACGTAATTATAAACACTCTCTTCCCTACAGTGCTTTTAGCTGACTGTGTGATACAGCCATTCCTTACTGCTCAGTCATGTAGCTAGGGACTTTAGGAAAGAAATCAATCCTGGGCTGGTTATGACCCTCATAAATACATGTCTCAAGTAACTCTATGTGGTTACAGAAGAAGCAATCAATAGGATTTTGTATTTCCCCATCACTGTAGACCCAGGATCTTAGGCTCATGATTTCCATGGTGGGTAGTAGTCCCATGCTTAGTGCTGAATGTGGGTTGTACTCTCCACCTTGATAGTTTAGCAGATTAGAATAAATTTGGTCTTCAAAAGGGTAAGAACTGAAGTGACGCAGCTCAGATTCCTCTGATTACTCCACTCCTCATGGTTCTTTCTCTGCTCCAGAAAGGATAATTGAGGGATGTGAGGCTGTAAGTTGTTCTAGTGTTATGAGACAGGGTTTCCAGCAAGTTCGCCAGCTTAGGATTGCCCTGGGTATCTCAGATGATATAAGATGCTTTCAGCCTAATGGGCCCCTGTTCTGGGCTGAATCACTGTGTAAGGACTCTTGGTCTGGATAAGGTGGTAAGGCCTGGAGAGAAGGCTAATGCTGGGGTCTGGCCAAGTTTGGCCAGCTTCATGAAGGACTAAAGATGAGAGACTTGCCCTTATTTTGGAGCTACGGGCCATCCCTTAAGTGATGGGAGTGATTTGTCTTCACATAGTGACTTCACACAGTGATGCTTCTCTCCTAAGGTTCAAGTCTCTTCCTACCTACTTCCAGCCAGACCCACTATCCCTCCAGCCCCCCCATCACCTGGGGAACCTCCCCAATTACTTCCACTGGGATTCTTTTATCTAAAACCACAAAGCTTCTGTGTCTGTGACCACCTTTCCTCTCTCGCCTTGGAAGTGAATAGTCTTCCTTTACCTGGTTATTCATCCCACTACCTCAAGTGGTCAACATGGCCAACCTTGCATCTCCCTATCTCCAAGACCTTCCACAAGTACAATTTGACCTCTGCCCAGCTTCCCTGAATCAACAATGGGTCCTGCCTTCCTTCCCCCATAGTCTACCACTGGTTGATTCTTCTGAGTAGGAAAAGAAAGTAAAAAGTAAGACCAAAAGGATCATATTAGAACACATAGGCATCAAAGCTCTCAGAGACTGTTACCTCAATATGGGCAGTTCTCTGGGCCCTGGGGCATCTGTACACTACACACTGTGACACACAGTGGGGTTACCACCTTGAACAGGATTGGCCATGAATGTCTTAATCCAGGGCATCTGCTCAGTGCCAGGCTAACATAGATTACCCTACAGCACAGTGACCCAATGTGCCAGGCCAACACAGGCTCTAGTCACTTTCATCTACCCAAGGGGACTGGAGGAGAAAGGAGGGGAGAGGAATGAGGTGGGAATCTGTAGGGCACTGCAGTGAGCAGCAATCAGGGTTCCTGGTCTTCCTTCTCCCCAGCAGAAAGGGCCTGCTTATCTCATTGCCCTTCCTGCCCTCAGGAAGACCCAGGAACAGGGGGCTCCTTCGGCACTTCAGAATGATCACAAGTAATTTGCCTTTTTATTCATATAGAACAAAATTTACAAAGTCATTCATACAGTTTTTGTGTTTTTTTTACTGACTTCGAAAATTGGGAATATTCAAAATACACTTTTACCCCACTCCATTCTGTCATTATTTACACATATATACAAGAAAAAATGAAAGAGTCTCTGTGTGAGTGTGTGTGTGTGTGTGTGTGTGTGTGTGTGTGTGTGTGTGGTTTGTGTTGGCGTTTTCTCGTATTAAAAAGCTCTGCTGGTCGGGTGGGTGGGCGGGCGGGAGGGCAGGCGGCGCGGTCAGATGGAGGTGCCGTGGGAGGTGTCCAGAGCCTCTGGGAGGACGCCTCCAGGCACGGGCTGAAAGGACATGGGGATGGGGGTCTTCACCGGGCTCTGTCGGAACAGCCCCCCATTGGGCGACCTGTGTTTGCACTGAATGGAGGGCATGGTAGCCGAGCTGCTCAGAGGCAGCGGCAGGTTGCTGCTGGGCCCTGACGAGAGTGTCCGGCTGGTGCCATGGCTGCTTTGCTCTGGCAGAAAGGTGCTGACTGAGAGCTGGGTGTTCTGGTACTCCCGCGTTGGCTCTAATGCCTGGCTAGGAGCCAGGCCCCCCATCTCCAGGGCCGAGAGCTCAATCGATGCTGGAGAAATCTGCTTGTGAGCAATGTCTTCATCCATGAGGCTGTTCATGCGCCGATGCACCTGTTCCAAGTTCACCTCTTTGTCCTGGAGAGAAAGCACAGGAAGGTCAGGTGAAGCCCTAACTGTGTTTGTTGCAACTCTAGAGACCTGGAGGCACAAGGCCTGGTCAGCTTGCTGGACAGAGCATTCCCCATTGCTCCCACCTCCCCTCACTCTCACTGGGATGGCAACCCTATGTCACCTGGGGAAGCTATAAGCCAGGACATTACTGCTAATGTAGCAAATATCCTGCAAGCTGGCTTTGGCAGCACCGTTCACCTGCTGCACTCAGCTTTGAATCTAGCCCTGTAAGTATTAGAGGCAGCCTGGAGCAGGAGAGGAACCCTGCCTCACCTGGTGACCTGTGTTCTACCTGTGCAGCACCATCATGGAGGCAAGAAGAGGGACATGTCCCTACCTGGAAGACTGATGGAGTGTGGGTTTCCAGGTGGGAATGAGGAGTGGGGACAGTGAGGCAAGGGGCTTTGCCAAGGTCAGCTGACTCTCCTGGTATCGTGAGGGCTTGAGGCTGCCCAGATGGATAACATTCACAAGTGACACTCTCACCGTGATGGGTGGCATCACTGAAGATTGGTTTGTTTATTTAATTTGCTAAGAAAGAAAATAAAACAGACCCTTATTCTTTCCAAATAGTGTTTTGCCTTTAATGTCAGAATGAATCAAGGTAATTGCACAGCTTGAGAGCTCGAGGAAAATGTCATCTGCTTCCTCAGTTTCTCCCCAATGAAGGGCAGGACAGCCAGTGCCCAGAAGAGCCACACCAGCTCCTGGATGGTCCCCATAGGTGCCAAAGTGCTAGGAAAGATGGTGGCTGCTCCTCCCTGATGCAACAGTTCATTTCCAAGACACAATCCTGAAGGTGGTCTAATGCTGACATCATAAGTTGGAGAGAGGAACTCAACCCCTGTCTGCCTTGTATGAATACTAGAAATTTAGTATGAAAGAAATTTAGAAACCTTGATAGGCTTTCAAAAGGAAAAAAGAGGAAACATTCAAAATAAGGGCTCTTCCAGAAATTGTTTTGAGCTTCTCTGGGACTGGGGGACTAGGGTTCCCTCAGGAGGACATCATCCAGAATGACCTTTATTGAGTCCTCACACCCCTCATTTGAGTGCACCAAGCACAGGGCTAACCCCAGGGAGACTCTACTTTGAATTTCTCAGGAAGGCAAGGAACTGAAGTGTCCTGTAATTCACTTCTTGCTCCAACATTCCCTGCAATGGGGAAAGGGGGACGACTGGTCTCTACATCCTCACGACTTCACAGCTGAAACATAGTGCTTCGCTTCTAGTGGAACAGCTGCTACAATTCTAAGACCTTCCCAGAGCAAAAAAAAACTGACAACTTTCTAAGACAACGGAGAAGTTATTTCAAGCTAGAAGGAAACAGGATAGGACAGCACACTGGCTTGAGAGTGAGGCAAGGCAATAGAACTGGATGTGGTGTCATAGATGGAGGTGACACTGGAAATCATTAGCAAGCCCCTACAATAGAGCTAAGATTCCAGTGATCAGAAGCCCAGCTCTTTGGTGCTGGGAGATTATTTCTGAGTTGAGGACACTAATTGGTAGCAAGTTTCATGAGTGAAATGGTGGAAGTGGGTAGAGGACATCAGGCCTCTACTTTGCGTGGAAAACTATCATTCATGTAATGCTTTCAATGATTCCTTCAAAAGTCTGTACAACAAAATTAGAGATAAGGGCAAAATAGTTTCTGCTGGGTATTGAGGGGGGGAGCGGGAGGGGGTGGAGTGGGTGGTAAGGGAGGGGGTGGGGGCAGGGTGGAGAAATAAACCAAGCCTTGTATGCACATATGAATAATAAAAGAAAAATGAAAAAAAAAAAAAAAAAAAGAGAAGTTGTTGAAAAAAAAAAAAAGTCTGTAAAATACAGATGCTCCTCAACTTATGGGTTAAATTCCCCACCCCCCCCCACACAAACTCATCATAAGTTGATAATATCTGTGAAGCAAAAAGTGCACTTAGTAATTTAACCTATCAAATCTTCTAGCTTAGCAACATAGTATACTCTAGAGTACTGGTTGTTTGCACGTGTGCTCCTGTGGCTGTCTGGGAACTATAGCTTGTTACTGTTGCCCATCATGGCCAGAGTGTGGTACCACATATTGCTTGCCCAAGAAAAGATCAAAATTCTAAGTGTACTGAATGCATATTGCTTTTGCACCATGGTAAAAGTGAAAACACACAAGCTATACCATGATAAATTGGAGACAGTCTGTATATCACAAATTAAATTCAAGTTCTTTTCATTATTACCTTATACTGTGATTAAGTCACCTGTGTGTGACTTTCCCCCTTTTTTCTGTTTTATGTTTTGTTTTTATTTTTAAAATAATATTTCATACCTGTCATTTGGGGCATTAGTGTCTTTAGTGCCACTCAGCACCAATGATCTCTTCCTAAAGAGATCATTGCTTTATTGATCTTTATTGGTCCATGCTTTATTGCTTTGGGCAATTATTTGCTTTGGAAGAATTGTTATTACTGGATGATGGTTTGGCAGGTAACCTGCTTACTTAGTCAGGAGACAGGACTGTGATGAAAATAAGGACAAGACTGAGTCTCAATCCTGATCAAAGAGCAGAAAATAGTTGGTATTTGATTAGGTACAGTATGAGAACTTCTGCCCAGCTTTCTGCTCTGTAGCCATGTTCCTAGCTTCTGGGTTCTACACTCAGTACAAGCCCTGGCTCTGCTCATCACCAACCCTATACCTCTGGCCCTCTCATGGCTGCCATGGAACTCCTGGGAAATTCCTAACACAGGCTGCAATACCTTCATCTGCATTAGCCACAGCTGGTACACAACTGTTTGGTAAATATTTGTATATATAAGCTATTTTTATCTCTAAAATATCCAAAGGGCACAAGACTAGTACCAGAGAGCCTGGAAGCTAAAGACATTGACAGGGAATTTCAAATACTTTCAGGGTTTAATAAGCCAACCTTCCTTTCTCTGCAACTAGGAAAGCTTGGAGAACATTGGACTAACAGGACACCCTCACTGTAGACAGCCTTTAATTTCCATGGAAGAAAACCAATGATCAAGTAGTCCTGGAGATCACTGAAAGAACTGGTTAGTTGCATAATCTTGTACTTTTCCTCATGTCTATTTTCTCTTTAGGTCTTTAAGGTCTCCAAAGGTTCCCTTATACCATGGTTGTGCTAACGTTCCCCTTTGGGGATTGAAGGACATAAGCGAGAGTCTTGGTTCTAGCCATGTTCACTCTGGATTCTGGCAGGTGGAAGAGACAGCCTGACCCTTTATCACAGAGGCAAGTAAGCACTGTGCCAGGAAAGGTATCTAGGAGGTGATTCCTGTTTTTCCAGAATTTGAGAGATACAGAGAAAGGATAACTTCCTGTCAAAGAAGGCCACAGAGAGGCAGGGAATTGAGAATAGAGGTCACAGGAAAAGGAATCCTCTCTACCTAATGTCAGGGAAACAAACATAGAGATCTTTGGGGGAAGATAGACCAGTCAAAACCCTCTGTGAGCAAGGAAGTTCTCCAAGATGGATGCCTCCACCACTAAGTACCAAGGAGAAGAGGCAGAGGGGATGGTGGATTGTGAAAGAGGCAGGGCACAGGCACCAATCTGGCATCTTAAATACAGCTGTGAGGAGCTGATCGTATACCATTAAAGCACTTAGAATAAAGACCAACTCAGGCAGTAGATACAGACATGACCAATTAACTTTGAGACAGTATTTCTGAAGGAATGGGCTTGAATAAATAGTTTCTTAAACTCATGTGTTTTTTTCCTTGCTTCAAATTAAAGATAGATGAGTCGGTTCCAAGGACTGCAAGGCCATGCAGAGAGAATGAACTCCCAGTGTGGTTATTAATTAGCCTTTAACCTCTCCATGTGAGGATGCACAGAAAATGTCCACACCAATTGTACAAATTTTCTAGGGAGAGCTTCCCATGCCAAATGGCTGTCAAGAATCCAACCTCCCTGTGCCAGTGGGACCACTTTCTATTCACATTCCATTATCCCAGTAGCACCAACACTAAGACAAATCTGGGAGAAGAGAATGCTACCTGGAGCCTGCTGTATTTGGTTGTTTAACTGAATAAGAAAATGAATAGAACAGAAGCAAATGCCTCCTTGACCTCCCTGGAAGACAAATACAGCCTGCCTTAGTGTCCTTCAGCTGTCTGCTTCTGCTGCTGTGTACTGGGCCAGAGCTGAGGAGCAGAGAGAAGACAACCTTGTTTGAGGCCCTCCCAGTTTTATCTTCTTGGATCACCTGGGGCCACAGATTTAGAATGTGCAAGGTCAGTCTGGTGGTATTCCCTGCATTTCTGGCCAAAGAGAAAGCAGCAGTATTCAGCTTACTCAAGGAAAGAGGCAGCAGCGATTTGAATAATTATACATGTTTTAGACAAAATGGTGCACTCTATGTTATGCAAATTCAAATAATGGGCTTTTTTATGTGAACTACATCAGTTTACATCCTCATTATACCAAGGTTTCAGTGTTCAGCCAGGTAATGACATCTGTGAAAAGAGACCTGGAAACTTACTGCTGCCTTCATTAATCCAGTGTAGGTAACTGACCTAGTCAAATACCCAAGAATATGACATAAAATTTATTGACTGCGTTTACCCACGAATCGGCTGGATTCCAGCTCTGCAGTTCTCACCCCAAATTAAACATGACAACAGATGCACCAACAGAGGTTACCGGGGAACCTCTCTCAGGCGTTGTCTTGCAGAGAGATAAAGTTCTGTAATTAAGCCGCTGTTCACCAACGTGGAAATAATACAGTGTATTGGAAAACGGTAATTAACTAAACTATCATCTATATAACAGCCTGTTACACACGGGACTCGTTAGAATTGGCTTTGGTTGGAATCCAACAGCTCCTGCTTTAAGTTGGGCAGGAACAAAACTAGGGACAAGGGACTTCCCTCCTGACCGAGATGGTTATTGGCAGCATTCTTGTGTTACCAGTGAGACCAACCAGGTGGTAAATGAGACCTAACAGCTGGGAGAAATGCCACTGAGGTGATCTTCCTACATATTGTTCCAAAGGCTGAGGCTGGGCAGGAAGTCCATGAGTCATGGTTGGATCAGATCAACAAGGCAGAACATCACCTCAATGAAGTGATCTCAGGAGATGCTGGGCAATTTTTCAAAGCATCATGACAAAGAGTTCTGAGCTGCTCAACCACAGATTTTTTTTCAGGCAGGGCAATGAGAGGGGACCAACTTCACACCCCTGGAAGGAGCAGCAGGATACACAGGAGTAAACTGAGGCCAGGAGTGAAGTGACTTTCTCAAGGTTACACTACCCCACAGAGTTGGAGCATCAGGATCAGTGCTCTTGTCCATCTGGCTCCAAAACCTGGGCTCTTTTCCACTGAGTCAGGCTGTATGCTCCCAGCTTCACCTTGAAGATTCATACACACCTTAGCAGAAGGTTGGTGGAAGGTTTTCACCCTTGGCAGGATATCAGAAGGAAATGTGGAGATTTAGTAAATGATGGTTGTCCAGATCTCCTTAATATGACCCTTTGAGAAAGGGGCTCAGGCATCTGTATTTCTAAAAGGCTCCAGAATTAATCACCTGTGATACGCAGCCAAAATTGAAAGCCATTGATCCAGCTTCGGTGATTACACAACAATTTAACATGAATAACATTTTCTTTATAGGAGCCTAGACTAGTTCATTCATTCAATAAATACTTTTGAGCTCCTACTACCAGATGAGCTAATGATAAAGCATTCATCTTTGGCTTCTGGCACATAGAAGCTGCTCGATACTTCAATTATATTCATCACCCCTTAATGAGAGTTTCCATGTTCAGGAGAGTGGGCAAAGAGATGGGAATACAGAGGTGAGGAGGTGCCAGCAGACTCTCAGCAGAGACAAGCAGATAAATAATTACTGGAAATGTGGAATCATACCCAACAAGGGTGGTGCCCAGTGGCCATAGGCAGGGAATGCTTTTCCAGCTGGTCTTGAGATACACAGTGGTGGGTGTGTGATAAGCATTCAGTGCCTTCCTACTGGAAGATAGGCCCTAGGCTAAGGGCTGGATTATGTCAAACTTTCTGGTCTTAGCAGTGTAACTGTCAGGCCAGGCTCAGTTTTCAGCTGAAGAGGAAAACTGGGGTTCAGAGAAGTAGATGCCCCATTAAGAGCCTGGTCCAGGGAGAATGGAGTCACACTCTTCATTCCCAAAATCCTCTCAAAAATGCTAGGTAGAAACCCATGATCCTGCACATACCAGTATGCCCTTACCCTTGCCCTGTGATGAGCCTATCTCAGGAGGTAGCAGGTGCACACAGGCAGTATGTCACTCACTTGCCACCTCTGAGTCCCACTTCCCCATGGATAAGGATGCCTTCCTCGAAAGTTGTTGAAGAGGGTTTAAGAAGGTAAAGTAATTTTCCAGCACAGGGAAGGTGCCCGAAGGTGAGATGTGCCTGATTTGCATCCCCCTCATCCTCCCCACTGTCCATCACAGGTCATTAAGAAGGAAAACTCCTTGGCTACCATTAAACAAGCATGTCTCTGGGCCAAATGCACCTGTAAGTCACTTTACACAACCTCCCCGGTTCAATTCTCTGTGCAGCACTGTCGTGTTAACATGTATGAAGAAGGAATCATGCAGAAAAGAAAAGCTCCACAGTGTAGAAGCATTAAAGGAGTAGAGGCAAAGAAGGGTGTAGAGGTGAAGTGAGGTCCCCAGGACCCAATCTTCTATGGAGAGCAACACTGAGGAGACTCGCAGACAGATGCTGGCCAGAACACAGGAGCCAGATGCTACTCAGCCTCCTGCTACATGGACACCCTGGCTGGTCACCACCTGTCTGCCATGGAAGCAGGGGGCTGGGGAGGGCAGGCAAAGCAGGAAGCAACAAGAATTCCAAGCTCCCAAGCCCAGTGATGATGATTCATCTCTCAATCCTCCCATTTGTGCAATTCTCATCTTTATTTCATGAATATTTTATTCTTAGAGCAAAGGCTCCACATCCCCATAAATCTAGTGGGTAGCTCTTTACTGCATCCTCAGAGCTTGGTGCACTCACCTGCAATGGGTAACTACTTAATTGACTGATTCCTCTGAAAAAATATGAGCTCAAATGCACATGAATATTAAGGGGCTGAATGCACATTACTACTCTTCCCCAAGTAGGTGTCTAAACTCTGAAGACATCCAGCACAAGCCATTAAACATAGCCTGAGATCCACCCAAAGACAGGCTTCCGGCTCTTAAGAAATATGGCCAAAGGCCCAAAATGAAAACATTCCAAGAGTAAGCAGACACTCTCACCTAATTGCAAATGCTGCTCTATAAAACCTGAGCAACAGTAACATGAAGTAGATTTAAATTAAATACCATCATTATTTTTCCAAGATTTTTCATATATGCTTCTAAAATACTGTTGTTTCAGCCCTTTCCTTAATTCCTATTCCTGACACAATGAGATTCTATCCCCTCAGCCTGGCCTGTAGGTACTTGGGAGCAGGGCCAGCCTTCTTCTCCAGGCTCCTCTATCAGCATCTTCCTCCTGCCCTCCCTCACTGTTAACTCTTTGTTCACTCTACCCCAAATGCTACTTCCTATGTCATCTTAGCAATAAGAGTTGTACTAATCCTCAACATCCCCAAGAAGTCTTCATTACACACTATCCTTACCCACCATGACTCCACCATGTGCTGGTTGGACTGGATGCCTCTCTGCACTTCAGTGCTACTCCCTGCTCACTTCAGGACAGCCCAGATCAATAAGATGGAGGCTTCATGGTGAGCTGTCTGCTGCATCTGCCTATGAGAAGGTATGTCCCTGAGGGGAGAGGCTTGGCCCCTGTAGGCAAGCTTATTAACGTGAGAAGGAAGAAGGTAGGAGAAACTTCATTTGAAAATTGAAAATCTATAAAAACAGGAAAGATGGAATGTTTCCATGCAGCTCTACAGAGCAATGCCACAAGAGGCAGAATGAATGGCAACCACTGTGCTTTTTCCCTGCCTCTCCATAAGCCTTCATTTCTATCTTGGAAACAAATGGGCTGCTGGGGCAGGAAGACCCACAGTTTGGAAGCAGGTCTCATGCCTGAGACCCTGGATTTATACAGAAGATAGAAGTTACTTGCTGGTGAGTAAGGTGTTATGCCTGACAGTTTGGTCATCTTGGTCTTAACTCTTTTTTTTTTTTGCTTCAACTTTCCCATCTATGTCTTTCCAATAATCTCTCTGAATCTATCTCTCTCTTCCTTCCTTCTTCTTTTACACACACACACACACACACACACACACACACACACACACACACACACACCCCATGACAATTAATTCTGGGTAGTACAGGCTGGAGTTATCACTAAACAGGATAGAAAGCAGACAAGACCCCCCAGTTCAGAGCACAGCCTCTCCCTGTACCTGGCTCCCAGGAGATATGCTAGAGGGTTGGAACTTGAGCTAGTGTTTCTGTGCCCCACCCTGCCACACCAGTCAGCCACACCTTCCTGACAATGCCCACTCACCTGGAGACCCTCCTTGCTCCCTTGAACCAAGGGGCATGTACAGAGGGAATCGGATGGTAGACTTAGTATAAACAATACAGATAGGGGGTGCAATGTGGATCAGTTAGTGTTTGCCATCTGCCCTGTCCTCCCCATTCCTACTGTCAGTGGTTCTGGGACAGCCCATCCTGCCTGCCCTCTGATGCTTCTGTGTGTGTATAGACATGGGTGGTGACAGCAGGTGAAAGTGCCCTGTGGGGGCTGACACGATATACCAGTCAGTCACAGAGGGATGGGTAGAGCACTTCCTTAAAAGTACTTGCCAGAATCATTCAGTACCTTCCAGTGACTTCCTCATATAAAATTTTCTAGTTGAAAAAAAAAAAAACCTTGAGATGGAACTATTAACTGCCCCTTTATCAGTGAATTTTCTTCTAACTTCTTCCTTCCTTCCCTCTTGTGGTCCAGGAGTGACAGCAGACCCATTGAGGTGGTGACTAAAAAGACCTTGTACTTCTTTACATGGAGGGGTAGGAAGGCAGGAGAGGAAGATAAATGCTGTCAAGACATTTCAGTACTGCCTCAGCAATGCCCTCCTTCCAAGGAAAGGAAAGTCAGATGACAGAGAACTGCCCGGAATGAATGGAGAGTCAAAAGAGGATCAAGGGGGACAGCCACCACTATCCTCTCCAGAGACTACTTTAGAGACTTGTGGATGTGGGTGTGGCCAGCCAAACACTGCAGACTACAGAGATGGCAACCAAGATGACCACTCTGCTCAGAGGCATCCTTTCCCGGTTCCAAATCAGGCTGAGAAGGATCCAACAAGCTCTTACCTCCTCCTAGCTATTTTTCTTTTCCACATGGTTTATTTTATCTTCTCCCTTGACCCTCTGCCTCTAAAGCCATTTTATGAACTTGTCATATGCCACCTGATTTTCCAATAAAAACAAAAGCAGGTAAAACTCTTTTAAAAATAGGAGCACTTTGGGATTTGATGCCACTTTCTTTATAGTTCCCTGTTTGAGATTTATATCCATTTGCCCCAACAGACTGTGTAAGCAGAGTTGTGATTCTGGGTGTAGCCGAGGTGTCAGTGGCAGTGACAGCAGATAGTGACAGCAATGGGTAGACTTGTTCCAGGGGCCAATCTGCAAATTCTCTGCTGGTAGAGCATCATCCATCACCAAAAGACTCCTTAAAACCATCTTTTTGGGAAACTGTCTCCAAAGGGCCCTTATGAAGGCTTCATTTAAAAAAGCTTTTTTAAATGAAGAACACCCAGTGAGACGGTTCTGTCAAGGGACAAAGGCCGCTTGTGGCTGACACACACAGGGAAGCAAGTGAACCCAGAGACCAGAACCTAGACAGAGGCACAACATGCCCTGAGGTAGGTGTAGCAGGACGCAAGTGGGAAAGGTTGGGCTCTGCAAGGATAGGGAGAGGGAGAAAAGAGATTGAGGTAAGGCGCAGGGACCCTGATGCTAGGGGAGAAGGGCCCCACGGCCTTGGTGAAAGGTCAAAGAGAATCAGGAAGGAATGGGGGCTCCTCTCTTACCCTACAGGTGGTCTCTCCAGGTCAGGGTGGAGGCACATGAGCGGGGCAGGGTGGGGAAGGGCTCTCTGGCGCTGCCCATGCTGTACCTGCTCTATAGATAAATACAGGATTTTAGTGGCCTCGGCAATTTGTTCCAACATGAAACCATTCCCTGCATTTTCTCTCTTGCTTTAAAAACAAAATGAAACCATGACATAGTTCCCCAATATAAAGTGCTGCTGTCTCCCAACAAGATGACTTGGGTAAATACTAACTGGAAGAAAACCACCCACCAAATGGTCCAGTGGGACCTGGCCGCCTGCCTCTAGGCACTGGAAGGGAGAGGCAGGACCCAGGGTACGGACCTCTTTGGGGGTCTCCTGGTGGCACCGGTTGCTGTTCCACCACAACTCCAGGGCAGCCACCAAGCAGGCCAGGAGGAGGCCAATGGCCAGGATGCAGAAGACCCCAGCAAAGCTGTGCAGCTTGAGGGATTTGCCATCAGCCTGGGCGCTGGTGTGGCTGGTGAGGTCACAGCGGCCTGTGTGTGGCCACCACTTCTGCTTGAGTACGTCCAGGTCCCCTGTGTCCTGCAGCTCCAGGATCCTGCAAGACACAACCCAAGTAAGCCGTAGCCACTGACCTTATAAACTTACCCATGGGGGTCTTGGCCCCTGTGTACCATGATGGTCCCACCATTAAGCCTTGATCTACCAAAGCAGTTTTCTACCTCATCTTCCCCTATAACCCATTCTCCACACTGCAGGTAGAGCGATTTTCCCAAAATATGCATAAGGTTTTGTCTCTGCCCTCCTCAATAACCCTGCTGCTGTCTCTGTCCTATTGCCTATGAACAAAGTCCAATAGCAAAGGATGTTGAGATTCCCATGGATTACGGAGCAGGTGCTCAAGATAAAACTGGGAAATACAGAAATGAATCAGGCAACACTCAGACTGTGAAGTTAGGACGTTCATGGTCACAAAATGTTTTCTGTCAAACTTTAGTAACTACAGGTGAGCATCCCTAATCCAAAAATCTGAAATCCAAATGCTCCGAAATCTGAAATTTTTTGAGCACCAATAGGATGCCACAAGTAGAAAACTGCATACCTGTCCTCTGATGGTTTAATAAATATAAACTTTCTTTAAAATATTATATGAAATTACCTTCAGGCTATATGCGTAAAGTATACAGAAATTGATTTCATGTTCGTTCCTAGGTCCTAAGCCCATAACATCTCATTACATATATGTAAATGATCCCAAATCAGAAAAAAATCCAAAATCCAAAACACTTCTCCTAAGCATTTCAGACAAAGTATACGCCACATGTCTTCCCTAAGTCTCTGCCACTAAAATTTACACAATCCTTTATTCACTCATTTGATTTGAGGTTCTTGCACACTGTGCTCAGTATGATGCTTAGTACTGCTGACTGTGTGTGGTCTAGAGACACAGATAATGACCTTAGGACAATTAGAGCAATCAGTGTAAAGACAGAGAAGGTGATGAAAACAATGAAATGAAAGTAGAGGTGCCAGGAATGGCACCTTTGGGGCGGCTTAGCATGAAAGATTAAGGAAGAACTCATGGAGGAGGTGGCAGTTAAGTGAAACCTGAAGGCCAATTGGTCACAAGGTAACTCGCACTGGTCTAGAACATTCTAGGTACCAGGAAGTGTCTGTCCCAAGTGCTTTGCAGATAGTGTTAAATACTCATGTCAACCCTCTGAGATGTGATTTCATTTTTACAGAGAAAGAAACTGAGGTACAGAGAGGTGAAATACCTTCCCAGAGGTTGGCAGGGTTAGCATTTAACAAAGCAAGGAAGAACCTTCCTGGGACTAGAATCACGTGTGAATATCTTGTTCGGTGCAGGGGCTTGTCATGTTTAAGCAACTGCGACATGGCCAGTGAGGCCATAGAGTGGTAAGTGAGGAGGAGGACCACACAAGATGAAGAGAGTGAGTAGAGCTCTTGTCTGGTTCATGAAGATGTATTTGGCTAACAACACCTGAGTGACCTTCTTGTACTCTGGGTATGCACAGTTAGAGAGAAGCAGTTCTTCAAAGCCAGGAGAAACTCATCAGGCTGAGCAGTATCTGCCCCACACTTGCATTGCAGGCCAGCTGTGACTGCAGGTGTGAGGCTATGCTCAGTTATCATACATTTCATCGGGTAGAGACAAAGGGTAACAGCCTGAGGGGTCTCCTGACCTGTCAGCATTATAGGCCTAGCATGGCAAGGCTTCTCACTGGCAGACAACAGCCTGGCTTAGAACAAAAAACAGGCTGAGGAGGCACCAGATCTCAACATGAGTCCCTGGACAAGGGACCTGCCCCTGTTGAGCCTCAGTGTCCTCATCTTTCTGACACAGACTGTGAGCCCCCACTAGATGAGTAAGACAGAAGCCTCATGACAGACCTGTGTATTCCTTTCCATATTTTTCATGTACAAACCCAGTGGCTGGCACAACTAAGGCCACGAGCAGATGTTTGTTCTGTCAATAAATGTGTGAATATATATCATCGAATAATGAAAACTAACCTAAACTAAAATGGCCATGGTGAGATCATGACATAATGTCTATCTAGTGCTCAGGGTACTGATAGCCCAAAAGACTTAGCATGTGACCGTGTGTGGAGGGTCTTGGTCAATGAGATAAATGCATGCTTCACATATCTGTCTATGTGGTTTGGGGCCATGCTTGGAATACCCCTGAGCACCACAGCTTTCTCTGATGGCACATGACATGATTAACTGGGCAGCTGCAGTGTCCTCTCACATCTCACACAGCCCTTGTCAGGTCAGGGAAGCTACGTGTCTATATGTCCAGTGGCCTCAATTCTCTGTTGGCAGGGTTGAATAGGTTGAACTTCCTGTAAGTTATAGGAACCCCAGTGCCAGATATGAAGGATCTCAGGACACTGGAGAGGACAAATGGTTGAAATATTGGCTCACCGTGGAGAGAGCACAGCTTTGAGTTTACAGACACAGACTCTGTGCTGATGGACATTGGTCCAAATCCAGACTCTGAACCGCTCAATCTTATCTCTCTCATCACTAAAATATGAGATTAAATAAAGGTACCAACCTCATAGATCATTAGCTCACAACCTGGTGAGTAATAAGAGTTCCATAAAAGGTAGTTAGTTGTTGCACAGTCTGATGGACATACTGACCAAGAACCTTATCAGGCTAGTGTTGATATAAGCCATTTCTTACTGAGGTCACAATAGGGGGCATTGTTTATACTGTTTGAATCCTTATAACAGCCTGCAAAGCAATTCTTATTATGTCTGTTTTACTTTTTGAAAACTTGAGGCTCGGAATCTAGATGATTTATTCAAAATTGCAATTAGGAGGTAGCAAAGCTGCTCTTCAGATCTGGATCATTCTGATTTGGGAAGCCATGTTCTTTCTGGAACAACAGGCTGTTCTCAATGGTCCAGTTCTGGTCTAGGGGCTGGCAAGGCTCTGGCCAGATTGTGGAGTTGGATCCCCTGTCCTTTGCTTACTAGGCAACTCCTGTGTGACACTGGGCAGGCTTAATTTTGTTGACCTTCTCTTCTAGCTCCCTATAATTGTATGTATCTTTTATGTCCACTCTTATTCCAGAAGGAATTAAGGTAATTTATAGGAAAATGCAGAATCAAACAAAAAGAAATTTAAATACAGAAGCAATAGAAAGACAAATCACAGCTATAAAGTACCCTCTAGAATGAGGCTAAACTAATGCACAACATAATCCATACTGCTGCTTACTAGGAAGCCAGAGGGATAATAGCCACTTCCTGAAGCCAGTTGGTCTATTTTCCAGACAGATATAATTGCAGGTGCTTTCCTTTATTCAATAGTTGTGGAGCCTGCTACACAGTAGGTGCTCAATAAATGGCTATTACGTTGCTAAACATTTATTGAATGCCCACTCTGCATGCTGAGGTCTGCAAACCTGTTATAGCACATTACTCCCACCACACACACATACAGCTATGCTCTGTCCTCTGCCAAAGCAAGAAACAGCTCCCAGGATGAAAAGAAAGACAGTTACGGCAGTTCTGGATAAGTCTGGGCTCTTCTATTTGCACAAGAACCTTTTTTCTTGTAAATGACATGGTGCCTTGCCCCTGGACCGTGCCCTTCTCTCTTCTGAGGCATACTCAAGCTAAGAGCAGCTCACAGTTCTCCATGTACCATACAATAGAACCTCTTCTAGAACCACTGGTAATGGTAAATTAGCAAACTCAAGTCTGAGGATTCCCTCCAAAGAAGATGCCTATCTATTGGGAAGAGGGATGCTACCAGTCCAGGAAGACCTGCACCATGCAGGCAGATGACAATACTGCAGGAGGCCAGCACAGCCTGCTGAGGACACTTACTTATCATCATAGATACTCAACCTTCTGATCAAAGCAAAGAGGTAAAAATTTGTTCTTGCCAAAATGATATGGAAACTAGACTAGCTGCTTTTGTTTATGGTGATGACTGGGATGACAGAGAGAAGCTCACAGTATCTCTGGGAAAGAATTTTCCATGGAGACCTCACAGTCTTTGAGTTGACCAATCATGTACAGACTTGTTCCAGTACTAACCTACCTCTCTGGGGCCCTATACCCATATGCTGGTCTTGGTCCACTGCCTTTTGGTGCCATAAAAAGGGCATCTAATTTCTTTTGCTTCCAGCAAGCCTTCTGGTATTGGAAGAGAACAGCCACACCCTCCTCTCCCTTTTCATCTCCTTCTCCATATCCTCCTCTAAGCTAATTTGGGCCACCTGGCTGCCCTGTATTTCAAGCCAGGACACAAGTTTCCTGGTCAATGGCTGCTCTCTACTGTCTTCAGTGCACCCACATTCACTTCTGCAGACTTCCAGTAGATAAATGAGCAATGCCAACACACAGGACTCTAGCCTCCCTTGCTGGACCCCTTACTTCCAGGAGTACTGTCTTGGGGCACATTGGCTGTTTGGGTGTTGCTGCTGCATTGGCCCCACAGGCACCCTTACCATCTGTTCCACAGAGATGCTCACAGGTTTATGGTCTGTGCAATCTCCCTGAGCCTCTCATCTAGGAAAAACAACTCACACAAACCTCAAGAACACCAATCAATGTGTTCTAAATCCTGAGGAGAAACCATCCTTTCTTCATGCCTTTAATCTAAGCAATACAGAAACTTCTCTTTTGTTATTACTCTCTGCTCCAGGAAGCAGAGTAAGGCAGAGAATATACACTTGACGAAATTCTAGCAAAAACTCCAAACCTTCATTTACTTTAATTAGTCCTACTCTTTTACCCAGTTTTGCAAGCAAGACACTGATTGGACTAGTTGCAAGCCTTCCCATTATGGATCTGAGGCTCGGGGGCTGATGAGCAGAGAAGGGACCGATCTGGACTTTTAGGATATAGGAGAAGAGAAGGAAGTAGGGTTTGCAGATCCAACAGCAACACAGGTACAGTGCTGGAGCTCAGGAGATCTCCATTCTACTCCCTGCTCTTCCAGCAGCCAGCTGAGCAACCATGGTTGGCCTTTACCTTCTATGAGCTGCGGATGTAAAACAGTTGTTTTTAAGAACTCTTGCACCGCCCTTCTCAGCAAGGGAACTCATGAGTTAATTAGACAAGGGGGGTGCCCCTAAGTCTGGTACTGTGCCCGCTTTTTCACTTAGATACTTCTGTCACATTTTGAATTTTGGTTGACTTTGAATTTAGTTTTCCTCACTGGTTCTGCAATTCACTCACTCACTCATCAAGATGCTACCTCACAGACATATCAAGTAAGGGACTCTAGATTTATACCTTCTTGGGGATGGGAGGCCCTGTTGACAGGCTACCTACTGAGAAAAGACCACTGAGTTTACCCAAGCCCTTCAGTTTTACTTTCTCTGGCTAAGGTCAGGTCAGCTGGTCCAGGACCAAGATAAACTGCTATGGCAGAAAATGGGGGTGGGATGACGATATATTATTGTTCTCAAGAAAGCAGTGCACATGCCTGGATTATGCACTTGGAAACCTGATCGTGTCCAAGGGTCCAGAACTGAGCAGGCTCAAGGGATGGACTCACACCAGCAAATCACATATGAAACTTAATGGGCAAATGCAGGCCAGACTGTGTTTATTTCTTGTGGAATGTATCCATGCACTTTGCTTAGCTTCGGACCCTCCAGTCTGTGTAACTATCCTCTCTACTTCCTACTCAATGCTCCTACTTTTTCCTAATGTTAATTACCAAAGAAATTGGAATTAACTCTCAAATGATGGTTTGGAAACCTGGATTCTGATTTGGGGAGGATGGGGAAGAGGCAGGTAATGAGTATCTGTATTCTGCCGCAGAAGGCCAGGTACACTCCTGCACTAGCAGGTAACATCTCTTTGGACCAAGAAACTCCTATCACACAATCCATGAGCCCCCTTGGACCATGCATAGGTGAATATGGAGACATTCTGCTTCTCTGACCCCATTGTTTTAAGTCTCCACATTGATGATCGCCACTTTGAAGATACATTTATCTTTGAAAGTTATTATTATGACACTCTTAGATCCTATTCATTATTGATTTATCTGGCTAACTTTTAGTGCTCCTGCATGCGTCAGATGTGGCACCTCTGGAAAGTCCTCTTGGGTTTGGCCAGATGCCAACCCTAGCACCCTGAGAAAGTCATCATCAGTGCACTGATGCCCTGGGCTGGCATTGTCTAGTCACACAACAGTCCCAACAACACTATGCACTTTCATAAAAAGGAACTATATACTTCATATTTTCATCCCAGACCTACACAGGGCTTAGTTGGAAGAGGATGTCTAACTACATAATTGATGCTTCGGAAGATGTGAAGTATAAATGAGTGTGTGTTGCATTTTATCTCCTATGGAAGGATATTCTCCTATCCCAGCTGCTGGAGTCCTGAGGTTGTGGAGTTGCCTTGTTGACCATGCCTACCTCTGGGAGAAGAGGTCCCTGTAGGGGCTTCCATGCTGCAGGGCGATCCCGTAGCCCTTGCTGCTGATGCTGTTGCCGATGACAGTCACCGAGCAGTCGTCATCTGTCAGGGCTGCATACTCCACCACGGCCACATCCCATAGAAAGGCATAGTTCCCCTTCTTTGCCTGAAAGACCCAAGTCACCATGAAGTCAGAGGGGCCTTGCTCTGCTGAGTTAGTTTCAGGAGGTAAGACATCTCAAAGGCAGAATTTGGACCTATCTAAATTGTCCTCCTGCCCACCAGACAACACAGCAAACTCTACTATTTTCAGATTGATGCCACTCACCTTGCTTACATATAAAAAGATGTGCAGGCTCCAGCTACATCATATCCTATGAAGGGGGATGAGCTGAAGGTGGGTGAGTCACAGTGGCATGGACCCATTTCTCAGATTAGAAGACTCACCCCTGGAGAATACATAATGTAACACCAAGGGATTGAAATTTTCAAATTGGATCTATAAGGGGAGCATGTTAGCACGGAGATGGGCAGAACTCCCTCCCTAGAGAGCAAAGCCCTAGGGAGCAGGCAGAATAGGACTGTGATAAATCTTGTCCACCTAATATTTCTGCTTAGAACCTGACTAAATCCTGCTTAGGGTGAACATGGGCAATAGCTCTAGGTTCAGTACCTATAGGTGGCCATGACTTAGCTCTGGCACATGTCCAGAGCTTGCTATGCATGGGGATGAGCCTGTTAAGAACAGGACCTGATCATTATGCTGCCATGCCAGCCTAGTTTCCTTTCATGGCCACACATGAGGTTAAGCACATGTACACACACAAACACATGCATGTATGCACTGCACACATACAATGCACATGTATGCACATGTGCACACACATACACATACAGGAGCAGGGTTCTGGGATTCATGCTCCCATACGGGGCAACAGTTACAGGTTATTCCATCAGGAGTCTGCCTGCAGCACAGCTGAAGTGCTGCTCTATCAAACCCATCCGCAGCAGACATTTGCTTCTATCTTGAGTCATAGTTCTAACTTTGACTAGAGTTTGGGCACTCAGAGAGAATGTGAACTGCTTTACTTTTTGGAAGGAGATGCAAACTAGACATCCTCACTTGGCCTTCTTAAAATAGTGTATAATGTTCTTAATGCAGCGAAGTGCCCAGTTTTCCTTCTCTAGTGAGCACACTTATGCATCCTGCTTTTTCCATTCCTCCAACCATGGCTCACTTATACTAGATGCTGGAAGTGTGGGCCTGGTAATAGGGCTGAAGCACCACAGGCAAAAATGGCCAAGCTGTCAAGCTACAACCTTCTTGCACTGTCAAGGGCATTGTTCTTAGCTCCTGCCTTTGTTCAATGGAGTCTTCATGTCCCCTGACCTTTTCCAAGAAGCATAATGGATGCTAAGATGAAAATCAGGCTTTTACTTCTTTGTGAGAGAGAACTTGAGACAGGATCTTGGCTATGTAGCCAAGTCACAGACTCAGCTTCCCCAGATAGGGGACACCTAATATACCAAACCTCGGCCTCTAGGGCAGCCAAGAATCTCCTCTTTCCTTGCTCTCACTCTTTGCTCAGGGTAGCATCAAACTCACAATCCTCCTGCTTCAGCCTCCTGGATGCTGGGATTACAAATATGTGCCATCACTCCCAGAAGGATTTTACTTATTTCAAGATCATAGTGCCTGTGGCTCAAGATGTCTAATTTTTTTTGTCAGATTCTCTCCATCAGAAGGATTTGTGGACCAAACATGACCTTCTACAGTGGGAATAGGCTGTTCCTAGCCTTTCACAAAATTTTACCCAACCACATTGTAAGAAATGACAAATATGTGTGCCACCAATTGCCTTTAACCTAAGGGAGCAATTCAAATACTACACCAAAGTCTCATTCCTCAACCAAGCCAATTTCAGAAGTCCTAAAGGACTTTGACCCAGGTTGCAAAATTATACACATCTTGCTCCCTCCACATAGGAAGATAACAGTCTTTAGAGTTTTTTCCTGCTGGCAAATGAGTTTTCTCATGAAAAGATATAAATTTTCAACCTCTTAGTAACCAAGTTTCTCGGCAAAATGTTGACTTATGACCTAATACTTGGCTTCAGTCAGACTTTGGAGCATTTCACATCTATACTCGCAATTCAACATGACAATCAGACACTGTTATTTGTATGATTTCAAAAGGGCACGTCATGTTGAAGGAAGAATTGAGATCAGCTTCGTTTCTACCTTTCAAGTGATGTTCAAAGAAGGAAAAGAAATGAGCTGGCTCAGGTAGAGTGGCAACTGACTCCAAGGCAAGCCTACTGTGGCCACCAGAATGGTGTACTTGAATTCTTTAAGCCACAGCACTTGTGGTTGCAAATTGGGCTCAGGGGCAAGTAAACACAGCTGCATGAAAAACCTGCATTCATAGTCCTACTGGACTACACTGTGAAAGACGAACTATCTGGAAACTGGGCCGGCAGTGTCCCAGCCTCAGATCCCTGCTAACCAGGAAGGCAGTCCAGAAGACAGGGGAAAGCAAGAGTTTCTTTTTTTGACCTGCTGGGTGACCCCAGGCATCCAATGTCCCCATTTGTAAACAGTGATTAAATTTACCAGTATATATCCTGTGTCTGCTTCAGGAGGCATGTGGCTAGGCCCCAAATCTGCCTGACAGTGTCAGAGCAGAAGAACTTGGAGAAGATGTTGTGCCATATTTTGTGATAAGGCCAAATAAGAAGCTCTAACTGCAGTGGACAGAGCAGATTCTAGCTCTCTCCTATGAGATACTCTTTGTTCCCAACATCTCTTTCTCATTTCCTCAGCATCCCAGAGCTCCCCAGGTGTCCTCTCTTAGCCTCATACTGAGAAGAATGCAGCACCAGAATCTCCCCACCTAAAGTCCCCAAAGAGAATATTCTGGACATTGTAGACACATCCCCAACCATTTTGGTGTATCATAGAGGCTGTATGACACATAAACCTTCTTAGGTCTGACCATGTTGTCAGAAATATTTCAGATGCAGCCATAAGAAGTCCAAACACCACTACCCACGATGGCTCTTTATCTTTGTAGACTTCTTAACTGCTCCTTTGCGGAATGAGCTCTTTCTACTCCTACCATCCCCACACACACACCCTAAAAATCAAAGATGCACTTTTTCATTGTAAGGTTAGAATCAGTTTTCCATATCACCCTTAATAATTATGACACAATCTCCTTACTTTGTGCTATTTGATCACAGGATTGGCTTCTCCATATGGGAGACATCTAATTTATCAAGATGCTGAGTCCAGGAGAGCCAAGAATCTTAGCTCTTTTCTGCTCTTTCCATCACAAACTCACCCCTCCTTTCTTGAGTTTCAGCATTCTGCTTCTAGGTTCAGCTAAGCTTCTGAGGGATAAGCTTCTGTTTCATCTCTGTTTTCATTAGGACAGCAAGTCTATTCTCTCTTCATTCTGCATCCCTTCAACAACATTTTGGAGATCTCTCTTACTAAGAGACTGTTAATTCCTTGTTTATATTAAGTACTCTTTTCTGTAAAGGATTTTCTTCATGTTCTTGGGAAAAAACAGTACAGGCAGGTATCTAGCCTGCTCTCAACTGTGCACCGTGGACTGGTGCTCAAAGAGAAGGTGAGCCCAGCCACCTCCCTGAAGTGTCCCACAGTCTCCTCACTGTTTCAAAACAGATCTTTAGAATCACTATTTTTTGCCACTTCCTATTCATACCAACGCTTTCTTCCTTGTATCTCCTAATGTGGTCCTTTCCCTTCTTCTGAGGAGGCTCTGTGGGGAGCTAGGGAGAGCAGGCATATAGGCTGTGAGCTGTTTACAAACAGATTATTGATATTTATTTCATAATGCCAAAAGAATGAAGGGGTGAATTTAATTAAGATACATTGTAAGCAAATATATAAATGTCACAATGAACCCCACCATATAACTATTATATGCTATTAAAGTATTAAAAAAAAGGTCAGTGGTGCTGCAGCTTTGTGTTCTGTTATTTAAAACAAAATAAAACAAATACCATATTTCATCCTTACACTGGGTTGAATTATCTTTATGTGGTCAGTCCACTAATAATAGTAAACATACTCTGAATTTCTATTTCTAATTACTCACTATGTATCATGTGGCTATTGGAAAGTTAGACCATAGACAAGTTTGTTCATACAGCCAGCCTCCTCTGAGCCCATGGCTCTCTGTAGTTTCTAGATGGGAATTAAGAGCCAGCACTCAGTTCCTATGACCCCAATGAGCACCTCAGAACTAGCTCTAGGATTCTGAAACTCAAGCCTAGGTTTTTTCAAGTGTTTCAGAAGGCATTTTGCAGGTTATTTAAAACAGCTGAGATTTTAAAGTTAATCTAGCCTACAAATGTAATTTGTCTACCTTTACAGTGTGTTTTTTATTGATAATATCCCATGTTGGTGAAGTTATAGAAAAATGAGATTATTCTTCATGGTCACTGGCATCACAGAATCATACAACCTTTTGGAAAGTAATGCACCAATATATAACATGAGCACTCAAAGTTGCTATATCTTTTACTCTATTATCAAGTTTGAGTGTAACCTAAACAATAATCCAAATATGTCTAATATGACAAATATTTGAAATATTTCAAGCCTATTGTTAGCTATAAAGCAACCATGTGAACTGTTTAAATATTCAGTGTTAGGAAATAATTTAATAACTTATGGTTCATGAATATGGTGAGATCTTATGCAACACATACTAATTATGAAGACTGCATTAAAACTGTATAAATAGTGCCAAAGTGCTTGGAAAGTCTCCCTGACATCCTTGGCCTGCTTCTAAACATTTTGCTTCATTTTGTTCTTCCCCTTCCCCAAAAATAATTAATTAACAAACAAAAACCATTAGTACAGACATAAAAAGAATAGATGTGAGAGAAGAAAGAAGGAAGAACACCTTTGGCAGTGGAGAAAGTCAAAGGCAATCTGGGCATCCATCCACAGGATGCCAGGACAAAAGCAAGTAAGAGGACCACTCCTGACTTATCTCCCTGAAAGCATCTTAGTAAGAAGAATTCAAGCCCATCCCTGATGTTCACTCCTTTTGCACTACAAGTTTGTAAATGGAAAGCAATGTTGACCACAAGGGTATCTGATCCCAGCACTTTCAACATCCTTCCTAACATTTTGGCATATCATAACCAGCCTCTATTGCTGGAGGAGGGTTGGGCACCATAAACACAACCACAAGTGAGCTACAGCATTGGATGACTTGCTTGGTCTCCATGGCTCTACACTTGTAATATGGTAATAAAATTAGATTGCTGGAGTTGCCTTTCATCGCTCCACTGCTTCCATCCTTTCCAGAGCTCACATGGAGTACAAACTTCCAAAGACATCAGTCTTTAAGAGAAGACCCTCATTACATTCTTCTACTCCAGCCTAATTGCTTTGAGAAAGGGGCAAACAACAACATTTTCCTCCAAATGAGAATGCTGGTGATGCCCACACCAGTCACAAATGCTACTGGAGAAAGGAGCTAAACAAAGCCAGGTATCCACAGTGCCAGACACAGGGTGGGTGTGGGACATCTGCTGGGTTCCAGAGTCTTCATAAACCTGATGTCTTTTTCATCCATGAAATAATCCTCAACAACATTCATCCCCTTTTACAGATGAAGAAACCGAGGCTCATAAATATAAAGTGACCTTCCCAAACAAGCTCAGGCAATAAACAGTGAAGCCAGTTCAACCTGGGTTCCAGCTGGCTCCAAAAAGCCCATACTTTCCTCTCTGCCATGCGTGGGCATGGAAGGGAGGGCTGTGAAAAAGGCTCCTGGTGCCTTTGCCCTTGGACCATTTCTCAGGGATGCTGCTGGTGACAAACCACATGCAAATGACATTGCTTGCTTTTCTTCAGCTTGACAAAGATGATTCCCGTACCTGCTGAAACTGTTGGAGAAGGGAAGACATGGGATCTGCACCATCTTGGGAGTCTTCGGAAATCTGATGTCTTCACATGCATTAACTATCCAGGCCGCACACTCACTGCCTTCTCTTGCATCCACGCCTAATTCTCCACAAAGCAGTGCTCAACCTTCCAAGCACGTCAAGTCTTAGCTCCTATTAGCATGTTCATATCGTGGCAACACATTGCCAAACCCAGCCTGAACTCTGGCTACAGTGATACCTGTATTATGCACTGTGCCAAATCACAAGACGCAACAGTAAAAACCCAGACCATCTGCAGAGAAAAGGACAATTTTACAGCTTGCTCGTAGGAGTGAGGGCTGGCATATTTCTGGAATGGCAATTTGGTGGGGAGAATCAAATGCTTCTAAAATTTGCATATGCAGCAATTCTACCTCTGGGGATTTATCCTATGGAATTACTCAGTTTCTAAAAAGATGTTTGTACACAGATTTTCAGAACAACACTGGTAAACTAGCAAGAAACTGAAAGTAGTCTAAATGCCCAACAATTGAGAATTGGGTGGGTAAATGACAGCATTAGATGACGGACTATCATCTCACTGCTTATATGGTATTTTAAGCGCATTGGCTGCTAAGTAGAATGCCCATGGTAAATGGGAGGTAGCCCTGGGCTGTGAATTAGCCTGAGTTCTAGAGTCTCTGTGGATTCAAATCCCAGTTGTATTGCTTGACTGCCTTGTGACTGCCGATAAGTCATTTAACATCTCTGGGTCTTGGCTCCATTGGATATAAAATGGACAGAGTCCTGATGATGACTTCATCCCTCACTGTATGTGACATGCTTAGCATTCTGCAAAGTACAAAATAACTAATATTATATCATTTAGTGAAAAAGGACCTGTTACAACAGGTAATATTCCTTCTCAATTATTATGTCAATAATAACTGAACTATTATTGAATAATTAAAGAAGAATAATTTCTTATACAGAAACAAAATAAAGTACCAAATACTAACAATGGTCATCTTTCAGCAGTGCCATGATGAGTGCATTTTGTTACTTTAGTGCAGCAAGTCTTTCTTTTGGGATTGCAGATGTCTAAGAGGGTAATTTTAGAGATTCAGCCTCCTATCTTGAGCATCTTGTAGTTGAAGGAGCAGAGTGCCAGAGGAAAGGCCATCCCTGTTACATCTGCCTCTTTGGTGAACCCACATTCTCAGGGTCTGAGAACTGCTTCCTAGAGAACCCTTGCAGTGTAAAATTTCAGAGCACAAAGCACTCTGCCTGGCACAGGGGAAGGGCAACCTTGCCCTGCTCAGCTACCTTCTCCTGCAGTTAGTCCCCACTGGGATTCAGGAGATCAACTCATCAGCTGTGATTGAAACGTTTTTCCTCCCACTCACCCCTCCTGCCAGTCATCCCTCCAACTTGAGCATTGTGTGAGGCTATGTGAGTGTGTGAGAACTGTGTGTGTGTATGTGCATAAGTGTGGGGCGATGTGTGAGTATATATGGGTGTGGACACGTGAGAAGGTGTGTGTGTGTATGGATGTGTATGTATGCATGTGAGAATATGCATCACTATATATATCTATGTATGTGAGTGTGCATGTGTGTGAAAATTGTGACTGTGTGTACATGTGTAAGTGTGGGAACTGTATGAGTGTACATACAGTATATTGAGATCTGTGTGTGCAGGTGTGCATGTATGTGTGTGGGTGCATGTGTGTATGTGTGTTGGTGTGTGAGTATATATAAGAATTGTGTGAGTGGGTATGCAAGTATGTATGCATGTAGAAATGTTACTGTGTGTATGTATGTGTGTGAGTGTATGTGTGTGCATGTGTGTGCACACACATATATGTGTGAAAAAATATTAACAGCACAATAGCCTCCAGGGAGGCAGAAATGAGAACCAAATTATAAAGCTCCTAGAGAAGTATAAAGACTCAAGAAAATTCTCTCCTTCCGCTGGATCTGAGGAACCACCTCCCTGCCCTTTCAGAACAATGGAAAGAGGTCATCCAAAATGACATGAATTTGGAAGGCACCTGGAGGCTGTTCACAAAGCCCACCTAAGGAGGCTGCAGGAAACCTGCTCCCCAGGAGTGCAGGATAATGACCCTTTAACTGGATCAGACCCCAAGACCAGCAAAAGGAGGCAAACCAGAACAGGCACAGTGGGAGGAAGAGAGGTCACAGTACAATGTCCCATAATTTGCATAAAAGCTGTGCTCCTGAAGCACCCATGGGCTACAAAGTCAATTTTGTTCCAGTTTCAGACCAGAGTGAGCAGGATGGAGATGGACAATGACATGTCACAACCAAAGTGCAAACAAGGCAGAGGGTATCCTCAGTGCGTGGGCAGCCATGGGAACAGGCATGAAGCCATTTCGCAAGTTGGTCATACTGGTCCCAGTGAGGCTGCCCACCACCTCGGCAGGAGACTTTGGAGAATGGAGAGATATCCCAAGATTAAAGGAGTAGAAAATGGCTCCTGATGGCCAGATAGTAGGAATTCTATCAATGATTGCCTGTTCCATCCTGGTATTCCTGTGTCCTGGAGAAATGTAGTCCACAGTGAGGAGTGTAAAAGGATAGAGTGGCAGGTAATTTTGCATCTCAATAAAGGGCACCAATGCCTTTTATATGTGCTACTCATTGATCCTTTAACTTCTTTTCTAGAATCTTCACCTCCAGTACATAGGAAATATAGCATAGTATGTAAGTGAAAACATTTAGAAACAAACAACCAGGCCTTCCTCTAGCATCCATCTTTCAGAGCACTCTGGTCTCATGTAGGGGGAAAGAAAAGCCTGCCGCTCACGTGCCTGTCACAGGGAGAGACGGTGTGGAAAGTGCCTGATACACTACAGGAACTTGAACAAATGTTAACAGATTATCCTCATGATCATGATAATCATCACCAACATCAATGATTAAAATGCAACTGCCTTGGGATAAATGACACTTGAAATTGTCCTCCATTAAATTAGGAAGACTTAGACTGGGTTACAGTCTCAGCCCACTTACTGACTAGTTATCAATTTATAAAAATGCAAGAGAAGCACAGATGGTCTTTAAGGTCTTCTCCAGCTTTAACATTCTCAAAGTCAATGCAATAGACTAGTGGTTCTCAAAGTATGTTCCCTCAACCAGAAGCATTAGCATCACTGGAAAACTTATAAGAAATACACACTCTCAGGTCTCATAACAAACTCACCACATAAAGGTGAAGTCTAAGTGTATAAATGTCTGGGTCGATTAACTTCTCACCTTCTCCTGAAAGCGGGTTTAGAAAGGGAGGCAGCATTAAGTAGAAGAGGGAAACCCATGGAGTAGAGGGACTGAGACTACTAAAAACAAACTTGAAGAAAAATCATAGTGGACATCTTCCTGAAAAGTTCTCTACTTGGTGTTTTCTTAATCATTCTTGTCTTGGAAGGTTCAGGAAAAATGTCCATGTTATAAACTGTGTCCATTTTCCACACAAGGAAATTGAGGCTTAGAAATAACTGTGCCTGAATCAGCTATTGGCAGAGCTTAAGTTGTGCTCCTACCCTCCCCCATCTCCTCAAGGGCAAGTGGTCTTCCCCTCTACCATTGTTAAAAGCTCCTTACTTGTGCCCATGAACTAACTAAAATCAGGATAAAAGGTTGGCATCCCCTGCAATGACTTTGAAGCCCTCTAGAATCCAGGAAAGACCAGACAGGAGACAAACACCACCTGCTGGGCAGCAATGACTCTTACTGAAACAAGGCCCCACCTGGCCAATCCTGAGACAATAAGCTACAGAACCACCTACACTACCAGAACACCTATGAGTCAGAAGGCTTAAAGTTATGCATACCCCTCCTCCTGACCTCAATTATTCTTCTTTTATTTAAACTGAGAGCAAATGTGTGTTTGGGGAAGATGGGTTGACATGCTACCTTTCCTTTTCCTACAGCATGCCCACTTTCTCTTCCCTTCACCATTACTTGTCTCTTTTTTTGGCATGTTGGAGTGAGTGGCTGGACCCGACCTATAAAACCCAGGAGTTTGGGGCCTGAGGCCTAAAATCTCCTATTACACAGAGAGAAGGTTTGTCCTGTCACCAAGAGACAAGAGACAAAGATACAAAGAAAAAAGAATACAAAGGAAAAATTCTTCCTAATATAGAATTAATGGTTCCTTTCTCCAAATTTAAAATTGTGCAGCATCAGCAAAACTCAGGGCATAAACAAGCTTCTCAGCAGGGCAAAGGGCACATTGATTTTCAATAATTTGTCAGAATTTTAAACTGTCCAAAGACTGTGATAAACAAAAATCTAATCTGACTTATTGCATGAGAAAAATTAAGAACGATCTAAAAGAAACAGTAAATGGATTTGCCTAGATAAAAAAGAAATTACAAAGGGAAATGAAACACAGAATGAAAAACGCCACCCTGCAGAAGTGGACCAGTGTAAGAATATGTGAACTCAGAAAATACAAAGGGCAGGCAACCATGTAGTAGAATATCCATAAAGGGCAGGGATGGGGCCATGCAGATATGCTGTGGTCAGGCACACATACAGAAAAGAACATAAACTCCTTGACCGTGCATGTCCTGTCCATTCCTCTAGAATGATATCTGCCATACAATGGTGCTATATAAATATGAGAAGCCTAGGGGTTTTTGCCGGAGCAGGCTGGGCTGCCTCTGCTCTGTCTGCCCTGCATGTGTATCCCCCTCCATTCTCCAACCTGTGTCTCCCCTATAAGCTGACCTACATGAATAGCACCAGTGAGCACCTTTGGCCTCTAGCTAGGAGTCACTTTCTAAAATTGAAGAATAAATCAAATCCTAACTAAACAACAATGCTAAGATTAAGTACCATTTGGTTCAACAGATGCAATCAAAGTCAGGAGGGCAAAAGAATTACCCAGAGGGCATGTTCAAACAGTTTGCTAACCCCCCCAGACCCAGTCTCTAATTCATTAAACCCAGACATTTCTAACAAGTGCTGCTAGCACTGCTGGAACTAGCCCCACCCTTGAGCACTTATTAAAATATATACCATAAGGCCTACTACCAATCCCTTTACACCAATTCTAATCTTCACAACTCTGAGAAGACCCAGTACTATTACTCTTATTTTTCTAGAGTTAATTAACCGCCTAAGAACTTGTAACTGGTAAAAGATGGATTCAAGAATCAAACTCAGTTCTTGACTCAAATCCCATACTCTATTCACTATACTATGTTGCCCTAACTGAGCATTTGACTTTCTTGAGACAGAGTTCAAGTAAGACCCATGAAACCATACCCAGAGGCCAAAATAATTTCACCATGTGAAGCGACCTCCTCTTAATATTTCTCTAGCCATAAAAGTTATTGGGAATTGGCAACTCTGACGATACTGGAAGAAGAGAGAAAGAGCTAAATTGCATGTGCTCACAATTGCTACTGCAGAACAGCCCTTAATGAGCTGGGAGACCACCCCTGGGGGGTTATGTTGAACAGCCTCACTCTCTCACTTTACTTGTGGCCGGTACTCCTTTATGGTCATTGTTAAAATGTCAGCCTTGAGTGGTGCAGTTTGCACTATAGCCTTAAAGCACACTGAGGAGCTGCAAAAGAGGTCGCGTTCTGATCAAAAAGATCCAAAGGGATTCCAGGCTCTGTCAGGACTTATAGATTTACCAAGTGGAGGAATCATGAATGTCCACCAGTAGAGGAGCCTGGCAGGGGCTCCAGGTCAAGCCCTGCACCACCACGATAGAGGCTCTCCCATGCAACATTTCTGCACTTTCTAGAAAGTTCACTTCATACCATCACCATGTAACTAACCAAGGTCTGGCATCCCAGCCACATGGAGTAGGTTCAAGTACTTTTCCATGTGAGGACTCTTCACATGTCAAGAGAAAACCAAATTCCACTTCTGAGAATTTTTGTTACCAGGACAACCATTTCTGTTTCCTTTTTTGATCCTCAGGAGAAATGCTTTTCAGCATTGTTCTTTCTAGTTTGGGTTAATAGACTTCTCACCACCCTCCATATCTCTGTCTCTGTCTGCCTGTCTCTTCTTACTTTTGTGTAGCTATAACCAAAGAGACAGAAACAAAAGAGAAGGAATGATTTCTTCTGAATTACAATTTTACAGAGTTCAGTCCAGCTTAGTGGGATGAGCATGGTGGATCAGAGCAGTTCACACCATGGCAGCCAGGAATCATGGAAAAGGGCATACAGAAAGAGGCTAGGGCAAGATATAGCCCCCGAGTGCACACCCCCAGTGACCCTACTTCTTCTAATTATGCCCCACCTCCTCATCTCCTAATGATCCATCATATTATGACTACATCAGGGAATTAAACCTTCATGGTCTAATTATCTCTGGAAATGCTACCACAGACATCCAAAAGTGTCTGTCTCTGTACCCCCCTCTCTCTGTCTGTCTTCACTTTTAAAATTTAAAGTCCAGAATGAATCCTTATACCACTATGTTAGAAAATAGAGAATTCTTGACTCTATATTAAATAATCTACTCATCCCATTAGAAACTACTGCTTCTATCAGATACCTTTTATATTATTGATGATGGCATCATGATGATGATGTTGATGACAGTAGTAATAACAATAAAACACAAGGATGGTAGAAAGAGTTAGATAATTTATGGGAAAGTGGTATAACTCTTTTGAGTTTTGCATTCCTAATTTGCAAGATGGAAATATCACAAAATACCCTCCTTGTAAATATTAAGTGCATAAGCACAAAGTCACACGTGTCAACTTCTTTACAAATGTTACTGTCCTTCCTCCTTTTCTCTTTTTTTTGTTCCTGGACAAACAACATTATGCCAACAAAATAAAAATAAGCTGAGTGAAAATTGGCTAACAAGTTGGCTGATGCAATAGATCAAAATTGTTTTCATCGGCAATTGCTTCTTGATTTTAATATAATCAAATAATAAAACAATTCCCTTCAAAATGCAGAAACTTAAGCCATAAAACCCAAAGCAATAATATTCAGTGGAACAAATAGAATGGGATCGGCCCACATTTGCAGCCAGCAGTAAGGTGAAGCGTATCAGGCCTGGGTACAAAGCAAATTACAGGGCAGAGGAAATCTGAAAAATAAAATCAGATTTAAGGGAAGTTGACATCCTCCCACTCCCTCTAATGAGGAGTTTGAAAATAATCAAAGTTAGCATGATGGCACAGATATTGGTTTGATTCCAGAGCTTACCCTACCAAATTACAAAAATTGCGAAAGAAAGTAATTGAAGAATTCATAACAAGATTTGCTTGGCAATGTTCAAAACCCAAAGCAAAGTAATTTAATAAGGGAGGCTCAGAGGGGGCTTTCCTTGATCTTTGGACTGTATTATCCCAAACCAATCACAATCAAACAGAATTAAACAGCAAGGGGTCATGTAGGGGCCAACTCAGTCAACTGTATGGTAATGAGCTCCAGAGAGACTAAGAAAGCCCCTCATGGGGTTAGGTACAGAGGATGCCCCCCTTTCTTGCCCGTCCTCACTCCTCCATGCTGTCCTTGCACCTGGACCCCAGCAACTCTGCTCTTCATGATTAAGATCATGCTCAGGACTGCATTTCCACACACTTTCACTTCTTACTCATTGAACTTTTAGTTTGCTTTTTCAAAGGATAACATTTTGAATGTCCATGTGTCTATTTATCTCTGTGCCTACCTCTGCCCTTGGTTATCCCTGGAGGTCACAAGTGAATAAGAGGCAGCCCCACTCTAGAGAAGCTCTGAGTCTAGTAGGGCTATGACAGGCAGGGCAGAGCACTGAGAAGCACGGTGACATCTGGTGAGACCATTCTCTGGGATGTATAGTGTGGTAGGTGGAGGGGGAGCACAGGGAAGACTAGGGAGAAATAAATCCTTCAATCCAGGCTTGAGAGGTAGCTGGCAACCAGCCGTGCAGGCAAAATAAGGGTGATGTTCCAAACAATGTGCACCACAGAGTACAAGAGTGTGGTGAGGGGAAGGAACCACTCAGACTCCCATGACTAGGGCACATATGATTGGCAAGCAGGAGCTCAGGATTCACTCTGATCCCATGTCTCCTCCATTTCTAAAGAGCCATAGGACAAGGATAAGGGAGCTGGAGTGAAAAGTCCTGAGTTCATATCCTGGGTCTGATACTGACCCAAGCTTGATTGTCAGGAAGTGCTATGTCCTCTTGGGACTTCAGTTTCCTCATTAATGAAGAGTCATTGTTAAGTGCAATTGAGCAAGGGAGAAACTTAACCCACTCCTGATCCATCCAAGTCCTCTCTAAAGAAAGGATTAAATTCATCTCTATATTGTCCAAACAGGGACCAACGTCTCAAAGGAAGGGAAGAAGACCCTGGGTAAATAAGTGAGGAAACAATGACATTCAGCCAACTTCTTTTTGACCTTGATTAAGTGTCATGTCCCACTTTTACCTATTAATTGAGCTCAGCCCTAGCAAATAAATTGACAAATAAATATGAATGAATAAGTAGGTAAAAAGACCAAATGCTTCAAATAAAAAAATTGCAGAAATATGTATTTCGAGACAGAATTGACATGTAATCTCTTCTCATTATGGAACAACAGTGGACCTCTAATCAAGATCTCATTTAATTTCTCCAAACTCATCATGATTTATGTATCACAATTTATGGTGGCAATTCCTAGTTTGGGCCAAGGGAAAAAAGATGGAAAAGAAAATGATCTTAGTTCCACTCTAATCCTCAGAGTAATAAAATAAAATAAAGCAAAAATAACTAATACACAAGTACATATACATGTATGTATGTACTTGTGTATATATACATATATAAGTATATATAATTTGCATACATGTATATATCATGTGTGTATATATATATGCATGTATATGTATATATAGAGAGACAAAAACAAAACATAAGAAATGATTTAAGAAAAGTAGAAAAATACCAATTTATAAAAAAATTTCTCCTCCTAAAGATGAATTACAAGGGTATGATGGTGGAGAAGCCCACCGAAACCTGAACATTTTTTGATCCCTTAAATAAGATAGTAACTAATTCAAAGCCCTGCTTTTGGTGATATGCAATAATCATTTGTCAAGAGTTTTAAACATTTATATCCTTTTCAATACCAGAATTCTATTTTTGAGATTTATACATACAGAAATAAATGTATAAACTGAAAAAACATTGGGCATGAAGATGTTTGTTACAATGCTAATTTATATTTATGAAAAATTGGAAGTGATCCAAATGACAATCAAGAAGGGAAATGTAGATGAATTGGTTTATATGTATGTGATGAAATATTAGCAACTGAATAATTATGTTTTACAACAGTGTTAGAAAAGTGCAGGATAGCCAGACATGTGGTACACACCTGTAATTCCCCACACTCAGAAGACTGAGACAAGAGGTTCCTTAGTTCAGGGTCAGTCTGTGGTACATAGTAAGACCTCATCTCATACGAAAAGAAAGAAAAATGAAGGGTAAAATATGTTTTCTCTAACATCATAGTTATGTTAAACCTTGGTAAAAATTCAAAAAAGACTACAAAGAAATAGGCAAAGGAATTCTTGGAGTCATATTTGTTAGTGAAAAAAATGCTTGATTGGGCTTCTCCTGCTTATTTTTATTTTCTAAATTACTTAAAATTTTTCTTAATGGTTACATAGCACATGTAAATTATAAACATATAGCCTAAAGGGTTTTCATCTAAAAAATGCTGATTGTTTTAACAGGTGACATGGACTAAGGTATAAGTGCAAGTGGAGTTGGGTTGGACCACCAAGTTAAAGCATGGGAAGAGGGCTCAGCCATATCCACAGACTTAAAGTGTGGGAAGAGGGCTCAGGCACATTTTCTTGCCAAGGCATCTAGGAGTCAGAAGGCCGAAGCTCAAGACCAATGGAAGGTGTTTTGAAGGCAGCAATTGTTAAATACTGCCTTTATTCTCTTGCAAGGAAACTACACATTTAGTAGAAATACAAGTGAATTTTGTTCATAAGGATTTCAACTGTCTTTTCTGTCTCTCTGATTTCTATTATATTTCTGTATATTTCATTTCTTGCCTGTCAGTTTTCTCTCATATTCTCATACTCTTATCTCTAAAACAGAAAAGACAGAGAGACATATGGAATATAACATGTGTGTACATGATGATCATAGGAAGCTTCCAACATCACTAGGTGAAAATTCCTCCCTCTGTTACCCCATGGCCTTTTCTATATCAAATCATAGCCATTTGCTGTCTGCCAGAAGTCAATAGAGATACCCTGAAAAAAAATTAAGTGTGAGACTTCTTGTCTGTGTTTTTAAATACCTTTTAATATCTTCTATTTATTTTTAACTGATATATAAAAACACAGAAGTTGTACATATTAAATGGACTTGTCATGTAATGTTTGATACCTGTATACCTTATATAAGGTTGAAATCAGGTTAAAAACATTTATCTCCTTAAACATTCCTCATTTAAGGTAAAAACTCAAAATCCTTTTGTCTAGATTTTTGAAATGTACTATATATTATTGTTATCAGAGAATTTATATTTTCAAATGAATGAGAATGAAAATACAACATAAAAATTCAAGCGATGCAGTTAAAACAGTGCTTAGAGGGAAATCTAGAGCTCTAATACTTAGATCAGCATTAGAGCTAATGTGCACTTGTGCACATCAACAATCTAAGTGTTTTTTTTTTTTTTCCTGTACCAGGGATTGAACTCAGGGCCTTTCTCTTATTAGGCAGATCGAGACACTCTGCAAGTCTCTGACCTCAGTTTTAACATTAAGAAGTTAAGAGGAAAGATCAAATTATAACTAAAGTAAATAGAAGAAAATATTTGTCATAAAAAGTTGAAATCAATAAGATAGAAAAACAATAGGGAAAAATCGATGAGATCAAATTTAGGATTTTTTTTTAATGGAAAAACCATGTTCATAAATGAGAAGACTCAGTATTATGAGGATATAAGATTTCTCTCAAATTATCCATTTAAATGCAATGTCTATCAAATCTCAAAGGCTTTTTTGAAGAAATTAACACATGATTCTAGAATTTAAATGGAAAGGCAGTGGGATCCAGAGTTGTTCAAACAATCTTGTATAAGAATAACAAAATTGGATGACTTGCACAACCCAAGTTAAAGAATTACTATAAAACTACAGTGAATACTTTTGTATTGGCATAAGAATAGACAGATCAATGGAATACAGTAGAGAATACAGAAACAAGACCACCAACACGTACATAGCCTGCCAATTTTCAATTAAGGCATCTCATCTATTTGTTGAATAAATATAGGATTTTTAAAAAATCCTATATTTTAAAAAATATATATATATTTTAAATAAACAATGATAGGTTAATATAGAAAATAAGTGAATATAAATCACTGTCTCATTTCACACAAATATTAATTTTAGATGCAATATAGAACTAAAAGTAAAAACATCTGAAGAAAACTTGCAACTTTGTATTAGGAAAATTTTTAGGAAGAACATTAAAAGAATGAACTATAAAAGAAAAGAAAAAATTAATATACAGCATTTTTTCAAAATTAAAAATTTCTACTTCTCAAGAGACACGATTAAGAAAATGAATGGGTGAGTTGCAGACTGAGTATTATATTTGTAGTACTTATATTTCATTAAAGAATTATATCTCAAATATATTTAAAAATTATATAAATCAGCAAAGAAAAAATGAAGAACCCAATAAAAATTAACAAAAGACTTAAGCTCACACTTCTGAAAGAAGATACATGGGTGGTCAATAAGCACATTATCAGTAGTCACAAAATTAAAACAATAATTAAGTATCTGTTCACATCCACTGAATTGCCTACAATTTACTCCAAGCAGTAAAACTGGCTACAATTTAGCCAGCCACAAAGACTGGCAGCACTAATATTGGTTGGGATGTCTACATCCAGATCTTACAATTAGACAAGTAGTGTACTGCTAGTGGGACTGAAATAGCACGTTGTGGTTAAATACTTTCATACAGTAGGAAACACACATCTATGCTGTCGCCTACAATTCTACCCATCTGCATTTGGCAAAGAAACATGGAAAGACAACTCCACACAGGACTTGTTTAAGAATATTCATATCGTCTTATTCATAATAACCCTAAACTGGTAACAATGAAAATGAGTATCAACTGGAGAGTGGATAATAAGTTAAGATGTATTCTTAACATGGAATACTACTCAAAGAAAGAAGAAGAAAAGTGCAACACTGGTGTCTGTGGATATAATAATCATGGAGAAAGCTTGTGTGTATTTTTTTGGGTGACTAAGCCAAACAAATATTTATATTTTCTATAGTTCTGTAAGTGTTGTCTCTGGTGAAGGGGAGAAGTGTAGAAAGTGACAAGAGAAAACTTTTGAATGTGATGGAAATGTTCTATGTCTTGCTTTGGATGGTTATGCAAATGCATATAAATATCTGCACTTAACATACATGCATCTTATTTTATGTATGTCAATTAAACTTCATGAAAAGGCTAGGTAGACTATTTGTGTTTATTTTCTTTTATCTTCTTTTCCTAATATGTGGTAGATGCTAAGATAGTGTGCTAACATCTATGAATGTATGCCTTGGGCTACAGTCCACACTGAATTTTTAGATTTTACACATTGGTAAATGCACATCTAAGCTGGGCAGGCTTTTCTGAAGTCTCACTGATGGTTCAAAAGGTGAATTCACTTGCTCAAAGCCACATATTAAATTAGGTTGGAAGTCGAATTTAAAGCTACATTTCCTAACTCCTAGGCAGGAACTACTCCAACTGCATTTCTTGAATGGATGAATAAGTGAATAAATGAATAAATAAAGAGAAGAGACCATCCAACCCGTAAAATGGAAAAGTGCTTTAAAGCAGGTACAAAAGGTATAGAAATGAATGACTGATCATCCAATGGAAGTAGGTGAGAAAGAAGGAGGTTTACAGAATCCCGATCCACATTGACAGGAAGCAGAGAGAGAACGTAATTTGTGTCTTGAGCCATATACACAAAGCTTGTTGCTTTCTACTGCTGAGAGCTACCTACTTCCTGCCAGTCCTTTTTCTGAGGGGTTGGAACTATCTCTTCCCATTATCTTGACCAAGCCTTCCAGGTCTTTAAATCAAGCACCCCCAAAGTGTAAAGAAGTGTCACCCCACATAGCTTTTTCCCCTCCTCAGTAGGAACTCCCAGAATGCTGTGGAACCAATGTGCTGCCACATACATGGCCACTCTCTCACCTCGCTCATTCCAAAGGAAAGTGCTATGGAATACTAAAGTTCCTGATCTTTCCACAGAAGGACCACCTTTTCTGCATCAGAACAGCTCCTGACACTCAGAAGGGAATGAGTCCTCAGCACAGAGCCGAAAGGAAGAGGATACAAACAAACACAGGTGCTGAGAGGTTGTGCCAGGGCAAGTATTAGATCAGTGATGAAAATAAGATTTGCAGGCCCAGCTTCTCCCTGCATTTGCATTCACACTTTATGACCTCAGCGATATTCACTGAGTGGGAAAAGAAACACCTTTTGTGAAGACTGCTGGCCTCAAAAGCTACTTCCCTCCAAAGAACACTATCTCCAGTCACAGGTCTGAGACTGGCTATTCATCTATTTATTCAACAAGCTTGATGAGCTGTAAAGATTGACATTTAAACTATTAACACTATATTATTTGACAACGTTATTAAATATTAGGCCTGATTTATGGAAAGACTGAATCATTTTTGCAGTCCAGGCCAGCCCTGCGTAGAAATGTTATGTTGAATGTTATTCGGTAGAGTTGAACAAGTTAAAGAAAAAAAAATCCCCAGTTACATTAAAGTCTCATTTCATATGACGTAGTTATTATCATATAAATTTGAATACTTGCCAGCTCAACTCTGCATTTCAAAATTTCTCCAGTTGATAATTTTAATAGTTTGGAAATCAAAAAATAAAAATCACACACCTAAATAATCTTTGCTTTGACACACAGAAGGAGAGGTAAGCCTTTTAAAAATGAAAGTCAGGCATATATCTTGCTACTTTGGTGGAAGGAAAATAAAAGAGGTAAAGAGTATGCAAAGAAGTGGGAATGCATTGAGGAACAGAAATGACAATGTTACCCTGTGTGAGGAGGCAATGCTGGAGTGAGGCTTTGAAGGCTGTGTCACTTATCTGTGTGACCATGGACAAGTCAATCTCTCTAAGGCTCAAGTCCTGTTTCTACATTTGGATTATAATGATTATCAAGTTGTTTATTTATGATGCCTGTAAATCATGTAGCACAGTGCGTAGTGCACACAGACTGCCCCATAGATTTGAGGGTGGCGAGAGCAGGTGAAGTACACCAGGCCAGGTCAAAAGCTGTGTTCTAATATATATAGAGAGAGAAATTCCTAGGCCACCAGAGTCAAACCTGGAAAGGAAGAGAAAGAACAGAGACCATGTGCTACCAGATGGTACAGATACAGAGGAAGAGCTACTAGAGGTACCTGTATGAGCTACTTAATGATGCAGAGACAGAGAACGAGCTATTAGGTACTTATGGTTCTGGATGATACAGAGCTGTGCTCTAGACCAGGAGTCATAATTTTTTTTTACAAAATGATACATAATAAATATTTCACACTGTAAAGGCAATATGGTCTCTGTCACACTACTCAACTCTGTTGAAGTAGCAGGAAAGCAGAAATAATTGACATGTAAACAGACGGGTGAACAGATTTGAACCATGGGTCATATTTTGCCAAGCCTTGGTATAGTTCTTTCTTGGGTCTTATAAAATGCATGTGGCTGAGTGGAACGAAGGAAGCCCCTCTCCCACTTTCTTTGACATGTCTCTTTAGACCAGTAAGGATCTCCTCCCCAAGAGAAGGTTATCAAGACATAAGCCTGGGAAGAATCCTGGACCTGCTTTCTTTGTCTATGATGGATCACAGACTCTAAGGAAGGTAACCTGCTAACTGAGGGCAGGAACTACGTCTCTGATTTACTCTCTGCTCCATAAGATAGCAAACAGATGACTCATTCAGGAAGAATGCAGTATTTATTGAGACATACTGGGAAATAGGCAGGCTTGTTGTAAAAGCGTATATTGGAGGCTCTTAATAAATAACTCTTTATTTTCCCAGGTCCTCCTGCTTTCACCAGGGCCCCATAAGGTCCACGCTCCACCTTGTCTGAGTAGCACTGGCATGAAAAAGTGGATTCCAGAGTGGAGCAACCATGACACCACCTTTTTCCAGTTCTGCTACTATTGAAAAGTGATTGTCTCTTGCTAAGCAATATCCCACCTAAACTGGTTTCAAGTCATTAAAAGCTGCAGTACTCTTGAATAAAAAATAATAGCAACTCTCCAAGGTTATGCAGATATCAAGCTCCTTGACTCTAGTAGCAATTAAATACTGCTCTACTTCTTTGTGCTCTCTGGAAATGGAGCTGGAGTTAACAAAGAGCAACTGGAAATTAGAAGTGTGATTGTCCTTCTGTGGCTAAAAAAAGTCTCCAGAAGTCCCTTGCTGGCCATCCCCTTAATTTGCCAGGCTGCCTGCACTGAGCAGAAGCAGGCTGTGTTTGGGATTTGGAAAGGCTGCTCCTACCTGGATATTAGGCTCCAGTCCATATTTCCTACTAGCTAGATTTTTCTTATGGTTTCTGGATCTAAGGCATGGTCCTCAGTTGGAGAATGGCCATCTCCAGCCTGGTCTGCTGTGAACCCAGGGACCCTCAAGGTTACTGAACCTGTTGCCTAGGGGTTCAGGGAATGCCAGCTCCACAGGGGCAGAGGAAAGGAAGCATTTCAATCCTGCAGCTACTGAGACACATGAAGAAAGAGGATTTGAGAGTGAATCTGAGCTCATTTTCCAATAAAAAATGTAGTGCACTTCATTTTCTGACAATACTATAAACTCACTTTTATGACACTAGTTATAAAACTCTTAACATTTTCTAGCACTGATAGTCATTTTTTTCTTGGTGTCTCAAATACAAGAGAGATATTTGTGACCCCAAATCTAGTTTGGGATTTATAAAATGGTGATGTCATAAAAGTAAAAGATTAGCTTCTGTACCATGAAACAGCATGCATTGCTATGGAATCTTTTATTTGCATTCTTCTTCTTATAGTTTTATTCATGAATAAAGAGCCTAAACATCACCAGTGAACAGTTTCTGATATGCCACCAATGAGTGGCACCTAGGAGTGATGAGGATGCTAAGGAGACATTTCCAGGATGCCCCATCTTCAAATTACCACCTTTCAGAGGGCTTTTATAGTATACATTGACCTTCCTCAGGCACAGGAGGGCGGGCACACAGATCTTGTAAAAAAGGAAGGGGTTAGCATAAATGGGAGGCAAACTGCCTGACTTGGTCTAGATTTATTTATTTGGAAGAATAGGTAGATAGAATGGTTTTAATCACAATCCTTGCTTTAAAACATCTGTCCATTTGTTCAGGCATAGCTCTCTTTTACAATCAAATAAATTTCTTATTTATTATAATGAACAATGTAAACCTAACATTGACTCTGACTTACACCCAACAATATGCTTCTCTTCTTCCTGAGGTTCTGTGCCTCCCATCTGCAGCAACCACTATGATGAATTTTATATTTTATCATTACTTTTGATATGTATATGAGGGTACCTTATACATTTTTAAATATTATTTTCTATTAGCTGATTCATCTGAAATTGTCTATATTGCTTTCTTGTTCAATATTTTTCTGCTAAGATTCATCCACGCTATTCAATGAAGCTATAGTCCATTCACTTCATTGCAGATACCTTCTTTCTTACCCCGCTTTCCAGGGTTTTGGCTCTACAAGCAGTGTTACTGTGGACTTTCTTATCTCCAGAAGTACATGAGGACACTTATTTTGGGTGAATACACAGGAGTGGAACTGCTGGGCTGTAGGGTATGTGATGTTCCATTTTATAAGAGAATGATAAACTCTTTTCCAAAGCAGTTGTACTGAGTTCACTCCCACCAGTAATTAAGCACCTGTTCCTCCACATCCTCTCCACCACCTCTCACTTTATGCCAGTTTAATTGGTATAAAATGATATATCTTTATGGTCTTGATTTGCATTTCACAGATCACTAATGACTTTGAGCATCTCTTCCTATGATTATTGACCATATGTGTTACCTCTTCTGTGAAAAGCCTGTGCAAGTTTTTTGCCCATTTTTCTATTAAATTGTTTGAGCTTTTCTTATTGACTTATAAAAGTTCATGATATATTCTTGATATTAACTGGCTGTTGCTTATATGTGTTGTAACTATCCCCTCTTTATGGTGTCTTGTGATAAAGTAGCTACCTTTTCTTTCATAAGAAATGCTTTGTGTAGCATGTTGCAATGAATCTTTGTAAGATCCCTTGCAAATACAGCATCGGCATTCTCTGAGAGACAAAGAAGGCTGGAAGAGGAAACTCCAAGGCCATTTGGCCCAAGCCTCACACTCACAAAAGGCCTTAGGTCAACTTTGTGTTCACTATCTCCAAATGAGGTTACCTGAAACCACACAGCTTCACTAACAGGGATGAAAGAAGACCCCATAGCTGAAGGCTAGAGTGCCATCCTTTGCAGTGCAGTAGAGATTAAGAGGGTGTAATAAATCATGTAAGCATAGTTACATTGCACATAGCACAATTGCATTGTGTTCTATTATTTTGGTTAAATGTAAACATTCAAAATCTACCATGAGTGTTTTTAGATATTTTAAGTCTCTAAAGAGACCCAGGCCTCTCGACTCTGAGAAGTTCCAAACAGGTAGGATGGCATGTTCCATTCACACAGTTGGCGAGCTGTAGAACTGGGATTCATACCCACATGTATAGACTCCTGAGACAGATACACTCAGCTGTTCAGCATGGCTAAACAACAAGGAAAAGTTCCCCGGCAAATGGCTAGGTGAGACTTCATTCCTAGCAGGTACTCATCCCACACAGTAGCCACGGAACTAAAGTCATGATCTGCCCTGACAGGCATGAGCTTCCCAAGGTGATCCCAAGCCTCTCTTCCTGGATGCCCTGGAGCTGTCCTGGGAGAGAGGGGTTGGTGGGCTGCTGGGCACCCTCTCCTCATGAACAGCATGGCAGTGAGTCCTAGTAATCTCAGGACTTTCCCCAACTGTCCTCATACTCACTGCTCTGTGCAGGAAGGTCAGGCAGCTCCAAGTGGCCCAGGAGGGTAGCACAGGGGTGTGTGTGTGTGTGTGTGTGTGTATGAGAAGAGAGAGAGAGAGAGAGAGAAAGTTTCCAAACAGTGATGGTGGAGAAATTGGAAAAGGGGAAAGATGAGAAGTGACAATGAAGCTGGTCAGTGCTGGGCCCAACCACACATCTTTCTTGCACCCCTCATGAATGAGCTCAGGGATAGCAGCCACCTCATGTGGGGGTCCTTGGGCAGAAGGATGTCACCAGCCACAGCATCCTTTGACACTTGCTTTCATCCCAACATTTTCCTCCTCATTGACCTTCAAGGGCCATACAGCTTCACACGGCAGATAACTGCCAAAACCTTAACCTGGACTCTAAGGAGTCAGAACCTCACAAGGAGTGTGACCCCTGGGATCCTCATCGGTAGAATTGGATAATAATGCTCAGTGTGGGTCACTGTGGGAAACTGAGTGAAACAAAGGAGCAGTTTAACAACTGCTGAAGACAGTGATGGTGTTGCTCTGCCCTTCCTCTGTTCTGTCTCTGGCTTCTTTCCTCTTGTCCTCCTGAGGTTTTTCCTAGTACAGACTCCACCCTAGGTTTGCTGTCCCTACTGCCATTCCCAAAGCATACCTCTTCTCTACAGCTGAGTCCCACAGGTGTGTCCAGCCCACGTGGGTAGCCTGTCCTGTGTGTGGTGTTCCCCATCCAGGCCCCTGGCTGACACGCCATGTGAACACCCCTTCTGAACCTCCTCTCTCACTCCCTAGGTCCCTTGCTTGGTAGCTTCAGCTTTTGCCGAGTGTTCTCACCTGCAGTGGGCAGACCCCTCTGCCCACTGGATAAAGATCCATAGCTTCATCTCCATCTGTCTGCATCCCTCTGGATACTCAGAAGGTACCTAATGCACAGCCCCTTAGCTTCTGCAGCCAAGAAAGGGCATTAACCTAAGGAATTGAAGGTGGATTGCTCTGCAGGTAGCAGCGCTACGCAAAGGCAGATGCCTCTGGGCAGGTGTCTCTGATAGAGTTTCATGACTCTGTTCATGGCCCCCATCCCAGCACATGTGCCCAGGCATCAACTCCTACCTACCTTCCGGATGCCTTCTGAAGGGTTGGACACACAGTTGTCAGCCCCTCCATTCTTGCTGATGGTCCGCCAGAGCTCAGCAAATGTGCTGTCCTGCTCCAGGGGGTTGGTGCCCTTGGCTCGGAAGTACTCGTAGACAGCAGAATCCCGGACAGTACCGTAAGACATTTCCACTTGTTTGGACAGGTCCTGGAATGTCCTGAAATGCAAAAAAGTAGCAAAGTGTGGTACAAACTGCACACCACAAATTGCAAGAGTAAAATGCACTACAAGCCTCTCCCAAACTCTAATATTCACCATTCACATTCTTCCAACAGTGCCCAAGAGCACGAGTCCCAGAACCCAGAGCAGGGTTTGTCAGGCCTTCATCTATCACAGTTAAGCTTCCTCAATAAAATCACCAAGCACTTAGAAGCAGGTTCTGTGTTGAGTTGGAGGGATAGGAGAATAAATGAAACAGGATTCTTTGGCTTCAGGGAGTTTAGAGACTCAACTTAGAAAGAGACATCTAGAGAAAGAATCACAATCTTAACAGAGTTGGGACAATACAAGACATTAATTACTGAAGATCTCAGACCTGAACATCCACAGAGGCTGGGAAAGAAAGAACCTATCCACAAGATGGACGATGACAATGATGATGGCAGTGATAGTGACTGGTCCCTCACACTCAGCACTAGCATGGAGCAGGCACACATTTGGAGCCTTGGTCAATTAAGAGGCATCTCCTCAAAGCTTTCAGATGTGCTTGCATTCCAGCTAGTAACTGACTTTGAGCACCAACGCTCAACCAATTTGTTTTTGGAAAAAATATGAGAGCTCCTTGTTTTCAAATGTTGACAATAATTTAGGAGATGGTTAAGATAAACATAACACTTTTGAGGTCCTCAGGTTTGTTATACATGGAGGAGAAGCAAGTAGCTCCAGCTGGGTGCATGTTAGAGGGACAGAATGCATCAGGAAGACCATCAGCAACCCAAGGACAGATGTCTGAGCTGGGGACAGAGGAGAGTTTCTTCAGAAGGAAAAATGCAGATGGTCCTCTACTTATGATGTCCCAATAAACTCATCTCAGGTTGAAGTGTGTTTAACCCACTTTTCCTGCCAAACATCCTAGCTCAGCCTAGCCTATCTTCAACACAAAGAATATTCCCATCAGCTGATAGTAGGGCATAATCATCTAACACAAAACCTACGTTATAGAGTGTTGAATATGTCATTTCATTTATTAAATATTTGTAGCCAAAAAAAATCAGTGGCTGCACAGCACACTGGAGAGTGTCAGTTGTTCTTGCTGGTGATCACCTGGCTCACAGGGAACTGTGGTGGCTGCTGACACCCAGCTTTATACAAGGGGATCAGACCATATATCTCCTCACTGGAAAAGGTCCAAGTTCAGAATTTGAAGTACAGTTTCCACTCACTGCTTATTGCTTTCATACCATTAAAATGTCAGGTCAGGTGTGGTGGCTCACACCTATAATCTTAGCTACTTGGGAGGCAGAAATTGGGAGGATTGGGGTTTGAGGTCGGCCCAAGCAAAAAGTTAGTGAGACCCCATCTCAATCAATATTCTGGGTGTGGTTCATACCTACTAATCTCAGCTACTCAGAGGCATAGGTAGGGGGATTGCTGTCCAAGCTGAGCCTGGGCAAAAACATGAGACCTGTCTGGAAAACAAATAATTGAAGCTAAAAAGTGCTGGGGACATGACTCAAGTGGTACAGTGAATGCCTAATAAGCTGGAGAATCTGAGTTCAAACCCCAGTACCACCAAAATAAAATAACAATAAAGTCAAAAAGTCCTAAGTTAAATCTTCATTAAGTCAGGGACTGACTATAGTAGGGGAGGAAGGACCAGTAGGTACAAAGTTCTAACTTAGCTCTGAAGGAGCTGTACCAGCATGGTGTGTCATGAGAATCTGACCTTCAGATTTGCACAAATAAATAATCCCAGTGGGGATCCAGGCTTCCTGTACAGGCTGCAACCTGATCACTCTTTATTTCTCTGAAAATTGTGTGTCTCCTCCATTACCCATACCTCTTCCAAGTTACTGTTCCCATGGGAAAAGCCAATCTTCCCAATGTCATCTATACACCCTCCATCTTCAGGTCTCATTTGGTAGTTGTCCCCACCCACACATGGCCCCATCACTAGTCTTAAAATGAGAAATGCCACCCATTTCCCATCTATAGCACAGGCCATGACACTCCCTCTGTCTGGAATACCACCACCTCAGTTATGCACCTGTACACCTCCACAACCCCCTGAAAAATCCAGCTTCTGCCTGTCCTTGTGAGAAGCCATCCCCAGCCCTGGTCTCCTGTGCCATTTCCACACCTTATAGGCTTCCAAGGCAGAATCTCACTGGGATTTAGCAGGCAGTATGCCAGAGTGAGGACAGGCAGTGCTCGGGAGTTCAACTACCTGCCTTGTCTCTCAGCTCCACTATCACTAATACTGCAGGCCTGGGCAAGTAACTAATGTCTCTGTACCTCAGTTTCCAAATTTAAAAAGTAGGGATAGAAGCAGAGCTGGAAACAGAGGGTTACTGTGAGGATGAGCGTGGCTCAGCTCTTTAGAGCAGTGCCCAATGCAGCCTGTGCTTGGAAACTGGAGACAATGATTCTGAACTGGCATGATAACTCTGGGTCTCCAGGAGAGTAAGAATTTGAAAGCCTGGCTCTAAAGCAGCCCTCTCATCACATTAGCGGCTCTGGATTCAGGACTGGTGGCAGTCCACACAGCAAGCACACAGAAGGGCCAGCTGTGAGTGGCTGCTTTGTATTGCTGTGGAGACAATTCCGTCCCTGCTATGTGGCCTAGAAACAGAAGTCAGAATGCATTTCAATACATTGCAGAAGAAAGGAAACATAAAGTAACAAATTTGATGAAGAAATCTTCCTAATTATTGTTCATTATTTATACCTAATTGAAGCAAGATGTTCCTTTGCTTGAAGGGCCCCAAGGGTTGTAACTCTGTTGTGATTTGCCTGTAATGAAAGGAGGGGGGAATCTTTTTTTCCACTTTTATAATTTTTTTTCTCATGGTAATACAAACAAATACAAGGCATTGATGAATGGGAAACATCAGGATGAATTACACAGTTGAGTCTAAATACTGAACTATTCTAAATTACTACAGTTTCCACAAGTATGAAATGAATGCAGAACTGCCAGGGAACTCTGCTCTCCTGTTTCATCCCCACATTTGAAATGGAGATTTCCCCTCTCCTGATAGTTATTCAGAACCTTGCCTATGCCAGAAGTTCAGGGAATGTCTCTAGATGACAGGTAGGAAGGCTGAATGTTTATGGCTCTATGCCCCTTTCTGTCCCCTACAGCTCATTGTTCCCTCCCTAAAACATTACCTCAGTCTTCCTGTGCAAGCTTTACCATCCAACCTTATGATCTGACCCATCACCTCTCTTAGCTACAAATCTGTGCAGAGAAATATCTCCCATCACAGATGCACACTGGCTACTTCAACAAAGGTTTTCAAGCTCACTAGTATATTCAGCACACAGTGGGTACAACCATCATATTTCAGGGTGAATAAATCCTCTTATCTGTAGGGCTGGGCAGAGAGGGTCCAGCTAGTGACACACCAAAGCCACCATCTACCTAGGCAATCTTCCTTTTATCAGACTGTGCAGTTTTGGAAGGGAAGGACAAAGGAGAGCAAGGATAGCCAGTCAACCCGGCTGCCAAACCAACACTGGCAGTCATGGAAGACAGATGTTGAAGCCAGATAGTATGTTCATCTGAAAATGTAAAGGAAGCTTCTCCAGGAGGGGTCTGCACTGGCAGCACAGGAATAGAGCACTTTCCTGAAGCCAGTCTCTTCAGCAACAACTACTTACAAGTATCCAGGCACCCATACAACATAGAGATGGAGAGTTGCCTGCCCATCATAGATGGGATCTCTGTCACCCTGGGGTGCCATGTACACCTTTTTTTTTTCATTTTTCTTTTATTATTCATATGTGCATACAAGGCTTGGGTCATTTCTCCCCCCTGCCCCCACCACCTCCCTTACCACCCACTCCGCCCCCTCCCTCCCCCGCCTCAATACCCAGCAGAAACTATTTTGCCCTTATTTCTAATTTTGTTGTAGAGAGAGTATAAGCAATAATAGGAAGGAACAAGGGTTTTTGCTGCTTGAGATAAGGATAGCTTATACAGGGCACTGACTCACATTGATTTCCTGTGCGTGGGTGTTACCTTCTAGGTTAATTCTTTTTGATCTAACCTTTTCTCTAGTACCTGTTCCCCTTTTCCTATTGGCCTCAGTTGCTTTAAGGTATCTGCTTTAGTTTCTCTGCATTAAGGGCAATAAATGCTAGCTAGTTTTTTAGGTGTCTTACCTATCCTCACCCCTCCCTTGTGTGCTCTCGCTTTTATCATGTGCTCATAGTCCAATCCCCTTGTTGTGTTTGCCCTTGATCTAATGTCCACATATGAGGGAGAACATACGATTTTTGGTTTTTTGAGCCAGGCTAACCTCACTCAGAATGATGTCCTCCAATTCCATCCATTTACCAGCGAATGATAACATTTCGTTCTTCTTCATGGCTGCATAAAATTCCATTGTGTATAGATACCACATTTTCTTAATCCATTCGTCAGTGCTGGGGCATCTTGGCTGTTTCCATACCTTGGCTATTGTGAATAGTGCCACAATAAACATGGATGTGCAGGTGCCTCTGGAGTAACAGTCTTTTGGGTATATCCCCAAGAGTGGTATTGCTGGATCAAATGGTAGATCGATGTTTAGCTTTTTAAGTAGCCTCCAAATTTTTTTCCAGAGTGGTTGTACTAGTTTACATTCCCACCAACAGTGTAAGAGGGTTCCTTTTTCCCCGCATCCTCACCAACACCTGTTCTTGGTGGTGTTGTTGATGATGGCTATTCTAACAGGGGTGAGGTGGAATCTTAGCGTGGTTTTAATTTGCATTTCCTTTATTGCTAGAGATGGTGAGCATTTTTTCATGTGTTTTTTGGCCATTTGAATTTCTTCTTTTGAGAAAGTTCTGTTTAGTTCCCTTGCCCATTTCTTTATTGGTTCATTAGTTTTGGGAGAATTTAGTTTTTTAAGTTCCCTGTATATTCCGGTTATCAGTCCTTTGTCTGATGTGTAGTTGGCAAATATTTTCTCCCACTCTGTGGGTGTTCTCTTCAGTTTAGAGGCCATTTCTTTTGATGAACAGAAGCTTTTTAGTTTTATGAGGTCCCATTTATCTATGCTATCTCTTAGTTGCTGTGCTGCTGGGGTTTCATCCATGTACAACTTGATAAAGTCATTGAACCAGTTACTTTCTCAGTTGATTCCTGAGAGCCTACCAGTTGAGACACAGAGGCATCTCCAGCAAGGGATGAATGGTGAGCATCCTTCCAGGGGTTTATAGCAGGAGGTGAGTGATCAGAGAAGTAAACCAACAGTGACTAAACAATGTGAGTAAGATAGATATAAAGCCCATACTGGATGATTCCAGAACCACAGGGCATAGACCCAGTAATCCATGGGCCAGAGTTAAGACAAGGCTTTTTAAAAAGAAGCATTAAGCTAAACCATGAAGGATGCAGTCAGATGGAGAACCAAGGGTAGGGCATTCCAAAGAAATAAGAAATCACCTAAGAAGCTCTGCTACCATCTCAATAGTCCCTGAGGCCTTATGAGAAATGCAAATTCTGGGTCCTCACCCCAGACCTACCAACTCAGAAACTCTGGGACCAGCACTCTGCAGTCTGTATTCACAGCCCTCCAGGTGACATTAATGGCTGCAAGTTTCAGAAAAACTAATTGAGGCAAGGCATTTTCTGTCTTTGTTTTCATAACTCACACCTATCTCACAGGTCTAGTGAACAATAGGATCACAGACATACCCAGCACAATGTCAATGTTTAAGAAATGCCAGTTCTTCAGTTAGACTGCCAATAAACAGCTCGAATGGCTAAATCATTGGGTCCATGTGAGGGAATTAAGGATATTGGCTGGGGTGGTCACACCTAGATGGTGTGGGCAAGCAGCATGTGTCTGATTGATAGGATCAACTCTTATCTCTCTATGTGCACCTATTTCTCCCCTGTGGATCATCTTGTTTCCATCTCCCCACCAAGGTACATGCAAATGCTTCCTATCAGCAACTTGTTTAAGCACCCAGGACACCTAATGTGATGGACTTGGGAAGTGTGAACTCAGGATGAACAAGTAGACACCAAAACTCCACTGGCAGGATCTGGATCCTTGCTTTGTGGGACATGATGGTAACTGCCTCAAAAAGGCCTCCCTGGGAAAGTAGTGAGCGCTGGGCAAGGAACTGCTTGGTTCAAGTGGCTTCAAAGGTATTGTCCCCAGGTTGCATACTTGGGTCTGGATTGGCTGGTATAGGATCACAGTGTAAGCACAGGCACCTTTAACCTCACCTGTCCTCATTCACTATGTATCTCCTTACTTCACCTCTGGATTATGGTTAGTATTAGAATCCTTACATGGCAAAGGCTGCCCTCTCCTCTAAGTTTACTTTTGAATCAAAATCTTCCATTCAACTATGCTGGACTGAAACTAAGTTTGGGACCAGTAGAAGCCGCTTCTCTATATCTACTACCATGGATTGCTGATTTTGGGGTCTTCTGTTGCTGAAAGCATAGCTGATACCTATAAGCATTTCAGACTGCCTTGCAAAAGAACTTTGCAAGTATCCCTGGGCTCTAAGAGCAGTTTCCTCCCATCGTGCATACACCCCCTGGAAGTCCCACTGTGTCTCCTCCAACTATGACCAAGGACAGTCCTCCGGCTGGGCCTCACCGCCTTCCTCTACACCTTTCTCCATAAATCAATCTTACTACTTCCTAGATACATTTTCATTAACAAGGAGATAAATGTGTTTGCGGCATGAGAAAAATCAATAATACAGAATATATAAACACATCTTTGCATGTTAACAGAAATATTTGCATTGGCAATGAAGATAAATATACGTGCAACAAGAGTAGAATCAATATACAGTATCGTAAAGCAGAATTCAACTGTGAGGATGCTATATCCACGCCTGATAAATCTAAGTCCAGAAGCCCTATTCTTCTTCCTGCTGAAGAAAGGAAAGTAATGGAGTGTCCCATGGACACAGGAGGTGGAGACGCTCATCCCTGTAACTGGAAGCTGTCTTAACTACAGTGCACAAATGCACTGGCTATCATTCCAGCAGTCTCCCTTTTCTGTCTCACAACTGAATCTAGAAGAGATGCTGCTGCACACAGCAATCGAGGTTGCCTGGCTAGGGTTCCACAACTTGCTTGTGGGCCCTTCTTCACCCAAGATGTGCCTCTTGCCTACTGTTCTGCCCCTCTAGAGTGTCTTCCCATTGGCTCTCCCATGGCTCCCTGCTCTGAATCTTCTGCTATGCCATTCAAGTTCCCTCAGGTGTCTTCCTTTCATTCATTCATCATCCAAAAGAAAAAAAGGTTTCTGGAGCATCTGTTTGTGTCTAGCTCTGGGTCTAGGCATAGGGCAGGGGCAACATACAGTTCCTGCTTGCATGGCATTCACATAGTGGAGGTGGACAAAGAGTGATAAGTACCACCACCAACAAAGCAATAATTATGAGATGTTGGGGTTCAGCAAGCATTCTGGTAAGAGACGGAAAGGGCACATGCAGACTCTCACAGCCATATGCAACTCTGTCATGTGTACTTTGTTTTTAGTGTGTTTTTTGTTTCCCAAATTCATTACAAATGTTTAAAAAAATCACGGCAGTCTTAGCATACAGGCTGTAGGAAAAAAAGCTTCAGGTTGAAGTGGACTTTGGGGGTATGGTCTGCTAACCCTTGATGTTATGTATAAAGTAAGGCAAATGCTAGGGAGATCAACAAAGCAGGTAAGGGTTATAGAAAACAATGAAGGAAGTGATTGTATTAAAAAACCATGGTGGGTGTTTTAGCCATTGGAGTTGACATCTGGGGCATGTTTCTCCAATATCTTTCCTTTTCTAGGCAGAGAGGCAACAGAAGGTGGGAGCTCGTGGAGGGTGGGGCTGAGACCTGCAGAAGCTGCCTGCCCAGGGAGCAGAGGTGGTAGGCAGTGCAGCTGGGGAGTCAGCTTGCCAGCTTCTCCCAGCTTGGAACCTTTCACCAGAGTCTTCCAGGAGGCCCAGGGGAAGTCGACACTGAGGCACACGCAGGGCTCCTGTCATTCAAAGCCTACTCAGGGCATAATTCTGAGTAGTAGGCAGAACAACTGCATATCTGAATCAAAGCTTGGGAAAAGTGACCCAGGAATCCTGTATGAGGACATTTATTGACCCTCCAGGATGAGGGCTGAGCAGCCCATGAAAGAAAATGCATGTGGTCAACAAAGATCCAAAAGTATCAAATGGAAAATTCTTGAAAAAAATAATTATTTTTAAATGTTTTAATAGCTTATATTACAGTATATTATAATTATTCTATTATTAGTTATTGTTTTTAATCTCCTATTGTGCCTAATTTATGTCAAACTTTATTACAGGTAGGCATGTATAGGAAAAAATGGTATATAGAATTTGATGCTATCCTTGGTTTTGGGTGCCCACTAGGAGTCTTGGAACATTTCTCTCTCGGGTCAGAGGCTCACAGTACTATTGAAATTAAAAGATGCTCCAAATTAATTGCTAAGAAAAAAGAAAAATATCTCAATGCATTTCTACATAGTATCTATTTCCATTCTTATAAAAAGCAACTGTTAATAAATATAAGTGAATACAAAAATAAAAGTAGGTAGAATAAGCAGACAATTGCAAGACTTCCACTCCATACAAATCTATTGCTACAAAATTTGCATTTTTATTATGTTATCAACAAAGAGGTGATCTGAATGATTTTAACAGTCCCTTTCCTACCCAAGTGTCAGTCTCAGGCCTTGAGAGTTTAGTTCTGTGTTGTCTTCTCTCCTCTGTGTCCACCTCCCCAGTGGTCAACCTCTCAGTCTGCAGAGATTCATCTGGAACAAAATCTTCCCAGCCCCATCAAAAGCCTGTCCTGCTGATCAGAGGTAGATTGAGCTTTTCAGGGCATAGGATAGTTTTATCTTCAGTCACCAGAAACAGGGAAACACACCCAGATTAACCCAAAGGGGTCTGAGGCAACCCTAGCATCCAGAAGTCAGGGCTGAAGTTCCAATTTCAGGCAGACTAGAATTTCCCTCACTTCTGCATATTCTGCCTCCATTCAACTCAGGCTTGGTACAATGGCCCCAAATCAGATTAAGATAGCTAGACATGAGTCCCTGAATGGTGGATGTATGTACCATGTGTTTCCTATTTGCCACACTTAGCCTGGCCCTTACTGGGCTTGGTAAGGGGAGCTGTGACAATCATCTGATGAGCCTGGGTAACTGTGGACCAAGTGCATAACCCAGGTTTTGGGATTTGGCAAAAACTATATCAAATCTGGGAACTTTATTTCCCTCAGCAAAGGAGGCTCATCCTGGACTCTGTGCTCTAGTTGCTACCTCTTCAAGCTTCATCAGAAGCTACTCTGATTGTGGAGTGCCAGCCTAGAGGACCCCTGCTTTCTCAGACTTTCCATTCTGCACCCAGACATGTTATCTGCCTGCTAAACTGTACCTGGGGAATCAGCTCATTGCCATGTCCTGGAGAAAGTGTGTATTCACTCCTACTAGATTTGGATTCTTGCCCTTTATGTGTTCTGGAATGGACCCTGTCCTGGTGCTTACCCCCTGTATTCATGTGTTCTGTCTCCTCTATTCAGCCGTGAACTCCCTTGGGCAAGAACTGTGTCCATCTCTGGATTTCTATACCCCATAAATGGTCTGATAGACAGCAGGTGCTGAGTCCATGTTTTCTAGAAGAATCAACTCTAGTTTAAACTAAGTCTGTCTTTGTAGCTGAATGGATGAATGTGGCTGTGTGTGAGGGGGAATCCAGGATGGAGACCAGTGCAGAGAAGGGTCTAACTTTAGAATTACTAATCTCACTGACTTCAAGTGGACCCTTGATTATGCCTGGCAATCTTCTAAATTTCCCTGTGCAATTCATGACTCTCAGAAAATGATCCTTCTTATTATTTCTTAAGAAGGTAGAAGCCATCAGTAAAGTGAGTATTTCCAAAGAACTCACTTTTCTAAAACCACTGAATACCTGCCTGACCTCCTTTAAACTAGTGGTTTTGCCCTTGCTCCTATTTATGTCTCTAACTCTGTCTCCTGGATCTGTACTTTCTTGCCTTCTCAAAGTACATTGTTCTTGTAACTCCTACATCATGAAATTACATCTCTATGGATCATTTCCATTGGATTGAAAACATATACATCTCTTGCCTTTAAAAATATCCTTCTTTGATATTGCATCCTCCTCTGATCACCCCTTCAGTTCCTCTTCTGGAGAACTATCTATGGGAATTATATCCATTATTCTATTCCAATTTCTCATGACCCTACTTTACTCAAGTTGTCAGCTACCAATGAATGGAGACTTCTTTTGTCAAGGTCATGAATGATCTCCCAAACACAGTAGCTGGTTTCCAGTCCTCACTGTACCCACCCTCCAACCAGCATTTGAAAAATCCATCACTCTGACTTTCTTGAAGCCCTTCCTTCCTTCTAAGTGAAACATCATTCTTTATTAGAGCTTCTCTCACCTTTCAGTTTCTTCCTCATCCATCTCCTTTCCCAGTTCTTTATTTTCATAGCCTCTGAGTATTGGGATGTCCCAGGCCTCAGTCCTCAGGCCTCAGATCCCATCTTTTCTTTGGTGGCATTGTTTTTGCAAGGATCTCATCAAGTCCATTGTCTGCAGATGCATTTTACAGTATGATTTCCAGTGATCTACCCCAGCCTTGACACCCATGGACTCCTGGTAACTGCCCAACCGACAACTCCATTTGTATGTCCACTAGGTTCCCAGACCACACATGATCAACCTCAAGCTCTCAAATTGTAAACCATCAAACACAGAGCTAACCCTGTTCTTCCTCCAGTTTTATATCAGTCAAATGCTGTTCTGTTCTTTGAGTTGCTATGACAAAAAGCCTTGGAGTCACTATCAATTCATCTTTTTTCTTGCATATCTCACATAAAATTTCAGCATATCTGTCTCTTCTAGATAAGTCTAGAATCAGACAGCTTCCCCTCACCTTCACCTGAATAATGAGACACGCCGCAAATGGTCACTCTGATTCTGCCTTTAACTCCTGTACAGTCTATTCTATGGGGCATAGCAAAGTGATCCTTTTAAATTTATCCCTGACATGTCACCTGATTTTTTGAAATCTTCCAATGCCTTTTTCATCTCTCAAAGGAACATCCAAAATTACCCCATGGCCTGAAAGGTCCCAAATGATCTGGACCCCAACTAACCAGCTCCATCTTCCAGTGTCTTGATTCTCTGATCAAATGTCACTGTCTCTAGGAGGCATTTGCCAACAACAACCTTATATAAACCACCACCCTTCTTAAATCATATGGTAAAAAAAAGAAACATATCCCAATACCACATATATGGCTATTTTGTGTCAGTTCCCTTTAGAACAGGACTTGGCTATTTGCCAAGTGTCTATAACTTGTGTCTACAATTTAGATGACCAACTATCCTAGTTTGTCTAGGACCAAGGAATTTCCTGGGATTAGAGCTTTCAGTCCTAAAACCAGGAAAGTTCCAGCCAAATTGGCATAATTCATCCCCTACCCACAACACTGCCTGGCACATGGTGGATACTGTAATGACTATGGGTAAGTAGATGAACCATATATATAAGTGAATTAGCCTTTTCTTGCCTTCAAACACTTAAGTTGGAAATTGTTGGGAAAATCTTCATCCTGGGTTGACCAATCTCATTTCAGGGCCACAGTTGGGTGGGTAATCTGCAGAGATGCAAGCATAGCAATGACTTAAGATGCTTGAATTGAAGAGTGTGCTCCTGGGTCAGGAAGCACAGCATGGAGCTGTGCAGGTCACACCCATTTGGGACAGATCACCAAGGAGCTTGGGCACTGCCCTGTTTCTTCACAGGATCCATCCTCAGGCAGATGAAGTTTTAAAATCCTGCTTCCTCACAGATCTAATGGAAATCACAGTTATCAGCTGAGAAATTTCCCTTAGCATGCAGCTGCTGTCTGCTTCCCTGGCTCCTGTGTCACTACCCCTTGGTGGGAGCCCTACATAAGCAGCCCCACCAGCCACCAGCACTTCCATGCCAAGAACATAGCTGGCACCTAGCTCGCACACCCGCAAATATTTGCTGTCACAAATCAATACAAAATCAGGATGCAACATTAACCTTTAATATATCAGTGCTGGGGCTCTTAATCCATTATGAGGCTGTCATAAATGTAACTGAAATGCAAATCAGAATGGTCGCCCTCTGGGAGGCTGTGAAGGTGCCTTCCCTCCCTCGTGGCACAGCCTGCTTCCCTTTCTACTCCAGAGCAATGCCCAAGTTTTTTCTCAACCTGCTGGGTTTCTTCCCACTTCTCCTTCTTTGCAGATGTCTGGGCCTCTCTACCATATCTGCCTCCCTATCAGTCACTTAACATGCTGGAAAAAAGATACAATGATAGTAACTCCCAGACTCTCCTAACACTTCATTTGCATTGCTTCATTTAACCTTGGCAATAACCCTTTCATAAAGTTATTATTACCCCTCCCTCCCATTTCACAGATGAAGAAACAGATGTCCAGGGAGATTAAGGAATTGATGGAAGGGTTACAGAAGGAGCTGTCTTCATTCTCAGGACTGCTTGATACAAAAAACCTATACCCTTTAGTATCATCCCAAGGTGACAATAAGTAGGGAGGATTAACAAGTATATAAACAATTAAAAGCATCCTGCAAAATGCATTGCTAGAATTAGACAAACAATCATGGGATCAGGACATTGAACCCATCCCAGCTTGGCTGATGAAGCATTAGGGCTGGGGACTGAGAGAGGGGAGTTAGTGAGAAAGGTGAGAACAAAGTTGAGACTGAAGGAGAAAGAGGAAATTGACACACACAGGAGAGGAATTGAAGATGCTCTGCACCAAGGTAACAGTATTTTCAAATTATAGATGTGTGGGAGAGAGTAAAACGTTCTGGGAACTACTAATGGTTTATTTAGAAGAGCAGGAAGGGTAAACAACTAAGAAGCATTAAGGATAGGATTGAGAGACAACAATTACCCATAAAACACTTAGAGGATAGTTATAATGGAACTGTCGAAGTGCAATGATAATGGGAAAATGATGAACTATCAATGATCCCTAGACAATTAGGGGTCAGAGAATGCAGAGATTAGCAAGTGGCTGTCTTATGAACAGGACAGTGGGGAAGCCACTGCAGAAAGCAGGTCACATGAGTTTTAGAACATAGCTGTAGAGCTGCAGTGAGTCCGTGTGCTTGCATGTGTGCACACACACATGCATGTGTACATATGCAGGCTCACATGTTTGCATGTATGAGTGTGCAAGGACCATGGGCAGGAAGAGGAAAGAGATGGCAGACTAAGGGATGTCATGCACTATGATAAACTTCAAAATAAAGGAGAAGTTTTGGGTTCCTCAGTGGTGGGATAGGGACCTCAAAAGAGGCAGATTCATGTGACAGATAAACCCAACCAAAGTAGTTGGAGCAGAGATCACAGCTCAGAGACAGCTTCCCAACCAAATATTATTTACAGGTCTGGGTATTCAGCACTCACTGCACAAGAAGACAGACTCATGTCCTGTGGCAAAGACAGAGAGAAAATACTAATACACATGAGCCTGTTATTGAACAATGCAAAATTAGCTGTAATTAAAAGTGAAGCTACAGATGCTAGGCATTCTGAATCAGTTTGCAGAAAAATCACTTCAACAAGAATATAGATGCTGGTGGAAAGGCTACAAAAGAGAGTTTGGAGGAGAAGATATGTTTATTATTGACATGTTTTGTGTGAGTTCCGATGATAGAAGGAGCTCAACTTGGGCCAAGTGTTGACCCATGGGCTGGCATTCTGATAAGGTTTTCTTTCCATCTTGGAGCCGGTCCATGCCAGAGCCAGGTTGAGGTTGCTAGTCAGCCTAACGTTGAGAATTCTCAAACCTGAGTCTCAAGATGCCTAAGATACCATCCAAAATCAGCTCCAATTAGAGATGATGCCAGTGCTATGGACTATTGAGTTATAGCTGATTTTGTCTCTGGATAAAAGGTTCTCATGGCAGCATTAACAATGCCAGCTGTACAACTCCAGGAACCCCACAAGCCAATCAGCCTCAGCCTGGCACTCACTCTGGCCAGCAACAGGGACTGTCTGCTGCTGATGCCTGCCATATCACCCCAGGAACCCCACAAGCCAATCAGCCTCAGCCTAGTGCTCTCTCTGGCCAGTGACAGGAACTGTCTATTGCTGGTGCCTGTACTCCCCAGGTGGGCATCACCACAGGCATCATTGGGAGTTGGCCTGTGCCCCATTAGAACAACACTGTCTACAGCTGCAGCACCAGCATGTTGGCAGGATGGAGCATGGTCCTGTCTCTTGTTCTCTGGGATAATTATTCATCCCATTAACTTCTTAGAGTTTGGGCAAGACACTCATGATAACTCTGCAAGTATCCAGCAGTAGACCATCTGATGGAAATAAAATGCTCAGCAGTGGAGCTAGATAACCACCATGAAAAGATGATTGGCAAAGTAGACTGAAGGAACATTGCATTGAGGTGGCATCAAACCTACCAGGCCTAGTGATAGTCCCTCCTTCATGGGATCCTTACCGCTGCCCTGGAAAGAAATTGTCAATGGTCCTAATTTCTCCAAGAAGTAAAAGCTTGTCCCTACTACCCAAGACCCTCCAGCTGGTCAGATGTAAACCAGTCTGTTCTGGCTGCAAAGCCTGGTGATACCCTAGAACTGTGACCTCTTGAGAAGAAGAAGAAAATTAGGAGAGATGCATGGCCTAATTCAAGTACTATCACCCTGAGAGTCAGTGCCTGCTGAGGGTATCTGGCACTTCCCTGTTCTGAGAGGCACCCAGATGGGGTGGCAGTGTGGGGAAGGGGGTCAGAACTTGGTCAAGGAAATCAGACCATGGTCTGGAATATCACTGTGCTACTTGCTAGCTTTGTGGCCTTGAACAAGTTTTCTGTGCACCACTGTTTTCATCTTCACAGCAGAGATATTCACAAATTGAGTGAATTCAGGCAAAGCACTGAGAAATAGTGCCAGTTGGTGGGAAATGCCCTGTAAGTGTTAGCTATTGTCATAAGCTTCAGTCATTCCAACTATTAAAACAAGAGATTTGGGTTATATAGTGGTCATAAATGCCTGGTGTGTATGACAGGTCCAGAAGTGGCTGGTTGGACTAGCACAGTGTGTGCTTGTTTTGAATTGGGTGTTTTTAGTGGCATGTCATTTCTGGGTGCCCAGCACATACTTTGCTTTTAGACCAACATTTACAATCTCTGCCTAGACCTGTATACATTTGCGGTGGAAATCCCTGGACAAGATGATCTGTCAGTCCTTCTCCTGCTGTGATATTTCATCATTCTGTAACCTGGGCTGGACCTAAAATCCGTATCTTATTTAGGATTCTCTCTTCCAACAAAGCAGCATCATGGATATTTTCTCCAAAACACTGTGCTTTCTCTGAAAACTGGAATCTCATTTTGTAGAGTCTATTGGGAATCACAGCTACCATGGGAAGGATCTCACAGAGAACAGACGTCCACCCATTAAAAAAAAAAAACAATGAACCAGTTTGTCCAGACACCAAGAGCCTTGTCCTACAGGGCACTGGCAACTACTCTGCACAAACAGGGGTCTGGGGCCCTTGACTCCAAGTCACACCAAGCCATAGCCATGTCACATGCATGGGAAATAACCAAATTTCCCACCTCCAGAGGCAACAGTTAAGGTAGCTGTGACTTAGTGACATAATATAGTGCCTTCCCTGACTTAGTGACATAGTATTCCACCATAGTGACTTGGGATGAAAAATAATGAACAGACAAAAATTAGCTACAAACTAGAGCAAGATGCTCTTTTCTCAGTGGGGCAATGTGATTATCAGCTGTGAGAGTTGGTAGTAGAAGCTGCCTTCCCATCTTCAACAGAGATGCACATTCTAGAACAACCATGTCAGCCAGAATCAAGATCCTTCTGAAAGGTCCTGCTTATGCCACATCCATGGGGCACCTGTGCCAGGTAAGATGGAAGCTGCCTCCCATGTTTCCTGGGATTCAGGGCCTAGAGTACCAGGACTAGGCTGCACCTGAATCTTTACCTATGGATCCCAAGAGTTATTCAGCAAACATGGTGTTCTGATTTATGTGAGTGGATGATGTGTAAGCCACATGTCTGTACTGTCTCATCCCTGTTTTTTCTATCCTTTTCTTCTGTTCCAAAGGATCTAGTCAGGTAGAAAAAAAAACACGTATGTTCACAGCTCTCTATAAAGGCATTTCAGAAAATAGTCTTGCTGGGTTTGACAACAGGCAGGAAAATTAAAGGCAAAAGAACCTAAAGGCCATTTGCTTTAGGAGATCCCATGAAAGAGAGGGCTTGAATGCAAGGATGGTTGACTTGATGGGCCAGGTGACCACAATGAGCTAGCCAGGGGGCAGTAGAGATGCACTGCCATCCAAAGGAAACCTGCCTCTCTCTCTAGCCTTGCCCACTGTCTCCTCATATCTCCCCAGTACTCCTCCTGCCCACCAACTCAGCAGTGCCAACCAGAAACAGGCTTCCTCTTCCTTCTAAACCACAGGACTCCTGTCCCAGGGAAGACACTGTGTTCCTTCATACCTGAACTGAGCCACAGACAGCATTTTTCTTATGTGAGTGTCTAATAAGGAAACCTACTGACAGACTCCCTGTGTAGGAAGGCGTAGTTAAACTCCCCTCTGAGAGAGGCAGTGAGGAATTCCTACTATGATGCTGTGTGGATAAACCATTCATGGTTCCCCACTCCCATCAGGACAAAGTAACCCCTCTAAATAAAACTCTCTAAGCCATACAGGACTTATCCCACTTAGTCCTCCAGCACCACCCTATACTTTGTGTTCTGTCCAAATTCTTCCCCAAGCCTGCAGTGTTTTTTCTCACCATTGGTCTTTCCTATCTACCACAGGCAACACTTCTTCTGAAACATGACAGAGCTCCCAATATTCTAGGGCTTGGCTACAAATCACTACCTCCAAACTGCCACTAAAGACAAACCCTCCCTATTATGGGTTGAATTGCTTGCACCCCCACAAAATAGATATGCTGGAGTCATAACCCCCAGTATCTAAGAATGTGACCTTATTTGGAGTTAGGGTCTTAACAGGTTCAATGAGGTCATCAGGGTGGGCCTTACTTGAATATGACTGATTTCCTTACAAAAACAGGAAATTTGGAGGCAGACCCATACACACAAGAACACTATGTGAAAATGGAAGCCAAGATCAGGGTGAAGTATGTACAAGCCAGTGAGTGTCAAAGATGGCCAGCAACCATCAGAAGCTAGGGGAAAAGCAGAGAACAGATTCTCTCTCTCAGCCCTCAGAAGAAATCAGGCAATACCTTGGTCTCAGATTTCCAGCCTCTGGAATTACAGATCAATAGATTTCTGTTATCCAAGCCACTTTATCATAGTAGCCCTAGGAAACTAAAATAGTCCCTATGTGCTCTTACAAACACAGCGAGGTCCCTACTCAGAGTACTGTCCTACTGTACTGTACTGAGTGACTCATCTGCTACTCTGAGTTGGCAAATGCCACTTCACGTTTGCTCATTTGTCTCTTTATTTCCAGGGCCTAACACAAAGCCAGGCACATAGAAGCAAATGATCTCTTTGTTGTAGAAATGTATGAATGACAAATGAATGAATGAGTGAGGTGACCCCTGATTATGACCAACTCTCACATTATAGTCATTATGTCACTTTTCAAGTGGCATTTCTTTAGTACCTTTATCCCCCACCCCAAAGCCCAGCCCAAGCCAGGTACTTAATATGTCCAGTGACTGCCTGAATAAGTGAATAAATAAGCAATTCACATGTGAAGGGACACCTCCAGCATAGTACTCCTTCTATGCTCCTTGAAAGGAAACTTGCCATAGGGAACATTCACTCAGTCTTGATGTACAGCAGAGCCTGAGGGCAGAGTAGAAGCCCAGAAGGGAGTTTCTGACCAAAAGTCCTAATATCACAGCCCCTTGTGTGATGGTCTGAGTGTCCACATGTAGGGCCTCCAGCAAGAGGAGGCGTGCTGTTTAAAGAATGTCTTCTGTGTGTAAAATCCTCATGGATCCCAAGGGAGGCAAGCACGAACATCTCCAGTGTCCTGTACAGAAGCTAACGCATATGGGAGAAGTGACCTGTCTGTGGTCCTATAGCCAGTAAGGGGGTGAACAAGGATTTCTGCCTAGTGGCACCTCAATCCAAAATGCTTTTCCCTTAAAATTAGAACATTGTTTTAAGAATAACTTTACAATTTAGACTGCACAATCTATATTTCCAGTTTTTTTACCCTATGATGTCTGAATTTATTCATTATTCATGTCTTATTTAATGGTGCAGTTTCATAGTTTCAATTAACCTCAACTATGTTGGGGGAGTCTAAGCAATGAGCTCAGTCTTTGCTGAGGGTCAAGCTGGAAGCCACAGTGATGAGTACTTTGGAGGTGACAGTGACAGTGATATTAGAATCTGAGGTTTCATTTCACCTAAAGGAAATGAAACTCAGGAGAGCACGATAGGTCCCCTCTCTACTTGGAGACTTTCCTTTCAACTTCTAATGTTGTGAAGTAATATATGTCAGTGAAAAGCATCGGCTTTGATCCAACAAACTTACATTCAAATCCATCCTTGGGCACATACCAGCTGTGTGGACGGGTCCTCTGCTTCAGATTCCTCATCACAATGAAAGTAGGAAAAAATATATGATGTAATTTATGGAGAGTGCATAGTCAGTTTCTATCACATAGTTGTATGATATAACACCACACACACACACAGAGACAGAGAAAGAGAGAGAGAGAGAAAGAGAGAGAGAGAGAGAGAGACAGAGACTCCAAAGGCTCCAGAGACTCCAGAGACTCCAAATCTGAGCATTCAACCAACTATAGGTTGAAAATATTTGTAACAAACGCATCTATGGTGAACATGTACAGACTCCTGTTTTCTTGTTAGTATTCCCTCAACAGTACAGTACAACACTTACTTACATAGCATTTACATTGTGTTAGGTATTACAAGTCATCAAGAGATGATTTAAAATATATGAGAAAATGTGGGCAGGTTATATGCAAATACTACAGAATTTTATACAAGGGACATGAGAGTCTTCAGGTTTTCATATCCTCAGGGGATGGGACTCCTGATTCCAGTTCCTTGCAGACACTGAGGGATGAGATAAATGCATGCAAGGAATATGTAGCATAATGTGTAATATAGCACAACAGTGCTATATTCTTCTTCAATAAATGATACTATTGTTTATATCAGCATTACAACTCTTATTATTAGTGCTGTTGCTGGTGAGGCAATTTCTCTTAAAGGGTCAGAAAAATAGGTGTGACTGATATTTCAGTAAAGTCCTTTTCTATTGGGCCAATGCTCTCTAGTTTACCTTCCATATAAACAAACCCCAGGAGCCCCAGGCTCATGCCTGGACAGTGACTTGCTCTGGGGCTCAGTACAAAGGGCATCAAAAAGCCTTCTGAAGAACCACTCTGGTCCACACTTTCACTTCTTTCCATGATCCTTGGGGGTTAACATAGTAATGAAAGCATGGGATCCTAATTCTTATGATATTAATTAAAGTGAAAACTGCAGATGGTGTTTAATAACAACTTAGTCCCAGCAGGTTCCAGGCACTTTACCTAAATCAAACATATCATAAAGTTGGCATGAGAATCACAGAGGCTGGCCTTGCCACATCTGGCCAGGGACACATGTTTTCACCTAGAGTGAAAGTAACAAACTATCTCTATTGCTTATGCAGATGTGGCCTTAAATTGCTTGACAGTCTGATTCCACCCCACCATCTTCTGGAGCCAAAAATAAAGGAGTATTGATTTCAAAGATTAATAGCAGAGCTCAAGAAGGAAAATGGTGCAAAACACCTTCTTCTCTCCCTTCGTGATATAAACGCCTGCCACCCCTGCAACCTAATTTTGTCACCCAGAACACAGGAGTGTATTAATTAAAGTGACACCAAGGACAAGAAAATCTGAGCTCTTGGGGTGATGACTGGAAATACATAAATATGCATCTCCAGGCTGTCTCAGAAAGGGAGGCATGTTGCCAGGCAAAATCAGTATAATCCCTCCAAGAGGAGGGCAAGGAGGGTATACACAGCTCACCCCTGGAGGTCAGGACTCTGGCTCTAGCAAGTGCCTCCCAATCCCAAACAAAGAAATTCCACAAAAAGCAGTTACCTGATAGCTCACTTCTTTTGTAAATAATTAGGCCATCACTTTTCTAAATGTCTCCTGATATGGCCTGGGGAGTAGCTAATATTTAATGGGTATTCATTATACACTAAATTTTCAGCATACAGATGGTCCCTAACTTACTTTAATTTAACTTACAATCTGTTGACTTTAGGATGATGAGAAAATGGGTGTGCAGTCAGTAGAAACATGCTTCAAGACCTGAATGTTGATCTTTTCCCAAGCTGGGGATACATGTGCATGAATTTGGACTTAAGACATTCTCACCTTAGGAGGGTTTTTTAGAATGGTACCCGCTGTAAATCAAGGTGCATCTGCATACTGAGAAAGACAGAACAGTACTACTGAACAGGTGAGGAAACTGAAACCCAGTGTGGCTAGTCAATGTGGCTCAGCCAGAATTCAAAACCAGGTTTAACTGAAACCATTCCCCTCCCCTCATGACCCTGATAAAACAGGATGCCTGAAAGGCTAGGGCAGAGTGAGCAAGCTCTTCCCAAGAGACCATTCTTGAAGTAGTCCTCCTAGGTGTGGGTAGGATCTTCCCACATCCATCTTCAGGGTTATTCCTTACCATCTGTCCCACTAGCAGAGACAGAGTGTACTGGGGCTGACTCCCAGCCAGAGAGGGGCAAGTGCTGGAAGTCCTGAGTGAGAAAAAATTACTTTAGATATAGTTTGTAAGGCATGAGGGGATGGTGGATGATCTTAGAGACACTCATTCTTGCATTGCCTTATGTAGGTCAATTGCATTGCAATCAATAAATCAATTTCAATACCAACTGTTTAAATAGTGTGTCCTGATTTCAGATACTACTGGGGGATGTGACCTCAACTCATCCTGAGCTCCCTCACCTGAGCATCTTACCTATTGGAAATCTTCATCTGGACATCCAAGGGCATTTAAACTTAATTGGTTCAACTGGATCTCATTTTCCCTAAGCTGACTCCTTCCCTATATACCTAAGTATGGACATTACCATCCACCCAGACCCTTAAGCCAGGGCCTGTACTCTCCTGTCCCTCATTTCAGCCTTTCTCTCATCTGTCATATACCAACAGGCATGAGTGAATTGACCTAACAATATTTCTCAGATCTCCCACCTCCTTCAACATCAGTGCTACTGGCCTAGTTTGGGAAAACATAGAGAACTCTAAGCCACAGAGAGAAATGAGCGAAGGGAGAGAGGAGAAGACACATAGACAGAAGCTGAGTCTCGTGAATAGCAGAAAAGTAGAGTAAACCTCCATTCTCCAACTCCTAGTGCTGAAAAAGGGGCAACATGGCTATGTGATCCACATGGCTATCTCAGTTGTAAGTCAGCACCCACATCTGGCATCTGGGAAACCTGCCTACACTTCACCTGCTGTTCTTGTGGGACAGCTTTCCCCACCATCCCTCTGGGATCTCTAGAATAGGGCAGCCATCTTGATAAGTACCATTTACTTCCTTTACCAAAACTCTCTCTCTTACAAAGATACTGTGAGTGAATGAGTGGATAAGTACAGCCTGTCCCATTCCATGTGTGTCATGACTATGAACTCGGATGGCTAGCTCAGGTGGCCTCTGTTCCTGGTCCTGCTGTCTGACCTGGGCTTCCCTACTCCCTAGAAAATGCCACATCCACCCTCCCAACTTCTCCGTGATTTATGCCAAGCCGTCACTCATCAGAAGAGTGCTCACTTGTCCCCACCATTTCCCAAGGCACAGGCAAAAGCCAACCATGCAGAGATTTAAATTATCTCACCAGCTGAATTCTCCCCATCCCCAGAGGAAAACCCCCTACTAAACTGCTGTGTTGTGAGCATTGTTGTTATGAGGTAATGCCCATCAGCCACATGAGAGCACTGGGCTTGCACATTCCCCAGCCTGTCAGCCATAGAGTCAAGGAATGCTCCAAGATGGAACCCAGGGAGGGCAATACAGCTTTGGTCCTCCCTAGACAAAAACAGAGGCCAGATTAGAAGACAATACACAAAAAAGGGCTGATGTCTATCCTCTCAGTGTGGATCTCTGAAATAGAAGGAAGAACACATGCTTATTCTCGATCTCAGACCATAAGCCTGCTTTTCTCAGTGTACTAAGCCAAAGGATCACTTCTGAACTATTTGTACAAAGTGCTATGCAGGACCAAAGTTAGACATAAGTTATTGATAAGCTCACATGATGTCAGAATTGGAGGCACGTTTAGAAATCTTGTAAAATCCTTTTATTTCAGAGACAAGACAATGAGGCCCAGAAAGGACAGTCACTTTCCAAAAACACACAGTGGATAAGCATGCTGCACTCTCAGCCCACACTCTGAGCAGACTTTGCGGAATGCCTGATGGATGGCAACAAAATCTGTCACTGTTTAAAGGCAGATTTATCTCATACTTCAGCCATGGTAGTAAGACATTACTCTAAGGGAAGGTCACTAATATTCAGACTCAATGTGATATGTCAAGAGTGACATTGGTGGCTGTGTTATTAGCAGCTCCTGGTCTTTCTGGTGAGTCTAGAAACTAAGTCATGACAATAGAGTATAATCTAAAGAGTCTAGACTCAGGAACCAGAGGACTTATCAGTGAAAACTGTGGATTTGTCCTGGCAAAGGTGTCAGGAAAGCATTATTCAAGTTAAGAGTCCCTTATCATCACCAAAGGTTGACACATGGCTACTCACAGGGCTTCCTACTCCAGGTTAAGCAAGCATGTGACCCTAACCAAGCTAAATTTGACTTCCATGCCCAATGGCTATTTCACAACAATCAGCCAAATCCAGGATCTTGCCTTCTCCTTAAAGAGGAGGATGGCAAGGGGAGGTGTGATCTTTTATTTATTAAGGATTCTTATGTGCCAGGCACTGTGCAGAGCTCTTTATAGACAGCATTTCTTTGCACAATTCATTGTCCACGGGGAAAGTCAGTGTTTTATGTTGGAGGAGTGAACTGGGGCTCTCCAAGGGCTCTAAGGACATGCCTGGGGGCACAAAAGTCAACTGACTTCCAAAGTAGAGAAGTTGGCTGGGGAAATAAGACCCAAATGTATTCATATAGAGCAATGTTCACACCTGAAACTTCTGATTTCATCCTCTGCCCTCATACCTCTCCCCTGGCTCTTGACGTGTTTTCTATCCGTGACTGCCTCTAGAGACTCCAGTTTAATTTGGAAACTAATCCAGAGCAGGAGTCCTAATTGGACTCCTAATTGTCTTAATACTTGTATTAGATTGTCTAGGGAAGGAGTTTAGGCATCCTTCTTCCACACTGATCTGACTTCGCCACAGCTGGAAGATACCTTTAACACTTTGTTCCATGTACTAATGCAGATAGCTAAAATGGAATACATTTTAACCAAGTTTGCTTTACCAAAATAGGATCCTGAAGGCTAAACAATCAATGAACTCAGCTTGGGGAAAGAAGACCACTCTGGCTTATCATCTGCTTCTCAAGCAAATAACATATTCTACTGTGTTTTGGCTTACAGTGAGGAATACTGACAAAGTTGTGTCATAAAAAGATATTTTGTTCCCTTTAAAAATGTGATGAAAATATGTTTTTCAAGTTATTTTATTGAATTGACTTTCTTGTCAATTTTTTAAGTAAGTATTTTCTCAATTTTTTAAAATACATTTGGGAAATGCTGAACACTGTAGCTTCTCTTGGAGACTTATGATGCATAATAATAAGCAAAGACTCTAAAAAGCCCTTTAAAAGAAAACTTTTAACTTTATTTAGGCCTGCTTTGTCCATCTCAGGAAAACATAGCTACTATGAGTTCACTTGGGAAATGGTATATGGAGTATCTAAAGACCAGAAGGTTCTAAAATGGGCTCCAATTGCCAAATCGGAAAGAAGATTTGTATTAGAAACAAAGCAGTGAGGATTTTGCCCCCCTTGATGGGATACAATGGGATTTTTTACAAGTCAATTACATTTCCATCTTGAATAATAAATTGAAGGAATACTGTTCTCCAAGAAGGGGAGACACTTCAGGAACAGGGCCAAAAACAGTATTGGAAGTTCAAAATGGGAATGAGGTACTAAAGAACATTAAGACACAGTATCCTGGGTCTATATCAACAAAACTGGGGACAACTGAGAGCATGAGAAGCACATGAATCTCTTGAAGCCCAGCAGGCCCTGTATCTTTACCTCATGCTCAAGACCAGCTGGCTCCTGTCCCCACCCTCAGTCAGTGGGGTCTACCATCTTGCCAGATTACTGAATTTCACAAAACACTATCTCCTGGATGCCGATCTTAATGATGCTCTATATTTCGCTTTCTCTCTTTCATCTCTTGCAAATTTTGTCACCTCGCCCATCTCCTCTGCCTCTTCCCCTTCAGGCTGTCTTTCTCTCATTAGCTTGCAATGAGCACCTCCAAGGTGCACATTTTTTACTCTAAGAATGCCATCACCCAGCCCTCTTCTTCCAAAACCAATTCGCTTCCCAACTTCCCTATTACTTGGGAGGATACAGCCATCTTCTCAATTCCCCAAATATAAATCATTAGGATTATTTAATAATCCTTTCTTTTTCTGCATCTGCCATGTTTAGTCATCAGATTTCTACTGCCAACCCTTCTTATTTTTCCATTCCTACTGTCATCTTTTAGTTATGTTTCTTTCCCTTTCCCTTGACTACTGTACTATATCTAGGCTTGTGTTGTTTCTATCTCTCTCTTGTTTAGTCCTACAGAGATGACTACAAATGTTTAGAGCTGTAATTTACATTCAGATCACTCTTGATAATTCATAAATCCATTTTTAAATGTTACTTATATATGAAAGTATTTATTTCTCTTTCCAACATCTTCTTTCTACCTGTTCTAGGTGTCACACCTATCCCAGTTCAGGAGTGACTTACTTCAAGTTTTCTTCTATCATCTTTCCCAGGGGACATTAGAACTTGGCCATGTCTCTGGACTTCATCTCTGGTCCATGTACTTTGACTTTCCCCAGAATCACAAAGCCATGAACTAGGATAAAGCCTGTATCTTTCTCCATTTGGACTAACACCAACTAACTTTCCATCACCAAACCCCCTACAGACCAGAGACTCAGGAAATGTGTGTTAAGGAGAGATCAAAGAGATAAGAAGACCATAATATCCCACAGTACAGTTCAAAGTTCAAGAAAGACAAATTTTTAATCCCTATTTCAAAGATTAATGGTTGCAAAAATTTATAGGTTATATCTCATGGAACACTTTAGACTATTCTAGGAAACATCACATAAATTTCACAGATTGATCAAGATGACTGTTGTACAACACCAACTGCAATTAATTATCCACATTTAAAAGATAAGGAAATAGGCTCTGAAAAGTTAAGCTTTATATTCAGGTTTACAGAGGTAATATTTTGTGGACTCATATAATCTGTCCCACACCAGTTAGCACAAGAGAAATCAAGAGTGAACACTACAGATCTTTTTTTAAGTGGTACATAAATCCACCCATAGCAGAGTCAAATGGCTTACCTGATTCTGACACACCCACTGTAAGCTACTGGGAGGTTCACTCATTATCAATGCAAATCATATTCAAAAATACATTTATCTCCAGGAGGAGATAAATGTAGGACAAACCCTGGGCATGAGGCTCATTCAGAGAATCGTTCTGCATAACATGCTGATATATTCCATTGGAGTTTATTGAAAATTATTTTTCAGAGCTCATTTCTGGGTTCATGTTCATTGTACTTATCAATGGTTTTACAGCTGTTTTGGAAGAGATAAGGGACCATCCATCAGCTCAATGCTGCTGGTTTGTGTCATTTCATCTTAGGAAAATTGCCAGAAAAAAAGAAACTTATTCCCAGGAAAAGTTTTCAAAAATCATTCACACTATTGGAAGGCCTAAAAGAAAACTAATGATGGTGGCTACCCCATGGTAGTCACATGAGAGATTTGACTACAAGGTAGTGATGAGACATATTAGAGCTATCAACTGACCCTGTGTGGAATGTCTAAAATGCGGCTACTCTTTTCCTCTACTTCCTTTCTCCCATCCCTCTCCACTTGCCTCAGCTTCTCTCAGATCAAGGAACAAAGATGACCTCAACCTGGAGAAATGTGATGCAGGGGGAGCTTGAACTCAGAGTGGGACCCCAGGAAGGTTGTTGAGGAAGAATGCTTGAAGCTGTGACATTGTTCATGTGTCACTTAGAGGATTTCCTGCTCCCCAGGCATGCTTCTAGTTCCTGATGGGAGTTGGCTGAGAAAATGACAAAGCGAGTTAATTAAAATGTGTTTGTATGGTAGAGAATGAACCCTACCTCTCTTCTCACCTTTATCTCTACCCAGCAGAGGGACACCATAAACACAATGAGTTCAACATTCAAACTCCAGGGAAAGAAGAATAATGTCCTTTCAATGTCCAGCAGGGGCCCTGGTAAAAAAAAAACAAACGCTGCAGAGCCTGGTATGACATTAACCTCCATAGACAAAATTGGAGGTGACAACTTCAGGTGTTTATGAGAAAGACTGGCTTGGTTCTTGACCTATTTGGTGAAGTAAGAGGCTGGGGGTGGGGGCAGGTGGGAGCAGAGTGAGTTCATGTCAGGTAACCACAGGTTGACCCTGTGAGGGTTTCAGGCACTCTGAGGGCTAGAACCTGTTTGTGAAGTTCTGACTAGAAACTGAAGATCCAAAGTCTGGCTCTGGGTTTAGAATCCTGGGTTTGGTCAAAGAGCATTTGGCAAATTGTGCTTCCTGTCTCACCCGTGACCAGGAGGTTTCCACTAAGTAAGTTGTACAATACCACAGGGATGAGCTTCAGCAGAATTTTCATGGCAGCACAGAATATGGGTTTATCTTGAGATCTAGCTCATGGCAGAGAAATCAATCATACCTTCAGTGAATACTGTTGGTGCCCTGTCTAGAGTTCTTTTTGCAAGGATATACCCACCCCTCCTATGAATGCTCAGTGCCAATGATGCAAAACATTACCCTCCCCGGAGGGGAACTGCCACCCTTAGAAGCATCTCTTCTGCAAAGAGTAGCCCAAGCCAACAACTAAGGATGTAGAGTGATAATGCAGCCCCTCCCCCATGCCTGAGAGTAGGACCAACTGCATGGTTCAACTTGCACTCTACAGCTCTCCTGAGATCAGACTGGAACTAGTTTTAAGCCGATGTGACATTCTTTCTTTGCATTTTTTTCCCTGTCTTACATATTGTCCTCATTCTGCTTCTCTTGAGATCTCCCTGTCTGCCCCATAAACCATTTTGTGCAAGAACCCTTGTAGGGATCTTGCCTAGGGGAAAAAAGCTTGGAGTTTTGGGGTCAAACACACTATGATGGATATGCAGCTTCCATTGAGCCTCTCCCAGCTCTAGGCTGGCAAATGAAACTAGGAACACTCAAGTTTCCAAGTTACAGAAAGCTATAAGACACAGGACTGAATATGCCATAAATACCCATTTGATCTTGGAGATTTGACTTGACTGATAACACTCCACATTGTCTGTGGGTTGGCTCTTTGCATGCCTGAATTTCTGCTCTTCCCAAGGCTTCAGGAGCCAGTGTTTGCATGGACTATTAACCTTACTTACTCACCAGATGCAAGCACAATTAGTTACTGGGTTTTTCACTAGTTAATGATAGGCTGAGTTATAAAAACAATCACTTTCCTTTTGGGGGAAAGAATAAAATAAATAAGGCCTAGGAGAAAACTTGATCCCACATTGGCTGTTATTTGCAGATGAACTGAGAAACCAATTTGTCATCTCCTGCACCTGGATTACACATTCTACATGATCCTGATAATTTGTTTGGACTGGTGTGACAGGTCTCCTTTGGTAAACTCAGAATCAGGCAACCTGACCCTCAAGTCAGCCAGGACTTCTCAGTTCTAGGCCTGAAATCTACTTCCAAGACAAAATTCCAAGTGCCATGTTTTCAGCAGGACAATAGGCAAAGGGGGTCAGAGATAGGAAAATTTTAATTAAGACCAGGACCCAGGTGTGGTCACAGTAAGCAAACAAAGAATGCCCATCCAGGCAGCATGCTTACCACAGAGTGGCCAGGCAGCAGAAGGAGGAGGGACTGACATGGTTCACCCTTGTAATTCAGTTAAGGGGGAGTGGAGACCAGAGCCTGGTATGTTCCTCTGTACATCAGTAATTGGGAAGGGAGGAGAGGGAACACTTTTAATGAAAAGCTAATCATGGGCTGGATGCACTCACATAGTTGTCTGTATTAACCTTTTTAATGGCCATATGGAGAAGGGATTAATATGTCTATCTAGAAGGCAAAGGAAACATAGATAAGAAGATACAAACCCACATATGTCAATTAGAAAAGTCTATGTGAGTTTTATTCCATCAAGGTTTTACTCTCAACCCTTTTAAAGGTGTCAGTTGAATGAGACCTTCCCAGAAGATCCTGGAGTCTTGGATCAGAGCCTGAGTCTACCTGATCCAGTACCTGTGAGCTGAACTGTGAATGTAAAGTAGAATGCGAAAGGTAAATAAATGGCAATGAACATTCCAGGAGGGTAAGAACAGCATAAGCAATAATAGGGTAAAGAAGGACACAATCTTCTTCATAGACTAGTAAGGAGAGGGAAATGAGTTGATGGAGTTGCATCTTGAGATGCAAAACAAACAAACAAACAAAACCTCCAAGAGACTGGAGAAGTGATGGTGCCAGAGTCTTCTCAGACACCAAGAAAGCACAGAGTCTGAAGAAGAAATGATTTAACTAGGTCAACTGCAGGGAGGATGATGTTTCTCATTTGTTACTTGGTACTCAGAGGCCAAGAGTCCCATTTTTCTACCACCAGCACTTCCTCCCCACTCCACACCCAAACTCTAAGTTGGTCAGAGCTGAGGCAAGCACTTGGGTGGGCTCCTGGGAGAATGGAATTACCATAAGCCCTTTGATTGATTGTCTCAGTGGCAATCAATTGACAGTAAACTCTGGGCCCTGCTGGGTACCAAGAGGAATCATTCTCCTGCTGACCAAGGAGCCCCAAGAGAAAACTTCAACTGGGATGATTTAGCAGGGAAGTGTTTTTCCTTGTTTAGTGTCTTGAAGGAAAAGGTCAAAGGCTGGACATAAGCTACTTGTTTTTCCTCTATCAGCTGCCTTCAAACACATTCACAGAGCTATGGCTTCAGGCTGTGATTCCTCTGCCCCATTTTATACCTAGGTATTGAAATTGTCAATTGGCCAGAGCAGACTTCTAGAAACTCCACTACCCAAAGATGGGCCTGTGCTTGGCTTGCAGTTGGTGGCCCATAGAGAGGTCTCATAACTTCAAGTGGCCTCTGCACCTTATTCCTTGGTTCTCTTTTCCATGTGAATCTCAATCTAATTTTCATTTTCTCTAGTTGTCTGACAGTCTTTGGCCCAATCATCAGACTCATTTTTCCTTGCCGCTTGCTACTCAGTCTGGAATCTTGATCAGTCTTCCCCATTCTAAAACAATAAATGCCTGGATGCCTTCCCTCACCCATCCCAGCCTCAAGCACCCTTACAAGTTCTGATCTTCTTTACTTTCCTCTCACCATTAAAGTTTCAATTACAGTAGATTCTTACTTCTTCAACTCTGACTTTCACTCCCCAAAATTTAAATTATACCAGCAGCATGCAACTAAATTTCTCTCTGAATGGATGAAGGACAGGGAGCTACATTCACCCTCATCCCACATGGCTGCCTAATATACATCACTGTAGGTAATTTACACCTGACATAAAAGAGAGCTCCCGAAGAACTCTGATGATTTCATGTGTCATTTAGTCCAGTATTCTATCTAGCTTTGCATGTCTGATCATACCTAGGGACAGAACATTCTCCTGCTGTAACCACATTGTCAGTGATTTTCTGTGGTTGTAGGGGGCATAGTTTCAAAATCCCCTTAGAGGATTCTGATATCAAGGCTTATACCATACCTCTGCTCCTCCTGCATTCTAACAATACCTGTCATTCCAGCTCTCTAGGCCTCTCGCCCTCCTCCATAACCAGGGATCTCCCTCTTCTTTCTAAATGTGATTCCTATGTAAGGTTCCATCCAAGTCATTTGTTTTTTCAAGTTATTCTATCTCCATTGGTAATCCATTAACTTCCACAATGATACATGTCTTTGCAGTAGACACTGAAAGCTCTGGGTTTAGAATCCCTGACTTATCCTGGACCAACAGTTTCATGTTTCCAGCTGTTTCGCAATTTGACTTATAGGGATCCTTGAAGGCCTTTTAGAGGAAAAAGCAACTGAACTGAATCTTAAGGGATTAATGCCCCAGAGAGGCAAGGGCTTCTCCCTTGCTTTGGCCTTCTAAGTAGAAGAAGCAAGGACATAGAAGAATGGAGCCCCTGGTCTTTTAGGCAAAATATGTTATCAGTACAAATATGGAGGTGGACAGGGCAAGAATCTTTCCTGAGAAAATGCCACACTGATACCTTAGAGGGAAAAGTGCCCATAGTTTAACATTGCAAACCACTGGCAAGCCATCTGTAAGAATCACTGTGGTATCATTAACACACTCCAGTACTTGTCATTGAGGGAGTCCCACTCACTGTGAAATGAGAGTCATGCAGGTGATGACCATGATGGGCCTAGGGAGAAGTGGTTGGTTAGCATGGGTGGTTACCAAATGTGTCTTGTGGCTCTAGGATGGGCACCTCAGTCTCCACTGCATATGCCATAATCTCGGCTCTGTCAAGACATGGGGTAGCCAACTCCACCCGCCTTTTCTCCCTTTTGATGCTCAATATTGTTCCTCCACCACTCCAGGGAGGTCTTAAAGGTCTCAATAATATGGAGAGTAAAATGAGGATAAGCATGGAATGGAGAAGAGTGAGAATGAGGGAGGAAACTAAGCCACAAGCAGAAAGGCCAAACTTATCACCATTTAGTCTCTTTCTTCTGGGCCACATTCCATCAGTACCCAATCTGCCTGAATCTTTCTGCTATATCTTGTTTCACAAATCCTTCTTCAGGTGCCCCTGGAGATGGCACCGTCACTCTCTGCCTAACCCAAGAGTCCACAGGTTCCCTCACCAGCCTATTTACACAGCTCCTTTCCCAAATGTACCAGTGCACCATTCCCCTGACACTTGGTGTAGAAATTCCTGATCCTGTATTGAAGACCCTCAGTAACTTGGACTGACCCTGAGACCAAGTTCCCTCGGCTCCCTATGAGCCCTGCTCTCTACTTAGTCTAAACCCAGTAATACAGAAAAGGAGCTCTGAATGGGCTATCATCACACCCTTGGGGTCCAGTAATGCACAAACTTTTATAAATGCATCAGCCTTTCATTCCCCCATCTATGAAGTAGATATTAGAATTTTCATTTATTTCTGGAAAAGAATAAGAAGGAAGAAAAGAAACAGGTGTGGAAACTAAGTTGTCCAATGTTTATTAATTTTCAGGTCAGGAACTTAGACTTTTGTCTGACAGTCTCCATGTCTCACTCCTTTCCCCACAACCTAAGGCTTCCCTGGAAGACACTGTAGATCCCCAGCCTTGGTTTTACCTAATTTGCACTGCCTCTTTACCTAGAATGCCCTGCACCAGCACTTTTAAAGCTTATACCTTTGTCACAGTCTATCTCCCTTCTTGCCACCTGAGCTGAGAATAATTTTTCCTCCCCACTTCTTTTGGCCCACGCATCTGACACACCTCTCTGCACTGTTCTGTTGGCATGGCTGCTTCTCTCATTTCCCATGATAAACAGCAGGCACCCAGATGGAGGGTTCTTTCCAAGGTGGACAGTTTATGACCTGCTCTCCCAGAACATCCTCAACACATAGAAATCACAGTGCTCATTTCTAAGCAAAGCAGATGCTCAATCAGACTCAAAGGAATGTCAGGATGCCCTGGCAATTCATTCAAAAGCGTGCTGTCACACAACCCTGCAGAGCTGAGACACCAGCAAACACTGGGAGAATATTCTGTCCCCTCTTATAATAGCCTGCAGTATTCTTTAGGTGAGGGAAGCAGTAGAAAGCAGCAGGTACTGGTGATAAGGACAGGAAAAACACGTGCCCTCTGAGAACAGCTGGGTTCTCTGCAGCGAGGAACAGGGTAATAAGGAAAAGGTAATGTGAGAATAAAAGCAGGGGTTTGGGATCATGCCTAGGACGAGACCCCCACAAGATGTCAGGCAACAGTGAACAAGTCTCTTAACTTCCCAGATCCTGTTTTCTCTTCAATAAGATGATACAGTGCCCAGGGAATTTGGAAGATGGTGGGAGACTATGCTGGGAAGACATTCACGAAGGAGTAAGTGATATGCAGCAATTGTAGTCAGTGGTTATTCTTTTTTCTTTTATTCATATGTGCATACAATGTTTGGGTCATTTCTCCCCCCTTCCCCCCACCCCCTCCCTTACCTACCTCGCCCCTTCCCTCTCCCCTCCTACCCCTCACTACCAGGCAGAAACTATTCTGCCCTTATCTCTAATTTTGTTGAAGAGAGAGTATAAGTAATAATAGGAAGGACCAAGGGTTTTTGCTAGTTGAGATAAGGACAGCTATACAGGGAGTTGACTTGCATTGCTTTCCTGTGCATGTGTGTTACCTTCTAAATTAATTCTTCTCGAACCAACCTTTTCTCTAGTTCCTGGTCCCCTTCTCCTATTGGTCTTTGTCACTTTAAAGTATCTGCTTTACTTTCTCTGCATTGAGGGCAACAAACGCTATCTACTTTTTTGGGTGTCTTACCTATCCTCATATCTCCCTTGTGTGCTCTTGCTTTATCGTGTGATCAGAGTCCAATTCCATTGTTGTGTTTGCCCTTGATCTAATGTCTGCATATGAGGGAGAACATATGATTTTTGGTCTTTTGGGCCAGGCTAACCTTGCTCAGAATGATGTTCTCCAGTTCCATCCATTTACTTGAGAATGATAACATTTCATTCTTCTTCATGGCTGCATAAAATTCCATTATGTATAGATACCACATTTTCTTAATCCATTCATCAGTCAGTGGTTATTAAGATGAATATTCAACAGCAAACTCAAAAAATAAAGAAATAAGTAGCCCTGAATTGTAGAGTTTCCTGATTTCCATGGTATAAGTATTCCCACCAAAGCCAATCTTCAGCTAGCATTGTGATGTTATTGAACTGTCCCCAGCCAGCTCCAGCATACCAGTGCTATGGTTCACACACACACACACACACACACACACACACACAAAACTGGCCTCTTTTTCCTTTCTCTCTACCTTCCTATCAACAAAGACAGATTTCTTTGCTATGTGGAAAGAGAAACTAAAACTGTGATTTCAGTTTGGGTATGGAGAGGAGACTGGGGCCAGAGGCACCCTGCCCAAGCAGAGGCTGAGGCTTCATGGAAATGTGGGCCTTGAAAAAAGTCACAGGCCTGTCTGTTCTGAGAGTCGTCTCCTGGCATCCTCTCCCAGCACTGATGGCTCATGGTTAGACAGCCTTTCAGCTGGGTCATTTCTCATTTGCCAAGGATATGAAGAACATGCTACATTTTCCATAATGATTCAGTTACTTTGTTTCTCAATTTTCTTCAGTCAATCTGGTAAAGCCACCTCTTTTTACAATCACCACTTAAGTGATGGGCAATTTCCTGTGGAAATAGGCTAGGTCAGTAGCCTTCACACTCAGCTATCCCCTGAGATACCCCAAGATATGCAGCCATTCCAAAAGATCTTCCTTCTACCGTTGCTGGAAACCTATTTACCAAGAGATACATCTAGAAAGTTCTAGAGATTTGTTGTACATATGAAGAGGAAAAATAGGCAAACAAAATTTCGTTGGACAAAAGTGAGATTATCTTCTCCTAGAGACATGATTTGAGGGCTGTGTGCATGCCACTGTAGCCAGCGTGGGAATGTGCGTTACTAATTCTAAAATCGATATACATATGCACTGGAGCTGGACAAATAAACAAATGGAGAGTGGATACAGGGATGCAGGTTTCTGACTGACGGAAAGGAAAGTTACAGATAAGCTAGGGAAGAAAAGTAGAATAAAACATGTGGAAGTAGAACAAAAGCTGGGCACCGGTGTCTCATGTCTGTAATCCTTGCTACTCAGGAGGCAGAGATCAGGAGGTTCATGGTTCGAAGCCATCCCAGGCAAATAGTTCTTGAGACCCTATCCTGAAAAATCCCATCACAAAAAAGGGCTGGTGGAGTGGCTTAAGGTGTAGGCCCTGAGTTCAAGCCCCAGTATTGAAAAACAAAATGTGGTGCTGGATTAGAATTGAAGACAACAGTAGGAATTCATGTTTAGGAACAGATAAAGAAAAAATTAGAAATACACCTGTGTGTATAAGTCAATATACCTACAGATATTTCTGAGTTCTAACTTCTGATTAAGTCTATGAGCAGTTACACCCCAGGAACAACGAGCACACCCAGAACATATGTCTTCACATCTAATACCATTCTTAAATAATCATAGAAAAACAAGCTCCTTGGAGAAATAGCTGATTCTAGAGCTGGGGTAAGAAGTATAGAAGATCAATATGGAGCATTATATAGTGCCGGAAAGCAAGGATGTGCTGGAAAAAATGAGGCTATGAGACAGGGACACAGTAGCCAATCCAAAAAGCCTCCAATGGCCAAAGCAAAAGGAATATTGATATGGTGAGATAATAATTTAAAGGATAAAAATATTATTGAGTATACACTAATGTAAGTTAATCACTAAAAAAATTTTAAAAGGAAAGAATGGATAAGTCTCCTTTAGAGAAAAATTCCAACTTCTTTAGACATTTTCCTCCTCCAAGAAGTAGAAGATAATATTCCCTCAACCCTGCATTGAGTTGTACTCCATGTCTCATTTCTAAAATTACAATATGGAAAACAAGACAAAGTAACTTCACAATAGAAAAGCCTGGCAAACCACCATTGCCAAGAGAACAAGGTTAACAGTGATAAGTAATGTCACAGCATGTGAATCTGATCTGGTGTGCTGAAAATGGCACCATTTCTCTGTGCTCTTCCCCCTGAAAACTCATAATCCCCATCTAAGCATGAGAAAAAGAAGCTAGGGAAGCCAAAATTGAGGGGCATTCTTCAAAAATATCTGACTAGTACTTTTCAAAAATACAAGGTCATGATAAACAAGTCAGAGAAACTGTCAAGATCAGAGGTGACTGAGGAGAACTGATAACTAAATATAATATGGTATTCAGTTAATTTAATAATGTTCTTATTTAAAAGCTAAGTTTCTAAGGCTGTTAACTATCAGTGATATGTTTTGTCTGATATAAGCTTATGCTTATAAAATATAACAGCCTTATATTACTTATTACTACTTATATTTCATCTGTAAATTAATAGATTTACTCAGTTGTTAAAAATAGGACATCATGCATAATTGTGGAATTAAGGGAGATTTGTTGTCAGTCCTGAAACAAAAGAAGATCATTGAGAAAAATTTGCTGAAATCCAAATAAACTATGGAGTCATTAGCTAATAATGATACTAATGTTGAATTAAGTTATAACAAATCCCCAATGTGAGATGTTAACACTAGGAAACTGAACAAGGACTACATAGGAATTCTGTGCACTGCATCTGTGCAGCTTTTGGGAAAATATAAACTCTTCTAAAGTAATTTTCTCAAGTCAGAGGGGAAATCAGAAGAGAAAGCTTGGGCTGCTCAATAAATGATGCTGTAAAAATTGTTTGTCCATATATATTAAATGACAGTCTTCAAAATAAATTCAAGATATATAAAAATTTATATGAAAATCAGTACTGTACATTTAAACAAGTTATATGATCTGACATTAGGGATGACATTTTTAAAGAGCAAATAAAACAATCCCTAAAGGGAATAATTTATAAAGTTGACTATATTAATATTAAAATCTCCTGACAATAAAGATGCTGTAAAAAATAAAATGCAAGCCACAGACTGCGAGAAAACATCTCTATACATGCAATGGATAAGTATAAGAGATACGTAATACTATGGAACAGAAGCAAAAATTATAAATAGGAAATGTTCAGAAGAAAGCCCTAATGAAAATAAATTTATGAAAAAATGCTCAGTTTCACTTGTATTAAGGAAACTGCAAATTAATATAGCATGTTACACCAATCAGATTTTCTGAGTTGGAAAGTGTGAAGTCATCAAATATTCACAACACTGATAAACATTGTGTACTCTCACACACAGCTATTGACAATGTAAATTTGCCAAACCACATTAGAGAGCAATTTAGCAATATCTAATGAAATTAAACAGACCCATAACAGTGATCTAGCAATTCCATTTGAGGGTTCATATCCCTGAAAGACAGAATGCATCCATGTGTTGATAAGACACATCCAGAATGCCCAGTGCAGCAGTGGCAAGACTGTCAAACTGGCAAAATATTGAAATGCTCCAAATGTCAGGAGGGGTACAGATAAACATAATATGTCTATATCAATTATACTTTACTATATGGTACCTATATAAATGGATTCAAACTATACATGTTAAATATTGGTTGTAAAAAGAATACATGAGAGGTTTTTTTTTTTCTGTATGGAGATTACATATAGTTCAATACTATTTGTATACATTTTAAAGATATTAAAAATATTAACTACATTAAAGATATAAATACATAAACATAGCAAAGATGTTAATATAATTTAAAGATACTAAAAATTAAAACTATAATATACTTTATTTACAGACACATTATATATTATAATATATATATAACTCAATATGTATATTATATATATATACACATATATATGTTATATAACTCAATACATTGAATTTATGACAATAAATGCCTGTAGGTAGAATAGAGAAAAATGAAACTTGGTCTAAGTTTAAATATATATCCAACTGTATCTTTAAGATTTTATTTCCAACAAATATATTAAAATAACATTTATTACATGTAGATGATGGGACATGTTTGTTATATTATTTAAAATTTTTGTTTTGTGCAAAACCCAAGAAAATTAGTGAGATATGAACTATGATTAAAAAGATATAACTATTGAGCAGCTCTGAATTCATTTACACATAGAGTTAATATTTAGAAACTCTGGGTAATTGTGGTTATAGAAAAGTAATATACATTCATAATTTTGCAATGTAACTATAATAACTAAAAATGGAAAGTGATGCTTAGACAAATGGGAGAATATTTCTGTATGATAATTCTCTTATTTTCATAGAAGACATTAAAATAATTAAAGCAGGTAGTTAAAAGTATGCCAACTTCTTCAGTTTCTCAGATTTGACTTCAGATAATTTAGGAACTAATATTATTTTTGATGAAGAAATATTTGTCAAAATTCAGAGTAACAGTTTTAGTTTTACATACACTCATTTTTCCTCAAAATCAAGTAAAAATGAATGCAATGATTTTTACTAAAAATGGTTTAGTCACATCCCATTGTTTCCTGGATCATTTCTCTCTATCCATCCATAAAGATGCAGAGCCAAACACATGAAATTACTTTCTCCAAATGAACATACTGATTACATGGAAAGAATTTTAGTGATTCTTCTAATTTTCTGAATTTGGGTTTTTTAGAAACAGTAAGAAATACTATGAGTGGACATGGTGGTGTACACCTGTATTCCCAGCATTCAGGAGGAAAAGGCAAGAAGAATGAGAGTTTGAGGACAGCTTGACTCTGTCTCAAAAAAAGGAAATACACAAAATAAAAGTCACTATTATTTAAAACATATATAGTAATGAGAATAAAGTACAATGTGGTAGAAACAGACAATACCTGACAGAGGATTTTAAAGAAAAGAACACCAACTAAGTTGGAAAAGTTCAAGCTTGATTTGAGGAAGATCAGGCTTAACCAAGACCTGGAGAAACATCCAAGAGAACTGAAATGTCAAAAAAGAAGTGAAGGACCTGAATGTGTGCTAGGGGGAGGAGGTGGTGGGGTACCAATCTGAAAATAACTGGCTTACTGACAGCAAAGTAACTATATTTAAAAGTGTGGAAAATATAGCACATTGATGACACAACTTCAATAGAGGAAGCTGGCACTGGGGCTGGCACATGAAAAGTGCTGGGAAGGCCCAGAAAATGGTACTGTTCAGAATCTGGCAAAGGATGTAGCTCTTGAGAAGATTCTCAAATGGAAAATTATGAGGGTTCCTAAAAGATGAGGAGGATAATGTATTCCAGGACAGAAAAAAAAATGAATGCAAGAACACAGAAAGGAGACATCTTGTTATGACTCAAATATCAGCTATGTGAGAGGCCTTGGAGAAGCTGCGTAGGAAGGTAGGAAGGCAAGGGCTGAAATCTCACAACCTTCCCTGCCTGCTAGAGGAACTGGGACTTCTAGCAGGAAATCATTAGCAGACTTTTTCTTGGGTGGCTGTAGACAAGGCATGGAGAGATAAAACAATCCAATTTGATTTGTCTGTTTAAAATATACTCAGAAGGTACTGCATTAAAGAAACACAGAAGAGATTTTAACATATGCAGAGGCCAAGATGAAGTCTTGAACACCTCCAAAAATACTGCAATATTGAGAAATATTTATGAGGAAGAATAAATTTCTGGGTAGCCAATAATTTCCTGTGGGAAATGAGAACAGTTTGGGGTTAAGGGTGACTAAGTGACCAGGTGGACTGTGACACTTTTATACCAATGAATAATGTTAATAGGTGGTTTGTAATGGAGCTAACAAGCTCAGTACTTATCAAGTTGAGTTTAGTTGCCTGGTCTGTCCCAGGGCCCCAGGTGTCACACCATCAGCATTTGATGGTAACTGAAGTCTTCAGAGTGGATGAGACTGCCCAGGAAGGGCAGTAAGTGAGCCAAGCAGTGAGCTCAATGCGTAAGCCAGGAAATACACCAAGTCAGACAGCCCCTATCCTGTACTTAAGTGACATTATTCTTAGGAAGCCTGTCAGATTTCATTTATTCATCTTGTTGGTTTAAGCATTTTGTTCCATCCTGTTGATATCATTTATAATCTTGATTCTATCAGTCAACACATTAACCATCTCAGGCTTTCTAGTTGAAAATGGTTTCTGTCTAGCATCCTCTACTCTCAACTTTCTAATAAAATAAACACAAAGCATGATAAAATGTCACGCTATCTCTAAAAAATTACAACTTTATAAAACAGCAAATGTGCCATTTCTCTGCAAGCATGTTTGTGTCTGGTACCGAAAGCTTAAGAAGAAAACAGAATTGAAAAGTAAACAGGATAAGATAAAAAGGGAAAGGATTATAAAGTGAAGAACTACAGTAGAAAAATTTAAATCACTCAAGATATTCCACATGAACAGTGGAGAGAACAGAATAATTTGTACAAAGGACATGCTTTGCCTATGAATCTATAGTGAAAGCATAAAGAAATGGGAGGAAAATGAAAATGAAAATAGTCACAGAGACTAGAGACTGAAAAACAGAATTAGAAGCAGCTGATGCACAATCTAACAACTACAAGAGAAGTGGTAACCAAAGCTTTTATTGAAGACAAACACCTTCAAACACAACAAACAACAAAAACCGGATCACGAAAACCGAAAGAGTTCACTATGTTACAAGGAAATCATTCAAAAGAAACAAACAGCACTTATACACCTGCTAACAAAAATCTATCAAAAATATCCTATAGGAATTTTTTAAGGGAGAAGAGATTCAAAGAAAGAAAAATAAAATATTCATTTCTTCCCTCTGGATTCCTACCAAATTATCCTTCATATATAAAGAATCATACATGAAATACATCTGCAGAAATATAGAAGTCTAGAAAAGAAAATGCCTATGTTCTCTTTTTGAACTATCTTTTAAACACCAGTCATGAATTATACCCCATGATTAAATATGCAGTAACTACACCATGAAGTAGGCAATCTTGTATTTTATACCTTCTATCTTTTTTCTTTGACTTAATTCTCTATGCTTTATTGTCATTAATAATGATGCACTTTCATAACAACAAACCTTATATAAAACATATATGTTCTTCACACTTTATATCATTGGTGAAACTGATTTGCTATCCTAGTATGTCTAACTATTGTTGAACAAACGGTCCTAAGGTCAGAACTTCATGCCATTCAACTGGACAGCCATCTGCCAATTTAACCCAAATATTAGCTTGTTAAAACTCTGGAGCAGTTTTTTAGAAATAGTAAATTTAATTAAATAAGCATGTTTTTCTTTCTTATCCAAAGATTACCATGTTATACCATCAAATGCATTGCTAAAATCAAAATTTAGATAATTACCCTGAGTTGGCAGGCTAATAAGCCTTTGAAAAACAAATTGAAAGAGGCTATCTTAAGCCAACATGATTCGTTCATGGGGATTTTGTACTACCACCTGTTTATCTTTCTGAATATTCACACATCTCCTTTCAAATAAGTCATTTATAAATGTTGCCAGACCTAAAACATTTCTGGCAATAGCAAATCAAAAGTTCAATAAAAATTCAACTATTTATCAATAACTTAGATGTTTAACTATACCTAATACTCTTAGGTCATTATAATTTTCAAATGCTACCATCATATATACAAGTGCATATAATATATATTATACACATAATATAATATATAATATATTATACATAGTGACGAGTTTCATCATGACATTTCCGTGCATGCATGTAATGTGCTTTGGTCACATTCACCTCCTAATTATTCTTTCTTACGTCCCTCCACCCTCCCCATTTCGCCTTCTCCTTCCACCTCCCTAGTAGTCCCCCTTTTGCTTTCATAACATTGGCTATTTGTTCTGTTTTGTTTTATTTTTTCCCTAGTTTTCACACCCAATTTTTTTTTCTTTTTTTTTTTAATTCATATGTGCATACAAGGCTTGGGTCATTTCTCCCCCCTGCCCCCACCCCCTCCCTTACCACTCACTCCGCCCCCTCCCTTTCCCCCCCACCCCCTCAATACCCAGCATAAACTATTTTGCTCTTATTTCTAATTTTGTTGTAGAGAGAGTATAAGCAATAATAGGAAGGAACAAGGGTTTTTGCTGCTTGAGATAAGGATAGCCTATACAGTGAGTTGACTCACATTAATTTCCTGTGCGTGTGTGTTACCTTCTAGGTTAATTCTTTTTTATCTCACCTTTTCTCCAGTTCCTGGTCCCCTTTTCCTATTGGCCTCAGTTGCTTTTAAGGTATCTGCTTTAGTTTCTCTGCGTTAAGGGCAACAAATGCTAGCTAATTTTTTAGGTGTCTTACCTATCCTCACCCCTCCCTTGTGTGCTCTCGCTTTTATTATGTGCTCAAAGTCCAATCCCCTTGTTGTGTTTGCCCTTGATCTAATGTCCACATATGAGGGAGAACATACGATTTTTGGTCTTTTGAGCCAGGCTAACCTCACTCAGAATGATGTTCTCCAATTCCATCCATTTACCAGCGAATGATAACATTTCGTTCTTCTTCGTGGCTGCATAAAATTCCATTGTGTATAAATACCACATTTTCTTAACCCATTTGTCAGTGGTGGGGCATCTTGGCTGTTTCCATAACTTGGCTATTGTGAATAGTGCTGCAATAAACATGGGTTCACACCCAATTTTTATATGGCATCATAATTTTGGGTTTACTTTATTGCACATTAACACCACAATCCTTAAGCATTGAACTTCTCTTTGTGTGTAATTTTTCTTGGTCAAAATTAGGGTTTAGAAATCAGTTCTGCCAAAATGTTATCTTTTTTCAGCAATTTTCCTCAACTGAAGATCATTCTGTAACATGGCCCATTCATACTTTTAAGTGAATATTCCTGGTCTCATTCCCCATGCACCACTTCCTCACTTCCCTGCTTTCTTTCTTTCTTTTTTTGGTGAACTTTGGCAAGGATTATCAAAACAGTACAAAGGAGGAATAAATAGAAAAGGGAAGGGGAAGCATCTCCTGCTTACTATGCAGGACATGGGAGTGAAGAAGACTCAACATGGCAGTTCTTATCTGTGGGTATCTGTACTTTCTGAGCTGGGGCACTCTGTTTTGAATTTCCATCTAGACACCTGCTCGTGTCACTTAGCTACCCCTAATCATTAGGCTAAGTTTCCATGCATAGGGACACTAGATTTCTTTTAGCCATCTGACCCTGGCCATTTTCCTGCTGCCCTTTCTTCATTGAGAGCATCTGTGACCAGACCACTACTATTTCATTATTTAAAGATGTTTCCATCTGGAACCACAGCCTTGAATCTCAGGCTATGAGATTCAAGCCTTTTCTGAAATTTTTGGACCTCTGCTGTCCTGTAAACAGATCTACCCACCAAATTACATCCTACTTCACTTTCCATTTCTTGTATATTATAATAAATTTCAATAAAACCACTTCTTTTTCCCCCAAACTTCTCATTACCTGAATTATCATCAAATTACTTTCTTTCTCTTATTTTTAAAATGTGAACAGCTCCATATGGCTCCATATTTGCCACAAAGATTCTGGCTGTTTTGCAAGATACTTGGCCTGAACTTGTCAGAAGACACTCACTGAATACCAAGAATACCTGGACTTGTTAGAAGATGATTCCACAGCTACTGAACATCAAAAGCAGTGGTCGGCTCACCTAACTACCCTGATCCTGCTTCAGAGGACTCTGGCAGGTGTCCCGCGCGCAATGGTGAGCTTATTTCCAGTCATCATGGTATTCCTCTTGGTACTTCCACATCACTTAGCACAGCCTGATCGGCCGCTTATTCTCAAAAGCACCTAATCTCCCTGGTTTCACCAGGAGTCCCAGTTATGCTTTTTTCTCTCTATACCTACTCTTTTCTTCTCTGAGCTTCCAAAGCCTGTTTTTATTACTACCTAATTATCTCCTGACTCTAGGTGACCTGAGTCTCTCAAGCTCCCTTGTCTGCTTATCCATGCATTTACCCAACCCCTACTAAGTATTAGCTAAGTGCTAAGCTTTTTGCTTAGCATGAGGAACTTTAATATGAATATGAGCCAATCTCTAGCTTTAAAGAAGTCATGCCTAATGAAGGAGAAAATTTATAAATGAACAGTAATAATTCAATTTTGTACATTCAGTAATAGAAACACAAATATATCACAGAAAGAAATAGTTAAAATTCAATTTAAGACATTTCATGTAGGAGTTGTCATAGAAAATAATAAGGGAAAGAAAATCCTACAAGACGAAAATACCACTACATTCTGAAAAGTTCAAAACTCTTGAGCTGGCTAAGATCAAAAGGGCATAGAGACTTAGCAGTTTGAGGTAGCAAGTATGTAGATGCAGCTACAAATGTAAAGCTGGAAAGGTACCCAAGGTCAAGGGAAGATGCTGTGCTAAAGAAGCTCAAATTTAACTTGCACTTCATGTAGGCCCTCTGGGCATTTATAAGACAGGGACTGACTTGACCAGAATTTATTTTACAAAGATAGCTCTACAAGTGATAAGGAAAAAGGCTTAAAAGAATGAAAAGAGAAGAGGGAAAGGTAAGTCAGACCACTGTTGTAATAAACTAAATGGCCACTGGAACCAAGACATGGCAAAGAATATGAAATGACACATATTTGAGAGGTAGAATAGAATCTATAACAGAACATTTTGGGAAATGTGGTTCAAGGATATATTTTTTTTTTTTTTTTTTTTTTAATGAGTATTTTCTTTTTTTTTCATTTTTCTTTTATTATTTATATGTGCATACAAGGCTTGGTTCATTTCTCCCCCCTGCCCCCACCCCCTCCCTTACCACCCACTCCGCCCCCTCCCGCTCCCCCCCTCAATACCCAGCAGAAACTATTTTGCCCTTATCTCTAATTTTGTTGTAGAGAGAGTATAAGCAATAATAGGAAGGAACAAGGGGTTTTGCTGGTTGAGATAAGGATAGCTATACAGGGCATTGACTCACATTGATTTCCTGTGTGTGGGTGTTACCTTCTAGGTTAATTCTTTTTGATCTAACCTTTTCTCTAGTTCCTGGTCCCCTTTTCCTATTGGCCTCAGTTGCTTTAAGGTATCTGCTTTAGTTTCTCTGCGTTAAGGGCAACAAATGCTAGCTAGTTTTTTAGGTGTCTTACCTATCCTCACCCCTCCCTTGTGTGCTCTCGCTTTTATCATGTGCTCATAGTCCAATCCCCTTGTTGTGTTTGCCTCAAGGATATATTTTAAATGATCCCAATATCTGCTAGTTAGAAAAACAAGAAAAGGAAGAGTAGGATGAATAGGTGGAACACAGGGACTTTTTGTGCTGTGAGACTATTATGTATTATACGGTGATGATGGATGTGCACCACTGTACATTTATCAAAACCGTGGAACATACAGCACAAAGAGTAATGATTCCTAAGTAAACTCTGACCTTCAGTCAATAATAATGTATCAATATTGTCTCAGCAATTTTAATAAATATAACACACTAAGATATTAATAATAGGGGAATGTGGGGGAAGAGAGAAGAAGGTATATGGGAACTCTGTATTTTTCATTCAATTTTCATATAAATCTAAACCTACTAAAAAAAGAAAAAGTACAGTGCATTTTTAAGAACTCAGCATCTGTTTCAGAGACAGGACTCAATGCTCTTTTCTCAAACACCAGTTCCCTTGACAATAGGATGCCTTAGCTCTGGATGTGACACAGGAGAAGGAGTCATGTTCCCATCGCAGGAGCTGTATAATACACTTGTCCCGCAGGAATGTGGCATTCCTGATGTATAAATCTTACTAATATACTGTGCATTCATGAAACTGGGCAGGAATACAAATTCTACAGCCAGGTTGTACATATGGATGGTTTATCTTTGCTGTAAAATCTAGATGTTTTCAATTCATGAATGTCACTGTCCAAATGTGAAATGTTACATGGACTGCAGACTGTATTTCTTACAATGCCAATGGCTCTATGAATAATACAGGAGTAATGAAAGAATGAAAAAATCAGAAGATGTGGAAAAATGTACAACGTGACCTTCAGAAAAAAGTGAGACACTGAAGTATATACCTGACATAGCACTTGCCCTCAAGCTAAAAATAAAAAAAATACAATAACACCTCAAACAGACAAACAAAAATCCAAGACAGATTCTCCTTGCATGCAGAACATTAAATGGAGTGAGATATAAGGAATAGGGGGCCCAGAGTACAAATTTCAGAGTTCATAAGAAACATTCATTGTCTCCCAGAAATTGTAGATATACCTTAGGGAAATGCAATTCATCACCTCCCAAGGGCTTTTGTTCAACTTCAAACAGGTCTGAAGTCAAGAAAGGATTCTTGAACCCTGGCTAAACTCTGTCTTGAACTATCCTACCCAAGTTTGTGTGTGTGTGTGTTCAAATACTAAGTCTGCTTTCAGTAGTTAATTTATCCAAATAACATTCGTTTTGGCTGTATATGCTGTGAAAGGCACTCATGCTAAACATTAATTATACAAAGGAGAAATATAAGGTCCCTTGATCCACAGAGTTTGTTACCAGAGGTATGGATGCATACTTTTAAAGTAAGCACATAAATATGTAGTTACATAGTGTAATAATTGTTAAGAGAGAAAAGTACTAGGGTTTATCAAGAGAAAAATGAATAGGAATTATTTAAATTTGAGCTGTATCCAGGAAGTCCACTCTGAGGAGGTGGCATTTGATCCAGAGATGTGAAGGTTAAGTCAGAGCTGACTTAGTGAAAAGCAGAGAAAAGGATGTTCCAAATATATAGAGAATATGAAGAATAGAGAACAAGAAATTTTCCGTGATATTCAAGGGGCAAACAGAAGCCAGCGAGGAAGGAACACTGTATGATGACATGAAATAAAGCCAGACAGAAATACAGCATGCAAGATATTACCAGCATGTTACGGAATCATGAAATCAGATAGAGCTCATTTTCTAATTTTTAAAAATCATTTTCACCATTCTAAATCATTTACATATAGTTCAAAAAATAATGTCATCATTTCTATTCTCTAAGAAACACTGCTGTGGTTTTGATGAATCTATAGCTCAATTTTGGAGATTTTCTTTTTTTTTTTTTTAGTTTACACAAATGTATTAAAATTATTGGTTTAATCTTCTGTCACAGAGCATCCATCCAGGTGCCTTTCAAAGGTTAAGCAGCCATGTTTAGTGCTGCCATACAAGACCTTGCAATTGTCAGGGTATCAGTGCATCTACCTGCATTTCTCAAGTTTGGAGATTCTCCACCTCAACAACACTGAGTCTACCAATCCATGAGTACTGGAAACCTCTCCATTTATTTACATCTTTAATTTCTCTCAGCAACATTTTCTAGTTTTCAGGGTATAATTACTTTTTTAAATTTTATTTTTGAATTAGAATACATTAATAATACAACAGAACTTCATTGTGATAATTCCATATATGCAGGCAGTATACTTTGAACAAGTTCACCTTCTCCATTATATTTCAATTCCCCCCTTGGAGTATAATTCTTACATATCTTTTAGAATGTAAAAACTATGTAGTTTTGGGCCCGAGTCATGGATTAGTCCCTGGTTCTGGAAGCATGAGGCCTGAGTTCAAATCACAGTACTGCTAACACACACACATTTTAAAAAATCATATGGTTTTGTTGTTGTTGTAATTGTTGAGCTTTTATTTTTATTTTGTTTTCCTGTTGTAGGTCATTAGTATATAAAATGATTTTTTGTATAATGACTTTGTTTCCTGCAACATGAAAATTTATTTATTACATTAATTTTATTAGAAGGTTGTTAGGATTTTCTACCAATACCATCATGTCATCATGAAAAGCAGTTTTATTTCTTGTTTTAAAGTCTGTATGCCTTCAATTTGTTTCACTGCTTGCTGCTCAGACAAGAACTTCTGCGGCAAAGCTGCTCCTGCTCTGGAGAGAAAAGCAGTCCAGTTTCCATCATTAAGTATGCATTCGCAGTGAGTTTTTGGTAATCCCTTTGTCAGGATGAGGCTGCCCCTTTTCTTGCTGTTCATTTATTTTTATTCATGAATGAATGTTGATTCTGTCAGATACTTTTCTGCATCAACTGAAAAAAATCACGTGATTTTTCTCCTTTGTTTTGCTTATGTTCTCAAATGTTGAAGTAAGCTTTTATACCAGGGATAAAACTCTTCTTATACCTGAGGGTACCATCATTTTTACGTATTACTGATTCAATTTGCTAATACTTTGTCAAGGGTTTTTGCATCTCAGTTCATGGAAGACATTGGTCTGTAATTTTATTTTATTGTACTATCTTTCTCCGCTTTGGGTATTTGAGTTATGCCAGTTTCATTAAATATGTATATATTATTTTCATCCTGTATTTTTGGAAGATTTTATGTGTAGTATTATTATTTCTTTGAATGTTGGATAGAACTCGCCAGTGAAGGCATCTGAGCCTTGAATTTCATAAATGACAGGCTGTTGGCTTACAAACCCAATGTCTTGTTTTAAGAAAAATTTCTCTATTTCATGTAAATTGTTGAAAACATTGGCATAAGGGTGTTCAGAATATTTTCATTATCCTCTTAATGTCTAAAGAATCTATAATTTAATCCTTCTTTATTCCAAATATTCATAATTTCGATTTTCTCTCATTTATTTTCTTGATTAGTTTTCTTTGGGCCATATAAACTTTATCAATAAACTGATGTTTAGCCTTTCAAATTTTTAATGTTAGTACACATATTCTATTTTTCTTCAAACTTACATTGAGGTAAGCTTGTCCTTGTATTTTTTCCTCTTCTTAAGGGAAAAACTAAAAATCTTGTATTTAATCAAAAAGATAAATTTCTTACAGATATTTGAAGACATAAAATTACCTTTAAGTACTAATTTTGCTGAGTTGCACAAGTTAGGATATTCTCTTTTCACTACCATTTAATTAGAAATATTTTAAGAATTTTTGTGTTGTTTATTTGGAATTGTGTTATTTTAATTTCACTATCAATTTACTAAATTATTTTATTGGCTTCTAACTTAATTGTAATGATAGAACACACTCCATATGATTTTACTCTTTTGAAATTTATTCAACTATAGCTCTATGACTCAAAAAATGATCTTTCTTATTGACTGGTGCATACTTGAAAAAAATGTGTATTTTTCAGTTTGGGGATAAAATACTCTATAAATGTTAATATGTCAAGTTAGTTATGGTGTTGTTTATTCTACAGCCCTAATGATTTTTTGCTTCCTGTTATGACAGTTCCATAAGAGAATGAGGTTAAAATTTTTACTGTTTTAGATTTTCTGCTTCTCCCACTAAATATGTCAGCTTTTCCCTCATAAACTTTACTTGTCCATATTAGAGTTCTCTTTCTGGTAAAATTATTCCTTTTATCATTACACAATGTCCCTCATTATCTTTTATAATACCCTATGGTATAAAGTATACTGTCAGGTTATATTACATAAATTCACTAGCTTTTTTATGCTTACTATTTGCAAGACATATCTTTTCACTTCTCTCTCAATCCATCTGTGTATTTATGTTTAAAAACCTTTGGACTTGAGGTGTGGCTCAAGCAATAGAGTGCCTGCTTTGCAATCCAGAAGCCCTGAGTTCAAACCCCAGTACCGCCAAAAAACCAAAACAACAATAAAAACCTTCTATACAAGCCTGATGTGGTGGCTCATGCCTGTAATCCCAGCAATAAGAAGGCTGAGGCAGGAGGATTGTAAGTTCCAGGCCAACCTGGGCTGCACAGAGAGGTCCCATTTCAGGAAAAGAAAAAAAATCCATGTCAAACTTTTGTGTGGCAGGCTATACGGTTTTTAAGACATTTTCGCAAATACCAAAGAATATGATTGTTAGATGGTAGGGTAAGAGTATGTTTAGTTTTAGAAGAGACTTCCAAGCTGTCTTCCACATGGGCTATATCCTGAGTGATGATCAGAACGCCTGTTGTTTCTCAGGAATGCCTCACCAGCACTCGAGAGCTGTCAGTGTCTTGAATCATTCTGATAGGTGTGTAGTGGTTTCCCATTGTAGTTTTAATTTATAATTCTCTAATGACATATAATATTGAACATTTCTTCATATGCTTTGTTTTGCCTCTGAGTATCTTCTTTGGTGAGACATCTGTTCATACCTTTTGCCCATTTATTAAATAAGTTGTCTGTTTTCTTATTGTTCAGTTTCAAGGGTTCTTTGTATATTTTGCATATTTGTCAATTATAGTTTTTTCTAAAGATTTTTCTCTCAATGACTTGCATACTTGTTCCTCTAACAGTGTCTTTCACAGAAGTTAAAAATGTTAATGAAGCCCACTTAATAATTATTTTCCTTTATATATTACACTTTAGCTATTGTGTCTAAGAAGTCACTACACAAAAATAAGTCATCGTCAAACCCCAGGTGATCTAGATTTTCAGTTTATCATAAGACTTATACAAATAATATTACAGCACTTGAAATCAAAAGTTTACAACAATCTTTCAGTGAAGAAAGATTCTATCTTTCCACTGAGATGAAAGAAAGGAAATCACCTTGGGGTATATTAGGCTTCTGGTGAATATTTTTTTTATTTTCATATTATTATTGTAGGGGAGGTACATTGTGACACTTACAAAAGTTCTTACAATATATCATAGTTGAGTTCAACCCCTCCATCATTCTCCTTTATCATCCCCAACCTCATTCTTAGAATAGTTTCTCCTCTAACATTGTGTAGATTTTGAATACAAGACAACCTGTTCTTATAGACAGCCTATCTTCCCTTATCTAAGCACAAGATTTATCTGTAGGAAGCATTTGCTCATTTTCACTTACAAACCTGATGTTTGCAAATTCAATGAACAGATGAGCAAACATCCTAAACTGTCATGCTTATCAACTTTCCTGTCTTACCAACATATAAACAAAATATCAAAGTGGCCAAATAACTAATGCCATCCAGCCAGTTGGCCCCAATTCCACAGCAGAGCTGCCTGCTTCCTACACCATTGTCTTCTTCCATCTTCAGCCATGCTACATTTTCTGAATCCAGGGCAGGACCAAAGATCCCAAAGCTGTTCCTTTGACTACCAAGGCTCTTGTCAACAAAAACAGCAAACACCACTAATAGTATTCAAAGTTGACGTGATCAAGTAACTTTCTAGGCTCTAACATATGTTGGTTATTCCCTCCCACAACCCTGTGAGACAGATGTGATTGTTACTCCTATACATAAGTGAGAAAACAGAAACAAAGAGAGGCTAAGTGATTTGCTCAAGGGCACACAGTTAGTAAGTGAGAAAGAGAGGGTTTAACCAGGCAGTCAGTTTCCAGTGTCTGTACTCACTATGTAACTACACTGGCATTGTTGCTGTGTCCTGCCCCTGGGCTCCTGCTCTCCAACATGAGCTGTTAGGATGAGTGTAACCCCTCTGATTGCAGGGTGCTATTCACTCAGGATTTTTAGCCAAAATATTTCCTAAATATGGGCATTGATGGAAAAAAAAGTGCCTCTAATATCCAACTACCTGTCAATGCTAACTTTCAAATGATTCTGCTGTCAGCATGATAACAGCTGAGCATCTATGAGTAACTTTCATGGGGATGAAAGTAATTACAACACTTTGAGACTTTTTTTAGTGAATCAAAAGTGAGATATGCTCTGCCCAATGAATGGACCTCATACCTACAGCAAATGAACAGGTAAAAATTGTTTAAAGTAACTGCTAAGTATATACTTTTCTTCAGAATATTTTTCTGTGCTTTTTAATGAATGTATGGTAACCATGAAGATTTACATGGAGGGGGTGGAATCTGAGAATTGAAAGTTACATATTAGTTTGAAAATTTACAGGTTAATGATTACATGGATTAACATGAAAGATGTTGATTAAAAGGGGGCATCATCCATCCTTCCAGGTGCCTACTGATAGGGCCGGGCAATTTTTAAGCAACAGGGAATCATGTACCATAAAAGAAGGAAGAATGTACAGATGTTACCCACTTATCAGAAACTGAGAGATTTCTAGAGGAGAGGGGAGAGAATGAAAGGGAAGTTTAAATTATCTTACTTTGAAAAGTACATCATCACAGTGGATTTTCCTTTTATATCTACAGAGACAAAGAAGTTTAAAGTAGCAACAATGGAAAACTCTTGGATTCCTCTCAGCTCTACAGGGTACAGTATGCAGAAACCTCAGTTCTCTGGCATTTGTCTCTGACAAATAGTAATTTGTCAGTAAATTGCAGAAAATAGTAATGACAAACAGGAGGTTAAAACCTGCAGTGTAGCTTTTCTTGTTATTGTAGGGGCTGGATCAATCAGAATGCTAGAAATTTGTCATTGCGATAAAAACTCAAAAGGAGATAATTGCCACTAAGTCAGAGTACTAGTCATGAGGATTTACACCACAGTCTCCACCTGCACACACAAACCAAGATTAAGATCGGAAAGAATGATTCTAACTACAGCCAGGCACACTACTAGGAGATTCAAGTAGAAGCTTCCTACTTGTTTTGGAAATAGTTTTCCATATTCAGTAATCAGTTACATTATATATATGAAAATAACATAATGAAATCCACTGAAAACTATTAAAAAGGAGGTGGGGAGAGGGGTTACAAAAGAGTAATATTGGCAGGGTGACTTTGATCAAAGTACATTATATGCATGTATGTAAATAGCACAATGAAACCCCTTTATGCAATTAATTTATGCTAATAAAATTTAAAAATAAAAAAGAGTTCTCCATATTAAAGGGAGCTAAATAACATTGACAACCCAGGAGGTATGAAGATTTTAGCATGAAAGAAATAATACACAAATATGCTTACATGATATTGCATTAAAAATGTTGGAAAATATATGATGGAGGAAATGTAAACTTAAAAAAATACTTGTTTTCCATAGGTATAATTCACTATAGAAAGAATTATTTATAACAAAAATTAAAAATGGAATCCACAAAACTGACTGAGAAAAGAAGTCCTAGAAAAGTTGGAGGAAAAAACAATGAAGGGGAAATAAAAATATATAAGTAGAATTTTATCTAGTCATTGACACTGATGAAAGGCATATGAAGACTACAGAAAATCTAATCATAAATGTGAAATACAAGTTGAGAAACTCCCCCAGAATGAACAAGAAAAAGGAAAAAAATGAAATCTATCAAAGAGAGAGCACCACATATGGAGGCCTCATGGAAAGAGTTAATGTTCCTGGAGACAAGATAAGGATAAATGGAATGTAAATAAGAAAACAGTTCATAGATGACAAAATTACTGAGCTAAAGTACAAAGAATATATAAGAAGAACTCACAGAATTCTAAGTATAATTAATGGCACATGCAATCTTTAATGATTATTAATGGAAGTTTTAAAATTCAAAGATACAAACAAGGCTGATTACAAAGAAGAAAGCACAAGAAGGGGAAGAAAAGAGGGGAAGAGAGGAAGAAGAAAATGGAGAATACTTAAAAGGGAGAAGGAGGAAGAGGAGCGGGACAAGGGAGAAATGGAAGAAGAGGAGGAAGGGGGAGATAAGGAAACCCTGGAAAAGGATGAAGAGAAGGAGAGGAGTGGAGGGGGAACACAAAGTGGACAGAAGTGAGAAGGAAGGAAAAAAAAGAGAAGAGAAATAATGGAAGAGGAAGAGGAAGGTAAAGAGGAAGGAAGGAAAGAGTGAAAGAGGAAGATAAAAAGAGGAGGGTGGAGGAAGGAATAAAATAGAGGAAGAGAAACAGGAAGAAGAAGCAGTAATAATGTTAATAGAATGCTAAACACTATAAAACAATTTAAAATGCACAAGTTTACATGACAGAAGCAAGATTGAATATATTATATTAACTCTAAAGAGTTAAACATTTTTCATTTTAAGACAAAATTAATAAAACTGGAACAAAAATCAAATGTGGCATTGGATATGGTGGCTCAGCCTAGTGATCCCAGCTACTCAGGAGGCAGAGATAGAAGGATCACAGTTTGAGGTCAGCTTGGGCAAAGTGTTAACAAGACTCTATGTTAAAGAACAAGGTGGGCTTGGTGGTACATACCTGCAATCCCAGATTCTTAGGAGGCAGAGGTCAGAGGATTGGAGCAAAAGTGAGAGACCCTATCTGAATAAAACAAATGAAAGCAAATAGGGCTGGGGGCATGGCTCAAGTGGTAGAGCATTAGCAAGTGTAAGGCCCTAAGTTCAAAACCCAGTACTGTCAAAACAAGCAACAAAGAAAGGAAGGAAGGAAGGAAGGAAGAGGAAGGGAGGGAAAGAAAAAGAACCAAATGCATACTGACTATAAGACAAATGAGCTTTTTGAAAACACAACCAAAACTGACAAAGTATACAGAGAAAAGAGAAAGAAAACTCAAATAGACCAAATTATAAATGAAAAATGGAGACAAGCCATATCACAGAAATACAGAGATCATGAAAGATTCTATTAACAACTACACATCAATAAACTGGATAACCTAGAAGAAATGGATAAATTCTTAGAAACACACAACCTATCAAAACTGAAAGATGGAGCTCTCGAAATTCTGAACAGTGAGGAGAGTGAATCAGGAATAAAAAACCTACTAACAACAATAACAACAAAACCCAGAACATGATAGCTCCCCTGGTAAATTCTACCAAACCTTTGAAGTGAAATTAATGTAAACCTTTCTCAAAGTCTTCCAAAACACTGAAGAGGATGGAACACTTCCAAACTCATTTTACAAAGCCACCATTATCCTGGTGCCAAAGCCAGACAAAGTTACAAGAAGAAAAGAAATTGCAGACTAATTTCCCTGATGAACATAGATGCTTAGATCCTCAACAAAATACTAACAAACTGAATTCAACAGCACATTAAACAATCATGCACCAGATATGGACTTTACCCCTCCAATGCAAGGACAGCTCAACACAGGCAAATCAATAAATGGGACACTCCACGTTAATAAGTGCAGGATAAAATAATATTTTCACTTCAACAGATGCAGGAAAAGCATTTAACAAAATTTAAGATCTTTTCATGGTAAAATTATGTCAACATATTAAAAACAGAAGTGACTGTAACTTAACATGAAAGGTCATATATGATAGGTCCCCAGTCAACGATGAAAAGCGGTAAGTTTTTCTTCCCAGACCAGGAACTAAACAAGGATGTTCCTTCTGGCCACATCTAGTACTGGAACTCCTAGCCAAAACACCAGGCAAGAGAAAAAAGTAAAAGTCATTTAAATTAGAAAGTAAAAAGGAAAATGTTTCTAATTGCAGATGACATGATCCTCTACATAAAAGACTTCACCAAATAAGTGTCAGAACTAATAAAAGAATGAAGTAAATTTGCAGGATACACAATTAACATATAAAGTCATGAGTGTGTCTACATACTAATGATGATATGAAAAACAAGTAATGAAAAAAATTTTTAAAAGCTGGGTATGGTGGCTCATGTTTATAATTCTAGCTACTCAAGGAGGCAGATTAAGTTAGTAAAATTCCCATCTCAACAAAAAACCAAGGCATGGTGGTGTATATTTTTAATGCCAGTTATATGGGAGGCATAGAAGGATCATGGTTCTAAGTCCATCCAGGAAAAAAATTAACCTAAAAATTAACCCAAAAACCAAAAAGGGCTAGAGGCCTGATGCATGTAGTAGAGTGCTTGTTTACCAAGGGCAAAGCCTGAGTTCAAACACCAGCATAGCCAACACGTGCACACACACTCATGCACACACACTCATGCACACACAGGCATGCACACCCACATGCACACATGCACGTGCACACACATGCACACACCGACGTACACACAGGCACGCACATGTGTGCACACACACGCACACATACATGTGCACACACATGCATGCACAGAATCTACATAATGGAAGAAAATATATTCAAGCCACATATGTGATTATGCTTTAATATATAAGAAACAAACAACTCAATGGAAAGAAAACAAATAATTAAAACATGGGCAAAGGACCTGAGCAGACATTTCTAAAAACGCACACAAATGGCCAACATATACATGAAAAACTGCTGTCTAGGATGTGGAGAAGGGAACCCTGTACACTGTTGGTGAGAATTTAAATTAGTAAGGCCATTATGGAAAAATAGTACAAAAGTTCCTCATAAACTACATGTAGAACTTCTGTATGATCTAGCCACCCACTTCTTCATATACATCCATACGAAATGGAATCAATATTTTGAAGAGAAATCTGCACTTCTATGTTCAGTGAAGCATTATTCACGGTGGCCAAGATACAGACTCCACCTAAGTTTCTACCCATGAATGAGTGGAAAATACAGATCCATATATATAATGTGGACTTAAAAAAGAAGGAAACCTTGTCATTTGTAACAACATGAAAGAACCTGGAAGAGATAAGTTAAAAAAAAATGGCACAGAAAACCATCATTGCATATTCTCACTTATATCTAGAATCTAAAACTGTCAAGCTCATAGAAGCAATGAGTAGAACGGTGATTGCCAGGGACAGGTAGGTGGGGCATAGACTTCCATTAAGGTATCTAACCTGAGAAAGCTAACCAATACAGGATGACTACAGCTAATAATATTGTGTTGTATACTTGAAATTGCTCAGAAAGACAGTAGATCAAAAAAGTTCTCAACACACACACACACACACACACACACACACCAATAAACATGTGAGATGATGGCCAGGTCACGTAGCTTCATTGTGATTGCTGTTTCACAATTTATCATATGCTACCCTAATCATATCATTATACCACATATATTAATATGTATATTAATATATATAATATAATATATGTGGTATAATCAATGGAGAAAGGATAGGCTTTTCAACAAACGGTGCTGGAGAAATTTGGTATTCATAAACAAACAATAACAAAAAAACCTTTTAATGTAAATCTCAACCCTTACACAAAAATTGATTATGGACCAAAATAAAAAATATAAAACTAAATGAAAGTTTTAGTGGGTGGAAAATGTCTTTAGGGTCTCAGGCCAGGAAAATGCTTGATCCATGAACAAGTAAGTTTCTAATTTGGACCTCATGGAAATGAACTCCTTTACTTTGTGAAAGATCCTGTTATGAGATTGAAAGGGCAAGCTACAAAGTAGAGACCATGTTTGCAAACCACATATCTGACAAAGAACTACTATTTAACATAGAGAAAGAACTTTCAAAACTCAATGGTAATCATCAAACAAATCAATTAGAAAATGGGCAAAACACAAAAATAGACATGGCCCAAAGGAGCTATATAAGCAAATAAGCATATAAAAAAGTATTTGACATTATTAGTCATTAGGGAAATGCAAATTAAATTCACAATGAGATATTGCTCCGCACCTATCAGAATGGTAAAATAAAAGCTAGTGACAGTACCAAATGCTAGCAAAAGTGAGGGACAATTGGAATATTGCTACATCACTGGCAGAAATGTGAAACGGTATAGTCACTGGAAAACAATTTGATGGTTTCTTATTAAATTCATCATTCAATTACCATACAAGTTACAAATTATACTCACGGGTATTAATCACATGTACATGAAAACTTATGTTCACACAAAAGCCTGCACACAAATGTTCACGGTAGTTTTCTTCATAATTGCAGGAAATAGAAACAATCCAGATAGCTTTCAATGGGTAAATGGTTACATAAACTGTGAGACATGTAATACACTCATCAGTAAAAAGTCATGAAGTATGAATACACACAATAACCTGGATGAATCACTAAGAAATTATGCTGAGTGAAAAAATACACAGTCAAAAAGTATTATCTCATTCATGAACCACATTTGAAATGACAACTTTTACAAATGAAGGAAAATTAAAGGTTGCCAGGGGTTAGGGCATGGGTAGGAGAGGAGGAAATGTGAAATGGCTCAGTATTTTTGCCATGATGATGGATACACAAATTTACACAGAACCAAATGAACACACACACACATACACACACACACACAGATGAGTACAGAAGGGGAGAGCTGAATAAAGTCAGTCAATTGTATCAGTGTCAATAACCTGGTTGTAACAGGATACTACAGTTTTGTAAAATGTTGCACTGGGGAAAACTAGGTAAAGGATCCTGGGAGACCTTTCTCTGTGTTATTTCTTACAACTGTGGTAAATCTATAATTATCTCAATAAAAATGTCAATGTAGTAAAGATAGCAGATAACATCATATTGAATCTTGAATCTTTGTGAAGGAATTTGAACTCGAATAGGCAGTTGGGAGCCATAGAAGCCAGTTGAGTAGGGATGACTTGAAAGAATCAATATAATGATAGTGAGAATGCTGGATTAAAGGAGAAGTTACAAAAGCAGGAACTTGGAAGCCCACAGTGTCCAAGTGAGGGTAATGTCAAAGCCAATACTGTTCTCAAGATCCATGCCTGTGCCCACACCATGAACCATACACTCAACATGCATTCACTTTGTCCAAGTTCTTTTGTAATTTATACCATATGTAGGAATATAACCATAACTTAAAGGCATTTCCAACAGTTATTTCACTATAATGAACTCATTTTTTTGATGCCACCTTTTTAACATTTTATAAAAATGAAGAAAAATTGTACTGACTGATTTCAACAATTTTATAAACAGAAGAAAAATAACTTTTCTACTTCTTATAGTAATTGACATGTTTTTAAAATAAGTTCAACATGTTTGAAGATTTGAAAAATATACTAGACATTATTTTCATTAATTTTAACTAAATGTTGATAAAATTTTGTAATCCATGTTTAAGTGTCTGAAGAAATCTAACTTGTTAATTTTAATGTTTTGATTTATTAGTTTTATGAGCAGTGTTTAAATGTTGAGATTAATACTTTTGCATGAATTTATACATTTATGTAACTGTGCATGAAATAAAATGCAGGAGTGAAGCTCTTCTCATTCGATAAATATTCCCATTGTCCAACTGAAGATCTGTGATCTAATTCTGTCTCTGCCTGGGTGTTCTCTCTGTGAATCCTCAGCAGAGTTGTATCCTCTTTGAAGATTTTTGGAGCTGATGGTCCCAGATCAAGAAGGAGGTAGGCTTACCTTATGGGGTTGTCCATCCTGGACACTGTGAGGAAGGCAGCAAGATTGGCTGTGTAGGATGAGCACACGATGAGGGTGAAGAGCCACCAGCTTCCCATCACGATACGCATGGCCACGGAGTTCACAGAAGACTCGCCACCTGCAAGAAGCAGGCAGACTGGATTGGCCAGGGCTTCTCACTCACTCTCAGCCCAAGGAAATGCTCCCCCTGTGGCCAGGGACATAGGTTGCCACTGCTGCTTGAGGAAAAGGGGAGTGACTGCCAGCTGGACATTTCCTTTCAGAAGGAACATAAAACCCAGCAGTTTTAGAAAGTGTCAGAAGACCATAAAAGACCGAAAAGTTAGGATTGGCCTCGGGTGACAAGAAGTTTGTTCAAATGCCATGGATAGAGTTCTAAACATGTAAACCTTCCAGCTAGAAGATTCTTCCACACAGTGGTAAGAACTTACAGGGCTGCAAGTTAATGGAAGGTCCCTGTGCAATTTCAAATTCACATAGAGTAGACTCAGGAATTCTGTAAATATAGAATTGCTTCCTACCCAGAGGGTTTCCCCAGCCTTATTTTAAACCAGAGAAATGAGATACACCATATCACTTTTATTAATATTCAGCCCTTGCTAGATGATTTTTCCCCAGGATTTTCAGAAATCATTGCATGGAACTTTCAGCAAGAAGCTGCCTCTTTGAGGCCAATTATTTCTCTTTGGTTCCTTAGGTGGTAGCAGAAGAAAGCATCTCCCTGTCTGTTCTCCTTACATAACCTTGCAAAGCTTTTGCCATGATGCAGACAGCATCAAAACTCATGTTAAGAACTTTGCAATTTGTTGTTTCTAGTAAAAATTGCTCAGTCCTGTAAGCCACCATTGGATGGAAGTGCTATCCAGACCTCTTCAAGATAGGAGACTTTGCAGCTCAAGAATGGCTGGAGTTCTACTGAAATGATTACAACACAACTGTGATTTTTTTTCCCCATTAAGGCGTCAAATTTAAGCAAGCTTCAGAGTTTCATTTACAACCTATGTGTACAGCAATCAATTGTATGTGGGAGGGGAGGAAAATGCAAAGCAGAACTCCAGAGTTAATTTTATCTAGAGAGGAGAATGAAGATTTGGGGTTGAGTTCTTTGTTGTCATTTCATTTAATTTCTATCTGTTAGAAAAACTGGATGCAGCATGATATTAATACTGTCCTAGATACTACATAAAATTGTATTTAAAATGATTGTGGTGCAATGCATCTGAAAACATTACTGATGGATAAGTTCTTTCAGGCCCTAGGGATATTCAAAGATTAGGGAAGTGGGAAGGTACCTTGCTGGACAAAGGCTCCATAGACAATCCAGATGGCACTGTGCAAGGTGGCAGAAGCAGATGGTCGAGGCTGGGCAACACTTTGAGCCCTCACAGCCTGTATCCGGTTCAATACAAATATCAGCACCCCAACCACAGGGATGGCTGCTGCAATGCAGGCCCATACAGCAAAATCGAAAGGAGCAAAAAGGGAAAAGATGCTGATTTTCTCCTCAGGCTTCTTGATCAGAATCCCCACTGAATAGTCCATGTACCGCTTGCTGAAGTCCACAACACTCTCCCTTTCTGGGGTGATGGTGATGGCAGATATGGCTAAGTCTGCTCTCTGAAAGGCAAAAGACCTCATCAGAGGATGATCCTGAGCTCAGTGCTGGGCTCCACCTTGGGTCAAGGTCCACCCTCTTCCCTTTGAGTAGTACTGTTTCCAAGCAGTAGATTTGAGAGCTGACTCTCTAAGACTTTGGAAATTGTAAGGAAAACCCAACACCATAATGTTTATTATCACCTTCATCTTACAAATTTCTTTCCCCAAGCCTCAAATCTCTTGGAAAATTCTGATAATAGAGTCCAGTACAATAGCTTCATTCTTCTATGTTGTTTTTCTTTACTTTGTTACTGTTCCCCTTAGCTATTTTTACTTACTTTTTTACCCTGTGTTTCCTTATTACCCCTACCACTACCACCAAGAAAACCCTCTATCTTCTTCTAGGCCTAGCTGCATCTTCCCTATATAGCAAAACCATTGGCTCACTCCATTTCCACATTAGGGCTCTCCAAGTTCCATTGTTCCATGTTTGATCTCTCACTTTCCTAAAATACTTCAGAAATTAAGTGGTGAGTTGTACAGCTATGTTGAATCTCGTCAACGAACCAGTCTGATTGTTTTATATGCTGACTCTACGCCAGAAGGTAATATCCTACAAGAATAATGGTCATTCAATTATTTCTTTCTTCTCCTACCCTTAATTCAAGGCTGCAGACACATGGGCTGATTCTTCCTATAGCAACGCTACATTAAGAAGTGTATCTTGGACATGTCATACTGTGACCTAAAAATTACCTCCCAAGACTTTGGCTTTCTAAATCAGTTTTCATTTTAAAAAACAAAGACTGAATCAAGGTGGAACTAGACCGAGGATAAGGCTGCAAAATTTATCTGCCCAGATGAGTAAATGTCAGATAATATCAGGCCCACTGTCACCATTTGACCATTTGACCATAAGAACATTGAAAGGCACTCTCATCACCCTAACCTTAGTTCTTAGGTCTCCAAGACAGAGGCATCATCAACAGACCAGATGCATTTTAGAATGACTTGTTGTGGCTGTTGATCCAACTCACATGCTCAAATTGGGGAAATGCACATAGACAGATTTCATCATGTTCATTATGTACTGAGGTCCTAAGCTGAAATCCAACAACAATCTAGAGTAAAGAGGGAAAAAATATGTTGGAGGTGACTATGTCAGAGCATGTCTGGTTCTTGCCTCTCTTCAAAGAAACCCAAGATCCAGGGATCTCTGTTAGGATTAGGAGAGTTTAAACCATATTTAAGAGCTGAGAAAGAGACTTAACAGAACAGGGTAGGTTTGCCATATAGGATGAAAGGAAACTGATTTATGAAGCCAGGTCCAGAGGAGGCACAAGGAAATCAACTCATGACACAAGTGAAGATGGTGACCTGTGACAGGGCAGAGACACTCGTCCCCAATATAGAGAGCAGGTGCCCCATATGTGTAGGAAGTAGGAGTAGAATTGAATGCCCCAAAGTCTAAATTTATTTTCCCAATATAGGAAGGCAATCTTTTTTTTCAATTGAGAAGGGTAGAAAATTATTAGGTATTTTGAGGAGAAAGGTAAACTTTTGAAACACTGTCTGAGGGATATACCCAAGGGAACCAACAAAGGACAAGGGAGTTGAGCCATACTGAAGGTGCAGCTGAGGCTGAAGTCCATACTTATCCAGATATTAATATGGATAAATGTGGGATAGTTTCTAATTTCATGCAGAAACTGGATATCTGAGTCAAGAAGGTAGCTAACAGAAGCAGTTCAGGGGTAGAGTGCAACAAGAAATCAAGGACATAGAGACTGGGGGTGTGGCTCAAGTGTAGAGCACTTGGCTAGCAAGCCAGAGGCTCTGAGTTCAATCCCCTTTGTGATCTGCCAAATAAACAAATCACAAAGGATGAGAGGGGTGTATGGTCAATCACAGAGTACACAGTAAGTAGGGAAGGACACAGTATCAGAAGGGCATGCAAACGTCCAAGAGGGATGCAGCTCAAATACTTATGCTAAGTGGAAAGAGCCAGACACTAAAGACTCATATTATCTGCCTCTGCTCATATGAAACATTTATAACAGCAATTCTAAACTGATAGCAAGTAGATTAAAGATTGCCCGGGAATGGGGGTGGGAATGGCATTAATTGTAAATAGGTAGGAGAGATTCCAATGTGATAATGGAAGTGCTCTGAAACCAGATTATGGTGGCAGTTGTGCAACTCTGTACATTACTAAACATTATTGAATTGTACAGCTAAAATGAGTAAATTTTTATAGCATCTAAATTGTATCACAATGGAGTTATTTTAAAAAAAAGGTTAAGGGAAATTGGAGAGATGGTAGGCCTAGTGTCTGCCTTCATAGGTTTAAAAAGCAAAGATCCTCACTGTCTGAAGCTGGGCTGGACAAAAACTGCAAAACACTGTCAGAAAAATAACTAATGCAAAAAGGACTAGGTATGTGGTTAAAGTGGTAGAGTGCTTGCTTAGCAAGTATGAGTTCTTGAGTTCAAAATCCAGTACCACCTAAAAAAAAGGAAAAAAAAAGAGAACAAGAAAAGAAAGCAACACTCCCAAATAGGAAGTCACCAAGGTGTGGAGGTGTAGTCATGGAGAAGGGTAGATGAGGTGGCCCATAGATGCTCACAAGTGGGTACTGGAGGGGAGCAAAGCAAAGGACACTAGAGCAAGGGCTCAATGCACTAAGAGTCCAGACTTGTCCACAGCAATGCCAGAAACTGTTAAGATTGGTCAGGCATGGTGGCTCAGACTTATAATCCTAGCCACTTGGGAGGAAAAGATTGAGAGGAGTATGGTTTGAGGTTAGCCCTGGCAAAAGGTTCTACAGACCATATCTTAACCAATGACTTGGTGCAACAGTGCATCTATGTGGGATAGGAGAACAAGCATTCACCAGAACATCCCAGGTACATGGAGAAGCACAAATCAGAGAATCATGGCCCAGGATGGCCCAATTATAAATAACCAGTAAAAAAAGGGCTGGTAGAGTGGATTAAGTGGTAGAGCACCTGCCAAGCATGAGAACATAAGTCTAAACCCCCAGAACATAAGTCTACACACATGTTGTGTTACCTAGCCCACTTGTGATCTATGTGGGATAGGACAACAAGCCAAAAAAAGTACAGCCAAAAAAAGAAAGAAGGAAGGAAGACAGGAAGGAAGGAAGGAAGGAAGAAAGGAAGGAAAAAATTGTCAAGGTTGGTTGTAGTGGTAATATTGGGGGGCTTAATCAGTTGTCACCATTCTAAGTTATTGTGGGGATAAGACTCAGAGTCCATGGGGTGACAGGATCTAGAATGGGGATTTAAATGAGGATACTTTCTACAAGAGGGAGAAACCATAATGATTTGAAATGAGCACATGTAGCTGGGGAATGTCACATCACCAATATGATACATAGCAATGCCAACATGTGCGCACATTCATAACACACACTTACAAACATGTTGTGTTACCTAGCCCACTTGGGATCTATGTGGGATAGGAGAACAAGCATTCACCAGAACATCCCAGGAGGCACTAGGTTCCTATTTTAACCCAAGTGTAGGGGTGGGTCTCTTGGGGGGTATATTAACAATATGGGTAGGCTCCAAAGGAATGAGAGCAATGGGCATGGAGGCAAATCACAGAGTGCCAGGGGACGAAAAGATAAAAGAGCAGAAATGCACACAGCAGGTAGACTGAGGAGGAAAAGAGACCTCAGGGTATGGAGAATGGTAACTGTGATCTGTTTAGCTGGTCTCAATGGTCCAACTACGTAATGAGCCAAGTTTAGGTATGCCCCAGAGAAAGACTCAGGTTCCCCTCCCTGTGGTCTGCTCTTGGTTCCTACCTTGCTGATGAGCTCTCCAATCATCCCGTTCCAGGAGGTGTTATGGAGCTGGTGACCATACCTGCCATCAGGGGCCTGGTAAATCTCATACTTGAAGCCCAGAGCCTTGGCCAATGCATCCAGCACATCTATGGAGAACCCCTTGTAGCGTTTGGGCTGTCCAAGAATGTTCTCAGCCACCATCACAAAAGGCTCTTCCTGAGGACAATAGAACATATGTTCTTCAATTCAATAACAGGCTCATTAACACATATTTTCAGAATATTTTTGGAGAGACTAACCTAATAATTCATAACTTTAGAATGTTAGGTTTAGGCTAGGGGTGTAGCTCAGTGGTAGAGCACATGCTTAGCATGTACAGTGCTAATAACAATAATAACAGAATATTAGTATTTACACAATTTCTACCTGGAAGCTGAACTCCTCTGCCCTTTCTTAAAAGTAGTTTATGGACAGTCAAGGTTAAAGTACACATGACAACCCTTCAATCAGCAGGTCAATATAGAGCAGTGGAGATTTGCCTCTCCTGTGTATGTCATCCCAGTCTACCCAAACTCCCAGCTCCCAGAATAACATGACTTGTCTTCTTTCCTTTATTTGTAACATCCATGATGAACCCAGACTCTGTCCTTAGGAAATGTCATAATACTATGAGAACCATATAAGAAATTTGATACTTCTCATCCAGGATAATACATGGTAATGAGACTCTGTGATATTAGATTGAGAGAAAACATTATGTCTATCAAGTTGTACTAGAAAATGAATGCTGGTTAGTGAGCCAATGCATACCATAAATCAAAGGACAGGTTACAATTAAACCCCTAATATCCTGAGTCCACTGCCAGGCTATTTGTACCCACCCGGTGTATGCTGTGTCCTGGGAGGTAGGTGGCTATCTGGAATATATCTCAGCCTTGCCTTCTTGTGTGAAACTGAACAAGAAAGGACTATTCGGACATATCCCTGGGGAATATACCTCATGAAGTTAGATTTCTTGGAAAAAAGGGGTGTACGTTTTATCTGTGATGTGCATACAGGGAATAAAGAAATGCTGCAGCCAAAGGTTTCTATGCTTGCTAGGATAGCGGGGAACATTTGAACCAGGTCTGACTCAGCCAAAAACGAGTCATCTAAAGAATCTCTGCAGTACTTCTAAAAAGGCAAAAAAAAATGCTTCTAAGATCTGTCACAAATGAGAAAGACTATGATTCTAGGGCTATGCAGAGAAGTTGCAACTAAAGAACTGTCTTTATGGTAAACTTCGCATCATGTGGGCCCATCAAAGTGTAGGATTCTAGAAGAATGTCCTCCTCTCAGCATCTCTCCAGAGACTCCGTGGCTCTCCCAAAGAACAGCAATAGACCCAGATCCAATTTACACTCAAGGACAAGTGGAGCAGCTGGGAGTCTTGTGGAGCCCAGCGGCAGATCTACATGAGTTGTCCTCTGCAGAGGATCTCTGGGCCCTTCCAGGACAGACTCAGAAACCCCAGAGGAGAACGCCCAATCTTACCCTCCCCTTCATTACTTATGCAATCATTTGAATGAAAAGCCTTGTGAATGCTCAAACCACTCCTCAAGATCCCCTCCTCCCCAAGTCCAGCATTAACCAGAGAGAGCAGCCTCTGACTCAAAAGGCAGGCCAGTGAAGATCCCAGAACAGCCCCATGATCCTACCAAGACAGTCACCACTTTGAGAGTCAGTCCTTGGAGGCGGCTGCCCATGGGTCTCTCCTGCAGGCTGCCATTCAGGCCCTTCTCCGAGTCCCACGTCGCCAGCTGTGAAGGGAAACAGGGAGCATGAGGAATGGAAGACGCACCTCAGGAGACCCTAATGTGCTTGCCTTGGGAACTCCTCCTGAACTGGATTCCTGAATCAGACAGGTAGCCAGACAGCAGCCCATTGAGCTTCCTAGAGTTCTAGAGCCATAAAAAGAATAGAGCTGCAACAGACAGGAAGTTCCTCCACAAGTTCACCTGGATCTCTAGGACTCCACACATTCCTAAAATGAAACCAATGAATGTTCATATCCAATTTCATTCCGTCCACTCAAGAAGGCCATGTCACTTTGTCTCCCACAAAGTATCCTCTTCTTTAACTACTCCTTTGACTTCCCCAAGCCATAGGACCCTTAGACTCAGCCATTGCTGCCACCATGGGCAGAATGAGGTTCAGAAGTAATGTAAGTAACAAAGATGCAAGTGTGCAGCTTGCCTTGCACATGGTGCCCTCTGCAAGCAGGAACAAGAGCTCCCTGCCTATATTTGGTGCAGTGTAAACACCATAATCTTGCCTGGTCCGCAGGTAGAATAAATGTGCTCTGCATCTGCCATATCTTCCTGAGCCTGTAGGGTGTATCCAAGAGCCTGATGTACCTCTGATGGGCACCCTAAGGTATGGAGAGGCTCTTAAAGAACACAGGAGACTCAAGTGTTTGGAGACTGCTTGCCCTCCCTGTTGCAGGGCCTTGGCAACAATGAGCAAACCCTTATACAGTCAATGATTCTCAATTATTAATTGGGCAGTTGCAAAAAAATATATAAAGACTAGATCCATCTTGTGTCAATTAAATCAGAGTGGCAGGGCCTGGTCATGGGGAGTATTCATGCTTCCTGGGTGATTCTGATATACCCTTTTAAGTCCCTGGGCCTCTAGCTTGGCTGCATATTAGGATGACTTAGGGGTCTTTTTAAACATACTGAAAGCTGGGTTCCACCTCCAGAGATTCTGATTTAATTGGCTTGTGGTGGGTTAGATATGAATATTTTAGTTCTCCAGGTGATTCTACTAATACAGAGCCAGAACTGTGAACCATTGCTGTAGATTACATCGGTAATTCTCAAACTATGATATGCACACAAATCACTCAGGGATTTCCTATGTACTTTCTGATTCTGGGACCTGAGATTATTCATGTCTAACAAGCTCCCAGGTGATGCTGTTGTGGATGATGATGAGGAATGATCCATGGACCACCATTTATGTAGCAAGAGGTTAACATATCATACTTCTCTAAGTAGCACTGGAAGACACACAGACCGAGCAGAAGATGGATCCCTCTGTGGAGATGTGCCACTGGGGACAGGAAGGAGGTGTCAGTAGCTCACTTAGGACACTTCTACTTTCCCAGTTTTCCTCCACAGTCCTGACACCAGTGGTAGGGCCTGCACACTGGGCCATCGTTCCAGAAGCTGAGGAACCATCCCACCTGGAAGCTGCTACAACTCTGAGGACTAAAGCAAAATCATCAGAATGAAATAAGGACCTCTAGATCCAGTTTAAAAGAAATCTGGAATCTTCTGTTGTTGCTTTGGATGCAATGTCCACTAAGACTCATAGACTCCCAAGTAATAGAATTATTTGCAGTGATAAATGCAGAATTTACTTAACAGCATGTAGGTCTCTGAAAAGACCCACAACCACTTGTAGTAAAGCACAAATTAAGATCTATCCAGAATTCTAATTAAAGGAATTGATGATATTAGTGGTACCAAAGTCTGGAACAGACTTTGAAACTGGAACAGAAAGAAGGAAATATTAAGACTACTTCTCTTCTGGTCCTGGGAAATAGCACTAGGATTCAGAGTTGATTCCTGATACTGTATTAAAATGCTGGGCAAAGGGAAGAGGGCAAACTCACAGAGTCAAGGTTAATTCACTGTGATTTTGGTTTTATGCATGTTCCAACATAGATAAGGAGACAGAATATGTGTTTGGTCCTCCTGCATATGCATCCCCACAACTGCTTAGCTAGCACTAAAGCTTCTTAATCCTGCTGTGTGGTCTGTACTCCTGCATATGAGTGGTTATGAAAGTCCTCTTGGACATCTCAATGACTCACAGAGTTATGAGAAGGCAATATGGTCCCAGTAAGGATGTGTGCATTTCAGACACTGGATAGTCTGTCCCATACTAACACTGGATTCCTACATCTGCAGCTGAACTCCTTGGCACAGTGTAGGTGCATCTTGACTCTTTGAAACCCTGGCTTGGATGAGCACCTGAAACTGATAAACCAAGATTTAGCTGTATTTCTATTGGGATTATACTCGGGCATGAGAATAGAGAATGTACACAAAAAGAAGGATAGGATGAAGCCCTGTGCCATTAAAGTTTCAGTTTACCTTCAAGAAGACTCTACCTCTCAGTGCCTCTCCACAATACTTCCAGGCTCCAAGCAGCATTATCTCCACCCCTGATCATTGCTATCAGTCTCATTACCCCAAACCTTTCTGTCTTCCAGCCCATCCTCCAATGTGCTGGCACATACTTCTACAATAAGTAAACTCAAACATGGACTATGTTAATTAGCATTGTCTAATAAGTTCTCACTTCCTACAAAAGAAATCTTAATACTTGTAAGCTTGACCTAAATGAAAAGCTTCCTACCTCAGAGCCCACTCTGGCTCTCAGCCCCACTTCAGTTTAGGTAGCCAGGATGCAGGCCAGACCCACCAAATCCTCATCCTTTCTTATGCATATCACATTCCTGCCTGATCTTTGCAGTTCCTTCCACCTGAGAAGCTATTTCTCTTCTTGTTGGTATGGTAAACTCTCGCTCGTTTAAAAAAAGCTTTCATTTGAAAATACTTTTAGAGTTCCAGAAAAATTGCTGAGGTTGTACAGAGATTCTCCCACGTACCCAGTTTCCCCTGTTGTTAAGATACTTTGTATTTTATATACAGGTAGTCACAGCTGTTGTTGAAATTAATGTATGATACATTATAATCAGTATATTACTGTTCATCACAACTAATGAATGTTTACCATAATCTCCATGAGATAAAAATGATCTTCAGAGACTTCTACTCTGGGCCCAGCTGTGGGACCTGGGTTTCTTGCCCCATTTTATGGAATCATAAGCTGTTCAGTTTCTCAGGCTCTTGGTTACAGCTGACCTTGCTCATTCCCATATCAAGGTTCCAATCTTGCCTTCGTCACCATATTCTCCTCTCTAAGATCAACCTTTGTAACTGGTCTAGATTTGAGGAGGAAGATGGGAAATTGAGAGTGGAGAACACCCACTCACACATGTTTGAGTCAACAGACCTATGTTCTCATTCTCATCATTTACCTGAATTACCTCAGACAGCCCATTTGATATCATGGTACTTGACAGATAGAAGGCAATCGACAAATATTTGCACAATACATTAAACTTTACTCAGATTCCATTCTCTTTTCCATAAAATGTACTACAAATATCATCCCTGCCTATTGAGTTAAGAGGCTGTTCAAAGGAGAAATAATTTTGAAATAATCTATCATAAAATAGCTTAATGAAGAATCACAAAGTAAAGAACCAGGTTATAAAACTGTGTGTACAATATGACCTTAATAATGTTTATTTCAGAAGCATTGATAAAAATGGGAGGAAATACATTAAAATGTGATACACAGCTATATGTCTTACATATAGATGGAGACATTATAAATAATCATTATTGTCTTCTTTTTGCTCTTCTTGATTTTAATAGTTTTTTTTTCTCTAACAGGGAGGAAAATGAGCTTTTGATAAAAATAACTAGCATAGGTGATTAAGCAAAATCCTATCACATGTTCTTTTATGACTGAATGTCAAAGGAACAATCAGAGTCAAATTATGTCAGGAACTTAAGACCCTCTGAGAGTCAGAACTAAATAAAATCCATTTTCTTACTCCAAGGAACTGTGGGTTAGGGTCCCTCATCTCCTAAAAGAGGCCTATTGATAGCTTGCCTCATATTCTAAGACATCTCCCAGCTGGTTAGGGCTCCATAAGTCTATTGGGTTGGGAGACAGAAAAGTCTCCTGGTCACAGATGAAGCCCAAATTCATAAAAACAAGAAATTTTTCTCCACTAAGAAAGAGGGACAGCTCTCAAACTCTTTAGTAATATTCAGACAACCCTAATGTAAGAAAGCTATTTAAGTCAAAGTAGAACTTCTTAAGAGGAAAAAATTAATCCAAAACTGCTATCAACCTTGTCTTTTGGTCTAAGAGTACTCGGGACTTAAAGTTTTTTGTTTTCTTTTAATACCAACTTCTCTCTCCTTGGCCTTTAGGCATCTTGTATCCTGACAGAGAAAGAAGAAATACTTCAAAGCAAAACTCAAATTCTGCCCTTCAAACACATCAAAGTGCAACCATGTTCCAGGACTCAGGATCCATCCAGTTGGGCAGAAAAGTTTATTATTCTCTCACATCAAGCTGATGCTGAGCGCCTCAGGCTGAGTGAATCTTGCTGTTTCCACAAAGCTGTGTGTTCTTGCCCAAATCTTAAGACCAGAGTGATAAACCCTCACCATTTCTTCAAGATGCTGTTCCTTTGAGCACCCATATACAAAACCAAGACAGACAAAATCATAGTTCAAGAGATAATCATGGAATTTTAAAATAAAACCTTCAAGTGCATTCCCAACTTTGCAGCCAAGCAGCATTAGGAGGGACTGCACCCCACTTCCATCCTGAATGCCAAGAAAAATGTTTCGGTCCGTGAGAGCCAAATGAGGTTGATAGGCTTGATAAACAGGAAGCCAGAAAAACCTCTGTACTCAAAGAAGTCCTGACACTTAGTCACACAGCAACAGGCCATTTCATTTATACGTAAGTGCGTCTACTCTGACTTCCCTTATATTTTATAGACAGAATTTTGTTTATGGGATCAATGAATTTATGGCCACAGACACCCACTTTTGACAGCTGACCTGTCAAGATCAGTACCTGAAAAACTAATTTCCAGCACTGTTAAACAAAACGAGTACTGCTGCTAGTTGATAAGACAGCTATGGTTTTCATTCATTGCTGAGATCTGCTCTACCCAGACCAGAAATGTGGACAGAGCCAGAGGTTACAGCACAATTATCACTTGGAAGGAGATATATGGCCTCAAAATCTGATTATAACAAACAACTGTTCAAGAGATCAGCCAGTTGGAGAATAAATTTCATAAACCACTGGTCTCCAGAAAATATATTTCCTGAGTCAATCCAGTGGTTCTTCATGTTAGTGCTCCTGAGTTGTAAGATGTGAGGATTTGGGACTTTGTGGCCCTGTCCTTAATAAATGCAGGGCTATTAACCCTAAATGGAGCAGGCTTCCTTTGGAAGACTGGGCTTTGTGATCTATAACTTCATTACACAACTGTCTTAAAGTGTCATTTTCTTTTCATGGGGAGGAAAGATAAAGAAGGGAGACAATCTAACTGCTCTACAGCTCAGAGACAGAATGCAACCAATTTCATATAAGGAACCTTGCCAATTCTTAGAGGAGGAGTGGAAAAGAAGTAAAGAAAGAGAGAGGGAAGGGATGGGAAGGGAAATTGGTTTACTGAATCCCAAACCTCCTGCATAATAATATCCAACAAAATAATAGGTATGTAACCTGTATTGTCAATTTTTGCAGCTGAATGAGGGATAGTTTGGTGGTAAGCTTGCCTCAAGATAGCACTAGAGATAGGAGGTGAAGCATTTATGACCATGCCTGTCAGATGACCCAACTATGTGAGCTGTGTCTTATCAACCTGTAACTGCTCTCAGCTGAGTACAGATAGCCTTAGGTGAGGTAAGAGATTCAGGAATGAAAGCCACAATGGATTTATCATCATGTCAGTGCAGGGGCTATTCTAAAGTTTTTGTTCCATTGCCTATTTTTATTGTAAAACAAATAGGCTCATTGTGTTTCAAAGCTTTGGATGGGGGCAAGGTAAAGAAAAATCCATTATCTTGAGTCAGCTTGAATTGCTCATTCAGTCAACATTGCTTTCAGACAGTTGATTGCAAGACAACTTCTCCTCCTCCTCCTCCTCCTCTTTCCCCTTCCCTTCCCCCTCTCCCTTCCCTTCCCACTTCCCCTCCTCCTCCTCCTCCTCCCTCTTCTTTTTTGGTGCTGGGGATTGAATTAAAGGTCTCATGCATGCTAAGCAGGCACTCCACCACTGAGTTCACTCCCAGCCAATTATAAGGACGACATGGTTAGATACAAAAGCAGCATTTCAGAAGCAGAGTCCAAGCATCTGAGAGTAGAATATTACTATCTGTAGCTGCAGTTCCTAAAGGTCTAATTTGAGAGTTCATTTTGGAAATCCCAGGATGTCACAGCCACTTCAATTGGGTGTTAGAGGGTATAAATCACAGGAGTTGACAGTCAGCAACAAGTTAATATGCCTACTGAGAAAGGGACCAGAACAATTCCTGAAGTTTCCAGATATGCTCTATAGGATAATGTTACTATGAGACAGAGAGAACTAAAAATCTGTATCTTGACCAAAACCATTTGCACCAGAAATTGAGCATCCAGTGAAGGTTGTACTATCTTAACACAAGCCCCAGATGAACTTATGCTTAATGTTCATAGGGCAGAGCTATAAGAAACTAAGAGTAACATAAGCATGTAGGGGCTATCACATAGGAGGAATTCATGAAAAACTATCAGCAAGGATGAGAGAAAGATACCCAGTAATGCTGGAGAGTAGAATGAAAAAAACTAGCAGAAATGCCACTGACTCTGGCAACAGGTCATTTGTAATGGAGGCCATGGACAAGCTTCAGGACGGTACAAGGATCCAAGGTGGCTAGACTAGAAGGACTGACTGACTTCACGAATAGCAGCAGTGCACACGCACACTTTCTGTCACACTAAGAATAAGGATGGAGAAAGCTTAAGATGTAGCGAGCAACAAGAAGATGCTGTTCCCATTGTAACAACAACAAAAAAGCCATAATCAACAAAATGGACTCTTTAAAAATTTAGCCTATGAGACTTTCGTAATCACAAGGCCACTTTCTGCCCTCTAAGAAGAGACAAAGCATTAAAATTTTTTCGTCTTTGGCTAAACATGGGACAAAAGATGTGGTAGCTATAAAAATTACCAAAAAGAAAAGTAATCTGAAATTTTAATATATTCTTAAAGGCTGAGTATGTGACAGCATGACAGTGAAGATCTTCTGGAAGCCCCAGACTCAAGGGAGATCAAACACACTCAAGCTCTTTTCCACCAAGCCTACATCAAGTGGAGTGGGAGAAAAAAAAACCCAGAATATAGCAACCAAAAGTTATGAGACAATGCCAAATATATGTATATACTATATTGGGCTTGCATCATGTATGTGTGAAGAAAGCATATAACTCAATTATAAGACAACTCAGTTTTTAAAAATACTTATTGTAGAAAGCATTTGTTTTCCAAAGAAGACATGTGAACAACCAATGTGCACATGAAAATATATATGCTCAACATTTGAGTCATCAGAAAATTGCAAAATAAGATCATAGGGAAATACTGCTAAACTCAGTAGAATGGCCAAAATCCAAGACTGACATTACCAAGTGTCATTGAGGATCTGGAATGCAAAGTGTTCAGCCACACTGGAAGACAGTTTTGCAATTTCTTACAAAGTTAAATACACACTTATTGCACAACACAGCAAATCTACCTCTAGCTTTATGTAAGGGAAATATAAAATATGCTCAGAAATATAAAATATGGGAATGTTCACCGACACTTTCTTCTAATAATCCCAAAACAGAAACTCCCAGTGTTAGTCAGCTGGTGAATGGCTATACAAACTGGAGTGTATTTGTGCAGTCGAACAATATCTCAGCAATAAAAGGCAACAAGCCACTGACATTGCAACATGGATGAAGCTTAGAAACATTACGCTAAGTGAACAAAGCTAGACACAAAAGTACCCATAGTTCATGATTCTCTTATGTGACATTCTCACAAAAACAATAGTATAGGCAATGAAAATATATCAGTGGTTGTTTGGGGCTGGGACTCTTAAGAATGTATCAAGTGCAAAGACAAAGCAGGGGTTTTGGGAGACAATGGAAGTGTTCTGTATTTTGAGTATTCTGGTGATTATACTACCATATACATTTGCCAGAGTTAATCAAACGCTAAACACCTCAAATGGGTGCAAATAATTGCATCTAAATAGACTTGGTGTCTCTGCATCTGTGTGTGTGTGTGTCTGCATAAACATTTTGAAAATAAAGGAGCCATGTGCTGAGGAGTGGGACCAACCTGTCATGTGACTCAACTATAACCATTTGGCAGGGATGATGAGAGAACAGGATTTCTAGAAGATAATATAACCAATATTAGTACATCAGGTGATGGTGCTTTAAATATCTGGAGGTAATTGGTTTGAAGAAATTACTTACCAATCTGGAAAAATTAGATGCATCTTTATAAAGGTCTAAGAAGAACATAAGTACACTTTTATCTACCAATAGGTCCATGGTGTATGGGACAAAGAGATTATATAACATTACATATAGTGTGTTCCAACTTTTTAAATGCTTATTTCTTTTGTGAGATTGTACACATATATGCCTAAAACACAAAGGTAGCTCTAAGTGGCTGTTTCTGGCATTATCAGAGCAATGGAATTACAGGGCACGTTCATTTCTTGCACAATGCAATCCTGTAATGTTTGGATTGTTTTACAGGGAGGAAGCATTACTTTTATAATCATAAGAAGACAATAAAGTGATTTTCATTTTGAAGCTACACTGTGATCTAGCTTATGACTGTAATGTTGGGTTTGTATCTCTTTAATTATTTTAGATGCATTAGTTTCATCTTCCTAAATAAACTTCCAGTCCTAACAATAGCAGTCTCCAGCCAGAATGGAATTCTGTTTCTTCTACTCATGAAACTGGGACTTATGGCAAATTACTTGAACTGGTTATATTATTTTGGAGAGTTCAAATATCCTCATCTGTAGCTTCCATCGGATAATAATTATTATTGACAAATGGTTTCTTTCCTCTCAGCTCTCTACTATACTCAGGCCCATATTAACTGCTTAGGGAACTCTCATTAGTTTGAATTGACTGGAATTAATGACACTATACACACTATTCATCAGTCTGAATCCTGACAAGGCATATTCTGCCAGCCAGTCTATGACTTTCTACATTGAAAAAGTGACAAGCATCTCTCATTACATTCCCTCTAAATTCTTGGTCATCTCCTCTCCTTAGAATACCCTCATTTTCCTTTGTTCTCTGACTCCTAGTCATCCTTTAAAAATCATTCTCAGTCCTTCCTTGCATCTCAAAGAGTTAAGACTCTCCTTTTGGCATGCCCATATCATTCTGACCATGGTTCTATGGCAATGCTTTTCACAATATATTAAAATTTCATGTCTATCTATTCAGAAATAAATGGCATCTCTTTTAAGGCAGGAGCTACTTCTTCATTTTGATTCACTCAATAAAATCTTACTAGAAAAACAAATACATCTGATCACTCCCTGGGTACTTCCTCATTAATTGGCTGTTACTTTCTGTTTTGTTTTTTTTATTTTGCAAATTTTAGCTTTTAACAAAACATGTTATGTCCCATATCTGAAGCTCTGTAGAAGGCTTGTTCACTTAGTTCTGACATATTAACAATGGTTAAAAATTTCTGGGCTAGATTTTCTTTTTACATGATTTTGTGTTGAAAACTTATTTTAAGATTTCAAATTACAGAAAGGGGTCAGTAAAATGAATGAATCAAAAGACACTTAAAGTTGAAAATGTAGCTCTGGTAGAAGGCTTACCTAGCAGGCTTAAGGTCCTGGGTTTGATCCCCAGCACTATAAAAAAAAGAAATTTTAAAAGGCATTTTATATGCCTACTCTAGACCCTTGTGAGTATGTGGTCTATGGATGAGCAGCATCTTATCTTGGGTCCATTCTATGTCTTCTGAATCACTGTGTGCATTTTAACAAGTCCCCAGGTAAGGCATAGGCACAGAAATGTCTGAGAAACACAGTCATTAGGTCATGGCACCATTATTTCTTCCTTAGGACCTTCATGACCTGCCCTACTTGTCTCTCAATTCTTCTCTTATTCATCTCTACCCACAAGCCAGGGTTCTCTTTCTTTCTTTTTTTTTCTGTGAAGTGAAATTGTTTTATTTCATTCTCCTTAAAATTCTCAAATGGTTTCCTATTAAACTTGAATTTTTTTTTCCCAAGGCTGTAAGGCTCACTAAGACCTGGTCCATGTCTGTCCTTCAAACTCATCCAATGCCACACTTTGCACCTGGCTCACACTACACCCCACTGACACTGGCTACCTTTCATGTTCTCTCTCAAGCCAATATCATTTCTGCTTAGGAACTTTGTGTGCACACTTCTCTTTCCTGATAAAGTTTATCTCCACCATTCACATCTCATGCTTGGCTCTTCCTCGTGTTATGGGTTTTGCCTGATGAGCTATCTTCTTAGTAAAACCTTCCTGGGTCATTCATCCTAAGTACTTTCAATATTCTCCAACACAGGACTTTGCTATTTTCTTCAAAGCTCTACAATATTGTACTTATGAAAAACACCCTTCACGATAGATGTGGTGTCTGTTTTGCTTGCTATCATATACTAAACTTCTAACACAATTTCTGGCCCACAACATACACTTAACAAATATGTGTTGACTAAACAAGTAAGTTGAAGGTCTAGTCCAGGGATCAGCAAACTTTTCCATAACTGCCCAGACAGTGAATATTTGAGGCTTTTGGACCACATAATCTCTGTGGTCAACCACTCAATGAGTGTAGTTCAGTTACAACAAACAAATTTTACTTACAAAATAAATGTCAGGCTGGGGCCATAGTTTGCTGATTCCTGACAGTCAATACCTTTATTTCTATTGCTCCCTCAGTAGAGAATATTCTTTCCTCAAATTGCACTTTTCAATGTACTACCCTTTTTTTAAGGTTTAATTTGTCATTTCTTAAATTATCTGTCATGTTTTCAAGAAACTCCATTTTATCCTTTCAACCAGGAGTGGCAGATCTTGCTGCATTCTTAAGGCACTAGACTTGCCCATTGTCATGGTGCTGATCAAGTTCAGATTCCCCTGACAGTAGCAGTTCCTATCTGTTAAAATTGGTTATGATGATATTCCCCATCCCACATGCTCTTTTGTAATGTGACTTCTGTACCTCCTATCAAAAAGTGAAATCAAATTCCTCTCCTTTTCAATTTGATGCTAAATGTCTTTGGGGCTAACTTGGAAAAGGCCATGCAGTATCTGCCTGGTTCTTTTGATGTGCTCCCTTTAGGACAAAGTTTTGCACCCTTCATACCACTGACAACTTGGGCCAGGTATTTTTTATTGGGGGAAGGTGGGTACTGTTCTTGCCTTATAAGACTCTTAGCAGTATCCTTCACCTTTATCAACTAGATGCCAACAATATTCCCCATTGTGACAAAAATGTATCTCTAGACACTGCCAAAAGTTCCTAAGAGGACAGAATTATTCCCCCTCTACCAGTTAAGAACCCCTTATCTAGGAGAATCTAGATACAATGAAAATAGTTGAGTATTTTCAAATTTGAATTTTGAGACCACCAGGAGAGACTACATGTGGTTTAGAGAGACCACATGTACTATACATATTCTGACTGAATCCAGCCTTCCAGCCAAAGCACTAGAAGCCATCTTGGATCCTTAAGACCAGACCGTTAGCCAAGTGAGTGCTACCAAGTCACCTCAGTTGATATGAGAAGAATCACTACCTGAGTTTTGACCAAATTTCTGACATATGGAATCCATGCTTCATAATAAAATGTTATTTATAATACTAAATTTGGGGTCAAATTTTATGCAGTCACATGACTTCAACAGGGTTTGGTACCTGGAAACATAGTGTTATGGTATGAAAAATTACAAAATATATAGAAATAGCTTTGAGACTGAATTAGAGGAAGAATCTAAAAAGACCCTAAGGAGATTTTGGAGGATGAAAAACTCAAGGAGATTAACTATAAGAATTTAGGGGAAAATATTAGAAGCTGGAATAAAAGTTGCCTTTGTTACATAGGGATAAAAAATTTAGGAACACTGATACCTGGAGTAATAGAGAATGTAAAAACTCTAATTAATTACAGTTAAATTGATATATTTAAGGAGGAGTCTAGGCAGAATTTTGAACAGTTCTTGTTTTTTCTTAGCTATTTATTATAATGCATGCACAGATGCATAGATAGCTCATGGATGAACCAAAGAATAAATTCTATTTTCAAGCAGAACTTAGGGAAATAGATAGAATGCAGGACTGGTTGAATTCAAACATAAAGTTATTTTTCCTTCTCAGTTAGTCTCTTCTTACAGAAAATTCCAAAAGTAAAAGAAGTTCTCAATACAAAGATCAAATCTGCAGACTACCCAGAAAAATGTAGTTCTGGGAAATCAAGGGTATGAATGTAAAACCATTTCCTAAGCCAAATAAAGTGGTATCTTGTAGTCCTTTCAGAGAAACAAAAGGATCTTAAAGGTGTACACCACAGACCCTCTCTGTTAGACAACAAAACTGAAAATCCATAGCTACCTGTTAGGGAACTGAGGTGAAGAAGAGCCTATCTTGAATAAATTTATAAGTGTGTTATCATCTATTGTAGCAAGCAATTAACAAACTTAGTAAAAAGCCAGCACAATTTTTAAAGGAATTGTAATGGTAGAAACATAGTGAGGACTACTCAATGGATCAGAGAGAATGAAAAATGAAAGGAATTTTCAAATCCTGGAACTTCTGTGAGCAGGAAGCAGCTGAGAAAACTACTCAATTGCAATCCATATTTTTTATAAAAAAGTAAGGATAACTTAAAAGCAGAATCAGCATCTCAAAGGGTGGAGTCAAGAAACAGAATCATGTCTGGGAAGCAGCAATGGGCCCTAAGCAAGGAACTAATGACATGAGCCCAGCCTGGATATTAGAATTGCAATGAACCAGTGATCACTATGAGCCTCCTAATTCCTCTCTCCTTTATGGATGGGAATATGTATTGCAGTTATCCTCACTGTCCTACCTTGTATACTGAACATAAGGAGGTCATAAATATTTTCTCTTTAGATTGAGGTCTTTAGAATAAGAGGAACTGTACTGCATCCTAGAGCCCATATCCAAAGGTCTTCATGTATACCTCAACCTAATTTGGATGGTAAGATCCTGACTTCAAGCCAAAGTCATAATGGAATGAGACAAATTTTTGAGGAAGGGAGCAAGAATACTTTTCATTTGAGATAGGGGTAAATCATGTGACCAGAGGAAGCACTATAGCAAATTGTATCTTCTGAGGATAGCTGTTATATCATCTATCTCATATGTTTGTCTAGAATACGGCCTTGTAAATCCCCTGTCAATATTTGGAACCTGACCTCTCTTATGTCCTTGAATCTTAACTGGTTTCACTTGTAATTTATAAATTTTGATGGAAGTAACATGACATGATTTCAGAGGTTACATTCTAAATGGTCATATAATATATCCAACTGGGTTCTCCTGTGACACTTGCTCTGGGAGAAGACAGCCACCATGTGAGAGATTCACCAGCCCTGAGGTCAAAGAGGCTGCAGCTGCTTATAGATGCCCTGGCAGATGTTCCAGTCAAGCTCAATTTCCCAATAACCTTCATCAAGACACCAGGCCTGTTAGGAAAAAACTCTTGAACCTTCCTGAGATGACTAAGAGACCTCGGTTGATGGCACAAGGAGCAAAAATCATCCAGTCAAGCATGTGGAATCTCAGAGATTTGTAAAATAAAATAGAATTGATATGATATAATCATTGCTGTTTTAAACCATCAAATGCTAGTGTCATTTGTTATATACAAATAGTAAGTTTCTCATGCATTTGCCTTTGTGCTCACCATATAAACATGAGCTGGCTTATCCCTTTCTATATTCCCATAGCATCTAAAATAATGGCTTCTAGCAATACTAGGAATCTCTCTGTATAGCTATCCTATCTCAACTAGCAAAAATGCTTTGTCTTTCTTATTATTGCTTATGTCTTCCTTCAACAAAATTGGAGAAGAGGGCAGAACAGGTTCTGCCTGGAAGTGAGGAGGGTGGGGGTGAGAGGGAGGGGGCAGGGGGCACAGGGGAGAAATGACCCAAACAATGTACGCACATATGAATATATGAATAAAGAGAAAAAAATAATGGCTTCTATATAGTAGGTAGATATATTTATGCTCTACAAAGCACTGGTCACATATAACATTTCTGAGTGCTACCAACACTTTGTGAGTTAAATAGAAAAGTAATTATTACCCTCAATTTTTCTGGAAGAGAAAGAAAGAGAGGTAGAGGGGAGGAAGAATGGAGGGAGGGAGGAAGAAAGGAAGGAAGGAAGGAAGGAAGGAAGGAAGGAGGACTCAGAGAGATAGGTGACTTACTGCATCTCTATTAAACAGTCTAGACGGGCTGTAAACTCATGACTTTTAAATCCAAGTATACAGCCTTTCCTCATAAAGTGCCTCCTCTACAAGGTGTAGACTCTGCGTAAGCATTGCTTATTTAATGGGGAAAGGAAGAGAGGAAAGGCAGGCAGGAGGTAGGAAAGAAAGAACAGCATCCCAAGTCTGTTAATTTCCAGGTGATGGAATCATAGCTGAACTCGAGCATTGCTGCTGAGGCCAAGAAGCCAGGCAGAATCCTGAGGTCAGCCTGTTGCCTGCTGCCATTCTCCTCACATTGTATTTGACATTCTGTAAGCCACATCGTTGCACGCATAGAACCTGGAAACTGCACAGCCTCAGGCCTCCTTCTTCTTGTCCTTTCCTCTTAGCCCCACACTTTAGAGGTCTCTTCAGCTGCACAGATGGTGACTCAGCCCCCTGCATCTGAGGCAAATGATTCCTTTTATCCAGAGCATACATACACAGATAACAGAATTTAAAGCTACTCTGAAAATGATTAGTGTCTACAACCATGGAGTGACATTAGGACACAGGAATCAAGAGACAGAGATTTATTTATTTATTTATTTATTTATTTATTTATTTTTGTGGTACTGGGGTTTGAGTTCAGGACCTCAAGCTTGCAAGGCAAGCTCTCTACCACTTGTGCCACACCCCCAACCCTTTTAGTTTTGGTTATTTTCAAATAGGGTCTTGTGTTTTTGCCTGGCAAGCCTGGATTATGAGTCTTCCATTTATGTCCTCTACATAGTTGAGATGACAGATGTGCACCACTGTACTCAGCTATTAGGTGAGATGGGAATCTCACTAACTTTTTGTCTCCTCCCAAGTAGCTGGCATGAGCCACTGTGCACAATAAAGAGACAGGGATTTTGAGATTTCTGTCATTGAGGATGATCTAGCTATGGAGACAGTGTAGAAGGAAAGGATGATTCTTCCTATTTCTAATTTTTCCTTTCATATTTCATAATAAGGTATAAAAATAGTATTTGCTTTCAGTAGCAGTGCATCTTCTTTGGTTTATACATGTAACTTAGAACTGAACACAATCAAATAAAACATATTTCTTTCTACAACACTAAAATAAAAAAAAGGGCTGGGGATCTGGCTCAGGCTGTAGATCATCTGCTTAGCCAGCGAGAGGCCCTAAGTTCAAACTCCAGTACTGCCCAAAAAAAAATATTAAAAAAAAAAAAACAACAGAAAAAACATCAATACATTACTTTGCAGGATGTGGAAAGGGCTCTACTTCTGATGAGCTTCAAGGCTATGTGCAGGGAAGTAAGCCACAGGAGTGAGCTAGCTCTATCCCCTGGTTGTGTGCGTATCAAGGTCATCAACTGAGCTTCTGTGTGGCCTCCAAAGACCTTGGGCTCACAGCAAACACTCAGTAAGAACATTTTCAGCTGAACTGAGAGGAATAGAATGGAATGAAGCAGAATGTCCTCAAAACTCCTTCCAGATTGAGGTGTAATGCAGTATATTGCAATGCATTACAGTAAAACTTACAAATTAAGAATGAAGTTGCCCAAGAAATAGCACATGACCTTGGTCAATTCAGGAGGCTATCCCATGTCTCATATCAACACCTGATATGTGAGGGTATGAATTCTTAATATTTAACCTTTTCATCTTTAAAACAATATAAGAAAAAGAGGGTTGATAATGATAAGACAGAACCACAAAATGGTTGTTGTATTAACGATGCTAAAATAATCTCTGTCTTTGGCAGAATGCATTTGGGAAGACTTGAATTTGAATCCTATTTAAATCACATACCAGTGATGACCTTAAGGAAGCTTTTAGTCTCATTTTGTTTCCTTAACATACAAAACTCATTAACATTGATAACGGAGGTTCTTTTGAGTTTTAAAATTCATCAATGTCTTAGTTACCTGGAAATTTATATTCCTGAAGCAGATTTTCTCCCGGGGCTCGAGGTTCAAATGTTCAGGCTTGATGCTTCCACTTGATACTTAGTAGACCACTCAAAGACAAGAATTTCCAAAGCAGAACTTTTTATCCCCAAATTCCTTAGACATACTCCACACTCTAAACTTTGATTTTCCAAATCTTCCTCATCTCAGTTACAGCCACCATCATCTACCTAGCTGCTTAAGTCAAAGACTTCAGAGTCATCCCTGATTTTACCTTCACATACAAGCCATCTGCTATTCATGTTGGTTCTGCTTCTGAAATAGACCCTAAAATTGAACTACCTCTATTCCTGCCTCACTAACATCATTTGCATCATTGAAACTTGTCTGTCACAGGTATATCAATTTCTTATTGATCTCATGGAGTTACAGGTAGTTACTGTTAAATATCAGTATCTTCTCTTAAATTTCTCAGCCTCATTTCAGTGAAGTTAGGACCACATTCCTTAATACTAACAGTATGCTAGCCAAAAGAATCATTGTTTTTGGCCCAAAGCACATAAAACTCTTGTGTCCCTATCCTTCCACCTTGCATGGTGACCTTAGAATTCACATGTTTTAGTGTAGAACAGAACAATAGAGAAGAGGCACAGGACAGATGCTTGGATCCCTTAATCACTGCAAGGAAAAGATGTCCCCAAAAGAAATATCTAACCACATCAGGCTTTGTGTGAGTGATAAATAAACCTTTATTGTGCTATGACTCTGAAAGTAACAGTCTAGTCCATCTTGGTTGTAATTTATCCTCCATATAGCAGGCAGACTGATATTTCAGAAAGGTAAATAACCTCCTGTCATGCCACTCCTTCATCGACAAGACCTCTTAGCACCCACTTCAAAGACCCAAATTATTAAACATAGCCTATGACCGTCTACATGATCTGATCTCAACCTAGTAAGAACACACTACGTCCTCCCAGTAATTGAGGACAGCCTCTCTGGACCCTGTTCTGCTCCTCACACATTCCAGAACCATCTCTGTCCTGATGAGTATGTGCTCATCTTCTAGAAACAACTCATTGTCTTCCAGGACAACTTTCATTGTCTTCTTACATCAGTCAGTCCCATTTTCTCTAACAGAATTCCTTGCTGATCCTGTCTAAATAGAGCCCTTAACAAAGTCACTCTATTTTCCCTTCCTTCCTTCCTTCCTTCTTTCTTCCCTCCCTCCCTTCTTTTCTTTTGGCAGTACTGGGGTTTGAACACAGAGCCTCATGCTTGTTAGGCAGGCATTCCAAACTTGAACCATGACCCCAGCCCTTTTTTACTTTATTTTTCAGATAGGGTCTTGTGTTTCTGCCCAGGGCTGGCCTCAGACCACAATCCTCCTACCTATGCCTTCTATAGAGTTGGATTGTAGGCATGAACCGGAACATTTGGCTTGTCTTCTAACTTTTTGCCCAGCTGGCCTTAAACTGCAATCCTCCAAATCTTTGCCTCCTGAGTAGCTAGGATTATAGGTGTGAGGTACCCAGGTCCTGGTGAGGTCCACAGGACCTCATTTTTGATAGTATATATGACTTATGAAATTATCCAGATAACATTACTATTTCATTGCTAAAATGTTTGTATATTTATTGTCTATCTCTTTCCATTGGAATATAGGATACATAAGAATAGTATTTTTAAATACATTTTCAGCAATACACTCAACACCTATTAAAATGCATAGCACAGAGCAGGCATGCAATAAAAACTAGTGGTTATCACTATCATTATCACCAAAAAGTAGAAGATAGGAACACCTATCTTTATCATTAGCTGATTCTAGCAGGAACATCTTTCCCTAGGCAGGTGACTGGGCTGCAGATCTGGAAGAATCCTAAAGTAAGATCAAAAGATCATACAGAATTTTCCCTCAATCAAATGTCAGAGATTAAGCCGTACTCAGAAGTGTAAGACTCTTCTGACCCTTGAGCAAGTAGACATATGGGCATCTAACTCTTAGCTGTGATTTGTTCTTATAAGAATAGGGGACTTCAAGCAGAATACCTTGAAATATAAAACATGTGGAAAAATTAAAAAGAAAGGAAACCAGGAACAAATACTTCCACAAAAGAGAATGTTCAGTTACCTATCTAGCATAGCAATGGATTTAGCCTGACGACATAAAAAAGCAAGATGTAGCCAGGTACCAGTGGCTCATGTTTTAATTCTAACTAGTTGGGAGGGTGAGATTGGGAAGATCATGGTTCAAGGACAACCCAATGGGAAAAAAGCTGGGTACAATGGTGTGCACCCATCATCCCAGCTACAGCAGGAAGCATAAAATAGGAAGACCATAGTCCAATCTGACCTGGGCAAAAAGTAAGATCCTATCTGAAAAATAACCATAGCAAAAAGGGAGGCATGGCTCAAGCTATACGTGTCTGCCTAGCAAGCACGAAGCCCTGAGTTCAAAACTCCAGTACTGTCCCTCCAAAGACAAAACAAGTTGCAACCTTGTAAAAATATAGTGAAGATATAGTGAAATGAGTATAATTGCACTGCAGGGTCAACTGATTCTCTGTGGAGGATAATTTAGAAGTTTGCATCAAGCACAGAATAAAAATATCTCTTGACCAGCAATTTTGATTTTATGGAAATTTCCTAGTGAAGGACTTTTGTATATTAATAACAAATACAAAAGGTATACACAAAATGATCATCAGAAAATTATACACAATTACTAAGACAAATAAAAATAGAAACTACCTAAAATGCAATTATATGAGAATTGTTAAATAGTTGTAATCTATGGATATAACACTGAACAGCATATTACTATTAAAATACAGGTAATCCCAGAGCTTGGAAGGCTGAAGCAGGAGGATCACAAATTTGAGGAGAGTCTGGGCTGCATTGCAAGATCCTATTTCCAAAAGAAAAGATTATTAAATAATCATTGTTATCAGTAATGATTATTATCATCATCAATGCTAATTAGTATTAACATTAGAAAATGTCATGACCCTAAATGTTGGGTAGTAATAATGAGAAGGAGAATCTTATAACTGTTGAAGAAATGTTTAGCTGGTAGAAATAGCATATGTTGTGTTGGTGGATCGAAGGCAGGGGCCTGGGAGAATAGGACGTGCGATGAATGGCCATTCTGAGTGTTTACATTCCTGCAATCTCAAGAGAGAAGAAGCCAAGAGTGTGTAAGAATACAATAAATGGAGCAGAAAGTCTGGCTGAGTCTGAATTGCAAAGCACCACTTCTAGTTGCCCTGGTTACCGGCCCCCTTCTCTTGATAATGATATTATAAATGAGAACAGTCACATGCAAGTGAAGCAAGCAGGTATTAGGGTAAAGGCCTAATACAGCTCTAAGACGCTGCATTTCAGGGTAAAACTGGGGAAGAACTTGGGAAGCATGTGAGCAGGTAACACAGATAACATTACGAAGAGAGTTTTCAAAATAAGAACAGATAGTTGCTGACGCTCGAGAACAACATATCTACTGTTACTTCACAGAGATATTCCATCACATGAGGGAGTCCATATGGCTTCACTCTTACCACAATCATATAAATATTTAGTGTATAAACACGTATGTATAGTATGTGGTATGAAGAGATGATGATGAAGATAGATAGATACATACATACATACATACGTACGTACATCGATAGATAGATTGATACAAAAGTTAATAATTATCTCTCTTTTTCTTTTCTTTCCTTTTTCTTTGTGGTACTGGCATGGAACTTGGGATCTTGCCCATGCTAGGTGAGCACTCTACCATTGAGCTACATACATCTCCAGTCTTAATAATGATTATTTTAAGTAATGAATTTGTTGCTATCTTTTTAGAATTCAATGCTCTTTTAAAACTTTCTATAATGAGCTTGACTTGTAATGAGGAAAATAGATTACAAATCTAAAGTCATGCTTTTGTGTAACCAGGGGTGTGAACTCACTATTGCTATGTCAATGTCCAGCTGAAAGGGTCAGCCCCACATCTGTGCAAGTCAGCTACTCTGACAACCAGGAGAGACAGACACAGCAGTCTTCCTAAAATGGCCTGTCTTTAACCCACATTCTTTGATGAGGCTTGGAATGTAAAAATTGCAGGAACTGTTTCTGTCCCCTTGAGGGTATCTTTATGATCTCTATAATCAGTGTAAGACCAAAGCACGCATGCTCCCAGCCCACAAGTCCTTTATGAGTTGATGGAAAACCCATCTCAGGACCAGCATTGAGCTCACAGTCCAACTGCAGAAAGTCCAGAAATCTTGACCTGCACTTGCAGGGGAAAGGTTGCCATGTGACAGACTACATTCAGGGCTGTAAAGATCAAGGTCAGCACATGCCCTTGTGATGTCAGGCCTCACAATGATACACAAATGCTTATTTATGAGTGATATACATACACAGACTAATATGTTATGTACATTAAAATATATGTATATGGTAGGATTTTTACAATTGGAAATTCCAATAAAATACACTACTGTCCAATGTCTTGTCAGACCTGATCACATTACTGTTGGTGAATATTTCAAGGCTCAATATAAACTTAATGCAAGGTCTGTAATTAACCACTTTAAATTTAATTTGATATTTTAAATAGTTCTATTGATAACTTGAAATGTTTAATCAGCTTCCCATAATCAGAATATATTTTCATTGCTTTTCCGCATAACATGAGGTAAACAGGATAATACGATGCTTACAGAGAGCTCAGACTAATATCTGGAGAAGAGTCTTACAGACATTCTCATGTTAGTTAGCTATGTTTGTGTAGTTGCTGGTGTTATCTTTGGTCTGCCGATCTTTGACAGATAACTCTTAAGCTATTTGATTTTTTTTACCATTTCTCTAAGGGCTATTTTAGTTAAAGTTCAATGCTATCCATTGATAACATGAATTGCAATACATTATAATTCATTGAAATCAAATAAAAACCTAAGGCTCTGAAACCCAATTGAGTGCTGCACGCCCCGTGTTCCACACGTCAGTACCACGTAGAGTGGGACCTGTGGGCAGTGCCAGCCCTCCAGCTTGTTCCAGTCCTCAGTAAGGTAACAGAGAAACCTAAAGAGTTCATAACACCCTGACCTTTCACAGATTGTGTGGTCTCATTTAACTAAAGAGGGAGAGAAGTGTATTTTGTATATGTTTTATTTCGCTTTATTTTTTACACCTTATGAAAATAAAAATAAGTGATCCTTCTTGACAGACATTTGAGAAGCCCTGGCATGTGTGACACTGAATATATGTGGAGGTGAGGACCCTGTCCAGCACACAGCAGGATAGGCCAGGACCAAGGTCTGGGTGATTTGCTCTGAGGACACAAGCCACTTTTAGATTCAGTTTACCGCTTAGGTAGATGAAAAGGAAGAGAAGCCAATGTGCCAGCTCCCTGAGTCCTTATCTTCCACAGAAAAAGAATGACACAACAAATAGGGTCCTGCTGACTGTAACACCAGCTGTTGGGTCCTTAGTTGCTGAGGAGTCAATTCTAGATTTCAGCTAAGTGGCTTCAAATCCTGCAGCTATATCCTGAGTAGTACAGCAGAAAATCTCCCACCTCACCAGAACCTCAGAAGCAATGAAAAATGGTTTGGGGGCATCCTATCAAAGGTAATAGGGGAAGATGACCTCCTAGCAGCTCCTCACAGGCCACTTCCTCTCTCATTTCAGTAGGATGGCAAGTAGAGCCATACCGCTACAAGCATCAGTGCTGATTCATATATAAGTATTAAAAAGCTTCTCAACTACACAGGAGGCAGAGATGGGAGGATAGTAGTTTGAGGCCAGACTGGGCAAAAAAAATTACCAAGACTCTATCTCAAAGAACAAACTGGGCTTCGTAGTACACACCCATAATCTGAGATGCACAGGAGGCAAAGGTAGGAGAATTGCATTGCGAGGCCATCCAAGGACAAAAGTGAGACCCTATATGAAAATCAAACTAAAGCAAAAAGGAACTGAGGTGTGGCTGAAGTGTTACAGTGTTGGACTAGGAAGCATGAGGTCCTGAGTTCAATCCCCAGTATCACCAAAAATCCAAAATAAATGAAACAATAGTAAAACTAAATTTCCTTCTCAAATTTTAGGGGAAAAAAAAACCTATAAAGAAATATTCTAATTTTGTCCTTTATCACCCAATGATGTGACCATCTCACTCATGGACTCAATGTTGTAGTAAAATCACCAAATGAAGCCAAAGTCCACATAAGATAGCCTGACTGACTCCACAACACTCAAGACATGGGGAATGAGGTCAGTGTCCATCAGAAGTGCCATTTCCCAAATTCAGGCAAAGCTACGCAGGGCTGTTCTTTCTATTGAATCATCAGTGTGGTTGTTAATTAAACAAGCATGTATGGAAGCCTACCACTTGCCAAAACCTGACATACAGCGGTCACAAAGATGACTGTCCAAGAGAAATGTAAGATCTGGGATGGAAAAAGATAGAATGGAAGAATGTAATTAAAATCACCAGCTACAATTGAAAGAGGGTTTGCAGGAATGCACTGCAGAAAAAATGGAGCCTCCAAGCCTGGGGAAAGGAAATGCAGAAAGAATGGGATAGGAGAGTAAAGTTCAAGAGTGAACAGGATTTTCCTAAAAAGAGAATGATACAAAGGCCACCACTGCTGAAGGAAGAGCACGTGCAAAGCTCAGAAATACCTCCTCGCTCCAAACCCCACTCCCCTTCAGTTCCATCCAGTGGCCAAGAGAAAGAACCAGACATCACGGAGAAGGCTGGGCCTGGGAATCAAACTTTGATTCAAATTGTAGTTCTTCCCCTTATAGACTGCCTGAACTTGAACAAGTAACTTAGCCTCTTTGATTCACTTTCTTCTGCAAAATAATGACATTAATGCCTGCATACCTTAAAGAGTTATTTACAGGATTGGAGTAGGCTATATCTAAAATATGTAGCATATTGGTGTACTGAATTTATTTTTATCATTGTTAAGATTTTTCTTAAAGAACTTGGAATGCTTTTGAATCAGGCTAGTCTTTCCAGTAATGAATGCTCTCATGGTATTTGAAGCAGTCTAACCATGTGCCTGTGTGTTTTCAGTCTTTTCTTCTCATTTCTCTTCTCATTTTTCCTTTAGGAAGCCTGTTTTTCAGTGTCTTTTTCATACACCGATAAAGGAGAAGCTAGAAAGGGGCTTAAGACTCTGACTTGATGGAACCTAGGCAAGTGTTTTCCTCATCTACTGCAGCAAAACAAAGCACTCCAAAGCCCAGTGGCTTGAAACAGCTACAATTTAATATTTCTAACTGTTCCCACTAACCATTCAGTGGGCTATGGAACTGCTTGTGGAACTTCATTTAGCTGGCAGATCAGGAGGGGGGCCAAGGTGACTTCACCTTTCTCTCCACACTCCACCAGGTTTCCTTCCAGAGCTCTTCGGTGCCCAAGGGAGTAAGGCTGACGTTGTGGAGTAGGCCAAGGCTCCAGAACTTCCATCTTATTGGTTAAAGCAAGTCATGGCCTAGCAAGAAGAGAGTTCTGTGCTGAGGAGCCACAAATCCACATTGCCAAGTAGTGAGCTTGCTGAAACACAGAGCCTGCTACTGCCATCACAGACCCTAACAATAAGAGAGAAAGCCATTCCACGTCTGCTGCTCTGGCTTCTGTATAGGCAGCCCTGATCCTCTCCAGGGAGCCCAGAAAGCCAAGCAGACACCAGCCCACCTAAGGACCCCACTTCCTGGTCAGATAGAAAAGAGCTGGAAGGAACTCAGTGAATTGCACAAGCCTCTCCCCTGGCACCAGGCTTCAGTTATCTCCTCCCTAGCATGAGTGGGGTAGAACCCTGACCTCTCAGAGTCCTTTCCACAAACACAAGGACACATTGAGACCCTGACATGCACTCAACAGTATGGGAAGTATCTCCAAACCTTCCTTAACTGTGGCTCTCTCCCTCCCTTGCCATACTTGCTAGCTCTCATCCCCCACCCACATAATGTACAGACACCCAGCCATTTGTCCATTCATCTATACACAGAGCTATTCGTCCGTGCTTTGTTAGTCAACAAATACTTAAAGAGGTTATGCCAGGTGCTGCTCTGAGCACTGCACACATATGCACTTCTGCAGTCCTGACAATCTAATGAGGTCGGCCCCATTACCAAGTTCTTGTACAACAGGGAGAGATGCAAGGAGTAAATTTAAAGCTTAAGAGATGGTGAGTACACCTAAAAAACTAGCTAGCATTTGTTGCCCTTAGCGCAGAGAAACTAAAGCAGATACCTTAAAGCAACTGAGGCCAATAGGAAAATAGGAACAGGTACTAGAGAAAAGGTTAGATCAAAAAGAATTAACCTAGAAGGTAACACCCACGCACAGGAAATCAATGTGAGTCAATGCCCTGTATAGCTATCTTTATCTCAACCAGCAAAAACCCTTGTTCCTTCCTATTATTGCCTATACTCTCTCTACAACAAAATTAGAAATAAGGGCAAAATAGTTTCTGCTGGGTATTGGGGGGGAGAGAGAGGGGGGGAGTGGGTGGTAAGGGAGGGGGTGGGGGCAGGGGGGAGAAATGAACCAAGCCTTGTATGCACATATGAATAATAAAAGAAAAATGAAAAAAAAAAAAAAGAGATGGTGAGTACAGATTTTATCAGAATGTGTTCTTTGTCAGCTACTTTCTAGCAGCCCCTCCAAGGATCTAGCTGCTGGGATGTCCCTGAGTTAAGAGAAAGATCTAAGGCCTGAGAAACAGACCAGACCAACAGAGGGGAAACCTGGAGACTCCAGGTTCACCTATTTGACAGAAGATGCTCTTCCACTGGCCTCAAGCATGGCCTCCATGACTCTAACTCTCCTTTGAGATTCTGCCACCTACCTCCCTAGGGAAAAAAACTAACACTTCCCTACTCATCGCCTGTGGGTGAGAAGGAAAGATTTCCCTGTGGCCCAGCAAAAGCCAAATCCTTACACAGCTGCCAGAAAAGCCAGTTAGACCTATGGCTGCTGGTGTGAGAACAGTCTCGGAGACACTGAGAGGCGCTGATAGCCCATCTTCGTGTGGGTGGGATGAAGGCAGAAAATCCTCCCATCTGCCTGCTAAGGACAAAATGTTCTCTGATCAAGGGAGGTAATAAGAGGCTACAAAATCTGGGTTGTCTTACAAATGCTCAAAGCATCCTCAGTGATAGTGATTGGCTTCTTTGTTGAAAGAAGGAATGCAGGGGGTTCCATTTGAACAGAGTTTGGCAACAGCTCAAATACTGTGTCAGAGTCACCAAAGTATGGGTATAGATTTTAAGGTTTCTCCATGTGCTCTGTATGTGGTTGAGCTGAGCCAAGTTCAAATTCTAATTCAACTCCAAACATGTTAGTGAATCTGAGCAAGTTACTTAAATCTCCAAGCCTCAGTTTTCCTACCTGCAAGGTGGGGCAATCAGCTTGACTACTACAAGATTATACAATACATCAGCAGAAAGCTGTTGGATACTTTCTTGTAATTCAGTAAACCCTGCAGCATACCCCTGAATAAGGTCCTATTCTAAGAGTGAGTGTAAGCTTCAACCAGGACAGGAAGTCTGAGAGGATGGGGCCAGGGCTCCCATATCACAGCACTCTGTTCAGCCTCACGCAGGCCGACCATCCCTGAGTACTGAGGCAATCTTCACAGATGCATCAATGGAGAGAGCAGATGATAGTGAAGAGCAAGCACCTTTGCTCTCCTTCATTCAGTTTCTGCACCTGCCACTTTCTAGCTGTATCATTTTGGGCAAGTTCCAAGGCCTCTTTGCACATCATATTTTCACTTATAAAGTAAAGGGGATAACATTTCAATTATCTTTTGCTGCATTATCAAAAATTGAGAAACTTTGTAGCTTATGACAATAATCATTTTATTTATTTGTTCATGTTTTTGCAATTTGGACAGGGTTAGGCAACAGTTCATCTCTGCTCCATGTGGCAAAAGCCAAGGGAGACCAGGGCTAGATAATTGGATAGCTTCAGTCACATGGTATGTAAGCTGATAGGATTGTCAGCTGGAGCTGCTAATGGGACTTAGTTCCCCCCCACCTAGCTTCTTGCTTTGCTGAGCATGGTGGTCTCAGGTACTCAGACTTTTTACATGGTGTCTGGCTTTTCCCAGAGGACAAAGTAAAGGCTGCCAGAGATATTAAGGTTGAGACCCAGTTCTGCCACATTCTGTTGATTAAGGCAGGTCATAGGCCTGCCCACACTCAATAGGAGGGGACTATATAAGCATGTGAATGCTGAGAATAGGTATTATCAGAATAACAGCTCACTACAGTCCCAATTTCCTCATAGGGCTGTCAATAGGGTTAAATGTATCCGTGCATGTTACAGCACTTGTCAAGTTGTAAGTGAGCCATTAGTACTGAGCGACAGTACAGTGGAATGATCAAAGGTGGTAAAGTAGACTCCCACCAAACTGCTCCATTCTTATCTCTTACTAAGGGACAAGCTACTTAACTTGTGTACCTCAATTTCCTCTTCTATAACAAGGAGAGAATAACTCTATGTTCACCTCATGGAATTGTCATGAGGATCAAATAAGTTGATGTTTGTAAAGTGCTGAAAATCATACCAGCACATACTAAACTCAATAGAAGTACTGGCGGTTTCTGAAATCCTATTCAGAGCCAACTGCATACTTTATCTTGGCTGTAGATCAAGTCACTAGCATCAGCACTTCCCATGATTGTCTTCCACCTCCATTCCTGGATGTGATGTCAGTCAAGGGCACTTGGTGGGTGCCTTTACCTCCTGCTGCCACCCTAGAGCTCCCTGAGAGGCAGCCCAGTCTGATGGGCCCTAGATACTCTCTGCCAACTCTGAGACCAGCCCTTGGCCTGCTGCAACCTTATAATCCCAAGTCCTAGACAAGCAGCTGAATGTCTCCGCTCTTGAGAGAAGGCCTGCTGCTCCACCCTCACTATTCCCCACCAGTGGGAATTACTGGTAAGGATGCACTTGTGTTCTTTGTCTCTATGAACAACCAACTCCCTGTTGGAACACATCTCCCTGACTTTTCCTTGACTAATCACTGCTTGGAAATGATGCTCTCTAACCAAAGAGGACTGTCCTCCTGGGTGGTAAAGGACGATTTGCATAGTGATAGAAAAATAACATTTTTATCCAATCCATAATTAGGTCTTGGAGAAACAAATTAAATGAAGGCAAAATTATGTTTCTTTAAAGCATGAATACTGATCTGCATAATGATGTACATTTAATGGTTTTAATTTCCAAGGGAAACTATTTTTAAAATGAGTTTGGAAAATGTATTTCCCCTTCAATCCCACGTCTATAAAGTTAAGTCCCCAGGCCTGGGGTTGCATTGCCCAAGCCTACAATCCTAGCTAATTCGTGATGACATTTTAAACCTAATACAGCAAAAGTGTCTTCCTCCTCTGAAGGCACCTTGCCATGCCAGGTAAAGAATTAATGCAAGAAACAGTCCCCAAATCATGAGTTTCCCCAAACCACACATTTTCACACTTCCATGCCTAAGCCTCCTCAGAGGAGCCCTGGATAGTAAGAACCGTTGATAGTATGAACAAATAAAATAGCACTCTCACATCCAGGTTTACTAGTGTTCTAGTTCACTTCCATAGGAGGTGGTGATATAAAACTTGAACCCAAATAGCCATGAGATCCATGGAAAGGGTTGACCTCCAACTGATTTTGAGTTATGCAGATGGCAATTTTATCTCGTTTAGCCTTATTAAATGCTTGATTTATTGAAAGTGCTCCATGGATTTTAGGGGTTTTTATTAGTATTATTATTAACAGTATGATTTGGGTAACTCAAGTATAAATGGAGACAATGCCACCTACTTCCCAGGTTACTGGGGAAACTCGATGAGATAATCTGGTCACTACTCCACCTGGCACACAAACCACTCTCATAATAATTTAGCCCCCTCTCTTTGCACATTTTGGTTTGCCCCAGTCATTTGCTGCTCAGTAAACAAGAGAAACTCAACAGAAGTCTCAAGGCGTCCTTTATCCTTTTATCTTTAAGCCTATCCACATTTTTGGAAAAGTTCTTGAGGCTGGTCACACTTCATATTAGCAAGTGAAACAGAGGTTAACACTCAGTGTGCATTTGTACCCACATTCCATGGTTTCTGAAGTACAGTCTCCTCAATTTTCCTTTTTTATCTCCCCTAACAGCTCCGTGAGGTAGAAGTTAAGTGTGGATTTCCTGTGCAGCAGCCATTCTGCTGGCTGTAGTGATGTGAAGGAGATGGGATTTAATAAAATGACCCTGCCTGGGAACCTGTCATGGGGGTTTGAACTCAGGATATCACACTTGCTAGGCAGGCGCTCTATCATGTGTGCCATGCCTCCAGCCCTTTTTGCTCTGGTTATTTTGGAGTTAAAATCATGCCTTTTGCCAAGGTTGGCCTGGAATGCAGTCTTCCTATTTTATACTTCTTGCTGTAGCTGGGATGATTTGCACACAACACAGGCAGGGTCTCATTAAGTATTTTGTTGTTGTTGTTGTTTTGTTTTTTGTATTTTTATTTTTTTGCCTAAGCAGACCAGGAACTGCAATCCTCCCTATCTCAGCCTCTGAAGTAGCTAGTATTACAGGCATGAGCCACTGATGCCCACGATATCATAGGTATTGAACCCTGGCAGGGACATTAAACTCCACCTGAAGCTGCAAGGTTCTGAGCTTGAAGCACAGGTAGACAGCATTTCTTCAGCATGGGCAGACTTGTACACTAAGCACTGCTACCCATGAGATGTAGCTTTTGCATCAAGGAATTGATCATCTAAGAGTACTTCTAACTTGATGTGAAAGGCTTCAGCTTGCATGTCCTTGATGAATTCTTAGACAGCTCTTCAAAACATAAAGACCGAGCTCAATTGTGCAAACAAAAAGTGACTTCATAGGTATCCCAGGAAGAACAGAGCACCTGCCACCAGCCAGGCACCTGCCATGCACTATTGCAGTTTTTCTTCTCAGTGATGTTCACAGGCAGGTTTGCAGTTCTCACTGAGCCTCCAAGAGGCTAACCAGTTAGCTTCTGGTCACAGAACAGTGGAAGATTCACGTGTAAAACACTAATTGTTTTATCTACAGATAAAACCCAAATCAAAGATAGCAGCTTTGAAGACAGCTTGTTCGGGTTTCAACATAGTTAGGGATGTGCAGAGAGGAACTGACTCCTGTCCTTTCCAGTCTTGATCATCCATTCAAACAAATATTTACTGAGCCCTTTCTATTTGAGTGCTGTGCTGGGGACTGAATGCTGAGCCAGGATGACGTCACTGCTGTCTCAGTACCAAGGTGTGCAGAGTAACAGGCATTTCAATAAGCAATCACATGGTTGTGCTGTATAAGTCAGTGCAGGGCAGCCAACCATGAAGGATCACCAGAGACCCTATAATGAAGAGGCAATGTCAGTGAATTCATAAGGAAATAAACCAGCAAAGGTTGGAAGCTTTGGTGCAAGCCAGGAGATGGATAAACTTGACACAGGTCCCCAGTAGAACACTCTCTGTAGGGTGGGGTCCACATTGCCAAGGTCCATCTGTTCATCAGACAGTCCCTGTTCCACTTCCCTAAACACGCACACGCTTTCAGAGTCCTGTTGAACAGCTTGCTTGAGTACTCTAAATTGAACTCCGCAACTCAGAAGAGGTGAGGACACAAGATAAGACAACAAAAGAAATGCTAAGATAGGAAATATTTTTATCAGCCTACTCAAAATGTAGTTTGCTCCTCTCCAATATGTTGCAAACACTGAAAAGCCTTTCCAAAGATCTCAAACATCTGCTGAGTGCACCAAACCCCCCTTCCATTCACTCCACCCACAATTTCTGAATCCATCAAACCTCATATTAAGTGATGCTCAATTACAACATGTATAATTTTGCACTACAATCCTCAGTCCAGGGTCTGTGCTGGGGCATTCTGTCCCCCGACTGTCCCCTGGGTGTGCACAGCCAAGCCAATGAAATGCATGTGCACGATAATTAAATTTGGTATAATTACTTTTCCAAATGATCACTGACACTCCATTGTTCCGAAAGGATTAATCCTCAGAGCCTTTCAAATGCAGTCTGGTTCCTGGATCTAAATGAGATTTCAAAGAATGTAATTTATAGTAACTATGATCCCTAATGCACACTTTAATATATTCTTTCTTTGTTACAGTCATTTGCTAGTAAAACCCAGCCAAGTTAGAATTCTCCCAGAGAGGTGAGCTACCTGTCCATGGATGCCAGCTGGGATGTCACATACATTCCACTGTGGAGCTTGAACATGCAACAGTCACTCCTGACTGGACCTAATGCAGAGATCCGGCCTCAACTGGCTTCTTACTTTTTGCTGTACCACATGGCACAGAGAGAGGGAATGGATGGCTTGCTCCCTTCCCACTGATCAAAAAGGTGTTGGGGGCTTCAACAGTCGTGAAAAGCCAAGAAAGAAGGAGCTCAATGGGAAGGAGCTAAGGTCAAGTTTTGTTGCTGTGAAAATGCATGGCCATCAAGTTGAAGTACAGGGGGAATTGTGAGTGCCTGCAGGTGACTTGTCAGATGCCTGATATACACACTGACCTAGCAGAATCCTCCCAGGAGAGGCATTTCTACCCCCTAACTCAAGAGGTCCCTAAGCAGCCTTGGGGTTAAAACCTGGCCCAAAGTCACACATAGCACATTGCAAGGCTAGGATTTACAGGTAGATCTATGAGACTACAAATCCCATGCTCTTCCTGGAAACTGGGAAACCACAGCTCAACAGAGCATATGGGGAAAGGGGTGGATGGCCAGCACACAGCCAAAGACCTCCCATGGCCATAGGAAGGGATGCTTCCTTCTTCAGAAATCAAGACTTGACTTTCAGGAGGATGGGCCAGATGAGCTGCATTCTTGGGCTCCGCTGCCAGTGACCTAGAGTCACTGCCCCTCTTACAGTCCTCATGTCCTCTTCTCTGTGTTCCTATCTGTCCTATTCCCTGCTGTCTACTCCTTGGAAGAAAGGAAGATACAACCAACTGCACAAAGTCTCAACTATATTCTCTTATGAAGAAAAGCCAGTATGTTGATAAATTTTCTTTGTGGGGCTGTGAGGGGAAGGTCATGGGGGTCTAATTGATCTCCCTGTCACCGAGGGCCCCTGCATACTGACCATGTTGTCTGACACTCCATTTTCCATCACACCCTGACAGCACACCCCTAACCCCGTACCCTTTGCTTTACCCTTTGCAACTTATCTCAGAAAACATTTTCCAAATGCTAAGCCAATTTCTCATCACAGTACCAATTGATCTGGTTAAGGAAATTCCAAGTGAGAAAACCTCGTTGTGGACAACACTATCCCGAGTCTCCTTTATGATACACTTTGTTACCTTATTCAGTAGAAATGGGTGGCACAAAAGGCATTTCCTCAGTGACTTGGGAATTTCTGCTATTTTAAACAACATCCTCTGCATTAGTTAGAATCTTCAGTATTTAGATGGATTTGAATATGTATAACATTTATTAACTGTAACATTAGCACTGACATTTCAATTTAATCAGTGTTACTACAGACAAGTAAAGTAATTCTCTTGTACCCATACATAAACAGTGTTACCTTTTCATTTCCAAAAGGTGCCATTTCGTGATCTAAGATGCCCAGGGAATAATTTCATCTCTGTGGGGAGAGCAGATGAAGAAAATCCAGCAAGGTCTCTGTGAGAATGCATTTGAAGATTAAATAATGCATAAATTACAGAGTAGGCCACAGAGAGGGCGACCTCTGGAGACTGCTAGATGCTTCACCATGAGTTCTTAATAAAAGTAAATAAATATGTTTTCTGCCTGTAGGAATCCAGTTTGCTCAGGAACCAGACAATGAGCCTCTGGAATGGTGAGTCATTTCATGAAGTATGACAGGAGGTAAGCAAAATGCTCAATAAGTCCTTCCCAGGCCAAGGGGGCAGACATGTTTTTAATAACGGGAGAGATCCAGTGTGGTTCCTGCCTCTGAGTTCCAACTGCAAAGTGACTGTTCTAAAAGAATGGCACAGCCTCCTTCTGAAGAGTGCTGAGTTTTAGTAGGAGTACTATGAAATCTAGCAAGTACACCAACCACAAAGCTTTGGAAATAGAGCTGCTGGGGCCTTTGCCTGAGACTACATAGCACTTTTTGGCAGCATTCCCACACCCTCAATAAGACCTCAACGGGACAGGGAGCAAGCCTGGGGTGAATGAGGCTTTCCTGCTCCCTGTAAGAGCCACCCTTACATAAAGAAAATCAGCTATCTAGACTGCTACACGTATCAGGGCTCCACAGGGACCCAGGAAATGAAGGTCAAACAGAGGAATATGAATGCCCTGTGCTCGGGAGCTGTCCAAGACCCTTGAAAACACATGTGGACTTTCTTCCCAACTCGGACTTGTCAGTAAACCTAGGGTCTCAAATTCACCCTCCTCTATGCTAAGTCAGTACTTTGGCTCCACTCTTTTGACAGGAGGTGTTTGTGCAGCTATAGTTGGTTCTTCCTTCAGTTGGCGCATCTGGTTGGAGTTACACATCTGCCCTTGTAAGACCCAAGCACAATTCAAAGAAAAGAAAAAGGGAACATGGAAAACAAAAATCAAGGTCACATAACTTTCAAATTCTACTTGTCTGAGAATGTGAAGGGTCATTACACTACATAAACACAGCAGGAATTTGTCTTTGCCCCAAAGAGGACAAAGCAAGTGTGTAGATGGTCTGTTTGAGATTCACAGATCTTGTTTGTTTTCATTTTTTGTTCTCATTTAGTGTATGCTTATGCCTGACATTGATTTAGAATTTCAGATGTTCCAACAAAGCAATTGATGTGTACCTCATTTAATCCTCAAAACAGCCCCTTAACTTTGTATTATTAGCATCTCAGCATTGACGGTGATGAAACTGAAATTGGTCACACAGCAAGAAAATGGCTCAAATAGAAATCCCATGTGCTGAATCTTGCCAGAGGCATGGGAAGTGCTCTTGGCTGCCCCTAAAGAGCTCTGCATATGCAGAGGGAGACAATTTAGACATTTGGCCCCTTCTGTACCTCTAGTCCTGCCAATGGCTAGGGGGGAGCCTGAGCAATGGGTTCTATGAAATTTGCAAAAATAAGATATTTAACTAAAGTTGATGAAGACCCTTGCTCCAGCCAACTCTCCTCCCAATCACACTTTCTTTTATGGGTGGTGCTGCAGCAGCTGTTAGAAATTGTAGGAAGTTAGGCCTTGGATAAGTTTGGTTTGGTTTAGTGGCATGCATTTCATAGTCTAACATCACTTCTGTGTACAGTTAACTTATTGCTGACTTTCCCAGGGTGGAAGTCCAGGACTTGTATTTTGTATGCTGACTCACCTGGCCTCATCCCACAAATACGTGAGGTGGTGGTGTTCATATCCTGCAGTTCATGTCCTGCAGCTCCTGGCACCAGCAGTACATGGTAGTGGTGAAGGAACATGGTCAGAAATAATCAACCTAACCATGAAAAATTGTTCAAATCTTCCAACTCATATACAAAAGTATCTTAGGACAGGTTTTTCTAAACTTGATAATAATCTTAATATGATGGTACACTAAGAATGAGAAGCTAAATAAAACTTTTCTGAGTAACTACTAATAAAAAACTTTCAATCAGCCGTATCAGGGGAAAATTTAATTACCTATCTATCTCTCCATAGAACAGAAGAGATATCAAAGAGTATCAATGAGTAGCCAAAAAAAGAAAAAGCTAGGTAAAAAACGTTAAAGAACTGTGTGCAAGGACAAAACAGTTTGTATTAAATGTGTGTGGTTTTTCATGATTTTTACTATGATTTGTTTTCTCACTGTATATACCTGAATTATGTTCACAGTTTCAGGTTCTTTTTCTTAAAGAAAAGCTCTGAAATTGTATACACTGCAGGTCTCACAAAACCTGGATCCATCTTGCCTGCAAAACTGGAAGGACTTTCTCCACCACAAGAGTGTATCCCAGCCTCTGCTGCTTCCTCTCAAATATGACTCTCGAATCCCAGAGAGGTCTAGCATTTCTTCATAATGGGAATTGGAATCACTGGCAGAATTGCTTCTCATTTGTCTTACTGCAAAGGTAGTAGCAATATTTCTCTTTTGCTTTGCCCGCTAGGAAGTGCACAGCCATGTTTGTGAGCAGTGCAGCAATTGTCCAAATTCACTTAATTGTCACTTACATGAGTCTAACTTCGTCCCATACCATCACCCAACCCCATCTCAGTTTTACTAATTTTTTCTTTCTTTATCTAGGCACCAATTCCACCTGTTGCTTTTTCCTTATCCTTTTTCAGTCTCATTAACTGACTCAAATTCTTTAGAGAATCAGATTCATTAAAAATGCAGATAAGTTAAAGAGTATATCTAATATACAACAAGCATGCTTGTTTTTATAATGGGAAAATAAACTTGATCTAGAAATGCATAACTAAAAAAAACAGGACTCAAAGTCCTGAGTCATTTTCATCTTGCAGGAGTTTTTTGTAGTTAATCCTTCACCAGCAAGACTTGTTAGGTGGGAGAGATGGGAAAGAGGCATGGTGGACTTTAGGGGAATTGAGGGGCCTTCTTTCAGGTGTCTTCCACATGCCTGACTGTTCCCCAAGCAGAACAAGAAATGCAAACACCAGTGACCTGTATATAAAGTTTTATGGGATGTCCTAGGAAATCTCAGGCTAACACCCACTAAGACAGAAAGAAAGCTGAGAAGGTTTTTTCTCTAACCAAACCCTTAGAAAGTGTGAAGAATATGAAATATTCAATAAATGGTGTTGAGATAACTAGGTGTCCATCTGGAAAAATACTATGGGGGACCCATTCTTCACACAGTGCACACAGAGCAGCAGAATGGATTCCCAAAGGATCAAAGGTTTAAGGGCATCAAAATGAAACTAAACAATGTTCTAGAAGAAAACGTGGAAAAGTTCTTTCAAATCTAGAGTCCATAAAAGAAAAGCACTGTAATTGGACTACATTGAAACCTTCCTTGTGGTAAAAAAAAAAAGATGATGATATTGATAAGCAAAAGCAAGGCCAAAAGAGTAACAGCATTTTGAGGAACACATTGGCAATATACAACACAAAGGGTAATCCCTTGATGTATAAAATGTCTACAAATCAATAAGAAAGAGAGAGTTCAGCCACTTACTTGTTAATATGGAAAAATTACATGACTAACAGTTAACAGAAAAGCAAAACAAATGGCTCTAAAAAAGATAAGTCTCAAAAGGGCAAGAAAAATACAAATTTATTATTTTATGGTGCCAAATTGACAAAAATTTCAAAGTTTGATAAAGACATCTGTTGATAGAGACTGAAACTCAATCAACCCCTATCGAGGGTAACTTGGTAACATTCTGCAACATCAAAGACACATATACACATGCACAAATCTTTTTTTCCCCAATTATAACCATATGCTATAAAAAAAGCTACTTCACACTTTGGAACTGCTTATTTCTGGAATTTTCTATTTCATATTTTTAACCGCAGCTGACTGTAGACAGTGACACTGTGCATGGGGAGGGTACTGTATTAATTTTGCCTTTCTGTTGCTTATACTAAGTCTTTGTTTTGTTTTGTTCAGCAAGTAAAGAAGATGCTGAGGGGAATTCCAAGGCTTCACCTCTCCCGAACCTGGTCTGGGTTAACACACATGCTTGCTTTTGTGGATGAAGCTCGATACCCCTGTGCCCAGATGAGCCAGTCCTCAGAGTCAGCAGGCCTTTCCCGAGGTGTGCAGGCACAGGTGTCCGGTGCCTCAGGCTGCAGGTGTAGCTGCTCTCTCCCAAAAGAAGAGGCTCCTGTGTGGGCAGCTGTCATGTGGCTGAAGCAGAGAGCCGTTCCCTCTCTCCCTGGTAGAGCAGGAGGTGACAGAATGCAGTCACACCCTGACCAGAGCAAACCGCCATCTCCTGTCTTCCCTGCTTTCTCTCTCTACTGCCTCAAATGTTCCAGAAAGCTTTCAACCCCACGGGACCCCCATCCCATAATGCCCTAACCTCCAATTTTAGGCCTTTTATGTGCACTGTTCCCTCTGCCTGGAACATTGTCTTAAATGCTTGTATGGCTTAGCTCAGTCAAGCCACTGCTCAGATGTCACCTTCAAGTACATCCTTACCATTTTAAATGATTACAACCACCTGTAATCTCAGCTACTTGGGAGGCTGAAGCGGGAGGATCAGTTGAGCCCACAACTTTGATATGAGCCTAAGCAACACACAGAGACACTGTCTTAAAGAACAAACAAACAAAAAAAAAAAAAACAGGGCTGGTGGAGTGGCTCAAGTGGTAGCACACCTGCCTAGCAAGTAGTGCCACCAATAATAATAATCATAATAGTCATATCTGTCTTCACATGCCTACCTTCCTCTCTAACCTACTTTTTTTTTTGTGGCAGTGGGGGGTTGAACTCAGGACTTTTGCACAAATCTTTTTAACCAGCAATTCTGTTTTTAGGTATTGATCTTAAAATTATTCTCATACACTTGTAAATTAATATACGTTAAAGTTATTCACTCAATGATGTTTTCAAAAATGAAAGATTGAAAACAGCCTAAATGTCCATCATAGGGTACTGGTAAAATAAATTATGCTTGATTAACTAAAAGGAAACTATTGTACCTGTAAAGAAACAAACAAAAAACCTGCAGTTCTGCACATTTTAAAAAAAGAATCAAGTTCTTCCTAAAGTAAAAAAGAAAATAACTGCAAGAATCTTGGTGAAAGGAGAAGAGTGTTAAGAAACATATATTCCTGTTTGTTTATTTGTGGTTTAAAAGAGACATAAGAAATTAGCACTAGGCATCTATCCAGACAGGGGGTAGTGAGAACTAGACATACAGGAGTTACTCTATTTATGAATAGTAAGAAGTTTCACTATATAATACTTAAATATTGAAAAAACGTGAATATAACATAAGATAATTTTAATCTGATGAATTTTTTAAAATACCATTTGCCTGGCATCAGAAAAAATAAAAATAAAAATAAATATCAGAGAAACAGTCAAGTGTTTGCTGTCAGTGGTCTCATTAGAAGCCATGTACTCAAAGACTTGGGTTTGCACTGTGACCTTGGCACTGACCACCTCCATGTTCCTAACCAAGGAATGAACAGCCCTAGGCCTCAGATGGTGGAGGAGATGATCCAATAGGACTTTGCTGCCTTGAGACAAAGCTACAAAGATTTCGCAAGCTGATCTTATTACTACATGCCCAAGAATGAGCACTTTCCCTATATGATATGAAATAAAAATTAAAGCAACCCTGTTTTATCAATGAGAAAAGCAGGGCTTAAATCAATAACATGATTTCTTCAACAAAGCCATGACACAGACAGTTCATAGAATACATAAAAGGCTACTAAAGAAATAAGAAATGCCAGATGAGAAATTCAGAAGCACACATTTATATGACAGTGGCAGGGCAGAGCTGAAAGCCACCTATGCAGAAGATAGGTGTGAGCCAGAGTGGCCTGTGGTAAGATACACATAGCACTGAGCGGCTGTGACCAGGTTGCAGGAGGTGAAGCAGCTGCTTTGAAGGTGGACCTCAAGATGGAGGGAGGGCTTCTCTCAAACTCAACGACCACAGCCCAAACTCAGGCTTTTCCACCTCTGTCTCCCATTACAAACAAGCAAATGCAGCCATCCTTTAGTATGCAAGGCAGATGGGAATCCAGGATGCTCTTACGGCTGGAGCGTGAAATGTCTCTCAAAGACGCGTGTTGAAGGCTTGATCCCCAACACGGCAATGTTCAAAGATGGGGCTTTGGGGAGTGATTGCCTCATGAGGGCACCGACCTCATCGATGAGTCCATTAACAGATTCATAGCTGGATAGACTATTGGGAGGTGGTTGAAGGTATTGGAGGGAATAGGTCCTTGGGGGGACCCACCCTCACCCCACCCCCCCTCTTTCTCTCCTTCCTGGCTGCCTTTGGGATAAGCAGCCTCTTCTGCCATATGCTCTGCCACCTTGACACCCTGCCTTGCTCCAAACCAAAACCAACAGAGCCAGCTGACCATAGACTAAGACCTCTGAAACCATGAGCCAAAATAGCCCTTTCTTCTTTGGAGTATTTTTCACAGATATTTTATCACAGGATGCCAAGCTAACTGACATGAGTCCCTTATATAAAATGGCTTAGTACTTGCATAGAACCCATACTCATCCTCCTGTGTATTTTAAATATCTTCAGATTATGTATAAAACCTAATATAATATAGATGCAATAAAAATAGTTGCTAAACTGTATTGTTTAGGGAATAATGAAAGGAAAAATAAATCTCTACATGTTCAGTACAGATGCAATTTTAAACATATTTTCTATCAGCAGTTGGTTATCTCTGTGGATGTGGCAGCACAGATATGGAGGGGTAACTGTACTACAGGTTATCTGATTGCCCAATATCCTCCAAAGGCAGAAGATGTCAGACTATAATGTCAATGGCTATCTGAACCGCGTAAAAAAGCCGAGCTGTGTATGGAGAGGCAGGGAAGAAGCTGATGGCCATGTTTCTGCGAAGTCCTCAGCTGTCTGCTGTGCCACTGAGGCCTGAATTCACTTGTCCCTCTGTGCCCTCTTTATTAGCCAAGAGTTATAGGGGCAGAGAGATGAGGAAGGCAGACTATAAGATTCCATCTACCTTTCGTTACTGATGGTGGTATAATTATCTAGTTTTAAAAAAAACTTGATAATCTATATCAGTAAGTTCACCACTTCCTGCCATACCAGGAAGGAGCCTATATTAGCAGGAACCACTACCTCCATCTCCACTTCTCTACCCCAACATATAATCATCTGGCCTGTCAACCATGTCCCATACCCTAATAAGTGGCCTCTAACCCAGAGAAACGGTAACATGCCCACGTTCTGCAGCAGGGCACAGCCCAGCTCTATTGAAAGGTTAGGGTCTCCTCAGTATCCTGGGCCCTCCTTTCTCCCATGGGCCTGCACTTCATTCAACAGATCCATTCACACCTGTGATATGTACCCAAAACTCCTGTCACAGCAGGTTCTAACTCTGTTAAATGCTAGAATCCCCTGGAAGTGTTTAAAGTAGACTAATGATGGCTGCCATCCTCAAACTTATGATTTAAGAGGCATGGGGTAGAACCTGAACATTGGGATTTTTAAGGGCTTCCAGGTGATTCTAACTGAGGACCTACATCTTTTTGCTGTCTTATTTTATGTCTTTGACATTCTCAGCATCTGTCTTCATAAAAATTACAATCTAATGGAGGAGGCAGCCAAGATTCAGATAACAGCAAATACTCAACTTTACTTGACTTTCATCTACTAAAGAGACTTCTCAACAGGTCACAGCTCAGGAAAAAGGACTAAAAAAAGTTCCAGCTCCCAGGAAACCCTTTGGTCTCAACCAAATCAGAAAAGCTTGTCACTCTAACTCAGGATACAATATTACTCAGGAGGGTAGACAGAACTTTGCCAAATGTTGTATAGTCTTGCATGCAGACGTTTATCCTAGGTGAGATCATGAGATAGTTCACACCCTAATGTATTTCTGCATATGATCTATCATTTCAAGACACATACATTTAACCAGTTCCTGGGCATTTCAGTTGCCTATTGTGTCTACAGGAAGGGACCTAGCTCTCTGTGGAATTCAAGAGATAAGTAAATAGATGATGAAAGAAGGCAACACTGGGCTCAGGAAAGGAATTCTGGGGAGCAGATGCAGGGAGCTTCAGCTCTGGAAAATGGGGTCCTGAAGGAGGCAGAGCAGCCATGGGAGGTCAGGGTCCTTCTGAGGCAGGGTAGAAACTACAATTGAGGCCTTGAACAGGAAGCTGTCAATGAAATGACAAGGTGATGAGAAGGTGGCTCACTGAGGCTGGGGAACAAGAGAAGGATGTCAGTGGATGGTACCTGGCAGTATGGCTCCAGGGCCAGGTTGTCAAGGACAACTTATAGTCACCTCAAAAGTATGTGCTTTGCTTGTCTTCTCTGCTTGTCACTGTCAGCCCTCCACATACTATGATGAAGAAAAAAGATGTGGTTCTTGACCCCAGCAAGCTCATTTTCTAGTGCATGGAGGACCCATTAGAAATAATTTCAGGGCAAGAGGATAAGCGTGCCATACTTGCTGTGTGGATGATTTAGATTTTAACTTGCAGTCAACAGGAAACCAAAAATTCTAAGCAGGAAAAAGACCTCGGTGATACGTTTTCACAAAACTTCTGAGCTAGAGATGAAGTCAATGAAAAGCCTTCAAAGCTGGGGACTGACATATTAATGGGGAAGAGTGTATGACAAAGATAGTGTTCCCAGGAAAAAGTCCCATTTACAAGGGGGATGAAGGAAAGCTGTGAGAAAGAGCCAACCATTTCAATACAGAACAGTTCTAACAATGGCTTTAGTTGTCATTTTTCAACATGTTTTCAGTGAAGTAAAATACCTTTCTTTCTTCCTTCTGCTTAGTAACCAAGTGACTGTTGGAGCAAAGTTGGGTGAAAAAGCTTGACTGCCTTTCAAGAAAGGAAAATATGATGTACGGGAGTCCTGGCCCAGGAAGCCCTGATCTTATTTGCTGCTGTTTCTCACTCTATGAAGGCCTCCTCCAGGCAAGTGCAGAGAACACACCAAATGGAAATAAGGGCATATCTTTTAAAACATTTTTATTAGCAAATATTAGTTGTACAGTGGGGATTCATGGTGACATTTCCATATATGCTTCCTTAGTTAGGCTTGCCCCCACCATCTCTCTTGAAACAAGGCTATATTTTTCCCCCTGCTTCACTCTGTCAGAAAATCCCAAAACCTACCATGCAAGAGTGAAATCTGCCAGTCAACGGTAGTCGTCTCAGATTTTCCACCAGGGTGTCTGTTGCCACATGGTTCCATCACAGATAGAGCATCTACTATGTGCTCCCAGCAGACACTACTCCCATATGTTACAGGAAGGAGACCAAGAGAATGATCAAATCCCTCACAAATCAAAAAGGGCAGACTCAACTGCTCCTCTCTGTGCCCAGGCCTGGCTTTTCTGTTTTAATTAAAACATGTCAAACACCGGACAGACTTGACAGCGTTATCTTCCCTACAAGCTGAAATGCGACAAGGTTAATTGCATCATCTAAAGTGGTCCTAACTGCCCCTTGCAGGCATGTTCTCCTCTCAGTGCACCCCAGCAAGCAATCAGTAATGCCTCCTCCTCTGAGTTCACTCAACAGCGCTGGCGGAGCCCCCACCTGGACAGGGATGGAAAGGGAAGAGGGGAGATAAATGAGCAGATGGTGGGTGGCTTGTGGGCATGGCACCATGCCCTTTGCATGGGCTTTGCATACCAAAGGAGTGGAATGATGAGGAAATGGCTTCAGGGCTGGGGAGGGACAGCAATGAGGGCAGGTGCAGCCCTGTGCATATTCGGCACTCAGTCCCATTCACTTCAGTTCCACAGATGTAACCTGAGTCGGGGCTCCCTTACTACTCAGCCAGCCCCAGGGTGAAAGTGGGTGAAACAAAAGGGGGAAAAGCAGTCCCACCTCACATCATCTGGACTAGGGGGATGTCTTGGGCTCTTTGCCTACACCCAGCTCAGCAGCCTCAGAGCAAATTCTCTAAATAGAAAAGAAGGGTCTTTTGAGGGGGGAGGGGAGTTAACATTTGTTTTTCCATTTAATGACAAGTTTCACAGGAAGAAAAACATGCCTGTTACTGTTACACACTTGTTTTGTTTAAAACCCACCCAGATGGGCTCATAGAGCTCTGTGGGGAGCAGATGGGTCCCACAGTTTCTTCCCAATGCCAGTAGCAAGCTGGGCCTGGGGAGCAGGGAGCACATGTTCCCTGCAGCCATCACTGCTCTCTGAACACTTGTCTGCACACCTGGTTGCCACAAGTCAGCTCTGAGTGCAATGTGTCCTTCTCACCCAACTGCCTCCATTCTCCTTCTCCCCCTTTTACAGAGATATAGGACATCACCTTCCCAGGTGATCAGCATCTTCAAATGCCCAGGTCCTTTGCGCACCTTGCATCCAGGCCCCTGTCCAGTCAGTGCCTAGCCACCATGGGTGCTGCAGTCCACGAGAATCAGAGCTAAGGCCACAAGCACCTGGGATTCTGGAGCAAGCCAGTTTGAACTGTCACCAGAGTCCCACAGATCCACGAGCCAAGGGCAGCTTGCAGCAGGTTGTGGGGAGGGCTGGAATGAGGAGACCAGTAAAATTAAGTGATACAGGGGAGGTCAGAGCCCAGCTCCTTAGCTACACCACTGGGCAAAAGTCCATTCCTCCCAATGACTATTCATGTGATTTTTAAAGACCATTATTTAACCTAAATCAGCCTCAGTTTCCCCTTCAGTAAAATGTGGAGAAAAATCCCTCCTTGCCAGGACTAAGATCCACTGTGTACTATGTGCTGGTGTATACCATGTGCCGGTGTGTACTACTCAGCAGGCTGAATATGAGATTACGTCTACCAGTAGCAATCATGAGTCAGCTTCCTGAATACCCAGTCTGAAGGCAGACAGTCAGGGTTAAATCCCATTCTCCATGCCTGCCACATGTGTGACCAAAGGAGCCTCACCTCCCAGAGCCTCCTGTTTGTGAAATGAAGGACAATTTGGATCCTAATAGCCGAGGCCAAGTCACAGTGGTATTGTGAAGATTAAAGTAGTGAGTAGCTATGAAGTGGCTTGAAAAGAGTAAATGCTCACTAAATATTTCCAAGTGTGTGATCTTGTCAGAATAGACTGTGGTGTCTGCTTGGCCCAGAGAGTGCTTCCATAATAGGGACAGCAATGTGCTAGGAAACCCTGTCCACAAAGGAGGTTTGAAGAGCCTGGCTCAGGAGTACATGGGAGTGAATAGTTCTCTGTCTCCTCCAATGACTGAAGAATATTGGGGACCTAAGTCCAGCACCTCATTCAGAAGCAAGATGAGGAAGTGGGTGCTTGCCAGATGAAGAGTCTGCATTTGAGTCTCTCCTCTCAGATTGAGCGAGAAGGCAGCAGAACCCAGTTTAAAAATCGATATCTAATCAAGGGTAATTTTCCTCTCCCAGAACCAAAAACTAATTCCCCTGCACTCTTGAGTCATAATATCATTTGGGGAAGAATGTCTCCCTTCAAACGCTGAGACACCTGTCTATGTCCCCACCATGCTACATGAATACTATTGATACTGACTGCCAGAAATTAATCCTTTGTCCTCTGAAATCCTTATGGTCATTTTTTATAGTGTCTCTCATGAATGAATAACCTTTACTTTTGTAAAATATGACATTATTGACTACATGAGCTGAAATATCATGGTGGTGCTCAGTAAACGTGTAGTTCAGATTACAAAAATCCTCTATGATGCTGAAGAATAGTTAATGCCTGACTCCTGAGATATGTATGTTCTATGTTCCAACCAGAGTGCTTGGCTCAGGAAATGTGAATTTATTACTTTAAGTCTCTTGATTAAAACTTGTATTTAATGAATGCCTACTATATCTGGCCTCATGTTAGGTATTTTACACAAAGGATTAGATTTTTAAGCCTGTGGAGCAGATATCATTGTCTTCATTTTCCAGTAAAGAAACAGACTTCTTGCACATTAAAAAAATGTAATTTGAGGTCACAGGTCACTAACTGATTGGGCCCGGATACGAACCCAGGGATGTCTTGTCTTAGAAGCTATAATCTTCATCAGTAGACTATGAAAAGGTCTTACAGAGCTTGCTGGTTCTTTAGGAATCCAAGAATACTCAATAGTTTAACACCGGCTTGACCTATTTTTGTTAGTCTTTTGTCTCAAAATTAATCTTCCTAAAGGCACAAATTAAAAGTTTAATTATAATAAATCCAAATTACTGTTCTCATAAGGATTTTATAACATTCCTAAGTTGAAAAGCCAGCCAGGTTAGTGAGCTGGGAGAGTTAATAGAAAGTGATAGTGACAGTAACAATACTAATTACAACACTTAACAATTAACCCCCAGAACAGAAGCGTGTGCAAACGCATGCACACGGGCACACGTGCAAGCACGCACACACATACACACAGTAGTCTGAATCTACAGCATAACCTCATGTAAAGGAAATAATTGGAACACTGATGATCAAGACTTTCTCAAGCTCTCTGTGGGGTAGGATACATTATTGTTTACTAACATCCTGAAAACAGTTTCTTTGCTCATTTGACAAATGTTTATTGAATATGCCAGGCCCAGTTCTAAATCTCGAGGACCCAGTAATAAACAAAACAAGCAAACATCACTGCTCTGCACATGATTGCAGCAAGACAGACAAAAAACAATACAAGTGAGAATACAGTGTGTTAATCTTCTGTGTTGACTTGGATGGGCCACAGGGTGTCCACATATTTACTTAAATATCATTATGGGTGTTTCTTTGAGAGTGTTTTAGATAAGTTTTCCGTTTGAATCAGCAGACCAAACATCTATCATGTGGATGGGGCTCATCCAGTAAGCTGAGGGCCTAAATATAACAAGAGGGCTGACTCTCCCCAAAGAAAATTTTTCACATCTGACTTCCTTCAAACTGGGACACTGACTTTTTTCTGCCTCAGGCTCAAATTTCAACATTTGCTCTTCCTGAGTCTTAAGTCTGCCAGCTTTTAGAGTGAAACTTACACCATCAGCAACTGGTTCTCAGACCTTTGCCCTGCAGCCAAAACTGCACCATCACCACTGGTTCCTCTGTGTCTCCATCCACCTTGCCTGCTCACCCTGCACATCTCAGCGCTCTCTCTCTCTCTCTCTCTCTCTCTATCTCTCTCCTTCCTTCCTTCCTTCCCTATATAGAAAGATCAATAAAGTAAGAGCTGGAGACTGGAGATTTGAAATTTTAAGAAAAGTGGGCCAAAAAGGCCCCACTGAAGAGTAGATATTAGAGAAAAACCTAAAGGACTTGAGGAAATAAGCCAAATAAAATCAGTGAGAAGAGCTTCCAGCCTGAGGGAACAGTAAGTGCAAAGGCCCTGAGGAAAGTATATGCCTGGTAGGCAATAAAGAGTCAGGGAGATCATGGATGACTTGGCAACATTGGTCTCAGGGGCTATTCTAGAAGCCAGGTGTTATAATTCAGGGGATATGTGTGCTTAAACCTTCTGGGAGAGATTTCTGGCAGCTCACAAAGTTAATTGAATGAAAGAACATACATTAATATGGGATCTAAAGAAGAAAGTAGATAGGAATAGAACTGAACTGGAGCCAGAATTGAACTGGAAATGCCTACCATGACCCATTGTCACATCTCCAACAGGTGGGCCTCACTTCTGCTCTCGGGCTCCTGGGAGCCAGACTGGCAGGAACTGGGAAATGCGGCTAGCCTCCAACATTCGCCTTATCCAGAAGATACAGGCAAACAATTCTCTCTGGGAGACCCAACTGTTTTTGGCATTGTAATCAGAAAGACCATCTCCTGGGGGACCATAAACCCAGACTCCGTGGAACAAAGTCCACAAGAGCACTGTTAGCAGCCTCCTGCCAGCAGATGCAGCCTGAAGCTTCCTGTCTGTGATATGGCAAAGCACAAGGGGTTCAAACCAGCTCTGCCAAGGGCACAGGGAGGGCTGCCTGGCCTCTGTCTGAGGAGTATATTTTATAATATCAAGAGAAGAGAGGAAAAACCTCTTGTCGTTCATGGAATCCTACCCTAATGGAGTTTCTTGCCACCGATTTATGATCAGAAAGTGCAACAGTGAACTCAGGCCTAAGCCAGCACTGCCCAGCAAACTGTGGAGTGTGGCTCTTACACTTGCCAGGTGAGCAGCCACCCCGGAGGCTTAGAAGGGAGGGGATGAGAAACTTCTGTAGAAGCCGAGCATCCTGCTAGGAACACATACCACCTATGTCAGGAGGTGAGCTTGGTGTCATCCCTTGTGGGGACTGGGATTGCCATGGGAAGCCACTGCAAGTCCTCACACATGTACAGACAATGGGCCATTGAGTCAACCCAATGCTCCCTTTCATCTAGCGTGGTCAGAATCACTTTACTATGGGAAAATACAAAGTTGCTGTCATCAGACTCTCACTAGAGCCAAAATAAATCCAAGACCACCTAGGAAACAGCAGCTTTGGAAAAGGCTGGCCACACCTAGGACCACAGATGAGCTACAGGTTGACTGGTCCAGGGTTGGGATATATTCCAGCGTCAGAGGACAGTAAGGGCTGCAGAGGAGCAAGCAAGTGGTGTTGAATTTCTGTGTGGGTCCTGGCTGGGGAGCCAGGAGGTACATGCCCTCCACTCTATCAAACTTTCACAAAAATCTGCCGCAGACAGGAAAAGAGCCGGGCAATTTCGAACAAAGAAGATAACATACATTTTAAGAATGCTGACACGTGGACAATCTCTTGGAAGAGTTATTTTGCGGGGTTGTCAGGCCAGGTTTCTCCTAGCTAAAGACATTAAAAGCATCACAGATAACTAGTAAAGAATTTTGACTCTCATCTCCAGGAAGAGTACGTGATCATCTGTTTGTGTAGGTGGTGTTATGGGGGAGGGGGTGTGCTTGTTTTGCGTGCATCACAAGTCCTGACTGTATAAACCAATCTGCAAGCCCACAAATGTATATATTCACCTCATATGCATCCATGGAGGCAAACAAATCTCTAGAGAAAGGATCAAGGGCCACAGAGGACAGGGTGGAAGAAGTTTCCCCAGTGAGCAGAAGTTTGGTCCAGCAGTTTGGCAGGAGAGAGAGCTCACAAGGGCCATCCATAAATTAGGCATCACTCTGAATGATTACAGGGCAATTGCCTATCTTCTGTCTCTCAAACAGGAGTGTTCCCTGCTCCTTTTCTGTGTCAGTTCTGGGACTGTGCTGGGGGTAGCTGTGGGCCATGCTGGACACCACCAGAGGCACTGCTTTGCCTGTTTTAGCCACATGGTTGCAGCACCTCGAGGAGCGCCATCATAAGCTGATGGAATCCAGCCTTTGGACCTATTGGAGGTGGGAAGGATATAGGGATGTCTACTTTAAGGATGCTCTCTGTGAGAGAAGAAAGGTGAAACATTATTTGGTGACCAGAGAACTAATGGTGACTGAGTGTTTTAGCTGATTTTATCAAGTTCTTTTCCTTTTCTCTCTGAGAACACCCTTAGACTTCATTTCCAGCCTCTCTTTCATTTCCACATGACTATGGGACTGAGTTCTGCTCAATGAACTGTGACAAGTGACACTTTTAAGACAGACCTCACAATCTCCAAGAAATCACAATGCTCTCCCTCATCTGCAGACAGGATAGTCACACACAGTGTTGCCTCAGAAACAGTTATTCAGTCTGGGCCCTGGCATGACAGAGAGGAGCAGGCATGCACACCCATGTACACAGTACCCACACAACATATGCATGCACACACATACATACAAGTACAAAATGCTGTGCACATGCACACACACTTGATATCCAGCCCAGTTACATTATGCTGTGTAAAATAAAATATTTTTCTTACAAGTCATTACCCCAAGCAATTATCTCTCCCAAATTATAGAGGCAGTGAAGTCCTAAATCATGGATAGAAAGTTGCCTAAATCAATGGCCAGCATAAATGACACAGCACCTTTTTATGTCACTTCTGATTCACCACTGGACACTTACCAGACACTGCACTTGGTGTTTGTGAAACTGGGTGTAGAGGACATTGTCCCTACTCCTAAAGGGCTTTACCACCAGACTGCAGTGGCTGGAACTGGCCACAGAGGGGTCACCTCCTCTGCATTGCTTCTGGGGTTCAAACTGATCCCCCTGGGGAGTCACAGAACTCTGAATGGATGTGACAACCCCTCTTCTTTTACAGTGGCTCAGGGGTCAACCCCAACTTCAGGCATGCCAGATTCAAGATGACAGTGGGTCATCCTGGGAGGGCAGCAAAGGGCTCCTAAGGAGCACATGGAAACTGCTCAGTACTGTGGGGTGCAGCATTCTCTCCCACATCCCTCACCACACTGCTGCCTCGCTCAGGGGCTTGTTTCTATTGGCACTCTCACTAGTGCACATCGACATTTAGAAAAGTGGCACTAAAATAAAACGGACTATAATTATTGTTATAGATTACAGTAATTACAGAGGGGGAAAGGCCCCATTAGATTAACACGCCCCCACCCCACCAAGACCGGCTGATGGGAAGGCGATCTGTGTGCAAGGCGATGTACATGCTGTGAGCGTTGGATGTCACTATGGTCTCCCAGGGCCCAGGCTGCAAAGGGCAGGGCAGTGGAGCAGGGGTGGTGCGAGGAAAGGCTTTTAACCTGAAATATACCAGTCATCAGGAAAAAGGGCCTCTTGCCCGCCTGCCTGGGGATCATGGCCCTATGTGGGGCAGGGCTATCTATGGTGGGCTGGTTCCCAGGGCCTGGAGTAGTCAGTTGAGCCTCCTGATTAGGATGGTCTCTCTTTATCTCCCTGTTCTGGACAGCCATCTGCTTTCAGTGCCTTGCGTGCCTGCCAGCACAGTGTCCACCAAGAACAGCAGTGACATTGAGCAAGTTACCTCACTCTTGGCATTGGTGGATGGAGAGGCCATTCCCATTCATGTGATGTGGTAGTGATATAATAGGTGGAATGTCCACGACAGATTGTTCCTGGAGAGGAGGAGGAATGTGGTTGACATGCCTGCTCCTTCCTCTGCCCTGGCCACTCTGAGTTCCCAGGTGGGTCTGCTGGTGCTCCTGAAATCACAGCCCCAGAATGAGCAATCTGTCTCCAGATGGAAGGACTTAGTCTGTGGTTGTTTTGGCCATGGCCTCTGCACTGTGGCTTGTGACTGCTGTCCATACAGCCCATTCAGAGAAGGCACCATAGGCTACCAGCCTGAGCCTTATCACAAGCTGGGTCTCCACTTCATGCTTGATCCCTTGAGGTACTGCAAAGTCCCCTCTTTCAGCCCCTCTCTGCTGCTCTGCCCTGCTGACACTGTTGCCAAAATTTCCCTTCTAAAGTGTCTCCCTTCATGTGATGCCTCTTTTCCCAGGTCTAAAAACAGAGTGACTCACAGAATCCACTCCAAAATCATTCTCCAGGGGTTGGCCCCAGTTGTGTTTTCTGCTCCCATCTCTTGTCACTCTTGCAAAAATGCTTATCACACCGTAAGTATCTGCTTATTCATTGGTCACCCTCCAGAGACTATAAACTTCATGAAAAAAAGTTATTTTGCCTTTTAATTACCCCATAGCCAAGTGTCTGACACACACCAGACACCAATTAAGAGTTGATGAATGAAAAAAAAAAAAAAAAAACCAGGAGTTATTAACTGCCTAGAAGCATGCTAACCTACTTTCTCGATCTGCTCCTTCTCTGTGGGGAAATGTTCCTTACAGAATGTGGTTGGGGGAGAAGGAACAGGGAGTCCAGCTGCAGGCAGAGACTCAGTACAACACTAGACTGAGTGAACACTGAGGGGTTCAGAGTGGCAGGAAACAAGGAGGGTGTGGCAGGTTTGCAAAAGTGGCCCCTTGTCTCTCTGGAGGAACGCTTGAGATGGAAATGAAACATTACAAACTGAAAGGAACTCTGAGCTCTGGCAGCCTACTGCACCCCCTGATAATGTGGTCTTAGTTGGTGTATGTCAACGAACAGACTCTACATTTCACTTGGCCTGATTTGCCTGGTAGCCTTTCCTGCAAAGGCATAAACTCCAAGGCCGGACATGGGGCTTGTTTAGCTTGGCTTGTGTTGCTAGATTATCATACAACTTCAATGCTGTCCTGAAATCTCCCAAGTTGCCACTGGGCCCATTTTTGTTTTCAGATTCAAAAATACACCCTCTGGATGGAATATCAAAGGACATATGTGTCATGGAGCAGGAGAATTGGCAGTACCTACCACCACATCACCCCAAGAAGCAAGCCCCACTCCCATTTTCCATGGTCACACATCTAGGGCTAGCATGCCCAGCACATCCAACCACTCTCTCCCTGGGGCCATCTGCATGATGCAGAGCCTCAGAAACCTACTACATGTCCAAGAATCTTGGGACCCTGCCTCCCATGAGATGGGGTATGCCAAAGGCAGCCTGTCTGTGCTCTACATCCTTCCAACATGCCCTGTTACTCTCTCTGAAAGCCATTATCAGATATAATGGAAGTAGAGTGAGTTGGATCTGGCTCATTTGGTACCACACAATGACAATGATCAGATCTCATGGGTGAAGGGAGTTTTCAAACTCATTTCCTACAGGTACTAAAGGGCTTTGGCTATCTGTCCTCTGCCCTGAAGACCTCGTGTTTCCCACTGTTGTGTAAACTGAGAAATGGTTGGAGACCCCCTGTGTGCAGTTACTTATATGCAATCCTCAGAGAAACTATAAGTAAAAACTACTAGACAGGGTCACTTCTTGGAGAAAATATCTTGTCCCTAGGATCTGAGGGCACCTCTCAGAGGATGCCTCTGACAGCCTGCCCTTGGCTCTCTGTTCCAACCTCAAGGGCTCCTGGGCCTGGCTGGCTCCTAGTCTACCTTCCTCCCCTTCTCACCAGGCAGGGCCAATCCTGACCAAAGGAGATGAAGCTGTTTTTTAACTCAGCACTCCCAAGTCTGATAGGCTCCCTCTTCTGTAAGAATCTATGAACATGCCTGGAAGAATCTGCTGTCCACCAAGAGGGCCCAGCCTCTGTGGATGAGGTGGAGGCTTTCAGGCAGAGACTCTTGGAGGCTTGAGGCAGAAAGGAAATGTGGAGGAAGAGACACCATGGCAGCCACAGGGACCCACATAAGTCACGAGAGCCCCCTCAAGGATTATCATGCCTCTGTGCTTTGTCCTATCCTTCCCTTCTGCCTGGAACAGGGTTCCCTGGCTCTTTCTGTTTCTCAACGTTGAAATTTCATTGTGTACATCACCTCCTCAAACAGACATCTGCATATCACTACTCAGCCCTATCCTGCCATCTCCATGTCCTCCTCTTTCCATTCAGCTTTCACCACCACTTGGAATGACAATGCTTAAGTGTGTTCTTGCCATGGTCTATCTCCCCTGAAGAATGGGAACCTCAAGAAGACAGAGATGAGCCAGTCTGCTCATTGTCCTGTCTGCAGCTGTGAGCACAGTGGCTGACTGGCTAAGGATACTCAGTGGAGATATCTTGGCCAACCCTGTTAGTCTACCCTCTAGTGAAAGGCAAATGCTAACTTTCTAAAAGTCACCAACTGAAGACTTCTTTGGAACCAAATATCTGGAAATATTGGAGCAGGACCTGTTTTCTTCTTGTTTGTTTCTATTGGGGGGTGGGCGGAGGGCACACAGACATGTAGGGAATCTTTGGAGACAATGGCCAAGCCCTTGGCAGATTGCAGCTTGCAGCTGCTTTAGTAGCTTCAGTCCAAGCTAGGACTCACTTGGGAAATAAAACTGAGCTGGAGAACTCAGGAGTGGGGCAAGGGTGAGGAGCAGGGTAGTACAAGCATAGGGTGTGCTTGGCTTTCCACCAGCTTCATCTTGCATCCCTGCCCTCATTTTCTCTTTGCCCTAATTTTCCCCATTTCTTGAGTAGGAAAATTTTAAAAAAAAGACTCCAGTTGTACATTAAGTATTTCTGTACAAAGATAAGCTTCCACTAATCCTTTTCTGTAATGAGGCAGGGTATGTATAAATAAATAAATAAATAAATAAACTTAGTCTTCCCCCAGGGTGCCCCAGTCCATTTGAATTTAGGTCATCCACATGTCTATTTATGATCTATTTTCGAATTTCAGGATTCTGGCTGTGTAAGTAGGAACTGCTGAGCTGGATCTTGGGCTGAGACACCTGCCAGAGCTGACCTCAGCAGAGCCCAATTGCTCATGTGCAGGCTGGTGCCAGCCAGGAGAGCCTTGGGGAAGGTGCTCTAGCCTCTGCAGAGTGGACAGGCCTGGCTGCCCCCAGGCATTCTTTGTATCCAAAAGAATGATGAAGAATCCAGAGGTGCATGTCTTCCTGGGTCTCAGCTCAATTTGTGGAAAATAGGGATTTGGGGAAAAGATCATCTCTGAAGGTGGAAAGTGTGCCTCACAAAGCTTCTGATGTGGTTCCCGAGTAAGTGCACCATTCACGTGACTAAACAACCTCCTGGTTACGCAGCAGACTTTAGATGATACCCTTTCAGCCCTGGCTTTGTGAAGCTTTGGCTACTACTGAAGCAACAAACACTCAGGCTTTAGAACAGAGAGGAAGAGACCGAGCTGGCCTCAGACTTGCTCATGAACGGGGCAGTCCCCCAAGTACCCACTCAATTTGGGGGTCACATAGTCAAGGGGGCAGAGGCACAATGTAGAAGGGAAGTAATGCCCCAGGTCTAACCCCAGTAAGTCCTAAACATCCCCTCATGGCAGAGTGCCTGATGAAATGCAATCTACAGTCCAAGTTCAAGGCCATACACAGGAGTCTGAGTGATGAGACCCAGGTACTCTTTTACTTGTCCCTTTCGAAAGAGCCCCAAGTTCTGCGATGGAGGGCACGTGCTTGTGCCACCACACCCGCTCCTCCATCAGCAGGGAGCCCTCTTCCTTTTCCACTCCCTTCCCTGACTCTGCTCCAGGCCTCTCTTTGGATGTTCATTCGTCTGGAAGCTTGTCCTGATGTCCTCACCACCTGCCCCATGAAGTAAGGCTGAGACCACTCCTGAGGACTCACCACCCCCCACTACAGACCTGAACCTATTTATGAAGGGGACAAGGGCCAGCCACCAGCCTCTAAATGTGGGAGGGCAAGGCTGTGTCTCCCTTTGTCCCCTGCCATATATCCCCAGTACCTAACCCCATGACTGGCAGATACTAGGAAGTCAATAAATATAGACTGAGCAGAATGATTAAATGAGACGACACATAGTCTGCCAAGCACAAGCAGTTTGTCACTAGGCAATTGTCCTCAGGGGACCTGGCTCCATACCCAGAGGCCATTTCAGGCCTTGAAAAAGTAAAACTGGCAAGAAATAAACAAGGTCTGCATCTATGAAGAGAGCACAGGACAGAGAGTTTACAACAGGAACTCAGAACTGTGCAGGAGGAGTATCTGTCACAGGAATAGCCTGGCTGGGCAGAGGTGGGGGACAGAAAATGGGATGGAGGGGAATGGCGTTCAAATCAGATCAACATGGGGAAGCAGGACACTAGGTTTAGGGCAGGTCCTGACTTGAGTTCAACCAGGAGCCACTTGGCAGGAGATGGCCAGGCCCTTGGTCTCATGGGCCTACTAGCTTGGTCAAGTACAATGGGAATCGACACCTGATGCTCCAGAAGTGAACATCCAGTGGCTAACAACGGGGTGCTTCTGACAGACACCAAGCTTTAACAGAACCACATGATCACTGTATGGAAGATCCAGCTTGTCATCCTCCTCCTCAGCCATCTGCTCCTCATGCCTGCAACTTCCCTGACAAAGCCTTCATCCAGGCTTGCACAGAGCCTCTGCCACCCAGGCAGTGAAGGTTCCCAGGATGCCAGCCACATCTTGACACTGTCTGGAATAGAGACCAGAAACTCATGGGCTCTAGCCTTAGTCTACCTGAGGGCATAGGGACAATCCTTCCTACTGCTGCCACCATAAACTGTCCTCCTTCTAATGCTGCCTTTCTCAAAGACAATGAGAGACCCCAGAGATTAGAAACCACAAGGCTGAGTGCACCTGCCAGCAATACCTGCATGACAAGACAGCCATGTCCATACTGGTGACTCAGGTGATGAGCAGATCACATAAGTTCTTAGATGAGTATTGTAGGATGTCTAGGGAGAAAGTGAGTGATGTCCCTGAATTGGCCAGATCAGCCTCCAAATGCAAGGGTGCGGGGCACTGAATGGGGTGGAGCCTTTTGTCTCCAGTTTGTCCCAGTCTTGAGAGACATGTCCCAAGACAAGATAGAGCAACAGAGCTCAAGGCCAAGAACCCAAGTCATGACATGGGTCTTACTGGAATTTTGTAAAAATTCCCTCTGGTTTAAAATCCTGAAAATATTGAAGAGATGCACACTGAGGACAAAGTGAATGATAAGCATGGTGACAGAAAGTCCCTGACCCACTGAAATCAGGCACCATCTCGTTCCTAATCTGTCCACAGTTTCTTTAGTAGGGATCTAACTCTCTTCGAAGACAGGCGATATTCAGAAGAAAGACACAATAAACATATGGACAGAATTTCCTCTAAGAAAACTGAATGAGGGGACAGAGGTGGCATGGGGAAGAAATGAGCATCAGAAAAACCAGATAAAGAAAATGTAAACTCCAGCATAGGGAATTATCTCTTAGGGAGAAAAAAAGATTAAGCATTCAGACAAATATTCTCCCCAGCCTCAAAGAAGTTGCAGATAACATGGTCTCTCAAGAAAAAAGAAATCTAAAAGATACAGAAATTCAGAGAAGAGATTATAAAACAGACAGAGATGAAAAGCTAATGGTGGGGCTTAGGAGTAAAACAAAGTCAAGGACCATGGGCACCTGTTCAGAGGTCACAGAGGAAGCCAGGGACAGGGGGAAGAAGGAAACACTAGGAAGAAGAGTAGCTGAGTCCCTAAGGCCTGGGCAGGAGGCCAGGGAAGCAGGTTGGCAAGCTAAGGCCCAGAAGTAAAGGCGGATACTAGGTTCCAGAAGCCTAGATGTGTTGCTGAGCTGGGCCATACCTAAAGTTCTTTGCTCCTGTCAGCCAAACCTTAGAGCATGACTTTCCCAAATCTGCCTCCCACAAGTCTGGAACCCCGACCTCCAGGGATTAGCTGCCTTCACATCAGTTGATCATGCTTCATCATCAGAGAGCCATAGTGACATCTGAAGCTCCTGTTGGCGACAGCAGCAGCCACAGGAGCTGCAGGAAGAGGAAAGCTGTAGTTGTCAGCTCTGAAATGCAAACAGTGTTGTCCCTGTCTGTGGATGATGCCACAGGACTCAGGCCTTTTATTGATATTTCTACCAGTGGAGAGAGCCCTGGTGAGGTGCCTTTCAATATTTTAAAAATGATTTTTTCCTCAGGCTATACTTCTTAAGAAGTCATCAGACACTCGAAGGCAGAATCCTCTTTCTTGCTGGAATGATTTGTTCTCCAGCCGGGCACAGGGTTTATTACTTTGGAACCCAGCTCACAGTGAGTTAGTGAAAGCCTCAGGACCCTGGTCTTCCCCCCCAACCTTCTCCACCCCCCACCGCCATTGTTGGGTACATGAAGTGACAGCACAGTTGTCTCGGCACAGAGTTCTACAGAGTGCAGGACCAAAGGCAGGGTCACTCCAGACCTTCCTCAAGCGAAGCTGACATCTTACCCTTGAAGTTGAAGCTTCCTGCTCCTGGTATCCCAAAGGAATGAGGGCAAGAATACCCTGGAGTTCTACGGAAATGAAGCCACAGGGATTCTGGGTTTGAGACCCCTTCTAACAAAAGTACACCAGAGTGTGGGGGCTCCTAGAAATGGGCCTGCAAAGCAGAGTGATGCAAATGGCAGCAGAAGCATGGGCCCCTCAGAAAGTAGGCAGTGAGAAAGATACAAAACATCTCAGATTAAGTGAGAGATCCACTCCGATGTTACAGTGGAGCTCCACTGCATGTTTATCCCACCCTCCTTTAAGTAGCTTTCCCAAGATGACAATGTGATCTGGCAAATGCCAGCAGTGAGATTCAAGCACAAGTGTATCTTGCACCAGACAGGATGCATGAAACTCTGGAGGTCTGTACCTGCAGATGGGCCTTGTTAGTTTCTCCAGGCCCATCTTCCATCTTTCTCTCTAGCCACAGAAAACTCACCACCCTAAACCAGAAGAAATTGTGGGAACTTCTTGATACACACCTTGGGGCAGTATGCTGAAGGGGTTTAGTGCATGCCTCTCTGCTACCCACCTGGCAGCTCTGATCCACCCAGCAGTGCAGGTGTGCTCCTCTCAGTCAAGTTGTATCTGAACCTCTAGTAACCAACCACTTTCTATCCTGGGGTCTCTTAGCCCAGTTTCTGTACATGTTGGGGTCCTGTTTCTTCACTTGCCTGTCACAAACCTCAATTTTAAGCCCTTAAAGACAAAGTCTACATCTTATTTATAACTTTATCCATAAAAGTTATGGATAAAGATAGGCAGGAAAGATGTGAGTGAAGGAATCAAGTCCTCCTCTTGGCTGACAGAGGTCACAGATAGTTCTCCAACCTGGTCAGTGCCTGATGGTCTCTCCAGGGCTCTACCACTCAGCACTCCTGCTATGCTCATGGATACTAACTTCAACAAAGCATAGCATATAACACACACTCTATAAATGGTAGCTATTACTATCATTGCAAAAAAAGTTTCAGTCAGAAAATGAGGAGTACATAGAAAAATAAAATCATTATTACAGTGGTAATCAATCAACAGAGGAAGGAAAACTCATAGGACTTGGATGAAATCATTTTCTACAGTGAACTCTATAAAGCAGTGCTCAGATGGTTCTAAGTTCTATGGGGAACAGCAACACCAAAAGCCCTGAGGCAAATGAACTTTGAAAGAAAAAACAGACACAACAAACATTAAGCCAATTTCCTTACTACAGACTTTTAATATGCTAATGTGCGATATGAATCATGGCAAGATAGAGTTAACACAGACAGCATCCCATACTTAGCTCTCCCCAGGGCCCTTCCTCCAGGAAGCATCTCCATGTACTGCTGCTCTGAATGCACTTTTGGAAAAGCTGAATTAATCTCTCTGTCAGAACAGGTGTTCCGGTGGATTGTTTTTGCCCAAATGAAGGCTGTAGATTTTCCTCTGCTGAGGTTATTTGGTTAGTCTCAACACCGCCTGTCATAATGACTTAAATATCAACTTTATCACCCATCATTTTAGCTCCTTAATATGATCAGTAACCTAACCATTTCTATGATTTATAACATCATAGGAAGAAAACAAGCACCACTATTTCCATCCCCAAGATTGAATATCAGGGCATCGGTGTTTACAAAGAAAACACAGGCAAGGAATGTTCTCAGGACCACACTCTCAATAAACACAATGACGAGCTCCACAATCATGTTTCTAACAATGGCTAAATGACATCCAGTAACATCACATTGAAAATATTTTGATGAGATAGGGAAAGCAATTCTCATTGGAGGAAGGTTGCTAGATGCCCATCTCTACCTGACTACAAACATCAGTCTCCAAGGGGTCGATGGTTTGGATAGCATTGTGGTTTAGTGTGCTTTGTCTTTTCCTATCCATAAGAGACAGCAAATTCAATGTAAGTGATTCCCCAACCTCTTGCACTATTTACATAGGTCTCTGACCATTAAGGGAAATCAATGCTTTTCTCCAGAGAGTGAGTTCTCTCTCACACAGCTCTGAGTTGGCCAACACAAGAGTGGGTTGTTATAAAGTCACTCTGGCACCTCTTCTCAGTGTCTCATATGTGTTCTTATCCACTGGTCACCCTAGCATTCTCTCATATGATGTGATACCATCCTCCATAAGGCCCTCACCAGAAACCAAGCAGATGCTGGCACCATGCTCTTAACTTCCTGCCTCCAAAACTGTGAGACAAAAATAAGCCTCTTTTCCTTATAAAGCAACCAGTTTCAGGCATTTTGATATAGCAACACAAACCAGACTAAGACAAATAGCTTTGTAATCTACTAAAAGTATTATTTCTCACAACCTGTCTTTGATGGGGTTAGAAAGTACCAAGTTCAAAGTTTTGACTTCTAAACCAAAGTACTGGAGACAGCCTGTACTTACCTCTGGGTGCCACTAGGGTCCAGTGCTGCAAAAAAGCAGCTGATCTACAGATAATACTTTGAATTTACCTATTGTAGTTATGAGAGAATATAGCCATGGGGTCAAACTTTCATGGAGAACTGTAAAGTTGGCACATGTCCAAGTGATTGCTTTTCTTACCCAGAAGAGATAGCAAATTCAACATGACACTTTACTAAGCTCTTGCACCATTTACATAGGTCTCTGGTTTAAAATGGCAGATGACACATTCTATCCTCAACTTCTAACTAAAATTATAAAGACACAGAAATGATAAAAAATATTAAAGAAATGGTGACTATTGTACTGGCAGTCATCTTATTAAGAATATTGGGAGAATTTTCCTTGAATATATAAGGTGGATGGATATAGATTGAGAAATATAATCATTGGACCACTGACAGTTTGTTCCAAAAGACAGGACAGTCTGAACACTCTTCAGTCCCCAGGAAGATATTCTCATCTTTTTTTTTTTTTTTCCGCTTGACTTTGTGATTAGAGGCCCAGGATTTATCTGAATCAAATGGCAAAGCAAAACTCCTACTATACATTCTTTGCTCCAGGGATAGTCAGGAAACTTTCTACATGTCCCTAAATCTATGAGCAAAGGATCCCAAAAGCTGTTCTTCAGAATTTCAGTCTTACAACTTCATAGATCATCTATCCTCATCTCAAGGAGCTACAGAGCCCTTGTTGGCTCTGAGAAGGCATTCAGTAAAGAATCCTAGTCAGGCACCTGTAATCCTAGCTACTCAGGAGGCAGAGATCAGGAGGATTGCAGTTTGAAGCCAGCCCAGGCATAGTTCTGTGAGACCCTATCTAAAAAGACCCTTCACAAAAATAGGGCTGGTGGAGTGGCTCAAGAGGTAGGCCCTGAGTTTAAGCCCCACTACCGCACACAAACAAAAAGAATCCAGCTACAGTTTTGTTTAATTCAATATTCACTTGAATACATGGCACTTTTACATTTACTTAAAATCTGTACATCTCCTAAAAAACTAGCGTCCCTGAAAACTATTTTCAGAAAATGCTCTAAATCCATTCAGAGAAAACATTTTTAGGAAAACCGTAGGACAGGAAGTGGAGGACAAAGGAGACAGGAAATGGAGCATTGAATGCTGGGAAACAGTTCTGGATAGCTAAGCACATTCCTCTGAGATAGATTTAGAAAGAATCTCAATTTCTCAAGACAGGGTTTGCAGGTGCTTACTTTAATCCAGACAAAGTGACCATGGATAGAACGATGCACAATATAGTACACATCTTCAAAATAATTCAGAAGATACGTTTTTAATGAAATTTAGTTTTACAAAAGCAGGCTAGGATGGAAAGTCATACAAAAAAATGGAAAATAACAGACTGAGCTTAAAAGGGAATTGGTGAGTTAAGGAAGGAAACCAAATTTTAATCCCTGCATTAAAGTCTACACAGGAAACAAAGAAGAACGAATTTGTAGTCAGTAGCCTCCTCTCCCAGACAACATGAAAGGAATGGTCAGAGATAACAAGTACAAGGAAGGGCTAGTGAAAGACATAGTGAGAACAGAGGATGGGAATCAAAGCCAGAATCATAGAGCAACTGGGAAAATGAATGCACAAACCAGAAATGTCCTAAAACTTCAACAGGACCAAAGAAGAAAAAAATTAAAGAAATACTTTTGAATGTGGAAAGAATCAACTGTAAACCAAAGAACCTTATAGTGCTGTAAACACATTTCTTTTTCATTTGGCAGTACTGGGGTTTGAACTCAGGGCCCAGAACTTGCTAGGCAGGTGCTATACCAGTTGGGCCACCAACTCTAAATACAATTATTTAAAATAAATATCAATACATATTTTGGTGAAAAAAATTTTGAATTGAATAAATAATACATGCTACAAGAATTTCTTATACAGAAAAAAAATGGTGTTGATTAAAACTCAGCCTGAGTTCAGACTTTTCATTTTTTACACTGAAATAGAGAAAAGAGGGTAAATGCCTTTAGCTTAAGCAATGACATAAGAAGTGCATTCTAGATTAAGAAGGACATTGCAAGATATAAAAGGTACAGAAATGCATAAAAATTATCTACTTGGAGAAATAGCATAACTATATCAAAAAGGTAACAGAATTAAGAAATCAAAATGGACAAACCATGGTAGAACAGCATTGATTCTGAATGGTGAAATAATTTAAGCACATAGCTAATAAATTTTAAGTCAGATTTTGGGATTTCTAATAATTGCATGCCAATCTGCTTCTTTCTGTTTAAAAGTAGGTGGAATTCTGAGAAACATTACAACACAAAAACTAGCCTTGTTTGGAACAAAGGAATGCAGCATATAGAATCGTAACAGAAAAATTCCTGGGCCACATAAGGCATCATAGAAAAGCTGGGAAGGAAATGGTCAAGAAAGAAGCTGACAATAAACAGTCCATGCGTGACATCCAGGACCTGATGGAAGAAGAAAAAGAAAAAAGGAGGGGATTCCAAGATGGCGGCCAGAGGGAGGAAGCAGAAAGCGTGCCTCCTATAGTGAAATCTTAGAGAGACGCTGGAGACACACCTTGCAGGCAAAGCCACTGAGAAGAGACAAAACTTTGACCCCTCCACACCTCTAGCCTGTGCAGAGAATCTCCACTTCATGTTAAACGGAGAAACCAGGAGGGCCCCCGAGCTGCCAGTCACCCGTGCCCAGATGGCTTGGGAAGACACAGACAAGGTGAGCTAAGTGGTACATGGTACTTCCACAGACAACCCTGGGCCAGATCAGCACAGCCCCCTGGACGGACCAACCCCCACCCGGGGAAAAAAAGAGAAACTGAGTAATAAGCAATAAGAACAATAAAGACACATAGCAAAGAGGGTGGGGCATCCTGAGCACAGAAGAGAGGGGGAGAGGGGAATCCCTAATGGAACTGTAAATAAACAAGCCGGGCCTGGCTGGAGAGGGTGGGAGTGGGGGGCGCGCCCAGCAACCAGGAGCGGGGAAGCTGGTGAGAGTGGCGGAGGGAGGAAAACTCCACAGCAGAGAGGGGAAGACCCACCTCCCACATAAGCTGTAAACAAACAGGCCGGCGGCAGGAGCAGCAGCACACGCCCAGCCATCAGGAGTGGGAAAGCTTGTAAAAGCAGCAGGGGGAGGAAAACTACACAGGAGAGGGGGGAAGACCCACTTCCCACGTGAATTGTAAATAAACACACAGGCCTGAGAAAGCGAGTACAGTGTCCCCTCCCCCAGTGTGATTGGAAAGGAGAAAGCCTGTAGCAGTGGCATCACGCACACAACTCTGAGTAAACAAAGCCTGCGGGGCCAGGTGAGTGTTAAGCTCACTCCTGAGATCTACATAAATAAAGCCTCCAGCAACAGCAGGCTGACAGCAGCGGACAGGCAAGCCACAGCCGCAGATAGCCATTCACAGACCTGTCTCCAGACTCTTCTTTTCCTCTCTCCCTACCTTTGATGAGAAAACAACTGAACTACACCTGTATGCTTAAAAACTTACTGAAACTGTATTGCATTTGAACTTGGGACACCTTGAGATTTTTTGTTCCTTGTTTTTTGTTTTGTGAGCAGTTTTGTTCTACTTTATGTTTCCCCTTTGATGAGACAACTACAGAACAACATCTGAGGCACCATCTCCAGGACTGGAGGCTGAGATGGACACTAAAATTATTAAGACTGAAACTTCACTTCATTTGAACTTGTAGGGTTTTTTTTCCTATTTTTTAAATTTTATTTATATATATATATTTTTTCCTTCATTTACTTATTTTTATTTTTATTCTTATCTTTATTCTTTTTATTTTTTTAATACTCTGTCTCTCTAATGCCTTTTCAGCTTACAGTTGATTAGTACACTGTCCCTGTTTATATCTTTGAAACTTTTTTTATACGTTTCTTTGTTTTGTTTTGTTTTTCTACTTGATTATTTGTTTCTCCCTTTTTCTTTAACTTCTTTGCTTTCCATCCCCTCTCACCCTTCCATTCTAAATATCACTAGTGCTATTATTACAAGCCAGAAAATACTTAATTGCACACAGTACAGGGACAATAACAACACCAAGGGCAATGATGGGAAGACATTAAAAACAGGGAAACCAGTTTCCCCACAACAAAAAATTAGTACAGGAACCAGAGGGATATGAAGAAAACAGATACTTAGGTCCAGACTTGAACAAAATGAAGATAAACTATGCCAAAGGACCCAATGAAACCCACAAGAATAATTTAAAAGAAGACATACTACAGGTACTCAATGAGAATTTTATAGAGATGATACTGGATAGGGTCAACCAAAATGTACAGGAGACACTCAAAAAATTCCAAGACAACAAAAATAGAGAATATCAAAAAGCAAAAGAGGAAATAAAGGAAACCAAAGAACCACTGTATAAACATCAAAGTGAAACAGAGAACATGATTAATGAACAGATAAATGAACTCAACAAAAATAGACAACATTAAAGAGGAAATGACCCAGGATAAGAAAAACCTCAGAAAAAAGCATGAAACAGAATTGTAAAACAAAATGGAAGGCCAATCCAGCAGAATGGAAGAAACAGAAAACAGAATCTCAGTACTCGAAGATGAAATGGTAATTAAAGGAAAAACCGAAAAATTATTAATTAAACAACTCAAGACCTGTGGGGAAAAAATGCAAGAACTCACCAACTCCAACAAAAGACCAAACTTGAGAATCATGGGCATCGAAGAAGGAGAAGAGATGCAAGTGAAGGGAATGCGTAATATATTCAACAAAATAATAACAGAAAATTTCCCAAATCTAAAGAAATCTATTCCCATACAGATGCAAGAGGCCTCCCGGACACCAAACAGACCAATCAAAATAGAACTACCCCACAAAATATCATCATTAAAACAACAAGTTCAGAAACTAGAGAAAGAATATTGAAGGCTATAAGAGAGAAAAAACAATAACATACAAAGGTAAACCCATCAAAATCACAGCAGACTTCTCAACAGAAACATTAAAAGCAAGAAGAGCATGGGGTGAGATCTTCCGGGCACTGAATGAAAATAACTTCAAACACAGGATACTCTACCTGGCAAAACTATCATTCAAAATAGATGGAGCAATAAAAGTCTTCCATGACAAGCAGAAACTAAAACAGTATGTGACCACAAAGCCACCACTACAAAGGATTCTTCAAGGGATTCTTCACACAGAAAGTGAAACCCAACATAACCATGAAAGGACAGGCAACATCAAACTATAGGAAAAGAAAAAGCAAGAAAGTACAGAGTACCATCGACTAAGCTAACACACAAACAAACCTTCAAACAACTAAGACAACTAAAAGACAGGAATCACCACATATCTATCAGTACTAATACTTAATGTTAATGGACTTAATTCACCCATCAAAAGGCACCATTAGACAAGATGGATTAAAAAGGAAGAACTACCAATTTGTTGTTACAGGAGACCCATTACACCAACAGAAATAAGCATAGGCTTAGGATGAAAGGCTGGAAGAAGATTTACCAAGCCACTGCCCCCGAAAACAGGCAGGAATAGCAATACTTATCTCTGACAAAGTAGACTTCAAGCCTACATTGATCAAACGAGATAAAGAAGGATAATCCATACTAATAAAAGGAGAAATAGACCAAAAGGAAATAATAATTATCAACCTGTATGCACCCAATGTCAATGCACCCAATTTCATCAAACATACCCTAAAAGACCTAAAAGCATAAATAAACGCCAACACAGTGGTTGTGGGAGACTTTAACACCCCATTATCATTAATAGATAGGTCACCCAAACAAAAAATCAATAAACAAATCCAAGATCTAAAATATACAATAGATCAAATGGACCTGGTGATGTCTACAGAACATTTCATCCAACTTATACACAATATACATTCTTTTCAGCAGCCCATGGAACCTTCTCCAAAATAGATCATTTCTATACAGGACATTGACTCACAATGATTTCCTGTGCGTGGGTGTTACCTTATAGGTTAATTCTTTTTGATCTAACCTTTGCTCTAGTACCTGTTCCGCTTTTCCTATTGGCTTCAGTTGCTTTTAAGGTATCTGCTTTAGTTTTTCTGCATTAAGGGCAACAAATGCAAGCAATTTTTTAGGTATAGCTATCCTTATCTCAACCAGCAAAAACCCTTGTCCCTTCCTGTTATTGCTTATACTCTCTCTATAACAAAATTAGAAACAAGGGCAAAATAGTTTCTGCTGGGTATTGAGGGGGGGAGGGGGAGGGGGTGGAGTGGGTGGTAAGGGAGGGGGTGGGGACAGGGGGGAGAAGTGAACCAAGCCTTGTATACACATATGAATAATAAAAGAAAAGGGAAAAAAAAAACAAAATAGATCATATCCTAGGGCACAAAGCAAGCCTCAGCAAATATAAGAAAATAGAAATTATACCATGCATACTATCTGATCACAATGCAATGAAACTAGAACTCCACAACAAAAGTAAAGACAAAAACATGCAAACAGCTGGAAACTAAATAACTCATTACTTAATGAAGAATGGATCATCGATGAAATAAAAGAGGAAATAAAAAGTTCCTGGAAGTCAATGAAAATGAAAACACAACCTACCGGAACCTATGGGACACAACAAAGGCAACCTGAGAGGAAACTTTATAGCCATGAGTGCATATATTAAAAAGACTGAAAGATCCCAAATCAATGTCCTAGTGATACATCTCAAACTCCTAGAAAAACAAGAACAAGCAAATCCCAAAACAAATAGAAGGAGAGAAATAATAAAAATAAGAGCTGAAATCAATGAAATAGAAACCAAACAAACCATACAAAGAATCAATGAAACAAAAAGTTGGTTCTTTGAAAAAATAAACAACATCGATAGACCCCTGGCAAACCTAACTAAAATGAGGAGAGAAAAACCCAAATTAGTAGAATCAGGAATGCAAAAGGGGAGATAACAACAAACACCATGGAAGTTCAGGAAATCATCAGAGGCTACTTCGAGAACCTATATTCAAATAAATTTGAAAATCTTAAAGAAATGGACAGATTTCTAGATACATATGATCATCCAAAACTGAACCAAGAGGAAATTAATCACCTGAATAGATCTATAACACAAAATGAAATTGAAGCAGCAATCAGGAATCTCCCCAAAAAGAAAAGTACAGGACCTGATGGATTCTCTGCTAAGTTCTATCAGACCTTTAAAGAAGAACTGATACCAACCCTCCTTAAACTGTTCCACGAAATAGAAAGGGAAGGAAAACTGCCTAACACATTTTATGAAGCCAGTATTACACTTATTCCAAAACCAGGCAAAGACACCTCCAAAAAGGAGAACTATAGGCCAATTTCCTTAATGAACATTGAAGCAAAAATCCTCAACAAAATAATGGCAAACCGAATTCAACAACACATCAAAAAGATCATTCACCACGACCAAGTAAGCTTCATCCCATGGATGCAGGGGTGGTTCAACATACAAAAATCAATAAACGTAATAAACCGCATTAACAGAAGCAAAGACAAAAACCACTTGATCATCTCAATAGATGCAGAAAAAGCTTTTGATAAGATCCAACACCATTTCATGATAAAAGCTCTGAGAAAACTAGGAGTAGAAGGAAAGTACCTCAACATTATAAAAGCTATATATGACAAACCTATAGCCAGCATTATACTTAATAGAGAAAAACTGAAACCATTCCCTCTAAAATCAGGAACCAGACAAGGATACCCACTATCTCCACTCCTATTCAACATAGTACTGGAATTCCTAGCCAGAGCAATTAGGCAAGAAGAAGGAATAAAAGGAATACAAATAGGTAAAGAAACTGTCAAAATAACCCTATTTGCAGACGACATGATCCTATACCTTAAATACCCAAAAAACTCTACTCAGAAGCTTCTAGACATCATCAATAGCTATAGCAAGGTAGCAGGATATAAAATCAACATAGAAAAATCATTAGCATTTCTATACACTAACAATGAGCAAACGGAAAAAGAATGCATGAAAACAATTCCATTTACAATAGCCTCAAAAAAAATCAAATACCTGGGTGTAAACCTAACAAAAGATGTGAAAGACCTCTACAAGGAAAACTATACACTTCTGAAGAAAGAGATTGAGGAAGACTATAGAAAGTGGAGAGATCTCCCATGCTCATGGATTGGTAGAATCAACACAGTAAAAATGTCAATACTCCCCAAAGTAATCTACATGTTTAATGCAATTCCCATCAAAATTCTAATGACATTTATTAAAGAGATTGAAAAATCTACTGTTAAATTTATATGGAAACACAAGAGGCCACGAACAGCCAAGGCAATACTCAGTCAAAAGAACAATGCTGGAGGTATCACAATACCTGACTTCAAACTATATTACAAAGCAATAATGATAAAAACAGCATGGTACTGGAACAAAAACAGACATGAAGACCAGTGGAACAGAATAGAGGACCCAGATATGAAGCCACACAACTATAACCAACTTGTCTTTGACAAAGGAGCTAAAAATATACGATGGAGAAAAAGAAGCCTCTTCAACAAAAACTGCTGGGAAAACTGGTTAGCAGTCTGCAAAAAACTGAAACTAGATCCATGTATATCACCCTATACCAATATTAACTCAAAATGGATCAAGGATCTTAATATCAGACCACAAACTCTAAAGTTCATACAGGAAAGAGTAGGAACTACTCTGGAGTTAGTAGGTATAGGTAAGAACTTTCTCAACAAAATCCCAGCAGCACAACAAATAAGAGATAGCATAGATAAATGGGACCTCATAAAACTAAAAAGCTTCTGCTCATCAAAAGAAATGGTCTCTAAACTGAAGAGAACACCCACAGAGTGGGAGAAAATATTTGCTAGCTACACATCAGACAAAGGACTGATAACCAGAATATATAGGGAACTTAAAAAACTAAATTCTCCCAAAGTAATGAACCAATAAAGAAATGGGCAAGTGAACTAAACAGAACTTTCTCAAAAGAAGAAATTCAAATGGCCAAAAAACACATGAAAAAATGCTCACCATCTCTAGCAATAAAGGAAATGCAAATTAAAACCACACTAAGATTCCACCTCACCCCTGTTAGAATAGCCATCATTAGCAACCCCACCACCAACAGGTGTTGGCAAGGATGCAGGGAAAAAGGAACCCTCTTACACTGCTGGTGGGAATGTAAACTAGTACAACCACTCTGGAAAAAAATTTGGAGGCTACTTAAAAAGCTAAACATTGATCTACCATTTGATCCAGCAATACCACTCTTGGGGATATACCCCAAAGACTGTGACACAGGTTACTCCAGAGGCACCTGCACACCCATATTTATTGCGGCACTATTCACAATAGCCAAGTTATGGAAACAGCCAAGATGCCCCACTACTGACGAATGGATTAAGAAAATGTGGTATCTATACACAATGGAATTTTATGCAGCCATGAAGAAGAATGAAATGTTATCATTCACTGGTAAATGGATGAACATCATTCTGAGTGAGGTTAGCCTGGCCCAAAAGACCAAAAATCATATGTTCTCCCTCATATGTGGACATTAGATCAAAGGCAAACACAACAAGGGGATTAGACTATGAGCACATGATAAAAGCGAGAGCACACAAGGGAGGGGTGAGGATAGGTAAGACACCTAAAAAACTAGCTAGCATTTGTTGCCCTTAACGCAGAGAAACTAAAGCAGATACCTTAAAAGCAACTGAGGCCAATAGGAAAAGGGGACCAGGAACTAGAGAAAAGGTTAGATCAAAAAGAATTAACCTAGAAGGTAACACCCACGCACAGGAAATTAATGTGAGTCAACTCCCTGTATAGCTATCCTTATCTCAAGTAGCAAAAACCCTTGTTCCTTCCTATTTTTGCTTATACTCTCTCTACAACAAAATTAGAAATAAGGGCAAAATAGTTTATGCTGGGTATTGAGGGGGTGGGGGGAGAGGGAGGGGGCAGAGTGGGTGGTAAGGGAGGGGGTAGGGGCAGGGGGGAGAAATGAACCAAGCCTGTATGCACATATGAATAATAAAAAAAAGGGAAAAAAATTCCACCTCACTACTATTAGAATGGCTATCATCAAGAACACAAGCAACAAATACTGGTGAGGATGTGGGGAAAAAGGAACCCTCATACTGTTAGTGGGAATGTAAATTAGTAAAACCACTATGAGGTACAGTATGGAGGCTCCTCAAAACACTAGAACTGCCAAATGATCCAGCAATTCCACTTTTCTAGGGACATACCCAAGGGATGTGAGGCAGGTTACAATAATGGCACCTGTACACCCATGTTTATTGCAGCATTATTTGAAATAACTAAGCTATGGAAACAACCAAGATGTCCCAGTACTGATGAATGGATTAAGAAAATGTGGCCTTTATACATAATAGGATTTTTATTCAGACATAAAAAAGAATGAAATTTTGTCATTTGCAGGTAAATGGATGGAACTGAAGAACATCATTTTGAGTGAAGTTAGCCAGGCTCAGAAAGTCAAAGGCCATATGTTTTCTCTCATATATGGAATATAGCCCCAATACAAATATAAGGGATATTATAATAAATAGGTGACACTAAGGAGAGGTCACATACAAGAGAGGGAGGGTAAAAGGAGGAAGTTAGGTGAATATGGCTGATGTACTTCCTATACAAGAATGAATATAGAATTTTTAAACCAGTTGAAACTACCATAAGAACGGGACTAAGGTAGAAAGGAGAAAAATAAAGGGATTTTTCCTGTTTAGTAGTTCGCTAATTTTACCTACTTTGTGTTTAGTTTTCTTTTCTCATTAGCCTTTTATTTGTTGTTGGAGAGTGAATATGGTGGAAATATTGTATACACATGTGTGTAAATGGAAAAGTGAGACCTGTTGAAACTATTCCAGGAATGGAGGGATGAGAGATTTGAGAGGGTGATGGAGGGGGTGAATTCAACTGTGATATATTGTAAGAACTTTTATAAATGTCATCGTGTACCCAAAGTACAACAATTTAAAAAAATAAAAGGCTAATGAGAAAAGAAAACTAAACACAAAGTAGGTAAAATTAATGAACTACTAAAAAGGAAAAATCAGTGAAACTGAAAAAAATAAGAAAACCCAATACAGAAAAATTGGTTCTTGAAAATATCAATAAAATGAGAAATACCTTATTTAGATTATCTGGGGAGGGGGTGAAAAAGGTGGGGGGAATAAATTCAAGTACAATATGTTTGATACATTGTAAGAACCTGTGTAAGTGTCACAATGTACCCCACCCAGCACAACAATAAAGGGAAAAAATGCTCAGAAAAAAATGATTGACCCAAGGGAGGAAAAGAAAGAAAATATTGACTACTCTGTAACAAGTAGGCATTACTATAGACTATACAGACATGAAAATGACAATTAAAGGACTGTTAAAGATTTTAATATGCCAACAAATTTGGAACAATAAAATGAAAAAAATATTTTGAAACTCAAAATGATACAATAAAAAAATCAGAATTCTAAACAGACTTACGTATTAAAGAAATTAGATTCAAAATTTGAAACTTTCCACAAAGAAAACTGCACGTCTAGAAGGCTTTACTCGATCATTTGAAGAGGAAACAATGCCAACTTCACACAAACAATTTCAGAGGAAGCAAGGGTGGGGAACTTTGTATCTGATTGCATATAGCTGGGGTCATCCTCCTTCTAAAACCAGAGACTTTAGAAAAAAGGAAAATGATAAATTAATACTCTCATAATAGTAAGTTACATGCACCAATATATAAAAGAGATTGTGATGGATATTTGTCCTAGAATTCATTATTTTACATTTCTAAAAAAATTAATATAATCCACTACATTAGTGGAATAAAGCAACACATTAACATAATAATCACAATGGAAGTAGAAAAAGTCATTTGTTAATATTCAGATGATATCAGGTACATTCAGGGTAGTAATGGTCATAGACTCATCGGTTAATATTCAAAGAATATAAATGATAAAATCACAGCAAAAACAAGTCGGAACCTGATCAAGAAGAGTATGCTCAATTTTTCTAAGTGAAATAAAGAACAAATACATTTACTTCAGGTAGCTAGAATAAGCATATTCCTGAGGATAGAAAGGAGAACAGTTGTTTCTGGGGGTTGGGGAAGGGAGTAATGGGAAGATGTTATTAGAAGGGCATAGAGTCTCTGTTTATGATGATGAAATAGTTTGGGAAATGTTTATACAACTTTGAGAAGGTACTTAATGCCACTAAATCATACCCTCAAAAATGGTTTGGTAACTATTATGACCCATATATTTTATATACTTTTATCACAATAAAACAATTAAAATTAGAAAAAGAGTACATTCCAGAAAACCTTTATTTCACTTCATTTTTTTGTGTTTTTATTAGCACACATTAATTGTACAATGCGGGAATTTCATTGTGATGTTTCCACACATTCATATAATGTACTTTGACCATCAAAAAGCATTTTTGATATCAAAAAATCATTTTTGTTATTGTGTGGTGGTTATACTGAGGATTCGTCATGTCATTTCCATATATACACATATTATACCCTGACTTGGTTCATCCCCTCCAGTATTCTCCATCCTACTCCATTCCCCTTCTAAAAGTGACTTCAACAGGTTCCAATGTTCCATGTTCATACTTGTAGAAAAGATACACCAACCTTATTCACACTCTTTACTTCTTTTAAAAGACATCTTAGGAGATGGGGCATGATACAAATTTGTAGGAGATACTGCATGACTTAAGACCAAAAAGCTAGAAGCTCCAAGAACACATAGAGAAATCCCATTAATCAGTAAGAAAGAGAGAAATGTTAGAGTAGAAAATTAGCAAAAGAAATGAACATTAACTAGAAAAACATATCCTAAATTATCATGTGAAGAGATGCTCAATTTCCATAGTGATCAGAAATATGCAAATCCTAGTAAAAATGTGATACTATTTTTACCTTCTTGACTGCCAAAAAAAGTAAGTCTAAAAATAGTAAGGGATAAAGAAGATGCTAACCAATAGGATATCATATACATCACTGTGGTTAAAAATTTATAGCAGCATTTTGGAAAACAGATTGATATCATAAACTGACTTTCAAGTTATTCACATTACCCAGCATCTCCACCTCTGTTCATAGTCAAGAGAAACTCTTGCACGAACACACATGCAAACCAAACCATGTCCATAACAATGGCTTTTATAATAGGAAAAAAGACAAATAAACCAAGCCTTCATGCCCAAGGCAATAAATAAGTTATATAATCAGAAAATAAGATATTACATAGCTATGAAATGAAACCACTTAGCCACATACATAATAAGATTTATTTAATGCAATAATGCTGAACTTAAAAGCAACTCTCAGGAGAATATTTATATGTTACCCTTGTTTAAAAATTTTAGACCATATAAACTGAACAATACTTCAGGGGCACATAAATAAGTATAAGACAGAATCATGAAAATAAAGGCACTTCCTACAGTAAACTAACATAAAATTTATTACAATGAATGAAATAATTGTTTTTAGGCCTCAGATAAACTGACTTAGGGCTATCTTATTGATAATGAGAAAAGTGAGAGAAGTTCTACATTTACCCCATATTCTTCTCACCTGAGGTCATTTTTCATGGAAATCAGCAAGAGCATGGAATGGCAGTCTTGGTACATAAAGGGAATGGAGATTGGAGTTCGTGGTGCTGAGGTACAAGAACTTTTTGAAGTATGTTAAGAGACAGGAAAAAGCTGAAGTAAAAATTTCCTCTGTGAAAATTGCCCTCAAGACCTTGGATGACTCCTAAGATGTGTATCTAGCTTTCAAGGAGTCTAGAAGGATGCCATTGACCTGGATGATGGATGGAAAAATGAACAGCTACTTCAATGAAGATGTGTTAAATTTCAGGTCCAAAGTATAAACACCCTTATAAATCCCAATGGCTTTCAAGAGCGGCCTCAGTGTGGTCCTGTTCTCAGAGTGGGGGAACCACTAAATACTGGATGCAGGGCATCATATAAATCACTATAGTAAACTGTGAAATCAAACCTCCAAGAGATCAAAATGGTTTAAATGTGTTTTAGTACAACTATTAAATACCAGAAGGAAAAGATAAAATAGGCCCAAAACTCTACAATGTACATCTCATACTGTTCAAGACAGCAAAAAATTGCTAGTATACATGAGACAAAACAGGAATTAATGACTGATAACAGGTAGAAGAGTCACTAGAATTAAAACTTTAGAAGATGAAGCTAGTAAAGCTAACAGAGCAGCACTTGTAAATAAATGTTACATGTACATCACGAATGTGCATTAAAGGAAATAGGGGCCAAAGTTGAAAAACAGGAGTGGATAATGTGAGGCCATAAAAAGAATTATAAAACAATCAAGACGTAAAATTAAATATTTACTGAAGTAGCAGAAAAACTAAATAAACAAAGCAGAACATAGGATCAGAGAGTTCTAAGACGTATGTGTACCCCACATTTAGCGGATGAACAGAGAAAAATATTGGGAAAACTCAGAGCATAAGCCATGGGTTCCTGCTAAGCATGCCTATCAATGTCTAGTTCCTGTCTAAAAAGGAAGGAGAGAAAGTATTTAAAACAATATTAAACCAAATAATGGCTGAGAATTTCCCAAATCTGATGAAATAAAATCAAACCATTGACTTAATAAGTGTAGCAGGATGAAGGTAAAGGAAACCACATATACCATACCTACACATATTATAGACAAACTTCTGAAAATCAAATCCAGAGAATGTCTTCAGCTAGAGGGAAAAAAAAGTATACTCCCACTAAAGGATCAATAAGACTGATGACTGACTTCTCAAAAAGATCAACTTAGGCCAGGCACAATGGCTCATGCCTATAATCCCATCTACCCCCAGGAGGTGATGGTTGGGAAGGTCATAGTTCAAGGGCTGCCTGAACAAAAAGTTAGGAAGACCCCATCTCAATCAATAAGCTGGATGTGGTGCCATACCTATGGTCTCAGTTAAACAGGAGGCCATAGGTAGGAGAATCGCAGTCTGTTGCACACAGGGCAAAAATGCAAGACCTTATCTAAAACATAATCTAAAGTCAGAGCTGGAGGTGTAGTGTAAGTGACAGCATACTTCCCTAGCAAGCATAAGGCCCTGAGTTCAAACTCCAAACCACCAAAAAGATATCAACTTAGACAACAAAACACTAAAATTACATTTGTTAGTTGACAAAAGAAAAGAACTAGGAACCTGTAATTCGATACCCATAAAATAGCCTTCAAAAATGATGGTGAGTGTGTACACCTGATAGAGGTCTGTATGACGCGATGATGGCAGTGATAAGTGGCTGTGGAAGCAGCCTGTAGATGACAATTATGGGCACTTTATGATTTTGTTCTTCTCTTAAAAGACATGTGATTGGAGCTCCAGTTCTGCTGTATATAGCATGAGCCTACAACAGCCATCCCTCCTTTATTGGACCTATCATTTCTGGACTAAATGTAGAAAATAATTGTGTATGGACTCTAAAAGGTGAAGAAATACAAGCAAATTGTGGAAGGAACCCAAAACTAGAGAAGCAAGCTCATTTGTGTGTGTGTGTGTGTGCGTGCGTGTGTGTGTGCGTGCGTGTGTGTGTGTGCGTGTGTGCGTGTGTGTGTGTGTGTGTGTGTGTTTTATCTCACCCTGTCCACTCTCAACTTTGCCCGCAAGGGTATCTTGTGGATCAAAATGCTGGTGGTGGCAGCAAGGGTACATGAAAGTAGCACAGAAACTCTATAGGGCAACTGAAATTACTCAATCTAAAGACAAAAGAGAAAGAAAGAGATTGGAGAAGAAAGATCAGAGCCTTGAAGACCTATTGGATGCTACCAAAATTTCTAATAGATGTGCTCTTGGAGCCCTGAAGAAGAGAAAATGTTTCCACACACAAATTTTAAAGCAATAATTATAGAAAACTTCCCAAATTTGGTACATGACACACATTTATAGGTTCCAGGCACTCAGTGAATGCCAAAAATGTATAAACACAAAGAAACCCATGTCTAGATATATCTTAATCAAATCAAAATTCTTGAAAGCAGCTGGAAGAAAACAACATATTATAAACAGAGAAATCATGAGAGGAATTACCATGGATTTCTCATCAGAGAATATAAAGTCCAGAATAAAGCAGAAGAATGTCTTTAAAATGTGTAATACTGAACAAAAGAACTGTCAACTCAGAATTTTATAGACAGTGAAAATATCCTTCAATACTGAATAAAATTAAGACCTTCTCAAATAGAAGCAAAATAAAGAGAACTTTTTTTTGCAAGCAAGTCCTACAATATAAAAAAATTAATAGAATTGTTTCTGGAAAAAGGGAACAATATCAGAAGGAAGCAGACCTGAAATGATCAAATAAAATAAGCAGTGAAAAAAACCTCTGCTTTAAATACTTTTAAAGTGTATATTGCTGCTGAAATAAAATAATATATTGCCTAGTAGAGTTTTAAATGAATGCATATACATACATATGTACGTATATATAGCATAAAGATAAGAAGGCAGAGATATAGGAACCCATGTACTACAAAGTTTGGAAATTTTATGTAAGTGATACAATATAATCTCTAATAAATCCATAAATATTGACAGAGATATATACAAAAGCAAATAAAATTAAATGTAAAAAATATTCTAATACTCCAAAAGAAAGTAAGAAATGGGGTATGGAGTACCAAAAGAAAAACAAAAAAATGTAATAAAGTTGTAGACAAAATCTAACTCTATTGATAATTTCATAAAATGATTATGTCTAGAATTTTCTGACTTAAAGGTACATATTGACAGTGGAAAAAAAGCAATATCCTTTATATGCTGCCTATATGAGTCATGAATGTAACATAAATATCACATAGACTGAAAATGAATGGATTAGTAATGGTACAATTTGTCAAATTTTGCAGACAAAGCAGGACTTAGAGGGAAATGTATAGAATTAAATGGTTATGATAAAGAACAAAGATATCAAATAAGTTTCTACTCTAAGTTACTAGAGAAAGAAGAACAATTAAACCTAAAGCAAACAGTAGGAAGGAAATAATAAAGAACAGAAATCACTGAAGTTCAAAATAGAAAAACAATAGAAAAAAAATCAATGAAACCAAAAGCACGTACTTTGAAAAGGTGTATAGGATTGGCAAACCTCTAGCAAGACTGACTAAGAAAGGAATAGAAATGACACAAACTACCAATATCTATAATGAAATAAGCATATTACTGTAGACATTTTTTTCCTTTTTCTTTTATTATTCATATGTACATACAAGGCTTGGTTCATTTCTCCCCCCTGCCCCCACCCCCTCCCTTACCACCCACTCCACCCCCTCCCTCTCCCCCCCCCAATACCCAGCAGAAACTATTTTGCCCTTATTTCTAATTTTGTTGTAGAGAGAGTATAAGCAATAATAGGAAGGAACAAGGGTTTTTGCTGGTTGAGATAAGGATAGCTATACAGGGCATTGACTCACATTGATTTCCTGTGCGTGGGTGTTACCTTCTAGGTTAATTCTTTTTGATCTAACCTTTTCTCTAGTACCTGTTCCCCTTTTCCTATTGGCCTCAGTTGCTTTAAGGTATCTGCTTTAGTTTCTCTGCGTTAAGGGCAACAAATGCTAGCTAGTTTTTTAGGTGTCTTACCTATCCTCACCCCTCCCTTGTGTGCTCTTGCTTTTATCATGTGCTCAAAGTCCAATCCCCTTGTTGTGTTTGCCCTTGATCTAATGTCCACATATGAGGGAGAACATATGATTTTTACTGTAGACATTTAAATGACAGCAAAACTACTAAGAACAATTCTGTGCCATAACTACTTAGATGAAAATGACCGATTCTTTGAAAGATACACACTACCATAATCTGCTCAAGAAGAAATATAAAACCAAAATATCCTTCATATCTGCTAAAGATGTTGCATGTGTACCTAAAACCTTTCAGAAAGAACTTTAGGCATAGATGGTTTCCCCAATAAAATAAGGAGGAAATAATTCCAAATCCAGACACTCCCTTCCAGAAAAAAAGAGGAAGGGACACATACATATTCACTTTATGAGGTCAGCATTATCCTAAAACCAAAACCAAGCAGACATTAAAGTAGAGACCATTCTAACAGGGGTGAGGTGGAACCTTAGTGTGGTTTTGGTTTGCATTTTCTTTATGGCCAGAGATGGTGAGCATTTTTTCATGTGCTTTTTGGCCATTTGAATTTCTTCTTTTGGGAAAGTTCTATTTAGTTCACTTGCCCATTTCTTAATTGGCTCATTGATTTTAGGAGAGTTTAGTTTCTTAAGTTCCCTGTATATTCTGGTTATCAGTCCCTTGACTGATGTGTAGCTGGCAAATATTTTCTTCCACTCTGTGGGTGGTCTTTTCAGTTTAGAGACCATTTCCTTTGTTGTGCAGAAGCTTTTCAATTTTATGAAGTCCCATTTATTCATCCTTTCTCTTAGTTGCTGGGCTGCTGGGGTTCTATTGATGAAGTCTTTGCCTATACCTATTTGTTCTAGAGTGTTTCCTGCTCCTTTCTGTACTAACTTCAGAGTTTCCTGTCTGATATTTAGGTCCTTGATCCATTTTGAGTTGATACTAGTACAGGGTGATAAACATGGATCTAGTTTCAGTTTCTTGCAGACGGATAACCACTTTTACCAGCAACATTTGTAGAAGAGGCTGTCTTTTCTCCATCATATATTTTTGGCATCTTTGTCAAAAATGAGGTGGGTATAGTTGTGTGGATTCATATCTGGGTCCTCTATTCTGTTCCACTGGTCTTCATGTCTGTTTTTGTGCCAGTACCATGCTGTTTTAATTGCTATTGCTTTGTAATACAGTTTGAATTCATCAGGTATTGTGATACCTCCAGCATTGCTCTTTTTGCTGAGTATTGCCTTGGCTATTCGTGGTCTCTTGTGTTTCCAAATGAACTTTAGGTAGATTTTTCAATCTCTGTGATGAAAGTCACTGGGATTTTGATGGGAATTACATTAAACAGGTAGATTACTTTTGGTAGTACAGCCATTTTTACTATGTTGATTCTACCAATCCACGAGCATGGGAGATCTTTCCATCTTCTGTACTCTTCCTCAATCTCTTTCTTCAGGAGTTTGTAATTCTCTTTGTAGAGGTCATTTACAGCCTTTGTTAAATTAACTCCTAGGTAAACACCACTAACAACAAGTGTTGGCAAGGATGTGGGGAAAAAGAACCCTAATCCACAGCTGGTGGGAATGCAAGCTGGTGCAACCACTCTGGAAAAAAATTTGGAGACTTCGTAAAAATCTAAACATAGATCTGCCATATGATCCAGCAATCCCATTCCTGCAGATATACACAAAGGAATGCAACACAGGTTACTCCAGAGGCACCTGCACACCCATGTTTATTGCAGCACTATTCACAATAGCCAAGTTATAGAAACAACCAAGATGCCCCACTACTGATGAATGGATCAAGAAAATGTGGTACTTGTACACAATGGAATTTTACTCAGCCATGAAGAAGAATGAAATCTTATCATTCGCAAGTAAATGGATGGAACTGGAGAACATCATTCTGAGTAAGGTCAGCCAGGCTCAGAAGACCAAAAATCGTATGTTCTCTCTCATATGCAGACTTTAGATCTAGGGCAAATGCAGCAATGTGATTGGGCTTGGATCATATGACAAGGTGAGAGCACATACAGGAGATATAGGAACAGGTAGAAACCCCAAAACATGAAAGCGTTTGATGTTCTCACTCCAGAGGAACTAATACCAGAAACCTTAAAACGACAGAGATTATCATGAGCAGGGGATCAGGAACCAACATAAAGATCAGTTAGAGTTGAATCAACATGGGTTGTAACACATGGGTACATGAAAGCAATAGCAGGAATCTGTCTGTACAGCTATCCTTAAGTAGCAAAAACGCTTTGTCTTCCTTATAATGCTTATGTCATTTCTTCAACAAAATTAGTGATAAGGGCAGAACAGGACCTGCCTGGAACTAAGGGGGGGTGAGGGTGAAGGGGGGGAGGGGCAGGGTGGAGAAATGACCCAAACAATGTATGCACATGTGAATAAATGAAAAAAATAAATAAATAAAATATCATGGGGGGGGGAATAGAGATCAATAAATCTTGTGAACATACATGTGAAATCTTCAACAAAATATTAGCAAATTGATAACACATCATGACCAAGTGGCATTTATCTCCATAATGCAAGATTGCTTTAAAATACAAAAAATCAATCACTGGAGTTCTCCATTAATGATCCTAAAAACCTGAGGGAGAAAAGAATAATATGTGATCATCTCATACATGTTGAGAAACAAACTTCAATATCTAATTATGACAAAAACTCTCAATAACCTAAAAGTAGGAGGAAATTTACTTGAGGAAGCTTCTAGGAAAAAAAAACTGACATTAATATCATACTTCATGGTAAGAGACTGAATGCTTTTTCAGTAATTGAGGGAACAAGGAAGAGACTCCTAATCTCCTAATTCTCAATTACTGTGTTGTTAGAATGCCTCAGTGATATAACAAGATAAGAAAAATAAAAGAAATCAAAATTAGAAAGAAATAGAACTGCCTCTATTCACAGATGAAATCATTTTCTATGGAAAAAAATCCTACAGAACTACATAAGAAGCTACTATCATGTCAACAGGTAAATGTATAATGAGCTCACTGGATACAAAGTCAAATTGGATTGCAGACTTAAATGCAAAATTTTCTAACTTCTAGAATGAATTATCAGAAAAAATCTTCATGGTCTTGGGTTTGTAGAGACTTTAGACATGACATCAAAAAAGCAGAGTTTTTACTCCCTTTTCCTGCATTGGGAGCAGGAAATGTTTCTCCTTTTTATTCCCATTTCTCCCTACTTTCATCCGGTTATACTAAATTTCTTTCTTAATAAACTTTACCATATAAAAACAGAAAATTACAATCCATGAGATATACATATATATATATATATGCTTTATATATGTAAAATTGTCACCAGAAAATTTTAAATAACTTTTTTTTATTAAAAACTATTAAGAAAATGAAAAGGAACCAGGAGCTGGTGGCTCACACCTGTATCCCTGCCTACTTGGGAGGCTGAAACCAGGAGGATCTCAGTTCCAGGCCAGTCTACGCAAAAAAGTTTGTGAGATAAGCAAAAAGATTTGTAAGACTCCATCTCAAGGGAAAAAAGCTGGGTGTGGTGGTGTGTGCCCATCATCCCAGCAATGTTAGGATGCAAAAAAAAGGGGAAAGCAGTCCAGGCTGGCCTGGGCATAAAAAGCAAGACCCTATCTCCAAAATAGCTGAGATAGGGATGGAGGTCGGCTCTAGCAGTAGAGCACCTGCATAGCAAGCACAAAGCCCTGAGTTCAAACCCTAGTGCTGCCAAAAAAATAAATCAAAAGGCAAGGGATAGAGACAGTTTTAAAACATATATCCAATCAACAACTTGTATCAAGAATACATAGGTATAAATTAATACTTAAATAATAATAAAGTAAAATAATTCCACTGTAAAGATGAAAAGAAGAGCTGAATGGACATGTCACCAAAAAGAGATATTCAGATTGCAAATAAGCATTTCAAATAATGTGCAGCACCCTTAGAGATTAGTAAAATCCAAATTGTCACTATAATGAGGTATTGTATCAATAAGAATGCTCAAAACTAATAATAGCAATTAATAACAGTAATACTAAACTGAGAGTACCAAACGCTAGAGAGGATTGCAACAACAAAATTAATTCATTGCTGGTAGAAATGTAAAATTGTTCAGCCATTTGGGTAAAGAGTTTGGCAATTTCTTATGAAAGTATATACATACCACATGGTCCATTAATCCCACTTGAAAGTATTATCCAAATAAATTGAAACTTATTTTCACCTAAAAATATTTACACAAATGTTGATAGTACTTTTTATTTAGACATGCCAAAAACTAGAAATAACCAAAATGTCCTTCAAGAGTTGAATGGATAAGTAAACTGGTATACCTATAGAATGGAACAGTATTCAGCAATAGAAGGAATAAACATTAAATTACAGAAGAGCATGGGTATATATTAAGTGGATTTTGCTAAAGAAAAGAGGACTCACTCCAAAATCTACAAGTCATTTAACTCATTTATGTAAAATTCTGGCAAAGTCAAAACTATAAGGAAAAACTTGACTAGTTGTTGCTTACTGGGTATGGAGTGTGAGAAGGTAGACAGAAAGGGCTGCACATGGCAGTGTGAAGGGTGGTGGAATTTGTTCTGTGTTATCATGTTGGATTCAGGATGGTGCACATTTCTAAAACCCATAGAACTGCACACAACAAAAATAAACTTTACTGTACATTTTTTTTAATTTGAAGTTAGAATGTCAGCAGATCCCAGGATAAAAGTGGACTATGGAAACATGAATCTAACTGCATTACAAATGTAATGCATAACCTCATTGAAGATGGCAAGGGAAAAGGGAGTTGACCTAAGCAGCTTTGGGAAATAGTGTTTTGCTTGGAAACTGTGAAGCTAAATACCAAAAGAACTGTAGTTAAACACTGTTCTTTAGTTGGTAAATTTGTTTCTCACAAGCCTACTGATTAGCAATTCTGACACTACATGTATTCAAGGGTTAGACAAATAAGTAAATAGCTTACAGATAATGGGAACCAGGTTTCTAACTGTCAGAAAACAAAATAACAAATAAGCAAGGAGAGAATCTAGAATGAACATCAATGACTGAGTTAGAAGACATGACTTCTCTAGACATACGTATGTGTATAGTGATATGTTTGTTTCCAAATATCTAAATATTTCTGTGTGTAGATACCTATGTTTGCCCATATCTATCTATGCACACTTACACACAAGAACACATAGCTGACTATGGTTGACATAGATGATAGATAGATAGATAGATAGATAGATAGATAGATAGATAGATATCATTCCCCAGTAAAATAAGTCTGAGTTACTTGGAGAAATGATCCATGGAGAATATCTATGATGTGCTCTGAGTATCTGAAGCACCAGAAATTAAAGAATCCCCCCCAGAGGGAGTGGGATTAACATATTCAAAGGGGACAGGAGACAACTTGAAACTGTTCCCAGGAACCAAAGTTGGAATAATATAGCAATAGTGCTTGATTATAACACAAAGAATAAGGTAAAATGTCCCTGGTTTATATTGATACAATGCATGTTTGAACAAACAAATAAATGTGGGCAGAAGGAACAAATCTTCCTTACCAAAGAATTCCAAGTAGTGTAAGAGAAATACAAAGCCACCACAAAAGCACAGCAGTAATAATTGCTGTGGGCAGGATCCACTGACAAATCTGAAAACCAATGGGCAAAACTTCAAGGAAAAAAGAAGATATTTGTATAGTCTTAAGGTATCTCCCCAAGATATTTATTAATTATTGTGATGATTTTAACACATATCTACAAATTTTTAACACTTCTCACACCAAATGATGGAGCTTAACTCCCCTCCCCTCAAGTGGAGTCTGGACATAGTGACTTGCTCCTAGTGAATCATGTATGAAAAAGAAAAAATTACTTTACATTGGAAAAACCTCTGAGACACCACTTTAAACAAGTGATCAAGGTTGATAACACCAGTTGCAGATAGGCTGCAATGAGAAGGGTACCTAACTCACCAAAAATCCTTTGCTCCCATCTAATCATGGGAAAACTTCTGACAAGTGCAGATTGAGAGACTTTTTGCAAAATACCTAATCACTCCTCTTTAAAGGTGTCAAAGACATGAAACCCAGAGAAGACTGTCATAAACTGGCAGAGACTAAAGAAATATAATAACCAAATGCTATGCAGCTTCCTGAAACAAAAACACGTTAGTGTGTAAGTGGATGGGATCCAAATAGAGTCCACAGTTAATGGCACTGTTCCAGAGTTTTGACAAAAGTCTAATTGTTATGTAAGATATGACATTTGGGGAAGCTGAGGGAAATATATACAAGAATTTCTTTATCATCTTTGCAACTCTTCTGAAAATCTAAAAAATATTTTTGAAAAATTCAAAACCTTAATGGCTAAAAAAATCAAACCTGTTTATACAAAGTATAGACAAGAATGTGGAAAACAAATTGTAATACACTGCTAGGCAAATTAAAAATGGAGAAGTCAGTTTGGAAAACAGCTTGAAAGTTTAACAATTAAACATCTACCTGCCATGTGATCCCATCATTCTCTCTCTTTGATATTTATCTAAGGGAAATAAAAATAGATGTACATACAAAGTCTTTTGTATACAAATGCTTATTTCAGTTTTACAGATCTAGTCAAAAATCCAGAAACAATCCAAATGCCTATCAACAGATGAGCACGTAAATAAGTTACAGTTTACACATATAATGAAATTATTCAACAATAAAAAGGCCCCTCATAAACACAATAGCATAGATAAACCTTAAAATCCTTATTCTAGGAGAAAGTGAAAGAGAACACATAATATAGAATTCAATTTATTTAAAATTCTGGCACATGGCACAAGATTTTATTTACATAAAAGTCTAACACTTAGTATAAGATTCCATTTATGTAAAATTCTAGGAAACATCAAGTAAACTATAATAATAGAAAGCAGATGAGATGAGTGGTTGACTTAGAGTCATGTTAAAGTGAGGAATGCCCAGGCAATGTTTAGGGTGATGCAAATATTCCTTATCTTGATTGTAAGGAAAAGTTCTCAGATTACATATGTCCATATACATACATGTGAATGTATATGTTTATTTGAATAAATGTGTGTATATATGAAGGTCATTGGTATCAATACATTGGTCACAATTTATTGCACTTCAATTGCCCCTAAGTATTGCTGCTAAAACTCTTTGATGTACACATTTGAAATGAATACATTATATGATGTGCAAAATATACCTCAATAAAATTTAAAAATTCATTAAAATATGCTTAAGAAAATAAAATTATAGAATAGATGAAAATACAGATAATTTGAGAGATAACTGAAATCTAATTAAAATCAATGTAAAAAAACATATAGAAAGTAGAAAATTATACGAGATGGCTAAAAACAAAGAGAAGGGTGGAAACATAAACATGAGGTCATGCTCAAAAGCCCTAAATGTAATTAGAGTTCCAGAAAGAACAGAGAGAATACACCAGAACAACATAAAATTAGAAAAAAGCTGAAAAATATCTAAAATTAGTAATATATTTGACTCCAAAGAACCAAGCAATTGTGTGAATCCCACCCTTGGGAAATAAAAAAACACATACATACTATAAAACTACTAAAAACTTAAAAATGGCCAGAGAAAAAGGACATTTTACTTTCGAATGAGAACCAATAAGACTGAGAGTGCCATAAATATTGGGATCAGGAAGATGGAATAATACCTTGAAAGGGCTGAAAGAAAAACAATTACAAAGAATTTTATACCCAGTGAAAATAACCTTCTCCAATGAATGTGGAATAACGATAATTTCAGAAGAACAAAGACTGAGAGAATCCATCAGATACCAGTAAACCTATGCTGAAGGAAACACTGAGGGAGTTTTTAGGGTAGAAAACTATCTTAGAAGAAAATCAAAGGGAATAAGAACAGCTGAAAAGGTAAATATCTGGATCAACATAGTTAAATAATAATCAAATATGAGTGTTCAAAAATAGTAGCAATAGCCTATGGAGTATAAAATATATGCAAACTTAAGCCACATGATACAATAAGGCTAAAGAGAGAAGGACTTAAAAGATCATAGGGGTGGAATGTTCTAGCATTAATCAGAAGGAGGTTAAAAAAATTACATCAGACTGTAATGAATAAAAATGTCTGCTTTAATCTCTGAGGTATTCATTAAGAGAAAAGTCTATGAATGTCTGTAAAAAACAAGACAATAGGTGCTGGACATGGAGTACAGTGGTAGACCACTTGACGAGCATGTACAGGGTCCTGGGTTCTATTCCTACACAGGAAAAAAAAGATGATACATCTGGAGAAAGAAGTAAGTTTAAAGAAGGAATAATTTAAAACACAGCAAGGGAGAAATGCAACTAACAAATAATAATCTGAAAGGGAAACAGAATTCAAGAAAAAGTAAAGAACAACTGAGTAGAAAAACTGTAAGACAGAATATTGATTATATAAACTAAATTAGTAGTATCTCTTTATCCATGGGGGTATGTCAAGATCCCAGTGGATACCTGAAGCCACAAATAATACCAAACTCTCTATATACTATGTTTATTCACTTACACATTCATGTCTAAAATAAACTTTTACTCTTTCACTTAAAGGGAGTACTTTACAGCTTCTCTCTGGCATACATGAATTAGCAGCATCACTATTGCTGTGTTTGGGGCCTTTGGTAAGTAAAATAAGAGTCAGCTGAGCACAGCCACTGTAGTTCCAATACCGTGACAATCAATCTGATAACCAGAGAGCTCCTAAGTGACTCACAGGCAGGTAGTGTACACACCAAGGACACATTGGGCAGAGAATGATTCACAGTCAAGACAGGATCCAGTGGGTCAGCAAGAGATGAGATTTCATCATGCCACCCAGAATGATCACGATTAGGCACTTGTGAATTGTTTATTTCTGGGATTTTCCATTTAATATTTGTGAACTGTAGCATAGGAAATTAACATCAAGGAAAGTGAAGCCTCAGATGGAATGGGGCCTGCTGAAGTAAAAACTTTTAGGGTGGAAAATATATGTAGGGTTAAGAGTTTGGGGATAGAAAATAAAATAATACTTTAATAAATCAAATAATAAAAGACACAAAAATGTAAAACATCAAATAGCAGACATATAGAAACATGATAACCATAAACACAAATCAATCACTATACTAAATGTAAGTAGAAAAAATGCCCATAAAATTGTCAGAGTACTTTAAAAAATTATAAGCAACTGTTTGCTACTTAAACGGCATATAATATCATGAGAAAAATACTTAAGAGTGCAAAATGATAAAACACAAAGCTATTATTCATAATAAATCATATATGCCACCAATATTGTCAGATAAAATAGATTTTAAGCAAGAAGTATTGTTAGATATAAGAAAGATATTTCATAAAAGAGGTCAGTCACAACAAAATATCAATTGCTAAATCTGCATATCTTAGGTTGAAATAAAAAGAGAAATACATTCATGATTAAAATAGAAGACAATAAGGAAAAACACATGGAATATTTACCCAAGATGACCATACAGTGGTCATTAGAAAGTCAACATCATTTACAAGCTCTCTGGTGGTGGTAGAAACAGGTTAGAAACCATTAATAAAAAGATAGCTAGAAAATTCCCTCTGCTTGGAAAATAAAAAATATCCCTACCAATAAACCCTGAATCAAAAAGCAATTTTTAAAAAGAAATTAAATAATGGTTGACTTAAACAACACTGAAAGTACAATGTCTCAAAATATGTAACATTGTAGCTAAAACAGTATTGAGAGGGAAATTCATAGCTTTAAATGAAATGCAGAAAAACAACAAAAGATTATCAAAATGTCAGAAAAAGAATTTAAAAATCACAGTAAAATAAATTAGAAAATAAAATAATCAATATTAAAATTTAAACATAATAAGGTAATAAAGCCAAAGTTCATTTTTTAAAACAACAAACAAACAAAATGCACATAACAAAAGTCAAGACTAAATAGGACAGTGTGCTTTGGGTCATGATATTTGACAATTTCAATAAAGTGTGCAGATTCCTTGAAAATCACAACTAAAGAAAACTGACTCAAATATTATAAAATTTAATACTAGCACGTGTGCACACATGTGTGTGTCCTTACCTTGTAAAGAAAACTCAGGGAATGCGTGTGTATTACACGAGTTTACTTCACAAGTGAATTTTTATAAATATTAAAGGAAGAAGCTGCACAAGCTTCACACAAACTCTTCCACAAACAAAAAAGAAACGAAGAACTTTCTATCTCCTTTAAAGCCCCAACCCTCAATAATCTTGATACTGAAACCCATCAGGGATATTGCCATTCAGGAGAACTACAAACTCTCCATAATATAAAGAAATTATTAACAAAAAAATTAGCAAATCAAATGTGATGATACACAAGGATAAGAAATTACAAACAAGCATATTTCAAATAAAGAAAAATGACTTAACTTTCAAAAATCAATCAATGTGAGTTTCTGAACAAAAGAGTATAGACTCATTTCTTCCTGCTCCTTCTGTTAAGTACAACCATAAATAATCCAAAGGTCACCAAAGGTGAACTTGTAAGGTGGACAAAAGAAAACAAAGTGGTAAAGGAATCTAGAACCAGAGATAGGACATAACGAGAGCTATCTTATAACCCCAATCAATAGAATGAAAGCAACTCAGGCCTACAACTGTCGAAATCCAAATCTAGCAAACAAGATGATCTTGGTAGGCTCAATCTTTCCCAAGCCAGGCCACCCAGCAGTGTTAGCAAGGGTGAACAATCACAAGCAAGTGAGAAGGAATGACAAACAGATCTCATTGCCATAGGTACCTAGCCCAGGAATTTTCTTATTACCCTGAACCCAAAGTAATCCCTGCCCCCCTCCACACACATAACACTGAGAGACACTGGAGCAGCTAGATAGGAACAAAAAGAGAGTTTCCAGCATAAATGCCCAGTCATGGAACCTCTTTATCGCCACAGGCCTTAGTCTCTCCACTTCACAGCAAATCACCCGTGACATTGGCAAGGAGGAGTCTTCCATACCAGGCTCCAGCCAAGGACAGCTTTCCATTTTCTACAGGTGGGGGCTCAGATCACAAAAGTCCAGCCTGAAAGGTGTTTACTCATCTTCACAAGCAAGAAACTTCCTTTCTTTAACTCAAGGTTCTAGTTGTCCCAGCATAGGGAAACCCCTTTATCCTCCTTAGGAAGAAAAAAGAAAGAGACTCAACAATACCAGATAAACTAGGAGGAACAAAATTTCACCATAAACAGCACTACCGTTTAAAATTTAGTAGTCAATGAAAGCACAGAAGACAGAAGTAGACCAGATCTGTATGCTAAAACCAAACCAGGGTAACTTCCTACTAAAATAAAGGATTTTAAAAGAACACAGTTCAGTATATAAATGAAAATCACCTAGGACCAAAAAAGTCGCAACTTGAATGGGAAGAGATAATCTAAGACCAAGATGAAACAAAGTTTAATTATCTGATGAGGATTTTAAGTAAGTCATCATAAAAATACTTCAGCAAGCAATTACCAAGTCTCTTCAAGTGAATGATGAAAGTAGAAAATTTCAGCAAAGAACAACAAGTTATAAAGCAGAACTAAATGGAAATTATGGAACTGAAAAAAAGTGCAATAACAAATTTCTAAAAACTCACTGGATGGAACCAATCATAGAGTTTATACGACAGAGGATGGAATTAATAAGTTGAACAAATAAAACTTACCCAATGTGAAAACAGACTGAAAAAGAAACAAACAGAGCCTCAAGTAACTATAGGCAATAATAAAAGATTTAACATCCAGCAGACATTCATTCCATTGGAATACTAAAAGAAAAGGGAGTGGGATTAAAAGATTCAAGAAGATATGAACCCCAAACAGAATAAAGCCAAGGAAATCCATATCAGAAAAGATCATAATGAAACTTCTGAAAATTAAGATTTAAAATCTCTTTCTCTCTCTGTGTATTTATGCTTATAATTAATTCTTTGGTATCTGAGGGGAATTGTTTCCACGATTCCACCACAGACTCCAAAATCTATTGATGTTCAAGTCCCTTATTTAAAATGGTGTCATATTTGCATATAATTTACACACATCCTCCTATATACTTTTAAATCATCTTTAGATGACTTATAGTATCTACTACAATATAATTTTATGAAAATAGAATACTATGTTTTGGTATAATTATGAGAAAAAGTCTGTATGTTTGACATCAATACATTTTTTTCAAATAATTTTGATCAACAAAATGTGCTTAAAACCATAGATAAGGATCCCATGGATACAGAGTGCTGACATTTATCTTGAAAAGTACTCAGAGAGAAACTACCCAGAGGAATGCAAATTTAAATGAAAATATATTCCTAATGTGAAACTATGGCAATCAATAGAAAATATCACAATAGTGTTAAGGTGCTAAAAGAAAAGAATTCACAACCACAAGTTCTATGTCTAGCACAACTATCCTTTTACAATAAAAGAGAGGCATTCTCACATGAAAGAAAACTAAAAAAAAAAACCAACTTGGAACTAGCATATCAATCCTTCAAGATTGGCTAAAGACTGCTTATTAAGCAGAAAGGAAATAATAACAGAAGTATTCTTTTAGTATATAGAAGTGAGAAAAAACAATAAAAATGGAGGTTAGCTTCCATATACTTTCCTTCCCCTTATGAGTATTATCAATTATATTTGATAACTGAAACTGAAATTGTAACCTTATAGGATACTTAAAACAGTAATATCTAAAGGTAGGGATGGTAAAGAGTACTAAATAGAAGTAAAATTTCCACTCTGGTGGGAAAATGTTGATACCAGTAAATCCAGGATGATCATACCAGAGGAAGGCAAGATGGCAAGAGTCACTTCCTCCATTGGATGCCATGAATGAGAAGAGTCTTGATAGCAACAGAGAGACTACATTCAGAAGAGTAAAAGAAAGGAAGAGTACAGAGGACCAGTTTCAGAAACAAAGCACCTAGCCTCCACTGACAAGAGTTTATGTTACAGAAGCTCCCCCAAGCTGCCTGCAGACAAGCAAGCTTTGCAACTAAGCTACCTGAGGGACTTGAAAATTGAGAAAAACTTTCAAGTCAGAATATTCTGGGACTCCCAGTCACAGTTCTGGGTGGGAGACTGTCATCAGAGGCAGATGTGGAGAGGGAGAGGTTTTGACCGGGGTGAGCTGAGGGCTCCTGTCAGGAACTCAAGAAAAAGCAAAAGGCCTAGAGTCAGTCCTACAGGAAAAGAGCAGTTTCCTTCTCTGAGGACAATTTCAGAAACAAAGCACCTAACCTCCAGAGGCAGACAACTCATGTTAAAAGAGCTCCCACAAGCTACCTGGACTGAGCCAACCAGGGCACCATGGAAAATTAAAGAACAATTATAGCTCCTAGTCAGTGTTGGGAGAGAACAACCGTGAGAAGTGATCGAGGAGAGGCAGAGGCTTTGACACAGGCAAGCTGAGAAATTAAAGCAACACCAGGAGCTCAGGCAGTAAGGGCCTTGGTGGTGAATGGCCCCACCTTCTCTGGCTAGAGCAAGCCCCAGTGCCTGGAGATCACTGCAGAAATGGCACCAAGCTAAAGTGAAGACAGTTAAGTTTAGTTTTCATAGTTACCAGCTGGTGTGGTTGGGGCAAATTATATAAACTTTGACATTCAGTCTCCTTACTTCCAAACGTAGGTTATCTTAATGATAATACTGATAATGTTAGTTAAATCAATTAACATTTTAAAATGCATAGCAAATTGTAAAACTGAAGAAAATGATACAATCTCTCATAGCAGCATTTGTGACTACAGCTTGTGTCAGAGTGTCAGCTATGATTGACTATGGGAGGGCTACTGGATTCTCTTGAGACCTTAATTTCTTACTTTTTAAAACTGGGGTATGCTGATCGCATGGCTTAAGTGGTTGAGTATCTATCTACCTAGCAACTGTGAAAGCCCTGAGTTCAAACCCCAGTACTACAAACAACAATAACAAAAATCCTGAATAATAATTTCCTATTTTGCTTATGTTTAAAGCTGTTTTGAAGAGACCATAAGAAGTATAAATATTTTAATTCAGAAAAAAAAAGAAAAAGAAAAAGAAATGGCACCAAGCCTGTGGCTGGCACAGTGCTCAGCATCCAGGAACTACCTAGTAAGTTTGAGGGCTTGTTGCCAGGCAGAGATGAAAGCTCTGAAACCAGGACCCAGGGATATGTGATATCCAGTCTCATTCATTCCACAGCGGGGCAAACTGCTGGGCAGGGTCTGAAAGAATCAAAACCTGCAGACAGAGCACCTGAGTTTTCAATTATCCACCACCAGTGCAGAGCTCAGTGTGCTATTTGTTCCTCCACAACCAGGCACATTTGGGGGACAGGCTGAAGGCTGTACATGTGTTACCCCAGGGGATACATACGGGGAGGAACCTATTCAACAAGTGGGAACTCGCCTGGCCCATAGACGAAAAGCACCACATGGCCAGCAGTGGCTTCCAGTATGCAAAGAAGGGAAGCTTCTAAAGTGGAAACTGCATGGAAGTGGAAAACTGACGCTTTACCAGCCCCATCCTCCACCCACATATAACACCAACAATACACAAAGGAACACAACAGACTCTAGCAACTTTTCCTCTATCTTAGTGGTGCTGTAACTAGGCCTCGTGTCTTGGATACAGAGCTAGCTTCAGTCCAGTGGTGAGAAACTACACTGCAGCCCTCCCACTGCACAGTCTGCCTGAACACTGAGAATATTTTGACTGCAAGAACACTGGTGATTAAAATTGCCAACCAACAAATTTGGCCTCAGATGCATACATCTCAATGCCAAAACATAAGAAATATGAAAAATGAAGGCAACATAACATCCCCAAAGGTCAACAACTCCACAGCAATAGACATTAAGTATAGTGAAGAGGAAGAAAACCTAGACAAAGAACTCAAAAGCATGATAAGAATGATCAGTGAAATGAAAAGGGACATATATAAAAAGATGAATGAACTCGAAGACATTACAAATAAACAGCTGAAGGAACTCAAAAAGAATATAATAAACAGCTAAACAAAATTAAGAAAACAGTACAGGATATGAAGGAGGAATTCAATAATATACAGAGTCCTAAGAAAAGAGAATAAAACTGAAATTCTGGAAACGCAAAGTTCAAAAAGAAAAATTGAAAACTCAATGGAAAGTCTCTCCAGTAGACTTGAATTGAAGACAGGTCTCTAAGACAAGGTAGATGTATTATAATATTCAGATGAAAAAAAAGGAAAAAAGTAAAGAAATATGAATATAATACACAAGACCTCTGGGAAACTGTTGAAAGACCAAATCTATGAATCATGGGCATAGAAGAAGATGAGGTGAAAGCTAAAGGGACAGGAAATATATTCAGTAAAATAATAGGAGAAAATTTCCCAAATCTTGAGAAAAAGACAGCCATTCAAGTATAGGGATCTTTTAGGATCCTGAAAAGACCAAAAAAGAACCATTCCAGGACATATCATAGTTAAAGCATTAAGTGTGCAGAACAAAGAAGGAGTATTGAAAGCTAAAAGAGAGAGTCACAAGTCACATATAAAGGCAAGCCCATCAGAATAACAAAAACCTTAAAAGGTACTTGATGTATTTCAAGTGCTGAAACAATGTAGCTGCCAACCTATATTACTCTACCCAGCAAAACTATCATTCATAACTGAGGGAGAAATAAAAGGCTTCCATGATAAACAAAAACTAAACCAGCATTTCAGAAGATACTCAAAAGAATTATATAGACCAGTAAATCATAAGTCATATATGTATTTTGTAATACCAAAGAAATAATTAATAAAACTATACAAAAGTAAATACTAAAAAGCACATTAAGTAAATCAAGATTAGATCCTTAAAATATGCAAATAGCCATAGAAATGTAAGAAAAAAGAAACAAAAATGAAAACAAGAAATACAAGTATGATTTAGCACTCACATTAGTTCTAAAACAATAATTGCCTTCAACTTCAATGATGCAAGCAAATTAGCAGATTTGATTTTTTTCAGTTTTATTTGCACATAATTGTTGTACAAGGAGAAACACTGTGATATTTTCATATGTGATTACAATATAAGCAATGCTGCTTGCAAAAGAACTCACCAAAATGGCCAGCAACATACCTAGCTTAAAGTCAAAGAATACAGGTGCACCAAGTAGACATTAACTTTTTAAAAAGCAGGTTGGCATTATTAATATCAGAAAAATAAAAGCACCAGAGATAAAGAATGCTATACAATGTAAAAAGGATAAATCCACAAGGAAGACATAATGATCCTATATGTTTATGCACCAAGCAGTGTATCCTGAAAATTCATGAATCGAGAAATCAATAGAAGAGAAAGAGAAGAATATAAATTCACTAATATTTTTGGAAACATCAGCGACTCCACCTCAGCATCTGATAGACCTAATAGAATATCAACAAGGACCCTGAAACTCTAATCAACACACTCAACCAATAGTATCTCATCAATATATGTAGAATACTCTACCCAATATCAGAATAATGCATATTTTTTCAAGTGCCCATTATACATTAACCAAGAGACCACATTCTAAACTGTTCGAACCCTCAATAAGTTTGGAGCAATTGATAACATACAGTGTATAGCCTCCAAAATAAAATCAGACTAGAATTCAGTAGTAAAAAGACAAGAAGAAAATCCCTAAGTATGGGGAGATTAACAGACTTTTAAATAATCCAAGTTCAACAGGAAGTCTCAAAGGAAAGTTTTAGAAAATATATAGAACTGAATAAAAATTAAATTCAACATATTAAAATATGTGGAATGTAGCTTTAAAAGGTTCTGATGGTGGAAATTTAGTGTAAGATTAAAAATCTCACATTAGAAAATGGTAAATGTCCTGAATAACCTAAGATTCTTCCACAAAAAATCAAAAAAAAAGAATACAATAAACCCAAACTAGTATAAATTTGAAATGATATAGATGACAACAGAAATTATTGAAATTGAAAATAAGACAATAGAGAAAATTAGGGAAGGAAAAAGCTGATTCTTCAAAAACATCATTCAAATTGGTAAGCCCTCTCGGTAGCCTAACAAAAATAAAAATAAAGAAGAGATAAGCCACCAATTTCAGGAAAGACACAGAAGATATTATTATAGATACAGTAGCTATTCAAAAGATAGGGAATAATACAAACAACTTTGTGAATATAAAGTTAGAAGAAACAGATCACCTACAGTTAAAATTCAGCCATGATGAAACTGATAATCAGAATAGTCCAATAACAAACAAATAAATTTAAAATTTAAAAGCTCCTGAAAAACAAATCTCCAGGCCCTAATAGTATCACTGGAGAATTCTATCAAATCTTTAAATTAAGACCAATTCTACACAATTTTTCCATAAGATGGGAAGTAAAGAAATGCTTTTTAACATATTTTATGAGGCTGGTGCTAGCCCGGGGTCAAAATCAGACAAACAATACAGTAAAGGAAAACTACAACCTGATATCTTATGAATTTAGAATAGAAAAGTCCCCAACAATGAAAAGGCAAATTTGATTCAATAATGCATAAAAAGCTAGCAAGCAAGAAAATGTGGCATTTTCAGAGTGACAAGTACATTGATTAATGGAACAAACTACAAAACTCAGAAACAACCCCCCACAAACATTCAAATTATTTATGGAGAATGGGTCATGTTTTAAACAACTGGTGATGGAATAACAGAACATCCCTAGGCAACAAAACAAAACAAAAACTTCAACCTAAACTTCACAATTAAAAAATTAATTCAGAGTGTATCATGAACTGCAGTGTAAAATATGGATGTATAAAACATTTAGGAAAAAACAACAGGGATAGGCAAATAATTGTTAAATATGACACCAAAAGCATAATCTATAAAAGGAAAAATTGGTAAGCTGAGCTTCTTCAAAATTTAAAACTCTGATTTGCCAAAGATCCTTAACAGAGAATAAAAACATAACCTGAAAGCATGATAAAATGTTTGCAAGCACCTATCCAATAAAAGGTTCACATTTGGTATGTATAAACAATTCTTAAAACTCAATACCACAAAACTAAGTAATCCAATTAGAGCATAGGCAAAAGGCTTGGACAGAAATTTTACTGAAGAAGATATCCAGATGACAGATAAGTGTATGAAAAGTGTTCAATATCGCTGACCCTTAGGGAAGTGAAAATTAGAACCATAATACGATATCTCTGCAGTTATCAGACAAATAGTGATAACCCCATAGGTTGCTGAAGCTGTGGAGAAGCTATTTCTTATACACTGCATCACTGGAACATAAGATAGTTCAGTTACCCTGGAAGGCAGCTTGGCAGTTGTCTTCTATAATACTAAACATGTAATTACCATATAACACAGCAATTGTACTTTTGGGCATTTTTCCCAGAAAACCTGTAGAGTAATGTTCATAGCAGCTTTGTTTAGAGTTGCCCAAATTGCAAAGAATCTACATGCTCTTCAATGGTTCAACAGGTGAATGGTTAAACAAACAGTGGTACATACATTCACTGAAATACATCTAGCAATAAAAGGAAGAAACTCTTGATGTATGCAACAAATTGGATGAATCTCTAGGAAATTATACTGGGTGAAAAGTCAGTCGTAAGATTATAACACTGCATGATTTGACTTATGTAACTTTTTTAATGATAAAGTTTCAGAAATTGAGATTAGAGTAGATTACTGGTTGTTAGGAGTGCAAAGGGCAGGTGGACATGAGGAAAGAAGGTGGGTTAAAAAAGAGCAGTGTGTGTAAGGGATCTTTCTGATGACAGAAATAGTCTGTTTCTTGATTGTTTTGGTTGATACATCACAAACACGTGATAAAACTGAACAGAACTAAATGTGCACCACTCACAAAAATACAAAGGAAGAGGGAAATGTGGACTTGAATTAGATACATGAGTTGTATCACTGTATTGTTGTTGTGTTACAGTACAATAGTATTATAAGACATTGCCATTGGGAGAAACTGAGTAAAAAGTATACTAGATCCCTCTGTATTCTGTATTATTTATTACAACTGCATTGAATCTGTGCTAATTTCAAAATAAAAAAGTAATTAAAAATAATATCATGAAAAGGAAGAAACATTAGAGGGTAGCAGCCTCAGGAAATATTGGAACATTATCAAATCATCAAAATATTATGGTATAATATTCATGCAAAAGTGAGAAATGAGCAGCAGCAAAAAGGAAAAAAAGATGTCAACATAATTTATCATATTACCTGGAAATAAAAAGTATAAAAAATTAGTTATCTTGATAGCTGCATAACAGTCATTAATACTCATTCTTGATAAAACTATTAGAAAACGAAAAGTTTAAGGGACTATTTTTTTCCTATGGAACAACACCAGTGAAAATTATGTAATAAACAAATTATTAAAAGGTGAATTATTAAAAACTATCCTCTGAAATAAAGAAGAGTATAAGGATGACCACTATCACTGCTTGTGTTCAACTTGAACTAAATACTCTAACCGGTAAAATAAGAAAACTCTTTATTCATAGATGGCATGACTATATACATAGAGAATCTAAAAAAATGTACAGGTGAACTATAAATCAACAGAGTAACCAGAAAAAAGCTGCATACATGAAGCTAATTGAATCTCAGGAGAGCAATCAATTTGAATATTTATTATGCATGTGATAATGAACTGATAAGTATATCTAGAAATCATTCAGACCAAAATTATTCAGATCTTTACAATGAAAGCCACAAATCCTTTCTGAGAGAAGTGGAAAAGCCCTGAGCAAATTTATGGGTACACTATATTCATGAATTAGAGTACTCAACACTGGTGAGATGTTAGTGCTCCCTAAATTGATATAGAATCAATGCAACCTCTGTCAAAATCACAGATTTTTGTGGAAAATGAAAATATAATTTTAAAATTTTACAGGCAACTCACAGAGTCAAGAATAGCCAAACCAGTCTTGACATATTACCTTTCCTGTGTTTTCCTCTGCATTCTGATTTTCTGAAACTTCCCCACGTGGCCATTGAGTGTGAGGTATCCCCTCTTGTAAGAACTATGAATAACAAACTATCTACAATGGTAGTTGAATCCTCATTTGTTGACTTCATCATACATAAATAATAATAAAACCTTCATTTCAAAGCACAGTAAGAATGAATGATCCAAAACTACATGCAACAATAACAATGGGTGTTACAAACATGTTGAGCAAAGGAAGTCTATTATGAAAGATCACAGAGCATTGATGTCACTGATTTATCAAGGAGGGAACCAGAAGAACTAATTGAGGGTGGTAGACCCAAGGTGACGCCACCAGTGAGTGCAGTGACCAGAAGAAGGCACCAGCAAGACATATGGTGGGTGCTACTGATGTTCTGTGTCTTGACTGTTGATTACAAAGGCATGTTCACTTTTTTAAAATCCACTGTGATGCACTTAAGGTCCAGGCACTTTTCTCAGAGTGTTACAGCTCAGAGAAAATACACTAGGATTCAGGCATAATTCTTCTCAGGATGCAATATACAGCACTCCAAAACCAGAAAGCATAAAAATAAATTATGTAACACTTCATATAAGAACTTTCAAAAATAACAATAAAACGAATAGTAGGCAACAAGTAAGTAGGAAAGAAAATATAAATCAATTAATTAGAATAACAAAGTACAACAATAGTGATTAAACAAATTATACTTAGTTTGGGGGAACAATAAAAAACTTTGTCCAAGGCTGGACTTAGTGGCTAATGCCTGCAATCTTAGTTACTCAAGAGGCAAAGACTGGGAAGATTGCAGTTAGAGGGCAGCCAAGTCAAGTGTTAGCTTAGCGAGACCCTCATCTCAACAAACATGGTGGCATACTCCTGTAATTCCAGCTATGCAGGAGGCATAAGTAGAAGGCCAGCCCTGGCAAAAAAGGCAAGCCCAATCTGATTTAGTTTAAAAGGCTGGCTGATTGATGTGGCTTAGGCATTAGAGCACCTGCCTAGGTAGCATGAGGCCCTGGATTCAAACCCCAGTACCACACACACAAAAATGTCTCTCAAGTCTCATCAACAAATAAAGGGAGACAATACCAATATGTCACAGTAGGAATAAAAGTGAGATATTTCAATAGACACTTTTATTTGCAGATACTATGGAGAGAGTTATATAACGAGTTTGACAAGATTTTCAGTGAAGTAGATAGACTACTAAAAATAATTCCATGAAATGTAGAAACCAGGAAAAAGCTTCCATGATATCAGAGCAACAGCTCAAAGGCACCAACTAGATCAGAGAAGTTTCCAATCTAATTCTTTCCACCTCTCAAGAGTTCTGTCCACACAAACACAAAAGAATGAGTAGTCTCTTGTTCACATCATGAAGGGAACACAAGCTGAACACAGTGTCTGAAAGAAAAACAACGTCAGTGTTGCCTAAGCATCTGGGTGGAAAATCCCTGCTCCCAACTGTAATGGCAGGAAGCAAAATGATCCTGATGCAGAAATGGAAGCCAGGTCACTTCTAGAAAAGCGCTTCTCATTCACGAAAAGGAGGTGCACAGCAGACAGCAGGCTTTTTCTGCGTGTTGCTGTCTTCTTCCTGGGTATGACAGTTGGAACTAGCACAGCCATCCCAAATTGCTAAGGAAAATTAAGACTACGCCCTGAGAATAACCAATGAGATGGTCATCTTTTTCTAAGATGAAAAAGACTGCTTTTGACCAGAGCCTGAGTGTCTGAACTGGCCAAACCAGAAGCTGCCCTAGCTCCAGGTCTTAATGTGGGGTAGCTCTTAATGTGGGATGAGGTCTTTCTTCCTTACTGTTTGATTCACTGGAGAGGGGACATTTTGTTATCCACAGACAAGCACATTCCAATTATATGTAAATTGATCAAATTTAAGCTGGCAGAAAAAAGGAGAGAGAAAAAAATTACAAATTGTCTTTTAAAAATCTCAAAGACGAGATATGCAAAAGTTAGTACAGCATAGGACGATACGTGACACTCAAGTCAATGGGGAAAGGAGATTGGATAAATGGATAAATGGTAGTGAGAAACTTTTAGTAAAAAATGTAAAAGCAAGTCCATCTCATCAAGTGAAGCCCAAATCCATCTTAGGATTTGGAAATTTTGTTAAAAGAAAATCAAACCAGACTCTTCAAATTGGGTATGTCTTTCTAAAGGTTACAAATATGATGTACTTTCTATACAAGAATGAATATAGACTTTTGAAACTTGTTGAAATCACCATAAGAAGGGAACTAAAGTAGAAAGGAGAAAAATAGAGGGGATGAACCAATTCAGGTTATAATACATATGTACATGGAAATGTCACAAGGAAATGTCCCGTATGGCTATCTTAAACAAACAAAAATGTCTTTTTCAAAAACAATGAAGAGGAATGTAAAACAGGTCCTGTCTGGTGTTTGGTACTAGTGGGAAGGGGGAGGGCATAAGAAAATGGTGTAAGAGGGTGAATATGGTGGAAAGGTCATATATTCATTTATGAAAATGGAAAAATGAGACCCACTGAAACTATTCTGGGAATGGGGAGAAGTAGACTGATAAAGAGAGTGAATTCAGCTTACGGTATAAGAACTTTCGTAAATGTCACAATGCACTCCCAGTATAATAACAATATGAAAATAAAAATGCAAAAATACAAATGATCAATGATTGTATTTTCAAATGTATACTCTCACAAGAAATGCAAATTTAGCAACATTAGCTACTGTTAAATTAACAAACATGTTAAATGTACCATCAGCGTTTTGAGCACAGGATGTAATATAGACTTTGGCATACTGTGAGTGGACGTGAAATTTATTAAGCCTTTCCATAATCAACTTTAAAATATATACCAAAGACATTAAAGAATTATTATCCTTGATTTGTCAAGGATATGCTTTCTTAAAAGCATAGAAAGGAGACAAATAAACATGTAATTAAAAATGCATGTATTTTGGAAGTTCATTATAATACAATTCCATAATAATATGGGAAGAATGTATAAAATTTCATCATATAGGGAGATTAAATAAATTATAGCTCCCTGTAAGTTGAGTAATGTAATGTACTTCCATTAAAAATTATAAAGAGTAAAGCAATGCAAAAAAGTATTCCCAATATATCACTAAGTGGGAAAGTGAGGATATAAAATGTATGCATAATAAAAAATAATTAAATGAAAATACATATCACTAGCTTGATCCCTGTGGTATGAAGGAAGGGGAAAAACACATATAGCAAAGACACCAGAAATGAACTATTTATTTCTTGGTTTGGAGTTTATAGATGACTTTTATATTCTTCATTTCATTTATCTGTATTTTCGAAGCATTCTACCCTAAATGAGCATGTATTGATGAAATGTTACTTAAGATGAAATGCTTAATTGCATCTTTTCCTTTTCTCAGATGAAGCAGCAGTGTTTGTTTTGGTTCTCAGCATTGCCAAAAGCAGTTCTTGCATGAGGGTTCAGAGCAGTTGACATTTTACTTGGGAAAAACGCTCCAAGAATGTTAATCCATGAAGAGTCTGAAGTTTATTTCTCTCCTGTGACTCACTGTGCACAGCCAGGAGTCTCTATGACAGCCAGCAGCTTGCTAGAGACACTGTACAAGGCTGGATCCCTCCAACGCCACCTCCACACACAGCCCCCTGTTTGCGACGGTACCCACTTTGAGGCTCTTGTCACCAACTGTTAGAGCCACCAGAAAAAGACAGCTCTGTTTCGCTTTGTCACCAGAGCTAGCCTGTCTTTTAGGTACCTTTCAACTTTGCCTCACCGTTCAGAGCTTCGGAACTCCAAGAATTGGGAAAATTTGTAACACAGCACAGCAGATAGGTTGGAGAACGTTAACGAGGTCCTTCTATGCCCAGGGAGGACCGGACATGGCAATTGCTGAATGATGAGCAATTATTACTCCATGAATTATCAGCAGCCATGAGACCCTCCAGGAGACTTGACATCCAGGGGGCCATTTGATTCCTGTCTCAAGCTAACTTTTATGAAGAATTAAAATTGACAGAGAAGAGAGAAGAAGCATCTTAAAGCAGCAAAGAAGCATGAAGTTCTCCCGTCACCCAGAAAAACTGCAGGAACAGAGAGGTTGAGCCAAGGGCAAGTGGTAGAACTTGAATCCAGTAGGCCAGGTCAAGGAGAAAGGACTGACACCCTAATACTGGCTCAGGGGAGGAGGGGAGATTGGAGAGGAAAATGGGCTGGGGAAGCAAGGGAGTCACAGAACTGCATCGCCTCAAGACTAGAAAGGGTGTTCTGGGTCTTCTGCCACCACCCCCACCGCCCCCCTGCCCCGCCACCCAACACAAACAGGAGATCCAGTCCCAGCACACGCTATTGGTGCTACATAATTGAGTCTCTCTAATCGCTGAGCCTCAGTTTCCCAAATGGAGCTGTGCAGCAAACCACGGAGATACTAGAGACAAAAGTGACTATGAAGGGATCCTCGGGTCTCCCTGCCCAATGCAGCTATCACGTGTGTGCTTCAACAGCTGCTTAATATATTTATGTTCCAGTAAGATCCTGCTCAACTAGACTTCACAGGCTAGAGAAAAGTTTGAACTGAATAAAATTAAACAAATGCTTCCTCAGCCTCTCTTGTCCTCATTTAATTCAGCCCTCTAAAAAGCAGCAAACAGCCATGTTCTCTCCTGCCACACCAGGGTCTCTTTAATCCTGGGATGCAAGACATAAAGCAAACCCACCGGCTTCCCAGAGGCTCTGCCCACTTCCCAACTCTCCTTCCCTAAGGAAACTCATTGCCCTCCACTGAACCAGTGAATCAGGTGGACACCACCCGTGGGAAATGAGGTTCAAGAGCCTGCAGCAGTAGGCAAGCTTCCCAGGGTTTCACTGCACCAGGGACCCTATGTTAGTGGAAGGAAATAAGTCCCCCACAACAGTGTCATTAGGATGAAGAAGGTCAGTCATGCTCAGCAACTGGGTCGTAGAAAAATGCTTCCTCAGGGCTGTGATTGGTGTCACAATCCTGGCAAGTCATGCTTGTGGGTAAAAAAGAAATAGACGTCCGTGTTTTTCTTCTCCCACTAATCACACCAATACCAAGCAGCCCCCAAAAGAAAATCCCTTCAGACGTGAATCTCCCCAGACCCTGCTTGGCTCTCGGTCTTTATAAGAAGTAGGCATCTGTTCCTAGCACACCTGGAAGTTTCTAGGCACATTTCTGACACAGTGAGCTTAGTGATCCCAGCTGTCCCTACTCAGGACCACTCCAGAGTCTCTGGCCTCTGGCTTTGGCCATACTGCAACGAGGAGCTGCAGTCCTCCACGATGAGAAGCAGGAGCCTATGCCTGCCTGATCTAACAGGATGTGGGGTAGATGTGTTCAGAGAAGGAATACAAACTCATGTGCCCAAAGCTGATGCACCATGCCACATGGAAGTGCTGCACAGGGTGATTACTCCAACTGCCCCCTCTGTTCCACTGGAGGCTCATATTACCTGCACCTTCCATCTGAAGAAGGTTCAGAGAAAAGAGTGGCTGCAAAAACGCAAGAGAGGCAGAGCCAGGAGTGACCCAAAGGCTCTAGAGTCAAGACAACATATGTATAATGCACCTTTATTCAAAGTAGATGCTCAAGTGTTCCTGCTTTGCTCCTCTTGTGCTATGCTAAACAGCTTCCCATACACCTCCACCTTGGGAAATGTTACTACAGGTGGCCTCCAATAAATCTGCATTAGCTCATGTCATAAGCTGAGACATTTGCAGGGGTAAGCTCATAGGACCCTCCTTTGGAGATTCCTGTCTGAGTAAAGAGAAACAAAGACAAGTAGGAATTTGTGGAGCTCTGATACAGCTCTGAAACCTGAAAAAACTATGTCCCCAATAGGATAAAGCATAGACCACCTCAAAACAAATGTCAGCCAACTCCAGTGGGGGCTGGAAGTGACTTTCCAGCAATCAGTGTCCCTGGTGACAGACTTCATTCCAGATAGCTCCAAGTCCAACACAGAAACCACTAATACTTTGCCTGGAGTTGCCACGAGCTGGTGACATAGACCTTTGATTCTGCCATACAGCACTCCCTCAAGGAAAATGCTCTTCCTGGATGAGATAATTTAATTAGCATTTGCCCAGCACCCTGCAGTGAAAGGCGACCACACACTCATCCCCTCCCATGCAGGGACTGAGTAATCAATGGTCTCTTGAAGCCACTTAATCTAAAGTGTCTGGGTGACTCACCCCCCCAACTTGAGATTTCCCTCCAGGGTATTTGCTTTAAGAAAAATATCCATTTGCTCTCTAATTTAAACGATTACTCTTGGCTTTAATCTTCAAGAAGCTACTGGGTTTTTGTTTGGTTTTGTTTGCTGTAGATGTTTTTCTACCTAAATATATATATATGGTATATATGTGTATATGTGTATGTACATGTACATGTATATGTATATGTATTTGCAGGAAACCTCTGACCATACTCAACATAACAGCATCGAGGAATTTTTCCAGTTAGTTCCCCCAATAGTGTTATATGGTTTGTGGCCATAGAGAGCTGCCATCCAGGGGAGCTCCTATAATGGCTGCCTTGCATTCACTACCTTTGCATGGCTCAAGGTACCCTTATCCTACCCTCAAATCTGCCACCCACCCTCAGGTATTTTCTTTTTTTAGGTCAATATCCTTTATTTTATTCCTTAAGTCACCCCAGCTTCTCAGCATCTTCCACCAGGGAGCCACAGAGTAGCAATGATTTGAAAAGCTGCCCTATACCCATGACCCCCTGTCCTAATCCCCTCTCCTTGCTTCATCCTGAAACCCCCCCAGATCTCACTTTAATACACTCTGGGCCTGAATAACAAACATTTGCTATGGTAAATCTATTCCCTGCCTTCTGGATAACTTCTCCTTACCAACGATAAGCTGCTAGGCAGACAGATAACAACAGGGATATGCAGTTATTAAGGGCAGATTTTAAAATGACAAAAGGATACATTTTAAAATAAAACCTACTTGAAAATCAGCTTCCCTTCGAACTCAATTACATTCAGGCCTCCTGCTCAGAAGCTCCTTATACTCAGAGATGCTAGCTTTCATTGGCTTCAGGGTTTTTGAGAAATGTTGCCTTGGCAACATGGAAGGCCCAGACACCTGAAACAGGAAGTGGAGGATACAGTACCTCCCCTTCTCTAAGGCACCTGGAGTGGCTAGCAGGATGCAGGCATGGCGCTCCAGCGTCAGCTGCATAAGAGAAGGCAGGGCCCCTGACATCCAACATTCCACCCACTGTAGGGGCCTCAGGGTTAGAGCTAAGCTGAAAGAAATGGTGGGAGGTAGTGAGGGAGCCAGCAGGCAAGGCCTGATTGTCACTAACATCAGAGGAGCACTCAGGGATGAAGGCAAGTATCCAAGCAATGTGGCTGATATGAATGGTGGGTGCAGCAGACAACCACACTCTGCAGTCTCCTACACACCAGAACGACTGAATGAGTTCCCTTGTCCTTGTATCCCCTTACCAGGTGGAAGTCCCAACAGAAGTCAATTTTTCTTGTGGTCATGACTCAGACCAAGGCTGACCATTATCCTCAGTTCCCAACCACTTCTCACAGCTTTGGGCATCCCTCACCAACATCACAGGCCAACTCTGACTTCCTTGCCATTGTATGTCACACTCTGGCCTTGCAGGGTGTCACAAGATTGTCATCAACAAACCTCAAGGCTCCAAAATGTCATCAAGCCATGTGTGTAATCCATCCTACCACAACAAATTCCTGAGCCTTTTAGAATTCATACAACTAACTCATGTCTCTCTCTTCTGTCACATGATGGCTGAAAGTCCCCAGTCTCCCTATTACAAAGGAATACCTCTCCCTTGAGGCCAGTCTTGCTGTCCATACTGCCACTGTTCCCTCCCAGCTCTGCCGCTCTCATCGCCTTCACCATCCCACACATTCTTCTACCCTGGTCTTCCAGAAACAAAACCAAAGAAGTCTCCCACACAGAACCTCAGTATCCCAACACCACTTTTCCTAACTCTCCACTGCTTCTGCATAACTCTCCACTGCCCCAGCCAGTGTTGGAGGCCAGCCTAGACCACTCTTTGCTGAGGGTTCATTACCTGCAAGGATGTCCTTCATCTCCAAAGAAGATACATCTATTAATAGATACATTGTCCTCTCAAGGAAATGAAAATGTCTGTGTTTCAGTGAGTGTGTAATTATAGGAGCCTGTGCCTGGGGTACACCATTCAGTGAATGCTTTCATTCTTTCCCAAGAAGACTGAGTCCCTAAAGCACCTTTAAACCATAAGCATGCCCATCTCTGGCCCCAGTAAGAACATTTCCTCCTGTACAGGAAATTTCTGGGAATGCATCCAAGCCAGATGGTTTGGACAGGCCCTGGGCAGAAGCTACTGCCCTTACCTGCAAACACCCATCATTTGTTCTACACTGGTTCAGAAAGACCATATCTGAGGTCTCATTTAGATAAGTATTCCAACCCCTTGCTTGCCATAGAGATATCTTGATCCCAATCCCTATTGACTTCACAGTTCCACCATAATTTTGGATATACATGGCTCCGTGATATTTTGTTCTCCCTGCTATCCTTGGTCCTGAAAAACTGTCCTCTATCCCACAGAAGAGAAGAAAGAAGAGGAAAAGTATCACTGGAAAGATCCCTTAGGCCTGTCACCTGCATCAGCCTCAAGTGAAAAAGCCAAGCCTTTTCCTGAATTATTCCACATGGCTGTCTCATTTCTCTTTCCACCATGTTCCAGCACTCCGCACTTCCCTCCCTCCTGTGGTTTATTTTTCTGTCCATGGCCTTGTCTCATCCTTGGATCTGAAGTAAACTTGGCTGTAACCTCTGTCTCAGCCTCAGTCACAATTCACACTCATCCCTACAGGTAGGTTGACTTTCAACTCTGGCCTCCAGGCATCTCCCCCAGTGATAGGAGCAGGACCCAGTTGTTCCCAGGGGCCGGGTGGACTCAGGAAAAACTGCATTAGTAGCACTTACTATCTGAAAAACCTCTCTGCACTTCCTCCCCAGCATGCCCCATAAACGCCAGCATCAATGGCAGCATGAGTGGAGAGAGAGGCTAGGAGAGGGGCTTTCTCTGTTGGTGACCACTTGCTGGGAACAGGGTGGCTGCAGCTGTTGCTGTCTTCAGTGGTGTCATAGCAGGAACATGGGATGTGAGGACGCTGGGGCTTACCTTACGCATGTCTTTACCAAAGGTCTCACTATAGGTTGTACCAAGGATTTCAAATTGCACATAAGGATTCGAGCTGTCCTCCCGAAACTCCATCACTCCTGTGAGGCCAGTGATGTGGCCCTGCCGGAGAAGAGGAAAGACCATTGGCACACAGGGAAAAATATGGTTGGGGTCATCATGAAGGAGGTGGTCATTAAAAAGGAAACAGTGTCTTGAGCAGGCCATGGATAGCTGTAATAAGGACAGAATCACTGGCAGTCCTAGCTCATGGGAGCAGGATGGATATTTCCCATGCCATTTGCTTACAGGAAAATCCCTAAGGGCATTCGTTCAGTCAGTGTATTGACATTTCCTGCTATGTGCCAGGCAATGTGTTAATCCCTGTAGCATTTGTCCCTACTATCCTGAAGCTTGTTCTTCCTCTTGCCTCTTGCTCCAGGGGCTTTCCTTATTCTGATTCAAAAGAGAAGTCAAAAGTCAACACAAGTCATGTCTTACAAATGGCCGTAAGTGTCAAATATGAAAATTGCTTGAATTCTGGCTTTGTTGCATGGACCACCTTGGGCAAATCATTGCCCATCTTCTAGCTTCAGCCTGAAATTAATCAGATTCATGTCACAAAGCCCACAGGACTGAAGGAGAAAATATGTACAAAGCACATACTGGCTGTGTAGGGCATGCCAGCCCCACACCTCTCTCCAACAACTCAGTGGGCTCCATAGGAACAGCAGGCAACAGGAAGAGATAGGAAGGGACTGGATTATCTGTGGTGATCCACCTTCTCTCTTCCAGTCTAGGGTGATGATCTCACTCCCTTGAACTCTGTGTGTAGACAGAGCCCCAGAGACTAAACCCAAGAGAGTCTCTGTTCTGTCCTGCAATAAATTCAAACCAACACTGGAACTGCTATTGAAGCAATGTGCAATATTTCGTGACTGAGACTCCTAACACTATAGATTTCCCTAAATGCTCTTTTAAAGCTTCTAAAAACCAATTCACTCTAACAAGTCTTCCATGGATTAGCCAATTCGCTTTAAATCTAGCCTTCTAAAATGGTGCCACTCCTCATCTCATGAGACATATCACATGTGCAGTGCACATGCACACATGTTGAGATTCTAGATAATGAGCACATGGCAGTGACAACTGAGAACACCTCTCATGGAGAGTGGCAGCCTGCATGGGAAGGTATCTGGTAGACAATGGATAAGCAGCTGTCTCCATGACTTACTTACTTGTGACTCTGGACAAGTTACTTAACATTTTTGAAGCCAGATCTCCTTGTACTAAAGGGAGACAATTATAACAACACATATCCATGGGCCACAGCTCACTCAGTTTTCAAATGCAGGAAAGAAAGAGTGAAAAAGAGAGGGGCTTGCAGATGGGACTGAGAAGGTATAACACAAATAGCCCAGCTGGATGGGCGGAGTGGAACTGCAAGGAGGGACCTGTCTCCAGCCTTGACCCCTTGTGAGGGTGTGCTCCCTCACACACACACACCTTTTTTATCGTATCCAACATGGACCTCCCTCCATTCCATGGCTTTGTGGACTTCCGTATGCAGTTGAGGCTTGCCATGCTATGCCACTTCCGGTCCTCCAACTTCCTGTGGAAGGCGTTGGCCAGCATCAGAACACTGTCGTACAGGTAGAGGTTGGAAATCTGTAAAGACAAAGGCAGTGAAACTTTCCAATGGCACATTTCCAGAAAAAGTAGGAGAAATCAACAGAAAGCTGGGGTGACGTGGGATGTAACACTAAAACATGGTGCCCTATAGCTATACCAGCAGCCTCTGGCTTCTCAGAGTTCTTTCAAAAGCTATCCAAGTGGTTGAGTTCTGAACAGAAGACATAGTCCTGCATAAGAGGCAAGAGTGAGAGGCAGGTCAGGACATCAACAAGAAGAACCAGCATGATCAGTACCATGACTGATACCTGCAAGCAGGCAAGTTACCTTCTCAGGTAGCAAAAGATGGAGAGAGGGAGAAAGGTTAGCAGGGTAAAAAAATGGTACCACATGTGCAAAGGCATGAAAGTGTGAAGACCAGGACCTCCAGCAGGGCCTCAGGATTCATTATAGAGAACAAGATAGTAGAGACTTTAGGCTTTGAGGGCCTTACAGTTTCTTTTGCAACAATTAAACCGTGCTGTTAGAACCTGAACGCAGCCACAGATAATACATCAAACAAATGGGCACAGCCATATGCCAATAAAACTTATTTACCAAAGTAGGCAATGTGACAGATTCACCCATGGGCATGGATATCCAATCCTTCCTAGGTTAGAGGAACTGAACATAGTTCAATATAACTTTGCCAGCAGTAAAGCAGGGGTGTGGCAGGATCAAGAGGGAGGCAGCCATGAAGAGCCTCGTGGGACATGCTAAGGAGGAACAGCAGATAACCTATACAGAAGGATATCATTGGTGAGACTGTGCACAGAAACCTGGAATCAGACCTGGGCCTCAGAAAGGCCATCCTAGTTACTGATGGGCCACAGGTGAATGGTGGCCTGAGTGACTATGTGGCAGTGAAGAAGTAGCAGGGATCTCCATGCCTGCTGTCACAGAAAAGCACTGGACCCCCTGAGGGAACACATTTAGGTATGCATTCATGGCAGGCCATTGAGGAAATACAGCCTTATCTTGTTGCTCCATAGAGAAAAGCCATAAGTGAGAAACTGGAATATCAGCTTGAAGAGCACCATCATGGTATAGGGGTCCAACTTGCCTCTGTGATCCAGAGATTGGACTGATGTGGCTCACCCTCCTGCCTGTGATTAAAGACACTGGTCTGGATGAACAGGAAAGGCAATAGCTGCAGTCTGAGGGACCCTACAAAAGCCTGCTTCCAGAAGGAGAATGGCTTTGTTCTCAGATGTCCCGCTCAGACCACACCAATCCTCCAAGCAGGGCACCACAGCACAAAGGAGAGAAAGAGGAAGGAAGGGGTGATGCAGAGGTAACATATGCCCTGGAACAGATTTGGGGCCCCTCATGGATGACTGTTACACAGACAACAGTCTGCCAAAGTGGGTCAAGGGGACCAGTCTCTGCACACCTAAGCAGCAAGTAGCCTGCTAAAAATATTTCAGAAAAACATCACTGGATAGAAATAGGAGACTATACTGGCCTCATAGGACTCCTGGGAAGATCAAATAGATTCCTTGGTCTGCAGAAAAAGCCCCTGCTACCCCCAACCTCACCTCCTCCAAGTGTCCCAACACCCCATGCTTTGTTCTCTGCCTGCACTTTCTTTCTCACCCATCTTAGTCTGGGTGCCCTAGAAGCCAAACTTGGGTGGCAGGAACTGTCCCCCACAACTGAAGCTCAGACAGAGGTAGGCCAAGAGGAGTTGGCACAGGATATCAAAAACATCTGCTATGTCATGACTGTCCAACAACCCATGCTATCTCTCAAGGACCATTTCCACCTTGACGCATCCAAGCAAAGCTGACAACTTCCCCTGCAGGTGTCCTTGTGTACTGGGTAATACCAAAGAGCCCTGTGGTGTCTGCCATCATCCTAAGTCCTTCCTGTGATCACTGTGGGCTCTGGGCCTGGTGCCTTTCCACATAGGAGTGAGGAGTAAGTGGAGGATATACAGATTACAGAAGTGGCATGATGTGCCTGGATGACCAACCACTGCTGACCAAAACAAGGGTCCCAGGTCAACTGTCGCAGCACATCATTGCCTTGGCTGATCCAGTTTAGGGACCCACAGCACATGGCTTACCTGACAGCAGACATAAGAGTTCTTCCCACCACTGGGAACTGCCCCAAAGAGAACATGTTGACAGAACTATGTCCTCAGCCCCTCGAGCCTGGGGGAGCATTTCTCAATGAACAAAACTAACCTACTTCCTCTTCCTGGCAGCTCTCAGCCCTCAGGAACTCCCACCACTGCAAAAATTCCTTCCTCTGGAATACAAGCCCATAACAGAGACTGTTATAAGGGAATATAACCCACTTAAGTACTGGCATAGCTTTTGGGATTTGGGGTATTTTTTATAACTCAAAGCTGAGAGTCCTTGATGATGTGAAATTTTTTTTTCTCAAGTCATTCATGGAACTCCCAGCCACCCACTCATAGCTGTGTGATTTAGTCAGCTAGAACCCTTTGCCTCCCTACCCCCACCTGTAATGCACTCCTTCATTAGGGTACTTCCTCGACTCTGGATAGACCACCACACCATAGAATTTCCCTCTTTCCCCCAGAGTACTTCTGTTCACAATGAATCAAAGCACTCAACAATATATGAATGCAGAGAGGCCTGCAAAAGAGAGGAAAAAGCAGAACATGACTCAGAGAGGCCAAAGAAAGCCCTCAGTCCTCCCACAGTGTGTCTGCTGTCTGGTTCAAAGGAACAGTCTTGAGCAATGCTCTTTTGCAGGCAGGGATAGGACTTCCCACCTCCCCCATATCACCCAGGGTACACCCTCTTCCATGATATATACATATATTGTTAGCTCATAAATGTGTTTATCTTTCTAAACTCTAAACGCTCTAAGTGTTTATTTCTAGTCAGTGTTTGATGGATAAGCATACGTGTGAATGGAAAGACAGATAGATGGTCGAGTAGACGGGTGGGTGGGCGGATGGACAGGTGATGGATGAGTGGATGGACGGATGGATGGATGGTTGATGAATGGATGGATCTCCTGCTAGAAAGGTACATACTAATCATGTTTCATACAAAGAGAAAATATAGAAAACAGACAGCATGAGAAAGAGATTTATTGCCTCCAACTTTGACTTGAGAGAGTGCCTCCTCCATTAGCATCTCATAGATAGCCTACTCAAAACATCTTCCTGATCCTCCCTTAGAGCTGTTTCTACCTATTCGGCTTCCTCTTGCCCCTTCTCTTGATAAGATGCTATCTCAGAATTTCTCCTTGCCGTGGACAGAAACTAATACTCCAATATTCACTTATGGCTCCACCATCTGCTCTTCAACCTCTGCATCCTCAGTTAGAATATCTACTTTATTGAAAACAGACTTGGCAGGTGACTTATTGGGGAGGGGGATACAGAGGCCAGGGAAGGCCCTACTCTCACAGGCTGGTTGTCTAGACAAAGGGCTCTGTGGAAAAGATCAAGAGAAGATAGTGAAAAAGCAACCTATGCTAGAAGCCACCTCCAGATCTTATAAAGTTTCCTCAATGCAGGTAGATTCCATATATGTCAGGAGAAGAAGTGTGCAAAGAGAGAAGCCCCCAGCTACATGAACACTCACCACGGTCGTTAAGAGCCAATAGCTCAAGCTGGAGCTATGAGCCATGAGGTAGAGAAGGGAGGCTTAGTCTGAAGAAATCCTTGCCTCCCTTCCTCACATCTCAGGTTAGGCACAGCACAGAGTTTTTTAGCAAACAGAAGAAAAGCAGAGCAGAAACTGTCACCTGGTAAACCCTCAGTCCCATACAAGCAAGAGCACAGGGCCCTAGCTGGTCTATCAACACCATGGCACAAAGTAAAATGAACCAAAAAAGCATTCCAGGTAAGAGAAATTTTGAGACAAAAGAGAGGTCAAAATGTCAATGCCTGAGGGAGGCATAGTAGAGGAGAGACCTACCTGTAAAGCAAAAGACCTAGAACCAGGTCAGAGATGCCACAGGGAGTGAAGTCAGAGACAGACAAAAGACAGAACTAGGCAAGGGCCCAAGGCCTTCCTGGGAGCTGGGGTTCTGGTCTAATTGGGTAGAGACCTGGAGGGTAACTGGCTGATTCATTTAGCCACCATAGAGATAGATGCCATGCACCTTTTCCTCTCATTATCATATAGTACAACACTCATTTGTGTACAAGGGATAGCCTGGTAGGATCAGAAAGAGCACTGGATTCATCCCTACCTGAGCCAGATTTTCCCACTGCTAGAGCCCCAGTGTCTGCAGTAGTACATGAATATAGCACACACTCAATAAATGTCCCTTGAGTGGATGAATCCACACTCACACTCACTTGCAAAATGACACAGAGCACACCATTTAACACTTGTAGGTTTATCTTGATGGCAATAAAATACAATGTGATCTGAACACCTGGAGATTACATGTGCGGCCTTGATTTCCTCCCCTGAAAAATGCAGGTGGAAATACTTCCATGTATTGAGGCTGTCCTAAGCACTTTGTATGTATTTTCATTTTAGAGGAAGTAGAGACAGCAAGGAATGGAAGGGGCAAATAGAAGAGCTAAGCAAGCTCCAGGTTTCAATGCAGGTGAGCTGAGGGCTTGTCCAGGGGTAGCCCCATGGCTGGGGCCCAGCATATGTATGGCACACAGAATGTGGGAACTTTGTGAAAATGAACTTGAATCTATTAGCATTTTTCATCCTCTTTCCGCAAGACCCTTCTGCCCTAAAGCCTTTCAAACATGTGGGGGTCTTTCAAACATGACAGGAAAGCCTATCTGATTTCTGCAGTTTGTGGGTCAAAAGACTGAGCAAAGATCAGCTCTGACCATTAACTCCACCTGAAATTTGGTCACCTGGTCACCTGGGCACGTCTCTGGTCACCTCTCATCTTTAGCATCACAGTCAGGGCCTGAACAAGTACCACATGCCCTGATGTAGTATAGGGCTGCCCTTTGAAGGAAAGGCCACTTCTTTGCCTCTGATGTTCCATAAAAGGATCAACACAATCTGGGCACTGGTAGATCATACCTGTAATCCTAGCTATTTGGGAGGCTGAGATCAGGAGAATTGTGGTTTGAAGCCAACTCTGGGCAAAATGTTAGGGAGCTTCCATCTGAACCAATAGTTAGGCTCAGAGGTACATGCCTGTAATTCCAAGCTATGCAAGAGCCTGAGATTGGAAGAATTACCATTCCAGGGCAGCCCAGGCAAAAAAAAAAGTTGATGATACCCCATCTCAATGGAAAAAATATTGGGTATGGTAGCCTGGGCTTGTCATCCCAGGTGCTGTGGGAAACATAAAGTAGGAGGATGTTGGTCCAGACTGGCAAAAAGTGAGATCCTATTTCCAGAACCAGAGGAAAAAGGGCTGGAGGCATGGCTCAAGCTGTAGCGCACCTGCTTAGCAAACGCAAAGCCCTGAGTTCAAACTCTAGTACTACCAAAAAAAATGCAGAAAGGCACAGAGTGCAGGTAGGATATGGCAGCTGTGAGAGGTGCCATGTCCTGTACTCTGCTGTTCATACCCTTCCCCTTCCTGGGCTCAGAGGATGTAACCCTGGGGAGCCTCCTGAATGTTCTTCCTAAATGATCACCTCCCACTGCTGCAGCATGGACCAGATACCTTCATTTCTTCTTAGGGGATGGTAGCCACTGGTCATCTTGTTTCCCAGCCTCAGGTAATCCCTTTCCACACTGCGTGATTGTCTTTCTCAGACACACATCCTCCACATGCTATCACCAAGGGCAGTGCCTTCTTTCCAATTGATCTCACAAACATTCTTACCTCTCACTCCTTGCTCTAGACAAACTGCTCTCCCAAGCCCCTGGGCCACTGCACATGCCATTCTCCCTGATAAGAACATGCCATAAAATTCCAAATTTTAAGGAGTTCATGAGAATTAAGAGAAAGAACATTTGAGGAATGTCTAACATAAGCACTGGCACTTAGCACTTGAATAGGTGTTCATGGAATTAATGAAGTTGAATAAAGAGTCCTAAATCTGTTCTTAGAAACAAATGCCAAAGCAAAGAGATGCCAAGGTATTTGCATGTAAATGCCTCTTCTTACAAGGTGAGTGATGGTACATAAAGACTACTGAGTATGGGAAGATACAGGAACTTCCACACAGAACTGCTCAGAGCCAGTCAAAATTCTAGGCTATGCACCTCCATGGTATGGGAGCATCCTGGAATGGCAGGAATTTCTAACTTCAGTTATCCAAGCTGGAGGTGGGTCCTCAGAAAGGAAACAGGAAATTGGGACACATTTCTAGGAGGCAGAAGAGAGAACTCAGCCAGGAGCTCTTTCTGAGGGCTGGCAGCTCTTGAGGAAACCTAGGTGGACTTCACTTGGCTACTGGAGAATCAAAGACCAATCAGATGATGTTGCCTGAGGCCCAAGGATAAAAAATACCATTACATCAGTAATTGCATTTTATTTAGGGATATGCCTTGTGTCCACAGGAGCAAAGCCCACAATTATTAACCTGTTTATCAGAAGAAAATAAGAATTTGCTTAAGTCAAGACCCAGCAAGATGAAGAGATGATGGGGCACTGGGGAAGGAAGAGCAGTGTTTGGGATGCTGAACATTCGCAAGCAGGTGGGGATGTAGAACACTAGAAACTGTTTTCTGCAGCTACAGTGCAAATGGCCCACCCTGCCCCCACCAGCTAAAACACCATTTCTGAGACTCCAAGGCTGTCATAGGTTGGTGCTGTTACAACAGAATACCATAGATGGGAGGGGATGGTTATAAACAATAACAATTGGCTTCTCACAGCACTGGAGGCTGGTAGTCAAGATCAACGCACTGGCAGATTCGCTATCTTATGAAGGCCTATTTCCTGGTTCACAGACAATGCCATTTTGCTATATCCTCATGTGATAGAAGTAGAGAACTGTGGTCTCTTCAGCCCCTTTTAGAAGGTTCTAATCCCACTCATGAGGGCTTCACCCTCATGTCTTAATCTTTTGAGAGCCCCAACTCCTAATGCCTTCACCTTGGGGGATCACATTTCAACATGAGTTTTGAGATGTCACAAGCATTCAGATCACAACAGATGCCTTGTGCAGGTGGAGATCTGTTGTTCTGTTGAAACAAGGAAGGGACTGATTTCCTGCCTGGACAAGCACAAGACAGGTGGAGGCAGCCCTGCTGGAGGCCCAGATGCCCAGCTCACTTACAGAAGTACAGATTAGGACCTGCCATCATGAAATGTAAGCCCCTGCATGAAATGTGCTGAGCCCCTCTGGGGAGCTCATGAGTGTCCAGGCACATGTGGCTGTGAGCAGGCTAAGACCTCTGCCCACAAGCAGACTGGAAAGAAGAGGCCCCAGCAGGCAGGAGGATGCGCCAGACTGTCTGCCTCCCCGGCACTGGTGCTGTCTTCTCCATAGTAAATCTGAGACGCGAGTCAAGACTTATTAGTTAACTCCAGCCTTATCCCCCTTATGCTCTAAGGGCCCAGGGTTGGTTGTGCACCTGCATTATCAGGGTAAGAATCATCCCTGAAGGTGAAGGAAGCTGAATGGCTGGCCAAGGTCAGAGCCACACAGGCCAGCTACATCTCACGCCAGACCCATTATTCCCCTGACACAGATGCTGCAAATGCAGGAAATATTTTTCATTAAGAAAGGCTGCCTTTCCTTGAGGCTTCTAAACAGCCTAGTATTTTCCTCCTTCTGTTACTAATCAAGCAAAGTGGACTGTTTGGCAGACTTCACAGAGGCAAACAGCAGGCACTGACCTCTGACCAGATCCTCAGACAGCCTCTGGTCAGCCACCAATGTCACATAAGCAGTGAACAGAGGGTCCAGCTGGGAGGACAAGCTGATGTCCAGATGCCACAGCTCAAGGAATCCGTCCCTAGACAAGGCCTCTGTGCCAAACAGCTGTCCCACCCATCCTGAGAGAGGGTACCACAGCCTGGCCAGAGGATGGAGCAGATGGTAGCAGAGGGCAAAGGGGATGCAGGGGGCTCTGCTCATTGCTGAAAGTGAGGAGAGAGGTGGAGGGGAGAGGGGCATATGTCCTTACGCAGAGCTCTCTAGGCTCCAAATGCACATGTGGCACCTGTACCAGAATAGCAACCAGCTGCACCCACAGAGACCACCTGGGCACTTGTCTCTGACAAAGGCTTCTCCATTCTCCTTGTCAAATACGCCTGTTTGGGTCTTTCAGATTAAGTAAACCATTGAAAGTGGCATGAAATCCAGGGACGCCCAGGGGATGGCTTCTCTGACAAGTTGACAAAAACCTGTAGTCAGGGAAAACCACAGAAAGCTCTAAAGAAGGGGATATGTGATGTGAGAAAAAAGGGGTGAAATGCTTTAACAGATTGAGCATGTAAGGGAGGAGTGATTTCATCAAGTCATTCAACTTTTAAATGCACAAAAAGAGAAATTCCACCAGGAGGGAGCATTTCATGCTAACACCAAATTAGCATTAGCCCCCACAGCTTAATTTTTGGATCAGGAGCCAAGTGACCAGACAGCACAGTTTATATCATTGCCTGTCACCCTTCGGAAACACATTTGAATATAAATGGGGTGGCAATGTGTTATTGTGTCTGCTACTTCAATTACAGACCTGAAGTCCAGGGGAAATGCAGTTCCAAAGACAGGAGTATGATACAGAATCTCCTCTGAGCAAGGCTGCCTGTGAAATCTTACAAAGTCTCTGGGTTCCGAGGGACCGGTTATCACTTTTATTACTGGCTGAGTCAGACAAGCCCTAAACTAACTTGTCAAGAAAACAAGAATGAGAAACACTGAAATCAGACAGTGCTTTGTAGGAAAAAATAAACAACAGCTCTGCAAATGCAATGTTTTTGGAACCACTAGAAGCCACTTATTTAGGTATTTTTCTTCCAAAGGACTTTCTTTCTACTAAATAGCAACCAAATTGATTTGCTATAATAGTGCTTGGTTAGCTTTCGAACACAGAAAACCCAACCATAGGTCTAAAAGAGGAAGATGGAGTTTCTGAGGCCAGTTCGGTTCAGGGAAGCCAGGAGATAGATGATCTTGCAAAAATGCCCTGTTCTTGTTGATCCTCATAGAGAATTCTAAACCAGAATTGTCATCCCAAGAGCAGCCATCTGGGGAAGGAACTAGATGGACTGGGGAGCTCCATTTCCAAGAGGATTTTCATTAATTTCATCAAGACAAAGTTAATAATCCATGACATAAATGTTTTTTTTTTCTCTTGAGTTGGTTGTTCTAAGCATGTTGGAGTCTTCTCGATAAATCTCACAGCTAGAGGCTAGTAGAAATTAGTTTGCCTTCAACACTGTCATTAGGAAGGAAAGAAGTGGTAATAGTTTCTGAGGAAACTTGAAGGGGATGGCTTGTAAACGAGATGAATACTACAAGCTGCCCAAGTTGTTTCTGGGCAGGAAGAGTAAATAAATCCACATTTCCCTCCCATTATTGCTCCCTCAGAAGAAAACAGATGGAAAAAATAGAGAATTCTTTAATAAAGGGTTTTACATATAAATGCATATGTACCTGGATGCATATCATATTATCTTGTATCAAGACCTGCATTCTTAACAGATTCACCCCAGAAGTCCTTACTTAGGAGTCTTCAATGAGCAGGGTCTTGTTTGAAGAGCAAAATGACTGTAAAAAGACATAGCCTGTCCTCTCCCAGGCAAGGCAGCTGTGATTGAGCACCTTCATGAACCATATGGACAGTAAGAAGTACTTGAAGCCTATGATAAGGAGCTGAGAGATGGGACCCTCTCCCAACCATGGTGTTGCTTTTAAGAAGCATGCTTAGTGCTGAGCACAGTGGCTCATGCCTGTAATCCTAGCTACTTGTGAGTTGGAGCTCGGGAGAATTGCACTTTGAGTCCAGACCAGGCAAAAAGTTCATGAGACCCCATCTCATATAATAAAAGCTGGGCATGGTGGCAGGGACTTAACATCCCAGCTACATGCGAAGCAGTAAATAGGATCGTGGTGTAGGTTTGCCCTGAGCATAAATGCAATACCCTATCCACCAAATAACTAAGCATAAGGGCTGGGGGCATGGCTCCAGCAGTAAGGGCCTGCCTGGCAAGTACCTAGCAAGTGCAAGGCCTTGAGTATATATGGCCATGTTCAGCCCTGCCATGGGAACCAGAATGCACCTGACCGCATACTAAGTACTGCTGCTGATGCTAATAATTCAGCCCTGTTCCGTTTGCTTTCCATATGTTCTCCCATTCAGTTTTCATGATGACTCTCAGGGATAGGGAATATTCTAATCCCCGACTGACAGAGCCAAAAACTGAGGCACAGAATGACAAACAGATAACAATGGTTAAGTAGTTAGTAACTAGAGTTATTAGGATTTGCACCCAAACAATCTGGCTCCTGTTCTGCTGGTGCTGGGGCTGATACCACTACGAGGTCTCTGTGGTGTTGCTTTCAGTTTCACTCCTTATGTAGATCCTGGGTCTCAGCAGGAACAGAGAGGTAGGGAATCTCAGGTCTCCTAGTCACACACCACAGAGCTGTCTTTGTTTACCCTCTTTTGGGGTGCATGTCATTTTAGGATGCCCTCAGCTGGACTCCCCTTCAGCCCCACAGTCTTCCTTCCTCTCTCAGCCTCTAATGGAAAGATCCTTGTACACAGTATATGTGACATGCAGCCAAAGAAGCCACCTCCTTGTACATATTAGCCAAAGTAATAGGAGTCATTCCAGACCTTGAAGAGAAATTCTGTCTACTCTCCTTTGCCCCAGTCTATGTTGCCCGCTTCTGTGCAGTGAAAAGTGACCCTTGCTGTTTTTTTTCCAGTAGGTTCAGTGCACTTTGAGTTAGCAAGAACTGAAGAAATAGATTGAGGGATGAAAGGTAAAGCCAGGGCAAGGGTGGCATCTGTTTGGAGAAAGGTGAAGACCTTCAAAAGGGAGAGAACCCAGGGAGACATTCCAGAGTGACAGCCATACATGTTCTGGCCCCATGCAGAGCAAAGGGACCCCTCTCTCCTCTTGCATTGGGCGAGGCAGGCACAGACTGTTTAACCACTCATCTAACTGCTCTTTTAGCCACATGGAGAGGGAGAGTAATATATACAGTGACAGTGACAAGGGACTTACTCATCCATTTCACCCTTTCAGACTCCAGAAAGGAGGAAAGCAGAACAGACCAACAGCATCCAACAAAATAAAATCTTACCACAGGCCTTTCTAAACCGTAAGCCTAGGGCTCTGAAGTTCATGGGCCCTGCAGAGGCTTAGTCTAATCTCTTGGCCAATACCTACAACCTCAGAAAGACCCCAGGCATCAGCCCATTCAGCTGATGTGCTCCCTGGCACCAGTGAAGCAGGATTTATTCCCACTAAAATCAATGTCTGCTGTGTTTTCCATCCATTGAGAACATATTTCTCATGTGTACCATCTGTTAGGCCCATTTCCTTCTGTCCCCACTATAAGATGATAGAGTGGATTGAATGCTTCAGTAAATTACAGGTGTCTACAGCACATTTCAGATTTCAATAATCCCCTCCCCAAAATAGTTGGCCCCTGATAATGGTGACACCACAATTTCCTGAAAGGAGCTAACACTCATATAGATACAGCGATCTCTACCCTGAATTCCTCACTTCTACTCCTCACACCTGGCTGTGTAAAACACATAGGACTGGTTTCAAATGCTGAAAGCTGAGCATATCACACATACAAATATCTAGTCAATTTCCACACACTTAATTAGGAGACATTTCCCTCTGGCATGGGGCCCCCACCAAATATCTACAAAGGTTATCTTGAGCACACATTCCCAATGGTGAAGCAGATTCTGGGCTGCCAGTGGGCACTGTCTACACTGCTTCCTTCTTGTTCCCAAATATCAAGGCAGAAAACCACCTGTCACACAGGCAGAAAGATCCCTGTCCTATTCCAACACCACAAGATGAGCCAATGCAGATGGCACACATACCAGGGCAGTGGCTAAAGGACTAACCATAAATACTTTATACCTTTCGCCTGGGAAGGGATTTGGCAGGTGGGCAGTTCTGGCCTTGCTCTCCTTCCCCTCTCTGCTCAGTGGGGAAGCCAGCAGTGTCCTGGTTGACCTGAGCCATAGCACTCAGCAGATGTGCTGGGGAAGTTCCAAGTTCTTTTGCATACACATCTATATTGGTGACAAGGAAGAAGTCTCCATCACCAGCCCTGTCAGATGAACCCACCCCACAAAGCAGTCAGCAGAGATGCCTAAGAGACAGCAGTCTCCTTCCCCCTAAGCATGTAACTTTTAAATACCAGAGGCGCCCTGGGCGCTAACGTGCCCTGCCTGCTGACAACAGGCGTAATTGCCTACTAATGCAAGTCAGAGACACTGCCCAGTCAACTAGTTTCAATTTCAGCAAATGACAGAGTTCTAGTAATTAAAGTTGGTGGGCAACAGCACTCAGCTGGAGCCCAAGAGGCCCCAGCGTGTTTCTCGTGGCAGACCAAGGGTGTGAGTGAAATCCCCACATGGAGGGGAAACTGCACACTGACCTGCAGCATCTGGAGGTAGCCTTCCTGCGGGTCGCAGAGCAGAGAGGAGATCCGGTGGTTGTTCCTCATGCATTTCTGGTTGTCTTTTGCAGATGGGAAGATTTGCCGGACCACAGTCATCCTGCCAAGGGCACTGTGGACCAGATCCAGGATCTCAGGGTCACTGATTTCCTGGAGAAGTAAACAGACCCATGCTTACCAACCACTCATGAATTAGCTTTGCAAAAAGCCCATCAAGAGGTATCTAAGCCAACAGCCCATACGGCCAGCTCAAAAGAGGTAGGGCCTAGGCTACACACTTCATTAGTTACTTATTTACAAATAATACTTGCTAGCCCTTAGGTACAAACAGGATTGTTCAATGTTTTCCCTGAAAGCCAGGAAAAGATATCTGAGGCTAAACCACTGATGCTGATTTCCACAGGGCCAACGTTTTAGAGTCCAGTGCTGCCATATATCACAGTAGGCATTAGCCAGACGTAAAGGCTGCATTTCCTATTGGGAGCCATTTACCTGACTTAGAAAGGGAAAGCTGGGTTCTCTGACATGGTTAATCAAAATGCAATGAGTTTTCTGGAATTGTTTAGTAATTAGATTGTTTTTATGAGAATATTTGCATACAAATTTTGCAAATATATACATTCAGTCATTCAAAAAAATTCACTCATCATTCCTTATGTGGTTTGATCTACATTAAGCATCGGGATAAACAGGAGTCAAACATAATCCTGTCACAAGAATCTCTTCTTTATTGTCATAGGATGAAATACACTGAGTGTCCCAGAGGCTAAGGACACTCTGTGTTTTCGATGTTAGCTCCATTACGCACTAGGCTCTTCACAAGCGTTAGCTCATTTAGTGCTCAGGACAACTACAGAAATGCCATGAGGTAGATCCTATTTTATCCCAATTCAGCCTCAAGCACAGAAATTGCAAAGGAAGCAGCCTTGGGGAGCTCTGTCCAGGAGGAGGCCTCTATGAGGAATCAGCCTTAAACTGAACGTGTTAAGCAAAGTCCTTGTGGGAGCAGAGTGCAGCCGAGAAGCTGGCAGTGCTGCAGAGGCTGGGGAGAGCACTACCACTCTGCTTTGACTCCATTCTGGGTGGAGACAGAAAGCAGCGGGTGTGAAATGCCACCAGCTTCACTGACCTGGGGAGGGCATGGTATTCTTGTGTGGGCTCAGAGGAAAGATGATCAGAGTCAGAGCTGGAGCCAAGTTCAGAGCCTGGTGGGGAGTGTAGAGTCAGTACCTTCCACTAACACACCTGCACTAAGAGCAAGTGACCAGGCCTTGAAAGATTTTAGGCACAAATGAGCCATAATCAGTATTACACTTTTTAAAATCTGTGGCTACAGAATAAGGAGAGGATTAGATAAGAACAAAACTGGAAGAAGGGAGAGCACAGGCTACACAGCTGAGTCCAACACAGGACTACGACAAATGTAAAGGAATCTATACCATGTGCTCCAGCAGTGGGACAGAAGGACAGTCAGGTTAAGAAAAGCTTGGTTCATGGTGTCCAAGAAGTAACTAAGTCAGTAGTTGGTTTTAAGTTAAGATTTTAACTGTGAATAATTGTGTTTTAAAGCAAGTATTAAATCTTTCTCCTTGCAGATGACCCATTGTGGCACTGAGACACTGTGATGGCATAAATAGAGCTAATGAAATTAGAAATTAGTGCTCAGGGATTTTGAAGTCATTTAAATGAGAGCATAGCATTTTTTAAGGGTAAGATAGTAAAGCATTCAGGATCTGTCAGGAAGTTGCTCTGGGTGTGTATGAAGTCAGGTCAGTAGAAGCCAAATGCTGTATCTGGAAGTGAGTAAAACATAAAGACTTGGGACCTTTTAGCATAATCAGTCATTCCCACGTAGGCTGACCTGCAGTGATTGCAAAAAAGTTTAAGTGCTAGTGCCTGTTAGATTTGGGCTGAAATCACTGAAGTTATTGATTCAGAAACATCTGTGTGAGGGAAGATGATCTTGCTGGATGGCGACCATAGAAAATCAAAGGTAAGGAAACTGCTCAGGTGAGACATGCCCAGACACAGCAGGCTTGGGAGATCAGGGCAGAAGATGCAGCTTATCCTTGATGTGCACACTCAGTTCTGCCCTTGCTACCCTGTGGACCAACGCTCTGCCCTGAGCACATAGAAAATTGGAAAAATCCCACCTAACCTCAAGGGGAAGTGAGAATACAGTAGGACCAACAGCTGTAAAACAGCTGACTTTATCTTAAGAAGCAATATAGAGGAATTGGGGAGGTAATTTCTTATCTAGAAAAGGCATTATGAAACACAATATAAATTATGTAGAAAGGGGATCACAGCCAACATACATCTGAGGAGAAAGAGGTGTGTCTCATATCTTTTGTTTTTCTCCCATGTTCTTGATGGCAGAGGCCACTGTAGGGGTTTCCTAGAAGCCCTTTTATTAAATTTTTCTTATTTCTTCACTTCTGGGAGAGTAAGCCAGCAGTACTCAGCTCCCTCCACCATGAAGCAAGTAGACACTAGAAATCTGTTAGGAGCTGACTTACAAGGAGGCCCAGTCCCCTACAGTAAATACAACCATTGCCTTCTCTGGCAACCTGCAGAAGCACCTGGGATGAGTGATTAAGTGACTAGGGACAGCTGTGATGTCATGGGGGCAGGGGTTGGGGACTCAGCTCCTGCCCCGAGCTGCCCTGACCTGCAGACTGTTCCTTCCATCTGTCTGCCCAGGACTTCTCGAGAACTTGGCACAGCTTTCCACCAATCTTTTAACCACAATAAGACTTCACCACAGTGAAGGTCTGTTGGAAACTTGCAGACTTTCCTGTCTTCCCTGCCCCAGTTCTGGCTCAGAGCATGGTCACTACCTGCCAGTTCACTCCTACCTCACTTCCTGCTCTTCTGGGGACTCTTCTTACTGTCCATTCAGAGATATCTTCAATCAGAATCTAAGAAGCCACACCAGCAATTTCCAATTCTTTGGGGGCAATGAAAAAGGTCACTTCTTTTCCTTGTTCCAATTCTGAGCCTATGTGCTCAGTTCTATTGCTCCATGTCAGGCCCTGCTCCTGCCTGCTGGGTCCCTTAAGTACCACAGCAGTGTGCACAGGGATGCACTCACTCCTACTCACTGGTTCCTAGCTGCATACTTCTGGACCATGGGTAGAAACCCCAATCTGTGTATCTTCCTAAAGTGCAGAGGACAATGTAAGCAGTCAATTTAAATAACCTACATGGAGAATAAACTTCTCCTTTGTTACAGTTGAATATTTCTTCCAAGTAGAGCAGCTGAGGAACAGAAGAAGCAAGACGATGTGTATGCACTATCAGAGTCAGTAAATTAGCAGTTAAAGCAACAGAGCACAGTTTACATAATATTCACTGCAGTACACAGGCTCAGAATAAAGCTTCCTTATTTTATTGCTTTTGAAGTCTATAAACATATTTGTGAGATATGTCTTATATGCAAACATTATCTACATGAAATACAAATAATAAAATAATTTCAGTGTGCCTTCCCTCAAGCTAAGAAATCAAACAATGCCCACCTCTTGCCCCCTCCCAAATGCTTAGCCCTTCCTCCTCACCAGAACCTGGATGACATACGCTTAATCTTGTATGTTTTGTGTAGCTTTGTGTAAGCTGAACACATTCATTCATTCATTCATGCCTCCTGAAATTGTGTTTTAACAGTTATTCTCAGACTTTGCTGTGTATCATGTCACCTGTGAACTTGTTAAAATTAGAGCAGTCCAATCCTGATCTACTTCAACAAGTGAAAACTGGATTCTGTAAGAGCCCTCCAGATAATTCCAATACTCACTAACATTTAAAAGTTGAATGCTGAATTTTTGAGGTTTATCCTGGTGATGGGGGTGGCTCTAGACATATCATTTTCAAAGTTGTACACTGTCACACTGTGCTGTTATACCATAAATTATTGGACCTGTTACCATTTGAATAGTTTGTTTGGTCTTACAAACAAGATTTCAATGTACACTTTTCTTGTGAATGTGTCTTAGTGCACTTGTATAAGAGTTTCTGTAGTGTATATATCTTGAATTAGAATATCCAGATAAGAGAACAGGAGCATCTTCAAATTTAATAAGTAAGCACCAAATTTCCAAAAGACTTGTACCAATTTATAATCATATGTGATAAAGGGAATTTTCATCATTCTGCATCTTTGCCTATACTGGTTAACTTCCTAATATTTGCCAGTCTAGTGAGTATGGACTGGAATATTGTTAGATTTAAATTTTCCCTTCTTAATTCTTAATAGGACTGAATATCTTCCATATATTTATGAATCATTTGTGTCTCTTTTCCTGCATTTCCAGTTTTGTTCAATTTCTATTGGGTCCCATATTAATTTATGGAACTCTTTTTTTCTTCATTCTAAATAATGAGTCTTTGTCACACACAACAGATATTTTCTCCAAGGTCTTGACTGTTTGGTAGAACCAGCTTTCCTGCACATTCACTGCCCTGTTGCTGGTTTTAGGGTCTATTTTGAAATCTAATGATGAGAATTTGTCTTTGTATTCTGCCCATATTTTCTTCATATATTTGGGTGAATTTTATTAGTTACAAGCAAGTTTAGAATTATAGCTCCTTGCTGACCTGAACCTTTTATCAGTATGTAGATGTCTTCTTTGTTTCTTGCCTGCTGTGTCTGACATTAACACACTAGACCAATTTTATTTTGGTTAGTATCTGCCTGCTCTAACTTTTTCCACTCTTTGCTGTCAATCTTTCTCTGCCTCACATTTTAGTTGGGACTCCTATAAATAGAATATTATTAGAAATTCTTATTTCTGTATTTGAGATCTTAGTAGAAATTTTAATCCATTTGTATTGAATATGACTATTTGTGTATTTGTATTGGTTTTTACCATTTTACTTATATATTTTTGTTTCTTTTCTCTTCCTTCCCCCCACCCCTGAATAATGTGTTTCTATTTTTATTTATTTACCCTCTTTTGGAAGTTATATTTTCTATGTTAGTCTTTTTTTGGTTTTCCTAGATATTGTAATACATATTCTTAAGTGTAAAGCTGTTTAGTAGTTTCCTCTCTTCTTCAGTGTTTATCTCCAATCAATATCAGTCCAAGTAATGTGCATGCAATGTCCAGTATTTTGCAGTTCAAACTGGGGTTTGAACTCAGGGCCTCCCTACACCTTGAGCCACTTCACCAGCCCTGTTTTGTGTTGCATTTTTTCAAAATAGAGTCTTGAAAACTATTTGCCTGGGCTGGCTTTGAACCATAATCCTCCTGATCTCTGCTTCCTGAGAAGCTAGGATTACAGGCATGAGCCACCAGCACTCAGTCTAATTCTATTTTTTATTATGCTCTTCTAGCATAATTGTTTTTACAAAGTAAACATTTGCCTTTGTAACCAATATTCATTAATGTATTTGTTAGACATTCTTTTCTGGACCTCAAGCCTTATATCTGAGATCATTCTCCTTCTGAAGTACATCACTGAGATTTCCTTTAATGTGGTTTTATTGATGAAAAATTGAGTTTGGTACTGTCTTTGTTTTCTTGTTAGAAAATGTATTTTCACTTAATTAAAAAAATGATGGGAAGGAGGGAAAAATAAGAGTTTTCTGGGGGTGGGTGGCATTGGGTAAGATGTGAGCACAAGGAAAGGGGGAATGAGGGTGTATATGGTAGCTATGTTTTGTATCCACATATGAAATTAGAAGAAAGAAGCCTGTTGAAATGGTTCTAAGAAGGGGAAGAGAGGGGAAAAGGGAGCATTGTGGAGGGGGTAAATCTAACTAAGATATATTGTAAGCACATATGTAAATATCACAGTATATCCCTCCTGTAAACAGTTATATGCTAATAAAATCATTAAAAAAAGAATATCTATTTTAATCTCATTCTTGAAAGATACAACTCTAGAAAATCATTATTTTCTTTTCCCCCATGGAAATCAGTATGCCTCTGTATTCAGGTTTCCATTACCCTCCAGCATATTAGTTTTCTATAGCACTAATAACAGATTATTATTATTATTATTAGGAATTTAGAATAACAGGTTTATTCTGTCAAATGTCTAGAAGTCAGAAGTCTAAAATCAATTCCACTGGGCTGAAATGAAGGTGTTAGCAAGATGAGCTCCTGGAGACTCCAGAGGAGAAGCATTCCCTACCTCTTCCAGCTTCTGGTGTCTACCAGCATTATTTGGCTTGTAGCCACATACATCATGATCAATCTCTACAACCATTTTTGCATTACTTTCTCTTCAATATAATCAAATCATTCTTTTTCCCTCTCATAAGGATGCTAAGGATGCTTTCAAAACCCACCCAGACAATCCAAGATAACCTCCCCATTTCAAAACCATTAACTTCATCACAAGTGCAAAATCTCTTTCCATGCAGAGCAACACTCATAGGTTCCAGGACTAGGCCTTGAATACCACTAAGGCCATTACTCAGCCTGCCACACACAGATTTTAAAAATTACTTGTAAAAATGGGAGGAGAGAGAGGGCTAAGGAAATATAATGGAGGGGTGAAGTTGTTCAAAGTACACTGCATGCACTATGGAATCATCCTAATGAAATCCTCTTGTACTACTAATGCATGCCATAGTACACATGTGCACACCATCTATCTTTTCTCTCTGGATGCACTTTAAGTTTTTCTTTGACCGTGGGGTCCAGTCGTGTCACTCTATGATGTGCCTGGAAGTGGACTTTTGACTTCTTTTTCCCCTAGATCCTTAGTCTCCCTTGATCTGGAATTTGGTTTCTTTCAATAATTCTAAAGAATTATAAACCATAATATCCTTTAAGGTTCTTTCTTCCCCCATTTTCTCCTATTTGCTTCTAGAAATTCAATCAAAAGTGTATTAAACTAATGCAGAAACTTTAAAGCAACAGAGGCCAATAGGAGATGGGGACCAGGAACTAGAGAAATGGTTAGTTCGAGAAGAATTAATTTAGAAGGTAACACACATACACAGGAAAGCAATGCGAGTCAACTCCCTGTATAGCTATCCTTATCTCAACTAGCAAAAACCCTTGGTCCTTCCTATTATTGCTTACACTCTCTCTTCAACAAAATTAGAGATAAGGGCAAAATAGTTTCTGCCTGGTAGCAAGGGGGTGGGGGGGAGAGGGAGGGTGCGGGGGAAAGGGAGTGAGTGGGGGGAAGGGGGAGAAATGACCCAAACATTGTATGCACATATGAATAAAAGAAATTTTTTAAAGTATGTTAAATATTGTTATTCTGTCTTCCATGTGTCTTAACTTCCCTTTCATTTTTCCATCTCTTTGGTTCTCTGGGCTATATTCTACACAATGTCTTTATATTTTCCAGTATACTTCTAATTCCTTCTCTCTACATATCCACTTTGATATTTAATCTCTCCTCTAAGAATTTTAAGTTCTAATTATTAGGATTTGAAACTTCCTGATGTTTTTATTTCCTTTCTTATACTTTCCATTCTATTTTTGAAACATATTTAAGCACATTTAATATTGTAGGCCTGGTAATTTTGAGTATCATTTTCTTTCTCTCTCTCTCTCTCTCACTTTCCCTTCTATGGAATTGTTAAGACCTCCTTGAATCTGACTGGCATTCCCATTATTGTAGGGACCGTTTAGGTTTCCTTCTGCTTTCTACCTAGGAGCACTACCAATCTGTAACCATTATAAATTAATCTCTCCTTTGATCTTTATTAGACACCATAGGTGGTAAACTTGGCTCACAAACCTGCATGAGGGTTATCAACTTTTAAGAACCTCCACCCCACAGACACACACACTATACAACTCCAAATTCAAAATAGGAAATTTGCCTCACTATCTCCTTCTGCACAATGTGTTCACATCTCATCAGTCCTTATACCAAGGCTATGTTTCCAGCTACATGTGGAAACCTTCACTGGGCTCCACATTTCATTAGTTCTTAGACTTGATCTTCCTGTGTCCATAATCATAAGAACAAAAGCTCAAGGTTTCCACTTGGGCAATGCATTCAAGAAAGACTAAATTTGAAGCTCACATATTGCCAAGAGTTTCCATTTTCACTTTATGTTTGGTCTCTATGGTTATTAGTTTTGACAGCTTCTATTTAACTTTTTTAATACTGTATTAAGCTTTTATGGTCCTTTTCCTTTTGGGAGTGTCATTTGGTCTAATTCTTCTTCCACAAACACATATGACTAAACTTTTTGTATGGAATTTAAATTCTTTAGTGCATGACCCTATTCTTTTTCTGGAACACACACCTGTGTCCCAAATTACTACCCATATGTCTTGGCTGTATGACTGGCTAAATCTTAGTTATTATGCTATAATTTATATTTGCTTCGTTTGACTGACATTGTCACTAATATTAGAAAGAGAGCGCTTTATAAAGAGCCCAAGAGATGCACGTACAACCTCCTCCATCTGACCAAATCCTAATTGGATTCTTAAATCATCTCACTATTATGAATGCAAGAAGACAAAGATTCAATAGGTTCCACCTGACTTACTTTCTTACTCCAGAAATACTTCCATGAACTTAAGTTACTTCCCCTCCTACAATCTAACAGGGTCTACCATAAGCCCTCTTTCATGGATACTGCTCACTCAAGATATTAGCCCTAAGAGACAATACAAATGAATGGTCTTTAGAGTTAAAATTTAGTCTGGAGAAATTATTGATAATGAAATTGGAATAGAGAGATGGTGAAACACTGATGGACTTAGCTCTATTTCCAATGGGAGAAGTACATATTTATGATTTGATAACAAGAATATTCTAACAACTGAAACAAGTACAGAAGAAATGAAGCTAACATCATATTCTTCTTATCAGTCATCAAAAGTAAGAAGAAAAAAAGACTCTTTTGTGCCTTGTAGCATACTTAAAGGAAAATGTCTATGAATACAATAAAATGTAAGAAATTGCTTTGTGCACTGAATATTAAAAATACTTACTATCTCCAATTCTGTACTGAGAATGCACACTGAAGCTTAGCAAATGTGCACCTTGAGTCAAATAAATTATTAGGAAACCTCTACAAATCTCTACTTCACTTGCAAAGGGTTAAAACCAAAGAAAAGTTAGAATTCAAAAGAAAAGGCAATCCTCACATTCTCTCAGAAGTCACATACTTAATTCACTGATTGAAAGCAAAATTGTCCTCCTTGAGGAGCACACTAAGGAAGAGAATGAGATATGATTGCTTCTGTTCAGAGGAAATGTGTGTCTTCAGCCAGGGTCTATGCCTGGCTTCACAGGGGTTTGCCATTTCAAAAAACGTAACATATGCAAGTATGTGTGCATTTTCCTGTGGAGAAAGCCCATAGACTGCACTGCACTTTCAAAAAAGCTTTCACCCTCCCCCAAAAAGGTGATGAACAATTGATACAGAGGCAAGGAATGGATTTTAAAGTTCTCCTTGTTGCTAACTATAAGAAGAATGATAATGATAATAACTTCAACAGGGTAAGCTGGAAACCCAGGGTGTCAGTATCTATCACACTCAGATACTTCCTTCTTACTTCCATCTAGTCTCTAATGTGATCCTCAAAAAAGGGAGAGAGAGAAAATCAAAGAAGCAATGGAATTTATATGATGGCTATATGCAGCTGTAAAAATGACCGAATGACTGAGTAAGTCTACAGTGTTACATCATTACTTGTACAGATATAGACAACAGAGTAAGAAAAACAGAAAAGAAAGAAAAAGAGTAACAGGAAGATGCATTTAAAAGATATTTATAGTAGAGATATGTGTAACAGCATCATAAAAACTTAGGTGTAAGGTGCACACATCTACTTCAGGAGAATGGTTGCCATTGAGGAAATAGAGGGAGATAACAGATTTCCTGCCTATCTGACAGGCTTTCCCCTCCTTTTCCATGCTGGCATAACCCAAGAGTACACTTTTCTCCCACTACTAGGTTCATGATGATGAGAGATGACCGTACACCTACAACCAAAAGTACAGCCTGCTTAGTCGAATTCAGTTTGTGTGGTTTTACTATTTAGGCAGTTTTAGGAGAGCATCATAAACTCATTTATCATCATTGATCCAGGAGAAGATTTTCCTTGGTGAATTTTGAGAAGTTTACACAATGCTAAGAAGAAGACCGAGTAGAGCCAGAGCCTTTCTGCCTCTGGACATTTGTGTTGTGGGCAGCTTGGGGGCTTGCCCATCACACTGCAGAGAGCAGGAGTCCTGAGGATGTTGCTTAGTCTCTGCATCATCCCTCTTGAACTACTCTGAGGCCACCTGGGGGCTTGCCCATCACACTGCAGAGAGCAGGAGTCCTGAGGATGTTGCTTAGTCTCTGCATCATCCCTCTTGAACTACTCTGAGGCTTCACTAAGGTGAGATAATACATGCTCAGAACATTCATGAAAACTGGATTTAGTATAATTAAAAACAACCTAAATAATACAGAATCCAGCATGATTTGTAATGGTGTACAGACCAGTCTTCTATTGTATATTAAGTGGCCAGTTTCTTAAAATTTGAGATTTTAAATGTGGTGAAATATGAATGATGAACATATGGATGTTTGTTATTTCACTCTTGGCACCTTTTAAGCTTCTTAGAAATATTTTATTGGAACCAGAGAAAGAATCACTGCAGGGTTCTCTCTCCAAGCCAAACCAAGCAATAAGAGGATAATTTTTTATGAGGGGAAAAATCTTCACAATGGCAATTAAAATGGTAAGGAATTCGTTTTTAAAATATATTTTGGAAAACTGAATATAAAACTCTCACACAAATACATTTTTGTCTGATCTTTAAGACCAGCAAAATTTCAGAACCTTCCAATATCAGGAGAAAATAATATTAAACATTTATATAGATGTTTAATATTTAAAGTTCTAAACTTTATATAGACCAATGGAATCACATTATTAGTCATTTCTTTTTATTCCTTAGGAAGACCTCAATCTATCAAACATCTGTGTGATACCTGTATTATGCCATCTCTGGAGAAATAATAAAGTTTATTTCCCTTTAAAAACCATGGTGGCTGTAATCTAAAGTTATTGATAGTAGAGAAATTTCATAGTCAAGGCTGGCTTTAGAAAAGTTGAGAAAATAGAAGGAAGATTCAATAAAGTGGTGATGAAAGAATAACTCCCAGTGAAGTCAACAGGATTTCCTGCTGCATTTGGAGCATTCCAGAGCACTAAGGTCAAGGCGAGCCAAGGCTCCATGGAGCTAAGGACATCCTGAAGAGGAGAGAGGGTGGGAGAACACTGCCAAGGTGTGGGTTACATTTCCCGGACAAAGGATGGTAGATGGAGGGGCATTTTCTGGGGGATTGTTCTGCCCACAGACAATACCCCATCTCTTTAGTTGTCCTCTAGAAACTAAAGTTGTGCATAAGTCTCCCTTTTTTATGCAGGTTGTACAAAATTACCAATGAGAATCCCTTGCTTTCCAAAGGGTGGTCCACGAACCAATAGCATCATCATCTTCTGGGAGCCTGGTAGAAATGCAGAATATCAGGCCCCACCCAGGTTTAGCCAATCACTAGCATTTGAAAAAGATCTCAAGGTGATTTATAGGCACATTTATGTGTGAGAAGCCTTCTGAGATAACAGTGAAGTAATGAGAGAGTAGGATCTGGGATCAGATGGATTTGGGTTCTAATCCTGGCTTCTCCCCTTCCTTGGACAAGGCACTTAATTTCTTTGAGAATCATCTAAATGAGACAGCAGTACCTCCAAGGGTTTTTGACAAAATTCAATGAGTGTAATTCAGTGGGACATAATGTGACTAGCACTGTTTTATGGTGAGTATTCCTTATTATTCTACTCAAAAGCTAAAGCTCTTTCTACAACCTTTGAAAGCCAGCACAGACCTGCCTCAGCCTAGCTGCCATGCGAGACAGCGGTGCTTTTCTGCCCCCTTTCCCCTCACTGCAGCCTCCTCTAAAGCCCTAAGTAAGCCCACATCAAACCACCCCAATCTGCACTGAGCTCTTTCCTGCTCACCTCCAACTGATCCAGTACCTTGATTTCCTGCTAAGACAGGACACCAGGACTCAACCATTCTGTCATTAAATAAAAGGCCCATTATTTGAAATATGCTGAGGCTTCCTTTACTTGTATGAATGACACAAGTAGCTTCTGCTCACAGTAAAGCCAGCACCTAGGATAGAGGTGGCAGAGCTTTGTCCCCACCTCACCTTCTCTGTCACAGCCTATTCCCATGGATGGACCCAGTCAGCCCAGCCCAGAACAGCCAGGTGAACTTGTTTCCTAAAGGCCAGGACCTGGCTATGACCATAGGGTGGGAGAGATGTTCCATCTCTGCTCACTTCTGGGAAATGCACCCCCAGCTCTCTGGTTTACCAATAGCCTCTGTTATTCTGGCTAGAGGAATCCAAAGTCCCCACGAACTTTGCATTTTGAGTGGCTCTTTTATTCTACTTTATTGAATTGAATTTGGGTTTCTTCACATTCTATTCTATTTGATCATGAGGACAAGGTAGACATCTGCCTTTCAATCAACCAAGGGACCCACACATGTCCCCACAGCTATTGGGGACAGTCACTACAGATTCTCTGGCTTACATGTTAGTGATGGATTATGGAAAGGCTTGGATGGCTATCTGAGATTTATTCACCTTCTCCTTAGCACTCTTCTTGTCCCTTCTTTCATTTTATCCTTTCCCACTGTTGTTGTAGTCACCTTTGTCTCTCACTCTTCTCTCCCTCTCTCTTTTCCTCCCCCACTCCTTGTCTGCCTCCATCTTCTGTAGGTTTTCTACATCCATCAACCTAGAACTTCTAAATTCTCCCCACTCCATGTCATCCACCTCTGCTCACAGTTTCCCTTCCTTCCAATGGACTGAGAACATCCAAGGTAAGTCAAAGCAATTCCCAAAAGTGGTTAGCAATTGTTAAGCTTGCCCTTAATTCCTCAATGTGATATTCCTGAAATGTCCTGTAAGTTGCATCTGAACTGTAAACTTCTGCAGGTCTAGACCTGTCGAAGCACTAAAATAACTCTAGGGAGAGGCTAAAAATAGTTTCACCTGGCATTTTGATGGCAAGCAAATCTAGAGCTTCAGTAGCTCGACAACTGAGTAGGAAGTCCTCCAGGTAACAGGCCAATGCAGTCAGAGGTAAAGAACTGGCCCTTCCTGCCATCCTCTGTCCCCAGCAGAACAGTGCAGAAACTCACCTAGAAAGGGGATCTCAAGAACTGGATGAGGAAACTGCACTTAGACCCCAAATCCATAAGGTTCCTTTGGTCCTTTACAATGTACCCATAACTCTGATTCAGTTCAAGAGTACTGTAAATTCAGTGTCTTCCCCTCATATACACATATAGAACCAGAAGTAAAATTCAGGTGCTAATCCATCACTCCATCTAAACTGGAATTAGAACCAGACTAATTCCTCATGGGCAGAGAATATGTCCCATACTCTGCTGAGGATTGACTTCCTAGGGCTGAGTATCAAACTTGGCAAGTGCTTATGAAAGAAGAAGAAAAGGGAAGGGTGAAGGAGCAAAGGACAAAGGGATAGAGAGAAGGAAGAAAAGAGAGGGGAAGGGAAAGAAAATATTAATATTTCAAATATTAATATTTAAAACTGTGACCTAAGTAACACACAGCCAGTGCTTTTCATTCTGTCATTAAATTTTTAAAAGCTGGTTGGGTGCTTTAATTTGCAGCCTACTCCCCAGGCAGATATGAACAAACAGAAAAATAAATATAATAGTGGCTGGATCCTTCACAGGACTCATTTGCTTGCTTGTTACAAACCATTTTAATTATTTTGTTTGCAATACCTATTTGTTTGTCTCAGAGGAACATTTAAATCTGCTTCTATTTGTGCACAACTGTCCCTACCACTAGGAAAATGAGACCTTATGTTCCATATTAACACTTCATGGTTTTTTATCCCCAAGGAGCTGATGGAAAATTATAAATTTTAATTGCGTTTATAATTTAAAATCCTGAAATATTACCCCCAATTTTTTTCCAAAGATGATTCAAAAATAAGTTTTCATGGCTCAGAGCCCTAGCATGGCTTGGTTCTGAAGTTTAAAGCTTTGTGTTTAACATATTAAAATCCTTACATCTGAACAAGATCCAATTTTGTAGACACAAGTGTAAAGATCTGAAAATGTAAATTCAGAAGGATATACAAGATGGAGATTAAGAGGGTGAATGCTGACCATAATGGTCTCATATGAATGGAATTCACCTGCCATCTTAAATAACTAAAAACAAATGACATATATGAAACAACACTTTTCACACACTGAACAGCAGGCATAGCTGGACAGTGATGCTCAAGGGAATTAAAAAATGAAGTGAGCCTGAGCTTGCTGCTTAGACAAACTTCCAAGTTGTAGTACAGGAAGGGGAAACCCAGAAAGACCATAATGCCCTCCATGAGTTGAGTGGAGATTTGGAGTTTTAGGGTTCCAAGACAATTGAGATCCATAATGCAGAACACCATGCAAGACAGAGATACACAAATGACACTCCAGAAATCTGCAAGGAGTTCTCTGTAACTCCTTGAATCTGTGATTAGTGCAAATGTATAAAGACCACCTCAGTGCATGGAAAGGTCCACCTGAAAGAAGCAGATATAGCAATTCTTAGTAATGGGTCAAATTAGCAACAGAAAAGAGATCTGCCTAAAGCCTGGAGGCATGGCTCAAGTAGTAGGGTGCCTGCCTGGAAAGCAAGAAAAGCTGAGTTCAAATCCCAGTAGAGAAAGAGAGAGGGAGAGAGAGAAAGAGAGAGAGAGAGAGAGAGAGAGAGAGAGAGAGAGAGAGAGAGAGAGATTTGCCTAGCAAAGAAAACTTCAAAGCAAGTCTTGAAAAGTCAAAATATTCCAAAGTAACTTAACTGTGTCCCAAGGAAGGGGATGGGTTTCAATGAACGAAATGAACCAAGTGCCCAACTATACAAAATTACACTGTCTGGTATCTAACCAAAAATTATCAGACATGTAAAGAAGCAGGAAAGTACAACCCATAATGAGAAAAATTAATATCCAGAAATAGTACAGATGGTAGAATTAGTAGAACAGGACATTAAAACACATATTATAAGAAATTATAAATTATACTATATACCAAGAAGGTGCAAGATAGGGAGAAAAAAATAGAAATTGATTTTCTACAAATGAAATATACAGTATCTGAAGTAAAAATACATCAGGTGAAATTAACAGCAAATTAGACAGTATAGAAGAAAACTCAATGAACCTGAAAGTGGGACAACAGAAATTATTCAAAATAAATCACAGAGATGGCTATAATAAACACAGCATTGGTGAGAATGGAGCAATTTCAAGTAGCCTAATATATGCGTCATTTATGTCCATGAAGGAGAAGAGAAAGAAGGGATAGAAAAAATATTTAAAGAAATAATAGCCAATTTTTTTTCAAATTTGATGAAAACCATACACAATCACATAATTAAAGGGAGACAAATAAGAAATCTCAAAAGCAAGCACAGGGAAAATATCTAGCAGAGAGAAAGAAAAGTATGAGTAACAGTTGACTTCCCATTAAAAACAAGGCAAGTCATAAGTCAATGAAGTGATGTTTTCAATTATGGAAAGAAAAAAATTATTTCCCAGATATCTATATACAACAAAAACAAAGCAAACAAAGTCTTTTTTGGGGAAAAAAGTAGAAAATGGCTGGGATAGTGGTGCATGCCTGTGGCAGAGGTTGGGAGAATCATAGTTCAAGACCAGCCTGGGCAAAAAGTTAGCAAGACCCTACCTCAATAAACAAGCTGGGTGAGGTGGTATATGTGTGTAATTTTAGCTAAGTGAGAGGCATAGATAGGAGGATTTCAGTCCAAAGCTGGCTCCAGGCAAAATTCAAGACCCTATCTAAAAAATAACTAAAGTAAGAAAGATCTGGAGGCATGACTCAAGAGGTAGAGTGAAGTGGAAAACCCTGAGTTCAAATAAACCAACACCACCAAAAAATGAGAGAGGGAGGCAGGGAAGGAGAGAGAGAAAGAGAGGGAGAAAGAGAGAGAAGGAGGGAGAGAGAGAGAGAGACAGAGAGGGAAAGAGAGAGAAAGAGAGAGAGAGAGAGAGAGAGAATATGTATAGCTAGCATACCAGAATTAAAGAAACTTGGATGAGATGGACATTTTACTACCACACCCCATTTAGAAGGAAATCCAGAACATAAGTGATCCTGTATCTAATAAAGGAATTGGATTTACTGTTAAATTTTTCCCATGAGGGGTGTGGGAAGAAACAGAAACTTCAGGCCCAGATAACTTTGCTGGTAAATTTGACATTCATTTAAGGCAGAAATAATGCCAGTTACAAACAAATTCTTCAAAACATCGAAGAGGAGGAAACACTCAGTTCATTCAAGGAGGCTTGTACTACCTTAACAACCAAAACAGATCAAGGTTTTACAAGGTGTCAAAAGTACAGACGGATATCCCTCATGCACATAGACAGAAACTCCATAAAATACCTTAGCTAACACATGAGCTAAAACACTTTCACTAATTTTGAATCCAACAATTCAAAGGGGACAAAAGCACATGATGAAGTGAAATTTATCCCAGGATGGTGAGGTTGGCTTTACATTTAAAATGAATCAATTTAATCTCTTTATTAACAATAAAAAATTTTTTAAATTGATCAACTCAATAGATGTATTTAAGGAATTTGACCAAATTTAACATCCAAAAATGTTTAAAACTCTCAGCAAACTAAGAATAAAAGAAAACTTCTTCAATCTGGTCAAAAGGCATCTATGACCAACCCGCCTTTACCATAAGTAATGGTAAAAGGTTGAATGCTTTTCCTAAGATTGGAAAAAGGCAGAAGCATCACTCCTATGGCTTTTCCCATAAAGGACTAGCTAGGCCAGACCCTGCCCAAATCCCAAGATTTGAACTCCTAATACTTCTGTTTAACCCTGTACAAGAAGTTCTAGCCAGTACAAATAGTCAAGAAAAAGGAGGCAAAAAAGAGAAAAAGTGTAGTTCTCTTTATTCATAAATAACATGATAGTCTACATTCAAAATCTCATAAAATACATAAAAGACACCTACTTAATAATTGAGTTAGCAAGATTGAGAGGACACAAGGTCAGTATTCAGAAATCAATTGTATTTCTATAAGCTAGCAGCAACAATCACAAGTTTAAATTGAAAAGCAATACCACTTACAACTATATCAAAAATATTAGATCTTGAAGATGAATTTAACAACAGGACTTGTACACTTAACACTGCAAAACATTGCTAAAAATAATTAAGGAGGATCTCAATAAATGGAAAGGTATTCCTTGCCCACAGATCAATATTGTTATGATGTCAGTTCTCCCCTTATAATATCTAGTTTCACACAGTTGAAATTAAAATCTTCACAGACTTTTTCTAGAAACTGACAAGTTAATTCTAATGTACATGGAAATGCAGGTGAGATAGCTAGGGTGCCATCAACCAAGGTGAAAACTTGATGGGAAACCTGAGAGAAAATTCCTCTAAAATTTTGTGCCTCTTGTGCCTCACTGCTTCATCCTAGTCCCAGTCCTGTGAATGAGTGAAGTGCAGGGAAGGGTGAAAACAAAGTTTTTTAAAATGAAAAAGGTGGTGAACTTACTCCACTTTCTTTGAAGATTAACTACAAAGCACAATTACTAAGAAAGTGTGTCACTAGAGGAAAGATAGGTTAAGGGAACAGAAGAGAAGGTCCAAGGAGAGAGCCACAGGTTGATGGCCAGTTGATTTTTGGCAAAGAATCCAAAGAGGAAAGAAAAATATTTTCAGTAATTGATGCTGGAATAATTGAGTTATTATGTGCAAAAATAACATAGAATAAAATTTAACTACAACTTTATCTCATACCATATAAAAATCAATCATTAATATACACAGCAACATGAGTGGATCTCAAAGTCATTAGGCTAAGTGAAAGAAAGAAGTGAGTCTGACATTATTCCATTGACATAACATTCTAGAAATGATAGAGTAATCTGTAATGAGAGAAAGCAGATCAGAGGTTGATGAGGGTTGGGGGAAGGGAAAGACTGATTACATGGGGCAAGAGGAAACTTTTGGGGGTAAGACAAATGTTGATTATTTTGATGGTAGAGATAGTTTCACAAGTGTATATCAAAACTCCAAATTGTACTTATTATATTTTTCAGGAGTTTACGACAATTATACTTCAAGAAGTTTGTAAAATGGTGGGAGTGTAGGCACCAGCATCAGATTAACTCCCAGCAACTTCAGAGCTGTCTATGTAAAATTCCACTCACCCCACAAACACCCTAAAACCTCTAGCTCCCTACCCCTGCTTTAAACACTTGCTAGGTGTTTGCCTTGGACCAGTGATTTGCCCCTTCTGTACATCAGTCTGATCAATAGTCAGTAACTCCTGTCAGCGCTACTTGCAAAATTCCAGAACCCAAGCACATCTTATCTCATCATTTGTGCCACCCTGCTCTAAGCCTCCATCGTCTTCAATGACAGCCCAAACTTTTTAAACTTGCTAACAATTTTTTTCCTCTTTCCCACCCAACCTCAGGGTGATCCTTCTAAACATAATTCAAATCATACCACTACTCAGGTCAAAATGCGCTATGACCACTCCTCAAAATAAAAAGCTTACTCAAAATAAAAGCCAAAGTCCTTGTAGCAGATTTCTTTCCTCATATAAAACCTTACACTGCAAGTCATTGCCCAATTGCTACATGTCTAATAATTTTATCCCCCAGTTGTAACCACATTCCCCAAACTGTCTTCCAGCTGTGACTGCTTCTCATCTGGGGTACACATCTGTCTTAGCCCATCTTGTGTTGCTGTAACAGAGTAACTGATACTGGGTGACTTTTCAAGTATAGAGTTTTGTTTGTTTTGTCTCACACCCTGGAGACTGGAATGTCCAAGAGCAGGGAGCCCACATCTGCTCAGCTTCTGATAAGGACTCGGTGCTGCTTCAGATCCTGGTGGAAAGGGGAAATGCAGGTGGACATGAGCAAAAGAGACCAAGGGTGGCCTGGCTTTATAACAGCCTTTTGTGGTGATAACTAACCCAGTCCCATGAGGTCAAGAACTCACCTGTGTAAGAAAAGCCTCAATCCTTCATAACAATCTAGGTTATTAGGCCCTACCACCTTACAACCCTTGTCACACTGAGGACCAAACATCATTGTGAGTTTGAGGAGGACCATAGCAACATCCAGCACAGGGCTCATGGTGTGAGCTAAGGAACAAAAATTAAATGGATAATAGAGCCCTTCTTCCTGAAGCCAATATTTTGGGGAGATAAAATGGCATTTCATATGTTATCAATTATTAGAAATGATTATGGAAAATTGAATCATTATGTCAAATTGAAATTTTTCTTTGCAGCACCAAAGCTTTAATAATATGAAATTCTATGGAAGTGCCTGATTCAGAGGCACGTTGTCTATGGGAAATGGCTGAGAATTTCTTGACTCCAAAATTTGCACCCACCAGGAGGATATGAGAAGTCCAGAAAAGTCAAAACTGTGTGAAAGAGGATTTGTGGGGAACATTCCTCTGGGGGAAGAAGCTGGATATGGTTCTGCTACCGTAAGGGAGAGAAGGATGCCTGCTCCTTGCTGTGAATGCTCTCAGAGGGTCCTGGCTAGGATTCCTGAAGAGCCCCAGGCAACACAGTTGGACCTTAAACAAGCAGTATTCTCAGGATTTAATCACAAAGCCTACTTTACACTGCCTCCCATTGGCCCTTTGAACCTGCTTATGCATTCCCTTTTATTGGATGAAAATATGGGCAAGTCTCAGGACCTTTTGTTTTTCCTTAGCAGAAAGTTGATTTCACTTTAAGTTGCAAAGCCAAATTTTGATTCAGAAATCAAAATGATCTGCTCAAATGCAACCATCAGAATATTTATTGAAGGCAACATCAACCGACTGAGGCAACTGACTGTGGCATCTTATTTACAAGACCATTAGCCAACCTAGGTTTCCCACTATGGAGAAGATTTGCATAAATTATGATTTTTTTCAAGTGACAGAATACTACAAAACCAGTAAATACTATCTCAAATGCTATTTACTGACATGATAAAATGTTAATGCTATATTATTAATTGAAAATAGTAAAATTCTACAAAACTGAACCTAACAGTAAAAATCTTAATTTGGCAAAATAAACTACATTTAAAGGCTATTTGAGAGGATAAGTCATTGATATGTTAATTTGTATTTTATTTTACTATTATAGAATAATCAGAAGGAATTAGAACTGTTTTTCTCTGCTCTCCTATCCCTGTACCTCCTCCTAAACTAAAGGTAAGAAGGAGATCCTTCAGCCCTGATCATTTAAATAGTTCTTAACCAGGAGGAGTGCCAGGCATGCAGGTGGAAACAGCTGGCTTCCCCACCACCCAAGAAGGCTTAGTCCCTCCTTGCTTCAGCAGCTGACAAACTGGTCTCCAGGGCTGCAGGAAACTGCATCCTATTTGTGATCATAGACACTCAAAGGGTTCCCTCACTTCCCTTCCTGAAACTGCATGCTATTCATTTGGGATTCTCCAGCCAGCTCTGAGACAGGCCGCCTCAGTGCACATAACATCCCCTGGTTTGAAGCAGCAGAAAATAGATTCTAAGCTGAGACTGCTGACTCTGTGGACCCTCAAACATCATTTAATATATTTCACACCAAGACATTCCAGTGGTTTGAATTGTCTCCTGCCTATCTTTTTTGCTTCCACCTTTGAAAGGGGCTTCCTTGGAAGGCTCCACCAGACTATAAATCTCTGTGCTATGCAAGAAGGCAACAGCTTTGTGTGTGTGTGTGTGTGTGTGTGTGTGTGTGTGTGTGTGTGTGTGTGTGTGTGTACACGCATGCATGCAGGCGTGCTTGCTTCCCCTTCTCCACATGATGCATAATGATTAGGCAGCCTGGCAAAGGAGGTGTAATAACAGGGTAGAAAGCACAGATAATAGGGCCTTTCTGGCACAAGCAGCGAGTTCATCTGAATCCACCAGAATCCATTTGTGGGAAGAGCGATGGATAGGAATGCAGAAAGGTAGAGACGCTAACCTTTAGTTTTCAGATACATTTGCTGCACGTGGTAATTAGAGCTATTTTTAAGACTCCCTAAGTGTCAGCACTCCCTTTCCCAAGCATTCTTCTGTCAAAACTCTGCAAAATGGCAATACATTTGTTGGGAACAATTGACTCACATCTAAAAACATGGAGTCTGATTCCACAGCAATAGATAGGCTGTCTGTCTACAGGGAGTTTGAACTTGAGCAGCAGATGATTTGAAGCTGCTCCCACAGTCCTTATGAGCTGTAGCATAGTGATCCATGGGCACCTGCTTCTCACCTGTGACACTACAAGACACGTCTCTCAAATTCTTATGAACAGTCCCAGGGCCTCGTAGCTAGCTTTTCGGTACATCTATGTTGAATGAGTGGTGGCTTGTCAAGAGAAGACAGGGCATGCAGGGAAAGGTTGAGGAACACTGGAGAATCACAGCCTGAGTTCTCTTGGGTGATGGAAGAAGGAAAGGCCATGAAAGACGTCAATAGGTGTTGCAAAGAGGGAGATGTAGTAATTTGGGTTGAGTCTTAAATGATGCGTACAAGTTTGAAAGGCAGAGATAGGTTGAACCAGGTTCCCAGCAAACCCAGAACATAGTCATAAGTGCCACAACTCAGATTTATCCAGATGATGAACTGAGCCATGTTCTTGTCCTCTGAGCTCCTCATAAAGAAACGCACTGACCAGAAACCAGTTTTTTTTAAAAATCTGAATGTTTTCTCCATTAAGATCCATACTGTCCTGCAGCACACTGGGGACTTGCTAATTTAAGAGCATCATTTAATAGTGCTTGCTACCTGCTTGGCCACTACTTGTGTGTCAGCTTATTTAATCTCCACAACTGTCCTAGCAGGTAGCAATTATGAACCCTATGAACAGATGAGGAAAATGAGGCTCAAGGAACGAAAGAAAGCAGCTAAGCTTGCCCAAAGTTGTAGATGTAAATACTGGAGCTGAAATCATTTCTGCGTTCCTAAAGACTGTGCCATAGAACTCAAAGCACATTTGCCTTGCTCCCCAAACCCACCATCTGTGCAGGCTCAGATACTCTCTTTATGGGATTCAAAAAGGCTAAAGCTATTACCCAACAGCAATGGCCTATGTATTAGTAACCATAAATGTTAAGTCCCACAGGTTCTGCTTGGGCTGAGAAAGGAAAATAGATTTTATTCTGATTAATGAATGGAAGTGTGTTTCCACAAAATGGTTGGTTTCCTTCACATTCTGCCCATGTGACATGGGTTTGTTTGCAAGGTGCCAGTATGCAAATAGCATCAAAGGAAGAAATCTAATAACAAGTAACAAAAGTTTCAGAGTAAGACCGTCCTTAGCAAGAACAATATTACTACTCCCAAATTATGAAAAACTTTCAACTATTGCTGGGATTTGGTCACACACTCAGCATTCAGCTAGCGCTGTGTGGGAGAAGGGTAAGGAGAGGTCGTGTGGCTTAGGTGTGTAGTTCTGAAATTTCTAAGTTCATATCCTGATTCTGCCACTTGCTGATTATCGCATTATAAAGTCAGCTCATCTCTCTGTGCCTCTGTTTCCTTGTTTCCAGAATAGAATGGTGTAAGTTGAGGTTCTGAGGGATCAAGATCTCCAGCCTTTCCCGGCATTCACGTGCTAGGTCATCACACACTCATGTTAGCAGCACTGACACAATGGTCTCTCCCTCCTCATAACATGGATTTTGTACTTGGATTCCAGCAGTACACCCCTTGGTCGGCTTCTCCATCTCAGGCTGCTCCTTCTCAGACTCCTGTGCAGGGTTCTCCTCCTCCCTCTGGCTCATCACACCCCTCAGTGGTCTTTAGTAACATCCCCCTTAAAGATCTCATTCTGTCATATGATATTAAAACCCCCTATATTCAGACAGCTCCAAAATGCCAACCCCTAGTAAGTGTCAACCTTGCCCTGAACTCCAGGCTCATATAGACACATGTCTATGCAGCATCCCGTCTTGATTGTCCAATAGACATCTCTAATGAACACATTCAAGCCAAAATCTTGGTCTTACCCAACACTACAGTCCACTCATCTCAATAAATATCTTCTCTTTCTGGTTCCTCAATCTGAAAATAAAACCCAAAAACCTAGCATTATCTTTGACTTCCCTTCTCTCGTAACCCAGGTCTGACCCACCTAATCTAATCTGCTCTACTTCCCTAACTCTTAGCAGATTCCAACTGTCTCTTGCCACCATAGCCCCAGCCACTCCCTTCCCTGCCTGGATAATCACAATAGCCACTAAATGGCTTTCTGCTTTCTTCCCCCCACTCCCTTTTACATACGTCTTTGGTTTGCCAAAAGATTTGAATTTAAGGCCTTGTGCTTGTCAAGTGATCTACCACTTGAGCGACATCCACACCTCTTTGGAGTTTTTTTTTTTTTTGGGGGGGGTTTGTTGTTTGTTTATTTTTGCTTTAATTTATTATTGAGATAGGGTCTTGTTTTTGCCCAGAGCAGCCTCAGACCACAACTCTCCTACCTCCACCTCTGGTTTTTTTTAAATTTAAAAAATATTTATTGAAGGCTATTTATCAGGTACTCTGCTAAGCAATGAGGAAATAACTAGTAACAAGTCAGCCATGATTAATACTCTCACTGGAATTCTCTGCTTAGAATTTCTGTCCAATAGAAAAATCCTGGGATTTGATTTTATGTGAAAATCAGGAGACTATCAAAAGTGCAGTGGTTAATTTAACATTTTTATGCTCACTCATAACATACTGCTTTGTGCTTTGGGGCCTGTTTTTTTCCTCTCTGATGGGGAGTCTGGTAAATGTTAGGAAATAGTAAGAGACTGAGTAGCTAGGATTACAGGTGTGCACCACAGCGCCAGACTCCTTAAAGATTCTTAAGACAGCACCAGAGCACATGCTTTAAAATAAACCATATCTTGTCAGTACTTTTTCCCCAAACCCTTTGATTACTTCCCAATTTATGGAGAATAAAAGTCAAGTGTCTTACAATAGCCTTACTCCCTCACTTCTTCACGTCTCTATTGAAATGTTACCTTATCAAAGAGGCCTTCCATGGCCACCTAAGATAAAGTAATCATTCCTTCTCCCTTTTTCCTCCCTTTTTATTTTTACTTTTGTTTGAGATAGGGTAGCCCAGGGTAGCCTGGAACTGACTAGGTAACCAAGGCTTACTTTGAACTCATGATCTCTTATGTCAGCCTCTCTGGTGCTGGGATTATAGACATGTGTCACCATGCTCACTTGCCATTTTTCCCCAAACATAGTTTTATCATTATACATAGAATCTATAAAATCCACTTAAAATTATGTCTTTAATTAGTATCTGTTCATTTGTCTTGTCCCATTCATAATATGCTCAGCCATACACAGTGGCAGACAACTATAGTCTAAACTACCCAATAAGCTGAAATGATAGGATAACTTGAGCCCAGGAAATTGGGGACAACCTGGGCAACATAGCAAGACTTCATACCTTGAAGAAAAAAGTTGCTCCACAAAAGTGGGAATTTTTGTGAATTAAATGAGATAATAAATATGACTTCAGTAGTTGACCAAGCTGGAGGAACAGGGATTGGATTTATACCCTGCCTGAAATAACCAAAAGACAAGACAAAATTTATGAAACGATAATTTTCAAATACTGGACAACAAGCATGAAGGCTAGTGATCTTCAAGACAGGAAACAAAGCAAGTCCTGTGATTGAACAGGACATAAGGGAGGCTTGAGGGAGTTCAGTGCAGCAGGGAAGAGGGGACCTGTGGAAGTCAGTGGACTCAGTGCATTAGGATATGGATTAGAGAGAACAGAAGAGCAAGGTAGCCAGAGTTCACAGAACCAAATACCAGAGAGGGGAGAGGTGCATGGAGGGAGAAGAATATGTCTACAGCTACAAGTCCCCTTGCATGCTCAACAGAGGATGGACCAGGAGGGCATGCATGTGTGGAAACTAACCCAAGCGAGGGAAAGAACCAACCAAAAGAATTAGAGGGACCCATGTAAGGAGCTCACAGGGCTGGGAGAAGTGCCTCTTCTCACTATGCAGGTTAGAAACTTGTACTTCGTGCACATTGGTAAAATATGCAGGAAGTCTAGCCTTAGTAGTGTGGAATAATTAGCCCCAGACTGAGCCCAACTTGGGAAATATCTAATAAATCACAAAATCAAGAGGATCAAATTGTTTCCAAGTAATTACATCTTAGAAAAATATAAGAATATTTATAGAAATACAAAAATATTCAGCACCCAGCAAGGTAAAATTCATAAAATCTGCCTTCTATCAAAAATTACCAGGCATTAAAAACAGAAAGACATAAGCAATAAGGGGAATAATAATTAATCAAAACTGATCCAAGGGCTGAGAGCCTGGCTCAAGTGGTAGAGCACCTGCCTAGTAAGTGGGAAGCCCTAGCTCAAACCCCAGTACCACCACAAAAAAAAATAACAAAAACAGAAACAAAAAACTTACTCAGAACTGAAACCAAAATTATGATTGGCAATGACATTAAGCAGTTATTATAACTGTTATTTTATATGTTCTAAAATATAAGTAGAGGCAATGAAGGTTTAAAGACTCAACTCAGGCTTCTAAAAGTCAAAATCACAACCATGAGATAAAAACCAATGGATAGGATTGCTGGCAGATTAGACATTGAAGAAGAAAGATAATGAACTTGAACACATAATGATAAAAGTTATGCAAAAAGAAACACAAAAAGAAGAAGTAGCAATAAATTGAAAAGAACATTGGTGATACATGGCATAATTTCAAAAAAGCCTAATGTATGTAATAGGAATCCTCAAATAAGAGGATAGGAGCTATAATCACAGCTACTCAGGAAGTGGAGACAGGACAACTCAAGTTTGAGGCCAGTTAGGACAAAGTTCCAAAGTTAGTGAAACTCCATCTTAAAAACATAAGTTCTGAGTGTGAACCCAAGTGATAGAATACTTACCTAGCATTTGTGAGGCCGGGGTGGGGTGGGGAGGCTTAATCCTCAATACTAAAAATAAAGAGGATGGGGAGGAAGAAAAAATAGTTGAAGAAATAGCTAGCATTTGTTGCCCTTAATGCAGAGAAACTAAAGCAGATACCTTAAAAAGCAACTGAGGCCAATAGGAAAAGGAGACCAGGAACTAGAGAAAAGGTGAGATCAAAAAGAATTAACCTAGAAGGTAACACCCACGCACAGGAAATCAATGTGAGTCAATGCCCTGTATAGCTATCCTTATCTCAACCAGCAAAAACCCTTGTTCCTTCCTATTATTGCTTATACTCTCTCTACAACAAAATTAGAAATAAGGGCAAAATAGTTTCTGCTGGGTATTGAGGGGGTAGGGGGGAGAGGGAGGGGGCGGAGTGGGTGGTAAGGGAGGGGGTGGGGGCAGGGGGGAGAAATGACCCAAGCCTTGTATGCACATATGAATAATAAAATAAAATAAAAAAAGAAATAATAGTCCATGAACTAATTTTATATTTAAAGGAAACAATGTGTTTGATGAGAAACTACAAAATCACAGTACAAGAAGCTCAAAAAACTGCAAGTACAATAAAAGAAAAGAAGAAAGACAACCCCAAGGTACATCATAATGAAATCGATCAAAACCAGAGAGAAAGAAAAGAGAATCCTAAAAGAAAACAGGGATGAAAGGCATGTTAATAGAGAAAAACAAAAATAAGGTTAATATCAAATTTCTTGTCAGTAATAATACTAGCAAGAAGACACAGTTTTAAGGTACTAAAAAAAAAAAAAAACAAAACTATGAACCTAGAATTCTGTACCCAGCAAAAATATCTTACAAAAGTGAAGATGAAATAAAGTCATTTTCAGACATATAAAACCTGAAAGCTCTTCTCACTAGCAGACCTGAGCTAAAAGTAATGTTAAAGGAAGTCCCACGCAGAAGGGAAGTGACAGCCAATCGAAATATAGTTCTTCACAAAGAAATAAAGCAGCCAAAATGATAACTACATAGGAAAGTACATGAGACTTTATATTATCATTATTATTTTAATATCTTTAAAATATACTTGACTAATTAAATAAAAATAGCATCAATTATTGTAGCAAACAGAACATATATAAATTAGTATTTATGATAATAATTACATAAAAGCCAGGAAAAGAGAAATGGAAGCATTCAATTGTCAAATACTCATATTATATGTGAACTAGAACAATGGCACTTGAAAGTAGATCGTGATGAATTAAAGACATGCAGCTGGTCCTCCATATGCATGTGTTTCACATCTCAAGTTCAGCCAACCATAGGTAGAGAATTTACTGAGGTAAACTGTGCAATTAGGCCTGCAATGGATACGTCTGTACTGAACGTGAGAAGATTTTTCCCTCTTGTCATTATTCTCTAAACAAAACAGTATAAGAACTACTGACATAGTACTTATGTTTTGCAGGCATACCTCGCTTTATTGTGCTTCACAGATATTGCAATTTTTATTAGCTGAAGATTTGGGACAACCCTGCATACAGCAAGACTAGTGGCAACCGTCTTCCAACAGCACTTGGTCACTTCATGTCTCTGTGTCACATTTTAGTATTTGCCACAATATTTCAAACTTTTTCATTATCATTGTATCTGTTAGGGTGGTCTGTAACTAGTATTCTTTGATGTTGTTATTGTGATTGTTTTTGGACACCAAGAACTTCGTGATAGTGAACTTAAGAAATTATTGCTCTACCAACTAGCCATTTCCCCCATCTGTCTCCTTCTTGGACCTCATTGTGCCCTCAGACACAAAAATATTGAAATCAGAAAAATTAATAACTATGCAAAGGCCTCTAAGAGTTCAAGTAAGAGTCGCACATCTGTCACTTTAAATCAAAAGCTAGAAATAATTAAGCTTCATGCAGAAGACATGTACAAAGTCGAGATGCACTGAACCCTAGTACTCTTGAACCAAACAGCTAGCCAAGTTATAAATATGAAGGAAAGTTCTTGAGGAAAATTAAAAGTGCCACTCCAGTGAGCACACAAATTATAAGACAGGGAAACAGCTTTACTGCTTATATAGAGGTGGTTTTAGTCATGTGGATAGAAGATCAAACTGGTCACAGTATTTTCCTGAGCCAAGGCCTAATCCAGAGCAAGGCCCTAACTGTCTTCACTTCTGTGAAGAGAGGGGTGAAGATGCTGCAGAAGAAAAATGTGGAGGTGGCAGAGATTGGTTTATGAGGTTTAAGTGAGGAAAGTGTCCCTAACAGACAGGGGAGGCAGTACATGTTAAAGTCGAAGTTGTAGCAACTTCTCCAGAAGATCTGGCTAAGATCACTGATGAAGGGGAGGCCACTAAATAAGGGATTTTCAACGTAGATAAAAGAGTTTGCTATTAGAAGGAGATGCTCTCAAGGACGTGCGCAGCTAGAGAAGAGTCGATGAATGGCACCAAGCTTCAAAGCAAAGGCTGACTCTCGTTAGGGGCTGAGGTGGCTGGGAACTTGTTGCTAAGGCTTATCCTCACTAATTCCACAAATCCTATAGCATATCTTCTCTGACTGTGCTCTGTAAACGGAACGACAAAGCCCAGAAGTCAGCACCTCTGTTTACAACATGCCTTCATTTCTAAAATGATTAACATATAATAATTTCTGATAAGCATGTAATAGTTATAGATATTAATGAGGTACAGTATGGTATTTCAGCACTACACACAACATGCAGTTCTCTTTTTTTAATCATTTCTCCGTATTTTGTGACTTTGAGTTCCTGTTCTAGACCTTCAAAAACATATACTAAGTTACTGTGGATTGTAGTCATTCCTCTCTAGACTATGGAATAAAAGAACTTATTCCTTCTATCACACTTTGTTTTGGTAGCCATTAACCACCCTCTCCTTACCCCAGCCCCTGACCCTTCCCAGCCTCACAATTCTATATTCAAATCAACCTCATACTTTCAGGGGCAGGCACTCTATCACATGAGCCATACCCCAGGACTTTCAGATTGACATTTTTGTGTTTCACATAAGGGGACATGTAGCATTTTATTTCATGTACCATAATGTCCTCCAGTTGCATTTATTTCGCTATAAGTTACATAATTCCATTCTTTTTTATAGCTAAGTAATATTCCATTTCACACATATATACATATTTTCTTTACCAATTCATCTGCTAGTGGGTACATAGGTTAATGACATATGTTCACTATTTTTGAATAGTGAGCTATTCATAAGTATCTCTTTGGTATATTGATTTCATTTCTTTTGAACATACACCCAGAAGTTGAATAGCCAGGTCATATGGTAGATTTCTTTTTAGGCTTTTTTTATGCTGAATATTGAGACCTACTTCTCAGAAGAAAAGCGTCCTTTCAAAATATGACTGCCCCTTGACAATGCACCTGGTCACCCAAGAGCTGTAATGGAGATGTACAATGAGATGAATGTTGTTTTCATGTCTGCTGACACAGCATCCATTCTGCTGCTCAGGGATCAAGGAGTAATTTCGGCTTTCAAGTCTTGTTGAGTGGCTGTATTAATATCAGATACAGTATATTTCAGAGAACAGAAAATTACCAGGGATAAAGGGAGACATTTTGTAATGATAAAAGGTCAATTAATCAAGAAAATCCTAAACACTTATGCCCTTGGAAGAAAGCTTTGAAATATATTGAGCAATAACTGATAAAAGTAAAAAATGAAATAAACACAATTAAAGATGAATCTTCTAGTACCTCTCAATAACTTATAGAATCAGTAGACAAAAATCATCAAGGGTACTAAAGACACAAATAAAACTATCAACTAAACTGGTCCAATTCACATTTATAGGCTGTTCAACACATCGACAGATTGTACATCCTTTTCAAGTTCTCGTGAAACATTGACCAAGAAAGACAATATGATATACTGTACTTTTAGTCTCAATAAATTTAAAAGGATTCACACAATGGAAACTATGTTCTCTGACCACAGTGGAACTAAATTTGAAATGTGTAACAGAAAGATCATTGAAAAATTCCCAATTTTTTAACAATCCATGGGTCCAAGAAGAAAAGTGATATGGAAAGTATTTTGAATTAACTAATGGAATACAATATATAAAATGCATGGAATGGCACTAAGTCACATAAAAAGGAAAAAACACTGAAGAGAAAGGCTTCAAGTCAATAACTCTTGGGTTCTCCCTAAAAAAACTAGTAGAAAGAAGAACAAGTCAAGGTCACAATAAACCAGAAAAGTAAAACAAAAAAAGAAGAAATCAATACAAAAGGAAACAGAAAAACTATTGAGAAAATAAGTAAAACAAAAGAAATGGGTCATTTGATATCAATAACATCACTAAATTTCTAATCAGACAGATCTAGTTGGGCATAGTGGTACATACCTGTAACCTCAGCCTCATGTGAGGCATTAAGTAGGTTAGCCAAAATTCAAGGCCAGCCCTGAGCAAAAGCACAAGACCCTATCTGAAAAACAATTAAAGCAAATAAGGCTAGAAGAGTGGCTCAAGTGATAGAGCGCCTTCCTAGCAACGGCAAGGCCCTGAGTTCAAACCTCGGTACTGCCAAAATCAAAAAGAAAGAACAAAAGAGTGGTGCATAAGTTATGAATATCAAGGGTGAAAGGGCTCATATGTCTACAGATCTGTCAAATATTGAAAGGTTAATAAGGGAATGTTATGCACTTTATATGCTTACATACTTTACAACTTAAAGATAATGGGAAAATTCCTTGAGTGGTACAATTTACCAACACTAACTCAAGAAGAAACAGATAGCCCTTTGTGTACAAAGAAATTTAGCTTTAGTTAAAGCCTTCCTACAAAGAAAAGTTCAGGCCCAGGTGGCTTCACTGGTAAGTCCAGACAAACACTTATAAGAAATAATAATTCTGCACAAACTCTTCTGGAATTGAACACTTCTCAACTCATATTTTGAGGCTAGCATTACAGTAATATCAAAACGAGGGAAAGATATTAAAAGAAAGAAAAGACCAATATCCCTTGTGAACACAGGAGAGAAAAGTCTAATCTAAATTTTCTCAAATCAAATGCAACAGGGTATACAAAGGGTAAAATGTCATTATTAGTGAGCTCCATCTCAGAAACAATTGATTGCTTTAGCATTAAGAAATCAATCAATGCAATTCAACAAATTAACAAGCACAAAGAAAGACCATATGATCATCTCAGTTGATGCAGAAAGAGCATTCCACAAAACCCAACATCAACTCCTGACACAACTCCCACCAAACTTGAAATAGAAGAGAACTGCCCCTATGAACAACTTACATTGAACTTGATATGATGGTCTGAACTCAGAACCTTGAACTTGCTAGACAAGCACTGTACCACTTGAGCCACAACCCAACCATTACTGCTTTAGTTACTTTTCAGATAGGGTCTGCTACTTTTTGCCCTCAGATGACCTTGGACCTCCATTCTTCTACCTCCGCCTTCCATGTAACTGGGATTACAGGTGCAAACCCCCATATCCAGCTTGGTTTTTGAGATAAAGTCTCATTAATTTTTTTTGTCCAGGCTGGTTTCAAACCTCAGTCCTCCATTTCCACCTCCTGCATAGCAGGGATTAACTTGATGCTTAATGGCAAAATAATGTGCATTTTCTTCCTAATATTAAGAGCAATAAAGGATGTCTGCCTTCACCACTTCCACTTATCCTTGTACTGAAGCTACTAATCAGCGTGATCTGGCAAGATAGAGAACAAAAAGCATCAAAATGCAGAGAAAAAGACAAAATTGTCATACTCCCAAAGGGCATGATATCCAATGTAGAAAGTCTCATGGAATGTAAGAAAAATGACTAGAATTAGTGAGTGAATTTCGTGAGGCTCCAAGATACAAAATCAGTACACAAAAATCAACTGCATCTCTATAAACTACCAATGAACAACTAGAAATCAAAATGTTTTTAAAAGTGCCATTGACAATCACATCAACAATATTAAATACTGATGGGGAAATCTGACCAAATGATGTGAACTGTCTGAACACTAGAAACAATGAAATAGTGTTGAGAGAAATATCAGAAGGCTGAAATAAGTGGAGAGATATACCTTGTTTGTGGGTGAGAAGACTCAATATTATTAAGATGTCATTTCTTCCCAAATTCTACTAGAGATAAATGAGATTCCAAATAAAATCTCAAGTCATCATTTTTGTATTAGTGACAAGATAAGCCAGTGAAACCTGATTCTGAAATTCATATAAAAATTCCAAAGACCTAAGATAGCCAAAAACAACATTAAAAATAAAGGCCAAAGGTAAGAGGCTAAGAAAATGTGATTCCAAACCTTATTAAAAAGCTATGGCAATCAAAAGAGCATAAGACAGGCATAAAGACAGAGAAAAAAGCCAGAGTGACAAAACAGAATAGAGTTCAGAAATTTTTCAGATACTACACTAACAGCATGATTCATAAGAAAATAAATTGATAAACTGGATTTCATCAAAATTAAAAAGGTCTACCCTTCAGAAGATAATGTTAGAATGAAAAGACAGACTGGAAGGAAATATTTTTAAAATATACGTCTGATATAGAACTTGCATCCTGAATATATAAAGAACTTTCAAAACTCAATAATAAGAAAAGAAATAATCCAATAAAAATGGGCAAACTATTTAAATAGTCACTTCACCAAAGAAGATATACAGATATAGATGGTAAATAAGCATATGGAAAGATGCTCAATGTCATTAGTCATGAGAGAAATGAAAATTAAAGTCACAATGATGGTTGTTGCTCACCCATCACAGTGACTAAAACCAATAGGGCTGAATAGCATGAGGAGCAGCTAGAACTCTTAGCAGTTTCTTTACATAGTTCTGTACACTAGGTAAAGTGTCTACCATATGACCCAGAAATTATACTTATAGGTGTATTCCACTAGAAAAATGACAGCGAGCATGTATCCACACAAAGACTTATAGATGTGTGTCCTTAACAGCTTTGTGTGCATTAGCTAACAATCTAGATCATCACAAAGGTCATTCAGTGAATGGATAACCAGGGGATTCCAACATGGCGGCTAGAGGGAGGAAGCAGAAAGCAAGCCTCCTATAGTGAAATCTTGGAGAGATGCTGGAGACACACCTTGCAGGCATAATCACTGTGAAGAGGCATAACTTTGACCCCTCCACACCTCCAGCCAGCACAGAGATTCTCCACTTCACGTTAAACAGAGAAACCAGGAGGGCTCCCAGGCTGCCAGTCGCCCATGCCAAGACAGCTTGGGAAGACGCGGACCAGGTGAGCTTCATGGTACCGTGGTACTCCCACAGACAAGCCTGGGCCAGAGCAGCATAGACCCCTGGACAGACTGACCTCCACCCGGGGAAAAAAGAGAAACTGAGTAATAAGCAATAAGAGCAATAAAGACACGCAGGAAAGAGGGTAGGGTGCACTGAGCACTGAAGATTGGGGGGAAGGGAATCCTTCCTAGGACTGTAAATAAACTGTAAATAAATAAGCCGGGTGGGCCGGAGAGGCTCTGGCGGGAGCGGGGACAGGGTGCGTGCCCAACAACCAGGAGCGGGAAAGCTGGTGAGAGTGGCGGAGGGAGGAAAACTCCACTGGAGAGGAGGGAAGACCCACTTCCCACGTGAGCCGTAAACAAACATGGCGGCTGGCAGGAGCAGCAGCACCGCCCAGTAATCAGGAGCAGGAAAGCTTGTAAAAGTGGCGATGGGAGGAAAACTCCACAGGAGAGGGTGGAAGACCCACCTCCCACATGAACTGTAAATAAACACACAGGCCTGACAACGCAGATGCAGTGTCACCTTTCCCAGTGCTTGGAAAGGGGAAAGCCTGTAGCAGAGGCTCCTGCACAGAACTCTGAACAAACAAAGCCTGTGGGGCCAGGTGAGTGCTAAGCTCACCCCAGAGATCTGCATAAATAATGCCTCCAGCAGGCAGGCAAGCCACAGCTGCAGATAGCCATTCTCAGAACTGTCTCCAGACTCTTTTTTTTTTCTCTTTTTCCCCCTACCTTTGATGAGAGAACAACCGAATTACACCTGCAAGCAGAAAAACTTACTGAAACTGTATTGCATTTGAACTTGGGACACTTGGTGAGGTTTTTGTTTTGTTTTTGTGTGTGTATGTGTGTGTGTGTGTAGTTTTGTTCTACTTTATGCGTCCCCTTTGATGAGACAACTACAGAATAACATCTGAGGCACCATCTCCAGGATTGGAGACTGAGACGGACGCCAAAATTATTAAGACTGAAACTTCATTGCATTTGAACTTGGAGGTTTTTTGGTTTTTTGGTGTTTTTTTTTTTTAATTTTCTATTTTCCATTTTATTTTAATTCATTTTTATATATAGGTATTTCTTTCATTTACTTATTTTTTATTTTTATTCTTATCTATTTTTTTTTTTGATTTTCAATCCTCTCTCTGTCTGTCTGTTCAGCTTACTGTCAATTAGTACACTAACGCTTGCTGTTTAAACCTTTGAAACTTTCTTGTCTGAAACCTTGTTCTGCTTTCTTCCTCTTGTCTGTGTATTTGTTTTCCCCTTTTCTTTAACTTCTTGCTTTCCATCTCAGCTCACCCTTCCATTCTAAATATCACCATTGTTATTATTACAAGCTAGAAAATACTTAATTGCACACAGTACAGGGACAGTAACAACACCAAAGACAATGACGGGAAGACAGAAAAAACAGGGAAACCAGTTTCCCCACAGCAAAAAATTAGTACAGGAACCAGAGGGGAATGAAGAAAACAGAAACTCAGATCCAGACTCCAACAAAATGAAGACAAACTATGCCAAAGGACCCAATGAAGCCCACAAGAATAATTTAAAAGAAGACATACTACAGGTACTCAATGAGAATTTTATAGAGATGATAATGGATAGGGTCAACCAAAATGTATAGGAGACACTCAAGAAATTCCAAGACAACAAAAATAGAGAATTTGAAAAAGCAAAAGAAGAAATAAAGGAAATCACAGTGAGTGGATAACCAAATTGTGGTGGATTCTTACAATTGGACCCTCTTCATCAATAAAAAGGAAAGAACTATTGCTATACATGAGTCTTAAAATGTTGGCATTTGAGTAAAATAAGCCATACCAAAAGAGAAAATATACACTACAGGATTCCATTAACGTGAAACTCCAGAAGATACAGATAATCTATAGGGAGACAGGTTAGAGAGGAAGGGTGCTATTACAATGGGATATAAGCACACTTTTGGGGTGATAGACATGTTCCCTATTTTCATTGTGGTTATAGCTTCATGACTGTGTACATATGCCAAACTTAATTAAACATGTCTGTTTACTGTATGTCAATTAAAACTCGCTAAAGCTGTTAGTTTTTAAATTTAAAAAATAGATAATGAAAATGATACTCAAAAACAGTGCCTGCTCTCATCCAATGTCTAATAGCTGACAGCTCCTACTCTTCAGTGAAGGGTTCTAAGCTGGGGCTACAGAGGTGGTTAAGATGTGGTCCCTGTCCTTAAAGATTCCTCAGTGAGGCTGGGGAGAGAAGCAAGTGAAGAGAGTACAACAAACATAATTGCTTTTGAGTGATACTAAATTAAATTTAAAGATGGCAAATGGTACAGGAACCTAATACTCAAGGAGAATTGCAATTTTGAAAATGAAAGAAAGAAACAAAGCAGATCTTTACCCTCTGTCTCTGTGCATCCCAAATAGAGATTTCTTAATGCTGTGTGAGTCTGTATGCATGTGGTCTTTTTTCTTGTTTTCTTCACTTAGGACACAGACATCTCCTTTCCCCATATCAACTGTGTGTAACCTAATCTCAGGTTTATTTGTTTTAACTGAGGGTGTGCTCTGGGGTTGGGAAGACCTGAAAGTCTTGAGTGATACTTTCTGAACTATTTACAGAAGTCATCTCCAGGATTCTCATGGAGTATTTATTTGTTGGTTGCAAACCAGTGAAAGTGATTAAATGGGGGCTGGGGCCTGCAGAGCAAGGATGGGAGAGCATTCTAGGCAGAGGTTGCTAAAGAGGTCCACACGATTGCTGACCTGTGGCTGGGGTGATGCAGGTCCCTTAAGGGACAGTTAGAGCAAGTCTGTAAAACAAGAGACCCTGTAGGCCTTCAGCCACAACCACCTGTCAATGACCTAGTCTAGTGCAGAGATGAGCAGATAAAGACAGAAAGCACAAGAAGTGTCTGGGAAAAACAAATGTATGTTGCAGACAGTGTGTACTGCCTCATTCTCAGAGAGGCACAACATGTATTTGCCTGAAGATGGCTACGGGAGACACCTGTTTCTTACCATTTAACTCTAAGTTATTCACCCTTTATCACAGAATCCTTTTTCCACAAAGCTCTTATGAATTAGCAGGACACTTTTCCCCAGTATACAATTTGGGGGTTTCTACAGGAAACCTGACCAGTGCTTTCCCTGCCTTCCTCCCTGGCTGCTCCACTGCCTGCCAAATGCCTGGCCCAAGACAAGGGGATCACGCACAGGTCTCCAAGGAAGAGTTGGTGCCCTGTATGATCTTACTGCAGGTGCAGAAAAATGGGTGCAACTGAACAAGGGGTGCATGGAGCAGATCATAGCTTTTGGGGGCCATGAGGAATTGGTATAGTCATGAATGCCTCTTCCTCCACAAGTAGGTAATGAGACAAGCAGAGTCAAGGTGAGGAAGCAAGAGGCTGACAGCAGTAGCAGAAGGGCTGACTGGCAAGCTCCTCCACATGTGATTCCTCCTGTTGGAAACTTCAGAGAAACTGATAGGAAGGAAATCCAGGACCTCACTCACAAGTTGCTCAGTGTTCAGGGAGTTGGGCATGTGTGCCACAGTCCCAACCCAACAGAGCAGAGATGGGTGAGGAGTCCAAGACTTCTCTGAAGAAGCTCAGGACAGCATCTAGGTAGAAATGCTTAGCAGATTCCTGTAGGAAAGGGAGACTTGAAGGGCATGGCAGATACAAGAGTCCTGGAAAAAGCCCAGATCCAGGAGGGCAAAACAACAAGAAGACACCCACCCACATCTAGGGATGTGCCATGAGACAGTGGGCAGAATGCAAGGAAGGGGTAGGGTCATCCTGGAGCAGTCTGGGCAGCCTGCATGATGCAGGATACAGATAGTGATCTTTGAGATCAGGAACACTGAGCAAGAACCAGGTTTGGAGGACAGCGTGTTCCGAGAGAGGCACGCTAAGCTTGAAATGGAAATGGGCTTCCAAGTGGTGTGTCAAGAGGGTAGCTGGAACTCTGGGTATGGAGCTTAAGAGCAAGGTTTAGAACAGACAGGGATGTGGACATGATTGACATATGCAGTCAATGGGAGAAAAGCACCAAGAGCCTGCTGACTATGTCTCCTTCTTCCTGAGAACTCACCTCTCCCTGGGTCCTTGGTGATCCACCAGTCATTACCCAGAACCTTATTTGCTGAGCTCCAAGGTTAGTGTTCAATTCTGCATTCCTTACTAAGCATCCTAAACCAGTTCAAAGTGTGCTGTGGTTGTACATCTGGAAGAATTCATCCGTCAATTCACCTAATTGTTCAGCAACAAATAGAGCACTTCAAGTCTCTGTCACAGTTGGTCCTTCAAGAAGCTGAGAGCCATAATGCACATTCCAGAAAAGAATTTCTTGCAACAAGTTCCCCAGAGGACACACTACAAGGTTTCTCTCACCTGCCTAAGCACAGAAGTCCATAGGGAAGGCATTATCCTCTGTGTCCAGACTCCAGCCAACACTAAGGATTCCCATGAGTCACTGAACCATCTAGAAGAACCACCTCACCTTGGAGCTGCAGAAGGCCATGTGAAGAAGAAGCCTTTTACCCCAGCTGACAGAAGGATTTCAGAGACTATCCGTCTCATCCAGAGTCAACTGACCTTGAATTGACAAGCTCAGGTCTGCGCTTCTGAGGAATGATCAACTGTGGTTACCTCCATCTCTGTTCCTTGTCTCTTATTTGTTGCCTTTTTCTTTTCTCCAAGGCAGACTGTGAGGTGCTCTTCAATGAAATTTGCTCTGTGCAGTGTATACCAACCTGCCTTCACTAAACCTTTTGGCCATCTATTTTTTGCATAGGGGAAATGAAAACTGAGTAATGAGCTAGGTCTTGTTTTGTACACAAAAGACTCATATTCTACTGACCAGCTTGTTTAATGGTTCACTTTACTTTCCAAAACTTCTTTTGAATCCCCTACCCTCCTCTGAAGTGACTCATAACTTAATCACAATGAAAATGCAGTTTATACTCCCAAGCACATCTGCTTGCCAGTGTCCTCACAGTGGAGCCCAGAGATGTGTAGAAACTGTTGGTGAGGTACACAAACTCGGTAGCCTTCCTCTGCATCCAATGATCTCTTCTCCAAATAAAACAGGTCTGTAACTTTCAATACCAGTCCTCACGGGTAAAGAGGAAGATGGGTTAAGAAAAGCACCACAATGTGCCCTGGAGTGTTTATCTTGAATCCAGGAAAATGCATTGAGCAAGTCAAATACAGAGGAAAAACTGGAGGATGGAACCTATAAGGAATGTGGGTTGCTGGGAGCACAGCTGGAGGGCCATGTTGGGAACCAAAAAGACAAATGTGGTGGAAAGGGAGGAGGCACAGACCTGAGATTGTCAAAGCACAAAATGAGGACTCTGTAGCATCTGAATTCTGTATCATGTTGGAAAGTGAACCCTCATCAAATGTCCGCCCTTGCCTTTTTTTTTTTAATTTTTGCCTCACTTTATTCCTACTCATTATATATGGCACTCAGAAATGCGACTGAAAACTATTTGTCTGTGGCTCTATATTTAGATAGCTTTAAAAATTTGTGGAGCTTAAAATGAGACAGCACTGCAAGAAGAATAACAGGACTTTTCTTTTCCATGGGGCCATGCTGTTACAAAAACAGTGCTCCTCAATATGGCTGGCTCCTAAAGATCAGCTTGAATGCATTCAGAGAACATCTCAGTCAATCAGCCAGAGCCTGTGCTGGGGTTCACGGGTCAAAGTTTGACCAGAGTCTCTATCTTTGGATTGAAGACTCCAAGAATGTCCATACACTGTCACCCAAGGCCAGCTGAAGAATGTCCCCATTGTTGTATGTACCTCAGCCCCACTGACTGGCTTTACAGAATTGGACCATAAACAAAAGTTGCCAAGACCATACATGCAATAGTGTCATTTGGTGGACAGCGCTCTGGAGCCAGGCAGGCTTCATAAAGAATCCCACAAGCACCACTTAGTAGCTAGATGACCTTGAGCAAGTGATCTAACCCCTGGAGCCTTTACTTTTCTATTTATACAATGGCCATGATAATAACTGTTATGCAGGGTTGTTGATGAGAAATAAGGATGGCAACAAATGCAAAGTGTACTGATAAGTGCCTGGCTTGTAATAGGTGATGGGAGATGTCACCAGGTGTCCTTTGCCTCTTAAGGGAAAGAGACTGGTTGTGGAGAGGGAAGCCAAGAAAGAAGAGAGTGGTTGTTTCCTGAGGGCCCTCACTTCTAGGAGAGACTACACATTCCCCAGACACTGACAGATATATGCACTGACCAGCTGGCAGGCCAGGGAACAGCTGCTGAGTATGCTGGGGCACAGCTGTGCTCCTGGATGAGGATGATGCATAATGATCCTGACAGGTGTCCCCCATACCTGTCTTCTCATGGTGACAGTGGAGTCCAGGGTTCTAGCTGTCCCAGAAATGAGTAGGGAGTGCCCTAGGGACACCTCACACTGGGGTGTCTGAAGTTAAGCCCAATCCTGGGAAAGGAGTCAGGAGGGACAGACAGGTAACCGTGGGGATCGGCAGGGATTCAGAGGAGGGAAAGGAAACAGGTTAGAAATGTAAAACGGAGCATGTTTTTGAAGACTGGCCACAGAGAAACACTGGCTATTCAATGTGGAGAGTCATCAAAAAAAGTAAAACCAGCACCAGACATTTGACTTCAGGAACACATGGAATGCTTGCTTTCACTGGAACAAAGGACACTGGGCTTTGAAGAACCTGTAGAGAAGCCAGCAAAGCACAGAGGATCAAACATTACAGGAGATCAAGGCTTCATGCCATCTCTGAAGAGCAGGGAGGGGGTGGTGATGTCCCTTCCCCTAATTATCAGCACAGCTGTCCAACCATCCTCACCCCAAGGTAAGCGGACAGTTACTGAGCATGTCTCCAGCTGACTTGTGTAGGCTGACATAGCGCTCAGAAGATGTAAATTTATGGAGGAAAAAGTGGACCTTGCAAGCAGTGACTGTGCTATGGCTACCTACATCATTACTAACATTAGCCTCCCCTAACTATTTCAGCCATCTTAGTGTTGAGCTAATGAAGACAAACACATCATAAAAAAAAGAAATTACCCACATAATAAACCTTGCATCTTTCAGAATGAAGCCATTAGAAATTGATCAGCTAATTTAGGAGCAGCTCAAGGCTGCAGCCCTGATGAAAGCAGAACCAGGAGAGGCTCCTCCAGTCCTCTCCCACTTACCAGCACACCAGGTTCACGTGGCTGTCTTGGACTGTGCTTCCTGAAAGGACATGTGGGCAGAGGAGTTCCTCCAGGAAGCTAGGACATGTGACTACAGGCTGCTCCTCTGTACAATAACCACAGCCTGGGGAGGCCCACGGTCAGGCAGGGTGCCATTGATGAAGAGCAGATCAGGCTCTGATGACACCAGTTGTTCCCCATTCACCCTTGGGGCCAAACTGGTGGGGCAGCCAATCATGAAGACACTCCTACTGCCTCCCTCTGAACAGGTACATCATTCCCCCTTCCCTGACTTCACACACAAATACAATTACACATGCACACTCACACATATACCTGTACACTCGAAAGCACATAAAGCTGATACATACACAAGTACACACATTCACACGTACACACCAGTTCACACAGATACATACTCAAATATATACACTCATGAGCACTTACAATTTATGCACACATCTGCAACTCAAAGGCATACACACTCACATGCACATACAACTCACACACATCCACCCTCATGACAAACATACACAGATTCTCATAATGCATGCCACATATATACATGTTCACACACATATACACTAGCATGAATACACTTATACACATACACCCACAGACACATACTCATACACACAACCTACACACAAACACACAATTATACTTATATTGATACATACACATTCACACAGATACACATATACATTCATATACGCACTCTCACACATACACACTCACACACATATACACAAACTCACACCATACACACATTGTCATGCGCAAACACTCTCAAACATATATGCTCCCGCTTACACTCACGCACATTCACGTAACCACTCACATAACCACTCCCACACCCTTAACAATCTGCATGAGATAAGACCTCCATCCCCTCTTTACTCCTTTGCCGCAGGCCCTCTACATCCCGTTCCCTAGCCTGCCCTAATCTCTCTAGCCCCTGGCTTCACCTCACCCCTACTCTAATGCCTCCCTAACTTTTGACTTTCTCACAGACTCAGGTCTGCACTCTTTCCCTGTTTTGTACCTGTTCCAGGTGAGCACCTTAGAGGTCAAGTTCAACCCTCTGACTCTTGCTTTGCCAGGGTGGAGCCCCAGGATTCACTCCAGCCCTCAAGTCAGAATTAGACATGAAAGGATTTCTCTGAGCTGTCCCAGGGGCAGGGGCAATGAGGTGAAGCTCATTGCAGGCTGTGCCCCTCACCATTCTGGGGCTCTTACCTCATTCACAAAGACCCAGTGGCTGTCCTTAGAAGCCAGATTAGTCTCCACGGCCTGCAGAGAGAAAAAGAATGTATATGAACAGGCAAGCCAGAAGCTGGCAGATACATCGAATGATTGCTGAGATGAGTTTTATAAACATTATTCTTGCAGAATTTTTTCCTCAGGAAACATGCCATCCCCCTGGGGCCTGCCCAGGCTGCCTTAGCCACAAGAGGCATCATCTGAACAGACATCTGATTTCCCACTGTTCTTCCATGCTGTCCTGCACCAGCCTGGAGCAAGGTTAGATACTCTGATTCCTGCAGGCATCACAGGTCCACAAGCACAGGCACGGCCTCCCCTCTCCAATAGTGCCTGCAAACACTTTTCTGCGGGGGCACTCAGGGACGACTCTCATCATTGCCCGAAGCTACACAACTAGGAAACGGGAACATTGGATTTGTGGCAGCTCATCCAGTTGTACTTAGTGACACCAGGTAGACAGAACCTCATAGCTGGGGTTTGGAGCTGCCTCCAGTTCTCTAGAATCCATAGTACTGGGCTCTTCCTCACTCCTGGGCAGTTGCCTGACCCCACTGTTCTCTCTTACAGCGCTTGGTTCTACTTGTTATAGTATTTGACATCTGTGTGCTTGAATGGTTATTGTTGATTTCTGTCTTTCTATCTATCTTCTTCATCAGGTTGGGGGCTCCATAAGGTCAAGGTTCATGTCTCTTAGGTCACAGCTGTGTCCCAGAATTTTGCATTACCACCAGCACACGAGAGGTATTCAATCAAAATTAAGTAATATGTAAATGAAGTAGAAGGCCAAGGCAGACAGGCCCTGATCCTTATTTTGTGTCTTGTATGTGTTCATGAGTTCTTCTTTTCCCTCCTTGAACTGCAAAGCCAACAGATTGGAAGAAATGGGAGGAACTGATGGTTTTCAAGCGTGTCTGGCAGGAACACTCACAGTGAACATGTGCCGAGTGCTCGCTGGCATGGTGCCATCTATGAACCTGGGAGAGAACTTTCAGATCATAGTTTTCCTTTATTTATTTAAAAGATTTTTGCATTTTGATAATCTAACTTTCATTACTTCTTTGATTGGAAAAACACTTTATATGTCTTTATGTGCTCAAAATCATCCCACAATGCTTTCCTAGTTTTAAAATATGTGGTGACATAGTGAAAATTCCCTACTTCTCCCTCCAAATTCATTCCCCAGAAATTGTTTGAAGTGTCCTCTTCCAGAAGCTTCTACAGTCATATCTATATATGCATATCAGGCAGTTGGCTTTTTATTAAAAAATCACATCAGAAAATATACATCAGCTTACAAAACTCATTTTTGATTTAGCGATATATCAAGAGTACATTTTCTCATCAGTACCTACAGATCTGACTCATCTTTTTTGGTGGTCTACACCAGTGACCCAGTCAGCATGTAGTCCAGCAAGGTGCATAGGCAGCATGGTGCTATGCTTCACATATTGCCATTGCACAGGGTTCCGTTAGGAGAATGGATGCGTTTGCTGGTGAGCAAGGCCATGAGGACAAAGCCTGTGGAGTTCCCAGGTGAGCTCCAGCTCCCCAGTCCTTTATAGACAACACCCCACAGGACACCAGAGGTGCACAAAGGTCTTCCCTTGGCCAGTCTATGAATGAGAGGGTACCAGACCCTGGGAAGACACACTAGTGCAGAAGTCTGCACTGGAAGGGGATGACCTCTACCCACTGTCATTTATCCATTCTAGTCATCTGTAAAATGTAAGTGACACTTTTCCCCTCCTGTCTGTCAAGGGATGTAACATATTCTTAAGTCTGTAGTCTCAGAAAGAGGCAAGCACAGAGAATGGCACCCATATACATCCCTAGCCTTCCCAGGAAGCAGAGATGAGCATTTAGTCATTCCTGTCCTTTGGGGACCCAGCCTTGCTCCCCAACTTGCTCACAATCTAGCTTGCATTCTCTGGCCCCATGAGGCCTCCAATTCTCTTCACATGTGTTACCCCAGGAATCTTCACTTCCCTGGGATAAATGAATCATATCTAAAAATGCCTGGGCCACATCCCTCTGCACCTCAAGAAGGAGCACCAGAGAGGTGAAGGGCATCTGTGCACTGATGGGGCTGCATCCCAACATACTTCCTGCCCCATTCTTCAAGCCTAGTAAGCCGGGCCTTCTTCAAAAAGCTGCAAATACTCAAAAGCCAGTGACTCTCAGAGGAGTCCACCACTGGGGTGGACAAGGGAGAGCACCTCAGGATGGACTCTGGTCTCCAGCCCACAGTCTCTTTAGCTATCAACAAGCAGACTGCCACAGATGGTCTTCAGATGCCCCAAAGCCCTTTTGAGGGGGAAAAGGAGGGGAAATTGAAGACAGATGTTCTGAGAACATTCTGAATACATTGCTGGGTCCTGGCTGGCCTCAATTCCCAACACTTCAGCATTTCCTTAATGCTCATGTTGGAGACACTGGCGACTTGCTTATCAAATGTGCACATAATACAGAGCTCAGTGGATATTATGTCCCCGAAGGCAGTAACACAACTGAATCTCAACAGATGCAGCTTAACAAGGCTGAACTCAAACCTTACACTTGGTTTCCCCTTACACTTGGTTTCCAATAGTAAAAAGGCAATAAAATCTGAAAACAAAATAAAGACCAAAAACCCAAAGAAAGGCAATGGGTGACGGGGGTTGAAGCTGCCCTTAGGTGCTGATCTAACTGGGTACATGACTTGATGGAGGACACCACATACTGGAGCCCAGACAAAGAATGTGACAGTGTAAACCAGTAACCACTTAAAGTGACCAGGGATGTTTATAGGTGGGACAGTAGAGGTATCTTTAAACATATGAACAGCTCTCATGTGCAAGAGAGATTGGAGTTGTTCTTTGCAGCCTCTAAGAACAGATTAAAAGTGAATTGTTTCAGTAATTAAAGAGGCAGATAAACTCAATATAGGCAAGAACTTTCTGTCTTTCCAAGTAGTTCAAGAAGAACTCAGGAAGAGCAAAGTCCCATAAAGTATTGGTTTGGAGGGCAACCACGGTTGAGGGGTAAGACTCTATCATGTGCTGGTATTTGCAGCAATGGTTCTCAAATCTGGCTGCTTATAAGAACTTCCTAGGGAGCTACTAAAAATGCAGCCCCCAGACTCCACTGCTGGGGATCCTGATTCACTGGGAATGGCTGTGTGCTGAGATCCTGTGTGATGTCAGACTCCAACCCTGTCTCTTAGCCTTGGCAGCTGGAATCCTTGCTCCAGGATGTGTAGTTCTGTGAATCTGAAGGCATAGGGACACCTGTGCAGCTGAGAGGGCCTCTGCTTATCCCTGCATGTGCCAGCATTGCAGATGACTTGAGTTAATTGTTAGGAGTTTCCAGAGAGCAGGTGGGAGCCCTGGCTTCCCTAAGGAGTCTCCCTGCCTGGTATCAGACTCATGCACGGAAGACACTGGCAGAAAGAATTGATCAGAAAACCCCGCAGGATGACTGGCCAACTTCCCTGTCCTACTTTCCCTCACCAATTAAGCACCAGCTAATTTGTTAAGCCTCTTTTCCCCACACAGAGATAAATAGTGCTTGGCTGCAGCCTTTTTCCAGAAGGTGCAACTCATGCAGAGGCTGAGAAAGGTGGCAAGAAGGGGCAGCTACTGCAGACTGAGCAGAAAACACACTTGCCTCCCTCCATGATTAAAGGAGAGCTGCCAGCTCTGTGGGAAGAGCCCTAACTGCTCACAGCCCAGAAGGTAGGGTCCCTCCTAGCACCACTGATTCCCCTTCTAAGTGCCAGCCTAACTTTCCTCTCCCCAGCTGTGTCTGCAGCAGGGAAAAATGAGTCCTTTCATGCATGGAGCAAGCATAGTATGGGGGAGTCTCAGCTGAGTGCTCGGGCTCATCTGCTTCCCCTCCCCAAGTGCACGTTCCATGACTCTATAGTGTTTGAGTACCAACCATGCTATGATGCTCTCACAAGTCCCCCCACATTCCAGCAGGATATTTGATTATCCAAACTCCCTGTGTGTTCGCTACCAACCACCAACACCCAAAACTCTGGCTGCTGGAGCCCTGCTTGGCACTCACACTGCCTGGGAAGTCACACCCTTAACCAAAGACCCAGGATGCCAGGAATGCAGATCCCAGCTGGCTTGCTCCCTGATGGGGACTTCTCTCAGTGTGATCTCAGCTATTTTCAGAATCTCTCTGCAGGATGGAGCCAAATTTACCTCGCTTGGCTTCCTTCACTTTCCTGTTCCATATTCCCACTGCCCTGCTGTCTTTCTTGTTTTAATTTCCCTGGGAACACTTCTTAATAAATCACTGTCACATAAACCTTCCTCTCAATGTCTGCTTCTGGGAACCCAACCTAAGACAAACACCTTCCGCCTGGGGTTACAGTGAGAATTAAACATTATATGTGAAGTTCCCAGTCCAGGAAGGAGCTCAACAGAAGATCAGTCAGCACTGAAGTCCTCCCCATTTCTTCCTCCTCATGTCTCTTGCCTGGTTTTCATTTGATGGTCTTTTTTGAATGTACACAAGTGCACAATCCATCATTCAACAGACAGGGTCTCCCCTGACACCTGTCCATTAGGATAGCTCTGAGATACAGGAATCAACCAGGAGCCACATTCCTGCTATCATGGGGTCAAAGAGTGACAGAAAGACAGTACATACAATCTTGAAAAGTGGTACATACTGTTTCCTCCTATCCCAGAGGCCCCTCAAGGCATCACAGCTGGTGCCTTCCTTGGCCACAGTGAGGTTCTTTAGCCACACAACACAGTAGACGCCTGGGAAGAAGTGTTGGCCCAGTCAGACAAATTGAGAGCAGCTCCTGTATCACACAGGTGGGGGCTCTGGCTCACTCACCTCCAGCAGATGGGGAAGCTGGTTCCCTATAGGTCGCTCCCTTCTGCACAGAATTGGCCACCATGCCTATGGGATAGTCCTCAAAATAAAGCAATGGAAGGGAGGAGACCAACCCAACTGCAAAAGCTGCACACAGACCCTTAGAAGATAGGACCTACCTCTCATGACCACTGCCATGACCCAATGTCTTGGCACAACACAAGTAGCCCGGCTAAGTTTTCGTGAGCCCTGCAAGGCCTTGCTAAATCGCCAGAGCCCATGTACCTGGCTCCTGTCACCTGTCAACACTGGCAAACACAAAACTTTAGACGACTCAGGAAGATGGGATTTCCAAGGGACCAGGCTAACATTCTTCTAGCCCTTTTGAACAGAGGAAGTGGCAGCTCCTGATGGTGGTAACTAGCCCAGAGAACAGGCTGGGAAGGCAGACAGAAAGTCAATGGAAGAAACAGAGCTGGATGTCCACACACGAGTGTCAACTTGCATGGACAAACATGTATTGACACCCATAGGCCAGCCTCTAGAGCAAAAAGTGTGCTGTCATAGACTCTTGTGAAAGGAAGCTGAGGGCAGCTGTTCTTCTCACCCTTGGGGAAGCTGAGTAAGGAAAGAAAGGTGGCCTCTTACCCAGGAGCAGCAGCTTAGTGTGAACCTAAGGTACCTTGTCCCACAGCCAATGGCATCATCAATAGTGCTGGAGAACACTTGACACAGAACACCAACATACCATCCTGCAAGCCCCCTGGGAACCAGGAGGTATGTGAATTCTGTTCTGGCCACCCTGATCCTACAGTTTCCACAGAGAAGAAGATCCAGCCTAATCTCCAGCTCCTGGCTCCCTAGCAGGTTCTGAACTGAAAGAAATCCCCTGCATCACAGGAATGGTAGGTGCCACGTGTGACACCTGGACTGGGCCCAGGGAGGTTCATAGCGGCCCCTCGATTGCATGGTAGTGAGGATCAGTTCTAATGTCTAATGGTTGAGATGCAAGCAGAGAAGATCAGGGTACAGCGTATACTGCAGGAAGCATATCTATCCTTGTCACCCTTCCCCTATGCCTGCAGACTGTTACACAAGAGCAAGTCTGAGCAATTTTAGAAGGCAACGAGAGCCTTCTAAAATGTATTAACCACCTCCTGAATACATCAACACAGCATCTCCTCTGCTGCACAGCCCAGTGCCTCATTTACTCCCAACAACCTGACCAGACAGGCAACACTCTGTGCCCCCTTACAGACAGAGAGCTAAGACTTCCATCTAGACTCAGATCTTATAGAAAACCCCTTAGCCAGTTCTCAATAGAGACTGAATTTGAACTCAGATCCAACTATCTTCAAAGTCTGTATTATTATCCCATCTGGGCCTGGCTCCATGACCATGGGAACAAAACATTCCTCTTTCTCATATCTGAGAAAACACCCCTAGGATCAGCAGTGCCTTCCTTCTCTGGGTTAAGTTGTTCTCATAAGCCCGAGCCATTATTGCACTTGCACTCTTAGGTGTGAGCCTGTTTCACTTTATCTTGGCCTACAGGACTAGTAAATGGAATGGGAAAAAAACCTCCACATGGAAGACTTCCAGCTTTTTCACTGAGATTTATTTTACAAAGTATAAATGCCACTGATTATTTATGTGCATGTTAACTGTTGCCCACTTATCTAGGCAACTCCCCCAAAACTGGGAGCCTGAGATAATTAAAGCTTGTCAGCAATTAGCATCTCTTTAAAGCCCCCAACTTTAACATTTGAGAACATTCCCCCCATGGAGCCCAGGGCCTGACACTTTCCCAAGGACAGATATTGAGCTAACTTCAAAGACCCACTGCTGCCTTTGCAACAACATGCTATTTAGGAACAATTCTTCCTGTGCAATGTCACCCCTCTGAAGCATGAGGGAGCATTTGCAAGGAAGGGGAGTAGCTGGCTGCAAGACAACACAAGGGATGATTTGAGAAGCCCGTTTACAAGAAATCAGCTAAACAGCCACAATGAGTCTTGAATTTCAGAAGCTAAGCCCAACAACAAAGCAACCTAAAAAGTGCAATTATTATGAACAATTTGGAGCCACTCTGTGTCTCTTAGGGACTTTTTTCTTGGACAAAAGGGCTCAAGATTCTTCCCACAACCTGTTTGAGATTTGCCTTTGCTGGAAACCTGTCCACAAATTCTCCCTATAACTTCTAATTTTGTTCATTCTTACTCCTAAATTTCACTGAGGAATCTTGGACACAACAGGTCTTTTCCAGTGTCTTCCCCCAAGCCCTTTCCAGGAGCCATCCCTTCCTAACCAAAATGGGAGTCATCTGTCTTGTCTATCTTTCTGCTGGAACTTTCTCCAAGCCCAGGAACCCACCATAGAACAGGAAACCCACCAGGTGGGCACAAAGAAAGGTAGTTTAGTGAGGGGCAGGGTGAAGGGAAGAGGGACTTCAGAATATCTATAATGGTGCAACTGGGAAAAAAAAGCAGAATTGACTAAATACATATCAAACTCAATAGATCTGAACAATTTCTAATGAATCATTAGACTTCCCCATCCCCCATCCTCTCTGTTGCCCAAGTTTGGGATAAGCAGTCAGTCCAAACTGGACAGAGGGCAGAAGTGGCCGCTGACAGGCTCCAGGGGAAGAAGAATCATTACAGATCGTTTGTGTCTCCTTCAGATGAAATAGAAACAGATTCCAGGGCTGTGCAGGATGTGCAATTTACTGTAATAAAAAGTGAGAATATGCTACATGTGGAAAATTTATGAGACAACATTAATATCAGCAGATATTAATGACTCCAATGAAATGGAGTCTGCTCACAGGCATGATCTGTTTAATAAGATCAACTCAGAGAAGTGAAGCCAGGCAGTGCCGATGAGTATCAGCTGATGGATACATGGATTTTAATCAATGATCTATAATTTCCCTGCCACCTGGAGGGCACAGAAATCAAATATGACTGTCCATGCTCTACTAGTGTGGATACCCAAGCTGCTACATCCTGGAGGGAGGCCCTGGGAGCCTGGCTTTTCAATCTGATCTTGTCTCATGGACAAAAGAGTGAGGCAATCAGGCCCCTAGCCATGTGGATGCTGACACACCATCCCTTATGAGAATCAAAATCTACAGTAGAACAAATCACTTCTGAGCTTATTTATGCCCTGACCTGGTTGGCAGGAGTGCTGGCCAGCCTCTGCAGCATGGGCTGTAAACAATCAAATGATGTGGTCACGCACCACTCCAGGGCAGGGAACGTGGACCCTGGGAGGCAGGTGGCTGCTTGGAGCCATTTCTCATATATCTGCTTTCAGTACCAGCTTCAAACGATTTTCAGATACAAGCAAAGAGAAGTCCAGAACTGACTGGCAATGCTCTTCTCCCTCCCGTGGATATTTCTACATTCATACTGGAGCTTGAAAAGGTGCTGCTTGGATCCAAAGACCAGCTCCAGGAACCCACAGCATCAGGTGCTGCAGATGGAGGATGTGGAGACCCCTTGGGGCAGGAGAAATCCCCTTGGCTCTACTCAGTCACATCACTCTCCAGAGGCCATATAAAGCCATCAGCCCCAGACCCCTGGCAGGGATGTCCACTGAGGGAAACCACGCAGCCTCAAAGTTGCTCAATTAAAGCATCAGTCTTCAAGGTTAATACCATGACCCCCTTCAAATCATGCTCAATGAAATTCTGCAAGCTGCTTCTGCATACAGACCTAATTCCTCTCCCTAACCCAAATTGTTTTTAAAAGATGGAAGCATTCGAATTCTTTTTAAGGCAATAAAGTTGAAAGTAGCAATTCTTTACCACGCTGATAAGAGCTGCTGGGTGTAATTTGTATTCTTTTTTATGAGCCTGACTTTTTGGAGAATGAAATAGAAAGAAAAATATCTTCTTTTCAGTTCTGGAGACAAGAGTTTTTTCTTCCTCAGGGTGCTGGGAAGGAAGCTCCCCAGATCAGAAATGGTTTGGAAATAAATCTCTGATTTGGGACATAGGAAAGCCAAAGAGGTGCCTTGTGAACTAAATGGGGCTGTTGGTGGAGGGTACCAGCAGCATAAACTGCTGCTCACATAGGTGACCTGAGCACTCAACTTGGGCCTCTGGCCATTAAAACTGACTGGAAGGCTGTAGTGGGGCTCTGAGTCTTGGGGGAGTAAGCAGGAAAGGTTATTGCAAACTTGGTGAATCTTTTTCAGTCAGGTCCTCTCCAAGTACAAAGGGCCATACAGTTGGTTCCCAGGCTTGGGAATGGCTTAGTTTATGCCCCAAACCTTGTGGGTCTCCTAGTAATGCCAAACAACTTACATTCAGCCTTTAGGGAAAATAGGAACGGAATCAAAAAACAAGTGTGAATGTGCTTAGTCCTCAGGGGTGTTTCCCACCTGCTCTAGTACCCACCATACCACACCAGCAGCACAAGGCAACTAGAAAGGCCCTACCCTCAGGACCACAGTGCTTGGAGGGAAAACTGAATACAGGGCTTCCAAAGAGATAGCATGCTCAAGCCTGGGGGTGAGGAAAGGCCTTAGCTTGTAGGAATGGTGGGTAAGTCACATGTTCCTATATTGTGAATGAGAATTTGGTTCTCAAGTTATTAGATAAGGCAACAATCAATAATAAGCAAAATCAGCAATGAAGATTGATTCACTTGTAGATAAAGTATGGTTCAGAAAATCTAATTCATATAAAGAGCCCCATATCTAGTCCTGCACCTTCATCCATCAATGGCCTTCAACTAGACTTTCGTTTTTGTCCCTGAGTGTATTGATTAAGTCATGACCACTTGCCTAGCTCTGTTCCATCTGGCCACTGCTCTATCCAAACATTCCAACCACTTTGCAACCTCTTCCTGCCCTGCAAGTAAGGACAGAAAGTATGTGGTTGGATGTGCACTTTCAGGTTGGGCAGATGAGCCACTTGGGACCATGCACACATCTTTCCTGCAAGTCTTCACTCACTGTCAAGCTCTGCTGTGCCTTCTGCCTATGAATTGACATGTGGCATTGTGCAGCCTGAGAACCAATCAGGTGTCAGTTAAATAAGCACATGACACATCTCCATTGTTGGTCCTGGTGGGACTTAAAGTGACAGGTGGGGGGTCTGTAGCTTGAGTCAGGAGTCATCACCTGAAACACTGCCAGGCCCCCATCTGCCAGGCTTAATGCCAGGAAACGGAGCCTGGTTTCCATGCTGTAAATCTGAAGTTCCCAGATCATGTTCTATGGAATGGAAAGGTCTTAAGAAATGCTAAAAGTTTCTTGCAAAAAAAAAAAAACTATGACTATAAAAGTTGAGATATACTGCATTTCAAGTCCTACTAGAGAATCACAAAGCACACTAACAGAAAATTTCTCTTGCCACAGAAACTTGTCAAACTTTGCAAAACTTAGTTATAATCAGACTTATCTCCTAGAATATTAGATTTCTTTGTTTAATGAACACACTGATATCACACAGAGACCCAGGAGAGGAAGTTAGGATGGGAAGTGTCTGGGCAGAGTTGGAGTCCTGGAAGGCCAGCTGGTCATGTGGAGGTGAATTTCACAAGCACAAAAGGGACATGTGGGGAATCAGCTAAGAACAATAACAATGATTCAAAAAAGTGGTGATGTGGACCACAGAAGGACAGGGGTCATTTGCTGAAGAGGAGAGGATAGAGTCTTGGAGTCCAAAATGACTAAAAAGAAAACATTGAGGGGACATGGTCCTCAGTAGGAAATCAAATGGGGTTTCATGGCATGACTTCTATGTAATTGTATAAAGACAGAAATTGGATCGGGAACAATAGGTAAGATGGTGAATTCAGATGTAACTTCCTAGAGCAGAAGGAAGTTGGAGAGGCCAATAAATGTTTGGGGAAGGTGAGTTCTCATTTATCTTGTAAATGTCATGCTGTTGGGATCAGTCCACTGCTCTATCCAAACTGTACAGACCTCTTTGGAACCTCTTCCTGCCTTGAAACATTATCCTATTCACCTTGAATTTATCAGTAGAGGTAAATTTCATGAAGCCAGCACAGTGTTTGAAGAGCCAGGGGAAATATATGTGAAAAAGACCTGAGGACTGGTTCTTACTTTTCCTCATTCATTTTTAACTTCTCTAGGTTCTGTGTTCCTTATCTGGAAAATCTGGTAGGCACAAAAGCCTAAGATCTGGATGATTCTATAGATAGATTCCCAGAGGTTTGGGAAACCCCAAAAGTTTGGGAGAAAGGGGAAGGGAGTCCCCATGGGGTGTGTAAGAGGCATTGGTACAATTTGGGGCTACCCAATATAAGAAAACCCTTGCTTTATAAAGACACTGATGTTTATGTGTTGGAAACTTAACCTTCAACACAATAGTGTTGAGAGATTGGACCTTGAAGAGGTGAGTAGGTCAAGAGTGCGCCATCTTCATGAATGAATTAATCTTATCATCACAGGAGTGGGGTCCTGATAAAAGCATATTCTTCCCCTTCTTATTCTCTCCCATGTTCTTGCCCTTCCACTTTCTGCCATAGAATGACACTTCACAAAAACACTCACCAGATGCCAGCACCTTGAAGTTGAACTTCCCAGCCTCAAGAACCATGAGGAATAAAGTTCCTTTATAAATTAGTCAGTCTGTGGAGTTGTTATGGCAACACAATGGATGAAGACTGTCTTATCCAGATCGTACCTGGGGTTAACAGGTCTGTCCGCCCCCATCTAGCCTTCCATGGTTTTCTGGATCTCCATTCTCCAGCATTCTGCCCACCTCTATCATTTGAATAAATTCCTTTTATTTCTTATTAACTCTGTTTTAAAACTTTGTACCAACAATAGGGAAAATAATACTTATTTGAAAAATCTGAATATCAAACACTGGTAAGACCAATGTGCTAAATAAGAACTAATCAAATGTTTTAAAAGGGAGAATAAACTGAGTAATTTCAAAGCACAATGTGATAATTACAGACAATAGCTTATAAACTTATTATTCTATACTAAATCATAATTTTGAAAAGGTAGTATTTTAAAAAGTCCTTAATTCTAAAAAGGCCTTCTATTGGCAAATGACAGTTCCTGGTCCTCCTGCCACCCAGTCCTGCTCTCCAGAGGCAAACACTTGAAATTCTTTTAGCTATGTCTTTGTGACTTATTTCTGTAATTCTGAATCATACTGAATCATATTCTTACTGCTGTACTTAGCTGATTCATTTTGGAGATTAGCATTATCTCTTATCTCCTGATATGGTAATAAGAATTTAAATCTCTCCTACAAAGCCTCATTCTTCCATCCCCTCCTTCCCAGTATTTCCAGTCTAGTTGTATCACAATTTCTAAATTAAATCTGTACTCCCATGTTTATTATAGTTCTATTCACAACAGCCAGAACATGGAGTCAATGAAAGTGTTTCTCAACAGATAAATGGGTCAAAATGTGGCATATATTCACCATGGGATGCTATTCAGCCTTAAAAAGGAAGAAATCTGGCCATTTGTGACAACATAAATAAACCTGGAGAATATGTTAAGCAAAGTAACTCAGGCACAGAAAAACATACACTGCATGATCTCTCTCCTATGTAGAAGCTAAAAATAATTGACCTCATAGAAGTAGGAAGTAAGAGAGTAGAATGTTGGTTGCCATAGGTTAGGGAGATGGAGTGATATTGGTCCAAGGATACATAATGATAGTTAGAGGGAAGTAATATTTTAAAAGTGTATGCAGAATAGACAAACATAAAGAAATAGGAAGTAGGTAAGGGACTGCTTGGGGCCAAGGAGTAAGGTAGAGGGACAGAGAGGACAGATGAGTTGGAGAGAGAAGTGGGGAATAACTACTATTAATCATGATGTTTCTTTTTATGTGATGAAAACATTCTAAAATTGGTGGTGATAAAAATATATTTGATGGTGGTGATGGTGGCATAATTCTGTGAACCACTGGGTGGTATTATTTAAATAGGTGAACTATATGGTAGATGAACTATATCTCAGTAAAACAATTTTAAAAATCAAATGTATTAATTCTATAATGGTCATACTATTCTTTACTAAAGTAAATTTTAGATTATGTTCATTTTACTTTCTGATTTTACACCTTTTTTCCTACATTAGCAATTGCCTTGATTTGCATTTATTTACACAAGTTCTATAATGTTTTTTCTCAAGTGTTTGCCATACAAAATAGACTTTCAGTTTCCTTCTACCCTGGAGACAGCCTACATAATCCTCCCTGCTCCTGGATGGCTCCCTTGGCCTCTAATGGGATGACTGGGGGCTCTCCTGAGACTTTCACTTCTCTGCTGGTTGGATTCTAGGTACCTGTTATTGCTTATCTCGATCGTTTTTTATTTTTACTTTCTTTCTCTGTAACCCATCTTACAACAGCTTCTTAAAGAAAGTGCACAGGGTGTGATTTTTGAGTCTTTGCAGGTATGAATTTTTCACTGTCACATTGATTGAGAGCTTATTAATTCTTCCACAGAAATAATCCTTCTCCAGTATCTTCTAGCATCAGTGTTTCTCTTAAGCAACTTAATGCCACTCTTATGTCACCTGTCCTTCCTCTTCCCCTTCCTTCCTCCTCTTTCTCTCTCCTTGGCCCCTCCCTAACCTGCTACTTTCCAGTGGGTGTTCTTTTCTTTTCATTTTCTTTGGCTAAGAACTTCTTAGTTAGGATTTTCTTTCATAGGACTTTTTAGTCTAAAGACACGTATCCATTACCTCTGAGATGTTTTCTTATTTACTTTTTTAATTTTTTGGCAGTACTGACATTTGAACCCAGGGCCTCATGTTTGCTATGCAGGTGTTCTACCCTATGAGCCTTTCCACCAACCCTCTTATTTATTTTGTTTTTTGTTATTTTTCCTTTTCTCCATTTTTTTGTTATTTCTCTAAACTTTCTATTAGAAGAACACTGAGCTTCCTAAATTGAGCTGTGCATTTTTATCAACTTTTCTCTCTTATTATATACCTCTTTGTCTTTTTGTTTTACTTTCCTTAACGTTTTTTCTAATAACTTCAACTAGATTTTCAAATTTTCATTTAGCATTTTTATCTTCAACTGCTACTTTGCACTCTCTGTTCTTTTTGTTTGTATTTTGTTCATGACTTAATGTTGAATTAATTTTTTTTGATCTCTTTAAGACCATTGATAACAGGGTTCTTGAAGTTTTCACATGGTCAGTTTGTCCCAGATCCTTTTTTAAGTTTGTTCCATCATCTCACTTTCACATAAGAGCTATTTCTAAAATGCCTGATGATCCTTAGTTTTTCTTTCATAGATAAATAAGGCATTTTAAAAGCTCACTGAAGGCTTACAATGCAACTTGTGGATCAGTGGGCTTCTTTCTTAGTATGTTTTCTGTTGCTATAACAAAATGCCCAAAGCCAGGTCATGTATAAGTAAAATAAGTTTATTTAACTTGCAGTTTTAGAGATAAATGGGACCATCATCCTGGTGAGGGCCCTCTGGCTGTGTCATGACATGGCAGATGGCATCGTGGCAGAGGTGCATACAAGAGGGAGAGATCACATAACAAGGGAGGGAGCACAAGAGGCCTAGGGGCTAGGGTTGCTCCTTTTATAACAAGAACAAATCATCTTGAAATAAGTACATTATGACCTAATCACCTTCCTTCAGGCCCTACCTCTTAAAGGTTCTGTCCACTGTCACAATTGCCACACTAAGGACCAAGCTTCCAACACACGAAGCTGTGGGAGACATACTCAAGCCATATCCATAGAATCTTCCTTGCCTTTGCCTTGGAAGACACCTCTCCTCCACAACGTCAACACTCACAGGCCTTTTCTCTGGAGTTGTTAATTTCTCCAGAAAAAGAGCCCTCCAAAATCTCAGATGGTATTGTGTTGATCATCTTTTCATCACTATAACAAATATTCAAGATAATCAACTTAAAAGGAGATAGGGTTTGCTTTGCTCACAATTTTAGAGGGCTCAGTCCACAGTCAGCCTCACTACATTGCTTTGGACCTGTAGCAAGGCAATCTATTACAGTAGGAGCAAGTGGTTAGGCAAAACCACTCATCTCATGGCCAGAAAATAAAAGAGAAAGAGGAAGGGGCTAGGGTCCCCAAATTCCCTTCAAGGGCATGCCCCAAAGACCCACTAGGCCCCATCTGTTAAATGTTCTACTATCTCCCAATAGTGTTTTCAGCCAGGAATCCATGAACCTATGTGGGGCATTTATCCCAGCCATAAGAAGTACTCCAGCTGCCAGTGTTCTGGGATCAGATCAGGAAAAGAAGCTAAAGGTCCCCATCACTCAACATGCAAATCTGAGCTTATTTCCCCTGCATTTTTGCAACCTGCCTTACCCCATTTTCTAAGGCCACAGTGCTGAGGCTTTCAGAGGCTTACAGGTCAAGCCAGCTTATTTCCTGATAGCATCTTTATTAACAAGCATTAAAGTGGTAGTGTCCTTTCATCTGTTAAATCAGTTACCCTTCCCAATGTACTTTCTACTTTGGGAAATCAGCCCCATGCTCTCACGTACTGCTGGCATGTGCTCTTGGAGCTTGTGGGTTTTAGCCTTTTAACCCTTCACTGTTGTTGCAGAATGCTCTGGGAAGGGAGATAAACATGAGCAATCAATCAGAATTGCCTAATCAACCCAAAGACAATAAACCAAGAAGTCAATCAGAGGTCAGTTCATGCCCTTTTGCTTAAGCTCACAGGAGCAACTTTCTGATGATGGCAACAAGGAATGCTGACTGACATAGGCTGAGTGTCCCTTGTGAGAGGTGCTTGAGTCCAGGACTCTGAGATTTCCAGACCTTCAGATTTCTGAGTGTTTTTGATTTGCAATATTTGCATTGCTTGCATCATGCCTGCACTCTCAAAAAGTTGGAATTTGGAGCATTTCGGATTTGGGGTTTTCAGATTAGCGGTGCTCAACCTGTACAAGCCAGCTAGAAGTGGGCAGGACAGGGATAAGCAAGACCCATTCAGGGTGATGGAAAAGTGTGACTTGGCAGCAAGGCTACAAAGAAAAAGAATACAGTTTTTCTGCACCATGCCCTGAAAACCAGCTGAGAACCCAAACTACAAAATGTCATACGCAGAATGTATTTTACTGAGCTCTGAGAAGGTAAAGCCATCAACTTAGACTTTGGGAATGAGAGGGAAGCAAGGTTCCCTCCTCCACCCTCATCTATAGTGGTGGAAGCTGTGGGGGGCTGTTTGTTCTTTGGAATCCAGCAGTGGAACAAGAACGATTTCTTAGAGAATTCTTGAACAAGTCCACAAGGCCTGTGTGTCAATCCTAGAAGGGAGGATGTCAGACTCCCTTCTGAAGCCTATCCAATAGCTTCATTCCACAGCCCACTGAAATGAACATATGCCAGGCAACCCAGGGTAAGGAGGAGGAGGATCCATCAGTATCCTCAGGTCTGACGTTCTGTCAGTCAATGTACGTGAGGGTTAGGGATTGAGAATAGTCTGTTCAAAGACACAGTTCAAACGTACTGGCTCACTTTGATCAGCACATCCTGTAGAAGGATGAATAATTTAAAAATCTGCAGAACAGGGGACCTGGGCTCCTTTCAACATAAATACTAGTGGAAGGCTTCATAGGTATCCTGTCCTCAGTGAGGGTGAGTTTGGGGAAAATAGGGAAGCTGCAGATGATTGATGTCTTTTTCTTCAGTCAGACTGTTTCACTGGGGAAGGGGTAGATAGTGCATACAGTCTGTGGAGGGGTAGCTGGGGGGTAGGGAGTACAATGGGTGAAGTGAGAGTCAGTAGGCTGGACCAGCAAGAGAGGCTTCAGGATGGGCTTGGCTGGAAGGAGGAAGAAGTTGTCGTGGATATATAAAGTCACTAAGATTCTGTGAAGAGAAGAAAGCACAGCAGCCTCCATCCTCAAAAACAACAGTAAGTATACCAACAAATTTCCCAGAGTGCAATTTTTTCACAATATAACTGAAATAGAGACTGGAAGAACTCAAAGCTTTGGGACCTGGAAACACAAAAACAAACAGCTTGCCAAAGAGATGTACCCACCAGGCATGTTGTGGACCAGAGCTGATGTCTGTGCTATACTGAGTCTAAATTCTCATGTACTGACCCCCACACAAAACTGTATATTATTCTCAACAAAACCATCTCAAACATCTCATTCTATACAAGAATGATGAGAAGTCCTTAACTTTTTTTCCCAGCCCCTTTTTTGGAACATACTTGTGTGTCCTTCAGAGCAGAAAATATAATTAGTGTGTAAAGGGCAGTGAGAAGCCCATCCTGACTGGGACACACATGAGCAGACTGAGGCCCATTGAGCTGACTGCTATCCCTGACCAGGTCTGTAGCTACTGCAAGAGGGCTGGGAGGGAGGTGTGCTGCAGGGGGCTCCTGACACTCCAGGGGCCGGTCAGAGAGAACCAGTCCTTGCCACAACTAAGGAAGTCCTAGGGATCCTGGTTGGGATAAAGTCACCTTAGAACTTTAGACTTTTCCTGGCTATTTTCTTAAGATAAACTTTTGGTCTATTTCTTTGTTTTGCAGTGCTGGGAATGGAACTCAGGACTCTGCATATGCTGAGGGCTCTACCACTAAGGTACACCCCTGATCCCGAGCATACCTGAATTCTAAACTGAGTTCACATTTTGGAGAAAACTGTTGGTGTGGGCTACAGAGAAGAGAACATCAAATGTGTTCTGACTGTGTGCAGATCCCAGAGAAGCATCCTCTAAAGGTGCCCTCACTGAATCCTTTCCATGACTATCAGGGGCACCATCATCCCTACTATTACACATAACACCCCTGAGCTGGAGATGTTTTTATCTGTCCAAGATCACACAGAAAGCAAGAGGCTGAGCCAGGAGAGGATCTCAGGTCTGCTGGTTGGCCAGAGACCTCAATGGCCTCCCAAGGGAAACTGAGACATGTTTAGGGACCACCTGAAGGCTGGAAATCCTCAGAGATGGATCTCTTACCTGAGGACCACATATATCCTTGCACAAACCATCCCAATGTGGCTGAAAGGGAAATCCAAGAAGGACTCATGGGATTCCCCAACCTCCTGGTAGAGGTACCCTGCAGAGCCAATACACACAAAGGATCAGCCTAGTCTCCCACGTGCCTGAGAACCTGGACACAGGTCTTATTTTGAGTGACCAGCAAGAAGCTCTGTGCCAGTCCCAGTATAGAACACAGCTGGCAAAAGAGCTCCAGGGACAAAAAAGACACTAGTAGTGATCACCAATTATGTATCAATTTCTGTGCACCATGAATTATGCTGAGTGTGTATCATCCCTTAATTCCCCAGCACCCCTATGAGGCATGTACTATTGCCCCATCTTACAGACAAGGAGATGGAGGCCCAGAGAGATTTTTTTCTCCTGTCCTAGGTCACAGAGCTAGATAATGGTATAGAGGCCCAAGTTTGAACCTGACAATATGGTGCCAAAGCTCAAACCTGCACCTCTCTGTATATAATCATTTCTCATACCAAGAACTACTCTAGTTTTGGCACATCTAATGAAGATCTATGAAGGTCTACAATGTGTCCAAGTCAGTGTATGAGCTGGGAACACAGACAACCGAGGTTGTGCCTACCTTTCAGGGCCCACTGTCTTCATTGCAGACACATGAACAGGGGCTTAGTGGAGGTGATGGGTACACAGGGCTTTGTATGAGCACACAGTAGAACACCTAACACAACCTCAGAGAGTTAGGGAAGGTTTCTTGGAATAGATACTGAAGCTACTTCTTAAAAATTAAGTGTAAGCTAGCCAGCAAGATACACCAAATTTTAATTCTTCTACAGCATTTAAGCTGTTCTGTGCCAAGTCAAATCCCTAGGAAGCTCCAAGTCTGGATGATATCATTTTGGCTTTCCACCAAAAAACTCGCACTAAACAAGAATATCACATTGTTTATGCCATTGGCTTTCATCCAGGGCTGATACAAGAAGCAACCATATGAATCACATTTGCATTGTTTGTAAAACTGCAAGCAAAGACAGTATCCATTATGTTGTTCCATGTCCCTTATCTAAAAACTTATGTGATAAATGCCTCCCAAAGTACAAAGCTGAAAAGAAAAAAATAAAATAAAACAATAAAAATAGAAGCTTCTCTCCCAATGAGCTGGTATTCTTCTTATAGTAAGCATTGAAGGCTAGGCCACTTCTGTTCTGCTTGTTGCCTTGTCCACCAGGAAGCTCTGGGCTGAGCTCAACATTAAAAACTTCTCTTAGTCTATATTTTCTGGCATAAGGATCCCTTTGCTCTTGGTATTTGTAACCCTTTCTTAATGGGTTTCTGGGTATATGTCTTTTTGTAAATTTACTTCCAATTATCAGTGCTATGTGTGAAGCAAGCTGCTTAGCTGTTGGAAAACAGCATATGGAAAAGAGCTGAGCAAGCTTGCTTCACATTTAGATACCACCCTGGTCCTTAATGCATTGATACCTACAATTCCCCATTATTTATTTCCTTTCAACCTGAGTGTCCCTTTACACTTCAAAGGTATGAATGCAAATGTGCACTTAAGCACACCAGGTCCACTGGCCAAAACTGCTGCCTGTGAGATCTATGTTCAAGTGCCCCTTCCAGAACAGAGAAAAGTGTTTCCCCTTACACCTTTCCAGAAGTAACCTTGCCACTCCAGTTCTTTAAGCAGCTCTAAAGACATGATTCTCAGAACTCCGAGCATTAGGGCCAGCTGCTGACAGACATTTGACATAACTGGTGAATGTGTGTATGTGTCCCCAGATCCACCACTCTCATGCTCCATCTTGATGAGGTCAATGCAGTGCTACTCTCATGCCCAAAATAAAGTCTGCAATGAAACATTACAGTCATTGTAATGAAGCACTTGCCATGCAGCAGGAACTTCCTCATGTGTCCTTTCCACACTAGACTCAATGTCCACGAGTCTAGTATGGACATTGAAGACGGTGTCTGCCTCATGGAATGCTGTCATTCCAGGGCCTATGAGGTACTCCACAGGCAATGGCTGCTTGCAATGCAATCCTCATTCAGTACACATCACCTGAAGAATCAGTGAAAACCAGCAGATCTGAAAGAGGACAACTGAGTCACAAAACTCCTCCCCTCTCTTCTCAGATGTGTAAGGACAGAGTAGCCTCTTTATATTGCCCACAGCTTTCTTTACAAGCCTCCACCTTCACTTTGGGCACCCTGGAGACAAACATGGTGCCAATACATGTGTTGGTCACTTTGGGTTCAGATGATCTCTTTTGGTGGGTGTCTCTGAGATGTCCCCACCCCACTCCTGCTCCTTCTCCCAGTGGTGTTCAAGTGACAGTGGGTTTTCATAACCCTGTAGTTACTCAAAGCAGCCTCAGAACTGCTTATTGTCCTCTGTTCCCTCTGGTCTGGTTCTTCCCCACCTCCTCTGGTCTCACCAGCAGGACTGGTGGTCAGCTTCCTCACTGGGTCAGGACAGGGATGACTGGTCAACTTGATACTTAGACGCCCCTTGAAATGCTACCAATCACAGCTTACATGGACCTCCCCAAGGTCCCAATGGGAAGGACATTTTCATCCTCTTTGAAGGAAATTCTAAACCCAGCTTTCTTCTGCCTTCACTGGGGGCAGCTGGATATGTTCAGATTCCTCACCTACTTTGCCTGTCCCCTGCCCTGGGCCTGGAAAGGTGGGTGAATGAACAGATAGAGACCTAAGAGTGTGCACCTCAAGTCTCATATACATTCCTCGGGAAACTGATCGTCACCTGTCTGCCTGCCTCCCATTCTCTAGGATGGTGGCATCACATATGTCTGATAAACTATTGACTTAAAAACTATTGCAATTGCTTAAATTGAATGTGGATTATTCCTTATTTCCAAATTTATGTTAAGGAAAACTGAACATTTTGGAAACTAGCTTTTCGAATATGTTCAGGAGAAGAATTAAACTCTAGCTTGACAACAGAGGCCAATAGGAGAAGGGGACCAGGAACTAGAGAAAAGGTTAGTTTGAGAAGAATTAATTTAGAAGGTGGCACACATGTACAGGAAAGCAATGCAAGTCAACTCCCTGTATAGCTATCCTTATCTCAACTAGGAAAAACCCTTGGTCCTTCCTATATTGCTTATACTCTCTTTTCAACAAATTAGAGATAAGGGCAAAATAGTTTCTGCCTGGAAGTGAGGGGGTAGGGGGATAGAGGGAAGGGGTGGGGTCATTAAGGGAGGGGGTGGGGGGAAGGTGGGAGAAATGACCCAAACATTGTATGTACATATGAATAAAAAAATAATAAGAAGAATGTCTCCCTTAAAAAAAAAGCAAAACTCTAGCTTGAGAGAAAAAGCTGACTTCAAGCATTAATATTTGTTGAGTTATTTTGATGTGCAACTAAAAGATACGTGGATAAAAAAGTCTTAAAATGATATTAATAAAATCTTTTCAAGCACTTAAAAACCAGTTAAAAAGTTTATTTCAATTCACATTTGTTTCTTTGAATTGATGACATTTAATTTTGTACAATAAAACAATGGCTCACTCTGTAAGTGGCCATTACCCATCTTAACTGACATAAGCCCAGCTCAGCCCTGGAACGCAGCTTCTTTGGGAGATGCTGCAAGCCCACATACGCTCCACTCTCATAAGTGGCTCTCAGCTCTGTTCATCTGATTCACCCAGGATGTTTTAGGAAATCCCTGAGTCTAGGCTCCACGCCCAGAAACTCTGGCTTCATTAGTCTGGAATGAGGCCTGGACAGCAGCAGAGCTTCTAGAGACAAGAAAGAGTACTAGAAATAGGGATAACCTTCAAGCAACAGGATGTGGAGCCCACCCAACCTAAGTTAAAAATCAGGCACAGGAGATCAAAATGTACAGTAGTCTGGGGTCATTTGCTACAGGTGAAAAAAGGAGCCCACTCAATTTACCCCTTGGGCATCAAACTGGTATTTAAAACTGACCTCTATTCACAAGAAAAGGGTATTTTTTTCATATCCAACTAACTAACCATGATGAAGGTCCCGCCCTATCACCCACCTCACACCTGGCTCATCTCAGATTTATTTTCTGCACAGAGTTGGCTATGGGTGTTACCTGATCATATTTATAATGGCCTGTTGCTCTCAGGTATTTGATCCTCTACCAAACTGTCAGATTTTTTTTATAATAGGACCTGAGTCTAATTAACTTTTCTAAACTCAGGTGTCCAGCCTAGGAATTCTCAACTAGGAACCACTCTTTCCATCCAAGGAACATTTACATTGTCTGGAGACACTTTTCATTGTCATAACTTGAGGAGAAAGAAGGCTGAGATGTAGTTAGTAGAGGTCAAGGATGCTGTTCTATATCCTACAATGCACAAAACAGTGCCCTACCACAAAGAATCCCCCAGCCCCAAATATCAACCGTATCCAAATCAAGAAACCCAGGGCTAGCCTAAAGCAGGACACATAGTTGAAACTAAATATAAGAAGGGTAGTCACATCAAACTTTCTTCTTCCATACTCATTCATTACCCAGAAGGCTGTCATGATCAATCAGCATCTACACTCTTCATGTCAGAGTTGACAAGCTTATATTCTCCAAAGCCACTGACCAACAGAGATCCTTCTGGACTCCTGAAAGTCTCCAATCCAATCATGATCCCAAAGATCTTGCCAGATGGAATCCAGATGGGAAAGCAGGGCTACCTAGAACCAGTTTTCAAGAAAATCCACTTAGGAAGAAAACTATTGGGACCCATTTAAATACAATGAAGAGCTAATATTGAGGGAGAGGTTCTACCACACTCATTCCCTACTAAATTACCCACATCTAAATTCTCAGCAAGAGTAAAGTCCACCCTTCCTCTTGCCCTAACTTTCAGTTTAGAATTCTCCAACTCTTCATATTACATGTTCCCAAATTAGAAATAACAAGAGCAGTATTTATATTTGAGCCCCTACTGTACACTAAGCAATGCATTCATAGTTTTATGTGGTTACTCACAGCAATTCACAGCAGTTTCTATTATGATTTCCATCATAGAAATGGGGAAAACAAGGCTCTGAGACTGATAATATGCCTGATATAACACAGCCAGGATGTGACCTCGAGGATAGTGAGTAGGCATGTTGAAAATGTACAAAAAGTCCCGTTGATTCTAACTAGCCATACCCTGAGAACTGAACAACTAACTCAGTACGCTATGGACCAACACCCATAACAACAGACAAGAAACAGGTTAGAGACCAATTCTGCCAGCCTCCAACTGGGCAAAAGCAGATAGCCACTTAACCTTTTCCAAAAAAGCTTTAAAAAACTAAAACTTGCCTATATCAGCAATAAAAATCTCTCATACTCACCCCCAAAGAAACCATATTAAGTAGAATTCCTTTTGAAAGTTCATTTCTTCAAGAGCTAGAGAGGAAACTCCATGGTACAATACTGGCCCAGTATGTTAGAAGCCCTGGGTTTGATCCCCAGCACCACAAGAAAAAAAAAGTTTCTTCAAAAAATTAATCAATTAAATTTAAACATCCTTGCTAAAATCTTCTAAAAGTTGATTATTTTTTAAAATAAATTTGACAGTTTTAGCTCACTGGAAAACTGGGCTTCACCAAATAGCTGTCCCTTGAGGCACACTCTTATAGGTAGGGCACTGCTGAGTCTCAGTTTCATCTGGTTTTTAGGATTTCCTCTCTGTCAGCCCACCTGAATTGCCTCAAGAGGCCCACCATTCTGCTGCCCAGCATTCTTCTGATCTGAGTCAACAGCTAAGTCAAGGTCAAGTCACTGCCTTCCCCACAGCTCCTCACCAAGTGGATCTTATTGAGCCTGATGAAGCAGACTGAGATTTTATTACTTCATGGAAAAGATAACACCTGTATTAGTTCTCTGTTGATGCTAAACAAATTACCATAAGTATTGTGACATAAACAATAGTGATTTATTACTGTAGCAGTTTTTAGGCTGGAAGTCCAGAATGGGTCTCACTGGGCTAAAAATCAAGGTTATGGCAGAGCTGTATTGCCCTCTAGAGTCTCTAGGATACAGGCCATTTCCGTGTCCTTTCCAACTTCTACATGCCAGTCACATTCCTTGGCTTCTGGCTCCTTCCTCCATCATTAAAATCAGGAAAGTTACATCTCCCTGTGTCTTTCCCAGTAGTCACATCTTCCTCTCACTCTTGTTTTCTGCTTCCAGGAGGGGCAGCGGGCATTAGTACACTTGCACACCTCTTAAAAGCAGTCGAACACTATCACAGGAATTACTATGATTCCTTAATTGCATTTGAATGCCTAACCATTTTCCACTGTCCTCATCCAGCCCCCTGCCCTCCTCTGTCTCCAAGGATGCTTCAGTGTTTTCTTACCCAGGTGCAGGAAATCTTCAAGAGATGGATAGTTTGCTTTAGCTTCAACTCTTAGAAACCTGAGGTCAAAGAAGTGATATTGTCCACAAATCTGAAAAGCTCCTGGCACCATCCCATCAGAGCTTCTCCAAAACTCTTGGAGTGAATAATGAGTGCAGGTTTGGGGGTACACATACACACAGATGTGGCTTCCAAAAAAATTAGAGAAACGTTTATTTCTATTGATATCTGGGTGAATTGCAGCTCTCTCTATATGTGTATATATAGATAATCTGGAATGGTTTATCTGAATTTTATAGACCAGGGACTTCTTCCAGCTGAAACCACATTACTGCTTCCACAGTAAGTCTTTGGATTGATCACTTTAAATTTAAAGGGGCATTGGGAAAACTCTGGCTGCCTGAACTGTTTAAATCTTGTCCTCTGTGGAGATTCTCTTACACTTCTAGGTGACCTAGATGAAAACAGCATAACAACATGGCACCAGGGGTTTGGGAAATGCAGAGGGGACAGAAAAAGAGCCTTGCTGGAGAAGTCAGGAGCCAGAACCTCCCAGAAGAGGAAAGACCAAAGTGAAGGGAAGATTTTTAGAAGCAACAGCCCAATCAGCAAGAGCTTCCTCAGAAGTGTTATTGAAAACCAAGGCTGACCTGCAAGGGATGGGATCCTGGGTAGAGGATAAAGCTTGCCTTTGTTGGAGGAGATAAGAGCACAGGGTGAGGGAGTAAAGAAGAATTGGATTTATTAAGGACCCACCATTCTTCCAACCTTGGGAAAGTTGGCCACAATAATCAGCACAATACAGGTTCAAATCCCAGGTGCACTGTCTGCCAGCTGGGTGTCTTTGATAAGTTGCTTAACCTTTTTGACCCTCATTTTCTCATCTGCATTTAGAAATTATAGTGTATGCCTCACAGAACATGCACCTTTTAAAGTGCTTTCATAGAATATTTAATAGCATGGGGAAATACTCATTTAGCAGCATTAAAAGAAAAAATTGATAACAAACAGAAACAATATAATTCTGATTTTATACAAAGAATGCATATACTTTGCATATATGCATATGTGTATATTTTAAATAGATGTACATATATATGAAATGAAATAAATACAAATATTAGTGATGGTTATTTCTACATGGTGGAAATTCAAATGATTTAATTTTTAAATGTGCTTTTCATATTTTCCAAATTGCCTACAATGGACATGACATACTTTGAAATATTTTTCTAGATTTGCATTTTTATTGCAAAAGTGATCCATGTTCAATGTAGGAAATTAAACTTTGCTACCACTGGGAACAACTTGTTATGAATCCTTCCAGATGTTTTTTTATGCCCATCTAAATGTATGTGCAGAGGACATGAATTTCACAGGCCACAAGTTCAGGTGGTGTATGAAAGAGGGCGTCTAGTTTTCCAAGAGTGCTGGAGCATATTTCTATCCTAGGTCTCCACCACAGCTGGTGGCAGAAACCTAACTTTAAGCAATGGAGAGTATGCTTGGGAAATAAAGTTTTCTCAACCAAAGATGTGACTTGTCTCCCTGCTATAGTTTGGATGTGGTTTATCCCTCAAGGGTTCATGTACTGAAAGCATGATCCCCAGTGTGGCCATGCTGAGAGGTGGTGGAACCTTTAAGAGGCAGAGTCTAAGGAGAGGTAATTAGGTCATTAGAGACACTCCCCTTAGAAGGAATTAATGCTGGCCTCACTGAGTAAGTTAGTTCTCACAAAAGCGGGTGGTTATAACAGTGATGCTGGCTCCTGAATCTCTTTCTGCCTTCCTATCTCACCTCTCACCATGTGATTTTTCCCTCCCATATATGACTCTCACATTGTGATGCCATTGCCTCAAAGCCTTTACCAGTGGCTGAATGGATGGGGTCAATCTATGTTGGACTTGCAACCTCCAAAACTGTGATCCAAATAAACCCCTTTTCTTTATAAAGCATCCAACCTCAAGTATTTTGTTACAGCAACAAAAAAATGGACCAACACACCTCTGTAAGCTTTAGTGTTCAGAATTTAGGGCATAAACCAAAGGCCAGAAGTCTTTGACTCAGGCTTGAACACTACACAAGCCTTCCTCTCAAGCCAGCATCCCTTCATAGATTCTGAAAGTCTCTTGTGAAATTCCAGCGCTGAAAATTAGCTTTCATACTGTGGTCACATGTGCTGCCTGAAGACTGGAGGAGAGTGAGAGGGATAGTCAGCCATACACAACAGAAGAAAGAAATGTGTTAATTTTTTATTTTATTAAATACTATGTGTGTCTTTGGGTGAAATAAAATACAAAGTTTAATGACTGAGTTGTGAAATAAAGACACATAGATAGCTTAATAACAGTGTAACTGGAATTATACCATACATACTTTCTACAATGTTCGTTTTTGTAACTGAATAATATGTCTTTGAGCTATTAGGCTAATACATCCTTTGTAATAGCTGAACAATGTCTGTTATCCTATTTGGTTATCTAATAATTTGTTTCAAAAATGGAGTTGTTTTCAATTTCTCACTCTTTGATGCTGCAATGAACATTCTGTGCATATCTCTTGCTCATTTGATTGACTATTTCTGAAAGATAATTTCTTAGAGGTAAAGTTGTTATGTTAAACAATATTGTCAAATAGCCCCACCAACAAATTACATGTGGGAAATTTATAGATAACAAAAACTGCACTTTAATTTGTGGGGGAACATGATACTTTATTTATAAGTAAATTTAATAAAGAGTACCAGAATAAATCAAAGGTATATAAGATGTGTTTCATATTTTAAAAAAGATAACACAGGCTTGAGGTATGACTCAGTGGTAAAGAACCTGCCTAGAAAGCACAAGGCCCTGGGTTCAAACCCCAGTACCAAAAAAAAAAAAAAACCCAGGCTGAACACAGTGCCTCACACCTGTAATACAAGCTACTCAGGAGGAAGAGATTGGGAAGATCACAGTTTGATGCTAGTCCAGGCAAAAAATTATCTCAACCAATTAGCTGGGTGTGGTGACACATGCTTATCATCCCTCATGTGCATGAGGCATAAACAGCCCAGGTAAAAACACAAGACCCTATTAAAAAAAATAACTGAAACAAAAAGGGCTGGGGACATGGCTCAAATGGTAGAGTACATCCTAGTCAGTGTGCAGCCTCTGAGTTCAAACCCCAGTCCAGCCCAAAAAGCAAATCATAAAATGGTTAGACTGTGAGAGAAAAAAAATACCAAAATGTATTATTTCATCTTGGAATGAGGAAACCTTCCTAAATCAGGTCATTTTTCTTTTCTTTTTCTAATTTGTTTGTTGTGAGGCAGGGTCTTGCCATGTTGTCCAGACCGGCCTTGAACTCCTGGGTTCAAGTGGTCCTCCTACCTCAGCCTTCCAAACTGAGACTATAGACATGAACTGCCATACCCAGTTGCAGATCGTTATTTAGCACAGTAAAAGATACCACAAACAATGTCAAAAGATAAATGAAAGATTGGAGGAAATATTAGAAATGCATATGACAAGCAACTGGTTGATATCAGTAAATAAAAAATTCCATTAGAATTGGTAAGACAAAAATGGGGACAAAGGTTTGAGAAAGCAATGAAGAGAAAAAAATTGACAGGGTTAATCTGGCAGGTTGCAGTGGACATGTAATTCCCCTTTCTATCTAGAGCCAAAGGTATTTCTCCACCCCGGAGTTTGGATTGAGCATGACTTGCTTTGGCCAGATGGAAATTAACAAGTACAGCCTCAGCAGAAACTTGAAAAGTACCTGGTATTAGAGTTTTCTCTGTCTTGCTGCTGGAGAAACCCTGCCAAAAGACTAGGCTAGCCTGGTGGGTGATGAGACACACATGGCTCACTCCCCTCCTGGCCTCAGCCAACAGCCAGCCACCTAAGCTACCAGTAGCTGACCACTGACAAATGAGGGAACTGAGCCAAGGCCAGCACTGAGTCCAGTTGAGCCCTGCATAAGCGAAGACTCAGAATCATAAGCTATATAAATGTTGTTGTTTTACTCAACCAAGTTTTGGTGTGGTTTGTTACACAGCAAAAGCTATCACAAACAGCTAATGAACAAACAAAAATATGCTCAAGATCACAAGCAGAAATTTAAACGAAACATCAATTTTAACCATCAAATTGACAAAAACAAAGAATGATGGCTTAGTTAGGCAGGGACGGGAAAAATGAATATTTTCGCTCTGTTGACAAAAGTGCTTCAAAGTGTAAATTAAGAAGTACTATGACAACACTTATTAAGCTAAAAATACATACAGTAGTCCCCCCTTATCTATGTTTAACTTTTCATGGTTTTGGTTACCCATAGCAAACCACAGTAAAAAATGTTAAGTGAAAAATCCCAGAAATAACCAATGCATAAATTTTAAATAACTTTTATTATAATACATTGTTATAACTGTTCTGTTTTATTATTGTTGCTGTTAATCTCTTACTCTGACTACTTGATAAACTAAACTTTACCATAGGTATATACAAGCAGGAAAAGAACATAGTACAGCTTTAGACATCCCTGGAGGATCTTGGGATTATCCCCCATGGATAAGGAGGGACTATTGTACAGCTTTTGAACCCCCAAACCCCACTTTGAAGAATTTATCTTACAGAAATTAAAAAATATATTAGAATATTTATTGAAGCATTGCCTATGATATAGGGGAACATCAAAGAAAGAAGGATATTTAAAAAGGAAGGGAAGGAGGGAGAAAAGGACAGAAAGGACAGGAAAGGAACCCTGGGATAAATATATATCTCAAGAGGAAAATGTTTAATAAAATGTGATACATGTATATTATGGGTCACTATATAAATACTAAAATGATAAGAATAAGTTCTACTAATTTAGAAGGATGAATATAATTTACTACTGAATTTTTAAAGGAAGAAGCTATAATGTAACTGGTACAATATGATTCCACTTTTCTAAAATAAAAGATGTATGTGTATATGTTTTAGCAGAATAATATTGATATTATTCTGTCTACTCATTCCTTTGTTCCAGTTGGCCCTTCTAAAGATGTTGAAACAACAGCTGACACAGCAGCTGAAACAAGCAGAGGATAATTCATGACTTTGGGATTCCCATGCTCCAGTCTTCATCCAAACCATGACCACCAAATGTCTTAAACCATGTACACCTATCAATAACACCAAGGAAGCACCAGACCCATTATATGTGTACTTACGTATTTAAAATTATGCGTATAAATTATTGCAGATATTACAACTGTAAAGCTATGAATGTGAAAAGGAGACCCAAAAAGAAATGTTATTTTAAATAAGTTATATTATTATATATGATTAATTAGTTGTACAAATCTTTTTGCTATTTCTAAGAGGATACATCCTTCATCATAAACAAATTTCAATGTAGTCAAAAGTGCTTTATCTAAAAATAAAACTTTGTTTAATCCTTTGTGATAGTCATTTAAAGCTCTGATTTTAATTTCTGTTTATTTTAACAGTTGATTTTAAATGTTGCTGTGGCTGAAAGAGGCAGCTCTCCAAGGTCCATATGTCCAAATGAAGAAATTATTTCATACACTGCTTTCTCAACTATAAACCCCAAAAAGTGAGCACATTTCCATCTTCCCAGACATTAATCAGTTCTTGCAAAAGCCTCCAAACGCACTAAAATTTTAAAGCACAATGAAACTCTTTACTCAAAAAGAATCTTATATAGGAGCCAGAAAATTCTGTTCCCCAGCTTTGGAGAATGTTGAAATTTTCATAGTTTTAATAAGCAGTTTCAAAACACATGGAAAACTGTGGAATTTTTTAAATGTAGGTTAAAAAATTTTGTTTCTTAGGGTTTTTTATTACTATGCTGATATGAAGGTTTTTAAAAAGTTATCACTGTGAGTGACATATACTGTTTTCAGCAACAACCAAATAATAAAAGAAATGTTTCCAAACATTCATTTCCAAATGTTCCCTCAGAACAAGAGTTTCTTTCAAAAAGCAATTACTTTCTCATGTATTCTTAAAACACTGCAGTGACAGATTAAATATGTTTTTGATTTTTTAAAAACTGCCTTCCAGGTAGCACTCCAAAGATATTGTCTCATCATCAAAATAAAAAGGTCAGCAAACTTGAAATGATTGTCTTTTTATGAAAGAAAAATATCCTAGCCTCAAGATCGAGTCTCTGTCATGGGATTTGGTGAAGCCCAGGTAGTAAAAATGATTTCAAAATTTGCATGCTACTGTATAGAGTCTACCATTGACAGGTCTTATTTTCATCAAAGTAATCAGCAAATGGAACAGTATGGCAGATGAAAGTCCTCAGCACCCTGAGGTCGGCACTCAAACCTCCCTCCATGTCCATTCCACCCCACCCTAGTGCCAACTCATATTAAATATTAGGAAGCTTTGTGACCTTTGCTTTTTGATTAAAGAAAATAGAAATAGAAGTTTAAAAAGTTTCCTGTCACACCCCCAAAGAACCAATATGCAACTCACTTTGGAGATGGCTGTCCTAAATAACTCATTTAAGAAAATGCTTTCCAAGCCATGGGTTGATAAAAATGGTCACGCAAGAAGAGACAGCATGAGGGACTTGAGCAATGGAGTCCAGTGCGGTGTTAGAAAGGGCTGCCCTCACTGGCCCCTGGGCTCAAGGGCAGGGATGTTGAAAAAACCTCCAGTAGGTCCTAGGCAGCTCTGAGAAGCGAGGGAGGTCTTTCATTTCATTGGGCACCTGGGATGCCAATAAGCCCAGTGTGTCCAGACATCCAGAAAAACATTCACAGAACACTATGCACACTCCTTCCCAGTGTTCCTCAGAGCTCTTGGTGACCAGAGTCTTGGACAGGGAGAGTCATAGGTAAAAATAAAAAGGATGCAATCACAAATTTCAACAAACAGGTGGACTGATCAGATAATATAAGATGATGGCAGGAAGCCCCAAAGGACAAAATACGGCCCTGAAGGAGGAAACAAATGATGACCCATGCCAGAACAGCCACCATCACTACCCCGTCACCATCACCATTTCCACTGCCAAATCAAAGTGATTCTCCCAGAGAAAGGAAGAGGGGAAACACTGTGACCATGACTGATTTTCTGCCTCTGCATGGAGTAGGAAATTCCAGGCAAAAATTAAGTTCAGCTATAGACACAGCATGTTCCTTTGTCTTCACTTCCAAATTTGTGGTTCCAGATTAGTACCCACTCTGCAGATTTATGCCTTTTCACCTACACAGAGATGTGCAAGAGTACACTCCAAATCGTGAACAAATGTTAGTCAGCGTGCTGGGATGGGAGGATGATACAGGAAAGGGTAAATCACTGATTTACACACCTTTGCATTACTTTTATTGTTATCATGACCCTTATTAATTTTGTAACTCAATAGAATATAATGTAAAAATATGTATCTAATGTTTACCAGCAAGGCAGCCAGTTTTGTGACTGAAGCTATGGCTACAGAGTTCCCTAGAAGATACAGCTGCTGTGCTGGGAGTGCTATTGGTTGCCCCAGGCTGTCATGGAGCAGCCCTACATGGAAAAGGCTGACATTTTTCTGCAGGAAGGGACATTTACAGCACCTGGATTCTTCAGTAAACCTCACAGAATTTTCGCTAAAATGCTTAGTAAGGAAGAATGCCATCATGTCTGCCAAGGAGAAAGGAAACTGAAGACATGGCAAATAAGGAAAGGCTTATTTCTTTCTAAAGGGAAAGGAGAAGGGGTCAAGAGTCCCAACATGCTAAATAGCCTCCTGCAATCTTGCTCTTGTTTTGTTCTACTTATCTCCCGGAATTCAAAGGAAAGCATCTTGGAGATGTTGTGAAAGAATTGGGAGGATGTTGAGATGTTGGCCAGCACTGCTGGTGACACAGGAATAAGCCTACTGAGCTGAAGAAAATATCATTTGGAAATGATATTGTTTTGCCAGGTTAAAGAACAGCTTGGTGTAGGAAAAAAAGGAAGCTGTCTTAAATGAATGTATCCTGGATTAGATCTGTAAAGTGGAAAAACTGGTGCCATCCAAATGAAGTCTGGGTTTAATTCATAGTAATGTGCCATAGTTTCTTAGTTTTGATAGATGTACCATGGTAATGCGAGGTTTGATTAGATTAGACAATTAACATTAGAGGAAACTGAGTAGGGGAAAAGAGAATTCTCTGAACTATGTTTAATAATACAAGATATTCCAAATCAAATGTTTATTTTAATGAAGAAGAGACTCACTGTGGGGTATAGCTCAAATGAAAAGTAGAGCACTTGCCTAGTTGCCTAGTGAGCACCTGGTTCAATCCTCTGTACAGAGAGAGAGAGACAGAGAGAGAGAGAGAGAGAGAGAGAGAGATGGGTGATGGCACACGCCTGTTATCCCAACAGTCAGAGGCTGAGGCAGGACGATTCTGAGTTTGGTGCCAGTACCTAGTGAGACCCTGACTCAAAAAAAATAAAAAAATAAAAAAGGAGAGAAAAATTGCCAAAAATAAAAAGAGCAAGACCAAGATACGGATGAGCTGGTTAAAGATAAATTGATGCATTAGTTTGTTCTAGTGCAAATTTCTCTCTTTTCCACAGAAATTAACTGTCATATACACACCTTAGTTTTTGTTTTAAATGAAACCACAAGAACATGTAAGATAAAGCATTCTGTATAATAAATATAAAATTAAGATTTAGATGTTATTAATCTGTCTTTTAGAAGTATTTCCAATAGCCATTCACCTTGTATTATATAGTCCACAGCTTTAATCAGCATAGAACAGTAGGTTGTATATAGCATAGCACAAATTCCATATAGGATAGTAGTTTTTGATACATCTAATATTAAATAATTCTTCTGTGAACTGAATATCAGTTTACAATTGCCAAAAGAAGGATGTAGTTATTTTACTGGCATTCTGAATGTACCCAATTATGTGTGAGCTTTTTAATTTTTTAAATAAAAACATGTGCACTAAAGACAAAACAAATATATCGCCCCCAAATATCTTGATGAAAGGTAAAGCTATAATATTTCATTTCACTTTTATTTTGTATTTTTTGATTATTAAGTATTTCTTTTACAATCAGGAAGAGGAGTATAAAAGTCCACAGGAATATACAAAGTGGACAGGCATGAACCACGCTGAACTCAGGCAGAGAGGACAAAGGAATGTATTCCCTGTGGGAACAGACGGGTGTTTCTCCCAGGAGAGGCTCCAGCAGGTGCAGGGGCCAGGGCAAGATATCAACCCTTCCTTCCTATTAGAGGGTGGTAGTCAATAGTTGGCATTTAAATTGTTGAATAAAAGAGTAACTATCATTAAAATAGCATGTGTAAAATTTTCAAACAAGTTTTAATTGAAAAGTTTTTTCTATCCTCCAATCTCCCTTCCCAGAAGTAACCTCTTTTACCTGCATACTTTGGGGCATTCTTCCAGATTGATTTTATGCCTATATAAGAATATAAGTACAACTTTAACAGAAACAGGATCATATTAGACATACTATTGTATAATTTACTTCTTTTTTCATGAAGGCATAGATCATAGACATTTTCCACCCCTTGTGTATATAGATGTAATTCATTCCTTTGGAAACCTGCATTGTATTCCATTTTATGGATAAATCTTAAATTATTTATGCAATCTCCCATTGATTTTCATTTACACTGTTTCCACTGTTTTGTTGTTATAGATGGGGCTGCCATAATGCTTGTGCTCTACTGAACATCACCTTTACCTCAAACCCCTGGGCTTCTACCCTGAACGTTCAAACACTATGTCCTGTGGTTCTGGGAACATACTTAACCTCCCTGAAACTCAGTGACCTCATTTTTAGTTGGAGATAACATCTGCTTTATAGGGATATTGCGTGATTAAGTGAGTTTATATTAATGAGCAAAGTTAAATGAACAAAAATGTCTGTTGGCTTTCTCAGGATGTGGGGGGCGGGTATGTGCAGAGAGAGAGAGAGAGAGAGAGAGAGAGCGCTGTTAGGAAAGAAAGCCTTGTAGAAGTTATTCCTCACTAATAGGACATGGAAGGAATTTTAGAAACTGATGATCAATAAGCTTAAGTTCTAACATTTTCCCCTTCACAGAAATGGACAAGCTCAGTAGCAGTGAGACATTTGGTCAACTAAGGTATCTGCTTGCAGAGCCAGTGAATGCAAAGCAAGGGGACTGGCAGACAGTGTCTGATGGGGAGAGTGGAGGAAACCATAAAGATCTCTTTCTTCTGGTCCTGAGGAGATACAGCTCAGGAAATGAGCAGAGAGAACATTGAGAAAAAGAGGTCCCTATCATTCTAACAGCCAGAAAGGGTAATACTACAATCACAAATGTATGCCAGCCTTTAACTGGAGAGAGTGGAGAATACCCAGAGGAAAGCAAGAGCTAGTTTCATATCTTAAGATTCTTAAAAATGACAGGGCTGTAGGTGTAGAAGCCTCCAAGAATATGAGTCTGACCAGACTATAATAAACAGTCCTGGCAAGGAGAAAAAGAAAGAGAATAAACGCTGATGAGATAACAAAATATTTAAAAGCAGGAGCACAGCCTTGCACTCACCTTTGATGTCTTCTCTAATTCGATCAGCTCTCAAATCCAGTAAACCTGTGCCTGGTACAAGCTTCCTGTGGAGTGATCTTCCTAAACCCCACTGTTGAGCAGGCTATGTCCTGTCATCTTCTGTGGCTCACAGAATAAAGTCTAAAGTCCTGACCCAGCACTCAAAGTCCTCTCAATTTAGGTCCCAGTCTGATTTGCACCACTCTTTCTACACACCTAACACTCACTATAGGACCACAGATCATTGAGAATCCCCTTCCAGGGGTACACCAGTTACTGGCTTATACCCTGGGCCTGGAGTACATGTCAGGGATACCTGCAGCTGGAGGCCTGCCTGACACAACCATTCCATTGGGAAACAGTCATGACATGGCCTCACCTAGATCCAGCTGGCTACCACTCCCAAGATCCTGGCCATTGGAGGGTTCCGCCCTCCTGTTCCAGTGACCAAAGGACAGGCTGGGAGCACAAGCCCAACCAAGACCAAACAATCCTCACATGAGGTGAGAGATGAACAGATCGGCTTCCATCTCCCTTGGACTGGGGCTGCCAGCCACCATCCTGCCCAGCATAGGGAGATCCAGCCTCTGAGCTTCACAAGCATGGGGTCTCACGAGCTTTCTCATGCTCCTGTTACTCCTGACCTAACTGGTGACAACTGGAGATGCAGAAAGGACAAAGGACAGAAGACTGACATGCATAAAGCTGGGGTCAGCTGTGCTGGGCTCTGGGATGGAGACACACAGCAGCCTCATTACTTCTTTTCTCTATTATTCTCTTCTTTTATTTTGCTTCTTTTCTCTATTATTCTCTTCTTTTATTTTGCTTCTTTTCTCTATTATTCTCTTCTTTTATTTTGCTTCTTTTCTTCTCTATTCTATAAAACCTTGCTTCTAAAGTCTTTCTTCTTATCTATTCTTTAAAGTCTTGGCCCTTACACTCACACTGTCCCATGTTTTCTTTAATCTCTCTTTAAAGTCTTTGCCCTCAGACTTGCACTGTCCCATGTTCTCTCTTGAAGTCTCAGTCCTCAGACTCACAGACACACAAGTGACCAGCAGCAGCAGCAGCAGCACCATTCTTGCAAGTAACCAGCCAATCAATCAATCAATTCCTCAACCAGTCCTCTCAATCCTTCACTCAATCTCTTGTGTCCTCCTTAGTGAGTCTTTTACATACAGTGGTAAACGAGAAGGTGGAGCAACAGTTCTTGGGGAGGGGCATGACACTGTAACAAGAGAAACCTGCATTACTCTCTGAATGTAAACAACTTAGGAAAAATAGCTGTGCTGCAATTTGCCTTTGCCCCCTTCTGTGGCTGGGGCCATGCCAAACTCAGCCTGCCAATTTGACACAGCTGTGCTTATGTCAAGTTCTCATAGGTTTCTCATAATCTGCTTCCCACACAGAGGGATGTGGGAAGTACTATCTGGTACACACTGCATGCATGTTTGTTGAAAGAATAAATTAATTGACAAGATGTCATCAGATCAGCAGGCAAATCAAAGAGCAAGCAGAGTGAGCAGAGAGAAAGAAACAGAAGTCTCAAAACATGCACCTTTGGGACCCACTGACTGAGTGAACTCATATGGTCTGGGTCCATATTTCTGCCTGTTAAAGCTTGAGTTAGGACTTTGTTACATACAATCAAAAGAGCCTCCTCTGGCACTGCTCAACAACTCCAATGTCTCCAGTTTGTCTCCTATGCTAAATCTCCCACTTGGTCTTTGCCACATCAAGCTTTCCCCCTCTTCCTTCAGAATGTTCTCACACATTATCTCAAACTTCTTCTGATCTTTCTAGTCTCATTTTCTACTCTGATTTAAGGCTATTTATTTCCACAACTGCAGCAGATACTAGGTGCATCTCAGAATCCCGTTCACTGGTTGCAGTTGCTGGCTAAAGGCACATCCTTGTGTGCAGTAAGTGAAACCTGGGTGCCTGGGATTTCTCCCCACCCCCAAGGACTACATCTCCAGCCCATGGTCAAGAGCAGGAGATCAAATACCTGCCTCTCCCCTCAAGGTGGGGCACTCTGCAGTGTCTTTCTGCTCCTGGGACCTCACCAAAGCCTGGCTTGAGGGGCACCCCCTTCCTTTCCCTTACCTCCCTAATGCCTATTATGAGTTTCTCCCTTCCTCAAGATGTGAAGTGCTCATGAACCTGCATGCCAGTCTTTGCTTCTAAGGGACGCTATCTAAAGTGACTAACAGCCCATCTTCCCAACAGACCTCCTAAAAACCAGTTGTAGGGGAGATTCCAAGATGGCAGCTAAAGGGAGGAAGCAGAAAGCATGCTTTCTAAAGCAAAATCTTGAAGAGACACTGGAGATACACCTTACAGGAAAAACCACCGAGAAGAGGCAAAACTTTGACTCCTCCACACCTCCAGACTGCGCAGAGCATCTCCACCTCATGTTAAACAGAGAAACCAGGACGGCTTCCGCACCACAGATGGCATGGGAAGATGCGGACCACAAAGTGAGCTAAGCGGCACGTGGTACTCCCACAGACAACCCGGGGCAGGTCAGCATAGTCCCCTGGACAGACTGACCCCCACCCAGGGAAAAAAGGAAAAAAAACTGAAAAATAAGCAATAACAACAAAAAAGACACATAGCAAAGAGGGCGGGGTGCCCAGAGCGCTGAAGGTTGGGGAAGGGAAATCCCTCACAACAAGCCTGCTGGAGAAGGCAGGAGCTGCAGCACATGCCCAGCAATCAGAAGCGGGAAAGTTTGTAAAAGTGGCAGTGGAAGGAAAACTCCACAGGAGAGGGGAGAAGACCACTTTCCATGTGAGCTGTAAATAAACACGCAGGCCTGAGAAAGCAGATGCAGTGTCACCTCCCCCAGTGTGCTTGGAAAGGGGAAAGCTTGTAGCAGTGGTGGTCACACCCAGGAAAACACTAAGTAAACAAAGACTGAGTGTGAAGCTCACTCCTGAGATCTGCATAAATAAAGCCTCCAGCAACAGCAGGGTGACAGCAGAGGGCAGGTGAGCCACAGCCTCAGATAGCCATTCACAGAACTGTCTCCAGACCCTTTTTTTTCTCTCTCTCTCTTCCTTTGATGAGACAACAACCAAACTACACCTGCATGCTGAAAAATTTACTGAAACTGTATTGCATTTGAACTTGGGACACTTTGTGGGTTTTTTATTGTTGTTCTGTGTTGTTCTGTTTTATTTTGGTTTATTTTAGTTTTTTTCCCCTTTATTGAGACAATGACAGAATTACTTCTGAGACACCATCTCCAGGATTGGAGGCTGAGGAGCTAACACCAAAATTATTAAGACTGAAACTTCATTGAATTTGAACTTGGAGATTTTTTTTCATTTATTTATTTTTTACTTTTATGTTTTTTTAATTCTTTATTTTCAATCCACTCTCTGTCTCTCTAATGCCTATTCAGCTTACTGTCAATTAGTACACTAACGTTCCCTGTTTATATCTTTGAAACTTTTTTGTTTGCTTGGTTTTTTTTCTACTTGTTTGTTTATATGTTTTTCCTTTTTCCTTTAACTTCTTTACTTTCCATCTCCTCTCACCTTTCCATTCTAAATATCACCATTGTTATTATTACAAGCTAGAAAATACTTAATTGCACACAGTACAGGGACAATAACAACACCAAGGGCAATGATGGGAAGACAGAAAAAACAGGGAAAGCAGTTTCCCCACAGCAAAAAATTAGTACAGGAACCAGAGGGAAATGAAGAAAACAGATACTCAGATCCAGACTCCAACAAAATGAAAATAAACTATGTCAAAGAACCCAATGAAGCCCATATGAACAATCTAAAAGAAGAAATACTACAGGTAATCAATGAGAATTTTATAGAAATGATACTGGATATGGTCAACCAAAATGTACAGAAGACACTCAAGAAATTCCAAGACAACAAAAATAGAGAATTTGAAAAAGCACAAGAAGAAATAAAAGAAACAATAGAAGCACTGCATAAACACAAAGTGAAACAAAGAACACGATTAATAAAGAGATAAATGAACTCAGGACAAAAACAGACAACATTAAAGAGGAAACGACCCAGAATATGGAAAACCTCAGAAAAAAGAACAAAACAGAATTGCAAAAAAAAAAAAATGGAAGGCCAATCCAGCAGAATAGAACCAACAGAAGACAGAATCTCAGAATTTGAAGATGAAATCATAATTAAAGGAAAAACTGAACAACTATTAGTTAAACAACTTAAGACCGGTGAAAAGAAAATTCAAGAAGTCACTGACTCCATCGAAAGACCAAACCTGAGAATCATGGGCCTTGAAGAAGGGGAAGAGGTGCAAGCAAAGGGAATGTGTAATATATTCAACAAAATTTTAACAGAAAATTTCCCAAATCTAGAGAAATCTATTACCATACAGATACAAGAGACCTCCAGAATACCAAACAGACCAGAACAAAATAGATCTACCCATGGCATACTATCATTAAAACAACAAATACAGAGACCCAAGAAAGAATACTGAAGGCTGTAAGAGAGAAAAAACAAATAACATACAAAGGTATAACCAACAAAATCACAGCAGACTTCTCAACAGAAACATTAAAAGCAAGAAGAGCTTGGGGTGAGATCTTTCGGGCACTGAATGAAAATAACTTCAAACACAGGATACTCTATCTAGCAAAACTATCATTCAAAATAGATGGAGCAAAAAAAGTCTTCCATGACAAGCAGAAACTAAAACAATATGTGATCACAAAGCCACCACTACAAAAGATTCTTCAAGGGATTCTGCACACAGAAAGTGAAACCCAACATAACCATGAAAGGGCAGGCAGAACCAAACTACAGGAAAAGAAAAAGCAAGAAAGTAGAGAGTAACCTCAATTTAGGTAAACACAATGAAATCTTCAAACAACTAAGATAACTAAATGACAGGAATCACCACAAACCTATCAGTACTAACACTTAATGTTAATGGACTTAATTCCCCCATCAAAAGGCAATGTTTGCTGAAATGGATTAAAAAGGAAGATCCAACAATTTGTTGCTTACAGGAGACCCATATCACTAACAAAAATAAGCATAGGCTTAGGATGAAAGGCTGGAAGAAGATTTACCAAGCCAATGGCCCCCGGAACAGGCAGGAGTAGCAATACTTATCTCTGACAAAATAGACTTCAAAACTACATTAATCAAATGAGATAAAGAAGGACATTCCATACTAATAAAAGGGGAAACAGACTAAAAGGAAATAACACTTATCAACCTATATGCACCCAATGTCAATGCACCCAATTTCATCAAACACACCCTGAAGAACCTCAAAGCATATATTAACTCCAACACAGTGGTTGTGGGAGACTTTAACACCCCATTATCATCAATAGATAGGTCATACAAACAAAAAATCAATAAAGAAATCCTAGATCTAAAATATACAATAGATCAAATGGACCTACTTGATGTCTACAGAACATTTCATCCAACTTCTACACAATATACATTCTTCTCAGCAGCCCATGGAACCTTCTCCAAAAAAGATCATATCCTAGGGCACAAAGCAAGCCTCAGCAAATATAAGAAAATAGAAATTATACCATTCATTCTATCTGATCACAATGCAATAAAACTAGAACTCAATAACAAAATAAAGACAAAAAAGGTGCAAACAGCTGGAAACTGAATAACTCATTTCTTGATGAACAATGGGTCATTGATGAAATAAAAGAAGAAATTAAAAAGTTCCTGGAGTCAATGAAAATGAAAACACAACTTACCGGAACCTATGGGACACAGCAAAGGCAGTCCTGAGAGGAAAGTTTATAGCCATGAGTACATATATTAAAAAGACTGAAAGATCCCAAATCAATGACCTAATGATACATCTCAAACTCCTAGAAAAACAAGAACAAGCAAATCCCAAAACAAATAGAAGGGGAGAAATAATAAAAATAAGAGCTGGAATCAATGAACTAGAAACCAAAAAAAAATATACAAAGAATTAATGAAGCAAAAAGTTGGTTCTTTGAAAAAATAAACAAGATCAACAGACCCCTGGCAAACCTGACAAAAATGAGGAGAGAAAAGACCCAAATTAGTAGAATCAGGAATGCAAAATGGGAGATAACAGCAAACACCATGGAAGTTCAGGAAATCATCAGAGACTACTTTGAGAACTTATATTCAAATAAATTTGAAAGTCTTAAAGAAATGGACACATTTCTAGATACATATGATCATCCAAAACTGAACCAAGAGGAAATTAATCACCTGAATAGATCTATAACACAAAATGAAATTGAAGCAGCAATTAAGAGTCTCCCCAAAAAGAAAAGTCCAGGACCTGATGGATTCTCTGCTGAATTCTATCAGACCTTTAAAGAAGAAGAGACACCAACCCTACTTAAACTGTTCCACGAAATAGAAAGGGAAGGAAAACTGCCTAACATATTTTATGAAGCCAGTATTACACTTATCCCAAAACCAGGCAAAGACATCTCCAAAAAGGAGAACTATAGGCCAATCGCCTTAATGAACATTGATGCAAAAATTCTCAATAAAATAATGGCAAACTGAATTCAACAACACATCAAAAAGATCATTCACCACAACCAAGTAGGCTTCATCCCAGGGATGCAGGGGTGGTTCAACATACGAAAATCAATAAACGTAATAAACCACATTAACAGAAGCAAAGACAAAAACCACTTGATCATTTCAATAGATGCAGAAAAAGCCTTTGAAAAGATCCAACACCATTTCATGATAAAAGCTCTGAGAAAACTAGGAGTAGAAGGAAAGTACCTCAACATTATAAAAGCTATATGTGACAAACCTACAGCCAGCATTATAGTTAACAGAGAAAAACTGAAACCACTCCCTAAAAATCAGGAACTAGACAAGGATGCCCACTATCTCCACTCCTATTCAGCATAGTACTGGAATTCCTAGCCAGAGCAATTAGGCAAGAAGAAGGAATTAAAGGAATATAAATAGGTAAAGAAACTGTCAAAATATCCCTATTTGCAGATGACGTGATCCTATACCTTAAAGACCAAAAAAACTCTATTCTTTCTTTTTTTTTTTTTCTTTTATTATTCATATGTGCATACAAGGCTTGGGTCATTTCTCCCCCCTGCCCCCACCCCCTCCCTTACCACCCACTCCGCCCCCTCCCTCTCCCCCCCTCAATACCCAGCAGAAACTATCTTGCCCTTATTTCTAATTTTGTTGTAGAGAGAGTATAAGCAATAATAGGAAGGAACAAGGGTTTTTGTTGGTTGAGATAAGGATAGCTATACAGGGCATTGACTCACATAGATTTCCTGTGCATGGGTGTTACCTTCTAGGTTAATTCTTTTTGATCTCACCTTTTCTCTAGTACCTGTTCCCCTTTTCCTATTGGCCTCAGTTGCTTTAAGGTATCTGCTTTAGTTTCTCTGCGTTAAGGGCAACAAATGCTAGCTAATTTTTTAGGTGTCTTACCTATCCTCACCCCTTCCTTGTGTGCTCTTGCTTTTATCATGTGCTCATAGTCCAATCCCCTTGTTGTGTTTGCCCTTGATTTAATGTCCACATATGAGGGAGAACATACGATTTTTGGTCTTTTGTGCCAGGCTAACCTCACTCAGAATGATGTTCTCCAATTCCATCCATTTACCAGTGAATGATAACATTTCATTCTTCTTCATGGCTGCATAAAATTCCATTGTGTATAGATACCACATTTTCTTAATCCATTCATCAGTGGTGGGGCATCTTGGCTGTTTCCATAACTTGGCTATTGTGAATAGTGCCACAATAAACATGGGTGTGCAGGTGCCTCTGGAGTAACCTGTGTCACAGTCTTTTGGGTATATCCCCAAGAGTGGTATTGCTGGATCAAATGGTAGATCCATGTCTAGCTAAAAAAAACTCTATTCAAAAGCTCCTAGACACCATCAATAGCTATAGCAAGGTAGCAGGATATAAAACCAACATAGAAAAATCATTAGCATTTCTATACACTAATAATGAACAAACTGAGAAAGAATATATGAAAACAATTTCATTTACAATAGCCTCAAAAAAAATCAAATACCTAGGTGTAAACATAACAAAGGATGTGAACGACCTCTACAAGGAAAACTATAAACTTCTGAAGAAAGAGATTGGGGAAGACTATAGAATGTGGAGAGATCTCCCATGCTCATGGATTGGTAGAATCAACGTAGTAAAAATGTCTATACTCCCAAAAGTTATCTACATGTTTAATGCAATTCCCATCAAAATCCCAATGACATTCATTAAAGAGATTGAAAAATCTACTGTTAAATTTATATGGAAACACAAGAGGCCACGAATAGCCAAGGCAATACTCAGTCAAAAGAACAATGCAGGAGGTATCACAATACCTGACTTCAAACTATATTACAAAGCAATAATGATAAAAACAGCATGGTACTGGCACAAAAACAGACATGAAGACCAGTGGAACAGAATAGAGGACCCAGATAGGAAGCCACACAACTATAACCAACTTGTCTTTGACAAAGACGCTAAAAATATACGATGGAGAAATAGCAGCCTCTTCAACAAAAACTGCTGGAAAAACTGGTTAGCAGTCTGCAAAAAACTGAAACTAGATCCATGTATATCATCTTATACCAATATTAACTCAAAATGGATCAAGGATCTTAATATCAGACCACAAACTCTAACGTTGGTACAGGAAAGAGTAGGAAATATTCTGGAATTAATAGGTATAGGTAAGAACTTTCTCAATGGAACCCCAGCAGCACAGCAACAAAGAGATAGCATAGGTAAATGGGACTTCATAAAACTAAAAAGCTTCTGCTCAACAAAAGAAATGGTCTCTAAACTGAAGAGAACACCCACAGAGTGGGAGAAAATATTTGCCAGCTACACATCAGACAAAGGACTGATAACAAGAATATATAGGGAACTTAAAAAACTAAATTCTCCCAAAACTAATGAACCAATAAAGAAATGGGCAAGTGAACTAAACAGAACTTTCTCAAAAGAAGAAATTCAAATGGCCAAAAAACACATGAAAAAATGCTCACCATCTCAATAAAGTCAATGCAAATTAAAACCACACTAAGATTCCACCTCACCCGTTAGAATAGTCATCATTAGCAACACCACCAACAACAGGTGTTGGCGAGGATGTGGGGAAAAAGGAACCCTCTTACACTGCTGGTGGGAATGTAAACTAGTACAACCACTCTGGAAAAAAATTTGGAGGCTACTTAAAACGCTAAACATTGATCTAACATATGATCCAGCAATACCACTATTGGGGATATACCCAAAAGACTGTGACACAGGTTACTCCAGAGGCACCTGCACACCCATGTTTATTGTAGCACTATTCACAATAGCCAAGGAAACAGCCAAGATGCCCCACCACAGGCGAATGGATTAAGAAAATGTGGTATCTATACACAATGGAATTTTATGTAGCCATGAAGAAGAACGAAATGTTGTCATTCGCTGGTAAATGGATGGAATTGGAGAACATCATTCTGAGTGAGGTTAGCCTGGCCCAAATGACCAAAAATCGTATGTTCTCCCTCATATGTGGACATTAGATCAAGGGCAAACACAACAATGGGACTGGACTTTGAGCACATGATAAAAGCGAGAGCACACAAGGGAGGGGTAAGGATAGGTAAGACACCTAAAAAATTAGCTAGCATTTGTTGCCCTTAACGTAGAGAAACTAAAGCAGATACCATAAAAGCAACTGAGGCCAAAAGGAAAAGGGGACCAGGAACTAGAGAAAAGGTGAGATCAAAAAGAATTAACCTAGGAGGTAACACACATGCACAGGAAATTAATGTGAGTCAACTCCCTGTATAGCTGTCCTTATCTCAACCAGCAAAAACCCTTGTTCCTTCCTATTACTGCTTATACTTTCTCTTCAATAAAAATAGTGATAAGGGCAAAATAGTTTCTGCCAGGTATGGTGGAGGTTGGGGGGAGAGGGGGGTATGAGGGGGTAAGGGAGGGGGTGGGAGAAGGGGGGAGAAATGACCCAAACATTGTATGTACATATGAATAAAAATAAATAAATAAATAGATAAAACCAGTTGTAGGCCATTCCCCCTTCTGTCTCTGGTAATATAACACAAAATGGGAGTGGCACACTCTACACACAAATGAGGATTGCAGGATGAAGAAGTGCATGGGAGACTGCCCACAGAGTTCGTACTTTCTGTCAGCAAGGAGAAGCAAATGTTAGGACACTAACATTTGAGGAAACTCAGCCCAGGGAAGCAGACTTCTAAAACAGCTTAAAACTTCTGAACATTTCAAAGAACAACAAAAATTTCTGCTATTTTCAGCTCTATCCAGAAGAAAAGCTAGACATGGAAATTTACAGTTTAGAAATTCTTCTTTTCCTGTATTCATCCTCTTCAGTGTTTGCTAAATTCCCCAACTCATCTGTGATGAAATGGGTACTTTGACATCAATCACAATAGTACTGAAAAGTCTGCAGGGTTAAGTGCAGGATCTAGTTTTTAAGGAGGTTTGTTTTCTTTCTCCAAAGCTTGGTTCATTAACCAAATAAAGCCTTCTACAGAAAAAGAAACAGACAGATAGACAGACACACACACACATACACTCACAGAGTGGAGGGAGGGAGAGGAGAGGGACAGAGATGGAAAGAAAAAGAGAAAGAGAAAGAGACTGGCAAAAAAATAACTGCCTTGCAAATTACATTTCATCTGTCTTCTGTAGGCTCTCTCTCATAAACATTTCTTTTCCACCTATCTGGGCGAACTGTAGAGTTTTTTAGGCAATTTTATGAGAAGAAACTTCCAGACCAAGCAGAAGGAAAAAAGGCTTCCTTGCTGTGCAGAATCTTGGGCTCTGCCACACAGGGCTTCCCAACCTCACTCTCTACCATTACCTCTACCCCTTCTTCAGCGCCTGAGGGCTGAGTGTTAACCACACAGGCTCCTAGTGTAAGTACTGCCCCAGTACGCGTGAAGGCACAGACAAAATTCCCAACATCATACATGCCTCTCTCACAGAAACCCTTGGCAGAAACATCACACTGTCTGGTTTTAATATTCATCGCTGCTTCTCTATCCAGAGCTCCTAATTCTCAGTGTGGGACAATGTTTTCCTATTAAGCATTTTCCCCTAAGCCTCATTACCTCTCTGTGGTAGAAAATCACTGTGGTGCTTTGGCTGCCTTAGCAGGAGAGGAAATTAATTCACAAAAGAGGGCAAAATAATCTCCAAATAACAAATCCTTCCAAACTTGGAATTTGGCACTTCACAATCAAGTTAGATGAGAAGGGAGGCTGTGACCACTCAACAATTTACAGGAGCAGCTGAAACTGACCTGAAGTTAACAAGTGTACAAAATAGAGGAAAGAAGAGGTGCCAATGGGAAGCCCTGACCCCCTGAGCAGCCACTGTGGATGATAATGAAGAAGGCACCATCAGGACTGGTAGGTGATGACAGAAAGGATGCTGAATTAAATCTAAAATCTAATAGATCAGTACCATCACTTCTACTGCAAATCAATAGCTTCCAATTGTATCCAACAGGTATGCCAAGGGATCCTAAATATGTCTCTCCTCTTCCTGTGTCCTAACTATTTAATGGACTGAGAGTAACTTACAGCAATGGGAAGTCTTCAGAAATTAGGTCTGTGTGAAAGTGTACGTCATAAATATAGGAAATACAAATGGCCTTCTTATCAGCACTCTAAGCATGCAAAAAAATTACCTTATTATTATAAAAGGAATTAGCTCCCAAAACACAAAGTTGATCCTTGATATATTTGAGAAAGCTGTCCTCAAATTTGATGTTACTCTGTCATGTAGTTCTTCATAACCTATGTACTCTAGTACAAGCAGAAAATAGCAAAATCAGGTGATATTTGTCCTTACATGGCCTCTCAGGTCCCCCTAAGCTGCTGAACTGTGTTAAACACCTAAAATGCAAATCAAGGTAGTAAATTACACTAACAAAGTGTTGAAGTGGTGTGAACTGAAACACTTACTAACCATGTGATCTAGAACAAGTCACTTAATCCCACCAAGTCACATCCCCCACGGTGTTATGAAATTTAAATGAGGGATATAAAGTATTAAACCTTCTGCAGACACTTGTTGAACTTGATTTTAATCCTTTCCTAGTACATACTTATAAAGTGGTTTAAAGGATGGGCTTCTACAGGTTCAAGTATATGAAATGTTGCAACACACAATTGTCAGCTCTCCGGCCCCTTCCCAAAGCTGGGCAGAGCACGCACGTGGTATGGTGGGAGGACCAAAGGATACCCCTCAGTGACTTCTGTATATTGGGGCTGAAAGAAGAGACTGTCTCCTTGCTGGTGGATGGTACAGAGAAGAAGTTGCTCACTCACAAGAGTAGGACAAAGAAGCTCACCTGCCCAGCTCACAGAGACACGAGATCAGCATCAAGGCCGAGAACCTCTAGCCAGGAGCAAGCAACATAGGGAACCACTGAGAGGCCCATCAGAACCTGCATCCAGATGGCCAGTCCACAGTCACGAGAAATGATGTATGGAAACACCAAGACCCTGCACACAAGGTCCTTCTTGGGAGCCAGACTGATGAAATCACTGGTAAAGTGTCTGGCTGGCTCTTTTCCTAGCCCCCCACCCAGAAGGTTATCTGCCTTCACAGAAGGAACTGCGGGGCCTAGAAACTTGAACTTGACTTCATTAGGGTCATTGTCCTACACAAAGATCCTTGCAATAGTGAAGAGAAACAGAAGTATTTCCAGCCCCCAGCTGTGCCTACGATAACAAAAAAGAAAGCTCTGGCCAGCCATTGACAGGGTCCAGTGAGACCCAAAAGTCTCCTGAGACATGAGGCAGCTCTTTCCCTACAATTCATTCATCCAGCCAGACAATTAGTCAGCAGCTTCCTGAGCACCCTCCATTCCAGATACTTTGAGCCTCTCTGCCAAAGACACAGTAGACAGAGCTGCTGGCCGGTCCCTGCAGTCCCAGAGTGGGATTCCTCCTTTCTCTCTCCCCCAGCACCCAGGTGTACTGAGCCACCCACCAAGTTCCCCCAGCTCAGCCTCCACAAGGAGAGAGCCAGCTACTGTGGCCCCCAGGCCCTTCCTCATCCTCAATATAATGGGGAAGTGGCATGCAATATGCATACCAGATTCTTGTGACCATGACCAGCTGGAGTCACCTCCAGGCTCCCTGGCAAAATAGTGTCAGGCCCTTGAAGTGGAGGGCTGTAATACTGATGTGGTTGCTCAGGACAGGTGATTCCTGACACAGAGCAGCCTCTCTAGCAGGCCTCTTTCAACACCCAGTATACTCATATTTTATTACTGGAGTATGTATCCTTATTTTAATTTTAACCAAAATAACTTCCTAAATCAGGCTGTACCCTACCCCCTGAATGGCCTGCCCATGATGGGCAAGACCTGGATTCTGAAAGCAAAGAAGTTCCTTACCTTACATGTTCCACACTGAGTCTTTAGTTGGCTGCATTAACTCCCTTCCTGAACAATTCCTATTCCAGCATGCTCCTGCCAGCCCAAGCCTCTCCAACACATTTCCCTGGAAACTTAAACGCTGCCGATTCTCAAAATTCATGAAGATATTTCCAACTTGAAAGCGATGAGTTACATAAATATGTCTTTAAAAAGTATAAAGTAGATGTTCAGGGTGTCTCTTCAAATGGGGGCAGGTGGTGATTAAGTGCAGCCTTGACCCCAAGGGAGCATCTTAGTCTGGTTTGGGCTCAGGCATGTGGGCTGATTACCCTAAAGTGCCCAAACACTCAGTGATGACACAAGAACAGTCCCTTCACAGCCTAGCACTCAACAACACCAATTGAAAGACATACTACTAAAAATGCCCTTTCCTTCTTCAGGAGGTCAGTGCAGAACTTGGTAGGAATGAAAAGTGTCGCTTTGATATAGGTCCAGGAAGTACTCCACCACTGGCTTCTATAGTACAAACAACAGAAACTGATTCTAATTAAAGTCGGGGAATAATTGGGAGGAATCTAGGCACGCACAGAATTACTGACAAAGCTTAAAGAATGATGCTGGGACAGGAGGTGGCTCCAGGAGTTTGCACAAACTATGGAAATAACTTTGGAGCAGGACCAGTACAGTCACAGCGTCCTGCAGCCTTACACCTCTTCTACCCTCACGGGTGAATTCCAGCTGCATCTTAAGTCCTGAAATTTGCAAGGCCTTCCAGAAAGCACCTGATTTGCCAGGTTAGGTCTTGTTGCTTCCTCTGGTTGTACTAGGCAGAGAGAAACGTATGGACCATTTGGCTTCTGTAAATGGAGTAATCCACCTTCTCTCCTCCAGACTGTACACAGGGGCAAGAGGGAGCTCCCCCAAAGGAAATCAGAGTGCTGTGGGAAGGAGAAAAGGATGGATGTGTCCCTAGTGTAAATGAAGTAAAGGGGTCTCAACACCCAGAGTCCACTGGGCAGGATGGCACTCCACCCAGAAGAGCCTGTTTCCCAAGCCACAGTTGGTGTGGCAGAACCCCAAGGCTGTTGTGCAGGCTGCTCTCTCCCTGTGCTCATCCTGAGGGTCAGCCACTTCCCCAACTAATCTTTCCCCAGAGCTTTCGAGAGGCAGGATTAATGGAAAGCAAGTAAGGATTGGGGTGTCTGTCTTTCTTGTCTAATTTGGCAGGATGAACTTACAACTTGGAGGTAAGCTTTAACTCACCTGTGACAGGGAGATCAGCTAGAAGCAGGGACCTTGCTCCAGGTAATTATAACAGGAATGGAGCATGTGAAACTACTAAAGGAGGCTGAGAAAACTGCTAGCTAGTGAGGTTGCTGATGGCAAAACCCAACAAGCAGACAATGAAGACCAGGGCCTCACAGACCAGGGCCACTGTCCCTCAGAAATTCCTTATGATTCCCAGGTGGGTCAGTTCACCCCAGGCCTTCTTGAATCCCACATAGATCCTTTGTGGACATTACTGAAATTTGAAATTTACTCTCTTTTTATTGGTGATGATCTCTGTTACTGGGCATGATCTCCTCATACAGGGACATCTGGAGGTTGTTACAAACTACCCCCCCCCTTACCTGCATGTACCCTGGTACATGGAATCTGCATTAACCCACTAAATCATATTATATCTGACTGATGCATCAAGGCCCCTTTGCTGTTTCCTGTGTTAGTTTATTTTATGTGTTGACTTGACTGGGAAATGGGGTATGCAGACATCTGGGTGTGTCTTTGGAGCTGTTTCTGGATTGGGTTAACATTGGCTTCAGTTGGCTGCCTCATCCAATCAACTAAAGACATAAATAAAGCAGAATGAGTAGGAGGGAATTTGAACACATTGGTCTTTCCCAACCTTTGGACTCTAAACTAAACTTTGGTTCTTTCAGACTAGAACTTATCCATTGACTCTCCTGGGTCCCCAGCCTGTTGACAGATAATGGAACTTGTCAACCTCTACAATTGTGAGAGCCAACTCCTTACAATGAGCCTCTCTATATTTTTACACATCCCATTTATTCTTCTCTGGAGAACTCTGATTAATACTACGCCCCTCAGTGACACCCCTCTTATGTCCTGGCCACATTAGACCTCCCCTTGGAAACTACAGGCCTTGCCAATAAGTGCCCAGCAGGAGGTATTCAAGATGTTGCCTCAGGGCTCTGGCAGCATCTGCTTTGAGATGTGTAGGTCACTGAACTGGTAAGTGAATACATAGTGAACTGCCACTCTCATCACAATAGAGCACACTTCTGTAGCCCGGAACGGTTCTGTGGACCCTGCCTACTCCCTCTGCCATCCTACTCTGTCCCAGGCAACTGCTGTTCTGCTTTCCAGCACCATAAATCAGATGTGATTTTTGTAGGATTTCATATGCATGCAATCATACATAATGTATGTGTGCTTTTGTGTTTGCTTCTTTTGCTCACTATAATGGTTTTGAGATTCAGCCTTGTCACTGTGTGTATCAACAGGTTTCACTTCATTACTGTGTACATCTTCTAGTACATTCTAAGCCTAGTACTTAAGCAAATCACAGTTTGTTTATCTGTCCACCAATCATTGGACATTTGGATCGTTCCCAATTTTTTGTGATTATGATTAAAGCTGTGCAAAACATTCATGTCCAAGTCTTTGTGTGGACATATGGTTTCATTTCTTCTGGTTAAATATTTAGAAGAAGAATAGTAGGGTCAGAAAGTAAATTCGTGCTTAACTTTCTAAGAAAAAGATGGTCCTCCATCTTCTATTCCCACCAGCACAGATAGGTGGAGAGGTATCCAGGTGCTGTCCGCAGGTCCAGGAGACCGGAGAAGGTTGTGACTGTCAGAGTATAGCAGGTCTTCCTGGCTAGGTCTGAAGTGTCCTTCTGTGTGTTCTGTGTGAATGGTGATGTGGCCATGCTAAAAAGCCACAACAGGTAGAGAGAAGCATTTTATGTTTCTAACTGCCATGGGCTCAGGGCAGAGTCTCATCGTATTTACTTGTGTTTCTCTCTTCTTGACACTTCCCCCCGCCCCAAGGATCCTGCAGTATGCCTGGTATTACCAACTGCTGGTACATTTGTAATGAATAACAGAATGTATAAATGAATGAATGAACAAATGTCTGGGGCCTGGTTTGATCACTTCTATCACCATACCTGCCTCACTGAATTGGATGGAGCACTGCTTTCTACCCTTGGGCATCCAATTTTGAGCACTGATATGTCTCAGGGCAAACATCTCTTTTGTTCTTTTAAAAAGAACTTCCAAGCCTGTGGGTGACATGAGGAGGCTTCTATGAGTCTATTGCTGACCCTACCCTTGCCCTGACAGCAGGCAAAGGGAGGCCCTCCTGCTGGTGGCTTTGTGTACAGAGGCTGGCAAATGACTTTTGGTGTGGTTGTCTTGGTCTTGAAGTGAATTGCCCCAGGGTCAGGTCCAATGAATCTCAGGAATGAGATTCATTGAATGAGATTCATTCAACCCCATGGTGGTTGAGTGGCAGGACCATTCTAAGCCTAGATTTTCTCCTCTGAACAGAACAGAGTGGTAATAGCACATTCACAGCATTGCTCTGAGGGCAGAATGAGATAATGTATATGAAAGTGCTTTGCAAACACTAAATTGCTCCCCAAAAGGAAGGCCCTATTATCATGCAGCACTTGGTTCTCCTTCAACTGCCTGACCCACCCCCTTCGCAGTCAGCACCAGACTCATTAGCTGTACTGAACAAGTCCTCACATATCTGTCAGCCTGGAGGCTATGAACAGACTCCCTGTCACCGCCCAACAGTGATCCTCAAGCAATGAGTACAGTGAAGCTCAGACCAGCTATAAGGGTGTCCACAACTAAGCCCTGAGACCAATGGAATCATATGGCCTCAGGCCACAACCACAGGGCTCAAGGACCACTCCATCTGTCCTTCCTTCCTGCCTTCCTCCCTTCCCTTCCCTTTCCACCCTTTCTTTTTTCCTCCCTCCCTCCCTTCCCCACGTTCTTCCTCACACCCTCAGTTTCAACTCTCTCACCTACAAAGCTGCTCAGCATCTGGCCGCTGAATCTGGACAGTCCTCCCTACAGCTTCCACTTTGCTTCTCTACTTAAGGGTACGGCCTGAAGCCCTCTGTCTCAAAAATCAGAAAAAGCCCTAGCTCAACTAAGTGGCACTGCCAAGTATCTAGCAAATGCCATGACTATTCAAAAACTCCACTTGAAAACCATGCCCAGAGAAGTTACATTGCCTGAAGCCATATCAGCTTGCCAATGGACAGGGAGAAAAACAGACCATCACAGACTGTATGTGCAGCACCACTGGAGCCTCAGAATATTGAGAGTTACATCCCGGGATCCTGGAATGTAAGATGGTGGTTCTGGACAACTCATCAAGGGGCTACCCTTGCTCTGGGGAGGCTTGGCATCTCACACCTTAATCAAGACTATTACAACCTCCTGCTTAATCCGCATGTAAGAGCCTTGTCCCAGAAGGAGGCCACAGTTCTCCTAACAAGTACATAAGCCTGGCTCACTGTCCTTTCCTTACCACAACATCAGCTCATACTCCTGCAAGAGCCTAGGGAAAAGGCAATAGAGGGGTCAGAGTTGCACAGGACTTCAGCAGCTAAACTGAGCAAGGATTGAAGAACTGAAGGATTAGAGGGTGGTCAAGTCACATCCTGAGCTGGGAGCCACCCGCTCTCTAATGCTTTCTACTCTTATCACACAGATCCTTGGGCTTGAAGGTGACAACTGTTTGGGGCAGGGACACTCAACACACTGCTCAAGCTTAAGAGGTACTGAGTTTGGTGAGGGAGTTAGAAATTGACGGACCCACTCAGCACTTAGCCTGCCAGATTCCCTTTCCTCCAAACTCCCTATACCCACCCCTGTTTCAACCTGCAGTTGTTAAGACCTTACTCTGGGACAAGCTAGCAGCACAGAAATGAGAAGCCTGGTTCCTATGTTCATGGATCTCACAGTTTACAGGGAAAGATAGGCATGAAAACAGATAACTTTTAAATAACGTGTGAAGTGCTCTGTTGGAGATAAAAAGCATGATCTTTGTACACTTAAGAAAAGCTAGCCAAACCATCCAGGGGAGTCTGGAAAAGGGACCTGCACTGCTGGTGCGTGAACTGAGGATCCCTTCTCTGTTCATATCCCATGCTGCCACTGTATCTTAGAGTCTTATAAGTGTACTTAAAAGCAGTCAAAGCCTAGAGTCAGTGGTCTTCTTCATGAGAATAAGCTATATGTTTAAGACACAAAAATGATTCTTCTGACCTTTTCCTCCTCATGCAGCTGGGCCCAAGCCCACAGATTCCACTGCTGAATTCTCTCTACACTCTGTCCTTTCCTTCCCTCAACCACTGTTACTGTCTTATTCCCAGAGGCTGGCTATGCCCCTCTGCCAAATTCAGACCACAGCTCTCTTTCCTAGGACCCTCATCCTTGTCCCCTTACCTGCCCTCTACACAGCTGCCAGAATAGCTTTCACTAACTTCCATTAAACAAGTCAGACTTCAGCTCAAACACCTGCCAAGTGTCCCCATAACCCTTCAAAGAAACCAAATTCCTGACAGCATGCCTTTGGTGTCTCACCCTCTACTCTTACCACTCTTAACCTCAATTCCAAAGCAATTCCTAATCCATAAAATTATTTCATGACTTAATGTTTTCACCTACTCCTTTACAAGGTCTTTCTAAGCCATATCTAGCCACAAAGTAGAAGTAACCACTATATCCTTTGAGCCACTGCTTCACCCTGGACTTCCATCTATACATGAAATTCTGGTTGAGTACCTAATCCAAAAATGCTTGAGAACAGAAGTGTTCCAGATTTTGGATTATCATTTTTTATTTTGAAGTATTTTCATTTACATAGTAGCATATCTTGAGAATTAAACCCAATTTTAAACATGAAATTCATTTATGTTTTATATACACCTTATACATATGACATGCATGCATACATTATACACATGACACATGTGTAATCTTATACAATATTAGTGTAATAAATTTCGATTGTGAGCTGTCACATGAGATCAGGTGTGAAATTTTCCATATATGTACTGTGTTCTTAACTCAGAAAGTTTTGGATTTTGGAAACTTTTGGATTCTACTTTTTCATACTAGGGCTGCTCAACCTACTTCTTATTGATCTTGTATTGCAGCCTGCCTCTCTTCCTTGACACATTGTGAGCTAAAAACAAGCTCTGCATCTTATTTCTCTCTCCAGCAATAGCACGTAGCACAGAACAAGCAGGAACTACTTAAAAGTCATCAAATTAACTGAAAAAGAACTGTCATAATGGCAGAGTAAGGGGCCTTCATAAATAAATCCCCCCATAAAAGCAATGAAAACACCAGCTGTCCAAAACAACTTTCTTAGAACATTGGAAATTAACCAAAGGCTTTTAACAAACTAAGAGGTATTTACTCAAGAAAAACTGCTGAACTTTGGTAAGAATATCAGGAGTTGTGGCATTTTAACTTGGCCTGTTCCCATCACCTTCTCCACAGCTCTGGTGCAGCCTTAAAAACCAGCAGCCTCTCAGCCCAGGTAGTTCCAAGAATAGAAAACTGAGTTAGGAGAAGCTGACGAAGTTCCATTCCCTGGAGTATTGATACAGTTTGGTAGATCTCATAGCATACAAAGTAAGGAAAGACCCTTATTCATAGTACATTGTCATATTTGGCCTGGCTGGAAGCTCACTCTTTGAGAAAATCTCTATCCCCAGGGAATTTCTCAAAAAAAAATCAGCAAAATTATTTAGCCTCACAGGTATCTGTGGCTATAATAGTATTTGGGGCAAACAACGGCCTGGTGAAAAAATTAAAAGGATGATAGGGAGAAGGAGATGTCCCTGGGGAGCTTTCAAAACTCACTGATACATTCTTATAATGCTGCATGGATCTGTACAGCTGTGTGTATGCCCAGGAAAGACCTGAGAAAGCCCCAGTATCTTACCGCTGGCTGACTTTGGGACCTACACAAGCAGTAAGTGAAGGCTAACACAGAGTTGTAATTTGCTTGCCTGAGAATCAAGCATGCCCCCAACACTTACAAGACCCCTTGGGGCAAGAATAAAAAGCATTTTGGTTAGAGGTATTTAAAGAAATAGCTGACCAATCATTAGCTATCTACTGAGTGTCTCTGTCCAATGAACAGAGACTTCAATGTACACACACAATATGGAATACAAACTTCAGAGAACTAGTCCAGGAAGCCACTAAACAAATGTACACCAAACATCAACATCACACACAGAAAAGAGGAAAGCAAAAACCCTGGAGGGGAGAATCTGATTTATAGAATTGAACTGAATTATCACATTCAATTACATAAAATATTCAATTTTCAAAAAAATTATGAGACATTCAGAGACACAAATTGCATTTAATAGAAACTGTTCTTGAGGGGTCCCAGATGTTGGAATAAGTAGACAAAGACTTTAAATCAGCTGTTGTAAATATTTTCAAAGAAAAAGAAAATTATCTTTATCTCTAAAGAATTAAAGTGTGGTCATTCTCATTCTTCAGATGATCATTTTCAGCCTGCTGTAAGTGTCATCCTTTCCTAATAAACTTTACTATAATTTTCAACGCAAAAAATTTAGAAAAGTGTGACAACAGTATATCATCAGCTAGAGAATATCAATAAAGAGAATTTTTAAAATAAAAACTACTAAATAAAATTCTTGAGTTCAAAAGCATAATAGATGAGATGAAAAATAATCAAGAAGGGTTGAACAGCAGATATGAACTTAAGAATCAATCAGTGAGAACTTGAATATAGATAAACCTGAGATTATCCAGTTTGAGGAAATAAATAAAGACAAATCAACACAGCCTCAGACACTTGCAGGACACTAGCAAGCACACAAAATTTTGCATCATGGAAGGAAAGGAAAGAAAGAACGTGTGAACAAATAATAACCACAAACTTCCTAAACTTGATGAAAACCATTAACCTATACATCCACAAATGGCAATCAATGTGAAGTAGGACAAACTCAGGGAGACCCACAACTAGGTCTCTCTTTTATAAAACCTAAGAACAGTAAGACTTTTAAAAGTGGCAAGAGAAAAAATGATCAGGGAAAAGATCATCATGTAACATCTCATAAAAAAACCACAGAGGCAAGAAAGCAGAGAGGTGACACAAAGTGCTGATTGAAGAAGACTTTCAACCAAGAATTCTATACCCAGCAAAACTACCAGCAAAAATTAAGAAGAAATTGAGATATTCAGAGATAAAAATGGAGATCATCTTTTGCTAGAAGATCTTCTCTATAAAAGATGCTAAAAGAAATCCTTTAGGCTGAAATAAAAGGACAGAATAAATGTACCCTCAATTGACATGAAAAATTAAGACCACTGTACTGGGTGAGGAGGCCCATACCTATAATTCCAGCTACTAAGAGACACAGATAGGAGGTTTACCGTTCAAGGCCAACCTGGGCAAAATTAGCATGAGACCCTTTCTGAAAAAGCAAACTTCAAAAAAAAGTATTATGAGCATGGCTTGAGTACTTGCTTAGTAAGAGCTTAGACCCAAGATCAATACTAGTAACACACAAAAAAAAAAGGACAGGAAAAATAAAGAATGCTGATAACCATAATAACATAGGTAAACATAAATGTATAAACACAATTTAACTCTGTCCTTTTATTTGATTAGCATGCAATTATATAACACAACAATTATACAACTGTGTCAATGGGCTTAAAATGTATAAATATGAGATACGTATGGTGATGATAGAATAAAGGAGGGGAAGAAAACAGCTATATTAGGGCAAAGTTCTTATACAATATTAAATGTTACTAATTACTGTTAATAAGAGCTAGATTGGTTTAAGATGTTAGCTATAACTCCTAGAGCAAACACTAAGAAGCTCAAAAAATATATAATAAAAGACACAACAAAGAAATTAAAATGTTACACTAGAAATAACCTATTTAATGCAAAATCAGGCATTAATGGAGAAGTAGAACAAAACATGAGGCTTATAAGATATTCTAACAATAGCCAAGTTATGGAAACAGCCAAGATGCCCCACCACTGACGAATGGATTAAGAAAATGTGGTATCTATACACAATGGAATTTTATGCAGCCATGAAGAAGAACGAAATGTTATCATTCGCCGGTAAATGGATGGAATTGGAGAACATCATTCTGAGTGAGGTTAGCCTGGCCCAAAAGACCAAAAATCATATGTTCTCCCTCATATGTGTACATTAGGTCAAGGGCAAACACAACAATGGGACTGGACTTTGAGCATATGATAAAAGCGAAAGCACACAAGGGAGGGGTGAGGATAGGTAAGACACCTAAAAAACTAGCTAGCATTTGTTGCCCTCAACGCAGAGAAACTAAAGCAGATACCTTAAAGCAACTGAAGCCAATAGGAAAAGGGGACCAGGAACTAGAGAAAAGGTTAGATCAAAAAGAATTAACCTAGAAGGTAACACACACACACACAGGAAATCAATGTGAGTCAATGCCCTGTATAGCTATCCTTATCTCAACCAGCAAAAACCCTTGTTTCTTCCTATTATTGCTTATACTCTCTCTACAACAAAATTAGAAATAAGGGCAAAATAGTTTCTGCTGGGTATTGAGGGGGTGGTGGGGAGAGGAAGGGGGCGGAGTGGGTGGTAAGGGAGGGGGTGGGGGCAGGGGGGAGAAATGACCCAAGCCTTGTATGCACATATGAATAATAAAATTTTAAAAAAGATATTCTAAAATGTAAGATGCAAATTCCATTTAATTTGCAATTACATTAAATGTAAATGAGTTAAAACTCAAAAGGCATATATTGGCAGAATGAATTTTTTTAAATATCTGACAATATGCAGGCTACAAAAGACATAGTTTAAAGATACAAAATGTCGAAAATAAAATAATGAAAAACTATGTACCATGCAAATGGTAACCAAAAGACATCTGTAGTGGCTATACTAATATCAGACAAAATAGCATGTAAGATTAAAAAGTATTATTGGAGATAAATAGGGCCATTTTATAATGATAAGATCCAAACCACACCAGAATAAAAAATAAAGAGAAACAGTGAAATAAAGTGAAAGGGAGAATAGAGAAAAACAATAAACAAAAAGTTAGTTCTTCAGCAAGATCAACAAAATTGATGAACTTTGACTAGATTTACAAGTCAAAAGGAGATGTCGAAGATTCAATTGACTAGAGTAAGAAATGAAGAGAGGACATCATTACCAGTGGATTAGCCAGGTGCTGTGGTGGCTCAAGCCTATAATCCTAGCCACTTAGGAGACAGAGATTGGGGGCATTGTGGTTCAAGGCCAGTCTGGGCTAAAAAAGTTCATGAATCCCCATGTCAACCAATGGCTGGGTACAGTCCCACATGCCTGACATCACAGCTACGTGGGGATGCACAAAAAAGAAGATGGCCATCTAAGCAGGCCCAGGCACAGAGCAAAACTCTATCTCAAAAATAACCAATGCAATTCTAGGTTCGGCGACTCATGCCTGTAATCCTAGATACTTGGGAAGCTGAGATCAAGGTTCAAGACCAGCCCAGGTAAATAGTTCATAAGACCCCCATCTCCAAAATAACCAAAGCAAAATGGGCTGGAGGTGTGGATCAAATGGCAGAGCACCTGCTTCTCAAGCACAAAACCCTGAGTTCAAAACCCCAGTGTCACCAAAAAAAAAACCAGAAAAGAACCAATGTAAAAAAGGGCTGATGGATTGGCTCAAGTGGTAGAATGCCTGTGTAGCAAGCATGAGGCCCTGATCAACCCGTGGTACTACCACGGTACTACCCCTGCCAAAAAAGGTGGAAAGGATTTAAGAGAATTCTATGAATAACTTTATGACAGCAAATTAAATTGTTGAGATGAAGTGATCAAATTCCTAGAAAGACAAAAACTAGTAAAAACCATCTCAAGAAGAAATACAGTGTCTGGATAAACCCTTAACAAGCAATTGCATTAGTAAATTTGAAACGTACCATAAAGAAAAGTCAAGGCCCAGATAGCTTAACTGGTGAATTCTTTCAAATACTTAAAGAATTAACATCATGCTTTCATAAACTCCTCCCAAAAACACGAGAGGAGAGAATAGTTCCCAATTCATTTTTAGGATACTAAAATCAGACACACACATCACAAGAAAACTATATACCAATATCTCTTACAAATAATGACACAAAAATTTTCAACACAATACTAGCCAACTAAATCCAGTAGCATATAAAAAGGATTAGACATGATGAGCAAGTGAGATTTATCTCACGAATGCAGAATCTGTCTAACATCTGAAAATCAATCAATGTCATACACCATATTAACAGAATAAAGAAAAGATTCCCTATAAAAAGGAAGAAAGGCCATTTTATGATTAAAAAATCAAAAACACCCAACAAAGTAGAAATCAAAGCAAACTTTTCAACCCAATGAAGGGCACGTTTGAAATACCCACAGCCACCACCATACTTAATGATAAAAGATTCAATGTTTTTCCCCTGCTATCAAAAATAAAAAGGCATAACCATTCTTGCATCTTCTAGTTAACATTGTATTGGAGGTTCTAACCCATACCAATTAGAAATAAGAAACAAAAGACACAAAAAGAAACAAAAAACATTCAAAACTAAGAAGAAAGGAAGTAAAACTCTATTTACTTATATCTTAAGATATTCATGAAAAAAACTACTAGAGCTTATAAATGAATCCTGCAAGGTTGTAGGCTATGAGGCCAATATATAAAATCTATTGGATTTGTATATTCTAGGATGAAAATAAAAAATAAAATTAATAAAACAATCCAATTTACAATAGCATGCCAAAGGATTAAAACTTAGAAGTAAAGATTTACAATCTAAGAAAAAGAAGATGCAGAGATTCCCTTGTGACTACCATTTCCCAGGAATCATTTCAGAACTACATATAAAAAGTAAAAAGGTAACCCTTCTAAAAGAAAATGTAGGAAAATAGCATCATGACCTAAAGCTAGACAAAGATTTTTTAAGTACTCAAAAAACAGTAACTGTAGAAGTAATGATCAATTATACTTTATTTAAAATGAATAACTGCTGTTCATCAAAAGATAGCTCACCTGAGTAAAAAAGACAAGAGAAAGAAATGACATTGTCATATTATATATGCCCCCAAAAAACTCATATTTGGTGTTTACTTTAAAAGGTACTGTAGAAATCTAAAAGAAAAAGACTAACAACACAATTGAAAGGATCTGAGCAAGCCCTTTACAAAAGAAGATATCCAATGTCCACAAGAATGTGAAAAATTAACATATTTAGACATCAGAAAAATGGAAACTAAAACCACAAGACTCCATTGACCTCCTTTAGAATTAAAATGGCAACCAACATTAGATGTTGATGAGAATGTGGTGTGTCTGAAACCTCCATACATTGCTGGTGCTTATGAAAATTTCTGCAATCACTTGGGACGATGTTTGCCAGCATCTCGTAGAGTTCAACATGTGCAGTGATTATCTTGCAATCTCATAAAGTGGAAAGAAATGAGTACATTAATGCCCACTGAACAACATAAGCATGAATATTAGTAGCAAAATCAAAATTAAAAATAACTTATCAACTATGCATTGGGTAAATAAATTATAATATAGTCATACAATGGAGTGTTACATGACAAACAAGAACTAACTCTTCATAGACAGAATAACATGGGAAAATCTCAAAAACAATGTACTACATAACACAAGCCAGATATTAAAGAGTACATTCTATATGATTCCATTTATATAAAGGTCAGACAAAACTAATCAGTGGTGATAAAAGACTGGTCAACTACAGGTGAGAAAGAGATGAGAACTGGCTGGAAGATAAACATAATGGAAATTTCCATTTTATTGGGTGGTAGTTACATAGATGTGTATGCATGTAAAAATAAACCAAGCTATACACTTAAGATGAGTATTTTATTTACTTTACCAACTGTGATTACAAATTTTTTTTTAAAAATCACATCATCAAAGGTAAGGTAAAATTAAGTAATAGCAAAATAAGGTAATTACCTATTTTAAAAAAAAAAGCTTCCCCCAGGATTCCAGTCTGGCTCTGTGTCACCTCTATTCCCTCAGATACACTGTATTTCAACAAAAGCATCTAAGGATTGCCTGCTTCTTCTTTTTGTTGTTGTTGTTAACTGATTCATGATTTTGATGGTTCATAGTGAACTTGAATCCAACTAAAATCCCTAAGTCTCTTTTCCTCCCATGCACAGCTAGGACCCACTGTCCTCATTCAGTCCTTTCACATCTTTTAAAATATTTTGAACGTGATTATTGCTTGTTACTACAAAGTGTAACAACCCTAATGGAAATCCAGCACAACTGGAAAGAGGACAATTTCCCAAAGGCCTTTCATCCCACAAATCATTGAGTTCCAGGGCCCTCTAGTCAGTGGCTACTTACATATTTAATTTTTATATACATATAATCACCTCACCGATATGGTTTTGCTCTTTTATATTACTATAATACATTTCCCATAGTCTTTACAATGATCATTTTTATTGGCTGTGGAATAGTCTATTGTGTGGCTATCCCGTAATTTACTTAGCTATTCCCTGCTCTGAACATTCAGTTTGCTGCCAGTTTTTCAGAATAGTAGATAACACTGCAATAAAATCCTTACAAATCTGTACATTTAAGTTATACTGTTATGGTGAGTTCTTACAAGTGAGATTATTGGGTCAAATGCATGAACATATTAATGATTCTAGGTATATTTTGCAAAATGGTTTTTCTAATTGATATGTGTCACCACCAACGTATCAAAATACCACTTTTATCACAACTTTGGCAACAATATCATAGTTTTTGATCACACATGACAGATATAAGATGATTAAATGGATCTCATTTTATTTTGCAATTCCTCTATTATTCCTAAAGTGGCTCGTTTTACTATATTTGTTTTTGAAATCTTGGTATTTAACACAGGGTCAGACACAGAGCAGGACAAACTCATTTACCCTGACGTCAGTGGTCCTTCCTTCCTTCCTTCCTGTTTTGGGGTTGGGGGAGAGTAGGGCAGAAGTAGGGATTGAACTCAGGGCCTTGAGCTTGCTAGGCAGATGCTCTACCACTTGAGCCATGCCTCCAGTCCTTTTTGCTTTTACTTATTTTTCAGATAAAGTCTCACACTTTTTGCCAGGGGCAGGCCTCAGACCATGATCCTCTTACCTCCATTTCCCATTTGCTCAGATATACGCTTGTGCCAACATGTCTGGCTCTCTTTTGCCTTTTTAAAGAAAGTTTTAATTTTTGTAAAGTTGTATCATCTACTTTTTTAATACATTTCCCATTTTTAAATTTAGGAATTTATCTGAAAAACCTTGTCTACTTTTTGCTAAATTTCCCTAATAAAACTATTACTTACTTTTAATTCATAATGTGATATGTAGCTATTTTTTCCAAATAGTGAATAAATTCTACCAACATCATTTATTACATAATCCTTCCTTTCTTCATGGTTTTTGATTACTAATTTATCTTAAATTATTTTGTGAATTAAAGTCTTCAGACTTTGTATTTTATTGTTCTAAGTCTCATCTGTGCTCTGTACCAGTGTCACACTAATTTAATTACTACTGGATGATGTGATCTAAAATACATTAATACTGGTTTCCCTCACTAGTTGGTTTCTAAGATTTTTTTTGTATGAACCAACTTCTCATTTCCTTCTTTATTTTCTAATCATTTTGTGAAATCTCAATAAAAACTCGATTGAAATTTTTAGAAAGACTGAACTACAAGAACATTAAAAAATATTTAGTCAAAAGATTATAGCAGGGACCATAGTAAGTCTCCTCAATTACTCAATTATTCTTCCTTGTTTTTTCCAAATAAACAGACTCAGACTATCTGAGTCTAAATGTCAGTGCAACTACAAACTATCAAGATAGATAGATAGATAGATAGATAGATAGAGAATTGATTGTTTGATTCAGTGTTGTTAAAAAACAGTCACAAAATCTTGGTGGCACCCAATATTGAGGATTTATTTCTCACGCATCCAGATGGCCCTTCTCCACACAACTCATTCTTGAGCTCAGGTTTGAGACAGCGAGTACCTAGGACATATTCTTCTCATTGTGGTCAGAAGGGTGGAAACACAACTACCATTTCAGATCTAGACTCAGAAGTTTGTTCACCTGCCATTGGATAAGGCAAGTTCACTACAATGTCCACTCTCAATGGTGCATGGAACAAAACTCACCAAGTGGTATTTAAGGAAGAAAATAAATGTTTGCTGTATAATAATTAGTCTACGATAGCATGAGACCTAGGGAAATTCACTTAAAGCCAAGTTTCAGTTTCCCTTTTTATAAAACAGAGATTACCCTACTGCCTGTCTCATGGGGCAGCATGAGAACTAAAGGGGATAATGTCTGAAAACTACTTGCCTCCATGTCTGAGAAGTAGCAATAGCACAATAAATGTCAAGTACTACTATTGTTTTTAATTATAGGCCAAACACTGCAATTGACCTTTTGAATTTGAGTAGAAAAGTTTCCATTTTTTTCCACATCAGATCTTATCTTGTTACTTCTGACACATTGTTCCAGTTGTTGGAGATATCTGCAATCCTTATCTATCAAGCAAATAAACAAATTCTGAGAGCACTATACTAAGTCTCATATATTACCTGGTGGGTTTGTGTGGCATGAAGGAAAGAGCAACCCTCTTGACATGCTCAATCTACATGACCAGTCAGTCAGTGAACAACCACCTTCCATGGATAATGGACTCATCTCCATAATAGGCACTCATAATTACTTGCCCACATTTGGTTCCAAGTCTCTATAGCCTGCAGAGCATCTTCCTTTCTTTTGACAGAAGCACTGGGGTTTCTTGGGGATTTTTGCAATCCTCCTTACTGAGGTTTAGGGGAAGGAATAATTCCTCAGTCTTCCCTCCCCAGTTGTGCTGGGCAGTCTGCCACAGCCTCTTCTCACTTCTACGTGAGCAAATAGTTCTTCCGTATCACCCACATTAGGGCCAAGGCAGCAATAGTTCTAATTTTATCATGTCATATGGGAAATTAAATTAAATTAAATTAAACAGCTATAAGATCCTCAAGGAGACCCAGCAGATGGCTTGTCTGTGAGTGGGATCAGCTTAGGGATCAACCTAGAGTTTGTAAACAGGGAAGCCAAATGGCCTCCATGTGGGCAATGAGCTAGGTCCAGATTGTAGTGGCTTCCCTAGAACCCAAAATTCCAGGGAATGACTTTTCTTGGTCCAGACTTATGGCCAATGGGTCTGCAAGTAGCCCTCCTTCAACCAAACACCCTGGAGTCAGAGGACTGCCCAATAAGTGATCAAAAAAACCAATTCTTAAGGCCAAGTTCTCTCTCAAAGGAACAAAAACTGAGTTAATCCATGCTCCCCAAAACAAGCAACAGTGACTTTTTTCCTAAAAATATATTCCATCTACATAAAATAGTAACATATTTAGATATGTTTATTCTTCTAAAGCTCCTCATTTAGACATAATATGCCATATGTGAGAACACCAGGAAGTCCAAGGAAGCTGAACTACAACTGGGGTGTCCTCTTTGCCTCCATTCACTGTACCAACTCCCCACCTGGTCAGCAAGTGTGGTCCAATAGATGCTAATGCCTCTGCAGACAAGGGCCTCGGTTTTCTTAGGATCTGAACATATCTGGGCTATTCTCTTCTCTTTTTTATTTGTCATTAATTTAAATGCATTTATTTTCTCTAATTTGATTATTGGTTTTTTGTTCTGTTAACAAGTAAAAACAAAATGACCAGAGATCAAACTACGGTCGCTTCCTGCAGCAATTATCTATGTGCAGGACTATGTTCTGCTGAGCACTTTGATCCTGAGTAATCATGCTTCTGGATGGTACTTCATCAATACATTACAGCTGCAAGTGTGGCCTGCGGTCAAATGACTCAGAATCGCCACCCAGGGAATACAGATGCCTCCAGACTGGGTGAAGGCAGACTACACATTGCTCACTGGACCATGCCTGGCTCTCTCCAGAGAACGGTGCTCCTTCCTGGCGCTCACTGACTTGAAGCAGCCCTCCAAATTCTGGCTCCTCTAAAAACTCCCCAAAGGGGCAAGCTACCTCTTCTTTGTCAAAAAGACTGACCCACCCATTGAACTTCCCTGCCCTTTGCCAACTCATGGCATTCCCATGCATGTGCACCCTGTCACTTCAGGCTGATGCCCATGAGACATAGAACTCTTGTCCCTGTGTCCCCAAGGAGAAGCTGCAGTTTCTCTCAGCCATACTCCTGAGCTCCTGAGCAACTGATCTTATCTCTGTGTTCTGCTCTCAGGTCTAATAATCATGACATCATGACAAGCACAAACAGAAATGCTGTGTTTCCAATGACCACATGGGTAAGGGCTTGCTCCACCCATATTGGGACCTGATCAGTGAGACCCGGGGCCTTAAGTGATCAGCAAACATCAAGGAAGGGGGCATGCATTTTCCTTCTTGTGTTCCAAATGGAGATATTTAGAAAGGACATAGTCCAAGCAGCAGGCACTGTCCAGTGGATTCCAGCAGTCTTTTCTCTCTGACAAAGCCCAGTTCCATGCAGAAGCCAGGGCTGCTCACATCCTGGAACACACGCTACTTGTACATTTGATTTGGGGTTCAGCCTCCTGCACTGTAGATGTGATTAGTGTCTAACACTATCGGATTGATATAATGTTTGAAGAAGACCGGAGCTGTGAAAATGTGTAGAAAAGTGCCTGGCATGTACTCAATGCTCAGTGAAGATTTTCCTTCCCTCCCAAGGCCTACTAAATGCAAAATGCAGAGACAGGAAGCAGCACCGACTCTGTCCCAGGTAGGTCACAGCAGTGAGGAGTGTGGGGAATTGGCAGATGAGCCCATGAAGAGGGATGAATGTGCCTGATCCAAGGGTACACATCCCATCTAAAAGTAGGTTGTAGAAAACACAGCCCATGATTAGTGGGTTTTCCACTTTTGAGGATAGTGAAATATCCACTTTGGAGGATAGGATATAATAATAGCAGTAAATAGCTATGGAATTTTCTAACAGCCTAAAATGAGCGGAGACTGCCCTGCTCACTAACACCCCTGCTCAGATTGGAGCAACGTCTCATGAACACCTACAAAGCTGAGAGCTCTCAGCTTGCACATACACACTCAATATGCCCCTCTTGGGACACGGTGTAGTGATCCACTCTCCTTTCCTACCCTGGATTAGACTACAAGCCCCCAGTTCACATCCAGAAATATCCAGCCAGTCCTCATGTACCAGTAGTCACCAGCCACCTAAAGACTCTCCATTGAAATGGAAATCCTAAGCTGCTATTTAATCAAGACAACAAACCAGACCCCAGTATGCCCCTGTGGGCCATGCCCAGGGGTCTGGGCAGACACTGGGTAGACCAGGTGTCTATCCAAGGCATTGAAGGATGGTCATGACAGCAGATACAACAGATGGCTACTCTAGGGTCCACAGGAGACATCCCAGGTCATTTGGGCCACAGGATGAAAGAGCCAGGGAACCTATGCAGCGTTCTGAAGGCTCCCCGCCACCCCCATATGTGAGGTTACTCATATTCTTGCTCACTGTACAAAGCATTACAATCCATGAAGTTTCTTCTCTCTCCACCCGGTGATCAAAGACATATCTCCCAAAGCCACATCCTTGGGGATTCAGGCTCAACAGCATGCAGATGCCAAAGCTACTCTACTCACCTCTGACTGTCTGCTGGGCTGTAGGATCCAGAGCAGCCAGAAGATGTGTTCCCAAACTCCAAAAACATTGTGCTTACTTACAAAGATTTTCTCCAAAGGGACTGGAGAAGCTTACCACAAAGAACATATTTAATCAACTAGTACAATATAAATAAAGCAGAATAAACTAGAACCAGGGAAAAGGGGAATAGAATTGTGTAAACATGAGAATTAATGGGCTTGACCTCCCCAGTGAGTGCAAAAAGGGGAAGGCATTGTTACATCTATCATATTGCCATGGGGGAGGAAGCAGACCTTCCCTAAATCCTGAAAGATTCTCTTTCACAGTAATGGGCAATAATTTCAAGGGGGGTGGTGGTGGAGGAAAGCAAACACATACAGAACATCTACTGCATGCTGGGAACACTGTGATCTGGGAGGACCCTATATGTCCTCCAAGCTCAGAGATGCTCTTATTCAAATTAGAAACACCCCCAGTGTGGAAGTCCTGGTGAACAGCATGCTGATAAAGGCCAGCTCCAACTCACCTCCCCCCAACCCAGCCACCATTGCACAAGACACAACCTGCCTAGCTGCATGTCGATGCACATCCTTCCCTGCAACCTTGCAGTAGGCCTGCAAGGGCAATGGTTCCATTGTACAGATAAAGAAACTAAGGCTCAGAAAGCATAAGCCAGTAAGTGACAGAACCCCACTCTCTGACTCCTTATGATTGTTTCTTGCAGGAACCATGACAAAAGCCACCATTTTGTGAGGGGGATTCTTAAGGGGGACTAGGGACATAATGAAGATCAACTGCAGAGTCTTTTGATGAGCTGGCTTTCCCAAAGGACAGAGCTGAAGATCAAGGGTGTATGTGGACAAAGGGAGGTGCCACATGAGATCTGCATTCTCCAGTCCACATTCCCCACAGCCCAGCGTACTCATCAGCCTCACCAAGAGAATACCCACCACCATGTCTGTGCATCTCCACGGGCGGGACCCAGGTGTGCTGTCAGATGTCCCACCTTTCCTATACAAGAGATGAGGGTGTGTTCTGTCAGGAATGCAGAAACTTAAGCAACAAAAATTTAGTGTCTCACAGAACTGGGTCTAGAAGACTGAAACCCAGGGGTCAGCTATCTCTTTGACCAAATTTCTCCTTTTTATTAAAGATCCCAGTTATATTGGACTAGGGCCCACGCTTAATCACCTCATTTTAACTTGATTGCCTACAAAGACCCTATTTCCAAATAAGATTACATGCAGAGATACTGGGATTAGGCTCCAATACATCTTTTGGAGGGGGAGAGGAAACTTTAATCCACAACAGAAGGCACAGCACTGGTGTTCTTAGTGGTGACAGAGCTTACCTGAAAGGCTCAGAAAGGGCTGCGGCAGGCAGAACATGGTCTCTCCAGTGCCCTATTCCAAGCCACTTTCATCTGTTGCCAAAACAACTTCAGTAGCCTGCTTGCTGGTCTTAACTCACCCCAATTGTGGTCCCCCCATGGAGGAGGACACAACAGCCAGAATGAACTTTTCAATCAAAATACAAATCTGATAATGGCAGGCCCTGCTTAAAAGCCTTCAATGGCTGCCATTAGGCTCAGGGGAGAGAACAAATCTGCTCCAACCTCATTACCTTCCAAATGCTGCCCTGGTTCCTGGAACACCCAGCCTTTCCTCCCCATCACCTGGGACTTACCTAGACCTGGTAGAACAATTAAGCTTCTCTCACCAGCTAGACACCAGATCACAGATGAGAGTCCTTCGTGCCTGTCCCCATCCCACACCATGGTCCCATAGAGAAGGTCAAATTCTTCCTGCTCACCCTTTGACTCAGTGCTCCTAGAACAGTGTCAGGCGTATGATAGGTGCTCAGTATTTGTTAAGTGGAAAAAAGTGGGCAATGACCTTAATATACTTAAATGTATTATTCTGGATGATTTTTTCTGTTTGTGCAAATTTACCATGCAGAAGGCACCACACTATGAGTTTTAGGTTCAAGGATAACTTCTACTTCCATAGAGGAGATGAGGAACTGGGTTTCTAAGCCCAGAAATGACTTGTCAAAAGTCTAATGGCTGGTGTTATCTGACTCCTAATCCTGAGTGCTCAACCATATAGCTCTTCTGGCTGCCTAGGCTGGAAGTCACTCAGGGGAGAACAGCGTCCTTTGCAGCTCAGCTCTTGGCGATTCCTAGGCAGTAAACAAATCTCTCTATTCCTTCCTCCCCACTAGAAAACACAGTCCTGCTCCCACCTGAGGTCCTAGGACAAAGGGCTGGTAAGAGAGTGATGAAGAAAACCACTGAGAGCTCCACCATCCTCAAGCACAGCCACAAATATGATCTGCCTCCTGAAGCTCTAACAATGAACAGCGCACTGGATGTGGAGCCCCAAGATAAGACTTCACATCTTCTTCTGCTACTTAATAGAGGCAGGAGCTCATTCAGGAGAGTCACATGACTTCTCTATACTCTACTTTCTTCCCCTGTTATATGCGAGAGCATGTTGAAGCCTACTTCTCAATTAGGACTCAAGAAATCATGATTACATAAATGCCTCATTTGTGGGCTCCAGGAAAGATAGCTGAATCTTTCTTCCCTCCAGGGTGACCTGTAACTTGGGCATCCCCAGGGTGGAGGGGCCCCTAGCTTCCCCTTAGGCTGTGAGATAAGGTCAAGGGTGAAGATAAGTCTCAGGAACCCACTGTTCAATGACAGCTCATGAGCATAGGGAACTGAAAACTAACCAACAGGCTCCACTATCTGGACCAGTCACTGCAAGCAGAGAACAGTGTCGAACGTGCCCAACCTCACCTCAGCATGGCTAACCCAGTCTCCTCCAATCCCCACCTCCAATCAGACGTGCTGCTGCAAAAACAAGATCTGTTTGGTTTTGCTTTATTTTATGCCCTAAAATATACAGGCAAAGAGACAGTAACCATAGTCACTCCAGGGAAAGGCCCTGCTGGATTAGCCTTTGAAGAAAGGAATCCAGAAGCAGCTGGCTGCAGAGATGCAACTTCACAAGGGCTGCATTGCCTGCCCAGAGGCTGCTAGGAACCTTGGCAAAGGGCTCCATGCTGGCCTCCTTCAGATGTTACCACAGCTCCTCCAAGCTCTACCTTGTTGCCCCAAGCTCTCTGGCAGTCCTGTCCCCCAGATACCCCCATTTGGAGGCTCTGTCTAAAGGACATGGCCTTCCCATTCTCTTACCATGGCATCTCCACTGCCCATTTGATCCCTGTGTTCCGTCAATGAATTCTTCACTCACCATATGCATTGAGTGTCTACTATGTGCCAGGTGTTGTAGGCGCTGAGGGGACAATAGGCACAAGACACACAGCTTCTCTTATTACAGCCTGGTAGTGAAGAAATAATTAACCGACTATCCAATTAACCTATGATATAATGTCAGGTCATGACAAACTATGAAGTTTGTCAGACAGAGAAGGGGAAGATATTATTTAGAAAAGGTGGTCAGAGAAGGCCCAGCTGAAGGCAGAGGTACCAATGAGGTACACAGTGAGTCATGTGGATATCTGCAAAAAGAGTGATTTTTTTAGAGGGGACAGTCATTGCAAAGGCCCTGAGGTAGAAGCTTGCTTGACATGTTTAAGGACCAAAAACGAGGCTACAACTGACTGTGGAGGATAGAAATTAGAGATGGGTCCAGAAGGAGCAAAAGCCATTTCATGAGGGTTCTGGAGGTGATATAAAGGACACTTGTCCCCAGAACAAACAGTGGGCAACTATGTGACATGATCGATATGTTAATTGATCTGAGTCTACAAGCCATCCTTAGGATCACTATCTATATGCATACCAAAGTATCATGCTGTACACTGAAATAAATGCAATATTTTTTTTAAAAACAAGGACTTTGGATTTCATTCTATGTGAGAACAAAAACCATTAAGAGCATTTTAAGCAAAAATGATTTGATTTCCACTCAAGAGGCTATTTTAAGTACTCCATGAAGAACGGGCTCTAGGGGTCAAGGGTAAAGCAACAACTCCTGAGGCCATTGTCTGTTGGGTGAGAGTTGAGGGTAACTGGACATGCTATTGGCAGGGGAATGAGGAAGGGGATCTTGGTGAGCCTAGCCCTTGCCAGCTGTGCGCTTGAAGACAAGCTAAGATGTCTCTGAGCCTTGGTGTCTTCCTGTAAACAGTGAGGGCCACCCGCATCATGACTGAGAATGTATGCAAACAGCTTTGCAGAGTGCCTGCCTCACACCAGAGTCTCAGCACAAATGACACTCCTGCCTGCTCTGCCAGCATCTCTACATTTGGGGGGTAGAATTTCCTCTACCTGTTATCACTGGAAAAGTGACTTGCTCAGAGGAGCCCAAACTTCTCAGCAAGCACAATCCACAGGCACAAATAGGTAAAACCAAGAATCTCTTAAATCAGAACCTTAAGAACCATCATTAAAAAAAACAACCTGGCACTTTTATGGCTCCCTGAAAGCACTTTAAAACACTATGGCATTTCCTTCCAAGACTGTCCATTGTTGATCTAATTAACCCATCTAAGGCCTACAAACAACTGATTTCCAGAGGCCCAGGAGAGGATGGGTGACTGGGACTTGTGATGATAGCACAGAAGGGGGAGCTGCTTGGCTGGTAGTGGACACTGGCTATGACCTGAACACAGATCTCCATGCGGGAGCAGGTGGGCAGCCTCTGTCCTGTGCCCACCAATTTGTCTGAAGCAAACATGAGTAGACAACCCCTGTTGAGTCCAAGTGGAAGGAAACCGAGGCTCTTCCAACAAACAAATGTGGCTGGCCCTGGGCCTAGGGTAGGACCTGGGTCAACCAGGAAGGCTGGGGGAGCTGCATATAGAAGGCAGGGAGGGAGGAGAAGGAGCAGATACACGTGCAACTTCAGCCAGCAACACTGAGCTGTGAACCCTGCACTTTACTCTGGTCCTGAGCAGCAACTTGGTTCTGAAGTAACTCCCCCAGGGCCACCTATCCCCAGAAATGGGCCCAGCCAATTTTTACAACTACCCTGTGAGATGGACTGCTGGGAGGGAGGGAAGGCACGAATCATTATCCTATTTTAAAGAAGAGTGGGGACATGAAGACTTGAACAGAGTGGACCACCCCTGAGACAGTCCACATGTCCCAGTGCCCATCCTCTCGTGTGATGTAGCATCCAGAGCTGTCAGGTGTGATTAAGCCTCTGGACCCTGTCTATGGTTAGTAGGACTTGTGTGGGCCAAGGTTTCCCTGAAGTCGCTAAGGTGACTCCAACTGTTCCTCAAGACCACACTCCACAGCTTGAAGGCCTTCCTTTCCCAGCCTTGGTGGAGGGAAGGAGACTCCCCACTGGGCTGTGGGCTTGGGGACAGCTAAGAAGGCTCTTCCTTCCATCCTTAATGATGCAGTGTCGTGTTCTCCCATCCACACTGGACCTCTAACTCCCAGTCCAATGGAGTTCCTCCCCTCCTCCTCCATCTCCCCTGGACACCCAAGTATCAATTCATCTCTCCCACATGCTGCCATACTCCACACCCTGGCCACGGGACTCAAGAAATGTTGTCCAAATCCAGCCCTCTTCTCCACGCTTCTCCATGGCCTTTCAGAAACTGTGTCACCTTTCCCCGGACCACAAAGTGAGGCTCTGACCCGTCTCCCTGATTTCATCTCTGCCCCACTAAGCCTCCTTTTCCTTTTCTACCAGTGACTTTCTCACAAGACTCCTAACAGATGCCTTTTGCTCCTGAATCCTGGGCCTGGTGGTCTCAGAAAAGACCTGGAACAAGTCAAGGTGAAACAAAGGTAAGACAGAAGTGTTCTTCCTATGGACATGCAATACCCAGGCCAAGCCGAAGGGTCTCCTCAAGCCCAAACATGGTGAGTTCCACTATCTGTCTACCACATAAGCTATCTGAGGGTGAAGCATGCATTGCTTATGCCAGAAAAGAAGCCCAGATGCAGAGGGGTCCTAAAGAAGAGACCTTGTCCCCATTTTCTGTATCTTCCCCCCAAGAAGCCACAGGCAGGTGGACTAGGCCTGCATCTAGGACCTGGAGCCAGGAGGCATGGCAGGATACACATGTCAGTGCATACAAATCTAGAAGGAGCATTGTTTCTGGCCAAATCCCAGCACCTAGGAAGAAACATCAAAGCCAGATGGCCCTTGGAAGTTCTTCTGGACACCACACTGACACACACAGTAAGAAGGAGTCCACGAAGGGGAAAGGAGTGTCTTCCATCAGCAACCAATCAGAACTCCTGGTGCTTTTGACCAGTGCATTCAGACATATTCACAGCCCCACCATGGCCGCCTTTGTTGAGCCAGGAGCATAAGCACACCTGGTGGGGCTCAGCAAGTTCCCCCCTCCCCAGCTCTGACAACAAGTCCAACGCAATTAGCCTTGATTTACACTCTCTTGGGTGCTAAGCTGGAGGTGATGATTAATCATTCACACCAAGCTTTCCCAACCTAGTGCTACTGACATTTCAGGCAGGATAATTGTGGAGGGCTGAGCTCTGCATTGTAGGATGGTTAGCAGCCTTGGGCTCAACCCACTACAGCCAGCAGCATCCCAGCTACCCAGCTGTAATACCTGAAATTGCCTACAGACACTGTCAAATGTTGCCTGGGAGACATAAGTGCTCTGAATCCTCAAAACAGCAACAGACATTTCCACTTCACCTTGCAAGAGACTCACAAGAGTTGCCTAGACTTGTCCAAGGCCACTTAGCAAGCAGCACAGCTCATGTCTGAACCTGGGTTTTTCTGATTCAAAGTCCAGGCTATTTCCTACCATACAACTCTACTCCCTATTGCAAAGATCAACACTAAGGTGCTGCCTACCTCAGTCTCTCTCAATTGTGAGCCAGGAAAGATATCTGAATCTGATCGATAAAGGAAATGTATCCTCAGTACATCTAACTAGATGATAGCTTTCAGAGGCCAGAGGTATGTCTTAGTGCATGGGACAGTAAACTCATGTGGCAAGTCCTATTTGTAGGAGCCATATCAGCAGAGATCCAACATCTAGGATTGCAGGGTGGCTGTTCAGTGCCTGAGAAGCCCCTAGAGTGCCACCCCCACCCTTGGTCACCACCACTACCTAATGAAGCAATATTTTGGGGTCTGTCTCCCCAGCCTTCCCCACTGTGAGCACCTCTGTTCCATCTATCTTTCTAACTTCAGGACCCTCATTGGTGCCTGGAAGGGACCCAAACATAACTCACTTGATCTCACAGCTCTGGTTGCCTGGCCTGCATGGAGAAGCAAAAGAACAGCTTAACTGTTGTTCAGCCTTTGCCTCCCTGAGGTCAGGTTCATGAGGAAAAAAAGAGCAAGGTCTGTTTTCTTAGTACAAATCCTGACAAATTTTAAACGTGTGGTTTCAACTCTCAAAGCATTAATTTACTCTCCCAAAGATGAAATATATTAATACCCACCTCACAGGGATGTGGTAGAAATAAAACAAGATGTTGGAGGCTAAATGCCTGGCACAATGTCTATTACATTCAAGGTGCCTAATAAATCATTCATTTAATAAAACTCTGAAATGCTAAGCACAACCAGGAGAAAAGTTTTGGATGCCTCCCAGGTGTTTAAAACTTATCGAGGGGTTAGGCAGGTTCATAAACATATGCTAAGAGGCCATGGTAAGTCACTTTCCCAGATTTGAGGCAAAAGGAACTTAATGGAGAAAAACCAGAAAGGAAATGAAGCTGTCTCAGACTACCTTTGTCTTAAAGGCAATAGCCTGCAGATAGCAAACCCAGACTATTTCCAAATGAGATGCCCTGGGAGAGTCTTAGGTGGGCATCAAAGCAGTCAGTTCAAGAGAAAAAATAATAATAATAATATGAGTTGTTGTCTGAGACATTTGTCTGTGCAGTCTATTGGAGACAGCCTGGCAGGTGGTCCAGCTGGGAAGAACATCACATAACAACTGGGTAAATACAGCAGCTTGGAGAAGCCTAACATCACGGCCAAATTCTGCCTGCCAGTCACACTGGGAGAAGGAAAAGGTCCGAGCAAGCAAAGGCAAGTCAGTCCTAGGCCCACAGAGGTGGAGAAGGCAGGCAGAGATGCCAAGTGTCTGAAATGTGTTCCTGTTCCCAGGGTCAGCTCAGCTTGCACCTGAAGCTCCTGTCTAGCACGTGTGCAAGATTCATTTATTCCACAGGTGTTTGTGGTGCACTAGTCAAGTCCAAAGGATTGTTCTAGGTACTGAGGTACTGCAAAGGACAGTGCAGAGAAGGCTTCCTTCTCTCATGGAGAATCCAGTCCCCTTTCATTTAATTCTCTGGATCCGGGATTATGTCTTTTGTTCTACTCAAGTACTTTCAGAAGGATTGTCTCTATCCCACATAGCTTCATCTTCCACTATGCAGACTGATCCTAAGTGAGGATCCATAATGAGTCAGGACCTCCCTGCCCTGCCCTAACATGACATCCCTATCTAGGGTCAGTCTGGGGGAAGATGGGAACGGCAGGCACCCTGCAGATGCCTGTTAGGGCAGCCCCTATGCTTAGACATCAGAGTTGCCCCAGCTTGCCAGCCTCCCAGCCCAGCAGCCTGAGCAGTGTCACTGTCCCCACCTTCTAAATGCCCACTTCAGAAGAATCAGGCTCCCTTTGACCAGGTGTGACCTTACCTTGCTCTCTCAGTCACACCTCTGTGCTCCCATCCTAATCCTGGTTGACTCTCACCCACACTCTGCCTCCTTGCCTTTCCTCTCACTGTTCCTTCCGCTTAGAATCCAGAATGCTCTCCTGCCTCCATTGCTGCCTGCTTCATCCATTGTCACTCTTTAGACCCAAGATTAAGTGGCACATCCTCAGGGGCCTTCCCTGACTCCACATCTGAATCAGGTTCCTGAGCAACACCGCTTTACATCTTCACATCCTCCACTTTTCCTTCACAGACACCCTAACATGAGACTCCTATGTGTGACAGAGCATTCATTTGTTTAACGTCTGTCTCCTTCACTCACTGAAAATGACAAAAAGTAAGGTAATATGTCAGGTTTGGTCACACCGAATCCTGTGCTTCTATTACAGTGACTGGCCCTAAGTAAGAGCTCAAGAAACAAAATAGCTGTGATACCAAATGAATGAATATCTGACCTGTTCCCTCCACCCCCCAGTTATTCATCTAATTCCTATACCTTCTTCAAAACTCAACTCAAATGTCATCTCCTCTTCTGACCTCCAGCCACCTCCTGCTAGATTTGGGTGCCCCCTCTATTGCTCTTCTACTACCTCCATGTCCTCCCATTGCCACAGGTATCACATTGAGATCTAATCATTGATTTGCTTGTCCATTGCCAAGAGGCAAAGACAGCTTAATTTGATTTTGTGTCCCCTACCCTTAATTCAGAGCCTGGAAAATTTTCAGTAAGTGTTACATGAACAAGTGAGTGAATGAGTGAAGTAAATAATGCAAGGAGCTCCTTTCAGGCTCTTGAGTCTGGAAGTTTTGTAACCAGTGGCATAAGCTCTGTTATCAAATGAATTATTTGCAAAAAGGACAAGTGACATTTTCACATTCTCTGAAAGTTGGCTACCCCAGTTGTGCCTTCCTGGATTCTTGTGCCTGGGAAGGTTATAGAATGATGTAAAGCAGACAAAATGTGATCCACTCAGGGTCCCCAGCTGCCCACAGAGACAGGCGAACCCGTGCTTGGGATGCCTGGAGGTGGGAAGAGAAATCTGTGGGGACTCCATGATCACAACCACTCTGTCCAAGGGCTACTATCTGTTTATACCACTTGGGAAGTTTTTAAAATGTGAACCTGGGATTTATTTTGATCAGGCTGAGTAAGACATGCAGAAACAGAAATGACTCCATGACGAAAAGGTTTGTGATTCTCACAGGTCCCTAGGAAGGGGTGGCAGGGCATGCAGGGCCACACCAGGAATCATCAGGGTCATCAGAGAGAGTGGAAAATGTGGTAAAGAGCCTTTGTGGTGGGTTTTGTGGGAAGAAACAAGCAAGGTAAGCAAAAAGGTTTAGGATTGGCAACTATGAATAATTCCAGTAGATTCTGGGATGTTAGGGCTGTCAGAGTTGTCTAGTTACTGGCCCTGAGGCAATGAGGACAGAAGAACAGTGACTTAGCCACCAAAAATTCCATAAAAGAGGTTTCTAGGAGTGTGGGCTTTGATTGGTTGGCTCTCATATGAAAGGTCTGCTTACAGGTAGGTCATTTGCCATCTCCAAGGATTCACTAGCCCTGGAAACATCAGTCTTCCCCTGGTTATCAAGGCCCCAAGATGTCAGAACAAAAAAACCCAGAAAATTTTATACATACATATATATATATATATATAAAGAGAGAGAGAGAGAGAGATGTTCTCCAGGAAGGAAAAAGAAAACATTAATCTTACTTATTGCTATGGGCTTAATGTTTGTGCCCTGTCGCCAAATTCCTATGTTGAAATCTTAATCCCCAAGTTGATGCTATTAAGAGGTGTGGGGCCCTGTGGGAGGTGATGAAGGTGATTAAGTCATGAGGGTAGAAACCTTCTGATGAAATCAGTGTCCTTATAAAACAGGCCCCATACAGTTCCTTTACCTCTTCAGTCATTTGAGGACACAGCAACAAGATGGCCATCTGGAACCACAGGCCCTCACCAGGGGCCTGCCCCAGGCCTGCCACATCTGTCTGCACTTTGATATAGAACTTCCTGCCTTCCAGAATGTGAGAAATAAGTATCTGGTGTTTATAAGCTACCCAATCTATGGTTTTTTGTTATAACAGTTCAAACAGGCTAAGACACTTATTTTTGAAAAATTTTTAAAAATATACAGCTTTGACAATCATATTACCAGAAAGAATCAAAGTAAACAAATGGCCCTGAAACCTAGGTATAGCTCCTCAGTACCCACCACTTGCTCCATTTCCTCTGCTTATCAGAGAAATCAAAATATCTTTCCACTCGGTGCCTAAAACCAAGAAGAAACAGTCCTTCACAGTAACATCAGTAAGTCTGTAAATAAAATGAATTTTGTTCTTACATTTAACAAATATTTATTTTGTCCTAACACATGTCAGAGCTTGTTAGGTGCAGGAGGAATAACTGTGATCAAGGCAGAGATTAGCTGCTGCTATAGTTTTGATCTGGTGTGTTCCCCAAAGGCCCATGTGTTCAAGGCTTGGTCCCCATTATTGGAAGTGATGGAAACTTTAAGAGGTGGGGCCTAGTTTGGAATAAAGTTAGGTCACTGGACATGTGCCTTTGAAAGAGGTATTTTATTCTGGTTCCTCTGGTTCTTCCCATTTCCGTTTATTTACTTTCTAGCCTCCATGATGTGAACAGACCACCTCTGCCACACACTCCAGCCATGATGTCCTCTGCTGCCCCAGGCCTAAAGTAACAGAGCCAAGGGACTATGGACTGAAACCTCTGAAACTATGAGCCAAAATAAAGCTTTCCTTCTTATAAGCTGATTATCTCTGGTATTTTGTCATGGTAACAGGAAGCTGACTAACAATCTGCTCTCACGGGAATCATTTAAAGGAGACAATAAACAGTGAAGCAAGTAATCCAACAGATAATCAAGTGCTAGGTGCTAAGAGAGAGACATAGAAAAACAAATCATGCTCTTGGCCTTTCATCTGAGACGCTCTTTTAAAAGATGAGAAGGAAACAGTAAAAACCGTTCTACAAAACCAAATCATCTATAAAGGTCTTAGAACTACAAAGAGTTCAGGTGCTGTGGGAAGGAAGAGAGGGATTCTCTGAGAGTGGGGAAGTGGTGCATGGAGGCTCTTGTGTGAGCTCAGGTTTTGCTTACTAGGAGTGATGTGGTCACTGTTTATTATAACTGGTTTATTGAACAATTAGAACCCAGAAAGAAGAAAAAAGTACAAAGACATTTTTCTTTTCCTCTACGTCCTTCTCCCTGGTCCTGGAATGCTACCCATGACTTTGAGATCACTTTTAGTTATAAAAATTACAGGTTCATATATCACCAATTAATGCTTACCTCCCTGGTCAACCAAGGCACGGCTAATCCTTGTCCTGGGCAGGAAGCTTGATCCCCTACCAAGGTTCCCTTCATACCTTTCTCCTCTCCCAGAGCCTGTACTCCCTCCTCTAGCCCACGGGGGCAGAGGGAAAGTATAAGGAGATGTCTACAGTTGTCTGACCACCTGTCAACAAGATGAGATGCTGTGGTTTCCCTGTGTCTGGGTACAGTTCCTTATGATGTTGGTACATCCATCCAATTGAACACAGAGTAGAAGGAAAACGGAGAGATCAGGGATGATCTCTGTTTGGGGCTCAAGAAACTTCATGGCTGTACAGCGATTGCATGATGTTGGGAAAACTGGGTGGAGGAAGCTGGAGAATTCTCTTTGGGATATGTCAAAGCTAAGGTGTCTATGAAACACTGAGGTGGATGTTAAGGCAAAGAGGGAAACTCTGGGAGAGAAACTAGAATTTCAATTAATTTAATTTGTAAATGCTTAAAGCCATTGGTCTGGAGAGAGCCAAGAGAAGGAACAAAGAGACAAGAGAAGAAGTGCAGGACTTCCCCCTTAGGAAACAAGAACAGTTGAAGTTTGGGCAGGAGATGGGGTGCCTATGGAGGAGACTGAGAAGAAAGGCCTGTGGGCTTACGATAATATCACAGAAGACCAGAGAACAGAATGTGTCAAGACATTGCAGAAATGGCAAAGAAGTCAGGAGTAAGCACCAAATTGGCAATGTGGAAACAGCTGGCCCTGACAAAGGTCATTTCAGGAGATGGAGGGTGAAATCAGTAGCCAGACTGTGGTAGGTTGAAAAATCAACAAAAGGAGAGGAAATGGAGTTGAGAGAAATGGCAGTACCTGGGAGGGGGAAATTGAGAGAGAGAGAGAGAGAGAGAGAGAGAGAGAGAGTGTGTGTGTGTGTGTGTGTGTGTGTGTGTGTGTGTGTGTGTGTCTTAGATGGAAGATTGTAAAACCAGTTTCTAGGCAAAGCAGCAATGAAAAACTATAGAGAAATTGGTTTGGATGTTGAGTGCCCCTCAAAGGCCCTTGTGTTACAGGCTTGGTCCCCGGGTGGTGTTATTGGGAAGTGGTAAAAAATTGGGGAGGTAGGGCCAAATGCAAGGTCCTTGGTCACTGAAGGCTTGCTCTGAGGAGGTAGCTCACATGTGACCTCATGGTGGTTATCCTGTCACCCCTTGAGTTCTCTTGAGAGAATCATTATAAAATGAGCAATTCTGACTCACCATTCTTTCTCTTTGTTCCAGTTGTAGATACAACCGTTTGCTTCCACACATGCTCCTGCCATGATGTGCCAACACACACCACCTTCATCAGATGCCAAACCAATGGGGCTGCCTGGTCTTGCACTTTGATCCTCTAAACCATGAGCTGAATAAATCTCTCTCTATTTCATAAGTGTCCTGTGGCAGATACTTTGTTATAGTGACAGAAAGCTAACTAATACAGTAATGCAGGAGAGATATGTAAAGAAGAAAAGGAAAAATACCAGAGAGGGGGAAAAGGGCTAGGCCCAGAGCCCAGGGAAGAAGTGACTGTAGCAATAAGGGACACTTCACTACCTCTGATTAGCAAGATGGGATAGTGAGCCAATGAGACAAATGTAGATGGGCTTAAAACTGGAGATGGAAGCCAGGCACCAGTGGCTCACACCTGTAATCTTAACTACTCAGGAAGCAGAGATCAGGACGACCAAGTTTCAAAGCCAGTCTGGGCAAATAGTTTAATGAGACCATATCTTGAAAATACCTAACCCAAAAAAGGGCTGGCAGAGTGGCTCAAGTGGTAGAGGGCCTGCCTAGCAAGCATGAAGCCCTAAGTTCAAACTCCAGTATCACCACTACCACCAAAAGAAAAAAAAAAAGAAAAGAAAAGTGGAGCTTAAGGGGCTCTCATCAGATGTCTAAAATGGGAAGGGAGGAGGATGAGGGCTGAGAGCAGAAGAAGTAGAGAATGGGGATTAGGGAGATAAAGCACAAACCATGATTTACCACAGATGATGTAAAGTAAAACCAACAGCCTGGCCTTGTGATTTTCCACAGCAACACTCACTCCTCAGGTACAGGTGTGCAAGGTGGGTGGCCAGGTTCAGTTTATTCAGGGGTTTTGCCTGGTGAATATCCCAAAGGAAAGGGATGAATAAAATTGGGTGAGCAAAGAAGGGATCATTTTGGACCAACATTTGGAAGCTTCACTAGGAAGAAATGAAGGCACTGGTTTTGTGAAGAAATGTGGGGCTGAATGTGTCACTCAGGTTGAAGAAGATTCCAGTGGATGAACTTGGACTGAGTGGAGATTGTTAGATTGTGTGTGCAATGTCAGCCATCTGTGCTGTTGAAGGTGTGCATGTGATACAGTACAACTCCATCAGAGCAGAGGAGGGCTCAGGTGAGTGGAGAAATGAAGAAGACTGAATTCAAAGAGGAAAAGGTGAAGGAAATGAGAAGCCAAGCTACAAATCATTAGGCACGAGCCAGATTTGAGGTGGAGGGGAAGAGTGAGCCAGTATTCAGAGAATGGTAAAGGATAGGCATGAACTAGCCTCCAGGATGGGGAGAAGGTGGAAGAGGCAAATGGTACGATCTGGAAGAAGCTAGAAAGAGATAGAAAGAGCTGCGATGTCGGAGGGAGAAGGGAAAGAAATGGTTTGCAGATGATGATATGGATTAAGGAAGATATCTCTTGAGGGATGTGGAATGTAAGGGGAATAAGACCTTCAACTTGACATGCTGTCCCCAGAGGACAATCAGGTTTGAGTTAAAGCAAGAAATGAAAAGAGGAGAAGGAGGTCAAGGTACTTGCTGGCCCAGGACAGCAGGTGCATAGGGAGAGAGGAAGGAGGCATGAGGGTAGCAAGTGGAGGCTGTGTAGATTCAGGATGGCACTGATTGAGGTAAGCAATGTGTAGGATAGGATTAGCAGTTGTGCAGTGGGGAGGGACACTCAGTTCCATAGCTGGAGTCTCTAATTCTCTGGTCAGAGAGGAATAGTGAGTCCTAGGACACTGTCTCTCTTGGGCAAGCCATGGTACAAGGGTGACCTTTCTTTACGTATTATATTAATCAAGTGGAATCAGGGAGGCTATTATTAATTGTTTACTATAATTAATAATTTCCAGTGGTAACCTACTGGTCCCAGGACCTCCCAGCAGTCTGTAGAGGATGTTCTATTGTTCCCATGTTATGCATAAGGAAAAGTTTCTGAGAAATTGGGCCCCCACCTAGGCCTGACAACTAACAATAGAAGAGGAAGAGAAAGAAATGATGAGAAAGAGAATCATTTAGACATATTTAGCACTTATTCCATGTGGCTAATCATTTCACATGCATTGTCTTATTTAACCTCATGACAAGACTATAAAGTAAAATTACATAAAGCATCCATCATATAGGAAAAGGAATTGTGGTTTAGAGTGTAATGAGACTTGCGCAAAGTCAAGCCCAGGGATCTCATTTGGTTGTAGGAAAGGTTTCATGTTTCATAGATAGTGTCTGCTTGCTTGGCAGCATGCCACAAAAATCATGCACCAAGTTCTCTTAGGCAGCTATGCCTTTAAATGTCCAGTTTAAACACAGAGCAGGTGCCCCTGTCACAGCAATGAATACTGAAACTTTTAACCTTGTTGGACTCTTCACCCGGCTAAGCCATCTGCCATGATGAGCCAGCTAATCAAACATTTCCTGGGCCAGGGGCTGCAAGTTGCTTTGGTTTTTAAAGCACTCCAAACAGCAGGAAAGAAAAATGAGCAATCCAGACCCAGAAAGAGGCTTGACCCAATGCCCCCCAAATAGCTCTTCCCACTCTAGAAACAGACTCTCCATCTGGGCGTACAGCTGCTGTGCAGTGACCCACAATCTGGCAGCCTAGCCTACAGGGCCACCCTGAGGATCATACAGGGCTGGCACTCATGTGCGGGCAGAGGTAAGACTAGGTGGTTTCCGGGGGTGAAGGCTAACTGGACTCAGGCAGACTCAGATTGAAATTGCCTAAAATCCAGCCAATGATTGTCAGTAGTTGCAGTCTCTGCACCTATCATCCCTGCTCTTATATCACACACCTGAAATCAGAGACTGAGGACCACACAGAGCCCTGCTGTCCAGTTCTGTGATAACCATAGAAATGGCCAAGGCCCAGAAATACACCCCTCCCTTGATATCCACAGGAGACTGGTTCAAAGACTCACCACAGGTGTCAAAATCCACAGATGCGCAAATCTCTTATATACGATGGAGTAGTATTTGCAAGAACCTGCACATTATCCTTCTGTATACTTTAAATCATCTCCAGATGACTTATGAATACCTAGTACAATGTAAATGCTATGGAAATAGCTATTCTACTGTGTTGTTTAGGGAATAATGACAAGGGAGAAAAGAGTCTGTGCACGCTCAGTACAAACACAACCATCGCAAGCCTAATTACATGTGTGATCTGCCACTGGTTAGGTACAGATACAGAATCCACAGATACAGAGGGCTGACTCTAGTCTCAGAGAGGCTCTAAGATGAGGAAATAGAGGACAAGTCTAGTTGGAGTGACAGACAGACACACACACATATACACATACACACACATGCCACTGGTTATTGTAAACTATGTAATTGTGACAGTGGACAGAATAGTGGGGTCATCCCAGTGGTCACCCAATGATCTGAGGACTACAAGCAGGAGTAGTCCTCAGAAAGAGACCTCTATAGAGACCTCTATAGAAAGAGACCTTTCTATAGACCAGAATTTCCTATTTTTGAATTCAGTTTAAGGGTTCCTGGAGTAATAAAAGGCACCTAGCGTGTGAGATTTATTAAGAAAGAAGGCAGCATTTAAGATGGAATCCAAATGCTATTGGGCTTATATTTTTTAAACATTTCCACAAGCCCAGACCTGACCAGAACAACTGCAAATATAAAATTACCCTTTATAAACCCTGTTTGTCCTCATAGGCTTACTATAGATGATTATAAAGGTATATATTTGTGTCTTCTATTCTGTTCATCTATTTTCATGTTAGACTTGGAGATTTTTATGTTAACAGTAATTTTTCCAGAAGTGGAACCCTGCACCCATAGAAAATTAAAGATTTGCTTCTAACAACTCAACACAGCTACATTGTTCAGGAATAAAGTCATTTTCAATAATGTATCAACAGCTATGGAACTTTGATGGGATGGCTGTCCATTTATTTGGTTTCTGGGTAAACCAAAAGTCCTGAGAACATCCTGGCGGAGGAGTCCCGGCTAGAGATCAGCTGGGTATCTCTGCCCCACCCCTGTTGGTACTCAAGGATCTCCAGCCTTAGGGGTGAGAAAGGGTTGTAAGCCCTGCTTCCCTTTTAACTGTGTAAGGAAAAATGTTACACAGCTGACTTAGATGTGTATTTCTGGTTGAGAACTACCAACAGGATATAAGGAATAATAACAACACTGATATTATTTTTCTGCCTGAATGTAGCCACAAAACCTGGACAGAATACATCAGGTACTGTTCAAGGAATCCAACAAGTACATAGTGATAGACAGATGGGGGAAGAGGATGAGAATTCAAAGTACACCAAATTGTCTACAAGTCTACCAAGTTCTTATTACCTATTCTCTTACCATTTGGTCCTAGGGCAGCTGCTGCCTCAAATTTCTGCAGCAGAGTAAGATCTCGAAAGCCATAGCTGGCTGGCTGGAAGACCATCAAAGGGAAGCACAGGAGTAGGAAGGAAATGAGGATATCACAGAGAGGGAGGAGCTAGGGAAAGAAACTCCAACAAGTTGTCTATGAATTACTGGGCTCGCTCCCAAGCTGCTCACCCATGCGTAGGATCCTTAAAGGCATAGAAACAACTAAGAATAGAATTGAAAGAGAGATTCCCATCCTGTTCCAGACTGGCCACTGGGTGACACACACAAGGAAAAGATGAGAAAGAGAAGAGCACTATGAATGCTCTGAAAGCTGGGTTGACACTGCAGATGACACAGACAGTTCTGAAGCTGAGGCCCACACCAGACCTGGCAAAACAAAAACATTAACATCCTCCATGGGATGGAAATGAGACTAAGAGCTTATATTACTTGAAATGGCCAGATAAAATCTAACAGTGCTCAGAATAAAAACCAACCAAATCTCAACTCACATGGGAAAAGATAATCAACAAACATTAATTCCAACATTTCTGTTGGAATCTTCTGGAAAAAGCCTTAACTTGATTATTACAAATATGTTCCAACCTGCAATCATTAACAATCTTAAAAGAAATGGAAAAAAATGAAAAGTCTCAGCAAAGATATAGAAAAGATGAAGAAAAACCAAATGAGGATCTTATGTTGATATGTAAAATAACTGAAATTGAAAACAACAGAAAAACAACCTCATTAGGTTGGCTAAATGGAAAGGTAATGCTAGACAAAAGAACAGATAAACTAGGAAACAAATCAATAGAAATTATCCAATAAGGAAGAGAAATGTTTTTAAACAACCACAGTACAAGAATATGTGGAACAAAAACAAAAGGTCTAAAATTCATGATAACAGAGTCCTAGAAAGAAAAGAGAAAAAAAATAATTGAATGCTAACTGAAAACACTTCAAATTTGGTGAAAGAGGAAAAAAAAAACCTCTATACATCCAAGAAGTTTTATAAAGTCCAAATAGTATAAATCTAAAGAAACTCATGTTCAGACACATTGCAATCAAACTATTAAAAACTAAAGACAAAGAAAAATGTTGAAAGCAATCAAGTCTATATATATAATGAGTATGCCCTGCTTGAGTTCTGTAAAATGTTTGATAGTTAAAAGTAAAACTAACATACTCTGATGGAGTTTTTGATGTGCATAAAAGTAAGATCCACATTCCACTTGAAGTAATAAATTATTGATATTCAATACACCATGAAAAGGTAAGCATACACGGTAGTATTTTTTTTTGGTGGTATTGGGGTTTGCTCTCAGGGCCTCCCACTTGCTAAGTAAGTGCTCTATAACTTAAGCTGTGCCCTCATCCCTTTTAACTTTAGTTTGTTTTTCAGATAGGGTCTCATGCTTTTGCCCAGGACAGGCTACAATCCTCCTACCACCTCCATCTCCTGAGTAGCTTGGATGACAGATGTGTCTGGTGTAAACATAGTCAAAAATCACAATTAGTAAATCTAAACAGAATGCCAATTTTTTTCCAAGTAACCCTAAAAAAGGCAAAAAAGAAGAAACAAAAGAACAAAGATAAAAGAAAGAAAAAAAAAACAAGAAAATGGAATACTTAAATTTAAACATATCAACAAATGCATTAAATGTAAATGGTGTAAATATGCCAATCAAAACACAGATGACCAGAATAAATTTTATTTAAGAAACAAACACACAAGTCAATTATGTGCTGCCTATAAGAAACTCACTTCAAACATAATGATGTTGGTAGATGAAAGATAAAACAATAAGAAACATATGAAAATAACAATCAAATAAAAGCTGAAGTAACTATCTTAACACCATTCAACTTTGACATCAGAGCAAAGAAAATTACCACAGATAAAGAGAAACATTACATGATAATATGTAATGAGAAAATATAACAATCCCTGAGAAAATACAACAAACTTAAGTGTGAATAAACCTAAAACCACAAATAAAAATGTATGAAGCAAAAACCGTGAGACATAAAATGCTTATTAAACAAGTTTATAATTATATAACCTCCAATACAACTTTCTTAGGAATAGACAGAAAATCATCAAGAATACAGAAGAACAAGGAACTCCCACTAATCTAATAGATGTTATTGACCTTTATACAATACTTCACACAACAGCAAAATGTACTTTATTATCAAGTGTACGTGGAAAATTCCTGAGAAAGACTATATCTTGTATCATATAACAAATATAAAATAAACGGATCATACAGAACCATAACAGAATTAAACTAGAGTTTAACAATACAAAGATAATAAAACTCTAAAACTTGAAAACACACTTATAAATAATCCATGGACCAAAATGAAAGTCTAAAGGAAAACTTTACAGAAAGGAAAACTCAGTATTTCACAATTTGTGAACTACATGAAAAAAGCTGGAGACAGTCCAATTATCCTTTAGCAGTCGAACTGATGAATCAACCATGTCACATCCAATGAAATAACTATAATAAAAAATTGCTAACATACATCAGCTTGGAAGAATCTGAAAAACATTATTCTAGAAGGATCTAGTTCAAAAGGCTTTTACTCATACATCTATTTTAAAATGATAAAACTATTCTGATGAACAGATCAGCAGTTGCCAAGGCTTATGAGTGGGAAAATGGTGGCACTAATATTTGGTGCAATTTTTCTGCATTCTTATTGGAGTAGTGACTAAAAATCTTTATATGTGCTAAAATTTAGAGAACTGAAAATAAGAAAATAAAAATAAACATGAGACAATTTACATGGGATCTTGTGTCAACCCTCAGACTATCTCCAAGGCCTTGAGTGAGAACATTTTAAGTTAAAAATTACACATGAAACAAAAACCAGATTGAAATGAGAAGATTCAGAAGGGTACTGATGAAGCATGAAAGGCAGAGGTGAGCCCCTGAGAGCCTCACCAGACATCAAGTTCAAAGTCCTCCTCCTGAACCTGGAGCACTATTCAACCACTTTCCCTGAACTTGTAAACCCTTACAGCACGGTCTGCAGACTTGCTCGGACATCAGAACTTGTGAGAGATTTTCTGTAGGAATTTGGCCTTGCAGAGGAAGGGCATCTGTTGCAAAGGCAGAGTCTGCCTCAGAGGTATCTGTGATTCCTCCATACAGCTTAGCAGTTAGCAATCCAGAAACTTTCCTCACCATTTTCAGCATATGTCTGACAATTAGCTTGACCGTTGAAAGCTATCAGCTACACCAAGTGTATTAGTTTGCTATGGCTGCTGTAACAAGCACTAAAATCTGGGTGGTATGAAACAGAAAAGGCATTCTCTCACATTTCTGGAGGGTAGAATTCTACAATGAGGGTGCCAACACAGCGTGCTCCCTCTGAAGCTTCTAAGAGAGGATCCTCCCTAGCCTTTTCAACTTTCGGCAGCCCCCGCCACTCCTTGGCTTGTGGCAGCGTAGTTCTAACCTCTGCCACCATCTTCACATAGCCATCTTCCAGCTATGCCATGCCATCCGTGGCAGTCTACTTTCTGTGTATGTCTGGCTCCAAACTCTTCTTATAAGGACACCAGTCATCTAGGATTAGGGTCATCCTAATAGCCTCAGTTTTAACTTGATTACATCTGCAAAGATCCAATTTCCAAATAAAATTACATCCACAAGGACCAGGAGTTAGGTCTTCAGCATATCTTTTGAGGGGATACAATTCAACCTAAAACATCAAGATTTCATAGAAAATAGGAAATGAAGGTAAAGCAATAATTGTTTACCTTTGGTTTTTACATTGGTTTATCAGATGTCCTATAGCAACTGATTCGAAATAAGTTCACAGGCATGAAGTGCCTCTCCTCTCATGCCACATCACCCTTCAGAACTGCCAGAAAAACAGAACCTCCCCTGTGCTGTATGCTTTTACATAGGCAGGCAGCACCTCTTCTGAAAGTTTTCAAACCGGTTCGCACAGATATAAAATTTAATACCTTTTTGCACTTGCATTCTCCTGTGTTTCAATTTCCCAAGTCTCAGCAAAATCCTTGTTTAACTGCCTGGCCTTTGCACAAAATTATCGTGGTAGTTACTGGCCCTGGGAGGAATATACACAGATCCCTCTCCTCTTACAGCCCCCCAGACTTGGCCATGAGTTCTACAAGTGGAAGGAGCCACATTTACTGCTGCAATCTTTTATATAAAGGGTCTCCATAGAATTGTGTATATCTAAAAAGACAGCGGAATTAAAATTGCTAGTATACAGAAGCAAAAGTGGCATTTCAAAACACGGTTGGTGAGAATCATTATACCTTCCTCATTGGTTTATTTATTCATTCAGTAAACACGCACTGAGTGCCTACTGTGTCCATACCCCATGTATTGTGCAGGGGTTACCAAGACAACTAGGATACAGCCATAAAAACTGATGAAAATTCCTAAGTGTTCCCAAAGGATTAACAGAAGTTGCCACAAGACCTTGGCACTGCCCTCAAGTCATCCCAGAGAGCAAGGATAACTATCCTCTGGACTAGGTTGACTCATTTTACCAAGTCAATAGCAAACCCACAAAAGTAAATACGTCTTCCCTCCTTCTGTCACCCTTCTCAATTCAGCCCAGAACCTGACCAGCCTGGAACATCAGGAGTAACTGGAGACACTTGATATCCATTTCACAAATGAAAATTCACATCTCCAATGTGCCAAGCTCTGAGCTGGGCAGTGGAGACTAAGTGATGAGGAAGGCTCATGTGGCAGCTCCCCTCTACCAGCCTTTCTGTACTGAGGCTCACTCCAGGGGAGACAGAAAGCTGGAGAACGGGAGCCCTTTGCACATCAGCTGGCTGGGGGAGCCCACGACGCAGCTGGCAGCTGCTCCTCCAGATATAGCCCTGCTGTCCTGGGAACATGGCAGCTCTTTATTCAAAAATAAGAAGTATTTTTAATTCTGTGCCCCATTTAGAATATTACTTCAGTCGCTAATCAGGGAAGCCCAACTGCTCTGGGCTTCTGAGTGCTCACACAGCTTCGTGAAGCTACCAAGGCCACCAGAAGCTGGGGAAGCTGGTTTGTGGTGGTCCAGGTGAACCTGACCATGTCCCATATTTCCTGGGCCCAAGTACATGGGAGAGGCTGCTATCGACAGCCAGGTAAGGTACCTGTCTTTCTATAAAGCTTTGCACCCAATTAGCATCTGGAAAGATATCCAAATATCATCAGTGGGGAAATGCACAGTAGAACAAAAACCACTTAGACCCATCTGACAGGCAAAGATTTTAAAGTCTACTAAAATCAACTGAGCATTTGCCAGGATGTGAAAAATAAAATAAAACAGTTGGAGAGCCCTTTGGCAATACCCCACAGCCAACCCCTGTACAGAAGGCACCAAGAGAGCTGCAGGATGGTGTTCATCACAGACCTGCCTCTTACAGCAAACACTAAAAACTCCACAGCATCAGGCAGCAGAAGAAGGATGGTGAGCTGTTTTGTACACAAGAAGCCAATCAGCAGTTGGTCCTCCCCATAACCCATAAAGCTATGCCAATTCCCAATGGGGAAACTAAGGCAAAGAGAAAGTAAGTAGTTTGTCGGAGGTTACACAGCTAGTAAGAGGCTATTTTATTCAAACCCAGGCTACCTGACCCAAAAATCTGTGGTCTTACTGCTCGGTAATCCCGCCTCCGTAGAAGTGTTCAGGATTGACATAGAGGAATACTACATTCTCACTAGTGGCTGTGTTGCCTGAGAAGGGTCTTAATTATCAACAAAGAGATAGAGGTGCTACAAAAAGAGCTCCCCAAAACCCCATTGTAATGATTTTCATCTTGTGGCAACTTGGCTGGGTCACTGTGCTCAGATATCTGGTCAAATAGTTTTCTGTGGGGCCCTAAACTATGTACAATTGTTATGCATTTAAAAGTATTTTTATTTAAAATGTTTTACATTCTTAAAAAATTAAACATTGTGGATGTTTCTCTGAGGTTGTTTTTAGATACAATTTACATTTAAATTGGCTGACTTTGAGTAAAGCAGACTGTCCTCCATAATATGGGTAGCCTCATTCAATCCATTAAAAGCCTAAGTAGAGGAAAAGGCTGACCTCCTCCAATAAGAGGAAATTCTCCAGCCTTTGGACTCAAGTTTCCAAACTGCTTTCAGACCTCACCTGCCTTGTGTGCTCTCACCTGGAACTCCAACATCTGAACCATCAGGTGGACCTTGGATTCTGCAATCATGTCAATTCCTTAATCTCTCTCTGTCTCCCCCCCCCCCACCCCTCCTTCTCTCTCTCCCTTATATTGGTTCTGTTTCTCTGGCGAGCCTTGACTAATACACTCTCCACGCAGCCCTTCCTGGCAATGTGGCAGAGTGGTTGCTGATAGACAGATGTGAACTGGCCTGGCTGCATCACTCCAACTCCCTCCTGTCGGGAGTCTTCAGAAAAGGAACCGCAAGGAAGTCACTAATTACTATAGCATCACACTCTGAGGTCACTCTTGTTGATCCCACTTTGTAAGGAAGAAGCTGAGGCTTAGAGAAGTTAACAACTTACTAAGGCCTTACGTCAGGCAAGAGTCAAACTGCTCCAAGGCCAAATCTCATTTATTTCCCTCAAAAGCATAGAGCAAGGGCCTAGAGGATGGGCATGCTACCTTGTTGCTGTCAGCAATCAAACACAAATGTCAGCTGGATTAAGAATTTGAATGACAGAAGCCAACTTTAGGACTGTTACATAAACAATTGGCTATCTTTCTGATTTTGATGGAACTGGGGTTGGAACTCAAGACTTTGAGCTTGCAGAGCAGGGGCTCCACCACTTGAGCCACTCCTCCAGTTCATTCTGCTCTGGTTATTTTGAAGTTTCCAGAACTATTTGCCTGGGCTGCCCTTGAACTTTGACCTTCCTGATCTCAGCCTCCCAAGTAGTAAGGATCACAAGCATGAGCCACCAGCACCCAACTAGAATTTCTTTAGCAAATAACAAAAACTATATAAAATAGATGATTGATGAATTTGACTCTATCCAAAGAGGGGAAACTTTCAAGAAAGTAAAAAGGGGAAAAAGGATAATATTTATAATAGAAGTGTGGGTCAATAACAATCTTCTGCTTCTACCAACCAACGGGATAAGTGTCTTCAACGGAGTAGAAAAATGAGCAAAGGGAAAGGCATAAATGATCATTTCGGAGAAAAGGAAACACCTGTAAACAATCGGGCTATTCAGACCTTTGCACTCCCTGGTGATTTCAACACGCGACTAAAGCACCATTTTACATGCATTACACGGATGCAGTGTTTTAGTAGATCAAGAGCATCTCCCGTCCTTTGTAGGTGAGAGGACAAGTTGATACAATTAATTTAGAAGATAATGTGTTGTTTAACATGAACATTCATGTGCCTGACAATCCAACAATGCCTCTCCAAGGGAAACTTGCACATGTTAGCAGGAAACACACATAAGAATGTTCATAGCAGCACAGTTCAGAATAGCAAAATCTTGGCGCCAGGCCTAATGCCCATCAACCGGAGACTGTATTAAGAAGGAGACACCATTTGCAACAGCATCCCATTGGAATACTGTGTGGTACTCAAAGTCCTACAGAATGAACTCTGGACACACATAGTGATGATGAGACTGTGCCAGGAACCAGGAATTATGATCAGTCCAATTCTGAGGTTCAAAATGTAAGTGAAAAAAAAGTGGAGAATTTTTTTTTGAAAGAACACCTATCTTTCCCTGGGCAGATCACTGCTGTGATCTCACCCTTGCAAGGAGATTAAATATTTATTGCAGAATAATTTTTTAACAGCAAGTTGCTCCTGAAATTCTTGAAGCCAATGCATAAATAAGATTTCTCTGCCAACATCGCAGAGTGAGATGAATTGGGATTTAAATGGCAGAGAATGGGGGCTTGCCACCACCATTTTTATTTATATATGCATTCAGGCAGAGCAAAGACAGAATTCTACAGACCTGGTGATCAAAGTTAACAGGAGCATCAAGCTACAGAACTTGGGGTGGAAATGGCTTCATTCAGTCTGTCTGCTGGAACAATTGCCTGAGAGAAAGCCAGGGCACACTATTGAGGATGCATAATCGGGAGTTTATTGGACAAATGAAACACCAATGATAAAAGCAGCAACATCATTACCAAAAAAGGGAAAGAACTGTCTCTGGAACAAGAGAAAAAGTTGTTACTAGATGTCAGTTACGTAAACTCTGTTTATGTTCTTCACCTGTAAGGGCCTTCTCACCCTCCTGAAAGAATTCTGGAGAACCAGGGACATGGACTCACAGCTGTTCCCTCTTGTCCTCGGGGCTCCATTCCAAGACCCCCAGTGGATATCTGAAACCACAGATAGCACTGAGCCCTGAACACACCAGTTTTTCCTAGACATACATACTTCTTTTTAGTGGTACTGAGGTTTGAACTCAGGGCTAGGCAGGTGTTCTACCACTAGAGCTAGGCCCCAGCCCTTTTTGCCTTGGTTATTTGTGAGATAGGGTCTTGCTTTGAGCCTGGGCCCTGCCTGGACCACAATTCTCCTATTTTATGTTTCCTGTGGAACTGAGATGACAGACACACACTGCCATCCCCAGCTTTTATTGGCTGAGTCTCACTAACTTTTTGCCCAAACTGGCCTTAACCTATGATCCTCCCAATCGCAAAACAAGTAGCTGCGATTACAGGATTGAGCCATCAAATCTGGCCTGACATACATGCCTTTGATAAAGCTTAATTTATAAATTATACTTAGAGATTAACAACAATAATGATAAAATGCTAACAATATATTATAACAATGAACCAATTCAGGGTATAATACATACAGACATATATATACATACATGTATGGAAATGTCACAATGAAACTCCCTGTATAACCATACAAAAATGTCTTTCTTAAAAAATGAAGGACAAGAAGGTAAAACAAGTCCTGTGGTACCAGTGGGAAGAAGGAGGGCATAAGGAAAAGGTAAAGGAGAGAGAATATGGTAGAAGTGCTATGTATTCACATATGGCAAGAGCACAATGAGACCTACTGAACTTCTAAGGAGGGATAAAGAGAAAAATGGAGGGAGAGAATCTAAGATACATTTTAAGCACTTTTGCAAATGTCACAGTGTGCCCCCAATATAACTATAATATGCTAATAAAATAAAATAAACTTGGTTTGAAAACTGTTATCAAAAAAACCCAACAATATATTGTAACAAAAACCATCAGTATCACCTTTCACTTTGGGGCCATATTAAGTAAAATAAGGTCACTTGAACACAAGCATTATAATACCACAGTCATTGATCTGGTAACTCAGACGGCAACCAAGGGATTAATGGATGAGTAATATACACAGTATGAATACCTTGAACAAAGAGGAATGATTCATGTTCCAGGCAGGACAGAGCAGGACGGTGTGAGATTTCATCATGCTATTCAAAGTGATATACAACTTAAAACGTAGAAATTGTTTATTTCTAGAATTTTCCATTTACTATTTTGACCCATTGTTGACCGTGGATCCCTGAAGCCATAAAATGCAAAACTCTGAATAAGAAAGGACTACTGTAAGCTGGACATGGTAGGGTAGGCCAGCACTTAGAAGTCTGAGGCACAAGGATCAGGAGTTCGAGGCTAACCTGGACTACATAGCAAGGCCCATCTCTATATAAGCAAGTAAGTTAAGTAAATAAGTGAGCAGGACTATCCCCTCTGGAATTTCTTTAACTCAACCTAAGCTAAGATCTGTCAAATGCCAAAATTCTCTGCATACCACACCAAATGGAGACAACAAAGGATCAGCCCAAAAGGTTGGCTCGTAAACATTAGCAGCAAAATAAACAAAGTTACAAGACTGAAAACTCATGTCTCAATGATCTCCAAAGGGCTAATAGGAAAATGCTGCCTGGGTACTTCCTTGACTCTAGGCAGTGATTTAAAACCAACAATTGTGTGGTTCGGGTTTGAATATCAGGCACAGGATAGAACCCACGACTTAAAGGACCAGGCAACTCTCAAACATCCACATAAGAAACAAACACAGCTACTTCTTTGCTCAAAGTTTCTCCTGCAGGAAGCCATCTCTAACCACCCCTACAACCATGAAGTACCTCTTGCCCAATTAACAGAAATACTAGTGCCTATTACTATTTTGGTTCTTAGACTAAGCCATTGTTAGGATGGGTATCACGATGTTATTAACTGATGACACAAATATCCACTGACTACTACCGCATACTAAACAGTGTGCTGAGCACCGGAGGTACAGAAGCAAATGAATATGAACATGGTTCTAACTTTCTCAGGGTCTGCTTGTTAGCAGGGGAAAAAGCCCTTCATCAGATAGTTACGGTACTTCATGTGTGAAAATCAAACACGAATCAAAGGAAAGGGCTAGGAAGGGTAAGCAGTATGCTGAGGGGCCTGATTATGCCGACAGGAACAAGTGTTGGGATCAGTGAAGGTTACATTGATTTCTGAAAAATGAGAAACAAGCAACAAGTTGGAGATGCATGTGTGTTGTGTGTATTTGAGTGGAGACTGGGTGTTTTCAGATTCACTAAGTCAAAAAGTTGGATGCATGGGGCTGTGCGCACAGGAGATAAGTTCAAATTTCGGCAGTGCATGGACCATGATGGTCTTTATCTTAAATTCAATGGAAATCTTAGAAGGGATTCAGGATAGGAACTTTCTCCACAGCTTGCCCCTCAGCTTCCTCCACAACCTTTGCGGTAATATTGAATGGGGGGATCTTGACTAATTCTAATTTCTAGAAATCCGGGTCTACCCAGGGATCAGAGCAGGGGCTAATGGAGGTCAAATGAAAAATAGTCTCACCGTGAGTCCAGTGTGACCTCAAACCACCCATTCAATAGTTGGCTCTCCACTTCATTAGTGTATTTTGGAACAGAATTTTCAGCAATAAGGTGGACTTCCCAGTGGACTCCCCAAAAATCAAGTAAGGGCCAAGAAGGCAGAAAGGGCAAATGAAAACCACCTCCCTCTTTCTACCAAAAAAACCAAAAATTTCCCTAGGGAAATCAAAGAAATTAGGCACCTTTGCAAGATGCAAAGGAGATTCCAATCACATTGCTATGTAACTTCCCATGTTGGCAGATGTAGAAGATATTAAGCCATCGAGACTGGCAGTGAATTATCCTAAACTTAATTATGTACTGACATCAATTGTACCTGCCAATCCTGATATGGTCTCCTGATTGGATCAAATCAATACAGACCTAGCAACTGGCACTCAGTTATTGATCTGTCAGCATTTTTCCTCTATTCTAACAATAATAGCAATAACAACAAAACTACCAGAAGCAGTTTGCTTTCTACAGTTAGGTATCAAGAAAGCTTCATTACTCTACCTATCAACTTCCTGACTCTAAGCCATACAGTCCCCAAGAATTTGACTGTGTGATCATCTACAAGAACATCAGGCTAGTCCAATACATTGATGGCATCATGCTGAAAAGACAGGGAGATTGGACATTAGTAGAGTGCTTTAACAAGACAGATACATAGAAAATAACTCCTATGAAAATAGAGGAACTACCAAAGTTGGTTATGAATTTCTGGAGTCTCAGTGGTATGGGATTTGTCAGAATATATTCTGCAAAATAAATAGCAAGATACTGCTCCCTATATCCCATGTCATTAACAAGGAGGCAGGACACTAGATGAGCCATTCTGGATTTAAAGGTAACAAATATCATATTTGGATGTGCTGCTCTGGTCCATTCCTGGATGGGTTGAAATTCTGACAACTTTGAGTGGAGTCCAGAGAAAGTGTCAACTCTCTGCCTTGCCCATGCTGCAATGCAACAGCTCTGATACTCAACTCCTATAACTCAGGATTCCAAAGGTTACACTGAGTCAGGATACTGCATGGAGCCCACAAAAGAAACATACCAGAAGTTTGTAGGGTAACTGTTCTCATTTTGCAAGGCACTTCCTGACTCTCAAATGGTCACAGGGGAGAAGGAGCACCTAACCATTGAAACCACATCAATGCATAGTATGAGCTGCCTAACATAGACTGGGTGTTTTCAGATTCACTAAGTCAAAAAGTTGGGTATGTGGGGCTGGGTGCAGTGGTTCATGCCTGTAATCCCAGCTACTTCAGAGGCAGAGATCAGGAGAACTGCAGATCAAGGCCAGCCTGGGTAAAAAAGTTAGCAAGACCCCATCTCAACAAATGAGCCAGGCATGGTGGTATAATCCCAGTTACAGAGGAAGCATAAGTAGGAAGACTGTGGTCCAAGGCCAGCCCCAGGCAAAAAGCATGAGACCCTATCTGAAAAGTAACCTAAAGAAAAAGGACCAGGGATGTGGCTCAAGTGGTAGAGCCCCTGACTAGCAAGTTCAAATCCCAATACCTCAAAAAAAATTGGGATGTGTATTAGCATTCCATTATCTGGTTGTCAGGTACACATGATATATTCATGATCAAACTTGGTCAAGTCCTGAAGCCACGATGTTTATACCACCTGTCACTCTAGCCATGCAGGAACCTCTCTCTCAGCCTATGTCAGCCTACACAGGACTGCCTTTGGTTGGGAAAGGAGGAGCAGAAGCAGGCTCACCATAAAGTTTACTTGCCACTGTACAATCATCCCTCAGTATCTGTGTGGAGTCGGCTCCAAGATTCTCTGAGGTTATTACCCACCTTGCTAAACCTGATGAAAAGATACACAGAGGCAAGAAGTCTAAGAGTACAATGACACCAAGCTATTGCCATGCAGAGTTCAGATCTGGTGGCACTTGTGACACATACTGAAAGTGGCAGCCCAAGTTCAGACTTGATCCAGCTGCCTAACCAAGCTGTGGATGAGGAGAACCTGTGTCTCTGCAGCCCAGCCTCACTTGGTTGGTGCTCATTTCCTTAGTCTGGTTCTCCACACTTTCAATGGATCTGTGAGCTGCCCAGTTCCTAACAACTCATTATTTCACTGGTGGAACTGACTTCCATGGATTTCAATCAAAACCCTGAAGATTCAGGGATGAAGGAAGGGAAGGGATCAGGAGCTGGAGAGGTGGAATCATGGAATGAACAAGCTTAGGGCCAGTGGAGGACAGGGTCCCTGGAAATAAGGAGGTCAGGAAATGAGAGGTCACAGTGCTTCACAGACAGTGAAGTTACCCAGCACTCTGTCTGGACTTCAGCAGGTCCAGGGGCCGAAGTCTTAGCTGTGTGTAAGAAGTAAACAGGAGGCCCAGTTGAACAATCAGGCTGGCCTCAGTAGTAGTTCACATTACAAGAGTGTCAGAGATCTTTGTTTCCAAACCCCTGGGGCCTAGAATAGCAAATGTTTGCTGAGGAGTCAAATGAAGCAAGCCTTCTTTTTTTTTTTTTTTTCTATTTTCTTTTATTATTCATATGTGCATACAAGGCTTGGGTCATTTCTCCCCCCTGCCCCCACCCCCTCCCTTACCACCCACTCCGCCCCCTCCCTCTCCCTGCCCCAATACCCAGCAGAAACTATTTTGCCCTTATTTCTAATTTTGTTGTAGAGAGAATATAAGCAATAATAGGAAGGAACAAGGGTTTTTGCTGGTTGAGATAAGGATAGCTATACAGGGAGTTGACTCGCATTGATCTCCTGTGCGTGGGTGTTACCTTCTAGGTTAATTCTTTTTGATCTCACCTTTTCTCTAGTACCTGTTCCCCTTTTCCTATTGGCCTCAGTTGCTTTAAGGTATCTGCTTTAGTTTCTCTGTGTTAAGGGCAACAAATGCTAGCTAGTTTTTTAGGTGCCTTACCTATCCTCACCCCTTCCTTGTGTGCTCTCGCTTTTATCATGTGCTCATAGTCCAATCCTCTTGTTGTGTTTGCCCTTGATCTAATGTCCACATATGAGGGAGAACATACGATTTTTGGTCTTTTGGGCCAGGAAGCAAGCCTTCTTCATGTTTAACCATGTAAGAGTTTTAAATGAGCGTATTTCTATGGCTTGCCTCCAAAGTGGATATGGACTTTTTCTCTCCTCTTCACTGCTATCCCTCAGGAGTGACTAGCACAAAGTAGGTCTTCAATCAATATTCATGGAATCTAAAATGAATAAATGAGCTTAAGTCTCTGCTCCATTTTACATCTTTCCTGCTTCTGGGGCATTTTATTTTCTATGGCTCTGTAATAGCTGGCTGTATATCTTGGTCCCTCTCTCAGATCTTTGGCTTTCCTTTTTTTTTTTTTTTGGTGGTGGTACTGGGGTTTGAACTCAGGGCCTCATGCTTGCTAGGCAGGTGATCTACCGCTTAAGCTACTCCACCAGTCTTTTTTTTGTGTGTGTTATTTTTGAGGTGTCCTAACTATTTGGCCTGGCTGGCTTCCAACCCAGATCCTCCTGATCTCTGCCTTTTAAGTAGCTAGGATTATAGGCACCCAGCAGGGTTCCCATCTTTAAACCCCCCTCCCTCTCTTAGATTTATTTTTCTGTCTCTTCACAAAATGATGAGCTCCTTGACAGCCATAACTATGTGGCTAAGAGACCATGGACCGCAGAGGCAAAGACATCATCCCACACTCAATGTCCACGGAATCAGGGAGCTTTGTTATAGACAGCATTGGTCTTGAGTCTAGCAGTGGTTCATTCACTCATTCAATAAGCCTTTACTGAGTGCTACCTTTTGCCAGTACGTCTGCTAATTTCTGAGGTAGAAAGGGTTTCAAAGAAATGGCCCAAACAGTGTATGCACATGTGAATAAATGAATAAAAAATTTAAAAAAGAAACAAAGGGTTTAAAACCCCAGGAAGAAGTTATACACATGCAATTCTGAGATCAGAGGGTACAGAGAAAAAGATTATTGGACTTGCTGGTAGGTATTCCTCGGTCCAAATTCTACCCCGACTATTTAACTTGCAGTGGTGAGACATTTGTTTGAGAAAATGATCCAAAGCTCTCCAGGGCTCAGTTCTCTCAGGAATAACAGCCAAAAAAATAAAATTCCTGGCCTGTTGACGAATATCAAGAGATGTCTATCACCTTTCCTAATTCCTCATCTCTTTTCTCTCATCTCCAATGGAGCCTGGGATATGAATGTGCACACAACAAGAGCTCAAAGTTGGAATTGTTGAGGCAGCAGGCCTACAGGGTCCTGCAGTAGACTTTAGTAAGTACTGACTTCTGCCGTGGATCTGCATCCACAGCCTACCAAGGGCAGTGAGCACTAGATGGATCACTCCTCTCACCCTGTCTGCAAAAGTCACAGATCTCCAGCCACCTTTCCTAGAGCCCTTAAGCAGGCAAGCCTGGGTCACTGTCCATTTGGCTCTAACAGCATGGTGTCCCCAATACAAGGAGTAGGCACAGATGGCAGACATTGAATTCAGAGAGACATACTCTCCAGCTGTCAACCCCAATGTCCTCTGCCCTTGAGTTATTCATATGAATGGAAATAGCCAGCCCTGACAATGCAAATGACCTGTTAGTTGTGAGCACACAGCATGAGGAAATCAGCTCTGAAGATTTCAAGAAGGGAACATAAGAAAGGTGGCAAGGATGCAAGTCCTACATAGACTCTGCAAAGCTATAGGAAAGAATGAGAGACAAGGAAAGATGACATTATAACACAGATATTGGTTGATTTTCAAAGTATTTCAAAGGAACTAGTTCCAGTAGGAGAAGGTTGGCACATCCTGGGCCCAATGAGGGGCTCACCCACCTGTGAACCCAGACTCTACACCACAGAGCTGCCCATCTGCCTCCTGCACCAACCCTGCTTCTTTAGCAGACTCCTCCTAGACACCTCAGGGTGATTCACACCAGAAAAAGAACACTCTGGATCAATAACTATTGATCACATCCAAGCAGGACACTCTGCCTGCGACTGTTTCCAATCAGGGGTGACTGCCCCTGGGCCACACCCCTCATCCATGAGGACATAGACTTCTCATGAGCCCCTTCAGGTCACCAGCCATAGTGAAATCTTGACATCAGAAAGTTGTCCCAGAAACACACAAAACCACTACTGAGTCAGAATTCTATGGGCACCCATAGGGGCTACAAGTGAAGCTGTGGACTCGCTCTCTGGCCTCCCATACCCCTGTGGGGAGAGATAAGACAGACTGGTGTGAAGCATCAGCAAATACTACAATATAGACAGTCCCCCATGCCAAAATGTCTGGGGGATCTCCATCATGTTGCATATGCAGCATTCTCATGCAGCATGACAACCTGTCTCTCACTCCAACAGTCTGTCCGTTCTTTATTAATGCTCCAAGGCCAAGAGCAAACACCTGGCTTCAGGAGGAGCACGTGATTGCAAATGCCCAGGCCTTCTGCAGGACTGAGCCTTAGCCTGTCATAGCTATGAAAACTGCTGCCTGGACTATGTCTCCCAAACCTTCTGTGATGCCTCTGAGCCCGCCAGCCCTAGGAACACAGCCCAAGTGCTGGGACCATCCCCCAAGGCTTGTTGCATGGGGCCTCTGGCTGCCACTGACAGAGGCCACCCTATCTCCCAGCCCTGCCAGGGGCTGAGTGTCAGGAGGCTGCCTGTGTTCCAGGGTTTCCACCAGTCACAGACCAAGGATCCTAAAACTATCCATATAATATAGCCCTCTCCTTTTTCAGGATGCAAGTAACTATCGTCTTGCACTTGGGTAACTACAACAGAGCACACATATTCAGTCCACAATGGACCTTCTGCAGTAGACACTCAAGGTATGGGACAAGCAGGTGCCTCTCCTCAAGGTGCAGGCTTCTCTCACCCTTGGGGGATCCAGAGCAGGGTAAGAAGAAGCTAGATCTGGAGCCCTGGAGGCTGCCTGATACCTACTCAGGGCCACACTTGGAGCAGGTTTGGCTTCTGCACTGCACAAAGGTCTATCTATGGACACCCCTCCCCCATACTGACAGTTGCAACCCCTTCCCCCCTTCCCCCACAAGCTGTCCCTCCATACCAATTGCACTCTGCATGGGCATTGCCCCTCAGCATGGGGTGCTCCCCATGGACACCTCTCTAACAGCCTCCAATGCCTCAGCCACATGCTCTCAACAGGATGGCTGCAGTGTTCCCTGGGGCACCTGAGTGGAGGCAGCAGACTCGGACTCCTGGAAGACTGGGGGACTTCAGTATAAAGAGCACTTCCCCCTTTCCTAACCATCACCCCAGTCACAAACCACACCACAGATGGCAGTGGGGCGAGCAGATGGAATCAGTGCTCTTAATTTGCAGATGAGAAAAAGCAACCCACAGGTACAGACACCCTTGCAAGGCCTTTTTCAGATTGTCCACTTAATCTTCCCAGAAACTCCCTGGAGGAAAGTTAGCATTCGCCGTTTTTCTCAGACAAAAACATAGATTCCCAGAAGAGGTGTGTGTCTTGCTTCAAGACACACAGCTTGTATGAAAGCTAATGATTAGTAGATCAGGATTCAAACAGAGGTGTGGCTCCAAGCTAGACCTTCAGGAACCAAAAGGCGACAAAAGTGCATCTGGCCAGGGCCATGTGACATCCTGGGCAGTGCCACACATCTCCCTCCCCTAGGGTCTGGACAACCTGAACAGAGTACCCTGGTGGCCAAGGCTGGCTCTCTGCCAACCCTGGTACACTGCCAGCTCCATGCCAGTGACTACAGGGGGAAAACAGCACTCCCAAACACACCAAAGGTTTAGAAATGCTGAAATAAATTAGCTCTCCTCTAACTGTCCTACCATGGGGGGAAATGTGACAGACATCACACATCACCTAAAGCCAAATTCAATTTGTACCCATTTATAACACAAACATGTCTCAGGTGTAACATCAACAGTGTTCATTTAGCATTCTGTACGCTCCCCTCCGAGGACTGGCAGGATGTGGGCTGCAGTGAGACGAGAGGATATGGCGCAGATCTACTTAGGAGCAAACTTGTTCCGAAGTGGAAGAGAAATTGGTGTGCTCTGAATGGAGGAGGCTTGAGTCCTCCCATATTTGTGAAGTGCCAGAGGAGAGCAAAGCCAGAGCCTGGCTCAAGAGAGAAACCAGAGTTGAGCTGGCTACCTGGATGTCCTGTGATGGACAGGACAGCTGCAGGTGCTGACAGACGAACAAACCCCAATCACAGGAACAGGAGTAGAGATCCACTCACTAAGCTAGAGCGTGGGCCTCCCATAATGCAGGCCTGGTCCCTGCATAGCCAATGAGGCCCAGGAAAATTGTGCTGAACTGAGTCATGTCAGCCAGTACGAGGGGTCCACAGCACACAAAGCCTGCAAGGACAGCAAGGGCCCCTGGACAGGAAGGGAAGCCCCTCTTGGAGCAGCATCCTCCTGGCTCCTGAGGTGTTTGATGAAAGTGATGGCTAACTTTGGGGCTTTTTAAAAAATTAACTATGTCTGCTGATGCATAATATACAGACAGACAGATGCAAATATCATGTGACTAGTGAATTTCACCAGTGAGCACACAGAGATGAGGAAATAATACTTTCAACCCCCGAAAACTCCAGGGAACCACTTTGGGAGTTGTTCTTGTCCTTTCTGAATCTCAAACAAGGTTAACTGAACCTGGGCCTAAGAGGAGATAAAAGTGCTGGCTGCCACTCTGTAGCATAAAGACTATGTCTGTGATCAAAGCTTTGCGGGAATCTCGTTATAATTGTGGAATGTGATGGGGAGGCCTTGATCTCTCAAACAGAAAGCCAGCCAAAATAAGGAAAGGTATTCATTCTCTCCCTGTCTGGGCTTCCCTGGGTTTCCCAGGAGGAGTTTCTTTGTAAGTTGGTGGTTCCTGCAGCTCAGCTTCAAGATGAAGTGAGCGTCATCACGAATGCTCCGGTTTGCTTTAGCAGCACGCTGAGAGTGAGCAAATTTCTTTCCCCCAAAAAACACTGATATATGTCTGTTTGGGTGTTTGTTTGAGTGATTATTTTTCTCACCGTTTCCTTCCCTGTGAGGTTTTTTAGGACTTTAAATGGACTTTTTAATTTTATTGTATTTACTTTATTATTATTATTGTTGTTATTATTTTGGAGGTACTGGGGTTTGAACCCAGGGTTTTGGGTTTGCCAGGCAGGCACTGTACTACTTGAGCCATGCCTCCAACTATTTATTTTGTATTTTGGCTTTTGGTTTTTTGAGACAGGGTCTTGCTGTATAGCCCAGGTTGGCCTGGAACTCATAATCCTCCTCCGTAATCCTGGGATTACAGGCATGAACACACCTGACATTGAAATCTACTTTTTAGAGCAGTTTTAAGTTCATATCAAAATTGAGCAAAACAGTATAAAGACTATCCATATATCCTCTGTGCCAACACATGCACAGCCCCCCCTCATATTATCCCTTTGACCACTGTGGTATACTAGTAACAACTGGTGAGCCTCCATGAACTTGTTCTCAGCCAAAGTTCAGAGTTTACACTGGTATCTGGTTTAAATGTGCAAAACTTCCCCATTTGCCCATATACTGTATTCTCAAAGTGAAGCCCAGAGCCACTGGCCTCTGGGGTCACAGGCTGAGCCAGGCCCTCCCCCAAAGGTTCGGAAAGCCTCCCGCTCAGGTGTGTGTGAAGGCAGACAGGTGAGTCTGCAAAGGGCTTGTGATTCATAAGCAGTCGAGGGTAAGCCACAACCTTTATCTCTGCTGCAAATTTGATCTAAATCCCAGCTGCATATTTGATCTAAAATTTTCTAATAGCCATTTTATTCTCTCCCATATATCCAAATATGATGATTTCAACTATAATCAGTATAAAAATTATTAAGATAGTTTACACTCATACTGTCTTCTAAACTGGAAGGTACTGTACATTTACAACACATATCAATCAAAATGCCACTGATATGATTTTAGATTTCATAAAATTTATCTTTAGAAGAGTAGATTCATATAACTAAGTGGTCCCAAACATAGTTAAAATTTTTCAAATACTTGAATCAACTGTCATTTTTTTAAGTTCAAATTAATTTCACTTAAATATTATTAAAATTTCAGTTCCTCCATAGCACCGGCCACAGTTCAAGCCCTGACTAATAGCCACCTATAGCTAGTGGCTACCATGCTGGACAGCACAGGACTACAACCAAGGCCAAGGGAGTCCCACAGATCAACCAATAAAAGCTTCTATCCATGATGGTCTTTTTTCCCACAACCACAAAGTCAATTAAAAGGTAAAAAAACAAATTACGCTTCTGAAGCTCTTTTTTCCCAGGCTTCTGAAAGTGGCTAGCTCAAGACCACCAGTCTACTGGGGAATGGGTGAGGTCAAAAACTCCATTTTTTTAACACCTGCAAGAGAACAAGGCTCACACTAGGGTCACATGCCAGAAAGGCCCACAAGGCTATGGTAATTGTCACATCCTGGCCAGATGGACAGCAGCAGCTCTCTTGGACTCCCACCTCCCACTCATTCCTGAGGGTCTCTCCTGCCCAAGGAGAGAGGAATGTGGCCCAGACTCAGCAATCTTCCCCACAAATGCCTGGCCAATCCAAAGGGGAAACATGTGCCCAAGAAAGGCTGGGAAAACTTATCCAGGCGAATCAGTCCCCACCGCAACCCTCACCAGCAACTAGTACAGCCTGCAGCTCTGCTGTGATCTGAGAGCCACCCTGAGCCCTTCATGTCACGGAACTGACACAAGTCCACAAGCTAAGTGCTAGTATGATCCCTTTGCCATTCCCGTCTACACTGAGTCCTGCTTGCCCTCTGGACTCACTGTCAGCACACTGCTCCAAGCCCACTGCTTCTCCAGGTCTTCTACCCACATCCCTTCATGTACACCATTTCTTCATACCATCTTCCTACTGAGAATACTACAGGTGTATAGCACACAAACACTGCCTGCTCAGAATGCCCAAGGCCCCACTCACATCTCCCCCAGCTCATTCTTCCTCCTGACTTCTTATGCTCTGATTTATATACAATTTGCACAGCCATAAATGTAAGGAATTCATCTTAGGTTCCACCTTATATGAAATCTGTCCAATCTCCCTAAGTTTAATTACAACTACCTCCTTAACATGACTCAAATGACTTCCCCTCCACGTTTCTGTGTGAAGTATAGGGTCTTATCATCTCTCACTTAGGCTGTAGCAAACAAACAAGTGTACAATAATAATAATAATCACTACCATGGTTGTATGCCTAGCACATAGTAAGCAAGTCCGCATTGGTTGTGTTGAATTAATGTCTTCCTCTTCTTCCTTTCATTCCATCCTCTATAGCGTTCTGAACCAAAGTATATTCATTCATTTTCCATTGCTATTAATGAAACATGAGACTGGGTACTGTATAATGAAAAGAGGTTGATTCAGCTCATAGCTCTGGACTTCAAGGGCATATGGCACCTGCATCAGCTTGGCTCTGGTGAGAACCTCATGGTATCACAATAGTGGAAGCATGTGCAAGAGGGAGAGGTCCCTTGGGTAGAGAAGCCAGAACAAGAGGATGGGCCAGTCTTTTGACCTCCCACTAGGCCCCTCTCTTAAAGATGCCATCTTCCCAGGCACCAGTGGCTCATGCCTGCCTATTCAGGAGGCAGAGATCAGGAGGATCAAGGTTTGAAGCCAGTCTGGAGCAAATAGTTTTTGAGAACTTATCTTGAAAAAACCAATCACAAAAACAGGGTTGGCAGAATGGCTCAAGCAGTAAGAACTCCTGCCTAGGAAGTGTGAAACCCTGAGTTCAAACCCCAGTGCCTCCAAATAAAAAGGTGCCATCATTTTTCAACACCACTATACTGAGGGTCAAGCTCCCAACACATGAACCCCTGGGTTCATTCAAACCATAACACCAATCCAGTCACTCTTCAGGATGGTTGTAGCCCAGATTTCCTCCTGCCCCTGTGCTGCTTCTCTGTGGCCTTGCAGTTACCTGGCTGGGCAGAAGACCTCTCCTCTCTACCCTAGCAATTTCCTGCTCCATTACCCACTGCTGGTCCATGCAGGAGCAAGCAGTTTCCTGCTTTCCAGTCAGGGAGACAATGGGTTGGGTTCCCCATCTCCAGCTGTCAACACAGAAATGAGTAAAACACCCAAAGACAAGATGAGGTGAGGCCAGACATTCTAAGAGCTATCTGACTCCCAGGGGTGTTTACACCACCCTACTTCCAGAAAAGCAATCCTCGGAAGTGTGCAATATCAGACCCAAACCCAAAATAGCACCAGTAGTTTGTAACTGCCTAAAACAGAAAGCCTGAGATAACAGGGGCTCAAAATGCAGAATCATGTCCCCATGTGGCCAGCACTGTTTGGGAAGAAGCTGTCCTGATGGAGTCAAGCACAGAGCAGCATGCTCTGGACTCAGCCAGGCATGCACTGGAACCCTGGCTCCCTCTTCATTTCTGCAAGCAGGGGGCACAGCTTCCACTCACTGAGGAAAGTTTCCTCAGAAATAGACCAGGCATAAAAATGGTGCCCTGCTTCACTGGGGGGACTAGGTATAAAACATACAAGAAGCATTTAGTGCCTGGCACAAGGTAGGCACCAAAAGCAGAACTGATGGGCGCACACCTGTGTCTGGCAGTACGGGGCAGAGCCAGCCCTGAGGAGCAGATGGCTTGTATCCCACTGCATTGCTATGCCACAGACCTCACCAGCTCAGACATGGAGACCAAGCCCTCTTCTCTTGAAAATTGGCTTATAACTTACCTACCGTGACAGTCGCAGTCAAGAGGCCATCCCAATGCGCAGCATGTGTATTCATGTGAACACATGCTGATTTCTTTCCAAATAGTATCACTGTTGTCCCAACCACAACCCTAAAGGGACTGTGATCTCACTTCACAAAGAAGAAAGCGGAGTCTTAGGGAAGCTGGGTGTCTCTCTCAGGTATCACACATCTAGTAAGTGGCAAGGCTGGATTGTGAACTCAGAGCAGAACTGAACACCTGCGCTTTTCACTGTGTCTGCAAGTGGTGACCATACAATCCAGTCCAGTGAGAATCCAGCCAGTGGACAGCTGGACTTCTCATTATGAATTAACAACCCAGTCACCAATCCCTCCCCAGAGCCCCAGTAAAATTGAATTTAGAGATTGCGAATCTGAAAGCCAACCCTGCCCTGCCTTTAAGTCCTCTGCCTCATGGCACAGCCCCTCTGAGCCCTGCGACAGGTGGCCAGGCACTCCTGGCCACACAGCTCTCCTGCTCTCTGCGGCAACAACACCTTCATCAGCACCATAGATTTGCAAGGGCGTTGCTCACACGCCCAATACAAGCCCATCCAAGTCCAGAGTTTTGACAACAATTAGCTCAAACTAACATATGTGCAATATCTGTATTATTGCATAATTTACATACATTTCACACTGTTTGTGGGGGATAGAAGCACCACACCACAAAGCATTTGCATATAGATGGTGGGTTACAGACATATGCTTGCATTTGATGGGTGATATCTGAAATACACATGCACACAGAATGTTCTTACAAGCACAGAATGCTTGCTTTCTGCCACGGCTTAAAGTGTGCTGATCCTTTAACAGTTTGTTAATTTTTAAAATTTACAATGCTGAAATGTCCATTTCTGAACATATGTATGATTTTCAACTGCCTGATGAGCTGTGGCTGCCAAGCATCAGGGGAGGGAGCCTTACTTAAAGAAGTTAGGCATTAGGATCACTCTTGTTGAAATCATTCCGATTAATGGTTGTCAAAGAGAAAGCCATTCTCCCAATCCAGTTGGCACTCTACCACCAAGTCAATAACCCCAGAGACAAAAACCTGACATTTAACAAACACACACTCTGTATCTCCTCTTTGCTAGACACTGAGCCAGTCTCTAGAGATGCAGGAGTGAACCAAAATTGTGAGAAGGCAGCCCAGACCTAGCACAAAGCACAGCACACAGTAAGTACTCAGTAAATGGCAGTGGTTAAGATGGCTAGCAATGACTGGCCTGGAGTGGAGACACACACAAGCATGGGTTTGAATCCCAGCTCAGCACATGCTGGCTCTGGGACAAAAGGAAATGACACTCTCCCAGTCTCAGAGGCCTGGTTTGTAAAGCAGGGCTAATACCACCATTCTTTCAATGATGAAGAAAGGACTTGCCTAAAGCATTCTGGTCTGACTCTCTGGTCCATGGCAGGGTGGTGGGAGGCAGGAAAAGGAACTCTGTGCAGAGGTAGCCACCTGCCTAGAGAATGACCCAGGGTAAGACCCAGGTCCCCTATCTGATCATCTTCTAAATGTGGCAGATTACACATGACATACAAGTCACCACCTTGGTCATCTTAAAGTATACAATTCAATGCATTTAATACATTCACAGTGTTGTATAGGTGCCATCTCTATCTGGTTCTAAAATATTTTTATCATTCCCAAAGAAAACCCCATACCCACTCTCCCTCCCAACAGCCCCTGGGAACCACGAATCTGCTTTCTATCTCTATGAATTTGCCTGTTTTATAGTCATACAATATTTCTTCTTTATGCTGATTTCTTTTACTCAGCATAATGTCTCAAGTTTCACCCAAGGAGTAGTATCAGTACTTCACTCCTTTTTATGGCTGAATAATATTCCATTGTATGAATGTACCTTATTCTGTTTATCAATTCAACAGCTGAGAGGCATTTGGATATTTTCTGTTTTGGAGCTATTATGAATAGCACTGTTATGAAACCCTTATTGGTTTTAATGGATATGACAAATATCACTCCAAATCCAAGATAATCTTGTCATTAACACAGATCATCACATCATTCATAGAGAGAATGGAACTGCTCCTTGTGATACTTCTTTGAGACAAGGTTTTCTTAAGGAAAAGCCATCAGCTGTTGGCTCTTCATTCATACACGTTGCCTTTGTTTTGCATCAGATACTGCCTGTGTTTTCTCAACTCAGATTTCCTAATTGATTTATTGACATAAAATCAAACTTCATGTTATAACAGTCGTCAGTAAAGAAACTGGTGATCATTAACCTGTAATTATTGTCATCATGAATTTCTTCCTGGCTGCATACGGATGAGGAAAGAGAATGAAACTTCTGTGTGCACTGAGTTTGGTCCACACAGGCTCTGCACTGGCTCCTTTACGGATGTCATCTGACTAAAGCCACACCAGCAGCCTGAAGTAGGAATTAACGTCCCCAGATACACAGATGAGAAAAATCAGACTCCAAGCAGTGAACTGACTTGTTTCCAATCGTACTAAATGAAATGCTGAGCTGGCATTCAACCACCAGGTGTGTTTGACTCAGAAGCTGCTTCCTGAGTCATGTCCACTGCTACCTTGAAAGAATAACTATTAATGTTATAAGCCAGCATACCCTGCTCCCATCACATCTGGGCACTTTTACCCCTTCAAACTGGGTGCACTGCAACTATACAAATAAGCAAAGCTCCCACTGGATTTTCCCCTTTATTCTGGGAAGGTTATGAGATTTTATACTCAGCAAGGCTATGGAATTAGGGTCCTGAGCCAAGGACCTAGAAGCCTGGTTCTCTGGTATGCCCTGATTTACCAGCTCACTTCAGAGAAGCCCAGCCACCAAACAGACACTGATCTTCCTGTCAACAAACGAGGAATCTGTTGTCTGACAGCAAAGTTCTAGGAATGATTTGAATTGTCTTTAGATATGGGGATCTCTACATATTCCTACACAAATTCACGTGGAAGAGCTGGGCCTGGGAAGGGAAGCATGTGAGATGTTCAGTGCCTGCCATGGAAAAACACCCTCCAGATGGCAGGGGCTACCCTCAGTTGACCCCTTAGTCAGTGCCTAGATTGCAGGGCTCCCACCCTAGTCTCTGAACAGTCAAGTGGGAGAAGATCTCCACTCAGGGACCCGTGGGAAAGGAGCACACCTGTAAGTACCTCATCTCCAATGACAAGTTGGTAACTAAAGGCTGCATCATCAGGAACAACATATCCATACTTTAAAACACATTCCAGATCTTTTAGTATAAACTTCCAACTTGTAAAATCCAAAAGTAAAAAATTTCCCATTAATTTCCAGAAAGGGGCAGATGTACCTGCCTCCTACACACTTCCAAATGGATATGTCAGGGATGTCTTAAATTTAACATGCCCCCCAAAAAATCCCCCAGTACCAATGTTCACCAAACCCACCCTCATAGTCCCCTTTACTCTCAGCAAACTGCCACACCCTTCTTGTTGCTCAGGCCAGACACAATGGCACCTTCCTGACTCCTCATTATCTCAGGACCTTCTACATACACCCTTTTCAGAGTTTCACTTTTGCCCCCCCACCCCGTCAATGCCCCCACTGCCTGTTGCCTGGATTGTTTCAACACTGTTCTTAAAGACCTCCCTCCTTTCCCCACTCCTGTAGCAGAGCTCTCAAACTCTCTACTAGTTTCCAACCTGGAATAAAATCTAATTTCCCCTACAAAGCCTCAAGGTCACAACAGACCCAATGCCAGATGTTTCTTGAACACACCAAATACACTCTCTGCCCAGCATCTTCACTTCATTGACTGGCACACAGTAGGTATACATTAAATACGTGCAGGACGGAATTTTATAAGCATGGAAGTTCAAGTTCAGAAACTTCAGCTTGCTCAAAGCGCTTAGAACGCAGAGTAGCCAGGACGTCAATAAGCCCAGTTCAACTTGCTCCAACACTTCCACCCTGTTTTCAACAATAGAGTCCCTCTCTGGACCACAGTCTTCACTGAAATTGAAATCACTGTCCTGAGTCAAGCAACAGAGCTGGAGACAGACACAATTTCCAAGACAAATGTGAAAAATAAATGTTATAGTAACAAATTGCCCATTGTCTAATTATCATGGTCAAACATTTATTAAGAGCCCATGAACACATGGTGTTCTCAGAGGAAGAAAGAACCAGAAAAGCAGACAACAGGAGGCCCATTAATATGAATGATACTTCAGCCTTCTGTGCCATCCAAGGGGTAGGAAAGAAAGGAGGGTAAGAGAAGGCTAGGAATTAGTTGTAGTGTAGTGTAAATAGTGAGTGTAGATTTCTTTTTCCAAAAATCCAATCCAGACCAGGGCATTGTGGTACATGCTTGTAATCACAGCACAGGCAGGAAGATAGGCAGTTCAAAGCCAGCCTGAGCTACATAGTGAGTTCCAGGCAAGCCTGGAAACATAGCAAAGACCCTGTTTCTAAAAAAAAAGGAGGAGGAGATGAAGCTGGGCATTATGGTGCGTTCCTATAATCCCAACTACTCAGGAAGCGGCAGTACAAGGATTTCGGCCTGAAGCCAACCCAGGAAAAAGCACAAGACCCTATCTGTAAAGTGAACCAAAAAGCAAAAGGGCCGGGGTATCACTCAAAAGATCAAGCATTTGTTCCAGTAGTGAAAAGGGAAGAAAGGAAGGAAGGGAGAGAGCGAGGGGGGGACAGAAGGGGAGAAGGAAGGAGGAAGGGAAAAGGAAGGAAGGAAGGGAAGAGAGAGAGAAGAAGTGAGGGAGAAAGGAGGGAAGGGAAGGAGGAAGGGGGAAAGAAGGGGGAAAGAGAAAGGAGGGAATGAAGGAAGGGAGGGAGTGAGGGAAAGGAGGAAGGGGGAAAGAAGGGGGAAAGAGAAAGGAGGGAATGAAGGAAGGGAGGGAGTGAGGGAGGGAGGGAGGGAGGGAGGGACAGAGGGAGGAAGGGGAAAAGAAAGGAAGAAAAACAACAAATGCAACCCAGGTTGATGTGGAAACCACTGAAGTTCTTGTAGAAGCCAGCAACCCCACCCTGTAGAAGCATGGACTCTGGGACAGCTCTGAGGGACACATGGACAGGAAGACACTACATGACTGTTCTCAAGGTCTCAGGCTGATGAGCCACCTCTCTGTCAGAGCCGGGTCTCCAAGCTGCACAGGCCCCTAGGCCAGCAGGAAGGATAGCATGGTAACTCTCTCCCACTGAACCCACAGAACCAACAGGCTGCTAGGGGTCCAGCAATACAGAAATGGCAGCATCCCCATTATAGCAACAAGCACCACATTCCTCACAAGAAGCTCCAGTGCTAACAACATTCTCTCTATGTCAGGGAGGCAGCAGACTGTGGATCAGAGAGTGTCACCCTGTGCTGTCACATCCCATTTACCTGGGGGGGTCATCCCTGTAAAACAGAAGGAATCTATGTCTACACTAGGATTCACTGCAAAATGTCTTCAGGTACAGTGCTATTCAAATTTACAACCTCAGAATCATAAATTAGCTTATATTAAGTAAACTTACCCTTCAGAGTAATCAAATAGAAATCCCAAAGCTCCTGCAATGTGGTTAATATTTGAGTTTTTTAAATGAGCTACTTATAGGTGTGCTAATGCAGCTAATGGCATTGAAGTAACAGCTGTCCTCATGAGTTGCCTAAGGAAAGGAAGAACTTTAATGCTAAAGTGAATTTTAAGTTCTATATGTATGTGTAAATGTGCATGTGTAGAATACGGGATACAGGAAGATTGTTAAACAAGATCTGTATTTTATAAATAAAGAGGAGCCTACCATGGAACAAATGAAAAGAAAGACACCAAAATTCACCCACATGGCTGTAAATGATACCCATCTGTTGAGTCTGCACCAACTTCATCTCAGTGAATACTCACAGAACCCTGGTGGGCATCCAAATTCCTATCAGAAAGGTGAGAGAAATGAGGTTCTGAGGATCCACCACTTGTCCACAGGCACTGAAACCATGCATGAGAGAGCCAGGATTCAAATCCATGTCTGACAAGTTCCAAAGCAAAAGTTCTTTCCACAATGCCACATTACTTCCCAGGAACCAGCTGAGGCTTCACTTCATGAAACAGGGTCATCCCCTGGGCTCTCCTTGCCTCTGAAAGGTCCTCTGTAATTATACTCATCATACCATTATGGTTCCAGTCATCTGTTCACTCATCAGTCTCCCTTAATAGACTGTGACTTTCTGAGAACAAGGGCCTTGGCGTATCTTTGTATCTATCCACACACTATACCTGAATGGACAGATAGAGGGACATATGGGTAAGTGAGTGGGTAGATGGATGGATTGGTGGATGAATGGATGAATTGGGGAGGGGAATGTATAAGCAAATGGATGGACAGGTAGATGAACAGATGGATAGACATGCAGAATAGTAGACAAATAGATGGATAGATAGATAGACAGACATGCACATGAGTGAGTGTTTAGATGGATGGATCAGTGGGTGAATGGATGGATGGATGGATGGATGGATGGATGGATACATGAAATCATAGAGGGCTTACTGTATCTAGGTTCTAGACTTTAGGGAGCACAGTTATTTGGACAATTATTTGCACAACTATTTTGACATTGGACTGCCTTGGGCAAAGGTCTCTCTCTCCCTGGCCAGTCAAAAGGCAGTTTCTATAACGACCTTCTTACCAACAGCCTTTATTTCATCCTTTCTGTTCTAATAGGACTATTATCCTTTCATTGTGCATGGGGGTAAGGTTTTACCTACAGCTCTGAATTGAATTTCTCTAGAAAGGGAAGTTCCACCATGCTAACAGATGCTATTCTTATTCATACAGTTTTCTAATCCCCTCATTATGCATGCTGAATTATTTGCCCCAGTGACATCCTCCTGCAGAACTGAGTTCCAAACATTGGATTAATTATATGTTGCCAAAAAAGAAAAAAAAAAGATTTCCACATGCCTATTTTAAATTTGCATTCCTTTAATTTCATCAAGTGCCCTCTTGACTATGAAAGCACGAATGGTAGCAAGGGTGCCAAGGGGGATCCATGCCCATCCAGGTGCCCACAGTCCCAACAGTGGAGACAATGTCAGGCAAGTGCTATAAATTGTGTATCCACAGTCAAAGCGAGCTGAGAATGCAGAACAGGTCTATGAAGTGTTCCTGGAGTTCTCCCTCAGTGCTAAACATTCTGTGCAATGAATGGAAATTTTATTGAATACTTGTGAGTTCCTGAACTTGGGCTAGGTACCAGGTATGCCCACAGGAACAAAACAACCATGGTTCAGGGGGAAAATAGATAATGTACATAAAGTAAATAATAATAATAATAATAAATGTTTATAACAATATAAATAAGTGAATGACTGAATCCACAAATATTTAATAGATATTTATAAGGTGAGATAAACGCTCACAGTGAAAATAGCAGGTGCTCTGAGAGAATAAACTGGGGATGGTAAAATATGAAAATTATCAGAGCAATGACTTATCACATACTTGGGGTGGGAGCCTGGACTAAAGCTTTGGACAGCCTCCTGTAGCCACCTGTAGTAGACCTAGGTGTGCCCGGAAAAAGCAGAGCTGTAGGGCATCTCTCCAAGTGTGCTATAATCATATAGGAGAAAATGGACAGGATATGATCAACCGGTAATGCCACCAGGGAGGAAACGCAAAGAGGTTTCTACCACTGGTAATACCCATGCAATAACCACCAGGGGAAAGGTTCTCAGGACTCCAGAACTAGGCCACCAGGCCCTAGGACAGACAGGCCCTGGATGGCTCAGATAAATGATATTCCCATTCTGAGGCAGCACTCTCTAAGCTAGGTGGATTCTCTGAGGCATGGAATTCCAGCCTGGAGACACACAAGAGTTTCTTTGAATGTTTGCTGTGAGTTTATCCCTAGGATTGGACTCTCTAAACACACTGACAAAATCAAGCTTCAAGATTGTTGATCCAAATGCCCAACTCTGCACTTTGATGGATCTTCCAAAATACTACCACTCAAAGAGGTCTTGGAAGCCAGCCTCTGGCCCTCTGACCACATCCTGTTCACCTTGAGACTGCCATCTTCAACCCAAAGGAGGACCAGCCAGAGGTCAAGATCTAGTCTCTCTAGAGAGCTACAGCATGCTCCTGTGGCCAGTAGAGACCAACAGGAAGTGGTTCTGTCCCTCAGTCCCTGGTGGGCTTAGAAACAGAAGGTCTCAGTCCTACCTTATTAGACCCTCTCCCTACAACCCAAGTGGCAGTGTCCACCAGCTGACCAGAAGGGAGACCCTCCACTGCCACCCAGTTGGAGGAGAACAGACTGGGGCTTCTGGCCTTACAGAGCACAGCCAGCACCTACCAGAACACACACACATGACGCAGGTAACCCAGACACCCAGCCCACAGCTTCTGTAGCCTGGAGGAAACCTTCCACTCCCCCACACTCTGCCTCTTCCTGTTCAGTAGTTAAAACAATGTAGGCTACATCACAAATCAAAATAAGCAACACTGCATTTTATAATTAACCACAACTTGACAAATTAATTAGTACAACAGCACAGTGTTCCCTGAAGCATGGCTTACTATATTTTGCTTAGAGAATATATGTCACAAATTACAGATGTATTATTCACAGTACTTATGCAATCCATGTGAATTCTAAAGGTGCCCTTTTGATACCACTTTTGGATATAGAACAAGAGGCTCAAGGCAGATAGAAAAATCATCACACCTACCATCCAAACTTCCAGCTATAAAGGTGTTTGCGCAGATTGACTGATTTTCCTAGAAGGGAACAAGGGCTGTCAAGGGCTGACATCTAGCCCTTGGAAGACTTAATGACAATTAGTTATTTGAGGTGGTGTGAAATGACAAAGAATTGTGCTCCTGGAGGTTAAGAGCCTGATGATCAAGTGCGTGCAGGGTTGGAATCCTGCCATGTATTGGCTGTGTGGTGTTAGGCAGGCTTCTCTTCCCGAAATAGGTGTGGTAATAATAATAGCAAAACTAGTAACACCTACCTTGCAGTGTGTGAGGACTGAGGTGTTACTTCATGCAAAATGCTTAGACCAAAGCATGGTCCACAGGAGGAGGTGACAGAAGTTGCTGTTGTGGTTCCAAGACATACTTCCTGGAGGCTCGCACAGTGCTACTTCAGGAAACCAGGCAGGCAGGTGCCTGCAGGCCTCAAAGAGGCATCTACTCCTCAGAGGACAGGGACAGCTTATTCTTAGCCTTACTAGTTCAGAAGATCAGACATGGTTTCTCCTTGAGGACTCACCAAGCTCACAGGAGTGCCATCTACACATCAAAGGTCATTTGCGAGCTGGCAATGAGAGCTCTAGCCAGGCTGAGCTGGTAAATGTTAACCTTCAGCTCTCAGGTGGGGTGGAATAGGGAGCCCTGAGCTGTGTATTCATTGGTTGCAATTGTTAGGAGGTAGAGAGTGTCACCCCAAAACTCATATGTTTATGCCCTAGCTCCAAGTTTCTCAAAAAATAGCCATATTTGGAGATAGAACCTTAAAACAAGTAATTAAGTTAAAATTATATTATATGGGTGGGCCATAATCCAAATGAGTGATGAGGAGATGGACACACTCACACACACACACACACACACACACAGAGAGAGAGAGAGAGAGAGAGAGAGAGAGAGAGAGAAGATGGTATAAAAGCTCAGGAAGAAGACAGACATCTACAAGCCAGAGAGAAGCCTCAACAAAACCAACCTTACTGGCACCTTGACTCTGGGTTCCCAGCCTCCAGAACTGTGGGAAAATAAGTATTGTTGAAACCACCCAGGCTGTGGTTCTTTGGTCCAGCAGCCTGGTGGCCCAAATACTCCAGCATAGCCAAATATACCAGTGTGATATCTCTGAAGGGGACCAAGTTGGGAACAGATGCACACAACTGGCTCTCAAGAGGGAGAGCAAAGACAGGTCTGGCAACACACCAGTAATACCGAGCCTGACATTACAAACTTGCATCCTTTCTTTTCCTAGAGGCAAACTTCTACTTCTTAATCAACAGCAAGAGATGACTGATGAGACAAGGGGTATTAGCCAAAAGCACTCTGCAGAGCTGCCATGCTTCCCAAGGAGCTGGGAGGCTGGTTGATGAACACGCTACCAACAAAGCCATGCTCCTAGAAACCAGGGCTGGGGCCCCAGCCTCCCTTGCACTGTGTTTAGATGGACATGGCCAACACTGGCTACCATATATCTCCTCTGACTTGGCTTTTTGGCAGACCAACCTCCAACTTGGCCCTTCTAAATATCCCATTTTGAACTTTCTCTTTAAGGTAACTTTGGGCAGGTCTTTGCAGATTTTCTTTGTGTTGGGTGGAGTGATGGCTCTCTGAAGGTGGTCTTATATTGCTGGTATTTCCTAGTTCTTGGAACCAAGGAGTTACCTTGCAACACCCTACCCTTCTCTTCAACAGGCTAGATTTGTAACAGGCTAGATCCTGCTCCATGCCAATGTTATCCTGTGGTGAGAAAACCAAGCAATCAGCAAGTTCCACTGTTGTTTCTACATAATTCTGAACCTACCCTTCTCCATCCTTACCACCACCTCTTTCTCTTGGTCCTCATCATCTTCTGCCAAGACTGTCTCCTAGCTAATCGTTTTTCCTTCACCTCACGCCTTCCCTTCCTTCCCTTCTCCATTCAACTCAAAAGAGAATTCAGAATCTAACCTTGTCATCACTTATTCCCAAACGTGCTCATTGTCCCCCTGCCCTTCCTCTAATCCATACCTCAACCCTAAAAATTCTAGATTAAATGACTGACCCCATGCTAGTTCACAACACTGTACTTTTGTATACATACTTCCTTACACTTAAAATTTCCTTCTTGTACCCATTGGACTATCTGGACACCTCCTCTTCCTTCTTTAAAATCCCTTTCTGAGTTTTCTAGCCAATGTTAGTGAATCATTATGAAGATCCACTTACTCCCTTTCCCCATATTTGTCCCAAATTTTAACAAAAAAATTTCATTTATTAGATGTATTAAAGAAAAGGCTGTTGTCCCTTCACCTTTCTCAGACTTCTTCCCTTTAGGAAAAGGAAGGTTTTACCTGCTCATTGAGATGACAAGAGTGTGATATCCACTGGCTTACTTGTCTCTACTGGCAGGTAAGAGTGAACCCCAGGCTGGGCTGGGTTCCCAGCAGCTGATGAACTGAGATCAGCAGTACAGGCCAACAGTCTCCATGTGTAGGGGCCAAGGAATGCAGTTGAGGGGAAATAGCAGTAAGTCCATTTCAGATTCAGCTTCAAGACAAGTCTTTAATCCAGTGATACAACAGGGATACTTCTGTCTGTCTCTTACACATGTTTCTGAATTGGTTCAGAACTTACAGAAAAATTGTTATAAATACTTAGCTCCCAGAAGCCTTGAGGGGCTTATTTCCTTGGGTGGTAGGAAAAGACTAATGTATGGGGTCAGTCTGCTTACTTGCATTCCTGGGTGGATGAGGAGCCACCTGAGGACAGGGCTGAATCTTTTATTAGCACTCTGAGAAGCACTGAGTGAGTGCCTGCTCCATTACGGGAGGATCATCCACAGTTGTGGAATAGAAACACCTAGAAAAGCAGGGTGCAGATAGTCTCTGGACCATAGAGTTCAAGCCTGGGGCAGCTCAGGGTGGGGATGGCCCTCAGTTGAGAAAGCAGCTCCACAGCCAGCCTCTCTGGGGCTCTGCCTCCCCTGTCCCTCTTCTCTTGCTTGTTCCTTCCACTTACCTCTTTCTCACCCTGTCTCTTGCTCACATGTGTCACCTGTGATGTGGCAGCCCACTGGTGCTGGGGTGCTGAGCTCCTCACTTCACCCCCAATCTTCAGAGAGATCTCTAAGAACACTTCAAACCGCAGATTTCAGGGCAAATTTTCTGCCATCTATTCCCTACAAGCCACCTCAAGTGTGTCACGGAGCAAGTACATGAGCTCTTTGGGACCTCCTGCCATGCCTGAAATTCTACAAACATCATAGCAATAGAACAGAGCACGAACTTGTTACAGCATTACCCCTGTCAGGAGCTCAGAGGAAAACACAAGGGCCTTGGAACTGCAAGTCTAGGAGCCACACCTTGTCCTGTGACCTGCAGGACAACAGACTGCCCTTATGTAGAAACCTCCCAGGCTAATACTGTTTATGGGGTGGTGAGGTGGGAGCCAAGCCTAATGTTGCTTTCGCTGGTGGGGCCAGCAGAGACCATCCGAGGGGATAACCTGGAACTTATAATATCAACCCCTGACTGTCAAACCTCAGTTTATGAATCTATAAAATCTGTTGAGCCATTCAGAGCTATTCCAGCAGGTAACAGAGGGCACTAACATAAGACTTGTGACCCAAGAGTCACTCTGTAAGTTTCATGTTCTCAACTTTGTCATCTGAAGGGCAGAGGGCAGAGTTGCCAGTTGGAGCTTGGGTAAAACTCGAACTATTTCCATCACTATTCATTTGAGTGTTAACATGGTGACCTTACTATAAAGGTCTGGCTTTGTTCAGTCTGTAGTTGAGGGTCCTTCTACCTAGTCCTCATCTCTGAGTTCTAGCTGCATCCTGGGGACCTATCTGAGGGAACCAAGCAAAGCCAACCACCTTGCCTGGCAGTATTCCCTCCATGTAGTCTCCACTGAACTCCTCAAATAGCCCCCACTCAAGCAACAGGAAAACTGTGAAGGTGCCCAGAGAGGCTTACAGAGCTTCAGCCAAGTCCTATAAAGGGCTGATGAGCACAGAGTTTCCTTTGGTCCCTAACTCCCCCATCCCAAGGACAAAAAGGAGGTTTGTCCATAGGTTCAAAGTCTCCCACCAGCCAGGGAAGGTCAGTCTGGCCTGGAAAACAGCCTCTGGCTTCCCAGACTCCATGCTCCAAGCCCACACAGATGCCAAAAGAGGATTGGATGAAATCAGATAACAATAATGTACTGTACATTTCCAAAAGCTGGAAGAAAGGAGTTTGTAAGCTTTTCCCATAAAGGAATGGCAAATGCTCAAGTTTATAGATGTTTAGCCTGCTTTAAACATTTCATAATATATATACTTATCAAGACCATCATGTTATGAAACAAATATGTATGATTTAATTTTTTGAAAAAGAATATAGAAACCAAAACCTAGAAAACAGCTTCCCCTCCACCCCAGTAAAACTAGATCAGCATAAGTTAGAAACTTCCTGACAGCTAGGGGATGGGACCAGACATGTAGGAGACTCTCAGGAAGCCAAGGAGAGACAGGTGAGCATCCAGCAGGTTCCCCTGGGAGTGAATCCTCCAGGCCTGAGCCAGCTGCTCTCCTGCTGGCCCCTTGCCTCCAGCCCCTCCACAGCCCTCATTACTGCTGGATGGGTCTCCAGAGGCACAGGGAAGGGCACAGGTGGGCAGGCTGCAGGCTGTAGGTGACCTAGCTTGGCTCTGCATTCAGCTGGAGCTTCAGTTTGAGTTCTGACAAACTCACAACTCAATTGAATTCAATAAAAACCCCCTCCAGAACAGCAACAGCATCATAAATAACCCGATTCCCAGATTTTTGACCATTGTTACAAGCACAATTTCTTCTCACATCCTCCATTTCTGTTTCCCAAATGTCAGCCCTTGTACTGAATTCCACCAATCCACAAAAACTAGTTCTTTCCAGAACCTGGGATAAGTACATCTCTACCTACAAGGTGACTTATCCCTGTGTGATGTGAGCCTATGAGATTTTCTGTTTCAATGATGATTAATGCATGCCAATAAAAAATTAAAATAAAATTCTTTTTATGGTTTTTGAGAGACTTAATAAACATTACCTACAATATGAATTCAAGAGTTAAGAAAGCAAGTTATATATTATTATGTAATACTGGTTTACGTCTATTTTCAATAGTCCACTTACATGAAGGTGAGATATTTTGCCAAGCCTCAGTACAGAAACTCTGCTCAAGATAGATAGCAGGGTTCTCAAGGTCAGCAAAGGAACAAGGCTGTGTAGAACTCCATCCCTGGTGTCTAGTAAGGTCCAGGTGAATAATAAGTAGCACATAAGTGCCTAGTGAATGAAGGAGCTCAAGGCGTCCCATTGCATTGATTGTTCACTTCTTAAATCCCAGCCAAAAACTCCTACAACCTGCTTCCTTTCCCTGCTTGTTAATCATAGCACATACACCTATAAACCAGCACTGGCCTAACAGTTTCTGACATGCTGGTAAGTGACTTCATGTTGGTTATATTTGAATTGCTAGTCCTTTTGCAGAGCCAGGAAGGCCTGAAATATCACTGACCCACAGAAAATATCTGATTTACTTAAAAAAGAACAACTAGACATTCATAAAAGAGAGAGAGAGAGAGAGAGATCTTATTCCTCTCTATCACATGCTCATGAAGGGTAAATTACAGCCCACCCAGTCTTCCCAGGTGTCCTGAGACCTTACCTCCTGTAGGAAACCTTACTCAAAGAAGAAAAATCTACATCACAAAGATGCTATTGCAGGGAATTCCCCCACAGAATCCCCAGTTCTTTGCAATGTGCAAAAGGGACAAGAGGCAGAGGAGTGAGCTACATGAGTGATTTTCAGACTTGCAGGGACCCCAAGGAAATCATATGCTCTTCTGCAAACAAGGAAGTCAAAACCCCTTGCTCTTGGTTAGAATTTGGCAGTTCATCTTGGTAAGTTATCTCATACAGGACAAGAGTACATTCTGTTTAGACTACCAAGCTAGACTCTGTAGGATGAACCAAGGTCCAGTGCAATAGCATCTCCATGCCGTGATCAGTGTCAGATGCAGCCACACAAATTTATCATACATTTGTCTAGGGGGCAACTGCCATATGCCAGGTTTACCCATCAACACTGAGATACAAGAGCCTATGAATCCTCTTTCCCACAGAGCCTTCAGTCTAGTGGAAGCTGTTTATACATGGACAGCATGGGCTGAATGCTTTTTGTGTGCCAGATACCATTTATCAGAGCTGTATTTGTGTTCACTCATTTAATCCACAGAGTAACCCAATGTGGTAGATTTGGCCATTTTTTCTATTTTTCACAGGAGAAAACTGAGTTTAAGTAACTTGCTGAAGTCTGCATGGTTATTAATGGTGGATACAGGATTTGAGCCCCAACTTTCTGCTTCTGGAGTCCTCATTGCAACCACTCTAGATGCCTGGTGGGTGGAGGTCTACAAGTTACCACATCCACGTATTATCTAGAAGAGTCTTCAGAGCAAAATGAACATATAATGTGGAGATTAATAGAGTAATGAGGTGGGGAAAATTATCTTGACAAGTGAGACTAGGGTTTTCTAAGGGAGAGAATTGTCTACTGACAATATTTGACAATTACTTCAAGCAAAAACTAAGCCACATGAGGCCTGAGTGTTGACTGGTGCCTTCAGAGAAGGAGGAATGCAGCATGGATAGTAAAGAAGTTTAGGGGACCCTGGTACTCTCTAGGAGGGAAAGGATAAGGAGCAGAGATGGAGGGAGAGAGAAAAGGGAGTGCAAGATGGCTCACTAGGTAGTGAGTGATGGTAGACCATCTCTGGGCATTCCACCCAGTAAACTTAAGGAAAGTCTACCAATCTTATAGCTGTGACTGTTCATTGATGCAGTACTACTGTTCATTGATGTAGTACTACTGTTCATTGATGTAGTACTAGTGTTATTGCTGGAAGCAGAGGAGAACTACAGTTCCCATTGGTGAAGGCCTACTACAGGACAGAAGCTACAATATTAAGCTCAGAGAGAAAGTGACCAGTGAATTGTAACCCTTTGGAGAAATTTGGCTATCTCTGGGAGGGCTTTGGACTTCCATAGCCATGGATGTGAGCAGTGGGCTTTAGGGCAATTTCTTCTAGATTTCAAGGCACACAGAGGCCTGTGGCTAAGTTCTCGGTCCCAATATGAACACATCATATAGATGATTAAGAGTTTCCCTCTTTAATCTTTTTTCAAACTTTACTCCCTAAAGAGTGAGTCTGATGAAGATCACATCACATATAATGATGCCCTAAACTCAATCTTAAACAATCTGGATTGGTCTCCCCAGGCCAACCAAGGAAAGAAGAATTAGTATCTTGACAAGTGACACTGTCATGGAAAGAAGTGCCATTTTCTTATCTCTTGACAAGTATCCCCATAAAATTCCCTACAATAATGCTGCAAATTATTAAGCCAACTTCATAAAGAGGACATAGAGGTTCACAGAAATCAACTTATTGCTGAGGTCACATATTAGCAAGCAACCCAGTGATGATTCCACCCAGGTTTGCCTGACAGCCAAGGGCACATCCTCTCCCCCAGCACTGCTCTCAAGTCAGGCAGAACTGTGTCTACAGAACTCATGGCTGGGTACCATGTTCTTTGAGTGTCAGAACAAATGACTGCATTGAAAATAATTAGCTACTTATACTCAAAACCAATTAATCTTAGTTAAGCTCATTGAAGTCTCACTCTGAGTGATTGATTGAAAATACCAAACCTGAGTTGATCATCAAAGATAGCTCCCCAGCAGGAACCCCGCTCATCTAAATGACTGAGCCTCCTGAGCTGCCTAGTCCCTGATGGGAGAAGGGAGCCTGGCAACAGGAAGAGGAGTAATCCTTGAACATGGAGCAGAGCCAAGCCCTGCTTACACGGATGGAGCTGGGCACCCATTATTAAAACATAAGCTGAAAATCACTTATTCTGCATTAGGTGATTAATAGTGTTGGCCCCTTCCTGGGACATAGCAGCAGCCCTGAGAAATGATGCAATTATTCCCAGTGAATGAGGACATTAAGGGACTTGTTACCAACAGGGTGGTGTGTACAATTTCATGGTTAATTAGGGCTTTTGGGGGGAGCACCACTACATTACCCAGCCTAAACCACGTTCCTAAGCTGCACCTCTCCTCGCCTTCAAATTGTTATGAAATAAACTTTAAGAATTAAGGAAATCAGCAAAGCCCTGGGTTAATTAGAACACAGCAATGATTGCAGAAGATGATTTGGGGGGTAATCTTGGAGGAGCGAGGTCCTGACAACCTCTCATCCACATGACACCACCCTGATGCCCTCCATAGCACAGCAGAAGCACTTGGAGATGTGGTTTCCAGGGAGAAAAATGACTTTTAATCAAGACTGGGAAATGGAATTACATGTGTAATTAGATAGAAACAGCCACAAAGCCACAAGCTGAGGAGCTCACTGCAATATCTGCAATATCGAGCTTCCATTCTCGAAGGCTAGTGAGAACTTAGGCATAAACTATGCTGATGAGGCATTTGGGGTTTTGTGCTCTGGCCAACTGGAACTTCCCAGGAGGAAAATAATAGCTGTTTCATACTCATTGGAAACACCCCATGTGGTGATGCAGTGACTGCATTCCTTTGTTGGCTCGTGCTTTTTGCACTCCTGATCATGACCTCAAGCTTACCATCCTTGCACAAAAATGAACATATGTCCATTTTTCTCACTCTGGGAAGCAAACTACAGATGCCCAGTGAAGAAGCCAAACTCTTTCCAGGATCCAATATCAGAGGTCACCAATCAAGACTCTAATTTTTATTCATTTCAAGTTCAAAGGCATATGAAGCAGTGGGCCACACTTTTTAAATAAAGACACTGATTCTTTAACCTTTATAGAAGGTTAAAGATGGTGCACTTGAGTGCATGCACCATCTTAGGTACCAGCCTCTGCCTGGGATTATGAATCTACTAACACAATCACATCTCTGGGTGACCTGCAAAGCCTTGCAGGGGCCTCCAACTGAGAAGGCACCAAAACTCATACTCCTGCAGCCTAATGTGCTACGCCTGAGAGATCTGTCGATGTAGACCAGAGAGGCTTCTCCAGGGCAGGAGGCAGGGCCTGCAATAAGTCCAGGCAATAAAATCTTTCAAGGAAAAGGGGACTGAGGACATTGGCCTGAGCTCAAGTCCCAGGGCAGAATCCATGTCACAGCTTCCCACCAGTGCTAAAATCTCTTCCCTCCTGAGCCAGGGTTCTGGGTGTTTGGAAATACCATGGGAAGAGACAGGGAGACTGCAAATTGTGGATCCTGAACTCTAAAACTGCATTTACTTTTTGTTCTCCACACGTCACCCTGAAAATTCACCTTATTATATTACATATAACAATATTATATATATTATATCAAAATAGAGATAATAGTAATGAATAACAACAGGCTGGAAAGTTCTCAAGAGTCATACAGATCTAAGCTTTTGGATTCTTTCCCTTTTCAAGGCTCAGTTGTGCTCTTTGTAAAATAGAAATAGTCACCGCTCTCACGGAATTCGAACTACGTAGAGCCCCATGCCAAGCACCTTACAGGTGTTACCTTGTTCTCAGTTAGTTCACATGCCTGGCGCTAGGATTCAGGTGAGAAGTTGAGGATCAGGGAGGTTAGGCAACTTGATCCAAAAGCCATCAGCTAGTAAATGGCAGGACTGAGAAAGAAACTCGTCTTGCCGACATGTTCTGGTCGTGTGACCACTAGGCGATGTTAAGTGTATGAGCAATTGGCTTAGCCCATGGCAGACTCTAAGTCACTGCATCCCTCCCCCTTCCCCCTGCCAAGGAGTAGAGATTAAATCAATTGAGTGCAGAGGTATGTCTTACACATTACACTGATCCATATCAAACTTTAGGTGTTAGGTTTGACTCAACTTTCTAGCAATATAGGTATTTTTTATTCCCTTCTTAAGGACATTATTTCCTAAATAAGAAGAACTAGTAGAGACAGGGCTCCTGGATGGCCCAGAAAAAGCCTGGCCTGATAGTGAGACTGGAGGACTGAGTCAGTGAGCAAGCCTGACTATTACAAGCCAGGAACAAATACACTTTAGTTCCTGGAAAAGACAGAAGCTGTGTCTCACTGGCATTGAGACAATCCAGCCATTACCTGGCTGTGAGGAACCTATCAAGCAATAGGCCTGTTGGGTTGGGTGGATATGGCTGCATGGCTTGACTTTAACCACCTCAGGGACCAGATTCCATCCATGAGTCTTGCTGGTCCAAGTCTTTGAGAAATACATAACCACTTCTTGGAAACATCTGGATCCTACCTCCAACTCAATGCTGCTTCCCCTCTACCCTTTTGCTTATTTTCACTTAAGCCCCACCAGCTGTTGTCAACCTTTCTTTAACTTAATACCTGTGTTGCCCCTCCCTTAGTTGGTTTTAAAAAGTGTGACTTCCTCACACCATTCACATGCACACGTGCTAAGCACCTGCCAGAGAGCGCAACCTCAGATGGTCCCCTTATTCACCTCTGTCAAAACCTGGCAGGCAGGAGAGAAATGATGGGAAACCAGGTGTGCTTCTAAAAAGTGCCTCAGTGAGCCTCACCTCACTCCACAGGTGGCACATGTCCAGGAACCACTGGGAAACCAAGTCAATGAGCAGGAGTGGAGGGGATACTCAGTAGTAAGATTATATGAGAAATGTCTTTATTTCTGATATTTAGCTACTTAAGCTTTTAAAATGAGGCATAGAAAGATGCCCAGCTATCAATGAATGGATTAAGAAAATGTGGTATTTATACACAATGGAATACTACTCAGCCATGAAGAAGAATGAAATCTTATCATTTGCAGGTAAATGGATGGAACTGGAGAACATCATCCTGAATGAGGTTAGACAGGCCCAGAAGACCAAAAATCATATGTTCTCCCTCATATGTGCACTTTAGATCAAGGGCAAACACAACAAGGGGATTGGACTTTAATCACATAATGAGGTGAGAGCACACAAGGGAGGTATGAGGATAGGAAGAAACCCAAAAACAACAAGATAGCATTTGATGTCCTCAATGCAAAGGAATTAATGCAGAAACTTTAAAGTGACAAAGGCCAATAGGAGAAAGGAACCAGGAACTAGAGAAAAGGTTAGTTCAAGAAGAATTAATTTAGAATGTAACACATATATACAGGAAAGCAATGTGAGTCAACTCCCTGTATAGCTATCCTTATCTCTCCTTGGTCCTTCCTATTATTGCTTATACTCTCTCTTCAACAAAATTAGAGATAAGGGCAAAATAGTTTCTGCCTGGTAGCGAGGGGGGAGGGAGGGAGAGGGAAGGGGTGGAGGAAAGGGAGGGGAGGGGGGGAAGGCTAGAGAAATGACCCAAACATTGTATGCAATGTTTATATGCATATGAATAAAAGAAATAAAAAATTTTTAAAAATTAAAAATAAATAAATAAAATGAGGCACAGAATTTCTCAATTTGGAACTGAAAATACTCAAAAGTGTGTGTGTGTGTGTATAGTAGTCAATACTTAATTAATGAAATATGACCTTATATATTTTGAACATTTACTTATTTGATAATGGTTTGGAAATTTTTTAAATGTGTAACCATGCTGTATTTGTGTAAGAACACTTAGAAACAAATGAAGAAATGCTAATTAACTTCTAGTAAGCAAAAACAGAAAATTTAGTATGAGTATTGTACAAAATCAATATTAAAAGGTCAGTAATTATATATACAAATAATGACTGATTTAGAGATTTAATGAAAAGGGAAAAGAATAGCCACAAAGACAGAAAGTTAAAATACCTAGGGATAAAATGACCTACAAATATATAAACCTGTGCGAAGAAAAATGTTAAACAGTACCCAGAATGCAAAGGAAAGCACTGAAAAACCTGGAAACACCTACCACTTCCTTGGACCGTACTCAATATCACAGAGATTTTGGTCTTCCCTCAATTAATCTATAAATTTAACACATTTCTAATGAAATGTCAATAGTGCTTTGTGCATACTAGATAAACTGATTTTATAGTTAAAAAAGGAAAAATAGGAAGCAAAGAGAAGAGGTAGGGAAAAAACTAACAAGAGAATAGCAAGAGGCACAGGTAAACATAATCCCATGAGGCATTAAAATATACACACATTATAAAGCTTCAAGAATTAAAACAGTGTGGCATGGATTTGGGAAAGACTATCAGGGGAGAATTTCTTTTTTTTTTTTTTCAGTACTGAGGATCAAACCAAGGACTTAACATGCTGGGTAAGCACTCTACCACTGAACTACATTCCTGCCCTGAAAGACCAATGAAACAACAGAAATTCTAAAGACAGATTCAAAGGTTTTAGTGTATTTAGATTAATGTATTAGAGTTTAGTATATTATAAAAATGGTATTATGAATCAGTGGGGAAAGAATCAAATTCTCAACAAATACTCAGATAGCATATACACCAAGAAAAATTCTAAATGGATTTTTAGATTTAAATGTTTTAAGTGGAACTATAAAATTACTTATAAGAAAAAGAAACAAAGTCCTTTAAAACTTTGTACGGGGGAATATTTCCTTGTGAACTGAGACACCATAAAATATAACACCATGAAAGAAAAGATCAATGATTTTACTCTACACAAATCAAAACGTTCTTTGTGAATAAAAAAGCAAAATAAAAAAACCATCAAGTGGGTTCAATATTTTCAATGCATACAAAGCATCAAGAGATAAAACCCCTAATATAAAGAGCTCCCTGAAAGCAATTAGAAAAAATGGGCAAAACACATGAGCACATGGAACACAGATACAAATAAGTCCCAAGTGTGTGAGAAGGTGTTTAATCTCACTGGAAACAGAAATGTAAATTAAAACCGTGCTCTCCTACTACTTTTATTCATTAGATTGGCAAGAATCCTGAAGTTTGATAATAATGTATTCTGTTGACAAAACTATGGAAAAACAGACATATTTATTCATTGCTGAGTTTAAACTAGCATAACCTTTTTGGAAAGGAATTTTGCAGTCTCTATCAAAGTTACAAATGCAAACATCCTTTTACTCTGCAATTCTACTCTTAGGAATTATCCTGTAGATACACTTGCAAAAATGAAAATTGACCTAATTACAAGATTATTCCATGTGCAGCTTTATTTCTTAAAGCAAAAGATTGGCTAGAATCATTAGGAAGCTCATTACACAGATTGGGGCACACATACAACCGAGTACTATGAAGCTACAGAGTGAATGTGCAGAATGGCAAGGTATGCATTGCATGCCCCATTTACTCAAAAAAGTGAGAACATGAATTTATACTCAGCTCTACTTATAATTCATAAAGACACACAGGAAGGATCCCCCAAAATTAATAATGTGTTTATCTAAAATTTGGGGGAAGTGTGGAACAGAATGGAGATTGGAGAATTTTTGCAATGTTCATTTTTTATTATTTTTTGTTGTGCTGGGTAGAGGTACATTGTGGCATTTACAAAAGTTCTTACAATATATCAAATATATCAGACTTGTTAATTTTTGAACCCTATGGATGCATTCATGAAATAAATATGTTGTAGTTGCTTCTTAAGACAAAGAATAAATCATAGAAACTACAAAAATAAAAGGAAACTCTAGAACTACAGGGATGGAGAACATAAAGAAAGTGAAGGGCCAGGCACTGGTGGCTCACACCTGTAATCCTAGCTACTTGGGAAGCTGAGATGGGAAGGATCATGGTTCAAGGTCAGCCTGGGGAAATAGTTTACAAGACCCCATCTCTAAAAAATGACTAGAGCAAAATGGACAAGTGGTAGAGCACCTGCTTTGCAAGGATGAAGCCCTGAATGCAAACCCCAGTCCCACCAAAAAAAAAAAAAAAAAACAGAAAGATGATTGTGGAGGAGAGAGGAGCAAGACTCTGGAACTGAAACAAAGAGTGGTGACAGATGCAAATGACTGAGACTGTGAAGAAATAAAACCTACAAAAATGCACCATAATGTGTTTGAACTATTCATATACCTTATCTAAAACTGATGTGTGTCTGCATATACACACAGTTCATAATTCAAAACATTTGAATAGTCAATGAATTCTCTTCATCCCAAGCAATTGTATATTGAGAAATCTTTTATAAGGAAATCATTAAGAACGTGCTCAAAGACTGAGGTATAAGGCTGAACCTCAACACAAATGCTCAAAACCAGACGATGAATTAGATAAATCATGGTGTGCCATACAACAATATGGCAAACAGGCACTGAATTTATGCCGTAGAATATTTAATGATATCCAAAGATGTTTTCTCTCTGCTGAGAGATATACACCAACATATTCACTGCACTTATCTCTGGAAAGGGGATTATGGATGGCTTTTATTTTCTGCATATTCATATTTTCTCATTTTTCTGCAATGAATATGTATTACTTGTGTAATAAAAAACAATAAAACTTTTAAAAGGAAGAAATGAAAAAGAAAGGGAAGAGCCCAGCTTAGTTGACTGATATCCAAGAAAGCTGCTCTAATGGACATCTCCTTATCTAGACTCTTAAACTCTAATAGTGTTTAAATTGTGCTGTGCTGATCCAAAGGCCTTCCACAGAGTCTGCTGAGGGCAAGAGGATGAGAAAGAGGGTGAGACACAAGGCTAGAGTCTCTGCTGCACACTGCAGTGCTCCTAGCCACACACACACACACACACACACACACACACAGACCCAGAGGAGCTCCCATTTTCTGTAGTGTGCAAATAAACCCCCTGCCTAAGATTTAAGTTTAATAAAGGGGTCTGCAGTCAAAAAACAAAAACCACAAGAATACGATGCCATAAAACTACACCCTTGTGCCTAGACCAGACACCAGGAAGCCACTTAACTCTCATTACCTCCCAAAACTGCTTTCTCAGAACTCAGGTAATGAGCCTGAAAGACCATGAGCCCATGGCAGATGAAAGTGCATTTCTGGATGTCCAGAAGTGCAACGCAACAGGACTGACTGGGAAACAGAGACTGTGGCTGTTTGTGTTTGGGGTCAGGGGCACAGGCAGTCAAGGTGAAACAAGAGTGGCTTCAAAGAAACAAAGGCTGGGGAAGGGGCAGGCTCCCTCCTCTCCACATGCTGGAATATAACATGGGCTGGCCTTTTGAGAATATGCTGGGCCACATTCTCCCAAGGATGACTTACTCCCAGAGATTCAGACTTGGGTTTGTCTTCCCCTAACTCGAAGGGAAGGTCAATACCAGTGTCTTGCTGAGCACTTAGGTCCCTCATGTACTCATACCTTTCCTCCATATGACAGTGAAGATGGCAGCAATTTGGTCTGCAAAGGCTCAGGCCAATTGTACTTTGGACCCTGGCTCATAAAATAGCTGGCCTTGTGTCTAGTTTTGGAAAGTCACAGGTCTAACAATAAGATAATTGCAGCTATCACAGAATATGTTTCCCTACTTACCAGGCTCTACAGTGATAAACCAATTAAGCCTACCAGTAAGGCTTTGAGGTGGTGTAGAAGACTCACTGCACAAGTGGCCCAGTTTCTCCCCTTTCTCCTATGTCCGGGCTCCACACATGAGACTTTGTAGCTCCTTCCATGAGGAGATCAGGCCGATATTTCCCCCCTTGACTTTGGGTAGATGTTGTGACTTCTATTTGCTGACAAAATGAGGCAGAACTGATGGTGTGCCAATTCCATGCCTAGACCTCAAGAGCTCTCTTTCATTTCCATTTGTTCTGTTAGAACCCTGCTACTCCCATAAGTTGGACAAGCCTGCTGGAAAATGATCACGTGGAAAAGAGACATCCCAGCCAAAGGCACCTAAGCCAACCAACCCTCTAGCTGACCTCAGACATGGTACTTGGTGAGAGGTACTCTGGGAGGTAATTAGCCTTAGATAATAAAAAGGCAACAAGTCGGAAAGAGAACCCTCACCAGAAACCAACATTACTGGCATCCTGACATCCAACTTCCAGCCTCCTTAACTGTGAAAAAATTTATTTCTGTTGTTAAGCCACCCAATCTGTGGTATTCTGTTATGGCAGCGTAAAGAGACTAAGATAAGCTCTCACAGCTAGTAGGTTACAAAGTGAGAATCCAAAGCCTGTGCTGTTAAGTAACAATCTACTGCATCTCGCCCAGCCTTGGGACAATGACCAGAGAAGATGGATGCCACTTCCAGGGAATTTCTCAGCCACACCCTGGAACCGCCCCCTGCCATGAAGCATTCTGGAATCCTATGTGTTCTAGGCTGAAAACAGACTCAGGGGGCCTAATTCCAGCTTCCTGTTGTTGAATACCAGATGATCCAAATGAATTGATCAAGGTGACTGTACGTTTAGGCAAAGAAAAGACTGACCCAAAAAATCTCCTACCACCCAGGAGTGTGCTTATTTGTCCACCTACATGCGCTGGTCCACCTTTCCAGAAGTAGTAAAAATAAGGAAGAGATGTCGTACAGAAATTTTCATCTTGTTTCCAAACCTAGTATCCTAGGAGTCATAATCTTGAGTTCTAGGAGCCAGAACTCCCAAGACGTGAATTCCTACTCCCACCTGCCTCATCCCCAAATCCTTCTTCACAAATCGGTCTGCTACCACATAGGTAACACTGCATGGACAGATAGCAGGACGTGGTCCCCAAAAGACAGTCAAGGAAGTGAGGTTGTGTCAGCTCACCAGAGTCATGAAGGCAACAGCACCTTGTACCCATGTAGAAAACAGAGTCCCTGGGTCACCAGAGCAACTTCTCCAGGGCCACATGGTAGATCTTGTAGCAGAGACTGTAGCTTAAGGAGACTGTAATTGTTGCCATACATATGGTAACCTGGAAGCTGTTTCTAAGAGCTTGAAAAACCACACAGCAATCAAGAACCCCTAGGACTTGGGACCCAGCTGCTATGCAAAGGCAGAGCCTCATGTAAGATGTCACGAAGCACTGGAGGATGCTGTGTGCTTCCCTCAGAGCTGGAGCACTGCCCCCCAGCATTTAGGCTGTAGAGAAGATGACATTCACTCAGCACACAGCCACAGGGGCTTCAGGGACACTTGATAAATGTGGCATCGCCTTCAAGAAGCCTCCAGTAAAGTAGTGAGGGTCTTACAGAGGTTTGTACAGAGGTAGACACACTCATAGAAGGCAACTAGCTCTGGCCTGAAAGAAAACTTTCTAGAGGTTCTGAGGTCTTTCCTGAAGCCACTTCCCTAGAGGTTGCCCTAGTAATTGTCTAGGAATTGAGTCAGGAAAAAGGCAGCTGAGAATATGAAAACCGACCTCCTGGATGATCCAGGTTCTTCTAGGCTGCACTAAATGGCTTGGGTCTCCACTCTACTTTTTGCCAACTAGAGTGCTTTTAACCAAGCCATGGTTTTCCTTTTTCTTAAATAAAAAATAACAGCTCTCAGTGTGGCCTATGAGATGCAGCCGATTTGATCTTTGCCCACCCATCAGCCTTTTAATGTGTTTGCTCTCACCCACTCTGGCTAGGGTCCAGGCACTCTGGCTCTCCGTTGGTTCTTTGATCATATGTCTCTCAGCGCAGGGCCTTGGCACACACTTTCTCCTGGTGTTAGATCTCCTCTAAGAGTCATTTCCTCTGGGGAGTCTCCCCTGACCCAACAGATTGGGCCAGCTTTCTGGTGTTTACTCTCTCACAGAGCTGTCTCTTTCTTTCTCCTTTCGATAGAAGTGTTCAGTTCACATCTGTCTTTCCCACTAGTCAATAAATGCTATGAGAGTAGGAACCTTTCTGCTCTCGTTTACACTTGAACGTTCTGTCGCTAACAGTACCAGGCACATGGTGTGTGCTCCACTAATACTTGACGAATGAACGGATGAATGAGCATGGCAAGAGTTCTAAGTAAGAGTTCTGTTCTGGGAATGGAGGATTCCTATGCTTGTCCTCCCTTCTTGGGTTCAGTGTCCCCAGAAGCATATGTTGGGACCAAAATTTGAGTATAAATCAATTTATTTCAGAAGTGAAATCGGGAAGAACTGATAGAGGACTAGGACTCACAGGAGAAGAAAGAAGAAAGGAAAAGAAGGAGAGATGGAAGGAGGGAGGAGAGAGGGAGGGAGAAAGGAGCTGGATGGAATACCAGCATGCATGACAGATCTGGTAGCACCAAAGGAGAACTTGGCACCTTTCAACTTGGCCTCCCAGCTGGTTTGTGGGGACTCCAGCCCTAGGGTACAGCTGACATGAGAGCTTCCTAGCAAAATCCCTCTGTTTTCACCACTACTGGTTCCCCCATTAGCCCACAATTTCAGAGTACAGAGATCTTTTAGATCTCTGGGATTCCTGGGAATACCAAACCCTGATTCCACCGAGATGCCTAATTTTCTCCCACTCCCAATAAACAAACAGTACCTTGTATGGAGACAGTGAGTCAAGCTAGAGCTTCAAGCATCCACTCCCTTTACTTCCTAAGACCATCCTACTTATGCAAAATGACAGAAACCACATCTGTCAGAGGCTCAACAAGAGGGGGTTCAAGACCCTGGAAGCAGGTCCAGATTTTACAAGTGGCACCCACACCCTTCACCAAACTTCTTAATCTACAGGCCTCCTCACTCAGCCACACATGCAGCAGGTGTGTTTACTTGAGAACCTGTTGCATGACTAGCACCACAGAGCTTCCAGTGGAGGGCACATGCATAAGCAAATAAGTGCTCAAGTGCATGTTAAATTACAACCTGGATAAACACTGGGAAGAAAAGGTGCTTGGCCCTATAAGAGCATAACATGGAGTGGGGGGGGGGGCGTGACCAACCTCATCAGGAGGAAGTGACACCAGAGACATATGAAAGAGTTAATGAGGAAGAGGGGGCAGGGGGGCAGTATTTCCAGCAGAGGAAACAACATATGCAAAGCCCCTTGATGGATCATAACAAAGTGGATTGATGAGGATGAAGGCAGGTATGGTCTGAGACAAGGTAGGCAAAGGAAGCAAGCAGAGCTGTAAGTGCAGGTCCAGAGATATCCCAGTGGGCAGGAAGATGTCAACATGGCTTGCCTCTAGAGGGCCTAATAAGATCAGGTAAGGAAGTATTAGCAATTATCCTGCTGGTCACTCCTTAAATGGGAAGGTGAGAATGGCACAGTGGGACTCAGGCACAATTGGTCTTTATTGAGCACACAGTATATGCCAGGCATTCTACCAAACGCAGTACTTATAAAAAACCTTAGATTCATTCATTCATTCAATTCAATAATTATGTACGGAGGCATCACTGCTCTTCCTGACCAAGCAGAGGCAAAGGTAATTTTTTCAAAATCATCCTTCAAACAAAGAGTAGGTGAACTTATATTCAAATTCCTGACAAGCTCTTTCCTATTGATGGGCAGTGCTCTAGTTTACTTTATTTTAACCAACAAAATACCATTTGGGGAAAAAGACATTAGCCTGAAATGACCTCAATCAATGCTACTTTTAGATGCTCACAAGAGGTTGCCTGATGGAATCATTAAAAGAGGAGGCAAAGATATTTAACCTGTATTTAATAATTATTCCTGGATTTGACCTTAGAATTACAAGCTGGGATGTTGTTCTAAATAAGCCTTTTACAAATCACTTTGCAATATAATACCATAAGTAGTTACATTGTGGAGATCATGAATATAGAACTATGGAATAAATGAGGAAAAAAACCTCTCCTAATATTATGCAAATGAGGAGGGTGGTTAGATTAAATCTCCAGGGACAGCATTTACACAGATTTACAATGTGCTGGGTCTCAAACCATTATAATGCAAGTGGAGATTTTCTGTCCTGCAAAACTGGGTTAGATGCTGACACAGTAGCTCTTGCACTAACAGAGGCCTGAGAGAGCTTTGAATAAAATTGCTCCCAAAAAATGCAAGAAAGGGGGAAAAAAGCAGTATTTCTAAATTAACATTCTATTTTTACATAGCATATGAATTTAAATCGGTATGTGTAACTAAATTAATAAATCAAATGCTGCAAACAGACATCTGACGCTTTCATCTACTTCCCTTAGAGTTTATATGTTCAACTTCAAGTTGACCCCTCCCCTAAATATGGGATCTTCCTGTTGGGAAATGCCAAAACCACATTCTATTAGGAGCAGTTCTACACTCCAGTATTTATGGGAACTAGTTACAGGGTGGAGTGAGAAGCTTACCCAGTTCTACCATTAGACAGATCTGGCCCCACCAGCCAGAGCTCCTGATAAAGATGCCCAAACTTTGGAGGAAGTGTATCGCCATCCTACTGACAGGGATTAGGTCCAGAGAAGCCATGGAGGCTGACAGCTCAACAGCACAGGCATAAAGGGCGCAACGAGGATTGTGGCCCCATCTACACATAACAAAGGCAATGTCACTAAGCTATATTGGGCGTCTCCAGGTGTCAGCACCCCACCATAGCAGACCTGGTCTCAGTGACCCATCACCACACTTCAGCTCCTAAGCTCATAGTGAGTAGAGCCCCAGACTCTTACTCACTCAGTCTTTGTAGGGAACAAAGACCCTAGCCAAGGCTCAAGCCCCCAGCTTCCAGGCTACTGGACACCGCCTCCAGGGACTGGCATTTGCACTTTTGCCCTATCCTCTGCCAGCTCTTTCCTTCACAGAGGTCAAAGCATTCTGCGCAGCCACCTCCTGAAAGAACTATTCTGAGAGTACGCTGAACTCTCTCCTCCAGGCACCTGCAGATCACTTGACGCCATAGTGCTCCCTTCCAGAGGGATGGGCCAGAGAATGCAAAGCAGCCCCCACTCTCCACTCCTCATCTTCCCTGCTGTCTGCACCACCCTTCTGGTGACCTCCTCCCTGTGGCACACATGGCACTAGCCTTTCCTGATGACTCTACTCCCTTCCTCCTCTTCCACCTCCTGGATGATCACCAGCTCCATGTATCACCCCATGTCTGTACCACTGACCTCTGTCCTGAAGAGCTCAAGATCCTTCAATCTGAGAAACACCTCTGGCTCCTTCCTCTCCTCTGCCCCTTCTGGCTCTGACCAGGACTCCCTTTTCATCTTGAAAGCAGCCACCTCACATTTGATATTGACCTTCAAAATGGTGGCCCTATCATCTAGCCCACACCCTTTGATCTGTCCTGCTCCCAGCTGCCATTTTCACAGTCCTCAAAGAATAACCTCAATTCTAATAAAATGCTGTTCTGACCCCTGACTGCTTAGCAAAAAGAGAAATCCCATCACTGGTTTTCTAGATGGTTATTGGTCCCCTCAAGCCCCTTGCAAAGCCCCAATGATGTAGGACCCACCCATCTTCCATACGCCCAGATACACTGCCCCTGGTGCCAGTATTCAGAGTGCCATCACAGCTGTTCTCAGACTCAACCAAGCCCTCCTCCAGGATGCTCAACCTCCTTCCCAATGGATCAGGAAGAAAGCCCACCAGGCTTGACAGCCCTGGCTTTGCCACATGCTTCAGATAAGTTATTTACTCTTCAGTATCTTAGTTTCTCCACCTGTACAATGGGGATAATTAGGGGAGGATGAAGTTTTTCTGAGGTTTCTAACTCTTACTGCCCAGCACCTACCTGGGGCTCTTGCTCAAGAATGGCCTCTGGCTACTGAAGCTTCCAGAAGGGCACACACACACACACACACACACACACACACACACACACCCCTATGGACCCAGATCCCTTCAGCACTCCCCTGAGGATCAAAGGGACACCACTGGGACTTCTCCTGAAGTCCCAACCACGTGTGGCTTCTTCTCTTCCCTGCACAGTTTTCCTAGTTTCCTCCCCTGAGAACACCTCTCTAGGAAATCACTTGTTCCTGAATCCTCATTTCAAGGTCTGCTTCAGGGAAGCCAACCTTGCAGAGCTGTCATGAAGTCAGTGTTTGATGCAAGGTACAAGACAGAGGGCCCATCACAAGAATGTACTCCCAAAGCATCCTTACAGCAGCCATCAAGCTGTCAGTCACATACTTTCATCTCCCTTCAAGACAATGAGCTTCTTGAAGGCAGAGGCCATGGTTTCCACATCCACGTGAATGCCTGTGTCCAGCCAGTGCAGGCAGGTCCACAATTGGGTCTGTGGCAGTAGAACTTGGTCCTATGGCTCTGACTGGACACTTGCTCAGGACTCAGAGGCCTCCACTTTGGTTCCCAAACCTTTCCTTCTCACTGCTCACTGGGGACAGATTGACATCATTGCCGTATCTCTCCTGAGTCTCTCAAAGGGCTTCATGTGGTGGCCAGTCCTGCCTGGAATTTGGGAGGCTGACATGAGTACAGGATCTAATGCAGGAGGATGCCACAACCACCAGACCAGAAAGAGAGAAAGAATGGAGCTCTCCATCTCCATCTAGTGCAGAGCCCACCTGTCTCTAGAGTTGAGGACAGCCATGCTACCTGCCCTTGTCAGTGGTAGAACAACTGAGAGCTGCCCTTGAACAGATTCTCCAGAAGCAAGGAGAATATGAATACTGAAGTTTGCTTTCTTTTGCACGTTTGGAAGCTGTAAGTACACTACTCACATAAAACTGATGAAGCAATCTTAAGAGAAATGCATGCCAGTCACTTGGAAGGACTCATGGTGAACTAGACAGTGAGGAACAGGAGCTGATGTGAAACACCAGAACAGGGATCTGAGAGAGCGAGCCAGAACAGCTTGTGCTTTTTGAATACATACGGGGCCCAGAGGTTATTTGAAAACCTGGCAAGTGTACAAAGGTGGACTATACATCTTATCCTCAGTGTCATGTTTTAATAGAAATGAAAAAGAAAAACATCTAACAGCACCAGAGTGGTTAAATAAGTTGTGAGTGGTACATGACATATTTAATCAATCTGCTATGATAAAGAAAAAACTTTGCAGCTCTTAGAAATAAAAATATAGCCAGGCACAGTGGCTCAAGCCTGTAATCCTAGCTACTTGGGAAGTGGAGATCTAGAGGATCACAATTCAAGGCCAACTCAGGCAAAAAGTTCACAAGACCCCCATCTTAACTAATAAAAATTGGGTGTAGTGATGCATACCTATTATCCCAGCTACACAAGAAGCATAAATAGGAAGACTGCAGCCAGGCTAACCCGGGCATAAACCAAGACCCTATTCAAAAAAATTACCATACCAAAAAGGGCTAGGTGTGTGGCTCCTGTGGTAGAGTGCCTGCCTAGCAAACACAAGGTCCTAAGTTCAATCTTCAATACTGCCAAAATAGGAAAGAAATAAAAATATAAATAACCATATGTTTATATGGTTTTGATGACAGATTGATTTTGATGTGGAAATCAATTTAAAAAGAAAATATATGGATTGTTCTATAAATATACAATATACATAGAACTTTGCCTAAAATCTAGAATGGAGATCAGCAAACTATAACTGGAAGACCTGTCTTTATAAGAAAAGTGTTATTAGAGAAACACACACCCCTCCCCTCCACTTATTTCTATGGCCACTGACAAACTAGAATAGAACTGAATAATTGTGAGAGACTGTATATACTGCAAATCACATACAGCACCTGTCCTTTAAAGAAAGTGTTTGTCAACTCCTGGTCTAGAAGAATAGATACCAAATGTCAATGATTTCAAAATTAAGGGAAACTGGGTCATTTTATTTTTTTTATTTATGCCTGAGTAATGTCTTTTCACTGCCATGATAATATGCAATCTTCTAAGATGCATATAGCTTAGTAAAACAATCTATTGGAGTATTTATGTTAAAATAATTTTGTTAATATTCATAACAATTTCCTCCATTTTACAACTGAGAACAGGTGTTTAAGAAAGTTCTAACAATTGGCTTAAAGTTCATATTAGACCCCACCAAGGTCAGTATGACCCAAACACCTTCTCAGGACAAGATGCTGAACACCAAGTTCATGATAGATAGAAGGCCTGGTGCTCCTGTCCTGAGGAGAGGCATCATCACAAACCACAGTCCGTCCTCTAGAGGGCTGGCCTGGGTAGGACATGTTTAGGTATCAAAATGCTGCCTGTGGCTCCTGAGTCCTCAGCTGGGCCAGTGTGATGAGTATTGAGCTACTTCTATCCCTCCCTCTTCTATCCCAAAGGATGCAAGGTTGGAATGCAAAACTGGCATGCTGGAGTCAGAGATCAAATATTTACCTTCCTCCGGCTCCAGTAGGTCCTTCCCTAACCACCTCCCCACAACCCCTCCAAGTCCTCCTCCTCCTTTCTCCTGCATTCAAGAGGTTTCTGCCAGTCAGGCCTCTCATTTCCCCACTCAGGCTCTTTCATGCTTCTAGACATTTGCACCTGTGTGTCCCTTTCCATGAAAAGCCCCTTCTCTCCTGGGCCACCTGGTAGATTCCTATTCATTCTTTTTGTGTGTGTGTATATTAAATTGTACATAGTAAAGGTTTTCATCATGATATGCACATAACATACTTTGATCCCACTCACCCCCCTCATTTTTTTAAAAGAAAGGCCACAAACTAAACTCACTGATCATGTGAAGCCTGCAGACACACTTTCTCAGCTCCATGTGGCATTGTAAAAATAAGGACATTACATATATTTTTTAAAAATGAGATTTCCAGTCTTTCCAGACTAAGCAAAAGATCTAGTAACATTCATCCCACATCCCCACGTGGCAGCCACAGGCTGTGGCTGAGAAGCAGCTGTTCTCCTCACAGGGTACATGCTTCCCAGTCAGTCACTGACCCCCATGCATGCCACCACCCAGCCTCCCCCACAGACATCTATCTGAGATCAAAACCCCTACCTTAGAGTCTCTTGCCTAGGGCTCTCAAAGTGTGCTCCATGGCCCAGCAGCACCACCAGGAAACTTGCTAGAAATGCAGTCCCCAGCCCCATCCTAGACCCACTTCGTAGGAAATTCCAGGGCCAGGGCCCAGTAATCTGTGTTGCAAAAAAGTCCTCCAGAATTTTTGCTCAAGTTGAGAATCCCTGCTCTAGCACTGTAGACAGCCTGTGCCCCAACTGGCCTTCTCTCCCTCCACGTCCTTCTATCCTCAGTCCCAGCAAAGGTCAGTCCTATGGCAGTTACCCTTCTGTTGTTTGCACCCCCACCTGCCCTGAGGTTACATGCTCTTTACCTGTCCAACTGTACTCCTGCCTGGTGAGATCCTCTGGGCAGGGGCTAGTTCTGATTCTTCCCTCCCCAGTACCCCACACAGAGCCAGCCCCTTGGTCACAGTTCAGGAGTTTCTAATGAATTGAATCAACTCACTTGGTAATTATTTCTGTCCCCCTAATGTGGAAAAGCAAGAGTGACCACGAGGCAACTTCAGTCTTCCTCTTGCTTGACATGGAGAGCAAGAATCGAATGCTTATAGCTCCAAGGAACAGCAGTATTTCAGCAGAAGATGAAATAATTCCTATTCACAGCATCTGTTAATCACTCAAGATCCTTCTAGATGCACAGGGCTATAGAATGAAAGGTGTTATTAATGAAACCATACAGACTGGGAGGCAGTTCTGAATAGCAGCCCTCCTTCCTAACAATGCCTGCCCCCTGCAAGTCAGTCCCCTGCCATTATTTTAAATTCTTCAAGTGCTAGAAAAGTCATGTAGGTTGTTTTCCTGAATAGTCACTTAGCTGACAAGCATTTTCTAATTGACAGAACATTCTGAAAAGACAGATTAAAGATGGGGGGAGCAGTATTAAGATGGCACAATTGCCCACACACAGCAGGAGGCTAAACTGACTGAAATGTAAGATTCGGAAGAGAAGTTATTCATCATCATATCCCCAGCCCTGCAGCCCCTTCCCAGAAAGAAGAATTCAGAGAGGTTCCTCCATGGGTGGCTCTAAACCAAGGATGTGCCCAGAGGGACTGCATGCCTCTCACAAGCTCAAACCCAAGCTGAGAACTGAAAGTCAGTAACAATAATAAAATGGTTACTAAAATCATGCTGCTAGTATGTGACTGAAACTTCCCGGAGACTATGTGCCCAGGAGCTTACAAATGGGATTTGTCTCCATTTTCCAATGAGAACACTGAGAAGTGAACCCAAGTTCACACAGCCCGTAGTGGCAAAGCTGAGGTCAAAGTCAAGTTTGCCCAACTTGGAAGGCTCTATGTGCCCTTTCCTGCCACATGGTCACCTCCTCCCTTAAAGAAGAAATGTACCTTAGAGTGACTGCAGAATGGCAGTGTGCTCTGATGGGAGCTCGTGGAGTGGCTCAAGCAGTAAGAGTGCCTACCTAGCAATGTGCTCTGACGACAAACACCCTGAACCATAGCCTGGACCCCCGATGAGGAGTCATCCTGGCATGAGTAGCCCCTCGGTACTGGCAGGGCCTGGGTTGTCCCGTGGGTCATTATCACACTGGCCCTAGTTATCTTTAGAGCTGCACAGCCTCCAGGTAGGACTCCATATCAATCAGCCCTCCTTTAATATCATGTGGAGCTGATGGACCCCCCCTGGCGGCCCTCAAACCACGCGCGCTTTGAACAGCTAATGAGGCATGCAGGATGGCTTCCCCGTCCTAATGTTTCCAGATTTCCTGGGGTGAGATAATGCCGCTGAGGAGAGAATGTACACTGAGCCGTCCCAAGTACTGATAAGGTGTTAATAAACCTTAGCAAATGCTGATTAGAGCCAGCTCCAGCAACACAGAGCCACTGCTCTCCGCACACGTGCGCGCACACACACACACACACACACGCACGCACGCACGCACACACACACACACACACACACAGGAGGTTGGCCAACTAAACTTGAGGAGCTTCTCAATTTGGAACTGCTTCCAGGATGGCAGCAAAATGAATGCCTCTCCAGCGACTTCAAGGTGCCCACAAGTAAGGCTTGCTGTGGCTAGGCCAGGGTACACAACTGGAGCTCAGCACCAAGGGACAGTGTGAGAAAGTACTGTCACAGACCTCCCCACACAGGAGGTTGGCCAACTAAACTTGAGGAGCTTCTCAATTTGGAACTGCTTCCAGGATGGCAGCAAAATGAATGCCTCTCCAGCGACTTCAAGGTGCCCACAAGTAAGGCTTGCTGTGGCTAGGCCAGGGTACACAACTGGAGCTCAGCACCAAGGGACAGTGTGAGAAAGTACTGTCACAGACCTCCCCACAAAAGGCCAGAGACTCTATAAACACCCCTCAATCCCCAAACAGGTTTTAAGGAGCAGGTATTTGGAAGGAAACCAAAACTTTCTTGAACATACTTAGATATATAGCTGATACAAAAGCTCTTAGGATGAGAAGTTTCAAAACAGGCAAAGGGGCAGCTGCAGATACTGGAGTTCCTCATCCAGCCCCCCTCCTCCAGCCAGTGCATCTATCCCTCGGCTGCTGTGGCATGTGCCCCAGAGAATTGCAATGGGGTTCTATCACCCAGAAATGCAAGGAAGCCACACTCACCTCCTGGAGGTGGCCCACAGGCAATGAATTCCTGTCGTGGAGCACAGAAACCCAGCTCCAAGTTAACTGTGCTATTCCCACTCCAGGGATCCCCTTGGGACCAGGTGAGATCAGAGCTCAGCCCAACTTCAGTTGTGCCTCACATTCTCAAGCATCTCACCTGAGACTCTCCCTGAATAAGTCACCCGGGCAAAGCCAGGCTCTTATTCCAAGGGACCAGACTTTTATAGGAAGAAAAGGAGAGTGGATGATAACTACTATTTTCTTAAGACACCATTATGTGTTAGACACTTTCCATTAACTAATTCAGTAGCTTTTCTCAGCAAACTTGTCACCATTCACAGCTAAGGAAATCAAAACTCTGACTGAGAATTAACTGACTTTGCCAAGGTCACACGATTCCTCAACAGCAAAAGTAAGACTCAACCAAGGTAGGGTTAATATTGAAGTCAAAGCAAGTATGTTTTCACAATATCATGTGACTTCCCCCATGTTTACCAAGAGCTGTAAAGTCAGAAAAGAGAACGAAGCTTAATAAAGACACAGACTTGTGGGTACACAAAAACAATAGTAGGAATCTCTCTGTATAGCTATCCTTAACTCAACTAGCAAAAACACTTTGTCTTCCTTATTATGCTTATGTCTTTTCTTCAACAAAATCAGTGATAAGGGCAGAACAGGACCTGCCTGGAACTGAGGAGGGGAGGGGGAAGGGTGGGGGAGGGGCAGGGTGGAGAAATGACCCAAACAATGTATGCACATGTGAATAAATGAACAACAAAAAAAGACACAGACTTGAAAAGATACATCAGGCTTAATACTGACAGACCAGCAGGAAGAAATCAGGCCTCGCTATGCTGAAGAGCACAAATATTCATTCTGGGCATTGTCTGGCAGCCCAGTGGAATCTACACACACACACTCACTGCTTGCAAGGAACTAACCACTCACCACCTCTCTGATTCCCAATTAGAAAGACACTCAATATTTTAATTTCAGATGTAATTTCACTGGTCAGCAGATTGGGGCAAATGTTTCCACTTTGGGCTCTTGCCTAAAGGAGCTAACACTTTCAATAAAGGTAAAGAAGCCTCCTGCCAGTGACAGTAGCTTCTGATGCTGTCACATGCATTCTGGCTTAATTAAAGTGAGCTGTGTGATGAACGTATCAGGGAGGCAGCTCACTCGGATGGTGTCACCCAAGGACACCACCATTCCTAAGAAGACTGATAGTCTAACCCTAATCAAAACAAACCCAACAGTGAAATATGCCACTGCTGTATAGTTATTAATTACTGTCCCATGCCATTCTGAGTCCACTCTCTCCCTTACCAATGTCCCACAAGTCCTGCCTCCCACAGCCACAGTCAGAAATTTCAATCTGGTCTACAGTCCCTTTGCCCCCAGCTTGATTTGCCCTGATAGTTTCCTGGAGATGCTATGAGAGAGGGTGAGTGTGTGTGGACAGCTGGGGAACCCTGGGTTGTGGAGGATGGGGACACAGAGGATGGGGACACAAATGATGGAGTGTGGAGGTATTTCTGTACTTCTGACCACCCACCCAGGCCAGGTGTGCAGTACACTGGCTGCTGCAGACATGATGATGGCTACCCAGTGGGCTCAACTCAGAGATGAACAGAATTATAAGCAAGTCTTGGCTCTTGGGGGGCTAGAAGGGAACTGCACTGGGACCACAGAGCCAGGCCCTGGGAGGCTGCAATCAGGGGCACTTCCCTCCCTGACACTAAGAGCAGCCAAGAGTCTTCATCAGTAAGGTCATGCTGTATCTCACTTTCCACCAGAAAAAGGCCCAGGAAGTTACAAGGCAAGGGCACCTGAGCAGTATCTTCATTTCCTGTTGGCCAGAGCACTCCTCCATCCTTCAGTTGAGGTCTGATGGAAGGATGAGGTCATCTCTAGTGCAGGTGACTCAGAAAGTCCCAAGTGAGTGGTAGGTAAGTGAGGGAAGTCAGGTCACTTGCTCCTGACCATGGAGAGATAGGGAGGTCCTCAAGGAAACTCTTGGTGGCTGTGGGTCCTGATATGAAGCCTGAAGAGAACACTGAGCTTATAGAAGGAAGGCAGGGGAGCCCCAGGAAGTGACTGTTGTGATCATGTCCGCCCTTCAGAGCTGGGAAGACCATCTCTCAGAAGGCAGGTGTACTGGAGAGGCAGCCATGAGCCAGAGGAATGCAGGGATTTTTTATTTATGCTCAGAGATGAACAGGATTATAAGCAAGTCTCAGCTTTTGGGGATCTGGACCATAGATCCAGGCCCTAGGAGACTGCAATCAGGGGCATTTCCCTCCCTGATGCTGGAAACATCCCAGGCTTCTTTCCCCATTTGTCTTATTTTCCTTCTTAGGGTTGAGAAAGGCTTTTGGAAATTCAGTTCCCTCTGGGCTGGGCTAACCACAAGAGTAACAGGCATTGTGTCCTGGAAGAGGGTTACACTGGCCACTGGCAGTATCCCATGCCAGCAGTAGAAGCAAAAGCCCACAACTCAACCCGATGGGAGCCTTGTGAAGCCAAACACTCTGCGCTACTTACCCAGCCTCCTGCCAACTAGTCTGCTTCCAGAATCAAATCTTCCTCCAGAGAAGATTTTATTTCCTAAGGGCCTCCCTGCTTAAATTGAGACAACAATGTCAAATGCTACGTTGGCCTGGCTAGGATGGACCCAGTCTCCAAGCCATTTTTCTGTCACTCATTCTACCTGCTGCCAGGATCCCTCTCCAGGAATGCTGACCCTACCACATCTGTACATTTTATTAATAACAGGAAGAGAGGAATTCTGCAGAGTGCTCAAGCTCCTTCCATGCTCTGCAGACAAGCTTTCCAGACCCCCCAGAGCAGCAATGAAGGTAAGCATTCCCCATGATATGAGCTGGAGACTGCTGCCTAGCCCCTTGCTCATCCCTCTCTTTCCTTCCATTCACTTGTACATAAATCATCTTTCAACAAACATTCACAGACTGCCAGGCATAGAACTCATACTGCCAATGCAGACCAATAGGCTCACCCTAGAGGAGCTCCTTGGCTAATAAAAAGGGACTGATAAAGAGGCCAGTGTCAAGGGAGAGAACTACTGCATGCCTGTCCCCTCCCTAAAGCCCAGGCTCTGCATCCTTAGGGCCCAATTCTTTACCTCTCCCTGACCACAAGCTGACCCAGGGCAGGTGGGTTTAAAAACTTAAAAGGGCCTCTGGTTGTGCATCCCCCAGCTTATCTGCTTCATATAACTTGTGGGAATCTTTTAAGTCCATTTTGATTTTAAACTTCTAATAAGAACTGCTTGGGAATCAACTCAAATGGAGATTCTACACACACACACACACACACACACACACACACACACAGCAGACATAGGCCCAGCCATGGTCCCAGTAGACCATGAATCCCTTGTCCCCACTTCCCTCAGCAGTGCTGGGCCAAGGGACCTTATGGAGTTGGTAAAGAAGTGAACAGGATTGGTTGGTTTTTGTCTGTTTATTCTAAGGTACTGGGGTTTAAACTCAGGGCCTCATACTTGCCACACAGGTGCTCTACCACTTGAGCCATGCCCCCAGCCCATTTTGCTTTTAGTTATTTTTCAAGTGGGGTATTGCATTTCTGCCTGGGCTGGCCTCAAACTGCATTCCTCCTACCTATGCCTCCTGAGTAGCTAGGATTACACACACACATGCCACCTCACCTGGCTTATTGATTCAGATGGGGTCTTGCTAACTTTTTACCCAGGCTGGCCTTGAGAACCACTATCTTCCCAAGCTCCATATGCCCAGAGTTCAAGTGCAGCCAGCTGGCGGCTCTGCCAGTCTGCTGTGGTTGCTTAGCAACTTCCTGACTGTCTCTGAACCTCAGGTCCTTATCCACAAAGCTGGGTGTGTAATATCCTCCCAGGAGTATTACAAGGGTGTGAAAGATGCTCAGCAAATGGTAAGTCAGACAATGGCCTCCAAAACTAACACCTATCTTCACATCCAAGCCGTCTCTTTATTCTAGTTCAGGCTTCATCCCATTAAACTTACAAAGCTTTCTTCTGACTGAACCAAGATTGACATCTTTCTCATTATAGGTTATAACCAACATTTTGGGGGCATGCATCAGATGCCATGTTCTGTGCTTCACGTGTGCTGAGGGAAGTGGGGACAAAGGATTCATGGTCTACTGGGAGAGGCAATAAATGATTCTTAGTACTAATGTCAGATGGAAGTGGTCAAAGGGAGGGAAGCCCGGCTTGCCATCAGGGGAACCTCCCAGCCAGCAGGGCTGGCTTCCTGGAGGAAGAGACAGCATACAGTCAATATTGAAGGAAGAGAAGGAATAGTGAGGTGAAAAGGGACTGAAGGAAGAGACACCTGAAGGAGCAGAGGCCAAGCAGGGGTTAGGGAAGGGGCAAGGACAGGGCTCTGGGCAATTAGATGTTGCTGGCAGGTGAGGGGAAGGTAAGAAGAACAGGGGTGATGAAGGAAAGGTAGTCTGGGTTATTAATAGTCACATGAGACTAGAAGGGCAAGACTTCATTACCGTGCAGTTGGGAACCATGGAAGGGTGTTATGCAGAGCAGTGACAAGGTAAGTTTTATATTTTAGACTTTCAAGTTTAAGATAGTGTCTGGCGATGATCCATACCTCAACTAACTTCCCTCCGAAAAAAAATCTATGAAGACTCAGACAAAGATGAAAATGGTAAACTAAGATTTATCACTAACCAAGAGCCAGATGCCAGGAGAAACTTCAGCAATTTGTAACACCTAAGTAGCTAAAAGAAGACTCATGGGCAAGGCATTGCATGGACATTTTTCAGGCTTCTAGATTTTTTTCTCAGACAATAACAAGTTATTTCCTCACCTTAACCAGAGGAATCAATAACTACTCTTTCCATTATTTTATTCTAGTAGGTAAAGAAATACAGGCATGTTTCAGGAAACATAAATATGTTTCAAGTAGCTTAGGTAATCAAAGACAAACTATATAAATGAAGTAAGATGAATTCACTCCAAATTAGTAGGGAAAACAATTACCTGTGGAAGACAAATGACATAAAATATAAAATCAAAAGAAGTAAGAAAACAAAAATAGAAGACATTAGAAATAGTACCAAGTAAGTGTCTAAAGATGATAAGCATGAATTAAATTCTCAAATGGAGTCAAGAAATAAAATTTAACCACATGCCTACATGTGGATTCACAGCCAAAACAACATGGCTCTGTGCTGGTCAGCACAGTAAGAGTCCACTCTTCTCCATGTGCTTCTGTTACTGTGTGTTCATCTGTCCATCTGTGCTATTTCCTGGACTAACCTCAGTCTACACCAGAGATATGTTGGCCCCTTACCTTTGCTAGTGTATGAAAACAAGTGACTTACCCATCCTCACTTCATGCACACGCCTCAGCCTGGGAAAGATGCAAATGCCTATACAGGGCACACTGGTGTCTACGCAGCATGTTGGAGTGAAATGTTTCAGAATTCTATTATGTCATCAACCCAATGCCAAAGCCACGTTATTTGTAAACATCAAGCTAGCAGGTAGAATTTTCATGGAAAATCTTATCCAGGTGGCGGGTTTTGTGAGTCTTCAGAATACGGAATAAGTAGAGAGCAACAGCCTGCATTATGTTGCTAGTTTGTAACTTATTAGCAATGGCAAAAATTGTTGCTAGTTGAAAGGACTTGGGAAGTGACATGAACACCCCCAGATATTTCAGTAAGTGAAATAAACCCTCATTAAAATGATTAGCAAAATAGAAACTGTAAACAACTAAGCAGACTAACACTTGCGCTCACCTTCAGAGCAATCCTAAGAGTGGGACCAATTCATTCATCACAGCTTTCTTTTAAACTCTTGCTATGGGCAGCAGGGAGACCCATGTTGGTTCCCAGCATGATACAAGATAATCTGTGTCCAGAAAAGTGACCTTCAGAGAGGAGCCACCGCTTTCTTCACTGGACATTTTGTTTCCTACTGCCCGCCTGGCCAAGAACAGAGCTCTAGCTTGTGGTTTTCACAGAACGTAATGTGGAGACCATTTTCTTATTTCTTGCTGCAATGATTTAGGAGGATAAGGAGGCTGGCGTCCCACCCTGCTCCGGGAGACAATGCAGACACTCTCAAGCCTCCATCATGTTCGAGGTCATAAAGTAGACATCACTCAAAGGCCAGCCTGAGGCTTAGCCAGTCACCAGGAAAGAGTATCACTCATGACCTGGACAAAGGGACACATGGTCTATGCCAGGCCGACTAGAGTGAGTGCCTGGACTCTCAGAGAGGTATGGACAGTCGGGCCAGTGGCACACAGGCACTCTGGTTTCAGACAAAGTATACCCAGTTCAGAGCTCTCATCCCTGAAGTGTGGGGAAGTAGGAGAGCAATGGGATTTCCATTCTTCTGAGCATAAATGGCCAAGAAATTAAGTGTATAGCCAGCACGTACATCTATTTCTTGTCAAACTATTACTTTCCTTTAGTTCTGGAAAACCACACCACTTTGGAGAAATGTAGACATTACCACAGTTCAAATGTCAAAAGCAGTAGGGAGAAAAATTCCTCCCCACTCTTTGAGTCCTGAAGAGCACCCAAAGGGAAGGATGGGTGACATTCAAATCTCACCTCAGCTTCTAGCACAGAGATGATTCAGAGCAGGCTCCATTTGCCTTTGATGATGGATCAAATGAATGAACGAATGATGAAATGAGTGGAGTGAAGGATGGATGTGAATGGTGGAGGAAAGAAGGGAGTGACTGAATATTATTGTGTGGTTGAATGAATGAGTGAATCAAATGCACAAATGTGTGAATGATGGATCAAATGGGTAAAAAATTGGATATTATTGTGCATGGAGACTGTCAGAACATGTACAATGAAGAAGCTTCAGCTTGCACATGGCACCACAGTAAGAGGCACAGGTGCAAGGCATCTTGCACATCTGCACCCCACCCTGTGCTTTGAAACATGAGCAACTGTAGCCTGTTGTGGACTGCATTGTACTCACCCCAGAAATTCATATGCTGGAATCCTAATTCCCTATACTGCAGAATGTGAACTTATTTGGAAAGAGGGCCTTAGAGATAATCAGGTTAAAATGAGGTCATTAGGATTAATTACAATCTAGTATGATGGTGTCTTTTTAAGAAGGGGAAATTTGGAGACAGACATGAGGAGAACACCATGTGAAAAAGAAGCCAAAGATCAGGGAGATGTTTCCCCAAGCCAAGGAAGAGCAAAGGTTGAAGCAATCCACCAGAGGCTAGCAGAGGGGAGGGAACAGACTTCCCCTCACAGCCCTCAGTAGAAACCGACCTTGCAGCACCTCAATTCTGGACTTCCATCCTGCAGAACTGAGGCAGTAAGAATCTGCTGTGTAAGCCACTCCACTTGTGGTCCTGTGATACAGCAGGTCTAGCAAAAGAGCACACACCTACTGTGAGATTTCCCCAGGTCATCGTGCATGGCCAGGCACACCAGCACGCCCCCCAGCACTGTGGACACTTTGTTTGGGAGCCAGTGCTCAAGAGGAAGGTAGCCATGTGGAAGTTCCTCAGGGAAAAAACACAGTGGACCTCTCTGTTCACAATAAAGGGAAACATGGCACCAGTAAGGTTAGTCCAGGAGTGTGAGAGATTGTCAGAGGAATCCAAATGCAGAACTGTCATTAGGCAGCCAGAAATGGCTGTCCCAGCCTTTCTCTGCGGGTGTCTGCCTGTCCCATAGAGCCAAGACTCCTATTGATATCCCCAGCTCCTGCCCCAAAACTGGAACCTAGTAAAGTGTTGAAAGAGAAAGAGACAAGCAAGGAAAAAAGTCTCATGAAAAGCAAACCAAAATGGCCCCAAGTTCCAAGGGAAGGCCCCGCTCTACTTCTCAGCTTGTTATTAGTCATGGCAAGTTTTGTCAGGAATGACATTGGGTGCTACATGGACCAACATTTAATAGTTACATATTTATTTTAATTAATTCTAATTGGGAAAAATATCCACTGCCACTGTATCTAATCCACAATTTCATGGAAATTATTACTGGGGATGAGGCAATATTTAAAAAGTGCTTAAAGAAAAATGGTCAGTAACTAATGGGTGGTGTGAAGATGGGGCAAAAATTATGGAAATCTGTCATGAATCACTGGAGTTAAGGCCATTGGTCTGGAACACCTGAGGCTCAGTGGGTGCTGCTTTGACAACAGCCTGGCCAAATCTGGTGTAGTAGTTAAGACTCTCCAGAGAAGTAGAACCAGTAAGAAGAGTGCATATACATATATGCATATGTAAGGAGATTTATTTTAAGGAAATGACTCAGGTGATTATGGAAGCTGGTAAATCCAAAATCTACAGGATCAGTTGTTAAGCTGCAGACTCATAGAAGACCCAGTGTCACAAGTCTGAAGGTCACCTACAGGCAAGAGTCCCTCTTGCTGGGAGAGAACCATGCCTGTTTTACTTTCACCTTTGACCAATTGGATGAGGACCGCCCACATTACAGAAGGCAATCCACTTACTCAAAGTTCATCTATCTTAATAATTGATCTCATCAAAACACCTCACAGAAATATCCAGAATAATTTTAGGTCACATATCTGGGCACCATGGTCTATCAGAATGGTTATAAAATACCTGGGGAATAAAAGCGTGGGGTGCTGCTGGAGAGGAATGAAGATTTCCCCAGAACTCAGGTCATCAAAACAATGGCCAACATGGAACAAGGAGCACTTGGGCTTGAAAACAAAACACCATAGACTGGGTGGTTTATAGACAACAGAAATTTATTTCTCATAGTTCTGAAGGCTGGAGGTTCAATATCAAGGCCCTGGAAGATTTAGTTTCTGGTGAGGGCCTGCTTCCTGGTTCGTAGATGACATCTTCTTGCTTTCTAGGGCCTCTTTTACAAAAGCACCAATTCTGCTCTGCCTTCCCAAAGGCTTTACCTCCCAATATCATTACACTGAGTGTTAGGTTTCAACACATACATTTAGGGGAAATACAAACATTCGGACTATGGCAGCCCCATCAGTCTTCCCTCCTATACTCACGTGGAACCTGTGTCTTCTCACCGCCTACCTGCCAGCCTGGAACCCTCCAATTTCTCCTCTAAAACTGACTCAGCATTCCCTATTCAATGGCCTTTCATTCACACTTTCCTCTTCTGTCCAAATTACCTGCAGAATTAGCTGCAACTCCTTATCATGGTTTCCAGAATCTTTCCTGATCTGGTGGCTACCAACTCTTCTTTGAAACCTACCAAATTATTCCAAAGCACACCCACTGCCTAAATGGCCCCTGCCATCTCAAGCTACTGTGCCGGTGCTTTTCCCACCTAGAGTGCCTGTCCCCTGGTCCTCTGTCCCATCTAGACCCAGGACCTAGACTCCTTTTCCATAAGGCATTCCTGTTCCCTGCAAACAGAATCACGTGTCTCTTTTCTTTCTCCATCTGTGCACAGACCTCCATTAAAACACATATTTGGTCACTATGACTGGTGATTCACTTGCACTGAAGGTGGTAGGAATGTACCCATTCTGCTGTGGTCACTGTCCAATCCATGCCCACCTCTAGACTGGGAGCTCCCGGTAGACCTCTGAGAACATCTGTTGGAAGATGGATGTCAAGATGGGAGAATGAATGGATAGAAAACAGACAAATCAGAATGAGAAAAAAACCTCAACCTCAGAACCACACACCTGTTTAAGTTACCTTTTCTATCACCTCAACAAAATACCTGACAGAAACAATCTAAGGGAGGAAGGATTTCTTTTGGCTCACAGTTTCAGAGGGTTGTCTAAGATCATTTGGCCTTATGTGCTTGGGCAGAACATCATGGTAGCAGAAGAATGTGGTGGATGAGGGTCTTCAACTCTGGCAGACAGGAAGCAGAGGAATTGCCTGAGCCAAACTGGCTTTCTCCTTTTTTTGCTTTAATTCTATCACTGCCCCAGCCTCTGAGATGGTGCTACCCACCTCCAGGGTGGATCTATCTCCTTAGTTAATCCTCTATGGAAATGCCCTCCTACACACACCCAGAAATATGCTTTACTATCTTCTAGGTGCTTCTACATCGGATCAAGCTGACAATCAAAATTAACCATTGCCACACTTCTACATGAACCACATCAAGTGTCATTAAGTGAACAGCCATGGCTCACTTGGCCTGGCCTACAAAAGAAAGCTAGGAAGCTTTAACCACAAAGCTCACCTGGAAGATTCCATTGAGACTATGGAAGGGGTTCATGGAGCCAACATCACAGCTAACTGCTTTGATGCTCAAGAGTTCTCCAAAACATGGGACCTAGCAACACAGAACTGGCAATGGCTCTTCCCTGACAGATCTGGTCCTGAGCACCCACAGGCCATCTCTAAGAAAATGCCTTGGAATTGGTTTTCAACTCCACAGTCAGAAAGAGGCTGTTATCACACTGCTTATCTTTCCCAAAGACCAGGAGACAGTGACAACTCTAAGGATATGTTTAGCAAAGCCATGGAACAATTTTAATGGGCAACACAATCGATCCATTGCTGCCTGGGCTTTTTGCCTCCTAGTTTCCTGCTAAAATGCACAGTTGCTTCTTCGTTGCAAAGACCCCAGGGCGTAAAATCTGTAAATTGGAAATGTCCTCCTATGGACAGCCAGCAGTTGGCCGCCTGGACACAGGTAGGGGAGGGGTGTCTTGAGCCTGCAGCAGCTTCTGCACACCCAATGCCCTTGCTCTGTTCCTCAATCACTCTCCTCTCCTCTCCGCTCTGTCCTGTAAATCAAGGGCTCAAACTTTCTTTCTTGTAAGCCTCCATGTCCTCTGTCTTCTTGGAACAAGGATAAGACATGAGGTCAATACACAAGTGTGTTGCCCTGCCTTCATTCCCTTATACTGGTCACAAAGCTCAATGCACAATGCAAGGTCCAGGGCCACTGGGCAACAGGGCCAGCATGAGGGTCCAGGAGCGGCAAGAATGCATTCGACCTCAGCCTTTTCCACAAAGCTCACACCCTCCAGTCACCTAGTCTTGCAACGAAACCCCTGGCACTTTGTCTGCCTTTGGTGGCAGTGAGGGGGCCAGCAAAGCAATCCTGGCTTATGCAAACATGACTGGCAGGCTCCCTGGACCAAGCCCTATTTATTCCCAGAGCTGAACAGGTTCAGATCCATCCCAGTGGGGCTCAACAGGAACAAAGAAGACCCTTCTTTGTGGAGCTGCTCAAGCAGTGTGACCAAAAAAAGGGGGGGCATCAGACCAGCAGAAAGGGGCTTCCCTTTCTTCATCTTCAACCAAGCCAAGCATCTGGAGCCGCCTTGTGAATTACTCAACCGTCTTTCAGCAAACGGCCTGGGTGGGGCCGATTACTATTTGAACACAATTCCAGAAAGGAATTTCTGAAGTTGGTCTCCTTCTCCCTGATGGAAGCTCAACACCCTAGGCCAGTGGGAGCAAGGGCTTCCTATGAGTTGCTTGGGGTCCACACTATTGATGACTTAAACATCCACTTTTTTCCCAGTGCTCCTAGACTCAGCGAAATTAAGACTCAATATTGACTTGGGAGGGAAGGAGGCATCCATGAGACCAGGAAGTGAGGGCAAAAAGAAGCCAGGGTCCACTTTCTGTCCCGCTGTCTCAAGCAACAGCTCCATAAAGGAGGAAAAAGAGGACAGATCAGGGTCCCAATTCCAGCACCAATTCTTAATGCCCTTGACAAAGTCACTTGACCTCCCTGAGCATCTGTCATCTACACATGGTGGTAAAAAGCACCTCCGCTGTGGGGCTGCTGTCAGGATCCAAAGAGTTAACAGATGCAAAGTGCCTGGCACATATCAGGCATCCAATAAATGGGGTCATTTCCCCCTGTTGACCTAATATTAATAGACAATTAACTCCCACTCTTTTTGAAGTGGCTGTTATTTCCTTTCTGTAGACTTTGGCTGATCTCCCTGGCAGTGGGTACCGTGAACAGGAAGATGAGAAGCAGCCAGCAAAAGATTCTGAAGGGACCAGACAATAAAGTATGAGGAATTCCAAAAGGGAACAGCATCCCTAAGTCCCAGTGTGAGAAGGCAACTGACATAGCTACAGAGAGGTAGCCCAAAGAATGACCACTGGACTTGGCCCAATGGAGGTCACTGGTGACCACACAGGAGCAATGTCAACAGGATGGTGGGCATCCTCCTGATTGAAGGGTGTCTGAGTTTGGATCCCCAGAACACACTCTGAGGCAAAAACTAAAGTGCAAGGGGTTCGTTTGTGAGACAAAGAGAGAATAGGTAGTGACAAGCCAAGTGATCAGGGAAGAAAAGGCAGCCAATAATGGGTGACATTAATTAGGAAGCATTCACACAGGAGGACGGGAGCTTTCTCCTGCAAGGAAATGGTGTGGCACACAGCTGTGGGGCTGTGCCACCCAAAGCACAGGGGATGATGTGCAGTCTGCACACCAACTCCAATCCGTCTTTGGTTGGGGGCTGTTCCCAGGTGTGCTAATTCCCTGACACTTCAGCCCACTGTGAGTGCAAGCAGAGTGTGGCCTTGAGACTCTATGAAAAGCCTCAGGCACAGGGGTGTAGGTGGAGCCCACTGATAGGGGAGGTCCAGAGGCTGAGGACTGGCCCTGCCAGTGTCTGTGCCACAGGGGCTCTGTGGGAGAGTGGGCAGTCATGAAGTTGAGATGGCAGATGCAGGTAACTATTTTGAAGAGTTTTGCTTAAAGGTGGGGACAGAAATGGAACTGGAGATTAAAATGGGTTGAAGAGAGGGCTATGCAAGAAGCAAAGTACTCCAGTGTGTTCCAGAGCTGGCAGGTGCCCATCTGAAAAGGAGAATTCAACCATGTGAGTTCCACCTCAGAGTAGGAGACAAGAACTCAACTGCAAGGGTTTCACCTGTGAGGTACAGAGAGCACTGGTTACCAGGACGCAAGAAAGGGGGTCTCCCTTCTAAAGCAGAGCTTTGGGGTAGAAGACAAGGCTCATGGCTACCAAAGATGGAAGGCAGTTGACATTGCAGTGGATGAATAGATGAGCTCTGTCAGTTTTTTTTTTTCCTATTTCCTCAGTGAATTTAAAAAAGCAAGGTATTTATGTTTATAGCAGCTCTTTTCACTCACCAAAGCTTGGAAGCTGCCCAAATTCTTTCAATAGGTAGACAGATTAACTGTGTGGCACATCCAGACAATGGAATATTACTCAGTACTAAAAAGAAATAAACTATCAAGCCATGAAAACATGGAGAAATCTGAAACGCTATTGCTTAGTGAAAGAAGCCAACCTGAAAAGGCCATAAACTGTACTCATATAACCAATACATGGCTTCCTAGAAAAGGCAAAATTATGCCGACAGTAAAAACATCATGGTTGCCAATAGTTAAGGCTGAGGGAGGGATGAATTGAAAAAGCACGGAGGACTTTGAGGGCAATGAAACTGCTCTGTGTGACACTATAATGGCAGAAGCATGTCTGCAAAGCCCCAGAATGTACAACACGTGAGTGAGCCTCATGTAAGCCAAGGAATTTTAGCAAAAATACATCAATATGGGCCCATCAATTGTAACAAATGTACCACATCGACGCAGGATACTAATATTAGAGGAAATTGAGGGGAAGCTACGGAGGGAAATGGACCTCCCTGTACTTTCTATTCAACCTTTCTGTAAACTAAAACTGCTCAAAAAGGAAGGCCTATTAATTTTTTTAAAAAGTAAATGAAAATCAGAAGATATTCTAGAGATGGAACATGTGACAAGAATGGCCCAGGGGATGTGGTAAGATGGCTAGGCAGCACAAACAGGTCATTGGTGGTGGGCAGCTAAGGGATACCAGAGACTAGCTGTAGCCTGGCTGTGCCCAAGTTGACTTTTCTCCTACCATATTTGAATGCCAGGTGCAGCTGCAGGTGCACAGCAGGAAGGAGGTAGTCTGAACCGGGCTTTGGGGTTCCCTAGGCAAACATGCTTCTACAGAGACTCCCCTTCCCTCCATCCTCATCATCTCTCACCTGAGCCATTGCAATAGCTTCTAACTGGTTCACAGACTCCCTCCTCAATGATACTACCAGAGGGAGCTTCTGAGGAACTTCATCCTACAGGGCCACTGCCCACTTTGCCATCTCTTGCTGGTGCCCAGTTGCCTACAAGATGAAACCTGTCACCTTCACACATCACACAGGAACTTTTTAGGCACCCAGGACCAACTTGGCTCCCACATCTGCCCATCCTTCATTCCCACCCCCAGCCCACTCCTCCTGCCACACAGTGCTTCCCAAGCCAGGGCTGTGCCCTCGTACATACTGCCCCATGTGCCCAAACTGCCCTTCCCTCTTTCTTTGCTGAAATCCACCTTCAGTGCTCCCTCCTCCACACTGCCTTCCCCAGCAGGCCCAGGTGGGCTTAGTGGAAGCAGTCAGTGACCGTACAGTTCTGGGCTCCCACTTGTCTTCCTGCATTTAGGATAGAGCATTGGGAGGACCTGCCTGCCTTTCTGCCACAATAGACCACGAATATCTGGAGAATGAAAGGTGTCATGCTATTTCTTGTCACCATACCTGGCACCAAGCCAGATACATAGTAGGAGCTCAGCAAAGTTCATGGAATGAATGAGAAAATGACCCAAATGTCACCTGGCCAGTTCCCACTTAACCTTAGAATGGAAAGCTGCATTTTCCTCTTCCCTCGAGCATTATATTTTGCATACGGAATCATTTCTAAAGCATCACTTGTTGGGAGCTGCCCTCTCTGAGAAGGACACAGGGGATGTCAGGGGAGTGGGTACTGGCCAGGAGGAGCCATCCCTGAGTGTGCTCTGTGCTCCCCTGTTCTCCTGTGCAGGCCCGTTGCAGTGTGTCACCATCTTGCACACTATTGTGAGGATGTAGTTAGCTGAGGTTCACAGACAGTTCTTCCAGTACTAACACACAGTAGGTGCTCAACGGCTGCCAGCTCACTTTCTTCCTTTCTCTAATGGTACAATTCCTGTCAAGTAGCATGCTCCTTAAATCTTGTTTCTGAAGCTGACACCGCTTCAGATGATAAGGACAGGTACAACTTATATTGCTTTTTCAAGTCATAGTAAAAGGGCATCATCCCTTCAGATCCAGTCTCTTGGCCATTCTGAAAAATGAAGGCGCTGTCATTAAATCACAAGGAATGTAAGCTATGCTATTATCTTCATCCCTGGGAAGAAGAATGATAAATCTGCCACCATTAGTTTTAGGAATGAGGTCACCTTGGCCAACATCACTGATGACCTCCCACCAGCAAGCACCTCACGTGCAGGTGTCCACCTGAGCACTCCTCCTGCAGCACACATCAAAGTCCAATTCAACTCCTAGGAGTTGGGTTTCTGCACTTTCAGCCTTTGGGCCCTGCAGCAGCCTTGGGCTGCTGTCCAGCATTGTACCAGCACCACAGAAAGCTGTGGAGTGGCCTAGGCCAGCAGCCCCGGGGGAAGGAACCAGGCTCCTGTCCCTGTATCTGAAGTCCCTGCTGTCAGAGGCCAGCCTGGGTCTGAGGTTGTGATTTCCTTCCACAAAGATATTCCAAGTGTCTCCTGTGGTCAGGTCCTGGCATCACCACAGGGACAAGCACTGCGTATTCATGTGCCCCTAGGACATTCACAGACAGTGAGGAAGGAGACATGCACACAAACCATGTAATTAATGGAGGTCCACGGATAGAGGGAGCACAAAATACAAGTACCCAGGGGCTCTAGAGAGGCAGAGGACTTGCAGCTAGGAGATGTCAGCCCCAAGCTCTAATGATCACAAGCTATGTGGCATGAGGTCAGGCGCAAGCTGGTCCTGATGCTCATTGAGCCCTGGACCCCAAGAGGAAAGACGGGCTCTCCCCTACTACTACCAGGGCCCCTATCATGGGCTGCCCATCATCCTGATCTTATCTTAGCCTGCTTTCTCTCCAGCTCTCCAGCTCCCGGCTCCATGGGGCTTCCTTCTGTTCCTCACACTCCCAAAGTTTTCAAAGCCTGAGGACATACTGTTCCTTCCACCAAGAATGCTGTTCCCTAATTTCCCTTGGTGGGCTTGAGCTTATACTTCAGGCCCCAGTGCAGATGTCACCATCTCCAAGAGGCCTTCCCAGAACACCCAGCTGTTCTCTATTATGGCCTCTGCTCCCTCACTCCAGAGAACTACCACCCTCCTTAGTTGGCTGTCTCTCCTTCCACTACTATATGGTTCTTCAAGGGCTGGAGTCTTCTCTGGCATTTTTGGCCCAACACTCAAATTCAGCACCAGCCACATCAAAGTGAAAACTATTAGTAGAATGGGTGAACAAATGAATGCCATTTTCCAAGCGCTTTTGCACCCATCATCTTGTCGGATGTGTGAGGAGATCCACTTGAAATAGGAATTACTGTCCCCATCTTTATAAGGAAAGTGAGTCCAGAAAGAGAGTGCCACATTCCCACAGCAAGGCAGGGGCAGGACTCTGTAGGGACCTACAGAGAGAAGAAACAATAAAACAATGTGCAGGTGTATGAACGTGTGTGTGTGGGAGGGGGTGTGTGTGTGCGTGTTTGTACTGACACCCCTGCCCAGGGATCTAGACAAGACTCCACCCCACGGCCCCAGGAGTTCTTAAAAGACAAGGTCCTCATCTTTTTCCATATTTTGTGTCCAGGACAGTTTCTAGGGCCTGTAATCGAGCACCAGGAACACATTGCTAACGTAACTGCAAATTCTACAGCTGTTCATGGTGTGAGCTATCACCGTTTCAAGTTCATTGCTTTTTCATATATGTGTGTCAGGACAGTGAGCACACCTGAGTTTCTGGAGATTAGTTTGGGGTTAAAAATGAATTTTCTTACATGAAGAAGGGCATGGGGCTTGGAACCAATTTAGTCTTTGTATTTCTTCTCAATCTGTACACATTGTATACACTTCCTGTCTGGACCTCCTCCATCCTGCCTGCTATTAGGAGATGGAGTCCATGTGTGTGTGTGTGTGTGTGTGTGTGTGTGTGTGTGTGTGTGTGTGTGTCCATCTGTCTCTATGGGGAACTTTTGTGTGCTAGTATCTATGTGTCTGTGTGTGACGTATTAGATGTCTATACAGTCTATGAACGTACATGTAGAACTGAATGTGTGTGTGCACATGTGTCTGGGCAGGTAGAGTCAGAGTGTGTGAGTCTGGAGGTGTGTACATGTTTCATCCCTTGCTCCTCCATTCTATAAACTAGAGTCTGGACACAGACCAAATCAGCTCTTTCTCTGTCTTCTTTCCCTGGCCACTTCCCGGATATCCCATAAGCACAGCCAACTAATTTGCTCATTAACAAACAGTGGGGAACTCACAGCTTACCCTTCCCCAGATCCCTGTCCACACAGCCTCCCAGCCCAGACAGTACAGGGAGGCAGCTCACACTTCCTCCACCTCACCTGCCCCCACTTCTGACCCTCTGGACTACTGACAGCCCAAGTTGTCAGGGTTGGGCTCCTGGCCAGGCTCTGCAGAGGCAGCTCCTCCTCACCCTTGCCTCCCTCAGCTCATTCAAGGCACGTGCTGTGGCCACAAAAGGAGGAACTGTCTGCCCAGCCTGACACTGGCTGCCTCTGTCCTCACCAACAACCTCGGACTGTTCCAGCTGCATGAATGCTTCCGTAGCTTTGTCTCCACTTAAAGGCACAACCTTGCTGAACCAATTAATGAAGCACCTTCTCTCCCGCTATTCCTAAATTTCCCCAGAGCCAAATGTAAAGTATATACGATTACGCAGCCCATGGTTGATAAAGGGAGGCTTACCTTTTTAATAATTCTCAATGAAAGAACATCCTGCGAAGGAATTGTTTAATTAAAAGACAACAATGGGATAAAAGGCAAATAGAAAGGAAGAGAAAGAGATCACAACTGTTAATTCAGAACTAAGTAAATATCTTCCACTTGAGATTCCTTAAATACTTTCTTAGAATCCAGATTTACTTGTTCAGCATGCAAATGAATTCCACCATTAAACATGTTTGAAAATGAGCAACTGTTGACTAATTTTGTATCTCTCTGCTTCAAGAAAAGTGGGCCTGGCCCAGAGAGTGTGGGGGTTCCAGCTCCCTCCCAGGAAGTAATGGCTTCTCCAGGGCAAATCAGGGATTATGGGAGAAACTCTGGGTCCCACAGCCAAGCACAGGCCCAAGAGAAGATGTCTGCTTGCAGGGAAGTGGGGTGAACATTTTTTCCTATCTCTCCAACTAAGTACAACTAAAAAACCCAAGGCCTGAGGCAAAAAAAGAACCTGAACAGTGGAGCAAAGAAGGCAGAGTGGCCAGAGAGCTCAGGACCTGGGGAATGACATGATGAGGCCCCTAGGTGTTCCTTCTGATGGAACTCTCCCACATTTGAAAACTGGGCAAGCCAGAAATGCAAGCAAGTATAGCCCAGAAGAAAAAATAACCCCACAAAAGGCTCTAACCCCAGCTCAAGGAAAGAAGTAGCCTAAGTGACAAAGGACTTAGATAGTGACCACTCTACTCCAGACAAACACTGCAGAAAAAAGTGCAGGTCCACCTTCATCCACACCAACAAAGCCAAAGTGACAACCACAGAATTCCCACTTTCAACAAACTGAAATAAGGTTCTTATTCCCCACCACCAGATTATCAGAATGGTGTCAGGTAGAGTAGGAACTCTCATCACCACCCAGAGGCCACACATGTACACACACACACACATAATCTCACCACGTAGCCCTGTGGAAAGCCACAATGATGCATACCTACCTCTCCCACTGATGCCTCAATGGGGAGCCAGAACTCCTACACATGACCAGCAGAAACAAGAAACCTCCACCTCAGGTTTCCACAGAAACCAAGAGGAATACCCAGTCATCTACCCCTATTTGGCAATACTGAGACTGAAACCCCCTCCCCAGAGTGGCATGAGAAATCAGATAAAACAGAAGGTGTAAGTAAGATCCAGAGCCTTAAAAACATAAAAAACCAAAGATGATTGCTATTTTAAGGACAATTTGACAACTTTTTTTTGAGCAGCCATTATAAAAATGCTTCAACACACAATTTCCAATGTGTTTCAAACAAAGGAAAAAGTAGAAAATCTTAACAAAAAAATGTAAGATATAAAGAAGAAGCAAGTGGGAAATTTGGGGCCGAAAAATATGACTGAAAAAAGAGCTGTGTTTGTTGCGTGCAGCATGCTGTGGGCAATCGTTGGTTGAGCCACTCTGCTAATCTCTGTCCTTCAGTTGTTGCTTTTAGACTGCTCACATTTAATGTCCTATGGCTTAAGTCTGCTGCCTTCCATTTAATCTCTGGTTTTTGTTTTTATTTTTCCTTTTTCCTTGTCCTTCTCTGGGTTACCTGAATGTTCTGTAGAATTCCATTTTGATTTTTCTAGTGTTTTTAAGTGTATTTCCTTGTTATCTTTTCACACACACAATCTTATTACAGTCTATTGGTGTCAACATTTTACCAATTCAAGTGAAGCATAGAAACCTTGCCTCCTTTATTTTTTAATATTCCTTGTTTATACTATATAATTGCCTTACATATTTACCATGCATATATTTAGAACCATAGCAGACTGGGTTATAATTTTTATTCACCCTTTAAATGAAATTTTAAAAATTTAAGAGGAGAAGGAAAGTAAATTGTATTTCCTATTTTTTTTTCTTACCATATTCTTTCCTCCTTTGTGATATCTCAGGTACCTTCTTTAATAATTTCCTTCCTGCTTAGAGAACTACATTTTAGCCTTTCTTCAGTCTTGTCTTCTGGCAACAAATTCTCTTAGAGCTTATTCATGTGAGAATGTCTTCATTTTCCTATTAATCTTGAAGGATATTTCTATTGGATACAGGATTCTAGATGATAGTCTTTTTTTGAAAAAGTCTAACATCTTAAATAAAGCTAACTCAAAATGGATCACAGATTTAAAAGCAAAACCTAAAACTGTGAAACTTTTAGAACAAAATAGAATATTTTCAGGAGGTAAGCCTGAACAGAGTTCTTAGACTTGACATCAAGAGCATGTTCTACAAAATTTTAATAAACTGGACTCATCAAAATGAACAGCTTTCTCTGTATGAAAGTCAGCACTGCAAAGATAAAAAAACATCCGCAAACCACACACCCAACAAAGGTGAGGCACCTGGGATACAAAGAACACTGAAAAGCCAACAATAGAAATACAAGTGATCCAATTACAGAATGGGGAAGAGACATGTCACTTTAAAACTACAATAATATACCAGCACACACCCATGAGGGTGTCTATAATAAAAAATACTGACAACACCAAGTGCTCTCAATCAGTGCTGATCAGAACAATGACACAGCCACTCTGGAAAACAGTTTGGCAGTTTCTTAAAAAAAAAAAAAAAGCAAACAAATATGCAATTACAATACGACCCAGCAATTAACACTCCTGGGCATTTGTCCCAGAGAAATGCAGGCACATTCACAAGCAAATCTTTACAGGACTGCTTACGGCAGCATTATTCATAATAGCCAAAACCTGGGGTGGAGGGAAGCAGGTGCCTCTGAGTGACTAACCAGCCTATAGTATGTAATTCCATTGAGTATTACTCAGCAATGAAAAGGAATGAACTCTGAATCCACATCCTGGGTAAATCCCCAAGGAACTGTGCTGAGTGAAAAAAGTCAATCCCATGGGCCACATGCTGCCTAATGTCGTTCCTACAATGTTCATGAAATGACAACATTACCTAAATGGAGAACAGACTAGTGGTTGACAGAGCTTAGTAAGGGGTGAGGATGGGAAGGAAGCAGGCGGGGCTATAAAGAGGTAGCTGGAGGGATCCTGGTGGTCTCAGAAATGTCCTGTGTCTTGACTGTAGTGGTGTCAATATCCTGGCTTAGGTATTGTACTATAGCTTGGCAAGAGGTAACCACTGGGGGAAACTGAGCCAAGAGAACATGAAATTTCTCTGTACTATGTCTTACAATTGCAAGTGAATCTTATAAAAATAAGATTAGTTCAAAAAGAGGTGAGAGCAGAAAAATTCTAGCACCCAGGATACCAACAAGAAAGCTTGAGGGTCATCTGTATGAACCTCAGAAACTGCAGAAACAAGCAGTTTCTAAGAAACAAGGTTTCTAAGCCACTAGGGGAAGCAAGAACAGAAGCAGGATCACCCCTCCAGAACACCACTTCTCCAAGGTGTCCACATGACAAAGGAGATGCTCCACGGGATTCCATGTGACCATCTTGTGTGCTGCCCTTCCAGCAGCCTGCTCAGAGAGGCATGAGGCTGGGCTGGTGCAGAGTGATGGCAGAGTCACCGCTCTGAGGCAAGTCCTGGCTCACAAACACACCAGCTGGATAAAGACAGTGATACTGGCCACTCTGAACACACCTTCAACTCCAACTCTGAGCCCTGACCATGCCAATCTAGAAGAGCATCAAGCAATCCTCTAGTCCAAGCTGTGTTCTGGAGAGTACTAGGTTTTCAAGATTCTTGGGGAGAAGATTTGGTGGTCAAATTAGTTTGGGAGCTAGTTTGCATGACCTTCTTGTTGATTCACAAATGACTGAGAACATGCAGCCTTTGTCCTTCTGGGTTTGGCTTCTTTCACTTAGCATGTTGTCCTCCAGTTCCAAACGTGTTACCACAAATGATGGGAATTTTATTCTTTTCATTGCCAAGTAGTACACACACACATTCATTATCTACTCATCTATTGATGGACACCTCAGTTGATTCCCTAACTTGGCCATTGTGAATAGGGCTGCAATAAATATGGGAGTGCAGGTAACTGTGATGTAATGACTTCCACTCCTTTGCATGTATGTGGTGTGTGTGTGTGTACAATACATATGTACATATATACATATACACTCAGTATAGGGACTACTAGATCACATGATAGTTCTATTTTTAATCTTTTGAGGAACATACATGTAATTTTTCATAATGGCTACAATAATTTACATTCTCACCAATGGTATATAAGAGCTCCCCTTTCTCCATATCCTTTCCAGCATTATTTTTTGTGTTTTAACCCTTTTATCTCCATTGGAAAAAAACAAGTGTCCTTTCAGATCATTTGCCCATTTTTACAAGATTATTTGTTCTTTGCTGCTGAGTTGTTTGAGTTTTTAGGGTATTTTGGACATCAATCCTTCAAATAAATATTGGCAAATATTTTATGCCATTCTGCAGGTTGTCTCTTCACTCTGCTGCTTCTTTTTTTTTTCTGTGCAAAAGTTAATACATTTGATGCAATCCTATGTGCTGTATTTACTTTTGTGTTTTCTTCTAGGAGTTTCTAGTCTCAGATCTTACATTTAGATATTTTATCCATGTTGGGGTGACTTTTTAATATGGTAAGATATTAAGTATCTAGTTTTATTTTTCTTCATCTACACACATGCAGTTTTCTTAGAATCACTTAAAATTAAGTATCTAGGAATAAACCAAAGAAGAAAATGATCTCTAAAAATTATAAGACACTGATGAAAGGAATGAAGAGGACACAAAAACAAAGGGAAAGACATCCCATGTTCATGGACTAGGAGAATTAATATTACTAAAAATGTCTCTATCATCCAAAGCAATCTACAGATTCAATGCAATAACCATCAAAATACCAATGACATTCTTCACATAAATAGAAAAAAATCATAAATTCATTTTGAAGCATAAAAGAACTCAAATACCCAGAGAAATTTTAAGGCAGAAAAAAAATAAACCAAAGCTTGACTTCAATATATACTACAAAGCTATCATATAGTAATTAAAATAGAATGGCACTGGCACAGAAACCAAAACATAAACCAGTGTAATACAATAGGGAGCCCAGAAATTAATCCAGGTACATACAGTCAAAAGATTTTTGACAAAGGCTTCAATAAATGGTGCTAGAAAAATGCACCTTCCTTTTACATTACAAGAAACATGCTTTGGAATCTGTTTTACCTCAGATTTAAGAGACCCCAAAAGAATAGCCACCAGCACCCTCTTGGACATACTCAGCAGTGAAGAGCTCACCATCTCACTAAGCAGCCCCTTCTGCCAGTTGACAGTACAGTTGGGCATGACTCAAAGAACAAAGGCTCTAGAGAAAAACAAGTTTGTACCTGAATTTAGCTCTGCTACAAAAACCAGCTGGGGGGTCTTAGACAAATTGTATAACTGCTCTATTTCCTCATATGTGAACTGGAGCTAATAATGCCTGCAGTGGGTTTGAGGAATAACAATAATAATGAAATGCCTACCTTTATTAATCACTCCCTGTGAGCCAGGTACTGTGTTCAGAGATCTCTACCACCCTAAGGACAGCTATTTGGCATTCTCATAGTACAGAGGTAGAAGCAGGGGCTCAGAAATAGTAAGGAACTTATCCAACACTACCATGAGAATTGGGGAGCGACTGAGGTAGAATATGAACCAAGACTCATTCAACTCCAATATTTACGCTTTTCAGTAAGGAAAAGGTAAAGCTCCTGTCTCATAATGGATGCTCAGCAGGTTCTCTGACCCTTCTCAATTCTAACTTGCATTCTAACTTTTATTAAGAAATCAAAGAGCCATCTTAGGGCTATAACAAACATTGCCAAATGAACACTGAAGTAGATATCTCTTTATGGGAGTGTTTTGGAAGAACACATTCTCAGGAGTAGTATGAGAATTTTTAATCATAATAGATATTGCTAAATTGCCATCCAAAGTATCTGTAGCAATTGACATTCTTACCAACATTTGCCTTCAATTTCAATATAATGCAAATAGAAAAATGCCCATGAGATGTTCCTAAGTGAAAAAAAAGAAAAAAAGTAAATGCATAGTACAACCCAACGTTTATTTCTTTAAAAAGGAAAAATGATAATTACATAACACCACATATGTGGGGAAAGATGGGATGGATAATACTGGACTCTCCATAGTGGTTGTCTCTGAAGAGTGGGAGATAATCAATCATGGCTGAAGTTTATAAAAGTTCCTCTTGAGTTTGTAAGCAGAAGGGAAACGTTCAAGCTACGTCTTAGTAAAGAGAGTAATAAATAACTAAATGTGAAACAAAATATTTTCTGATATGAAGACAGTGGGATTTGGTTGTTATTTCCCAGCATGGCTTATCTTCACAAAGCATCCCTTTGTTTCTCACAAAATGAATTTTAGGTGCAAATACTACTCAAGATAAGCAGTTTGTTTACCCAGCTTGTGAACCATGTACCTCTATTCCAACAGCATCCAGGTCCCCTCTTAAATCCTTAAGTCAATGTAGATACTACACTATCATTCTCATAGGAAATAGGGGTTTTTGAGTCATCCATATTCATTCTGCCCTCACAAATCCTTGCTAACATTTTTGGTCTTACATCCTTCTAGATTTGGTTCTCTGCAAAGGTCCCTATGGAATCTTCCATGGTTCTAGTAAAATAGTATGTGCAGTCTTGTATCCTGCTTTTTCCCTTACAGCCTACATGTTCTTCTGATGCAATCTGTCAAGTTGTCATGTGACAGCTGCAGGATACTGTCACTTAGTGACACCACAGATTCCTTAGCCACACCCCTTAATGTGGGCTCTTTGATCATCACCCATTTTTATTCCCATTTGTTTTGAATGACTTTGTGCTGATAGCTTTCTTTGTGATTAGGATCATCTCTTAGGAGAGATTCCTAGAAATGGAATGACCAGGTCAAAGGGTATGAACATTTTTATGATTGGTAGTCCCAACTAAATTAACCTCAGAACATCTCCACCAGAGCACAGTAGAAGAGGCAGTGGCTCATTCTTCAACATCTCACTGGCACTGGGTGTTCTTTCTTTAACTGAGTGGTGAAAAATGGCATCCTGCTTTAATTTGCATTGCTTGGATTACAACTGAGGTTTTAGTGATTTTCCATATGTTTGTTAACAAGCTGCATTTCTTCTTGTGATTTGTTTTATCTTGTTCTTTCCATATTTACCTACTGGGAATGATCAGTATATTCAAGTTTCTCTAAGCTCTTTACTTTGCCACACTTCTGCTATGACTACCCTACTTATTGACTACCATTGCTGCCTACTTGAAATAATTCTACTAATGACATTTTGAACCTAAAAGTACTTACCACACACATTCTCTGGTTTGATTTTCACAACTGTTCTATTTGGAGGACTAATAAGATTGGTAGTCCTCATTTTACAAAGCAGAAAGCAAAGGTCCAGAGTTAATAGACTATCTTTTCCAAGACCAAGTAACGCTAACTGGGACCAGAATGTGTCCTTCCATCCCAGGAGGGCAGGCAGTATAGTGACTGCCCCCTCAGAGATAAGGACGGCCATCTCCTCCTGGGTCTGGTGACAGGAACCAGACAGCAGTGCCTGGTCATTGTACCTGCACTATAAATCCTCCATTCTACAAACACCTGCTGGACACTGGGAATACGGAGATGAGCCAGGAGTTTGGGGTCTAGCAGGGGAGACAGATAGATACATGGCAAACAGCCAGTCATTATGGAAGGGCCCTCTGGAAAGTATATAGAAGGCACTGAGAAGGCTCAACTTGGGCCCTTTGTCCCTTTACCAGGGCAGAATCTGCCACTTAAGGTCAAATTCATCTTTTTGAAGTTTTTCATATGAGCACAGTCCAGCTCCTCCAACCCAATGTCATCCATGAGGGGGTCACAGACCACATGAAATGACTCTCATCAATTTCTCCATACCCTATCCATCAAGTGTTCCTTCCCTGACCCTGCCCTTGGCAGGAGAAGCCTGTGCAGTCTGTGCGCTGCTCTGCTCAGAGGCCCAGCCATTCATCCTCAGGGTCTAATCACTTCAGAGTCTGCAGAGAGCTGCCTCTCTGGGGTCTCCATGCACCAGGACTGCTGGTGACTGGAGATGGCATAAGACAGCCTTTGCTATTCCAGAGGTTCTGCACTGCAGTTTGGCACTCAAGGAGCCACAATGGGTGTTTGAAGCTGAGCTTCAAACTCCCCCTCCCCGGAAGGAGCTGGGACTGCAGTATTGTTACTTATTCTGACTCCACGGGGATGCTGGTACTGGGGAAGAGTCCAGATTCTGATAACTTGCATAAAGGAACTAGCAGAAAGCATGAGATCCTGGTCAAAGAAACCTTGGCTCTGATGACTCTAGACAGAAGATGGCCTCTCTGCGCCTCACCTCCTTATCTCTGAAACCAGAATTAAAGCAGATCCTGCTCCAAAGGCATATCAAGTCAAGTACTGGAATCACCCATGTGGCTGAAGCCCTCATTTTCCTGAGAGCATTCAGGCCACAGAACATTAACAGGCACCAATTACTGAGCACTTCCCATGTACAGGTCTGATTTTAAATATGGCTCATTTATCATCTCAGTAAGTTTTTAGCATGGCCCTATTCAATCATTTAGCCAAATATTCCCTGAACATTTTTCTAGGTACTGGAGATAGAGGAATGAACAACACAAATCAATGTCTGCTGAAACTTATACTCCAGTGAAGAAGACAGAAAATAAATAACATTAAAATTAAAGAAGGCACAACAGATGATAAAGTCATGAGAGCTGAGGAAAACACTAAAGCAGAGAGGAGGATTAGAAAATGTCGAGCTGGAGGTGAAAGTTTAAACAGGTTGGCCAGGGAAGGCCCCCAGAGACTGTTTAAATTATTGCTAATATTCACTCTTTGCTGTGGCCAAGGGATGTTGACAGATGTAAAACCAGCAGAAGCTTCGAACACAGTAGTTCAGGGACTTGCCATCTTGTGCTCCTGCCACAGCCAAAGGACAATGTCCCCTGGGCCTCTGTCGTTTACCCAACCTCCAGCCAGCCAGGGTAAACTCACCTGGCTCAGCCTAGATGAGGCATCCGGGTGTGTGAGAGGCTGGATTACAAGGGGTTGTTTGTTACAGAGCATTGTGTGCTCACTGGTAACTCATAGAGACTTAGGAAGGGAGAGAAGAAGCTACATGACTATCTGGGAGTAAGCTGTTCCAAGCAGCAAGGAGAGCAGATGTGGATTTTAGAAGCTGAGTGATGCTGTAATTCATCGGGTCATACTTTTTAAATGGAAGTATGGTTACACATAGCAAAATGTATTCTTTTAGTGTACAGTTCTATAAGTTTGGTGGACATAATGTAACCAACATTATACTCAAGATATAGAACAGTTACATTGCCCACAAAAGTTTCCTCAAGGATCTTGACCGTCCATTCCTCTACTCCAAGCTCTAGCACACACTGATTTGTTTTCAGCTCCCATTTGTTTTTCTTGTTCCAAAACTTCATGTAATTAGAGTCAGGAGTGTGAGTCCTTTTGAATCAGGCTCCTTTTACTTGGCAAGTGAGAATAAATCCATATTGCTGTGTGTATCAATAGTTTGTTCCTTTTTTGGTGCTGAATAATATTCTTTTGGGTGGATGTATCACAGTTTGTTATAAATTCCCTGAGAGAAGGCCCTCGAGGTTGTTTCAAATTGGGACTATTATGAATAAAGTCACTGTACACATTCACATACAGCAAACCAGGATGATTTTGAAAGTGAGTAATTCTTTTGGGGCAGAAAGTATAAGTGGGGACAATCCTGTGTGGACCAGGAAGTATGACCATCCAACCTAGGTCAAGGTGAGGATTCTGGCTGTTACTCTGGTTAAACAGAATGCTAAGGGAAGAGCCTGGGCAGAGAAATGATGTGACTGGCTGGGATTTTAATAGGATCACTATGGCTGCCTTGGAACACCAAGCTATAGGAAGCAGGAAGGTTGCTTTGGTGGTAAGGACTAATCAGTTTCTAGATACATAAAAGGTACAGCTGACAGAATTGTTGATGGAGTCATGACACAGTGTGAGAGAAAGAAGCATCAGAGAGGACACCAAAACCTTGGACCTGAACAACTGAAGAAAGGGAGAATGGCCCATTTCATGAGAAGGCTTAGAGAGGATGCGGCATTTTGCATGTAGCCACCCGTGGAGTGGGCAGAGCTAAGAGTGGCTTTCCATAGCCCCTGCCTGGCACCCCCACACAATTCACCTTATGTCAAAGAGAGAACAAATGGCCCCGTGCTAAGGAAGAACCCCCACACAATCCTAACAGTAATGTCCCCGACCTGGCAAGGCACTGGCAAAGGCACTGCCAAGAGGCCCAGAGAAAGAGAGCTTGGCCTTCCCAGGGAGGCTCAGAACCAGCCAATGAGGCCTGGAGAGGGACAGGAGAGCAAGTGATCAGGTGAGCAAAGGCCACTGTGCCCTGTGTGCTGCAGAGGAAAAAGCCAGGAAAGAGGACAGAGCCAGAACCAGCACCACTCTGCCTCCTGAGACTGACCTATGGCCAGAGACCCAGGGCGCAGGCAGGGTATCTAGAGCCCTCAGCAGTCCCATATGAGCCTGTGACAAAAGGCCTCGCCCTCCTGCTACCCTCCAGATCTCAGTTCAGAGGCTGAAGCCACATTCTCAACATGCCAAAGGAGACTCTGCTGCAGGCTCTGCTGACCAGGGCCCCAGCTCCCAAAGCAAGAGTCAGCTACAGGGGCCAGAGCCCAAATGGACAAGCAGTGTCACTGCACAGGCCCAGGAGACAAGGGATTCCTGCAGCTGGTTCCAGGAACACTCTTGGAGGTAGGCACAGCCTACCTACCGTGGTCACAGCCACGGTTCTTAGATGTTTACAACAGGGGAGCCATTAAGAAAGGTGTACCGCCCTATACCCCAAGGGCAACAGGGACAAAAGGCAGCCCCCACACACACCTGTTTATTGTCCACATCCTTCTGCCCAGCTATGTCACAGAGAAGACAGAAAATCATTACTTAAGCACTGTCGGGCCAAGCTCTGCACACTGAGAGAGAAATTAGTCATCCCATGACAGGTTGGGTGCATCCCTCATGGTGCTCCCACCCATCTGTAGATATGCATCATACTGCTTATCCTGAGCCTTGGAAGGACAGCTCCCCCTGCTGTACCTCCTTCATAACCATGGCTCTCTCGTGTGGCCCTGGAGTCTATTCTGACTACACACACTCATGCACGCACACACATGCACACTCGTGGTCATCTAGTCTAGAAAACAGGTGGGTGTGAGCCCATTTCACCAGTAAGGCACCCCCCACTATCTGCCTGCCCCACTCTTTTCAATGGTACCAAGTTAACAAGAACAGCTTAGCGGGTGCATGCAGCAGGGTTCAAATCCCAATCCTTCTGCAAAGCTACCAGGTAGCCCATCTCAGACTGCAGGATGCACCTGTGGCCCCACACACTGCTCTGTGAACTTCCTCAGCTCTGTGGACAATGTCTCAGCAGGTATAGCAGAACCCAACTCTCATAAGAAGTTCTGACACGGGCCCCCCTCTTCCTGTATCCTCTAAACTCACACCCATTTGCTTGGTTGAGGCCTGGGATTCCCTCCCAGAGAGTTCCTTCTTTAAGGATGACCCAGATAGGTGCATGTCCACCATGCTCAATAGCTGGCAGGACACAGGCAGTGTAACACGAGAGAGTACAGGGTCCTTTGTAACCAAAGAAGAGCTCCATGCTACCCATCGGGGTGATCCCCTGCAGATTGAATGATAAAAAGCATCCATGCCTTTAGTGGCCTTCCCCTCTCCCCACTCTCCAGGTCTGGAGGACAACAAGGTTCTCTGCCTCTGTCTCTTCAATTCTGGATACACAACCCCATCCAAGGATGCACCATACTTAGTGCAGCTGAATTCAGTCAGATATCTTGCTCCCGTGACCTTCTAGGGACCCGAGACGGTGCACTGGGTCTTTCCATGTGGCCTACAACTGGACAGCATATTGGAACACAGGTACCTTGGCATAAGATGGAGGGCAGAAAGGCACTTAAGAGCTGGGAAGCAAGCAAGAACTGCCGCAAGTCACAGGGCTGTGACAAGTCCCCAGCCCCCACGTGCCTGCATTTTCTGCTGAGATTAATCTACCTGACAAATCAATCCTACTCACTTCTGTCTTCATTATTTATTCACATAATTAGATTCACATTTGGGTTTTTTTTTTTAAGAAGTGATTTCCAGTTGCTCTGAACATCTGGATGAAGTTCTCAGCACTTTCCATGTAGTAGGCTGTGTTTTCTCAAGAACTGTTACCCCAAATACCTGAGGAGAGAGCTAAGGCACATGCCAGTGGGCTAGCTTTAATATCCCCAAAGAGCCAACGCGGGGAGACAGGGTTATCTCCAAGCCCATAGGGACATGGCACACGTCCATCACACAGGTGAGAAAACCGAGACCCCGAAGGGCAGTGCGATACCTGAGGTCCCACAGTAACAAAGCACAGAGTCTCCTGGAAGTCCTCTCTGTTGGAGGCCCTGCTGCTCTCTGTACCACACCATCCCCCACAAACACTGCAAATCTGTCACTGTTCTTGCCTCCTGCGGCTCTCACACAACTCTCGGATTTGAGTCCTAACCTTCAGAGGCACACAGCTTGCTGATGCAGGGGACATAAGGGACCAGCTTCCTTATAGGTGGTGTCCTGAGCACATGGAGCCTGTATTCCCCATTCTACAGGCACTTATTAAGCCCCTTCTGCATGCCAAGCACCGGGATAGGGAGACAGCCATACTCTTTCTCTGACAAAGATTAGAATCTAGTGGGCGAGACTTGACAGTCAAATAAGCAGATGATGGATAGATCATCACAGAGTGAAGCTACTCTGAAAGCAATGTTGAGGGTGCCATGCACATGTCTAACGGGCCTGGGACAACAGGTCACCCAGGAAAGGCTGCCCTGAGGAACAGGGGGATAAAAAGGTTGACAGACTTAGCATTGTACAAGGCGGGGGGGGGGGCCGCAGGAGCAGTGGGGCATGCTTCAAGGCTAGGAGTCTTTGTGAGAGAAGATTCTGGAAAAGTCAGTTTCCAGCTGCAAAAGGAAAATGACAATCCCCGTCACTCAGCATGGTAGCCAAGACCAGAATGAAGCCTGATGCAAGCAGGCACTCACCAAATGTCATTTCTACCCTTGACCTTCTGACCTGCTCCAGGAAATTTCCAATCAGCAATAATCCAAGGAGAAAAGAAAGAACTACACAGGAAGTTTTTCACTAAACGTTGTCAAAAAAATTGACTGGATATTGGAAACAGTCACAATGTCCAATAACAGGAAACATTAGGTAGGTTATGGAACATCAATTCTTCATCTCAATGCAATCATTAAAAGTAATCATTACAAAGGCTTTGCAACCACACAGGAACTGTTTATAGCAGGATGTTAGGTCAAAAAAGCAGAACACAAAATTGCATCTAGATTATAAGGATTTATATATAAAATTGGTGCACATGTGGTCAGAGAAGTACATAGAAATCAAAAACAAGGGCTGCTTTAGGCAGTAAGGCTTTGCAATTCTTCCTGACATTGATGTAATGTGCTGAGGACAGTAGGAAGGAGCTGTACTCTGGTATAGGGATGGGAGGAGGGAGGCTGAAGTTGAAATTGAAGCTCTGTTCCTGGGCTGCACACTTGGTTGTTGGTGGGCATGTCTAGGAAGTCAGGTAGAAGTACTCAATGACAGTAGGGGGTGAGGCAGTTCTGGGACTGGGTGAACTTCAGGGGGAGGCTTTCAGAGCTGATGGCTACTATGGAATGGAGAGAAGAGGTGAGAAGTGAAGGGGCCCAGAAGTGTGAGGAGGAAAATGAACTGCCGGTGGAAAAAAGGTTAGGAGAGGGTGTTGTTCTAGGATAGAAGACTTCCAAGTTAAGAGCCCAGAAGTGTGCTAGAGGCTACATAATGCAGTCACCTGTGCTGGGCTGAGACCAAACCTGTCTATGGAAGACCACCAGTTGGCACAAATGGTATGCTGAACTGTGCTACTGGCCCAGGATAGGGAGGGTGCCCCAGTGCGGGCAGAGAGGAAGGCCCAGGTCTAGAACTCAGACATTAGGTCTGGTGCCAACTCACGAAGACTTCAGGCCCATAGTCTGCCAACCATCATTACCTGAGTTTTGGGGCAGCCCCTTCCTCCAGGCAGCCAAAACAGCAAACTTCAGGGGCATCTCACAGCTTCCAGAGAGCGCCTGGAGAGAGGACCCTGCCTCCTGCATCTAATCAGGCATTGCCTTCCCACCACAGGCTGGCTGCTCTGGGAGACAGCCCAGCCCAGCCCAAGTAGCTATTCTTCTCAAACCCTTGACTGCTGGAAGTGTGGTCATCATGATGACCACAACCAGAAGGGTATTCTTTACTGTGGACAACCGTAAGTGTTAGCAGCTTGCTGGACAGGGCAGCCTGAGATAGACCTATGGCCCAAACCTTGACCAAGGCTCATAGCTTCTTTGCACCTCAGTTTCTCCAAATAAAGTGAGGATTTAAATTATATATTTGAAGATAGATAGACAGACAGATAGATCGATAGATAGATAGATAGATAGATATAGACACAGACATAGATATATCTTGTGGAATTGAGGGGATTCAACAAGACTCGACACAAAAAGTGTCTGACCTATGATAAGCCCCAGCAAGTATAAGCTGTCCTTATTACTGCCTGCTCAGAATGGAGCTTTGCCACCAAAGTGTCGTGCTATTGTCTGGGTCTAGAAACTTCCATAAAAGAAGATGTTCGCACATGTATGTATACACACCCATGCACACACATAAGTACACACACAAAAGTGCACACACACTAGGCCTCAGTGTCCTCCTCTATAAAAAGGAGAATAAAAAAAAAAGCACTTCTCTTATGTAAAGAAGAAAATTAATGTAAAGAGCCCAGCACAGAAGAAGCAGTCAATAAATTCTTAGTTCTATAATTCACCCTGGGTCACCTTGTCCCTTGTCTCATTCTCTACCCACTCCAACATGTGGCCTGTGTTCCGTATACAGGGACACACCTGTGCACACACATATTCCCATTCCATGAGATGCCAGTACTTAGCTCTGTCTCCACAGAGAAGTTGGGCCCCCAACCCAATAGGCCTTATTAACTTACTCCAAGAGCCTCTGTCATGAGGCTGAGAGACAATGGACATCCTCAAGGTCACAATGGCCACATAGTCTCAAGGCTCTCCTGCAGCCCTTGCTGGCACTCTCTCATCCCCTAGCTCCTCAGGACAAGAAGGAGCACTGCTTTGTGTCCAACTGTCAGGTGAGCACAGTACCAACACCCAAGCTGTGAGCAGCACTGCCCCTAGATATGGAAAGGTGGTCAGGTCACAGAAGGACCTTAGACCATGGATGGGACAGCTATTCCAGGATCAGGCTTTGTGTTCCATGTCTACACCCAGAGCCCATTGTTCTTTCTCCCTTTCCCCAACTGTGACACTGGGAAAGGGGACCAACCTCAAATCTTTCATCCTAACAAAACTCCAGAGAAAAGCAACCAGATGGGAGTGGGCACCCCCACCAGCATCCAGGACACACTCAGACTCAGAGTATCCATGTATGTCAAGACAAAACCAACATAATAAGCAGGTTTCACAGTCAAACTGTACCAAGCATGCTGTGATGAAAGTGGAGAACACAGAAACAAATATGGCCCAGTATATCAGTCAATTATTGGCAAATGATGCAACATAGCAAACCACCCCAAAATCAGTGGCTAAAACCATCGTGTCTTCTCCCAGATGTGTGGATTGGTCGGGAGAGGTCAGTTTCTCATTGCAGGTTTGTGGACAGTTCAGTGGCTCTGAACTGCACTTGTTTCTCATATTCCTTAGATCAGTGAGTTTTCAAAGTCTTATTCTTTGTCTTCAAGGAGATGAAAGTGGTAGAAACTCAAGAGGATGAGTGGAAACATTGAATGTCTTCTCCTAAAGCCCATGTATAGAACTGACACACTGTCATCTCTGCTTACATTTCACTAGTCACAGGGCCAATCTCAAAGCCAAATGGCAAAAAACTAGACTTCACCCTCCAGGAGACCACAGAAAGGCTGTGGATAAAGGGTGGCTGGAAGAAGAAGGGGTAACCATGCAGTGGACCATAACCAGCCTCTGCCTTTAAAAGAGCTACTCTTGGTCTGGACAGGAAGACCAGTGTATCCTGAATAGCCACAGCTCAACATGGATTTGCCCCAATCACTGAGATTATCTGAGACCCAGGGACTTTTCTAACCTGAAAGATACATGTTCCCTGTCTCCCCTATAAACATGTTCTGTATATTAGATCACAAAAGAATTCTCACCCATTTTGACAGAGAGTGAAAAGAAGACTTGGAGGGATAAAAGAAATTGCCAAAGATACACTACTGCCTCAAACATGTGCACCTGATGAAAGTGTTCTTATTATTTGTACTGGGTGAAAATGTTCCTATTATTTGCACTTGGTGAAAGTATTCATAGGAAAAAGGAGGTGAATCTGGTGTTCACAGCTTCCTAAGCTAACAGACACAAAGTTTAGTTGGTTTATTCAATCCTGACATTTAAGGAGGTCAAAAAATTCAAAGTGATGGGCAGAAGCACTGAGAATTAGGCATAGCCATAGTCTGCAGGAAGGTACCATTTTTGGAAAGAAAATGGGACTTCTGGATGACAATCCATGTTCTACAAAGGTCACAAACATTGTCTTATTGAAATCTCCCAAGAACACTGTGAGGTGCTATCTCAGTCTGACAGATGTGGACATGGATAATCAGAGGCTATGTCCATGCTCAGACACCCACAGGTGGTGGGTGGCAAAGGTGAGATATAGGCAAACACTCTGATGCAAGACCTTTGCTGCCACCAAGTGCCTTGGATGACCCAACACAAGAGTGACCAGTTTCAGCCCAGATGAGGACAGACTACTTAACTGGATGCCAAAGGCTGGGGCAAGAGGACGCAGTGCTGGACCCCAGGGCCCAGGCCAGGCCAGGTCAACAAGCAGCAGCAGATGGGCACAGCAAGAATCTTCACACAGCATCTACGAGATGAGGTGGGCCAGCTCTCTTCACAGCCTCCTGGAACTGAGCTCATTGGCCAGTCACAGGAATGTATATTCTCTTCCCAGCTCTCAAGTGAACATCTGTTTTTCTCAAAGCTGTGAATGTCACGTCAAGAATTTCCAATTACCTTCACCTTGGTTTTATTTAGCATCAGTGTATTGGAGGCATAATTAGTCTGAGATGAAAACCTGTATTGTTTCCTTCTCCTCAGCAATGAAACAGGTTTCCAAATGTGCTAACAGAGAGGATCCTTCTCCAAAAATGACAAACAGCAAGTGAAGGATGAAAACAGGAGTGAAATACAGATTGACTGCCGTGGCCCAGGAGGGGAGAGGTGAGGGATGTGAAGGTGGCATCTGCTACTGAGCTGCTGCCTCAGCTATCACCTCTTCTTGGTTCCTAATGAGGACAGGCATAAATGTGATGGTGATGAAGATGAAAGACCAGTTTCCTCTGATGTGTTTTCTAATGCTACATCATGAGCACTGACGTGGTGAAGTGGTATCATACAGTTCCCACCCCCCACACCACCCACACACACACAACTTGGCCACATTCAGTGTCTGGAGACTTGGACTGCAGAATTCAGGCTTTGCATTAGCTAGGGCTATCCAGAATTGGGGAAAAAAAGAAACACACAAATTCTACATAGGTAGACAATACCCTACAAGTTGGATATTAAGATAGCGGGAGTGAGATCCCAGACCTCTACCCTCTGATTTGTCCAACACTTGTCCTAAAGTGAGTCTTCAAGGATCTTATTCATGTGATCCAGGCAATGATGCCTTTCTGTTTCCACACTTGCCTTCTGAAAGGCTCTCTGTACGGAGCAGTGAGAGGGTTTACTACATAGGAAATGAGTCATGTCATTGCCTTATAAAAACCCTCCAACAAATTCTGATCACTCTTAAAATAAAGCTCCCACTCCTCACCCAGGCCACAGAGCCCTAGGTGGCATATCCTCACCTACCTCTCCAACATCACCAAGTCCCCACTCCCCTCCTCTCACTCAGCTCAGGCCATCTTGGCATTCTTTTTCTGTTCCATATCACCATGCCAGGCTGTATTCCCACCTGGGAACCCCGGACATGGCAATGGTCTCCCTTACAAAAGCAAAGCCTCCACGGGCCTGACTCCATCAACCAGGTGTCAGTTTTGCTCAGAGAGGCTGACACAACCAAAAGCAGCCCCTAAGCACCCCCATCACACAGTCTGTTATGGGTTCCTCCTGGAACTCTTTACTATATGGTATCATCTTGCTTTGTGTCTCAGTCTCTCTCACCTAACATGTAATTCCGACAGGTGTGAAGATCTCACCTGTTTTATTTCCCACCAAATCCCAGCACCTTTCAGAGTAGCAGGGTATCTGATATACAGCAGGTGCTCCATAACCCCTGGTGGCCTCAAGACCAGTGGGGGAGACTGGTAGAGTTTGGTGTACCAAGAGAACCACAAAGAGCACATGATTTGTCTTCAAAAAAGTCACAGGGTGATGCAGTAAAAAGAAAGTAAAATTGCTGTGTGGCCCCAGAATTAATGGGTCAAGCTATAAGACAGATTAGCTTAACATAAATGGGAACTTTCTCTCTGTTTTGTTGTCTGACAACAGAGCCATCCTTACTAGATGGTGAGTTCCCCATCTCCAGAGGTATGCAAGCAGAGGCTACTGCTGGGGCCCACATCATGAAGAGATGAGCATCCTCCTAAGTCCCTGAATCCACACCATTCACACCGGTTTCTTCTGTCTTGGTCTTATTCTCTCAGTCAGATCATAAGGCAGGAGTCACAGTCACTGGCCTGTGCCCCTTGCACAGGGTGGGATGAAATACCTGTGTCTAATGGACATGGAAGTGGAGCATATGTGTCTGATTCTTTCCAAGGAGGCTCCAGATGGCACTATCTCTGCAAAGCCCATGTAGAGATGGGTATCTTCCCAGCATGTCTGAGCTTGTGGCCTGCACCTTCCTCCAGGGACACAAGCTTGGAGAGTAGGCAGAGGTAAGACAGTGGCAATCACAGAACTCCCTGACCTGCACTCTGATTGGCTTATCTTAGTTGGCCCTCCCCAAAGCCCTGCAAGGGGGGAACATGACTTCTACCCCACAATCCAAGGCTTAAGCCTAAGGGAGGTCAAGTTACTGATCCAAGTTCTGTAGAGGGTCTGGGGTGATGCTGGGAGTGGATCTCAGATCTGACTTCTGTCACAGCCTGCATTCTTGCCAGCTTGACCACCCAATGATCAGGCAGTTGCTCTCTGATTCCAGATCTGTTCTTGCTGGAACACTCCCCTTCCTTTTCCTCTCCCCTGTCCTCTGAGAAAATGAAACCCCTTAAGTCTCTCAGGTCAAGACTTAGGCAGGGCTGCACTCAGTTTCAGCCCTAGACAAGTACATTTATATATCCCTCCTCACAGCCATGGTGCACACAGAACTATTAAACCACAGTCTTCTTCAGGATGTGGCACCACAATAAAGCTGCCTTTTCATCACCTAGGACAGGTGGAAGGCCTGGAATCCAGGGAGGTATAGAATGACCATGTGGCAGCACAAATCACATCTGAGTACTTCTCCCTCCCTGGCTCTGGGGATCCGTGTATCTTCTCCATTTCCTCAGACTCCTTGGACCTTTGAAGGGTAAAAAGAAGAGACAGAAAGAAGAGTGCGGATGACAAGCAAGAACACACGTGAGCTCTGAAAAGTGAGTTATCTGGAGAATTTGGTGGACAGCAGCTTATGAGTGACGAGAGGGAGAAAGCAAGAGACAGAGTATTCTGGGAAGTGTCGCTGTGTTATGAAAAGGATCCTCTTTAACATTCTTCAAAGACTACCAGCAAAGAATTGCTTTGCATGTCATTATCCTTTTTTTTTTCTAATGTGACTTTACATAGACATGGGGACATGAGGCTCCACTATTTATATTTGGATTACAAATGAATGGAACAATAGATGAATGAATAAAAGCTTGAAGTCCACTGTTTAGCTCCCAAAGTCCTAAGCCTCTCCTGCCTGCACTGGAAATGGTAACAGCTAACACTTCCTACGTAAAGTCTTGCTCTGTGCCAGGCACCTTTTCAAGTGGTTTACACCTACGAATGCTCTCAAGTTACAATGGGCTACATCCTGAAAAACCCACCACAGGTTGAAAATATCATAAGTCAAAAACACACTTAATACACGTAACCTACTGAAATTCCAGCTTAGCAGCACAGTGCACTATTATTTCCCCTCGTGATCGAGTGGTTGGCTGGGAGCTGAGGCTCACTGCTGCTCCCCATGATGACTGGAGGGTATCACCATCCCAGGAAATTGTCAACATTACCAGTCCAAATTATGGCTTCTACTGAATGCATGTTACATTCACATTATTGTAAAGTCAAAAAATCCTAAATCAAACCATGATAAATCAAGGACTGTCTTACCAATTCCTTTAATCTGTCTCTGTCCCTAGGATCTGTCATGCAAACAGCCCAATAGCAGTGCTGCTGCTCTCTCCTGCTTCCCCAAAGACACTCATGAAGGAGTCCAGCCATGTGGAGCTGCCTTCCCCAACCAGCTGAAAGGGTAACAGGTGAAATTGTCCAGATTTAGAGAGACATCAAACGGCTGGAAACTGCTTATAAGAGGAAGATGGCCACTCACACATGGTGGGCTTCTCACAGGCTAAGAATGTGTTGACTTGTCTATTTCCAGAGGTCAGTCCCAGGTATGACACACATGCAAAAAGCAACATACAAAATGCTTGTGCGTTTGACTTGAATTGAATTAAATCCAAGGTCTTCCCCCTCTTCATAAGGAGTGGAGCCTCAGGACAGACTTCATGACCATGGGTTAAGGCTCAGTGGGGTAGGTGGAGCCCAACATGCCATCCAGGTCTTCAATCACCACCAACTGACTTTTCCTTGGAGCCAGGCGATGAGGGGAAGATACTGTCCAAAGAATGATCCTCAAGCTTCCTTGAGAATCCTCTCAAGGAAACCTGCCAGCCTGCCTATTACCACCACCACCACCACCACCACCACCATCACCACGATCATTATCACAATTGCCATCACTGCCACCATCATGACCATAACCAGTACCATCATTACCATCACCACATCACAATTGCCGTCAGCACCAACACAATCACCATCACCACTACCCCCATCATGGTTGCCACCACTACTACCATCAACATTATCTCAACTGCCATCAATACCATAACCATGATCATCAAAATTGCTATCACTATCTCCACAACATCACCATCACCATATCACCATCACCACATCACCATCACCAATGCCATCATGACCACCATCACCACCATGACCATCATCACTACCACCAGTACCAGCACCACCATCACAATTGCCATCAGCACCACCCCCCCACCACTACCATCACAATTGCCAGTACCATAACCATTAACACTACAATGACCACCACAGCCACCATTACAACCATCATTATGACCACCACCATTACCACCACTACCACCAGCAGCAGCAATAGCACCACATTCACCATCACCACCACTACAACCATCAACCTCACAGACTAAAACTCATTTTCCCTTTGAAAAGTTAATTAGAACCCTCAATGCTGAAGAATTCCAAATAAGGCATGTAGATACCCTTAAGGGGGTAGAGCGTAATTCTCCACTCCATGAGTATAAGCTGCACATGGTGTCATCTTTCCAGCATATAGTACAGAAAGAGAGAAACAACAGTTATCCTACAGTATAGAAACCTGACAAATGCTATCTTAGCCAGGTGATCAAGGTCAACATCAACAGGGATAAGTCATGTTGATAGTATGGACCTTTGATATAATGTGAGGAGAGTGGCACTTTATCTCTATGCTCTTCCTTCCCCAACCCATAAACCCAGTTTAACCATGTAAAAAACATCAGAAAAATCCCAACAGAGGGGAATTCTACATGACTGATATCAAGTAGTATCCTAGATAAGATACTGAAAAGAAAAAGATTTAAGTACTTTAGGTAAAAACTAAGGAAATATAAATGAAGTATGAACTTTAGTCAATAATGTATCAATATTGGTTCATTCATTATGACAAATACATTATACCAATACAAGATGCTAATAATGAGGAAAATTAGGTGTGGGGTAGATGAGAAATGTCTGTACCATCTTTGTAACTTTTCTGTGAAGTTTAAAAAGATTCCAAAATCAGAAGTTTGTTCATTAAAGAAATGGAATCTCATCTTAAAGTCTATAAAATGCACTTCTAAAATTGTTCCCCAAAGTGTTCCCTCCTCCCTGGTTACCCCTGCATTAGCTCACTGCTATGTCAGTGCTCTCCCTGGCCCTAGTGCCCTATCCAACCCATCCCATTTTCTGACACCATCCAGAGCTTTCAGGAACACTGATATGATGGGGCTCACCAATGTTACAATGTCCCCACTGTGTTAAGGATTTACTCCAGTCTCTCATGTGGCACAGGGGTCTTTTCTCAGCCTTGTCCCTTACTCTGCCTCCAAATAACTCTCTTGATATTGCCATATTATAACACCTACTGTTCTTTTCTCTGAAAAAAAATCCTCTTACTCCAGTTCCATGCTCTTACCTTCCATTCCATGCCCCACCCTCTGTCCCTTTCCATTGGGATGTCTTCTCCCTCTTATTTTCCCTGGTTGGCCTTGCATACCCTTCCAGACCCTGTTGAAACACTGGTTCCTGCAGAGAGCTTTGCTTCACCCCATGGTGGGTGTGCAGGCTTGGAGGATGCATGTGTGGTCCCCACAGTTGCATCTATCCTTGTCATCAGATGCTTACTTTCCCAGAGAACATCCAAGTGCTCTCACCTGTGTCTCTCAAGCACCAATCTTCAGCAAATGTTTACTTAATGATAAATAAATGTCTGGAGAGAAAGAGTAAGGTGAAAAATCATTGTCAGCAATTCAGGGCTTTTGTTCCGGGATTTAAATTACAAATCCTGTACTTCAGAATGCCATTGCCTCACCAGAGTCCTATGTAATGGATTACTAGATTTAATTATAACAGGATAGTTAATGTCAAGGTATTGCCAGTTTGGACATAAATATTAAATATAACCTTCAATGTAACTATTCTCTAACTCTGTGATTACCAGGCTTTGAAATATCATTTTTCGATGAAGGGGAAGCGATGCCAAGTAGGACATCTGGTTTCAGGCTGCTGCTGTCCTCCAGGAAGTGTGCCTCCTCCCTAGTGTGAGCCTGGGCTCCAGCACACCTGGCCCTGGCATAGGCCATCTCTCCCATACCCTAGTGCAAACCACCACACCTGACGCTGCAGGTTTCCTGAGGGATCTGTCCAGGTCCCTCGGGAGGTTTCTGAGTCATACATTCCTTCGTGACTTCAATTTCCTTCCATAAAATGAAGTCAGAGCCATTATGAGGAGGAAGGGACTCTCAAAAGTTTTGACAAGGTGGAGGCAGCACAGCCAAGTCAGGAAGAGGACCAGGAAAGCCCCACCCTGAGCCTCCATCACTCCACCACATCCTCTCCTTCAACCATCTCACAATTCATTTTTTATCATTGTTCCTAAAGATTGCAATCTTGTGCCAGGCATGGGGATGCATGCCTGTAGTCCCAACACTTGAGAGGCAGAGGTAGGATTGCAAGTTCAAGGCCAGCCTGGGATACACAGTGAGATCCTGTCTCAAAAAAAAACAACGATAACAACAAAAAGATTACAATTTAATTATTTCTTTGCCTTGACCAAAACTTTGCCCCGTCAGTCATCTTTGTATCACTCTCAATGGCAGCATCAAGGATGTTCATATTATGAGTTCAAAATAAATACATGACACAGTGCCCCCACCCTAGCCCACCCTCTCACCAATGCATCCTCCCAGAATTTTGTGTTGGACAGATACAAGCTTCCACCTGGCTTGCTGACCACTCATACTTGAGCCCCAAGCAGCTGCAGAGAAAGCTTATAACCCTAAAGCCATGTGCTGTGAGGAAGGCCAAACTAGCATATTCACAGAGACCAAAAGAAGAGGAAGATTGCTTGGTCGCCCTCCAGCTTCTCCAGTCTGTCACTTTTCCAGGTCTTGACTGGAGCCACATGACAGACCCTGAGCCAAAACCACCCAGCTGAGCACTTACCAAAAATTTGATCCAAGAAAAACATGAAAGATAAAAAAAAAAAGTGATAGATTCAAACCACTAAGTTTGAAGAACAAAGACCCAAAATCAGAGCTACTACCACAAGGAGCCAGACCCTTCTTCCAGCAGCAAAGTTGACTTTAGCTCTGGTCCTGCCATGGGGCAGAGAAAGATGCTCTGTCCCTTCCCCAATATGCTGGTGCTTCTGGGTCTAACATCTCTCTGAAACATTCATTCAGACCTCACAACCACAGGGCTTGGGATCCCTCAGCCCACTGACCTCACATGACAAGGGGTCCTCACCTCTGTCTCACTCCCAACCTCCCAGGCACAAATGAAGTAACAACAGCCTTTGAGCACTCCATGACTGAGAAGAGACCTCTGGGCCACTAGAGTTTCAAAGTAAAACAAAGGTGCTCCCTAAGGCAAAGTGGTATAGATTGGGAGGCAAAAACTGTATCACCATCCTCATCACCATCACAACAGCCAAGATTACATTCATTGTTCTGTCACCATTACATCATGGTTATTACCACCATCACCAGCACTATCACTGTTACCACCACCATCACTGCCATCACCATTACTGTCACAACAGCCAAGATTACATTCATTGTTGCTGTCACCGTTACATCATCAACATCACCACCACTATCTCTGTTACCATCACCATCACTACCATCACCACCACAATCATCACCATCACCATCACCATCACCACCAGCATCACCACTACGATACGATCATCATTGTTACTATTACTATCGCCATCACCATCACTATCGTCAGCACCTTGCCATCACCATCATCATCATCACCAACACCACATCATAATGGCCATCACTGTCATCACCATCACTGGTCCCAGGAACAGTTCTAAGCATTTCAAATGTACTGTCTTGTTGAACTCTCCCTGCATCCTTATAATGTGGTCTGGCCACTCTTTCCACTTTAGAGATGAGAAAACAAAGGTTCTCAGCAGTCTTATAACTTGCTCATGGCCACTAGCCCTAAAGGCAGGGTCCAAATTCTAACCCAGAATGGATAATCTAAAGTTAGGTACACTCTTACTCTCTCTGGTTCTTCTCCTCTCAAGCCCACTCCTACCCTGAGTTGCTTTAGCAATATTTTGCTGGAGACCCTGGGGCCCGAGATACAACCTCGCAGTGCCTCAGTGTCTGCACCTGGGAGATGGGAGCAGTGACAGCATCCTGGCTCTGGACAGAGCGGCAGACCTAAAATCACACTATGCCATGGAAGGGAGAAGGATCTAGTCGTGTATCAGTCACCTTCTCTGTGCTAGGCACTTCTCCACATACCATCTTCTCAAGCATCCCCACATCTTAGGGGTGAGAAGGGATTCACATTTCCATTTTACAAGTGGTCCCAGGTTCAGAGAGAGCTCAGCTATGTAACTGCCAAGCCCACGTTCTTTCTGTTGACCCCATTGCCCCTCCACCCTGAGGGCAGATCCCAAGTGCTGAACAAGGGCCAAAGTCCCTCTGTCTGACCCTGTTGGAGAAGCAGAATCATTCTCTGAACATTCACTTTGAGCAACTAATGAGCCAGGGCTGTGTTTGCTTTGCATTTCCAGGACAGGCAACCATCCTGGACACAGCTCACTCCTCCCAGGAAGGAACACCCACTGACTGAAAAAAGGAGGCACAGCCCTCGAGCTGGAATTCTCCTGTTCAGCTTCTCACTGGCTATGGGGCACAGCTGGGTACCACTAACTCACACAACTTCCCTTTATTTATTGGAAACTAAAACTATCCAGATTTGAAAAGACGCTATCCTTCAGAGAAAGAAAAAGTCATGAATTTTTGTAAATGCACTGCTATGGTTTGAATATGGTCTATTCCCTCCAAAACTCATGTTGGAATTTATTACCCATTGTGACATATTGAAAGGGCAGAAACTTAATCCAACCCTGATGTTTAGAGGTGGGACGTTAGGAGATGATTAGGATTAGATAAGGTCATCAGGGTGGAGCCCCAAAATTGAATGCTGGTGGCTTTATAAGAAGAGGGGGGGATTCGGGTGTGGCTGTGCATACCTAGAATCCTAGCACTCAGGCTGCTGCAGCAGGAAGAGCATGAGTTTGAGGTCACCCTGGGCTACAGAGCAAAACCCTGCCTCACAAACTTAAAAAGAAGAAGAGAGACCAGAGGAGACATCTCTCTCATCTCTTGCCATGCACCTGTGTCATCTTGGGACTATGCCAGCAAAAAGGCCATTGCCAAATGTAGCCCTCAAACTTGCACCAGAACCAAAATAAACCCCTTCTTCAAACTTACCCAGTCTGTGGTACTGTGCTATGAGCAACAGAAAACAGACTAAGGCAGCCACTGAATTAAATGTGAAAATACGCTCCCCGCCACACACACAAAAGTTTTTGTGAATGTGTGGGGGAGGGGTGCTATTGTTGTTTCTTTTTTGGTGGTACTTAGGGTTTGAACTCAGGGTCCTGTGATTTGCCAGGCAGGTGCTTTCCCACTTGAGCCATCTAGCCCTTTTTGCCTTAGGTATATTTTTAATAGGGTCTCACATTTATGACCAGGCCAGCCTGGACATTTTTCCTCCTATTTAGGCTTCCTGTGTAGCTGGGATTACAGATGGGTACCACAACTCCCAGCTTTTTATTAGCTAATATGGGGTCTTGAAAACTATTTGCCTGGGATGACATCAAACTGTAATCCTCCCTATCTCTGCCTTCCAAGTAGCTAGGATTATAGGCATAAGTCATCACATCCAGAGATAAAGGACTTTTTGTTCCTCATCTTTTGGCTTACCTCTGAGGTTTCCCATTGAGCTGGACCACAGCCACAGCCCTTGATGGCACCAACCCTGAAAGATACCCATCCAGAGTCCAGGTATACAGAGTGCCCTGGTTGGGTGTGGAAGGGCAGTGAAGGAGGACTGAACCCCATTCTGGAATTTTTGGGCCCTCTCTGCACCTTCCACATGAGCCTGAGCAGTGGTCAACTCCAGAATTAAGAGCCTGGGCCTCACAGACACAGAGCCAAGAGACCCAGGCTTCTTTTGGAAGGCTCTATAAGGTGTCCAGTAGCAGCAAAGTGCCAGGTGGCTAAAGGAGCTACTGACTCAATAAGGCAATGACTTTGGCCCTGGGCAATGCTAAGCCTACCTTCTCTCCACCCCAATGCTGCCAGTGCCCCATCTGGAGTGAGGGGTGGGGCTGAAGACTAGAGTCTCCTGAGTCACAGGAGGGGAGAGGGTCTACCCAGAACCACTTTGTCTCAAGGGGAAAGCTGCTTCCCAAAACCACGGAACAGAGAGCAGAGGTCGCATGGCCACAACCTCAAACCCACAGATGGTGCTGAAAGTAGAAGATACACTGCTGGGCATGACAGTGGGTGGGATGGCATGGAGAGGCAGGAGTCCTGCATCATGATTCCACACCATGCGGGTGAGCCCTTAATGGTAGGGTGGAGGTGCCACACAGATTCAAATGGCCAGTGTGGAAGCAGACAGACAAAGGTGGGACACATGCACAAAATCCTACTCACACACACACACACACACACACACACAGCCCACACTGCCAGCCCAAATGTGTTTTCCTATTGACAGAAGTGCCAACAGAAGCCCTGGTGATGAGCAAATGGGTCGTACCCGGGCTCTGGTAGTCCCGCTCAGTGTCATTAAACGGTGGGAGAAAGGGGCTTCCGTTTGTTATTGTAGTTGCTGCTTCCTTAAGCTCTGTGCTGAAGAAAACAGGAAGGGAGGCACACTGCAAATGGTGTGTCCTCTCTCCTATCAGAAGGAGACCTTGGAGTAGCCAGGTGGGCCCGTCTGCATACCCATTAACAACGTGCAGAGCTCCTCACATGGGCACCCATGGTGGGGCCAAGAAGCTGGGCTCACCAGAGAACTTGCTCTGCCAGGTGGAAAGCAGGGGCCAGTCTCCCGTCCCACATAAAGGGCCAGCATCCTGAGTGCTGGGAGCCCAGGAAGAGTCTGCAAGCAGTGTGGCTGCCCTTCCAGCACCCTGTACCCTCCCTGAGACCCTATCAAACAGAGGGAGCACCACCCCAGGGTGGCCTTCCCATCCTGGGCTCCACACTGAAAACTGTGAAGTACATGTCTTTGGAGTTCACATGTGCCGAAGCTATTTCCCATGGAGTCAGAGGACGGTGCCCCTCCAGAAAATGCCACTCACTCCTCCCAAAACTTCAGTGATCTCCCATTAGATTGACACTAAGTCCAAATCCTACAATGACCTGAGAGCCCTTTGTGCTCAGACCCGGGACCCCTACCCACATTCACCTGTCACTGATTTCACCCTGCAGTAGGCACACCCTCCTCCTCACTGATCTTCAACATGCTGAGTTCAATCCAGCCTCAGAATCTTTGCACATGCCGTTCCAGCTGCCCAAGTATCACTGCAGCCACATCTTGCCTGATGGGCTCCATCGCATCCATCCAGGCTCTCCATAAATACCCGCTCTGTGGCATCACTGGCTCCTGACAATGCTAGAAAGGGCCACTCTCTTCTTACCTTGTTCTACTTTGCCTCAAGGAGGCTATCACTACTTGAATTATATCATTTATTGTCTCACCCCACCTCCACTAAAACAATGACCTTGTCTGTCTCAGTCTCTTTGCACTCCCACACTTTTACTTCTATATCCTGCACTCCCAAGGATGTAGAACAGGGCTTTGCCCATAGTGATGCTCAATTAATAACTGATCCATTTCAAGACAGGCAAATAGAGACCCAGAGAGTAAGGCAGTGGCCTACAGTCACATAACGAACTGGACATGCCAGAAATTTCTATGAATCTTGGTCCAGGGTTTTAAAGATATTGAGTGTGAAACAGGGAACTGGGCAATTCCTTAAAGGCCTGGCTGGTACACTGGGTGACCCGCTGAGGGTCTGCTCTGCATGGTCCTTTCTATGCACTTTGGGAAGCAATTGAGAGGTAAGGGTGGTCCCCTCTCCTCACAAGTTAGAAAAATTGAGCACACAGACCAAGGCTGTGTAGAAAGGCACTAGTGACCTAGGCTACCGTGGTCAGGCACCCCTCAGGTACTGCTTCCCCAGCAGGTATGAGGGGATAAACTCTGTGGTAGAACACAGAGAGCATTGCAGCTTTCACATTACCGATAATGGACAAGGCCTGTGCCACTCAGACCCTGAACAAGAAGCTGTTTCTTCTGCTATAGATCAAGCAAACCAGGCGTGGTGGTACACAACTATAATCCCAGCCACTCAGGAGACAGAGGCAAGAGGATCTCAAGTTTGAGGCCAGTATGGGCAAAAAGGAAGATCCTGTTCAAAAAAATAATGAAATAAAATAAACAAAAGGACTAGGGGGCATAGGTCAAGTGGTAGAGCACTTGCCTTGCATGCACAAGGTTCTAGGTTTAATCACCATACTGCAAAAATAATTTTTTTAAAAAATCAAGCAAGTCCTAGCCCACCCTATCCCACCATACAAAACAGGCAGCATCCACATCCTCTGAATGTAGAAAGGAGAAAGCTATAAGACCTCCAGAGAGAATGCTGCCAAGATAACAAGCATCCAGCAGCAGCATGGTAGAACATGGGTGGGGGAGCACACAATACCAATGACCATCATCTAAGGAGTAGCCCTTCCTGTGGAAAAGATCAAGAAACAAAGCAAGATATCTGAAATTGTCAAAGCTTGGTTAGCATTTAGTGCGAGCTTTGAACAATGACAGATAATAAGAACAAGAACATCTTGTGTGTGCAAAAGAAGACAGGGCAGTAGTGTCCTGGCTGACCACCAAGGTCAAAAGAGGGCTGGGTGTACAGAAATGGGAGTGGTACATTGAGGATCCAAGGAAAGAAAGAGGAACTCCTAAGGATGGTTTCCAATTCTTGGCAAGGAAGAACCAAGAAAGAATACTCACACCATGTCATGCTAATATGCTTAAGCTGGTAAATCAGAGATTGCCACGTGGCCATCTGCAGGCCTACTCAGCCCTGCCACAGGCAGACTTGGCCATCTGAGAGTTTAAGACTAGTATAATTTGTTGCCAACACTTAAACATTTAAAAATTTCACAATTAAATTCAGATTCCTGGTTCCTTTGGGAACACAGGAAGCAGGGGCCACACCAGGCCTTCTCAGGTGAACCTTCTCAGGTAGCCTTCTCTTTCAGGGAGAATGTGCCTCCAAATGCCTGCAACTGCTACTTTCTCAGCTCTCCTTACACCCCTCCTGCTCCACACCTCAGTGTTCTAAGCATACCTGGACACCCTGGGCCATAGGACTTATGACTTGTGTTATGCCTGGCTGTCATTCCAAAGGGTGGCTTTAGCCATTCTAATAAAATCCTTTGACTGTCTTCAATCCCCCCACTCCCCAGTCAGAGAAGTATGAAATTTCATGTGGCTGCCTGGATTGGATGGGCCTACTGCCCATAGTGGAGCACAAGGGAAAGCAGATACATACACCCCTTCCATATTGCTTTGCTAGGTGGGGAGCCCACAATTAAGCACCCAAGTCCCCAGCTCACTGCTCTTCTTGAGTGTGATTTTTTTTTCTCTCTCTCTAGTTTAGCTTGGCAGTTCTTTAGGGACAGGGGCCATGTCTCTCTTTGCACTTGGCACAAAGGGTCCAGAGATGAGGACATGGTGGTGGCCTAACCAACAACAGGCTGCTGAGAAATATCTTCTCATCTTAAGAGTAACTCTAGAAATAGAAAGCTGTCCCTCCTTCTACCATCTCAGTGACAAGGAATCCTAGCAGCTGTCACTGCTTGAATGGGCCAGTGGCAGCTCAGATGGGAGATGTGCTGAGAGCTCCACCCTGATCCTGAGCTCAGGTGCCCAGGCAGCATCTGGAGCCCACTGGGCACTGAGCCCACTCCCCTCCCTCATCACCCAGGGCCTCCAACATTCTCTTTATCTGACTGCTGGGGTGACAGTCCAGTCCTCAACCACACCTGGGTTGGCTGAGGGCCAGAATCACATTGTCCCTTTTTGCCAGTCCCCACTTCTCACCACCTTGAAGTGCACCCACAACTGGTTTTCCTCACTTGGCTCCGGAAGCCATGCTCCCTAACATAGAGCAGCAAGGAGCCAACCTTCTGCCAGGCTCCCCTTCTCAGCCATTGACACTTTGACCTTGATCCCAACAGCCCCAAGCTAGTTCTACCATCTCATCCCAAAATCACCCACAGACATGATAAACAAAACTACCATTTGGAAAGCACCACTCCTGCACCAGACTCTCTTGTGAGCTTTACCTCATGAGATTTCCTTGGCAACCTCTAGGAAGGTATTACCAACTCAACTTCCTGACCAGTAAGCAGACTCAAGAAGATGACACCCAAGGCATAGCTGAGATCTGACTTGGTGTCAATTTGCTCTGAAGACAATACCCCTTCCTCTATGCTGCCATAGCCCTAGCCCCTGAGGAGGCATCACCAGATCCAGCTGAACATCAAAAAGTTTGAATTGCTTCCATGAAGAAGATAATAGGGCCAGAGAAGAAGGGAGACACCTTTGGGTCTTCTGCCCTGTCTCTTGTTTAAATTAAAGTGGCTCATGCCCTCCATCGCCCATGTGATAGGAAAATGCTCCCTTCCCTCCCTGCTCCTCCTCCCCTCTAGTGTCCCTGGGGGTCTTAGTTGAGATTGGGGCATGCACGTTCTTTTGGTAAACATTTCCTTCCACCCTCTACTGTAACCTGCTCCACTTTGTTCACCTTCACACTTACCTCATACAGCAACTCCTTTGCCCCAATCTCCATGACTTCAGTCATGGACCACAGTCCCTGTTACTTGCCTTCTCCCTAGCATCTCTCTTGGCACAGTGGAGCGATGCTGAAGATGGAGGAAAGGACACACCATCCCATATACAGCAAACAGCAGGGGAATGAATAGGAGACACATCCACTTACAGCCCATAAATCACACCACTTCTCTACAGGTTCACCCCGCCAATAGCAAGTCGCTGAGCAAACCCCCGACGTCAACTACTAACACATCTCCACATTTGAACTGTTGACCTTGCTCATCATAATGGGAGACTTTTCATGTTTCTCCCAGCTCTCAGTACTCCACATCTTTACATTTCGAAGACTCACCCAATTCACTCAACAGTTCCTGGACACCTGCTGGATACTCAGCACCATAGTCAGCTCTGTGAGAGAGAAAAGGACATACCTGCACCCCATGACACTCGGTACTAATTCTTACAGTAACCTGGAGAGTCAAGAGTGACTGACCCCGTCATACAGGGTAAGCAAGTGGAGAAGGAGTTGGGCCACTTCTGCCTGGAACTCTGCCCATAGACAGCAGGGAAGTAAATGCCTTAGGATTCTGTGAGGGGGCCAGAGGAGCCCATGGAAGCAGCTCTTCTGGTTGTCAAGGAAAATTAGAGGCAGTCCATCAATCTACTCACACTCTGCAGGGGCATCCCCACAGACAGTACAGCTGAGATGAGTTGACCTGACCTAGGTCTACTGACCTAAGACCCTTGAGTGACACTCCTGAGCCCCCGTAAGTGTGCAGTCCACCTTCTTTGTATCCATTTCATGTTTATGTTCACCAAACCCTTTCCCTATCAATGTGTAGAGTTCCAGGAAGGAAATACACTCTTTCTTCACCTGCTAGGGTGACAAGCCCACCCCCAAAGCACACAGCGGAAAGCAGGTGGACTTGGAGCTGAGCTGTTCTGAATGCATAGTCCAGCTCTATCACGTCCATCTATGGCATTATGAGCAAAGCCCCAAATCCCACAGGCTCCCTGCTCTGTCTTAGCCCTTTTCTCTTGCAGCATTGTTGAGACGATATGGTGTATTAACGGGTCTGCATAAAGTCAACTTGCTAAATAGAGGCTGGATCTGTCCCTCTCTCTGATCTGTATCCTCCTCTTCTCCACCCTCACTACAAAGTTGAGCAATGCTGAAACAAAGCAAGAAAAGAAGGCAATGCCCCAATTCACAACAGACCTGCCAGTCAATCTTCTTCCAGGAAGCTTGTCTGCACACTGGGGCAATGCAACACAGATCACAAAAAAGGTCCCAACTCCCCACTCCTGTATCATTCACTCCCATTGTCATGTGACTTTGTAGTTTCTCCCATGAGAGGAGTCTCCTATCCTGAGGTGGAGTCTTTCTCCACCATCATTGATCTGAATCATGGCTCACTTTGGCCAAAGACTGCAGCAGAAGCAACAACGCACAGGTCTGAGTCTAAGCTTCCAACAGCCCTGGGCACTTATGTTGTCTCTCTTAGAATTCTGCTGCTGTCATGTGAATATGCATGGGTTCACACATCTGATGATAAGACTTGAGGCCAGGTCATCCCGTTATCCCAGGTCACAGCTGATCAGCACCACACTTAGCAGCCAGCCAGATGATGCATGAAGTAGCCCAGCCAAAATCAGTTGACCTGACCTAGGTCGATTGGCCAGAGACTTAACAAATGCTTGTTTCACCACACTGGGTTTTAGGATGGATTGTTACACTGCACTAACTAACTGATGTAGAGGCCTTCTCCGATCTGAACTGACTGGCGCTCCAACACAGAAAGCAATGATCACAATCAAGTTTTTGCCAGCCCCAAGAAAGGACTGCACTTGAGGTTTGCCATGTGCAGAGGACTGTACCAGATGTGAGCTGCATGGTGCAGACAGCTTCTGTGAAATGAATAAATGCTGATTTCATGACTGCCTCTCATAAAACTCCCTGCCTTCCTATGACTCCCATCCAGCCCTTTTGTCAACACCACCTCAGGGGAGCCCCCTTGAGCTGAAAGCCTTTAGGGATCTAGGGCACAGAAAGGGTAATTGAGTCACTTGGACTGCTGCAGACTGCTTCCCTTCTTAAGTGCCTATTTCTCAGGCCTCCTGCCTCCCTAGCCAAGGGGACACCTGCTAATAAGCCATGGAGACTCCCACAGAGAGGAACTGACACTTTGCTCAGCTGTTTAATGACCTGCAAAGGAAGGAAAGAACACCAGTTGTCTTTAGGCCTATGCTTCGGATTTGCAATCTCTGTCTTTGACTCCAGGAAGGAGCAGGCAGCATGAGTAAGACCTTCAGCACCCTGGATGGGGCAGTATGACTCACTCAGAATAGAAGCAACAGAAAATAAACCCCAGAAGTCCAGTGGCCTTCAGGCATTGTCCTCAATGATGGCTTAGATGCCCCTTTAGAATATCAAAAGTCAATTAAATCCTTTAGCACAGTGTTTTACTTGGGTGCACACCCTTGTCTGGCATGTTAAGAATGTGTTTATTCTTCCCACTGGGCAACCAAGGTTCTAAACAATGTTTGCACAGGTGCAGAAGTTGGTGTTCCTGGAAGCCTGCCTTCACCCACCATTCCCCAGCCATCAATCCCAGGTCCTGAAAAGTGACTAGCAAAGAACAGTTCAAGGCCAAGGTCCTGAGCTTCACACTCCCAGGTCACACAGAGAGGGAGATGCACAGTCAGTGAAGCACAAGTGTTGGATACCAGGCTGGCTCTGAGATAAGGTATCAGTAAAGGTTCACAATTCAAGAGGCAGAAGGCTGTCAAAGAGAAGAGACAGTAGGCTGGAACGCCACAGTCAGCAAGACTAGTTCCAGCCAGTGTCAAGGGCAGGAGCTCCTGGAGGCTTTTCCAGCATGTGAGAGGCTCTGAAGGATGTACAGAAGTCTACAGACACAGGAGGAAGGGGACAAATGACTTGTGGAGTCTCTGAACACAGGTCCTAACCTGTGTTCATTTCCTTCCTATCTCAGCCCTAACTTCTGACCTCCTCTAGCAGCCACTGAGTTCCAAATCAGGCAGAAAAAAAAAAAACTAGAAAATGTGTCTTTCCCATGTTTATTGCAGCAGTATTCACAACAGCCAAGTTATGGAAACAGCCAAGATGCCCCACCTCTGATGAATGGAGTAAGAAAATGTGGTATTTATACACACTGGAACTTTATGCAGCCATGAAGAAGAACGAAATGTTATCATTTGCTGGTAAATGGATGGAATTGAAGAAAACCATTCTGAGTGAGGTTAGCCTGGTCCAAAAGACCAAAAATCGTTATGTTCTCCCTCATATGCGGACATTAGATCAAGGGCAAACACAACAAGGGGATTGGACTTTGATCACATGATAAAGCGAGAGCACACGAGGGAGGTATGAGGATAGGTAAGACACCTAAAAAACTAGATAGCATTTGTTGCCCTCAATGCAGAGAAACTAAGGTGATACTTTAAAGCAACTGAGGCCAATAAGAGAAGGGGACCAGGAACTAGAGAAAAGGTTAGATCAAAAAGAATTAACCTAGAAGGTAACACACATGCACAGGAAATTAATGTGAGTCAACTCCCTATATAGCTATCCTTATCTCAACTAGCAAAAACCTTTGGTCCTTCCTATTATTGCTTATACTCTCTCTTCAACAAAATTAGAGATAAGGGCAAAATAGTTTCTGTCGGGTAGCGAGGGGATGGGGGGGAAAAGGAGGGGGCGGGAGGGTTAGGGAGGAGGTGGGGGAAGAGGGGAGAAATGACCCAAACATTGTATGCACATATGAATTTAAAAAAAAAAAGAAAGAAAATGTGTCTTTTTCTCACGATCTCATTTGTAAGAATTTGAAAGGGAAAAAAATGAATTTCTCAGATTCATAGCACTTTTGCTAAAGTGCTAAGGCTTTAAAATCTGTAAACAGTAGGATATAATTAAATGCAAATGCGAAGCCATATTTAAAAATTAATCTCCTATAATTAATTAGTAATTCAAATATTCTGGTAAATGATACTTAAATGACATGGAATTATCCTAGCTCTGAGTGATAAAGTCATCTGCTAAAGATTTACTGTGCTGGAGTGAGAAATATTTGCACATATCATGTGGGACAACAGAACATTGCGATTACTTAATTTACCTTTGCTATAAGTGTTTTAAAAAGCACAGTCTTTGTGGGAAAATCATTCACCACAGCAGAATCTGAGAAGCAATTGACTGGAAGTCAGAAGCCAACCCAGTTCCATTAAGGATTAATCTGGTCTCCAGCCATACTCCATGCCTAGGAAGCCAACCTGGGAAGGAATGTTGGGAATGACCCCTTCCACCTTTGTCAACCTCAATACTCAACCCAGCCAGAGTAACAGGGGAGACCCACTTCCACAGCAATGGACAGCTCTCCTACGGATTCCTCCTTGGTTCTTTCTCTATCATTCCACTATAGAAAGAGATCGCTGGTGTCTGTTTAACTGCAAAGGTAAATGCTACATACTGCCACTGTCACCTTGGAACAACTATTCCCTTCCCAGCAAAGCAAACCCTTCCCCAGACCACTATCCTGCCAGTGATGCCGTCATCTTAGTTGAGGTGTATGCATGCTAGTATGTGGGTTTCCCCAGATGTGTGTGTGTGTGTGTGTGTGTGCAAGTGTGTGTTAGTGCCCAGTGGGCTGAGCTAGTTTGAGGATCGGGTTGTACCATTTTGTATGTGGCTGATTGGATGTATCCTTGGATGCGCCTATATCCCACCTTCAAGAGCAGACCAGGTAGTGTTCACTGACCTAGCCCAGCTTAGGGCAGACATCTTGAGCAAACATAAGTTGTCCCAATAGCAGAAATTTCAAGACCAAAGCCCTTGCTCAATAGGCTTCCCTAGGACTTGATAACCAGCCAAAAAGGTATCCAAGAGACACATAAGAAAACCCAGCTGTAAGTCTATCTATTGAGAGTAAGAAATATAAAATATCTACTCACTTATTACCTCACCAGCAGCTATGGATCAGGCCTATGGGGCTTTCAGAAGATAAAATGGCCAACACAACAATCCCTGATCTTAGGGCATCACAGTCTAATGAAAGAGACACATTGCCCAACGCCTGCAGAACACAATGGAATGGACGGCGACCGGGTGCCAAGTTGGAAAGGCTCTATACCTGATACCTCATAACCTGTAAAGAAGGAGTGGCAATTCTTCTCCATAGGGTAAACAAATGGCTTGAGATAGTTTCATTTCTCTACCCTTTTGTTTCCAATGAGACAAAAGAGATTGGTGGGGAGAGAAGGAAATACATGGGAAGCAAAAGAAAGGGGAGGCCTGTGAACAGCTAGAAACAGAGGCCCAAAAATGATGACCAAGAGGTAACAGAACAAATTCCTGGAGCCCCCCCACAATGCCCACATACACCCAAAGGGGGCCTTGGTGGGGGCCCTGGGACACCTATGCTGGCTACCTGCAGCACTTGGTCCCAGTGTGTGGACACAACCTTCAATGTCATGGCTGGTCTCAGAGCAGAGGCATCACCTGTGTTCCCACTCAGCACGTGATATATGGTTTCTGATCCATAGAAGGCATCCAGTCAGTATTTACTGGGTGGGTGGGTAACTGAATGAGTGGATGGATGGATGGATAGATGGATGGATGATGAATGGGTGACAGACAGACAGAGTAATATATTAAATCCCTGCCAGGAAATTGAGATGAAGCCCAAGACCAAAACAGGCAGTAGACCGGCGGGCTCCCCATCAAACCTGACCTGGAGAAGAACAAGAACAGGAAGACATATAAACTGTAGGCTATTAACGTCTCAGACCCTGAAAAGAACTCCAAAAACAAGCCAGTCCTGAAACTCGAATTCCTACCCCACACTCAGGGGCATCTCAACCTTTGCACACCTTCTGCTGCCAAGACCCCTTCTCATCCTGGTTAGTGCCAGCTCATTCCTATAGACCCAGCTCCAGTATCACCAACTCCAAGAAGTTTCCTGGGACCCTCAGGCCACGCCACATCTCCCAGAGCACTGCTTAATCCTCAGTGCTCTCAGGTCCCAGCCCACACCTCTGCTGTTAGAGGCAAAGAGATCTGTCCACACCTCCATCTTCTCACCAAGCTGGGAGCCCCATGAGAGCAGGGAGAGAGCCTTAGTGCCCAGTGCAGGTTTGGCATAGTACTATAACTCATCAGGTCTGAGAAAGTTCCAGAAGCCAGTGACAGGAATCCCAAAGCATGGCCCTGCCCTCGACCCCTCTTGTCAGCTGCTGATTTGATCCCTTGAGGAATTCCATGGCTCTGGAGTGGGGCAAAAAGGCCCACCCCCACCTCTCCTGTCTGATGAGTCATCTGACTGGCTCCATGAGGATGTCACAGGTAAGGTCACTGCCCGCTGAAGCCCTACTCAGCAGCCAGTGGACCACAGAAAAGCCAAGGCCTGACTGAGAAGTCAGTGAGTCCAGGGTGAATGGAAAAAGCCATCCTCTCTCCAAGGCCACATACATAGTAGAACAAGCCCCTGGAGAGGAAAGGATCCCTCTGGAGCCTGCACCCTCAGGAGCCCCCAAGGGAATCCCTGTGGTGGGACTGTGGTCAGGGACTAGGAGACCAGTATGCTGTCACCCCAACTCCAGCCTCTCCACCCCCTCTTTAAGATGACACATTGACATGCTGGCTACTAAGACTAACAAAGACCTCAGGAAAGAACGTGGAATCAACACCAAGTGATGGAAAGCCAGAGGCCTCCAGGCCTCAGGACTCCCATGCAGACCCAATTCTTCAATCTGCTGCAGCCCACCCTCCTACCCATCCCTAAGGCCAGGTTCCCCAGACCTGCTGCCCCTGGCCAGTATGGTCACGTGTCAAGTGCCCACAGAAAAGCCAGTGGTATGACATACCCACCCCACCCCCCAGGCCAAGGGCTGCTGGTAGCAAATGGATTACACTGAGGACACTGCTCAGAGAAGCAACTCCCAACATGGCACAGGGATAGCCTGGTAGGTCACACTGGACAGCCATGTCTGTGTCATTAGGACTTATTCTTAAAGAAAACAGATTAGCAGCAGATTCACATTAAGCAAAATGTGAAAGATTTAAGCAGGCCTCACCCACTCCCATTTGGTCAGACTTTTGGAGTGGGGAAGTAGCAATGTGAAAGCTGGGAAGGCCACACAAGCATGCCAGCCGTAGCTCATCCATACACTACCTGACTGGCATGTCACTGACAATACCACAGTGTGGGCTGAAAGGCCATTCTCCCCTCCATAACGCTATTTTGAGCTTCATAAAATTCAGGCAGTAGATCACCTTTGTCAATATGACCTATCCTTGTCCCCCCCAAAAAAGAGGAAGTTGGGTCAGCCTGCTCAGGAAGTCCAAGCAACACTCCCAGGCAATGCCACAGCCTCTGTGCAGGGATCTCATTCCCTGGGATCCTAGGGGATCTTCAGGACTATTTAGTCAGACAGGTCATGTTTATCTCCAGAGTCCATATTCCTCCCCTACCATGCTTACTAGATGCACTAAGACTGGGATAAGCCCTGGGGAAACCTCTGCTAGATCCTGGCCATAGGCAGTCAAACCTTATCTTCCCCCACAAAACCAGCATGTATTCTCTTTAGTCATCACCAGGGATGAGAGGTGCTCTGGTGCAGGTCAAATCTGTACTTGAATTCTGCTGAGTCCCTAGTGGCAATCTTTGAGCACAAGGTCATTGGACTTCTGCTTTTCAGTTTCCTCACCTGCTCACATGCTGATGAAAGAATGCAGGTAAAAAGCCAAGCGCATGGTGGATAGCAGGAAATAGTGGCGGCCTCTGCTCACAATGGCAGGGCAAGGACCAGAGAACAAGACTCTCATCAACGTGATTTGAAGGCAAAGGCAGTTTGTCCAGTACCCAGAGTTCAGGTGTCGTCCTCAAACTCAGTCTCTTGCCACCACTCCCAGGGACTTTCACTCTTGCCTGACATGGACAGCAGTCACTCTAGTGGCCTCCCAACTCTGAAGCACCCATTTACACAAAAGTTTGCAAACACATCCTAGGAGACTGGAAAAGACAACAGGCTGAAGCCAAGCCGAGCACATCCAGCCCTACGGTAGTTTGCATGATTAACCACTTGGAAATAATATCTTTAGGCCAGGTTTGATTGTGTCTTAACTCCTTGCAGGGTCTACAAACAGGAAGAAGCTGACTTCACCTGGAAGGAAAATGCATGAATACATGTGTTGAAAAGAGACAGATGCTTCTGTGCCAAATGCTTTATCATCATAGTCACCTCCTTCATCCCTATTTTACAGATGCAGAAACTGAGGGATGAAGTGAAGCAAATTGGCCAATGTCACACAATAGTAACTGGAGGAGCTAAGACTTGCCCCCAAATCTGTTAACTCCAAATTCAATCTTCTTTCCACTCCCAAGTGGCAGGAGGAAAGGAAGCAAGAAGAGAAGGCAAGGAATTAGCAAGAAGAGAGAAAGGGGGAGGCTGGCAATAGAATTAGTGGACACCACCCCCCAGCAGATCCCAGCTGGTGATAACAAAGACAAAAGCCATCCTATCAGTAGACTTTAGCAAACGCACCGCTGGGAACATTCTGAGAAAGGCTGGACATGTCAGTACTGCTAGTCCTAGGCTGCCTATTACTGGATTGAATCACTTTGTACAGAGAAATGTGTTCTGGTGAAAATGTCGAGAGCGACAGGACATCATAGCCCAGCTGACCACCAGCGTGATTGGGGACTGATTAACAGAGACTGTCAAGGCTGCCAGCCAATTGCACCAAATTAAGCGTTACCAATTTTAAGTTCTTGGGGAGTGAGCTTCGTGCTGTTTTCTGATGCATGAGGTAGCATTTTGAGTAATAATTAATTAGAGGGAAAGCAGAATAGCAAGCAAAGTACATCAAACGGAATTAGTATAATTCTGCCTTCCTCTTCATTTTACTTTCAATTAGAGAGGGCCAGAAAGGTGGCTTAGGCTGTGGGAAAAACCACAGGGCCTCCAACTGCCCTGGGACCCCTTCAGTCCTTCCCTGCTTCCAGGCATACCACATTCCCAACATACCCCCTTCTCTGGAACCAACTCAGACTGGAGAGGTAGCTACCAACCTGCTCATCACCTCTCTGCCATGAAACCCCTGGGGCCAGTATCAATAAGCCAGTTTATTCTAATTTAGAGTTTTCAAGTTTGATCTCAAAGTAAAGGATTCTCTGTTTAACTTGTGGGCCTGTCTTTATTAAGAAGTCCTAACCCCCTAATAGACATGTTTTTAAAAGAAACACACACTGATTAGCCCAAGCACCAAGGAAATAAGCACACTTGAGGTGTCATTTGATGACATGCAAAGATCGTCCTCAGGATGCTAACAAATCCCATAGCAGACCTGCCCACCTCAGCAGAGAGCTAGAAATTTATTTTATCCTTACAGGTTTATATCTGTCAACAAAGACAAAAGCTAAAAGAAAAAAATAATAACCTGAGTTTCAACTCAGCTATTTTTTGCAATAATTTGTAAGCGGGTTTCCCACCAGTCACGGGCTTCACAGCCTCTCAGAGTCTGGGCCTCGATCACCTGTTGGGACTTGGCCTGAGCCACATCATGCCCAGGCCTCCCACTGCATAGCTATACGATGTGGGCCAAGCACCCATGAGTTCCCATGTCCATTTCAGTCATGCACAAGAAAACCACGTCCTGAAGCTGGCACCAGGAACCTTTAGCCTTGGCCCCCACGACCTACCTCATTAATGAAGGAGTGGGCTCCCTGTGGGCTGAGCAGCAGGATGGCACGGCGCAGTGTGTCCCGGTAACGGTTCAGCTCTTCCGTCTTCATGGTGGTGAAGAGGCTGGTGAACACGTGACTAATGTTCTTGTCCACCTTTTGTAAAGAGACGTCAAGGCCTAGTCGTGAGGCCTGGTCCAGAAAGCTTTGGAGCCCACGGATATCTGAGCATGGGAGAAGAGGAAGAGAGGAGGAGAGAATTGTCTTTAAGTGGGAAGGGATCTTGGAGGCCATCTATCTCTAACACTGCCTACCCAGGTAGGCCACCACCAGAAGCAAGGGTTCAAGTCTGCCTCAGTGGACAAGAAAAGTTAGTTGAAAGACACCAATTTAGGCCCATTATCCCTCACCAGCACCCAGCCCCAGGGTGACTCTCTCCCACCATGAGGAGTCCTTTCTGCCACCCAACAGATCCTATGGGTCATGATCAGCTCTTCTCTCCCAATATGGGTTCAGTCCTAAAAGTTCTGTCCTCCAGTCTACATGGGCTGGGGATCTTGGCCCTGACACTGGCTCCCTTCTCCTCCCTCTGCACCTCACATCTGAGGATTCTTGACCCTCAATTGCAAGCTAAGGCCACTGACTGCCCTGACCTGAGCTGGTTCAGGCTCAGGACTTGCCCAGTTCTAGCCCAGGGTCCCTGATCCAATCTTCTGATTGTCACAGCCTACACAATGGCACCGAACTGTGAAGCAAGGGACCTTGTCTTCTTTCAGGGTCCTGATTTGTCTTGATAAAACTTTCTGCCTTGTACTCTTCCCAGTTGGGATGACTCCTCCCAAATCCAATCAGAAGCTTATTCCTGATTGGCTCAGGAATGAGTGCATGGCCCAAGGCCATCCACTGAGACTCCACCTGGCAATTGGGTGGAGCTGCTGAGGGAGACAGGCCTACTAGAGCAAATTTCCAGAATGTGGGAGTTCAGAAAGGATGCTGAAGTCCAGGTGGATTGCACACTGGTACAGACCTATCCTTGTGAGGGATGGGGTGCTGATTCATTTCAACCAGGAACTAATTGTCTCTCAAGAGCAGCTCTGTACAGCCATTCGACTTCCTCAAAGGGACAGCAATCCAAAAATGGAAGCAATACAGAGGCAAATAGGTCTGAGAAGGTGACACAGTCCTGATGATGTTGCCAAGCCACTGGGTCCATCTGTGTGTGTGAAGCTTGCTTCTGCTGGACTGGACTTTTCAGTTCCAGGAGCCATTAAATTCCCTTTCTTGCCTCAGTCAGCTTGAGTTGCATTTCTGACACTTGCAGCCCAAAATGTCAACCCATAGGTAGGCCATGTTTCCCCATCCTGAGATATTTCTGGCCCGTCCTAGCATTCCACTTCTCAGAGGCAAGCGTCCATTTCTACCCACAGGGTACTTTCTCCCCATACTCCTCAATATACAAGGGCAGACCCTGATCCATCCAGTCACTAGGAATCAACATCAAACTAAATGGCACTAATTCAACAGATTTTGTTCCCAACCAGCTCTTACCAAACTGCCTCTTCATGCCCATTCCACAAACTTAATGAGCCTTACATATCCAGACATCATGGCAGCTGCCACAGGGGTCACCAGTAAGTCTATTCCCCACCTAGACTATGGCAGGAGCCATTATAGAGCACTAGTCATAGTGCTGTAGCAGTCATGACTGAGATACTGGCAACTGCGCACAGGATCCCTGTTCTCCTTCTAGTCCCCTTGGGTCTGGCCAAGCACCTACCATGGACTCCAACACCTAGGATTTAGTGCAGATCCTTAACTCTAAGGAAAGTCACCCTTCCCCTTTAAGCCTCAGCTTGCTTATCTGTAAACTAGGGATGACGTATACCAGCTGCCATTTTCATGGAACTCCAAGGGCATGGTTCCTATGGGGCCACCTGCTTGGGTCCTAGGATCCTATGCATGGGTGGCCCAGAGAGCCAGTTTCCTGATGGTTCCCTGGGGAACTTTCTAGAGATAGCCAATGTGTGACTGAGATTCAAGCCTGCAGCCAGTCAGCACTCTAGTCTGTCCATTGGCAGTCTGGCTCCTACAGCCCAGCCATACACACCCAGTGCTCTGTCCCCTGAGACAGAAGGAAAGAGATGCCAGGTATCAGGAAAAGCCTCATCCCCAAGAAACAAGACCCAGGGCCAGGACAAGATGTCCTGCACAAGGCTCCCTCGAGGTGAGGGAAGATGACCCACCAAGGATCACATGCCTGCCCCAATGGCCAGAGCCTCCAACCCTCAGGCCCAGCCTGTCATTACCCATTGGATTTCCAGAAAGAGTCTTGAGTTCCCATCAGCCTGATCAGGACCCTAAAGATCTACAGCCCCAAAGCTTCATGAAAGAAAAGTTGAAGAGCTTAAAGAACTTATTTTTGTTTTGTTTTTGATTTGAATACATTTATGGATATATATTTATGTGATATATATTTATGTGATGTTTTGATACATGTGTACATTCTATAACAAGCAAATAAGGACAATTAGGAAATCTATCACCTCATATATTTATTATTTCTTTGTGGTCGAACATTCAAAATACTGTCATATAGCTGGTTTTCAACTGTCAACACAATATTGTTAACTACAGTCACTCTACCATTTAATGGAACACAAGAACTTGTTTGTTCCTGATACCTAATTGAAACTTTGTGCCCACTGACCAATCTCTACCCCTTCCCATGACCCTCCTCATCCTCTAGGAACCTCTCTTGGACTATGTCTATGAGATCAATTATTTTTAGATTCCACATATGAGTGAGATTATTCAATAATAATAGCCAAGATAAGGAATCAACTTAAGTGTCCATCAACTGATGAATGGGCAAAGAAAATGTGGTATATGCACACGATGGAATACTACTTGGCCATAAAAATGGTAAAATTCTGTCATTTGTACCAATATGGATAAACCTAGAGGATGTTGTGTTAAATGAAATAAGCCAAGAACAGAAAGACAAGTACTTCTTAACCCATCAGAGACAAATGGGCAGAGATAGCTCAAAGCACAGAGCACAAGAGGGAGAGGAGAGCCCCAGTTAGAAACACTCAGCCCAAAAGTCAACCCTGGGCCTGCCTTCTCCTGAGCACAGGACAGCTCACACCTGCCCACTGTAAGCTGGAGAATATTCTAGCACCAGGCAGACACCTGTGCAGAATCCAGCTATGGGTTCTCATGCCACAGCTTTCTACAGGTGCCAATGAGAGTTTCCTCCTATATCTGGGATGTCTCATAACACAGTCACTGGCCATGTGGCTATTTAAATTTTAATAAATTTATTTATTAATTAAAATCAAACAAACTTTCATTCTCAATTCCTCGGCTGCAATAGCCACATTTCAAATACTTGACAGCCACATCTGGCTACAGTGCTATAATGGACAGTACAGAGGTAGACCATAGGTGATGATCATTATAGGATGTCCTATTGAAGGGCACTTCCTGGAGAAATCACCTTTTAACCATCATGGCCCTAAGGATAAGAGACTGGCTGCCTTCAGGCCCCTAATAATGGCCTCCCTATTCCAATCCTTTTCAGCTACTTCCCTGTCACTTTGAAGACCCTTCCATCTCTGGCTCTGGCCTTGGTCATGTGGACAGCTTTGGCCTAGAGGACAGTAGTAAACTTAATACAAACAGAGATTTGAATGAGTGTTGGTACATTTCCATTTCTGCCCTTGGACCAGCCACCACCATGTGACCATCCCATGATAGCTGAAGAGACACAGAGAGAAGAATTAAGCCAGCCCCTAAGCAGCCACCCTCAGCCAGATACCAGCCTCACTCAGATACACAAGTGAGTCACTTCAGAGCTGCCTGGCTGAACTATAGACTCATCAAGAAAAAATAAATGACTCTTGTTCTAAGTCACTAAGTTTGGGAATGGTTTATTTCCCAGCAATAACTAACTGATAGGCCAAGGTCTATCAGTTAGTTGGATAGATTATATCTTGTATAACTCACAAAAATGTAAATGAAATAACAAGGCCTATATCTTAAAAGTCACCCCACCACAGATTCCTTGTGGCACTGTCCACATGGAGCTCAGTGTGAGCCAGACCCAGAGTGAGGCCATGTGTCCACAGGCTACTTTGGCAGCCCCGTCCCTTCCCCAGGACACCATCAGTCTTCCCTGCATTGTAGCCTTGGTTATGACTCTGATGTGAGTACAACTGACAAGACAGATGTGAAGGTTGGACACTGAGACCCTTCTACCAGCTCCTTCTAAGGGTACTCTGAGTCTAAAGCAGCAGAAACTAACCACGTGTATGAGTATCTTTCTCCGTGTTTACTTGACATGTACACCATGGAAACTCATATGGGTTCATGCATGTGGTAGGGCTGCTGTGTGGACCTGGGAACTGCATACATCAAGCCAGCGGGGCCAGTAATCTCAGACTGGGAGAGAAGTCCCCTCCAGTCCCCACCCTGAGGTCCTCCTGCCTAAAACCACCTCTGCCTACAGCACTGCTTCAGTTCCTTAGGGAGTAAGAGGTACATGAGCAAGTGGCAACTATAAGCACCCACAAGTACACACAAAGATGTGCACACAAGGAAAAAAAAGTCCCCAGAGCTTCTGCATGCCCTTACCTACCTCATTTCTGGCTTGCAAGCAGGCAGGCCCTAGTGGGACTGAGCCATCAGGGAGAGTTTAAGCTCCCATCAGCAGCGCCTGGCTCCTCACTCCTGGAATTAATGATGCCAGCTGAAGGCAGTGTTCCCAAAGGATCACAGCCCTTGGCTGTAACTGCAGCTCCCACTTGGCTGAAAAGGTCAATTCTCAGCCTCCCGTCCCCAGGGCTCTTCTTCAGCTGCATGTGGGGAGGGGTGGAGCCAAACAGCCATCAAGAGCACAAGCTAAATTTCCAGCCCTCCTGCCTATTCCCCAAGAGCGGGGCCAAGGAAGCCCACCTCTCCAGCAAAAGTCCCTTTCTTCTTACAAAAGAGTTTGCAATGTCACTCTATTTCACTCTTCCACAAAGCCAGCTATCTGCTGCTGCTACTCTCTAGGAAGGGAGAATTTCCCAAGAGGCTAGACCAGGGGCAGAGCTGGGGCTGCAGAGGGGCTCCCACAGATTTCTAGACTTTGCCCAGGCCCATTCCAGATATGGCCATCCCCTACCAGACCCACCCCTAAATGGGGACACATCAGGTCTCACATGAGTCCTGTTCCAGAAAGGGCACAAGAAGGCAAGTGGCATGTGGCTCTCTCGGGCAGCAAGGAGAGGCATGAACCATGGAAAACAGTGCTAGCCATCCACAAGGACAGGAGGAGACTCCCAGGACAAGAATCCTTCTCTCCAGATGAAGGAGGCAGCCTAGAGAACACGGCAAGTTCATGCCTACCAGGATGTGCTGTGACAAGGCCCAGGACACATCCGGGTCACATCTCCCCTTCCAGCCTCCCGGCCCCCCCCTTAGGGCTCCCAAAGCCCTGTCACTTCTGGTGACAGAAGTCTTTCCAATCCCTAAAGCTGATGGAGTATGTCCTCCTGCCAAAGCTCATCCATGCCTTCTTTCCTCCAATATTCATTGAGAGTTTTCTCTGTGGGTCCTCCCCTGGGTGCTGGGAAATAAAACTGAATGATCCCATGGTGTTCTTGCTCTTGTGGAACTTTACATTTCAGGAGCTGAGAACAGGCCAGAACAAATAAACAATGGGATAAATAGACAATTTCCAACCGTGATAAGAGCTCTGAAAGAAAATCCATACTGAGCTGGAGCGGGTGGGAGTAGGAAAGGCCCCTGTAAGGAAGCAGCAGTGAGGCAGAGGCAACTCTTGAAATCTCTTGGGAAGACCAATCCAGACAGAAGAAACAACACATAGAAAGTTCTGGAATGAGGCATCTTTGGCACCAAGTGAATAAGGGCCTTCCTCACCCTGCGGTGGAGCCTGGACGATGGAGATTCCAGTGAAGGAATCTAAGAGTCATGGGCAGCACCAGGGACCACCAGAAGCAGAGGGGGAGATGCAGACCCCACGCCTGTCCCTTCTCCCCTCCACTGACAAGCTCTCCAACACGCCATGCTTCTGGGCCTCTCACCTCTCTCTACTGAGGCTGGCTCCACCCATGCCACTGTACTCTAAATCCACTGCCAAAGTCACCGACAAACAGGGCTCCTCCTCACCTTTGTCTTCCATGGGCTCTCCAGGGTGTTGTTCTGTGACCAACCTTCTTTCCCTGGGCCTCCCAACACTACACACCCCTTCTGTGCATCCCCACCTCCCAATTTCCTCCCCCACACACACTTCTGGTCACATTTGCAGCTAATCCTGGGCTTCCCTCCCACCATGTCTGTCCTCTCTCATCTCTGAGAACACCATCACCAGACACGTTGACAGAGGTTTTAGAATCCTAAAAACCTAAAGCCATCTCCACTCCCCTTCTCAAGTTCACCGTCCACTCCTCTCTGGGACTCCTGCAATAGTTTCCTTCGAGGCATCCCTGGGACCTGGAACATTCCACAGCATGTTCTCTCTTAAAGTCACATCTGCTCCTGGTATAGCCAGCCTCTGATCCTCAACAAATTACATAAGCTTACTTAAAAGTTGCCAAGAAATTAATACCCTCAAAAACATCTATCAGTCAAGTTATAAACAAACAAAAAACCTTCTAGAGACTTTACTGTTATACACAAAATAAATTCATGCATCTTAGCTTGGAGTAAGAGTCAGTCTGGCCCTGATGGCTGTTCTTATTTTTGTTTTGTGTCTGAATCAGCTACCTCCACAACAACACCACCACAAATCAGAAAAGAAGCTCTTTGCCCTTACCTAGAAATTCTCCCCACCACCACCATGTACCCTATATCTAGATGCTCCTACTTGGAAATTTATAGAGCCCCACTACTCCATCAGGACCCAATTCAAACCATGCTTCCCCTTTAAGGCCATCTCAGATCCCAAAGCTGGAATTTGTGCCTCCCTCAAATTGAATATTAAGTAATATATATTAATGCATACTGTTAGGTAATAGTACATATAGGAAGGAGGAACTGAGTCTGCCGCATTTCTCTATGTACCCAAGGCTCAGTGTCTAGCACAAAGACAGGACAGTAAAAGTGTATGGAATCAAATTGAACAAAGCAAGCACCAGGCTGGAGCCCAGCGTCACCTCAGCCACCACACAAATACCACATGTCCCTCAAACGCAAGCCTACCAGGCAAGGAAGTAAAATTGGGGAAAGGTTGTTAAAAACTAAGGTTCTAGCCATGACTACCCCTCTTCCTCTTGATAAAGATCAGATAGTCACTGCGTATTTTAAATGCCTTCTTTCTGAAAAGTAATTGAAAGGAAAGAACACATTTCAAATTGCTTCCCCTACTATTCCAATTTCTAAGAAAAGCCCAGGTGCAGACAGTACTTATGAAGAATATTTTACCATCTGTAATACATATACATATACATGTATGATGGCTGCCACCTCGCACCTACAAGGAGTTCACAGTTAGAGGAGTTTGAGGATTATTGGCAAATTTTCCAAAGGCTGAGCCACACACAACTGATTCTCCTGATTTTTTTTTTCACTTCTTTCTTCTCTGGGCTCCCAAAGAAAAGTTTTGAATTTGTCCCCAGATGTTCTTTTCCCATCACCCACATTCCTTGAGAAGACCCCTGTCTGGCTCCTCTCCTCTTTTTTCACTCACTCCCCTCCCCACTGACAACTCCAAATGCCATGACCATTGTCACAGGCATGGAGCAGCTGTAGAAACGGCATTATGTGCAGGGTGAGGAAGCATCCACCGTGTCTAAGAAAGGTCACAGAGATGTCCTTGCCCTCTGCCTAGAATCCTCTTGGTGTCTCATCTCCCCACAACTTTCCAGTTCCTGTCCCTCCCTCCTCCCTTCTCTCCCCTCCCCTTCTTCCTTCTTTCTTTCCTTCCTTCCTTCCTTCCTTCCTCAAATATTTCCTAAGCACAGTTCTGTACTAGGCACTAGACTAGCCACCGGAGCGTCAGAATGCTAAAATGTCACAGCACAGTACTCAAGTAGCTCCTGACCCCTAGGGCAAGACCAACCTGAAGCAGGGAGCGGCCCCCCCTTTTTGCCACCCACTGAGTGCATCGCAAATGTGAGAATGTGTTCTGCATTTCATAAATGAATTCACTGCAGTCAATCCATGCAGGTGACCATGTAAGTCAGGCAGAACCCCAAGCAGTCACTTCAGCAGGGCAGAGCAAACACACAGGTGTGGCCAGCTGCACATTTCTCAGTAAAACAGGACGCAGCTCCTGCCCTGTCCTCCACAGCCCAGGCAGGTGAGCAGGGTGGTGGTGACAGGCCATCCTCAGCAGCACAGGACCCCTGTTCTGGGAGAGAGGCCTCTCATGTCCAGGTCTCAGCTGCCCAGACCACAGTCCCAGGGTCCTCCAGAGTGACAACCCACACCCTACCCAAAATAATCCCTATCCTTGGTAGTAACTGTGTCTTGTATTTTTCTATGTTCTGATACTTTGATGCCTGGGCCTTTTCTGGCCCTAAAGGGCCTGTCTCTCCAGAGTTAGCCAATTCCTAGAGATCGTACAGCTGGAACCAGAGCACCCTTTCTTAAGCAAACCAACCCATCCATCCGGAGCCCACACCCCTTCACTTCTCCTATGGGCTCTCGAGCTCAGGACTACTGTCCACCTGCCTAATCACCCAGGCCAAAGAGCAGACAACCAGGGACAGCCTTATAGCCCAGAGCCCACTGAAATTATTCATACAGCCAGTCTGAAACCCACTTAACCCAGGCCTTCCTGTTCACCACAATGAAGGCTTTTGCCCACAGTCCACCTCTCTCTCTGTCTTTGCTTCCCCGGGTAACCCTGAGGCATGGCATGTCCTCTTCTCTTGAATAACAAACTGTCTTTTCAGTGGTTACCTCCTGATCTTTTGGCCTTCCCATACCTAAATAATATTAAACCTATATTAAAACATCATGTTTGTTGCAGCACTATTCACAATAGCCAAGAATCAATCTAGGTGTCCATCAGCAGACGAATGGATAAAGAAATGTAGTATACAGATGTGATGGAATACTACTTGGCAATAAAAAAGAACGGAATCCTGTCATTTACAACAAAATGGATGAGCCTGGTGCACAATATGATAAGCGAAATAAGTTTATCATAATAATAATCCAGATCCAGAAAGACAAGTGCCACATGACCACTCTCATATGTGGAGTGTAAAAAAGCTGAATTCATAGAAATAAGGAGTCAAGTGGTAGTCACCAAGGCTGAGGTTTGGGGATGCTGGGGAGATGCTGGTCAAAGAACACACACACTTTCAGTTTTAGATAGGAGGAATAAATTCAAGAGATTTATTGTACAAATGGTTACTATGGTTAATAGCAATATGTTGCATGTCAAAAACTGCTAAGATTAGGTTTTAAGGGTTCTCACCACAAAAAAAGATATGTGAGTTAACACATTGCTAGCTTGATTTAGCCAGTGCACAGTGTATACAAATATCAACCCACCAAGTTGTATAAACACGTACAACTTTCACTTATCCAAAAGAAAATAAAACCCCCACATATGGTGGCAGAGCTCTGGGAAAGACACAAAGAAGCAGGCCTCGCCCCCCGCCCAGGGGTGCACAGAATAATCATAGGCATGGAATTCCTGAGGACGCATGCTGGGTGACCTTGGCACCACCTCTCTGAGCCCATTTCTTCATCTGAAAAACAGAGTAGCACCTTGCACATAAGAGCCCTATCCTCCTTCTGCGAGAGGCACACAATACAGATGGCACAGTGCAAAATAAACGTTCAGTGGCTGTCAGCTCCTTTCCAACCTCCTCATCAGTGCAGGGAACGCCCCCAAAAGGGTTTCCAAGTGAGCAAATCATCTCTCTTGTTCTAGAGACTCATCAAGAAAGGAGGTGCCATCCTGACAATCGTATGACACAATAGGAGACTAAAAAGGTCGCTGTCCCTTCTGTGATAATGAAAATTTCAAAGTTGTAAAGTAGCTTAAGGGGGAGGTCTGTCACTGAAACCTCTTCAAGAAAGGGGGCATGTTTCTGTCTCTAATGAGGATCAATAATATCCAAGAGGCTTCTGCTTGGATAGATTTCAGACTCAAAAATGAACCACACAAGGAAAGATTCTGGGAGGGGGGTTCTGGATGGCTCTCCATGGGCACGTGTGTGAGGAAAATCCACACACATGCCAGGTCAGGCACTGGGGCCCTTGCATGGCTGAACCCACTACCCCCACCAGGGGCCTCAGCAGTGGAGGCTACGGGTTGATCAGAACACACTCCTATCCTCACCAAGGTCTGTTCCCTTCCATTTAAAAAACAAACACAAGGGAAAAACATTTGAAATAATCAGGCTGGAAGATCAAGATTAAAAACAATTTAAAATAAACGTCTACTCTGGCACTTTGGAAAAAACATACCACGCTGCATTAAGTGCTTTGAATTAAGTAAATTACACCAAGTAACTAATTTACATAATGATCAAGATTTGCATTTTACACATGTTATAATGAAAATGGGTTTATAAAGCAATTCTTCACCAACTTCTGTTCTGAGTTAGGTTCTAGTATTTGGAGAAATTCTATAGTGTTTATCTGCTACTGTCTTTCATGTTTCAAATCTCTGGCTCCTTCAATATTTTTTTTAATCTGGCAAGTCCCTTATTCCCACTGCAATAAATAGTGCCTTTGATTTGCAATTCCCTCCCGACAACTGAGTGAGATCATATTTTTAAAGAATCTGTAATATGCTAATGATTTTTAGAATTTTCACAAATAAAGTTTGATGTCCCTGTCACCTTTCACTTATGAGGTATTTGGTATTGATTTTAGCAATTTTTCCTCCAAGATTTGGAGGGATTGTTTGCAAAGTCCTGCTGCTTCGGATGTCGACTTCTCTGGATGGGGGATCAGTGTGGCATTTCCCAGCAGGCTTTTCTTCTGCATCAAAGGTCCCTTCAGAGCTAAAGCAAGACCCCAGCTACACATGCCTACCAGAAGCTGGGCTACAGGCCTGTAGACAACTGGCCGCCAGCCTTGGGAGGCTGCTCAGGGCCTCCACCAGCAGACCAGAGACCAGAACTCCCCCAAGAGGGTGGCTGGAGGCTCAGCTGCAGTATTTCTTATCTCTCTCTCCACAGACCATGAGCAAAGACAATCATCCCGTTTCACAGATGAGAAAATCGAAGGCTACAGAAGGTAAGTTCCTCCAATAACACCAGACAGAGGAATAACCCTAAGACCAGACAGAGCACAACATCTAGGCTTTGAGGGAGCTCTGGATGTTTTCCTGAACTTCTATCTAATGTAGTTAAGATCCTGAAGCAAATCTGCAGAAGTAATTTCCAAGTGTTTATCCAAACCAGCTATGTTTGCATTTCTAAGGGATCCTAAAGCTGATGCCTTTGCTTTTTGTTAATCCTGCAGCCAGATGAGCACCCTCCATGACCTGGCAGGACCAAAAATGGAATAATCAAAACAGCAAAGTATGGTCTAACTGTTTGCGTCCCCAAAATTCATGCTGAATTTCAGGTCCTGATGGTATTAAGAGGTGGGGCTATACAGCGTTTGCCTAGCATGCGTGAGGCCCTGGGTTCGATCCCAGCACCAAAAAAGAAAAGACAAAAAAAAAAAAACCTTCCCCAAGAGGTGGGGCTTTTGGAAGATCATCAGGTCATGGGGTGCTCCCTTGATGGGACTGATACCCTTTCAAGAGAGGAAGAGACTTGACCTGAGATCTTTCTCCCTCTGCCCAGTGAAGACACAATGAGAAAACAGGCCTCTGCAAAGCAGAAAGGGGGCCTTCACCAGACACTGGATCTGCTACCTTGATCTTGGGCTTCTAAGGCTCCAGAATTGCAAGAAATATATTGGCTGTTTAAGCCAATATAAGACTTTTTATTTTATAGCAGCCCAAGATGATTAATACCCAGCACAGGCATATTAAGGTCTGACTTTGTACCAGGCGCTATGCTACATAATTCGCATATACAGCCTCATTAATCCCCAGCTCAAGCCCCAAACCCCCGCTCCAGAACCAGAGATCTTGAGCCACATTCTCCAACAAGCCAAAGGCACCTGGGCAGAGACAGGAAGAAAGCAAATCCACAGACCCAACCGTGCGCCAATGGTGAGCTCCATGCCCAGCAGGCATATTTCATCTGAGTCCAGGGAGCCCTAAGAATGGCTGGATTGCTCCCACTTTGCAGATCAGTCACTGGCTCAAACACAGCTGGGCTGCAACTCCAGATCTGTCTGCTGGAAGAGGTTCTGGTTTGCTCTGTGTGTGGCACCAAGGCATGGGAGCCCCACCCCAGGCCCCCAGATTGGCCACCTCAGACACACAGAGCTCAAAGAGTCCACCCAGCATGCTAGTCAAGTGCTGGAGTCTAGCTTTTAAGGATGGCAAGAAGATGAAAATGTGACACATACTGTTATCAGCCACTAATTTGCAATCAGTATTAATAACTGTCAGTACACAGTGCAAGGCAGCATCTTCATTAGTTCTGTAAACAATCACTGAGGAAGAGCCCACCATACTAGAACAGCAACCCAGGCTGGGTTCCACCTATACAGACCTGCCTGGGGGGCTGGTGCCTACCCACTCAGCAAGACCTCTTGATCCCTGGAACCACAGCATATCAGGGTGAAAGTCACCCAGAACTCTCAACTCCTGGTGGCAATGCTTGGGGACTGGTCACATCCATCACCTCACTCAAGCTTTTGTCAGAGCCTGCATCTGGTGCCCAACCAGGCCATGTCCTGTAGTGGATGCTAGAGAAATGGGTAAGATGTGGTTTGAGCTTCATGGAGCACAGCTGAACAAAGACAAGCAGCAACATTCGAACAGCGGGAAGTGTATGCAAAGGGGTCTGTTTACCCAGGAAGTGTGAGGGGAGAAAGGTCTCAAAAAAAAAAAGAGCCTTCAGAGAGCAGGGAGTTGGATCCTATAGGATGAAAAGAGAAAGAAGAGAGGGGAGAATTCCAAACCAGGAGGACATCAGGATCAAAGGTCTTATGGGACACAATGGCCCATCTTGAGGACCTATGAGTGGTTCTATATAGATGTGAGGAGTGCTGGACCTGGCATACCCCCTAGGAGGATGGTCACAGTGGCATTTGAAGACAGGAAGGATATAGGGTGATCTGCTGATCAGCTAAAATCAGGACTTGTGGCTCCAGGCTCACCAATATCATCCCTCCCTCCCATCATTACACATCAAGTCTCTGAGGCAGAGGATGGATGAGCTTAGCCAAGTCGATGGAGTCAGTCTTAAAGCCCTGCTCTCCAACCTGAGTGACCCATGGCCAGAGTTGTGCAGCCCAGCAACCACTCCCAAGATCTTACATAGGCCTTTTAAAGGCATGGCTGTGTGTACCAGCTAGGAGAAAGCATGTGGGTGTTAGGACCTGACACAGGAGAGATGGACACATATGGGTCTGGGCAGGGCTCTTAGAGCTCTGTGTCTCAGTCATCACCTCTGAAAAATGGGCTGAGAAACCTTCTACACATAGAGTCATTGTGACAAGCAAACAAGATGGTGGAGGTAAAGCACCTGGACGGAGCCCAGGTATTGGGAGAGCTCAGAACAACTGGCCCCACTCTCTCCAGTGGCACTGATGCTACTGCCCGTGCCCCTCACCCTCCTTCATCTCTCCAGCCCTGGCACTGAGGCTCTGTTCTTGAAGTTTCCCACTGACTTCATGACAAGCAGTCTTTAACTTTTGTGTGTGATTACATAATTATGATATTGACTCGCTCTAATTTGTTTCCTCTGGAACCTGCCTTGAAGGTGCCAACCACAGCAGGGAATGAAGCCATGGCACAGGGCTCACAGATGCCACCACTCTTTGCTGGGACATTCTAATGATACTGCTGCAAAGGACCCATTTTTCCGGAGCTCCAGGGCACCATAGAGCTGGCCAAATGAGGAGCATCGCTGTGCTCAAAGACTCATGGTGGAGAGGGAGAGGCAGGTAAACACCCACCTCAGGAACACTGCTCTCTGCCCAAGACCAGCCATAGGCAGTGCCAGGCATAAGCAGAGCTGAAGGCCCCTGCTTACAGCATACCAGGGAAGTAATGTCAGCTACACTGGGCTCAGACCAATGGTGGGCATCCCTCAGGGCAGGAAGTGTGACGATGGCTTTGCTGGGGCACTCTTGTTGCACCAGAAGGGAGTGAGGGTGTTGTGCAGATAAGAGGGGAGGTCAAGTTAGGGCAAGCCACAGAGGGCCTGAAGGAGGCTGGGAAGAAAGGGTTTGACTTTGAAAAATCCATTTGGCAGTTCTGTTAGAGGACAAAGGCCCAGAGGCCGTGACAAGGGAGGGTCATGGCCCATGCAGGACCCAATAGAACCCAAACACAGGTGGGTGGGAGCCTCGGGTGGACAGGAGGCGGCTCTAACTACAGCAAAGGAAAGCACAGAGGGGCAAAGGAGGAGGGATGCTGGGTTAGCCTGCAAGGGCTGGGGATGGGGACGGGAACTCAGCCTGGTGAGACACAGACTCATTCTGAGGTCTGATGCTGGGTGCAAAGGAGGCCCCCCTGCCCTACTTACTTCAGGCCATGCACATATTCCACTCCTGTGCACACTTGTGTTCACTTACACATGCATATACTCATTCGCACATGCTCAGTCACTGACACAGTCACTCACTTATTCACACACAGTGCGCTGGAGCAGCTATGCCAGCTCATAAACAACCCACCACTACATCTTCAGGAATTTGGGGAGTTAATAAATACAGCCACTATAAATGGAATTATACAAACCTATAATTAAACAAAATCATTTTACAAACAAAACTTATAAATGCATAAAGCTCATCTCTTCCTAATTACTTTGCTTCATTTTACCATTACCTATTCTCTAAGGCACATCTATTGTATCTGAAATGCAGATAGGAATGTGTTGTCTCCTCCCAAACCCACATCCAGGGCCAATCCCTGGCTCCAAAGCAGCCACATCAGAAGAACTGACACCACCGAAATCAGCAAACACTGCAAATTGGGGCTTTTTGTTTTCCTTGGAGAGCCACAGCTCATAAAGCACACACACACATGCACCCCACACACACACCCACCCAGCCATCTCTCAGCATCTCCAAGGACCAGGTCCCCCTTGAACACTAAAATCCTCGGATGCTCATGTCCCTTCTATAAAATGGCCTGGCATTTGCATAAAACCTGTGCATATACTAAGTGCACACCCTCCAGTATACTTTAAATCATCTTAGATGACTTGTAATACCTAATACAATGTTAATGCTATGGAAATAGTTGTTGCACTGTAGTGCTGAGGGAATACTGACAAGAAAAATAGTCTGTTCAGTAGAGACATAATTTTTTTGAGTATTTTTCAACCGGCAGTTACTTGAATCCACAGATGCAGAATGTGCAGATAGAGAGCTCTGGCTGTACATGTGTGCACACACATACGCTCACACCACCCCACTAACATACACACACACGTACATATATTCATGCACATACACACACTTGCATTCACACACTCACACATATAATCTGGCTGTCCCCTAACATCATCCAGGTCAGCAAAAGCCATGGCCCCCTCAGGGAAGACAGTGGAGGTTGCTCTGAGTCTAAAGAGATGATGCAAGAAGCTCTCCCTCCCCTCCACCACCCTCCACAGGCCAGGGAGCTGACTCCCTGAGCTGCCTCCCCACCCTGCCTTGGAAGCAGAGCCTCCATCCCTGGCCTGGCTCTGGCCATTAGAAGCTAGATGACGGATGGCAGAGACCATCACAACCAGGCTGCTGGTCAGCAGAGGCCGGGAGCTCTCTAACGACAGCCAGTATGACCGGACATACCAGCCCAGGCAGCCAGACCATTCTAGAAGTAAACACTGGCGGCCAAGGGCCTCTGTGGCCCCACACAGCCCCTGCGTTCTACAAATTAAACTCTCATCTATATTAATTAAGAGCCAAGATCCACAGGCCTAATGGGGCTATGTGCCCATCCATCACCAGCTAGTTACCTCCTGCCAGAACCTCTTGGGCCATATTACAAATGGGAGGCGGGGTGGGGGCCAGAGTGGCAGAATATTATCCTGAAATATAATTTGAACTTTCCTTCCAAAATACCATCCTCAGGCTGATCCGTCACATGGCTGCAACCGCCTGGGCCTGCCAAAATTGAGGACTGGACCACAAAGCTATCCATCACTGGCCGCCGGAAGGCCCTGGAAATGCCAGGGCTGCTCTTAAACTCCAAGGAGGATGCAGACAACTGAACTGAATAGTATTATCACCTCCAGTGAGGTGGCCCCTGTGATGGAAACATGGCTGCTGGGGCCAGCACGCCCATCCCAAAGGCAGGGTCCTAGCCTACTCTTGCTAGGGGAGTAAGTGGGAAACCGCCATACACACATTCATGCAGCACTTTCTGTAATGCTGCTCTCCACCCCTAATTCATTTCCTCCTTTCAGCAGGCCTCCCAAGGCAGTATAGCTATTCCTGCTCTAAAGATAAGAAAACTGGAGACCAGAGAGGTTAGGAAATCCAGTGACAGGGGCCAATCTAGAGGGTCTCTACCCAGTTCCACTGCCTCCTGGAGAGCGAAGCCCACAGACATTGAGCTCCAAGGACAATGGTCCATATCCTGGTCTCCAGGAGAGCCCCTGACTTCTGGGCCATAGCCAATATCCACAGGGGTCCATTCCAGCAGCAACAGGTCTCTCTAGAGAATGGCCCAGGATCTATTCACCACCTCATATCCCCAGCTCCAAGCATAGCAGCAGCTTGTTAAGTCACCCAGAGAAAATTTCTGAACTGATGAAAGGCAATTCTCTGTGCAGGGATGGAGACTCAGGTTCAACAACAGCCCACCAGGTTGTTGCAAAAGGCCATGCTACAGGTGGGTTGTGCATATTGAGGAGGAGGGGCTGGCAGAGACGCTACCTTTGGCTAGCCAAGAATGCATGTCTCTGCTCACAGCAACCTCTTCAGGAGTGGTGACTCGGGGGATGCCCGAAAAGTGTCAAGTGCAATGCAAAATCCCTGTGTACTCTGACTCATTTACTGATCCCAGAAGTATTATTATCCCCATTTTACAAATGAAACTGACACTCAGGTAACTGCCAACAGCACAGTTCAAGTTCAAGTCAATGTGACTCCAAAGCTCCTGCCCTTAGCCTCTCTAATCTGCAAGGACATTTCTGCAATACAAAAGCCCCTCATTACTGTTAGCCCTCTTCACCTTTCAGGAAAACCAATAAGAAAAAATAAGTCCATACCCAGCAAAGTACCCACCATGGGCTACAGTGTGCTGAAGGCTGGGAAATGCCCTACAGTGGCCCCTGGACAGAGCAACCCCGGCCTGTAACTGATGGCTTGATACCCACATTGTGAGGCTCAGCCCTGCTATGTGGGCAGTTGCCATTCTTGCAGGCAACAGTCACACTCCACTCTTCTAAACCACAGCTGCCTTTTTCACTAGCATTGCGAGAACAAATGAAAATGCAGATTCGGATTCTGAGTCAGTTTTCATGGAGATTATAGTGATTTCTAGTTTAGAAGGAAATGAGCGCCCCAGAAAGCATTTAGAATTAATCCTGCCATTCTGGAGTGGCAATAAAACTCCCTTAGGAATGAAATATGAGCAGTTCATCACAAGCCCTGACACTGGGAGAAAAGAAAGATCCAACTGTCTGCAGGCTGGCCCAGGTCCCTGGGGCTGTGGGAGGTGTCCCAATCTCTGGTGGAAGTCCCCCTGCCTATCTCCGCTCCCCTGCCCTTTCCACTGACTATATACATTAGCATTAAGCCAGGAGACAGGCTGATAGTCTGCAGGATCCTCACATGGAGGTAGGGAAGGGAAGGTGGAAAGTGTAGGAGAGAAGGGGTTCATGACTCCCCAGCAATTGCCTGGGAGGATGCAGAGGCAGAAAACACCTAAAGAAAGAGGACGAGTGCCATCAAGCCTGCTGGTGGGCAGGACCAAACCCCCAAGACACCCAGAGCTGGTCCAGTCTCTGCTCTGACCTCAAGCTCCTCCTGGGAGGCAGGAAGTCAGAACGAGGTGATGGCAAGCATGAGGCAGCCTGCCAACTTGAGCTGGAAATTTTCCTCCTGACAATGAGACAGAACCAGGATTTCAGCACTGGGGACAAGGATGGGATCCCAACCAAGAAAGAGAGGAAGGGAAGAGAAGTTACTACAAAACACCTATAGCCATGGGGGTATTCAGGAATCAGGACACCAGCACCTCCAGGGGCTGCCTGGCCTCATTTCTCTCCTACCTGACATCCTCTAGTCCTGTGGCTAAAGATGCTTTCCACACCTGACCTGTGTCACTGTCACTACCTTGGATTCTGCCAGGATCTACACTCATCTATCCACCAGGAAACAGGCATTCTAAACCTAACTCAGTGGAAACAGTACTAGTGAGACTCAGTCAACACTCACCTCTGCTCCGCATCTGTTATTAACTTTTGGTTACTATAACAAATACCTGTAGAATCAGCATATAGCAAGAAAAGATTTATATTGGATTACAGTTTTGGAGGTTCTAGTTCATTATCAGTTGGCCCCTTTGCTTCAGCCCTGTGGCAAGGCAGCAGCACATCATGGAGACAACACATGCCACAGCAAAAACACTCACATCATGGCCAAAAACCAAGAAAGAACAAGGAGAAGACTGGAGTCCCACATTCCGCTTAGCAGGCATGGCCCCAGTGACCTAAAGACTTCCCATGAGGCCCCACCCTTTCAGAGGGGCGGGGCATGACTGGGGTTTGAACTCAGGGTCTCATGCTTGCTAGACAAGTGCTCTACCACTTGAGCCATACCCCCAGAACTTTCTCGCTTGAATTTGCTTTTCAGCTAAGGTCTCATACTTTTTGCATAAGCCAGCCTCAGACCATGATCCTTCTACTTCTGCCTCCCAATTAGCTAGAATTACATTCATGCACCACCACATCCAGCTTATTTTTTGCGATAGAGTCCTGCTAACTTTTGGGGGGGAGGGGCAGGCTGGCCTTGAACTTTGATCCTCTAAGTAGCTGGGATTACAGGACTGTGACATCATACCTAGCCCTTACTCCCCACCTCTTAAAGATTCTACCACCTCCCAATAACTCCACCCTGGAAATTAAGCCTTTACCACATCAACCTTTTGGGACACTGAAGATCCAAGCTATAGCGTCATCCAAAAAACCAACTTCACAATCACAAACCATCCAGTTGCCCAGACCAAAAGTTTTCTTGGAAACTTCCCCTTTCCTCTTTCCTCACCTATGATCCACAAGATACCCTAAACCCAACCTCTCTTCCCCATCACCACTAATGCCTTCCTGCCCATGCCAAAACTGCCTCCCCTGAAACTATTCTGACAACCTCCTGCCTGGCCTCCCTGCCTCTATCCTTATCTTCCTGCAGTCTTGCCACCACACAAGCCTAATTTTTCTTAACATGAAGCAGGCCATGTCCCTTTCCTGCTTAAAATCCCACCAGTGGCTTTGTAACATGCTTAAAATAAAGTCCCTACTGCTTACCCAGGACCTAGGAGGCTCGGCACACTTGCCCTGGCTTGCTCTCTAATCTAACTGCTTTCTCTTGTTCCTTCCCCACCCTCTATCCACATAGCTCTTCTTTCTCTTTTGACACTCCAAATTCAATGTCACCTCAGAGATTTCACATTTTCTGTTCCCTCTGCTATAAAACTACTCCCCAGATAATTATCTTTCTGCCTCCTTTGATGTTGTGTATTATCAATTCAAATATCACTCCCTCAGAGGGACATTCCTGGGCTGCCAGGTAGCTCCCCCTTCCACTCCTACTCATGACTCTTTGCCATACACCCCAGTTTCTTTCCTTCATAACACTTCTTTCCTGAAATGATCACCTTTGCAGATCTGTCCTCACAACTTGCTTCCCATCTGGCATACAGTGGACACTCACCAAGACTTTGCTGATGACCTTGGTAAAACTTAGGGGCAGTGTGTCATAGTGAGGAGGGTCCAGGGTCAGAACTAGGTTATTCTGGATTTGAAACCCAGCTCAGCTCAGCCTTTCCTAGCCATGTGACCCTGGGAAAGTCACCTTAAAACTGCCTAGACATCCATTTTCTCATCTAAAAGATAATAGTGCCTACTTTGAAGAGTAGCCACCCTGGAATTAAATGAGATAGTATAATAAAATGCTGGGAATGATCTTGACAAGTGGCTGTTATTATTAATAACAATACTAATTGACTTGGATATGGCTTGTCACACAAAGATCCATGTGCTGGAAGCGTGGGCTGCAGTGCAGCAGTGTTGAGAGGTAGCAAAATGCTAAGGGATGGGGCCTGGTGGACGATGAATAGGTCATAAGAGTACCACCTTCAGAAGGATGAATGCCTTCTCACAGAAATGGTACAGGTCTCTGAAACTGGATTGGTTCTCTTGAAAATGGCTTGTTATAAAGCAACTTTGGCTGTCTTAGCTCACTCTCTTGCTTCCTTCCTCACCATGGGAGCTCTCACACATGAACTCACCCCATATAACACCATCCCCCATGTTGTGACACAGGCAGGAGGCCCTTGCCAATCACTGGCACTAGGCTGTTTGGACTTTCCAGCCACTAGACTCATAAGTCAAATATACCTCTTTTCTCATATATTATCCAGCATCAAATATTATGTTACAGCAACACAAAACAGACTAACACAAGTAACAACAAATGTGAAAACACCTAGGTGAAAGCAGGAATTGGAAAAAGCATATGTGAGCAGGGGAAGGGGGAAGAAATGTTACGTAAACTGAGCTTCCACCATGCAGCAGGCACTCTGCTGACCTTGGGCCCATGGAAATGGAAAGATACGAACTCTGTCGAGCTAAGCTGGGAAAGGGGTCAGATGTGGAGACAGCAGCATCAAGTGGCAAAAGTAAGAACTCTATTTGTTCTTACTAAATGCTACAAGCAAATGTGTCACCTTCATGGAAGATGTGAGCAATAGATGGTAGCTTGCTGTCTGCCTACCCAGCATAACCCCTACTTTCAGGAAGAATCCACTGCTGGTGAGTGGGGGATGTCTTCTCATCCTGCTCCAATCCAATCTTGCAGTTCTAGTGGGGGCTGCCATGCATAGTAGTCAGTTCCCCCATGCACTGGCTACAGCCCATTGCTTCAAGAGAAATCACATGATTCAGGCTAGGCCAATCATAAAAACCGTAACTGAAAGAAAAGGTGTAGCCCTCTAGTGACAAAACTTGCAACATAAGACCCAAGGGGTGAGAGCTGTCATGTTTTATGTCCTATGAAGGAAGCCAGGCTGAGGGAATTAGCCAATCTGCCAATGGAGAAACAAAGGGGGAGAAAACTTTGGTCACATCTGAGTCCCTGGCTCAACAGCTGCAGAGGCCCAGACACCCCCTGCCCAGTGGCTAAGGTAGCACAAGCTGGGTTTGTGGCACCCACTGCCAAAATAGAACTGCAAGAGCCAAAAAATTGCAGGAACAAGAAAATGTGTCTTGTGAAGTGAGTGTGGTGTTATGTGGCAGCTGACAGGGAGGAATATGTTAATAGAGACTTCTAGAATAGCAAGTCAAGGCATGATACAAAGTCTTAAAGACCAGGATGAAAGGCTTATACCAGATTCTCCAGATGAAAGGGAGCCCCTAAAGTTAGGGAAGGACATAAACAGGGTCAGGTATCATGAATGGAAGGGGAGGGAGGTTAAGAAGAACTTGGGGGACAGAGTTGCCAAGCTAATAACAGGATGGAGGGTGTAGACAAAGGAGTCTAGGGTGACTTGGAGACTTCTATATTTTGCACTTGAAGTGGGAGTGCAAATCCATAAAATAGAGGGTAAGGAACAAGTTCACAGAGGAAGCTCTGAGTTCTGTCTGGGGCCTGTTGACTGTGTGCTCTTGGAGGATATTCTCATCAGATTTTTGAAAACTTGGATCTGAAAAGGTCAAGGCTAAAAATGTAGTTGCAGTTACTTCTTCCAAACAGAAGAAGTAACTGAAGTTACAATATGGATGTCAGCCCAGGAAGAAAGACAAAGCAAAATGGATGAGGACTGAGGACAGGGAAGGACACCCAGAAGGCAACTTCTCCAAAGTAGAGCAGGGAGAACAGGAAAGCCAAGGCCACTGGGTGCTGCAGGGTTCTGGAGGGCAACAAGCCGCAGAGGCACCCTCTGCCCCAGGTGCAGTGGTGAGGCCCTCAGAGAACTTCAGAGGAGTGGCAAATGAAGAAATGCAAAGAAGCAGTTGTTATCAGCCAGGTTTCTCCGGAGAAAAAGAACCAGTGGAAATTTACTTCAAGAAATTGGCTCATACAACTGTGGAGGCTGGCAAGTCTGAAATCTATAGGGCAGGCAGCAGGCTGGAAACTTGCTCAGGAGCTTATGGCGCAGTATGGAAGCAGAATTTCTTCCTTGGGAAACATCACTTCTCCTCTTAAGGCCTTTGAATTGCTTGGATGAGGCTCGTCAGGTTATGGAAGATAATCTCCTACACATAAGGTGATGTGATTGAAGATGATAACTATCCACAGAGTACCTTCATAGTAACACCTAGATTATCATTTAATTCAGTAACTGGGAACTGTAGCCCAGGCAAGCTGATGCATAAAACTAACCATCCTAGGAATTAAGAGCATCTTACAGGACAAGAAGGGCAGTAAATCCAGGTAACAATTTTAAGGCACCTGGCTCTGATGGGAAAGTGGGAGCTTGAAGGAGAAGCAGGAGAGCAGGAGGAGGAGCTGGAGTCTTCCTTGTCCCTGTATGGAAGGGGGAGGAATGGGAAAAAACAGAAACAGGGAAAAATCTGAAATTACAGAAAACGGGAACTGATCTGAGGGTCAAGTTCCCTGAACAGAGCAGAGAAAATGAGAACCAGGGATCAGGGAACAGGACTCACTCACTATCCATCACATTAAAGAGGCTATGGTTTAGATATGAAATTATGAAATGTCCGCCAAGGGCTCATGTGTTGAAGGCGTGGTCCACAATAAAATGTTCACAAGTGGGGTGTTAGGAAGTGTTACAGTCATGAAGACCCGACCTAATCAACGGATTCATCCTTTTTGAATGGACCCTTGGGAAGTGATGGAGTGGGAGGTAGGGCCTGATTAGAGGAAATGGGTCTCTGGGGGTGGGATTTTGAAGGGTCTGTCATGTCCCTAAGCCTCTTCCTTACTTGGGCTCACTCTACCACATACTCCCGCCATCACCATATTCTGCCTTGCCTCAGGGTCAAAGCAATGGCACCATAAGCCATGGGCTGAACTCTCTGAAATCATGAGCCTAAACAAACCTTTCCTCTTTCAAGTTGATTTACTCATGTATTCTGTTGTAATGACAAAAAAAGTGGCTAATCTAAGAGAGAGTCAAATTCTTCACAGTGGCACCATACAGACACCAGCTAAGCTGAATGGATGCTTGCAGCAAGCAGGACCAGAGTGAACTTGCTCCAACTTCTCACCACAACATTGTAAGGAGTATGGTCACCCCAACTTTGTAGATAAAGAAACAGGATGCCAAGGACATTTAGTGACCTGTTGAAGCAAGGCTGTGCACTTTGACACAGGAAGGAAGAAAGAGAAGATGGGGTAGATTCTAGGTACTTCATCCCAGTTCTTTCTGGGAAACCTGGAAGTCACAAAACCCTCTGCTTTCTTTCCCATGTGCCACTAGCTCCTGCTGAGCTAGTAAAAAGGCTAGTTTGCTCTGAGTTCAAGGGCTCAGGAACCTTGGAAATCTCTAACAAGGATGATGCACTTAGCACAGCTCTGGGCAGGGCTTTACCTATAGACTCATTCTTCTGATAGCTGAGACACAAAGTAGATCCCGAAGAAACCCAGCACCCAGCCTGGGATGGTCAGAGCCTACTCTGTTCAACCTTCTTTCTCCTAAATGCCCAGTGATGGTGTCCATATTCAGGAACCCACCTCCACTCATGAGCAGCTTGGAGTTGGAGGCATTTCTATTACCCAGGTTCTTGCACCTCTCTGACCCCCATGGAAGAAAGTGGATGAAAAAGTTCAGGGACTGACAGTGAGCTTGCTCTGGAGACAGCCTGGAGTCTGTCCAATGTAGAGACATGCATCGGCAGCGAGCAGTCAATGGAGGTGTGTGTCACTCTCCTCTCCATAACATGGGCCATTAATAGCAGCATCCCCAGGACTGTCCAGCTGCCAGGGGCTGCTGTGTCTTGACCCTAAAACTAAGGGCAGCTCTCTGGGGTCTGACTCCACTCCACCTGCTTCCCCAGACTGGCTGGGGGCCCCAGAAGGAGGCTGGAACCCCTGAACCATTGCACCAACACAGTCTAAATAGTAACATCTCTCCCAAGAGCCACCTCCCAAGGTTCTGGGGATTTACTACCTTCTCCCTCAGCCATGGTCCTGTCTCCAAACAGTGTTTCTGCTCTGATCACAAGCCCAAGAGCTCCCTGGTCTCCATGGGGAAGAATTCTAACTCCTTGGCCTAAGATTGAGCACCCTGACAGAGACGAAGGCTGGGCCTTGAGAGTCAGATAGCCCTGAGTCCTGGGCTCCAATCTTGGCTTTACCACTCACCAGCTGAGGTGCCTCTAAACTCTCTGTGCCTCAATTACCCTACCAATAAAAACACTGGTAAGAAAAAGGGGAATTATATCTAGATGACAGGTTTGTGGTGAGAATTTAGTGGACAAGGTCAGGCATATGTGTAGGTGCCCACTGAATAGCAGCTACAGTGACCATCATCAGGAATCACCCAATCCAGACTCAACTGCTTTCTGAACACCCCCAGGAAGTGGCTGATGTGCCTCCAGCATCCTGACTCCTGACCTTTCCAAATTCCCTCTTTCCCATGGGGCTCAGCTCCAGCCCCATCTTAAAGAGCCCTAGACATAGAGGAGCACTGTGCAGACACAGAGGTGCAGAAAAGACAGGAACTTTCCAAAGGTGCAAACTGGAGGGTCACAGGGCAAGTTAGGAGATGTTAGAGACATGGTCAAGGAGTATATGTGATGGTGGGAAACAAACTAGGTCTCCCCAGTTAGGCTGTGCACCCTGAGAGGATAAAGGACAGGTAGTCGGTCCTGCACTGGCCAATGTAGCAGCAGCATGAGCTACTGGAGGCTACTGAGCATTTATATGTAGCTAATCCACTTTACATAAGCTGTTAGTATAAAACAGATGTTGAATTTCAAAGACTTGGTACAAAACAAAGAATGTGAAATATTTCATTGTTTTTAATTTTAATTATATGTTTAAAGGACAATAATGGACTAAATTAAACATATTAAATTAATTTCACCTGTTTCTTATTACTTTTTAAATTTTAATTACATATGTGGTTCACATTATGTTTCTGTTAGAGTTAGTTCAGAGCTTTGTCTGCCCAACAGGACTGACCACCTTGTTCAGTGCAGCTGCTCATCCTGCTTGGGAGGGAGGGAGGGCAGCACAGTGACTGAGTCAGCCAGGGTTTAACACTAGGCTCTACCTTTTTTTTTTTTTTTTTTTAGTGGCTTAACACAGTGGTCGTTTATTAACTCATCATTCTGTGCATTGACTCTTGGTTGAGGTTCAGCTAGGTGGTTCCTCTGTTGGGCTCTGCTGGGTTCTCTCCTGCAGATACTATCAGCTGATGGCTCATCTGGGGCCAGATGTTCTGGGATGATGTCACTTATATGTTTAATGGTTGGCGGATATTTGCTGATCCCAGTTCTCCACACAGTCACTCCAGCGAGTTAAAGCATGTTCAAATGGTGGTCTCAGGGCTCAATGTACAATATGCAATTGCTTTTCAATCTCCACTTGTATCATGTTTGCTGTATACTCATTGGCCAAACAAGTTAAATATCAGTATAGAAAAGACAACCAAGCATATGGACACCAGGAAGAATTATGGTAGCTGCTTTGCAAACAATCAACCATACACCCTGATTCCACAGATATTAAAGCATGAAAAAATATGTATCCAAGAATACACAGATTATATTAATAGTACTTACTTCGAAGGCTTGCTCTGTGAGATGTCTGTGAAGTACTTAGTATAGTTCAGGACTTCATGTATTTACTTAAAAACATTTATTAGCATTTACTATGTGCTAGCCACAGTGGTAGGTGCTGGTGTACACAGGTGTGTGTGAGACACTTGGCTTTGACCATGAAAAGTTTACAGAGCTGAATACAATTTAGGGTCTCAGAGAGATCACAGTATGGTGAGCTAGTTAGGCTCTACCTTTTGCAACAATTTGACATTGGACAATTTGCTGAGCCTCTCTCTGTTCTCCTTTGTAAAACAGAGATGATGATAGTACCAGGCTCAAAGGATTCTTGTGAGAATTAAATGAATTAATACACACAAAGTAGGTAGATCTGAACCTAGATGTGGTAGGTACTGAACTAACTCTATTGCCACTACTACCACCACACAACCACCACCATCACCACCATTACAATCTCCACCAAAATCATCACGACCACCACCATCGCCATCACACATCGTTATTACCACCAATCACCATCATCACCATAATCACTACCACCATCACCACCACCACCATAAACACCATCACCATCATAATCATCACCGTCACCAACATAATCATCACCATCACCAATGTCACCGTCATAATCACCACCACCACCATAAACACCGTCACAATCATAATCATCACCATCACCAATGTCACCACCATCATTACATTATCACCATCATCATTGCCACATTGTCACAATTTCCAACACCAACAACACCGTTATCACCATCACCATCATAACCACCAGCATCATCATTACTACCACCGTTATCTTCTTCTTCATCATATGAGCCAAAGCACACTTGTCCTTTCATCATCTCCAGTTCACCAATCCCTGCATTGGGGGATTTTAGGCAAGGGTGGGTCTGATTTCTACAGAGGAACCATCTATCATGCTCACTCTTACCATAGCTGAGGCCTAAGGTGTGCTACAATGCCCTGCCTGATAAGCATCTTTCTCCATAGCATACACACCATCAAAACCATGAGAAATCCCCATCTCTATCCACACTACCTACTCTGCCCCTCCAATTCCAGATACCATGCCTCCTGTAGACCAACACTATTGCGACCAATCTTGAATAACTCTTCAGGTATAACACTGTCAAGAGTTTATATAATCATGCCAATAGGAAAAAAACTCAATATCTACCTTCTGGTACTTAGAGGAGAGGAAAAGAAGGAAGTCAGATCAACAAAGCATTTGGAGGCTGAGGTGGCCAGGAGCCAGCAACCTGCTGGTAGTCACCATTTTCAGGCCCAGGAACCTGCCTAGATGTGACGAGCATCAGCATCAGCAACCCCTCAGTGTTACAGGAAGGAAGCCAGACAAACACTAGGGCCCCACCATGTGCCAGGAACCATGCACTCCTTCACTTAGCCCTCACAACAATCCTTCAGATGAAAAAGTATTCCCATTTTCACAGATCAGGAGCCTGAGGATGAGAGAGGTGAAGTGATCTGCTCTAGTCACACAGGGTGTAAGTGGTAGGGCGAGCATAGAGTCTAGGGGCATCCAGGTCAAACACTGTTCTAGAATGGTGTAGCCCACTGCCAAAGCCCAGGCCAGGCACACTGGAAATAACACTTCTTTAGTCTTAGAGAATGAAAGCCTGTATCCGTCTCTCAATGTCTGTTTGGATACTCTCCTAAATATTCAAGAATGAAGGTGTTCTCGTTAAGGAGTATGTGCCTTGCTGGCTCTTGGGAAAGCTATGGCTCCAGGCTGGCACCATCAGCAACCACAGATAGTATGCACTACCTATATGAAACCCCACAAAGCACAGCCACTCAAAAGTCCCCTCACCTTGACCACGAACCCACGGGACACAGAGAACTGGAGTGTAAGCCATGCTTTCAGTAGTAAGAGATGGCACTAAAAAAATAAGCTGAGAGCAAGGAGTGCCAGGAGGGAAAGCCAGGGTATGACATTCAAGGGACCTGGAATTTCTAAAGCCTCGTGTGGTGGGTGGCCTCAGAGTAGAGTCAGGACACTTAGAGGAGTGACTTGGTCTGAAAAGCTGAGCCAGGACAGGTAGGTACAAGAAGAACCAGTACTTATGAAACTTTCACTCACTGCCAGGAGCTGGGGCACCCAGCCATGAGAAATGCCCTCAGCCCAGTACACAGATGAGAACAGTGAGGCTCAGGAGGTGCCTTAGGGAAAGAAAACCTCAGGAGCAGAAGCTGGGATCCTGAAAGAGGACTTCTCTAGGGCCTGAGTGCCTGAGGGGGTCACCAGGAGGGCTTGTCTCTCATCTGTCAGAATCCACATTCCTCACAAGGCTGCAGAGCTCAGGACCACCCCACCCTCATTCCCACTTTTCAGCAGGGGGAGTAGCAGTGACCTGCTGGCTGAGGTGCCTGCACCACAAGGCTTGCCAGTGGATAATGGTGGTCACGAAGAAAGTGGATCACCAAGGGGAGGCGGGGGTGGGAGGAACTGACAGCATCTCAATCCACTAGGAAACTGAGAGGAAAAAATCAAAGAAAAATTACATCTAGCATCTTCCTGCTAAAACCAAATCAACAGAGAAGGCAGAAAAATAAGTGTGTTTCATTTTGCACGAACTTCCAATTGTCACACTCTGTTCACAGGAGGAAAATGCCAGCAGGCCCCTAGGAAGGGCTGAAGGCAGCTGGCTGCAGCCGGGACTGTTTGAGGGGGCAGAAGACACACAGTCATCAATGGGATTGGGGTGAGATGTGTTTCTGGGGTGTAATTTTACTTCTATTAAAACTAAATGTTAAGGACTAGCAGAATGGCTCAAGTGGTAGAATGCCTGCCTAGCAAGCATGAAGCCCTGAGTTCAAGCCCCAGTGCTATCAAAAAAAAAAAAAAAAAAAAAAAAGGACATAAAACTAAATGTTAGCCAGGTATGGTAACACAAGCCTGTAATCCTAGCACTGGGGAAGCTGAGGTAGGAGGATCACAAATTTGAGGCCAATCTCAGTTAAATAGTGAGATCCTGTCTCAAAAAACAACAAAAACCAAAACAAACCCTAAATGTTAAACAATGCATGATCTTGGTGACAGCGTTTTTCCAGGTAAAACCTCACATCCTTTGGAGCCTTGAGTGGATGGTGTCCTGAGCAGCAAGGCCAGGGAGGTAAAGTATAGAGGGTGTGACACTCACAAGATGGGCACTGATACAGAGCTAGTAACAGGGCAAAATGACATGACCCTGCTAAAACTCAGGGACCCTCACCCTCCCAGACCTGGACAGGGAGCCTATAGTCTGTCTTCACCACGACCACCAAAAGCCCAGCTGGCTATTCCCTCCTTCCTAGATGGAGTCCACTGGGGTCCCATTCCTGACATACTGTGTATTCAACATCTCCTGAAAACAAAGGGCAGTTGGGCCCCCAGAGGAAAGTGCTCCATCACAAGAGCAGAAACTTGCCAATTTTCCTTGTTTTCAGGAGCTTTCTACGGGGAAGGCCTATAATGGCTCAAATCCAATTTTATTCCCAATTCTGCAAATCCAATCTTCAAAAACAAGAGGTTTCTTGTCCATGAGCAGATTCTTGGGCGTGTTCATATGCATATGAAGGCAGGAAGTCCCTTTGGACCGGGAGCTGACCAGGTGTACACTGGTGAACAGGCAAGGGTGTTGTTTGCCATCCCTACCCCAGAGCTGGGTCTAGGTGATGGCAAGGGAAGGGTCTTTGCTCAGATGCTGTGGGAGCATCTTACCAGGTAGTCCTGGTGGCAGAAGAAAGCTAGGATGGAGCTCCATCCACCTGACTGGCATTCCCCAGCATCAGAGCCAATAACATGTAGTAGTCTAGGTGAGTCCAGAGAAAGAGCCGCACAAAGCCCTGCCCAAAGGGGTGTGATTCACATCCTGCAGCTGCACACTGAGGGGCCCAAGGCCTTGGCTTCAGTGCTCTGAGCCTCCAGTCCTGGCCCATGACAGGGTAGCCAGTTCATGGCATAATAGTGAAGTCATGGGCTCCCATAGGACAGGGTGCACTCTCTCAGAGCTGCTTTCCTGGTGAGTACAGGGACAGGGGTAGGAGATGAGGTCAGCCTCCAGTAGAAAAAGGCAGCTCCAATCCTAAAAGCAGACTAAGCATGTTTCCAGGTGGACGCTAGATGCCAGGCAAATCAGAACCAGGATGGGGCTGTGGCCAGAACAAAGCCCAAGAGGAAAGTCAGGGGTTTGTGGTCTGAGCATGACCGCCATGAGTGTCTTAATATGGCAGCAAGCCTGTGTCCTAAAGCAGAGAGAAACATGTGCCAAGTCCATATTCCAATTCATCATAGCGACCCTGCACAGCTCAGAGAGGGTGGGTTCGGACCTACAGCAGGGGAGACAGATTCCCTCAGGACCCAGTCCTTGACCCCTCAGAAGCAACCTGAGCCCTGTTTGGGGAGCTCTCCCTGCAAGATTCCTCAGCCCCAGATGGCCTGAGTCTTCCTGGCTGCCCCTGCCCTTTGCAGAGCAACAAGAATTTCTGGGGCCCTGGCTTACTGGGGAAGAAGGTGGAGGAGAGGCGGACTGTGGCTGGCGGGAGTGGGCAGAGGGAAGTAGCTTGTCTTGGATGCAGTGACCTTGCTAGTGGAGCATCAGTAAGGGTCCGGAACAGCTGAGGTGGAGGCTGGCCTGGGTCCTCTGCATGGAGAAAGCATCATTCCTATTGACCTTATTTTCCCCAAGGAATGGCCTTTGAGCACCTGTTCCCAGTAAGCACTTCCTGGGCCGCACCTCATGCCCTAGTACTGAAATGGGTCACCATAGCAGCGGGTGAAGGTTGTGGATCTTGCTCCCACGTGGGCAGCCTGGCAGGGGGATGGGGTGTAAACGACCCAGTGTTGTGGGTAGAAGCCTGGGGCAGGTTCCAGACGCTAGTCTCAGGGGTCGCCATGTTGGAGAGGTACATCAGAGCACAGGAGCCTAAGGCAGACAAGAGGCCTGAGACTCTGGACCAGCAGCCTTTATCCATCCCAGGCTGATTCAGGGAAGGCAAATGCCACTCCAGGCTGAGTGGGAGCCTGGACTGGGCCCCTCATCTGGTGCCCCTCATCTCTCTGGCAAGGCTCTCAATGGCCCAATTGGCCTTCGATGCCCATAGTAGGACTAGCAGGACTGCTGCACTCCGTTGCTGTGGGATGCCGGCCCCACAGCGGCACCTTTCAACACATTTCTTCTCCTTCTCCTTCCCCTTTTCCTTCTTCTCCTCCTCCTCTTCCTCCCTTTCTCTTCTTATCTTTGTACCTTCCTCCTTCCCCTCCTCCTTCTCCTCCTTCTTTTTTTGAGACAAGGTCTCACTATGTAGCCAGGCATGCACCACCACTATGCCCGGAATTCCGCACATTTCTTTGGCTTTTTTGTATGTTTGTTTGTTTGTTTGTGGTACTGGGGCTTGAACTCAGGACCTACACCTTGAGCCACTCACTCCACCAGCCCTTTTTCAAGATGGGGTCTTGCAGACTATTTGCCCTGGCTGGCTTCGAACCATGATCCTCCTGATTTCTGCCCCCTGAATAGCTAAGATTACAGGCAGGAGCCACCAGCGCCCAGCATCTTCAACACATTTCTTTCTGAAAGCTCCTCCATTGACTAAGCCAGCAATGAAGACATGAGTGTGATATTCTGGAGTGACATAGCAGTAGCCTGCCAGGGACCACAGAGAAGGATTTGGGGTTGAGATACAGAGCTCTGCTTTGCTGTTGGATTCTGGCAGCCCCTCTGGCCCAGAGTCAAGAGCAGGGACTCCGTGTGGGAATCCTGGGTCAGATAATGAGTGTTATTCCTGTTGGATGGCAGGACCATGGGGCCATCTGTCACTGATCTCTTAATCAATCTTCTTTCTAAGGAAACAATGATTGTCCCAACTCAGCAGCTGAGAGGTGAGCGCAGAAAGGATGAAGAGTGGCCCCAGGACACCCAGCTAGCAAATGGCTGCCTGCTCAGCTTGCCCCTCACATCACACTGCTCCTCTCCAAAGCCACTAGTGAGGCAGGGGAGGGTCTTCGGCCTGAGGCCCCTACACCCTGACCCTGCTCACTCTGGAGGTCCCAGTCCCTGGAGCTCAGGTGGGAAGTGTTGGTGACACAAATCCTAGCAGTGATCTTGTGAACCACCTGGCGGGGCTGAGTGGGAGGGCTGGGAGGGCTCAGTGAATAGATTACCCGCTTCAATTATTTTATCTAACGATGACATTTGTACTGTAAAAGTCAGCACAAAAATCAATGAGTTTTAAAGGACAAAATCTGGGGGAGGCTCCAGCCCAGCGACCTGAAACAACAGCTCTGGAACCAGGAAGAAGGAGGCTCAGACTGGAGGATAAGAGAGACGCCCCGGATTCCAGGGCCTGAGTGAGATCAGCCCCAGTTGCACAGCCACAAAAAACAGCAGAGTTCAGTGCTGAAGACTCACCCGGAACCCCAGCTTGGGCCATGCACCATATGCTTACACATGGGACAAATATCTACAGATTGGCACTACACCAGGTAGCAGGGCATGGAGGGATGGCCCCTGTCCTCACCCAGCACAGTGGGGGGGACAGAAGTATAATTAGCCAATAATCACACAGCCAAATAGGTAAATTACACTTAAACAAGGGCAGAGCATAGCAAATCAGAGGGTCAGGGAGACTTTAAGTTGAGGCTTGCAGGAATTCGTGAGCACATGGGGGAATAGCTTTCAGGCAGATGCAAGAGCAGGAACAGAAGCTGAGAGCTCTAAAAGAAACTATTCCCTCCAGTCCACTCCATCCCACACTTACTCAGCCCTTTCCCGGGGTCTACCAAAGGCAGAGCATGAAGCTGAGACAGGGCCCACCTCCCTGTGCATCAGTGGCACAGGCCATGGTAAAGCAGTCTGCAGATGTTTGCAAAACTGAAGGCAGACCAGGTATCCAAAAGCCAGGGGGAGAGAGCAGGGACAGTGGACAGAACCAAGTGTGCAGTGCAGGGAGGAAATCTGGGGAATCCAGCAATGGCCCTCAGCTGGCCTACTGTGTGCACTGGAGGCAGGCTGCATCTGGCAGGATGAACTGCCACAAAGCAGCCACTAGGGGCTCCCAACGGCCAGCCCAGCCATGTCCAATGGAAGGAAAAAAAATTCTGTAATCCTAGAAGTTTGCCCTCAGTGCAAATTTCCTACCCTCCTTTATACCATCCTGGGGGCTGGAGTGGTGCATAGTGGACAGGAAGCTGGTGAAGAACTAGACCTTAGGCCAAGTCAAGAAGAGTGGTTGAGTTAAAGAACCTGCAGGCTTCTGTGTTGCTTGGGTCCAAGCTTTTGGGAGGAAAAGGCCCAAATGGCCCCTTTTCTGTGGTAAGGATGAGGTTCAGGCTAGACCAACAAAGAGAGGGAAAAGAGAGGGCACAGGCTCTGCAGAATCAATAGGGGGAAATGCTGTGCTGCTGGCTTCCTGGAGACAGCAGGCTGGGAGATCAGGGGAGAGGTGATCAGGATGGAGTTAGGGAGCTGAGCATGGGTGAAGAGCCAGCTCCTGCTGGAATCCAGGGACAAGGAGGCCAGAACAATGTACAAAGAAGGCGAGCCGATACTGAATTTCTAGTTCTGGGTTAGGTTTAAGGATAAGGCTGCAAGTGGGACTGAGGGAAGCTGTGAGGTTGGGATCAGTTGAGTGTTAGGGATGGAGTTGAAATAGAGGTGAGTGGTCATTCCTTCCTTTATTCCCTAATAAAGACTACCCACATGAGAGGTGCTCAGAGAAGGAATAACAGGGCAGTTGCCACTGTAGGACAAAGCGGGGCTGAGTTGCTGGCAGTTGCAAGAAGTGGAGCACAGCAGGAAGTGACATCCCCGGGGCCTGGAAGTCAAACGGTGAGACTCACCTCCTCTTTCACATCCCCCGAAATCCTGTGCAGAGCAGCAGCTCCCACCACATCAGACGAGTCTGGAGCTGTGCTGATCAGACATTAGGGCAGAGGGGAGATCCCAGAATGCCACGGGAGCCTTTTCACGGTTCATTATAACGATGGAGTAACTGTAACTGGTGATCAACCTCCATAATGTGAGTTCTGTCATTCTCAGCAGTCCTTTTTTGTCACTGTTGTCATGTTAAGGCCATTCACTGAATCTTGACAGATGTTTTCTCACTTAGTCCTAATGGGGACTCTGTAAGGTCTGTATTACTGTTCCATTTTTCAGATGGGCGCACTGAGGCTTGGAGAGCACAGTACTACAGCTGGGAAGCTCCAAAGGAGGACCTGCAATCCAATTCTCGGACCCACAGCAGAAGCTGGCCTGGCTGACATTTAATCTTTAGGTTGGACTCAATTTCTCCACCTTTGCTTTCCTGAAGTAGAATGTTTTATAGGACCGAATGCGGTTTCCTTCAGTGCCACAGCCATATCTAAGTTTCTGCTGGTCAGTATCTACCTCCACATTTCCTAGAGCAGACATGCCTTCCACTTAGTACCTCCTCACCTCCCAAACAGGTCATCCCGAGCCAGCCCTCACATCGAAGATCCCAAACCCCAGGCTCAGGCCTCCTGCCTTTGTGTTGGGAAACTATGGGCATCTCTACCCTTCTACTGCAGCAAGGGAGCTAGAGCCCTGTCTACTGCAGCAAGGGAGCTAGAGCCCTGTCTACTGCAGCAAGGGAGCTGGAGCCCTGATGGCAGGAAGGCCCCAGCCCAGAAAAAAAACACAGCTCTGTAGCACTGGAATCTCTCCCCACAAATCCCAGTGCCATCTTATATGGGAAAATGGTGGTCATTCCACAGACCCAAGAGCTGTTCTATTGTGTAGCCAACCTAGGGGTTCCAATGAAGCAGAACAGAGGGGCTTCATTGGCATGGAGAAGGCACCCAGTCATTGGCAGGATGGAGGCCAGACCCTCCTGGCTTCAGTCTTCCTGAAGGTAGGCAGGGGGAGAAGGGGCCACAGAAGCAGCCTAAAGGCCAGTGTGCACCCACTACCCAAAAAGAGTGCCTGCCTTCCAGAAAGAACCCCTGAGCCAGCCCTAAGAGTGACCCTGCCCACTAGAAGAGTCAAGTACCTCCCCAAGATGGAGAAGACAAATCCCAAAGACTAGGATGTCCTTATCTGTTCCCAAGGACACCAGGAAAATGGACGCAAGGTCCTGGAGGGCTTCCCAGGAACATCCTCAGACTCTGCACTATCACAATAGTCCTCACCAAGGTCCAGTGCAGTCCATAGTATTGTTCCTCTTCCACAGACAAAGAAACTGAGGTTCTGCTGTCTCTGCCTCACAGGCACCACAGGGTCAGCCCTCCTTGGTATATTCCTGACCCTCTGGCTTTTAGACACAAAAGCAGGGCTGACTGCCTTTCTTGCAGACACTGGGCCTGGGTTGGCCAGCTAGAGCCCAAACATCCTACCTGAGTATCTCAAGGGCCATTTGTAAAGCAAAAGTAAGATCTTCTTCAAGCAAGATCTGGAAGCAAGCAATGGGGTAGAAGAGAAGCACCAGGCAGGCCCACAGTGGGCTCTCAGGGAAGGAAGGAGCTACAAGAAGTTACACAAACAACCCTCAGATCTTCAGCAATTCAGGCTCCAAGAACTGACTGAGTATGGAGAGGGCAGGATAGCAAGGCAGTAGTCAGGGTAGTCTGCCTGCAGGACGTAGGTGTAGGCATCAGAGATTCAAAATCCTTCATAGACATAAACGTAGCCCAGAGAGGCCCAGACTCCACAAAAGGCACCAAGGGGCAAAGTCAGTCTGCATATTAGTAGACTTTCATTCCTCTGCCTCAGGCAACGTGGTGACTGGAGAGAAATAACCTGGGCCTTTGAGTCTAAGACAATTCTTTTTTGGGGAGCAACACTGGGGATTGAATTTGGGGCCTCAAACCTGCTACCACTTGAGACATCCCCGCTTTTTGCACTGGGTATTTTTTAAATAGAGTCTTGCTTTGTTCTCCGGGCCAGCCTGGACAATGATCTTCCTACTTGTGTTTCCCTTGTAGCTGGGATGACAGGTATGTACCACCATACCCAGCCACTGGTTGATATGGGGTCTTGCAAAATTTTTGCCCTGGAAGGCCTCGAACCATGATTCTCCCAATCTCTACCTCCCAAGTAGACCAGATTACAGGCAGGAGCCACTGCATCCAACCTGAGTCCAAGACAATTCTTTTCCCTGACATGTACAACCTGTGTGAGCTTGGACAGGGATTTCATCACTCTGAGCCTCAATTTCTACCTTTGAAAAATAGGTACACTATCTTACCAGGCTGCTCTACAGAACCAACAAGACAATGCAGGTAGGGGTCTTGGCCCAGGGTACCAGTACAGCAAGTTGTTGCTGTCCTCATCCCCTACAGTCCCAACACTGGCCTGTATCCACTCAGGGTACATCTTACCCCTGAGAAGCCCTCAGAGGTTTGGACACCTCACTTTTGACCCTCAGAACATCTGCAGCACCCAAGGAAGCTGCTGTTCACACAACACCTGCAGAAACCCCTCTGCAGAGTGTGGAAAGGGTTCTGATCCAAACACACACACTGTGCCCTATGAAGCTGCCCTTCCCACATGCCCCGGCTCTGAGGCAGCTTCAGCAAGCCCAGGAGAACGTGCTTTGCACACAGAACACAGCAATCTTTACTCACAAATTTAAGGACACTCACAGTGCCTAATTCAGCAGGTGTCTCTATGCTATGAGTTGGACACTGTCTGTGCCTCCCGCAAAGGGTTCTGTGCTGAAAGCTTGGTGTCCACTGCAAAGACATTTTAGGGGTGGGACCCAGTAGAAAGCAATTATGTCATAAGGGCACCATCCCCTGGAAGGGATTTGTGAAGTTCTCAGAGGACCTGATCAGTTCTCGAGAGAGTGGTTTGCTACAAAGTGAAGCCACCCCAGGCACTTCGTCCCTTCTACACACATGGTTTCTCTGCCATGTTGTGATGTAGTCAGAAGGCCTTCACCAGAGGCTGCCACTTTTAGCCTCCACACTGTGAATGAATTAAACTAAACCTTTTTTTTATAAGTTACCCAGCCTCAGGTATTTTATTACAGCAATACAAAATGGCCTATGTCACTCCATAAAGACCTTCTAATCCCACCCACTTACCTCTGTGTGACATAGCAGGGGATCCAAGGAAGATGTATCAGAGAGAAGGAGTATGGGAGGCAGCACCATTCAGGAAGATTCCACAGGCCCATAGAGCATGAGATGGACTCTATGAGCCCAACTCAGCCAGCAGGAAAGGACACTCAAGCTACAGGGGGAGCACAGGTCCACAGCTCCAGTTGGACACTCAACTCCTCCTTCAGATGCCTCCTCATGGGTGCATGGGGTAGGAGAGGCATCCAGGCATCACAGGGAGGTTGCGGGACAGTGGCTGACCAAGAGGTGGCTTTGGTCCAGTGGTCTGGCTCATTCCAGGACCAGGGCAGGAGCCAGGCCTGCCTGCTATAAGAAGGGCTTCAGTCAGGCCTAGGGATTTAGTCACAGCTCTAGACCAAAAGGAACACAAGTAGCTTCTAGGAACAATGCTTTGCAGTAACTTGGGCTGATGGCTGGAGGGTGATACAGGCACTGCTAGGCTTCCCGAGCCTTCCTGCAGCCCCAAGGACACTGGTGTGCCAGGAAAGGCCTAACAACAGGCTCTCTGAAAAATAATAACTAAATAAAACTCTGATTTGTAGCATTTGACATTTCTCTTAACGTTAGTGCTTCCAGCGTGATTGATTTCAAGCCACCAAAGTGACTTCGCTTATTCTAAAGTTGGGAAGGTAGCTGGTGTGAGCCACTTCCAGCTCATCCCTGTCCAAGGACACTCCCATGTGGCCAGTTTCATAATTCAGGTGTGGAGGAGACACTGCCAAGGAGAAAATGGGGATGGAAACCAAAGCCAGAGACCTAAGGCAACACTAACAGTGCAACTGGTAAGGCCTGGGGTGTCAAGCAAGTCAGAGGAGCACGGAAATCCCCCAGAGGTTTCCCCGCAACTATCCAGGCTGGGATTTTTGGAATTCAGTCACTCCAAGCCTAACCAGGTCTCAGGCAGAAGGCAGCTCCACCAGCCAGCTCAGCTGAGGATGTCAACTGACCTGCCTGAGTCCATCCACCAAGTACATGGCATAGTCTAGCAGACACCAGCTATAATCCACCCTCTACCACTCAGCATCTGGGTCCCTTCTAGCCTCAGCTGAAACCCCTATAAAGTACAGCAACAGAACAGTCCTTGTCTGAGTGGAGCTCGAGGCCTGCAGGCCATGATGGCCCTAGCACAGTGCCTGCCTCCAGAGACCCCTCTGAGGAGAGGCTGACCCCTGTACTTAAAGAACCTCCCGGTCCTCTCCCTGGAGGGCCTGCCTGTCTCAGGGAGGCTCCCCCAGGGGTGAAAACCACAGAAAGCCATGCCAAACGACCTTTCTTACATACATGCTCCGAGTGACAGAGGACAGCTGCTGACATGTTTGGTTGACAAAGAAGGGAGAGTCCTTCTCAGAAAGATGTCAGAGCAGAAGTGAAGCTATTTTGGTCCACGTTCTAAAGCCGAATGGATTAGTGGACTGTTGCTTCCCGTCTATTCTCAGTCAAATGCCAAGCCGTTTAAAATAGCATGTTTACTCATAGGTTTTCCCCATATGCAAGTCAAGAAAAATGTTTACTCTCCTTACTTCCTCCCCCGGCTAATTAAATGCTCCACCTTCAGACTGCCACCTCCTGTTCCCAGTGCCTCCCTCTGAGCCACTGGTTCTCAGGCTCAGCTTTCAGTAATCTCCATCGCCTCTCCCAGTGACCTCAGAGCAGCCAGAGACAGGATTTGGGCGTCAGTATTTTTTTTTTTTTAACTTCTCAAGAGATTCCAGTGTGCAGCCAGTACGAGAAGCAAGTGCGGCCCTGCCGGGGCAGCACCCGTTTGAATTAAAGGAAAATCCTGATTCTTCTCATGCACAAAGGAATTATCAGAAGGGGACCTGGAGAACAGACAATGCTTCTGCCTCTGCCCAGGTATTTGGTGTGCAAGCCTGGAGGCTGAAAGGAAGGGAAATCCCCAACATCAAGGCCAATTCTCAGTCACTGTTGCCAGTCAGCTTGCTCTCTGTCTCTCTTGCAACATTTTAGGCAATTAAGGAATTACTGAAGGAAGAGAGAGATTAGGATATGGAGAATCAATTAGATTAGCTACTAATTAGCTTGATAACAGTCAAAGGAGGCGAGAATCTAACGAGTGAAGTTGTCACCAAGACTGAGCTGTTCATAGAAGTCCCATGGGAAACAAAGAGGTCTGAGGGGAGAAGGAATGGGGTGGGGACCTCCTGCTGGTTGTAGACTGCCCAAAGTATTTTTCAAGTTTCAAGAGAGATTTATTTTTGAAGACCAAAAATATGGAGCAATATGTAATCTACTTTAGGGCAGTTTAGAAAGCTTTTAATTCCAGATCAGTGTGTGGTCATTAAACACTTGAGATGTAATTTTACGTAAACCACTCACTTCCAGAGTTCCCATTGCATGGTGCATATGAAGCATTTCAGAAAGTAAACAGTGAAGGGACATGCTCTTCTCCACGACTTCAGTGAAGCACCGATGTGACCTGCCAGGCCCTCTTCTGAGCGCTTTCCACACAGTACTGCGTTTAATCCTCAACTCTAAGGTGTGGGAGGTTTTCCAACATTTTTAGTGAGATATAATTTGCATGCCACAAAATTCACCATAAGTTTTAAGTGTACAATTCAATGAATTTTATTATACTTAGGATCATGCAACCTCTGCCACAATCTAATTTTAGGAAATTCCCATCATTATAAAGAAATCTCATGTCCTTTAGCAGGCACTCCATATACCCCAAGTCCCCACCCCACCCCAGTCCTTGGTAGCCACTATCTGTCTCTATGGATGTGGCTATACTGGACATTTCATATAAATGGAATCATACAATATATGGTCTTTTGTGTCTGATCCCTTTCAATTAGCATGTTTTCAAGTTCATCCACATTGTAGCATGTTCCAGTTCTTCATTTCTTTTTGAGGTTGTATGATATTCCATTGTGCGAGTACGTAGTAGGTGCTAGCTAGCCTCATTTTGCATGAGTATACAGTAGGTATCTTTATCCTCACTCCGCTCAATGTCAGAAGACTACTAAGTTCAGAGCCAGGCAGTCTGCCTCCAGAGCTCAACGCAATCCTCTATAAACCTCCCACCACTAAGTACTGTCCTATTTAATCCCCTGGTATGAATCATTTTCTAGCAAAAAAAATGACTATATTATATGCACGTAACTTTGCAGAAGTATCCAGGGATAAAAGCAAGCTGTCCAGGAAACCCAACTGATAGTTTCCTGTTCTCATTAATATTTGCTCATTACTTATCCATCCATTCTGCCATCTGCTCCTTTCTCTAGCCAGCAAGTAGCAATAGCACCTAAGACTCTAGAAAAATTAAGGCAGAAAACCTAAAATCAAAAAAAGCAAACAATATTCCAGACAAAACTAGAGGAAACATTCTATTCTATGGTTTTATTTTAGTTCTCATTATGGAGAATTTAAACCTTTGCAAAAGGGCACTGGCCCCATGTATCTTTCACCCAGCACCACCTCTTCCCACCTCTACCACACCCATCCCCTAGTTATTTTGAAGAAAATCTCTAACAGCATATCTGGCACATGTAAGCACTTCAATTGCATCTCTAGAGAACAAGGACATTTTTACCATAAACACACCGAAAAGTAGTGAGTTCCTTCGCATTGTCCACTATCCAGTCACTATTCAGATGGCCGAGATCATGAGATCTGTAGTCTCATAAGTGGGGTTTTTTTTACAGTGTTTTCCGGTAGGAATCCTGATAAAGTGCACCTATATGGCAAATCATTTATCTCTTAAGTCACTTTCCCTCTAAACTCTTCTCCTCTGTCTCCTAAATACCCCAAGACAGCATACCATGGCACATAAGAGAATCATGAAAAGTTCTATGAACATACATGTGTGGATGAGGTAATATATCAATATAGCTGCAGATACGGGTACAGGTATAGGACAGGACTAGGTGCAGGTGTAGATCAGACGTACATGTAGCTATGGATCTAGGTATAGGTCCAGGAATAGGTATAGATACAGGCACAAGGATAGGCACAGGTATAGATTCGAATGTCTCCAGTATTGATCTGCTTATTCGCTATGTATTTCATTCCTTTTCTCACTCACTATACTTCTCTGAAAGAGATTTTAAAAACTCAAAGAAAGTCAGAGAAGAACCAGCACCAATCAAGAATCATTTTTCACTTCTGAGATTCTAGACAGATCCAGCCTGGGGGACGTGAGAGCAAAGACAGAGATGCTAGAACCTCATACTTCTGGGAGAGAGACAAATTGGGCAAAGCCTTCCATGAGACAGGACCAGGAATAGAATCCTGTCTTCCCACCAACTCTGCCCCATGGACCCTCAGCCATGGTGCACACTGCAAAGCCCCCACACCAGAGGGTATAGGTATGGGTCCCCTGTGTGAGAACAGGGGACAAGGAGGCCCAGGTAGAAATGAACTGCACCCAGGGAGAATTCTGTTAGTGGGGACAGTTGGTGGCCACACTTCACTGTTACATCTAACATGTGAGTATGAATTTGTGTGGTGATGGAGCTAGGCAGCATCTTTACAAGCATTTAATTAAGCCCCTTCTCTGCCAAGCAGTGGAGATACAGAGGTAAGTAACTGATGAATATGAACAGACAAATCAATAAACCAGGGTACAGATGGATGGAGGGATACACAGATACTTTCCTGGCTGCTGCCTGCACATGTATATACATACATATGCGTATGCTCACACACACACATACACACACACAGAGGCAGGTAGACAGAAACGGAACTAGAGGCAGACTCTGAGCTCCTGAGTGGGGGAACAAGCATTTCCTGTCAGAAGCACCTAGGCCCACCACACCCCTGACTCCCCTCTCCACCCAAACTCCCACACCTCTTGGACAAGTTCTGAACCCCCAGCACTGCCTGGACCTGTCAGGGATGGTTTCCACTTTGTGCTCAAATTGACACATTCATGGCTTTAGAGAGGACAGTGCAGGACACCCTAACAGGAGCCAACAGCTTAATGGTCAGCAATGAAACTTCTAGAACTTCTGCGGCCTTTGGTGTCAGGCAGACCTGGCTCCTATAAGCTGTCTCTCATGAGCTGTGTGATCTTGGACAAGTCACTCAGCCTTACTAAACCCCGGTTTCATAACTTGTAAAATAAGGTAACAATTTCTAGTTCACAGGTTGCCATGCGGATTAAATTAAAGAATGTATGAGGTTTCTAGCACTGCATTTTCCAAAGAGCAGGTACTCAATAAATGTTTCCCAAAGGTCAATCCTACATCCAATCCACCATGGGTACATACACTCACTAACACACACACACACACACAGAAGGCTGTGATGTCAGAAGTGATTTGAGACAGAGCTGTAGCTATGAAGAACAAATGGCCCACTGTTCTGAATGGCCCTGCAAGCCCGGCCTGCAAACACTGACCTTCGGCAGCAGATGTAATGAGGCCACCAGGCGAGGTCCCAGTATATAGTGATGCTGTGCTCCCAGCAGGTCAGCCAGTGCAGGAGGACAGCCAGTGCCTATGCCCAGCCACCAGGTGGACACCTTTACCTCATAAAGGCACCTCATAAATGCCCGTGTTGCTGATTTAGCCCAGAGTCTGCCTCCTTGCTTTTGTCTGGAGAGTGGGCTCTTAACGGAGGTGAGGCCTCCCAGAGGTTTTCAAGGTGGATAGACAGGGCAGGGCTGCTACAGTCTTCTAAGCCACAACACAGGCACTAATTCACCCACCAGCTTGGACTCACCTGACCCAAAGAGCTGATGCTAGCCCTCTCTAACTCCTGATCTTGCATCATCCCTCCTCTCCCCTGGCTGAAGCCACTTGACACCCAAACACACACACACACACACACACACACACACACACACACACCTCTTCAGGATCCACAACCCCCCCTGCCCCCACTGCAGGAGTCAGGGAAGCTTCGTCTACCTGAGCTTTAGCATCAGACTCTGTGGAATGTGAGGCTGTGGAAGGAGCCCAAGTTGTTTTGCCCCCTGCGGCATCTTTGGAATATTCTTTCACTCCTCTGAGCCCCAGCTCCTCATCTGCAAGATGGGAACAAGATTGGCTGCCCCAATACATAACAGACTAGATATGAGAAGCACTTGTTGAATGAACGGATGTGTGAGTAAATACAACCTATCAAAGAGCCTGGCACATAAAACCAGTGCCAATGAGTCCCCTTCCCCACTTCAATCTGGCATAGGTATTGTGTGACACTGCTAAGTGGCTACTCCCCACACTGCACCCTGCTCCCCTGACAGGGCCTCCAGCCCAGTCTCCACCCCCTCCCCCACCTCCGCCCATGCAGCACCCAGCTCCAGGATAACTTGGCCTGTGAATTGTACTGATTGTTCCAGCCAGTAGCCTCAGTCCATCAACTGTTCCCTACTGGTGTTCCCACTAGCGTGGACATCTATAAGCCTCATCCCAACTGTGACCACCACTCTGACACCTTACACCCCAGTTCTTCTCAAGCAAACCATAGTCAAACCTGCTCAGACTGTCTTGTCATCAAGGCCCATGCCTGCCACGCCCGAGGGGACTTACTTATGCTTGGTGTCCTGGCAGTTACAGGCACAGCATGCAGATATGATGGGGAAAGTTAGTCCTGCAGTCTCTTTGCAGCTGAGCTTCTCAGCGGCTGGTTAATGGTGCTGGTAGAAGTTAGTGCAGGAGGACAGTCAGACAAGGATCATCTCACGTCCTTCAATAAATGACACATGTGCCTTGAGCATCAGAACCATCCCTTCACCAACTCAAGGACATCCTTCATCAGTTGTGCCTTCTCTTTTCTGCAGCACACTGTCCATAGGGTCCTTCCATAGGTACTTGCAATGTCGTATCTCCCATATTTATAAAAATATCTCTCTTGACACCACAACCCCTTCTGCAGTTCCCAACTGTCTTTGCTCCCTTGACAAAGAGGTTCCTATACCAAGTTGTCTACACCTGCTAGGTCCACTCTTCCTTCCACTCTCTCTGGAACCCACTCCCATCAGCTTTGGGCCACTGCCCCCTGCAACAGTACTTGTCAAGTACACCATGGGCATCTCTGCTACAAATCCTAGGATCAACACTGACCCCTGATGTACCCCAGTGTCTACAGCATGCAGTAGGACTTTAGTAAGCATTTGTAGAGTGAATTCATCTGGAGGGAATGGACCACCACACTTAAGGACCAGTTACTGTGCCAACCTCTGGGCCAGATGTTGGAGACACATAGGTGAACAAATCATAGCTCCTGCCCTCAAACACCACAGCCTGGGGCAGGAGGAGAGTAAGATATGGGAAGAAATGAATACTAGCACAGTGTGAGAGGCATGATAGTACTCATCTAAACATGAAGAACAGAAATAGCACAGGAGGAGAACAACTAATGTTACTTAAAAGAGCAGAGACGGTGCTCTCTGAGTCAGGTCTCCATGGCCTATTAAATTCAGGCAGTACAAGGTGAAGGTCAGCATGTGCAAAGGTACTGAGTCTTGAAGAAGTAGAGGCACTACAGGAAGAAGCCCATGCCTGTTCTGAGGACTAAGGGACTCCATCACTGCTAGTGAATAAAGGAGAAGGTGGGCAAAGATGACAGAAGGGAGGGGTCATGTTAGGAATAGACTTGGATGTCATGATGCAAAGCTTGACCTTGACCCTGAAGCAATGGAGGACTCCCCCACCTATCCACTGAAAGGTTTTTAGGCTTGGATCCAACTAATCACACTCATGTTCCCAAGACTCTTGTGATGACCACGAAGGTGGTTTAAATAAAGAAATTGCTGGGGCCAGAAAACCCTGATAAGTGGGCATCATGCAAATCAAGGTAAGAAATGATGAGAGCCTGCCATTGTGGGGATGGAGAACTGGAAGACTCAAGGGTGACCAGGAAGAGATGATATTTAATCAGCTGAGAGCTGAGAAAGAAAGTAAGAATGTCACCTGATGACAGTGGTGTCACCAGCCAAGACAGAAGAGGACCAGATGTAAAGAAAGAATAATACGTTCGGACACAGCATCCCCAGGCAGCCACAGTTCGGCCTCCATCATCTCACTGTCTGCTGCTTCACTACGACAGCTGCAGACTCTGGAAGCACCCAGGGTCTCCCACCATCCCGGGAGTGTTGAGGATGTCCTCCAGGAACACAGGTCTGTGAACCAGTGACAACCTTGCAGAGGGAAGAAGCAGGTCCACCCCGAGAACTTACTGGCCTCAGACACTCTGCAAGAAGGTCACTTAGACCAGTTATGGTACATGTCTTCCCACCTCCCTCCAATTAGGGGTTTCTCTCATGGAAACCTCACCCAAAACCCAACTTACTTCTCTGGCAGCTTCAGACAGATGCATAACATGAGAGACAGAGACAGACAGACAACTGAGTGTGCACTATGCCTATGCCAGAGTATGGATGCACATATGAACAGAGACTCAAACAGAGACCTCAGTGCAAAACAGCAACAGAGAGGGAGGCAGCAGCACAGAGAGGCCTAGAAAGAGGCCTCACAGTCCACCATGACAACAAGTGTGCTCTGCTCCCTCCTGAGGAAACATCTGAGTCACCGCATTGGTAAGCACAGTGGGTGATATGTGAGTTTTCAAGTAAGGAGGCAGATGGCTTCCTGGAAACCTCTGTACTGAGGTTTCACTTCAAAAATCAGGTCAACTCACCTGGCACTGTGGTTCACACCTGTAATCCTGACCCTCAGCAAGCTGAGGCAGGAGGATCATGAGTTCCTTGCCAGCCTGGGCTGCACAGTGAGACCCTGTCTCAATTTAAAAAAAAAGCCTGGCATGGTGGTACATACTTATAATCCAAGCTACTCATGAGGCAGAAGCAGGAGAATGGCCATCTGAAAAATTGCAAGACTCTATCTGAAAAATAAACTTAAAGGCAAAAGGACTAGAGGCTTAGCTCAAGTGGTAGAGCACTTGCCTAGCAAGCACGAGGCCCTGAGTTCAAACCCCAATGCTGCCAAAAAGCAAAGAACAAAAAGAAAACAAACAAATAATCTCACATCTACTCCAAAAAAAATAATCTCCAAACTTACTTCCCAAGAGACAAAATCAGAAATCATCAAATGACCAGTTCTTCTAGTGGCCAACTGGCTAGAAACCAAGACACAAAAGCTGATGTCTCCCAAACGCTCACTGGCTGATTTTCCAAATCTGCAAATGATTGAGAGACTTTTTCCTGTGTTTTATATTCATCTTGCCCCTTCCTCTCCACGTGGCCCTTGGATTTTTCCTGTCTACCCAACCAAACATAAAATGGTAACAGAGTGGATGCAAGGGGAAAAGGAGGCCCAGCAATGGGCTCTCCAGTGAGTTGCTCTAAGAGTAAATTGGCCTGGCTCTTGATAAAAGGAGCAGAGCCATCGGTGAGGACATTCAGGCTGCTCTAGGTCCTAGAATCAAGCCCACAGGCCACTTCACTGAGGCTGGTGGGCCCCAGGAAGGGCTTCAGCCACAAAGGACAATCCTTGGAAGGCTGACATGTGACCAATGCACAGCTCATGTGTCCTTCCCAGGTTCTGCACATGGTGAGAGATGGGCTCCTTAAACTACACAGCACCTCAGTTCACCCTTTGGAACCTGGGAGCCACCACCAGCCCTTCCTGATTCTTTCTGACTTTGAGGGGCTCTGGTTTCTCTCCCTTCCCCTAATTGAGTTCCTTCCCAGCATCCTTCTTCATTCTGAGTGGAACCATTTAGAGGACCTCAAAATCAGGGTTGGTGTCCAGAGAGCCTTTCACAGGTTTTCTGCTAGGGAGAGTTTTCTCTGTGGTTTGAACTGGGAGCTTTGCCCTTGGGCAGGCAGACATGGCAGAGACTGAAGCATCTGGTTTATCCTCAGACCTCACACCAGCTCCACTATTCTCGGGCCAGTGTAGGGACTGGGATTGGAGTCGCCCATGCCCAGCCTAGCCTGCTAAAGGATGGAATGGAAAGCCTGGGGGCTCAAATCATCAGATCAATCTGGGCACTTCCGGTCTCCAGACACAACCTCAATCACAGAACAGAAATGCCCCAAGACAGCACACACAGACAGGAGCAGGAGCCTCCAGGGAAGACCTTGGGCCTCCCACCAGGGCCTCCAATGGGTTCCCAGCACAGGCATTCCCAAAGAGGAACCCAGCTGCTTTCCTATTCTCCACCAGCGCACAAAATCTGACTTGCTGACTTGTCCTGCAGCCTCTGCTCCCAGCCTCAGGTGAGTATCCGCTTCTCTTCCCTTCCCCTCCATCCTTTCCTGTCACTCCCAGGATCCAGTGAGACATGTATCTATTCATCCTCTCTCAGGCTCTCCCTAATGGTGTGCCAGGCACCTCCTCCAGCACTCTCCACGATCCAAGCAGGAAGCCACTTCCATCCAAGCTGGCCAAGGAAAAGTGGGGCTCAGAAAGTTTCATTTACTGGTCCAGGTTCATGCAGTCTGCAAGGTGAAAAGCCACATACAACTTTGCATTTTGTTTGCAATCACAGATTTTTGCGGGGCTTCTTCTCCTTGGATCCTCCAGTCACTGCTCTAACTGGCCCTGGGACAGCATCCTTTAATCAATTAGAAATGTCTTCATGAACAATGGGGCTACAGTTCACACAATGACCTGCCTAAAGCCTGTCAATCACAAAGGACCTCCTGACCCAAACCAGTGAATCATGGCCAAGCAAATGTTCACCAGGATTTTAGCCACTTTCATCAAAAGAAGTCTGACAATGAAAACCCACAATATGATCCTCCCTCAAGAGGCCATCATGGGGAGCATAGAGGAAACCCGTTTCCCCCAAAAGCCAGTCTCCTGCAGAGGGAGAGAGGAAGAGTCTCACATGCACAGCCTATAAGCTCAATCCAGATCCCATACTGCCCCAGGCAGGGGGAATATCTGGGATAGGTAAGAAAAGACTCACAGAGGGGGATAGAATCACACTTACAGGCCTCAGGTACCCCTAAGAAACTGTAGCTCCATCGGCCTAAACCTAGGCAGGCAGGGAAGGCAGCCCAGGGGTAGCCTCAGGTGAGGAACCTGGGAGAGGAAATTTTCAACTGGTGCAAGGGATGGAGACCCAGAGAACACCACCAGGGGTGCTAGCAAGGTTGCCTCAATTATTACTCTCCTCCACACCGCCCTACTGACCAATGGCATGGAGACCCAAGCTGATCAAATACCCTCCCAGAGTCATGCTTTGGCAGGTGTGACAGTCTTACTGTCTGTGAGGAAAGTGACCTGGGACCCTACAGGTGTCCCATACTGACCATGTCCCAACCACAGTGAGAACCTGTGATCTGCCAAGTGCAGGGGTCAGGGTGTGGGATCAGGGACAAAGACCATTTGAGGAAGCAGGGCTGCCAGCCCCACATGAACCAAGCTAGGGTAGTGGCCTGGGCTTCTGAGAGCTTTGTGGGAGACAGCCCAAGTGTCTCTCTTCCTGTCCATATCCCAGGGGCTCATCATGAAAGACCCTGTCTCCATATGGATCCAGGCAGATACAAGACATTGCCAGAGCCCGCTCCACCTCCTGAGGACAGGTATTGGCTCTGGATCATGACTATCCTCTGACACTGTGACACAAACAGCCACAGAGTCCCACAGAACCCTTCTGAAATGAGGCCAAGGAAACACAGGACCATACCGGAGAAGACTGGTCCAGTAGGCTCCAACAAGGACATGGTGAGCCCTGCTCCCAGGGTGAGCTAGGTTAGCCCACCATAGTTAACTGAGGACCAGGGCAGGCAAGCAGGGTCCATGCTTGGATGCTGGCTATGAGGGCAGCCAGGCCGAGGTCCAGCCTCCTCCAGGTACAGTCCACAGTCAGAACATAGCCACCTGGCTGTGTGAGGTCCTAGCACACAAGTGCACAGGCCACCTCTAGCAGAGATGCCAGGAGCAGGGCATATTCCAGGCATGTCTGCCTGTGAACCCTTCATTCAGACACCCCACAGACAGTCCCCTACACTCACCCAAAGCCTTACACTGCAGCAATCACCTTGTGGATGTGGGAGATCAGGTTGGGGTGGCAAGACTGAATAATCTCCCAGCCAGCTTCCCCAAAGTCTGGCTTCTAGGACCTGGCCCTTCCATGGGAGACCCATTCACATGATTTCAAAGAGATGCTAAGACCAAGATAGAGCAGTCACTGCCCCTCAGAACACAGGTAAAATGCACCTTCCAGTAGACAAGGACAGGAACCCAGAGAAGGAAAAAGCATCTGAAAGCCCAGCAAGGGCACAGGTCTTTCTGGGAGAGTGTTAGGCATCTCGTGAAAAGTATGAACTTCCCCAGAGGAAAAAAAATAGAAAACTTCATTATGCATTCATACACAAACACACTGTTTGTGTGAATGTGTATGAATGTTACTTCATAACATATTATTATGAAACCTGGGGACCCAGGGAAAGAACATTTGAATAGAAGGGAATCGTGTGTTTAGGGCATTAAGTAATCACAATAGCTAATGACTTAAAGTAGCTATCTTACTGCATTCCTTATGTATTTATTCTCTGTCTCCTATATCAGACTATGAGTTACATGAGTTCTGTAACTTTGACTGTCATTCTCTGTGAATCTTCAGAACCTAGAACAAAGCCTGGCATGCAGAAGGCACACAGGAAATACTTACTGAAAGAGTACATGAGTTTACAACCTTATGCTTCTATGCTTAGAAGTTGCTGGCACAAGACAAACCACAAATGAGGTCATCTTTTTGTGACAGTACTGGGGTTCGAACTTAGGGACTCACACCTGCTAGGCAGGCACTGTACCACTTGAGCCACACCTCCAGCCCCTGCCCGACTCAATCCCTCAAGTCTCCCTGTACTGCCTCTGGCATCTGTTCCGTAACAGTCTCACAGACTCACAAAGTCCTGGAATCAAGTACTCAGCACTCCTCTTGGCCCTGGAATGAGAGAGCCCAGGGTGTGTGTGGAATTCGAGGGTCTGCAGTCACTTCATAGGAGCTTCCCAGGAGCCTTGCCCTGAGGATGCTGCCTACTGGCCCTGGGGAGCAGCCAGAGAACTTGCTCAGGAACCTCTGTGCCCAAAGCAGGGGGCGCCTCTGGGCCATGGAGCCACGAGGCAGTGGTGGAGGAGCCTCCACACTGCTCCCCATTGATCACCACTAATGAATCTCTTTGTGGAAAGGAACAAACTGCTCCACAGTGAGACCAGCCAAGGCTGCCCCAGCGCGGCAGTCTGGTGTCTCAGGCATGCTAATTACCATGCTGTCTGAGTTCATCTGATCGGCTTCTTCCTACCACTGTTCCATAACTGATACACTAATCTGTCCCCACCTGATGGCTTCCAAGCAGGCCAGAGACTTACTAATAAACTCTAATGCAGACGGGTGATGAAGGAAGAAAATTGTAACATGGAGATTAAAAACCATGATGTCAGCTTTGAGAAGATCACAATTCACTTAGCTTCCTCTGTAGTGCATTTCAAAGACTATTAGTTGAAATTGCTTATTATATTTGAGGCTCCTGCTGTAATATAATCCTGATTGCTCCACCCTTTCTTCCTGTGTGACAGAAATTCCAGAAAGCCAGCAGAGCTCTTATCTGTGGTGGATGTTATGAAGATGGATTCCAAGCCAAGTCATCTTTGGAAGTCACAGGGAACATTCAATTGTTTGAGTGAATCCAAACATGGTGGTGTTTCTTTTGGTACAGAAACAGAATCCCTGTGACAGGCAGTATGGTACTGGGAAAAAGTAAAGAAGTTTCTTTAATGGTTTTGTTGAGGTGTAACTGAAATGCAATAAATTGCACAAATATAACAGATATAAACATTTTAATGCATTTTTGGCATACAGATCTCCAAAATCACCGCAATCAGGATAATGAACATATTCATCACAAAGTTTTCTTGTGGCCCTTGGTCTTTCCCTCCCACCCCTCCCTGTCTCCATCCCCCAGGTCCCCAGGCGATCACTGATCAGCAACATGTCACTATCGAACACTTTGCATGTTCTAGAGTTTTATATAAATGCAGTATGCACTCTTTTTTTTTTGTCTGCCTTCTTTCACTCCACCTAATTATTTTGAAATTCACGCATGTTGCTGCTTATACAGTGATTGGTTTTATTGCTGAGTATTCCACCATATAGGCACACTCTTGCTCAGGGACTTTCCACTTGCTTCCAGACTGGGCGTGAGAAATTAAGCTACCGCAGCCATCTTTGTGTGCACTGCGCTTTTGTTCCTCTTGGACAAACACTAGAAGTTTAATGGCTGATGTGGTGGGTGCCTATTTAAATTCTCAAAACACCGTCCAACTGTTCCCCATAGTGGGGCGTCATTTTACAATCTTACCAACTGTGTGTAAGAATTCCAGTTGCTCCATTACTCGCGAGTAGCCTGGGATGGTTGATCATTTTTATTGTGGCCATTCTAATAGGCATATAGTACTGTTTCGCTGTGGTTTTAACTTGCATTTCCCTAAGCAGTAATACGCATCTTTTCATGTGCTCATCTGCCATCCACGTGTCCTTTTGGGTATAGTGTCTATTCAAATATTTTGCTCATTTTTCATTGTGCTGTTTGTTATTACTGAGTCCTAAGAGTTCTTTATGTTCTGCACCTTTTTTCAAATACGTGATTTGCAAATATTTTCTTTCAGTCCATGGCTTTTTCTCTTAATAGTATCTTTCTAAGACCAGTGATTCTTAATTATAATGAAATCTAGTTTATCAATGTTCTTTTCTTTAATGAATTGTGATTTTGGTGTTACAACTAACAAATCTTTGCCTAACTTAGGGTCACAACTATTTTCTACTGTGTTTTCTCCTGGTAGGTTTATATTTTTGAGATTACACTTACGTCTGTCATGCATTTGACTTCTTTTTTATATGTATAGTGCAAGGTGATTGAAGTACACTTCTTTGCACATAGGTATTTAATTGTTTCAGCACCCTTTGTTGAAAAGACTCTTCTTTCTTCACTGAACTGCCTTTGCATCTCTACTGAAAATCAATTGTCCATATAAGTAGGAAGTCTATTTTTGTATTGTCTATTCCATCCCAGTTATCTATTTGTCTATGCTTATACCAAAAACACACTGTCTTGATTTTTCTAGGATTTTAATGTTTTGAAGCAATATAGTATAATCCTCCATGTTTATTCTTCCCTTCCAAAGTTGTTTTAAATATTCTAAGTTCATTACATTTCCATATGAATTTTTAAAATCACCTTGTCAACTTCTACCCTCAAAAAAGTATGCTAGGATATTTATTGGGATTGCATTGAATGTAGTCATCAATTTGGAGAGAACTCGTATTGTAACAGTAATAAGTCTTCCAACCATTAAGCACCATATATCTTTCTTATTATTTTGGTCATCTTCAATTTCTCTCAGGTTTGTTTTGGATTTTTGCATTCATGCAGGTCTTGATGATTTTTGTCAAATGGATCCCTAATTTGTTCACATTTTTATGTAATTGTAAATAGTACTTTGATTTAGATTTCAATTGTCCATTGCTAGGTCATAGACATATAAAAATAGATTTTTATATATTCATATTACTTGGCAATGTTGCTAAATTCACTTGTTAATTCTAACCTTTTTTTGCAAATCTCATTGAATTTTACATATACATGATTATACATATGTTCAGCAGACTGAAAGGTTTGGTTTTTCTTTGCTAACCTAGTTGCCTTTCATTCCTTTTTCTTGCCCAATTTCACTACTTAAAACCTTAGGTAAAAGTTGAGTATACATGGTAAGAGTAGACATACACTCTTTTTCTCTTTTTTTTTTTTTTTTTAGATTTCCTTTATTTTTTAGTTATTTTTTTTATTATGCATATGGGCGTACAAGGCTTGGGTCATTTCTCCCCCCTGCACCCACCCCCTCCCTTACCACCCACTCTGCCCCCCCCCTCCACCCCCTCAATACCCGGCAGAAACTATTTTGCCCTTATTTCTAATTTTGTTGTAGAGAGAGTATAAGCAATAATAGGAAGGAACAAGGGTTTTGCTGCTTGAGATAAGGATAGCTATACAGGGAGTTGACTCACATTAATTTCCTGTGCACGTGTGTTACCTTCTAGGTTAATTCTTCTTGAACTAACCTTTTCTCTAGTTCCTGGTCCCCTTCTCCTATTGGCCTCAGTTGCTTTTAAGGTATCTGCTTTAGTTTCTCTGCATTGAGGGCAACAAATGCTAACTAATTTTTTAGGTGTCTTACTTACCCTCAGACCTCCCTTGTGTGCTCTCGCTTTTATCATGTGATCAAAGTCCAATCCCCTTGTTGTGTTTGCCCTTGATCTAATGTCCGCATATGAGGGAGAACATATGATTTTTGGTCTTTTGGGCCAGGCTAGCCACACTCAGAATGATGTTCTCCAATTCCATCCATTTACCAGCGAATGATAACATTTCATTCTTCTTCATGGCTGCATAAAATTCCATTGTGTATAGATACCACATTTTCTTGATCCATTCGTCAGTAGTGGGGCATCTTGGCTGTTTCCATAACTTGGCTATCGTGAATAGTGCTGCAATAAACATGGGTGTGCAGGTGCTGCTGGAGTAACCTGTGTCACAGTCTTTTGGGTATATCCCCAAGAGTGGTATTGCTGGATCATATGGTAGATCAATGTTTAGCTTTTTAAGTAGCCTCCAGATTTTTTTCCAGAGTGGTTGTACTAGTTTACGTTCCCACCAACAGTGTAAGAGAGTTCCTTTCTTCCCCGAATCCTTGCCAACTGCTGTCGTTGGTGGTGTTTTTGATGATGGCTATTCTAACAGGGGTAAGGTGGAATCTTAGTGTGGTTTTAATTTGCATTCCCTTTATGGCTAGAGATGGTGAGCATTTTTTCATGTGTTTTTTGACCATTTGAATTTCTTCTTTTGAGAAAGTTCTGTTTAGTTCACTTGCCCTTTTCTTTATTGGTTCATTAGTTTTGGGAGAATTTAGTTTTTTAAGTTCCCTATATATTTTGGTTATCAGTCCTTCGATGTGTGGCTGGCAGATATTTTCTCCCACTCTGTGAGTGTTCTCTTCAGTTTAGAGACCATTTCTTTTGTTGAACAGAAGCTTTTTAGTTTTATGAAGTCCCATTTATCTATGCTACCTCTTAGTTGCTGTACTTACTAATTCCAGAGTATTTCCTACTCTTTCCTGTATCAGCTTTAGAGTTTGTGGTCTGATATTAAGACCCTTGATCCATTTTGAGTTAATATTGGTATAGGGTGATATACATGGATCTAGTTTCAGTTTTTTGCAGACTGCTAACCAGTTTTCCCAGCAGTTTTTGTTGAAGAGGCTGCTTTTTCTCCATCGTATATTTTTAGCACCTTTGTCAAAGACAAGTTGGTTATAGTTGTGTGGCTTCATATCTGGGTCCTCTATTCTGTTCCACTGGTCTTCATGTCTGTTTTTGTGCCAGCACCATGCTGTTTTTATTGTTATTGCTTTGTAACTTAGTTTGAAATCAAGTATCGTGATACCTCCAGCATTGTTCTTTTGACTGAGTATTGCCTTGGTTATTCGTGGCCTCTTGTGCTTCCATATAAATTTAACAGTTGATTTTTCAATCTCTTTAATGAATGTCATTGGGATTTTGATGGGAACTGCATTAAACATGTAGATTACTTTTGGGAGTATCGGCATTTTTACTATGTTGATTCTACCAATCCATGAGCATGGGAGATCTCTCCACTTTCTATAGTCTTCCTCAATCTCTTTCTTCAGAAGTGTATAGTTTTCCTTGTAGAGGTCGTTCACATCTTTTGTTAGGTTTACACCTAGGTATTTGATTTTTTTTGAGACTATTGTAAATGGAATTGTTTTCATATATTCTTTCTCAGTTTGTTCATTATTAGTGTATAGAAATGCTAATGATTTTTCTATGTTGATTTTATATCCTGCTACCTTGCTATAGCTATTGATGGCAGACACTCTTGTTCATGATCTTAATTAAAGGGAAAATCCTCAGTCTTTCACCATTAAGTATCATGTTAGTTGTGAGTTGTTCATAAATTCCTTCTATGAGGTTGAAGAAATTTCCTTACAGCTCTAGTTTACTGAGAGTTTTCACATAATTGGATGTGAAATTTTTCAAATGCTTTTTTATGGCATCAAAATCACGTTTTCTTTTTTTAGTGAATTACACAAAATAATAGGTTTCATTTTGAATTTTCATACTTGGATGCTATGTATTTCTATCATACTCACCCCTATCACCCTCTCTTGTTCGCCTCAACTCTCCCACTGCCCTCCTCTCTTCTGCTTTCAGGTTTCTTAAATATAGATTCCACATATGGATAGACACAGTGATTCATGACTGTAATCTCAGCTACTCGGGAGGCGGAAACTGGAAGGAATGCCGTTCAAGGTCAGCCTATGCAAAAAGTTAGCAAGACCCCATCTCAATCAATAAACCAGGCATGATAACACACACTTGTGGTCCCAGGTACATGGAAGCCTGTAGGCAAGACAATCACAGTCCAAGGCCAGCCCCAGGCCAAAAAAAAAACAACCCTCAAGACCCTACCTGAAAACTAACTAAAGTAAGAAAGGACTGGAAGTTGGGTATCTGTGGCTCATGTGTGGAATCTTAGGCTGAGATTGGGAGGATCAAAGTTCAAGGCCAGTCTGGGAAGAGACCACCAACTCCAAAATGAACTGACAGTGTGACTCAAGTTGTAGTGCCTGTTTTGCAAATGCAAAGCTCTGAGTTCAAACCCCAGTTCCAAGAATAAAAAAAAAAGGGGGGCTGACCATGGCTCAAGTGGTAGAGTGCCTGCCTAGCAAGGGCAGACCCTGAGTTCAAACCCATGTACTCCAAAAGAATTAAAAATAAACAGGTCTCACATGTAACAGACAACATTATATTTGTCTTTCTGAGTCAGGCTTATTTCACTTGGTATGATAATCTCAAATTCTACCCACTTCCCTGCAGATGACATAATTCTGTTGTTCTTTATGTCTAAATAAATACCCCATTGTGAATATATTACTTCATTCATTCAACTGTTGATTGGCACCAAGGCTGATTCCGTCACTTGGCCATTGTGAACCGTGCCATAATAAGAACTATCATACGATTCTGCTGTACCACCCTGGGTACATACCCGAAGGACTCAAACTCAGTGATCCATAGAGAACCTTGCACAGCATGTGTTTTCCTGCCTATAGTCACAGTAAACAGAATCAACTGGTTTTAAGTGTGAAACCACCTTTGCCTCACTAGACTAAGTTCCACTTTGTCCAGTTTATGTATTGCCACTAATCTTTTGTGGAAGCTTTTACATATCAGTATTTATGAGAGATAGCAGTTAGGGTTTTTGTGATATTGTGAACAGTCTCACTTTCAGGATAACACTGGTCTCACAGAATGAATTCGGAAGTAGTTCCTTCTCTTCAATTTTCTGGAAGAGCATGAGTAATATCAGTAATATTGCTTCCTTAAATATTGGCAGAATTTCAACAATGAAGCCACCTAGGGCTGCAGTTTTCTTAGAGTTTTTAAACAACGTATTCAATTTCTTTAATAAGCTATATGACTATTTAGGTTTTCTATTTCTTCTTGAGTGTGTTTTTATAATTTGTGTCTTTTAAGGAATGTATCCATTTCAGCTTGACTGTCAAATTTGTTGGTGTGATTTTTATAATACTCCTTTATTGGGTTTTCACATCGGGAACATCTCCACTGCTATCAATGCTCTCATTCCCAACATTGGAGACTTGGGTCTTTTCTCATGGTTTTGTTGTTTTTGCTGCCGCTGCTTTGTCTTGTTTTGTGCTGCCTGATCAGTCTGTCTAGAGGTTTATCAATTTCATGTCCATGAACAAGCAGCTTTCGGTTTCCTTTCTTTTCTCTATTGTTTTTCTGGTTTTTTGGTTTTTTTTTTTTTTTAGTGGCACTGGGGTTTAAACTCAGGGCGTCAACACTTACTAGGTAGGCACTCTTAGCGCTTGGGCCACCCCACCAGCCCGTTTTTCTCTTTCCTATTGCATCATTTTCTGATCTTTCTTATTTCTATTCTTCTACTTTTAGAATTCACTTGCTGTCTTTTTCTATTATAGGTGGAAGCTGAGGTCATTGATTTGAGAACCTCCTATTTTTCTAAGGGGTAATGGACATTGAAGCCACAGAGCCATCACTTTTGTCTTCCTTGCTGGATAACCTTAGACTAGTAAATAATTTATCTGAACCTTAGTTTTTTCACCTGGAAAATGAGACCAAAAGTACCTACTTTAAAGACTGTTAGGACAATTTGAGGAGATCAAGCTTTAAACAGTAAGCATAATGCTGGCATTATAGTAACTGCTCAGTAAGTGCTTCTTCCCTTCCTATCACCATGACAAGCATCTGTCCCCACCACTTCCTTGAGCCACACTCAGGGCACATAATAAGCACCCCACAAACAGTGAACAGAAGTTGCTACAGCCATAGTCCCGCAGATATGATCTATTCATTTAGAAGAAAGGATGTGGAAGTGCAGAGTCCAACTCCCAGACAGAACCACCTGCTCCTTTGGATCTGCTTTCGAGGCACAAGCTGGGAAACTAGGAACCTGAAGGCTCTTCCCTGGCACCCACAGGACATCCCAAAGGATAACCAATAAAAGGCATCCCCAGGCCCCACTTAACCTTTTACCTTGTCATTTGGCCCTTCCATGAACAAAGCCTCAGAGGACACAAACCTACCTATGTAGGTTACTATAGGAAAAGGACAGACTTTGGGGTCAAACAGACCTGTTCCCTTATTTGCTGGCTCCATAGCCTCAGAAACATTACTCAACTTTCCTGAGACTTGACTTCATCACTGGCAAAATGGAGAGGATAATAATACCAAACACCTGGTATGCACCTTCTGCATGCCAGACCATGTGCTTTCTATGTGCTAAGTGCTATCAGCACCGACTCCCTCAGAGAAGGCTGTAATATAGTTGCCTACAAGCAATTCAAAACATAGTGATAGAATATGTTATCCAAGTTTCACCTTAGCTAGAGATGCTGGAGGCAGGACTTGAGTTCAGACAGTCTCACCAGAGCCTGAGTGGTTAGCCACCATCCACTGCTAATTATACTATCCTCCCAGGATCTGGTAAGAACTAACGAATGCACCCAAGGGACCCAGCAGTGAACTGCACCAGGAGACATGAAATTCTCCAGGAGCAGCCAGAGGGCTGGAGGCCCCAGGAAGAATCAGTGCTGCCCTAGCTCCAGAAGTATTTATAGTGTGGGAGGCATCAGGCCAGATCAGAGCGAGCTGACCCTGGAGCTCATTTGAACATGGAATTAGCCATTTCCATATGGCAGCAACAAGTGAGGAATAATTCAAGAAGGAGCCTCCACCAGCCATCTCCTAAGAAGCTTCTAGTCACAGCTGCTACATAAGATATGAATAGAAATGTCACAGACACAGGGACCATGCCTTTGGCCCAACTGCTAGAAGGGAAGTGAGTCCCAGAGGAGCAGACCTACCCAAGGCTCCATGGCTAGTATCAACGGCAGGGCTGGGTGGAGACCCTGGGAGCATTCAGGATCTTTTTACTGACCATCCTCCAAAGTCCCTGGCAGAGCACACACTCAGTGAGCACTGATGAGTGACACGTACAAACACAAAGTGACTCCCGTGACAAAGTGAATGGAGCAGCAAGCAATTGGTCATTTGTTCTTCACTGCATGGACGGGAAGAGAAATCAACTCAAGGACACCTGGAAAGTGAGCAGAAAAGCTGTATGACTTTGAACCCTACTCCTCCCACAGAACAGGCTGAGGCCTTCCCATGGCAGCCAAGTGGCCATCCCCAAGCCAGCAAGAGCTCAGGCCCCTGTCCCCTCCAGGGATCATCAGTTCACTCCCTTGCAAAGCAACCCAGAGGGAAAATGGGAGCTTCAGTACACTAAGAGAGCACCCCTGCTGGGGTTGGCCTACCACACCTCCCACCCTGCCCAGCTGTCCCATGTCTCCAAGCCCAGCAAGAGGCTCCACTGGCAAGACCTACTCCCTGAGGGAGGCAAAAACCAAGGCTGCCAGAGGGTTGAGAGCAATGGGGACAGACATGTAAAGCACTTCCCTTCCTCTCAGGCACCAGCAGACTGGCAGAGCTGCCTGGTGGCTGTGGGACTCACATCCACCACACCCACTGTCTGCCACCCACTCCTGCCAACTCCTCTGTTAAAAAGTAATCATAGCACTCACCCAATGTGCCAGGCCCTGTGCTAGACACATCACTGGTCTCACTGAATTCACCAACCATGCTATAGAGCCAGGCCCTGTGTAGTGTCGGAGAGGGGCAGGGCCCCCCAGCACAGCCAGGCTTTGTAGCCAGCACCCTCAACCACAATAGCAGTGGCTGAGGCTCAGGGAAGCCTCAAGTGGACCCAGTGACATCCCCACCCTGCAAGTCTGCAGGGCACCTGATGTCCCCACAACCCCCACTCCCAACCCCTCCCCGCCCTACACAGACCTAATGGGAAGTACACAAGCAGAATTTCACCTTGAACTGCCCTAGGTCCTCCAGTGAAACCTTGTGCCAGCTTAGAAGGAAAGAGGCAAATTTATTGATCTTTCTTGGTGGCTGTTAGCAAGATTCATAGCTGACCACAGACTACATTCATCTGTGCCTCTGACTTTAATTATCATAGGCACCTGAGGGTGTGTGTGTGTGTGTGTGTGTGTGTGTGTGTGCACCAGATCTCTGGGCATCTTATTTCTTTTACCTCCAGCCCATTTGCTGACTCACACAACAGTGATGTGCAAGGCCCAGTGTTTGGTGCCGAGGGTTCAAAATCAAGAACTCATGATTTGTGCCCTGAAGGAGCTCACTGCCCAGAAGGGGAGAGAGAAGGCAGTGACTGATTATAGCTCAGTGACCTGGTGTGAGACACGCACACAGCCATGGAGCCCAGAGGACAAATAGCCTGTCTAGCAGGGGGAGCAGGGAAGGCTTCCAACACAAGATGTTAAAAGAAGTTTGAGTAACAGAGGAATAGCTGTCAGGCAGGGAGGCACCTAGTGAGGGTGAGGGAGCTGTGTGCAAGGTGAGGGTGAGGCAGGAAGGCAGGTCCCTGGGCATGGGAGTTTCAACCAGTGCTCCCTCACATCCTTCCCCTGCTCTCTCCCATTCTGTGCTATGAAGTGTTGAGCATCCCCCAAAAGTCCCCTTTCCAGATTCAGTAAGCCTCCAGTTATAATCGGTCAATGAGAGGCACCATCAGGAGACTAGGGCAGGAGGGGAGAAGCCAGTATTTTACTGTCTCTGTGTCAGGTGTCTCTGACTATAGCTGGTCTCCTTCAAGCTCCCAGGTCCCAAACCTGGGTGGTCCTGGCTCCAAAACCATTTGTTCCATTTGTCCATCCCACCCAAGGTGTCAGCCTATGCCTACAGTTGTTAGGCTGGCATGCTTCCACTTCACCTGTTCCCACCTGTGCTGACACCTGTCTGTATTCCCCATGTTAACTCCTCTCCTCTGAGCAACAGGAGTGGGAGCTGTTTCCCTGCCAGAGTCCCAGCTGATCCATCCTGTGCAGCTGGGACACGAGGGTCTTGAAGAAGTGATGAGAAGAGGCCAGGGAGGGACACGAGTGACAGACCTCGGAGACATATGGGCTCCACCAAGAGATCTGAACTCAAACCATAAGGAGGAGGCCAGTGGGAGGTCTAGGCAGAGCAGCGAGTTTAAGGAAGGTGACTTTTGTGGGCAGAGTGAGGGATGAATGGATGTGTTCCAAAAGGTGTAACATGCAAATATGTATACCACCTACAAGTGCGCATACAGCAAGAGTACCTCCACATGCCCACACTCACACAGGCTCCTGGCAACCTCACTGTCTTCCAACAGACTGAGGAAGGAAGGTGGGGGCAACTCGAGAGTCCATGGACAAAATACTGGATGGATAAAATGTGTTCCCTCTGTACAATGAAATAGTATTAAACCTTAAAAGGGAAGGAGGTCATGACACATGTTATAGCATGAATGAGTCCAGAAGACATTAGACTAAGTAAAATAAGCCAGTCTCAAAAGGACATATACTTCATGGTTCTATTTACACAAGGAACCAAGACAGAAAAGAGAATAGTGGGTGGCAGGGCCGAGGAAGGGGGAGTTAATGGGTACAGTTTCAGTTTGGGAAGATGAGAAATTTCCAGTGATGGATGCTGCTGATGGCTGTACAACAGTGTGAAATGTACTCAATACCACTGAACTGTACACTTAAAGATGGTTAATATGGCAAATTTTGTGTGATACACCTATATTTCCATCATAAAATAAGAAAAGTGGGAATTTCCCAGAGCACAGCAAAATCAGCCAGTGGGACAAGGTCCCTCTGGTGACGTTCACACATACATTACAACAATACGAAAGAGCCACATGGAACTCCAGCACCAAAATCACTCAAGGTCCCATGATGAGTATGAATATTAGGCCTGGGGCCCAAGTCCGCAGGCCTCGTGCTCTATTCTGTGTCTGTCCCTGTATGAACAGAACATGTGAGGGACTGTGTGTCGAAGAGCAAAGTGGACGGGAGGCAGGGAGAATGTAAGGAGACGGGCAGCCAGACAATGCCTCCCTTCAAAGTACAGCCTCTCCTGTGAGGCCTTCAGGATGCTGCTGTGCCCACCCCTGGCTCCCTCCTCTTTCCTGGGCATAGCGCCTAGAACATACCCACCTGTAGCCTGCAGCACAGCACGGGTAGTCAGGAGAATGGGAGTTTGCAACTTAAATCCCCACTGAAAGCTGGAGCCCACTCCACCACAAGCTATGGGCAGATGCCCACCTTGCTGGGTAACTGTGACACTGAGCTGAGGACAGGGCTGAGTGTGGCACAGGGTGATTACACAGTTTGTGTTTATTCCCTTCTTTTGCAGGACACATCATTCATCATTCATGAATGTGAGGCTCAAACCAATGGCTTTGGTAAGCCTCCAGGCACAGGGAGGCAATGTCCAGGTCTTCAGTGATGACTTTGAGTTCATAATCACTAGTCACCCAAAGATGCTTGCTCATGGGTGAGCCAGAGCTAAGGACCTTTCCTGCCATAGTGCCCCAGGGCTCCCTAGGAGAAACAGGCAGCCTTTTTCAACTCAGATCAGCTCTGACAACTAGAAAGTTTCCTCATATTTGGAATCTTTAATTCCCACACCACCTCCCCCTTCATCCCGATCCTGGGCCTGGGCCTGGGCCACTCAGAGGAATCTCCACCCATAGGTTCCTATCAGTGCTTCCACAGCCCCAGGCTCACCAGCCACAATGCCCAGGACCTCCTCTGTAACCTCACACCAGCTTGGCTCCAGACTACCAAAGGGGCATGTTCCCTCAGGGCAGGACACATACAGAAACCATCTCCCAAGCCCATCCTTACCACCTGCCTCCCATTTCTCATGCCCACCATGCTACAGGTGACTTGATTCTCAAATTGTTTCTTACAAGAGCTGCTGCCGACCTAGGAAGGCCCTTGCCACATGTCATCTGGTTCTCTCGCTTTGGATTTTGTCCCTGACTTTCTGTCTGATCACACTTCTCCTCAGCAATATGGCACTGGAGAAGTTAGTTATCTTTCTCCAAGTAGTTATGAAAAACAGGGACCAGAACTGGGCCTGTTCTCTGCCTGCTGCCTTATTTTGGTAACTGCCACCTCACCACCATCTTCTCATTTCCTAATTTGAAAACACAGGGTCCTCCATGACCTGGAACTCCATTTTCTAGCAATGCACCTCCCCTAGACACATTTAGATAAATAAGTAGAAGTCTATTCAAGGGCATGCACCATGACACTGAGGGATAGCAAGACTCAAGGTGCCACTGAACCAGGAAATGAATAAAGAAAGATCATAGGTGTCTACCTTGTAGAATGCTGGTGAAGAACGGAGTGGGCCAACATGGAGCCAAAGCCTATCACAAAGCCCGTCGTGTAAGAACATGTCACTAAACAGTCCTGATAGCACTGTGTTCAGGATGGAAACACCTATGTGTCCAAGTGCCAGTCCAAGACAGGGCCTCTACGTCTCTCTGGAGAAGAGGAAGGAGAAGTAGGGAGGCAAAAGAAGGGGCCTTGAAGGTGCTTACCTTTTACCTTAAATGTTTTAATTTTTCCATATTCATTTTGTATATTACTCACAGTTTGATAATAATTTCAGGACAAGAAAACCAAAGTAGTCTATACTTCCACTTTTTCCCATCACCCCAAGAACATAAAGCAGCCTCTCTGAGCCTTCTGGTACCCCCAAGTTGCCCAAGTACCCTCTGCTGGGTCCTCCTCACTCCCTCAGGACTTAACTGCATTCCACCCCCCACTACTCCCAAAGGCTTCCCAGGCACTGAGCAGCTCTGTGGCAGACCGTTCATGGCTCCATCATGGCCGCATCTGGTTTATGCAGTCACTGTCAGACCAAAGGGACACAGATCACATATGCCTGCTCCTCTCCAGTTCCCAGAGCCCCACCCAACACCCAGGACTGCGAAGGCCCTCGGGAGGTAGGTGTCTAATGGAACTGGACTGAAGAAGACACGTGAGGCTTCACTCAGTGGGCAACAAGGAACACCTGAGCATACCACCAAGCCAAATGAAGCTCACACAGAGGCAGGCCCTACTTCTCCACATTCGCTGTCAGCAAACTGCACTTGCCTGAGAAAGCATCAAACAAAAGTCTCTATGCACCGGTTTGAAAGGTGAACCAAAGCCACCATCCACTCTTTCCCGCAGTCTCCCCTGCAGACATTGCGTCCCTGGGGGAATTCTCTGCAGGACTCGGAAACGTCTAGTCCCTCTGCCTCTTCCTTGCCAAGGATGGGCCTCTGCCTCTTCCTTGCCAAGGATGGGAAGGGCCTGTAACTCACATTTTTCTCCCTTTTCCCTCTGCTGCCAGGAAGTCATAACCACAAGTGATCTTATTCCCCGCCCAGGCAGCACAGCCACTGAGCCTCGGTCTTGGTTTTCTAAATCTGCTGCTTTCCTCACCTTACCATGGCTCTAAGCATCATCAGATGCCCTTCAAATCCTCTCTGGATGTGCGCAGGAAATAAACTAACAAATAAGCAGACAAGGAGAAAGTGCAGCCCAAAACAATGTCTCCAAAATCAAAAGATAGTGTGCCCAGGCAAGGTCAGCAGCAGCTGAAACCCACAGTCACTAAGAAGGTAGGTTGGAGGACAACTTCCAGCACAGAATTGGATACATAGATTCCTGCAGAGGCATAGAGAAAATGGCCATGCCCCAGTGTGCCCTCCATCTTATGGCTCACAGTGTCCTTGTCACCCCTACCAAAGCCTCAAGATGGAAACATGGATGGACAGCTGCCACCAAAATCAAAACTATACAGCTTCCTACAGAGGAACAGCAGCCACACAAGTGGCAACACAACCAAAATGGACAGGCTTCTGTTCTTGAGCATCCTGACAGGACAGGAGAGACTGGCCCAGAAGGACAGGCCTTGATGTCACCACACATGTGTCACATCTACTGGGAAGCTACCGTGAACACAGGAATGCACCTGAGACCATCATGCCTCCACTCTGCCCCCAGGTTGCCTGGTCACGTGGTGCTGCTGCAGCCCCTTCCCATGGTGCCTTCTGTCCCCTCCCAGCTTGGTCCTAAACCACTGACCCTCTGGAAGCCTCCTCCCCAGAGAACACACGGTGCCATCCACAGCCTGGCATTTCACAAGCAGCGTTCCTGCTGCAATTCAAAACCTACTGCCTCCAGGGCTAGTGCAGGTGCAGCTCCTCCAGGTTCTAGGCCGCTCAAAGCAATCTGTTCCATGCTCACCTGACCCTCAGCCCGGCGCTGTCCTGGATACTGAGGTGCAGCAAGAAAATGAGAAACAGTCTGCAACCACAGGGAGCAAGTTGCTCTCAAATCCATCATTTCATTTCGCTTCAGCCTCACAAGAACTCTCTGAGGCAGGCATTTTTTTTATCCCCAGTACCAAAACAAGAAAATGAAAGACCAGAGAGAGTCATCAATGTGCCCAGAAGCACATTACCAAGTCCTCCAACAATAGCCAACCCTCAGCCACATGGCTACCATAGTGCTGTAACAGGAACAGATACTCCATGTTCATTGTGCCCCACAGTCTGGAGGCCTAGACACATCTAGACCCACCCAGCCCTGACCCTGACCCACTTGGGGGTCTCTGTGGGAAGGAGAGGGGTGGAGCTTGTCTCTCACACACCCTCAGGCCCACAGGAGGTAGGGATTGCATTTGCAACTGGAAATCTCAAAGAATGAAACAGATGCCTGAGCTGCTGGTGAAGCTCAGTGGTAGAACATCTGCCTGGCATGTGCAAGGCCCCAGGTTCAATCCCCCAGCGCCACAAAAATTTAAAGGAAAAAAGAAAAGCTTCCCAAGAGAACAATGGGCAATGACCCTGCTGAAAACATCAATTCGTTCCTTCAAACATCTTGTGAGCACCTACTAAGTGTTGTTCTAAATGGTGCAGAACCAGCATCATTCGTCCAAGAAAAACCTGCCTGGTGCAGCAGGACAGGAGGATAACTTCTGATGTTCTCTAGCACAGCAGTGTGACTGCAGTTGACAATTAATTGTAGATTTCAAAAGAGCTGGTAGGGAGGAGATTTTGATGTGCCCCACACAAAGAAATGATCGATGTCTGAGGTGACAGATATGGCAATTACCCTGATCTGATCATTGCACATCATTACATGTGTTTAAATGTCACACAGTACCCCATAAGTATGTACCATTACTATGTCAATTAAGAAATAAATATATATTTTTAAATAAACTGCCTTCCTATGTGGGATTCCCATTTTAGTTGGGAAAAGACAGACATCAAAAATCAAATAAATAGGAATAAATTTAATGGCAAAAATAAGGGGAAAAGAGTACCAAGAGAAAATACACTCCTGAAGGTAGGAAGCAGCCTGTGGCTATCTGCAGGAAGAGTGTCTCTGGCAGAGAGAATAGCCAGTGCAAAGGACCTGAGGCAGGGCTGCGCCTGGCAGGTTCAAAGAGCAGCAAGGAGCTGGAGGAGAGAAGACAGGTGGGGAGGAGGAAAGGAGGTCACCATGGGCAAGGAGTGGAGGCCCAAAGCAAGGGCTGTGGCTGTTACTTCTGTGTGAAAGTACAACATTCCAGTGGTCATAGCAGAACTTTGAATATACAAGGAAACATTTCAGGGTGCCCTCAGCCTTTCTATCTCCCCAAAACTCTCACAGGGACTGATGTCCTAAAGCTATTCAAGAGATACTATCTGAGCACAGGCCAAGCAAGATCCCATGGGCATCCCATGGTCCCTGCCCGGCCACGTCAGTGATGAACAACAGGCGGGAAAAACCCATTAGGTTGTTCAGTCATGTGGCACAGGTTGCAGTCCTTTTGCAACAGGCAAACAGAAAAACTCTTCAAGCGGAAGGCTCTTGCCCCCACTGCTGTGATAGAAACTGGGCAGCCTAGAAATTCTCTGATACCCATCTCACAGATCAGGAAAACCGAGGCTCAGAGGGCATGTGGCTTGCTGGATGCAGTAAGCAGTGGCACACGGACCTGAATCCAGCTTGGTATGCTTTGTGGAATCCTGTATTTATAAACACAGCCAAAGCCAGGCATGGAGGTTCACACTTGCAATCCCAGCACTTAGGAAGTTGAGGCAGGAGAATCATGAGTTTGAGGCAAGCCTGGGCTACATAGTGAGACACTGTCTCAAAACAAACGCGCGCACACACACACATACACACACACACACACACACACACACACACACACACACAAAACCTCTCCTTGTTCCATCTCGTGTTAGGGTCGAGGAGATGTGAGGAAGGAGAACCCCAGCAGGAGAGGATGTCATCAAGAGCTATCTGCATCCTCTGAGTGACTGCGGTGGGTCATGGGAAGAGGAAATTGCAAAAGGCCTGGCCAAAGTCTTGTTCCCCGGTCTCCTCAGGACACAGCCACACAGCGGGGCATATGGGAAAGCCAGCACAAACTCGCTCCCCTTTCTTCATCCCCGCCTGCAGCAGGCATCGTCTCCCATCCCCAAACACACTCTGGAATCTGATGGAGGGGTGAGGGAACTTCGGAGCTAATGAACTTGAGTCTTCTGGCGAACACTACAATTAGCATGCCCCAAAGTACAGTTTCTTTGTAATTAGATTGAAGCACAAAACCCCAAACACTCGTCGGGGTAAAGTTATTGTTGAACTCCTTCTGCAGGTTTCCTAGCAATTAAACTCACTTGCTCATTTCATCTGGAGAAAGTATTTATTACTTCAATTTAAACTAACACCCTAGTGATACGACATGTGTTATTAATGAGCTCTCTGGTCATGGTGTTGAGTTTTCTAGTCTGCTTTGCCAGGGCAGGTCTGAGACACTGTAGGCAAGAAGGCTGGTGAGGACAGAGCTGGTCATGATCAGTCTCCTTCTTTCAGGTAGGGGCACTGTGGAAGATGCCAGTGGGGAGTGCGACAGCCATCAGGTACTCACCGTGGAACCAGTGTGGCCCTCCCGCTGGAGAAGGTGTGATGATCTCCATAGGATCACTTCAGGAAGGCCAGGCAGCTCAGCCCCAGCTTGGGGCAGGGAAAACACCTTGCAGGTAAGAGCACTGAGACCAGCAAGAACACAGCAGCAAGAACACAACCAAGACACAGTTGTGCTCTGGGCTGCAGAACACACCAGGCCTGGGACTCACCAGTAACCTGACGATTCAACAGGATGACTTTGGGAGCCAAGGAAGGATGGGGCAGCAACAGGACCACAGTTGGGTAAACCAGTGCAATGGTAAACCGGCACTTAGGATGCACAGACACTGGGCTAAGCCCCTCGAATGAGACAGTTAACACACGCGGACCACATTGGGCAAGGATGATTACTTAATTCTCCCTTCCCTGTTTTTTTTTGACAAATGAAGATTCTGTTGCACAGAGAGATTTAGTGATTTGCCCTGTCACACAGCTATAGAGGCAGATCAGGGACTCAACCCAAGTACACTGCCCTAGAAGGCAAGCACAGCAGTGCACAATGAGACAGGAGGTTCACAAGATCGAGACCAGCTTTAGACACTCAATGAGTTTGAGGCCAGTCTGGGCTACCTAGTGAGACCTGGTCTCCAAAATATAAAAATAAGAAAAACAGAACTTCTCTAGAGCCCAGGCCCCAACTAAGCTCAAGGACCATCCACAGCCAGGGTGGCAAAGAGCCACATCTGCACCAAGGCTCTGCTGAGGCTCCCCATGCCTGCACACAGGGTGCACTGTGACCACACAGTCCACTGACCATCTGCCAGGCACTCTGCTGCATGCTTTCCCTTCTGGCTCAGAAATGACCATGCTGGTTCCACAGAAGATTCTGAAGCACAGAGAAACCACGTGGTTAAAATGTATCTCCCATCCCTGTCCCAATTCTCTAAACCAGCATTCCTTTCAGTGACCATGCATGTCTGCTCAGGCACAAGAGACACCACCACCACTGTTCTCACTTTCTTACTGTCGGCTCACAGCACCACATCTGCAACTATCATCTTCTTTTTTTTTTTTTTTTGGTGGTACTGGATTTTGAACTCAGACCCTCATGCTTGCTAGGCATGCACTCTACCACTTGAGCCACTCCGCCAGCCCTGGAATTATCATTTCCCATTGAATGTATACAGCACAGTGTATTTAACCAATTTCACTAAGGATGGACATTTTGGTTGTTTCCCATTTCTTTTTTCACTTTTCTTTTTTTTAGTGATATTGGGGTTTGAACTCAGGGCCTTACATTTGCTAGGCAGGCACTCTTCCACTTGTGGCATGGTTCTGGAGCTTTTTGATCTGGTTATTTTGCAAATAGAGTCTTGCTTTTTGCCTAGGCCAGCCTGGACCTCGAGCCTCCTATTTTATGCTTCCTGCAGTAGCTGGGATGACAGGTACACACTACTGAGCCCAGCTTTTTTCCATTGAGATGGAATCTCACAAACTTTTTGCCCAGGCTGGTCTCAAACTGTGATCTTCCCAATCTCAGCCTCCCAAGTAGCTAGGACTATAGGCTAGTTTGCTTTGGTTGTTTTTGAGCTAAGATATCACGTTTATGCCTGGGCCACCCTGGACCTTGATCTTCCTATTTATACTTCCTGCCTAGCTGGATGACAGGTATGTACCACCATGCCCAACTTTTTATTTGTTGAGATGGGGTCTCATGAACTTTTTGCCCACTCTGGCTTGAAATGGGATCCTCCCAGTCTGCACCTTCCAAGTAGCTAGGATTACAGGTATGAGCCAGCACACTTGGTTGATTGTTGTCTATTTTTGCTATTAGGAACAGTGCCACAACAAACCCGTGCATTAGGAAAGTTCACCCATGGTATTTGCTGCCCACGGCTTTGCCACAAGGCTGCGAGCAGAGGTGCATGGGCTCTGGGAATCAGAGCTGGCCAGTGCCACTAACCAGCTTTATCATACAGCAAGTTTATTCACTTCTCTGAGCCTCGGTTTCCTTGCCTGTAAAGCAGGGCAGTACATGCCCAAACTATAGGACCTCTGCAGGATGATATGAGCCAATATGGCTAAAGCTCCCTCCTGTCAAACAGCCTGGAGTGAGGGAGCGGGAGCTGGTCAGTGGGACGTTCAGGCCCTGCCTGGGACATGCACTCTGGGCCCTTGCTTTGTCCTTAGTCAGACCACAGTCCCTGTCCATGTGTTGGTTTCTTCCCTTTTGTTTGCAGTAGATGAGTTGGGGCAGGAGCCACTGGAAGAACCAGAGCCTTCTAGGGACAAAGGCCACACCTCCTTTGTCCGCCCTAAGGTCTCTGGACTGAGTATGAAGAATAGGACCAAAAAGCACCAGCTCAAACATCAAGGTGTGGCTCCTGGGACATCCAGGAAAGCTCAGCTTCTCAGTGAGGAATCTAGGACCTGTCCAGCCCATCTCTCCATCATCATCCCTGGACACTGGCCATAATCCAGCCACATGATCTTTCTCCGTTCCATGGCTGCTGGGCCTTCCTTCATGCTCTTCCTTCTGCCTAGAACTTTTCCTATTCATCCATGCCCCATGTCCCTTTGCCTATTTGTCTTTTGTGCACCTACTTAAATGTCACCTTTCCTGGAAGCTCTCCTAACCACCTTGCCACAGGCTGTGCCCAATGAGAATGAGCCTTCTTCAATCTCCACCAAGGACAAGATCGGGATCACAGCAGAACAGGGTCAGGGAGCTGCAGGGAGAAATGGACTCATGCTGGGGCCCACCTGGATGGACATGGCAGCTGTCCATGAAAGGAATGAGGATCCAGCAGGAAACTATCATTATGACATTTGGGTAGGGAAGGACTTCTAAAATCAGACACGAAAGAGATATAACCATTAAAAAGATGAGTATATCTGACAACAATACAACAAAGAGCTTCTGTTCCTCGAGACAAGCAACTCTCTTTAAGAAAGTAGTTGCCACACTTAACTCATCACTGAAAAAAATGAACGACTACAAATGCTTTTTATATGAGAGAAAACAGGAACTGCCCGTAAAGAGGGAAAAGATATTCAACTTCATCTATCACCAAGAAATGGAAATCAACATCAGAGTAAAAGAACATTTTGCACTAGAAACATCACAGCTCATGCAATACAAAGTGCTGGTGATGTTCGGGCATTTAAAGAGCCCGCAGAGGCAGCGGGGGATGGTATAGATAGGCAGGAATGCATTAGGAAAAGATTCAGTGATGTTAATAAAGTGAAACAGGCACTGACCCACTACTCCAACAATTCTGCTCAGACTAAACCCTCGAAACCTCTTGCTCACAAATGCCAACAGACAAATATGAGGATGTTCTCATCAGCATTATTTGTAATAAAAAAGAAACCCTTGAAACTACCCAAATGTCCATTAACGAGATGGATAAATAAATTGGACATACTGTGCAGCAATAAAAATGATTAGTATGTCCATATAAAATCAATGAATCTCAGAAACCTATTGTGGAGTGAAAAAAGCAATCCCAGAATTATACAGAAGTGTTCGTCCACACATACAAAGTTCACAAACAGACCAACTGAACTATACATATTTTAGGATCTCTAACTATGAAGTAAAGCCAGGTACTGGTTAGCATGCAAGCAAAATAGTGGTTAAGCCCCCCTTGTGAGGGAAGAAATGATCAGAATGAAGCACATAAGAGCTCTTTTACATTTTTAACCTGGTTAAAAATTTTATTATTATTCATTTTATTATTATTTTAATTGGACATATGCATTATAAGCATGGATAACTTTCAATTTTTAAATTTTTTGGAGGGGGAGGAAGTGGAGTTTGAACTCAGAATCTTGCACTTTCTAGGCAGGCACTCTACTACTTGAGTCACGCCTCCAGCCCAACTTTCAATTTAAAAGGAAAAAAAACTAATTTTAGGACCAGGCATGGTAACTCACATTTGTAATCCCACCTACTCAGGAGGTACAGGTAGGAGGACAGTAGTCTGAGGCTGGCCCCATTTAAAAAGTGAGACTTTACCTGGAAAGTAACTAAAATAAAAAGGGCTTGTGGGGTGGCTCAAGTGTTAGAGTGCCTGCCAGTACTGCTAAATAATAATAAATTTTAAACGAGCACAGACAATGACCACTCGGGCAGAGGCCTGCGTCTTTGTTTCTGCAGAATCCCAGGTCCCAACCATCCCAGGCCTGCAGACTGGACCAGAAGCCATGAAGGATCTATCATACTCTGCAGATGCTATAAAGAAAAGGGCTCCTGGACCCTGACTTCTAATACCAGTCCTGTGCAACTTTAGCCAAGTTTCTCCATCCAAAACAAGCACCCGGCAAACTGTTTGGTATCCAGTAGGGACTTCATGAATATTTGTTAAATGCAAGAGCCAATGACATCTAAGATCCCATCACAACTACAACCTTCATCCAAATGTACTCACTAGAGGGAAATTATGGCTACAGCTACTAGCAACCCCCCAAACACACGCGCACACACACACACACACACACACACACACACATACACACACACACACCAGCATTTGAAGTGGGAAGACAGAAAGTTCTCTGTTCTGTTCAATCCAAACTTTTGGTATTTTCATGTTACAGATTTTCTATCCCAGATGTCAGTTTCTCTTTTATTTTTCCTTTTGCTGTCACAACAAGCATACAAGTATTTTCCATGGAATTTTACCAAATGGCACATCTCATATTTTTGTAAACCATATACATACAAACCCCTCCCTCACCCTGTATTAGTCAGCTTTCTGTCATTGTAATGATGTACCTGGGGGCAAATGACACATAAAGAGAAAGGTTTACACTGGCTCACAAGTCCAAGTTCAGGCCACCTTCCTGCTTTGGGGCTTTGATAAGTGCAGCACCTCATGGTGGGAATACATGGCAGAGCAAACCGCTTACCTCACAAAGTGGAAACAGAGAGGGACTGAGAGAATTGGGTCCTGCAATCCCCTTCAAGGGCACATCCCAATGACCTAAGACCTCCCATGAGGCCCCACCTTTCACAGATCTACAGCAACTCCCTGAAAACCAAGCTTTTAACACATGAACTTTTGGGGGACATTCAACATCCAAACTATAGCACGTCCTTCTGCTGAATTTTGTCTCAGGGTCCATGAGTTTTCCATCTATGATCTCTGATTCTTGATTCAAATGTCCAGTCCTCAGGTTCCTGGGGTTTGAAGAGAGCCTGACAAGTGACTGAGGAAGAATCAGGCTTCAGCCCACAGAGGAAGACCCCTATGCATGCTGCTCACTACAGAGACTGGCCATCAGCTCAGGGCATGCTGAGTTGATTCTACACCACCCCTCTGCCTTCTTGGCATCAACTCTGCCTGACTGGGGATGGGAGAGGGAAGCTAGAGCCTAGCACGTCCCACATTCCAGAAATAGGATGGGGCCTTGGCTAAGTGTGAGGGTCTTAAAGTCAAAAAGAATCTCCCTGAGCCTCATTTTCCTCATTTATAAAAAGTGGCAATAATCCTGCTTTGGACGGCATTGGGTGTCTTAAATGAAATAACATCTGTATAAACACAGATCAGCATCAAGAAAAGTCACTCTATCCCCAAATCACTTCTATGTGACTTTGCAAGAAATAAAACAGACTTTGTACTCAATTTGCTTTTTAATTGGCTCATCTGCAGCTAGTGCTGTGGTGTGTGGGGTGGAGGAGGGGCCCTGAGACACGTGGGCAGTGTGAATCCACCGTAGCCTCAGCCTCATCACCATAGCCATGCCAAGGGAGCAGCTCACACCTCCATGCTGAGGGCTAGTGTGTTGCATTAAACAACACATGGGCTTCCACTACCTGTGCTCAACTAACAAAAGCCATGTTGGAAAACAGACCAGAGGCTAGGCTGGGCCTGAGGGGCACAGCCAGGACACGCAGCAAGTTTAGGAGCAGTGAAAACTTTGCACAGTATATTTAGGGCTATCAAATCAAGAGGCCAATTTCAGGGTGGGCAAAAGCAGGAGGCCCTACATGGTAAACAATAAAAGATCTGCAGCAAATGACCCAAACATTGTATGCACATATGAATAAAAAAAAAAAATCTCCAGCTTCCGGAAAGCTTAAAGCCAAATGGGTCAGCACCCTGGACAGCACCACGGGCCACTTGACTCTGACAGACTTCCTAGTATGGATGGCAGCTCTGAGGTATACTCTGTTCACCTCCAGGTCAGAATCAGCAAGCATGGCAGGTCACTGCTAGTCCCTGTCTTGCCCCATGGAAGCCTCCCAGAGCAACCACACCACTTTTTACTACTGCACCACACACAACCTCAGACTCCTTCCCAACACAGCACTCAGGGTTCCTCAGAACAATCACACACAGTGATCCACCAGATGAAAGCCATTAGTCACCCTGCATCTTTATGGAAGTTAACTTCAACCCCACCAGAGGTAGCAGAGGCATACAAGTCAGAATAGACCGCACACCTTTGGCTAACCTAGAGGTGTGAGTGACGGAGAAGAGCCAGGAAGAAGAGTCTGTCTTCAGAATGAAACCAGAATAAAATGTGTTTTCCAGCCCCATACCCTTATCCCAACTCAGAGATCAGACTATCCAGGGCCCTCAGCTTCTCCCCATCTCTCTTGGTCTTTGATAAAAATTGTTTGGAGATCTATGTCCTCATCCTGAGTCTGTTCATTCATATGGTGACTGTGTCAGGAGGGCTCCTCTGAGCCAGATCCCATGCTGGGCAGCATGTGCTTTTTACATGGCGTAAAAAGCACATGCCCTGCTCTCCTGGGGCTGAATGCCTGGCAAGGGAGTTCAGTGCTCACCAAGGACAGCCCTCCTGAGTCTCAGGATAAGCCAAGCAGGCTGAGGGCAGAAAAGAGTATGAGCAAGATGTCAGCTCTCCAGGATAGGTAGGGACCAGGATGCCTGTCCTTGAGGACTTGCTTCCTGACCTAAGTAAGGAAGAGAGGTATGATAAGAAGAAAACACAGGGTCTAGACATCACTCAGTCCGCAGGAATCACAGGAGGCAGACAGGACTGGCTGGACTCCCCAGGTCCCTCCCAGACCCCAGAGAGAAGTGTGTCTGTGAGAGAGACAGAGAGCAGATAGGGAGCAATGGCACCTAGGAGAAGCAGGGAGGGGTCTGCACATACTGGACCAAAGCCCTGGCAGTGCTCAACTCCACAGGGCCCAGCCTCAGAGCATGGACTTGAGCCATGAGCCCAAAGGGCTCTCAGGGGAAGGCCTGGTCCCTGAGATATATCCTCTGACACCTTGCAGCTGTTACAAGGTCCCCTACTCCTCCAGAAGGACCTGGGACTGAACAGAGTGTGAGGGAGAGGCCAGGTCCTGGACAGAGTCCAGTCAAGTCCCTGGAGCTTCAGGCCACCCTTATCCCCATTGCCACCTCATCGCTACTTCAGTGCAGTAGCTGTTTGCTCTTTCAATTCTTCCTGGAAGGCTCCAAACAGCATATTTGTTCAAGAGCTGAGGACAGCACCCAGTCTTAGGAAGCAGAGTATTTAGGCAAATGCAAACATATGCTGAGTTCTTTTCTTAGTTACATTCTTGGCAAAGGAACATTTTCACCAGTAGACAAAATGGGACTTGCAAGGTTTGCCCATTCCATTCTGGCCCTGGCTGTGGGGTTGCAGACCCTCACCAGTTCCCCTCATCCTCTAAGAGGTTTGGGGGTAGCTGTGACTAAAAGGGGTAACACAGGATGCCCTAAGAGAGAACTTCTTTGGACCTTGACTGGTGATCACACAACCTGCACCTGTGTAGGTGTACCCACAAGTGCATTTAAACTGGTGAACTAAGAACTGGCCTGTGGGCTAATTCAATGTCAAATTGTACAGACTCAGGCAAGGTGCTGCCCTTGGGGAACTTGGGTGAAGGGCACACAGGATCTTCTAATTATATGTAAATCTCAATTATTTCCAAATAAAGGTTTTAAATGTGAAATGTGGAAAACATTTTATCTTAGCACTCAAAACTCACCTACACAAGAACGACCATAAGCAAACATGAAAGCCATTGCTCTGAAGCCCACTTTTAACGTTTTCTTTTTTTTGCTGTTATAAATTTTTATTAGGATATATTCATTATATCTGGGAAGATTTGTAGTGACGATTCCTATCAGACTTATATTGTACATTACTTACAATGCCCCATTATCTCTCCCTCTCAACTCTCTCCCCACCCGACTTAAAGCAATTGCAAGAGGTGTTTTAGTTCTGTTTCATATAGGTATATAAAGTCCATGTACCATACACCATCACCTTAATCTCCTTTCTTCACCCTCCCCTGTCCCACTAGTCACACACACACATAGACACACAGACACACAGACACACACACACACACACAACTGTGCCTATTTTGCAATCCTGGTTTTCATTATTAGTATTTAAGTTGACATTCAAAGGGTGTCTCAATGTATGCCCACTGTGGGTGTGCTTTACTTTGGGCTGTTCAATTCCTTCAAATACTCTCCCTTACCCCCTTACCTCCCACCCCCCATTTTTCAACAGCTTTCAGTACACATCCTTCACATCTTATGGTATGCGACATTACTGTGTTATGTTTTCTTAACAAAATTATGCTTGTTTTCTTATGAAAGGACTTCAAAAAAGCCAAGTTCAGCCATACACAGAGTCCCCGGACCCACCAACCCAGGCTGGCCTTGTGACACTCAGGGCTTCTCTTCCTCTGACCTTTGCCCCAGCCTGAGACCCTGAAACTGAGGGCAGAACAAGGAGGCTAGAAGCAAGGAGCCAAGAAGGCTAGGGAAGCATCCAGCATGAGGGGCAATCTTTGGAGGGGAGGCCTCCAGGAAGACCAGGGCTGACGGCCTCCACCACTGCCTTCGTGCAGCTCTTCGGATCCCTGCCAGCAGTTTATTAATATTTTATTGAAAATTCTAAGATGATTCAAACTTCAGCTGTCCTGATAAGGTGCTGTTGCTAAGCAACTTAAGTGCCTGCCTAGGGATCTGTTTTTGTAGCTCTTTTCCCACTCATAAAGCTCAAGATTGGGCCCTACTACCCCAAGGTCCACTCACCTTGGACCACCAACCACTGATTCATGTCCTGCCAGCTCCCCAGGGCTGGACCACCATGGGTGAAGCCTCAGGTCTCAGTTCTCCTGGCACCCAGCCATCTCTGCACCCAAGACCCACAGCATTCCCCCACCCATCCCCCACTCACCATATTCGCTGTCGTAGAACATGACGAACTTCTGCCAGCGCAGCTCTGTCACCAGCCTGAGCATGACGTCGTTGAGGCGGACAGGTGGTCTCGAAGCCAGTGTATAGGCCTCACCGTCAGGGCTGGGGTTCAGGTGACAGGCAGTGCGCGGTGACCCCCCAGGGTTGCGCTGGACAAAGAGGTGTGGGATATGCATGGCATCTGTGAGGGACTGCAGGGCATTGGCGGACGCACAGCCAGTGGACGTGACCAAGGCCAAAATCCCCTGGGTCATGAGATCACAGGCTGTAAAGAGAAGGAAGAGAGTGGGAGGAGTCAACATCCAAACAGTGCTACCCAGGCTTCAGTTCACAGACCAGCCACCAGCTCACAGCTGGGGTCTTGATGGCTGCTGCCTCCCACCAGGGACAAGAACCCATCCCAGGCAGACCAGTAGCTATCATGAGCAGTCTCACTGACCACTCTGTCAAGATGGTTGGAAGTGGCAAAATCATTTACCTCAGGCCACTCAAAGAAAGATGGCAGAGCAGGAATCCACCCCAAATCTTCCTGATTCACCCAACAGAGCCCCAAATTAGTCATCCTGCTTCCCACCTGGAACCATGAGCTCCTTCAAAGTCAAAAATTCTGTGCATCCCCACAGCTAGCCATGGACTGAGAATACACTATGTGCTCTACGATTGTTGACTGAACAGAACTGATTGGGACTGGAAAAACCAAATGACATCCATAAGTCAGGGAGACATGTACTTACCCAGAGGACCATGGTTGTAGGAGAAAAATAAATAAAACAACAAACAAACAAAAAACAACCAGGGACTAGGTCTTCTGGCCACATCCACTTGAGTACTATCATGAAAATACTGGGTCAAACTCCAGATGAAGTGGTTGGCTCTAGAAGCCCAGGATTGTTCAAAAGCTACTTGATAATCACAAAGGAAGATGTGCCTGCAGCCAGGGTCATTAAGGAGGAGCAGAGGAGTAACGCAAAGGAGCAACCAGCAGTTGTTTCTGGGATTGATGAATGCAGGGGCTCGACTTTTGAAGTCACCCAGCAGCCACAAGGGGCTTTAGGCCCTTTTAGCAACACACATGCAGTTTGGGGACAGCAGACCAGCTAATAGAAAGATGTACCTCCCCATGGCACACCCATGCACCAGTTTTGAAGCAAATGTTCTTTACGAAGCTTTGTGTGGCGGCAGGAATGTGGAAAAGCAGATGCGGTTTCAAAACACAGCCTGTGAATGGCAGTGCCCATCTGCTGCACACAGCAGACTTTGAACAACTTTGACAGTGCGGTTCTTTGGCAGGAGCCCTTGGGTTTATGTAATGCCTCAGATAGGGTTGGGAAAGGAGGCAAAAAACAAGGGAAACCATCCCAAGGAGAAGGCAGTGGAGGCTGGGGAAGGTGTGAGAGGGGAGGGTCTACCACATTGGCCAACACCAAAGGCAGGGGCTTCCCTTTTGCCCTCAGGAGCATCATGGATGACACCTCAAACTCCACAGCTCTCCCTGCTGCTGAATCCTTGCCTCCAAGGCCAGGCTCAGGTGGTTAAACAAGGGATAATGAAGTCTCTCTTGGGCTTCAACAAAATCCAATCATGTCAAGCCTATTTAAAGCCCTCCATCATCCCCGAGAGCTTTGGGGGTCCAGTCCAAATCCTTAGGGCTGTCATAGGCCCTACATGTCTGCAGCCTCAGGAATCTCGCCCATCCTTGCCCACTAGACTCTAGCCAATTAGCCTACCTTGCCCTTCAAACTCACCTCTTCGACCCTCACACTCACTCTTACTTCAGGACTCATTTTCTATTTCCCCAGGTGGGCTAAGGGCCCCTTAATGGGGGATGCCTTCATTTCCCCTGTCATGGCACCACAAGTTGCCAGTGTGACTCTCTCCCTCCCACTCAAGCTCAAGCTACAGCAGGACCAGGGTGGTGCCTGTGGTGGGGGCTGTCCCTCCCCAGGCACACATGGGGCCCAGCACATGGCAGTCAGCAAAGACTGCTGCAAGAGTATCATGGACCCTGGCATTTTCATACCCATGATCAACAGTTCCTCTTTGGGCACCTATCCAAACCAGCATGCCCAGGACCCTCAGTGGTACTCTAGAAACACTGCTGATGCATCTGCTGATGCAGATGCAAATAAGTGAGTGGCTATAAAAGTGCTCCATTTGCCAAAGGCACATCCAGCCTTTAGACTACTCAGGAAGGCACTACAGTAACATAGGAAAGTGTTTGCCATAAAAAGGTATGTGAAAATGATACAAAATTACATGTATTTTTTATGGTATCAATTAAATAAAACCCAACTTGCATGAAAGAAATACCAGAAGAAAATAATGCAAAATGTTAAAAGTGACTGTAATTTAGAAGTCTGGAAATTGTTTTCCTTCTTTTCTGTACTTTGCCAAATTTTCTTGACATGAATGTATAATTCCCTCAGAAAAGGAAGAAGAATCCTCCAGTAACAGATAAGTAGTGAGGCTGTGGAGGGGGTGGAGGCTACTGTGTGAGAATTTCCTCTGGGGCAAACTCCTTGTCAAATACTTGATACAGGATGTCTCAGGACATCCTGTAGGGAAGGGATCATTTCATCTGTGTCCCAGATGATGAGATGTAAGGCCATACAACCATCGACCATGAGGGACAAGGCTGGACTGAGATCCTATCCAGTTTCTTTCCACACTGCCACAGACACAGGTACTAAGAGGTTGTCAAGTGACAAAAAGCAAGCCACAAAAATTATGTGCTCACCCTGATTACAACTTGATAGAAAGCATGCCCATTAAAAAAAAATAGCAAGAAAAAACAAAAGAGCTAAGGCAGTGAGGGGATGAATGGATTGTCCTTTCTTCTTTTGTATATAATCTCTTTAATGCCAAGACATTACACTTATAATCTTAAAATGCGATCTTTTAAAATAAACTGAATAACACCAGGGCAGAAATTCCAGGAACCCCAGCCCTTAGTTGTGGAGGGCTGGTCCCGCCCCAAGACACTGGAGGGAGAGCCCTTCTTTAATCGTCAGTCACTCCTGGATCATCTGACCAGTTCCCTCTCAACTCACCACCTGACTATTGATGGTAAATCCTATCCTCAGTCCATATACACCAGGCTCTAAAGTCAGAACCTCTCTGAGCCTCAGTTTCCCCATCTGGGCACACATGCCACTGCACACTGAGGACTGGTACCTGGCCTCCAATATGTTTCATGCATACACTTGGCACACCCACCACTACACAAGACTCTGCCCTAAGAACTTGGGATCCACCAGGACAGACCCCACCACTTGGCATGAGGAAAGAGAAAGGAAGCTCTCCATGGTACAGAGGGGGTGTATTCATGTGGTTGGCATCAGAGCCTCAAAGGAAGAAAAGAACATAGACCAGCAGAGATGGGGGGGACTGAATGACAAAGACCCAAGGACCAGGAAGAACCCCTTACCAGGAGTGGGAAGAAGAACATAGAATCTCATAAATCCAGGTTCCGAGTTTACCCTTCTGATCAGTATCCATGTGGCCTTGGGCATGTGTCCTTTCTAAGACTCAGTCTTATATTCAAGGGGGATAAGATTTCTGCCCAGAACTGACTCAGGGAGAACTGACTCAGAACAGGAATCCAAGCACCCATATCATGCTGTACACAGAAAGATGCCAGACAGGTGTCAATTTCTAGCCCCTTTCCCGGGGCCATCCCCATCTCTCCATCAACATCTCCATCCAAGTCACACCCAAGATGTTAAGAAGTATCAGCCATCACACCTAAGAGCCATCTCATTCCTGTCCCCATGCTGACAGCCCTCCCATGGAGGTGGGCATGGCTGGCTCACAGCATCACTTGTGCCCAGCCTCAGGGAACAGGGTGGATAAATAAGGCTGGAAGTCTCTCTCAGGCGCTAATGGAGAGGCCCAATGTGAGTCAATTTTTAATCCACTGTGAATGGCCTGCTAATTGGGGCAACTATTGGAATGATGATTATTTGAAGGCTTCTAACATAAAAATAATAAGATCAAAATACATCAGATCAAAGCCAAATCAGCTATTAGCCTAAATAAGGTTGTGTGAGATGGGATGTCACACAGCTCGTGCCCCAGTTGTGGGGCAAAAGATGCTGAACTGGGTCTGAATGGGATGTGGACATTTCTGTGGGACTTCGAGCAAGCAGCTGATGTTCTTGTTCTCAATCTCTCTCTCTCTCTCTCTCTCTCTCTCTCTCTCTCTCTCTCTCTCTCTCTCTCTCTCTTTCCTCCCTCCTTTTCTCTCTCCCTTTCTCTCCCTCCTATCAAATAAAGATAAAGGCACACACTTCACAGGGCTGTGTGTGCACTCATGAAAGGTCTTTGTGAAGAGCTGTGCTGTGCATGCTGCTTGGTGCATAGTAGGAGCTCAGAAGTCACGGTTCTCCAGCTTGAAGTTCAGAGGAATTTCCCCAGCTCTCAGATAGCAGCTTTTGTTATCACGTTTTGCCTTCAATAGCATACAGTCATAAAGCTAACTTCTCTCTTCACTACCATGCAGGCTTGATGGGTTGATAAAGGCTCATGGGATTAGAAGGAAATAGAGAGGAATTGTCATGTGCACCTCAAGCCCCCTACCCAGAACTCTGGCCCAGGAAAACAGAGGGTGGGTGTCCACATAGGTCTCTAAGCCAGTCAATAGCTTCCCAAGGATTGGGAGGAAGAAGGCTGCTCAGAGTTCAAAGGTCAGAGTTCAGAAGGGCCCTGGGATTCAGCAAGCACTCCCAAACACGGACTCCACTGCACAGCACACTACACCAGCTTTCCCCAAGATGTTAGCATCTGGGGACCACAGCCAGAGAGGATCAGAACCAGGTCACAAGGTCCTTCCATAGTCATTGAGGGGAAGAAGCAGAGGCCAACAGGAGACAGGGGCCAGGATTTGCAATTGACTCTACACAACCCTTCTCAGGATAGAAATTCCAAGAGCAACTCCAAGCTTGACATTCCCCAGGGATGAAGCAGGAACTATGCTGTCCCAACTGAAAGCACTGCCTCAGCTCACCAAGTCACCAGGTACCTGCCTGCAGGTGGGCGCCAGAGAAGAGAGCGTCCCCCCGACACCCCATCCCAGACACTGAGGCCATTCTGGGCACGGACGCTCTTTTCCATCCCCATGAAGATGTCTGGAAAATTCCAGGCCAAGGCTGGGGGTGGCTATATCCCAGAGACTTGTGCTAGAGCAGACCCCTCTTCTAGTGCCTGAACTTCATAATGATGCTGGCCTGCCAGTGCCACCCTCCCCTCTACCAGGTGCCCTGGCTGCCTTCATCCCCAGGGACAGCATACCTGCGCCCCCTGGAAAATGGACTGAATCTCGGAATAAACAAGATCCATCCGTGCAGCTCAGGCTCATTGGGATCACAAGCCCCTCAACCAGCAGCCTGTGTTAACTGGTCTCTGGGTACCAGTTAAAGAACAAGATGTTTCCACATGGACAAGGGAAAAATGGTCTCTGCCTGGGGTAGAAGCATCTTGGAACAGGTACTTCACTTTAGCCAGGCCTGGCAAGGCTTCGCAGGTCTCCACAGGCAGCAGAAGGGAGAGAGGGGCTGAGCCCTGCCTGGCCAGAAGGATGGTGTCTCCCAAGGAGTCTAGCACCTCGGCCTGCCCCGAGGCTGCTCCAAATAGCAAGGCTTCCGGGGCACCTCCAATAACCTTAACGACACCAAGACTGACTCTCTCTCAGCCACCTTGCTATCAGTGCCCTTCCTTCCCTCCTTTAGCCAGCACCAGCTTTATGAATATTTGAATTCTAATGGCTAATGCTTTAAATTAAGGTAGCATTTATAAATACTTTATAGCTGATGAATAATTGACCAAATTTAGTATTGTCATAACTCACAGTAAATTATTGATCTATAGAGAATAAATAGTTTTCATCTTTTATTAAGACATATAAAGGGTAAACAAAACCATGGAGTAGGGAGACATGAGGGACAGGTTTGTAAAGGCCAGTGCTGGATACCTGGCCCTAGAGTATCTGGACCCCCCCCCCAACACCAGGCCCCCATGGAAAGCACACACTGGACAGGCAGCCTGTCAGCCACTGGCACCCTTGTACCTGCTCTCCTACTTCCTGGAGACCTGTGAGGCCTCCCTCCTGCTGCCTTCTCTGCCTTCCTGGCCCACCTTCTTGGTCACTACTGCAGTCTTCCTCATCTCTCTCTCTCTCTCTCTCTCTCTCTCCCCCGCCCAGTACTGAGTTTGAACCAATGACTTTGCACATGATAGGCAAGCACTCTACCACTGGAATCACATACTTAGCGCTTTCATTCTTATTTTGTTTTTGACATAGATTCTCACTACTACCTTTCCCCAGGCTGGCATTATAGGTATGGACCACCATGTCCTGCACTCCCCTCTCTCTTTATGTAGCATAACTGGTGAAATTTCAACCCAGGGTCAACCCACCACCTCTCCACCCCATTAGCAAGCAGCAGAAAGACACACAACTGACCACTTGGTGACCCTGCAAGGTTGTGGTGGCCAGTCTCCGCAGGGCTCCCCACCCTGCCATTCACCTTACTACCTGAGGCCTCCCACTTTCCTCCCTGTTCTTGAACCTCCCAGATTTCTGCCCCAAGTTCAGCTAAGAACCTTGCTTCATTCCTCATAGATAAACCTGAAGTGATCATCACAAGGTAATTCAAATCCCTGCCTCAATATCCTCACACCACCTAGTTTTGTACTGAAAGCTAGGGAAGGAAGCTTCTCCCATCCCTGCTAGTCCCTGCTCTGGTCCTCCTGATGTTTCACCTCTTGCCTTCTCCCACACCATCTATCATTTGGATCCTCTCTGTGGAATCATCAGCCTTCCTTGCGTATTTGCTGCTGAACATTTAGCCCTGGCCCTGTTGAGGCTTCCACAATCTCTGTTCCAGCTCACAACCCTCCCTGGGCTCCTGGCCCCAGTCACCCCCTAACTAATGTCTCCACCTGATGAGCCCACTGGCAGCTCAAACCCAAAACCACAGAACTACTTGGGGTGTGAGCCTGTTTCTCTGCTCTCCCGGTGGCCCCACTAGCCACCCTCTGTCCCTGATCCTCTTGCACCCATGCCATAGCAAGTCATGGATGTTTTATCTCCCCAATACATCTTTACATCTGTCAACTTTCCTCCACTCCCCTGCTGTCACCTGGTCCAAACCACCATCTCCCCAGCGGTGGCCCCTCTAACCTCCCCCAATACATGTACCACCTTTTCTACAAACCACAGTATCCTGGCCCTTTGCAAGCACAAAGCAGACTATGCTGTCCCTGCTTAAAATCACATTAGCTTCTGGGTGTTGTTAAAACAAAATGCAACTCCCTAACAGGGTCCCCAGGGCCCTGTGCCATATACACCCAGTGCAATCCAGGGATCCCTGCAATCCAGGGATCTGCCCTCTGTATGGTAACTCAGACACCCCAAGCTCTTGCAGCTGCCAGGTCTCCTTACATCTTCCTTCTATACCCACAGAGCTCCTGGTTGTACCTGTCTGCCTAGCCCTTCACCTTCTATGTGCTTTGTGGGTAACCAAGTCCTTCCAGATAGATTTTAATGACCCCCAATCTTCCCTCACCGTGGTTTGCTTCATCCCACTCACCAATGTTTGCCACAGTGAACTATTTCATGTTTCCTGAGCATGGTCTTCTTCCCTGGCCACGTGGTCATGCACAGAGGCACCTGCTGGCTCATTCTCTGATGATGTCCCTGGTCCTGCACCCCATGTGCAGAGAAGGGCAGCAACCTATTTGCTACTAACTGCCCTGAAAGAGAAGCAGGGGTCAGAAGTCAAGGCAAGACACGGGGCTTCAAGTTCACCCAGGTCTCTTAATGTTTGTAGCCTCCAAAAAGATAAGCCATGACTCACGATCTGCAGAATGGGAGTTAGCTTCTTAAAGCCAACACTCACTCCACTCTAAGGAGGGGCAGCCCAAGAGCCTAGAGTGAGCCAGGAGACAGTGGAAGGACAGCATCTCTCCTGAAGCATGACCAATCCCCACATCCCTCTGGCCTCAAGCACATCAGAACCAAAGGGTCCAGCTGGAAGATGGACTGTAGCCCAGAGCAGGTGAGCAGCTGGCAAGGGAGGGATGCACAGAGCCAATCAGGAGGGTGGGGAAGACCTGGCAGTGCCATGGGGTCTCTGGAGCCTCATCCTTCTGCCAATTAATGAATCAGAACTGATTCTCTGCTCCTGCGGATTGGAAACACAGGGAACACGGGGTAGGATCGTACTCACTTATTTATAGCTCTCTAGCTCCTCATTAATGACTTTTACTGCTCCGCCAATGAAACGCCAGGCTCCCGGCTGGGATTCACACAGAAGCCTGTGCTGTAAGTTAAATCAGGACAGTGATGAGGCCGGGCCACGTACACTACAGCCCTCAGAGAGCCTCGAAAGCAGCACACACTAGCTCCTGATGCACTCTCAGCACCCCCAGCAGGGAGGGCCCCTGGGCACTCCCTCTAAGCCCCTCATGGGGCTCTCTCCTCCTCACACTGCCTGTGAACGTCTGCATCCTCCAGCCACCTCCGATGTCTACCCACATGACTTATCTGCCAACTGGTCTCCTTGCCTCCCAGCTCTCCTTTTCTCCAGCCCACCCTACAGACCCAGGTTCAGCACCAACACGCCACTGAAATACCTGCAGTACCCCCACTGCTGAGGATCAAAGTCCAGTTGGTGACACCACCCCCCAATGCCACACACCAGGAGGGCACCATTGTATTTTGCAACCCTCACACGCCCTGTGTGGTCTATTCATGTCATTCACACGCTTATATCTAATCTTAACTTTGCACAAGTTGGTTCCCTCCTCTACTGTGCCTTTTAAACTCCTGCTCATCCCTCAAAACTCGCTCCAAATGCCTCTTCCTCTACAGAACTGTCTTTGACTTCCCCCTTTTTGGGCAGTTAACCATTAACCATTCCTTTTCTTGCAGGTCGAAGAATACTTTATTGTAACCCACTTTGATTGAGTATGTATTATAATCTCATCTCATGCTTACTCTGTAAGCAGGAAGACAGACTTAGGCTTATGGTTTTCTGTATCTTCAGGCTCAAGCCCTGGTGCAGAGTTGTTCAGAGGACACTGAATGATGGAATGGGTAAGTAAAATCTCAGATTATACATGCTAAAGAAATCATTTGAAATATCAGTGCTACGAGGTAAATGAGCAGCCCAGATAATCAATGAGATGGGTTCATTAGAAAATTGTTTTGTCCGAGAGCAGGGCTAGCCTTGGGCAGCACAGTAAGAAGAACAATCTTGGACTTTAGGGCCTCCTAGACCTAACCCAGAATCCAATCCTTGCATAGATGAGCCAGGACCCCCAGGTGACTCACTTCATCTGATTCCACCCAAGAAGAAAAGATTATTTAGGGTTGAGAACCTCAGGGGATGGCAGCATCGTGGGCCTGGAACTGGCAAAGGGTGTCCAGAGTAACAAGCAGGTGCTTGAGCACTGTTTAGAGAAAGGCTGAGAAGGAAAGGGCTGTGACCATGTTTCAGGAAGGAGAAAGGACAGGGGAGAGCACTACCAAGTGCCACACCGGGGCCCACCCTGAAGCTCTTGCCCTGTAGGAGATGGCATTGCAGCTAGGCAGGAAGAACGAAAGCAGAGATCCTGCTGAGGGCGCTGCCTTAAATTACAAGAGAGCCCAGGTTCAAACCTCCAGCTACTTCTGACCTCAGAGTTAGAAGTCCAGCCCAGGAAACAGACAGATGTGTGCCCTTGGGCAGGCCACATAACCTCAATGAGCCTCAGTCCCTCACCTGTGAATGGATAACCATGCTCACCAACTAGAGCAGTCAGGAGCATGGGTGAGATAACTGATAGAGCTTAGAACATAGTAAGTGCTCCAAAAAGAATTACCTTCTGTTGTGGGCATTTGGCCTTCTCATCAGGGAGCCTTCCCTCTAGCGACACAGCTGGGGTGGGGGTGGGGACAACTCCATTCAGTGTGTGCATGAGTCAGCTTCACATTACACAATGAAACTCCTGAATCAATTAGTTTATAAAGAGAAAAGGGCTATTTAGCTCACGGTTCTGGAGGTTCCAATCCAAGATTAGGCATCACCATTGTTTTGGCTCTGTCAGTGGCTATGGTAGAGGGCACATGGTGGAGCAAACCCCCTATATCATGAGCAGAGAGAGACAGCAGAGGCAGCAGAGATATAGTCCCACTAACCTAAGAACTTCCCATTAGGCCCTACCTCCTAAAGGTCCACAGCACTATCAATAGTGCTACCCTAGGGGCCAAGCCTTTACAAGTGAGCTTTTGGGGGACTCCCCAAATCTGAACTGGCACAGTGTGTCTGGACTCTGATTGAGGGAGTGGGGAGACAACAGAGGCCTCTAGAGAGAGCACAGTCATCTCAGCCTGCTGAGCAGAAAAGCCCTAGTGCCTCTTGGCCAGATACCAAGTGTGGTTCAGCCCTGGGAAAGAAGGCAGGCAGCATCCCTGAAGTCACACACTTCCCTAGGCTTGGAATTTCTAGGAGCAATACCTCTCCTGCAATCACAGGGCTATCCCTGGAGAATACCCACTGTACTATATAGCCAGCTCGGGGAGGACCTGCCCAGCAGGCTCTCCTCCCGGCAGCCCTCAAGTCAGCCTGGTCTCCTAGCAACAAGCTGCTCAAAGGCCCCTGGACACCAGGGCTGAGGAATCAGAGCTGAGCTTAGATACCCAAGGACAGTCAGAGCATGGAGCCTGCCCTCAGCCTCCCTGCACCTCAGGCCCTCCAAAAACCATCTCCAGTGACCGCTGTCTTCTTTGCCTCCTGAAAGACAATACACCCAGATGACAGACCTAAGTTCTGGCCCAAGGCTTCTTCCCAGGCCCAAGTGGTCCCCAGATGGGAAACTGAGGCTCAATGAGGTTGCTGGTTCTTCCTTTCCATCTCAACATATGTCTGCTTTTTCCTGCTCTCTCTGGCCACCTCTCGAATCCTCCCTGCTACCGCTTCTTGCTTTCTGAGCCTTGCTTCTTTCTCAGTGTGTATGTGTCTATGTGTGCATACAGATGTGTGTGCAGGGGGACAGGGGGTGATTGTTAAGTCTCACCCCATTCTGCCTATGCCCTCTTTCCCTGGCAGAGGCAACTACACCAGAGGGACAGGGCCCCAGTCTATGCCCTGGCCCCTTCTCCATCCAGAGTTTAGAAACTGAGCCAGGTTGCCCACTCACCAACTAGGCCCTCAGCTCTCCAGTCTCTCCCACACCAGGCTTGGGCCTCCCTGCACAGCCAGTGCACCTTCCAGGAAAAGCTAAGAGTCCCTGTCCTGCTGGCCTTACTAGCCCTGACTCCAGCTCTAAGGCACTAATCCCGCACTTGGCCAGCAAGCGCCCAGAGACAATCTCCAGACTTTGAAGCACAACGTGGGGTCTTGGAGACTCTACTGTATCAGCTTCCCATACCCTTCTGTATCTGCCGCTGCTCTGCTAAAAACTCACAGCACTGTCACTGTTCCAGACCCAGGGCAAGTGCCTCCTTCTCCTCAGGGCCTTCTTCACCCCATCAGGACAACAAAGCCCTTCCTCTGCTACACACATGATGGCAGCTCACACAGTTTCACTCTTTGCTCACAGGTAACCCCTTGGGCTGAGTTCCCCAAGAGCCTCTCTGTCCCTAGCACCCACTTTGGACCTGGACACCCAGCTGCCTCAAAGCACATGATTGTGCAGGGTGAAGGTTAGTCTGGCCCTGGTCCACCTGCCATCACTAGGGCAGCCTGAGATGACTGTGCCTAGAAGGCAAACCTTGGGTGGTGGTTCTACCTTGCAGCCCTATCTCTGGGGTGAGCACCCACAGGTATGCCCACACACCTCACGCCCCCTCTGAGGGACAGAGCAGGTTGGGTGTGAGTGGATCCAGCCCTCTGCTCCCTGGCCTGTCACCTGTGGGGGGCAGGGACCGAGATGGAAGCACTGACTAGAAGCCCTCCTACTGGGCAGGGCTAGCTGGCCCCTCAAGGGGAAGATGCTGCCTCTGTGCTCCCAGTGGCCGGGCTCTACCCTCCTGGAGGAGCCCCCAGTCATCCTCTACTTACTGGAGAAGCCATGCCCTGCTCCTAAATGTGAGCCTGGAGCTCAGTGTCCCTTAAACAAGGTGTGGGGGTTCAGGGACCAACACAGGCCCTGCTCCTTTCCTCCACCTATCTGGGTGCCCCTTCCTCTTTTAGCTGCCACCAAGCCCCAAGTGCGCTTTGCAGATAGCACAGGAAGATGAGCCGTGGGGGGAACCCTTAGGCACACTACTCCCTCTCAGTCCTGGTGACATTCTCACCCCCAGAGTAAGGACAGGAGGGGAGAGAGGTGAGAGTACAGCTGGGGAGGTGGCAGTGTGGTGGCTAGGGCTGGTTTCACTATACCAGGTCCTCATCTGGTCTGTACATATTTCTTGTCATGGTAAGTCCAAACAGGCTGTCTCTGCACTACTTGTCGAAGTCCTCACTCCCAGGAATGGGTATAAGGGAGCATCTTACACACAAGCTTCTGTCCGTCAGCCAACAGGAGCTTCTCCCGTGAGGTGACCTGGGCAGGGCAGGAACACAGACTTGATCATCATGAAGCCTGGGCCCCATCCCTGCTCTGCCATTGAGCAGCCCGCAACCTAACCAGGTCTTTCCATGTGTCTGAACTCCAGTGTCTTCTGTTGCATAACGGAGGAAGGGAAAGAAGAGTGAGGGTCACAGCACCACATCACACACAAGGCATGAAACAACAGTTTCTGGCACAAAGTATGTCTTGGATAAATTCTACAATATTTCCTCTTCAGAAGTGTCCATGCATTCACTTATTCTTTTACTTACCAAGTGCTGAGCGCCCCTTTCCCAGTGCCTTTGAAACTGAAAGCCACCCACATTGGTTCCACAAGGGGGAAGGCACAAGGTGCCCTCCAGAACTCTGGGGGCTGAAACTGAAAGAAAGGGGGCTCTCTCATTGTGCAACGATAACTAGCCCAGCAGTAAGAGACCAGGTTCTGGTATCAAACCCCTGCTCCGTGTCTTTGTGTAAGTCACAATCTCTCTACAGACCACCCCAAAAAGGGGCCTATGATAGTGTAGCCCTCTTAAGACAGTAAGAGACCAAAGTGAGGAAGTGCTTTGCCCAGTTAAGTGTGGCCCCCTTAGACCAAGTGCAACAACAAGCGAAGGCAGCCAGCCAGGTTAAAAACCGAGGGAAACCCCAAGCCTGTCAAGAGAACAAGGCCCTGGCCAGTGGTGCTTCAGGTGCTTGGGCCTTGCTTCCTGACACCTCTTCATCCTAACTACCATCAAGGCAGCTCTGCTTCTGAAACTGGAGATGACACCACCATCTGAGAGGAACACCAGGAGCAAGTGTCTCTCAAGGTGGAAAAGGGGCTGGCCAGACTCCAAAGCTCACTTCCCTACCCTTCAGGGAAGTGGTAGCAAAGCCCTCATGACTCAGGCATGGCCAACACCTCCCTGGGGCCCAGCTGAGCCCCAGCTCAGGCGATGGCTCCATCAGGGGGTCTTCGGAGAAGCACCCAGCTGGCCCAGGGACATTACCCATCTCAGCCCCCAGGTGCTTCTAAGCAGATGGAGAAGTCAGAACTCTCTTGCAGCCAGCAGGGATGAGAGGGAATCTTTGCCAGTGATAATGAAAATTTTCACAGTAGCAGATGCTTGGGAAGATTGAAAAACAATACACGGAAATTCACAAACCAGAGAGGAGCTTAAGAGAAACATGATCGGTGCTCTCATTTTCCCATCAACACCTCTCTGGCCAGGAGAAGGTCTGGGAACCATTCCGCCACAGCAGGTGATCAAACTACCCCCTTGATCACCACAAATCACACAGTGCCTACCTTGTGTCCAGGAGGGGTTATACTGCACATGTGGAGTGGCAGATCCTAACTAGAGGTTTCTGGAGGGGATGGGGACAAGGTTCACCATCCAGCAGGAAGGAGGCAGTCACATGGCTGAGGCCATCCAGAGCCTTGGCCTTTGTCACACCAACACCCCAGTTCAGGGATCCCTGTCTCCCTTCATAGCTCAGTTTAAGCATCCCTTCTTCAAGAAGTCCCCTGGGACCTTCTTACACCCCACAGAACCCAGATCTCAGCCCAGCCTGTGACCTGTCCCTCTGAATCACCGCCCTCTGTCTGTGTCACCAGGCTGTGAGCTGTTGGAAGTCAGGGACCCTGTTGAGGTGGCCAGGGAATGCATATTGAAGGAATGAATGAAACTATTGCCTTAGATCCGCCCACATAAAGAGACCAGTCTCATGTCCGAAGTACCAATTTTGCCTCCTAACTGCCTCCAGCTTTCCAGCTGAGGACCTGGGTATGAAGATAGGGAGACAGGGGAGTGGATAGAGGAGGGGGGATGACATTGGAATTTCCCAGTCCCTCCACCAGGCAAGAGCTGGATGGGTCAGTGACTTGTCAGTGACCAGAGGTAAGTCACAGACTAAGAGCCAAGGATCTCTTAGTCTACCTGCTCTCCTCCAGCTATGACAGCAGCAAAGGCAGTGGCCCAGACATGCTCAGCACTTTTCTGCATTAAATGGTTGACTTCTAGAGTTTTTTTAAGGATATAAGGGGGGGGAGGTGGAGGAAGCAGTACTTGAGGCTAACAATCAAATATTTGTAGTGTTTACGCACAATCGTATTCAGTGTTAATAGATCGCTCCCTGCGATTCACACTTTTCTCCGGGTGAATATCTCTACAGGGAATGGAGACTGATGGCTGTAAGTCACAGAGTCAGGAAGGCAAATGAACAGGTGCTGGTGTCCCAGCCCCAGCCTAGCTCAGGCTCCCTTCCCTGGAGAGGGAACAAGAAAGTTGAAAGGCCCAAGTTGTAAGACAAAGAAGCAGAAAGATCTACTAGAGTCAGTCTCCTGCCTCTTTGAGTAACAGAATCCTTTTACAAAGTTCCCAAATGGCTCTTACATAAATAAGGTGATTGTGCTTCAGTATCCACCGAAAGCTTTCATCGTGACCCAAAGCTGATGTGCCTCCAAGGACATGCACCTGCATGTTGTCCTATCAGCCACGACATTGTGACTGATGGCAGGAGGGCAACCACCATCAAAACTACTGTACTCATGGAGTCCTGGCCCCTTTCTACAGAGCTAGGGGCTCCTCAGGGACCCACTCATTGGTGTTTTGGAATTCCACAGGTCCAATATCAGTTACCGGTCACCTGATGAAGGTGTCAAGACCTTGCAAGTGGACAGATGGGCTGAATGGGGCAATGGACAGAGGTAAAGATGAGAGGTGAAGGGCATCCCAGAAGACCATCAGAGCCAGGCACCAGGAAAGGGGCCCTACTACCTATCCATCCCTGACCACTGTGCATACATTCATGCACACACAAGAGCACACACGAGAGCACACACACCACACACACACACACACACACACACACACACACACACACACACAACTCACTCCTATGCACCTATACAAAGCTATTGGGAGAGCCGCCCTCATGAGCTGACAGTCTTGCAGCAGCGATGGAGTCCACCTCAGCATACCCTGCTGCTCTCTGTGCCTCTCAGGACAGTGAGTTGATTGCAGTAATGGAGTCACTCCGGGCAATATCCACCCCTGCTGCAGCAGGCAGCCACCCCTGAGCTCAGCCAGCCTTCAAGCACTAATGAAGAAGCATCACCAAAGGTCACCTGGAGACAACCGCAGAGAATAACCATCCAGCCTGGCCATTTCTCTGACTTGGTGCTGGGTGCCTCACCATGTGGGCTTCACACCCTGCAGTTTATCCTTTTATTCATTATCCAACATCTGGAGAAAGAGCCATCCTGAGCAGTGTTAATGCAGTCCACAGGAAGGACTGAGCCTAAGGAGAGGAAGAGCCTGGGAGGAAGTTGGGGTCAAGAAACAGAGGTCAGAAATAGTAGGGGAGGGCTCCCCTCCATTGGGCCCTGTTTCTGGTGTCCAGGCCTGGCACCTGGTATATACACAGTAACTCTGAAGGAGGGAGCCAATGATGACCACAGAAGGGCAGATGGGTGGATGAGTGGGTAAGTAGATGGGTGGGTAGAAGAGTGGGTGGGTGGGTGGGTGGTGGTTGGGAGAGAAATTGAGGATAATCAGAAAAATCTGACCTTGTTCTAGCCTTGGTCCCCACCCTCACTCCAGGCTGCCAGAGCACAAAGGCACTTAGAAGGATTAAGGCTCCAGGATACAATTGGAGCAGCTGGAAATAGCTCTGTGCAGCCTGCAGCCACTGCCTCCCTCCTGGCAATCAGCCTCAATCAACACCCACCTGGCCCGGCTGTCACTTAATTCCACCTGACACCCTGGCTGGGCATCCTAGAGCAGCCAGGTGTCCTCCCTATCCAAAGGATCGCACGGAATGAGTCTACTCAGCCAAGGCCAGCAGAAAGTCACTCTTCTGGGTCCCCAGTGCCTAGTGAGGACACAGGTGCCCCAGGAACTGCAGCCCAGAGCAGAGCTTGGAGACACCAGGAGACCATATGCCCCCCCACCCCAAGAGCTGTGTCACCTGAAGAAGACCTGTGGATGCCCTTCTGCCCCCACCATGTTCTTCTTGTGCTCACCTGAGAACAAGCTCATTGCCCTAGAAAGCTGGCACCTCAAAGAGGGACCTGTAAGTTCTTGAATCAGCAGGAGATAGCTTCTTCAATACCAGAGAAGCAATGGTATCTCAGCCACTATGCCAGGGACTGCCCCCACTGGCCCAGGGGTACCCTGAACAAGAGTAACAGCATAGGGGCAGCTGGAACACCCAGTGGGGAGGTGCTGCCCAGGTCCAGAAGAGGTCTCAGTACCCAAATAGGGACTTAAAACTCAGGGAAGAATTCCCAAGAGTTCTCTGGGCTTATACTTCACAAGCGCTCCTGCATCTAGCATACCCTCAATTTCTCCAACCACACACTTTGGATGCCTTCCACAGTGACAACAGCCTTTGGCCTGAGCCAGGCTGCCCACCCTCCAGAAGTGTCTAGGGCCAAAATGGCTAGTCCCTCTCTTTTTGGGGCAGGGGACCACTGAGCATCTACTGGATCCTGAGCCCCCACCCCATCCCAACACCAGGCACCAAGCAAGCCTAGCATGGGGTTCAGAGTGAGGACATGGGAGTCAGGCTGCCAAGGTCAAAGCCAAGCTCTGCTATTTAACTAGCTGTGTGACCTTGGACAGGACATGGAACCTCTTAGTGCCTAATTTCCTCACCAACAAAATGGGCTGTACCCCACCACACAGTAACTAGGTACTACTGCACCTGGAACCCAGCCTGACTCACAGGGCCTCCTCCAAATGTTCCGGCCACTGTTATGATCCAGGGGGTAGCAGTGGGGCAGTTCCAGAACAAGCAGTTCCCGGTCATTCAATCCTTAAGTGGGATTGTCACTGCTGCAGCTCAGGATTATCCAAATGGCTCCCACTGGCCAGTGGCTGTCTAGGGTCACAGGATTGTCCTGTGTGCTACTTCTCTGAGGACGCTCCATGCTGCTCTCTGTGGACCGGCTCTTTTCCGAGTGACCAAAGTCATGAAAAGGGCAGCTCCCAGGAAGGCTGCCGGGGTAGGGCAGCACAAGGGGCATGGTTCCCTGGCCATAGCCAGGCAGCAAGGATCAGACCCATTCTCCCACACAGGTCTTGGTAACTGCTTGCAGCTTTCTCCACACCTCCCTTCACTAAGTGCCCCACACATTCTTTGGGTCACCTTCTCTGGCCCTAGACTGGGCTGTGTCCTATGTAAAACTGCCTGTACTCAGAGCACCCTCTCAACAACACGGCCATACCTGCCTGCTCATCTTGGGATCCCAGAACCTTTATAAAGCTGCACACAGAGAGGGCCCCACTGATGTTTGTTGACTGAATAAACTGACTGTCAGCCAGGGAAGGAGCTATATCCTCCAAGCACCCCATACTCCACAGTCCAGCTCACAGTATTTGCTCCTCCTCTGTATCTGTCCTTCCTACCTGACCTGACCAGCCACCTCTCACACAGCCACTTACAAGCCTGGCCTAGTCCTGTCTCCAAAGCCTGGCTCTAGGCCTCCCCTGGCCTCCCCCCTACATTTGCTACCCCATCCCAGAACCACTACCCTCCCTACTACATCCCACCTTGAGGCTGGGGATAAGAAGAAGAAGAATGACGAGAGGCCACCTATCATCTCTGATGACATGATCGTTTGGGGAGTTTTTATCAACACCTCTCTTTCACACATGAGGAAATGAGTCTCCAGTGGGGGCCAAACACCAGAACTGTTGTGCCACATCTGGGTTCCCAGGGCTGGTTGCCCTCACCCCTCCCTAAGTCACTCAGTCACCCTCCGTCTGCACACCTGAGCTTCTCTTTTGCTTGTCCTATTTCTTCTCCATCTGCAGAACTCTCACCTGGCCACTAATAAACTCCTAGTCATACCTCAGAAATTTGATTATTCCCCCATCTGGAGCTGCCCTAGCAACCATCCCACGATCCCTGAGACTTTCCCAGGACCTAACCTCTCAGCATGGCTCTGTCTAAGGTCTTTAAATACCACCCTGGCTCCAGCGAACCCAGACATCATGGTGATGGCCAGGAATGAAGGAAGTGCTGCCTGCCCGGTCAGGCTTGCAGAAGGGGCCTGTGATGCAGAGTTTGCAAATGGCAGGAGACACACATGTCAGAAAATTATGTACATTCAATTTCAAAATCAAAATGAAAATGGTTGGTTCACTGGAGTCCACTTTGTCTTGAAATTGAACAGGGTGTGTCTGGGGAGGGCAATTGTGGCCCGGCTGGCTCCTGGAAAGACCCGAGCACCCCCTTGACACCACCCACGTTCTTTAAATTCTCAGGTTTTAGCCCCTGTACCTAGAAGCACCGAGGACAAGAACTCAGGCTCTGATGGTCCCTGAACCAGCAGGTCCCAGGTCACCTTATTCCAGCAGACTCCTGTGGCTGAGCCAGGACAGGCACTGGGGACTCTGCGGCCATTCTTTCACCCAAAAGATCCAGATATGCAGCCAAGCAATGCCACAGCCAAGGCTCTAAGTGCTGTGCACAGTTGGGGGCGTGGCATCTTTGCAGGTCTCAGTTTCCCACTTGGCAAGTGGAAAGAGTAACCTATCCTCTGCATCTCAGCAGAGTATGTGCTACCATGGAAGGCAGCCGATAGGAATACCCATGGTGGGGGGCACAGCAGTAGATCCTGGATGTCAATCCACATCTGTTTCTGTGCCATCCACTCACCAACAAGCCCTCCACAACAGTCTGGGTTTACCATTCTATCTCCCTAAGACACCTGGCTCCAGGACCTGTATGGACCATGGCTCAGCAGTACTTGTGAGTGAGAGAGGGGGAGGGAAGGAAGGAGGCCTGGTACTGTACTACAAACCCTCCAGTGCATCCTCAGTGACATATTTTTTTCTCCCTCCTGAGGACTGGAGTGCTCTGTTCTTGCTGCACTTGGGAATAAGAGAAGAAAGACATAGAGCAGGAGGTCATGGGATACCTGAATTCCTGAGAAAATTCCTGCCCACCGCTGACAAAATGCAGCCCCTGGGCAGCCAGAAAGAGCCCTAGGGTGACAGAGAGACACCATAGGCTGCTGCAACTTCAGGAGCTGAAGACTGAGGGTTCCCTAGCTGGCAATCACTGGCTATCTCTCTAAGCGTCTGTTTTCCAGTCCCTATAATGGGGCAGAGTTGATACAAAGTCTCCATGAAATCTCCTGCCCAGCCCTGAAACCACCACTGCCCAGGACAACTCAGGCCCGAATATGAAGGAGAGAGGCACTAAGAAGCAGGCGGGATAAGAAGAGAGAGAGTTCAGCAAAGGGAATAGAAGATGCTGGAGTACAAATGCTCATTCTTAAACTCTTCTCGAACAATAGAGAACGTTTTAGCAGAACTCGGAACAAGGCTTCCTTTTCAGGGAATTAACAATTTGTATTTTCCACTATCCGTCTTCCTTGCAGTCCTTTGCAGGGAGGGAAAGTCTATAAATATTTTTTTAAGGCACACTGAATTTTGATGAACTCAGCTAAGCGAATGCTTTGCATATGAATGGGAACTGATTAGCCGGGAGCAGAAGGGCCCACAACTTCAAGCTTTCCAGAGAGTTAAAAAGTTGAAGCCACTGATGTGGCTCCTCTAATAAAAAAATCATGCAGCATTTATTATTGATGCCCGGCTCTGATAAATACCCTCATCTAAAATTCCTCACTGGCAGGAACCCTTCAGGATAATTTCCCAGGATAACCAAAGGGAGCACTTCAGCACACCTCGCTGGAGGCTCCGTAGGTGGCAGGTGGACAGGAAGCAAGACCAACCGGAGTGACAGGCTGGAGTGTTTGGATGAATGCTGTACAGCCGGCCACCTCCGGAGGGAACTCCTCCATGAGACAGCAGCTTCCAGGCTCAGCACAGCTTCTGCGAAGGCTGGTGCTCAGATTAACTCCAGGGAGATTGTAGGGAAGCAAAGGGCTAGGTTCCTATAATCTAGAAGCACCTGCAAAAGTGACCTCAGTACTGTCCCCCAAGCTAAGCTGCAGTGTGGAGGCTGCAGAAGGCAGTTAGGGTCCCACCCAAACCCCCTTGCAGATTGGTGATCCCATCCCACCTGCTGGGGCTCACAGCTCCCCCCCTGCAGCTCACCTAGAGAAACCACCTTGTCCAGAGATTATGGTCCACTTCCCAGGCAAAGGTGGCCCACAGCCAGTGTCCTGCAATGGTGGTGGGAGAAAAGGCTGCCCCCTCCAGAGGGGACATCTCTATGTTCCATAGTCTCCAGAGCAGGTCAGGTTAGACCTCCAACACACACCTCTCTACTTGGCTCTTTCTCCTTCTCCAACCTTCTTCTCTTCATAAATCACACACCTGACCCCAGCCCCAGGCTCTACCTCTAGGGAAGGTGTGCTCTTTAGGTGCACTCGGGTCTCTGGAAGGCTGACCGCTATGGATGGCATCACAAAGACCCCCTGGTCTTTCAATCCTGTGTCCAATGGGGGCCACAGAAGGAAAGGAGAGAGTGGGAAGAGAGAGCTGCTGGGCTCCCCCTGGCTGAGTTGATGCTGCTATGTCTCCTGCTCTAGCTGCTAACTGCTCCCTTTGCTTCTTCAGGACCAGGGATGGGGACAGCTCCCCTTTATCTGGGGCTTCAACTGGTCTTGGTAAGTTACCTGCCCACTTTTGGAAAGACCCTATTTGGAGTCTGTTTCCTGCCACACCTTGACTTGCCCAAAAGCAATGGTCCAGACCTCCTTTCCCACTTCAGTGCAAAAACAGGGCTTCATCAGAGTTAGCCCATGCAAGAGAAATACACAACCTCAGGACCTTTGAGACAAGTATCAGACACTCCTGCCCCCTGCTAGTGGCCCACACATCACATGGGCCTCCTCCCCAGCACAGCCATAGGAGTGAACATCATATAAAGTCATTGGTTTTTCCAAAATCCCCAACTGTGCATCCAGGCACACAAAAGTGTCTGCACCTTTCACTAGTGGCTCCTTAGTCATTAACAAATCAGGAAGATGCAATGTGAAGCAACAGATAAAAATCTCATGCATTTGTTTTCAAAATTCTATAAAAACTAAGTTTCCTAGAAGCAAAGAGAAAATCCTTTACACCAAACAACACAGAAAGCAAGACATGGTCCAAGACCTCCTCAGGTTGGTGCCGAGGTGTAAATCTTTAGTTTCATCTACTGCCCTTGTTCTCTGACCCCCGCAGCATTCCATAAATATTTGGGTGGCCAGCACCAGGCTTTTTTTCCACTTGGGAATTGCTAATGATGGGAACAGGAAGCCGAGAAAGCTTCCTCCCTGGATGAGCCTGCACTTGACCTATCAGCAAAATACAAGCATCCCAGAGACTCAGGGAGCCTCAGGCTTCCTTAATGAGCCAAGATGCAGTTCTAGGGAAATCACCGTGCCTGCTACCTGCAGGGGCATTGATGCTGGAACTGCCAGCTGAATCAATAGCAGTAGAGAAACAAGGAAGGCAGGGAGGTGTGGTGGAGGAAAGAAACAGTTCCACCACCATGCTTGAAGATGGATTTTCCCAAAAGAAGCTGGAGCTAACGGCAGGAACAAGCCCTCTCTCTCTGCTTCCAGGCTGCTGTCCAAACCCTATCCAGCGCTCTCCTTGGGCTCTGCCACACCTGTACCCTATGTATGTGCACACATACCCTCCTCCCCTGAATCCATGCACTCCAGAAGGCCCCTCCCCAACTTCCCTGTCCTCTACCCCAAACCACACAAAACTACAAGCTCACCTGGGGCTCCCCACTTGTGGAAGGCAAAGGTCTCTCAACTCCTGCCCAAGGGTGAGCTCTGTGTCTCTACCTGGACCAGAGGTGTGGCACTTTCAAAAAATGCTGCCACTACTGTTTACAAGTTATGGTTGTCAGCAAAGTTTTTTTAAACTAGTTTTATTGAAGTATAAATCACATACTATGAAATTTGTCCATTTAGCACAAATTTATGCAGCTGTACAACCAGCACCATGATCTGGCTTTAGAAAGCTTTCATCTCCCTGCATAGCTCCTTCATGCCTATTTGCAGGCACTCCCGGCTCCCACCTCCAGCTCCAGGCAACCACTAATCTGCTTTGTGTCTCTATGGTTTTGCCTTTTCTGGAAATTTTCACATAAATGGAATAATACAATATGTAGTCCTTTGTGTAGGGCTTCTTTCACTTAGAATAATGTTTTGAGGTTCACCCATGTTAAGCATATATCAGTGTGTCATACCATTGCATTTCTGAATAGCATTCCCCTGAATACATACACTGTGTTTATTCACCTGTGGATGGGAGCTTGGACTGTAGCCAGTTTGGAACTACCATAAAGAGCCTGCCATGCACATTCATGGACACGACGTTGTACAGGCACATTTCTACTTCTCCTGCATTAATTCCCAGAAGTAGAACTGCTGAACAACAAGGGGAGGGATATGTTTACCTTTTTAAGAAGTGATCAAACTCTTTCCCACAGCAGCAGCACAGTGCTGAGCGTGTGGGTTCCAGTTGCTCCACATCCTCCAAACACTTGTCACTGTCACTTTTATCATGGCCATCCCTGTGGGTCCACCGGGTATCTGATTATATTTGATTTACTTACATATCCCTAATGACTAGTGGTGTTGACCATCTTCTTGTGTGTATGTTTACAATTTATACATGTATTTTTTGATGAAGCATCTTTTCAAATCTTTTGCCCATTTTGTACTGGGTGGTTTGTTTTATCCTGGGGTTGTAAGATTTATTTCGTGCTCTGGATCCAAATTCACTATTAGATATGTGATTTGCAAATCTTTTCTCTTAGGCAATATTTCTACCTCTCAATTTCTTCATCTACAGAACAGAGCTATCATCACACTTTGCCATCTTGTAGTAAAGACCATGGCTGGTGACTGTTATGTGCCCTGCATGAAACCTGGCATACAGGCCTTCCCCAGACGCAACTGCCACCACCACTATGCCCACCGCATCCCTGAAGTCAGGAACAGTGTGGTCTTGGCCTTCACTTTGAAGCCTAGTGCAGGCCTGGGTGCAGAGGGATACCAATGCCATTTTGGTATGTCCCTGTATGTCTTCTGCAGGGTCCCTCCACTGTCAGCAACACCAGCCCAGGTCCATACAGCAAAGTGCAGAGGCAAAGAGCAGGACTAATAGTGGGAACACTGAGAAGGGAACACAGTCCCAAAGGTGGCAGGTAGTTACATGAAAGGACAACAAAATGTCCTGATGGAAGAGACAGCAGGAGCAGAAGCACAAGGAGGGAATAGTTTCAGGGAACATTCTGGAAGCCAAGGGAAGGGATACTCACCTGACCCAGGGAGTGGGACCAGGCCTGGCTCTCAGGGTCACAGGAGACCAGCACATGCCAGAACCCTTGGGGGCTCCACATCCATCTCCTGCTGAGATGGTGACCTGGCAAGATGCACTTATGAGGAATTTTTAATTTCTCATGCTGGCATAATAGCACAGTTCTCTACTTCTATTGGTGACCAGAGAGACCTCCTGACTGGGAGCTGAATCATGGACACTGTGCCATCCCCTCGCCACAGTCCTTCCAGGAGGCAATGTTAACCTTTGATAAGGGCTGAATTGTGCCCCCAAAAAATTTCTATTGAACTCCTAACCTCCAGTACCTCAGAATGTGACTGCAGTCAGAGACAGGGTCTTTACAGGGCAATTAAGTTAAAATGAGGTTGAAGGAGGACCTAATCTAAGATGACTTGTGTCCCTATAAAAAGAGGAAATCGGATACAGACATGCAGGGAAGGATGACCACATGCTGGCAGACACCATCTATATCCAAGGAGAGAGGCCTCAAAAGGACCAGCTCTGCTGACACCAGGACTGAGAGAGAATAAACGTCTGCTGTCTAAGCAGCCTGTGGTACTTGGTTATGGCAGCCACAGGAAATGAATATACCCCATTTCCACTAAGTTAACTAAAAGACAGAGAGAGTCCTGTAGCTGAGGCTCCAAGGCCACCTGAGGGATGAAAATGGAGTGCCTTGTACCCTCTATCAAGTCCCATGCTAGAGGGACAGGGCACCCAAAGGAAGGAGCTGAGAAGGCAACAGGTCAATGGGAGATCAAAGCAGGTTCCAAGCAAGATCCCGGGAGTGTGAGAAAGGAGGAAAGACATGCCTCAAGGCCTGCTTCCTTGGCAGAGGGAGCAGCCCTAGTGTGGGCAGAGCTAGGACCCACAAGAAGCAGCGTTTAGCTGCAGAGGAGGAAATTCTACCCCCTACCTGAGGCACACGGTGTCCAGGTCCAGAGTCCACACAGCAGCCACAGTGATGCAGAACTTCCTCCTCCCAGCCAGCAGCTGGGGATGTGCTCTCCCAACCAGGCAGCCTCCAGCACAGGGGCCGTGTGGAGTGGAGTTACCTACTTGTCAACACACAGTAGGGCAGCTGCAGATGAGCCTCAGTGAGCACAGGAGATTCCAATCTAGCCCAGCATCAAGGTTGCTGCCAAGCAGGGCTTCCCTGTGCTCTCCACATTCCTATCCCCAGAAGACAGCAGGATGGGAGCCCAGTCCAACTTCAGGGAGCTCAAAACAGAGCAGAAAGAGGGGCTAGTGCAAAGGCATCCATCAGTCTCCCCCACCTCCCCTGTGGGCACCAGGGATCTCCAGGTTTTGGCCGGGCACACCCCATTCTGAGCAGGACTCCTCCTGACCATCACAAAGTTAATATCACTGACTTCATCCTACAGTACACATAGTTACTTCAGTTAATTATTGCAATATCAGTAGATGTTTCATTATCTCACCAGCGAGTAGTGGGAATGAATCTCAATACCACAATACAATTTTTTAGTCATAAGTGTTCAAGTGCAAGTTCCTACTCAAAGTCCCACTAGGACAAACTCCCAACTGCTGTCCCTAGGAGACCATTGCCAGCAAGAGCTTGAGGGCAGGTGACTGGCTTGCCCAAGGTGGGGCGGGGAACATCCCAACTTTCCAGCCAAATCGAAGCTGCAGGGTACTCTTTGGGCTCCATCAGGAAGAGCCTTGTGCCTGCTGCTGCTGGTGCTGGGTTCGGGAGGTGACACACATTCTCACTGAGCATCTACTATGTGCCAGCCCTGCACTAGGTTCTGGTGACACAGTGGCATTTGCCTGGTGGGGGGTGGAGGGCCGCTAAATCATGAGGTGAGCATTTTGATGGCCAAGTTGGGGTCACCAAACAAGCAAAGGATTAGGTGTTTCCAGGCAGAAGATCTGGAGACAGGAGGACAAGGACGGTCCAAAAGAATTGCAGTTTGTCTTTGGATCATGGAGTGTTTGGCCCATGTGATAACTATGACTGACAATAATTAATTGAATATTTCAAAGTAGTAGAGATTTTGAATGTTCCTAACCCAAAGAAATGATAACTGTTTGAGGTGACGGATGCACCAATTACCCTGATCTGATCACTACACATTGTCTGTGTGTGTTGAAATGTCACATTGTACCTATTGTTATGGCTTGATTATAAAATGTCCCCCACAGGCTCATGTATGGGGGGGGGGCTCCTGAGGACTCTGACTTCATAAATGGAATCATAGTTTGATGGCATTGTCGGGAGGTGAGGCCTGGTTGGAGGATGAATGTCACTGGGGACATGCACTTGAAGGAAATGTTTTGTCCCCTGCCCCTTCTCTGCTGTCTACTTCCTGTCCACCCTGAAGCAAGTAGCCATCTGCTCACACCACTATGATGTTCTGCCAGAATCAGCAGAGCTGCAGACTACAGACTAAAGCCTCTCAAACCGCAAGCCAAAATCAAGTTTACTTATTAAACTGTAAGTGTGTTTTTCTTAGGAATTTGCCTTAGCAACAGAAAACTGACATCCAGAAGTATGCACAATTACTATGTCAATTAAATAAAGTATATTAATGAATACATAAATAAATTAAGTTCCTTTTTGTCTGATTTGTTAAAAGACTTCATATGATGCTCAGAAGGCGGAGGAGGGGTAGGGAGAGTGTCCCCCACCCCCCCCTAATCACTGATAGCTTTGGGGAACCAGGCTTACGGACTCCACACTTCCACTGGCAGGAGATGCAGGAGGGAGCAGGCACGCCAGGGCAGCCTCCAGAGCTTCAAGCTGGTGGAGGATGACCCAAGGGAAGCCTCTCCCCCGGCCCAACCTGGCCCTGACTCAGCCCCTCTTGTGCCATCTTTACCAGTCGTATGGATAACTCCTGTTCGTGCCATCCCCTAAGACCTCAGCCCCAGTTCCACCTGTTCCAGAGGAAGAGGGCACCACCTCTCCACCAGCGCCCCACCTCACCCCTCTCCCTGCCTCAGCAGGCACTGCCAGGCCCTGGCTCAAATTCTCTGTGTCTCAGCCTCCTCATCTGTAAGACCAGGAGAGGGTCATGAATGCACCCACTTCCCAAGCAGGAGAAGATGTAAACTCTAGAGACAGTGCCCAGACATGATAGGTGCCATGTGTGTCAGCTTGTGGTGCTGTTGCTGCTCTTGTTGTGGTGGTGGTGGTGGCAGATCATGTCAAGGAGCCTGGCAAAGGCATGGGCACCAACCCAAAAAAGCAGAAGACAGGACCTCCCAGAAGGCAGGCTTCAGCCTGTCAGGTCTCCCTTGGAGGAGGCCAAGATGGATTCAGGAGTTTTCAGATGGAGCCTTTGGAAAGTGTCATTCCTGAGCTGTGCCACAGGTACATATGCGAAACTGAACAATGCCAGGCTCCCTCCTCTTTACTCCACATTCATCCGCCCAGCCCAACCCAAAGCCACTCAGCTGCAGGTCTTGTGTGCCAAGGTCAAAGGGCACTTAGCAACTCACACTCTCTGCAAGCTAGACAACACAAGTCCCATTTAACAGATGAGGAAGCTCAGACCCAGAAAGGTAATGTGGCGTTTGCCACCTCAATGAAAAGAACTGACACCAAGTGGGCAGGTGCTCTCTGCCAGGTCCTGGAGAGGGAGCACCAACTGTTTTTTCTCCCTTAATTTTCAGAAACAGCCTCTGAGTTAGAGACCACTGAAGGCCCAGGCTTAGAAATGAAAGTCACTTGCACAAAGTGCCACAGCCTGGCAAACATGGGATTTACACTCTCCAGCTCCCCATCCACCATGCTCCCAGCACACCAGCAGAGGCTAGGGCTGAGAAGACATCTTCAGGATCCTTTGGGATTTTTAATCCAGCCTTTCTGGGAGCCCACTGCTATCCCTCTACACACATGCTGCACACACACATGTGTACACATTCACATGTGCACCTCTGGACACACACAAATATGCATATGCATTGTACTACACACATGTATACACATATACAGATGCATAATACCTGCGTGTATTCACATATGCATGCATGCATGCATGCACACATCCACACACACACACACACACACACACACACACACACACACACAACCTCTCCTGGTGTCTCTCACAGTTGGGTGAGGGTTGACAGTGGAAATGAGACAGGAATGTTTTTTTTGGTGGTGGTATTGATATTTGAACTCAGGGCCTTCAGCATGCCAGACAGGTGACCTACCACTTGAGCCACACCTCTAGCCCTTTTTGCTTTAGTTATTTTTTTGCCTGGGGCTGGCATCAGACCTCAATTCTACTATTCCCATGTAGCTGGGTTTACAGACACACACCACCACATCTGGCTTGTTGGTTGAGATGAGGGTCTCACTAACTTTTTGCCCAGGCTGGCCTTGAACTGAGATCCTCTCGATCACTTCCAGTGTAGCTGGGATTACAGGCATGAGCTTCTTAAAGCTGATCCCATTTCCCACCAACACCTACCAAGAGAGGGACAGCAGCACAGCAACCCTCTTCAATATCAGTAGCCCCACCACAGCCCTGAGCTGGTGGGGAGGTCACGCAGAGTAGGAGGCCCTTTCAGAGTCCAGAGTCAAAAGCCTGCTGGGTGTTCAAGGCTGGGCCAGGGGCTCAACAGGGCAAGGTCCCCCACACCCTCAGAGGCCCAGGCAGGCACCAAAACAGGACTGTTGTCTGGTAAGAGACACATGAATCTGATGCTTCAGCCCTGATTTCTCTGACTGATACAGATTAAATCAAGCATAATGTCCCCTATGTAGGAACCGATTTGATGCAGCTTAAAACCTGCTCAGAGACCGCACCATTATGCTAAGCAGCACGCCTGCAAGGGGGCTGCCACAGCCTCGTTAATCACCCCTAGCAGCAGGAGCACAGCCAGCCAGGCCACCACCCACTCTAGCGGGAAACAGGAGGGGCAGCAGGGCTCCAGGTCCCTTCACCCACCCCTGGACAGAGAGATGGGTAGATGGAGGGAGGCCACGGGCACCTCCCTAGCCCACAGGCTCCCAGAGGCAGCCACAGTGAAAGGCTGAGTTTGAAGACATCATTTCTAAGAGCCTGAGCTGAGCTAGTACTCAAATATTCTCCGAGATGTAAATTATGTGGGTTGAACTAATGAGCTATATATGTATCTTTCATCCCCTAATTAACTGTGGTTTAATGAATTTCTCAGTGCATTGCTGCCAGAATAGCCTTACAGCCCAGAAGATTTTTTCTCCTCCATTGCAGGTAAATATTTAAAGACCCCCAAATTAAAGGGAGCACCAGGGCCCAAAATTGGAACCTTGATGCTACTCGGTGCAATTAGACCCCTGTCTCTTTGATTCAGTGTTTTCATTTTTCCCTTTCTCCTCCCAAGGAGATGGCTGAGGACCTCAGGTGCCAGGAACCTGGCCTGGCACAGATCCTGAGGCTTCTTACAGACTGATGGGCCTGTGTCCAGCTTCTGCTACCTGGAGGCTCCTCTCCTGGGCTTTTGGCCCAGAGGAAAGGAATAGGATGCGTGACTCACCTCTGGTCCCAACTTGGCACAGAAAGCCCTTAGGACACAGAGACCCAGAGCTGCCTAGTCACCCAGGGCTGCCTAGCACCCAGGGGCTCACATCCCAACATCTGTATCTCCCCAGGAGGCAGTGAAGGGCATCCTCCCCTTGTAGGATCAACGGCCCAAGCTTATTATTATGGTCATCACAATCCCACTATCACTAGCTTTACTCTATCACTCCTGACTAGCTTAAAGCATCCCCTCTCTTAAGTGGCCTCCACAAAACAGAGAAGACCTCAGCCTAAAGTTTCTATCATTGTCAGTGGTGCTCCAAGAAGTGACTGAACACATCAGATGGTCCTTCATGCCATACGGATGGGCCACCCACCTACCTAAAAGCTTGTTCCCAATCCCTTTTGCATAAGAGGCTGGAAAAGGTCCCTACCCCACAAAGCCACAGGTCACAAGTCAGCGAGGGGAGCAGGCAGTGCTGGGAGAGACAGACCAGGGAGAGCAGGAGGAGGACTGAGGGACCAATCACGATCCCCATTCTAACCTCAGCATCACAGCCTTACTGAGGCAGGCCTCAAGAGCACCTGTGAGTTGCCTTCATTGACCAACCAAGGCCATGATATAGGCAGGAAGGAAGAGCTGGACCAGCAGCCCAGCACTGGCCAGGTCAGGCACCATTGTGCCAGGAACCAAAACAGGTAAGAGTTGAGGAGAAGCACGGGGATGTTACGGTTCTTCCTGGCTCTGCCCTCCCCAGGGTACCACAGGGCTGACAGGACATACTCCAAATTCTTGGGACAAGAGCCTCTCTAGTGAGGGTTTATGGCCAACCCAGAGGCTGGAAGATGCTCTGTTCTCACCTGCCCTCAAGGGCTCTACCACTCCTCCCCACCCGCAGGAGACACTCAGGTAAAACAAAAGGCCCCTGAGAAGCCACAGCCCATCTGGGCTCCCAAAAGCCTGGTATGGATACCTGTCCTTCTGGCTCCAGTGGCTTCTCTCTGGTGATGGGAGTGGTATGTTTGGTTCCTAAGAGAAGTCAAGCCCAGGTGCTGCCCACCACCAGAAAAAAATAAGCAATAAAAGCTCCTGATAATGGCTGGAGCCAGCTCTCAGCTGCCACAAACCCAGCCACACCTGGACCAGCTCACAGAGTGGAAGAATGTGACCCTGGGAGGAGCCTGAGTGTCTTTCCAGCCACACAGAGCTACTGAGCCATTTCCTCCATCAACATCCACCTCTGCTGTCAACCTGACACCTCCCTGAGTCCTCCCTATAGGCCCTGCTTCCCTCAGACCTCTTACTCCTCCCCCCACTGGCTAGGACCCAGACCACATCCATGTGCCCTACACAAGGACATCCACTCATTTTCCTGACATCACACTCAGTCTGAGACTGAGACAGCGATTGAGGCAGAGGGGAGACTAGCAAGGGCTGGGCTCCTGGAGGCTCTAGGGAGCAATAAGTCAAACTGAAGAGAGGGCATAGGCCAGAATTCACCCTCCAAGGGGCCGTCACAGTACACAGAACCCAGGAGAGTATGGACAACCCAACTCGTGCCCACTGCCAGGGTATCTGTGTCCCGTGAGTTGGTAGTAGAGCCCATTCATTCATCTCTAGGCCCTCCAGGCAAGGCCTAGAATGTGGTACTGACAACAAAATCCCCCCATACCCTCCAGATATGGGAAATCAACAAGTACAACCAAGGAGGCCTCAGCAGGCCTGGACAGTTGAGGGACACTGTCCATGCGCACAGGCCAGGTCAGCATAAACCAAGAAGGAGAAGAGGTAGAAAAAAGAGGGCACCTCTTAGACAGAGCTAGAGCCTCTCCTTTGAGCAAAACAGGAGGCTTCAATCTGGGCTCTGTTTCTGGAGCCTGAGAAATGAATCCTTGGGCTCAGGGACCAAACAGCAGGGGCTGCCTACCCTTAGAATGTATAAAATTCCCATTCTTGTTTATTAAATGTTTTCCCAATATCTCACAAGCCATGTCTGCACAGCAGACAAACAATGCAGACAGGGTGGCTTCAGATGGCAAAGATACCATCTGATAAGGAGCTCCTGCCAGCAGCCAGTCACCTTCACCACCTTCACCCCACTGCTGCAGCAGGCTGGGACAACCTGGGTGCAGAGGCCCCACCCAAAAAACACCCACCATCTTTCTGGGCCCCACCCTGGCAACTGGCCATATTCAGATAGACCTGTAGAACCAAAGTGAGCAGAAAGGGTAGTGGGTCTAGCCAGGAGTGGTGAAAACAATTACAATATTAATATAAGTTGACAAAAATAACCATGAGCTTCAGAATTAGCAGACTTGGAAGATCTCTTCTTTCCACACTGGTCCTATAACCTTGGATGAATCCCAGCCTCTCTAGGCCTCCACCTCCTGCCTATGTAATAGGTGTGACAATCCTTACCTCCCAGTAGTCAGGGTCAAATAGAGCTGGAAATGCAAACCAGCTCAGTTTCCTGACCATCACAGGTCCTAGGAAATGGAGCCTCACCAACCCTTCTTCCTGGAAAGAAGGGCCGGCTTCTCTGATAGCTGCCCCTCTACAGCAGGAGTCATGCATCAGGGAACTAAGGCCTGTACTCCATTTTGCTGCCGGGCAGTCTACAGGGCTCCCAAAAAACCCTGCCCCCAAATGCCTATCTCTCCTGTCTGCCATGATACCTAGAAAGCCATGATCAAATTGCAGGAGAATTCCTATTCCCTAGAAGGCGGGGGCTCAAGAGCTGAAGAGGACCCAGGCACTTAGCCACCCACAGGCCAGCTGGCCCCATGATCACCACTACTCCTACCTTCAAGGACTTATCTAACATTGAATGACAATCTGCTTTGAATCCATCTGAACCTCCTAACCCCTTGCATCCTCTCCAGTCTCTGATATCAAGAAAATCTCCCTGAAGCCAACCTGGCCCTCAGATCCCCCCAAGACAGCAGTTGGCATCCTTTCTGAAGCTGCTTCCCACCACCCTCCACCTCCTTTGTCCACTGCTGATCCCAACTGAGAAATTTCTGCCCCCATGGGTAAAGAGCTATTTCAGGAGGCCTCTATTCCTTTGCCCAGTCTGACTCTCTGCCTGGAGCTCCTCTCCCTCTACCATGGCTTTGATGAGCAAATACCTTTTTTTAATTTCAGACTCAGGTTAGGCAGCCCTCCTTGAGAAGGGCTCCAATCACCACCCACTCACTGGGCCTCCAGATCCTCTCACATATGTTGGCTGTGTGTCCATCTCCCCACAATAAACCCTCCAAGCCCCCATTTCTGACACAGGGTCTGGCTCATAGAAGAGTCTCATTGCTGTTGGATGGATGGATGGATGGATGGATGGATGGATATGTATGTAAGAATTGAATGAATACATGATGAATGGGCCAGAAATGCCATACAAAGAAGACACAAAGGCAGAAGCCAGTGTGGACGTGGCCTCTGGTGGCAAAAATCTCAGGCAGATGAGTCTCCAGTCTGTGAATAGGGAAGATTTCCTTCTCTTCAAGCCATTCAAAGCAGTACTAAGCAGAGGCAGAGGGAAGGGTGTGGCGACCTCTCCAGCATCCCCTCAGCACTGAGCTGTCCCCCTGCTGCCCTTGTGCAGTGTCTTTGCTTCCACTGTGACCATCCCACAGCACACAGGCCTTCCCAGAAGAAGAGCAGTTTGGAGAGTTCTTGGCTTTGGAGCATATTCATCAGCAAAGAGAAATGGTCTCAGTGAGCAGAGGGACCTGGTGTGAGTGAACTGTGTCTGGACACAATGTCCCAATGGGGACACTTGGCAGGTTGGCCCAAGGAACATTGAAAAATTATGCACATTTTTATAAACAACATCACAAAATTATGCACAGCCCAGGGGCTATCATCAATCCCCACACCCAAGGCTCACAGTCCCTCTTCCTGTCAGGAGCTGGACTCCAAAACTTGCAGGGTTTATTCCTAGAAAATCCCACATTAACACCCTCCTGCTGCTGTCCTACCCCATACTGTCACCAAGAGTGGCCTGCAGGTATGGATCAAGGCTGGACCCTGCTGGGGAATCCACTGGATCTGCCCCCAGAAAGGGAGACACAGGAGCTGTTCCTCCAACATTCTCACACTTTGTCCACCAATTTCTGACAAGTGTCACAGCCAGGGCTTGGCACTGGCCATTGCAAAACAGGCCCTCCCAGCTGCTTTTCTCATCGCCCACAGGCATTGCCAGGGTCAGTTGGTAAACAGCAGGATGTTTGCAGATAAAAATGCTTCGGCCCAGCCAGAAGCAGCTCAGGGCTGGCACTACTAAGGTTCCAGCTGGGTCAGGGGCTGTCATGGAAAGTTCTATGAGCACAAACCTTCCCAGGGAACATCCTGATGAGTGTGCATGTGGCTCAAATGAAATGGCTTGAGCAAGAGGCCGACCTGAAACTTGGGTTATTATTTTGTGTGACCCTCACCACCACCTGAGGAGGCTGGTAGGGCTGCCCCCTTTCCATGCAAGAAACTGAGGCTTACTGAAGTCACTTTACCACTAAGTGACAGAGCTAGGTGTAGAAACCAGGTTCAGCTGATCGAAGAGCTGAGGCACCTCCCTCCCCTGGGACTTCTGAAATGGTGATGGGTTCCCAGGGAGGCAAGGTGAGACCTGGACTAAGCCAGAGAAGAGCTTCAATTTCATGCCCAGCCTGGAGTCTCTGCCTTAAGTCTCAGGGCTGCCCAACTCAGTCACATCCACTCAGACCCTGGTCAAACCCCACCTTCCCCGAAGGCCTTCTGAGACTCCCCCAGGTAGTTCATGCCCCGCCCCACCCCCTGTTCCCCCTACTCCAGCACACCTGCTACCTTCTCCATTAGTACATGCATCACATTCTACCGTAATGATTATTTACAGGCCTGTGTGGATGAATCTGCAAGGTGCATGAATAAATGGATGGGCAAATGAATATGTGGTTTGACACCAACTCTACTTTGGGGTGCAAATTCCATATGTCTCCAGGAACAGAGAGGAAATGCATCTTCCCCTAACAAGCTGCAGTCAATGACTTCCATTTTTCTGCACCAAAGACACTCAGCATCTGTCACCTTTGTCAGTAGCCAAATGACACTGCTAACGCCTACCATGGTGGGGTGGAGGAAGGATGTATTTGCGTAGTTTGTGCTCCCTGAGAAAACATTGCCATCTCTGGGCCCTCAGCTGCGTGTGCAATATGGGTGCTCGATCTGAATTCCCTCCGTGATGACTGCATGCTGAATTTGCTGAGTCTCCAAGCGAAGTCATAAATGTAAAGGAGGAGAGCTTCTTTGGGCCTTCACCACATCTTTCATCCAGAAAATAAGTGGTGATAATATTTGTAATGTGTTTACTGACAGAACCCGGGGCTCTGTGCAGATAATTCTTTTATGACACAAAGTACTTAACTAAGACGGAAAATGGCATTACTCATGTTAAATTCAAAATGAGCATTTTTGTCCCAGATTGCTAGAAACCCAGTAAATGTCATTAGCTATCTGAGGTTACAATGAAACCCGCAAAGGGTTACTCTTTGGTAATTACATTTACTGTAGCTATAGAAACAAGGGACATCAGCATCAGCCCAGCTGACAGCTCTATCTTTTCCCCCAAGAACAGCTCATCTACCTACATGTTGCCCTCTCCAAAACCAACCTCAGATCACGGCATTGCATCTCCTGTCGGCAGCCTGCTCTTGGGAGAACTGTTTTCCCCACAGGCAGCAGGCTGGAGCCCCAGGACATGGGCTGCTGTGATTCTTGATTGGAAACTGATGATAAAAGACAGAGATGAGAACGCTCTTCCTGTGGCTTCTGCATTGAAATGTGCCCCTGAGTGTGTGCCGGGAAGTTGGGCTTCCTGGGGCCATGGTTCTGTGGCAGATGCATTATTTATGGCCAGTGCGCTTTTGTGCAAAGCACTTCCCCACACGGAGCTCAGGCGGCCGCTTCCCAGCACCCCACAAAAAAACTCCTCCCTCCCAGGCCAAGAATCATACCCCAGAACCAGGCCGGGAGCTCCATTAGCCTTCCACCTTGTCCACACTGTGGCAAAGGCAGGCAACAGGCCAACCCAGAGACATCAGCAAAGGGTAATTGGGGTTGTGGGGTGGGGGACATGCAAGAGAACCTGGGATCCACCGTCATCTTCAGCCACGGGAGAAATGGGGCGATGCCCTTATCAGCCAACTAGGAGGGCTAGCCCCTTCCCTCTCACCTGTAACATCACCACCTTCCCACACCATCTAAGACAGAGCCAGCACAGCCCTCACATCTGAAGTACCAGGATTTCACACATCACTTTCCTTTAGGCCAGGGTTCTCAAAGTGGGATGCCAAGACCAACAGCAGAAACACCTCTTGGATCCCTGCTAGAACTCAGTTTTTAAGTGTGCTTCCTAAACCCAAGGAAGCAGTGGGGCCCTGATTTTTTGGGGTTTTGGTTTTGGTGGGATTGGGGTTTGAACTCAGGGCCTCACAATTGCTAGGCAGGCATTCTACTGCTTGAACCATGACCTGGGCCCTTTTTGCTTTATTTTTTAAATAGGGTCTCACTTTTGCCCAGGGCTAGCCTCAAGCCATGATCCTCCTGCTGCTACACAGGTGCCACCACACCACGCTTATTTTTGAGATGGGTGGTCTCACAAACTTTTTGCCTAGGCTGACCTCAAACCCTCATTCTCACAATCTCTGTTTTCAAATAGCTGGGATAACAGGGGTAATCCACTATGCCTGGCTTCATGTGTGTTGTTTAACAGGATGCTAAACAAGACTTGATTCTCAACATAGTAAAAATGTCGATACTCCCAAAAGTAATCTACATGTTTAATGCAATTCCCATCAAAATTCCAATGACAATCATTAAAGAGATTGAAAAATCTACTGTTAAACTTATATGGAAACACAAGAGGCCACGAATAGCCAAGGCAATACTCAGTCAAAAGAACAATGCAGGAGGTATCACAATACCTGACTTCAAACTATATTACAAAGCAATAACAATAAAAACAGCATGGTACTGGCACAAAAACAGACATGAAGACCAGTGGAACAGAATAGAGGACCCAGATATGAAGCCACACAACTATAACCAACTTGTCTTTGACAAAGGAGCTAAAAATATACAATGGAGAAATAGCAGCCTCTTCAACAAAAACTGTTGGGAAAACTGGTTAGCAGTCTGCAAAAAACTGAAACTAGATCCATGTATATCACCCTATACCAAGATTAACTCAAAATGGATCAAGGATCTTAATATCAGACTCCAAACTTTTTTTTTTCATTTTTCTTTTATTATTCATATCTGCATACAAGGCTTGGTTCATTTCTCCCCCCTGCCCCCACCCCCTCCCTTACCACCCACTCCACCCCCTCCCTCTCCCCCCCCCAATACCCAGCAGAAACTATTTTGCCCTTATTTCTAATTTTGTTGTAGAGAGAGTATAGGCAATAATAGGAAGGAACAAGGGTTTTTGCTGGTTGAGATAAGGATAGCTATACAGGGCATTGACTCACATTGATTTCCTGTGCGTGGGTGTTACCTTCTAGGTTAATTCTTTTTGATCTAACCTTTTCTCTAGTACCTGTTCCTGTTTTCCTATTGGCCTCATTGCTTTAGGGTATCTGCTTTAGTTTCTCTGCGTTAAGGGCAACAAATGCTAGCTAGTTTTTTAGGTGTCTTACCTATCCTCACCCCTCCCTTGTGTGCTCTCGCTTTTATCATGTGCTCATAGTCTAATCCCCTTGTTGTGTTTGCCCTTGATCTAATGTCCACATATGAGGGAGAACATACGATTTTTGGTTTTTTGAGCCAGGCTAACCTCACTCAGAATGATTCTCCAATTCCATCCATTTACCAGTGAATGATAACATTTCGTTCTTCTTCATGGCTGCATAAAATTCCATTGTGTATAGATACCACATTTTCTTAATCCATTCGTCAGTGCTGGGGCATCTTGGCTGTTTCCATAACTTGGCTATTGTGAATAGTGCCGCAATAAACATGGATGTGCAGGTGCCTCTGGAGTAACAGTCTTTTGGGTATATCCCCAAGAGTGGTATTGCTGGATCAAATGGTAGATCGATGTCCAGCTTTTTAAGTAGCCTCCAAATTTTTTTCCAGAGTGGTTGTACTAGTCTACATTCCCACCAACAGTGTAAAAAGGTTCCTTTTTCCCGCATCCTCGCCAACACCTGTTGTTGGTGGTGTTGCTGATGATGGCTATTCTAACAGGGGTGAGGTGGAATCTTAGCATGGTTTTAATTTGCATTTCCTTTATTGCTAGAGATGGTGTCAGACTCCAAACTCTTAAGTTGATACAGGAAAGAGTAGGAAATACTCTGGAGTTAATAGGTATAGGTAAGAACTTTCTCAATGAAACCCCAGCAGCTCAGCAACTAAGAGATAGCATAGATAAATGGGACCTCATAAAGCTAAAAAGCTTCTGTTCATCAAAAGAAATGGTCTCTAAACTGAAGAGAACACCCACAGAGTGGGAGAAAATATTTGCCAACTATACATCAGACAAAGGACTGATAACCAGAATATATAGGGAACTTAAAAAACTAAATTCTCCCAAAACTAATGAACCAATAAAGAAATGGGCAAGTGAACTAAACAGAACTTTCTCAAAAGAAGAAATTCAAATGGCCAAAAAACACATGAAAAAATGCTCACCATCTCTAGCAATAAAGGAAATGCAAATTAAAACCACGCTAAGATTCCACCTCACCCCTGTTAGAATAGCCATCATTAGCAACACCACCAACAGGTGTTGGCGAGGATGCGGGGGAAAAAGGAACCCTCTTACACTGTTGGTGGGAATGTAAACTAGTACAACCACTCTGGTAAAAAATTTGGAGGCTACTTAAAAAGCTAGACATCGATCTACCATTTGATCCAGCAATACCACTATTGGGGATATACCCAAAAGACTGTGACACAGGTTACTCCAGAGGCACCTGCACACCCGTGTTTATTGCGGCACTATTCACAATAGCCAAGTTATGGAAACAGCCAAGATGCCCCACCACTGACGAATGGATTAAGAAAATGTGGTATCTATACACAATGGAATTTTATGCAGCCATGAAGAAGAACGAAATGTTATCATTCGCTGGTAAATGGATGGAATTGGAGAACATCATTCTGAGTGAGGTTAGCCTGGCACAAAAGACCAAAAATCGTATGTTCTCCCTCATATGTGGACATTAGATCAAGGGCAAACACAACAAGGGGATTGGACTATGAGCACAGGATAAAAGCGAGAGCACACAAGGGAGGGGTGAGGATAGGTAAGACACCTAAAAAACTAGCTAGCATTTGTTGCCCTTAATGCAGAGAAACTAAAGCAGATACCTTAAAGCAACTGAGGCCAATAGGAAAATAGGAACAGGTACTAGAGAAAAGGTTAGATCAAAAAGAATTAACCTAGAAGGTAACACCCATGCACAGGAGATCAATGTGAGTCAATGCCCTGTATAGCTATCCTTATCTCAACCAGCAAAAACCCTCGTTCCTTCCTATTATTGCTTATACTCTCTCTACAACAAAATTAGAAATAAGGGCAAAATAGTTTCTGCTGGGTATTGAGGGTGTGGGGGGAGAGGGAGGGGGTGGAGTGGGTGGTAAGGGAGGGGGTGGGGGCAGGGGGAGAAATGAACCAAGCCTTGTATGCACATATGAATAATAAAAGAAAAAGAAACCAAAAAAAAGGAAAAAATAAATAAATAAAGATGTATATGAAAAATAAAAAAAAAAAAAAACAAGACTTGATTCTAAGGCATAAGAAAATTGAGAAATACAGCACTACTCTTTAAGTTTAGCCTGGTAGCTTTCAAAACCAGATACCTGGTGGCACCCCCAGAGTGCGGAGGCCTGGTGTCAGCATTTCCACACTCTGGGTCATTCTTAAGTGAAGGTGGAGCTGAGAGCCACACTGCAGTCATGGCTCAGCAAGTTGCCAGCAGTGCTGTCAGCAGAGCCACCAAAGTCTGAGGCTTTCCAATGTCCCCAGCTCTCCACTGGGCCACAGAATGGCCCATGGCACCAGGGTTCCTGGGAGCAAACCCGGCCAGATCTGTACCTGCTACACTACCCCAACCATGGTTCCAAAGGCTGCAGAAGGACCCCAGCTGGCCCTGCCAGGCGCCACTTCCTGAAAGCAGGGGATGCTTCAAGGAGGCAGAAACCAGAACCAGGAGCCAGCCCCAGGACAGGTCACATGTGGGTGTCCATGACAATGACTTGCCTGAACCTGACCTTCAAAGCTCCAAGGCCAGGTCTGCCGCTGGGGAGCTGGCCCCTTCCCTGACACTCACCATATATCCTACTCCCACCCTAATGTCATCCTGTCACTCTTGTCCCCCAATCTCTGAAGAATCACAAATATGTACAAGGGCCTGCAAGGAAACAAGCCAAAATGCAATCTTTCTTTTTTCTCCCCCAAAGATTATCAAACAATTAGATTGATTTATACTTTAAAATTAATAATTTAAACAAATTAGAAATGGTGATACATACCTATAATCCCAGCTCTCGAGGCTGAAGCAGGAGGATTATAAGTTCAAGGCCAGCCTAGGGGATATAGTCAGACCCTGTTTTAAAATAATAATAACAATAAAAACAGTGTCTCCATACTTCATACTTTAAGGCCTAGGTCAACGTCCACCCCCCAACCAGAGGCCAGCCACTCAGGGACACTTTCCTTGTGTCCTCCACCCTCAGGGTGCCTTGGCCAAGTTCCCTTATAGCATGGGACCCCTACCCAGGTTCTCAGCCCCCACTGCCAAGAGGACACCTCTTCCTGCTGCCTGCATGAGCTCTCTTGCCCAGTACACCACCTGGGGCCTCAGAGATCACCTGCACTGAGGACCCCTTTAGGACAGTGGAGTGTCCCTCTAAAAATCCAGCTTGGTCTCACTGAGCAGAAGTTCCAGATAGTGCAGCTAGAGAGAGGGTATCCACTTACCTGTGCTAGGTCCATAGGTGGACCAACCACTCACACCACCAACTCAGTACACCTCACCTACTCTGCCCAGCCCAGCACACACTCTACTCACCCCACCTTAGGACCCACACAAACTACTCTGACCTCTACAGCTGCTGCATCCCCATCCTTACCCAGCCTCCCTGGCCACAGGACAGCTGTAACCAGAGCTCCTGAAGAGGGGACCAGAGCCATTTGATCCCAGCCCTTTTCTTTCTTTGTAACAGAGGAGGGATGGCTCCATGGGCACCCACTCCTGGGGGCTCTATCTGCTTCTAATCCTCTTCTCAGCAGCTTAAGGACTCATTTCAGGCCAAGGAAGAGGCTCTCCCCATCCTGGAATGTCAGGGCTAGCTCCCATAGGCACTGAATTTGCAAAAGCTATATAAACATCATCACATCCCAACAACTGCAATTAAACTCACCCCTGTGAACAAGATCATCCTTAATAATAAGAGACAGAAAAGCCCTCTCTCCATCCCAGGGGACTAGCACCCTGAACAAATATCCAGTTCACAAGGCTGGTTGGGATGGTAACAAGTGACTGAGTGTTGCACACCCTGGAAGTCAGGGAGCACTTTTACTGATGCACAAAGAACCCAGTCCAGCCCTGCAAAGCTCAGCTGTGGAGTCCCTTTGCCCTGGCTTCTCCTGGGTGTCAGCTAGGCAGGAGATATCAACAGGAGATCTGGGCTGAGAAGGTCAGGTTAGACAGTGGCTGGCTGAGGCCACAGCTCCCAGTGGGCAACTCCTCTCTTGCCTACTGCATCTTCTTCCAGGCTCAGAAACTCTGCCTCTTCCCCTTGCCCTGCCCCGACCCTTCAGACCCAGAAATGCTGTCACTCTTGTGATTGCTAGTCCCTGAGTCCTGGGTGTCTCCTTATCTCGGGTTGATTCTTCTCCCTTCACTTCTGCTCAGTGACCTTTGGAAGGGGTGAGCTGTTTCTTGCAAGGAGCTACTCAGCTTCAGTAAGGATTTCACATGACCCTGATGGGAGAAAGGGAGACTGCTGGTACAACTGGGTAGTTTCCGAGATTTTACTTAACAAGATTCAAAATAGGATAGTTTTGAACAACCGGCAGTGTCTAGTGATATACCTCAGGGCTCTATCCTCATAACTGTCTGTTCAACAGTTTTACAAATGACTTTACAGAGGACACTTATTGTTACTGGTCCCACCCCCAGAAACAATTAAAACACTACTTGGGATCCAAAAAGAACTTGGTTATCCAGAACAATGGGCCATATTGAGCAAAACAGAGATAGATGGCAAGCCGGAAACATAACAGGTGACAGACTGCTAAGCTTAACATGAGCAAAAAGACTGCTATGTCACCACTGGGTGCATAAACAATATAACAGCCAGGATAAGGAGGGAGAGACACTGGCTGCAACAGGCCAGAGGTTAGCTCAGCATTCAGGAGGGAAAGTGGTACTGCAGGGCACCAGTGGAAGGGGACAGCCAGCCAGCCCAGTATACAGAAACCCATTATGGGACATGGCTGAGGGACCCAGAGAGAGCTGGAAAGCAGACTAGGTGTGAAGGTGACATGAGAGCCAGCTCCAGACACCTAAAAGGATTATCCCCAGGAAGATAAAGAGCAGAGGCACAGTGCCAAGGACTTTCTCCATATAATCCAATTAAAGCAGCCTGCAATCCACTGAAACACAGCATCTGAAGCAGTACCAAGAGCAATGAGTAAAACACATGCACGTCTCCTACCATAGGCTGCCTGACACCAGCCAGCACCCCACAGCTCAGCCTTCCACCCCAGCTAGGCTGCTTCATACCCAGCCGAATAAGAAGTAACAGAAAATTCAAAGATGAGCAAACAGATAAAAGAAATGAAAATCCCGATGGTCCAATTTTTTAAAAGAAGGTAGTATAATTTCAGAGGAATAGCCAACCCTAAAATATGGTCACAGATACAGCACAAGAAGATTTGGGAGAAAAAAAATTCTGCCAGTTATTTTCAAAGAGAAGAACACACATTACATCAATTGAATAACAGGATTCAAAGCAAATTAATACCTCTATCATTCTAATAGAACCATGTTGGAAGATATTCTTAAGAAAAACAGAATTGGCACTACAAAAAAATTGTATAAGTAAACAATAAAATACATTGAAAAATATATTAGTCAGGTTAAGCTAGGATATGTTGTCATAACAAGCAGCCCCATAATCTCAGTGGCTTCAATCAACCAACAGTTATTTTTCCCCTTATATTATGTTTATTGTAAGTTGGCTGTGGCTCTGCCCTATGGCATCTTTATTCCAAGATCCAGACCAGGGAGCAGCCCCTATCTCTGATGGCAGAGGGAAAAGAATCATGGCAGAAACGTGGGGCAGCTCCTGAAAGCTGCAGTTCAGAAAAGGCATATGTCACTTTCACTCCCATTTCATTGGCTGACACTGGCAAGTTAATGGCCAGGAATGACATCATCCAAGCAGCCTATAAATCCTCCCACAGAGAGAAGCAGAGGCTACTTGAATATTAGGACAATCTATTCCATATATGCAAGCTGCAGAACAAATGAGTAGAGACTTTTTAAAATGGGGAAGATGACACCGAAAATGCAGGAAGAACCCAACATCAGAGGCTGTGATTCCCAGAGAAGACTTCAGAAATGAATCATAGCTGATCTTCATAAACTCAACAGAAAAGTTTCTGGAACTGTAGAAAGAACTGAGATTAGAAACTGAAAGGACACAGTCTTAGAAGCCAGTCTTAGGAGATGTTTGTGCATGGAAATTAATGCTAAGTTTCATCACTGAATAATGCTTGCATTTCAAAGAAAAAGAGAGGGTGATAGTCTGAGAAGGAAGACAAAGCAAGCTGTCCCACAAAGGTGGGAGATGAAGGCTGAACACTGGTTGTTGTCTTGCTCTAGAGCCAAGCCCCGGAAGCTTCAGACAACCCATGAGGACATGAATTTGTGTCCTTAGATGACCCCGGCTCCTACTCCAGTACAAATGCCCAGTATGACCTCATTTCAAGCTGTTGAATCTAATAATTTGCCCCAAAAGTGTAAATACAAGACTAGCTCCAGACCTTGTGGTCTTTCTTTCTCTCATTCTCTCATTCTCTCTCTTCTAACTCATAAACTTTCATCTTCCCTCGTTCACTGATAACTATCCTCCATATGTGCAGGTAATTACTTGCATGCAGAAAACTAAATGTCTCTGAATTATTAGAGAATATTTTAAATTGAATAAATAAATATATAATTATACATAATAATTTATATACATATAATTATATAAATTAGAAAACAAATTATTAGGGAATAAGGGAAACGTGGGCCCCCCAACATTGGGGGGAACTCTGAAAGTTTCCAGACAGAAATAAAGGTGATTATTTCATACCAATCAATGGTTGCATCTAGCTGCATCCCTAAAAATGCAGATGGGAGGTAGGGGGAGACAGAGAAGAGAGAGAGATAGAAGAACAGAAAGAGTCCAGTAAGGAAAGTGAGCTTAGTGAAGGCGGCCAGTTAGCGACCTCACCTGGACCTCTTTTCACAGTAGATTCCAAGTGGTGATCAAAATCCTCCTCCAAAGACTCACTCAGGAGAGTTCCTTAGCAGGACCTTCCCTCTAGTGGGGACAAATGTTTGGACCACCTGATCATCTGGCTTACTGGGAGTTGTCGTTGGGTAAATACACTCTCATGTGTAGTGATTTCTCCCAGTGAATTAATATGCTGGCATGTATTCAACCAAAAGTCAATCTTATGAGTTTGAGTTTGAGTTTGTCCCTGGTCCAGAGACAACCTTGAGCTTGCTCTACTCCCTGACTAATGGGACCTTCCCTCTCCTATAGGACACCTGCGCAGAGTAGTCAGGGCGATAACCACCTTTCCTGTCCTATGTCAGGCACTGCCCACTGACTTTCTGCTACTTTGAACCAGCACAGCCAAGCAGCAAATCCATGCCAGGTACTCTAAACTACTTCATGATAATTCTTATACCAATCCCTATAACCAGCAAGTACCCAATCAACCTCATTTTAGAAATGAGGAAAGCCAGTTAGGAATAGTTAGGGAACTTTCCCAAGGGCACAGGACAAGTAACAGAGCTAGATTTAGAAGCCAGGTCCCCCTCAGAGACTGGTAATCCTGTACCGGTCACGTGCCCCACTCTGCCTTCTGGTTAGAACTTCTTTAGTGTTCCCTGGACTCCAGGCAGGTCTCAGTAGGGACACAGACAGACACACAGGAATGAGCAGACACCAACCCTAGCTGTCAGACCAGCGAGAGCTGTGAGGAACTGGGCCCTGAGCACATGAAGGTGGAAACTGAGCCTCCCGCAAACAGGGAAAATAGCCAGCCGCTCCCACCCCCACCCAGCATCTGCCTGGGACTGTGATAACCAAGATAACATACAAGGACAATGATGGAAAGCCCCCAGGGAGGCCCCACAGCCAGACTCCACAATCATCAGCCTCCTGCTTGCTGCTGAACCATTCCGGAGCTGACAAGTCAGACAGTTCCTTCTCTTGTAATGGAGGAAATGTTTTGTGTTTTCTACTTCAGGTTTAATTTGAAGCTACACAAAGACCTGGCAGGTGGGAGATACAGTGCTGCCTGGGGAGGTTGCTCCATGCCTCCCAGACACATGTCCCCTAAACCTGAGGAATGACCAGGGTGGGGGCTACAAGGAGCAGTAGGCTCCTGAGCCCATTCTACAGGACCCAAGCACCCAGCCACATGGGAGGAGTGCACACAGTCCAGACTCTGTGGCTGGGAGCTTCCCCCTCAGCCCTGGCAAGTGGCATGAGTATTACCCCCAATTTTTGTGCATGAGGAAACTGAGGCTCAGGCAGCTTATGTAATTTGCAAGCTCGAACTCTATCATGGTGGGACTCGTCGGATCCCTAAGGGAGATGCAGGGCACACAGGAGCTGCCTACATGGGAAGGAGTAGGTCCAAAGCCGGCCATGAATGTGAAAGCACATGGCCCAAATCCTGCTGGGCACCCCTCAATGACTGTCCTCAGAAGACTGCAAGCTGCATGGGGACAGGGACCTTATCTGCTCACTTGGATCCCCAGTTCTGGAGGGCCCCTGACACTCCATCAGCACCCCCACATTCCTACCTCGAGACTCATCTGACCAAGCCAGGCCCAGGGCATTCCCCAAACCTTCCTCTTCCAACCTCTGGGAGGGGTGGAGAAAGAAAGAAGGGAAAGGCAGAGCAGACAGAAGCAGCCACCATCCCCAAGGCCAGATGCTGCCAGACGCAGAAAAACACAGGTGCCAGGAGTCCTGGGCAGGTGCACATAGCAGCATACACATGTGTGTCCAACAGCCACCAGTACACAGACCCAAGCCCTGAAGGCCATGGCTAGCCTGCTGTGCATTGCGTCTCAGGGCCTGGCACAGAGGGGGAGCTCCAGGAGCATCTTTAAAGAACACTCCTGCCCCCACACCTGTTGTGAGTCAGCCATTACTCCTGTGTATCCCTCAAAATCGGTCTTGAAGAGTGGAAGTATTGTTCTGCCATCTGCAGGTGGCCGGGTTGAGGCTCAGAAAGGTGAAGCAATTTTCTCAAGGTAACACAGCTAGAAGGTGATGGTCGTAAATATGGCCCCAACACCAGTGGTCTTTTCACAGGCCAAGTGGCCTCACAGAAGGAGGAGTGAGAGGGATGGAAGAGCTACGCTAGAGCAGAAAGCAGTAAGTCGGCCCAGAGCTGAGCCTTGCTCCTACTGAGCCAAGGGGCACACACCGGTTCAGGGAAGCAATACAGGGCCTTTATTTACATTTGGCTAAGGTCCTCGGATCTTCCCATTCCACTCAGTCAGGAGCTGGCCTTGTTCCCAAGCACCAGGAATCCAGGAAGAAGGCCTTGTGCGCCCAGCTACCTTGGGTCCTCTGATCCAGTCCCGTGGCCCATCACGTGGTCCTCCTGCGTCCCCACACTCATCCTCTGCCTGGACTTGGAAGCTCGGTACCCGCAAGAGGGTAGGCGGAGCCCCGCCCATTGCTCGCCCCATTATCTGCATTATCTCATTACTCCTCATCAGGGCCCCACTTCACTGTCAGCAGACTGAGCGCAGAGAGGTTAAATCACTTGTCTGAAGATCGCACAGCCGGCCAGCGTCACGCATTCCCAGAGACATTAATGCCCAGCACTAACCACAAAGCCACACTGCCTCTCAGCGCGCCCCCAATTCCAATCGCAATTCCTCCGATCCCGCATTGTTCTCCCAACTACAGGTGCGCTCTTTGCCCCAGACCCCCAGAGGCCCGGCGACACACCGCGGAGGGTGGGGGGGAGGGGGCAGGAAGCGGTCCCAGGCCGCGCCGCCCCTCCCCCCTCCTCCCCCTCCCCCTCCCCCTCCCCGGGCGAGCGCTGCGCCGCGGAGCAGAGGCTGCGTTTGTGGGAAACCCCGGCTCAGCGTGCCGAGAGGGAGTCGATTTATTCTGGAGAAAACATCTTTGTTCTGTGAGTGAACGGGAGCCATTTCCAACAATTTAATGCTCTGTTCGCGGGCCCGGGTGCTGGGTTGCAGCGCAAGGCCTGTTCTTCGAGGCAGAGCTGCAGATAATGAGGCTTCTCACTGCCGCTCTCCGCCATCGTGCCAAAACCCAGATCGGTTATTTATCCATTAATCTGACATTACACCCTCTGCATTTTATCTGCTTAAATAAATTTGGTGGTTAGAGTGTGTGCCTCCCGGAGAAACTCGCCGCGTTCCCTTTCCTGCGCGCCAAGGTACGCACCGCGGTCCTGATAAACTTGCCCTCGGTACCGCAGGGCCTAGGTGGTCCCCGCGGAACGTGGACCCACGGCGAGGGGTCCTTCCTCTCCCAGCGCGCCCAGGTCTAGGTCCCACGGGACAGCCTCCCTGAGTCCCTGCGCCGGTGCCCTGTTGCCTTTCACTCAGCAGAGCAAGCCACTTCCTTTTACCATCATCTACACAGGCAGCAGAGAACCGTGGGCAAAACGGACTCTAGACCCGCCCCCCCACCACCACCACCACTAACCTGGGTTGCAATCCTGGCTGTGCCACTCACTAGCTGTGTGACCCTGAAATGTCACCATGCCTCTCCGTGCCTCAGTTTCCCCGCCTCCCTCCAGTGATTCTCCTGAGAATTGAGTCAGTGTTTGTAAAGTGCTTGGAACAATGCCTGGCACGCATTAAGTCTCAGTAAGAATTGGGTTTACAACCTGATTGATAAAATCTAGGACCAGCACCTGAGTTTGTTCCTAGGCTTTGAAGATGGGCTAGGCCACCCAGTCTCACTCACCGTACCCCACTGCACTCAGCTCAGAAAGGTGGGTATCGTGGAACGTTCCATTTAAACAAGGGGTCCCACAGCTTGAAAATGTTTTTCATTTTACAGAGCAGCAAATTGAAAACCAGGGAGGGGAAAGGGCTTATCCAAGACCCCACCAAGTACACAGGGGAACTGGGAACAGAGTCCAGTCTGGCCTACAGGGTCCAGTTTTTTGTTGTTTTGTTTTTCAGCATGACACTGGGGTGCTCATGCTTGTTTAAATTGAGGGTCTTAATGAACTCTGTACCTAATGCCAGTTCGGGCTGAGCCATGGAAGGGTGTTACCAGCTGTCACCCTCTCCTCTCCCATGCCTCCCCTGGAGCTGAGTGGTCCACCTCACAGCCACGGAAAGCCATGGCCTTCACACCGCAACACCCTGTACTCCAGCGTCTGGAAGCCACTTGCTTGTGTCCTTCATTTTCATCCTGTGGTTCTCTGCAGCACCTCCTTGGTCTGGAAACTTGCTGGAACTCCCTGCTTGACCTCCTTATATCCTGTGTATCCCTCTGCCCCCAGGGCTGGAGTCTGCACCCTGAGCTGTCTGTACCCTGCACTGCAGGCTGGAGTCCAGCCCAGGGCAAGGAGACATGCAGTCCCTTCTGCCCCACCCCCACCCGGAGTCCCTGAATGCCTCCTGGAGGGTGGCCACTCCACCTGCACAGTGAGACTTCCACAATCTTCTCACTGGGGAGAGCTTGGCCCAGTGCCCCATGCTGATGGTGGAGATAAGTTGGGAGAGAAGTGGTGAGTCTGTAACCAGAGAGAAGAGCCGTGTCCCACGCAGGAGCCGCTCTGCCCAGGCAGCTGCAGGCCCAGCCCCTGCCTCCTTCAGAGCAACAGAGAGGCAGGCATGCGGGCAGACAGACGCCCAACACAGAGACCTCCCAATACTCGTCTGATCACACTGCCCCATCCTCCTTAGCCCCACTGATGAAGAAGCCCACCCACCAGCAGTCAACTGCCCAGAGGCTCCCAGGGGAGAAGGGCTGCTTCCTGGCCCCCTTGCAAATCCCTGCCACCAAGGCCTGGGGCTAGCTAGGTGGGACTTGTACTTGCCCAGCCCTGTTCTTTAAGCAAGTAAAATGCGACGGGAAGGGAGAGGTTGCCCTGACCTCGCACTAAAGGCTGGCATAGGATGCTCATCATTCCTGCGCAGCCTGACCCAGGCCTTCAGGCTGAATGGTGCACCCGGCCACCCTGCCAAGCCCCTGTAGGAGACAGCCCCCAGCACCCCAGCCTTGGTACAACCCCATCTTATAAAACTGTTCTTGCTCATCTCCTTTCCACTTCCCTGACTGCTCCCTCTCTTTTGACCTTTGTTGGGCCGTTGATCCCATTCTCACCCTCTGACCCATGCTACTTCTAGGGAAGTGACCCAAGTCCTGGATCACATCAGCTTCTGGTCATTTCAGCTGCACCCAGCCCTGACTCCTGTGCCAGACACTGTGCCAAGTGCTTTAAAGTTCAAGGTTTGGTCAGGGACAGCCTCCCATTCTACAGAGGAGGATGCTGAGGCTTACCCATAGGTACAAAGCTTTAAGTGGCCCAACTGGGTCTGAACCCAGATGTGTCTGAATTCAGAGCCCAAGTCTTACCACCAGCCCTGCTCCATGGCTAGTTCACTCACAGATCTGTTCTTGCCCCATGTATGAAATCAAACCTGGAATCCTTCTCCTGCACCCATGGGTGCCTAGGCCACGTGTACTACCAATTCTGATCGGGGCTGTCCTCTTTCAGTGTCACCAAGTCTCACCTGTCCTCAGTAGGGAGAGGAAATCAACATTTTACAGCAATAAAGCTGCTCCCGGTTAGACATCAAACAAATCAATCTTCTCCGACAGTTCATTTTCATTTTGCAACTTTCCCTGGTGACAACAGCAAGTAATGACCCTGAGGATTTGCAAAGTCACTGATCTGCAGCCCAGCCTCCCATGCCCAGCTCCTCTGCTGCTCAGCTCAGCCCCCAGCCGCTTGCATGTCCACCACTAGCCTCTCCTGCCCCTAGATCAAGCCCTCAGAGATTCTTCCCTGCCCAGAAGCCCCTCACAAAGGCTCTGGCCCAAGCTGCCCTCTGGGGCACTATAGAGATGAGACGTAGACAAATCAGAGCTCAAACCTGAATTGAAGGGATCTCACTGATGGCTTTGCCATCCTTGCTGGACCCAATCCACCCCTTCTCATGATCTTCTCCACACATACCTTCATTTCTCACTCCCAAACACACCTGACCCCCAGCTATAATCCCAGGGCCTGCTACCAACCCCCAATGCACAGCACCAATGATCCTGTCAGAAATCTGCACAAGAATGGCCCTCAAGTTCCCCCAAACCCTGTCACAGAACAGCCACAGGCAAGGCATTCCTGGCCACCCCACACAGTCAGTAACTCCCAAACCACCCTGGCTGATCCCAAATGCATTTCCCAGATTCCTAGCACTTTGTGCAGCTAAGCATCCAGGTTTTCACCTGTCTCCAGCCCCACCCAAATCTAACCCAAGGCTTCCCCATTCATGTGTAAAAGTGAGGGCAATGTTAAAGCAGCAGAAATCCTTTCTGGGGGGTGGGGCCTCCAGTTCCACTTCCCCAACCCCTGGTTTCTGACAGGGTGCCACCCCAGCTCAAAGCCACTAGGCCCAATTCTGCAGAACCTCCCTGGGATCTGCTAAGAGAGATGGGGAAAAGGCCTACTTACTTGTCCCTTGAACTGTGGCTCCATGGTGGCCCCAAAACCAACTATAGCAGCTTTCACTGATTCAGAAAAACTTCTCAGCAGCCCTGTACCTTTGGACTCACAGCCAGGATAGAGCTTAAGTCCACATGGCCATCCCATAAGCCCGCCCCCTTCCAGCAGGTGGGGGACTGGACAGTGGAACCCCCAACCTCACTTCTTCCAAGAAATGCTCAAGACCTGGGATGAGAGAACTCTTCCGCTAGTCCCCTCAGAGCCCCTGCCTTCAAGAACAACAGTAATACCAGTTAGGAGTGTCTATGTGACAGCACAGTGTCAGCCAGGTCTCTGCTCAGGGCGGGCCACATTCCCGTCAGCCTCAAATCAGGATCCCTACTCCCAGGACAGGGCTCAGCAAAAATAAGTGGTGATTAATGAACAATGGAATGCCCTCCACCTATTACTTCATGGAATAGTTCAGCCCCCGCAAGCTGGGGATCCCAATTATAAGGTGAGGAAACAGGATCCAGAGGGTAGATCAAGGCCTGAAATCACACAGCAATCCAGTGGAAGAGCCATCGTCAAATCCAGTTCTGTCCAAACTGGAGCCTCTGCTGGTCTCAGGTCCACATAGAGGCCCATTCAACAGGACTCATGGCATCAGAATGGCAGTTCAACCCAGCCCCACCCTCCACAGGACAGGGCTCAGTGGCTCCGCTCTAGACTGCTAAGTGCCCATCTTTTCCTAATACCAAACCATAGCTCCAGGAAGCACAGGCAGCAGTCCTGCGTCTCCCTGGCAACCCAGGAGCTTTTGTTTGCAGAGAATGGAGCTGATTCATCCCCCCAGGGTGAACAGCAGGGGCTGCAACTGGGAGCAGGGTGTAGCTGCCCTCAGCCTAGACTCCCAGGTTGGGCTGACACCTGCAGGGATGGGGGCTTTGCTGGGGTTCCTGGGCAGGTAGTTCCCAGCTGGCCAGATCTTCATGCCAATCATGGCTCAGCTGGAAGACAGCAAAAAGGACATCCCATCCTGCCCACATCAAAGAAGGTGGCCCTGTCACCTCCCAGCCCTCCCTCTCTCCCCATGCCCTGCCAGAGGTCCCGAGGGTTGCAGGCCACACAAGCTACAGCATGCCCCAGAACCTGCTCTGCATCTCTGTGCCTTTGCACATCTGTCGTGCAGAATGCAGAGCCCCTTCCTTTCTTGTCCCTCACTGCAAATTTCTTACTTTGAACTGAGTCTTCAGACATTGCCACCCTGCAGTTCTCCCTGTACAGAATGAGTCACCATCCCAGTGCACTCCCACAGCCTCATGCTTGCTGTGTCACACACAGTCCTCTCAATTGGAGAGGTGCCTTTCTTGGGTTATTACCTCCATGAGACAGTGAGGTCTTGAGGGGAGGAGGGGACAGCCCCAGCTCCCACACAAAGAAGTTCAGACAGCCGTTGCTGACGGGACAATGCAGTGCTCAATGTCAACTACTACTGGCACCAAAGTCCAGTAGGCTCCCCATGCTGCCAGGTCAAGTATGGCAGGTGATCTACTCTGACAAATGACATGGAAGCTGGTGCAACAAGCACTGGTTCCCAGCAGGAGGCTCAGAGCTGCTCTTGGCTTCCCAGCTCTCTCCCCTCCCCTTCTAACAGTATCACCAACAGTGTTTGGATGGTGGCTGCTGGTTCATGGAGTGAGGAAGGCCCCCACAGGGAAGCAGAGTCCCAGGCCAGAAGCCCATGATGCACAAGAAACCCGAGTGGGAAATCAGTCAATGAAATTCGGAGGTTGTTATTACTGCCTTGTAGGCTGACCTATCTAACACAAGGACTGAGAGAAAGAGCTTCCTGCAGGGACCAGGCCAGCACAGGGACCAAGCAGGCCAGAAATATCCTGCTTGGCCTTCTACAGTGGCCTACTGCCCAATGACCCTATGCTAATCCCATGACAAAATCTGAAGAAAGAAGAAAAATGATGGAGCATGTTAAAAAGATTGGGGTTTACAGGACTGACTTCAGTTCAAATCAAAGCTGAATCATGTCCATGACCTTAGACAAGTCCCTCTGTGACCTCTATGAACCTCGTCTTCATAAGGTTCACTAAAATAAGTGCCTCCCAGGGCGTTCTTAAAATAACAGGAGTGCAGACAGCACATATAAAGTGCCCGGCACAGTGGGCTCCTCCGTTGCTCAGGGTTACTAGGACCTTTGATTTGCTCCAACACGCCTGGAGGGGCAGGGGCTGCATGAGCCAGCCTGAGCCCTAGCCTTGGCATGGGTAGGCTCAAGCTCCATCCAACTAACACAGACAGGCTGGATCTGAGGTGACACCACCCCTCCTCACCCACACAGGACACAGAGAAGCTCCAGGCTCCTGATGTGCCAGCTCACTGGAATCACCAAGCCAATCAATGCTCCAGGTTATGTCCCCCAATGTCACACACACATAATCTGAGAAAGGCCATTGCTGGTTCCTCTGGGGCCCCTGCACCCTGGGCGCACCTGGCCTTGTGTCTCTTCTGGTCCTCAGTCCTTCCTCTCTCTGCCTGGCCACAGCTAGCCCTGTCCTCAGTCCCTACCTAGGGCCACTTTCCCTGCTCTCTAGGCTCAGTTCCCAAACTGGAGAGACTTTTGGAGGGAGGAGCACGTCAGGATCCCTTCTTGCTGTCCCTCTAGGGACTCTCAGAATTCAGTGCATAAAACAAAGCCCTCCCTGCTCCTGCATGAGGATGCTCCAGCTGACAGGTGTAGAGGGTCTGGGACTCACATGGAAATAGCCATCAGAGAGTCCTGCTGTGAACAGACACAAGCCAAGGATTCATTCTGCACAAAGACTAGGAACCACATTTGCAGGCCACCTCACAGGTACCAGGCACCCTACTGGGTGCTTTATCTGTGTCTGCTGTGCAAACTCTAGGAGACCCCTACCAAGATCCCACTCTACTGTGTGTGTGGACAGACACTCAGGATCCCAGCAGGCAAGGGGCTGACAGAGCTCACTCATGTGTCCTCTGACCCTACATCTTGAGCTCCTTCCTGAAGCCTCTTCACAAATTAACCACCCTCTTCTTTTAATGGCTGAACAAATCTGTAGGCCTTCCTAAAACAGCATTTAAAATTGCATTCAATGAAAAATGTTTTAAATGAATCTAATTTTTCATAGTTTGGAAACATGAAACATTTGCTTTGTCTGAGGACTCTTGTTTCCTGATTAAAACAACTGAAAACCATTTCCCTCAGCCCTTCCAATTCTAGGCACCTGAGGGCAAGGGCTCTAAATCATCCCACTTGATGCCCAATGGAGTCTGGCATAGAATTTTAATCAAAGAATTAAATTTTTCCTCCCCACCTCACTCCAAAAATTGCCTCCTCTCTACCATCCCATACATCTTCATTCTCTCTGTTGCCTCCATCATTAACTAAGCTCAAACTACCACTGTCAAAAGCAGTAATAATTTGTACTTCTGCTTCTGACCTACATGGAATAGCAGGAACCACTTTATCCTCAAAATCAAAATAGTGGAGGGAGGATATGAAGTAAATGAAAGAAAAGTCTTCAGTGGATGTGAGGCAATGGAGGACAATGGTTCCTAGGAGACTGAAACGAAGCAAGATAACCCTACAATTGTGCCTGCTTACTTTCGTAAGGGAGCTTCCAGGGTGAAATAGGGAGACCTGGGGGATGCCCAAAGAATCCAGCAGATGCCCTGAATTGAGTATTGGAAGACAATACACTGTAAATTGCTGAATGATACGGGAATATGGTGATAAAGAAAGAGTAAGTAATGGGAAGAGTTAACTGATTAAAGCACAATATATACATGTCTGAAATGCTAAGGAGAAACCCCCTTGGACTATCAAAAAACACTTTTTAAAAAAATGAAGGACAGAAGGGTAAAACAGGTCTTTTCCAGGGGTGTGTACCAGTAAGAGAGGGGAGGACATAGGGAAAGGGGGAATGAGGGTGAATATGGTGGATGTATTTTGTATTCATATATGAAAATAGAAAAATGAAGACTGTTGAAATGTTCCAAGTGGGGAGGGAGAGGAGGGAGAAAGATGGAGGAGGTAAATGTAAGGTATAGTATAAGCATATATGTAAATATCACAATGTTTCTGCCTGTACAACTATTATATGCTAATTAAAATAAGAAAATTAGGACACTCGAAATTACCCATTTATACTGGGGAATTCCCCAGTATAAATGGGTAATTTCAAAAGCCAAACTATGCATAGGGCAAGATACATGCTTAGAAAATGCCTGGGAAGACCCTAAGCTTTCACCTCAGGCTGATCCTTAAACTCAGAGCAAGCCTGGCTAAGTTTATTTTATTTTTTTAACACCCTTATTAGTATATATTAGTTGTGGGGGGGGTCTCTTTTTTTGCAATACTGAGACTTGAACTCAAGGCCTACACCTGGAGCCACTCCACCAGCCCCTTTTTCATGATGGGTTTTTTTCAAGAAAGGGTCTCCTGAACTATTTGCCCAGGCTGGCTTTGAACCACGATCCTCCTGATCTCTGCCTCCGGAGTAGCTAGGATTACAGGCGTGAGCCATTGGCCCCTGTCTACACACTGTAACATTTCCATACGTGCTTACAGTGTGCCCTGATTAGATTCACCCCTCCATCATTCTCCCTCACCCCCTCTCCCTTCTTAAAACAATGTCAACAGGTTTCATTGTCCTGGTTTCATACACATATGCATAGTACATCAACCATTATTCCCCCTCCTTCATCCTCTCCATTCACCCACCCGCCTCCCACTAGTATCCACTCCCTGACAGGACCTATTTTACATTCCTGTCCTTCATATTTTAAGTGTATATTCATTGTAGACCATTGTATACACACATGAGCATATTATACATTAATCAGATTAACCCCCCCATTCTCTGTCTTTCCCTTCTCTCCCCTTATTAATCAACAGCTTTCAGTGAGTGACACTAAGCTATCTTCATGCATAGATGCAATGTAGTTCAGTATTATTTACTCTCCATCATTCTCTTTTCCTCTTCCTCCTCTCCTAATACCCTCAAAATAGCCCCATTTTATTTAAGTCTAACTACTACATATGAGAGGAAACATGTCATCTTTGACTTTCCAAATACCTGGTTAAGTTTTAAAGGTGTTTCCTAGCACACAGACAATCTAAAAGACTGAGAGAGACGTTAGGTGTAATTTTTGTATTTCCTTTTGTTTGTTTTTTTGTTGTTATTTTGGTTTTAGCTCATGACATTCAAGAAACTATCTGTCAAAATACCAACTGAACACAGACTTCAGTGACCACAAGAGATAAGGAATACAGACTTTACAAAAGATAGCTTGGAAAATACAACAAACAGTGGAGTATACACTTTTCAAAAAAAGTTTTTAGTCCAGACACAGTGGCTTATATCTGTAATTCCAGCTACTCAGGAGGTGGAGATAGGGAGGATCTCAGTTCAAGGGCAGGCTGGGCAAAAAGTGATTGCTTCCCCATCTCAACCAATAAAGCTGGGAGAGATGGTGCATGCCTCCACAGAGCTACACAGAGGTTTTGGCTGGCCTGGGCAAAAATGAGAGACCCTAAAAAATAACTAAATAACTAAAACAAAAATGAGATGTCACTCAAGTGGTAGAGTGCCTTCCTTGCAAGTGCAAGGCCTGGGTTCAAACCCCATTACTACCAAAAAAAACAAAACAAAACAAAACAAAAACAGCAGTGTCTGGGAAAACGGGGAGAATCTGATTTATAGAATTACTATATTATGGTATTCAAATGTCTCAGTTTAGGGAAAAATAGGCATACAAAGAAACAGGAAAATACGTCCATTGAAAGGAACAATATAATTTACAGAAGCCATCCGCATGGAAGCCAGAGAAACAAGGAGCTACTAGATAACAACTTTTAAACAACTGTCTTAAATATGCTGAAAGGAAGACAAGAAGAAAGAACTAATGAAAATCAGAAAATTGCTCATGAACATAACGAAAATATCAACAAAAAGATAGACATAAAAAAAGAACCAAATAGAAATTCTAGAGCTGAAAAATATAATAACTGACATGAAAATTTCACTGGAAGGGTTAAGCAGCAGATTTGAATAAGCGGAAGAATCAGTGAGCTTGAAGACAAGCCAACTGAAATGATCAAGTCTGAGAAAAAGAGAGATAAAGAATAAAAGTGAACAGAGCCTAAGTTACCTGTGAGATGCCATCAAGCAAGGCAACACTCATTATGTGTGTTCCAGAGGAGAGAGAAAATGCAAAAAGAATCATTGAGGAAATGATGGATGAAACTCCCAAAACTTAATGAAAGCATGAATTTATTTATTTTTTTTATTATTCATATGTGCATACAATACTTGGGTCATTTCTCCCCCCGCCCCCACCCCCTCCCTTACCACCCACCCCAACCCCTCCCTCTCACCCCCACCCCCTTGATACCCGGCAGAAACTCTAATTATCTTAGAGTTTCTTATCTCTAATTTTGTTGAAGAGAGAATATAAGCAATAATAGGAAGGAACAAGGGTTTTTGCTGGTTGAGATAAGGATAGCTATACAGGGAGTTGACTCACATTAATTTCTTGTGCATGTGTGTTACCTTCTAGGTTAATTCTTTTTGATCTAACCTTTTCTCTAGTTCCTGGTCCCCTTCTCCTTTTGGCCTCAGTTGCTTTTAAGGTATCTGCTTTAGTTTCTCTGCGTTAAGGGCAACAAATGCTAGCTAATTTTTGAGGTGTCTTACCTATCCTCATATCTCCCATGTGGGCTCTCACTTTTATCTTGTGATCAAAGTTCAATCCCCTTGTTGTATTTGCCCTTGATCTAATGTCCACATATAAGGGAGAACATATGATTTTTGGTCTTTTGGACCAGGCTAACCTCACTCAGAATGATGTTCTCCAATTCCATCCATTTACCAGCAAATGATAACATTTTGTTCTTCTTCATGGCTGCATAAAATTCCATGGTGTATAGATACCATATTTTCTTGATCCATTCATCAGTGGTGGGGCATCTTGGCTGTTTCCATAACTTGGCTATTGTGAATAGTGCCGCAATAAACATGGGTGTGCAGGTGCCTCTGGAGTAACCTGTGTCACAGTCTTTTGGGTATATCCCCAAGAGTGGTATTGCTGGATCAAATGGTAGATCAATGTTTAGATTTTTAAGTAGCCTCCAAATTTTTTTCCAGAGTGGTTGTACTAGTTTACATTCCAACCAGCAGTGTAAGAGGGTTCCTTTTTCCCCACATCCTCACCAACACCTGTTGTTGGTGGTGTTGAAAGCATGAATTTAAAATCCAAAAAGTTAACTGAACTCCTAGTAGGGTAAACTCAGAGACCCATACTTATTATAATTGAAATATTAAAAGACAAAGAAGGAATCTTAAAGGCAAAAAGAAAGAAGCAACTGGTCATGTATGAGGGATCCTCAGCATATTGGTTTATTGGGGATGCTCCAACAAAGTACCACAACTGAATGACTTGAATATCAGAAATTTATTGTCTCAAAATCTGGAGGATAGAAGTTTAAAGTTAAGCAGTCACCAGAGTTGGTTCCTTCCAGGAAATGTGAGAGAAGGACTTCTCTTTACCTTGAGATGATCATCCTCTCCCTGTGTCTTCACATCACTGTCCCTCTATGCATGTTTATCCTTGTAATTAAGTGTCCCCTTTTTATAAGAACACCAGTCATATTAGATTAGGTCCTACCTTAATGATCTCACCTTAACCAATTATATCAGTAATTACCCCATACGGAATAAGGTCGCATTGTGAGGTACTGCAGGTTAGGGCTTCAACATAAGAATTTCTTTTCAGTACTGGGAATTGAATACAGTGCCTTGCACTTGCTAGGCAAGCTCTCTAAACTTGAGCCACACTCCAAGCCCTCAATATAAGAATTTTTGAGAACACAATTCAACCCATTATACTCAATAAGCTAATTTCTCATCAGAAATCAAGTGTAATAGGAAACAGTGTATGACATATTTAAAGTGCTGAGAGAAAATAAAAAGAATTGTATATCCAGTAAAGCTGTCCTTCAAAAGTGAGAGAGCTGTTATGATAAGTGAAATAAGCCAGCCACCAGAGGAAAAATATTGTATGGTTCCATTTATATGAGGTACCTAAAGTAATCACAATCATAGAAACAAAATACAGTGTGGGTTGCCAGGAACTGAGGGGGGGGTGAGGTAATGGGAATTTATTCTTTAATAAGTTCAGAGTTTAGTTTGGGAAGATGAAAAGTGTTGTGGAGGGAGGGTGGTGATGGTTACACACAATGTGAATGAACATTTGCCAATGAAGAAGTCCCTCACCAGAGCCCTGACCTCAGACTTCCAGCCTCCAGAATTACAAGAAATGAATTTCTCTTGCTTATGAGACACCCAATATCCCTCATGAATATAATTACCAAAACTTTAGTAAGTAAAATCCAACAATATATTAAAAATGATAATACATCACAACCAAATAGGATTTACTCCCAGGAATGCAAGTTTAAATTACCATTTCAAAATCAATTAATGTAATTCACCACATTAACAAGCTTGGGAAAAGTACATCTGACATTCTCAATAAACACAGAAAAAGAATCTGACGAGTTCAAAAATCCATTGTAATAAAATTCTTAGCCAAACAAGCATGGAAGGGAACTTCTTGATTTGATAAAAAATATATTTGCAAAATATAAAAATAAAAACATACCCTATAGCTAACATCATACCTAGTGGTGAAAGATCAAATATGACAATTTTCTCCTATGACCAGGAAAAAGTCAGGATGACTACTCTCAACACTTCTAATATTTTTTGGGAAGTTCCTTCCATTGCAATAAGGCAAGAAAATGAAGTAGAAATCATCAAGATTGGGAAACGCAAAATTATCTTTATTCACAGGTGACACGATCATTTGTGTAGAAAATTAGATAGGATCTACCCCAAAAAAGCACTAAAAATAATAAGTGAGTCCTTGCTCTTCCATTCAGGAGCATTTCAGGACCAGAATCAAGACCAAATTCATGAGCTACTCAGTACAGTCAGGAGACTCAAAACAGCAGAAGAATCAGTTTCTTTCCAACCGTTGTAATAGGGAATGCCATTAATTGTGGCAGGAACCCTCATGAAAGCCAGGAAGCAAGGCCTTCTTCTCTAAGTCACAGGTCACCTGCACGGTAGCAGGAGCTGTGGCTCTCCCTGACTTCTATCTGTCCTCTCTCTTCATTTATTTCACAAAAGCTCTCATCATATCCCTCCCTAAGGAATCAACCCCAGACTCTAGCACAGATTGCAGGGTCACCACCTGCCCTCCCCCTCGCCTTTCAACATTCTGTCTGTGACTTCCTTTCCGTGGTTCTTTCCATCAGCTGAACTGATTCACTGCTCCCCCAAATACTCCCTACAGTTTTCCTTGTCAGTAAATAAAATATTCATTCCCCCTCCTCTCTTCTCTCTCCCTCCCTGCTTTTATGGCTCATTCCCCAGCCTCAATTAATTACTCGTCCTTCTGCTCACATTCAAATCTTCTCCAGTCCTGAAGACCAGTTGAAAATGCCTCTTCCTCCAAGAAGCCTGCCCTATCCCTACCAGCCAGGGGAACCACCCTTCCTCTGAGCCTCGACTGGGATCAGGGCACATGCCCTTTGAAACACATCTCCTATCTGATCCCTCTATGACTGAGTGGGGAGCCCACTTCTGGCATATCTGTGCCAGCCCCAAAGCACCTCCAACAGGACCCAGCACAAGCAGAAGAAACCATTACAAGGTACTGGAAGGAAGCAGCTTCTTCTAGAAGAAGGAAGAGAATGATAAGATGGAGCACTTGGCTAGAGAGAGGTAGAAAACCATGAGGAGCAGGATCTGACACTCGGCTTCATGCCTGAAGCTGGGTGCTGGGATTGCAGGAAGTTGAGGGCCACAGTGGAGCTGCAGCCACTGCAGCCAGGAACTGCAAGACGCTGTGAAGTGCAGCAAGATGGGCCAGCTACCCCGGGAGGATTTCTGACCAGGCTTGACCTGGGCTGTAGGGAAACTGCAGCATTCGGGCTATCTCATCCACCCTCCTCTCCTGCCTGCCACAGGCCTGTTCAGGGTTCACCTCAACATAAAGGATGAGGAGCTTTGGCCGAAAGCAACTTTGTTCTTCATGGGATCTTCCAGACTCAGGAAAGCCACAAGGCTGCTGGAGGAAGGATGCAGGGCTTTGGGCTACCTGATACCCACATATATGTGGCTGAGGCCTTGGACGGTGATCCTTAGCATTCTCTGGGCATCAGAACCAACTAGGGGGGTTTTTTGTTTTGTTGTTTTGTTTTTTTAAGCTATAGATGGCCAGGCACCAGCACTCAACAGGCTAAAGCAGGAAGATAGAGAGTTCAAGGCCAGCCAAAGCTACTTAGAGAGTTCAAGCTATTCAGTTCTATATAGCTGAAGCTATATAGCCAGACCCCGTCTCAAAACAACAACAAAAAAGCTATAGATGTTCATGCCCCGCCTACAGAAATACAACTGCAACTGACCAGTGTTTGGGTGCCAGGCAAGCACATTTTAAAAGGTGCCCAGGTGATTCTATCCAGCAGCTAGGTTGAAGCCTGGGCCTGGGAAGGACAACTCCCTGCCAGCCCACAGGTGCTCTGGGGTGGGGATGAGCACTGCTCAGGGAGGGATCTGCTGCTGCCTTCAAGGACTCCCTAAATGTCACTGCTCCCCAGAGTCCTGAGCAGCAGGTAGGATACTCTGGTGGTCAGATACAGACAGGCTCCAGCATCCAATCACCACGTGTACATCCAACAGCACAGAGTGGAACCTTGGACCAGTGACTCCACCGCTTAGAGCCTTGGTTTGTTCATCCACAAACAGGAAGCCCTTCCTCAGCCTGCAGTTACTGAAGAATGAAATCGGAAGGTAGACTTTGAGAACTCCACAGATTCCAGCACACAGCAGATGTCAAGCAGTCTTTCCCACTCCCATCCCAGCCCCTAAAGGTAGGGGGCAGGAGGCTTGCATGTCCCCCCTCTCCCTGGTGACTTGAGCAAGTCAGTAGGACCTCCTGAGCTTCAGTTGCCTCGCTCACGATATGGAGACTACCACAGAAAGAGCCAAGCCTTCCTTTTCTTCTGCCCATTGTGGATATCAGAGACTGAGGGACTTCTGAGCATGGCCTTTCCATGGGGTCCAGAAGCTGGCTGGGCCTGTCCTCACAAGGGACCTGTGGGTCATCTCTAGGAGCATGTCAAAAAGTAGAATCCCCTTGGCACATTCTTGAATTCCCACCAGCCCAGGCGCATCACAGAAGGTCTGGGTATCAAGGAATCACCATGGGCAGGGACAGGACCATTTAGGTTTGGGGAGCCTATGGACAACAGATGGTGCTGACCTCCTACCCAGACCTGCAATCCAGGCAGCTTGGCTCTCTACATCTTCTGCCCCATCATATCAATTCCCAAGCTCTCTCTAGAGCCTCCCCTCCCATGTCCCCCTCACTACCATAGCCCTAGACCAGCCATCACCTCTCTCCTGGACATCCACAGCAGCCCTGTCTGCACCTGTTCTCCACCCTCAGCAACAGAACCCTCCATATCACTCTTTTGCCACAAGCCATTCAGCAGCAACCCATCCGGCTCAGAGTCAAGTCCATCCTCCCTATGGTGGCATAAGGACCCTTCATGGTCAAGATCAGGCTCCTGCCCACAAGTGCACTCTCACCTCCTCCTATCCCACACTCCACTGAATGTACACATTTCCACCAAGACACCAGTACCTCAGCCTGAGCATCTCCATTCCTGTGCACAGGGCCCTGGTAGGTTGAATTAACCTCCCACACCACTGTATGCTTGCAGGTCTCTCCAGCTCATCCTCCGAGGCTCTCAGAAAGCCTTCCCTAGAGACCCCTCCCCAGAGTGAGATAGGAGACCTCTGGGTGGGCCCAGACCCCAACGCCTTTCCTTCCTTTGTGTTATCTGCACCTGGCCCAGCTCACTGCATGTATTAGGGCCCTTGGTACAGCTCACTGCCTTGCTGTTGGGGAGGGTTCAGCAGAACCAAGTAGAGTTTAGTGGGACAGGTTGCTTGGAGAAGAGCCAGGCTCAGGAACATGGTCAGGACAAGCAGTGGCTATGCAATTTTCCCATGTGACACACACACACACACCCCTCCCCTCTCATACCTCTACACACACACACCTGTCCTCACACTTGCTCACACACATGGCATCCACACACCTGCCCTCTCACACCTGCACACACACACATACCTGCCCTCAGACCTGTCACACACATGGCACTCACACCTGCATATGCACGTACACTTGTACACACACAGCCCACCCGTCTTTCATTGCTGTGTTTCCCACTACAGATAGAGACCCCTCCAGCTAATCACCACCACCCATCAGGCTTTGCTTCAGTGGAGCACACAGGGATCCAAAGGCTCCATCTCCAAGCTGAGGACATGGCAGATGCTCACTGCACAAACAAGAGCACCAGCTCGTACAACTTTGCCCACTGCTACCACTGAGGTGGGTCCGCCCTATGCTGCTGGGTGAGCCAGCCCTTTTTCCGCCAGCATCATCACACAGCCAGGCCATTCAGAACAGACCCTGAAATGACAAATGCAGGCCCTCCAGCCAATAGGCTTGAAGCATGCAGCCAGGACAGACAGAAAGGCCAAGCAAGCCCCGTAGTAAGGTGGATGCTCGGGGGAAGGTGGGATGATGCCTGCCGTCAGGCATCAACACCCCCATGGCTGGAGAGTAAGCAAAGCACAGAGGGTTCAGGAGAGGGAGGTGAGCTTAGATGGCAGAGCAGGGTCAGGCAGGCATTGGGGGATGGGAAAGAAAAACAGACCTGTGGTCATTCAGACTTGGCATGACCTCAACTCCTATCATCAATGGGGATGATAGTAGTGGGGGTCTCTGGCGTTTGCACCAAGGACTTGTCCATGCCTGCTCTAAGCCCCTTGAGTTGCTCAGCTGACTTTACAGCCCACACTGCAGCAGGCTCCCTCTGTGGGGACACAAAGTCGGGAGGAGGGGGCCCTCCCAATTGTCAGGGACCTTTGCCTCTGTCCCTTCCTAGTCCAGGGGAAGGGTCCAGGTGTCCATGAAAATCTCAGACTGTTTTGGCCCTGCTTCCCCTGAGCATTCCCCTGACATTGGCTGATGGTAATGGCTTTGAAGCTCACAATGTGTGGGCCAGACACCGTCTCCCTGCGTCTGTCTCAGACTGCCAGCGGGGGAGTTCCTGGATGGCGTGCTCAGGATCGCCCTGTATGTGACACTCACAGTGAAGCCCGGCAGTGACATGCTCACCTAAACCAAATGTGACATTCTTAATGGCCCAAAAAGAAGATGCAGCCAGGGAGACTTCAGCCACTGCATGTCACAGAAACAAAGGGAGCAGCTTTTAATCAACATGCAACCTAAATGCCCAGGCCCAAGGCCCTGCAGACAGGGCCAACAGAACGAGAAAGCTGTGCCATGCCATCTGCAGGTCAGACTGAGGTCAAGCCAGGGGTCAGCTCAGGTGGACAACATGGCATTGACCTTCAGTGACAGTAATCATATATCAGCTACATCTGCATAGTGCGTCCTGTGTGCCAGGCCCTGTTGTGAAACAGGTAGATAGGGATGTAGGTGTAGGTGTGTCAGTATAGGAGTAGGGTAGATACAGATGCAGATATAGATAAAGGTATAGATGATGTGAATGTATAGGAAGAGATATAGGTGAGATGTAGGAATAATTATAGGTAGAGGTATAGATATAGATCTAAGAACAGGTATAGATATAGAGAGATATAGGCATGGGTATAGATATAAGTACAAGTATAAGGATGAGCTAGATAGCTAGATAGATGTAGATTAGGGTTGGGATATACAGATGATAGAGAGAAAGACAAGTATCTAGATAAGACATAGACACGGGTGTATGGAAGTACAGGTGCAGATACACAGTGTAAGTACAGATACAGGCTCACCTTGAGCCTCACCACAACCCTATGAGGGGACAGATATTTATTCTCCTACTACAAATGAAGGAACAAAAATGGCAGTGAACCTGGACCACCAGCCAGCAGTGGCCTGGGAGTAGGGTCCTCATCCAGGATCTAGGAAGGATGCTTTGGGCAGTTTTCTGGGTCCCCAGTTCTGGAAGGCGAAGGGTTGAAATGAGGGAGTCATTGTGGGGCCATCGTTAACAAGAAGATTCTGAGATCAGGTAACTTTTCTTCCCCTGCACTTTCACCAGGTTTGGGGAAACCACCATAGATATCACAAAGCCCCGAGGTTTCCCATAGGAAACCAGTCGGGAAGTTGCAGCACACCCTCCACAAAAAGTTTCTCCAGGGAGGAAAAGCCTCTCAGCCACTCAGTGTGTGGCTGAGACCCTGGAATCACATCAGAGGCAGGATGGTGTCACAGACCTACAGGGCACTAGCGCTGCGAACAAGAGAGTTTCTTATTTCTAGGCCTCACTTCTGCCTCTGTAACATGCAGATGACAACAGTACCTGCCCCTGTGAGAATCCCAGCAGCTCTCCATTCAGGGCCCGGCACCCAGCAAATGCTCTGTCAGCACCGACACATCCCACTGGGTTTGGGAAGAAATCCATGTACACATGGAGAACCAGAGGGGCAGCAACCTTGGCCTCAGTGACCCATCCCTGAGGAAGTCCATTGGGGTCAACCTCCACTGCTAGGGAACCTGTAAGGTCCCAGACCCCAAACCATGACCATATTCTGTTTGCAATTGTAGTCCACACTCTTGTAGATTTGAGAGCATGGTCAGGTGGGGGAGGCAGAAACATAGCTCCTGACAGTGCAGCCGGGCACTGGGAAATCATAGTTACCACTATGCCCAGGGGACCGTAAAGGTACACAGAGCAGGGCCCTAAAAGCCAAAGAGATGAGATTGAGAAGGATGCAGGGAGCAATCCTAGGGTGTGGAACTTACTGGAAGGCCTGGGCATGGAAGAGCCCTGGGAAAAGCAGTGTAGGTGAGGCTTGGGAGGAGACAGAGCAGACTTTCAGAGACAGAAGCATGAATTTCAAAGGTCACCAAATGCCCCACAACATCCCTGAGTGACTGGGCACTCCTCTGGGTCAGGTCGTTGATTAATCCACACTTAAATGAAAGTTGAGTGCTGGAGCAAAGCAAGAAACCATCAGGTGAGAGCCCTGAGCACTGGGCCTGGCCCAAGAAACTTTTCATTCAATCAAAGGGAGCAGCAGCTATTGTTTTACCAAATGCTTTTTGAAAGAGAGAAAAAATGAAAGTGAACCATCACACAGTTCTGGCACAATTGCACAGAGCTCACACCAGTGTCCTCGTCCAAAAGGGTCAGATGCTAGACCATGCAACTGAATCCAAGTCTGCCCAGAGTGAGAGCAAGGACTCTTGCTCCTGACCATGGCAGTGTTTGAAGTATTCTCTCACCACTGATGTACCTGCTTACCATGCCAAGACCAAGAGACCCCCCATTCCAGCACAGGAACCCCTCACTTGGAATAATCAGCACAGCTACCAAGAGTGTTCTCAGGGAGCCCAAGAGACCCCATTGCCCTAGGGAGAACATTACAAGGACAATCACAGCATTTGTCCTTTGCAGAGTGCAATTAGAGGTTCCCTCTGGCAATGTGCAGCTCAAGATGGGTAGGGTGCCCACAGGCAAGGCTATCTGGAGCAGTCTCCCTGTTTTTCTAGAATGTGATCAACATCCAGTCTAGAAACTTCAACTGACTCAGAAACAAAGTGGAACTTTATGAGGACCAAGAAGCCCTGCCAAACTGCTCTCCAGGGCTTCTCTGGTGCCTTCTGGGAGAAAAACATCTCGGTTGTGTTGGTGCCTCCCCAAAATGACACCTTGGTCCTCAGGTTCCCTCTTCAAAATTCACTGGTTTAATCTTTCTAACATGTATCTGACAACCCCCCCACAGTGTCCCACATACCAATCTCTAAGGGCTTCTTAGGGATCATCAGCCTGAGCCCCAAAGCAGCAGCACACAAACTACTGATAACCTTGATCTGGCAGAGGGCAACCATTGCTTTACCCCAGTGTACATCCAAGGCCTCCCCTGGGCACTACTGGCAGGTTGTGCCAGCCTCAAGAGCACAGAAGACAGTGCAGGACCCACACACTGAGACAGTGCTTGCAAAGGCTGCAGGAGGGAGGGAGGCCCAGCCCACCTCCCCAGAGCCCACCTCCCCAGAGCCCAGCTGCATCCCTCTTCAGCAGGGGGATTTGATCCTATGTATTTCCCCTGCAGTGTCTGTCCAGGCTTCTATGTGGACACCACTAGTCTGCTCCCCCATCCCCATAGCTCTTCTCTCACTGGGCCCCTAGAACCACAGCTCAAGAGACGGACTCAGAAGACCTGTGTCGCTCAAGGTCAACAGACTGATGGATGGGCCCCAACATGTTGCCCGTAAGTAGGCCTACAAGGTCAACAGCATTCTCCATGATCCAACTATCTGGTGAACACCAACCAACGCCAGGAACATCAGCCTGCAGAAGGAAGGCCCATCCCACTGCTGCTGACAATATTATGACTCAAGTCATCTTCCCAATTCTGAACTCCTACTAAACAGAAAATCTGCGCGTTGAAGCATCCACAATTTACATTCCCCTGCAGGTCCCCTGCTGCCCTTAGGGCTTCAGCACAGGCCAGATCAAGCCCTGCTACCTTGGCCTCTTCCAGCCCTGCTTTCATGGCACAGGGTATGGCCTCTCAAAGCCAAGGACACACAACCCGCCCATTCTTCTACTTCCTTCTGGCATAATCTTTCTAAAATGCTCTGATATCCTCAGATGCCTCTTTACTAATCTCTAACCCATTCTGACTGGTTCAGGGATTGAGCTGGTCACCCGCAGGGTCACAACACAGTATCATTGAACCTTTGCTGGAGCTTCTCAAATAAGGATCCTCACCTGTGTTGAAATTGTGGACACCAAAGACCAGACAAGTTGGAGCTCCAGGTGGCCATCTTTGTCATCAGGCGGGGAGGGCGTTCCTATAAGGGAAGCCAATTAAAAAGAGAGAAGGAGAAAAACACACAGAAGGAGCAAGAAAGAGAGTGTAGGAGCAAGATGCTTTATGATCATATGTAACTGCTGGACACAGCCATACCTCAAGTAGACACAGCCTTGGACCACTTTGTCATGTAGTCTTAAAAAAGAAATTGTTTTTTCCTTACAGAGTTTAACATAGATTTATATCACTTATAACCAAGACTCCTGATTTATATAACTCTCTATTCCCACAAAAAGAAGTGGGCTTAATGAAAGATAACCAAATAACTTTCCTAGAATTTGATGCCTGATAAAACTTGCTCTTGGCGACATTGAGAGGCAGTGTTGTGCTACAACTGGGAGCGCTGGTAGCTCCCTAGGGAGAAGATATTCAAGTTGTCCCTTAAGGGACATCTCAAGTGAGGAAACAGAAAATACAAAGCATGAAAGGTCACAGTATGTTCAGAGAATTAGGAAACCGTAAGAGGGGTGAGGCAGGGGCAGTAGTGAGAGACTGAGAATGAGGCTGGGGTGGATCAAAAAGGGAAGGTCTTTTATATTTGCCAATGAACTTACACTGTTTCATAGGCAATCAAGAGAGAAATCTCCCTAAAGTCACACTGTATCCTGAGGCCCAGGCCACAGCGACAGCCCTGGAAAGGAAGCAATCCAGGGCAGACAGTGAGATCCTAAAGGTCAAGTTCTCTCCTCATGCAAGGTTCAACAGGAGGAGCAGAAAAGGTGACAGGTACTGAGACTTTTACAAGTCCAGGACAGCAGTAGACATCACAGAAGTCACCACTGCTCTGCTTCCAGGGTTCCACTCTGAACCATGGACATGAGGCCCAGTGACAGAGCAGAGAAGAGGGCCAGCACCAGGAAGGCAGAAAGTGAGCCCAGAGGGTCCGAGGTCCACACTACAGTGCACAGAACACACAGCAAGTTATAACAGAACAAGAACCCAATCCCCCATTCCCATCCTCACAGACTACACTGCCAGCCTTCAGAAGCTGTCTGGAGGGGAAGCCAGGGAGCCCAAGGAAAGCCCTCAAAGCCTCAACCAAGAAGCTCAGAGGATCCCTCTCCCCTCCAGGGAGTGCCAGGCTTGTTCAACAATGGCCTCCTCAACACTAGCCTTACAGGCATCGTCCTCCTCCAGGAAGCCTTCCAGACATTGCTCTTGGGCCAGGGGCTGCTTCAAGCGGCTGTGCCTCCCACCCACCCATCCCCTCTGCTCACTGCAGCTGGCTCATGGATCACACAGTGCCAGGTTTCTGTTTCTGTGTCTGTCCCCCACCAGGCAGAGAGCTCCATGGAAAGGAAGACCACATCCAGCTCCTTGCCAAAGCCATAGCAAAATAACTATTCAGTACACACCAGCACTTCACCAATGACACACAGACACCACACAGCCATGTCCTGAGAATGGGGGCAGATGATGACCAGGGGTGGGAGCAAATGGCAACAATTCAAAATGCAGCCCTGATTGTTCCCACCTGACAGCAAGGAGAAAGTGGGAGGCCCAGGACCCCACAACTAGGCATTGAACCCAAGAGCCTGATTCAGCCTTCACTGTCATGATCACCTGGGGTCTGGGGCTGCCAACCCTGGAAACCAGAGCAGAGAAGAATGCTGCAGGCCAGTGCACAGATGCCTCTCCACAGGCAGGAATAGGGGACTCTGCCCCTCGGACCTGCTGGACCCCTACCACACTGGGCTTCTGATGCAGAAAGGTTCTCTGCTCATCCACAAGCTGTATTTTAACAATTTGTCAGAACTGACAGCAGCCAAGGTGCGCAGGGTAGAAGACTGACAGGAAAAATGGATTCCTGTGTCACCCTGCAGCCACATGCCCCAGGGAAGCAGCGCAGTCCTGGGGAGAAAGGTCAGATCTCAGAAACAGCAGGAACTTGGCGTCTGTTGGTAAACTTGGGTTGACAGCTCTGGGGGCAAGTGGCTGCCCCAGGCACCTCCTTGAGGCCTCACAGAGCAAGCAGAGATCTGCTCCCACATGATGTACTGCCAGCCCTCCCTATCCTCAGGGAGCAAGCATCTGTGTGTGTACAGTGTGGACGGTGTGAAGGCAGGTGTGGGAGATGTTTGCAGTGTGTGACAACATGTAGGTGTGAGTATGTGGGTGTGGCACATGTGTGAGTGTAGCTGTGTGTGTTAGGTGGTGGGGAGGGATGGATGAACACTTGTGGAAAGGAAGCAGACAGGGCCAGGGTTCTAAGGAAACCACAGACCTCAAGCCCTCAGTGGTCCTACTGCAGACCCTGGCCCCCATCTGCTCCTGCCACACACACCATGCCTGGCCCAGAACTGTGTCCAGCACCCTATCTGTATATGTGCTGCCTCCCCTCACCTGAGTGCCTTTGGCAGTTGTCATGGGATGGTCCCACAAAACCCAGAACCTCCTAGAGCCCCAGTCTTTTCCACAAACATTCCAATCACTCCACTCCTTCCCTCTGGACCCCAGAAGGGCCTCTCTGCAGTCTCTGGGAGACACCCACACTATGCCAGGCAGGCAGGAAGAAGGAGCAGTCCCCTCCATGTCCTGTTCTCTGGGGACACTCCCACCAGCTTACTAACAAAGCTTCATGCAAACATCTCCCCAGCAATGCCTTGGGGATCAGGGTGGCCATAAAAGAAGAACCATTTGATTTGATTACTTTGCTCTGCCCAACAGAGTCATTTACATGTTAAAGACTTGTTTCTTTTATTATTCTGTATATTACATTTCAAGAAAAATCCAAATCAGTGCTCAGAATAAAACCCTTTTGTATTCTCCACAAAGTGATCTGTGTTTCCAGCCCCAGGCCCTGGGTTCGGAGGTAAGAACACAGATGTTGACTTGCTTGAGTATCAGGATGACAGCAAGGGACACTGGCCTCTCTCGCTCCTTCTCTCCCTCCCTCCCTTTCTCCTAGGGATGATATCTGAGCCACACAGAGGGGAGGAGATGCTGAAGTGGTGCGGAAGGCCTTGTTCACTCTCATTCATTCATCCCAAAACACCACCCAAGTTCGGTTCTGGTCCAGGCACTGTGCTGGTGCTGTTACCATCAGACAAAGACCTCTGCAGCCTTGGAGTCAATGCCCTAGTCAAATAAACAACTGGTAAATAAAAAGCAAAATAAAATATAAATTGAAAAAAATGTTTAAAGCCAATAAAGTCAAATATTTAAAAGGCAATAAAAATGACTGAGGAGATGGTAAAATGCATTAGTAAATGGCCACTGTTGTAGATAAAAAGTAAATCCGGACAGGGGATCACTGAGTTGGGCAGGGGGGCAGGGGAGCAGTGAAAGGGGGCTAAGGAAGCCTCACGGAGGAGACACTGGGCAAAAACCAGAGGAGGAAGAGAGGGAGGTCGCCCTTGGAGCTCTGAGGAGGAGCCTGGGGCCAACTCATGAATGAATACAGGAACACCAAGACTACAGGACAGCCAGGATCAACAGGGCTAAAGGCAGCAAGTGAGGGAGATGGCTGTGGTCAGGACTCTGGCTTTGGCTCTAGAGAGATTGGAATCCACTGTAGTCCTGACCACAGACATGTGGTGATGTGAGTCATCTATATCCATATCGCTTTGGTGTCATAATGAGAACAGACCAAAAGGTCAAAGGGCAGAGGAAGACACACTTGTTAGGAGACTTCTTGACATCAGGTAAGAGACAGGGGCAGCTCAGACCAGAGCAGCAGCTATGGAGGAGTAAGTGGGGTGAGCTGGAAGGATGGGCTGCTGGCATGGGGAAGAGGAGAGTGCAGGGAACCCTGAGGGGTTGGACGTGAGCACCAAGAAGGAGGCCCAGCTAGAGAAGACTTGGGAGACCCCATGTGGGCTGAAGAAGTGAGCATGTTGGGGACATGCTCATTTGAGAAACGTGTTAGTCACCCAGGAGAAGAAGGCAGCTGGACAGTCCAAAGTGGTTGACAGAGGCCAGCTGAAGTACACTACATGGTAGAGATCTATATGTAGGTCATATTTAAAGGTGTAAGAAGGGTCAAAGTCACCAAAGGAGGACATGCCAAGTTTGAGCCATGGGGTAACCAACGTTCAGGGAGATGAGAAGAACCCAGCAACAAAGCAGGCAAGAGAACCCCGGAAAGCAGGCAGAAGAAGCCTGTTGTCCCCAACCCAGAGAAGAGGAGGGGTCAGGTAAGAGGAAATTGAATTGTTGGGCAGAGCTACATGGAAAAGACATCAGGAGTGGTTCTAATAAGTCATGAAAACAAAGTCTACTGTCATGGGCTCAGGAGCAGAAGGCAGAAAGGCATTAGAGACGGAGTCCTGATCATTCTTGTGAAGCTTCATTGTAAAGAGGAGGAGGAAATACAGCAAAGGCTAGAGATGAAGTGGGGTTAAGGATAGAATTGTTTAAGACAGAAGATACTGGGGTGTACTTGTAGCCCACAAAATAGTCATTGAAGAAGGAAACTCAATGATGGAGGGGAAGAGGAGGATTGCTGGGGAGATGGTCCTTAGCAAAAAAGAGGGGACAGGTAGATGTGGTGCCCAGAGGAAGGGCTGCCCCCAATGGGATGTAGGATCCAGAATATGGTCCAGGGCACAGGCAGGCAGGCAAGTGGACAGGTGTGGTGGTAGAGCATGAGAAAGTTCCCTGCTATCACCTCCTCTCTTCTCAATGAAATGCATAGGGAGCAATGCCTGCTTGCTTTGCTGGGGAAGTGACATGGAGAAGAGACATTCTGGCGATCTGAAAAGAGAGGAGGCGGTCAAAGGGGATGGAACATGAATGGAATAGAGAAGAGTGGGCAGCATGGATATTTGTTTCTCTCAACCAGTAGTGGCACATTGGGGTTTTTCCCAGTGATGTTGTGGGTCACACCTGCCCTTGTCTTGTTCTTCTTGCGTCCCTAGTACCTAATAACACTCTACAGATGCTCAACAAACATTTGAGAAGAATGATCAGGAAGGGAAGGATACAAACCAGCAATGTGTGCACTGTAGCCACCTGACACCAAAGACAAGAGATCAGGAAGGCACCATGTTTGTCTGCGTTGTAGAGGGGCAGTTTCCATCAGTTGAGTCAAAAGTCACCTCACCCATTTATCCTACAAAAGATGTCCCTGGGTCCTAGCTCCTCCTGTTGCCAGGGGGGTTTGTGGGGCTAGGATCAGCCAAGTTCTGGACAGCCCTACTAGGAAGCAACCAGTCTCCCTGCAAAGCCTGCTCCACCAGCCCCCAGATGATCACAATGGCTTTCCCACCATGGCCAGCAGTCAAAACTTATCTCTAATATCCTCACATGCTCCTCAGGACACCTGAGAACCAGCGTTCAGCCCACATGGCTTGCCATTAAATGAGACCATCAGCAAAACTGTGGAATGAAGGAAAATGATTATGATATGACATAAGAGAAGCCTCAGGATACAAAATGGATTGCCACTGTGGGTACAGCTGTGCCTAATGTCTGTCTGTTTGCTGACAAGTTCTAGAAGGAACCACAGAAAACCTTTTGCTTGTTCAAGTGGTGAGATTTGGGTAAAATCTTTTGTTTTCTATTTGAACACTGCCAAAAATAAAGTGTGACTTTTAAAAATTAATTATTCTACCACAGACAAGTTGAGTATTCCTTATCTGAAATGCTTGGGATTAGAGTGTTTTACAGTTTAGATGCAACAACTTTGGGATAGGACCTGAGTCTAAATATGAAATCTATTTATGTTTCATATACCTCTTATACATGTAGCCTGAGGAAAGTCTATATAATATTTTTAATAATTTTGTGCATTAAACAGTTTCATGGTGTAGAATTTTCTGCTTCTGGTATCACATCCATATTCAAAAAGTTTCAGATTTTAGAGATTTTCGGATTTTGAATTTGAACAAGGAATGCTCAACCTGAACTGTATTCTAGTCAGGCAAAAATACAGTGAAATGAGCACAGTCTCACTTAAAGAGGCAACAAAGAGTATAACTACTTAGGAATAAACTACATAAAGAAAGCCACTGGGAGAAGAGGGAGGGGACAGTGTGGGGGCGGGAGATGGCTCAAACAATGTCTGCACATATGAATAAATGGATACAAGAAAAGAAAGGCACTAAACTTTACAGGAGTTATAAAAGATGATTTGAATAAATCAAAAAATAACTGTTCCCAAGAGGGAAGACTGCATGTTATAAAGATTACGATTTTCCCAAAAGTTAATTCATAATTTTAATTCATCCCACTCAAAAATCTCAAAAGAATTTAAGGAATTAAGTAAAATTATTCTAAAATCATTTTGCAAATAAACAGCTGAGAATATTAATTAAAATTCTGGAAATGAAAAGAAATGCATAGAAACTAGATATAAAAATATTGTAAAGCTTGAAATACCCTCTGCATCATATCAGATCACAATGGAATAAAACTAAACCTCAACAACAAAAGAAACCCCAGAAAATAGTCAAACACATGGAGACTGAACAACACACTGCTAAAAAACCAATGGGTGACCAATGTAATAGGGAAGAAATCAAAAAGTTCATAGAATCAAATGAAAACACAACCTACTAGAATCTGTGGGACACAGCAAAGGCATGCTAAGGGGAAAGTTTATAGCTATAAGTGCCTACATTTAAAAAAAAAACAGAGACCTCTCAAATGAACAATGTAATGATGCATCTTAAGCTCCTAGAAAAACAAGAACAAACCAAACCCAAAACCAGCAGACAGAGAGAAATAATAAAGATAGGGGCCAAGATCAGTGAGTTCAAAACTAAACAAACTATACAAAGAATCGATGAAACAGAAAGTTGGTTCTTTCAGAAGATTACAAGATTGACAAACCCTTTGCCAACATGACAAAATGGAGGAGGAAGAAGACCCAAATTAATTTTAAAAAAAGAGGCAGGGGAGGGGACATAACCTCAAATACTAATGAAATCCAGAGAATCATTAGAGAGTACTTTGAAAACTTATATTCTAGTAAACTGGAAAGTCTAGATGAAATGGATAAATTCCTAGATGCATATATCTAACCAAAATTTAATCAAGATGGTATTAACCACATAAATAGTCCTCTTACATCCAATGAAATTGAAGCAGTAATAAAGAGTCTCCCTAAAAGAAGAGCCCTGGACCTGATGGATTCATGGCCAAATTTTACAAAACCTTTAAAAAAGAACTAATATCAATACTCCTCAAACTTTTCCAGGAAAAAGAACGTGAAGGAACACCACCAAACTCACTCTATGAAGCCAGCATCACACTCATTCTGAAAGCCAGTAAAGACATAATAAGAAAAGAGAATTATATACCAATATCTTTAATGAATATAGATTCAAAGATTCTCAACACAATGCTGGCAAACAGAATTCAACATGTCAAAAAGACCACACACCATGACCAAGTCAGTTTCATTCCAGGGATGCAAGGATGGTTCAACATATGTAAATCCATAACCATAATACAGCATTTAAACAGAAGCAAGGACAAAAACCACATGATCCTCACAACAGATGCAAAAATAGACTTTGGCAAAATCTAACACCCTTTCATGATAAAAGCTCTGAAGAACCTAGGAATAGAAGGAATGTTCCTCAACATAATAAAGGCTATATACAACAAACCTAGAGCCAACATCATATAAATGGAGAACAACTGACACTGTTCCCCTTAAAGTCAGGAATGAGACTGTCTGCTTTCTCCACTCCTGTTCAATATAGTTTTGGATTCCCAGCCAGAGCAATAAGACGAGCAAGAAATATAAGGATTTAAACAGGGAAGGAAGAGGTCAAACTATCACTATTTGCAAATGACATGATCCTATACCTAAGAGACGCCAAAAACTACCAAAAAATCTACTAGAAATCATAAACTCAGCAAAGAAGCAGGATACAAAATTAACATATAGAAATCAGTAGCTTTTCTATACAATAACAATGCACAGACTGAGAAAGAAACCAGGAAAACAATCCCATTTACAATAGCCTCAAAAACAATAAAGTACCTTGGAATAAATTTAACAAAAGAAACCAAATAACTTTTTAATGAAAACTACAAACCACTGAAGACAGAAATTGAAGAAGACTTCAGAAGATGCTCATGGACTGGTAGAATCAACATTGTGAAAATGGCTATACTACCAAAAGCAATCTACATGTTCAATGCAAAATCCCTATCAAAATTCCAATGACAGGGGCTGGGATGTAGCTTGGTGGTACAGCGCTTGCTTAGCATGCGTGAGGCCCTGGGTTCGATCCCAGCACCAAAAAAGAAAAGACAAAAAAAAAATTCCAATGACATTCAGAAATAGAAAAAAAATCATGACATTCATATGGAAACACAGAAGACCTCAAATAGAGCAATTCTGAGCAAAAAGTCTAATGCTGGAGGCATCACAATACCCAACTTCAAACTATACTACAGAGCTGTAACAATAAAAACAGCATGGTACTGGCACAAAAACAGACAAGAAGACCAATGGATCAGAATAGAAGATCCAGACATAAATCTATGCATCTATAACCAACTGATCTTCAACAAAGGGGCCCAAAACACACAGTGAAGAAAAGAACAGCCTCTTCAACAAATGCTTCTGGGAAAACTGGCTGTCCACATACTGTAGAAGACTGAAACTAGATCCCTGTCTTTCACCCTGTACCAAAATCAACACAAAGTGGATCAAAGACCTTAATATGAGGCCTGAACCTTTGAAATAACTCCAAGAAGCAGTAGGAAATACACTGGAACAGACAGGTATAGGGAACAATTTCCTAAACAGAACTCAAAAGGCTCAGCAGCTAAGAGAAACAATGAACAAATGGGACTGCATCAAACTAAAGAACTTCTGTGCAGCAAAGGAAACAGTCACCCTCAAGAGACAGCCCACAGAATGGGAGAAAATCTTTGCCAGCTACTCATCTGATAAGGGACTAATATCCAAAATCTACAGGGAACTGAAAAAACTCAGCCCCCAAAGAAGAAATGGGCACGTGAATTAAATAGGGAATTCTCAAAGGAAGAGGTACAAATGGCCAGTAAATACATGAAGAAGTGTTCAACTTCCTTGGCTATCAAAGAGATGCAAATCAAGACAACACTTCATCTCAGCCCAGTTAGAATGGTCATATCAATGGTAATAACAACAAATGCTGGAGAAAATGTGGTGAAACAGAAACCCTTATACACTGCTGGTGGGAATGCAAATTAGTACAACCACTAAGGAATAAAAAGTATGGAGATTCCTCAAAAAACTAGAGATAGAACTTCCAAATGATCCAGTGACAGTGCTCCTGGCATCCACCCAAAAGAACATAAGACAGGATACAGTAGAGACACCTCTACACCAATGTTCATCGCAGCACTATTCACAAACAAGCTCTGGAAACAACCCAGATGCCCTACAACTGATGAATGGATCAAGAAACTGTGATATATATACACAATGGATTATTACTCAGCCACAAGGAATAATGACATGGGGTTTGAAGGTAAATGGATACAATTAGAGGACATCATGTTGAATGAAGTAAGCCAGGATCAGAAAGACAAAAGCTGCATGTTTTCTTTCATACGTGGAAGATAGATCCAAAAATAAACATACATGCAAAACCAAGTATGATCATATAGAAACTCAGGTGTACAACATGTTTGTAAAGGTGTAACTACTCTGTGGAACTCAGGGAAAGAGGGCGGGGGAAAGAGAATGATAGAGCATCAGTAATATCGCATAACATAAGATGCGAAGGAGGAGGATATAAGGATGTGTATTGAAAGCTGTTGAAAATGGGGTGGGAGGTGAAGGGGTAAGGGAGAGTGATCTGGGGATTGAATGGACCAAAGTGGAGCACGTCCATAGTGGGCATACCCTCAGACACCCCTTTGAACATAACTTAAATACTGATAGCGAAGACCAGGACTGTTAAACAGATACAGTGTGGATGGGGAGGAGGGATGCTAGGGAGAGGGGAGGTGCTGGGGGGAGGGGGAGGGGGGAAGGAAGGAGACTGAGGTGACAGTGTACGGTTGATGGACTTCATGTACCTATGTGGAGTAGAACTGGGAAACCGCTTGCAAATGCTTTGAGTGGGGTGGTAAGGGGGCTACAGGGTAGAGACAATGGGGGAGATGTAAATAATGTACAATGTAAGTCTGATCGGAATTGTCACTATGAATCCCCCCCATATAATGAATATATTCTAATAAAAAATTATGATAAAAATATTGTAAAGCAATAATAATTAAAGTACTGTAGACCCGGCACAAAAATAGAAATAAGGATCAGAACCAAAAATCCAGAAATAGACCTAATTACACACAAGAATTTAATGTATTGAAAAGTGGTTATCAACAAACAATGGGTAAAGGAATTCTTGATTAATAAATTATGCCAGTAGTTTTAAAGAAAAGTGATTAATTCAGATGTGCACCTTTACATCACACACTGAAAAACTATGGAGAAATTAAAGGGTCAAACAGAAAAGTCAAATGAAAGAAAAAACTAGCATACAATAGAAGGAAATATTTACCTGTTCTTTAGAGGGAATGATAACTTTCATGTCTCATACTGGTAAATGAAAGTATGAAGTGAAAAAGACAGCAAACTCAGCCCCACATGATGATACATGCCTGTAATCCCTGCTACTCAGCAGGCAGAGATGGGGAGAACAAGCCTCAGTAAAAAGTTACTAAGAGTCCATCTCAATCAACACAATGGGCAGTGGTGACACAAGTGACCCCAGACAGAAGGGAAATACAGGTAAAAGGATCACAGTCACAGGCTGGTCCCATCAAAGCATGAGGCCCTATCCAAAACAACTAAAGCAAAAAGGGCTGAGGGAGCAGCACAAGTAGTGGAGCTCTTGCTTAGCAAGCACAAGGCCCTGAGTTCAAACTCTAGTACTGAAAATTTTAAAAAGGACAGCAGATTCAACAATATAAAAAGTACAAAAGCTGAAAGCAGAGAAAGAAGGCAGATTAGAAGTGTCCACCATTTCAACTCCACAGATGAGAAGAGTCAGATAACATAAAAGAGACAATATTCTAAACAGAGAAAAAGAAGAAGAGCATCGGGAATCAAAAAAAAGGTGGCAGGACAGCAGAAAGGTACAGAGAAACTGAGGCAACAGAGAAAAGCAACGAACAATCCCAAGCCCATCCTTGGCTGCCCTAGAAGTGGAGAGGAAGCTGAAGAGTCAATCACAAGGTAAGCCAAATGGCCCTGGTGATAGACTGGCATTTCTAGCTGCAACATAAACCCTCACCCCGCCAGCAAGCCTTAAAACCAGCATGAGGATTTGGTGAGACAGCGACTGCTACAGTGTGGAAGGCCAGCCTTGGTGAAGAAAGACATTCTGTCACTCCCCAAATCTTGGAAGGCACCATCTTGAGAAAAGGCCTATCATTTGAGATTGGGTTTCTCTGGGGCCTTGAAAAGTAAGGAATAATTGTGGCCTGGGAGTTTTGGGATAATCTGCCACAGTGTCTGGGTGGGTGAGAGACAGCCATGAGAGATGGCATGACAAGGAAGAGGGTCTGAGGTGATCCCACAGAGAAGTTCAAGCAGAGTGGAGCTCTAGCAGCACAGGGCACAGTAGTTGGAGGTCCCACACTCTCTGGTGAGGAGTCAATCCAATCACCTAAAAATCACTGTGGAAACAAAAGTATTCAGTCTCTAGGGCCTGCCTCCTGGATCCCGTATTAGCTACTAGATGAGTCCAAATACCCCCAGCCCAGGCCCCCTGAATCATGAGTTTCCATAGCCTCCTCCTTCACCACAGGGAGATGAACTACAGGACAGGGTCTGAAAGCACTGAGGCCCACCTCCAGAAACTGCAACCTGACATGTGTTAGTTCCCGGGATGGTCTGAGGACCCTAAGCCCAGATCCTCTAAATCACATGACTTCCACAGCCTCCTCCCCTTTACAGGGAGGTAAGCTGTTGGATGGGATGTGTAAGCACTGAGACTAGCAGTCAGAGGGACTAGGTCCCTTGGTTCTCCTCCAGCCAGTGCAGAATTCAATGCTATTCGCTCCCCCTGCTTTCTGCTCCATTTGGGCATTATCTGAGGCTTGGATGATTGTTGCCCCTGGAGACACACACTGGGGAACTGGAGGACAAGAGGAAACTTGCCTGGCCCACAGGCTATAAGCTCCTTGCAGACAAAAATGGCTCCCAGTACATAAGCAGGGGAAGCTTCTGTAGTTTCAACTGACTTTTCTTCAAAAGAGTCCAACTAGTTTACCTAGATCAGCATTGCTAAGGATCAAGTCCAGTGCACTGAGCACATGGAGGAATGCTAGGTTACTGAGCTAGAACCCAGGCCAGTAGTGAGAAACAGCATCTCAACCCAGTCACTACACTGTCCTACCTGAACATTGAGAATATTTCAATTGAAAGACTACAGGTGAGTAAAAGTTCCAACCAACTATTTAACTGCAGATGCACAAATCCCAATTCAGAAAAATAGTATAAAAAATCAATGCCCATGACTCCTTCAATACTCAACAACTCCACAGAAACAAACACTAATGATAATGAAGTAGATGAAGTCACAGAAAAAGAATTTTTAAAAATGATTATAAGAAACATGAATAAGCCTGGTACATATGGCTCACACCTGTAACCTTATCTACTTGGGAGGCTGAGATAAGGAGGATTATAGTTTGAGGCCAACCTGGACAAATAGTTCATGACTGCAGATGTTGGTAGGATTAAACACACTGATGTTGTACTTAAAAATGTGCAACATTAAATTAAGAAAGGAAAGGATTACACCTGACCTGTAATCTTAGCTAGTCAGGAGGCAGAAATCAGGAGGATTATGGTTCAAGTCCAGCCTGGGCAAATAGTTTGGGAGACCCTATCTCAAAAATACCCATCACAAAAAAAGTCTGGCAGAGTGCTGCAAGAGGTAGAATGCCTGCTTTGCCACCATGAAGCCCTGAGTTCAAACCCCAGATTCACCAAAAAAAAAAAAGAATGATCAATGAAATTAAAGAAGACACAAATAAATGCCTGAATTAACTCCAGGAAAACTCAAAAAAAAAGAGCTGAATGAAATAAGACAATGAAAAACATGAAAGGAATTCAATAAAGATATAAGGATATAGAAATTTTGAAAAAATCAAATTGAAATTCTAGATATGAAAGTGTCAAAAGTCAAATAAAAATTCCATTTAAAATCTCTCCAGTAGATTGCATCAAACTGAAGACAGAATATCCAGGGCATGAAGACATGATAGATGTATTAGAACATGTACACAAAGACAGAAAAAACTAAAGAAGTATAAATGAAACATGAAAGACCAAATCTATGAATCCTGAGATAGAGGAGAAGAGGTATAAGACAAAGGCATTGAAACATTTTCAATAAAATAATAGCAGAAAATTTCCCAAATCTTGAGAAAGAGGTAGTCATCCAAGTACATTTAGGACTCCCAACAGACGAGACCAGAAAGGAACATTCACATGTCATTTATAGTTAAAACATTAGGCTAACAGAACAAGGGAAAGCTGCAAAAGAGAAGCACCAAATCACTTATAAAGGTAAATCCATCAGAATAACAGAACATTTCTCAACAGAAACTTTATAAGCAAAGAGAACATGGAATGATGTATTTCAATCTCTGAAAGACAATAACTGCCAACCTAGATAACTGTTCCCAGCAAAGCTAACCTTCATAATTATGATAAACAAAAACTAAAGCAATCCATGACCATCAAACCAGCACTGAATAAATTACTTAAAGGAATCTTACACAATGAAAAAAGACAAACACAACCACAAAAGCATGGGAAAGAATAAATCGCATTAGATGAGGAGAAGCAAATGAGGAGTAAGGAAGGATCAAACACTATAAAACCAATAAAATGCCAGAAATTACTACATACCTTTCAAAACTAACTCTAAATGTTAATGGTCTCAATTTTCCAATCAAAAGACACAGACTGTGGATTGGAATAAAAAACAAGATCCAACCATTTGTTTCCTACAAGAAATGCACCTCACTGGTGAAGACAAACATAGGCTTAGAGTGAAAAGATGGAAAAATATTTTCCAAGCAAATGAAGCCTGAAAGCAAGCAGGAATAGCTATATTTATATCTGAGAAAGCAGACTTCAAACTAAAATTAATCAGAAGAGACAAAGACAATCGCTTCATATTGATAGAGACAATTCAGCAGGAAGAGGTAATCACTGTACATATGGACACATCAACTTCAGCACACCCAATTTCATAAGCAAACACTAATGGACATAAAAGCACAGACCCCAACACAACAACGGTCCTTACTTTAACACCCCATTCTCACCAAGAAAATTCATCCAGGTCATCCAGACCAGAAAAAAATCACAAGAAAATTTCAAAATTAAATGACACTACACATCAAATGGACTTAACAAACATCTATAAAAAATTCTACCCAACAGCCTAAAATACACATTCTTCTCAGCAGTCCATGGACTTTCCCCAAAACAGTTAATATTTTAGGACATAAAGCAAGTCTTAAAAAATACAAAAAATTGAAATTATTTCCTGTATTTTATCAGATCACAGCAGAATAAAATTAGAAACCAATAACAAGAGAATCTATACAAAATAACCAAACCTATGAAGTCAGAACCAATTCACGTTTGAATGACCAGTGGGTAACCATAGAAATAAGGGGGAAATCAAAAAATTCCTAGAATCAAGTGAAAAAGAAAATGCAATTTACCAGAACATTTGGGACACAGCAAAGGCAGTGCTAAGAGGGAAGGTTGTAGCTATGAATGCCTCATTTAAATCAGAGTTGTAAAATAAATAATCTAATGATGCACCTCAAGTTCTTAGAAAACCAAGAATGAGCCAAACCCAAAGGCAACAGATGGAAAAAAATCATAAAGATTAGGGCAGAAATTAATGAAGTGGAGATTAAAAGAATCAATAAAACAAAAGCTGGTTGTTTGAAAAGATAAACAAGATTAACAAACCCTTAGCCAAACTAACCAAAAGAAACAGGAGGACACAAATTAATAAAAATTAAAGACAAGAAAGGAGATATCACAACAAACACCAATGAAATTCAGAGATTCATTAGTGAATATTTAAGAAACTTACATTCAAATAAACTTGTAAACCTAGAAGAAATGGATAAATTTCTAGATGCATATGCCCTACCAAAATTGAACCAGTAGAATATAAACCACAGATCTATAATAAGCTACAGAATTGAAGCAGTAATAAAGAGTCTTCCAACAAAGAAAAGTACAAAACTAGGTGGATTCACTGCTGAATTCGACCAGACATTTAAAGAAGAACTAATACCAGTACTCTTCAAACTATTCCATAAAACAGAAAGGGAAGGAATGCTACTGACCTCATTCCATAAAGTCAATATTACCCTGATACCAGGATAAGAACGTGACTAAAAAGGAAAATCACAGACCAATTTCCTTAATGAACACAAATGCAAAATTTTTAATAAAAATACTTGCAAGCTGAAATTAAGAACACGTTGAAACAACCCTACACCACAATTGAGTTAATTCCATTCCGGAGATGCAAGGATGGTTGAACATATGCAAATCAATAAATGTAACAGAGCATGTAAACAGAATAAAGAACAAAAATCACATGATCATCTCAATAGATGCAGACAAAGCCTGTGAAAGAATTCAGTATCCCTGAATAGAATGAACATGCCTCAACATAACAAAGGCTATATATAATAAACCTACAGCCAACATTGTGCTTAATGGGTAAAAACCATTTTCTCTAAAGGCAGGAATGAGCCAAGGCAGTCCACTCCTCTCCTTTCTTATTCAATATAGTGCTTGAATTCTGAGCCAAAGCAATAAAGCAAGAAAAAGAAATAAAAAGGATACAAGTAGGAAAGGAACAATTAGGATTATCACTATTCGCAGATGATATTGTCTTATACTTAAAAGACCTTAAGGACACCATCCAAAATACTCTTAGATTTGACAGATGCTTTCAGTAAATTGGTACAAAAATCAATAGCTTTTCTATATACCAATAACAAACATGTAGAAAACAATCCCATTCATAATAACTTCAAAAAAAATACATAGGAATAAAACTAATGAAGAAAGCAAAAGACTATAAAACCTTAAAGAAAGAAATTGAAGAAGACACTATAAGTTGGAAAGACCTCCCGTGTTCATGAATCAGAATTAGTATTTTGAAAATGGCTATACTACCAAAAGCAATCTATGGATTTAATGCAATACCCATCAAAATAGAATAATGAAACTCATTAAAAATATTTTTAAAAGAGGGAAGGGAGATGAGAGAATAATTGAGAGGTGAATTTGATCAAAATATATTACATGAATGTATGGAAATATCACAATCCTTTGTATAATTAATATATGCTAATAAAAGAGAGGAAAAAATAACTAAAAGAGTAAATTTTAAATGTCTCATCACAAAAAGTGATGTGAGAGGTGATATGTTAACTTAATCATTTCACAATGTATACATTGAATGGGGCACAGCGGAACATGCCTGTAATCCTAGCTACTCAGGACATAGAGATTTGGGAAGACCATAGTTTGAGACCAGGCCAGGCAAAAAGTTCACAGGAACCCATCTCAACCAATAGCTGGGCACCGTGGCACACACCTGCCAACCCAGGTATGCTGGAAAGCACAAATAAAAGGATTGACTTGTAATCTCAACTACTCAGGAGACAGACATCAAGAGAACTGAGGTTCAAAGCTGGTGGAGTGGCTAAAGTGGTAGAGTGCCTGCCTAGCAAGCATGAGGCCCTGAGTTCAAACCTTAGGACTGCCATAAAAAAAGAGAGAGAGAATCAAGGTCCAGGCTTTTCCCCAGGCACACAGTGACACCTTTCCTCAATAATAACCAAAGAAAAATGGCTGGCAGAGTGGCTTAAGTGGTAGAGTGCCTGAGTTCAACCCTAAGTACTGTCAAATAAAGAAAAAGACCACATTGTACTACCTAAGTGTATGCAATTATGATCTGTAAATTTAAAATAGTATTAATTTCAATTTTTAAAATAATATTGATAGCACAATTTTAATAACCAAAAATTAGAAATAACCCAAATACTCATCAGTATTAAGAATAAATAAAGATTCCAAGATGGTGGCTAGAGGGAGGAAGCAGAAAGCGAGCCTCCTAAAGTAAAATCTTGCAGAGATGCTGGAGATACCCCTTACAGGAAAAACCACCGAGAAGAGGCAAAACTTTGTCTCCTCCACACCTCCAACTTGAGCATAGCATCTCCACTTTACGTTAAACAGAGAAACCAGGAAGGCTCCTGCGCCAAAGCAAAACAGCAGCGCCCAGACAACTTGGGAAAACGCGAACCACAAGGTGAGCTAAGCAGCACATGGTACTCCCACAGACAACCCTGGGCCAGATCAGCACAGCCCCCTGGACAGACCGACCCCACCCAGGGAAAAAGGAAAAAAAACTGAATAATAAGCAGTAACAACAAAAAAGACACATAGCAAAGAGGGCGGGGTGCCCTGAGCACCAAAATGTGGGGGAGGGGAAATCCCTTACAACAAACCGGCTGGAGAAGGCAGGAGCAGAGGCACATGCCCAGCAACCAGGAGCAGGAAAGCTTGTAAAAGTGGCAGTGGGAGGAAAACTCCACAGGATGGGGGAAAGACCCACTTCCCATATGAAATGTAAATAAACACGCAGGCCTGAGAAAGCGGGTGCAGTGTCACCTCCCCCAGTGTGCTTGGAAAGGGGAAAGCTTGTGGCTCATACACAGGAGAACTCTAAGTAAACAAAGCCTGAGGGACTAGGTGAGTGTTAAGCTCACTCCTGAGATCTGCATAAATAAAGCCTCCAGCAACAGCAGGCTGACAGCAGCAGGCAGGTGAGCCACAGCCTCAGACAGCAATTCACAGAACTGTCTCCAGACTCTTTTTTTCTCTCTCTTCCTTTGATGAGACAACAACCAAACTACACCTGCAAGCTGAAAAACTTACTGCAACTGTATTGCATTTGAACTTGGGACACTTTCTGGTGTTTTTTTTTTTGTTTTGTGGTGTTTTGTTTGGTTTGGTTTTTTCCCCTTTGATGAGAACGACAGAACTACTTTTGAGACACCATCTCTAGGATTGGAGGCTGAGGGACAAACACCAAAATTATTAAGACTGAAACTTTATTGGATTTGAACTTGGAGATCTTTTTATGCTTTTTTTTTAAATTTTTTTCAACCCTCTCTCTGTCTCTCTAATGCCTGTTCAGCTTACCATTAATTAGTACACTATCTCTCCCTGTTTATAGCTTTGAAACTTTTTTTGTTTGTTTCTTTGTTTTGTTTTTTTCTACTTGTTTGTTTTTCCCTTTTTCTTTAACTTCTTTGCTTTCCATCTCCTCTCACCCTTCCATTCTAAATATCACCATTGTTATTATTACAAGCTAGAAAATACTTAATTGCACACAGTATAGGGACAAAAACAACACCAAGAGCAATGACAGGAAGAAGAAAAAAACAGGGAAACTAGTTTCCCAACAGCAAAAAATTACTATAGGAACCAGAGGGAAATGAAGAAAACAGATACTCAGAACCAGACTCCAACAAAATGAAGATAAACTATGCCAAAGAACCCAATGAAGCCCACAAAAATAATCTAAAAGAAGAAATACTACAGGTAATCATTGGGAATTTTATAGTGATGAAGCTGGATATGGTCAACCAAAATGTACAGGATACACTGAAGAAATTCTAAGACAACAAAAATAGAGAATTTGAAAAAGCACAGTAAGAAATAAAAGAAACCATAGAAGCACTGTATAAACACCAAAGTGAAACAAAGAACACGATTAATAAAGAGATAAATGAACTCAGGACAAAAATAGACAACATTAAAGAGGAAATGACTCAGGATATGGAAAACCTCAGAAAAAAAGAACAAAACAGAATTGCAAAACAAAATGGAAGGCCAATCCAGAACAGAACAAACAGAAGACAGAATCTCAGAACTTGAAGATGAAATGGTAATCAAAGGAAAAACTGAAGAACTATTAGTTAAACAACTCAAGACCTGTGAAAAGAAAATGCAAGAACTCACTGACTCCAACAAACCACCAAACCTGAGAATCATGGACACTGAAAAAGAAGAGGTGCAAGCAAAGGGAATGTGTAATACATTCAACAAAATAATAACAGAAAATTTCTCAAATCTAGGGAAGTCTATTCCCATACAGATCCAAGAGGCCTCCAGAACACCAAACAGACCAGACCAAAATAGATCTACCCCATGGCATATTATCATTAAAACAACAAATACAGAGACCCAAGAAAGAATACTGAAGGCTGTAATAGAGAAAAAACAAATAACATACAAAGGTAAACCCATCAAAATCACAGCAGACTTCTCCACAGAAACATTAAAAGCAAGAAGAGAGTGGGGTGAGATCTTCCAGGCACTAAATGAAAATAACTTCAATCCCAGGATACACTACCCAGCAAAACTATCATTCAAAATAGATGGAGCAATAAAAGTCATCCATGATAAGCAAAAACTGAAACAATATGTGACCACAAAGCCACCACTACAAAAGATTCTTCAAGGGATTCTGCACACAGAAAGTGAAATCCAACATAACCATGAAAGGGCAGGCAGCACCAAACTAAAGGAAAAGAAAAAGAAAGAAAGTAGAGAGTAACCTCAACTTGGGTACACACAATCAAACCTTCAAACAACTAAGACAAGTAAATGACAGGAATCACCACATACAAATCAGTACTAACACTTAATGAACTTAATTCCCCCATCAAAAGGCACTGTTTGACAAAATGGATTAAAAAGGAAGATCCAACAATTTGTTGCTTACAGGAGACCCATATCACTGACAGAAATAAGCATAGGCTTAGGAGGAAAGGCTGGAAGAAGATTTACCAAGCCAATGGCCCCCGAAAACAGGCAGGAGTAGCAATACTTATCTCTGACAAAGTAGACTTCAAAACTACATTGATTAAACGAGATAAAGAAGGACATTCCATACTAACAAAAGGGGAAATAGACCAAAAGGAAATAACAATTATCAACTGATATGCATCCAATGTCAACGCACCCAATTTCATCAAACATATCCTGAAGGACCTAAAAGCATGTATTAACTCCAACACAGTGGTTGTGGGAGACTTTAACACCCCATTATCATCAATAGACAGGTCATCCAAACAAAAAATCAATAAAGAAATCCTAGATCTAAAATATACAATAGATCAAATGGACCTACTTGATGTTTACAGAATATATCATCCAACTTCTACACAATATACATTCTTCTCAGCAGCCCATGGAACCTTCCCCAAAAGAGATCATATCCTAGGGCACAAAGCAAGCCTCAGCAAATATAAGAAAATAGAAATTATATCATGCATTCTATCTGATAACAATACAATAAAACTAGAACTCAACAACAAAAGTAAAGACAAAAAACATGCAAACAGCTGGAAACTGAATAACTCATTGCTTAATGAACAATGGGTCATTGATGAAATAAAAGAGGAACTTAAAAAGTTCCTGGAAGTCAATGAAAATGAAAACACAACTTACCGGAACCTATGGGACACAGCAAAGGCAGTCCTGAGAGGAAAGTTTATAGCCATGAGTACATATATTAATAAGACTGAAAGATCCCAAATCAATGACCTAATGATACATCTCAAACTCCTAGAAAAACAAGATCAAGCAAATCCCAAAACAAATAGAAGGAGACAAATAATAAAAATAACAGCTGAAATCAATGAAATAGAAACCAAAAAAACCATACAAAGAATTAATGAAACAAAAAGTTGGTTCTTTGAAAAACTAAACAAGATCGACAGACCCCTGGCAAACCTGACTAAAATGAGGAGAGAAAAAACCCAAATTAGTAGAATCAGGAATGCAAAAGGGGAGATAACAACAAACACCATCGAAGTCCAGGAAATCATCAGAGAACCAATATTCAAATAAATTCGAAAATCTTAAAGAAATGGACAGATTTCTAGATACATGTGATCATCCAAAACTGAACCAAGAGGAAATTAATCACCTGAATAGATCTATAACACAAAATGAAATTGAAGCAGTAATCAAGAGTCTCCCAAAGGATATACCCAAAAGACTGTGACACAGGTTACTCCAGAGACACCTGCAAACCCATGTTTATTGCGGCACTATCCACACTAGCCAAGTTATGGAAACAGCCAAGATGCCCCACCACCACTGACGAATGGATTAAGAGAATGTGGTATCTATACACAATGGAATTCTATGCAGCCATGAAGAAGAACGAAATGTTATCATTCGCTGGTAAATGGATGGAATTGGAGAACATCATTCTGAGTGAGGTTAGCCTGGCCCAAAAGACCAAAAATCGTATGTTCTCCCTCATATGTGGACATTAGATCAAGGGCAAACACAACAAGGGGATTGGACTATGAGCACATGATAAAAGTGAGAGCACACAAGGGAGGGGTGAGGATAGGTAAGACACCTAAAAAATTAGCTAGCATTTGTTGCCCTTAACGCAGAGAAACTAAAGCAGATACCTTAAAGCAACTGTGGCCAATAGGAAAAGGGGAACAGGTACTAGAGAAAAGGTTAGATCAAAAAGAATTAACCTAGAAGGTAACACCCACACACAGGAAATCAATGTGAGTCAATGCCCTATATAGCTATCCTTATTTCAACCAGCAAAAACCCTTGTTCCTTCCTATTATTGCTTATACTCTCTCTACAACAAAATTAGAAGTAAGGGCAAAATAGTTTCTGCTGGGTATTGAGGGGGGGAGAGGGAGGGGATGGAGTGGGTGGTAAGGGAGGGGGTGGGGGCAGAGGGGAGAAATGAACCAAGCCCTGTATGCACATATGAATAACAAAAGAAAAATGAAAAAAAAAGAGTCTCCCAAAAAAGAAAACTCCAGGATCTGATGGATTCTCTGCTAAATTCTATCAGACCTTTAAAGAAGAACTGACACCAACCCTCCTTAAACTGTTCCATGAAATAGAAAGGGAAGGAAAACTGCTAAACACATTTTATGAAGCCAGTATTACACTTATCCCAAAACTAGGCAAAGACACCTCCAAAAAGGAGAACTATAGGCCAATCTCCTTAATGAACATTGATGCAAAAATCCTCAAGAAAATCATGGCAAACTGAATTCAACAACACATCAAAAAGATCATTCACCACGACCAAGTAGGCTTCATCCCAGGGATGCAGGGGTGGTTCAACATACGAAAATCAATAAACATAATAAACCACATTCACAGAAGCAAAGACAAAAACCACTTGATCATCTCAATAGATGCAGAAAAAGCCTTTGATAAGATCCAACATCATTTCATGATAAAAGCTCTAAGAAAACTAGGAATAGAAGGAAAGTACCTCAACATTATAAAAGCTATATATGACAAACCTACAGGCAGCATTATACTTAATGGAGAAAAACTGAAACCATTCCCTCTAAAATCAGGAACCAGACAAGGATGCCCACTATCTCCACTCCTATTCAACATAGTAGTGGAATTCCCAGCCAGAGCAATTAGGCAAGAAGAAGGAATAAAAGGAATACAAATAGGTAAAGAAACTGTCAAAATATCCCTATTTGCAGACGACATGATCCTATACCTTAAAGACCCAAAAACTCTACTCAGAAGCTCCTAGACATCATCAATAGCTACAGCAAGGTAGCAGGATATAAAATCAACATAGAAAAATCATTAGCATTTCTATACACTAATAATGAACAAACTGGAAAAGAATATATGAAAACAATTCCATTTACAATAGCCTCAAAAAAATCAAATAGCTAGGTGTAAACCTAACAAAAGATGTGAACGACCTCTACAAGGAAAACTATACACTTCTGAAGAAAGAGATTGGGGAAGACTATAGAAAGTGGAGAGATCTCCCATGCTCATGGATTGGTAGAATCAACATAGTAAAAATGTCGATACTCCCAAAAGTAATCTACATGTTTAATGCAATTCCCATCAAAATTCCAATGACATTCATTAAAGAGATTGAAAAATCTACCGTGAAATTTATATGGAAACACAAGAGGCCACGAATAGCCAAGGCAATACTCAGTCAAAAGAACAATGCTGGAGATATCACCTTACCTGACTTCAAACTATATTACAAAGCAATAACAATAAAAACAGCATGGTACTGGCACAAAAACAGACATGAAGACCAGTGGAACAGAATAGAGGACCCAGATATGAAGCCACACAACTATAAGCAACTTGTCTTTGACAAAGGCGCTAAAAATATACGATGGAGAAAAAGCAGCCTCTTCAAGAAAAACTGCTGGGAAAACTGGTTAGCAGTCTGCAAAAAACTGAAACTAGATCCATGTATATCACTCTATAGCAATATTAACTCAAAATGGATCAAGGATCTTAATATAGACCCCAAACTGTAAAGTTGATACAGGAAAGAGTAGGAAATACTCTCGAGTTAATAGGTATAGGTAAGACTTTGTCAATGGAACCCCAGCAGCTCAGCAACTAAGAGATAGCATAGATAAATGGGACCTCATAAAACTAAAAAGCTTCTGTTCATCAAAAGAAATGGTCTCTAAACTGAGGAGAACAACCACAGCGTGGGAGAAAATACGTGCCAGCTACACACCAAAGGACTGATATCCAGAATATATAGGGAACTCAAAAAACTAAATTCTCCCAAAATTAATGAACCAATAAAGAAATGGGCAAGTGAACTAAACAGAACTTTCTCAAAAGAAGAAATTCAAATGGCCAGAAAACACATGAAAAAATGCTCACCATCTCTAGCAATAAAGGAAATGCAAATTGAAACCACACTAAGATTCCACCTCACCCCTGTTAGAATAGCCATCATTAGCAACACCACCAACAACAGGTGTTGGCGAGGATGCGGGGAAAAAGGAACCCTCTTACACTGTTGGTGGGAATGCAAACTAGTACAACCACTCTGGAAAAAAATCTGGAGGCTTCTTAAAAATCTAAACATAGATCTACCATATGATCCAGCAATACCACTCTTGGGGATATACCCAAAAGATTGTGACACAGGTTACTCCAGAGGCACCTGCAAACCCATGTTTATTGCGGCACTATTCACGATAGCCAAGTTATGGAAACAGCCAAGATGCTCCACTACTGACTAATGGGTTAAGAAAATGTGGTATCTATACACAATGGAATTTTATGCAGCCATGAAGAAGAACGAAATGTTATCATTCGCTGGTAAATGGATGGAATTGGAGAACATCATTCTGAGTGAGGTTAGCCTGGCCCAAAAGACCAAAAATCGTATGTTCTCCCTCATATGTGGACATTAGATCAAGGGCAAACACAACAAGGGAATTGGACTTTGAGCACAGGATAAAAGCGGGAGCACACAAGGGAGGGGTGAGGATAGGTAAGACACCTAAAAAACTAGCTAGCATTTGTTGCCCTAAACGGAGAGAAACTAAAGCAGATACTTTAAAGCAACTGAGGCTAATAGAAGAAGGGGACCAGGAACTAGAGAAAAGGTTAAATCAAGAAGAATTAACCTAGAAGGTAACACACACACAGGAAATCAATGTGAGTTATCTCCCTGTATTGTTATCCTTATCTCAACTAGCAAAAACCCTTGTTCCTTCCTATTATTGCTTATACTCTCTCTTCAACAAAATTAGAGATAAGGGCAAAATAGTTTCTGCCGGGTACAAGGGGGTGGGGAGGAGAGGGAGGAGGTGGGTGGTTAAGGGAGGGGGTGGGGGCAGGGGGGGAGAAATGACCCAAACATTGTATGCACATATGAATAAAAACAAAAAAAAGAAGAAATAAATTGTGGCATATTCTCTACAATGGAATTCTACACAGAAATAAAAAATCAATAAGCTACATCCACACAGTTACATGAATTAATCTCACTAATATAATATTAAATAAAAGAAGCCAGATTCTAAAGAATACATATTTTTTATTCCATTTATATCAAGTTCAAAATCAGGCAAAATGAATATACAATTCCAAAAGTTAGGACACCAGCAAGAGGAAGAATTGCTGAGAGTCCTTCTGAAGGTCCCATCTCAGGTGTTAGTGAGGTTTGATTTCTTGATGTAGTTGGTGATTGCACATTGGTCTGTTTATTCTGAAAATTCTTGTATACTTCTTAATATGCTATATTTTAATTTAAAAGTTAATTTTTAAACTACATTCATAAGCAAAGTAGCAATAAGATTAAAATAATCAAGTTCAGAAAATTCTTGGAATTTAAGAGCGTATAAGATAGGCCAATATTATCATTTAATGTATAAGTAAATCACTACTTTCATGCAAAAACGTATAAAAGCTATGTAGAATAGAAATAAGATAAGTAAAATAACAACAGTCTATGGAAAATACTTGTAGCAATGTGTCCGGCAGAGTGTTGATAACTCTATAACATGAAAAGTTCACACAAATCATGATGAAAAATCTTCAAGATGGCATCAGATGAATGGGCTGAATGGGAAATCCACCCATGGTTAGCGTCATTAACAAACACACATACAGAGAAAGGCCCATCTCTCTAGAAATCAAATGGGAAATCATTTCAAACCTATTAAAGCAGAAAAAAAGAAAACCAAAGCGTTATAATTGCAACCGCAAATCCTGGTTGAGTTACAGTACGGCTGATGTTCTCACACACAGTCGGATCCAAACGATCCTTTTGAAAACAATTTGGAGCTAGTATTCCAAGTAGCATAGAAATGCCTCCACTCTGACTCAATCCGCTCACCTTTTCTGAGAAAATAATTCATCAGAAGGAACAGGCTACTTCAAGGAGATGTTCGTCATTACGTGATTTATAAATATCCAGAAAATCTAAACCTCTCATGACAGGGGATGTTTCAATAAATTAGAAAACATCAACTTAATGGCCAATTTATGCAACCATTGAAATGATAATGATGAAAACTGTAGCAACAGTGAAAAATGTTTACACATAATAAAGAAAGCCGTTAACCAAAGCTGTAGTTGTGCTGTGATTAAAAATATGCCTATGGACCAAGGAGGACAAGGGAATACAGAGGATGAAAACAGAACCATGGGTTTGCTCTCGTTTCCATTCCAGTGGAATCGTATTTTTGTATATTACATAAAAACACTTTGACCAAGCAGTTGACCTCACTTGACACTGTCCCTGAGCTGCAGAATCCTGCACTGGGGCATGGGGTCATGGATCCTGTGGCCATTTTCAGCCGGGACCCAGGGCTCACGCAGGCCCAGCCTGCCAGTCTCTGTGCTCCTCCTGGAATGCCTGAAACACCTCCCACCTCTCTGGAAAGCTGCGCATCTCTCAGGACTCCTTCCTGTGCCTCGAACCAACCCCACTATCAGAGCACCTAAGACACAGAGCTGCCAGCAGGCCTGTGTCCTGCTCCTGTTCTGTCCTTTTCGCCTCTGGAAGCCCATTATTGAGTTCGGGCACCACACCAATGACATAGTAAAGGTCTGTTCATCATTTATAAGGACTGGCCTCCAACTTTACACCTAGGTGGTACACAGAAAAGGAGATGGGTCAGCTTCCCTACATGCTGAAGCCCATGGATTAGCGGGAAAAGAAAGGGAGCCTTCATGCATTCTTCCATTCCTTCCTCACTTCCACTTTGGAGAAGCCCAAAAGAACCCAAAGAGATAAAGTCACACACAGCCATCAGGACAAACAAGTCTAACAGGTCCAGAGCCCCTGTGTTTTCCCCACACCCTCCTGTGTCTGTCTGTACCACACTGTTCCTGTGGGACAGCAAGTGGCTTTCCATGCGGTCAATGGAACACAATTAACACTTTGCTGATGTGGATTGTGCAGGCTCAGCAGAAAGCCAGTAGAAAATCCAAGGCTATCCCTTGCCCACACAAATCAGTGGCCACCAGCCAAGCCACTCTCCCCACCACAGAGTCTCTGTTACCCACTGCATCAATGACCACCCGACTAAACGTGGGACAAACGGCAGGATGGGGAAGGTCTTTGGGGCACTGAAGTGCCAACACTACTGACTGGTCTCTTCTTGAGCTCTCCTGGCCCCTGGACTGGACTTGGACAGGTGGGACAGGTCCTGGGTAAACTGTCGTATTCACCTGAGCCTCAGAATGTGACCTTATCTAGCAATAGGATGTTCACAGATGTCATTAGTTACGATGAAGTCATACTGGGCTCGAATGGACCCTAAATCTAGGGCCTGAGGCCCTTGTAAGAAGAGAAGAGGATGCACAGGGACACATGGGGGGAAGAAGGCCATGTGAAGTCAGAGGCAGAGACTGAGGAATGCATCTAAAAGCCAAGGAAAGCAAAGGCACGCCAGAAATGCCAGAAGCTAGAAAGAGGCAAAGAAAGTTCACCTACAGTGGGAGAAGCATAAGTCTCTTTATGGCGAGCCACCCAGTCATGGTAACTGGATATGGCAATCCTGGGAATCCAAAATGAGGCACCTGGAAAGGGCCTTTCCTTATCCCTAGGCCCCCCTTACCTGTGGTTTATTTTTCTGAGGTTTCAGTTTCAGGTGGTCAATCACAGTCAAAAATATTAAATGTCAAATTGCAGAAATAAACAATTCATAACTTTTACCTTGCATGCCACATAACTGTAAGCAGTGTGATAGAATTTTGCACTGTCCCAACTGAATGTGAGTCATCCCTTTGTCCACACTACCCATCTGTTAGTCATTTAATAACCACCTCAATTATCAGATCAGCTGTCCCAATATCACAGAGCTTATGTCCAAGTAACTCTTATTTTACTTAAAAGGACACCAAAACACAAAAGTAGTGGACTACACCTGGCAACTCAGTGGCTCATGCCTGTAATCTCAGCTACTGGGGAGGGAAAGATCAGGAGGATAGTAGTTCTAGGCCAGTACCAGCAAAAAGTTAGTGAGGCCCCATCTCAATCAGTAAGCCAGGCACAGTGGTGTGCATCTGTAATCCCAGCTACATGCAGGAGGCTACAGGTAAGAGGATCACAGTCCAGGCAGGCCTGGGCAAACATAACACCCTACCTGAAAAATAACTAAAGCAAAACAGGGCTGGGGAGTGAGCCAAGTGGTAGAATGTCTGCCTAGCAAGCATGAGGCCTTGAGTTCAAACCCCAGTACTGTTAAAAAAAATAATAAAAGGAGGAGAGGGAGGGAGAGGAGAAGGAGAAGCTGTAAAATATCATCTTTCACAAGAAGAAGGGTGAGTATGTATACATGTGTGAAGCCCTGAATTCAAACTTCAGCATTGCAAAAAAAAGAGAGAGAGAGAGAGAGAGAGAGAGAGAGAAAGACATAGATCTCATTCACATAACTTTCATTATAGTACATTGTTAAACTTTTTCTATTTTATTATTAGTGATTGTTAGTCTCTTACCATGTCTAATTTATAAATTAAACTTTACCACAGGTATGTATGTATAAGAAAAAATACAGCATATATTGGGTTCAGTACTATCTGTGGTTTGTGCCATTCACGATCCCCATGGGTAGCAGGGGACCACTGTATGGAGTCCCTGGAGCCTCAGTCCTCCCAGCCTGCTCCTTCCCTTGGTACACAGACCAGCCCTTTCAAGGTTCCAACTGAGCCATCAAACACTCTGAGCCCTGGTGCTCCAAGCACAGCATTTTTCTGGGCTCTACCCCAATGGAGCCAGCTGACTCCACCCACAACTGGAGAAGGGGCTTTAAGTCCAGAATGTGGCTGAGGAACCAGGACCAGGAGGAAATGACAGGAGAAAACAGACCCATGGCACCAGGGAAGTGGTCAGAGCAGACTAGCTGGAGCCTGTGGAAGCAAAAAGACAATATTCAAATGCCAGCTGGAGGGTCTTGGAAGCCACTGAAACTAAGCAATGGTGTGAAGTAGGGTGAAGGCCATGTCTGCGTCCCTCTGTTGCTCGTCCATTCCGTATGGATCACGCCTATGCAGGCCAGGACGGGTGCTGCCCTCCAGGGAAGGTAAAGGGAATAAATCTGCATTTGTGAAGTAAAATCACCTCCCCAAGATACAGGAACAGAAAACAGAAGCTGGCCTGGTCACCCTGGAGACCAAGTCACAGGTCAAAGGCAAGCTTGGGATACACTTGTCTGTGACCCAGATGCCTGATGACACATCTTGGGCCGGCCTTCAGGGGCCATGGCAGACCTGGCTCAGAGTGGCCCATCAATTTTCTGCTTCAAGATACACTGAAGAAAAGCCCAAAATCAATGGGCTCCATCCATCTCTCTCTGCCACTGACACCCTTCATTTCCATTCATTTTCCTTCCTGCTGTGCTAATGGCGTGTGGCTAAGCCATGGTATAAAAGAAGATATAAAATTATACAGCATTATCTTTCCCTGGGGCCTGCACACACGCTATCTCTCCAGCTCTACTGACTCTGGAGAGGAGAACAGGCTTGCTCTCACCCAGTTCGAGACCCACTCATGAAGCAACAGTGCCAGCCTGTATCTCAACTTTTGCAGTTGGGACCCACGACCTTGGAAGGAGAGAGCCAAGACCCAGCCTTGGCCTTGGAGCACAGTTTCCCTGAACTCTTGTCACCACTGGTCCCATAGGTTACAATTGTCACTCATCACAGACACTGGGCTCCCCTTCCCCAGTGGTACTGTGAAGGGGAGATGGTCACAACCCTTGCTAAGCAGCTATTCTGATTCAGAAGGAAGACACATTTCTGGTGTTTCAGATGATTCTGTACCTGAAGGAGCCTCTTAAGCCATCAAGGCTATACTCACACCCCCAAAATGGGCTCAGACACAGGTTAGACCACTCCCAACTGGGGTTCCTGCAGGATGTGACCCAGGCCAGGAGGCAGACCCGAACACCACCAGCAGTTCCTCCCTGGAACTCATTTCATGGGATGTCACTTTGCAGAAAGAGACAATGGTCCTCACCTGACAGGGCTGCTTCTGTGGGCCAGGAAATAGGGAGAGAAAGAGGCCCGATGAGACCTCTAAAGTTCCCCAAGTGGGAGAAGCACTCTGGGTGTCTTTTGTGGTGAAAACTTCTGGCACCCCTCTGAGAATCTGACAAAACCAGTGAATCCTCCCCACCTCCCCAAAATACACACACTCACACCCAGCACAGCATCTGCCTGCAGTCCCACAACTGTGAGCGAAGGTTGGACACCCAGCCACAAATGAAACTAAAAGATTTTTTGATGTGTTTTTTGATATGATGCCATGAGAAACATGTCACACAACCAATCACATATGCACACCACACATGTCTTACCGGATCACGCTTGCCTCCAGACCCAGCTTCCAGGTTCCAGGTAATACAGGGGGGGCAGAGGGACAAGTTAAATGACACGATGGGAAGCAAATGGCTAGTCCAGTAAGTGGACATTCCACAGGACAACTGGCCCACCTGTGCAAGTCAATGTCATAGGAGAGAAAAGGGAGAGGGAGAGTGTTCTAGACTTTTGTTATTCAGTGAATTCCATGGACCACCAGCCACAGCACCATTTCAGACCCTGTTAGAAATGCAGAATCACAGGCCTGAACCAGAATCTGCATTTTAGCAGGACCTCCAGGTGATGTGTACACACATGACAGCCTGACAGGTGCTAGTATGGGTAAGAAGATGCTTACTGAGAATAACACCCAATCACAAAATGCTATTCTGGATTAAGTCCCAACTTGAACCAACTAGCTATGAGATACTTCCGGACTCCCAGGAACATGTGACTATGGATTGTGTTACATTAGTTAAAAAATTATGATTATTCTTCTAGTCATGCCATGCAGGAAAATGCTCTCCAATTTGTAATGAGGCTAAGTTAAGTACAGTAGTCCCTCCTTATCCAAGGGGGAAGGTTCTGCGACCCCCAGAGGATGCCTGAAACTGCTGACAGTACCAAACACTATATGTACTATGTGTCCCCTATACATGCATATGCAATGAAGTTTAATTTATAAACTAGGAACAGGAGATTAAAAATGGTAATAGTAAAATAGAACAGTTATAAAAAACAAACTGTGATAAAGGTTTTATGAATTCTCTCTCTCTCTCTCTCTCCCTTTCTGTCCCTCCCTCCTTCCTACCCTCCCTCCCTCAATATCTCATTGTACTATATTCACCCCCTTTCCACAGCAACTGGAAGCACAGAAAGTAAAAGTGTAGAACATGATATGGTGAGACTATGGTATTTAGAAATGAAACACCAAGATGTCTGTAACTTACCTTAAATATTTCAACAAAAAAATAGTCGAAGCAGCAGACTTGTGGCAAACTGTTTAAACTGTGTAACCTAGAGGCTGAGTCTCCTTCTCTGAAATTTTTGGGACCAGAAGTTTCAGACTTCAGATTTCGTTGGATTTGGGAGTATTTGCATGAACATAATGAGACATCTCAGAAAGGGGACTCAAGCCTAAACACAAAATTCATGTGTGCTTCATACATACCTTATACACATAGCCTCAAGGAAATTTCATTATTTTTAATACTTTTGTGTATAAATGAAGCTTATGTTGTGGAATTTTCCACTTGGGCTGTCATGTCAGTACTCGGAACTTTTCAGATTTTGGAGCATCTTGGATTCCAAATTTTAAGACTGAGAATGCTAAACCTTCACTAGTCTACTACCTACTTATGTGTATGGAAATGCTTTATAATAAAGTTGGAAGTAAAAGGCAAGAATCTTTAATTCACTAAAGAAGTTTTAAATAAAAATCAGAGTATCGCTCAGATAAGATTCAGCTCTGGTAACTTCCCCCCTGGGCAGAGATCAGGATGGACAGGCAGTGATGGGGGAAAGAATGGACCAGAGGAGAACCTACTACCTGCTAGGCAAGGAGCTGTCAATATTCCTATTTTCCTCACTTACTTTTGCATCATCCCAGGAGCTGGTCTTATCACCCCATTTTATAGATAAGGAAACTGAGCTGCCTTAATGGATGCAAGAAGCACTGCCCCACATCACACAGCTGTTAGGGATTGAGGATGGGATTTTGGCGCCAGCCGAATTCTATCTGACAAAGCAGCAGCCCACTGGGTCCACCGGGAGCTATTGAGAAGCCTCACCTGAACTCTCTCTGGGCACCTGAAAGCTGGCAGGACAGGCAGAGAAGGCTCATCTGAGCCTTTCCTACTGTTCATGGTGCCTTTCTGAACACTCTTTCCCAAGACCCACCTCTGGAGATGATCTCCAGGTTTAATTGAACTTTTTAAGACCCAGCCAATTCTCCCTCTGTAGTCTCAGTTCATTACTTCTCATCATTACCGCCCCTTCCAGTATCCCCAGCCTCAGCCCCTCCAGCTGGATGCTCGTGCAGGCATCCCCAGGGTGTGTGTGTAAGTCTTCTCAACCACTCTTAGAGCAGGCTGCTGAGCCCGAGGCCCTGGGAGTGACCCCATCTGCTCTTACCCTGCTCAGAGGGGGTGCTGAGAGGGTGTCAAAGGTCCAATCCCTAGTTCACTCCCCTGCCCTTCTCTGCACCTGCCACCTGTCCTCCTCCTCAGAAGGTGCTTCAAACACACTCTGCTCTTGGCACTCCCTGTGGGTCTTCCTGGGGAGCACAGAAGCTGCCTGCTTGTTTAAGATGTACCAATAAAAGAAGCCAGGAGCCAGGAAACTGGTTACAATGAGGACAGTGTCAGACAGGAGGAACTTCTCCCCATCCTTGAACTCACGTGCCATGTGTCCCAGCCTCGGCTGCTTCACCTGGTTCCCTGTCGGCCCTGGCCCTTGTCCATCCCTGGATGTGCTGCTGGGGTCTCACAGAGGGTCCCCTCTACTCCTGGACCCTGATTAGGATCCAGTAGGCACCTGCTAAGTGAAACTGTGTTCTGTCCACTACCCTCAGTCCAGAAGGCAAAGAGGCTGCAGGAAGAGCCCCCCTAAAGACTGGAGGAGAGATTGAGAATAAGCTAACACCTTTAGGGTGACAGTCATGATTTAACCCTCTGCCAGCTCCTGCCACATGCATAAGCTCGGTCAGTCTCTGACACTCTGGAAGATACAGGCTATCATCTTCATTATACAGATGAAAAAACAAAGGCTCCACGTAATGTGTCTTTACCAAGGAAATGGGGAGGTAGAGGTCAGATCCCAGGCTGGTCTACACCCATACCACCCTGAACGAGTCCAATCTCGCCTTATCTCGGAAGCTAAGAGGGTCAGTCGTGGTTAGTACTTGGATGGGAGACCCCGGGCTGGCATAGTCCACTGTTTCTGTAGCAGTGGCAGAGGTGTTCTCAGAGCTGAACCTCCTGAATCTAAACGTGGGCTAGAAGAGAATGCTGAAGCCACTGCATGGCCCTGCCTCACCTATGACAGTTCACCTTATATCAATTTGGCAAGGCTATCTGGTGGCCAGGTGTTTGACCAAAACACTACAGATGGCCCCCGGCTTACAATGGCTCAACTTACAAATTTGCAACTTCATACGAGAAAGAATGTGAAATACATTCAGTGCAGAACTTTGAATTTTGACTCTGGATCTTTTCCTGGGCTAGCATATGTGGTATCATTCTCTTCTGTGATGCTGGACAACAACAGTGAGCCACAGGTACTAGTCAGAAGGGCAAATAGCCGAGGCTCGACAGCACACTGCGCTGCTGAGCCGGGATGTGTGGTGAGCTAGGGGCATTAAATGCATTGTCCACTTACGCCATTGTCGGTTGGGGACATGACCCATCATAAGTCTCTGGTCGGCTGCAAAGCTTATTTTTCAGATGTGATTAACATTTAAATTAGCGGAGTCTGAGTTAAGCAGATTACCCACCATGATGTGGGTGGGACTTGCTGAATGAATCAGCTAAAGTGCTTAAGAGAAAAAGGAAGAGGGACTTCTGCCCCAGATGGCCTTCTGACTCAAGTTTAAAGCAACTGTCTGGGTCTCCAGCCTGCTGGCCTATCTGTTCTGCACATTTTAGACTTTGCCAGCACCCAATGGTGTAAGATAATTCCTGAAAATCAATCAATTAATCCACCAATAAGCCAATTCATTCTCTCTCTCTCTCTCTCTCTCTCTCTCTCTCTCTCTGTCTCTTCCATCCCCACTCTCTCCCTCCCCTCCCCATTGGTCAGGAGCACAACAGCCAGCCTGCTCTGAGGTGTATCCCATAAACCTTTTTATTTCTCCTATAGTGACTGGCAGTGACATGGACAAGCATTGATCCTTGCTTTATGATTGTATAAGACTCAAAGGAGGGAGCTGTTAGCCTAAAACCCTGTGGCTCACCCCCGCTGCCTCTTGTGCCCAGGCCCTAGGACAACAGAGAATCCAACACCTACCTGGGGTAGGAGCTGTGGGGCAGGAGCAGAGTGAGCACCTCTGTACCTAGGGCCCCTCAGCTCAGCCTCCCTGTGCTGAGGTGGTGTGTGAGGGAGAAAGGTTAGCTCTCAAAAACAATAGCAATTGGGAAATTCAGTAAGGTGAGACCCAGGGCCAGAATAATTTCCCCTGCGGCTTTCAGAGAGGATTCACACAATGCCTTGGATCCCCTAAGGAGAAGCAGGGCTGAGAGTCACATCCAGCACCTTCCCTACTTTGCCTCTAATCTTCACTGCAACTGCAAGGTAGGCAACATTGTCGCATTTTATGGAGCTAAGTGGCAGCTGAAATGAAGACCTCACAACAAGACATTTACAAGTGAGTGCTGTGCACTTCAAAGTGTGTGCTCCTATGTTCCAGCCCAGTTCCTCTCACAGTGACAGGTGTCCCAGCATCTACCCTGGCTACATGTGGAAACTCTTCTTCTTCAGATGTCTCCCAGCCATGGAGATGATGAAGAGAAAAGGAAATGCTTGAAGGCTCATCCCACACAGATTTTTTTAAGCAAGTTTTCAAACAAATGAGGTACTGGCCTCTTCTCCAAATTTGAAGAATCCTCTTAGCCTGAGGTTCTAACTTAGGATCCTCATGCTAGAGCCCCATGCACTGGTCCTGGATCCCAGAACTGTGAGTGTTATAAAGGACCCTGGTAGACGATCTATTACTCTTTCAAGTCCAGGCCAGTGGAGTAGACTCTTTAACCTCCTCTCGCTATTTAAATCAGCTCCTAATCACATCTGGCACTCCCTAGAGATAGAGGAAACTATCTAGAAACTCCTAAGTATAGACCTGTGGTAACTTGGGCTCGGAAACCAAAGAGTCTCCAAGATAGTGATGCCTCTTGTGTTGGGCTAATTCCCTCCCACTCTCCCTCTTGTCCTTGTCATGAATCTAGTTCTCAGAAGCTAATAGAGCAAAAGGAAAAGGGGGAAAGGAGAGGAAAGAAGGAAAGAAGGAGGTCCCACACTCAGGCTAGAAAACATGGGATGTTCCCCTGAGACACAGGCCTAAAGTCCTTGAGAACATGCTGACATGCAGAGATCTAAGGCCCCTGAGAACTAAAAGTTCCAGAGAGAGGGTGGAGCAACCATAGTGGTCTGTGCTCCTGGCCTAGATATCTGTGCCTCAGAAGGGCAGATGATGATGTTGCTGTCCACAGTGCTGACCTGCCCTGCCCACACTGCTTTAAGACCTGGTCAGCATAGCACCATTCTATTTTTCACTTTCTGTTTTTAACCTACTTTTGTTGAGGTATTATTGGCATACCAAAAACTGCACACTATCAATGTATACAACTTTAGGACTTTGTATGTATGCATACATTTGTGCTACCATCACCACAGACAAGATAATAAATGTATCTGCCACCTCCAAAAAACGTCTTTGTATCCTCAAATGATAACAAGAAGTGACAAGGATGTGGAGAAAAGAGAACTTTTGCACACTACTGACTGTTTTGTACACTGATTCCATGATTGCCATCATGGAAAGTAGTATGGAATTTCCTTTAAACCCTAAAAACAGAACTAGCACACAATTCACCAATCCCACTTCTAGGTATACAGCCATATGAGATCAATATGTTTAAGAGATCAATATGTTTAAGAGATATTTACGCTCCCCTGCTCATTACAGCTTTATTCACAATGGCCAATATATGCAACAATCAAATTGTCCAACGTTACATTAATGGATAAAGAAAATGTAGTTCACATATACAGAATAAATATTATTCAGCCTTTAAAAAGGAAGGAGGACTGTTGACATGGCTCAAGCAGTAGAGCACCTGCCTAACAAGCACAAAGCCCTGAGTTCAAACCCCAGTACCACAAGAAAATAAAAAAAGGAAATCTTAAGATTTGTATGAACAAGAATGAAACTAGAGAATATTATGCTTAGTGAAGTAAGCCGGACGGAAAAAGGCAAATACTATGTGATCTCATCCATGTGTGGGATCTAAAGAAGTCAAACCCACAGAGGCAGAGATTAGAAAGGTGGCTGCCAGGGGTGGGGGTGAAAGCAATGGGGAGGATTTGGTGAAAGGGTACAAATGTTAAAAGATGAATACATTCTAAAGATACATTGCACAGCATGGTGACTATATTTCACAATACTGTACTGTACACTTGACATTGGCTAAGAGTCATCTTAAGTGTTCTCACCAAAACTATGAACTACGTGAGGTGATGATGACGTGAGGTGATGGCTATATTAATTATCCTGATCCCAGCAATTATGTTACGATGTATATGTATATCAAAGCATTACAGTACATACCTTAAAAATGTATCTTTTGGGAGTGGAGGGTTAAGACAAGGCCTCGCTGTGTAGCTCAAGATGGCATAAACTCTTGATCCTCCTCCGTCAGTCTCCCAAGGGCTAGGATTACAGATTGCAGGCCTGCACTGCCACCACATACCTGGTACATACTTTTGTTTTTTTAAGCAGGACTGGGAATAGAACTCAAGGGCTCGAGCATATTAGGCAAATGCACTATCACTAAGCTACATCCCACCCCCCTTTTATTTCATTTTGAGATGGGGTCTTGCTAAATTGCCAAGATTGGCCCTGAACTTGCAATCCTGCTCCCTCTACCAAGAAGCTGGGATTATAAGCATATGCCACAACACCCAGCAAATATATACAATTTTTACTTGTCAATTATATATAAAAAGGTAGGAAAAATGAAAATACGCTGTGTTCCTTTGGTTTTTCAAGGTACGTGTGTGTGGTGAAAACTCAACATAAGATCTACCCTCTGAAGGAATCCTTTAAATACACTGTATCTATTGTTAGGTATAGGCAAAGTGAAAGTGACAAAGTGAAAAATAGGGTTCAGATGAGACTAGAGCCTACAGGCACCATGTTGTACAGCAGGTCTTTTGGAATTTACTCATCCTTATCCCTGTAACTGGTACTGTACAACACTCCCCACATCCCCTCTCCTCCCAGGACCACAGTTCTTTATCTCCATTGGTGGCCTCCCTGGGAATCATAGACTTTCAGGGCTCTCATCCACTCTTGACTTCCTTCATCTTGTCTGCTCCATCTAGACACTCCTCTTTACTAGCCTCATGGACACAAGAACTGAGCCCTCCCGGAGAGGTCATCTGGGTCCTTCCACCTCCAGACCTTGGGATCACCCTCCACCCCAAGGCCACTTCCAGAATCTGTAGTGATTTGGTTCAAACAGACCATTGTTCCTACACATCCTGACAAGTTGGAAGGGAGTTACATTTTCCCAAATCAACTGGTGGGCTGGGAACCTCCTGAGTCCAGTCTCAAAGGGACCTTGGGTCCCTGATCACTAGGCATTGACTCCCACAGTGGTATGAATCAACAGGAAGAGGCTGAGGGCTGACAGAAAGCATATAAAATACACTTGGAATGCCCAGTTAACTCAGTCAGTAAAGCAGGAGACTCTTAAAATACACTTGGTCAGAGGGTCTCTGGACACATAGTTACTTAGTTATTTATGTTTGGAAATGGTCTGTGTCAGTAGGAAGATGATATAGTAACTTAGTAGATTTAGGAGAACTTGTCTTAGCTCCTAAGATTTATAAAGTCACAGTGGAGATAAGGGGATAGGAAGCTGCTAAACATTCATTTTCTTGAGACCACAAGAGCAAGGTGAGTCCTAAACACAGTTGGAGTTTGACAAAGTGAAAAATAGGGTCCAGATGAGACTAGAGCCTACAGGCACCATTCTCAGTCACCTATTAAGGCACTCTTCCTCATGCTAATGACAGGCGCATTACCAAAAGCATAGTAAATGAAGTAACCTAGCAATATCAAGTCTTGTAAGAACTGTTCTAGGGGAGGCATGGCGGGGTGCAGTTTGGCAGGGGTTGAGTAGAGGACAAAGACTGGGAGCATAGATAAAAGATGGCTGAGCCTGCATGCTCAGAATCCTGGGTTTGTCACCTGCCTGTAGTGTCTCCTACAGGCACAGTCTCTGATCTCTACACTGCCTCTTTGTCCTACCTGGTAGCATCCCAGGTACCCCAGGCTAGAAATGGCACAGGTGTTCTCCGGTGACTCTTTGGAGGAACTTGCATTGCTAGACATTTGGCCTCTGCCTTCCATAGTCACTGCCATCAAAGACTCAGCCAAGGAAAGTCCAACGAGCAGAATGAATCCACAGCCTTCCACACCCTTCTTTGTGAACTGCATTTGTGCAACTGCACGTGAGGGTTGCACTGAAGCTCCTCCAAGCCCCTTGCTGGGAGCCCATCCTAAAACAGGCCTTGTGGCCAGCACCTCAGAGACCCCAGCCTTCGAAGTCCTATGCCTGCCTTACCCTAACCCCTGCCATCTGCCGGCACCCAGGACAGAGCAAGTTCCACTCCAGCTCTCCACACCACCTATCCAGAACTCTCAGCCAGGTGTGTTCCAACCACCACCACCCCCTCAGGTCCAGCTGCCTGGCATGAGGCCCCCTGTCAGGGAGGGTCTGCAGCCTCAACTCCACCAGTTGCACAGTCAGAACGAAGCACTCAAGGTCATGTCCCCCTCCCCCACTCTCCTACTGGCTCTGTCCTGACCCACAGCAATTTTAGGGCAGCCCTCACACCTTCCTGTCTCTACCCCCAAGATCCTTCTTGCAAGGTCTATGGCATATCTTTCCCATCACACCCTTCTCTGTGGACTATACTCCAAGGGGCTACTCAGGACAGAGCCACACTGGGAGTTTTTTTATATAGTTGGCCATAGTGCTCCCTGACTCCCACACTCTCACCAGGGCCAGCATCTGCCAGCCCTGTGTGGCGGTCAGGGCCCATCAGATTACAACCTGTGCCAACACCACCAGTATGCCCTGGGCCCCCAGGACCCTAATCATCACAGTTAGATACCACAGCCTGCCAGTGCCTTTGCTGGGGACCCAGATGTTTAAGCATGGTGTAAACTGGACCAGCCTCCAGGCTTCCCATTGCTTCCTATGTGGTTTCTACAAAGAGGATGGAAACTCCAGAAGAGGTGGCTATTCCACTCGGACCCAGCCAGACTCACCGGCTGCCCTTCTATCATCTTGCCCAAAGACTCCACGTGCACCCCAGTCTGCTAGAGACAGAAAGGTCCCCACCTTTATTTTTGGAATGTCCAAAAAGCCAAAGTCAGAGGAATTTACAACTTGGCCAGCTTTGCTAAAGCCATGCAGCAGTCTGCTCAGTAATAGCCTGCTATCTCTGAGCTCAGATCTCTCCAGCCCAGACAGCAGAGGGTACCGGAAGGTGAGCGTGATAGATTTCCAGCCAATCCAGGCTGAAAGAGCCTCATAGGTGATGATGGAGGAGGAGGTGGGCAAGAGGAAGAGGAGAGGCAGGAGAGGAGGAAGAAGAGGAGGTGTGGTAGATTAATGTTTTCTGAGTACCTATTCTGTGTCAACCAGGGAACCAAGACACCATCTATTACACCTTGTTCAATCTCCAATGTGCCTGTTAGGCAGATATTATTCCTTCTTTACTAAAGAGGAAACCAGGGCTCAGATTGGCTAAGAAAGATCACACAGCCAATAGATGCAAATTCAGACTGTCAGACAGGAAAAAATCGTGTTCTTTCTACTGTATCCTCTGGCTTCCAGCTGGCAGTGAGACCCAGAGCAAGCAGCAGATGGTTCCACCATGCTCCACCATATCACGGGTGTGGCCTCCACAACAAAACTTTCCTTGGTCAAAGCCCAAGGGTGTGCTTGGTTGCCTGGCCTCCCCAGCCAGGCAGGACAAACACCTCAACTACCCCAGTGTGATTCAACACCCAGAGAGAGAGGTGCCAAGAGCTCAACAGCTCCTGAGAACACTGGGCTACCAGCGTCATGCAGCATATTTGTCTCCCCCCAACCCCCCCACTCCCCCCCATCCCCCCAAACCCCCCCAACTCCCCCACCCCCGCTTCCATCCACTAACCTGAGCTTGGGCTTCACAAATTAATTCAAAACTCCACTGGCAGCCACTAGCTTAACTAGTTGGTTTTGAAACTCCTGGGTATATAGTCGCAGAGGTCACCCTATGAGTCAAGTCAGGGTGCCCACCCACATAGGCAGAGCTGGGGAGCTGCTTCTCCCTCGGGGCTGGCCTCCGCTTCCCAGCACTTGTAATTTGTGCAAAGTGCCTTGTGGCTGAGTGCCACCACACAGGCACTTTCTGCTGATGGAGCACTTTTGCAAAGTTCAGTTCATCTTGGCTACTGTTAAGTGTGGGGGAAACAAAGCAAACCCATCTCCAAATGTTTCCAGACGGCTTAGCTCCTTCAAGCTGAGATGACATCAGAGTCATTTCACTTTCAAAGCGGAAATTCCCCCAACCTGGAAAAAATAGCTTTCCATGAAGGCCTTGAGCAGGGTCTCAGAAAATGCACTCTGGTCCCTCAGCCCTGAACAAACCATCCCTTTCTCTGCTGGAGCTAATGACAAGAGCACTCACTTGTCACCTCTTCGGAGCAAGCTCACCCTTCGTTAATCAGCAAAGGTAAATGGCCTGCTTTCTTCTCTCTCAGGCTGCTCCTCCAGACTGGAGTCTCCCACCCTGCCTGGAGCAGCAGGGCCAGACACCCTGGTCCTGCCTCCCACAGATGGCAGAAAGGAGTCCACCTTACACCTCAGCCTCAGGGGCACGAGGAGGAGAAGGCAGTACTAGCAAGGCCCCCCGGGGGGGAAGGCTCCCATCTTGGCTCTATCACTTCCTACCCCTGCAGCTTGGGCAAGATGCTCCACGTTTCTGGAAAGCACCATAGATCACAACTCGCATGTTGACTAGGAAGCCTGAGCCCTTTGTAAACTGTTCATTGTCACAGGGCTGCCACCTGCACCATGCCAGAGAGTGCCATCCACACAGACTGTAGTGAACAGTGCCTCTGAGGGCATCCCCTGCAGCAGGGGTGTGGCAGCAAATGAATCCCAAGGGCAGCATTGGCAGTGGCCCACCCAATGAGAGAGGAGTCACAGAACACTAAAGTAGCTCTCTGTAGGACAGAAAACCAAGACAACGGACACCAAATTCAGGGTTCTTTCCCCAGTATTACATGGGCTGAGAGGATGGTACAACAGGGCAGCCTTCAGGCAGGTGAGAGGAGGCCCCAGACTTCCAGCCCAGGCTGAGTGGCAGCTCGGGCTCAGAGGTTGAGAGGAGGCAGAGAAGGCTGGGCAGAGCAGCAGACCAGGGCTCAAGAGGAGGAAGAGAAACCCAGACAACAGGCACACCCTATGGAAGGACCAGAGCAGACACAGTGATCAGCAGTGGGAGGGCACAAGGAGCTGGGACCTGGCAGGTGCTGTTTACCTGCCCTGATATCTGTAGTAACACTCACAGCTACCATTACCCAGCACTAACCATCAAGCTTCTTCCATGCATCTTCTCAGGATGATTGACAGATGAGGATACAGAGGTTCCAAAAGGCTCAACAACCTGCTCACCTCTCTCAGGTACTAATTTGTGGGGTCAGAATCGCAAGCCAGTCCCTTGGTCCTGCCAGGCCCTCCCTTGGGCACATGTGCTAAGCACAGAAGTACTGTGCAGTGAGCAGGCTCTCCCCAGGCCCGGATTCCCCTGCTCACACCTCTTCCCCATATCTTACAGTGTGGCACAGGGGCAGGAAGAACCACGAGGAGCCTCCGTTCCAGAGTCTCCATGACAGAGAGATCTCCCTCCAGAGGTTCAGCCAAGCATGACCTTGACAGAAGACACAACGATGTCCCAGGACTTGCAACAGTCATCAAAGATCCTCAGTCCAGGTTCCAGACTCCAGTGTCTCAATGCGAAAGCCCAGGAAATCCGTGAGACAAGAGCCTGCTCCCCGGCCAGGGAGCACGTAAAAGCCAGAATGGAACCCTGGCTGGTCCATCCTACTCTTCCTGCGTATCCCCAGTCCACAGACTGGCGCTCCTGGTGGCTGGCTCCCTGATGGACAGCTGAGCCTGCCGGCGCTTGTTGTTTCTGCTAAACCCAATGCAATTACAACAAAACTCCTGTATTTTTTGCAAACAGTTTTCCCCTTTGCAATCTCATAAATTAATTCCCTCCTTTTGAGCTGACTGGCCTCCTGCTAATCTAACCACTAACGTGTCAACATCCGTAAACTAAATGATCCGTAAACACTCTCCCATCTAGGCCTAATGCACTAAAATTACTTTTTGGGTTTTTGTCCTTTTTCGTTCTTTGCTAAGGACAGCTCAGGTCTGGCTTCCTCTCTCCTTCCTCCCGAACATGGAGGGCTTCCATCCGTCCCTCATTGTCCTCCAGGCTCTACTTCCTTGTCCTCCAGGCTCTACAGCAAGAAGTGGGCTGGCTACCTTCAGCTGATGCCCAGCATTCAAGAGATTAGGATGATTCCTTAGCCTGAAATCCACCCTCAAATAAGTTTTCCAGGAGCTTGGACACGGCAGGGGAACCCAACGGTGATGTCAAAAGCTGCAGAAAAGGGTGGGTAACCTAGAGGTGACTCTGATCCCTGAGTCCCTAGGGGCTCCTGTGTCCAGTGGTCATCTGCCTCCACAGCCTCTAAGGATAGGAACAGCCATGCCTGGAAAGTCTGGCCTGGGAGAACAGGGGAGGAATTCCTCACCTGGCACAGAGACAGGAATAAAAGCTTCCGGTGCTCTGGGTACATTTTATGCCAGGTCTGGAAGGAAAGGCTAGGTAGGTTGCAAGATGTGCCCACTGCTAAGCAGGAGAAGCCCACTGAGGTGGTAGCTCTCTGAAGGCGGTGCTTCTTGTGAGGCTAACTTGGCCCTTGGGCCAACAGTTCCCACTTTGTAAAAATACAGCAATTCTTCCAGCTACGCTAGTTGCCCTGGACCTCGACACAGGGTCAGGAATGCCCTAGTGTCCTAAGACGTGCTATGGGAACATCAGGGTGTGGTACTCAGAGCCACTTGTTCTGAGAGATGCTGTCCAGCCTCAGACTCGTTGTGAGCCATGGAATGCCTTTGTGTTTGTGATTTTCTAGGATCCCTCACTGGGATCCTTTCTCTGTTTGGGCCTGTACTCAGAACCCTCTATCCAACCTGACCTTCCTAGAACTGACTTCCCATCCCAGACCTGCTGTCTTATCCTGTCATGACTTCCCTAGTTCAAGGCCTTCTGCCTCTGTCAATCAGCATGACCTTGGGAAAGTCATCTTCAGCCTCATCATCTAGGTGTCTCCTCAGCTGTCACGAGGATAAAATGGCAGTGTACACAAACCACTTAACATACTGCCTACTGGGGACCCAGCCTTTGTCCTCTATCCCATAGCTCTCTCACCTCATCCACAGCCATGTTCCAGATAGCACTTCTTGAGCCCAGACAGCTGAGGCATGAGCCCACGGAACAGAGTGGCCCTCAGTTCAGGATCATGGTCTGCATTGCTTAGACATGGGAGCAGACAGAAGGAAGTCATGTGGGTGACTTGCAAAGGGTGCTGCAGGCAGATGTAACCGGCAGTGCAAAGGCCCAAAAGCTGGACCATGCCTGCGGAGCTGGAGAAGCAGGGAGTAGGCCAGTATGGCTGGAATGGAGCACAGGTGAGAGAGGAGATAGGCCTGAAGGGGATAAGATCAGAAGGGCCTCATGGGGCTTAACTCCAAGGGAAAGTGGGAGCCACAGCAGGTAATAAGTGCAAGAGCTACATTCTGCCTTTGTTTTCAAAGTTTCACTCCGATGGCTGTAGAAGCCGGGAGACTGGCCTGTCATAACAGCCTCACCGAACCCGGCCACAATCTGGGGGTATTACAGTGTTGGGGCTGAGGCTCAGAGAAGTTAAGAGCAATTCTAGGAAAGTCAGCCAGGATTATAAAGCAGGCAGCCAATGCAGTTTGTTGGCACCAGGGCCCTGCAAGGGCTCCATCCACACTCACCTGGCTGGCCTGGCCTGGCCCATTCTCCAGGCAGCTGCCACACTGGACAGGAGGAAGACAATGCCTGACCTCGCTGAGCTCCACCTTCCCTCCAGTCTGCTATGGAGCCCAGGGAGCAAGAGGCTAGGTGCATGGGAAGTGGACTTGGGCTTTGTCCTCCTCCACTGCAAATTCCAGCCTGCTCCAGGCCCCCCTGAAGCCCTAGCTGCCTTTACCTTCCCCTCACTCCTGCAGCCAGTGTCCATCCTGCCCAGAGGACTGTGACTTTGAGCAAGAAGGGCCCATTTACCCATCTACAGAAGGAAATGCTGTCATCCGTGACAACGCAAATGGAACTGGATGACATTAAGGGAAATAAGCCAGAAATCTCACTTGTGTGTGGAATCCAGAAAAGTCAATCCCATAAAAAACAGAGAGAGGAAAGAAAGGAGGCTAGCAGGGGCTAGGGAGGAGGAGCAATGCTGGAGAAAGGGAGACATTGATCCAAGGGCACGAGTGTCAGTGAGACTGGAGGGATAAGCTTTGGGAAGCTACTGCATGGTGGCTACAATTACTAAGAGCGTACTGTGTATTTCAAAATTGCTAAAAGAATACATTTTAAATGTCCTCACTAGAAATATAGTAAGTTAGCAAGATGGCAGATAGGTTAATAGGCTTGATTGAATCTTTTTACAGTGTGTGCATAGATCAAAATATCATATTACACCCCCAAAGTATACCCAATTTTTCTCTCTCAATTAAAAATTAATTGATTAAAAATGGTTGTAGTAAATGGCTCCTCAGAAGGTCTAGGAGATAATATGAAGGAAGGCCATCTTGGTGTCTGCAGGAGTCAGTGGCACAGACAAAGAGCAGAGGGACACTGCAGGTGGCTTTAAGGAGATTTGCAGAATCTGTGTCCAGGTCACATGCTACCTCTCCCAGCTCCCGCCCCTCCTTGTCCCTCTGCTCCACGCAAGCAGAATCGGACAATACATGACACCTGAATTGCAGGGAGATGGCTCAGCAACACCACCACCACTCCCTGCCCCAGGTGCAAAATGGAGTCCTGAGCTTCCCAACGTGCAACACATCTGGCAGAGGCAGAAGAAACAGAGCGGACCATGTGCAAAAACCCAATTTATGGATTGCTGTAACACGAGTGTATGAGCGCAAACTTTTGGACCAGGCCAGCTGGGAATGAAATTCCATTTTATTTGGCTCTGCCTCCAAGATGAATCACTGGACAATGAGGACATCAGAATCTCTGGGAAGAGACCTTCCACACACAAGTGAAGACAGTCACCCAGGCTACCTCCTGGGGTCACTGTGGGCTCCCAAACACAGTGGGGTAGACTGGGGAAAAGAATGACAGATGGGCATTTGAAACACATACTTACAATGTGGCTAGACCTGGAGGACATTTTACTGAATAAAAGAAGCCAGTCACAAAAGGACAAGGACTGTGGGTTCCACGTACATGAGGAGCCTAGAGCAGTCTCACTCATAGAGACAGAAAGGAGGATGGGGCTGGTGGGGCCCAGGGACAAGGACTGGCCAGTCACAGCTCAGTGGGAGATGTGTCTCTGCTTAGGAGGATGAAGTAGCCCTGGAGATGGACAGGGGCCTTGCCTGCACAGCAATGTGAACCTACTAAACCCACTGACCTGTACCCTTAAAAATCACTAGAATGATAAAGGTTATGCTACATGTATTTTACTACAGTTGTCAGAGACAGAGTCTCGGGCACAAGGTATTCATTGCAGCATTTTTCATCATACTAAAATATTGAGAAGAAAGGGGAGATGGTTAAATCAATTCAGGTATAGCCAGCAGAAGTTACATTATGCACTCATTAAAATAGCGATTACAAAGAGATTATAATAACCCAAAATATAATTATCATATCATGACAATTACATGGAATGATGTACCATATTGTAAATCCCTTAGGGAACAAGGTCATCCATAAAAATGAATAGAGATTGGATCAAAATGGTGGCCTAAGGATATGACGGGCTGGTAGAGTGCCTGCCTAGCAAGCACAAAGCCCTGAGTTCAAATCCCAGAACCACCAAAAAAAAAAACTGTAAAAAAAAATTAAATTTAAAAATTTTAATCCAAAATGGCAGTGGAAAACAAGGTTTTTTTGATGCTGGGAGTCAAATGCAAGGCCTCATACTTGCTAGGCAAGCACTACACCACTGAGCTAAATCCTCAATCCCAAGAATGGGGTTAACAAGGCAGAAATAGTGACAGAACCCTGAGAAACAGAAGGTGAAAGAAAGAGGTGCAGGAGAAAACAATGCTCTAGCCCAAAGCATAGTCATGAAGGTAGCAGTGTCATGCAGGAAGTTGGAGGAATGGGGACACAGAAGCCCCACACCAAACCTGAAGGTGGCTGATGGTGGTCCATGAAGCCAGTGAAACTGTAAAAGCAAATGCACATAGGCAGGAGTGTGAAGTCAGGCACAGGTGTCCAGCAGGAGGAAGTTCACCTCCCCCTGAGTGGCACCAACTCCCAGGGGAAAAGTGGAAACCCCCCCTCCCACCCTACACACACACCCAAAACACTAGAACCTGTGGAGCCCAGGGACCATCCTCAGCCATTGCAGTTCAACCTCACAGGCAGGCCAGCAGGAACTGTCAAATACAAAGGCAAGTGAGAAACCCCAAATCACCTACCCTGTCAAGAAGATCTGGACATCACAAGAAGTGCACCTGAGGACTTGGAGGTACTAAAACAAGCCAAAGAACACTTTCAGAGAAGAAAACATAGAAATGAGAGATGCTATGCCATCCATTAAAAAATAATGAATTTGGATTGGGGTGTGGCTCAGTCATAGAGTGCTTGTCTACTATGCCTGAGTATCAGGGTTCAATCTCCAGCACCACAAAATAAAAAGAATGAACTTGATCTTGGAACCATCATTAAAGTTTAAAAGGGGACTGAATAGCAGCATGAAGCTGATAAAGATCAAATTAGTGACTCAAAGGACTGAGGCAGGAATTCTCTTTGATGGCAGCAAAATGCCCAAAGATGGAAAGGATTAAAAAAAAAAAAACTAACAGGAAATGGAAATGGAGGACAGGACAAAAGCTATGACCACCCTGGAAAAAATTCCAAAAGGAAACCCTGGACAACATAGAAGAGATCCTGCCTAGCAAGCGTGAGGCCCGGAGTTCACACCTAAATACTGGGGGGGAAAAAGAGCTATTGCAGAAAGACAGGAGCCCTTCAGATTGACAGAACTCACCATGTGCAAAGTAGGACTATGTAAAAAGACAATATTTAGAAATTTCAGAACTCAAGGGGAAGACAAAAAAATGCCAAACTCTTCCAGAAAGAATGACACAGACTGCCTGCAGAGGAACAGAAATCAGAGCGATAGATGCCAACTTCTTGAGAGCCGAGAGGCCTGCGTGTGACTCCAGCCCCTCTGTTGTGTCTGTGGGTCTCTATTCACTCTGCCTCACTTTCCCTGCCTATGACCTACATCATAGGGTTGACATGAGAATCAGATGAGCCACTGTTTGTAAAGCCCTGGCACAGAGCATTCACTAGGTGACACTAGCTACACTGGATGCAGGCAAGTCAATCAAACAGGATCTCCAAGGTGCTTAGGAGGGAAAGGGTAAAAACCCTGAACTCCTTATCCAGCCTTTTGGAAGGTGAGACATTTCCAGACATGAGAGGACACAGAAAATTCACCTTTCACAAACCTGCGTGGAAAGAACAGCCAAATGGTATGCTCCAGCAACCAGAAAAATGAATGCGAACAGAAAGTGATGATGGTTGCCTCGGGCTAGGGGATGGAGAGGGATGGGAAGTAATTGCTTAAAGGATGCAGGCTTTCTTTGGGAGGCAATGAAAACGTTCTGAGATTAGATAGCGGTGAGAGTTGCACAGCACTGCAAATGTACTGGAAGTCACTAGAGTGTACATTTGAAAATGCCTAAAACTATGTCGTGTCAATCTTCTCCCATTTAAAAAAAAAAATCTGGGCGGCAAGCATAAAGCTCTGAGTTAGAACCTCAGTACCACCCAAAAAAAACCAAAAAAGATTGTAGATTGTGGAATACAAACACAGTAATGAGGAAAATTTGAATTAATGGTTAAGTCACAATAAATCCCCTCTGCACAATGAATACATCCTAATTATAATTACTTAATTAATTATGCCTATAATCCTGCTTACTTGGGTGAAAAACTGAAACCATTCCCTCTAAAATCAGGAATGAGACAAGGATGCCCACTATCTCCACTCCTATTCAACATAGTACTGGAATTCCTAGCCAGAGCAATTAGGCAAGAAAAAGGAATAAAAGGAACACAAATAGGTAAAGAAACTGTTAAAATATCCTTATTTGCAGACAATATGATCCTATACCTTAAAGACCCAAAAAACTCTACTCAAAAGCTCCTAGACACCATCAACAGCTATAGCAAGCTAGAAGGATATAAAATCAACATAGAAAAATCATTAGCATTTCTACACACTAATAATGAACAAACTGAGAAAGAATACATGAAAACAATTCCATTTACAATAGCCTCAAAAAAAAAATCAAATACCTAGGTGTAAACCTAACAAAGGATATGAACAACCTCTACAAGGAAAACTATAAACTTCTGAAGAAAGAGATTGAGGAAGACGATAGAAAGTGGAGAGATCTCCCATGCTCATGGATTGGTAGAAACAACATAGTAAAAATGTTGATACTCCCAAAAGCAATCTACATGTTTAATGCAATTCCCATCAAAATCCCAATGACACTCATCAAAGAGATTGAAAAATCAACCGTTAAATATATATGGAAAAACAAGAGGCCACGAATAGCCAAGGCAATACTCAGTCAAAAGAACAATGCAGGAGGTATCACAATACCTGACTTCAAACTATATTACAAAGCAATAACAATAAAAGCAGCATGGTACTGGCACAAAAACAGACATGAAGACCAGTGGAACAGAATAGAGGACCCAGATATGGACCCACACAACTATAACCAACTTGTCTTTGACAAAGGCGCTAAAAATATACGATGGAGAAAAGACAGCCTCTTCAACAAAAATTGCTCGGAAAACTGGTTAGCAGTCTGCAAAAAACTGAAACTAGATATACATGGGTATATCACCCTATACCAATATTAACTCAAAATGGATCAAGGATCTTAATATCAGACCCCAAACTCTAAAGTTGATACAGGAAAGAGTAGGAAATACTCTGGAATTAATAGGTATAGGAAAGAACTTTCTCAGTGGAACCCCAGTGGCTCAGCAACAAAGAGATATCATAGATAAATGGGACTTCATAAAACTAAAAAGCTTCTGCTCAACAAAAGAAATGGTCTCTAAACTGAAGAGACCACCCACAGAGTGGGAGAAAATTTTGCCAGCTACACATCAGACAAAGGACTAATATCCAGAATATATAGGGAACTCAAAAATCTAAATTCTCCTAAAATTAATGAACCAATAAAGAAATGGGCAAGTGAACTAAACAGAACTTTCTCAAAAGAAGAAATTCAAATGGCTAAAAAACACATGAAAAAATGCTCACCATCCCTAGCAATAAAGTAAATGCAAATTAAAACCACACTAAGATTCCACTTCACTCCTGTTAGAATAGCCATCATCAAAAACACCACTCACAACAGGTGTTGGCAAGGATGCAGGGAAAAAGGAACCCTTTTACACTGTTGGTGGGAATGTAAACTAGTACAACCACTCTGGAAAAAAATTTGGAGGCTACTTAAAAAGCTAAACATTGATCTACCACTTGATCCAGCAATACCACTCTTGGGGATATACCCAAAAGACTGTGACACAGGTTACTCCAGAGGCACCTGCACACCCATGTTTATTGCGGCACTATTCACAATAGCCAAGTTATGGAAACAGCCAAGATGCTTCACTACTGATGAATGGGTTAAGAAAATGTGGTATTTATACACAATGGAATTTTATGCAGCCATGAAGAAGAATGAAATGTTATCATTCGCCAAGTAAATGGATGGAACTGGAGAACATAATTCTGAGCGAGGTTAGCCTGGCCCAAAAGACCAAAAATCGTATGTTCTCCCTCATATGTGGACATTAGATCAAGGGCAAACACAACAAGGGGATTGGACGTTGAGCACATGATAAAGCAAGAGCACACAAGGGAGGGGTGAGGATAGGTAAGACACCTAAAAAATTAGCTAGCATTTGTTGCCCTTAACGCAGAGAAACTAAAGCAGATACTTTAAAGCAACTGAGGCCAATAGGAAAAGGGGACCAGGAACTAGAGAAAAGGTTACATCAAGAAGAATTAACCTAGAAGGTAACACACATGCACAGGAAAGCAATGCGAGTCAACTCCCTGCATAGCTATCCTTATCTCAACCAGCAAAAACACTTGGTCCTTCCTATTATTGCTTATACTCTCTCTTCAACAAAATTAGAGATAAGGGCAAAATAGTTTCTGCCTGGTAGTGAGGGGTTAGGGTGGGTAAGGGAGGGAGTGGGGGGGGGGGTAAGAGAGGGGACAGGGAGAAGGGGGAGAAATGTCCCAAACATTGTATGCACATATGAATAAAAAAAATCCTGCCTACCTGGGAGGCAGTGATCAGGAGGATCACTGTTAAAGGCCAGTCTAGGCAAAATGTTTGCAAGACCCCATCTCAACCAATGATTGAGCACAGCGGTGCACACCTGTCACCCCAGCTGTGGAAGGAAGCACAAAAAAGAGAATGGCGGTCTAGGCCAATCCCAGGCATAAACCAGACCTTATCTCAAAAATAACCATGCAAAAATGATAGCAAAGTGGCTCAAGTGGTAAAGTACTTGCCTAGCAAGTACAAGACCTTGAGTTCAACACCAAGTATTACCAAGAAAAGAAAAGAGAAGAAAAAGAAAGAAAGAAGAATTTTTTTTCATTGGCCCTTATTAAGTATTAAAATTTAGAACTAAAGTTCCACTTGGTCTCATCTTAGGCAGTGATAAGGTTCAGGAACAGAAGGCAATTAAGGTACATGGAAGATCTTGTTTCATTCATGGAGACAAAATAAACATTGATTATGTGGTGAGACACAAATATGAGCTTGAGTGTACATTTAAACATTAAGTAATCTCTAGAAAGCAAATATATAATGCACTATTTTGAATCCTTAGTAGATGTCTCTCCCCTGGAGGAGGAGTGGAAAAGACATTTTCAGGTGTCACAATGACAGGTAGGAGCTACTGTAGTTTAGTGTCCAAGACCAAGGATGCTAAATGCCCTGTGATGCAGCAAGGACGGCCATGCCCCAAGGAATAGTTGTGACCCAAAGGATAGCAGTGCCCCTGCTCAGAAAACTGTCATAATAAACAAAAACTGGGACAAAGACAATCCAAACAATCCAATAAAAGGTAAGATGAGGCAGAAACAGCACATCAAAGAAGAGTGAATAAGAAACACAAAATAAGGTGGCGAGAGAAAAGTTCAAGCATTATGAGCAGTCTCAATAAATGTAAATAGGTTAAATTCCTCTACTAAAATCTTCCAGAAACAGATCAGATATTTTTCGTCATGACATAACTTATTACAAAAGACAGAAACATAAACACCCATGAAAGTTAAAAATAATGGGGTGAGAAAAACAACACCAGGCAAAAGATAACCCAAAAAAAGAATGTGTTTATCAGACAAAATAGAATTCAAGGTAGAAAGCACTCAGAGAAGCAGAGATTTCTTACTGATAAAAGACAGCCCACACCAAAGAGAAAGCAGTCGCAACACTTCATGAATTTTACAACTTCAAAATTGATGGAGCAAAACTGAAAATAATTAAAGAGAAAATGGAAAAGGCTTCAATCGTAGTGATGGGTCCAATATTTTTCTTTCAGATTCAGTGGTTGGAACATAACAATATGGAAGATTTGCATATCTCACCTACAACTACTGAATATAATTTATTTTATTAAACACTATGTTACAAGTTCTGTTTTACAGTTTTGCATACATTAATTAATTTCATCTTTATACAATGCTGTGCAGCAAGCACTACCATTGTGCACATTGTGAAACTGATTCCTAGTAGTGTTTCCATCCAGTAGGACTAGAGTTGGGTGCTGGCCCCATAGCCTGAACCCTTGACCTCCAGTCTACCTCTTATGAGAACCAAGAGATACCACAGTCTTTTCCATGCACGTCTCACTTTCCACAGGGAAAGTCTCACTAAAACTGTAAAAGGAATAAGTATTCAAACTTAATTATGCATTCACCAAGTCCCATGCAGTAAGCCTAGGAATGACTGGCTAAAGGAATCCCCCCCACACTTAAACATTAGAGCACTTAAAGCATTCTTTTCATAACTTCTGACATAAGAGAACATGACAACAGAAAGTCCAAATAACTTAGAAATAAATTGGTTTGGCCAACACTGCACTCTTAGTAAAATCCTTAGTAGTCCTTGGAAAACTTAGACTCACCAGGAAGTATCCCTCTGTGAAGGAAATCTAGAAACCCACAGCAAAACCCCAGAATTTCCTACCACTATTGATACTTAGAATTGTGCTAGACAATGTGATAACACCTGAAAAAGAAATGAGGATGAATGTTGAAAAGGACAAGACAAAGCTGTCATCATTTATAGAAAATCTGAGCATACACCTTTGAGTTCCAAGAGAAGCATCTAGTAAACTATTCAAACTCATAAGAGACTTCAACAGAACTCGCAGATATAAAATCAATAGGCAGAAATCAATAGCTTTCATGTATGCCAGCAGTCCCAATTAGAAAATGCAATCCAGAAGAAATCTCATTCGTATTAGAAGCAAAAATCTATAAAATCCCTGGGGATAAACCTAATAAGAAGTGTGCGAGATCTACACAGAGAAAAATGTAAGACTCTACAAAAAGCATTAAAGAGAACCCAAATAAATGAAGAGACACACTATGTCCCCAGATGGTACTGTCATTACAAAGATGACAGCTCTTGCCTTATTGTTCAAAGGATCCAGTGAAACACGCACACACACACACACACACACATACACACACACATACATACACACACACACATACACACGTACACACGTACACACACATACACACATACACACACGCACATACACGTACCACACATACACGCACCCACACACACCTTTTCATTAATAACCTTGTGTGAAAAATAGCTAATGATTATTCATAAGAACTGCAGGCATTTTCCATGCATTTATTTACTTAATCAAATATCTGAGAGTTTTAAGAAGGGTAAAAAGGTCTGAACCACATTAGAAGTCAGAGGGAAAAAAATTAACAAAATAGTAGAAGGTAATTCAAATAGACCAAGAAACTAAAATTAAAATCTATGGCCGCCTCTGTGGCAAAGGGCACAAAGGAAAAAAGAACAATTGGCCTCTGGAAGAGACATAAGGACACACCACTGAACCCAGCCAAGGGTGTCAGACTCCAGCACTCACAGCTTGGGAGGCCCACCCACAGCTGTGGACACATCACAGGTTAAATTGGCGGCAAGAGAAAAGCATGCCCCAGTTTACCCAGGATGCAGTGCCAGCAAAGTAGGAACCTAAAACAAGAACACTTTTGAAAAAGAATCTGATTTCAGAGTCAAGCATCCGGAGGAAACGAACCCTTTTGTTGGACAGCCTTACATTCACATGATAGTTTGATGCTAGTGTAATTCTGAATTAGATGTGGAGATAGGGCAGTCTAAGAGGGTCCTAGGGTCTCACTGTCACCCTGGCCAAGCACTTACTATCTACTCCCAGGGTGGCACCATCAGGATGGCTGACTTCGTCGTGTCCACTGCTGGAAACCCCACCCTTGGACCACAGCATCTTAAGAATTTACACAAGCAGCCAACAAGTACACAATCAACAAAGAGCCATGAATGACATGCACTGCTCTTACAAAAGTCTCCCCACTGCTCATCATCCTTAGCCATGAAAGAAATGCAAATCAAAATGACACTGAGCTGCCTCTCCACCAGCCCCTTTTGTGTTAGGTTGTTTTGAGACAGGGTCTCATGAACGATTTGCCCAGGCTGGCTTCGAACTGCGATCCTCCTGATCTCTGCTTTCAGAGTAGCTAGGATTACAGGCATGAGCCACTGGTACCAGCAAACCATGTGCTCCTTATAGATATACGCTAACTACATAAACAAAGGTATAGAGTTGTAAAAATACTTGGTAAGTTCATAGAAGTACGAGATAAGAGGACAGGGGTTGAAATGAATTAAAATAAAGACTCACAGACATAATCAGGAGCAGAATTCTTAAATGGGGACATGGCCTGTAGCTTAAGGGTTCCAAAATATTTAACCATTTACCCTTTAATTAAAATCTGAGTACTCACCCAGCATAGCTATTTATACAGCTATACTTACATAAACTCTCTTTTTTCTTTTTTTGACCGTACTGGGGTTTGAACTTGGGGCATCAGGCTTGCTAGGCAGGCATTCTACCACTTGAGCCATACTTCCAGCCCTGAAATCTCATTTTTTAATACAAACACCTGCATATATATATGCATACTGTTCCCACATTCTAATACCTTTTCTTGGACACTCCTAGGAGTGTTCTCAGGGTGCAATCCAATGTGATAGCTGCTGACCACATGGTTGACTGAGCACTGGAAATGTGACAAGGACAAACTGAAGTGTGCTATAAAGCACACACAGAATTCAGCGACTTAGAACAAAAAATGTAAACAGGATAGTTCAGTAACAGCATATTGTCACCACAAAAAAAAAAAAGTGAAAATCTTATTCATGGTCTTTTAAAATATTGATTACATACTGAAATTATACTTTGGATATGCTGTATATTTAAGTTTATGTATATTTATATTTAATAATAAAACCAATTTTTAAAATATTTTCTATTTACTTTTTCACCTTTTTTTTCCCCTGGTTTTTGTTAGTGGTGGTGGTGGTGGTTTTTTTTTTCTTTTTTCCTCCAGTACTGGGGCTTGAACTCAGGGCCTGCACCTTGAGCCACTCCACCAGCCCCTTTTTTGTGATGGGTTTTATCGAGATAGGGTCTTGTGAATATTTGCCCCAGCTGACTTCGATCCTCGATCCTCCTGATCTCTGCCTCCTGAGCAGCTAGGATTACAGTGGCTCACTCCAGTTAGAATGGCTGTCAACAAGCAAACAGACAACAAATAATGGTAAGGATGGAGAGGACAATACCCTAATACACTGTTAGTGAGAATGTAAATCAGTGCATCCACTATGGAAATCAGTATGGAGGTTCCTCAGAAACTAAAACTAGAATTACCCTGTGATCCATCTATACCACTCCCGGGCAGATAGCCAAAGCAATGTAAGTCAGCACACAATAGAGACACACACACACCCTTGTTTATCCTAGCAGGATTCACATAAGCCAGGTTATGGGATCAGCCTAGGTGCCCATCAACCAATGAATGAAGAATGGAGTATTATTGCACCATCAAGAAGAATGAAATTATGTCATTTCCAGGAAAATGTATGGAGCTGGAGGTTATCATGGTAAGCAAAATAAGCCAGGTATTTGTCTCAGAAAGACAAAAACCACATGATTTCTGTTGTGTGGAAGCTAGATCCAAAGAAAAAGATGGACGTGAGCATAAATGGAGAGAAGTGTGAGGAGGGCGAGGGAGAAAAGGGAGGGAAGAATATGATCAAAGTACATTGTGTGCATGTATTAAAAGGTCACAATGGAATCCATTTTTTAAAAAAAATTGCAAGGATGATTTAAAAGGGGTGAGAGAATGGCCTCAGTATGTTATATGCATGCATGGAAATATCTCAGTGAAACCCTGACTTTATACAATTAATATGCACTAATAAAAAAATGTAGAGAAAAAAGATTCCCTCCCCCCCTCAAAAAAAAAAAAAAAACCAGAAGATTCCCCACTGGGGTAAAGCAGGAGAGTACTGTTGCTAGGCATGTTTGCAATGAACTGTTTGGATAAATACATTAAACAAGATGATACTTTGTATTAACAATTAAGATCCGCTAGGATGACATAAGTGATGCAGATATAAGAAAAGACTCGTAATAATTAGGGAAGTGCAATGAAAGTAACAATGAAGTGCCACCTGTGAGCCATCGGGTTGACAAGAATGAAAGGGCTGCTCCTCTCAGGTGCTGGCGGACGGGAGAGCTGGCGGGGGAGTGCAGCGATTCAGCCTCCTGGAGGGCGATATGGCAGAACGTACTTAAAAATGGAAACGCGGGAGGGGCTCAGCCGAGCGATCGATCCTCGCCGGCACGTGTGAGAATTTCATCACAACATGGTTTTTAGTTGTGAAAAATCAGAGAGAACGCAAATATCCATCGCGGGGACTCTGAAACGTATTCACGGGAGGCGTGCTGTACAAGTGTGCGAAAACGTGACGGCTCTGTGTGAAGTTGCACACGCGCTCACCACGACCCCGGGGAGAGGGACAAGAAGCAGGCGCAGGGGATCTTGGCTGTTCAATAACTTGGCTATTGTGAATAGTGCCGCAATAAACATGGGTGTGCAGGTGCCTCTGGAGTAACCTGTGTCACAGTCTTTTGGGTATATCCCCAAGAGTGGTATTGCTGGATCAAATGGTAGATCAATGTCTAGCTTTTTAAGTAGCCTCCAAATTTTTTTCCAGAGTGGTTGTACTAGTTTACATTCCCACCAACAGTGTAAAAGGGTTCCTTCCCCGCCCCCCATCCTCACCAACACCTGTTGTTCGTGGTGTTGCTAATGGTGGCTATTCTAACAGGGGTGAGGTGGAATCTTAAGTGTGGTTTTAATTTGCATTTCTTTTATTGCTAGAGATGGGGAGCATTTTTTCATGTGTTTTTTGGCCATCTGAATTTCTTCTTTTGAGAAAGTTCTGTTTAGTTCACTTGCCCATTTCTTTATTGGTTCATTAATTTTGGGTGAATTTAGTTATGAAACAGCCAAGATGCCCCAAAATGTAGTATTTATACACAATGGAATTTTATGCAGCCGTGAAGAAGAACGGAATGTTATCATTTGCTGGTAAATGGATGGAATTGGAGAATATCATTCTGAGTGAGGTTAGCCTGGCCCAAGAGACCAAAAATCATATGTTCTCCCTCATATGTGGACATTAGATCAAGGGCAAACACAACAAGGGAATTGGACTTTGATCACAAGATAAAAGCGAGAGCACACAAGGGAGGGGTGAGGATAGGTAAGACACCTCAAAAACTAGATAGCACTTGTTGCCCTCAACGCAGAGAAACTAAAGCAGATACCTTAAAAGCAACTGGGGCCAATAGGAGAAGGGGACCAGGAACTAGAGAAAAGGTTAGATCAAAAAGAATTAACCTAGAAGGTAACACCCACGCACAGGAAATCAATGTGAGTCAATGCCCTGTATAGCTATCCTTATCTCAACCAGCAAAAACCCTTGTTCCTTCCTATTATTGCTTATACTCTCTCTACAACAAAATTAGAGATAAGGGCAAAATAGTTTCTGCCAGGTAGCGAGGTGTAAGGGGGGGTAAGGGAGGGGGGCGCAGGGAAAGGGAGGGGGCGGGGGGAAACGGGGAGAAATGACCCTAACATTGCATGCACATGTGAATAAAAAAAAATTAAAAAAAAAAAAAAGAAGCAGGTGCAGCGAAGTCTTCGTGTCAGAACTCACAAAGGTCACACGGAGCTCTGGGTTGCATTGTGTGCAAAAATGTACACGCACAGGGAATGCTCCAGAAGGGGCTACCCGACCTCAGTTTTCCTTCAAATGAAGACTTGTATTTCTTTTGACCATGCCTTAACTCTTTTAGAATACATGTATGTGTGCATGATTTGTGATAGCTAAAGAAATAAAAGTGTCGAGGGTGAAGGTCAAGGTCAGAGACAAAAGCAGGTGAATGGGCCGTGCCCAGCCAAGTGCAGCAGACACGTGCCAGGTGGGGAGCAGTGGTGAGAAGCGGGTCTCCACGAGGCAGGGTTCCTGGCCACAATCATCTTCACCGGCACTGAAAGCAATCCTTGTGCTTTTCAGGACATCCTTCTTTGGCCATGATGTCCACAAATGGCTTTTCCATCAGCAAAACTCAGCAGCATCTATGTACAGACGGTCAGTGGCCACCCTCCCCCGGGAGGGACTCCCATAGATTCTCCACACCCTAAGCATTGACTGGGCGCCAAGGAGGAGCCCCAGGATTGATTCTGTGTGCACTGCTAAGACCCCACTCACACTGGACACTCAGACTCACCATTCCTGTCCACCAAGAGACCGCCTGTACTAGGACTCAGTGTGCGAGGCCCATTAGCTCTGTGCGTGTCCCTTGCCACTCACTCCTGGGTTGCCCTCACTCCCAGCCTCTACCTCCCCATGTGACAATAGAATGAGGGCAGAACCTGAGATTTGGGGGCTGGACTGGGGACCTCTGAGGCTGCAAGGACTAAGTGTGCCCTGACCCCAAGCCCCTGTCACTATGGGATGAGCAGACAAAACCAAGAAGCCCAAAAGGCAGGGGTGTAGGATCCTCAGCCAAGACCTGCCAGTGTCTCCGCGCCTCGCTGAAGGTGAAGGGAGATGATGATGTAGCTGCTGGCTCGCCTGCTCTCCCCAGTCCTGCCAACACAGACTGCACACTACCCAGTGTAGGCTCCTCCATGCTGCCTTGGCCCCGTGCACCCCACCACAGCCTACAGCCATGCCAGGACTTTGAAGATCGGCCTGTCCCCCATGGTCCTCCTAGGCAGGAACATACTGTGGTTACAAATGGCCATGGACCCCTACTTGGTCAGGGGCCTGTGACTTTGGTGGCTGGATGGAGGACAAGTGGGATTTGGGCAGGGACCATCTGCCTGCTAGTCAGAGGATGGGGACAGGCTGGGGAGCAGCCAGGGAATGACCCAGGTGACCTTCAGCACCTACATAGCAGCTGCCTCTGTGCCCATTCCCAGCCCTGTTCCCCTGGCTAGCCACGGGCTCCCTGACCAGCCAGTGGATGGACCAGAGGTCCTGCTGCAGAGCCTCAGAGAAGTGGCCCAGCTGGGCCTTCAATCTTCTCCTTCCCACATAGTGGAAAATGAGGGGTTCAATCCTGGGGCCCAGAAGCCTCCATGTTTCTGGAAAAGTTGGGGGGGGCAGGGGACGCCTTCTACAAGCAGGCACCTGTCCATGGTGGAAGCTACACTGTTAGCAACCTCGCTGTCCTGGGTTCAGCCCAGCATCCATGACCTCTGGGTGGCCATGTGACCCAACTCCACAGCCTGACCTCAAGGGCCTTCTCCCAGTTCCTATCTAGTGTCCTTGTTTGAACACAGGAAGAGCAATGAATGCCAAGTGTTTGGGATGGGCCCTGCACAAAACAGGTGCTCAGTAAAAACAAGGCTGCTGCTTGGGTTCTCCAGTCACTTCTGGTCTCAGCAGCACTGTGTGCTCAGGCACCTCTGCTGCCACCGCCTCACCTCCTGCTGGATAGGGAGGACATGGAGAGCTGAGGGGACAGTGGAAGAAGGCTGGGGAGCTTGGGCAAGCTGCCGTACCTTAACCGCCCAGCGAGGGTCTGGATCATTGCCCAGGAAGGGGCAACCTCCCAAGAGCACACGACAGGCCAGTGAGGGGTGGAAGCAGCTGCGCTGGCTGCGTCAGGGTCTCCCTGACCCTCAGTGTGGGGAAGCTCCCCGGGGACAGGGAGGAGCAGCCCGGGAGAAGGGGGGAGAAGCCAGGAGACCCAACATGGTGGACCAGTGGGACCAGCAAAAGGTGCGGTAGGCATCCTCCTGTGTCCTGCAATGCAATGAGTGCTGGACGCTCGCTGCTTCACACAGTCCTTCACCTACCATCCACCTGCTAACAAACGTGCTCCCAAGTCATGTCCCACTTGCTGCTGCACTGAGCGCCTCGGGTGCAGCACCCTGACCTCTCCCTAACCCAGATGCCTCAAAGAGTCCAGGCCTCTGGGTGCCCCCTAAATGGCCTCTCACTCTGATCTGCCCCTGCCCTCCCTACCCCTCTCTGCTCTCCCCAAATGAGGACCCAGGGGCACCTTCAGGGAGCCCAAGAGCCCACTCAGGCTCAGTTCCCAGTGCCCGGCACTGCTCATGTCCTCCTTGCCCCTGCTGGCTTCCACCTCCACCAACCACCAGCCTAGCTTCTCCTCCCCAGGCACTCCAAAGCCACATCTCCCCTGCTCCTTCCTGACTCCCCATCTCAAGGCCGTCCTGAGGCCCACACCCAAAACTGACCTCCACCCAGACCCTCTGCATATCCACCTCCTCACTCCAGTATCCACAGGCCAACGCCACACTCCCACCTTACTGTCCTCCTTACTTCCCCTGGTGCATCACCACCCACCTGCCACCAAGGTGATCTCTCAAAACACAAACCTCTTTACAGGACCCCAGTTCGTAATCCTTCCACACTTCTCTCTGCTATGAGGATGACATCGGCTCCTGTCCTTGGTAGACCCAGCCTCATGTCCTGCCAGATTCTGCCTGGCGCAAACCAGCAGGTACTCCCTGCACATCCCCTACCAGAGGTTTCCTACCTCTACTTACAGTGCCATCTACCACCATCTTTTCCTATTCCTCATTTTAGGCAGCCTGGTCAACTCCTATTCGCACTTCAAAACCCCCAACCCAAGCATCCTCCAGAAAACCTGATTTCACTAGCAAGCGAAGCCTTCCCCTAGTCTATGCTGCTTCTGTGATAACCTCCAATTTGGCCCAAGAACTTTAATTATGTATTCGTTCCCCCACTTTCCTTCAGCCTGGGAGCGTTTTGAAGGAGTCCTTCTGAACTCCCCTGCAGTGGGCTCTAAGCCTGCCTTGCAGCCAGCTCTGCAGTTCATTAGTTGCAAGTACAGTGAATGACTAAATGAGTGAATCCGCCCTAGCTGGATCCCAGCACCGCCGCCCCCTTCCCCGCCTCCTCTCTCTGCTGTACTCTGTAGTCCAGGGAAGGCTCCTGGGCCCAGTGGCTCAAGTCGAGACTTCCCCCTCCCTGGGCCCCTCACCCTGGGCCATGCAGCCCTTCCTGCTGTCCATTTGCCTGACTAATGAAGAGCACAGCCTGTGCCCCGGTGCCAGGGAATGCGCCTGCCCTCAGCCACTGCGAGGAGCGAGGCACCTGCTCGCCTATCAATTAAAATTATAATTAGGTGGTGAGAGCATATAATTAAAATAACACGTTCCATCTCTCTCATCCACTGCTGCTGCAGGCTGTCAGGATGAAGCAAATCAGTTCCAGGAATGGGTGGGAGCAGGGATCAGCCTGGTCTCCACACACACACCAGGCTTCCCTTACAGACTTCTCCTCCAACCCAGGAAGCAGATACCCCAGGTGGGTTCCTGTCCCTTGCTCAGTTGTGACTAACACTAACACATACCCTGACCTGATTACGTTCATATCACATAACGGGCATCTTCACACCTCCACATCTTTTACATGGAGCACTATCTGCCAACAATACTCTTCTACTTAGGCATGAGAAACTCCTAGTCATCCTTCAAAACCCCATTCTGATTTTCACATAGGCTGCACTCTAGAGACTCAGGGGAGAGAGATGCAGTCTTTCTCAAGGCTTACAGAATGCTGAGCAAGATGGTCTCCATGTTCCAGAGGAGGAAAATGAGGCTCCTTGATCATGCACCACGGGTGAGAGGCAGAGGATGTGGATGGACCTTGCGTGGCCTCAATCCCTCCCCACTTCAGTGACTGCAGGGCCACCTCTCCCGTTAGTCTGCTGCCATGCCATGCTCTGTGGTGGCAGGTCAGTTTATCAAGCCCATGTCCATATTAGCAAGAACACGAGCGTGGCTTGGGAGGAGCCATTTGCTGCTGGGTGGTGCTTTGTGGACAAGATTCATGAAGCATGGGCGAGATCACCCCGGCCTTCGAAAATGAAACTCACTTTGACTTTCGCTGCTGTTACCACTATAACCTGAGCCTATTCACTACTGTCAGCTCTGCCAGGCTGGTTTGCAGCCAGCCAGAGCCACCTTTAGGATGCCAAGTGGGGAAGACACACAGGGTTACTGAGTGCCCCTGGGTGCTCCCAGGGGGATTTTACATATGCTGACTTGGCATTTCTAAAATGGGCTTTGCAAAGCAGTAATTACCCAGGATGTTACTAGGTTCTCGGCCAGAGAATTTCCAAGTTCAGCTGAGTCTGCAAGTGCTGAGTTCACAAAAGTGAATGGACTTCTTTCCTGCAGGACTTCTCAGAGCCTTAAATATGCTGATGCACGCCATGACGTCTCCTAGAGATGCCATCGGGCTAGGTCACGTGTATTCAGCCACAGAGCCTGGCTCTCACTGGGAAAAACTAGTTGTGCCGAACTCAGTTTGGGACTTGCTGCTACTTTATTTCATTCCTCACTAGCCCTGGAAGTGGTGATTGCTGCTGGCCCCACCTTAGAGATGATGACACAGACTCATGAGATCTCTCCCTCACTCACTGTCACGCAGAAGAACGGTCATCACACGGCCCTTGACCAGCACCTGGGAGCTCCATGGAGAGACGTCGAGCAAATGGTTGCACAGATGAGAGCTGGGATAGCACACTGGACTCTGATCTTAAACTCCTTATGCTTTTCACAGCCACTTCTCCAAAGGTGACCCATCCCAACCCTGGCAGGATTGCAAAGGGATGGGATATAGGGGAACCTGGCCTGGTCCTAACCCAGGCAAACCTTTCGGGGACCTACACAAGGTTCAGCTGAGGATGGCTGTCGGGGAGGGGACTCACTAGCCAGGGAAAGAGCAGGAATCCTGGGGTCCCGTGACCCCTGATCGCAAATGCTGGAAACAGAGGAGGGCCTTTCTGAAGCAACTTTAGGTCATCCACGCTAGACAAGCCCAGGATGCCCGCACAGGAGCTTGGCCATTGGACTTAGTTCAGTGCCTCATCTAAGAAGGAGGTGTTGTCATCGTATGTGCAATAAGACATGCACATCTGTGGCAGGCACAGATGCTAAAGGTCAGTCTCCACTGTAGTCCCCAGACCCAGCCCCCAGCCAAACACATTTAAGCACTGGAAAGAGCTTAGGGACTGGATGGAAAAAAAAAAAAAAGGAGGCATCCAGGAAAGAGGGTACGGAGAGGCCCAGGGCCACGGGCTCCTGCAATAGGAACAGAATAAGCCACATGCAGCCTGCTCGTTCAGAGGCTCCTATAGAGCCCAATAAAGCAGCTGGAGAAGAAGCCAAGCCATTGTCCACAGCATGGCCTCTTCCACTGTGACAGCGAGAGCTGCTTCCCACACACACAGGCCCCACACCTCCCTATGCCCCATGCTCCCCTGGGTGCCTGGAGCCACACGGTGCCCCCGCCCAGCTGGCTCCAGGGCTGGCTTTCATAATAGGTACTAAAGCACAATGATCAGGTGACAAACCTCATTGCCAGGAGGCAACATGCAGAGTCATAACCAAGCGTGGCTCCGTGGGAACGTGGCTATAAATTGTTTCTGACAGTTGTGTTATTTCATGGGAGCATCACCCACTCATCCATACACATTTCTGGAAAGATCCTGACACACAGCCCTGCTGACTGCCTGGCCTACTGTCTGTCTGACCAACTGATCCACTAACAGCCTGAGTGGCCATGAGCCAATCACCAGGATACCATCCTATCCTCCATGAAAGAGACACACCCTACAGAGAGCACACCAGACCCCAGGACCCCAGTGTGACCAGGACAGGGGCAGGGCTGCCTTTCCCAGTCTGGAGCTGGGAGGCTCTGATCTTGGACTTTGTGTGCCAAGGAGTCTGTGGCCAGGGGGCTAACAGGGACACCATCCCCACAGAACCCCAATTCGAAAACTCTCCCCTGAGCTGTCCTGAAATTAATAAAGGACACTAGCAGTAGTCTAGACAGTCCTGGTCACAGCCTGGGAAGGATAAGAGGGGTGGTTGACCAGAGCTGCCCAGGAAGACGTGCTCCTGGCAGTGAGCTGCCCGTCATGGCTCTGGGTGGCCAGCACATCTGCTCAGTCACCTTGTTCCTTAACAGCCTTTCCCTTTCTTTTGGGGAACTCTTTCTCCATTTCTATAGGATCTAAAAGAGGAGTGCAGTATGTGGTTCAAGCTGGTCACTGAAAATACCCCTCCCTGACCATACTGATGAGTTCTCCCATGAGCCAGGCTGGGCCAATCAAGATATTCTGTCCTTGCTGGCACTGATTGGTGCATAAATGGGCACATGACCATCTAGGAGTCATGGTGAGCCAATCAGAACACCCCTGTACCTGATAGCACTAATTGGTTCTTGATTGAGCATATGACCCAGACTGGGCCAATCAGAGTCCTCTAAGGACCTCTCCTTTAGAGTGCATAGGGAATGTGTTGTTTTTCCTCTGCTGTTTTTGCTAGGCAGAAGAGTGACTGACATATGGAGGGAACCTAGCAAAAAATGCAGTCACATAAAGCCACAAACAGATACTCCACATCCCAGATCCAGCCTTTCCTGAATCCCCTTTTGGTAAAGGCCAGGGTAAGTTGGTTCCTTGTCCCATGTAACAAAAGAAGCCATGGCTGGTACTCATTTAAAAAGCCTGCCAGTCCCTACTGTGTGAAAGCCCACAACACTAGCCCCCAAGAGGGCCAGCATGCCATCAAGAGCGCCACAGGGGTGCTTTCCCTGCTCTCCTTCACTCAACCCTCAAAATGCACCACAACAGGCATCACTGTCAGGACCCTGAGGCCCTGGCTGTGCTGCACTGTGTCCTGCTCCTTCACAACGCTGCCTGGCACAGTTGGCACCTTGCCCTACCTTCTCCTCCTCTGCACTCCCACTGCAAGTGGGACTCTGAGGCCAAGTGAGAGTCACCCTGCCTTCCTCATAGTACCGGGCACATGGTGGGTTCTTGCACATGCTTACAGCACTGATGTGTGATGGGAAAAGAGGATGAGACCACCCACAGGGAGCACCTCCTAGCACGGTACATCCTGTGTCCATTTGAACTCACACAAATAGCCTGGGTGATGGGTTTTGTGTCGTCCCCATTTCACAGATAAGGAAAGTGAAGCACAGGGATCTTAAGTAAGTCACTCAAAGTCAAAAGCTGCCAAGTGGGAGGCTGGGGCTCAGATCCAGCTGGTCAGCCTCAAAGACATGCCTGTCACCTCCTCTCCATGCAAAGACAAGCTCCATGCACCTGCCATGTTCACCTCACATCCCTGCACCTAACTCAGCTCCTGGCCCAGAGGTGTGGCTAATGAGCATCTGCAGAAGTGACCGACTGTCCCTCCAGTGCCACACCTAGGCATCTCCAGGGAGCCTCCAGGAGTCTTGAACTCCAGAGAAGTCTCCTGGGCTTCCGGGGAAGGCAGGGTTGCGTGAGGAAGCAGTATGAAGCAAGAGAAACCACGAGGCTGGCAGAGGCCAAACCAGGGCACCTCTGAGCCCCACTCATCAGAGACAGGTGGGAACATGCCTGTCCTTGGGGGAGTGGATCAGATTACTCAGTGCTGGCTGCAGCCATGCTAATTAACTTGCTGCTCCCAGGGGATGAGCCAGGCAGGCAAAACTGCAGTACTGCCACCAGGGAAGAAGGCTCCCGCCCTTGCCTCCCTCAGGAGAGCAGGAGCTGAAGGCAGCCCTGAAGGGATGGCAGTGCCTAGGCCAGCTGCACCTGGCTGAGGAACCCATGAGAACAAAAGCGGGAATGAGTGGAGAAGGAAAGCTGGGAGTCAGTAGGCTAGAGGTGACTTCAGGAGGGTGGTGACCCCAGGCTGAAGTGCCATGGATCCACCGGGGCCATGCAAGAGGTCACAAGACCACACCCGCACCAGGGTTAGCACCTAGCTAAGAGGTACTTAGACCTCCTCGCAACCTGCACTGACTGAGCCTCAGCTGTGTGCCAGGCATGAGTTGAAGACGGGAACCCAAAAGATCTCAACTCCTGCCCTCTTACAGCTTCCACTTGGTATGGGGGCAGACCAGCAATACAGACAGTGATGCATTTTTGTTATAAGGAGAGGAATGCCCTGGAGAAAATGGGCAGTGCATGGGGGTAAGGGGGTAATGGGGAACAGGGTGAAATTTGAAATGGGGGCAGAGCTCACAGAGGAGTGTCTGGAGCAAAGAGACAGTGAACCACACGAGGGAGGCACCCAACAGCAGCTGGAAGACTCCAGGGAGGCAGGTGGAGAGGGGGAATGGAAACAGCAGGATGAGGGAGAGCAGGAAATGCAAAAAAATGTGCAATGCTGATCAGTGATCAGAACAAACTGCGAGGCACAGAAGGATGGTACTGACGCCACCACCGGGTGAGGAGAGATGAAAAGTGTGCAGGAACAGACAGAAGAGCCCTGGCTTCCCTTCCCCAGAGAGCAAGGCCAACAAGATGTGCCCATCGGGGAGGCCAGGGCAGGGAGGTATGCAGGTAAGCAGTCAGAGAGAGGGCATGCGGTACCTGTGAGGCAGCAGTCAGAGAAGAAGTTGCTGTTTTCCAGACCTCGTGGAAGTGTCCTGAAACCATCTACATAGGAAACTTTGATAAAACAAAAAGTAGGGAAGTAGGAGGGCAGGAGAGGAGGAAATAAGGAGGTCAGAGCCTCCTGCCCACTGGGCTTCCAGGGCAATCAGGTCTGCAGAGGTGGAGCAGAGCCCCACATGAGAACTGGAGGCAGGGAGGATGCCTGGAGGTTGCTGAGGGAGGAAGGAAAAGCCAGCAGTCTCTGCCATCCCGGAAGGCCCACCAGTTCAGGCCTTCTAGTCAGGGACCACAGAGGCCCCTCAGCCCTCAGTTTCTGAACCTCTCCTGTCTAGTTCCTGTTGCAGACAAGTTCAGTCCAGCCACTGTGATCCTGACCCCGGAGGGATTCCTCCCACGACAGACACATCTTCAGGCTCAGCCAGCCCCACACTCACACACACTCCTGCCTTTACTTCCTCTGGGGCACACACATTTTTGCCTCTGGCCTTTGCACGTGTTGCTCTCCTGGCCCCACGGCTGACCCATCCTGACCCTGGCAAAGCTCCCCTTATCCTTCTGGTCTCAGTTCCCACTCTAGGGATGGTCCCTGATCCCATGTCCATTATTTCAACATGACTCCCTAAAACACAAGAATAAAGGGAGCGCACGCTACAGGTAGAAGGAGAAACCCAATTACCAACACTGAGGTCTGGTACAAGATGCGGGTGCATCCAGGTCCTCCGCTAAACCAGCCAAAGGATGACAGAAAAGACTAAGACAGAACAGTGCCCTGTGTCAGCCCATGGCATTCACACAAGTACCCCACCCAACGCCCTTGTCCAGAAGGGTCTGCACGGGACACTGCTCACCTTGAAGGACCTTAGAGGTGGCTGTCCGCAGCCTCCCCTGCTGGCTCCCAGGCCATAGCTGCCCTTCAGCCAGAGCACCCATCCCCTCTCAGCTCCCAGAGCTACCCGGCGCCTCACCAGCTGTAAACACCAGACACATGGTGAAACCTCAAGTCCCACTTCTCAACATGGGGTCTCTTACCATGGGCTCAGCATTTACACCTGTGGAGCTGGTGCCCCCAGCAGTGGAGCGTCAAGCTGAGGCAGGCTTTGCCCCTCTTCCATCCCTGCCTGCCCAGAGAGGGGCCTCAGCTTGGAGGGTGTGGGCTAAGGAGCTTCTGATCAGGGTCTCCAGGCTCGAGAGCTCCAAGCCAGTAATTCTTCCTCCAGGGAGCCTAGATTTAGAGATCTGGGCCCTGGAGTTTGCCATGGAGAATCTTAGCTTGGTATTCTATGCCAGAGTTTCTAAGCCTAACCAGGGGTCAAATTTAGGGCACTAATTCTATCACGGTGTGAGAGGGGCATCCTGAGCTTGAAGTTCCCCTCTAGGAGAGTTCGTAAGAATCCCTCTGGGCCTTTCCAAATGAGGGGCTGGGGTGGTCTGAGCCTTGCCTACCTGACTACTCCTGAGCCCAAGGAGATTCTAATCTTGTCTTTCCCCCACTCACTGAAGAGAGGCCTTAGCCAATGGGGGCACAAAGTCCAGTGTCCCGTATGTTCCAAGAGCAGGGATGAGACAGGGAGCATGGTAGAGGCAAACGCTGAGCAGTCCCCACACTGGACGGCGTATCCCTTTGAAGGCAGACACAGAGGCCCTGCTGCAGGTGATGCCTCAGCTGCAGCAGAAACCAAACTGGGCAGTAGTTCACAAAGGCTACCAGCACTACTCTTATCCAGCAGGCCTGAGTCCAAATCCCAGCCCCAGCCCCAGCCCCAGCCCCAGCCCCAGCAGAACAAGGAGGAGGTGAGGTGGAAGTCCAGGCGGCCTCCTACCCACCTCCCAGACACATACACACAGCCCCACTGGGTCCTCATCCAATGGCCATCAGGACTATGCAAGCCTGGCCCAGCAGAGGTGTAACCTCTACTGATGCTACATTAGTAAGCATCAGTAGTGGGTGAGCCCTGGGCACCCCGTGCCCTGCCCAATCCCAGAAAGCAAGGACCACTGAACAGGTCTTACTTGTGAGTCATGTGTGTTAATGTGTGTTCCTCTAGAAAGTACAAGTTCTTTAAGAATAAAGACTCTGGCTTTCCTGCCTCTGTATGCCCAAGCTGAGGGCCAGGACACCAGAGGGCACCCAGGAAATGAATGAAGGAATGAAGGTGAACCTTCCCTTCCTGCTATCCCCTCTGCAGAATCAACAGAAGATTTCACGGAGCAGCCTTTTGGCAACACGGACATCTTTCCCTGCATTGCCTGTAACTTGTGCTCTTAAAGACGTGTTTTGGGGATAAGATGCTCTGTATCCCGTCTAACAATTCAAGTAGGTGTTTCTGCAGACATTTATTCACCTTCTAACATAACCTCCTGATACTCATCTTAAGCTACCTCACAGTTAATTTTCTAGATTTCCATATATAAAATAAATCATTTTTTTAAAATCTGTATCTACAGTGTATAGAACAAAGGAAGATTTCAAAGCCCATTAACTCACAGAGATAGTATGTTACTGAGAGAATATGGGCTGTATAATTAAAACAATTTAAATCCGATTATCAAAAGACAGTGGGCTTTACTGCCTGCCACCATCTCACTAGTGGAAAGAAAACCAATATCTTGAGTTTTTTAAGTTACTGTAAAATTATGAATTTGAACACGCACACACCACCGCTCCCTGCTCTGTATCACTGATGAGATGAAACACTCCTTGAAGGAGAATGTAAGCTACTATTAGCTCAGAGCTCTGCTGACTATACACAACGGTGTCTGGTGGCCGAGATCCCGAAGTCAGTCTCCATGAGAGCCAATGTGAGAGATGTCAGCTCCGGAGTCCCAGTCTTGGAGTTAGTGACGTCCACTCTCTACTGACCCACGGAGCCCTGTGTCTGGTGAGAGAGAAGCATGCAGAGCGGAGAGATGGACCACATGACACTTCGTGGCCCAGCCAGAGACCCTGCCTTATGCAGCAGAAGTGTGCATTTCAGTCTGACTTGGGGGGCAGATAAAGGAAATGCACGGTGATAGTGGCCCCATTAGCTCAGCACCTACTGGGAGCCAGGGAGGGAGCCCCAGCATCCTGTCTCTCCAGCACTAGGGGCGCTGATGACTGGCTGGTCCCAGCTGCACATCAGCACCAGCCAGGAGGCTGCCATCACACAACATGAGCTGGGCCACCTGCCTCTCTGGGTGGAACCTGGGCACTGACTGATTCCCTAGAGTCCGATCCTGAGGCTGAGGCCTGGGTCTGCTGTGCCCACACATGTTAGCAGTGGCAGGAACAGGGCCACCCTCCGGGAGACCTGTGAGCTGGGAATGAATGGGCAGCCACCGTACGCGTGTGCTGGACATCTACCACTCCTTCAGACTCACAAAATAATTCAAGGTGGAGATGGGTATTCCCATTTTACAGATGAGGAAACTAAGACTCAAAAATAGGAGGTCACATGCACTGAATCACACAGCCAGCCCAGCTGGAGCATTGTCTACTGACAAAGGCCACTCAAGAACTTGCCCCCACGCCCACCTGCCCCATCCAGCCTGGGGTGTTCCACACCCCATTTCTAAAGAGCATGTGCCAAGTCCAGCAATGTTACCTGGTGCCAGAAAAGACTGGCTTCCCTCCTGCCCACGTTCATATTTCAGTTCCTGCTGAGGCCCCAAGTCCAGATATGCCATCTGGCACCGGGGGCTCTGGAGTAGCAAAGTCTCCCACCACAGCCTCTCTTTGAGCCAAAGTACACTCGTGGGATATGATTTCCACACAGCAAGAAGGACCCTGTCCTGACTCCTGGAATTCCACCATCAGGTCATTCTCAGAAATCTGACAGAATTCCAGTCTTATGACAACTTTTGATGCCCATTTCACATCCTCTCAGTCCACTTTTTGGCCTGCTCTATGGTGGCCAGCTGTGGGCGGGGGCCATGGAACACCTCTTCACCTCTGCTCACCAGGGACCTCTCCATTGGCACCAGGTTCCAACCTGGAACAGCTGGAGAGGGGACACTAAGGCCACTAGCCAGACACAAGTGGCTGGGGGTAAATGCCTCCCCTGTCTTCCGAGAGGCATTGGCCATGGCTCCTTGCAGGGCCCCTGCAGTGAGCAGTTCGAACAGGCCTTCCCATTCCTGCAGAGCCAGTTCCAAAGACCACGGCTATAAGCGGGCCTTGTCTCTCTCTGCTCTAGGTGGAGGGAGGCCTTGGGCTACCATGACCTAGGAAATGTAGGTCCCTTGTCAGAAACCAGCACCATCTCCACAGTACGAGCAATAAAGTGACTCTGAGAGTGGCCCAGGTGGGTTTGACAAGAGCAGGGCCCCAACAGCATAGAAAAAGAGAGATGCCAGGGGTTTCCAGACCAATCACCTGGACTTGGATGAATTTGGGGCTTTGGGCCATGCTCCCCGGGGTAGAGCCCAGTGGCATTCCCAGAACAGCCTGGCAGCCTGCTCCCCCACCCCTCCCCAAGGAGCTAGGGCAGTTGTGAGCATGGGTAAGCCATGGCTCTGCAGAAATTCTGGAGCCTCCAACCCTGTCTTGCTCCATATCTGACATCCTCATGAACAAGCCCCATCCTTTCCAGAGCCCAGAGGCCTGCAGAGGCCGGGGTGGGCAGCTCACTGTCCCTATGAGGTCCCAGGCCTCTCTCCTCACAGCTCCAGGCCTAGCTCCAGGTATATGACTCTGGGCCTCAATATCCCCTCTATAGCCACAGCCTGTGCCCCTGCTGCCTGAAGACCAGTCCCAAAGCTTGAGCCACTTCTACCAGGCCCACAGAGGGTAAGCCCCAAAGGCTCCTACAGACTTCACAGGGCTATCATCACCCTTATCCTTTGTCACACACCAACTCTGGACAGCTGACAGTCACCAGAGAGCCTCAGTTTCCACCTCTGAGCCTTTGCTACAGCCATTCCCCACCTGGAGATCCACCTCCTTTTCTCACCTGGCCAACCCCATCCTTACTGAAGACTCAGTTCAAGGAGCCACTTCTTCCAGGAGGACTTCCCTGGTTGCCCTAAGACCAGGCTAGGCTAGGTTTCACCAGTGTACCCCCACACTCCGATCAGGCTTCTTTCTGCTGTGGCACGTGTCACTCTCTGGCCTGCATGGCTATCCCTGCTACATTCAGTTCTGTGGCCTAGCATACAGGGTGAGCAGCCAAGAGAGCGAGGCCCCAGAAAGTGGACTCTGCCAGGCTGGAAGTTGTGCTGTCAGCCCAGCCACCTTTACACCGACAGCAAAGGAGGCTCACTCTTCTTCCTAGCCTGCCACCACCTGATCTTCGCAGCTGAACTTAACATTTTTAAGGTAATTAAGTCCAGAAAACCATAACTGATGGTGGGTAGACATGCTGCAGCCTTGCCCCTTCAGGCACCTGGACTTGGAGGGCTGCTGACCAGGGCCTGATCACACCTAACAGGGACAGCCTCTCCTGATACTAGAACCTGAAGAAATCCAGAGGACCTCTTAAACAGACTGAGCAGGGCTGAGCTCTGCACCCCCAAGTGGGGGGTTCTGTTCAAGGATGTGTTCAGGATGGGCTGACCACAAGCCCGGGAAGCAGAGTAGCCCACCGGGTCCTGCGGCAGCCCAGCATCCCGGGGCCTCAGCAGCCCTGGGCAGTGTTCCCATGGGGCAGAAGAGCCAGCAGAGGCTGACCTGGAGCACTGGCCAAGGCCACGTGTCAGGTCCAACCCAGGGTACCTCCCCATCCCTCAGAACCTAAAGGAAGCTCCCAGCAGAAGACCCTACTGCCAGGCCCGCGTGGAGCAGGGCAGCTGAGCTCTTGGCCCTCAGAGCCTGTGCAGGGGTAGGAAGAGCCCTTGGATGCAGAAGGCTGGGGCCCCCAAGGACATGGGCTGCAGATCCATATAAGGTGAGGGTGGAAGGCTCAGATCCTACATCCTGACTTGCAAATGGGCCAGCACTTTGCACTCATTGGCAAGGCAGGGGTCGATCCCACCAAGCCAGGGGGAACAGGATTCCTGAAGAGCCCACAGAACAGCCAGCTCAACCACCTGGCCATTGGGCCCTGAGTCCATCAGGGGTACAAAAAGAGCTTAGATCATCCCACACCCACAGGACCCTCAGGACAGGGGCAAGGTCCAAAATGTCCCTCCTCCCACTCTTTCTCATGGCTCCTACACCACCCCATCCCCACAGCTTAGGTGGCTGTGCCCCCTCACAAAGCCTCCTCGCCTACAGGCAGGCACAGTGTCCCTGCTTCAGAAAACCTTCCCTAGCTGCCCAGCCCCAGGCTCCTGCCTTTCCATGCATACCTGTGGACACACACAAAGCTCAAGACCCAGTCTCCACCCCCAACCCTGCCTGCCTCTAAAAGACATTTCCTATCAGCATGCCAGGTCTCCCGAGTCCACTGTGACGGAGCCTCTTGTTGCTGGGTGTGACCCCAGGGCTCCCAGTCCACTCAGCCTTAACACCTCATGGCCTCTCCCAAGTGCCCCTGGGCAGAGCAGCACCAAGCTGAACAGTGGCTCCAGCGAGGTCACACTGCTGCTCCGTGGACCCATCACTCTTTCTTTCCTTTGGTGTCCCCACCGAGGCCTGCTCTCTCCTGTCACTCTCAATCCAAGGCCTGGAGTGGTGCCTGGGCCTGGCCAATCAGAGCATTCCACTCCCCTAGCACCAGGGTGATTTGGAGGAAAGGACTGATCCCATGCCAGCCAGTAAGCAGCAATCCAAGACCCTGGTGAGACTCTTATTAAATAATCCCCCTCTTCCCATCTAGGGGAAAGCAAGGACAAGGGATATGGAGATGGAAGTGGAGTCCATTGGATACCATTAGAGCCTTGATCCAGCCATTCCTGAAGTTCACAACCTCTGGCTTTTTCCAGTCCATGGCCTAATAAATATTCCTGCTTTGCTTAGGCCAGTATGAGGGTTTCTGAGGCCTTCATAACCAACCAGCATGGCTGGTGTGTGGAGGATGGTTTCAGACCTGTAGCAGGTTTCCCTAGTAGGAGGCTGGGGATGGGATGCTCAGACGCTCTGATGTTCCAACAAACACACTGGTGGGTAACAACTTCCTCATAGGCCATGAGAGGCCCAGAGCACAGTGGTTCAGCCACTTGCTCCACAGTCCTGGTGGATCCTCGTAGCACCGTCTTCCCAGCAGGCCACCAAACAGACTCCCTAGGCAGGAAGGGAGTGTCTGGGTCAGGGCGGGGTGGAACCCCTATATCCACTCATTATTGGGATCTCAGTACATCTGCAGACACATAGTAGGAACTATGTGTCTCACCAGTGTGTGTGTGTGTGCAGGCCCAGGTACATACACACCAAAAGTACGGTCAGGCAGTCACTCAACAAATGCTCAATCCATCCCTGCAGGTGTTAGGGACTATAGAGGCCTGTGAGCCCTGAGATGAGTGCTGGTGCTCGTGAAGGTGCGTGTGGGGCCAGTCACCAACTGAAACACATGGGCAGCAATGAGGTGACCCCACCAGGACAGAGGAAGCAGCACTGTCAAGGAAAGCTTGCAGAAGAGCGTGCTGGGCTGAGATTGGGAAGGGACAGGGCCTGAGGTCCTGAGGGGCTTGGGTGAAGGCACCCAGAGGACAGCAAGGCCCATGCTGAATACCCAGCCAGGGACAAGACCTTGTAGCCTCCAGTGCGGAGCCTAGGTGCCATCTTGCAGGCCCAATAGCCCCAGCGACCTGGCCAGATGTCAGGAAGACGTCTGGAGGCCCAGCTCTCCTGAACTCCCTGGAGTCCTCATCAGTGCTGTTCCTTGGGAACAGAGCCTCATTAAAGAGCTCAGTTGCCTCCCTGTCACTGTGTTAATTTCCTTGGCAGGAGCTAAGTAAGCAAACTGGAGGCCAGGCCCTATCAGGCCATACTCAGGTGGGCGTTCTCTGATGTCACCCTCCCGGGAGGGTTCCACCACCCGCCCCCTTCAAGGCTGTCGTGACATAAGGGCTGAATGGCAATGACTGCATCCTTGCACGTGAGAGTCATCCTCTAGCTCAAGGAGCCCCCACCAAGGGAGGCACTGGTGGGAGCACGGGCAGTGTCCCCACCATGCTCAGAGCCCCCAGGCTGGCTGGCCCCAGACTTGAAGTCACTCTTCCCTTCCCAGTCTGTCTCCTGTCCTAGCCTGTTAGAGCAGTGGGCAGGGCAATGTCACCCCACTTCACACACGTGCAGGCTGAAGTTGAAAGCTGGAGGACTGCCAGGCTGGAAAGGAGAACGCAGAATCCCAGGCAGGTCTGGCACACAGCCCCACCCACTCCCACCCACATAGGTTGGCCACAGCGTGCAGAGGGCTGGGGCCTCCCAAACCTTCTCACCTCGGTCCATGAGCATCAGACGCACCTACACTGCAGCTCTTTTCCTTGCTTGGGGTCTTGGAAGGCTCTCAAATAAACAAGAGGCCACTGCCAGGTTCAGGCAGAACCACTAGCTCCCATCTTTTTCTCTCCCACCTTCAGATCCAGAAGCTGACCAAAAGGAAGGGTAGCACAAGTGGCCTTTAAGTTGCAGGACAGGCCCACCTCCAGGTCCCACAAGCCACATCCACCAGGCCCACGAATGGGCCTGAATGTGCAAGCAGGACCCCAGCAGCAGCTTGCAGAGGAGGCAGAGAGCAGAGTCCACATCTGTCTGTCCACCATTCACTCAGGACTTTTAACGGCACATAGACAACCAGCATCTCTGAGACTTAGCAGTGAATAAGACACACACTTCTCTGTCCCCACAGACCTGCTACTCCTCACAAATAAATTAACAACTGCAGGTGGGACACCACGCAAAAAGGAAAAGAATGCCTTGATAGAGAACAGAGCCCACTGAGAGCTAAGGCAGCCTCTCTGGAGAGGGAAGATCTGAGGCACAGCTGAAGGTTAACAAGGAGGCCCATCATGCAGTAGGCCTTTCACATGTCAGGGATCACATGTGCGGAGGTCCTGAGGTATTTGCATGCTTGACCTGTCAGAGGAACAGGACAAAGGCCAATGTGACCCGTTCTATGAGGTCAGTCGGTGTGACAACACAGAAACGGGTAAAGTCAGCCTTTGTCAGGAACTTCAGGGCTTGCAAGGCCCTGCTAAGGGGTCTGGATTCTACTCTTGGTGCAGTATGGAGCCGGTAAAGGGTTTCAGCAGGAGGGGAGGTGATTGGGGTTGATTTTTCCGATGATCTGGCTGGCTGTTGGGTGGACAGCAGCCTGGAGCGGAGGCAGAGAAGAGGAGTAATGAAGAAGTGATTTCAGGAGTCCAGGCCAGTGCTGGGGAGGTACGAGTGGAAGCAAGTGAGCTGGATAAAGCCAGGGGTCAAGAGAGGGTTGCGTGCAGAATGGGAGGCTGGCCAGGGACTGCAGAGCTCTAGCTGGGCTGCCAACCTTCACTTTCCTCAGCATCCCGCTTCCCTCTGCTCTCTGGGTGATTACCTGTGCTGCCCGGGTTGTGCTGAGACAATGAACACACAACCCCAGGCCCAGTGTGTCAACAGACATCAGGTTTCTACCTTAGACACCTCTGCGTGTACCTGGAGCCACCGTATCACTTTCCCCGGTAAGGTTAGGGGCCTGCTCCCAGCAGGGAAATGTCCATGAGGTCTCTATGAGGACGGGAGACTAAAAGGCTCCAGGTCCTGCTGCCCTGTGATAGCACAGGAGGGACAGAAGAGTGTACACAGGGACAGCAACATACACAGGGCCTGGTCAGCTGCAGAGATGCCCTGCTAATGCTCTGGGCCCCGCAGAAGCTGCTGGCCAGCAGCCCAGCATCCAGCCACAGAGCAGGCCAGGAGGAGGCCCTGGGATCAGGCCTGGTCACAGCCAGCGGAGCATGTCAGCGTCCGGGAAGGCAGGAGAGGTCCCTCTGAGGATAGCTCACCCTCTGGAAGGCAGAAGTGAGGCTGATCAAGCTCAGAACTAACCGCACCAAATAACCAACCACAAAAGCACCAGATGGGACATCCAATGCACCCCCTTCATTGCAAAGAGGTTCCAGGTCTGAGGACCAGAGGCTCACTCAGAGCCATGGCAGGAGGTGATACTGAAAGCCCATGTCCACTCAGGTTTCCTAAGAGTCAGCAGAGCATCCAGAACAAGCAGAGACCATCCCCTCCCTCTGCACCAGTAGATGGCAGCATGAGGACATGAATTCTTTACTGGGCACGTAGTCATTAGAGCCAGACGCAGGCCACGTTCTCTCTGGTGGGTTTTTCACTTGGTTCCTAAGACAACCTGTTCACAGAAGCACTACTGTCTCCATTCACAGGCAAAAGCTGAGACTCAGCAAGTGAGTCCCGTGCTCAGGGACCTCGGGGGCACTGTATGCTAAGAGGGGCAGTGACAAAAAAAGCACATCCACAAAAGAGAATGAGGTAAGAGACAACCAGGCTGCAGAATGGGGAGCCTGATAAACCTTTGAAGCTCACAGTGACCATCTTTAAACACTGAAAGAGTGTGGGGTAAAGACAACCTCAGCTCAGCGGAAAGATTAGCCAGAGATGAAACCTCCACCCTCACAGGCAGACAGATCTTCAGCTCCAAAGACCTTCTGGTCCATATGCCTGAGTTGAGAGACACAGACACCAAGGGCTTGGGGCCCAGGCCAGGACTCCCACAACCCCTCCCCTCTTGTCTGAGTCAGCTGCGGCTGCTATAACAAAATACTACAGACCCGATGTCTTAAGCAGCATAAATGCAGCCTCACTCTGGAGGCTGGAAGTCAAAAATGAAGTTATCAGCATGGTGGGCTCCTAGGGAAGGCCCTCTTCCGGGCTTACAGAGAGATAGTCGGGGGAGAGAGAGAGAACTCTCTCCATGGTCTCTTATTCTAAAGCCACTAATCCCCACCCTCTAACTTAATCTAAACCTACCTTTCTTCCAATGCTCCATCTCCAGATCATCACACTGGGGGTTAGGACTCCAAACAAAAGAGTTTGGGAAAGTAAACATCCAGCCATTGAACCTCTGGACCTTCTCTTGGTCTGGTATTGGCTTTGCAAGGCCCTTCCAGCTCTGGACATTAGAAATCTGTGACATTTGCAGACCTGTACACTAAGAAGGACCCTGAGGATGCCACATCTTTTTTGTTTTTTTGCAGTACTGGAATCAAGGCCTACACCTTGAGTCACTCCACCAGCCCTTTTTCTTGATGAGTTTTTTCAAGATAGGGTCTTGGCAAACTATTTTCCCAGGCTGGTTTCAAACCGCAATCCTCCTGCTCTCTGCCTCCTGAATAGCTAGGATTACAGGTGTGAGCCACTGGCACCAGCAAACAAAGGTTGGCTTTGTTCCTTTCTTTTTGTGGTGTAGGGGGCAAGTACTGGGGTTTGAACTCAGGGCCTACACTTGCTAGGCAGGCGCTCTACCATTTGAACCACTCCACCAGCCCAGAATGCCACATCTTAACTAGACCTCAAAGACATCCAGGAGGAGGACCAAGAGTGAGGGTTTAGGGTTCCAAGCAGCATCTCAACTTCTGGTTCTCTCTGCTCCCAATGCAGCATGGAAATCTGTGACAGCTTCCTCATATGTGTCACGCACACACACACGCACACACACACACAGCAGCAGAGAGCTGTTCAGATTCCATGGGAGGTCCAGGAACCCGATCTATCCTTCCGAAACAGGCTCATCTCAGCACTGCCCACCACACTACCCTCCCCCTGAAGATAAGGCCACCAGCCTTGCTGTCCCCAGGGAACAAGGGCCACAGGGGCCTTGTGCAGCTCCACTGTGGGCCATCATGCAAGGTTGTGCCTCAGCCCTTAAAGTCTTTTCCAGGTTCCCAGGAGAAAGAAGCCTCAACCTGAGGCTCAAATTCTCACAGGCGTCTTAAGCTGGACCCCTGGGCAGGCTGCAGGTCAGGGCTCTGTGATGAGGAGGGTCCCACCTTCAGGGATTTAGGCCCAGGCTGGCAACCTGCAGGACTTTGGGCTGCCAGAGCCCTGTGGAAGAGGTGAATAAGGTGAGGTGCCCCGGGAGCTTCCAGGAGGGGAGGCTGGAGCCACCCAAGTCTGAAAAGAAGGAACATGTGATTTGAGTAGCCACCACAGGGAAAGCAGCAGAGTCCTAGAGCCAAGTGAGATCAAAGCCACTTCAGATCAGTGCCGACCACCTATGCTGAGTCAGGCCCAGCCCAATCTTGAATCAGGTCTCAGAGGTTTGGACCCAGAGGCCCATGCCTCTGGATGCCTAAGTGAAAAGTCAGAAGGAAACCCACACCTCAGTCCCAGATCAGTGGCAGGCGACAACCCATGTGTCCACTCCTTCACTGAGCAGGAAGGGTGCCACAGGTGCCAAGAGCAGACACGGTCTTTGGGCCAGGCTGAGGTGCCCCCTTCACAGATGTGGAAACTGAGGCTCAGAGAGGGGATGTGACCTTTTCAAGACCACACAGCTGATCAGGTCACAGAGCTGGTGTGCTAGACAAACTTCCATCCCTGGGACAAAACACCTGAGGAAACATCTGAGGAAGGAAGGATTTATTTTGGCTCACGGTTTCAGACTCATGTTCTCTTGGTTCTGTTGCCTCTGGGCCAAAGCATGGTGAGGCAGAGAGTCATTGTGGGAACAGGTGATGGAGCAAGTGGTTCACCTCAGGGTGCACAGGAAGCAAAGAGGAAGGAAAGGGACCAGAGATGAGATACATTTGTCCAGGGCATACCCTCAGTGGCCTCCTTCCTCCAACCAGGCCTCCTCTCCAGCCCCCGATGAAGTCATCGAATCTATTAGGGGGTTCGCCGTTAATGAGGTCAGAGCCCTCAGCGTTCAATCACTTCCCAAAAGCCCATCACCTGGCAAACAAGACCCCAACACATGAGCCGGGGGGAAGACATTTCAGATTTGGACCAGACATTACAACCCAGACCTGCCTAATCCCTTTCTACCAAACACAGCAAAGTGTGCCTGCCTACGGCCAGGTCCTGGGGGGCTACTCTGTGTGCTCACATCAGGCAAGGCTGCAGCGAGATTAAAATATCACGTAGTACTAGCCACAGCTACGCAGAGCCCCGGCCTGCACAGATGGCTCCAAGCAGCCTCCATATGAGCCACGTCTTCAGTACCAACCTCCTTCCCTGCTCTCCTGAGACACCAGAGAGGCTGCGGCTCAACTCCAGCTACACGCCTTGGCTGCCCAAGCTGGGGTAGGGGCTGCAGGAGCTTGCTTAGCAGCCCAGCAGAAAGGGAATGTGGAGGAAGGTCCATAATCCCCACCCCGGACCTCCTAAGGCCAGTGACAGGACACCCAGCCCTGCCTCTGTCCCAGCAGTTGCCCAGTGTCTGGCCCTTGGCTCAGCATTTCAGTGCATTTTCCTGTGTGATCATCCCCACCGAGAGTGCAGGAAACTGAGATCACCTGCCCAGAGTCACAGCAGAGCAGGATGGGAGCCCCACTCCACCTGAGGGAGAGCAACAGACTCCCGCCCCACTCAGCTCCTGAACCCTGGTCTGTTCGATAGCAGAGGAGTGAGGAAGGGCCAGACTGAGCACAGGCTGGGAACAGGTGCAGGGCAGGTGGCAATGCAACTGTAGTGTCTGGCTGTCTCATCTGGGGTCTCCTGGAAGCCAGTGTGAGCCAGGTGAACTGGAAAGGCAGGACAGCCAGGGCTACGTGTCCTGGGTCTGGCTGGAGGAGGAGATGCAGCCTGGCTGGGGCTCACTGTAGGCCTCAGCAGGTGGTCCCCTGCTTCACTCCCTGGAAGCCTGCCACCACAGTGTGAACCGGGAAGGGAAACCGGTAGAAGAGGGGCCATCTTACTACCTTGCCTCTGCTTCGGATCCACAGCGCAAACCCTGGGTCTTTGTCTTCCAATCCAAGCACTGGTCAGAAAACTGGCTATCTGGAGGCTGACAAGAAGGGTCAGAGAACCCACAGTGGGAAATTGGACACAGACCCAGCCACCTTCTGGCCCAGTGCCTGTCAAAGAGACCTGAAGCCCAGAGACAAGGCAGTTACAGGCCAGCCATGGTAGAGCCACGTGTGGTCTCCACCCAACTCACCAGCTGTGCGGGAAAGTGGATGAGAAGGGCCAGAGGAGTTGGTAAGAGGGATGAGACACAGGTCTGAGACCACAGAAAGTGTAGCCTCACCAAACCCAAACCTACAGGTGGGTCACTGGCTCTGTTAGTGGCCAGGCCTGGAACCCAATCTTTCCCTTCTTTTTTTAAAATTTTATTTGCATATAAAATTGTATGTATTTATTATGAACAACATATTTATACATACTGTGTAATGGTTAAACCTAACTAACCAATGCATTGCCTAACACAGTAACATTTTTGTAGCAAGAACACTTAATATCCCCATTGTTTTCCAAGAATACAATTTATCATCATTAACTGTACTCACCACCCAGTACAAGAGATCTCTTGAAGTTATTCCTCCTAGATAGCTGTAATTATGTATCCTTAGACCAACATCTCTCCAGCTCCTTGCTTTAGAAACATCTAACAACAGGCTTCTGAGATCTGGGCTGTCCAGGCCCTGGTTTAGGGAACACAAGATAAATAGACACCAAGAAAAGTATAGATGAGAGCAATGGGCTTGGGGACCCAGCTTTCCTGGCTTCCCATACAGAGGGCTGCCTGAGGCCTGGAGGAAAGGACAAGTAAATGAGTGTGCAAAGAGAACTGACGTGGAAGATAAGCTCGACCCAACCAGGATGCAACAACTCAGATGGTTTTTATATTTTGCTTCTTGATTGCTGTGGCATTAATTAGTCACCAAGGAAATCAGAGGACTGTTTGGACATGAATAGGAAGTAGGCACTGTGTTATTCACCAAGTATTTCCAGTTCTCCCCCTCTCCAGGCACACAGTAGGACTGTACTTCCTAGACACCTTGTGACTAGCTAGGGCCAAAGATGAGTTTCAGCCAGTAGTTTTAAGCAGACGTGGAGCTCTGCAAAGAGCTCTTTTTCCTGTGTGGCACAGTAACTGTCTATGATTAGGGAGGGTGATCATGAAGAGCCAGCTTCCCAGTCAACCAATGATGAACATATGGCATGAGCAGGAAATAAACTGATATTGCATTAAGCCACTGAGATTTGGGGATTGTTCATTACTGCAGCATAACTTAGTCAACGCTGACTGATACTATGAGAAATTCAGAACAAAAAACAAATGCTTCCCACCAAATCACAGGGCTGCCCAGGGCCTAGAGTAGAGGATAAATAAATGAGTGTGCACAGGGAATGGATGGGAGAAATGACTTTGCCCCAACCAGGGTGTAATACCTAAAATGGTTTTCTATATGTTTTTGTTGTTGTTGTTGCTGTTGCTTTTGCTTTAATGAGTCAGGTATGGTCTGGGTATCAAGTCCAAAAGGAGTTATTTCCAGCAACTGGACTGGATTAGAAATGTTTGAGAAGAAGCAGTACGGACACAACACTCCAAGTCTTCTGACAGCAGTATTTTCTGGGGAATTTTATTAGTAAGCTTTCAGTCACTGTGGCAAAATGCCTGAGATAACCAACTTTTACATACAAAGAGTTTATTTTGGTGCACAGGTTTGGAGATTTCAGTCCATAGCTCTATTTCTTTTAGGGCTATGACGTGGTGAGAGCTCATGGTGAAGCAAAGCTGCTTGCCTCATGACCAGGAAGTAAAAAAGAGAAAGAGGAAGAGGACGGGATCCCATTTTTCCCATCAAGGACACATACCCAAAGAAAGACCTCCCACTAGGCTCCACCTCTCAAAGTTTCCACCATCTCCCAGCAGCACCACAGGCTGGGGACCAAGCCTTTAACACATCATCCTGTGGAGGACAGTCAAGACGCAAACCATGACAGGAATGAAAGGCTAAGGGAAGAGGCAAGATAATTGCTGGAGGGGACAAGGTTGGGGGTGGGGGGTCTCAACATGGCAACTGTAAGAATTTGGTCTGCCTGTCCATACAAGAGAACCTGGATAAATGGCCTAACATGCTTCTAGGGGTGGGATTGTTAGGGTCCCCATGGCACCAGGAATAAGGATAGCAGTAGCTCAGAGACAGCAGAACACGTGCCTCGGCAGACCCACACACCTGGCATGAGCTTCCATCTGTGACCCCCACCTCCCAACCTGGGGGCAGGGTGGGGGGGGGCAGGGCAGGGCCAGGGCAAAAGGGAAACTGAAGGCAGCCTCCTGACCCCAAAGCAGGAAGAGGTGGGTGGGGCAGGAGTACATCTATAAAATGAGAAAGTACATGCACTCACGAATGTATACATATGTATGTCGTCATGTGTGTGTGTATGTGTACATGAGTGACCCTAGAATGAAGAAGCACCCCAAAGCCTGGAGTGCAGCTGAGGGAAGATTACAGCTATGCATTCACCTATCCACAGGCTGGTGGGAAGTCCAGACAGAGGGCTAGAAGGTTCCCAGTGCCAGCTAGACTCCAGCGAGGGACCATTCACACCTGCAGCGCCATCTTCAAACTTGAAGTATTGCCAAGAGGGACCAGGAGAAGCAGCTCTCTGTGGGACACAGGGCAGGCGGCAAAGCAAAACTGACTTTAACAAGGTCCCTTGGTGGGCATCAGGGAAGACAAGGGCACAGAGGGTAAGGCTCTGAATAAGAACCTGCCAAGGTAGAAAAGGAGGCTGGAGTCTGAGTAGTAGCCCAAACTTGGAATCTGGCTCTTCCAACAACAGATTCCTCCAGGCATGCCCTTATATACAACTAGCATCCAAGCCTACAATGTGATACCTCCACAGCAAGCTTTGTGCAATGGAAACACAGCCATGCGTCCCAAGTGACTCTAGCCAGTCTAGCTAAGACAAGAGGATGCACTGCATAAGTGGAAGTGCAGCAAGCCATGCATAAGTCAGAACGAGAACAGAGGGTGACACCATGCTATGGCTACAATGAGCACAGTCAGGTGTGCCGATATGGTGACAGAAGAGCAACCCAAAAAAAATCCACGTCCTAGTCCCCAGAACTGGAAATGCTGGGTTGCACGTCAAAGAAGAATTATAACTGCAGATAGAGTAAGTTTGCAAATCAGCTAACCTTAAAATAGGGACGTCACCCTGGATTATCCAGGTTGGCCAAATACTATCACAAGGGTCCTTGGAAGAGGGACACAGAAGTGTAAGAGGAGATGTGATGTGACAAAAACAAAGACAGAAGACATGGTGTGAGAATGACCCAAGTCAGCACTGTAAGCTTTGGAGATGGAAGAGGGAGAACTGGAGCAGATGAAGCAGCAGCCTCTGGAAGCTGGGAACAGCAAAGAAAAGATTCTTTCCTGGGGTCTCCAGAAGGAGTCAGCCCTATCAACACCTGGAGTTTAGCCCAGTGAAATCCATGTCAGGCTTGTGGCCTGCAGAACTGTAAAAGGTGATAAATCTGTGTTGTTTTAAACAACTGAATTATAGGTAAAACATGTTCCTGTGTAAAGAAGAAAGTAATAGCGCTGAGTGGATGGAATGATGGCGGTAAGTCTAGTGGCACCACTAAGATAACACAAATGGCAGTAAAAGAGCTCCTGGCAGTATCTCGGTGAGGCGGCCAGCACGCCTGCAAGGGTGTGGCCTTAATGGAACCTATGACTCTGAATGGAAGCAAAAGACATCAGTGGTCAGGGAGGGAGAACTTCCAGCGAGACCTAGACAGCATGGCGAGTACAGCCAGGGTGGCCACCCAGGAGATGACCAATAGACCTTCAGACGTGGGCATCAACAAGCTTGCTATATTACTGTTTTTCTTGTATCTCAATGTTTCATTCTAGGAATGGCAAGCTAGACTTGGGTAATTTTTACATTTTTTAATGGTATTGGGGTATGAACTCAGAGCCTTATGCTTGCTAGGCAGGCACTCTACTACTTAAGCCACTCTGCCAGCCCTTTTTTTGTGTTGGGTATTTTCAAAATAGGGTCTCGAGAACTTATTTGCCCAGGATGGCTTCAAACCATGATCCTCCTGATCTCTGCCTCCTGAGTATCCAGGATTACTGGCGTCCAGCTCAGTCTTCTTAAAACACTTTTGTGCTTATGATAACTAAAAGGAATCTTGCTCATATACATTCCTTTTTTCTGCCTCTTCCTTAAATTGTTATCCTTCTACGATATGACAGATATATTTACAGCATATCCAATAACTCACATCTTTTACTCAGAGTAAAAGATAATGCTGTTGAAAGCGGAGACTCAGCACAGCCATTTTTTTATGCATTTATAGAATCTTCTACTTCAGCAAGCACTTTAAAACAATATGAAATTTTTTTTATTTTTATTTAACAAATTAGTATCTCTTCTCACATCTAGAAGACAAATATTTTACTGGTTGCTAAAATGGACTTTGCCAGCTAAGTTGAAAGGACAGTAGAGACTTAAATGTCCTGTGCCATTATTTACTAATTTTAAGTCCTCAACAAGTACATGTTTTGTTAAATGTGATCCATTCTTTTACATAAACTGATCAGCTGTCCTAAAAGGTAGTGTTTGTAAGAAGCTTGCACTAAGCCAGCTTGAGGAAGTCATAGGTATAACACATTTAAGCAGTGTTTAGTGTTTTCTTCAGAAATATTTAATTCTGCATATCTCAGCATAAATGATTCCATTTCTTAAATTTTTTTGCACATTGGAAAATAAATACAGCCACTAGAAGTAATGTTTACAAATGACTCCTAGTGGTTTCAGAAAAAAAGCTGATGATACAGTAAATAAAAGAAGCAGGTATGGAAATGAACCAAATGGAAGCCCTCTGCACTTGCAAGATGTAATGGGGGGAAAAAGACTAGAAGGAAATATCAGTGTTAGATCAGGACCATGTCGCTCTGCTGCTTCTTGCTTTTCTGCACCTTCCACGTTTTATATAATGAGCATACATTGGCCTCTTTCTTTTTTACATTTTTAAAGTAACACATGTTCATTGTAGCAATGCATTTCTTTTATAATTGGGGGAAAAAAGCAAAAGCTAAAAATGAAAAGGTCACTTAGGGTCCTTGCTCAAGGAATTTGCCAGCTTAAGAAATGATGTAGCTGAAAATACCACAGCCTTAAGAGAAGCTGAAAGGGAGTCACAGTTGGGTCAGGGAATGGGGAGGATCTGTGTTTACTGAACACCTACTGCAGGCCCTGTGCAGACAATTTATACATGTCTCATCTCATTGAGTCTGCCCAATAATCCCGGGAGGCAGCTACTACAATTACTCCCTTTTAACAAATCTAGAAACAGAAGCTCAGCACAGGGCCAAGACTTCCCCCAGGGTCAATGCAGGGAGTGAGGCAAGCGGTCTCAGTTAGATCTCTTCCTGCTCCAGCCATCAGGCTCTTATCCCTGCATGGTGCAGACCAAAACCGGTCAGCATCACTCCAATCCGGGGGCCATTGAGAAGTCACTAGGAGCTTGTCCTATTTACCATAAGAGACAGATGCCCAATGTGCCCTGGTCTCCAGGCCTGGTCCCAAACAGTGTCCACCACTCATGTCTTCTACAGTGAATGCCCAGGCGTGGGAGAAAGAGATAAGGTAGCTACCAAGCAGGGGTCAAGTCACAGGATGGACAAGCACCCCACAGAACACAGCCAAGGAAAGACACCCAGAGAGCTGAACACCTGCTCACCTAGCCCCAGGCAAAAGAAAAGAAGGTTCTGCCTTCCTAGAGGCCATCCAGGGGCTGGCTCCTCCCATCTCTTGTAGGCGTCCAAGGGCTGTGCAAGGTCATTGGATAACAATGTGATAACAATTTCTGCCTGTGCCACTCATGAGGTGAAAACACATGCCAACTATAACTAGCATACACTCTCTGGGCAGCAGGCATGCCAGCAACAACACCTGGCTAGTATCCCTCTACCTAGACAACTGCCAGACCTCAGAATCTCACTCCTTCATTCCAGATGTGCAAAAACACTCTCCTACTCTTCTCAGATGGTGTCAACCTGTCATCCTTGAAGATGAGACATTTTTCAGTTGTACACAGGGAAACTGAGGCCCAGAAAAGCAAGGCCTCAATCAGAAAAGGACCCTGGCTGGTACCTTTATTGCCAGGTCAAATTGCTTTGGTGGCTTGAAGGTCAGATAGCCCATAACTATGTTTTGTTTTGTACTTTAAATTGTTTCACTAACTGACAACAGTTAAAAATCAGATTTTACACTATAGTCCAGATTTGGACATTTTTAAAAAATATATAGGCACATTTACAATATTAGGATTTTTTTAATGCCCAAGTGGCAAAGCAAACTGAAGCTGTGTGAAAGCTGCTCCTTCTAACAGCAACAATCTCTCCAGAGGACCAGTTACACAGTTTTCGTCCATGTGTGTTGCCTGCCTGAGGTCCCTGGAAACTGCTGGGGGAGATCCATGGGCAAAATGAATGGGTATGGGATACACAAATTGGAGAAGGGAGTTGACAGAAGCAAGGAATGTCAACAGAGGTATGCCCATCTGATGGGGACCAGAGGTAGGACCCCAAGGCTGGCCCTGAAGGGAGCTATGATGACACACAAAAAAAAGGAGTCCAGGGGCAAGGGGAATCTGGAGACAGGACTGCTGGTGGGACATGACCACACATCAAATAAGGGTAAGAGCTCCTCTTCCCATACCTCAGTGAACATCAGACAAAAGACATCTGCCTAGGCTGGAGGCAACAGTTCCCATTACCCCACTCCCCACTGCCCCAAACCATTACTTGGGACTCCAGATTTGTACAGATTTGTACAAGACATCCTTAGACCTTCAGGCCTCAGAGCTAAGCTGTCCCTTCCCCCAGAGCCTGCCCCCCCCCCCGGCCTCCCTGCTGCACCCAAGACCTTCAGAAGACCTCCCTCCAATGTGAAGACCTCCCCAGGACCAGCTCTGACCTTCTGAACCACATCCATCACGGAGTCACCTATTCTTGCTAGGTGCAGGAGACTGGCTCCAATGTCTAATGCCAGAAGAGAACTCCAGGAGCAGTGTGCTGGGGGAGGGGTTTCTGGCAGGAGCCCTCAGCAAATCCACTTCCTTACAGGCTCACCCCGGGCAGTTCCTCCTGCAAGGAATGCCTGCGTCCTGTGCCTCCAGCTAAGCTCTCTATCCTTGGCAATCCAGGGCGCTGGCCCCAAAGTGAAACCGTGGTTGTAGGAACGAGACAAAGGGGAAGAAAAGGGACTGAGACTGAACAAGTGTAAGGGGCAGAGACAGTCTTAGCGAATCGGAGCAGAGAGCCAGGTGAGAGGGGAGGGAATGGGGAGAAGTTTAAAAGCAAGGGTATCTGCCGTCGTTAATGCCCTCAGCGCGCACCTGTTGCCACTATCTTGGAGCCAACCCGAGGAGGCAGCTGCAAACCACCGCGACCCAGCCACGGGTTAGGATTTCCCCGCAACCGAACCTGGCCCGACTCTGCTCTTTTCCTGGGCAAACAGCGCCCACCTCCGGCCCCGGCGGCGGCGCATCCGCCCGCCCCGCGGGCCGCGTCAAAGAAACCCGCTACTCCAAACTCGGAGGAGGAGCGCGGCAGAGGAGAGCGGAGGGGGTACTGAGGGACCCCGGGTGCGAAACGGCGCCAGCCACACTGTGCTCCACAGACACTGAGCGGACTCCGGACGCTGGGCGCTCCCAGGCTTGAAACGAGAGACACCAATCCACCAAGGTCTAGGGAAGTGCACGCGACACAGGTACCCAGCACGCAGACACGCCCACCCACAAACACGCGAGAAACAAAGACGTCCCTGAGCCACACGCCTGCGCTGCCCGCGCTAGGCGCACACACGCACACACCCAGCAGAAAAGGAGCTCCCAGCCCCGCCAGGGGCCCAGCTCGCGGTGTGCACCGGCTCTCGGTCCGCAGTACAAAGCAGCCCGAACACCGTTACCTGCTGGGCCCAGGAGGGTGCGCCACCGTGAGGGGAGGGGGCTCCGTACAACCGAGTCCGTCGCGACCCTGTTGTCCCCATTGCAGCACCGCGTCACAGGCCATGGCCCGGTGAGCCAGGGGCGCAGCGGCCACTCACCTTCCTGCACCGCCTGGAACGGGTTGTTGGCCTCGATGACCTTGATGGAGTAGGTGATCTTCTCACTCTGCAGGATGTCATCGTTGAGGCTCAGGTCGGATACCGCCAGCTGAAACACCCTGTCGTCCTTGGCTGCGTTCTCCTCGAAGATGGCACCTGGAGGAGAGAAGGGGTCAAGGGAGGGCGTGGAGAAGAACCCTCCCCACCTTCCCGTGGCCCTTGGGTCAGGGTGCTGGCTTTACGTCTGCGTACCACGAGGTGGGAGGTTGGGCTAGGACTTCATTATAGGGGAGTAGTTTAAGGCTCTCCTAGCATAATCCAAACAGGATGTACCTCCTCTTCCCCCAGCGCACACGTGCACACAGTTGACCTGAGTTACACATGCACATCCCACATGCTGTCACCAGGTCACACACGTGTCTCACAACCAAAGTACCACATGTCTCAGCCATGCCTACAGTGGAAGGAGCCAAGCTGGGCTAGCCTCAGGCAGCACCCAAATGCTCCTGACATGGTCCCCTAAATCCCATCCTAGTAAACCAGTGTCCCCCATCCCAATCTCAGGATGGAGTGATGACTCCTTTCTGCCTGGCGCATTCCCTGCTGAGTGAAGCTGGGCAAAAAAAGGTCCACAGTTGCCTTTCCTGCTCAAGTGGGCTTCTTTAGGCATAGGGTACTGGATGGCCACGATGCTGCCCAACTTGGCACCCTGGCATCGTGTCCCCACTCTCCCTCCCTCTCGCCTCCTCCCTGTGTGTACATCGAGGGGAGGTGGGACTGTCTCTAGACCCCTCTGCATTCTGATCTAGCAGGCCTGATAGTCCCGGAAAGAGCCGCCGTTGAAAGGGCCTTCCAGAAGTGCGGACAGCTCCTGCCGGGCGCCCTCCGAATGGAGCTTTTCGCGCGTAGCAACGCTTCCGCCGACCCTGCTCTGGCAGCCAAGATCAGTCAGACTCTCCTGAGCTTAGCCCTGCAGCCTGGGCAGCTCCGAAATCCCCACCCCCATTTCGCCTTCCCAGGCGCCGAGGGTCACCGAGGAGCTCGGGCTTGGCCTGGTGATTCCCCTGGAGCTGAGAGCTGGATGGGAGGAGGGAGGCTGATCTCTGGTTCTTGCTACACCCGGAGCCGCAATGCTGACCGCGAGACCCAAGCCCGCTCTAGGGCGGGAAGCCGGTTTGGCCCCGCGCCCTGCGGGGGGCGTTGCAGTTCTCCAAGCCTGGTCCCATTCCTTCAGCATCCCCTCCACCCTTCGCCCCGCGGGTCCCACCATCCCCGCCCGCCTTCTCACACCTCCCAACCCCCAGTTTGTCTATGTACGTTGGTCTTTCCCAACTTCCGGAAAGGTGACTGCGAAGGGGGCTCCCCCAAAGCGACCGCTGTCAGCCTCCAATCTGGCCCAACTTCCCGAAATTAGAGACATGGTGCTCCCACTCCCACCCACTCCCCCTTCATGCCCCTTCCTCTGCTCTCTCATCTCTCCGGGTTCCTCCCTCCATCCATCTCTTCCCGCTCAGCTGGCCCCCACCACACTGCCCACGCTTCTTCCCTCCATCCCACCACCCAGACCGTATGCCGGCCCAAGACTTGGACCAGGCGAAACTCTGGGACTGTCCAGGATTGAGCTGCAGTGACCACAAGCAGATACACACACACACACACACACACACACACACACACACACACACACACACACCGAGAGGTACACAGACACACCAGGGAAACAGGCAGGCACTGTGTCCACTCTAACAGGCTGACAGATCGTCGTGCTCGCACCAACACACGCTCAGATGGCACACACACCCCAACGCCCTCTCGCAGTGACACCAACACGGTGCCAGGTACGCACACAGAGACACACACTGACAACACCCGTCACATTCACACACGGTTCGGGTCCGGCCTCTTTGATCTTGCCCCGCCAACTTGGCGAGCCCCCGGCCCCCCTCCGCTCCAAACTGCGCCTAAGGGCCCAGCCCGCCGACGGCCCCGCCAGAGACGAGGGTCTCGACACGCGTCCATCCCGGTGTTCCCGGCAGCCGCAGCCCTAACTGTCGGCAGAGGCCGCGGGGCCCCGCGCAAAGACAGGAGCCCCGGGGAGCGGCGAGGTGCCCGCGGGAGCGCGGTGCGGCCCGTGCACAGCTCCTCCGCGGGGCGGCGCGGCGCGGCCCTTCGGGAGAACACCGCCTGCCGAGCCCCTCGGCCGGGAGAACCGCCAAGTTTGGACGCCACGCACCGCCGTCTCTGTTGGGGCCCCCGCCCAGCCTCGGCCCGGCCGCCCTCCGAGCTCACCGATGTGGATGATGGAGTCGGCCCGCACCGTAACGCACTGGCATATCCAGGGGAGAAGCCACAGCGTCAGCGCTTCCATGTCCCCCGGGCGCGCGGCTCATCCGCCCGGGCCCGGGGCGAGGCCGAGGGCAGCGCGGAGCGGGGAGGCGCCGGTCCCGGTGCAGTCCCGGGCCGCTCCCCGGGAGAGCCGAGCCCGCCCGTGCGTCTTCCCCCGCGCGCCCGCCCCTGCGCCCTGCGCCCGCCCCAGCCCAGCCCAGCCCAGTCCAGCGCTATCGGGCTCCCGCGCCGGCTCCGGTGGCGGTTGCGGCGGCGCTGGCAGCCCAAGCCCAGGCCGGCGCGGCGGGGGCGGCCCGCGGCAGTGGCGGCGACGCTTCCCGCGGCTCCAGCGGCTCTGGGGGAGGCAGAGGCGGTGGTGGCGGCGGCCGGGCCGGCGCGGCGGCTCCGGGCTGGCTGTGTGTCTGAGCCCCAGCAAGGAGCGAACTGCGGAGGACGCCCCCTCCCCTCCCCCTCCCCCCTCGGCTCCGCTCCCCCTCCCCTCCCTGCCCGCCTCCCTCCCCTCCGCCCTCCTCTCGACCACGTGACTGCGGAGCCTCAGCCCTGTCGCGCGGCGCTCTCCCGCTCGCGACTCGGAGGGGGCGCCCGGTGCTCAGCGCTCCCGGCCCGGGGGACGATCGGAAGCCCACACGGCGACAGGGACCGGCCTGGGTTGCAGCGCGCAGAGACGTGGCAGTCTGGGCCTTGCCTCCCGGGTTCGCAGGGGACGCAAGAATGGTGGTGGCACTACCACCGACTGCCCTCGGGTAGCGCGGGGTGGGGAGTGGAGGGAGAGTCTTGGAGCACCCCGGCCCTGGCGGACCACAGCCGCCGAGCGTCTCGAGTTGTACAGAGAGCCCTTGACGGATCTGGACCCCAGACCCGGATAGCCTTGAGAGAGACTGCGGGAGGCGGGGGGTTGGGGCGGGAATCGCTGAGCCAGACACCGTATGGGGGGGGAGGCTCGAACCCTGGCAGATCGCGCGGACCTCGGCGGGCGCCCATCCCCCGCCTCCCGGGCAGCGCGCTTCGCCTGGAGTCGGGCAGGAGGCTCGGACTCTGAAGCCCAATTCATGGCCGGAAACCGGCACAGCCGTGACCGCGGCGCCTGGACGTGAGGAGCCTTCTAAGCGGCCACGGCTCAGACACCGACCCTGTGCGGAACCTTCAATGCGAGCCCGGGCGGAGAGCCCGCTCCCAGCGGCCGGAGCCGAGCTGAGTTCCCTCCGCCATCGGGCGCCAGCCTCTCGGCTGCCACCGCCAAATATAGCGTTAAGCTGCTGAAGGATCGAGCCCGAGAAAGGAGGCAAACCGGGAGCACAGCCCCCTCCTTTAGGTCCCAGTTGGACTGAGCTCTACGTGACATACCCGAGATTTAGGGGACAGCTGAGCCCTCCTGGACCCGGATTCCGAGGAAGCTGAGTCTGAGCGCGCCTGGCAGAACCTTACGGGGATTACCAGAAGTTGTGCGCCAGGCAGTGCAGTGAGTGCGAGGGACCCGAAGAGGCTAAGCCTTGCCCAGAGCTCCCAACACCACGAGAGAGGCAAACACCCAAACAGGTCATAAAAAGATGTGGGGAGGACTGTGAATGAACTATGAGTCTTGAATCCTGATCCAACCTGGAAAGAAGAGCCAGGGATGACTTCCTGGAGGAAGTGACAGTTCCAAAGACTACATGCAGGTTACTAAGGGAGAAAGAGGAGAGGCTTGTGAGCAGTAAACACTAGTAAGTGAGCCGAGAAGGAGGCAGGAAGAGAAGAAAGAATTGTGTGGGGTGTCTGCATCCGTGTGTGTCCCAAGCTGCCAGCCACAAGTAGTCACTGCAAATTTTACTTTGGGTTGAGGAGGAGGCTGTGCAGAGGGGTCAGTAGAGGCCGAGAGAGCAACCTGCTGGCCAGGAGACCCTGAGCTGCTGATATATCAAGGAACCGATGATCTGGCCAGGCACAGGACAAGGCGGCAGTGGGCAAGAAGAGAGGAATGACCCCTACTGCACACAGAACCTGGGTTGTGTGGCTGAGTGTGGCCCACACAAACTTCAAAACACCTGTCTTAGGAGCCTTAAATGGTAAAAAAAAAAAAAATGGTCCACCCAGATGCTACAAATTGCCCACGCCTCCAATTCTCATTCCTCCAAAATTGCACCATTTACTGGCTGAAAAGTTGTAGGGAGGAGAACAAAGGATGCATTTTATTACATAACAATTCCTATGCAGACTGTCCCCACTTTGGAAGGATGGTTGGTGGGTGTGATCACCCCTTATGGGATCACACCTAAGGTCAAGAGCCACAGGGTCTTGACACGCCCTCCCCAGGTCTCCTTGTTTGGGTCCCATGCAGGATGTTAGACTGAACATGTGATACACAGGTTGGAAGTTATCCTAGATGTATATTTTTTCAGGTTGAGGTAGAATGACTGCAGTGGGACCAAACTCAAGACCTCCTTCCAAACATTGAGGAGACAGCTCTCCAAAGCACATGGATGATTTCTATCAAATTCTAGTTTGGATGATGAGTTCACTATGGTTTGGGACCTGTAGGTCACAACTCAAAGTAGACCACCCTTGGAAGCTGTTGGCCTGAAGCAAACTCACTCCTATCCTAGGCACCCCTTTCCCTCTTCACCCAGGGTGTGGGAGTGTTCCCCATTCCTGGATGCCCAGTCACTGGCATTCAAAAGGCTCAAAAGGCCAGTTTTCCTTTGCAATAAAGAAGGATCCGCTGGAATCCTGGCCCTCCCATGCACCTGTCACCCTGGCATAGCTCTGAGGAGCCACCTGCCCCATGTAGAGCCGCAGGGAGGGATCCTGAGTGTCATCTCAGCGTCACCCATGGGCTCCAGGGAGCTTCCTGCTGCCCAGACCTAAGCTTCAAAGATCTGGCTACCACCTTCCTCTCAACCTGCTTAGTTTTCTCTTTTATTTTTTTAGCCACACTTATTTATTGCTTATTTTCTCAGATTCCTCAGGTGCTGCCTTTGGCTCATCTGAGTTAAATGTTAACTGCCCATCTCTACTTTGTCTCTCTTACCCCTCTTGCTACCCTCTTCCATCTCATTTTAGTGCTTTACTAGCTGATATTTATTTGGTCTTTTATATTACTGTACTTTTTAGTTTATTTTCACCCAAGTCCTCTTGGGTTTTTACTTTTAAATTTCCCAGACCAGCAATCTAGTTTTGCTCATTCTGTGATTCGAGGGTTCTATTGATTTAGTCCTTGGTTTTCCAGGGGGTGGGGTGGGGTGGAGGGCATGTGCCTGAGGGTGGCCTTCCTGTTCCAGCTTGCTGAGCCACCAGGACAGGACCTGCTGCCCCTATCCACACCCTTGGCACCCTTCCCATGACATCAACTGACATTGTCCCAGGCTGGCAGGCACCCGAGGTGGGAGAGGGCTTTGGCTTCTTGGAGCCACACTGCATGGGCCAGAGAGGAGAAAGGAGATTACACACAGAGGGTCTCCCTAAGTACAACCACCTCATCTTTGCAGGGCAAGTGCCTCTGTCTATCCCTGTTGAAATCAGGAACCTGGAGCCTGATATAGGGTGCTCAGTCAGCTTAGAACCAACCAGTCCAAAAAGCTAGCTGTGGGAAAAACTTTCCAAAAGCAAGCTGGAGCTACAGAGATCTGATCCCTGGACCCAGGGTCTCCAGGCAGGGCAGGTGGCAGGACCCTACAGCAGTGCAGACCCGTCATCTAGGTCTCTCATGAAGACATCCCAGGATCCCCTTGATCCCTTGGACTCTAGCAATGTCCATCCATTCCTATGGCCATCTTGAAGGTCGGTGTGGCGAGGTGAAATTTGCACAAAGTTGTCACAAATGCCAAGAGAGAGCAAAAGGGAAGGAAGGCTTGGGTTCCAGGTAAGACCCTATGAGCTGTCATCTCAGTCTCAGATCTCCCCAGTAGCTGGTACCTCCAGTTCCTCCTAAACCAAAGATTCTCCAATCTAGGAGAGCCTGGATTGAGATGATTCTTCAGAGGAGGCTGGAGTAACTGAGGCTTTGGATTTCACCACTTCCACTGTCAGCAGTGAGCATGGGTGCCATGAGTCTAAAGAGGATGAAGAAAGGGGTCTGCTGTTGCTGCTATTCAAACCCTGGAACCCCCAGCCTCGAGAGGTTCCCCCTGAGCTGGCTGGGTCAGAAAGCCTAGGGTGGTTTCTCCACCCTTCCCAGCCCTGGGTTGTTCAAAGCTGTCCTTTTTGCACTTTGGGGATTCCCCACACACACACAGGTGACTGTCAGGACTAAGTAGCAGAGACCTGAGGCCTGGCCTGTCTATCTGCCCCTCACAGCCAAACTCAGGCCCCCACGCCCTTATCAGCCAGGGCCCAGCCCGCCCAGGGCACAGCACATCACAGAAGTCACTGCACTGCCCATGGCTTCTCCTGCCCCGCCATCCACTGCAGTGGGTTCCAGCCCTGCTGAGTTCAGGATGGGACTGTGCATTCCAGGTGAATATCAGGGGAAAGGCGGGATGTAGAAGCAGGAGTTGTCAGAGGGACCAGAATGGTGGTGATGGTGGGAGATGCTGAGACCAGACACAGACATACTCCTTTCCACACACAGCCCTGCAGTAGTAGGGACCATGGCAGCCAGGGACATGTTAACCATGGTGTCTTCGGTGGATATCCTTAGGAAGCCAGAGAGCTACTGATCCTAAAATAGAGTCAAACAGGTGAGTGAGAGGCCTTTGATCCCCTGGCCACCAGAGAGTTCATGGCAGACTGTCCCACCCTGACTCTGCACACGATGCTCCATGCCAGTCATATTGTCCTCTGCTCTCCCCAGGGATGAGGCTGCAGGTTCCACACATGAGGCAGACCTCCTTGTCTGTGATGGGACAAGGGAATGTCGACCTGTGCAGCAGGCTAGGAGCTGCACAGTGCAGACCACAGATGAAGCAGTCCACTCACCCCCCCACCATGACCCTCTTCATCCTATCCTCAATCAGGTACAGCCCGGCAGCCATCAGAGCCAAGCCCCAACTCCCCCAGGGTACCTGTTTCTGCCCAGAGCCCCAACTCACCCTACATATCTCCCACACCCACACCCAGCCCTAAGGGATCCCAGCGCCCTACTCATGGACACACCCATTTCTAGAGTGGGTCTTCTGGCCTGTAAACCTCCTTTCTTATGGATGAAATGAAATTGCATTACTTTTCTCTGTCTGGGTGTCATGGTGTATTTAGCACCCCATGAACCTAAAGAGAGGAGGCACTGCCCTCAGGGTGCTCCTGGAAACTTGGCTTGGGGCAGGGGCTGCCCAGGGCTCCTTCAGATGAGGCAGGGAGAGGGCCAAGACCTGGATCCACTGCCCATGTGCTGAGCAACCTTGGACAAAGCTCAAACTTTCCAGGGAGTCATCTGGAAAAAAGAAAAAGGTCTGGGGTTTTTGTGTGGGGACCCAGGAAGGGGAGATGGAGGGCCCCCGGGGATGCAGGTAGCCACATATGCCTAACCCTTGACAGGCCCAGGCCTATGCACTACAGCCCTGCACATGCCTTACTGGGGGGATAGGTGGTGTGGAGGGAGAAAGGAACCAGGATCTGCAGATCAGAGACCCTCTGACTGCACATTATCCAGGGAGCTCTTAAACTGTCTCCAGAGTCAGAACAGATTATGATAAAAGGAGAAGAAGGAAGAAGCCCCTCAAAGATAAGAGAGGAAGGGGCAGTGCTCAGCCATGGGAGGCACACTTGTTACTCTGTCACCTGCTCGATGCCTGCTGGTGATCCACCAAAGCCCTTACAGAACAGGGGTTTCATCCCTATTGTACAGATGAGATCATTGAGGCTCAGAGCAGAAAAACATCACTGAGTTCATGAATGTGGCAGTTTGAAACAGGGCCCCCAAAAGAAGTCCACATTCTAATCCCTAGAAGCTATAAGTGGGACCTTATTTGGGAAAAAAAATATATATACAGCTTTAAGTTTAAGTATCCTGAGATAAGGAAATTGTCCTGGATTGTCCAGGTGGGCTCTACATGTCACAACTGTCCAGGGAATGACTTAAGAGGCAGGGGGAGACTACATACAGAGAGGGTTGTGTTACCACAGAGACAAATATTGGAGTGACACAGCCACTCCAATATTCCTGCAGGCCCCAGAAGCTGGAACGGCAAGGAACACATTCCTCCCCCCGCCCAAAGCCTCTGGAGGGAAGGGGCCCTGCCAGATTCTAGGCTCCAGGCCTACAGGCTGTTGTTTCAAAGCACAAGTTTGGCCATTTAACAAAGCAGCCACAGGAAAAGAACAGAAGGAAGAAGCTAAGAGGCAAACCCAGGGTCAGTCTGGCATGGGCCTCAGGGCCTAGGCTTGGGAACAAACTCCAGCTCATTAGAGGAGGAAGGCCCAGCCTCACATCAGCCCAGGCAGAAGACACCCAATTCTGAACACCCACAAGTGAAGAGAACAAAGGCAGGGACAGCCCTCGTGGGGAGCCAAAGGCCTTCACTTCACCACATCCTCTCAGAACCCCACCAGGCTACAGAGCCTTCAAGATGGATGGGAGTGGGTGAGAGGCCTCCCTGCCAGGACACCAGGTGACAGGTATGTCTGAGACCAGTCACATCTGCTTCTCATTCCCACTCGACCCTATTTCTTAAAATATAAAAGACTATTTGTTTTTTATTCACAAAGCTTGTTTCAGTGTCTGCTTTGGTTTAAAAAATGCCAAAAATATAGAGAAGAAAAGAGTAGCTCAAGTGGTAGAGTGCCTGCCTAGCAAGCATGAGACCCTGAGTTCAAGCTCCAGTGCTGCAAAAAAAAAAAAAAAAGAAAGAAAGATATAAAAGAAAATCAGGATAACTATCACACCACATTCATGTTTTTTCCAAATGTCCTCTGTCAGGGGTGGCCATAGGGCCCTTCCTAAGCCATGGAACATTGGCCGAAGCTCCACTCCTGGGTGCAGAAAGACTTCTCTCTCACCCTTTTCTTCTCCCACCTGGAATGTGGACAGGAGACCCAGAAAAGAGCTATCACCCCGAGGCCTTGAGAAGCTACACATGGATAACACTGAACCCACATTCCAGGATGACAGATACATGGGCACTTATACTTCCTCTGCATCTGCTCCCATGATGATAGTTGCAGTTGTTTGTAACTGACTCCAAATCTTAAGCCATCTCACCAATCAGATATAACTCCCATTGACATCCTGATGATCCTGTCTGTCCTTTCTATTCAGTACAGAAACGGATGGAAGTATCTCTGCTTGAAATTTGTTTATTTTTCACTTCTTTTTTGCCTGTTTCCTCCAATAGGAGATAAAACCAATAAGGAAATAAGGTTAGCTAGATAAATGGTTATCCAGCTAAACATTTTTATTTTTAGCACCTAGAACAATACCTGGCATGTCTAGTAGGTGTTCGATAAATGTTAAATCAATCAATTACTTAATAAACATTTCAATAAAAATCTTTCCTTTAAAAATGATTTTTTTCCCCTACTCAGGATTGCCCAGGGTCTCCTGCATCCTAGCCTCAAGCCCTCTGCCACTTAAGCTACACCCCCCCAGGATCCATCCTCTCTCATGTTTTGTCGCTGTTTCATATTTGTTTTTGAGATACAGTCTCCCAAACTTTCCCCAGGATTGATCTTGAACTTGAGATCCTCCTGCCTCCATCTTCTGAGTACCTGAATTACAGAAGTACACCACCAACACACCAGGCCTAAAACATATTTTTTAATGGCTGATTAGATTAGCCCACAGATCTACCATACTTGATTTAACTGGTCACTCCGTATTGGACATTTTCACCATTTTCACCTTTATAAACAATGCTATTGTCAAAATACTTATTCATGCATTTTCAGCTCTTATAAAATTGGGATAAATGCCCAAAAGTGGAATTGATGAGTCAAAGGCGAGGCAAAATTTCTCTCTTAATATACAGTTCCAAAATAATCCTCCAAAAAGTGTTTTGTAAAGCAGCTTCCATGCCTATGGGCAGTTTGTGGCAGCATTGGTTTCTCCGCACCCTCACTAACACGACATTATTAATTTCTTTTTTCCGTTCTGATATGTGAAAAACGCTATCTCAGAGCTGTTTGGATGTGCATTTCCTGCTCAGTGACAACTCTGAGCATTCTTTTTCCAGTGGTGGATCTTTGGCAGGTTGCCTAAGGGAGGTGACTTGCATTGGGCATCACCTGTTGCAGGTGTATACCACAGATGGCAAAGGTGGGGTCCCCTTGGCCAGTGTTCAAGCGCCTCCAGGAATGTGGGGGAGGGCTGCCAAGGGTTAGCATCTGTGGAATCCAGGAGGTCCCAGGACATCCTTTACAGGAAGCTGGGACCATGGCTCCTGGTCCCCCGTGAGGACCATCCTCAGACCCGTGAAACAGAAGCGCTGATGTTAGGCCCAGAGCTCAGGAGTGTGCAGGAGACCTTGGCTAGGCATGGATAGGGACCCTCCGCTGATGTCAGGGATCCTAGAAGGCTGTTGCAGGCTTCTGGAACACCCAAGCGGGGTTCGGATAAGGAGGAAGGGGAAACATTTGAAGAATGTTTCTTCAGTAAAAGAGAAGGCTCTGCGTGGATTGAGCAGGATGAGCCCCGTCCTCGGCCCGCAAGCCAGCCATGGCCCTAAGTGGAAAAGCATCATCAGAGCTCAATGCCGTGGGCTCCCGGCGTGGGGTCGGGAGTCCGAGCAGGAGGCGGAACGCCAGGCCGGGAGGCATGCTCGGATCGGGTAAGAGGCAGCGGGTCTCGGGCTCCCATGCCCACCCTGCTGGACGGATGCCACGGGACCCGCCACTCTGCGGGAGTGGACGCGGGAGGAACTCAGAAAGGGCGCGCACCGCCCAGGCCTGTGTTCCCAGGCTGGACAACTGCGCCGCCCAGGGGCAGCCGTGGTGCAATGCTGCCCCCTGCCGGCGTCCTGGGGGAACTCCAGGCTGCAGCCGCAAAGATGAGAGAGGACGGATTCTGGGAACACCAGCACCTCAAAAGGGTCTGACTCAATGAAAATAACAACCAGCTATCCACAACACTCACATCGCATCTACGTTGAACAAGTTCAGACACTGTTTGAATGCTTTACATACATTATTAACTTGTTTAATCTTCATTCAATCCTTCATAAGGGAGGTACTCAGTCCGTTTTCTGTTGCTATATGGAATACCTAAGACTGTGTAATTTATAAAGAATAGAGATTTATTTAGATAATAGTTCTGGAGGCTGAGAAGTTCTGGAGGCTGCAGCATGACTGCAGCATCTCCTTGGCATCTGGTGCTACATCTAACATGGAAAGACAGAGCAAGCTTGCAACCTCTCATGTCTCTTCCTCTTCTGACAGTCACTAATGCCACCATGAAGGCCTCACCTTGTGACCTCAAATAATCCTAATTACTTACCACAGGCCCCACCTCCAAGTTCTATTAGCATGAATTTGGGGACGAAGTTTTCCAACACATGAACTTTTGGTGGACACATTCAAACCACGGCACATTCTTTTTTCCATTTTTAGAAGAAATTGGGGTACAAGAAAGTTATGCAGCTTGCCCAGCAAGCAAGTGGCAAAATTGGACTTGAACACAGCATTCTGACTCCATAAGCTCTGCATCTTTGAGCCATCTGGTAGACAAAAGGGCCAGTAGAGGAGACTCCTGTACACATGGTGTCACTTTCCGGGGATTTCTAGAGCCCAGCCCCCAGATCAAGGCTACTGCTGCAAAACAGCTAACAGGTGTCCTACAGCTTGCATTGTTAATTACTCTCTATTTGGGCCACATAGATGGACTGGGGTGTTCCATTTCCATGAACCTGCTGGATACTAGGTACTTTTAAAGTCAGGACCCCAGTAGATCCCAGAATCTGAAATGATGAGCCAAGAACCCTCTTCCTAGGCCACTCAAGATCTGAAACAGGAGGAAAGCCTGGGTAGGCCTTGGTCCCTGATAAAGGCTCACTGTGTACAGCATCTGTCCTGGCAGCTTACAGTTCTGGCCTCCTCCCCTCTTACCCTAATTATTGTCAAAATTTCAGACATAGCCCTCTCCAGACCATAAGTTAGATTATGACGGTGCTGTTTAAAACCCTTCAGTACAGCTCAACAACAAGGAGAGAGATTTAAAAACAAACCAAGCATTTGAATAGACATTTCTCAAAAAAAAAAGTCCAAAACTGGCCAGTGAGCACATGGGTAGACAGATCAACATCACTCGTCATTAAGGAACTATAAATCAAAACCACAATGAAAAAAAAAGGAAAAAAACCCCACAATGAAATACCACCTCACACCCATCAGGATGGCTACTATCAAAATGAATAAATAAATAGTCTATTGTCAAGGATGTGAAGAAATTGGAGCCCTTGTGCACTACTGGTGGAAACATGGACTGGTTCAGCCACTATGAAATATACTACAGCGAGCCTCAAAAAATTAAATGTATAATTACCATATTACCCAACAATCTCACTTCTGCATATACACCTAAAAGAACTGAAATCTGGAGCTCCAAGATATATTTATACACACATATTCATAGTATTCACAATAGCCACAAGGTAAGTGCAGCCCAAATCTCCATAAATAGGTGTATGGATAAGTAAAATGTGGTCTATACATACAATGCAATATCTCTGTGGGAAGTCCTGACATGTGTCACAGTATGGACAAACCTTAAGGATTATGCTTAGTAAAATAAGCCAGTCATAAAAACACAAATATAATCCACTCATGAGGAACCTAGAATAGTGTGTTTCTAGAGATAGAAAAAATGGTGGTTGCCAGGGCTCAGGGTAGGCAGGAATGGGGAGTTGTTATTTAATGGGTACAGTTTTGGTGTGGCAAGATGAAAAGGCTTGGAAATGGATAGTGGTGATGGTTTCACCATTCAACAATGCAAATGTACTTAATGTCACTAGTTGTTCACTTCAAAATGGCTGAGACAGTAAATTGTAGGTTATGTACATTTTATTACAATTACATGAAAATAATATAAATTATACCCTCTCTTGTAGAACAAAGATTACACTGTACTCAGGAGGCAGAGATCAGGAAAACTGAGGTTCATAGCCAGCCCAGGCAAATAGTTCATGAGACCCTGTCTCAAAAATCCAAATACACACACATATACACACACACACACACACACAAAGGGCTGGTAGAGTATCTCAAGTGGTAGAGCACCTGCCTAGCAAGCATGGGGCCCTGAGTTCAAATCCCAATACCATCAAAAAAAAGGCCCCACAAAGGTCAGACTCCTTAGCTTGTACTCAAAGATGTGGAATCCCACGTCAGCCCCTACAAACTATGCATCCCCTAGTCTGATTCCATCTCCCAGACCCAACTCCTAAAATGCTAAGCCCTGGAAACTCCTGATCAGTAGGAAATTCACACCTGAACAAATCCTAGTGAAAGAGCAGAAAACCAAAGACACAGAGAAAAATCATAAAAGTAGCTGGAGAAAGAAGATTGATGTCTTAGACTGACAGCTGACTCTTCCACAACCTATATATGGAAAGGCAGGACAGTGGAATGCTGGCTTCAATGAGCCAAGGAACCATGACTAGTGTACAACTCCAGATGGAAAAGGAAATATCTTCCAACGAGGAGAAGAAATAAAGATTTTTTTAGGCCAAAAAAAAAAATCAGAGAGTTCATTTAGAAGCAAATATTCACTAAAGAAAAGGCCAAAGGAGGCATTTCAGAAGGAATGTGATCCCAGTTGGAGGGTCTCAGCCACAATATCAATGTCTATGGATTAAAAAAAAATCAGAATTGGAATATAAGACAGCACATGTCCTTATCTAGGAATATAGGCAAAGTACTGATTAACTGTAGACTTGAGTAAATTAAGTATGCAAAGATGTGAGGAATTTTGGTTTGGTTTGGTTTGCTTGGAAGGTTGTTTGGTTTGCTTTGTGATTTTTTTAATCAGGGTCTCACTATTTATCCTAGGCTGGCCTTGAACTCATGATTCTTCTGCCTTTACCTACTGAGTTCTAGGATTAAAGGCACATACACCAGGCCCAGCTAATAGGCAGGGTTTAATTTTGAGAGAAATTAAAGAGACACTAAGAGAAATAGAATAACTTGTGCAGGGAAAGTTATGATAAAATCCTGTATCATTAACACAGGAAAGCAGATGAAAAAAAGAATCAGAACAGGGAGGGTGGTAAATGGCATGAAATAAAAGTTCCTGGAATTTAATGAGAATGAAAGCACAACCTATCAGAACCTATGGGACACAGCAAACACAGTCCTAAGGATAAAATTTATAACTGTGGATGCATATATTAAAAACACAGAAAGATCTCAAATAAATGACCTAATGCTGCATCTCAAACTCTCAGAAAAACAAGAACAAGTTAAATCCAAAACTAGCAGGAGAGAAATAATAAAATAAAGGCTGAAATCTATGAAATAGAGACCAAAAACATACAAAGACTCAATGAAACAAAAATCTGGTTGTTTGAAAAGATAAATAAGATTGACAAGCTCCTGGCAAATCTGGTTAAAGTGAGAAGGGAAAAGACCCAAATTAATAAAATCAGAAACAAAAAGGGAGAGAGAACAACAAACACCAAGTAAATCCAGGGACTCACTAGGCACTATTTTGAAAACCTATATTCAAATAAATAGGAAAATCTAGAAGAAATGGACAAATCTCTAGACACATATGACCTCTTGGTAATTAATTGAACCAAGAGGATATTAATTACCTAAAAAGATCTATAACAAGCAATGAAATTGAAGCAGCAAGAGTCTCCCAAAAAAGAAAAGTCCAAGACCTGATGGATTCTCAGCTGAATTCTACCAAACCTTTATTTTTTTTTCTTTTATTATTCATATGTGCATACAAGGCTTGGGTCATTTCTCCCCCCGCCCCCACGCCCTCCCTTACCACCCACACCCCCAATACCCAGCAGAAACTATTTTGCCCTTATTTCTAATTTTGTTGTAGAGAGAGTATAAGCAATAATAGGAAGGAACAAGGGTTTTTGCTGGTTGAGATAAGGATAGCTATACAGGGCATTGACTCACATTGATTTCCTGTGAGTGTGTGTTACCTTCTAGGTTAATTCTTTTTTTTTTTTTTTATTAAGCAAAGGTTTATTTTTTTTTCATTTTTCTTTTATTATTCATATGTGCATACAAGGCTTGGTTCATTTCTCCCCCCTGCACCCACCCCCTCCCTTACCACCCACTCCGCTCCCTCCCTCTCCCCCCCCCAATACCCAGCAGAAACTATTTTGCCCTTATTTCTAATTTTGTTGTAGAGAGAGTATAAGCAATAATAGGAAGGAACAAGGGTTTTTGCTGGTTGAGATAAGGATAGCTATACAGGGCATTGACTCACATTGATTTCCTGTGCGTGGGTGTTACCTTCTAGGTTAATTCTTTTTGATCTAACCTTTTCTCTAGTACCTGTTCCTATTTTCCTAGTGGCCTCAGTTGCTTTAAGGTATCTGCTTTAGTTTCTCTGCGTTAAGGGCAACAAATGCTAGCTAGTTTTTTAGGTGTCTTACCTATCCTCACCCCTCCCTTGTGTGCTCTCGCTTTTATCATGTGCTCAAAGTCCAATCCCCTTGTTGTGTTTGCCCTTGATCTAATGTCCACATATGAAGGAGAACATACGATTTTTGGTCTTTTGGGCCAGGCTAACCTCACTCAGAATGATGTTCTCCAATTCCATCCACTTACCAGCGAATGACAACATTTCGTTCTTCTTCATGGCTGCATAAAATTCCATTGTGTATAGATACCACATTTTCTTAATCCATTCGTCAGTGCTGGGGCATCTTGGCTGTTTCCATAACTTGGCTATTGTGAATAGTGCCGCAATAAACATGGGTGTGCAGGTGCCTCTGGAGTAACCTGTGTCACAGTCTTTTGGGTATATCCCCAAGAGTGGTATTGCTGGATCAAATGGTAGATCGATGTCTAGCTTTTTAAGTAGCCTCCAAATTTTTTTCCAGAGTGGTTGTACTAGTTTACATTCCCACCAACAGTGTAAGAGGGTTCCTTTTTCCCCACATCCTCGCCAACACCTGTTGGTGGTGGTGTTGCTGATGATGGCTATTCTAACAGGGGTGAGGTGGAATCTTAGTGTGGTTTTAATTTGCATTTCCTTTATTGCTAGAGATGATGAGCATTTTTTCATGTGTTTTTTGGCCATTTGAATTTCTTCTTTTGAGAAAGTTCTGTTTAGTTCACTTGCCCATTTCTTTATTGGTTCATTAGTTTTGGGAGAATTTAGTTTTTTAAGTTCCCTATATATTCTGGTTATCAGTCCTTTGTCTGATGTATAGTTGACAAATATTTTCTCCCACTCTGTGAGTGTTCTCTTCAGTTTAGAGACCATTTCTTTTGATGAACAGAAGCTTTTTAGCTTTATGAGGTCCCATTTATCTATGCTATCTCTTAGTTGCTGTGCTGCTGGGATTTCGTTGAGAAAGTTCTTACCTATACCTACTAATTCCAGAGTATTTCCTACTCTTTCCTGTATCAACTTTAGAGTTTCTACCAAACCTTTAAAGAAGAACTAATGCCAACACTCCTCAAACATTTCTACTAAATAGGGAAGGAATACTGCCAAACTCAATCTATGAAGCCAGTATAACTCTTATCCCAAAACTGGACAAGGACAAAACAAAAAAAAAGGGAATTATAGGACAATATCTTTAATGAACATAAATGCAAAAATCCTTAATAAAATATTGGCAAACCAAATTCAACAGCATATCAAAATATCATACACCATGATCAAGTTGCTTTCATCCCAGGGATGCAGGGATGGCTCAATATATGCAAATCATTAAATGTAAGACAGCACATTAATAGAAATAAAGACTAAAACCACATGATCATCTCAATAGATGCAGGAAAAGCCTTCAACAAAATTTAACATCCTTTCATGATAAAAGATCTGGTGAAACTAGAAGTTGAAGGAATGTACCTCAACATAATAAAGGCTACATACAACAAGCCTATAGCCAACATCATACTAAATGGGGAAAAACTGAAACCATTTCCTCTGTAGTCAGGAATGAGATAAGTGTGTCTACCCTCTCCACTCATATTCAACATAGTGTTGGAATTCCTAGCCAGAGAATAAGACAGGAATAAATGAAAGGAATACAAACTGGAAAGGAAGAAGTCAAACTATCCCTATTCGCAGATGACATATCTTATACCTAAAAGACCCGAAAACTCCACCAAAAAATTTCTAGACATCCTTCAGTAAAGTAGCAGGATACAAAATCAATTTACAAAAATCATTAGCCTTTCTATATACCAACAGTGAACAGACTGAGAAAGAATATAGGAAAATAATTTCATTTATAATAGCCTCAAAAAACTGCCAAGGAATAAACTTAACAAAGGATGTGGGTGTTGGCGAGGATGCGGGGAAAAAGGAACCCTCTTACACTGTTGGTGGGAATGTAGACTAGTACAACCACTCTGGAAAAAAATTTGGAGGCTACTTAAAAAGCTAAACATTGATCTACCATTTGATCCAGCAATACCACTCTTGGGGATATACCCAAAAGACTGTGACACAGGTTACTCCAGAGGCACCTGCACATCCATGTTTATTGCGGCACTATTCACAATAGCCAAGTTATGGAAACAGCCAAGATGCCCCACCACTGACAAATGGATTAAGAAAATGTGGTATCTATACACAATGGAATTTTATGCAGCCATGAAGAAGAACGAAATGTTATCATTCGCTGGTAAGTGGATGGAATTGGAGAACATCATTCTGAGTGAGGTTAGCCTGGCCCAAAAGACCAAAAATCGTATGTTCTCCCTCATATGTGGACATTAGATCAAGGGCAAACACAACAAGGGGATTGGACTATGAGCACATGATAAAAGCGAGAGCACACAAGGGAGGGGTGAGGATAGGTAAGACACCTAAAAAACTAGCTAGCATTTGTTGCCCTTAACGCAGAGAAACTAAAGCAGATACCTTAAAGGAACTGAGGCCAATAGGAAAATAGGAACAGGTACTAGAGAAAAGGTTAGATCAAAAAGAATTAACCTAGAAGGTAACACCCACGCACAGGAAATCAATGTGAGTCAATGCCCTGTATAGCTATCCTTATCTCAACCAGCAAAAACCCTTGTTCCTTCCTATTATTGCTTATACTCTCTCTACAACAAAATTAGAAATAAGGGTAAAATAGTTTCTGCTGGGTATTGAGGGGAGGGGAGAGGGAGGGGGCGGAGTGGGTGGTAAGGGAGGGGGTGGGTGCAGGGGGGAGAAATGAACCAAGCCTTGTATGCACATATGAATAATAAAAGAAAAATGAAAAAAAAAAAACAAAGGGTGTGAAAGACCTCTACACGGAAAAATATAAACCACTGAAGAAAGAAACTGAAGAAGACTACAGAAGATGAAAAGATCTCCCATGCTCCTGTATTGGAAGAATCAACATTGTGAAAAAGGCTACATTATCAAAAGTAATCTACATGCTCAGTGCAACCCCCATCAAAATTCCAATGACATTCATCACAGAGACTGAAAAATCAACCTTAAAATGTATTTGGAAGCACAAAAGACCTTGAATAGTCAAGGCAATAGTGAGCAAAAAGAGCAACGCCAGAGGTATCACAATACCTGACTTCAAACTATACTACAGAGCCATAGCAAAAAAAGACCCAGATATAAATCTACACAGCTACACCCACCTGATTTTTTGACAAAGGTGCCAAAGACATGATAGAGAAAAGACAGCCTCTTCCACAAATGTTGCTGGGAAAACTGGGTATCTACATATGGAAAACTGAAACTATATCCATGTCTTCCACCCTGTACAAGTATCAACTCAAGATGGATCAAGGACCTTAATATAAAACCTGAAACTCTGAAGCTAGTGCATGAAGGAGCAGGGACTATACTTGAATTCATAGGCATAGGCAATGACTCCCTAAATAGAATTCAAATGGCTCTGCAACTAAGAGAAAGGATTGAAAAATGGGACTACATGAAATTAAAATCTTCTGTACAACAAAAGAAATGGTCTCTAAATTGAAGAGGCAGCCCACAAAATGGGAGAGAATCTTTGCCAGCTATACATCAAACAAGGGATTGATAAACAGAATGTACAAAAGGCTCAAACAATTAAACTTCCAAAAAATCAATGACCTAATGAAGAAATGGGCAAATGAACTAAATAGAGCTTTTTCAAAAGAAGTCCAAATAGTTGAAATACACATGAAGAAATGTTCAACATCCCTGGCCATAAAGGAAAAGCAGATTAAAACCACATTAAGATTCCACCTCACTCCTGTTAGAACAAGAATACAAACAACAACAAATGTTGGCAAGGATCTGGGGAGAAAGGAACCCTCATACACTGCTGGTGGGAATGTAAGGTTTTCCACTATGGAAAACAGTATGGAGGCTCCTCAAAAGGCTAAAAACAGAACTGCCCTAGGATCCAGCAACACCACTCCTAGGGATATACCCAAAGGAATGTAAGTCAGGTACAACAAAGGCACCTGCACACCCATGTTTATTGCAGCACTATTCACAATAGCTTAGCTACAAAAATAGCCAAGATGCCCCACTACTGATGAGTGGACTAAGAAAATGCGGTATTTATATACAATAGAATTTTATTCAGCCACAAAGAAGAATGAAATTTCATTGTTTGCAGGTAAATGGATGGAACTGGAGAACATCATCTTAAGTGAAGTTAGCCAGGCTCCGAAGGCCAAAACCTGCATGGTTTCTCTCATATGTGGAACATAGACCCAATACAAATACAAGCAATATTATTTAAAAACACAGGTCATGCTAAGAGGAGGTCACATACAAAAGAGGGAAGGTAAAGAAGAAAGCTAAGAAAGCAAATATGGCTGAAGTTCTTCCTATACGAGAATGAATACAGAATTTTTAAAATTGTTGAAATCACACAAGAAGGGGACTGTTGTTAACATGATACTTAATCTAATGGATGCTGTGAACTCTGCTCTCAGTAGGAGCAGCCCACACACTCTTTTTAAACATACATGAACATTTACAAAAAGAGCTAGCTAACTGAAATCGTACTGGACATTATTTCTGATAATAAGAGATCATCAGAAAACTCCATATATTTGAAAATTAAGAAATATATTCCAAAACAACTCGGGAGATTAAAAGGAAATGACAAGTGAAAATTAGAAAATATTTAGAACAGAATAAAAACAAAAATGTCACATAACTAATGCTTCCTTCTAAGTAACCCTTTAGTGTTCTTAGGAGTTGCAGTCTGAAGGGAGAAAACAAGAAAATTAATGAGAAAGTGTTCATTTCAGATATTAGAAAAAGAAAAGCAAAATAAACTAAAAGAGTATAATAAAGAAAACAATAAAGAGTACAAGTTAACAAATTACAAGACATACAAGAGAGAGATCAAAACAAGACAAAAAGCCAAAATTGTTGCTCTGAGATGACTAACAATGTTGAAAACCCCTGGTAAGACTGGTGAAAATGGAACAGAGAAAGAGAGAACACAAAAGTACAAAAAAGAGAAACTCGTTAAGGATCTTACAAACATTATAAATAATGAGAAAATACAACTTGTACTTGAAAATCCAGATGAAATTAAGTTGATAAATTAAATAAATTTCTTTCCAAAGTACAGTTTATCAAAATTTATACCAGAAGAAATGGAAAAATACACATAGTCCTATAATTATTAAGATGTGAGAATCTTCCAGGCCTAGATGGCTTCATTAGTGAATCCCACCAAACACTAAAGGAAAAGTAACATGAACATTACCCAAACATTAGATAATAGGAAAAGGGGAACAGATCCCCACTTGTATATAAAGGTAGTGTAACCTTAAAACTGAAACTTGAGCTGGTGAAGTGACTCAAGTGGTAAGAGCGCCTGCCTAGCAAGCATGAGGAGCTCTGAGTTCAAACCCCAGTACCACCAAAAAATAAAAGAATGCTTTTGAATAGTGAAACTTTAAAAAGATACTAGACAAGTGAAAATTATAAGTCATTTACCTTCAGGAAGATAAGTATAAAAATTCTAAACCAAATATTAGCCAACCAAATCAAACAAATATATAAAAATATTAAATACATACTATATAGTATATGATTCAGTATGATCACATTTTAATTATTGTAGTAATGAACATTAATTTAACATTAATCAATCAATGAAATTCACAATCAATGAAGGAGGAAAAGAGATGGCATTTATAGTAACATCAGAAAAAAAAAAGAAAAGAAAACAAGTTCTGGGATGTCAGTCAGTGGTAAAACACTTACTGGGCATGTGCAAGTCCCAGAACCACAAAAAAAAACAACAGTAACAACAAAAATGTAAAAGCTTATGGATTTTATGGAAGAAAAAAGGAAGAACAGGCTGGGTATGACAGCTCATACCTGTAATCTTAGCTACTCAGAGGTGGAGATAGGTAGAATTTTGCTTCAAGGACAGTATAGGAAAAAATTTAGTGAGACCCCCACCACCACCTCAACCATGCCTGCCATCCTAGCTACATAGGTGGCATAGGTAGGAGGATTGCGGTCTAAGGTCAACCCTGGGCAAAAATGTGAGATCCTATCTGAAAAATAACTAAAGCAAAAGAACAAAAGTGCTGAGGGTGTGGTTCAAGTGGCTGTGGCTCAAGCAGTAGAGTGCCTGCCTTGAAAATGGGAGGCCCTGAGTTCAAACCCAAGTGACAGAAAAAAAAAAAGGACTGTAAAACTTAGTTGAGAAGTATTAAAGAATACCTAGATGGAGAGATGTATTATGAATTAATATGGGAACAGTAAATATGAAACAGATGTCATTCCAATCAAAACCTCAGTGAATATTTTTGTAGAACCTGTCAAGTAATTCTAAAACTTGTAGAGAAGTACAAAGGACCATGATAGCCAAGACACTTTTAAGGAAGAACAAGGTAGGAAGATGTATTCTACCAGATATGAAAAATTATTACAATGCAAAAGAAATTCAGTGTGTTATTGACCCAAAGATGGATACTTTGGAGAAAAGACAAATGGTGCTCAACAAATGGTATTAGGAAAACAGGATAGCCACATGTAGAAGACTGAAGCTAGATCCCCATCTCTCAGATCTAAATATAAGATCTGAAACTGTGAAACTACTTACAGGAAAACATCGGTAAAGCTTTTCTGAATAAGACTCCAATAGCTCAGGAAATAAGAGCAAGAACTGACAAATGAGATTGCATTGAATTAAAAAGCTTCAGCTCAGCAAAGGAAACAATTACCAGAATCAAAATCAAGAGACAGCTTACAGAATGGGAGAAAATATTCACCAACTATTCATCTGGCAAGGGATTAGTATCCAGAATACACAAAGAACTCAAAAAATGAAACACCAAAAGAACAAATAATTCAATCAATAAACAGGCAGATAAGTAGTTTTCAAAAGAAGTACAAATGACTAATAAATACAGGAAAAAACGCTCAACAATCTTAGCCATAAACGAAATGCAAATCAAAATTGTAATGAGATTCCATCTCACCTCGGTGAGAATGGCAATCATTAAGGAAACAAATAAATGCAGTGAGGATGCTTGGGGGAGAGGAAGAACAGGGAAGGAACCCTGATACTCTGTTGAGATCCTCCTGATCTCTGCCTCTTGGGAGTTAGGATTACAGGCGTGACCCAATGGCACCCAGCTTTTTTCTGTTTTTTTTTAACCTGAGTGATGGTTTCGTAGTTGCCTACTTTATTCACTCATAAAATTGCATCTGTTTCACACACTTTTCTGTAAATATGTGGTAGCTCACAAGCTTAAGGGAAAAAATGAAACTCCTCAGTCCCTACCTGGCTGCATCTCTGTATACATGGCTTGTCCTCCCTCCTGCTGTCCTGTGTAATGCACGTGCTCCTGGGAAGTCAGCTTTCCCAGGTAGAGCCTAGGTCTTCAACCTCTACATCAACAATTCTCTACCATCTCAACTCCAATACCCTCTCTGTCCTTCGCCTTAAGACAAAGGTGTCAAAAGACTTGTCCAGACCCACTGTCACCAATTGTTCTCAATTGTTCTCTCTCTCTTTCTTTCTCTCTCTCTCTCTCTCTCTCTCCCACTCTACCACTTGAGCCATGCCCCAGTCTTTCTGCTTTCAGTTTTTTCAGATAGAGTCTCCAGCTAACTTTACCCAGTCAGCCTGTAATGCAATCCTCTTATCCCGCCTCCTGAGTAGCTGTGTGCAACCACTCCTGGCTTGTTTTTGAAATAGGTTCTCCCTAACTTTTTGCCCAGGCTGGCCTCTAACCAGAATCTTCTTGTCTCCATCTCCAGTAGCTGAGACCACAGGTGACCACTACGCCTGGCTTTCCATTCCCTCTTGAGCCTGCTCCAATCAGGTTTCTCTCTCACCTTCCACCCAAACTTCTCTGTCAAGGTCACTAAAGACCTCCATTTTGCAAAATCCAGTGTTCACTTCTCAACATTCCTCTAGTCTTTCCAGGGGGCATTTCGTGCAGCTGAGCACTCTGCTTGCCTCTGGGACCTTCCCACCCTCTCTGTCTGCTCCCTCAGTCCCCTCTACTCTCTCCACCCTTTACCATCCTTTACTCACCTCTTCTCAGCCACTCTAGGAAATTCTTTAGTTCTGACACTTTAAGACACCACCTCTACCTTTATGACCTTCAAGTCTTGATTTCCTCTGTGAATTTCCATCATTTATCCATCACCTCTTAGAAGTTGAATCTTCATCTCTAACTGGATATGAGCTCCTCATCTCTACACCCCAAACCTGCTTTCCCTGCAGGTTAAAATCTGGGAGTCCTTACTGGTGCTCAGGTTAAAACCTGGGAGTCATCCTTGACCTCTCTTCTGCAAACCCCCCACCTGATCCAACAGTAATTCCTCTCCCCTCTAGCTTCAACTTGGACCCAGAACGCAGCCTTTACTCACCCCCCTCCACCAACACCACCAGCTTCTTTCCTCTCTCCTTCTAAATGCTCCTTACTAATCCCAGGGGCCACCCTCCTCCCTGCATTCTGTTCCCAACGGCAGCCAGTGAGACGCCTTCTCTTGATGTGTCCCATCCTGTCAGTCCTCTGCTGAGACCCCTGGGCCTCGACCTCACAAAGGTCTCCTTTCCGGACTCACCTCTCCCCCTCTTCCCCCATACCCCCTTAAACTTTTGCATTTGCCCTTTGCAGTACCTCACAGCCCCCCTCTGCCAGATACCTGCGCCGTTAAGTTTTTACTCACAGCCCTTAACGAACCCTTCCCAGTCCACCCTAAAGCACTGAAAACCCCTCTTTCCCACGGTCTCCAACCACTTGCCTGCTCTGCTTTTTTTTTTTTTTAAATCATTCTCTAGCATCCTATGCTTCGTTTGTTTCTTTTTGTTTCTCAGAGCTGGAGAAGAACCCAGGGCCTCATGATTGCTTGGCAAGTGCTCGGCCAGTGCACCACCTTCTCTGCTTCTATTTAACCTCAAACTCGACTTCAAGCCCCAAGCAGGTCGCCTTTCCCGACGCCCAGTGCCTAGAACGAGGCCTGGCCGAAGGGGGTCAGCCGCCTGCGACAAAAGGAGTACGGGCGACTCGCCCAGGCCGCGGAGTGAAGCGGCGAGGTGACGGTCTGCGCGCGGGCGTCTCTGACCGCGGAGGGCAGGACCTGAAGGGGCGGGGCCTGTTGTGGGCGGGGCCATCGCCGGAATCCACGCCCCCTCCGCACGTTCTCGTCCTGTCAATCAGCGATGCTAGGGAAATTTAGTGAACCCGGGCGTCCAGATGGCAGGGCCAGCGGGGTGTAGCGGGGGACTCTTCTTTGGACAGCTCCAGGCCTCCAAAGGCCGGCGGGAAGGACCACGGGGTGAGGACTGCAGCCGCCAGGCGGCGACAGAGTCCACCGGGCGCACCTCTCGGCTGCAGGCGGGCGGAGCCGGGAGAACCGGACCGCGGTGTCCCGGGCGAGGAGCCAAGAGCTGCTGATCTGAGGCCCGGAGCGTGGGAGGGCGGGGACGGGGCGGGACAGTCACCGTTCCTGAAGGGCAGGCGCGATGCAGGTGTGGCTGGACTCCAGGGAGCAAGGCAAGGAGGCCTGCTGGACGGAGGAGGGGCTCCAGGCCCGCCTGAGAATGTGGGCTTTTCTCCAAAGTGCCACTGCTACTTCTGTTTGTCAACAGAGCAGGTGGAAGGAAGCAGAACCAAGAAGCATGAGTCAGGGATATCCCGGAGGTGGCTCGGACTAGGGAACGGAGACGAGTGTACGGACGATCAATGTATCTTGGAATTAGACTCGCTGGGTCGGGAGATGGGTTCACTGCGTGAGGGTGGGACTAAGAACGACCCCCACCCCCCAGGGTTCTGGGTTGCCCCCTGGGGAGAAGAGTTGCCACCACTGAAAGGGAGAGGGGACAGTTCCAAAGGCAGCTTGAGGCCACTCAACCTTAGACACTTGTGAGATTAGATCCGACCTGATCTGGTTTCATACTCAGGACACTGGGGAAAACTGCTTCCCCGGAATTTCCAGGGGAGTTGCCAATCTTACTCCAGACGTCTGAAAATGCTGTGTCTGGTGAAGTTGGCCCAGCAACTTTCAGGCTGGGGCTGAGCCTGGATAAAATGTTCCAGCCAGTTTCAGTACTGGGGACAGGTATTTAAGGACAGAAATGCAATGGCTGGGGCAAATGAGCGTGTCAAGTGTATTTGGCAATGGCAGTTCATGTGTGCGTGCATGTCCCTGGACCACTGGGTACCCAGAGTAACCAACCCTGCCTGCTGCTGGTCCCTGGGAAGGCCACAGGCCTCCCTGCAGCTGTGGTTATGAGTCCCTGCCATCAGCCATAGCCTCCTACACCTGTAAAATGGGAATAATGATACCTACGTCAGACGCTTGTGAGGCACATTATAAAGGATTCACTATTTGATTAGGAAGAACTGCAGACCAGAGGGAGCAGTCAGTCCATTGGACCAGCTCAGGCAACCACAGGTTCTTTTGTTTTGTTTTGTATTGGGTATTTTTCACATAGAGTACTGTTTGCCCAGGCTGACTTTGAGTTTCCATCCTCCCGAGTAACTAGGACTACAGGTGCAAGCCAGTGGTGCTCAGCTAGACAGAAGTTCTTTAACAAACTAGTTTTTAAAGCAACATTTCTTTTACTCTTGTCACGCCAGGTGGAGCTGGGGCTCAGCAAAGGAGTCAGGTTGGGAAGCAAGGTTCGCATCTTTGTAGGACAAGGTATTTGTGCCTTGGGACCTAAGGCACCTCCTTGGGGTCCAATTTAGCCCTCACGATGCACTAAAATCACCTGGGGCTTTGTAAAACTATCAGTCCCTAATGGGCCGAAGCATCAGCACTTTAGATAGCTTCCCTGGTGGTTTCAGCTGCTAGCATTGAAACCCACTGTTCTAGAAGGTCAGGCAGAGAGAGAAGAGTAAGAACCAGGCAGTGGGGATCATTATGGAGGTGTAATTTAGAGGTCAGGCTGAGGAAGAAGAGCGAGTACCGAAGACTGAGACCAAGTGGCCCTGAGGTGGGAGCCATGCACCCAGCAGATCCAGGAATGAGGCCTGTGGGTGTACAAGAAGCTGTGATTCTGCATGGGCCAGTGACCTCACCACACTGCACATTGGATGGAGTAGAAAGCTAAACCAACAGTGCAAGACTGGGAGATGAGAGTGAGGAGCAGGATGTGTGCAGACACCCTTAGAGGCTGCAAACCTGGGAAAGAGGTGACAGTAGCTGCAGGTCGCTAGGGAGGGAAGTTCAGTTTCTTTTCCTTCTGGGATGGGGTGAGACCTCCTGGGCAAATCAAGACACTGGAAGAAGCCTCTGGGAGAGGACAGGGCAAGGGAGCAGATCCCTGAGGACCAGAGGTGCACTGGGGCCTGTGGGGCCACCAAAGAGTGAGCCAAGAAAAGGAGGTGACACAGCAGGGTGGTGAGGGGGCTCCATGGTGGCCTCCCAAGAACAGTGTGGGGGTTCAGAGACCAATCATTTAAAGAGAGGAATGTCTGAAAGAAAAGAAGTGCTCCAAAAGTGTAGCCTCATACATTCTTCTCAGCAGTGCATGGAACCTTCTCCAAAATAGATCATATCCTAGGGCACAAAGCAAGTCTCAGCAAATATAAGAAAATAGAAATTATACTGCGCATACTATCTGATCACAATGCATTAAAACTAGAACTCAACAACAAAAGTAAAGACAAAAAACATGCAAACAGCTGGAAACTAAATAACTCATTACTTAATGAAGAATGAATCATTGATGAAATAAAAGAGGAAATTAAAAAGTTCCTGGAAGTCAGTGAAAATGAAAACACAACCTACCGGAACCTATGGGACACAGCTAAGGTAGTCCTGAGAGGAAAGTTTATAGCCATGAGTGCATATATTAAAAAGACTGAAAGATCCCAAATCAATGACCTAATGATACATCTCAAACTCCTAGAAAAACAAGAACAAGCAAATCCCAAAACAAATAGAAGGAGAGAAATAATAAAAATAAGAGCTGAAATCAATGAAATAGAAACCAAAAAAACCATACAAAGAATTAATGAAACAAAAAGTTGGTTCTTTGAAAAAAAATACAAGATTGATAGACCCCTGGCAAACCTGACTAAAATGAGGAGAGAAAAAACCCAAATTAGTAGAATCAGGAATGCAAAAGGGGAGATAACAACAAATACCATGGAAGTTCAGGAAATCATCAGAGACTACTTTGAGAACCTATATTCAAATAAATTTGAAAATCTGAAAGAAATGGACAGAATTCTAGATACAGATGATCATCCAAAACTGAACCAAGAGGAAATTAATCACCTGAATAGACCTATAACACAAAATGAAATTGAAGCAGCAATCAAGAGTCTCCCCAAAAAGAAAAGTCCAGGACCTGATGGATTCTCTGCTGAATTCTATCAGACTTTTAAAGAAGAACTGACACCAACCCTCCTTAAACTGTTCCACGAAATAGAAAGGGAAGGAAAACTGCCAAACACATTTTATGAAGCCAGTATTACACTTATCCCAAAACCAGGCAAAGACACCTCCAAAAAAGGAGAACTATAGGCCAATCTCCTTAATGAACATTGACACAAAAATCCTCAACAAAATAATGGCAAACTGAATTCAACAACACATCAAAAAGATTATTCACCACGACCAAGTAGGCTTCATCCCAGGGATGCAGGGGTGGTTCAACATACGAAAATCAATAAACATAATAAACCACATTAACAGAAGCAAAGACAAAGACCATTTGATGGTGTTGGTAAGATCCAACACCATTTCATGATAAAAGCTCTAAGAAAACTAGGAATAGAAGGAAAGTACCTCAACATTATAAAAGCTATATATGACAAACCTACAGTCAGCATTATACTTAACGGTGAAAAACTGAAACCATTCCTCTAAAATCAGAAACCAGACAAGGATGCCCACTATCTCTACTCCTATTCAATATAGTAGTGCAATTCCTAGCCAGAGCAATTAGGCAAGAAGAAGGAATAAAAGGAATACAAATAGGTAAAGAAACTGTCAAAATATCCCTATTTGCAGACGACATGATCCTATACCTTAAAGACCCAAAAAACTCTACTCAGAAGCTTCTAGACATCATCAATAGCTATAGCAAGGTAGCAGGATATAAAATCAACATAGAAAAATCATTAGCATTTCTATACACTAACAATGAGCAAATGGAAAAAGAATGTATGAAAACAATTCCATTTACAATAGCCTCAAACAAAATCAAATACCTAGGTGTAAACCTAACAAAAGATGTGAACGACCTCTACAAGGAAAACTATACACTTCTGAAGAAAGAGATTGAGGAAGACTATAGAAAGTGGAGAGATCTCCCATGCTCATGGATTGGTAGAATCAACATATTAAAAATGTCGATACTCCCAAAAGTAATCTACATGTTTAATGCAATTCCCATCAAAATTCCAATGACATTCATTAAAGAGATTGAAAAATCTACTGTTAAATTTATATGGAAACACAAGAGGCCACGAATAGCCAAGGCAATACTCAGTCAAAAGAACAATGCAGGAGGTATCACAATACCTGACTTCAAACTATATTACAAAGCAGTAACAATAAAAGCAGCATGGTACTGGCACAAAAACAGACATGAAGACCAGTGGAACAGAATAGAAGACCCACATATGAAGCCACACAACTACAAGCAACTTATCTTTGACAAAGGAGCTAAAAATATACGATGGAGGAAAAGCAGTCTCTTCAACAAAAACTGCTGGGAAAACTGGATAGCAGTCTGCAAAAAACTGAAACTAGATCCATGTATATCACCCTGTACCAACATTAACTCAAAATGGATCAAGGGTCTTAATATCAGACCACAAACTCTAAAGCTGATACAGGAAAGAGTAGGAAATACTCTGGAGTTAATAGATATAGGTAAGAACTTTCTCAACGAAACCCCAGCAGCGCAGCAACTAAGAGCATAGATAAATGGGACCTCATAAAGCTAAAAAGCTTCTGTTCATCAAAAGAGATGGTCTCTAAACTGAAGAGAATACCCACAAAGTGGGAGAAAATATTTGCCAGCTACACATCAGACAAAGGACTGATAACCAGAATATATAGGGAACTTAAAAAACTAAATTCTCCCAAAACTAATGAACCAATAAAGAAATGGGCAAGTGAACTAAACAGAACTTTCTCAAAAGAAGAAATTCAAATGGCCAGAAAACACATGAAAAAATGCTCACTATCTCTAGCAATAAAGGAAATGCAAATTAAAACCACACTAAGATTCCACCTCACCCCTGTTAGAATAGCCATCATTAGCAACACCACCACCAACAGGTGTTGGCGAGGATGCAGGGAAAAAGGAAACCTCTTACACTGTTGGTGGGAATGTAAACTAGTACAACCACTCTGGAAAAAAATTTGGAGGCTACTTAAAAATTGATCTACCATTTGATCCAGCAATACCACTCTTGGGGATATACCCAAAAGACTGTGACACAGGTTACTCCAGAGGCACCTGCACACCCATGTTTATTGTGGCACTATTCACAATAGCCAAGTTATGGAAACAGCCAAGATGCCCCAGCACTGATGAATGAATTAAAAAAATGTGATATCTATACACAATGGAATTTTATGCAGCCATGAAGAAGAATGAAATGTTATCATTCGCTGGTAAATGGATGGAATTGGAGAACATCATTCTGAGTGAGGTTAGCCTGGCCCAAAAGACCAAAAATCGTATGTTCTCCCTTATATGTGGACATTAGATCAAGGGCAAACACAACAAGGGGACTAGACTTTGAGCACATGATAAAAGCGAGAACACACAAGGGAGGGCTGAGGATAGGTAAGACACCTAAAAAATTAGCTAGCATTTGTTGCTCTTAACGCAGAGAAACTAAAGCAGATACCTTAAAGCAACTGAGGCCAATAGGAAAAGGGGACCAGGAACTAGAGAAAAGGTGAGATCAAAAAGAATTAACCTAGAAGGTAACACCCACACACAGGAAATTAATGTGAGTCAACTCCCTGTATAGCTATCCTTATCTCAACTAGCAAAAACCCTTGTTCCTTCCTATTATTGCTTATACTCTCTCTTCAACAAAATTAGAAATAAGGGCAAAATAGTTTCTGCTGGGTATTGAGGGGGTGGGGGGGAGAGGGAGGGGGTGAAGTGGGTGGTAAGGGAGGGGGTGGGGGCAGGGGGGAGAAATGACCCAAGCCTTGTATGCACATATGAATAATAAAAGAAAAAAAAAAGAGAATGTGAATTTGAGCTTCGTCATGGATAACCATGTTTTCTCTTTTGCAGATTGCCTGCACTTACCCTTTGCATATTTTTAATTGAGTTAGTGTATGATTTTGATATTTTGTAGCTCTTTTGGTATAAATCTGTATACTAATAGACAATTGCATGCATTGGAAATCTCTTCTATTACCATGTCTTGCCATTGCTCTTTGTTTATTTTTGGTTTTTCAATCTACTATAGTTGTATTTATTCTCCTTTCACCAGTTTTGCTTTTACTTCTTCTTCCCTTTCATAGCATCATAATGTAGCTTCCTACATCCTCCCATCAAATCTGCTACAACTTAGCTTTCCATTTGGAAATAAATCTTTTTTTTTTCATTTTTCTTTTATTATTCATATGTGCATACAAGGCTTGGTTCATCCCTCTCCCCTGCCCCCACCCCCTCCCTTACCACCCACTCCACCCCATTACGCTCCCCCCCCAACCCAGCAGAAACTATTTTGCCTTTATCTCTAATTTTGTTGTAGAGAGAGTATAAGCAATAATAGGAAGGAACAAGGGGTTTTGCTGGTTGAGATAAGGATAGCTATACAGGGCATTGACTCACATTGATTTCCTGTGCGTGGGTGTTACCTTCTAGGTTAATTCTTTTTGATCTAACCTTTTCTCCAGTTCCTGGTCCCCTTTTCCTATTGGCCTCAGTTGCTTTTAAGGTATCTGCTTTAGTTTCTCTGTGTTAAGGGCAACAAATGCTAGCTAGTTTTTTAGATGTCTTACCTATCCTCAGCCCTCCCTTGTGTGCTCTCGCTTTTATCATGTGCTCATAGTCCAATCCCCTTGTTGTGTTTGCCCTTGATCTAATGTCCACATATGAGGGAGAACATACGATTTTTGGTCTTTTGGGCCAGGCTAACCTCACTCAGAATGATGTTCTCCAATTCCATCCATTTACCAGCGAATGATAACATTTCGTTCTTCTTCATGGCTGCATAAAATTCCATTGTGTATAGATACCACATTTTCTTAATCCATTCGTCAGTGCTGGGGCATCTTGGCTGTTTCCATAACTTGGCTATTGTGAATAGTGCCACAATAAACATGGGTGTGCAGGTGCCTCTGGAGTAACCTGTGTCACAGTCTTTTGGGTATATCCCCAAGAGTGGTATTGCTGGATCAAATGGTAGATCAATTTTTAAGTAGCCTCCAAATTTTTTTCCAGAGTGGTTGTACTAGTTTACATTCCCACCAACAGTGTAAGAGGTTTCCTTTTTCCCTGCATCCTCGCCAACACCTGTTGGTGGTGGTGTTGCTAATGATGGCTATTCTAACAGGGGTGAGGTGGAATCTTAGTGTGGTTTTAATTTGCATTTCCTTTATTGCTAGAGATGGTGAGCATTTTTTCATGTGTTTTCTGGCCATTTGAATTTCTTCTTTTGAGAAAGTTCTGTTTAGTTCACATGCCCATTTCTTTATTGGTTCATTAATTTTGGGAGAATTTAGTTTTTTAAGTTCCCTATATATTCTGGTTATCAGTCCTTTGTCTGATATGTACCTGGGAAATATTTTCTCCCGCTTTGTGGGTGTTCTCTTCAGTTTAGAGACCATTTCTTTTGATGTACAGAAGCTTTTTAGTTTTATGAGGTCCCATTTATCTATGCTATCTCTTAGTTGCTGTGCTGCTGGGGTTTCATTGAGAAAGTTCTTACCTATACCTACTAACTCCAGAGTATTTCCTACTCTTTCTTGTATCAACTTAAGAGTTTGGGGTCTGCTATTAAGATCCTTGATCCATTTTGAGTTAATCTTGGTATAGGGTGATATACATGGATCTAGTTTCAGTTTTTTGCAGACTGCTAACCAGTTTTCCCAGCAGTTTTTGTTGAAGAGGCTGCTATTTCTCCATCGTATATTTTTAGCTCCTTTGTCAAAGATAAGTTGCTCATAGTTGTGTGGCTTCATATCTGGATCCTCTATTCTGTTCCACTGGTCTTCATGTCTGATTTTGTGCCAGTACCATGCTGTTTTTATTGTTATTGCTTTGTAATATAGTTTGAAGTCAGGTATCGTGATACCTCCTGCATTGTTCTTTTGACTGAGTATTGCCTTGGCTATTCATGGCCTCTTGTGTTTCCATATAAATTTAACAGTAGATTTTTCAATCTCTTTAATGAATGTCATTGGAATTTTGATGGGAATTGCATTAAACATGTAGATTACTTTAGGGAGTATCGACATTTTTACTACGTTGATTCTACCAATCCATGAGCATGGGAGATCTCTCCACTTTCTATAGTCTTCCTCAATCTCTTTCTTCAGAAGTGTATAGTTTTCCTTGTAGAGGTCTTTCACATCTTTTGTTAGGTTTACACCTAGGTATTTGATTTTGTTTGAGGCTATTGTAAATGGAATTGTTTTCATACATTCTTTTTCCATTTGCTCATTGTTAGTGTATAGAAATGCTAATGATTTTTCTATGTTGATTTTATATCCTGCTACCTTGCTATAGCTATTGATGATGTCTAGAAGCTTCTGAGTAGAGTTTTTTGGGTCTTTAAGGTATAGGATCATGTCGTCTGCAAATAGGGATATTTTGACAGTTTCTTTACCTATTTGTATTCCTTTTATTCCTTCTTCTTGCCTAATTGCTCTGGCTAGGAATTGCACTACTATATTGAATAGGAATGGAGATAGTGGGCATCCTTGTCTGGTTCCTGATTTTAGAGGGAATGGTTTTAATTTTTCACTGTTAAGTATAATGCTGACTGTAGGTTTGTCATATATAGCTTTTATAATGTTGAGGTACTTTCCTTCTATTCCTAGTTTTCTTAGAGCTTTTATCATGAAATGATGTTGGATCTTATCAAAGGCTTTTTCTGCATCTATTGAGATGATCAAGTGGTCTTTGTCTTTGCTTCTGTTAATGTGGTTTATTACGTTTAATGATTTTCATATGTTGAACCACCCCTGCATCCCTGGGATGAAGCCTACCTGGTCATGGTGAATAATCTTTTTGATATGTTGCTGAATTCGATTTGCCATTATTTTGTTGAGGATTTTTGCATCAATGTTCATTAAGGAGATTGGCCTATAGTTCTCCTTTTTTGGAGGTGTCTTTGCCTGGTTTTGGGATAAGTGTAATACTGGCTTCATAAAATGTGTTTGGCAGTTTTCCTTCCCTTTCTATTTCATGGAACAGTTTAAGGAGGGTTGGTATCAGTTCTTCTTTAAAGGTCTGATAGAATTCAGCAGAGAATCCATCAGGTCCTGGACTTTTCTTTTTGGGGAGATTCTTGATTGCTGCTTCAATTTCATTTTGTGTTATAGGTCTATTCAGGTGATTAATTTCCTCTTGGTTCAGTTTTGGATGATCATATGTATCTAGAAATCTGTCCATTTCTTTCAGATTTTCAAATTTATTTGAATATAGGTTCTCAAAGTAGTCTCTGATGATTTCCTGGACTTCCATGGTGTTTGTTGTTATCTCCCCTTTTGCATTCCTAATTCTACTAATTTGGGTTTTTTCTCTCCTCATTTTAGTCAGGTTTGCCAGGGGTCTATTGATCTTGTTTATCTTTTCAAAGAACCAACTTTTTGTTTCATTAATTCTTTGTATGGTTTTTTTGGTTTCTATTTCGTTGATTTCAGCTCTTATTTTTATTATTTCTCTCCTTCTATTTGTTTTGGGATTTGCTTGTTCTTGTTTTTCTAGGAGTTTGAGATGTATCATTAGGTCATTGATTTGGGATCTTTCAATCTTTTTAATATATGCACTCATGGCTATAAACTTTCCTCTCAAGACTGCCTTAGCTGTGTCCCATAGGTTCCGGTAGGTTGTGTTTTCATTTTCATTGACTTCTAGGAACTTTTTAATTTCCTCTTTTATTGCATCGATGATCCATTCTTCATTAAGTAATGAGTTATTTAGTTTCCAGCTGTTTGCATGTTTTTTGTCTTTACTTTTGTTGTTGAGTTCTACTTTTACTGCATTGTGGTCAGATAGTATGCCTGGTATTATTTCTATTTTCTTATATTTGCTGAGACTTGCTTTGTGCCCTAGGATATGATCTATTTTGGAGAAGGTTCCATGGGCTGCTGAGAAGAATGTATATTGTGTAGAGGTTGGATGAAATGTTCTGTAGACATCTACTAGGTCCACTTGATCTATTGCATATTTTAGATCTTGGATTTCTTTATTGAGTTTTTGTTTGGATGACCTATCTATTGATGATAATGGAGTGTTAAAGTCTCCCACAACCACTGTGTTGGCGTTTATATATGCTTTTAGGTCTTTCAGGGTATGTTTGATGAAATTGGGTGCGTTGACATTGGGTGCGTACAGGTTGATAATTGTTATTTCCTTTTGGTCTATTTCCCCTTTTAGTAGTATGGAATGTCCTTCTTTATCTCATTTGATCAATGTAGGTTGGAAGTCTACTTTGTCAGGGATAAGTATTGCTACTCCTGCTTGTTTTCGGGGGCCATTGGCTTGGTAAATCTTCTTCCAGCCTTTCATCCTAAGCATATGCTTATTTCTGTCGGTGAGATGAGTCTCCTGTAAGCAACAAATTGTTGGATCTTCTTTTTTAATCCATTTTGTCAAACGGTGTCTTTTGATGGGTGAATTAAGTCCATTAACATTAAGCGTTAGTACTGATAGGTATGTGGTGATTCCTGCCATTTAGTTGTCTTAGTTGTTTGAAGGTTTGATTGTGTGTACCTAACTTGATGTTACTTTCTACTGTCTTGCTTTTTCTTATCCTGTGGTTTGGTGCTGCCTGCCTTTTCATGGTTAAGTTGGGTGTCACTTTCTGTGTGCAGGATCCCTTGCAGAATCTTTTGTAATGGTGGCTTTGTGGTCACATATTGTTTTAGTTTCTGCTTATCATGGAAGACTTTTATTGCTCCATCTATTTTGAATGATAGCTTTGCTGGGTAGAGTATCCTGGGGTTGAAGTTATTTTCATTCAGTGCCCGGAAGATCTCACCCCACGCTCTTCTTGCTTTTAATGTTTCTGTTGAGAAGTCTGCTGTTATTTTGATGGGTTTACCTTTGTATGTTACTTGTTTTTTCTCTCTTACAGCCTTCAATATTCTTTCCTTAGTTTCTGAATTTGTTGTTTTAATGATGATATGTCGTGGAGTAGTTCTATTTTGATCTGGTCTGTTTGGTGTCCTGAAGGCCTCTTGCATTTGTATGGGAATATCTTTCTCTAGATTTGGGAAATTTTCCGTTATTATTTTGTTGAATATATTACGCATTCCCTTCGCTTGCACCTCTTCTCCTTCTTCGATGCCCATGATTCTCAAGTTTGGTCTTTTGATGGAGTCAGTGAGTTCTTGCATTTTCTTTTCACAGGTCTTGAGTTGTTTAATTAATAGTTCTTTGGTTTTTCCTTTAATTACCATTTCATCTTCAAGTTCTGAGATTCTGTCTTCTGTTTGTTCTATTCTGCTGGATTGGCCTTCCGTTTTGTTTTGCAGTTCTGTTTTGTTCTTTTTTCTGAGGTTTTCCATATCCTGGCTGTTTTCTTCTTTATTGTTGTCTATTTTTGTCCTAAGTTCATTTATCCATTTATTCATTGTGTTCTCTCTTTCACTTTGGTGTTTATACAGTGCTTCTATGGTTTCCTTTATTTCTTCTTTTGCTTTTTCAAATTCTCTATTTTTATTGTCTTGGAATTTCTTGAGTGTCTCCTGTACATTTTGGTTGACCCTATCCAGTATCATCTCTATAAAATTCTCATTGAGTACTTGTAGTATATCTTCTTTTAAATTATTCTTGTGGGCTTCTTTGGGTCCTTTGGCATAGTTTATCTTCATTTTGTTGGAGTCTGGATCTGAGTTTCTGTTCTCTTCATTCCCCTCTGGTTCCTGTACTAATTTTTTGCTGTGGGGAAACTGGTTTCCTTGTTTTTTCTGTCTTCCTGTCATTGTCCTTGGTGTTGTTACTGTCCCTGTACTGTGTGTAATTAAGTATTTTCTAGCTTGTAATAATAACAATGGTAATATTGAGAATGGAAGAGTGAGCTGAGATGGAAAGCAAGAAGTTAAAGAAAAGGGGAAAACAAATATACAGACAAGAGGGAGAAAGCAGAACAAGGTATCAGACAAGAGAGTTTCAAAGGTATAAACAGGGAGTGTTAGTGTACTAATCGACAGTAAGCTGAACAGACAATAGAGAGACAGAGAGAGGATTGAAAATCAAAGATAAAAAAAATAAAAAATAAGTATATGAAAGTAATATCTATATATAAAAATGAATTAAAATAAAATGGAAAATAGAAAATTAAAAAAAAAAAAACCAAAAAACTTCCAAGTTTATATGCAATGCAATTTCAGTCTTAATAATTTGGATGTCCGTCTCAATCTCCAGTCCTGGAGTTGGTGCCTCAGATGTTGTTCTGTAGTTGTCTCATCAAAGGGGATGCATAAAGTAGAACAAAACTACACTCACACACACACAGAAGAAAAAAAAAAAAAAGCCCCACCAAGTGTCCCCAGTTCAAATGCAATACAGTTTCAGTAAGTTTTTTGGCTTGCAGGTGTAATTCGGTTGTTCTCTCATCAAAGGTAGGGAGAAAAAGAAAAAAAAGCATCTGGAGGCAGTTCTGAGAGTGGTATCTGCAACTGTGGCTTGCCTGCCTGCTGCTCTCAGCCTGTAGCTGTCTGCGTTATTTATGCAGATTTCTGGGGTGAGCTTAGCACTCACCTGGTCCCACAGGCTTTGTTTGCTCAGAGTTCTCCTGTGCGGGAGCCTCTGCTACAGGCTTTCCCCTTTCCAAGCACTGGGAAAGGTGACACTGCCCCGCGTTGTCAGGCCTGCGTGTTTATTTACAGTTCACGTGGGAAGTGGGTCTTCCCTCCTCTCACAAGCGTCCCCGCTCCTGGTTGCTGGGCGCGCCCCGCTCCCACCAGAGCCTCTCCGCCCGCCCGGCTTGTTTATTTACAGTCCCGGGAAGGATTCCCTTCCCCCAATCTTCAGCGCTCAGGGCGCCCCACCCTCTTTCCAGCGTGTCTTAACTGTTCTTATTGCTTATTACTCAGTTTCTCTTTTTTCTCCGGGTGGAGGTCAGTCTGTCCAGGGGGCTATGCTGCTCTGGCCCAGGCTTGTCTGTGGGGCTACCGCGGTACCGCGAAGCTCACCTGGTCCGCGTCTTCCCAAGCCGTATGGGCGCCGGCCACTGGCAGCCCCGGGGGCCCTCCTCAGTTCTCCGTTTAACGTGAAGTGGAGATTCTCTGCGCTGGCTGGAGATGTGGAGGAGTAAAAGTTATGCCTTTTCTCAGTGATTATGCCTGCAAAGTGTGTCTCCAGCGTCTCTCCAAGATTTCACTATAGGAGGGTCACTTTCTGCTTCCTACCTCTAGCCGCCATCTTGGAATCTCTCTGGAAATAAATCTTTAACCCATACAAAATTTTCCCTGAAACCTGTGCTTTAGCAGCATGCCACACGTTTTTTGTTTTGTTGCTGTTTTTGTGTTTTGCTTTGGTTTTTGTCTTGTTTTGTTTTGGCAGTACTGGGTGCCACAGGTGTTGATTGCAGTTTTTTCACTGAAGTTAAAAGCATTTTCTAATATCCATTATGATTTCCTTCTTAGCCACTATGTTATTTAGAAATATGTTTTTAATTTCCAAATGGATGGGAATTTTCACCACTTTTTCATTTTGGTTTTTATTAACAATTATGTAATCTTTATGATATCAACTCTGGGATTCATTAATGCTTGCTTGGTTGCCTAGTACAGGATGAATTTTTGTAAGTGTTTCCTATGAGTTACAATCCTATTTTGTACTGATTATCCTTACACTTTTAATACGCTCACTTAGCAAAAATCTCAATTTGATCAAGATTTTTTCCCCTTGTGCCGTACAAAGATGAGAAAACTCTGTGTTTCCCCTCTTCATCTCACGTGTTGTCTTTGCCTAGCATTTTTACTTCTGCTGTTTTTCTGCCTCCTGAATGAGTGATTATTGTTTTTATTTCCACTCCTGTTACTGTTGCTCCACACAGTCAATGATTGGATGTGCTCAGTCAAATATTCTTCCCATCCACATTCCTTACACCCCACTCCTCCCTTCACTTCCTCCTTGAGTACATCCTGCCATGCTCTGGAGAGAACCTGAGAGCAGCTGACTCTCAGGTTGCCCTTCCTCCCAAACGGTGGATTACAAATCTGGAATGTTTCTGTTATTGAACCTTGACACTCTGAAGATATTATGCCCTTGATTGTTGCTATGGAGTATTATCCTTGTTAGTATTATTACTATAGGGATTCATTGTGTAGCCCAGGTTGGCCTCCAACTCCCAATCTTCCCATCTCAGCCTCCCAAGTGCCAGGATTACAGGAATGTGCCACCACATCTGGCTCAGAGTAGTCTTCTGCTTGATCTTATTACTATCGTTTGTGTAGGTGACCTTTCCTCCCCTGTTGTGATGAAGTTTTCATTTGTCTTTAGTATTCTCAGAGTTCATTACCACATGTCAATGCTAGGGCTGGGATATGGTTTGAGTATGTTCACCAAAGATTCATATGTGGAAGCCTGGGCTTCAGTGTGGTATGGGGGCAGTGGAATCTGTAAGAGGTAGGGCCTAGTGGGAGGTGATTAGGCCATGAAGGTACTGCCTTTGATAGGAATTAGTGTTGGTCTCAAGCAATGAGTTAGCTCTCCAGAGAGACTGGGTTGTTAGAAAGGTCACAGCTTCAGCTATCCTCTTGCTTCCTCTCTCACCCTGTGAACTCTTACTCACACCACCATTGTGATGCCATCTGCCATGAGGCTCCTACCAGAGCCAAGCAGACTCCACGCTGTGCTCTTAAACCTCCAGAACCACAAGCTAAGTAAACCTCTGTTCTTCATGTATTACTCAGCATTGTGTATTTTGTTATAGTAACACAAAATGAACTAAGAGTCAAGGTTTGAACTTATTTTTATTTTTCCTGCTTAGGAACTGAATCTGGAGATCCAGGTCTTTCAGTAATTCTAAAGCTCTTCTTCAAAGATTTTCTTTCACCTTCCATTTTCTCATCCTAAAGTCCTGGTGTATATCAGACTATGTTCTACCCTTCATGCTTAATGTCTTGTTCTGTTCCTCGCTGTCCATCACTCTCTCTTGCATCCTAGATCACAAATCCTTTCTTCAAATGTAGTTTATCTGCTATTCAACCCACCAAACGGAGTTCTCATTTCTGTGGCATGCTCCTTTTTAGTTCCACAAGTTTTTTCATTTTTTTAACCTTACTTTGATGTTTTGTGTGTGGTGTTTTGTTTTGGTTTGGTTTTGGTTTATGTTTTTGTTGCTCTTGTTTTCTTGCAGTGCTGGGGTGGAATCCAAAGCCTTAAAACATGTTAAGCAAATGTTCTAACACTGAGCACATCTCCAATCCCCTGCCCTTTTTTTTTCTCTAATTTTCTTGTTCTTTTCCATAGTATCTCATTCTCTTGCAGCTTCAATAAATGAAAAGAAATTTAGTTTAATCCATGAAGAGGAATTTATCTCAGAGTTTCCTTAGATTTCTACTTTCTGAAGTTCTGAGGGCTCTACTCCCCCTGTTTGTGTTATCTGCTGGTTCTCATTCATGGGGGATTGCTTCAGGGGAGGTTTTGGGCATAGTGGGTCCTTGTTGGTTAAGGGTTGAGGTATATATTTTTTGGCCTAAAGATATTTCTATTCCAGGCACCATGGTACACACCTGTAGTCCCAGCTACTCAAGAGGCTGAGGTAGGAGAATTGCTTGACACCAAGAAAACAGAGCCATCCTGGGCAACGTAATGAAGTGTGAGGTTTTTTTAAAAAAATAAAAATAAGCTGGATGCGGTAACATACCTGTGGTCTCAGAAGGGTCAAGTTTGAAGGCCAGCTCTAGCAAAGTTAGCAGAGATTCTATCTGAAAAACAAACTAAAAGCAAAAGACCTAGCCTAGCAAGAGAAAAAACAAAAAATTTCTACCTAATCCCATATTGTACATGTTATTTTCATTTTTAATCAGAAAAGGATATTGAATTTTCTCAAATTCATTTTCTGGCCCTATGGAGATAATCATACCAAATTCTTCTTAAATATCATTTCCTTCATTTTTCCCCTGGCACACAGACTTCAATTATCACCTTAATTAAAATAAAATGGCCCTTCTTCCTATGTCACCAGAGGATGGATGAGGGGGCTCCCACAGCTTCCCAGTTTCCATGCAAAATCACAGGTCCTTGAGATCCACAAACATGAAAAGCATTTCAAGGTGTCTCACAACAAGGAATCTCACAGAATAAAGTTTTAGCAAGGATTTATTTTAGTGCAACAGGATAAAGCATACACATGGGGAGTGGGGAGGAAAGAAAGAATGTTGCCAATGCAGGAATGGGAGCAAAGACTCAAAATGGTGGCCCCCATCTCTTAGTTTTATCCTGCAGAGCTGGGGGAGTACTTGTGGTCAAAGATAATGGATATGAATGGTCCAGATGGCTGTTAAAACAGGGAGGGGTCATCCTGCCCACCCAAATCACAGGATCAATTGGTGTGCTTTAGTACTTCCTTTTGCTAGATGTGATTATTCTCCACGCATTCAGGATCCTTGCAGCTTGATAACATCTCAAAAAGGAAATCAGAGGGAGATGGCAGCTCTACTCCCTGTTCCTGTAACTTAGCATCTAAAAGGAGATGGGAGGGGCTTGCTGCTCTGGCTGTCTTGCCTTTACTTCCTTGTTCCAAGGTCAGAGTCTGACCCTTTAAATATTTGTTAAAATAATACAATTTCCCTGCTTCCTCATCTATCTCTCCTGACTTACTACCACTCTTACACAACAGTTTTCACCATCTGACACAAATGAGAACTGACAAGGTTTATTTCACTGTTGTACCCTCAGTGACCAAAATACTCCCTGCTATTTTATTTAAATTTTTTTGGATACTTTCGATAGGGAGATTGAGCTATATAGTTTTTTTGGGGGGGGGAGTCTGTCCATGTTGAACCAGCTTTTCTGTAGGCAGGGAGAGGGGGGTAAAATCCATGTTCCAGGCGGATAACAATTATCTCTAGGACCCAGAGTTTTGTCTACAAAATATCTTAGCCTTTTAGCACCCATCCCCCAACCATGGAAGAGAAAATAGGGAATGCTATTTGCCTTTCACAAGGCAAAGGTCTTTCTTCACTTTACTCCACACAGCCAGCCTGCTTCTTGCAGACAGGGTGCCTTCAAGGGTAATTCTTTATGTGACTTGAGCACTTCTCCTATCTGGAACCACACCAGACTCAGGAAAGCTCCTGCCCATAGTCTGGATTCTTTTTTATTTTTATTAACTATTTATCTTTGGCAGTACTAGGATTAAATTTAAGGCCTTGCAACTGCTTGGAAAACATTCTACTTCTTGAATACCAGCCCTTGGAGCTGATGCTTTTGCCCAGGCTGGCCTCAAACCACAATCCTTCTACTTCTTTCTCCCAACTAGCTGGATTACAGGTATTCATTACCATTTTGATCCACAGTCTGGATTCTTTATTCCTACTTTGGCAAGAGATTTTGGTTCTGGTCCTTGGACTTCGCATTTGCCAATTGCTAGAAATAAGACCTCCAAAACCCACCAGGGACACAATTGAAGACACAGAAATGAGTTGTTTCAGCAAGGCAAAATTTATTTTAGTGAAGGGTGTGCAGGTGCACCAGCACAGCAAGTATGAGGAGCAGGAAATCTGTCCTCTTTTTATTCCTGATGCAGTGGGCCCTGCCTCTTTACTCAGATTGGTAAAGCTCAGGTACACAATCTGCTGGCGATTGGCTAATGTTACACTTGGAAAGCCATTGCCCCCAAATATAACAATAAGGACACATTAAGATTGAGGTCATCACTGCCTTCCATTTTTCAAGCCATTGTTCTAGGCAGTCAGTAAGAGGCTCATATTTATCCCTGCATTCTTAGCCAGTTTGTTTGACAGGGTTGTCAGGCCTTGGAGAGCCTCGGTTATGGGCCCATCCACAGCTGAGTTTTGGGGGATGAATATGCAACATTCACCCCCAATCAAGACAAATACCACCCCCCTTTTCTGCCAGAATCATGTCTAGAGCCGTCTGGTTTTCCTATGCCATTTTACTGGTGGGGCCTAGTAGTTCTGCAATTCCCTTCATTGCATCCCTAGTACAATTGGTAAATCTCTGTTGGGTATAATAGATATAGTTAATCCAATCCACATTCTTATTAATAGTGGACCACCAGAATAGTGCTGATTCAAATCCTGCCGCTATTTTATTTTTTGCTTTAAATTTATCAGGGATTCCCCTGGGACTCCAATGGCATCCATGTAGACATGGGAGTCAAAGGACCCTCCAGGGAAAGAAAGATCTCATTTCTGTCATTCCTTAGTTAGGGAAGGTTTGGGTTTCCCAAGGTGAAAGGGATAGCCAATGGAGTAAAGTGCAAGTCCCACTCCATTTGACCAGAAGAGTCTCATGTAAAGGTCCACTGCAATGCCACCAGACATTTGCCCTGGTGACAGTTAGAGCAGACTTATTGCTTATCTATTCAAAGGATCGGCCTTCACTGCACCCGGATACATTTCTCAAAAACTCCAGCCCTTCTCCCCACCTAGAGAGGCAAGAGACAAAGTTAGATTTTTGGGATGGGGGTCTAATAGACCGAGACAGCTTCAGCCTCTCAGGATCATTAATCACTGGAAACAGTAGTGACAAGTTCCTGCAAGGCCCATTGCCCCAGGCTGTCCTTTCTTGGAAGAAAGCAATCATGCATCCATACCAGCAGAGTCAGTGGTCCATCCCAGAGGGAAAGAGATAACTTGGGGTTCTGGTATTCTTGTCGCACATGCATAGCAATCACTTAGTTTAAAGTGTGGATAGAATATTTAATCCATTCCAGCCAGGCATTCGCTCCCCATAACCAGTTTTAATAGCTATAGTCTATCTTAGATCTTTGCCCTCCACTACAGTTATCCCAGTCTGCTTATGATGGAGCTGGGGTCAAATCAATGACCTAATGATATGTCTCAAACTCCTAGAAAAACAAGAACAAGCAAATCCCAAAACAAATGGAGAGAAATAATAAAAATAAGAGCTGAAATCAATGAAATAGAAACCAAAAAAACCATATGAAGAATTAATGAAACAAAAAGTTGGTTCTTTGAAAAAATAAACAAGATTGATAGATGCCTGGCAAACCTGGCTAAAATGAGAGAAAAAACCCAAGTTAGTAAAATCAGGAATGCAAAAGGGGAGATAACAACAAACACCATGGAAGTCCAGGAAATCATCAGAGACTACTTTGAGAACCTATATTCAAATAAATTTGAAAATCTGAAAGAAATGGACAGATTTCTAGATACTTATGATCATCCAAAACTGAACCAAGAGGAAATTAATCACCTGAATAGATCTATAACACAAAATGAAATTGAAGCAGCAATCAAGAGTCTTCCAAAAAAGAGAAGTCCAGAACCTGATGGATTCTCTGCTGAATTCTATCAGACTTTTAAAGAAGAACTGACACCAACCCTCCTTAAACTGTTCCACAAAATAGAAAGGGAAGGAAAACTGCCAAACAAATTATATGAAGCCAATATTACACTTATCCCAAAACCAGGCAAAGACACCTCCTAAAAGGAGAACTATAGGCCAATCTCCTTAATTAACATTGATGCAAAAATCCTCAATGAAATAATGGCAAACTGAATTCAACAATACATCAAAAAGATTATTCACCATGACCAAGTAAGCTTCATCCCAGGGATGCAGAGGTGATTCAACATACGAAAATCAATAAACATAATAAACCACATTAACAGAAGCAAAGACAAAGACAACTTGATCATCTCAATAGATGCAGAAAAAGCCTTTGATAAGATCCAACACCACTTCATTATAAAAGCTCTAAGAAAACTAGGAATAGAAGGAAAGTACCTCAACATTATAAAAGCTATATATGACAAACCTACAGCCAGCATTATACTTAACAGTGAAAAACTGAAACCATTCCCTCTAAAATCAGGAACCAGACAAGGATCCCCACTATCTCTACTCCTATTCAACATAGTAGTGGAATTCCTAGCCAGAGCAATTAGGCAAGAAGAAGGAATAAAAGGAATACAAATAGGTAAAGAAACTGTCAAAATATCCCTATTTGCAGACGACATGATCTTATACTTTAAAGACCCAAAAAACTCTACTCAAAAGCTCCTAGACACCACAAACAGCTATAGCAAGGTAGCAGGATATAAAATCAACATAGAAAAATCATTAGCATTTCTATACACTAATAATGAACAAACTGAGAGATTATATGAAAATAATTCTATTTACAATAGTCTAAAAAAATCGAATACCTAGATGTAAACTTAACAGAAGATGTAAACAACCTCTACAAGGAAAACTATAAACTTCTGAAGAAAGAGAGTGAGGAAAACTAGAAATGGAGAGATCTCCCATGCTCATGGATTGGTAGAATCAACATAGTAAAAATGTCTATACTCCCAAAAGTAATCTACATGTTTAATGCAATTCCCATCAAATTTCCAATGACATTCATCAAAGAGATTGAAAAATCAACCGTTAAATTTATATGGAAACACAAGAGGCCACGAATAGCCAAAGCAATACTCAGTAAAAAGAACGACCCTGGAGGTATCACAATACCCGACTTCAAACTATATTACAAAGGAATAGCAATAAAAATGTGGCACAAAAACAGACATGAAGACCAATGGAACAGAATAGAGGACCCAGATATGAAGTCACACAACTAAAACCAACTTATCTTTGACAAAGACTCTAAAAATATATGATGGAGAAAAGACAGCCTCTTCAATAAAAAGTATTGGGAAAACTGGTTAGCAGTCTGCAAAAAACTGAAATTAGATCCACGTTTATCACCCTATACCAATATTAACTCAAAATGGATCAAGGATCTTAATATCAGACCCCAAACTCAAAAGTTGGTACAGTAAAGAGTAGGAAATACTTTGGAACTAATAGATATAGGCAAGGACTTTCTCAGTGGAACCCCAGCAGCTTAGCAACTAAGAGATAACATAGATAAATGGGACTTCATAAAACTAAGAAGCTTCTGCTCTACAAAAGAAATGGTCTCTAAACTGAAGAGACCACCCACAGAGTGGGAGAAAATATTTGCCAGCTACACATCAGACAAAGGACTGATATCCAGAATATATAGGGAACTCAAAAAACTAAATTCTCCCAAAACTAATGAACCAATAAAGAAATGGGCAAATGAACTAAACAGAACTTTCTCAAAAGAAGAAATTCAAATGTCCAAAAAACACATGAAAAAATGCTCACCATCTCTAGCCATAAAGGAAATGCAAATTAAAACCACATTAAGATTTCACCTCACCCCTGTTAAAATAGCCATCATCAGCAACACCACCACCAACAGGTGTTGGCGAGGATGCGGGGGAAAAAGGAACCCTCTTACACTGTTGGTGGGAATGTAAACTAGTACAACTACTCTGGAAAAAAATCTGGAGGCTTCTTAAGAATCTAAACATTGATCTACCATTTGATCCAGCAATACCACTCTTGGGGATATACCCAAAAGACTGTGACACAGGTTACTCCAGAGGCACCTGCACACCCATGTTTATTGCGGCACTATTCACAATAGCCAAGTTATGGAAACAGCCAAGATGCTCCACTACTGACTAATGGGTTAAGAAAATGTGGTATTTATACACAATGGAATTTTATGCAGCCATGAAGAAGAATGAAATGTTATCATTCGCTGGTAAATGGATGGAATTGGAGAACATAATTCTGAGTGAGGTTAGCCTGGCTCAAAAGACCAAAAATGGTATGTTCTCCCTCATATGTGGACATTAGATCAAGGGCAAACACAACAAGGGGAATGGACTTTGATCACATGATAAAAGCGAGAGCACACAAGGGAGGACTGAGGATAGGTAAGACACCTAAGAAACTAGCTAGCATTTGTTGCCCTTGATGCAGAGAAACTAAAGCAGATACCTTAAAAGCAACTGAGGCCAATAGGAGAAGGGGACCAGGAACTGGAGAAAAGGTTAGATCAAAAAGAATTAACCTAGAAGGTAACACCCACGCACAGGAAATCAATGTGAGTCAACTCCCTCACATTGTATAAGTATAGCTATCCTTATCTCAACTAGCAAAAACCCTTGTTCCTTCCTATTATTGCTTATACTCTCTCTTCAACAAATTCAGAGATAAGGGCAAAATAGTTTCTGCCTGGTAATGAGGGGGTGTGGGGAGAGGTGGCGGAGGGGTAAGAGAGGGGGTGTGGGAAGGGGGGAGAAATGACCCTAGCATTGTATGCACATATGAATAAAAGAAAAAACAATGATGGAGCTGTAGCATAGTGTTGGGGACAGGGCATTAGAAGTTGCTGTGGCAGCAGGTTCTTTGAGCAATTCTAAGAAAAATGAACCTATAGGATGGGTGTTCCCAATAAATTTAGCTTCTAATCCATTACACCTTAAGACAGATAGATCTGTGGTCGTAGAATGGGGATCATTTATGATCATCTTAAGGGGGTTGCATTGGAGGGACTGACAATTGGGAAGGAGAGTAACTTTCTTAAGCTGGATTTTGTCCTTTAATTCCTGTCCCCATTTTTCCTCTCCCTGTGCCATCCCATAATATAGTGAGACATACATCCCAGGCATAGTTGTCCATCCTATCATGTCCCATGCATCATATGAACTATAAACACCTTTTGAGCAAAAAACCGGGGCGGGGGGGCAAGGTCTGCACACATATATACGGTCTCAGCCCTAGTCTGGATATAACACTGAATTTCAAGTTCCCACGGGGTATGCACCAAATTCAATAGCTATGGGAGAAGAGGTCTGAGCAATACTGACAGTAGTCAGACAGTTTCCCAAATAGAAAAGGAATAACAGCCCTATTGTAGTTTCTTTAAGGTTACTTTTGCACCACCAGGGCTTGAAGACATGGTCCATTGCGTGGGAGCTCATTTTATTTGGGTGGAGTGGGTCCGTCCTTTCTCAGGGGTATGTACTGCTGTCTTGGTAGTGAGTGACGCCTGATAAGATCCCTCCCAGGATGGCTCGAGTTTCTGTCCACTACAAGTCTGGATCAGGATGTAATCTCCCAGTGCAGATGCACTTGACATTCAAGCCGTGGAGTCTTTGCCAGCCGTTCCTGTTGCCTACAGGATGATACAGCTGAAGAGAGACGGAGCACACAATTTCAGAGAAACTGATCCATAAGCAAAGGTTATATTGCGAAAAGTACCAGCCTCACAATCAAATATAAAGAAACTTCCACCTTCATTGGAAGCAAATGATGTTTGTTGAACTATGGCTTTTTAAAACATTTCTTCTTATAGCTGGGGTAAACTTCCAGGCTTTTAGGGGGAGGAGGGATGCCCCCACAGCCTTCAGTGCCTTTTACCCTAAACTAAATTGCATTTGCTTTCCCCATAGGAAGCAATAGGTTGCACTGCTTTTTCGTTTTTGAATATAATGTTCTGCTTTTTGGTTTCAGAGGCTTATCTAAATTTAGGACTACTAGGACAGTTAATTTACATCTTTACCTTTAGAGTAAGATTTAGCAAAGCTTTTAGACCTCTTGCAAGCTTAGGGAGACAGTGTTAGTGCCCCAGATAGAACTGGTTTTTCATTTTTGGGGTTTTTTTTGTTGACCAAGTGTTGGTCACTTTAAACTTTTATAACTTTAACCCCATAAACTTTTGTATAGCATTTAAATGAAATTTACACATACAGCCCACACACTTTTAGCATGAGAAAATGCATTAAAATCACTGAAAAGACCTTCAGTTAGGACTCGGTTTCTTAAAGAGTCAAAACCCTGATGAGTTCTACAAGCAACATTTTGATATTAGGAAATCCCTTAGATAACTCTTAAATTACAGTCAACTTAATTACACACATAAACTTTTATAAACTCCACCATACACTATTTTTTATTATATATATATATATATGTATGTATGTATAAAGTGGGATTTATTAGAGAGAAAGTAAAGGCTACAGCTAGAGAAGTGCAGCAGAGCCTAGAAACCGGTGGCTTTTCCACCATACACTTTTAAGACTTAGGAACTTTATGCGACATTCTAACCCCTCTGATGATTTGTCCTTATCCCTCTTTATTTGTAGCAATCTTTAGGACAAACCTTTCTTTACTAAACTCTTTCTCATCCAAAAGCACTCTTTCTCCCTTTAACTTTTCCCCAGACACATGCTCAATTCCTTTTTATATCCTTTCTACTTATTGACTTGCTGACTTTGTAACATGTATTTTAAAATTTTTAATCTCTCCTTTTTAAAATTTTACACATTTAGTAGTACCCTTAGTGCAGTAAGCAGCACTCATAAAATCCTTAGGGAGAATCCTCAGGACTGGGTTTTTTTCCTATGCTCTCTCAATTTGTGCCTGGAGAAGAAAGACAGAAGGAAGAAAAGACAAAAATGGAGCTGTGCACATCTGCATCTGTTCCCTTTATTCAGAACACTTAATCTATACCCTTAAGGATGGACATCTCCTTACACCTTAACAAGCATGATGAATTAAACCTGCGATGATTTTTATGGCGGCATCCCTTTCTAATCATGGACCTCCCCCATCCTTCTTGCTGGGTCCTGGACTTCCCCATCCTCTAGGGGTCCCCTTACTGGGATATTGAGGCACATAACTAAGATCAAAGAGTGGGATCTTAACTTACAATGTCTTCTTTTAAACTTCAGATTTACTCTTAGAGGGCGCTTTTTCAATAACCTCTAATAATAGTTTACCTTGTGCTGCAGCAACTTTGTTATTAGTCAAACTGTTAAAAAAATTTAGGAAGCCTAGTTTTGGGTGGAAAGCTGGCATCCTATATCCTCCTCCAGAAAAAGGATACAGGATGCATGAGTCCAACCTCTTAATTTACATTGAAAATTAGTTTTTCAAATCACATTCTGTATGTCAAGCAAAGAAAAAGGGATTACATGTCCAATGAAACTGGTGATATCCGGCTATCTTAATAAGCATGGGAAAGGTGGAACAAATTAGCCTGTCAAGACTTAATTTCAGGGAAGGAGCCCCTTATTATCATTAAAAAAAAAAACACCAAATGCCTTATTGAATCTATAACAGAACCCAAGAAGGGAGCTTCTTTTAAATTTCTATGTAATAACCCGGAATATTAAGGTCCCAATTTTCAACACATGGGCATTTGTAGGAAATAAAGAAAAGCTTAGACAAGAAATTGAAATTCTCCCTCTGGTCCCTCCATCCTGTGCACACATGAGGCTGAGGGCATGGGTGCATAGCCCTGACTTCATGGTGTTTTGGCCAGGAGAGCAAATGGGCCAGCCCGTGGTTGCCACCTGCAGTAACCTGGATATGACAGATCCTGGTCTTGACATGTCTATGATGGGAGAAGTGTCCCATCTAAAAAGCAAGACTTAAAGAGGTTAAATGTTAGTAGGGAGTTTAGACAAATTTAGAGACTTGGAATTAGGTGGAACACATTCCAGGAGAGAAGCAGCTCCAACCCTCAGCCACAGGCCATTTAGATTAGTTTCACCTTCCCCAGAGCTCTTTTTACTTGCAGGGTTCCCCATACTGGTCTGCCTGGTTGGTGAGAATGCCCAGTAGATGCTCAACCTCCCTAATTTCCTGGAGGAGTCTCACACACCACCCCATGTGCTTCGTCCATCTCCAACCAATTCCCTCGTGGGATGATATCCGATTGGTGGCGCTCCTTGGCAATAAGCAGGTCAGAATAAGCCCCCAACTAGGTCCACATGGACTGCCAATAAGCCATATATGTACCTACAGAACTGTGGGCTGGAACTCCACACTCACCCATGTCTCAGACACATTTCATCCATTCTCATGCCAGCCTCCAATATCCTCCCTGACCACCAAGGAGGTGGCGCTTCTTACTTTGGCCAGTGCACGGACTTGCTTGGTCACTGAAGTGCTTGCTAAGACCCTTTTCCCCTGCATTGCTGAGATAAGTTAGGCCCAGAATGGATTTCCAGTCCAAGAGTGCTGTTCACCCATACCCTGAGGCCACCCTAACAAGGCAGAGGGATGCATCTCCCTCAGGGGAAGGGGCTTCCAAGCCTCTCCTGGATGGGATTATCCTGGATGATCCCCCAAATTGTTAGAAGTAGGACCCCCAAAGACCACGGGGGTCATAACTGAAGACACAGGAACAGAATTGTCTCAGTAAGGCAAAATTTATTTCTGCAGAAGGGTGTGCAGGTGCACCGGCACAGCAAGCATGAGGAGCAGACAATCTGTCCTTTTTATTCCTGGTGCAGTGGGCCCTGCCTCTTTACTCGGATTGGTAAAGCTCAGGTGCACAACCTGCTGGCGGTTGGCTGTTACGCTTGGAATCTGGGGGTGGGATAGGTAGTAATTTCAGTGCGAACGTGGAGCTCAGTGAACAAGAACCCAAAACAAGAACCTGGAACTGCAAGCAGCTAAGACGGTGACACACTTAGATAGAAAAGACTGCTTCTCTCACACCTTTGCATCAAAGGTGTTTGCTTTGTCAGCCCTGTGGTCTCTCCCAGCTGTCTCAAATTGTTTCTCACTGAATGCCCATTTCTGTTAGCAGTCTCCCTAATTTTGCAGTTCACAGTTTTAGCTGCTTCCTAGTCTAATGAAAGACAGAATGAATGTGCATTTCTTTCTCTCCTTTTTTTTTTCCTACTACTGGGGTTTGAACTCAGGGCCCCACTCTTGCTAGGCAGATGCTCCACCACTTGAATTATGTCCCCAGGCCTTCATATTTTGTTTTTCAGATAGAATCTCATGCTTTTTACGTGGGTCAGCCTCAGACTGCAGTCCTCCTACCTATGCTTCTTATGGGATTACATGCATGTGCCACAGTGCCCATCCTGCACTTCTGTATCTTGTTCCCTTGCTGCTCTTAGATTTTGAGGAAAGGAGAGAAAGGGTCATCTTATTCCTCCATCCCAAGCCTGGAAGACATCACGCCTTTGTGGATGCCAGCTTTTCTTCCATGGGGACACCCATGTTCCTGGGCAACATCACTGGCTCTCTATCAACAGTGGTTTTGTTAACGGCAATGGTGTAATCTCTGGTCACAAGATTTCTAAATTCTTTGTGTCCCACATGGAAGAATCCATCGCAGGACATGTGGATGTAAATGGAGTTTATTAAAAGTTAGGGGAGGGAATTACAAAAGGGAGCATGGCAGGACCAGGTGGAAACTGGAAGCAGACAGAGTGTGTTTCTCTTTTCCAGGTGTTAACGACATTGGTACAGTCTGTGATCAAAAGACTTCTAAACTTCTTGCATCCCATATGGAAGAATCCATAGCAGGACACATGGGTGTAATTGGAGTTTATTAAAAGTAAGGAGAGGAAATTACAAAGGGATCATGGTGGGCACAGGTGGAGTCTGCAGGCAGAAGGAGAGTACTTCCCGTCTCAGGTGCTTTTAAAACTTATGCTAATCTATGGAAAGGGAGGAATCAGGTGATTCCCAGCCAATGATCACTGGGGAGGGGGCTTCAAGGGCAGTCTGAGCCATCCCTGGGCCAGGTGTGGTCAACCTACACATGTAAGAGGCACTCAAACTGCTTTTGCTGAAAAGCACTGGCTTCTCACTTGGGCCCACAAATTAACTAAAAACAGGAGTAACTTGGCAGTCCTACCTCCATTTTGTATCTGTTTTTGCTCTAAGCCATTTTCTTTATAGTCATTTTTCAATCGCCTTGGATTCCAAAAAGAACAGAACTGAGAATATCTTTATGACAATGAACTGGAGCCACCTGGAGCTGCCGCCCTCCCAGTGAGGACAGTTATTCCAAGAATCCTCTCAAACGGGAACCACATTACTCCCTCCAGGTAATAACTTCACAAAACAGGACTAGACCACCTGCCTGACCAAGATTGCTTGCCCCACCAGTCAGGAGACCAACCAGACCATACCTGACTGGTACTTTGTTCTCTGCCCCCAGTTCTTTTGTCTGTTTAAACCTTTAGCTCACATCTGTACACAAAGATGGCTGAGGATGAGCTGAGTGCTTACTGTTCCTCTTCCCATGGCATGTCCCAAGCCGTGTAATAAATCTTTCTCTGCCTTCACCATGCCTCTTTATTTGGCGTTTAGGGGCCAGACCTGGCATATGGAGTCTCAGGAGTTTGGGCCTTGGGTTCAAAACTCCAGTTTCAGCTTTGGTGAGCCAACCAGGAGAAAATGCTTCCTTTAGGCACTAGCCACTGTAGCTAGTTGACCCTGGATGGAGAGGAAAGATGGGAACAGTTCCCTGAAGCTGCTAGAATTATTTTTATTCCAGAGACCTTTTTTCATCCTTCCACTCCAGACAGCATGGGCTGCTTTTTTTTTTTTTTTAAATCACCATTTGGTGAAGCAGAGAATGAGTTTAAGACCTTTTCAGTGGGCCCCCTAATGGCCTCTCCAATAGCACACAATTGGACCTTCCTTTTCTTGTCATTGTTCAGATCATTTGCCTTGACAAAAAAATTGAAATTTTGTGATCTTTGTCTTGTTCCTCTATTGTTTGAGCTCTTGTGGAGCTATTTTAAGCTTAGGCCATTTGTGTTTGTAGACAGAAACTTGAAGAACCAAGTCGTAAAGGGAGCAACACGAGGTATGAGGATCAGGGAATGTAGAAGCTCTCTCTTGCAATTTGTGTAACCGTGGAAAATACTAAGTCTAAAACAGCTTAAGAATGAATAGTGCTAAGACCATCTTGCCCCCTAGGGAGAATTCTAGCTGACTAGTCTACTAAGACAAAAAAAAAGACTTTTTTTCAGAATTAATGTAATTGTTTTTGTATTTTGTGTGTGTGTCTATTATTGTATGTCTATAATCATTGGCTTATTAGAGGCAAAAACCTGATAGCTATGAGGACAGTCTTATTGAAGACTGAGACTGACTTTTCTAGCTGACTTTTGCTTCAGCTATCAAGCCTCCTAAAAATGAGTCCTAAAAGAACACCACAGGATACACCTCAATCTGCTCCTGGAATTTCGAGAAATAACTGAAATGTACTGTGGCCACTAAATTAATTTTTACATGTTCTTGAACTCTTGAAACTATGTGTGCTTTAAATTGACATTTGTGGCATGGCTAATTTAGAACTTTTTACATATGCGTGTATTTATATGTGAGTATCATTGGGATGATTCTTACTGTAGAATTAATGTAAGATATTGTTGCTTCTGTTCTCGATCTCCCACACCTCTTCTGCTGCTAGTTTAAGAAAACCAGTTTTTCAAAGCTATCTTGACCAGGCCTAACTAAATGCAGACATTCAGGAATTAGCTTCTGCTTTAGGACTAAGGAAAAGGCCTATATGGACAATAACCTTAATCTGCTTCATTTTATTGTGTGATTTACACTCAGCTCTCTTTTATAGTTGGATCTATTAACAAATGTGTTCTTGTAAATTGCTATTGCATAGAAAAACAATTTAAGATTACTTTTCTTCCTGTGTCTAGATTAAAATATGAGTAATAGAGTATTTTATTTTAATGGGAAAAAAATCAATTTTGTCTAAGTTCAAAATTTTGTAAAAATTTTCAATGTATAAATTAAAAAGGTTTTAAAGCAAAGCTTATCAAGAGTTTATGTTTATGTATATAATTAAGTTGGCTTTAATTTAAAAATTGCCTAAAGAATTTTCTAAGATCAAAATTTAGTGTACTGATATAAAGCTAAAACTTAATTCTCTATGTCTATAATAACAAGGCTATCTTGATATTGTTCTGTTCTGAGTAACATTTGTAAGAAACTGACTTTGAATCTTCAAATCTGCTAGACTCACCAAGCTGGGATTTTTTCCCTTCAAAGGAGTCTTTTCCTTTCTCACCCACACCCCAGATAAGAAAACTTTCTTGGTACATAAAATGTTTTCTAGCTAACCTTCTACTAGTGGTACAATCCTGGGACCCAGCTTTCTGTCTGGGAGCCTCCATGCCTAATCCTGGCCTCTGCTCCTGCACCGCCAAGCCTTCATAGAAAAATGGCTGATACCAGCGGGAGTGGGAAAGATACAAGACGAATTCGAAACATCTTGTCATAGCAGATGGCATACGCAGGTGACATAGCAGAAGCATTAAGACTACTAGGGTAGTGTCAAAAGGACACCAGAGTTAACCTAAAGACGCTCCGACTGGCTGAAGGTGGGACAAATTAAAGCATCAGTAGTGCTAATAACTGCAGTGTATTTAAATCCACCAAATGTTTCAATCCTGGTTTGCATTATGGTGTTTGTTTAATAATTCATCAACTTCAAAGGATGACAGGGTAGCAATTTATTATCTTGAAAATGGGTAACAAGTGCTAAAATCAAGCATTTATCCTGCCTTTTTTCATGAACTCTTCTTGCGGGTGACCGCAGAGTAGTTGAGAAGTGTCTCCTCACAAATGTATCAGCTGTTGAATGAAAAAGAAATGATGCAATTAAACATCACCATTCCCATCCCCAGTGAAGCAGAGGGTAAGGATTAAGCATCGTCTCTGCTCACATTTCTGTTATGGTTTGGATAAGCGTCCCCCAAAGGCCTATGTACGGGAGGTTTGGTCACTAGCCTATGACACTATGAGGAGGTGGTGGAGCCTGTAGGTGAGGGAGAAAGTTAGACCAGTGGCGGTGCTCTTGAAGGGAACATGCCCGCCCCCTTTTCTCTCTTTGCTTCTCTGGGAACATGAAGGAGGTTGCTTCCTCCAGCATGTGCCTCCACCATCATGCACTCTTTCACCACAGACCCGAAAGCAATGATGCCAGGTGGCCATGGACAGAAACTTCTGAAACCATGAGCCAAAATAAACCTTTCCTCTCTTTAAATTTATTTTCTGGGGTATTTTATTATAGTAACAGAAAGCAAATACAGTCTCAAAAAAGAGACAAGCAGATATCAGGTGCCTCTTGACAAAAGAGCACCTTTAACACCTAGAGGCTCACTAAAAACCTTGAACCTGGGTCTGATCAAGCCTCCAGCTCCATTGTCAATTTGCAGGAAACACAGAGAACAAAGGAATATGTGTACAAGTAATAAGCAGTCACTGCTGGTGGAGTTGGCTCAAGTGATAGAGCACCTACCTAGCAATCATGAAACCTTGAGTTCAAATCTCCAGAACTGCCAGAAAAAAAAAAAAAAAAAAGACAATCACTGAAGTCCAGACTGGAAGTCTCTATAGGGCAATGGCACAACGTCTTCCACCGGTGCATGGGGTACTGGAGTTTGAACTCAGGGCTTTGAGCTTGATAGGCAGGCGCTCTACCACTTGCCCTCCACCAGTGCACTGTAAGGAAAAGAGACGGATAAAGAAGCTACAGATTAAAAGGAGAGTCCTAAAACATCAACGAAATGAGCAAGGCTGACCTGCAATGTCTAGAGAGGCACACCTGGGTAATAATACAAAGAGCCCAAGGAAGTCATTCCGTAAAAGAGAGGACCATAGTTACTTCTAGAATGGGGGGAGATCAGAATGGGACACAGAGAGGGTATTAAGGAGTGACAGCAAAGTGCTATTCCTCCGCTTGGGCGGTGGTTATAAGGGCGTTGGTTTTCAGTACGATTCCCATTTGTGTCGTTTTCTATATATTGGAGACTTGGTTCAACTAAGAACTTCTCACTCCACGATGCAAGGCAACAACCAACACAGGCAGGGGTGGCCAGGTCTAAGAAAGGCCTTGCTAGCACAGCTGGGCTTGGCGCCATGTCCCGCGCTACCGTGCAGGGGATGCACTGCAGGGGGCGCTGCAGGCACGTGGGACCAGGAGAGGACAGCAGTTCCCAGTCCCGCCCTAGCCACACAGAGGACTAGCCCTGGCCTCCAACTCCACGCGATGGCGAGGGAGGATGGACAGGGCGCATCCCACTCAGCGAAGGGACCAGCGCAGCGACGCCGACAGAGGGCACAGAGCTGGCGTCCAGCGGGTGGCCTTCGGCTTTGGCCCTGCGGGACACGTGCCCTGCAGGACCGAGCAGAGCCGGCTGGACCCTCGCGCTGCGGGAAGCCGAGCCAGGCGGGGATGGGGGTCCCCCGGTGGGCTGGCGCGGGAGGTCGGAGCCCTGAAATCCTCCGCGCCCCACCAGCAGCCGGCGTCCGGGAGGAGGCCGTGACCCGACCCTCGCCTCTCTCCAGGCCTCACCTCTGGCCGCCTCCCAGCCTAGCTTTGGGCTCCGGACCTGGTAGCGCCGGATTTGGGTGCTTTCGCCGTCCCCCCCCCCGCCCCACCCCCGTAATCCCAAGCACGGAGGCCTGGCCCGATCAGGGAGGATCTAGGTCTGGGCGTCCCCATGCCCTGCCTCCCCCCTTTTCACGGTCTCTGAGATGGCCGGGCCGGGGCTCGTGACATGGGGACAGGGGAGACCGCGACAGAGACCAGGGGCTGGTGGATTTCCGTAGGGACCACGGTAAGTGGAGTCGGCTTGGCGCTGCTTCACTTCTTTGCCCATGCACGTGACAGATTGGGAAACTGAGGCCGCCACCGTCGTCAGGGACGTCGGGGAGCTGCGCCTGCCTGGCAGGCCGGGAGCTTTCCGCGGAAGAGAGCGCAGGAGACGCGTCACTTGCCACCCGCTCACTCCAGCAGGTAACGCCAGCCAGCCCTGGCCCTGTCCGCCCGCTCAGGTGTGCTCGTCCGCAAGACGCCCGGGGAGAGCACAGGAGGCCAGGAGGCCCCCGACCCGCCAGCCCGGCCTCCCCGCTTCCTCCCGCGCGCACTCCCGGGCCCGGGTGGCCGCCTGCGCGCTCTGGGGTCCACGGCACTGGTTTCCTCGCGCCCCAGCCAGTGTAAGGCGCACCCAGGGGCGGCGCCGGACTTGGAGTCACCAAGGTCAATGTCCTGCCTTTCCTGATGCTTCCCACAGGGATTGACCTGCATGGATTGCAGAAGGGCGAGTTCAGCCCAGCTTGGCGGCCCCAAAGGAGGTCACAGCATAGGAGGCCTCATGGCAGTAGAGCCAAGTGCGTTAGGAAATCCTCAGTTCGACCTAGTGTGTGGGGCGATCCCCACCCCACTCCACCCCACCCCACCACACCTCACCACATCCTGGCAGATCCATGCCTCTTGGACCTCTGTTCCCTTGCTCAAAGGACACAAGGACACCACTCCTGGTACTGCGCTGTGAGTTCTCTCAGACTGCGCAGGCTGGAAGAGCCTCCTCTGAGCTACTGGGAGAGGGGGACCTGCGATGTGACAGACCGGGTTCCTTCTCCTGGGGCCTCCAATCCGCGGAGGTGACAACAAAAACTGGTGCGTGAGTCAATGATGTCAACTGGTAATAAGTGTTCTGAGAACAAGATAGGGAGGATGGTGTCATGGCATGGTCTCTGCCTTAGGAGTGAAAGGAAGGAGGCTTTTCATTGCTATCCATCTCTACCTTTTGAGTATTGTGACATGATATCTTTCTATTGAAAATAATTCTTTGAAGAAAATTATTCCAAAATAACCAACAATAAATCAGATGGGAGGAGTGAGCGATATGATCAAACATCATAAAATTCATGGCTTCAAAAAAAGAAGGCAAATAAAAAATTAAGGAGAAAACAAAAAAAAAGAAAAAATTAATTAAAAAAGAAAATAATCACTGTGTGTGGTGATACTCACCTATGACCCCAGCACTAGGAGGCTGAGGCAGGAAGATCTCAAGTTCTACACCAGCCTGGGCCACACAGAAAAACTTTTCTTTTTTTTTTTTGTAGCCAGGTTCCTGTGGCTCACATCTGTAGTCCTAACTACAGACCACCTCCTGTGGCTCAGGAGGCAGAAATCAGGAGGATCGTGTATTGAAGCCAACCAAGGCAAACAGTTTGCAAGACCCTATCTCAAAAAAAACCATCACAAAAAAAAAGGCTGGTGGAGTGGCTCAAAGTGTAGGCCTTGAGTTCAAAACCTATACCACAAAAAAAAAAAAAGACTCTCAAAAACACAACAAAATAAGCCAAAAAGGAGCAAAACTTTATTTCTGTGATCTGAAGCCAAAACATGCCCCAAATGGTTATGAAATTACTCCAGGGAAGGGTGCAAGATTTGGAAGAGGCAACAGTTCAGGGTAATCCGTAAGTGTGATTTTTATTTTGACTTTTAAGAAAAGGAATGTGTTTTATGCATTGTTTGTGAACAGAATCAATCTAGATATAGCAATGTCCTGTAAGGAAACCTGAAAGAAGCAGGAAAGGGCCTCATCCTGGAGAGGAGTCACTGAGAACCACCAGCACCTCTCATAGCAGCGCAGGCCCTTCCAAGGACAGGTCCAGGCAGCAGCAGGTTTGTGCTCTGGCTCCAAAGTGGCACCTTGTTGCTGTGCTCTCTAGAGCGGAGGGAACTGTGATCTTATATTAGGGAAAACAGAATTGGGGTGAACCCACTCTGAACACCCTTTTTATAGGGGTACTAATCCACTCCTGAGAGCAGAGCACTTCTGGCTCAAACACCTCTCTTAGACCTCTCTTTTCAACATTGCTGAATTGTGGAATGTTGAGTTTTTCCTTCCCAGTGGTCCTTGGGTTGGTTCCTCACAACTGTATTCTCTGTCTCGGTGCAAAAGTGAACTTAAACTTTGAAGAGAACATGATATTGGGTATTACCTCTGATATTCAAAAACATTGGTTGGTATGCTATTGAACTTCACCGAGAATGCCCCATGGGCGATGGTATTTCCTGATGCCACAGGAGGTAAGATGGAAATAAACTCAAAGAAAGTCAGGCAGCACTGTGCTTATAGGACAGCCAGTCTCTAGATTGGGCTAACAAGGCTGGAGTTTCTGCTCATTCATAAAAAGTATTCTCATTTTGACCAGAACAGTTAGCAGACAAATCATCAAGACCACAACTCAACAGGAGCCCTCTTAGCGTGTCAGAGAGCTTTCTTGCTACAGATTGCAAACCAGAGTATCCCAGGAAACAGGACAATCTGGATATCCCCTTTAAGAAGTGTCTTTTCACGACAGCACACAAGGGAGGGGTGAGGATAGGTAAGACACCTAAAAAATTAGCTAGCATTTGTTGCCCTTAACGCAGACAAACTAAAGCAGATACCTTAAAAGCAACTGAGGCCAATAGGAAAAGGGGACCAGGAACTAGAGAAAAGGTTAGATCAAGAAGAATTAACCTAGAAGGTAACACCCACGCACAGGAAATCAATGTGAGTCAATGCCCTGTATATCTATCCTTATGTCAACCAGCAAAAACCCTTGTTCCTTCCTATTATTGCTTATACTCTCTCTACAACAAAATTAGAAATAAGGGCAAAATAGTTTCTGCTGGGTATTGAGGGGGTTGGGAGGAGAGGGAGGGAGCAGAGTGGATGGTAAGGGAGGGGGTGGGGGCAGGAGGGAGAAATGAACCAAGCCTTGTATGCACATATGAATAATAAAATAAAATTTTAAAAAAGTGCCTTTTCAAGCCATTTGCCCATTTTCTGAGTGACCATTTTATTGATACCATAGGTAGTCTTTATATATTCTGTATATGAATCTTTTGTTTTATATATATATATATATATATATATATACACACACACATATATAATATCTCCCCATGGTTGATTTGCCTATTTATGATTTATTTTTCTTAGCATAAATACTTAACTTTAATGGACTAGAACTGATTTTTAAAAATATAATGTGCATATGTTAGTTATAATGTCAACACAATGAATATTGCAAACCTACCCCAAACTCTAGATGTCATCCCTGCTTGAGAATCACTTGCACCTCCTTTAGCCAACCACAGCTTCCCTCTCTATGCTTTTAGAGGTAACTACTTTATATTTTGGCTGATCATTCTTATGCTGTTAAAGTAGTAGCTTACAGTAGATATATATAGAGAGAGAGATTCACAGCTCTAACATGGTCTGAATGTGTGCCCCCCATTTGTGTTCTGGAAGAAAGGAAGGAAGGAAATGTCTTGAATATCTAGAGAGACAGAGAGAATACCAAGTGACCAATCAATGCACGCTCAACCTCTTCCTTCATGGGAAAAATGTACATTAAAACTATAGTAAGCAGGGTGTGGGTGGCTCACACCTGTAATCTTAGGTACTCAGGAGGCAGAGATCAGGAGGATGGCAGCTTGAAGCCAGCCCAGACAAATAGTTCTCAAAAATACCCAGTGCACAAAAGTGCTGGCAGAGTGGCTCAAGTGGTAGAGCGCCTGTCTAGTAAGCATGAAGCCCTGAGTTCAAACCCCAGTACCACCAAAAAAAAAAAAAAAAAAACCCTACAATAAGATACCACTACATACCAGACAAGATGGCTAATATGTAAGACTGACAAACTTCAGTGGCAGCAGTGCTATAGAGCGTTTTGGAAATCATTCTTAATTGCCAGAGGGAAGTAAATTGGTTTGCCTACTTTACTGAACAATATTTAAACACAAGCTTAATCCCACCATCCAGCAATTTCGCTCGCAGATATTTCACCGAGAGAAATGAGTACATGTCCATAAAAGACATGCACGAGACTGTCACGGCAGCCTCATTTATAAGAGCCCCAAACTGGAATCTGCCCAAGTGTTCATGAGCAAATAAATAAATTGTGCTATAGTCACAATTTGAAAGAACAAATTACTGATGCATACAACACATGGATCAATCTCTAAAATTATGTCGGGCAAAAGAAGTGAGATACATACTTACATGCATGGTTCCACATATGCAATGTTCAAGTGCAAGTTAATCACCTATGACCACAGAAGCCAGAGGAGTGGGTATCTCAGCAGGGGATGGTCTTGCCTGGGAAGGAGCAGGAGAGAAACTTGGGGGTGATATTAATATTCCAGAATTTAATCTGAACAGTGGTTACATTGTGTATACATAGGAAATTCTTGATTGAGTTTTACAATTAGGAATTGTATATACACAATTCCTATACATAGGTTATATCTTTAAATTTTTTTTTTCTTTAAGCCCCTAACAGTCTTTCAACCAGATTTCCTCTTCCCAGCATGTCCTGTATAAGAATTCTAGACCAGCCGGGGGCTGGAGGCTCATGCCTATAATCCTCCCAATTTGGGAGGCAGACAAGCGATCAGAAGGATAACAGTTCAAAGCCAGCCCCCTGGGCAAATTTCAAGAGACCCTATCTTGAAAAATACCCAACACAAAAAAGGGCTGGTGGAGTGGCTCAACTGGTAGAGTACTGGACTATCAAGCGTGAGGCCCTGAATTCAAAACCCTATATCCTCCTCGCACCACCACCCCCCAAAAGAATTCTAGAACTCTTGGCATTTTCTCTAGGGAAAGCCTCTTGAATCACATGAAGAAATACAACCAAGAAACAGTGTAATTAGGAGTACAAAAGGACTCGCCAGATAAAGGAGAAAGCAGTCTACACGGTTAAGGGAAATGTAGTTTGCTGATGTACTGGAGATAAAAAGAACAGGGAAGCTAGCTGCTGCCCTGTGAATTTGTTTGTTCAACAAATGCTTTTAGAATTTCTGCCATGACAAATGTCATGCCGATTTCTCCTCTGAAGACCAGGCTCTAACCCCTGAGAGGCAGAACTGGCTTAATTTTCCCCTTCATATTGACTCAGTTTTTCTCTGCCCCTGCCTCCCCCTCTCCAGTCTCCTCTGTGGGCCTCTTCTGTCTTATGAGTTAGCCTACTTGGATTTAATCATGGCCTATGAGTCTATGAATCTTTCCAGCGGGGGCTCTTGCTAATGGTGTCTGTCTCAGTTACCAGTACGTCACAAAGTACATCAACACTTGGTGGCTTGAGACAATAGTTCTTTTGCTCCTCATGATGATGTGGGTCAGGAATGTAGCCACAGTTCAATGGGTACAGTTTGTCCTTCTCTACTTTGTGTCATCTGGGTTGACCCACCTAGGGCTGTGGGATCTGAAAGTCCTCATTCCCTGTGTGGGCCTAGTGATAGCTGTCAGCTATCTAACCACATCTCAGTTCTCAGAGAAAGGGGAGTGGTGACTTGCTTTACTTTTACTTTCATGTGTATGCACATACATGTGTGTGCGGTGCTGGGGATTGAACCCAAGACCAAGCATATGCTTTACCACTAAGCTACATACTTGGTCTCAGCCCTCATTTGAACAATGCCAACGCATTAAGATTGCTTTAACACGTCCTCTCGTTTTGCACTGAGTGCTTATAAAAACCTAAGTTAATGGCTGCTATAGTCCCTTCAAGAAACTGGCTGGGGATGAAGCTTAGTGGTAGAGCACTTGCCTCATACTCACAATGCCCTGGATTCAAATTCCAGCATGGCAAAAAAAAAAAAAAAAAGACAATGCATACCCTGTTGCTGGGAGTGATGGTACACCCCTATAAATCCCAGCTACTTGGGTGGCAGAAATCAGGAGGATTATAGTTCACGACCAGCCTGGCCAGAAAGTTAGCAAAATCCCATCTCAACAAATAAACTGTCATGAGTAGTAATATATGTCTGTAATCCCAGCTACTGGGAGGCATAGATAGGAAGACTGAGGCCCCAAACAATATACACTCCCCCCCAAAAAAAAGCCTAAAACAAAAGGGCTGGGAACATGGCTCAAGTGGTAGAATGCCTGCCTAGCAAGCATAAGGCTGTGAGTTCAAATCCCAGTGTTGCCAAAAAAGAAAAAAGAAGATACAGTCATATGCTAACAGGATGCTAAGAAAGAAAAGAAGACCTGGGGTAGAGCTCAGTGGTGGAGCACTTGCTTAGCGTTCATGAGGCCCTGGGTTTGATCACCAGCTACCTAAGAAATAAAAGAAGGCAGGAAGAAAGGAAAGCGAAGAAAAAAGCAAAAAATACTTTATCTTGGGTAAACCCCAGATTAGACAAATAAATCAGTTGTTTTTCCTTGACGCTGTTCCCCCACACACTTGCTTTTTCCCATTCAAGCTAGAGCTTCACAGATCTAAAGCTTCCATACACGCGTAGGTGGAGCAAAACAGAAATAAATGTCAAAGACTCCACAGCACAGCTAACATACATCAGCTTCTGGCCCAGCAGAGTACTTCAGAAACACCCACAGCGCTCAGACAGGAAATTCCGCATGTTTGGGGGTTGTCAGCTCTCAGACCCAAGAGCGTCATGGTTACAGCCCAGACTTGGTGAAGAGGGGAGGGGTAGAGCCCTGATTTCGCTCTTATCTGCTCTCCTGATCCTTGGCTTCTCTAGGCCTTAGTTCTCGCAGCCCTAAGAGAGACATACCCTCCTTCACGAAGTTGGTGTGATGATTAGTGACACTGTTGTAGGCTCTGATCAGAAGACTCCTAAATCCTTTGCACCCCACCTGGAAGCATCAGGCAGGACATGTAGATGTAATAAGGGAGGTAATAGAGTTTAGTTTAAAGGTTAGGGAAAAAGTTACAAACAGCCACAAGGGGCCAGGTATGAATGGGAAACAGAGAGAGAGAGAGTCTTCCTCTTTCTAGGTGCTTTTAAGACCTATACTAATCTATGGGAAGGGAACCTGATGATTCCCATCCACCAATAACTGATGAGTGGAGAGGGGCATGCACCCCGGTTGAGCTGGGGTTGGTTTGAGTAAATTGCCCCTGGGCAACTGTAACTTCCAGGCAAGGCCCAAAGTAAACCTCTATTTGTTTTGTTTTGTTTAACTGCGTACTATCTCGAATATTAAGGTCCTAGTCAGCTGTTCACGCACTATGAACTCTACAAGTGTAGACCTGGAGACATAAGCTCTTCTGGGATTATCTCAAAATCTAAGACTGTGCCAGGTACATTCAAAGTGCTCACTGAATGTTAGGCCTTAACCTGAAATCGTCCCTTGAAATGTCATTCTAGGATGGAGAGGCAAGACCAGGCAGTGGTTGGATCAACAGTCAGATAATTGACTCGATTTTAGTTTCTCTTGTATGCAACTTCTGTCACTCCTAAAACCCTAAAAACAAATGTCATATCTAATATCAGTACACACTTAAACTATTTCTGTCTGGGCACAGTAGAGTCAGACTGTTCAGTGACCCAAAGGTTAAATGCAGGATGTGGTTTTGCCAGGGTCTGGCATATAAATAGCAAATGTTCACTACAAATGAGCTATTTTTATGAAAACCATGCTTAAATTTTCACCTGGGATGACAGCAACATAAAACAGAAGAGACTGGAGAAGAAATACGGGCCTGGATAGCATTAGGTTTGTGTTGTTTTACGGTCCGTGGGATGAATGTAAGTATGGTACTGACAACTAGAGCCTGTAATCCTGCAAGTTTATTTTTTATTATTTCAGTGTAGTCACCCGAAATTATTTGAAGCCTCACATGGCCAATCATGCACGGAGTCAAGCTTAAGTACTTCAGAAACTGTTCCGTGGTCTGAAGGTTTAAGTCAGGATGTGGTTTCCACCCCAGAGCCCGATCCCAGCTGTCTCTCACTTTACTCAAGCTACAAACTTCAGTTTTCTCTCTGTCAGGTAAAAGTCAAAAGTTTTCAATGAAAAGTAAAGGCCAGAGGGTCACTGACCCCCCCCAGCACTTTCAGCCATTTCTTCTGCCAGTTAATTATTTTTCTAAGCAATATGTTTACACTGCTATTTCTTGATTTTGTGTGTGTGTGTGTGTGTGGTACTGGGCTTTGAACTCAGGGCCTCTCACTTGCTGGGCAGGCGTTCTACTACTTGAGCCACTCTGATGGCCCTATTTCTTTATTTTTCCTTGACTGTCCACCCTAGAAGTCTAGAATTTCCTTCTCCTATGTCCTCCACCTATTTATCCCCCCAAGATAGCTATATCACAAGTTTTGACAAGATCAATATTCAAAGTTCATTATTTTCACTGTGTGACTATTACCTCACATGAGTCATTTTTATTTTCTTGTGTAACTTGGTTATCTATAAGTTAATCATTTGCTCAGTTCTTTAAATACCTATCTTTAGCCTGGCACTGGTGGCTCATACCTGTAATCCTAGCTACTCAGGAGGCAGTGATCAGGAGGATTGAGGTTTGAGACCAGGCAAGGTAAATAGTTCATGAAACCCTATCTCAAAAAAAACAGCACAAAAAGGCACTGGGGGAGTGGCCCAGTGGCTCAAGGTGTAGGCCAAGTTCAAACCCCAGTACGGCAATAAAAAAAACAAAAAACAACAACAAAAAATTATCTCTACTGCATCCATAAGTGTCAAATGACATGGAAATTGCTTCTCAAGCAGTCAAACCCTTGAGGCATCCTGTTGCATTAATCTTTATTTATTTATTTATTTGCTTGTTTGTTTGTTTGATTAGGCTTCACTATGTCCCTTCTAGAGTCCTCTTGCTTCTACTTACTGCTTCCTGGGAACTTAAAATAGTTTCTTTGTTGCTGTAAGGAATCAGAATTTATTTTAGCAATTGGTTGAGATAAAAATAACAAGTTATTTTAAGCTAGTGTCATTAGGATGCTGAGTTTTGAAACATGGATAAAACCAGCTTCCTGCCCTCAATAAACATGTCTGGATGGGACTGCCCATGAAACAGAAAGATGCAGGGGTACTGTCAGATGCAGGAACCTGCAAAGCCACCCCAGGGAGGACAGCATGGAGAGTTGGTGGGACCCCCCACCTGCCACCAGAGGGCATGAGCATAGATCCTGGCTCTGCCTCGTGTGACCCTGTACCCAACACAGCTGATAAGAGCAACCAAGAGATGAAAGAGAGAAGAAGGGGGCTGTGACTTCCATCAGGCCAGGACAGCCCTGGCCGAGCTCTCGGCAGTGGTTGGACTTGTTGCCTGATCATACCTGCTCCTTCCCAATCATGGTTGGTTCTTGCTAGATAGTCGTCATGGCCTCACAATATCCTTGCACACAGAGTTCCACCCCCCACTCCTGGGGTTTTAATCTATTCCTTGACGCTAGTTGAACTATACATTATCTATTAACCCTTCAGGAACTCTGATGTGCAGATCACATGGTAAGTATATGCCTTGCCTCCCTCTGGCGTGAAAGAATAATAGTCTGTTCTCTCTATGGTCAGGTTTCCGCTGAGCTATGAGGACTATTTTAACTAAACGAAGTGTAGCTTCAGGGTATGTTCTTGGATGTAACTGACCATCATCCAGATAGGGCTTACTATTCAGCATCCTCTACAGACAGTCTCTAAGTAGCAATGCCAACAGTGCTAACTTTTTGTCTGCTCATTTGATTTTCTATCCTTTTAAATTTATTTTGTAAATTTTAAAATATTTTGGTGTTGGGGATTGCACCCAGGGTCTCCTGCCTGATAAGCACAGTCTCTACCACTGCTACACCCCCAGCTCCTATAAACTTATCTTTAATATATATGAAATGAATAAATATATTCTCATTTAAAAGAAATCCAATGCTGGGCACTGATAGCTCCTGCCTGTAATCGTTAACAGCAATGGTGCAGTCTGTAATCAGAAGACTTCCAAATTCATTGTGTCCCACAAGAAAGAATCCAAAGCAGAGCACGTGTGTGTCAGTGGAGTTTATTAAAAGTTAGGGAAGGGAATTATAAAAGGGAGCATGCTGGGCCCAGGTGGAAGGCAGAAGCAGAGAGAACATGCTACTCTTCTCCAGGTGCTTTTTAAAACTTCTGCTGACCTCTAGGAAGGGAAGAACCTGATGATTCCCAACCAATAATCAATGAGTGGGGAGGGGCCTGGGTGGTTCCTGAGCTTCCCTGAGCCATGGCATGGTCATCTGAAATATAGTATTAAGTCAGATCTCTTTTATGAGTCCTGAACTTTCCCTAACTCTAGCCTGCTCATAATCACGCCTGTAATCCTAGCTTCTTGGGAGGCTGAGATCAGGAGGATTGAAATCAAGTCTGGCCCAGGCAAATAGTTCTAGATATCCAAAGTAACTGAAGCAAAATGGACTGGAGATGTGGTTCAATGGTAGAGCACCTGCCTTGCAAGCTCGAAGCCCTGAGTTCAAACTCCAGTCCCACAAAAATAAATTCATAAATAAATACAAAGAAATCCACATCAATATGTAACCAAATGCAGTGGGTTTCCTGATGAACACTGTTACTGGTACCAGTGATGTCCCAAGGAGGAAGTCTCCAAAAGGAAGGAGGCCTCCATCTGGCGCTTGGGTACTGAGTTCATGAAGTCATTGCAAAAAGGAATTCTAGGACACATGGAAGTACAGACCAAGAATATTACTAGTAAGACAAAGCAAAGGAAAGATAGAACTATGGTACTACAGCCCAGACGTGCGTATGGGCACATCTGATAACAGGTGCAACAAGTGCTCTAACATCACGGTTATTTATGGTGAAAAATTGGACTGGAGGTTTGGCTCAAATTTGTCTTAAGGAAGAGTGCCTCTTTGTTCTGACGCGTGGTATATTTTATCACTTTTGCAGTCACACTGTCTTACCAATTGGGCCCAGAGACTTCAAGGTTGGCCTGATCATTAAATGGATTTACTATGACGTAGGTGTTTGAGCCTCCCTTTAAACAAAGGATGGGTCCTGCCAGACAGATGCTTCCTTCAAGACAGGTGTCCATCCTTGTGATAAGTATTTTCCTTTGTGGACATTTTGTGTGTGTGTGTGTGTGTGTGTGTGCCCAGAGAAGTCATTTTCACAAGAGTTCTTTCCTAGGATAAATGTCTTTCTTTTAAGATATCCTCACTCAGTTCTCAAAGTGGACTAATTATTTTGGGGCACGTGGGCAAGGTCAGAGGGAGAGGGCTGCTCTTTTTCCTTTTTTTTCTTTTTAGAAAATGTTGCAGCTTATTGAGAGAGTGTAAGGCTTAAAGCACAGAAAGCAGTATCTATGTGTTTTTAATCAAGCTATTCATTGGTACAATGCTTATTTGTAAATTCCTGGGTTCTGTCTCCCATGCCTCAATTTCCCTGATCAAACCTGCCTCGAACACAACCAGGCGATAGAAGAGGGAAGAGAGATTTATTACTTGCAGCAAATAAAGAGAGCCCTAGGAATTGTCCCCAAAGAAGCGACTCCCCAGCAAACAAAGTCAGGGGCTTGTATTGGAGAACTTCTACCTACTCGTGCAAAAAACAGGACACCACAAGGAAAGGTGGGCATGCTCAGCTCTATGTCATGCCTCTTTATACATCACAGGTTCAAAAAATGGTGGACAGAGGCTGAGCATGGTGCTGTGTGCCTGTAATCCCTAGGCAGAGGCAGGAGGATTGAAAGTTCAAGGCCAGCCTGTGCTACATATACATAGCATGTACAGAGCCAGCCTGTCTGAAAAAAAAAAAAGTGGACAGCAAGTGCTGCACTGGGCAGAGAATTTATAATAATGAGCAAAGTTCACTCCTAGGTCACCTAAAGGGAAAGGCAGAATGGCTGCAAGTTTGGTTCACCCCTGGGTCACCTTGTATATTTCTCCAGTTAGTCTTATCTGAAACAAAAAGCAACTTTACTACAAGTGTATAGTCCTTAAGGGGTGGCAGCTTTTGTGATTCAAGTTTAACAAATACATAAGAAGCAAAAGGTGCCGACATATCCTCTCCTCTCACTGCCCAGAAAGAATAACTGTTATCAATTTGATATGTGACCTTCCAGAATTACTGTCACATGTATACATGGAAGCTATACAGACACGTATGTGTGTAATTGATCATGACACACTGCGTATGTTACTATGGCACTTACATCCCCCCGGCGACAAGACTTTCTCTTTCCTTCAGCACAGCAACAATGACCTCTTCCTTTTCACTGTGTGATACTCCATGCAGTGGAGGCGCCACTTGGCTCAGAAGCAATTTCCCTACTCTGGGACATTCAGGCAGTTTTAATTTTTCACTGTGCCCGTGTAATATAGCCACATCCGCTTTTTATGTAGGATATAAGCATTTTCTCCAGGGAAATTCCTAGAAATGAAATTTCTAGGTCAAAACATATATATCCTTAAAGGCCTCAGTAGACACCAGGAAATTGCCCTCTAAAAGTCTGGAACACAGAGAGAGGGAGACATAGGTGGAGCACACAGGATTTTTAGGGCAGGGAACATCCTCTGTATGATAATATAATGGTGAGTGCATGTCACTATGCATTTGTTCGTATGCAAATTTATAGAATGTACAGCACCAGGTGTGAGCTCCCAGTGTATCTGCATCCGCCTGTGTCCTGGCACTGAAGAGGAAGAGGCAGAAGGATGGCAGGGAAGTCAGCCTGGGATACATAGCAGTACCCTGTCTCAAACAAAACAAAACAATGAAATCCTCCTGTAAATTATGGACTCAGCCATAATCGTGTGTCAATCTAGGGTTACAGATTGTAACAAATATTCCATTCTGGTCTGGGAGATTGATGATGGGAAAAGCCATGGGGGGGTGGGGGTGGGGGTAGGGCAGGGTAAGTATGGGAAATCTCCTCACCCTCTGAAACAGATGGGAGGCCTCAGTTCTCCCGGGGTACTGGGTCAGGAGTTAAGCACTGTTAGAGAACTGGTTATGTAAATGACAAGCCTTTTGTGTAAGCACCCCTTTTAATGTTTATTTTCCCTTTAAGTGTGCTGTGGTGTCGGGGTGGGTTGATTTCACTCCCCTTTCCTCTGGCTCCCGCTGCCTGGAGTAAGGAATTGTCACCAGGCAGCAGGATTGCCCTCTTGCCAGTGCCAGCTGCTCTGAACACTGCGGGGATGGCTTGAGGAAGTTATATGACAACGACAGCTGTTTGCTGCCGAAACCCAACTCTGGCTTCTGAAGGCCCTGTGCCAGCAATCAGCTTGAGCCAGACTTTTTGGCATGGCACACCTCATCTCAGTGAACTCTAGATGACCCTGCAGCCATTCCCACCCAGGCCAGCCCTGAGCATGGCCTCTGGTGGAGCAGCGGGAGGCCTGTGACTGGCGCAAACACACTCCTTCATTTGCATGAAGGGATGTCCGTGATTGTTGTAGACCCAAGCCAGGGAGATGCCCTCCTGTGCTGCGGCCTGTGTTGCTGGAACTGACTGGTGAGTGCTTTTATTTACTACTTCACATCTAAAAAATTGGATTATAATTCTTCTTATATATTATCAGGTTTTGGTGTCAGAGCTCATGAGAGGTCTTGGGACATCTTTCTTCTTTTGCTATTTCCTTAAAGACTTTGTATAAATCTCGTTATTGTTGTGTGAATCTCAAGCTGAGATACGGGACACTGAGGCAGTTTAGCAGGAAGCAGTGTTTTATTGTGCTGGCAGACTCAGTCGTGTCCTAAGGCTGAGCCCCAAGAACAAAGGGGTCTCACCTTATATACCCTTGCAAGCAGGTTACAGAAGCAAAAGGCCAGGTCTAATCCATATATGGTTGCATGTGACTACTTCTCTCCCAGTGCTACGTGACCTTCTTCATGTCTTGTTTTTTTAAAGTTTTATCTCCCTGTTTTGCCATCCCTTCCCCCTGCCTCATTATCAGAACACAAACCTGTTTCTTTTGTTTTTAGTTCTCCTCCCTACTATGTTCTTTCTTTCTTAACATGTTGGAGAAGAAAAGCAAAGGGGTCAAGTGGTCTTCATAAGGAGGCTTATTTTTTAATTGATCTATTGAGATATAATTGACATAAATGAGCTGTATGTGTTAACATTGTACACGTGATACATTTTGTTATATGTGCATGTACTCATGAGACCCGCAATCCAGATAATGATGTCATCACCCCCAAAATGTTCTCTTGCCTTTGTAATCCTTCCTTCCAGCCATTCCCATCCCCTGAAAACCAGGATAGCCTCTGATCTCTGTGCTCTCATTATGGGTCACTTTGCACTTTCTGAAGTTTATGTTAATAAAGTCGAATGCATTGATTTTTTTTCTTGTCAATGCAAAGTTTTCAATTGAAAACTTTGGAAGTCTGTTTTTTAAAATTGCTGATAGTAGTCTAGTCTATAGACATAGAACACTTCATCCTTTCACCTGTTGGTGGATATTCAAATTCAATTCAAAAACAAATTTGAATCATTCCAAGTTTGGGTAAATTGAAATAAAGAAGCTGCTATGAAAGTCTTTGTTTTTCAGTGCTGAGGACTGAGCCCAGGGCATTTGTTCATGTCCTTTAAGTTATCAAATGCATTACTTAGCATCTTTTTACTTTCAGATGTCTCTGTACTTATGTTGACCTTTAAATTTATAATTTGTTCTTTTTTTCTTTTTCTTTTTTTTGCAGTACTGGGGTTTGAACTCAGTCTACACCTTGAGCCATTCCACCAGCCCTTTTTTGTGAAGGGCTTTTTCAAGATCAGGTCTCCATCTCTGCCTCCTGAGTAGCAGGCATGAGCCCCTAGTGCCCAGCTACTTCTTTCTTCTTGGTTAGTCCGCCCAAAGTTTGGTTAGAATTTTCAAAGAATCAATTTTTGCCCAAGTTTTAAAATTTTTTTTGTCTTCTTCCATTTATTAAAAGGTTTATTCTATTGTTCTTGTTCTATCTTTTGAAACAAAATGGAGAATTCATACTGTAGACTTTTCATTCATTCTGTTTTGCACATATGAGCAAGTAAACCTAATGATTTCACCCTAAATAATGTCTTTGCTGCACCCTGGTTTTGATAATTTTTTTATCATTTAGTTCTAACTTTTAAAAATTCATTATATTCGGGCACAGATGGCTCACACCTGTAATCCTAGCTACTCAGGAGGCAGCGATCAGGAGGATCTCAGTTTGGAAGCCAGTCCTGGGGAAATAGTTCATGAGACTCTATTAAAAAAACAAAAAACAAAAAACCACACGCACACAAAGGACTGGTGGAGTGGCTTTAAGGTGTAGGCCCTGAGTTCAAACTCTAGTAGTGCCAAAGGGGGGAAAATCATTATAGAGGGGCTGGAAGCATGGCTCAAGCGGTAAAGTGCCTGCCTAGCAAGCACAAAGTCCCCAGTTAAGCTCTAGTAACACACCCCCCACACAAAAATTCATTATAGAGACCATGGGTATAGCTCAGTAGAACAGTGCTTGCCTGGCATGTGTGAGGCCCTGAGTTGGATCCCCAGCACCAACACACACACACACACACACACATACACACATACACTCACAAATTGTAATTTATTTAATCCATGAGTTATCAAGGTGTGTGTTAGGTTTCTAAACACATAGAACATTTCATTTAACTGTTACTGTCTTTGAAATAAATTATACTGAACCCTTAGACTAGCTTTGCCTGTTCTACAATTTTGCAAAATTGAATCACATCATATATTATTTGGCTCCTTTCATTCAGAATTATGAATGTAAAATTTATTCACTTTATTGATTAAAAAACTAGTTCATTCCTTTTTGTCAATGAATGGCATTCTATAGCACAAATATATCACAATTTGTTTTTCTTCTATTGACCTACATTTGGGTTGTTTCTGACATTTATCTTTTATTTTTAAAAATGGTTATGAATATTTTGCACATGTTTTAATGTTGAATGTTTTTATATCTCCTGAACAAAATGGAAATACTGGGCTTAAAGACAGGTATATCTTTAACTTTACAAGGGATTACCAAACTCTCCCAAAATGGTGTTAGGATTTTGCATTCCAACATTACATACTGTTACCAGAACCAGTGACACTCCAGGGATGAGGTCTCCAAAAGGAGGAGACCTCCAGCTGGCCTTTGGGTACTGAGTTCATGATGTTGTCACAAAAAAGAAGTTTAGGATGTAGCTAGGTAAAGGCCAAGAAAGTTTATTAGTAAAACCAAGCAAAGGAGAACCAGAAAGGTAATACACAGCCCAGACCTGGGTGCGGGCACATCTGACAGGTGCAGCAAGTGCTCTAATGTCAGGGGTTTTATGGTGAAAAGGTAGGGTGGGAGTTTGGTTCAAATTTACCTTAGGAAAAGTGCTCCTCTTTGTTCTGACATCTACTAGAATTAGTTGCTTTTGCTGTTACACTGTCATATTAATTAGGACCAAAGATTTGAAAGTTGGCCCGCTCATTAAATTTGGGTCACTATGACACAGATGTTTGAGCCTCTCTTTAAACAAAGGATGGGTCTCCTTTCAAGACAGGTGTCCATCCTTGAAATACATATTTTTCTTTGTAGACACTTTTTGTGTTCAGAGGAGTCGTTTTCCCGAGTTCTTTCCCAGAGTAGGTGTCTTTAAGATGGCCTTGCTCTGTTCTCAGAGCACACTATTTGTGGGCAAGTGGGCAAGGTCAAGGGGGAAAGAGAGCAGCTCTTTTTCCTTTTTTAGTATATGTCATAGCTTGAGGGAGCATAAGGCTTAAAGCACAGAAAGCAGTATCTACGTGATTTTAATCGAGCTATTCATTAATACAATGCTTATTTGTAAATTCCTTGGTGCTGTTTCCCATTCCTTAATTTCCCTGATCTAGCCTGCCTCAGTACCAACATCAAAATTGTCCCAGTCACTCATTTGTGCCATCACTTAGTGTTGTCATCTTTTGAACTGATCATTTTTCTGTCTTTATCATAAATGATTAATATTGTTGAGCACACTTTATTTATTCATTAGTTATCATCCCTCATGGACTGCCTGTTCAGAAATTTGCCCATTTTAAAATTGAATTTGTTTTAGTTCTTTATGTACTCGAGGCAAGCTGTTTGTCGATATATGATTTGTGAATTTTTTTGTGTGTGTGGTGCTGGTTGAACCCAGGACCTTGGTGATTCTAGGCAAGTACTCTATTACTAGCCGTATCTCCAACTCACAGTGTATGATTTGTCCTTTCTCCCGTGATGCTTGCCTATTCATTTTCTTAATGGTGTCTTGAGGAACCAAAGCTTTTTCTCATAAAGTCTTTTGTTCTTTAATCATTATTGATTTGTGTGGAAGATACTCTTCCATGCTTTCTTCTATATGCTTTATAGATTTGCTTTTTTACATTTAGATCTATTATCCATCTGGAAGTAATTTTTGTGTTTGGTATGAGCTAGAAGTATATATGAATATACACTTTTTAAAAATAGGGGCATTCGTTTGTTTCAGAGCTATTTGTTTAAAACACTTTCATTTCAGCATTGGATTGCCAAAAACTCAGTTGACCGTACATGTGCAGCTTTATTTCTAGGTTCTGTCTTGTTGTATTGATTTACTTGTCCTACACCAGTGGCACATGGTCTTGACTACTGTAGTTCTATCGTGAACCTTCAAGCTCAATAGCATGTATCTTTCCTCTTTTCTTATTCATTGCAATTTTGCCATGAATGGTGGCTCATGTCTATAATCCTAGCTACTCAGCAGGATCCAGTTCAATGCCAGCCCAGGCAAAAAGTTAAGAAACCATCTCCATTAATGGCGGGGCATGGCAGCATATACCTGTCATCCTAGCTACAAGGGGAAGCCTAAATGAAAGGATCGAAGTCCAGGCCAGCCTGGGCATAAAGCGAGACCCTATCTCAAAATTAACTTAAAGCAAAAAGGATGTCATGATTCAAGTAGTATGGTGTCACTGTTTAGCAAGCACAAGGCTCTGAGTTCCAACCCCAGTACTGAAAAAAAAAAGATTATTTTGACTATTTTAAACAAACAATAGCCAGGCTTTGGTGGTCCACATCTGTAATCCTAGCTACTTGGGAAGCTGAGATCCAGAGGATTAAGGTGGTTCAAGACCAGCCCGGGAAAATAATTCACAAGACTTCATCTCCAAAATAACCAAAGCAGAATGGACTGGAGTGGCTCAAGTGGTAGAGCACCTGCTTTGCAAGCACAAAGCCCTGAATTCAAACCCTAGTCCCACCAGTCTTACCGTATGTTACATTATTTCATTTTTTATTCCTAGCGTTGGTAACTTGTGTTTTTCTTCTTTGGTTTTTGAGACAGGGTCTCACTATGTATCTCAGGCTGGTCTTGAACCCAAAACCCTCCTGTTTCAGCTTCTCAAGTACTTTGATCACAGGCTTATCCCACCATTCCCAGTTCTGTATTTCTTGAATAGTGTTACTAGGATATAAACTCTAAAAGTTGGTAATGATTCTTACTAATTTTTCAACCAAGTTTTGGCTTTGGTAAAATCTCTCATTTTTGTTATTTACTGATTTCTGGTCTTCTTTGTATTTTTCTTAACCTTCTCTGGGTTGAATTTTTCATCTCTGTAGTTTCTCGAGGTACAAATTAAGATACGAATTTAAGCCTCAATTCTAAGCAGGGCTTTAGATGCAGCTCACCACCTTTGATGTGTTGTATTCCCAGCTAACCAAAGTTTGCAATCCCCCATGCAATTTTTCATTGACTCACATTGCATCATCATTTAATGATTAAATATGGCTTTCTAGATGTTGCATTTATTCACTCACTTACAAGTAGGTCCCCAGTAAGACTTCAATCACCTGAAACACGTGGACTTGTCTTATGAGTCATGAGCTGGTCATGTTGGTGACAATGTCATGTGCACTTGACGAAGTTGTTCGGTCTAGTGCTGTGAAAATGTCCATCAGGCTAAGGCAGTGAACACTGCCATTCAGATCTTCAGTGTCTGCTTTCTTGTGATGGGGTCTCGGTATGCTGTCCAGGGTTGAGTGGCTGGTGTACCAATGCTATCTGGGTTATTAAAAAAAAAGCCTATTAACGCCTGAGGAGGTATTAAAATACCAAAACTACGGTTGTAGCTTTTTCACTTTTGCTATGCTATAAAATTTCTACCATGAGGTATTAGGCACAGACATGCTTTCTTCCCGATGCCATGACCCACCCTCATGATTTTTTTCTTTTATTTTGGTGGGATTGGACTATGCATCTCTAGTGCATTTTGCTCTGGACATTTTGAAGATGGGGTCTCAGGAACTATCTGCCCCAGTGGGCCTGGAACTGAAATCCCACCCCCACCATCTCAGCCTCCCAAGTGGGCACTGGGATTACAGAAGTGAACACCAACACCCAGCCAGTTTGCTCTTTTGGTATGCTAATATTCCTAACCCTTTTCTGTATGTGTGTGGTATTCTGCATGTGTGCACTTGCTAGATTATACTTGATTCATGCCACCAGCCCTTTTTGGTTATTTATTTTTTGGCAGTGCTGGGGTTTGAACCCAGGGCTTCACACTTGCTAGGCAGGTACTGTACCACCTGAGCCACTCTGCCCTTTCTGGTTATTTTTGAGACAGGGTCTTGCTTTATGTCCAGGCTGACCTGGATCAGATCCTACTTGTGCTTCCCCTTGAAGCTGGGATGACAAATGTGGACCACAACATCCAGCTATCAGTTGAGATGGGATTTTGTGAACTTTTTACCCAGGGATTACTTATTTATTCCAGAGATTGGAATTGAACCCCAATCCTTCCAATCTCTGCCTCCCGAGTGGCTGGAATTACAGGCAAGAACCACCAAGTCCAACCCACATAAAATCTCTTATTTTAGGGCTGGCAGAGTGGCTCAAGTGTTAAGGGTTCCTGCCTAGCAATCGTGACGCCGGAGTTCAAACCTCTGTACTGCCAAAAAAAGTCTTGTATTAACATGGTCACTCTATGATTAGTGCTTGCATGATGTATTTTTCCCATCCTTTTAACGTTTATGCTACTTGTTATTTGTCCTGAACAGTCACCTTATTCTCCTTTAGAACATTTTTAACTTTCTGAAAGAAGAAAAGCAACAAATAGTAAAAATTTGAAACACTGTGCTAATGCTTCACATGAACTTATTTTTTAAAACCATGAGGTAGGTCTTATCCTCATTTTTCAGCTCAGTAAACAGGTAAGAGTTAGTTTCAAGAATCTGCTCAAAGCAGTTAAGTATCAGAGCTAGGATTCAAAATGTATGTGATTTAGGTTTTCTTTGTATATACACAGTCTATATCCTTAAACACTCTTATACTCCTGTGTATTTTTAAGACTAGAGAGTGAATGGGAACTCACAGGATAAATCCTTCAATCTAGTTTTGTGACTAAAATCGGCAAGAAAAGATTGGGTAATCTACTTGAAAATGCAGGAGACCTGAAGGCTAAGAAAACTGAGAAACTGAAAAGCATCTGTAAAACCTCAAAAGCAAAGAAATCTTGGGTCATATTCAGAGAGGCAAAAAGCTTAAAGCAACATAGTAAGTCAGTTAAGCATGCTAAGGACCTAGTGTTTACCTTCTACTCAGATTATGTATTCAGAAGTACGTAATACAATACTTAACAAAATGGTTACATGTTTATGTCTAGGTTGAAAATGGAAATTCACTCAAGTGACAGTGTGTTGGCTGAGGTGGCCATATTGATTCCTGAGGACTTCTTCCTCCAAAACAGGTCAATAGACTTATGTTAAAGACAACATGTGTATTGAAAGTAGCAATTTTATTTGAGTTAAAATTATTTACAAAAACCCAAAGACATACTTCATGAAACTGGTACAAACTATTTTTTCCTGCCGTTGGCTTTTGCTCCAAAGATCACAGCTGAGAAATACTGTATAAAATAAAAATAGGATTGGATTCAGAAAAGTACTCTACTGTTCTAATTTCCAATTGGTAGTATTTACAGAAATATTTACAATGGAAAAAAAGGTTACTTTAAAACTTTAGTTAATTTGCAAGTCAGCCTCAAGTACCCTAAAATGAGAGTTCTCTGAGGGTTAAAACACACAAATGCACTGCAGTTGGTGAGGTGATGCTGCCCCCACCTTCCCCACCAAAACCTGCATCTCTCTCAGTGCTTGACAATTAGTTATTATTTAAAAAACAAAACAAAACAACTGTTAAACACTGAGGTAAATCAACTCTCAAATGATTACCAGTGTAACAGAAAAATGTAGTTCACCCTGATTGATCTCATCCAAATGTTGAATATTCTTTACCATCTGCCACAGTCAGTTTTACCAAAAATCTGTTCATTTCCCTAAATTCAATGATTAATAAATACCAAGATATTTAAAATAATTAAACAAAATATATCTAACTAATTTTAAGGATATCATTTACTGACATGCTTTTAAAACAGTTTGCTAAGTTAGTTTTATACTCAGGGCAAATATAATCTCAGTCTTTCCCACATTACACTGGCATACTGTATTCTCAAAAGGTGATGGGTAGGGCTTGGGTGGGGAGAAGGAAGAAAACAATTTGCCTGGCATCAGTTACTTCCTTATAGATTTCCCAACAATCTGCATTATCAAAAATAGGAAGACGAAAGAAGGCAGCCACTGCTTAAAAACATTACAGCTGGCACTGATACAAGAGCCCGGGTTCATCACTTTATACAAGGAAATAACAAAGTCTAACTGGGTAAAAATTAGACTTTTAGCTATTTTCCCCAATACACACCAAACTAATATTTTTATGGCTTCAAGTTTTACAAATCCAATGAAGAAACATGATGCAACTACCTAAAAGGTAATTAAAAGTATTAATGAAACAAACCTCTAGAAAGCCTGTCCTCAGACCCAACAGATTGAAAAAAAAAAAAAAAAAAGTTAAAAAGTATCATCAGTGGTCTGAGTACACAAGAAAACTTTGCAATGTTGTGAAATTAAGTCTATAAAACGTGTTCTGTGTGTTCTACAACTGTTTTTCAAACAACTGCTCTATGAACAAAGAATCTGAATGAAAAAAAGGGTCTCCACACCAGCAATTTTAAGGCTTTGTGTTTATGCAATTGATCCTGTCACTCTGTAGAAGAATATACATGCTATCTGGAAACATGAATTCCACATTGGTGTTTTAGCTTCCTTATATTTACTGTACTGAACATTAGAAAATATATCTAGAGACTCTCCCTTAAAAACAGTGTTTCAAGAGCCTCCCTAGCATTAAGTGTAAACTATCCTGGGTTTGTCTACTTTGCTTTAATCCTTTAACAGGGCACATCATCATACAGTATTTCCTCAAATTGTTACTTGTTTTCTTGTGTCTATCGCTATGACACATCATGGTATGATATTGAATATGGTTGTGGTCTTAAAAGTGAAAAATAGTTTAATACCCAAACCTAATCAAGAATAAAAAAATATACTATTAATCCCTTGTGTCTTTGGATTCCATCTAATTTTAAATATAGACAGTAGTTCAGGGAACAACAACAAAAAATTCACAAAATTATTAAAAGCTTTATTTACGATTGGAATCATTCAACAAAAAAGCAAAAGCAAATAAGCCTGAAAAAGGAACTAAGCTGCTGTCTAGAATGTCCTCAGAACATTCGACACCTCAGTAGCTAAGCTGCCTTTGCACCTGGCTGGCATGACAACAGTGGCTCAGCATACACAGCAGTTGCACTAACAGCAGCACAAATTTTCCCCTTAAAACTTGCCCGCAATCAAGCAAGAAAACAAGGGGGAGGGTATAAACTCTGCCAAGTAAGTGTATTTAAATACTGCATGGAATTTTTAACAGACTGAACCTTTTCCCTCATTTTTGATAGTTGCAGATTGATGTAGTAACTGTCATTTAGCAAATGCAGAATGCGTGACGAAGAAATCAGGTGGTCTTAAAAATCCAAACACCAATGATACTGATGAATGCTCTTGGTAATCTTCAAGGGCTTCTTTCGTAACTTCTCTTTGTCTAAGGATAGCTCCAGCATTACTGAGCACCTGAAGCAAAGGTAAAGCAGCTAGCAGTGTTCCAAATATTCAATCACTCTAGAGATAGATTTCTGGCCTGTTGTTCCAACAGCACACTGAAAGAGGAGGGAAGGATTGGATAACAGTTAACAGAAGTATTAAAAGTTTACCTTCTAAAGAAGTATTAAACGGAATTCTACAAATAAAAGTACACTGAAATTAAACTGCACTTTTGTAATAGAGCATTTTACTGTAATTAAGAATAATTATCATGAAGAAATACAACACAATTATTAAACTTAAATCCATGCCAGGAGTGGGGTGGTACACACCAGTGATTTCAGTACTCAGGAGGCTGAGGCAGGATTCGAAAGTTCAGAGTGCATAGTGAAACCCAATACGTAGGCAGATAGATCCCTTTTTTCTTTTAATTACTATGATATGACTGTCAAGTTGATTGGATTGAAAAAATGCCTAGGAGATTCGTAAAACATACTTCTGCTGTATGAAATCTGTCAGTGTTTCCAGAAAGGACTGACTGGGGGCGGGGAGAGGCGGTAAGAGAGAGGGAGGTAATCCACCTTGAATGTGGGAAGCACCACCCCACAGGCTAAGGGCCCAGACAGAATAAAAAGGCAAAAAAGGAAAAAGCCAACAAGCACAGACATTTCCTCCCCCTCCTTCCTTGACTGCCATGAGGTGAGCTGCTTAGCTCCAATATGTTCTCCCTGCCATGACGGATTGAAACCTCTGAAATTGTGAGCCAGAATAAATTTTTTTTGTATCTTAAATTGCTTATATCAGGTATTTTGTTTACAGCAGCAAAAAGTCTGACTAATACACTATGGACATAGTATTTTTTATTTCTGTTAAGGTATTACACTTAAAATCATATGAACTACAATAAAAGCTACTTACAGTAAGATTCATGAAGCTTAGGAATTTTTTGAGCATCTCTGTCATTATTGAGAAGTCTCCATCTGGCAGGTATTCCCGCACAGTGGTTACATTGATCTGAGGAAACAGAACAAAAAAATATCAGTTAGCTGGCAGAAAATCTGAGATTGCATCTCATCCAGTGTTGCTGGTCTTGGCATACATCCTATGGCATGCTTCCACAAGGTCCTGGAACACCTTGTTTATTCTCTTTCTAGGGTCATTCACTGTGTGCAGGCACATTTATGCTCATTTCCTAACAACCCAACCTCAGAAAGAAAGGGAAAGGCAAAGCTGGCAAAGGCTACAAAGAAATATTTGCATGTATACTTACTTTTGGAAATGCAAAGAGAAAAGCCTGGAATAACATGCTGCAATGTTGAGAGAGAGAGAGAGAGAGAGAGAGAGAGAGAGAGAGAGAGAGAGAGAGAGTGTGTGTGTGTGTGTGTTGGGGGGGAGGGGAGACACAATGGCTTCTCTCCTTGAGAATGTGCTCATAAAGTTGTTTATTAAATAAAAAGATCAAAGAAAGGTTCTCATGCTTCACAAGTGAAATTATGTAGGACAGGAATTAACTAGATCTTTCCAAAATATCATCTATGATAATGAGATTATGGGCTAATGCCAGGAGAGATTAGGCATTTCCCTTTACTATTAACAAGTAGTAGTCAAATTATATATAAATCAACCTGGTATAAGGAAAATATTATTACTGCCTACTATTCAATTTTATTAAATTTAAAGATGATTAATTTGGTGCTCCAGAACAAAAGAAAAAGAAAGCTTTGCTAGGAAGGTTCGCCTATAATAAGAAGCCCAAAAGTATGTTCTCCAGAGTTTGAGGACACAAGGGGCAAAAAGAAAGCTTCCATAATTTGACTTTTGTTGATAGGGGCAAGGAAAGAGAGACTACATATTATTCTAAAGAAATCTGTCACCAGCCACTCCCTTCCTTGTATTCCTCCACTAGGATATTTATGAAATTATAAAGCAAAATAATGGGATCAAGAGTTTCAAAAGAGATCTAATAAAAACACTGCTAAAGTGACCATGTGCTGAGGCAGGTGGCACCAATCATCCACAGTCAAACTGAGCCTTCCCACCAAAAGCCATCATAATAGTGGGTAGAGTGATGGCTATGGGAGGGAAGGGAGGGGAGTGTCTCAGTACAAAAGAGAATAAATTATTAGCTTCTATGTTTTGGATGAAAGCCTATCATTAGTCCAAAAAAATTCTTCTCTTTCAACACACTCCAGAATGAAACATTTATATTGGTTGAGGGAATGAGAAAGACGGTTACAACATTTATTTTAAACAGTACAGCAGGTACAAAAAGAAAAAGCATGATACAGCATGGGCTATTTGAGAAATTTATTAAGTATCTGAGAGTTATGTTGGGTTTGGTAAGTGGTGAAGCAGTTTTAAGTTTGGGCTCTTGAGGTAGTAAACAAAGCCCTGATTCCCCTACTGTTAATAAGACAATGGAGGCTGAGAGGAGATTATCAGCAGGTACTCAGCAGGAAGCTGGTTTTGGTGGTACCATGCAAGATTCTAGTATTTTATCTACTTCATATACTGTTTTTGATGCTTTTACTAGGTTTTCCAATCTTCTTGCTCTTTTGGCTTCTTAATCTTTTTCCAGTGCTGGAATCTTGCACAGTGCCATCAGTAATTGGGATGAACAACAGAAAATGAGATCCAACTCTCTGGGGCTTTTTAAGCATGCTGCCATGAACCCCAGACAGCATTTACTTCACATGACTACTTTCTTGTCTATCTCTTCTGCAATGGGAAAACAAATGTTCTTTATGTTTGTTTTTGGTGGGACTGGGGTTTGAACTCAGGGCGTTATGCTTGCAAAGCAGGCACTCTACCGCTTGAGACACACCCTCAGTTCATTTTGCTCTGGTTATTTTGGAGATGGGGTCTTGAGAACTATTTGCCCTGGCTTGTCCTTTACATTTTATCAGCTAGCTATCTGAGTTAATTCTAATGATCTCCAAGGCAACAAACCTATCTGAGGCTCTATGAATTCCTAACATTTTCCACGAATTAAGAAGCTAATTATCTCTTCAGGGACAAGAGAGATATAGACAACCATAAATAGGAATTAACATGAGAAAGATGACCTAAGATAAACCACATGTGATGTTAACACAATTTCAAAAACTATTAATTAACATAAATATGACTGAACTTACAATATGTGCAAAACAGAATACCTAAAAAATCTTTTGATCTTTTGCTTTTGAGCCCTGCCTCTTCTTCCTTTCCTCTGTGTAGTGTTTCTCATTTACTCTTAATACCTTGTCATTAGAAATAATGAAGGCTGAGCCAAAGAGGTTATAGAAAAGGGGAATAAAGATCTTACATGGTCTGTAGGACTTTGATCAGGAACTTTGGTCTCAGCCAGGTATGGTGGTGCATATCTACTGTAATACCAGCACTTGGGAGGCTGAGGCAAGAGTGAACTGGTGTGCATTTAAGATTGACAATATAAATATAGAAGAGATGGAAAAGACTGATTTAGAAAACTGAGCAGGACCTCCTTGCTCCTAGGAAAAATCTCTACCCATTTTAAATTCTGGCTTTGTTGCTATCTTCCACTTAAAATATCCACCTGTGTCCCTTATTTACTTCTTCAATTAATTTTTTATTTATGTATTTATTTTCGGTACTGGGGACTGAACCCAGGGCCTTGTGCTTGCTGAGCAAATGCTCTACCACTTGAGCTATGCTCTCACAATGACTCTGGTATCTCCTTCATATACTGTTTTTGGTGCTCTCATTAGCTTTTCCCATGGCAGCAGCCTATCCAACAACAGCTGTAACCCTCCACTCTGTACTGACAGTCTAAGTGTCTGCACACATGTATTTCTCACAGGTAAATCTTGATGAATTTAGACCATTTTCCAAGCCTACTAGTAACTGGTTCAGACAAAAGGATATGGCCCAATGTTGGCCAGAATCATAGAAGTCTACTGAGTAAGGGTGAAGGGAGCAGTGTCTTCTAAAAACAAAACACATAAAGGAGGGGTACCTACTAATGCTGGACTTATTTCACTGAAGCCTAGCTTGCAGCCACTAGAGGAGTACTGTTAGCCAAGGACACAACAATATGTGCAGGAGAGCAACTTAAAGAAAGATCATCCCTGAATTAGACTTAAGACTCTGCCATCTTGTTTAACTAGCTGAGTGCAGGTTTTACAGTGCCCCTTCATTTACTTCAACTTTTGGCATCTGAATGGACCATTTATTAAATGGGAACTTTCCCATTAGACCTAATGAACTCTTACTTTGGGATGTACCTTGGAAAGTTCAACAAATAAATGTCTTTAACATCGTATGCTATCTTAATTTAATTTCACGTATGTAATTCTTTCTTCCTTTTATGCAAGATTATGACTGGCTTGTCTTTCATTATTTTTAATATATAAACAGCCTGACTCTGAAAGGCATATTGATTCTAAAAAAGCCACAAAAACCAACAATTCACCTCACTCCAAATCTTAACTCAGTAAAATCTATATTGGAAATAAAGAGGCCTAGTGTGTTAGAAAAGAGAAGGGAAGGGGAGGGAAGGGGAGGGGAGGGGAGGGGAGGGGAGGGGAGGGGAGGGGAGGGAGGAGAAGACTAAATAATTTAAAGGAAATCACTAGAATTACTCTTATTATTTTTCTTCTGTAAGAGCAACAAATTGTTTAAAAAGAATCCTATATCCAGCCAAAAGCCTTTCTGGAATAAAGTTGGAGAAAGAAAAGGAAAAATTAAAGAAATGAATTAGGCAATAGTATTATCTATTACACTGTAATCTTTTAATGATACACAAAATATTTCTCAACTATTTACTTACTGGACTCTCCTGGCAGAGACACCCAAGAAGCAGTGCCGTGTAGGAGGCCACGATGCAATCCTCCATGTGCTTGCCAGCATGTTGAAGGGCTAAGAATGTTTAAATAAAGGGTTATAACAGTATATCAAATAATACAAATGCCACAGCAGAAACTAGTCTGTTAATTACTTTCTTAAAAACTGCTAAATGATCCTACAATTGGGCATTCAAAATTAATAAAAGTTAACTCAAAATAGAATAGGGACCCAAATATAAGAACTAAAACCATGCCACATTAGGTTTAAACTTTTGTTTGAACAAAGGATACCACTAATAAAGTGAAAGGACAACCCACAGAATGGAAGAACATAATTATATATTTGATAAGGGTCAAATATCCAGAATGTATAAAGTATTAAAATAACTCATCAACAAAAAAGACAACCAAAAACAAAACAAAACAAAAGACAATCCAATTAAACAGAAGGCAAAAGACCTGAATGGGCATTTCTTATTTAAAGAAATATACAAAAGGTCAAAGAGTGCACGGAGATGTTCTAAATAATTAGTTGCCAGGAAACTACAATTGAAACCACAACAAAATTCACACTAAGAAGACTAAAAGAAAATTTGAAGATGTGGAAAAATTGGAACCCTCATATTCTGCTGATGACAACATTAAATGGCACAAGCATATTGGGAAACAATGTGGCATTCCCTTAAAATGTTCAACCAGAGATAATGGAAAATCCAACAACTCCACTCCTATATATATATATATATCCATGAAAACACATCGCTATAAAAACCTTCCAAAAACTGTTCACAGCAGCATCATTCACACAGCTGAGAAGTAGAAACAGGGGCACAGCCATTCACCTCCGTGCTTCTAGCCACCATGATGTCAATGGCTACACCATGCCCTCCCTACCATAATGAACTGAAGCCTCTGAAACCATGAACACAAATAAATCCTCCCTTACCTTGTTTGCTTGGTATTTTGTAATAACAATGAAAAACTAGCTAACACAACTCCCAAGTGTGAGGTCAGGGAGGAAGTTTACAGTAGTATCCTTTAGAGGCCTTAGATATAAATATAATGTAATACAGTAAAAACTGATTTTAAAAAAGGCATATATACTTTATCACATTTCTGCATTGAGTTTGTTGGGGTGATGACAGTAGAAGAAGTCATGCTGCTCGTTGAAAAGGGTATAAAAAGGACCTCTAACCCAGAGCCAGCCAAAGCTCCTCTGGTTCCTTCTCCTATCCTCAACATTCCTATTCCCTGGTCTTTAACTTATAATTAAGAAACACCATCTTCTTCCTGATAAGGACTCCTCACAAACTCAAAAAAAAAAGTATTAACAACCCAAATGTCTATTGGTGGACAAATAGCTAAGGCAAATGTGGTATAACAATGCAATGGACTATTATTTGGTAATATGCCACAATATGTAGCTAGCTGGAAGAAGCTCATCACAAAGGACACATATTGTAGTTACTTTTATATGAAATGTCTGAAATAGAAAATCCAAAGACAGAAAGTAAATGAGTGGTTGTCAGTGGCTAAGAGAGGAGGAAATGGAGGTGATAGCTGCTAATGAGTTTTTTAGGGCTGATGAAAACTTTGGGGCATTAGACAGTAGTGATGTACAATTTTGTGAGTATACTAAAAATGACTGCATTTTTCACTTTAAAAGGGTAAATCTTTGCTGGGCACAGAAGCTCAAGCCTGTGGGATCAGAGGATCACAGTTCAAGGCCAGCCTGAACAAAAAGTTCTCAAGACCCTGTGTCTCAATAAACAGAAGCTGAGCAGAGTGGCTGCAAAGCCCTGTAAGAACTGCATTTCAATAAAGTATAAATAAATAAATAACAATTAGTAGCTTAAAACTTAGTAGCTCAGTTTCTTAGGAACAGAAACTTCTTGCAATAGAAGAACTAATGACATTCAATCTGGGGAACATGGCCCTAATAGAATGAGAAGAGGTTCAAAATTAGACATTGTTGGAAATGCTTCCTAACTAGGGGAAGCTAAACATACTACTTAAATTTGATATCCACAGAACATGAAGTTACAAATGGCTATTTTGCAGAACTTCTATGAATGGTAAAGAAAATATGGTAATTCCTGACAACAGCAGATACTTAAATACATGTTTGATTAGTGAAGATATTACCTCCAAGGTGTTTCTTCCCCACAACTCCCTTTTTTTTGGTGGGACTAGGGATTGAACTCAGCACTTCACACTTGCAAAGAAAGTGCTCTACTGCTGAGCCACACCTCCAGTCCATTTCACTCTGGTTATTTTGGAGATAGGGTCTTATGAACTGTTTGTCCAGTGTGGCCTCAAACTTTGATCCTCCCAATCTTCAACCTTCCAAGTAGCTAGGATTATAGGGGTGCGCTACCACCACCAAGTTCCAAGGTATATTTCTTACTGTTATTTGCCACCTAGTACCCTTTGAGAACTACTATTGTAGTGTATGATAGTATATTTAAACTGAGGGTGATAAAAGAATTTCAAAAATTCAAAACTGGACAACCATTTTTTTTTTTCCTTTATTGAGACAGGGTCTCACTACATAGCTCAAATGGTCGATTCTCCTCCTACAGCCTCCCAAGTTCTGGGACTACAGGCGTGTTGTATGCATGAGTAAAGTAGGGAAGGATCCAGTAAGGAAAAGTGACCTGAGTGTTCAGATCTTTCCTATTTCCAGTGTTCCTGCCATTGACACACACAATCCCAGGAAGAACTACGGTAAGCACTGAACTATCAAAGTTTACTTGGCTTGAACTAAAGAGGCCTCAAGTAACAGCTGGATTATAACAATATGTGAATTTTAAAATGTTTAACCTTTGTTGAGGTCAAGTTCTTCATCATCATCCTCCTTCTTATGTTTTTCTTCTGTTCCTTCAGTCTTTTCAGTTGATACCCACTGTATTTCTCCACTGGTCTCTTGCCACTCTCCACTCTTATCATGCTGAGTGGTGGGAGCATCTTTGATCAACTCATCGGTTTTACTTTCTGCCAACTGGGCTGCTCGCTCTCGCTCAAGGAATAACTGATGAAAATTATTTTTGAAGATTTAAAAGACAATTCAACCAACATATATATAACTCAATATATTGCTTTAAATAAGAGGGTTACCTAGTAAAAAGGGTGAGTTTAAGTAAAAGCATTTGCTCTACAGCCTACTGAAAGCAGAAATGAAAATGTAAATGCTGTTGGGATTCATTCAAGTAACCTATTAATGGCTCAGGTAGTGTTTCCAAGAAAGAAAGTCTCAGTAATTGCCCTTAATTTGAATAATACTGCCTAGAAACTCAAGAAATAAACTACCATATTTAATTTGAGAACAAATTTTTGGGCAGGGTGCCAGTGGCTCATGCCTGTAATCCTAGCTGCTCAGGCAGACATCAGGAGCATTGCAGTTCAATGTTAGCCAAGGCAAATAGCTCACAATTTTGAAAATAATCAACACAAAAAAGAGCTGGTGGAGTGGCTCACGTGGTAGAGCACTGCCTGCCTAGCAAGCATGAGGCCCTGAGTTGAAAGTCCAGTACCACTTAAAAAAAAAAGGCTGGGACTAGAAAGGTTGGAAAAACTCTTGTATTATCAATCAGACTAGGGAATACTACTCAACAATAAATAGGAATGACCTACTGATATGTGCAATAACCTGGATAAATCTCAAATGCATGTGCTTATTGAAAAAAATTCAATTTCAAAAGGTTACATACTGTAGGATTCCATTCATAATGCTTCTCAAGAAGCCTAATCTCAAAACATTATGGAGGTAGATTTAACAGATTACTGGTAGCTAGGAGACAGGAAGAATGAGTGGGTTTGGAGGTGGGCAGCACAAGCAAATTCTTCTGTGATGATGGTTCTGTACCTTAAAATAATGAGGAGTATATGAATCTATACATGAGATAAAATTATACATAGTATCTCACACACATGCACAAATGACAACAATGGAGAAACTGAGTAAGGTATGAAGTCCACTTAAAAGAATGTATCAATATTAATTTCCTTATTTTGAGACTGCACTTAGTACTATTTTTAGAACTTCCCATGAGCCTATAAACATTTGCAAATGTAAAATTTTTTAAAACTACGAATCACACAGGAAGAAAATGCTTTTGGCAGTTAAATGAATCCCTTAAATAATAACTGAAGACCCAAAACAGTTTACTACTGTCAATTACTGTTAGTAATTACTACTACTGCTTACTATTACTGTTATTGGTAAGTAACAAGATCACTTTTCACTGGTTTTATAAATTTGTTTTAAATAACCACAAAGTTAAAATTTCCTTAGAAGAAGTCCTGTGGATGATTTCTTATCTGTGCTCAACACTCAACAACACATAATGAAGAATAAGATAGGATGATGGAAAATATGACTTAAAACAACTCAAAGAACCTGTCTCAACCCAGTATTCCCATGCTCAGCCACTCTGCCACTTTCCAGACTAAGTTAGTTAACTTCTTCTGGGGACGGTAGGACCCCAAACAGAGTCCTGAACACAAATGAAACCTATAAATTCTGGAAGGCGTGAAATGAAGGGGATAGGGTGGGACTATATTGCAAATTTGAGATCAATAATCTACTTGATTCGTAAAACAAATGTGCCTTATCTCTGCTTTTTAATAACTGCTCAAAGAGTGATTAAAATAGTTGAGAAAAGCCAGCAGAAAAAATTAAGAGCACATTTTAAACCACTGTATTTCTTACTGATCTATAGAGAAATTGCACAGTATTTTTAATTGATTAAGAATTCTGGTTTAAAATAAACCTTCATCCTGTCAACTACATAAATTTAATTGGTCAAATCTTAAAAGACATTCCATCTCTACCCTAGCAAAGACATGCACCACAAGTTCTAAACAAACAAAAAAGAAAATAAAGGAAGTAAAAAAAGGAAGTGCTTACCTGCACTAAAGCCTGAACAGCATGAACTTGTCCAGCTATCCTTAAATTATCATCTCCTTCTCCACTACAGAAGGAAGAATCAAAAGAACAGGATGTTTCCATGTTGACAAGACAGTGTCGATTCCGAGCACTGTACTCCACCAGATTTATCAGGAGGCCCAAGCCCTATAAAATTTTTAAAAGATGCACATTATCATAAATGGGAACATAAAAGAAATGAATAGAGCATACATAATTTTTATTGGCAGGTAAGAATAGTTTTTCCACCTGCAAAATAGTTAAAAAACAGTATACAAGATACTGGTCTTCCTAAAGAATGATTCCTTTAGCTTTTAATTATTATTTTGTTTATACACTTTATTTTTACAAAGGGTATTCTGTAAGAAAAGAAAAAAATATAAGAAGTATGTTCCTAAGAAATTCACCCAAACAAGTCAATAATTTTTCTAATTCTTAAACCCAGATTTAGATGAAGTTTGCATCATCAAACTAGATAAATACTCATTTTTGAAGGTCACTTCAACTCACCAGCACTCGAATATCAAATCTCTGCTCCTGAGGTAGGTACTTTGGAACCTGAAGCACACAGTTCATCGCTGTGCCAATGAGGCCATCCTGTTCTCCTGTTTTGGTACTGCCCCACTCTGAGATAGAGTAAAACAGGAAAAGCATTACTAATTCTTCCTGATGACAATGCACCATTTTTATAAAATGAGTATTTAGAATTGTTCAACTCTTCTTTCATTGAAATACATATTTCTAGGCCAGCCTACTAGACTAGCTCTGAGTATCAACTCCTAAAAGTAGTTTATGTCTATAGGAATAAATCAATTAATTACATTATGGAAAATTGTAAAAATCACTACATAAGAAAAGGAGAAACAAAGGGGAATGACTTGTTTCTTTGCATAACATACAAGTTTTCAATGGAAATACTACTCACCATTATCATTAGTTAAATTGAGCAGTACCCCAATGATGGCCCGCATGCAGTCCTCCACTGCTTTACCCACGTGGTTAGTTACATTCAGATGAGGCAAAGGCTTACTGTCAGCTATGCATATGCTGTTCTCAGCACGGTTATACTGCTGAATCAGTTCTTCACAATGCTGTAACGCTCTTAAAGAGAAAATAAAATGTGATTATGGTAAATAATAAGTTCCATGACAAATTTTTATTTAAGGGACCCTGGAGGTTAGAATGTTTTAAATGTCCAATTATGTACCAAGTATGCCTGATATCTCACTAGGTGTTAAATCTCCTTTTACTTTTAGAAAACTTTTTTTTTTTTAATTGTTGTGCTGGGTGTGGGTACACTGTAGCATTTACAAAGGTTCTTTCTTACAATGTATCAAATATAATCATACTTGAATTCCCCCTTTATTTTTAGAAAACTTGGTTAATTTAAAATTTTTCTGGGAAAGTTAAAATCTCAAGCTACTTGGGAAATGGAGATTGAGAGTAGTTCAGTTCAAGGCCAACCAAGGCAAAAAGTTATTGAAACTCCCATCTCAACAAAACAAGCTGGGTTAGGTGGTGCACATCTGTAATCCCACATATTTGGGGGTGCATAGATAGGAAAATCACAGTCTGAGGCCACTGTAGGCAGAAATATGAAACCTTATCCAAAAAATGAGTAAAGCAAAAAATGGCACAAGTGGTAGAGTGCCTACTCAGTAAACTCAAGGCCCTGAGTTCAAGCCACTACCACCAAAACAAAAAACAAACAACTCTAGACACAGTGGTGCATGTCTGTTAAGTCCATCTACTGGGGAGGATGAGTCAGAAGGACTGCCGAGCAAGAGTAAGATCCTGTCTCAAAAGATAAATAAAAAATCAGAAACATATTTAAACTATCTACAGGAGTTGTCCTCCATTTTTACAGATCTCTCAAACACAAAAGATCACTAACTAAATGCAGCCTGGCGGAGTGGTTCAAGTGGTAGAGCGCATCTGCTTTGCAAGCGTGAGGCCAAGTTTAAACTCCAGTACTTCTTGATCTCATTTAGATGCTTTTCATTTAGAAAGCAAACTCTTAGTAAACAGAGAATGTTACATATATTAATATTACACAATAAATCACAGTAAAAATGGGTATTAACTACTTGATTGCATTTGAGAAAATCATTAGTTTTTTAATTTGAGGTCAAACTGACATTTCTTTTGGCAGTCACATCAGGACATGAGCTACAACCCAAGGATTCCCAAGACTCTACACAAAATAACAAGGAAATAGAATCCTTAAACAGGTATAGTATTCCTGAGGACTCTTTAAATGACTAAGTGTACTGATTTTTTAAATATTTAGTAAGAGATCAAGTAAGCTGACTTTAAGTCAGTTGTATTCTTCATGAATTATACACTACATAAAAGTTTTCTGTGAAGAAAACTACACAGTATTTACAAGAAATGTTTACAGTAGGGTTGACCACACTATTCTGTCCATTTCTGGCTTCTCTTTCACTGAGGAAATCCTGTAAGTTTCCTATTATTTTACAACTCTTTGATTAGTAAGGTATTCCTCATGATGTCTAACCTAAAATAATTTGGTTTTCTGATGTTTGGGGATGATGGCAGAAAACCTTTGTAGTTACTGGTAATTAAACTATTGTGAGGTGTATTGAGCTAAATTGTGCTTTTGAAGGTAGGAGAGTTAGTACATGTTATTTAATCCTTCAGTATGACATGCATGTACTGAGGTGACTCTATTAGCCTAATTGTGACAAAGGTTGGGCAGGAGAATGTGGAATAGAAGGAGCCACATAAACATCTGGGAAGTCAGGTATAAAGAACAGAAGAAGAGGGCTATCATAGTTTTACTGAAAAGCTAAAAATGCCAGATAAGTGAGTACTCTTTCATAAACCTTCAATTCTAACCTCTACTGCTGTTTCTAAAACATTTTATTTGAATTTCCTAATCACAATAAAGAAGCTAAAATCTGTAATAATAAATACATCTTTTTTCAAGGCATTTGTCAGGGGATATGAAGTACACAAAAGAGACCATTTAAAAAATTGGGGGCGGGGAGGGGTTGAGGCTAGGATTTGAAATCAGGGCTTTGTACATGTAACACAGGTACTCTACTACTTGAGCCACACCTCCAATCTACTTTGCTCTGGTTATTTTGGAGATGGGCTCTCATGAACTATTTGCCCTTGCTAGTCTTGAACTAAGATCCTCAAGATCTCAGGCCCTCAAGTAGATAGGATTATAGGTATTAACCCCTGTTGCCTGGCTAACATATACAATTTTTGTCAATTAAAGAAATCAGAAATGATTTAACTCTCAAGAATACTCCTTGTTAAGGAACGGTGAACAGATGGTAATAAACAACTGGAGTCTTGTCATAAGAGCACTAAATGTAGTATAAAATTCACAAAAGCAAGGGTGGGGGGGAGGAAGAACAACGGAGGGAGTGAATCTAATTAAGATATACTATATGTAAATATCACAATGTATTCCCCAAACAACTATTATATGCTAACAAAAAAATAAAAATACATAAATAAAATTTACAAAAACAAGGCAAAAAGAGATGCAGGTGATATAACACTTAGATTTGCCTCAAAATAACACAGGATGGGGGAAAGATGAGGTTATGGATGGAAACAAGACTGGTTCTGATCAGTAATTATTCAAATAATGTGTGCAATAGAATTTATCATACTATTTTCCACATTTTTGTCTAAGTTTGAATTTCTCTAAAATAAGAGGTTAAAACATAAATTGGAGTCAGACTGCAGTGGCCTTGGTCATATTAACCTAAGATGGTAAGGGATCACAGAGACTTAGAGTTTAAGATTATTTATTCAAAGCAGAGATCTGGAGATAGTTAAGTCCCTGTAGTATTATGCTGGCTAGGCTAAAGGCCAGAGAACTAGGGCAGAGAGATAAAAAAAAAAAAAAATTAGGACAGAGATATCAAGAGCTGCTGAGTAAGACAGAATCAGGATTGGAGACATGCATAAACTGAGGTGACTCTATTAGCCTAGTTGTGACAAAGGTTGGGCAGGAGAATGTGGAACAGAAAGAGCCACATAAACATCTGGGAAATCAGGTATAAAGGGCAGAAGAAGAGGGCTAGAAAAGTCCACGTAGAGTGAGAGAAAATATTTACTATATACCAAGAAGCGTTCTACTATAATTCTAATTCAACTCATTTTTATGTATTATACATGAGGTACTTTAAAATCTGTTTTATATATACATATATTACTTATAAACACATACATTTAAAAAGCATATACATATCAACACACACGTTTTATTGTAACCACCACCTCAGGTGGACAGATACTTACCTTCCTTGTAAGGAACTTGAGGCAGTTAAGTGACTCGTTAAGGTTACACAGCTAAATTACAAAGTTGGAATCCACACCACAGCATTCAGGCTCCAGAATCTTTACATCTAACTTTTTCTCTATAATATACTCTGATTCACAAAACTCAAGAGTCAGAGGACTTTATGGAAGAAGGTATACTTTACATCTCTGTGGTCAACCCAAGTGTTTTAAATAAATAATACATGATAGTTTTATAAAAACTTACTTAGCTGATGAAATAATGAGTTGTGAATCTTTATATGCTATCAAGTAGCTTTGATTCTCTGGATTATGCACTGTTACCTAAAAAAGGAAGAAAGTGAAATGATTGTGGCAATCTGTAACTTTTCACTTATTCAATAACACCACACACTCTTCCTGATGCTTTAAAAGACACAAAGATGAGGAAGAAATAGCCCCATCATCTAAGGAAATAACTCCAAAACCCACAGGCTCCAGATTTTAAAAAACAGAGCTATTGATTTATTATAAAATGAATCAATTCACAATTACTCATTCATAATTAATCTATTCTTTACTATATATTCACTATAATCAATTGCTAAGTGAGTATCAGAAGTCTCCAACTTACACACTGATAGTTTAAAATTCGTAACTATATTCATTTCGAATATTTTTAAAGAAGTATCATGTTATCTAATGTACAAGAAGCACTCTAGAAGAGAAAAGGAACAATTTCAACTTCATCTGTCTCAAAATCTCCTTTGGATGGTTTTGTAAGTACCTAGCTAATGAAATCTAATCAACAATTATGCACCTGAAATTGACCAGCAGTAAAATTTTAATCTATACCACACTAGGTTAAGTTATTCATAAAAACCAAAGGACAAAAAATACTACAGTTCAAGATTATCAGTTTCCAAAGCCCAAATATTGTTAAGTTGTGCCTACAATCTGTCTCATAAAAGGTAAATTAAAAAACCCACAAAATAAACAACAAGCCTGACTGTTTAACTCTCGTTTTCTGAAAACAAGTTAATGTACTTAAGCAGAATTTCACATTAAGGAAGAGATGATTATGTTTGGCACACTGCATACTAGGTTTCACTTAGCAGTAGTACAAGCATTTCTTTCTTTTCTTTTTCTCATTTAGACAGTTCTACTATGTAGCTCAGGCTGACCCGAAACTCATGTTCCTCCTGCCTCAGTCTCCCAAATGCTGGGATTACAGACAAATGCCTCCATACCTGGCAATACATACATAATCTTAAAATAATAAGCTGCTCATTAAATTGTTCAGTAATAACTGATTGCTCAAAGAATACTAGCACTGCTAATTTGGATTAACAAAGTTGAAACTCAAAGGGCATGTAAAATATTTGGTAGTCACAAACATGCAATCACAATTAAAAGTGAGTAATTTCCCCAAAATATTTGTCCATACTTACACTTTCTAAAACTCGTAAACATCTCTCTGCTCCCCATAACGAGGCTACTAGTTTCTCTTCATCCTCATCTCTACTTAAATGATCCACACATTCTTTTACTAGGTGAAAAGAAATGTATGTAAGTTAGTATTTATCACTTCAACACTTCCAGTAAGTCATATATATACATGCTATGAGTGTTCTTGAACTCTTCTGAACATTACTTATTCTGTTTGATACTGTGAGATTTTGAAATCTATGACATCCCATATTTCCATAGTCCCCCATAAATATTAAATATTAATGGCCTCTATTGTAAAGTTAGAGATTTACAGTCTACTGCTAAAAGACCTTTTCAAATTGGTAACATTTTCAAATACATAAGTATTTTCTTCAGGCTTCAAATAATACATAGAAACATTATGTATGTGTGCATCCATACCTTTATCTACAATATGATCCAGACCACCCAAAAGCCGAAGTTCTTCTTTAAACCAGTCTCCTGCTCGTTTAGAAGTAAGGGACAGCAATGTCTCCATAGCTAAATGACCAGTCTGAAAATCAGAAGCACCATTAAAGAACATTGACATTTAGCAGTAATTTTAGAAACTGATTTTTCTTTACAAAAATTCATTGCATGCTACCAGTACATAGGCTTTTATTTTTTAATGGAACAGTAATTGCTTTTATAAGTAAGGCTGAATTAACTTCTAATTTTATCAGAACAGTTTACACTGAAGAAATTTTTTTTTAACTACATGGCTTGCTTTCATAGGAAAAACTTATTAAAAGTCTATTTTTATCAGTTCAGTATGTACTGGTACATACTCAAGTATGTACCAGGTTCAAGTGTGGGTTATTGAATCAAAGCACTTTTTTTTTTTTAAACTGTAAATCAATATACTGCGGGAGGGAGAAAAAGAATGATGGAGGGGGTGAATTCAACTGTGATATATTGTAAAAATTTTGGTAAATGTCACAGTGTACCCCCAGTACAATAATAGTGAAAAATAAATTTTTTAAAAAATCAGTATATTGGATTAATTTACCACAAAGGACGTTAACAAGTAACACTGCTAGGAGAAAGGTATGGTAGTGGCAGTTGCCTGAATGTTCAAAAATCAAAGGTTATCACTTTAAACAGCCTTAGGCTACAGGGGGGAACTTACTGCTTTGGTGTATACTTTTCTGACAACAATGAACTTGAGCATTTTTTCATATATTTATTAGTTAACCTTCTATCTTCTACTTTGAGTCCCCTGTTTATCATTTCTTATATTCCTGCAAGGCTCCTTCTCTTTTCTTACCTATTCTGACTACAAATCCTTTATTTAAGTGCTGCAGACTGGGGTTAGCAGGGTAGATATTCCTTATGTGGTCACAAACCTAATGTTAACCACTAGAGGGAGCACCAATATGAACCATATTTACAATTAGGTTAACATTTTTCTCTTGGATTTTAACTATTGCTTTTCCCTTTTTAAAGCATGCAGCTACTTCCCAATAAAGAGCAATCTGGTTCTTGATATAATAAATGAACTTTCATAACAGAAGAAATGCCTTAATTGGCAAACACTGAAAAGACCTCATTTTCTTCCCTAAGCTTATCTTTCAAACGATACAAATCTACATACTGGCATAATTTATATTTGGAACTGAATACAAATTAGATTATTTTAAAATACAAACAACAGATCTTACCAGTGAAAAATCTTAGTATTACAAATTTAGAAGTGGGATCTTGAATATTTTAATATTTTTTCTTTAAAAACAAAGTTTTTTCCAAGGTACTACAAAACATATTCAATTATGCTCATTTCTCATTCTAGGTCTCTCAAAGAGTAATTTAATGCTAAATTTAATTAGGTTCAGGTATATTAGCTCATGAGTCACAGCAGTGAAGCTGAAGCCTAACGAGGCATTCTTTGTTTAGGAAGAAAGCACTTAGTAATTTAATAATAATATAGTAAAAACTCCTTTAAGTTCTATGCTTAAAAGGAGCTTTAGTATGCATTTCTAATGTCACAAAAAGAATTCTTCCATGTTTTAGGCTATATCCAGCATATTATAAACTATGTCTTAAAATAGTCTATTATTTTAAGTATTTTTTACTTAAAAACTGAAACTATCCTACAAATCTTTAATCAGAATACTATTCTGTAACTGTTAACTCCCATGATCTGAATTATACTTAAAAACATTATTAATTAAAGTTACCTTTCCATAGCAGTACCAGTATTTCAATGGAGAAGGTAAGCCATAAATATAACAAACTAATGTGTAGGGGATATTCTTTGGAGAAAACTGTATAACTTAAAATAAGAGGAATTCTAGTGTAGTCAACTGTGCTCTGGTTTTAATTGTGAGTAACATACTATGTGTAGCAGTTTTTATATTGACATTTACCTTCCTAATAAATTCAACAGCATGGGACTAATTCACATTGAACAGATTTATCATCATTTTATTTAATAGTGAATGCCTGAACTGAACCTAAATGTTGAATGTTAATATGGAAGACAAAAGAAAAGTACATTCATTTAATTATGCAGCAAATAAAAATCATAAGCTTAAACTTACTCTCTCATAGCATTAAAAATTAGTTACTGGGAAAATGTTAACAGTAAATAAAAGTTACAAAGTCATTTTAAAGGTAGTATACAGGTGGTATGGTGACATGGAAAATCACTGGGCACAATAGCTATTTTGCCAGTGCTGGCAAGTACAAAGCACATGAATACACATGTGAGTTTTTACTCTCACCTTTTAAAGTTAGCTTGCTTTCCTGCCACCCTCTACCTTTTACCAGAATCTATTAGCAACTCTATCTTAATTAAATAGAGCAACAGCCCCAAGTTATATATGACTAGCGCAAAGCATTCTGTAAATTTTTTAGGCAAATGCTGCAGTCTTTAGTTAAGTAGGCTGTAGAAAAAATGTTTTATAGTTGAAAACCAAGTTACATAGCAAAAGTTTTTTTTTGTTTTCTAAAACCACAGGCCATTTTTTTTGAGGGGGGCTGGAATATTGGATTATTGAGTCTACAAGTCAAAGAGTCAGAAGAAAGCAGAACTACAACTGAGCAAAAGCAGCCCAGTCATCTTAAACGTGGGGATTGTGCTGAGTATTAGGGCAGCTACTGGCCATGACCCTATTATGTGGGGCATTGATCCAAGAAGGAAAAGTGCCTAGGAATCCTGCAGTTAGTAAAACAGATAGTCTAGAATAAGCCAATGTCTGCTAACTGAAAATGGCTCTTGCAAATCCTAATTTTTATTCCTGAAATTCACAAGAATGTAAGAATTCAAACTGTTAATAGCCAATGTACAGGGAAGGTGAGAGGGAGTTAAGAGAGAGGCGGAGGCACAGAGGGAGGAAAAAGGAGAAAGAAGAGGGAGAGGGAAGAGAAATCAAGAGAAAAAGATTGGACAAAATGCAACAGGAAATTTAGAGCTATTTACTAGTCCTCCTTCTCCCCTCAGCAACCCCAGTACCTGCAGCCTAAGTATGAATGAACTAGCTTAGGGAATTTAGGAAAGGAATGAATTATGTTTAGAGCTAAACCTTAGAAAAATTTGCTAAGTTGTAAGCCAACAATAAGAGAGGTTTAGTGCTTTGTCCAAAGTTACACAGTCACTGTGACAATCATAAACTTGCTAAAAGTGATTTTCATTTTATAATGGAAGGAAGGAAATAGCCCACCGTTATATTTTCTAGATCAAGATGCTTATTGTGTACAGTTTCACAGAGTCTTCGGATTTTTTCTTTAATTTTGTTCATGTCTTTTTCATTTAGTAGCTTAGCTGATGAAGCATCTTGTTCCAGTTCCAAAAGTCGGATCATTAGATCTAGGCTTGCTCTATCAAGATCCATGTTCAATCGATCTCTACTCAATATGTACATGAGGGCAGCTGTACAGAGGGACAGATTCTTCAACAAAAAAGAGAACACAACACAAAAATCCGTGTAAGCAACTACTGACAATCTCAGGAAGTAAGACCATTACTGACATCTGTTTACAAGTTAAAACTCCAAAAACTCATACTGGTGATTTTACTGGAGATCTTGAAAATGTCTGGTTCAAGATGGTCATGTAATCCCAACACTCGGGAAATTGAGGCAGAGGAATGTGAGGCTAGCCCTAGATTACAATGTAACTTTCAGGCTACCCTGGGCTATATAAAAAACACCCTGCCTCAAAATACAAAAAACAAAAGTTTCATTCAGTGGTCTCTCTACATATTCTATGGAAATATTTCTATTAACTAAATAAAGCCTTGATTCTTGCATATGCTAGGCAAATGCTCTACCACTGAGCTACATCCCCAGCCCCAAATTTTTCCTTTCCATGAACTTCCCCATATGAATGCCCCCAAACTGAAACAGTGTAAGTTGAATTACATACTTCTTTGGCCATTTTGTGCTAAATGGAGAGTTTATAGAACAGTTCTTCAGATTTATGTATATAAAATTCTATTATACCATACATTTTTATTCTTTGACATAATGACACAAATTCTAGTGCAAAAATCAGTAATGTAAATGTATTTCAAAATCTGCATCAAAAGAACACAATTTTTTCCCCCATGAAATACATACAGCTGAGTTTACATCAGTATATAAACCCAGCATGTTAGGGCTGGAGGCATGGTGCCAGTGGTAGAACGCCTGCCTCCCAAATGCAAAGCCCTGAGTTCAAACACCAGTACCACCAAAACGAAACAAACAAAAAAATTAAACCTAGGGTACTGAAATAAATATATAAAGAAGAATAAAAACAACAAACAAACAAAACCAGCCAGATGCAGTGGCACATGCCTATAACTCCAGCAGGACTTGGGAGTCTGAGGCAGGAAGATCCTGATTTTAGGCCAGCCTGAGCTTAAAAAAAGGATTAAAAAAAAAAAAAAAAAACCAAAAAACAACCAAAATGTGCTTTTGGAGATCAGGTGTTTAGCATACTGTTTAAAAGTGGTATTACAACCTACAAATACTGGAGGTAATACATCTTAAATAAATGTTAATACAGTTAGCTTTTGGTATCCATGAGCTCTACATGCATGGATTCAACAACAATACATCAAAAATATTAGAGGGAAAAAACTGTATCTGAGTGGAGTGTGGTAGTTGTACACCTGTAATTCCGTACTGGGGAGGGTTGGGGCAGGAGAATCAAGTGTTTGAGGCCAGCCTGGGCTACCCAGCGGGACTATTTACATAGCATTTACATCGTATTAGGTGTTCTAAGTAATCTAGGGATGACAGCATGCCACAGTCCTGGAAGCAATCACTCACAGAAACCAAGGGATAACTGTAACAAAAATGTTTTAGGTTTAGTGTACTCTAACATTTAAGATAGTCCATATTTATTTCAATGTACAGAAACATAATTAACTAAAATACATAAATTTTGAATCCCTTGGAGGAGAGAAACTTCAGACATTTCATTGATTAAATTTTTATAAAGCAAATTATTTCTGGAAAGTAGGATGCCACACCATGGCATATTGGCCATGACGCCAAGAAAGCACAGTAATGTGTTAGTCTGCCCTTAACTACATAACAAAGCAAACTATTTCTTAGTTCTCATCTCTTCTCCTTCACAATTCTGTGTCAGCTACAATCTAGAAGTATACTCACTCAATGTTAAATGCATTACTTTTTGTTTCAAAAGAGTCTGTATTAGATTGTGTCATTCAATCTGTATCTGGAAATTTTCCTTGAATAGAAATATAGTAAGGCCATCTCAAAACCACTATTGATAATGTTTAGCAAAGAAGGTTGCTTTTTCTAACTTTTGATGATGTTAAATCTGACTTTATTATATATGCTTTATTGGTGAGAGAAAATGTGAATGACAATAAAAGTGAAGAATTTATTCCTTTCTACAATGCAGTTATCTTTCAGATTCAACACTAGACCAAATGTTTAAAAAAAAAAGTTTATTCTTAGTAAATCATATTTACAGAATGAAATATTCAGTATAGTAAGTTAACTATGAAAAACAAGCAATATTTTAATAGTATACATTCACAAATTAAGAAAAACAACAAAAACATCATGAGAAAATAATCAAAGCATGGTATTGATCTATATACTCAGCAAATAACTCTATTATTAGGATACGTGCATATGAGTATTCAATGAAGGTATGTTTTAATAATCAAACGAACATAACCTTTCAATAATGCTTCAAAACTTCAGAAATTTTAAAATACCTGATGGTGCTGGGAATCATCCAATGTTTTAAAGACCATTGCAACCATTCCATGTGCTCTCAGGTGCATTCGAAAACTTGGCATGGCACATTTAGTAGCCAAGCTAATAACACTAGGAGAAAACAGACTACGGTAAGGTAACTAAAAATAGCAGTACAGTAATTTTTAGTTTGCATAAAACCAACACAAGCAAACAGAACAGAGGTAAAGGAGTTAAAGCATTGTCCATATAGATCACAATATTAAAACCACAGGGAAACCAAATTACTGAAAATACACTGATGCCTAGTATGTGACTGGGCATACTGTATTTATTAAAGTAAATGATGATTGTCATTAGCATATTCCTTACATTTCTATTACCATTAAAACCACGAAAATTCTACCTCGCATAATACATGTAAAACTATAAATAATTCTATTTGATTGGATTTACTCCAACTAAAAAGTAAAGCTATTTAATCCATTACTACAGGAAAAAAGATCCAGATTACAATAGGCTTAAATTAATCTATCACTTGATCCTTCAAACTTGAGATGGAAAAAAAAACTTTAAAAAAATTCTATATCATACTATTTCTTCTTTTAAGCATTTAGAAACTAAAGCCTATACTATAGTAAAAAAGATAATCACACTTTAATATATCACTCACTATATACTATAAAATAAAAAATGTCTGGCTTTTTTGACAATAATCTACTCAGTCAAAACAAAATATGTGATAATACAGCATGCACAGAATTATAAAATGGGGCTGGCAGAGTGACTCAAGTGGTAGAGTGCCGCCTGCCCAGTAAGCCTGAGCCCTGAGTTCATACCCCAGTGTCACCAAAAAAAAAAAAATTATGAAATATAAAAGTGAGACCTTACCTAAGGCAACGTGTGTTTAGAGGCTGAGTACTCTTTAAGCCACTTAACAAGTACTCAATGTCATCAGTAAACTCTTGATTTTCACCAAATTCCACCACATCATTGAAGTGCTTCACGTGCTGAACAACAGTGTATAACTGCCAAGAAAAAATAAGTCCACCTCTTTTGTAACTATGAACTGGCACACTTAAATCTACAGACTCACTGTATTTTATACAAGAGTATACACAATAGTTCATTAAATGGCAATAAAAATATTTTTAAGACAATGGCACTAATAGGATAAGTTTGTGGTTCAAAACTGTAGTGTGGTATTTGCTCAAGACGTTAAAAAGTCTAAATGTTACATACAAAAATCTATCCACATGCAGTAAAACTGTATATGGCTGCTTACTTCTTTGTCTTCTTTTCTGCATTTCAGGGCAGTAACTATATCTTGGTAGGGCTGAGTAGGTATTGTCACAGTTTTTATCACTTTGAGTGGTGGTGCAGGAGCCTTAAAAACTCCATCATCTTTTTGATTTGGTTCCTTTGAAGACAGCCTCACCTATTAATAAAGGTATTAAATTAGTTGTTCTAAATATATATGTATATATTTAAAAAGTAACATCTCATCTATCTGACAAATTTAGTTTTTAAAAGTGTTTTTTTTTTTGAGGAGGGAGGCCGCTGAAAGGTCCTAACGGGTAACTTAAGATCTTTAACATATATATGTTTTACACACAAAAGAACCACTCAGGAATTGCTTCTGGTCTTTTTAGTCCCTATATTTCACTAACTTGTTATTTATCTCCAGGACCACTGAGACAACAAAGAACCACAAGTGCATGCATGAGCAGCATTGCTAAGCAGCTAAGGGATGGGACAGAAAAACCACAACAGACAGACAAAGAAATCCACAGGAGACTGAAGTAGTTTAGGAGAGAAACACTGTAACAAGAACATGGTATATATCAGCATAGAATGTAATTACTAGTATACATCAATGATGGCTTTATACTATCTACCAAAAGGAGTTTTAGTATAATCAATTTAAGATAGGAAAGTAGACACTGTGTTTCATCACCAGGACTGGTTATAAGCACTCGTGTGGCATGCAGGAGGCACTGGGTTAGAAGAACTACCTCTATTCCAGTATTTTTGTTGTTGTAAAGAACTCATTCTTTTCATCACCCCAGATGACCAAAGTTTTTTTTTTTAATCAACCTAGTAGCTTTCATGTACGATAGTACCAATCCTTTCTGAACAATTTGAAATGCATTTTTTTAATTGTTGTTTGGTTTTTGTTTTGGTTTGGCTTTTTGAGAAGGGGTCTCACAATGTATCCCAGGGTTGGCCTCAAACTTGCTATGTATCCCAGACTGGTCTTGAACTTGTGATCCTCCTGAGTGCTGAAGTTAAGATCTTTTTTTTTTTTCCCACCTGTGTTTTGAATTAAAAAGTATCCCTGGAATGTAGGGATATATTCTCCTCTGAAAAGCAAATTAAGCCACTTTGAGGTCGTGTAGGATGTAATTTATAAGATAGCTCTAAATGATCAATACTAACTTCAAATAAGGAATAATTTGTTCTTAAACTCTAAACACTAAAACTTCTATGACATGTAGATCGTTTTTTATTTACTTAATTAATTCATTTATTTTTGAGATTAGGTCTCACTATGTAGCCCAGGCTAGCCTGGAACGCAGGAACTTCCTGCAAAAAGCCTTATTTTTTAAAGGCTTTCATCATAGGCACAGTTAGTTCTGCTATCTATTTTACAATCCTCACTTTTTCAATGAACTAAACTAAAACTACTAAACTTTAGTGAGGAAGACCAAAGTAAATAAATAGTAAAGTCAAAGATTTATAAATGAATTAAGTTAGCTACTACTTAACTAATATAAAACTTATTAAAGAGTACAAAATATAAAAGTACAATTCACTTACTGTGACACTCTGAGGTTTTACTACTGGTGGCCCTGGAAGTTCTTCTGAGTCTGGATGGTTCCAGTGCCTGGCATTATATACAGCTTTTGTAGGTGACTAGAAAAATAAGAAAAAGATCAACTGCTTCTATCTTACTTTGCATCCTTTGTAAAAGCATCTCAGTAAATAAAAAAAATAATTTAAACACATAAACATCCTAGTCAGAGCAGGACAGATGCTATTCCTACACCTATGGCATGGGATTCTGGTCACAAAATTGTCACCAACCAAGAGAAGAAAGCACTTGAACAGAAACCTCTCACAAGGCTTATACTTACTTTGTAATCAATTTATGTAATACAGAATGTTCTTTGGCAGAACTTTACCCCTCATATTGCTAACTTATGCTCCACAGTTTTCCAACAACAGGAATCAGGCAGCTTATGACAGATAATAGAGGACCATGTTCATTTAAATGAAACCACTGGGGCCAGAAGTATACATCAATTAAGTTTTCAAATTTTATAAAGGTAAATACAGTGTATATACCTTACAAAACACAGTGGGGTCTAAAGGATTATCATGCAGTAACATTCATGAATTCTGTAGCAAAATGCCTAAATGTGTACATTAAAGTAGAATAAAGATGTAATTTGCCATGCATTAATTCAAGGTTACTGTGCTAACAAATCATTTAAACATAAAAAAACAAAAAAGAAACCACTTTCAGTTTTAACACTGAATTTCAGAACTGTGAATAAATAACTTTGCACCAACAAAATGAAATCCATGGGATCAAATCTGTGTAAAATGAATAAAACCCTCATTTCCAAAAAAAAAAAAAATTATTAAGCAAAGACTTAAAAGTGATATGAAATTATGTCCTGGACTGGAGGCATGGCTGGAATATGTTAGCATATTCCAGGAATATTAATCTTAAACATTCTATATTGTTAAAAGGGGTGTCTGAGTTCAATCCCGAGTATTGACCAAAGACAACAACAAAGTATGTCCTTTAAATTTCAAATAAATCTCTGATCTGATATTCATATTTTTCAGTAATATACACAAAACATAAGAGAACAAGTAGAAAAATCTATTTCAAGATTGGGGATGTGTTTCAAGTGGTAGAGCTCCCCTGCTTAGCAAATCCAAGGCCTAAGTTTAAACCCCGTACCACTTAAAAGATAAAGAAGATAAACCAAAACTCCTCATTCCTATTACTCAACTATCCCAGGTTTGCATAAAGTGATGACTTATTAGTAATCTAAACAATTTATGCACTCATGCAATGATCTAATCAGGTTTTTTGAGGCTCAGCTGCATAAAGTTCAACATACACTCTAAAACCTAGCCTTCACATTCCTGTTTATGGGGGGGAGCTTGCTAGGCAGGTGGTCTACTCCTTGATCATGCCCCAATTCTTTTTGCTTTAGTTATTTTTCAGGTATGGTCTCTTTTACCAGGACCATGATCCTCCTAATTTGAGTCTCCAGAGTAGCTGGAATTATGGAAGTGAGCCACTGCACCTCGCCCATGTTTTGCCATTTTGATGCTAATAAGCAATCTAAAGGAAATTAAATCCAATTAGAACTTTCCTTGACTTTTACCTCAAAGTTTTAACAAGGTTACAGGTCTTGGGGAGGAGAAGCCAACGTGACCAAATAATTCACAAGATCCTATCTTGAAAAAAACCCACCACAAAAAAAGAGCTGACAGAGTGGCTCAAAGTATAGGATCCAATTAGAATCTGAGTTCAAGTCCTAGCAACACACGCGCGCGCACACACACACACACACACACACACACACACACCCCCAGAAGAAATAAAGAAATCCTTCCTGAAAAGCTAGTAAGAAATGATAATGCTGTTCTCCATTAAGCTGGCTCCTAAAAGTGGAAAAAAAAAATATTGACTAACCATTTTTATGCCATACGATTTTTTTTTTTGAAGGGACCAATTTTATTTATGAGTTTTAAAGAAGACCATGTACTGAGGACAACAACAGTAAGCTGATTAGAATTCATCCAGGCTTATCCACAAAGATTTCATGAAACAGAAATGTACTCTCCCCAGTTATTCAATCAGCAAAGAGTACAATTAAATGAACTCTGAAGAAGTGCTGCACTACATAACTGTGTGCCTAGAAGCAACTCAAAAAGAGGAAAAAACCAACCTGGATTTTTTTTTCTTCAGAAAAATTTTAAAGAATTTTTATAAAAGATGGGTGGTGAAAGTAGAGAAGGTTATGAAGTAAGCTTTACAAAGATTAGAGATCATCCAGCTCTTTAAAAACTTCCTTTTAAGCATAGTATTACATGTAACCTTTAATTGTCCCAAACTAAAAAAAGAACCTCACATGTAGAAATATTCAGAGTATTAAATTATGTAAGACAACACTACAGAAACGCTGAAAGTATCTACCATATCTGTAGTCCTAACTACACATTGTATTATATAAGAGATAAGATTGTGTAGAGAATCTCATCCACAGCTAAAAGGAAGCAACAGAGCTGGAAGAACTTTCTTCTCTACCTGATTCAATGAAGTTCTACAAGCAGAAATCCCTTTTAAAGAGACAGCTTATATTTTTGTAAGAAATTGTCAACTCCTGTCTATGTGAAAAACAATGACTATTACACTTAGTTGTAAGTAAGCATAACATCAAAAGTTTAACTGGTGACAAGTTTCCTAAGAGCATATCACTCCCACCTTACTGCATTACCTGGAAATACCATAATTTGGGAATAAACTCTTAAAAAGTCCATGTAACAAAGCATAAAATTCAGTACTTAGCACTTTGGGAGAACTAATGTAACTCAGCCTATAATTCAACAGCTAAAAAGATATTAGAAGTCCAGCTCTAGAGGTGCGAGTGGCTTACACATCTAATCCTAGTGATCAAAGTTTGAGGTCAGCCTGAACAAATAGTTCAAGAGACTCCATTCCAAAACAACTAGAGTTGAAAACAGAACAAAAGAAACAACAACAACAACAACAAAATATATAACCAGAGCAAAATGGACTGGAGGTATGGCTCAAGTGATGGAGTGCCTGCTTTGTAAGCCTGAAGCCCTGAGTTCAAACCCCATTCCCACCCAACCCCCAGAAAAGATACTAGATTGAGCCATGATCGTTATCAACTAAAATAAGCAGTGGTTCTTTCGAATCAAAAATACCACTGAAGGAGCAGAGGTGCAGCTCAGTGGTACAGTGCTGCCAGGCCCTGGGTTTAATCCCTGGCAACACACACACAGCATACATTTTAAAAGATAACATGTCTTAAGAGAGAACATCCACTTTCCGCCTTCAGTTTCCTTTAAATGTATGTTTGCCAAAATTTCAGTATTTCTTCATTTTGCTTGAGTTAGGCATGTGACTAAGTTCTAGTTAATGATGATGTGTAACAGATGTGAGGTACACCTTCTGTTCTGTCCTGGAGATGGTTCATTGCCTCACTGTCTTGTACTACTTAGTACTCCAGAAATGATAGATCACCACCACAGAGAGAGCCTGGTGCCTTGACACTGCAGCAATTTGAAAATGGACTAGAATAAACTGTCAGAACCTGGTAAGCCAAAGAAAAACAAACTACCTATTTAAAAGTAATTTAGAATTTTCTTTATAACAGCTGAATCAAAGTAAGACAAATCAATTTTGAAAACATTCAACTGAGATTAGAACCAAATAATAATGATAAATTGAACAGACAAAATTTTGCCAACACTGGGTATAGTTAAACTATGTATATACAACATTAAAAAGAAACAATTTAAGCCAGGCATAGTGGCTCAAGCCTGTAATCCTAGCTACTTGGGAGGATGAAATGGCGAGGATGGGGGGGTTTGTGGCCAGCCTAGGCAAAACTTTCATGAGATCACCCCATTCTCAACCAATAGCTGGGTATGGTGGTATGTACCAACCATCACAGCTACCTGAGAGGCTGAGACAGGAAAGCTCACAGTCCAAGACTGCCCAGGCAAAAAGTGAGACCTTATCTCAAAAATAATCAGAACAAAAAGGCTAATGCATGGCTCAAGTGGTAGAGTGTGCCTTCCTAGCAAGCACAAAGCCGAGTTCAAACCCCAGTACCACTAAAAAAAAAAAAAAAAAAAAAAAAATTAAAGGATTTAAGTAATTAACATGTCAACATGGAAGAGAATGGAGAAGACAGAAACTAAAGAAAAAATACAATCTAAAACCAAGTTCTAGCCGGACACCGGTGGCTCACGGCTATAATCCTAGCTACTCAGGAGGCAGAGATCAGGAGGATCACGGTTCAAAGCCAGCCTGGGCAAATAGTTTCCAAGATCCTATCTCAAAAAACCCTTCACAAAAGTAGGACTGGGGGAGTGGCTCAAATAAGTACTCTGAGGAAGAGCTATATGACCAAGAGTCATTTCCAGGTGATACTACTAAATAAAAAAGTATTCAAGTTGCTAAGCCTATAGAAAATGAAAAGAGCAAAAGAGCACATACAGATGCTACTTTTAATAAGAAATAAAGGAGGTAAGAAAACCTACGATTGTGTTTATAAAAAGAAACAAAGAAAAAAAGGCCGCATAAAAGGGGTGGGACAGGCTAGAACAGATCTCAGGTGAAGTAAACCTTCAGTGGACTTACTTTTTTTTGTAGTTCTGACTTGTGAAAGCATGTTCATGCTGTGCATATTCAACAACAAAAAAAATTAAATCAGTAAAAATGGAAGGTGAAAACCCTAAATATAAAGCAAACCAGAAAAAGAAACTTACTCATACTTCAAATAAACAACAAACAAGCTGAAAGCAGGAAAGACTGACTGATCAAGAGCCAGACATACAGAATTAATCTGAGTAATTTATGAATATAGTATTTGATTTTATACCTTCAGGAAAAAATGGTTGTAAGGCAAGTTCAGCATTGCAAACAAACTGTAAACACCTTAAGATTTATTTATTGTAGTGAAATGGCGCAAAACAATTCTGCACCTAATTTAAGTGTTGCTACAGATACAAATAAATGTGTTACTGTTGCTCACTGTGAAGACAGAAGGCAAGAAAAAACTGTGAGGATGGACTGATATTGAAGACATCTTTATAAACTCATTTTTAGAACAGACAAGGGCATTCATGAATCTACATGCACATGGGAGTGTAAACTTATGTTTGTGAGTGTATTACATATTACATATTACATGTGTATCATGCATGTCTCCTATCTCTCTGTCTGCTAAAAAGGCCAAGAAGGAATGAAAAAACACCAAATCTTGGTCTCTAAAAGCATCCCCAACTAGAAGGAATGAGTACTCCCTCAGAAAATGGTCCTGATTCCAGGGCTAGACCTGAGCAGTTACAAAATGAACTTGGAATTCTAGTGTTAAGCCAGAAAGTAAAGAAGTACTCACAGAATGACAGGGACAAGGCGCAGGGACAAAATAGCCATCTTGAAAAGGCTCCACTATCAGGACAAATGTAGATCTAAAATAACCTCAAGTAGAATATGGATAGGAAAACAGAGATTTACTGAAGACTGAAGAAGTCAAACTCACACAAAGAGTAGAAAGGTAGATGCCAGGTGCTGGCAAATAGGAGAACTGAGGAGAATTTGGTAGAAATTTTCAGCTACAAGATGATGAATTTCTAGAGATCCAAGTTATAGCATGGGTACTATAGTTGATGTACTTTATAAGTTTGCTAAGAGAGCTCTTAAGAGTTCCAACTACACACACACACACACACACACACACACACACACACACACAACTATGTGAGGTGATAAGTATGTTAATTAGGTTGATATTATAATTAGTTCACAACGCATAATGTCAAAACATACACTTAAAAGTGTATGTGTGTATATATATATAATTTTTGTCTATAACTCAATAAAGCCAGGCCAAAAAACAAACAAGGATTCATGAACCCATACTGATAAAAGATAGGTAAGTAAGGATAGGCTCATAGTTATAAAACTTTTGAGGGACTTGTGAACGTAGTGCAAGAGTTGGATAATTATCATTTCATAACCAATGTAGTAATGACTGAATAAGGAAAAGATCAACACTTCACATACCACATATAAGTACACATTTTAATCAAGTAGGGTATTTGAATAGTCTTAAAATGTCTCTCCTTACAGACTGTTTTAATTGCAAAGGAGAAAAATAGTGATTATACAGCTGGAGAAATGGACCGAGTATCCCCAAAAGCAGTACCCTGAAAAGGATACATCATTACTTATGAAATATCCCAGAGTCTAGAACATATAATCTGTATCCAATCTTGAGAAAATATTGGACTAAACCAAATGAAGAGCTCTCTTTTCAGGGGATGAGCAGACTGTCCAAAAAACACCTACCAAGACATAACCACTAAAAGCAATACACCTGGTATTCCGGACTGGACACCAGATCCTATAATAGAAAGGAGAAAATGCTAGCACAAAGAACATTGTTGTGGCAATTGACAAAATTGGAACAGATTAGACAAAAACTCTGTAACAATGTTAAATTTACTAAAACTGACAACTGTGATGTGAATATATGATTAGGAAATACAAACCCTATTTAGAATTTGAGTTTGTATATATATGGGGGAGGCACACTCATGCACATAACAAAAGCAAGTATCAACAAGATAATCTGGACAAAAGGTGTTCTTTGTACTATGTTAATTTTGTGACTTTTCCATAATTTTAAAATTATTCCTAAATAAAGGCTCACTTAAGAAATTATTTCCAGAGGGGAGGAGAGGAAAGAGGAGAAAAAAAAGAGAGAACCAGCTGGGGGAAAGGGGAACATAAGGGGCAGAGAGGAAAGTGGGGGAAAAGACTTCCCAATTTCAAATGTATGCCTATTCCCTTCTAAGGATAATTAACCTATGGCTACATTTTCTCATTTCAAGCCTCTTTTCTTGGGAAATATGGTATTGTGAAATTTTCTCAACTTTCAAGCTTTAAAAGCATATGAACTAAAGAAAATTAAAAGGTTAATAAAACACTCATTCCTTATTAAAATCCTTACAGAATAAAATAGGAAAGAAGAAAATTAGATTATATAGAAAAAATTATTTACATTTTCCTAACTTACTAGAAATATTACTGATCATATACACCAATGATTTAAAAGCCTGGCTTGATATTCAAGTTCCATGCTATTTCTATAAAAGGAAGATAGAGCAGGAGGGCATGCCTCAAGTAGCAATATGCTTGTCTATTAAGTTCAAGGCCCTGTCTTCAAGCTGCTGTACTGCCAAAAAAAAAAAAAAAATAGATGGATGTTTTTGATTTAGAATAAACACACTGAATGCTAAGACCATTCAAAATTCCAGAAATTCAAATTTGTAGCCAGAAAGCCTTTTGAAGATTTAGTCCTACTCCTGATTAACTAGTACACAGAAAGTCATGCAGTATGCACTGAATAAAAACAATGATGAAGGGCCAGCAGAGTGGCTCAAGTGACAGAGCACCTGCCTAACAAATGTGAGACCTAAATTCAAACCCCAGTACCACAAAACAAAAGAGAGAAGAAAAGCCAATTAAAACTCTCTTCCAAGCTGGGTGCCAGTGGCTCACACCAGTAATCCTAGCTACTCAGGAGGCAGACATCAGAAGGACTGAGGTCGAAGCCAGCCCAGGCAAATAATTCACAAGACCTTATCTCAAAAAAACCCATCAAAACAGGGCTGGTGGAGTAGCTCAAGGTGTAGGCCCTGAGAGCCCCAGTACCACAAAACAAAAAAAAAAGAAAAAAAAACCTCTCTTCTTATAAATCTTTGACAAGTCTTTGGATGATCAACCTTAGGAATTGTGTTTGTGTCTGTTGTCTGCCTCTGTCTCCTCTTCTCTCTCCCTCTCTACCTTTTTGCAGTACTGGGGACTGAACCCAGAGCCTCCATGTGCTAACCAAGTATTCCTACCTCTTGAGCCACACCCCCAGCCCTTTTTAAATTTTGTTTCTGAGATACAGCTCACTAACTTTATGTGGGCTGGTCCCAAACCTTGATCTTCTTGCCTCTGCTTCTAGAACAGCAGGGATTACAGGTATGTACCACCATACCTGGCTATAGTCTCTCTTTTATTCAAGTTTCACATCCATTAAAAGTCTCAGGTTTCCAGTCCTTGGTAACCTAGAGGATTTCACAGTACCTTTTTTTTTTAAAAGCAGGCTGGTGTTTGAACTCAGGGTCTCACTCTTACTAGGCAGGTGCTGCTATTGCTTGAACTATTCCACCAGCCCCACAATACCTTTTTAATGACTGGATTCCAAGATGGTAGATGAATTCTCAAACACAGAACAAAGGTAAGGGTAAATTCATCTGACCAAAAAGCAAGCTATTTCATGAGAGTAGGTTCTAAGTGCTAAAGGAAGAACAGTGTGAGGAGAACATCTGTTCTTGGGTGAGACGTGGGGGTACTTGTCCTTTAAAGTGTCTTCAGCTATAACATTGTTTTTAAGTGACAACCTATATAAATTCATTTTATGAAACAAAAATGAGTTTATAAAATATAAAAAATAAAAACTTTAAGCAATTGCAGTGTTCTAATACATCTGATATAACCATGATTTATAATGAGAAATAAATTTTAATCCATTTACTGAGAGGCTTACTACCCAGTGTCATATTGAATGACAGAAGGGAAGAAAAAATTTAAGCCCAGAATGTTCCTTAGAGAGTCAGACAAAAGATGGAGCCAGATGGGCCAGCATTAAACTACAGAGAAATGATGAAAGTAGCAGTAGAAATATTTAAGAATTGAAACTGAAAATGGCCTCATCTCTAGTTTCCTCAATGACCCAGCAACAGTCTTATCTGTGAAACAAGATGGTCAACAAACCACATAAACCCTCTAAAAACTGAAGGCTAGTTAGGCTGATTATACAAACAATGACTTTAGGAGCAGACAAGACAAGGTAGAAGCTGAATGGAAAGCAGGGAAGGAAGATGAAATAATCTAAGTATATTAGCAAATATGACAGTGACAAACAATGGAATACAGAGAACTGTAGCCAGAAATCAGAAACAGAACATTTCATGCACAAGAATACTACAACTGCCAAATGATCACTAAAACTTACCGTAGAAACATTAGGTACTTAAATCCAGATATGCTCAAATCCAACTCCTCAACTCCTACTTTCCCAACTAGCAAGTGACAACTTTCCCGAGTATTCATTTCAACAATGTGCCTTACCAGTTATTCTTCGCCCTCCTCATCTTTTTACTACATGTATTCTCCCAGCCAGCCCCCCACCATTCTCTGTATTTCTCGTAAGGTATTAAAAGAAAAATCTCACAGACAGCAAGCTAGAGAAGTTAATGCTTCTAATATGCATTAGGGAAAAAGAAAGGGGACTGAGTGATTAGGTCTTGTCAGTGGCACTAAGGTGAGATGATTGAGAAACTGGTTACGTACATGAACTGAGCAAATAAATAGACATGTTGGGGATGAGAATCAGATTCCTCAGTTTAGGCAAAGGGAAATAAAATATGGAAAGTGAGAAGGGTAAATTAAACCACGGTGTTGGACCAGAAGTAAATTATCAGTGTGAACTCATGATTCTAAATACATAGAGAATAATAAAAACCAGGGATGTGTGTGTGTGTGTGTGTGTGTGTGTGTCTTGTGTGTCTGTGTGTGTTATTTTTACAAGTTTCCTAGCTGTCTACTCACAGGGCCTAGAAGCAATGACACCTCAGAAGAAATAACCTACCCAGTGACTATAACTTTACTGCTAAATACTATTCTTCTCTAAAATGGAAACCAGACTTCTTGGAGAAATGCCTGATTCCAGAACCAGGGAAAGTTCAGGATAAACCTGGAACATCTTAGGGAGTTAGTAAGGAAATGCAAAACGAGGGACATGTCAAAAGACAGCCTGAAAGAACATCTACTGAACACATCTAAGAAAATCTGAGTATTGGACAGAACATTTAACAAATCACTCAGTGAAGCAGAAATTTGGGTATAGTGACAAATAAATAAACAAATACATACATGGAAGGAAAGAAAATATCTACCTTACAGAAGACCAATCACTAATGATAGAAGAAAAGATACAATCAAGATATTGCATTTGGCAAATATATTAAAAACTGATTAAGAGTAAATGCTAAGGCAGAGCATGATAACGTATACACATAATCCCAGCACTCGAAAAGACAAAGGCAGGACAACCTCAAGTTCAAGGCTAACCTGGAATACACAGAAAGACCCTGTCTCAAAAATACACACACAAGAAAAAAAGCTCATAAAAACAATGCTAAAACTAGGAGGTTAATGTCTGATGAGGTCAGTTGAGGAACCCGACAGACACAACCTCAACCAAGTGATCAATTAACATCAACAGTAAAGGTACAAATTGACCTTGTGTTCTACCTAATATGACACAATGAGAATACAGCATCTCCTCTGGTGTTTCCGCCAAAAACATGGCACCTAAATCTCATAGCAAAAAGGTATTTAGACAGACAACCCCAAGTTGAGGGACACTCTATAAAATCAACTCTTTAAAGATCTCAAAATCTTGAAAAGACCAGGAAAAACAGTATTTTAGCAGACTGAAGGTGAGTAGATTGCTTGTGAAAACTAAATACAATGTGTGACTCTGGATTAGATCCTGGGCTCTAATTAGAAGATGTTGTCTGTTTATTTATTTTTTGCCATAAAGAACTTCTACCAGGGTTAACTGGTGAAATCTGAATGAGATCTGAACATTAGACTATTATAGTATTACATCAGCATTAACTTCCTGATTTTAATGAGTATTATGTAGCTATACAGAATGTTTTTGCTTTTAGAAGGTACCAACCAAAGCATTTAGGAGCAAAGGGCATCATGTCTACATTTATTCTTAAGTCTCTCTCTCCTCCACCCTCTCTCACACCTTACATACATACATACATACACACACACACACACACACACACACACACACACATACACCACGCAGAAGTTATAGTGTACTAATTTTGTTGGGAGACAGCTTTTGGCCAAATTTAATCTGAATGATACTTCCGATGCCATTTTCCTCCTCAAGGACCTCCCCAAAGTTCCAGGAGGGAGGGGATACTGCCAATAACGCCTGCACACACACAAACCTCACACTTTGGGTTCCAGCCTCTCCCGGGCACCACCAGTAGTGCCCAAAAGAAAAAAAAAAGACCCTGGAGAACTGAGTTTTCAGTAAATCCTAACTTCTCACATAAAAAAACAAAAACAAAAACAAAAAAACCCCTGACATTTACTGATGTTTCTTCAGGGAATAAGATGTTAGGAATATTGTATTAAGACAGGGCTTTATCCATACCATATTTTTCAAATGAGTTAATCCCAAAGCTCTTTTAATTTTAAAAATTAGTCATAATTTCCCTCTGACACTATCACGTTGCATCCATCAAAAGTAAATAGGTCTGCTACCGATTCAACTGCCATGACCTGATTTATTTCAGGCCAGAAAGATCCCTTCAAAATCAGGTCAAGTACATGTACATTGCTGCCTTTTAAGCTATGTTAGTAGCAAAGAATCACATCAATATTAAGTTTAAAACTAAGTTAAAGAACCAAACACAGGGCCACAGGTGTAGCTCAGTGATAAAGCACCTGCCTAAATATACTAGGTGCTGGGTTAGATCTTAAGTACCACAAGCAAGCAAACAAACCCCAACTAAATACAAATAGGTACAAATGGACACAACTGAATGGATTAATATAAGCAGACAAAATAAAAACTAACAAGAAACTTTTTTTCCTGGTAGTGCTAAGGTTTGAACTCAATGTTACAGCAAGTACTCCACCATTTAGTCCACACCTCCAGCCCTAAGAAACTCAAATACATTACTATTGCTACTCAAGCTTTGTGAACTATAGCCAGGGACAAAAGGAGCTACAAAGAAAGTTAACTTCACTTACTGTATTTACTGTTCACAATAATTATATCTGGTATTATAATATGGATATTTATCTATGCAAAACAAAGCAGTAAGCAAAGTACAAAAATCCTACCTTGCTAAAATAAAACTATCAATACTAACTCACAGCTTATTTTTCAACATACTTCCTAATTCTGTCTGATGAAAGGGCCTAGAAGCAATGAATATACTTAGTACTCACACTGGTTTCTAAGTACTAATCTTCACAAAAAGAACCACTGATCCTTAAGAGAAATGGATGATTCCAATGACTGAAACAAGTACATAATGAGCCTAGGTCATATTATTATGCAAGAAAGCAAGGGAAGAGCTCAAAGATGTAAGGGTTACATCAAAGGGATACAAGAGAGAGCTTGAAATGGTTTCTAAGGGTCAGATCAAAAACTTCAGCATTTAAAAAAAAAAAAAGAAAAGAAAGAAAAAAACCAAAACCTGTATTAGATTTAGTAAGTAAAAAACTAGTGATACTTTCTTCCTTGGTATACCCCCCATATATTGTATGCAGAAGTGTTTTATTCATACTTGATTTGTCACACAGAATGTTAGTGTATTCATGGGTCGAGATTTAATAAAATTAATAATTCTTATTTCTTAATCAAGGGCTCTACAAAGAAACTTTTCAAAATGTGTAGCATATGGCAATGAAGAATATGACTACTGGAATACTTCTGAAGGGCCTACCTTGAAAAACTGACAAACTAGCAATTTTATTTATTTGTTTGTTTATTTATTTTGTCTTTTCTTTTTTTGTGCTGGGATCGAACCCAGGGCCTCACGCATGCTAGGCAAGCACTCTACCACCGAGCTACATCCCAGCCCCCAAACTAGCAATTTTAGACTTGGGTAACTGGCATGCATACTCTTGAAAAGGAACAAAATAAGACTGCTGCTGTCAATTATTTTCCTTTAATTATCTGGTGCCAATCAAAAATTTTGAGGGGCTGGCAAAGTGCTTCAAGAGATAGAGCACCTGCTTAGCAAGAGTGAGGCCCTGAGTTCAAACCCCAGTCCACCAACAATAAATAAATATTTGAGCTTAAAACTGAGCACCTGTAGCTTAGGCCTATAATCATAGCTACTCAGGAGGCAGAGATCAAGAGGATGGAGGTTCAAGGCCAGCCAAAGCAAATAGTTTGCAAGACCTTAGCTGGAAAATACCCAACACAAAAAAGGGCTCTGGAGTGGCTTGAGTAGGAGAGTGCCTGCCTAGCAAATGTGAGGCCTTGTGTTCAAATCCTGGTACTGCCAAAAATAAATAAAATTTTAACTTTCCAGCAGAAAGTAAGATTTTGGAGAATTTAAATCTACTGCTGTGAACATGAACAAATTTTTCTAATGAGTTCAGCAATAATATTAATGCAAAATCTTCATAGTGTATAATAAAAATGTGTCACCATTTGAAATATGTGAATAACATGGTATAGCCAAAATTTTCAAAATTAACAGTGTATAATGCTACAAAGCATAGATGGATAAAAGACCCATTCAAAATCCAAGACAAAGGGCTGGAGGAGTGGCTCAAGCAGTAAGAGCACCTGCTTAGCAAGCAAGCGTGAGGCCCTGAGTTCAAACCCCAGTGCTGAAGAAAAAAAAAAAAAATCCAAGACAGAGCAACAGATTTTAATAAAACAGCATGAAAGGTTCACTGTGGTGGCTTTAATCTTTAAGAAACTCCCACTTGGTCATGGGCAGAAGGGGCGGGAGAAGGTTTGCTCAAGGGAAAAGCACCTGCCTACCAAGTGGGAGGCCTTGAGTTCAAACCCCAGTACTGCCAAAAGAAAAAGAAAAAGAAATAAGCTCCCACTTGATGAGTTTTGATATAGTATCAATATCCAAAATCACTTGAAAAATCTACCTAAAATACAGCTACATAGCTATATGAGGTTGAATTTTCCTCATGCATTTCAACAAGGATAGCAAATAAAGCATACCAGATACAAAAGAAGATATAAGAAACCAACTGTCTCTTGACTTTAAAGAGAAGTACAAAACAAAAACAATGCTATTCTTCTAATTTTTTTATTTGAAAATAATTTTTCATAAAAATATATTAATGTCATGGATTTATTATTTTAGGTGAATTATAAATAAACGTGCTTGAAATTTATTTTGTTTTTTGAGACAAAACTTGCAATCCTCCTGCCTCAGTCTCCCAAGTGCTAGAAAAACAAGTATGTTAACCACATCCAGCTCTAAACTGATTGGTACAATCCATATTATTAAATGCTCTTTGGGGTGCTTAGTAAATTTTTTAAAGAATGCTAAATGGTCCTGAGACACCACTCCAAAATTGATAACTATTACTCTTCAAATTAACACACGCCAAACACAATTTGATAGAAACTTAAAGCCTCATCTAAGTACCTGGGATTAGAGTATAGAACAGATACTTTAAAAATTCCCAATGGGCTTTTATACAAGTAAAAGAAAAAAATAAGGCCATTAAAAATTATACTCCAGTTGCATAAAAGCAGCTCAATTTACAAGTTGTGTTGGCAACTTCTAACTATAACTTTTAATAACAAACTAGCACTTTAACAAGGTATTGAAGTAAAAGAATTAGTTTTTCAAAAAAGGTAAAGTTGTGCAAATAATTCTTTTTTGTTTTTTGGTGGTACTGAGGTTTTTAACTCAGGGCCTCCCCCAAGCACTCTAACATTTGAGCCATGATCGAGCCCTTTTTGCTATACTTTTCAAATACTTTCTTAAAGCTTTTGCTCAGGCCAGCCTCTAATTACAATCTTCCTACCTCTACATACATTACTTGTGGCTGGGATTACAGTTGTGAACCACCACAAACAACCTGGATTATTCTTTGAGATAAGATCTCACTAACTTTTTTGACAGGGTTGGCCTCAAACAAAAGATTATTCTATCTCAGCCTATCAAGTAGCTGGGATTACAGACAGATGTGAGCCACCAGACCTGGCACAAATTATTCTTAATACCTGTGCTGTACCATATTAAAATAAGTATCATTGTATCTAAAACCATACACCATATAGTGTGACCTTACACCATATAGGAACATTAGCTCAAAATGGACCAAAAACCCAAACGTAAGACATAGAACTATAAAACTATCAGAGAAAAACACAAAGAACAACATGGCACTGGACTTAGCAATGATTTTCTGGGTATGACACCAACAGCACAGGTAATGAAAGAATAAATTGGACTTCAAAATTAAAACCTTTTTTTGCATTAAAGGACAACATTTAAGTAAAAAGACAATCTACAGAATGAGAGAAAGTATTTGCAAAGCATCTATCTAATAAGGAACTCCCGCAAAATTTAAAAAAAAAAATTCAGGCATTTCTTCAAAAGATAACAAGTGACCAATAAACAAATAAAAAGTTGCACATCATTAGTCATTACAGAAATGCCTATCTAACCATACACAACCACCTCACACCCATTACTTTAGGTTTTTTGAGGCATGATCTCACTGTGTAGGCCAGGATGGACCTGAACTCAGTATCCTCCTGCCTCAGTTCACGAGTGCTGGGAATACACATATCACCACCACACCCAGCTTCTGTTAGAACAGTATTTCTCAAATAATAATAAAGTGTTGGCAAGGATATGGATAAATTTGATCCCTCTTGCATTGCAGGTGGGAATATGAAATGGCCCAGTCACTGTACAAAATAGTATGGCAGTTACTAAAAAAGATACAGATTACAGTGACTCGGCTTACTCTGAGCAATCTATAGATACAACATATGTTTTGCACAAACCAAATGATTCAGACCTTTCTATTGCACTGCTAATGAAATCAAATTATTCAAAAAGTTTTAAAAAATTATAGATTATCATATGATCCAGTGATTCCTAAGTATATGTTCAAATGCATTGAAAACAACCCAGCACTGGTGGCTCATGCCTATAATCCTAGCTACTCAGGAGGATCAAGGTTTGAAGCCAGTTCCAGGTAAATTGTAGGCAAGACCTACCTCGAAAATACCCAACACAACAAAGTGCTGGCAGAGTGACTCAAGGAGCAGAGTGCCTGCCCAGCAAGCATGAGGCCCCAAGTTCAAACTCCAGTACCACCAAACAGATGTACAGTCCCTGACTTAATTTTTCAACTTTAGGATGGTATGAAAGCAACAGGCACTTACTACAAACTCTACTTCAAATTTTGACTTGTGATCTTTTCCTTGGCTAGCAATATGCAGTAGGGTACTCTTCTGCAATGGAGCAGCAAGCCTCAGCAACTAGTGAGCCATTCAATCAGGAGGGTAAACCACCAATACGCTACATGTGCTGTGTTGCTAAGTTAGGATGTTTGGAGGGTTAAGTGTGTTAAATGCATTGTCAACTTACAGTATTTTCAACTTACAATGGCTGTAACCATTTTCAACTTACAATCAGGATGTAAATCCCATCATAAGACAAGGAGCATCTATACTTATACACCAACTTTCATAGCAGCATTACTCACAAGAGCTAGTAACTAAACAATCTAAGCGTCCATCAACAAATGAATAAACAAAACGTGAGAGAGATGCATGTATATCATATACACAGAATGGAATGTTACCCAGTCATTACAAATGTAATGAAATTTTGAAATATGCTGTAACATGGATGGACCTTACAAACATATGCTTAGTGAAATAAGCCAGAGGACAAATAAAATGATTAACATATAAGAGGTACTCAGAAAGTAGAACATTGTTTGCCGGGAACTGGGGGGGTGCGGATTTATTGTTTAAAGGGTACAGAATTTTTGTTGAGAAAGATACAAAAGTTTTGGGTACAGATAATAGAGATGGCTATATAACATTGTGAAAGTACTTAACACCATTAACACCACTTACTTGTATACTTGAGAATGATTAAAAAATAAAAAACTATATAATTTAACTACTAGTTTTTTAAAAAATGATTACAATGCTTGCTTTTAAAACAAAAATGGCTTACATTTGTCCTATAAAAGACATTGCTACAATCCTTCCTAGTACCTTTCCAATAAAAAATTGAAGGTTGAGCCCTCAATAATAAATTAATTAATTAATAAAAATCACTGATAGTGCTTTACTTACCCGTTTGGGGCCACTAAAAATCTTTCTGGTATTTTCCTTTGACTTATCTCCTTGTTTATTTATGGGCTTCTTCACACTTTCAGGCACACCAGGCAAGTCCTCTGTAAAATCCAAGTTTTCTGAAATGGTAATCAAAACTAGCTAGCTTTCTAATATTTCAAATTATCCACCACAAAAGCCTATCTTTTTTTTTTTTTAAAAAACAATGCTGTGGGAAGACTAGAGGAATAAAAGCACCAGATTTGACAAAATACACTATTCTCACTTCCTGCTTCAAATACCTTCTTGTTTTATATGTGCTCTAGATTTGTGTTAATGGATAAATCAAATATTTAATAAATTTTGAACTACACAGGTCATGTTATCTATGGATACTAACACCGATAAAGTATAGTTTACACACATTTTTTTAGGTTCTAAGTCCAATGAATCATGTTATTAAATAATGCCGGCTTGCATCTACAAAGAAGGCCACATTTAAAAAAAAAAAAACAAGAAGCTCCAGTCATGGTGGTGGCACACCTACAATCCCAGCACTGGAGGCTGAGGCAGGAGGATTTTGAGTTCAAGGCCAGCCTGGGCTACGTAGCAAGACCCTGTCTCAAAAAAACAGAAAACAAACAAAAGCTAGCTATCCTTGGTAAAAGATATAAAATGACCAAGTACACGGTAGTTCAATGATTTATAGGTCTTCACACAAAACTCCTGAAGTATTAGATTACTTCCCAAATGGTTATAAACAAAGCCTAAACAAAAATGGAATGGGGAGGCTTTTCTCTACCCCAACTTTTTTAAATGTTTACTGCTTCACATTTATATAAAGACTCAATTCCAACATGGGACTTATTATCCAAACGTTTACTAATTTTCAAATGTTATTCATACCAAGTTTCTCAAAGTAACATAATTTCACATTTTAACATTTAAGAAGTTTTATTATCCTAACATGCAAAAGTCACAGATTTTCACTTGCAGATTGGATAACTCACTAGGGAAGGACAGAGCTCAGTTATTATACAGCATTACTTACCATATTTCAAGTATCTAGTAAGTTTGTTGCAAACTTCAGTTTTTCCAGAAGTGATTCAAGACCACAGTGGATAAATTCTGACAATACACCCCATTTTCCCCCAAGCAGGAGTAAAGGATGAGCCCCTAGGGGCTCCTGTTTAAACCCAGACTTAAAGCTAAGAATGATTCTAATCTGAGGGGTGAAGCTCAGTGGTACAGCACGTGCCTCACATGCTCAAGACCCTGAAAGTTCAATCCTATTACCAAAAAGAATGATTCCAGGAGAGCAGAATTATTTTTAGTCAAAATAAAGCAATGTGCTAAGTAGTCTCAAGTATGATATGCTTTACAGGAGACTCTACATTTAAGAATACTATTACAGGACTGGCAGAGTGACTCAAGTGGTAGAGCACCTATCTAGAAAGTTTGAAGTTTGAACCTAGGTTCAAACCCCCAGCACACCCACCCTCCCCCTCACCACACACACACACACACACACACACACACACACCACCACCCCCCCCCCCAAAAAAAGAATACTATTATAAGCCAGGCCTGGTGACTCAAACCTGTAATCCTAACTACTCAGGAGGTGGAGATTACAGTTTGAGGCCAGCCAGGGCAAACTCCATCTCAACCTAGGCACAAGTGGTACACACCTGTCATCCCCGCTAGGCAGGGAAGTACAGATAAGAGGATCGTGATCCAGACTAGCCCAGACATAAAGCAAGACCCTATCTCAAAAATAATCAATGCAAAAAGGGCTGGTGGAGTGGCTCAAGTGGCAGCACACTTGCATAAGGTCCTGCGTGCAATCCCCAGTACTATCAAAAAAAAAAAAAAAAAAAAAAAAAAAAAAAAAACCCTATTATAATTATAATTACACCATAATGACACTTCTACAAACTTAACAAGACAAAAGCTTTATTAAACAATTAAAACAATCTGGAAAAAACCATAAATAGTTAAGAAACTCTATAACCCAGAAACTTTCTTATATTCTTCCTCACTCAAGTCAATCTACTGCATAAAGTCCTTGTCAGCTAACGACTTAATTAGAGCAGAGCTAACCTACTTCATTTGTCTCTCACCATGGACTCTGAACCCTTAGTAGACCTCATCACTGAGACTACAATCTTAAAGGACAAATTTTCACTATTAAGAAAATACTGCACTGGGAACTTGCCTACCTAGTAAGCACAAAGCCCTGAGTTCAAACTCCAGTACTACAAAAAAAAAGAAGCCAGGCACTAGTAGCTAACGCCTGTAGCTCTAAATGTCTACTTGAGAGGCTGAGATCCAGAGGATCAAGGTTTGAGGCCAGCCCAGGAAAACAGTTCTCAAGGTCTCATCTCCAAAATAACCAGAGCAAGATGGACTGGAGGTATGGCTCAAGTGATAAGAGTGCTTGCTCTGCAAGCTTGAAGCCCAGAGCTCAAACTCCAATCCCATCAAAAAGGAAAAAAAAAGGAAGAACACTCACCTAACTTTTTTAATTTTATGAAGCCAATTTAAGAAAGCTGGAGAATATTTTACATGTTTATTAGTTCTGAGCCAACTACAAAGGCTTTTAATTAATTTTATTTTTCTAGTATTTCCCTCATTACAACCATCTGTTATCAGTATAGCTCTAAGTGTCAAATACCTAATCTTATGTCTCCACTGCATTTGGGTTTTCAAAGCTGAAACACCAAGATGCCTAGTATCTCTGTACTATACAAACACATTTTAAAATTCTCAAGTGGGGATGTAGTTCAGTGATAAAGAGTCCTTGCCTAGCATGAAGGAGGTCTGGGACTGATTCCCAAAACTGCAAAAATAATAACCACAATCATTCATTTTTAACACAAATATGAAAAGACTCAATCTATGAATTGGGACCTCATCACTAACATTTAAAATGCTGCATCTTTGGATAATTTGTAGTTCTAAATATGTACTCGTACTTCTATTAAAATTAAATATATTAAACTAAAATTGAGTAGGAAAGAAACTAAGCTACTGATTTAAGCCTCAAAAACATTTTATATATACTTATTTGTTTTTAAATTCTTACCTGCATTATTAGTACTAGACTGACTATCCTGGGAATTATCATTGTTTTCAGGGGGAGGCTGCAAGGAGGGTGATGGAGCTGTTTTAGTTCTTTTTTTGCTTGTCTTTCTTTCCACTTGACAGTCATCATCTTCGTCATCTTCACTTTCACTAAGATCATCAAAGCCAAAATATTTAATTTTGTAATTAGAACTTCCAGAACCTCCTTCATCACCTCCTGTATCATCATGATCTTCAAAACCAAAAAATTCAAGTTTAACATCCTTTTTGGACTTAGTATTACTAGGTCGAAATCTAGTAGTAGTCTTCGAAGTTGCAATATCTGCCTTTTTTCTGAGACGGCCAGCTTCTCCTAAATCTGCAGGAGTGGATGCAGTGAACTCATCCATGCTGCGTTCCATAGTATCCTGTATGGTTACATTACAAACTGACAAGCAAGATGGATGTAAAACAGTGTAATCTCTAGTCCGTCCAACCGTCCCTCTAAAACTGGTCCCACAACTTACACCGCCTTTCTTTGCCTGATTCAGGCCATCTTTACTTGATTCACTGTTTGCTTTGGCTAAGGCCTGACTGGTGCCGTCCATTAGCTTATCAAAATTTGATGCTCCTTGGGAGGATTTTGCCTTATTGGCCCTACAGTACGTCCTACAGTTGCTTGGCCTAAGAACACTTTGCACAATGTCTTCCTCAATGGCTTCATTTAGATTTTCCAATCGATTTTTAAAATCCTCATCCTTCATTTCCAAAAGAGGATCACTATCCAAACTTAAAATACAATCTTCTGACCTGATATCTTCAAAATCATTATCCCATTCATATAAGCCAGTTCTTACAGATCCTTTGATTGGAGCTATTTCCGATGGAGAGTCTGATCTTTTCCCAAACTGAGAATTCCAAGTATCATTTGTTTCCTTAATTTCATCAGCTGTGTATCCAGGAACCACTGTGGTTTCTGCGTTGGGTTTCTTAGTACTGTCTTCAGCATTTCTGTGAAAATGACTATTTTTTTCATGTTCTTCACTAAAATTCTCTACTTTATCTACAAAAATGAAAAAAGTACAAAAACATGAATGGCATCCATATACAACTTAACAAAAAGCAGGGATATTTGGTTAACAGTGCAAAACCAATTAATCTTGAAATAACTGCAATAGTTAATGTTTACACACCAGTTGCCTTCCTACCACACCTTTTCAGTATACTCAGCTCTCATGTCTTCTAATGATCTGCCTCAGGCATCCAAGTCCCTTAAAACTGTCACCTTACGCTTTTAACCCAAGAGATTTTCAGCAATGTTAAAAAAAATTGAACCAATTCAACACATCATTTAAATGACTCAGCCAAAATTTCTCAGAGTATTATGGCTTTCAAATAACAATGCTTACATTAAAAATTATTTAGAACTTAAACCATGTTAGCACAATTAATGAAAGCCTTACCAGCAATGTTTATATTTCTTTGGAGTAGGGCTGCCCATAAGGTATGCCAGTTCTGTCTAGAAACCTGTCCACAGGATCAAGTTTATATTCGTTCTCCTAATCCCAAAAGCCACATAACCTCAAGGGATTTTTAACATTGGCTCTAATGCCTAAGTGGCTACTGAGGCTATTTATGCATATCAACCAGTAAGTCTTAACCTGCCTATTCATTTTCTACTTGGGTAATTCATTTTTGTTGCTGTAAATTTTTATCATCAGCAATTTTTTTTTTTGTACATTGGGCTTTGAACTCAAGGCCTTGTGCTTGCTAGCCAAGCAATTTACCACTTGAGCCATGTCCTCAGTCCTTTTCACTTAAATTATTTTTGAAATAGGGTCTCAAGGTACCTCACTCCTATAATCCTAGCTACTCAGGAGGCGGAGATCAGGAGGATTGTGGTTCAAAGATAGCCTGGGGAAAACAGTTCAAGAGACCCTATCTCAAAAATACCCAACACAAAAAAGGGCTGGCAGAGTGGCACAAATGGTAGAGTGCCTGCCTAGAAAGACGAAGCACTGCGTTCAAATGTCAATAACACCACCAAAAAAAAAGGGGTCGGGTGGGGTGGGGAGCCGGTTATAAGTAAAGTCTGAGACCAAACCTGAAGAAATAATACTGTTGCTTTTGTAACATGTAAAAAGACCACAGCGACCTGAATCTATAGACCTGTACTGCCCTAATTAAGCTAGCTCTGTAGAATTCAGGCAAGCCTGGAGTATTCCTGAGAGTTTTAATTTTCTCATCTGTTCAACGGGGAACCACTAACCTATTCTAGTTCACAGAGTAACTGAATGAATTACTGGGAATAAATGCCTATGGAAAGGTTTAGTAAACATTTAGTATGCTTAATAACATAAAGATCTCTAAGATATCACTAAATATTAAACTATATCATTTTTATAGTTGTATTCTACTGTCTTAGTATCACAAAATTTAGACTATTTCTATTTTATTCGTAAACAATGTTCTGACTTTTAAAACATTTATGAGAACTTTTATAAATAATAAATTTCATTAACCAGTTTTTAAAAATTACAAGTTTTGTTATCTGCATTTCTTCTAAAAATCAGAGTATATGTTGTGTTTGTGCATTTCAAGTTATTATTCTCATCAACCGGCTGTGATTGTAAGAATTTAACTTTGTTGCAAGTGCAAAGAATGATAAAAAGCTCTAAAAGAAAATATCCTCAGGCTGGCACCCGTGGCTCACACCTGTAATCCTAACTACTAAGGAGGATGGCGGTTCAATGCCAGCCTGAGCAAATAGTTCAAGAAACTTTATCTAGAAAATTCCCAACTCAGAAAAGGCCTGGCAGAGTGGCTCAAGTGCTAGATCACCTGCGTAGCAAGCATGAGGCCTTGAGTTCAAACCGAGTACAACCAAAAAAAGAAAAGAAGCTGTATCATTAACAAAAATCAATACATCCAAGTATTCAACTATTAGCATAAACAATCCTTCAGATGAATTATTAGTGTGTATATATATATACATATAAAAAACTTCTGAAACACAGTACCTAAGTAAAAGCTAGTAACACAGCTCTATTTTAGTACATAAAATAATTGTGCCCTATTAGAGTTACAGCTACCTTATCCTAAAATGCAGATTTGCAACTACTTTAACTGTCCTATCCCCTCAAATATCCCAGAACATCCCACTTAACAACTCAAAATATAAAGTACATAAAGAGAAAAAAAGACAAAAAGAAGACAAAGATGGTGGCTCACATTTGTAATTCTAGTTACTTTGGAGGCAGAGATCAGGAGGACCACCATTTCAAGTCAGCCTGGGCAAAAAAAAACCCAACACAAGGCTGAGGAGTGGCTCAAGTGGTAGAGTGCCTGCCTAGCAAGCATGAGGCCCTAAGTTCAAACTCCAATACCACCAAAAAAATAAATAAATAAAATAAAAAGGAAAAAGAGTTCAAAGACAGCCTGGGCTATCCATGGAGGGAGAGGGAGAGTAGGGAGAAAGAGAACAGAAGAAGAAAAGGAGGGAGGGAGAATTAGGACTAAGTTTTTATGAACTGTGTAACAAATGTATTTCTAGCAAAGACAAGCAATGGGGTTAACTTACTGGCTAAACTGTCCTTGTACAAGTCACCTTTAGAAGTTCAAGTGTTTCTTTTGAAAAAGTAAACTAACAGAATCAGCTTCAAGGGCAGATGAAAAGATAATATACTTAAGAATATTTTGCACATTATAAAAGCATCACACAACTGCAAATTATGGCTATGCCACAAGAGATAATTATAATAACCTTTTATTAAGAATCTTCTTAGAATCCTACCCTATAAATTCATCAATTCTCTCCTTATGTCCTAAATACTACACCTCATGCAAGAGAACCAATGCCATATTCTAGGGTCTATTGTTCTTACAGAAGTTAGAGTGAAGACTGGATGTGTAGTGAGCTCTCAGTATAAGACTTAGCTCTACATCATCTATGATCAGGTACTTAGTACACTTTAATTTTAGTTTTTTGCCATAAGTGATAAAGAGCACATGCTTAGCATGTATGAGACCTGGGTTCAATGCTTAGCACCTCCCCCTAAAACCATTAAGAAACCCTGAATAAAAAGTAATTAAATGGCACACCTATATTCCCAGCATTCTGGAGGCTGGGGTAGGAGGATATTAAGCTCAAGGCCAGGTTGGACTAAATAGTAAGACCTGTCTCAAATTCTGCACCACCCCCCCAAATTAATCGACTGCCCACTATTCCCTGGATTCTTAATTTTGTAAGAAAGGTATTTCTTTACACTAGTCACCAAACCCACCATTATGCAGATGAGGAAAGAGAGACCCAAGAGACTAATGACTGTAAAGTCTCCAATTAAACCAATAACCAAGAGAGGTCTCATAAAGAGAGCTTCATTGAGTTATGTATTACACTACCTCAAGTGGTGGCTGCTAAAAACTGAAGTTTCTAAAGCAGACAAACCCATCTCAAGCCACATTAATAAAAGATGTTCAGATGAAAAGGTTAAAAATCAAATGCACTGGTCAAATGGTACCCGAAGTGCTGAAAACTGATTTTAAACAAAGCCACAGAAATTGGCTTTGGAGACCATAACCCATGAAGTACAACTGAGGCAACTAGAAAAGTTTAAATGAGTTGGGGAACATCATTAGCAGCACCATGAACAACAGGTGTTGGCGAGGATGCGGGGGGAAAAAGGAACCCTCTTACACTGTTGTTGGGAATATAAACCAGTACAACCACTCTGGAAAAAAATTTGGAGGCTACTTAAAAAGCTGGACATCGATCTACCATTTGATCCAGCAATACCACTCTTGGGGATATACCCAAAAGACTGTTACTCCAGAGGCACCTGCACATCCATGTTTATTGCGGCACTATTCACAATAGCCAAGTTAGGGAAACAGCCAAGATGCCCCAGCACTGACGAATGGATTAAGAAAATGTGGTATCTATACACAATGGAATTTCATGCAGCCATGAAGAAGAACGAAATGTTATCATTCGCTGGTAAATGGATGGAATTGGAGAACATCATTCTGAGTGAGATTAGCCTGGCCCAAAGGACCAAAAATCATATGTTCTCCCTCATATGTGGACATTAGATCAAGGGCAAACAAAACAAGGGGATTGGACTTTGAGCACATGATAAAAGCGAGAGCACACAAGGGAGGGGTGAGGATAGGTAAGACACCTAAAAAATTAGCTACCATTTGTTGCCCTTAACGCAGAGAAACTAAAGCAGATATCTTAAAAGCAACTGAGGCCAATAGGAAAAGGGGACCAAGAACTAGAGAAAAGGTTAGATCAAAAAGAATTAACCTAGAAGGTAACACACACACACAGGAAATTAATGTGAGTCAACTCCCTGTATAGCTATCCTTATCTCAACCAGCAAAAACACTTGTTCTTTCCTATTATTGCTTATACTCTCTCTTCAACAAAATTAGAAATAAGGGCAAAATAGTTTCTGCTGGCTGGTGGAGTGGCTCAAGTGGTAGAGCACCCGCCTAGCAAGTGCAGGGCCTTGAGTTCAAGTCCCAGTGCTGCCAAAAAAAAAAAAAAAAGTTTCTGCTGGGTATTGAGGGGGTGGGGGGGGACAGGGAGGGGGCAGGGGGAAGAAATGACCCAAGCATTGTATCCACATATGAATAACAAAACAATAAAAAATAAATAAATATCCGAGAAGTTGGCATGAAAAGATCAAACTTATTCAAGGTGAGGAAGTTGTTCAATTCATAAACTCTAAGAATTGATGAGCAAGAGCTTTAAAGATCAATTAGATCAAACTAAGGAGATGGGATGCCTGGGAAGAGGGTATACTTAACTCATCCTGAAGTACATACTTGATAACATGGAACTTAATTAAAATTACTTATTTTGGCTCTGCCTAAAGACTTGTACAGAGAATGTAAAGACAAGTCACAGAGATGGAGAAAAAAATCTGCAATCAATTAAAGGACCTGCATCTAGCATATGTAACTCTTAAAGTTCAAGAAAATAACCAATTAAAACTGAGCAAAATATCTGGGAACACTCTCTTGGGACCCCTCCCCGCTCTAGGAGCTCTACTCTTTGCTACTTTTCTATCTCAATAAACTCTTTTGCTTTATTCAAAATGAAATAAATAAAAATGAACAAAAAATCTGAACAGGCATCACCAAAGAATAAGCACATTAAAAATGTTCATCACCAGTCACGAGAAAGAAATGCAAAAGGCTAAAATCCCTTAATATATTAAGAATCCTTATATAGCAACAAGTCTAATGTTGCAACAGAAAAAGTTTGGGATATACAGAGGCAGTTCATAAAGAAATATAAACAATTTAATAATTTGGAATACACAATCTTATTCAGAAATAAAAATTAAAGTAAAACAAAGTTGAACTGTATTTATAAAGTTCTCGGTATGTGCCAGATCCCGTTGTAAATACTTTCCGTAAGCTCCATATTTGACATCATAGCAGCCATCTGACATAGATTAATACATATTTCACAAGTTCATAAACCCCTATTCACAATTCTGACATCCAACAAACTTTAAAAACTGAACACATTTTGAAGCAAAACCTGATCTCACCTGAAGTGAAGCTATTTACAGTATTACCTTACTTAGGGTTGATGTTTTCTTTTTTCCTGAAGAAACACTAATTTAATTAGAAAGTACCACCTACAGATCTTTTTTTGTTTTTTTGGGGGGAGGGGAATGTCACAGGGTTGATACTGGAGTCTGAACTCAGGGCCTTGCACTAGCTGGCAGATGCTCTACCATTTGAGCCATGCCTCCAAGTCCCACCTCAGATCTTAATGGGGTGTTCATGAAAACTTTCCAAAATCCAAAATAATTCTAAATTTGTATCTCATTCTTCATTAGTGGACCAATACACCGGTTGACATTAAGTGGTATTTATTCTCATTTATTCTCTGAAAAATAAAGCAGTTTTATAAAGAAAAATACTGAAAGCAACCCAAAAGTCCGACTTCAACAAGGAACAGGTAAAGCGATTTATAGTACATATATAAAATGACAAAAAATGAAGCAGTACTTTTATTTAAGATGGTGAGAGGGCCAAAAACAAAACAAAACAAAACAAAAAACCTTTCAGAGGGATTGGGGATTTAGCTCAGTGGAACAGCACTGGCCTGGTAAGTGCAAGGCCCTGAGTTCAGTTCCCAGGACTGAAGGAAAAAAAAGAAAAAAAAAAAAACTTTTAGATACTGATATGGAATTATTTCCAAAATATATTAAGAGGTACGAAACAGTCTGTTGTAGTTTTATAGATTTAAATACACACACACACACCCTTACCTGCATGTAAATTTGGGGAATACAAAGAAAAAAGCAAGTGTTTTTTTCTATTCTCTTACTTAACAATCAATACAGAAGATTCCTGTGAGCCCAATATGTGGGAGATACACAACACACACAGTGAGCAATTAATTCTGCAGGGTATACCAACTGAGTGTTCAATGACTGATTTCAATTCTGACAGCACATACCTGGAGGTAGCTTCAGATCCCAGAGGATGAGAGCTCAGTCCTTGAGAGCAGCCTACTTCAGATGCCAATGACAAGCCCCAAGTAGTTTTACTTGTCATTTTGACCAACTGTAAAAGTTGGGGTTTCCACAATACCCTTCCTCAGGTCCCATTAATTTGCTATAGTGACTCACAGAACTCGGTGGAAAACTTACCTACGCTTACTGGTTTATTATAAAAATAACACAGGGCTCAATCTTCTGAGACCCCACCCACATGGGTATTTCTTCTCTCCTTTCCTCTCTGCTTAATAAAACTCCACACTTTAAGAAAAAAAAAAAGTTACAAAGGAGACTGATGTACCCCAGATGGAGGGATGGATAAAGCAAGGTATGGGGGAAGGGGTCCATCATTCTCCAGAACTATAATTGGTTATCTAGAAGCTCTTCAAAAAATCTGTCCTTTGGGGTTTTTAACAGAGGTTTTAATTACAGAAGCATAGTTAATTTAATCATTGGCCATAGTCGATCATCGACATAACCTTTAGCTTCTTTCCCCTTTTTAGAGACTGGGAGTGAAGGGAGAAGAATGTGGCTGAAAGTCCCACCTCTTGCCTTGGTGGGACAACACCTATCCCACCTAAAGGCTGTCAACCCATCAGTCAGCTCATTACTATGCAAGAAGACACATTACTTTGAAGATTCTAAGAAACTGGGTTATATAATATTAGGAAAAATATTTGTGACCAAATCTGTATTTCATAGTATCACCTATGTATACAGCATATATCAAAAAGGTTGAACAAGTAACAATAAATGGTCTTTCCAGGGAGAACTGTGGTGGCTGACTGGGAAAAAGACTCGAGTGGGAAGATTTTAGCCAATACCATTATAAGCCAAGTACAAATAAAAATTTATGAAGAGTATATATCCTAAAGTGAAAACAAATACAAAAACAAGACATTTTCCTTTCAGCTTGTGTATTTATCAAGGACACATAGATATGCATGCTGTGCATATTAAAGATTGTGAAAAGATATGTTGGGGGTTGGGGTATAGCTCAGTGATAAGAGTATGTGCTTAACATTCTTAAGGCCTTGAGTTCGAGCCCTAGTACAAAAAAAGAAATATAAATTGTTTGTGGCAGCCTGGACAAAAAGTTTTCAAGATCCCATCTCGGGGCTGGGAGTGTAGCTATAAGTGATAGGGCATGTGCTTAGCATCCTCAAGGCTCTGGGTTCAATCCCCAGCACCACAAAAAATCCCAAATAAAACAAAACAGAACAGTTTGCAAATTGGGAGGCCTCAAAATTTCAAGAAGGAAAAAAAAAAAATCCCATCTCAATGAATGGCAAGCGTGAGGCTCCAAGTTCAAACCCCAATACCATCAAATAAAAAATAGGCCTGGAAGCAAGGAGAGTGAGAGGAAGGGAGAGGGGGAAGGGGGCGAGGGCAGGACATGACCCAAACAATGTATACATACATGAATAAATGAATAAACAAAAAAAGAAAAAATAAATAAAAATTAAAAATTAAAAAATTAGTCAATATAAAAAGGGATGATTGCACAGCTTAAGTGGCAGAACACCTGCCTAGCAAGCATGAGGCTCCAAATTCAAACCCCAATACCGGCAAACAAACAAACAAACAAAAAAACCCAACACAATATACATACATGAATAAATGAATAAACAAAAAAAGACAAAATAAATAAAAATAAAAAAAAAAAACCAACACAAAAAGGGCTGATTGCACAGCTTAAGTGGCAGAGTGCCTGCCTAGCAAGCTCAAGGCTGAGTCCTGGCCCCAGCACCACAAAAAAAAAAATAATAATAATAATAATTAATTAAAAAATAATTGAAAGGTAAAAGGTACTTAAAAAAATTAAGTATTTCAATTGGTATTCAAAAATATTCTTATAAAGCATACTTATGAAACACAAATTTTATATGTAATTTTAAAGATAAAATAGTAAAGTAGGGCTTGGAGTGTAACTCAGTGTAGAGTACTCATCTACCATGTTCAAGACCCTGGGTTCAATCCCTAGCACCACAAAAAGAAAAAAGAAAAACACTGAACAATTTCAAAAGTACTAATCAGTGGGCCCACTACACAGAGCAGGTCAAGTTAACACAACTACCCCTAATCCCCCATCTACACAGTCCTCAGACTTCTGCTGAGAGGAGTCTCTGCAGCACAAAGAAGTTAGGTTCTTTTATTTTATTCATCCACATCCTCAACAGAAGGATACTGTTCCTCTTAGGGTGGCCTCCTCTGCATGGCTCAGATTTGGGCCAGAGTGATAATAGCTTTACTGCAACTAACCAAGGTTGGGGCCCCATCCCTGTGATTTCCCTACATTCCTCCTACACCCCTGTAAATAAATCCTCTTCATATTATCCAATTTGGGCATGCCATCTGTTTCCAGTTGGGACCTGGACTGACAGATGCAAATGTTAAAAATGACACGAAAAATGATGAGGGGAGAAAAGAGTTTTTAATTATCATGTAGGTAATATGTAAACAAAGAAAGTTTCTCTGGGAAAATTTGGTGCTACAGCCACCATGACTATCATCTGTTTCTCTGGGTCATGATCCAAACTGTAGTCTGTCACCTACCTCCTCCCCTCGACTGCTTATAATGTGTCTGTACTTCTTTCCCATCTCCTAGTCCAACCCCCTACCATGAGCTGTGAGTACCTAGACTCAGTGATCAGCACAGCCCAGTATACATATACTTGGGACTCATCTCTGTCACTTCCTTGCCCTGATAACTGATGAAGGTGTCTATTCTACAGATATCCCTGCTACCTTAGAGTAGGAGGGTTTGGGAATTACTGGAATACTAACTCTCCGGAACCTGTTTACAGAACTATTAGAAAAGCACTTTATCATAAAACTCATTATTTTAAGGCTTGTGGCACCTAGCTAGTTCTCTTTAATAGTTTTAAGTATCTGTCATCCAGCAATCTTAGTATTCCTTCTTAATAGAATAGCATTAGATTTATCATCTAATCCTCTATACCAATCTTGCTATTATACTGAATTCCACAAAATTCCAACTCTCTGACCTCTCAGTTCCTTAGTTCTCTCTCATTAAAAATCTCCTACTGGGCACAGTGCCTATAATCCCAGTTACAAAAGGCAGAGATCAGGAGAATGGAAGTTTGAAGCCAGCTAGGGCGCAGAAATATCCATCACAAAAAAAGGGCTGGTGGAGTGGCTCAAGGTGTAGGCCCGGAGTTCAAATCCAGTACCGCCAAAATAAATAAATTCATTAATTAAAATAAAAGTCCCTAATTCCCTAGCCAGGCACCAGTGGCTCATGTATATAACCCTAGCTACTTGGTAGGCTGAGATCAGGAGGACAAAGGTTTGAAATTAGTCCAGGCAAATAGTTCAAGAGACCCCATTTCCAAAATAACACATAGCAAAAAGGACTGGAGATGTGGCTCAAGTGTAGAAGTGCCTGCTTTGCAAGCTCAAAGCCCTGAGTTCAAACCGTTGTTCCACCAAATAAATAATATTCATAATTTCCTGGCAATACCACCCTTCAAATACACAAATACTCAGTACCACTTTAAGCAAATGGAAAAAATTTATTGGCTACAAAACCAGTCATGCAAATTAAAAGCCTATGCTATAGTTATCTCAATATCTGGCAGGGTATGTAGACTGAATCCCAGCTGGCTGGCAAGGAAAGCGTGCCAAGCAGAAATATAAGTCTTTGCACCCTTCTTTCAAGAGTCCAGGCTAACAAAGAAGGAAAATGGAAGTAGCCTCATGTAAAAGGAAAGAAAAGCTACCTTTTTTACCTTTAATGCCCACAGCCTAGAATTCCAAACTTTAAATACTAGCTATCTCTTAGAAAGGTGAACTTTAGCTCTTATGAAGTCATTTGTAAGTGGCTCACTGGTTTCAAAAGCAGCTGCAATCAGAATTTTGTTTTTTAAAATTAGAGATTAGACACAGAGCTATTTGCAGATGAAAACAGAAATCCTGAATTTGCTTGAAGGACTGAAGGCCTGGTTCAAGTGGTAGAGCACCTACCTAGCAAGAGCCAAGCCCTGAGTTCAAACGCCAGCACAACCCCCACCCCCCCCACCCCCGCTTCCCCATAAAAGGGAGTGGAGGTGGATAGTGGGAGTGGGCAGAATAGATGAAACAAGATTTGCCATATACTAGGCTAGGGATGTAGCTCGGTGCTACCTAAGGTTCAATCTTCAGCATTAAACAAACAAAAAAAGAGATTTGCCATGTATTAACAATTGAGTACATGAGATTCCTTCACTATTCTTTTTGTGTATCTGTTGTTTACATAAAGGACATCCTTGATATAAAGGTTAGGACATTTTAGCAACTCAACCCTTCCCTGGAGTTCTTGTGCATAGTTTGTAATCTTGCTGCTGGTTCCCATACCCATGAGTCACAATTGGAAAATAGCAACCATTATGTTTTATCATGATCTAGTCCTCAATTTCCTCTTCAAATCAGTGACAATTTTCAAAAGTACCATCCATCAAAAAGTATTTGAAACCGCATTTTAATAACATTAAAAAATTAACCAGGCTCTGATGGTTCATGTCTGTAATCCTAGCTAATCTGTGAGGTTGAGACTGGGAGAGTAGAGGTCCAAGGCCAGCCTGGGCAAATGGCTGGAGACACCCCATCTCCAAAACAACAAAACAGACTGAAGGTGCAGTCTGGCTCAAGCAGTACTGCGCCTGCTTTGCAAGTGCAAAGCCCTGAGTTTAAACCCCAGTCCCACCAAAAAAAAAAAAGTGCCAGGAAAATGACAAAATCATTCGAAGCTTGGATAAGCCTTTTTCACTTATGAAAATTATAATTCCACAGCAAAAAAAGGTGTGAATGAACAAGGACATTCCACTAAAAAAAAAAAAAACTCTTGTAACTTAACCTGTGCACTTTGAACAAGTTATTGATAAAATTCCCAATAGTATCTTAAATAAAATGTTGAACAAAACTTACAAAAGACTACTAAGATTTCTGAGACATGAATAAATAGTCACTTTTATCTAGATAAGAGTCCAAAACCTTGTCATTCTCAAGGGTCCCTATATATAGCTTTTTTTTTTTTTGGCTTTTTGACACTGTCTGATTATGCAGCCCAGGCTGGCCTCAAACTTACATTCCTCCTGCCTCCGACTCTAGAAGTGGGACTGTAGGCATGGGACACACACTACATCTAGCTATAGACCTTTTATCAAAAACTCACATTTGAGAGCTGGGGGCATGGCTCAAGTGGAAAAGCACCTGCCTAGCAAGCACAAGGCCTTGAGTTCAAAGTCCAGTACCACTTAAAAAAATTTATGTTTGGATTCCTAAACTTAAATAAAATTATAAAGCTTTCTGAGTGAAAGTCAAGGCAATGGCAATCTGACAGGCATAATGCAAGAAGAGTCTAGGGAGCCCAAAACCAGTGGCTCACGCCTGTAATCCTAGCTACTTAGAAGGCAGCGATCAGAAGGATCACAGTTTGAAGCCAGCCCAGGAAAAATAGTTCACAAGACCCTATCTCAAAAAAACCCATCACAAAAAAAAAGGCCTGGTGAAGTGGCTCAAGGTGTAGGCCTTGAGTTTAAACCCCAGTACCACAAGAAAAAAAAAAAAAGTCTAGAGAAACGACAAGTTCAGAGCAGACAGGCAAAGAAAAGGAAGGTCATAAAGTTCAAAAGCAGTCTCAGAACTCCAAAACCAACTTACAAATGTATGAACTTATGTTTCTTTTAAGAACTGATTTACACACATTTGACAGAATAAGGCTACCACAAAAATTAAAAGCACGCCCTCAAAGTTTGCTTATCCTACAGGAGGTTTCCAGAATTGTTGTAACTCTATGTGGCCATTTCTCCTCAAATCCATTATAGTGGAGTTTGGATTCATGGTCAGTCCACAATAACAGCATGAGAACTACAACTTAGCTATATTAGACTGGGAAGCTATCATCTTATTCTACAGAAAACTATTTTCGGTTCCCACCTACCAACTTCCAGTAATAAGACATATATGAGAACAAAGCTACATAAGAAATTGCTTCCTATAATTATTTAACTGCCATAATCATGTTCCCCTTACCTACACATTCATCTTTCCTAGTTCCCTCTGCCATCAGGGCCCCTGACTGCCAGTGGTGCCCCATTGACCAAAAGACAGCACACATGGGCTTCCATGACCACTTTCACCACTTGCCCAGCCTCAGTCTTCCTTCCTCTAGTCCATCTGTCCCACTCTGGGAATTAACTATCTGGGAATAGCAAGAAATGGCAGTAATAACACTACATAACTCAAATGAACAGCATTCCCAGAGCCCAGTGCAGGTTTTGACAGTTAGTGCTCAATAACATGTCAAAAAATCAATAAATGAATTCCATTCCAAATGTGTCACTTACTGAATTCTTAAAAGGAATTTGTCCTTTGGAAGCTTAATATAAGGCACATCAAGCAGTATAATGGAGTGTACCTTACATAAGTTTATTAAAAATGCTGAGCACTTTTTTCACTCTTTTCTCCTCTTTGGATAAGAGGGTGAGACAGCTGTTAGTGTCATTTCTTTGATCCTCTGGGTTAATTCTGATTTGGCTGTCCTTACTGCTATGTCTACATTTCTCTTAAAGCACTGTTCTTAAATTGAGCATAGGTTTTCTTTCAAAAAAAAAAAAAAAAAACCAGAACATAAAAACTGTTTCTAGTGCTTGCTTCAGCAGCACCTATACTAAAAAACTGGAATGATACAGAAAAGATTAGCATGGCCCCTGTGCAAGAATGACAAGCAAATTGGTGAAGTTTTCCATATAAACAAAAAACAAAACAAGCTGGCTGCCAGTAGCTTACACCTGTAATCCTAACCATTCAGGAGGCAGAGATCAAGAGGACCACAGTTCAAAGACCCTATCTTGAAAATACCCAACACAAAAAAGGACTGGCAGAGTGGCTCAAGTTTTAAAGTGTATGCCTAACAAGTGTGAGGCCCTGAGTTCAAACTTCAGTGCTGCCAAAAAAAAATGTTCAGTACTGGGCTGGGATGTAGCTCAGTGATAGAGTGCTTGCCTAGCATGTATGAGCCCTGGGTTTGATCCCAGCACCAAGGAGGGAAAAAAAAAAGAACTCACTACTAAGCCAGGTGCTGGTGGCTCAGGCCTGTAACCCTAGCTACTAAGACAGAGATCAGGAAGATCTTGTTTTGAAGCCAGCTCAGGCAAATAGTTTGTGAGACCCTATCTCGAAAATACCCAATACAAAAAAGGGCTAGCAGAGTGGCTCAAGTGGTAGAGCACCAGCTTTGCAAGCATAAACCCTGAGTTCAAACCCCAGTTTAACCAAAGAAATAAAAGAGTTCAGTATTAAGCCAGGCACTACTGGCTTATTCCTATAATCCTAGCTATTTGGGAGGCTGAGATCAGGAGGTTTGAGGTTTGAAGCTAACTAGAGCAAAACTGACTGGTGGTGTGGCTCAAGACATAGAATGCCTGCTTTATAGGCCTGAAGCCTTGAGTTCAAACCCCAATTTCACCAACAACAAAAAAACACTACTAGGAAAAGTTTTTATTTACCTCTTTCAAAATATGATATCTATCACCAAACTTTCCCATGAAGTAGAGAAATGAGGTCCATTTTCAATTAAAATAGCCATCCTTACATTACTGCTGATGGGGTGCTTACATTCTCCCTCTACCATCCTTCCATCTTAGCTCTTCATTCTTTTAGTTGCCCCAGATCATTTATTCTAAGTTCCAAATCCCTCACAGAATTGTGTAACAGCCAGGAACCAGTGGCTCATACTGTAATATTAGCTACTTAGGAATCAGAGAAGAGGAGGATCTTGGTTCAAGAACAGCCCCATCAAATAGTTCACAAGACCCTATCTTGAAAATACTCAACACCAAAACAGGTTGGCAGAGTTGCTCAAGAAGTAGGGCACCTGCCTAACAAGCATGAGGCCCTGAGTTCAAACCCCAATACCTCAACATACACACAAAGGGCTGGGTTGCTCAAGTGGTAGAGAGCCTGCATATTGAGTATGAGGCCCCAGACCTGTCCCCCAAAAATGAGTAGAGTACGACTGGCAAAAAATATTTTATGAAAAAAAAGACTAGATGCCTATATTTACAAATTAACATTCTTTCAATACACCAGCTTTGAAAACTAATTTCTATTAATGCAAGACACTATGGATCCAAAGACTCCAAACTAATCTCAATTTGCAATAAAAATCAATTCTCTACTCAATACCTCCTGAACTACTTTAAGTGGACAGTCTAACATTCCTAAATAACCCTCACTGAAAATGATCATCTCATTGTCATTATCAGCAACCATTAAATCTTTTACAGTAACAGAAATGAGATACTATGCAATTCTAACAGAACAAAAAGACTTTTCTTATTGGAATGAGGGTAGGGATTTATGCACTACTGTTTCCAAAATATACCAGATAATATGTTTAGAAATATTAATATCCAAGTTGTTTAATTAAAATTTCAACCTGACTGATTTCATTAAAGTGCTTCAATCTTTTACAAAACTATCAGTAGTCCACGCTAATGATTAATGCAGAAAGAAAACCCAAGCAGTATATATACTTTAAAACTCAATGACCTACAAAAAGCTCTCTTGGCTCATCATAAGGAAAATCAAAACTTACCTGAAGTCATTAATTTAGCACAGCTACTTTTGCTTGCATCATCTTCTAAGATTCTGTTTGTGCTCTTTTCTTTCCCAAGCAGAGTATCCTCCAAAGGTAAGCATTTATCAGTAACAACACTGTCTTCACCAACCACATGACTAATTTTGCTATTGGCTTCAAGTACTGAAGTGACTTCTTCCAGCTGAGCAGCTTCACTAGATTCTGAATAAGAGGAACCCTTACCCTGGGCTAAATTCTTTGAAGAAACTGGTAGAGACTCATCATCACTATCAAATCCAAAAGGATCGCCAGCATTTTCTTCTTCTACTTTAGGTTTCTTCGGAATTTCTTGAATATCTGCTTTGAAATTGGGCCTCTTCTGCCCTAATTTAGCCATAAATGTGGTCTCTCCCCATTTTGTGCTAAGGGTGGTCCGTTTGTTGGAAAAGACTTCATCAAATTTTGAACTGCCATTGCCTCCTTTCCTACTGTATGTTTTCCCAAATCTGGATGTCATTTTGACACCTGTTTCATATTCCCTGTAAAAAAAAAAAATTTAAGAAAGTGTATAATCACTAAATACTTAACAAGTGCTAAACACTACATGTAAAAATAAGAACCTAGGAATTCTCACCTAAATTTTCAACAGTCAGTATATAAACCTTTAAAAATGGTTAAATAAATGAGGAAGGAGAAAGGCTCATTTTTTACTCTATATGCTTCCACATCAATTTTTTTATAACAAATACATATTCATGTCACTTACAAAACAAAAAAGCTTAGTGACTAACCAACTTATAATACAGCATCCACAAAACCAACTTACAGAGAAACATTTTTTTCAAGTTCCAAATAAATCAACTTACTATTCACATATACATTTTTACCATAAAAACAATCTGAACAGGATAATTATCCCTAATTTAAGATTTTAAGAACAAAATGTTATTTTTTTTTAGAATCTCAGAAACGTCAAACAGTTGGCTAAATTTAGTTCTCTGAAATTTCATAACTTATCATACAAGCAAAAAAGGTCAGAAAAATGGTTACCTTCTCACGTATTACAACCTGCAGCTTTTAACCCAATCTTGAAGATTCTGATTCTTCGACTAATGTGACTTGAAAAATATTCCTTGTCATCTCTCTAAATGTGAGAAGCCACCATGTTCTATCTTCCTTGTCCCTATAGTGCAGTGCTCATTTACTGAGTGACATTTTCTAGAGCTGGAGAACTCCAGCATATTCTACTGACCCTGTGAATAATTACCATTATAGGAACAAACACAGAACCTTTATTTTCGTCTTTGATTTATAAATGACAAATCAACTCACCTGATATGTAGATAACAGATATTAGGACAAAAATTTTTTTTTCCCAGGGGAAGTAAATCAAGAGTCAAGCATTTTTTAAAATAAGTTACAGAGCTTTTTAAGTACCATCCTTACCCATCTCTTAACACTTTACAGATTTAAATATCAATACCATAACTAGACAAAATAGAACAATTGCTTAGGAGCTTGAAAAATCTTCATTATTTTAAACTTACAATGGAATTTTACTTGACCTATGCTTTTGAATGTTTTGATCTACACTTTTTATATTTTCCCTTTATTAACCTAAATCCTTACAACTTATAATGAACCACTGTTCTACTTAGTTTAACCTATACTAAGTAGAGGACCCCCCCCCCAAGCTTGGTAAGGAGCCAGTTCTAATTTGACAAAATAATTTAGTCGTCATACACATCCGTGCAAAGAGAAAATAGTTTTCCTGAGGGAGATCTATTTCCCCTTGTGATGTAGATTTAACACTAACAAGTTTTACTTTCTTAAGTATTGCCTATTAAACAAACAAGTATATTGGGCAGCTACCAAAGACAACAAAATAAAAACCATTTCTTCAAGGATATAAAGCTGTGATCAGCAGCCCTACATTTACATATATACCAATAAAGTCGAAATGTTTTGGATTCACGTACCTGGTAATCATGTAAAAATGCTGACTAAAGGCCAAACCAAAAATCTAGACTTGAGATCCTTTAGGCCAACATCAGAAAAATTCACTGTAAATAAAAATGGTCCTAAAACCACAAAACACTCACTGATGAAAGTCAAAGTCAGCAGATAGATATTTGATACTAAGGAGTTAATTATCTTAAGTGTGATAAGAATTTTTTTTTTTAAGAAACCATGTCTCTCACAAACACATACTGAAAAATTTATGAAGTACCAACATTAAGGAATAGTAAGTATGTGGATGATACACCTTTGGCTACGTTAGTAATTGTTGAATCCAAGCAATCTGAGTACATGGAAGCTCATTATATAATATCCCCGACTTTTGACTGCCTTTGTCATTTCTCATTACATGTCTTAATTTTTTAAGTTAGCAGACTACTGGGGCAGTATTATTTAAGCAAAAAGTTGGGTGCACATTCAAAGTTCGCGGACATATCTGACATTATATTTTAAGCATATTTCAAATACAGAGGCTATTCTCGTTCGGGCTTCAAACTCCAAAGACCAAACAAAAAAGGAAAAGAACGATTCACAGCTGTTTTCGGTCTTTGAGGCTTTGCCTCTGTCCAAAGCCAGGTCGAATTTTGAGGGACTCAGAGCGCTGGGATTTAAAAAAAAAAAAAAAAAAAAAAAGTCCTCACACTTAACCCGAATCGAAATCTGGCCTCTTCCCAGTCCTAGCAGGCTAAGACTCCCACTAAGAAAGGAGCGTGGACCTGGCGGACAGACTCACGCAGACCAGCTCACCTGGGCCGCGGGGGCGGCGGCGGCCCCCTCCCGGGGACGCTCACGCAACTTTTTTCCTCCCCACCCCCACAGCCCAGGAAAGGGATGTCGCTTCGGACGCCCCGGAAGCCTCTGCCTCCCCCAATCTCGGGGGCAGCGCGAGGCCTCGGTGGCGGGAGGGGCGGGCGATGGGGAAAGGACTCGGGACTGGAAAGATACACCGGACCGAGTTAGGAAAGTCAATCGACAGCCTCCCGGAAAAAAACTCACAGGACAGCAAATAAAAGAGGGGGGAAAAGGAGTTCATCAGATCGTCCCTTTGCCCAACTTCCTCCGAGGCCGGGTGGGCGGCGAGACCTCCATGGTCCCTGTCTCCCCCACCGCTCCCGGCTCGCTCCGGGCCTAGGCAGCCGCCCCAGACCTCACTTACCCTCGGCGCCTGGCGGGTGCTTTGGCCTCAGGCCGCCTCCGCCTCTCCCGTTCCCAACGGCCCACGGGCGGGCGCGGGAGACCCGCGCGCGAGAACAGGGTCGACCGGTGCACCAAGAGAGGCCGGGGGCTCCGCCACCGTCACAACCCGCGACTCCGCTTCGGTAAATAGGAAGCCCAGTGCCGGGGGGGTGGGGGGGGGAGCGGTGGCCCCGCAACTTCCCTCCCCGCCTCGAGCGCCGCCGGCCGAGCCGGGCCTAGGCCTCCCTGGCCGCTGCCGCCGGAGCCGAAGCCGAGCCCGCTATGTGCCCCCGCTGAGCCGCCGCCGCCTTCTGCGTCTCCGCTTCCGCCGGTGAATGGTCAGCGCTGGAGTTTGAACAGGGCCCTGAACCATCTCAACGCCATTTGCGCTCCCGGCCCCCACCTCCTTCCTCCAACAGCCGCTCGCTCCGTCACTCCGCTTCCCACCGGCCCCGCGCGGCCGCCGACCCCGCAGCCAATCACGCGGCCGCTTACTCAAACCGCCGCGCAGGCGCTGCGCCCCGAACGCGCCGGCGACCGCCATTGGCCCCACCGCGAGGCCCGACGGGAGTTGTAGTCCCGGTCCTCGAGGTCGAAGTGCCGAGAGCCCGGCGCGGGAGCGCACGGCGGTCCGAGCGGTGGCCAGGGGCTTGACCCGCTTGGACTCGGGAGCCAGTTCCACTTCCCGGCTCTGCCGGGAGACGCAGGTGCCGCGGGAGAGGGCCAGGGGCGCAGTGCAGGCAGCTGTGTCAATCGTTTCCCCTCTAGGGACCTGCCGGTGTCTGGGGACAGTGGGTTGTGCAGCTGCGCAGCCCCTACTGGGGCCGCCGCCCGATGCAGGGAGGCGGAGAGTTTGGAGCCGCCCTCTACCCGACCCGGCCTGACCCGCCCGGGCCGGAGCAGGTAACAACGGCGGGAGCCTCGCGGCCAACGTCACGGCCAGGGCCACGAGCCGCGTCAGCCGACACTTGCTAGTTCTCAATCCTGCTTGTCAGTCCCTGCTCTCGAGTTCTCCCTCCGTCTGCCCCCACCCGTAAAGAGTGACCCCCAGAATATTGGGTGTTATTAAAAAAGTTGTCATCAGCCTTGTTGGATGTGATAGCGGGAATGTGGCTTTAAATAAAAGCCACTGAAGTGTTGACAGTGACCTGGTGTCTGGGATTTACTTTAGAATATGCCTAAGAAAGCTGGGGGAGGGGAGACTAAACTAAGCTGTCAAGATGCGTACACCGCGATCATCATGCCAGTCTCTGCACTTGTAGATCTTGAATTTTTCCATAATAAAAAGTTTAAAGAAATGAGCTAGTGATTGTCTCTGGGGAGGCGAGAGAGGTGGTGGATGATGGAAGTATTTATTTTCGCTGTACAGAGATGTTTCCATGTCAATGTGTTCCCTAATTGAGGAAACTGGAAAGGATTATTTTTGTTATTTTTTGTTTCTTTTTTAAAGCTTCAGTGGGAAAACAGTGTTCTAAAGAAGTAACACAGTTTCCCCTAGGAGAGGTGTATGACTCATCGGACTCTGACAGCCTGGATGTTTGGTAGGCTGTTAATGGAGACCCACCTGGGAAATTAGAACACTACTAATTGCTTTCAGTGAAAAACCCGCCCCTTCTTCCACAAATGGATAATTTGCTTTGCATGCTCCTAGAACTTTCAAGCTGTCTCCAATATAGTCCAGGACACTCCGAATAAAGAAAAAATACTGCAGGCTGGGAGTACAGTGGTAGAGCGCGGCCCTAGCGTGCTCTGGGTTTGATCCCTAGCACTGGGCGGGGCGGGGGACGGGGGACTAAGCATTTCCAAATGGCAATTTAAGGTAGAGTTTAGAGTTTTTGAATTGTTCAACTTTTGCAACTGGTTGCAAAATTTATGTTCTGACAACTACAATTTCCCAAATACTGTATCGGTATTTTCTAAATCAACTCTTCCTTAGCGTATGTGAGTGAAAGTTTTAACAGGTCCGTAATCCTCTGTAGGTGGTACACACGACTTTTATTTGGGTCAGTTTTGCTCTTTTTAAAAAATTTCTTTTATTCATATGTGCATACATACAATGTTTGGGTCATTTCTCCCCCCTTCCCTCTGCCCCCTCCCTCGCCCCCCCACCCCCTCACTACCAGGTAGAAACTATTTTGCCCTTATCTCTAATTTTGTTGAAGAGAGTATAAGCAATAATAGGAAAGACCAAGGGTTTTTGCTATTTGAGATAAAGATAGCTATACGGGGAGTTGACTTGCATTGCTTTCCTGTGCATGTGTGTTACATTCTAAATTAATTCTTCTGCAACTAACCTTTTCTCTAGTTCCTGGTCCCCTTCTACTATTGGCCTCTGTTGCTTTAAAGTTTCTGCATTAGTTCCTTTGCATTGAGGACATCAAATGCTATCTTGGTTTTTTTTTTTTTTTTTTGGGGGGGCGGTTCTTGCCTATCCTCCTACCTCCCTTGTGTGCTCTCACCTCATCATGTGCTCAAAGTCCAATCCCCTTGTTGTGTTTGCCCTTCATCTAAAGTCTGAATATGAGGGAGAACATACGATTTTTGGTCTTTTGGGCCAGGCTAACCTCACTCAGAATGATGTTCTCCAATTCCATCCATTTACCAGCGAATGATAACATTTCGTTCTTCTTCATTGCTGCATAAAATTCCATTGTGTATAGATTCCACATTTTCTTAACCCATTAGTCAGTAGTGGAGCATCTTGGCTGTTTCCATAATTTGGCTATTGTGAATAGTGCTTCAATAAACATGGGTGTGCAAGTGCCTTTGGAGTAAGCTGTGTTGAATTCCTTTGGGTATATCCCCAAGAGTGGTATTGCTGGATCATATGGCAGATCTATGTTTAGATTTTTAAGAAGCCTCCAAATTTTTTTCCAGAGTGGTTGTACTAGTTTACAATCCTACCAGCAGTGTAAGAGGGTTCCTTTTTCCCCACATCCTCGCCAACACCTGTTGTCGGTGGGGTTTCTAATGATGGCTATTCTAACAGGGGTGAGATGGAATCTTAGTGTGGTTTTGATTTGCATTTCCTTTATTGCCTTTTTTTTTTTTAAATCGGCGGCTTAGTATCTCATTTTATCATTTCTTTGAAGATTACTGGCAGAGGTGCAAGCAGCTCTTACTATAATTATTTAGATGACATGATGATGGATGCTAATTAAAGGGTAATTATCATCAGAGGCAAAAGGTAAGATCAAAAAGCCAAAAGAGGTGGAGATACAATTGCAAGATCTTCCTGTAGGAGGGTGTTGTGAACCTTCCCAGACCAAAGGATGTATTCATTTGCCTGGCCTTGGTGGGCTGGGCACTTGGCAGGCTCAGTGACACTGCATGAAGCTAAAATCTAAGGGTTAATTGTTTAAAAAATAGTCTCTGGAACCCTTTTGAGGGCTCTCTGGTGGTTGTGTCAAATTCCTGCTACTCAAAGAATGATTCCCCGGTCAGCAGCTAGGCATAACCCAGGAGCTTGAAAAGGGTAATTCCTGGCCCCAATCTAATACCAGAAATCAGAACTTGTACTTTAGTGAGATTCCCCCTCCACACTGTGCAATTGGTCCACATGTTAAAGTTTGACAAGCACTGATTTAAAGTATACCTATAGCATTTGATAACAATCTTAATATTTTTTGTTTGGATGAGGGAGAAAAAAGGAGAACTTTTAAGAGCCTAATATGAATCTGAGAGAGATGGTATATGCCTATAATCCCAGCATTCAGGAGGCTGAGGGAGAAGGAGGATTGAAGGTTTCAGGCCACTGAACAGGCAGAAATCAGGAGGATCAAGGTTTGAAGTCTGCCCAGCCAAATAGTTCAAGAGACCCTATCTCAAAAACCCATCACAAAAAAGGGTTGGTGGAGTGACTCAAGGTTTAGGCCCTGAGTTCAAGCCCCAGTACCACCAAAAACAAAAAAAATTCCAGGCCAGCCTGGGCTACCTAGTGACACCCTGTCTTGAAAAAATAAACAAAAAAGCAGGGAAGAATGTAATACAAGGGCTTGGTGGTAGAGCATGTACAAGGCCTTAGGTTCTATCACCACACCACAAAAAATAAGCATAAATATGCATCAAATGTGAGGCTAGGCTCTTTGGGGATTCATTTGTGTCTGACTGCACCCCTTATTTTACAGGTAAGGAAATGGGAAGACAGGGGCTGGTGGAGTGGCTCAAGTGGTAGAGGGACTGCATGGCAAGTATGAGGCACTGAGTTCAAACCCCAGTGCTGCCAAAAAAATAATAATAATAATAATTGGATACCCATTAGTACTTGTACACATTCCAAAGTCTGGTAGATAGTGATACACAAAGCCAGGAATGGCAGTGTTCATGAGTAATCCTAGCACTTGGCTGAGGCAAGCAGGATCATGAGTTTGATTCTAGCCTGGGCTACATAGCCTCAAAAAAAAAAAAGAAAAAGAGAAGGGAAGGAAGAAAAAGAATAGATAAAAAGTGGTGCATGATTTGAGAAGTGGATATGGTTGTGGAAATTTAATGCATGAGTTTTCAGGAGAGCTGTGCTTAAGCTATACATCCTCATGTGCCCCCAGTAATGACTGATGGAGAGCTTGCTATCTCTAGCTTACTTTTCTTTCTTTTTTTTTTTTTTTTTGTATGTGGTATGGGGCTTGAACTCAGGGCCTACACTTTGACCCACTCCACAGGCCCATTTTTTGTGAAGGGATTTTCAAGTCAAGATAGGGTCTCCAGAACTATTTCCCTGGGCTGGCTTTGAGACCTCGATCCTCCTGATCTCTGCCTCCGGAGTAGCTAGGATTACAGGTGTGAGCCACCAGCCTGGCTTTTTTTTTTTTTTTTTTAATTCAGGGACTCATGCTTGCTAAGCAGGCACTCTACCACTTGAGCCACTCTATCAGTCCTTTTTTGACTTGGGGATTTTTAAGATAGGTTGAACCAAAATCCTCCTGATCTGTAACTCCTGAGTGGCTAGGATTACAGGCGTGAGTCACTGGCACGCACCTTTGGTTTTGGTTTTTAAAACAGGGTCTCCCGCCAGGTGCTGGTGGCTCACACCTGTAATCCTAGCTACTCAGGAGGCAGAGATCAGGATTGAGGTTTAAAGCCAGCTCAGTCAAATAGTTCGAGAGACCCTATCTTGAAAAAAACCCATCATAAAAAAAGGGCTGGTGGAGTGGCTCAAGGTAGAGACCCTGAATTCAAACCTCAGTACCATTTAAAAAAAAAAAAAAGGACAGGGTCTCCCTATGTCACCCAGGGTTACCTCAAACTTGTGATCGTCTTTCCTCAGCCTCCCAAGTGCTGGGATTGCACCAGCTTCTAGAGCTTATCTTGGAGGGAGTTCAGATTCTCCTGGCCCTATAGGCTGTACTACCAACTTAACCCTTTATTTGTCTTGTACCCCTGAGGCAGGCAAATGCTCTGAAGGCACCCTGTTCCCTTGCCATGGTCCTGAGTTCTACCCTAGAGTAAGGGAATGGATGACTGATGGGCGAGCAGCTTTTTGTGGTATTCCTTATGTTTCCTTAGTTCTCTCAGATTATGCTCCATCTCACCTCAGAGGTCTGGGGTTGTCCTCACTAAATGTTATATTTATGCCAGAAACTGCTCTGCGGGATCTAGCCTATGGTGTCTCCGTTGAAGCTGCAATATGCTCTCCTGTGTGCTGCCTGTGATTGGGCAGGACCACCACTACCTGGAGCTCTACCTGAGTGGGCTCATGCTTTCCTTTAACTGAGAAAAGAAAATCCTGCAAAGAACACTACAGTGGTCTGCATTGCCATGCCCTTGTTCTAGCCCAGGCATAGGAAGAGTCACAACTAGAGTTATAAAGCAGACCTTTTCAGTCTTTTTCTGACAATGTGTAGTAAAATACATTACAGATTACAGAGTTCAAGGGAACTGGAAGTCAGGAATGACCATATTAGCCATTTTTCCTTGTCCCAGGATATAAGACAAAAATACAAATTGTACCTTTGCACATTGTGGTGGTTGTGTTACACAACCCTACAAGATGTGGGCCAGATCCTGCCCTTACCTGTCTGATGCAACACCCCTCCCCTTCCCACTCTACCCACACCTAACTCCTTGTTGTTCCCACATTCAGGCCTTTGTACTCCCTACTCCCTCTGCCTAGACATGGCTTCTCCCAATAGCAGCCTGTTTTGTTTTGGTTTTTGCCTTTTTGCAGTGCTGGGGAGTACTTTGCCACTGTGCTACACTGCTGCCCTAATCAACCTGTTTTATTTCATTTTTTGTTGTCTTTATTTCATTACTAGCCTATTTTATTTATTTGTTTGTTTGTTTACTTTTGCAATATTGGGGTTTGAACTCAGGACCTACAACATGAGCCATTCCATCAGCCCTTATTTATTTTTATTTCGTGAAGAGTTTTTTTTCCAGATAGGGTCTCACAAACTATTTGTCTGGGCTGGCTTTGCATCTCAATCCTCCTGATCTCTACCTTCTGAGTAGCTAGGATTACAGGCATAGCCACTGGGTACCCAGCCAAATATATGTTTTATGTGTTTTGTGGGGTTTTTTGCCGCACTGGGGTTTGAACTCAGGGCCTATAGGTAAGCGTTCTTATCATGTGAGCCTCTCCACCAGCTCTATTTTTTTTTTAATTGTTTTGCTGGGTGGGGGTACATTGTGGCATTTACAAATGTTCTTACAACATATCAAATATATCATACTTGAATTCACCCCCTCCATAATGCTCCTTTATCCCACCCCATTTCTGAAATAGTTTCAGCAGGTCTCATTTTTACATTTACACACGTGTGTGCACAGTATTTGCACCATATTCACCCTTCTACACCCTTTCCCTACCTCCTCCCCCTCCTAGTGGTACCAACCCCTCCAGGCAGGATCTGTTCTGCCCTCCTGTTATCTGATTTAGTAAATGAAAAAAATAAAAGATATTTTTGTTTGTTTAAGATAGCTGCACAAGGAGTTTCCTTGTGACATTTCCATGTATGTGTATAATATAACCTGAATTGGTTCATCTCCTCCATTTTACTTCTTTCTACAAGCCTATTTTAAAGTGTTGCAACACCTTTACTCCCAAATGCTCACAGTCCCTGCTTTATTTTTTTCCAGGACATGCATCTCTGCATGTAACACATGACATATTTTGCATGTTTATCTTACATGTCTGTCTTCCCACTGAGGGCAGGAATCTTTGCCTATCTTGTTTTCTGCTCTATCCCTAGCACCTGCAAGAATGCCTGGGGTACAGGAGGTGCTCAATAAATAGTTGGTGACTAAAGCCACCCATGTATTTCCTTCTTTCCTGAAAGGAAAGTGGCTTGAGACTAACAATAGATGTGGATAACTCAGTGACTCCATAAATTGTTAGAGTTTCCCCAAGGGGGCGGAGGATGCTTTCTGGAGTTACCTTTTGTTCTGAGTATTCAGAAGATGAATACTATAATCCCAATTACTTTGTTTTCCAGGATAATTGGAATCTGTTCTCTGGAGATGCTGACATCCTTGGGGAATAAACTGCTGCCAGGTAGTTAAAAGACAAAGCAAGGGAAATTGCCTAGAGTATGTTGTCTGACATACTGTCTAATTGGTACCTAGCAACCTCGGAGATACGGAGTCCTGACCTTTGTGTCTGGAAACAGCCTTCTTCTCCTCAAGGTCCTCCCCACAATGTTGTATAAAACACCCCTCATCAAAAGCCTCTAGGAGCCTCCCATCACTAAGACTAAAACTTATAATCCTTATCGTTCCCAAAGGCCCTGCATGATCTGACCCCTGACTATGTCCATTCCTTCCCCCTTGGCCAACGAAGCCTGCCTTCCTCCAACTACTACAACCTACAACCAAACCAGCTCCTGCCTAAGAACCTTTGTACTTACGGTGGCCTCCCAAGTCCTCCAGATGTGCATATGACTTGCTCCTTCAACTTTTCCTGGTCTTCCTCTCTCTGACGTCCAGCATTCTGTATTTCCTTTCCCTGGTATTTTGCTCCATAATAGTTGTCATGCTTATCTTACATATTAAGTTGTTATCTGTTTCCTACCACTGAAATATGAACTCCATGAGGGGAGGGCTGGTTGACTTTTGTTCACTGTTGTGTGCCCAGCACACTTAGAATAATGCCTTATATACAGAAAGTATGCCATAAATTTGTTGACTGAGTACCACCATATTACATTGAGCTTCAAGTTGTATTCAGATCCTATACCTTTACTAATTTTTTGTGTTTGGCTAATCAATTACAAAAGACACATTAAAACTTCCAACAGTAATTTGTTCAAATTCTCTTGGTAGTTTTATTTTGGCTTTTGTATTTCAAAGCATTTGGTTGGACCCAAAGCTTAGAATTATTAACAGCTTCCTGATGGAAGCTTTTTAGATAATATGGAATGGGCTGGAGATGTGGCTCAAGTAGTAGGGCACCTGTCTGGTAAGTGTGAGGCCCTGAGTTCAAACCCCAGTATCACCAAAAGAGAAAAAACCTGGGCCCCTGTGGCTCAGTCATGTAATTCTAGCTACTCAGGAGGCAGAGATCGGGAGGGTTGAGGTTCGAAGCCAGCCTGGGCAAATAGTTCTTATGACCCTATCTCAAAAAACCCATCACAAAAAAGGGCTAGTGGAGTGGCTCAAGGTGTAGGCCCTGAATTCAAGCCCCAGTATTGGGAAAAAAAAATAGCTGGTCGTTGGTGACTCACACCTATAGTGCTAGCTACTCAGGAAAAAGAGATCAGGAATATCCAGGTTTGAAGCCAGCCAGGGCAAATAGATCGTGAGACCCTATCTCGAAAAACCCAACACAAAACAAGGCCGATGGAGTGGCTCAAGTAATAAAGTGCCTGCCTAGCAAGCATGAGGACCTAAGTTCAAACTCCATTACCACCAAAAAAACCAAAAGAGACAAAACAAAAAATAGGTAAATAAATAAGAGATTAATTAACTGCAGAAATTACCTGAATTTTTTTCCTTTCTGTAGCCATACTATTTTCTTTCTTTTTTATTCTTTTCTTTTTTTTTTGGCTGTGTCAGGGTTTGGACTCAGGGCCTTATACTTGTTAGGCAAGTGTTCTGTCTACCACTTGAGCCAAGCCTCCGCCTCCAGTCCTGTTGCCACATCTTTTGCAATATGACTTGCAGGTCCTCTTAGAAAATGGGCTGACCTTGTAAATTGCTAGTCAAAAGAAAGTGACAGAAGTGATGCAGCGCTAAGCTGAGGCTTTAGAAACCCTGAAGTTTCCACATTGTCTTTGGATCCCTGCGTCTGCCAAGAGAACAGGCCTGGGCTCGCTTTGTAGATGAGAAGACACATGGAAAAAAGTTGAGGTCATCCCACACCAGACAACAGTCAGCAGGCCCCAAACTTCAGGGCCACCTACCTGACCTGTGGCTACCAAAGACGCATACAGGATCTGTCTGCTGCCCTGTTCATGTCATGAGCAGTAATGACTAGTTACTGCGGTAGGCCTCTGGTTTGTTCTTCAGCATTATTGTGGCAATAGATAACTGGTATAACAGTGATTCTTCCCATGGGTAATGTCTCCTCTTTGGGGTCTCAGCCTCCAAAAGGATTTCCTGACTATGCAGGCAATCTAAAGTAGCTCTTAAATTGCTATCATAATAAGTGTAATTTTTTTTAATTTTGGGGAACAGTACTAGGATTTGAACTCATTGCTTTGCACTTGCTGGGCAAATTCTTTACCACGCCACCGGCCTTGTATTACTTTAGTTATTTTTCAGATAGGGTCTCCCAGTTTTGCCAGGGCCAGCTTCAGACCAAGATCCTCCTAAGTAACTGCAATTAGAGGTGTGTGCCACCATGCCTGGCCTCTGGCCCTATTGTTTAACAACATTCTCCAAAATTATTTGCTTTTCTTTTTTTTTTTTTGGTGGTATTGTGGTTTGAACTCAAGGTCTATAGCTTGAGTCACTCCACCAGCCCGTTTTTGTGATGAGTTTTTTTAAGACAGGATCTCAAGAACTATTGAACTATTTCCCCAGACTAGCTTTGAAGCTCTGCCTCCTGAGTAGCTGTGATTATAGGCATGAGCCACTACCGCCTAGCTCCCTACTTCTTTATTATCTGTCCCCCACACCAGCATGTAAATATGCAAGGCAGACACCTGTCCATTCTCTTCTGATCCCTGCTGTATCCTTAGCACCTGGCACAGTACTGCATAGTCCAGTGTGGTAACAACAAACTGTGTCTACTGAGCACTTGAAATGTGACTAGTCCAAGCTGAGATGTACTGAAAATGTAACATACACTCTGGATTTCCAAGGCTTAGTTCAAAAAAAGCCCCAAAAAGAATGTCTCTTAAATTTGTTCACTGATTAAATGCTGAAATGATCATATTTTTGATCTATTGGGTTAAGTAGAATGTTATTAAAGTTAATTTTACTTATTTCTTTTTACTTCTTTTCGTGTGGTTACTACAAGAATAAGCTACATTTGTGACTTGCATCATATTTGTATCGGCAGCACTGGCATAGAAGCTCAGTAAATATTTGTTGAAGGAGGATTAAAAAAATTAACCCACCAAAAGAAACGAGCTATTGGGCTGGTGGAATGGCTCTGTTGCAGGGATCTCAAGCTGAGGTATGGAACACTAAGGCAGTTTAGCAGGCAGCAACGTTTTGTTGTGCCGGCACAGACTCAGTAGACTCGTGTCCAAAGGCTGAGCCCTACAAACAAAGGGGTCTCACCTTATATACCCTTGCAAGCAGGTTACAAAAGCAAAAAGCCAAGCTTAACCTATATATGGGTGCATGTGACTTTGTTGGCTATTTCATTCCCCCAGTGCTATGTGACCTTCTTCATGTTTCAGTTTTTTAAGTTTTATCTCTCTGTTTTGCCATCCCTTCCCCTGCCTCATTTTCAGAACACAAACTTGTCTGTTTCTTTTCTGGTCCTCCTCCCTGCTACAGCTCAAGTGGTAGAGCACCTGCTTAATAAATATGAGGCCCTGAGTTCATACCCCAGGACTACAAAAATAAATAAATAAGTAAATAAATCAGCCAAGTGTGGGTGGCTCACACCTGTAATCCTGCCTTCTTGAGAGGCAGAGACCAAGAGGATTATGGTTCAAAGCCAGACGAGGCAAATAGTTCAAGAGACCCTTGAGGGGGTTGGGGAAGGGGGGAGAAATGACCCAAACATTGTATGCACATATGAATAAAAAAAATCACGTTAAAAAAAAAAAAGAGACCCTAGCGTGCATGTGCACACCCACCCACACACACACCTACACAAAACATCCTGAAGGTGTGGCTCAAGGGCTAGAGTGCCAGCCTAGCAAAGGGGAGCCCTGAGTTCAATCCAAAAAAAAAAAAAAGTTCCACCAAAGTTTGGTGAGTTCCACCAAAAAAAAAAAGACTATCAAGCCATAAAAATATGGGAGAACCTTAAATGCACATTGCTAAGTGAAAGAAGGTATGGAAAAGCTTCCTACATTATGATTCCAATGATGGCATCTGAAAAGGACAAAACGATAAAAACAGTAAAACAATCCCGGGCTTTTGGGGGAGGGCAAAGGCAGGAAGCACTGGTGACGGGGCGGGGGGCACAGAATTCTATAATACTGTAGCGGTAGGTACATGTGTCTCACTATAAAACTATAAAATACAAAGAGTGAATCCTAGTACCTCCATGTCCTTTATCACCATGTATCAAAACTGATTCATTAATTGTAATAAGTACACCACACTGATGGAAGATAATCATAATAGAGGAAACAGTGCGAATAGGAAAGGGTATATGGGAACTCTATACTACATGCTTAATTTTTCTAAAACTGTTGTAACTGGAGGAATTGTGACAAGTGAAATAAACCACATAGAGAAGGGCGAAGGCACCATGTTCTCCTGTGGAAGCTTGAAAAGTGAATTTCATAGAACAGTGCTTACTAGAGACTAGAAAAGGAGAGGGTCAGTACGGGGAAATTGGATAGCAGACACCAAGATACAGTTATGTTTATTTATTTATTGCAGTACTGTGGTTTAAACTAACTACTCCACCAGCCCATTTTTGTGATGGTTTTTTTTCCAGATAGGATCTCTTGAACTATTTGCCTGGGCTGGCTTTGAACTGTGATCCTCCTGATCTCAGCCTCCAGAGTAGTTAGGATTACAGACACAGCTCTGACCAAGATACGGTTAGATAGGAGAAATAAATTCTAAAGTTCTGTAGCACAATGGGGGTAACCATAGTTTACAATACTTATACACACACACACAAACACACACTCTCTTTTTTTTTAGTTTGAAAATGATATTTAAGTTTATTAGAAAAGCAAGACACATTCAATGATTGAAAGTGGGTCATCTGGGAGATCAGGAACAATAATTATAGATATATTATTATTATATTTATTTCTATTATATATATAAAAGGAATCCTTTCTGAATTACTATATATTTTTTTAAAAACTAGAAGAGAGAAATTTGAAGTTTCCTAACAACACTGATAAATATTTGAAGACATGAAAATGCTAATTAGCCTCATTTGATCATTGCACATTGCAAATTATCACACTGCAGTTTATGGATGTCTAGTTACATATCAATTAAAAATAAAACTTGTTTTTTGCAGTACTGGCGTTTGAACTCAGCCTTACACTGGTTAGGCAGGATGTTTACCACTTGAGCCACTCCACCAACCTTTTTTTGTGTTGGGTATTTTCAAGATAGAGTCTGGCAAACTATTTTTCTGGGCTGGCTTGGGACCACGATCCTCTTGATCATTCCCTCCTGAGTAGCTAGGATTATGGACACCAACCACCGACAAGGAAGAGCTGGGGCTTCTTTTTTTTTTTTTCCCCTTTTTTTTTTATTATTCATATGTGCATACAAGGCTTGGTTCATTTCTCCCCCCTGCCCCCACCCCCTCCCTTACCACCCACTCCGCCCCCTCCCTCTCCCCTCCCTCAATACCCAGCAGAAACTATTTTGCCCTTATTTCTAATTTTGTTGTAGAGAGAGTATAAGCAATAACAGGAAGGGACAAGTGTTTTTGCTGGTTGAGATAAGGATAGCTATACAGGGCATTGACTCACATTAATTTCCTGTGTGTGGGTGTTACCTTCTAGGTTAATTCTTTTTGATCTAACCTTTTCTCTAGTTCCTGGTCCCCTTTTCCTATTGCCTCTGTTGCTTTTAAGGTATCTGCTTTAGTTTCTCTGCGTTAAGGGCAACAAATGCTAGCTAGTTTTTTAGGTGTCTTACCTATCCTCACCCCTTCCTTGTGTGCTCTCGCTTTTATCATGTGCTCATAGTCCAATCCCATTGTTGTGTTTGCCCTTGATCTAATGTCCACATATGAGGGAGAACATACGATTTTTGGTCTTTTGGGCCAGGCTAACCTCACTCAGAATGATGTTCTCCAATTCCATCCATTTACCAGCGAATGATAACATTTCGTTCTTCTTCATGGCTGCATAAAATTCCATTGTGTATAGATACCACATTTTCTTAATCCATTTGTCAGTGCTGGGGCATCTTGGCTATTGTGAATAGTGCCACAATAAACCCTCTTACACTGCTGGTGGGAATGTAGACTAGTACAACCACTCTGGAAAAATATTTGGAGGCTACTTAAAAAGCTGCACATCGATCTACCATTTGATCCAGCAATACCACTCTTGGGGATATACCCAAAAGACTGTGACACAGGTTACTCCAGAGGCACCTGCACACCCATGTTTATTGAGCTGGGGCTTCTTTATGGAGCAACTCCAGCATTTGGGAGGCCCTTCAGAGTGCTTCCCACCCCTCTGCATCCACCCCCAGCTTGGCCCCCAGTTTGGCCACTTTGAGCCGCCCTGGAGTCCCTGAACTGAGAAGGCTTTCCCCGGAAAGAGGGGAAGAATCCTGCCCTTTGTGTGACTAGCTTCATTATGTGAGAGCTGGCTCCCCAGGCTGAAAAATGATCATTCCTCTGTTGGGTTTTCCCAGCTTGAGACAAAAGCTTTTGGACCCTCAGGCAGTGCCTGCTTGGAGAATTTCGTGGATTAGAGAACATTGAAGCTGGAGAATTGTAGGGGTCCTGGAAACTTTCCAGAACCAAGATGAAGCATGATGACCTATCCAGCCCCCGTCCAATATGCAGGAACCCTGGGCTCTTGGCAGTCATATATGAGTAACTGGGACTCCGGTATCCAACGGGGGAGTGTGCCCTCATCTAGTCTCACCCCACAAGGCGAGTGTAGACTAAGTGTTTTACCCATTCTAGAAAGCAGCTTTCATTACCTTACCCAGGTTAATCCCTGTGAAGGGCTTCGAACCGCGCCTGGCAGAGTGCCCGCGCTCTCAAGGTGTTCGCCGGTACTGTTACCACTGCTAGCAGCTGTCTGGCAAGGAATCTGACTTGATAATTTTAGCAATAACTCGACAAACTATCGAGTGTGGACAAAGACACGCACACCAAGGTTTTTTTGTTCTTGTTTTTGTTTTTTTAAAAAGAGCTACCACTGTGACACTCCTCTGCGTTCTCCAGGACGCGGTGCCTTCCACCCAACCCAGTCAAGGTCAGGGCTGGCCTAGACGTCCGAGGGCTGGCTAGGACGTCTGTGGGGAGACCAATGGGTGGAGTGCATGCTGGGCTCTGCTCTGCAGAACCGGGCCTGGGCGGGGCTTGAACTTAGACCTGCTGCCAACCCGCCCTGCCCCGCCCTCCACCTGCGACTTGGATTCTGCCTGGGCTGCGTCGGGGCGGGAACTGGAGCGACTGCCAGGCTCCACTCGTAGGGTGTCAGAGACCGGTGCAAATAAAGATCTGTGAACTGGGAAAACTTCAACTCCTGGCATCAGGGCACAAAGGAAACATGAAGGCGAGCAGTCAGGGCTGGTGGAGTGGCAGAGTGCCTTCCTGGCTAGCGTGAGGCCCTGAGTCCAAACTGTTAGGCTGAAAGAGGCACAGAATGGAAAGGCAGGTGACAGCTCAATCGCCATTACTGGTTTCATTGGGAAGTCCTGCGGAGGGGAGTTTCCAGCCAAAGCCAGAATTCCTCTGCCGCTCACAGACTTGGAGTAGATCTAGGGGAGGGGGTCTGGAGGGGCAGTTTAGTTGGGCGAGGGGTATTTTTCCCGGGATCAACAATTGCTAGAGGAAGCTAGAGGAGACGGATGTTCACCCAGCTCCGACTCGACTTAAGGTGAGAGTTTGTCATTCCCTTGAGGCTAGGTGTAGTCCTTTCAGTGAGTTGTGAGGTGTTTCCAGTAAGCAGCCTGCAAGGGTGGGGGTCCGATCCTAACATGGCTTCCCTTTTATTCACCCTAACAAAACCCCAGTACCTCCCATAAATAAATAGGTCTGGGCTGTGTAATAATGTACCCGCGTTTGTTTACATATACGTACCTCTCTCATTTGTTTATTTGGCGGTCTTGGGGTTTGAACTCAGTGCTTCACTCTTGCTAGGCAGGCGTGGGTTCTACCACTTGAGCCATTCCACCAGCCCTGCCTCTCTTCTTTAGACCAAAAATGTTTACCCGGTTCCCACCCGAGTCAAAGGCGATTTGTTCTTTAATTCCACCGAAATTTCGGTCTGCTTTCTAGGAGTCTAATCTGGGCGGAAAGAGAAACTTTAAAATATTAACATTTCAAATGAGTGCGCTCCGGGGTGGGGGTTGGGGTGCTGTAGGAGCGGGGTTCCTGGGGCTGTTTCTCCCCGGGGGCCCTACTTTGCACCTGGGGTCAGACCTCCTATTTACATGGCAGAAGGCGCCGCCTGGGCCACCTTTGTAGTGCCGCTGCTCTCCAGATCACTTCCTGGACACTTTGGAGGCCGGGCTACTTTGCTGGGCTGTCCTGGCCCAGGCCTGGGGTGTGGATACCTGGCTGGCGGGTGAGCACGTGGCAGCTCCGCGCAGGGCACCGGCTCTGCGCCAGCTGCGGCTGCGAGTGGCCAAGGACCAGCAGGCCGAGGCGGGATTACAGCCGGGCCCCACCTGGGCTCAGAGTCATCGATCTGAGGCTTCGGAATCCAGAGGGCTTTGCGGAGATGGGCGCCGCGCCCCCTCCATCGAGGACACGCGCAGCTCCGCGCCTGTGACCCGCTGACCCCCTTCGAGGTGCGGTCTGTGCAGGCCGAGGACGGAAATGCGGATGAGAGGCGGCGTTTGGGAACACGAACCTGGGCGCTACGGCACGGGCTCTGCGGCCGCCAGCTGCGGTTCTGTGTGTCTTCCCTCCCGCGTTAGGTTTGCGTGGTTTCCTCCGTTCCTCTTAAGTCTTTGCCCTCTTCTCCCTTCCCCCCAACCCCCGCCGGAGACCCCCAGAAACGCTCAAGTGCAAAGTTGTAATCGTAGTTGGGAAATAATTATTTGTGTGCGACCTCGGCTTCCCAGCGTCTCGGTTTCCCTCGGGATGGTGCCCGAGTTTCCCTGTCCTCCGCCGCCCCGGTACCCAAGAAATGGTAGTTTGCATTCAGGGTCTCCCACACCCAAATTCATGCTGTATATTCATTTTTCTGGAAGCACGGAGATTCATCCAGAAGGCCTCGGGGATGGTGGAAAGAAAATGGGGTATAAGGTTAGGTAACATAAAGACAATCATACCAGCCCCTCATCTCCCTCTCTGCAAGGGTTTTAGGAGGCATACGTGAGTTAAGGCTCTGGCGACTTCAGGCGGGATTGATAAACTGTGGGGCCCCGATCCTAGGGAGCCTGAGTTTTATCTCGTGCTGCCCAGAAACCGCAGTGGGTTGCATAATAGTCACAGCCTTTGAGAAACGTGTGTGCCCCGTTTACCCTCAGTGTCCTGAAAAATGTGCAGTCCTTCCGATTTTGTACCGTTTCAGACTTTAAGGTTCAAGAATCTCCTTCAGAAGTTTCCTCAAACCCATGTCCTTGCTTATTCTCCTTGCTCCTGTTAAACTGTGCTACTTGCCTTTCCCCAGCAGGTACCTCGGGCTGCCTAGCTTCTGAGTTTTGCTAGTGTAAGAGGCACTCAAACTGCTTTTGTGGAAAAGCAAGGATTCCTTACTTGGGCCCACGAATTAACAAAAACAGGAGAAGCATGGCACCCCTGCCTCCATTTTGTATCTGCCTTTTGCTCTAAGCCATTCTCTTTGCAGTCGCTTTGCAATCACCTTGGATTCCAGAAAGGACAGAACTGATAACATCTGTATGACAAGGGACTAAAACTTCCCATAAGGAACAGTGGAGGCTTGCAGGACAGACCACCCCTCCAATGAAGACAATTACCTGTAATGATGAGGCTGCACCCTGGAGCAGGGGCAAGCAGCTCATGGGAACCAGATGGCTCCCCTCAAGTGATGACAGTGATATCATCTTCTCCAAAACCCCTCTGGGAACCCTTGGACTGGAATAATAGTCAACCAGAACACACCTGTGACTGGGACTGTTTATGCATACCTTTTGTCCCCTGTCTACTTAAACCTGTAGCTCATGTCTGTACCCAGAAGATGGCTAAAGATGAGCTGAGTGCTTACTTTGCCTCTTCCAAGGGCATCTGCCGAGAGGTATAATAAATCTCCTTTTTGTCTGCCTTCACCATGCCTCTTTTTTTTTTTTTTTTTTAAGATTTGAAAGATTTATTGAAAGTTTTCCCAAACCTAGGGCAGGCAGACAGTACATAGCATGATCCTGTACCAAGTAAAGAGGATAACACAGGTTAACAGGTGCAGAGAAAAGATCAAATTGTTTAAGGTGAATTGCGAACTGTAAACTGTTTACAGTTTCTGTAAACTGAGGCCATAGATGAAAAAGAAGGAAAACCCTGCTGCTATGGGAAGGTTTAGCTGAAATCTCATTCTTTCAGCTTGAAGGCTCCACCAGTGGGGGGAAATGTCAGCTGTTTTTGGATGTATAAGGCAATGGCTGAGCTTTCTACAGCCTCACCACCACAGCTACCTCAGGTGAAGTGGCTAGCATTGGAACCCAGAGACCTAAGCTCTGTAAAAAACCTTGAAATCTCCCTGCAGCCATTCATGTCCTCAGAAAGTAGAGCTATCACTTTGCACCCAGCTGCCCTATCTTCTAGAAGGGGGCCCCACCCCAGCACTTAACTGCCCTCCCCTCTCATTACAGAGTTTAACTGCTTGATTAATAAGTAGGTGGCAAGTAGGGTAGAGCTAATCCAGGATTTCCAGGATGCTCGCCTCAGACAATCACCACAACTCTTTAGTTGGCTTTTAGGGGCAGGTGGCCAGACCTGGCATATGGAATCTCAGGAGTCTGGGCCATGGGTCCAAAACTCCAGTTTCACTAGCAATAAGCCTGACTTCCAGAGTGCCCCTTTCTTCCTGGTGCCCTCAATCCCCGAACTTCTTTCCCTTCATCCTTCCTCCATTGCACCCATATGCCATCACCCCCAGCTTCCCCAGCAACTCCTTGAGCCCAGAAGTCTTTGCTTTCATTGATTTTATCTCAGTCCCCAAGACTGACGCACTTCTGGGGCAAGACCTTTATTTCACTTTTCTCTGACCCCTTCCCCACTTCTTTAGCTCAGCTTAGTCTCAGAATTGATTGCATTACATTGCTGACTAGGCATCCAGGACACCTTTGATGACTTCACCCTAAATGTTCTTTTAGGTGCAGACATCTTCAGGCCCCAGGAGGCACACAGAATAAATTCTATAAACTCAAAAACCTTGCAAGACCTTCCACACAGGACAAGTAGCAGGGCTGGAGAGCTACCTTTGCAAGAACTCCCACATGGAGTGCTCTGCTAATATCTGGTGGGCAGCCCCACAGCAGTGGCGTGAGACCATCAGCAGGTGCTCATGGAGGCTGCTAGGTGCCAGGCTGCTCACCCGGGGTTCCAAGAACATGAATCTAAAAGAGAGATGACAACCATGGCCTCTGCTTTACTGGAGTACTTCCTGCTCTTCCCAACACCTCTCAAGACCTGGAATTTCTTTCAACATGCCCCGATGCATTAGTTTCTCCTTCCTTTACACGTCTATATTTACTTCTTTCTTTTTTTCAGCACTGTGTATGAACTCAAGGCCCACACCTTGAGCCAGTCCTCCAGCCCTATTTTGTGACGGTTTTTTTTCAAGATAGGGTCTCGTGAACTATTTGCCTGGGCTGACCTTGAACCCTGATCCTCCTAATCTCTACCTCCTGAGTAGGTAGGATTATAGGCTCGAGCCAATGGTGCCTGGCTATTTTCTTCTTTTTTGAGCACTTAGCACATTACTGTTTTGTTTGTTTCTTCTTGGGCCACTGAGCCAGTCTGGTAGGAAGGATTCCACTACAGGGCTGCTCAGTAGAACAGCCTCCAACCTTGATGCTCAAAGGACAACTAGGAAAGGGACTCTCCAAGATTGGGCACATGCCAGTCTTGGGTGGATAGCCCTAGGGGCTCTTTTTTTTTTTTTTAATTTTCTTTTCTTCTTTTATTTTATCATTTTTACATTACTTACATGTGTATACATTGTTTGTGCCACCTCCCACCCTCACACACACACACATCCCCAACCCTGGGGGCTCTTAACAGGCTTAAAAAATTTTTTTTTTGAGAGGGGGCTCACTCTGTAGTAGTCCAGGCTGGCCTTGAAGTCAAGATCCTCCTGCCTCTGCCTCTGCCGAGCTAGGATTCCAGGCATGAGTCATCATGCCTAAAATTATATCTAATACTATTCTCCAGTAAAATGAACCAGGATCTCTAGAAGAAATGGTTGATTCTAACTAGGACTAGGTCAATAAATATACAAGATAAGCCTGGAACACTTTGCAGTGCTAGAAAGTGAGGAAGTGCTAAGAAACAAAAACAAAACAAAACAGGGCTGGGGGCATGGTTCAAGTGGTAGAGCACCTGCCTAGCAAGTGCCACGCCCTGAGTTCAAAACCCTAGTTGGGGGGTGGGGAGAGGAGAATGCTGGAGATATGTCAAAAGGAGACAGAAGCCAACTGAAAAAGAGCCCCCAGTGGCCAAAGCTGGAATGATTTGAGTAACACAATAAGGCAGGCAGTATTGGATATAACCCAAAGTACAAACGAAGTCCATATTGATATAAGTAAATGATTGAATAAGTAAATGCAGAATTAGAGACTAATCTCCCATGCAGAAGAATTTCAAATAATTGATGCAGATACTCCCCACTCCTCTTAGGTTGCACTTGTGAGGTCCTTCCAAAAACTACATATGGCAGGGGGTAAAAGAATACAGTGGAAAAGCCCCACGAGCACTGGGTGATAGAGTGACAAGTCATCCTGATAGTTATACACCTTTGATGTAATGTGATGGAAATGGGACTTTACCTCTGTGGTCCTACTCCTATTCCCTGTCTAACCATGAGAAAAATATAAATTCCAATAGCAGGACGTCCTACAGAACAGCTGGCCTTCACATAGTCCTTAAAATTGTCATGGTCATCAAAATGAGAAAATTCAGAGAAACTGTCACAGTCAAGAGGAGTCTGGAGTGTAATTATTAAATGTAAAACAATAGCTTGGATGGGAGCTTGCAACAAGAGAAAGATTAGGTCAAAATTAAGGTTATTTGGTAAGGTATAGACTTTAGATAGTGACAGTGTATCAATTTTGTTACAAATATACCTTTCACAGTTAACCCCCCCTTTGTCATTTCTCACTCCCACAATCCTACTTACTTAGGAGGCAGAGATCAGTAGGATCACAGGCAAATAGTTTGTGAGATCCTATATGGAAAAAAACACCCAACACAAAACAGGGTTGGTGAAGTGGGTAAAGTATTAGAGCATCTGCTTAGCAAGTATGAGGCCCTGAGCTCAACTCCCGATATCAGAAAAAAAATACTATTTACTGTAATTTAGATATGCAATGTTCTCCGAAGGCCTACGCATTCAAGGCATGGCTCCCTGCTTGGCACTGTGGGGAAGTGGTGGAAACTTTAAGAGGTGGAAACTAGGAGGAAGTCTTACAGTCAGTCATTGCAGGTGTGCCCTTGAAGAGGATATGGGGACCCAAGTCCTTTCCTCTTCCTCTCTTTCACATCCCTGCCATAAAGTAAATAGCTTTGCCCTATCATGCACTGCCTGTCCTGATGTGCTGCTTTGCCCAGGCCCAAAAGCAACAAGGTTGATCAAACACGGACTGAAACCTCCAAAACTGTGAGCCAAAATATGCGTTGTCTCTTTATAAGCTGATGATCTCGGGTGTTTGCTATAGCAATAATAGAAAGTTAATTAACTTGCCATATTAATGTAAGATATTAATAGTAGGAGAAATTGGATGCAGGAACTCTAAGAACTTTCTGTGCTATCTTGTCAGTTTTTCTGTAATCTAAAAATGTCCTAAAAGCTAAAGTTGCTTATTTTAAAAATTACATCTATCTGAGCAAATGGCAAGAAGAAGATGGACTGAGGTGAGAGCCTGGCAGGCTAAAGCCTCAGAGACCAGCTGTTTCTAGGGCTACATCCAACATTCCTGACCTAGAAATTTCCTTTTGGAAAAGAGAAATGCTGCCTCTTTTCAAGTAAGTGGCAGTTAGCATTGTTTTGTCTTCGGCAACCACATAAGTTCACCCATGTGGCTCAGAGGGGCAGAACTGGTCACTTGCTAAGGAGTGCCTTGTCCCTAAGTGGTGGAGGCCTGGAGGGGCCTGCAGGGAGCTGGGCAACTCAGTTCCTGCTGAAAGAGATAGCAGATGCTCTGCACAGCTGACTGTAGCCATGGGGGGGAGAGGACCAGGGACTGCCAGATCTTTCCATATTTCAAAGAAACAATTCATCTAGATCTTCATGTGAAGTCTCCTGATTTTTAAATATTGCCAAGTAATTCTACATTTAAACACGCTCACTGTCCAAACACTATATATCCAGCTCACCATACAAAACGTGTGTGGACCAAGGTCAGCCCTAATCTGAGTTATTCAAGGGCCGGATAATCTTTTTTTTTTTTTTCTTTTTGTTTTTGTAGTACTGGAGTTTGAACTCAGGTTCTACACCTTCAGCCACCCCACCAGCCATTTTTTTCGAGATAGGGTCTCATGAAGTATTTATCTGGGCTGGCTTCAAACCCCAATCCCCCTGATCTCTGCCTCCAGAGTAGCTAGGATTACAGGTGTCAGCCACCAGCGCACAGCACTGCAGGATAATCTACTTTTTTTCTGCCTGTTCTCCCAAGACCTAGCACAGCACCTGACATGTAACTGGTGCTTCAAAATGTGTAGTGAATAAATGAACAAAATAATAAGGAAATGACAATTGATGGCTGAACACATAAACACAAAGGGTTATGATAGAAATCATTACCCCACATCTTTGTGATTCTCCCAGGAATGCAGTTATTGACTTAGACTTACAATTTGAGGGTGGCGGATTAGCTCCAGAAGTCTCCAGTTGGATGTCTTCACTATTGTGAGGATTCTTGCAGTGCCTAAATATGGCTCTTCAGGATCAGGAGAAATAACCACATGATAGGTTTGGAGGATGTATCAGTCGTCTCAGGCTAACTTATATTTAAGTAACAAATGATCCCAAATGTCAGAGAGTCACAAGAATAAAGGTTTCTTTCTTGTATTGTGTAGCTCTAGGACATCTTTGTTTGGATACCAAAGCTAACTGGGCAGGCCCCCATCTGGATGTTTCCAAAAGAAAAATGACATGGCAAACCACACACTTTCTTTTAAAACTTCTGCTCAGAAGTGGCATGGTCGCATTGGCCAAACAAAGTAAGTGTGCGCTCTAGAGAGGAGGAATGCATGCTCTTTCTATAGGACAGAAATTCGATATATCATAGTTGGCCTTTTGGGTTTCTGATATTTGGCCTATTTCCAGGCCTAATGTTATTGGGGTGGGAAGACCCGGTGGATCAGAGTCAGATTAAATTATCTGCATCACCTGACATCATAACCCAATTCCTACTGGTAGATCAAAGACGTGTTCTGACTCTCCAAAGAATGGATCCAGAGCTCGGAGCCTATATTTAATAATCTTGATTAAAGTTACTTTCTTCCTCCATCACACAGTTAGTTAATCTAGGAAAAGCTTGTAGGCCTGTGATGGTTAATTTGTATGTCCACTTGATTGGACCCAGATATTTATGTGGGTTCTTCATCTGAATGACATAAGAGGAGAAAATAACTTGAGTGACTATTTATTCTAATCCTCCCAAAGATCATACATAGCTCATACCATTAATGCATACAAGTTAATTCCTTTTGTACTGTAGGTGCCTTAAAATATTAGGACTTCTATCATGGAACCCAAAACTTACGTATATTTCCTAAGAAAAATCAACCTAAGTAATAATCAGGAAATTAACACTACCATCTAATCAGATCCAATTCAATGTATAAAAATTGAAATGGGATACACTTGGGAACAACATGCTGCTTTTTGTTTTCATGTGTTTTTAATTTCCTCTGCTCTGCAACAGTTCTTCAAGTCCTTTCATCACTCTCTCTCACTTTCATATCCTGGATATTTTTGATGATTATAAGCCAATTATTTTGTTGTAACTCCAATTTTGATTTGTCTGCTGTTTCCTCATGGTTAGAGTTGTGTTGTCACAACTCATATCCATGCCCTTCAGCTCACATCCAGTCAGCTGGTGCACAATTCCATTGGTTACATTACTTTGATTGCTTAATTAAGGTGGTGTCTGCCAGGCATCTCCACTGTAAAGCTATCCTTTTTTCCTCGTTAATTAATATGTACTTTGTGGGTACTTTGAAACTCTAAATAATCTGCTCCTCATCAATTTATTCATTTATTAATACAGGTACTTTCTTTTTTGTGGGGGAGGGTTCTGGGGATCGAACCCTGGGCTTCACACATGCTAAGCAAGTGCTGTACTACTGAGCTGCACCTCTAGCCTATGTGTTTTGTTTCATTCAGTGAGTTATTCCTTCTCCCCCTCCCTCCCTCCTCCTTCCCCTTCCTTCTTTTCATTCTTTCTTCTTCTTCTTTCCTCTCCTCCTTCCTCTCTTCTCTCCTTTCCTCTTCTCCCCTCTCTTCTCCTCTTCTTTCCTCCCCCTCCCCTTTTCTCTCTTTACTCTCTAGTGCTGGAGATTGAACCCAGGACCTTGCACATGCATACCGCTTGCTCTACAAAACTGAGCTACATCCCAGCCCAGGTCATACTTTCTTAAAGTTTTTCTTTCTTCCTTTCTTCCTTTTTTTTTTGTAGGACTGGGATTTGAACTCAGGACTTTGTGCTTGCAAAGCAGGCACTCTACCACTTGAGTCACACCTCCAGGCTATTTTACTCTGGTTATTCAAGATGGGGTCTCTCGAACGATTTGCCCAATCCTCCCAATATCAGCCTCCCAAGTAGCTAGAATTACTGGTATGAGCTGCCAGCACCTGGCTTTAAAGTTTTTTTTGTTTTGTTTTGTGATACTGGGCCTTGAACTCAGGGCCTTCACCTTAAGCGACTCCACCAGCACTCTTTTGTGAAGGGTTTTTTCAAGCTAGGGTCTCGTGAACAATTTGCCTGGGGTTGGCTTTGAACCGCAATCCTCTTGATCTCTGCCTCCTAAGTAGCTAGGATTACAGGCCTGAGCAACTGGCCCCTGGCCATCATTTATTTTTATTGGCTCAAATTTTCTCAGATTTTGCCATTTGGAAGCCCCTTCACACTGGTTCATAAAACCTTTTTTTTTTTTGAGACCTGGTCTCAAAAAATATAGCCCAGGCTGGCCTTGAATTTATGATCCTCTTGTCTCAGCCTCCCCAGTGCTGGAATCACAGGTGTATGATACTGATTTTTTGGGTATGTTTCTTGTTTTTGGTTCCTGGGATTGAAACCAGAGCCTTGAGGGCGCTAAGCGTGTGTTCTACCACTGAACTATATCTCCAGCCCCCAAATCTTCTTTTTCTTTTTTTTTTCGGTGGCACTCGGGTTTGAACTCAGGGCTCACACTTGTTACACAGGCACTCTACAATTGAGCCACTCCACCAGCCTCTAACTGTTCCTAGTATGTTTGCTCAATTCCTTGTGTGTAACCCATCTTCCAACACTGCTGCCACCCCCAAATAAGCACAGATATCTTCCTCAAAACTCTCCAAATCCCCTTGTCAGTCTGCCTCTCTGTCATGGATGCCTTCTTCATCTCACTCAGGCTCTGAAAACCTGCACAGGCTGCCCCTCCACATGAATGCCCTCTGCAGTGATCCTGAAATAGCCTACAAATTCATTACTACTTCTCCCTTTAAAAGGTGCAGCCCAATTCCCCTCCCTTTTGCTGGGGGATGGATTTAGTAACTCACTTCTTATGAATAAAATATGATGGAAATGATGCTATCTGACCTTCTAGGCTAGATTGCAAAGGGATTACCTTCTTTTTGGCTCACCCACTGGGATCACCCACTCTGGGAGAAACCAGTTGCCATGCTGTGAGAACACTCAACCGTCCCATAGAGGAGCCTGGGGGGAGAGGCCTATGTGAAAAGAAACCAATTTGCTAGCCCCAGCTTTCCAGGTATGAATGAGATGAGTTACCTTGGAAACAGATTCACAGCCTCCATCAACACTTATGACTTCAGCCCTCAACCATTGAGTAAGCCAGCCAAAGCCCAGACACTACAGAACAGAGACAAGCCATTCTTGCTGGGCCCTGCCTGAATTCTTGGCTCCAAGAATGTGAAACAGTACAAGATTATTGTTTTGACATGCTACACTATGCAGTAGTTTCTTATAACGCAAGAAATAACTAATATACTTTCACTATATTATTACGCCCTGAATGTTTCCCTGGGATTCACGATTTGCATACTTAAATCCTCCATGTAATGGTATTGAGAAATGGGGTCTTCTGGGAGGTGTTGAGGTCATGGGAGCTCCACCCTCATGAGTAAATGAATGTAGTGAGAGGGCCTTTGCCGGGTGCTAGCACCTTACTCTTGGACTTCTCAGATTCCAGTGATGCCCTTCTCAGCCTTGCCCACCTTATGCTGGGTCAGCCTCCTATGTAGATGCCCTCTCCTCCAGCTTGGATTCAGACTCTCCAAGCCAGGCAGCCCTCCAAACCTGGATAATTTCACCCCTTAGGGGCTTGAAAGAACACATCCTTGTTATCTCACAAGGCATCTGAATACAGCTTATTTGGTCATCTATGCCAGGGATGTTTGTAAGGTGGCAGTCAAGGTATCAGCTGAGGCTATGATCTCATCTGAAGACTTGACTGGGGAAGAAGCCATGTCAACTTCATTCACATGGTTGTTGACAGAATTCAGCTCTTTATGAACCATTGGTCAGAATTCACCCTCAGTTCCCTGATATTTGGAACTTTCCAACATGTCAGCTTGCCTCATCAAAGTGTGCAAACATAGAAGGCAACAGAGGAACATGGAAGTCACAGTCTTTTATAACCTTATCTGGAAACCATAGCTGATCACTTCTGTTCTATTCTTTTTGTTAAAAGAATAGATCCAAGTCACTGGATCTGGATTGCATAAGAGCATGAATTCCACAAGGCAGGGATCTTTAGGAACCATTTGAAAGTTTACCTACCACAATTGCTCTCAACCCTATCTAGGGAAGATGACCTGTCTCAGCTTTTCTCCATTTTCTGAGAGTCTATTCCTTTTGCTCACACCACATATGAACTGCAGCTCTATTCAAGGTTCTTGGTTGCACAAGTAAAAACTAGCTCTGCTTAACTTAAGCAAAAATAGTCTCTATAAAATTAGGCTTGGATCATGAGGTGGAGATTGGGAGGACAGAGGTTTGAGACCAGCCCAGGCAAAAAGTTAGCCAGCCCCCTTCTCAACCAATAAGCTAGATGTCATGGTGTACACCTGTGGCCCCAGCTATGTGGGAGGCTGTAGAAAGGTGGAGCTAGTCCAGGCCAGACTAGGCTAAAAATGAAACGCTATCTAAAAAATAAACTTTTAAAAAAGCAAAAAAGGGCTGGAGGCATGCCTCAGGCAGGTGACAAAGTACTTGCCTAACAAGACTGTGAGTTCAAACCCCAGCACTGCCAAAAATAAAAATAAATTAGACTTGGAGTTTTAAAAAGTTCTCGCTTTTAAAATGAATGAGTAAAGTGATGTAGGCATAAATTAATAAATTAACAGATTACCTAGTAGTTTGTGGATGGGATGATGGCATATTTAGCTTGGGAAACGCCTTAAAAACTGGAGATCAAAGCTGGGCACCAGTAGCTCACACCTGTAATCCTAGCTACTCAGGATGCTGAGATCAGGAGGATCACAGTTTGAAGCCAGCCCAGGCAAATAGTTCACGAGACCCTATCTCGAAAAAACCCATCACAAAAAAGGGGTGGTGTAGACCCTAAATTCAAGCCCTAGTAAGAAAACAAACAAAAAACAAACAAAAAACCCCTGAAGATCAATGAGATGAAACTCTGTTAAAAAATTAAAAAACAGGATATCTATATTTATATCTATATTTATATTATTAGAAAGTTGTTGATAACATTAGTAAGTGAAAAAAGTAAATTCTAGAAGATTTTTTAAAAATTCAGGTACATTTAATTCAAGAAGTTGCTAACTTTTTAAATGTCTAAGAGCACAATTCAGGGCAAAGTCATGGTGGAACTAGCAAGATTTGGAGATTTATTGATTAAATTGATTGATTTAGTTGGACTGCAGTTGGAACTCAGGGCTTTACACTTGCAAAGCAGGCTCATGCAAAGCAAGTGCTCTCTCTACTGCTTGAGCGGTTCATTTTACTCTGGTTATTTTGGAGATGAGCGTCTCTTCAACTATTTACCTGAGCTGGCTATGAGCCACAGTCCTGATCTCAGCCTCCAAAGAAGCTAGGATCACAGGTGTGAGCCGCTGGCGCACAGCAGATTTGGGGATTTCAAAGAGAATTTGAGAAGAAAAGTCTCCCAGAAGACACTGGACACCCTGAAGAAAATCTGTATTCCTGTCTCCACCAGTCCTGTAAAGAAGAGAGCTTATCAGTTTTATTATGGCTGTACATACATAACTGCAAAACTTGGCTACTTAAAACAAGAGCAGTCATCTTATCTTTCTCTGTTTCTGAAGTTGACTGGGCTCATCTTGGCAGTTCTTTCTGGGTTTTCCCATGCAGTCTTAGTCAAACTTTTGGTTGGGGCCTGAGAGTTCCCTCCCGACTGGAAGCTGAGCCAGGATTTCAGCTGGATCACTTGTGTGATCCATGTGGCCACAGCATGGCAACTGGGTTCCATGAATGATTGTCCCAAGAGGGAAGAGGCAGGTGGAAACTGATCTCCCTTTGTTACAGAGCCTCAGAAGTCACACTGCCTCACTCTTTCTATATTCCATTTGCTAGAAGCAAATTAGAGGGGGTAACCCATATTAAAGGAAAGGGAAATTTGATTCCATTTCTGATGCAAAGAATCTTCAAGACTGTGTGACACATTTGAAAAAAGCCATCACAGTGTCATTAAGTTGGCTCCACTATGCAAGCAAAGGCTTCCTGGCAAATGCAGTGAATACAGGCATACCTTGTTTTATTGCACTTTGCAAATAATGAATTATTTATAAGTTGAAGTTTTGTGGCAACCCTGTATCATTTTTCTACCAGTTCAGATGATCATTATCTTTTTTTTTTTTTTTGGCAGTACTGGAGTTTGAACTCAGGGCCTCACACTTGCTAGGTGGGTATTCTACCACTTGAGCTACTCCACCAGCCCTTTTTTGTGTCAGGTATTTTTGAGATAAGGTCTCTCCAACTATTTGCCCAGGCTGGCTTTGAACCTCATCTTTGCCTCTTGAGTAGCTAGAATTACAGGTGTGAGCCACCAGCACCTGGCCTGTGATTTTCTTTATTGCAGTATTTACTTCATTGCAGTAATCTGGTACCAAACCCACAGTATCTACAAGGTATGAGTGTAAGGACAGCACATCTGAACTTTAGGAAAAACAGACCTGAGAATGCTCCCTGGGTTGCTGTGGTCCGGAGCATGGGGCAAAAGAGTTTATTTCTTGAGCTCAGTGCTGGATCTCATCCCAAATGCCCAACCTGCTGGTTCTTCTGGGAGACTCCTCAGGCAGTGCAGTCTGACCTGGCAGATGCAGAAGTCTTTGAATGCAGAGAGACCTGTTTTCAAGTCTGAGAGACCTGTTTTCAAGTCTGATTATGCCACCCACTAACACTTAAACTTGGATGAGTTATTCCCTGTCTCTTTAGGGATCCTGTCAGCCAGGGTCCTGGCAAAGAACAGATGATACACTCGACTGGGTAATTTGAGGAGAGTTTAATAAAGGAGCTATTCACAAAAGTGAGGGCAAGGTGTAGAGTAACCACTAGGGCTAGTACAGGGCTCTGGGGACTCAACACTAGGGACAATAGGGCTATCGCTTTCCCTGGGCCTGAGGGAGCCAGAGGGAGGGGTGGTTTCTAAAGCCTAGAGACAGAGAGGCTGTGTGAGGGCCTGCCACGTGGAAATGGCACATTTGGTGGTACCCACAGCCAGTCAGGGAACATACAGACTAGGGAATATACACCTAGCTCCACCCGTCCCCTCCTGCTGGGGCTCCCCATTGGCCAAACCCAAGAGGAAGACGGAAGAGGAGGGAAGTCACTGGGGCTGTGGCAACAGCTCAGCCTCCAGGGCCACATAGTGGCTGGAGAGGGGTAAGGGTCAATTTATCTGGAGGGACAAATAGAAGATGTTTGGCACAGAGAGTACAAAAAATATATCAAAACTGTCTGGCTCAGAAAAGACAGTTGTAGACCTGAGCGCCAACTCCCTGTTCAAAGCTTTCTTTATGTATTTATAGTACTGGGGCTTGAACTCAGGGCCTACACCTTAAGCCACTCCACCAGCACTTTTTTGTGATGGGTTTTTCAAGATAGAGTCTCACAAACTATTGCCCAGTGTTGGCTTGGAACCATGATTCTCCTTATCTCTGCCTTTTAAGTAGCTAGGATTACAAGGTGTGAACCATCGGCACCAGGCTCAAATCTTACTTTAATAGAGAGAGCAAAGGAAAATAAAACAAAAGATATTGGGCTTTATCCAAAAATAGAACACTTTCCTAGTCTGCGTGAGACCCTGGATAGGATCCCATCATGGAAAAACAAACAAAAAGACAACATTCAAGTGTGTGTGTGTGTGTGTGTGTGTGTGTGTGTGTGTGTGTGTGTATGTATGTTTTAACAAAAACAAGTAAAGTACAGGAGTTTATTGAGACAGAAAAGTTTAAAGTGGGAGAGTAGAGCCCCAGAGTTAGGGAGACCCCCAATCAAGTGTGTCTTTACACAAAATCTTTCAATGAGTTTCTTTTTCTTTTTGCGGTACTGGGGTTTGAACTCAGGGCCTTCACCTTGAGATACTCTACCAGCCCTTTTTGTGATGGGTTTTTTCAAGATAGGGTCTTGTGAACTATTTGCCCAGGCTGGCTTCAAACCTCGATCCTCCCGATCTCTGCTTCCTGAGTAGCTAGGATTACAGGTGTGAGCCACCTGTGCCCAGCTCAATGACTTTCTGTCATTTGCTGACAGGAATCAAGAAAAGGCAAACATCCCCAGTTTGGGAACACACCACAGCCTGTAGCAGCATCCAGTGGTTGTTAAATACATGGGAAAATGGGGAGATTCAGGGAGTTCCTATCAAATCAGCTGCTATAGTAAGTAATGATTTCCATCCAAATCTCATAGTCTGTACTGGATATTATATTTTTTTTCCAGTGCTGAGGATGGAATCCAAGGCCTTGCAAATGCTAATCAAGTAATTTACCACTGAGCTAAGTCCCCAGCTTCAGACGCCATGCTTTTAACCTTATTTCCTTAGAACTCATCTCTGAGAATATAGGAAAAACCAAAATCCATTTCTCACAAAAGAAAATACCAAATGTTTCTAGACACCCCCCTCCCCACCAAACAAGCAATTAATTCTATAGTGCACAGCAGCTGGGCCAATTTAATTTGGCCACAGGTTAAGAGTCAAGTCCCCAAGCCTGACACTCACTTTCAGGTGAGTGTCAAATCCATCGTCCAGAACTTCTGACCAACTAGCTATAAATTGGGATTCCCATGACCCCTTCCTTGGGTTTGATTAATTTAGTAGAGTGGCTCATAGAACCTAGGGAAAAACATTTACATTTATTACAAAGAAAACAGATGAGATGCGTGGAGTGAGCTATGGGAGAAGGAGCGCTTCTCCACCCTGTCCAGGTGCACCACGCACGTGTTCAGCCTCCACACTTTAAGCTACCTGGAAGCTCTTTGAAACCTGTCCTTTTTTTTTTTGGCAAGACTGGGGTTTAAACTCAGGGCTTCACACTTTCAAAGCAGGTACTCTAATGCTTGGGTTAAGTTTCCAGTCTATTTTGTTCTGGTTATTTTGGAGATGGGGGTCTCGTGAACTATTTGTCCAGACTGGCCTCAAATAGTGATCCTCCCGATTGCAGCCTCCCAAGTAACTAGAATTATAGGCATCCACCAGCTCCTGGTGCCAGCAGAGCATTTGGGATAAATTTCACAGTGAGTTATGTTCCCTGATGAAAATGAGAATTGACGAGACTGGCAGTGTGGCTCAAGTGGTAAGAGCGCCTGCCTACCTAGCAAGCATGAGGTCCTGAGATCAAATCCCAGTGCTGCCAAAACAAACAAAACCAAAAAAGCCCAGCTGAGTAGGAACATGACTGAAGAAAAAAGGATGTGATGTAATAGTAATGAACTAGGGAGCACTTGGGGGTAGGGGGACCCAGCAAAGCCTGTCCATTTAGATTCTCTCCGGCCTCATTGTAAAACCGTTTCTTCCTTCTAAGTAGGAAGGATCTTTTCTGGAATGAGGGTCCTATGATCTACCATCAAACAAACTAGGTCAGAGAATTTCTTTACAGTCAGCTCTTACACAGAAAGGTGGGGGAAAGTTAGAGTAATATTTTTAGGTTTTATGGATGGCTTGGATAAAAAGAGTTCTGGTTCTTTCTTTTACTTTTTCTTCTTTTTGGTGGGACTGGGCCTCGAGTTTACAAAGCAGGCATTCTACCAGCTGAGCCACACCTCATCCTTTTTGATTTTTTTTTGAGACAAGTTCTCACTATGTCACCCAGGTTGTCCTTGGCCTTGAATTTGTGATCCTCTAGGATACAAGCGTGTGCCAACCTGTTTGGCAAGGATTCTGGTTTCTATGACCTGCCTTGGGGAAGAATTCTAGTTGCTCAGAGGAATGAGAGACAAGGGGGCAGCGGAAGTTAACAGAGAAACTTTGTTTCTGTGGGCTTCATTTTGGGGTACATTTTTTGAGACCTAAGAGTTCAACAAATACTTGATAATTATTGATCTTTAATCATTGCATAATATCCATTGAGAAAATGTAATTTATCAGCATTCCCCCATTGTACATTTATTCTATATGTGTTTTGTTTTATGTTGTTGCTTTTATAAAAAAAAATGTTCTTGGAAAAATAACAAAAGCAGGACAGGACAAGATAGATGATTCGAAGTATCCACTGCTTTCATTCTGTGAATGAGAAGAGTCAGTTAACACAAGAAAGACTATATTCTGAAGAAAGACAGCATTGGGAATCACAAAAGAGGTAGCAGGACAGCAGAAAAGCACAGAGAAACTGAGGCAACAGAGAAAAGCAGTGAACAGTTCCAAGCCCATCCCTGGCTTGCCAGGAAAGGGAGGGAAAGCTGAAGACACCATCACAAGGTAAGCCAAGCGGCCCTGGAGACACACTGGGGCAATTCTAGCTGCAAGATAAGCTCATACCTCCCACAAACCTTAAACCTAGTGCAGGGACGTGGTGAGGCAGTGACTGCTGCATTGTGGAGGGCCAACCTCAGTTGAAAAAGACATTCTGCCACTCCCTTTACCTAAGAGGGTGATAGCAAGGTACTATCTTTTTTTTTTTTTTGGTGGGACTAGGATTTGAATTCAGGGCTTCATGCCAGCAAAGCAGGCACTCTAAACATTTGAACCATAACTACAGTCCATTTTGCTCTGGTTATTTTGAAAATGGAGTCTTGTGAATTATTTGCCTGGGCTGGCCTCGAACTGGGATCCTCCTGATCTCAGTCTCCCAAGTAGTTGGGATTACTGGTATGAGCCACCAGCACCCAGCACCTGGCTGGCAAGGTGCCAACTTGAGACAGACTGAGATTGAGACATGCTGGGGACCTGTAATCAGGGAACATTCACAGCTCATGGAGTCTTGGGACACCCTGCCATGTGTCTGAGTGGGAGATGGCCAAAATAGGTGGTCAAAGAGAGGAAGAGGGTCTGACATGATCCTGCAAAGAAGCTTAAGCAGCAGGGAGTTCTGGTGGCAGCAAATGGTGTGGATGGCAACATCAATACCCTATTCTCACCAGTAGATAGGTCATCCAGATTAAAAAACAAATCAACAAATAAACTTCAAAATTAAATGACACTATACACCATTTGGACTTAACACATATCTATAGAATATTTCATCCAGCAGCTGCACAATACACATTCTTCTCAGTAGTCCATGGAATTTTCCCGATCATATTTTAGACCTAAGGAAAGTCTTCATAAACATAAGAAAATTGAAATACCTCTCTGTATTCTGTCAGACCACAGAAATAGGTCGGGCACCCATGACTCACACATTTAATCCTAGCTACTTGGGAGGCAGAGATCAGGAAGATCACAGTTCGAAGCCAGCCCAGGCAGATAGTTCATGAGACCCTTTCTAGAAAATACCCAACCGACACAAAAAGGGCCTGGTAGAATTGTTCAAGTGATAGAGTGCCTACCTGGCAAGGGTCAGACCCTGAGTTCAAGCCCCAGTACTACCAAAAAACACCCCCAAAACTAGAAATAAACATCAAAAATTACAGAAAATATTCAAATACATGGAGACTAAACAATACAGTGAATCATCAAAGAAATAAGATAGGAATTAAAAAAATCCTAGAACCCAATGAAAATGAAAACACAACAGAACCTCTGAGATACAGCAAAAGCAGTGGGAAGAAGTTTATTGCTATGAGCAACTAATCAAAACAAAACAAAACAAAGAGATCTCAAATATATAGCTAATGATACATCTCAAGCTCCTAGAAGAATAAGACAAGCTAAACCCAAAATTAGCAGGCGGAAAAAAATGAAGATTAAGGCAGAGATTAATGAAATGGAGACTAAAAAACAATACAAAGAACCAATGAACTAAAGAGTTGGTTCTTGGGGGAAAGAGGGTAAAGGAGAATGATAGAGGGGGTAAATTCAAGTATAACATATTTGATATATTGTGAGAACTTTTATAAATGCCACAATGTATCCCCAGCACAACAACAACAACAAAAAAACACTTTAATATAAAATTACAAAACCGAAAAATTGGTTCTTTGAAAAAGATAAATAAGATTGATAATCCTGTAGCCAAACTGGTCAAATGAAGGAGGGAAAAGACCCAAATTAATAGAATTAAAGATAAAAAGGGAATATCACAACAAATACCAATTAAATCCAGAGGATCATTAGGGAATACTTGGAAAATTTATATTTTAATAAATGGGAAAACCTAGAAGAAATTAATAAATTTCTAGATGCATTTGACTTACAAGAATTGAACCACATGAATATAAAGCATGTAAGCAGATTTGTGATGAGCAATGAGATTGAAGCAGTAATCAGTAATCTTCCAACAAAGGAGAGCCCAAGTCCAGATGGACTCACTGCCAAATTCTACCAAATGTTTAAAGAACTAACACCAATGCGCCTCAAACTATTCCACAGAATCGAAAGGGACCGAACTCATTCTATGAAGACAGTACTACCCTGATTCTAAAACTCAATAAGGACACAATAAAAAAGATAATTATAGGCCAATTTCCTTGACGTAGGTGCAAAAATTTTTCAAAACAACACTTGCAAACCAAATTTAATAACACATTAAAAAGATAATATACCATGATCAGGCTGGTTTCATTCCAGGAGTGCAAGTATGGTTCACCATATTCAAATCTATAAATGTAAGAAAACATATAAACAGAATCAAGGACAAAACCGACATCATCATTTCAATAGACGCAGGAAAAATCTTTGATCAAATTCCACATTCTTTCATGATAAAAGCTCTAAAGAAACAAGGAATAGAAGGAACGTACCTCAACATAATGAAGGGTGTATATGACAAACGTACAGCCAACATCACACTCAACAGGGAAAAACTGAAATCAATTTCTCTAAAGTCAGGAATGAGATTATCTCTGTTTGCAGATAATATGATTCTATACCTAAAAGACACTAAAGATTCCACAAAAAAAAAAAAAAAAGATTCCACCAAAAAGACTCCTAGATCTGGTAAACACTTTTGGCAATGTAACAGGATATAAAATTAACACACAAAAATCAATGGCTCTTCTGTGTACCAATAATAAACAGGCTGAGAAAAAAGTCAGGAAAACAATTCCATTCACAATAACCACAAAAAAACAAAAGCTCTAGGAATAAACTTAACTAAGGAGGTGAAAGACCTCTACAATGAAAACTATAAAACCTTGAAGAAAGAAGTCAGAGAAGACACAAGAAGATGGAAAGACTGCACATGCTCATGGATTGCCAGAATTAATATGATGAAAATGGTTGTGCTACCAGAAGCAATCTACAGATTCAACTCAGTACTCATCAAAATCCCAATGCCATCCTAAAATTTATATGGAAACATAAAAGACCCTGAATAGCAAAAGTAATCCTGAGCGAAAAGAGCAATGCTGGAGGTTTTACAATACCAGATTTCAAATTATACTACAGAGCCCTAAGTAGCACAAACAGCATGGTACTAGCACCAAAAAAAAGATATGAATACCAATGGAACCCAATACAAGACTCAAAAATAAGTCCATAGCTAGAGCCATATAATTTTTTTGTGTGTGGTACTGGGGTTTGAACTCAGGGCCTAATGCTTGCTATGTAGGCACTCTACCAATGAGCCACTCCACCAGCAAGTTGTCTGATTTTTGACAAAGAAGCCAAAACTATACATTGGATAAAAGGCAGCCTCTTCAGCAAATGGTGCTGGGAAAGCTGGATACCCACATGTACAAGACTGACTCCAGACCCTTATCTCTTCCCCTGTATGAAAATATATTCAAATTGAATTAAAGATTTTAATGTAAGACTTGAAACTACTATGGGAAAACACTTCAAGATATAGCATAGTTAATTATTTTCTCAATCGGACTCCAATTGCCTAGGAAATAAGAACAAGAATTGGAAAATGCGTTAGATTAAAAAGCTTCTGTAGGTGTGGCTCAAGCAGTAGAGCACCTGCTTTGCAAGTGCAAAGCCTGAGTTCAAACTCCAGCTCAATCCATCCCTAAAAAAACCTTCTGTATATCTAAGGAAACACTTACTAGAGTTAAGAGAAGGTCTACAGAATGAAAGAAAAATATGCCAGTTATTCATCAAATAATGGATTAATATCCAGAACATACAAATATCTTAAAAAATTAAACAGCAAAGAACAATAAAATTAATAAGTGAATTCAACAGATAGCTCTCAGAAAAAGTGAAATGGCTAATGAATCCATGAAGAAATGTTCAACATACTTTTTTTTTTTTTTAGGTAAAAAGAACTTGGATCCAGAATGAAAATATTAAGTATGCTAAAAGACTGGAAATTAATTACATGAAACAGAAAGGAGAATATAATGTACAAATGTGATGAAAGGATTCTTGTGGCACTCACTGAATAATCAAAGGATGACAGATCAATAATTAACATTATAAATATAGCTAAGAGAATAGTTTCTTGAAAAGTCAGGAGATCAACCAGAAACCTACATCTTTTTTCTAATTTAGGGAAGAAAAAAACAGGAATATGAATTGTTTAACACCTACACACACACACATACACACATACAAACATACAAACTTTATTTATTTATTTATTTTTTTCATTTTTCTTTTATTATTCATATGTGCATACAAGGCTTGGTTCATTTCTCCCCCCTGCCCCCACCCCCTCCCTTACCACCCACTCCACCCCCAAACATACAAACTTTAAAAGCACAAATCAATGAAACATAACTAAGTATAAACTTTCTAATGTCTCTTTTGACACATCATTGCCTACAAGGGAATTCATACACATAATGTTCAACATACTTATCCAAAGAGGAATGTAAATCATAACTACACTGAAATTCCATCTCACTCCAGTCAGAATAGTAATCATCAAAAAACAACCAAACAACAAGTGCTGGTGACTATGCCAGGAAACTGTTAGTAGAACTGTCAAACAGTGCAACCTCTATGGAAATCAGCATGGAAATTCATCAAAAAACTAAAAACAGCCTTTTGAGGTGACTAACGCTTGTAATGGTACCTACTCAGGAGGTGGAAATTAGGAGGATAGAGATTTAAAGTCAGCCTGGGCAAAAAGTTAGAAGCTGGGTGGCTTGCACCTGTCACCCGAGCTATGTGAAAAGGATAAATAGGAAGACTGCAGTCCAGATTGGCTAGGGCACAGATGCAAGACCCTACTTGAAAAATAACTATAGCTCAAGTGGTAGAGTGCTTCCCTAGCAAAGCGCAAGGCCCTGAGTTCAACCCTCAGTACCACCAAGAGAAAAAAAAAAGCTTACATGGATGTTTTGAAATATCTAAGTTGGTCTTTTTAGGATCTTAATCTACCAGAGTCCCTGAAGTGGGATCCAGGATGAGGACCCAGCTCTGAGGGTGGCCTCTGCACCCTCCCTTGCTCCACTGCTGACCTCCTCAATCCCTCCACTCAGCATTGCCACCCTGAATTCAGCAGCAGCAGTCTGGACTGCCCTGAATGGAGAAACCCAAATTAGAACAAAGGCCTTAAGCTGAGGCCTGGAAGCAAAAACATTATTTGATTTTACAGAAATAGGTCCTAAAAATGTGAAAGTTTTCAAAGCATACCACCTTCTTCTCCACTTCCCAGGACTCACTGAAAAGCAAAACTGAGGTCCCTGTGCCCAGCAGCCCTGACCTGAACTGGAGTTTCCTCAGGCTCAGGTTTCTAATCTTCAGACCCCAGCACAGGTAATCATCCTTGTGAAAACAGAACCCAGACCTGGGGTCTCTGAGTATTCTGTTCTCCAGCCCAGGGAAGAGGCCGAGCTGCATTTTCCTCCAGCATAGGTTTTCCTGGCCCTGCTTCTGATGGTGCCCAGGAGAGGCTGGAACCCAAAGTGTGAGGTGTGTGTGTGTGCAGGCGTTATTGGCAGTATCCCCTCCCTCCTGGAACTTTGGGGAGGTCCTTGAGGAGGAAAATGGCATCGGAAGTATCATTCAGATTAAATTTGGCCAAAAGCTGTCTCCCAACAAAATTAGTACACTATAACTTCTGCGTGGTGTATGTGTGTGTGTGTGTGTGTGTGTGTGTGTGTGTGTGTGTGTGTGTGTGTTGCTATGCTTGTTTGTTTTGCAGTGCTGGGGACCAAACTTCGACTTTCACATGCCAGGGAAGTGCTCTACCACTGAGCTCCAGCCTCAGCCCCTAGCCTAACATAATCTGGAAACAAAGTGCAACCTACCTTGAGAGTCTATTCTTGTAACTGTAAGGGCAGAGACAGGATAGTCTCTTTCCTCTTTATCACACAGGGCACAGCCAACACTTTATAAAGAAGGCCAATTAACAAGAGAAAACCATAGCAAACTTATTTAACCAAAGTTTTATGTGCTATAGGAAACTTCCCATAACGAAGACCTGGGGGAAGTGTCTATTTCATGCTTAGGTCTGATGAAGCAGAGACACCTGGGTAGAAGCGCAATTAGCAAAAGAGATGTGATCAAATAGTAGTAGACTGGACGGGAAAACCTAACAAGGCCTGTCTGTTTAGGTACTTCTTGGCATCTCTGTTGTAGCATTCCTTCCTCCAGAATATGAGCAGGAACCTTGTGAACTACTTTTGGGCAAGGACGGTCTGACAGTTTCTTTCAGGCCAGTTCCTACACAAAAAGATGGGGGGAACCAGGTCCCAGTGGCTCATACCTGTAATCCTAGCTACTTGGGAAGCAGCAATCAGGAGGATTGCAGTTTGCCAGCCCCTGGCAAATAGTTCCCTGAGACCCTTTCTCAAAAAAACCTATCATGAAAAAGTGTTGGCAGAGTAGCTCCTGCCTAGCAATTGTGAGGCCTAAGTTCAAACCTCAGTGCTGCTAAAGAAGAAAAAAAGAAGGGGGAAAGTTAGAGTGATATTTTTAGTTAATGAGTGATGTTTTTAGTTAGAGAGATACTTTATGACTTACCTTGAGGGAAAGGAATTCTGGTGTCTGTGACTCACTTTGGGGCAGTGTAAGGGACAAGAGACAGGAGGACAGAAGAAAGTCACAGAGACTGGTTGTGAGGTTGCTTCCATTAGTTTTTGAACTAAAGCATTAGTTTTTGAACTGGGCATGCTAAAGTGGCATAGTTAGGGTATCAGTTTCTGAACCCCAACAAAGCAAGTAACTAAGTCTCGTCTCATCACAGCACCTGCCTTTCAGTCATTCACAGGCTGCAGATTTCTCACACACGTCCAAATAATGCCAATTGCTGAGCTATAACCTATCAGGCCATTTCTGTAGCCTCTTCCTTTTTCTGTCTGTAAGTACTGCCTGCGCACTGCTAGATGGAGCTCTCTGGACTTTTACAGATTCAAGGTAATGCTTAATCCATAAACCATTTCTTTTCTCAAATAAACTCTGCTAAATTTCATTTGTTTAAAGATTTTCTTTTACCAGGAGTAAGCAACTCATTGCCTCAGAGTCAAGCTCCAGGTACCCTGAAAGGGCTGAGGTGCTTGTCTGGTCATGTGTGTTCCCGGCTGGTACCAAAGACAGCAGAACTCCTGCAAGCTGCACTAAGGTACTGTCCCTGTTCTGCCTGGACTTGAACTCAACTGCCCTGTGCTTAGAGCTAGGTCATGGTCTGATCCTGCACCAAATGTAATGTTTGAATAGAGCTGATTCAGTCCCTAGGTTCTTCAAATGACCATACAAAGAAATCTTCTAGAATCCTCTAAGAGTGTTGGGGCCAGGATTTAAACAAAGGCAACTAGCATTTCTTTCTCTTTGGGGAATCATGACTCTGACCAGCTGCTGCTCTGGGATTTGTCGTGTCAGCTGCTCATGTCCCTCTCACTTCACATGGCCCAGGGAACTGTTTCTTTGTTTGTTTGGTTGGTTGGTTTGGTGGGACTGGGGTTTGAACTCAAGGCTTTATACTTGCAAAGCAGGCACTCTACCACTTGAGCCACACCTTCAGTGAATTTTGGTGTGGTTATTTTGGAGATGGGATTTTGTGAATTATTTGCCTGGGCTGGCCTTGAACTGCGATCTTCCCTATTTCAACCTCCCAGGTAGCTAGGGTTATAGGCATGAGCCACGTGTGCCTGGCTCCAGGGAACTCTTTTTTTTTTGGTGGTACTGGGATTTGAACTCAGGGTCTTATGCTTCCTAGGCAGGTGCTCTACCTTGTGAGCCACTCTGCCAGCTCCCCTTCAGGGAACTCTTAATGCCAAGTTTTGGGGAAGTGCTGCTGGGTCAAGTCACATAGCCACCTAACCAGGGCATTCCTTCCCACTGCTCACTGGGCAGAGAGATGACTCAGGGATGTTTTGAATTTCTGGGAGAGGATGCAATTAGGCAAATCCTCAAAATGAGATGCATAGCACTCAACAGCAAAGACTGCATATCTAAGCCATTGCCTGCAATGTTGGAGAAACAAACGCCCTTGGGCCTCAGGAGGGCCAGGATGTTGGTGGGAAAGCTCAGCGTGAGATGGGCTTGTATAAGCATCCATGCCTTGTGAGGTGATGCAGAACAAACTAATTATATCATGATGAGACACCATTGCAAAAAGAAGTCATTATAAAAAAACAAGGTCTGGAGGCATGGTTCAAGTGGTAGAGTGCCCGCCTAGCAAGCACAAGGCCTTGAGTTCAAATCCCAGTACCACCAAGAAACCAAACCAACCCAAAAGTGCTGGTGAAGATATGGAGAAATTGGAATTCTCAGATATTGCAGGTGGAAATGTAAAAAGATGAGTTGCTAGGGAAAGCAGTATGGCAGGTCCTCAAAAAGTTATACATAAAATTACCATATGATGCCGAAATCTCACTTCTGGTATGTACATAAAAGAACCAAAAGCAGCAACTTGAATAGACATTTGCCTACCCATGTTCATAGCTGTATTATTCACAGTAGCCAAAAGGTGCAAATATGGATAAATAAAATGTGGTATATACATGCAACAAAATATTATTCAACCTAAAAAGAGAGCAAGATTTTGAGCCCAGTGCAGTGATTCACGTCATCATTCTAGCACTTGGGAGGTTGAGGCAGAAGGATCATGAGTTTGAGGCCAGCCTGGGTTATAGAGCAAGACCCTGTCTCAAACAAAGAGTTGAAATAATAATATTCACATTATGTATATTTAACCACAATAAAAGATATATAGATCCAAATTATAAAAAGTAATTATAAATCCTGTTATTGTAGTTCTTTTTTTTTTTTTTTGGTAGTACTAGGGTTTGAACTCAGGGTCTCACACTTGCTAGGCAGGTGTTCTACCACTTGAGCCATGACACCCGCCCTGTTTTGTGTTGGGTATTTTCAAGAATGGCTCGCAAGAAGTATTTGCCTGAGCTGGCTTTGAACTGTGATCCTCCTGATCTCTTTCTCCCAAGTAGCTAGGATTATAGGCATAAGCCACCAGTGCCTGGCTCTATAGGAATTTCTAAACGAGTGAAATTAGATGCACATTTAATTAACTTCTTTTAATTTTTTTTTCGGAACTGGGGTTTGAACTCAGGGCCTTGCACTTGCTAGGCAAGCACCCTACCCCTTGAGCCGCACCACCAGCCCTTTTTCAGTTAAGGTCTTGCTCTTTTGCTTGGCTGGCCTAAGACCTCAATCCTCCTTCCTCTGCCTTTTGGATAGCTGGAACTATAGGCATGTGTCACCATACCTGGCTCTAATTCAGCTCTTTACCTGCTCAGTGACTATGTGTTAAGTGCATGAATGAATGACCCAACAGAATATATCTCTAGACATATACAGAGAAGCACCAATACATATTTTCACCCTCGAAACCCTTTTTCCTATCTTTTGAATTTTTTTTTTCCAGTATTGGGGCTTGAACTCAGGGTCTACACCTTGAGCCACTCCACCAGTCCTTTTTCTTGTGATGAGTTTTTCAAGATAGGGTCTCAAGAACTATTTTCCTGGGCTGACTTCAAATCATGGTCCTCCTGGTCTCTGCCTCCTGAGTAGCTAGATTTACAGGCGTGAGCCCTCAGTGCCTGGCTTGAATTTTTTTTTTTTAATTGAGATGAGTTTTCACTATGTTGCCCAGGCTGGTCTGGAACTCCAGGATTCAAGTGATCCTCCTGCCTCAGCCTCCCCAATTGCTGGGACTACAGTCATATACCACTGCACCCAGCTTTTTTAAATCTCAGAAGAAATATAAGAACTCGTGATTGTTATAACAAAAGCAAAAAAAAACTTTTTTGTTGCTAGAGATTGAATCTAAGGCCTTGAGCTTGTGGAGTGGCTCAAGTGGTAGAGTGCCTGCCTAGAGCCCTGGGTTCAAACCCCATTATTGGCAAAAAAAAAAAAGAAAGAAATCTTTTATTAAGGCCTGAGCATGCTAAGCACATGCTCTGCCACAGAACTGTACCACTCGACTAAAAAATAATTTCAAACTTAAAATATGTCAGAGAAGTTCACTTTCACTCATGCTCAACCCTATAACCACCCTTAGGTTTTTGACCTCCAGTCAAATGATATGAGAGCATCTTCAGCTTACACCTGTCAGAGTATCCCAGCAAGCTTCAGATATCAACCTAAATCAGGATCTAGCAGCCTCTTCTCAGGAAAACCTCTCCTGTTCTCATGTCTGCTTCACACACACACAAGCACACACAGATATGCCATCATCGCCACCACCCTCACCATATTCTAACTTTGGTAGGACTTCTGTATGCTCACCTCTCTTTTCTTTCACCAGTAGTATAGACCCAGATCCTGGGTAGGTTGTGGGTTTCCAGGTAGATAACCCTTGACATAACCCAGGGGAAACAACAGGAACCAGCTCTGGCAGACCGAAGGAAACGGGCCAAATGGAATGAGCAGAGGAAGAATTGGCAGTGCAGGCCAGGGTAAGATCTGCAGCCAGAACCTCAGGCAAAAGTTTTGCTGTAAAATGAGGTTGGTCTTTGCTGTAAAGCCAAGCCACTGCTGTATACACTTGGTCTGTCAACCCTGGACCTACCTGGGCCATCACTACTGGACCACTGCCAGACCTGCCCTCTTACTAACATTACTTTCAGAGTATCTTCAGTGTCCCAGGGCTGCTGTCGACCACTGCAGAAAGGATTCCTTAAGACAACAGCTCCTCATTCAGATTCTGAGACGAATGCAACAGCTTAACCAAGCCTGTGTTATCTAGGTCCATGTCTTATTTGCAAAGGAATCTGGAAAAGCCAGTGTGTCTTTGTGGCGTCTCTAGTGGAAGTTCATGATCTCTGCTGCCTATCAAGAGTTATAGATTGGGTGCATGTTCCTAGCTTAGCAGCCTTGCAAGAAGTCAAGGCTCCATTCCACCCATCTTTACCTACATTTCCCCTGCCTCTTGAACAACTGTGCTGTTCACAGCCCATGCGTTGCCTACCTTGTGTGCACAACAGAGCTCCTGAAGATTGAAAGAAAAAAATCAACTGATGAATGACATCTGATGCTGCTGATGAAAAATCCTTGCTTGGATGGCGTGAGGGTGTGTGTGTGAGTGTCTGTATGAGTGTTTAAATAGTTTATTGTATCATCACTAGACTAAAAGACATAATTGTTGTTGGGCTTTTCTTTAATTTTTCCTACTGATAATACATTCATCTGGCTCAAATAGCAAAGCAATATATAGAATGTTCATGCTTAGAATTGTCACTTGATGTCATGTCCCTATAGAACCTTTTATTCTTCTTTTTTGGTGGGACTGGGGTTTGAACTCAGGGCTTCCTGCTTGTAAAGCAGGCACTCTACTGCTCCCAACAAACCTCTACTCCATTTTGTGTGGTTATTTTGGATATGGGGTTTTGTGAACTATTTGCCTGGATGGGCCTCAAACTGTGATCCTTCTGAGCTCTGCCTCCTGAGTAGCTAGGATTATAGACATGAGCCACCAGCACCCAGCAACAAGTAAAAATTCTTAACTGTTCTGTGCTCTGCTTTCGTCATTTGAAGGTATTTTCTACAAGAATTTCAATATCAATACATAAAGAACTTTGCTATTCTTTTAAAAATACCTGCATCTACTATCTGGATGAACCCTTGGCTTATTTAACCACATACCAGCAGATGAACATTTAGGAGAATTTGTAGGATTTTGCTATTAAAAACAATCTTACAGCAAGTAAATTTTATCTTACAATAAATAATCTTACAGTAAGTAAAGAAATTTTCAAGTCCAATTTCATAGTAAAGATACTTCATTTTGCCCATATGCAGGAACGTCTGCCATGCACATTCTGAGAAGCAGAATTGCTGGCCCACAGCGTGTTGGCGTTGTGATCTTGTTAGGTATTGCCAAATTCTGTCCTTGGGGAGGCACCCCAGTGCACCTGGGCCAGCTGCGTGTGAGCCTGCCTGCTTCTCACGGTCTCTGAGAGTGCATTGTCAGCCCTCTGAATTTTTGCCAATCTGATAGGTAAGGAATATGATCTCAGTGTGGTTGACATTTGCATTTCTTTCAGTGAGACTGAAAATTTTTCATAAGTTTAAGGGTAATTTGTATGCTTTTTCTGAAAACTATGTGCATGCCCTTTCTGCATTTTTCTAATGCATTCTCTTGATCTTCTTGATTTCTAGAGATTCTTTGTTATTAGAGAGCTTGACCTATGTAGTATGAATTGCAAGTATTTTCTAAACATATTTGAAAGTTTTTTAAAATCAGCTTAATGGAGGTATAATTGACACATAATAAAACATGCCTATTTTATTTATGTTTGTATATTTATTTACTTATTGATTGATTGATTGACTGATTTGGTGGTACTGGAGTTTGAACTCAGGCCACATGCTTGCTAAGCAGGTACTCTACCACTTGAGTCATGTCCTCAGCCCAAGCATGTCCATTTTAAGGGCATAGTTTGACGAGTTTAGAAACACATATACACACATGTAACCAGCACCACAATCAAGATATAAAACATTTCATCACCCCTAAAGATTCCTTGTGTTTGTTCCCTGGCAACCTCTAGTCACCATTCTCAGTCCCAGAAAAATCACCTATCTTCTTTCTCTGACTATGGGCTAGATTTGTTCTTTCTAACCCAGAATAGCCAAAACCGTGTTGAGCAAAAGGAGGAACACTGAAGGTATCACAATACTGGACTTAAATTATACTACAGAGCCACAGTAACAAAAACAGCACAGTGTTTCCACACAAACAGACACAGACCAATGGAACAGAATAAAAGACACAGAAATAAGTCTACACAGCTACAGCCATCTGCTTCTCAACAAAGACACCCAAAACATACTTTGGTGAAAAGAAACTCATCAACAAATGGTGCTGGAGAAACTAGATATCCACATATAGAAGACTGAAGGTAGATTACTTCTCTCACCCTGTACAAAAAAAAAAAAGAAAAAGATCAGTTAAAAATGGATCAAAGCCCTTAATGTGAGACTTAAAACTTTGCAACTACTAAAGGGGAAAAAAAAAAAACACACACACACACACTTCAAGATATACTTACAGGCAATGACTTTCTGAATAGGATTCTAGGATTCCAATTGCTCAGGAAAGAAGAACAAGAATTGACAAATGGAGACTGGCAGAGCAGCTCCAGTGGCAGAGCACCTGCCTAGCAAGCATGAGGCCCTGAGTTCAAGTCTGACTACTGCTCCCCCCACAAAAAAGAATTGCATCAGATTAAAAGTTCACATCAAAGAAAAATAGTTATAATAATAAAAAGACAGCCTCCAGAATAGGAAAAAAATCTTTGCCAGCTGTTCATCAGACAAGGGATTAATATCCATAATATATAGAGAGCTCCAAAAATTAAACAGCAAAAGAATAAATAATTCACCTAATAAATGGGCAAATGAATTAAATATGCAGTTTTCAAAAGAAGAAGTACAAGTGGTCAATAAATACATGACAAAGTGTTCAGCATCCTTAGCAATAAAAGAAATGCAAATCGAAAAGACATTGAGATTCCATCTCAACCTAGCCTGAGTAGCAATCATCAAGAAAACTGACAACACACGCTGGGGTGGAGGAAAGGAATCCTCATGCACTGCTGGTGGGAATATAAATTAGCGCAACCACTATGGAAATCCACATGGAGGCTCCTCAAAAAACAAAACAAAACAAAACAAATCCAAACCTAAAAACTAAAAATAGGGCTGAGCAAACTCTCTCACTTCACTTCAGTAATCCCACAATGTTGTCCAAAATGACCTCAAACTCACAATCTCCTTCCTCAGCCTCCTGATCACCTGGAAGTACAGGGGTACGAGATGGGCCAGCTTTCTTTACGTACTTTTCAAAGGTTACTTTCTTCATGGCTACCCCATTATTCAACTACAGGTGGATTAACACCAATTTAATTTCATTCCTATACAATGATTTTGCTCTCCATTTCGTTCCCCATCTTTACACTGTTATTTTATACAGATTACATCTTTTATACTATAAATCCATCAGCACAGTTTTTATGACATTTGTCGCAATGAGACAAGAGATGAAAACATTTACAATCAAAATAGATTTACCCTGTCTTTTTTATTTACCTATGGAGTCACCTGTAACAGTGCTCTTTATTTTCCTGTGTGGATTTGCATTAATGCCTGGGGTCCTTTTATTTCAATCTGAAGGAGTCCCTTTAGTATTTCTTGTAGGGCAGGTTTGATAGTGAGGAATTCTTGTTGTTTTTATTTATCTAGGAAAATCTTGAACTTTTCAATTTTTTAAGTAAATTTTTTATTAGCACGGGGGGGGCGTTCATAGTGACAATTCCCATTAGACTTATATTGTACATTGGCTACATTGCTTCCACCGTCTGTCCCCCTCAACCCGCTCCCCACCCCACTTAAAGCAATTGCAAGAGGTTTCTTAGTTCGTACTCTTTCAATTTTGAAGGAAATTTTGTTAAATAGAGAACTTTTGGCTGACAATCTTTTTCTTTTAGCACTTTGAATGTGTCACTCCACTTCTTCCTGGCCTCCATGGTTTCTAATAAATCAGCCATTAATTCGAGGATCCTTTGCAGGTGGTGGTTGCTTCTCCCTTTCCTTGTTTTTGGTGGTCTTTTTCTTCAAACTTGGAGCCTCACGCTTGCTAGGCAGGCACACTGCTGCTTGAGCCACTCCACTGGCCCTTTTTCCTTCCTTTAGTCAACATTTTCTCTTTGTTTTTGTCTTTGACAGTTTGACCCTGATATGGATCTCTTTTAATTAATTAATTTATTTATTTTTTGGACAGTACTGGGGTTTTAACTCAGAGCCTCATGCTTGCTAGGCAGACGCTCTAACACTTGAACCACTACACCAGCGCTGTGGATCTCTTTTGAGCTTGTCCTTCGTGGAGTGTGTTGAACTTTTGGGTAAGTAAATTAATGCTTTTTTGCCAAATTTGGGAAGTTTTCGGCCATTTTTTTCTTAAATGTATTTTCCACCTATTTCTCTTTCTTCTTCCTTCTGGAACTCCACATTGAAACACTTGATGGGTCTCCTTGGTCTTTAAGGTTCCGTTTATTTTTTGTCACTCTTTTTTCTTTCTGTTTCTCAGGATAAATAATCTTAATTGATTTATTTTCAGTTTTCTGACTCTTCTCCTTTTTAAAAAATATTTAGCTCTGTAAGAAAAACGATCTTTTCATCAAAGTACATGTCACCCTCTTAGATTACTTAAAATTCCTCAGGTCACCATCTTAGGTGACTTGGGGTTCCTGTTTCTTCTTCTGCATTCTTATACAGGCCCATTGCCTGAGAAAATTGCCTATCAAACTGGACGCCCTAACCCATCCCCCAAGCCTTTTAGCCAATCCAGAAAGATTATGAACCTTTGACCTGGACAAATCCCAGGTAAGGGGCAGGTACAACTGAGTCAGGGATATAAGGAGGAGCCACTGTCAGCCATTTTGTGTTCCTGTGTTTGCTCAGCTGGAGTGAGTACATGCTTGCACCCTTCTGATCAGAAGAAATTGTCTTGTCAAGATTTTCTCTGTCTCTCCTGTGTCTGTTTTTGGCACCAGAGGGTCTTTAATTCCAGCAGCTCAAACTGGTTAAATATCCTCCTGACTCAGCCTCCCAAATGCTTAGATTGCAGGCACCATGACTTCTGTTTTGAGGTTTTTTTTTTTTGTGGTACTGGGGCTTGAACTCAGGGCCTTCACCACTTTACCAGAACTTTTGTGTGAAGTTTTTTTTGAGATAGGGTCTCACAAACTATTTGACCAGACTGGCTTTGAACCATGATCCTCCTGATCTCTTCCTCTTGAGTAGCTGGATTACAGGTGTGAGCCACCAGTACCCAGCCTGGAAATGGAAATTTAAAAATTATGATCTCCATTTATCTCCTTATGGTCATATTTTCTTTAAAACACTCAAACAGAGCTATAACCGCTGTTTCAATATTCTTGTCTGCTAATTCTATCAAATCTGTTAATTAGTCTGTATTGCACATTTTTCTCCTAGGTATAGGAGAAATTTTTTGTGGGTTCTTTCGTGTCTTGTAATTTTGAATGGATGCTAGACATTTTCTGTTTTAATTTGTTGAGTTCTAAGTTTTGTTGTCTTTCTTTGTAGAGTTTTAAGCTTTGTGTTCATTTCCAATGATGTAACTTGCAGTTCAGTTTGATACTTTTAAGGCTCTTTTAAAGTGGTAGCAAAGTGGGTTTTGAAGGGCCTGGATCCTGGGGCTAGTTTAGTCCTTTCACTAAATCATGGCCTACCTAGGACTTGTATTTTTAAGACAAGGTCTTGCGGGTCTTGCTGTATATTACAGATTGGCCTCAAACTCTAAGTAGCCTAAGGTAGCCATGAACTCAATATCCTTCAACTTCCACCTCTGGAGTGCTGGGATTGCAGGTGTGTACCACCACACCCAACTCCACCCAAGTCCCAAGTGATTAATTAGAGTTCTGTACTCTGGCTGGTTAGAACTCAATTGTATTCTAGCTTGAAACTTCCTGGCTGCTCTTCTCCTAATCTTGTGGCATTTCATTCTATGCATTCACACCTAATATTTAGTAGACTCTTGGAAACGCCTCTCGTTTACTCAATTCTCCCCTCTTTGAACTCTGTCCTACAATTTCTACCTGAACTGTCTCTAACTTTTTTTTTTCTTCTTGGCAGTATTGGGGCTTGAACTCAGGGCTTACACCTCGAGCCACTCCACCAGCCCTTTTTTGATGATGGGTTTTTTCAAGATAGGGTCTCACAAACTATTTCCCCAGGCTGGCTTTGAACTGTGATCCTCCTGATCTCTGCCTCCTGAGTAGCTACGATTACTTGTGCCCACTGTCTCTGACTTCATTTAAGTAAAATCACTGGACTCCACTTGGGTCTTCCTTCCTCACTCCATAGTTTGATATATATCTCCAGGTAGAAATTGTGGTACTCATAGGATTCAACTTATTTGTTGAACCTGAGGCTCACAGTCATGTATTGCTTGCTATTCAATGTTTGATGGCAGTTGTTTCATATATTTTGTTCTGTGTGTACATTCACACACACACAGGCATGTGTGAGTATATGGGGAAGGCAAATATGTGCCTTATTCCATTATGACCTGAAGTGGAAATCTATCACTTGTTTTGATAACTGGTTTATAGAGGTCTTTTTGTTTTGTTTTGTTTGTTGACCGTACAGAAATGTCTGTGATCAAATGGATTGACTTTTAGTCTCTGACTCTGGAGTTCAAAGACCCTCAAAGTTAGGAAGGAGTTCCCTACTCCAAGTGCAGGAAGGCAGTTGGGGTCTTTGCTTCATGCTAATTCCATCCTTGTTTGCTCCACCATTCATGGCCACGTATCTGATGTGAACCCCTCTGGTCTCATTCCTACATCCCATTTGTCCTGTCCAACTCCATACAGGGATTTTTATCTTGTATGAGTGAAGTGGGGCTAATTCTGTATCTTTTCTACCCTTTTCAACCAGTTACTTATGGCATAAGTTATATGCCCTGAGTTCTTTGTTTTGCTTTTGCACAGTTCTTTGTGGGGATTCTAAAATCCTTTCTATCAAACCATTGTCTCAATCATGAATTCCAAATCCTGTTTTAGAACCAGTTGGAGTCCTTTGACACCCATGCCCATCTGAAGTAATTGCTGGCTCCTGTGGCAGCGTTACAGGAAGACTGTGTCTGACTAGGTTGGTGAGAGTCACAAGACACTAAGAAGAGAAAAAAACACATAGATAGTGTTTCAAAACATGTTTCTGACACTTCTGTCTGCCTTTTGTACTTCCTGACCTACCAGCTCAGTGGCACCATCAAAAAAGAAAATATTAGTTTGGTTTGGCCTACTCTTCATTTTGGGGCTCATTGTCTGGTTAGGTGACCTTGCAAATCAACCTCTCCAAAACCTGAGCTTGCAACATGGCCTAGGGGCTGCATGAATCTCACTGTGGAGAATTCTTTTTGGAAATTGGAAAGCATGACCAGCTGTACTTCTGCTGGCTCTTGTGCAAGTTTTCCAGCACACAAGTTTTCAGGTGAGGAGACCTGTGTCCTCGAGTTGTCCTTCTGACATCTTTACCCATTTTTGGATCAGCTCCTTCTTGATAAATTTAGTTCTGTCAGTACCACCACAAGGGAAGGCTTTCTCAGCCATCTATCAATATTATGCCCTTAGCTTTCCACAGAAAATTCCGTAGATAATTTGTAACCAAGTTTTGTATCCCTTGTCTTATTTGGCATGGCTGGGGTTTGAACTCAGGGCCTCATATTTGCTAAGCAGGCACACTACCACTTGAACCACTCTCCAGCAACACTCTCTTGTCTTATTTAAAATATCAGTTGAATCCACTATTTTATATGTCACTTAAACTATTACCTTGTTTTTCCTTCTGGAGAGTCTCATTTTTTTTCTGTTCTTTTCTTTTCCTTCCTCTCTCTCTCTCTCTCTCTCTCTAAATGTGTATTTGGCGATACTCTTCCCATTAGAAAAAAGCAATTAACTTCTTGGTTTTCATGGTAGTTAGCAACCAAACAACTACAACTACAACAACACACACAAAACCCAACAAAGTAAAGTGACCTATTAACACGAACTGAGGTGGAGAGCTGCCTCAAGCTTGGAAGCTGGGACATTCATTGGGTGCTCCATTGTTGACAAAGATGGAGAAGTAGCCGCTGACTTGACTGGCCAGCTAGGGACCCTCAATCTCAATTGTCCCCTCCAAGCCAGCTTTGGGCACATAATCTGGTCTGAGTCACCAGCTCCTCATTAATTGAAGGGTTAATTTATGTACAGTCTGACTAGAGAATGTCATACTCAAAAGCATGTACCAAGTGCATTTCTCTCTCTAGTTTTTGGAAATAGCCAAAGCTGATCCAAACTCTTGATGCTCCTGCCTTAGTTCCCTGAGCGGAAGCTGGGTTTACATGCACACCACATGAATCTAGCTTGCAGCAAAGCCACTGGTGCTTTCTCCCAGAGTGGTGGGTGGTGACCTGCGCTACCCAGCTGGGGTGGACACTGTGGAGGCAAGTCCTTCCTGGCAAGTCCTCAGATCTGTGAAACTCTGGGTGCCAACCACCTGGGCAAGTAGTCAGGCGGCTTTAGGGCATTAGTCTCAGATCCTAGGCAGTCTATTTCTATGCTTGCTTTGTTTTGTTTCTGAGATGACTTTAGTTAAACTGTTTGGATGTGGGTTTCAACACTATGGTGGGTTAACTTCTGAAAAGAAAATCAGAAAACATAGCGACTTTGTTCTGTCTTCAAATATTTAATGAAAATATATCTACTAGGTATTAAACTGGCTCCCTGCTGCAATGCTGGGCCCATCACATTTTACAGAAGCTGTGGAGGATGACTGTCCTCCAAGGTCAAAGATATATTCTGGCTCTGCTCAGACCTAAAGTGAGCAGAGGAAAGGTCCTACCCCAGGGACCCCCCCACTATGTAGTCCACCTGCATGTGGTATTGTTTCCCACCCTATGGATTTTGACTGACTTTTTCATTTTTCAACATATGTGTGCACATGAAGGACTCCTTTTACAGAAGCAACCACTGAGTCCTGGGAGCTGCTGTCCAGGCCAAGGTCATGCTCAAGTTGGAGACTTGTGATTTGAGGTCTTAATGGACACAAACAGCACGCCAGAATGGCGTGATGAAGTGCTTGGGCACAAAGGCCCACTCTCTGCCACCTTAGGGAAGTGGCTGACAGAAGCCACTAGCTTGCAGCTCCCCAAACACTTCACAATCTCCCCGGAGCCCACTCCCAACCCCCACTGCCACCCCACACCATGATGTCTGCACATCAGACAGCCTGTCCTAGATGGCCGAGGAAGTCTACATCAGGGCTCAAATGCTGACCTCCTCCCTGGGCCCTTCACTTGGAACTTGTGGTTTCTTGCACTTCTCTGGAAGCAAATAAGTATGTCTATTAATTTCTTGTCAGGACTCCCAGAAGGCAGAACTATTTCTTGTAGCTGTTTGTAACTCTAGCTAGAAAGCAGCTTGTGAGTGCAGGCTGGTGGGAGCAGTGCCCCACACCTGTTCCTCTCTCATTTTGAAGCAGTTCCCTGAAGTCTGGTCACTTTCCAAAGGCACGGCAGTGCCACCCAGTGGCAGATTGGCTGTACTGAGGCTGTCCACAGAGGGCCCTTTGGTCCCACACCCAGCCATTGGGGGCCACTTAGCTCAGGTGACTAATGGGTCACCTTCCTGGAGGAGTCTTTTGCACTTCTCAGCTGAGGTCAACAGGACAAAGGAGTAGCAGAGAGGCAGGCTCAGTGCTTTTGTGGTTTGGGAACACCGGGAGCTGGTTCTTGCTGTCCATAAGACTCCTCTCCCTGCCCTCCTAGTCTATCAGAATCCATTCCCAGGCTCAGCTCAGAGACCACCTTCTTTCCTTGCCTCTGCAGCATAGATTCAAGCTCCAGATTTGCCCATTATCTGTTGTGAGACTGGGCAATGTACTGTGCCTCAGTTTCTTTATTCATAAAATGGGGGATAACAATAGTATCTGCCCCAGCCAGCTGAGGAATAAGTGAGCTCTTACAAGATAAAGTACAGGGAGGAGGTGTACTTGCTTAGATTGTATGACTGTTTCTTAGTCAGATAACCACAGTACACATGTATAGACTCACAGGCTCCTGGAAGTTCTGCAGTTTCTTAGATTTATTTAGCCAAGGAACTCTTCTTCCTGGAAACAATCCCTTCTTCCTGTTCCAGGAACTGCAGTGGGGTGGGACAGTGCTGCCATCAGGTGGTCTTGTTGAGTGGTCTGCTTTGTCACCAAGCTCCATCCTGGTCAGGGAGCAATGAGGACTACTGGGAAAGACAGAGGCGTAAATGCACACATATAACGTTATTAAGTAGAATCATGAAGAAGGTAGTTACTGTGTGTGATGCGACAGAAGGAATGGGACATTCCTCCTGTGTTAGGAAGCATGGAACCTGGTTTTGAAGGATGTCAGCAGTTTTCCCTTCCATTGTGGATTAGGGAAAAACCATCCCAGAGGCTCCCAGAGCCTGGCTGAACCTGATTTGACCAAACCTGAACCCAGACAGACCTCCAACTGGGATGTTGGGAGCAGCCCATCAGGGCAGAGAGACAGTGTCAACATTTGCTCGCTGTCATCTTTTGTCCTCTTCTTACTGGAAGGTGGACAGGTCAGGAGAGAGGATGCTGGTGGCCCTCCAGTTAGGCTTGCTTTCCTCGGGATGTGGTCTGGTCCTTTGCTTCTATAATCCGCTCAAAGAGGAATCCATGGGTGTGGCCCTAAGCCTGCTCTGGTGATGGGAAGGAAGGTCACCCCAGGGTCCCAGACTAGGCCTGATACTGGCTCACTGACGCTTGCTTGTGAAGACCCTGAGTGCCTGTGCAGGGGACAAGACCAGCGTCCTGGGGCAGGGCAGCCCTGAGCACGCGCACACTCGGAGGCGATTAGGTGCCAGCCAGGGCTGCGGACAGGTACAGCGTCGCCTGGGTTCCCGCCACCCGCAGCACTGTCCTGGGCCTCCTGTCCCCCTCACCCCCCATGCCATCAGCGTGGGTGGAGCCACCCTCCTGGAGACCTGGTCCCTTGCCCGCAGCCGGGTCGGCGGTGCAAGATTTGGTTACTCTGAGGTGCGCTCGGGAAATGTAGTGGTCACCTCCTGGGTCAGTGCCTGCAAGTCCGTCTCCTTCCAGCCGGAGGACGCGGGTGAGACTGGGGACTTCTGCCGCGGGGTGTCCCATAGGAGTCGGGCCAAGCCGATCTGCCGAGCGGCCCCCACCCGGGACCCGAGCACACGCGGTGCTGCTGATCCGGGTGGGGGCGAGCAGCCCCCGACCCCCAGCCTTGGGAGAGGTCACCGGAACCCAGAGCCTTCACGCAGACCGCGAGCGGTGGCTCCTGTCCGGCCGCTTGTGTCCCTCTCCGCCCCCCAACCTCCGCTTTGGGTTGTGACCTTGACCCGACGCCCTCCCCAAATCGCACCGCGCGGTTCCTCTTCGGTTCTTGGCTAACCGCACCACGACTGTTGATCGTAGTAGAGAGGTTAGGTACAGAGTCTTTTGAAATAAAACTCTCTTTGCATCAACACTGCGGCCGTGTTAAAAAAAAAATGTGAAAAGGGAGAGAACCGGAGAAGGAACGTTATTCATCCAGAAAGAAAGACGCCTTTGGGTGAATGAAGGGCTCTTCCCAAATGCTCCCAAGGCTGTGTGACAACATCACCCGCAGGTGTTTTATTTGCTGCTATGTCACTTAACAGAAACTCAGAAATGCTTATTCCACTCATTCCCAATTGTAAGATTTTTCGTTGACATAAAAGCATAAACTTTTAGGAGTTGCATTAATCCATATCCTGGTAGGAAAAAGGCAGCGCCCTCAAATTGCCCAATTTGAGGAGACTTTGAGAAAGACACCTTTTCCAAAGGTGTGCACAGAGGTAAAGGAAAGCCACCAGGCCTAGTGCAGTGCCTTGTGTGGCCAGGAGGAGCAGGGATGGGAGAGATTCTGTAGCAGAAAGCACAGCTGTATGCAGAGGAAGCCTTGGCTTGTGCTGAAGTGACACAGCTAGCCCAGAGCAGGGAGCTCAGCCTGGCAGGGGAGAGCTACCCACACTCCTCTCCTCTACCTGTCTCCCTGGCCGAGACCCAACAGGGAGTCCATTTATGCAATCAGTTGAGGAAAAGAGATGTTATCTGCAACAGACAAGGTGCTGAAATAAGCATATTACCAATATACTGGTTTTTGGTTTTTGTGGTACTGGGATTTGAACTCAGGCCTCACACTTGCTAGGCAGGCACTCTATCACTTGAGCCACTATTCTATTGAATGTACTATTTACTTATTGTAAAGAATTACAATCACAGATGTTGCATATATTACTTTTTCACAAAATGAGTTCATTTGATTGTGGGTCATTGGGGTCAGATTCCAAGAATATTGAAAGGAACTTTAGATGGCGATCCCCACAAAGCACCCATTTAACAGGTGCACACACCAACTAAAGTGGCTTAGTCAAGGTCTCACATAAGTTTGTAGCTGACTTGGGAGAGACAGCAGGACCCTGGTTCTCTTGTCATTTTGTAACTGCCATGCCGCTTCGGTCCTCTATGACCCTTTCAACAGAGGTGCCAGGCATGGGTGTTCCCTACCCAGGTCTCCAGGGATAGTCAGGCAGTGGTCCTTCTCCCACTGGAGTGGAGAAAGTGGGCTTGCCTTTGTGAGATGACCTAGTGTCCACGATTTGGCCTGTCGACTGGGCTCCCTCTGCAAACCCTTGTCAGGCAGGGGGAGCTGCCCCTGCTCTCCTTACCTGCTCCTTGGACATCTGGAGCCCATGGCAGAGCCCTGTCACACTGTTTTAAGTGATCTATGGACTCATCCTAACTCAATTCAAATGCATCTTTCTTCCTCTCATGGGGGAGTTATGTACCTGATTTGAAGCTGTGAATCCATTGTCCTGGGTCATTTAGGTATGTCTCCCACTGTGAGCTTTGTGAGCAGAGACACCATGTCACCCCTATCTTGGCACACCCAGTAGCTAGCCTCCTGGCTGAGACTGGGGTAAGCCTGTGCAACTCTAAGGATAAGAGCCATATTCCAGTGTGAAAGGAGTGAGATTGGCCTTGGGAGAAAAAAAAAAATTTCGACTAATTTCACAGTTTGAGCCAAAAACAATTAGTGAGCCAGGCAGCCCTCAGAACCAGAACCAGAGAACTAACGCCTGCATCACGGTCAGGCGGCATTTATGGGAAGAAAGCAGAAGTCAGGTGCAGAGACACAACCCATCACAACTTAGCTTGCGCTCTTCTTGAGCTCATCAATCATTGGCTGGCTCCCTGCCAATGGAGCACGTGGCTGCTGTGATTGGCTGAGCGCCAGCTACTTGTTACTTTCAGTAGTTCCCTCCCCCTACTCCCCCATCTACAGTTTTGCCATCAACCAGGGACCAAAAATATTAAATGGAAAATCCCAGAAATAAAAAAATTTCAAACCCTGGGCCTCCCACAGGCTAGGCAAGTACTCTTCCACTGAGCTACACCCCCAGCCCTTTTTCTTTTATCTTTTTCTGTGATGCTGGGGATCAAATTCAGGACCTACCACATGGCAAGCCTACACTCTAGCCTGAGCTACATCCCGTCAATTCATAAATTTTAAATAACTTTACTTTTTGGTGGAACTGGGGTTTGAACTCAGGGCTTCGTTGTGCTAGGCAGGTGCTCTACCACTTGAACCACACCCCCAAGCTCTTTGAGCTTTAATTATTTTAGATATTTAGGCATTTCTGCCAGGGGGTCCGCATCAGACAGTGATTCTTCTATCTATGCCTCCCACACAACTGGATGACAGTCATGGACCAACACACCTGGCTTATTTGTTAAGATAGGGTCTCTCTAACTTTTTGCTTTGGCTAGCCTCTAATCCCAATCCTGCTGATCTCTATTTCCAAAGTAGCTGAAATTAGAGCCCCAGCCCCCAGCCCCCATCTTGTTTTAGGATCTTGCTAACTTTTGCCTGGACTGGGCTCGATTTTCAGTCTTCCTATCTTCACTCTGAATAGCTGGGATTAGAGGTATGAACTCCCATACCCAGCTCACTCCATCACTTCTGCTTTCTAGTGTCATCTCAAGAAAAGCACAATGTGCTCTCCTCAGGTTCTGATTTTTTTTTTTTTTTGCAACACTGAGGTTTGCACTCAGGGCCACACTCTTGCTAAGTAGGTGCTCAGCCACTTGAGCTACTCCACCAGCCCTTTTATGTGATGAGTTTTTTTGAGATAGGGTCTCACTAACTATTTTCCCAGGGCTCCTTCAAACCTCAATCCTCCTGATCTCTGCCTCCTGAATAACTAAGAATACAGGTGTGAGCCACTGGCACCTGGCTCGGTTCTGATTTTATGGAACCCAAAGTAAGAAAAATGTGTTGTTCTTAAATCATCAATTGTTGAATTATTTAGAATTTCAAATACATGTGAATTTTCTGCTTACGATTTTGCTATGGAGCATTTAATTGCTTTGTGATCAGAAATCATATCTGTGTTATGATTTGAAGTCTGTTGAAGATTTATTTTATGGTCGTGATATATATATCCAATTTTTTTTTCTTTGGTGGTACTGGGGTTTGAACTCAGGTCCTCACACCTGCTAAGCAGGCGCTCCACCACTTGAGCCATTCTACCAGCCCTTTTATGTGTTGGTATTTTTGAGATAGGTTCTCAGAACTATTTGCCCAGACTGGCCTCAAACCATAATCCTCCTGATCTCTGCCTCTTGAGTAGCTAGGATTATAGTAGGCGTGAACCACAGGAGCCCAGCAAAATATCCAATTTTTTATAAAGTTGTACATGTTCTCGAAAAGAATGTGAATTTTGCAATTGTTGAGTGCAATGTCTTATTTATACATATTCTATCAAGTTAATTGTGTTATTCAAATTCATATATTTACTGACTTTTTATCATTCTATCCATTAGAACATGTTAAAATCTCCTACTCTGTGAGTTTATGTAATTCTTCTTGCAGTTCTCAATTTTCTTTTCTCTCTCTCTCTTTTTTTTTTTGTTTTGTTTGTTTTTTGAGACAGAATGTCATTATGTAGCCCAGGCTGGCCCCAAATTTACTATTCTCCTGCTTTATTCTCTTGACAGCTGGGATTATAGGTGTGACTCACCATGCCCAGCTCAGTTCTCTCAATTTTGCTTTACACACACACACACACACACATACACACACGTACATACACTTTTTGTGCTATTGTTGTGATATAGTTAAGTCTTATTTTTACAATCTTATAAGATAGTATCACTGTTGTCAATCTTTATTAGAATTATATTTTTGGCCTCACTGTGTTGCCCAGGTTGAGCTTGAATGCCTGGATTCAAGCAATCTTTCTGTCTTAGCCTCTGGAGTAGCTGGGACTAAAGCCCAACCATGTCCAGCTGGCTATATATTTTAAGGTTTTGTTCAATAGGTACATGTAATCATGTAATTTAGAACTGTTACAGAACTGTTACATCTTTTTTTTTGGCAGCACTGGGGTTTGAACTCAGGGTCTCACACTTCCTAGGAAGGCACCTGAGCCACTCCGCCAGCCTGAGTCATTACAGCCTTTTGATGATTTAAAACTTGTATGTTTATCACTGGAACTGTTTTTTTTTTTTTTTTTGCCTTCAAGTTTCTTTTTTCTGATATTAACATACTGTTTTGGTTATCTGTTGTGGTGTGACAAATCACCCCCAAACTTAGTGATTTAAAACACTCATGATGTAGTTTTTGCTCCCAGACCTACAATTGGGCAAGACTCAGTGAGGACAGTTAATCCCTGCTGCATTTGGTGTTGGCTGGTGTTAAGATTTGAATCTGAAATGTCCCCTGAAGGTTGTGTGTTAAAAGCTTGTTTGCCAGCTGGGCTTTTGGGAAATGATTGACCTTGTCCATGGATGAAGCCCCTAATGGATTCATAATAGAATGGCTTTCTTGGAAGGTGGTAGGAAACTGGGAGATGGGGCCTCGCTGGAGGAAGTAGGTCACTGGGGCGGGCCCTGGGAAGATATACCTTAACCCAGTCCCTTCCTAGCTCTCTCTGCTTCCAGGTCACCATGAGAAGAGCCGTTCTGTCCTGCTGCATGCTCTCTGCCATGATGCTCCACCTCATCTCAGCCCAGGAACAATGGAGCCAAGTGACCAAGGGCTGAAAGCTGAGAAACTGTGACCTGAAATAAATCTTTTCTTCCTTAAAATTGCTTCCTTCAGTATTTATCACAGTGTCTGAAGGTCTGCCTAACACAGCTTAGATGGTTTAGAGGCTGAGAGCTGGCATTGTCTGAGGTTTTGTGTCTGGAGGTTCAGCTGCTGGTGAGCTAGAATCCTAGCTGAAGCTGTGTGAGGACCTATACACAGACCCTCTTGGTTCGAGGATTCACATTCTAAGGGAGAGAGCCAAGCAGAAGTCCTATTGCTTTTTATGACCAAGCCTCTGGCCATTGGCATCCCTTCTAGAGTATTGTACTCATTCATCAAGGCAGTCTAGTCTTGCCTGAGTTCAAGGGGAGGAGACAAGGAATCCTCCAAAGGAAGAGTGTCAAAGTTTTAGAAGAACATGTGGGACCAAAAATAATTGCTTTGGCCATTTTTGGAAAAATACACTTTTCCAAAGCTCTGTTCTTTCGACTGATATCTGTGTGGGACACCTTTTCCCATTCTTTTACTTTCAAGCCTTCTGCATCCTCATCTTTCAGATATAGTTCACGAGAGTATATTTGGAGTTCGCCTTTATATCCACATTTAATGTGGTCTTATCTTCTCAATATTCCTTTTATTAAAAAATCTTTTCTTACCTTCTTTGAGGTTGGTTGAGTTAACTTTTTTCACTAAGATATGTTTGTGTTTATATTAGACATTACAGTATGCATACTTATCAAAGTTGACTATTAATTGGAATTTTATCCCTAACCCAGAAGCACAATGATCTTAGACTATTTTAACTCCATTTACCTCCCTTTGTCTACTTTTTGTGCTATTATTATGAAGTATTTTAGCTCCCTAAGACATTATTTTTTTGTGGTACTGAGGTTTGAACTCAGGGCCTACATCTTGAGATACTCCTCCAATCCTTTTTTGTGAAGAGTTTTTTTTTTTAAGATAGGGTCTTGCAAACTATTTGCCTGGGCTAGCTTTGAATCAAGATCCTCCTAATCTCTGACTCCTGAGTAGCTAGGATTATAGGCAAGAGCCACCAGCACCCGGCTCCTGTGAAGACATCATTATTGCTGTCTTATATAGTCAGTAGTCACTGGAATTATTCAAATAACTAACATTTCATTATTTTTCATCTTTTTCTGCACTTATGGTCTTTCTTCTGGAATCATTTTTCTCTGTCTGAAGAGTACTGCTTAGTTTTTTCTTCAGAAGTGCACTTCTGAAGGAAAATTGTTTTGTTTTTGTTTTCCTTAAAATATCTTTATTTAACCTTCATTCTTTTTTTTCGGGAGGGGGATGGTACTGGGGTTTGAACTCAAGGCCTCATGTTGCCAGGTAGGTGCTCCACCAGTTGACCCACTCTGACAGCCCTAACCTTCATTCTTGAAGGGTCATTTTGCTAAATATAGAATTATAAGCTAGTTATTTCTTACATTCTGTTAAAAGTGTAGTTCCACTATCTTCTGGGTTCTGTAGTTGCATATAAGGAATCAACTGTCATTCTGTCTGTTCCTTTGAAGGTGATCTGCCCTGCACCCCTTTCCTTAACCTCCACATGTTCTTAGGATTTTCTTTTTCACTTTGGTTTTCTGTAGTTTTGTAACGAAGCATCTGGGCGTGATTTAATACTGTGTATGGGGTTCAGTGGTAGAACATTTGCTTGGCATGTGTGAGGCCCTGGGTTCCATCCCCAGCAACACACACACACACACACACACACACACACACACTCTTGGACTGATGTATTTCATCATCATTTCTGCATTATATTTGGGCATCATTGTCAAATATCTCCAAATATTGCCTTTGCCTCATTCCTTCTCTCTTCCTCTTCTGGAATGAAGATGTCATGAATTTTAGTCCTGACTGTCTCCTCTATGTCTCTATCCCATCTTCTCCATTTGTCATCCACTTGTCTCTTCACGCTTCTTTATGGATCTAACTTGTCTTCTTCATCTACTCTGTTTTTACACTCATCCCTTGATGAGTTAGTTTTAGTTACATTAGTTACTTTTCAGTTAGGGTCTTGCGTTTCTGCTGGGGGACCAACCTCAGGTCATGATTCTCTTATCTATGCTTCCTGCACAGCTGTGATGACAGACACATGCCACAATGCCTGGCTCATTGGTTGAGATGAGATCTTGCTAATAACCAACCCCAAAGGGGCTGACAGAGTGGGCCAAGTGGTACAGCGCCTGCCTGGCAAGTGTGAGGCTCTGAGTTCAAACTCCCATACTGCCCCCCAAAAACTCCAATAACAGTTCTTTTAAATAATCTCCACTTACTGATTCCCCAGACTGATACATGTTCTCCTTTCCCTCCTTATAAGACATTGACAAGTCCATGGCATGCTGAATGTTTAAGCCTGGTCAGCCATGCTCCAGCAAAAGTGCTTAGTCGTGAGTTTTGATTAATGGACAGCTACAAATTCTGATCTAGTTCAAGACAGGCTCCAGGGACTTGGGTAGAAAGTAGTCTGAGGCTCCAAAGTGGTTGGCTGTGACTCAGTATGACATAGTTTTCAAGGGAGAGAGCTCAAGAGCAAAGCTGCTAAAACCCAAACCTCAACTCTGCTGTTTATTGGTGTGACTTTAGTTAAATTGCTAACACAGACACTGAAATTGAGTTATTAATTTTCGAAGAGCGTCTCAGAGAAGAGGGAATAATAATCCAGTCCTTTTGATGCCTCTTTAGAGAATGTGCTCTTCCTCACCTCCATTTCAATAGCAAACTTTGACAGACATCTTATGCATGTGTTTTATCTTTTTATTATGGAGGATGTCATACTTATAATTAGAGAGAATTGTATAATCACCCCCAAGCCCTGACTGCCTAGCCAGTTATCAACTGTGGCCTGTCTTATTTCCTCTTTACTTGTTCCTCCACCACACGCATGCACTTGTGCACTTCCTCTCTGTCTCCCTCCTTTCAAATCCTTGCACTGAAGTATTTTAAAGAAAATTCTAGACATTATGCATCTGTTGGTGAAGAGCTCTTTTGACATAATCACCATACTATTATCTCATTTAAAAACAAACATTGCTTTTTTAAAAGCATCTAATATCCAGTCAGGGATCAAATTTACCTGATAGTCCCCAAATGGTTATTTGAGTCACACATTTCATTTTGTTGATATATGACTCTTAATTTTTTTTAATCTATCAGAGTTCCCCTCCTTTTTTTTTTTTTAAAGCATAAGCAATCCTTTTAGATCCTTTCTCCGTAACCTAATCTGTTGTGGCCATGTCGCAAATGCCAGGGTTACTTGCTTTTCCCACCCTTTAGTGAACAGTGCTTTGGGTGTCCCCTTAGTGCCTCACCAGCCTCACACCTCCACTGAGTGGTCATCAGGCTCCATTTCCACCTACGATAAGTGCATCATCTGAGAACTTACTTCCTCGAGAATTTTATGATTGTGATTAGGGAATTGGATTTCTCCAGACCTTTTGGTCTTGGGGTTCTTAAGAAATGAGTACTGTTTTGTTTTATTTTTGTTGTGCTAGGGATCCAACCCAGGGATTTGTGCACGCTAGGCAAGCTCCCTATTACTCAGCTGCACCCCAGCCTCAAGAAAACTGTCTGATGAGTCAGTAGGAAGCTCCAGCGTGATAAAGACTCTTGGGGTCATGATCCCTGCACAGGTTTTAGGAATACATTTGTTTTAGGAAATGTAGAATTAAAAAAAAAACCCAACATGTACAAGTAGAAAAGCATTCCTGTTAAATTTCTATTAAAAATAGCAACTTTATATGATGTATGGATTAAAGTGTGAGCAAAAATAATAAGTTAGGTTGTGTAGACATAACTACCTCTTCTTCTTCTAGGAAGTTTTGTATAATCATGATGAACAAAGTTGTAAAAACTCAGACTTTTGAACAAGGCACTGTCTTGCTTTGGGTTATATGAGTGTTTTCCAGTTATAGAAAGGCTCCTGTCCTGACAAGACCCCACCTGCCCTTTTCCTACACTTTGTCTTTGACTTTATGAAGTCACCCTCTTCCCCTGACCTGATCAATTCTCTCACTTGCTCCACACAGAGAACTCTCTGAATATGCTCTAGATTTGGTCCCTGGTTAATGGTCATCCTGGGTACCAGGAGTTCTGTCCCTTTTCATCTGAGTCTCTGCTGGCTTCTCATTGACTCACTTCCCCTAGCTGCAGTTGTCCTTCATGCTACCTGGGAGAATTGCTGGCATGAAAATCCAAGTGGAGCCAACAGAGCAAGTACAACTCTAGTCACCTCAAACCTTGATAGTTAAGGAGTTGATGTCCTTTTCATTTCCTCATTTGGTCAGAATGGCTATTCCAGTGGTTTCTGCTTGGCTTTGCTTACTACAATGGACTTACTCTTTAAGTTGAGCACTCCATGGAAGTGAGGCTACCTGCTCCATTTACACATTCAGAAACTAGGGAAATGACTCTTGAGTGAATGCTGTTCCCTGGGGCTGGTTACCAATTCTGTTAAAGTTCAGTTATCACCTGATGCCGTTTGGGTTGAGCTATGGTTTAGATATGACCAAATTATGTGTTCCCAAGGGTCCATTGTGATTAAAACCTTGGTTCACAGGGTGGCACTGCTGGGAGGTGGTGGAACCTTTGGAGGGTGGGGCCTGATGGGAGGTCCTTAGGTCATTAGGGCCATGCTCTAGGAAGGGGTTGTGGAACCCTAGTGTATGACTCTGTCTCTATCTCTGTCTCCCTTCTCCCCACTTTGTGACTCCTGTTTGGTGATGTAAGCTGTTCCACACACATGAACCTCTACCATGATGAGGCTAAATCCAGGAAGTCCTTTGGTAAAACAGGGCCCATGCACACACCTTTCTTTGAACCTCCAAAACTGTGGACTAGCTGGGTGTGGTGGTGCATGCCTGCAATCCCAGCACTTAGAGGCTGAGTTAGGAGGACCGAGAGTTCAAGGCCAGCATGCATTACCTAGTAAGATCCTGTCTCAAAAAAAAAAAATAGAAAGAAAGAAAAGAAAAGTTGGGAGCAGAAACCAATTTCTGTAATCCTAGCTACTCAGGGTACAGATATTGGGAGGATTGTGGTTCAAGGCCAGCCCATGCAAAAATTTCAGCGATGGTACTCTCCTGTTACCTCAGCTGTGCAGGAAGCATAAACAGGAAGATCTTGGTTCAGGTACACCAAGAACCTATCTCAAAAATAACTAAAGCAAGAAGGACTGGGGGTGTGTGACTCAAGTGATAGAGTGCCTGCCTAGCAAGTGTGATGTTCTGAGTTCAACCTCCAGTACCATAAAAAAAAAAACTCCCCCAGAACCTATGGAATAAATGAACCTTTTGTCTTTATGAAGTTAGGTGCCTCAGGTGTTTCATTGTAGTAATGCAAAACTGACTAATACAGTCTGATTGCTGGACCAGTTTGGTGGTCTAGGTGTTTTTCTCTTCTTCCTCCTTCTTCTTTCCTCTTTCTTTTGGTGATCAGGTCTCACTATGTTGCCCAGGCTGTCCTTGAACTCTCAATCCTACTGCCTCAGCTCCTGAGTAGTTGGAATTACAGAAATCCGCTGCATATATATCAATAGAATAAATACAAAAGGAATGATAATGAAAACAAAATGTCACACTAAAAAACCTCCAACCCCCCCAAGAAAAACAGAGCAGAGGGTATAGCTCAGTGACAGAGCCCTTGCTTGGCATGTGCAAGAAATGGGTTCAATCCCCATCACCACACACACATACAAAGTCAACTGAACACAAAAACTAGTAGTAATGTAGGAAGTAAGGAACAATATAAGACACACAGAAAACAACAAAATGGCAAAAGTCTTTTCTTATCAGTAGTTACTAAGTAAATGAATTAAAATATCCAGTCAAAAAGGAGAAATTAGCAGAATGTATTAAAAATATTTAAATATATACTATCAACAATACAGCCAATTTAGGTCTAAAGACACAAATAGATTGAAAGTAAAGGGATGGAAAAGTCATTCCTTGCAATTAGTAACTAAAAGATAATTGGGGTGGTTATATTAAAATCAGACAAAACAGATTTTAAGTCAAAACTGTTACAAGAGACAAAGAAGGACATTTATATTTTTGGTTAATATACCAAAAAAGATATAAAAAATATAAACCTATATGCACCAAACATCAGACATTCAAATATATGAGCAGACCCTGGCAGGTTGAAAGGAAGAAGCAGACGCTGCTGTAGTAGTAGTTAGAGATTTTCAATAGTGGATAGCACACCAGGGAGAAGGTGGGCAGCAGAGCAGAGTACCTGAACCGCATTGCAATGGACTGAATGCTCATGTACCCTCAAAATTCCCCAACCCTGTCCTCGCTTCGGCAGCACATACACTAAAATTGGAATGATACAGAGAAGATTAGCATGGCCCCTATGCAAGGATGACACGCAAATTCATGAAGCGTTCCGTATTTAAAAAAAAAAAAAATTCCCCAACCCCTGATGTGATGGTGTTAGGAGGTGGGGCCTTTTGGGAGGTGACTTGATCATTAGGTGATTAGGGCTTTGCCTTCATGAATGAAATTAGTGTTCCTAAAAGAGACTCCAGCATTGGAGGTGTGGTCTAAGTGGTAGAGCACTTGCCTAGCAAGCACAAGGCCCTGAGTTCAATTCCCAGTACCAGAGAGAGAGAGAGAAAGAGAGAGGGAGAGAGAAAGAGACTCCAGAGAGATACTTCATTCTTCCACCACATGAAGTTACAATGAGAAAAAGGCCATCTGTGAGGAAGCAGGGCCTTACCAGACACCAAATCTGCTGGTGTATCTGGGACTTCCCAGACTCCAGTACCATGAGAAATAAGTGTTGTTTCTAAGTTACTTAGTTTGTGAAGTTTTGTTATAGCAGCCCAAATGGACTAAGACAAACACAATAAACTAATTGGCTCTAACATACAGGAGAATAGGTTTTTTTTCAGGAGCACATGGAATATTCTCCAAGAGAGACTGACTGTGTGTTAGGCCACAAAACAAGTCTTAATAATTTCTAAATTACTTAAATCACACAGAATATCTTTTCCAGGGCTGGTAGAGTGGCTCAAGTGATAGAGTGCCTGTCTAGCAAATGTGAGGCCCTGAGTTCAAACTCCCAGTACAACCAAAAAAAGAAAAAAAAATAGTGCTTTCAAAATATATGGACTTGTCAGTGGAGAGGACCAAGGGAGCTACAGAGGACAAAGTGAGAAAGTAAACACAGCCATTGTCCACTGCCAGCTCCCCTGGCTGCCCAGAAAGACCTCTGACTCATGCTGGTATGCCTGCATTATGAGCTCATTTTTCAAAGACTCAGGAGAAAAATGTGATTGGTTGTCCTGAGGTCACATATCCAGCATCCTGCTTCTACCAGAATTCACAAAGTAGACCTGTAACTAGAATTTTTTTAAGTTTCATAAGCTGAAAAGAAAAAAGCAGGTATATTTCCAGAGAGCATTCAGGAGCCCTCATGCCAATGGGCACCATGCCTCTTGGAAAGATGGAAGTGGTGGTTGGCATTTCCCACATTGTGAAGCAGGGTCCACAGAGAACAGATTGGAAAATCTAAAGGGAGGCAGTAATTGGACTTTTTCTTCCATCCCAGGGCTCCCTCCAACGTGTCTCCCAAAAAGGCAGTGTTTTTTGTTCTTTTTTCCAGTATGCACTGTGGGATTCTCAGGAAGTGGGGAAATGGTCAGACTGCTCCTTGGGGCCAAGTCTCTCCCAGCTGGCACTGCATGAAATAGGCTCCCAGGCTTTGCTGAGGCTGCATGTCCTGCCCCTTATCAGATGCCTTAGCTGACGCTGAGAGGGTAGCCTTCAGCCTTGCCCTTGATCTTTTCTTTTTTTTTTTTCTTTTTTTAGCCTATTTCAAATACTTCTCTTAACAGAGACCTGGAATTGTACTTCTCACTTGCCCAGTGATACACTGAACAACGAGCCTCAACTCTAACCCTCCCTGTACCCACATCCTTGCCAGGGCCTTGTTGGGAACCAAAAATTTCCACATTTGACTTGGACCTGTCTATTTTTGTCTGTTTTCTTTTCTTTCTTTTTTTTTTTTGGTGGCACTGGGATTTGAACTCAGGGCCTGCACCTTGAGCCACGCTACCAGCCCTCTTTTGTGAGGGGTTTTTTGAGATGGGGTCTCGGGAACTATTTCCCTGCGTTGGCTTTGGACCACCATTCTCCCACTGTTTGCGTCCTGAGCCACCCGCACCCAGCTTCTCCCTGCTCTTTGTATCCACGCTCTTGGCTTCTTTTTGGCTGATTGGGCGTTTTGTTAATGCTGCACTCATACCTTTTATTGGCATTTTATCTACAGCTGTTCGTACTATATTTCCAAAGAGCTGTACGAATATGAAAACTTAATTTATCAGTACAAGATTAATCAAAGTGGACTTGGAGTATAACATAAGAATCTTACAACAGTATAATCCTACTCACCCTTTCCCATTCTTTTCCTTTGAATAATGAATTATTCATATAATTTTTCTTCCTCTTCCTTTTTTAAACCCTTTGTTTTGGGGGCTTTAATTATACATTTAGCAGGTAGTTTGGCAGGGTCCCATGAGCTTTTTTGTTTTGTTTTTGTTTGAGACAGGGTCTTGCTAGGTAGCCCAGACTGACCCCAAGTTTGTGATCCTCCTGCCTCTGCCACCAGAGTGCTCAAACTACAAGCTTATACCACTATGCCCCTCCCAGAGTATAGAGATTCTCTTCATTTGTTTTTCTGATGTTCTGTCTGTTTTTCAGTTTGGGTTATTTTTAATATTATTTTTGGTGGTACTGGGGTTTGAACTCAGGGTTCTGTGGTTGATAGGCAGGCGCTGTATCACTGGAACCTGTGTTGCCCTTATATTTTGAATAAGGTCTTGCCTTGCTGGGTCAGCCTGGACCTCCGTGTCCTCCTATTTACCCTTCTCACATAGCTGGATTAGGTATGCACCACCATGCCCAGTTTTTTATTGGTTGAAATGGGGTCTTACTAACTTTTTGCCCTGGCTGGCCTTGAACCATGATCCTCCCAATCTCAGCCTCCCAAGTAGCTAGGATTATAGGCATGAACCACCACACCAGCTGGTTTGGATTATTTTTATGACTTGTCTTTGAGTTCATTGATCCTTTTTTCAGAATTGTCCAATCTATTTTTAATCTCTTTTGATTTCAGATTTCGTATATGTTCTTTTTAGAATTTGTATTTGGTTCCTTTTTTAAAAGAGATTTCATATTCCTTCTGAAATCCCCATATCTTGCCTCTTTATATTTCTTTTTACACGTTCTGTTATAAATTTGTAGTTGTTATTTTAAATTTCTTGTCTGCAGGTGCCAACATCTATATCCTCAGCTGGTCTGCTTCCAGTGGTGATTTCCTTTTAGATCACTGGTCACATTTTCCTGATTTTTAGGATGGCTAGCAGATTGTTATTGCCTTCTGAATACTGAGGTTGGTACATCTCAGAGATCACAGCCTTATGGTGGAGGCCATGCCTGCCTAACACTTTTCCCAGCCCCCCTCTGCCCCCTGCAAGCAGCTGCAGACATACTTGGCATCTGTGCCCATGGCTGGCTTGCTGGGCAGCCTATGCAGCTGTGGGCTGTGTGGCAGCAGCGTTGCCTGTCCCTGGCTGGCTCACCCCACAGGCTGTGGCCTGTGCCTAAGACACGCCACTGCAGCCGGAGGGTTCAGTTCCTCTGGGGCCTGTGGAGGCACTGAGGGCAACACACACACGTGTACAAGCGGATAGACTACTAGGAGGCCACTTGGAAACCCAGAAACAGATGGCGGGAGTTTGGGGACCGATTCTTCTCCCCTCCTCCTCTAAGTCAGACTTGTGGGAGTTGTGGTGGTTCACACATCCCCTCTGAGGACTTTATAGGAACTGTGGCCAGCTTAGTCATGCCCTGCCTTGCAGCTTCCCTTTCCTTCCTCTTGCCTGTCTGGGATTCACTTCCTCCCACAACTGTTAGCATCTAAGATTTTGCCTGAGACTCTGTTTCCCAGGGAATCCAGGCTAAGACAAAACTCAGTCTTCACACTTTAAAAATAAAAGTCTGTGTGACACCAATTTGACAACACAGTTGCTCAGAACCTCCTCCCATTTGTGGGACTTGGGGAACACAGCATGTGGGGTCTTTGCCCCAGAGTCCTCAGGAATAGGGAAGGCACTGAGGGAACCAAAGTGGACAAATACTCCGTTATAAAAAAGCAGAAAAAGGCAAAAATCTAGAAATCTTAAGCTTTTGCATCTATTGCTAGAAGATTCTAAAACCTGGTGAACACTGATCAAGGGAGCAGTAACTAGATTTGTTGAATATTCCACATCCCAGATGTTAGTCCATTTGCTATCACAAAATGCCTGAGGCTGGATAGCGGATATGAAGAGAGATTTACTTAGTTTGCAGTTTTGGAGGCTGAAGGTCTGAGATTGGGCATCCTTATCTGGATGTTTGGCCTTCTGGCTACATGACAACGTGGCCAGATGGCCGTGGTGGAAGAACAGAGCAGTTACATGGTGAGACAGAAGGCAAAAGGGATTGAGGAGTTAGGCTCATTCTTTTTTCATGTAACAACTCGCTCTTGCTGGAATTAACTCACACCATGAACCCAGCTTTAATTCTTCTGAGGGCGAATGCTTTCAGGGCTTAGTTACCTTGCACCTCTTGTGGGTTCCACCTCAACTCAGCCACAGTGAGGGTCAAGCTTCCAGCACATGAGCCTTTGGGACACGTTCAAGCCATATGGAAATCATAAAAGAAGCTAGTCTCTTCCCTGAACATCTGTTAGAGAGGACAGGCGGGACAGCAGGCAAGGTGAGACCCAGGCTGCAGTAACCACCAGAGGATGAGTCAAAGGCTCTTCTGGCAGCTTGTAGGTCAGCTCAGCTGCTCACGCTGGAGGACAGGACCCTCTGACTGATCCTCAGGGGGATGGCAGAATTAGAACATTAAACATTCGGCAAAATGGGGGGCTTTCCCTTACTGAGAGAGGATTGAGCAGAAAGTAGGAAAGTCTACCTGCATTGACTCTTCCTTCCTCCCTCCCTCCCTCCCTCCCTCCCTCCCTCCCTCCCTCCTTCCTTCCTTCCTTCCCTTCTTTTTTCCTTAGACAGGGTCTCACTTTGTAATCCCAGGCTGGCCTCAAACTTGGAATCCTCCTGTCTCAGCCTCCCAAGTGCTGGGATTATACATGTGCACCACCACACCTGACTGCACTGACCTTCTTCTCTACTCTGGGTTTCTGGGCCTCAAAGAGTCCCATAAAGTTTCATTCAAGTCACTTGCTCAGGGCAACAGTTATTTTGGTCCTGTGGCCCCCAACTCACCAGTCCTATGCATCCATTCTCTTTGGAGGCTTTGCCCATGAGGGTGGGCATCTGGGAATACCCTCCCCATGAGCTCTGGAGTGATCTGAAAGCACCCAGTTTATCACCTGAAGGACAGCTCATCAGCAGAAACTGCTAGTGAAAGACAGCCCTCCCTTGCCTTGAGACTAGGTCAACCTCCAGGCAGAATTAGCATTCCAGAATTCCCAGCTGAGGCTGGGACTTTGCCTGAAATTGCACCCTTGGCTACCTTTTCCCCTTCCCTACTCTGCTTCTCCTGACTCCCACTGAGCCCCTCCCAGACTAACATTTCAGTGTTCTTGAATTTGAAGTCCCAAGGATTCTGAATCAAAAGTGGCAAGAGTAGGGCTTGGAGGCATGGCTCAAGTGGTAGAGCGCCTGCCTAGCAAGCGCAAAGCCCTGAGTTCAAACCCCAGAACTGCCCAAAAAAAAAAAGTAGAATAAAAGTGTCAAGGGGGTATAGAGCACCCCTGCAAAACTGGCAGGGGTATAGAGCACCCCTGCTCCTGTGTTTCTGGGCAGGCAGATTGAGGGCAGATCCTAGCAGCCAGCAGGGGGCAGTAAGCTTCCACAGCCGCACCAGCCATAGCCCCTTGCCTTGTAAAGCTGCAGGGCACAGGCAAGAAGGCTCAGAGAGCCATGCCAAATGCTGCATTGGGTACAGGGTCTGGTCAGAGCCAGCTCTGGGCATAGCATGGCTGCAGCCAAGACCAAGACCAGGGCTGGAGGAAGGCAGAAGGGTGGACAGGGGAACCTCTGGAGAGTTTCTGCAGACATGGCCTTCCATGGGGCCCAGATGAGCTCCTCGGCCTTTTCCGTGTGCCTGAGGTCCAGTCTCAAGGGAGGCATCACCTCCCCTGATGCCAGGGTCCTCTTCAAAGTCCCTAGTTCCTGCAGACCTCTGTTATTGGGTCATCTGCAGGGGCCGACTGAAGAGGTAGACCTGCTTCTGTTGTGAGAGAGGCTCACACACAGGCCACCTGGATTCCCACCTCTCCTGGGCACCATCAGAAGCAGGGCCAGGAAAACCTATGCTGGAGGAAAATGCAGCTCGGCCTCTTCCCTGGGCTGGAGAACAGAATACTCAGAAACCCCAGGTCTGGGTTCTGTTTTCACGAGGATGATTACCTGAGCCTGAGGAAACTCCAGTTCAGGTCAGGGCTGCTGGGCACAGGGACCTCAGTTTTGCTTTTCAGTGAGTCCTGGGAAGTGGAGAAGAAGGTATGCTTAGAAAATGTTCACATTTTTAAGACCCATTTCTGTAAAATCAAATGTTTTTGCTTCCAGGCCTCAGCTTAAGGCCTTTTGTTCTAATTTGGGCTTCTCCATTCAGGGCAGTCCAGACTGCTGCTGCTGCATTTAGGGTGGCAATGCTGAGTGGAGGGATTGAGGAGGACAGCAGTGGAGCAAGGGAGGGTGCAGAGGCCACCCTCAGAGCTGGGTCCTCACCCTGGATCCCACTTCAGGGACTCTGGTAGATTAAGATCCTAAAAAGACCAACTGTGATGCACAGAGATGTTTGTGAGGAGACTTTTGGGTCACGGATTGCCACAGTCAATGAAAACATCCTCACTGACATTCTTGCTTGCTGTAACTGACAAAGTGAACTACAAAACAAATCCAGCTTTAAAACCTTCCCCATTGATGAAGTACCACTGTCAGAAGACAGCAGAATACAGACATCCTGAACAGAGACTAGCACTGTGTTGGGCTGACAAGTCTGTGCATTATTGCCACCTTATGCCCCCTGTCTGTCCTCTTGCCTCCAGGAAAGAGAACAAACACAAAATCCACAGCCTCATATTGTATCTGAGAGCAAAAGCCACACTGGGGAGGTTTCTAGGTAGCAACAACAGATGGAACACACCTATTTAATTTTTCTCTGTCTCCAAACTTCCATTAGATTGCAGTAAATGGACCTTCAAAGATGCACATCCTCAGCGATGTGGAGGACAGCAGAGGAAGCAACACCGACAATCATCTGGGGTCCAGGAGTGGGTAAATGTGTGGAAACTGACCCAATAGCCCTCCAAAGCCAAGTCCTAAACTAGCAACGGCAACAACCACAAACTGACTGCAGTTGTAGATGTTGAGGCAGGATCCTCCCAAGGCCGAAGTGGTGAAGGGGAACAAGGGGCCAACAGGGAGGGTCGCTGGTGCTGTTTAAGAACCAGGTGTGTGTGGGGGTGGGCATGGTAGTGCACATCTATAATCCCAGCTATTCAGGAGGCATAGGAGGATCTTGGTCCAAGGCTGGCCTGGCCAAAAAAGTACGAGCCCCTATTTGAAAAATGGCTTAAAGCAAAAAGGGCTGGAAGTGTGGCTTAAGTTGTAGAGTGTTTGTTTATAAATGCAAGGCCCTGAGTTTAAACCCCAGTACTACAGAGAGAGAGAAAGAGAGAGAGAGAGAGAGAGAGAGAGAGAGAGAGAGAGAGAGAGAGAGAGAGAGAGAAAAGAAGAAGAAGAAGAAGAAGAAGAAGAAGAAGAAGAAGAAGAAGAAGAAGAAGAAGAAGAAGAAGAAGAAGGAGGAGGAGGAGGAGGAGGGAAGGGAAGGAAGGGAAGAAAGAAAAGAAGGAAGGAAAGAAGGAAAGAAAGAAAGAAACTAAGAAAGAAAGAAAGAAGAAAGAAAGTTTGTAGATCTTTCAGAGTCCTCTCTACTCTGCACATCATTTGGAGGTGACACTAAACTGAGACACAGGGTAAGTGACTAAGAGGCCTCTGCCCAACCAGCTGAACACTGTGGGCTCCTCTCTGGAAAAACTGACATCGCTGGTCCCCTAACAAATAGCTCATCCAAACAACCCACAAAGCAGGGCCGGGAGACTCAGCTGCCAGCCCCATAGGAGGAAAACCTCATGTAGGGAAGGGTTTGAGAGCGAATTCTGAGCGATTCTGAGTCAGAGGGGACCTGGGAGGCTGTGTAGAAGCTCCATGGTGTCCCTTCCAGAATATTGGTCCTCTAAGCCTCTTGACTTCAGTCTTGGGGCTTTAGCTGTCAACAGGAAAAGTCCCTTCCTACAAATCCCAACAAAAAATATTCGAAAGCCTAAGCCTTTATTTATTTACCAACACGGAGATAAGGGCTGGAAGTGGTTGCTTCTGGAAGGTGGAGCTGCAGGGCAGGAAGAGTGGGTCAGGGACTGCTTTTCATAGAAGCCTTTCAGTGCAATTTCAGGTTAGATCACACAAAAGCAAACTACAAAACAAACCCAGGCACTTGCTCCTCCTGACCAGCGCTCTCAGCCTTCCTTCCCCTTCAATCCCACCCCTGCTGGGGATGCAGCTCCTCTGAAGGACACATGGCCAAGTGGCTGCTTTTCAGGCTGGTGTGGAATCTTGGCTTCCAGTCCTTGGGGAGAGGCTGTGAAGCTTGCGAGCAGAACTTTGCAATGAAGCGAAAACCAAGGCTCCAGGTGGGGACCACAGCCTCTAGAAGTGAGAAGGGCAGAAGACAAGCTGGGCTGCGGTTTCTATCTTGTGGGGCCTGATTTCAGTCCATCATAGAAGGTACTTGCACCGACTAAGATGGCTACCGCGTCACCAGGTGATGCAATCTTGTGGCTCTCATCTCATATGCAATTCCTTACTGCCTAAAATGTCACGACATGTGGCACATGGCTGTATCCATCTTCATTCTATAGGCAAGGAACCTGAGTCCCAGGGATGTGTGGTTCCTTGTCACTTCCCAGGTCCTTGCTGGAATGCCAGCAGAGGTCAGCCCACTGGGCCAGCTGATGGCAGAGGGAATTTGCACAGTTCCAGCTATGAAATTTTACTGCGAAGCTGACGCATGTACAGTCAGACCTCGAGGCAAGAGCAGAGCTTCCACTCAGAACTCCCCACTGCCACTCGTGCGAGGCTAACATAAGCCAGGACTTGTGGAATGGCCACCGAACAGACCCAGGCGCACCTTCTGTGGAAGAATTGCTCCTCACCGAGAATGTCTCTGGGCTGGCCTCTGCACTCCCATCCTGCCTCATTTATCTTTGATACCTCTGTTCTCTGAGCCATCAGAAATTGCTCTGGGCCATCATAAATCAAAGTGGGTGACTTCCTTCCTTCCTCTCTCCCTCAGACAAATGCCCCACTCAGTAGGGAATGACTTGGACACTTGGTTATAATCACTTAAAATATACTGAGGAAGAAAACTGCTTTGTCCACTAGTGCAGCATGTCACTAATTTGTCGAAACAGTAGATAACCCTGGGTGTAGAAGATTCTGCATCCGGGAACTGTGTACAAACAAGGATGCGTCCAAGGTCCTAAGGAATGAATTTCATTGTTTAAAGCAAGCAGTCGCTTTCGATGGCCACTGGGCATACCCAAGGTATGTGAAACCCAGGACCACCCATGTGGTGGGCTGTTCTATAGCCACATGCCTTTCTTGGGTGTGTGGCCAGTTTTGCAGTTAAAAGCTTATCCTTTGGGCCCTACTCATGTTTTTTCCGTGACTTCCTGTTTCCTTGTATCCTTTGTCTCACCTCTCTCTCTCTCTCTCTCACCTGACCCCCTTCACCTGAAACCTGGGCTCAGGGAAAACTGGGCTGCTTTCTGGGAGCCAGAAAGCACCGCTCCTGAAACCAGCCTGAGGGAGTTTAACGACTGCATAGCACTCACAGGGGATGATATTGGAGCCTCCCTCCACCACCAGACTGGATTCATTGAGATGGTACACATAAACTGGGAAGGCCCAATATAGGGTGCATACTTGAGTGCCTAGGGTCAACACCCAGGTCAGGAATGTGGGCACCATCAAGAGGTGCCACAGGTGCCCTGTGAGGGCAAGAACAAGAACACAGTCTCACAGGCTGTGCAAATTCTGTCATATTCTCTGCTCATCATGGAAACTACAGCTCTCCCCTGCCTGTTCCCTTTGGTTGGTTCAGGCCACCCAGGAGGGGACTCTGTGAGAACATTGCAAAGCAGGGCATAAAGGTAGGGGGAACCACAAGAGAGAAAGGGAGGGTCATAAGGAGCAAAAGGATTTCAGATGCCTGGGGCACTAGCTGGGGCACTAGCAGGACCCTTGGTCACTTGAGTGGCTCTGGGCCACAGTTGGCAGTTGGCATCCTTTGGCTCAGGGCAGGACTGCATAGCTCCATGGCATAAGGCATTTCTGTGTTTCTAGCCCTCCTCCAAAGCCATGGGGAAGAGTGTTTCATCCTGACAGTTTACTAGGTTCCAGGTAAGGGAGGCCCCAGGTAAGCTGCTGGCAGGTGCCCTCAGGACTATGCCTGTTAAGACACATAATATCCCCCTAGCAACAGCTCCTGGGAGTTTCCCAGGAGCCTTTGGGTAACCAGATAGCCTCTGCCAGCCCCAGGAAGAGGAAGCCAATCCCCAGAAGAGGACAGGATGGCATGGGACTGGCATTATAGTGCTGTTAGCAGGACTGGGCTGGAGGACTGAGAGACCTGCCCCACTGGATGTCCTGGCCTGAAATGTAGAGCAGCAGGGCCCAGGAGCCTCCTGTTCTGGCTTCCCCATCAGCTTTTCTTATAAAAGGCTTTCAGGACTTTTCGGCAGAGGACAGGAATTCTGGGGCTTGGAAGGCCTGTGAGGAAAGTCAGTGTGGAGGTCCACGAAGCCTGTTTGATTCTGTTCCCCCCCAAGTGGTGGTTACACATCTGCTGAGGGCCCACTGTTAAGCTGCTTCAAACTCCTGCCTGATCTTGCATTAAATAGCACATTCTGTGTCCCCTTGCTGGTCTCTGCCCAGCACCAACCCTCTGAGGCCTCCTTCTTCCCAGGCCCTACTGCACCCCTGAGGATAAGGGGCCTGGAAAGCTTTTCCCACCTCTAGCCGTGCCACTGCAGTGTGAAGAGCAGACACTGCAGTGCGGAGCTGTGGGTCAGGCAGCTGGGTAACACAATGTATCCTCAGCCCGTGGTCTCCCTGGTGCAATGGGTGGGGGCTGGGACTAGGGGAACAAGTGTGAGTGTCCATACATCCCTAGGTCAGGCTGAACAGAAGGGTGGCTTAGGCTAATCCAGGGATAGCACAGAGGACAGCCAAGATGACAGATGATACCAATGCCCCTCCAGAGTTTGGGTCACCACTCCAAGAGGAGTGGACTGGGCTGGGCTGGGGAAATCAAGGAGTGAGAGCACCTGCAGGTGAACTGCAGCCATGGAGGAGGGGACCCCCACTGGGTACTGGCTACAAAGGCAGGTGAGGGTGACCAACAGATGTCACTTTTCTCCATCACCTTTCTCCAGCTCTGCTGTCTGTTGCAGGGAACCACAGCTCTGAAGTCCCCATAGCAGGCATTCTAGGTAGGTTTGGCACCTGCAGAAGATAGGGGATGCAGCAGTGAGGACTCTGCACCCCACGGTCCACTCATCATGGCATTGCTCCAGCAGCTGTGTTCCCACTCATGTGTGCTCTCTTTCCAAGGCATTTGCTGGACAGTCCCAGCCCCTGGAATCCCGGAGACCCCCTGCTCCTGCAGTCAGTTTCCTTGCCAGCCTTGGGCAAAGCAGGGCACCCTTCTATTACTGATCTCTGTGTGGCCTCAGTTTCTCTTCAGATCAGCTCTTCCACTACCTGTTACCACCCCTGAAAGTCTTCTGAAGAGTCCAGACCAGGACCTCCCCTTATGTACTAGAAATCTGAGTCAGTAGGTCTGGGGAGTCCGCATTTCCACCAAGTTCCAGGCAACTTGAAGTGACCAAGGACGCTCGGCACACTTTAAGAAGCAAGTGCCCAGGCTAGATATGTGGCTCAAATGGTAGATTGCCAGCCTAGCAAGCACAAAGCCCTGAGTTCAAAATTCATACACCAAAATAAATAAGTAAGGTGTAAATTCTGAGGCTGGCAGAGTATCTCAAGTGGTAGAACACCTGCCTAGTGACCATAAGGCCCTGAGTTCAAGCCCCAGTACTAATTAAAAAAAAAAAAAAGGAAGGAAGTGCTGGGTGCCAGTGGTTCAGCTACTTCAGAGACTGAGATCAGGATGATTGCAGTTTGAGGCCAGCCCAGGCAAATAGTTTGTAAGACCCTCCCCCACCCAGTCTCCAAAATAACTAGAGCAAAAAATGGCCTGGAGGTGTGGCTCAAGCCATACAGCACCTGCTTTGGGAGTGCCTGCTTTGGGAGTGCCTGCTTTGCAAGTACAAAACCCTAAGTTCAAACCCCAGTCCCACCAAAAAAAAAAAAAAAAAAAAAGAAGAAGATTTTGGTTTCCTTACACAATGTGCCAGGTACTTTTTTGGTTTCCTCACACAATGTGCCAGATACTTTCTGGGGTGAACACCTGTGGTTCAGGGAGAGTGGGAGATGACAGCACTGTAAATGACACCATTGGTGAGTGCTCCAAAGGACGCACAGGAGGATGTGAACAATCCTGAGTCTCCTCGATGACCTTGGCTAGGTGTGTTTCAGCAGAGATCCTGAGCAGAGGACAACAAGGATTTTAGGAGAAGCATGTAAGAGGGGCTGGGTGACCAGGACTGTGTGCTTTCTGTGGCTTGAGAGGAGACCAACCGGGCACCAAGCTAGGCAGGTTCAATGGCTGTTCCTCCTCCAACAGAAGATGTTACCCTTGTGATCAGGCTTCCCCTCCGCCCAGAGCCCAGATCCAACTTCCAGAAAGGTCCCCAGGTGCTGGCAGCTGGTGCTCTCAGATACCTCTCCATTCAGCTGGCAGTCACATCCAGACTGCCTGGCGCCTGAAGTTGGCTGCTCTATACCCCAACAAGGCTGTTCTGGTGGATTGTCAGAAAGGGACAGTAGCAAGGGCCAGGTCCCTGCCCCTGCACACAGCCTCATGGTGTGACAGCAGCCTGATGCACGCACACAGACACTGAGCAGGGAGCAGCATAATTCTATTCTTTTTTCTTCCTTCCTTCCTTTCCTTTTTTTGGTGGGATTGGGGTTTGAACTCAGGGCTTTGTGCTTGCAAAGTAGGCATTCTATGGCTTGAGCCACATCTCCAACAGACCTCCCAGTTGGTCTGTTTTGCTCTGATTTTTTTTGAAGTGTAGCCCAGGCTGGTCTTGAACATGTGATACTCCTGCCTTATCCGCTTCACCTCGTTGCCTCCTGGCGTGCACCACCAGGACTGGCTGTTCTGGTTATAGTGGAGACGGGTGTCTCGTGAACCATTTGTCTTGGCTGGCCTCAAACAGTGATCCTCTTGATCTCAGTCTCCTAGGATTACAGGTGTTAGCCACCGGTGCCCGGCAACATCATACTTCTTATTGACCCTTGGTGTTTTAGTTTTCCCAATAAAACTCACTTTTTTTGCCTTGGGGCAGGATCTCAAACTCATGAACTCAAGTGATCCTCCTGCCTCAGCCTCTCATGTAGGTGGGACTACAGGTGAGTAGCCCCACACTCAGCTAAAACCCACTTCTTATCCCCATACCAGGTGATACTGTTAGAACCTTCTCTCACCATGGTAGGGTTCTAAGTCAGAAGCTATGAAAGCGTTAGGCATGGGATTGTCTAGCTGGAATTTGTGTTTCCAAAAGCCTTTAGGCATGAAAAATGGGCTGTACGAAGAGGGGCAAGATGTATACATATGTAAGTAAATGTAAGAACGTTAAATAAAATAAATAAATAAATAAATAAATAATGGGTTCTCCTACACAGTGGAAAAAAAAAAAAGAGGGGCGAGAGAAAGGGGGAGATTAAAGAGAGGAGGTGTATGGGTACCACAACTCTGTTACCAGTGCCAGAGTCCCTGAGGCCATAGACAGCACAAAGCGCTGGAAGACCCTGCATGCTAAGATCAGCCCTGTCCTATGGGACTCGTCCAGTGAGAGCGGGAGCTGCCCAGAGCCCACTTCTAAGGGAGTGGACACTAACCAGGGTAGGAACCATGTAGTTTGAGGACTCCTTCCCCAGTTGTCACAGCACTGAAATTCTTAAGTGGCATAGCCCATGGAACTGTCATTGGGCAGCCAGGAGAGGCAGAGAGAGGCCGGAACCCACTCTAAGCCAAGCTTGGTGAGTCCTGAGGGGCGGTATGGGAAGAGGTGCTCAGGGGAGAGGATCGAAGCTGGGTACCTGGGAGGACAGGAGCTGTCTGGCAGAAGGCCAGCAGCCCCATTACCAGACCCAGGTCTATCTGCTCACTGTGTAACAGGCCAGTTAAGTCGAGAGACAGGTGTTGAGGCAAGTAAGGTGACTTTATTTGAAAAGGCTGATGGATGAGAAAATAGAAGACACTTGTCCAAAGTCCATCTTGCTGGGAAGCTGATTTAGGAGTGACTTATATGGCTGGTTGGTGGGGTTCCCAGACTGGTGTGCACCTTTTCACAGTGGGTGATGGGTAACTCCAGGCTGGCAGGCACCTCCTTACAGCAGATGATGGATATCCACAGACTGCTGGGTGACTCCTCACAGCAGGCGGTTTAGATGCTGCACATCTGATCCCAAAAACCAAATTATGAGATGCTTTTCAATTCTGCAAATCTCGAGAACAAAGCTCATTGTTTTGTTAGACTATTCTTGTAACTAATTAGTTTGCCCATGTGCAGTTTCTGTCATACTACACAATGGACAGGCTATGGGGAGAGCTGCCCTGGCGGCCTCTGCTGATTGTCAAACTCATGGTAATGAAAGAAGACATCCTAATGCTCAGTGTCACTCCAACCTCCAGCCTTGGCTTATAGCCAGGACAGCCTAGGCAGTGGTAGCCAGAGGGGTCAGTTGGAGGCTGAAGCTGCCCACATAGCCTCCCGGCCTCAGTTGGACAGTGGCTGTGGGCAAGGGAGCTTTTTCCCCCCAGAGGAGAAAAAGCATGGGGGGGAGGGGCTTGAGCTCCTAGGAGATCTCAGACATGGAGATCCAAGAGAGCTGTGGGCTTCTGAAGGAGGAGTTCAATTTCTTGGGCTTTTTTGAGGTGTGGATTTCAGGTCTGTGGCATCCTAGGTATATAGACTCCCTCCTCACCTGTCCCCTTGACAAACATTGCTTCCTGGCATGCCACCCCCAGCTACACTGCCTGCATCACTCACACTTGTTCCCAGCTGGAATGAGTCCTTAAGCCCAAAAACAAGCAGCTGGTGTGTCCACAGTGAGCTTAAGGACTAACAGCAGAACCAGTTCCTCAGCTTCACCCGGCATCCAGGGCAAGCCTCTGTGAGTCAGAGGTGGGTAATGGAAGGACAAATTGGCCTGAATGCTGGCTGGGAAGTGCGGCTTCCCTCCTGAATGAGGGTGCTCCTGCTCTCCAGTCCACAGCTTGGTCTCTAGGACAACTATTTGTGAAGATGGGAACCCCCGGAAGAGAGGCTATCGCCCCACTCCAGTACTTCACAAATCACCACCCGGTTCCTGGGGACCTCGTCCCACACAGAATGTCCTGGAAGCCAGCAGACCTTCCCGGTCAGCCTTCCTGAAAACTGTATGCTCATCTTCCCTCTCCATCTTCGACTCTGGGACTTATGGCTTCCAGTTCCTGCTGCTTCTCTAAGGGGGATGAGGTGAGCCAGGCCCCTTCTCCCTCTGACAGGCAGTCATCTTGGGCCAGGCCTGCAGGCTTGGGTGAGTTCCCAGGTCTCTTCTAGCTTTGTGAGTTATTTTTTATTTTTATACTTCAGTATAAAAGTTTATGATCAAAACACAGCAAATGAGAAAGGCCTAGTGATCTGCCTCCCCCCCAACCCCCCACCCCCCTCCCCACCCCCATGCTCATCCTTATGCGTACTTTCAATTTCTTTGTCTGTGGTTGGAGCAGCACTGTGACTCTGTGGGTGGTGATATAAAGATGCCACGCTGTAGGCTCATACAGCTCACCTGCTGAGTTCCTCTACTGTCTCAGCCATGGGAACTCCTGGGGCAGCAGAAGATGGTTTAGGTTCTTTTGGGAGGTGAATTTCCAGTACTGGGGATTGAACCCAGGGCCTCACACATGCCAGGCAAGTGCTCTTACCACTTGAGCTACGCCTCCAGCCCTTTTGTTTATATTTCGTTTTTGAAACAGGATCTCACTAACTTTGCCCAGGCTATCCTCAAACTAGTAATCCTCCTACTTCCACCTCCCAAATAGCTGGGATTTTAGGAGTGAGCCACAATGCCCAGCAGAAACAGGTCTTGGTGAGCCCAGGGAAGAAAGGGAGCAGAGCACGCTCAGAGTGAAGGACAAAGCCTGTCCAGTGTCCAGGTGCTAAGCCTGGCAGTGTCCCTGAGGCACACACACCATCCTTCATGTCACCATTATTAGACACTAGGGGGTAGACACCAGGGAGCCATGTTTGAGGAACCCAGAAGCAAGGAGCCACTGAGCATGTGCTCAGTGCTTCTACTTAAAGGTGCAGAGGGACATTGTGGCTGTGAGTGGCCTTAAATGTGACACTCATGCCTTCACACTTCACTGAACATTGAGCAGCCACCAGCCTCAGGATCAGCTCAGGCTGCATTTGTGCTGGATGTGAGACCAGTCAGCAGGTGGACGGGCAGCTGTACTGAGGATGGAGGAGAGCAGGGAGGCTGCGCACAAAGTCCTGCCCTTGACTTCTCTGTGGGCTTGAGCAAGGACCACCCCACCTCAGGATGAACCCTCCTTCAGGGCCAAGAGTCTCTCCAAGCCTGGTCCAGGAGCCTAGCTTTGTGGCCACCCCAGCCCCACCTATCAGGTGGGATAGCACCCAGAGCAACATTTCCAACCTAGGCCAGCTTCTACCGGTCAGCTCCACGGTAAGTCTGGGGAGCATGTTTGTGCACAGAGCCTCTCCTCCCCACTTCCTGGCCTCCCTCTTGCTTTACAGGGAGGTAGAAAAGGCCTGAGCTCTGCTGTGGGACCCTGGGCATGTCACTGGACCTCTCTGAGCCTTCCCTGAACAAATTGGCTGAGAGAAGGGTACAGGCAACATCTTCTCCTGCAGAGAGCTCTGGTGGACCACAAAGGCCAACTCTGAGAACAGGGGCTGGAATGGCCCTTGGCTGTATCCTTTCCTCTCAAACATGGGCCAGATACCCTGTGGAGACTTCCACAGAGAAAGGCATACCTTGAGCACCTGGATTTGTTCAGTCCAGAGTAGAATGTTGGACAGAAATCAAACCACTCTTTCTCAGAAAGGGGATGGGATGGGAGCCAGGTCTGCAAATTGTGCACCTCATGGGTGATAACCTCCCTGCAGTGATTCTTGGAGGCCCAAGCTAGATTTCTTTCTTTTTTTTTTTTTTTTTTTCAGTACTGGGGTTTGAACTCAAGGCCTACATCTTGAGCCACTCCACCAGCCCTTTTTTTGATAGTTTTTCTTTTTTTTCAAGATAGCTCACTATTTGCTGGGGGCTGGCTTTGAGCCACAATCCTCCTGATCTCTGCCTCCCGAGTAGCTAGGATTACAGGCATGAGCCACCAGTGCCTGGCCTAAGCTTTCTTTCTAAAGGAAATTCTTTTTCTCTTTTTCTTGCCAGGCTTCAGGGTCAACCCTACCCAGTTATGCTATGGGGAATGTAACCTATCCTTTGAGGGGAGATTCAATACGGGGTATTCATACATTGGGTTGGGACCCAAGAGTTGGCTCTGTCTTCCTTTCAAGGAAAGGTAGGGTCACCCAAACTATGTCTCTGCTTTTCAAGCTTGTCTGTCCTACCAGCCTACTAGGTGACTGAGCCTATTCTGAGAAGCCTTGTACCTATATGCACAGGGGCTTGAGTTCAACTATAAGAAGACCTGCATTTCTATTCCAGCTCAGCCACTAGGTTACTGTGTGGGCAAATTTCCCCACCTGCCTTCTTGGGAACCCTAATTCTTCATTTTCAGAGATAATGATACCTTCCCTTTTCTCTCTCTGTACAGGCAGTTGGGGCTCAGGCTGCCCAGGTCCCATTCCCCACAGTTGATGTTCCAGACCACACACACTACACCCTGGGCACAGTGATCCTGCTGGTTGGGCTCACTGGGACTTTGGGTAATCTGACCGTCATCTATACCTTCTGCAGGTGCCTGCTGATGGGACTGGACCCAGGGCACTGAGGGTGGCCAGCCATGCAAGATGGGGCAGAACACAAGGGCAGGAATGTTGCTGTGTTCTGCCCAGTTGAGGTTGGGTGAGATCAGGGCCAAGTGTTTGATGGTCTCAGGTCTAGGGTGTAATCTCCAAACTCAGGAAAGAGGGGAAAACAGTCCAGGGATGCTTGGATGGCACTCACCCACTGGGTCCTCTGTGGAGGGCGGGAATCCCTAGGGTCCTCATGTCACTGTCCATTTTGCCCTTCTCTCAGCTGGCCTCTGCCATCACCTGCTCCAGGGGGTATCCTCCCTCTATCTTGAAGAGCATCCCTGGGCACTAGGTTCCCTGAGTCCTCAAGCTCCTTGGCAACCAGCCCTAACAGACCCCTAGGGCTTCCCTCCCCACCTGCCCTGCTGGCAGCCTGATGGCTGAAACAGGCAGGTGGGGGAAGTGAGCAGGCTAATGTCCTACAATTCCTGGCTCGTGGACTAGTGGGAGGACTAAGCCTGTTATTTATCCTCTTTGAGCTCACTTTTCTTCTCTGCAAAAGGGAGTCCAGGGGATGTTAAGTAAGTTCATAAGTGTGCATTGCCTGGGAAGGGAGTGGTTGATTCCTGGCTGGGCCACGTGCAGAGTTTTATGATTGGGAGCAAATCACTTTATGAGTAAAGGCCTCGGAGTTCTCATCTGGAAAATAGGAAGAATGACACCCTCCTCAGGGAGTGGACGCAAAGATGGATGGTGACGGGAGATGAGGGTTTTTTTTTAAGTTTCTGTCCTGTGGTCACGGTCAATCAGCTCTTCTGCCCTTTGTCACCCCAAGAGCAAGGGCTGCACAGACAGCTGTAAAGGGAACTGGAAGGAAGAGGACAAAGGGGTTGCCTGAAGCTTGAGAATCTAGTGGGAAGGCAGTCGGGGAATATGGAGGAAGAGCCTGGGAGGAACCACTGGGGAGGCCTGGCTTGTAGAGATTTATCCAAGAAAAGAGTGTGAGTCACGGAGAGGAAATCTAGATGGTGAGAAGAGAAAAGGGACAGGACTGAGAACTAGTCTCCCCTGGGTGGCTCAGCAGGTTTTGGAGAGACAGTGCTCCCCACTTCATTCTGAGGGAACCACCAAAGGGTTCCCTCAGCCCGCACTACTGGGACCAACCACTGCTTAGGTGGTACCTACTGGACAGAGGGATAGGTCTGCAGCCCCAGCCCTGGTCTGTCTGCATGCACACGTGCATGTGTATGTATGTGTGCATGTGTGGGGTATGCATATGTGTAGTTAAGTGGTGAGGGAAGTGCCCCACAACTCCTGAGGTGTTAGAAAGTAGCCCCTAACCCCTTCTGACCCTTACAGGAGCCGAGGCCTGCGGACCCCCGCCAACATGTTCATTATCAACCTCGCGGCCAGTGACTTCCTCATGTCCTTCACCCAGGCGCCCGTCTTCTTTGTCAGCAGCCTCTACAAGCAATGGCTCTTTGGGGAGACAGGTAGACACTTGGGGCTTCTCTGGAGGGAGGAGAGTGGTTTGACAGGAGGATGCTCACTGTGGAGGGTGACTCAGATGAGGTGATTCGCTCTTCCTGAGCAGACAGTGGGTGAGTCCTCAATCCCAAAAGTGAGTGAGGAGGAAAGACCTGGTTCTGGTCTTCAGGCCTCCCCTAGCTTTGGCCACATACAGTAAGCAGACAGGGTGAAGAGAGATCAGGCCTGCTTTTCTGAGAAGGTGGGGAAGGAGCCGAGTGTACCCTATCCCTGGACCCCACTCTGCTTGGGTACCTGATGGGCTCCCTCCCCAAGGACTTAGAACAGGGACTGTGCCCATAGGCTGTGAGTTCTATGCCTTCTGTGGGGCTCTCTTTGGCATCACCTCCATGATCACCCTGATGGTCATCGCCCTGGACCGATACCTAGTGATCACTCGCCCTCTGGCCACCATTGGGGTGTCATCCAAGAGACGGACAGCGCTTGTCCTGCTGGGAGTCTGGCTTTATGCCCTGGCGTGGAGTCTACCACCCTTCTTTGGCTGGAGTAAGTGGGAGGGTGAAATGGGGGAGGGGCAGATAGGCTGGGGGAGCAGTTGGAGGGGAGGTAGGTGAAATTGGGTCAGTAATTTGGCAGGGGATCCCAGAGACCATCTGAGTCGCAAGTCAGATGGGCATTCAGAGTGGGACTCTTACCAGGGGAGGACGCTTATCAGAGGGAGGCTCCATCAGGGATCACCCTGTTCTTGGGTGGGAGAAATGGCAGTTATGTCTGCTGCTAAGTTAGTAGTGAGTCAGACTGGAAGAGGACTGGGATGTGAGGCCTCTGCAAACAGGCAGAGGTGCAGCAAGGCTCTAGCTCTTCTTGGGCAGAGACCTTGGGGACCAGAGCCCTGGGACTACTGTGTGTCCTCTGCTGCTGTCTAGCAAGAGCAAGCAGCAGCAGCAGCAGGCTTTGCCAGCTGTCTTCTGAGCTGATGCCCCAGCCAGACTCAGCTTGGAAAGTTCCCTTCATGTCCCCCCAACTGTCCAGGCTTTGTTACTGTAAGGCAGGGCAGAGTAAGGTTTGAGAACCCCAAACCCCACAGACAAAGCCTCTGCTGGACTAGAAGCCCTAGGTCATGCTACCACAAAAGGCTGAGCACTTGCCCTGGCTCCCAGGTGCCTATGTGCCCGAGGGGCTGCTGACATCCTGTTCCTGGGACTACATGACCTTTACGCCCCCAGTGCGCGCCTACACCATGCTGCTCTTCTGCTTTGTGTTCTTCTTCCCCCTGCTCATCATTGTCTACTGCTACATCTTCATTTTCAGGACCATCCGGGAGACACGCCGGTAAGTGCCTGGCGCAGATGAAGGAAGGGATAAAGGAGGGGGTCTGCTATGCCCAGCTCCAGGCAGGTGAAGACCGTGCACTTGGGGGGTGGGGGGACCTAGGGAAGTTTCTGGAAATGAGGTCTTCTGAGGAAGGGCACCCCAGGTAGAGCCACAGGAAGACAGCTGAGGCTCAGTGTGAAGAACATGTTCTGGAAGTCAGGGCTGCCTGCACAGGAAGGGCCTGACCCCTTGTTCAGTGCCCCAGGGATGGTCCAGGCAGGTCCCAACAGTAACCATGACTCTAGTGTTTGCTGCGACCTGAAATATGCACTTCCTAGGGCCTGTGAGGGCTGCAATGAGTCCCCACTGCAGTGGCGGCAGTGGCGGCGGCTGCAGAGTGAGTGGAAGATGGCCAAGATCTCACTACTGATCATCCTCCTCTTCGTGCTCTCCTGGGCCCCTTACTCCACTGTTGCACTGGTGGCCTTTGCTGGGTGAGCAGGGGCTGGTAGGGGAAAGGCCCCCTAGGTAGCCTCAACTTCCAGTTCTACTCAAGCCAGCCACCCTGATACCCAAGTCCAGCCTCACAGTCTTCCCCTCTCCCTGTGTGACATGCCCTACCCGAGGGGAGCCTATCCAGTTTCTAGAGCACCAGGGCACAGCTGGGGAGGCTCTGGACCACATTCAGATCTGACCTGAGGGCTGCCAGCCCTTGGAGAACATGTAGCTCTCCCTGAGGTTCTGGTTCCCTCTTTACTCGGGCTGTGGGCACACAGCTGGGTGCTGTCACCTAGGAACAGATCCCTAGAGCTGTCCTCTAGTTCTTGGTGGCTAGAGTCATGGGGACTTTGGCATCTCCAGCAGCATGGGTGAAGGCTAAACTTCAGAAGCCCTTTTAGGAAAGTGAGAGAGCTATAACACCTTGGATCTATTTGAGTATGGACTTTTTTTGTGTAGGAATGGTCCAGTTCCTTCTAGGGCCTACTGTGAGGTTTCTCTAAGAGAGCCAGAGAACAGTGGGCATCAGAGTGTGGTATGTGAAGACTTGCAACAGAGAGTCTGAGGGCATGAGGAAATACTGCCAGCAATACAGGTTCCAAGGGACAATGGGACTTGGCCACCTTCCCACTCCAAAGCCCCATCCTCAACCACACCTGAGCTCCCCTCTTACCCACCTCAAACCAGAATTCTCCCTGGCACTGCTACTTCCTCCCTATGGGGCTGGCTTGGTTGTGTTGGCTTAGGCTGGGCTGGGGTTTGGGCCTTGACAGGACCTGACCCAGAAGAAGACTCATGGGTGAGAGCCAAATTGGGGGAACGAATGGGGACATCTCCTCTGTCCTAGGTACGCACACATCCTGACACCCTGCATGAGCTCAGTGCCAGCTGTCATCGCCAAGGCTTCTGCCATCCACAACCCCATCGTTTATGCCATCACCCACCCCAAATACAGGTGTGGCTTCCTCCAGGCCTCCAGGTCCACCTATGGGCATGGAAGGCCAGGGTCTGCAGATCAGGGCAGAGGCCAGCCATCTGAAGGGTCTCTTGTATGTGAGTTGGGCAGGGGCCATAAGCGTCTGGTACCAGCTAGTAGGGCTTGAAGTTGGCATGACCTCTTCCTGCCCCAGCTTCCCAGGGACCTTCTGGAGGGTATTAGGGCTTTCTGGGCATAGTCCTAACTATGGAGGTCTTCAGAGATGGGTCATAAAGGCATCCAGGGTAGCTTATCAGCAGTGGTACCCTTGCAAAGATAAGCCCCCAGACAGCAATGCCCTAGGGAGACCCCATCAGAAGCACTTGATCCCGTCTCAAGGGCCCTGGCAGGGTCCTGAGTGGTTGTGACTAGTGAAGCTCTGCCAAAAAGAATTCCAACAAGGTGCCTCTCCTCTGGGGCCCTCAGTGCTTCTTTTAGCCTGGTGGGATCCATCATTCATCACCCTCCCAAAGCCAGCTGCAGGCCTCAGCCAGTCCAGTCCAGAGCGCTGAGGAATGTTCCTGGTCCCCATTCCCAGAGATGTGGCTTGGGCCAGCCACATGAGGGCTGGAAGCAATGTCTGCCTGGTTGACTCCTACCCCAAGGCTCACCCTCCATGCCCACCATCCCAGGGTCTGTTCTCCATCTCAGCAGCCCTGGGAACCTGTCAGTCTCCTTCTTGCAACATCTGTCTGTCTGTCTACCCTCATCATTTAGCATCTATCTATTCATCCCTGTTACCTCCAATGACTCCCAGTGTCTGTCTGTCTGTTCCCATTACCGAGCATCTGTCCATCCACCCACCTTAGTTATCCTGTATCTGTCTGTCTGTGCCCCAACCCCCATGTCTCTCATTCTAATCAGATGTGTGACTCCTACAGGGTGGCCATTGCCCAGCACCTGCCCTGCTTGGGGGTCCTGCTGGGTGTGTCACGCCAGCACAGCCGCCCCTCCCTCAGCTATCGCTCTACCCATCACTCCACACTGAGCAGCCAGGCCTCAGACCTCAGCTGGATCTCTGGACGGAGGCGCCAGGAGTCCTTGGGCTCTGAAAGCAAGGTGGTAAGGATGCTCAGCCCTTGCTGGCTGACACCTTGCCCTCCCTTCCCAAACCAGCCCCAGGGCTCTGGGAGAGCTATGGGCCCTTGCAGGGCTACCATCGAAACTAGGTAACCCTCAGCCCCTCCTAATCTCCTATGTGTCATCCTCTGTGACAGGCAAGGGCCCTGGGGCCAGAGAGGGAATGGGCTGGCCTGAGGTCACCCAGCAGTGTGTACAGTCTGAACGTGGGTCTTCCAACTCCAGGTCACCTTCTTTTCCATGCTGACACTATTCTTAGAACACAGACTGAAAAGATTAGTGTTCTGGGCCCACGTGAGCATCCAGAGGCAAGGCAAGAGCCAGATCAGGGCTCCTTGTTCCTCCGCATTAAGCCTCCTCCTCCCATAGGACCTTGAGAACCACAGGATACAGGGGAAGAAGGAGCACTGGCCTGGAGTCAGGGGGACCTGACTTTGAGGCTCAGCTTTCCACATCCTCACTGTGTAAGCTTGGACAACTGGCTGGGGGACTGTGGTGTGATCATGGGCAGGTGTTGACTCCACTGTTGGTGTTAGCCCTTGCAGCCTCCAGCCTGACAGCCCTCCCTGGAGCGGACACTATCTTGAGTCCCTTTCTTGAACCACTGTAGTAAGAACTGAGGAATCAATCTAATATGTTAAAAGAGGACTAGACTCTTATGAAGACCGTGCATCTCCCCAAAAATCTAGACACCTGCATGCTTAGGAAGGTGTTTGTACAGGTGACAGGCACCCATACAAGCACACACCCTGGCACAGATAGGTACAGTTTACTGGGATTTGGTGACCACAACCTTGTAATGGTGTCAGTGGCCTTCCCGCAATGAATACCTCTGGGGAGGCTGGAGAAGGCCCTGGTGGCAGGGGACAGGAGCATTCTGCAGGCTGTTCATCTCACCTCACAGTTATTTTCCTACCTCCTTCAGGGATGGACAGAGACGATGGCAACAGCTTCATGGGAGGCTGCTCAGCCAGTGAGTGGACAATCCCCATCCTGTCAGGGCCTGGAGGACTGGGAAGTCAAGGACCCTCCCAGACCTGAGGGACAGGAAGCCAAGACTCCCGGGAAGGTGATTGGGCCCAGAACCTGCCAATCTGTAAAGAGCCCAGGAACAGGGTCAAGTAGCCCCAGGGAGTGGCCAGGAAGGGGAGGGGTTTGCTTTCTTGGGCAGGCCCAGTGTTCTCTGGGAATCACCCCCTCTCCTCTCTCTTGCCTGCCTGGGTGTCTCTGTGACTCTAAGAAGTCCTAGGCAGGGCCTGAGTGTGGTCTGTTACCACGCTGGGTGTGTCTGTGTGTGACGGTGTAACCATGCACGCATGTAGCAGGCAATGCTGTTAGCTGTGTTGTGCCACGATGGATGTGTATACGTGTGTGTGTCCATGAGGGAGGAGACCATAAGTAATGCATGTGAGTGACCATGTGCCTGGCATTTGCTGTCGTTGTGACACCCCAGGACACATGACCAAGTGTGCCCTGCGTGTCTGCTCTGTGCTGTATGTGACTGACTGTGGATGATGTACACCTCTCTGTGTGATTTCAATGCTGGATAAACCTGGGGGAGGGGCTGCAAGCTACGTGTGTGCTCACCAAGAATGCCCTGAGACCAGGATGTCACGCAGAATACTTGTGGCTATTAAAAGAAGGCCAGCTGTCAGCCCAAGTGCCTATGGAACGGAATGTTGATGGTGATTAGAGAAGGGCCATATTCTGGAACACTGCAAATGTCGTGAGCACAGGCACCCAGGCAGCCTCTCCCCATCAGCTGATGGTTCCCCACCCTGCCCTCCCCTCACCCCCACCCCCACCCACCAGCAACTGGGTGTTCTCTGGCTTCCCTAGCCAGCCCAAGATCACTGGCGAGTCCTGTCTTCCTTCCCTCATGCTGCTTGACCTTTTGTCCATGAGAGGGGAGCCCCTGCCCTCACCCCAGCATTCACCTTCCCAGGGAGCACCACTCCCCATCTTGGCATTTCATGTCATAGGAAGCAGGACAGAGACCTGGCAGTGACCCCTGGACTGGCCAGGCAATGATGAAAGATACAGTGCCTGCCTGGAGGGAGGAGGGGCTGGCCAGGGGCACTGGCAGAGAGGGTGAGCCATCAGCAGTCACCAGACATGCCTGATAAGCACTGCCACTGAGTTAAGAGCACGCAGCCTGCCTGAAGCAGAGGCAAGTCCCTGAGCCCCCCCAGAGAAGGTGGAAGTGAAGTGGGATCTCTGGGCAACTGAGGTGGGGGAATTTTGAGCCATCCCAATCAAGGTCCTATGTGAACCCAGAAGGGTTCAGGGGAGGGAACTTGGCATGTCCTGGGATAGGATGTCTCTCTGTGACCCTGGGAGCATCCAAAGGGGCTCTGGGGATGGCAGAGGAGACATAGAAGGGAAAAAGGACAAAAGGTTATGGGAGCGGTGGCCTGAAGAGTTTCCAGACCTGACCCTGGTGGACAGAGCCCATGAAGGGGCTTGGTTAGCTTTGTAGTTTAGCTAGGACTTGCCAATGTGTCCCCGGAAGGCTGAGTTGAGTGGAGTAAGCCTGCAGGGCAAAGTTTCCTGGTGCAGTAAGACAGGCAAGGAGTGACTCTGTAAGGAGACATCAGGAGTGCAGAGAAGGGATGAACTGGAGGGTGTGCATGAGGAGGAGCTTTGCCCAAAACCCACGAGTCTAAGAGCCTGTGGCTGTCCCAGGGGTTGTCCGACAGCCAGCCTTAGACTCTGCAGGCTCCTTCTTCAAGATCTGGTCTTTGAGAATTCCCACCCCCCAACCTGCACCTCAACCTGGCCCTTCCATATAACCTGCCTTCACCTCTTAGTGACCCCAAACCCAGAGGGTCACTGGAAGATTGCTGCCCTTGGGATGCTCCTTTGGGTAAATGGATGCATTCTGTTTATTTTCAGATCAAGGGGCAGCTCCCCAACCTGGACCCCAGGATGTAGGACACCCACTGGCTCTCTCTTCTGGGACATGTCTAGCTCCATCCCCTTCCCTGCCCCGCCTCCCATCACCCATGCTGTGCTGAAATTATCCTCAGTCCTGTGTCCCCTTTCCATACCGCAAAACTCCTGCCCTGCAATGTGGTCTTCATCCACTTCTCAGCTCAGCAGTTGCATCCAGGCTCAGCCTAAAGAGCGTCTACAAAGGCCATCCGGCTTCCAGCCCCTCAAATGCTGTGTGCTGGAATTGTCCAGGCAATGACATCGGTGATGTCTCCAGGGAACACACCAGCTATTTATGAACCAAGCATCTTGGCCAGCCTGTGTGCCTAGGCTGGGTATTTCACTGGCCTGGGAAGGCCAACTGAACACAGACCTCACTTTGTGCATTGAAAATACTTCCTCACCTCTGGTTCACCCCCATATCGTCCCCCTGCAGCCCACATGGCAGCCACACTCCCCTGTAGATTGCATGCTTGTTGAGTACGTATGCACACGCTCTGCCCCTGTGGTTTGTCTCATATTGGTGGTCTAAGTTCCTCCCAGTCTGTGCCTTTGACAGGGCATAGAAGAATAAAAGGCAGAAAAAGTCTTTTCTGACAAACAAAGTGTCTACCTATTGGTGCTGTGATGGAAGAGAGAGCAGGGCCTAGCCCTGGTGTCTCCAGCAGTTTCTTTCTTCCCTTCTCCTGCCCACCCCCAACTTGCCCCCAGCTTGGGACTCTCACTCCTGAAAATCCATCTCAAACTGCAGAGGGACAAAGATCAGGTGTGGCCCATCCCCACTCCCCAATGAGCTGCTAAGCCCCGCCCAGCCTGTGGATACCAGCTGCTTTCCAGCTGGCTTCTGGTCTCCCAGGGGAGGCCTATGGAAGGAGGCTAGCCTTCCTCTTTAAGAGCCTCCTCCTATCACTCCACCTTTTTCCCAGAGGCAAGCATCAGGTAGGTATCAGACTGCAGAGAAAGAACCTGAAGCTTCAGGTACAGCCTTGCCTGGGTTCCCCATGCAGGGTTGGCCTTTTTCTTTTCTTCACACTGGGTCCTCTCCAGCCTGGCAGTACAGACACACCTAAGAAAGGGGACAAGGCTGGAGTTAAGGATGAATGGCATGGGGCCTAGGAGGCAGAGAATGTTATGGGAGAAGATGGTTTGCCGGACTCCTGGGCCAGGCCAAGTAGTGTGGCGTAGTACAGTGCAGAGAAGGAGGTGAAGAGTGGAGAGGGGGAATACAGGTCCCTCTCTGGCTTCTTTCACTTGCTATTTTTGTGATTTGGGGCAAATTACCAAACAATCCTGTAACAAACATGGGCACCCTTACCACACACCTTGCATATGCAAAGCCTGGGGTGTGAGGCCGGGGTGCTGGCAGCTGGGAAGTTACTCACATCCAGGCCTGCACCAAATCCTCAGGGCCTAGCCCAGATTATGGCCCTCTAAGAAGGCCAGCAATCCTTCAACCCAACCTGGTCATATTTCTCGATCCTCAGTTTCCCCAGGTGGAGACCAGAGTTGGTCTTGATCTGTCTCCAGATCATACAGAGCCTGGGGTCTCTCTTAGAGGAGGGCTTCCAGGCATTTTGACTCAAAGTCCACATTGGCAGGAGTCCCAAGGGGCCAAGGCTTTCACTGGAACACACTGTCTCTGAGGTGTGGACTGAACACGCCACACACACTTTTTCTCCCTGCCCCTTTTGGCCCTGAGTCCTAGCAGCTGAGCAAGTGGCATCTCTGCCCTTCCTCCCTGCCCCCTGCCATTCCTGGGCAAAGGGCACGGGGCCTGGTGTGAGGTGCTGGCAGCTGGAGCTTTCCATGCTACTGTCAAGTTTTCCAGGGCACAAATGAGACAGGAGAGCCAGGAATAACCAGCTGGGCCCCAGAGGGTCTGGAGGGGTGGGTCTGCCTCAGACCTACCTTCAGTCCCTGTGCCAAGCAGTGCAGGCAGGGGCCCAGCCTCTCAGTCCAGGGATTTGGGAGGTGCCTGCAGCCACTGGGAGTCCGTTTTCTGGCATGAGTCCCATTGGAATGAGCTCAGGCTCCAGTAGGACCTGCCAGGGTTCATTTCCTGTGTGACCTTGGAAAAGTCATTTAACTTCTCTGAGCCTTGGCTCCTACAGACCAAGGTGGCAGCCTCTTAGGACTCAGGGATAATGGTGTGAAGGGCCACAGGCTGAGCTTGACCAGAGGTACTTCTACTATGTGATCATTTTTTATGGCTGGACAACCCCAGGGCCAGTCAGTGGCCTTTTGGGCTGTAGCTTTCTCCAGATCCACTGGAGGCTGAGGTCAGTCCTAGGCACTACCAGAGTCCCACACTGGGTAAGGTACTACTTTAGGGTCCCCACCAGGGAGCACAGAGCAGCAAACCCCTTGCCCAAGGGAGCTCGGCCCAGAGTCTCCTGGGCCAGGGGTGGGTCTGCGGAGCAGAGAAAGAGTGTATGGGATCTGCAGAGGGCAGAAGGGAGACAAATCCTGCCTTCCTGCCTTCTAGAGGGGTTCTGGGTGCTGGACACCCCTTCCCAAGGGCTATATTAGCCGCGTGAGTCATGGTGGACCGGCTGAGAGGCCACGGCGGGCGGTCCCAGTGTAGGGTTACAGTCCATTTATGGGCGCAGCAAGGGCAGATATCAGTGTCAACGGCATTCACTCCCAGCTATTCTTAGGAGTCTCTCAGGAGCTCCACACAGCCTGGCCAGGCAGCAAGAAACAGAGCAGGCAAGACTGGGGGTCGGGGGTTGGGGGCAGGGGCAAAGATGTGGGCTGGGGAGGTGGTGTACATGAGTACCCTCTCACCTGACTCTTTCCACCCTTCATCCACAGAGGCGGCTGCTGTCACCATCAGCATGTCTTACAGTGTAACCCTGACTGGGCCTGGACCCTGGGGCTTCCGTCTGCAGGGGGGCAAGGACTTCAACATGCCCCTCACTATTTCCCGGGTGAGTGTGCAGTGCCACAGCCTGGCTCCCAAAGGGGTGGGGCACACTTGGAAGAGGGCATGTATGTCTGTCCATCTGTCCTCTTTGGGGCCCTTGGAAAGCAGAGCCTGGCTTATCCCCAGTCTGTGGGCTCCACTGGAAGGGTCTCCTGATCTTGGCCACAGCTAATGTTGGAACACCCAAACTTGTCTCCTGGACTTTGCCCATCTGAGTGAATCATCACGGACAAGTGGCAGGTGTTTAGAGCAGAGAAGAAAATGCTGAATTTGCAGGGTGGGCTCAGGTAGCTCAGGGAAGTCCCACCCTCAAAGTGGGCAGCTGCTTTGGAAAAAGAGCAGTCCTAGTACAGGGAGACTAGGTGACAGGTGGGCAGATAGATGGATGGACAGATTGCTGCCCCCGCTTCCCTGATGTCATGGTGTGTGGCTCAGCTGGACTGGTTGCTGGGTTCTAGCACCCACTTCATCTCAGACCCAAAATTACCAAACCTGAGATTCCTGCTGTCTAAGCCTGCCAGGGCCCCCACACTGGCTGGTTCATGGGGCTAGGCCTTCCTTCCTCACCTGAACCAGGGGCTGCCTGGCCCACCTGCCTTTTCCCCCCCATGCTCACCTGGGAGAAATGGCCCCTGGGTCCTGCCATGCCGTGGTTAGGTCTTGCCTAACAGGGAGGACACAGAACAACAAGGGTTGTGAAGATCACTACTGCCAGGCTGGAGATATCAAAGCCGAGGAATGCCAAAAGATAGACATACTCCAGAGGAAGACAGGAGAAGGGACCATGTTTTAATAGCACAGTCCCAGCACCTAGGCCTCTGCCTAGAACACAGTAGGTGCTCAGTCAATATCTGTCAGATAAAGGCGCGCCCCAGCAGTCCTGGCAGAGCTGCGGCTGAAGACCCCAAGGTTCAGGGAGACTGCAAGGCCTGTGAGAAGCAAAGACAACCCCTGCCTAGTAACTGAGCCCCTGGCAGTGCTGATCTGGGCATGAGGGGCAAGGTGAGACCAAGACTGTCACTGGAGGGTGGTGAGTGGATAGGGGTATCTGGGTGGCTGCCTCCCCATAGGAGAAAGGACAGTTTCTTCCCCAGGGAAGTAGAGACTTGTTTGGCAAGCACCTGGGGATAGCACTTGATGGGTAAGTTTGGGAAGGTCTGGAAAGTGCTTGACAGAGGAGTAGGGGGCAATAGACCCAGTGGAGGAGCACTGTTGGTTTTGGAACCTGGCATGGGTGCTTAGGGCAGGGCCTTGCTCTCCACCCTTCAGCTGGAGATCTGGAGTCTCTGCCCTCCAGACCTCTGCCCTGAAGACCACAGGGTCCCATACTAAAAAGGACACCCAAAGCCTGACATATGGGCATTTGAGCCCAGTGGCTACCGTGACCTCACTCCCAAGCCCATAGTTGCAGGTCCTCTCCTTCAGGTCTCATGGGCCCTCTGGCCTCCCATGCCTAAGACTGAGCCCATATCTCCCCAGCTCCACCATCCTGAGGCTTGCTCCTGATGCTTGCTACCCTGCCCTGTGGGTACAAATTAGCCTTCAGACTCAGTGGCACCCAGGATAGCCAATGACCTCACCCAGGACCTATGCACCACCTGGCTCCTGATGGCAAGGGTCTTAAATGGCAGCACAGAGGCCTTAAGCTAGATAGCAGGAGGAATGTCCTCACTCGGGGAGGGGGTGTGTTGGGATGTGCTGGAGCCAACGACTAGGGGGGATTTTAAAAATAGAACCCAGGCAGGGCATCGGGGGATGGGCATAATGGCCTCTTGGTTTCTTTCTGGGACACACCCCAAATCACCTGGAGAGGAAGTACTGGACACTGGAGTCTCTTGAAAAATGCCTCTGGTGGACCACAGACACCATGGGCTTGGGCATCCCAGACTTGGTGCCAGGGGCCAGGCACACTCCACAGATACCAGGGCCGTGATAACTCCAGCTGAGGTTCCCAAGGCCCCTCTGCCCCAGGAATAGCCCCTCAAAGAGAACTCTCTGGAGGATTCCCACTCTCATCCCAGTTACTCTCCACTTGCCACACTGGCTGGTGGACACTGCTTGGAGTTGTGGTCTAAGCCTTTGCATGGGCACCACAGGTAGTATTCCCTTCACGGGGAGGTCGGGCCAGAGCCTGGTCTACTCATCTTCAGCAGGGGTCCAAACCCCCAGCCACATCCACTGCCTGACACTTGAGAGGTGGTAAAGCAAGCAGGGATGAGACAACCATCTCACCTCAGAGGCAGGCAAACAGGCTTACATTCATGCACAGGCCAGATGAGCCTGCTCCCTCTCCTCTCTGACTAGGGATTTGGGGGAGCCCATCCCCTCCCAAGGGGCAGGTGTTTGTCACCTCTCTTTCTGAAAGAATACCTGCCACCTGCAGGCTGAGTGGTAGCTCTTATGCCTGATCTGGCCATGGGCCCCACTGCACCACCCTGAGACAGAAGCAGACCTTGAAGGCCTCCCTTTAGTGGGTCTTAGCCTGAGAACCCCCAGAGAAGGGATTCAGAAGGGAGACTCTGGAGGCAGGAGGAAAATGCCTTTATTTATCCTGGACAGGTGCGGAGAGCCTGCAACCTGAGCTGCCCTCTCACCCCTCCCTCCCCTATGGTAGGCAATTCTCCAGGAACCAGAGAAGGGTGGGAGCCCCCCTCCCAACAGGTCCACAGCCCATCCCCCTCCCTGCCAGACCCACTGGCCAGAAGGGCAGGGGCTGGTGTAAAGTTCATGCCTATTATGCCCCCACCTTAGGGAAAGGGCACGTGTTTGCTCTCAACTGTGCCAGCCTCAGTGGTCTCTCCTGTAAAATGGAGACCGTGCCTTCCACATGTGTGAGAATTCAAGTGTGGAAACACATCCCACCTGGCTAGCTGTGAGGCTGGCAGAGCAGTAAGGCTGAACTCAGGCCTAGGAGCAGCCTGCCTCTCCCTGGTAGGCCTCTGCCCCACACGGCAGGCTCGCCTGGGCCACCAGCCCAGAGACCTCTGCCACTCTGCTGGTTTCAGTTTCAGTTATTTATTAGACTCTCCCAGCTAAGGTGGGAACACTAACAGAGGGTCGCTGGGGAGGTGGAGAAGCCAGGCAGGGACTGTTCTGGAGGTAGCTGTGCTGGCAATTCCTGGAATTTCGAGACTACTGGAGCACGTTATGGGATGGTTCTTGGGCAGCACCTATCAGTGCTGACAGGCCATGCTGTTTATAGCCGCACTGAAGGTCAGGCAAGCCTCGAGGCTCCAACCATCTATCTGTCCATCCAACAAGGGATGATAAGAGGCAGAGTCACAGCTTGGGAATGCATTCTTAGATGTGCCCCCAGGCCAGGCCCCAAGAGCTCCCTGTGACCCCTTGTGGGCTCTGAAGGAAGAGGATATGAGTCTGCCTAGGACCCAGGGAAGGAGTACTTGGAGGTCCCCAGACTAGGACACAGGTACCCTGCATGGGCAGTTAAACCTGCCATTGTGGGATGGCAGGTTTGAGAGATGCAGAGCCCTGTAGGGACAACCCTTCAGCCTGGGAGACAGACAAAGCATTAACTCCGAGTCTCCTTTCCTTTTTATGTTCCCCTCTCATCCAGGGACTTCCTTTGGTTGCAACCCCCAGCCCTCCCATTTGCAAACACAGCTTCTCCATCCTGTTGTAGCCAGGCTCTAACTCTACTGGCAGAACCATCCTAGAAGGTGTGAAGCAGAATTTGCTGGGGGCTCTTGGGAGCCAAGTGCACACAAGAGCATTATACTGGCCACACCCGGGACACAGATGAGACTATGAGCCTGAATAAGAGGACAAAAGGGGAGGGACAGTGGCTTGGACTGGTCAGATAGAGAGGAGCAATGACATCCCCTTCCTCTGTTTGCACATAAGTGTTGCTATATGTGGAAGGTAGGCACCAAGGCTAGATGGCTGAGTGTGAAGGGGTGGGAGATGGTGGAACCAGGACTTGCAGTCCCTTCTTGGGGAAGTTTGGAGGTGAAGAAGGCAGAGGAAGGAGACAGGAATAAGTTGGAGCAAACAAAGCAGGGTGTAAAAGAGCCTGGCTATTTGTGGGGGCAGCACTGGGATTTGAACACAGGGCCTCACGCTTGCTAGGCGGGTGCTCTTACCACTTGAGCCAGTCCGCCAGCCAAAGTGGCTTATTTAACTGCCAAAGTGGGATTGGTGGGTAAGGCTATGAGGAGACAAAAGTTTTCAGAGAGGTCTCCCAGGGGAGACCAGATGGGAAGGGAGCTAGCGTGGCATGGTGGTAATTTAATTTGCACAATGTTAAAATGTACTCTGTTGGCCGGGGAGGAGTCCGTGGAAATTCCAGGAGGGCTGGGAGGAGGTGCAATAGAAGCCTAGAACTGCTCCTAGACTTTGCTACCTGCCCTCAGCCTGGGCACCACTCCCAGCAGGACAAGGAGGACAGGAAGGCAAGGGCCTGTCTGCTTCTGAGTACTAGAAGAGATGGCTAGAAACTTTCAATAATGCCCCCTTGCTAGCAGGAAGGCTGCCAATTGCTCCTCCTGCTGCCAGCATGGGGGCACTGCAGGGGGAGCCCCACCTGGCTCCTTGTTCCTCTAGGACACTGGACAGAATTACCCCTCACCCCCTTCTCTGCCCCTCTAAGAACAGCAAGTGGCTCAAGACTGGTTGTCGGGGCTACCCCTTACCTCCAACCCTCTGCTAGCCTTGGGTCTTTTTCCTATGGAGTCCATGGGAGGCAGCCTGCCAGCCTGGGCCCTTGTGGCACCTCCCTGGGGAGAGGTGGGGTCAGCACTTGCATTTCTTTGGTTTTGGAGCTTTCCTGCAACTTCCTCAGGTCTGCACCATCCTTATTAACCGAACTATAGCTCGGTTAATAATTCAATCCTCACGACAATCCTGAAAGAGAGGCATTTCATACTCTAGACACTTAAGGGTGTGGAGCTTTATACCAAAGAAGCTTGAGGTCAGGCTCATTCCAAAGTCCATGCCGCCCAGTTTGCCCTGTCACCAGCCACCTTTGTGACACCCTCTGGGGTGCCCCAAGACCACAGCCCAGCAAGACAGAAGGGCTCCTATGGGTTGGGTGGCTGATCTTGGCCTCAAAACACCCAGAGCCTCCCATCTGAGGCCTCTCTAGGCTCTGCCCAGGGTTGGGGTCACCATTGAGAGGTAGCTATTGACTGGAGAAAAGTGAAAAATGAAGTAGGAATGAAACACTCATTCCAAAGAGAATTTTAAAGAGAGGATAGAAATGCTTTTTAAAAAGAAAAACTCTCCAAGAGTTCGGGTGCTTTGAATCTTTTCTGGGACAAAGTCAACAGAGAGAGGGGAATGGAGAATCAGACAAGAGATGCACAGACATGTCATGCCTGAACTATACTTTCCATGAGCCCTAGGCTCTGGGAAAGGGTCCAGAGGTGCCACTCTCCTCCCCCAGTCAGCTTAGGCTGCACCTTGGAGGGGGGAAGGGTATCTGATGGCCATTGGCTGTCTTTAGAGCCCTGTCTCCATCCAGCCTCCTTCTCTAAGGACACTTGGACAAAATAGAAGAGCACCTCCCTCCCTATAAGAGGATATCTGCACCCCAACCCCACCCTGAGGGACATTGGACCCTGCTCAGGGCAGCCAAAGGCCAGGCCAACTGTGCCCTGATAGGCAGACACAGGTGCAGGGAGAAAGGTGCCAGGGGCAGGCAGGAGCCAGCTCGGCAGCTCCCCTCTGGAATGTTTGGCTACTGACCAGGCCCCAAGAAGGCTGAGCTCTCCTTAGGAACAAGGATCATCTCAGCCCACACCTGAGAATGGGGAGAGGGGGCCAGAAAGAATCAGGGAAAAGGAAGAAAAGACCCAAAGTGGCTCATGCCTGAGGGAGAAAGATGTTACCAGGCAGCTTTGAAGGAAGGCCATTCCAGATGGCCTGCAGCTGGCCCTAGCTGATTGGGCCCAGCCTCCCTTGGAAGTCATTCTGTTACCCTTGCTCACACAGCCATCATGATCTCAACACTCCCATCCTGTCTGGCAGTGTCCCCTCTGTGGTTGCAGTCCCGCCCTTCTGTGCAAGATTTGCAGCTGCTTTCCCCATTCACCTCAAATTTTCTGCTACAGGGGACAACACTTTCTTCATAGATGGTTAGTGACTTTCCATGAGGATACCTGCTGTGGGGTGCTTTGAGCACATGTTGTGGGGTGACTACTGTTGGGGAGCCCCACCATAAGGTGTCTTTCTTTAGGGGTGTCCTGCTATATGTCCAGCTGTTGGAGCTCTACACACAGTCCCCTAACAACCTAGGTATTGTGAAATTGACCCCAGATGGAAGCACACTAAGGTTTGGAAGTTTCTTTGAACTGCCTCCATAGTAAGACAGACTAGTGGATAAAGAGTGAGCTCACCATGTGACTTAGTAAGATGAGAAGGATGTTACAGTAGAAGCATAGTGGTGGGTACTTGGGTGTTCACTGTAGACATTTTCAACTTCTTTTCTATAATGACTTCTTTGGGCTGGCACAGCCTTGCACAAGGAGCCAGAGGAACAAGTGGCTTTTCTGCAGGACAGCTTCACAAATGGGTAGCCTAGCTTGCCCTCCAGAGTTCTTTTTTTTTCCCTCATTGTTGCTGGTTTTTTCCCTTTGTTCAATCTCTGCACTCTAAGGTGGCAACAAACTCCTGTCGTTAGAAGAGGCTCCCTCTGGCAATGACTTTGGGGGTAAGGTTGTGTTTGGAGACATCCTGAGGGTCACAGATGCCCCTATGAAATCTGGGGAGTGGGCTGGGCTTTGAAAACCAGATGTGACTTCCTGGCCATCAAGGCATCTGATTCTGTTGTCCTTGCCTTGCCTACAGATCAGGGGCTGGGGATGGGGTGCTCTGAGCACAAGGTGGGTCAATAGCAATTGGCGAAGAAGGACCCTCCTGGTCTTGCTCTCATCCCTTGCATCACATCGGGCAGTGTTTCTGGGACCTGTGATGTGGTTACCAAGAAACTATCAAGTTCCTGGTCATATTCTGGAAAGCCCATCTGGGAATGGACTGGAGATAGGTGATTGGAGGGTACCCTGTGAGGAACCTGGCAAGAAGCTTTCATCCATGTCTACAAGCCCAGGGTCTGGCAAGAGGCCCACCATGGCTTGGCACATGAAGCATGAACCTGTCCTCGGGTCCTCTCTGGGCTTCTAGGATGGTCCCTAGAGCTTGGCCAGAATCTGGCTTCTGCCAGTGTAAGGAGCTGGCTTTATCCCTGGATTAGGGCCAGAAATGTGACCGGGGTGTGTCCAGAGAAGCCAAAACTGGCTAGAAGGGAAGGGGAAGCCAAGGGACATCCTCGGCCATACCTGGGGGTACTCAAAGGCTCCTCTTTCCAGTGATGTCACTGGGGGTGGGCCTGCATGGCATTCCATGATGTCATATCCGAAAGTCACTCTGATGATTTCAACCAGCTGGGAAGTCATGAGGGAGGGGTGGAGCTAGGGTCTCCATGACATCTTATGAGATATCTTTGGGGTGGGGCTGCTAATGTTATTAGGGGCAGTACATTAAGCCATTTTAGTGTCACTAGACACTCTGGAATTTTGTTATCATGTGTGATCTCAGTGTGGATGGGGCAGTTACAGCATTCAGTGTGCTATTGTTGAGGACCAGGCATGTAAAATCTGTCATTGTGCCTGATGTCATGAGAGTTCGGTCTGAGCCACCATGGAATCCCAAGTACTGTCCCAAGGGGGCATGGTGTTCTTGACATCCCATGGGGTGTTCCTGTGTGGAGCCTCATTGGTATTTGGTGTAGCCACACTGAAGATGGGGCTTCCAGACTCTAACATTCTGAGACATTATTGGAGTACAGGGGACTGGAGGTATAGCTCAAGCAGTAGAGTCCCGGCTTGCAAATGTGAAGCTCTGAGTTCAAACCCAGTCCCACCAAAATAATAATAATTATTATTTATAATAATAATAACTATTATTATTATGTAGCTGGAGGCATGGATCAAGCAGTAGAACACTGTCTAGCAAACACGTAGCCCTGAGTTCAAACCCCAGGATTGCCAAAAAAGAAAAAAAATCAAAACCCAAAAAACTAATCATTGGGGTACAAGACTTGGGAACTAACCCCCCATACCTGCATTTCCCCTTCTGGAAGTATGAAGCTTACCAGAGAGTCCTAAGCCCTGCTCCATTTCCCAGCCAGCCTTGCTCAACCTGGCAGTGTTGATGTTTCCCTCAGTCCTCTGCATGCCTGCCATGTTAGCACAAGACTTCCACTCTAGGGTGCTTTTTCGTGGGTGTATTTACCCTGTCCTCTGGCCTGGCAGTGTCTCTGGGGTGGGTAGTACTGAGGTGTAACTCCTGAGTTTCCCTTTCCTCCTGAGGCTGGGTTTTCAGGGTGCAGGAGTAATAGTAGGCTAACCAGTATAATAAACAGGCCCCAAATTTTGATGGCTTAGCCCAGTGAAAGTTTACTTCTCACTCGTGCAGCTTGCAGGATGGTGTTCCTTAATCATCTCTCCACTGGGCATCTAGTCCTTTTTTGGTTAGCAGTCTGGCTGTCCTCCTCTCCATCTTCTACATTTCATCAGCCAACAAACAATGGGTAGGATCCTAGGGATGATTGCCAGGGGCAGACCTGTAAGTAGTGTGCATTACTTCCTCCCTCATTTTGCTGCTTAAAGCTAGTTCCATGACCATGGTCAGAACTAAACGCTAGGAAATGTGGTAGCCATGTGCCAGAAAGAGGGACAAGGCTTGGTAAGCAGCTAGTGCAGCTCATAGCAAATGAAATATTACAGGATGGATCTTGGACACTCTGGGTGACTGTCCCCTGAGGACTGGCCCACCCTCAGGACCAGCTTCTTATACTTACCCCACTTCTGCCGTCTAATCAGATCACACCAGGCAGCAAGGCGGCCCAGTCCCAGCTCAGCCAGGGAGACCTCGTGGTGGCCATCGACGGCGTCAACACAGACACCATGACCCACCTGGAAGCCCAGAACAAGATCAAGTCTGCCAGCTACAACCTGAGTCTCACTCTGCAGAAGTAGGTTGAAGCTCTCTGGAATAGAGGGCAGAGGTTTGGGTGTAGGCATGGAGTTGGGGAAAAGGAGGAGTTGTCTCCAGCAATAGCATGGGCCCAGTCTTGTGCTACAGAACTGTGCAGGAAGGAGGAGGCCCAAGACATTACTGCCACACCTTACAGATTAGGCCCAGAGAAGGTGGCCATGGTGCCTCCAGCATGAAGCAGTTGGGTCTGGAAGCCAGGGTCTTTCCTGCTTCCTCTTTTCTGAGACAGTCCTCCAAGGAGAGGTCCTTGGGTGCTGACCAAAATGCCCAAGAGCTGTGACTCCTCCATCCTGGTCAGGCCAGTGCTTTCCTGGAGAGACCCAGCCCATATGGTAGACTGTGAACGATGGGACCTCTGGCCTAGATACCCAGCATTCTTATGCTCCCCTCAATAGCCCTGACCAGGCACAAACTCCTGGGTCCTGGTATGATTGCTTACTTTGTCCCACTTCTCATTTCTTCAGGTCGAAGCGTCCTGTTGCCATTTCCACAGCAGCACCCCCAATCCAGTCTCCTCTGCCAGTAATCCCCCACCAGAAGGTAGGTGCCAACTGCTGGCAGTGAAGTCCACTCAACTGCAGCTCCTAAAGTACAGCCTAGCCTCCCTGCCTCTGCCCTACCATTGCTGACTCTCTGGAGAGGCAGTTGAGGCCCCCATGAAACACCAAGTTTTAGGAGTGCCTGCCTGGATGCCAGCCACCCTCCAAACCGTAGCAGCTGAGCTGAAAGGAAACCAGCTTGGGCAGCTGTGTTCTCAGAAGAGGGGGCATCCTTCTGGTCAGGCAGGGGACAGGCATCCAGAAAGCTCTGATCCTAGTCTACCAGAGTCACTGAGGCTGGGGTGAGTGTGTCAGAGGCCCCAGCTTCAGCCAGCCACCCAGGAGGTACTCCTAGGCAGGAAGGAGTCTGCTGGCCCTCAGAGGTTCTCCTCCACACAGGCTCTTCCAATTTCCACTTGCCACCTGCACCTCCCAACTGCATGACCCTACTGCCCATCAGAAGTGCGGGTTGTGGCCTGAGAAGCAGTCAAGGTGGGAACAGCAGAACCCTGACCCTAGACCTCATCACTGCCCAGGGCCCTTCCCAAACTCCCTTAAAGAAGTTCAATCCTATGGGTCCAAGGACCCTGATCCAAAGCTTGGGAGGTCCACCCCACTCTCCTCCTTCTCTGGCTCCTGTCTGTCCAGCAGGGCAGATTGGGGAAATGGGGAGAAGAGGCTAGGGTGGATCACAGACTGGGAAACTGGGTAGGGGATGTGAGGAAAAGTCACAGAGGTGGACAGAGAAGATCAAATAGCCCACCTGCTTCCTCAGCTTCTCCCCATCCCACCCCAATGCCCAGCCAGCTTGGGGGGCCCCATCTCCATGGCTACACATGGTCTTCTCAGAATGCAGGGTCTTCCCAGTAGACTAGAGATTGGGCTGCACCCAGGGGGTATTCACTCTAGGGGAAGGAGAGACAGACACAGGATAGAGGGGCTTCTTACTGTCCCCCAGCCCATATCCCCTTCCTTGAGCCCCAGGTGCAGGCAGGCTTAGCTTGGCTTTTGGTGCAGCACTTTGCCTTCTGTACTAATGGATGCGAGCCTCCAGGTCAGAAACTGTAGTCTCCACATCTCCTCCCTCCCCTCGACAGAATCCTTCCTTTCCAGTGCCCCATCCAGGCACCCCAGGCAGTGCAGGCAGAATAGGGAGGAGGGCAGGCTGCGGGTGCTTACACTAACACATCTGTTTCAAGTCCATGCGGAAGGACTGGACACATGTAGCCTCTAACCACTCTCTTCTCTCTCCCCTGCATGGTGCTGCCCTGTGCCAGGACCCTGCTCTGGACATGAACGGCAGCCTGGCGGCACCCAGCCCCAACCCCGAGGCAAGGGCCAGCCTGGGCACCCTGGAACTCAGGGACACCTTTAGCTCCTCCTTCTCCCAGACCTCTGTCTGCTCCTCACACATGGAGGCCTCGGACCCCAGCCCTCCACAGGGCAGCCCCAGGGCCAAGGCCAGCCCAGAAGGGGCCCAGGGCTTGCTCAGCCCCAAAGTCCTGGCAGGCCCGAGCCAGCCAAGGCAATATAACAACCCCATTGGCCTGTACTCGGCAGAGACCCTGAGGGAGATGGCTCAGATGTATCAGATGAGCCTCCGAGGGAAGGCCTCAGGTGCTGGACTCCTAGGAGGGTAGGTAACAGGTGTGCTGCTGTCCACTGGTGGTCTGGGGCCACCTGGGTCTTTCGGTGCTCATGGTAGAGGCCTGATCAGATAGTCAGAGGGGCTACTGGCCTCATCCCAGTCAGCTTCATACCTATAAGGCAGCCCAGGTTGAGAGCAATGCAAATGGGATCCCATTAACGTTTGCTGCAAGCCAGGTACATCATTGCTTTCTGTGACCACCCTGGGATTTAGCAGAAGAGAAAACAGGCTCAGAGGAGGTTAGACCAAAGTCCAGTTTTCCAGCTACTAAGTGGCTAAGTCAGGCTTGCATGCAGAAGACTGACTTCCCAAATTTTCCCACCAGGCCATACCACTTCTCCATGGGACCCACGGCGTGCTGTCTTCAGAACATGGTTCAAGGAGACAGGTGCTCTCTGTCCCTCCCAGAACCCTGAGGCAGAAATAGGGAAAAATTAGAGGTTGGAAGGGTGAGTTCTCCAGGGCTGGGATCAGTCTGGAAAGGCTTCCTGGAGAAGAAAGCACAGGATCTATCCATGGAGAGCCTGAGCAATGATGTGAGAGGGAGGGGGCTCACAGGACTGACCCTGGCCCGGAGAAAGGGGTTGTGGAGAACAGCAGCTGCCCTCCCCCCGAGTCTCCTTGGTGGGACTTTATGGGCATAGAAGTTGGCACTTGGAGCTGGGATTTTGTGAGGGAGCTGAGGGAAGGGAGCCCCTGTGCTGAGCACACATTAGCCTCCAGACCCTTCACACCTGCCATCTGTCTTACTGTAACCTTTACTACCACCGTGTAGGATGGGTGTGCTTATCTTTGGGTGCTAAAGGCAGAGCAGGCTGTTCATGCAGGGTAGCCTAGTGGCTTATGGGAAGAATCCCACTGTCTACATCTCAGGGAGGATAAAGGGGACAACTGTGTGTAGCACTGAGTTCTGTTCTGTCACATACTCACTGGAATGGAGTTCTGCAACTGGCTGGCAGAAGAGGGCTGACCCCAGCCACACCCTTCCCTTTACCCTTGCTGTGCCACACTAGCTTAGCACCTCCTGGGCCTCCCATTTTCCCCAGCTCTTCCTGGAATCTGAGCAAAGCTGGTTGTGGCAGCCATGGTTTCACTGAGCTTTCCCAACCCCCAAACCCCGTCCCACACAGCTTTCCCAATAAGGATATTTTGCCAGAAAACTCCAGGAATAGCAGAACAAAATGGCCTCCTTGCTCTGCCTTTGATGGGCTGGTAAGCCTTCTTGATCCATCCTGGGACTGATGCCAGGCAGAAAGGTTGGGCTCTGGTGGACTGGGACCCCTGGGAGGCCCACCTGCAGTGATGACAACGTCTCCACAGACTGAGCTATGACTTGTCCCTGAGGAAGGGGGGATGGGGACTTCTTTCAGTAACTTCAGAGGTGGATATTGTTTCCTCCACCTTACAGCTGGGAAATGGAAGCTCAGAGAGGATGAGTAATTTGCCTAAAGTCACACAGCTAGTAAGTGGCAGACAGGACTGGTGCTTGGGCCTACCTGACTCCATCTTGCTTTGAGAGGGGAGCTGGCTACCTGCCCCAGGAAGTGAAGGATTAGCCTCACTTCTATTTCCCTTGGCTCCCAGGTGCCATCCCATTGGCACAGGGGCTGCTCAGACCCTGGCAAATGTTTAAATTATTCTTGATAATCAGTGAGGCAGGATCCAATAGTTTCTTTCACAAAATGATGGGCCAGGGTGGGAGTGAGGTTGATGCTTCATCCAAAGTAAAAGCTGCTGCCGCCGTCCTGGGGCAGTGCAGGTAGGAAGAGATGAGGCCTCTGCCCAGCTGAGTTAGCCCACCTTGGCTAACTGCCTAACTGCCGCAGGGAACAGGAGCGGCAAATGCTAACCTTCACAGCCATCCGTTGCATACTTATCCTATGCTGAGGGCTCTAGACTCAGATCCTGGATACTCTGCTTAACCCATCTGTGGAGTGGGGACCATCATCTCCGTCTTACAATTACAATCTTATAATTGAGGAATGTGAGTCTGAGACAGGTGGATAACTTGCCAAGAGTCACAGTGCTAGGAAAAGGCTGAGTCAGGAATTGACCTCTGTCCCATCTGGCTCCAAAAGGAAGCCCCTTCCCCTTCCCCAACTCTCTGCCCAGGGGGGCACCTTGCATCTTGGGAGGAGTGGAGAGAGACCAATGGGCTGGAAGGGCAGGCAGGATTGAGCATCTTTCAGGCCCTTCTCTTCATCCTATCTGGGGCAGCACTGAAGGGCAGTGTTTCTGGTGTGAAGACCCCTGGGTAGAGGGTCTCATCTTTGACCCCTCCTTCCTGAGACCTGGGCACTAGCTCCTCTCTGATCTGTGTCCGTGGCAAGTTATCCTGGCCTGGAGTCCTCCGCAGGGGGCAAGAATCAATGCCAAAGAAGAAGCTGGTTGCCAGGCAGGGCAGAAGCAGCCCTCACCCCACCAGGCCAACACTGCCCTCTGCAGGGGACACTGGGTTGGTCAGAGTAAGAGCTGCCCTTAAAGCTGTCAGCACTGGCCAAACATGGAGAAAGAATGGAAGCTCTGAGCTGGCTCTTTCCTAATTTAGCTCCACTTGTGGCTATTTTGAGCTGGGAGGACAGAGAGAATTTTATCAGCTCTGAGACAGTGGGGTGGGGGGCAGGGTTGGGTAGAACCACTACAAGGCTCCCTGAGGTGGGCAAGTCTATGTCTTCCCTGGGTCCTGGCTGCAGGATGACCAGGGCCAAGCCAGCTGGGGCCCAGGCTCCCCCAGTTGACGCTCACAGTGGGCAGATCCAGGAAGGCAGCAGAATTTGGGGGGTAGAGCTCACTGCCCTCCAGGCTCTCTGTCTCAAGTTTCAGACAGGGCCACTAAGCCACAGGGTCTGCTACTACAGGGAACTTGCATTTAAAGAACCCAAAGGCCCAAAGGCACTGAGTTCCAGGATGCTGACTCTCAGATCAGAGGGAAGGGCAGGGTCCCTCTGTGGCATTCAGGTGGAAGTACATATACATGGTACAGGTGCTCACACAAGATGGACAAGAAAACCCTTCTCCCTGACAAAACTGAGGGTACTGGGGCCTACCATGGAGGGAACATTGCTGTGTTAGCATCTCCAGATCAAATCAAGGGCCCTGGAGGCTGTGATTCCCAACTTGGGGTTCTCTTCCCTTCTCACTCCTTATTCTCTAACCTAGTGCAATTCAACTGGTTCTGGCTCCATCATCAACAGTCTAAAGATGGTCCCAGTGTTCATTCCCCACCCCCATCCCCAGCTCAAACCTCACTCTGACTGCCCTGTCTTCTTTGCCCTTTCTCTTCCTCCCCCCCCCCCACCAGGTGGTAGTCAACTCTCCAGCCAAGTTAGTATCCAAGGACAGCATGTGTGTGCACCTGTGTGCCAGCCCAGCATGCGTCTGTGGTCTGTGGGGCGTGGATAGCACGCCCCTTCCAGCATGTGTACTGTGTGCATGTGTGAGTGGGGGTGCCTTTGTGCCCTGGTTGAGCCTGCACGGGTGTGACGCTGGAGAATGGAGTGAAGGTGTTGCAAGGCAGGTGTCCATTTGATGACCTCAATTTCAGTCCCAATTTCCTGCTCTAGCTGCTTAAGCTCCGCAAGCTGGCTCTGGTGGGGTTGGGGGTGGAGCACTGTGCTTTTGCCGCTGGGGCCTGTGTGAGCCTGAAGATCACTTTGTCCTGATGGGACTCCAGAGGAGGGACTGCACCTGATTTTGTCTCTGCCTGGGGACCACACCTATCTGTTGGACAGAAGAATTCCAGATGGGCGGAGGTTGGCAGGCCACAGCAAGCGGGACTGGAGGGGTGTGGGCAGCCTGAGCCCTGCTCCCAAGAAGAAGCACATGTATGGAAGCATCTAGAAGAACAGAACTGCAGGCCACAGAGGGGTGGCCAGCAGGATGAGCCTCTTCACGGAGGAACCTCACTCAGAATTCCTCAGATGCCCAGTGCAGCTGCTCTTTGCCTTTGGAACATTCTGGACTCAGCTTGTGCTGCTGCTGCCTCTCTCACAGGGCCCAGCTCTTGTCCTCTTCCTAACCCTGGTTCCCTGAACCCCTTTTGTCTCTGCTTCTCCATGGACTGTGTGTGTGGGAAAGCTTGCTGTGCCTGGCATCCCCTGCTGACCTGGGGAGGTAGCTCAGGCGGAACCAGGGCCTGCACGTCATCTGGGACCAGGAAACTTGCACAGGGCTTTCTGGAGGTGCTGAGGATTTTCCTGACCAGACCCCATCAGCCCCCAGTGGAGGGAACCTGGGAAGCCTACTTGGGGCCTGGGAGGTCTCTCTCCACACACACCACCAACAGCCCAGGCCTTCCTTTTCCTCTCATATAACCATCACCTGTTGGGCTTCTCTCCTCCCCTCTCCTTCCCTCTTCTACCTCACCCTGCCCCCTTGTGTGCTGTCCCCAGCGCCGACTACCAGGAACGCTTCAATCCCAGTGCTCTGAAGGACTCAGCCCTGTCCACCCACAAGCCCATTGAGGTGAAGGGGCTGGGCGGCAAGGCCACCATCATCCATGCCCAGTACAACACACCCATCAGCATGTACTCCCAGGATGCCATCATGGACGCCATCGCTGGGCAGGCCCAAGCCCAGGGCAGTGACTTCAGTGGGTAAGCGCCTCCCTAACTCCACACACCTACGGAGGCCACCAGGTGCCATCAGGACCAACTTTCTTCCCTCACCTTGGGCCTCCCAGGCAGAGGCCCTGGGAGGGAGATCAGCCTTCACCAGGGTCTTTCAGTACATGGTTGTCCTCTCTCTTCAGAACCTACCCCATGCCCAGCTTTAGCAAAAAGGTGGAAAAATGCAGTGTGGTGTTTCTCAAAGAACTTTTCACAGCTTCTGCATTTTCCCTGGTATCATAAGGAGGCTCGTTAAGAAAAAGACTTCTGCAAGCCTTTTAACAGAGCACTGGAGACCCATAGGCCTTTTGCAACTAAGCCATTTTGGGGTGGGGGGGGTGGCGGGTCACTTCACTCTTCCAGCAATCAGCATCCATCCAAATGCATGATAGGTTTCTTGTTGGTCAGGGCCTCGCACTGACCATCGAAGGTGCTGTCAGGAGTCAACCCCACTGATGGCCATCTCCCTCCTCCTCCTGGAAGCCTGACCTCAGGGCAGTGGAATTTAAGATATTCTTGTTTCCTGCAATTTGCCTCTTAGCTATAGTAGACTAGGGAGAGAGCTGGCCAAAACTTGTGGATGAAACTGCTAATAGTGCAAACAATGGAAACTCTCCTGTCTCTCTCTCTCTCTCTCTCTCTCTCTCTCTCACATCTCTGTTCTCTTTATTCTGCATCTCTCTATCTCTTTGTCTCTCCCTGCCTTCCTCTTTCTCTCTCTCTCTCTCTCTCTCTTTGTCTCTTTCTGTGTATCTCCCTTTCTGTCCTATTTCTGTATTTTTAAATTTTTGTCTATCTCTTTGTCTCTCCCTAACTTCCTCTCTGTCTTTTCTTACACAAACACATATACACAGAGTTCCCATTGCTTTCTGCTTGGGAATGCCATAGTGCTGACTTACACAACTGACTGATTATCTCTTTAGGCAACATCTTATCCCTGGGTTGGGGATCCTTAGCAACTCAGGGTGGAAAGTCTTGAGACGATAGTTTTTTTCCAAAGCTAGGAGAACAGATATTGTAATAGGGACACAGGGTTAAAAAGTCCTACACAGCTCCTATAGGACTCGGCCTTCCCAGAACTCAGCCCTTTTGGCCACGATATGTATGAAGTTTGTAAGGGGTACGCTGCAGAGCTCAGGAGATGGAACTTGGGTTGTGGACTTCCTTGGGAAGCCTGTTGCCCTCTTTGTAATGTAGTACTCCGCCTCCACCACTAGGGGGTGGAGGTCACCTGCTTTGGAACCACAAGTCTCAAACCATTTAGGCGCTCAGGGCTGTAGTTCTGTGCACACTACAGGGCTCTGCTGATTTCTTTTAAACCCATCGTTCAAAGCAGAAAATATGACCATGCAAATTTAAAACAATCATTAGCTCATGCATACCCAGAAAAACAAGGCATCCTGACTAAGCCCAAGAGCTACCAGGGATTTCCTGATAGCATTTGTTTGCCATGTGGTCCTTGGTGTGTCCTTAAAAATGGTAACAGTTGCGAAAGAGAAGTTTGATGGACGATAATGGAAGAACTACTCTCCTCACTTTACATTTTCTGCTCTTTGGTGAGACCGCTGTTATTTGGCTTTATCACCCAGGGTGCCCATGATTTTTTGGAATATGGTGCACTATTGATTAATCTAGATCTTTCCCATCTCCCTCCTGTCACCTTCCCTCCACTCCCTCCCCTCTCCCTAGCGCCTGGAAAGGCCCATCCTTTCCCCTTCCTTTTGACTTAGGCGCGCTGGGCTGACGCTGCTGTGGTGCCAGTGGGGAAACCTCCTGGCCATAAAGTGCTCCCATTTCTGCTGTCATTTTCATGCTTCCTTCCTCACTGACCATTCTCTTTTTCTCTCTCTCTTCCTCCTTCACCCATCCCATTCCCCTAACTCATTTCTGATCCTAACCCTGCTCTCTTGTGTGCGCTGCCCCCTGCCATCCCATGATGGACGCGCACTCACGGCTGGGTTTCCCTCTGCTTGGCAGGGCGTCGCCGCTGGCGTAAGTAGACCCTGCAGTGTCTGTCGCGTCATTTGTCTGTCTGGTTGCAGGATGGTGTGTGGGTTTGATGGGATTTGTCTGAGGACCAGTGGTCAGTCCATGTGCTCTGTCCACATTTTTCCTCACACCCACCTCGCAGCCAAACAACATCCCCTGCAGCCTACCCAGGCACATATTTGTCTTTTGGCGTTTGCTATCAATAACGTCAGTGTGGCTTTAGAAATCCACAGTAATAACACTCACACCACGCCCACCCCCAGCCTGGGGCTGCGTCCCTGTGTTTTGGGGATGCTTTGCTGTGCTTTGGGGATGCTTCTGTAAAGTGTAGACCTAGAAGTCAGAGTCCACACTGGGTCAGTATTCAGGGCCCGAGGGTGGCAAGAAGATTTTTGGAGGCCTGTCCCCAGAACCCTCATGAGAGATAGATCTGTAGGAGACAGCGCCTGCCAGGACTGCCACAGGGAAGTGAAAGATGAGTCAGAATTGGGAGCAGTGCACAGTGGAGTAAATGCCAGAGGTGACCTTGGTGTTGTATAACCGTGAAGTCTTCTCTGTAGCAAGAAGCATAGGACTTCAAGACCTGTTCCAACAGCTCTCTGCATAGGAAAGGCACGGCAATTTCCTCATCTGACTCCCAGTCTGCGTTCCAGCAGCAACACTAATCTCGGCTCAGCACTGCTGAGTTCCAAGGGACTCACTTTTGCTTTTCTGGAGGCTTTGGAGTTGGGGAAGGCATGGGGGAGCTTGTCATGGACATGATCCAGGGAAATGACAGTAAACGCTTCCATCTGCTTTTAGGATTGCAAAGTTCCATGTAGACAGGCTTGAAGGCAGAGCCCAGATTTGCGCCTACACCTTCCCTCTCATACAGCACAATCCACACACCTCCCTTCCCTCTCCTCCTAGGAGGCCAAGAGCCAGGACCTGGGACACCTGGTTGCCCTGCCTATTATGCATTTCACCTAAAGCCCTTAGGAACCCTTGGGATCCTTCCTGTGCCGTAAATGACCTACCTAGCAGGAGCTTCTGCAGCAGCTACAGGATCCTCTCTGGCTAGATCCCAGAAGGAACTGCTGGCCTCCCATTTTGATCTCAACCATAGGTCAACAGTCCCCAGGGCTCTGCAGCCAGATCAGGGCCTTTAGGAAAGTAGGGAAACTCTACCCACCCTTGGTGCCCTTTTCCTCCTCTGTTCTCATAGTCCATCCTGAGCCAGCCCAGAGCACCAATCCTGGGAGACTAGGCTGGTTTTCTATCCAGCTCCTTGCAGAGAGGGTAGAAGACAGAAGCACTAGGGAGATCCTCTCCTAACCAGCTAGTCCCTTGCAGGGCAGGTGGAAGCAGGCAGGAGGGTGCTGGGTAGGGCATGTCTGGACTGGGGTATGTCTTCATCTGGTCAAAATGTCTAGTCTGTAGGCCCTGGTGGACAGAAGTGGCCTTCCTGAGCTGCTGTGACTATGGAGACCCTAATAGAAAAGACTCTAGCAGGGAGCCAGGAAGCCAAAGTTCTGATTGAGTAGGGCTCCTACCTGTCATAACCTGCAGTTAGTCAGTTGACCTCTCTGGATTTCAGTTTCAGCATCTTTGAGAGAACTGGTGTACTGGCAACCATTGCTATGGGCTTTGCTGGGGCCCACAGCTCTCTTCCAGGGAGCACAGCATTGCCAGCTTCCTATTTGGATCCAAAGGTGTGAGGAGAGCAGCAGGGGACCCCCAGGAAGCCTCTGGGTGTCCCAAAATCCTGTCCTCACTCTGCCCCAAACTCCGGGCCTACTCAGGGAGGTCAAAATTACTTCAAGGAGACCTGCCTCCTCCTTCCTCAAAGGGGATCCAGCCCCGGAGGGTGGGGTGTTAGCACTGGGGAGAAAGGATCTGAGCCTCTGGACCCCTCCTGAGTAAGAGGAGTCTTTGCCTCAATCAGAACACCTTGAGCACCGAGGACCCAGGCCATGCCAATGTCTCAGTTACCTAGTAGCAGTGGGTGAAGGCCTGGTGGGTACAAAGCAGTAGGCACCACCAACTGGCACCAGGGAGGTGGGGGGGGAGCATGGTGGGAGGACACAGTGGCAGAAGCCCAAGTTCCAGCCTGGCACCAGCCCATGACTCTTTCTGTACTGCAGGAGTCTTCCTGTGAAGGATTTAGCAGTGGACAGTGCCTCTCCAGTGTACCAGGCTGTGATCAAGAACCAGAACAAGCCAGAAGACGAGGCTGATGAATGGGCCCGACGGTCCTCCAACCTGCAGTCTCGCTCCTTCCGCATCCTGGCCCAGATGACAGGGACAGAATACAGTGAGTGAGGGCTGTTGGGTGGAGCCAGAGGAGGGTCCGGGGTCCTGGGTCCTGCTGCACAGTCTTACGGCTCAAAGAAACCAAGGAGGCAAGCCACCACCCTTGAAGATGAGCTGACACTGATGGACCGTTAGCAGCTGGCAGAGCGCCTTTGCACCCCTCTGGTGGGATGACCAACCATGGCAGTTTTCTGCTCCAACCCCTAACTCCATCCATGGCAACAGGCTTGTCATGCAGCTTCCAGAAGACATAACTGGCAGGGCTGGCATGACAGGACATTGCAGGCCGCACTCTGACCACTCCCTCCTAACTACACCATGGTCTCTCTCCTCCCCCTGGCCTCTGCCTGGCTTGCAGACTCTCCTTTCCACAGTTGACAGGCCTAGGGGGTAGGATGTGCTCAGGACCTGGCTGAATCCTAGGGACTCACTGTGCACAGAGTCTCAGTGGTGTTTCTTCTTTATGTTCTCTGTGAGTCCCCCTAAATAGCTCCTTTCTGCCCACAGTGCAAGACCCTGATGAAGAAGCTCTGCGAAGGTCAAGGTAGGTGCCTGCACTCAGGCTGATGGCCTCGTCTTCTAACCCCATCCCTCCCCAGGCAGCCCCCAGGCCACATGACTCATGGAAGGAACCTATCAAATTCAAGTATTTGGGAAGCCTGGCCTGCAAAGGGCTCCAGCAGATGCTGGCTTAGGTGGCTGTCCTGTGTTAGTAAGGTGGGTACCTGGAGCTGAGTCTTTCCCCTCACCCTCCCTGGAACAGGCTACAGCAGTTGAGGACTTTGGGCTCATTTGGTTCTGTCCTGGGGCAGGGGCAGGGCTGCTTTGGCCTTTGCTGGGCTGTTGAGAGTGAGGGCATCTCTCCCTGGAAGGGCAGTGGGCCAGTGCCTCGCCTACCCACTCATCTCAGGGCTTGGCCCCCGTGTGTCGAAGGCTGGGCACTGGGAGAAGGCATGTGGAGGACCGTGCTGGGCACAAACACCTGACCTGTGGACTCAGCTGTCCACACCTACATTAAGGCACAAGTTCTGTAAATTGCTTTAAGCGTAACAGCTGCTGCAAGGAGGGACAGCCCCCAACACAAGGAGGGGCTTGCACAGGGCTAGTAGGTCTCAGGTCACAGTCTCCCCATCAGTAGCAGGTCTGAGACCACAGCTACTTGCCTACCATCCACAGCCTGTCAGGTGCTGTAGCCCTGGGATGAGGGAGGCATGCTGTCCCAAAATCCATTGGAACCCACAAGGGCTTTCCATGGTGAGGCATGGGGCCCAGTGTGATTATATGTCAACTCCTGGTAGCAAGTATGTGTCTGCATGCTCTTCCTGGGACAGTCTGCCTGGGGCCAGTGCATCCTGCGGCTGCCTTTCTGTGAGGGGCTGGGGCTCAGAGGCATGCTCCCACCCTGAACCAACTTTCCGTAATTCCTAACCAGTGCACGGTGGCCACAGGACTCTTGTAGAGTAGGACTGTGGAGCCAGCTGGAACTTGATGTACATTTTATTGTGGAACCTGTATTTTTGCCAACTCAAGTGATCTTCACATTTTGGCTGAATATTCAAGCCAAAGTGTGGTTCTCCCAGACCCAAGAATGGCATGTGATTTGAGAAACAGTTCTTAACTCTTCAGTGCCTGCAATGCAGCTAAACAGAATGCCAAGAGATGATGTTGGATTTAGCTCAAAAGTTGAGAGCAAGTTGTCTTAAGTGGGGACAGCTCTCAGCTCTCTCCTCCCGTGCTCTATTGTGTTTGTCCTACCTCCTTCTTGAAGCTGACAGCATAGGTGATTCAGGGAGCAATGTGGACTTTTCCAGAGACTCAGCAGAGAGGTCTTATGTCACCAACCCCTGCAGCAAACAGCTTAATCATCCCTAGGTTCCTTCCCTCAGGAAGCCAGCAGGGACCGTTTTCCTCCCTCCATAAGTCACAGAGGCCCGCCTTCGTGACCCCTGCCATCTCCTCCTGGTGACTCTCTGTTTCTCTTCCATCCAGTATGCATGGCAGTCTGCTAACCTTGTGCCTCGTTAGCCAGAAGAGGGAAGGGAGATTTCAGGCAACTTTTGTATTTCCTGGTTTCCCTGGAACATCTGCAGGTGCTACCATAGGGTTTTATCGGAGAGAGATCTGGAAAGAGTGTCCAAGAAGAGACTCCAGACTGCTTCCTATCTCAGTCCCAGGCTGTTTTCACCCCTTACCGTTCACCCCGGCCCCCATCTCAGGCTCTGCAGACCCCGCAGTAGAGGTTCTGTGGCACCAGCAAGCCTCTGCCCAGGACTGAGGCGTGCAAATCCCTCCCTTCCTGATTTTAATTCCCTTTTTCCCCCTTTTTCTTTTTTCTTTGTGGCAGTAATGGCGTTTGAACTCAGGGCCTCTGAATTGCTAAGCAGGGGCTCTACCACTTGAGCCATGCCCACAGCCTTTTTTCTTTTTCTTTTTCTTTTTTTTTTTTCAGATAGTGTCTCATCTTTTTGTCCCCACCAGTCTGGACTACAATCCTCCTACTTACACCGCCTGTGTAGCTGGGACCACAGGCACATACCACCACATCTGGCTTCCTTGTTGAGAGGAAATCTCGCTAACTTTTTGCCAAGGTTGGCCTTGAACTGCAATCCTCCTGATCTCTGTTTCCTGGGTGGCTGGGATTACAGGAGTGAGCCACTGTTTCCAGCTCTGACTTTAATTTCTTGAGAGTCATCCTCATGGGCAGAGACTGTCATGTCACTGAATCCAAGCAGCCCCTGACCCAGGAGCTGACCCAGGTCTTCTAGTATTCCGCCACCCTAGCCTGTCTGAAAGCCACAACTGGAGACACCAAGACACCCCGAGTGCCACAGTCTGAACAGCCCTGGTAGACTCTCTCTTCCTTTCTCTTTCCTCTCTCCTTCCTTCCTCTTCTTGCTTCTTTCTTTTGATTAGTTGGGAATCTCTAAACAGTGCCTAGCAGAGCAGGCTCATTAGACTCACAGAGACTCCAGGACTGTCCCTCACCCAGTCACTGAACAATAATTACAAAGTGCCACCCAACCTCCATAGGCCTTACTAAAACTTGCTGCATCTCATTTTGCAACTGCATTCTGAGTGGTCTTTTGAGATGTTATGACTGTTTGCAGGACTGTGTGGTCCTGCCACGGGGACTTTGCTCATGCTGTCTTCACCCTTTCACCCTGATCTCAGAAAGGAAGGTGTGTAGCAAGGGAAGAAGACTGCCTAACACTTACATCATGGTTCTGCTGCTGGGTTTCTGTGAGGCCTTATACCATTTGTGTGGGCATCTCTGGGCCTTGGTTTCTTCTTGGCATAAGGAAAGGTTAGACTAGACCACTGGTTTTCAACTAAGCTAGCAGTGAGCCCCTTTTGTCAAATAGTCCTACCTACAGATTCAATATGCTGGACTTGAGGGGCAGAGCAAGTGTCTCCCAGGCATGCGGATGGGAAAGTAGACCTCTGTAAATGTGAGGATTTGGGAAAACGGACTAGTACCTGATGACTGTTACTATGCAGAATTGTAAGACCAGCACTGCCGCATCTTCTGATCTTTAAGTACCTTCCGGATTCTTCTGTGCTGGCAATTCATCTTTTAAATTAAACTTTTTTATTTTGAGATAATTGCCAATTCACTTGCAGTTGTAAGAAATAACACAGAGAGATCTATGGACCCTTTACTCTGTTTCCTCCAGTGGCAGCATCTTGCACAACTAAGGCACAACGTCTCAGTGACAATGGTGCTATTGCTATAGTGAAGACACAAAACACTTACCTCCCCACAAAGCTGCTTCTGGTGCTCATATGCAGTATAGCCACACCTCTCTCTATGCCTGTCTCCTCCTAACCTTGCTAACCACCGATCTGCTATCTGTTCTCCATTCCTATCAGTCTGTCATCTTTCAAGAATGTCTTATAGGTGAACTCATTCATCATTGTGACCGTTTTAAGATTGGCTTTTTTTTAGCCAGCCTAATTCCCTAGGGATTTATCCAAGTTGTCCAGGGTACCAATCACAGGTCGAGCATCTCTAATCCAAAAATACAAAATCTGACATGTTCCCCAAAACTTTTTGAGTACCAACAAGTGGAAAATTCCGTACCTAACCTCATGTAATGGGTCACAGTCAAAGACAGGTGTACTAGAAGTATTGATTATGTGAATCCTAAATGAATTTTGCATTTAGATTCGGATTCCCAATATTTCTCATTATGTATGTGCAAATATTCCAAAGTCTGAAAAAATCTGAAATCTGAAAGAATTCAGGTTCCAGGAATTTCTAATAAGGGATACTCGACCTGCAGTTCAGTTGTTCCTGAGTACCATGCCATAGCATGGATATAGCAATTAATTTTTAATTTTAATTTTAATTAATTTATTTTCATGGTGCTAGGAGTCAAACCCAGGGCCTTATGAACCTTAAGAGGGTGCTGCTGAGCTATATCCCCAGTCTTTGTTTTAAATCAAATTTCTATACAGGTTGAGCACACAGTGTTTATGGTTAGATGTGGCCAAGCCTTGGTCACCAGTTTGCACCTCTGGTCTGGAGAGTGTTAGTGGCCCCTCCAGCCAGGAGGGCCTAGGATTCTGGCATTGGCTTTTCCCTGTCTCCCTCTTTCCTCCCTTTCTACATTTCTGGCTGCTGCTTGACTGCTCTGTACTGTGTTCTCTGCTGAATACAGCAGAACCCCATTCTGTGGGTTGAGCCCCCTGTGGTCTCACTAGCAGGAAGTGGTGGGAAGTCCCCACCTTCTATATCTGTGACAGCGATCTTGTGAGTATGTGTGTTCGTATGCGTTCCAGTGCCTCGGCTGGGCGGGGCACTGGATGGTATGTGAGCCTTCTTTCTGAGAATCATAAAGTGAGGTGAGGCCAGGCAGCACAGGGAGGTGACGGGTCTGCTTGTTAGGCTTCATTGCAGGGGATAGGTGCCCCTCCTTCTTGGTGCCCAGCTAGGGGACAGAAACAATGTTAGGCCCACCTGCCTGTTTGGTTCAGTCCCAAGAGCCGAGGCCAAAGCAGCCCTGCCCAGCCTTAACCAGACAGGCCAGGAAGTCCCTTTTTTGCCCAGTCTGCCCTAAGGCCCTCTAGCCAGGTCCTTTGTCCATGGCCCCCACCCATCAAGGCAGGGACTTCAGTCCCTCCATTCTGTTCCCAGGACTCTGATCTTGCCCCATCCAACCTCAGCTTGACCCAAGCCAGGCAGTACTTCTCCAAGCCAACTGTCCCTCCCAGCCCTCTGACCCAGCCTGAGACAGGGGAATGGTGGACATGTCCCCTAACCCCTCTCTTTCTTCTTCTTTTCTCCCTCTCTTTCTGTCTCTGTCTCTGTCTCTCTCTCTCTCTTTCTTTCTGTGTGCCACAGGGAAAGGTTTGAAACGGAACGTAACAGCCCACGTTTTGCCAAATTGCGCAACTGGCACCATGGCCTTTCAGCCCAAATCCTTAACGTTAAAAGCTAAAAGGCTGCCTGGACTCCCTTCTTCCTTCCCCCACATACAGATCTGGCATGTGAGCCCCACGGTGATGCTTGACAATGTATAACTGTGCTGGGGGTACCTCTGGTAGCCAAATGCAGCACTTCCGCTTTCTGCCCCTCCCCCAGAGTTGGTGGCTGGGGCCCAATTTGGTCCCCATGCACCCCTTCCCTCCCCAAGCTAGTGTGAGCCTCTGCTCCTCCGCACAGGCCCTTAGCCCTAGACCAGAGAGGACATGACAGGGTTTGTGGCATAGTGCCCCAGAACCAAGGAAAATGGACTGGCCATTGCTCATCTGCCCACCACTCTTTGCTCCTGGCCTCATGCCACCGGAACAAGTTGCCCATAGATCAGAGCCTGGGACAGGGCCAACTCCCTCATCCTGCTGCCCACTGGGTAACCAGACCAGGGCTATTTGCAGATGAAGTGGAAGCCCAGGATAGATGAGGCCAAGACCCCTTGGCCTGTGGTAAGCTTGAGGCAGGTGCCCTACTCTCTGCACGTGTGTGCTGGCTCCATAGTTGTTTCTTCTGTACATATAAGCATGCTTGTCCTGAAATAAAAAGGATTTGAAATGAAAAATAACAAGCCCCAGTCATGCTGTGCCTATGTGTGTCCCCTTCCCCATTCCCCTCCACAGGGAGAGCTGTGAGAGCAATGTCTGAGACAGAGAAAAGACAGGCACTGCCAACAGAGAGACAGGGCACAGGATCCCATCAGGAAGGGATCCAGCATAACTCTGTTCACCACTACTTTCCTACCCCATGGGCCCTGCTGCTCCCAGGTTAAGGAAACCTGAGGGTGGGGGGACATGGGAATCCATGCTGTGGCCCAATGGGCAGCCTTTGCCTCCCATGGGGCAGTGTGGATAGGGACTAACTCCTTGCCTCTTCTCCCACACCTAGTTGCAAGCAGCAGGCTGAGCTATTCTTCCCCCCATCAGAAAGCCCTTTTCCCGGCAAGCATTACTCATGCTCAGCCTTGGTCCAGGAGGTGAGAGAAGGGCTCTGGTGGGCACATCTGGACTAAGGGGGCAGGTAACATGGACATTCAGGGGCCAGGGTGAGGTCCCCAGGAAGGGGAGAAGAGATGGAAGGCAGCCCTACCAGAATCTTGGTGGCAGGAGGGTGGGAAAGCCTCCAACTGAGTCTTGCTGGGGCCACAGCCCCTTCCTGTGGCCTTGTTCAGAGAATTTAGCAAGAGCTACTTAGGGCAGCAGCATCTAAATAGGTTCCAGTTGGGGTGATAGTGTTACATCCTTCCATAGCAAGTGCTCCACCCACCTGCCTACCCAACAGTTTGGTCCCTGATTGCATGGAATCATACACTGAGAATACAAGGATGATGGCACCTTGGCAAATGAAGAGGGTGTAAAGGCCCATCTTAGGACTCCCTGCCTCTTCTGAAGTTGGATGGCCAGAGTCCTATTCCAGCTCCACTGTCTGGACAGAGCCTTTCTCTTTGCCTTCAGGGACCTTAGTGATCCCACCTGGAAGGATTGGCCAGAGAAGCTGCTCTCTCCTGTACATCTCCCTTGAGATGCTCCCCAAAGCTCCCTGCTGGCCTATACCCCCTTAGCCTCTCACTCCTTCCTGCCTCCAGCAGTCTGATGCCAGGGCCAGCACAGGACCAGGTATCAGCCTGGCTGGTGGATCCACACTGGGGAGGCGAGGGGAAACTCCTGCCTTCATCTAGGCAATTTGGGACACACCATATTTGGATGACCTTTTACTAAGGACTTGTAAGACCCAAGAGTGGGCTGGGGGAACAGGAGCCTGGCAGACAAAGAGAGGTAGTAGTGGTCCCAGGCAATGGGTAGCCTGAGGCTAGCAGAGTTGGTGGGCTCTGTCCCTAGCCCCTAGCCTGTTGAAGACTTTTTGGAGTCACTCAGCTGAAGCCCTGGAAGGCTTTCGCTTGCTTCTCAATCTTCCTGGTGCCTTCCCAGCTACACCAGGCCCCTGTGTGTAGTGCTTTGTGTAGTTCCAGATAAAGGGTCCATGTGAAGCCATCAGAGTAAGCAGGAGAGATGTCCTCATTCATATCCTGTGTCTTTGGGCACTTATTGAAGAGCCTGACTGCTGTAAGTGCTAAAGGAATCAGAAAGGGGGATGTACTGTGACCACAATGCAAGGGTGATCATGTGGAGTCCCAAGGCAAGAGTCCCTCCGACTGGGGGATCAGAGAAGGCTTCCTGCAAGAGGTCAGTTCTTTATGTATGGTTAGGGCTGGGGTGTGTACTGATGAGGGGACTGGATAGACAGTCTAAGCAGAGAGGTCAGAGGTGCTGGTGAGAAAAGGGGTGTTCCATCGTCCTGAATTCATCATCTTTACTGGTATGGAAGAAACGCAGAGGAGGACATGGTTAGTAGTAGTCAGATCTAGAATCCCAGACTATGGGATTTTTAAAATTTTTGGCAGGCTAGGGTTTGAACACAGGGCTTCACACTTGAAAAGCAGGTGTTCTACCACTTGAACCACTCCTTCAGACTATTTTTTGAGATGGGGGTCTCTCAAACTATTTCCCAGGCTGGCCTTGAATTGTGATCCTCCTCCAGACTATTTTTTGAGATGGGGGGGTCTCTCAAACTATTTCCCATGCTGGCCTTGAATTGTGATCCTCCTGATCTCAACCTCCCAAGTACTAGATTACAGGCATCACCTGACAAATTAGTGAGTGCTGTAGGAATATGACCTAAAGATTTTGCTCTCCCCTTTTTTTTTTCTTTCTTTTTTTTTTTTTTTTTTTTTTTTTGGTGGTACTCAGAGCTTCATGCTTGTAAGGCAGGCACTCTCCCACTTATCCATGCATCCAGCAGGCCATGGGATTTTGAATGTCTTCTGAGGGAAAAGTGGAAGGAGCAAAGCAAAGGGCCCCATTCCCACAACAGTTGATGGGTGTCATTCGCTTAGACCACAGTGTCAATGCAGGACCTGGCCCTGCTGCAAAGTCACTTAGCCAATACTTACCCCAAGCAAGAGTCATAGGCTGCAAGATAGAATGCAGACCAGGTGTGTGGCAGCATGAACAATTTTACAATCAACCACCTGACTTGTATTATGTCATCATCTAATGAACAGAAATTTCCATATTCCACTATCTTACCTAGCACAAGTAGCATCGACATCCTAATAATGGCACTCCCTTCCAAACCATTAATACCAATCACAGCATCACCAACAGTGCCAACTCGAATTCAGTGACCCCCAAGAGCTGGCACCTCCACTAGTCCATCCCCATGCTTTCCAGACATCACTGTCATCAATAACAGGGTCAACCAAACTCCACCATTTCCACTACCAAGGACTACCACAACAGCGAGGGGCACAGGGCCAGCATCATCCACTTTGTTTTTATAAAAGTTTTCATTAGGATATATTCATTATATGGGGTGGGGGATTTATAGTGACAATTCCAATTAGGCTTATATTGTACATCACCCCCATCGCCTTTTCCCCTCAACCGCCTCCCTGCCCTACTTAAAGCAAGTGCCTGGGGTTTGTTTTTTCTACCTCTATAGGTATCTAAAGTCCATCTACCATATACCTAATCTTCATTCACCCTCCCTCCATAACTCACTTTCTTATCTGCCCAGCCCTGTTTAGTATCCTCAGTTCCCAGCAGTCAACTGGAAATGTGGGATGGCGCCAAGGACAGGCAAATCAGGGAGACTCGTGTTCCTTGCCAGCCTGCTCCTTCCTACACTGTGAGCCAGGTAGCAGGCTTCAGGGCCTGCAGCTTCTTCTCTGAGGCAGCCATGTCACAAGCATGGCTTCCAGAAGCAAGGTTTTCACAGAAAGGCTAGGCAAGTGAACTCATGCAAGGGCCAGGGCCAGCACTACTGCAGGCCTGCAAACTAGGCTCCCAAGGTTTCCTCTCTGACCACTAAGCCAGAGAGCGCCTGGGCAGGATGTGCGCTTCCTTGTCTTGAATGCTTCCCATGCAGTAGTGGAGAAGACTGGCTTTCATCCCATGGGATAGTCATCCACACCCTTGCCACTTTTTTCTGTTCCCTGATTTTCTTGCTCTATTTCATGCCTTTTTCCTCTCTCGCTGGATGAAGGAGAACAATTGGGTGAGCCCAGGGTAAACATGTTGTGGCTTCCTATCTGGGCACATCTCTCTAGCACCTTGCCACTCCAAGTGTGGTCCATGGACCCGCAGCATCAGCTGATGTTAGAAACCTAGACTGAGCCCCATCCCAGGCCTATTCAACTAGAAGCTGCATTTTAACAAGATCCCCAGGTAATTTGAACGCACGAAAGTTTAAGAAATGTAGTGCTTAGGGCTCACATCCTTTTCTGCCAGCTGGAAGCAATGTGATGTTTTACCAGATATGCAATCTTTCTGGACTTCAAATTCCTTACCTAAACAAGACTCACCATACCAATCAGGGAGACTGAAAGGATAAAAGAAAATAATGATGTACTGCTGATATTATGGAAAGCACCCAGTAGAGGAAAGTACTGTTATTCTGTGTCTAATAAGAACAGCACCTTTTATTGGAAACATTCCACTTGACTGATGACAAGGTTTCTTTCTTCCTGCATGAGGTACTGGTTAAGGCTTCAAATTAAAATGAGCCTCCATCATTTTGTCCCTAAGGGTGGGTTCTAGAACCCTGAGCAATTTAATTCTGTTTCTGTTTCCTCATCTATTAAATAGAGTCAATAATACCCACATAAGAGGGCTGTTGTGTAATTAAAGACAAAACACTGTGGGGGAGGGTGGCTCAAGGGATAGAGTGGCTGCCTCGAAAGCACATGTGAGGGCCTGAGTTCAAACCCCAGTACAACCAAAGAAAGACATAATGCTTGGCACATTGTATCAGGTCAATAAATGAATTACATAACATGTGAGGGACAATTATTCCCATTTGTTGTAGTTACATTTATTCTGTCACTGTTGTCAAAAATACAAAATGCCAATCAAAGAGCAAAGAGTGAGCTGGGTGTTGTGGCACACACCTGTAGTACCAGTTTTCTGGGAGGCTAAAGTAGGAGGATTACTTAAGCCTAGGAATGTCGAGAATAGCCTGGATAACACAGTGAGATCCCTTCTCAGGCAAAAAGCAAAAAAAGCAAAAAACACGAATTTCTTTGTTTCCTATGATTTAATTTTCATTCTCTGCCCCATTTCCCAGGTAGAAGTCTAATCCCATCAGCTCAGGCCCTCACTACTCTTGTCTTTCTAGAGTGGTTCTAGGGAAGAGGAGTGGGCATGTGAGCATCTGCTGGATGTCCCCACCCCATCTGGTCTCTCTGGTCACACTGGCAGAATGCTCATCTCTCTTGTTCCAGTTATAAGGCCTTTCAGATCTACAGGTGCTCAGGGCCACATCTGTGTCACTTTTGGGTGTGTGGGAAACCCTCCATGGCACCCAGGCCACACAGTGGCATGGATATTTGGTCTGCCTGTCCCCTCACCATGGGTCCTGCCACTCCTCAGGGTTTACCCTGAAAAGGGGCACAAGAGCCTCTATCATTGAATCTGCCATACCACTTTACTTGCTTCTGGTCCACATAGTCTTGACCTGCCTGGCATGGTAGCTGTTATCCATCTCAGAAATGTCTTGTTCAAGCCCTGAGTCCTTAGAGCCTTAAAACCCAGCTTCTCACAGTCCAGAGCCTACGACCTTGACACTCAAGTATTTCACCTCTGCTTTTCTGTTGTTGTTGTCGGATCACCCCTCCCAAAAGGCACTGCATGGAAAAAGATGAAAGGGAAAGGATAGGTCAGTAATCTGGTTGGTAATTAAATCTACTTTTCCATTGCACTGTATTTTGCTGAGAAAGAAAAGTTAGGAAGTACAGAAAAATGGAGGGGAAAACATCTTTTCAGGATTGAGAATGTGTGCTGTGATTCCCTCTGGGAATCCCAAAGGAGCTCTTTCCCTGAGCCTGGAAGATGCCGGCTCTGGAGGATCAGGCTCTGTTTGCAGTGCTAATGGTGATTCCGGGACCTGCCGCTGCTGCCCCACCTTCTCCTCAGGGTTCCCACAGGGCCTGGGGCCCCCTTGACCTGTTGTCTTTTTTGGTCCCACCTCATCAGCACCCCTATTGAGCATGCTCCAGTGTGCACCAGCCAGGCCGCCACCCCTCTGCTGCCCGCTTCTGCCCAGCCGCCTGCTGCTGCCTCTCCCAGCGCAGCCACTCCCCGTGCCACCACCGCCTCTGCTGCAGCCCCTGCCTCAAGCCCTGAGGACAGTCCAAGGTAACTGGCCTGCAGGTGCATGGGAAAGGGAGGCAGGCGAGGCCCCACCCTCGGTCCATCTGCAGGCTGCGGGACCAGGTGCTTAGGGACCTGAGATTTCCCAAGAAAGCCAAGGCCAGCACTGCTTGGTGCAGAATGTAAAGGGTAAGTTGGCACACTTCATGGGACTGCACCACCTGTGGCAAAGGACAGAGGCAGGGACATTGCCCTGCCCCCAGGAGCACACCTCTAGTGACATAGGTAAAATTCACTCACACATGTGTCCGTGTGTGCACACAAACAGAAAGATTAGATTAAATTACAAAATTGGGGAGGTGGCTAAGTGGTTAGTCCTTGTTCCTGAAACTCAACTAAGGAAGAATAAGTCATCCCCATGGACTGGGGAAATCAAGGAAGACTCTCTGGAGGAGGGAACATGGAGGTAGGCATGGACGCCAGATCAGATAGTTTAGCCACTGACTGGCCCACCTCCTCTACCCTCTGTTTTCTTGATGGAGAAGCATGTTAACTCCAGATCCACCTGGTGTAGCAGATATAAATCTCTGCTCCTCTACTTACTCTCTGTAACCCCAAGAAAGGGACTTAGCTTCTCCAAACCTCAGTCTTTTCATCTGTTTAGTTGTTTAAAATATCACATGGATATATGGGGGTGTGATGAAAAAAAATACACATAGTACACAAAAAGGGTACTTCAAATGCCTGCATCCCGGCCTGTCCTCCTGGATACCCCGTAAGGCAGAGCCCAAAGGCAAGGGGAGAGTGGGGAGCGGAGGGGACAGCAGGACAAGTTGCCCTGGAGCCACCAGCTGTACCAGTCAGGGTTGGCTGGGCTCTTTCCTGGCTTCCCAGAGCTGCCAGTTGGTATTTGGAGCCAGAGCCCAGTTTCCTAGCCCCCCCATGAATTTTCTGGGGAGGACAAGACTCTTGAGTCTTGCAACCTGGAGCAAAAATGCCCACAGGTCTGTCTGCTGCCCACCTCCACCCCCAGCTTTATAATGACCCATGTGGTGCCAAGATCAGCCTTTGCCCAGCTTAACTCAAGCCTTAGCAGTGAGCCTGGCCCTGGGCTTTCAGAGGTGGTTTTTCACCAGTTTTCTGGGGGCAGGGTTAGCAAGCTGGTTCCCCTCTCCATGCCAGAATCTCTTCCCATAAGGGTTTTGCTATCTGTACAAAGAAGAAACTTTGAGGAGGGTTAAAAAATGTCTCTGTTGTTGAGTGGAAAGAAGTTTCCTAATTTGAATGGGGGAGCATAGATGCTGGAGCCTGCAGGTAATACAGTCTCATCCTTACCCCTGTTGAAGGGCAGGCTCTAGAACAGGGCTCCAGGCTTCTATATCTTTGGCTTGCCCACCACAGGGCACCTGAAACCCTCCAGATGCCCTCAGCAGGGTGAGTCCTTGCTTCCCCTAGCCTTGCCAAGAAAGCTCAGGCCTGCATAGAACTTGGAGAGACCCCAGAGGGCTGCCCAGAAGAGCATCTGGCTGCAACAGAAGGACGGGGTGGAGAGGGTGGTGGGCGAAAGACACACTCTGAACCCAGAGTGTGTCTGAGCCAGCTCGTGCCTCTCCTCCCACCTGGGCTGGGAAGGAGCTAGAGCTAGAGGCAAATGCACACCTCAGCCTCTCATTGGAACCTGGCTTCAGAGTTCTCTATCCACATCAATCCCCAAGACAGGACCTATAGCTCCTGGGATACTGGCAAAATGTCCTCTACTGAATTGTGGTCTCATTGAACCATGGTAGAAGCTACACCTCTGAATACGATCTCTTCTTTGGGAAAGCCGCTACTCTGATGGTCTTAGCACTGGGAATCTATCCACAGAAGGGCAAGGAGGAAAGACAATGGCCTCACTCAACTAGAAGCTTGCACAGTGACAGGGCAAGTATGCAGAACCCCCGGATCAGGAGTGCTAGCTCCCTAGGACTGTGTTACTTTTGCCTTGTCTGAGGCAGTCCCACAGCTCCCTGGATCTACTCAGGTACTTGGTGTTGGGTTCTTATCCCAGGGTCACCCCACTGAAAGCCCCAGAGAGGCAGGCACTCCAATTCTACCACTTTGCTTAGCAGGGATGGGCAGGCCCTAGGCACGTGGGAAACAGGTGGAAGGAATGCAGGAAGCCATAGGCAGGCGGAGGTCTACTTCCAGAAACTCACTTCTCCAGCGCTTTGCCAATGACCCATTTGCCCTGGGTGTGGTCATATATCCCTTTTAGGATCTGAAAGATGCAGGGAGAGAGCATGGAACATGGTCTGTAAGGTGTTCACTAGTTTTAAATGAAGAAAAGGATCTCACAAACAAGTGAAATTGGGAAACACTGGATTAGATAAGATTAAACAAGCTGTTGAACTCTAGGGAGTTCTTGGAGCCTTCAGCTCCCAAAGAGAGGCCAAGTACAGCATTTCCTGAGGGCAATGAACTAGGACACTTTTTTCCCTATCTCTTTGCTCCCATGGTCCCTGGGCTTCATAAGGGAAGAGGCCTTTTGACAGCTAACCCAGTGGAAGGAAAAGGAATTCTCTAAGTGGAGTGGGTTTGCTGGGAAGAGCTGCTGGGGGCTTCTGGCTCTTCCCATGAGTCCTTGCTGTAGTATTCTTGCTCAGAAACCTGACACTACTGCTCCAGTAGGAAGAAGAAGAGGCCAGGGGGTCAGAGGTTGCGAAGGGCCTCAGAAGGTGGAGGAGGGAGGGGAAGCTGTGACCACCTCCATCGTCCTTCTCTTCCCTCCCTCTGTCTCTATCCTTGGCCCATCACAACAGTGGCAGTCCCATGGGAGTGAAGGATTCTTCATGTGTCCTCTTGTCTGGCTGGGGCCTTTCCTCCCTTTTTCCAAAGGTGGTAGCACTAGCCATAAGGAGCAGCTTCCCCCCTTCTGAAACACCCTGGCTTCTCCTTCACAGCCTTTGGCAGCTACCCAAGGACATTTCTGTCAGATCCCTCCTCAAAGAGGCTCCTGAAGATCAGGTTGCAGGCTCCAGGGCTTGGATGGGGACCGTTCTTGCCGTAACTCTTCCTCCTTGGTTCCAGGCCCCAGGCTTCTGCCTACAGCCCTGCAGCAGCCTCCTCTCCAGCACCAGCCACTCATACCAGCTACAGCGAGAGTCCTGCTGCCCCTGCACCCAAGCCCCGGGTTGTCACCACTGCCAGCATCCGGCCTTCTGTCTACCAGCCAGGTGAGAGCCAGGGTGGGAAGAGAGGTTGTCCAGACCGGGTATAGGGCTGGCTCCAAGGCCACGTCTTCAGAGGAATAGTAAGGCCCTACTGGCTCAGTCTTCCTTCCCCCAGTTGTGGGCCAGAATCCCAGGGAGCCTGCATCTGGCCATGGAGACAGGTGCGCAGTGTCAGACAGGGATGGAGCCTCCTAGCTCTTAGGAAGAAGATGTTCCTGGATGTAGATTTCCAAGTTCAAGGTGAGGGAAGGGAGGTTTTGGGGCACAGGGATGGGAAGCTGTTCCTCCATGAATCTGGATCTGGCTCAAGCTAGAGGATAGACAACTATAACAAAAACGTCACAGGCTTTGGACTGACCTACTGTATCACAGTATGCTTTTAGACAAGCTGTTTAACCTGTCTACCTTGCTGAGGCAAGGTAGCTGAAGGCACATCCAACATGGCAGTGGAGGGCCAGGTCAGGGTGGGTCCAAGGCAGAATTCTCTGGTTCTCTGGGCCCCTTATCAGTGCCCAGGGTCGCCTTGCAGGGACAAGGGTTCAGCCCTATGTCCCTTGCTTTTCTAGGCAAAGTCAGGCTTCCTTCCCAAAGACCAAGGGCAGTTCTCAGGCTGTCCTTCAGCCTGCCTTTCTCTGCTAGTCATTGCTTAAAACCTAAAGGTTTTTCCCCAGATTGGGGAAAGTGACTGCGTAAGGGCTCCTGGCATCCAGGCCCTAAGTCTGGTCTCATCCCCTCCTTCCTGTTGGATTCAGAGTCTGAACTTCAAGAGGGCAGGACTGTAGTGAATTTTCTCCTTTGTATGCACCTGACTTGGGCCTGACAAGAGGAGATACTCAGCAAAGGCACAGAGAAGGAAGGAACAGGGTTAGTGCCATAACTCAGCAGAGGGCTTGCCTAGCATGCTGAAGGCCCTGGGTCACACACACGCACACCCACATACTGTAAATAAAAATAAATGAAATTTCCTCATTAAAAACAAGAAAAAGATGAAGGAAAGGGTTGGGGGAGGTGTAGCTCAGTAATAGAGCTCTTGCCTAGCATGTGTGAAGCTCTAGGTTTGATCCCCAGCACCAAAAATAAAGGACAACTGAATGCATGAGTGCTGGGAAGGAACACATCATCAGAGTGGGCAGGGGAAGGCTATGATCTTGAGTTCTGTACTCTGGCAGCAGTACATACAGGGCAATGGGTCTTAGAGGGATCGTTTGGTGCCCATTCCATTAAAGCAGCATACTTTAAACATATTTATCACTATAGCCATCTTGAATTTATGGAATGCAATAATGATTTTACATTTACAGTAGTGATACAAACATTTCTCTCCCATCAAAATTATACACATTTTTTTAAGTGGTACTGGGGTTTGAATTCAGGGCTTCATGCTTCCTAGACTCTACTACTAGAGCCATGCCTCCAGCACTTTTTGCTCTGGTCAATTTTGGAGACAGGGTTTGTTTTTGCACAGGCTGGCCTAGACCTTCATCCTCCTCTCTTAAGCTCCCTGTAGTGGCTTGAAGGATAAGCACATACCACCATGTCCACTTTTTTTCTGTTGAGATGGGGTCTTGCAAGCTTTTTTTTGCCCAGGGTTGGCTTGGAACTGCCAACCCTGATCTCAGCCTCCCAAGTAGCTAGGATTACAGGTGATCCACCTGGTTCAAATATAATTTTTAACAGTTTTTTTTTAAACAGTTTTAGGTTTCGACAAGATTAAGGGGAAGGTACAGAGATTTTCCATATACTTCCTGTCCCCACACATGCACAACCTCCCCCTTTATCAAATTCCCTATCAGGATACATATCGGTTTTGCATTTGGTAAACTGATGAAGGGAGGAAGTTTTAGACTAGTGTGGGAAAGAATGGGGTGGGTCATTCTAAGGGAGAGGACAAAGGGGACCACGAATGAGCATGAATGGGCGAAGCAGCTGTGGGCATAACATCATGTACAGTGTCTAGACAGAGCATGTCCCATTAAAGCACAAGAGAGACCCCACTGAGTTTTTCTCTAAGGTTGGAGCGCAGAGGAGGTTAAGACAGGGATTGGGTCAGGAAGAGCCTTGCTTGGGGAGCTTAAACTTGGTGGGTGGGCCAGTGGTACTACCTTCAACCTCGGTTTTATAAGGCTCAGTCTGACAGCGTGTTGCGTGTTCAGGAAGCGCTTTAGCTGATACCAGACTGACTCCCAGTTTGCTCCTTGAGGCAAACTACCTCATCTCTCAGGGCTGAACCTCCTCACTTGAAAAAATAAGGATGACACTGTGTAATTCGTGTTCTGTGGATGGAATGACACTCCTAGCACGATGCCTGGAAAACGGGAAGTGTTTCTCTCTATCCCTTAAGAGTCAAGGGCAGAAAATTCTGAGGTTAAAACTTCACCGGATGAAGTGGCATTTTGGACAGGGCTGTAGTGAGGGGACAGAAGTGGGGGACAATGGAGGGAGGGTGGAAAGGAGTTTGAATGCGAAGCGGCAGGTTGGGGGGCATTCCGATCCTGTACAGGCAGGCCCCTCTGGAGCCCCCCATTCCCGACCGCCGACTGTCCCCCTAAGGCCCGCCAGGGGGCGACACGGCTCCGGGGCGCGCCCTGCCAGGCCCGCCCTGCGTCCCTTTCCGCTCCTTCCCGGGCTGGGGCCCAGGCGGGCGAGACGTGCCGGAGCCGCGGGCCTCCGCGCCGTTCCCAGGCGGTGCAGACGTTAACTCATTCCTGCCTGGAGGGGAGGAGGCGATCTGCCCCGCCTTTCTGGCCTGGGGGGCCCGGGGGCGGCTGGCAGGCGGCCCGGACGAAGCGGGGAGTGTGTGCCCGCGCCGCGCTCCGGGCTGCGGGGACCCGGGTGCCGTGGACAGCCGCCCGCGCGGCCGGGCCGCAGTCTCCTCCGGGCTGAGGGCGGCTTTCGCAGCCCGGATCTTATCGCTGGCGCCGGGGCTGGGCGTCCGCTCCCCAGAACACCTGGGGCCCGGGAGGGGCGGTGGCGCGGGGGCCGGGACTCGCCGTGGGCGGAGGGCACCGCGGCCCCGGGATGGCCACGTCGGCCCGCGGCTCGGGTGGTGACCGTGCGCTCGCAGAGAGCCAGGCCCGGCCCGGAGTGACTCAGAAATCACCTTGTTTAATTACACCGTCCCGAGGCCGCCGGGTGAGATAAGGGCCTTTTGAACTTGGCAATTAGAGATGAAGTATCACCTTCTAATTTGGACGGGTTTAATTCCGACATGTAGAAATAGCAACGGCCCGGGAGCTCCGATGGGACGGATAGCAAGTCTCTGTTGGCATGGCGTGCGTGTCGCGCGGGGGAAGAGAGAAACAGCCCGGGAGTAGGGGACCCCCGGGGGAGGGGAGCTGGCCGGTGGCCACAGGGAGGGGAAGGTCCTTCTCTGGGGTGGGCACAACCCTGGGCTAGGTTCCAGCCTGCTCCAGTGGGGTGAGGAAAGGAGGGTGGCTCTGGGGATCCAGAAGAAGAAAGAGGGTTAGAATCGCTGGAGGGAGGCAGGAAAGGTGGGCCAGGGCCGGGCCTAATTGGAAGCTGTGGGCTAAAGTCTGCTTTGTCACCTGGGGAGGGGCTAAGCAGGGATCTGGGGCTGCTTAAGGTGTCTTGAGCCACCATTTTTGCTAGGCAGATCTTTGCTAGGCAGATCGCTAGCTGGCTGACCTGGAGCTGGTCACATAACTCTCCAAACCTCAATTCCTGGTCTGTAAAATGTACTTACTTGCCTGGCTGCGTGAAGAATATGCCACAAGATCGTGTTCGTAAAGTGCCTGGCATGTGGAAGCCATCAGAACCTGGGAGTCACTGCTTTGACTGGGACAGCACCATCTGAGAGGAAGAAAATTTCTGGTAGCCATATTTTTAAAACCCAAAAGAAAGCAGGTGAACTTAATTTTAGTATGTTTTATTTAATTCAGTATATTTAAAATGGTTCAGAGGCATGCAGGTGGTGCATATCTGTAGTCCCAGCTACTTGGGAGGTTGAGGCAGGAGTACTGCTTAAAGCACCCCAGAAGTTCAAGGCCAACCTAGGCAAACATAGTGAGCTCTGGGCTCAAAAAAAAAAAAGAAAAGAAATGGAAGGAAGGAAGGAAGGAAGAAGGATAGAGGTGGGAAGGGGAAGAGAAGACAAGTGTTAGACTGAAAAGCACAGAGGGATAGACAGATTTATTCAGGAGAAGGAAGCTGCAGATGAGTTCTCCAGAAGATGCTAGAGCCCCCTGCTGCTTACAGACTGGGGCTTTTACAGGTGAGGAAGGACCTTGTGGCTTATCCATTGTCTGTTGCTAGGGGTATCAAGGAACTTGGTCTTGTGCTCTGGTACAGGTGCTGGGAAACAGGACGTTACAGTCATGGACCGATGGCAAGAACAGGAAGGACGCTGCTAGGTGTAGACAAAGAATTCGATCTTGTGTTTTGGCACAGGTGCTAGGAAACAAGATTTCCCTGGATGGGGGTGGGGAGCTGTCTCTACTAGTGCCAAATAACACTAGGGTCAAGCAGATTTTAAGATGGCATAAGTGATGTCAAGTTGAGGCCTAAGAAGAAAGAAAGATCTTACACAGACCCCATTGTATACAACAGGTAGAGACAAAACTGGTGAAGTTCTTCCAGATCACCTCTCTTCATTCTCCTTTCCAGATAGTATTCCCCAAGGCACCCTTGCTCCTAGCAAGAGACCCTCTGTCCCAGGCACTAGGGGGCTATGCAAGGTTCTTGGGGAGGATGACAACACCTCAAATTTGGGCTTTGTAGCTTTACAAAATGGATGCACTGTGTCGTTCTCATACTGTCCACCACACCCTGTGAGGTGTGTCATACATTTCCACCACCAATGAGTGGGCTTGGTCCCAGGTTATCTGACCTCAAAGTGTCATATTTCCCTTCTCTTCACCATCCTACAATATACCTGGCTGTGTTCCTCTCAGGTGCCCATCAGACCATGGGATTAGCCGGCAATACCTCCCAACCCTGGGACCCAGGTGCCACCATCCTTGTTGCCTTCACTCACATTTAGTGACATATACACTTTGCCAGGTGCTAGGCTAGGCACTTTATGTTTCTTATTTTCTCTTAATCCTCAGGCGATTAAGAATTATTATTACCATTTTTAGAGGAGGAAACTGAGACCCAAAGAGGTTAAGGAATTTACCCAAGGATATACAGCCAGGAATCAATAGAGTTGGGGTGTGAAGACAGGGCTTTTGGGGGAGCTGGGGGCAGTGATGGGGATTGAACCAGGGTCTCTTGCATACTAGGCAAGAATTCTACCACTGAGCTACATCCCCAGTCCCAGGTCAGGATTCTTTATAACTGAGCTATATTCCAGACCATGGGGTCTTCTCCATGTTGAAAATGACTCCATAGGCTAGGGATGTAGTTCAGTGGTATAGCAGATACCTAGCATACATGAGGCTCTGGGTTCAACCCTCATTACCAGTCACAAAAGGAAAAGAGACTCCTTGATGACATGGTGCCCTGGATAGAAATCGAACTTGGGTTCTTTTTTGGTTTTTGGTACTGGAGTTTGAATTCAGGATTCAGGGTTTCTTACTTGCAAAGTAGGTGCTCTACCACTTGAGCCACACCTCCAGTCTATTTTACTCTTGTTATTTTAGAGATGGGGTCTCTTGAACTATTTGTCTGGGCTGGTCTCAAACTTCAATCCTCTTGATCTCAGCCTCCCAGGTAGCTAGAATTATAGGCATGAGGCACCGGTGCCCACCTGGAATTGGATACTTTACAGAGGCAGCTTGTGTAATAAGGTTTTAGAAACTCACTCTGCCCATACTCTCTGAGCCCTCGTGCCCTGGAGTGTAGAGAGGGCTAACGTGAGGACTGACCCAGACAATCTGCTTTGTGCCTGGCCTACCCTCAGTACGTGGGAGGAAGATTCAATGTGGAGAAGGTCCTATCTTTGGGAGCCAGCATCACTCCCAGGATGGCTCAGGGCAGGGCTGTGGATGCTTCCTACAGCCATTATTGTAGGCATAGTTTCTACACTCCCAGCGAGGGCAAATGTGTTTTCCACATTTGCCAGCTGTAAAGGGCCATTCATCTGAGAACAAGGTGCATAATTGGAACAGCAGGCCACTCATGATGGCCCCAGGCACTATGTGGGAAGAAAGACCAGAGGTGGAGCCAGGGTCTTGAGGTCTTGAGTCCACCTAGGGTCCATGGGAATGCCTTGGCACAGTTCATCCCACCCAAGCCTGGATCCGGAGTGGGCAGAGAGGCTACCTTGTCTTGCTTCCAGGGATGTGAAGCAAATTGGGGGCAGAGATGAGTCCTCTGGAACCTCCCTCCCTGGAGGAAGAGGCCTGCTGAAGTATGTGCTCAGGATGCAGCTAGGTCTGCCCAGCTGGCTCCACAGCAAGAGGCAACAGAAACTTGGGTCTGAGGGTCCAGACCAAGAGGGTCCCGGGGCAGCAGTTGCCATGCCACCTGTGTACTGAGCCATAGTTTCCGCACTCTCAGTGAACGCTCAGAGGGGTTCCAGAAATGGGACAGCACATTCTGTTCTCTATGCTCAGACTTCCTAGGTAACCACTAGGGTGTCACTCAAACACACTCTCAATTTGCACTAAGTGATGTTGAGAAGCAGAGGTCCCCAGGGACCAAGGGAGCAGCTAGACCTGGACCGTATCATGCCAGCATCTCTGCCCAGGCTGGTTCTGAATGACTCCTCTAAGACTCCCCCATCAAACCAAGCAGGAATTCCTCTCAATAACCTGAATCTGAAAACCCAGCTGCCAGGTCATCTGCTTTGTCCAGAAGGTTCCACTACATCTAGGTGTAGCAAACACATACCCACTGAGGCATTTCGGACTGGAATCACAGCTGAAAGCATCCTTCGGTTCTGGCTGAACTGACCCACTCCCACCCTCTTCCAGGCCCAGGCACCCTCCATCTTCTTCAGGGCTTGGCAGCCAAGACCTGCAGATGGAGCTTCACCCCTCACAGCTGCAAATATTTATAGCTACAGCCCTTTCCCAGTGCTGTGCAAGCTCCCAGGGCTCTGCTGAGCTTGCTCTTTTATTTCCCTGGGCTCCCTGCTGAGAGCTAAAATCTGCGCCATCAAGATCAGGAGTATATGTCCCCTAAAAGTTGGAATTGACCTGCTCTGATATTAAAGTCACCTTTTGCAGTTCTCTGGCTAGCGGTGGGGGAGGGGAGGAGTGAATTCCTGACACATATTCTTTGGGTATTTTTGGGTTGCAGTTCCTGCATCTACCTACAGCCCATCCTCAGGAGCCAATTACAGTCCGACTCCCTACACCCCCTCGCCCGCGCCTGCCTACACCCCCTCGCCCGCTCCCACTTATTCCCCCTCCCCTGCACCAACCTATATGCCCTCGCCTGCCCCAAACTATAACCCCACACCCTCAGCGGCCTACAGCGGGGGCTCCGTGGAGTCTGCCAGCCGTCCCCCCTGGGTGACCGATGACAGCTTCTCACAGAAGTTTGCTCCTGGCAAGAGCACCACCTCCATCAGCAAGCAGACCCTGCCCCGAGGGGCCCCAGCCTACAGCCCAACTGGTCCCCAGGTGACCCCCCTTGCCAGAGGCATGGTCCAGAGAGCCGAGCGCTTCCCAGCCAGCAGCCGAACTCCACTCTGCGGCCACTGCAACAACGTCATTCGGTATGATCGTTGTCCACTGGGACACTGGAGGGGTGGGCTTGTCCACAGGCTGAGCCCTGTGGTCGGGGGTTGGGAAGGCAGGTGTGGGGAGAAGGCCAGCCACACAGGCAACTTGAAGTCCCTCTGCTTCACCATCTGTCTGACCCTCTCTGAGCTGGAGCTCACATACCTGTGTGGCAGCCACAGCCCTGGGGAGGTGGGAGGATTCCATGAGGTAAGTGGTGAGGCTCCCAGCTCAGTGCCTGGTGCCAGGAGCTCCTCCTTGGGCTAAGGCCGGTTCTGGGAATTGCTGCCCTTGTCTGGTTTATTGGGCACGTTGCAAGCTGGCTGACATTCCTGGTTTTGACCCAGCTTTCCTTTAGGGTTGCTTCTGGGTCTTTCCACAGACAGGCTTGTGCCTCTCAGGGCTTTGGTGGGCACTGAAATGAAAACAAGTCACTTCACATTTAGAAGCCAGGGGTCACAGATGCTGCTTCTTTAAATATAGTATGAAAGTGTGTGTGTGTGTGTATGTACGTGTGCGTGCATGCATGCATGATAAGCATATGTATATGAAAAATACACTCTTTAACACCTTTTTTTTTGTGGCAGTACTAGGGGTTGAACCTAGGGCCTCACACTTGCTAGGTAGGCACTATACCATTTGAGCCACTCTGCCAGCAAAAAATGCATTCTTTAAAAATAACGTAACACAAACTCCTTAGAAAGTAATTTAAAAACACAAAAATGTACAAATTAGAACCTGAAGAATTTCCTCATAGTTGCAGTGTTCTGACTACTTATCTGGAGCTACATTATCAGGTTTATATCCTGGGTCTCCCACTTTCTGGCTTAGAGCCTTGAATGGGTTATTTAACCCCTCTGTGCCCCAGTGTCCTTTCCTGAAAATGGGCATCATATTAGTTCCTTCTTCTTAGGATTGTTGTAAGGATTAAACACAAAATTTTTCTTGAGTGGTGCCTGACACAGACAGGGTAAGCATTTAATAAATGTTAGCCGTCAACATCACTGTTGTTATAATTACCCACGGCAAACTCAATTCCGTCATGTGCTTGCCCAGCCCCTGCAGTGGATATTTGAGTTGGTTCTGGGTTCTCTTTACGGGAAGCACTGCAACCACCAGTATCTTTCTGCATGGGCATTCTCAGAATTCTGTATTACTTCATTAGAACAATCACAAAAGTGGGAGGGTCTTGAAATATCTAGTTTCCCATTTTGGATGCTATTTATTAGGTACTGTTTGTTCTCTGCCTCCTCAGGGGCCCTTTTCTGGTAGCCATGGGCCGCTCCTGGCATCCAGAAGAGTTCAACTGTGCCTACTGCAAGACCTCCCTGGCAGATGTGTGCTTTGTGGAAGAGCAGAACAATGTTTACTGTGAGCGGTGTTATGAGCAGTTCTTTGCCCCACTCTGTGCCAAGTGCAACACCAAAATCATGGGGGTAAGTAGGCAACACCCCTCTCCTTTGACCCTTGTTTCTCCCTAGCTCTGACCGACCTCTCCCCTTCTCTAAGATTGTGGTGTCCCATTAGGAAATCAAGAAGTTTCCTCCGCTAGAAGAGGAAGCAACTCCATTTTTATTCTAGAAGGAAGTTGGTTTGCCACCAATGAAATCAGGGAGCAAATGAACTTGAGGCAAGAAATGATTAAATGCTGTGTCATGCAACTTGAAGAGATGGTGAAGCTCTGCAAAGCAAGTTGTTACTTCATAGTCTGACTTCACCACTCACCTGCAGGTGGCCTTGACCCTTGATTCCCCTTTAGTAAAGTGGCAGTAATAAGCAGAACCTGCCTCCCAGGTTTAATGGGAGGATTAAGCGTCACACAGCTTATGTAAGAATGCACAGAATCTGGCACCCAGCCAGCACTGGACACTGGGAACCCTTTCCACATCTTCCCTTGGCTTATCCAATGCCTGTTTCCTAGGCCCTCCTGTCCTGTTCCCTGATTGCAGCTTGGGTAGAGGAAGTCCAGTGTCGCTCCCTTTCTCCCAGGGACCTTTCTGTTCTGAGTTCAGCTCTTTCCCCCAGGAAGTGATGCATGCACTGAGACAGACGTGGCATACCACCTGCTTTGTCTGTGCAGCCTGCAAGAAGCCTTTTGGGAACAGCCTCTTCCACATGGAAGATGGAGAACCCTACTGTGAGAAAGGTAGGAATATGGGATGTGATGAATGCCATACCATGTGATATGAGGTCAGGTGACCCCACCTCCAGCCCCATCAGGAAAACAGGATCTGGCACAGAAGACTAACTCCTGTCTGAATCCATTCACATCTAACCATCAGTAGGCCTTTGTTTCTAGAAGAAGAGTTTTTGGTGTTTTGTTTTGTTTGGCATGCAGGGGGTCAAACCCAGGGCCTCATGCATGCTAGGCAAGTGCTCTAACCACTGAGGTTAACTCCTTATTTTTGGTTTTGTGTTTAGTGCAGAATCATGCTAATATTACACAAAGGAAGCTAGTTGAACTATTTGCGCTGCTCATTTGGTTGCAACTTTCTTGGGGAAGGGAGGCAGTCCGTAGCTTATTCTACACATCCAGTCTCTGCCCCTCCCATGCATCACAAATTGACCTCATAACCACCTAGGAAATCTTTCAGGTTGTTTTGATGTGGAGACCCAAATCTAGTATGAAAGGCCTTGACTTTGAACTTCATCCTAGGTTCTGTTTCTGGCTCCACCTCAGGCTGGCTTTGAAACCCTGAGTGAATTACCATAGTTTTCTGAGCCTCACTTTCCTCATCTGTAAACACCTGCCTTACAGAGTTGTGGTGAGGATGAAGCCAGCAAAGGTGGAAAGCATGGAATATGTGAGCATCCCTTCCTACCATGTTTTCCAGACTTTGGTGTTTTCTTCAAATTCTTTTTTTTTTTTTTAACTGTTTTCCACTTATTTGTTTATTTAAATTAGAATATATTCGTCATGGGGGGGGCATTCATAGTGACAATTCCCGTTAGACTTATATTGTACATTGGTTACATTGCCCCCATCGTCTCTCCCCCTCAACCTCCTCCCCACCCCTCTTAAAGCAATTGCAAGAGGTTTCTTAGTTCTATTTCATATAGGTATATGAAGTCCATCTACCATATACCCTCACTTTAATCTCCTTCCTTCATTCCCCTCCCACTAGTACCCCCCCCCACATACTGTACCTATTTTACAGTCCTGTCTTTTGTTATTAATACTTAAGTTGATGTTCAAAGGGATGTCTCAATGTATCCCCACATTGTCCATTAAACCTCTTCCATTACTCTCCCTTACCCCTTTACCCCCCAACACTTCAAATTCTTATAATCTTACCGCCTGAATTCAAAGTTGCTCGATATCCCATACAATATGCTGCCTTAAAATGTGGGGAATTATGGAAAGTTTAGGAGACACAGCACTTTATAAGACAGCAGGAGTCCTGGTTGGCTGGCCATTCACTCATTCACCCACTCATTCATAGTCTGACTCTTTCAGAAAGGATTTGAGGCAGGGTTCAACATAGATAGACATGAAGGTTAAGACAATAGCACCCAAAAATCAGAAGAGGGAAAAGTAAGCACACCGATTGTGAAAAATAACAGAGCAGCCAATATGAGGTCAAAAAGAGAAACAGAGTAAGTTAGCTTACTTTCAAATCAGAGGGGAAAAATCATTCTAGCTCCTCTAGGGGAAAAGCAAAACAAAATAAGTTTTCTTTCTGACAATAAATTATAAAAGAAACTTGTGTTCCTATGTTGGTGAATTCTCTTTCCAGCTCTGAAATGAATTGAATTACATTAAACAACTCACTTGGTCACTCTGCCTCAGTTTCCAGAAAATGAAGGGAAACAATACACCTTTCTTTTTTTCTTATGAGCATATGGTCTTGGTTGGTAATTAATCAAATTGCTCTTATTCCTAGACAAATTCATTGACAAACAGCATTATAGTTTTCATAATTTGTGATAAGTTACAATTTGTGTCTGAGGCTTATGAAAGAATGATGGATTTCCATTGACGCCACGGCTCCTCTCCATAGCAACCCCTCCACAAAGATTCTCAAAAATGATATTTTCTGTAAGAAGGCTCAAGCAAGAGGATGGTCTAGTGTTAAACAAAGACAGTGAAGAAGCAGGTTTACCTTTGGACCAAGGTATTGTGAGGCCCAGACTTGAATCCCAGATGGGCCACTTCCAGGCAAGGCACTCACCTTCTCAGTCTGTTTCCTCATCCAGACAACATTCTTCAGAGGCTGTTGTGAAGATTCACTGAGATGATATGTAAGGCTCTTAGCAAAGCACCTTGGCTATAGTAAGTAGGCAACATGGGTGGTCCTTGAAATGGCTCCAGGAGACTCATAGTACTCCAAGGAGCACAATTGAAACTCCACTTCCTGGACTGGCTCAGAGGGAGAGCACTTGCCTAGTATGCTTGAGGCCTTGGGTTCAATCTCCAGCACCAGATAAAAAATCAACTTCCTAAGCAATGGAGCCATTGAAATGTTGAAGGCAAGATAATAAGACAATCTAATTTTTATTTTTAAAAGAGCACAAGAAATTTAGTATGCTTGTTGAGTGATACAATTAATGATACTCTTATGTAAAGATAAAGAAACAAGGGCTAGGTAATTTAATAGTTAGATAAAGTCAAGCCTGGTTGGTTAACCTATCCTAGAAATGATAAAATATTTCTGGTTTGGGGATGTTGCTCCATAAGAGAGGCTTTGGATTTGATCCCCAGTACTGCAAAATAAATGTGTCAGTCACCTGGAGGAGGTCTGCAGTGTTATACTGTGGGGCACTGTGCTTGGTCTGACCTTGTCATTTTTCAGGGAAGGAGGAGGTTTAAAAACACTAATGTAAAATTTATCACCTTTTCTATTTTAAGTTCAATAGTGTTAAGTATATCCACAATATTATGGAATTGATCTCCAGAAGTTTTTCATCTAGTAAGTCTGAGACTCTATACTTACTAAACAATTCCCCCCTTTTACCCTCTCCCTAGTCCTGGCAACCACCATTCTATTTTCTGTTTCTATGAGTTTGACAACTGTAGGCTCTCATATAAGTGGATCATACCATATTTTTGTCTTTTTCTGATGGGCTTGTTTCACTTAGCCTCATGCCTTTAAGGTTTATCCATGTTGTAGCATGTGTCAGAATTTCCTTCCTTTTAAAGACTAATATTCTATTGCATATATCAACCACTTTTTGTTCATTCATTTATGTCGATAGACACTTGGGTTGCTTCTACCTCTTGGCTATTGTGAATAGTGCTTCCGTAAACATGGTTATGAAAATATCTCTTTAAAAATCTGTTTTCAGTATTTTCCAGTGTATATCCAGAAGTGGGACTTAGACAACATAAAAATTCTATTTTTGATTCTTTTCTTTTCTTTTTTTTCCTCATTGCTGGAGATTGAATCCAGGGCCTTATGCATGCTAGATGAGTGCTATACCACTGAGCAACATCCCCAGTTCTTTTGGTTTTTTTTTGACAGGACTTGCAAAATAGGTCCTCTCTTGCTTGAGCCACACATCAGTCCATTTTGCTCTGGTGATTTTGGAGTTGGGGTCTCAAGAACTATTTGCCCATGCTGGCTTTAAACCTTGATTCTCCAGATCTCAGCTTCCCAAGTAGCTAAGATTACATCTGTGAGCCACTAGTACCCAGCTCCCAGCCCTCAGCCCTATTTTTGTTGTTTAAAAAACCTCCATACTTTCTTCACAGTAGTTGCATCATTTTACAACCCCATCAACAGTTGCCCCAAGGTCCCAATTACTCTCCATTCTCACCAACTCCTTTTCTGGTTTTTTTGATAGTAGCCATCCTTAATGGTTTGATACCCCATTGTGGTTTCTTGCTACCATTTTTTAATCAACAATTTGGAAGAAGACACAGAAAGGAGTCCTATCAAGTTTACAGATTGAGCCAGAATGGTAGAGTCTAAACTCAAAAAGACTTCAGTTGGCTGTAAAGATGAGCTGACACCTTTAAAGTAAGACAGGTGGGAAGGTCAACCCCTTACATTTGAACCTACACCTGTTGCCAGGCCTGACAGGACATCACGATCACCTGTGAAGCCTTAAAAGCTAGAGAGAAGATAAATTACCAGACCTACAGAGGCAGAATCTCATGGGGTACCCCGTTCCATAGGGATGAATCTGATATTCAGTTAGATTTGAAAATCAGAATTGTTTCTCAAAATATGGTCCCCAGGATCAGCAGCATCAAGAGAACCTGTTGGAAACGCAGATCTTTGGCCACTGTCCATCCCTCTCCCCCCAGTCTGTGGATTATAAACTCTAGGTGTGAAGCTTGACGATCCATAGTTTAACAAACCTTCCATTTCATTCTAATGTTTGAGAACCACTGCTTGAAAAAGGCACTAAACCCTTTTTCAACACAGAGCATCTGTGATTTGATGGATGGAATTCCTTTTACAGTAGCAATAAAATCCATTAAGTGCACGGATATTAACTCAACCTGAAACATAAGAGAGTTAAAGAAAATCATGAAGACCTAAAGGGAGTAAGAAAGAAAAATGAGGAGCTAGATTATGATGCTGGTGGGAAAGGCTCATGTATGCAGACTTAATTCAGAACTTTTGTAGAATAAATGAGGGAAAATATCTACTTTTGTTTTTATGGTACTGGGGTTTGAAATCAGGGCTTTGCATTTGCTTTACCACTTGAGCTATGCTACAAGTCTTTTTTGCTTTAGTTATTTTTCTAACAGGGGCTCATTTTTATGCCAGGGCTGGCCTGAACTGTGGTCCTCCTATTTGTGTTTCCCCCATAGCTAAGAGGACAGGTGTGCTCCACCACACCCAGCTTTTTATTGATTGAGATGGAGTCTCACTAACCTGGACTGGCCCAAAACTGTGATCCTCCTGCTCTTTACCTCATAAGTAGTTAGGATTACAGACATGAGCCACTGCACCCAGCAAAAATATCAACTTTTAAGGAATGTGTTAGAGTCAGACTCGTGCTAACAAATTTTAAACTCAAGTGGCAATTCTCCAGATCATACCAAAATCAAGTTTAAAATTGAAAAATCAATTAGCAGGCAAGACTAGAAATTCCAGGAATAGATTCAAGCTGTTCTAAGAGTGTAATTGGTGAAAAAACATCAGGAGAAAGAAGGAATCAGTGTTTAATAAGGTTGGTTGAACTATTTCTTGATTGTTCATTTTTTGTTACATGTATACTGAACATGTAGTTATGCTATTCACTGTGGGAAGCTCTGAGCAGAGGCAAGTATGGTAGAATCTCTGCCCTCAAAATCCTGAAGCAAACCCACCATGATGGGCTATGCCGGGATGTACGTAGACATCTGAGGATGATGGGTACATGGTGGATAGATGGATGGAAGGATAGACAGATGGATGAATGTGTGGATAGGTGGATGGAAGGATGAAGGAGGAAAGGCCAGGGAAGCCCTCAGGAAGGTCATCTCATCTCTCTTGGTTGAGGGGGGGCATGAAAACTCCCAGTAGGAAGACTTGACCCTCAGGATTACAGAGATTGAGGTAGAGAATGTGGGGAGGGCTTTCCAAATCAGGACCTGGTTAATACGGAGGCATAGAGATTTAAGAGAGAGCTCAGAGTGCCTGGGAGTGATAAGAGAGAAGTCAAAAGTGGGGTGCAGGGCTTAATTCCTACTGGGCACCATAAACCTGCACTGACTTTCTAAAGGAAGCAGACCAATGTTTTCTCAGTCTGGCAAGGTGACAAATTTCAGCCTAATGAAGAAATTATGTATTCTGTCAGAGACAAGATGGACTGAGATAAACAGGAACATTTGCATGACAAAGTATTATTAGAGCACAAAAGGGGAAGCCACAGGTTGGAAAAATATGCAAGAAATAAATAAAACTGATCAAAGCTCAATGGCAAATAGATAAAGAGCAAGAAAGAGAATAAAGGCATGGAAGGAGGCTGAGCTTTGGAGTCCATCTCATTATGACTTGTGTGATGGCAACTTTCCAGTCTGTTTCTTCATCCTTAAAAAAATAGGAAATTACCTCTTCACAGAGCAGCCATAAGGATTAAACAGGAAATAGTGTGAACACTCAATTCATGGTCCTCTTCCCTCCTTTCATCATTTTTATGGACACTTCCAAATAAGAGCCAATGTTTTTTAATATTTTTGCCAAATACTTCACATATATTATTTAATCTGTTCAATAACCCCATGAGTTCGGTGCTATCATTATTCCTAAAAATATGGAAATTAGATGACTTTCTCCTGATTTGAGCAGTTCCTTAATAGAGCTGGGACTTAAACCCAGATCTTTCTCTCTTCAGATGTTTGTAACTCATGTGGCACATTGCCTCTCAGTACATGGTCTAAAACAATGAACAGACATACTGTCCACAAGGAAATGAACAGAAAATCGTTACAAGGAAAAGTCACTTGTAGCAGAGCCTAGGAGAGACAAGTAAACTTCCCTCCATAAAGGGATTTGAGCTTTTCTAGAAGAATTTAGAAAAATTCTATAGCCAGTGTGGTAGATCTGCTGCCCCTTTGGCTCAGAGAGGACAGCTGCTATGGAGGAGGACCACAGAACCTGATCACATCTCTCTGTGGGATTCTGGCTGGGTCTGTCACCTCTTGAGTCTCAATTTCCTCATTCACAAAACAAAACAAACTAAGTAACAGTTCAATCTTTGGGCAGTGTTGTAAAGATTAGATTCATTTATTCATTTATTTACTGACTCATTAATTCACTACATATGTATTGATTCACTGATTCATTCACTATATAGCTGTTGGGTATCGACTATGTACTAGGCATTGTGCTGGGAGTACAAATAAAAGTAAGACATAGTCCTCGACATGGAGGGACTTATACATAATGCCATCTGCCTTAGTCTATTTTATGCTGCTATCACCTCAGACTGGCTAATTTATAATGAATAGACACTTATTTGGCTCACAGTTCTGAAGGCTGGGAAGTCCAAGATCAAGGGGTTGCGTCTTTTTGAAGACCTTCTTACTGCATCAGCCCATGTGGAAAGTTAAAGGGCAAGAGGGCGGGTAAGAGGAGGCCAAACTCACTTTCACAAGAAACCCACTCTTGCCATAATAGGCCCATTCCCCGGATTAATCTACTCATAAGAGTACAGCCCTTAAACACTTCCCATTAGGTCCCACCTCCCATTGCATTGGGGATTAAATTTCTAACACATGCTTTTTTTTTGGCAGACCTGGGGTTTGAACTCAGGGCCTCACATTTGTTAGGCAGGAGCTCTTACCTTCTAAGCACCAGCCCTCCAACACATGCTTTTGAGGGGACATATTCAAACCACAGGAACATGTATGTGAAAATGCTTAGAAACTGCAAAGCACTGTGCAGATAATTTTTAGTAGTATTGTCTCCTTTGCTAGGGAGAGAAGGACTTACCCAATAAAGCAGCTCAAATACTGTTTCTGGGAGTGAAAATGTGTTGCCAACATGAATGTCCAATGACAGAAGAATGGTCAAGCAAAGGACATTCTATAATTCTTAAAAAATTTAGGGACCCTTATTCTTCCAAAATTGGGAAATGTGGAATTAAAAAAAAATTCTGTGTTAGTATTGGTCTGTTTGGGCTATCAGAGGTAACAGAGGCAGAGGAGACAATCACCCAAGTTTATGACTATTCCAGAAAGTGTTTGCAGATCAAACCAGTACAAAGCCTGAATCTGCACAACTTCAGTGCAAATTACTGGAAAAGGAAAAAAACAAAAACAAAAACTGTGAGTCACACATAACTTCATTCATTTTGTCTGTAAGATAACAAACCACCCATTAGGTTTCACCCACTGCCCCCAGCCCACTGGGGGTTGTCCTGGCTTTGGGTCGCTGTGGCTGGATTGCTTCTCCCTGCCTGCTTTTGTGCTTGGTCCTCACCTACCTTTTATTTCAGACTACATCAATCTGTTCAGCACCAAATGTCATGGCTGTGATTTCCCTGTGGAAGCCGGTGACAAGTTTATTGAAGCACTGGGGCATACCTGGCATGACACCTGCTTCATTTGTGCGGTATGTTTTTAGCCTGGGGTTCCAGTTGTCTGAGAAGGGGCAGCAAGGAGTAAGTGGGAGTTAGAAGACCAACCATAGATTTTGCTTGCAACTCTGGCACTCTGATATGCTGATCTTTTTTAAAAGCTTGCAAACACTACAATACCTTAACATGTCACAGTTGAACAAGGCTTTATTACTAATGTCTATTTATAAGCCAACATGGCTTTGTTGCTTTCCATTTCATGAGGGACAACAAAATGTCCTTGGAGTTAGAAAATCAGCAGCTTGTCTCACTGCCAGCTGTCCATACGTGGGGATAGCAACTAATGCTTGGACATAAAAGTGGCAGATGCCTTCCTAAGGTTATATGTTGCTTTGGTTATCATAGTGATTGAGGGTTTCCCCAAATTTTTCACCATGGACACCAGATTGGTACTTATTGACTAGTCCTGTGAAAAGCTGAGATAAGGTTTCTCTTAGTAGAACCTTTAGAAAGTAAGACTGAGTATATCGCTTTCTTTCCCTAAGTGGTCCTGTTCTTGATACACAGCTGCCAGGAGATAAGCCTTTGCTTAACTATTAACTGTGTGCGGTTTAATTCTGTTGAGCAGCTGGGTCATTTTACTATGAGCCTGGCATTTCCCTTCCAAGGGCTTTGGGTTGCGGTGAGGGCATGAGACTGAGCTACCAATATTTAGCCTTTGAGTTGGAAGCAGGAAACAATCATCCCTGATAAGTCCTGTAATGTCAGTCCATAATTGGCCTAACTTTATTTGGGAAAATTGATATGTTACTACTATTTTTTTTATTAACCAGAGTTGCTCAAGGTAAAATTTGGGACTGTATAAAATATCTGTGCAGATTAAACTTGAATAATATTTTAAAGACTTATGATAAATGACAATCCTAGTCATAAGGTTCACTGCTGTACAGTTTTGCTTCTGACTTCACTTTCAAGCCCCCACGATTTGAGATGCTTTGTATTCATTCTGTATTAGTTGGCTAGGGCTGCCGTAACAAATGATGGCTTAAACAACAGAAATGTTTTCTCTCAATTCAAGAAGACAGAAGTCCAAAATCAAGGTTCCAACAGGCAGCCATGCTCTCTCTCCCAGCTTCCAGTGGATGCCAGCAGTACTTGCATTTCTTGACTTGAAGCCACATCACTCCAATCTCTGCCACCATCATCACACAGTCGTCTTTTGTCTGTGTGCCTGTGTCTTCATAGGCCCTTTCCTCTGTGTGTTTATCTCTCTGAGTGGGTATTTCCTCTTTTTTTTTTTTTTGGTGGTACTGGGGTTTGAACTCAGGGCCTCATGCTTGCTAGGCAGGCACTTTACCACTTGAGCTACTCCACCAGCCCTTCCTCTTTTTATAAGAATGTAGGTCATAATGGATTAAAGGTCTACCTTACTCCAGTATGACCTCATCTTAATTTACATCTTTTAGGGGGCAATACTGGGGTTTGAACTTAGGGCCTTGTGCTTGCTAAGCAAGCACTCTGCCACTTGAGCCATGCCACCAGTCCTTTTGCTTTAACTATTTTTTAGATAGGGTTTTGCAACTGTGCCTGGGTGGGCCTGGACTGTAATTCTCCTATTTATGCTTCCCGAGTATCTGTGATGATGGATGTAAGTCACCAAACCCAGCTTTTATTGATGGGGTCTCAAGAACATTTCACCCAAGCTGGCCTCCAACTGCAGTCCTCCCAATATTTGCTTCTTGAATGCTAGGATTATAGCCTCTGTGCCTGGCTTAATTTACATCTTAATTACATCTGCAAAGATTATTCTCAGATATAGCTACTGATGTGTCTGGACACTGGATACACTGGAGGTAATGAGAGTTAGGACTTCAACATATGAATTTCTTTTATTTTGTTTGAGATGGGGTCTTACTTTATTGTCCAGGCTGCCCTCAAATGCCTGGGCTCAAGTAATCCTCCAGTCACAACCTCCAAAGTAGCTGGGACTACAGGTGTACACTACTCTTGTGTAGCTTCAACATATGAATTTTAAGGGACATAACTCAACCCCTTAACACTGACTTTCTAACTCTTTGTACAAATTCTCTAGTTGTTTTTTAGGATCCTTTAAATATATCAGGCCTCCCTTCCAGAAACAGAGAATGGTGTAAATATTCTGTCTTTAGGATGGTATCCTGCAGAGCTGGGGCTCAGCCAGGGACAGCATAGCATTCTCTGACCCTTACTTTCAAGCCATGACTTGTCTGATCTTGAGACACTGCTTGCAAGTCTGGTTATCCAACTTCTAGAAGAATCTAAGAGACTTGGAGACAGTCCAGGAAGACAGAGGCACAAAAGGCCTGTTCTCCAAGGGCATGCTGATGAGAGGGCTGTGTTGCATGTGGAAGAAGCCATGGCAAAGGTGACCAAGGGTCTGCATCTCCAGCTCACTGTCACAACAGACTGTGTACTCAGAGTCACAACAGCACGGGTCCTAAGAGGGACCAGAAGTAAGGTGGTTCAGGTTGATATTACAAATAAGTTCTAAAGAATTATGGCCAGTCAGGGGTGAGAAACCCATAGCACACTGCTCAGCAGATTTGCCAAAAGAAACTGGACTGATTCCAATCCTTTGGAAAACAACATGAAAATTGTTAGGTCTTCCTTCAAACCAGCCCTTTGTGGTACACTGCTCCCTCTGAGACATTGCAAAAAACATAGTTTTAATCTTTGGGAATTTTTTTTGTTTCTTTTTAGTGGTACTGGGGTTTGAACTCAGGGTCTTGTGCTTGCTAGGCAGGCACTCCACCACTTAAGTCATTCCACCAGCCTAGGTGATTAGAAAACTTGGAGGAATTTTTTTCCCCCAGTGGTCTTGTGCATGCTAAGCAAGCACTCTACAACAGAACTACATCCTCAGCAGGTTGTGGTTTTTGTTTTTTTGGAGGTGGGGGAAGGGGTCTTTTTTCTATCACTTTATATCTCCAAATCACTTTTTTTTGTGTGTATATGGTACTGGGGTTTGAACTCAGGGCCTTCACCTTGAGCCACTCCACCAGCCCTATTTTTGTCAACAGTTTTTCAAGATAGGGTCTCACAGAACTATTTGCCCAGGCTGGCTTTGAACCACAATCCTCCTGATTTCTGCCTCCCAGGTAGCTATGATTACAGGCATGAGCCACCAGTGCCCAGCTTCCAGATCACTTTTAATGAGCATGTATTTTCCTATAATTAAAAAAAAAAAAAAGACAGCACCAGTAGCTCATGCCTGTAATCACAGCTACTCAGGAGACAGAGATCAGGAGGATCAAGGTTTGAGGCCAGACTGGGCAAAAAGAAAGTAAGACCCTATCTCAAAAATACTCAATATTAAAAGCGGTGGTGGAGTGGCTCAAGTGGTAGAATGCCTGCCTAGCAAGCAGGAGGCTCAATGCCAAGCATAAGTTCAAACCCCAGTACTGCAAGAAAAAAAAAAGTAAGAAAAAAGCTCCAGACTAGTTCTGTCACTTACATACTATTTTCTCATCAGTCTGATCTCTGGATAGCACATTCTTCAGACAAATTCAGTTCACCAAATGTCCCTGGAATTTGGGGAATATAAGTATCCCAGAGCAAGTCTATCCATTTTTATAGAATCTAGAATCTTGACAGGAAAATGATGCTAATAGATAATGGACAATTAAAAAATAGAACAAGACAGTAATCTCTAAAGTCCAAAGCACATGGCTTTGATACATGAGTTCAATGGAAGGGAATTGGGTCCCATCTTGGTGGGAGAAAATGTCTTCCTGGTTCCGTAAGCCTGGTTGGTTTCTAGCTCCTCTCCACTGATGTGGGTATCAGGAAGAGATGGGCAGTGGTATAGTTTTGCAGGAAGTTCTAGGGGCTGCCATGGCTGGCCTACTTCATTGCCTTCACTCTGCTGGGACTGTAGTCAAGCATTATCCATGGTCATCACTTCTCCACAGCCAAGTATGATGCTACCTGGCTGGAGATTGAGCTAAACAGGGTCCCACAACAAATATTCTAATCCATTTCAAGAGCATGCCTCCAGTTGACCTAAGGACCTCCCACCTCTTTAAAGTCCTACCTCCCAACACTTCTACAACTGAAGACCAAGCTTCCAACACATGGACCCTTAAGGTCCATCCAGACCACAGCAACTGATTACACTCAGCATTGCTGTATCCACCTGGGCTATTTCAGATAATTTTTCAGCTTATTGGATTCTATGGCCCATTGATCCATTGGGATCTATGTGATCCCAAGTATGGCCTCCCCAACTGGGCCATCATGATGCCCTTTTCCAGCTCTCTTTGACATGTGCTCACTGCCCCAGCTTAGCTCATGAGGAGGATGTCTCTATCCTTATGGCTACCTTTGTGTAGGGACTCCTGTACTTCTTCAGATACCAGTATCCAGATGTGGCCCCCTTCTCTGCTTCCCCGTAGGGCTGCCCAGTGCCCTCTCTTTGGCTGGGGACCATTCCAGCCAATGAGACTTCCCAGCTGACTCTGACGTATTGCCCACTTGGGGTCCAGTGTACATATTGGTTATCCAACCAACTCAGAGGGCTACTTCTGCACAAATCTGTAAGCTCAGAACATTTGCAAGTAAACACATCCCTTTCTGCTATGGGGTGTGGGAAAATTTATCATGAAACTGAGTTCTTACAGTCTTGGACACAATTCCTAGCTCACCAATTTACTAGGTCTGTGGCTGAAGTAAGACATTTGGGCTCTCAGAGTCCCAGTTTTTAATTGTGAAATAGGGGAAAGGCATACCTACACCACGAGGCTTTGGTGAGAATTAAATGAGCTCATTCTCCTTGACCCATAGTAATCTCAATGAAGATTAATTCCTTTTCTTCTTCTGAAATGTCTTCAGCCTCAAACTGCATTCATCTATCATCATGGGAATATGTAATTTTGGCTTCTTTTTTCATATCATATTTTTTTGCATGCATCTTTCCTTATTTAATGGGTTTTTTTTTTCATGGTAGTATCCCATTGGGAAAATGCACCATAAAATTTTAATCATCTTCCTATTGAAAGAAATTTTGGTAGTTGTCAGTTTCTACTTGAGCATACACTGCTTTTGTGTTCTGTGGAGTTGTTTCTGCAAGATAAAATTCTCCAGGGTGGCACTGCTGGGCTACAGGGTATACACTATCTTTGTGGCTCCTGTTCAGTGTTGCCACATGGACTTCAAGCTGATTCACGTGTCACGTGTGCACAAGTAGGCCCCGTTTCCATTTGGCATTGCTGACTTTTTAATTGACTTTTTTTTTCTTTCTTTCTTTCACTTTTTGGCTAGAGTGAAGGTTAAGGGTGACAAGCCCTTGAGAGGTTTTGTCTGATTTTTTTTCTGCATTAATTAATATGTGTCTAATGGAATTTCAGGAGGTTATAAATTTTTCTTTAACTATTAGTAAGGATAATCTTTTCTGATGTTTTGTTAGTTTGCTAATAGTATTTGCTTAGATGTTAATCCTTTCTGTGAACTTGTGAACTGGTCTTGGTTTCCTTATACACTTTGGATAACATGAATTGGACATCTTCCTCGTTATAATCTCTATTCTGTTAAATTTAATGAAACTTGAGTTTTAGTTCATGCTCTTCTTTGGAAATTTTTATTTTTATAGTTCTACCCATTTACTCTGTTTTATTCTTTGAGAATTCATGGTGGGGAGAAACAGACTATTGTTGTCTCATTAGCTGTATGTAACAGTGCTTCTTCTTACAAGGTGACCGAAATCTTTTTTTGTTCCTTTGTTTTGCGATGGGTTCTTGCTAAATAGCCCAAGCTGACCTTGAACTCAAGATTTTCCTGCCTCAGTCTCCCCAGGGATTATAGGAATGCAACACGATGCCTGACCTAACTGAACTCTTTTGTTCATGTACCCTAGCTGCATGGGCTGCAAGCCTCCATCTGACACCAGTCTATTTTCTGCCCCAGGTCTGCCATGTGAATCTGGAGGGACAGCCGTTCTACTCCAAGAAGGACAAACCCCTGTGCAAGAAGCACGCTCATGCCATCAACGTGTAGGGGCCCAGGGCAAATGGTGTGGGCGAGGCCCGGGCTGCTCTTGCTACTGGCAACAAAGGATTGAAGGAGGCTGATGTTTCTTTTGGGGGTACAAGGGAAGAGAGGAAGCGATTGAGCCCTTTTGAAGTATAATTTTAGTCTTTTCTTGTGTACACAGAGCGTGTATTTGCATAGTTCAGACTAGAAGCCAAATGAAGATTCTAAACCAAGCTAGTAATTAATCCAAGACTGGAATTGCATTTCAGATGCTTAGGACAGGATTCCAAGAACTCAAAAGTGAAAAACAAAAAGCAACTTTCCCACTGTGATACATCTTCCTGCCACCACCAGAATAGGGACAGAGCTTAGAGCAGTTAGGGAGAATCCAAAGCATGCGGGAGAGTTCTGTAGAGTTCTTCTGGCAAACAAAGTGAAGTGCCAAGCAGGGGTATTTTTAGAGCCATAGCTGAGAGCTGGTTAGCTAAGACCGATTGGGCCTTCCTCACCAAAAAAGGAAGTGTTGTTCCATTACCAGCGTCATGGAGCTACCTCTGCACATCAGACTTCAGACCTTGAGCAAACTTAAGACGTCTAAAGAGAGCCCAGACATCTGAAGAGATGTCTTCTGGGAGCCCCTGGGCAACTGACAAGGCTCCAGAAAGGGCTGTGGCTCACACTGCCTGCCATTGAGACAGATCCCCTCTTTCAGTTTGAAACATCCAATGCCCCCAGAAGGCTTTGCTCCTTTTTGAATTGTGATGGGAAAGTGGAATTGGGTTTTTCCAGTTTTGCTTTGCAGTGTGTGAGAAGAGATTTAACCAAGACTCCGGGATGTGTTTGGCCGTTGTTTTGCTTTAAGAGGTTCCTGAGCATGAGTTCCTATGCATGCATTTCACTCCTTACCTGCCACTGCTTACTTACAATGTCTTCCTCACCCTCCCTCCCCTTGCCAAACAGGCTTGGTGGCCTGTGGAAAGAAGAGACAGTGTCTGACTTAGGATGGAAAAATAGGTTGACACCCCCAAACTGTGAGTGGAGAAAGACCCCTTACTTTCTGCCAACCTCAGTTAAGAACACAGGAGCGACAGACCTCCCACCTTCCTGCTGCACCATCCTCTTCACAACTTCCTTTAACAGCACCACAATGGTTATGCATAATTGTGCTAACTTTGGGAAGAAAAAAGAGGATGCATTTGCCATTTGGGCCAATATTTTGAAAATGAATGAGCTGAGTTGATCTAGTAATTATTTAAGTACTTATTGAAATAGACTAGGCCTTTCAGACTTCCTTATAATACAGGTAATAGTCTGAGTTAGGCAGGCATGGTAATGCTGTTGGTAAAGAAACAAGCTTCATTTCTGAGGTTGGAGATGGTGTGGTCTCCTTCCTTTTTAGGAAGCCCTGTTATAATGCACAGTGAAAATGATACTGAAGCAGGCAGTTTGTGTGGATGTTTCACACTGGAGCACAGTATTTAGATACTTTCACAACTCCCTGCTACTCTTGTTTTAGATTTTCTCTTTGCATGTTTGAAATGTTTTACAGCAGTGCATTAGAACTCGCTTTCTTCTGAGAACTGAGGCTTCCAGGGAACTGCCATCTTACCTCAGGGTCTTCTCTGAGGGACAGGGAAGCAGTTGGCCATATCCTAGCAGGAAGTCCAAGTTTTTCCAAATGTGAAGCCACCAACCTCTCCCATGCTGCCCGGGGGAGGGTGTCCTCCTACCCGAGGGCCCTTCTTTACTTTTGAGGCAGTGAGAAAGTGAATGCATAGCTCCAAGCAGAGGAATTCTGTGGGATAGCCTGGAAAATGGTCAGGAGACAAGCAAGCACATACCTTGGAGCATTCTGTTATTTTTGGAAAGTTCAATATACAGGGACAAGAAGCTTGCTGATTATACAAAAAGACTAAGCAGGGTGTTTTTTTTCTTTTCTAAAGTAGTCTATGAAATGATCAGGAACCGGTATGGAGGAAAGAAAACAAAAAGTTCCCTAGAGCTGTTTCCAAAATCTCTTTTTAAAGGTTTTACATGTGCACACATGCTATACATGTGTGATTATTAAAAACTGTATGATCATTAAGAAGAAAAGAGAAGTATATCAAAGGACAGCTTTATCATTGCTCTCTATTGAATTTTTTTTTCACATCTCAGAGTTCATACAGATTCTGAGGGACTCTTATTTATCAAAAACAAAATAAACCAAAAACATTTTAGGGGTGGGAGATATAGACCAGTGGTGGCATGCTTTCTTAGCATACGGGAGACCCTGGGGATTGAACCCACTGAAAAAATTTTTTTTATAAAAAAGAACTAAAAACTAAAACCAAAAGCCACTTTAAAGGTGTCAGGAAAAGAAGGTAGTTCTGCACATGGTTCACACGGTGTCTGAGAGTCTACCGCAGTATTACGATTGAGGCTGTCTGTAGATCTAGTGAACATCATGGGTGTCTACGACACCAAGCATGCTTTTTAATACTTCATGGTGAGGAGCACACTTCGTTCTGCAGCTCATTGTTCACATTAATTTAACATTGATAAACATTCACTTGTTGCAAGGGAGTGCCTTGTTTCCTCAGTGTTTCTGTTAGGAATGTAGCTTTTATAATGTTTTCAATCCAAGCACTCTTGCTTTGGGTTTTTGTTTTTGTTTTTTGTTTTTTGGTTTTTTTGGATAAGTTTTCAGAAGTGGAATGTAGTATGTTAGAGGTGTGCACAAAACTATTTTGCATGTTTTTTTTTTTTAGCCCGTTGAATTCTACTTTTTAGCAAAATAAAACTCAAAAAAATGTGTGAGTACAGATTTTTCTGTGTAAAGTTTTTTATGTGACATATAAAGTAGCTTACTTCTAGATGGTCACAAATAAAAGTACGGACAAAACTAAATGCCCTGTGAAAAAGAAACATAGTCCACTTGTTCTGTTGCTTAAAGGTGGTTTAATCACCTTGTTTAAACAAAGTTGTGTGAATAACACAAATGTTTTGCACATAAAAGGAGTTTATCAGGTGTATAATGCTGAAGACCAGACCTTGCTATGTATTTTTGGAAAGGTTTATTTAGCTACTTAGTGGCCAAATATTTCTTGTTTTTACAGGGTCTCTCTCTCTGTAGCTCAGGCTGGCCTCGAATTCACAATCCTCCTGTTTCAGCCTCCCTAGTGCTGGAATCACAGGTGTTGTGGCCAGATTCACTTATTTTTATTCTGCTCTAAATGGCGTGATAGCTAGAAGAGTGGCTGTATTTTTTTCCCCATTTCATTTGCTTTCAAATAACCTCAGAGTAAAATCTTCTGATGGCATTAAAAAAAAATACTAATGAAGATTCTTTTGAGGATAAACCAATTCATTTAGTTTTGGACTGGTGGTGTGGCTCAAGTGGTAGAGTTCCTACCTAGTAAATACAGGTTCAAACCCCAGTACAAAAAAAAAAGGAAAAAGAGAAGAAAAAGGGAAAATTCTCATCTTATGTATAGGAATAAAATCTCATTATTTTAGTACTTTTAAAAACTATAGCAATTTTTTTTCTGTTCATCAAAAGAAATGGTCTCTAAACTGAAGAGAACACCCACAGAGTGGGAGAAAATATTTGCCAACTATACATCAGACAAAGGACTGATAACCAGAATATATAGGGAACTTAAAAAACTAAATTCTCCCAGAACTAATGAACCAATAAAGAAATGGGCAAGTGAACTAAACAGAACTTTCTCAAAAGAAGAAATTCAAATGGCCAAAAAACACATGAAAAAATGCTCACCATCTCTAGCAATAAAGGAAATGCAAATTAAAACCACGCTAAGATTCCACCTCACCCCTGTTAGAATAGCCATCAATAGCAACACCACTAACAACAGGTGTTGGAGAGGATGCGGTGAAAAAGGAACCCTCTTACACTGTTGGTGGGAATGTAGACTAGTACAACCACTCTGGAAAAAAATTTGGAGGCTACTTAAAAAGCTAGACATCGATCTAGCATATGATCCAGCAATACCACTCTTGGGGATATACCCAAAAGACTGTGACGCAGGTTACTCCAGAGGCACCTGCACACCCATGTTTATTGCGGCACTATTCACAATAGCCAAGTTATGGAAACAGCCAAGATGCCCCACCACTGACGAATGGATTAAGAAAATGTGGTATCTATACACAATGGAATTTTATGCAGCCATGAAGAAGAACGAAATGTTATCATTTGCTGGTAAATGGATGGAATTGGAGAACATCATTCTGAGTGAGGTTAGCCTGGCCCAAAAGACCAAAAATCGTATGTTCTCCTTCATATGTGGACATTAGATCAAGGGCAAACACAACAATGGGATTGGACTCTGAGCACATGATAAAAGCGAGAGCACACAAGGGAGGGGTGAGGATAGGCAAGACACCTAAAAAACTAGCTAGCATTTGTTGCCCTTAACACAGAGAAACTAAAGCAGATACCTTAAAAGCAACTAAGGCCAATAGGAAAAGGGGACCAGGAACTAGAGAAAAGGTTAGATCAAAAAGAATTAACCTAGAAGGTAACACCCACGCACAGGAGATCAATGTGAGTCAATGCCCTGTATAGCTATCTTTATCTCAAATAGCAAAAACCCTTGTTCCTTCCTATTATTGCTTATACTCTCTCTACAACAAAATTAGAAATAAGGGCAAAATAGTTTCTGCTGGGTATTGAGGCGGTAGGGGGTAGAGGGAGGGGGCGGAGTGGGTGGTAAGGAAGGGGGTGGGGGCAGGGGGGAGAAATGACCCAAGCCTTGTATGCACATATGACTAATAAAATTAAAAAAAAAACTATAGCAATTTTTAAAATAGATGATGGAGAAAAAAGGTTCAAGGAATCATAGAATTTATATTTGGAAGGCGATCTGGAGATGTAGCTCAAATAGTAGGTAGAGTGCTTGCCTAACAAATGCAAAGCCCTGAGTTCAAACTCTAATACTGTCAAAAAAGAATACATAAATAAATAAATGTGGAAGGACTCTAAGATCACCTAGGGGTTTTCTAGAACTCAGACCTGGAAAGGGAAATGGCTTCTTCATCATGCTCAGTCAATTAGGGAGGCACCAGATGCTGTGCGATAAACATGGACTTTGGCATGGTAAGACCTGGGTTTAGATGGAGACCATTTTATGTCACTTAAGTGATATTAGAAGAGTCTTTCAAGCCAGGCACCAGTGGCTCATGCCTGTAATCCTAGCTACTCAGGAGGAAGAGATCAGAAGATCATAGTTCAAAGCCAGCCTGGGCAAATAGTTCAGCGAGACCCTATCTTGAAAAACTGTTCACAAAAATAGGGCTGGTGGAGTGGCTCAAGGTGAAGGCCCTGAGTTCAAGCCCCAGTACTCTCTAAGCTTGTTCACCTACCTGAAAAAGAAGGTACTACTATCTGTCTCACAGGCGTATTTTAGAAGCCACATGCAAAAATTTTGAAAGAAAATTGCAATACAAATTCTCGCTATAATTAAATGTTAGTTATTATTATCATCACTACTACAGTGGGGTCAGAACCCAAGGCCCTTACTCCTACTGCATTTTCTTAACTCCTCCACTTTGCCCATCCAGAAAAAATCCACTGGGAAAACCAGCAGCAAGAATAAATAATATACAAGTAGGTTAGAAATATGAACCAAACAAATCAGAATAGAGTATCATCAACTTGTTCCAAATTTTCTGCCCTCTTCACTGAGGATTAGTGGACACAATAAAAATTGTTCTTTTGCTCATTCACGATTCTCTCAGCAAATATTTATTGAGCACCCACCAGGTACCAGGTATAGTTCTGGACACTGAGAACATAATACTCAACAGACAGTAACCTCTGCTTTCATGGAACTTATATTTTAGTGAGTCAGAATCTCAAGCAAGATAAGTAACTAACATAAGTCAGATTAATTCTAAGGGGAGACTATTTAAAGCTTCTTTACGGGGCAACACTGGCATGCCCTGTTCATAATAGGACATAGCATGAAAGGGGTTCTGGATTGAGTAAGCTTGGAAGAGGGCTTTCCAGAATATGGAACTCCAATTTGGAAACACCACCTGGAGTACTGGTTTAGGTTTTACTGAGTTTGGTTTTCTCAGGACAATCCCCAGGCCCAATTATCTTTCTCAATATTCCACTCACATTTAGACAATGTGGGCAATACAGATGCTTCTTGATAATAAGCCCATCATCAGTTGAAAAATATCATAAATAAAAAGGTTATTGAATCTACCTAACCTACCAAACATCATAGTTTAGCAACATGGCACGCTGCATAGTGGCTTCCCCTCAATATCAGACTGAGCAGGAGTTGCAACTTGCTGTCTCTGTTCTGCAAGCAGGGAGGGTTCTTAGGTGAATAGCTAGTTAATGAAAAAATTCAAATTCAAATTCAAATGGCATATCACTTTTATGCCATTGTAAAGCTGAAAAATTATAAGTCAAACCGTCTAAGTCAGGGACCATCTGTATGATTTCATGCTACAAACATTCCCTGAATGGCTAGGCTCTGTTGTAGGTATGAATGATGACAACATAGCCACAGCCCCTGCTTTGGCAAAGCTTATATTTTAAAGGGAAGAGATAGGCAATGAACAAGCCATAGATACCAATAGAATCTGAGATAATGAGTGTCGAGGGGTAGTTTGCTTTTGATTGGGTGATCAGGAAAGACCATTCTGAGAGATGACACACATTTGAGCTGAGATCTCAATTATGAGAACAAACCAACCACAACAAAGTTTGTGGCAGGGTGTTCCAAACAGAGGGAAAAATAAATGTAAAGGATTTAAGGGAGCAATCCTGGCATGAAAGCCAAATAGGGCTTGAGAGCAGAGGCAAGGGAAGGGGAGAAGGAGAAGGTAAAGAGCAGGGAGGGCCTTGGCTGATACTGCAGAACACTTTAGGAAATAAATGCTTGACTACAAGAAGCGGACTTTATAAAAATATCAATTTCATTTTTTTCTCTAACACTTTTCACTTGAAAAAAATGTTCAAAGCTGCTCATCAAGAAGTTCTACAAGAATGAGAAAACAGTCAAGGTTGTCTAAAGCCTGAGAAATGGCAGTTCTATGTGGATCTGAAGTCTGGGAAGCACGGATCTATGCTTGGCTACACACCCACACACATTGCACACATTGTTTTTCACTTAATTGGAATCAGTATTATACACACTGTTCTGAGATTTGCTTCCTTTTACAAACCATTTGTTTTGTAACTGTGACCTTCACTGTCTGATCCCAGCTACACCTCTATAAAATCCATGTAAAAGGGTTATCTGAGAATAATGATCATGAGTTCATCTATTTCCTCAGCTTAAGGGATACATCCTGCTATTAATTTTATCAAGGCAATCAACTATTTTTCTGAGCCATTAAGTGTCTACATCTTCAGTTTTGTGTTTCCCGCAGAGCCTTAGGCTCCCGTGTTCAGGTTTTGCTCTACTGCCTTACTGGGATGTCACATCCCCATCCAAATTGACCTGTTTCACAGGTTGGAGGAATGGCCATACCTGTGCTCTTCCTAGCCTTTTTTTTCTGGTACAGTGATTAGTTCAAGAACTGGGTTTGTGAACCAAGCCAGAACAATCAAGATCCTTCCCCAAGAGCTGGCAGAGAGAGATTTTTCTTACTGGTGACTGAACTGGGAGAATGAGTCCAAGAAAGCCTGTCTGTGCTAGGAGAGAACAAAGCCAACAGGCATCAAGAAACAAACTAGAAATGAAAGGGAGAGAATGCTCTGCTGACAGGTGGGCTCCTGGATCTATTCACTCTCATGGTCCATACCTTTTCCTTGGTTTGAGAAATTTCTGCATTATCCTTGTACTTGTTTAAATGAGGGGTTGGTTAGGATGGGGTGTGGCTCAGTGTTATAGCACTTACCTAGAATGCCTGGGGCTCTGGGATCATCCCCAGCAACACATAAATAATTAAATAAACAAAATCAAAAGAATCTCAATTACTATAATGTCCAATGCTAAATTTAGGATGGAGGGGGGCCTCAAAGCCCCTGTAATCTGCCACTCAGTTTACTCACCCATTGTAAATCCCTAAACATAATAATCAGTAAATAAGGTGGTTATATTATAAACACAGTCTAGGCAAATCCTACAGTCCTGCTGCCCTACCTCTTCTGAATAGGATTCTGGAGCTGCCACTGGTGGACCCTCCACCCTACCACCCAACCTGCTTCTCTTCTTTCAGTGGACTGTAGGCATCATCTGTTGAAACTAGAATCTCGAGTCATCTTACTGCCTATCTTCCCCCATGATGGCTCTTTCTGGCAACCAGTAATTACCACAGGTTGCCAAATGTACGTCCTGAATCCTTCTTGAATCTCTCTTCTCCTCTCCATCCCCAGAATCCTGCCTTCAAACAGCTCTCCTCTGTGTTACCTCACCAGCTTTAAGCTTTCTAACTGATCTGCCAACTCCATTTTGCTCCCTATCTCACCTCTACCCCAGTACATCTCTTGAGATCTCTGAAAATGAATGTGATCATATAATGGACCTGCCTACAATCACAAATAACTTTTCATTATCCTGCAATAGAGTCAAAGTAACCTGCAATCAACACCTCCCCATGCCAGCCCCTATTGACCTTTCTGCTCTGACCTCTTGACCTCTATTGGGTGCCTACCTGCTCATAACATTATCATCTTGGCCACTCCGCAGTATCTCCATAACACTCCTGCATTGTTACCTTATTTACAACTGTCTACGTAGCTCTCTTTCAATTTCTGTCTCTCTCTTTTTTGAGACAGAGTCTTGCTATATAGCCCAGGTTGGGCTTAAATTCATCACGTAGCCCAGGCTGGCCTCGAACTCTCAATCCTCTTCTCAGTCTCTAGAGCATTGGAATTATGGGCATGTGTCACCACATCTGTCTGTCTCTCATATTTTTTACAAAAAAGCAGCTGTAAGAAATGACTAGTTGGAGCACATTTATGCATTAGCAGGTGGCAAAAAATTCTAAATTCTTTCCTAGAGCAGTGTATTACTAGATTACACTTTTACATTTCCCCTGTCTGGACTATGCTTTTGGTTTTTCCATCAACAGGTAGGAGACATTAGCCTGGAGACCTGAATGACAAAGAACACCATCATTATTACTACTCAGCAAAGAACCAAGTTCCTTTTTTCACAAACAAATTCTATTCAAAAACCACAACATTCTACCAAGTAAATACTTATAGACTACCCTTCTATTTGCAAATCAGTTATTCCTTTATCTCACTCTAGTTCAAAGTCTATTTAATGCATAAAGGGAAGTACATATAAAGAGACTATTTCCAAATTGTTTTTAAATTCATGGGTAGAGCCAGCTATAGAGGTTTTATTATTATTTTTTTCCTTCAAATGTAGCTCTTGGGAATGCTGCATTTGTGGAAGAAGGATGGGTGCAAGGCATCCAATGTGAACCTGGGGCAGAAGAGGGAAGGCAAGTGGTGATGGTGATTCTGTCTTGCATCTGTCCACCTCTACAGCAACATGTGCAGAGTCCCCTCCCATTCTACTTGTGGCTTTCTGATGAGCTGCAAGAGGGAGACATTGCAGAAAAGTAGGCACAGACTGAAGCGGGGCATGGCCACAAAGATCTGGGATTTGTGGGGCTGTTGTTAAGAAAGAGAATATGGGTGTATGTGGTGGTGCATGCCTGTAATCCTAGCACTACAGAGGCTAAGGTAGGAGGATCATACATTCCAGGTCAGCCTGGGCTACACAGACCCTGTCTTGAAAAAAGAAAAAAAGAGTGGGGGAGGGGAGGAAAGGGGAGGAGAGAGGGGAGGAGGGGAGGGGAAAGAAGAAGAGAGGAGAGGAGGGGAAGGGAAAGAAGAGGAAAGAAAAGAGGAGAGGAGGAGAGAGGAGAGGAGGGGAGAGGAGGGGGAAACAAACAAAAATTTATCACTGCAAATACCCAACTGAGGTTGGTATTTATTTACTCATTTAGAATGAGAAAAAGTCGTAACACACACCTGGAGTCACAGCTTTCTAGGTTTTTTTCTTCTGAAACTTCTTTAGGAAAATTATCAGCAAAGTTTACATAGGAATATTCTCTGACTTCAATCCTACTTATCCTCTCAACCTAGAATATTCTAGCAACTCATAGCACCCACAGGGGCTTTTAAAGTGAGGAGCCTCAAAGCCTTCCTTAGTTTCCTGGCAAAGCTACTGTAGCCTTAGGCTACTCTCATGAAGCACACAGCCATTTTGGGGTCCTGATCCCCTGGTTCATGCTCTGTTAGCATCTGTCAACATTTATGCAGGGCTGTCCCAGACCAGGACTAAGACATGCCCTGGAGTTGGGAGGGTAAGTCAGATTACTGAGTGAGGTGAGGCAGGAACGGTTTGCAGTCCCTCCTTCTAACAAGTGGTTACCTTTCTCTACCTTCTAGTTGACTTATTCCTAATTGACAATCCTAGGTTATGTGAGGGTAACCCCTACAGCAAGCAAGCTGTTGAATCCTAAGGTAAAATCAGGTGGGAGGCTTAAGGAAGAGCAAGGGTGTTGTGGAACCACAGGCAGTGGCTCAGACCAGATGTCTATGGACCTTGAATTGTCCATCTTGAATTGCTTGGAATGATTCAAATAATCAGAATCATTTCATAGGCTATCGCTTCATAACCCCCATGTGACTTTAGAGGAAAGGGAACAAATGTTTTATTCATCTGATTTTAGAGATGGAGTCTCAAAGATCCAAAGGGGATCCAAAGATGGATGCCCCGCCGGGTTTTAAACTTCAAACAGCCCTCTGGCCTCAGGCTCCAAAGTAGCTGGATCTATAGGGACACACCACTGTGCCCAGCTAAGTGGTTTTATTTATTTATTTATTTTTTGGTACATCTTCCATGTTTTTGCCCAGGGCCTGATTCTTTTTAGAGACAGGGTCTTGCTCTGTAGCTCAGGCTACATAGCACCTCCACTTCCTAAGTGCTGAGATTACAGGCCAGCATTCAGCACTTTGTATCTTTTCTCCTTGAATCTTTACAACCTTACCAAGAAGCCAAAATTCTGATAGTTTCAGTTCTTCTCCCCAAAGTAGCTCTCATCATTAGGCACTCAATTTGAAGTTCTGTCACTTAACCTGTTTTCCTTGGTGGGAATATTACATTCACCAGAAATACTAGGAGGAAGAGAGTTCAGTGTCATAAACATCCATCGAGATTTCAGGTCTCATGATTAGCAGCCAATGGGCTGTGGATGGAGCTCAGTGGCAGAGCACTTGCCTAGCATTGTGCAAGGCCTTCAGTTCAATCCCAGAACCACAAAAAAGAAAAAAGAAAAGAGAGAGAGGAAGAATGGAGGAGAAGCAGCTGAATATTGTGATTTTTGAGGTGAATGAGACATGAGCCCTGCCTCACAGACCTCACAATCTGGTGGAGGAAACAGTTAAATTACTGCATAATTTCATTTTTATGGCAATAAATTTTTCTCCAAGTTCTCTATGAGGAAGAGCTAAGAGCAAGATGGTAAACATGTGTTCTCTTAGAGACCCTCTACAATTGCTACGTTTCTTTTACAATTTTGTGTTCCAGGTTTTAAAAAAAAAAAAGTCATGCTCTAAATTATTATTGAAAAAACTGACGCCCTGGAGAAGGTGTCTGGTAACAGTGTGTACTCTCCATGCTCAGTATTAGGTGCCCTGGCTTGAGAAGCAGAAAGCCAGGTGTGTGCTACTCAGGAGGGCCACTAACCCAGCCCAGAAGTGGGCAGCCAAGGGTTTCTAGAGAAGGAAATTCCAGAGCAAAGGCTGGAGTGAAGAACTGGAGCCCAACCCATACTGAAGCAGAAGTCATATACTAATTACCACACTGCACTGGGCTGTCTTTGAAGCAAGGCTCATTAAGAGTTTATAGTTGTTTTTTCTCCTCTTCAACATAAACACTAATGGACAAATCACTTTCTAGAAGGCAAAAGAAAGGTAACTAAAATTGAGTACCTACTCTATGCCAATCCCTTTGCATGCACAATCAAATTAATTCTCACATCTGCTCCATTAGATTGACATTATTTATCCCCTTTTTATAGATACAGAAACTGGGATTCTAAGAGGTTGACAAACTTTGTTTAAGGTCAAAAACTAGGACATTCAGCCAAGACTCTGACTCCATAAAGTTTATGTTCTTCCCGCCACATTGTGTGGCTAAGTTTGTTTCTGGACTGTCTCTCTGATGGATGAAGCAGTAAAGAAAACGTCAGGGGTGGGGGACTGACTTCAAGTTTCAAGGAAGAAAGGAAGGAAAAACAGAGACTTTTCATGAGCTTTTTGGCATGTCTTTTGGTTGCAGAAAGGGATTTCTGGAATGCTTCTTTGGCTGGCAGTGCAGCACCCTACCTCACCAAGCCAGATCTGCTGAATCTAGACTAGCAGAGGGAGTTCATGGGACATCCGTTGGGAGTGTCCACTGAGGTCTGCTTTATACAGTTTATAATTTGCTGTAAACAGCTTGCTGTTCTAATTAAACCTGTAGGATCACGTCTAAACTTTTAGGAAATGAGGATTTCTTTTTATGGTTCTCTTCTCAGTGGTAAAACCAGAACCCTCTGCAATCCATGGGCAGTCTTTACCTGTTGTGCTTTGATTATAAGACTCTGGACTGTAGTCTAGAAATACAGGCATATTGGCAAAACACCTGACAAATGCCTGGGTGAGGGGATTGCTGGCAATCATGCACCATCTCTTCCAGAAGGATGTTGATTCTATTTAGCAGGGGCTCCAGCATACCTGAAATGCAGACCGCCCATGTTGTTCATGCTTCGATGAAAGAAAACACAGATCTTTCAACTAAAAGGTGCTGCGAGAGAAACAGTAATTCACATGACTAATTCTTCTCTCAAAGACAGGGGCTCTCTCAAAGACAGATGAAACCAACTTGGTCTGAAATTGGCAATAAAAGAAATAAATGGGTTTAGATAGCTTTAATTTTTACAAATTAGGAAAGGAATATGTGCTTATTAAATAAAATTTGAAAAATACGTATGAGTTGAAAGAAGAAAAAAAGATGATCATGGCCTACTACCCAGAGACAACTACTATTTAGTATTTTGGCCAATTTTCTATTACTAAATAATGTGGTAACACTTCTTACATTTCATTGTGTAACAACACTTCATGTAAATTGAAACCTTGGATCCACTAAATAGTAACCCCCGCTCCCAGTGCTGAAACCAATTCAGAGAAATTTCTCTAGTAACAAATTATAGAAGAGATCCCTGGGGCTCGGAGGTGTAGGTCAGGGGTAGAACACTTGCCTAACACACCAAGGCCCTGAGTTCAATCTCCACCACCACAAAAAACAAAGAAAAATCGCTAAAATGACTGTCTTTCTACTATGTATTTTGAGTGGTGAGAACAGGAACATCAATTCAACCCCTGGTTTCCAATATTGTTCGTAAGGCCTGAGCTGAGCAGGTCAGTCTACACATCACTTGTCCAGTAGAAATTTCAGTGAAAATGGAAATGTTTCAATACGGTAGCCACTAACCTTATGTGGTTATTCAACATTTAATGTGGCCAGCCGGGAGGTGAGAATGTATGTGTGGCTAGACTAAGAAACTGAATTTTATTTTCTATTTACTTTTAACTAATTTACAATTTACATAGTCACACATGCACAGCAAGTAGATCTTGTACTGGCTAGGCAGGTCTGTATGGAGGATTTATAAAGAGTTACTTGCTGGTCTCCAAGTGTATAGTAGGCACATATTGAATGTTAGCATTGAAAATACAGCATCTGTCATTTCAAATAATGACAGAACCTGAATATTTCTCATCAATGAGAAATGCCACTCCAAGGAGAGAAAAATGTAGAGATGGTTCACAATTAGTCTCTGAAAAAGGAAGTCAGTCATTAGCCACCTTCTGACATCCTAGCAATTAGCCAGGCTTGGGAGAAGAACAGGTATCTCCAGAGAGGTGCCAAATAAATAGGAGATAAGAGACTATAAAAATGAAAAGCTTCTTGGTCTTTCATCACAGGATAATCCAATGCATGTGAATTAATGGCAAAAAGCTCAATAATAGCCTTTGTGAGGAAATAGAAGCTGTGTAGCAGGATATCCTTTTTCCGCACTAAAGCACCCAATTCTTTCAATTTTATATACAGCGGAAGCAATTAATTGTACTAGAAAGAAATCCACAGCTGGCTTTTCCTGACGGCCCCATAAGCAACAAGCACTATTGTTCAGCTTCCGGGATAGATGTAAAGTCGTTCTATTGCCGACTGAGATTTTTCTGATTGTTTAGTTTGACTTTTCCAAAAACAAAAACGTGTTAACATCTAAAATCCAATTCTTGCCATCGCACTACTTTCAAACTGTCAAAAAGTTAGTTTTTTATTTGTAATATAATCCAAACACATGACTTGATGCTAGTTTTTCTTCTAAACTTTGTGACTGAATCATAAGTTATTCACTTTTGTTTGTTTTACATGTTTACTTGCAGTTCATCTGTGCTGCCTCTGCCTTTGTGGTTAACGTTCACCGTGTGGCTATTCAGGGATTATGCCAAACAAATAAGGTTATACATTAAAAGCTAGAAACTCAGCATTTCAAACAATGGCCTGTATGGCATTGTTGTCTTCCAGATGCATTAAAACACACTGCATTTCCTCAATCCACAGATTCACATTTTTTGACATTTTGACCTATCTGAAACTAATGTTGTACATGCGATGATCTGTCATAGTTTAAGTGGCAACATTCTTCTTTCTTAGTTGTATCTAAAATAATGGGGCAACTTATAGTCAATGGTGTTTTAAGTTTTGTTGAAATACATGATGTATAGTTACAATCTGATTAGTATGATGCACTACTGAAAGCATAACAGCAACTTTTGTGCTATATGGTAGAAGCACGTGTGGGTGTTGCAAAGCACAATTCCAGATCACCAGGGAGGACATTAATGGTGTGCTCCCACCACCCCCTTCCTGGAGTTGTAACCTAGCAACCCTGGTGTTCAACACAATGACTATAGCAACAGTGGTAAGGGAGGAATAAATAGGCAGGAGGACTGAACAGCATAGCTAGTGCATTCAATTTCTGACCACCTTCCTCCTCTAGCTGGACCTTGAAAACACTGAATTAGCAGAAGCAATGATTTTTTGGTACCCTGTGTATTTTGATACTCCTTAACTGTCCTTTAGCCTGAGCGACTGAGGAGCCTCTATTCCTGTGTAAGTGAACAATGGTACAAAATCTTTTTTGGAGAAAGACATAGCTCTGCAAAAACATCAAGGATATAGGCAATAGAGAGAAAAACATAAGGAGTTTACAATGGAGCAGTGCAAGGTGATTTCCTGGTACAGGTGGTTCTTGGGTATAACAGGCAGGAGAATTACATTAAAAGGAGAATGAACATGGTCCCTTCTTAGGAAGGAGGGAGATCCGTTAGACCACTGCATATAGCAGTAGTTTCCAGACTTGATGGGAGCAGTGTCTCATTATGGGAAGCCTGGAAAGACTGGGAATGAAACTGGAATGAATGAACTGAGGGAGAGAATGACCAGTTAGAAGAGCTAGAACAATTCAGGTATAGTGAGGAAGACAGGCTTTAAAGAGAAGCAAACCAAATGAAAAATAATCGATATTTTAAAAGAACTCCTGATGGGTACCTTAGTGGTTAAATATATGATTATGTTTCTCTGTGAAAAAGTGAGGAAGTTGTTTTAAAGAGCAAATGGGGCTGGGTGCAGTGGCTCAAGTCTGTAATCCTAGCTACTCAGGAAGTAGAGACTGGGAGGATTGTAGTTCAAGGCCAGCCTAGGCAAAGGATTTGTGAGACCCCATCTCAACCAATGGCCTGGGTGTGATGACATGTGCCTTTCATCCCAGCTATGCAGGGAAGCACAAATAGGAGGATTATAGTCTAGCTGGACATAAAGCGAGATCCTCATCTCAAAAACAACCAAAGCAAAAAGGACTGGTAGAGTGGTTCAAGTGGTAGAGTGCCTGCCTAGCAAGTACGAGGCCCTGAGTTTAACCCCCAGTAAAATAAAAAAAAGAGAGCAAATGGAGCCTCAGCCTCATATATTAGTTGTTGGAAATGAGTTGTTAGAATTTAGTCAGTGATTGTTCTGTCATTATCATGTACATCATTTGTTAGTAGACTCAAGTAGTAGATTCAAGATAAGTGCTTATCATTAATCTCAAAAATACTGAACAACAGCCTGGGCAAATAGTTGGAAAAACCTTATTTCTAAAATACCCAACACAGAAAAGGGTTGGTAGAGTGGCTCAAGTGGTAGAGCACTTGCCTAGCAAGCTTAAGACCCTGAGTTCAAACCCTGGTACCACCAAAAAAAAAAAATAGTCCAAACCCTGATTTAGTTGATAGAAATTAAAAAAAAAATGAACAGGAGTTCATTAATTAATTATTGAGGGCCTCACACATGCTAAGCTAGTGCTTTACCACTAAGCTATACCCCCAGCCCTCAACTATAAATCCCAACTCAGAAGCAAACATCTAATGCAGCAATTATTTTTATTAGATTCTAAGCTGTTAGAGGCCAGGAGCCTCCTATGATGCTTAAAGCATACATCTAGTCACTCATTCAATAAAGATGTACTACTTACTGGCCTGCCAAGCAGCATGCTAGTACTAAGGATATAGGGCCTACAGGTGTGGCTCAGGGATAGAGTACATGCCTAGCACGAGCAAGGCCCCTGGGGTTAGTTCCCAGCAACACACCACACACACACCCACACACACACCCCCACACACCACACACACACACAGTTCTGTGATAGACACTACGGTGAAGTGAGAATAACACCATTCCTATGAAGAAGTCAGTTCTTGTCTTCCAGGACCTGGAGTTCAGCACAGGGATGACAGGTACCACTACCAACATACTAAACTAGGTGGATGAACTAGGATGCCTGGTCACACTCGTGACACCACAGCACAAACCAAGGAATAGTCCAATCACATGTAGGCCACATTTGGGAAGCACAGTATGGCTATTAATGACTGCACTTCTGGTCCAGGATTTTATCTCTCATGATCTCAGCTTGAATCTTTATCATGGCACCTTGCCTTCCTCTGACTAGCCACCCACTCACCAGTTAATCACACTTAGCTCCAGACACTGGCATTACAAGACTAGCTGCTCCAAAGAGTTCTTAAGCAGAAGCAGTGTTTAGGAGTAGAAAGTAGAATCAGATAAGGGTCTTTCATTTCTGTATAAATACATGTATGTTGCATAATACATATATAAAGTTATATATAAATGTCACATATATAATACATTTAAAGGATACTAGGGCTTTTTTCAAACATACTTATTATACTCGGATTCTTTATCTTGTGCTGTGACTTGAGCCCAGGTTCTTATACGTTAAACACATGCTCTACCACTGAGCTATGTCTCCAGCATTACATACATACATTTTCTCTACATAAAATTTTATGCTTTATATATACTATATATAGAATATATATATATATATTTATGATATAGGTTTTTTTCTAGTTAAAAAATAATCTCAGTGTAACAGGTCATAAACGCATTGCTCTCAGGGCAGGGAAAGGCGAGGCCAGGAGCTATAGAAGGATGGGGAAGGACGGGATTTACCCTGGGCTGAGTGGGAGCTGGGATGGGAGGAAGTGCAGCCCTCTAAGTAGTACCTGATAGGCAGAGCAGTAAGCAAACAACAGGTGGTTAGTCCAGGAGATCAGCAGGCACCAGGATGTTCAGCATGAGGGAACAGAGGAAAGCAGAAAGGATAAGATATATAGACCAGAGAATGCAAAGAGTTGGAGGCAACTTAGCCAGGTATGGTGGCACATGCCTATACAACAACACTGGGGAAGATGAGGTAGAGGAATCGTGAGTTTGAGGCCAGTCTGGGCTATATAGTGAAACCCTGTCTGAGAAAGCGAAAATAAAAACAAAATAAAACAGCATAATATGAGCTGGAGGCAAATAAGTGTGGTCAGTCTGTGTTGTAAGGCTGGAACTGAGTCCAGACAATATGCAGAGAAAATTCAGTTCTAGGCCTGTTAACAGGCCAGAGTTTAAATATAAAAAGGCTGCAGGTCAGTTCTTCAAAAGGGGCCAAGGTCAGGGTTTCCTTTGTAAGTAGCAAAGGCAGCTACTCAGCCTAGGAAAGGACTGGCTTCTAAGGTAAGGAGAAATCCAGAGACCACGGACTAGGTAGGACCAAGTGATGGCTACTTTGCAGCAAAAGCCTCAGGAAACAGTCTTTCAATCACAGTAACCAAGTGCTTTGAAGCAAAGCAAAATTAAAATGGAGAAAGGGTAAAGGAGCAAATTGTTTAGAAGTGAATATGGAAAAGGAAGTAAAATGTTGTATGTTTACATAGAACAAATTCAAGTTTTTAAGCTTTTCTGTTTTGTGCACTGAATTATACTTACATACATCCGTCTTTTTCATAAACACAATTTCTGTTTTGGCTTGGTCCTTCTAAACCATGGTGGAATATCATTAAGCAATAAAAGAAGCAGTTGTGTCCATGCCTAAGAAGGAAGCTGTTTCTTCTACTCTCTGCAGTGCTTATATCCATTTAATACTGGGTTTAAAACCAACCTAAGTGTCACCTACCAAGGGTGTCCTTTCACTAGTCCTTCCTGGGCTCTAACTTATCTCATACTCACAAAGACTTAGTGCTGTCTTTTGCCTCATAAAATCTTTACAACAGGAAAATGACTTTGGATGGATTAACTTGGATTAATCTATTGAACTTGGATCCCTGAAGGGAGAAGTCCCCATATGACTGAAGATGATGTAATCCACAGCTTCCCTCACCCTTTCCTAAGTAGCCATGCCATTTTCTAAAACTGGAAGGGTCTTAATGACAAGGGTTAAAAATGCTCAGAGGAAATTCTATGCTTTTCTATCTCACTCACTTAAATACTTCATGCCAGGCACTAGGCTCTGAAAAGAGAGTTAAGACAAGGTCTTTGGTCTCCTGCAGTTTACAATCTAGTGGGGCAGAAGGGGCTCAAACCATAAACAAACTAAATAAACAAGGTAATTTCAGATAATAAAAAGTAGTATAAAGAAAATGAAATTGGTTGTGATGGGGTGTGAATATAAGATAGGTAATTAGGGAATATGTCCTTGAGGAGCTAAGAACGGTCATTTCCATTCCAAACAGAATGCTTTATGATTTGGGCACACAACAAGGTTCTATCAATCTTGGGGAGTAGCTAAAACTAACTGTGCAAAGGAGAAGGCCCATTTCCAATTCCTTCTATTAACCTACTTAAAGGAATAGTACCACATTACAGAATGTTAAGTTGGACTTTGAGGTGTTGCCTTTGACTTTGGGGGCCAGACCATACGTGTCCAGATGTCTCCCTGGGCTTCCTGGCTGCTGTTCATTTAGTGGGCAGGCAAACCGGAGAAACAGGCTGGCATGCATCTACATGCCAGGAACCAGAGAAAACACCATGCCTCAGCTCAGCTCAGTTGTCTGGAGATAGGTTGCCCACTGTGATATGCTAAGGATTTATTTAAGCCTGGGCACTAGCTGGGCCTTATCTAAGAAAAGCAAAAGGGTATCACATTATATTCTCATATACTTGAAAAAAATTCTTTTGCAAAAGAGCAAAGATATGACCTAACATTTGATGCCTCCACCTTGCTCTCATTTCAGGGGCATATAATATAAACCAAGCATCACCAATTTGTACATTTTGAAAATGTCATTTGGAACTAAAGTTCTAACCTGAGATTCTTGGCTATTTTGCTATTTTATAGACTGATTCATATGTCCAAAAATCAGAGTAGGCTGCAGAGGTCATAATAACCCACTTGCTATGGTTTTCTCTGTCATGATACGCTGCTTAGTGTAAGATCTTCTGCCAGTAAGTCTGAATTGCTTTGTGCAAAAAGAGCCACTCTTTTCCTTAAAATTGAGGCAGAGTAGTATGTAGAAAACTCAAGAAAGAACAGTGACAAATTTGGGTTGGTGCAAGATACCAAATCTCTGGTATCATATTCCTCTGTCACAGCAACATACTATAATCGATGACTCTCAAACCTGAGACAGCTAAAGAGCTCAGAAAAAAGATGAGCAAAGAAAGTAGAACTGAAAAAACTGAAGTACAGAGGAATCCGTGGCATTAAAGGCAAAAGAGAGTAAAAGGCGGAGGGGGGGGGGTAAAAATAAAAGAAAAAAATCTAAACAAGCTTATCAACAACTGTAACTAAATATTCAGGAATACTTGGAATCTAACCAGCTCTTTAGACCAGAATGTGTGTAAATACTAGTTTTCAGTGCCTGGCTCATGCTTTTCTCTCCCTCTTTCAATTTACTGTTTTAAAAGTGATTTTTAAGGAGACTTTGAAGTACCTTACTTAAAGTGAATGAGTTGAACACGATGCATTTGTTTAAATAACTTACCAAAGAGGTTACTAAGGTCACATTTGGTTAAAAGGGGGCCTATCTCTTCCGTTCTTCACACACAGGTCATCGAATGAGGGGAAATGAAGAAAAGAGAGGTAGTGACAATTATTTTGCATTTTCCAAATGGAGGGACTGAGACTCCGGAGCGTACACGAGGTCACTCAAGTGAGCGCAAGGTAGATGGAGAGTAATATTTATAGTGCGCTGACTTAGTTCGGCTGGGCTCCCGCCGCTCCTTATCTTATGCCTCTGGAATTCACAGGCTCGCAGATCACAGCGAGCCGAGCGCCGGGCCTCGGAGCCGCAGGACAGATGCAGAACGCGGCTTTCCCTGCGAGCCACCTCCACCTCCCTCCCCGCGCCTCGCTCGGCACGTTGGCCGGGAGCCCAGAGCGAGATCCCGGGAGCGGTGGGTGGGTGAATAATGAATGCAGTGTGACTACATTTTTCTTTGTCGCAACGACTGCTACCGCGACCGGACAATCCCCCACCTTGATACCTTCCGAGCGCCAAGCTCATTTCTCAAACCCTCTGGCTGGCGCTCACGCGGAGTATGAACGTTGGCCGCAGTAGGGGTCCACACCAAAGAACCTGTGGGGCAAGGGGGGAATCCAGGGGTCCAGCTGGGTAGCACTTGCTCTGTGCACCCCACATCGTCTGCTCGAAGTGACTTCCGCAGAGCAGCCCTGCCACGACGGGAGGGGCCGGCGGGCCCGCGCCGAGGGGAGGTCCCCCTCCCCATAGCAGCCCGGCGCCCCCTTGCCGGCGGCGGGCTCTCCTCCCCGGCAGCAGGGCGCCGAGCTCCGCGCGCGGGGCCCTTCGGACGCTTCCGCCGCGCGCTCGGCTGCCTTCGTGTCCGGGGCGGGGTGGGGCGGGGCGCGGCCGGAGCTCCGTCGGGTGCGCGCGGCGCTGGCGAGCGCCCTCTCAGTGCGCGCGCGCCTCCCCGACTCTCGCGGAGGCCGCCCCTCCCCCAGGCACCCCGCACTCGGGCCGCCCCTCCCCCGCGTGCGAGTTGTCGGCGGCGGCTGAGGCGGCGACGGCTGCCGAGATTGGAATCCGCCTGCCGACCTCGCGAAGGAGGAGGGCGGAGGGAGGGAGGGAAGGGAGGGAGGAGGGCGGGCAGGAAGGCTTGGGCTCCGGCGCGTCGGTCCGCGCGAGACGAGGATCGCACGGCCGCGCGAGGGGCGACCGGGCCGGGGCCACTGCACCGCGAGGGCGGAGGCCGAGCCGGGCCCCCGCCGCGCCCCGGCGGCTCGCCGCGCCCACCCGCTCCGCGCCAAGGGCTGGACGATGAGTTCCCCGGGGTCCGGGTGAGTTGGCTGGTCGGGAAGTGCGTGTGCGCGGGGGAGAGGCCGGCCGCCGCGGGGAGGCCGGGGCGCGTCGGCGAAGTTTGGAGTAAGGGGCGGCCGGGCCGGTGAGGCCGCGCGCCCGGACCCCTTTGTCTGCTTTCCGACGACCCCGGAGTCGTAGGCCGAGTTTGGGGAAGGTGGAGTGGGCGAAAGGCGCCCCAAGGACGCTTCTGGGATCCTTAAATGGGAAGGAGTTGCGAGGCTGGTCTCGGGGATTTGTCTGGGCAGAAAGCAGAGAGAACAAAGTGCGTTCTGCGCGGGGATCGGGCCCGTGGAGCTGCTGGCCCGCCCGCCCTCGCGCGCGCCGCCCGCCCTCCAGCCCGGCCGCGGGAAGGTGCCGCGTTTCCCCGAGGCCCCTGCGTGTCGGTTCACCTGTTGTCCTGCGCGGCCTGCGCTGCCATGTCTGTTGCGATTCTGCGCTTCAGTTTCGGAAAACTTTGTGCTGGATTGCATGTACTCTTCCTTCTCTCCAGACTCCCAGTGGAAAGGGTTGGCAAGAAAAAGAAATCCGCTTGCGTCAGGGAAGAAAAAAATAATATGCTGTGTGTTAGGGTCTGGCGTTTTGTGACGTGCCCTCCTTCGAGCTCTCATATGTTTTAGTTTGGTTAAGGTGCTGCGGCTTTTCCTCTTTAAACTGTTCACAAACTGTTCCGAGTACATAGTACGAACTTGCACCTGTGTCACGTCATTTACTCCTTCAGATAATCCTGCTTATTGTTTTAGAGGAGGAAGCCGAGACGCAAAGAGGTTAGACAATTTAGATAAAGTGAGATGGGAGTTGAACCCTGGAACGTCGCTTTCAGGCAGATGAGTGTTTTTTTAGACTTCAGCGTAGAGGAGCGTTTTTTCTGTTATTCATACTTGAAATGTTCCGTGGCTTGAAAATAACTCCTTGGTTGTGTTTATTTGTGAGAGGAGTTAAACTTTGCATTAAAGAAGGTAATGCTTCTCGTTTGTTTTCCGTAGAAATGAAAAGCTCGTGAATCATAATTATTTAGCTTTTTAAGTTTAAAGCTAAAATATGATCTAGGACGAAGTTGAGTATAGGAAAGGCCGATTGAAGTTTGGAATGCATCTTTAATAGAACCAGTACTCTGTTCTTTAATCCACCTCCCCCCTTCACATTCTCAGTGGAGTCTATTTCAAACCTTTATAACTTTCTTCATTTCTCCCCACCCTTTGTTGAAAAGATGAAGCTTCCACGGTCGAGGGGGAAGGAGGGCTCCTTCACAGAATTATCTGCTTCTTTCCTCACAGGGAAAGGCAAAAAAAAAAAAGAAAATACAATGCATATTATACAAACATAAATATGTAAGATATATATTTGGTCCTTCTTACTAGTTTACGCCTTTTACATCTTTCTCTACTTTTCCTACTTAATGGACCATGAATTAGTCCCTGTGTTGACTTTGGGTTCTTAGAAATACTTAAGATTTCTTCATTTTACAAAAACCTATCCATAAATTTTGCTATTCCCTCAAACTGCTTTGCTTTTTCTTCTCAAATCATAGTAACATTTTTAAGAGGTTTTTTCCTTATAAAAGTAATACGTTGTCATTAAAGAGAAATTGCAAAATGGAGCAAAATTGAAGTAAAATTAAAATTTAGTCATTCATAATCCCTTCTGTACAAACTGCCAAGCTAGTCTACTTTCCTTCCTGGAAGCAGTGGCCAGCCATCCACTTCTTAACCCTTTCTTGATCAGATTTCACCTTCATAAAGTACAATCTAATAAACATCTTTTTTCAGTCCTCTTCCTGAACTTTCTCTAAAAGTTTTAACATTTAACATTGACTTAACTTTTTTTTTTTTTTTTGGTGAGGATTGAACACAGGACCTTGCACATACCTGACCACATTCTTGAAATGCATCTCCTTGATTTTCATTCATGTATATTTAATTCGAGGAATACTTGCTGTATTTTAACATTCTGTGCAAGGCAAAACGATGCATCCACAGATACCGTCCTTGCCCTCATGGAACAAAAAAATCTACTGGGGAAGACATGGAAGGATGAGTTCTGTAATTAAATATAATTGTGAGAATAATTAAAGTGCAGAGTATTATAGGAGCTTAAAATGGGGAACTGACCCGGTGCTGGGGGAATCTAGAAGACTTCCCTCAAAGTGTTGCTTTGAAACCTTGGCACAGTTGTGGAGGACTAAGAACTCATGAACTGTGAAAAGGAACCTTCTGGGATATTTTGATGACTTTATTCTTCTCTGCCCCTTTTCTGCCTTCTGTTCTTCCTCCTTTCTCTTAACTATCCTCCAAGTTTCACTTTTCAGGTAACCTTTTTTATGTCTGTAGTGCCTTGACATTATTGTTCAGACCTTTCTGTCTGATTACTTTGCAAATCTCTTTATTTTACCTTCTGCATTGAGTCTTGATTATTCATTTGCCTTACCTGGTTTTAGTTCATACTGAGCTTTTCCTTACCAGATTGACTTCTGTAGGGTTCCTTATTTCTGTTGATGTTGTACCAAACCTAAACCTTTCCCCATTCCATCACATCTTGCCAACATTTGTTGATTCTGTTGATTTTATTTATTTTTGGTGGTACTGGGGAGTTAAACTCATGGCCTTGCACTTGCTAGACAAGTGCTTTGCTACTTGAGCCACGCCTCCAGCCCTTTTTCCTTTGGATATTTCTAAGATTAGGTCTTGCTTTATGCCCAGGTGGACCTGTACCACCGTCTTCCTACCACCATCCTCGTACCACCGTCCTTCTATTTGTGCTTTCCTGCTTAGCTGGGGATGACAGGCACATACCACCACACTCAGCCGTAAGGGGGCTCTGGAACTTTTTGCCCAAACTGGCCTTGAACCACAATCCTACAAGATTGCAGATTTGAGCTACCGCCCTCGGCTATAAACTCTTGTCTCTATTCCTGTTAACTCTGGTACAGTGCTTAATTTTTTGTTGATATCAGAGTTATAGTAGAGTTATAAAATGAGTTGGGCTGCTTTTCTTTTTCTCTCTTCAGGAGCAGTTTAGACTGGAATTATTTGTTCCTTGAAAGTTTGTCAGGCCTCACATGTAAGACCTCTCAGGCCTAGATCTTTTTTCTAGAGAGAACTTTAATACCATTTCAGTGTATCTAGTAAGTTACTGGTTTGTGTAAGTTTTTTATTATGTGAGATTTAGTGTTTTGTATTTTTTTCTTGAAGTTTATTTCTTGTATTTTCATATCTGAGATTATTTGGTTAATACTATATTTGGTTGTTTTCCTCTTTCAGCCTCTGTCCCCACTTTTTTGCTAACTTTAAGTCAGGTTTTTATAATCATTTTGTCTTCATACCTCCCTTGTTTCATGCATTTCTAAGTTAATCTTGAAACCCAATTCTTCACTTTTCTGCTTAGAAGTTTCCATAGTTGGGCTGAAGCAGGCTGGGGAGGGGGTGCCTCAAATAGTAGAGCACCTGCCTAGCAAGCTGAAGGCCCGTGAGTCCAAACCTCCTCAGTTTTTCATTACATGAATTTGGTTCCATGGTATTTGCTTCAGATTTACCTTATCTCTCAATGTTTTTGCCCCTTTCACCTGTTCTTTTTTCATCCTCTCCATGGATTGTTGCTTATGCTGGTCCTCTCCATGGACAGCAAATATGGTTGATTGTCATACATCAAGTCCTACCCAGTCTACAAGCCCCATTACTAATTCTACCTCTTTTTAGAGGTGGAATTTTTTTTTATTGTTTTATTCATATGTGCATACAAGGCTTGGGTCATTTCTCCCCCCTGCCCCTACTCCCTCCCTAGAGGTGGAAGTTTTAATTTTTTTTCTTCTGGATGGAATCCCTTCTGAAGTCTGACATTGCTATTTTTTTTTTTTTCCTAAGGCATACAACTTTTTTTTTTTTTAACCTTGTGTTTTCTTATTGCACTTGTCTTTTTAAAGTCAACTTTGTTGAGGTATAATTTATGTACAATAATAGGTGCACATTAAGTATGCAGTTCTGTGAGTCATTTGGTCTTTTATAGAAGTTTTTATACAAATAATAGTTCTACTACTAGATTGCAGGCCAGGTCTGTAACTGGCCTTGTTGCATATTAAAATGAATAAGTGGGGAAAGGCCCCTGTCCAGTTGAGCAGTGGCTATTGAACGGTACAGGTGTGACTTTTGGACTCTTTGGATCAGGGAAGCCATGGATAGGAAAATGGGTTTCATCTGAATTTAGAAGTAGGACCCTTTCTTTTTTCTTTCTGCCACCTTCTACTAATTTTTGTTTTTAGAATGTCTTTTTTGTTAGTGTCCAAGTTCTGTATTTATCAGGTCAGTCTACTCTTAACACTTAAAAGAGTAAATATTGGGTTGCATTCAATTATGGGAACTATAAGATGCAGCATAATTTTATAAAGAAAGCTATGCTTCTATTTGTATGAAGCTATTTGTTGTAAGGTGCTCCCTGATTTCAGAGATGTTAAAGAAAAATATATGCATCTTAAAATTGATGAGTAAGGTTTCTGTCCCTAATCAAAACTTGCTTCTTTAGTGTAGGTGTGTTGGAAAGAAAGAATTTAAACACCTCTGCTGTTAACTATGAAAAGTTATTTTTAAAAAAATGTTTGTTAAATCTCTTTTAATAAGTGAAAAGATTCTGTAAGTATTCTTACAGAAGAATACTTACTTTGATGGGTCTCATTACAACTCAGTAGGACAGTTTGGTACTTTGACTCCCAGCTTTTCCTATATTTCCCCTCCTAATATTTTTGGCTTATTATCTGAACTCACAAGTTTTCTAAGAGCTGATAATTTTCACAAAATGGTATGACTATGTAAAGGGAGAATTGTGGGATGGTTGTGATGGCCAATTGAACAGATTATTTCAGACAGTTTTCAGGATTATATATCATTAATGGTAAGGATATACAGTCCTGCTTCCATGGAGGATTGGTTCCAGGAGCCTAGTAGATACCAAAATCCTTGGATGCTTATGTCTCTTGTATAAAATGACCTAGTATTTGCATATGACCTTTGTACATCCTCTTGTGTACTTGTCACCTCTTGATTACTTATAATGTTTAATATAATGAAATACTATGTAAGCAGTTGTTATATTGTACTATGTAGGGAATGATGAAGAGAAAAATGTTTCCATGTTCAGTACAGATGCAGGGGTTTTTCCTGAATATTTTCTATACATGGTTGGTGGGTGGGTGGTAGAATCCCCAGATGGGGAGAGTCAACTGCACTTATTTTTTATTTATTTTTAACTTTCTTTTTTTGGGGGTGCTGGGATTTGAACTCAGGACCTTGTGCTTGCTAGACAGGTACTCTACCACTTGAATCACGTCCCTAATTCCTTTTGCATTATTTTTACATTAATTTCTCACTTTCATGCCCAGGCAGTCTCAACAACAAACCTCCTACGTAGTTGGGATGACACATGCCTGCCACCAGGCCCAGCTTTTATTGGTCAAAATAGGATCTGGTGAACATTGTGCCCAGGCCTCAGACCTCAATCCTCCTGAGCCAGTAGCCAGGATCATAGCTGTGAGACACTGTGCCTGGCTTAGGTAGAGTGTGTGTACTTTTTTTTTTGGCTAGGATTTGAACTCAGGGGTTTGTGCTTGCAAAGCAGGCACTGTCCCACTTGAGCTCTGGTAATTTTGGAGATGGGGTCTTGATAACTATTTGCCTGGGGTGGCCTCAATCTGAGATCCTCCTGATCTCAGCCTCCCAGGTAGCTGGAATTGCAGGCATGAGTCACCAGCACCCAGCGAGAAGTGTTTTTTAAGAGAGCACTAGTTGGGGGCTTAAAAAGGTAGATAGTGGAATTTATCTCACCTTAGGCTTAGTGGGTTCCTAAACCAAGTTTGTCTGGGCAAATATAAAATTAATGAATAGATACTGAATAGATAATGAAATTATTTTTGAGTATCTTTTATTTTCTCTGATGTTGTGGACTTTGTTCCTTTTCTTGATATACTTTTGTGCCTCTGGTGGACCTCATTTTCTTATGCTATAGATTGGTTGTACTAATGTTTGAAACAGTGGAGCTTGGTTATTGCTCTAGCTGTGTGGAATTGGCTGTTGAAGGAGAAGGAGTGTGGGGTATGCCAGGTGTAGGGATAAGATAATCAGATTTGCAGTTTGGAAGATTAATTACACATTGGAGAATCACTGTGAAGAAAGGAAGATGGAGACACTGGAACTTGGGGAGGCATTTCTCCCCTGGCCCATACTAGGATGGTAGAAGATAATTAGGACCTGGAATGGGCAGGACTTGTTAACTAGCTACGAATAAGAAGAGGAGGGGATTGGTAAATAAGAATGACTCCCAGGTTTCTAGATTGGGAAACTGGGTAGGTGCAGTTTGTTGGCTGAGGTGAAAAAATATGGAGGAGGAACTGATCTTTGTAAGAAAATAGTGCCGTTTTGATCTTGAGGAGTTTGAATTATGTCTGAAACAATCAAGTAGAGGTTTCTGGGGCTGGGATTATAGCTCAGTGATGGAGCACGTGCTTAGTATGCATGAGGCCCTGGGCTCAATCCCCAGCACCAAAATAAATAAATAAATAAATAAATAAATAAATAAATAAATAAATAAATAAATAAGTTTCTTTTTGGCAAGTGTTTATATGGGCCTGGAATTTGAGAGGTTTGAGCTGGAGGTAGACATATAGGCTGTATATTTCAACAATTGGAATTGGGTGATTATGTTGAGTGACTTTTGCTTATAGGTAATAAGACCAACTCATATTAACTTAAGGGGAAAAAATGCTTCCCTCCCATATTTTTGAAAAGTCTAGAAATAGGAATGGCTGGATATAATTGGAGTTCTGTCTTCTCTACATTTTTTGGTCTCATTTTTGACCAGTGCCAAAAATGCCAAAATGGCAGATGAGGAACACAGGCAACTCCAGGCTTATATAGGCTTGATTGCTGTGGATTCGTGGTGGGAAAGAGAGCCTCTGTTCTCATCTCCTGGAGTTGGTCATGGGTATGCGTGAAGGGTGAGGGGCCATCATTGTCCACTTGTAGTTTACATGCCCACTGTAGGGGTCAGATGGTCTGTTAAACCACACTGCTGTAGTCTTTCTGGAACCATGTGGGTAGTTTTTCCCAAAGAAAAGATGGCCCTGGGCAGGTAAGCAGTCTAAATTTTTTTCATTAGTAGCATTTTAAAGGTAATTCTTTTAGAATCTGAAGAAAAATACACAAAATAACTTTTTTATAGTTACCATTTTATGGTACAATTTCATACTTATACTGTGGACCTCTTTTTAGAAATCTTGGGCTATTTAGCAAAGAACCTAGAACAGAGCCCCAAGAAACACCAGTTTAAGGCCTGGGTGGAGAAGCTAGACATTCAACAATTACCTATTTGTAGTTACATTAAGTTCTACACAGGGGAGGTGTAGGGAGCTTGCAAAAGTATGTGATAAGGGAATCTGGTCTGTCTGGACTGCAGGTGCTTTAGAAGGCTTTACTGAAATAGAGGCCTGCAGAGGTCTTATGCAAGAAAGGAGAAGGAATGTTTCTGGAAGTATTTAGGAGCTTTAAAAACAAACATTTTTTTACCTGCTTTTTAAAAATAGTAAAAGCATTATATCTATTGTAGATAATTTGGAAACTATGAAAAATTATAGCAGCAGTAGAATGCTTAAGTTTGGCTTCTAGTTTTATAAAAAATGTCTAGTACTGGATCTATAGCAAAGTAACTGTGCTGTCTTGTATACACTCAAAACCTACCTGTACCTCTGTTGTTTCTTTGTCTTAAAAAGTAAAAGGGATTTGGTGAACCTTAAGATCATTTTTCTGCTGAAAAGGGACAAAGAAAATTCCGTGACTTTAATGCAAAGCCGTTGTGGAGCTTGTAGATTGTGTTAATGCTTTTGGTTCTGAGGACATCACTGGATTTCTGACTTGACTGAAAGTCCCTCTTCCAACCTCAGCAGTCCTTGTCCTAGCAAGTTACAAAGGGACTGGTTTATGACCTGTGGGATTCTTCCCCTGCACTGCTTTCCTGTCTTCTTTTTAACATTTTGACTTTTTTTTTAAAGACTTAGGTAAAATGTCTGAAATGTTACAGGTACAGACTTCTTTTCCTTTTTTTTTTTGTGATACTGGGGAACAGTATAGACTTTCAGTTTTTGAAGTTAGATGTGTGTGTAGTTGTGACACTGATTTTTGGGAGTATATGGTCTTGAATGATTTTTTTTTTTTTGGAATTAAAAAGTTTAATTTCTGAAACTGAGTTCACCATTTATAAATACAGTAATGCGTAGTCCATGCAATTTTAGATTAAGCATAGGTATAATAGCGCATTTTAAATTTGTATTTAGTTAAGAATATTTTAAATTTCTGGCTAAAAGAAATTCTTGGTAGGAAATGTTAAACTAAAGGCTGTTAAATTTTTGTGTTCTTAACATGTCTATGTTTTTCAAAAAGTCATTTAAAAAAGCCATGAAATAAAAATATCTAAAGAATAACTATCCAGAAGAATTTTAAGTATGCACCAAATCAACAGAATAGTCACTTGATGACAGATTTTTTTTTTTAGCAGTAAGCCTGCTTTTTTGTGGATTTATCACACTTGGTTTTGACCAAGCATAGTGAAAAAAAATTTCAAAACCAAAAATTTAAAGTTTCTGCTTGTGTATTACACAGTTCAGTTGATACAGAAAAGCTCTCAGTCAATCCCGCCTTGTCTTCTGTTGTGTTTAAATCATGTGTCATCTACTGAGTGTTTCCCTGTCCTTAATTTTGTGAAAATATGCCTCCCAGAAAGCAGTTGGTGCCCAAAAAGCAAAGTAAAAGTTATGGTAATCCTCTTAAACCAAAAAGGGCACAAATGTTTTTAATTGAAGTGATAAAATGAAAATTTTAGATTTGTTGAAAGGCAGCTTGTTTTTAGCAGAATGTGGGCAGCATTACAAGAAAAATGAGCCAAGCATTCTCAGTATTTGAGATTAGAGCATGAAATAAGATCTAGTTTTTGGTGAGCAGTGTTAATGCATACAACAGTAATTTTTGTGACAGTAATGTAACCTGTTCCTTGTGGTTTCAAGTTATAGATGCTCAAATCTACTGTATGTTAGGGATAGCTCTGATACAGGCTTAGAGTACTGAACTCCATGCATCCTGAGCAATTATGGCTTTTCCTCAGAGGTGGTCTTCTTAGAACAATGTACCTGCAGATAATAAGGGTCCGCTGTGTCTCCATTTCAGTATTCTTTTGTGTAATGAAAATGTTGAGAAAAACTGCGTGTCAAATTTGTATGTGTATAGAAAAACAGTTAATCCTGCTGAAATGATGCCTTAGTCATCTGTCATCTGTAGTTGTTAAATATTTTTGTCTGGTTTCAAATTAGCCTGCAGTATAAAATCCAGATTACCTCAGACTGGTCTTTTCTGGCCAGTCTGGCTTGTTCATTTCCTACTACTCTGACCAGCTTAAGTCACTAGTTCTGGATTTGAGTTCCGAATCCTTAAGCCTGTGTTATCTACCGTGGTAGGCATTACTGTGACAGTTAGATGCTTGAAATGTGGCCAGTCTGAATCAGGTTGTGTCATAAAACGTAAAACTATGCACCAGATTTTGAAGATGGTGAAAAATGTAAAAATCTTATTACTGTAGTTTAAAAATGTTAATTACATATTGAAATGATGCTATCTTGGATTCATTGGATTAAAGAAAATAAGTTTCACTTTATTTATTTATTTATTTTTGAGACAGGGTCTCACTGTGTTGTGTACTCGCTGGCCTTGAACTTGAGATCTTCCTGCCCTCAGTCTCCCACGTACTGAAATTACAGACATGTGGCACTATGTCTGGCTTCATTTGTTTTTTTTTTTACTTCAAGGAGGCCATGGAAAATTTAAAATTACGTATTTTATTCATCAATGATGCCTTCCTTTCTCCTTCTTTGTCTATCAGAATGCTTTAAAATCTAGTGTACTTCCTCTGCTTTGAAGTCTTCCTCAGTAGTCAAAGCTTAAAAGTTAGCTCTTCTACTGCATTATTATTTGAAGATAATATTTTGTATTTCTTTTTTCTTCTCAGTTCTCGGGATCAAACCCCGAGTCTTAGCCATGGTAGGCAAGTGCTGTGCTACTGAGATCCATCCCCAGCCCTTCTTGTACCATCTGTTAATATATTAGATTGCTACAACCTTCTCAGAGCTGTTAATATGCTAATATACTAGGTGAAAGTCCAGTGTAGTTTCTCTGTTAGTAGAAGTCACACAATTTGTGGTTGAAAGTTCAAACAGTACAGAAATGAAGTAGTATGAAGTAGTGAACATATTCTATACTCCTACCTTGCCCGGATTACCAGTTAGAAGTGTAGACATTGATGTAATGTTGATTTTTTCATTGCCTTCATTTCTTTTGTTCTCTTTTCTTTCCCTCTCTCCAAAAGTGGGGTCATAACTGTGCTTCCTTTTCTGTTTTTAGTGAATATGTATGGATACTCTTTTTATGTTTCAGTACATTTCAAGTTCCGTCAATTACTGAGTGTTATTTCATTTTGTGGGTGTACTTGACTTTTACTTATCAATTCCCTGTTGATGAATGATTAGATTGTTTGCAGTTTTTTCTTTTCCATTACAAAACAGTGCTGTGGTGTTTTTACATACCCTGTGAGACTTTTATTTTGTAGGTTGAATTCTTAGAAATAAATTTACTATAAGAGAAATCTTGCAGACTTGATAGGAAGTGCCAGCCTGCCCTGCTGAATCTTCAGGACGATTTGCATTCTAGCCAACAGTGTTTGAGTGTACCCCCGACATGTATCAGTCTAATCTGTCTGTCTGCCAGCTGAAAAAACGTTATTCACATCATAAAGTTCCTTTGCTGTTGTGAGACTATTAAAAAACAAAAAATGCAAGTTGTCTCCTACTCTATTATAAACTCTTTGGTAGCTGAATTCTATCCTAAACTTCTTTATATTGCCAACAGCACAAAAAATGCAAGTTGTCTCCTACTCTATTATAAACTCTTTGGTAGCTGAATTCTATCCTAAACTTCTTTATATTGCCAACAGCACAAATGCAGCGTTTTGTACCAAGTAAATGTTCAGATGTTTGCACCTGTTGATGACAAAGGGTCCAGAATAAGCTTCTGGAGCATAAAAGTTATTTTGAACTGAAGGCATTTACAAATAGACTTCTTTAATTTCCCCCTGAATTCCTTTATCCTTCTAAAAGCAGAGTCTTTCAGAAGAACTCAATTGTCATAAAGCTTTAAATCTCTTTTGGAGGACTTCAGTTGTCATAAACCTCAATTACCATAAATTTCTTCCCTTTGAGTTTTGCAACCCTGGAAGATGAGTCTTATCACTAGAGAGAATTTCTCTTCATACCTAAACAGACATTGTCACAAAGCTGTGGCTATCACAGCTCCATCTATTCTCCTAAAGGCCGCTTATCTTTCCTAAAAAGTTACTTGTTTTTATGTAAGCATTGTTTCTCCCACTTGGGTTTCCTTAGTAAGGTGGTATGTAGCCCCAGTTGTGATGATCTTGGCTTTTTGTCAGTGTAATTCTCAGGCTCCAATCAATTACTGAACCTGAGAGGGTAGAGGAGAAGCTTTCCTCCTCAACAATGGCTGAATTGGCTCCCCCACTCCCCCTTTTTTCTCTGGCTATTATGACAAGGATAAGCATAGTAAAGTTTCTCTAATAGTACTTTAAATATAAAAAGAACAAGTCAACTTTCTTTGATCTGCATTTTCCAGAGCTAAAGATTTGTTAAGAGTAGAATATACTGTTAGAGAGACATAGTTCTCCTACCCTTACGTATATTCCTACAGTCATGCCATTTGTTAGTGAGTGGCATAATTTATCTCCAAGTAAGCCTTTGCTCCTCCTAAAGTTATTTGCTTTTATCTTTCTTATCAATTAGTATAGAAGAGTAAATGTTTTTTACAGATTGTTCATATCATTGAGGAGAAATGTCCAAAAAAACCATTTAATTAAGTTTTTATACAAAGAAATTATTAATTTCTTAAAAGAATAAAGAAATCCTGTCAGTCTGGATATCAGATAACTAAAAATGTTAGCTAAATCTTGGCTTGTTTATGTGTTTAATTAACTCTATATTTATTGTGTACCTTATATTCTGCTTACTAGGTTTGTGACTTTCAGCTAAACTAGTTCAACTCTGCGCCTTAGTTCCTCATGTACAAAAGGGATAATGCTAGTCCTCCCTCACGGGGTTGCTGTGAGGACTGGATGGATGAGTGCAGTTGAGCATTTAGCATTGCTTGCTACATAGTAGCTTGGTGTTAGTAAAGGTGGATATTTGTGACAGAAATAACTTGAATAGTTCTTTCCTTAAAAATTAAACCTAATCCTTTTAAAGTATGCATTACTTTATTTACATTAATATATTTGTATTTGCAAAGTACTCTTTTGGTATATCATCAGCACTGGCAAATTGACATAAGAGATTTTGTTGGCTGTCCTGCTTTTTGTACATTGGTTTCTGAAGGTAATGAAGGTTAACTTGCCCACCAAAATCAAATAAGTAAGTGTAAAAAGTAAACAATCAGACTTTACCTGTTATCTCAGAATGAATGACTAGGACCTCAAAGTGAATTATAAAGTGAAGTCAAGGACGCCACGTTCTGAAGAAAGTCTCAATGACTGAGTAGTCAGAACCTTTTCTAGGGCTTAGTAAGATGTGGAAGAATCAGGTCAAAAGTGGGGAGGAGGAATGAGTACAGTAGTCACTGCAGTGGCTAGTTTGCCTAGAGGGGAGCTGTATAGTTTTTGCTCCCTTCTCCCGCCCTTGGGGTGTCCTTCTCTTAGAAGCTCAGTGTTGTAAGATCTGAAAGAATCAGTCCTGAAGGTTAAAAATGGAAGCAAAAAAAGGAGTGACTGACTCACTGGCTTTTTTGTACCCAGGAGTAAGGAATAAAGGAAGTTATACAGAGAGGGTACAGTGGAATATCCTATGTGTATTTGTTTTGAGTTCAGGTGGGTAATGCAGAGTGGGACCAGGCTTCAACCTTCTTGTGAGGACTGGCTGTCTGTGTTGGAGAGGGGAGCAATAGTTGGAAGATGTTGAGCTGAAGTAGAACTTGCAGTAGGTAAGAGGCACCCGCCCCCCCCCCCCCAATCTTCTCAGTTATCAAAGAGCTCCACTTGTCTCCAGAAGAAAAACTGTCATGTGGCTGCTTTTGTGCCCTTGGCTGGCCTGGACTGCTATATAGCTGAGATAACAGGCATATGTCACCACAGCCAGCTTTTATTGATTGAGATGAGGTCTTTCAAACTTTTTGCCTGGGCTGGCCTTGAACTGTGATCCTTTCTAATTAAGCCTCCGGAGTAGCTAAGATTACAGGCAGGAGCCACTGCACCTGACTTTAAACATTTTCTTAAACTCTGCCCTTATAGTTTCAAAACTGCTGTTTGAGTTATATACATATTGAATTGTTGGTAGTTACATAGACAAGCCTTTCCCCACAGCTTTACCATGAGTGTGAATATTATTCTTAAATAGTCAAAATTGGGTAAATGTTTACCTAACATACTTATGTTATTTGTATTGTTTCTTACAATGCATTTAAAATCTACTCTGTGAGAAAACAAGGAAAGAATATGAAAAATACTGCCACAACAGTTGAAAATGAAAGTGAGGGTTAGAGTTGTGGCTCAAGTGGTAGAGCTTCTGCCTAGCAAACATGAGGTCATGAGCTCAAACCTCAGTACTGCCAAAAAAAAAGGCAGGCATCATGGCTCATGATGTAATCCTCGCTACTTGGGAGGCCAAGATTCAGATGATAGCGGTTTGAGGCCAGCCCAGGCAAAATGGAGTTCATGAGTCCCCCATCTCAACCAATAGCTGAGTATGGTGGTGGACACCGTCATCTCAGCTACTGCAGGAAACCCATTTCAGAAATACCCAGAGCTTTACTGGCTTAAGCAGTGGAGCTCCTCCTGCCCAGCCCTGAATTCAAATCCCAGTGCTGCCCTCTCCCAAAAGGAAATGAGTAAGACCATTTATGAGGCAGTTTTTGGAGTGAAATAGATTGAGGAACGAAACCTGATGTTTTATCTGTTAATGGTGTTGAATGCTAATCTGGAATATTATTAAATTGTTTTTGTTCTGTGAAATGCTAAAACATAATTTGTACGTAGGCATTTAAAAATAATCATTTTCTTTGAAAGTTTCTCCTCCTGATTAAAAAAGTAATGCTAACAGAACAAACACAGAGAAGCCCTGAGAAAAAAAGGGAAAAATCCCTCATACTCATGCTACTCAAAAATAACATCTGTAAATCCTTTTGTGTCAACACTGTAAGTTCAAAACAAAACAAAACAAAACCCATAGCTTAAAGAGTTTGAGGAAATCAGGTGAGAAAGCTGAAATTCCATTAATGCATTATACCTGAATGTCTGAATCCAAAATGTAAAAAAACTTGAAATTAAGAGGGTGTTTCTAAACAGTTTTGAAAATTTGTCTATCTTGTTCTAGTTATCCAGTTGTGTTTTTTTTTTCCTCTACATTCTCCCTTTCCTTCTCAGCTTTGCAGGTTTTAAGAGTTAAGATGTTTTAAATTTGATGTGTTTCTGTAATAATGGACTAAAAAGAATAAGATGTGGGGAGGTAGAACCTAAACTGAGGGAGGTCAAAAACCAGATGGAAAAGAAAATCTAAAACTTCTACCAGAATGAAACTAGAAAGAATAGAATCTAAACACTGAAATTATACATCTGCTAGGCAGCTGTAGATTCTTAACTTACAAGTTCTGTTGGAGAAATAGCAATAGAAAGTTTGAAAGAAAAACATCCCAAATGAATTGAACATACATTCTTATCACTAATTACAATATGTACAGTTTTGGTTGTATTATATGCATTTAATTCATATTTAAATGTGTTCTCATTTGCTAGCAGTTATATAGATTCTTTTCTAAAAATAACATTACTTTTTTGGGTTAAATTTAGTTTTCCTATTTATATCTCTAGTGCTGAATCAATGTTTTATTAAATTATACATCAGATTTTCCATGGTACCTATATAGAGTGTCATGCCGTTGCAAACTTGTCATTGCTTTTCTTATTTGTCAGTATTCTAGGATGATCTTGAACCGTGGCCAAGACTGGATTGTCAGTAGGAATGGAAAAGCTTTAGATAATCCAGTAGCTGGAATAGAAAAAATTGTCAAAGATACATTCTTTAAAAAGGGCTTGTTGTTTTTGTAAGACTTTATGGATAATTGGTGATTCTTATCTTAACATAGATTTTACAGAGGAAAGAAAGAAAAATGAAAAAGATGTTTTTTGAAGCTTGTCATAACCCTGTTGGCAAAATCAGATCAAGATAGCATCAATAAAAAAGAAAGAAAGAAAAAAGAAAACAGTTGGTTATTTCCAGTTATTACCTAATTTAAAATCCAAAGGAAGATATTTATCTACAAGTTGAATCAAATAAAGTTTTAAAGCCCACAGGTTAGAGCTAGCTCAGAAACTTAAGGATGATTTGACTTTAGAATTCTGTAGTGTCATTTACACTGTAGTAATAAAAGAGGAATACCATCTCAGTTGATGTCCAGAAAAATATTAGATGAAATTGAGTAGCCATTTCTGGTATACTATGTCAGGTTTTCTTAACCTGATAAAGCGTACAACTACCTAAATGATAAAGCAAATCCAACTGATAAGATATTTTTCATGAAAAAAACCCACTAAGCTCACTTTTAACGCTACTGTAATTGGTAGAATAAGAAACACCAAATGGGGGAAAATGTGTACATATTTGAGGGGAAAGTCAAAATGCATACCTTTTGCTTATCCTCTTTGCCAAGCATGCAGTCTATCTGGAAAAGCCAGGAGAATTAATTGACAGACTTAGAAAACTAATGAGGTCAGTAATGTGGGTATATACATGGTAAATGAGGAAATCAGTAAGTTTTCTGTAGACCAGCAGTAGTCATTCAATTTTGAGAAGCGCTACCAACGTTTACTACATTTGGTGAGGTGTTCCTGTTAATCCCTGGCCAGTTTGGCAGTTTCCCATCCTAGACAGGGTTTGAATCATGAGAAGCAAGCTTTCAATTTCCTGAGTGTCTGAAAAGAGAAAAGTCAAATGTTTTGAAGAGTTTTGAATGTTAATACAAGGCCAGTTGCTTTTTTGGTGCCACTAGAGAGCTAAAACCCCTCTGATGCCCATCTTACCCTACAATTAAAAAAACCCAAAAAACAAACTTTTGTTTGTTAAGAGAACGTATCACAAGTTCCCTGGAGAATCTGTAGAGCCCTTAGGAACCTGTAAGAAAAATACCAAAGAATGTACTAAGGGAAATAGAAAAGGGATTCTCCTAAAGCTAGTTTGTTTGTTTGCTTTTAAAAATATAGTATATGCTGTGGTAAACAGAATTCAAACAAAACTTAAAAGCAAACTTTCCTCTTCCCTACTATCTTGTTGCTTTCCCTCTTTTTCTCAGTTCACTTCTCTGTTAACCACTGTTACTGCTTTACAAATCCTCCTAAATTTTTGTCTCTCCATTTATAATAATTTATATCTATTTTTTGGCGTTTCATACAAATAGTTTCATGCATTCTGTGTTGCAGCTTGCCTTTGCTTGTTTTCTTTTTCTCTGTCTCTCTTTCTCTCTAATCCCCAACCCCCCAGGATATTACTGTATGGTCCAGGCTCCTTCTGTCTTCATCTTCCTGAGTGCTGGGGTTACAGTCCTACACCAGCAAACCAGGCTCCCTCTTTTTAACCTCACTCTGGCCTTTGTTCCCTCATAGCTCATGTATTCTCTTTTGCAGACTGTTTGCTACCATCATTCTCAGCTTCTGAGACTTCTTCATTGTCCTTTTTCTCAACATCCGAGTCACCTTGTACTTCAATTTTTTGGGCAGCGTCTGTCTTTCTCAGGCTTATATTTTCAAATGGGTAAAATAAAGTGTATAAAATTATAAAGAAAATTAATTATATTCAAACATAATTCTTAAAGTAATTAAACATTTTTAGATATAGTAATTTTTTTTACTAACTCATTAAAATCCAGTGATAGGTTTTTATAACTGCCCTAATTTTTACATAGTGATGAGCATAAATAATACTTTGAGTTATCTGCAATAATGTAATTTGTTGAGAATATGTGATTTCTTTTGTTACAAAGGCACAGGTATTGTTAATACTGAGGTGGATCTTGCCTATTCTCATAATTAAGGAGGTTAGTAAAAGTAATAATGGAATTTTTTTCCATCCAAGTTCAAGGAACTCCTGAATTTTATGAGGAAATGGGCCTCTGATACAACTGAACTTGATTCACACCAGAGAATACTAGTTTTTCCATAGCCTACTTCAAGGGGTGGAATTTTTCTTTCACACTCCTTTCCTAGAAGTGGATTATCTTCCTTTGCCCTGCTTTGCTGCTTCTAGGTCTCTCTCTCTGACTTTCTTTGATGTCAAACAAAAATCCTGAGATTCTTTAATCTCATGCTCTCAGTAACAAATTACTACTGCTCCTTGCAAGTTTTCCATGGAGCCTTGCCTTACTCCCCCCTTATTCCATGAAGATTTTTATCTTTGTATGGCTCCCTGTCTCCAGGTCTACTTTTTTCTAGTTTTTGATGCTCTCAACGGGGAGGTTGGTGCTGCTTCCATCACTTTCATGGCCTCTTAGTTTCTTGACCTCCTTTAGTGTCTTACATCTTATCAGCCACCCACAGGCCTGCCCCAGTCTGTTATATAATAATATAATAACTGTAATTCTCTCCATAATTTCATTTTCAGGCATCATACGCTTTGGTTATCATATCTATCTTCCAGCACACACTTGTAGTACTGATAGTCCATTTGTCTCACTATGATCTAGGACCCATTGAACCTATTGTCTTTTCATCATTCCTTGCCATACTCCCTCCATATATCCTTACCCTTATTCAGTGTAATTCCTATTGTTGGTCATAATTGTGCAGTTGTAAATATTTTCAACTCCTTTGCCTTTGCTTGCTTCATTGCTTAGTTGAGAAACTCCAGTGCTAGTTAAATCCAAGTGTGCCTACTCTTATACCTAAAAAAAAAAAAAAAAATGGGTAAAAATGAATAACACAAATTTACCCTGTTGATTTTTAGGTGTGTAGCACAGCATTGTTGATTATATATACTTTGTTTTACAACAGATATCTAGAAATTTTTGAGCTTGCTTGATTGAAACTCAGTATCCATTGAACAGTTTCCTATTTCCCTATTCTCCCTAGCCTCTGGCAGCTACCATGCCCCTATTTTACCTTTTTTCTTTATGAGTTTGATTACTTTGATATATTATGTAAGTAGAATCACAGTTTTAAAAATTTGATTTATTTTTAACGAGTGACTCACTTTACTTAGCATAATGCCCTCATAGTTCAGCTGTTTTGTAGCATATGACAGGATTTATTTTTTTAAAGATTGGGTGCTGTTTCATTACATATAAGTACTGCATTTTGTTTATCTGTTCATCTGTTGATGGACGCTTAGTTTGATTCCACATCTTAGCTATTGGGCATAGTGCTGTATTGAATACATACACTGAGTACAAATACCTCTTTGAGATCCTGCTTTCAGTTCTTTCATCTCTTTTTGGTGGTGCTAGTGTTTGAACTCAGAGCCTCACACCCTGCTACTGGTTGAGCCATGCCTCCAGCCCTTTTTTCTCTGGTTATTTTTTTGAGATAGGGGACTCTTGAACTCATTTAAAAGGCTCTGTCTACCTCCTAGAGGTACATTTCTAGTAAAAAAATTTCCTTTAATGTTACTTACCAGATCTGTAGTATTTGCCACTTAAATTTTCTGTGCTATTAATAACTGGAATGGTAATTACAATTGAATCCCAAATAAAATTTCAGTTACTTTTTACTTAAAGTCTTATTTGTGATAGAAGGAGACTTGTTGAAAAAAAATCCATTTAAACTACAAAACAGTACTCAGTATGACTGAGTTATTAATGAGTTTCAATTGTTAGAAATTATAAGCATGGCAAATGTAATGGAAAGATGGGTTCAAGGAGGAAGAAATTGTGAATTTTTCATTATAAAATGGATCATGGTATCAGGTCACAATGGTGTTTAGAGTCTTTTGAACACACTTAGTGGTATTAGCAGATTTATTAAAATGTCAGTATTTATAATATGCCAGAAGTCATATTCTTTGAATTTATCTAACTTATGAAAGATTTTAATTGTCAACATAAAACTGTATGAAGGGCAGTACAGGTTTTCATAGTTGTATTTGGGGTACACAAGCCAAAAAAAAAATGTTGAACATTAGTAATTGTCATCAAGTGCTTTGTATATTATGTTCCAAGTTGGAAATCTGTCTCTGTTGCTTAGTGGTTGTATACCTTAACCATTTTCTTGTACCTTAGCAGTTTTTCTATCTCTAAAAAGATCCAACTCACTGGGCTTTTGCTCAGTAAGAAAAATGTTTAGCATAGCATCTGGAATTCAGTATTGGTCACTTACATTTCTTGAACAATTACTGCATAGTAGCCACTTTTCTGAGTGCTTTACACGTTATCCCATTAATCCTTCCCACATCTTTGAGGTATTTTGAATGAAGGGGTTAAGCAATAGGGCTTATTCTCTGGAGAAGCAATGTAGGTTGCTAGTGAAGTGAACCAGCTTTGAAGCCCAAATATCTGGGTTTGAAGATTTTTTTTCCTCCTTTTTTTTGCAGTGCTCAGGATTGAACCCAAAATATCTGGGTTTGAATCCTGGCTTTACTACAGTTTTGCTGTGTGACCTTGCTAAGTTCTGTGTTCTCTGTTCAGTTTCCCCATATATTAGTGGAATAATAACAGTACCTAAATCAAGGACTCAGTTGTTATTATTGCATCTATCATAATTCCTTGGCAAATTCTCTTTGAACTACCTTCAGTATTTCCCCTTCGTTCAATAGCCCACTGCCCTATTTCATTCTCGTAAGTATTCTGCAGACTCTTACCTACTTATCCCATTCTTTTTGGTCACAACTGTAGTCTTTTTCTTCATCTACTCTATGTGTTTTCATTATTCCTGACTTTTACACACACAGACACACTCACACACACACATACACACACACAATTCTGGTTGTAGAACATCGACATTTTTAAGTTCAAAGCAGTCTATCCTGTAATATATTTGATTTTCTATTGCTGCTGTAACAAATTACCACAAATAGTGGTTTAGAGAGCACAAATGTATTCTCTTAGCATTCTGCAGGTCAGAAGTTCAACACCTGTCTCACTAGGCTAAGATCAAGTTATCTGCAGGGTTGTGTTCCTTTCTGGAAGCTCCAGGGTACTATCTGATTCTTTGTCTTTTCCAGCTTCCAAAGGCCTGCCACATTCCTGGGCTTGTGAGCCCCTGCCAGCTCCTCTTTGCAGTCAACAAGGTCTCTCCTCTCTGACCTTTTGTCATCTCTTTCTCTAACCATAGTAGGGAAGGATCTCTGTTAGATTGGGGTAATCCAGAACAATCTCTCCATCTCAGCTGTTAGATTCTTAGTGACATTTGCCAGGTCCCTTTTGCCATGTAAAGTAACATATTCACAAGTTCCAGGGATTAGGTTGTGGACATCTCTGCAGCCATTATTCTACCAAAGGTGGCTTTTAGTCAGCTACAGAATTAAACTGTTAATTTTATTTACTTTTGATAAAGGTAAGGACTACAGAGTTGTGAAATGATCAGATTTGGGTTGGACCTGAATTGAATCTTGTTCTGCTGTATACCAGCACTGTAATTTTAGACAAGTTACTTCTCTGAAGTCAGTTCTTTGCTAAAATAGGGATGGTGCTGCTTACCAAGATGTACTGAAATAAACTAACAGTTTAGAGCTGTAGATGAGAGTCAAGAGATTCCCACCAACCTCTTTGTGTCTGTCTCAAACAAATATGTGATCCACCAAACTCAAAAGTTGTGAGGATAAGATTAAGTCATGCATTGAGAAGTGCTTTGAAATGTATAAAAAAAATACAAAGTTTTTTTGGTATTTCAGAGTGCCTTTAAGAATCTTTGGTGAGAAAGTTTATTACATCCTTTTATCAACTTTTTTAGGTTTCTATTTTCCACATTTTCAGATTCACTTATTCCTTTCATTAGGGCAAATGAAATATGTAACTTGCATGATTCTTTTAGCCACTAGGATTTAAAATTCAACTGTATCTAAATAATTTTTTATTGAGTCTTAATTACTTCCTCTTCTGAAGACTTCTAAGGAGCAGATGCAAAATAAATACTAAATTCACCTTGGATTAACGAGAGTAATTGTTCTTAAAACCTGAACTGCATTTTTAGTCTTGCATAATAGAATCCTATTTAAAAGGGAGTAGGTGGGGGGAAGGGAAGAGAAATGACCCAAGCATTGTATGCACATATGAATAAAAGAAAAAAAAGAATCCTATTTAAGTAGCAGTGGCTTCGTTTATAATTGGTTTGTCTATGTACTTAATGTTTGACCTAAAAAAAAATCACTATATATTTAGCAAAACATTTTTTTTAAGTGGTTTGATTTCTTGTGTTTTTTCCCCCCTTGCTCTGTAATATTGAATAGCTCTCCACAGTACAAAGATGCCATTTTGAGAGGTTAAATTACTTTCTGAATGTTGCTGTGAAGGAGGAGAGAAGGAAAGAGATCAAGTTACACATTCTTTGTTCCAGAGCTTACTGCTACACTTCAAGTTTGGAGCCACATTGGCTAGAGTATACATTTGCCACAGTATCTTCCACCCTGCCCCCACTTGGGGAGCAAGAGACTTAAGTTTCTCTGAGAGGGTCCCCAAAAGAGCCATTTTAACTTCAATATTTGTAACAGTTGCTGTTTTTCCTTTTAAAGATCTTTTATGTAATTTAGCATTTCAAGTACATCAAAAGATTTATTTCTTTGTACAATCATATGTATTTTTAATATTGATATTTTTGAGAGGTCTAAAAGTTACATTTTTTTTCTTTTCTCAGATACATCAGTTACATTTTAATGTATTTACATGTAAATTTGTCTGTAATTGGGTAAATTTAGAGTATTTAAAATTATATTTTGAAGAAAAAAGTAACTGTCGTGGCATAAAATGGGTGAATTGAATTACTTGTATGTTGCAGAACTGGCAAAAAGCTCTCCAAGCAGTTACAATATTTCTTTTGTTCTATTTCCTTTATGCTCATAGATAAATGAAGACTTTAAAAAGAGTTTTGGCATAAAAACTGTCATAAAAAGTCCTAGTGCCATATTCTGAATGTTAATTTAACTGTTCATGTTTTTCCCACTTCAGCTTTAGAATGTGAACATTTTTAGCCATTAAAGAATCATTTAAACAATTTTTGGTTATTAAAATTTGAATGTATTTCATAAATGTGTTTATATGTAACTGGTCTCATTTTGAAACTGAAGTTTTGGACTCCGGGCCTGAACTCTTGTGTTTCCACATTTCTGGTCCAGGCCGCTTGGCCCTGGAGACACTTGTGAAGAAGCAAAGTAAGCACTTCGGTGTACAGATGTGAGCATTAGCTTTAAATAGACAAAGAAGAGTAGGGGGCACAATTAGGCAGCCCTAGTCACACGTGTGTTCCAGTGGGTCATTATCTCAGCCCTTGTTGCTGTCTTGTCCTGGGGCCTTTCATTTGGGCCCTCCATCCCTCCTTGTAAACATGTTATCCATAAGTACTAGTCCTTCCTGAATTCCAAGGTGACCTTAAGGGACAAAGACAGATACAAAGTCAAGGCAGATGCCAACATTTTCTTCAGCTATCTATCTTGCCTCAGTATCAGTAGTTACATTTGTAACATTCTTTCTAAAAGTGAGTAGTTGTATTCACTAAATAGTTCTATATCACTAAAAGTGATATACTTTCTTCTTTCTTTTTAAATTTTTTTCAGTGCTGGAGATCTTTTTTTCCTTTTCTTTTGCAGTGATGGGGATTAAATTAAACCCAGGGACTTTGCATGCTAAGCAAGCACTTTAACCACTGAGTTACATTTCCAGCACAGATGCTGTGTTTTCTTAACAGAATATTGTCCAAGTACACCTTCTCTCAATGAGAAAAGGTACAGCCATGAAAAATTAGTGATTGGCTAATGGGACTTACTGCTCTCTTTTGTTCTGGTTCTATAGGTTTTATTCTTTGTAGCTCGTGGTTTAGTTATAACTTATTTACATATTTTTGCCTAATACTTTGATATTATACTTTGGCTTTCTGTGTTGTAGTTATAATTATCTGGGGCCTCCTATGTTGTGATCCTCAGCCTTTGACAGCAGAGAGGAGTGTAACAGCTCTCAGGCCTCTTCCACTAACCATGGCATCTCTTCTGTCTGGCTCTTTATTGCCTTCTTTCTTTAACCTAAGCCCTCTCCTGGGCTCCTGCCCTTTTTTTTTTTTTTTTTTTGCAAGCACTGGGATTTGAACTCAGGGTCTCATGCTTATTAGACTGGTACTCTTACTGCTTGAGCCACTCTGCCAGCTCTGCTACTGTCTTTTACTGCTGCCTCTGCTATCACTACCACCACTGCTGCTTTGCCATTACTGTCATTGCTACTACTGCCTGGATGAGGGCTGCACGGGCACCATTGCCACAGCATGGCCACTGATGCCTCCAGGGCAGGGGTTCCCTTGGCTGCCAGTGCTGCCTCTGCTGCCAGGGTGGCTATTACAGCCCCTTGCCACCACCACTGTCGCTTTTTTGTGTTACCAGATCAGCTGCTCTACTAATGATGGACATCAAACGTAGTCAAGAAAAGAGCACTTGAGAGAAGCCTTTATTGGACCTAATGTTGCACACCAGCGGGCAGCACAGGAGGGTGTTTTCTGACTGCCTCTTAAAGTAAGCTGAACAGCTTGCTTATATTGCCAGAAAGGGGGTGTGACCAGCGTGTTTTGTACCAATCATGGCAGTTCATTTGTGCAAATGAAGGATTGTATTTATACCAGTTACAGTATTCTGTTGGCCCACCAGGGGAAGTGCTTCCCTTCTGGCTTGTGATGGCAAAAAGTCTGGCACAAGCTGTTGGGACAGTGCCTTCATGAGCTAGAGAAGGGACTAACAGCTGTCAGGTTGTCAAATCACCCTGGCCCCCAACATCTTAGCTTATTTAAAGGAAGAATCAACATTAAAAGGGGTACTCACAATAAAAGCTTACCATTAACAGTGGTTTAACAGTATTTAACAGTGTTCTACCAATGCTGTAGCCTCTGCACCCAGTGCACCCAGCTCCCCTCTCCCCCCGGGAGTGGTGGGTTCCTATCACCTGTTTCAATTAGTATTTGAAAGTGACCAGGTTAGAATAGGGTTTATGTTGTTTATATTCCTATTTAAATTGTTAAGAAAATATGTTTAAAAATTTCCCATTTAGAGATGGATGGAAAAATGGAGATAAAGCTCAGAGAGTTTTAAATTTTGAATCTTTAAGACTGTGTTCAAAACTTTGTACATTTGCTATTATTTTGATTTAAAAAGTATTGCAAATGAGTTTTGAGATGCATTTTTTGACATATTTTCTTGTTCTTCATTTAAGATCATGAATGCTGCACATCATTCCTATATATTTTTTAAAGTTTCAGATGTATTCCTTTTTTGGTGACAATGTTTTACTAGATTAAAACCTATTTCAGGGCTTTGCTTTTGTGTCTTTCAAACTTACGACATTTGTGTATCTTTGCAAAACACCAAGCAATTGGACCATTCAACACAGTTCTCTACTTAAAAAATTAATACTGTTTTTTGCATGCTATCAATAAAAGTAACATTTTAACCATTTATCCTGTTTATATTATTTGATAAATATTACTGGTTTTGTCTTTTTAAAAAATTGCTATAATACTCTACCACTTGAGCCATGCCCTCAGCCCTTTTAGCCTTTAGTTATTTTTAAGGTAGAGTCTTACGCTTTTTGCTCCTGCTGCCCTGGACCATGATCCTCTTACCTACAGCCTCCCATGAAGCTGTGATAACAGGTTCATAACACCACACCCAGCTTTGAAATTTGCTGAGTTTTTCCCTGGGCTGGCCTTAAACCTTGATACTCTGCCTTCTGAGTAGCTGGAATTACAGGCATGTACTGCCATGCCTGGAAGTGTTTTACTTTTTAAAATACGTTTATTATTGGTGTGTGTGTGTCATATAGAAGAATCACTCAAAGTCATCAAAATTGAAGACTTACACATAGATCCTTAGCCAGGCGCCAGTGGCTCATGCCTGTAATCTTCGTTATTTGGGAGTTAGAGATCAGGAGGATCACAATTTGAAGCCAGCCTGGACAAATAGTTTGCGTGGCCTGGTCTCAACAAAAAAGAACCAAACACACACAAAACAGGGCTGGCAGAGTGATTCAAGTGGTAGAGTGCGGGGAGGTGGGGGAGTAAGGGAGGGAGTGGGGGGGGGGAAGGGGGGAGAAATGACCCAAACATTGTATGCACATATGAATAAAAAAAAAAAAAAGTGGTAGAGTGCTTGCCTAGCAAGTGTGAAGCCCTGAGCTCAAACCTTAGTACTGCTCCCTGCTGAAAAATAAACTCAACCCTTGCTCTAGGACATGTAATATGAATAGAATAGAATCATGCATGGAATATTTTAAAAGATTTACTTTATTGCAACAGCAATTTGTTGTGGCTTTTTGTGGTGCTGCGGTATGTGGTCTGCTATTAAGCTACACACTCAGCCCTGTTTTCCCCATTTTTGTCTTTTTACCTCTCTAGTTACGTTGACATTTGCTCAGTAATGTCGTTTTGCTTAACTTAAACACCTTTGTCAAGCTAGATGATACTTTTTAAAATCTTCTTTGTAAAGCAATAACAATAAAAACAGCATGGTACTGGCACAAAAATAGACATGAAGACCAGTGGAACAGAATAGAGGACCCAGATATGAAGCCACACAATATAACCAACTTGTCTTTGACAAATGCGCTAAAAATATATGATGGAGAAATAGCAGCCTCTTCAACAAAAACTACTGGGAAAACTGGTTAGCATTCTGCAAAAAACTGAAACTTAGATCCATGTATATATATCACCCTATACCAATATTAACTCAAAATGGATCAAGGATCTTAATATCAGACCACAAACTCTAGAGTTGATACAGGAAAGAGTAGGAAATACTCTGGAGTTAGTAGGTATAGGTAAGAACTTTCTCAATGGAACCCCAGCAGCACAGCAACTAAGAGATAGCATAGATAAATGGCACCTCATAAAACTAAAAAGCTTCTGTTCATCAAAAGAAATGGTCTCTATAAACTGAAGAGAACACCCACAGAGTGGCAGAAAATATTTGCCAGCTACACATCAGACAAAGGGCTGATAACCAGAATATATAGGGAACTTAAAAAACTAAATTCTCCCAAAACTAATGAACCAATAAAGAAATGGGCAAGTGAACTAAACAGAACTTTCTCAAAAGAAGAAATTCAAATGGCCAAAAAACACATGAAAAAAATGCTCACCATCTCTAGCAATAAAGGAAATGCAAATTAAAACCACACTAAGATTCCACCTCACCCCTTGTTAGAATAGCCATCATTAGCAACACCACCACCAACAGGTGTAGGCGAGGATGGGGGGGGGAAGGAACCCTCTTACACTGTTGGTAGGAATGTAAACTAGTACAACCACTCTGGAAAAAAATTTGGAGGCTGCTTAAAAAGCTAGACATTGATCTACCATTTGATCCAGCAATACCACTCTTGGGGATATACCCAAAGACTGTGACACAGGTTACTCCAGAGGCACCTGCACACCCATGTTTATTGCAGCATTATTCACAATAGCCAAGTTATGGAAACAGCCAAGATGCCCCACTACTGACGAATCGATCAAGAAAATGTGGTATCTATACACAATGGAATTTTATGCAGCCATGAAGAAGAACGAAATGTTATCATTCGCTGGTAAATGGATGGAATTGGAGAACATCATTCTGAGTGAGGTTAGCCTGGCCCAAAAGACCAAAAATCGTATGTTCTCCCTCATGTGCGGACATTAGATCAAGGGCAAACAACAAGGGGATTGGACTTTGAGCACATGATAAAAGCGAGAGCACACATGGGAGGTGTGAGGATAAGTAAGACACCTTAAAAAGTAGCTAGCATTTGTTGCCCTTAATGCACAGAAACTAAAGCAAATACCTTAAAAGCAACTGAGGCCAATAGGAAAAGGGGACCAGGAACTAGAGAAAACGTTAAATCAAAAAGAATTAACCTAGAAGGTAACACACACACACACAGGAAATTAATGTGAGTCAACTCCCTGTATAGCTATCCTTATCTCAACTAGCAAAAACCCTTGTTCCTTCCTATTATTGCTTATACTCTCTCTTAACAAAATTAGAGATAAGGGCAAAATAGTTTCTGCCAGGTATTGAGGGGGTGGGGGGGAGAGGAAGGGGGCAGAGTGGGTGGTAAGGGAGGGGGTGGGGGCAGGGGGGAGAAATGACCCAAGCATTGTATGCACATATGAATAATAAAACAATAAAAAAATTAAAAAAATAAAAACTTCTTTGTGGCACTTGTAATTAAATTACATTTTGCTTGCCTTTTTGAGAACTGTCTCCAGTCTTAGGAACTATAAACTCTGTAAGTGAGCATTCTTACTTCTTTATGGTAGGGGCCTGGTACAGTGCCTGTCCTAGCACATGTGCTCAGTAACTCCTTTGTGGCATCAGTCATTGCTTTTTTTCAGTCGTCTTTTAATTATGTTAATAAAAATGCTTTGGTTTTTGCAAAACTTTGTTTTTAGAGGCCCTGGCAAGAAGCATATTAACCAAAAAGAACTAACTTCAATCTTACTGATTTAAAAGTAACTACTTAATGATCTGATGTTCAGAGAAGATCAGTGAAACTACAGAATTTAAGGAACTGAATTAATGTGTTAGATTTTTTTTCCCCAAAGAACACTGTCCTTCAAAATCTTTACTTTGCATTTTTGTTATTGTGGTGTAAGATGGTTTTAATTATTCTTGATTGATGATACCTGTCAAAAGGTGAGCATAAGCAGCCATTTCTGCTGAATTCTGAGAAACAAAACTGAATTTTATGAACTCTTGCAACCATCTGTAAAGTGAGATAGTAAAATGGACTTCACACGGTAATTTTAAGCTGATTATCATAGTTCCCTAGATTTAAGAAAACTAATTCTCAAGAGTAATTGTAAATTTAAAAGTGAGTTTCTTACCTATCTCAAAATACAAATGCACCTTTAAAAAAAGATGTTTAATGGCAGTGTTGTTGTTGGTAGGTCTTTTGCTTTACTTTGAGTCTGAATTGTGTGTAAGACTTGTAGTGTCTTTCCTTAGAGGAAAGAATTACCCAGAAACAAGAAAAAGATCTGGAGTTTACAGACTAGTGGCCTGTCAGCTGGATTTGGCTTGCAGGCATGTTATGTCTGGCTTGTATTATGATTTTTTTTTTTTTTTAAGTTACCAACTAGGAAAAGTCGAGATTTCACAGAAAGAAAATGCTGATTTCTTAAAAAGCTAGAAACTAGGCAGCAAAGGACCCTCTTCCCCCTTGCAGCCATCAGTGGAGGTGAAGAGATGGTTCTGTGTAACCCTGGTACTTCTTGTTACTCCCATCACTCACTGCATTCCCAGTGTTTTCCATACAGTGGAGTTGAGGGGATGTGACTGTGTGCCAAGGTATATCAGGAGGGAAACCCAAAATAGGGCCATTTGTGTTTTAAGAAAAATAGGAGAGCATGCGGTTTTTTTTTTGTGAAAATAACATTTCTGGGCCTGGGGATGTAGCTCATTTGGTAGAGCACTTGCATGCACAAGGCCCTGGGTTTGATCCCTTCACACCACAGAAGCAAAAACAATTCTACGTTTATCTGTCAGAAGTCCTATTTCTTAGGATTTAAGAAACAATTCATAATAAAACTATGATTAATGTGATATGTGGAAAATACATGTAATGAAAAATCAGGACAAATTTTACATATCAACAGGGATAATTTTAAAATGAGAATAAAGTTAATGATGCGGCTGTGAAGGAAAAAACCCAGACTTCTTGGATGAAGAGAAACTTACTGAGTATCTAGAGAGGGCAAGCAAATCCTATGTGTTGAACAGCAGTAATAATTTGCAAACATAAGCCCATCTGGAAATACTGTTTCATAAGTGCTTAAAATATGGGCAGGACAGCTTACTTAAAAATGCTAAATAATTTCTATTGAGACTGATAAAAACTTAGAAATAAATATCATGTAGCTTGTATGGAATCTATGAGAATTTTAAGTTTCTTTCCCTCTCTTTAGTCTTATTCATTGGGTCATTCCTATCAGCAGTCTCTACTGTAAGGAAAACAGGTCCACCTGTTCCCTCCCTTCCCTTAACTCTTTAACTGGTCTGTCCAGCACAGTGCACATCTGTTAGACCCTTCTCTATTGTCATTGATGACCTGCAGAATACCAGATTGTCTGTCCTTATCTCCTCAAGCTGCTCAGTAGCATTTGATACAGCTGACTCCTCCTCACCAAACTCAGCACTGCAACATAGTTTTACAGCGTTCGTTCAGCATGGTCCAGGTGGTAGCTGAGGGATAGGCTAGATTAGGGCAGAGGATGAACCCTTAAACTGAAACCCTTAAGTCCTGTGTAAAGCCAGCATCATAATTTAGGCTTTATTTCTTATATCCTACGTTTTGGGCTAATTTAAGAAGGAACAAAAAAGAGGATTTGGAAAGTAGAAATTACCATGTTGAAGAGTCTGAACTACATTAGGAATACTTCATTCCTGTGTCTTGCAGGTACAGATGCTTGAATGAGTATGATGTAAAGAAAAGAGATAAAACCGTGACTTGGAATATCACATTTTAATAGGCATTGTATTTTATTACCCCTTGCAGAACAAACATTGGTTTATAACAGGCGATTGAACCTGTGAAGGTTCAAGTGCACTCTGATCCACAGTTCCAAGCTTGAGGAAGGAAAAAAAAAATCCTTATGGTTGCTTCTCATTCCTTAACCTGGAATGTTAGCTTTTTAGTCAATTTAAATTTGTGTGACTTTTAATAGCTATCTTGTCATTAGATGTTACCTGAATTTTAGACTTTATTTTTTTATTCCTGCTAAAGATAGCAATCACAGACATGTGAGAAAAAAAATGTTAAGTACTTTTTTCTACTCAGTAATTTCCTAACCATTACAGGAAAAGCTAGTTGTCAGTACAGAGTAGAAAATTCTCTTCAAAATGAAGTCAGATGGGTAGAATAAAATATTCTGATCTTACTATGCTAGCCACAACCCTAAAGCACAACATAATTGTAATGCCACAGGCTTATTAAGACTGCTACATAAAACAGAAGAAAACCATACTCATTGTTATATTTAATAACAGTTTAAATCAGCCTTTTACTTTTTGGTTTCTTCTTCTGATCTCAAACTTAGAAATTCCTTCCCATTGCAGAAGTGTTTTCAAGTTCTTATATAATAAACATTCAAACCTTTTATTTTTCTGGAATTAATTTTGTTGTATGAGGTAAGAATGAAGATAATTTTTTTCTCAAGTTAGCAAATTCTCTCAATTTTGAGATGTTCGAATTTTTTTTATTATACCCTTACATGTATTTGGGTCTACTTTTATCTCTTGTGATCTGTCTCTTGACGGTAGAATTTCACTATATTAATGTAGCTTTCATATATTTTAATACTTGGTAAGGCAAATCCTTTTTTGACTGCCTTTCAAAAGCTGAGGATATTGCAGTTTATTTTCCTAAATATCTTAGAGTTCTTTGTTTAATTCCATTCGGAAGCCTGTTACCATCTCTGAATTGATTTGGACAGAACTGCCATCTTTATAGAATGTTGTTTTCTAAATCATAAAATGGCATATCTTCTTTTATCAGTCATTTTTTTGACTTTCAATAAATTTTATAGTTTTTCATGTATGTTATAGATTTTAGAGAGCTATTGTGAGTGAATGAGGTGGTTTTTCCTTTTTTTTTGTTCCAGTGGTACTGGTGTTTGCACTCAGGGCTTTGTCTTGCTAATGGCTGCCACCTGATGGGCCACCCCATCGGCCTCCTTTTTTTTAAGCTAGTCTTTGTTGATGTGCAGGCAACTTACTGTATATTAAACTATTTTCTGTATTTAACTCTTAGGGTTTTTTTGGCTGTGCTGGCATTTGAACTCAGCTCTATGAATTGCTAAGTCTTTTTAGTTCTAACAGTATTTCAGTTGATTATCACGGAGATTTTTTAAAAATATAATAAGATCTTTAAATAGTGATAAGTTGGCCAAGTCAGTTTTAATATTTATTTACAATTGGAATTTAATTTATATTAAAAGTACTTATTGTTGGAGTAGTGCATTGAGTTGTTTTTTTTAAAAAAACACGGTTTTCTTTATAGTGCAAGGTTGGTATTTGATGATTTCTTCAGTCTGTTATTTTATGAAGATCAGTGAATAACCCAATCGTAGTGCTTTTAAAAAATTCTATTTTGTGGGTGTGGAGGTGGTACTGGGGTTTGAATTAGATGTGTGTGTGTGTGTGTGTATTTGTACACGTACATATATATACACACACACACACAGGTATATATATATATATTACATATATATTACATATACATATACCTGTGTGTGTGTGTGTGTGTGTGTGTCTTTGTTTTAAAGACAGGATCTTGCTGTGTAGCCCAGGCTGGCCCAAAACTCATCGTCATCCTAGCCTCCTGAGTGCCAGGATGACTGGTGTGTACTCCTACACCCAGCTTGAACATTTTTTAATTTTTAATTTTTTTGGGGGGGTTGTTAGGGCTTAAATGCAGGGCACATGCTAAGTACAGGCTCTACCACTGAATTCAAACTCCCATAATCCCTTGTGTATTATCGTTAAAACAGTTTTTAATATCTCTGATTCTAAACCAGTCCCACAAGATTCTTTTGTTTGCCTTTCCCTGTTCCATATTGTATTCTCTACAGTTTGATTAGTTCTGACAAATGCATACATTTTTGTAACCTCTGTCAAAATAATATCCTACAGTTTTAAAGCCTATTTCCCATATGGATAACATGGATTTTTTTTAACTTCTAGATAACTTGATTCTTGAATGTTCTGATTTACAAATTCATTTGCACTTCATTTGAACAGACATAATCAAAAGTAATTTTCCAGGTATTATTCCAGTGGAGTTTAAAACATTTCTTACTGTTCTTTAGCTTAATGCAGATTTAATACGTCCACCAGTCATTTGTACATTGCTTTGTCAGAGCTGGGATGTGGACATTTCAGCACTTCTTCAACATCATGTCTCTGTACACTTTCCTAGTATGCGAATTGTGATAATAGAGAAGTGAAGCTTACACACGCACAGGAAATCAATGTGAGTCAATGCCCTGTATAGCTATCCTTATCTCAACCAGCAAAAACCCTTGTTCCTTCCTATTATTGCTTATACTCTCTCTACAACAAAATTAGAAATAAGGGCAAAATAGTTTCTGCTGGGTATTGGGCGGGGGGAGAGGGAGGGGGCGGAGTGGGTGGTAAGGGAGGGGGTGGGGGCAGGGGGGAGAAATGACCCAAGCCTTGTATGCACATATGAATAATAAAAGAAAAAGGAAAAAAAAAAAAAAAGAAGTGAAGCTTGTATTTGCTTATGAATTATGAGTGAATTACATTGTGGTGTTTGAAGTTTTGCCAAGTGTTTCTTAGAATTCTTCTATCAAATGATGACGTTATCCACAGAAATCCGAAATTCCAATAATGTCCTTTTTTAAACTAGCAAAATAGCAATGTCTGATCTTCAAAGAGAAGGCATGATATTTCTAGAGTGTGGAATCTCTTAGAATTTTTTCATTTGGCCAGTGCAATGGCTTATAACTGTAGTCCCAGCTACTTGGGAGGCGTAGATAGAAGGATCATGGTTCAGTCAGGCTGGGCAAAAAGTTAATGAGATCCTGTCTCAAAGAACAAGCTGGGCATGGTGGAACATGTCTTTATTCCCAGCTCTTCAGAAGGCAAAGGTAGGAGGATTGTAGTTCAAGTGTGACCCAGGCAAAACCCTAAGACCGTATCTGAAAAAATAACTAAAGCAAAAAGTGCTGGGAACTTGGCTCAAGTGCCTGTAGAGCACTTCTAACAAGTGCGAAGCCTGGGTTTAAACCCCTGTACTGCAAAAAAACAAAACAAAAGTTTAATTTCTATAAAGCAGATCAGTAAGGTTTTGGAGAACTGGAGAAATGAGAAAGGGTTAAAAAAAAAAGGAATCAGCAGATTAAAAATTATGGTGGGATATAGGGAGCGAAAGTCAGTTTTTGTTCTGTGGGATTTTTGTTAAGTGTAGAAGTATTGTTATCCTATGTTCTGTTAATGAAGAAAAAGTGCCAATTAAATAACACTGTGATAGTGATTTTAAGATGCTTGGGTTTTTTTTCTCTGGTGGTGGTACTAAGGTTTAAACTTAGGGCCTCATACTTGCTGGGTAGATGCTCTGCCTCTTGAGCTACTCTACCAGCTTTTAAAAGCATCTGTTATTTTTATCAATAGAGTTTTTGTTTGTTTTGGTGGGACTGAGTTTTGAACTCAGGGCTCTGCATTTGCAAAGTTAAGATGCTTTCTGACTTCATAGTTGTTAAAATGTATGTGAAGAGATGAGTATATTAGGATTGATGAATAGTACTAAGAATTAATAAAACAAAAATGCACATTGAGAGATAAATGTATATTAAGTGTATAAAATATGTGTGTGTGTGTGTGTATATATATATATATATATATTTAAATAGTTTATCTTTTAGGTCAGCTTTAAGTTCAAAAGCAAACAGTACAGATTCCTCCATTGTCAGCATCCTGTACCCAGTGGCACATGTATTACAATTGATGATCCTACATTATAGGTCATTCTTTTTTCTTTTTAGCAGTGCTGGGGATTGAACCCAGAGCCTGGTCATGTGAATGAACACTCTGCTGACTGAGCTACATCTTCAGCTCTTGGTTATTTGAGACAGAGTCTTGCTACATAACCTGGATGGGTCTTGAGCTCATATGTGGCCCAGGTTGGCCTTGAACTCCCTATCCGCCTGCCTCAGCCTCTTAAGAGTGAGTTACGAGTGTGTACCAACACACTTGGTCACAGATCACTCTGTTTTGGGGTTGGGAGGGGGCAGTACTGGGATTTGAACTTGGTCTCTTACTTGCTAGATAGGGTCTTGTGCTTTTGCTTTGTCTGGTCTTGGTTTGCAATCCTCCTACCCTGAATAGATTACAGGCATGTACCATAATACCCACTTGTTTTTTGAGATAGGGTCTCACTAACTATTTTTGCTCAGGCTGGCTTCAAACCACAATCCTCTTAATCTCTGTCTCTCAAGTAGCTGAGTTTACAGGTGTGCTTCACCACATCTAGCCCTGCAGTTCACTTTTTAAAAAATTACTGTTGTACTGGGGGTACATTGTGACATTTACAAAAGTTCTTACAATATATATCATAGTTGAATTCGCTGCAGTTTGCTCTTGACAGTTTGCATTCTGTGCTTTTTGACAACTGTGTAATGACATGTCTTCCATTGTAGTACAATACAACATAATTTTACTAGCCTGAACATTCTCCACACTGTGCCTACTCATCCTTCCTGCCTCACCCCCACCCCCAGCCCTGGCAACTGTTGATCTCTTTTGTTATTTCTAAAGTGTGACATCTTAAAATAACACAGAATGCAGCCCTTTCAAAATTGGCTTCATTCACATAGAGATACACATTGAAGCTTCTTCTATGTAACTTGACAGTGGATTTCTTTTTAGTGCTGAGTAATATTCCATTGTCTGGCTGCATCACCATTATTTCATTCACCTGCTGAGGGACATCTTGGTTATTTCCAAGTTAGGAAATTATGAATAGTGTCATAAATTTCTGTGTGCATGTTCTCATGTGTACATGTTTTCAGCTCCTTTATGTTGGATACAAAAGAGCACAACTGCTGGATGAAATGGCAAGAATGCCCTTAGTGTTTTAAGAAACTGTGGAGCTGTCTTCTGATGTGTCCACGACGCTTTGCATGCTCACTAGCTATGCATGAGAAGAGCTCCCATGGGGTCACATCCTTGCTGTCTTTGGTATCACCAGTGTTCTAGATTTGGGTGGTTCTAATGTGTGTGCAGTGGTACCCAATTTTAATTTATATTTCCCCAGTGATGTGAACTGTGGAGCTTCTTTTCAAAAGCTTATTAATGCCATCTGCATATCTCCTTTGAGGTGTGTATTAAGGCTTCAGTCCCATTTTTAAATTGTGTTGTTTGCTTTCTTATTGAGTATTAAGGTGGGTAACAGTCCTTTACTGATAATGTCTTTTGCAAATATTTTCTCACAGTTTGGTTTGTCTTACCATTTGCCTGACATAGAACAGAAGTTAATAATTTTAATCAAGACTAGCTGATCAGTTAGGTCTTTCATGAATGACATTGAAAAGGAGTGGTGAGAGGTGACAATTGCTTGTTCCTGACCTCACTGGGAAGTAGCTGATTTCTCAGTGGTAACTGTGTTAGCTATGGCTTCTTGTAGATATTCTTTGTCCAGTGGAGGAAGTTCCCTTCTACTGCTAGTTTTCTGTGTGTTTTTATGAGTGGTCGTTGGATTTTGTCAAATGCTTTTTCTTTATTTGAGATATGGTCTTGCTATGTTGCCTAGGCTGTTCTCCAGTTTGTGGGTTTACGCAATCCTCCTGCCTCAGCTTCCCAATTAACTGGGACTGCAGACGTGCTCCACTCTGCCCACTGGTCAAATGCTTTTTGTGCATCTATTCATTTGGTTGTATTGTTTTTATTTTTTAGTTTGTTGATATGTTGATTGGTTTTCCAATGTTGAACCCATCCTTGCATAATGGGAAAAGTTCTGCTTGGCTGTAATAGATAATTTTTTGTAGGATTTAGGATTTCATTTGCTAATATTTTGTTGAAGATTTTTGCATTTATGTTCATGAGTGACATTGGAATATAATATCTTTTTTGGGGTAATGTCTTTGTCTGCTTTTGGTATGATAGTAATGCTGGCCTCATAGAATGAGTTTAGGAAGCATTGCTTTTGTTTCTGTCTTCTGAAAAAGATTACAGACCCTGGTATAGTGGCATGTGCCTGTAATCTCAGACTTGGGAGGCTGAGGCCGGGTGATTCCGAGTTTGAGACCACAGTAGGCTACACAGCAAAAACCCTTTCTCAAAGGAAGGGAGGAAGGAAAATGGAAGGAAGTGAAAGAAAAGGAAAAGATTACAGAGAACTGGTAGACTTCTCCAGTGAGCCCACTTGGGCATATTGATTTCTGTTTTGGAAGGTTATTACTTACCTGCCCATTTTTTAAAATAGATGGAGGGCTGATCAGATTTTATAACTTTTTGTGTGAGTTTTGGCAGATTGTGCCTTAAGTAATTGTGCAAGTCCTCAAATTTGTCCAAATTATGAAATTTGTGAGCAGAGAGTTGTTCATAGACAAGTTGAATACCACTTATCCAAAGTGTTTGGGATCGGAAGTATTTTGTATTTTTTTAGGTTTCAGAATATGTATGTATACATAATGAGATCCAAGTCTAAATATAAAATTCATTTATGTTTCATATACATAACACTTGATTTTGAAATATTTTTATATACATATGAGACATTTGTATTTGTCTGGACACAAAATTCATGATTCATGTCCACCTTATACACATGGCCCAAAGCTAATTTTGCACATTATTTTTAATGTGATTACACTTTGACCTGTCACCTGAGGTCAGGTGTGTAATACTCCACTGTAACATCATGTCAGGTTTTAAAAATTCTCGGATATTTGAACAGTTTGGATTTCAGGTTTTTGGGTTGGGGATGCTCAACCTATATTCCGTTGTTATCTTTCAGTGTGTGTTTAGAGGGCCCTGTGGTCACGTTGCCTGGATCCTCACTGCATATACTTGAAATTACTGTGCTCAGTTAGCATGGCCCCATACCCCAACTGCCATTAAAATTGCTTCAAAAACAACAGAAAAGATGTATTAATTTTATTGGTATTTTTTAAAAAGTAGGTTTTGGTTTTGTTCGTTTTTTGCCTATTGATTTTCCTGTTCTCAGTATCATTGGTTTCTGTTTTTGTTGTTGTTGTTTTCTTCTTGCTTTGGATTTAATTTTTTCTTTTTTTACTTTCCTAAGGTGAGTTGATTTTTTTTTTGTTCTTTTTTTTTTCTGATACTTGCAGTTCAGTGCTATAAAATTCTCTCTAAATACTTCATTTGCTGCATCCCACAAGATTTGGTAGTTGTAGTTTTATGTTTATTTAATTCAAAATATTTAAAAATTTCTCGAGAGTTCTTCTTTGACCCATGTGTTATTTCAAAGTTTGCTGTTTAATCTCTCAAATAGTTTGGAATTTCTAGCTATTTTTGTTACTGATTTCTAGTTTGTTTGAAATAGACATTATATGATTTCTAGTCTTTTAAATTAGCCAGAATGTGTTTTTATGACCCAGAATATGGTCTGTTGTGGTGTATGTTTTATGCAAGCTTGAGAACAATGTATGTTCTGCTATTTTAGGATGATGTATTAATCTGTTACCTATTGCTGTAACAAAATACCTGGGGTTGAATACTTTATAAAGAAAAGAGGTTACTTAGTTCATAGTATTGGTTTCATCTATTTGGTCTCCAGTGAGAGCCTCATGGCAGATGGCATCATAATGGTGGGAACATGTACAAAGGAAATTCCATAGGGACCAGAAGTGGGAGACTAGGACAGCGCAATTCTTATAACAACCCATACTCTAAAAAACTAATTCATTTTGCGAGACCAGCGTTAACCTCTTCCAGGCAATGCCCCATTACCTAACCATCACCTAGGTCCCAACTCTTAAATGTTCCTCACCATCTGTCAGCATCACGGAACTGGGAACTAAGCTCCAAACATGAATGTGTAGTGGACTCCCTCAAATCATATCCATACCTACAGAAGATGAAGCAGTCTTCATGGATGTCAATTATATCCACTTGGTATATGGTGCAATTGAGGTCAAGTGTGTCCTTACTGATCGTCTGCCTTCTGGATCTGTCCATTTCTGATAGAGGTGCTGAAGTCTCAGCTCTGTCTGGAATTAATGCAGCTACTCCACCTTTTTTTTGATTAGTGTTATTTAACATTGTATGTATTCATCTCTACTCATATATCTATCTGTGTGCCTCTATCTGTTTATCAATCAATCAATCAATACTTGGGATTGAACCCAGGGCCTTGTACATGTTAGGTTGAGGTACATCTCTAGTTTCTTTACTTTTAAATTACCTGTGTGTTTAAAGTAAGCTTTGTAGCCAATGTGTCATTAGGTCTTTATTTTTTAAAATCCTGACAATTTGTCTTTACCTGGTATTAGACACATTTAAAGTGGCTATTGATATAGCTGAATTTATATCTACCATATGTGAGAATCAGCTTAGGTTGGGTCTTTTTCTGTCAAAGGATTTAAGCAGTAACCACCTCTGTTACAAATGTTAATCTGTCTAACTCGCTTTATGGACTCTGCTTAATGTGATAAAAGTTTCTATTAAGAACAAGGGGTTGTTATCCTCTGCCAGACCAAATTCCGCTAGATGTCGTAGTTCTGGAGCTGATAACCTAGAACAGTTATTGCTTCCCTGAGCGTTGAAACATCTTTGTCTTCAAAGCCCCCTTCTGATATCCTCTTTCCAATTAGCCAACTGCGTAGACTGTGAACCCAAAACCTGCCCAGTTCAGGGGAAGGACAGCACGGCATCAGAGATAAAAATCCCAGCAGACTCCCCGCTGGGTGTGCTTGCTCTTTGTCAGTGGTGCACCCTTCTGAAGAAGTAAATTTTGCCTTGCCTGTTTTCTTCTGAGATGTGGCATCTCTCTCTTGTGACACCCCAATATCTTAAAGATATTTCTTTTTTTTTTTTTTTCATTTTTCTTTTATTATTCATATGTGCATACAAGGCTTGGTTCATTTCTCCCCCCTGTCCCCACCCCCTCCCTTACCACCCAGTCCGCCCCCTCCCTCTCCCCCCGCCCTCAATACCCAGCAGAAACTATTTTGTCCTTATTTCTAATTTTGTTGTAGAGAGAGTATAAGCAATAATAGGAAGGAACAGGGTTTTTGCTGGTTGAGATAAGGATAGCTATACAGGGCATTGACTCACCATATTTATTACTGTTTATTTGTTGCCCTCTTTGTTTTTTCTTCCACTCTCTCTCTGCCATTTGTGGGCTTTTTGTTTTGTTTGGTTTTGCTGTTTTTTTCCTGCAGCACTGGGGTTTGAACTCAGGGCCTCATGCTTGCTAGACAGGCACCATTTATGGCTTAATTGAACACTTTATATGATTTTCTTTTCTCCTTTCTTAACATTATCAATTATATTTCTTCTTTACCTTTTTTAGTGGTTTCCCTAAAGTTTGAGATACACACTCACAACTAATGCAAGTCCACTTTAAAGTCCTCTAACACTGTAGGCTGGGCACAGTGGTTCGTGTCCGTAATCACAGCTACTCGGGAAGCAGAGATTGTGAAGATTGCGATTTGAGGTCAATTCAGACAAAAAGTGAGACATCTCAAACAACAAGCTGTATGTCGGGACTCATGCCTATGCATATATAGGCGCACCACAGTGATCCAGGGCAAGAAATTCAAGATTCTACCTGAAAAACAACTAAAAAGCCAAAGAGGGCTGAGGGTGTAGCTCCAGTGGTAGAGTGCTGATGCTCAGTTGAAACCCAAGTACCACAAAAAAGAAAGAAAGGAATGCAGGGAGGGGAGGAAATGAGACCCAGCAATAAAAGCACTGTAGTATTAGTATCTTGTAGTAACAGTATAACTTTTTTTTTTCTTGGCTGTACTGAGGTTTGAACTCAGGGCCTCATGCTCACTAGGCACGTGTGTACCACTTGAGCCACTCCACCAGCCCAGTATCTTGTAATAACAAAGTATTCCTAATTCCTCTCTCCCATGTCTCACATCATAAGTGTCATTCATTTTACTCACTTCACTTTATGCATACATAATACAATACATTGTTGAAGTTTCTGTCCCTTCTTTTTTTTTCCTTGGTGGTACTGGGGCTTCGACTCAGGGCTTCACACTTGCTAGGCAGGCGCTGTACCTCTTGAGCTACTCTGTCAGCCCAAAGTTTCTGTTAGATTAAGAATAAAAGAAAAAGTTTTTGTTTATCATTACTTATTCCCTCTTGTATGCATGTGTGTATTTTAAATACAGGCTTGACATTCTATCACTTTCCTCCTGTGTGAAGAACTTCTTTTAATGTTTCTTTCAGCATTTTCCCAAATGTTTGAGAAAGTGTTTATTTCTCCATCTTTGTTATCTACTTTTATTGACAGGGTCTCAGTATGTATCCCAGGCTGGCTTGCAACTTGCTGTGTAGCTGGGGCTGGTCTCAAACCTAAAATCCTCCTGCCTCAGCCTCCCCATTGCTGGAATTACAGGTGTGTGCCACCATACCTGGTTTTTCCTTAATTTCTGAAGTATTATTTCTCAGGATGTAGAATTCTAGTTGGTTGAGTTTTTTTGCTCAACACTTAAAATATAAGTTCTTATTTCCCTGGGTTTTGAGAAGCTATTGAATCTAATTCTTATCTTTGTTTCTCTGTAGTAGGGTGTGTTTCCCCCTCTGCCTTTTAAGAAATTTTAATCTTTCATTTCTGAGTTTGAATAGGATATGCCTTGGCATAGTTTTGGGGCATTTATCCTGACTTATGTTCTACAAGTTTCCCTGGTTTATGGTTTGATGTCTGACAAAAATTTGGGGAAATGCTCAATGATTATTACTTCAGATATTTCTGTGTTCCTTTTTGTTTTAATCCTGCTTTGTGTAAAATTTACATGTTGTATAGTTATCCTACAGTACTTTGGTGTTCTGTTTTTTTATTTTGTTTTCCTCTTTCCCTCTACTCTCCCTCCTTTTCATCTCCTCCTCCCTGCTCCTTTCTCTCCTAAGAACAAGCTATGTGTGAATTAAAAAAAACATTTGTATGTCCCTACTATAAACTGTTACTCAGCATTAAAACTGAACGAACTGTTGATACTTGCAGTAACATGGATGAATCAAAGGTCATAGTGCAATATAATTGAGAGTTCAGGGATTTGAAACTGTGCCTGAGTTCGAATCTGAGCTCAGCTATTCATTGACAAGCCACTTGTCCTGTCTGAAACCCAGTGTCCATAACATGGAAGAAGAATATTTCCTTGTTTGTTCATTCATTTGTTTGTGAGATAGGGTCTCTGTGTGTAGCCCAGGCTGGCCGCTTGCCTCAGCCTCCTGAGTGCTGGTGTATGCTACCACACCCAAATAGGAAGAAGAAAATTTTTTAATGGGTGTGATTATTATGAAATTTAGTTAGAATGTGGATGAAACCTGTTTTTAAACTATGAAGTCCTTCAGTTATTATCACTTTTCTTAAATGGGCACAAATTATTCCTTTATACTCATGTCATCACATTATCCAGGTAGAGAAAGCTCAATGCACATCATGATTTTTTTTTTTTATTTATTTTGTTGGTGTTTTGTTTATTACAGGAGAAGTAACCATCAAAGCTTCCTATTTTTCCTGGGAGAGAACAAAGACTGATTTCTCCTCAAATCCCTAAGCTGTAGGTTATATGCAAATATTATGCCATTTGATATGAAACCCTAGCACCTGTGGATTTTGGTATAGGGATACAGGGGGAGGCGCTCTGGAACCAGTCCCCTGTGGATACTAAGAGAAGATATACTTACTCTTCCAGCTGAGATCAAGAAATCAGCTGGGTCTGAATTCTGGTGCTGGTTCTGCCCCTAGCTTCACATGGTGATTTTTAAGTGTAGATTTTTGTTAGTAAGATCACTGGGCTAGCATGTGATGCATACTGCTAAATTGCCTTCCAGAGAGGATGTGCTAATAGAACCTTGTTGGGCCAGTACAGGAGACCTGGGTCTGTTACAGCTTTTAAAGTTTTTATCACTTGGCATTTTGACATTTACTTATATGTTGTATACATTATTTGGGCCATCACCTCCCTTCCCCCATGTTACATTTTTAAAGAAATCTTCATACTATTGCATTTGTAATTCTTCCCTTGCTAGCAATATGATGTATGTATATTTTCTGTCTTTTGCCAAAATGTTAGACTTGGTTGTAAGGGGATCCGGTCATCATGGTGACCCATAGATCTCTGCCCACCCTCTCACACCCCCCCCCCACTGGGGATTGAACTCAGGGCTTCTCACATTCTAGGCAAGCACTCTGCCACATGGGGCATGTCCTCAGTCCTTTGTATTTTGTTTTTGAGATGTATTCTCTTGCTAACTTTTCCCTGACTGGTCTTGAACTGCAATCCTATTGTCTCTGCTTTTGAAGTTATTGAGATTACAAGTGTACATCACCTCATTTGGACCATGAAATTAAAAAAAAATTATTTTTGGTGCTACTAGAGTCTGAACTTGGCCTCACCCTTGCTAGGCAGGCACTCTACCACTTGAGCCACTCCTCCAGCCCTGCAGGAATATTTCTTATCTACATACTTAGACTTAGTTTTAAAGAGGGACAGGGAGGAGAGGGAGAGATTGAGGCTTTAAATTTTTGTTTCAAAAACAGTTTTTAATCCTAAATAAATTGGAATTTTATTCTGGTTTGTATGTGGATAAAACCCTAATTATTATAACCTTCTTTACTATTTTATGGTAGATTTATGTGAATATGGCCCAAGTGGTAGAGTGCCTTCCTAGCAAATGCAAAGCCCTGTGTTCAAGCCCTAATACCACCAAGCAAACAAGCAAACTTAAAAACAGATTTATTGAGATATAACTCACATAGCATTCAATTCACCTATTGGTTTTTGGTATATTCACAGATGTACAACCATCAGTGCATTCATTGTTAGGACATTTCATCACATCATAATGAAAACCCATACCTTTTAGCTATCACACCTTATAATTTTATTATTTTCAAATGGTATTTTGTATTTTCACGTGTTATATCATGGACAGTTGTACAGGATTTGGGAAGAAGGTGTATGCTGTTAAGATTTAAAGTGCAGTAGTGGAGACTGATCAGGTTTTAAATCTGGGCAGGTCACTTAACCACTTTGTGCCTCAGGTTTCTTAGCTATAACACTGAATTAGTACTGGTGCTTGCCTCATAAGTTTATTTTAAGGATAAACAAGATAGTAAATGTGTAGAATTTGGCACATAACTGTCACATAGTGAGCAATAAATGGAGCTCAATAAATATATCATTGTTGCCGTATTTTTTAAAAAGCCAACTAGCAAGTATTTGATGTCTAAGTGCTGTTCTATATTAACTCCTTTGAGCCTTACCTTTCAGATATGTATAATTATTGTTCCTGTTTTACAGATTGGGTGCAGAGGCGGTTAAGCAACTTGGTCAGAATATCAGAACAGGTAAGTGGTGGAGGCAGGACTCTAACCTTGCTTCTCATTTTCGCTGCAGAACCTATATGCTTATCCTGTGTTCTTTTCCTTACCATCTGCTTCCTAAAATAATGAATGGTACATGGATCTCAGGCATCATGACATCTTGGCTGCTGGAGGTTCAATGTGGTTTTTAGTGCTTAGTTGAAAGGAGAACTGTAATGAATAGTGGTGTCTGGTCATCATGGTGCCTGTGTGTTTTTCATCTGTGCCAGACCATACATTGATGATAGTGCTCTACTAGCCTAGACTCCTGACCCTGAGTGGGGCCAGGGCAGTCACAGGGCACCCTTTCTGGCCTCTTGGTGGAATGTCCTTTTGAACCTGTACCACTCCCTCCTTGTGTGCTAGCAAAACCTTGGAAGACCACCTTAAATTACTTTTTTAGACTTAATTCTGGTGATCTTTCTACCTGTGAAAGATACTCCTCAACTAATCATTGTGTGTGGTGATATGAAAACCTTTGTATTGTCATCTGATACTAATTAAATTTTAATATATTTTTGCCTTGATTAAGTGTTACTTCCAGGCAGGAAATTACGTTGTAAATGTTTTAAAATTTACTACAGTACCCCTGGAATTGATAAGTTAGTTGTTTGAAATTCAAACAAGCCAAGCCTCACAAACTTGGTCCCAAAGGTACATTGGTATGTTTTTGCAAGGAGGTGGATAGTTCCTAGGCAGGCTGTTGAATGATGTGCATTAAGTTAGGTTAGTTGCTTCTAATTGCCTGAAACTCTTGCAGACCTGTTGTTGCTTCCTTTTGAAACCTTCTTTGATTGTCTTAGTTGCTGCCTCTCCCTTAGTGTACAGGCCTCTCCCTTAGGCATGTGACTCACTGATTTGAAAGCCAGTACAGTATGGTAATTAACTACCTGCCTTCATCATATAGAGATGAGAACTTAAATGTAGGCTTCCCATCTAACACTTTCTTCCTGCATGTTTACCCACCTACTGACATGCAGCAACATGGTCCTCCACCCGGACTTCTGAGGAAGTACTCTAGTGTTTCCCCTCTTGTTGGATGTGATTAGTAATGCATATTCTTGTAGAAGAAATGGGTTTTACGTGGGTACTGTTAACTGAAAATAATTTTCAGAATGTCATTAATTTAGTCTTATTGATGCATACATCTCAAAAGGGTGACAATTGAATTTTTAATGAAGGTAATTTAAAGTTTTTAGCAAATAATAATTAAGTTAAATATTATATGACTGATTAGTTGGATTAAAGTCTGACATAATCAGTACATCCTTCAGGTGATAGGTGTTTATCCATTTTCATGAAGTGTAATTAGTTGTTTAGGAAACCGCATCCACGTAAAGGAATTCATTTCACCTTTATTACTTTGCTTTGGCAATCCAGAAAAAATACTTTAAATATAAAGTATACATCATTAGAGAGTAAATCTGTTCTGAGAAGGAAGTTTAAAGTATTCTTTGATTTGCTAAATAGGACATATAGAAATTCTATGTTTAATGTATCAGTATGGTATGGTTATATCTATTCTAGCTGCATCAAATAAAATCTTTGTAGGTTACACATAGCATAATTGAACTGCCAAAAAGAGTCCTTGCCTTCAGATTGCATATGATACTGTTTCTGAAGCGTAGACACAGTCTTTGATCTTTTAAACACAATAATCTTCCTTCCTTCCTTCTCTTCCTCTCACCTCTCCCCCCCAGCTGTCACCCCTGCCCCCACTGGGAGGGTTAAACTTGGCCTCATACTTCTTAGGCAAGTGCTTTACCACTTGGGTTGCACCCCCCAATTGTGTGTATGTGTATATGGAAAGGGACTGGGGTTTGAACTCAGAGCTTCACACTTGCAAAGCAGGCACTCTACTGCTTGAGCCATGTCTTCAGTCCATTTTAATCTGGTTATTTTGGAGATGGGGGCATCTTATGAACTGTTTGTCCAGGCTGGTCTCAAACCAAGATCCTCCCAATCTCAGCCTCTTAAGTAGCTAGGATTACAGGCATGAGCCACAGCATCCTGCTCCTTTTGGTTTTAGTTGTCTTTTGTTTTTTTTTTAAATAGCATCTCCTGCTTACTTTGCCTGGGCTTACCTCAGACTGTGATCCTCCTACCCCTGCCTCCTCAGTATCTGGGTACATGCCTGGCTGTACCCAGTTGAATTTTTCATTCAACTTACAAGTCACAATTTACTGAAAACATTTAAAATTTGAGCAAGGAATGCCTTTTGGGACTCCTTGTAGATCTGTCAAGTTCTGTCTTAATAACCTCTGTCCTACCAATATTATTTACTGAACCTTCTGTATAAAATTAAAATTTGTATCTAATCTAATAAAGTATGTGTTTCCCCATATTTTAGTTTAAAAACTATAAAGGGATAGAGAAGCTGAATGGATAGTAAACATACTCACTGTATTCACCAGCTTATTTGCTAACATGTTGCCTCACGTGCTTTCTCTGCCTTTCTCTCATTATAAAAGCATATACTTTTTTCATTGAGCCTTTTGAAAATAAGTGGTAAACATAAGTATCTTAGGAGGACCCTAAGAACAAGATTGTTTTCTTAAATAGTTATATATCAAACCTAAGAGATTTAGTATTAATACAATAGTATCTGTTGCTTTTAAATTTCCTCTATTCTCCAAAAGAGTTCTTTATAGCTGTTTTTGATACAAGATCAATCAAGGAACCTATATAGCATTCATCTGTCATAATTCTTTAGTTTCTTTTAATTTAGAATAAGCCCCCTTCCCCCAACCATGATCTTTTATAAAATCTCATTTAATTTTTCTTAAATATATATATATATATATATACACACACATACACACACATACAATTTGCTGATGGTATTTCATGACTCGTATTACAAGTTAAAACTTTTTGGAATGAATTTATGTAGATGGTGTTACTTGTTTTCCATTGCATTAGAAGATGAAATAGAATCTTTTCTCCATCCTTTTTCCTTCATTTTATAACAGCTTGAACTTGTGCGTTTGTGGTGCTGGGCTTTGGGCTTGTCAGGCAGGGTTTTCAGTGCTTGAACCATGCCTCCAGCCTGGTATTCGTTTTGATGTGTTGCTGTTAAAGATTTATGATATAGTATCCTTACATTTCAGTACATGATTATGTAATACTTAATTCTTCATTCTGTTTTAGTCATGGTATACTCTGAAGATATAAAAACTGATGTAATAGACATTTGTGTACTTCATACCCAGATTTTTAAAAAAATTACCATTAATTATATTTGTTTCAAATTAAAATACAGTTTTTATTCTAAAATCTATGCTACATACAGGTGTGCGTAATAATGTAGATGTACATTTTAACTAGTAATAATAAAAATGAATAAATCTGTCTTAACCCTCTAAGAAATGTAATGTAACCTTGAACCCCCTCCATGCCGCAGGACAGTTACTTTCTTTCCTGAATTTGGTGTTATTCCCTTACCTTTATTCCCTTTAGCTTTACCACATTGGTATTTTTCCCTTTTATATATATATAAATATATATATATATATAAGTTTAAATATATTTAAATAATTTAATTTAAAAAAAAAAATATATATATATATATATATTTAGTTTTTCCTGCTTTTGAGCTTTAGATGAATGGAATTATATGTATGCATTCCTTTTGAACTTATTTTTTCATTTGACATAATTTTTGAGATTTTATTCATGTTAACACACATACCTGAGGTTCCTTCATTTCTGTTTCTTTTAGTTTTTCCCATTAAGAAAGTCCTGTAAATGTTGTATTTATCTTGTGGAAGCTAACTACAAAAGATTCTCTAAGTTATAGAGCTAGAAGTTTTGTCTTTGGGGTATATACACTGTCAACTAGGTAATGGCAATGTTTTAAACAGTTGTGGATTGAACCAAATAAGGAATTCAGGAGGAGCAGGTTTGTAACAGGATGAAAAATCAAGATGGCGAGTTCTGTTCTCTGTGCTTTGAGTTTTAGCATATCTAGCCAGGAGCGTTGAATAGGCTTTTGAGCTGTATGTGATTTTTAGCTCCACCTATCTTTGTTTTTTCCTGGGCTGACTCATTCATATGTTTCATCTGTCCCTTCTTAAAGTGGTCTTTAAAAAAAGTTATAATTTCACACTATAAAAATTACTTTATCATATTAGCAGCCTTGCTCAGTTCTTGTGTGGTCAGTCTTAAGCCCTAATATGCAGCCTCTTTATTTCTATAGAGTTTGAATCATATTGTACATAGAGATATCTAGTCCTCATTTGTGGTGTAAATGATAAATGGGGAGAGGAAGGTATTATTAACAGCTCTACATTCTGGGTAGTTTTTAGCAAAGGGGATAAAAAGAGAGGTACAGGCTAAAACAAATACACAAGTAAATGAGCATAGCATTCTTGGAGTCATTTAGAACTAGAGCAGACATCAGCAGTAAGTATTAGTCATTCTTGATGATTTCACTATATTGTAGCAGAATTCTTTAATTGGTGTTTATAATCTTAATTCTAAATTTCTTTACAGGACTAGAGGAGTGGCTCAAGAAGTAAGTGCGCCTGCCTAGCAAGCGTGAGAAATCCTCAGTTCAAACTCCAGTCTCTCCAAAAAAAAAAAAACCAGTAAATTTCTTTATATGCTGAGAAAGTGCAATAGTGCACATTTTAGAAGAATTGGTGAACACTTAGTGATCTAGAATTACTTTCTGACAATTCCTAATAGAAATTTTACTGTTTTATGAAGAAGCCATTCAAAGGAGCTTGCTCCATGGTATTTTTAACTTATCAGCTACTAAAACAAATGATTTATTGACTAATTTCTCAAACTCTCTACAAGAAAGAAAAATGGATACTATGTATTTATTTCTCTGTAGACTATTGGATATATACTTAGAGTATATATCCAATAATTTAAATGTCTTATATTGTGAATATTATGTGAATAAAATATAAGGAAAATGGGAATTTAGAAGTGGTTTTTATGTTTCATTGTTGAGAAGGATAAATTGAAAAAGAACATAGAGATAGATGTTTATTGGAGAGTTAATTCTGCTGCAGGTGCTACCCTAGATCAGGGGGCAATCACCTAGGGGTAGCTACTGCATCACCAAGCCAGAGGAGGAAGCAGCTGGAAGGAAAAGGATCCCTTTCCTTACTTGAGACTGAGAACCCAGAAGTTGACCTGGAAATTGCTGTTCTCTTTAGTCCTATGCTACAGGGATTCCTTAGTTCATGGGAAAATAGAAGACACTGCAGAACTGAAGTTTCCTTTGCTAGTCTTTGCTTTGCTGTTCAAAAAATACATGTGTGCACACATACACACATACATGCACTCACATCCTCATAAAACAGAAGAGTTCAAAGAAGTAATGTATCTTGAATAGTCCTTGAGCAGTTAACAATTTTGCTATTCTGCATCTATTGGAAAGCAGAAATGAAAATGCCATTTTTAGAAAGTAATTTTTAAATTTTAATTTCAAAGTAATTATAGATTTATACAAAATTGCAAAAATAATAAGAGATGTCCCTATACTCTTTATCTTTCCTATAGTGGTCATTTCTTACTACACACAGTACAATATCACATCAGAAGTTGACATTGGTACATTTTACATGAATAGTTCTGTGCCATTTAAACAGGTATAACATATTTGTGTAAGCAGTGAGTGACATCAAGACGCAAGATGCCACCAGCAAACATCTGGTTTTCATATCTATGATTCATCATTTTGAAAATGTTTAATAAATGAAATCATATTAATATCCTTTAAAATTGGTTTTCTTTCATTCAACCTAGTCCCTTGAGAACCATCCAAATTAGATGAATCAAAATTTATTTCTTTTTATGGCTGAGTAGGATTCCATGGTATGGTATGGGTTGAGCACAGTTGGTTTAGCCATTCATCTGTTGATGCATAATCTTCTCTAGTTTTCAGCTATTAAAAATGAAGCTGCTCTAACATTAAGGTTCCAGATTTTGTGTGGATATAAAAATGTTCTTTGGGACAGAGACTATTAAAGAAAAATTTTTTCAATGATTTTTTTTTGTTTGTTTTATTTTTGATCATGCTGGGGATCAAACCCTGGACCTTGCTAGGTAAGTGTCACTGAGCTGCACCCCAGCCTTTGACAGACACTTGTTAAAATATGGTAAAGAAAGACTTTATTCAGGACCGCTGCTGTTAGTAGAGACCACTATAATAGAGTCTGGCAGAGTTTGAGCTCAACTTCAATACAGCATAGGCAAATGGGGACATAGAGCCAAGGGGAAGATGGGACTTCATGGATGGAAAATTACTAAAAGGAAACTCTTAGGTGTAAAGGGGACATTCTGACTAAACATAACAGGATTGTACCTGAAGACAGGCCGGGTGATCAGAAAGAGGATGATGGGGAGAGGGGCCTGATCAGATACCAAGGGGTAGAGGGATTACTGCTAAACTAACTTAGTAGTGTTCTTTACTGAAACTGTATTTTATATGAACGTACACAGATAGACCTAGATGAAGATTTGGGAGGCTGACTACAGTTTGGCCAAGCAAAGAATCTGTCAATGTCTAGGATTGCAATTGGTAGGTGTCACTGTGTATATTTAGCTGTTTTTTCAGTAGTAGGATTTTGAACTCAGTCCTCATACTTACTTAGTAGGCAAGTGCTCTCCCTTGAGCCACACCCCCAGCCCTTTTTGCTTTAATTATTTTTCAGATAGTATGTCAGGCTTCTGCGCTGGCCAGCTTCAAACCAGGATTCCTCTACTTCTGCCTCCTGAATAGGTGGGATTACATTTTAATTATTTTCCCTCAGGACCTTGTGGTTGCTAGGCAAGCACTCTGTCATTTAAACTACACCTCAGGCTCTTTTGTTTTAGGTTAGTTTTAGATAGGATCTCTGGCATAGACTGCAGTCCTACATACGATAGCTGGGACCACAGAGGAACACCACCACTGCCAGCTTGTTGGTTGAGATGGGGTGTCATGAACTTAGCTGAACTGGTCTCAAACCATGATCTTTGCCATTGCTCTCTGCCTCCCAAGTAGCTGGGATTACTGGCATGAGCCACCATGTCTGACTAGTTTGGAAACTCCCCTGTTTTCCCAAAGTAGCTGTGCTCCTTTACATGCTCACAAGTCATGTAGTAGTAATCCATTTTATTCACATTCTTGCCAGTACTTGGCATTGTCACCGCTTTTAATTTTAGCTGTCCCATCGTTGTGTATTGATGATCTCTGTGTAACTTGCATTTCCTGATGACTAGTATCTTTGCATGTGCTTAATTACTATTCATATATCCTCTTCAGTGAAATGTCTCTTCATATTTTTTGCCCATTTTCTAGTTGACTTTCTTTTTGATGAGTATTTTTAAAAATTAATTAAAAAAAATTTTTTTGTGGGGCTGGGATTAAACCCAGGGCTTTATATGTGCTAGGCATATATAGTGGTGTCATTCTCCATTCTCAGTCACAGCCTCTAGCTCCAGATGACCACTAGTCTATGGGATTGCATACTTAGGATATTTCATATAAATGGAATCATACAGTGTGTGGCCCTGTGTGTCTGTGTTTGTTCATTCAGCATATTTTCAAGGTTTATCCATGTTATATCATGAATCAGTTCTTTTTATGGCTTTATTTTTATAGCCAAATAGTATTCAGTCTTATGAAAGACCACGTTATTTAGATATTTAGATTATTTCCAATTTCCTGCTTCCACTAGGAGAATTGCTATGTAGCCTTTCAGCCCTTTCTCACTCATGATACACACATACACTTCTGTATGTGTGTATAGTTTTCCTTTTTAAAACAGTGAATTTGGGATATCATTCTATGCTCAGAAAAGTCTATATGATACTTCTCGTTCTTTTTAATGACTGTTTAATGCTCATTGTGGCTATTTAACTGATCCCATACTGGTAAACATTTAGATGACTTGAGTGACTTTCTCAGTTACTTTCTCATAGAACAGTATTAATAAAGGTTTTATTTAGTGTCTTTTTGGTGCAGAGTTTATTTTATATATTTCTTTCTCCTTCACTGTCATTCATCATTCACTTATGCTTTAAACTCTTGGAATACAAGCACTAGTAAAATGCTGTTGCTATTGTATTGAGGTTATCTTTGCAATAAATATACAGCATACTTCACTGTCACAGGCACACTGTGTTATTACTGGAATCCTGTACAACAAGTGACAGCTTAAGTGAGTGGGGAGGATTTAACAGGAGAGAATTTGAGATGGGTCTTTATGAGGACAAGTGGAAGTTCACTTGGCAAAAAATAAAGATGAGCACATTCTGATTTTTGAATTAGAATTGCAAGTGTAAAGAAGGGTAAAAGCATTTAATAGCCTAGCATGTTTATAAAATAGCAGATAGTTTAATGTGGCCAATAGAAGGTTTTGGGGCAGGAGTAGTAGGAGAAAATAAGATGTTGATTACATTGAAAACAGATTTATATGAATGTCCTCCTAAGGAATTTGGACTTGATTTTGTGCGTAGTTGGAAATCATTGAAAAAATGTAATTAACACTCATTTTTTTTTAACTTTAGTAAATAGAGTTATGCTGTGAATATTTTAGATTACTTCTATCACCTCCCGTTACCACCTTCTACCTTTTGCTCTACACTTTGCTTCTTGTCTCTATACCTGCCCTTTCTAACCATTTCATACATATGGAATCATACAGTATATGTGTTATTTTCATCTGGTTTCTTTCATTTAGCATGATTTTAAAGTTCATTCATGTTATATTGTATGTCCATATTTCAATCCTTTTTATTACCAAGTGGCATTATGCTCTGTGGTTATGTCACTCTTTGTTTATCCCCTCAGCAAGTGATGGACGGTTAAATTGTTTCATTTTGGGGTTACTGTGAATAATACTGCTATTAACATTTGTAGATAAGTCTTTTGTGGACACATATTTTCAGTTTTCTTAAGTAGCTTTCCATAGAGAACATTTTGTTTCATATGGTGAGTTTCTGTTATATTTGAAAAATTGGCAAATTGTTCTCCAAAATGACTAAGTCATTTTAAATTCCCATGAGCAATGTATGAGAGCTCCAGTTTTTTCATGTCTTAACAGTTGGCATTGACTATTTTTTAGATTATAGCTAATCTAATGACTGTGTAGTGGTATCTTACTGTTTTAATATGCACTCCCCTAATGAAGTATGATATTTGTCCTCTTTTTACAAAGTACAGTTGTATTTGGGAACACAGGTAGAGTAGAGGTTAGAACAAAAGAGGCTGTCTGAAAGATGAGTGCATGCACTTGATATTGTGTATAGAGTTGGAGAAGTCAGATTCTGAACGTACTATAGAGCTAAAATGGGCAGAATTTAGCAACTGTTTCAGTATAATCCATGTAGCAGAAGAAGTGGTTCTTACTGATCCCAAGATTTGAGAGACTCTGTTGGGGAGATGATGTTGACAAGCCAAAAAAGTGAACACAGGTGCATGAACAATTTTTGTATTGGGAGAGCATGGCTTTTATATTGATCCTGTTTTCTTGATGTTCCACTAGAATAAACATTTAATAGAGTTGTTTAATAGTTTGGAAATGTGTGTTTAGTTCAAAAGATGGACCCGAACTGAGACTTAAATTTAGAGGATCTATCATTGTGTAGATAATAATTGAATTCATGGAAATTCACTTATTTAATCCATTAATCAGTCTTATTTTCTGGCTTACTTTGGGTAACTAAAAAAATGCTTTAACATTAAAGGATTTAGTATAACATAAGATCCAAGTTAAGATAGTCCTGTGATTATTCAGAAAGGCATTAAACAATATCCCCAAAGTCCCAGTTCTTTTCTTTTTTGGTGGGGGAGGCAATACTGGGGTTTGAACTCAGGGCCTCACACTTGCTTGGCAGGCTCTCTACCACTTGAGCCATACCTTTTTTGTGTTGGGTATTTTCTTTCTTTTTCTCTTTTTTCAGTACTGGGGTTTGAACTTAGAGGCTGACTTCCAACCTTGATCCTTCTAATCTTTGCCTCCTAAGTAGCTAGGAGTGCAGGCATGAGCCACTAATGCTTGGCTTCTTTCCATCTTTTTATTTGAGGTACTGGGGTTTGAACTCAGGGCCTATACCTTGAGCTACTCTACTAGCCCTCTTTTGTGAAGGGCTTTTTTGAGGTAAGGTCTTGTGAACTATTATACCCGGGCTGACTTCGAATTGTGATCCTCCTGATCTCTGCCTCCTGTGTAGCTAGGATTACAGGCATGAGCCACCAGAGCCTGGCTTCTTTCCATCTTTTAGTGCTATTCTTCTTGATTCATTGAGATGTCCTTTTAGGCAGTTCTCGTGATCCTATGGTGACTGCTACAGTTCTGATTAACACATTCTAATCCAGAGTTGAATTTAAAAAAGCAAAAAAAAAAAGACGTGAGAGTTGTTTTCATCTGGCTCTTTTCTTCAAACCAGCAAAGTCTTTTCTGGAAGCTCCCTAGCTAACATAGTTTAGCCTTATAGGCCAGAATTGTAATTAAGTACTTTTTGCCTACTGGCAAAGGGAATGAAAAGTCCCAATTGAGTTACAACAGAGCTAGTTTCTAGCCCAAGAATCTTTTTCTGATACTGAAAGAAGCATTTTCCTCCTTGTCTTTGGCACTCTTTTATAGTTTAGATAGGTTTTTTTAGACAGCTCAGGATCATATCACTGGGTTGTTACTATTCAGTAATTCAGATCAGTTAATATTTGTTGAAATCCTATTCTGTGTCATTAACTATGCTAGATTCTAGAATACAGAAATGAATCCATTTGGAAAAAAATTTTCAATTTGGTAAGAAGAAAATACGCTTAAACAGAAGAATTATTCACTGAAGTTCGTTTGTATTGTATTTATCATTTTTGTTTTTATATATATTTAATGGCACTGTTTATATCTTCGGATTTATAGAAAAGGCATCTTGAAGGTTTATTGGGGTTTGAATGCAGGGATTCACACTTGCTAGGCAGGGGCTCAACCACTTGAGCCACACACCCCCAGCCCTTTTTTGCTTTAGTTGTTTTTCAAATAGGGTCAACCATTTCTGCCTGGGCATGCCAGGACTGTGATCCTCCTACCTATGCCTCCCACATAGCTAGGATTTTAAGTGTGTACCACTATGCTAAGCTTTTTTTTGTTGAGATGGGGGTCTTGTTTTTTGCTAGGGATTGCATTGAACCATAATCCTCCTGATCTCCACCTCCTAAATGTATAGGTATGAGCCATTGTGCCTGGCTGCATCTTGAGTTTTAAAATCAAGCTTATATTCAGCTGATAAGTAGACTTTTTAGACTTTGTTTTGGTGAGACTGGGGTTTGAACTCAGAACTTCACACTTGCAAAACAGACACTGTACTGCTTGAGCCAAACCTCCAGTCCATTTTGCTCTGGTTATTTTGGAGGTGGGATCTCACAAACTCCCTCAAACTGTAATCCTCCCAGTCTCAGCCTCCCAAGTAGTTAGGAGTACAGGCTTGAGCCGCCAGCACCCGGCTTCAAACATTTAGAATATAGCTTGTTCATGAGTTATCATCGCTTTTTGTGTTATGTGCTTACAAGTGAATGATAAGCTAACTTAAATTACGTTATTTGAGTTACTTAAAGCTAAAACTGTATTATATTTTTGTACCATAATGTTTGTGATTTCTAGTTAATATACTGAAGGTTTTAATAGTATTACCTTTTGTTTAAGATCCCAGCTGAAACATTTGTAAAATACACATTATCTTGTAATGTGGTTCTTATTTTTAAAAAATGATTGTTTGAGTGCAGTTGTAGTGTTTACACAATAAATAGTATTTATACAGTACATGGGGTGCTTTTTATGGGTGCTGAGGACAGGAGAAAGAACAATAGTAAAAGTAAGATGTGCAATCACTTGATTCCTTTGAATACTCAGAATTACATTTTGATAACTAATACACATTTGAGTAATTTTAAGTTTTATCTTAGACCAAATGTGTTTTATCAAAGCATATTTATGCTGTATTCTTTTCTATAAGCCAAATCTTATATTTATAGGAATTAATGGGTTTGCTTTAATACCTCAGATTTAAAAATAACTACTGTCCACAATGGGTATTGTCCCTGGTGGGTTCTGTGTGCCTAGTGAATGTTGTTTTAGTTTTTGCAGTGCTGGGGATTGAACCCAGGGCCTAATGTATAGTAAGCAAGCATTCTACCATTGAACTACACTCCTGTCCTTAGTGATCATTAAAATACCTTGGTTACTTAAAATTTGACAGTTTAAATAATTTTGAAAATCAAGAGAAATGTATATATTTTGGTGTGTCAGAAACGATACTTTGTAAAGAAAACATAGGAATAAAATGAACATTTGTTTGTTTGCAAATAATTAACTTTGAACTGACGTTAGTACTGAATTATACAGTGTTAGTATATACTTTAAAAAGTTTGATTTTCTTTTATCCCAAGTCATTAAGAAGCTCTTGATGTGCTTTTAGAATTACCTTCAATTTAATGTGTTTGCTGTAATTAATGTGCTTGAAATTTTCAGCACAAAATATTTCGTGAAAAAATTATACTTTGCTTTTTACCAGCATCCCTTGTTGAACATAAGTGTAAAGTGCTAAAAGCCTGTAGTAAATTACCTTGTAAATTAAATGACTGAAGTTTGAAATATTTTTTGACTATGTAAAACCTATGTTTATGCATGTACGTATTTATGGATTTTTATGCTTGCAGAACTGTAGCACTATATTGTAAAGGTCTTAACCTTTACTTTATTCGTATGATTTCTAGTATGTAAAATATGATTTGCAGACCTGTACTGTGAAACACATCCTTTTCTTTATTGTCTTTTGTTTTCCTCTGAGTAATGAAGTCAAATCTTACTTGACTTTTCCTTAGCAGGCTTTAAAGCCACTTTTTAAAAAATATTTTCTCAAGTTTGTTAAGTGTTCGTGTATATGAGAGAACCAAGGGGAAAAGATCATCTGGAGTTTTGAAGGTGGCATATTTGAAAATTCTTCTGGTTATGTGTTTTCTTTTACTAACTTTAGATTTAGCCTAAAGCTTAAACCTTTGTTTTTAGCTGTGGAAACAAATATAATAATTAGTGTTATAATAAACAATGATCAGTAAATGGTTTACATATTATTATTTGATCCACTGGACTATCTACTGTAATTAGGCTAAGGCTTATACATTTATGTGTGTGAATATAGACACATGAACACAATTTTGGCTGTACTGGGGTTTGAATTCTGGGCTTCATGCCTGCAGAGCTACTCCTTGAGCCACACCTCCAACTCTTTTTGCTCTGGTGATTTTTTTTTTTTTTTTTTATTAACCTGATGTTTCTTTCTAATGAATTGGCCATTACATTTCTATAGTTCTGAAATGACCAACAGACTGTAGGAAGACATGTCTTTAGGCTCCTGCTTCAGCAAATTGCTGGCCTCGATTCAGGAGCATTGCTTTGGTTAAGTTATTGTTGTTTTTGATGACACTGGGGTTTGAACTCAGAGCCTTAAACTTACTAGGCAGGCGCTCTACCACTTGAGTCACTCCACCAGCCCTGGTTGTTTTTGCGATAGAGTTGCCCAGGCAGTCCTGGACTTCCTGCTATAGCTGGGATGACAGCTGCCACGCACAGCTTTTTTCCCTTGAGATGGGGTCTTATGAACTTTTTTTTTGCCCGGGATAGCCTAGAACCATGATCCTTTCCATCTGAGCTTCCTTTGTAACTGGGGTATCAGGCATGTGCCACCATACCAGCTATTGGTTGAAATGGGGTCTTCTGAACTTTTTGCCTGGGTTGGCCTTGAACCATGATCTTCCCAATCTCATCCTCCCAAATAGGTAGGATTATAGATATAAACCACTGGTGCCCTACTAAGGCTCTATATTTTAAACAGAGGCACAATGGTGGACTGTCTTTACTTTCATGCAAATAGATTAATTTGGGCTTTATTTAATATAGTGATTACCTCCTCTCCTTCTACACACATATCCCCAGGGAATAATGGTAAAGAATGACATTGGAGGGAAATCTTTTGCCATTTCTAAAGTGGAAACATAATGCATTTTTAAAAAATTAGTGTTAAAGAAATTATTTAAGATTATGAAGGTCACAGGAAATAAAATAAGAGAAATGGCCTTCCTCATTTCTCTTAGTGACAGTCTGAGAATTTTATAGTCATAAAAACACTTGGAAAATGTTAGGGACCTGATTAAGTTGTGGGTAAGTGGTGCACTAAGAAGACTGTTAAAGGCTCCTAAATGCAGATAAAGCATTTCTAATTGCTTCAGGGTCTTTAAAAGACTCAGCCTGGTTCTGTGTCAGCCTGTATGCTGAGCAGAGACTCTTGTCTTTAAGGAAGACTACTATCTGGTATGCTAGGCCATTTTGTTTGCCCTAGTTTACATGAATGTCATCATTATTGCCAAGACCCGAAATTTAAGCATTAATACAAATGACGCTTCTAAATGGTCTTGAAAATAAAGACCTTTGACCTTGCAGTGGGCCATAGGTAATGTTCATACAGCTTTTGAAATTTCGTTTTGAAATATGAAACAACAAACTTTGTCATTTGAAGTTGAAATTATTTTTAAGATCTCTGAGTAAACATGACACATCTTTAAATTAAAATTTTCTTTGGCTTCCCTCCCCCCTTTTTTGATTGACAGGTTTCACTATGTAATTCAGGCAGGCCTTGAAGTTACTATGTAGTTAGTGCTGGCCTCAAACTTAGGATCCTCTTGCCTCAGCCCCCTTAGGGCTGGGATGGCAAGTGTGTGCCACCATTCCTGTCTGATTTCCATCTTTTAGATTTATGTATGTTTGTTCCTTGAAGCAGTAGGGTCCTAACTATATCTGTCCCATGGTATTGAACCATCAGTGTGATTAATTCTTCATCCTCACAAATTCTAGGTAGTAGTTGGAGCTATTTAGAAAGGGAAAAAAATGATACTAGCTCAGTGATCAAATATGTTTTTGGCTATGTAAGAATCTGAATATGGTAGAATTATACATTTCAGTGCTGTTTCCAACAGTTCTTGTTTTTTCAAATTGAGATTTTTGTTTCTCAAAACCTTAAATTAAAATGAAAGTTTTATAGGTAATAACCTTTTTTCCCTCTCACAGAATTAACTTTAAATTCTCCTTTGGTCAGAGGTTGGGAAAATAGTAAAGTGATGTTTCTAAAAAACACTGGAGCTTTTCATAGCCTTGTAAAATGTATAATTTTACACATGAAACATTTTTAGTATTACTTTAACACATATTATTCTGATAAAAAAGTTTTTTGTCTTAAATACGTTCTTTTTTTTTCCCAAACAGATTTATGAAAATATGCATCCGTTTAATACTGTCTTGGAATTCATGAGATGGAAGCATAGGTCAAAGCTGTTTGGAGAAAGTTGGAAGTCCAGTTTTATCTAGCAACCTCCCTGAGGTAAGGAAAAAACTTTCAAGAAAATAATAGAGCAATATGAAAATTTTCTTAACTATTAAAATTGTCCTTTAACTGCAACTTTGAACTTCTTTAGCTCCTTTATAATACCACAACTTTGTATTAACCTTTTCTTTTCTTTTCTTTTCTTTTCTTTTTCTTTTTCTTTTTTTTATTTTTTATTTTGGGCTGTACAGGGGTTTAAACTTAGAGCCTCTTGCTTGCCAGGCAGGCACTCTAGCACTTGAGCCATACCCTAGTCACTGTGCCTGGATTCAGCTTTTTAGTTTCTTGAATCATTTTTCTTATGAGTTAGCAAGTAATTCTAATATGTTTTCCTCTTGAACCTCTTCAGGAATAAAAAAATTTTATTTCTTACTTATATCACTTTTAAAATTCTAATTATAGAAAATAAGCATTTCTAAGATTTTTCTACTTCTGTTTAAAATTAGAAAGTATAATTTTTACATGTTTTAGAATTGGGGATAAGATTTTTAGCATGTTAGAATAGTATGTCTTTGAAAATAGAATTTAATGTATAGAAGTAGGAGCTGCAGTAATGGCAGAAATAGAAAAGCATTCTAAGATAATATTTGCAGAGAATCAAGTCAGGTGAAAGGTTTGAATTTTTCAGGATCTGCATTTTGAAAAAATGGACATGCAGTGTTATAAAATATTCTATATTTTTACTTCTGGAAATGGTAGTTCTTGCTCACTATTTCTGCTTTCATAAGACAGTCACTTTAACCTCTGCCTACCCTTACCAAATCCCCTGGATTTGTTCTTCTGAAAAATGCTGTGACTTTCTAATATTTTCAGGGTTCACATCCTTTGCTGTCATCATTCTCTCTTTCCTGAAGATCTCTTGGTCTCCATGATCCTGTGTTCTTCTAATTTTGCATCTTTATTCCTTCTGTTTTTCTTTCTCCTGCTACTTTTAAATGACTTTTTTTCAAGGTTTTATTTTAGAGATCCTTTTATTTTTTTATGTCTTTCTTAATCTCATGATTTTAAGAATTAGCTATAAAATGTCTTTTACCTTTATGCCTCAGTTGTGACCTTGTGTCTAAGCTTCAGACCCATTTTTCTGACAGCTTGCAGGATGACTTAAGCTTTTAACATCTCTCACACTTTACATTTTTTACATTTAATTCAAGAGCTTGCCGCCCAGTGTTTTCCTTTTGTTAATGGGCTTCTTTGTTATCACCCAAGCTCTGGATCTCACACTGTATCTTCCTCATCTTTTGTGTCCTACCTTCTATCAAAGATCAGTTCCTACCAGGTTTACCTCTATAATGTATCATGAATGTTTTCATCATCTCCTTCCTGATTCCCCATTACCATCCAAGTTTAGAGCCTTACATTATATTTCACTGGAAATATTGGTCAACCAACACTCACTCAATTGCCTCTATCATTCTTATCTTGGTAGTCACAACAGCGTTTTCCAAAGCACACTGACTATTCTGGTAGCATTCAGAATTATTTTAGTAATACACAGATGAATGTTTAAAGATTTAAAAACTTATTTATTTTAATAACCTCCTATTCATGACAAATAACACTTACTTTCCCACTTAAGATAGTGACAATGCTTTACTCTTTATTGATTCAGAAATTCGAATTAATCATACTTTCAGTTCATGCAGAAAACTTGTTTTCTATAAGGCCCTTCAGTTGACTTATTTTTATCTCCCTTATTCTTCATCCTGCACTCCCATTTTCCATTTTCTTTTTCTCTTGCTTTAGGAAACCACTGTAATTGTTCTTGCTGTATTTTCTTTGAATGAATGTATCCTTATAAAACATTGTGGATTAGGGTATAAGTAAGTATTTGGCATAATTTAAATATTGCTGCAGATATTTTGTCTTCTTTTTAACTGTTTTCTCTCAACGCTGGAAAAATCTCTACATATCACTGTATGTACACTTTCTCGTTGCTTTTAACTTTAGTGTCCCACAATGTATACCACCTCTTTTAAAGAGGCAGTATACTCTGTTCAGAAGTACAAGCAGTGGAGCTTGCTTGCCTCAGTTCACATCTTGGCTTTACCACTTTCAGTGTGGATTCTGTTCAAGTAAGCCTTGAGAAAAGGACTGCAGGCTGGGCAGTTTATTTGGGAGCTGAACCAAAAAACAAATGAGAGAATGGGAAAAATGAGACAGAAGAGTAAAATTACTTGGTGTGTTAATGAGCCAGTGAACTAGTACTGTACTTCAGTGGTGTTCAGTCCCTTTGGGAATCCTCCGAATGTACTTCAGTATTGTCCTGCCAAAGGACGGTTATGCCTTGACTGTTTTCTCTTGATTATTGAGGGCTCTCCTAGGGTGTAAGCACTACGCTTCTGTGGTCGTGTCTCTAGACTGCTGAGTTGTCTTCTTGACTGAGTGTGTATATGTGTTGCTAGGATTGAACCCAGGGCCTCCATGCATGCTAGGTAAGTGCTCTACTACTGAGTGTCCCACCCCTCCCCATCCTACGCCCAAGCTCTCTTCTTTAGGTTTGGAAAAGTCCCCGAAGAACAGAACCAAGCCATGCCTTGCTCACTCTTTTTTTTTTTTTTTTGATTTTTTTTGGTGCCCCGTGTGAGGAACGAACTCACTTGCTCACTCTTGATATCAGATGCTATCAGACTGCACAGAGCTGCAGTGAGAAAAGGGAGGCTGAGAGGATCTGTTGCAGAGCACCAAAGTATGCTAGAGACTCCCTCTCTTATCTCTCATTAAATCTGCTCCATCATAGACCTTTCAAATTGGTGGCTATTTAATCACTAAAAGTTATATCTTTAACAAGGGTTAGAGGAATAAGCTGTAATCCCCACTACTGCAGCTGGTCCTGAGGCCATAATTGATACCCACCATGAGATGCTCTTAAAGCCTTTAGATAGTGGTGTTGTTAATAGGGTGTATGCTGGGCAGGGAAGGTAAACCCATTCTGCATCCTCCTGTGTTAGTTGGCACTCAACAGTATCAATAATTAAGTCAGCCTTCATAAGAAGGAGGCCATGCTGGTTGATCTGTGTATAGCATTCCTCCATCTGTCAACATAACTATCCCATTCATGGGCCTTTTTTGCTCCAACATTGGGGTAACCAAGGGCAGAAACTGGATGGATGATGAGTCGTCCATCTGTAGCTAGGATGTAGTTGCATACCTCTTCTGTAGTGGTGGTACTTTGTATTGACCCTCTTAGGGGTATGAACATGCCTCTTTCCCAAGCTCCTTCTCTCTTTTTTTTTTTTTTTTCTATTTGACTCTTCCATCCCCCTTATCAATCAGCCGACCATCACCTACTACCTCGGAGCCCAAGTTTTTTCTTCTAGTTTCTTCTCCTTTCACAGTGCCCATCGAGAGAGTTTCCCTCTGTCCATAAAGTCATGTGAGTAGGGTTTAGAACATTAGCAGTCCATTTTTTACTTTTCTCTGTTAACCAAGTCATAGGTTTTTCTTTTCTGTTAATCACTGTGAATGTACTATAAAGTTATTGTTATGACCATAAATAAGATCAGTGCAGTAGAGGTAGGTTGCATGAGGTTTTGGGCTGTCTCTCACAGTTTATTCATGCCCTGTGGACCTGGGTAAGCCACATACACCATTTCTACCATGCAGTGATTGCTGCTGTGCCTGACCTTGTGACTGGTAGCTCGTGATGGCAGCTCTAGTCACAGAATCCTTAATGTTCCCTACTTGTGTCAGGAGCCCATTATCATGTCTTGAGGTGCTTTTTCCAGTAGTGCTGCAGAAGGTCTAACTTTGCTTCAGGAAATCCAGAGGGCTGTGCTAAAATTCTCCCACAGAGACTGTCCAGAAAACCCACACTGCATCCTAATCCAGCACAGATGCTAAGTGTGTTGAGCCTGAGCTTGAGTGGCTTGCTCTGGAGCTTGTTTTACTGGAGCCTCTTTTTGTCTTGCTCCTAATCAAAACTGGCTGCCTCTGATCACCTCCTCTCTTCTACTAGTTCTCCTAGTTATTGAGTTGACTTAAAATGAGTCGTGTGGTTTTATGCCCATTCCTAGGGGCTTAGGGTTTCCTATACACTCATTTAGTTCTGGTTTTATGCATCTCTTGTTGAGTGTTCCAGTAGGCATTGGAAGTCAGGGTTCTCTCTCCTGTGGACTAACAAAGAAGCCAACAAATTGTAACCCATTTCTTGATGCTCTGGAAGGAGTCTACGCATTCCCAAATGTAGGATTCTTCAGCAGTATATCCTGTGAGGGCTGCTTCTAGGTCTGCTGATACATGTTACATGTAGCAGCTTTTAAAGGTCTGCTTGCAGCAAGGCCAGCAGTGTAACTCCAAGTTTGTACAAAAGATAAGTTGTGTTACTACTTTTGCTTTTTCCTTGGGCCCCATTGAAAATTCAGCCACACACTCACTAACTTATGGGTACTTTGATGGTGAACACGTGTCTTCCGTGTGTGGTCCTGGGTTCAATTCCTAGTACCAAAGAGGGTGGGAAAAATCATGAAATGCTTCTTTGTTTGTTTAGGTGGTACTGGAATGAATTTGTTTGTTTATTTACTTAGTGGCACTTGGGGTTGAATTCAGGGCCTTGCACTTGATAGGCAGGTGCTGTACAACTTTAGCCACTCCCAGCCCTTTTTGCTTTTAGTTATTTTTGGGTAGGGCTTTGTGTTTTTGCCCTGGGCTGGCCTCAGACCATGATCTTCCTATCTACGGTCTCCCATATAGCTGGGATCACAGGCACATGCCACCAAGCCTGACTTGTTGCTGGAGATGGGGTTTAGCTAACTTTTTGCCTGGGCTGGCATCAAACCACAGTCTTCCCAGGCTCTGACTCCTGAATAACTGGGAATACAACAGATGAGCCATTGTGCCTGACCACACAGTGCTTTTTGATTTTCACATTTATTCTTATAAAATTAGGTATTATGAGAATATCTGCCTTACAAAGTTATTGTGAAGGTTAAATGAATTAATGTATGGAAAGTATTTAGAGTAGTTCCTGGCATCTAGGTAGAGCTCTTAAATGTTAACTATTAATATATATTTATTATAATTGAATACTAATATTTAATTCTATTATTATTCGTTACTATTATTGCTGGGTCTCCTTATACTTAATATTATTTATTTGTATCTTTATTTTCATGTGACAAAACTTTCTAGAGATTCATGCTTTGTTGGTCTTTTCAAAGCACCAGCATTTGGTTTTATACTTCAACTCTACTTTTTTTGGTTATATATTTAATAATTTTTGCTTTTAGCATGTTAATTTTTCTACTGCTTCCTCTGCTACCCATTCTTGTTCTGTAGCTCTGTAATACATAAACATCCTTTTCATATCTTATGCTGCTTTGTGCTTGCACAGAGACAGGTGCTGTACCACTTGAGTCAGTCCCAGCCCCTAATCACCTCTCAACACTTACATTGGAGATGAGTTTTGTCAGGGGCGGGCCACCATGGCACAGCTCTTGAAAGGACTTGTAGATACACTTAAAGACTATCACAGATAGTCTGCTCTTCAAGAAAGCTCCTAATATGAGTTATTATTAATCAATTCATTTAACACTCAAATGAGGAAACCCTTGTGCTCACATTACTAGACGGAGAAAAAGCACTTGAAGAAATTCAACTCAATTCATGATAAAAATTCAAATTTAGCAAACTAATAGAGGGGAACATTGATTTTAGGATTAATTCAGGAGCAATTGACACACCTAATATGGAAACATTCTGTGCATAATGCAATATGTCTTACCATTTCTTCAAGTTTATTTTTTGTGTCCTTCAGGAGCTTTTGGGGGGGAGCACTAGAGGACCTTGTGCTTGCTTGGCAGGTGCTGTACCACTTGAGTCACTCTGCTAATCCTTTGTGTGTTGGTTACTTTTGAGATAGGGTCTCTGTGCAGTCCTCTTGTTTGTGCTTCCCTTAGAGCTGGGATGACAGGTGTACACCGCCACACCCAGCTTTTATTGGTTGAGATGGGATCTCAGGAACTTTTTTGCCTTAGCTGGCCTTGAACCTTGATCCTCTTCATCTCTGCCTCCTAAGTAGCTAAGATTACAGGCTTGAGCCACTGTGCCAGGCTTTTAAGGAATATTTTAAAATTTCGCTTACATCAGTGTTTTGCATTTGGGAGGTTCAAAATAATACAGTAAAATATGAAGTCACGGGGCTGGATGTGGTGACGCATGAGACTTTCTCTGAAAAACAGTCTAAAAGTAAAGGGACTCAGGTATTGCTTAAGTGCTAGAGCATTTGCCTAGCAAACCCAGGGTGCTGAGTTCAATCCCCCATTGCATTCCCCACCCCTAAAATTACCTAATATCTCCCAAAACTACTGTGAGACTTAGAGTGACCTAGAGTCCCACTTTTGGAATCTATCCACAGATTTACCTGCACAGGAAACAACAAAAACATCTGTTTAGGTTTATTTATTGCAGCATTGCTTATGATATAATGATATTGGAAATGATCTAACATACCCATCAACAGGAAAATGGGTAAATACAGCTGTGAAAGTTATATGCTGGAACACTATTTAACACAGAAAATGAATTCTGAAGAACTTACAAGTATCCATCATGGAAACTTTCAATCTTGCAATGTTGTAAAAAAAAAATTACAGTGTTTTAACTATAGAATAATGCTTTTTTCATATATCCGTAGAAAGTTTAATGGTATACAAAACAGTGCTTCTGTGTTGCTTAACCATCCTTTCTTTAAAATAAAGTGACAAGTTGGGTGCTGGGTATGTAGCTCAATGAAGCATTTTCTGGCATGTGTGAGGTCCTGGGTTTGATCTCCATTACTGCAAAAACAAATAATTAACTTTGAGCTGGATATGTTGGTACACTCCTGTAGTCCCAGCACTTGAGTGTAGAGGCAGAGGATTTTGAACTTGAGGACTGTATGTGCTTCTTAGTGACTTCCAGACCAGCCTGTCTCAAAAAATAAAATAAGCTGGGTGGTGGTGGCTCACACCTGTAATCCTAGCTACCTGGGAGGCAGAGACCAGGAGGATCATAGTTTGAAGCCAGCTGGGGCATATGGTTCATGAGACCTTATCTTGAAAAAACCCATCACAAAAAAGGGCTGGTGGAGTAGCTCAAGGTGTAGACCCTGAGTTCAAACCCCAGTACTGCAAAATAAATAAATAATAAGTAAATAAAATTTAAAAAATAAAGTAAAAGAACAAATTGGTAAGTACTTAGTTATCTTAGAAGAAAGAAAGGTACCTGAGCTTAAAGAAAGATACTAAAAAGAAGAAAAGAACAAGCAAACATGCAGTCCACACCATGCTATTAAATATCTTGATAAAATCAGGTTTGTGAGATTTAGTTTTCTATGTAGTTTTCCTATTCCTGTATTTCCTTTATTATTAAAGATCTAATTTTAACACCCATGGTAATTGGAGACTTACAGTTTATATATACATGACACCTTTGAACCTTTCCTTGTGTCTGCTTACTGAAAGATTGCCATTAAATTTAGATAGTGCCTTGCTACTCCTTTTGTCAGACCATATGGTTTGTTCAAAGAAAGGACTCTGTGTTCTCCTTTTGTCCTTGATTATTTTCATCATTATTCAATTTGGTATAACGACACAGTACTTAAAAGTAAAACTTAAGCATTGTTTCCCTTAAACCAGTACTGTAGGTTTGGGGACATTAAGTCTTAAGACCTCACCTAACATGAAAACAGTAGAAATTTTCCTCACTGGATCTTGACAGAAGTCAGGTTTCAATAAGGAGATGGGATCATTTATTCTCTGCCCCCCTCTTTTGGGAAAGGCTGGTTTGTGTATAAAATAAAAAGAACTGGCATAACATTTTAATCTTTTCTGCACAGCTTGGTGCCAGCTATATGCCAAACAAGGCTGTAAGTGCTAAAGGCACAAAGAACAGAGCCCTTCTGGAGCAGCCATTCTGAAGAAAGTGGCAGGCAGTAACAACATGAACAGCAGTAAAAGCCAGGTGCAGTGGGGCACACTTGTTATCCCAGCACTTGAGAGGCTCACAACTTTAAGGCCAGCCTGGGCTACAGAAGATAAACAAGCCAGGAGTCAGAGGCTCACACATAGCTACTTGGGAGGCCAAGAATCATGGTTTGAGGCTAGCTGGGACAAATAGTTTGAGAGACCCCATCTCCAAAATAATCAGAGCAAAATGGACTGGAGATGTGGCTCAAGTGGTAAAGCGTCTGTTTTGCAAGTGTGAAGCCCTGAGTTCCAACCCCAGTGCCACTGAAAAAGAATAAGTAACATCTAATGAAAGCATGCCAGGTGCTAAGGGGAGAAAATCACCAGAAGGAACAAGGATAGGAGCATCCACAGTTGCAGTAGGTTTGCAGTTTAAACTGGCAGGTGGTATCACTATAAATAAGAAAGTGATGCCCACTGAGCTTACTCACAAGGGGTGAGGTCATTTCCCATGTTGTGATGAACTGTTACAGGCAGAGGGCCCTCAAATGCACCAGTCTTGCAGCAGGGTCTGTGTTACATGTTTAAGTAATAACCAGAGGGCCAGTGCAACTTGAGTATAGCAAGTGGAGTCTGGTGGACCTTTGTAGACTTTGGTGTCTTACTCTCAGTGAGTCAGGGCACCACTAGAGGGTTTTGAACACAGGTGTGATGTAGTTTAATATGCTTTTGAGGAGGATGGCTCTGGCTGATGTGTTGAAGTGAATGTGGGTGAGGGTATGTAATGGGATGTTCAGGGAGACTCGTTAGGAGACGTTTGAATAATTCAGGCAAAGGACATGAGTGGCCTGGACAAGAGCTAGTACAGATGGTGAGAAGTGGTGGATTATGGGTATATTTTGAACGCAGAACCAATTGATTTAATGACAGATAGGATAAGGGGTATAAGGAGGAGGGAGAGAGCAGTCATGAATGACTAAGATTGTAGACCTGGGTAAAGAGGCTGGTAGCTGAGATGGGAAAGACTGTGGGTCTAACAAATTCAGGGAGTGTCCTCTCATCCCCAAATTTATTACTGTGTAATTTACAGTAATAAATTGTATAGATGCTGATAACATTATTAAGTCACTTTTTATATTATTTGAGTCATCTTAGAATTTTCTCTTGGCTGAGTACAGTGACTCACATCTGTAATTCCAACTACTTGGGTGGCAGAGATCAGGAGGATTGTGGTCTAAGGCCAACCTGGGGAAAAAGGTAGTGAGACTTCATCTTAAGTGTGCTTTTTATTTTATTATTTTTGAGGGGCGGAGTAGTACTGGGGTTTGAAGTCAGGGACTCATGCTTACAAGGCTCTACCACTTGAGCCACTCTGCCAGCCCCATTTTTGTGTTGGATATTTTTGAGATAGGGTCTCTTGAGCTGTTTGCCTGAGCTGGCTTCGAATTGTGATCATCCAGATTTTTGCCTCCTGAGTAGTGAGGATTGCAGGTGTGAGCCACCAATGACTGGCTAAGTGTGGTTCATTTTAATTCTTATCAGCTGGAACGGTTTTGGTGTCACAGAAAAAACTGACTTTCTCTGACCTAAAAAAAGAATTTACACTGGCTCTTAATTGAAAAGCCCCTAAGTACTTCAAGCTTCAGACCAAGCAGTCCATGTCCCCAGGGATCTGAATTCTTCTAGTCTCCTAGTTTTGCCTTCTGCTTCTGGTCTCAGCTTAGCTGCCAGCAGCTTCTGAGACCTGCTATTCTCTCATATACAGTCTGGAAAAGTGACTTTGCTCCTGCAGGCCCAGCAGCAGTGTTGAGGCTCTATTTGACCAGCTCACTCCTGAACTTTTCCTTGTGACATAAAGGACAGAATGTGTGGATTAATTTAACATAGGGTGGAGTTAGGGGGAAGTATGTACTCTGATTTTTTTTTTTTCTTAAATTGAAAGTGTAAAAAAAAAAAAAAAAAAGAGAAAACTGGGCGCCGGTGGCTCATGCCTGTCACCCTAGCTACTCATGAGGCAGAGATCAGGAGGATCGTGACGCTATTTGCCTGCTTAGGCAAATAGTTTGAGAGACCGTATCTTGAAAATACTCAACATGAAAAAGGTCTGGTGGAGTGGCTCAAGTGGTAGAACACCTGCCTCACAAGTAAGATGGTACTGGAGTTCAAACCCCAGTACCCACCTCCCCCCACAAAAAGTGTACAGCATTTTTTTTTTAAATAGCATTTGTGTTTATATAAGCACTGTGTTTAACACAGCAAGAGTGATTCTTTTTAAAGTAGTCAGGTGAGAAAGAAAAACAGAGAAGTACAATTGTTTGCAGACATTCATTTGATCATATAATTTTTCTTCCCAGTGAGGCTAAGGCAAGAGGATTGTGAGTTTCAGGTCAGCATGTGTTACATAGCGAGTTTGAGACTAACCTAGACTACTACACAGCAAGACTATGTCCAAAATTAAAACAAAACAGTTTCTTTTTAAATTCCTTGTTCCATTCTAATCAATTAAAGGAAATAAACTGAAGCACCCATCTCACACAGTGACCTTCAGTTTAGAGGGGCAGGAGAGTTCCCATCTTGTCATGATCCTCAGGACAGGCATTGACATTAGGACACTGGTGCTGGCAGGGGCCCAGCTGCAGAGGAACACAGCCAGGACTTCTCTAATTGTGTTTTTAATGGGGTCAAATCCATGTGCTCTGTATATTTTTCCTTTAATCTTGAGCATTGTGTTTCACGGAGAACCTAACTTGAAACACTGCAAAGCCAATCCTATAGAGTGTATTCCTTAATGCTTTACAGTTTTATATACACTTACAGTGTGTTTTGCTGCTTTCTTTCTGCTCAGTTTGTTTTGTAACATATTACTGCACAGTATAAATAAGCTCTGTAACATCACCTTCAGTTATGTGTAAGGAAACAAATTTATTTTTTAAAAAGATAATGTTTCACTCTGGAATTAGTAGGTATAGGTAAGAACTCTCTCAATGAAACCCCAGCAGCACAGCAACTAAGAGATAGCATAGATAAATGGGACCTCATAAAGCTAAAAAGCTCCTGTTCATCAAAAGAAATGGTCTCTAAACTGAAGAGAACACCCACAGAGTGGGAGAAAATATTTGCCAGCTACACATCAGACAAAGGACTGATAACCAGAATATATAGGGAACTTAAAAAACTAAATTCTCCCAAAACTAATGAACCAATAAAGAAATGGGCAAGTGAACTAAACAGAACTTTCTCAAAAGAAGAAATTCAAATGGCCAGAAAACACATGAAAAAATGTTCACCATCTCTAGCAATAAAGGAAATGGAAATTAAAACCACACTAAGATTCCACCTCACCCCTGTTAGAATAGCCATCATCAGCACCACCACTAACAACAGGTGTTGGCGAGGATGCGGGGAAAAAGGAACCCTCTTACACTGCTGGTGGGAATGTAAACTAGTACAACCACTCTGGAAAAAAATTTGGAGGCTGCTTAAAAAGCTAGACATCGATCTACCATATGATCCAGCAATACCACTCTTGGGGATATACCCAAAAGACTGTGACGCAGGTTACTCCAGAGGCACCTGCACACCCATGTTTATTGCAGCATTATTCACAATAGCCAAGTTATGGAAACAGCCAAGATGCCCCACCACTGACGAATGGATTAAGAAAATGTGGTATCTATACACAATGGAATTTTATGCAGCCATGAAGAAGAACAAAATGTTATCATTTGCTGGTAAATGGATGGAATTGGAGAACATCATTCTGAGTGAGGTTAGCCTGGCCCAAAAGACCAAAAATCGTATGTTCTCCCTCATATGTGAACATTAGATCAAGGGCAAACACAAGGGGATTGGACTATGAGCACATGATAAAAGCGAGAGCACACAAGGATGGGGTGAGGATAGGTAAGACACCTAAAAAACTAGCTAGCATTTGTTGCCCTTAACGCAGAGAAACTAAAGTAGATACCTTAAAAGCAACTGAGGTGCATAGGAAAAGGGGAACAGGTACTAGAGAAAAGGTTAGATCAAAAAGAATTAACCTAGAAGGTAACACCCACGCACAGGAAATCAATGTGAGTCAACTCCCTGTATAGCTGTCCTTATCTCAACCAGCAAAAACCCTTGTTCCTTCCTATTATTGCTTATACTCTCTCTACAACAAAATTAGAAATAAGGGCAAAATAGTTTCTGCTGGGTATTGGGGGGGGGGGAAGGGAGGGGGCGGAGTGGGTGGTAACGGAAGGGGTGGGGGCAGGGGGGAGAAATGATCCAAGCCTTGTATGCACATATGAATAATAAAAGAAAAAGAAAAAAAAATAAAAAGATAATGTTTCTTCTCAGAGGCTGAATACTCTTGCCACTTGAACAGCTGCAACCGCAAAGGAACCTTAGGGAAAATGAAATATGATAGCTACATCATACTAATTAAGAACCAGTATTTCTGCTGGAAGCCGGTGACTCAAGCCTGTAATCCTAGCTGCTTAGAGGCTGAGATCAGGAGGATTGCAGTTAGAGGCCAGCTGGGGCAAATAGTTCTTGAGGTCCCATCTCCAAAATAATCAGAGCAAAATGGACTGGAGAGCACTGGTAGAGCACCTGCTTTGCAAAGCACAAAGCCCTGAGTTCATACCCCAGTCTGTCTCTCTCATACACACACACACACACACATACACACACACACCCCCAAAATTCTTGTTGTGAGGGCTTGCTTCTGCACATTGCATCACATCTTGGTCTCTGGCTACTATAAGTCCTGTCACAGCCCAGTCGATATTTCAACCAAAAAGCCACCTGCACCTTTCTAGATCTTCATAGGAAAGGGTGCTACTGAGATAATTATATATCTTGATTTGGCTTCCTAAGTGAAATGTGGGTTGGTTTTTTATTTTTGAAGTTGTGCTTTGATATTTTTTCCTAGTTCTAAATAGTAGATTGATTTAGCATTTGAATTAATTTTTTAAATTTTACATTGTATGGTTTACTTTTTTTTTGTTATTATACTGGGGGTACATTGTAACATCTACAAAAGTTCTTACAATATATCAAAGTTGAATTTACCCCCTCCCTCATTCTCCTTATCCCCTTTCCCTCCATTCCTGGGATAGTTGAATTAATTTTTTTTGACCCCAGGAATTTATAGAGCTGACCTCAAAGTATTTGATGAAATGTAGTATTACTTGAGGAAAAGAGAAATCTGTTTGGGTAGTCAAATTTTGTTTCTCATGCCATTTTGACTTGTTTCATGTACTTTAGAGTAGAATGTCCATGCAATTTCAAAAAAGTTTCTAATACGTCTAACTCTTATAGGTTAAAAGTATTTGTGTTAAGAAAAAGTGAAATGTACTGAGTCTGCAAAAACTCTTAAAGTTAAAATCTCTCTGATACACTTTGAATGTATAGTAGAACACACTGTATGAGCTGGGTATGGTGATGCACAGCTGTAATCTCAATTTCTCAGGAAGTGGAGGCAGAGGATCACAAATTCAAGGCCAGTCCAACAAAAATAGGTAGTGAAACCCTGTCTCAAAAACAAAGTAAAAGCTGGGTGTTGGTAGCTCACTCCTATAATCCCAGCTACTTGGGAGGCTTAGATCAGGAGGATTTTGGCTCAAGGCCAGCCTGGTCAAATATTTTGTGGTGCTTATATAATCAGTCTCTTACTTTCTCAGAGTTATTTCCCAAAAGTGTTATCAGTCAGTGTCCAGTCAAGAAAGCTGAAGCTATGTTGTTATTTTGACAGAATTTAATACAGGAGGTTAATTACACAAGTATTAGAAATTTGAAAAAGATAAGAGAACACTGGGATTAAACAGAAATAGTGATTGTGGGAAGCGGCACCTGAAAGTTAATTTAGATATCAGAATCTAGAAGCTTGGCAAGTATTCCATGCTGCTCTGTGCCTTCTGGTCCTAAGGAACTGAGAGCAGGTTGTGAGGAGCTGGGGTTCAAACCCTGAGAGTTAGGCACCAGTGGTCCACAGTGCCATGAGGCTGGTTCAGGGAGCAGGGAATGAATGTTCTGGGTTTGGTGAATCTGACAGGAACCACAAACCAAATTGGAAAGAAAGGAGTCCTTCTCACCTCTTCCCCCTTTCTCTACTTTTTCAGGTGACACAACCTGTTAGGGAGCCAGCTCTGAAAGACCTGTTAGCAGAATCACAGCTTCATCACCACAAAGCAGAGAATATTGATAGAAAAGAGAGGTGGTGGTCTTTTATTATTTTTTTAAACTGAAAAGCAATGGTGTAATAATGGCCACTTTACTTTCTATTTCTTGTTTTAAATCCCATTATTTTCTTTACTGTGCATTAGAATTTGGGCCTTGTCAGCATCAGACCTGCCGCTTACCGATTGTGTGAACTTGGGCAAATTTCCTAACTTTGCTGAGCTTCACTGTTTCCTTGCAGAGTTATGAGGTTGAACTAAAACCTTCCATGACACGCTCTCCTAGTCTTTTTCCCATTTGATATACATGCTCACAGTATACTGGACCAAATACTGGACTAGAAGGCAACATGTTAGTTTGTCTTTCTGATCAGAGAAATTACCAGGTTATTTGCTGAACCTATTTTTTCTCTATAAAAGTAGGAACAATTCTACTTACTGATAAGATAATGCAAAAGTGACAGGATGATAAGGTGCTAATATCATTAAACAGTTACCATCAAATACTGTACTTGACTTTCTCTCATTTAATCCGCACAGAAGTATGAGGTCTGTCTTAATCATCATGTTACACTGATTTTGTTTCCATTGAAATACTTTGCGGAAACATAGGCAGTATTGTTTACCATTAACCTTAATTCACCTAGAGAGGTGGCTTTAGCCTCTTCCATTTCTGCAACCACTGATTCACTTCATCTGTTTCTTGATTATTTGTGCTTACTCCAGAATGAAAAGAATAACACCCAAATCTCTTAAATTAACAGTTGGCAGGAATTAAGAATTCCTTCTGAGCACAAATGTGCCAAAGACTGGTATGTAGCCTAGTCTATTTCTAATTATTTGTGAGGTTTTTGTTTACTTTGATGAGTGAAAAGGCTTTGGGAAAACAAAGTTAGGGAATTTGCAATACAAAGTTGAATGGTGTTTTGAAAATACATTATCTCTTATTTTAAAGAAATACTTCATAAATAAAATTCATTCCTGTTCATCTAATATTGAGGTCTCTGGTGATAGAGTATAAAACATACAAAATAGGTGGACTGGCTCAAGTGATACAGCGCCTGCCTGGCCAGTGTGAAGTCCTGAGTTCAAACCCCAATACCACCAAAAAAAAACCCAAAAACCAACAAAACGCACAAATATAGTGGGGCGCAGTAGTGCACATGCCTGTAATCCCAGCACCTGGCCATCATAGCAAGACCATGCCTGAAAACCTAACATACAAACATGTCACCTGTATCTAATGCTTACTGGTTCTTCTTGCACCTGTTTTGAAGAATATCTTGGCACAGAAGAAAATGAGGGTTTTGAGTGAGGAGGGATCAGCTAAGCAAACACAGAAGTTAAAGGTTTTGTGTGTATATGTAAGCAGAAAGAGGTGAAGTCTAGTGAGAAAGTAATTTACTTCAAGGAGGTGAGTAAGACATGGCAGGAAGAAGTGACTTTATAAAGTAGAAACTCATCATTCCTGTTTTAGGTTAGAACTTGCTTCTCTTGCTCCTGTCTTATGGGTATTATTGTCAGACTTTGTGAAAGACCTTTTTTGGGGGGAGGGAGGTGGGACTGGGGTTTGAACTCAGAGCTTTCTGCTTGCAAAGCAGGCGCTCTACTACTTGAGCCATACTTTCAGTCCATTTTGCTCTGAGTATTTTGGCGATGGGATCTCGAGAACTATTTGCCTGGACTGGTCTTGAATGAAGATCCTCTTGATCTCTGCCTCCAGAATAGCTAGGATTACAGGCATGAGCCACTCACTGGCTTCACACAATTCTTTAAGCACAGTTTTTTCTTCAGGGTTTGTGTTTAGATTTGGGTGAGATTTTTTTTTTTTTTCAATAACCATGACTAGAGTTGTTCCATTGTACTTGTGTACATTTTCTTAAGGATTGGTGGGAGGAGGGTTAAAGATGGGAGAATGAATAGATGAGTTGCTTGTTAAGGGAAAAGCCGATATTCTTATGCTAATCCTCTGGATAAGGAGCTGGGCAGCCATGCAAACAATGGCTGTGGAGCCAGAAAGTCTGCTGAGGAGCCTATTCCTTCTCAGAAAGCTTGTCAGACCCGGCGCCTGGAGCTGCCTAGGGGAGGGACCCTTGGAAAGGGGAGTTTTTTCCTTGCTGCTTTATGAAATTGGCAGCTGGCCAGCTAATTCTAGTTGGAAATTCCCAAACCTTTCTAGTCGAAAGTAAAAATTAAGGGTGGGGGGGCTTAATGGGAAGAGGAAAGAATGACTTCAGTCTGTGTTTTCAGCTGACCTCAGCCTTTTCCTGTTTTGTTTTGGGTTTTCTTTCCTTTTTTTTTACAGAATCTGATTGAACTATTCGTTTGGTTTTCCATGTGTTTGTGAAGCTTTAAATTTTTTATTTAAAAAGAAATTATATTTTATTATAATTTTGTCTTCATGTTATTTTCCTGAAAAAAGAAACTGCACTAATCAGGGATTATAGCAAAATAAAATTATTTAGATGCCTATTAACTTAACTATTTAATAGCCTTTAAATGACAGCATCATTTTACAAGTTTGATCATACAGTTTTTAAAATGTGTATATGTCCTTGTGTTCTCGACATTGCAAGATTCTATTTTTTAATAGAAAAAATTCTAATTGTAGGAATTAAAAAATATGTATATTTTGCTTTCAGATGTTAAAATTATAAAATATTCGTTTTGATTATGGTCATAAAATAAGATTAATATTTTGCTATGTCTCAGTTTTAGAAACAGTTACTATAATGGGACAAAAAAGGAAGCTCTCAGTACTTTTATTGTTAATAACAATCACAGCAGTAACTGACATCTGCTATTTATTGAAGGTGGTTGTTGTACAGAGATGCAAGGTGCGAACTCATCTGAGTTAGTAACGTCACCGCCATTTTGTGTCTAAGGAAACTGAAGCCTCGATAGCTTAAGTGACTTCCCCAAAGTCACAAGCAAGTAAATACTAGAGCTGACACTTGAAACCAGGTAGACTGACACCATATTCACTCTCTTAATATTGCTCCTTAGGATATCATATGAAAAGTGCCTCTAACTAGAGCACAAAATTGTTGTCATTTTTTATGGAATCTGTAACTTGAAGGGGGAAAATACAGCAGTGTATGAGGTACAGATCTGGGGAAAGTTTTTTTTCCCTCCAAAGTAAGTCTTACTGAAATAGTTTAAAAACAGAAAGCATGCTTTGGGGCTACTATTTTTCAGTTACATCTCTGGGCATTTTGACCTGCTATTATTTTTACTGTTTTCTGAACCGATTGTTTTTCATACTTCTCTCCTCATTTACCCTTCAGCTTCTGTTATTTCTACATATTTCTCCTAACAATGACATTAGTTATCTATTAATGCCCAACAATTTGCCCCAAAATTTAGTGGCTTAAAAAATTCATATTTGTTACGGCATGCATTTCCTAAGTGTCAAGAGTTCACCAGGGGCAGGGTGAGTCTAGTTTAGGGTTCTCATGAAATTGTGAGTGAGATGTCTCAAAAGCTACAATCACCTGAGGTTCCCCAGGCCTGAAGGATCCACTTCCCAGGTCGCTTACTCAAGTGGCTTTTGACAGGAGGCCTCAGTTCCTTGCCACGTGGACTTCTGTAAGGCTACTTGACTGTCCTTAGGACTTGGCTGCTGCTTCCCTCAAGTGAGTGGGCATAGAGAGCAAGGAACAAGTTGGAGTGCTTCTTAGGACCTAGTTGCAAAAGTCACACTGTTGTTTTCATCTTATTATATTTATTAGAAATGAGTCACATTCCAGGGAGCGAATTAGGCTTTACATTTTCAAGGGCATAGCAGAGCATCTGTGAATATATTTTAGATTTCCATAATGATCTTTTGATTGGGGGAGGAGGTAAGACAGGGTCTTACCATGGAGCCCAGGCTGCCCTCCAACTCTTGATCCTCCTGCCTCAGCCTCCCAAGTACTGGGATTACAGATAATGCCCCACCATGACCAGCCACTAAAGCAAGTTTTAAACAGCGTTCTGAGACTCTCTCATCCCAAGCCTTGGCTTGGAATATTTCTGTGCTGTTGACCCAGATGTCTCCTTTAAACTTCAGAACCAAATGCCTATTACACATTCCCTTTGAGTAATCTCAGATGTCTAAATCTGAACTGTTGAGCTCTTCTTTCACACCTTCCATATCCACTTATTCCCATTTTAGTAATTATTCATGCCAAAAATATGGGACTCTTCTTTGATCTATCACTCTCTCCCATCTAATCTGTTACCAAGTACCATTGAGTTTATTTTTGAAGTATTATCAACCACTATTATAACTCTTCTAAGTTTCCAGAATACTCTTCTCACTGGTCTTTAGCTTCTGCTCTTGCCCCTCTAGCCATCACATAGAAACCAGATAATTGCCTCCCACCCCACGGAGTCTTAAATCCCAAATCCTTCATAGAATCTTGCCTCATCTGGTCCTTATCTTTTCTGTCTCTTCAGCCTCATCTCCCACACTATTTCTTATTCTCCACATTTCAGAAACATTGTTCTCTGTTTGCCTTTCTCTTCCTCACTGTTTTTACATAGGCTGTTGCCTGGGCCTTACCTCCCACTCCCATTCTTTACCTGACTCTTTATTCATCAGATTGCAACTTAAATGTTATTTCTCAGCATTGCTTCTTCTGGCCCCTCCACATAGAGTAAATTGGTATCCACCAGTACCTGGCGCTTTACCTTCTTTGCACTTACTGCAAGTTATGAGTACATTTTGTTTGTATTTTCTTGTTCTATGTCAGAGGATCTTAATTATCTTGTTTAATGACATTGAACTCCATGAAGACTGGGTCTGTCTTTCTATCATCTCTGTATTTTTGGTATGTAACATATAGAATCATGGATAAAATAGGCATTTAATAAATAGTTACGGCAGAAACACTGTTTATGTAGAACTTCAGCGCTGGAAGGGTATATCAAGTGGAGGTTCTGTGTTCTTTGCATTCCTGTCATTCTTTTCTTTAGAGATCTGATCAGGTGTAATAAAGTAAGTGTTATGTGCCAGTGTCAGGGTCCTTGCCTTCACAGGCCAGGGAACTGACTTGTGAGGCAGCTGAATGATGAGTCAAAGCTGGTGTATAAAGTAGGATTTATTAGAGAGAAAGGAAAGGCTACAGCTAGAGAAGTGCAGCAGAGCCCGGAAGCCAGTAGCTCGCTGCTCAGGTGAAGGCTGGGTTTTTTGTGGACATTCTAACTCTGAGTTAGGTGGGTTTTTCTCATTGGCCATGGATTCGTGGGCTTTCTCAGGTGAACTGGTTTGGTTTGCACCTTTACTGGGGGAAGGGAACAATATTAAGAGCATATTGCTCATCAGCCCTGTGGCAGGTCTGTATCTCTCCTTTAGGATGCAGGAATGCAGGCCTCCATCTCCTCAGGATGCAGGAATGGTAGTGCTCTCCATGGGGAATGGGATACTCACTCATCTGCCTTAGGTCTCCAGACCCAACATAAGGTGGTTACCATCTTTAATTATAGCAATGTGTTTTATTAATGCTTGGTAAGATTGCATTCATGTTGTAGCAATTGTTGTAAGTATATGTATGTATTGAGTTTTTAGTCATCTAAGATTTGGTGGCTGTTCTCCATATGACAAGTTTTTTAATTTATAAGAATTTCTCACAGATGGGATTATCAGGGACAGTACCTATGCTAGCCATAGGTATTACAAACAAGTATGGAGAGGAGGGAACTTTGACTGAACCCTGTACCACCACAAAATCTTCAATACCTAAATGCATGTATTTACATTATGTGATGTACATATCCAGCTAGGCAATACCAGGGAGCAAGCAGTTAATGTGTGGAGTCTAGTATCAAACCTCTTTTTGAATTATAACCCTGTCAATCACTTATCAGCCATGTGATCTTTGATAAAAGTCCTCAAAGCCTACTTGAGTTGTAATGATCCTATAAATTAATTTTAGTAAGGCATTTATAATGGTGCAGGTAGAGGTTGTAGGCAAATGTAGGCCCCAAAGTGACCATGTGGAGAGGAGTGATCTGGCCAAGAGATTCTTTATTGCCGGGTGGGAGAAGGAGAGAGCTGAGATGTGAGGGGGGGAAGGGGGCAGGGGCTTAAATACCCCTCAGTGAGATTTGGCATGATCTGATTGGTTAGGATCTTATGGTTCCTGCTGGTTGGAGGTTGGGGCAGAAGGAGAATTCAAGCTAGACTTGAGGAGGACTATGACCCTGGGAAACAGAAGCTTAAGGGTTCAGTAAGAACCGAAACCCATCGGCGCCATTATTGCCAACAGAGGTGACTGTGTTAACACTTCGTTCTCAAAATAGCTATGGGCTAACAAGTATCATTTTGGTTATAAAGATAAGGAAAAGATCAGGAAGATTAAGGTTCAAGGCCAGCCTAGGCAAGTAGTTCTCAAGACCCCATCTCTAAAATAACCAGAGCAAAATGGATTGGAGTGTGGCTCAGGCAGTAGAGAGCACCTACTTTGTAAGCATGAAGCCTGAGTTCATAGAGAGCACCTACTTTGTAAGCATGAAGCCTGAGTTCACATGCTAGTCACACCCTCTCATCCCTGCACCCCAGCAAAAAATGGCACCTCTCTCTAAACCATATCTGCCTCAATATTGTAAATAATCTTTGGAGAACTAAAGTGAAAAATTCTTAGATAATATAGAAAGTTAAGGTTATTTAGGGTAATTATGTCCTAAATAAGCATAACCTTTTTTACTCAGGAATAGTTCAGACCTAGGTCAATAAAACCAAACTTCCACCCCACACAAAAAGGAAAACAAAACAAGAATTCATCTTGGTGTAGCTAGCCTTTTTTCCCTGTTATTTGTTTAGTCACTTTTTTACTTTGAGGTCTTTTAAATGTTCACTGTCTATATTAATAATAGACACAATGTGCTGCTCATTTAAATACATGTAATTTTCTAGGTAAGCTTTGTTTTCTGTGTGTGGATAAATTATTAGAGTCAAAGTATTTTTCTTTTCTCTCTTTTTTATTGTGCTGGATGAGGGTACATTGTCATTTACAAAAGTTCTTACAACATATCAAATATATCAGACTTGAATTCATCCCCTCCACCATCAAAGTTTAATGCTTTATCCTCCCCCCATCAAAGTTTTTATTACATCCACCTGAATTTGAATGAATATTGATGAACTGCTTATATTTTAAATTCAACTTTTTCAGTTTTAGTCTTAATGTACTAAGGAACTTTGGGGTTTTTTTGGGGGGTAGGTGGGAGTGTTGAGACAGGGTCTTGCTCTTTAGCCCAGGCTGGCCTCAATTCACAGTCTTCTTGCCTCAGCCTCCCAAATGCTGGGATTACTATTGAGTGCCCCCACACCCACCTGGAACATTCTTGATAATAATAAAATAACTTAATCACTTTAGGGCAGCCAGTAAAGACTGTTGAGGTTTCTTTTGATTTTTCTTCTTTGGAGCTGGAGTATCACTGTGTTGCCCAGCCTTGCTTCAGATTCCTTGGATACAAGCAGTCCTCCTGTCTCAGCCTCCCACGTAACTGGGACTGCAGATGCATGACATTGCTGGCCTGTTGAAATTTATTTAGTGTATTTCTCTGGGCTGATCTAAAGTAATTAAGCTTTGACCTTACAGTGCCTTGATTGATGTGTGTGTGTGTGTGTGTGTGTGTGTGTGTGTGTGTGTGTGTGTGTGTTTTATTTTAAATAGGGACATCTTTAGTCTTCAGAAATGTATTTTATCATTTAAAAGTATGTTTGGTATTTATTTTCCTCTGTTTTGGAAAACTTTCCAAAACTCTGTTTATTACCTTGTTAATATTTTTGTCTTTTAGGAGTCAGAAGAAAGCAAAGGGGGTGAAGTCATTGCCTAGTGATTGTGGCCTTCTACAAGAAAACATCATTTAGTAAAGTTATTTAAATTAGTGAAATAACAGGACCAGTGTATAGGAAACATTAAAACGATGACTCAGCCATATATTTACATCAGATTATTGGGAGCCTATCTGTTCGTCATTTCTCATATTCAAGGTAAATTGACTTTTGTTTTAATAAGTCATTTTTGTATATAAAAAGTACTTTCTCTTCCATGTGTTCTTTCAACTGATGTTCCTTTCTAAACATACCTAGTATACCAGCACAGCTTTTCAGAGGCAGAGAGCAAACAGTTTTTGAATTTGGTTGGGATAGAAACCTTTTCAAGTATTTTTTAAATCGCAGCCTCTCTGAACCTGTTTTCTTATGGATAACACAGGCAGTGTGATAGAGAGCATCTGGTCCTGTGAGGATCATGTGAGATCAAGTATATAAGGCACAAAACTTAGTGCCTAAAACACAGGGTACTAAGTACTCAAGGCTGAACTTTAAAACTCTTCTCTACTTTAAAATACATTAAGGAATAAACACAAATAATATAAAAAGTCATCTACATTCTTGAACACTTACTTAACATTTATAATGAAATTCGTATATCCCTTGGCTGTTTTGGCTCTACCTTTCATTCTCTTGAGAGCACCCACAAGGAATGCTGGGTGATTTTAGCTGATTATGAGGGAAGAAGGAATTACAAAAATAGTTGTTTTAGTTCTGTTCTGCTGCTAGCCTACAAAAATCTAGTACCGTGTATGACAGAAGTTCCTATCATTTGAGGCCACTAGACTAATGCAAGAGCCCAGTTCTATTTCCATAGGCCTGTAGCAGCTTTCATTTTTTAGCCACATGGTCTGGATTCAAACCAATGACCTTAAGATGAAAGTCTCCAGATAACACAGTTGGTCCCTGTGCTGTTATAGTTCCAACACTTAAACATTCATTGCAGGGTGCTTAATAACTCCTTTTTCACATAGAGCCACACATAAAGGACTTTAAAAAATAAAATAAAAAAGAAGAAAAATTGTCACAATTCTTGAACTAAAGAGTTAAAGGGAATCATCATTTGTGTGTTTTTATTTACTTATTTATTTTGGTGGGACTGGTGTTTGAACTCAAGGTTTTATGCTTGTAAAGCAAGTACTCACTTGAGCCACACCTCCAGCCCATTTTGCTCTGGTTTTTTGAAGATGAGGTCTCGAGAATTATTTACCCGGCCTGGCCTTAAACCGATATCCTCCTGAGCTCAGCCTCCCAAGTAGCTAGAATTACGGGTATTGAGCCATTTGCACCTGGCAAGATTAGTTTCTTTAGAGGGCAGAACCTGTTATGGAGCCAGGTGCCAGGGGCTTATGCCTGTAATCCTGACTACTTGGGAGGCTGAGATCTAGAGAGTCGCAGTTTGCGGCCTGCCTCAGCAAATGGTTTGAGAGACCCACATCTCCACAGTGCCCTGAGCAAGGAGAGCAGAGACGTAACTCAAGCCATAGAGCGCGCAAGCCCTGAGTCTAAACCCCAGGCCACATTACCCCACCCAAAAAACCCTGGTGAAATTAATGTTCTCAGCAGGGCTTAACTCCTAGCCATGTACCTTTAGGAGAGATGAGTCCCCTTGATCTGTCTCATACCATGTTCTACCTTGTGGCATTCTTGTTTGTCTCTCACTAGTGCAAAATTTGTAACATAGCCCTCTCTATATAGCCCACAATATTTGGTACTGTAATTGTATGCATGGTAGTTTATAAATAAATGTTAATTGTGTGAATGAATTTACTTTTAAAGAAGTACATTAGCTGTAGTTACTGTGATAAGCTTAGAAACTTAACTCATTAAAAATTAAAATCAAACAATTAGCTTTTCAGAAGTGATATATTTACAAATTCCAATTTTTGAATACAGGGCAGAATCTAGACAGTATGCTTCATGGCACTGGGATGAAATCAGACTCCGACCAGAAGAAGTCAGAAAATGGCGCGACCTTAGCACCAGAAGATACCTTGCCTTTTTTAAAGTGCTATTGCTCTGGACATTGCCCAGATGATGCTATTAATAACACATGCATGTAAGTATCTGGTGGAGTCCTTATGAGTTAGGAGAAGAGCACTGCATTTAGTACTATTTTAAGAATTGTTAAAAATTGAGTTTTCCCTTTCTTTATTGCTGGTATCTTTCCTAGGAGCCAAAGGCTTCTTGTCTTAAATACGAGAACATTGTTCCCAGGATAAGATTGATGATCATTTTATTAGTTATATCATGGTACAGCTTATTTTAATTTTTTGTTGTGGTGGGAATTAAACTCAGGACCTTGTGCATGATAGTGTTCTACCACTGAGCTACATCCCCAGTCGTATTCACTCATTCATTTAGGTGCTGGGAGAGACTTAGTTTTTTAAAAGAGACAAAAGGAGTGTGGTGTTTGCTTAACATTCTGAGTTTGTTTACTGACCTTTTAATCATAAAGTTCTACTCATTGTAGAAAACTTTCCTTTTTATAAATTACCAAAAAACATTACCCCAAACTTAACTGGTTGAAATATTTAACAGACATATAAGAATGATATTGTTACTAATTTTGCTACTTTCTTACCTTTGAAATTCCAGTTCAAATCTGATTGATATAACTATTTTTATTTTTTCTGTTTAATTTTATGTTAACCATTGAACACATTAATCATGCAATTCTGTTCCACATTCTTTGGGGACATTGAAGAATTGACTTACTAGACAAAAAAAAATACTTTCCTGGACAACTTAGTACTATCTAGTCACTTAATTGTCTCTTTCTTACAGAGACAATAATAAAGGTCATGTTTTAATACTTTCGTAAAAATTGTGTGCTCTTTGAATGGACTAGGTATAGTGCATAAAACTTAAGGTTGGAATCTTGAAATTATATGATGGTTCATCAAGAATACTAGTATTTAAGTAACATTTCATTAAATAGAAACATGCTTACTTAAGTTTCTTTAAAATTCAACTGTGCAAAACTTTTCCCTGATTTCCTATCACACTCAGTAAAAAGGGTCTTTCAGAATCTTGGTTATCTGTTCTTCCCATGTACACTTTTGTCACTGAATCTGTTTGTATGTTTCACAGAAAAGTTTGTGTTGATCTGTTGTCATGTACAGTATGTGAATACAAAACTGTTATAGATAAAAATATTTAAAGTATATTTTTGAAACATTATGACAACAAAATTTTATAAGTCAGGTTTTTGTGTTCCCATGACTGATTACCAAAGAGATTACATACTAGTGCAGATGTGGAGGACTTGCTTAATAGAAGCCTTTTTCCTCTTGACATAAGTTTTTCACTAGCCTTTTAGATCTTAGTTCAGACATAACAACTTTCATTTGCCTTAAAACCAGTTTAGGGGGGCTGGGGGCATGGCTTAATTGTGAGGCCGTGAGTTCAATCCCCAGTACCACTGAGGGCCGGTGTCCTATTTGGTTTTGCTAGTAAAGCACATGAGAAAGCAATTTGAATTAAAAAACAAGGCCATACTCAAACTCCTATTTCTTTAATCCTTTTTTTTTTTTTTTTGAAATGTCATTATGTTCCCCACACTGGCCTTGAACTCATACTGCTCCTGCTTCAGTCTTCTGAGTACTGATAATACAGTCATGTACCACTACACCTGGCTCTTCAGTACTTTTTGATGTGAAGTTACATTGATTTTCTTTTTTCTCTTTTAGAACTAATGGGCATTGCTTTGCCATTATAGAAGAAGATGACCAGGGAGAAACCACCTTAGCTTCTGGATGTATGAAATATGAAGGATCAGATTTTCAGTGCAAGGTGAGATATAATTTGGTACCCATGAAATAAAGAAGGGCGAGTTCTTGTGAACAGCCTTGAGTCCCTGGGAGAAGTGTGCCTGCTGTGTGTTTGTGTAAGCGAGTAATATGATTAGCTAATTAAAGTTTCAGATTGTTTTATTTTAAAAGTTATAAATTATTCTAGGTTGTCATTGCTGCAAAAAGTGGTATTGTCAACCTTTTTGCAGATTATAAAGTTTACTGAGAAGATTTTAAGATGATGAGCATAACCTTTGTTCCCCCAAAGCAGCTTAGAAATCCTAAATCCTCATGAGGAGGTGTCTATATAGTCACTTCAAGAGCAGTGGCTAAGGAATCAGAGGATTGGTAACAGAGTTATGAATGTTGTCATGGCTCTGATTACAAACCTGATCTCTTAAAAATTATCTTTGGTGATTTTTCTGATCATGCCAATGTTTTTGAAAAACGGCTCCAGGTAGAACTAAGATAAGCTCCAGGTAAGTCTCAGCTATGCCAGAAAGTTATTCATATTATTCAGAAATTTTCAGGACTGATAGAAACCTTCAATATTACGTATTTCCACTCTCAGTTTAAGTCACCCACTGGGAAAATGACTACAAATCTGTCTTCTTCTCTAACTCTTTGGATCATAGAATACAGATCTAATCCCTCCTGAAAATGGTAGTTCTTCAGAATGCAAAGAAAGTTGTTTCCATCCTACTTCATGTCCTCTAGGCTTTGCCTAGTGACCTCAGCTGCCCCTTATTTGATCAACTTGACCATTCATTCTCTAGTTTCTAAGTATGATGTGCAGAATTGAGCATGGTATTACCAGGAAAAAAAGCAGAGAATACCCCTTAACTTTTCCTAAATACAGCCGCATTTTACATTAGATGTTTGACACTCATGCCATATTTTTAAGTCTTTGAATTTCTGTCAACCAAAATCCCCATGTTTCATTCAGGCTCCTGCTGAGCCATACCTCCTCCATTCTTTATTGGTGATATGGGTTTCTTGATACAAATAAGTAGATGGGAATAGAATGGTTTTGCTATACAGTTGTCACGTACTTGTCTACATTAAATTTCATCGTATAATATGTCCTGTGGCTGGGGTGTGTCTCAAGAGGTAAAGCCCCTGCCTAGCAAGCAGGAAGCCCTCAGTTCGGCTCCCAGTATCACCTCCCCCGAAAGAAGTCTTTTCCTCTAATTTGTTGGGATTTGAGGGATGCTGATTTAGTTTTATACCATTAACATATTATCAGCCATACATACTAAACACTTTTTAATCACTTAAAAATTGCTTTCAGCCAAATTGTTAGATAATCAAAGATAATGTTTGGTATAGGATCATTTTGGGATAAGCATATGCTTTGGAAGGACTTTAAAGAATAATAGAACAATGGCATAACAAACTACTTCCATTGTATTGTTTTGTTTATGTCAACAAAATGTCTTAGCAATGACCAGCAACAAAAAAAAAAGGAAAAACGGGCTTGGTGCTAGTGGCTCATACCTATAATCCTAGGTACTTGGGAGCCAGAGATCAGAAGGATTTTGGTTTGAAGCCAGCCTGGGCAAATAGTTCTTGTGACCCTGTCTTGAAAATCCCCAGCACAAAACAGGGCTGGCCACATGGTGGCTCAGGGGGTAGACCACCTGCCTAGCAAGTGTGAGGCACTCAGTGTCACCAAAAAAAAAAAAGAAAGAAAGAAAGAAAATGGAAATAAAATTGGTGCTGAATCTTGTCATTATAACAATAAGTAATATTTATCCATGAATTGGTTAACTAACTTTTTCAAATCCCATCCATCTTAATAAGATTTCCTCAGGAATTGGTGGTGTGGCTAACCCCACGATTGCAAAAGAGAAAAGAAATACCTTTTCTAGCTGGTTGCACAGCTATAATCCCAGCCCTTGGGAGACTGATGCAGGAGGATCATGAGTTCCAGGCTAGCCTGGGAGTCCCTATGTAAATAAACAAGTGATGCCTTTTCTAATAAAATGTTAATATTTTAATAAAGATTACAATATATTGTTTCGATAAATTTTATGCTAATAATTACAGTGATAAACCAGATTTTTTTAAGATTTGAAAACATGATTACAGGAAATATTTATATTATTTATTTTGATGTGGAGAATTAGATACTAAAATATGTTACATTAAGGAATGTTCATTGTGGGAGGTATTGAAAGAAGAGTTCTATAAAATTTCCAGTTTTTAAAAGAAGCATTTGTTCATTTATGTGTTTAAAATGATGACATTTGGAGAAAGCCTTGAGTTCAGGTCGCAGTGCCACCACACCAAAAAAAGACATTTTAGAGGGCCGCGCACTATAGCTCACACTTGTAATCCCAGCTACTCAGGAGGCAGAGATAGAGGGATATGGTTTGAGGCCAGCTGTGGAAAAAGTTGGTGAGCTACCACAAGTCAAGGAGTAGTGGCACATGCTGTGAGCCCAGCTATTCAGGAGATCATAAGTAGGAGGATCATGGTCTGAGGCCTGCTGGCGCAAAAAACAAGAGACCATACCTGAAAAATGACTAAAGCTAGAAAGGGTTGGAGGTGTGGCCCAAGTGGTAGAACACCTGCCTAGCAAGCACAAGGCCTGAAGTTCAAACTTCAGTGCCTTAAAAAAAAAGAAAAAGAAAACATGAATTGGTATCAAATTGCTCTGCTGAGTAGATTCTACTGCATAAATTAAAGTGTCATTATATATGTATAGAAATTATTAGTGTATTTTTTACAGCAATAAACTTACGGTAAAAGAAAAATTTGATGACATCCTAAAAATATGCACATAATGGATTATTTTTTTAAAAATTGTTTGGTATATTTTGGTAAACATTGCTGCCTAGATTCTACTGCATAAATTAAAGTGTCATTATATATATATAGAAATTATTAGTGTATTTTTTACAGCAATAAACTTACGGTAAAAGAAAAATTTAGATGACATCCTAAAAATATGCACATAATGGATTATTTTTTAAAAAATTGTTTGGTATATTTTGGTAAACATTGCTGCCATTCACCAGCACCTGACCCCCAGAACAGCTCTTTTGATCTCCCCTAAGCCTTTCCCACATCTTCATACATACTGCTAGGTATGGATCAAAATAGCTGCAGGTGATAACCACCGTGCTTTGCATTGCTGCCACCTCAGCCCTCTGACTAGTAAATTTGCATCTTCCTGTTTAATGAGTTATTTCTCAGAAACCCCTCTACCATTCCTTGTAATTTGGTTTCAGTTTCTTCCTCATGCACTATTTTCTGCCCAAGCACACAAAATGTTTGCTTAAGCTAGAATCTCCCACTTCATAAATGTCAAGTGAATTTTTCCCCACAAGGATTTTTTATTCCCCAGGTAAATCCTGCAGAGTGAGTTGAGTGGAAAATGAGAGATGGAGAGTACAGGAAAGAGAAAAGTTGTGTCACCCACTCCATAGTCTAGACAGTACTTTGACCACCAGATAAATCATCATTAATTTGTGGAAGAAAGATAAGAGATGAGTCTGCTAGTGATCATTTTTTGGTGAAGCCACCCTGGGTCTTTGAGGCTGCCCAAGTTTTTTTGGCTAATTGTAGAATCTCAGCTGGGATTTATATCAAACTCACCAGAATTAATTCATTGACTATTTACTATTTGCATTTAGTATGCCACATATTTGGCATTGTTCTACCTTGTTACCTCCCAGTTACTCTGTAAGAGAGATCATTTTTATTCTGTATTTTTAAGCACAGAGAACTGAAGCCCAGAGAGAAGTTAGATGTTCAAAGTAACAAAGTGAACAACGGACGTTGCTAGGATTTAAACTGTTTGATTATAAAGTTCTTGCTTTTTCCCTGATGTCATGCTGCCTTCAATTTGTTGGCAAAGCCTTTCTTTTCCCTTTACAAAGAAGTCATATGACATCTAGCTATCTAATATCTCACACTCCCTGTCTCCAGAATCTTTATGTCATACCTGTCTTTTAGCCATCACACTATAAGTGTCCTTATCTTTCTGGAATGTAACTCACCTAGGTTAGAAGATATGAACTCATGTAGAATGCAAACACATTGTAAGATCTCTTCATGCCTCTTGAATCTCAATTTCCACTGCCTGGTGTTTAGTCTGCCTTCATTCCTGTAATTGCCTTGTTAGAACAGACAGAGACAAAACGGGTTGAAGAATTGTATGTCTTTGCCCCACAATATCCACTGTTACGTGAGCAGTATATTTATTGCTTAGTGATCTTTCTCTCTGCACTGACAAAGATGTCCTTCCTTGGTTTTTCTTTGCAATTTCCCTTCTGCAAGGCTAAGCTCATTTTAGCCTGCCTGAAACTGTTTAACTCTTGGCACTTTTATTCATCTTTAATTATTCAGCCTTCATTTCATCCTTCATGTAAATTTTTTGTAGATCTGGGATTACTGCAGAACCTCTACTATAACCATTAACATATCTCTCTTTGATGTTTATTCCAAAGGAGGCAAAATTATTTAAAAAGTAAAACTTCAGTTAAAATGTAGAACTGATACATTTGGAAATTTCCAAATGCTCTTGACCATTTTCCCAGATGGAATTTTAAGTCATAGACTCATGTTCACCTATTTAAGGTATACCTGATTATACTGAGGCTTTTCCTTTCTGACTATCTGATATTTGAGAATAACTTGGCTAATTCTGTATTCTTGTTATTTTCATAATAATAGTTTCTATTAGGATTGTGGTCCAGAATGACACTTATCCCAGATAGTGCTGAAATGACAGTATTTAACTTGCTTGATATCAAACTTTTGATTAATTAAAATGTCAATACGTAGTTGTTGATGTCTGTTCTCATGACTTTTTCTGTACTGGTTTTCTGATCTTTTCAGGGTGTATCACGTATCTGGTTGGTCATCTCTAAAAAATTCTGAAGACTGTTGTCTTTTTATTTTGCCTTTCCCCTCACCTACATGCTTCAACTTGTTTCCATTTGAGTTCGTTAATTTCCAACATAATTGTTAGATGCAGAATCTACAGTATCTTCTACCTACTCAGCCACCTCTCAACCAGTTTTGTTTTTTTCTTTAAAGACTAGGCTTCTCCTCCTTTTTAGCCCAATCTTAAATTTCATCTAAGTCTCAGTACTACTGTGAGATCATATTTTCCTGGTTTCTGATTCTAATAAAATCACTACCCATGTTTTCTAGGAAAAGATACAATGACTTTTTTTATTTTACTAAAAGCAACAGAATGGTAGTTTATTGAAACATACCAGACCTGGCACTGTGGCTCACATCTGTAATCCTAACTACTTGGGAAGCTGAGTCGGGAGGATCACAGTTTGAGGTTTCTGGGCAAATAGTTCAAGAGACCCCAGCTCCAAAATAAACACAGCAAAATGAACTGGAGTTGTGGCTCAAGAGGTAGAGCACCTGCCTCACAAATGTGAAGCCCTGAGTTTAAACCCCAGTCCCACCAAAGAAAGAAAACCCCAAGTTTGGGATTAAAAAAATAGTAAAGATTTTTTGTTCATCTTTATTTAAGTTATAGTCTGGTGTTCTACCCCATCCACATATTTGTTCTCCTTAAGAAAACCACTTTACAGTCTTGGCAATAGCATGTCAGCTCAGATTTTAATTTTTCAATAAGGTTTTAACACATAAAATTTAAATTTCCTTTTCAATTAGACATTGTATTTTATCAGTATTAAAAAGATCTCATTACGATTTGATACAGCAAACCAGTTCTTATTTTACAATTACTCTTCTTCCAGGATTCACCGAAAGCCCAGCTTCGCCGGACAATAGAATGTTGTCGGACCAATTTATGTAACCAGTATTTACAACCTACACTGCCCCCTGTTGTCATAGGTAGGTAAGCTGAGACAAGTCAGCTTCTAACAATAACCAAGCTACCTAGAATTTAATTGTTTCCTTTTAATGAGATGTGGTAGAAAGATGCTGTGTTTATTTCATTGTTGACTTCCATTATCAGGTCCCTTTTTTGATGGTAGCATTCGATGGCTGGTTGTACTCATTTCCATGGCTCTCTGCATAATTGCTATGATTATCTTCTCCAGCTGCTTTTGTTACAAGTAAGTATTTGTTTTGATGCAAAGTATTTTGTTAAATATTTTATATCAACAATTGTTTTTAAAGCCAGTAGGCAGAAACCGCTGACTGCTGTCTGCAATTCAAAAATCATTAGCTTATGCTCTCTGGTTATGTCTCTTTAACTAGATTATAGTTCCTATAAGAAAAGAGAGACCTTAACTACTAATTAATTGAACACAATCTTAGACTTCTGTGTTCAAGAATATTCATGATTCTCTTGTTTGTAGAGCAGTGAGCTTTGTTTTTGTCTGAATATTTATAGTCTGTCACTAGAAACCAACTTTCTTATAGGTTAGTAATTTGGGGCTTCAGAAGTGTTCTCACTTAGTCTTGATTTCAGAGAACAGCTAAAAAAGAAGACTAATAAGAAACAGCCCCTACTGAATATAAACTTGAGTAATAAAACATTGTTGTACTGGAATAAAGTAGAGATATCAGTGAAACAGATTAGTAAACCCATGTGCATAAAGAAATTTAGTAAACATTTCAGATTACTGAGGAAAAGATGCATTATTTTATAAAAAATAGATTTGGTAGCCATATGGGAAAAAAATGAAATGGGAACAATTCTCTACACTGGAGTGTATTTGAGCCAGATCAGAACAATACATATATTACAGGTATTACAAGTCTATCAGAGTTTGGAAGACCTTTCTGAGTCTGACAAAATATTTAACAAGAACTAAGCAGGTAGGTAGGTGGGTGCATAGATAGATAGATAGATAAAATAGTGTTACCTACATAAAAATAAAACTTTCCTGTGTGGCAAAAATCACCAAAAGCAGTTAGAAGACAGACTTCAAGTGAAGAATATTGGCAGCTCATATTACAAACGGCTGATTTCACAAATAAAGAGGAAAAATACCTAATTAATTCACTGGGAAATAAACTAAAAAATGAGCATGATTTATATATAAAATACATGTGTCACCCTTAAAAAAAGGACACTCAAGAATATAACATGAAAACTACGAGATCACTTTGAGATCTGTTTTTTACCTTTTATACTGTCAAGGATTCACATTTGTCAAAGATATTTTTAGATAAAGGTTGCAGGTTGTGCATACTCATTTTTTACTACCCCACTAAGATAGCAGTTTTTAATTTCTCTATCTAACCCAAGAACAAGAGGTAAAATATATATATTAAAAACTTTTGTAGTGTATAAAGCCAGGTAGATGAGTAGTGACTGTGCAAATCCCAAAAATCTGAATTTTTGGCTAGAAATTGAAGATTACACCATAGAATTCCACCTCCCTCCAAAGAAACTTAGGAATTAGCAGTTGCAGTTACTGACAGTATAATCAAGGTGATTGCTTGAAATCTATTTTCAGAAAGTCAGATGCTGTATTTTCCAACAGTGTTAACAACTCACTCCAAAATTTAGTGACTCAAAATAGCACTTATCAGGCTGAGGTTGGATGATCATTTGAGCCCAGGAGTTTTAAGGCTAGTCTGGGCAACAAACCAAGACTGTAGCTTAAAAAATAACAACAAAAAAAAAACCCAATATAGAACAATAATTATTGTTAGTATCTCACTGTTTCTGAGGATCAGTAATTCAAGAGTGACTTGACTAGGTGCCAGGGTTTTTTCATGAGCTTCCAGTAAGATGTCAGCTGAGGCTACACTCATCTGAAGGCCAGACTGGAGCTGGAAGATCACCTTCCAAGGTGGCTCACTTCCAAGACTGACAAGTCGCAGACTGGATTTTTGGCAGGAGACCTTAGTGCCTCTCTAAGTGTTCTCACATAACAACACCTGGCTTCCCCACAGTAAGAGATCCAGGAGACCAAGGTGGAAGCTGAAATGCTGTTTATGATCTAGATTCAAAAGTCACACTGTGACTTCTGCTGTATTCTGTTGGTCCTGCAGATCAGCCCTGCTGTGTTATGAGAGGGACTAAACAAGGGCATGAACATAAGGAGGTGAGGGGCATTGTAGACTGTTCAGGATGCAGCTTACTTCAGATGCTGAAAACTCTGCTGCTCTCCAACTCCGAATAGCCATGTTACTTCTGCACCATCTCCCTAATAGAAGGCTAACAGAAGGCATTCTGTTAGTGCATTCTCTGCAAAGAACAAAAACATGGTTTCTCAACTGTAGTACCCCCCATTGTTGGGGGTGAGGCATATAATGAAAACAAGAATGTATGATTTTACATACTCATTGATGGGCTCCCTCGGCCTTCCCAGAATCCTGTCAGCCAAGCCTATATCCTCTAAACAACAGATAGGGAGATTCTTAGGGAAATCTTTGCAGCCTAGGAAAAAAGATATAAAAGTACTGCTATTAGGGTCCAGTAAAATGGCCTAGGCAGATTATCTTACAGTGAAGTTGGTAATCAGTAATCCCTGCAAATACACTAACAGCTGCCAGTCAGAATATCAGTGATTTGGTACTGATCCCTGAGAAGAAGGAAACAAAGGAGGTGAGCCTTAAAATTGCCCATAGTACTGCCTGCATAGAGCCTCTGGCTGCAGGACACAGGAGCCCAGGAGTAGTACACCTGACTCTCAGTTGAGGAGATATGGCTGAGAGTCCAGGAGACAACAGTAGCTGTAGTTCATAGGACAGAATATAAGAGAGGACAGAGCCTTGCAGGTAAAGACAAGCTCTGTAGATGTTCCCCATCCAGTATTCAGCTGAAGACTGTTAGCACGTGCCTCTGAGGAAACCATCCAAGACTGGGAATAAAACACCTGAAATGATGCAAGGAAGCAGTATTTGGTGTTCATACAAGGCTGGGAGTAGTCTATTCCACTAGTTGTGAAACCTCATAATCAACAGGCTTTGTTAGCGTACTCAGAAAGGTATTATCTTAGTGGTGGAGAATTAGCCCTAGACTAAATATGGCTCTGGTCCTATCTTAAAAACAAGACCCAAGCCAGGTATGGTGGCTCATGCCTACAATCCCAGCTATTTAAGAGGCAGTTTGAGGCCAGCATGGGCAAAAAATTAGCAAGACCCCATCTCATCCAGTAAGCTGGGCATGATGTGGTACATCCCTGTCATCGAAGCTATGTGGGAAGTATAAATAGGAAGATTGTGGTCCAGGCTGGCCTGGGCAAAAACATAAGACCCTATTCTGTAGCAAAAAGGGCTGGGGACATGGCTCAAGTGGTGGAGCACCTGCCCTTGCAAGTGCAAGTCCCCGATTTCAAACTCCTGTAAAAGCCCCCCGCCAAAAAAAAGACCTAAAAGGATCATACCATTTCTGAATAACAAAGCTCATGAGTATTTATGGGAAAACAAAAATATCCAGCATACAACATAATATCTGCTATCCAGTCAATGAATATCAGGTATGCAAAGAGGTAGGGAAATAAGACCTGTAAGGAGAGAAAAAAATTAAGCAATCAAAACTACCAATTTAGAGCTGATAACAGATTTTAGAATTGGCAGACAATAGCATTAAAATAGTTATTATAACTATTTTTATCTTATCAGAAACTTAGAGGCATGGAAGATTTTTTTAAAAGACCCAAATGAAGCTTTCAGGAAATGAAATCTGTAACATCTGAGATAAAATACACACTGGGTAAGATTAATGACAGAATAGGCACTACAGAAGAAAAGGTGAATGAACATGGAGGCATAGCAATCAATAGTAACTGCAAAAAGTTTTTTTGTAGATATAAAGAGTGCCAGTGAGGTGTGGGATAACTTCAAATGGCCTAATACAGTTAAATAAATTAGAATCCCTAAAGAAAAGGACAAAAAATGTCTTAGGAAACAATGACCAAAACTTACAAATTCAGTGAAAACTAGGAATCCGTAAATCCAAAAAGCTCAGTAGACTATAAATATAAAAAAGCACAAAGAAAAATACACCAAGGTAAATACAGTCGTATTGCTCAAAACCTATGATAAGGGGAAAATCTTAAATGTGCAAAGGGAAAAGGGCAGATTTTATAGAGATGCATCAGTGAAGATGGACAGCAGGTTTTTTCATTGTAAACAATGTAATCAAGAAGATAGTAGAGAGCTGGAGGTTTTGCTCAGTGGTAGAGCATTTGCCTGGCATGTGTGTGTAAGGCCAAAAACAAAAAAGATGATAGTGGACCAACATCTAAAGTACCCAAGGAAAAAATCATGAACCTGAAACTCTGTACCAAGAGAAAATATCTTTCAAATCAGAGATCAAATAAAGACTGAGACATACAGAAGCTTGGAAGAATTCATTACCAGCAGACCTGCATCACAAGAAGTATTATTAATGGACAGGCAGAGGGACAATTGTGCGGGTGGAAACATGGATCCACACAGAAGAATGAACTGCTCTGGAAAGGGAGATCAGGGTGTCCCTGACACAAATTAGCTATGTCTTCGAAGAACAGCCAGGAAGAACTTTCCTCTCAGAGTCAAGCTATGGACACCGACATCATGAAATTCACAAATATCAGGATCTGGTAATGTAGACTTCTTTCATAGTTTAAAGCAATACTACAGAGAACCTCATGACTGCTCTGTTTATCTAGCTTTTGAACTTCACATGCTAGTTTTATCTTAAAGATCCATTGTCAATCTGATATATGATTAGTAATTTGGATATTTATTCATATTTAGCTGGACTTCAACAAATCATAATTTGCTATCTGTAGCAAACCATAAAAGGATAAGATCAAAGTTTAGGGCTGGTGGAATGACTTAAATGGTAAGGTACCTGCCTAACAAGTGTGAGGCCCTGAGTTCAAATCCCAGTACTGCCAAAAAAAAGGTTAAAGTTTAATGATAGGTCTTTAAACATATTGGTGTTTGTATCTAGCAAGTGTCTCATTAATGTTTTGTTTTACTATTTTCTGATGACTGTTTTCCTCCTATCTAGATAAATCTGCAAATTTGTTCTTCTTTCATAACAACATGATCATCAAAGTCAATAACTTCTCCAAAGCCTCCTTTCTAACCATCACCTTCCTTCATTCTAGATGAGTTAACATTTCCGTACCATTCTGCCAGTTCCTTGTACTTTCCTTTGGCATAGAATCCTTTTTGATAGGTCTTTTAACCCTTAATACTGGTTGGACTGGGGGTCTGGGTGCAGAGACAGAGTTTTTCTCTGTGCTCCTGCTTTCACCTCTCACTGCCTAGTCTGCACCACTGAAGGTCTCTCCCCTTGTTCTTATCTGCTATTAGGTGTAGTACATGGTGAGAGACAGTTGAAAAGCAGATGGGGCTTCTGTGTTGCAAGACCTTAATTACGGATGAGGCTTTCTCAGGGTTCCCATGCCTCCTCCCCAGGCAGCCAGATTATGCCATCCATTTGTGGTTGATTTTGGGCAGCAGTTTCCTACCCTCTCCAGAGATAACCTCTTTGTTTGATCCCTCTCCATCAAGGACAGAGCATTTCGAACACATGTCCCCTCCTACCCCCAGAGGCAGAGAGATTTTGCTTCTACTCATCCCTCAGAAGTAATGGACATTGCCTATGCTCTGTGAGGCAAGAGGCTGTGCAGGAAACAGACATTATTACAGTGTGCAGTGAGGCCCATATGGGATAGAGCATACACAGTCATCATAATGCAAACTGGAATGTTGATCTAAATAAGTAATGCACTACAACTAGCTTGGGGTGGGTGAGAGGATGTAAATGTTTCTTCTTTAGAAAGGCTTGTGGGGGTGTTAAATGATGAGTTAAATACTCAGCTTCCACAGTATGAGGTCAGTAGTTAGAGCCTAACACTGCAAAACAAAAAATGCCAGTACAAAAATGTTACTTGTCAGGCGTGGTGATGTGCACATATGAAATCAGGGTTGAGGTAGGTGGACCATGAGTTTAAAGACTAGCCTGGGTTACATAGGGAGATGCTGTCTCAAAAAAACAACAACAACAAAAAAACAACCCTGTGATTCTGAAATGGGTGGGAGGAGGAAAAGAGATAGGGGAGTGCTGTTTTGTTACTAAGCCACACACATCTATAAGAACTGGGTAAACAGACTGGAGATAAGGCTCAAGTAGTAGAGTGCCTCCCTACCAAGCACAAAGCTCAGAGTTCAAACCCCAATACTGCCTTAAAGACTAACTTCTAAAAGTGTTATGACACAAGGGTGTGAATGAAAGCATAGGGAAAGTGGGCAGTTATATTGGTGAAGGGCGTGTAACTGGAATAGCTTTAAGGAGGCCTGCAGAGCTTTCCATGAGAATTCCAGGTTCAGCTCTCTGATTTTAGTAAGTGGTACTGCAGATAATGCCAGAAAAGTGTTTCATTTCACAGTTGTATGTAGTAACTAGAAATAGTCCAAATGTTAACAGCAGGAGAATGGCTAACAGCCATACAATGAAATACTGTCTACCCATTAAAGGAGGAGGCTCTTCTGTGTACTGCTGTGGGATGATACCCCAGGTACATTGCCAAGTGAAAAAGCAGCATGCAGAACGGAAAAAAAAAGAAACAGCAGGAGAGATTAACAGCACTATTTATGTTTTTATTTGAATATGCATAATTGGTCTTTAGATTACTCAGGAAAGAAATTGCTCCATTTCTTTAGAGAAAGAGGGAAATAGCTCATTTCCAAGGAAGTGACTTGATGACTTGTAGATGGGTGGGAGGTTTTTTCACTGTACACCCTTTTCTGCCTTTCGAATTTCAAGCCATTTGAGTCATTTTTTTATATAAAGTGTATGTGTATGTGTGTGTGTGTGTGTGTGTGTGTGTTCATTTGGAGACATTCTTACTATGTAGCCCATAGTATTCATTGTGTAGCTGAATTCATTGTGTAGCTCATATTAATCTGGAATTTGTGATCCACCTGCCTTAGCCTCTGAAGAAGTCCTAACATTACAGGTAATTCACTGTCATACCTGCTCACCCATATAAAGTTTTAAAAATGAAAATAAAATTATAATAATGGCTAAGTAAATTGGGCTGTTGATATGAGAAATAAATCTGTTTTGGTTTGATACCTAGTTTCTATTGCATGTTACAAATTCCAAATGTATTAAAGGACTAAATGAGAAAATAAAAATTTTAAACCCTTGAGAGAATGATTTTTTACATTAGGGTTGGGAAGATTGTCTTAGACACAAAAGCATATATCAGAAAACAAGACTGGTTAATTTAACTACATTAAATTAAAAACTGACATAAAAATACCATAAGTAGAATGCCATACAGTCACAGACAAAGAGGAAGTTGTGGCAACACATAAATACAAAGATGGAGTGGCCACATGGTACGTAAAACTCCTGAGAGTCAGGAGAAGAATCTAAGACACCTTAACTGAGTAACCCTCAAAAGACATGAGTAGACAATTGAGAGGTAAATTTCAACTAATAATCAGGGGAAATCAGATTAAATCTTACTCATCCAGATTGGCAAAAGGTTGGGGAGGGGGAATAAAGGAGAATGATGGAAGGGGTGAATTCAAGTATGATATATTTGATATAAGAACTTTCATAAATGCCACAGTGTATCCCCAGCACAATTAAAAAATAAAGTTTAGGTTAGAATGTGGAGAAGTAAATACCGTGATACTATCCTTTTGGTGAGAATCTAATTTTTACTTTGGAATGCAGTTGGTAATACCTATAAAATTGAGTCTGTATGCCTTCAAGAAATTCTTGACTTACTTGCACCTGGAGACAAGCACAAAAATATGTATTGGGGCACCATTCATACTAGCTACTTTGGGAGTTACTGAACTATGGCTGTCAGGGTACATTGTGCAAAATTCTTTTCTTGTTTCAGTGCAGATACAATATTTTTAACACAAAAGTATAGTTATAGTCTCAAATGAATATATATATATATATACACACACACACACACATTTATAGTAGAAAGTGAATATTGCTATGCTACATATTCTTTTGAGTCCATCCCCAGTCTTTTTTTTTTTTTTTTTTTTTTAACCAATCTGTTTCTTTCACTTGCCAGTACACTGTGGGTATCTACATGTTAACCTGACACAGAGCATTCTACCTCACAAACCACATATCCTGACATACTATAACAGAGGATATATTTTTGTATGATAACCCTTCTGAAGGAAAGATGATGTTGTGAAGAACCTCAGGGTTTTTCTTAGCTTACAATTTTATAGTTTTTAGAATCTTAATATAGATTGTTTTCTGCCTTTTTTGAAAGACATTATTGTAAGACCATCTCAAGCAGACGTCGTTACAATCGTGATTTGGAGCAAGATGAAGCATTTATTCCAGTAGGAGAATCATTAAAAGACCTTATTGACCAGTCACAGAGTTCTGGTAGTGGATCAGGACTACCTTTATTGGTAAGTTTAAAGGTGCATATAAACACTAATGGTGTGTTAATATACAGAAGATGTCCTCATGGAATGGTAGACAAGCAGTTACTATAGATTAGAGAACAATACTAGACACATTTTCTTTCTCCTTATTTAGAAAGATGCATGCAAGTGAGATAGAGCCGTAAGTAAGAAAGAAGTCTGGGGTGTGTGGAGAGAGAGAGAGAGATGGGGAAGGGTTGGGTTGTGAAGTTGTATATAAGTGCAAAAATTAGTGAACAAGTTTTGCTCCAAGCTTCTTTTTTTGTGGGGAGGAGGGTGGCAGCACTGTGTTCAAAATATGGTTTGAACTCGGCCTCACATTTGCTAGGCAGGTGCTCTTACCATTTGAGCCACCCATCCCCCACCCACCCCATTGTTTTTTGTAATGGATTTTTTCTGAAAGTTAATCTCACCCCTTAACCTTACTCCATACACAAAATAAGATTGAGGTGGAACATATAAAACTTAGACTATAAAACTTCCAAAACACGAAGCCCTGAGTTCCCACACTGAATGAATGAATGAATGAATGAATGAATAAACCTCTAAAAGAAGCTGTGTGCGGTGGCTCAAAAGGCTAAGATTAGGACGTAGGCCAAAAAGCTCACAAACACCCGAAAGCCGGGTGTTGTGGTACAGGCCTGTCACTTTAGCTATAGCAGGAAGCACAGATAGGATTATAGCTCAGGTCAGCCCAGGCAAAAAGCAAGTCTGTATCTCAAAAATTTCCAGAGCAAAAAGGGCTGGAGGCTTGACTCAAGTGATATAGAGTGCCTGTCTTGTGACTCTCAGTTGAACAATGCCTTCTTAGTATGCAAAAAGAACATGAGCTTTGTCAAATTTAAACCTTTGGTTGTACAGAAAACATTATTAAGAAAATTAAAAGACCAATCACAGACTGGTAAAATCTATATGGTAAAGGTTTTGTGTACAGAATACATGAAGAAATTTTATAACTCAGTAATAAGGCAAACAACTCAAATTTTTTAAATGGATGAAAGATTTGAACAGAAACTTCTCCAGAGAAAATACAAGGATAGAGCAGGATGGAGGCAGAGATCAGGAGGATTGTGGTTCAAAGCCAGCCCAGGCAAATAGTTCTCAAAACCTTATCTCAAAAACACCCAACACAAAAGAGGGCTGCTGGAGTAGCCCAAGGTGTAGGCCCAGTACCATAAAAATAAAATAAGAGAAAGAAAGAAAAGAAAATATAATAATGGTGAAGAAGTACATGGAAAGATGCTTAGCATCATCAGATTAAGCACAGTGAGTTAGTACTGCAGACCCAACCTAACTGTATCAAATGCCAGGGAAGGTGGAGAGCAAGTGGAAATTTGAGACCATGCTCATTGGCATGCACAGTAGCACAGCAGTTGACTTGAAAAATAAGTACATATCTTCCATACAACGCAGCCATCTCTTTGCTACTTACCCAGGAGATAGAAAAACATGTCCACACAAAGACCCGGATGTTCATAGCTGCTGTATTCATAGTAGGTTTAAACTGGAAATAGCCTAAAAGTCCATCAGTCAGTAAATGAATAAACAAATGTTATTCATCCAGTAGAGTACTACTCATCAGTAAAAAAGGAGCAAATTCTTGACACGTGCAGCAACATCATGAATCAATTTCAAAAATATTTTATGCTGCACAAACATTGAAAGAAGCCAGACACAAAAGGCCACATATTATACCTACTTTTTGTGATAATCTGGGAAAGGTAAGATTGTAGGCTCAGAATACAAATCAGTGATGCCCAGGGACTAGGAAGGGGGATTAACCTTAAAAAGTGGAAACTTAGGTCATGTGTGGTGGCATAAGCCTGTAATCGCAGCAGTCAGGGAAGCCAACGGTAGGAGGTCAAGAGTTTGAGGACAGCCTGGGTTATATAGCAAGACCTGTCTCCAAAAGAAAAAAAAAAGTAATTTTTTTTGGTTACTCAGGGCCTTGCACTTGCTTGACTGCTGCTCTACCACATGAGCCATGCCCCAGCCCTTTTTCCTGTAGTTGGTTTTCCAGTAGGGTCTTGCATTTATTCCTGGGCTGACCTGGACCATGATCCTCCCATTTATGCTTCCCATGTAGCTGGAATAACGGACATGTGCCATTTAGCCTAGCTTTTTATTGGTTCAAATGGAGTCTTGCAAACATTTTGTCTTGGCTGACCTTGAACTACAATCCTCTTCATCTCTGCCTCCCACCAGACAAAATAGTCTACATCTTAAATGTGGTATTAGTGATTGTATGACTATGTTCAAAACTAACTGCACTATTCTCAAAAAGTATGAATCTTATTATGTATATATTATATGTCAGTAATCCTGACTTTAAGAAAAAGATTACAGAGCTGGTAGAGTGGCTCAGGTGGTAAGAGTATCTGCCTAGCAAGTGTGAGGCCCGCCCTGAGTTCAAATTCCCATGCTGCCCCCCAAAAATAACATTAGCTGAGGGCTCACACCTGTAATCTGAGCTACTTGGGAGGCAGAGATCCAGAGGATCACAGTTCGAGCCAGCCCAAGCAAATAGTTTGCCAAGCCCTATCTTGAAAAAAACCCATCACAAAAAAGGGCTGGTGGAGTGGTTCAAGGTGTAGGCCCTAAGTTCAAACTCCGGTACTGCAAAAAAAAAGATTGCAGAAGGAGTCTGTAGTATGATCTAAGTCAAGTTTGGTTTGTATAAGTGCAGCTCATTTTAGATGCACTTCCTCCCTGAAACATTTTTCCCCCCATTTAAAATAACTACTATAGTGGACTGGGGGTATGGCTTAAGTGGTAGAATGCATGCTTTGCAATCTTGAAGCCCTGAGTTCCAACCCTAGTACCACAAAATAAATAAATACTATTGCTTCTATAAATAAAGACTAAAGTACCTACTATACTTCAGGTATTGGCTTCAATAAATTACCTATAGTCTGTGAAGTGGGGATAGAGTTCAAGCAAATTTTAACAATTGAAACGTGTGTATGCTATAAACATGTTTAAGCTTGGGCTGGTGGAGTTGTTCAAGTAGTAAGAGCACCTGCCTAGCAAGCATGAGGCCCTGAGTTCAAACGCCAGTGTTGGGAGAAAAAAACACGTTTTAAGCTTAGACATACAGCACTTTAAGGAAATTGGACGTGCAGGCAAGATGATATAGGAGTAAGCTTGAGTGAATTCTAAAAGTTAGAATAAGGCAAAAAGAGGAGCACATGTAAGTGTGCTTGGGGCTGGGCCAGATCATAGAAAGTTTTAGAAACTGAGTTGAAGAGTTTCACTATCATTTATATTTGCAGCATAATAAACCACCCCAAAACTTAGTGACTTGAAGCCACAAACATTTATTATTTCTCATGATTCTATGAGCCGACTGGAGAGTGTTTTCTAGACTTGCTCAGGTAAAGCTGGGTAGTTTGCACATAAGATTCACAGTTCTCCTGGTGCTTTGTGTTGGAATCAGGGTTTCCAAGTACATCAAGAAAGGACAAGCCTTAATGCGTAAACATTTGTCAAGTCTGTGCTTGCAGCACATTTGCTGTTGTATTGCCCAAAGCAAGTTATGCCAAAGCCTGAGTCTGGTGAAGGAAACTACCCAAGGATGACTTTTTACATTCTGTCTCAATTGACTAACCTGTTTATTATTTCACAATACGTTATACATTTGTTTCTTTTAAATCCATTAACAGTGTTAACATTGGAGTTGGTTGTTTGGATATACCAAGACTTTTGATGGAATAGCCTATCATACTTCCTTTGTCAGTCTTAATAGATTCTGTTCATCAAGGCTCAAAACTTAATATTTTTTCTTTAAAGGTTCAGCGAACTATTGCCAAACAGATTCAGATGGTTCGGCAAGTTGGTAAAGGCCGGTATGGAGAAGTGTGGATGGGAAAATGGCGTGGTGAAAAAGTGGCAGTCAAAGTGTTTTTTACCACTGAAGAAGCTAGTTGGTTTCGAGAAACAGAAATCTACCAAACAGTGCTAATGCGCCATGAAAATATACTTGGTGGGTACCATTTGTTTTCATTCTTTTCCATATTCTGACACAAGGTTAGTGGGGTGCAGGTGAAAGCCTGCCATATGGCACATGAATTCAACTACGTATGTTTGGCTAGAGGAAATCCAGTAGAATACACACTCTGTTTTTATTTATTTATTTATTTATTTATTTATTTATTTATAGTAGGGCTGGGGTTTAAACTCAGGGTGTCCCATTTGCAAAGCATATACTCTACAACTTGAGCCACACCTCCAGTCCATTTTGCTATGGTTATTTTCTGGAGATGGGGGTCTCGTGAATAATTTGTCCAGGCTGCCCTTGAACCACGATCCTCCCAATCTCAGCCTCCTGAGTAACCACACATGTGATCTACTGGTACCCAGCACACTTTAAATATACACAATACTGAATGCTCAGCAAGCACTTCAGTTACTACCCAATTCAAGAAACGCAGTGTGCTCAAATGCACTCAACTCACATAGTAATGAAAACCAAGTCTTCTATAGAGATAAACAGTTTTCTTTTCTTTTTTTTTTTTAATTTATATGTGCATACAATGTTTGGGTCATTTCTCCCCCCCTGAGATAAACAGTTTTCTAGGGTAACTTTAGCTGCATCCCCCTTTTACCTTTTATAAGCTCAGCAAGCCAGCAAGCAGCACATTCTGTGATTGGTATGTGTTCCTCACCTCATTTACACAGTCACAAAATAATGTAGGTATAATCTAATCAGTAGAGTGCATAAACAAATTTAGCTTTCCTGAGTTTTCTTTTCAGCTGCTGTGTTTTACTAGTTTGGAGAGTGCATAGCACATTGCCAAGCATAAAACAAGTACTTGTATTAGTTTTCTACTGATGCTATAATAAATTAGCATGAACTGGGTGACTTAAAGTAATAGAAGTTTATTCTCTTGCAGTTTTAAAGGCTGGAGGTTTAAAATCAGGTAGTTGGCAGAAGCTCTAGGAGAGGATCCTTTCTTTCCCCCTCTGCAGCAGTGGTAGCCAGCAATCTTTGGTGTTCCTTAACTTACACTACACTTCAGTCTCTATTTCTTTTGTCTCATGGCCTTCTTCCTTGTGAGCTTGCAACCAGTTTCCATCTTCTAAGACAGTGAATTAGGGCCCACTCTAATCCTGTATGATCTCATCTTAATGTGATTCCATCTACAAAGACCCTATTTCCAAATTAGGTCACATTTATAGGTTCCAAGAGGACAAGAATTTTCTGGTAACACTCAGTGTAGCACTGACCATTTTATTAAGGCAGAGAGGAGAAAAGAAAGTACAAGGAAAAGTGGGCGGTGTCGGGGACACTGTTGTGCATCTTGTAACAGCCACAGTGGAAAGGCAGATATGGGATGAGGCACTGATGGGCAAGTTAGGAGTTGGCTTAGTTAGGAGCTAACTCCTAGTTAAACATTTTTAACTTTAAGTTGTCCACTTTTCAACTTGAGAACCCTTCCACTAGAGAATCTTGTGGATTGGCAGCATTCTGCAGTTTATTACATGTTGTCTTCTTAACACTTGTATGACTATCGTTAATATTACTGTAAATTTATTGCTGAAGTGTAGCTAGATGTATAAATGGTAGAAATAAAATTTTTGGTAACATATTCAAAAGATTTTGCCAGGGAAATTAAGCAATTACTATCTGTATGTAATAACATAAATTATTTTCAGTATCTTGAGTAAGCATTTGTAACTCCTCTTAGTTGTCTCTGATGATAGCTAACCTTTTAAACTCATCAACCAAACAGGTTTTATAGCAGCAGACATTAAAGGGACAGGTTCCTGGACTCAGCTCTATTTGATTACTGACTACCATGAAAATGGATCTCTCTATGACTTCCTGAAATGTGCCACATTAGACACCAGAGCCCTGCTCAGGTTGGCCTATTCAGCTGCCTGTGGTCTGTGCCACCTCCACACAGAAATTTATGGCACCCAAGGAAAACCTGCAATTGCTCATCGAGACCTAAAGAGCAAAAACATCCTTATCAAGAAAAATGGAAGTTGCTGTATTGCTGACCTGGGCCTTGCTGTTAAGTTCAACAGGTAAGTGCTTTACCCACTGTTTTGAAATTATTTTAATCTCTAAAAGAAATTTGCATGTTATTCATTGGGATTTTTTTTGTTGTTGTTCTTTTACAAAAAATTATATCTTACTTTGCTCTAAGCAGGCATGCACTCTTTCGCTGAGCTTTATCCCCATCCTATACATAATTCTTGATTTACTGCTTTTTATGGTTGTAGACATCCTTCCATTTCAGTTTATGTAAATCTACCTCATTGTTTTTACACATGTGGTTTTCGGTGATGTGTATGTATTTACTCTGACCCAAACAGTGGACATTAAAGTTATTTCCAGTTTATCTGTATTATTTTAAAAAGCTGCAGTGAGCAATATTATATTTACCCATATATACTATATATCCTTGAGTATTTGTTTAAGTATTTGTGGCTGGGCACCGGTGGCTCACACCTGTAATCTTAACTACTCACGATGCAGAGATCAGGAGGAGTACACCTTGAAGCCAGCCGGGGCAAATAGTTCGAGAAACCCTATCTCGAAAAAAACTCATCACAAAAAAATGGCTGGTGGAGTGGCTCAAGGTGTAGGCCCTGAGTTCAAACATGAGTACTGCAAAAAAAAAAGTATTTGCTATAGATTTGTAGAAAAGAGACTACTAAAACAGAGGGTTTGTAAGATAAATATGTTGCTTCTCTACTACCACTTGGTAAATTGTCAATGATTTTAAACAATTAGAATTACAAAATTTTTAGGAAATTACTGAAGCTATTTTAATGTAGCTAGAACACGACAGTCACTTCACATTTCAGAATTCGTTTCAGGCCACAAAGTAAAAGTACTGGTCAATAAAACAGCTGAAAGAACTATTTAAATCTTCCCTGGTTACAGTATTCTAAGTCAATGTACTGTTTGTTGGTATAATATTCATCAGATGTCATATAAGAAAATATAATGCATTATTGATCTCTGCTTGAGAGTAGTTTTCAGAACCTGCCAGATCTAGGGACATAAGCAACAAAGCATTCATGTCTTCAACTCTAAAATTCAATAGAAAACTTGAAAAACTAATGAACAAATCATTTATTACTGAGTTTCAATATGTTCGTGTAGATATTGCTAACATAACTAAGTTAATAGGACCCATGAAGAACTAAAATGTAATCCTATATCTCAGAGGCTGAGCTTATCATGTAAGAATGGTAAAAGTAAATTATTCTTTCAGTCATTTACTTTCAGTTTATTTTCTTTCTTTCTTTTTTTTTTTTTTTGGCAGAACTGGGGCTTGAACTTAGAGCCTCATGCTTACTAGGCAGGTGCTGTACCACTTAAGCCACTCTGCTAGCCCTCAATTTATTTTTATATTCACTTGTCAGATATAATTCTCTGCCATTTCTTACAGTCAGCATTGTTCTCTTTCTTAGAGTTACTGCACTTACTTGGTGACAAACGCTGACCTTAATGTCAGTTCAGATGCTTATGTGAATAAGGTGTTTTGTGTGAATAGTCAGTGTTTCTCTATAGAGAGCGGGGGTTAAGAGCACTGCCCCAGCCCCTGCTGGGATGTCATATAGAATGTAGTGTGTTTTTAAGAGGTATATTACATCTGGCCCCAAGGATTTCTGATAAGAGAGTGTGGAAATACATATATTTTTAGATGGAGAGAAGCATAAAAATATAACAAAAGGGTGGGCACCAGTGGCTCACGTCTATAATCCTAGCTACTTGGAAGGCTAAGATTGGGAAGATTGAGGTTCAAGGCCAGGCCGGGGAAAATAGTTCTTAAGACCCTATCTCCAAAATAACCAGAACAGCAAAATGGAGTAGAGGTGTGTCTCAAGCAGTGGAGTGCCTGCTTTGCAAGTGTGAAGCCCTGAGCTCAAACCCCAGTCCTGCCCCCCCTCCCAAAAATGTATCTCAAAACACAAAATAATCTTTTGTTCTTGGCCCTCAACCTGGACATTGTTCTTCCCCGGTTTCAGTGACACAAATGAAGTTGATGTGCCCTTGAATACCAGGGTGGGCACCAAACGGTACATGGCTCCTGAAGTGCTAGATGAAAGCCTGAATAAAAACCATTTCCAGCCTTACATAATGGCAGACATCTATAGCTTTGGCCTGATTATTTGGGAAATGGCTCGGCGTTGTATCACAGGAGGTAAGAGTTTGAGTAGTGTGTTCCTAATTTTATATTTATTTGTTATTGAAAAATATAATAGTTCGATGGTCAGGTATGATGATACAAATCTATAATCCCTGCTACTAGGGAAGTAGAGATCCGGAGGATTGTGATTAGAGGCGAGTCATGGCAGAAAATTAACAAGACCTCATCTCAACAAATAAGCTTGTCATGGGGAGGGGTGCATTTCTGTAATCCTAGGAGAACGCAGACCAGGCCAGCCCATGCAAGAAGCACTAGACCCTATTGAAAAACACAATTAAAAAGCAAAAAGGGCTGAGCACTGGTGGCTCACGCCTGTACTTCTAATACTCAGGAGGCAGAGATCAGAATTGCAGTTCGAAGCCAACCCGGGCAGATAGTTCAAGAGACCCTCTCTTGAAAAAACCCTTCACAATAAAGGGGTGGTGAAGACCCTGAGTTAAATACCCCAGTACTAAAAAAAAAAAAGGCATGCGGGGGTGGGTGGGGCTGGGGGCATGGGTCACATGGTAGAATGCCTTCCTAGCAGCACAAGGCCCTGAGTTCAAACCAAAGTACCACCAAAAAACCAAAATAAATACCAGCCAGGCACTGGTGGCTCACACCTATAATTCTGTCTACTTGGGAAGCTTTGATCAGGAGTATCAAGGTTCAAAACAGCCCAGGGAAATAGTTTGTGAGACTCCATCTCAAAAATAACCAGAGCAAAATGGACTAGAGGTGTGGCTCAAGTGGTAGAGTGCCTGCTTTGCAATCACAAAGCCCTGAATTCAAACCCTAGTACCAAGGAAATTCCATTTATGTAATTTCTATGTGTGTCCGGCCCATAGGACCACTCTCAGGTCCTACAACCCATTGGACTTAGCATGTAGTCGTCCTCACTGCTCAGTTTTATTACAGTGAAAGGAGTGAAGTTCAAATCAGCCAAGGGAGCAGGAGAAAAGGTGGCAAGGCAAGGCTTCCAGAAGTTCTCTCCAGTGGAGCCACCTAGGACATTAATGTGCCTATGGTGTGTGACGCTCAGGACGTCACTGTGACCGTGGTGTGTGAAGTGTTGTCATCCATCAGAGACACTCCTTAGAGACACAGCACCCGCAGATTTTATTAAGGGCTGATCATAGGCATGCACTAAAATTTCAGCCTCCCAGAAGGAAATCGGCGTTCAGCATAACATCACACTGCTTACACAGGAGCACTGAGCCACCGTCATCACTTGGGGAAGTTTCTTATTTGGGTGGAGAACAGCTCACCATTCAGCCACTAACCAACGGCTGATCTTGCAAGCAGCTTTTCTAAGGAGCGTAGTCTCAGGCATGCTGTGTGAACTCTTGTCTTCCCCTGCAGAATAAAATAATAACAACTGCTAGTGAGTATGAACAGTCAAGTAAAGAGACATTTAAATTAAAAACTTTGGATAAATGACTGATTTCTCCTTGCTCTTTTTTGGAGGTAAAAGAAATACTAGAATGGCCCCTAATTATCCTATTAGATATCAATGTGATACAGTCCCTGGTAGAGGTAGAGGAAATAATGGGACATCAATAAGAGAAAAGCATGTATTTACAATTAAAAGTGAGCCATCTGCTTGGTGTGGTGGCTCATGCTTGTAATCCCAGCTACTTGGAAGGCCTGGCCCATATTAGGAGGTTCTGGGCCAGCCCAGAAAGAGGGGCACGGTACAAGACCCAATCTGAAAAATAACTAAAGCAAAAAAGGGCTGGGGGCATATTTCAAGAAGTCAAGTACCTGCCTAGGAAGTGTCTGAAAAAAACCTCAGGGCATCATGCTTGCTAGACAGGCACTATGCCACTTGAATCGCACCCCAGCCCTTTTTTGCCTTAGTTATTTTTCAGCTAGGGTAGAAATAGAGTCGGAGAGCCCAGGGCCAGCTCAGATTACAATCCTTCTGTGTATTCCTGTGTAGCTGGGATCACAGGTGCTTATCATCTTGCCCGGCTTGTTGGTTGAAGTGGACTCTAGCTAAGTTTTTGCCTGCAGTGGCCTCGATCATTGATCCTCCAGGTGTTGGCCTCCAGAGTAACTGGGTTTACAGGTAGGGACCATCACACCCAAGCATCTTTTCTTCTTTATGTAGAAATTGGTTTTAGCTCTAGCAGCTTAGTGAGAGATACTGCATAGACTGATATATTTTGTCCCACTACCATATTTGTTTTTTCACTCCTACAGGGATAGTGGAGGAGTACCAATTGCCCTATTACAACATGGTGCCCAGTGATCCATCCTATGAAGATATGCGTGAGGTTGTGTGTGTCAAACGTCTGCGGCCAATCGTGTCTAACCGATGGAACAGTGATGAAGTAAGTGGAATTCACCATTAAAGAAGTGATTGATGAGTATCAACAAAGACACTGTCTGCTCACAACATTCTCTTTACTTTTCAGTGTCTACGAGCAGTTTTGAAACTAATGTCAGAATGCTGGGCACACAATCCAGCCTCCAGACTTACAGCACTGAGAATCAAGAAGACGCTTGCCAAGATGGTTGAATCTCAAGATGTAAAGATTTGACAGTTAAACAATCTTGATGAGGAATTCTAGACTGCAAGAACCATTCGCACCCAAGGAAAGGGTGGTATTAGCATGGAATAAGAATGCCGACTTGGTTCTCAGACTCTTTCCTCACTACACCTTCATAGGCTGCTAACTTTCAATTTTTCAGTACTCTGTAGAATACAAGCTGGGAACTTCTGAACACTTCATTCTTTATATATGGACAGCTTTATTTTAAATGTGGTTTCTGATGCCTTTTTTAAAATTGAGTTTGTATGAACTGTATCAAGACTCCAGTCATGATTAATAAGTCTCCAGTCAAACTCTGGGTACTGAATTGCCTGTTCATAAAGCAGTGCTTTCTGTGAAAGCCTTCAGGAGATAAATGAGTTCAGCAGAGATGGAGAAATGTACACTTTTGCTTTCTGCCTGAGAAAATTCAATCTGTTTGTGTTTGCCTTTGTAAAATAGCCTATAGATGAAGATCTCTCTGGGATACTGCTTAGTTATAAAAGTTCATCATGCCTTCTTTGGTAATGGTGTGTCGCATACTCACACCAAGATTCCTCTGCTGCCATTGGGATTAGAAGAAAATAATTTATGAATGCATAGGAAGATATTGGTGCCTGGTGGGTTTTGTGCTTTAAAAATGCAATATCTGACCAAGATTCGCCAATCATAAAAGCCATTTGCCTTGCAAGTGAGGTAGCTTCCCCACCAACTTTTTTTTTAACCTAATAGTTACTATAAAGGCCAAAAGAAGTTCAAAGTGTCCATAAATGTGGACTGTTTTCCTTCTGCCACCATCTTTAATTACTGTTTTTGTCACGAAAAGCCTCCTATCCAAAGTTGGAGCTTCCAATGCCATTGAACCATGCTTTCAAAGAAACCACTTCTTACTGAAGTGATTTACTGCATTTGATAGCAATGTAAGTGCCTATAATCATGTTCTGTAGTCTTTATTCACAGTAACTTTTAAAAGGGAAGTTATTTATATTTTGTGTGTAATGTGCTTTATTTGCAAAACCTCCTTTACAGCCATATTTTATATATGTACATACATTCATATATGAATATATATATTCATATATACATTCATACTATAGAAACCAACTCACATGTACCTCACATCTCATCCTTAAGGGAAAAAAATTTTAAAGTGGAACTACATATGAATCTTCAGAATTGATACATTCAAAGTAATATATCAAATCCAGGACTTTTTTAACTTAAAGCAAAAATTTTATTAAGATAACGTCATCTCAATTTTCCTTTATGGAGGATTCTGTAATTAGAAATTTATATGTCAGAGCTGATACGAGTTTAGTAATGACTGTCAAATATGTTTTAGACATTTAAATCATTTGAGATGTTTGGGTTTATGATTTCTGGTCCCTAACTTGTAAAGACAGTGAAGAGTTCGGCAGAAACGTTTGGTATCTAGTCAGTATCTATATCTACACTGTATAGCTATTATTCAATAAAATGGTACATATTTTATAGAGGCCTTGTTATCTCAAAGATTAGTTCTGATTTACCTAAACTTACTGTGCTTTTTAATCTGTTCTGAGCAAACAACTTGTAAACATCAAGTGAGATAAAACATGAAGTAACTGTGATTATATCACAATATAGCCAAAAAAGATTTAAATTAAATGGGAGGATATTAGAACATGTGCCCATCACCAAAAACTTGACTGTCATTTCAGCTGAAACTTAACCCTAGTGTCTATACATCGTGTTTCACAAATTTGAGACTTGACTCAACTGTTTGATTTAATAAGTTCATCTAACAAAATTAAAGTTTGAAGTGTTCATCAAGATAAGTGAATTTTCATATTGATAATACTCAATAACTTGCTTTTTCAGAATGTTTTCCCCATTGGTATACTCAGAAATACAGGTATTTTCATCAAAATTTGAGATGACTTACAAGATCTGACTTACTCAGTCGTAAGTTAGCCTTGATTTATTTTTGACGTTACAACTATAAATCTTGAGTTATGAGTCATCTTAAAAATATGTAAGGAAAGGCAAACTTTCTTAGAAAAGAAATGCTTTGTGAAGGCAAAAACGGACAGTTATTTAACCACTATCACTTTTTTCTTATTTAACTAGGTCTTGTAAAAGTGCTGTCAGGAATCAATCTTCTCATTCTCTCTCTAGAGATGGCCTGCTTTCAATCTGTTGAAAGTATATTCCTTTCCTAATAAACTATGCTATCACTTTCGTTAAAAAAAAGAACAGAATAAATCTTAGAAGTTTGTCAGAAATGTTTTCTAGAGCTGGAGGTGTAGCTCAAGTGGTAGAGCACTTGCCTAGCAAGCAGGAGGCCCTGAGTTCAAACCCTAGAACTGCCAAAAAAGAAATTCTACTCTAACATGTTCTTTAAAAGGCAGATAATTCTGTATTTGGAATCCTAAAATCAAAGAAGTTGCATGAAACTTTCTTCTCTCTTCACTCTTAACTTTTAAATTTGAAATTCATCCAATAAAGAGAAATATTTAAAGATTATGTCAGACCAATACAAAGAAGCATTATGTAGTTACTTAGTTGATAATGTAAAAAGCCCCTGAAAGCCATGATTTGGCCCCATTTACAATTTAGTGTTATTAAAATGTATGGCTTCAGTCATTCATTCCTTTAAATAGTTAAAAGATGAGCAAACAAAAACAAAACTACCTGAATACAAACACCAAAAGTTAACCCTCAAAGAAAATTATCCTCATGCATTCTGTTCACATTGGTAAATAATTTGTAGGATTAAAAATATATTAAAATCTGCTTGAGTGTACTTATTCTAAGCTTTATCTGTGAATAAGTTTCTGAGTGTAAAATATGAATCTGGCTTCTCTGAAAACATTTTTACAAAAATATTTTTTGGGTGGTGGTATTGGGGTTTGAACTCAGTGCTTCATGCTCTTCTAGCCACTCCACCAGCCCCAAAAGATACTTTAAGTAACATTTTGTGCTGCATTCCCAATGTCTAGAAGCAATTCTAAACTTAAAATGATTTTTGGTTTTTGTAAATCATTGTCCTGGAATGTGCCAGAGTTTTTTATTCACTCTAGCAATATTCGGTACCTTTTTTTTTTTTTCCCAGAAGCTTTTTTCTATTTAGAGCAAAAATACAATAAAATAAAAAATGAGGGCTGGAGGTGTGCCCCAAGTGGTGGATGGAGTGCTTGCAGTGCAAGCAAGGAGGCCCTGAGTTCAAACCCCAGAACCATAAAAAAAATAAAGATGCATCTCCGAATTGACTCAGCATCTGATTTGACATTAAGTAATTCCAAGGAAAATTTCATTAACTAAAACTTGCTTCTTTTCATGTATATCGTTTGGAAATATTTCTAAAGGGACTGACAATGTGGCTCAAGTGGTAGAGCATCTGCCTAGCAAGCACAGGCTCAGGGTGCAAATGCCAGTACTGTCCAAAAAAAAAAAAAAAAGTGAAATGTTCTGAAAGAATCAAAATAATTTCAACAGAACATAAAATTTTTTTTTGGTGTACTGGGGTTTGACCTCAGGACCTCATGCTTACTAGGCAGGCACTCTGCCATTATAGCCATGCTATCGGCCAGATTTTTTTTTTTTTTTTTTGAGTGTGAGTAGCCCTTGTAACTGTTTAAAAGTGAGATTATTCCCTTGGGTCAGATGTTGAAATCATGGTATATCAGTTCCTCTTCCTGCCTCAGTGCTATAAAGAGACTCACAGTGGAAATCTGGAGAGTAGTTTTGCCCATAAGCCACAACCCAGAGCATCAGCACATGGTAAACTGTAGAAGGACCAGCCCATAAGGAAAGATGGCAGATAGGGCTTTTGCAAAGGATTACACATACTGTCATTTCACATGTGCTCTGTACTCTGCTCTCAGTGGAATTATTTAAAACTCTTTAGTGACCTTTGTCCTTCCCACTTAGAAACTAAAATGTAGTATATATTGTATAAAATGAAAGTGTTATAGCTTAATTAGGGAAACTGTACATAGGCATTGACAGAGGGTAAAAACAAGCAGTTTTATTATGCAATTGTAAAACACCAAAAATAGAGATTCATCTTTGATATGTAACACACTAAATGTTTTTTGTACAGCATCTGGATTAAAAGGTGCCTTATTAAGTTTACCATTAATTGCTTGTTCTATATATAGACTGTGTCCAATGTATCATTTTTAAGTAAATAATCTTATTTTAGTATACTTCAGTGATGTGTTTTATGATACTGTTCTTGGATTGTATTGTGTATCAGAAGTCTGTGGAGATTTTATAACAAGTAAGTTAGCATACATCCATATGTTCCTGACACGTGCATCATGGATCCCAGAAACCCTTCGTGGAGCACAGGTAGGTAAGTGCCCACACATTCTTGCCTTTGTTCAGATCAAGAAGTTACAAGCCTGCTATAGTGAAGGAATTTTTCTTTTACAAAAACAAAAACACTGTTTTCTGATGATAAAATATGTATTCATGGCAGAAGTTTCAGGAAACAGGAAAGAATGAAGCAAATAAAAATCACTCAGTTTTATTGCCAGACGTCACCACTGTTTATACTTGAATGTTTCTCTTCTTTTTTTCTGCTGCATTTTTTATAATACGACGATCACAGTATGTCATTACATATCCATCAAAAACATTTTTATTTTATTCCATTCCACTCCACCCAGGATGCCCTAGGCTTAATCCTCCCTCAACCTGCCATGTAGTTGGAACTATAGGTGCACACCACAGTACATGGCTTTAAAGTACAACCTTTTTTTTATAAGTGCTCAGTATCCCACCATGTAGATGGAATAATTTAGTTTTATGACAGATCTCCTGTTCAGAATTTCAGTTATTTTCATTGTTTTGGGTTTTGTTTGTTTTGTTTTTTTGAGATGGGTCTCACTATGTACACCAGACTGGCCTTGAACTCAGGATCCTCCTGCTTGAACCTCTCAAGTGCTGGGATTTCAGGTATGCACTACCCACCCTGCACAGCTTTTGGTTTTTGTGGTTCCGGAAATCAAACCCAGGGCTTCATGTATGCTAAGGACACACGCTACTGCCAAGCTGTATCTCTAGCCCTCCGTGGTTTTAGAAAATATAACAGGTGAGATTTTCTTTCTTTTCTTTTCTTTTTTTTTTTTTTTTTTTATTTGTGATACTGGGGTTTGAACTCAGGGCTTTGGGCTTGCTAGGCAGGCGCTCTGTCACTTGAGCCACTCCTCCAGCCCACTGGTGATATTTTGAACATTATTGCATATAAATATTTTCTTAGGTTGCATTCCTAAAAATGGGACTAGAAAATAGGAACTTTAAAAAATTATTTGAAGTGAAAAAAATCTAAGGTTCTTGATAAGTACTGTCATCTTCCTGTTCATAAAAGGCTTTCCTTTACACTTCTACTGGCATCTCACGAGCTGCTGGCGTCACTGCCAGGTCAGGCTATTTCTCAAGGCTTTTCCTTTTTCTTTAGGTTAATGGGGGTGTTTACGTGGCCTTCCAGTGTGCCTGCTGGAGTGAGAAGGAGTGCCTTTGGATAGCTTTCTTTTCCACAGTGTGTCATTCGCCCACCTCATGGAGGCTTATCACCTGCCAGTCAGTTTCCAGGCTGGTGAACTCCTGTTCATGCCCTCCGATGCCTTTCCTTAAGGAGCTGAACATGTCATCTGAAAACGCTGGACACTGGTATAGGTCCCTCAAAAGCATATTTGGAGATAGACTGTTACGAGTCATAATTGAATGTGCTCTCAGACAGCATGACAAAGGTAGCTTTATCCCAAGGTTTCCAGACTTAGCAATTACTTCTAGCTATCCCTTCATCTGTGAAAACACTAACCTGAAAACTGGATAATATATTCATTTTTCCTTCCAGCATGATCTGTTTCTCTCACGGCTCAGTTGGAAAAGGAACTATTTCCAAGGTTTTTTAATATTGCTACTAGAATTAATCAGCAGACATTAGGAAACTGAATAGTACAATCCTTGTTCTTCGAGAACAGGCTGATCCTTGTTGGCAATTCCAAGCAGACACTACTTCAGTCAGTAAGTCATTCACTTGGAGAAATTCGCACTTACTGCTGTTCATGCATTCATCATTTTGGGTATGTCAGATGCTTGTTCCTAAAAAGCTCCTAAAAGCCTCCAGCCCTTGGAACAATACATCCCTGACAGGCATAGCCTGCTGGAGGTACCTAGCCTACAGTGTGGCCAAGGCCACCTGACTGAAGTCATTGCACAGATGGAGACATGGTGAGTTCAATGCCATGAGCACAGGATAAGGGCAAAAACAGACAAGTTGCCCTGACATGGGACCAGGAAGAGACATAGTTAAGTGCAAAGTACATGGAAAATCACTCTGGACAGAAGCAGGCATTGGGACTGAAGTATCCATCTATAATCACCCATTGAGGTAGATTGAGATTCTCATTTTTCAGTGAAATCCACATGGCCTTCCTAATATTCCTGAATTTTAGTAGCTCTCTGGTCATTGTCCAGTGATCTTCACTCTTAGCAACCTTTGTGTTTCAGATTGTGACGTCTGGGGACCCTACAGCTTATATCCCAAACCTTATTCAGGGACCCACACCAACACTAGTATCAAGTCCACATGGAATGCTTATATTAAGGACATTTCCAAGCTAGAAGAAGAGATGTGGTCCAATATCCCCCACCCAGGGAGAGCTATTTTTTTTCCTTTGGTGGTGCTGGGATCTGAACTAGGCCTCTCGCTTGTTAGTCAGGTGCTTTACTACTGGAGCCATACCCCCAAGCCCTTTTTTGCCTTAAGTTATTTTTTAGGTAGAGTCTGGCGGTTTTGCCCAGTGCTGGCCTCAGACTGCAATCCTCCTACCCACAGCCTCCCACATAACTGAGACCATATGTGCCCAGCTTGCTTGAGATGGAATCTTGCTAACTTTTTGCTTGGACTGCCCTCAAACCTCAACCCTCTCAGTCTCCACCTCCTGAGTAGCTGGGATTATAGACATGAGCCATTGTATCCTGCTCAGGAGCCACTTTTTAAAGCAAATTTTTAGAGTCAGGATTGGTGAAGCATATCTACTGTAGGATAAAATGCAAGGAAGTGTTGTAAAACTGAGAACTGAAAGCCTGCCACTGTTGCAGGAAATAATTCAGACATTGAAAAAAGCTATTTTTCTTACTGGCTTTTTCCTCATACTTGGCCTATAGTCTTAACTGAAGAACTGCCCCCCAGGTCTCCAGAAACTCTTGTGTCTCACTTGTTACTGTCATGTCATTTAACTAGGTCATTTACTTCTTTTTCGTTCACGAAACAGGTTGTTTTCCTTTGGTGTTTTGGTTTAAACTTGCTGTCTAGATAACATCCTGTTGCATAGTACCAACTGGGCGAGCTTTTCGCCCATTATTTCTTTGTCTCCTCTCTTTTTCACCTTTGTATTTCTAGAACTGTTTGATACTTATTATTTATTTTGTGGTACTGGGATTGAATCCAAGGCCTCATTGCTTGGTAGTCAAGCACTCTACCCCTTGAGCTATGCCCCCAGCCAGCCCTTACTTTTTTGAGGCAGGGTCTCTCTCTCTTGCCCAGGCTGGCCTCAAACTTGGACTTAAGCTGTCCTCCTGCCCTCAGCCTCCCAAGGAGCTGGGGCAATGGGCAGTGCACCGCACCTGGTGACAGCTCCTCTCAGGTAACTGAGGTCTGCAGAATGTCTCCTCTGTTTGTCTGCAGGCTGCTGTTTGCCTGTTCATCCTTCCTTCTGCTTTCCAGCCTGTATGCTGAGCTCTTTATTTTTTTCAGGAACCAAATTTTAATTTATTTTGAAATAATTTCAAATGTCAGAAAGTTGCAAGGATGGTATAAGGAATACTGGTTCAAAAACCTAACCTCACCACATTGGGGTAACCATTCCCTGTGTGTACAGGAGTCATGAAGGCTCATCTTAGCATACGCAGCTCTCTTCCTGAACTGTTTGGAGAAAGTTCAGAGCTCATGCCCCTAAGTACATCTGGAATATTCTATTACTTAAACAATTATTTTCAATGATCAAAACCGGGAAAGTTAGCACTGACATCATTAACACTAAGCAGCAACTCTAATCTAAAGATTGCATTCAAATTTTGCCAGTTCTAATGAGTTCTGGAGAGCACCCATTCCTGGCGCAGGGTCTGCCCTAGAGTCATGTGCTGTGTTTAGTTGCCAGTCCCCTGCTGTCCTTAGTACGAAACAGTTCTTTTGTGATACAGTTTTGAGAGTCAAGACCAGTGTATCCCATTGGGGTCATGGCGTCAGGAGATCCTGTTACCAATGTCAGTGCCAGTCCCTTGTTTAAGGCAGTGCCTCATTTTTGTGGAGTTGCCATGGTCCTTGTGTAATTAGTAAGCTTTGGAGGAAGCTTTGAGACCACACGTTAGCATCCACTTGTGATGCTAGTGTGACTCGGTGGTTGCAAAGTGGTGACTTTATTCTTTTTTTGGGTGGGGGGAGTTTGGTACTGGAGGTTAAACTCAGGGCTTTGTACTTGCTAGGCAGCCACTCTACCAATTGAGCCAGCTTTTATTCTGGTGCAATTACAATAGCTGCAGTTCTTATTAGTGTTCTCCTGTAAGGAAGAGCTTTTATTTTTTGTCGTTATGAATTATTCTTCTTATGGGTTGTTGGGTCATTATTGGTTGTGTTTGTGTGTGTGTGTGTAACTGGAATTTGAACTCAGGGCCTCATACTTACTAGGCAGATGCTTTGCCCCTGAGCCACCAGCCCATTTTTGCTTTAGTCACTTTTTTGGGTAGGGTGTTGCATTTTTGCCTGAGGTGGGCCTCAGACTGCATCTTCCTACCTATTCCTCCCCCACAGCTGGGATTACAGGTGTGCACCAAACTCTGCCCCCTGAGTAGCTAGGATTACAGGTATGAGTTACCAGCACTTGGCTCATTTTATGCTTAAGTGGACCCACCCTTGGCTATAAGGATTTCATCAAGTCCTCCTGACATGTGGCCGTCACTCTTTGATTACATGTTGTTTTTCAGCACATAGAAAGGTTCCCAGCTCCCTGTGCACTTTTCTTTCCCCTGCACGGAGTCAGCCATTTCTCCGAGGCACTCTGGTTCTGACTAGGTGGGATAGTGTTTAGAACCTGAGTGACAATAATCCAGGTTTAAATTCCCAGTGTCCTGGAACTGCAGTGTAGTCAGTAGAAGAGTGTTTGCCTAGCTTGCATGGAGCCCTGGGGTCAGTTCTCAGCACCACCCCCCCCACACACACACTAAAAAAATCCAGTTTCCTCTGTTGTTTCCAGTGATGTATATTAGCCCTCCAAATCTTCAGTATGTTGGGTTTGAGATGTTCTTGTTGCTAGTTTTCCACAAATGTCTGGCAGTTTGGGCACAGTTGCTTATCTTGTATCAGTTAGTGCCTGGACACCTCCCTGAGTGCCTGCATGCCTCAGCCTCCCGCCTTTCTTGGGGGTGAAGGGGCACTAGCTGTTTGTGAGAGCAAAATCTGAAGCAGCCCTTTCCCTCTTGCCTGCTTAAGAGGATTCCGACTTCCCCACGCCATTTGCTTGCCCCAGCCCCCCGGAGAGTTGTCACTGTCAGACCACATTTGAGGAGTTTCTTGGAGACTGGGAGCTGCACTCAGCTCTGAGGAAGAGCTTATTATTTTTGACAAAAAAAAAAAAAAAAAAAGGCAACTTTTTTTTTTTATGAGTTGCAGAGTGTGAGAGGAAATGAGTTTTTTGTTTTTAACTCAGGGCTTCACACTTGCGAGACAGTTGCTCTGCCACTCGAGCCACACCCCCAGCCTAGCACGGTTATAGACTGTATCTTCCTCGCAGAAAATACCAGAAAAAGACCGCAGTTCCTTTGACATGACATGGTGGTATGGGGAAACAATGTCTGGATTGACCCCTGCAGGCTGCGACTTCAATAAGGTCCCATTTGTCACCTGGGGTACTGGGCTCTGGGCTGGCTGCATGGCCCTTGTTCTGTCCCTCAATCCCAGGTGTATTAGGGTGTGCATTTGAGCTTAGGGCTCTCCTGAAATCACTCCCATCTCCAGCAGTCCCAAATGCTTGGGATTTCGATTTCACATTGCCATTTCATTTCACACCTGATCCCATCTGCTTTGTTTTCTTCAGGAATCGCCCTCCTGATGAGCTTATGGTACCCCTCTCTCATGTCTTCCAACAGTTTGGGATATTTTGTGTCTTTCCCCTGCCACACAGTGCAGGGAGATGTCACTGTGTGCCCATCCTCTATGTTGTTCTGAGGTCACAGGTGAGGAGTGTTTAACACGGGCCCAGGTCGGTCACAGGGATCACCTGCAGGGCACTGAAAGTCTCTACCTGTAGTGTTACTAGGTGTCTCAGCAATGATAAGGAACCTACCAGAACTTCAGATTTTTTTTTTTTTTGCCAGCACTGGGTGTTTAGAGCTCAGGACCTCACACTTGCTAGGCAGGCGCTCTACTACTCGAGCCACTCCACCAGCCCTTCTGTGATGGGTATTTTTGAGATAGGGTCTTAAGAACTGTTTGCCTGGGCTGGCTTTGAACCGTGATCCTCCTGATCTCTGCCTCCCGAGTAGCTAGGATTACAGGTGTGATCCACCGGTGCCCGGCAGAACTTTAGAATTCTTGCTGATCTGGGTCCTAATCATGCAGCCGTCTACACAGAAACTTGAACTTGGTATTAATGTTTTGTGAAATGTAGCTGGATATGTCGTATTGTCTGGAAAGCACCCTGGTTAAAAGAACCATATTTCTTCAGTCTCACTCTAGAAACTTCCAAAGCGTCTCCCATGAGGCTGCTGGCCGAGTTGAAGTGCTGTGCACTTGTTCAGATTCTTCCTATCCAGGGCTGGAGGATGGGCACCTTGACAGGGACTGGCTCAATCGGCTTATCACGTGTGGTAAATTCCGAATGGACATCTCCAGCAATGCCACCTCATTACCCGATGTTCCAACGCAGTGGTCAATAGGGCAAGAAGACAACCTGCCAAGGGCCTCCCAGTCTTTGCTCTAGGGTGGCCCAGCCACGCATGCTCTCATTCAGGAAAGGTCTTGGCAACTCAGAGCTACACTGGGGTGGGGGAGATTCAAAGCCATGGCCCAAATCATGAAATACCAGAATACTTAATGACAGCTTAACTTCCTCACACTACAGGTGGATAAAGTTTAGGAGAGTTGTGACTTACCTCAAGGTCAAACCATCAGGTAGCAAGCCTGCATACTATTCTTTCTGCGGTACTGGGATTTGAACTCAAGGCCTACACCTTGAGCCACTCCACCAGCCCTTTTTTGTGTCGAGTGTTTTCAAGATAGGGTCTTGTGAACTATTTGCCCAGGCTGGCTTTGAACTGTGATCCTCCTGATCTCTGCCTCCTGAGTATCCAGGATTATAGGGGTGAGCCACTGGCATCCAGCTACACAGTGTTCGTTTTAATGATATCTTAACACATTGACCACACAAAGCTTAGTGGCAAATAAATTCTGAGGGGCGATTAGTTACGTTAATGACCCCAAGAAAATAATGAGAAAGGGAGGGAGCCTTGTTAAACAAACCACCAATTCGTTATTCACCCCTGTCTTAGGGAGAAGAGTATATTCAACTAATACTGACCCCATCCCCCATCTTTTTAATACTGAAATACTGGCTGCTTTCTCAAGCCTTTTTGCTCTAAAATCTGAAAATTTCCCTGGGTGCTGGTGGCTCATGCTCATTAATTCTAACTACTTGGGAGGCTGAGATCAGGAGGATCAGGTTTCAGGCTAGCCTGGGCAAATAGTTCATGAAGCCCCATCACCAAAATAATCAGAGCAAAATGGACTAGAGGTATGGCTCAAGCAGTAGAGTGCCTGCTCTGCAAAACCAAAGTCCAGAGTCAAACCCCAATCCCACCAAAAAAAAAAAAAATCTGAAAATGTTCGTGAACCATATGTCAGTCTTATAGGAGTAATTGCTGTCTTAGCCGTACTGTTCAGTATCAATGTCATTACCCAATGTGGAGGCCTCTGGATATTTTATGTAGAATTAACTGAAGTTGTTGAAGTCAGATATGGCCTGGAATAATAAGTCACATTTATCCCAAAGTTGCATTTTGTCCCTTATTTCTATGTACTTTTTCAATGTTTTTGCTCTCCATAAGTAAACAAGGCAGAGATTCAATGGGTGTTGCTTTATTCCAAAGCTGATCACTGTGGCGAGAGATGTTTACAGTATTTCTTCACTTCTTCCCTGGTTAGAGATGCTAACAAGAATTAGATCACTTATAAGACACTGGAGGAAGGGCTGGGAATGTGGCTCAAGTGGTAGAACATCTGCCTAGCCAGCATGAGGCTCTGAGTTCAAACCCCAGTACTTCCAAAAAGAAAGATACTGGAGTCAGTGAAAAACATGGAGGTGTCACACATCGTCATCCCTGTTTGCCATGTCTTGGCCCTTACCCTGAACAAGGCGAAGAGAAAAAGACATGAGATTAAAATTATAGATTCAGATGAAGACAAGGAATGACTGAAACTTAAAAAGATATACTGTTTCCCTTGGTTGATTCAGCTAGGCCTTTGCTCCATGTCTGACTGGTAAAGACCAAGAGGGTTGCTTTCATCTCACTGCCCTATGATGGTCAGAGACTGCTTTCTAGTTTTGGCTTAAATGTCACCTCCAGCGATGGAACCCACGGCCTCAGGCATGCTAGATGAGTGCTCTGCTACCCACTGGGGTCCACCTGGCCCATCACCTCCATTTTAATCATTCCTTCTAGAATATGTTTAGGGAGAAGAGGAAGCAAAAAAAAATTAAATATTGTACAGAAGTTTCAACCACAGGAGGAATGAAACACTGAAGAGGTTGTAGAATTCAGAGTGTGGCAATGAGTCCAGTCCAGGGGGGTGGAGAGGAAGGCATTCGGAGCGAAATGAATTCCACTTCCAAGGCCAGGACCAGCTCAGACAGCAGTATTCCAGTCTCCTCATGGAGTACCCTGGAGGAGGCACATACTGTACACCACATCATCTTTGCAGAAGGTTTCCATGAAAGAGCTAGACCAACTGGGTGATCTCCAAGCCATCACTGGCCAGAGCCCCAGTTCAAGGAGAGCAGGTGAGTCCATGATGGCTGACAAACTGGGCCTAGGGTTCAGGTCTCGAACAGCAGGAAGCCCCCAAATGCAGTGCCAGGCAGGCTTCTCTTTGTCACTGACCCCTGGGTCAACTCAAACCATACTCTCTCACCCTTTTGCAGCTCAGCCATAGCAAAGGTAGTGGCTGTGCTCCCATCCTTCTGGTCTGTGCTGTAGACTGGGGTTCGATGGTGACCTCCAAACACCAGCTGCCCTGTGCCTAGGCCAGGCCCAAATTCAATGCTTACTGCAAATAAGTAGACACCGCGTTTAGGGGCTTGGAAGTAGCCGTGTTCAGGGAAGTAACTGCCCCCAATGTTGATGGATGTGGTGTTGAACCTCACTGTCTGCAGGGCAGCTGTCCCTTCTGAAAAGCTGGCATAGAAGGCCACAGGAGAAGCTGAAATGCAGGAAGAAAGCACTCATTGAGTTGGGCATGTACTCCCTTGAGTGGGAAATTAAATTCCTTCCTCACCTTATTGGCATTAAAAATAGGACACTAGTTTTAGGTCAACTAAATATTCCCAATAGCAGTGCTACCCAGAGAGTGGCAGAGGGGGAGATTCCAATCTGTGGTCAACAAAACACTTTCTCCTTTGATCTCTTTTCTCAAGATTTTCTCAAGAGAAAAATGTCCTTGGCTACAAATGGCAGCCACCCAGATCTCCACCTCCTAGGTATCTGCTGCCTGCTAGGGATCTTTTTTCAGTGCTGGGGATCGAAACCAGGGCCTCAGGTATGTGAGGGAAGCCCTCTGCCACTGAGTCACATTCCCAGACCATACCCCTAGCAATCCTGAGACTCCCCTGGGGAAGGAGTGTCACTTACGCTCAGGTGATAATGCTCACCCTGGGAAATAGGAGAGGAGCATTGATGGTGGTTCCTATGATGTGGGCACAGAACCTTAGAGAAAGAAGCACAGAAAAGCCCCCTCTAAGCTGGGTGGGTGGTACATGCCTGTAACCATACCACTCAGGAGGCTGAGGCAGGACTATCATGAGTTTGAGGCCAGGCTGAGCTACATAGTGAGACCCTGCCTAAAAAGAAGAAAGGAGAGAGAGAGAGAGAATGAAGAAGAAGAGAAAGAAAAAAAGAAAAGGAAGAAAAACCCTCCAGCTGGTCTTAATGTGACTTCCAAATGTTGCACAAAGCCCTGGGATTACATTTGGAGTAAACTGAGGCCCAGAAAGGGATGGCTTATTGCTGTAGACCACAAAGCCAACAAATTATAAGGAGCACACCTTGGACCTCTTAATTTGGGATGCTCTTCTGGCCCTTCCCACTTTCACAAACACTTCCTCTGCCTTAGGAGGATAGATAGTCCACGCAGGCATGGAGGCAGAGGAAGCTGTGTACTGCCAGGAAGGAGCCGGCGGGGGGCCGGGCAGACAGGGCCACAAATTGTGGGGGAAAAAGTCTCACTTGAGTTCCAGTCCTGACACTGACCCTGGCATCATCAAGGTCATATCCCCTTTCTGTAGGGGAGGAAGGAGAGGGAGGAGACTTCAGATTAAACTGTGGGTTTCTCAGGGGATGGGACCAAGGCCTCAAGGAGGAGTTCTTATACCAGTTAGTCACTTAGGACCCAGAACTAGAGCCAAGCTCTTAGGATCGCAGTCCAGAAATAGCGTTGAGAATGCCAACATTTCTCTTCTCTCTAGTTCTGGAAGATTTTGTTCCTGACAGGCAAAGGCTGAGTGCTGACGATGCAGTTCCCGTAGCACCCAGCAGGTGGGGCTCCCGCCCAGCTGAAGGAAGGCCATGTTCTCGCGCCCTCTGCTGGTGGTTGGTCATCCCTCCACCCGGCCTTCGCCTGGGAGTTTGCCTTAGAGGAAAGACACCTCACCAGCCCAATGAGCTGAATAAGAACTTGCACTTTAGAAGGTGGAAGGATTGTGCAAACTGAGGATGCGCGCTCTGCAGGGCATAAATTCAAGCCCTACAGTCTTCCCGCAAGACAAATGGGAAATTTTTAAAGGAAAAATGTTTTTTGGCTGGGCATCGGTGGCTCACGCCTGTAATCTTAGTTACTCGAGGCAGAAATCAGGAGTATCACAGTTTGAAGCCAGTCGAGGCAACTAGTTTGCTATTTCAAAACCCTATCTTGAAAATATCCAACACAGAAACAGGCTGGTGAAGTGACTCAAGTGGTAGAATACCTGCCAGCAAGCATGAGGCCTTGAGTTCAAGCCCCAGTACTGAAAAAGAAACAACTATATCTATCTCTATCTATATTTATCAAAATATTGCAATGGTAACTAGATGTCTAAACCATCAAGTAAATTCTGAAATTCATCAGCCGATTGAGGCTTTGCACCACTCACAAAATGGAAAGAGATGGAAGAGTTGGTGTAAGTGCACACAGCCTCAGCTCTGAAAATGCAGAGGAAATAGGAAGAATTGGGTTCCTACAGGTGCCAAGCCTATGTCAGATGTTTGGAAAATAAAGTTCAGCATTTATAACCCTTCCATGTCCTATGTTTTATGGGAAGAGACAAGTGAGGGCAGCACCTATGCTCTTTCCAATGTTCCACGATGCCTCGTGGGCCTGGCAGGGAGGGGTGAAGTGGGGTCTTCAGCAAGACTCAGACTTCCCACTGGCAGCCTTGTACTTAGCTCTGCATCTGAGTGTGAAAGTGGTTTCAGCCCACTGGGAGACCCACTGGGAAGGCACTTTCTGTGCCTTCCTGGGAAACAGGAGGGCACAGAACCACACTAAGAGAAGGGCTGGGAGGGCTGGTCACAACCACAGAGCCAGCATCCAGGCCTGGGGTGTGGGGCCCTGCAGGGACCAGCCACTGATGGCCTCGCTGAAGCGAACAGCCAGTGCTATACTGACAGCAACTCTGCGGTGCTTGCTAGCTGGGTCAGCAGGTCACTTCCTGGGTTTGAGCCTCAGTTCAGGGAAAGATGGTATTGATAATGAATGAACTGAGGGGCTGAGATGATTCTTCATGATAAAGCCCAGGAGTGGCACTGCAGGGGACCCAAGGCAGAGCAGCAGGATGGGCCAAGTGTATTTGCAGAAAGAATGAGTCCTTTGGGGCCCAAGGTCATTCCCTGTGTGGGGCAGTGCCATTTCAGGTGACCTCAGCCCCATTCACACTCTCCAGAGTACAGAGGTGAGCTAGTTAGATACATGGGGTGAGGGGGTGTGGAGAAGAGCTGAGATGAGGGCTTGGGGGGGGAGTGCCTGCAGGGAGGAGTTCCCCCTCTGTTCTGCAGTTAGGGCAGCAGGCAGACAGCAGTGTGTATAGAGCCCGCTATCATAAAGGAGGTTCTGCCAGTTCATGGGCTCTGGCACTACAGTTGATTCTTGTAACTTCTACCTCCCCATCTGTACTACAGGTAGCCTAACAGGCCATAGTCCTGAAAAGAAGGTGGGTCCAGGGGAATGGTCCCTGAGTAGTAGTGACCAATTACTGTCATGTTCTTTTGCATTCTTCCCTAATGGAGGGCAGACAGCCCTGTCTTCCTACTAGATTCGCCAGGCTCCCCTGCCCAGCCACTCACCTGCCTCCAAAGGCTCTGCTTCCATGGCACCTTGCTCCAGCCCTTTGGCACGCCTCTCCACCAAAGGCTCCACTAGCTTCTTGACCCTTGCTTTCTCGCCTTTCTGCAGCTTCTTCCCTTTCCTGTTCAGCATGGCCTGCAGCTTGCCCAAGTCTAGGCTGACGTTGGATGCCACCAGCCCTTGGATGTTCCCAAAGAGGCTGTGGAAGAGCCGCTGGTGCTCCTCCAGGTCGTGCTCTGTGGTGGAGAGGGTGTTCTGGAGGTCCTGGAGGGAGCCATTGAGGGATGTGGCCCAGGAGGCCTGGAAGCACTGCCCGAGGCGCTTCACTTTGGAGCTCAGATTCTGGAGCTCCTGCTTCAGCTCTGCCAGGGCCATGGCTCCCGTCTCCTCCTGCCCCACGTCGTGGCTGAGCTCCGGGCGCTCTTCTGGCCTTGGGGACTTCGCGGCCTGCTCCAGGGCCGTCACCCTGGTGGCCAGCTCAATCCAGCCGATCGCCTGCTCCTTCAGCCCGCTGGCGGCGTCCTGCAGGGCGACGCGGATCTGCTCGTAACTCAGGGACAGAGGCCCGGGCTCCTCTTGGGACATCTCCTCCATCACCTCCTCCCCAAAGAGCGCAGCCAGCACGGCCTGGTGCCGCAGCGCGTCCTCCAGCAGCGCGGCGAAGGAGCTGTGCAGCCCGCGGACCTCGCGGACGGTGTCCCTGGCTGCCGCCTTCAGCGTTTTCACGTCGCGGTCCAGCGCCCAGAGCTTGGTCCGGAGCCGGGACCTGTCGGCCCGTGCCACCTCGCCTTCCTTTTTGTGTGTGTCCACTGTCTGCGACATGGCGTCCACCGCAATTCTCAGGGCCTGTAGGGAGGAGTCGTTCAGCTGGCGCTGTTCATCCAGGCTCACCTGGGTCTCCTCCAAGGCGCGGGTGGTGTCCTTCTGGTCCTCCCGAATCACATCCAGGTCAAAGGAGAGCTTCTGGCAGTTGCAGTCCTTGACATATTTGATGAGGTCGGCTTGGCTGTCCTGCAGGTGCTGGAGGGTGAGGTTGAGCTCCAGGAACTGCCGCTCCATCTCCTCCTTGTTTTCCTCCATGATCAGAGACTTCTCCATCAGGATCACCCGCAGCTCGCGCAGCTCAGTGTGGTTCACCTGCAGCTCCCCCACCTGCCCCTCCACCTTGCTGATCAGAGCGAAGGTCTCATCCGATTCAGAGTACAGCTCCTTAATTTCTTCCATGTGCTGGGCCACGGTGGCCTGCAAGTTCTCCAGGGTGCTCTGCAACTCCTCCTCCCTGAGGCTGGCAGCCACATGCAGTTCCGAGAGGTTTCTCTGCAGCTGACCCAGCCTGGCTTGCAGGCTCTCCGGCTCTGGCCTTGCTGCCGCCCCTACAGATCCCACTACCAGGCTGCCATTGAGCAGCTGCTTTAACTTGCTGTCCACATCTGCCTGGACCTCAGAGAGCCAGCGGTTCAGGGCACGGTGCTGGGTGTGCAGGCGCTCCTGCACATCCTGCTGCAGCTGGCCTACTCTCTGGCTGTTCTCCTGGACCTTGGCCTCAAACTTGGCTCCAAACTCCTGGAAGTCAGCCCTGGCCACCCTGTCCTCCTGGACCCTCCTGATGGCTTGTCGATTGGCCTCCACATCAAGCGACAGGTTTCTTACAGCCTGGGAGAGGCTGTGCAGGCTCTCGTTGAAGCTCTTCCAGATGGGGCTGAAGTGTGCTTGAAGGAAGGTGTCCACGTGGGGCAGTAGCATGTGCTCCAAAGACCTGCCAGAAAACCCTACAACAGATACCCATGTTCACACAAGCCACAGCCACAGACTCGCTACCCCAGGCAGGGATAGCAGGGCCTCTGCCGTCTGAGCCTGCTACTCACCAAGCGCTGTTTGATTCACCTCTGTTGTCACAGCTGGGAGGCTGCCTGCTTCCTGGTCATTCTGGAGTTCTCTCAGGAGGCGCTTCTGCCTTTCCTGCTGCTCCTCCACCTCACTGAGCTCTGCAGCAGGGTGGCCTGAAGACACACCAGACATAGGTGTTGAAGGCCAATGCACCAGGCCCCGGCACATAGTGACATTCAGAGAAGATCTGGGGACTGAGAGGTACACCGAGGCACCCTCTGAGCTGGAAATTTGAAGCCTTAGTCCCAGAAGGGCACAAGCATGGCCTCCATGCTCTCACTCTCCCTCCCATACCCGCAGCAGACATGACTACTTGACCATGCACATTTCCTTCCTCAGTCACAATGTCATTCCTGGCAGCCCTTGTCACTGGATAGTTCATCACAAGACGGAACTCATTCCCCATCCCACCCGTGGACCCAACCTTGACAGATCTCGCAGTTGGTGTCTCCTGTGATGACTCCAAGATCAGGGATATCATGACTTCTTGGCCCTGCTGAGGATTATGGGAGAGGGTGGGAAGGCTTCTTCCAGGTCTGGGAGCTTGTGTGGGTCTGGGGTCAAGGAAGGTGCCAGATGAAGCTGTCCTTCACAGAAGATGGGGTCAAGAGAAAGGGCTGTGTGCTCGGCCCTAGGCCGGCAGCTGAGGGGTCCTGGAGCCCTGGCCCCCTGTGGAGTCGGGAGAGCAGGGGCCCCTGCTGATTGTAGGGGCAAAGGTTCTCCTGAAATGGCTCTGCCTATCACAGAAGAGAGGGCTAAGCACATGACCTGTGCCCCTGCAGCACCTTCCAGAAAAAGAACACACCATGTGCATAGCTGCCCAGCTGGACCCAAGACTCCTGGAGGCCATCACCTGGCTCTGAAGGCTCGAATGTTGCTGTGGGATCTGCAGAAAGAAGCATCAGATGTTGACCCTGGAGGTCCGAGGGACAGCATGACCACCAAGTCAGTGGACAAGGGGGAGGAGGTTGCAGGGAGTCCTACCATGGTTCTGGCAGTTGGGGCCCTTGAAGCCGGGGCAGCACCTCCAGGCCACGGTGAGCAGTACTTTCTGCTTGACTTGGTACACTGGCTTTTGGGCCACCCGATACCTGGGGGAGGAGGGCTGCTCAGTGACTCTGGGGTGAGCCTGCAGGGCCTGGGCAAATGGCTCTCCCTCCCCACTCACATGACTTTGACTCTCTGGCAGTCCGGATCCTCCTGTGGGCATGGCTGCTGCGAGTGGATGAGGAATTTCTCTGTTTTGCAAGCGGCGACAAAGGTGACCAGCCTGGACTTCTGGTAAGGGCACCAGTTACTGGAAAATAAGCCAGAAGAGAAAGCTGCTAAGCCATGCCTGGGGTCCCTCAGTATCCCTTCCTGGAAGTCTATGGGACTTGTGGGTGCAGGAGGCAGGGCACCACACCTTGCCCCCTGCCCTACTCAGTGCTGGGATTCTGGAATCCATTAGCCTGAGAAGAGAGGACTCTGTACTACTCATCCTGGGCTCCAGAGCAATCTCTCCGCAAGGGCACCTGCTCCACTGCCTTCCTAAAGCCAGCACAGGAAAGGCTGAGGAGTCCCCAAGTATCACAAAGCAAAATTGTACCAGAGCCAGAAGGACTCTCACTATTCCCTGGTGCCAAGGAGGCAGCACAGGGCAGCTGGGGAAGGAGATTCCTGGGTTCCAATACTTCCCACATTGTGGTGGTATGAATTTGTGCAAGGCACTTAGGGAGTTTCCATTTCCCCACCTAAACAATGAAGCTGGTAACACTCTCCTCTAAGTGGGTGGTAAATGCCAAGTGCCTGGCCCCAGACAAGTGCTCCGGGAATGATGCTCCATGTCCCACCCCCAACTTCCCTGGAAGCTGCCCAATTCTACTCACATCTCACCAGGGATGCTGCCACAGCAAGGGCTTCTGCTCCCTGGCTGTGCCCATTAGGGCATGATGGACGTGAGCTTTCCAGTGGTTATTATTGGAGAAGGAGGGCAGCTGGGCAGATCAACCTCCTCTCTGGAAAAGGCCTCTGCCCAGCAGGCCTGCAGGAGACCAGGCAACCTCAGAAGGGGTGATGGGGCCAACACCTGCAGAGGTTCTCTGTGTCTTAAATAGAGAGTCAGACAAGGTAGCAGAAGCCAGGACAGAGCTGTGGGGCAGGAAGTGGCTGCAGAGGGAAGTGAGACAGGTAAGGAGCTACAGAAGTGTGGTGCCAGCGAAGGAGCTGGACCATTTCCTGAGGTCACTGGGCCAGCAGGCACCATCAAAGATACTGCTGGACTAGTACCTGTGGCTCACACCTATAATACTAGCTACTTAGAAGGCTGAGATTGGGAGGATCTTGGTTCCAGGCCAATCTAGGCAAAAAAGTTTGTAAGAACTCATCTCAATTGAAAAAAGCTGGGCATGGTGGTTCATACCTGTCATCCCAGCTATGGCAGCATGTGTAAAATAAAAGGATGGCAGTCCGGGACGGTCTGGGCAAAAAGTGAGACCCTCTCTCCAAAACAGTAATAGTAAAAAGGGCTGGAGGCAAGGCTCAAGTGGTAGAGAGCTTGACTAGCAAGTCCAGAACCCCGAGTTTAAGTATTGAGAGAGAGACAGGGAGAGAGAGAAAGAGAACTTTGGGGAAGATGGAGGAAGAAGTAAGTGAGGGGCATTGAGTGTGACCACATCCATGTGAGTCTGAGACCCCCAGCCTGCTTTCTCACTTGGCTCCCAGATCAGGCAGCTTGTGCCCTCTGGGAAGCATACTGGAAAAGCTTTGCAGGAAAATTATCTAACCCAGAGGAAGAGATCCAAAAATGCTGACATCAGGGGAGCCCCCAAGTGAGCAGTCCTCCCCCAGAGCATCCCATAACCCAGCAGCTCAGAAAGCCATGTCCAGACACCTCAGCTTCCAAGCCCACCTATGAGTCAGTGAGCAGACATCTGAGCATCATCCCTAAGAAAAGTCCCTGTTAACGAAAGACACAGGTGGGCTGGAGTGCAGCTCAGTGACAGAGCACATGTTAGCATGCGTGAGGCCCTCAGTTCAGTCCTAAGCACTGAGAGGAAAAATAAGCCAAAAAGCACATGGAAGTCAAAATGGTCAAATGAGTTAAAAAAAAATTGCCAACTTGGAAAAAACCAAGACTATGCAGGGAAAAGAGAACTCCCAAAAATGTGCACTAATATTCCCAAATTGATGAGGGAAGTTACCGCATCCAAGAAACAAGAAAAGGAAGCACCTTGGTACCATGGCTCACACCTGTAATCCTAGGTCCTTGGGAGACTGAGATCGGGAGGATTATGGTTGGTGTCCACACTAGGAAAAAGTTTGAGTCCTCCCATCTCAACTAATGGCTGGGCACAGTGGTGTGCGCCTGTCATCCCCAGCTACTTAGGGAAGCGCAAATAGGAGGATCTCAGTCCAGGCATAAGTGAGACCCTGTCTCAAAAATGACCAAATCAAAAGGTCTTGGCGGTGTGGCTCAAGTGGTAGAGTGCCTGTCTAACAAGTATGAGGCCCTGAGTTCAAACCCCAGTACCACAAAAAAACTAAAGGAAGTTATGAAAAAAAGGCTTTAGGAGGATGGAAGAAGGGAGGGGAACACATTCAGAGAACAAAAAGATCTCTTGAAAATTGAAAATTTAACATGAGAAATAAAAAAGAAATGTGATTACAATGTTAAAGGGTAACATTAAAGAAACTTCCCTAAAAGAACAGCAAATAGATGAAACATTGCTGGGAGAATAAAAATAGAACACCAATCCTGGAAATCCAGCATCCAAAGATAGGAGTTCTAGAAAGAGAGAACAAAGGGAGGAAGTCATTGATGAAGAAAAATCAAACATTCCAGAGCTGAAGGACTTGACTTTCCAGAAACAAAGGGCCCACTAATTACCTGCAATAAGATGGAAATTGAGAGAGAGAGAGAGAGAGAGAGAGAGAGAAAACAAGGAGGGAAACATAGAGACAGTGATCAGTAATTGGAATGGCCTTGAAACTCTAACAGCAATACTGGAAACTAAACCACAAATATTGAAGGGAAATAATTTCCAACCTACAATCCTATCCCAGCCTACCACCAATCACAGTGAGGTGTGCAGAATAAAGACATTTTCAAACATGTCAGATTTCAGCTAGGAGTGGTGGTGCACATCTGTAGTACCAGCTATTCAGGAGGCTGAGGTGGGAGGATGGCTTGAGCTCAGGAGTTCAAGGCCAGTCTGAGCAACATAGTGAAACCCCATCTCAAAAACATCAAAACCAAAAACAAAGAAAGTAATGGGACATTTGTAATCCCAGTTACTCAGGTGGATGCCTGTGGCAAATGCTTATGGCCCCAGCTACTCAGGAGGTGGAGGTAGGAGGATCCTGATCCCAGGGCAGCCTGGGACAGTGAGTGGGGAATGCTCAGGACTCCATCTAAAAATAACTAAAGCAGCCAGGTGCCATGGCTCACTTCCATAATTCTATTTTTCAGATATTTGAGAGGCTGAGATCTGGAGGATTGCAATTCGAGGCCAGTCTGGGCAAACAGTTCATGAGACCCCTGTCTCCAAAATAATCAGAGCAAAATGGACTGGAGGCATGGCTCAAGCAGTAGACCACATACTTTGCAAGCATGAAGCCCTAAGTTCAAACCCCAGTCCCACCAAAAAAGAAATAATAATAAAATACTAAAGCAAAAAGGGCTGGAGGAGGGGCTCAGGTGGTAGAACACCTGCCTAGCAAGTGAGGCCCTGAATTCAAACTGCAGAACCACTAAAAACAAAGCAACAACCAAAATGCCAGGTTTCAAAGCATTTACCTCCTATGTACCTCTTGTCAGGGAGCCACAAAAACAAGGTGGCACCAAATCTTGCCTGAACATCAGAACCATCCTGTGACTCTTTAAAAATAAGAGTCTCCTGTAATCCCAGCTACTCTAGAGGCTGACATAGCAGGAGAATTGAGGTGCAAGGCCAGCATGGGCAAAAGCTCGAGACCCTATCTGAAAAAGAAACCAAAGCAAAAAAGTGAGCTGGGGGCATGGCTTCAGTGGTAGAGTGCTTGCCTAGCAAGCATGAAGTCCTGAGTTCAATCGCTGTACCCCCAAAATAAATAAATAAGCAAACAAACAAAGGAATGAGCAAACAAATGAACAAACAACTAAACAAGCCTCGGATTGAGGGTGTAGCTCAGTGGTAGAGCTTAGCCCTGGGTTCAATCCCCCAGCAGCAGCAAAATCCTATTAACAACAATGAGTCTCTGGGTCCCACCCCATAAGTTAAAGAAGACTCCCTGCGGGGCCTGAGCATCAGCATTCTAGAACTCTCTAGGTCTTTCCACCGCACAGCCCAGGACCGAGTTCCATTGTGCCACAAGCGGTGCTCCATCGAAGCTAGAGAGAAAACCAAGAAAAAGGAAAGCGTGGGCTCAGGATTCAGGTTCCCACACAGAATCAGGGTGAAGGGAGCTCCTGGGATTGTGGCAGAGGGACCTCAGGACAATGGCAGGTTATGGGACAGGGTAACAGGGCAGATTGTAACACTCCTAGGAGCTCTGGAGAAGCAGCACCGAGATCTCACACTCAAACACCTGACGTGAATGAACGTTGAGAACAGCTGTGGATGAGTGGCTGAGAGGTTGGGGTCAAATGTGTGACAAAGACAAGAAAACCAAGCAAAGGAAAAAGCCATGACCACGTGTTACTCCAGGGAAAACTAAAAGAGTGCAGAGGGAAAAATGATTCATGTTTATTTCAAGGCTCAACTCTCCTAGCATTCATAGCCATATGGCTAGAAGTTCTCAAATTGACAACATGGAAGAATGACAGGTGACATTCGCTTTGGCAGTAGGATGACAGCTCAATCAGAGGTAATGCTACTTCCCAAGAACTGGCAGTATAAGTATTGTTATTTGGAAATACAGAGGTCAATCCCAAAATAATTGCCTAAACAGTTCAAAGTCATTGTGTTTGGGGACTGGAGAGGGCTGGGACTTCTAATAGTCCCAAAAGTTCTTGTGAATTGGTTGACTTTAACCCAGGAGATCATCTCTAAAGGGAAAGAGAGATAGTAAATGTTTTACACAAGACTAGCTACATAATTTGCAGGGCCCAGAGCAAAAGTGAAAACATGAGCAACTTGCTCAAAAAGTATCAAGAATACAAAAGAGATGTAACCAAGTGTAGGCCTGACAAGTCCTTGTAGGGCTCCAGGTCCTTGTGATACTGCTTGGATCAAATGCTCCTGCAGTAAGCCTTGCTTTCAGGCTTTCCAGGTCCTATGGACTCTGCACATCTACTCAATTCTGCAGTCACTGACCATATATAAATAAATGAGCCCAACTGTGTTTCAGTTAATCTTTATTAAAACAAAAATAGGCAATGGACCAGATTTGAGCCACTGGCTGAAGTGTTCAGATCCTGGCCTATCGGTATGTGTACCTGATAAAAAAGAAACTTAAAAAAGTAAAACTGCTGAGTGTGGTGGTACATGCCTATAATCTCAGCACTCAGAAGGCTGAAGTACTCTAAGATTCAGGCCAGCCTGGGCTACATAGCGAGACCCTGTCTCAAAAAAACATAAAAAAGCTGGGCACCGGTGGTGGCTTACCCCCTGTAATCCTAGCTACTTGGGAGGCTGAGATCAGGAGGACTGCAGTTCAAGGCCAGCAATGGCAAATAGTTCTTAAGACCCCATCTCCAAAATAACCAGAGCAAAATGGCCTGAAGGCATGGCTCAAGTGGTAGAGTGTCTGCCTTGCAAGTGGAAAGCCCTGAGTTCGAACCCACCAAAAAAACAAAAAAAACACAGGGCCGGCAGAGGGGCTCAGGTGATAGAGTGCCTGCTTAGCAAGCATTAGGCCCTGAGTTCAAACCCCAGTACAACCAAAAAAAAAAGAAAACATTAAATAAATCAATAAAATCATTTCTACCTGTACAAGAAAATGTTGACTAGGCAAGAACATTTTGAAAGACAATAATGAGAGAGTTTTTCCGTTAACCATCAAGCCCACTCTTGAGCTAGGGGCGTTGGGGACATGGCTCAATGGTGGAATGCCTGCCCCACATGCACAAGGCCTGGTTCCGTCTCCAGCAGCTGGGGGAAAAAGACCCACTCCAGAGCCAAGTAATACAGGGGCCAGTGGGGCACTGGTAGAGGTTTGGCAAACAAACCAGTGGAACAAAGACCAGGAAGGGGTGTAGGTGTCCCTGGGCAACTAGTAAATAGTAAAACGAGAACATCAAGAAAGAAGGAAGAAAGGAAGGGAAGAAGGGAGGGAGGAAGGAAGATTGGTCAGTTCTCAATGCAGAAACAGTGGACCATGAACGTGCTAGGCGTGGAGCACAGGAGCTATGGGTAAGATGCCTATCTGCAAGAGACACCCCCACCTTGGACCCTGTGGAAATTCCTGGAATGTGGGCTTGGCCCTAGGAAAAATTAGCTCTCTAAACCAGTGGTTCTCAGTAGAGTAGAGAGGACATTCCCCTCATGTGTTTGGCAACATCTGGTGACATTTATTTTGTTGCAACTGGGCGGTAGATGGGTATGCAGTGCCTAGAGGCTGCTACACACCCCACAGTGCACAGGACAGCCCTCTGCCCTCAACAAGAAACTCTTCAATCCAAAATGCCGCGAGTGCCAAGGCTGAGAAACACCCATCCAAACAACCTCCATTGCTCACACACCCTCCCAACTGCAATTCAGGGCCTGGAAGGGCTGTGCCTGGTCCAACCTGCCAGGAATGAGCAGGACTTTCCATGTCCAGCTCTTAACCAGAAATGGTGCTGCCCACCCTTCCTGCTCTGGACTTTCTCTTCTGACCTGCCCAAACCTTGGGCTCCAGCAGCCACTATTTGCCAGCCCACGTTCCCCACCCTTGGCAGTTCCTCCTTTGGCACAGTCCATGCAGTTGGCCCAGAAGGCCTGGGAACATTCCTGACCTTTGCTTTGGTTTCCTACAGCTCTGGACAGCAAGTGGCTGGCCTTCAGCACCCAAACCCCAGGCCCCACAAGCTGAAGCACTCCACTGTTCTCACCACCCCTCTGCCCAGGCTGTTCCCTTTTTGTACTCTCCCTTGGGGAGGGTACCTCCATCTCTCAAAGGTGTACTGAGGGACAAATGCCTTCCCATAGTAAGTATGGAGTCCCCCAGCCTGGTGTGGACCTGCCCACGGCCCCAAACTGATGCTTGGTCACAGATAGGAGGAGCTGCTGACCCTGAGACGAGATACAGGAAAGGGTGACAGACCCTCTAGCATGGAAGGACTAAGAGCCAGCATTTCCTGCATAATGAATGTCAGGCTGCTGCCTGGCCAGAGTGCTTAAGTGCCTCTTAGCCAGCCAACGAACCCGCCAGGGACAGTGCCTCACGTCTTCCTGGGGGTGGAGAGTGTGCTTTCAGCAGTCTTGCTCTCTGAGGCCTGAATCCATTAGTGTGGCCATCCCAGGACAGACACTCACAGGGCTTTGTCCTTGAGTCAAAGGGAACCCGGCAAAGAAGCCTGAGGCCCACTCTGTGGCCAGTTCAGATCTGGGGTTCCCTGAGTGTGACATAAAGGCCTCTGCCCTAGCCAAAGGGGCTCTGCCCTGGGGCCCCAGGGCTCAGAAGCAGAAACAAGTAGAGGCACAGTGTAGTCCAGAGACCATGGCCTGGGTTCCAATACCCCTGTTCCCTATGACCTCCAGTGACACTCCTCCCTGTGGACTCCTCTGGACCTTGGGCTCTTGGCTGCAAAAATCGCAAACACTCCTCCTATTAAGAGAAGCCTGACACTGGTGACCAGTGCCAGCTGGCTGGTGGGACCAATGTCCTCTACACTCCCAGCCCTTGGAGGGGGGAGGGAGGAAGGACAGGACTGAGGACCCCTGGGGTTTGCCACTCAGCAGATGTAGATCCTAGCCATGACCCATCACTTAAGAGGCCCTGAGTGGTATCCCCAACCTTGTCATGATGTGACACCTTGCCCAGACTCAGCATAGTCTCAGTCTCACTGGAGCAGTTAGACCTGGATCTGAGGAGCCCAAAGTCTAAACTCCCCACCCAAGCCAAAGAGATCCTCTTCCCTGTGGAGTCCAAATATTCATGCTGCCGGCTCCCTGGGCTCGCAAAGTCCCCAAGGATCTAGGAAGTAACTAACCATGTCCCTCCTCCACCCTGGGACCTCGCAGTATGGGAACAAGGGTGTTGGGCATCACGTTTTCTGTCCAAGCTTGTCCCTCCAAAGGCTCTTATCCAAATCTGTGTCCAGGACCTGCCTTGTGTCTGGAGCTCTGGAAGCAAGTGAGGAACAAGTGCCAGACAGGAGGGCTCTGGCAGCAGGGGCTTGGTCACTGATGATGTCAGCCCCGGCTCTTGCTGCTGGACAATACCATTTCTCCCCTTCCCATGCAGTAGGAGGGGCTGGGAGCAGTGTTTCCGCCTCCCCAGTCACAGGAGCACGGGAAGCAATCAGCCCAGGAAATCACAGCATTTCCTTCCTTTCTCACCAGCCCCTCCGGATGCTCTGACCACATGTACTTGGCCTGTGGGGTCTGCAGCTTCTGGGGGTGTAGGAAGGAGCCCCAGCAGGCGGGGGCCCCAGGCTTGGGATGCCTGGGCATTCCTGGGCCAGGTACACTAGTGCTCATACTCTGCCATGCAGAGAGCAGCCAGGAAAAAGCAGGGAAAGTCTGGCTCCCGGGATAAGGAAATGCCTGGTCTCTCTCCACAACCAAAGAGGAGGGGAGAAAGAAGAGCAAAAGGTCCTTCCTCCTGTCCCCACAAGTCCCTTCATACTCCCCTTTATCAAATGGAGGGAGGTGCCCAGAGACTGGGGCATGGAGTGGATAGCTTGGGGATGGGAAGTCTTGATCCTTGGTCCTGAAATCTGAGCAAGCTTGTGACTGGACTCCCCCAACTTGTGTCTCCCAGCCCAGAGAACTGGAGACAGGGCAGGATGGGGACTCTCCATATCCGACTTTTCAGGCCACTGCTGCTCACACCGCCAGCCCCTTCCTCACTAAGGGTTGCTATATACTATTTATTCCCCGCCCCCTGACCCTCCCACCCCCCACCCCCACTTCTGCCTTGGGAAAAGTGCCCAACAGACATTCACCTAGAAGCTGAATGAGACCTCACCCAGGTAAATTCACCGGGAGCCCCTCTATGATTCCTCTCATACATGCAATGGGGAGACTGCCTCATGCCCTTCCCAGAGGGCTGGGTGTGAACTCCCAGGTCAGCCTCAGACCCTGTCCCAGCTCTCCTTGGCTGTGTGATGTGGAGCAAGTTGCTCAGCCTCTCTAAGCCTTGGACTTGGCAGAGGGAGAAATGGCCCAAACAATGTATGCACATATGAATAAATGAAAAAAAAATAAGCCTTGGGCTCCTCCCCTGTAAATGGGCCTGTTGGAGAGATTATCTGTTCATGCCAGGTCTCCAACAATTATCAGAGACAACAAATACTTGGCAAGGTGGCAGATCCAGGGGCTGGGCAGAGGACAAGTGGCACCTGCTGCTCTTAGGAATATTTCACATGTGGCTTCAGGGCTGCCTCAGACCCTGAGAGGGGACCTGCAAGCCCAGGACCTATGAGCAGGAGGGTTCCCGGTCCTGCATAAACAGAACGTCAGAAACTGGTTGCCTGAGTCCTGTTGCAAAACCCTCCTGTTTTCTAGAGGGGCTCCACGGCACTGCTTTCTAGATGTCTTGCCTCCTTGTGCTCTGAGGAACATGGAGCCCTCTCTGCTCACAACTCAGTAATCACAGCCAGGCTCCCTGGGCCTCAAGTCAAAATCTCAGCCTCAAGAGTGGCTGTCCCCTAGGGCTTAGGCTGGGCCAGCCTTGCTGGGTTCAGCTTTCAGAATTGATTTACTTTGATGAACAGGAGCAACAGCCTCGCCAACTGGAAACATCCAGAACTACTACTCTGAGCCCCATGCTGGGTGGCTAATGGTAGGAGCTGCCATCCTCCCCACACCCTACCCCCTGCCCAAGCAGGCCCTTCTCCGATTATGGGTTATGCAAAGATCTCGCTATCCTTCTCAGGTCATGCCCTGGAGTGCTCAATCCAGGCTGTCTGGGGGAGGACCCTTGAAGGATACCTGGCACCTTGGTCAGCCTCACAGCTGGCCCAGCAGATAGATAGTACTGGCCCATTTCACAGGTGGGTAGCCGAGGCCCAGAGAGGCCCTGCTCTGGCTGAGTTGGGATACAGATACTACCATGTGACCTCTGCCAAGGTGTAAGCCCTCCTTACCGTCCAGTGGGGTCTCTGTTGGTGTCCTCAGCCTCTACTTCCCAGGTCCCAGGAGGTCTGGGACTGTGTGGGTCGGAGAACCTGGTACCAGAGTCCTGGGCCCAGGCCCCCAGCAGCCCCCAGCCCAGTGGCCCCCCGAGGCCCAGCAGTAGTGTCAGGATCATCTTGGTTAGGGGCAGGCTTAGGTTGTTCTGCTCAGGCTCAGCCTCGTAAGTGACTCCAGCGATGAGGTCCTCAAGTTAAATCTCAGAAGGAGGGGCTGACAGAGTGGCTCAAGCAGTGAGAGAGCCTGACCAGCCAGGGTGAGGCCCTGAGTTCAAACCCCAGAGCTGCCAAAAAAAAAAAAAAATCTCAGAAGGAAAAGAAAACATGGGGACAACAAAGACAGGAAGTAGCCTGGGCCAGCCCACTCCATGGGTTTCCTCCGGCCCCCCACCTCCTGCCTGGCCCCACAGAGGCCACCAACCACTCAGGCCAGTTCCTGTGCCCAAAAGGACTTGCCTCAGGGACATTGGTGGTGTAGGAGACATATGGGATGGCCCTGCCAAACCTGTCCTCATGGGAACCTGTCCCCTGGAAGTCAGGAAAAATGCACAGTTCTTGAGATAGAGCTTCAGGAAGTGGTTGGTTGGTCTCAAGGGACCTGCTGGTTACCCACACTGCTGGCCAGGAAATGGGGGCTCCGGGGGACATCATGCCTCCTCAGCACCTTTTAGCACTGGGCGGCTGTGGGAATCAGCAGGTGGGTGGAGGCTCAGAGAATGAAAGAAGCACTCCTGGATCATATAGCATGCAGCCAGAACCCAGGGTATAGGGAAGCCTTTGGATGCCCTACCCAGCTCTTCCAACTGATTTGCCTGGAGCTCCAAGTTCTAAGGCATCCAAGATGCTGTGGGTAGCTGGTCAGCCCAGGCATCCTGAAAAGTTGATTACTCACACTGGACAGGCTGGCGTGACCCTGACCCTTGCCCTACCTGGGATGCAAGGCATCTACCCTCGTACACAGGCACAACGGCCCCAGGCCTGAGAGCCCGCAGTCAGGGTCACCTGTGGGTAGGCAGGGCAGCGAATGAATGAGGGACAGTGTACAGCCTCATGCAGACCCCTGGGAGGACAGGAGTCAGCGGGACAGAATTGAGCCAGCAGGGGCTTGGGACCTGCTCCTTGCTGTCCTACCCTGGGGAAAGGCTCCCTCCTGCCCTCCCCGCACCCACCCTGCCCTAGGTTGGCTGGGCTCCCAGCAGCCACCACAGCATCAATATTTCATCCACGTCAATAAGAGGCAGCCGTGGAGACAGCGAGGCTGCAGCACCACTCCGCCAGCTCCAGCTCCAGCTCACAGGAGAGTCCAGCCCCATCCTCACCACCACCATGGACGTCTTCAAGAAGGGCTTCTCCATTGCCAAGGAGGGTGTGGTGGGCGCTGTGGAGAAGACCAAGCAGGGAGTGACAGAGGCAGCTGAGAAGACCAAGGAGGGTGTCATGTATGTAGGTGAGTGTGGCAGGGTGGGGCAGGGTGGGGCAGGGCGGGGCGGGTGGGATGCTGATTATCTTGCCCTAAACTTCCCCCCCATCCCAGGGAGGCATTTCCGGAGGAGTGAGGCCCTAGTTGTTAGGTGGGGTCCCCAGACTGCTTGTGCACACCAGTGTCTACCTCTGGCCTCCTCAGGACCTCCCTGATATCTCTAGGACAGGATCAGTGTCCTAGAGGGCTACTCAGAATTGAGAAATAGCTGAGCACCTGTGTGCACACACAAAGGCATGCAGGAACCCACCCTGGGGTCTTCTGAGCCTAGAGATCCTGAAGCTGTGAGCAGCCAGGCGCTCAGGTAGATCTCACCCTCTCCAATGGGAGCTGCTGTGGTAAGGCCAGGCTACAGGTTCCCACCCTGCCCAGAGGGAAGGGGTGGGCTGGGGAGATGGGACCTAGGCTCAGTGTCCAATATACTCTGGCCCTCCTGGGCTTCCTCCGGAGAGGAGGCAAGCAAGGCCAGGCTGATGACTCAGCTGATGACAGAGGCCCTGTCCCTGTCTGGCTGCTGCCTCCAAGGCCCAGGCCACACGCAGGCAGGGTCTGGGTCCTTGGCCCACCAGTATCCCTACCTGGTCTCCATTGTCCGCTCCCCCCGCCCCCCATCCTGTCCTGTCTCCTTCCTATCTATCCCTGTCCTCCAGACACAGCAGGAAGCATCCCTTTGAAGGGGCTACTGTCCCCAGACACCATCCCCACCCCCTACTGGCCCCCTGCTGGCCCAGCTGTTCTGCAGTGTGTTTGCCCCAGACACCTCCAAATCAGCAGTGGGTCTGGCTTACACCTCCATTTCCTCCCCAGGAGCCAAGACCAAGGAGAATGTAGTGCAGAGCGTGACCTCAGGTGAGGAGCCACAGGATCAGGGGACCCCAGCACTCCTGCACCATAGTACTATGAGCCCAAATCCAAATCCTTCTTAAGCCATCTGAGGTCCCAAATCCTATATGGACCCAGACCCTTGCAGCCCCTGAGGCTAGAAGAGGGTGGGCTTCTCAGTTTCCCCCATCAGCATCAAAGGTTCCCTGGAAGTCAGAAAGGGGGCAGGGAGGGTCCCCGACCCTGGGAGGTGACTTCTGTCACTCAGGCAGACTAGAAAGTGGGGAGGGTCAGGGCCAAGGCCAGCCAGAGTCCTCCCACAGTGGCTGAGAAGACCAAGGAGCAGGCCAATGCTGTGAGCGAGGCTGTGGTCACCAGTGTCAACACGGTGGCCACCAAGACAGTGGAGGAAGCAGAGAACATTGTGGTCACCACCGGGGTGGTCCGCAAGGTGAGTGTGATTCTTATCCTTTCCCTGAGCCAGAGAGGCTGGCGGGAGGCGTTGGACATACAGGGACATAAAGACTTAGGTTCTGGTTTAGCTTCTCATTCAACACCCCCTGGGTGTTTCATCGGTTCACGTCTGGAATTCTCAAAAACTTCCTCAAAGTGGGGATTTGGGGCTCATTATATAGACAAGGAAGAGGCTCAAAACCAAGCATGCGCCATATCTTTCAGGAGATATCACGTTTTATAAGTGAAAATTGGGTCCTACAGGGTGACAGGCAGCCTCCAGGCAGTGGACAACAGGCCAGAGCTGCTGAGTCACAACCACCACCCATTGTTCAACTTCCATTCTGGGCCGTGCCTCATCCAGGACTGGCAGAGAATCAGCACCCCCTGGTGGTTGAAAAGCAGTGTGGGCTCTGACCCCACCCTCTCCTACAGCCTTTGTGTGTGAGCAGGGGTGTGTGTGTGTATGCCTGCGTGTGTGTGCCACCAGCAGTGTGGAGCACAGCAGTGGTGGGACATTCCAGGAGGGAGATGTCCAATATGTAAGCTGTCCCAGCACTTGCCACAGTACAAGCTCTGTTTTACACTTATTAACTTGCTTAATGAGTACAAAAATCCCAGGAGACAGGGTGTGGAAGGGAAGGTGCAGAGAGATTAGTAATGTGCCCATTATCCATTGGCTCCCATGCATGTCCAACTCCCACGCTGGCCCAGCTCCTGGGCCGTGCTCCGAGACTGTGAGTGTAGGTGGTAGCAGCGATGGGATGCCAATCTGGGAGTGGGGTGGGGGCTGACTGCCTCAAGCCCCCATACCTGTAACAGGCCGCCCTTGCAGTGGAGTCTGAGGATTGGGCACAGCCAGCACTGTGGCCCCTGGCTCTTGGATGGGCTGGGTGGAAGGGAAGGGGCAGTGTAAGATGTCTGCTTCCATGGCCAGCACAGGGTCTCTTCATCATTGGCGTGCCCAGCTGCTCCCTCTGTATGTCCCCAGCTCTACCCCTTTCTAACTGTGTGACTTTGAGAAACTATATAACCTCTATGGATCTCCATTTCCTCCTCTGTGAAATGGGGATGACTGTCTCACTTAGCTGTGGAAAGCAACAGGAAAATGAACCCCAGGAAGTGGTTCTACCTGGCTCATAGTGAGCACCCCACCAATGATCGTCATAATCATTAATAGCACCCTGGCAGAACCCATATGCACCCCAAAAAGCCCCTCACCAACCCACAGCAAAAGAGACCCTGGGGCAGGTGTCAGGCATGCCCTTGCTGATCCTGGAGGAGAGCTAAGTCCTGCCTCTGGTGACACCCAAAGAACAGTCATGACTTGTCCCCACAGTGAAGCACAGAATAACTCAGCACCTGCTGTCTGAGCACTCTTGCCAAGGGCTCCATGTGGGGCGGTGGGACTAGGCAGGTGGTCTCCTAGAGAGCCTCAGCCCACCCTGACTGACACAGTGGTGTTGTGCCCTTTTATGCCCAATTCCACCAAGCCAGGATGGCCATGCGGTAGTACAGATGTGGCTGGGCCTCCACAGGTAGGTGCTGAGACCAGAGTCCAGGCTAATCACCAGTCTGGTCCTGAAATCTCAGCAGTCACAACCACTTAGGCAGGTATATAGCTGGCCTGATATGCAGGGCAACAAAAGAAGACAGGCCTGAGCTCAGAGTCCATCCAGGAGTCAGGAAGAACTCATGCTACTGGGGAAAAGAGGGAGGCCAGGAGCAAGCTGGACCTAATGACAGCAAGCCCTGCTGCTTTAGGCACTAAGGCCTTGAGCCAGATACCTAGCCTCTCTGGCCCTAGGGTCCCTGTGAACAGCGATGACACACCCCTGCTCTTAGGGTATGTGGGGGCTCACGTGGTTCAGGGACCTCTGCTTACCCTGCCTCCACACACCCAGGCTTTCTCATCAGGGAACCTGACCAGGGGGAACTCCAGGACTTGGGATGAGCTTCGGGGTGAAGCTGGGTTTCAGGATGCTTGGTATCCTCAGAAGGCCTTGGCATCACAAGACCAGCTCCAACTGCAGGTCCCCACACCTAACACACCTCCAGCCCATCCAAGTACAGCAAAACCTCTGTTCATCTGGAAGCCACGACAAACAAGGCCCTGGGTGCTAGCAGCTGGGTGCCTCTGTGTTGCCCTCATGGCCTCTTTGCTTCCTTGTAGGAGGACCTGGAGCAACCTGCACCTCCACAAGAGGACCGGGCAGCCAAAGAGGAAGAGATGGCTGAGGAGGTAGGTGCTGGGGGCACCCAAGGCACACCAGAAGGATTCTTTGGTAAGGACCCCTACCCCCACAGACTCCTTGCTTCCCTCCTGGGGTCCCATAGCCTGTCAGAGAGCCTTCTGACCTTCTGGCCATAGGGACCATGAGCAGAGCCACTCCTGGGTGAGATCCCCCTTAAGTAACCCTCTCAGGGCAGCCACTGAGGGTTAGGGCCCTGGAGCTGGGTGTGATGGTCACTCTCTCTCCCAGGCCAAGAGTGGGGAAAGTTAGAAGGCTACTAGTCGGCCCCAGAGGCCCCAAGACACACCCTCTGCCTTGGATCCCATCCCTGCCCAGCATATGGAGTGCCCGGCGCAGAATGCCCTGAGGCTGCCCACGCTCCTTGCTCCTGAGCCCGGGCGTAAGTCTCTCCTTGCACCTTCACCTCCCGCCCTGCCCTCTGGTCCTTCTGACCCTATAGATCAGATGCTGCTGTGAACTGATCTTTTTTTTATGACTTCAAATAAAACATGAGCCTTACTCTCAGCCATGCTTCGTGTTTGTGCTGCGCCATCACTCATGGTGTCCCCTGGCTCTCCCAGAGACAAGAACTGGTTCAATCAAATGGAACCAGGTACACTACGGAGACATACTGGGTGCTATGGAATCTCCCCACAGCTCACATACCACTACCTTTAGCACAATGGCAGCAGCCCTGCCTTCTACTCCCCTAGACAACAGGCAGCTCACACTGTCCATAGGAGAGTGGGCCTGGATGTCCGCAGGTTTTGAACCCTGCTGCCTGCCTGCTCAACGTGTCTGAGGAACAACAGGGGGTAAGGATGCCATGTGTGTCTTCAGCTCCACTGTCCTGTGGGAACAGGGACACTCAACATCCTCCCTAGAGCAGGCAGTAACTTTCAAAGAAGGTAAAGCCTAAGCCCATAGTAGGATGGCAGTGTCCACCCCAGCAAAGACATGAGGGGTGCGCCTCCCACTTGGCCCCCCTCAGCTTCAAGCTCTCCACCAGAATAAGATTGGCCTTTCCCTTCTTGCACCCAGAAGTCTGTCAAATGTCATAAAAACCTGACAGCTGAGCTGCACATCATAGTGAACCACACCTTAAAAGAAAATGAGTGAAATTAACATTTGCAGAGTTCCTCCCCGGTGCCCATGGAGCACTGTTCTGAGCACAAACCTATTGGATAGGAGTTGGTGTGATCCTGCTTCTCTGAGAAGAAACTGAGGAACAAAGAGGTTAAATAACTTGCCCAAGGACACAGAGTTAACTAAGAAGCATCCTGCCTGGTCAAAACCAGGTGGCCTTGCTCCAGAACCTCATAGCTACTTCAGTGCTGTGCCACAGCCCCCAGACCGCACAGGCGCCCACGTGCTATGGCAGAGTGCCTATCCCCAAGATTTCAAAACAACCCAGGCACTAGCCTGGTCAGCGCCCAGCAGGAGGGCTCTTTGTATCACATTTGGGATCTTGTTCCCCAGAGACCTCACCCTCACCTTTGATATCTAATTGGGCTCAGAGTTTTGAAGTGACTTGCCCCAGGCCTCCAGACCTGGGTGCTGGAGCCAGAGACTGAGTCCACAGTGCCTCCCACCCGGCCGGCGCAGTAGGGAGCAGAGGTCAAGGGCAGCTCACAGGCTGGGAGCCCAGTCAAATACAGGTATCCTGGTGGGCTGGCCAAGGGCATTCACTGCTGAGGTGGCAGAAAGCACTGGTCCCATGGGCAGGAATGGAGGACAGTCAGTACTCTCTTGTTCCCAGCCCAGACACAAACACAAGAGCAGGCCTTTACATGCACAGGAGGAGGCCACTAGTGGCCTGGGTGTGCCTAAGAGCTCTCTAGACTGGAAGAGAAAGTAAGAAAGAGCACGGTCAATTTGGGTGACTGGGGTGGGGAACAGGACACCTAGGCCTGGCCCCTGGGGACAGTCTTCATGAAGCTCCCATGGCTCTCTGCCTCTACTGAAGGTGACTAGAAGGGTCTCTGCCCCAACATGTAACAGGTACTTAAAAGCTGCTTTTGCTGAGGATCACTGACTTCTTAGACATACTCAGGACCCATCCTGAGTATGCTAAATATCAAAGTCAGGAAAGGAATGCACTGGCCTGTGCCTCTCCTGGTCTGAAAAACCCCAACCTGCTTCCTCTTGCAGGGCCTTCTGCTGGGTATTGGGCATGGGACTGTGGAAAAACCTAAATAAACCCTCTAGCTTCACCTGCTTCCACTTGACTTTAAAAGTCACTAATTTTGCTGAGCGTGGTGGTTCATGCCTGTAAACCAAGCTACTCAGGAGGCAGAGATCAAGAGGATCACGGTTCAAAGCCAGCCCAGGCAAATAGTTTGGGAAACCCTATCTCAAAAAAGGTTGCTGAAGCAAGTGTGAGGCCCTGAGATCAAACCCTAGTACTGCAAAACAAAACAAAACACTTATTTTGAGGCCAGGCTTAGTGGTGTAAACCTGTCACTCAACAAATGAAGGTAGAAAGATCCAAAGTTCAAGGCCAACTTGGGTTACACAGAGAAACCCTGTTTCAAAAATAAATCAGGAGCTGGATGCCACTGGCTCACGCCTGTAACCCTAACTAATCAGGAGGCAGCGAACAGGAGGATCACAGTTCAAAGCCAGCCCAGGCAAATGGTTTACAAGATCCTATCTCAAAAAAATCTATCACAAAAAAGGGCTGGTGAAGTGGCTCAAGGTGTAGACCCAAAGCTCAAACTCCAGGACAGCTAATAATAGTAATAATAATAATAATAAACTAAAATAAATACTGGAGGTGTGGCTCAAGTAGTAGAGCACTTTCCTGGCAAGTACAAGGCTTTGAGTTCAAATCCCAGTACCACTAAAATAATAACAATATTAATTAAATCACTAGTTTTGGAGGTCATGCAGCTGAGCAACATGTAGTTTTGCTACAGGTGGCACCTCTGACATGTGGGTTATGCTGAAGATAGTTGCCTAGGTTACTTTTCAGGACGTGAAGGATATTTTGCTGGAAGCACTAACTTCACCTGGGCCTGCAGAAGTGTCCGCTGGATGACTGACACAGACTGAAAAAGTGTGGCATTTCCGTCTCCATAATGTAACGGTCTCCTTCACCACTTTAACCTTTGGATCAGGCTTTAACTCTGTAGGTGGATATATTAGTCATTTAAGGAATATTTGTCTGGGACTGGTAATACATATCAATTTGCCCAATATTTACCTAATCTCTCTCCTCTCCCTTCAGGGATAAAGACACCATGATAAGAATAAGCTATTTTAAAGATTTATACAGGGATCATGACCTTGTGATTGTATGTGGACCACCACAGATCTCACAACGACCTGTTCTAGACCACTGGAGAGGCACCTAGAAGTCTCCTATCCACCCTTTCCTAAACAGGCCCCACTCTTTCCCTCTTGCCTAACTCCAAAAGGAGCTTGAAACCTATGCTGAATTAAAATGGTTTCTTTCAGGGAACTAGCTGCCATCTTGTTGGTATTCTGAATAAATCTTTTTTCCTACCCCAACAGCTTGTCTTCCACTCACTGGGCCCCTTGCTTGGCCAGTAAGTAGACTTGGGTTTGGTAGCAAGCACTCTTCAGTCCACTTAAGCTTTACAAAAACTACTTTGGAGAGATTGTGTTAGTGTCCTTGCCTCAAAGTTGGGGACACTGTAGCTCAGACAGGTGAAGGAATTTGTCCTGGGGTATCTGAGCTCCAGAGGTCTGGCTCCACTGTGCTGCTGTGGGGCTGTCCAGAGCTGCCTCTCCCATTCACCTCTAGGGGCTAGCTGTCCCTGCCCACAGTGGCTGCTGCCTTCCTATCTTGCTTACTGTCCACTGCCCCAGTGCCAAATAGCATCAGCAGCCATAAGATGAACTGGAGCAGTGGCAGGGGCCTTCCTGGCTAAAGGCAAGGTGCTGTGGGTACGGTTGCAGGAAGGCTGGCTGGGCTTAGACAGGGGTTGGGCTGGGTTGCCCAGAGTCCCCAGGGCAGCAGCCAGGTCTCCTATAGCACCTATGCAGTAGGGGGCTTTGTGTGTCTGTGCCTGGGCTCCTTCCTGTCCCTTACCTAATCTCATCACCTGCCCTTTCATCTTGCCCAGGGTTGACCTTATCTCCAATAACCCATGCCCAGTACTCAGCTGGGCTTCCAGACACTTCAAGCCAGCGGCTGACTCTCCATTGCTCAGGAGGACATGGGCCAGCAGAGTGGCCTTGGGTAGGCAGGGACTTCCCAGAATTCTAGAATAAGGGAAACTCCAACAGAGGTTCAGATAAAGAATTAGAGAGCCTCACAATGCTGGGGTCAAAGGGGGTGTGTTGTAAGCCAAGTGTGGGGCAGGATGGCGGGTCTTACTCACCCGAGTGGTAGTAGTAGGTGTTGCTGTTCCTGGGATTTCAGGCTCCTATGCTGAGATACCAGCCACTAAGTCCCCTCCTAGTGCTCCCAGGTTATCCTCAAGCTCCCAGAGCACCCCTTTTTGGGAAAGTAAAGTGAGCAGCCACTGGGCACTCCCACACTGAGTAGTGCTTTCTGTTCTACTGGCTGGGCTTTGGTGAGCTATATAATCTCCTTTCCCTGCCTCTCATGGGCCAACTTTCTCCCCTTCACTAACACTGTATCAATTACACATACACACCAGTGTCCCACGTTTTTACCCAAAGAAGGGGATCTTTCTCCCCCATCTGTGCTAGCTGGATCCTAGTGGCCAGCCAGTCAATCTGCAGTGCCAGAGCTGGGTGTGTGGGGACAAGTGGTTCTGTGGTTGCCAGGACCCTAGAGATCATAACCCAGCGGCAGATTTGAATACTGTCATGGGAGTTTAAGTAAAATCTAACTCATCTCCTGTCTGCCTCAGTTTTCTCCTATATATTGATGCTAAATAATAACATTCATTTCACTAGGTGGTTGTAAAACTCTTAAGAGACTGTGAAGCGTTAGCAGTTGCTGGCATTAAGATCAACTTCAGCCTTGAGTGCTTGTTCTGCTGCCTCCAGTCTCTGCATTCCCTAGTTCTTCTTCCCACTCTGGTGAGGGCTTCACCTTCCCTGGGAGGGTCCCCTGCATGTGTCCTCTCCCTCCTCCTGGTCACATACTGGAGCCAGTCTGCTGAAAACTACCCCAGTCCCTTTCCCCTGCCCCTACAGGATGGGCCAGGCCCAGGGACACCTGAAAAATCTGAACTGGTCACCAGGTGCTGGTGGCTCATCCCTGTAATCCTAGCTAACTCAGGAGGCAGAGATCAGGAGGATCAAGGTTTGACATCAGCCCAGGCAAATAGTTCCGTGAGATCCTATCACGACAAAACCCTTCACACAAAAGGGCTGATGGAGTGGCTCAAGATGTAGGCCCAAGTTCAAGCCCCAGTACTACCAAAAAAAAAAAATCTGAGTTCGTGTTGAAGTTGCCACTGCAATCAGCAGCATCCAGCTGTCTCTGCAGTTGTCCTTGACAACCCCTAACACTCTGGGAGCTACGGCCAGCAAGGGTAACAAGGACCCAAGGACCTGAAGCAGCAGGTGGAAGGGACTGCCCAGGGTGCAGGTGATTACAGAGCCCTACCTGGGAACCAGCAAATGTACCCACTTGGGGTACACCAGTTGCAACTCCTCAAACCCCATCCCTCTGAGATAGAGGGGCCACAGGACACCCACCTGGACCAGCAAGGCATGGTGGCCTGAAGGAACTCCAAGCTCCACTTTGGGAATTGCTGGAGCCCACCTGAGCCTTCAGACTTAGGTGAAAGCTCACTGAGAGAGAGAGAAGGCTCTGGCCACTTCTTCATGGACCTTGACCTGGGGGACTGGTCTCCTAGCACAGGACAGATAGGATGGGGAGGGGTTGCTCTAAACCCATTGGGTTTTGTTTTGAGCCTCCTCTGAAAAAAAAAAAAAACTTTTCTTTGAAATCCCCTGGCAGGCAGGTCCCAGTCTTCTCTGCCTTGAGGAATCTTCTTATTCCAGAGGCGACACAGTTGGAAATGGGGAGGAAGGGATGTTAGGAGACCCCTGGCTTACCAGGTTGGCTTTTCCAGTACCTAGCCCAGGTTTCCTTGGGACTCCAGCTCTCAATCTGTGGTTCAAGTCCAGTCAAAAGATAATATCCAAACCAACACCCTGGGGCTGGTGGAGTGGCTCATAAGGCCCTGAATTCAAATCACAGAGTCGCCAAAAAAAAAAAGTGTAGTTGCCAAAGCAACTCCTTCCTCTACTAGTGCCCCAGGGAAAGACTAAAATGCTACCAAAGAACCTTGTCTTCCTTCCAGGTCTCACTTTTCCCATCTGTAAATTGGGTGCAAAGTCTCCTTCTCTATTGCTTTTTTTGAGGGAAGGAGAGTGCTGGGGATGGAACCCAGGATGTCATGCAGAAGCAAGCTCTATACCAGAGTTAACATCCCCAGCTCCTCCATGGTTTGCTGATGGGCCATGTCAGACAAGGCCCCTGAGTGCTTAGGTGAACAGACCCAGGGCCCCCCACCTATTCTCCTAAGGATGGGGTTTGAGTAAGGAAGACCAGCAGCAAGGATGAATGAGATCTTTACAGGCCAGAGCACCTGCCAGCTCACTGAGCAGGCTGACCCACCTGAGCCCCAGGAAACCCTATTCACCACAACCTGGGACAAGTCTCCCTCCTTTCTCCATTTCCTCTTAGTGCCTTAAGCTGCTTGCCCAGTGAGGCACTGGCATTAGGGTTTGTGTGCCCTCTGAGAGAGCCTTAGGGGGAAGGAGGGTCAGAGGCCCTGGATAATACTCCCAGGGGCCAGTGCATTAAAGATGGAAATTCAGCCATCTTTTGGGAGAGTTGTTAAAGGGGAAGGGGTCTTCCCGGACCATGTCCACCAACAGCAGGAGTCCAGATGCCAACCTGGCCTTGCTCTGCCTTTCTTCCTCTGTTCAACAGAGGGAGGGGTTCAGAGTTACAAATTAGTACGACTACCCAAAGCATGGAAAAGGCTCATGCCCTCACTAGCTGGGTAGCCTAGGGCAAACGATTTCATCTCAGTACTCTCTGTCCCTTGGACCTGTAGGACAAACTAGAAAGCACAAGGGGGGAGTGGTAATGATGGAGCTCCAGTGGTTAACAGGGGCCAAAAACTCTTTTATCTTTTTTTTTTTTTTTTCTACAGTGACAGCAGCCAATACAGCAGGTCAAGATCAGACAGCTGAGGGCAGAAAGGTCAGGTGGTGCCCTCAGGGAGGGGAGGTGAGCAGCCCCAGTACACTTCCCAACAGTCCCAACCCTGGCTCAAGGCCGCTCTACCCAGTGACCAAAAGCAGGCTTCCTGGGGAGAGAAACCCTAACTAAGCTAACTGCATGGCAAGGGATCCCCCGGGCATTGTCCTTACCCACCCTCTCTTTTCCTTTCCCAGGCACCGACCAGGGCAAGCATGGCCCAAAAGACAAGGCTGCTAGCTAGGGCTCTGAGGCCGCGAAGAAGTTCTGCCTCCAGAAGTGACAAAAGACACGGGACTTCCCTCCAGGCCCGGTTCAGCAGAATTTGGCCTTGAGCTCAGTTCAGCAGCCACCTCCCCTCGTTCTGGCCTAAATTAAGGTGCGTATTTCCACGTTCATGTCCACTGGTCGTGATTTCTGCCAAGCAGGAACCAATCCTCTCCTATTAAGGGCTGGGCTCCCATACCTAGGAACTGCAAACCAACCGTCAGGGGCCCGTTTCCCATTTTCCCAATCGCGTAACCAGACGCTCCCTTTTTTGTCTCCCCACTCAAGGCCGCTGCCCCAGCTCCAGGAACTCCAGGTCCTCCTAGGATGACGGTGCTCGGTGCCCTAGCCATTGTGGGACTCCGTTCTGGAAGAAAGCGAGGGCATGCAAAGGGAGGAGGCTTAGGGACTTGCCCTCGCCTGCTGCGGGGGCGGGAGTCTGGGAGCGCGGGCGACAAAGAGAGTGCACCTGCGAGGACCTCAGGGGGCGGAAGACTGCGGGGGCGACGCCGACGCGCAAGAGCCGGGCTTCCACGCAGCGTCCGGGCGCCGGCCACACCCAGCGGTGACGCAGGGAAGGCCTGCCAGAGTTTTGAGGCGATCTGCGCAGCCGCAGACGGAGCCCCGCCCCCAATACGTCTCTGGAGGCGGGGCCTCCTGGCACGGCACCGTGCACGTGACTTGGCGCTCAGGGAGCGCGTGGAGAGCGCGCGTCTGTGTGGCCGACCTCCTTCCTTAAATTGCTCTTCATCTGGGACAAACCAGCAACTTTTATTCTTTTTTGGCGGTACTAAGGTAACAAGCCAATAACTCTGTTCCAGAACGAAGCCCGACATTCCGTCTGTCTTGGAGTAAGGATCCGGCCAATCCAGTTCCCTCCCATCCCCCAGCACGTGTCCATGCACGCGACCTCAGCCCTGGGTGCGCCCTGGTGCTGGGTGACTCACCATTGCCACCGGATGAGGCCAGTCCTGGCGCGGAGCATGCCGCCCCCTTTATCCTTCCACCCCCCGCCACCCGTCGGCCTCTCCCTGATCCCCTTTCCCATGTCCTTGGGTTTGCGCCGTCATTCCCTCCACCCATCATAGTATCTCCTGATGGGCGCACCCGAGGCTTATAGTCTCAGTTAAAAAAACAAAACAAAAAACGATGACTACGCGGCCCTTCCCAGTTCTGGGGAGATGTAGAGAAAACCCGGGGCTTGTCTTTGCCCGGTGGCCCCAGGCTGCCCCTTCCCCGTCCTACCAGCAGGAAGCGATGTCTTCCCTCCTGCCCACCCGGGTCTGTGTGTGCGGGTTTTCCCCTTCTCCTCACTGAGTGCTCCCCCCTTCCTACTCCTGGGCCACGCGTGCTCGGGTCCTTGTGGCTGGCTATCCCCAGAAAAAGACGTCCCCAGGTCTCCTAAGGCTGCTTTATACAACTCAAAGGAAAGGCTCTGGAAGAGAACACCTAGGGCAATCTGGGGGCGCTTCCAGCATCTTCAAGGGACTTTGTCTGGGGGAGCCGGTACTGGGTCAGGGTGTGTCCTGGGGCTCCATCGGAGGCTAATGGGGTCAGACCCAAGGTCTTTTAGGTGCGCAGCCTTGCCCTGCGTTGAGCCTCTCCTCCCATTTCTTGTATGGGAAGCAGGAAATGTTTCTCCCCCATTTATCCTGTTAATACTTTTATCCTGTTATACTCAGTTCCTTTCCTAATAAACTGTACTACCGTTTTTACTACATTTTCTCATCTTGCTTGAATTCACCTACTGAATGGATGAACTGAGGTATTTACTAGCTATAAACTTTCCTGTGCTTTTGTCTGGAATGTTCTTCACAAATCACCCTTGAACTTTGCAGCATCCATCTTTTTCTTTCCATCCTCTTCCTGTCTCTGTTTCTGAGAGCTGCTACACACACACACACCACACACACACACCCTGGTGTCAGACCACACACACACACACACACACACCCTGGTGTCAGACCACACACACACACACCCTGGTGTCAGACCACACACACACACACACACACACACACACACACACACACAGTCAGACCATCACTGTAAAGCCCTACACACACACACACACACACACACACACACACACACACACACACACACACACACACACCCTGGTGTCAGACCACACACACACACACACAGTCAGACCATCACTGTAAAGCCCTACACACACACACACACACACACACACAGTCAGACCATCACTGTAAAGTCCTCCTCTCCCGGGTTTTGTATTCCACAGTTTGACATTTGTATTCCACAGTAGTTGACAGCTACTTCCTGTCAACCAAGGTCTGAAAACATTACAAGAAAAGTTACAGAAATAAAGTTGCAGAAATAAACAATTCATGCGGTTCCCTCGTTGGGGCTTGAATTCAGGGCCTACACCTTGAGCCACTCCACCAGTCCTTTATGGTGTTAGGTTTTTTTCTAGATACGGTCTCCTGAACTATTTGCCCTGTTTAATCTCTGCTGCCCGAGTACCTATGATTACAGGCATGAGCCACCGGTGCCCAACCAATTCATAAGTTTTAAATAACTTTTATTACATATAATGTGCCAAATAATTATTGGAACCAGTGTTTTGGACTAAGTTCTTGTACAGAGCCCCTAAAGCCCAGACTAAAAATTGAAATGGAGTCACTCATAAAAATTCCACATCACCAAATGGAAATTAATTTTTCTGAGCAATCAGAAGAGATAACATCCCCAGTACCCGACCAAAAATAAATAAATAAAAGGAATTATAGGAGCGGGGCAATATAGCTACTCAGGATGCAGAGATCAGGAGGATTGAGGTTTGAAGCCAGCCTGGGCAAATAGTTCTAAAAAAAAAACGGTCACCAAAAAAAAAAGGCTGTTGAAATAATAAAAAGAGAAAAGAATGAAAAAAAAGGTGGGGGGGCTGGTGGAGTGACTCAGTTTTGTTCAATCAGTGTAGACCTTGATTTCAAACCCCAGTACCCCCCCCCAAAAAAAAAAAAAAAGGAAAAAAAGCGTTACCAGAGAGAGCTGGGCACCAGTGCCTCATGCCTGTAATTGAGCTACTTGGGAGGCTGAGGTTGAGAAGATTTTGGTTTGAGACCAGTCCAGGCAAAACAATTACAAGAGGCTTTTTTTTTTTTTGGACCAAGCTACTGCACAGACCAAGCTAAAAATCAGAATGGAGTCACTAGTATTAAAGTTCCATGTCACCAAGCTGAAATTAAGCTGTTTACTTGACTCTCCCAGAAATGAGGAATTGAGGGTCAGCCAAGTTACCAAATGGGCCAGCTTCAACTGGCATCTAATGAGGTTCTCTCTGCCTAAATCTTTACACAAAACGGCAATCTAGTGTTGGCAGAGTGGCTCAAGTAATAGACCACCTGGGATCCTGCCTAGCAAGTGAGACCCCAATACTGCAAAAAAAAAAAAAAAAGGCTGCGTAAAGTAATTTGCTGCCAATCAGTTGTTTTTGTATTGGTTTGTCTCCGTCCCCACCTAGGAAGGAAAGTAATTTTGAATGACTAATCTTTCTGTTTATTTTTTTCTGCTTAAGACCTTCTCTGTAAACCCAACCTCCTCTGCTCAGCTCATCAGAACATTTATTCTATTTTATGGAATGAAGTGTCAATTCCAGAATACAAAATAAAGCCAATTGAGATCATTAAACCAAATTATTGTAACTTTGTTCTTTGACAGTCTATAGCTTTTATACTTTATCCCTGGCTGGGTTTGAAATTTGTGGCTTGTGCTTTTGTCCTTAAGAGTCTGCTAGATATTGGGGCTCTGCCTTCTGAAAGTTTCAGTGGTCCCAGGACATCTCATGCCCACTGGGATTTCTAATAAGTGATGTGATCTTTCTAGTTGGGTATCTTTATCTTCGAAATATATAACTTTTCTAGAGTATGTCTCTGTCACAATTGCTTTGGTTCAGTATTCCCTGATGTACTCCTTTTAATAACAACTTTTTTATTGTTTATACATTTGTTCATATATGTATACATTGTTTGGGTCACCTCCTCCCCCTTTCTCCCACCCCCTTAACCCCCCTCTCCCATCCCCTCACTCCCCTCACTTCCAGGCAGAACCTTTTCTGCCCTCTTCTCCAATTCTGTTGAAGAGTAAACATAAAAGATAATAAGAAAGACATAGCATTTTTGACCGTCCGAGATACAGATATATACAGAGAGATTCCTAGCGTTGCTTGCATGCACATGTGTGTTACAACCTGAATTGTTTCATCTTTACCAGACCTCTTCACTATTTCCCGGTCACCTTCCCATAGTGGCCTCTGCCACTTTAAGATTACTTTATTAGCTCCTCTACAGTGGGCATATCAAACACTTTCAAATTTTAGATTTCCTTCCCTGTTCCTCCTGTACGCATTCTCCCCTTAGTGTGTGACCCACAACCAATAATATTATTGCATTTGTTTTAGGTCTATAATCTGTATATGAGGGAAAACATGATTTTTGGCCTTCTGAGCCTGGCTAACTTTGCTTAAAATGATGTTCTCCAGTCCCATCCATTTTACTTGTGAATGACAAAATTTCATTCTTCTTTGTGGCTGAGTAAAATTCCATTGTGTATAAATACATTTTCTTAATCCGTTCGTCAGTAGTGGGACATCTTGGCTGTTTCCATAGCTTGGCTATTGTGAATAGCGCTGCAATAAACATGGCTGTGCAGGTGCCTCTGGAGTAACCTGTGTCACATTCCTTTGGGTATATCCCTAGGAACGGGATTGCTGGATCATATGGCAGATCTATGTTTAGTTTTTTAAGAAGCCTCCATATTGTTTTCCATAGTTGTACTAGCTTACATTCCCACCAGCAGTGTGTATGAGGTTCCTTTTTCCCCCCCTCGTCCTCAACAGCATTTGTTGGTGGTGGTGTTTTTGATGATAGCTATTCTAACAGGAGTGAGGTGGAATCTTAGTGTGGTTTTGATTTGCATTTCCTTTATGGCTAGGTACGGTGAGCATTTTTTCATGTGTTTTTTGGCCATTTGGATTTCTTCCTTTGCAAAAGTTCTGTTTAGTTCAGTTACCCACTTCTTTGTTGGTTCATTGATTTGAGGCAGTTTAGTTTTTTGAGCTCCCTGAATATTCTGGTTGTCAGTCCTTTGTCTGCTATATAGCCAATCAATATTTTCCCCCCACTCTGTGGGTGGTCTCTTCAGTTTAGAGACCATTTCTTTTGTTGTGCAGAAGCTTTTTCATTTCATGTAGTCCCATTTGTCCATCATTTCTCTTAGTTGCTGGGCTGCTGGAGTTCTATTGAAGAAGTCTTTGCCTATACCTATTGTTTTCAGAGTATTCCCTGCTCTTTGCTGTACTAATTTCAGAGTTTCAGATCTGATACTAAGGTCCTTAATCCACTTTGAGTTGATACTAGTTCAGGGTGATAGGCATGGATCTAGTTTCAGTTTTCTGCAGGCAGATAACCACTTTTCCCAGCACCATTGTTGAAGAGGCTGTCTATTCTCCATTGTATATTTTTGGCATCTTTGTCAAAAATAAGGTGGCAGAGCTGTGCGGATTCATATCTGAGTCCTCTGTTCTGTTCCACTGGTCTTCATATCTATTTTTGTGCGAGTACCATGCTGTTTTTATCGCTATTGTTCTGTAATATAGTTTGAAGTCGGGTATTGTGATACCTCCAGCATTGCTCTTTTTGCTGAGCATTGCTTTGGCTATTCATGGTCTCTTGTGTTTCCAAATGAATTTTAGGGTAGATTTTTCAGTCTCTGTGATGAAAGTCATTGGGATTTTGATGGGAATTGTGTTGAACATATAGATTGCTTTTGGTAGTATAGTCATTTTTACTATGTGATTCTACCAGTCCATGAGCAGAGGAGATCTTTCCATCTTCTGTAGTCTTCCTCAATCTCTTTCTTCAGGGGTTTGTAGCTCTCCTTGTAGAGGTCATTCACATCCTTTGTTAAGTTTACTCCTAGGTATTTGATTTTTTTGAGACTAGTGTAAATGGAATTGTTTTCTTATATTCTTTCTCAATTCATTTATTGTTGGTGTAAAGAAAGGCTAATGATTTTTTAAGTTGATTTTGTATCCTGTTACATTGCTGAAGCTGTTTATGGTGTCTAGGAGTTTTGGGGTAGAGTTTTTTGGGTCTTGAAGTATAGGATCATGTCATCTGCAAATAGGGATACTTTGACAATTTCTTTACCTATTTGTATCCCTTTTATTACTTCTTTTGTCTTACTGCTCTAGCTAGGAATTCCAGGACTATGTTGAATAGGAGTGGGGATAGGGGGCACCCTTGTCTCATTCCTGACTTTAGGGGAAATGGTTTCAATTTTTCTCCATTAAGTATGATGTTGGCTATAGGTTTGCCATATATAGCCTTCATAATATTATTTATGTATTTTTCTTGCAGTACTGGGGCTTGAACTTAGGCTTCACACTTGCTAAGCAGACCCTCTACTGTTATGGGAAATTATGAGCTGAGATAGGAGTCTCTGAGGCAGATTAGTAGGAAGCAATGTTTATTGTGCCGGCACGGACCCAGAGGACATGTGTCCAAAGGCTGAGCCCCAAGAACAAAGGGGTCTCACCTTATATACCCTTGCAAGCAGGTTACAGAAGCAAAAGGCAAACCTCAACCCACATATGGCTGCATGTGACTCCATTGGCTACCTCATTTCCCTAGTGGTATGTGACCTTCATGTTTCAGTTCTTTAAGTTTTATCTCTCTGCTTTGCCATCCCCTCCCTCTGTCTCATTGTCAGAACACCAGCCTGTCTGTTTCTTTTTTGGTCTCCCCTTTCTTGCTACACTACCACTTGAGCCACTCCACCAGCCCTTTCTTGTATTGGGTATTTTTGAGATAGGGTCTCATGAACTATTTGCCTGGGTTGGCTTCAAATTGCCATCCTCCTGATCTCTGCCTACCTGAGTAGCTAGGATTATAGGTGTGAGCCACTGGTGCCCAGGTTTAGATTTCTTTTATTTCAAGGACAATTCCTGTTTATTTTTTTGAGAACTAGGGCTTGAACTCAGGGCCTACACCTTGATTCACTCCACCAGCCCTTTTTTGTGATTTTTTTTCCAAGATAGGGTCTTGGGAACTATTTCCCTGGGCTGGTCTGGAACTGAGATCTTCCTGAGTAGCTAGGATTACAGGTGTGAGCCACCAGTGCCCAGTAAGGGACAATTCTTAATTGTATTTTCTTTTTCTTTATTTAGTACAACCATGGTTTTAATTTTTTTCCTGCATCTATGCTATTTGTTTTTATTTTGTTTTGCATATTAATAATTTATTTGAAATTATATAGTATGATGTGTTGTTGTTTTGTGATGCTAGAGATCAAACCAGGGCCTCCTATACGCTAAGCAAGGGCTCTGACCCCCCACCCAAGCCTACAGTGATGTTTGATATGTTTATGTACGAATATACACGTTTGATATACTAATATAAGTGTATAAATATATTGATCTATATATAGATAAAATTGTATCAATTTATATATCAATTTTGATATATATGACTGATATAAATTTTGATATACATATGAACTGATTACTATAGTTAAGCTAATTAACATACCCATCTCTTCACATGGAAATGGTTTTTCTATTTTATTTCTCAGTTATGTAAGTTCCTGACCTGCTACTCCTATTGCCTGGCCATCTTGTTACTCCAAGCACTGTCTAGGTGACCTATCTGAGTGTCTACCCCACCCTAATCTTGTTTATCTTGAGGACAGGATGCTATCTGTAGGCCAGAAGATGCTCTTCAGGTGGACTAGCAGGATCTAGTTGGATCTAAGATGGCTGCCAGAGTGACCACCAGGCAGCCTCTAATGTCATCACAATCCCATCTGTATGCTGAATGACACACCTTCCAGTGCCATGATAGTTAAAGGATCAAAAATTCTCAGAAACTCTCCACCCATTCCCGAGAAAGACATGAATATATCTTCCTTTTATTAGCCTGCTCTCCCCACCCCCATTTCTTTTACTCTATATCTATAAAGTCTCAATGTCCAAGGGTTGAGAAGTTGATTTCCCAGTTTATCTCCCACTTTTCCTCTTGGTCAAGAGTCTCCTTCCATGCTCAATTGGAAGGTTATTGGTTCCACAATTTGAAGATGGAAAAATAACTCATTTTGGAGTGAAAAACTGGTTACAATCTTGTCTCAGAATTTTAGTGTTTCTAATTTAGTCTTCTCCATAACTGCTATTGCATATCAAACATCTTCTGTTCTTTTTTTTAATTTTTTTGCATCATTGGGGTTTGAACTCAGGGCCTCACACTTGCTAGGTGCTCTACCACTTGAGCCACTCTACCAGCACTTTTTTGTGTTGAGTATCTTTGAGATAGGGTCTCTCAAACTATTTCCCCAGACTGGCCTCAAACCGTGATTCTCGTGATCTTTGCCTTCAACTTTCTAGGATTACAGGTGTGAGCCATTGGTGCTTGACGAAAAAAAATTCCCATCTTGGAAGACTGAGTAATAATTGTCATGTACCTTCTCTGAGATATTCCTTTCTGTGTAGTGTAGTTTTGATATTCTTTTTTTCATATTTAAGAGTAGTGTGTTTTGCCAGGCACCGGTAATCCTAGTTGCTCAGGAGGCAGACCAAATAGTTTGAAAGACCCTATCTCAAAAAAGAGGTGGTGCACACCTGTAATCCCAGCTACTTGGGAGGCAGAGACAGAAAGATCCTGAGTTCAAGGCCAGCAAGGGCAAAACTTATCAAGACCCTGTCTCAAAAACAACATAAAAACAAAAGGTAGAGTGCTTGCCTAGCATATGCAAGGCCCTGGGTTTAATTCCCAGTAGCACAAAACATAGCAAAAAATACAATACTGAGATAATGAATTTATAAAGAGAAAATGTTAATTTTGAACTGGGCTCAGGTGGCTCACGCCTGTAATCCTAGCTACTCAGGATACTCAGGAGGCAGAGATCAGGAGGATCCGGTTGGAAGCCATTCCTCGGCAAGTAGTTCTGGAGACCCTAACTCGAAAATACTCAACACAAAACAGGGTTGGTGGAATGGCTCAAGTGCAATGCTGTGAGTTCAAACCCCAGTAAAGCAAAAAAAAAAAAAAAAAAAAAAAAAAACAGAAAAGGTTCATTTTGGCTTACAGTTTTAGAAGTTCCAGTCAGTAATTAGGTAGACCCATTGCTTTTAGGCCTCTGGTGGGGGTGCTAATGACAGCAGGAAGCATATGAGAAAGGAAACCTTCTCACCTGGAGGCCATGAAATGGAAAGAGAAAGAGGGAGGAGACGCGGCTGTGGGTGCACCAGAACTCTGATCCCTTTGCCCTCCTCCTGACTCACCACTGTTGGCTCTCACACCTTAGCCGTGACCTCACAGATACCGGGAAAGGAGCCGGAGGTGGCAAGTCACGAAATCGAATCACCCTCACCAGCCGAAACAGAAAGTCTCTGGAGAAGGTGTGTGCTGACTTGATCAGAGGCGCCAAGGAAAAGAACATCAAAGAGAAAGCACCAGTGCACATGCCTACCAAGACTTCAAGAATCACTACAAGAAAAACACCTGGTGGTGAAGTTTCTAAGACATGGGGTCGGTTCCAGATGAGAATCCACAAGCAAGTCATTGACTTGCACAGCCCTTCTGAGATTGTTAAACAGATTACTTCCATCAGTACTGAGCCAGGAGTGGAGGTCCAAGTCACCACTGCAGATGCCTAAGTCAACTATTTCAATAAATTTAATAAATTGACTTATAAATGATTTTTAAAAAGAGTGAGAAAGAGGAAGGGGGTCAGGGTTCCACAATCCCTTTCAAGGTTTTACCATCTCCCATAGTGCCACCTCTGGGCCAAGCTTTTTTAACTCATGGGCCTTTAAGGGACATTTATGCAAACCAAAAATTCAATAGTGTATTGTATTATAGGCCACAGAATAAAATAAATATCCATAAATCCATAATAATATCAATAAGGAATGGATGAAATAAATATGGAGAATGGACCCGGCGACAGTGGCTCACGCCTGCAATCCTAGCTACTTGGAAGGCTGAGATGGGGAGGATCACAGTTGGAGGCTAGCCAGGACAAAAAGTTCTCAAGACCCCATCTCCAAAATAACCAGAGCAAAATGGACTGGAGGTGTGGCTCAAGCGCCTGCTTTGAAAGCATGAAGCCCTGAGTTCAAACCCCAGTCCCATAAAAAAAAAAAAAAGCAAGAGAAAAGTTTGAGACACAGTACTTAAATTCATTTAGTTAAATTAATAAAATTTAGTTATTCTGTGAAATAGCTTAAAATTTAGTCAAATATGCTAGTGTTCATTTCCTATTTCTGATCAGTATGCTGTGGTTATGTAGGATGTGAATATTTGGGGAAGCTAGGGGAGGAATATATGGAAATTACTGTAGTGAGTTGGAAGACAGAAACCTGTCAATCACAAAACCCTTGTGTATAAAAGAAAAACAAAACCTGTCAATCACAAAACCCTTGTGTGGGTGGCATTTTGGAGGCTATCAGGGACCTGAGGTTCAAATGTGAAGTGGGATTTCCTAGACATCAATGGAAGAGGTGTTGGAATTAAGAACCTTCTGCCTCTCAGAAACCAACCAACTCCAGAAGATTATCCCATCAGCCTTCATTCTCCAAAGACTCAGTCTTTGTCTTGACTCTTGGAAGCTGGTGTTCTCTGATATACCTTATCCCCTGGACTTTCATGGGTGCCATCCATTCTTTCATCTTTTTTTGCGGGCAGAGTGGTACTGGGGCTTGAATTCAGGGCCTCATGCTTGTTAGACTTTGCTAGGCAGGCACTCGATCACTTGAGCCACTCCACCAGCCCTATTTTTGTACTGGGTTTTTTTCAAGATACGGTCTCACGTACTATTTGCCTCAGGCTGGCTTCAAACCTTCATCCTCCTGATCTCTGCCTCTCGAGTCTCTAGGAGTACAGGCGTAAGCCACTGGCATCTGCCTCTTTCATTGTTTATTTTCATCTCCTTTGGGAAGCATTTCCTGGCAGTGCTGAGATTTCTTCCCACCCCTGGGATCCCTTCCGGTCCCCCCTTATCTGCCATTGGCTTTACATATCTTCCCAGTCTCCTAGTTCTCTGCAGTTAAGTGTGATGTGTGGTGATACCACCTTTATTTTCTCCTTCTTGTTTTCCACATAGTTTTAAGAAGGCGAGATGGGATGATTTAGAATTAAACCGCTGTCATGTTCCTGGCAGGGTGAGCTGGTATTCTCTTTGCTCTCCATCCCCAATCTCCATCCTGCTCCCTGTTGGACTGCATCATCCAAGCTTCCTCACTTTGACCCTGGTTGAGGTCAGCCAACTGGGGACATTGGTAGGAAATTGGGAAGGGAGAGGAGAAGGAAACTTGCTGGGCATGGTTTGACAGCAGCCATGTTTTTCTGATGATGGCTGAAGTTCCTGTCTGATAACCCTCTCCTATAGTAGCCACATATATTGGAGACTATGGACACTTCCTGCCCCTCCAGATCCAGAGAGATAACAATTGCCACTTCTGCTGGTCATCAGCACTACCCCCATTAAATCTGTCCACACCTCTATTCTCATTTGACTGTGCTTTCTTGACATCCATCAAGAATCTGACATTCACAGACGTATGTAAGTTTGACGGCTATAGCTCAAAACACACAAGAAATTGTCATGTGTCAGGTATGACACAGCCCTACATATTTTGCTGTGTAAAATAAATATTTTCAAATGAGAATTAGTAATTGCTAAGTTTGCAAATTGCTATTTGAAAAATTGGCTTTCCTTAAGTTGATGATTCAGTCAGCTGGTCTTTGCCAAACTGCATTGTTGGGCAAATTCTTCTTGGAGATTGAGTTTGCTCCTGTCACAGTCAGATTTTCCTTACCCCAGGGGAGGTTGGACTTGACCTTCTGACTCAGGATATGCTAGCATGGGTGTCTGTGTTCAAGGGCTGATCTGAAGAGGTGCTCTGCTAAGATGGGGTGGTGGAGGGCGGGCCCCACCTGAGTCATCTTCAACTTCACACAGGCAGGTAAAGTTGTTCCTTGCAGAAGCTGCCTGAGCCCAGTCTCTCAGACCAGAATCTGCCCATGGTTAGGAAAGTCTTTGGCTAGAAATATGACTACCCTCAGGAGTATGTCCCGAGTACAGAGGGCCTGCTGGGGACATAGAGGCTGGGCTGGGAGGACAGGGAACTGGTCACAGCTGGAGCTAGAAGACCAAGTGGGACTGGATCTGGGTCTGAGCAGAAGGGTCCTGGGTCCAAGTCCAGCCTGGGCAGTTTGGCCTCTCTCAGCCCCTTGCCTTCTCCCTGTCAGGCATTTGGGACGTGTGTCTGGGCAAAGGGCAGTAGTGTGACGTCAGTAGAGTCACACGGTTCTCACTATGTACTAAAGAGAAGCAGGGTCTCATGGGTAGGAGGTGTTGTGGAGAGGCAGCAGTGCCTGACAGGGAAAAAGAGTACCTGTTCCCAGGAGCTGTGGTGGGACATCATCTGGGCATTAGAACCAGAGTCCTTCTGTGGGCCTCTCTGGGCTGGTGAGCTCCAGAAGAGCACTTTAGACTGGGGGCCCTGTGGGGAAGGGTGTGTGTGGGGTGGAAGCCATCCTAAAGCTGTTGGTGTCACCTGTCAGAGGACTGGGGAAAGGGGACCCCTGTAAGGGCTGGGGTCGTATATACCCTCAGAGGAAACAGAGAAAGAGTTTAATGGGTTCAGGGAGTAAACTAATGCTTCCCTCAGCCCTATTCCTACCACCAGCAGCCCACCCTTGACACCCTAAGTGGAACACGCTGGAATTTGGCTGTATCAAGGGGAGGACAGGGAAAACTGGACCTGCTTGAACATCAGGATCCCCTCTTTCATAGCTCTTCCGGATCTGCAGGGTCACACATATATGTCTGCATAACTAGCAAGAATCATACTATTGTATTCCCCTTTTATTTTTTCTGGGTGGTACTGGGATTTGAACTCAGGGCTTTGTGCTTGCTAAGCAAGTGCTCTACCTCTTGAACTGCACTTCCAGCCCTCATTCCTTTTCTTAAAGAGCATTCCCCTGGATCCACCTCTGTCCAAAGAAGATGGCAATGAGACTGTGGCCTTGTGACCTGTGGTCACCTGTAGTCCTGCTGCCCACAGCAGCCAACACTGCCCAGGAATGTGAGAGGGCCTTGCTCTGAAGGGCTTAGGCTGTGGGGACCATGGTCTGGTAAACACTAATTAGGCCTGTCACACCCAGCAGGGTGGCTCTGAGGGATAAGGAAACCTCCAGAGAGGCGACTTCAGACTCCTGCACCAGGCTGGATCACATGAGCAGGAACATGAAAGACCTCATGCTAGCAACCCTCTGGCTCCCAGGAGTGTTATAGCCTTGCCACTCCTTGGCCCACTCCACTGGTTGGGCAGGGCTCAATGCCAAGGGTTGCTTCACTAGCACATCCTTGATGAGGGGGAGGGAACAGATATTTGCCAAGAGCTTGCACGTTTTGTCCACTGAGTGTCAGTGACACAGCCATGAAGGCATAGCTGTCCCCATTTTGTGGATTAGGAAACTGAGGCTCGGGATGGTCTAGTGACTAAAGGAGGTGGCATGTGGCACATGGTTTGAGGCATCTCTGACTGGTTCCCCTTTGCATGTGAAACATCAGGAGTTTGTAGGGCTGCTTTCTGGGAGAATTCTAACTAGGACTAGATCTCCTGACTCATGGTAGGGTCCTCTGCCTACTCCCTAGGACCTGGGGTAGTGAGGGCCACAGCTGGCCTCCCTCAAGACCAGGCCCCAGGGTTTAGAGAAGGCTGGGATTCCCCTCCCCACCATGTACTGGCTGCCCCAGTGGTGGGCCTCTCAAGAGCTGGGGCGAGAATCCACTGACTGGTGAGCTGTGGTGACTATGTCCCATCAACGCTGTGTCCTCTGCCATGGGCAAGAGGCTGTCCAATGGAGGCTGCTCTGAAGAGGCAGGGTCCTTGTGTATGAAGGGGCAGTGGTGCCCATTCAACTTGTGTGCCTGACCCCAGGGGCTGCCTGGGGCCCTTGGTCCACAGGACCTCCAAAAGTCTGGGTAGACCACACCGGGAACTTGAATCAGTAGGCTGGAAGTCCTACGCCTTGTCACCAGGTACTCAACAGTTCTCAGACTTGGGAGGCTTGGACCCCAGGGTCTGGTAGCAGGGTGTCCCCAAATGCTGTCATCTCCCAGAGCACTCAGGCCTACCCCTCAGGGACTAGACATGGCCAGAGCTGACCTTTCCTGCCTAGCTTCAGTTCTGCTCCCTATCTCTGTGCTTTACAAGTACCTAGGCTGTGGGGTGGGGGTGTCAGACACTGTGACAGGGGCAGTGCACAACACTGGGCAGCCCCACCTAGGCTCTTCCTCCCAGGCGCCTGTGCTTATTCATCTGCCCAGCCTCCAATAGACCAGGCAACCCTTCAGGGCACAGAGGCATCTATAAAAGCGCACTGGTCCAATCCCCAGCGTCCTACTTGTCACTGCCTGCTGCTATACAATGCTGGGAGGCCTGGGAAAGCTGGCGGCTGAGGGGCTGGCCCACCGCACGGAGAAGGCCACTGAGGGAGCTGGTAAGGGCTGGGGCTTCTTTCTGTCTGTGGGGAGGTTAGGGTGGACTTGCCTAGGCCTGTTGGAAGCTGATCCTAGCAGCAGGGCTTTGGAAGGAATGAAGGAGGCCCCCTTGGGAATCCTGGTCCATGAGCTCCACCAGGACAGGGTGGTATTGGAGGCCCAGAGGTTAAAGTGGGCAGTTCCCCACTGCCCAAGCAGCCTTCTGTGGGGACCCAGTGTCCACCTGTTCATGGGGCCTGTGACTGAGGGCCAGGATGGAGGCTAGCCCTAAGGGGGGTCCCAGTAAGGGGTGGTGGGGCAAGCGGAGCCTAAGCACTGGTGGAGTAACTGGTGGCTTGGAACCTTCCCTCTAGAAGCCTAGGGAACCTTCTGTGTCAAAGCTGCCTAGTCTGGGGCTAAGAGTAGCTCAATGGTAAAGCACTTGCCTAGGATATGCAAGGCCCTGGTTTTTTTTTGTTTTTGTTGTTTTATTTTGTTTTGTTTTTGCAAGCACCACAAAATAAAACAAAACACCCACAAAAAAATTCCTATTCTGACTAGTCCAGGCAGGAAAAGGCGAGTGGCTTTTAATTTTCACCCTAACTTTAACGCGTCAAAGATTCCTTCATTATAAAACCAGTGAGCTGATCTTGTCAAAGTCCAAAAGGACATTTACATTTCTTCTGAGAACCGGGGACCTGGTTTTGCACTCAGAGGTCAGCGGCTGCATATGGCTGCCCATCCAGGTGAAAAGGCTAGGCCCAGCTTGCTGTTCTCTGTAAATAGCTGCAGACATGTCACGCTTCACTTTTAACTCCACACCTGGTGCAGATCCCTCTAAATCTTCTACTAGATGTAACTTCTCTGAGGTACAAGCTATTCTCCTTTGACAGAGGAGAGCCCTGGCAGTGGAAGGTGGAGGTAGAACTAGAACAGTTCCAACTCCAAAATCTTTCATTTCTGGCACTCTACCACCCTGTAGAGAAGCCCAAGGTGGGCAGGGAATTCCCTTTTTTGGGGGAAATTGCTCTGGGAGAGGTGCGGGATGTGGCCATATAGAACAGTCAGCTCATCCTGAGAGGGTGGTGACCTGGCAAACACTCCCAGACTGGCTCAAGGCCCCAGCTGGCAGAAGGCTGCTCTGGGCATCCAGGCAGGCCCTGCTAGGCCAAGAGGCATGGAGGGTCTTGTGCACTAAGGGCTCAATAGGTTGTCTTCAGTAGTTGGACTCCTGGGGATCTCTGAAGAGAGTTAGCTGGGGGCCCTTTTCCTGAGCCACCCTGTTCTAGCTGGGGGTGGGGGTGGGCAGTGAGCCTGCACTGTGCTGTCACTGACTTTGTCTCCTGTCCTCAGTCCATGCTGTGGAGGAAGTGGTAAAGGAGGTCGTGGAGCATGCCAAGGAGGCCGGTGAGAAAGGTACTGGGACTGAAGTGGGTGGGGGAAGATGGAGGGAGAGAAAGAAGGGAAGGTGGGAAAGGAGGGAAGGAGAGGACAAAAAGTAAGGGCTGGGGATGTAGTTTGGTGGTAGAATGCTTGCCTAGCATGCATGGGGCCTGGGTTCCATCTTCCCCATGGAGACAGAGACAAGTAGGGAGAGAGGGAGGAAGAAAGAGAAGCTAGGAAGTGAGGTGCAGGGGTCAACCCTTTCTTTTCCCAACTAGGTCAAGCCCTGCCCCCACAATGCACCCTTTCAGTTGGTTTGCAATTATCTGTGCATATAATTACCCATTTAGGCCACACCTGTATTAGGGCTCCATCTAATACATTCTGTGGAGTGCTAAGATGAGAAAGTCCCAAAATGCTATGTGGCAGCACACAACATTTAAGGTCAACAATTATGTATTTATGTAGATACATGTTTTTATAAATATGTGTGTGTGCTGTGAGTAGGACAGTGTAAAAAAGCATGTGATACCTCATTCTTTACACCAAAATAGATTTGAGGGGATGAAGGACTTACATTTAATACATGAATTTATTAAATTTTTAGAAGCCAATGTTTAAGCTCAGGCAGGTATAGTAAAAGAGAAATTTATTGCTCATTGTTCTGGAGGCTGACAGTCCAAGATCAAGGCACCAAGAGATTTGGTGTCTAGTAAGATGTGGCTTCCTGGCTGATAGGTGGTGTTTTCCTTCTGTGTCCTCACATGGTGGAGAGAGCTAAGTAGCTCTTTGGGGTCTCACTACTGTGTCCCATTCATGAGAGCTCCTCCCTCCCGGCCTAAGCCCCTCCCACAGGCTCCTTTCTTCCTACCATTCAGAGGATGAGGATTCCAACATATGAACTTGGGGATACAAACATTTAGACCATAGCAGCACCATAGGAGACTTTGGTGTAGTCTTAGGGAGGGAAGGATCTTTTTAACTATGCCTGAAAACTCAGAAGCCATAAATAGACTATTAGGTATAGGGCACTGGTGGCGATGCCTGTAATCCTAGTTAATTGGGAGGCTTGCATGTCAAGGTCAGCTCAGGCAATAGCTCAAGAGACCCCCATCTGGTAGAGTGCCTGCTTTGCGAAGGAGAAACCCTGAGTTCAAACCCCAATGCCACCAAACAAACAAACAAAAAAGCAAACCTCAAACCAATAAACTATTAGGTAAACTTGACAATGTAAAACTTCAAAATTTTCCATAGTAAAAAAAAAAAATGCTGTAGTCAAGCCAAAAGAAAAGCCACAGAGGGAAAAATATTTGTAACAGAAATAATATAGTTCAATGTAACAACTCGATATATAAATGACCAAAGGCATGAACAATTTCCAGAAAAATGAAGTGTAAGTAGCCAGCACACCCACAAAACAGATGCTCAGCCTCACTCAAAATTGAAGAAATGACCCAGGCACCGGTGGCTCATGCCTGTAATCCTAGCTACTCAGGAGGCAGAGATCAGAAGGATCACGGTTGGAAGCCACCCCTTAGCAAACAGTTCATGAGACCCTATCTAAAAAAAAAAAAAAACCCCTTCACAAAAAAGGGCTGGTGGAGTGACTCAAGTGGTAGAGTACTTGCCTAACCAAACATGAGGCTCTGAGTTTAAACTCCAGTACTGCCAAAAAAAATTGAAGAAATGTAAGTTGCTGGAGAAATGAAATCAAATTTGAATTCATTCTGTCAGGAACCCTCTGCCCTTGGTCCCACCGGAGCAGCTCCAGGGGCTGATCTCATAAGACTGCCACACCCTATAGGTCTGTCATGGTGACACTAGCACAGTGAGTGACTCACCCAGACACATTTTCTTTTTTTCCTGACAGCCATTTCTGAAGCCTTTAAGAAAGTCCAAGAGTCGGGGGACAAAGTGGTGAAGGAAGTCAATGAGAAGGTAACCAACACAGTCACCGAGGCCATCACCCATGCTGCAGAAGGCCTGGGCAAACTGGGACAGTGAGCTTTTCCACTGTGGTGGCCACACCTTCCTGGATGTCAATAAAGAGCCATGAAATGTGTACACTGAGCCCTGGATTTATTCCTGTTTGGATAGACACACCAGGCAAAGTATTTTTTAGTGGACGCACTGTGATGTCCCCAGTTTCTCCTCTCCCTCTCTCCCTCCCTCTGTCCCTTCCTTCCTTCCTTTGTTGTGAAATCCAGAGCCTAACACATACTAAGCCTGTGCTCTACCACTGAGCACACCCCAGCCTTGCTGTACTTTAAAAAAGGCTGTTTCCCTAGAAACTATAGTGTTCAGACACCTCAATGCTTTGAGAGCCCAAGGAAAGACCAGAATTTTCTTGCATGTTCTTTGGGCTGTCCTTACAATGTTCTTATAGAACTCAGGGAAGATAAGGGACCAAGCTGGTAAGAGTTTGGCTGGGCTGCTTCATCTTCTGAAAGAGGCTTGGACAACATTTCTGCTGGACAGTTACAGATTCTGGTCTAGGAAGAAGAGAGTCCACTACATATTGGCTCTAGAAACTCCTGTTGAATTTCTTCTCAGAGACTTGTGTCAGGCCTAGTCATAGTAGTAGTAGGTGGTGGTGGGCAAGAATGCCTGTCGTCCTGTCCTTCTTCCCACCAGCAGGTCAGTACCTTACAGGTTAAGCATTATGTGTGCAGGTAACTTTTAGCTTAAAAGTTTTAGATCAAAAAAGGAGAAATTATGTATAAAATTATGGTGTCCCTATTATCTTGCTGGAAGCTATTCTTAGCAGAAATAAGAACAGGTGTTTTGATTAGAGAATGAATTGCTTTCCGTATTTATGGCTTTCTTTTGAAACTGACCTCACAAATTTCTTGGCCAGGAATGTCCAATGTCTCAGCTTTGGGATATTTGCCACTGACCAGCTAGAGCTGGACCTAATGTCTTGGTCACTGATGACTTTTGCATTTTCCCAAACCAAGCCCCAACTTAGAGGGCTAAGAACATCATGGGTGGTGGTATAGATTGGAACACCCTTTGGATGCCAAGTCTTGTCGTAGGACTTTTGTCTAAGATGTGCACAGGTACAAACAGGTGTCCAAAGGGCAAAACACAGTTTCATTGGAGCCTGTGTGTAATAGCAAGAGATTGGAATTCCCCTAAAGTGTTAATCAGAAACCAATTAGATGGTATATTTTGCTTTGCTTGTTAGGTTTGTTTTGGCACACAACGTGGAGCTGATCTGCATTGATTCTGTCATGGAAACGCTGGGACCCTGGCCTCTGGCAATTCACAATTAAGGAGAGTAGGGTTTTGAGGAAAGGAAAATAAGGTTGACTCTTCCTGAGATGATGAGGACAGGGAAAGTCAACCTCTCAAAGCTCTGTCGTCCCCCTTGTGAGAAAACATGTCCACTTTTAAAAGGGAGTTCAGGGGCTCAGTGGAGTATGTGAAAAAGCGTGTCCCAAAATCTCCTGGTTTATTGGCACCACATCTGTGAAGCTGTTTGTCTTGGTTGACAGGTTCACTCCTCAGTGATCAGAGAGAGATAAAAGGGAGAAGACTGCCTGGTTTAATTGGAGAGTAGAGAGTGTTAACAGAGAGAGAAAAGAGAGAGAAGGAGAGGAGAGAGAGAGTGAGAAGGAGAGGGAAAAAAGATCAAAGGTCAGTAATTTATTCCTTCTATTTCTTCTATTCAATCATCTAATGGCCTTTAGTGAATTCTTGGGTCCAAGTAAGGAGCAGCAAAAGCAGCTTTTAAGCACCTGTTATAATGCTACTGTATTTAAACTCCTTAGTTTGAAAAATGGGTTACGGGCCTAGATGGCCACCAACAGAGACTGGCTGATAAATTTTGCATGTATAGAAACGGAATACTCATTCCATGGCTATTAAGAATGAAGAAAATGTAAATATATCAATATGTCAAAGTAAGTTAATAAGTTGAAATATATATATATATATATATATATATATATATATGTGGGATGTTCATTATTTATTTATTTATTTTGAAGTACATGATACACTTCTATAAATCTGTAAAAAAATCCAGTTGTATTTTTTTTAAAGTTTTTATTTTATTCATATGTGCATACAATGTTTGGGTCATTTCTCCCCCCTTCCCCCACCCCCTCCCTTACTCCCCACCCCCACCCTGCTCCCTCCCTCACCCCCTCTTACCCCTCGCTATCCGGCAGAAACTATTTTGCCCTTATCTCTAATTTTGTTAAGAGAGAGTATAAGCAATAATAGGAAGGACCAGGGTTTTTTGCTAGTTGAGATAAGGATAGCTATACAGGGAGTTGACTCGCATTGCTTTCCTGTGCATGTGTGTTACCTTCTAAGTGGGATGTTTATTTTTACAAAGCAAACATAAGAACAGAAAAAAATGGGTAGCATACATAGAGTGAAAATATTAACAATGGTCCTCTCTGTATGTGTGGGAATATGTGAAATCATTACTTTTTTATTTTTAATTTTTTTCTAGTACTGGGGTTTGAACTCAAGTCTCCACACATCTCCAGTCTAAGAGAAAACTTAATACAGATGTTTTTTAAAATGTGGTAATGGAGGGCAATATTAACTTATTCAAGATTGTTTCCAAATGAACTGCTACTTAGTGTTTACTGGTTTGAGCCAGGTGCTGGTGGCTCATGCTTGTAATCCTGGCAACTCAGGAGGCAGAGACCAGTAGGATCATAGTTCAAAGCCAGTCCAGACAAATAATTCTTGAGATTCTATCTCAAAAATACCCAACACAGAAAAGGACTGGCAGTGTGGCTCAAGTGGTAGAGTGACTGCATAGCAAGAGTGAAGCTCTGAGTTCAACCCCAGAACTGCCAAAAAAAAAAAAGTTTCCTGGTTTGCAAACTTTTGTTACCACTCAGTAATACAGTAAGTGGGAACTCTTAGAACAAGGTGACATTGCCTGAGTCCCCATTGATGTGCTCAGTGGATGATTCCTGCTGAGCAGGGTGTAGATCAACTTTTTTTTTTTTTTTTTGTGGTAGTGGGGTTTGAACTCAGGGCCTGTATCTTGAGCCATTCCACCAACCCTTTTTTTGGTGATTTTTTCCTGTGATAGGGTCTCCCAAACTATTTGCCTGGGCTGGCTCTGAACTGTGATCCTCCTGATCTCTGCCTCCCGAGTAGCTAGGATTATAGGCTTGAGCCACCAGTGCCTGGCTCAGTTTGGGTTATTGAACTTGCATGGCGAGTTGCATGGGAACTAGTCACACACACCGGAACCACTTGCCATGCATTAGATAAACAAGCTTTGTTCCTTCTCCATGGAGAGTTGGACACCTGCTGCCTCCACCTCCCCAACTTCACCTTGCAGGCTGCTGTGTCTAGAATAAGCAGTTCTTTCCATTTCTCATTGTCTTCTGTGTACGTGCTCTGCAGGGAGGATGAGGAGGAAGACTGAGAATTCAAGACCAGCCTGGCAACATATGGAGACCCTGTTTCAAATAACCAAGGTCTGGGGTGTGGCTGAATGGTAGAGTGTTTTCCCTAGCATGTGCAAGGCCCTGAGTTTGAGCCTTAGCACTGTTAGACAAAAAAAAACTCATCTGCAGAGAACTGTCATTACTTGACTTGTCATTATTTGATCTCCATAGCCAGGCTCTATTTGTCCTGAACTAGGATCGCAAGTAGGTTAAAAAGGTCTTTTCCTGGGGACATTTGTCAAAAAATATTTAGAGGACATTAAGTTGGTTTGGGCAAATGATAGGCTTACTAAAAAGTTTTAAAGGGAAAATTGGTGAATGAGATGTCCATACAGGCTTTGAAAATTCTAACATATTCTTAGGGTCCTACTGCAGAGGCCCCTAGGGAGGAGTGTGCACATGTCTGGGACAGACCTGAGAGGGCTCAAAGCTCTCCCTTCTCATTTACCTTGAGGTTCTTTGCAAGCAGTAAGTGAAGGTCAGGCAGAGATGTAAACTATCTGGCTGAGTGTTGAAGGGGTCCCTGACATTCCCTGAAGGGGTCTGTGACATTCACATAGAATTCTCTGGCAAAGATGGGAGAATTATTGGTTCTAGACAAAGAAATCTCAAACTGGAGGTGTGGCTCAGGCATAGATTGCTGGCCTAGGAATTGTGAAGCCCTGAGTTTGAACCCCAGTCCCGACAGGGGGTGGGGTGGGGAAGAAAGAAGTATCTGTCAAATCACTAGTTGTCCACTAAGCTAAATGAGCAGAAACTTCTGTGGCCACGTGTGACAAAGAACATGCACTTCCAAGATTAGTTCAGAAAGGTCACTAACACCACCACCCCCAAATCAGACAATTGGGGAGGAAGGTATAAAATAGGATTTCCAGAGTTGTCACCTTCTATTATTTTAAACGTGAGGGCTGATGGAGCTTGGTGGCAGAGCACTTGCCTAGCATGCAAGAAGATTTGGGTTCAACCTTGAGTACCATAAATAAAATAGGTGTCCTTTCTTTTTAAATCTCTTTGACTGGGATTAGGAGAAGTTACTGAAGTCTGTGGTGCTCAAACAACCACCAACCTCTTGGCCCTCAGCAAACTGTCAGGCTGTTAAAACACACAGCCCTGACTTCTGGTGGAAAAGGTATCTACTGCCTCCACGGCAGCAGTATGCCACAGGGCCGTCCTTCCCAGGGCTGGGTAGGGAATGGCAGCTGGTACATGAAATGTGACTCACTGCCAGTGTTTGAACAGACCCCAGAGTTCCAATGCTGATTCGGACAGGTCTTCCTGTTCCAGGCTTATTTCATCTGAGGACTGTTTCCTGGAGGGTGTGCACTGGAGTCACCTGAAACACCGCCTGACATCAGGTGTCATGTTGAGACTTGTGTCTGAAGGATTAGAAAGCTGCCTCTGCGGTTTTCAGAGAACTGCATTGGTTTTTCCAAAGACAGCTCAGCTCTGGCTTCTGTACAGTGAGTGACTGCCACGAGCTTCTAGACTCAGTTAATTTTGCCTCCTTGCCAGCTCCCTGATGCCTGGGCCCTGGGAACTTCTTGCCCCCAGTGTAAGATTTTCTTGGTCATACCCAAGGTTATGGTCAACCTATTATATATCCTGAGAAAGACCTCAATGCCTACTACCTGTCTAGGGGAGCAGTTAAACAGAGGAAACCAGTACTTTCTCTGCCAGTTGTAGGGGATCCCAGAATTCAGGAGCCTAGGACCCCCAACATTTTTGACTTCTAGAAAGGTCTGCTTAATGATAGCCTAGGAACATCCAACAGCACTGTTACTATTACCATAGGAGCTTCTTTTTTTTCTTTCTCCCTTTCTCCTTTCCTTCCTTTTTTCTGTACTGGGATTCAAACTCAAGGCCTGTGTTTGCTAGGCAAGCACTCTACCACTTGAGCCACTCTGCCAACAGTGTTTCTGTGTTGCATATTTCAAGATAGGATCTCATTTGTCTGGGGCTGGCTTTCAACCATGATCCTCCTGATCTCTGCTTCCTGAGTACCTAGGATTATAAATAGGCATGACCCACTGGTGCCCAGCTACTTGATGTTTTATTACTGCTAAGTAATACCCAGAGTATAATAAGAAAACATCGAACACACACACACACACACACAAATTGATGAATTTTCTTTAGTGTACCTGTACAAAGGTTAGGAAACAGAATCTTATATACCCGACATGAAAAGAGTCTCAAGTGGTACAGCACCTGCCTCACAAGTGTGACACCGAGTTCAAACTCCAGTACAAAAAAAAAACCCACAAAACACTCCATTCCTGAGACACCACCACCATTAACCTTTAAAAAAAAAAAATCAGTATTATTCCTCCCAATGTTTAGCTCCAAGGTGGTAACTAAGACTTACCACCCCCTCAGATGATCTGAATCCATTGCCCCACTCCAACATTCCCAGCTTTTGAATCCCTTTACCCCAAATACTAGCACTCTATCCAGAATGCAGACAGGAACCAAATGCCCAAGAATGGCTGTGTCCCTATGCCACAGGGCTTCACCAACTGACTTGACAAGTAAGGAGGCAGAGGTGTGAAATATGAAGGATTAAGTAAAAGTTAGGTTCCACATCTGGTAGACTGGTAGTATCTAGTACAGAAACCAGTTCTGCTTATTACAGCAAGTATTCTGTCCTAAACAGCTGTTACATTCTCTGGCTAAATTATTCCAAACAAATCCTCCCTTATTTTTTCAAGGCACTAAAATTACTTTAGTATGTTTTTTTTTTTTGGGGGGAGGGGTTACTGGGATTTGAACTCAAGGCCTCACACGCCACTCTGTAAGCCCTAGAGTATCAGTTTTAAGCATTAGAGCCTCTTCTCCAACAGCAGTCACTGATAATTTAATGAAATGAAATGCAAAAGAATTCAGGAATAAAATCTGAGCAGCTCATAATATAATGGAAGGAAATGTTACACAGGTGGCTGTTAACCCCAATTTACAGTTTTATTATTTACTAAGAGACTATCAAATATAAAAAACACAGAAAGGAAACACAGCTTTGAAAAGGTAGACTTTTAATAACTGCCTTTATCACCAGGTTAAGTCATGCAGTTACAAAGTAGTTAGAAATTTCTGAAAGGGTACTGTTAAAAAAAAAAAAAAAAAAAAAAAAAAAAAGCGCGCTCATTGTTACATAAATAGTATCTAGGACTTCACGGGACACTACTGTTCAGAAGGCCCTGACGAAGCAACTCCCTACAAAGCACTCAGCCCCAGGTCATCTCCAGCCTGCTGTTAGTGAAGCAGGGTGCAGAATGTGAAGTCTCTGAACGGAGAGGGCATGGTGGGCTGAGCCAGGGCCACTGGCACTGCTCAGACCCCACCAGACTCCAAACAGGGAACCCGAGTGGTTTTTTTTTTTTTTGTGACACTACTCAAATTACGGTTCAATTCAATTACTCAACACAAAAGGAAAGAAGTAGTTAACATGATAAGGAAGTTACTGCTTTCTTTGGACTATGTGTCATAATTACAGTCTGCAAATTCCCAAAAAATAGCGTCTGTCATGTGCAGGTATGAAGAGTTCTCCATAGAGCTTTTTATTTTTGCTGGACAACAATTATGTGACTGAAAACCTATAAATGATACTGTTTTATGTTATAAAAATACTAGCTTTCTTAATTTATTATGTTTACAGGCATTTACTGTTTGCGTCAAGGTTAGGCTTGTTAAGTGATTAAAGGCAATTTTATTACAGCAGCATGTTTTTATTTTATTCTGAAATAAAATGCATAAGAGAAACGGCATTATTTTTGTTTGCAACTTATAAAATTGAGTTATTCTGCTGACATAAAATACCAATAATGCACTCGAGGACCATGCTACCTTCTGAAAATGCCATACACTTGTCCAGGGCAAGTGACTGCTCTTTTTATTGTTGCTATTGCGGTACTGGGGTTTGAACTCAGGGAGTCATGCTCGCTAGACAGGTGCTCTACACCACCAATAAGTGATCGCTCTTGACTGCCTGCCCTGGCAACAGCACTGACCCTGTTGGGAAGAGTCTAGAGCAAGGCAGCAGAGTCAGATGGAAGAGATTTATTTAAAGGCCAAAGACCTAAATGGCTCTGTGGCATAGGTGATTTACACTTTATGACACTCATCAGCTTGTACATGATTTCCTAACCTTAATCTCTTTCTTCTTAAGGGCTGACTGAGAGTGACTTGTTGAGAACAGTGTCCATTATCTAATGACTTGTGAGAGAGTTCTGTGGTTACAGGTAAACTTGCGATAGGTCTGCCAAAGTTACAGATGAAGAGGGTGGTGAGGACATCAGCCATGATGCATCTATGTGAAGGTCACACCGGCTTCGTTGTACACTTTGAAGACTTTCTCAATGGCATTGACATAGGCAGCTGTTCTCAGGTCTAAGCCCAGGTTATACTTCATGGCTGTGCGCATAATTTGCTGAAATGAAGGAGAAAGGCAGTGAAGCTACCTGACTCAAGCAGCTGGGTGGTGAATTCAAAAGGCATGTGGAAGCCATGTAAGTCACCCTGTTGCCATGTCAGTGCAGGACTTACCCATCCGAAAACAAACTACTCTGCAGAAGAACAACCTCTAGGCTGGAAGAACTAATTCTCTGGAATTAGTGTGATTATTGTCTATGCACTAGTTTAGACACCCTGTACTCTGGAGTGAGTTCATTTCAGATGCTCATGATTAAGAAGTACCACCGTCATCATCATCTGTTTATGTTACTTCAACTCGGAAATCCAAGTGGATAGAATCTCAGTTCAAGAAGTTAAAAAAACTAGACCCAAACTATGTTTTAGTCTCTTCCCAAAATAATGATCAAAAGTTCAAAAAACACTGTTCCTTCCATATGAAATTCTAGAGTAGAATAGCTCCCATAACCATATCGTAGTGACAGACTAAGTAGCATTCCAGTTTGGCTGACTATTAGATATGTAGCCAAGTGCTAACCACTCCCTCTTAATTTAGCACAATTTATTTCTGAAGCCTGGTAAATGTTATTTGAGGACAACAAAGGTGCTCATCATCTGTGTCTGAAAAGACATGCGCCCTGCTGTTTTTTTACTTCACCACACAGAAAGTCTGCCTACTGAGACAAGAGTTAAGCACACATACCCTGGCAGAACGCTCCATAGTGTAGGCTAGGCCTGAGTGCACGATGTCTTTCTCTGAAGCACCCTGTTAGGAAAAAGAACACAAGTTTAACAAAAGCACATGAAGACACACTTTTTGTCTCTGGAAGTATTCTTAAGTAAACAGCCAGACAAAATTGTTTTATTTTTCAGTATTATATCAAGTTATGGTATATCTTTTTTTGGGGGTAGTGTTGAGAACGGAACTCAGGGCCTTAGGCATGTTAGGTAAGTGCTCTGTCCATCCCAAAATACAGTTTCTTTTCCTCCCCCTAGTACTGGGGTTTGAACTCAGGGCCTCACACTTCCTAAAACATACAGTGGCTGACGCCTGTAATCCTAGTTACTTGGAAGGCTCAGGAGGGTCATGGTTCAAGGCTAGCCGGTGAGACTTCACCTCCAAAATAACCAGAGGAAAAGTTAGACTGGAGGGAGGTGTGTTTCAAGCGGAAGAGCACCTGCTTTGCGAGCATGAAGCACTGAGTTCAAACCCAATCCCACCAAAAATAAATAAATAAATAAACAAAAATAACTAAAAAGAAAGAAATCTGGTTAAACCTGACAGCAGCTCTGAGGTGGGGTGGGGTAGAGCTCTGCCCTCATATTCAGTAGTACCAACTTTAAGCTAGAGGATTTTAGTGGTTTTAGTTTTGCTGATGAGAAAACTAACCAGACAGGTTAGCCAAACCTACAGATAGCTATATTTAGGGCTGGGATATGACCCCCCACACTCCCATCAAGTCAGCTAATCTCTTTCCTATGCTAATTACCTGAGTCAGGACAAGTCACTTTACTACCACTCCTAATGTGATACATATAGCTATACAACACACATCCTGACATGCCAGATACAAACTTAAAGTAGGTCACCATCACGTTATCTGTGCTGAACATCACACAATTCATACTGCATTCATTTAAGTATGTTTATGTAACATTTGCATTAAACTTCATTTTTTTTTGTCAAGTTAAGAAAAGGAAACAATTTGCTTTTTAAGAAGAATACTGCTGCTGTTTCATCCTTTCGTTCACCAGACATCAATTATACGGGTTCTTCCAGGTACTTCCCAGCAGAGAACACTTGTTCAAAATTCTCCCTTTTCATGGAGCCTACATTCTAGTGTGGGAGAGGGGATAATGCATATACATCTGGACTTGAAACCATGAAGCTTTTCATTGTTTGCTTTGGCAGTTCTGGGGTTTGAACTTGGGCTTTGTGTTTGCTAGGCAGGTGCCCTACTGTTGGAGCCCACATAAGGGATTTTTCATCAAGGTAAAGGAAAGACTTAGGCACTGAGAGGTGAAGAAATGAAGAGTACCAGCAAAAGGCAAGAAGGGCTAGCAAGTAGGGTAGGAAGAAAATCAGGAAAATGTGGTGTCCTGGGAACTGAGAGATGAAAATGTTTCTAGGCTGGAGTGATCAACAGTGAGATGAGCTACTGGTAACTCCGATCCAGACGAGAACTGAAAAGGGACCACTGGACTGGGCAATGCTGATGTCACTGGTTCCCTTGGCAGAACAGTTTGGTGGCATTGCTTCAAGTATAGAAAAACTGGAGACGGTATTTATGCTGTGACGCAAACAAAATGCAGTTATAACTAGAAGAAATGTGATTAAGATGTATTTTTGGGCTGGGTGCCAGTGGCTCACAGCTGTAATCCTAAGCTGCTCAGGAGGCAGAGATCAAGAGGATCACAGTATGAAGCTAGCCCTAGGCAAATAGTTCATGAAACCCTATCTTGAAAATACTCAACACAATGAAGGGGCTGGTGGAGTGGCTCAAGTGGTAAGAGAACCTGCCTAGTAAGTGAGGCCCTGAGTTCAAACCCCAGTACTTCCAGGAAAACAAAAACAAAAACAAAAAACCCTAATATATATATGTGTATGTGTGTGTATTGGTTTTGTTTTTTTTGAACAGCACTTGGACCCTGAGAGGAATGACTCAGTAAACTGATATGCAAAGGGCAACACTGCAGCACAGTGCATCTGAAAAGCTGGGGATGGTCATGCAATGCCCAGAGCAAGAGCTGGGTGCAGGCAGAAGAAATAGCTGGTGCACCACATGAGGATAAATGGCACAGACCAAGAATGTGCAAGTTCTTGAACTGCTTCAACTTTGCTGTGACTAGATAGCAGCTCAAGAGCTGGAGAGCAGGAAGCGAGAAATGAAGAGAATAGGCAAAGGAGTCTGACTGTGGCCCTGAGAGGCACCTGGACCTCCTAGAAACAGGATGGAGGAGGCAGAGAGCTGGGGTTTAATGAGGAATTGTGTGTTGCTTGTATGATGAAGCAAACAAGACCAGGGAGTGATTGTAATGATGAAGCAGGAAATTTTAACTTAGATTGAGAGAGAAATTAGTACATTGCAGGGATGAAAAACAGTGAGAAGAGGTCCTATTAGGGCATAGAGAAAAGGGAGCAGCTCTCTAGCTGGGGAAAACGTGTTTTCTTTCTTTCTTCTTTTTTTTTTTTAAAGGAGTATTGGGGTTTGAATTCAAGGCCTCAACTTGCTAGGCAGGTGTTCACTCCTCTAGCCCTTTTTGGTCTGGTTGTTTTGGAGATAGGACTCACGTTTTTGTTCTAGGACAGTGTTTAATCAAACACCTCCTACTTACAGCCTCTTGCATAGCTGTAATCATAGAGACAAACTACCACGCCTGGCTTATCAATTGAGAAAGGGTCTCTCACTAACTTTTTGCCTGCCCTCAAACTGTGATCCTATCAACCTCCACCTACTGAGTAGTTAGGATTACAGATGTGAGTCCCCAAGCCTGGTTTTACTTTTTTTTTTTTGAGGCAGTGTCTTACTAGATAGCCCAGGATGGCCTTGAACTCACAATTCCCTTATCTTAGACTGCCTAGTGCTGGGATTATACAAGGGGACCACTATGCCCAGCTGAAAACTGGATTTTCTACTGTTGCTTACTCCTAAGTCAGTGAGAGGTGAGACACAGCACTGAAAACTTAAAATTAGAGGCCATTTAAAAACTGGGAGACCAATACATTGAACACAAATTCTGTTAAAAGGATATAGTCATTCCTAGCTGGTCTTCCTAAGCAGCTGGTGGTCCTCTTTCTGCACTCTGCTTGAGGTGAACTGTGAGCATCTGGCATGTACCAAGTAGATGCTAGGCACACGGAATAACAGGAGGAACAACTGCCTCTCAACAACCCTTATTGTGCTTCAAGTCACTAGTGATGAAACCATGCCCAAAACTGGTATGCAGAGGGGACTTTCAGAAAAATGTCATAAGGCTGCAAGAGGGGGTCAGGCCTTCCAGAGTGGAGCAGAACAGAGAAAAGATGAGGCTCTGGGAACCAGGAAGAGTTACTGAAGGAAGAGCTTTCCTCCTGCAAAATGAAACCCGTTTCCCATGTTACAATACAGTCTTAAAGCTGCTTCTCTACCACCGGACTATTTTTTTTTTTTTTTTTACAATTTATAAGTCAGTTTATTAAATTTATTAAAATAGTTGACTCAGGCATCTGCAATGGTGATTCGACCTCCACTCCTGGCTCAGTACTGATGGAAGTAATCGGTTTAACAATCTCAGAAGGGCTGTGCAAATCAATGAGTCACTTGTGGATTCTCATCTGGAACCGATCCCATGTCTTAGAACCTTCACCACAAGGTGTTTTTCTTGTAGTGATTCTTGAAGTCTTGGTAGGCATGTGCACTGGTTCTTTCTCTTTGAGGTTCTTTTCCTTGGTGCCTCTGATCAAGTCAGCACACACCTCCAGAGACTTCCCGTTGCAGCTGGTGAGGGTGACTTGAATTTGTGACTTGTCACTTCCAGCTCCACAGGGGTTTTCCTGGTCTCTTTAAAAGCCATGGATAAAGTGCAGCTTCCTGAATGACTTGTGAGTCAGGAGGAGGGGCAACTGGAACTAGCTCAGCTGTACTCACAACTGTGCCTCCCACAAAAAGCCCACCGGACTATTAAATCAAACCAAATCTAGAAACTGGCTGCAAACAGTTTCTATGACATCAGCATGTGTGGAATCATTCCTCTTCTTCTGAATCCTTTTTGTTTCTATTGCACTGTTGGGATAGAGCCCAGGGCATCACTCACGCTAAGCAAGCGCTCTGCCACTGAGCTACATCTCCAGCTGCTAAATAATTTTCTAAAGGTAAATTCCCAGACGTCATTATTGTACTGAAGCGGTAACACTTTAATAACTCTTCAAATTTTCCCAAAGAACTGTACTAATTAGTTCTGCCATCAGAATAAAGGTATGACTATTTTACCAGACAAAAAAAAAAAATTTTGTATTTTGTAAACTGTGAGATTAAATATTTTTTCCAGGTGTACATGCCTTTGTAGTTCATGTCTGGGTAAAGTAGTTCTCTATGTAATGTGCATACACCATTAATACATCCTGTCAACAGTTACTAATACAAAATACCCATTTCTACTATTTTCTTTAACTCCTATGCGTTCATATACCAATTTCCAAATTTCAAGTTAAAATACATAATAATCCTCCATGGCTACACTAATCACTGTTAAGACACCTCTATTGTACAAAGTACCAAAAAGCAGAACATTTATTTATTTTAGATTGGTTATTAGTCCCTCGGAATCTTACTCCATTTTTAGAACAAAATGAAAGGAGAAGGTGTAACATGTACACAAGTCATACAGTTACGTCACACTGATTACTATCCCTCGACTCCAAACACTCGACCCAGCCTGTCTGAAGAACAGGACTGGCAATGTGTGTGAAGTGTTACTCTGGCACCACACCATCATACTTACCGATATCCTGTCCTGGAACTCTGCTGTGGGTACGACAGGAATGGTTCCTCCATGCTTTCCAAATTTTCTTTCTAAACTCTCTTGAACAGACACTGTAAAAAGCCAAGAGATCAAGGTTAGGATAGCATTAGCAGAGGAGGAAAAAACAAAAGTAGTACTCAAGACTATATCCATAATCCCCAAACTCTGAACTCTAAGAAAACTTAAACACTAATGACATCAAGGGTTAACCACTCAAAACTCAGTTACAAAAGAACAGAAGACTTTGCCAAACTCCTGTATAATGCAAATTTAGGTCAATGCTCTGTTTCCATAACACCCATTACCAGGGTTTTCCCTTGGCTCTATTAAATAGAAAATGCTGAGGGAAAAAGAAAAGTAAAAAGATACACACTTCACCAGATTCTCAGAGTGACTAAGTATAAGAGCTCAGTTGGAGGTCTTGGTCTTATTTCAGCCTGATAAAAATTTCCACTCTTAACTGTGGAGTTTACTCTACTCAAACAAAACCAAGCGCTCTCATTAGGAGATTCAAAATATTCTCAACAAGATAGGACTTTTCTAAGAGCAACCACAGACAAAAACGAATGAACATCAACAATGGATTTCATGTTTCAAAGTAAGACTTCTATAATATTACTAATCTGCAGATTATGTTCTAGGAATGATATCAAAATGAAACTGAATATGAAAAGTTAATACATTTAATATTCATAAAGAGAATTCTGTATTTTGGCATTAGCCTCAGGAGGTAGAACAAGATAGCTTTTTGCTCTGAGACAAAAGTCTCTAGGATTAATTACCACAGGGGAAAAAACCTCTTAAGTGTATGCTTTTTCTACCCTTTTAGCTGGTCCACATGATTTGTTTGCAAGAACAAGATTATGAGAACTCACTGAGCAAGTGGTAGTTAGAATCCCTTTCATATTTGAAGGTCAATCGACCATAGCTGACATGATTTAGATTCTTCAGCCACTCAAAGTAAGACACTGTCACTCCTCCAGCATTCAAGTAGAGATCCTATACACAAATGAGACAGAAGACACCAAAGAAAAGATGACATTAGTGAGAGTATCAAAAAGTAATGAACAAAGAATTTCAATACCAAGACACACTAAGCTTCAAACTACCCAAATATATCTCAGATAGTATCAGAAATTTCATAGCTAATTTAACAAACCCACATTTAGGAAAAAAAATCATTTTTGACTCATTAATAACTATTTGATCAACTTTGGTGATAGCCAGCTTCTTCTCACATGTCCTCAAATTAAACTGTTTGTCCACCAACCACTGGGCTGGTAGTGTGACTGACCAGAAGATAGCATTCCTTCTCCCACTTGCTGCGGGCGGCCTACTTCAGGTAAATTAGATTTTTCATGCCTTTTTCCAAAGAAGGCTCTTTAAAATGCATCCCAAGTCTACCTTAACTTCCAGTGATCCCTACTTCCTATGACCTAACTTCCAATGACCCCACAGAAAAACCTTAGCACCTGTAACTTTTTGTTTTGAAACAGAGTCTCACTATGTAGCCTAGACTGTCTTGAACTCATTATCCTCCTGCTTTAGCCTTTAGTGATTAGATTACAGGTATGTACCACACCTGGTTCTATTTTCTTAAAAGCAAAATAAAGGTGAAAAATTCACAACTTGGGAAATTAAGCCCTCTTTTCTCTCAATTCCTAGCAAAAGAAAATTACCATTGCAAATACTGATGTACACATGACTTACTGGAATAACCATGATGCTCCTCTCCAGGAAAATCTTATCAGCTTCTGGAGTGGTCGGTCCATTGGCACCTTCAGCAATGATCTGCAAGAGAGTTAGGGACAGAAAGAAAATGCTACGAATACCCTCACTGGGAAAGAGATATGCACATATGGATAAAGGACTGAGAAGAACATAATTTGGATTAAATTACAGAGGTTATTTTGCTCTATAAAGTATATAAAGCTATCTTTCTGTGCCCTAGTTTTCTTCCCTATGGTATGAAAGTTTGGTGGTAGTTGCACAACTCTATACATACCAAAAGCGATTAAATTGTGTACTTTAAAAGGGAGACATTTACAGTATGTGCCAATAAAGCTGCTAAAAAGAAACAGATTTTTATGACCACCCTAATGTCATTTCACAGTGATAATGCTGACTCTGGTTTATACAATGTTTTCACCTTGGCTTTGACTCTGGGTGCATTGGATTTGGTCAACTGCTTCTCGCTGGCAGCAGGGATCAGTATATCACAGTCAGCCTCCAAGATACTTCCTTCATAGACTTTTGCCTTGGGGAAGCCCAGAATTGATCCATGTTGCTGTAATTAATTGAAAATTAGAAAGAATTATGACTACACCAGAGTTTAAATGGTTATATTTAGTACCTACTACTTGAAAATTGTATTTATTAAGAGCTCTTTTGAACTACATTTAAAGACCACAAGGTTCAGGGTGGCCAAACCATTCAGATATTGTATTAACATACCAATTTGAAATCTTCCAGTTCCTTTGGGTCAATACCATCTGGATTCCATATACTCCCATCAGACTCACCAACACCAACACATTTAGCACCAAAACGATGTAAATATCTCATGGAATGCAGGCCTACGTTACCAAATCCCTGTGAAGAACAATTATGCATGACACAAAAATTAAAGGCCTGGTATGAGCCCTATTTTGGCTAATGTAAATACACATTCTGTTTGTTTAGAAGTATGTCTCAAAATCCTTTGGTCAAAAGAACTAATGTACTAAATGGCTTCTTTTCAACAATAAAACAAATTGTTCAAGAATGTGGAGCCCAACTGTTTTTTGTCTGTGAGAATGTGTTCTGAAGGGTCTTAATTAGACTCAACCTTCCTGGTTTATAAAGAAATGGCAGCCATGTGGTCAGTACTTTGTGATCAAGGTATGACACTATGTTACAGGAAAATAAACACTATTTTAAAGTAATATGTACACTACTTTAAAGTAATGTTTGTTTTAACTTATAAAACAAACTAAAACATACATTAATATATCAGACAATTGAGTCAATATGCAAACTTTTCTACATACTCATAATAGTTTCAGAAAATTATGAGACCGCTCCTCCTTTTGGATACAATTTCAAGTTTAAATAAGAACCACAAGAAGTTGCTGGTAAGTCTTAAATATAATATCTGAGATATTAAAATCAGGTCTAGTTGCATGAATTAGATCAAGGTTAAAAAAAATAAAGGATGCATTCCTCTGAAAGTAATCACTAACACCTAAGAGATTCAAAAGAATCAAAATTTAAAGCTAAAAATCTAAAAACATTAAAAAGGTAATATATATCAGTTATTAAGAAAACAAGTTTTTTTTACCTGAACAACAAATGTCTTATCTCCAAAGCCTGGTGTCATTCCTAGAATGCTCATGTAAGAAGCTTCATTGATAAAGTTTTCAATCCCATGGAAAACACCACGGCCAGTAGCAGAGATGCGTCCATGGATACCTCCTTGACTGATGGGTTTACCAGTAACACAGGCATGTGCATTAATATCCTGCAAGAGGATGCACAATTTAATGAAGGAAACAATGTCAAGCCCAATTCCTATGACCAACCAATATAATAAGAGTTGAAGTCAAAGACCATTCTCATTTAACTAAAAATATTCTCATTAAAAGTGTGAAGTGAGGATTCCAAGTTTGAGGTCAGCCTGGGCTATATAGCAAGAATGTCTGAGAAAAACAAAGGAATGTGTATAGGCTGGCATGGTGGCACACACTGTAATTCCAGCACTCAGGAGGCTAAGCAGGAAATCAAGTTTGAGGCCAGCCTGGGCTACACAGCAAGACCCTGTCTCAAAAAATAAAAACAATCAAAAGGGTGTGTACCAAGTGTGTAAATCTGAGTGTGTATATGTGTTAGTGCATGCATTTAAAGTACACATTCACCAAAAGAGACAAGCCTCACTTTTTCAACTTTCAGATCCTAGAAAATAAAATGAAGTAAAAGTTCAGGAATTCAGTGTCTTGTACAGTAACAATTATCACAAAAGTAGACATAGCTCAGTTTGAAGGTATTATTTCTTAAAAAGAAAATTAAGCCATTCTATGTTAGGGTATACCTCCTACTCGCAATCTACATTAAGAGTTGAATATGTCACCAAAACAGCCAGAGACAGGAAGAGGCATTACAGTTTTCTTAGATAGCAAGATCTAGTGCTGTATTCTTTTGTCAAACTAATCTTGAAATTTAATAAAGCGCTATTTTTTTTTTAAGAAAGGAACTCTACAGAAAGCTTAAAAAAAAAGTATGTGTGGGCAAGACACAGAGATGCTCATGCCTTGTGAGCACAGGGCACTTTTGATAGTGGGACTACCTCTGCGAAGTTGAGAGGGGGTGTCAATGGTCCTCACCATCTTTCAGCTCGCTTGGAACAGATACTCAGATCATGGAACAGGAGGAGAGAGGACAGACAGCCTAACCGTACAGAGGATATGGATAGAAGATGAAGAAAGACTTAAACAGTAGCAAAAGCATGGTCCTGTTGAGGCAGTTTGTTATCCATGTGACCACAATGAAGCATCAAACTTCACAACACACTACGATCTCCAACATTGTTATGACTAGGAGAGTTAATAAGTGACCTGGATTTATGTATATTATTTTTACCAACAGAACTTAGAATTTTATTACTTATACTATATATTACTTATATTATCTTGCCAACAAAAAGAATGAAAGCAAATTAAAAAAAAAAAGGCAGTCTAGTAAAGCACTACAGAAATAATTTTCCCACAGTCTTCTTTCATGAATAATTAACATTTGAGAATACAGAACTGAAAACCTCCTAAATTGCCAAATGCTTCTAAACACTGAAAATGCAAATGCTAGAGCTGAAGAAAATACTGTCTGAGGTCAGGCCTGGTGCCAATTGCCAGGCTCTTCAGAATACCTAATGGTCTTAGAACAAGAGTGGAGCAGGGAGGTAGGGAGCACTCCCCTCTAACCCCATCCTGCCTGGTGGAGCTGGACCAAGGGCTCTGGTTCATGTCTACAAATGAGTAACAAAAATTATGGCTTCCTTACCTAGGTCTATATTTTGGATATCCTACAAGTTGAAGAAAGAAGGTCTCTTATCAATACAGTGCAAGGTTTAGCTGGCATTGCCTCACAAAACTTCGTGTTGCCAACAATGCACACTGTTTAGTGTTGTGCCAGGATGAAAAAGCAAGAGACCATACCCAGCGCTCACTCAATAGTAAAGGTGACATGCTGAAGTGCCCCTTTTGAGAATGGCAGTCCAAAGCAAAATACTTTGAAACATCTCCTACTACTCTTATTTCGAAGGATATACACTTATTTTTTGTGCTTATTAAGTGCTGTGGGTTGTTTGAAATACACTACACTATTCTTCACATAATCTTCATTATCAGCCCTATGAAGCAGATATTATTGTTGTTTTACATATGAAGAAACCAAGGCATAGGCTCTTACAGACCAGAGATCTGATGAAGACAGCAGGATTGGTATTCACACCTGATTATAGTTTTCCTCTTCTCTAAAGCCCACCTTTCCACTAGGGCCTTGAAAGACATCCCCCAACCACCACCCCCACCGCCCCTCAGCTTTGGAACTATTGCCTCTCTCTTGCATGGTCTGTCTTTCACAGCAGTGAGTCTATGGCTTCTCTCAAGTACCATTTTTCTGTCTTTTTTGGAAACAGGGTCTTGCTATGTATGTAACCTAGGCTGAGTGCTGGGTTTAAATGTCTGTGCCATCACACTCAGCTACAGTGCTATTTTTCTTATGTGAAGGTTACATTTCATGCCTCACTTTCTTCACATACCCGAGGTCTGGGACCCTCACCTAGCTTCCTTCCCTCAACCATCCCCTCTCCTACTGCACACAGAGCGAGACTTAATGACACACTCAGCTGTTCCACATGCCTGCTCATAAAAATCTCTTTGTGGCTTCTCTGTTTTCAGGACCAAGACTGAAGTCCTTACTGGTCCCTCCAAGGCAGTAACTCAGACAGACCTGAGCTGGCCTTTTGCACCATCTTCCTCCCATTCTTGACTATCTACAGCAGCTGCTTCCCATCTCCAGCCTACCCATGTGCTTCATTCTGCCTCAAACACTCTCCATGCCTTTCCCTTAGTTGATGTGCACTCAGCCTTCAGAGTGCAGAGCAGAAGGTTCCATCTTTCCATCTCTAAGGAGGCCTTTACTGACCTTACCTCCAAAGGCTTGTTTAGGCCCCATTACTTTTGTATAGCTTTGAAATAATCTCAGTAGCTGTAGTGAACATCTGACTTTTACTTGGCCTTGCAGGTAGTAGTCATGAAGTCTTTTAAAAATCCATTCCTCTTTCTGGTTTTTAAATGTATTGTTCACATTTAAAATGCGAAACTTTCAGGTACAGAGAGTTGTTACTCTCCCCAGCTCTGGGCTATGAGGATAGGTGATGGCACCTCACAGGAGGCTAGTTTTCCCTAAGGAAGAGGTGTAAAGTCTCCACTAACTATCAAGTAAAGTAAAACCAACATCAATCAGGGCTTGTTTGTTTTGCGTGGTTTACTTACCTCTTCATGGGTATCTTCCATTACCTTTATAAATATGCCATCCATCAGTCTGAGTTCTAGTTTCTCCTCCTCTTACCCCCAAATCTCCAGAGGTTCAAAGTCAACCCATTTTCAAGATCTATCCTACTTGTCCCTTCTAGAATCCCCTCTTTCAGAAACCCTAACTCCCTACTTTTATATTACATTATTTCCCAATCTGCTCATGTGACTTAGCTCCTCTTTAAGTGAAAGCTCGTTAGAATCAAATGATTATTATTTCTTTTTTGAGACAGGGTCTTGCTATGTAGCCCAGGCTGGCCTCAACTTGAAATTTTCTTGCTTCACCCTGCTGAGTGCACACTACCAAGCCTAGTTCTGAATGTTTATTACCTTCTAGTGTCTGAGCAAGACACCTATGCTGGTGGGGAGGAGTGCCCTACCCCGGTGCTCAGTATTAAGGCAGCATATTAAGTAAAAGATCAATCCATGTTTACTATGTTTATTGTTTAAGAACAAAGGAGAAGCAAAGTATTATGCATATCAAGTTGATAATTAATAGGGAAGAGATGAACCCAGATTCCAACTTTTCATGTCATCAGCTGAATTGTCACTTCTTATGGACAACAGTGCAGGAAGCCTCGGGGCTTCAGTGGATACTCACATAGTGCCCTATGGTGCTGGCATAGGTGTCAGCGATCCAGGACATCTCCCGCTCACCCGTGCTCATGTCTGGGGCAGGCACATCAATGCCAGGACCTGGGAGCACAGGGAAAGGGCAGTGTACCAGTTTTTTAAGATAAACTTATCCCAAATACAATTCTCTAAGAGAACAAAGTCACTATGGCTAGCAAACTTTAGATCTCCTTTAGGTAACTAATCAAAGTCATAGAAATACTCACTAAATGTTTTTCTCTAAAATTTAGACACATACAATGTTACGTAGCAATTTCTCCCACTGGCATTCACTCACTGAGTCTGATTTTTAGTTATTCACCATAGATAAAAAGCTACTTCTGGGTGTGATCACAGGCAAATAGTTTGGTCTCCCAACTTCAGTACCCTAAATGGCAATTAAGAGATAATGGTACCATCTTGCCTAATGCTTACTTCATTAGACCTTCTCACCAAGCAGGAAAAGGGAAAAAGCCACATTGTTGAAACCAACGATACTTTTTACTTGTAGAATGTTGCTTTGACCCATTACTCAATGCCTAGTGTATATGCAATTTTATGCCTTGTCTTTTAATTCCTCCAATCACAGCCAACAGGAAAGTTAAAGAATAGCAAGCGTTGGCTCATAGGCAGCAATAGCTGCCAGCTCTGCCACTGATGACCACAGTGAGCTCAATGAAAATGTGTTCAGTGATGGTTATTCCAACCTATAAAGGGAGGAGTATGTGCAAATACTTCTCTCAAAAAGCAGTAAAGATAAAAGCAACTTAATTATCTAGAATGTTAAGTAATAAAATATGATATAGCCACACAAAGTAGCACTAAAAGGTCATTAAAAAGAATGATTTATACCCACAACTTGGAATTATCACCAAATCCACCACATGGAAAAAAAAGAGGCAGGTTTCATATACTCAAGTATGTTCCCATACATAGAATTCTGTCTCCATTTTTCTTCCCTGTTTCCATATATATATATATATATATATATATATATATATATACATACACACACACACACACATAGAGGTTTGGGAAGATAAGAACAATCTTGTTTATTGTGTTCTCATCAAATTTTAGCCTTGTTATAACTTTCTATATATACAGTTTCAATTGAATCATAGAAACTGATTATAAAAATACAACTTTAAAAATAGTTAAACTTGTCCCCTCCAGAAAATAACAGGAGCCACACCCAAATTCTTTCCACAATCTTTGCTTTTTTTTTTGGTGGTGTTGGGGATTGAAACCAGGGCCTTGGGTGTGCTAGGTGAGTGCTCTACCATTAAGCTACATTCTCATCCTAATTTTTACTTTTTAGTCAAAAGAAAAAGTACATTCTTTTGATTTCTACGATCTAGGTAGGAGTTCAGGACCTAGACACTGTAATTTTTTGAAAAAGCTGCGATGTAATGGATATAAGACTGGCACAATACAACTTTGATATGGTCAAGGTTGGCTTTTGCATCACCACCTAATCCATTACTCTATGTCCTGATCCCCTTTCCTTAGGCACCTTAAAAATCTCATGACTTCTGAACTCCCCAAAGCACATGATGAATACCATGTTCTAGCCTCCTCCACTTACAAAAGGACTCTACTGCTTCTGTTTGCTCACTTTCCATGCTTACAGTCTGCCTACCCCAACTACAGGTTAGAGTAAATCTGTTTAACCATATTTCTTCCCTAAGATACAAGTCACAAATTGCTACTGAATCTTCCTGGAAATATCTGTAAATATTATCCTTGTTTCTACCAGCATAAACTTAATAATTCCAGTTGGCAAGTGGCATGTCTGAGGATACAGTTTGTAAATCAGAAAGGTATACTGATAAACTCTTCCTTAAAAACATCAGTCTAGACATGCGAAGGGTGAGACAACTTCTGCTCAAAACAAAATCAAAGTATTATTGGGTTTATGAGCTTTCTATTTCACACAAAATCAATCTATAGTGATACACCGATTACATGTAATTCCTGAACTATAGAGAAGCTCTCAAACATTTAATAGGAAATGGGACTGAGGCAGAAGTCCATCCTTTTTGAAAAAGCAATAACTGTAACAGAACATGCGCACAGGTGATAGCTGAAAGGGTAATTCTGATGTATGGTGACAATGGGGAATGAGAAAGATGGAGCCATAAGGAAGCTACAGAAGAACTTTACAGTTCATACAGGTACTATCTAAACTGACACTAATTCCAAATATTTCCAAGAAGTGGAAGAGGAAGGAATAGTTTCCAGTGATGCTGCTATTACCTTGATGCTAAGACTAGTCAAAGACATCCGAAGAAAACAAAAGATGACTATCCTTTATAATAGCATCAAAAGAAATAAAATATTTAGCTGATGCTCCTAGACCGGGAACTATGAAACATCATTGAAAGAAACTTAACAACCTCAATAAATAAAGAATTCTATGTTCATGGATTGAAATACAATATGGTTAAGATGTCAATACTCCCCATATTATCTATAGATTCAACACAAACATACCCAAAATCCCACCTGTTGTTTTTTCAGAAGGTAACAAGTTGATACTAAACTCATAAAATATGACAGGGTCAGGATTATGATTTAAATCTGAGTGATAACCTGATACTCTGTGGAAAGAGAAGTTAGAAAATAACAAATAAAGAAGTTAAGACACAAACAAAAACAAACCTTCCTTTGCCTATGGCCTATGTTACAAAGCTTTCTAGGTGTTGTGGTTTAGTAAGTCTTTTCCATATAAGCAAAGAAATCAAATTACTAGTTTTGCCTTCCTTCAGTGTTCCAACAAGTCAATTTTCAATCTTTGGAACTGTAAGATACTTGTGAAGATTCCTAAAGTTAAGCTGGAAACACTCTAGGTATGGGCAATAAATGTGACTGAATCAAGTCTAAAATCACACAAGGCTATTAAAATGCAATTGAGATTCAGGCTAAGAGAAAATATGATCTAAATAATTGTGAAAGCCATCATCAGGCTGAACATGATTTCAATTCATGTCTCAGAGTTAGGAGTTATTCCTAAAGGTCAGAATGAGAACTCTTTAACTTGCTAGCATGCTTCTCCTGTGCAATGACACACAAGTTCATTGTATGAAGCATGTTGGAAATCAAATGCCTCTTAAATGATGAGATCCAGGCAAAATCTTGTAAAGTTCTAGCTGTATCTATATTTATTTTATTTCTGTATTAGCTTATTTACTTCATATCTAACTTCTTAAGAATGGGACAAATTTCAAAATATGAATAATTTGTTGAGGTAAGGGGGTGCGAGGGCAAGAAAAGTCACAGGACAGGAAAGCAGAGAAAAGGTAAGATTGCCCCTTCCCTGATGTTTTAGTCTTATTTTGTTTAACTATGACAACAGGGGATGCAGTCTATCAATTTATTTATTTTTCATAAATTTATTTTATTTAAACAAACTAGAAAACTTCTAGACCAAGAAAAAAATACATATAAAGAACTTAAATTGCTGGAAAATTAGAGTAAAAGGCAAGTGTTTACACGTAACAAAGAATATTTATGTCTCACTTAGAACATAAACACCAACACTAGGCAGTAAGATTAAAAAATACAAAATTTAGTGTTTGACAAAAGCTCCTCTATCCAACATGAGGTCTTCTGAGAGAGCCAGTGATGGTGAGGTGAGTGATCACATAGGCCTCATTGCCTATTCCCACTGTTCTGAGGCATGACTGTGTCTGTTTAAAATCACTAGCTTCAAAAGGCATCAGATTCCTCATTGCTTTAGAAACAAATACACAGTCCTTAAGGGTATGATTATATTCTTTTGAATGTCTTAGTAGAAACTGCACATTGTGACCCTATTGCTCCAAAACCTTAGGTTACTTGTACAAGCAGAAGTGGGAGAGACCTCCAGTGTCCACACTGCCTAACAAGAATCTGAACTTTCCTTTTGGAGATGTGTCACAAAGAGGCCAAGATATGTCTATCATAGAACCTGGTTTTTAGAAGAAAAAGGGCAGCTATATTCAGACACATATAAAGGCAAAAGTTTAATTAAAGATAATTAGGTGTTCCTATTTTATACAGATAACCATATGGCCACACATACCAATAAAACCCTTCTTTGCTAGCTCCATGGTGAACCTCCTTGTGATCTTTTCCAATTCATTATCCTGTAATGGAAACAAATGCCACCAGCAAAATTCAGCAAGGAAAAACATTTTTGATACAAAAATCAGTTGAGGAGCATTTCATCTATTTTCTATGTACAGAACATTTTCATTTATCTCCTTATGCAGTCCTTAGAACAATCCAAAGTAGGCATTTCCACTTTAAAGGTAAGAAAATAGAGATTAAAAAATTAGACTATAAGGGGTAGGGTGTTGCCCAGTGGTACAGGTGTGTTTAGCATGCACAAGGCCCTGGATTCAATCTCTAGCATGGAAAGGTTATAAACAAACAAGATAGAAGAACTAGGGCTCAAATCCCAATTCCTTTTTATAGCAACTCTTTAGTTAAAACAAAAAACAAACTAAAATCCTAATCAAGCCTACTTTAAAAATGTTATAGTCAGGTGTGGTGGTACATACCTATAATCCCAGCAGTCAGGAGGTAGAGGCTGGGAGATTGAGATGAGGCCAGTCTGGATTGCATAGCGAGACTATCTCAAAATGATGTATTGGGGCTGAGGGAGTGTCTCAGTGGTAGAGTATCTGCCTAGTAAATGTGAGGCCCTGAGTTTAAACCCCAGTGCCCCCCCCCCACAGCATTATACTCATATGAACTCTATGAGCTATGTCTATATTTTCATTTCATTGGTAAATTTTAAAGAGATTTAAAACAATATTTATTATGTCTGTTAACTTAATACTATGTAGATGGAGATAATAACTACTTTTTTCTTTTGGTGGGACTGGGGTTTGAACTCAGGGCTACATGCAAAGTAGGGAGTCTACCACTTGAGCCACACCTCCAGCTCCCTGTAACGACTACTTTTTAGTTAAACTGGAACTGATAGAATAAACATGATTTTTTTTTTTTTTGCTGGTACTAAGGTTTGAACTCAGGGCCTCATGTTGGCTAGGTAGGTGCTTTACCTCTTGAGTCACTCCACCACCCCTGATTTTTACTAGATTAGTTAAGAAATTTATCCCTACAATGAGATTCCTGCACTGAAAGCTCAGATAATTTTTAAACTTGATGTAAGTGTCTAACACTATTAAAGTATTAATTACCTTTAAACCACTAAGAAAAAAAAAAAGACACTGATGTTAAGCAGGTGACCTTTCACATGACAACACATTTAATGAATTAATTATTTGTTTTTGTATTCCTTCTGAAAAGCAACCAAGATCATTAACCTCACTAGAATGGGGGATACTCAGGAAATTTCAAATTCAGTGGTAAATGCACTGTGTATATAAATACTACTCTGATACTTACCGTATAGTTCTTAGGGTTGATCTTAACACCTGCTTTGGCACCCCCAAATGGCACATCTGAAAGGGAAAACTGAAAGTTGTTACTTCATATAAAGGTTAAAAAAGAAAAAGAAAAAGCGCTGTCCCTTGTAGGTTGAATATACCTTACCTGAAATGTCAATTTCAAATTTTAAAATATTTGCACATGCACAGTGAGGTATCTTGGGGATCATATATACAAAGCAGCAGATAGTTTTATATGAAGTTTTTTGTGAACTTGCACTTTGACTGCAACCAACCTGCTGTATGTGTAAGCTCAGGTAAGGCAATTTGCTAATTGTGGCATACTGCTATTCAGGAAGTTTCAGACTTCTGGATTAGGGATGATCAATCCTATATTACAAAAATGTGTGATGCTATTAAGTTTTAATTTTAAATGTACTTTTACAACTTTACTGAATAGAAATTATAAGGCTAGCCAACTTATAATATATATTTAATCAGTGCAAGAACACTATATTACCTCTACTATGTCTTATTTAGAGTATGGACAGAAATTTAAAATAACGATCTATATTTAAAGAAAATCCAAGCTTCTACAGAAAAAAGAGATTAAGACTAACTGAAAAATGACGTAAACCTTAGAGTGCAACTTAAAATCAGCTCTAGTAAAGTATATTTCTATAGCATCTTGAAAGTAACCTTGTATGTAAACATACTTCTCTAAAGAGTTATTAATAAGCAGCAAAAAAGGTGTTTACTTACCAACTACAGCACACTTGTATGTCATCAGTGAAGCCAATGCTTTTACTTCATCTACACTTACATCAGTACTGTAACGGATACCTGGTGATAGTCATTTAAAAAGGAAAAAAAGGGGGAGGGGGAGAAAAGTATTTTATTCAGAGCTTCCAGTAAGTCCTTCCTCCTGCCCTACCCCCAAAAGCTATAAAATTTCAACTCATAGCTTAATCATTTTATACCCAGGCTATTTCTAAGAAAAGTGAAAAGGAAAAGCTGCTAATTAGATACCCAAATGAGCACTGAGTTTGGTTTGGTTTAAAGTGTTCTGATAGTGAAGAGAGGCGCAAAAGTCCAGTGTCTGCTGAGACAGTCTATGGGGATTTAAAGATGACTAAGACAGTCCCTTGCCCTTAAAGAATTTACAGCCCAGTGGGAAATAACAGGAATTGATTCCACAAGACAAAAATTATTTTAAAATCAATTAAGAAAATGTTCTTTCTTAAGTGAAGGTTTTGCAATTTTTCTTTTTCTGCCTGGTTTGGGTGATTTGGTGGCAGTGATCAGTAATTCTGCTTTCTGATAGTACACAAACATGGGCAACAGACTGTTACAAGGCTTGACAGATTCACCTCCCTTACTTAACTGCCAATCTCTCTCGACTAGGAAATGAGATGAGCATTCCCTTTTATCACTTCTGCAAGGAGGGAGGTGGTCAAGCTGGTGACAACTCCTAGTCCTACTGCTCCTCTATCCTGAAGCCATTAGGTATCTGGTAGAAGGGTTAGAGTGGGGATGCTCACTATGTTGGCTTTGGGAAATCTGGGTCAATCACCCTTTTAAGTTTTTGTGGGATTAAGCTACCTCTGCTTCTCCCTGTCCTACTTGGTGTTTTTCAACACAAATGAAGATGGCTTGTGAGACGATAACTGAACGCACACCATAGGGACTCCCTGACACAGTCTGTGTGAAGGATACCCAGAGAAATCTGCAATACTTTCTCTACCCTCTCAATGCCAACACATTTAGCTCCCCTCCAGGTGTTGGGTTCCATCTTCACTGAGAGTCACAGTTAAGTGACAGAAGTTCCAAGGAATTCTCTTTTAAAGAATAATTCTGGAAACCAAGACTTTCAGATAAAAATATGAAACATCTCATTGGTAGTTTGAGAAAACCTCTTTGCTCCAGAAATCTTCAATATAAATATTGATATGTTTTAAAGTATTTTTACCAGAGCATATATGACCACAAAAAGCAAATTCTAAGGCCAGGCATGTTGGTTCATGCCTGTAATCTCAGCATTTGGGAGGCTGTGGTGAGCTAAATGCCAGCCTGGGCTACATAGCACCTATCTCAAAAAAAAAAAAAAACAAAAGCCCCCTCCTGCTAGGTGTCGGTGGTTCATACCTGTAATCCTAGCTACTTGTGAGGCAGCAGAAGGACTGAGGTTTTAAGACAGCCTGGGCAACTAGTCTGAGAGACCCTATCTCAAAAAAAAAAAAAACTCAACACAGAAACAGGGCTGGTGGAGTGGCTCAAGTGTGAGGCCCAGAGTATAAACCCCAGTATGGCCAAAAAAATCAAAACACCAAACCCCTCTGCCTCCCCCCAAACAGCAAATTCTGTTTACTTGAGGCCCTGGGTTCGACATTCCACACCGACTAGCCCGGACATATCACAAAACCCCTCTCAAAAATAGCAAATTGTGTGAAGCTTAGAATTACATCTTGCACATAATGGACTCTCAAATTACTTGTGAAATAAAGGTATTCAGCATTAAAATTTTAGAATGTGAGATGATATAGAATTTTTATAGCATATAGATTATACATATAGCTTTTATTATTATGGTTCTATCTTGTATCTGTTTGCTGTCCGCGTTCCCCACCCAGGAAGTTAGCAGCAGGAGGACAGACTTGCTGCTTTTATTCCTGATGTCGAACACAGGAAATGGCATGTGTTAGGCACTCAAATACATTCAGAATAATTATATGAACATTTAATATTTTTTTTCCTTTTTGTGGTACTGGGATTTGAACTCAAGGCCTTGAACTTGCTAGACAGGCGCTCTACCACTTGAGCCATTCCACCAGCCCTGAATATTTGACTCTTAAAGATACCTTACTCAGTGAAAACTACACTAAACTGGGACCTGAAAGTCTAGTACTTTGTCCAGGTGATCCAAGCTCACAGTCTGCTTACCTGGAGGGGTAAAAATACTAGTTCCTTCACCAGGGCCAGGTCTCTGGGACACCCTAAGTGAGATACCTGGCACAGCATCCTGCACTTGGTCAATACTCACATTTCAACTACTCCTACTATTAGCAATCACAAAGTAGTAGCAGATAAAGTAGTTTTTTTTGGGGAGTACTGAAATTTGATTTTAGAATTTAGGGCTTCATGCTTGCTAGGCAGGCACTCTAGACCTGAGCCACTCTGCCCCCTTTTTTTGGTGTGTGTTGGATATTTGAAATAGGGTCATGCTTTTTTTTTTTTGTGGCCTGGGGTGGCCTTAAACTGTGATCTTCCTGACCTCTACCTCACAAGTCATTAGGATTATAGGTAAGGCTACTAGTGTTCTGCAATTTTTTTTTAAAGGATCTAAATTGACAGATTGAGCAACCAGCTTAATAAACCTTGGTTTTATTACTTAAGATATTTACAGGTAGTAGTAAAACATGTAACTATTTACGAATTATTGCTGAATGTGGTGGTGCACATCTGTAATCTCATCACTCTGGAGGCTGAGGCAGTAAGATTCAGAGTTCCAGGCCACTTCTCCATACTTTGCACTATTTGTATATTTATACTAAAATAAATCCTTGCTTAAACTTAAAAACAGAAGTCTTCACTGGATAGAACCCAGGGATTCTTGTTTGTGAAGTGAAAAAAATTTTCCCTAGCACCATTTGGAATTACCTGTCACACCACAGGCATTTTCCTGGAGGCTATAAACTAATGAAGAACTTTTATTGAATTGAGGCAATAAAGGGGCTACTAAGGAAAGTGGCAAAAGCTTAGTGGAATAAGCCCTGGAGCAGGAAGGGAACAGAACTGAGTGCAGGGTATACTGCTTGGGCTAAAGAGAAGCATGCTTTCTTTCAACTTGCCAATTAATCAATGATACATAAATGTTTTTACTTCTGAAAACTGCCAGGTATACTACTAGTATAGAGCTAAACTGTTAAGGTGCAAAATAAAAATCTTTACACCCACAAAATATTCTCTAGCAATACTTGAGACAAACTCCAGTAAAATAAGAGATAACTCACACTCAAGGAAAGCTAGTTATTCTTCATGCTTTGGGATCTGAAACCAAATATAACAACTAAAAATATACCATCACTTGAAAATTCTTTACCACATTTTAATGGACACCCAGAGATGTAAGTAAGAATAGGACTTCAAGGATTGGTTTTACCAAATGTGAGGCCTGAGTTCAAACCTCAGTACAAGAAAAAAAAAAAAGGACTTCAAAACAGAAGATTCTCTGCATGAAATTTATATATTCAGCAGATGGGAGAAATGAGCACAAATGGAATATGTGAAGGACAAAACAGTATGTCATATTTCAAAGCTCTGGAAGAAAGGCAAAAGCTAGCATTTCTGAATGGCTACTATATTTTAAGAATTCCTACTCTGAAGGCAAAGTTTTTCAATAAAGCTCCAAATACATATAGCTGTAAGAAAACCCTAAAACTTTACAAATCAAAAGGAAGAAGTCCAGGTGCCATGGCTCAAACCTTGTCCTAGCCCCAGGTGGCATCAAGAGGACTGTGGTTTAAGGCCAGCTAGGGCAAAAGTTAGTGAGACCCCACTGCAACCAATGGCTGGGTGCAGTGGTACAACCTTGTCATCCCAGCTACAAGGGGAAGCACAAACAGGAAGGTCATGATTTAGGCCAGTCTGGGCATAAAGTGAAACCTCTATTTCCAAAATAACCAAAGCAAAAAGTGCTGGCTACTGGCTCAAGCACTGGAATGTCTGCCTAGCAAGTGGGAGGACCTGAGTTCAAATCCCAGTAATGCAAAAAAAAAAAAAAAAAAAAGGTAAAGATTTAAACCGAGTCTTTTGTCTTTCTTCTTTTTCTACGGGGCAGACATACAGATGTGTGGCAGAGAAGGCTAAAGGTGAGCAGTACCAATAGGTACTGGTGACTGAACTCAGGGCCTTGTGTTTGCTAGGCCAGCAGAGACTGAATGGGGGCACAGAGACAGAAAGGAGGAACATTTTAATTCCAGAAATGGAGAATGGTAAATTATGATTTTTTTTATTTTAAAGTCTTAGAGCATTGTCTGTTAGCCTTAATTGATACTGGCATTACTAGTGTTTGGGAAGAGTTTATCTGGGTTTTAGGGGGACAGTGCTAATAGGTATAATAGATTATTGCTGCAAGAAGAATGAACTTGCAGCAATAATCTATTATTATACCTACTACAGAACAGATGTCATTAGAAATGGAGTCTAAAATTAAGGGCCACATTCTGACCCGTTAACAAAATAATCTGTGTTCCAGTTCCATAGGGAACTAGAGATACCACCGGACCAATTGTCAACTGGGGGAGGGGGGAAAGGGGGGAAGGTGGAGTAAGGGCAAGGGACAGAATGAAGAACTTACCTACTACAATGGGAACTTTGAAATCTGACCTTGTATTCTTAAGAGAAACTGACTACAGTTATTTTGAGCTCACTGATATCCAGATATTTCAAAAGAACAAAATTCAGCTGATATCTGCAAACTGTACACAGCACAAAGTACTGCTCTGCCACAGATGTTTCTTAGTATGCTCAAGAGCCTAATGGTTGTGGCATACCAAGTTTTTCTATGAGGAATACAAACTAAAAGCAAAAACTAGCTAGTTACCATAGTGATGGAGAAAACAAACCAGCTCATTACTTTAAAAAAGTTTCAGTGAAAGCCACAACTGACTACTTACAATTTTTTTCCTAGCTGACTCAAAACCAAACACACATGCATGTAAACACAAACTCCCTAGTTACCACTGTTTTGTGATAAGAGGTAAACATTTATGAAAATTAAAATGCTTTAAAAAATTACCCGAAGGGGGATCTCTTACTAAGATAGGATTTATTCACTAGAAATCCAATTTCCAACTGTTTCCTAAATTATTCTTTTTAATAAAGAGTTCTAGGCTATTGATGTAGCTCAGTTTAGTGTTTGCCTAACATGGGCAAGACCCTGGGATTTGACCTCCTGACTGAAAAATAAAGTTCTACCATGCTGGAAGCCAGTGGCTCATGCCTATAACTCTAGCTACCCAGGAGGCAGAGATCAGGAAGATCGGAGGTTCAAATCCAGCCCCAGGAAAATAGCTATTTGACAGACCCTCTCTTGAAAATATCTAACACAAAACAGGGCTGTAGGAATGGCTTGAAGTGGTAGAGCTCCTGTCTAGCAAGTGTAAGGCCCTGGAGTTCAACTCCCTCCCCACCCCCAACAAAAAAAAAAGCAAAAAAGCCTCACAATTTTTGCTAGGCAGGCACTCTACCACTTGAGCCATGCCACCAGACCTTTTTGCTTATTTTTCCAAATAGGCCAGCTGGGGTTCTTTTATTGGTTGAGGTAGGGTTCCACTGTTTATTGTTTGTTTCTTAGGCTTTTTTTGGTGGTACTAGGTTTGAACTCAGAACTTCATACTTGGTAAGCAGGTGCTCTATCACTTGAGTCACTTCACTAGCTCTTCGTGTTTCTTTTTTTTCTTCCAGTACTGGGGCCTATACCTGGAGCCACTCCACCAGCCTTTTTTTGTGATTTTTTTTTTCAAGATAGGATCTTTTGAACTATTTCCCCCAGCTGGCTTCAAACTGTGATTATTCTGCTCTGTCTCCTGATAGCTAGGATTATAGGTATGAGCCACCAGCTCTTGGGTTCTAAATATTTTTTAGGATCATGAGGCCCCACTTTCAAGATCTGTATTCAGGGTCTCCCTGTTTGCCAGAGCTGGTCTCAAACTGTACTCTACCACTTCAGCCACCTAACCCCAATCCAAATTTCAATTTGCTTGGCAGTACCAATTTACTATTAAATTCTCCTCCACTACCACTGTGAGCAAAGTCTTCTCCTTAACAGTGATCATTCTGATTTAAATGTATTGTCCCGGGGTTGGGATGTGGCACAGGGTAGAGCACTTGCATTAATGAGGCTTCATCTCCTGTAAGGATATCTTTCCAAGTCATTTTCCACGTATTTATACACGCATACATTTATAAAATAGTTGTATCTTGTGCTTAAATGTTTCATCTACTGCTCAACGGATGGAAGGTCTTAGTGTTTTTATTTATTTTTTTAAACATATCTTATTCTGACAATGACTAATAGTAAACTCAGTCATTTTCAGCCCTACAGGCACGAGGATCAAGTTCAAGGCCGCCCTGGGCTTACACAGTCAGACTGTCTCAAAAACAAAATACCCCAAGGAAATTGCAAATAAAGTTGGAGAACATTTAGGAAAGGGTAACAGTAACTTGTTATAAAAAGCTTCAGAGGACTAAGGTTTGAAACTTCATATATCCAGTTTCATTTAAATTATTTACAATTCCAGATGATATGTGAGATGGGTCTTCAGAGAAGAGGATTATTGGAAGTAGGGAGTCAAGGCGTGTATGGGCATCACAGGCAGGGAGACTGCACTATGCAAAGGCATAGGTGAGAAAAATATATGCATTTATTTCTTTGTGTATATGTTGGGGACAGGGTCTTGCTACTATGTAGCTCAGGCTGGCCTTGAATTTGAAATCTTCCTGACTCAGCCTCTTCAGGACTGAGTACAGGTGTGAGCCACCACACTCAGTTATATGCACATAGTTTTAAAGATTGTTTTACATCAGATCTCCTTTATCTTTAAAGTACTACCTCCCCACCCCGCTTTTTTCAATGCTGGGGATTGAGCTCCACATGCTAGGTAAGCACTCCACTGCTGGTATTATAGAGGTGCCCAACCTGCATTGTCTTTTCTTGCCTTTTTTTTTTTTTTTGGGTGGGATTGGGGCTTCAACTTGGGGCTTCTCACTTGCAAAGCAAGTACTCTACAGCTTGAGCCACACTTCCAGTCATGTCTTTTTAATACAGTGGTTCTCCTCCGTCTGCCTGGTCTAAAAAAGCCAGTGGATGACTGGAAGTGTACTCCTATATATACATATCTATGATAAATTTCTATTTTTTACTTAAAGGAAACACTTCATGACTACTCTTTGGTATATCTGAATGCCAGCATTACTTCTCTTGTGCTTTGGGGCCATTATTAAATAAAATAGGGGCTATTTGAACACAAACACTGTGATTACCAAGATGACTGCTAAGTGAGTAATGGGGCAGGTAGCATATATACTGCATGGCTACACCAAAGAGATTTCTATTTGGGGACAGAACAGCATGTTATTTCATTCTACAGCTCAGAATGGTGTGCAAATCAAAACCACTGTTTATTTCTGGAATTTTCCACTTAATATTTTCAGAGGGTGAATGGTTGATTGTGGGTAGCTGAGACCAAGATAAGGGGAGACTACTGGAACCCTTTTCTTTTCCTGGTACCATCACTTTTTCTATCAGCCTCTCAGACTGGAAATTTTCTAGCTATCTTTTACTCTTCCCTCCTTCATCCCATAAATACTCATTAGGAATACCATCTTTTCCCCAAAATGTTTTATGTCTTTTCCTTGATATTCTGTTACTACCTATCACCTTTTCTCTCAGTTCTACTGCTGCTTATTGGTTTATGGTTTTTCTGTGCTCTCATGGGTTTATCATTATCCATCCAACAAAGTTAAAAGGAAACTTTCTATCCACACACTTCGGATATCGAGTGTGTGGGTTTTCTAATTTGCTACAGACAACTGGGAATTCTACAATTTAATTCATTTTATTTTTGGGGGGAGGGCAGTACTGGCATTTAAAAGCAGTACCTGTGCTTGCTAGGCTAATGCTCTACCACTTGAGCCACATCCCCAGCAATTTAATTCAATTCTGAGACTACCCAGAGTTAGTGCAGTTCACAGTTTAAGGGCTCAGTCTTCAGACAACAGTCCCAAGTATTGAATACCCACACTACTGTTTAAGTTGGATACAAGTTGTGGAGTTTGAGGGGAAACATCTCAGGTTCAATAATGTTATACCATGCCACAGAGAATTCAGGGAAAACCCTTTCATATGTAAGGGTCTCCGTCTAAGGAACTTCCATCTCCAAGGAAGTGAATCTTGTGCAGCTTGGCACATGGATACATTTACCAACTGGAAGCTCTCTGAACCTCCCATCATTGTTTAGTGTTTTTGGGGGAGGTCCTATTATGTAGGCATGATAGATAATTTCATTGGCGATTGGTGATTAGCTCCAATCTTCTGGCTTCTTCCACTCCTTTAAGTTTGATAGGTGAGGATGAAAGTTTCAAAGTTCTAATCATGCATGGTCTTTCTGGTGACTAATTCCTATCTGAAGCTCTACAGTCAGGACTCCACCAACAGTGGCTTTATTAACAAAGACCCGCTCAGGAGACATTCAGGAGCTCTGTGAAAACTTTTAGTACGATCTGTGTCAGGAATTGGCACAGAGACCAAATATGTTATGTCACATCCTTACTCCTCACTATTTATAAACTCACAGTTCTATCTTCTGTCTTGCCTGAAGACACCCCATTCTCTTTGTCTGAAATGATAATTTCTTTATCTAGTCTTCTCTACTCTAGGTCCTACCTAGGTCAAGGCTGTCTCCCTGTGGTTACTTTAGCTCCTATTACAGTCACCCATGGTTTTCAACTGTGCCACTTATTGACTGGTTCTAGGAAAGGAAAATGTGGAAATAGAATATGTTAAAAACAATCATTCGCTGGTAAATGGATGGAATTGGAGAACATCATTCTGAGTGAGGTTAGCCTGGCTCAAAAAACCAAAAATCGTATGTTCTCCCTCATATGTGGACATTAGATCTAGGGCAAACACAACAAGGGGATTGGACTATGAGCACATGATAAAAGCGAGAGCACACAAGGGAGGGGTGAGGATAGGTAAGACACCTAAAAAACTAGCTAGCATTTGTTGCCCTTAATGCAGAGAAACTAAAGCAGATACCTTAAAGCAACTGAGGCCAATAGGAAAAGGGGACCAGGTACTAGAGAAAAGGTTAGATCAAAAAGAATTAACCTAGAAGGTAACACCCACGCACAGGAAATCAATGTGAGTCAATGCCCTGTATAGCTATCTTTATCTCAACCAGCAAAACCCCTTGTTCCTTCCTATTATTGCTTATACTCTCTCTACAACAAAATTAGAGATAAGGGCAAAATAGTTTCTTCTGGGTATTGAGGGGGGGAGCGGGAGGGGGTGGAGTGGGTGGTAAGGGAGGGGGTGGGGGCAGGGGGGAGAAATAAACCAAGCCTTGTATGCACATATGAATAATAAAAGAAAAATGAAAAAAAAAATAAATTAAAAAAAAAAAAAAAGAGAATGACATAGTGCAGAAGAAATTTGATTTTGTTTTTGCTTTGGGGAAATCAATGAGACAATATTCTAGAAAAAAAAAAAAGATTTGGTTTACCCTTTTATTTTTGACCTGCTTCAGCCTCCCTAGTGCTGGGATTATAGATGTTCTCAACACCAGACCTGGTGGGAAGAGGGAAGGGTGAAAGGAGATGGTAAAGGGGGAGAGTAAAAAATATGAATATAGGATGAAAATAGGATAATGAACCTTCAACATTGTTTTTGAAAAGAATTGGAGTGGGGATAAGAAAGAGTAATACAGGGGTGAATCTGATCAAAGTATATTATATGCACTTACGGAAATACCACAATGAAATCCCTTTGTACAATATATGCTAAAAATACAGGACATAACTTGATGAGATTTATATACAAAGTTGTTAGAGCAATGCATTCTTTTCTATGAAGACGGTAGGTCTTCTAATAGCTTCTAATAAATTTCAAAAGGATGAAATGCATTAGGAATCACTATATCATGGCATGATATGGTTCTTAATCAGTGCTTTTCCCAAGATACTGTTTGAAACTTTTTACATGAGTGAATCAAAAACAATAATAACTAAGGAGGGAGGTGCTAGATATGCAGGGACTGTCACCTGAACACCAATTTCATTCTGTACTAGCTGCGTCATCTTTCCAAAGGACAAGTCACTCTAGCCATGGCTGCATTTGGAAATTGGGGACAACAGTTTATTTCATAAAGCATAAAAGCAATGATGCACAAAAAGTTCTTTACGAAATGTCCATTACATACTAAAAGCTTTATATGTTAACTATTACTGTTATCCTTTGCTTTTTCAGTTGGCCTCTGTTAAGGACAGGCATATATGGCTGTGGGAGCTCCCAAATACATGTGCTTTTTTTTTTTTTTTTGTGATGGTACTGGGGTTTGAACCCAGGGCCTTATGCTTGCTAGGCAAGCGTTATACCACTTGAGCCACTTCACCAGCTCCTTTTTGTGTTGGGTATTTTTGAGATAGGATCTCAAGAAGTATTTGCCTGGGGCTGTCTTCAAACTGTGATCCTACTGATCGCTGTCTCCTGAGTAGCTAGGATTACAAGCAGGAGCCACCAGTCTTTTAGTAAAAGTAATTAAAAAAGGTTTTGAGCTGCTCTCTCCCAAGTCTTATTGAAGTCTTATTGTTCTTCATAAAACCTTTCCCGCCTTGGACTAGTGATGGGGTTGAAGTGGTTAAGAGTGCCTGTAGGGTTGAGGACCTGAGTTTAAATCCCAGAACTGCCTCCCCCCCCAAAATAAACAAACAATAACAAAAAACCCCACCCTTTTCTTGCCTTTATCAGTAGTACTTCACTTATGAACACTTCTGTTTGGTTAGTGAGTTAACTTGCATTAACTTCTGCTTCTAGAAGGGAAGATGTTGATTCCTGTGGCTAACTAGAACAGTTTTAGGCAACAGCTTTTGATTTATCTTGGTGGGACAAGCTGGGGATAGAGCTGCTTCATTTTTCATTTTCTAACTTTCATCACCACTTGAGTATTTGAATTACACATGTAATTTAAAAGGGATTGGTTGGGTACAGGAATTATGGGCCATTTTATGAATATGTACATTATTAAAGCAATATTTTTTCTTTACCACTTGTGATGTAAAAATTATTATGCTAAATAAATGAGGTGGGGGCAGAAGTGACATTAGTGGCTAGGATTTTTTAACATCCTTAAGTTCGTATTTTAATTTTTATTGGTCCCAGGCAGAACTCTCAACATCTGTAGTATTAGTGGATATAAAAACTGATGCTCCTAAGCCATCTAAAATATTAGCAGCAGTGGTAAATCCAATTTCTTGCTGCCATAAGCCAGAGAGCTCAATTTTTTATTTCTTATACTTAAAAGTTAAACACTACCAGTTTTATTGGAGTTGAATACACGATGGTGCTTAGCTTCCAATTTGTGATGCCCCCAATTCTTACAAAGTGGACTTTGTATGAGTGACCAGTTTGTCTTCTTGCATGTAGGGTTTTTACTTCCAGAGCAAACCTGCTAAATAGATTCATACATACAAGTGATGGGAAGAATGAGTGATAACCCAAAGCATACATATCCACCAGTATCACAACTCTTCATTCTCTAGTATTGTAAAAGGTGCTCAAACTGCTTTTGCTGAAAAGCACTGACTCCTCACTTGGGCCCCAACACTTGGCACCCCTGCCTCCATTTTGTATCTGCCTTTGCTCTAAGCCATTCTCTGTACAGTCTCTTTGTGATCACCTTGGATTCCAGCAAAGCCAGAACTGATGGTGTCTTTAGAGCCACCTGGAGCTGCCATCCTCCAAGTGAGAACAACTCACATCTCAAGCCAGAGTAATCCTCTCAAACAGGAACCAAAACTGGACCTGCCTATTGAGACTGCTTGGCTAGTTATGACTATACCTGTGACTGAACTGTTTAACTATGCATACCTTTGTCCCTGCTCGTAGTTCTTGTCTTTTTAAACCTATAGCTCATATCTGTATTCTGAAGATGGCTGAGGATGAGATGAGTGCTTACTCTGCTTCTTCTCACGGTATGTCCTGAGCCTTGTAATAAACCTTGTTTCTCTGCCTTCACTATGCTTCTTTAGTTGTTCGGGGGCAGGTGGCTGGACCTGGCATATGCAATCTCAGGAGCTTTGACCTTGGGTCCAAAACTCCAGTTTCAGTCTAATTGGGAGGAGGTGACATGTGGCTTCTTTGAAATAAGTATTTCCAAATTTAACTAGAAGGTATTTAAAAAATGACAACAACCTCAGGGCTAAGGACTGAAAGACATACAAAGTAATTGTCTTCTAACTTTCAGGTAGGTTAAATTCTCTATTTTAATCTTGTGGCAGCAAGATACAGACATAGCCATACTTTTGAAGTATTAGAAAGTATGAGTTAATTCAAAGTTTTGGTGGTTGCCAATTCAGTAGATCAAAAATGTCAGAACATTTTTTTCCCCCAATAAACACAGGATGATTCATTGTGAACAGTATTAATGCTTTCTGCAGTCTTTCCCAAAGCACTACCATGCAGTGAGGGGAACTATAACCCTGAATGGACTCTAATCCTCCTTGGAATCCAAAGACAAGGCCATCTACCTCCTACTGCTGCTTTTTGCATTCTGGCTCTTAAAAAACAAGCCACTGGTTGAGATAGAGCATCTCTTTATTTACAATTGAATAAAAGATTGGGGGGGGGAATATGTCAATGTATCTGAGGATTTTAGTTTATAGCCCTTCAACTATATTTAAATGATGGTTGTTTTAGAAAGTTCTAAGACAGGAGAAAGAATCAGTGATGGGGGAATTTTGACTTAATAGTTTCAAAATCAAGAGACTGAGGAGCAGGCACGAAAAGAAAATTAACTCCTACACATCAATGAATTTCTATTACCAATATGTATCCTTCCTCCAAACTGATTTAAGTGATGAACTTCCTACTAAAAAGAGTAGGCTGGTGGTAGGCAGAGTTATGGCCAATGAAATAAGAGAAGAATTTATTCTGAAAATGTTACTAGGCATAAAGAATCCCTTTGGGGACAGTAGTCCTCTTCCACTGTCTGCACAGCTTTGGAAGGGACACACGTATGGAATAGTGGGGGAAGAAGGGGACATCAACCTAGTCAGTCAGCCAGATCAGCAAAATCAACCCTGCGACAGATGTCAGTCAGATTGTTTTCAATAGAAACAATTATTAGAGATTTCTAATAATGCTTTCAAATATACTGGAACCTTTGAACAAGCATTCTCGAATTGCTTACTCTCACAATTCTCATCTTTGTTGAAAATACTTTCAACTTAAATTTCCCTTCTGCAAATCTTTTTCTTCTCTTCTTTCCTTTTAATTTATACAGTGCTGGGGATCCAATCTATGACCTGGAGTATGCTAAGCAAAAGCTTGAACACAGCTGGGTGCTGGTGGCTCACTCCTGTAATCCTAGCTACTCAGGAGATAGAGATCAGGAGGATGATGGCTGGAAGCCAGCCAGAGCAGAGTTCCAGGAGACACTATCTCGAATAACCCTTCAGAAAAATAGGACTGGTGCAGTGGCTCAAGGTGAAGGCCATGAGTTCTAGCCCCAGTACTGCAAAAAAAAAAAAAAAAAAAGCTTGAACACTCTACTGCTGAGTTATATCCCTAGCCACTCTGTGAATCCTTTACAGAGGCAATTCTAATGGTCTTAGTTAAGTAAGGCATTCAGAAAAGAAAAGCACAAAAACAATACTATTAAGTATTTACTTGGAGTAAAATACTCACCAGCCACTCCCAGGTCTTTAAACTACCTCTTTCCCACTAACAAGGTAAGTAGACTGATGTTTTGCTTCAACCTTGAAGATTTTATTTTTGGAAACTCAGGTATAAGGGCATTGGAGGAAAGATCGAGGATTGGGAAAATGATGGAGAGGAGCAGATGAGGTTGGGAGAAAAGACAGTTTAGTTGGTGTGTGTGTGTGTGCGCTAAAATGTTTAAACATCTCAAGTCATCTACACATTCTGTATTTCTAATAACAGAGTCAGACCAAGAATACTTTCTTTTTCCTTTCTAAATTTAAGAAATGTGGTTTCTTATGTTGCTCAGGCTGGCCCCAAACTCTTGGGGTCACTCAGTACTCCTGTTTCACCTCCTGAGTAGCTGAGAATCCAGGTGTGTGAAATCACAGCAGTCATCTTTTTGACAACTTTTTTATACATCAAAAAAACTTTAAATGTTTACCCGAGAAAAGCCCCACTGAAAATAAGTCCCTTTTACAACGTACATTTTCTGTAATCACACAAGGATGATAAATACTTGATGAAAGTACCAAGGACCGCAGTCTTGTGAAAGCAAAGCACAGGAATCTATAGTACCTAAATTTTGCTAATCATCTATTTAGTATTCTATTTATTATCTTTTCTTAAGGGATTTCACAGCTATATAAATCTCCTCAATCCATAAAGTCAGTTCCACTCCATAAAATGTTAAGTAAGTATCACTTCATGGACATCAATTTTCTCTTATGCTGTAACTAGTTGCAAATCAGATTATGCTTCTGGGCAGGAGTCAATAGTGCTTCCTGTAAATGGGATAAACAGACTAGGGAACTGTATCTTGCACTTCAGTACAAGCAAGTGCTACAATAACAGTGCTCTAGATAAAGCTGATGCAATTTGTTGCCAGGTTCAGCATTTTGGCATTAAAACTGCTGTGGCAACGAGAGGAAGGGGGCTGAAAAACTATAGTAAACCTGGGCTGCTTTAGTGAATTTTTGAAGCTGTGACTTATAAAGACAGAACAGGATTTGGGCTAGAAAGAACAGAAACAGAGAACTTCAAAGAGACCAAATCAGATCCTGCAGAAAAACTAATATACTGCAGATCTTTCAAAGGACTGGAAAATGCTGTCAACAATAGTAAGATTAATTTGATGTCATTTGTAAAGAATAGCTGTAACCTAGTATTTGCTATTCACTGTCTCTTGCTCCAACATCCTTATTTGCCTTTCATGGCCGTCTGAACTTTTGTTCCTGGTTTGGAAATTAATGGAGGGAGAAGGAAAGCAATGCAGAATGACACTGTTAATTTTATACAATTTTGGATTTAGAAGAGAAATTAGAGGGTGAAGCGGTTCCAACAGCTTTTAGGAGGCTACAGAGCTAAAGGGCAATTTTTAAGCTCCAAAGGTACAAGTGGGTGGGGACAATGCAAATTTAGTAGCTCATTAATCCCTTAGAAGCAACCTTTGCTCCCTTGCTGTGAACACCAGACCAGCTTAAATTTTTTTTTTTTTAAGGATTTCTAACAATTACCCTTGTAAGTAACAGAAAGCACTGGACAGGGCTGAGGCAGACAAGGTGTCTAGTTCAACCTCCTTGACACTTACAGTCCACCTCCAGCAAGACTTCATTCTACTTTTTTTTTTAACAATAGAAAAAAGTGATCTTATCTTTTTTTAGGTTGTTCTTAAGCACTTTGTACTGTTCACTGTATGGGGGAGGGCGATGACAAGGCTTTTGCCTTAAGAAAGCAATCTGACTACAGAAGCCAAATCTACCAACATCCAAAAATTGAAACTACAGGATACCTCAGTGACTATCAAACAGTAACTGACTCAACTCTTCTTCACCTACTGTGTCTTTTCCAAGCTCAAATCTGGTGCTAGCCAGGACCAGTACACACCCCCAGGGCTATTTCATTCTATTGGCTGGCAGGCTGATCTGCAGTCTACACCCTTTAGATTTAATGTCAGGACGCCTGGTGTTTGTCTGAGATGTTTCACTATCCGAATTTTCTTTTTGGAGCGAGTGGGGGTACAACACAGAAGCTGTCAAAGTGTAAACATAACTTACAAGCTTAATTTTTACTTAGTCAATTCCTTAGGATACTAAACTGTTTAGATTTCAAACCCAGAAAGCAAATCATTTTGTACGTTCCTGAATCACCTGTCACTGTTGTTGAAAACAAAACTCAACTCTAAAGGCAGCATCGGATGGGCGGGTCACTGCCTTTTGTAGAAGCGCATTTCGGCAGGACTGGTCCTGGGCGACAGAAACCGAGGCCAAAGAGGGCAACCGGCGCAGTGTCTTCTCTGCATACAGCATGAACATATGCAGAGGCCCGGGGTGATGGCTCCCGGGGTAAGGAGGCGGGCCGACTACGTGATGGTTTTAGGGCGGAAAAAATCACTATCCTCCAGGCCTGCCACACCCGAGGCAAGGCAGGGAGCTGGGGAGGGGGACGCGGCATGCTCGAGCCGGGCTGGGCTGGGCAGGGCGAGCTGCGGCCGGGGCCATGCAAGAGACCTGGGGAGGAGGGCTAGTGGGACGGCACCGCGGGCGCTCACCTCCCTTGCAGGGCGTGCGGTGTTGGCTGTGCTGGGCCCGGTAGCCCTCGATGACCTCCCAGGAGCCGTCGTCGCGCCGGATGGGGAAGGAGACGCTCAGTACATGGTTGCAGGGCTTGATGATCCGCAGGATGCCGCGCACCCGGTTCCGCTTCTGCTCCTCGCTGTCCCGGGTCCTCAGGTCCTCCACCAGCTTGTCCTCCACGATGCTGGCGCCGCGGTCGAAGAAGCCCTCCACCATCTTGAAGAAGTTGGGGTCGTCCTCCCGGTCGGCTGCCGCCTCGCTGTAGTGGCGCCGGGCGGGTGGCGCGAGCCCGGACTGCGGGGCGGCGGCGGGCTGCCCGCGGGCCCAGCCCAGCAGCGCGGCCGAGTCGGTGGCTGCCGAGCCCAGGACGGCGGGCCCCGCGCGGGACAGCAGCAGTGCTTCTCCCAGGCGACGGTACATGGCGACGGGTGGAAAGAAGAGGAGTGCGAGGTGTATTCCGAGGCCTGGGACCAAGGGAGGAAGGGCTTGGCGCGGGCTGCCCTTTTAAGCTGCAGCTTCCTGCCTGCCAGGCTGTCCCCTCCCCTCGGCCGCTCGTCGCCTAACGGGGAGGACGGACTTTGCGGGCCGCGCGCCGCCCAGGGCGCCGGGCCTCCGCCTCCGCGGCCTCGCCCGGCCTCCCTGGCGGCGGCGTGTGCCGGCGGGGGGTGTCGGGGGCGCGCAGGCGCGGAAGAGCTTAGTGCGCATGCTCAGCGGCCAGCCGGCTGGTGGGGGAGGGGCGCGCGTGTCCGGCTCTGTGGGGAGGCGACTCCCCCCCGCCATCTGCGGGACTTTGAGGTGTGTGCACGGCCGGGGAGGGGGCGTGCTGGAGAGGGGGTGCGGGCCACTGGGGTACGCTGCGGCGTAGTTGCTGGGAGCAGGGAGAGGGTGAGGCCCCGCGCTCTGGCAGCTGGCCAGGTGAGCGAGTCACGGTGCCCCTCCTTTCCGCCCGCAGGCTCAGGCCGGAACCGAGTGTGCGGGTCTGGGGGGCGGAAGGGCGGAAGGCGAAACGGAGCACCGAGTTGCGTCCCAGCGCACGTTGGCAGTGTTTCCCCGCTGGGGCTAAGGAGAGTTCTGAGCCGCTCCAAGTTGAAGATCTGGGGAAGAGAAAGCTCCCGGGCGGGGGCTTCCCTGACAGACTTTATTCCCACCCACTCAGCCCCCCATTTTAAATTTGTCCCTTTCTACTACTCGGTCGGGATAAAGTAGTCATGACTTTAGGGCCTGCGCTTACTGCTCTGCTGCATTCTGTTCTTGAAAGTAAAACAGGAAAGCTAGAAATGTGATCATGCCCTCCGGAAATTCTCGGGAATGTAAGCATTCTTTAAATGGTCCAGGAAGGCGTAACTTGATGGGAAATGCTACACCTTCCATTTCTGTGCGGGGATTAGGTGCTTAGAAAAGTCTTGAAGGCGAGCTTCCAAATGCCACCTTACCAGCGCAGGTGGTCGCAGGGCACGCCGGCGGTTTTATAATGACACCTTTTGTTACTTTCTGACATTATTTGTTAGATGACTTTATCCATCTATTAGAATATGAAAGAGAAAGTTCTTAATTCATACAATGTCCTGTGGCTTAAACTACACTCATCTATCTCAATGTACTTTGAAAGCGAAATGTATCTATTTGTTTACCAATGAAACGGGTCTTACTTCATTTTCTAAGTAAATGATAGCCATTAATTATGCTTGTTGTATGTTTTTCAGCGAAATTTGTCTTGACAGGCAAAAGGTTAAGGTACTAAGTTTCCTTTTCTCTTGATAGTATCATTTTATCACTGATAGTATTATCACTTTACCATCTTACAGTGCAAAAAACCGCCTAAACGTCCTACCCCTGAAGTTTCAGCATAATATGGTTAGCTTCAGTAAACATATAGAAATTTTTTTTTCAGGTTAAATTCCTTGGTATGTTCTCAGGAAAGTGAGTTAAGAATTTAATTTTATCTCGCTTATCTCTTTCTTGATAACCTCAGCCTTCAGAAAAATAAATGTTTAACTTTGCTTTCTCTATGGCTTATTCACCTGAATTCAAGAATATGGAATTCCAGAAGAGCTGTGGGAATTATCTTTTATTGAACATGTCCTGTGTGTAGGTATCTCACAAAATGGCTCTACAAGAACCCTATAAGTAGATTTAAAAAAAAAACAAAAACTTCATTATGTTTGAAAATTATATGTTGTAAAAAATAGTCCAAATAGTACATACAGATAGGTTTTAAAAATTAAGAGTGGGATTATCCCAACTCCACCCCCTTTTCACTCCCCTAGTGTAATTCCTTACTTAACAGAAAGGGGAACTGAGGCTCAGAGACCAAATAAACTGATGTTCACCTAGCTGGTAAATAAGCTAAGATTCAAACCCATGTATCTTTGCCACCACAGGAGTACTGGGGACTCCTGTTACTGTTGGTTTGGATGTTACAGATGTTCCTCCGTTCTTGGGTACAACATCTAAGATTAGGATGATGCCCCGGGTGCAAAAAAGAATCAGGAAAAGTAGGAAGGTAATAAAGACTGATTTATTATCAAAATGGAATAACATCTTGAGGGGGGAGGTGGGAAGTTCTGGTAAGGACCAACTTTATGGGAGTTATTGGAGGTTGGACTTTTAGCCAAAAGGGTGGGGGTAATTAGGTGTTGAAAATCAGGGTCCTCCCCTGTGACCCTCCCCAAATGATCACTGCACAGAGGCCGCCTGGGTATGGGAAGGCATATGTCTGCCTATTTGATCCTTTCTGCCCTTCCTGTAATTGGAGTTTTGGGCCCAAGGCCCAGACTCCTGAGATTCCATATGCCAGGTCCGACCACTTGCCCCTAAAAGCCAAATAAAGAGGCCTGGTGAAGACAGAGAAAGGAGGTTTATTACATGGCTTGGAACGTGCTGTGTGAAGAGGCAGAGTAAGCATTTAACTCCTCCTCCCCCATCTTTGGGGTACAGACATGAGCTATAGGTTTATTTATTTATTTTTATTTTATTTATTTTTTGGGTTTTTTTTAGAGCTATAGGTTTAAATAGACAAAAGAACTTGAGGGCAGGGGACAAAAGCAGTGTAAAAGTTAAACAGTCACAGTCACAGGTGTGATTGTGACTGGTGGAGCAGTCTTGGTCAGGTCGGTGGTCTGGTGGAGCCTGCAATCTTGGTCAGGCAGGTGGTCTGGTCAGTTTTGGGAAATTGTCACTTGGAGGGAGTAATCTGGTTTCTGTTTGAGAGGATTACTCTGGTTTGGGATGTGAATTGTTCTCACTGGGAGGGTGGCAGCTCATGGTGGCTCTTGTTCCTTGTCATAAAGATGTTATCAGTTCTATTCTTTCTGGAATCCAAGGTGATTGTAAAGTGACTGTAAAGGGAATGGTTTAGTGCAAAGATAGACACAAAATGGAGGCAGGGGTGCCATGCTTCTCCTGTTTTTAGTTAATTTGTGGGCTCAAGTAAGGAGTCCATGCTTTTCAACAAAAGCAGTGTGAGTGCCTCTTACATTCCCAGTTGAACCTCTTCACCTTTCTTGGTTTAATCTTGATACGGGGAGTGGGCTCATAAAGGTAGAGGGCCATCTGGGGTTTTAGAATGGAATCTGATCTCCTTGGGGTATTTCCTAGTTCTCGTTCATCTACCTAGCTGCCTATGCCAATAATCTCAGCGCTCCTGAGGTTGAGGCAAGAGTATCAAAAATTCAAGCCTGGCTCAACCATGTATATTTCTTGAAAGTTACTATTTCAAGAAATATTTTAAATGTTTGTTACATTTAGTTTAAATTTACTGTGATGTATATATATAGTATGTTTCAACTTTACATAATCATAAAATTGCTTTGTAAAATATATTTTACAAATTAAACTTTTATTATTTGTGGCAATCCTTTTTTCTTTTTTTTTGGTGTACTGGGTTTTGGTTTTTGGGGAGTTGGTGGGGCGGGGGGGGGGGGGGCTTGAATTCAGGTCCTTCACCTTGAGCCACTCCCTATTTTTGTAAAGGGGTTTTTCAAGATAGGGTCTTGAGGAACTATTTGCCTGGGCTGGCTTCTAACCACAGTCCTCCTGATCTCTGCTTCCTGAGTGGCTAGGATTACAGGTATGAGCCATCTACGCCCAGGGCCTCACATTGCTAGGCAGGCACTCTACCACTTGAGCCACTCCATTGGTCTAAAAAGACCAGTTGGGTATTTTTTGAGATAGGGTGTCTCAAACTATTTGCTTGGACTAACCTCAAACTTCAATCCTCCTGCAAAAAGTTAGCAATACCCCCTCTGCAATACCCACTCTCAATGAACAACTCCAATGTGGTGGGGCTTGACTGTAACCCCAGCTATTTGGGAAGCCTGGGTATGAGGATTGTAGTCTGAGGCTGCTCATGGAAAAACTAGAGACTCTATTTGAAAAATACTAAAGCAAATAAATAAATAAATAAATGAAAGGGTTATTGGTGTGGCTCAAGTGGTAGAGTGCCTGCCTAGCCAGGTGTGAGGCCCTGAATTCAAATTCCAGTACTGCTTCTTCCCAAAATATATATAATTTAATTAGAAAAGTTAATACATGCTTTCTCTTTAGATTTGCCTATTCTGGACATTTCATTTAAATGGAACCATTCAATATTTGTTCCTTGGTTACTGCCACCTTTCACTTAGTATGTTTTAAAGTTTATCCATATAGTATGTATCACTACTTCACTGTGTGGCTGTACCACATTTTTTAATTTTCTTATAGTCTTCTACCACTGAACTATACCCCTAGTCCTGTATTATATTTTTTATCCATTTGTCAATAAATATTTGACTTCTATTGAGTATTATGAATAAGCCTGTTATGCACATTCTTGTATAGACCTATTTTTTCAGATTTCTTGCGTGTTTTCTTGGGAGTGGAATTGCTGGGTCCTGTTGTAACTGTGTTTACCCTTTTGAGGAACTGTCAAATTGTTTTCCACAGTGGCTGCCCCATTTTATTTTATCTTTTTTTTTTTTAAGAAAATTTTTGAGGTTTTATTATATCATAAGGCATTTGAAACATCTGAACAAATCAATATCTGGGCAGTGAGGCAGCTGCTTTCTCCTTCACTTCTTTGGGTTACTAGAGCAACTTGTCAGTAGATTAAAAAAAAAAAAAAAGAAAGGACAACCTTTTGCATTACTTTAAGTCTTTCGAAGGCATGTGCTGGTACAACACAAACTTCTCCTGTCAGATGAACTAGTCTAGGGTCCAAACGTCGTGCACAACACCTTCACGGCAGCAGCGCACTGCACCCACTCCCACCTTGGCCCTGCTCATGTGTGTATGGTATTTGGAGCGTCTGGAGGAGTGTGATAGTATCAGGAAGGGGAGGGAGGAGGAAACAGCATGAATAAATGGCCACAAGGGGGTCAGCCGAAGTTGTGCAGGGCAAGCCTGAACATGTCAGTGGTGCAAACCCAAGCATCATTGATGTTTTTAATAAGAACATCTGGTGGAATCCCATCATGGGGTCTTCATCAGCCTTGACTGGCCCACAGCCATGCTGATAATAAAGCTATCTTGTGTGGGCTGATGGTCTTGAGCAGTGATGCTATGCTGGATTTTCTGGGACGGAAGGCTTGACAACTTCTCCACAATGGCAGTTTTTCCTGGAAGTGCTGTCCTTCCCACGTAAGGCATGATGCATCAATCCGAGGGGCTGGTATGATGGTGGCAGCAGCCTGCCCCATTTTAATATCTACTAGCAGTAGTAACCTACATCTTTTATCACTGCTACGTGTCTTTTTGATTATAGCTATCCCAGTGGGTATGGAGGAGTAGTATTTGCATATCCTTGACGACTAATAATGTTAAGTTTAAATATATTTTGATGTACTTATTTTTTATATATCTTCTTTGGATCTAGAGTTTAAGGCCAGCCTATGCTACGTATAATCCAAGTGCTGGGATTACAGATCTATGCCTTCATGTCTGGCTATTTGATTCTTTTTAAGTGGAGGCTTTTTTTTTTAATTAACTTCATTTTCAGTTTGTTCCTGAAAGTGCATAGAAATACAATTATTTATTGTATGATGCTTTATATGCTTCAGCCTTACTGAACTTATTATTAGTTCTTATAGTTACTTTAGTGGATTCCTTAGGATTTTCTTTTTATAAGATCCTTTCATCCGCAAATGAAGTTCATTTTATTTCTTCCTTTTCTAATTTGATGCTTTCTTCCCCTTTCTTAATGTGTAATTTTATTTTCTGTAGACACAAATGAACAGAAATTTTAGATTTGTTTTCCAGCTATCAAAAAAGACATTTAATAATAAGTACAACTCAGCAGAAAAGGCAGACATTGCTTATAAATAATCATTCAGTAAAATTATGAAAAACTTAAAAACTGATTACTTATATTTACCCTGAAAAATAGTAATAATTGTAATAGTAATCATTGTAATAGTAATAATAACAACTATAATTTTTTTGGTGGTACTGGGATTTGAACTCAGGGCTTTACACTTGCTAGGCAGGCATTCTATCACTTGAACCACTCTGCCAGCCCTAATAACTATAATTTATTGAGCTTTACTGTATTTCAGCAATCTGATGCTTTTTATTCCATTTTCTTGCTCAATGTACCTCATTCTCCTATATCGTTACATAGTATTACATTGTATGGATGCATCATAATTACCAGTCTCTCATTGATGGACCTGCAGGTTGTTTCTAACCTCTTTCAGTTACAATAGTGCTGTAATATATAATTTATTAGAGGTGGGCATGGTGGTGCACATTATAATCCCAGTGCTTGAGAGACTGAAGCAGGAGGATCAAGAGGTCAAGGCCAGTCTGTGCTACTCAGTGAGACCTGTCTCAATAGCAAAAAAACCAAAAAATAAATTAATAATCTATTACCTAAAACAACAGTTCTCAAACTTTATGGTTTCTGTCTTCTTATGTATAAGTTATGAACTTGGACTTAGATTTTAACAAACATCAGAATTTTGTTTTCCTATATAGTTACGTAGTTCATATTTGACATTGTTACGCTATCTAGAATTTTTTAAATGATCTAATAAAACCAAATGATATAAAAAATATTTTTTTTAACAATGGTTTTTAAAACAAGCAACCAACAATCTTGACATTTTTATCAGACCCTCATATTCCTAATTTTCATAGGTTTTAGTTCACAAGTGCTAGTTACTACTTCATTAATAAGACAGATGAAAGTAGGGATAGAAGGGACCCTCTGCTAAAGAAGCAGCATATGCAAGGTAAATGAGGCCTGGTTTGAAAATACAGAATAGTATAAACTCTGATTTAAAACAGTCTAATCAGCCGGGCACCAGTGACTCATATCTGTAATCCTAGCTATTCTGGAAGTAGAGATCAGGAGGATCGAGGTTCAAAGCCAGCCTGGGCAAACAGTTCTCAAGACCCCATCTTGAAAATACCCAACAAAAACAGGGCTGGTGGAATGCTCAAGTGGTAAAGCACCAGCCTAGCAAGCATGAGGGTCCCCTTCCCCCGCCGCCCAAAGAAAAGACAGTCTAATCTCTGGGGCTGAAGATCAAGTAAATTGAAAATGAATATCCTGTAGTTGTAATTTATTTTAAGTATTGGTAATTTTGGTACATTGTACGTTGTTTTTCAAGCTTTTGTGCCAGAACGTTCATTAAAGTTTTTCCTAACATTTGCTTTTCTGTTTCTAATTGATTTCCTAAAAAGTTTGTGATTTTTAATTTTTTCCTCCTTTTGTCAGCATGCTTTTGTAATAAGCAAGAAACAATAAAAGGAGCTATGTTTAAAGAAATGGATCTGAAGTCTTCAAGGTTTGTAGTCTTTTTGCTCAAAAAAATTCCTTTCTTCCTAATAATGCCAATGTTAGTTATATCTGTGTGGCTGGTTTGTTTAAGTTTTTATTTTGCTGCATTGCTGAATAGTGTTCAACAAAGGTTTTATTAACTCTTCCTGAGTAAGGATTCTTTCCATGTTGTGAGTAGACATTAAAATTAATGGAACCATCTATTCCTTTAAGTATAGGATTCAAGAAACAAGGGCGGTCTCTCATAAATTTATCTGTGCCAAGGTTGAATTCTAATCTGATTTATGGGTTATTCACTATGTTCGGTCTTTTTTATTGTTTTAAAATTTTGAGGTTAAATTTTTTGTTAGTTATTTACGTTAGCCAGGGTCTTGCTCTGTAGCCTAGACTAGCTGTGAACTTGCTGTCTTCCTGCCTCAGTCTCCCTGTTCTGGGACTCTAGGCATGTACCATCATGTCTGGCTCAAGTCCACTAATCATGTATGTGGATGATTCTCTATAAAAGCAAATCTTTTGCCTCATATGTCCAAGACCCTGGGTTCAATCCCCAGCACTGAAAAACAACAACGACAAAAAACCCCAAACCCACAAATCTTGCTTTGCATGGTGGTGGTGCCCACCTATAATCCTAGCACTTGGCAGGCTGCGGTAGGATTGTCAGTTTGAGGCCAGCCTGAGTTACATAGGGAGACCCTGTCTCAAAAAAAAAAAAAAGGAAATCTTTATTCTGTTTCTAGTATTTGTCTTTAAAAATTTTAGATCACTTGTGATTTCAATATAGGGTTGTTGTTTAGATAGTAAGGAAGGAAGTACAAAGTTCCTCTGAAGAATAGGCAGACTCTGCCATCAAGGAAGAAGGATGGAAGGAGTGGCAGTGTTTGCTATATCTGCCACAAAAGCTGTTATCTTGTTATGATACTACAGTTCCTAGAATTCAAATGAGATTTAATGGGGGTACTTCTTAAATGAGTCATTGGGAATTATGATTATTGATATTTTCTACGTTGAGAAATCTGTAAATTCTAGTTGTCTTTGAGAGCTTTTATAATGATGGCAGTTTTAGATTATGCCTCCTGTTTTTGAACATTTAACAGTTTATAAAGCAAAGGCTTCATGTTGTGGTATTTATTCTGTTGCCATGTAGGAGAACAGAGTAGAAACCCATCCTCAGCTTGTTGGAATTATAATGAAATATCAAGTGCTGAAATGATTTCAACAGATTTTCCTGTCATCAGTGTAGTACACAGGCAACTGGCTTAGAAATAACAGGGCTAATCTGGTGTCTATGTTGAAGTTAGAAGTTCTTGCCTTTTTTGTCCTAAGGGTAGAAATGACAGACTCATTAGATTCTCCAAGTTATAATAATGTATTTTCATAAGCATAGCTTGGGATAAGACTACTTTAAAGATATATAAGGTGTGTGTTCAAGGTACATAATTATTATACTCTACATTTTCTCCATTAAGTGTGGAATCTTTATCATTGCGTCCTTAGAGGGCCATTGAAAATAAATGAAGCACAAAGAGACTACACCTTGGTTCTAGAAATTATTATCTGCTGGCCATCCACAATGAAAGTTCAAGTCAGCTACTCCAAACAAAGCAAAACAAAACAAGAATGAGGTATCAGTGAACATATACATGTCAGTAGGTCACGGGGAAGGTGCTGGGTCAGAGATAGAAAAAGTAGTAGGACTCTTCAAAAATGAGAGCTGTTCGTAACAAAAGGCTCAAGTATTCATCCCTATCTTCATGTGTATTTTCTGGGTGTTGTTAATTGTTCAGCCATAAACGGAATTATTTTGAATAACTTTATTTGGTGTGTTTTTGTTAGTTTGACTGTCTTCCATAATTCTGCTTTTTCTTTTTATGGTAGACCAAAAAAAGTAAACCAGGCCACACTAGAAGAGCAGTCACAGTGGCTTTGAATTATTAATTAGAAAAAGCCTAAGTGAATCAAACTCAAAAACTGAAGCCATGAGACATTCTAGTTCCTGGCTCTTTTGGTTTTTACTTATATAAATAAAAATAAAATAAAAATAAATATGAAATATTTATTAATATATAATATAAAATAAATAAAAAATAAAAATTTATATAAATAAAACACTATATAGTGTTTTCTTAGGAACAAATTATAAGTGTATGAATGAGTTAAGTCCATGATAACTGTGCATTTTCAGCTATAGATTTTCCTCACTGATACAACTCTTGCTGTCAGAACTGAGAAGCACTATAGATAAGACAGGAAGGGAAAGTTTAAGGTGAAATTCCTAATCTATTTTTGTACATTCATTTGTAGTCTTCATCACTTTGTCATGTTTTCATAGAGTCCCTGCTATGTTCTCATTAGGGAACAGTTAAGTTTTTCTAATTTTTCTCTGTGACTATTAGTTTAAAGCAGTAGAAATTGACAAAGATGAATTAGAATTTAATAAGTCAGATAAAACTGAACATTCTTAAAAATGAAATAAAAATGATTGAAAATGTACTTCAAGGATCAAAATAAAAGACACTCTGAGATGTAATTAAGGTTCTAATAAGTACAAAACAGTGACAATGAAAGGTTTTCTTTTTTGCAGAGAAAGTGGTAGTAAAGTTTATTAGGAAAGGAATGCACTTTTAATAGACTGAAAGCAGGTCATCTCTAGAGAGAGAAGGAGAATGACTATTTTTTCTACTTTTTGAAATTGATTTTTTATCTTAAAATACTTTTATTTATCACAATTTGCTTTGAAATAATTTTTCTTTAGACATAATTTTAGATTTATAGAAGAATTGCAAATATAGCCACATAAAATTTTCATCAAGTTTTCCCTGATAATGTCTTACAGAGGCATGGTACATTCATCATAACTAAGAAATTAACGTTGGTATGATTATGGCCAATTTTTTTGTTATTAGAGCCATTTTTGGTGGTCATTTCATCCAAATTGCCCTTTATGACCACCATGCTTTTTTGTTGAATTACCAGGAGCTGTGCTATTGATATTAGTGGTAGTCACTGCTATGTGCATAGCCCTTTTAGGTCTTCATGTTTGGTGTCCTGTCATCTTACTCCTCCCTTCTCAGGCTACAGATGATTGCCTTTTCACTTGGTGCCCAGCCATGTTCAGTCTAAATGCCAGCCAGAAACCTGTGACATGACTTCTACAGAAAAATAGATTTCCAACTTTAATTTCTTTTCTAATCTATGTGAACCTATAATCTCTCTGGCCCCTTTAAAAGGTGATCCAAATGTCTATGTGTGTGTGATACTGGGGTTTGAACTCAGGGTGTCACACTTGCTAGGCAAGCGCTCTACCACTTGAACCACCCCACCTGCCAGCCCTGTTTTTGTGTTGGGTATTTTTGAGATAGGATCTTGAGGACTATTTCCCTGGACTGGCTTCGAACCATGATCCTCCTGATCTTTGCCTCCCAAGTAGCTAGGCTTACAGGTGTGAGCTACCAGTGCTTGGTTCCAAGTGTCTATTTAAAAAATTTTTTTTGGTGGAACTGGGATTCGAACTCAGGGCCTCACATTTGTGCTCTACCACTTGAGCTACTGTGCCAGCCCTAAGGGTCTATTTTTTAACCAAAAAAAGCCTACTCAGAAAGGTATGCAATTGGGTAACTGCCTCATTGTTTGCTGTGACTGGAGTGTGTATGTGTGTCTTTGAGGGAAGGGAGAGCAGGCAGGAGAAAGGAATGGTGAGGGATGAGCATTTCATCAGAGGGAGTGAGCCTCTATAGGGCCAATTTATTAGTTTTTCTGATACCTCCTGTTGTATGCTTGAATTTGCACTTTTTGAATTCGTAGATGGGGATCTTTCATAGGTTCTAAAACATTAGACCTTACAATGGTAACTCTATTGCTATTTCAAATACTGTCTTTCCGTTCTATCCTTTGTCTTTATCTTCTCTATCTTGTCTATCCTTTTTGTATTTTCCAGCTTTCTATGGTTACCTGTGAGGAGGCAAAATGTTACCTTAATCCAAGGATTGCAATCTCCTAAATCATACTATGCAAACCTTGCTTATAAAACTGTAGGAACTGGTTTACTTTTTGATGACTGTCACCCTGGGAATGTTGCCCTTTAGGGTTATTGTGTATTTTGTGCCCTTTGGGTTACAGGTTATTATGGGAATACTTTCTTATCAGACTTATCATAATTTTAGCTGGTCTTGTGCTTTGAAGCGTAGCCATCAAACAAAAATTTACACTTTTCTAATGACTAAACGAAGCTCAAAAGCAGCTCTAGTGCTAATTAACCCTAGATTATTAGTTTTCCCTTAGAGTTTTGGCTGAGTAACTCTTTATTATCTTGTTATCTCTTCTGGTGTTTTTAGTTGTTTTCATAAAAAGAAACTATTGGAGTCTAGTTCATCATTTTTGGAAAACAAATTTATGTTACTTTTATATCAAAGAATGTCTAATATATTGATCATGGCTAAATCAAAAAATTTCTACTTGAAGTTGCTTTAGGCTTATAGATTCATAGGCAGAGAATTAATATTTTTTGTTTGCTTGTTTTTTTTGTTTTTTTTTGAGGGTACTGGGGTTTGAACTCAGGGCCCCACACTTGCAAGGCAGGTGCTCTACCATTTGAGACACCTTGCCAACCCTTTTTGGGTTTTTTTGAGACAGGATCTCTCTGTATAGCCCAGGCTAGCCATGAACTTGTGATCCTCCTGTCTCTGCCTCCCCAGTGCTGGGATTACAGATGTGTGCCACCATGCCTGGTAAAAAAATCAACATCTTAACATTATTATTTAAAAGTGTATGGAACATCTTTTATTATATTCAAATAATCTCTGTATTCAGTAAAGTTTTTATGAGCTAAACTTTATTTCTGTGCAATATGTATTATATATGTACATGTTTTAATTAAGTTTTTATGGTGCTGGATATTGAGCTTAGGGCCTTAAGCATGCTAAGCTCATACATTGCCAGCCCATATTTTAATTTTAAAGAAACTTGTCTTGCACTGGGGCACTGGTGGCTAATGCCTGTAACCCTAGCTGCTTGGGAGGTGAAATCTGGAGGTTTGCAGTTTGAGACCAGCCTGGGAAAACACTTCATGAGATCCCCATCTCTAAAAATAGAGCACAAATGGACTGGAGATGTGGCTCAAGTGGTAGAGTGCATGTTTTGCAAGCCCTAAACCCTGAGTTGAAAACCTAATCCCACCAGAAAAGAGAAAAAAGAAAAATAAACCTGTCTTGGTGGTTCGTTGAATTTGCTTCTTTCTATTTCATATTTCTGTTTTAAGTAGCGGAGAAGGCCCCTATGACTTTACATAGTATCTTTCTACAACTATGTAATTGCATTATTTTAGTGTTTCAAATTGAGTTACATTAAAAAACAGAAATAGAAACTTATTTTCAGTCTCTTTTATTTTTTGAGAGACAGTCTGACCTTAAACTTGAAATCCTCCTGCCTCAGCCTCCTGAGTGCTGGGATTACAGGTGTGTACCACTATGCCTGGCTTTTTGAGTGGTTGTTTACTTAAATGTGCTTGGTGGGTTTTTTTGTTTTTTAAAATATGTGTGTGTTACTTGGGATGGTAGTGCATGCTAGGCAAGCATTCTGCCACTAAGCTATGCACCCCAGCCCTTAATTATTTTTAACTTTTTAATATTTGGATTTATCAGAATATTATGGAATTGACTTTATGTACCATACTTTATTTTCATTCATTCATGTAGGAGCCATTTATTAAGCCTTGTTATCTACTAGTGTTGGGATAGGTGGTGAACAAGACAGATACCCTTTTCTTCTTTTTTTAAAGGTACTGGGGTTTGAACTTAGGGCCTTGTGCTTGCTAGGCAGGTAATGTAGTAGTTGAGCCATAGCCCCCGCTTATTTTGTTTTGTGAGACAAGGTCTCACTATGTAGCCCAGGCTGCCCTTAAACTCACAATCCTCCTGACTCAGCCTCTCGAGTGCTAGGATTACAGGTATGCACTACCATGCCTAGCTTTTTATGTTGGATTTTTATTTTTTGTGGTCCTGGAGATTGAACCCATGGACTTGTACATGCTAGGCAAGTGTTCTATCACTGACCTGTGACCCCGGTCCTAGATACCCCTTTTCTTATGGAGCTTTGATTATTGTGGGGAGGTTGCACATTGTGAGAGGGTCAGGTAGGAAGTAGTTGGGTGCTGTGCTAGAGGAAAACAGGGACTACTTACTTTATATAGGGTGCTCAGAGAAGGCCTCCTCATGGAAGAAACATTTAAATGAAATTAAAGGTTGAGTTGGAGCAACCTACATAAAGAGCTATCCAAAAGCATTCCAAGTGAAGGAAATGGTATATGAGAAGCTGAGATAAGGAAAGACCTTGACATGTTTTAGGAATGGACAGAAACCCAGTGGGACTATGGTTGTCCAGGTGGAGAATGGCATGTTGTAATTTTGGAGAGGCAGATCTGCATCAGATCATGTAAGCAAGAGCTTTTTGTGCAGTGGAAAACCCAATTGGAGGTACAGCAGCCATAAACTTTGTGGACTACACATTTTAATGTGCAAAGATACAACTTTTCTTATTTATAACTAAAATTTTCTTAGCTTTGGATCCTCCCATTTCTATAGGGTAGAAGACAATCCTGCTAAACCATCTTGCCAATTAAGTTAAACTCAGTTCTTTTTGGTTTAACTAAGTTAATTTAAGCCCTTGGGTAAATGCTTACTTCTTTGGGTAGATACTCAGTTTTCCACATAGATCTTCCCTCCTTTTTTATTTTTGGGAAAAAATGGTAAAAAAGTATTATAATTTTTCCTGCACTGAGAAATTGATATTTCATCTTCATGTCATCCTCTATCCTTCTGGACCATTGCTCATGACTGGCTCAGATGTGAATGGTGCTATCTGCTTTGCTGCATCTTAGACTCATGTCCTTGCTACTGTCATGGCCTTTGATCAATGTATTTATGCATGCTGGGTCCTCCTGAATCCCAGGCTCTTTGGGGTCTTTTGGCTGAAAAGAATTCCTTAGTGTTTTTCTGTATTATTTTGGTATTCATGGGATTCTGACATAACTTGTCAAGGATATAATTTGGGTCTGGTGGAGTGTCTCAAGTGGTAGAGCGCCTGCCTAGCAAACATGATGAGGCTCTGAGTTCAAACCCTAGTACTGCCAAAACACCCCCCAAAAACCAAAGATAGAATATGGTTTGGGTACATCATTGTTATTGTACTGCTACTAACTAGTGAAGTGTTAGATGCAAAGTTTTGCTGAATGACTTGCAGTTTCCTGGACTATAATTTGGGAAAGGAAAATACAATTATGTTTTATATTGGCCTTTCCCTATCCTTGGAGACTTTTCTCACCCTTCCTTATAATAAGACTTATCTCCAAATGGGATAGGAAGTAAGATCTGAACTTATATCTAATCTGTTTTCTAACTCTTCTTTCTCTGTGAACTCTTCCTCTAAGTTTTTATGTTGTCTTTGTTGTGGGAGAACTGTGCTTTTCAACACATGCTCTTCTAGGTGTAGTTTACATTATAAACTCTAAGTTTTCTTCCTTTGGTTAGTGATATTTAAAGTCATGGTTTTAAAATATGAAAAGCTATCTCTCCTCTTCAGCCTTTAGATATTGCAATTAAAATTCATAGTTTTCAAGAATTATGATTTTAATGGATCAAAGACCCAAATACCAGTTAAATTTAAGAGAATAAAACTCTTAGAAGATAGCTGGGTGTGGTGGTACCACGCCTGTAATCCTAACACTATGGAGGCTGAGGCAGTAGGATCATGAGTTCCATGCCAGCCTGGGCTACATATTGAGACCCTGTCTTAAAAACATAAATAAAAAACAAGACCCCAAAAAAGTCTTAGAAGAAAATGTAGGTGTAAATCTTCATGACCTTGGATTAAGCAAGTTTCTTAATGTACTAAAAGTACAGGTGCCAAAGGAGAAAAAAGTAATTGGATCTTACCAAAACTAAAAACTTTTGTGTGTCAAAAGACACCATTTAGAAAGGAAAAAGACAACCCACTGGATGGGAAAAACCATTTGCACATTATATGTATCTGATGATAGTGTAGTATTTAGAATATATAAAGAACTCTTCTTCAGTTCAATAATAAAAGGCAGATAACCCAATTAAAGAAAGGACAAAAGATTTGAATAGCTATTTCTCCTAAGAAGGTATACACACAGTCACAAAAACACACGAAAAGATGTTTAACATCATTATTCATTAGGGAAATGCAAATAAAAATCACAATGAGATACTGTTTTATATTCACTAGAATAACTGCAATAATAATAATAAAAACTTAGAAAATAACAAATATTGGTGGAAATGAAGAGAAGTTGGAATCCTTACACATTACTGATGGGAATGTAGAAGTGGCATAGCTGCTGTAGAAAAGTTGGCAGCTTCTCAATAAAGTTAAACATAATGACCCAATAATTCCATTCCTAGGTATCTACCAGAGAGTTTGGAAGGCTTTTTTTCTTATTTTTTAAAATTTATTTTTTTGTGGTACTGAGGCTTGAACTCAGGGCCTCATGCTTGTTAGGCAGGCACTCTATGGCTTGATCCACTCTGCCAGCTAGGCAAGCTCTTTACCACTAAGCTATGTCTACAGACCTTAAGAGTGTCCTTGGCTGTGGGTAGCATTTACCTAGCATGTTCAAGGCCCTACACACACACACACACACACACACACACACACACACACACACACACACACACACGCAAAATGATAATAATAAATTAAAAGTGAAAATGCCCTGGAAATTTTTTTTTCATTTTTTAAAAATTATATTATTGTTGTATTGGGGATATGCTGTGATGTTTACAAAAGTGCTTACAATATATATCTTAACTAAAACCACCCCCTTCATCATTCTCCTTTATTCTCCCCCATCCCTAACCCCCCCGCCCTGGAAGTTTTAGTAATGATCAGTACATCCATCTTTGCATAATGGAGGCAGTGGTGATGGTATTAAGAGCAGTTTCAGTGCAGTTAAAGTCAAATTGTCCTGAGTTAAAGTGAGAATCAGACCTGTAAGAGTACAGTCAGTGTGTTAAGACAGGTTTTGAAAAGTTCGTCTTGAAAGAAAACACAAACTTGAGGTACACAATCTGAGGAGGCTCTAGGGGTCAAGAGAGTTGCTGATTTTTGAGATGGCAGACACTGGCAATGTGTGCTTATGAAATGGTCAATTAAGAGGGAGAGACTGTTGATGGAACCGAGAGGGAGGGATAATGGCAGATGTGTCATATCCTCAGGACAGAGAAGATGATACCTAGAGAGGCTCAGGAGGATTGTCTTTAAGAGTGTGGGAGCATATAGGAGGTGAAGGACCAAGTCAGAAGGGAATGGATATCTGATTTGTGGAATTTGAAATAGCAAGCAGAGAGATATCCACATACCAATGTAGTTTCTTAAACAGTAAATTGGTCCAGAATCCTCCTTCTCCTTCTCTTCCTCTGTCTTCTCATCTTGCTGTTTCTTCTCCTTCATCTCTTTCTCTTCTTTTTCACCAAATGTAGTAAACTGGTCAATTAATGTAAGGACAGAGGAGTATCCCTTGATTTTGGCCATAGGTAGCTGATTGGTCATCTTCTGTTGAACAGCTTCTGTGGAGTCTTAATGGTAAAGATAAATGCTATGTTGCTGTGGAGTGAGCATGACTGGTTGGTGATAATGTGGAGACAGTAAGTGCAGACATTCTTTTCAAAAAGCTTCACTATGAAAAAATGTGAAAGACATTTCAGCATATTTATATACTAAATGGAGAAGGTCAGTAGAAAGGCAGTAGTTGAAGATGTAAGAAAAAGGAGAT